>NC_138341.1:115633499-125633499 GCF_046562875.1 Panthera onca | reverse complement strand
CCATCCTGTAAACAGGCACCTGGCCTCAGCCGCCCAGGGGTAGCAGGGGTGGAGGTGGAGGAATGGGGAATTCTTCCCTCGGTGGGGCCATCAGTCAGGGTGCCTGCCCTCCCTAGCTAAGGGGAGAGGACACGTTACTGAGCTCAGCCAACCGGACTCTGGCACCAGGGACTTTGATTCTTTTTTTTTTTAAATGTTTATTTGAGAGAGAGAGAGAGAAAGAGAGGGAGGAGGAGGGGCAGAGAGAGAGGGAGAAACAGAATCCAAAGCAGGCTCCGGGCTCTGTGCTGACAGCACAGATCTCAACGCGGGGCTCGAACCCACGACCCCGGATCTTGATCTGAGCCGAAGTCGGACACTTAACTGACTGAGCCATCCAGGTGCCCCTCAGAGACTGATTGTGATCAGACAAAGGTCTGTTCTAGAAAGGGGCGGGGCGGAGGGGGCGGGGAAGGACGGGGCTAATGCATTTTGCCTACCTCAACACCCACAGCATCTCCAGTCTCTGTCTTTTCCCCACCTGGCTCTCGGCTTCCTGTCACGCCTGTGAGTTAGCCACCAGCCTGCCCATAAGCTCCTTTTCTGCCGAAGTTAGCCAGATTGCTTCCTGAAACTTGCAATTAAAGAAGCTGCACTGGCATATCAGGAGAAAAGGACGAAGCAGTATAAAGCTAAAACGAGTGACGCATTCCTCGGATAAATGTGGCCCGAACAGGGCCAGAACTAGGGCAAGGCAGGTGAGGCACCAGGGCACAAGATTAAGGAGGTGTCAGCCCAGGCTGTGTAAGTGCAGGGCTCGCTCTACTAGACGCCCCTCTCCCCCCACTCCCCAGAAGTTAATGGCCCATGGAGAACAAAGATTAATTCGCTTTCACCTCAGAGTATGAAGTGCCGAGGAAGTATTCCCCATCAGCAGGCAGCTTTCTGCTCCAAGTGCTCCTTTGGGGACACCGGCACCTTCGGTGTTGTGGTGCTGTCATCCCCCAGCACATCATCCTCATGACAAGGTCAAGGCTGGGTCCAGCTGGCGAGAAGGCCAAAGTGCAGGGAGGAGGCAGGCCTACTGAGTAAAGGCCTGGCCTGAAGTTTCACACGCCAATTCCTTAGACAAGAACGTAGCTACCCAGCCGTCCTTCACTGCGAGTGGGGCTGAGCAGTGAAGTTTAGCTGGGCAGCCAAATGACTGCAGAAGGCAGGGAGAGGGGTTTGGCAGATAGCTGGTCAGCCACGACAGTCACTGCCCACATGGAGACCATTTCTCTTTAAGAATCAAGGGTGCTGAGTGTAAGCCCCCTGGGGGCTGGGGGAGGGAGAGGTATTCAGGGGCTGGAATAAACGGGGAAGGCAGGGAGGAGTAGGAGAATGTTCCTCAGGAGGAGAACTACAGGCGTTACCTTTCCCCAGAGCCCGGGGAAGTAAAGGTAAACACGGCTTGCCACCTTGCAGTGGGGCAGGAAGGAGGTCTGCTACCCACCTTGAACCCTCATGGACTCTCACCATGGACTTGTCGTCATCACAAGGTCAAGTAATGGAATCTGACAGTGCAGCGTGGTAGACAGAGGATGGGATTCGGAGTGAGGAAAGCTGGATCCGGCTTCTGGTTCCTGTGTTGACCTTGGGCAAATCCTTAACCATGACAACCTTATATCCGTCTCTGTAAAATGATGGAGATGACGTCATCAACAACAGTAACAATAAATAATAACAGTAACAATAAATAATAACAGTATGAATAATAACAAAGTTGTGGTGAGGGATCCCACAAAGCAATGGTCCATAAAAGACTCTGATATCCAGCAAAGTGACACAGACCAGGGGTGAGCAAACTGTGGCCACAGGTCACCACCTAGAAAAGTTGACTAGTTGTCAGAGACCGTATGGCCCAGTATTTACTATCTGGACCTTTGTGGAAAGTTCCAAGAGGATCTCTGCGGGGACTGTATTGATGCCAGCTCGCACTAAGTTTCCACTTCCCTGAGCACCAGTTTATTCACCAGTAAAATAAAACTAACAAAGTTACCTTCAGGTCCAAGCTGTTTCTGCAATCAAAGGAAACAACTTATGTAAAACTGCTTTGCAGATCGTCAGGTGCATATATAAACGGTAGTCACTAATTTCATGCTTTCTGAGTAGTATCGATTTCATTATTTAGTCTCTGCTGCGCATCTGTGAAACGGACATCAAAATACCTGCTTCTCAGGATTGTTGCAAGGATCTGTGAGACAAGATGGTTAAACCATAAGCTTTAGAATCAAACCAGCACAGTCTGGCGTCTTGCTTGTCCGGTCACTAGCTGTATGATCTCTGGCCCTCTGGCAACCTCAGTTTTCGCATCTGAAAGGAAGGGAGGGGCATAATACCTTACATCAGGGTTGTATAAAGGGAGATAGCCCAGCGAGGTCTTGGCTGGGTGCCCGGCCTTGCTCTGATCCGCAGGTACGGTGACAAATGCCACCTCCCACAGGTCCCCACTGATCCTACAGCAGAGCTGTACCCCTCTGCCTCTGCTCAGCGCCCACGGTCAGCCCCGGGTACCGGTATAATTAGCTCCATCTCGGTGGTGAGCAGCCACGGCTTCTCACAGCCTCTGACACGACTGTCACCTCCCACTCAGTTATCTCCACCGTTGAGTGTGCATTACATGCCCGCTGGGCATGGGGCTGAGTGCCACCAGAGGACAGCTCAGCCCTCACAATCTCCGAGTTGTCACAAGGAACCAAAACCTTTTCCTTCACTCTCAGGCTGTGCCAAAAGAAAAGTTTGGGGGAGAAAATGCCACTTCTTGGATCTGCTGAGGAATCGCGTCCCTCCTGACCCCACAGCCAGCGGGCTGGGCGATGAGGGTGGGGAGAAAGGAAGCCTGTTTCTTTAAGGGGCCTCCGCTAGTGGGGCGGGGACTTCCCCCGGCAGCTGGGCCCGCCCCCTCTTGAGTGACAGGCAAACAACCCAATTACAGAAAGAGACTTCAGCGTGACGGCGGAGCGGAGCAATAGGAGCCCGGGCTGGCTTTCGGGGGCGGGATCCCGGGAAGGCCGAGCGGGCGGAGGCTGGTGGAGCGGCGGAGGCGAGACCCCGGCGCGGGAGCTGGGCCTAGGTCGGCGCCCTGGTGAGTGCGGGGCGCGCCGGGCGCCGGGGCGCGGCGGGCCGCGGAGAGGGGCCTGGCCCGAGGGACGCGGGGCGGAGAGGCTGGGCCGGGAAGGGGGCCGGACGCTGCGGCCTGCATCTGCCTCGGGGACTGAGGGGCAGAGGGGCTGGAGGGCGGGCCCGGGCTGCAGCGCGCAGGTTCCGCAGGGGGTCGCGGCCCTGCGGGGGCCGCCGGGCCGCAGATTTGCGACCGGCAGGGGCGTCGGGTGGGGAAGAAGGAGGGCCGGGCCTTGAGGAGCGTGGGGAGGAGGAGGGTGGGAGGATGGAGCCTGCGGGCGCGGCGAGCAGATGGGGGAGGGACGGGATGGGAGAACGCTCGCTGGGAGCCCGGGGAGTGTGTGGGGCTGGGTGGCCCTCGTCTGCAGTCCTGGAGTCTCTCTTGTCATCGCCGCCTCCGAAGCACACGCTGCTCGTCCCCCCCCCCCCCCCCCCCCCGCCCCGTCGAGCCGGCCGGCTCTGCAGCCACCAGTCCACCTACTTCTCTCCGCCGCTCCCCCTCTGTTCAGGCGTCTGTCGCCTCCTACCTGAACTGTGGCATTGTCCTACCTGAGGTGCCCCCACGCGCTCTGGCTGCTCTGCTGTGGGCCTCGCACCGTGGCCAGTGGGGTGTTTGAAGGTGCACATCAGATCAGGACACTGCTGCGGAAAACTGGCCAGTTGCCCACCTCTTGCAGGATCGGCCCCAGATCCTCGTGCAAGCCCCGGAGATCTGGCCCTTCCGACCTCTCCCTCCCGTTCAGTACTCTTCACACGGCCCTTTTCCTATTCCTTCTACATACCAAGCCCTGGAGGGGCGGGGTGGGAGGGGGGTGGTCCTTGTCCTTAGTCTTTCTGCCTGGGCTTCTCTTCTCGGCCTGGCTTAGTCCAGTAAAGTCTCCTCCGTCCTCTAAACCTGGACTCAAGTATCACTTCCTCGGGTCGCATCCCTGGGCTCTGACTCCTCCTCCAGGTAAATTCCCCACTTTTGTCACCCTGTGCACTTCTCCTTCGTGACACTTGAACAGTTGCAGTTTTCCTTTTATTTGTGAAAGTATTTAATGTCTGTCCCTCCCATCCAGACAGTGAGGCCCAGAAGACTGTGTCTGGTTTTGCTCCTTGTGTCTCCCGCATCTTGCACAAGGACCAGGCACTGTCAATATTTATTAAATCAGGGAGGACTTGGCTTTGACAGGAGGGAGGGGGCGTGAATCACGGTACCTGCCGGCCTGCCAGTGGGAGAAAGAAGCCAACGTTGGAATACTTCCTGTGTGCCGAGCTCTATGCTAGAGTCATGTTCGACGTCCAACAGAAATATAATGCACTAGGGTTCCTGAGTGGCTCAGGCGGTTAAGCTTCCGACTTCACCTCCGCTCATGATCTCACGGTTCGTGAGTTTTTGTGAGTTCGAGCCCCGCGTCGGGCTCTGTGCTGACAGCTCAGAGCCTGGAGCCTGCTTCAGATTCTGGGTCTCCCTCTCTCTCTCTGCCCTTCCCCCGCTGGCATTCCGTGTCTCTCTCCTTCTCAAAAAGAAAGAAACATTAAGAAAAGAAGAAAAAAATACGATGTAGTGCATGCAATTTAATTTTTTTAGTAGCCACGTTAAAAATGAGTAAAAAAACAGGTGAAATTAATTTTTAGAACACGTTTTACTTAACATATTCCAAAATAATACTATTTTGACACATAACCAATATAAAAACACTATTAATGAAATAGTTCACATTTTTGCGGGTGTGCTAAGTCTTTGAAACCTGGTGTGTGTTTTCTGCCTGTGGCCAGTCTATTTCAGTTTGTGGAAACCACGTTTCCAGGGGTACCTGAGCAGTACTGTGGTAGGAACTGCCATATTGGGCTGTGCAGTTTTAAAAGCTTCGCCTACCTGTGGCATTTAATCCCGTTTACTTTCTTCTAAGGTAATTATTGTCTGCATTTTACTAATAAAAATCGTGTGGCTCCTAAAAGTTACGTTGCCTACTGGTGACCATGCTAGAGTTTGTGAGCGGAGGAGGAAAGATTGGGACCAGTACCCCGTCTGGAGTCTGGAGTCTGGAGTCTGGTCTTTCTATACCCTGTGCTGCCTGTAGGAGGTGTCATGCAAATTTGGGGGTGCAGGGAGTGGGGACGAAACTTGAGAACAGTGGCACCTGTGGGTAGATTGCCTATTCTGTCTGGTTTCATGCACAGTAGTCCGTCGGCATGCATCGGTGCCCCCTGTCTGGGTGACTCAGGGACAAGCATCTTTGATGCAGTTGGAGGAAAAGGGTGCAAGACAAGTCCTTCTTGGACCTAGTCACTGTACCTCAGCACAGTGGACACCAACTCGGCCCGGTCCCCGGAGCCGGGTAGAAAATATTTGCACCCTGCAGCATTTCAGAGGTGCTGGGAGCACCACGCTTGGGTTAACAGCGTGGCTGTTCCGGTCCACAGTTGCTCACTGAGTGAGGTTTCCCTTCTTGTGAGGCCAGCGCTGTCCTAGGGCGGTAGAAGTCACCGCCTTCGTCTTCAGGATGCTCACTGTGGAAAGACGAGGCCAGGTCACAGGGTGATTGATTAGATGATATGCACGACACCCTGTGGTGCAATGAAGAGTGAGAGAGAATCAGTGGTTGTGCAGAGCCCGAAAAGTTGCTGCCGAGGCCAAGCTGCGTCACGTGCTTAAAAGTGTTGAATTTGAGTTCCTTTAGGTGGGTGGGTGCTTTGCAGTCTGCCACCGTGCCTGCGTAGACGCTGCATGGCTTATTTCCTCATCTGCCCGGCTGGTTAAGGCGTTTGAACCTGTCACCCCACTGGGCATCCTGGTTTAACGTGAGTCACCAGGGAAGGTTCGTTGAGCACCTGTTATGTGCCAGGCCTTGTACTTGGCCCCTCTGCTTTGGAAGTGACTAAAAAACTCTCCAAGGTACTTCTTCTGGAAGAAAGTGGTATAGAACACCTCCAGCAGTGGTGCTTTGCCTTTTGTATTGATTTTCCTCCCCGATTGCCTTCACCTGTGTTCCCATTTTGTCATCAATATCCTGCAGCCTGGCAGGTCGGGCTGCTTCGTGCTGGGGAACGCGGTTAACGCGTTTTTGTAACTTCTTCAAGTTCACACAGTTGGGATTCTGCTTACTCCTATCAGGTATTGTGCTTAAAATGATTCGCGTAGATCATCCCACTTAATATTCACACCCACTTTATAGAGCAGGGTTGATTTTAACCCCCATTTCACAGATACAGAAACTGTTGGAGGGGGATCCAAACCCAAGTCTGTCCCACTCCAGAACACAAGCTCCTAAGCACTAAGTGACACCGCCTCCCTAGCAGGTCACAGTGGAAAGAGGCCTCAAAAACATCTAGTGTAACCCCCTCACGTAGATCAGGACAAGAGGCCTAGAGAGGCCTGTGCTCGTCGCCAATCTGGGCAGTCAGGTCTCCTGCCCTGCAGGGGGGGGGGAACCTAACCCAGACATGGGGGGGGGCAAGACCTTCTTTTGTCCCCAACTGGTGGTGTGGCCTTGCCAGCTTCTCCGGACCTCAGTTCTCCTATTTATAAAATGAGAGGGCTTGGCCTGATTTTACAACACGAACAATGCTGTGTTGTTATGGTGGGTATTGAAGGAGTCGGGCCCTTAGCCCGGGATTTCAGCCATAACCCAGGACTCTTCACGGCTCACCACACCCCCTCCCTGCACAAGCTCTGCCGCCCTGTTGCAACCACAGTGGTCTGTTGAGGGGAAACAGTTTCTCAAAGTTCGTCCATATTTTCCATCTCAGTGTCTTGTTTCCAAAAACCGAGGTAAGTGGTCTGCAAACACTGACCCCCTTCTAAATCCGTTGATGATTATAGTTAGGGATTTATAAAGTTCTAGGCAATGAATAGTCCTCTGTCATTAGTGTTTTTATTCTCTTTTTAAAGGCAGTTAGGTGTCGGGGCATCCCGGAGGGTATTTTTAGGTGGAATTCTGCAGGCCCAGCCGTGTGCTGGGCATTGTGCTGAAAACTTTGGGGAAGAGGAGGCGGGGGAGTGGACGTGGGCCGGATGGGTCCTGCTCTCGGGTGGCTAACGGTCCAGTTGGCCGTGGCTCCTAACCCTGACCGCCGTGGGGAACACTTGGGTGGGGAGGGGGAGTCAGTGGCGTGGGGTGGGCATTGATGGTGCACAGCCGGGGTTGAGAACCACTGGCCTGCAGTCTGCTTCTCAGACTTGAACGTGCATGCGAACCACCTAGGGGTCTTGTTAGAAGGCAGATTCCGACCGAGTGGGTGATTGTCCATTACCGCAGGCTCCCAGATGACTCTGCTGCTGCTGGAGTGCAGCTCACACTTGAGTAGCAAGGGAAGAGGCTACATATAGAGAATTGCAAGTCACTGGGATTGTGGAGGGTTGTGTAAGAGACTGGGAGCGCCGGTGAGGATGCGGTGAATTCTGCCTGAGGTGAGAAGACTAGGAAAGCCACGCAGATGAGTCGTGTGAGCCGGGCCTTGAAGGATGAACGGAACTTTGCCACTTGGACGAGGTGGAGGGAATAATAGCTCAAGTGAGAGCACAGGTTCAGAAGAGCATGATGTTTGAGGCAGCAGGATGGTCTGGTGTGATATACTAGCGTGATGACAGTGCGATGACAGTTCTGGCCTCAAGAGCCACATGGACCCAGAGTGAGCCAAATGCTCTGCTAAGGAGTTTAAACTCCGCTCTGTAAGCATAGGAACGCTGCACAGTGATTCTCCGCGGGGTAAGAGGAGACCCAGGTGATTCTTAGGGTAGGTGTTAGGAAGAAGAAGCCCAGACAGGTACCCAGTTCCCATACCCTTACTCACTGCACTTTGGCTGCAGGTTAGTGGCTTTTGGGTGAGTCTGGTGTCCCGCAAATTTCTCCAAAAAGAAACGCCAGGGGCGCCTGGGTGGCCAAGTCGGTTTAGCATCCGGCCAGCTCTTGATTTCGGCTCAGGTCGTGATCTCAGGTTCGTGAGATCGAGCCCCGCATCGGGCTCTGTGCTGACAGCGCTGAGCCTGCTTGGGCTTCTCTCTCTCTCCTTCTCTCTCTGCCCCTCCCCTGCCCGCCCTTCCCCACTTCGAATAAATAAACTTAGAAAAAAACCCCAAAAAGTCAGCTACTGTTGGCATGACGGTCCTTCTCAGTGTTTCTAGCAGTGAGCAGTGCATGGCAGAACTTGAATCTCTGCCAACCCAATTACCCCCTTCTGCACCTCAGAGCTCTCATCCTCATTCAGTGGCCCTAACTAAGGGAAGTTGAGTCACTTCTCAGATGAGAAGATTTCAGAAGGAGAAGCCTCTAGTGAGATTGTGGTTTTGATTAGAAAGAGGGTGTGACCTCCAGTTCCCTTCCTGGTGTGGCCGACTCTGTTGCAGGAAACATAAACCAGACTCACCCATGCCGCCCCCACTGAATCAAAAGCAAAAGAAGAGAACAAAAAGGCACATGTCAGTCCTTATCCTTAAAAGAACTGGGGGCGGCAGGGGGCCGGGGGCGGGGGTGGGGGGGGGGAAGCCGTCACTGCCTGGGCCATCATTGACAAAGCTCCACGGGGCCCTTGGTAACAATGTTGATTTTGTAAACACACCTTCCAGAAGCCGCTTAGGGAATGCTCCATTGGAGACACCGATGCTACGATTTTTTCTCGTTTCCCCAGCTTTGCCTTTGAAACCCGGTGCTTTCATTCTCCTGCGTGAAACAGATTTCTCTTCCTCAGATCAGTGTGTGCGTCTCTCATCTCTCCCGTCCTGGGGCATTTTGAGTTTTTCCAAGCCGGCTTTACATCTGTAACACTTCAAAGGGGATGGCAGGTGAGGGCTGGCAGAGTTGTTTCATCCGGAAGAGGTGTTATCACTTCTTTGCCCCCCCTGGGCCTGGAGGTGAACTGCAGCTCCCTTATCCTGGCTGCTTGGTGTTGAGCTCTGGAGCACTGCTGAGCGGCCGGCCAAGAGGCTATTTATAACCCCGAGAGTTTTGCAATGTTACTGAATCGCTTCGACCTAATTTCCACTTCCTTTCTAAAATGAAAACGAGAAGAGTAAGCAAGCCAGTACTGAGAGAGTTCCCCACAAGGAGACCCTTCGTCCGGGAACGTGCTCCGGACCATTTACTGCTCCGACTCTCCTGTCTCCTGGTGCCTCCAACAGAGAGAAAAGCCGGGGGGTTATTCGCCCCTTTCTTGTCGGTAGCGTCAGGGGTGCCAAATCTGGTTTTCCGGTGAGACACGTTCTCACGTTAGAGATGACGGCAAAACTCTCAACAGTGGAACCGCTGTGCAGTTGGAAGGTGGTAGGACGCGGAGGGAACGCCAGACAACCGGCACGGTTCTGGCCAGTCCCTCTCCATTCAGAGGCAGGCCTGGTTCGTAGGAGCTGAGGAGGTCAGAGCCGACGGATCTGTGCAGACACTGGTCCTTTCTGAACCACGCCGGTATGCTGGGTGCCGTGCCAGGTTGAGGAGCTACAGGGTGTACCTGCCCTGGGGGAGGAGCTAGTGAGGAAGAGAGACGTGTAAATACATAACTATTGTAATAGTATGTACAGCAACCACAATAATAATACCTGTAACGGGGCAGGACGAGAGCCTTCGCAGAGGTCTGGACAGAATGCTGTGAGAACAGAGTGGCCCCCTCCAGCCTCATTTTGCTAGGGAAAAGTGGGGAAAGCTAAGAACGGTAGAGAGGAAGTGTCATGTGAGCTGGGCTTTGATGTTCGGATAGGAGCTCTTTTGACCGTCCGTGGAAGGGGGAGGACATGCAAGGGTACAGAAGAAACGAGGGGCGCCTGGGCGGCTCAGTCGGTGGAGCGTCCGACTTCGGCTCGGGTCACGATCTCGCGGTCCGTGAGTTCGAGCCCCACGTCGGGCTCCGTGCCGACGGCTCGGAGCCTGCAGCCTGCTTCGCATTCTGTGTCTCCCTCTCTCTCTGCCCCTCCCCTGCTCGTGCTCTGTCTCTCCCTGTCTCAAAAATAAATAAAACATTAAAAAAAAAATTTTTTTAAAGAAAAGAAATGAAAGAACATGGCCTGCCTCACAGAAATACCAAGTATGCTGGGAAGATCTGGCTAGGTTATGAAGAACCGAATGCCACACAGGGTGGTGTCGATCTCCTTCTCCAGACAGTGGAGAACCGTTCTCCAGACACCTGCGGTGGGCCACGTACAGCACTGCCTGCTTTTCACATGGCCTTCAAACAGCACCAGACTACCTGGGATCTAATTATTAAGGTTAGCCGTGTCACACTGAGCAAGGTACTTAATTTCACGGTGCCTCTATTGTCTCTTAAATGGGGATAATAATACGCCACACAGGGTGGCTTTGTGGATTAAATGAGTTAATACAGGTAAAGCCCTCAGAATACTACCTTTGCACCATGCCATTGTTAGCTAACGTCATCAGCATCAAAGAAGTACGACGTAGAGGGGAAAGAACTAACTTTGAAGTCATAAGACTCAGCCGTGAGATCCAATTCTAATACGATTTCTCTCTTTTCTGGGAGGGCAGGGAGGCGTGGGAAGGAGCTGTGTGGAAGACAAGCTTCTCAACCGATCTGAACTTCACTTGCCTCCTCTGTGTAAAGTAGGGATGATTTACAGGGTTCTTTGAGCATCAGCTGTAGAAATGCCGAAGAACTGAGTGATCGGCTATAAAGAGGCTGTCTACCTATTAACTGTTACATACAACTGTCACATACGTGTCACCGTATCACTGGTCTTTTGTAAACACACCAGACTTACCTAAGTGGGTTTCACTCTTCGTTAATTCAGCCAGTGTTAATTGAGGGCCTGCTCAGTGCCATTATCTTTTTTTTTTTTTTAAGTTTCTTTACTTCTTTTGAGAGAGACAGAGAGTGAGTGGGGGAGGGCCGACAGAGATGGGGAGAGGCAGAATCCCAAGCAGGCTCTGAGCTGTCGGCACAGAGCCCGACGTAGGGCACAAAGTCAGGAACCGTGAGATCACGACCTGAGCCGAAGTCAGATGCTTAACCGACTGAGCCACCCAGGTGCCCCTCAGTGCCGTTATCTTAAGCCTGTCATGCTGCTGACTGTTTGGGCCTCCATTTAGAGTTCCTTCAAAGCTTGGGGTCAGACTCAGCCTTAGGCTTTTTCATTGCAATGAACAGAAAAGCAGTCCAGTTCCATTGAAAGGAGTTTTTTTTGGCAGGATCCAGGGGAATTTCAGGCACCCCGAGTGTAGGAGTTGGAGCCATGGAATCTGGGAAATCATCAGGCTTTTTCCATCTCTTTTTGGGACTTTGTGGTTTCTAGTTTGTGGCCTCTGCTTATCTACTGCACATTTCCGGATTCTTCCTGCAGAACAGCTTCCTCTGAAAGCTCTTGGTTTTTGCTTCGCGGTATCTTTGACTTGCTGGTGGCTTTGGCTTGGCAGGGTACCTGCTGTGAGGCTGACTGCAACATTTCTGATCCAGGGCCCGTTGTGATCCAACATCCTTAACCCGTGTCTTTAAATTTAAGAGAAAGAGCTGGATTGGTCCAGCTGAGGCTGAGTGTTCCCCTCGGTCCCATTAGCTGGGGCACCGCTGGGGCACCGCTGGGGAGGGTGTCATTCAATATGAACGGACTGCCTGCACTTGGTGAGAAAGGGCAGGGTTGCTGAGAACTCTCTCCAAAGACAGTATCCAGAAAGGAGTTCTAACAGATACTGGTTGTTTCTTAGCAACACATTGAACTAAGGGCGTAGTTTCTTTGGGTGAGGACTTTGAAGCGGGCAGTCTTCATTTGGGTTTGTACGTTCTACTTTAGAATCATGGAGTTCTAGACTCAGGAGGCACTTTACACGTGGTTTAGTTCAACACTCACATCTCACGGTAGAGACTTGGGTGAAAGGGATGCCTACACATCCCCTCCCCCCACAGCACTTAGGGGCAGGACTGTGACTAGGTCCTGAGTCCATTGGATCCAAATCTAGTTCCTTCTTCTGCAGCGAAATCATCCCAGCCCAGTGATCTTGCTGCACCTGCACTGCCTCCTTATTTTAAAGAGAAGAACTGAACTAAGTAATAAATGGTCTAAGAAAGCCATACTGTTCAAAAACAGGCAGCAGTCATGTATGGCAAGAGAAGTCAGGAAGGAGTTGCCTCCTGGAGGGCTGGAAGGTGGGGGATTGGTTAGGAGGAGGTAGGAGGGAATTTTCTAGGGTGATGAAAATGTGTCAGGTCTTGTTTTGGGCAGTGGTTATAGAGAGATGTGTGTATTTTTTTTTTAACTTTTTTAAATGTTTATTTTTGAGAGCGAGAGAGTGCAAGCAGGGGAGGGGCACACACACAACACACACACACACACACACACACACACACGCAGAATCCGAAGCAGGCTCCAGGTTCTGAGCTGTCCACACAGAGCCCGACGCGGGGCTCGAACTCACAGACTGCGAGATCATGACTGAGCCAAAGTCATATGCTTAACCGACTGAGCCACCCAGGCGCCCCGACATGCGTGTGTTTCTATTATATATACGTATATATATATATATATGTATATATATATATATATACATATATATATATACATGCATATACATGAGCTCTGCATTTCACGTATATAAATATACATGATATATAAATTATATCTCAGTTTTAAAAAATTATCTCACAACTGTATAGTCATACCTCCTAATTCTGGCACATTTACCACTAAGGATGGGGATACCTGCCCCAGGCACCCCGAGATTCATGGTACCGCCCCTGCTGTGCTGTGTCACTGGAGCAGAGCTTCTCAGCCAGGAGCTATTCTAATGGGAACAGTTGCCAGAGGCCCATTGTGTATCTAGGCCCATAAACATTGCATGTGGAAAATTCTGCTTGGAGCTGAGAAGCTTTAGGGGCCATCAGGCCGGCCCCCTGCAGCCCCTTCAGGCTTGATTTCGTTCCAGCGAACCGAAAGGCTCGCTCAGCGGGGAGGGGAAGAGCACTGGCCAAAGCCAGCCCCAGGTTCTGTGTCCTTTACTACTTACAGGCTGGTGGAACTGAGGCAGTTTAACCAGCCTCTGAGCGCCAGTTGTGTCCTCTTCAGACAGGAGTAGTAATCTGATTCTGCCTACTTCCTCAGGCTGCTGGGAGGGCTCAGCAAAACCGGTGGAAGCACTTTGAAAACCATCTCTCCATTGCCATGTCCTGAAAATGCTGGTATTTTCGACAGTTGACTTCTGGAGCAGCCCGCCACGATCAGGACATTGGTCGTGGAAGCTTCCCTCTTTCTGAGACTCGTGGGTGTGTGGGGGAAGGAACTGTGACCCCTTTCACCAAAGGAGTGTGTGCTTCCCAGGCTGCGAGAACTGACATCTGTGCCGGGGCCTAGCACTTGACAGCATAAGTGAATAACAGCTTAGCAGCAGCTAGCATGTTCCGGGAGGGCCGGGCGGTCTTCGTTAGCGAAGCATGAATTGCGGAGAGAGGCTGAGCCCGGTGGATGCAGGAGGAAGGTTTCTTTCATTAAGCGAGAGAGAGGCCTGTCCTGAGCCTGTAGGTGAGGAATGTAAATATACGTGGAAATAACCCATCAGTCGAGTGACTTCCCTTCATCAGACCTTGGAGAGAAAATGCTTTAATTACTGCTTGGAGCACCACTAAGCTGGCAGTTGCCTAGGATACCGGTCACATGGGCCCATCTTCCAGACCTGTTCAAAATGATTCGTTTCCCTTCATTTTGGAGACACATGGGGGAGGGGGGTCAGAGGTACTTCCGGAGCCTCGTCCTCCTAGAGACGGGCCCTCGTGTGAGGCTGTCCTCGCCGCCCCACGCTTGGGCTCTCAACAGCCCTTGCCCTTGGCAGTAGGGACTAAAATAGCATTTCCTGTCCCAGTTCTCTTCCCCGTTTTCTGAACTCTGCGTCATCCCACACAGAGGAGGCTCCACACTGTGTCCTTTGAGGGGGAAGGAGTGGCAGCAGAAACTGGAGAGGAGGCGAGAGAGTGTGTGGCCGGGCCGGGCCGACACCGGGGGTCTTCCTAGGATGGCTGCAGAGGAAAGGGCTGGCTCCGCTCAGCTAAGCACTCGACCGAGAACAGGCTCTGCCTGTTCTTGTCTGTCTCAGAGGCTATGCTTCTCCCTCTCAAGGTCCCAAGGCCGGCATTTTGCAGTAAATTCATCCTTCTACCACACAGTCCTCCTGACCCTTAGACCAAAGTGTCACATCGGCAGATCTTGCTACCGGCTGATCCGCAGTTGATGGATAGGCTTTGTCCCGTTTCTACTTGCTGATTTAATCTAAAGAGACAGAAAGCCCAAGGAGAGGTTACGGTGTGATGTAGAAAAATTCCAACCAAGTAGTTCGGTATGTCACTTTGGACACTATCTATCTTCTGATTCTCCAAAGTATCTAAGGAGTGGAAAACGAAGGCAAACTCTCTGACTCTTTCCTTCTTTCTGATTCTTTGTCTCCAGGCGGCTGTGTTTGTGTGTGTTTCTTGGAGAAACAGGGCCCATTGGGAACAATGCCACCACCATCAGACATTGTCAAAGTAGCCATCGAATGGCCAGGTGCTAATGCTCAGCTCCTTGAAATCGACCAGGTAAGCTCCTGAAATGAGAAGCAGAGATGCGGGGAGCAGGATCTGGGAAGTGCATGGCAGAGGGTGTCTTCGGGGGTGGGGGCCGTTGGCATCAGGAGTAAGAACCAGCAACACGAACGTCAAGGCCTGTCCCGCCCTGCCCTGTGGAAGGTTGGTCCCTGCTTGGGAGAGGCTTCCTCTCCGGGAGGCAGTCCACACGAAGGCCCAGGTCGATCCTTCTTAGCAGCCCCTCATCAGAACCTTGGCGTGAATAGCCTGTGGTTGCTGGTGAAAGATCTCTCTCTCTCTTTCAGAAACGGCCTCTGGCATCCATCATCAAGGAAGTTTGTGACGGGTGAGTAGACACTGTCCTTGTTCTGGACAAGGACAGGCTGGCTACTAGAGGAACACTGCCAGACCTTGAGAGGAGTCTCCAGTTAGTTGCGTCCCCGGAATGGGGCTTTTGTGGATCACTGTGTCACAAAGGAAGTAGCTGAGGAGGATGTCCCTAAGAGCTCCCCTAAACCTTTTTTCCTCCTTTAAGCCCAAGAATGTCCTGCCCGAGGTCCGGGCGGGGTGCGAGGCCCGCCCCCAATTGCGCACACCATCTTTTCGCGGTGCCCATCTTTATGCAAGTTGCTTTTTCAGCATCTCCGCCTGAACCCGTGGGATCCCCCCATCCTCCAAACAGGCCGCCCAAGCCCTTGAGCGGCTGGGCTGGAAATGAACACGTGCAGCCTCTAGCCAGGCCTGGAGGGAGGGCCCAGTGCCTGTACTGTGTGTTTCTTACACAGGTGGTCCTTGCCAAACCCGGAGTATTACACCCTCCGTTATGCAGACGGCCCCCAGCTCTACATCACGGAGCAGGTCAGTGCCGAAGCAGCAAGTCAGGCCTCACTCGGAAGCGAGCCACCCAGGGAGGTGGCGCTGTCGGCCTGGCCGACCTGCAGCCAGCTTCTGTTTATTGGGGACGCACCAGCCCCTGCTTCCTCTAGTGGCTGGAAAACCATGGCTTCTACATCCTGAGGGCTCGGGGCACACGGAGGGGGTGTGAGTTCTCGGGCAAGAAGCACGCGGAAGGAGGCCTGACCCAAGAGGCTCGGTTACGACTACTTTAAAATGACAGCAAGTTCTCGTTGATTCAGCTGGCTTGCACAATTTTAATATTTTATCTCAGCTACTCTTTTTTCCTCTTTGCTACCCAGACGCGCAGTGATATTAAGAATGGGACCATCTTACAGCTGGCTATCTCCCCGGTAGGTATCCGGCTCTCCTCGGGGGGACGTTTATTTAACACATTAGATGATCACCCACCTTAGGCCAGACTCTTTTCCAGCAACCAAGACTACACAGCTTAAAAAGTGAATCTTTGAGGGACGCTTGGCTGGCTCAGTCAGTGGAGCAGCCGACTCTTAATCTCAGGGTTGTGAGTTCAAGCCCAGTATTAGGTGGATATTACTTTAAAAAAAAAAATTCCATCTTTGCTTTCACAGCCTTGTTGGGAGTAAACAACCAAAGGCCTCTCTTAAACATCTTGACAGAAAGTTGCTTAGGCAGCTGTGGGGGACTCAGAAAGGGACTGCCTGGCTCAGCCTAAGGATTCCCAGAAAACCTTCCCAGAGAAGGGGGAAGCTTAGCGCAGATGTTGAAGGATAAGTAAGAATCAGCTGAAGAAAGAAGAAAATGAAAAGTATCCCGAGCAGAAAGATGTGCTTTGGGGAAGGCGGGGGTGCTGGGTGGCAGAGGGCCCGCAGCAGCCAGGGGAGAGCCAGACCCGGAAGGGTCCCGGATGGCAGGGGTCTCAGATGGCCTACTCATGGGTTTGGACTTTATGCAGAAAGGGAACGTGGGGACATTGAAAGATTTTCAGCAGGGAGGTACATTATGTTTAGATTTATATTTTAGGAAGATCACTTTAGTGACAGTGTGAAAGATGGGCTAAAAAAAGAAGGTTGGTGGTAGGAGGAATCTTTAAGAAGCTAATGAGCCCGTGAAGGCAAGTGACAGTGGAGACGGAAGGACAGGCATGAGAAATATTTAGAGGTGAACCAGGGGATGTGGTGACATCCCGGATATGGAAGGAAAAGGGAGAATTTGAGGTGACTCCCCGATTCCTGCCAGAGTGGCCCTTAAAGGCAACCAAGGGAGCAACCAGAAGGGCAGAGAAAACCAGGAGCAGGAAGTGGCTTAGGAGCTGAGGGCAGGGAGTGTCGGGACAGAGGAAGGTATGGTCTGCAGTGAGCAGAGAGCAAGAAAACCGGGAACAGAAAAGCCGTTTGTTGATCTGGGAAGCCCATTGGTCCCTGGTGGCCTCTGCGAAGACGGTTTTGGTGGGGTGATGGGTGACAGACAGACTGCAGTGGCAGCAGAGTGAGGTCCGTGACTTTACCGCGCTGTCAGGAAGCTCGGTCATAAGAGGAAGTAGACACAGAAGGCAAGAACTCGGGGATGTGGAGCCCAAAAGAGAATGCTGTTGAAAAGGGAGTAAGACAGGGGCGCCAGGTGGCTCAGTCGGTTAAGCGTCCGACTTCGGCTCAGGTCGTGATCTCATGGTTTGTGGCTTTGAGCCCCGCATCAGGCTCTGTGCTGACAGCTCGGAGCCTGGAACCTGCTTCAGATTCTGTGTCTCCCTCTGTCTCTGCCCCTCCCCCACTCGTGCCCTGTCTCTGTCTTAAAAATAAATGAACATTAAAAAAAAAAACTTCTTAAAGGGGTAAAACATTCATGTGTTTCAAAAATCAAAGAGTTTGACAAAGATGCAGTGAAAGGTCTCCCTCCCTGCCCTCCCTCATCTACCTAGTTCCCCGCCTCCTCCACCCTTTATAGTTGCTAACTGCTGGTGCAATTTTTTTTATGTGTCTTCGAGAATAAACTAAGATGGGAGAGGAAGGTCAATGGTGCAAACGGACCGGGACCTTACTGGGTCAGGACAGGAGGAATCCAAAGCCCCGGTGGAGGGATTTTCGACTGCTCAGTCCCCAAGGAGGACAGTCGGGCATGGGGGTGGCTTAGGTGGAGAAGGGCTGCCAGAAAATTAAGGGCACGATGACACGTGTTTTCTTGGTGAGGGACGAGACTGGTCCGTCTGCGCGGAAAAGCGACGCGGAGTAGTAACAGCTAACGGTTCCGGAATGCCGGCATTCTGCTGAACGCTTTACATACGTGCTATCATTTAACCTCGACAGACACCCGATGAGATGGGTACTCCTGGCAGCCCCATTTGCAGATGGGCAAACTGGGGCTTAGGTTAAACGACTTGCCGCTCGTCACACAGATGAAAACGTGGCGGAGCTGCCTCTCAAACCCAGGGCTCTCTGACTCCCTGCCAGTATTCTCACCAGCACGTTCTCCTGCTCCCCTGCCCCCCCTTCCCGAACTCTTCTCATCTTAAGGACTTCATTTCCCCCCTTAGCTCCTCTAGCTTAACGTGACAGCCCGGGAGTTGCTTTCGCAGACGTGCTGAAGCGTTTTACAGACCTCCTGCGCAGACTAGTTGACTTTCTCGGGAGTACATCTCTCTGGAGCAGGAGGCAGCGGCCCAGAAACGCTGTCTCAGGAGGAACGTTAACATTTGGAGTTGGAAGTTTCTAAGTGTGATGCAGACCAGTGTTCTTCAAATTGTTCTATCCTGTGACCTTTTCTCGTGGCGTGCGCCTTCTCCGCTATGGAGAGTGTGGAGGATTTCTGTGTCCTTGAGAGCCGTGTGCTGGTCTAGGGCCGTCTTTGTAAGAATAAAAGAGGAAAGGCAGAGGGGAGAGAGGTGACCCAGCCTGACTCTTTGCCAGCAGCAGGAGCCGGGCTGCGGTCACTTGCTTAGCACTGTAAAGACCCCAAGAGCATTTTGCTCTCAAGGCTCTTCCATTCCAGCTGAGAATATGAATTAGCACACAAAAAAATCAAGAATGATGAATCGGTCACTTGCAAGGCACTGACTATAAAGCTAGTTAAGTTCAGCCAGAGGAAGGACCAGCGAACACTGGGGAAGGGCTTATGGCCGAAGCTTGTAGAAAGGAGGCAAGCAACCTGCTGGGAAAAGTTGGTGGGCTAGGAGAAAGCTTAGTCACCAGCCATCACTTTGAAAAAGCTATTTTGAAAGCTTCCAGCTCCTTGATACTCTTAAAGTTTCCCCAGGACTGTCAGTTTTGAAGAACAATGATACGGACTTACAGAGAAGGTTAAAAAAAAAAAAAAAATTGTCAGGCTTACCACATTTTCAGATTGAAAGGGACCTTAAAGGGGACCATCAGATTAAATCCTCTGTCAACGCAAGAATCCCTTGTGTGGCATCTTGGCCAGCCGGTTGTCCAGATTCTCCTTGATTGCTTTTGGTGACGGAGAGCTCCTTACATCAAGAGGCAACGTAGTCTACTGGCTGACGGCTTAAATTAATAGAAAACTTCCCTCTGTTGAGCCAATATCTGTTTCTCTGTCTGCCAGAGGTGGCGACTGTTGTCTCCTCAGTGTCTCTTGTAGTCCTTCAGTGGGAAGTTTTTGTAATCCATAGACCAGAGTGCTACAGAAGGGATACCCGTAACTACAGATCGGTCTTGGCATACTGGGAATTTCCTGATTGGTTCAATAAGCCTGTAGTAAGCAGCTCCTAGACACTGTCAGCAACAGGGTCTGCCTCGGGCTGGATGGCCACAGAAAGGCCTTCATGAGCCACTCACAGAGCGGTAACCTGCCGCGAGGACCAGATGGCACACATCTTGTCTCTGGTCTCGTAGTCCCGGGCTGCACGTCAGCTGATGGAGAGGACCCAGTCGTCCAACATGGAGGCCCGGCTGGATGCTATGAAGGAGCTGGCCAAGCTCTCTGCCGACGTGACCTTCGCCACCGAGTTCATCAACATGGACGGCATCGTGGTGCTGACGCGGCTTGTGGAGAGTGGAACCAAGCTCTTGTCCCAGTGAGTATTACTGGGCTCTTGCTCGGGATTTCAGAGACTCTACGCTCGGCGGGGCATCCTTCCCTCACCTCCACCGAGCCTCTTGAACTTACTGGGCACCTTGTGGGTGCAGAGCAGCGTGCCAGGCACTAGGGTCTGCACAGAGGAATGCATCGTCACGGTCCTCAGTCTCGTAGTCTAGCTGGGCTCTCACAGATGCCGCGTAGGAGCGAGAACAGGGGCTTCAGGAGTCAAGAAGAGAGAAGTCGGTTCACGACAAACCTGTTAATTTATGGAAAATGATTGGCCTGGGGGAGGCTAGTGAGCAGAGTGTCCATTATTGACCAGAACAGGGGTCTGTTCGTAATCACCCCCTGCTTCCTCTCTCCCCTTTCCAGTCACCTCCCCACTTACACACACGTGCGCACACACAGGCCTTCCTCTGTGTTCGCCATCTCCCCACCACCCATTGTCACGGGAGACGAAGCTCCGCAACTTTTCCATCTCCCTGCTAGGATGGGAGTGGTGGGGAACCGCGCCGTGACCAGCAGTGAACGAACAGGTGTTTAGTTAGCCGTCTAGGCCTGTGGTGCCTCAGCTGGCAGAGAGGGAGTCAGAAATCTTTCAGCCAGTGGATCAGCTATTGAAATTTTCAGCCAAACCAAGCAGCTAATCATGGGTGTTTGTCTTAAGTCTCCGATTTTGCAGCTGCACTGAAATCCTGAAGCCTTCCGCTGCCATCAGCGCTGGCCCAGGACTTCCGCAGTCTGCCGGGAGTACGGCATTTGGCTGGCCTTGGTTTCCTCCTCTTTAAAACGGAGATGCTGCTTCCATTGCCGTATTGTCACGAGGAATTAATGGGTCCGAACGTGCCTCGCCATTGGGAACAGCGTTTGTTAAATCGAGAGCACCGTACAGACGTATAAAGGGTTGTGTTTAGAAGGAGGAGGGACACAGGAGAGAAGACGTCGTAATCCCCGTCCTCCTCCAGCACTGCAGTAAGGGCTTCGCATACCTTGTCATCTTGCCCTCGCCACAGCCCTGTGATGTTAACGCTGTGAGACCAATGCAGTCTTACAGAGGAGGAATTTCAAGTTTGGAAAGGTAAAATGTGCACAGTTAGTAAATAGTTGACCAGGATTGAACCCATGTCTGAAGTTCGTACTCCCTGTCCTGCACTCTGCCCCCTCTTGGCCTTGGACATGGGCTGTGGGCTCCCTTGGGTACCCCCGCCAAGTGTTGGGGTTGACAAAGGTCTGATAGCTTTCTCGGGTTGGGAAATGGATGAGTGATTGTGTTTCCCTGAGATGAGGCAGTACGGGGAAGGAGAGCCTGACCCGCAGCGGCCCTTCCCAGAGACGGATGGACACCTGGACAGAACCTGCTGCACACCTGCCGAGGCACGCATGCAGGCACTCGCAGCCACACCGCCTGACCCCTGGTGTGGGGCTGACGCCGAAATCCGTCCCTGTTGCGGCTGCCGTCACACCTGTGTTCCCTGGTTCTGAATCTTTGTATTATTTTGTGTGTGTGTTGTTGATGTCTCAGCTACAGTGAGATGCTGGCATTCACCTTGACCGCCTTCTTAGAGCTCATGGACCATGGCATTGTCTCCTGGGACATGGTTTCCATCACCTTCATCAAGCAGGTGAGGCCTCCGGCTTTCCGTCTTCCCCGCCCCCCTCAGTGGCCGCTGGTCCTCTAGGTTCACGGAGAGATGCCGGCGAGATCGCCGTGCTGCTGGCGGTCGGCTCTCTACCCCCGAGGCCCATTTTTTTTTATCCTCACGCTCGGGCCTTCCTGGGGCTCCTGAGAGAATTCCTTCATTGCCCTCGAAGATGGAAACGGGCTCCCAGAACTGGAGGTGGCCAAAGCGGGACGGGGTTGTCAGTGAGGCCTGGGACGACACTAGCCGGTCAGCCAGTACGAGCCCGGCGTCTCTGACCTGCTCCCTGCGCGCTCCCTTCTCTTTGAGACACATGTTCATGTCGTCCGCCTTGTATGTCAGTCTGCCTTCTGCCGGCGGGTCTGCAAGGCAACCTGCTCGGGTTGTCAGATCGACCTGGGTGCATGGGAGGGCGTACTTTTGCTTTCCTTTGTTCTGTAGGGAGGGGCAGCGTCACTTCCAAAAAGTGAACTAAAACCAATGAGTAATGTATCTGCTGACCTAGAATCACACCTGTTGTTGGCTCGGGACATTGGGAATTTCCTGACGCCGGAGATATTTAGGCAAAAGTGAAATGGGCACGTGTCGAGGACATTACAATGGAGGTTGAGAATAACGGGGGGTGATGAGATTACAAGACTTTGAGGGCTTCCTGCCTCTTGAGCCTCTGCCGGCCTGTGTGTGTGTAGGGGCACAGTGTGTGTGTCAGGAGAAGGGCCCATGGCGATAAAAGGAGTTCCCGATTTCAGTAAGATCCTGTGCTTTCTCCACTCCGCTTTCCCATGCCTGAACCTCATCTTGAAAACAAAGGATCGAGCCCTTAGATTTTGAGGAAACACAGTTGACTGGAAGCTGTTGTTTGAATTTGAATTGTCCATGCCCAGGGACCATAAACCAGACACCGCCGTCCACGTGGGGACAGTGGTCCGGTATGGATGGCATACCAGGAAGGAGAGCCTTCGTGGGCTAACCTCAGAGACTCGAGTCGCCCAGCACGCTTGGGCCCCGGGCTCCCTGACTGATCTGGCCCTCGCTGGCTGTAGATTGCAGGGTACGTGAGCCAGCCCATGGTGGACGTGTCAATCCTTCAGAGGTCCCTGGCCATCCTGGAGAGCATGGTCTTGAACAGCCAGAGCCTGTACCAGAAGATAGCAGAGGAAATCACCGTGGGACAGCTCATCTCTCACCTCCAGGTGTGAGTAAGAGACCCCGCCCCGGCCCCCTTCTCGCCTCTTATTCTCCGTAGGTCTCCCAGCCCTACCCCTTTGCTTGTGTTCCAAACCACTGGCCTGCTTGTTCACTCATTCGTCAGCACTTTCACACTATGGGAACGCTCCCGGGATTGGGCCCCGATCGTGTCACGCTCCTGCCGCAATCCTCCGCGGCGCCCCTTGTCCCTCAGGCTGAAGGGAAGTTTTCCCGGCCTCCCTGTACCGCCGCATCCCAGACAGAATTAGATGCTCTCTCCTCTTTGGGCCAAATAGTCTCTGTTTGTACCTATGAGAATTATATAGAAAATCCCCTGTTTTTGTTATCTGCCTCCCATTTTAAGCTTTGAGCTCTCTGGGAAGAGGGACCAGTCATTTTTGGATCCCTTGCTTTGGTTTAAGGAGAAGTCAATTAGTATTTGAGAATGAACACTTAGCAAACCAGCAGTGTGCTGTGTGTGTGGGGCCGGGGGGAGGGTAGCAAAAACTATTGTATAGGACACGAGTTCGGGCTTTCCATTCAGATCCCAGCTCCACTGTGTCCTAACTAGGTCCCTGCCTTCCACATGTCACCTTGTCCCATCTGGTCTCCGTTTCCTCAGGTCCAGGCTGGGGTTCACCCTCTCCATTACTCAGACTTGTGAGGCTCAAAGGGGTTAGAAGGTCTAGCATAGTGGCCAGCGTAGGATGGGTATATAATTCAGGAGTTTTTTGTTCTTGTTTGTTTTTGAAGAAGCCTATCCCATTCCAGGCCATTTTGTCAAATGGTAAAACCAGAAGACAGATGAGCCCTTTGGAGCCCTGTTCCTCTCCTCCCCATTCTTTGTACTTCACTTTAACCCTATTTAAGGGGGCTGGACTCCCCAAAACAAGGTGGTGATACTGTTGACTCCTTTGTTCCCTTTTAGCCTTTTGGGCATGGACAGAGTGCCGACAGAATGACCTGTCAGGCCCGGGGAAGCCACAGCTCCCAGCTTTGCTTATTTATAGCAGCCTTGTCTTCATTCAGCTGTGCTGCCAACCTGTCCCCACCCCACCCTCCCGCCAACAGCCCCGATTTCTCCTTGTCACTTCTAAGGAATTCTTCAGTCTCTGTTTTCATACCCCAAAGCCAAAAGGTTGTTTGAAGTGAAGGGAACATTATAAACTCCAGATGGAGAGTTCTGATTTTCCTGACGTCAGACTTACCTCTCTGTTTCTTTGTTTCTGAATCAGGAATGACCCAGTTGGGTACCCAAGGATGATAGAGGACAATGGCATTTCTTAGGGGTCAGTCCGTGAATATTTTCAGCCCGTAGCTACTACCAGAAATTATGTCCTCTGCTGTTGGGGCTGAGAGATACTTAGTGCCCTCCGTGAGACCTCCAGGATGCCCATTCACCCCACCTGAGCAGGAAGTCTGTTAGCCCGTCTAAGAAGAGAGTCACGGAATGCATCCCCGGTGCGGCCCTTGGAGACATTTTGCCAAGTGCTTGGATTATAAGATTCCAGAGAACGGTTGTCTTTAATTCATTCGTATTAAAATGAAATCAGTTTAGGGGCGCCTGGGCGGCTCAGCTGGTTGAGCATCCGACTTGGTTTTGGCTCAGATCACGATCCCAGGGTCATGGGATCGGGCCGTGCATTGGGCTCTGTGCGAACGTGGAGCCTTCTTACGAGTCTCTCTCTCCCTCTGCCCCTCCCCGGCTCGTGCGCGCCCTCTCTCTCTCTCCCCCCAAAATAAAAAATAAACAAAATGAAATAAATTTGTAGTTGAAGACTTTGAAAATAGGGAGGAGCACAAAGAGTCAATCCTTTTCCCATTTTCCCACCTGCAGACATAACTACTGTTCACATTAAATTAACTGCCCTGTTGGTCTTTTTTTCTGTGTAAGTTTTTGTTAACAAAACTGGGAGCTTACTACACATACTGTGTGTACCTCGACGTTCTTATGAAATAATATCTCTTGAACGTTTCCCCATGTTAAAGAGTCTTGGTGGTTCTAAATCTTTTTTGCATGCCATATGCCTTTGAAAATTCAGTAACAGTTATAGACTCTCACCTCCTCGGAGAAAATAACACATAGTCAACCAACCGCATGGAATGATTTCTGCATCATTTCTAGGGTTTACAGACACTCCAGACTCATCCCCGAGTCCCAGGTGAAGAACCTTCCCGAGATGATTTTTATTGATGACCTACGACATTTGGATTATTTTACCATTCTTTCTTTTTTTTTAACAGTACTCGAATGAAACACTTTGCCCAACTCTCTGATTCCTGTCTTTGGATAAGTTGCTCTTAGTGGAGTGGCCGGGTCACAGAGTATGCCCACTTTCGAGGCTTTTGAGGCTTCACCCCAGACGATCATTTGATTACCATCTACAAGCGACTGCTGTAAACGCCCCACGGGGCTCTCGCTGGTCCGTCTTCTAATGTCCCTCTGCCTTCTTTCTCCACCGGCACAGCTCCAACCAGGAGATTCAGACCTACGCCATTGCACTGATTAACGCGCTTTTCCTGAAGGCTCCTGAGGACAAGCGACAGGTCTGTGGCTGTCTTTTCAAGCTTTTCATCTGGGCTCTTCCAGGAGAAGAGTTGTCACCCACCTACCCTTTGCTGCACGGAGAGCAGAAATGCAGCCATTTCCCCCAAGAGTCCTTGCTCCTGTCCCTGTGTGTCAGGCCCCCTAGTTCCAGGGAAGAACTAGAAGGGGACCCCGCGGGTCTCGCGTCAGAGCAGGGGCCTGCAAACTTTCTCCTCTAAAGGGCCCGAGAGTAAATATTTCTTGTTCTGTGGGCCGATGGTCTGCGTGGCAGCTGTCCCACTTTGTCATCATAGCCAAAGTAGCCTCAGACAATAGGAAAGCAAATGGGTGTGGTGTCTTCCAGAAAGACCTTAGATACACAACTAGGGGACAAGCCCAGTTTGGTCTTAGTTGCTGACCCTGGCTTAGAGGGTCAAGAAGAAGGGGGAGGAGACCTTCCAGGCATCACTGTCAAGTCCACGGAGACCCTTACTTAAGGAAGCAAGGCGGGGGGGGCGGGAGCGGGGGGACTTGGCACAAAGTTTCACGTATGAAGGCCTCTGGCCCAGATTCTAAGCTGCTTTCTTCCCCTGCTCGTTAGCTGTGTGACATAATGCAAATCGCTCTGCTTCTCTGAACCCCAGTTTCCTCATCTGTAACCTGGGAGCGGCAACATCTGCCCCGTTGACTTCACGGGGATGTGAGGAGAAGAAACAAGACCCCTGTCTTACAAGTGAGGAAACCAGGAATCAGCTGGGCGGGGAACGAGCACTGACCTGAGTCCGGGGCCCTGAGGCTACGTGCTCTTCTGGGCTGGGCAGGTGCTTTAACCTCTGGGTCTCCGTTGCTCTTTCTGTAAATGAAAGGGCCAGATTAAGTGATCGCTAAGGGCCCTTCCGACACTGACACTCTAGATACAGCTGGTAAAAGCCCAAGTGGTGTATACAAGACTTTAAAATTCTCCGTCAACACCATGGGCTCTGTAAAGTTGAAATCCACGTGGGTTCATGCACTGAGCTCCTGGTGGGTTCCGGTGGGAGGAGCCGGAGCGTCCATGGTTCCGTCTGTCCTCGTCTTTCTTGGATGGCTTTGCTCTGTTAATCTCTTCCTTCCTAGTCCAGTTTTGAATGTGAGCTCATTCTCCCATCTGCTTCTCTCTGTGCTTTTTGCTTTCTGCCGGCAGGACAAGCACCTTAACCCTCTAGACCTACCTGTCACTGTAAGTAGTGCTGCTTCGTGGAAGGGGCCCCAGCCCTCTTCCAGGTGGGGAGGTCAGAGCTGGGCAAGAACCTCACGTTCTGGTGCAGGTGCTCAGGAAACCGTGAGACCCAGAGTTCTGGGTGCTGTAGATCCCGTTCGTCAGAACACTCCGGGAAGTGCTGGAGATTAGCGCCACGTGCAGGAGTGAGGGGATGTCCACCCTAGGGAATGCTGTCCAGTCTTCCCTTTGTAACCTGCCTTTCCGTGAGTTTGTGGGTCAGCCCGGGGAGATCAGATTCGGAAATAGCCTGAGACTTTCGCCGAGATGATCCCATGGACCTGTCGCCTTCCAGCTTGGTACAGCAGAGCGCAAAGATAAATCCACATCGCCCTGGATGCGTCCTAGACCGTAGGAATCTGACAGGGTTTAAGACAGTTGACAGAAGGGAATTTGCCTGCTCGCTTCTTGGCTAGAGGGAGCTTTAGAGGTCGGCTGTACGAGGCTGAGAATGAGCGGTTTGCCCCAGCACCGCAGAGGAGCTTTGGGTGTGAGGCCGTTACGTTCTGGGAGCAGACCACTGCCACTTACCTGCTTTGTGAGTTGTCCACAGCAAGGCCGAATCTCAAGCCGACCTCCTCTAGCCACCAGAGAAGCTTCTAGGCCACCTTCTCCTCTGCCAGCCAGCGTGTGTGCTCAGGGGAAGCAAAGTACAGCTTAATGTCCCTGGCAGCGTCAGCCATTTGGAATATGGCTAGAAATGGAGAAGCGAGAGCAAAAGGCCTTTCAGCTCCGAGAAAAATGAGACCCTCACAGACACCGCTCCGTGGGAGAGGCGTGACAGCTCCCTCAGGCCCAGTGATTCAGAATTATCCATAAAATTAAATTAAGGCAGCAGTTTAGAAAGTGAAGCCATACTAATTAACGTGCTAAGAAGTGATGGCCGAGATTGGAAGGAGGAGACAGAAGAATTATGAAGAGCTGTCAGAAAGATTAAAAGCACAGTAAGCTGGGACCATTTTTGTTTAGGGGGAAAGAGCGGCACATTCAAGAGCTCCTTGGGCTATTACGGAGTCATAACACGCTGTTCTTTTTGTTGAGCCCAGTCCTTGGCAGTGATTAAATTATAATCGTTGCAGTCCCTTCAAAAATAAAGAAACGTATATATTTTCAGAGGATTTGCTTAAGAACGGTCCCAGTAAGGTCCTGAAAGGACCCTTAAGGCTTCGCTCCCCGGAAGACTCATTTATGGAGGGTACTTTATTTCCTAAGCGTGCCAAATAAATAAAGTGTTACTGTCAGAATCTGAACCAAATATAATAAAAAAGGTGACCCTATTATGAGAAATTACCCAAAAGCACCAGCACGCTCTTCTCCAAAGCAGTCAGAAGTGAGTCACAGACTACTCACTGTTCCAGAGCATCCGCTCCCCGGCTCCCCACCTGGTGTGGCGCTGGGGGGCCTGAGGGGGGCGCTGGGACCAAAGCCCTTTCCTCGGCTTGGAGGAGGCCCATCCGGCCAGTGGTGGGTGTCTGCCTGGAACGGTGCATGGGAACCATCACGCTGCTCTGTGCTCCGTACGCATTGTCCATTGCCCGGCATCCTCGTAACACAAGTGTCTTGTCCTGAAGCAGTCTTTGTTCCTCTTTGAAGACGATGTGGTTGATTGTGCCATCGGGGAGGGACACCCTGTGTGGCTCCGTTTGCATTCCCAGAGGGAAAAAAAAAACACAAGGGAATTTTTTCAGAGTATAAAAGATGTTGGGTGGGTCCGTGGATTTTTTCCATTTGCCCACTTTTTAATTGAAAGGAGAAAACATTTAAGAGAAAAAGCCGCAGAGCTCCGATGCCACTTTCCTCTCGATAGTTGTCACAGCTGGGCGCGTGCCATCGTGCCTTACGTTTGCTTGTTTTTCTCAATAGGATATGGCCAACGCATTTGCACAGAAGCACCTTCGCTCCATAATCCTGAATGTAAGTTCCCACAACAAGCTGTGTTTTGTTATTAGCGATAGCAAGTATTACTGTTCTGTGATGGTGTCATTAGTGAATTTACTATCGAGTGGGATGGCACTCGGGGAACCAACGGGTAGGTGCGAATAAGCCCATGTTAAGCTGGGAAGCTTTTTCTTATAATCCTCTGCAAGCGGAGTTGTCTCTAGGAGGCTGTCCCACCAGGAATTACAGAGCCTCTAAGGTCCTAAGGCCAGCCAGCTACATGGTTTGTTGCCTTGCAATTCCAAATTTTTTTCCAGAAGGAATGTGTCAAAATAGGCCCCAAAGAGGAAAGGGATTCTTTCAGCTAACATCCATCAGACCTGAGTTGTGTGGGGCACCGCTAGGGATGGACGAGACAGTGTGGTGTGTTTGCTCCCAGAAATCTTCCGGTCCAGTAGGGACGGTGCTCTAGCAGTGTGTGGCCAGTGGTTCCTTGGAGCTCCATGGTCTGGGGATTTCAGGAGGAGGAGCACCGCCTGCCTTGCAGGAGGTGTCAGGAAGCCTCTGGAGGAATGACGCCCTGAGGCTGAGCCTCCATCATTCGTCCAGGAAGGAAAGGAAATCCAGTCAGGAGTGGCTGGAATTGGCTGGAACCTAGAAGGAATGTGCCATGGGGTAGAGGGTGGGGCAAGGAGCAGACACGTGGAGGGCGAGCAAAGACCGGATCGAGTAGGGCCTTAGTCTTTTTCCCAAGCAGAGTTGAAGGGTTTAATTGGGATGGTGACATAACCAGGCTGGCATTTAGAAACCTCACACTAGCAGGTGTGTATGTTTCGTGGGGGTATGTGAGGGAGGAGAGTAGAGGGGGAGGTGGTGAGGAGGGAGGCATCTGGAAAGAGGGCTGACTCCCTGTTCCCACGCAGGGATGTGGGTGAGAGAGAGCTGGCTGGGGGTGGGGGTGGGAACTGGGGAAGTGAGCCGAGGATCTGGGTTCAAGGGAGGCCATTCTATCAGTTGTCAAAACCAAGGGAAAACCAGACCACAGTGAAGGGAATAAAATGAGAAATCAGAAGTCAGGTGTGAAAGGCTTGATAATTCTGAGCGTGAACTTCAGAGTCCCCACCTCCACTCTACCATTAAGCAATCTGTGATCTTGAGCAATTCACTTAACTTCGATTTACTTTGATTTGCTCATCTGGATGTGAGGCCTGAACGAGCTCATATATATATATATATATATATATATATATATATATATATATATATATATATATATACAGCTCTTAGCAGGGTGCCTGGCACTTGGTAAGCACCCCGCTCGCAGCGGGTTCTCTTACCCGTGAACAGGATACAAAGGTGAGAGAATTCAAGAAGTGAGCTCTGAGCACTTGCAAAGTTGAGCGATCGGCTGCTCTGAACAGCCCACCAGACTTCACCTTGCAGAACCAGCTCCTGCCTGCTGGCCGTTTCCCTGGTCGCGGCCCCACCGCCACGGAGGGACTTGGGCAGGAGGGACGACGCTCCGGCCCGCTGCCTGCGAGTGAGGCGGCGTGCACGGGTCCCACGCGTGCTTGTCCACATTCCTGAGCAGCTGTGTTGGACGCCATCCTGTGCATGTGTGGGAGCGAGGGTCGCCTTCTGACGGAAATTTAATGAATCTCGAGGCTTGTTAATTACCAGAGTAGGATTAGTTCAGCTCATTTCTGGACAAACCTTGGGACAAGCGAAGATTCCACTATAGAAGACAATGCGGGGTCAAGACTCAGGACTTCAGTGGTTCTCTACAAAACAGTTAATGCGTGCTCACTGAAGTCCAAGGAGCTCACTGAGTCAGGCCAGAGAGCGTAAGCCTCCATTTACTCAGCAGTCAAATAAGACTCCAGGTAAAAGCTCTGAAACTGGCTCCTCAGACTGGGGCTGTACTTCCGTAAGCCCGTTGCTGGCTGGAGTGATTACCTTCCCGCTGTGATGTCTCTAAGTTTGAGAGAGGGGGATTAAAGTGAATGAGAACCGTATCACATTATCTTTAGCCTCTTCTCAAAGTGGTTTTATGAATTATGGAGAGAGGAGAGGAGGAAGGAAGACGGAGAGCCGGGTAGGGTAGGGAGGAATTGGAGCGGCAGAGGGAGGGGGCACAGAGAAAGGAAGAGGCTCGGAGAGGGGCAAAACGAGACGTGTGGAGGGGACCAAGGGGACCCTGCGCGATGAGACACTGGCGGGGGTGGGCGGGTAGCTAAGGTTGGAGGAGGAGGAGCGGCAGTCAGTTTGGGATGGAGGTGAGCACTGAGCCTGAGCCGAGAGTCCGGGAGGTGGAGACAGCCACAGACAGCCCCTGCTCGGAGGAGGTGGGGGCCTCGGCACTCGCTCCAGTGAGAGGTCAGGAGCAGCGCCGTCCGCAGAACCTTCCGCAGCATGAACGTGCCGTCCGGAATGGCGGCCACTAGCCGCGTGTGGCTACTGAGCCCCGGCAACGTGTCTAGTTGTGACTGGGGAGCCAAATTTGTCATCTTCTAAAATTTCAGTTAAAACACCCACACGTGGCTTGTGGCTGCTGCGTTGAGCTGGGCAGATCTAGAGGAATGAAGAGCACCCTGGAGTCACGTGCCGGGGAGAGGAAGTCTAGAGCAGTGCCGTCACGTAGAAATGACAGTGAGAGCCACTGATTTCGTTTTAAATGCTGTAGTCGCAGCATTAACAAAGGAATACAGGAAGTCAATTTCAACGGTAGATTCGGTTTAACCCAATATATCCAAAATACTATGCGTTCAACGTGTAATCGATAGAAAATGACTAATGAAATATTTTGCATTTTCTCTTTCGCGCTAAGGCGCTGAGATCTAGCGTACATTTTACATTCACAGCACATCTCAGTTTGGACCAGCCGTGTTTCCAGCGTTCAATGGACATCACAGGCCTAAGACCTTGATCTCGAGCCAGAGTAGGCTCTAGAGTTACGGAACTCTAGAGCAGTGCTGTCTGCTAGGACTTTCTATGCTAATGGCGCTGTTTTATATCTACTCTTCTCATTGGATGGTAGCCACTAGCCACATATACCTGTCGAGCTTAAAATGGGGCTGGTGTGACCAAAGACCGGAATTTTTACCTCAAATTAATTTTAACTCACGGAAACACACGTGGCGAGGGGCCACCATATTGGACAGCAGAGCTCCAGAGACATAGAGCTGGAGTGAGTGAGAGAACATAGAGGACACAGAGGTAGCGTGTGGGGGGAACTGGGCAAGAGTCTCATTTGGGTGAGGAGAGACCAAGAACAACTAGACTCAAGATGGCGGGTAAGACAGCGGAGGAGCGAGAAATACAGGGGAGCGAGTGAGAAAGGGCAGCCATTGGGAGAGTGAGAGCCGGACCGTAGGAGACAAGGACGTCGTGAGGCATTGGTCAACCCAAGGGACACAGGGAGAGGTACCATGCAAGAAAAAGGTGGGGCACGAGGAAAGGAGAAGTGGGGTGGGTGTCAGATGGACGAAGGGAGGTAGTGATGGACTGAGAGGGCATGGTGGAGGTCATGGGAAGAGAGGGGACAGGACAGAACACAGGGGATATAGGGAGGAGGGTACATAGAGAATGACAGGAGAGAAGGTGGTGGGAGTGTTGGGTGTAGACAAGGAGCATTAGATGCCCTCCTTGTGGAGGTGTCTCCGTACCATTTGAAGAAAACGACCTTTCCTAAAGCCTGTACTTGGTGAGGCCATCGACACCATTGTGTTTTTCTAAAGAAAGACAGAGTGGAGTCCTCTGTACACACTCTCTCATCTTGGATTGAGTGCCCAACTGGGGGAAAGTCCCACTGCTGAGCCCTACTTCATAATCTTTTTTTAAATAAGTTTTAACGTACTTCTTTTGAGAGAGGGAGAGAGCATGTCTGTGTGAGTGGGGGAGGGGCAGAGAGAGAATCCCATGGAGGCTCTGCACTGTCAGCGCGGAGCCCTGCAAAGGGCTCGAACTCACAAACTGTGAGATCATGCCCTGAGCTGAAACCGGGAGTCAGAAGCGTAACCGACTGAGCCACCCAGGCGCCCCGACCTGCATCATAAGCTTAGCCGGGTAGCCTCCCTCATCTTTGGCGTGGCTGGGTACAGCCTCCACCCTTGGTTCCACTTTCCCTGCCCAGGGGAATGCAGAGAAAGAGACTGTGCCGTTTGGGCCTGCAGTGAATCATCTCACCCTGAATCAAGCCCTTTCATGCTCCATCCCTTCCAGAACACGAAGTCTCGAAGTTCTGAGTGTAAGAGGGAAACCCTGTTCCCTGCCCAGCGTACTTTCTTTTTCACCAGCACGGATGTGACTCTCCCGCAGAAGAAAATCAGTTCAGCCCTCTGCCCCCTGCCTTTACTTTTTACAGCATGTGATCCGAGGGAACCGCCCAATCAAAACTGAGATGGCCCATCAGCTGTATGTCCTCCAAGTCCTGACCTTTAACCTTCTGGAAGAAAGGATGATGACCAAGATGGACCCCAATGACCAGGTAAGTGCTCAGTGGGACAGAGCTCTCCTGGCTTAAATCATGTATTGTTTGATATGGTACATTCCACCATTAGGCCATGCATTGAGCACCTACTGTGTGCCAGGGACTGTGTTTGATTGTGTCTGCAGAAATGGCTTGTGTTGCCCTGGGAAACCTGGCTCTGCCTCCCTGCGATCGCTTCCCTCTGGGTGACTCTCTGGGCCAAGCCCACCTCTGTCCTGCCAAGGTAGAGGTGATGCCTTCTCGGGGATTGATCAGGGCCAGAGTTCCGTGCAGAAAAGTCCGACCTGCTCTTTCTTTTCCTTGCTTCCCTGGGTTAGCTGATTCACCTGCTGACTGTCTGTTTGACTTCTCAGGCTCAAAGAGACATTATATTTGAACTGAGGAGGATCGCATTTGATGCAGAGTCCGACCCTAGCAACGTCCCCGGGAGTGGGACTGAAAAACGCAAAGCCATGTACACCAAGGACTACAAAATGCTGGGGTTTACAGTAAGTTTCCCAAAGCACGGATCTTGGTAGGCGTTCTCCCCTGATAGGAGGTCAGAGGGCCCACCCTCACAGAGCCCTGAGAAGCCCCCCTTCATAATGGAGGTCCTGGAACAGATGACATCGAGGGGCTGGTGGGGGCGGGGGGCTGATACTTAGTTTGCCTTGGTGACGGCAGATTACACATTTCTGTGCAGCATCTGGCCCCGTGGAACGAATCTCTCTGTTGGAGGGCCCAGGAGGTCAGTCACGTAGACAAAGAGAGGACCTCTCACCGCAGCAGCTAGGTTCTTTGAAATGCCAAGAGTGGCTATTTTGTGATTGGACACAAAGCCTGAGGATGAAGTTCATTCAATTAAATACTCACTGTGCACCTGCCTCCTCGGGGCATGGCGTGCTGGGCTCTGGGGAGACGGGATGAGTCCGCACAGTCAGGGTCAGGAGCTCCCAGTCTCGTAGAGATGGCGGGAAGGAAGGAGGTGAGCACAAGAGCTAGTGTCATCGAGGGGAGGGCAGTAGGGCTTCCCCGCCAGTGGCTCTGCACACGTGAGGCTACCGAGTCTCAAATTGGGTTTCTTTATTTCCCCAGAACCACATCAACCCAGCGATGGACTTTACCCAGACTCCTCCTGGAATGCTGGCCTTGGACAACATGCTGTACTTGGCTAAAGTCCATCAGGACACCTACATCCGGGTAAAGGCTGGGGGCCAGCTGGCTCAGCCCTGCTACGTCTCTTGCCTCCCTAATCCCCCCTCCCTCTGTCCTCACAGATCGTCTTGGAGAACAGCAGCCGAGAGGACAAACACGAGTGCCCCTTCGGCCGCAGCGCCATCGAGCTCACCAAGATGCTCTGTGAGATCCTGCAGGTTGGGGAACTGCGTAAGTCCCCGCCGCTTCACTCTTCTATCAGACGTTCCAAACTCAGGAGCCTTGGGGGACTCGAGGTTACAAGGTCAGGGGTCGATGGGACTGGACAATTACTGTGCGTAGTTCTGTTAATCGGTGTGTGAGCTGTGATCCGTCCTATCCTCGTCTAAGGGAATCATGGCTGCTGCCTTGTTTGAGCGGGTAATTTGAAGGTGTTCGGAGCTACACCAGCATCCGTTTGCCCCTGTGCGTGAGGCTGGCTGAGCCTCTGAGAAGGCAGTGCCAGACCAAGAAAGCGTCCTGGCGAAGGAAGTCGAGAAAGGCCCGTCTCACACTCTTCATTCGCCCTGGCCTTGCTCTGTTTTGTTCCTTGGGGCCTCGGTGCACGCAATGCAACATTTCTGAGTGCGAGGACCCAGCTCCACCCTCCTGTTTCTCATCCTCTGTAGCAAACGAGGGCCGCAACGACTACCACCCGATGTTCTTTACCCATGACCGGGCGTTTGAGGAGCTCTTTGGGATCTGCATCCAGCTGTTGAACAAGACCTGGAAGGAGATGAGGGCGACAGCCGAGGACTTCAACAAGGTCAGTGTCCCAGAGCTCTGATGCCCACGGGCTGAGGTGGGCGCGTGACGGTCTGTGACCCCCTGAGCTGGGAAACCGGCTTGGTCGGCGGCACTGGGTCCCGAGACGGAGCACGAGAGCGCCTCGGGTCCCTCCGCTTGTGCTTCTGCGATAGCCTGGAGCCGGGACCTGCCCCTCAGTGCCCTGGGCCCCTCATTGACCCAGTGGAGCCAGGCTGTGCCCCGCCTGTCTTCCATGGAGGACAGGAAGCCAAGCCTGACACTAATCGCCGTGGTCTGCCAAACACCCACTATGGGCAGGCACTGGTGTGGTTCTGTAGGCGGGAAACATTGGCGAGAGTGGGGGCGGACCTCCGTGGTGAGTGTGGTCCGGCTACCCACTCGGTACCGACTCCCAGGGCACACCACGTACCCGCTCTCTGTCGCGCCCCGCTGGGCCCTCCGAAGCTAGAATAATCTAGAAACTTCTCATCTCATTGTAAAAAACTGGCAAAGTATAGAGAGGAGAACATTCTCTATAATCGCACCACCCAGCGACGACCATTTCCCTGTTTCTCTCTCGTCTTCTTTTCCCCTATAGACTCGGCCCCGCTGAGTGCAGAGCTGTTGGATGTGTGGTGTGATGGCCCTTTTTTTCTTTACCTGTTGTTTTAGGGAAATACCCCATCTTTTGAACCCACCTCAGTGTGCCAGGCGCTGTGCGTCCATATAGCATCCATATGGCGCCTCCGGGCAGCATATACCCGAAAATGTGCCTTCCTTTCTCATGTTTTAAAGATGAGTGGGGGGGCGCCTGGGTGGCTCAGTCGGTTAAGCGTCCGACTTCGGCTCAGGTCATGATCTCACAGTCCGTGAGTTCGAGCCCCGCGTCGGGCTCTGTGCTGACAGCTCAGAGCCTGGAGCCTGCTTCGGCTTCTGTGTCTCCCTCTCTCTCTGACCCTCCCCTGTTCATGCTCTGTCTCTCTCTGTCTCAAAAATAAATAAACGTTAAAAAAAATAAAAGATGAGTGGGGGTGGGGGCCTGCAGACCCTAAGCAACTTGCTCCAGGAACAGATTAAGAGATGGGGTCAGGATCTCAGCCCATTTCTCACCAACTCAAAACCTGTGCATTTGTCACCATGAGGCCACCATGAGGGGCCATCTAAGAAGGTGTGCCTTAGAGAGCCAGTACTCCTGTTCACCCAGCGGGTGTCTATAGGGCCTCCGGGGTGGGGGCAGAGCCATGGGACCTGGAACCAGCCTGGCCCCTCACCGGAGGGGCCCAGGCAGACGCCATCCTCCTTTCTTCCCTTCCAGGTCATGCAGGTGGTTCGAGAGCAGATCACTCGAGCTTTGCCCTCCAAACCCAGCTCCTTGGATCAGTTCAAAAGCAAACTGCGTAGCCTGAGCTACTCTGAGATCCTGCGGCTGCGCCAGTCCGAGCGGATGAGTCAGGACGACTTCCAGTCCCCGCCGATCGTGTAAGTGCTGCCGGCTGGGCTGGGGGGAGGCGCCACCAGCCGTGCCGTCCCGTGACCTCCCCTCGCTCCGGTGCGTGTCCACACAGGGAGCTGAGGGAGAAGATCCAGCCCGAGATCCTTGAGCTGATCAAGCAGCAGCGCCTGAACCGTCTCTGTGAGGGCAGCAGCTTCCGGAAGATTGGGAACCGCCGAAGGCAAGGTGAGGGGGCCTGGGCCCCTGGGCCGGTCCTTACCGCTCAGAGTCAGTGCCCTGGGGAGAGAGCCTGCCGGACAGGGGACAGGTCGTCGTTTTGCCTTCCGTGTGCCCAGGCCCTTCCCGGACCTGTCTTTGGTCACTTGTTTGTCTTCCCGTGTGTTGCAGAACGTTTCTGGTACTGCCGCTTGGCCCTGAACCACAAGGTCCTGCACTATGGTGACTTGGACGACAACCCTCAAGGGGAGGTGACGTTTGAGTCCCTGCAGGAGAAAAGTAGGTTCACTTCTCCGTTGACGTGTCATAGTAGCTGGACTCCATGTCAGGAGACCTGCGTTTTAGTCCCGGCCGTTTCAGGCCGATTATCTGGTCTTGGGCCGCTTGTCTCTCTGGCCTCCTCTGTCAGAGGTCATCTCTACCTGGACTACCTCACAGAGCTATTTGGAGAATTCCGTGAGATTCTGATGTGATTGGGCTTTGTAGACTGTCAAGGGTGATACAGGACTGTGTTGAAAGGCGGTGTTAACGAGCCGAAGCTCAGAAGCCAGATTGCTGCGTTCAAATCCTAGCTTTGCCGTTAATTCTCATTAACTGCAAGTTAATTCTCACCTCTGCCTTGGTTTCTTGTGCAAAATGGGAATAATAGGCACATTTCCTTTGTAAGGGGATTGAGTGAGTCATGTAAGTAAATCGCTTACAACATTGGCTGTCACGTAGTAAGTGAGCACAGCTATTTGCTCGTGGCATTGTTCTCTTAACCGCTATGCTATGCCGTGGAGGGGGCGTGAGCCTCTGAGGCCCCAGACCTTCGGGGAGACCATCCCAAAGCCCTGAACTGACCCCCAGTCAGATCTGACACAGCCCAGCCAGCCGTAGCCCACGGGAAGGGACCACGGAGGAGGAAACAACACAAGGCTTCTCTCTCTGAGCTGATCAAGCCCTGTGGTCCGGGGGCTGGGGCTTCCCCTCCAGCACTGACGCAGAGACCCATTTACAGCATAAATCTTCCGGGCTAACTCTCTTCATTTGCCAGTTCCTGTTGCAGACATTAAGGCCATTGTCACCGGGAAAGATTGCCCACACATGAAAGAGAAGAGCGCTCTGAAGCAGAACAAGGTGAGTGGAACGGGGGCCCTGGCAGAGTCACCGTCACTGCGACGCCTGGAGAGTGCAGTCGGCGGTGGCCGCTGTCCGAGCACACGCTCTTCTGTCCGCTCTCTCCCGCTAAGTTGTTCCTTCAGGTCTTGTTAGGAACAGAACAAGAACAGGCAGAACCCCCGCGTACGCACCACCCGGCCTCAACAACCTTGGCAGGTCCCAGCTGTCCACCTACTGTACTACTTTGAAGAAAATCTCAAGTTATGCCGTCGTTTCCTTTTCAACGTGTAGAATGGATCTGTAAATTATAAGGGCTCCTACCATAATCACCATACCATGATCACACCTAAAAAGAAAGAAAAAGTTGTTATTTAATGTCAGATATCCCACAGATGTTTGCGCTGTCTTGTGAATAGCGTAATTTCTCTGTATAAAAACACACAAACCGTGTGCGCACACATACGCACGCTCACACCGTTCTGTTCGCTAAATCAGAAACCAAACAGGGTCTGCACACTGTGATTATTCTTTTAAGTTCCTTGATTACCAAGTTCCCCTCTAGCTTTTCCATGTTCGTTTCACTCTTGGCAGTTTATCAGTGGAAGAAACCAGGTTGCTTGTTTGGTATCTTCTCAGAGTCTGAAATTTGCTGATCGTCTCCCCATGGTATAGTGTAACTTGTCCCTCCGTCCCAGATCTGGACGTTGGTGGAGAGACCTCGGGGGAGGCTTGATCCAGTTCAGGTTTGACCCTTTTTTTTTTTTTGGCAAGACCACTTGCTAGGTGGCATTATGTTCTATCAAGAGACACACGATGCGCGATGGTCTCTCTTTTTGTGATGTTAGCAGACTGTTAATGCCGAGTGCCTCAATCCACTGGCCAATTAATATTTGCAAACTAACAGTGTTCCAGTGCAGTTGTTCCTTTTCATTTATGAGCTGAACTACTTCTCTAAAGAGAAACTTACCATCATCTACTCTTGGTTTCCCAGTGGTCCACTTTATATAAGAAAGGATAAGCGCTTGATTCTTTCCTTTTATAAAAGTACCCACTTTTAAAACAATGAGTTGGTTCTCTGGTATCATCCAACAGTGACCAACTTTGCGTATGTGTTTTGTGGATGTGTTCCTGTGAACTCTTAGACTTAAGCAGATGATATTTGTTCCACTCCATTACAGTTATGCTGTCGATGCTTCAATTCCCCCATCTTTGGCCACAATTTGTTACCATTATGGTGGTTTTAAACCGTTAAGACTTGGGGCGCCTGGGGGGCTCAGTCGGTTAAGCGTCCTACTCCGGCTCAGGTCATGATCTCGTGGTTCATGAGTTTGAGCCTCACGTCAGACTCTGTGCTGACAGCCCAGAGCCTAGAGCCTGCTTCAGATTCTGTGTCTTCCTCTCTCTGCCCCTCCCCTGCTCACGGTCTCTCTCTCTCTCTCCCTCTTAAAAATAAAAAACATTGAAAAAAAACCTAAAAAAAATCAAGATTAAAAAAAACTGTAAAGACTTTCAGTTTGATCACCAACACGTGTAACTGAAGGTGATCTCCAGTCATGGACTCTGACATTCAGGGGTTCTGAGTGTTGGGAAATGACTTCTCTCCATCGTTAGAAGCATCCACATCTTAGGTGTGACTCAGGCGGGGAGTCTTCAGCCACACTTGGGCACGTGCCCTGGGGCCTGACGATACCACTTCTGGATCAGCACGTTCAGTGATGGGGCCAAGTGACTAGGACTTTGGCCACGATCTTGGCGTGCTCAGCCCAGGCCATCCCATTGCTCCACGTAACTGAAACCCTTTCTCCTTCAGGAGGTGTTGGAGTTGGCCTTCTCCATCCTGTATGACCCCGATGAGACCTTAAACTTCATCGCACCTAACAAGTATGAGGTAAGCAGTGTGGAGCCGCTTTGGACAGCCGAGCCCTCTCCGTCTCTTCAGTTGCAGGAGAGGAGTGGGCAGAACAGGGACATCCCCCGAAAGGCAGGGGACCCCAGCATGTCATGAAGGCTTTTTGGCACTGAGATCTGCCAGGCTGGGGTCCATCCATCTGTGCTGGGCTCCCCAGGTTGCTCTTTAGCGACAGTCGTGAGTTGTCATTAGAAAGACAGGGTCACCAGGGGCTAACTTAACCTGTCTGGACTAGGAAAGTTCTCCCCATTTTCAATCTCTGCATGGCCACCTTCCCAAGCGAACCTGACAGATTCTCCCTCGTAAGGGCTGCTGGGCACCTGCGGTAGCCCAGGGCCTGGGCTCTGAGGCCGGATGGACCCGGTCCTGCTGACGCGGGGCTCGCAGCTCTGCCCGCGGCCCCAGAAGATACTGCATGCGCAGTGAGTGACTGGGGTTGAGCCCTGCGTGTCTGCTGAGCTCCGGGGGCATCAGAAAGAACTGGAGGTGGGGCTTCTGGAAGAGGAGATGCTTAGGCAGGCCCTGAGCTGCCAGTGGAGTTCTGCTGGGAAGAAAGGAAGAAGTAGCAGGTGGGGAGACAAGTGAGCAAAGGCATGGAAAAAGACCTGACAAGTGGAGTTAGAGAGGGACGGGCCGAGAATTCTCTATTATTCCTGCTTATGCTGAGACCCTCAAGTTCAGTTTCTCTAGCCTTATTTTAACATTTGCTGACTGGGCTTTTTTTTTTTTTTTTTTTTTTAATTTACTTTTTTTGAAACAGAATTGAGATCCTACAGTGATTCCTTCTGTATCCTGCTTTTTTCGCCTAATATGTATTGCCCCCGCCATTGCTAATTTCATGGGTAGTTTCAGGTAGCTGACGCCCCAGTACTCAGGTCTCGTTTTGCTGTATCCATTCGTTGCGTTTGTAGAAATCATATTTCGGGGCACCTGGCTGGCTCAGTCAGAGGAGCATACGACTCTTGATCTTGGGGTCATGGGTTTGAGCCCCACATGGGGTGTAGAGATTACTTACATAAGTAAAACTTTTTTTATTTATTTTTTTTAATTTTTTTTAACGTTTATTTATTTTTGAGACAGAGAAAGACAGAGCATGAATAGGGGAAGGTCAGAGAGAGGGAGACACAGAATCTGAAACAGGCTCCAGGCTCTGAGCTGTCAGCACAGAGCCCGACACGGGGCCCGAACTCACGGACCGTGAGATCATGACCCGAGCCGGAGTCGGCCGCTTAATCGACTGAGCCACCCAGGTGCCCCGAGTAAAACTTTTTTTAAAAAATCATGTTTCAAGGGCACCAGAGTGGCTCAGTCGGTTAAGTGCCTGACTCTTGGTGTGGGCTCAGGTCATGACCTCACGGTTCGTGAGTTTTAGCCCCACATCAGGCTCAGCACTGACAGTGCAGAGCCTGCTTGGGATTCTCTCTCTCTCTCTCTCTCTCTCTCTCTCTCTCTCTCTCTTTCTTTCTCTCTCTGCCCCTCCCACACTCTTTCTCTCTCTCAAAATAAATAAATAAATTTTAAAAACTTCTAAAACAATTCTATTTCAAAAAATAAAATAAAAACAAATCATATTTCAGATTATCTCAGGAAGCTTAAGCGTAAACCCCTCATAAAAGCCAAAAGGTGTCCTTGAGAAAGTGAACGATCGCCTCCCGATTTGTCTTTGCTATTATCCCGAATCGGTTTTGCCGACACACTAAGTCGTGCCAGAAGAGCCCATTATGAGTCCTCTCAGCAAAGGGACCTTGGCAGGACCTCCTGCTGACCAGGGGCCACCATGTGACGTTTTGCAACTTGCCCCCCACAGTACTGCATCTGGATCGATGGCCTCAGTGCCCTTCTGGGGAAGGACATGTCCAGTGAGCTGACCAAGAGTGACCTGGACACCTTGCTGAGCATGGAAATGAAGCTACGGCTCCTGGACCTGGAGAACATCCAGATTCCCGAAGCCCCACCACCAGTGCCCAAGGAGCCCAGCAGCTATGACTTTGTCTATCACTACGGCTGAGCCCGGAGCCAGACTCCGTGTACCCAGGAAGGGATTTTGGGCCCAGGAGAAACACCTACAGTCTGGTGCCTTGTCTTTTGCTTGTACAGAATCTGTAGTGACCGTGGTGGCCAGTAAACGCCAGCCATTCCTCAAACTCACCTCGGACCATCCAGAGCTTCCTCTGGGTCCCTGCCCACTCTAAGTCACGAGGGCGGGGGTGCTCTGCCCCCCCTGTCACCATGGAGCCTGGGATCAGAGCGTGAGGCATGAACAGCAGACGCTCTTGCCTTCCCGGCCGGGGACTGCTTGCGCTGGAGTTAACGAGAGTCACTCACTCACCTTTTCTTCCTGAGCCTGCTCTCCAGTTGGCTGGATCCCCTTGTGGGCAACAGCTGGCCCGGGAAAGGCTGCCCCGCAGAAGACAGAAGTTCTGGGCGTGTCGAGAGCCTCAGAGAGACTCCCTGTGGGTGACCCGTGCCTGTGTCTCCGATCCAAGTGGAGGCCTCGTCCTTTGCTTGGTAGATGCCTTGCCCTTGCTCTCGTCGCCTTCGTGAGGGCTCACTCCGGCCTCATTCAGTGCCAATGAGCTGCTGCTACTGAGGCTCGGCTCTAACATCTCTGGTCTCCGGAGCCACCAGATCTCTCTTGCCCACACAGCTGTCTGGGCAGAGGGAAAGTTCTCCCTACAAGCTCTCGGTGTCTCATCCTGGCAAGTCAAAGACGTGCGAGCTAAGTCCTGTCCTCTAGTCTCAAAGAACTCTGCAGGGAGAGCCCAGATGAGGCCTGGGCTGAGGCTGGTGAGGCCACTAGAGTCCACTCCCGCCACCCCCCCCCCCGCCCCCCAATTTTCATTTTTTCCTTCCTCGGAGAGAGATCTCCCACCTAACCTGGATTGCGGCCCTCCACTTGGCTTTCCTTTGGCCTCCCCGACCTCAGGAAGTTTGGCCTTCCCTTCCCCCTGCTCCCAGTGTTGTGGTTTCTGCCATTGGCCATGATTTCAGGGAGCTGGCTGAGGCCACAGCTGTGCCAATGGGGCTTCCCTGGTGCTGCGGCACCTATAAACCACGTGCCCAGCCTCTCCCCTTGGACATGTGAACACGGTGGCATTCAGCATTGGTAGCCTGGCATGATAGGTACTGCCCCATGAAGAGTGTACTATATATTTTCTTTACTATAGGCCATACTTATACAGACGTGTATATATATTTATATAAGATCTCCCTATCCTAGGATGCAATGTTGGAGGGAAAATAAAATTGGAGGCTCCCCCTAAAAAAAAAAAAAAAAAAAACAAAAACCACTTCCCGTTGTGAGTCAAGAGAGTGACCCGAGAGCAGCCAGGAGCTTCCTGTCGGTAACCATGTTTTCAATAAATACTCTTTCATGTACAAACTGCGGTACCTATTAACAGCCGTGTCTCTGTACTTGCCGTCCGCCCAAGGGAGCTCTCACCTTCACAAGCCTTCATTTCATTGTGTCTGGGAGACTTGGAGAGCTCCAGCTGGAGCCACCAGCCAGCTTCCAAGGGTCCCCCCCCACCTTTTCAACCACTCCGCCCTCCCCGTGTGTGTGCATGCACGCGCACACACACGCACACACACACACACACGCACGCTTCCGCAGTTAAGGATGCTCACAGATTGTTGCACCAGGACAAAGTGTTTTCTGCCCAGGCTTGCTGGGCACAGCAGGGAAAGGCATACTGTACACCCCCGTGAACATATCCTCCCTCTTCTCCCTGCCAGGGACACAGCCAGGGAACAGCTCAAATTCTTGTGACTTACAAAGAAGACACGTTCTTCACCCTGTGTGTTGCCGGTGCTTAGTGCCCAGCCCTCCAGCTGGTGTTGGAGGCTGTTGCTCCAAAACTCAGCCTTGGTAGCTGGGAGGCCTGAATGAGGGTGGTGATGAAAATAGATCCTCTCTCTCCCCTCGAGAAGGGGGCGAGGACGAGCTCTTTCAAAAGGCATAGAAAGTGCATGCAGTACAGGCCTTTAGAACGAACTACAGCCAAGACCTTGGGCAGTGATGGGTACTGTGGGTGCTTGGAACCAGTGCCTGCGTGATGCCAGCTGGCGGTGGCTGGGAGTGGCAGCGGTTTGCAGAACGCGCTGCTTACACCCAGGTCTTGAGCCTTCTTTTCAGAGGGGCCAGGGAAGTCACACACCAGGATCCACGTTTGCAGCCAGTGTTAAAAGAGAGCCGAGGAGGCACTGGGAAGGGAGGACAAAAAGTCCTAAACTGGGCCTCAGTCTGCAACCCTAGCCTGCCCTGACCTCCTAAGGGTTCTTGCCTCTGCCTCTTCTCATCCATCCTGCAAGACGAGTGAGATCTGAACTCCTTAGCTGGCGTTTCTGAGACCACTGCAACCTGCCCCTTAGCTACTTTTCCAACCATAGCTTTGGTTAACTCTCCTTATAAGCAACTGGGCTACAGCCAGGCTCCAGTCTTCCCCTCTCCTCCTATTTCCTGTGCCCAGGACATTCCCCACCTCTCCTACTCAACCTGTGGAAATTGAGGTAATTCTTCTTAGAAAGTTTCAGGCAGGGGAGATGCCTGGGTGGCTCAGTCGGTTGAGCTCTTGATTTCAGCTCGGGTCATGATCTCATGGTTTGTGGGTTCGAACTCCACCTCAGGAGGCACCTGACAGCACTGAGGCTGCTTGGGATTTCCCCTCTCTCTCTCAAAATAAATAAACATAAAAAGAAAAAGTTTCAGGGGTGCCTGGGAGGCTCAATCCGTTAAGCATCTGACTGGATTTGGGCTAAAGTCATGATCTCGCAGTTCGTGGGTTGGAGCCCTGCATCCGGCCCGCACTGGCAGTGTGGAGCCTGCTTGGGATTCGTTCTCTGTCCCTCTCTCTGCCCCTCCGCAGCTTGCTCTCTAAGTAAACTTAAAAAAAATTTTTTTTAAGTTTCAGGCACACAGAATGTTTCATAAATGTTTACTATTTATCATCTCCCATGGATCTTCTAAGTCCTAAAATTTAATGCCCCTGAGTTATCACTCCCCAGCTGATGAGTTCTCAGAAGAAAAAGCCCATGAGAGATTTATCTTCGTGGTTCCATGGCTGCCTGGCACAGCACTGGGCTGGAATAAAGTAAATTAATCTGTTCAATAGACGTAAACAGGATGCTATTTTCTGGCTGCCTCCGGTGCGCATGGCACTGACTGGTCTCCAGAGCGAGGCCGATTGGGCGGCGGAGACGCAAGCGACCACACCACGAAGGGCTGCTCGGAGCCGGGATCGAGAGCAAGCCGCGCCGGGCCGCGGCGGACAATGCTGGAGGCCCCACCCCCGGAGCCCCGCCCCGCCGGCGGCCGGCGGCCGACGGTCGGTCCCGCCCCTCGGCGGCTTCTGGCGGAAGTTCACACCCTTCGCGGCGGCGCTCGGCCTCGCACTTCCGGCGGGAGGATCCGGACCGTAGCTCCCGAGACCGAGGTGAGTGGGCGCGCGGCGGGGCCCGCGCGCGCTCCCGAGGGCGGGGCCGACCGGCCCGGGCCGGGGAGTGGGGTTTCGGCCGGGCTCTGCGCGGCGCGGCGCGCTCCGGCTCCTGTCCCTTCCGGGTCGCAGTGTCGGCGCCGTGGAGGGGGCGAGGCCTCCACGCGCCCTGCCCGGCCGCCCGCCGCGCGATTCTCGGCGCTGCCTGCGCCCCGCGCGACGTCCCGGGGCCGGAGCCAGGCGGGAACTGCGCGGACGCGGCCCGGGCCGCCGAGAGGCCGCAGCCCGCGGCGGGGTGGGAGTGCGGGGCGCGCAGTAAACACGTGGGCAAACAGGGCAACGTCAGGTGGTGGGAGGTGCCGGGAGCCCGAGTCGCGGACCCTTGAGGAGGGTTCGGCCGAGCAAAGGTCTAGGGAGGAGGGAACGGCGAGTGCAAAGAACGACACGGGCGGGATGGGTTTGGCGAGCGGCCAGGGGCCAGCGTGGCGGCGGCCGCGGCACCAGGACAGACACCGGCAGAGGCCAGATGGTGGGAGGCCCTCCCCGCGGGCCCGCTCGGGGGTTGGGATTCGCCCTGGGAGGGCGTGGCGTGCTTTCTGTGTTTTAAGCCTTCGCCCCTGCTGCCCTGCCTCGTGGACTCGAGGCTGTCAGGAGGAGGAAATGAGGACACCAGTTAGGGGACTGCTGCAGCCGCTAGGTGAGAAATCAGCGTGGCTGAGGCTGCCGGCCCCCACCGAGGCGAAGGCAGCTGGGCCACAGGGATATGGGAGCAGGAACGGACAGGATAGGGTTTGAGGAGGGAGGGAAAGAGTGGGCAAGGATGAGCTCATCGTTGATTTGGGGGCTTGCGCGTAAGTAACCAGGTGTGTTTTGCTGGCATTCGCTAATGGTATAGGTTGGGGGCACCTTCAGTTTGAGGTATCTCGAGTGGAGCTACCAAGTAGACTGTTAGATATACCAGCCTGGGAGCTGGCAAAAGAGGGTAGGGCAAATGAAAAGGATTTAGAAATCACTGGAATGTCCATCAGATGGGATGAGATGACCCAAGAATGAAGGGAAGAGAAGCCAGGGTCCAGTGCTCAGGCGGCCAACTTTTACAGGTTGGTTGATGAGAAGGAGCCAGCGAAGAAGGCAGGGAGTTGGGAAAAGGAGTCCAAGAAAGGAAGAAAAAGCAGGACAGTGTGGTGTGGCAGCCAAGAGAAGGTTTTCCGCGGAGGAGGAGGTGGTCAGTTGTGTAAGGTGCTGAGGGAAGCAGAGACTTGATCCTCGGAGGGGCAGCCAGGAGGAGGGTGTGGTGACTCGGAGCAGTGGGGACAGACTGGGAAGGAGTAGGGATGGCAGGACACGGGGCCCTGGGGGAGTTTGTTGTAAAGGAGCCAGGAGGGGGTGCAAGCCGCTGCTGCCACAAACCAGCATCCAGTTTTGGACTTGATGCTCTTGACTCCTCTCCCAAGAGGCAGATGAGTTTATCCTCTGTCGTGGATACACTGTTGTGGAAACTGAGGTCCAGCGTTCAGGTAATTCAGAGGCCACCAGGTAGTAAAGGAGCCAAGCCTGGATCCCAGGTCTTTCTCACTCCAAGCCCACACTTGGAAGCGCTAAACTGCACTGCCCAGGTTACAGCCACACAGAGTGAGGGGGACCAGGTGCTACGGTGCCCTCCCCTGAGGGGGCTGCTGCTCCCAGCCGGGCTGCCCCCTGGGGAAAAGTAAGGCCGACATAGAATTCCTTTCTTGGCAAATGTGATTTGAAAAAGAGCATTTGCCCCTTTCAGGCTGGTTTCCCTTATCCTAAAAGAAAGGCAGGGACCTTATCAGTTACCTATCTCTGTCTCCAGGGCTGGGCATACAGTGGCGCTTAATAAATGCACATTGAGTAAGTGGCCACATGATTTCCAAGAGCCCTTCTGGCTGAAGTCTGATCTTGTGTTTGGGGTTAGGTGACTCATAACGAGAATGAGTGTTGTTAACTTGGAGACCGTGCTCACCGTGGGCTGGGGTAGTCATGGGGACTTTTTGGAGGTGGAGGACCTGGACTGGCTGAAGGCAGGGTAGGCCGTGAACAGGGTGGGGAGGTGGGGTGTGCACAGATCGCAGCGTTGGAATGGGAACTGCACCAAAAGCAGAAGATGCAAGAAGTTGACTCACGGAAATGGGTAGACTGTCCCGGCTTGGGAGCCATGGGTGGGAAACCCTGGGGAGCGAGTCCTAGAGGATATAACGCCGTGTGGTTGCCTGTGCGGTGTAAGCATGTTCTCGGCAGGGAGCAGTTTTGCCCCCCCCCCCCCCCCCCCCGCCCCGTGGCCTCTGGCCCCGTCTGGAGACATTTTTGGTTGTCACAGCTGAGGATGAGGGGCCGTTATGGGCACCTAGTAGATGGAGACCAGGAACGTTCCTAGACATCCCACAGGGCACAGAGAATGATCTGGCCCCACCTGTCCGTGATGCCAAGGTTGAGAAACCTAGGTATAGGGAAAGCGTGTGGGCCTTAAGACCTGTTAGGTGTAGGTTTGGTGCCCGTGTGCCCCACTCCCCAGCTGGGCAGGCAGGAGCCTGACCTGCAGGAGATGTGGGGAGAAGCGGAGGAGACTGCGCATCGTGTGGTGGGGGAGAGGATGGCGGCCCGGAGGGCAGTGGTGGAGGACAGCAGATGTGACCAGATCGGGGATGTTTTTGAAGCCTGAGGTGACAGTACTTGCCGACTGCACGTGGGCTGAAGGAGGGAGGAATCAGGCTGGGGACGAGATCTGTGGCCTGAGCCCCTAGGTGGACGGAGGTGTCACTGGCTGCGGTGGGAGGAGGGGCAGGTTTGGACGCCTGCTGGGAAACAGGAGTCCGTGCTGGGCAGGCTAGGGGTGGGTGCCGGACACTAGGCATCCAGGTGCGGACAGACAGTCGGCCACTGGCTATTCCTCTGGAGTTGACGACGAGGTCAGAGGGAGGGCTACACACTGGGGAGATGTCAACTTATTGCTAATAAAAGGTAATCGGCAATAAAATGTGTTTCGATATGTAAGTTCCCGAGTCCAAGGATGCTAGAAGCCGCGAGGAAGCAGTCCATGCTTTCACCACCCCACAGAACCCCCGGGAACGCGGTAGCTCCTGTGCTCAGTGCCCCAGCCACGTTTGAGTGTGACAGCTCAAACACCACGTGTGCCATTGCTGTGAATGTCGTGGTTTCTCCAAACTGTTTATCAAAAGCAGTGCCGTCTCCTTGGTGTACGTGGCAAACGAATTTCAGTGCATTGTGGAACCACGGAAAGACTGCTCTGTGTCACATCTAAGACAGTTGGGGTCTGGGGACACCTGGCTGGCTCAGTCAGTACAGCGTGCAACCCTGGATCTTGGTGTCACGAGTTGGAGCCCCATGTTGGGGGTAGAATTTACTTAAAAGCGCACACACACACACACTCACACACACACACACACACACACCCAGAGTTGGGTTCTAGATTCAGGTAATTTTAAGTAAGTCTTCTACCCTACAAAGGATCCAGAGCGAGTCTTAGTTATGTGGACTGTCTTCCCCCCCCCTCCGCCCCCCCCCGCCCCCCCGCTAAAAGCTAGGAGGGTTCTGGGGTGCCTGACTGGCTCAGTCAGTTAAGCGTCTGATTCTTGGTTTCGGCTCAGGTCATGATCTCACGGTTCATGAGTTGGAGCCCCACATCAGACTCTGTGCTGACAGCGTGGATCCTGCTTGGGATTCTCTCTCTCTCTCTCTCTCTCTCTCTCTGCCCCTCCCCTGCTCACATGCCGTCTCTATCAATATAAATAAATAAACTTGAAAAAAAAAAAAGCTAGGAGAATTCCCCCAAAATACCACCGGCAGGTTCCAAAGCTCCCCTGGAGAGAACAGCAGCCCTGGGGGGTATCCTCTGGGCAAAGCCTTGTGCTGGCTCCCACCTCGCCTTGGGGGACAGGAAGTGATAACCCAGCTTCCCTGTCCAGAACTGAATGCAGTTCCTCCTTTCGGAAAGGGCTGGGGGTGGGGAAAGTAGATGTCTGAGCAGATGGTTCTAGGAAAGCTTTAAGAAGGTGGCGGCACTGGAGCAGGTCGGGAACCTCTCCGAGGAGGAGATGGGGATCGGAGGGACGCACAGATGAAGTAACGGGCAGGATAACTCGGGACCTGGGTCCGCCCGGTGTCCGCAGAGCCCACACGCTCTGGACACTCACTAGAGTTGCCTGCATCGATAGGCTGGGAGCGGTGAGGTTTGGCAAGAGCCTCAGGCGGGCACGGCGACTATGGGGGTGCTTGTTAGAGGCTGGGGGCAGGGAGGTGTTGGTTTCCTGGTCCATTTTTAACGCCTCAAAGACCAGATCAGCCCCCAGAGAGCCAAGTGCCCGGTGTCTTGCGCTGAGTCATCGAACCGTATGGACAACTCACGATGTGCCCAGTGGGCGTAAGACTAAGGGGCACGGTGGTCCCTGTCTTCACGGAGCTCACAGCCTCCCAGGGGACAGAGACGTCACTCAGATGACCACGCCCCACACAAGGGCACTGAAGGAAAAGTAGGGGGCCGTGAGAGCAGCCCCATCGCAGGGTAGCCCCCGAGGAAGCGACATTTGAGCTGAAGTTGACTAGGACCAGGTGAGACAGGAATGGAGAAGGGTGGCAGGTCCATTCCTTCAGGTGGTAGGAAAGAGCCTGTGTGTTTGGGGAGCTGAGGTGGCCGGTGGGATGGGGACAGAGCCCAGCAGGGACAGATCAGGCCGTCTTAGCGGACAGAAAGGCTTTTGGTCTTTATCATAAGAGCACTGGGAGCCACTGAAGGGCCGATGTCTGATCTGACATGATCAGATTTACGTTCTTAAAAGGTCACTTTGGTGGCAAATCACGGAGAACGGCTCGAGGCGACAGAGCTGACGTGATTGGAGCTCCCTTGAGCGCCTGTGCTGGGCTTGGGCCCCTTCCTGCTCCTGCTGAGTCCACTCTGGCCTGCCCCCTGTGGGCAGGGGTGGGGTGGACCAGTCAGACAGCCCTCTTTCCTTTCCATTCCTCTAGCCTCCGCCCTGGGGACGTGTGAGCCCTGCGTCCACTTAATCATGGAGAGGGTTGGCCTGGGCCACCAGCCCCTTAGGTGAGGACTCTGCCTGGGGCTCCGTGGACGATTCTGAATCATGGAGGCAAAGAGGACTCCTCCGGCCAGGAGACCTTCCTGTTGAAAGTTGTGGCCCAGCTTGGCCGGCCCTTCCTGCCGGCTGTCTTCGGGAGAGGCTCCCACCGACCCAGAGCTAGGGGGTTGCGGCTTCCCCGGATGGGGAGGTGGGCCCTCGACGTGGCCTTTGTGTGGAAGGCGGTGTTGACTCTGGGGCTGGTCCTCCTCTATTACTGCTTCTCCATCGGCATCACCTTCTACAACAAATGGCTCACCAAGGTAATGGGGTCCTTGCTGGGCAGGGGGCTGGGTGGCAGGTGACTGTGGCCGTGGCTACAGCGACCCCTAATATTTAGCAACAGGACGGCACAGGCTTCAGCCAGTCAGACTGGAAGCCAGTCACGCTGGTGATGGGACCGGGCCCTAGAGCCCCACCGTGCCAAGGCTTCCCCTCAAACGGGCGGAGGGAGGGGAATCCGGGAAAGCGGGAGGACTGAGGATGAGTGGGGGCACTGGGGAGGCTTAAGGCGGCAGCTGCTCACCGGCCAGTGGAGAAGCGGTTCAGGGTTTTCATGACCGGTGCAGCAGAGCCGGCCGCACAGGCCCTTCCTGGGGAGGGGCCGCAGCAGGAGGCCGAGGGCGGTGGGGACGGCGCCGTGCCCGCCACCTGCTCTCTGTGTGACTTCTGAAATTGGAACCACACGTCTCTTGTCTCCAGTGACTATAACGTGGGTGAAAGCCCCTGGGCTGCTGCAGACCCTCGGGAGCCACCCGGTTGGCGTCGCTGCCACCGGACGGGGGGACGGGCTGCGGGCAGGCTGTAACCCGTGCTGGGCGGTCTGTGCTTTGGGCTCCGTAGAGCTTCCACTTCCCCCTCTTCATGACGATGCTGCACCTGGCCGTGATCTTCCTGTTCTCTGCCCTGTCCAGGGCGCTGGTTCAGTGCTCCAGCCACAGGGCCCGCGTGGTGCTGAGCTGGACGGACTACCTCAGGAGAGTAGCTCCCACAGGTACAGGCCTGCCTGGGGCCGGGGCAGAGGAGGGCGCTTGGAAAGCCACGGGCCAAGAACACAAGGGCTTGGTGTCTCGGAGCTTAGGCCCTCCCACTCCTCTCTTCCTGCCTCCCCCCCAGCCCGGCCCTGCTTCTTCCTCTTATGCACTCCCCAGCCCCCCGCCCCCCACATACACACATTGCTCGCACTCTCGTGCACATGGAGGCAGCAATGGCCTTGTCGTCGTCTGGCCCTTCGATGTGTATGCTGAGCCGACACCTGCCCTGGAGACGGCAGTGAGCGGAGTCCCGTCCCTGTCCTGGCGGTAGTGGGACGATGAGGGGTGCCTGGGAGCCCAGAGGCACCAGCCCAGGCCCAGGGGGAGGCTTCCCAGAGCTTGGGCTACAGCGGCCGAGGCTTCAGTGCGTGTGCGGGTCTGAAAGGGAACTGAAAGCGTCTCCGGACGCCGAGACTCAGCGCTGGTGAGGGGAAGTGGGAGAAATGAGGGGGTGGCAGGGACAGACCCTGGAGGACCCAGGCCTCCAGGACGAGTGTGCCTCTATCCTGAGGGAGGAGACATTCACACATTCGCCGTATTCAGCCACTGGGAACTACCCAGTCCTAATGCTGGAGCGGAACCCCCTGCGTTTTGTGGCCAGGAGTTGACCCTTCAGCTGCTGTGAAAGGAAGGCCCGAGGGCCCCAGAGAAAGCCGGGGTGTTCGGGGCAAAGCAGGGAGCGCTCGGGGGCCTCTCGGAGGTGTCTGAACGGCCGGCGCTCGCGTGCCGGCCTGCCCTGGCTGCATGTCCGGGGGCGCCCCTGTCTCCACAGCACTGGCAACAGCGCTTGACGTGGGCTTGTCCAACTGGAGCTTCCTCTACATCACCGTCTCGCTGTGAGTACCGGCCACACCCCGCCACCTCCGTCCAGCCTTCCGCGCGCACCCTGCCGGCGGGCCAGCGCCGTACCCCTCTCTGGGACCGGCCCTTGATCTCCGCTCCTTCCTGACACCCAGCGGCTCTCTGGGAAGCCGACAGCCTCTGCGGTAAACTTAGCTCGCAGGGGTGCTGTGCCTGCCTGCCCGGCGACCCCGGGGGGAGCCAGGGACTCAGAGTGGTGACCGTATGCAGGGGAGAGAGGGCACTGACCGGTGTGTGGTGCCTGTGGCTGCGCAGAAGGGCAGGTCCGTCCTCTCTCATCTCTGACTCTGCACTTCAGGGAGCACGGCCTTTGCCTTCCTTTTCTCCTCTCTTCCTTCCTTCCTTCCTTCCTTCCTTCCTTCCTTCCTTCCTTCCTTATCCTGGTCTCCACGGAGGAGCAGGTATAATAGGACTCAGTGAGCTCAGCGTCCAACCCGCGGCCTTTTCTCTCTGGCGGTAGCAAGAGTCCTCTTAGGCCAAGATTTCTTCTGATTAAAGGTCACGTCATCAGTCCAGATGACTCAGGCTGCCTTCCTGTGGTCTTCTGTACCCAGATTGCCCGGCTGCCCTGAGCAGAGCCGGCTGCCCTCAGGGAAATCAGAGCTCCCCCGGCCTCCCGCCTTTTCCAGCAGTGTCCGTGGGCTCCTCTCCTGGTGGCGGGTCTGAGCCCTGAGCCCTGGCGGTGCATCGTGGGTACTTTGTCCTTGCAGGTACACGATGACCAAGTCCTCCGCTGTCCTCTTCATCCTGATCTTCTCGCTGATCTTCAAGCTGGAGGAGCTGGTGAGGCCTCAGCTCCCCTGGTCCCTCCTACCCCCACAGATGCTAAGAATAAAAGGGAGGACTGGGCAGTAGCTAATCACTGTATGTGACAGAGGAGACGAGCCCAGGTGGCAGTAACTCCTGTCACTGAGGAAGGACCTAGGACAGGCCACTGCTAATAATACTTAGCAACTGGCGTGGCAGGTGAAATGACCAAAAGAATGACCAAGGGAGAAAGGGTTCAAGGTCAGGGACCAGGCACAGCTGGCCCTTTGCTGTAACCGAAGGAAAGCACTAAAGAAGTTTAGATCAAGGAGGGATGCAGGGTACATATCTACTGAACGTCAGCCGTGCCTACATTGATGGGAAGTTGCTGGCCGGGACCCCCAAGGTCGAGGGGGAGAAGGGTTTCCTGCCCCAGGGTCAGCCAACATGGCTACCGAGCCTAAGCTCCAGGTTTGAGGAACTCAAGAGCCCACAGTCAGTTGCCACTGCTCCTCATCCTCATAGCGCGCAGCGCTGGTCCTGGTGGTCCTCCTCATCGCCGGGGGCCTCTTCATGTTCACCTATAAGTCCACACAGTTCAACGTGGAGGGCTTCGCCTTGGTGCTGGGGGCCTCGTTCATCGGCGGCATCCGCTGGACCCTAACCCAGATGCTCCTGCAGAAGGCGGAACTTGGTGAGAGAGGGGCCTGGGGGCACCGGGCAGGGTGGGGGCAGGCCAGGCCAGGCCTGGCAGCTCACCCGTGTCCCCATTCCGCAGGGCTCCAGAACCCCATTGACACCATGTTCCACCTGCAGCCGCTCATGTTTCTGGGGCTCTTCCCTCTCTTTGCCATATTTGAAGGTAGGTTGGGTCGTCCATCTTGGCGGCCCCTCGGTACAACAGATCCCCGGTCCCTGCTCTGAGCCCAGCCCTGTGGTAGCTGCAGAGTTTACAGACCTCAAAGGTGTAGTCCGTCCCTCGGTAGTGCCTGGTTCAAGGGCCAGAGAGACATTAAACCGGATGGCTGGAATCCAGCATGATAAATGCTTACACAGAAAGTGTGTATGAAAGACAGCAGATGATGATGACAATGGATGCGGACAGGTGTGCCAGGGCTCTTCTGATCATTTTAAACATACTAACTCATACGCCCTAAAACCCCACATGGCCGTACTATCATTATGCCCATCGCGCAAGTTAAAGAAACAAGTGGGGAGAAGATAACCTTGCCCAAGGTCCTGTGGTTCATAAACAAGCCAGCATTTGGTTCCAGCAGGCTTCCAAGTCCTTCGTGTTAACCATGATGTGTTCTGTCTCTTAGAAGGAACGGAAGGCCATGAATTATTTCAGGATGCTAGGGTGGAAAGCCAAGTCAGAAAGGCTTACCAGGCAACGTATTTTGGAGGCTGGATGGGACTTTGACAGGCCGATGGTGGCGGAACAGTAGGTTGGGACAGGGGGAGCGTGCCGGACTTTGTGCGGCCAGCCCTTGCACAGGAGTCTGGGCCGGTGAGCAGTCCCGCCCCCCATTGCCTCCCGGAGAGGGGAGAGGCGAGGCGAGGCAGGGAGAATGGTCTAGGCTGGCAGTGCACTCCATGTCCTTCCTTCCTCCCATGTTTTGAGATTAGTCTTTGTCGCCTGTCTGTTTCTCCTTCCTCCCAGAGTCCTTTCTGTGCTCAGGGTCATTTCAGAGCATTCTGTCCCACATCCATTTCAGTTTCAAGCAGTGAAGCGTCTCAAACCTCTCTGAGAAAATTATTCTGCAGCCCCGTTGTCCAGGAAACTTCTGCAGCCTCGTTTTTCTCCTTTTTAATGTCTCTCCCCCCGCCCCCCATTCCTTGTGCCCCCCGCGCCCACAGCCGCCGCCTCCTGTCCTGGCTGTTTACACTGCTCCCCATCTCCGCAGACCCTCATCCGAAAGCCCTGATAGTCGTCACTTAGCAAAGCTGCGTGGATTTAGCTCCTTTAATCTTTTCTGGTAAATTAATCCCCCAAGCGCCTTCATTACTTATGTTGCTCTTTCCCGAATTCCCTTCAATTTGCCGACGCCTTTGCGGTACTGCTGAGCCCAGCACCAGACAAGATGTCCTACATCGTGAGGCTGTTTGCCTGGGAGGGACTGTCACTCTGCATTTCTTTGGTGCTTCCCTCCAAAAATCTCCCAAGTGCCTGGCCAGCCTCCATCCCCGCCGCCCCCCCCCCCCCCCCCCGGCCCCCAAGTGTCTCTGCTGTGCCTAGCTCGGGCCGTTCTTGTGCAGACAGACCTGCAAAATCACTCTCAGAGGGGTGGTGTTGGAGGGCCAGGAATCCTCTGGAAGTCGAGCAAACTTTGGTGTGTGGGTGCCCATGCGGGTGTCTTTAGAATGCTTTGTCCTATATTTGCGTGTGTGTGTATACTTTCTGAGAACTGTTTGTCACATTCTACTTTCTGAGAAACGCTGGGCTTGTCAAAATGCTCTCATTTTATCACTGGGGAAACTGGTCCTCAAAGAGGACACATCTCAACCTAGTGCCACAGCTGGGTGATAGCAAGACCGGGATTAAAGCGGGGAAGGTTTGTGAGGATAAGACTTGTCCCTGTTGGTAGGTGGCCCAGGGCATTGACAGTCCTCACGGGATGGGCTGCCCGCCTGCTCTCTTAACCACAGCAGCAAGGGCCACATGAAGTCGCCCTCCTTCCCAAAGACAGGTACCTACCGTGGGAAGGGACAGGTGTTTCCGGCCGATGTTCTGTGAAGTGCCGTGCTCTCTACCCGAGCCCAGTGGCTCGGAAGCCCTCCACGTGGCTCCCTGCGAGACTCTGGGAACCATCACTGCTTCCCCGGCCCCCCAAGTGTCAGGCCATCTGCCGCAGGGTTCTCTTCCCTGCCTGTCCTTGTCCTCCGGGCCTCGGCCAGTCTGCAGGTGCTCAGGGGGCGTGGCTGCAACAGTGCTGGGTCACCGGGCAGGGTGAGGCCACCCAGGCAGGCTCACCCAGGACGCGGCCTCCCGCTGTCTCCCCCCTCTGCTTTCAGGTCTCCATTTGTCCACGTCTGAGAAAATCTTCCGTTTCCAGGACACAGGGCTGCTCCTGCGGGTACTAGGGAGCCTCTTCCTTGGCGGGATTCTCGCCTTCGGTTTGGGCTTCTCCGAGTTCCTCCTGGTCTCCAGAACCTCCAGCCTCACTCTCTCCATTGCTGGCATTTTTAAGGTACAGACTTGGGGGTGGCCCTGGTCCTGTCTTAGAGTGCAGCCCCCAAGCTCAGTCGCAGCTTCGGTCCCAGCTCCCGTGCCCCAGGGCCCTGCAGAGGAGACGGAAGTGCCTCGTTAGGGCGCCGTGTGCCGTGCTCCCGTCTGTAACTCCCATCGTGGCCGCAGCTCTGGGGGTAAGGGCGGTCATCCCCGTTCCACAGATGGGCTGATCTACCCACAGATACCCAGCCAATGTGTGGCCGAGCTGGGATTCGGACCACCAGGCCTGGGACACGCTCTTATTTTACCGTGAATGCCGACTCTGGCTGCCTGGCCGTGGCCTGCAGTTGGCTTGAGAAGCCCCATCCAGACTCAATGGGGAAAGAGTTCGGTGATTGACTGGTGATGCCTGCCGTGGTCAGAGTAAGGGGCAGTGCTAGGCATGAGTGCCCGGTGTTTGCCTGTCTTGCCTTTACTGCTGCCTGGCCACACGCATGCCTCTGCTCTCAGCTTCCCCCTCCCCTGCCGCCTCTCACCGCACCCTGCTCAGGGCTGTGGGGCAGTGCAGTTTCACCTTGACTAAGCAGACACAGGTGCTGGACTAGTGTTGCCCAAACCCAGAACCGTAAGTCTCCCCAAGGGGCTTAGAAGAGGCGTGAGCTGTGGTTCTCAGAATGAGCCGTCCCACCGGCCCCATTTGCAGCCACTATGTATGACAGCCACCACGTGAAGAGCCCTGTGGCCAGCGTGTGTCCCGCGGAGCCCTGTGACACTGCATTCTCCTGTGACGTTGTCGGGCTGTCCATCCGCAGGTGTGGCCGCCCTTTATTCCTGCGGACAGGGCTGTGGGCCAGGCACTCTGCTCCCAGCCCCGAGTTTGGTTTCCCCCCTTGTAGCCCTGACGCAACAACTATGCAAACATCTGCTTTGTCCCATCTTAGCCGCACGAGGGGAGGAAAGCCCTGTGGGCAGGCCTGGTCTTCTGGCGCAGGGAAGCCCCTTTTCTGCCCAGCTGGCCAGCCCGCCCAGGCCCCGGGAGTTCGGGCAGGTCAGGCTCTCCCCTGTGGTGGTGGCCTTGCCGTCCACCTTCCTGGCAAAGGGGCCACCTCCTCCTCCTGATCACTTGCCCTTCCCGCCTGTCTGCCCTCAGGAAGTTTGCACTCTGCTGCTGGCAGCTCACCTGCTGGGGGACCAGATCAGCCTCCTGAACTGGCTGGGCTTCGCCCTCTGCCTCTCGGGCATATCCCTGCACGTTGCTCTCAAAGCCCTGCACTCCAGAGGTAAACCGGAGCCCCTTCCCGAGGCCTCTTTTCTGAAGGTGTTCTCGAGACTCAGTCCCTCTGCTCTCCCCTCGACCCGGCCCTGGGTCCCCAGCCACCCAACCAGGAAGAGGCAGGTGGCCCTCGGCATGCCCACAGGCGGTTCCAGCCCGGTGGCGGTCCGCATGGCTCAGCCGCCTCCGCGTTGGCCGCCCCTCCGCCAGGGAGTAAGCCCGGCGATCCTGCCACCGTTGCTCCGAGAAGACGGGCGGTGTCCTGGGAGCGGGCGGGGTGGGGGGTAGGTGGGGGCCTAGGCGACTCAACACCCCCATCAGGGCACGCCGAGGAAAGCACGAGTGGTCTGCAGCTGGCTTCTCTCTGTCTCTAGGTGATGCGGGCCCTAAGCCCTCGAAGGGGCTGGGCTCCCACCCCGACCTGGAGCTGCTGCTCCGGAGCGGGCAGCCAGAGGAGGACGACAATGAGGAGGAAGAGGCGTACTTCGTGGCCCAGGGGCAGCAGTGACTAGCCGGGAGACCAGCTTGGAGGCAGGCCTCTCCCCGCCCTCACACCTCACAGCAGCTCGGGGACCCAGGGGGCCCTTCGTGGCAGCTGGGGAGCAGCGGGCCAGGCCTCTCCCAGGCCGGGCCTTGGGGAGCGCGCGACCGCCTGGCGGGGCTCGCTCGGGGAGCTGAGGAGACTGCGGGGTGCGCGTCGGGCCAGAGCAGGGCAGAGGCCTTGCTGGAGGCCCAGCGGGACAAGGGAATGGGCGGTCCTCGGCCGCTTGCCAGGCTCTGGCGGCCAAGGTAGTGCTTTCCGGGGCACAGCGGGTTTCTTGGGGGACTGGGTTTAGACTGCGGAGCACTTGGGAAGGGGAGAAGGAGAGGCTGGAGCCTCATCACCTGGACAGCGTCTTTTCTCAGAGAGCAGATCTATTTATAGTTTGGAAATAAAGGATTTACGGTCCGCGGCCACTTCGTGTTGCCTGGAGGCATGGGGGCAGGAGGGGGTGGCGGGGGCCTCACTCTCGTTCCTGGCTGGGGCTTCTGCAGATGACTGGGTAGACTCCAGGCTTCCCTGCATCTCTTGGGTTCCTCTGGGCCCCTGGGCCCTCTCTTGGGGCCCCAGCACACCTGCAGGCAGGAAAAAAAATGTATAGAGTGGTGTTCCGGGGCGTGTAGTGCTTTCATAGCCTGGATTTGAATCCTGACTGTCGCTGGCTCTGTGACCTTAAGCGAATTACTTAAACTCTCTGTACCACAGTGTTTTAACCCGTGCAATGGGGAAGAATTATTTCAGAGTTATTCAGAAGATTGAGTCCGAGTTGGTAACAGATGTTACATGTTTGTGTTGAGAATGCTTTCAACAGCCGTGGAACCGAGACCCCAAACGAGTGATGGAACGAGGATTCACCGCCAGGTCTGTATGCCAAGTCTGTACCCGCAGAACATAGATGGAGTGGCCTCCGGGCCTCCGGGACCTGAGCTTCCTGCTCCCCCTACCTTGGACCAGTCAGGCCAGGCCGCCCCTCTACGCTGCGGTCTTCATAAAATGGGGAGGACGGTGCGAGATCCTGGCTCTGATGTGCAAGGGTTCGGAAGCCTGGGCTGCTCCTGGGAGCCGGCTCCTCCCCCATCGCCCCCGCCCCCCAGCCCCTCGTGGGGACAAGTACTTCCAGGCAGAAGTGTTTTCGGGCACTCACAGCAGGTGGCGCCATTGCACCACGCGGCGACTCGGCACCACCCCGCCTGCCTCCGCTCTCCAAATCCAGGCTGGGGTCCTCGGAAGAGGACTGTGGTGTCTGTGGGTGGGGACCAGGATAGGGCTTGTTAATGAGTTGTTCTCATCACATCGAAGTGACAGAAGCTTCCTCGGTTAAGCTTAGGGAAACATCGATACTTTAGAAACAGGTCCGCGAACTTTCTGTAAAGGGCCTCATAGTCCCTATCACAGCTACTCAGGTCTGCCATTGTAGCCGGAAAGCAGACAGGGACACCAGACAGGGACACCGGAGCAAGAGGGTGTGGCTGCGTTCCAGCGAAACCCTACAAAAACAGGATTCAGCTTGTGGCCTCTGGCTTGCCAACCCCTGCTGTAGAAAAACCCTTAAGAATGATTGAGACCCACCCTCTGGTCGTACAGCGAAGGAAACTGAGGCTTAGGAGGGGCAGTGACTAGCCTGAGGTCCTCAGAGCCTCCAGGCTCCGGAGGAACTAGAACAAGATTTTTTTAAATGTTTTATTTTTGAGAGACCAAGCGCAAACGGGGTGGGGAGAGGAGAGGCAGGGAGAGGGAGAGGGAGAGGGAGACACAATCTGAAGCAGGCTCCGGGCCCTGAGCTGTCAGCACACGCGGGGCTTGAACTCTTGAACTGCAAGATCGTGACCTGACCCGAAGTCAGACCTCAGCCGACCGAGCCACCCAGACGTGCTGGAACTAGAATGACAGCTGCCTCCAGCAGGGCAGCACGATGCAGACACGCTTCCTCTGGAAACGAGGGGACAACACCAAGAGCTCCCCTGAGGTGGTGCCTTATCTGTGTCTGCACCTCTGCCCCCCTCGGATTCTACAAGCTCAGAGGCCAGGATTAAAGGCGACAGTGTTCCACACCGGATGACGATGACTGGGGAGAGCCAGCGGAGAGGAGGGGCTGGGGGCCTCCCGCCGCTGCCGGAGAGAGCCTGCCACAGCCCCGCCGGCTCAGGTGGATGAGAGCTTCCTGTCTGCTCCCCCTCCGTCCCCCTCTCCCCACGCAGGGAGTAAGCACCCGCTGTCTGGTGCGGTAATTACAGGGTGCCTGCATATTGGGTTCAATGACAGCCCCTCACTTAGCAGCAATTACCAGCTGAGCCTAGAGGAGGGCCCCCCCGCCCCCGTCCCTGGCCCACGAGGCCAGACCGCGTCCACTCGGCTTTGAGCCCTAGGAGCACCCATGCTAGCTGCAGCCAATGCATCTCAGGGCTGCAGCGTCGCCATGGCAACTCGGTGCTCGAACAGGTTGAGGGAAGCTGAGGATGTGACTTGTCTCTCCAAGGCTGTGGCGTCTGTCCGCATGCAGCCTCCGACTCCTGAGCTTCTGCGGAGGAGGGAGGGAGGAAGGAGGGCTGACCCGCAGGTTCAAGTTTTAAGTGCTTACATGCCCACCGTCTCTCCCCAGAGCCTGCGGTGGAAGGAAGGTTAATGCCCCCGATACGTGAGGATGTCTGCAGTTGGGGTTCGTGGTGGGGATGAGAGCCAGCTGGGTTTGCCTGTGGGAGACACCTGCCCTGCCTGGGCTCGGGGACCACCTTCGTTTCTTTTGGCTCCTTTCCGCTGAGAGAAACCTGAAAATCCCAGTGGCCTGAGAGTGGAGTCCTCTGGGCACCAAGAGAATTGTCTTTCGCCGTGGTGGCCACAGCTTTCCGCCTCACTGAGTAATGTTGGACTGAGAGGGGTCCCCAGCTTGCAATCCAGAGGACACAGTTGGGACTCACAGATCATCCATGTGGGTCAGCCACACTCGGCGAGCGCTGGCCGCGTGCCGGACGCTGTGCCGGACTTGGACTAGGGATGTGTGTCCTTGGAGAGAGAGCAAATGGGGCCACCCTTCCTCCCGGTCCTGGGGGAGCATTGAGACAGGGGCGAGGGAACTGGGGAGGAGAACAGAATGCACCTTCACCGGGCACCCTCCGGGCCTCTCGTATAGGCTCTTTGTCCCCAACAGCCCAGTGCAGTAGGGACCGATTGTACCTATTTCATAGCTGTGGGAAGGAAGCTGGTGGAGGTTTTAGCACCACGGTGACTAAAAGCAGCCTCGCCCCCCCCCCCACCCCCGACTTGGATTTTTATCTCCTTGCAGCCCTGTGATGAGGCGTGTGTCTCAGGCACGTTGCTGATCCCCTCTGAGCCGGTCTCCTCGTCTGTTAGGAAGGAATAATAATAATCCATATCTCTTAATGAAGCTCTTATACAGACGAAATAGAGTCACGTAGTTAAGGCAGTTAGCACGGTGCTGGGCACATTCTAGTGACCACTTAGCACCCGTCGGTGTCGAGGGTGCACCATACTTGCTGGGTGACGAAACAAGGGAGAGGAGTCAGTATGGAAGCCCCTGGCCCCTCGAGGTCACCATCCTTCCTACAACGCCTGGCGCAGTGGAGACACTTAATAGATATTTGTTCTGTGAAGGAATTTCAATAGTGGAAACCGAAGGGGATTTTCCAGGTTCTGGAGACCTCGGTGTAGCTTCTAAATGATTCCCCTGCAAGAACAAGCTGCCCTCCCCTAACCGGCACCACCCATCCCTGCTGGCCTCCAGCCTCCCAGCCATTCCCGGGAGCCTTCACCCCAACCACAGAGCCTGACATCCTCCAGGCCCCTTTGCCCCCCCTTTGTAGCAACCAATTAGCCTGACTTCTGTTCCCATGGTTATTTACGGCTTCGTTGGCAACTAGTACATTTCCCAGAAACAGGCCTACAGCTCTGGTCCCACTGGCATCCTGCTGGCAGGGCCGTCTGTCCCTTTCTCCTGGGTGTCCTGAGAACTCTCTCTCTGGGACAACAGGAAGACAGAGCAGAGAACCAGGAGAAAATGCACTAAGATGTATCCTGTACGCGTTTCTGGAGCATCCACGGTGCACCCCGGCCGGTGAGAGCTGCAGGAGATGCAGAAGTCACAAAGACACCGACGCTGTCCTCAGACAACTTCCCCAGCGCTTTTTAATCCACCGGCTTCCCTGGGAAGTAGACTCAGAGCTGGAGATTGGTGTGTAGGATGTTGTTTAGAAAGTGCTCTTGGGAAAAACACCTGCAGAAGGGAGGAGCAGGACGAAGGTCTGGGCAGAAGCAGCCCAGCTTTGAAGCAGTCCCAACAGAGAGTTCTGGGGAGGGAATAACCCTGCGGACTTAGCTCACGTGGGCGTGAGAGGTTCGGGCCTTTGCAGGTCCGCATTGATCTGTCACTGGAACAGTGGCACAGTGGGCCTACCCCTGGTAGAAGGCATGACTTTGGGTGAGGCAGTTTTCTTCCAATCTGCACGGTCTCCAAAGAGGGCTGGCTATCTTCCAGCCACGACCCCAGCCCCAGCAGCTGGGGAATCAGTCTTTCAATCCCAAAGAGGGATCTGAGCAGCACTGCACAGCACCTGCCACATGGGGGTCCACAGCCCAACTTCAGTGGCGACCAGAAATCTTTGAAGAGGGAAGCTACAAGGCATGTGTGTGCATATGTGCGTTTTTCTGGGGGAGTGACCCTGACCCCCCAAAGACAAGAGCCGCTGGTCTCAGGAGAGCCACGCTTATCCGTAACTTCAAAACAACATAATCAGAGATGCAAACTATAGCTACTCAATAAATATGAATGAGTGGATGGGTGAATGGATGGGTGGGTGGGTGGGTGGATGGATGGATGGATGGATGGATGGATGGATGGATGGATGGATGCCTGGATGGATGGATGCCTGGATGGATGGATGGATGGATGCCTGGATGGATGGGTGGATGGATGGGTGGATGGATGGATGGATGGATGGATGGATGGATGGGATGGATGGATGGGTAGATGGGTGGATGGGTGGATGGGTACTTGGACGGGTGGATGGGTGGATGGATGGATGGATGGATGGATGGATGGATGGATGGGTGGATGGATACCTGGATGAGTGGGTGGGTGGATGGATGGATGCCTGGATGGATGGGTGGATGGATGGGTGGATGGATGCCTGGATGGGTGGGTGGGTGGATGGATGAGTGGGTGGATGGATGGATGGATGGATGGATGCCTGGATGGATGGATGGATGGATGGATGGATGGATGGATGCCTGGATGGATGGATGGGTGGATGGATGCCTGGATGGGTGGGTGGGTGGATGGATGAGTGGGTGGATGAGTGGGTGGATGGATGGATGGATGGGTGGATGCCTGGATGGGTGGGTGGATGGATGGATGGATGGATGGGATGGATGGATGGGTAGATGGGTGGGTGGGTGGATGGATACCTGGATGGGTGGGTGGGTGGATGGGTGGATGGATGCCTGGACGGGTAGGTGGATGGATGGATGGATGGATGGATGGATGGATGGATGGATAGCTGGATGGGTGGGTGGGTGGGTGGATGGATGCCTGGATGGGTGGGTGGGTATGTGGGTGGATGGATGGATTCCATAATAGAACGTATGGGAAGGACAGAAAGGAGAGCAACCAATTCTGCCTGGGGCAGGAGGAGAGTAAAGATTCTCGGGGGAAGCTGACCCTTTTGAAGACTAAAGCCTTGAAGATTAAATAGGAATTGCCCCACAGACAAGGAGTAAGGCATACCAGGCAGGGAGGAGAGCTGATTCAAAGACACAAGAAAAGTGTGAGTGACTTCCTTCACACCTGAAGTCCACCCCTGGGAGGTCAGTGTCATCGGCCACCCCGTTTTCCAGATGACAAACAGGCTCAGAGAGCCCAAGTGACTTGTCCAAGGTCACTTGCTAGCTCCCCGTCACAGCAAGGAGCCGTCTCCACTGGGATTCATACCTCCCAAGGCCCGCTCTGGAGGGGATGCTGGCGTCCCCTGGTGAGGGGCGTCCAGGATGGCAGAGAGACTGGCTCTGGGGTCAGCCTCCCGCTGGCAATATTTTGCTCTGGGAGGAATCCCCCACTGAGCCAAAGCCTCCCGTCCTGTTCCAGGGCTGCCCCATGAATTAAACATGCCCCCGTGGTTAACTCGGTAATGCTTTTATTAATAGTTAATTACTCAACGCGCACTGGGGAAATGAGAGTCGCTCAGGCCTCGTAAATTAAGGCAGTGATCTTGTGAAGGAAGCCAATAGGAGTTCATTACCCGGCCCCTCCCGCCGCCGCCCCTCCGGGCTTGCCACTTAGCGGTGCTAAACGAGCCATGCGGGCTGGGCGGGGACCGGGCTTTCTGGGGGAGGAGGTGGGAAGCGGAGGGGGACCTCCCTTCTGCCGCTGTCCGCGGGGGGGGGACCGGCCGCGGGGGCGGAGGTGTCAGCCCGGATGTGGCGCCCTGCCTTGTCACTGCTGGGACTCCCAGGGCCAGGGCCGGGCAAGACCACCTGACCCAGGTGGGGGTTCCTTCCTCAGCCCAGGCGGCCCCCCCTCCCCCGCCCCGCAGCCGCCCTCCCCCACTGCTGCCTGGTTCATTTCACGAGTGTCCAGACTTCTAGGCTTTTGTCGTGGCTGAAGCCAATTCCCCGTCCTGCTTCTGCGGCTGAGCTGGATATGGGGCTTGTTCTAACCCGGTCTGGCTCTTCTAAATTTAACTTTGTCCCACAGTTTTGTTTCCCAGGCGACGGAGCCCCTCTGTTTCTCTTCCTGGGAGACTGGAGCCCGCACCTGCCCTGCACCTACTACGTGCCAGGACCTGGCCCTGTGGTTTATCTTCAGGAGCTCTCACTTGTAGCTGTGACTTTGGGCCAGGGGCTCCGCCTCCCCGGGTCTCCAGCTCTTCGTCTGAAAATGGAGAGAATACCTGTGTCAGGAGTCACTGGATGATTAAATGAGGGAATATGTGTGAGCAGGCTGCCTCCCGCAGGGAAGCCTCTCCCTGATTGGCAGCTACTATCTTTCCCCCACTGCACTGCATCTTACAGATAAGCCAGGGGTGGGGGGCTAAATACGCTCTCTGGCTTGCCTTAGGACCCCGAATCCAGAACTCCTCGACGCCGAAGCTCACCACTTTCCTTCCAGAAGGAAAGCAGGGAGCCAGTCGCCCCTCCAGAAGAGCCCATTGGCCAAGTCCCAGGAGCCAGAGGAAGATCTGCCCATCTGTCTCCCCAGATCACAGAGCCTCACCAAGGCCGTCTGGTGTGGGACAGAGGAGCGCAGGCTCTGAACTTGCGCCCGCCCAAATCCAAATCCTGCCATATCCACCAGCTGTCATGTCAGCCCCTGGAGCCTCAGTTTCCGCTTCCGATAAAGTGGGTTCACGGTAACATCCACCTCCTTGCAGGGCCCTACGGAGCAGTGTTTTTTAAGTGCGTAGCCCCCAGTAGCCTTCTTTCAGGACTCCCTGCCACCTGGATTTCTGTGTAACCTGGGGAGGCCAAAAAGCTCCCCCGCTGGGTTGTTGGAGGCCCCACAGAGATAATGGGCCTCAGTCCCAGCCACCAGCAGGAAAATGTAAAGTAGGTGAGCTGCTGGTGTTAATGGTCAAAGTCCCACAAAGGCAGGGATTTTAGGAGAGCCTCTGGAGGCTAAACACTGCCCTGCGTGGACACAGTGACCTCTGGCCTGACGAGGACTCTCCTGGGTGAGGTGATGCAGAGGGTTGGGGACAGATCGCCTCCCAACACCCACGCTGCCACCCGCCGCTTTGCAGGCGGCGATCAGCCTCTGCAGTGACCCCCAAACTGTCAGAGCCACATGCAGGCAAAGAGTCTGGGGCGGGAGATTGAAGCCTCCCCCGGTTAGGGAGCACAAGCCACTGAGGAGTGCGGCTCCAGGTTCATATATAATATGTAGCGTCAGATTTAAATGTCACTGCTGCAGGCGGCTGACCCGGGTTCCCACACAATGGGCCGCCAGGGGCGCCTACGCTGCCTCTTCATCTTCCTGGCGGTAGCTGACCAAAGGGAGGGGGATTTGGTTTCTTAAAAAACTAAACAGTTGTTGAGCACTCTGGCGTTGCCTGGGCAACAGCCGAGGGGGAGAGAGAGAAGCATCTTATTGTTTAAAGTTATTCTTGCTCGATTTCAAAGGGCTGCTCAGAAAAAGACCGCATTCTCCAAGCAGCCTGGCTGGTCCTCTCTCCCCCCTGCTCGGCTCCTGCCCCTCCTCAGCCCCAGCCCTCGCTTCCCAGCCAGAGGTCACAGCCGTGCTGGACATCAGGGCCCCAGAGACCAGTTCCCTCCTGTACTCGGGGCATTCACACCCAGGCCCAGCGGTGCAAAGTAAAGAATAAACACACCGACAACACACGGGCAATGAGGATGGGTGTTTCCCCAGCCATGGGCTGCTTTTCCGGCCATCCCTGACCTGGGCATAAGGACTGAGTGTGGCTCAGTGACTTTAGGGGTCAGCTCACAGAAGGGCCTGAACTTGGGGGCGCCTGGGTGGCTCAGTCGGTTGGGCAACCAACTTCGGCTCAGGTCATGATCTCGCAGTTGGTGGGTTTGAGCCCCGCGTCGGGCTCTGTGCTGACAGCTCTGAGCCTGGAGCCTGCTTCGGAGTCTGTGTCTGTCTCTCTCTCTACCCTTCGCCTGCTCATGCTCTGTGTCTCTCTGTCTCTCAATAATAAATGTTAAAGAAAGAAGAAGAGGGGGAGGAGGAAGAAGGAGAAGAAGGGCCTGAACTTGGAAGGGAGGGGGTCTTGGCCATCCATCTAAGTTCCGGAGGTAGCCATCTTAGTTTTCAAGCCTGGACAGGGACAAGATAAAGGTGACTGTGCCAGGGCATTGCCTGGGGGGCCATGGCTGAGTGCCCCCGCCAGGACCATTCAAGACCCTGCCAAGTAGCATCCTGCAGCCCGCTGCCCCTTGTGGGACACGATATTGGAATTGTCTGCTCCTCTCTCTTCCCCATGAGACTGTCAACCCCCCGTCAGCAGGGTAGCATCTGTTCATCTCTGTGTATTCTCGTAAGTGCCTCAAATCCTTTCAGGAGCAAAGCAAATTCCGAAAATCCAGATGAGATGTGCGTATATTTTTAATTTTAGAATGTTTAGATAGCACAAACGCAGGATGCGAAATTCAAAGGGTTCAAAAGGAATACATATCCCTGTCTCCTGGTGCCCAGTCCCCCTCTGTGGGGACAGACATGGTTTCCAGCCTCTGGCGCATCCTCCCACAGATATTCTGCTCATATAGGAGCAACCGGGCATCAAATAAAATATGTTATTCGCATCTCTATCTCCTGGGTCTAGCACAGGGCCCGGTACACGGTAGACGCTTGATAAAAGTTTGTCAGAAGGGCCGCCTGGGTGGCTCAGTCGGTGGAGCGTCCGACTTCGGCTCCGGTTACGATCTCGCGGCTCGTGAGTTCGAGCCCCGCGTCGGGCTCTGTGCTGACAGCTCGGAGCCTGGAGCCTGCTGCGGATTCTGTGTCTCCCTCTCTCTCTCTCCCCCGCCCCTGCTCATACTTGGTCTCTCTCTCAAAAGTAAATAAACACTTAAAAAAAAAAAAAGCAGTTTGTCAGATACACGGATGCACAGACAAACAGAAGGGTGGATGGACGGATGGATGAATGGATGGATAGGTTGATATAAAAGTGGATGGATAAATAGAAAGGTGGGAGGTGGGTGAACAGATGCAGCTCTTGTACGGTTAGTTCTCTTTTCTCCCAGATGTCTGGACTCCCCAGTCAGAAGTTCCTTGAGAGAAAGCTGGCAGACCCAGCATCAGACATGTTAAGCCCGAGGGGCTTGTGTTATTCAGAGGGACACATCCAATGGGCAGTTGGGTTGGGGTCATATCAGGTGGGAATTTTATCCTACTGCTAGTAACAGAGATCCAACGACAGTGGCTTGAATCCACAAAGGTTTGATCTTTCTCAAGATGAGTTTTGATAGAGGTTCAGCCCCCAAGGACATCGGAGTTGAGGTTATTGTCATGTCCTTGACATTTCCCTCACGGTCTCTAAAAAGCTGTTGGGGGAAGGGGCTCCGGCCATCATGTCCCTGTTTCTGGCAGGAAGAAAGAGGAAGAAGAGGGGCCAAAGGCTGAGTGCACGTCCTATGAAAGCCTGTTCCTGGAGACTGCACGCCGTGACTTCCTACCACCTGGTTGTGGCACCTCCCAGTTGGAAGGAGGCGGAGATCTGTGGTGGGCACATCACTCTCCCAGATCATGCTGGGGATCTGTTAGTAGGAAAGGAGGGAGAACTGGGTAAGAGTAGATTGCTAGCTGGCTCTGCCACATGGTGGAGAATCAGAGGGTTCTGGGCCAGAGGTTTGAAGCCACAGGAAGGCACGGCCCAGGGGGCGGGGGGGTGAGCGGACGCTGAAGCACAGAGGTGTGAAAGCTCGGCGGGGCTCTCTCAGTCTAAGTCCTGTCGGCTCTTGCCTCAAAATATCTCCAGGATGGGACCGCCTCTCCCATCCCCGCCCTGGTCCAAGCGGCCACCCTCGGTCCCCTGGAAGACTGCAGGGGCCTCGCGCCTAGTCTCCTGCTCCCCTCTGGCTCACTGCTCAGTGCTCCCTTCTCTGCTCAACCTCCAAAGTGGCCCCCTGCTCCATCAATTGGAATGCGGTCCTGCAGTGGAAAGCTCAGCACCCTGCAGTGGCTTCCTGCTAAGCCACTGTCACTTTGCTCCAGCCATGCCGGCCTCCTAGCCCCTCCCCACTCAGAGCCCCTAGACTTGCTGTTCCCTCGGCCCAGAATGAATTTCGCTCAGAACTTTTGTGTGGCAGTGTCTCTGCCTCCTTCAGGTCACCGCCCGAATGTCACCTCTCCCGAGAGGCCCTCCCAACCCTTCCACCCCCGGCTCCGCTCCTCTGCATTCTTCTTTCCCCCTGGGAGCCCCCCATCTGGGACCCTGAACCCTTTGGCATCCGGTGAAGCCTAGACGCCCCCTTCCCAGAATAACGTTTTTCGATGTATAACTAACTTGCCTACTGTCAGTTTCTCCCAGGAGGGCAGAGGCTTTATCTATTCCGGTCTCTGCTGCATCTTCAGTACCTAGAACACTGCCGAGGCACCCAAGTGATCAATAAGCGTTTTTTAAAATAAATGAGCAAGCAAAGGATGAGGCTGGAGAGACAGGGAGGCCGGAGTCCAGATACAAGGGGCCTTGAACGCCACGCTCGGGAAGGCGGCTTTGCCTGGCGGTGACGGCGTCACCCTGGCAGGGGAGCTGGGCCCCGGGGAGAGGAACAGGCTGGCTGAGCCTGCCTTCCGGAGGCCGCCTTCTGAGGGAGGCTCAGGTGTAAACAGCTCCGCATCAATCCGGAATGTCAGTCCTCACTCCCTCGTCTCCTCTTCTGGCCTCCCTGTATATTAAACAGAGACCTTGGAGACGCTGGGCCAAAGCCCTGCCATCATTCTTCAGTGTTTGCAACCATGATGGTGTGCCAAGTGACAAGGACAGGGCCCACGGGGAGGCAGGCACAGGGACGGGTGGGGAAGGAGAGGCCCAGAGGCTCGCAACTCGCCTGGGGGGAGGGGGACCCCCACTGGCAGCTGCTGCAGGGGACCTGATGTGACAGACACTGGGGGCAAGGAGGAGACGGGACACTCCTCCCAGACCGGGGTCCCCTATTCGAGGCTATGGATTGCACCACAGCCCGAAAGTAGGGGGAAACAGCAAAGTTCTAGAATCAGACCAGCGTGGGCCATCTGTTCCCCAGTCGCATGTGCTTGAACAGATCACAGAAACACTCCAGGCCTCAGTCTCCACACCTCTAAAATGGGGGTGAGGGAGGACTCCGTGGGAAGAATCAGGATCCAAAGCAGCTCAGCACCAGGCACATGGGAGACACCCAACAAACAGTGGCCCTTGTCGCCGTTCACATGTAGCCAATGACTGGACAGTGGGACCAACAGTCCCTCTACCACTAACATTTCTTCATAACCCATTTCATCTCCCTGCCCAAAGAAGGGAGAGGGAAGGTTAAGGTGGTGACAGAGGAGCCAATAAGTCGGGAGCGGAGAGGAAAAAAACGGGCCTGGAGTCGGACAGAGACAGGTTCAAATCCAGCTGTGGGACCTTGGGTAGCCGCATCACCTCTCCGATTGTCAGTTTTCTCACTCATAAAACAAGGATAAGACCGTCTTCTCGAAGCGCTGTGAGGAGCCCTGGACAAGAAGGATGTGTGACAGGCTCCAGGGACAGGGCCTGACTCAAGGAGGGCCCTCAATCAACAGAGCCCTTGAGTGCTTGTCACATCCCAGCCCCGGGGCCAGGAGACAGACCACGGCCACCGTCCCTGCTTTCGTCACACAGTTCGTACTTTGGAAATCGCCCCCGCACACCCGGCTTTACCCAGCACCTCAGGATGAACAGGACTGAGGGGTCGATCCACATTTGACAGACAGGGAGCTCAGATGGCCAGGGACACCCAAAAACAATCTGCTCAAAGGTCGCACAGCCAGTAGGGTTAAGGGTGGGGGTGGGGGGGAAAGCCAGGTGTCTCAGCGCCCATGTCTCAGACCAGCTGCTCGGATATCTACTCACTCAACAGGTATCCCCTGAGCTAGGCCTCAGACGCGACTTCTGCCCCCAAGGAACGTGGAGCCTGATGGACTCAGGGCTCAGAGTCAGGACTCAGTGCATGCTACACCGATGAGAAGGAAAACCCACACCTGCTCACGGGTGACAAGTCAGAACGTGCCCTGAGTCCAGTCACGGCTCTACGTGTCCACCCTGGGCAGTGGGACAGAAGAATGGCATTGAAGAGAAGAGTTCTCTGTCGTTCGGGATGACTCATCCATAAGCCCAGAGATAGAAACTAGGATCCCTGCGTGAAAAAGAACACTAAAATAAAGAATTCCATGGGCAAATGCATTCAGTAAAAGCCATACCTGCTCCTGGCCTCTCTGAGAGCCACGCTGCTTTTAGAGCCTACCGCAGCCTCTCTGGCAAGTTCTGCAGAAAAGAAACCTCATTTCACCCAATGCTTCCCAAGTGTGCTTGACCATGAGAACTTTTTTCTTTTTTCTTTTTTTAGTTGTTTTTTCACATTTGTTTATTATTGAGAGACGGAGAGAGAGCATGAGCAGGGGAGGGACAGAGAGAGAGGGAGGCACAGAATCGGAAGCAGGCTCCAGGCTCCGAGCTGTCAGCACAGAGCCTGATGCGGGGCTTGAACCCACAAACCATGAGATCGTGACCTGAGCCAAAGTCGGACGCTTAACCTACTGAGGCACCCAGGCGCCCCTCTTTTTTTTTTTTTTTTTTAAATGTTGATTTATTTTTGAGAGAGAGATTGCACGCACGTACAGGAGCAGGGGAGGGGCAGAGAGAGAGGGAGACAGGATCCCAAGTGGCCCTGGGCCCATCAGGCCCAGCAGAGAGCCTGATGCCGGGCTCGAACTCACTAGAACATAAACTGTGAGACCATGATCTGAGCCGAAGTTGGACGCTTAACCCGACTGAGCCACGCAGGTGCCCCGAGAACCTTTTTCTCAAACCACCTCTACTGTTCCGGAATTTGCTAGGACGCTGGAAAGAACAGCGTCTAGAGCCAGTGACGCGGGTTGGAGGCCCGTGGAGCCTTAGATGTGATTAGAGCTTCATAAACTGTCGAAACATTGTAACGCAGAGGAGGGAGGGTGATTTGCCCAAGGTCACTCACCATCTGACCTAGAACCCCGATCTCCACACGACTGGTAACATGGGAGGTGCCACTGACGCATATGCTGTTTTGCTTCCCCTCTGCCCGGCATAGTCCTGACAGCCCGCTGGGTGGGTGTTACTTCAGGTCCGTTAGTCCGTATAATGCCTTTGTGCAGATCACACAAAAGTACCCGCTTCTCCTCCTGAGTTGACAAAATTCCATGTCAGGGCGCGTGGATTGATAAAGCGTTACACGGGCTGCGTTTCAGTCCCCATTTGCCCCCTTGGCCAAGTATCCTTGTGCAGGATACAACCTGTACAACTGTATATGGCCACCCTGGTTAGCCGCTTTTTGCTCCTTCCTCCTCCCTCCTTCCACCCTCGTTCCCTTCATGTGAGCCCTCCCCTCAGGGTGCCAGGTTGAGGCTGCACTTCCCAAGGCCCAAAGCGGCATCGGCCAAAGGTGCTGACTCAGCAAACTTTAATTTATCTCACAGGCCAGGGGTGTGCATGAAGCAATTAGTGAAATAATGGTTATGTCGCACTAAAAATTATTTATAGAGTCACCGCGCACACAGCTGTGATTAAATTAGACAAGCGGGGGGACAGCATCCGAGGCCCAGGCTCCAGCCGGCTGGGGCTGACGTCGGGGCCACTCCTCCTGTCCACTCGCCCCCTGCCAGTCAGGTGGGCCAACCATGACCCAGGCAGGGATGCGGAGGGTCTGCGTAGGCAGGGGCTCGGCAAGCCCGTCGCAGTTGACCTAAGCTGCTGGGACCCTCGAACATAGACAGGTCCGGGGCTTTCACACATTTGAGGCTTAGCTGTAGCTAACTAAGGCTCTTTCAAATGGACCCTCAATAAGTAAATGGAGGTGGTCCAGGCGCGTTAGAAAAGAATGTCCTCGAACCCCATGGGCTTTGCGTGGACCCCAGCCTGGGCCCCTGAGAGCCTCGAGCCAAGCTGGAAACCATAGATCTATCCAGATGTGTCCTTTTGCGGGTGGCAAAACTGAGGGCTGGAGATTCTGTCTTTCTGGTTGCCCTGGTGGGTGTCAGGAGACCTTCGTTCCAGTCCTGGGTCCCGGGGGAGCCCTCTACCCCAACTTGGACCTCCGTGTAGCCCCTGAGAGTTAGTGTTGGACAGGGGGCTTCCACAGGAGGGAATAGATATGTATTGAGCGCCTACTGCATCCCAGGCACTGTCTATATTTATATTCCGCGTTTTATGCATGTGTATGCATATTCTTATTCACTTCCTCGAAACATTCCTGGGAGTTAAGTATTCTCGTTCTCACTTTACAGAGACAGAATCTGAGGTTCAGAGAGGTGGGACGTTTGCCCACAGCCACACAGCCAGGGAGGGCAGAGTCGTTTTCTAAAGGCCCATCAGACGCCAGGGATGGAGCGCTGAGGTGCCCTGAGTGTTTGGGGGTGTCTTCTGGGTGCCCGGCGCTATGCCGGATGGGACACTGATGCATGACAACAGGGTTTCCTTTACACCGGACACAGAGCCAGACGCGGGGCGTGCATCGTTTCATTTCGTCGGCAGCCCCTCGTGCACATGGGGAGACCAAGTCACGGAGGGCTCCGTGAATGGCCCCCAAGCCCGTAGCCCGTCAGGGTCTGTGCTGGTCCGCAGATCTCCATCTCTGGCTGTGACGCAGGCAGTGCCCCTGTGTTGGAGCCGCAGATTCTGCAGAAAGGCCAGAGCTCCCTGTGTGACCCTAGGAGTCCCCCAGGGAGCTGAGGGTGTCAGCGGCCCTGAGGGATGACGGCTGGGACAGGGAGGGTGGGGTGTGGTCAGGAGGCCCTCCTGGCTCCCAGCCCGGCCCCTCCGCCACCCCCGGACACGCATCCCTGGCACTTCCATCCCTCCCCCTCCGAGCTAAGGAGGCTTGGGACCATTTCACGCGAGTTCTCTCCCCGGTCATCCTGTAGTGGCCCGTTCCGGGCCTCCCTCCAGACGAGCTCCTGGAGGCTGGGAGGAGTGGGTGACCCAGCAGGGCTCGCAGAGTTCCAGGCTCCCGGCCTCCCGGCCTGCCTTCTCCTCCTCCTCTGTCCCAGCACTTCCCCTGGGCCTCCCCCATCAGCTTGCCCTCTCCCTCTGAGCAGGTGCCCTCTGTGCCATCATGGTGCCCTGCCTGGCAGGGCCAGCTGAGCCCAGTGGCAGGCCCTCCCAGCTCTCCACAAACCTCATCCCTGGGGTCCCAAAGGAGGAGGGCAGCGAACTGAGAGGGGATGACTCCGCTGCCCCCATCTCTCAGTAGGTCCTCCCCTCCTGCTCCCCAGGAGGAAGCTTCGACCCCACAGAGCGCACGGTCCTCCTCGCTGCCCCCTGCTGCTGCCCACTAGGCTCCTTATCCCAGTCAGGGCTGGCCTCTGGGGTTCTCCGGGCTGCACACAGGTCCAGTCCCCTCTCCTGGGTCTGTCCTGAGTCCCGCTGCTGTCTCTGGCCACTTAGCATGCAGCACTGGTTGTGCGGGCTGCGGCAACCAAATGAGATTAGCTTGCCTGCTAAAGCAAGTCCCCACTCGCCACCACCCACGGCCCTGCGCAGCACCGGCTGTTCTGGCGAGCCTCCCACGGTCGGGTGGGCCCAGCGCAGGCCCTGCCACCTCTCCCCGCATCGAACTCCAGGCCAGGGTGCGGCAGGTGGAAAGAGGAGGAAAGATCCTGCCCAGCCTCGTAGCCCCTCCACCCTTCCCCCAACAGACCTTCTGGAGTCAGCAGGAAGTGGGGGGGGGGGGGTGGCGAGCAGAGGAGACCAACAGGATTGAGGATCCTTGCCTGCTTTGTATCCCTTGGCGAATCCTCCTGCATCAAACCCGGGGAGGAGCACACGCCCTGCCTCTTCCTCTCCCGTTCATCCCCCCGGGGACCCGGACCCGTGGCAGGAGGGCAACCGGGGAAGGGTCAGCCCAACCGCGATCCCCCCACCTCCGCTGCCCAGGGCCACTGGACATCAAGCGAGAAGGTCCGCGCCAGCCCTGGGGTGGTGGCCGGGGAAGGGGAGCCCCGCGCAGCCCCAGTCTGGTCATAGGCCCGGCCCCATGTCTGCCCCAGGGGCCTGTGAAGATTCTCAGCAAGTCTGAGGTCCCAGTCAAGCCCCCGGAGAGGTGAGAGATGCTCCTGAGGACAGGACCTGGGTGGGGGTGTCTCATAAAGGGGTGAGGATGGGCAGGGCCTCCCCCGGGGCTCTCCCGGCTGCAGGTGCAGCGGCTTCTGGGACTGGGCTCCAGGCCGGCTTCTCCTTGACAGCTTCTCTCCTGGTTCTCATCTCTCCTGGCCCTCTACCCCGCAGGCTACCTGCCCACCCAGCAGTGACATGCCCCTGAGGCTGCTCACACGGTCCTGAGCCATCCTGGGGTGTCGTGCCTGGCGGGGGCCGGCCGGGCTGCTCCCTGTAAGGTCTGAGATTGGCACCTGCTGGCCAAGGACGGCACGTCCCTGTCACTTCCTCCATCCGCCCGGCCAGTCCAGACGGATCGGGCTGAGTTAGAAGGGGGCCCGGTATGAAGGAGGGGGTCCTCCTGTCCTTGCCTGGAGGGGAAAGGCCCCCACGAACCCCCCCACCCACCCAGCATGCCGTCTCCCTTCCCTCTCCTGCCCAACACCCCTCACCCCCAGCAACTCAGGCGCCCACTCATGCCCTGCCCGCTTTCACTCGCCCTTGGCTTTCTATGCGCCATCTGTGTAACCTTAGGCGAATCATCGAGTCTCTCTGAGCCTCCCTTTCCCCATCCACAAAATGGGAGTGATCCCTACTTAAGCCAAGGGCTGCTGTGTGCGCCCGTGTGAATCGCAGAGCGACCTGAGGGATTTTCCTTATCGGTGACTGAACGTCGCGGTTCCTCCTGGGTTTGCTGGCCTTTGGCCCACAGAAGTCTCCCCAGGCCTTCGCCCCTCATCGTGGTTCATCTGGAGCAGATCCGGGCTCTTCTGGCCTCCGGGCCTGGCAGAGGGAGGGAGCCTCACGGTGAGGGTGACCCCTCCTTGTTCATTCCCCCACCGGCCCCTGCACCCCGCTGGCCGGGTTGGTGCCTTCTCCTCCCTGCTGGCTCTTATCCAGCCCCCACCTTGGCGCCTCTGCAGGGCCTTGAGCGGGGCCCTGATGGCCAGAGCAGAACCCTGGGCTGGAGCCCACGGGTGCTTGGAAGCAGCCCCAGTGAGTTCCTGGCACAGCCAGGCTGCAGGTGGTGGGGAACGGGCCTCGGGTGGCCGGGGGCAGCCAGCTGTGTAATCAGGCAGGCTCTCACCACGTCCAGGTCCAGCCGAGGCAGGAGGTGGGCACGGTGGGGGCCGAGGTGAGCAGAGGGAGGCTGCGGTCCCACCTGCCTCCAGCTCCCCAGGCAGGCCAACCGGGAGTACCCCAAGGGGGCCCGGTGCTCCAGGAGTCTCAGCAGGGAGCTGGGACCCAGCGTATAACCTTCTACGTAGCCCCCGTGAGGCTCAGACCAGACCAGCCCCCAAGACGGATGGAAAATCAGAAGCTAAATGCTGCTGCCTCCCCACCTGAGCTGGTCCCAGCTTCCCCTTCCCAAGCCAGCGTCCCCATCTACGCCTGGAAGTCTAAGACCCTCTCACTCACTGGCCCCTGGCCTCCAACCAGTCAGGAGCCCCTTCCCTCTGTCCCTGCTCTCCCAACTCCCCTCCACGTTGACACCCATCACCAGGGCAGAGCGGGGATGGACAGCGGCGAGCCCAGCAGGAGGAGGACCCTGGCCCAGGATCACGTGGCCCCAGACCTTTCCCCACTCGACCCACCCTCTCCAAACACACGCGCGCACATGCGCTCACACGCCTTCTTTTGGATCATTCAGAACGTGTTGGTGAATCTCAAGTTCACACCTTGTTAGCTCCAAAAACATCTTAATCCAACCCTCCCATTGATGGGGGTGGGGGGGGAGGATACCAAGGCTCAGGGCAGGAATGGACTTGTCCAAAGTCACATGACAAGGTAATCCTTATAAACCCAGCCAGTCCTTCCCCCCTAGGGGGACTTCCCCAGAGAGCCCCCACTGGCCTCCAGACTCTCTTCCCAGACTTTCCAAGTTCTCCTGGCCTTCCTGCTCACCTGGGCCTCCCAGATCTGGCCAATTGCAGGGCCCCAAAGTTAATAAATCAAGGTGACTTTGGGGACAAGAATCGGCCTCTTTCTCCCTTGTCCCTCCCATTTGCATAATCCTGGCTGGCAATATGATAATGATGTTTGTTAAAGACAGAGCACAATAAATTAATACCGTTAAGTTGTTGCTGCAAAATGCAAAGCAGGTAATTTACTGCCAGCAAGGAACGGAGCCTTTAAACTGTAATGGATTAACTTTCCCAGCAGCAAATGTGTCCCCCGAGGGAGGGGGTGGGGGAGGCAGGGGCGGGGCTGGGTTGATGGTAGGGGGGACCTGCCCGCTGCCCAGGGTGTGGGGCTGAGGTATCCAGGCCCCAATCAGACGTCTCCACTGGATGTCACCCCCTTCCCCATTGTACAGAAGGGGAAACTGAGTCCTGAGTGGGGCAGGGAGCTGTAGAAACGTACAACGAGACGGTGGTGGTGACCTGGGACCTCCCGGGACAGCCAGATGCTTCACCGGTGCACCCACTCTGCGACCCTCAGAAGGAGCCCTTGTCGCAGACCCTTCTTTCTTGATGGTGACTAGAGTGCTCCCACCAGCCCTGTCCCAACCCCACAGGTGACTGAGCCCCTAGACCCGAGGGGGCCTCAGCCCCAGAGTCAGTCCTAGCCCAGGCCCTGGGCTCCTCCCAGGGGTCCAAGTCCACACCAGGGCAAGGAGGGAAGGATCTGGTTCAGTTAGGGTCCAGGAGAGGGGGAAAGGGAGGGGTATACCCAGAACTGAGTGCCAGACCCTGACACGGTCCCCCCCCCCCCCGCCCCCTCCCCCTGCAGCTTCCCCGAAACAGGGCCCTCAGGTTCTGGGGCAGGAGGCGGTTGGGGAAGGAGAAGGGGAGGAGGGTCAGGAGGGGAGAGGGAGGGGGGGAAGCAGCAGGGAAGGTGGGCGGTCAGGTGGGACTGTAGACAGTGGGAGAGGCCTGCCTTGGACATCGGCCGTCACCAGCCCCTCAGCTCCGCGGTCCCCAGGAGAATTGCCGCAGCCCCAGCTTAGGGCGGGCCGCCGGGCGGGTCTCTGGGACCCCAGCAGAATTCTAATTTCTCATTTATTTCTGCAGCTTCTCCAGCTATATTAAAGGGGCGATGCTCTGCAGTCGGCTCCCAGGCTAATTGGATTTGGGCCTCCACTCACTCCTGGGCAAGGGAGGGGGCTGAGGGGCTGGGCCAGCCCTGACTGGGGGAGGGGGTGCTGGAGACGCGGGCCGGGGTGGGGCTCGGGGGGGGGTGGGGGGGGGGCTGTGGTCCTGGAGTCCAGAGCCCTGGTCACAGTCCTGACTGCCATGTGTCCTTGAACGAGGCTCTGCCCCTCTCTGGACCCTCACATTCCCTCATGACTTCCTAGGTGTCAGGCACCTTTCCAAGCGCTGTGCACGACGGCACCCCTCTCTACCCCCCGCCACGGCTCAGTGCAGCGAGCATTATGTTCCACTGGACAGATGAGTAAACTGAGGCATTCAGAAGCTTCAGGGTCCAGATGGCACCTCCAGTGAGTCTTTCAAAGAGCCTGGAGTCCCATTTTTCAAAGCCTCGTTACACTCAAGACTTGGGGGTGGCGGGGGGCGGGGGGGAGGGGAAGCTCCCTGTGCCCATTTTGAGGATGGGGAAACTGAACTCTGGCCCACAACCGCTTTTTTTTTTTTTTTTTTTTTTTAAGTAATTTCTTTATTTTTGAGGGTGGGTAGGGGCAGAGAGAGAGAATCCCAAGCAGTTTCCGCACTATCAGCGCAGAGCTGGGGCTCGATGTCCCAAACCGCGAGGTCATGACCTGAGCCGAAGACCGACACCCAGCTGACTGAGCCATCTAGGCGCCCCACGGCTGCTTTTCTTTAGGATTATGTTACTTTCAGGAAGGTTCCCTTCCATTGCCTCCCGCCCCAGGGTCCACACACAGGCTGAGCTGGAGGGAGGGCCTCACCTCCTGAGCGCAGACTCTTCCCCACATGACCCCGAAGGCAAATTATCCGCATCTACGGGTCGGGAATGCAGGGACACAGAGGACCGAGGGCCTAACTCCACCAGAGCCTGTTTCCTGCCGGAACCAGGCAGGCCCGTCACACGTGTTACCTCCCTTTCACTGTCACAACAGCCTCATGAGCCATGAGTCATGGCTCCCGCGACCATTTTGTAGACAAAGAAACTGGGGCTCCCGTGAAACGCTTTGTGCAAAGTTCCACGGTGAGGACCTGGTTGGCCTGGGATTCCAACGGAGGTTTGTCTGAATCCAGAACCTTCCAGAGCACTTAACGGCATGCCCTTCTGCGCAAGAGGACCGTCAGGTCCTGGCACCAGGATAGTAGACTGTGCAGAAGCAGAGCGGAAGGAGCTCCGGGCTGGGAACCAGGGGACCTGGGTTTAAATCCCTACTTGGCCCCAGACTCACTGTGCGAAACTTGATTCCTCTGAGCTCAAGGGCAAAATGGAGATACTAACAGTCCCTGTCTCATGGGGCAATTGCATGACAGGGACTATACATGAGGCACGATCCCAGCACCTGACACTTAGTAGGTGTTCCACCAAGGCTAGCTATCGTTCCCGTGGACGAATTCGCACCAGCCTCCGGGACTGCTGGAGCAGCAGAGGGGAAGAGCTTTGCCCGCCCCACCGTCTCCGAGCTTGTTAGAGCTGGAAGCTCTTTCAGATAGGGCAACTGAGGCCCAGGCTTGCAACAAGTCAGTGGCAGAGTCAGGACTCAGCCCCGACTCTCCTGGCAGCCTCCCCCCTCGAGCCAGGGTGACGGTTCTCCTTCCAGTCTCCTTTGGCCCCGTGTGTCCGCATCCGTCTGTCCAGGCGTCCCTCCCTAGGAGGCCAGCTGGATGGCTGACCCCCGCAGCCCTCTGTAGTCCAGCCGCTGGCAGGAACCAGCTTGAATAAATGCAAAGAGACCCCCCTCTGGAGGCTGCTCCTCCAGTGGCCCCTGTCCAAATGTTAATTTTGCCAGGCCCTTGATAAATCTTCCTGTCGTCTCCATCCGCCTGAGGCGTAGATTTCATCTTATTGAGAGGTGACGCTTCTACCCTTTGGTATCGGCTGTCAATTTCAGGCCGCACTGGGAGTGGAGATCAGTGAACAACCAGGACTTGCTACCCACCTCGTCGACCACCCGTTGCTTCTCTTAAACCTTTGGGGCCAGCCCGCTTGAGACATCACCACCTGCCCTTCCCGAAGAGGTGTTGGGCCCCTACCCCTATCCCTCACTCTTGGGGGAGGGGGGTTGTAAATACTCTGAGGTGTGAGGTCTACACTGGCTCCCAGAATTCCCTGGGGGAGTTAAGCTTCAGTTGCCCTCTGTGCTAATGGGCTGGATCATGCACCCCTCACTGGCTGTCTCTCTTTCCCCCTCAGTTCTCCGCCCCCCTGCTGCTGCTACCTAGGACGACATCCCAAATAAACCACTTGCCCTCGAATCCTTTGCAATGGGTCTCCATTTACAGAAACCCCAATTAAGACGCACCAACAGTTTTTAGCAGCTCAAGACGTACTGTGCTCTAATCAGCAATGGAGACACAGTAGAGATCCGACATTTATCAAATGCCTACTATGTGGTAGGACTGTGTGCTTCGTGCTCCTAGATCAATTTCTCATTCAAGCTGTCAGACATCTCTGGGAGGTCTTGTCCCACTTTTACAGATGAGGAAAGAGATGCTCAGAGAGGTGCAGTGATTTGCCCAAGGACACACAGCGAGCAACTGAGTCAATATCCAAACTCAGGCAGCACACTCCCTTAGCCACTCCACTCTACCTCCTCTATGTAGGAGCATGAAATGGAGCCAGGATCCACCTCTAGGTGTGAATAACAGCTTGGTTGGGAGAATTCCTTCTGAGGGCTTACTGTGGGGCAGCTTTCTGCAAGGTGCTAAGGACACTGTAATAAAAAGATGCGGTTTCTTCTTTAAAGGGGGCTGGAGATCTGACGGGGGCGATCGATGCAGGAAAGACTGTATAGCTGGGACCTGCCCCCGAACGCACTGAGCATCTTCCCTGCAACGTCCTCTTCTTTGAATCTTGAGACATTTGTGCTGGGATGCAGGCAAGAGATGGTCTATTTCAACACCGTTATTTTATGGATGAGGCAACTGAGGCCCAAGAGAGATGGGGACTCACCCAAAAGTTGTACTACAGGGCCAGGGCTCCCGTCTCTCAATTCTGCTGAGCATCACCCAGGCCCCTGCCCTGTGCCTTTGTCTTGCCCTGCAATTCCTCAAGAGAGCCAGAGGATCCATCAGGCTTACAAGTAATTCTCAAAACTCAGAAACCTCGGGGTGCCTGGGTGGCTCAGTCGGTTAAGCGGCCGACTTCGGCTCAGGTCATGATCTCGCGGTCCGTGAGTTCGAGCCCCGCGTTGGGCTCTGTGCTGACAGCTCAGAGCCTGGAGCCTGTTTCAGATTTTGTGTCTCCCTCTCTCTCTGACCCTCCCCCGTTCATGCTGTGTCTCTCTCTGTCTCAAAAATAAATAAACGTTAAAAAAAAAATTAAAAAAAAAAACTCAGAAGCCTCAAAGTTAAAAAAAAAAAAAAAGATTTTACTACATAAAATGTTTACATTTCTGTGCAACCAAAAAAAAAAAAAATAGATGTATAGACTTAGGGGAAAATATTTGCATATAGCGGGTAAAAGATTAATAGCCTCAATATACAAAGAGCTTTTACCAATCAAGAAGACAAAAATAAACAACCAGGGGCAAAAAATAAACAAAAGATCTGAGCAGGGGACGCCAGTCTAAGGAGTTGATGCTAGAGCTTGGGACTTCTGAGGACCCGGAGGGTGGTAAAACTGTTATTACTTGTTAAATAAATGCTTATTCATTATTAAAAGATCCATTTGTAGTGTGGGTCACACATTACCGCTTGTTAAACCGTTAAAGTGCTAGGAGTCCTCCCAGATGCCTTAATTTACAGTTACAGTCGCAGAAGAAGGTGGCCAGATGCCAGAGCCATGGCCCTGTGGTGGGACCCAATCCCTGCCCCTTCCCTCAGCCCTGTGCCTATGGTTCCTCACTCCCAAGCAAAGCGGCCTTAGAGCAGCCAAGTTGCCCCTACCGCCTGGATAGGGCAGACCAAGGAGAACCATGGCTGGGGAGTCAGGATGCCTAGGCTCAGATCCTGGCCCTTCCCTTGTCTCTGTGACCTCTACCTCCATCTCTGGGCCTCAGTTTTCCCGTCTGTAAAATGGGTGGGTTTGCACCAATGATATCAGAGGTGACTCCAGCACTTAGGAGCTAGCATTCAGCAGGGGTGGGGGAGCCGGTGAGTGGTAGGGGGAGATCTGGCACCTTCCATGTTCCCTGCCCCCACCTCTGTGCAGCCGAGCAGCTGCTGATGTAATGAACTCAATTCAAGAGCCCTTTGAAGCAACTAGGACAAAGACCCCACTTTACAGATGAAAAGACAGAGGCCCGGAGAAGAGCTGGGACTGGCATTAAGTCACCCAGGCTGGCCAGGACAGAAGCCAGGACGCTGCATGCCTCCTTTTTCTCCCTGAAAGGGAAACAGAGACCCGAGGCAGCTGCCGAGCCCATATTGTGCAGTTTCCCTGTTCTCTGCCTCCTTGCCCTCATCTCCCAGCCTCCCTCTCCTCCTCCTCGATTCCGTGGAGCTCCCTCCCGCTCAGGGCCATAAGCACCTTGCAGCTGGAGCGTCTTGTCAGGCCAGCAGTGTCCTCCCAGCCGGGCAGACCCCCTCCGCCTCTGCTGTGAAGACAAGCCCCGGCCCTGAGTGACCGCTCGGGGTCTACGCTGCCTGCGTGTGGCTGGCCACACGGTCTTTCAGGTTAAGCACTGGCCTCTTCAAGAGGTCCCCAGGACAGGCACCTAAGTACCACCGAACATCTGCTGTTCCACCATGTGCTTTATACCCTCTGTCTTCACGACTCTCTTCTGCGTGCCCGGTACTGGCAGTGAGGAGATCTGGGTCCGGGGCCAGTTTTGCCCCTTACTGAGTGACTCCGGGCAAGCCGTGTAACCTCTCTGGGTTTTGCAGCGAACAGCACGGCTGTGGGGAAACACTTAGGTAATAAACAAAAGGTATTAGCGCAACGCCTGGGGCATAGGCGGTGGTCAGCAAAGAGTAGCTCCTGTCATTACCTAAAAAATGAGATCCGTAACGTCTACCTGAGGGTTCTTGGGAGGGAGTACCGACCCAATATGTCTAAAGCATATGGTGAGAAGCGGGGGCTCATTTAGGACCACGCCGGGGCGAGACCAAAATGGCAGCGGTGACTCAGACAAGGGCATTCAGCCCCTGCACGGGCAAGGGGTCCACCTGGTGGCTCCCAACGCTCACCAGGGAGATGGCCACCTTGTCGGCTCCCACCTGGGGCTGGCCCCAGGTCCGGCCAGTCTTGGGATCTGATCCAAACTGGGGATGCCGGCCTCAGGGGTGGGTGGGAGCCTGGAGCCCGGGAAGATGTACATGATCAATACTAAGCCAATCTCTTACAAGATTACCCTGGCCTCTGGTATCCAGTCGTAAAGAAAATCACTCAGCACGCTAGGGAGATGTGAAAAATGCCACGGATTACAGTCTGGGATGTTCCGAGTGAGAGTAAGTGAGTCCGGGATTGTTTCCTGCAGTAAATAATTCATCCACTTTAAATTTCGTTTTTTCTTGCCAACGCCTTCCCTCCCTCCCTCCGTCTCACTGCCTCTCCCACCAGCTCCCTCTCAAGCCTGATCTCTCCAAGGCTCCCGCCCCCACCTCTGTCCAGGGCACCCCCGCAGCCGGCAAGGAGCGTAATACAAATGTTTTGAGTCTGTTAATGACACTAATCGCCTTTCACTGCTAATTAGTAACACTGCCAAGAAAAACTTCTTTGTTACCAAGGCAGAGGACCACCCAGGCAGGAGAGCCACCGGGAGAAGCTGTCGCTCTACTGGGGAGCTGGGGGGAGCCGGGAGTGGACTATGGAACCAAGAAGGTTCAGTGTGCTGGACCGAGGGTGGTCTGGCCAGGGAGAATTCCTACCATGGAGGACCCTGTCCTCTGCCTCATCTGCTACATCATTCAAAGGTGACAGCTTGACAGGGGGTGGGGGCTGGGACCAAGCCAGAAGACTGGGAAAGGGATCTGGCCAGTGACAGCCTCTTGACCCCCAATATAGTCACTTCAGGGTTCTGAGTCAAAAGCATGGAGCGACTCCAACCTAAGAGTCAATTCTGAGACCTAGGGCTCAGAAGTAGCCGGTGACGGGCACCTATGTGGAATCTCTTTGCACGCCAGCAGCTGGGTCTGATGACCGCTCAACGAGCAGACCCTGGGGAGGTGCTGGGCACCCAAAGACACATCACGCTCTGCCCCGATCTCCAGAAACTCACAGCTTGGTATAAGATGAATGACAGCTGACATTTGTTGAGCATCTCCTATGTGCCTGGCACTACGGCACTATTCTAACAACTTACGCACATTCACGGGTTCCTCCCAAGAGCCCGCGAGGTAGGTACTTTTTTGGTTTAAGGTTTGCTTCTTTCTTTCTTTCTTTCTTTCTTTCTTTCTTTCTTTCTTTCTTTCTGTATTTATTTTTGAGAGAGAGAGAGAGACAGTGTGAGCAGGGAGGGGCAGAGAGAGAAGGAGACACAGAATCCGAAGCAGGCTTCAGACTCCGAGCTGTCAGCACAGAGTCCGATGTGGGCCTCGAACTCACGGAGTGTAAGATCATGACCTGAGCCGAAGTCGGACGCTTAACCGACTGAGCCACCCGGGCGCCCCATTACATTCTTAATTTAAAAAAAAATTTTTTTAATGTTTATTTTTGAGACAGAGAGAGAGACAGAGTGTGAGCTGGGAGGGGCCGAGAGAGAGGGAGACACAGAATCCGAAGCAGGCTCCAGGCTCTGAGCTGTCAGCACAGAGCCCGACGTAGGGCTCAAACTCATGAATGGTGAGATCATGACCTGAGCCGATGTCGGATGCCCAACTGACTGAGGCAGGGCCCCACATTTTCAAATTTTTTGATAAGGACTCTTCTTATCCCCCATTTTACAGATGAGAAATCGGAGGCACAGAAAGATCAAGTAATATGTCCATAGTCGCAAGAAGACAGAACCTCAGGGCGCCTGGGTGGCTCAGTCGGTTAGGCGACTGACTTCGACTCAGGTCATGATCTCACGGTTCGTGGGTTCAAACCCCCCGTCAGGCTCTGTGCTGACAACTCAGAGCCTGGATGGAGCCTGCTTCGGACTCTGTGTCTCCCTCTCTCTCTGCCCCTCCCCTGCTCATGTTCTGTCTGTCTCTGTCTCAAAAATAATAAAATTAAAAAATTAAAAAAAAAAAAAAAAAGAAGAAGAAGACAGAGCCAGGCTGTAAACTCAGGGAGCCTGGATCCAAAGCTCAACATTTAACCACAAAACCTTTAACAGAGAAGTGAAAGGGCAGTTTTAATTCAGCGTGAGCCATGTGAGAACAGGGTACGTTTGTGGGCCCCAGGAGCACAGAGAAAGCATGTCATGTAGTCTTGGGTAATCAGCAAAGGCTTCCAGGAGGAGGTGGGGTCTGAGAGAGCCTTGAGGACTGCATAGGAGTTGGTTCAGGGGGTCGGAAGGAAGTCCAAAAGGATAGGGCATTGTGAGCAAAGCACAGGGGTGAGAAAGGGCAGAATTCAGGGGGTGTAGTGATGTTTGAGGGTAAGCAGTGGGGTGGCCGAAGACGACGACGGTGAGAGACCAAGCTGGGGGGGCAGGAGGAGGGGGACGTCGTGGACCAGCAGAACAGCACAGAGGGCCCGCCTGAGGAAGCTCCCTCTGGCTCTCAGGCTATCACTACGGGTTGAATGCAGACTTGGGAGATTGGTGATAGGCCGGGAAAGGGCTGGCCGGGGATCCGGCTCAGGGCACGGGTGCTGGGACTAGACAGGAGGAAGCAAATTCAGTGGCCGATTTGGGGGGGGGGGGGGTAAGAGTGGACAGAGCCGGAAGTGGAGGGAGGAGAAGAGAGCCGGTGGAGTCCAAGGGGTGAGGCCCAGCAGACTCCAGGCAGACTGGAGGCAGGCGCCTTTCTCCCAGGCGCTGGGGCGCTGCCCGGCCCCCTCGAGGTGGGGGTGCGACCCGCTGATTGTACCCCAGCTCGGGCTGTAGGGGGCCCGGCCGCCCGGAGCTGATAAGGGCAGAAGCGACCAAACCCCCGTGTCAACTATACCCCAAATCCACCCCCAGTCCCAGCTTCACTCCGTGGGTAAAGCCCAGCTGGGGAGACCCTGTTAGGCCACGAAGTCCTCCCGTGCAGCCTTGAAGATTCCAGTTGTACCCCAGCCTTTTTAGGGCAACTTTCTGGGGTTCGGCAGGCAGAACAAACCGTTCCCTCTTCTCTGGTCCCAGAGTACTTTGTACGTTCGCACGGCTCTGAGGATACTGGACTGAGGTGGTTTGTTTGTTTGTTTGTTTGTTTGTTTCAGGCTTTTGTTTTGTTTTCTGTCTCAGTCTGTCTGCTGCACGAGTCTGGGAGCTCCTGGAGGGGCGGGACGACAAGAGATCCTCTCGTGTGTTCGTGCTTTTGCAAACGAGGCTAATTTTCCGTAAGTGCATTTTGTAAGTACGTCTCCCGCTCTGGACTGTGAGTGGTCTGGAAGTAGGGGTCTCTCTTGTCTTTAGTATTTCATTTCATTTCATTTCATTTCATTTCATTTTATTATCATAAAGTAACACTGACCTTTTTTTGGTGTTCGGCTCTATCAATTTCAGCACATGTATGGATTCGTGTGACCAGCATCTGAATGCACTTGGAGTTCACAGAAACGCTATTACGCTATAGATCCCTATCAGCTCCTTCTTTCACTTCATGTTTTATTTTTTTTTAATGCGTATTTGTGCACACACAAGCAGGGGAGGGGGGAGAGAGAGAGGGAGGCAGAATCCCAAGCAGGCTCTGAGCTGGCAGCACAGAGCTCAACGCGGGGCTCGATCTCACGAACCGTGAGATCACGACCTGGGCCGAAACCAAGTCTGATGCTTCACTGACTGAGCCACCCGGGCGCCCCTATTTTGTGTTTTAATGACCCTTCCAGGTCTGGTGCTGTATTCGCGTCTGTTGCACGAACAGCCACACAGACCTCCACAGTGTGTCCCCACATCTTCCTGCCCACTCCGCCAGGGAGGCCACCCGGGCTGCCTCCAACTTCCCTGACCACAGACAACTTTGGGATGAGCAGCCCCAGACTGGATGCTCGTGGACATGCCAAGAATTTCCCTGGGATTTATACTCAGGAGCAGAATCCTTGGGGCTGGGGGTCAGTGTATAATTAATGGCCTCCAAAATCCCGCATCACTCGAGTCACTCAAAAGGGTGTCCCAGCCCATCTTGGGAGATGACAGGCCGTGTGGGGCCAGCGTGCACCAATAAGGCTGTTCCAGGGGTAACAATGTTGACCCCCTTCCGCTCTGGTAGGTGAAGGACCGCTCCCCGGTCTTCTGAGTCTCGCAAAGTCTCAGCCCCCCTCCTTAACCCTCCAGCTCCTCCTGGGGCTCCTGGCTTTTCCCAGGACCCAGCAAGTCACGGGTCATACCTGTTCCAGTTCCTGATGTCCACTCCCAACTGTTACATGTTTTGAATAGCACTCATTTTTTTAAGATTTTATTTTTAAGTAATGTCTACACCCAATGTGTGGATTGGATTTACAACCCCAAGATCGAGAGTCACATGCTCCCCCGACTGAGCCAGCCAGGCGCCCCTGAGTATCACTCTTATCCACAACCCTGTGTAAGGAAAGAGCTAAAGAAGGGCCCAGAGGTTGAAGTTCAAGTCCTCGCCAGCCAGTCTCTGGCAAGCCCCGTCCCCTTGCTGGATTCCCACAGCTTCAGGGCTTGCCATTCTGCCTGGAAAATCTGCTTGCAGAACCCTCACGGCCACCCTGAGAGCTAGGAGTGGTTCTGCCCATTTGACAGATGAAGAAGCTGAGGCCCAGAGAGTGGGAGTGGCTTGCCCAAGGTCATAGTGAGTTGAGGCCGGGGAGCAGAGCTGGGACTCCAGAGCATTCGGAGACAGGCTCCAGGGCACTTCTGCCCTGAGGGGGTCCCCACCCACGCCATACCACCTGCCGTGACCGGCCAGAGCCGCACCTCCCACGTCTCTGCCGCCCCGAGAGCGTGGGAGAGGCGAGCTGAGTTGCCGTTGACTAACCCGCACGATGCTAGGTTTTGTAGACATTTAACGAAACGCTCATCAGTTTGGATTTTGTAGTTTTCTTTCTGTGTTTCGGAGCTAATCTCCCTCCCCGCCCTCCCCCCACCCAATCTTGAACTCGTCCATAGGCCCTTGGAAAGAAGATGGAGGGCCCTTCTGAATGCCTGAACACCACATGTGGTCCTGGGGGCCGCCCCGGTGATTGAGCCCAAGTCTGTTCCTCTGTCTCAATGGTGGGCCCTTGGTAGCCCCCCTGGGTTCTGTCGATGTGGGGACGAGGCGGGCACAGAGGTGAGTCGACCTGGGGTTCTGCCCTCAAGGAGCCCCAGCGCTGCCTCTGGAACTCAACCCTCCCCAAAGCAAACATTCTTCAGACCCAGGAGGGTCCGTGCCCAGGGACCAGCCCAGGCAGGGGCTCCCTGTCAGTGGTTCTGCGAGGCTAGCACTGGGGGCAGTGGGGGGTGGGGGGTCCTGGTGGAGGCTGCAAGTTATCCATAGTTCGTTTTTGAAAGGTAGAGAGGAGCAAGGAAGAGTGGCCCAGATGAATAACAATGCCAAGCTCCGTTTGTCGGGCACCTGCTGGATGCCAGGCGCCGGACTCCCATCACCTTATTTAATCTCCGTGACATCTATGGGGTGTGGGAGAGGCAGATATGCGGAATATCCAATACCCCGTACAGCAGGTGTGGGGCCAGCGGAACGCTTACCGCTCTCACGGAAGCAGGTCCTCAAGGCCCCTCGAGGAGCCTTGGATCGCAGGGAGGGGAGGCGTCCCTGGGTGGGACTGGGGTAGTGGCAGCAAAGAGCATTGGGTCCATCGGCTACTTAAGCCGTTGGAGATACTGCAATATTTGAACAAGGCCAGCCGAATGTCACTTCAAGTTCCAAGTATATTATTAACCGCATCTCGCTGCTCAAAGGCGGAGGAAGGGAAGGGTTAACTGGGCCACAGCCCAGGGCGGGCCTGGCCCTGCTCTCAGGCCTGGAGGCCGCTGGCACCTGCCCTCTCTTTCATCTCTGCGGGCTCCAGGTGAGAGAAGCCAAGAAGCCGGAGCCAGGCCCGCCAGGGACCCAGCAGCAGCGTGGCTTCCCTTTGATTCTGGGGGAGGCCGCCTGCTCTGAGCCCAGAATCAAAAGCAGGCAGCAGGGCCGGTGCCCCGGGATTCCCAGGATGGCAGCCTCAGGCTGCCTGCCCCCTTCCACCTGGGCCTGGGCCTCTGGCTGGGGGCTTCCCTCCAGCCAGATCCTCTGGAACCAGCTAGAGCAGGAGAGGGGCCGCGGGAAGCTTTGGGCCACGGGGGACGAGGAATAAGAGTGCCGGGCGAGGGCGCCAGGGGCTGAGCCCCGGGACGGGCCTGGGGTGGGGAGACAGTGGGTGCCCGAAAAGCACAGAGCTTGACCGAGGCGTTTCCCTGAGGTGCTAGCAAACTCGTGGGGTTCGGGTCTCCAGGTGAGCGCTGCAGGGGGGCCGGTGAGAAAAGCACCGAATTTAAAAAGAATTAGTCAGGAGGAGGTGACAGGCCCATTCTGAAGCAAGATGAATGGGTTTCGGTTGGCGAAAATGATTCTAATTTATAATCTGCTTCTTGCGGCCGCTCGCCAATTAATTCTCTATAGATACATAAATAGGCCGCGTGTTTGCTTTGCTTCAAACGTAATAAACATTACACTCTGTCCTCTTCTTTTGTGCCGGTTCCTGTCACGGCATCAGTCCCCACAGCTAATTCTTCACACCTGTCTCTGCCACTCAGGGGAGCGGGGCTGAATGGGGAGGAAGTGCCCGGCTCCAGGGAACTCCAGGCTCCGGGAGATAGATGACTGATCCAAAAGCTGCGGGGCGCGCGGGGCTGGGCTCCCCACTTGCTGGGGAGGGGCCCAGGGAGGCACCTGTCACAAACTTTGGGACCGTCTTTCCAACGAGGGAGGGGGGCAGGGAGGAAGCCGGAGAAGCAGCCATCATCACTTTCTGTCCTCCCCCACTGGCCTCGGCTCACCGGGGGCTCCACATACCCGGGGCTCCCTGCTTCTTCCAGGCCTTTCCCTGCCCCTGGCTCTTGCATTTGCCGTTTCCTAAACAAGTCTCTCTCCCTAAGCAGCCACCTCCTTTGTGTTTTTATTCACACGCCTCACCTAGCGGTGAGGTCTTTTCCTGACCCCCCTTCCCAAGAGGGGAGCCCCCTCCTCAGGACTCCCTGTGACCCTCTCCCGCGTCAGGTCCCCTTGGCACGATCACCATCCTCCAGGCTATTTCTCTGACTCATTTGTCTTGTTTATTGTCCTTCCGACTGGAATGAGAGTCCATGAGGACGAGGGTACGTGCTTGCTCACTGCTGTATTTTCTGCCCGGCACATAGTAAATGCTCAATAAATATTTGGGGGGAGGGTAATACAGGAGGTGAGAATGGGATGGGAAGGAGCAGACGGGGCCCCGGAGACTGACCTGAGACCTCACCTGAGACCTCACGCAGCCCATCAGCTTGCCATCCTGCAGGACCCCAGAGATGTAGGCAAAACCGAGGTTGGGGGCGGGGTTGGGACTTGCCCAAGGCGACACAATGGGTTAGTGGGGGAGCAGCGGGGACCAGGCTCCTCTCTAAGATCTAAGGCAGCTGAGGAATACACACCTCGCAATAATTCTCCCAGGTGGGGTGTTGGAGGAACAGAAACACGGACGCACTGCTTGCCTTGCCCAAGGTCATACAATCATCGATTCAATGCAGTGATCGAGTACCTGCTGTGTGCCAGGTGCTGCTCTAGGAAGGAGGTGAGCGTGTCCCGGGACCAGGGCAGACAAGCCCCCTGCCCTCACCGACCTTATAGTCTAGGGGGAAGAATGAGCTAAAGGATGAGGTAACATACAAGTGTGTCAGGAAGGGCCAAGCGCTGACAAGATAAACCAAGGGGCGCCTGGGTGGCTCGGTCCGTTAAGCGTACAGCTCTAGGTTTTGGCTCAGGTCACGATCTCATGGTTCGTGAGTTTGAGACCCACATCAGGCTCCACGTTCACAGTTGCACAGCCTGCTTGGGATTCTCTCTCTCTCTGCCCTTCCCCCATTCACGTGTGTGTGTGTGTGTGTGTGTGTGTGTGTGCGCGCGCGCACGCTCTCTCTCCCTCTCTCTCAAAATAAATAAATAAACTTGAAAAAATCTAGAAAAATAAGCATTCAGAGGGGTGCCTAGCTGGCTCATTCAGAAGAGCATGAAACTCTTGATCTCAGGGTTATGAGTTCGAGCCCGGTGGGGGGTTGTAGAGATTACTTAAATAAAAACTTAAAAAAAGTGGGGGGGGGGGCACTCAGGGAGGAGGTGACAGCTAGAAGATTGGCGTGGGCGTTGGAGCCTGAACCCCGGGGAAATAATCAGTAGCCAGGGATGGGGCAGGGGCTTCTCAGGGGAAACCACAGGGATAAGCCGCTTTCGAGGCACAAACTGCCTGTAGGGGAAGACGGCAGGGGAAGCCCTGATTGGTAGTGTTTGCCAATTTTCATGGTGTAAAGACTCTGGACGTGGCCAATTTCAAGGGTTTGCAAAACTGGCTCGCGAAATTCCTGAAAACCCTCACAATTGGCTTTGCTGAGCCAGCACATGCCAGCCCCAGCACAGCACGGCTTCGAGTATCAACAAGGAAGCTGGCCAGACAGCATCCAGAGGAGGAAAGAACGAGAAATGGTTTGAAAAAGTATGTGTGCAGCAGAGAGTTCTGGACTCGAATCACGGGAAGGCCCCGAGGTCACCGTGACCTTATCACTGCCCCCCCCCCCCCCCGCTACTCCTCTATTTTACAGAATAGAAAACCAAGGCCAAGGGAGAGCCGAGGACTTGCCCTCGAACACAGAGAGAGTTGGGGCCAGAGCCAGGACTGGGAAGAGATCTCAGGGCAACTAGGTCCCCGGGGTTGCTGCTTCGGAGGGGGTCATGATCCATGATGGCCCCGTCAGGCCTGAGAGCCAGGGACTCTGGCACCCACGTGAGGCGGGAAGAGGGAAGCAACTGCAGGTCCGATGGCGTGCAGAGGTGGGAGAGAGGTGGGGCGGTACTTACGCCGGGTTTTGAAGGGTAAATAGGAGTTTTCCAGCAAGACAAGGCAAAAAGAGATCTCCAAGGGGGCAGGAGCAGCACGATGAAAGCTCAGGGTATGATAAGTAAAAATGGCAAATCCAGGATGTAGGGTACAAAAAGGAAATAGAGCAGATGAAGCCAGAGAGGTCCCGCCCACTCCTCCTGCTGAAGCAATAACGTTGGGCCTTCAGGCAACCGCAGAGAAGCCATTTGGAGATGGGTCCCCTCGTCTTCTCAGAACCAGGTGAGTATGCCAAGGTCGACCTCCTGGATGAGGGCCTGGAGGTGAGGGAAGGCCCAGGTTCTCCAGCTTCTCTGTCCTTTCCTACTGGTGCTCAGCCAGTCAGTCACCCCATGGTGGGTCTCTCCCCGCCACGGCTCCCTGCTGATCCCCCTTCCCCTCCTGCTGGCTGCTCTTCTCCAGGCCAGGAATAGAACCTCACATCTGACAATCCTCAGCGGTGTTTAAATTTAATGGGCCTTCCTGCTTTTTTCCTCCTCAGCACCTGGGCTGGGCGCTCTGCGGCAGCCCTGGGGAGAGGCAGGTGAATAATTCAGGGAGAGGCAGTGTTTGAAGTGTTGGGGGGTGGGCCGTGTGTGGCGGGGGCTGTCTCGCTTTCTCCCAACCCAGGGAAGGGGGTTCAGGAGGGGTGGTCCAGGTACCCAGGCCCTGGTCTGCCCTCCATGTGTCTTTAGGGCCTTTCGGGAAAGCTCGAAAGCTCAGGAGCCCTATTTCCATCTCCCGCAGCCACCTGCAGCGTGAGGCCTCAGGGCTGCGGAGGCTTCCTGGGGCTGAAAGGAAGAGAGAAGAAGGGGAGACACGCCCTCCGCCGCCGCCCCCCCCCCACCCCCACTGTGGGTTGCCCTGCCTTTGGATCTGGGTCCAGAGAGAGACACAAGAGGGACAGAGTGTGGTGCGGGAGGCAGAGGGTGGGGGCCTAGTCCCAGGCTGAGGGGTCGGGGAGCTGGGGTGCCAGCAGAGACGGAGGGCTGGGCCCGTTGGGGCAGCTGGAACACTCCCAGTGTGAAACTGGGCTCCGGGCCTGGGGCTGTGTCCGCAGCCCTCCATGCTGCCGCAGCTTGGGTCCCAGATGGACAAGCCCTGGGCTCTGGGCCCCTCCTTCCACCTCAACCCACCGCCCCCTGCACACAGAGCAGCCTTTCAATTTTCTGGCTTCAGCACCTTTCCAGTCATCCCTTCCTTCCTTCCCTCCGTCATTCATGCAACAAGTATTTATTGAACATCTACTATGTGCTGTATCCACAGGATACAGCAGTCAACAAAACAGACTGAGTCCTTAACTCCGGGAGCTGTGTTCCAGCCTCGGGGGCCCACTCCCTTGAGGAGAAAGGGGGAGAGGGCCCCACGCTTGTTCTGAGTCCTCTGGCTAGTCACTTCCCGCTCTAACCCTGGGTCTCCCCATCTGGAGCAGGGCGCTAATAATCCCGCTAGCTGTTATTAATTACAGCAAACACTTGCTCTAAGTGTCTGACACGGATCTGCTCGTGCAGGCTTCACCCGGCCCTTTGCCGGAGCGGCGAGGAGGATGCTGAGAGGTGGAGAGGCGAACTCACTTGCCCAGGGCGACCCCGCTGGTGAGTGGGGTGACGGGATTTGAACCCAGACAACCTGGCTGCGTGGTGAACACGGCGAGGTGTCTAAGCGCGGCGGTGGCGGTGGCGACGGGCGCTTGTGGTTGCCCCGCAGGGCTCCCCCCCCCTCCGCAGGGTGTGCCGCCCCCCTCCGCCGGGCTCCGCAGAGGCGAGGAATGCGGGGGGGGGGGGCCTCGGAGGGGGGGCAGGGGGCCCTCCAATCCCATCCCGGTCCCTGTCCCTTCCCGGGCAGAGCTGGGGTGCGCCCTGACTGCACGCCCCCCCCCCCCAACACCGTCCCCGGCGGGCAGGCGGTCCCAGTCCCCGCGCTGACATTTCTTTGGTTGTTCATGTCACGGCCCTTCAGTCTGCGCAGTTTTACAAATGTGCTGGCGAGATGAAAGGCGCCGGGAACAGCGACTGGAGAGCAAGTTCGGAAAAGCTTTTAACTTCCAGCTCCCACAGACAAAGGGGAGGGGGGGGAGGAGGAGGGAGGGGGAGGAGGAGGAGGGAGGGAGGGCGGGGGACGAAGGAAGAAGGGAGATGGGAAGGGAAGAAGGGAGGGAAGGAAGAAGGAAAGGAGGGGGAGGGTTTAGGAGTGAGAGAGAGAAGGAAGGAAAGAGAAGGGGCTGAATGGGAGAGCAGAGGGGAGGGAGAGGGAGGATGGGGAGGGAGAGAAAGAGAGAGAGAGAGAGAGAGAGAAAGGAAAAACAGCCAGAGAGAATAGAGGGACAGGTAGAAAAAGACAAAAAAGGAGACAGAAAGAGTCAGAAAGACCCAGAAAAGAAGGCTGTTGGAGGAAGGGGACAGAGACCGAGGTAGAGGGTGCTGAGAAGGGGGGAGACGGTGGTCAGCGCGTAAGAAGACAGCGGACATAGATGAACAAGGAGACAGACGCAGGCTGAGGTGAGGACAGAGAAGTGAGGCCCGTGAGCCAGTGTAGACAAGGCTGACAGCAGCCTGCCCCCGCCCCTGCATCCAACCGCACCCCCCCCCCCACCTGTTCCGATTCTCCAAGTGCCCTGGAGCTGGCCCTGCTATTAAGGTGATCAGACTAGAGCAGTGGCCCTCAAGTAGGAGGGATTTTGCCCCCAGGGCACCTTTGACAGAGCAGTGGCCCTCAAGTAGGAGGGATTTTGCCCCCAGGGCACCTTTGACAGTGTCCGGACACAGTTTGGGTTGTCATGAGGGGGAGGGGCACACCACTGGCGTCTAGTGGGTAGAGCCCAGAGACGCCACGAAACTCCGGACCATGCACAGGACAGCCCCCACCACGAAGAATTCTCCTGACCCCAAACGTTAATAGTGCCAGTTCATTGCAGGCCTCGGGCCCCAACCTGCCTCAGTTTGAACCCGGCCTCGGCCACAGACTACTTGTGCGGCCTTGGGCAACTTTTCGAGCTTCTCCGTGCCTTAATTTCCCCCACTTTTAATGTAGACGTTGGTTGCTGTGAGAATCAAATGCGATAATCAGCGTGGAACACTTAAGCGCAGGCTGGACGCACGGCGAGTGCACTCAGTTTACCTGAGGAGGCGATGCCGAGGACGTGACTTGCCGTGTGGCACAGTGCGGCCTCTGTCACCCTCCACAGGCTCTTGTTGCACCTGTCACACCGCGGGAGGGGCCCCTGCTTACCTTCTCCCAGCCCAGAGTGCCAGGTCGGGCCCAAAGGCCATGCCCCAGCCTGATCGCACTACGTGCCAGCTGTGTGACCTTAACATCTCCACACCCCGTGCCTCAGTTTCCTCACGCGTAAAGGAGGGCTCGTACTGGAATCCGCTGTGAGGACCTAACGGCAAAATCGTGGCCCACAGCAAGGGTTCAGTAATCGCTGACGCTGACCCCGATGTGTGCCCAGGGCCTCACGTGGTGCCCGGCACGGTGTGGTGTGGGCACTCAGGTTGGCGGTGGAGGTGAGTCTGAGAAGGAGCCTCCGAGAGAGGAAAAGCGGCGAGAGATCTAATCACGAGTTGGGGAGAAGACAAGAGAGAGAGATCAAAGGAAAGGTGGGTGAGTATTTATTGAGCACCTACTGTGTGTATGCAGATGTGAAAGCAACAGTGTCCCAGCCCAGAACAACTTGCTGACGATTCAGTAGGTCTGACACCCTGGACGAGCGCACACGCACCCCAGGCAGGGGCCAGAGGGGGAGGGAGGGAGAAAGGACAGCTGGAGCAAATGGTAAAACCGAGTTGGAGGGGAAAGAGAACGGAAAGTGAGGAAATGCATCTGGAAGGGGCCGGCCTCCGGTCTCTGAAAGCATGAAAGAGTGGAGGCTAAGAATAGAGGGGAGAGAGACAGAGAGAAGGAGAGCCACACAAAGCAGGGCTGGGAGAGATCAATGAAGGGGAATAAACGGAGAGAAGGACTTAGGGGAGGGAACAGGCTGGCACGAAGGAGAATAAATCTCAAAATAAATAAAAGTGTGATGGAGTTTAGAGGGAGGGGTAGCCAGAGGGAGAGCAGATTCCAGTCACCAGGGAAGAGGCGAGGAGAGGGAGATGAAAATTAGGGAAGAGAGTGGGGATGGGAGGAGGATGGGAGTGAGGTGGAGCCTGGGGTGCTGGGACCCACGGGGGTGGGGGTGGGGGCTGGCCGGTCCTGCTTCCTCTTTGCCTGGAACTTCAGCAGCTGATGAGACATCTTATGTGTCTGGTCAGTGACCACGTGGCAGGACAGAGGTAGATGGTGGTCATGTCCCCCCCTTACCCTTCACCAACGGCCCTTAGGGGTCCCCCAACCCAAGACACAAGGTGGGTCTGCGGAAGTCCCTGGTCCTAGCCTACCTCCTACTGAAACAAGTTCAAACTGAGAACTAAGGGGTGGGGTGGGGTGGGGTGGGGGTGGGGGGTCTCTTCAATGAGGCTGCACCTTAGAGAGATGGGACCGAAGGGGGAGCCCTTGCAGCCGGGAGAAAGAAGCTGGGCGGGGCAGGAAGGACCTCAGGCCGCGGAGGACTGAGTTTCAGGAGAATGGAAAATCCGGCCTGCTTGGTGTTCCTGGGCAGCGGGGAAGGTGGGGGTGGTGATGCGGGGACTCTGGGGGCCAAGGGGGCGCCAAACTTAGGACCGGGCGGTCTTGCCTGCTTACTTTGTTGGTTGCAGGGATGTCCGGCATGCCCCCACCCACCCAGAGAGGAAAAGCCTCCGTGCACTTCCTGGGACAGGTGACCTAGCACCTCCCCGGGGACTGGGCCCCGGCCCCTGTCCACCTCAAAGCGCCGTGGTTGCATCTGAAACCGGCAGCTCGGTGCAGGGGCCCTTCTGGGCGGCCAGCCCGGGCGGCCCCTGGAGAAGCCTCCAGGCCCCACACTCGCCTGCGCCCCCTCTGCTCTGAAGCCGGGCTCCCAGGGAGTGGGAGGGAAGTGGGGAACCCTAGGCGCAGGAAAGTCAGGTGATGGCGAAGGGTCGGGTCTCAAACCGGGGCCTCCCTGGAGCCGCCAGGCGGGGAGGGAGACGGTCCCCCTCCTGGGGGCGCTCCCTTCGCGCGGATCTGGCGCTGAAGGAAGGAGGGGCGCCGCCCCCCGGGGGTTTCCTGGGTCTGGGCCGCCCCGGCGCTGGAGAGGCCGGCCCCTCCCGGCGGGGGAGGGGCGCGACCGGGGCGGGGGGGGGGCAGGTGGGGGGTTGGGGGCGGGGGCCGGGGCTCCCGGGCTGCGGGGTCCGGGCCCGGCGGCCGCCTGCGGCGCGGCGCTCCTGCCCGGCGGGCGCTGCATTCTCCGAGTCTCCACCAGAGGCTGCGGGAGGAAGGAAGGGATCCGTCCCTTGCACACTTCCCCCCTAGTCAGACACGCACACTCCCTCGCTCCCGCTCGCTCACTCCCTCACTCCCTCGCTCCCTCGCTCTCTCGCTCACACACACACACACACACACACACACACGCGCACACGCCGCCGCGGCTCCCCCTCTCGAGCCCGCTCTCCCTCCGGCTCCTCCGGGCGGCCGCCGGGCTCCGGACTCGCCCGCCCGCGCCGGCTCGCCCGCCCCACGCAGCGTCCCGAGGCGGCAGGACCGGGGGCAGCCCCGGGCCGCTCCCCGAGGTAAGGGCGCGGGGTGCCGCGGGAGGGGCGGCCGGATCGCCGCCGAGGGGAGGCCGCCCGGCCGGGAGGGAGCACCTCCCCGGCCGGCGGGAGAGCGGCCGGGCGGGCGGCGCGGGGGGCGAGCCTCCCGCCGCAGGGGGAGCCCGGGTGCCCGCGCCCGGCCCCCGCGCGCCCCCTCCTCTCGGCGGGGCGGGCGGGAGGGAGTTTCCCACGTCCAAACTTTCCCCGGCGCGGAGCCGAGCCGCCTCTCGGCCCGGAGCCCGCGGCCCCCCGTCTCCCCCCACTCCGCCCCGCGCCCCTCCCGCCGCGCGCCGGGAGCCGCGGGGACCCCCGCGGGCCTCGGGCTGGCAGCGCCGGGGGCCGAGCGGACGCGCCGAGAGGGGCTGCGGAGGGGACGCGGGGTCTCTACCCGGGGTGGGGGGGGGCGGGACCCAGGCGTTCCCCGCGCCCCCACCCCCTGCCGCGGGGGCTCGGCTGCCGGGCCCCTCCCAGAGGCGGGGTTCGAGGCCGGGAAATACCGCACGGCACGAGCGTGAGCGCGCGGTGTGTGTGTGTGTGCGTGTGTGTGTGTGTGTGCGCGCGCGAGGTCGTGCCGCGTCCGGGGGCGCCCAGAGGCGGACTCGAGGCGCGGCGACACGCACGGCTGCGGCCACCTCGTGGGGAGGGGGCAGCCGGCCCAGGGGACCCCCGCGGGCCGCAGCAGCGCGACCCCGCTGCCCTCGGGCCGTCGGACCGGCCCGCGGACCCGCCGTGAGCGAGGGACAGCGCTGCCCTCTTCCCTAGGACCCGGCTCTGGGAACACTGCCCCCTCCGTGGGAGAAAGATAGGGCCCGACGGCCTCACGTCCAAAGGGAGCGCCACTGGGACTGACCCTCGGGGGCCGGGGCGCTGCAGGGGGAGTTGTGGATTGTGTGGGTGCGCTGGGTGCCCGGCGGCCCGCGGTGGGCACGGCCCGGACCCGTCTCTCTAGTGCCTCGAGACTTGACCTCCCCTCTTCCTCTTCTCTGGCACTCTCGGGCCCCTGCCCCAGCCGGGGCGCGGCTGGAGACCTCTAGGCCCGGCTTCGGCGGGAGGAGCTAACCCGGTGTCCCCCGAGGTCTCCCCGAGCTGCAGGGGCACCCCCTGGCGGCGGGCAGAGAAGCCGCAGTTTGAAGCCTGCCAAGGCTTCCAACGCTCGTGCTTCTGGGGAGGGTTCTTCCTTCGCAGTCTTCCCTCCCACCCCTCCAGGCCTGGCCAGAGGTTGCGCATGCCAACTCCGTTTTCCTTGGGTCTGATGCCAGCTCTCTCTGGGTCCCTGGGGCCGGCCAAGGTGCACAGCACAGGCAGAGGCTCATTTGAGGACTTTGCCTGCTGCCAGCCCTCTGTTGGCCCCTCCTGCGGGGCTCTGGATCTCATCCTCTCCCTCTGTGTTCAGTGCCACTTCCTGATATCAGCATGGCCATGGCCTTGGAACCCATAGACTCCTCCCTAACCGTCGTGCCCCTCTGTTCCTCATTAGTACCCCCTATACTTGTCCATCAGTGCCCACTCTGTCCCCCTAATTACCCCTATTCTATAGCCCTTTTTGGAACTTGGCCTCTACACCTATAATGACATCCTTGGTCTTTGCTCATCTGTGACCATCTCTTCGGCCCGTCTTCCAACCTGCATGCCCCAGTTTTTCTCTGTGGTGGTCACCTCCTAGGTACCCCCCCCCCCCCCCCCCCGCCTGTCCCAGCTACCTCTCTGCTCCACCCCTACCCTTCCCCCTTCCCCGGTGTCTGGGATGCCCCTCTTCCATTCCTTCTGTAAGGGAAGGCCATTGTCAACATTTAAACGCTGCTTCCTGAGCATGTCTGTGTGCCCTTCTGAGACCATCCCTGCCAGTGCCTCTGGGGAAGGTACTTTGCAAAGCCAGCCAGGTCTCTCTCAGCCAAGGGGCAGCTGCCCCTCCTCGGGGGCCCTCTCAGCTGACTCCTGGAGATGAGAAACCCCCACCTTCCTCTATTCCTGACTGTGAGCACTTTAGCAGCCACCTGGGCCCCCCTCTTTCCCATTTCAAAGTGTTGCAGACAGAGGCCTGGGTCATACAGCAAGCTCCATCCAGAGCCAGAATGGGGACCCAGGAATCCTGACTTCCAGGCCTCACCAGCTTACCTTATATTTGGGGCAGGTCTTTGGAAGGGGGGCGGTGAATGGAGCAGTTTCTTGCCTTTGAATTGCAAGCAGAACAAGAAGATACCCGCTTAAATGTAAGAGATGTTAAAGTTAGACCCCCAGTGCCCAGGGAAAGCTGTTGAAATAAACGCCTTTGGGGGAGAAGCTTAACAGCAGACACGGGAGGAGGGCATAGCTCCCTCCCTAAAGGAGCCCTGTGGCCCCAGGCAAGTCACAGCCCTTGGATAGAAAGTGTGTGATTTCAGGTGGGTTCTGGTGGTCTGGAATAATGTGCCTAGAGGCAGGACTTCCGATCCCCTTGTCATTTCTCTGCTTTTCCAGAGGCCTCTGCAGAAGCCCTGAATCGCAAAGCTCTGGGGGGGGGGGGGGGGGGGGAGGGGGCGGGCAGAGACCCCAGGAGGGCCTGTCTCACCCGGTTAGCAAAGTTTGGAGCAACCAAACTACCACATGGGTGATAGGAGTCAGCCAATTAAATTTCCTGCCCTCTCTCTGTTCTTTTTTTTTGTCCCCTCTTTTTTCTTCCATTAGGAAGCTCCATTCAGAAATGCAGCCTCAGGTATTCAAAGAGAGAGAGAGAGAATGATTTCTGTTTATATAACTCGGGCCGCAGCCGGCTCTCAGCGGGGCCTGGGAAGGGGTGGGAGCTGAGGATAGAGGCAGGTGGTTCTTGGGAAAGAGGAGACCCTAAGGAGGTGGCTTGGATTGGGGGCTTCCCCATCCTGCCCCAGAGTTGACCCAAAGAGGGCGCTAGGGATCAGGGACAAGACAGAATGTACTCCTGCCAGGCTGAGAGAAGACCCAGGCCTCAGGCCAGGCTCAGGAAGAGAAGCCTCATGTTCCCAGTGAGGGTGGGCATATCCTCTACCTCCCTGGACACCTCAGAGTGCCCTTAAGATGGAGCTCTTGAGCAGAGGCTTTGCTTCCTGGAATCTTGTGTTTTGATACAAGCCTCTGTAAAGAAAGCCTTGTGTTGTGGGTTGGTTGGTTGGTTGGTTTTTTTCACCATCAGGACAGTCTCTGACCTCAACTTTTTCATCAGGGCAGTGGGTATAATCAGACTTTGTCTTTTCTCCCACGGAGGAGGCAAGGACTGACAAGCTCTATGTATCTGCCGGAGGGAGTGTTTCTCATTGAGGATGATACAGAGTGGCTGCTGGAACATGGATACAGGACAGAGTGGTTGGAGGCGTAGCTGTCGTGTACGGTTGGGCAGGTTGTTGACTGTCCCAGGGCACTCAGTGCAGGAGGAGAATAGGGGTGGAAATCCATTGTAAGCTCCACTCAACAAATCAGGTGCCTTAAAGGCAGACTGTGTCCTCCTGGAGAAAGGGACATCTTTCCCTAATTTGCAAGAAAGCCTTCCTATCCTAACCAGCCATGGGCCTGTAAGGCTACATGCCCCCACAGGAAGATGCCTCTCTTTAATTCTCACTAAGGCGGCCCAACGGGAGGTTAAGCGCAACTTGCTCCTTAGCCCAGTCCTCTCACTATGGGGACGCACCTTTCTGAATATGTGAGTCCGGGTCTGAACACATGCCTCATCAGCAGGTCGCTTCGTACTATCACGTTGCAAGTAGGCTGGGAACTTCTTGCTTCCTCATCAGACCCACCAGCCTCCAGTCATCCACTGGCTACCAGCTCCCTCCATTGTGCAAGATAAAGTAACGGGTTAAGAGCATGGCCCCGGGAGGCAGACCAGCCTGGATTTGTGACTTTCTGGCTGTGCGACTTTGGGCAAATTACTTTGCCTCTCGGAGCCTGTTTCCTTCCCTGTGAGATGGAGAAAAACAGTCATGCCTGCCTCGTGGGTTGTTACGAAGAGGAATTATGTGTGTGTACGGACCTCGGGCAGCGCCTGGCACACCGGATCCTCCATAAACGAGGCAGTATTGTTACTAGGTCCCCCCACTTGTGGTCTTGGTCCCCTCGGGGCCTAACGGTTGTTCCTCGGTGCGTAACTTTGCCTGCCTGCGCCCCTGCACGCGTTGTCACCCCTGGAGGAGAGTGGAATTCTGTCAGAATCGCCAGGATCTGCCTCTGACCTCAGGATCCTTCAAGGGACTGCCCGGTCCCTGCGTGCGGCCGGGGCATCAGAACATGCGCTACGTGCCCGTAGCTTCACTGCACTCTGGTCTCTGCCCTTTCTCCCCTTCCGTGCATCCCGCGATCCCTGCTCTGACCCAGACCTCACTGGCTCTGCCTGAACTCTTGTGGCAGCCTCCTCCCTGGCCTCCCAGCCTCTGATCGGCAATTCCGGCTGCAGCCAGAGCGATCTTTCTCTAACGCAGGTGGGTTCGTGTCACTTGTTTGATTAAAACCCTTCCATGGCTCCCCATCGCCTACTGAATTAAGTCCAGACTCTGCACCGTGACATTCAAGGTCCTTGTAATCTGTCTGCACCCTCCTTTATCTCCTACTGTGCCTCCAACCCGACACTCCCGCATTCAGCCACACCTGCCCTTCTACCTGAACGCCCTTCCCTGTGAAGATCTTTCAAAGCGCTAAAAACCCAACTCAAACAGGACCTCTTCATCCTCCTACCCGTCTTGCCGTCTGACTGTCCATCCATGCATTATCCAGTTAAAAGTATATATTTACACATACATATTAGGTGTTTACTGTGTGCTAAGCATTGTACTACATGCTCGAGGTACGCCCGTGAGCAAATAGACAGGATCCCAGCTAATGGGGGTCTGGTGGACCCAGAAAGGAGACTGACGATTAAGCAATTCTCACAAGCCATGATAAGGGCCAATTGTGTGCAGGGGGCGGGGCGGCCGATGCTTCCAGGAAGAAGTGGTTAAGCAGAGACCTGCAGGTTGGTTTGCAACTATCCAGGGGATGAAGGAGGGGACAGAGGATGGGGGCAGGCAAAGCAAGCTCCAGGCCAAGAGGCGAGGGGTACCAAGGCCCGGAGGTGAGGGGGGATTGGGGGAGAATGGCAAGTTTAGTTGCCTGAAGAGGAGCATATAGAATTTGGGGTGCGGGCGTGGGAGCTACAGGAAATGAGGCCAGCCAGGCGGACAGTAGTCAGGTCCTGTGGGTCTCAGAAGCCACAAGGAGAGGCTGGACTTCACCTGGGAGCCATGGGGGCGCTGAAGGGTTTTCAGCAGGGGAGTGGCATGGTGGGGGGTGTGCCTTCGGAAGGCTGACCCTGCTGCTGGGTGGAGAACAGTTTGTGGGGAAGACGGGGTCCAGCACTGCTGGAGGCTGGGGGCCGGCAGGGTAGAATTGGACAGGGCTGGGAAGCTTCCAGGATGTGGGGGAGCAGGGGAGCCCCTGTTTCCGATTGGGGAGGCTGTGTGGGGTCCTGGGAGAAGGGGCTCTCGAGGAGAGGTGGAGGCCATGCTGGTGGGATATTCAGTGGGGACGCCCAGTAGGCACTTGTGCAGAAAAGATTGAGCCCATCCAGAAGTAGATCTAGGCCAGAAGTAGATCTTTGGACCCACAGAATGGATGAGATCACCCAGGATAAGTCTGTAGAGTGAAAAGAAGGGACCCTCGCATTTCAAGGTGCAGGTGCATCGCAGGAAGCCTCCTCTGACCCATCCGGGCACAAGAGACTCCCACGCATACTGAGCCCAATAGCAACCAGTTCAGATTTTCTTTTATTGCCTTCTTTGTATTATCCACTAGATCTGTGGTTCTCAACCAGGGGTAATTTTGCCTTGCAGGGATGTTTGGCAATGTCTAGAGATATTTCGCACAGGACAGCCCCCCCCCGAACAAAGAATTATGCAGCCCAAAATGCTGATAGAGTGGAGGCTGAGAAACCTGGCCCCGGATGAAAAGATCCTGAAGGTGGGCATTGGGCTTTTCCATTTTGGTCTCCCTGGCATCCAGCGCAGCATATGGCTCAAGACAAGCCCTCCCTGCCCTCACGGAGTTCAATGTGGCCTCGGGGAGGGGGCCTCAGGCCACATAGCGTTACAATACCTAAGCCCAGTCCTACCCACGGCTGCCCGCTCCCTCCCCAGCAGGCTGCACCTGCCTCATATACAGGCACTTGTGGAGGAGGGAGGAACAAACAGGTCGAGGGTCGAGGGAGAAAGCCCGCCGAAAAGCTGCCAGAGACCCCAGAGGTTGAGGACATCCCGCTGTATGTAATCTTTTCCTTGTCTTGTTAACTTCTGCCATTTCTTTACCACCCAAGTAAATAGATGTTACCTTTTTTTAAACAGGCAAGTTACAGGTAAACAAAACGAGAAAACACAACTACCTGCTGAGTAGGTAGCGCGTGGGCTCTGGAGTCAGAGAAAGCCAAGTTTATGGCCTGACGCTGCCATTTACTCGCTGAGTGAGCCTCCGTTTCTTCCTCTGTAAAATGGCTGTAATAAACCTACCCGACAAGACTGTAGGAAAGAGCATGAGAGGTGATACAGACAGACTATGACAAAGGTGATATAGACAACTGTGGGGCTGGTGGTTTTCAATACAGAGTGACTACATATGCATGTGTGTGTGTGTGTGTGTGTGTGTGTGTCTTTTTATATATGCAAGCATTTTTAATTAGCCATAATCCCACCACCACTTGGCTAACATTTCAGTGCATATCCTTCTTGACATATATAGATTTTTAAAAAATAAAAATGGCATCTTGCTTTATACATATGCCTTTGTAACCTGCTTTTTTCACTCTATAATATATTGTGAACGTCTTGCCATTTCGATAAATATACATCCACATCATCATTTTTTAAGAGCTGCATGGTTCTCCATTGTGTGGCTGGCCCATAATTCATTTAACCAGCCCCCACTGTTGGACATTTGGGTTGTTTCCAACACTTCGCGATTACAAACAATTCCGCGACGAACATCCTTGTACACACATCTTCACGTTCTTGTCCTGTGATTTCCTTGGGGACCACTTGGACATTTTTGGCAGAAGCCATGTGACCCTGACCAGTTTCTTCAAGTAGAAGCCCTTGGGCCCAGCAAGGAAGGGGTTGGGGGTCCCCAGGGAAAGGAGAGGATGTTGGATGGCAGACAGAACTGCTTTGGCTCCTGGAAAGTGGGTTCTGATGTTAAGACTGGACTTCTCTGTGAGTGAAAAAGGAGAAGCCCCACCCTATCTCTCATTGTCACTGCGCTGCTTGCAGAGTAGGGGACCGGCGGGTGGGGAGGTGGACTGTGTGTGTGTGTGTGATGGGCAGAGTGACAGACACCAGGCAGACGGGGAACACAAGGTGGATGGGCCCAGGCAGGCTGATGGATGGGTAGCCAAGGCAGATAGATCCAGGTCAGTGGGCAGACAGGATGATGGGCAGTGACGAGCTGGACAGATTCAGGTGACCACACATAGGACTGCAGCCTCCCATGAGGCCCGAGGAACCGGGGCTGCGGCGATGTATTCAGAGACAGCGGGGATCTCCTAGGAGATGCAGCCGGGCCCTGAAGCCAAGAGGCTCCCGGGGCTTCTGTCTTCTATCAGCCAAGCAGCCGTGTTTAGGATTACACGTTTTAGAGCTGAAAGGGCCTTTAGGGGTGGATGGGCCCAACCCCATCCAATAGACGGAGAACTGAGGCCCAGGGGAAAAGGGGACTTGCCCAGGGTCCTACAGTGTCACGGTGGCAGACTGGGTCCTTGGTCCTTCGTTGCGTCCGTTTTCATTTCCCAAGGGAGCCTCTCGCCTGGGCTGGCAGGGCCGAGGACTAGGTCAGCAAAGGAGGGGCTTCCAGCAGGGCGGGAGGCCTGGGAGGTCAGAGTGCACCCTGTCACGGATTTCTCGCTCCAGCCACGGCCCTGTTTCCACCACACGGCTGTGCACTGTTGAGGACACAGATCCAGGAGCAGGACTGGTAGGTTCCATCCCTGCTCTGCTTCTGACTAGCTGGCTGACCTTAGAGAAATTGCCCCACCTTCGGCCTCAGTTTCCTCATCTGTACCTACCTTGCAGGTTCATTGAGAGGACTGAATGAGTTACTGAAAGTAAAGCCCTTAGAACAGCACCTGGCCCGGAGCACCTGGGTGGCGCAGTTGGTGAATTGTCCGACATCAGCTCAGGTCATGATTTCACGGTTTGTGAGTTCGATTCCCCACGTTGGGCTCTGTGCAGGCAGCTCCAAGCCTGGAGCCTCCTTCAGGTTCTGTGTCTCCCTCTGCCCCTTCCCCACTCACACTGTCTCTCTCTCTCAAAAATAAATAAACATTCAAAAAAGATTGTATTAAAAAAAAAAAAAAAAAGAACAGTACCTGGCCGCAGTGAGTGCTGTATATGCATTAACTATTAATGTTACGTGATTCTGCCTTTATTTTCCCGCATTGAATTCTGTATGTGCTTGTGTGCACATGCGTGTGCTCAAAAGCAGGCTCTGCCTTTGAGGGCAAAGATTGTATCTTTCTCATCCTGTATCCTCCCCCTGCCATCATTAGGGCCCTTCAGCCAGTTGAGCACATAGTAGGTGCTCAATAAATGTGTCTTGATGAAGTGGCTTATTTGATTACATCCAGTTGAAGGGATTAGGGAGGGTTTCATTGGGAAGGCAGCACTTGAGCTGTGTTTTGAAGCCTAGGATGGTATTGCCACAGGTGGAGGTGGCAGGGAGGGCAGTCCAAGTGGCAGGAACAGCATGAGCAAAGGAGGGGAAGCTTGATGAATGTTGGAGCCACAGCCAGGCTGCATAGTAGAGGGTCCATAAGGGAGAGGAATGAGAGAGGCTATGAATGGGAGGTTCGGCTGGATTAGGAAGCATGGAGCTCCAGGCAGTAGGAGCCATTGAAGGTTGTTGACTGGAGTTAAGAGGTAGGAACGCCATGTCAAGTCAATGGCATTGTTTCAGGGTCAGCTTTAAGGAAAGAGAAAGATAGCTGAAGTCATCCTGGAGATGAGCTGGGGGCTTGAGTGAGGTCATGAAGGACTGGGGCCAAAAGGAAAAGTCATCAAGGAAATAAGATCATCAGGTCTCAGAGCTGCTTGGTTGTGGGAGATGAAGGAGAAGTGATATATGGACAGGTCTCAGGCCTGGGTATCTGAGAGAACTGGGGTGCCATTAATCAAATTGAGGATTCTATACTTGGGAGATTTGGGGGAAAGTTGAGATGCCGACTGAGATTATTCATCCGTCCAGCATCCTGTCTAAGCCATTCTTCCTTCCATTTATCCATCCATCCATCCATCCACTCACCCGTCCATCCATCCATCCATTCATTCATCCATTCATCCATACATCCATCCATCCACTCACCTGTCCATCCATCCATCCATCCATTCATTCATCCATTCATCCATACATACATCCATCCACTCACCCGTCCATCCATCCATCCATCCATCCATCCATCCATCCATCCATCCACTCACCCGTCCATCCATCCATCCATTCATTCATCCATTCATCCATACATCCATCCATCCACTCACCCGTCCATCCATCCATCCATTCATCCATCCATCCATCCATCCATCCATCCATCCACCCATCCATCTATCCATCCATCCATCCATCCATCCTCCTCCTGCCCACCCATCTCCATTTAAACATTCATCTGCCCACAGGTCACCCACCTCCACCCTCCATCTATCTACCTGTCATCCACCACCATTACCAACACCTGTCTTTTCATGTCTTCACTACCCATCTCCCTGCTATCATTCATCCATCAATCCGCCAATGCATTCATCCATCCAAGATACACTTCTTGTGAGCCTTCAGTGTGCCAGGCTGTGCTAAAGCCCTGCCACAATCATTAGGAGATGATTGTGATTGTGATTACTAAATATAGTAATCAGAAAAACCAATGGAGGGACCAGGATTAATTTACCTAGAAGAGAGAAATTTGAGAGGAGACGTTACATCTCTGAAGCTATGACAGATGCCCTGATAAAAGGTGGCCTGCAGATCAGCCATGTTCTATTCCCAGGACAGAACAGAGGAAATTGGCCGCATTTGCAGTTGAAGGGATTGAGGTTAGCTTGGAGGGAGAATGACCTTACTGATCATTACGGGTGTCTGAAGTACCTACTGAGAATGTGTTTGGGCTGCAGCAGGATACAAAATCCACATGGGTGAATTCAAGGGAATGGGTGCCCACAGGGGCATTTATGGAATAGTTAGCGGAGAAGGACTCAGGGCTCAGCTGGGTGGAATGTTCCAGTGGGCGTGGAGAAGCAGAGGACCAAGATGAGGGGTCTTCAGGGGACGGGACCTTTGTGGGCCAAGGAGGCAAACTGTGGCTGCGTTGAGCCAGGACAAAATAAGGCACCGAGGTGATGGGTTGGGAGGAAATAGCTGCACTCCATTCTCAAAACAACCCTCCTTCAAGGGCTCCTCCATGGTCCTCTCCCAGCCCCCTGCCCTTCCTAAACTAACATTTCCGTTGGAGCCCTGATCCTCTTACACAGCCCTGACCCCTCCTGGAGCCTCTGTCCCTTCGATTTAGCCCTTGGTCCCCTCACCGAACCCATGTTTTTCTCTTCTAAGTGTCTGTTCCCTGAAGATCCTCCCCATTCTCCTCACAAGTCCCAGGCCCCTCAACTGAGTCCCTGTCCAGAATCCTCTCCTCCAGAGTCCCCCCCCCCCTTCTCTGAGCCCCATCTCCCTGTGGAGGCTCTCTCCTATCACGGCAGGGAGCCGCCCCCACTCCCCAGCATTGCCAGCAGAGCTCATGCTCCCCTTTGCAAGAGCCCTAGCCCCTCCTGGATCCCCCACTCCCTCCCGGAGCCCCCAGTCCTCTCCCTGAGCACCGCCCCACCCCGGAAGACCCAAGCCCCTCTCTGGGCACCGCACCACTTCACGTAGCTGCTGGCCCCTGTTCCTAACAGAATTCTGTCTCTTTTCTGGACCCTCCTCTTCTCCCTGAGCCCAGTTTCCTCAGGGGCCCCCCTCCCCCATCGCAGAGCCCTGTGCCAGACCCCTGTGCCATCCACCTCCAGGAACCAGGCCCTCTCTCCTTCAGACACCTGCTCTGAAGCCGTCCCCAGGGGCTCCGCATGCACCCGGTGAGCCCACCAGCGCCTCCCCACAGCCAGCTCTGTACCCTGGGGGGGGGGGGGGGGTTGGGGGACGGAGGGGCTCAGAGGTCCGCAAGTGGGCTGGACTGGGGGTGGAGACCGGCAGCTTTGGCAGCTCAGCTCCGCTGGCTCGTGGGCTGGGAGAATCTGGAGACTCTTGCTGCTTCTGGGTTAGGAAAACAATCACAAATTAGAGAAAATGCTCTGGGAAATTGCTCCGCTGCGCGAGAGGGAGGCCGCCTCGGGAGGGAGGCAAAGAGACTCCTAAGCCAGCAATGGCTCCCTGTGGCCTCACCCATCCGCTCCAAACCATCTGCTTGGCATTTGAGGCCCCATCCCATCGTCTGACATGGTTACCCGCAGAGCCCCGACAACACCTGCTCCAGCTAAGCCACGGCTCTGAGGTCCGTTCCCACCTGCGGGCCTTTGTTCACGTGGCCTGAACTCTGCCTGCTCTTGGGTCTGAACTTGGGCCGCCTTTCGGCCCTTCGGGAGTCCTTGTTACCTGTCCCGACCCTTTGGCGGTCCCTCGAGGACAGGAAGCTTGTCTAAAGGCAGACGGAGGCAGACAGATCTGGGCATCAGTCCTCCTCTGACACATATTAGCTGGGTGGCTTCGGGCAAGAACATCTCTTTGATGTTCTGAGCCTCGGTTTCTCCATCTGTAAAATGGGGAGCGTGAGATCTCCCTTGTGGGGTTGGGACTGGGAATGACTGAAGTAATGGGCACATGGCGCGCTGCTCGCAGGAGGTACCAAAGTAATGAAGGTGCCCCTCACCCCCTCACAGCTGGGTCAGAGCTTCGCGCCGTGAGGGCCGGGGTTTTGCCACGAACGTCCACTTACCAACATCCCCAACCGCCCACTTGCCTGCCCTCCATTCCCCTACCGAGAAGATGCAAAATGAGGGTGCATGAACTTCAGGACAAGATCTGGGGGGTTCCTGCTAGAAGACGAAGCAATGAAAGTCGGACGTTACCAGTCTTCTGGCTGTGAGGGCATCTTGCGTCGGAAGGAATTAGGATAGCGGCCGAGAGTGCGGACTCTTTCGCCGGACTGTCTGTGTCCCTCCGCTGCCCCTCCCTGGCCGCCTGACCTCGCACGACTTAACCACCTCAGTTTCCCCATCTGTAAAATGGGGCCGGTGGCCACTGCACCTGCTTCACAGGGTTATGGTGCCGCTTCGGTGAGCTAGTATTTGTGCAGGACTCGGAACTGTGCCTGCCGCTAGTCAGGCCCATAAAAGGGTTTGTTTGGTACAACCAATGAGGATGCAGGGACACAGGAGTGGACGGCGGGGGAGCTCAGGCGAGATAGGAACTGGGCTTTCAGAGCTGAGTTTTTGCAGTTAGAGCCCAGCCAGCTGCCTGCCAAACCGGGCTCTTTCTGAATAAGGAGAGCGCAGGGTGTTCTCGAAGGAAAAAGGCTTTTTCTGGAGACACTCGAGTGCCTCTTTGGGAGAAGGCCGGGCGCAGGGACACTTGACGCAGAGACACGCTCTGGAGAGGGCGGAGGGGGAAGGGGTCCAGGGCCCTTGGCTGTACCCCCGAGCCCCACGAAATTCACCTGCCCTTTCTCGGGCCCAGCGGTGGCCCCTGATTACACTTCCTGTCGGTGAAAGGTGAGCCCTGCTGCTGTCTGAAGGGGGACAGGGACGCTTTGTCAAGGGGTCTGCGAGAATTGCCTCCCGCTGTCTGGCTGAGCGAGGAGGGGAGGGCTGTCCAGGAGCCCCCTCCTCAACCGGGAGGAGCCCTTGTTACCCGGAACTAGCCCTGATTCAGAGCATCTGCTCCGGGCGGGGACTGGGCTGGGGACTCCAGACACTGGTCCTGGCCCTCGAGGAACTTGGGAGAAAGAGCCAATTCCTGGAGTTGCTCTTCTCCCTGGCCTCAGTTTCCTCCTTTGACCTTCTCCTGTTTACAGAGTGGTCCTCCTTCCTGCCCCTCTCTTTCCATCCTTTTCCCAAGACTCTTCCCCCAAGCAGACGATGGGAGGGGCACCCCTGGAGGAGAGAGAGAGAGAGAGAGAGAGAGAGAGAGAGAGAGAGAGAGTTTGTACAAACTGGGGGCATGGCTGGAACTTCTGATTGGCTGGTCAGGACCATTCTTTTCCCCGGTTGCCATAGCAGCCATTTCCTGGGGTTGTCAGTGATGAAACTCATAATATTGTTTTCAAATAATCCGTGTAATTGAAATAACAATTGAGCTGTTAACTCGTCTCTCACACCCGGGCTAGGACACATCCTTCCCTCCTACACCCTCCTACACCCTCCTACACCCTCCTACACCCTCCTACCCACCCTGGGAGGCTCTGGCCCCTCCCCATCTCCTCTCGAGGCTCCAGCCCCTTCCCTGGATAGGAGGAGGAAAGAGGCGGCTTCCTTGCAGAATCCTAGAAAGTCAGGCCCCCAGAGATGAACCCAAATCAGAAACCTACTCCCTTTGCCTCCAGAGGCACAGAGGAGGTTGGGACATTCACCAGGGCCACAACGGATGGAAGCAGCTGAATTGGGACACAAAGTTCTGCTTTTCAGCGGAGATTGGAGTTGACATGTTGCTTTGAGGGACTGACAGACAAAACCACAGAGCTGTCCCCTTCTAAGGACTTGAGCTTGTAGGACCCCTACCCCACCCCTACCCCTGTGTGACAGGTGAACAAGCTGAGCCCTGAGAAGTTCAGCTTAATCCAAGTGTTCTTGTAACTTGTCAGAAAATACCTGTTGAATGGATGGGTCTCAAAGAGCACAGGCCACTTCTCTCCCTCTGTCACCCCTGCCCCCCCCCCCCCCCCGCCGCCAGTCAGGGACTGAGACCCGCTTTCTTCAGTTGGAGAGCTTCCTGGAAGAGGGGGTTGAGGGCAATTTGCAGACGTGTGGCTTAGAGGACGAGGAGGAGAGATTTCTGGAGGAGACGAGAGAGGGAGGGAATTCAGATCCTCCTCTAGCTTGGGTCTGAGGCCGGGGATTCAGAGCCTAAGTGTGAAGAATGCAGGTCCCTGCCTAGTCCTCACACTGGGATGGCCTGGAAAATGGGAGAAGCAAGGCCTTTTTTCTATGAATACTCGTCGCCGGGCACACGTGGGATGCAGGTCTGCACAGACAGCTCCCTGTAGTGGCAGCTTCACGGAGGATAAAAGCATTTTTTAAATAGCGTCTGGTCGCTGTCCAAGGCTCTCCCTGGGTCCGCAGACTGTGGGGGTGGCTGGGGCGGCAGGCAGGCACTTGCTGGGAGTGGGGGTGGGGTAGTCTTCTGAACGTGAGACTGGGTGACAGCAAGAGGTTGGCTTCCTTCCCTGGATTCTAGAGTGTTGGATCCGCCAAGGGTCTTGGCAACCATCTACGGCTGCCATTCATTCATTCTTATTTATTCAGCATTTATTGAGCATCTACTCTGCACCAGGCACTGTGTGGGCCATGAGGATGTAAGGATTAGGGGCCCCCAGCCCCTGTCTTCAAGGACTCTTTCATTCTAGAAGGGAAGGCACGCACACCCAACACCCACAGGTGCTCTAGAGGGTTCGCGGGCGGTGGGTAGCGGAGGGAGCCCGGAGGAAGGCGTGATTAGCTCTGCCTTGCAGGAATAAGAAAGATCTGGAGCAAACGAGTTGGGCTCAGTCTTGAAGGATGAATAGTTCTCCAGGTAGATAAGGGGGTGAATGGTATTTCAGCGGTGATGGCATAAGCCAAGGCAGGGAAGTTTTCACAGCTAGTGAAGTTCTTTTGGCTCAAATGTTGGCCGCCTTTGAGGAAACTGGGTTCTGAAGACGGGCAGTGACTTGTCCAAAGTGCCACCTCAAGTTGGGGCACAGCCGGGACTGAGACACAAGATAACTTTGTCGGAAAACCAGAACATCAGGGGCGCCTGGGTGGCCCAGTCGGTTGAGCGTTGGACTTCAGCTCAGGTCATGATCTCCTGGTGTGTGAGTTCGAGACCCACACTGGGCTTGCTGCTGCCCGCGTGCAGCCTGCTTCGGATCCTCTGTCCCCCTCTGTCTGCCCCTCCCCCACTTGTGCTCATTTTCTCTCCAAAATAAATAAACATTAAAAAAATATATTAAAAAGAAAGAAAGAAAGACAGCCAGAACATGGGAGCTAGGTGAGGCTTTGAAAGGCTCTAGTCCAAACTTGCCGTTTTTCAGATGGGGACACAGAGGGCCAGGGATGCCCCACGGTAAGGATATGGCAGAACTGGGATTTGAAAGCTGGTCCATGGGGTGTCAAAGGCTGAGCGATCTTCACCGAACCGAGGTTGGGAGCAGAGGGAGCAGCACCTCAGCTCAGCTAGAGAGCAGCGGGCCCGGCAAGGACAGCCTGCCCTATGCCCTCCTGTCCCACCGTTGGCACTAACACTCGCTCAGGAGGAGCGTGAGTCCAGCAGGAGGGCTTGGCTGCCAGACCTTTCTCTCGGCTGAGTGGACCTGAGTCCTGTTTGCAGTCCTGCCCCTGATTCTCTGAGCGACCTTGGGGAAGACATTACCCCTGTCCAGGTCTTAGTTTCCACGATCGTCTGTGTCTCGTCTGTGTCCTAGGAGGACCCTCCTTGCCTGCTCCCCGGGGCAGCGTGGGGGGCGGGGGGAGGCACTGGGGGCTCTTTGGCAGTTTCTGGACTCACTTTTGGGTGTCCCGACTGGGGGACAAGGGTGTCACTGGCACCTGGTGGGTAGAGGCCAGGGAGGCTGCTGAACCTCCTACCGTGTCCAGGATGCCCCCACCACAGAGAACTATCCGGTCCCCAATGGCAACAGTGACGAGGCAGAGAAGCCTTGCCGCGGGAGCCTGGTGGGTGGAGATCAAATGAGCCACGAGAGTGGGCACCGAGGGCCGTGCAGAGATGCACCCCCCGCTCTAACACAGAGACGCAGACGGACAGGCTGTGTGGAGAGGTACTTAACCTCCCCGGGGCTCGGTTCCTTCATCGCGGGAACAGGGCAGCAATGACAGTGCCTGTCTCGGGAGGCGGCGGAGAGGCTGGGAGGAGATCCCACGGGCAGATAGCAGAGGGAGACGGCAACCCAGGAAGCCCGGGGACCCCCACCCCTACCCCTCCACTGCCAACACAAGCCCCGAGCCCCTGAGCTCAAACTCCCGGAGCCTGCCGCTCCGAGCCGTGGGATCTTGGACACCTTAACCTCTCTGTGCCTCACTTTCTCGTGTGTAGAATGCGGATTACAAGCAGTAGCCGCCCCGCAGACTGGGGGCGGGGGGGGGGAGGGGGTGGCAGATGAAAAACGAGCTAACAGATGTAAAGCACTTAGAGTGGCTCAGAAGCAGCGCTCTGCCACGTCAGCCACTGCCACCACCGCGTCCGTGGTCGCTGCTGTGCTGCGGGCTCCGTCTGGAACCCGGGAGGCACGGGTGCGATTCCGGGAGGTGTCTCAGACACTCGTCCCTGCGGGTGCCACAGCTGTGCGCCCCGGCCCTCCCCCTGACCCAAGCCTCCCGCAGACCCCGCCCACGTCTTTTGCCACCCTGCCCGGCAGTGGGGCTCCCTCCCTGCAGCCCCCACCCTGCTGGTCTGTGACTTCTAGGATCCCAGCTCCACCCCCAGAGCCAGGGGGAGCTCCACCGGGGGGGGGGGGGGGGGGGCGGGGGGACACGTGTGCACCTGCTCCTTCCTCCCTAACGCTGGCCCCATCACACCAGCCCGCAGCCCCGAGCGCTCATACCCCAGCCCTGGCCCACCTGGATGGGCGCCTGGCCAACCCTTCAGAGAACAGACGAACTCTCCAGCACCCTCTAGCACGGGCCTCCTCTGCTTCAGCACCATCGGCAGGTGGGGCCCCGGATCATTTTCTGTTGAGGGGGCGTCTCTGTGCCTCGCAGGGCATTTACCAGCATCCCTGGTCTCTACCGGCTAGATACCAACAGCTCCCTTCCTTCTCCAGACGTTGCCAGTTGTCCCCCAGACGCCCAAATCACCCCTGGCGGGGAACTACTGTTCTAGAACTTTGCTATAAAATGCGAGTTTCTGGGGGCGCCTGGGTGGCTCAGCCGGTTAAGCGTCCGACTTTGGCTCAGGTCATAATCTCACGGTTCGTGGGTTCAAGCCCCGTGTCGGGCTCTGTGCTGACAGCTCGGAGCCTGGAGCCTCCTTCGGATTCCGTGTCTCCTTCTCTCTCTGCTCCCACCCCTCCACTCTCTGCCTCTGTCTCTCTCTCTCAAAAAGAAAGGAACATTAAAACATTTTTTTTTAAAACAATGTGAGTTTCTGTCTTACAGTGTCCTGGCAGAGAAGCTTTTATTTTTAAGTTTATTTATTTTGGGAGAGAGAGAGAGAGAGAGAGAGAGAGAGAGAGAATCCCAAGTAGGCTCCACACTGCCAGCATAGAGCCCAACTGGTGGCTCGAACCTACGAACCGCGAGATCACGGCCTGAGCTGAAGTCTGCTCAACTGATTGAGCCACCCGGGCGCCCCTGGCAGAGAACCTTTTAAAACCTAATGCCTGTCTTCAGTTCAGGCCCCTGGCTCTGCCCTCAGCTGTATCCCATTTTCTGACCAAAGTTCCAATCCTTTGGCCCATTCCCCACACCGGCTGGTCACAAGCATGAGGCCCAACTCCCCAACTCTCGGCCCTAACCAGAAACCCTGAATCGTAACTTCAGATCCGAAAGGTCACCTTGTTCCCAACCCCAACCCTCAATTCAAATCCTAATCCTAAACCCTTGACCTGTTTCAAAACTTCAGATTCCTTAACCTCAAACAGAATTCTCAGTCCAAAGCTTAGCCCCAGCAGGAAACCTGCACCTTCCATATCCTGCTGGCACCGGCTCCTAATCTGGTCCCTCTCTCTGTCTCTGGCCTCTGGAGTGTCTCTGGCTCAAGCTTCCAGGCTTTTTCCTCCAAAGTAGCCCCAGGTCACGGGGGAGAGGCAGGAAGGCTGTAGGAATAAAAGGCTCCAGGAGGCAACTCAGTCTGTCTCAAAATGCCCTCCTCAAATCACCCCAGGCAACCCATCTGGAAATTCTATTATTTATCCATTTGTTTATTCGAACCTTTAATGGACACTCACTCTCTGCGGCCTCTGTCTTGGACACCAGAAAACCCGTGGCGAATCGGACCCCACTGCTGCCTACTATCTGCTGGGGGAGACAGGTCGGAAAAAAGGAAACAGTTAGTTAAAAGCAATGATTCCGGCATCATTCGAGAAATCGCCACTGAGCACCTACCTAGTGCCGAGCACTGTTCTAAGGGCCGGTGATACAGCACTGAGCACAAAGGGCAAAGCCTCGACCCCCAGAGCTCACATTAAAGGGCCAGGAGGCAGATCAGAACTAAGTAAAGTGTAAAATGCCGAGCAGTGCTAAGTCCTAGGTCCGGGGAAGCAGGCTAAGGGTTGAGGGAGGATGAGGGACAGAGGAGCTGTTCTACCCAGGTCGTCAGGGAAAGCCTCACAGACTCAGCCACGATGTAAACCGAACATCGAAGGCAAGGGGAGAGTGAGCCAGGCAGATATCAGGGGCAAGCGTGTTCCAGGCAGGAGGACCAGCCTATGCAAAGGCCCTGAGGTGGGAATATTCCTGTTATATTCAGAGAACATCCAGAAGGCCGGTGCGGCTGGACCAGGGGGGCCGGGATGGTGGGAGGAAGCGAGAGATAACAAGAGGCCAGATCATGTCGGGTCTTATGAGCCATTTTACTCTGAGTGAGATGAGAAGTCGAAGGGGTTTAAGAGGAGGAGTGTTTTGATCTGATTTATAACACCCATCAGTGAGAACAGTCTGCAGGGGGCAAAGGCAGAAGCAGGGAGACCAGTGAGGAGGCTGTCGCAATAACCCAGGTGAGAGATGACGGGGCTGGGACCAGCCTGCTAACAAGGAAGGTGGCGAGAATGACCGGATTCTGGATCTATTTTCAGGCAGAGCGGGCGGGATTCGCTGATGGATTGGATGCTGGGTGTGAGATGGCGTGAAGTCAGGAATGACTCCGAGGCTTTTGGCGGAAGCAGCTAGAACAATGGAGTTGCCAGATCCCGAAATGGGCAAAGCCGGACAAGGAGCGGTCCAGAATTTATTTGATTTGATTATTACTTGTGTGTATGTTGCAGGCAGAAGTCAGGAGTCCCGTTTTGGTCATCCTGAGTTTCAGGTGCATTTGAGACTTTAGGAGGTGGGGTGGCAGGGAGAGATCGGCCTTCACTCGTGGAGGTCAATAGCAAATTGATGGGCTTTCAAGCCGTGGGCTCGCGTGCGGTCACCCAGGGAGTGTTGACAGAAAGGAGGAGTGACCCAAAGATTAAGCTCTGGGACCCTCCATATGGACGGAGATGCGGTGGAAACAGCAGAGGAGAGGGAGCCTTGGGGTCAGTGAGGCATGGGGAGTCAGAGGACCATGTGATGTACCTTACCTTTGCCTTTGTCACACTTTTTCATCAAGTTGTGGGTTTTTTTAAAGCTTATTTATTTATTTGTTATTTTTTAACATTTGTTCATTTTTGATAGACAGAGCGTGAGTGGGGGAGGGTCAGAGAGAGAGGGACACACAGAATCGGGGGCAAGCTCCAGGCTCCGAGCTGTCAGCCCAGAGCCCGACGCGGGGCTCGAACTCACGGACCGTGAGATCGTGATCTGAGCCGAAGTCGGACGCTTAACCGACTGAGCCATCCAGGCGCCCCGCTTATTTATTTATTTTTGAGACAGAGACAGAGACAGAGACAGAGAGAGAGAGAGAATCCCAAGCAGGATCCACGCTGTCAGTGCAGAGCCCAACATGGGGCTCAAACTCACCAACCTCGAGATCATGACCTGAGCCCAAATCAAGAGTATGACTTAACCAGCTGAGCCACCCGGGCGTCCTGAAGTTGCGGTTTATAGAGAAGCTGATACAGAGGAGGGAGAGGCCAAATCTGGGAGAGCCAGGGAAGGCTCCCTATGTTGGAGGTGATGTCGGGACCTGGCTTTGAGTGATGAGTTAAAAATTCCCCCATCGCACGGCACCTGGGGGACTCAGTCAGCTAAGCATCTGACTTCGGCTCATGCCACTATCTCGCGGTTCATGAGATCGAGATTTGCGTCGAACTCTGCGCTGACATTGGGGAGCCTGCTTGGGATTCTCTCTCTCCCTCTCTCTCTGCCCCTCCCTGCTCTTTTTTTAAATTTTTTTTTAATGTTTTATTTATTTTTGAGACAGAGAGAGACAGAGCATGAGCAGGGGAGGGTCAGAGAGAGAGGGAGACACAGAATCCGAAGGAGGCTCCAGGCTCTGAGCTGTCAGCACAGAGCCCGACGTGGGGCTTGACCTCACGAACTGTTGAGATCATGACCTGAGCTGAAGTCGGACGCTCAACCGACTGAGCCACCCGGGCGCCCCTGCCCCTCCCTGCTCTTAAAAATTAATAAATATATTTTTTAAAAATCCCCCTTAGACGAGACTGGGGAAGCACATTCCAGGGAGAAGGAACAGTGCATGCAAAGGCTCAGAGGCCTACAGACCCCAGGGCACGCAAACTGAGCTCGTGGTCTCCAACCCTCCAAACCCGCTGCTCTCCCTCTGTTCTCCACATCGCCCATGGGCCGCCGTGGAGGCCTCCCGGACAGGTGCATTCCTACTGTGTCCTGAGGATTCTAGGAGCAGTCCCATCTCTAGGATGTACATCCTGTCACATCATCCAGGAGCGGGCCTCTCCTCTCTGCCCTCACTGCCCCCACCCTGGACCGTTCACCTGGACAGTACCTTCTCCCATTTCCCTGTTTCTTTCTCAGCACCCCAGGAGGGCCCCAGCTGGGTGAGGGGGAGCCAGTCTGCTTTACACACACAGCGTCCCGGGTGAGTTTAAAAGCAGAATAAGGTTCACGCCAAGCTTCCGTTTCGGAAGCCTTCTCTCACTTGCCATCACTCTCGGGACACAACGTAAAGTGTACCTTGGCCCAGGAGGCCGTGTGTGGCGTGGCCCCCGCCTACTCCTCCTGACCCACCACCTCCTGCTGCCTTTTGACTTTCTCACCTGGGCGTCCAGCCAGCCTCAAGGCCTTGACCCGTGCTGCCGCCTGCACCTGACTGCTGTCTCCTCCCCTTGCCCACCCCACCGGTTCAGTTAGCACCCACTCCTCTCTCCAGTCCGAGAGAGTTAGGCTTGGCAAGGAACCCTTCCTAGATTTGGGGCCACCCCCCCCCACATGATGCCCCCTTTGCTCCCCGTACCTTTCTTTTGTAGTCATTATCCCCCAATTTAATGCAGTCGTGAGTGAATGGTAATAATAGAAAAGTTATTGAGTACTTTGTGCTCCACCAGAAGTGCTAACACGTTACATGTTTTCATATATTTCATATATATTTCATATATTTCATATATTTTTAGCCATTGGATTCCTCACGCAACCCCAGGAGGTAGCTACTGTTATTATTCCCATCGTACAGAGGAGGAAACTGAGGTCTGGAGGTTCTCTGTGCAACGTCGCAGCTAGGAAAGAGACAAACTGTGATGTGGGCCCAGGCCGCCTGGCTCCAGAGCCCGCAGACGTCTGTCTTTCCTGCTCGATGTTAAACAAGCTGAGGAAGACGGGTCTGTCTCGTTCAGAGCTTTGTCCCCTGCCTCCTTCAGAGGGCTCAGTAAATGTTGAATGAATGAATGAATAAATGAGTAGGAGTTCGAGCCGTACAGGGTTGGTGGTGTGGGAACGCGAGCAGGGAGGCTGGAGCGGTAGACGGGATGAGACCAGAAGGGCCCTGAATGGCAGCCAGATGAGCCCAGAGTTGGCTCCGGGCCACGGAACTGTGGGGCTTTCTGGAGCAGAAGAGGGCGGAACTCAGATAAGTATGTTAGGAAGACCCCGCTGCTGGCTGCTGTGGAGGGGGGCCCCCCCGAGCTGGGGTCCTTCCCTGCCCAGCAGCCAGGCAAGATTGGCACCTGCCCCCTCCCACTTGGCCCTATTAGCATTCCGCGTGTGGCTTGGGCTCCACAATTAACACAAAGGTACAGTCATTCATTCTGACTGGCGGACTCAGGGGCTGGCTGCGCGGGGCTTCTGCTGGGAAGGCATGTCACAGCACAGCGGCCACCGAAATGAAAAGCTATTAATAATGATCCTGGAACTTCACTCCCATCAGCTGTTTGTTTAAAGGTGTTCGGTACTCGGAGCCGCCTGATTTATGTGGGCAATAACGCGCCCCGGTCGGTCCGCACTTTTTAAAGCAGCGCTAATGGGGTGAGACCCAGACCCCGGGGGGGTGCTGGGGAATAAGGCATGAAGGCCAGGCCTGGTCAGGCTCAGACCTCAACTTCCTGCCCAGCGCCACCTTAAAAGGCCCTGGAGAGGGCAAAAAGGAGAGAGCCGAATGAGCCAGGGGAACTGGGTTCAAATCCAGAGGCTCTGTGTTCTTTCCCTCCCTGAGCCTCAGTTTCTTCGTCTGCACTTGGAGCGTAAAAACACCTGCATCGCAGGGTTGATAGGGGGATCCATGAGAAGCGTATACAGTAAGTGCTCAGGAATACCTTCATTTCCCCCCCCTTTCTCTTCTCCTACTAGAAGACTGTCCCCACCGCCCGCAAAGCAATCTCCACCACCTACCCAGCCCTCTCCAGAAGGGAGAAACCTTCAATCCCCTTATTTGTCGAGCGTCTACAGTTGTATTTGACATTTACATTTCAGGCGGCCTCACAACCGCAGAGGAAGAGACACGGTATTGTGCCCACTGTAGCGATGAGAAGATGAGAACACGGAGGCTCAGAGAGGGAAAGAGACAAATCTAAGGTGGCCCAGCTCAGGGTCTACTACGCTGTGAGTTCCAAATGGGCAGGGATTTTATCCATTTTGTCCACTGCTGAACAGCCAGCACCTTGCGCGATGCCTGGCACATAATAAGCGCGCAATATACGTTTGTGGGATTGAAAACAAGAAGTGTCAGGGCCCCGAATCTTTGACTTGGAGGGTCACTGGCCTTTGTACCATCCAGTCCCATGGACAGACGTGGTCAGAAGAGCTGGGTCCCACCCTTACCTCGTAGGTAGTTTCCGTAATGGGGACATTGGATCTAAGGACTCTGCAGAGGAGTTTCTCAAGCTTGGCACCGTTGACATCTTGGATCGGGTGACTCTGTTGTGGGGCCGTCCCGTGTACCGTAGACTGTTTAGCAGCATCCCTGGCGTCCCCCCACCAGATGCTGGTAACATCACCCTAGTTGGACCATCAGAAAAGTCTCCAGGGGCACCTGGGTGGCTCAGTCGGTTGAGCATCCGACTTCGGCTCAGGTCATGATCTCGGGTCATGATCTCACGGTCCGTGAGTTCGAGCCCTGCGTCGGGCTCTGTGCTGACAGCCCGGAGCCTGGAGCCTTCTTCGGATTCTGTGTCTCCCTCTCTCTCTGCCCCTCCCCCGCTCACGCTCAGTCTCTGTCTCTCCAAAATGAATAATAAACCTTAAAACATTTTTTAAAAATGTCTCCAGACATTGCAAATGTCCTCGGGGGGTGGGGGGGGGGTGGGCAAAATCCCTCCTGCTTGACAACCTCTGCCCTAGGAGCTCCCTCCAACGAGGCACAAATGCCGAACAGTGGAGGTTTACCTTGTGATTGGAGGTACAGAGGAGAGATGAGACTTGAATGCACGACCTCACCCATGACCAGAGGAGAAATGTCATACTGACATTTTCACAAAGTCATAGCCTCCCACCTGGCCTGTTAAAGAGCAGTTCTCGCCAGAGCCAATCACCAGGCGGCTTTCGCTGACGGCGCTGACCCGGGCCACACGCAGGTCACTGGATATGCAAGGTTAAGCCTCCCAGAATGCACTGCAGCCAAAAGTAGGAGCGCTGGGTCCCTTCTAGGCTCAAAGGTAAGGGAGAAAGCTGAGGCTGTCGGGGATGAAGGCCAGGAGCAATCGAGCTAGAGTCCGGGGAGGCTCTGGGGGATTTGGAGAGACGGGAAAGCTAGAGACAGGTCAGGGGGGCAGCTAGAGCCAAGCAGAAATGAGAAGGCAGGCATGAGTGGCAGTGGGGAGTGAGGGAAAAAATAGCCTGTGCCCATTCCAGGAGGACAGACACAGGACATCCTTCCTCCTCCAGTGGGCCCCTCTCCCACTCTCCCACCTGGGGAAGCCAGCCCTTTTCCACAGGGGACACAGTTTCTCCTGGCTCTAAGTGTTCCTCTTCTGACCTCCCGCCACTGGGACTCAGTAAGCAGAGGGGCAGAAGTGGGGTGTGCCTCGGTGGGGCCTGCCGGGGGCTCTAGCTGCAGACTGGAACTCACAGCACCGTGGCCTTGGCCAAGTCGCGGGACTAAGGGCGATACTCAGTCTTTAGATACGACTGGAACAGCACAGGCACTGACCAGGCAGGACAGAACACCCGAAAACAACCAGTAGGACCTGTCCCAGAGTCCTGGGCTCCGCCTCTGAGTCTTGTGTATACAACGGAGATGGAGAGGCTCTTACACTCTCCAATCCACCCCCTGGGGCTACGGGGGTAGGGGGGGGTGCGGAAAATGGAGATAAAGCGCCAGGCAGAGCAACTCGCACACAGCAGGCAATCAATGGATGTTCCTTAGCTTCCCTAGAGGATCTAGAAGGTGCTGAGATTTGAATTCCCCACAGTGGGCCCTGCATCCTGGCAAAGACTCTGTCTTTCCAGATGTTCAGGAAAGTTGTCTGATGAGCGCCCCCCTGACCCCGAGCCCCCCGCCAGGGCCTAGGAGCACAGAGGCTGATGGAGATGTGCTGGGTCCAAACACAGCAGCTACAACCAGCATGCACTGAGCACCTACTCCAGAGAGGCCCCAGGCCGAGGCTCCCGGGGTCTCCGTCCTGCCCAGGGGCCCGGGGACATCCAGCTGTCACCCACCCCGGACAGGACCTGGATCTGTCACTCCATCCTGGCCCCCTCTTGGTGTGTTCAGGCAGCTTGTCATTACCAGATCCATTTTCTTATCTCCTACCATATCTATTTTTCTAATTCTTACTTAACGAGCTCCCCTGAAAATAAGAAAATCATTGGAACAATTTCCTTAAGTGTGAAAGATTAGTCTGAAATCGGCATTAAGGGGACTAATTACCTTCATTCTCCCACCTTTCCGACAGCCGTTTGTTCGCTGCTTGGACCCATTCATCGGCTGCTCAGGGAAGTCAGGCAGCATTTGCCGTGGGGGGGGGCTTTCTTCTCGCTCTGCTTTCACCCACAGGGCTTGTGTGTGTGTGTGTGTGTGTGTGTGTGTGTGTGTGTGTGAAAGAGAGAGAGACAAATGGGGAGCTGGGACAGACAGGAGCAGAGTGGCCTGTGGGCAGGGGTAGGAGGGGATGGAGCCAGTTCAGCACTGAGGGTAGGTGGGAACCTCAGGCAGGTGTGGCCACGAGCCAGCGACACGTGACCTGGCAAGCTCCCAGATCCCTAGGTTCTCCGTCACTGATTCACAGGATGACTTTGGGGAAGTCACATTATTTCTTTGGGCCTCAGTGTCCTCATCTGTACAACGAGTGTCATTTCTTGTAGCTATAGTAACAGGGGATGTCCCGCTTTCCCTGAGGCCGGGCACTGCCCAGGGGACCCCACCCGCTCTTAATCCTCACTCTGGCCCCAAGGGTAGCTATTCTCATTAGCGCGGTGGCCAGGGCAGGAAGTGGAGGACCAGAGAGGTTAGGTAACGTGCCCCCATCACACAGACCGTGAGTTCCGAGCTGGAATTGGATCCTGAGTCTGTCTGATTATGGTGCTCGTGCCCTGTGCACTCTACCCGGATTCCGGACCTCCACCTGCTCCCAGAATCACACTCCCAGTGAACGCGGAGTCTGAAGACCTGGGCTCCCACGTCACCTCCAGTTCATACCCGCGGTGTGACCAGAGGCACGACCAGGCACCTCTCTGAGCCTCAGTATTCTGCTCTATCAAATGGGCACGGTTATCACGCTTCCTGCCACAGAAGGGTGTGGCGAGGCCCATATGTCGGAATGAATGCATTTGGTGAACTGAAATGTGAGGCGGAAAAGTAGAAGATGGCAACGGAGAAGCTCACGTGAGGGAGGAGGACCCAGGGAGGGGCAAAGACTTGGCCAAGAGCACGCTCAGGGTATGTGGAGGGCAGGGACCAGAACCCAGGTCTCTGGACTCCCGGCACCCGTACCCCTGGTCAGCTGCTTCCGCTCCTGTGCCCTGAATTGAGGGGCCTCCTTCCAGAACAAGCTCCTGAGCCTCACGAAGGCTTGTGACCAGGGAGCAGGTGGACAAGTGGCGACGCCCAGAGAGAGAGGCAGGGCTCCGGGACCCTGGGGTCCCCGCCTGTGCCCGGCGTGGGGGAGGGTCGACCCCCCCCTTTCCCGAGAGAGCTCACCGAGGGAGGCGGATAAGCTCCGAGAAGACGACGGGAACATCTTCCATTTTCCATTTAACCACCCGATATTGAATTATAAATAATTCATACACCTGCCAAACATTTGATTAAAAGAACCCAATTCGCACTGCATTTGTCAAGGGGTAAGAATTGCATTTGGTGTTTTTATTTTAATCTGTCCTTTAACTCTTTTACGAATATTTATTTATACTTGGCTGTCAGGTTTTATTCTATTTGCCCTGATTTTATTCTGGCTGTAGCTGGCATTTTTTCCTTTCCCTTTTTATTTTGTCACTTCTGCCCGGTAGTCAGGCATCTGAGAGCCCAGAGGTAATAAATAAGGAAGCGAGACTCCTTCTCTGCTCCCTCCGTGCTCTCCTGCCCCACCCCCATCTCCGCCCACTGTTTACAGAACACCCCCCCCCTCCCCACCCAGCCAGGCTCTAACCCGGCAAGTCCAGGGCGGGATGGGCACCTCACACGCACATCCCTGCCTCCCGACCTCTGCCCGCACCCTTCCCCTGCGTGGCCCCCTCCTCACGGCCAAGCATAGAGGAGCTACGCAGGAATTCTTTTTTAAAAGAATCAATGAAGCGACACCATTAAAATCATCTATTCACCAGCCCGGGGAAAACACCAAGCGGTCGCAGTAGACCTCAGAGCTACACGAGCTCTGAGCCCCAGCGGCGTGAATTTGGGGGAGATCCTGTGGTTGCCTCGCTCTGCGTCCCCCCCATCTGGAAAAGGCATATATAAAAACAGCACCCGTGTCAGCGCTTGGTACAAGACTTAGTGCATGTGCCCAGCACACGGTAAGCACCCGAGAGATGGCCGGTGCTGTTTGTACGAGAAGCCGTAACCCTCCTCCCCCACGCTGGTCCTATTCCCACCTGCCCTCCCTGCTTTGCCCTCGAATCGGAAGTTTCGGGCACGCGTGATATCATCCTGCATATGCCAGGTGCCGGTCAACGGCCGTGTCTGTGACGAACAGGAGAAAGGAAAGCTGACCATTCCGCTCAGCTGGCTATCTGCTTTTGCAATAACGTGCTGTTTGTCGGGCTTACATGGGTCGGTTTTGTGAGTTGACATAAAAACTTGTTTCTGCCAAGTGATTCAGGTGAGCTGGGAATTTGCTGGAGACCTGTGTCGATGCTCCCTGAATACAAAGGGGCAGGGATGCTGTATGCCCAAGAAAGGCTGTGACCGTGACAATGAGATCAGGGAGGGTGTATGTGATTTTTTTTTTTTTTTTTTTTTACGTTCACAAAGCACGTTCTCATATACATCACGTGTTTTATCTCAATCTATAAAATCCTAGCGTCTTTCCAAATCTGGCCTAGCCACCCACTCTTTCCTGGCGTCCCCCTGTCCCTAGGTATCTCACAGGATGAAAAGGGACCTCAGGGCTCAGTCTGTTACCTGAACTCTTCACCACAGCCTCGTCACAGGCGTCCCTGCCTCTGGGCTTGTCCGTCCCAAAGCCACACTCCACACGGCGTCTTCTTTCTGAGATCTGTCTAACCACGTCACTCTCTTGATTAAACCTTCCATGGCTCCCCGTGGCCCTCAAGGTAGAGTTCAAAACGGCCCCAGTAATCTAACCCCAGCAATCAGCTGGGGTCGAGAAGACCTTTGCTTAGGAGGACCAGTTAGATTGTGGTGGCTTTCCCTGTTGTCACTGATAATCTAAGCCCACAAGAAGCCAAGCCACAAGCTTCCCTGGGCGCTTACTTATATCGGGCACTGTGCCCGGCACAGGACTCCAGGGCGAGTCAGGCCCCTGCTTAGAGTCGAGAAAGCCGTGGGAAGGAGGAAGGAGCAGGCACGAACACTCGTGGCTTGCTCACTACATACGCTTCGCACACAGCAACCTGTAAACTCAGTATTGTTTTGCAGGGCAAGGAAGTGGCTTGCTCAAGGTTGCCAGCTAGTAAGTAACAGAGCCGGGGTTCAAATCCAGGTCTCTCTGAGGCCAATATCCAAGGCCTATCATTAGCACCATCCTGCCTCCCAAACTTGTGGGTGAGGTCTTAGGGCCAGCTCAGGTGGGACAATAGGACTTCTGCCTGGAGACTACAGGGATTTCGCCCCTGAGAGAGAGCTTAGCAGTGGGATGTGCCCCCACCATCATTATCCTGATGACCACAGTGGCCTGGAGACCGTGGAAAAGGCATTTTCACCCTAGAGCCTGAAGCAGTAGAAAGCAGGACCCGACACAGCCAGACAGCCCCAGGCTTGAGTCCCAGCTCTGGCCCCACTCCACATGTGTGACCCGGGACAGATGCCTCGCCTCCCCGTGCCCCTGTTTCCTCCTCAACAGAACAGAAATTACAACCCATCCATCTCAAGTCTCGTTGAGAAGATAGAGGAAGGTCACGTGGCTCAAACAACGCTCCGTCAACTGGGAAATGAATTACACGTTCTCTGTGCACATATAATTTGATCCTCCAAAGAATTTAGTGAAACAGGCAGGCAGGGGTTTTTTTTAAGTTAATTTCTTTTCAAAAATTAATTTTAATTTTATAAGAAATCCACGAACCCGTTCTCTGAGAAATCAGGACCCTGCCGACGAGGCGGGGGACCCCCTTTTGCCACCACGTCCAATCTGGTCTCCTTCCCCCCTCCTCGGGGGTCCCTCCAGTGATGAGCTTGATATATAGTACTGTGTCCTGTTTTTATACCGTGGTATACACGATATGCACCCACAGAAAATAAGTAGCATTGTTTTGTATTTTTTAATGTAAATGGATTTATACTCGATGTATCATCACTCTGCCACCTGCTTTTTTCTCTCCAACAATGTTTTTGAAAGCTATCAATGTTGATACATATAGCTCCGGTTCATTCCGTTTAAGTGGCTGCGTTCCCTTGCATGAATATACTCCATTTTTCTTTGTCCACTCCCTGACCAAGAGACACGTAGAATGTTCTCCCTTTGTCCCTGATGGCTCTGGTGACTATGCACCCATCTCCTGGAGTACATGCTGCTCTTCTTCTGGGTCATGGGTTTCATATATTTTCAGTTTTCATAGATGGGGGTGCGGCTTTTTCAGGATAATAGTTATCAGATACTGAGTTGTGCGGTGTTGTTCTAGGATCGTCATGTGCGTCGCCTCCTTTAACTCCTGAAATAAAACCGGGCGGGAGCAATGATCATGTCCGCTTCTCAGATGAGAAGGTTGAGATCCAGAACCCCGTGGGATTCACTGACGGCCAGGGAGCTGGGTGGGGACAGACTGTGGACCGGGACGCGGCCTTCCTCAGCCCAGCACGCCCCCTGCCTCAGCAGTGGTCTCTCCCTCATGGGGGTTTAGGGCAGGGATTTCTGGAAAAACAAACTGGACCGTGCCGGACCCAGAAGCCAGAACCCACAAAATTCGAAGTGGCAGGCGTCTTCTGGTGCTATGAGACATGTCCAGGGTCTCTCTGGGCCGGGAGGCTCCTGTTATCGCCTTGGAGAACCACCTTGCCCCTCGTGATGTTTCCTTCACGCAGATGTCGGGGCAGAGACTGGCAGGCACACTGGACCATGCAGTCCTTGGATCCTGGGGTGGGACTGGCCTTTAAGGAGAAACTGAGGCCCAGTGGGGGGGTGGGCAGGATTCACTGAATGTCACGCCGCAAGCCAGGGGACAAGCACCGTCAGGAGGCCGCCTTGTCCAGTGGCCCAAGAAGTTGACCAAAGGGGCCCGGAAGCCTGGCTTGGTGGTCACCATGAAAAGCAAGCCAGGCATTGTCCCCCCAAAGCCACAACCAAATGGGAAGGAACAGGAGGGGTGGCCCCAGCTCGCTGAGGCTTGACTTCAGCTCCCAGCTCTGCCCTCCCCTCCGCGGGTCCTCTCTCTGCCAGGGCTCCAGACCCCTTGCCTCCTGCGTCTACCCTCAGTCTTGGGTACCCCCTCTCCAGCCCCCCGGGCCCATCCACACAGCATGGAACAGGCTCCATGCTCCCTCCCTTGAGAGCTCCTCCCTCACCACACAGGCCTCCCCACCTGCCCCTCTCTGACCCTTCCTCCATCCCTCCTTCCGCAGCCTGTCTGTCTCACTTCCCCCTCCAGCCACGATAATCTTACACCTCCCACAGGGCCCCTGGCCTCCAGGCTATACTGTGCCACAGCCCGGATCGCTTTACTGCGCTGGGCCTCTTACGTACTGGGACATGAGCCGCAGGGTCCTCTAAAATCTCCCTCCCCTGATCTCCCGGCCCCACTCTGTCCAGGCGTTCTCCCCGCCTCTCTTGGTGGCTCCTTTGAGTCACCTTTGCCACCATTTCCTCCACCTGCCTCTTCATTTGTTAAAAACCTTTATCATTAAGCAAAAAAAAAAAAAAAAAAATACAGAAGAGTATATAGAGACAAAACTTGCAAAAGTGACTTTAACTCTCACCAATGGCTTATTCGATCCCCATCGGTATTTTTAAGAAATAGATGCGGCCCATGTATCGCATGTCTCGGAACATGTGTAGGATGAGAGCTACCCCCTCCCAGCTGCTCTCCAGGGGTAAACCCTGTTCCCACTTTCTCCTAATTCCTTCTAGAAATATGTTTTGTTTCGTTCACACTCCAGCACATATGTTTGTACGTTATTTTACTTACCGCGAAGCTAACTTACTGCGATCATGCTGACGCCCTGTTTTCTTCTCCTGCCACCCTTGAGATCTTGGGGCTGACCTGGGCCGTTTCTCACTTCTCAGCCTGGTCTCTAGCCATCTCAGCTGCCATCGGGCGGTGTCTTTGTGGGCATAACACCCAAATCACTTGCTGCTACCTCTCGCTTCTTCTCTGGATCCCAGACCCACGTTTTCAGCTGTCTGGTTGGCACCTCCACTTGGGTGGTCCCCAGAACCTCACACCTTTTTTTGTGGGTGTAGCATCTTCCCTCACAAACTGGCTCCTCTCTTTCTTCCCCCGGCCCCCCCACCCATCTCCCCCAATGCCTCTGCCTCGCACCCAAGCCAGCAACCTCAGGGGTCACCCCTGAAGGCCTAACATCATCTGGAGAGTGTATCCGAATCCTGGATGCACCATGTGGGTCATCGAGGCTCCCTGTGGCTCAGAGTCTTCGTGTGTTGTGTGGATGAAGAGATAGTACCAGTCAGGCGCTCGGAGCCTCCCCTGGCACACGATATCTGCTCCGCAGATGCTGGCTGTGGCAATCATTATTATCCATGATCCCTCCCTTTCCCAACCACCTATCGTTCAATCAATCGCCCTCAACCGGCCATTCTCCCAGCAGGACTGGCATAAAGCCTCCCCCCCGGGCCTCCCCGAATCAATGCCTGTTCCTCCCGTCTGTTCTGCCCTGGGTAGCTGGAGTATCCTTCCCCAAACTGTCGCTCCCCCCTGTTTAAACCCTCCAGCGACCACCAGCACGTCTGAACTCCAGGCTCTTGTGGAGTAATGCGAAACAGAGATTCAGCTCGCATGTCCCCACCGGTTATGGCCAGTGTCTTTCCTGATTGGTCGGTGCCCTGCGGAATTGACTGTTAAACGACACCAGCCCCAACTCTCCATGTTAAGGATTATGTTTCAACTGGAGCAAACTTCACACATATCTCCAAACAGGACACCCTCTCTCTCTGGCGTCCAGGCTTTCACACATGCTGTTCCCTGGGCCGGAAATCCTCTCTTCTCCTCCACCCAACTGGCCAATTCCCTACTTATCCATCAGGTCACTGGCCCAGAAGACTCTCCCTCATCCTGCCCCCATAACAACAGCCTTTTGTAAAAGTTTATCAAGTTCATGATTTCTTGGTGATGGGGTTTAGGGGTTTCCCTCCACAACAGGTTTAAAATGTTTTCTTGCTTCTGGTCTTTGTGCCACTAAAATGCAAGCCACCTAAGGGAGAGAGATTTGTTCCTCCCGTTCACTGCTGTGTGCTCGGCTCCTGGCACAGAGAGGGCATTCAGAAATCACGTATTGATTCATCCACTCGATGAGTATTTATTGAGCACCATTCTGTTGCGGGATTTTTCTATGCCCTAGGATTAGTTACATCAGTGACTCAAACCAACAAAAATTCCTATCCCAGGGAAGCATATATGCTAGAGAAGAGAGAGAGAGAGAGAGAGAGAGAGAGACAGAGAGACAGAGAGACAGAGAGAGAAGGAAGCAATAAGCATAATAAATCAATCAATCGCAGGTTAGAAGGTGACAAAGCTATCAAAAAAATGAGGAGAGAAAGGAGGCTTGGCAGAACCTTAGAGAGGGGCTACAGTTTTAGATGGAGTGGTCATGTTTCCACTGAGAAGATCATATTTGAGCAAAGATATTAAAGTGGCAAGGGAGGGAGCCCTGCAACTGTCTAGGGAGGGGAACATTCCAGCCAGAGGTAAGAGCCATTGCAAAGGCAGTCAGGTAGGAGCACATCCACTATGTTCAAGGACAACCCAGAAGGCCAGCAGCCTGTGGGAGCCAAGTTGTGGGGGGGGGGAGGGGGAAGGGAGGAGGGAGCTAGGTCAAAGAGGCCGCGGGTACAGATCACATAAGGCCTTGTAGAAACTATGACTTTTATTCCGAGAGAAACGGGAGCCATTTCTGTTCGACAGCTTTATTGAGGTGTAATTTACATACTGTAACATTCGCTCGTTGTGAGCGTTCAATTCAATGATTTTTAGTAGATTATAGCAACCACTGCTGCTATCCAGTTTTACATTTCTTTTACCCCAAAAAGATCTTTCCGTGCCCATCTGCAGTCAATCCCCTTTCCCACCGCCAGCCCCAGGCAACCACTAATCTGTTTTCTGTCTCTATAGATTCCCCTCTTCTGGACATTTCATGTAAATGAAGCCGCACCATACGTGGGGTTTCTTTTTGCTTCTGGCTTCTTCCGCTGAGCATAATGTTTTTAAGATGCGTCCCTATGATAGAATATATCAGCAGTTTGTTCCTTTTTATTGCTTAATAGTATTCCTCTGTGTGGATATACCACACTTTGTTCATCCATTCATCAGTTGATAGATTTTTAAGTGTTTCCGCTTTCTGGCTATTTTGAATCATGCAGCTGTGAACATTTGCTTACCAGTCTTTGCGGGGACATATGTTTTCATTTCTCTTAGGTAGATACCTAGGAGTGAAATTGCTGGATCGTATGGTGATTTATGTTTAACTTTTTAAGAAACTCCCAAATTGTTCTCCAAATGGGCTGCTGGGTAGAGACGAGCCCAGAGTAAAAGCAAAGATGGAAGGCCAAGAGACCAGTTGTTTAATTGCCATAATTAATTAAATAAACCCACTGGGTTTCGAGGAGAAAGGATTTAGGACTGTCACCGACTTGGCACCAAAGACCCTCGTGTAGGACCCAGGCCAGGAAACCCCTGGCTGCAAACCCGGCCTGCCTGGCCGCAGAAAGTCACGAGGAGGCCTGTTCCCCCCCCCCCACCCCCACCCCTCCCTCCATGCTGCCCAATCCCCAGACAGCTTCCACGCAGCCAAAGCGTGGAAATCTCCAGTTTGGAGAAAGAATCGGCGTCAGGCATGACTGTTGGAAGCTACAGAGCCCTCTCCCCCCAGGGAGATGACAAATTTTCTTTGCAATTAAAATTCCTTTGAAACTGGGACCAAGGAAAATTCAGAGGAGAGAGCTTTTTTAAACTGGGGGAGATACTCTTCTCCGCAATTATCGTGTGTGCATTTTCACAAAGCTGTTTCTCCTCCCTCCTTCTGCCAGGGCTCTGCTTCTGCTTTCACAGCGGGCCCAGGGCCCCCACCCCCTTGGCCTTCCAACTTTTCCCTGGCTGGCCGTGCTTCTCTGCCCACTTTTGGTTGCTGGATCCCTTACACAGGCCTTTACTTAAAGTGCCACTTCCTGTGGGTTCTCCTTTCCTAAACCAATGGCTAATTTGCCGTCAAGTTCCATCTTTGTGCTCATCCTGATCCTATCCTCTACCCCTTGCCATTGTCCCTCCCCATCCCACAGAGATTTCCCACTCCCCGCTCCGCACTCACAGCCCTGCCTCTTTGCACAGCTCATTGAGCTCTGACCACAGTGCTCTGTCAGTATCTTGGCCTGGGAGTGTGATGGCTAGTGCATTAGCAGAAGCAGGGCTGTTGGAGACCTGGGTCCACTTCATGCATTCCATCAATACATATTCACTGAGCCATGACAATGTGCCATGCACAGTGCCAAGCCCTAGAGGTGAGCAAGTTCTGTGTTTAGAAACAGGAGGCTAGGTTTTTTGGACCAACCCTTCAGCTGAAAAGAGCTAAGAATGCTGGATAAAATAGAAAAAGCATCTTATTAAAGCATCAAAGCGCTGACAAGTAAGCTCTTTGTAAGGAATTACCAGGCATTATTCGGTCAAAACTGAAGGGAAAACAGAAACCCAGAGAAGTTTGAGAGCATAGAATCTGCTTTTGTCCTGAGGGCATTTGCTGATCTCGGAAATTTTGAATTTATTTTTTGATGATCTCACAGCATAAAGGGAATTGAAATCCAAGTCCCTGGCCTGCATAAGGTGGGCAATCAAGAAGGAGATCCTTACGGAAACAAGTTGGGACTCCAGAGGGCTTCACCCTTGGGGCAAGGGTGAACTAAATGTAGTCCAGCCTTGAATCACAGATTGGCAGCCTCACCCACACTACTTGGGTATTCCAGGGAACCTCAGCCTTGGATTTTTGTTTAAAGCAATATCAGAATGGTAGCACCACAGCCAAATGCAAATCCTTTTTGGAAAAAAACACCTTCATGCTGAATTTGAAATTCTTCCTCCAAAAAAAAAAAAAAAAATCCAATTACAATGGCCAACACACAGTCAAAGATAAACAGACATGCCAGAAAGCAATGCTAATGAGCTAAGCACTAGCGGTATGACATGAGCAAACAAATGATATTCCCTGCCTCGTGGGGCTTACAGTCCAGCAGAATAGACAGACATCAACACCTTATCAAGGCCACTAACACCCTCTGCATTGCCTAGTGGCGTCACTTCTCTGTCCTCAGTCTACCTTGCCTCTCAGCAGCTTTCAACGTGCTGATTTCTCATTCCACTCTGGGTTTCCATGACACCACGGTCTCTTGGATGGCCTCCAACCTCACTGGCAGGTCTTCTCAGTCTCTGTGCCTCCTTTCCCCTCTATCTCATTTCTGATATTGGAGTGCCCCAGGGCTCGCTTCTGGGCCTGCTTTCTGTCTCTCCCCAAGTGATCTCATTCATCTCCTCAGCATTAAATATCACTATAAACTGATGATCTCAGATTTATGTCCCCTCTCCTTGGAGTCCCAGACTGTTGCATGCAACTGCCTGCTACACATCTCCACTTGAATGTCTCGTGAAAGTCTCAAGCATGCCTAAAAAGGAATTCTTATTTCCTTCCTCAACCTTCCCTCCCCTCATTCACTCCATCAGGGTCAAGTGTTACACCATCTGGTGCCGAGGCAAAAACCTAAGAGTCATCCTGAACCCCTCGTTTGAATTAGGGTAGTGTTGGAGATGGTGCAGGGTGGTCAACTTCAGGAGTTATTTCAGTTGTACCAGTGAACCAGACTTAACGATAGATTGCGCACTGGGGGCACAGGGGTGACAGTTGTCAAGCATGACTTCCAGCCTTCTGGCTTGGACCACTGGACAGAGATAGGTACCATTCATGAGGTGGAGCACCCAGGCAAAGGGCCAGTATTGAGGAATAGCATATATTTGGCTTTTGATATGTTGGGTCTGAGGTGTCTCCGAGGCATCTGGGACAAGTGGACGTGTTGAGAAGGCAACTGTATTTTTATCTACAGGCTTTCAGAAGGGAGGTTGAGCCTACGTTGGGAGTCACCATGGTATTGATGGTAATTGGAGGCACTGGCATGGCTGACATTGTGTAAGCAAAGAGTGAGGAGCCTGCAGGTGGAGGGCAGGGATGTGAGCTTGCAAGGCGTGGGAGGAGCGCAGGTGTAATTCGAGGGCTGGGAAGAAACCCAATTGTCAAATACTGCTGACAGGTCCAGTACCATGAAGGGTGGAGAACATCCATTGGATTTAGCAAGACAGAAGCCATTGGCGAGCCCCGTGAGCCATCCTAATGCAGCACTGGGGATGACAGCTAGGTGGACAGTGGGCTGAGAAGTGAGGAGGGGGTGCGTGGAGGAGACAGTGAGTACGGCCAGCCTTCAGAGAAGTTTGGTTGGTACGGGAAGGGGCTGGGAGGTATTGGGAGGTGTGTGCTTCTTTGTGGTTGCTGCTGTTTTTAAGATGGAATGTACTTGAGCAGGTGTCATGCCAGGAGCCCATCAGAGAGGGGGAAGATAAGGCAGGAGAAGAGAGAATCCACAGTGTGAGGTTTCTCAGATGCAGGGGAGGTATGATTGGGCTCTAGAACCCGGATCAGGGGACCGTGCTCTGCCAGGAGAGAGATTTCCTCTGTTGCCAAAGGCAGTCATGATGGAGATAGCTATGTCCCCTCATCTCGAAGATGGGGATAATAACAGTGACGGTCTCAGGGAGTTGGGGTGGGGACTCTGAATGGATGTTTACAACAGGCCCAACCTGGGGAAGCAAAGGCAGGTGGTAAACGCTCTACAAACAGCCGCTATTATTATTATCTTTTTAAAAAAAGTTGTGTTTTAATGTTTATTTTTGAGAGGAAGAGACAGAGACACAGACCACAAGCAGGGGAGGGCAGCGAGGGAGAAAGACACAGAATCCGAAGGAGGCTCTGAGCTGTCAGCACAGAGCCCGACGTGGGGCTCAAACTCACGAACCGTGAGATCATGACCTGAGCCGAAGTCAGACGCTCAACCAACTAAGCCACCCAGGCGCCCCGATTATGATGATCTTTTGCGACTCCGAGAGATTTATTATTACTCTTGCAAGTAGATGATAGTAATCAAGCCTCACCTGCACTTGACTCTTCCCAGAGGATTATTTTTATATCCAGCACCCATTCGAGCCTCCCAACAAACCTGGATAGATTTATGTTACCCATTTTACAGAGGAGAACACTGAGGCTCCGAGAGGCGAAGGGACTTGCCCGAGGTCACACGGCTGGTAGCAGCAGAGCCTGGAGTCCAGTCCAGATCCGACTCCTGTGTTCTCTGTAAAGGGGATGCAGATTCTGGGACCTCGCCGTCCCCTTTGCGGCCACTGCAGTGTAGCCTTCCGTGTAGGCTCCGTTTTCTTCTGTACTTGCCGTGTTCCCTGGAGGCGGGGCATCCGTGACTAGAACCTGTAGCTTTAAACTCAGGAAGGAGAGGATTAAGGTCTGAACAAGGTGCCAGGCCCCACTTGCTCTCTCCCCAGCCGGAGACGGGAGATTAGGGAAGAAGATGCTGTTTCTGCCGGCTCCATCGCTCTTCAGGAGAGAAAATGAAGTAAGATGCCCCTCAGCCCCGGCATCCGTGCTGCCCATCTGTCACCCCAGACGAGGTCCTGTGCCTAGTGTGGGGGGTGGTTTGGCAGCCCAGGCAGCCCCGGCCTGTGAATGTAGGACCCGTGAGGAATGTTCTGTCCCTATGACCTTTCCCCATCTGTCCCAGGCACAAGTCGTAATGGATGCTCCCACCCAAGTTGAGACCCGGCCCTTTACCAAGGTGCTCAGCCTGGCCGCCCCTTACTTTTCTATCCTCGTCCTCCTTCCTCCCAGCCTCCACTCCCACACTCTGAATGTTCCTTCCTCCAAGACTTTGCTCAAGCCCTCCGCCTCACACGTGGGAGTCCGCTTTCCCCCCTGTTCTATACGGCGACCCCCTACCTACCCCTCCAGGAGCAGTTCAAATGTCACCTGCTGCAGGAAGCCCTCCGTGCGTCTGTTAGATAAGAGCAAGCCTTTATTGAGCACCTACAATGTGCCGGTCCCCGAGTTAGGCTCTGGGAGGTAGAGATGCATCAGATCCTGGCCTGGACTCCGGGAGGAAGAAGTGACGATGCTGAAGGTCCCTGGGGACGTGGATGGGAAGCTGCAGAAGTGGAAAGTGACAAGCCCTAACGGGCGTTGGGGCAGGGGGAGTGTTGGCTTTAGGCCTCAGGCCCAAGAACACAAGTGACAGGCAGTGTCCCCTGGCTAATCATCCATCCTTACTTCTTGCTGGCATGTTGGCTCTTCTGGGCACCCGTGTCTGCTCTTGCCCTCACCAACAAGCCACGTGGTGCGGGGAGGGGCAGCCCGGAGCACAGGAAGCACGTGGTTAGGGGCGTAGCTCTGACGTCAGACAGGCTTTGTGACGTTAGGAAAGTCACTTGACTTCTCCATACTTCATCCCTCTGCAAAATGGCACTAGAATAGTATCTGCCTCATAGCGTTGTTAAGAATTAAGTGGATTATACACGTGAGATGCTCAGAACGGGGGGATCAAGCGCGCAGTGGATGTTAGCTATTTCGTTACGGGTTGTTATTTTCATGGGCAGAAGATCTGGGCCCACCGGCTCCCCCTGCACACTAGGAAAATTCATCCCCTCTCTGAGCCTGTCTCCATCGGGAAAATGAGGCAGCAGTGATTTCTAGCTCCGATATTCTGGGATAAGGATGAAGGGAGGTAGCGATTGTAAGGAGGAGGCGGGGGGGAGGGGAGTATAAGAAAAGACCCAGGAGCAGAGCTGAGCGCTGAGCAGGTAGGGGAGATCCCGAGGCAGCCTGCAGTGTTGGTGACCCACAAAAGAGAAGTTAGCAGGAGGGAGTTAGCAGCCGGATCACGAAGGACCTTAAATGCCAAAAGAATGCTTCTGAGAGGTGACAGGGCTTGATCAATTATTTGGAGACAGTGTCTAGTCATTAGGGAGATAATGGGCCCTCCGGAGAGGCAGTGATCTCCCCATCCCTGGGGGCGGATATGGGCAGGGGCGGAGATCTAAGAGAGAATCAGACATCAGATGAGGGAGCCAAGGTCTTAGAGGGCCTGAAACCCCCTGAGAGACTGTCCCTCCAAGAACAGCAGTTGGGGGAAAGGCAGTGGCCACAGCGCTTAAGTGCCCCAGCCCTGGCACTGCCTTGGCATGCTTCTTTGGAATGTGACCTTGGCATTTGACCTCACGCTCGTTGGCCCCAGTTTGCCCATCTATAAAATGGGGGTGATGACAGGGTCTGCATCACAGGCAGTGTGAGAGCAGTCGATGCGACAGCATCGATGTTGCTGTTATTGCTGGGGTTACTGTGATCTCTCTGCCTCGGCTTCCAGAAGCCCCTTCCTCCGTCTTGGCCTCTCTCTCCTCTCCCCTCCATCCTAGGAGGAAGCGGCCGCACTGGAGTCTGGGGCTGACGAGGCTCCAGCCTGAAGCCTCCCTAAGGAGCCTGCCATGGTTACCAGCTGCCTGCAAGGAGAGGCCATAAATCCTGCGCCCGGGGTGGCGGGAGGGAGGGACCTACGTGTGGGGCAGGAAGGGGGGCAGCTAAGTGGAATTGAATCTTGTTTAAGGAGGAGGCCCACGCCTCCCCGGGCCTGTAATTTACTGCGAGGTTGACAAGATGAAAGCGGAATTTTCAGTGGCATAATCGCTGGGACCTCGGGGAAGCACGGGAGATGAGCCGCAAGGCAGGTGGCAGCGGCCTGGCTTTAAGCGAGATCTAGGGCGCTGATCCCGCTGTGAACACAGCAGGCTGTGGAGCCGGGGCACCGGGGCTCAGAGCCGGGCCAGGGCCCGGCTGGCTAAGCCAAGGGCTCAGGCCACATCGTGTCTGCTGTCATCTCCAGAGCTGAGGCCCGGCCCCGGGTTTTTCAGCAGATTTTATGTAGCAGAACGGACCGCCCAGGACGGCTGTGACAGCAGCTACTGACTGCCCAAGCCAAAGGGAGCTGTCTCGCTCAAGGTCACGCCCTCTGGAGGGGTGGGCAACCTACTTCCGATGTCTGGCAGATGCACGGATTGGGAGGCTGGCCTCTTTCCTCAACCGGGAGCACTGCAGCTCCAGAGTGCCCGCGGATCGGCTGAGATCCCTTCTGGGACAGCATCCGGGTTCACCTTCTCCTCACCCCTTCCGCGGTGTTCCTCACCACTCTCCCCCCAGGAAACCTCTCCCCTGGAGCCTGTTTCCAGGGAGGCAGACCTGAGGCTTTCCATCACCGGGAGGCTTGTTTTAAAGCAGCGACTGTGTGTAGTGTTGGGATAGGGTCACAGAGACTTCGTTTCCAGATGGGGAGACCCAGAGAAGGAAGAAACCTACCTAAGAGCTATGGCGTTAGGGGCAGAAGCTGGGATGCCAGACTCCCAGCCCATGAGTCCAACACCTCCATTTTACAGCTGGGAAGACTGAGGCCCAGAAAGTTGGCTGGGGGGGTGGGGGTGTGACTCAGCATCTGTTAGGTGCAGGGCAGAGGGGGTAAAGGAAGCAGTGTCCTAGGGTAAAAGCCCACGAGACCCTTAGCCACGTGGTCTAGAGCACGCGACCTCTTCTAGGTGCCTCTGTTTTTCCATCAGTAACTGGAGAGGCGAAAGCCCATCTCGGGAGGCTGGTGTGGGGGTGGCCTAAGGTATTAACCATAAGAGCTCATACTGGTTGGGGGTGTGGGCGGGGGCGGGGGCCTTCACACACATCTCGATGACTCACCGCCAAGATGTGTTGTTCACAGTAGGTGCACGGGGCTTGATCTCCGTTTCGCCGCTTCTGACCACCTGGTCCGGGGCTCCCGGGTCAGCCTCAGAGTCTGCTGGGGAGCTAGCCCAGACCGAGGACGGGCTCAGACTTTCCTCGTCCAGGCCCCGGCTTCCCCACTTCCTGGCTGTAGCCCCAGAGCAAGTTCCTTCTCCTCTCTGCACCCAGTTTCTTCATCTGTAAAACAAGGTAACTCACGTAAAGTACTTAGCACACTGGCCAATAAGCGTGGCTTCTTTATTTTTAGCTCACCAAATATACAAGTCCTGGCACACAGAAAGCACCCTATAAATGTTGCCTCTTGGTATTATGATCATCGTTACTGAATCAGACGCTCTGGGGACCCAAGGATGTGCATCTTGAACAAGTCCCCCTTGTAACACTGCCAGCACGGCCCTGGCCCTCTGAGGGCTCCTGGAAATCACAGTTTGACCTTTCGTTGTAAAGAAGCCCAGAGAGGGTGAGGACTTGCCCAAGGTCACCCAGTGTGGGGGGATCAAAGCCAATCTCCAACCTAGTCCACTTGCCTTCCAGTCTAGAGAGCTTTCCCCCGTACCGCAAAGGGACAGATTCCTTAATGTCATCTGTTCGAGTTGCAATAAAAATTAACTACCCTGAATATGTCATCATCAGAGCAGCTCCAAGACAGAGAAGGGACTAAGGGAGACAAATGAAATGTGTCAGATACGCTCTTGGGGTGTGGAAGCGGGCTTTGTGGTGACTTTTTGGAAGGCTCCCCCACAGTCGGCTGGTCTCCTCTGCTGGTGGGGAGGTGAGATTCACCGCTAGACACGGGATGGGTGCTGCCTGAGACTTGAAGTGAGCAGAGCTGAGGGTGGGGCTTGGCCCTTGTCCGGCCCGGGTTCTTCCCCACCGCCACCCCCCCCCCATCCTTTGTGCCTCCTACTGATGGCGGTGGGGCCCCTTGGGACTATCTCAGTTCTTTTTTTTTTAATGTTTATTTATTTTTTAGAGAGGGACAGAGTATGAGCAGGGGAGGGGCAGAGAGAGAGGGAGACACAATCTGAAGCAGGCTCCGGGCTCTGAGCTGTCAGCACAGAGCCCGACGTGAGGCTCGAACTCATGACCCATGAGATTATGACCTGAGCTGAAGTTGGCCGCCTAACCGTCTGAGCCACCCAGGCGCCCGGGGACCACCTCAATTCTCAGCCTGGACAGAGCATCGTGTTTTACCATCTGGGTGGGAGCAAGATGGGAGTCCTCCTCTCCCAAGGTTGCCAGTATAGCAGCTGGAAACACAAGGGCAGGGGCCCTGCTGTGGACCCCAGTCGCTGCCCCCGGGGATCCCCTGCAACCAATAAGCTGTCATAGGCTCAGGTCTGGGGGACCCTCCCTCTGGCTGGAGCCCATAGTCCAGGAACTGGGTGGGGGCATGGAGACACCCAGAGGGGGCACCGGGTGGGATGCCATCCCCTGCTGGGATGAGGTGTGTGTGATGTGAGCAGGTACGGCAGACAGACCATCAAGGAGGTGGAACAGGGGACAAGGAGGTGGAAGGGGAGGAAGCTACTGACTGGAGGAAGAGCAGGAGAAAAGGGGAAAGAAGGGAAAGGGGAGCATGGCCAGAGCGGAGACGGAAATCGTGGTACATCCACGCGGGGGAGTACTACACGGCAGTGAAAAGGCACGCGCACAAGCACAAAGACAAATCTCAAAAACGAAGCGCTGAGAGAAAGGAGGAAAATGCAAAAAAAAAAAAAAAAAAAAAAAGGAGTATGATTCCATCCACATGAAGCTCAGACACAGGCAGAACTAAAATGAGATTTTGAGAGTGCGTAATCGGGTGATGGGCTATAAAGAGAGGCAAGGAGCTGGTTGTCGTAAAAGCCAGGATGGAGGGAAGCCGTGGGCTCCTGTCACAGCAGGGGGCTTCTAAAGAGGGGGCCACTTTCAGTGTTTGGATCGACGGGTGGATCCACGACGGGCGGTTCATTTTCCACGACTGACCACCGTGCTGAGCACTTCAACATGCGTCACTTTGTGTAATTACTCGTTCAACTCCGCATCTACGGGCATCTACGGCCTGCGCACTTTTTGGGTAGCAATGTTGAGTTTCACGATTCTGACGGCGCACGAAAAGCTGAGAAAGAGGAGGAGGGAGAGGGGAGGAGAGGATGGACGAGGAGAAGGGGTTCCTGGGGCCATGCTTGGCTGGTACCACAGCGTGCCCTGTCCCCCATCCGGCCGCGTTTGTAAAATGGAATAAATATTGACACGGCCAGGATGCTATTCAATTTGTCCTGATCACTGGGCTGCGGTGAGTTCTGACAGGGCGCGGTGTAAACCAGCAGCTCGGGATGTAATTTCTACTGTCAACATGATGTACAGCGGACTTTGCCTGCGGCACCAGCAGGCGGGCAGGGTGGGGGCGGGGCAGACAGGCAGGTGCAGGCCGGGGGCATCTGGGGCGGAAGGTTCTGAGCAGCCACCCCCGCCCCGGGCAGGCGAGCAGGGGCAGCCAAGGGCTATGCGTGTGCGGGTGCATGCGTACACGTGCGTGTTCATAAGTTGCATGGGAGGCCAGGCCTTGAGAAGAGGCCCAGGCGTGGGGTGAGCAGGGTCAGGAGGAACTGGGGGGAAGGGACATGGTTCATGCTCAGAGCCAATCGCAGGCCTGTCCTTCCCGGCAGTCGCCGAACGCCCCCTGTGCCCATCCTCCTCTCCCTCCCCTACCACAGCCCGTTTGAATTCCAGATCCACCTTCCACGAGCTGTGTGACCTCGGACAAGTCCCTCAACCTCTCTGAGCCGCTGTCCCTTCCTCTGTAATGGAACTTTTAAAGGCAGCTGCTGCGACAATGCAATCAGACCACTGACATAAAGTGCTCTGCAGAGAACTAAGTGTTACCCCTCATTATTAGCTAATTGGATGGCCCCGTGCCTGGCACACAGCAAAAGCTCTATGAATGTTGTCTGTCATTATCCTCACTGACTCAGAATCAGCTCAGTATGTGCAACCCGCCTGCCCGTCTCCCTTCTCCATCCCTTAGATCCACCAAGGCTGTCCCCCAAAGGAGCCGGGTTTGGGACAAAGCCCAGGGGGTCCCACTGCCCCGGCATTCTTTCCAGAGAGAAGTGAGATTGCGAAGGGGTGATGATAACTCACCTGGGTTTCTTGGGAACCGTAAGTAAGTTGAGGCAGAAAGTGCTAGAACAGTGCCCGGCTCTTAGGAGGTGATCAACAGCCATCCGCTGAAACACAACCAAATCATGGGTCGCTCTTGATCTAGCCCCCCTCCCCTGCCCCACCCCATTCGCCTCGTCTGATCCGTCACCAAGTCTGGCCCATTTGCTTCCTAAATATTTCATATCTGTCACCTTATCTCCACCCCAGGATGGCCTCCCTGGTCTGAGGGAGGTCTCTGGCCACACTGCCACCCCCGTCTCACTGGTCCCCTGCTTCCTGTCCTGTGCTCAATGCCTTCTCGTTGCTCTGGAGCCAGAAACTGAACTCCTTAAATTCCATGGGCAGCTGCCTCGCCGTCCACAGTGCACTCTGGCCCCTGAGCTCCCAGGCCCTCAAATGTGGCTTTGTTCGTTTTGTTACCTGCAGTGAGGTCATCTGTGCTTTCTTTACGTATCAGGTCAAAACCCCTGTCTCAGCGGACTGCCCCTCCCCGGCCCCACCCGGTCCTAATGAGATCGTATACCCTGTGAAATACGGTGGGGGGAGGGAGGGCTGTACTTTCTGGTCGTGGAGAATTGTGCGCTTACCTGAGAATATTGGCTTAATAAATATGTCCCCTTACACACACACACACACATGTGCGCACACACACACACTCCCCGGAAGGGCATGGCCATGAGACCCTGATTCACCCAATGCTACATCCTTAGCCTCCAACACCGTGCCCGGTATATAGTAGGTGCTCAACAAATATCTGATGACTCAGAAAACGGAATAAGCAGAGGGAGGTGTGCCACAGAAGGGCAGTCTGGTGGCGTGGCAGTAAACAGGCACCCCCGTCACCTGCCCTTCTGTCCAGCCAGCCATCCACACGCTCTTGTGCCCACTCCCTCACACATTCAGTAGTGGCCACTCTGAGCAGGGCACAGAGGTATGAATCGGAGGGCGCAGAGCGGCAACGGGGGCGCCTGCAGTCAGCAGGCCAGGTGCTGAGGCCAGTCAAGGGCGAATTTGGCTCTGAGCCATGGCTCAGATAAGTGAGCTCACGGGGGGGGGGGGGGGGGGGGGGCTTGGGGGAGGAGACAGAGAGACTGTGCGGAGGGGAGGAACCGGGTCAGGGTTGGACGTGGGGCAACAAGGGAGAGAGAGCATCCTGGCAGAGGGAACAGCAGAAGCAAAGGCCCTGAGGCACGACAGTAGGAAAGGGCGGGCAGTGCCCTCCGCACCTGCACGTGTCAGATACGGCGACGACAATGCAGAGGGGGCAGGTCCAGATCTCACGGGGCCTTGAGCCGCTGCGTGTGTGGTGGCTAACCGACAGGCCCTGAACCTAACAGCCTAGGGTCCAAACCCCAGCCCCACATCGTGCCACACGACCTCATCACGCCTCGGTTTCCTCATCTGGAAAATGAGCGCAAATAGGAGTGCTCACCTCCAAGGATCGTGTGCAGAGCCCCTGAGCGTGAAAGTCCCTTTGTTACTCTGAATGGTAACTAACTAGCTTTACCTTGAAGGTGAAAGAGAACCAGGGAAGGTTTGGCCCGGGAGAAACTTTCAGACCGAGCTGGGCTTCGTGAGGGCAAATCTACGCTCAGCGTGGCCGGGGGGACAAGACTGGGGCCCCTGGAGCAGCCTTTGCAGATGGGGTGACCGCGTGAATGGGGTGCGTATGGCCCCCGCTCCACTCGTCCCCTCTCCCCTGGCCCCCTACCTTTGCCTCCCTAGCTAATGGTCCGGCTACCAAGCCCAGAAGCTCTGGCACACCCTGACTCGACCCCCAAACACACTCAGAGATGTGGACCCCCACCCCACCCCAGCAGGACACTGCTGAGCTTGGCATCACACCCATGGCCCCAGAAATAGCCCGTGGGCTCAGCCCACAGGAGCAGACACCCATGCGGCCCCTCGCGCCACACTTGCTGAGCGCCCACACGTGCCGGGAGTCGCCCCTGGGGCCGGGTGCTGAACACACATGGGCCCCCGGCACACAAGTGCCCCGAGGCACGCAAGGCAATAACTAGTCTGTTCTGTTGGCGACTTCGCGGGGCCCTCCACCCGGGAGCCGCGGGAAGCAAGAGCGGCGAGCAGAGACGGGGTGGCCCCTCCAACAGCTCCTGCCTTACGCTAGGATCCCTTCTGGCCGGAAGGGAGAGCACTGAGCTGGTAGAAATAATTTTCCTTCTCCCCAGGGAGAAGACAGCAGCCAAGCACAGAGAGTGCAGACAGGAGCCAGGCTGCCAGGCACAGCTCCCGCTGGCAAACCTGGGAGCCAGGTGGGCAGGGAGAGAGACGCATCCATGCCAAGCCAGGGGGCGGGGCGGGGGGAGTAAACGAATGCGCGAACAAATGAATGAGCTGCCTTTCCCTGCGTGGCCCTCGTCTCGGGCACCAGCCTTGCGCCCGTGCAGGAGGAACCCCCTTACCCTGCACATGCCTTCCCTCTTCCTGCAGCGAGGTGTGCCCGTGGGCCCCAGAGCAGTTGTTAAATAAACGCATGAGTGACTAAACGAATGAGCAGAAAAATACCTCTGAGCCCCTTTCACCTGGTCAGGATACTGTGTACAAATTAGGGGTCCAGGAGTAGTCAAGTTAGGAGGAATGGTGACCATAGTCCCTATTATCTCATCAGCTAACATTGACTGCCAAAGGCCGTAGACGCCCTCATGGGGTCATCCCACCGGCCCGAGGAGATGAGCACTATTAGCCCCTTTTTTCAGATGAGAAAACCGAGGCTCAGAGAAACGGGGCAAACTGCCAAGGTGAGCATACAGTAATGGAGCTAGGACTCAAACCCTGGTCTGACTTTGGACCCCATCCTCTTAGGCCCCGTGAGCGCTAAATTCTGCCCCAGAGAGAGGGGCTAAGAAGATGATCAGGAACCGTGGGGAGGAGGCAGAGGTCAGGAGGTCCCGGCTGCACCGTGACGTCTCCCCTGCTTTGTCCCGCCTGGGGGGTCATGGTGCCCAGCCCCTCTTCCTGGTCTTGGCACAGAGACAGGCTGGGAAACAAACGCGGGATGGGTAGGATGAGAAGCCCTTCCTCTGTCCCCAGGGAGACAGCCAGATGACAAAGGAGGGCCTGGAGCCACGGAGCTGGCAGTCGGACAGCCTTGGCAACAATGACACCAGGGCACAGAGAAATCAAGAGAGGACACGCTGGCCACCCAGCCCAGACTCTGGAAGGACACAGTGTGGGCAGTGGCAGTGATGCCTGGAGCATAGACAAGGCCACAGCAAATCAGCAAGCCTGCCAGCCCCTCAGTGAGAGGGAAAGAATGTTGCCCAAGCAGCTCCCACAATCTGTCCGAGGCGACATTCTCGGGAGTCCTTCCCAGCACCCAGCTCTGTGCTTGGCTCTGGCAGGCGTGTGCGGGAAGGGGCAGGGAGGGATAGAAGAAGGAATGGCCGTGCCTTCTGTCCTCCAGAAGCTTGCCATCACAGCTGACACCGAACCCCAGAGAAGATTCGGGCAGACAGGTCTGAGGGAGTTTGGAGGAGAGAGAATGAGAGTCTGGAGGAAGTAGGGGCTGGAAGTAGGGCACTGGATCCTCAAGGCCCACAGTGGGAAAAGTCAGTGGCTCAACAACATTATCAAAGCCACGGACTGTACCCTCTTTCTTACTTAGCCCCTTTAGCCTCTTGCGGAGGGGGGTGCAGGGTGGGGGGTGGGGGTCTTCCCTCATTGTCCCAAAATGGCTGCTGTAGCTCCAGCCATCACCTCTTCACACACGCAGAAAATGAACAGTTTCTCCTCAAGGCATCTCTTTTTAAAGAGCAGCAAACAATTCCCAGAAGCTCTCTAGCAGTTATCCCTTCAGATCTCATTGGCCAGAATTGTGTCACATGATACTTTCTAAACCAATCACTGGTGGGGAGAGGAGAAAGGTTCTCGCTCCTTTAGATGAATCACTATTCATAGGGGAGGGGGTGAGCATATGGCCAAGCTCAATATTCTGTGAATATTGAGACAGAATCGCAGCAAGACAGGACTGGGAAAGGGACTGGCTATTAGCAGCTGGCCAAGGCTGTATTTCCCATCTGTCTCTTTAAAACATTTTGTTTTAATGTTTATTTTTGAGACAGACAGAGAACGTGAGCGGGGAAGGTCAGAGAGAGAGGGAGACACAGAATGTGAAGCAGGTTCCAGGCTCCGAGCCGTCAGCCCAGAGCCCGACGCGGGGCTCGAACTCACAGACCGTGAGATCATGACCTGAGCCGAAGTCAGAGGCTCAACCGACTGAGCCACCCAGGCGTCCCCACCATCTGTCTCTTTTACATACCGTAAAACCCAGCAGACTGCTGTGGTAGGGGTGGGAGCTGGGGGAGCAGGCGAAAGTGACCTTAAAAAATCCCTAGAGGGGCTGTCACCCACCCCCACCTATGTCTCTGCCTCCCCGCCTCCCAGTCTCTCTTGAACCCACTCCATTCAAGCCTGCACACCCACCGCACCGCCAAACTCGCTTTCATCGAGGCCACCGCTGACCTCCGTGTGGCCAAGACCGACGGTCAACTCAATGAAGTCCACAGCGGACTTGGCCTGGCGGTAGGATGACCATATAGTTCATCATCTAAACTGGGAGTAAAAGGGGGCGGGACACTATAACAGGTTTGCCGGGACACCGAATGTAAAGCAGGACTGTCACGGGCAAAGCTGGACAGACGGTCGCTCGCCTGAGAGAGCAGTCCGCACGGTTGATGACCCCTTCCTCCTTACAGCACTGTCCCCAGTGGGCTTCCAGGACCCCCCCCTCCCCTGGGCTCCCCTCCCCTGCCCTCCTCTCTCCTCCTGTTCAGTCTCCTTCGTTCCGCCCTCTCCGTCTCCCAGATCTCCGTGGTTGAGGTGCTGGACCTCTTCTCCACCTGTGCTCAGTCCTTCGTGGCCTCACCCAGTCTCGGCTCTAAATACCGTCCAAGTTCCCAAATGCACGCCTGCAGCCAGGACCCCGCTCCTGAGCTCCTGGCAGAAGACGCCCTGGGCTGTTTGGTGTCACTATTGACGCCTAAGAGGCATTTGAATGTAACACGTCAAGACGGAGTTCCTGATCCCCCCACCTCTGCTCTGCCCGCAGCTGTCCTCAGCTCAGGGAGCCGGAACCCCCCACTCCCGCCACTGAGGCTGCAGGGTGGTCGTGCTTGGTTCCTCTTCCCCTGGCGCCCCATTTCCGACCCACAGCATAGCCTGCCACACAGCTTCCCTTCTCGGCAGCCCCCCGCTGTCCCCGCCTTGGTCCCAGCCACCCTCACTTCCCCTCTGCATCATTGAAACGGCACCCCCAGCCCCTTCCAGCCCCGGCTTCCCTCTGTTTTGCACGCGATAGCTAGTCAGCATGATCTTTTACATTTGTTTTAATGTATTTATTTTTGAGAGAGAGAGAGACAGCATGTGTGCACGTGCAAGCGGGGGAAGGGCAGAGAGAGAGGGGGACAGAGGATCCAAAGCAGGCTCCGTGCTGACGGCAGGGAGCCCGATGTGGGGCCTGAACCCACGAACCGCGAGATCCGAGCGGGAGTCGGACGCTCGACCGACAGAGCCACCCAGGCCCCCCGCCAGTATGATCTTTTAAAACAGAAATTAGATCACATCATTCTGTTCAAGCCCTCCCAGGGTAGGGGTCCCATCGGACAGTAAAAACCCAAAGAAGACGCAGCAGGCTCTGATGCCCACCTGCGTATTTTCTCTGAGCTCATCTGCTGCTCACACCCCGTCACTCCACTTCAGCAACAAGGGGTTCCTTGCTGTTCCTCCCGCATACCAAACACACACTGACCTCAGGGCCTTTGCACTTGCCATTCCTGCCACCTGCAATGCTTTTCTCCCAGCTATGTGCCCAGCTCCCTCCCTCCCTCCCTTTGGAGGTCTGTTCAAATGTCACCTTAGCAGTGAGGCCTTCCATGGCCACCTTGTATGAATTCTCATTTATACAGACGCTTGAGAGACAGAAAGAGCAAATCCCCCCACTCTGGCACCTACCCTGCTTTGTTTCCCTCGATAGCATTTACCATGATCTATCATGTTATTTATTGGTTTCTTTATTTATTTGTTTACCGTCTGTCCCCCATGAGACTTGCAAGGGCGAGGACTCTACCCGTTTCTTGTTGTGCCTAGAGCAGCACAGAGTGGAAATTCACGAATATTTCTGGAATGAGTGAATGTGCACCACATACACGCACACACGCTGACGTCCATGATTGCAGGCACAGGCCCACACACACAGGAACCACACACGCGCACACGGGCCCCAGAGCACATGGGTTATAGGAGCAGAGGCTGAAGAGTGGAGAGAGCACAGCCGACGTTTACTGAGCCAGCCTGGGGCTTGGCTTTTAATCCCACTTGGGATTAAACAACTGCGCGGCAGGTTGAGACCTGCAGCCTAGAGAAAGCCACCAGCATGCCTAAGATCTCCTGGGAAACGCTGGCAGATGGGAATGCAGGCCCGAGGCTCCACAGTGGCCCCCAGTGAAGGACCGAATGCCAGGACAGGGTCCTGTGGTCACACCCACTCAGGAAACGCAGCTGGAGCAGGAAAGGGAGGAAGGGAGGGAGAGAAGAGGCCGAAGTGGCTGCAGGAGTCCTGGCAGGTGGCTGGGGACCCTGACCAGGCCAGCGCCTGAGAGAGGCCCAAGTGGACGGGATGAAGGCCTGGGGAGGAGACACAGGTGGGGGGCTCGGAGGGCCCCCCTCAAACCATAGTGCTGGGTGTGCCCTGCCCAAGGGGGCCCAGCCAGGGCGGCAGGTTGGGGCCGAGATGCAGCCACCCTTGTCCTGCCCAGCATGTCCCCCCACCGCCCGGCACGGGGCTGTTATCGCTGAGAGGGGTGACTTTTCCTAGTCCTTCAAAGGTGCCCCACGCCAAGGGGAATCCAAGCCTGGGTTCGAGACCGCACTCCTCCACTCTTGAATTCTGCTTTCTCTAAAGTGAAATTTGACCTCTGGCCTTTGCCCCCACCATAGACCTTCCACAGAGCGCTCCTTCTTCCCCAAGAGCCCGAATTCCATGGGTCCAAATCCTTCTTGCACTTGAACTTCAGGTGACACCTCCTCTACCCCACAGCCCACTGTGTTGTGCTTGGCCCTTCTGTGCTGAGGGCCTTCCATCACGAAACCCCCTTATGGCCATAGACCGTTTCGGTCTCCTGTGGTTTTTATTGTATAAAACTCCCCCAAGCCCTTCTCTGCACACACAGAATAAAACGGCTAACTCATCTGCAGCCACCCTCTTGCTCTGCACCAGCCACAGTGGCCTCCTTCCTGTTCCTCAGCTTATTCCAGCCTCTGGACCTTTGCACGTGCTGTTCCCTCTGCGTGGAACCATTTTGTGCCAGGCTTCTTCTCATCCTTCCAGATCAGCCAAATTATCACCTCCTCTGAGAGGCCCTCCCTGATATCACATCTAGAGTAAGACACCCACTCCAGCCCTTCCATCATTCTCTTCCTCCCCTTTTCCTGTTTTGTATTCCTTCGTAACGCTTCTCACCCCCAGAAATTATATGGTAGATTTCTTTCCTTTATTACTAGAAGGTCAGCTCCAGGAGGACCAGGACTATTTCGTTTATTGCTTTGTCTCCAGGGCCCAGCACAGGGGCCGGCATCAGGGAGGTGTGGTAAATAGTTGTTGAAAGAGTAAATGAATAACCAGAAGAAATGCATCTCTCTCCTGATATACAGCTGAGCAACTGATTGTACCTTGCGGTCTTCACAGAGAAACGATTTTGAAAGTATGTTGAATGAATGAATGAATGCATGCATTTCTGTCTCCCCACTTGTAGTAGATGCTAGTGTTTGATGAACGAATGAATGATAGAATGTTTGAAAAGGTGGTGTAAAGAAAGGAAAGGAAGGAGGGAGAGCGGCGATGGGGTGCCTGCAAACACGGCGGGGGGGGGGGGGGAATCTCCCATTGTTCCCACCTCCTGCGCCTCCGCAGCTGTCCCCAGGGGTGGCCCCAGCGCCCCCCCCAACCCGCCCTCCAGCCGGCCCCTCCCCTCTGCGTCCCTGCAGGGCCCTGATGGGTCCTGGAACTGCCTGATGGAGTCAGGGGAACAGTTCCTGCCGAGCCCGCAGGGAAGTCATAAGCTCCAGGAAATGAAGGCTGCTGAGCGATGCCTCCTCTCCTCACCCATAACTCCAACCTCATTACGACCGGCCCAGGCTGTAACGTGGGGAATCAGAGCAGGCTCCCCAGAGGCCGGAGCACATCTCCGGGATCACAGAGCAGGGCCCCAAGGGGAGGGGGGTGTCTTCAGGCCTCAGCTCTGCCTTCACGCCCAGGCCCTACAGAGCCGGTGAGGAGGGGGTGGAACGGGGTGCTGGGGGTGCTCGCAGCAGGGTCACGGGCCCTCCTGACCTCCCTTAGTTCAGGGTGGGGCCTGCAGGGAAAGAGGGACCAGCATGTCCGGGACTCCTCCCTCCTCTCCTCCCCAGGGGCCGTGAGGCTCTCAAATGCAGCGTCAACCTCCTGCGTCCCCCTTTCCAACAGACTCCCTACCCGGAACCCCTTTCGTAAGGAAATTCTGGTGCCCGTGCCCGGCAAGAGCACTGGGGAATCAAGCATCTGCAAAACGGGTATAAGACACCAACCTTCACAGCTGCCGTGACTCACTCAAGTCAGTTAAAGGGATGAGAACTGGCCTCTTTGGTGCCGGCTCATAGGGGGTGGTCTACATTTCTTCTGCCCCCCGAGATTCCAGCCACCTGGGTCACCCGCAGGTGGACCTCTGCCCAGCCACACCCCTCATGCTTCCAACCTAACTCCCCCCACCAGCAGGACGCCTCCTAGACTGCCTGCCTCTGCTCCTCTGCCCTTTCTTCCTACCGGCTCAGATGCCCCCTTTTCCGAGAAACGGCCCTAATTCCCTCCCACCCACCTTCCCCTTGCAGACACAGGTGCCCACTCCCTTCCCGGAGCCCCTCTTACAGCCCTGCTCACACTCCACCTGGCATTTAGGTTGTTATCGGGAGGTCTCGTCCCCACGCCTCTAAACTGTGAACTTATTTTTGTCCAGCCCAAACCTGGCCAAGCCGATGCCCCGTGGAATTGAGTTGTTGAACTGAGCTGAACTGGGCTTGGGGAGAGGGGTGGAGATTGAGCCCCTCACCTCCACTCACTCTTGTCGGTGCCTAAAATACCTCCATTAAAGCGGCATTGCTGTCCCCTGTAAACACCCACATTAAGCCATTATTCATCATTATGGCTTGAGTAGGAGTTAGTCCCTCAGATCCTTTTTTGCTGAAAGCAGGATCTGATGGAGGGGTGAGGGAGGGAGAGATGGATTGATCTGGGGACCGCGGTGCTGGTCCAGGGTGGGGGTGGGGGGGAGAAGTGTGTCTCAGACCCTGCAAAAGGAATGTTTTCTGGGGGAATGTGGAGACACCATGGTAAGCCCAGAGGGCTTGTGGCCCTGCCCAAAGTCACTCGACACCTCCAAGCAAGGCCGTTGGGGACTCATGTGCCCCATCTCTGAAAGGGGCTGTGCAGGGACGAGCAGGAGATCCGAGGGTCTTCCTTGGGCTCCTGGTTTGGATGAAGTGACCTCTCACCTGCTGTGAGAAGGCAGGAGTGTGGGTAGCCCTTGAAGACCCCTTCTAGAAGGACCTGCTCCCTCTCTGGGGCAGGGGATTTCCAGGGGCTGGGCTGGGCTAGATAGATTGTCAGCCAGCGTCAGGGGGCGCAGCTGGTAAGGGCCCTGCTCCGGTGGGCATGGGGGCTCCTGGAGGGAGGACCACGGGGAAGGAGCCGGACCCAGGCTGTGAGAAAGTGGGCGGAGGCTGAGAGAGGACAGGTGTGTGATGCGAGTTGAAAGGAAGGATCCAGGGCTGGGGACTGGGGGTGGGCAGACCAGACCCTGGCCCAAGAAGGCCGGGATCACGATGGGTCACAGCAGGTGTCTAATTAGTACCTAAAAGAAGAGCCGTCGACTCAACCGGCCCTGCCACCACAAGGCGCCCCCCCTGACGTTTCTTTTGTTTCTCTCGCAGGCTCGGTCCGGTCGGGACGGCCCCTAGTCCTCCAGGGACCCGCCCGGCCGCAACCAGCACCCCTCCGCGCGGGGACCATGGCGCACGGCTGTCTCGGGAGCCGCGGGGGCGCCGCCTGGTGATCCGGCCGCGGCGGCGCGAGGGGGGCGCGGGCGGGGACCCCGGGGGCCAGTCCATGCCCCGGGAGCGGCCGCGCCCCCTCCCCCTGCAGCCGGGCTCCCCCGCCGCTGGGCGGCGCGCAGGGCCGCGGGCCTGTCCGGGTGCCCCGTCGGGGGCGGCGCCCCGGCGGCCGCGCTGAAGCCACCATGTGACGCGGCGGCGCTCCGTGCTGCCACCGAGCGGCGACGCCCCGGTGCCTCCCGTCCATGCTCCTGGGCCCCGGCCCGGCGCACGCCAAGCATGAGGCCGCGGCCCGACGGTCGGGGGCTCCGGGCGGGAGCCGCGCTGTCGCCCGCGCTGCTGCTGCTGCTGCTGCTGCCGCCGCCGCCGCCGCTGCCGGGACGCCTGTGGGCGGCGGGCACACCCGCGCCGGCGACGCCCGGGGCTCGGCAAGACGGCGCGCCCGGCGCGGGCCGCGTCAAGCGCGGCTGGGTGTGGAACCAGTTCTTCGTGGTGGAGGAGTACACGGGCACCGAGCCCCTGTACGTGGGCAAGGTAAAGTGGGCCCCCGCACCCGCTGCCCCGCGCCTGGACCCCGGAGACACCCACTGGGAGGCGCGAGGGACCCCAGCTCCCCTAACCCCCGTCCCAGTCCCTGGTGCCTCCGCCCAGCCGCGCCCCGCCTGGGGCAGACGACGGGGTCCTGCCCGCCGCTTCCCTCCCCTGCCCCACGCACGCCCTCCTCCGGTCCCTCTCCCCGGTGCGTCTCGGAAGAGTGCTAGTAGGTAAACCCAGGCCCCCCGTCTTGTAGCCCCGTGCATCTAGAATGTAGGAGCAAGTTTGCAGATCTGCTCGTGTCACACACATATTCTCTCCACTCTGCTTAAAATTCTTCAATAGCTTCCCACGCGCTTGGGGTCAAGTCCAAATTTCGTCCCGTTGCCCACAGAGATCTGGCTCCCCCTGCAGCCCCATCTGCCACACTCCTCTGAGTTTCAGTCCCAGGGCTCTCCCGCTGGCCCTTACAGTGCCCCGCCCAGTCCTGCCCCCGCCTCTTTGCCTGGGTTATTTCCTCCCCGGTAACAGGTCGGTCCTGCTCTTTCTGCTGATTACACTATATTGATACTCAGGTCTCCACTCAAATGCCACGTCCCCAAAGAAGCCATCCTGACCACACCAGGCGTGGACAGATCCCCTGTGTGTGGCCATCCCTCCCTCTCATGTGCCCTCCAAGGTCTCCATAGCTTTCCTTCATAGCACTTAATTAGGCATGTGTTTGTTTGTTTATTTTTCCAATTAGACAAACTGTTCATTGAATTAATGAATGAATGAATGAATGAAGAATGAATGAAAGTGACTTTCTCAAACTCCCTGCCTAAATGCTCATGAATGTGCCTAAAGATCTGTGCCTTCAGAGTGTATGAAGCTGGGAAGGACTTTTGTTCAGGCCTTCCAATCCCTAGCCCCTCATGGGTGTGATGCTGGAGCCTCTGCCATTTGGAGGCTCCCCAGAGTAGCAGAAATGCTCTGGTTACAGGGTAGCACCTTGCACTGAGCAGACGGTCAACAAACGGTATCTGTTGGCTGGCTTCATGGAGGAGAAAAACACCTGAGCTGGGTTTTGGTGTATGAGTAGGAGTTCATCAGGCTGATGAAGAAGAGGGCATAGCCTCTGCAAAGACTTGGAGGCCTGAAGGAGGCTGGCTTATTCAGAGGCTTGTCAGCAGTTGAGATATGGAGGCAGAAGCTGCTTCTAGGGTACAGTTCTCTGGTTTCTGCTGAGGCCGGTCAGCCTTCCAGGAAGTTTTGGTCAGCAGACACGGGGAAGAGACCAACTCTGGAGTTGCCTGTGTGCTTAACGAGTCTGAGAATTGGGAGACTGACCAACGTGCTCATTTTGGAGGCTCAGGGATCAGGGAGCGGAGGAAAGCCTTGATGTAAATCTCTAGGTTTGTCTTGCAAGAAACCTAGATTTTCTTTGGGTCTAGACACAGTAATCCCTGGTCCTTGGCTACTTTCCCTCCAGACGTGGCCTCAAGGTCACCTAGCCAACTAGTGGCAGAGCCGAGGACTCCTGACTCCCAGCCAGGGCAGTGAGATGGCGGGGCTGGCAGAATGGAGTCAGGGGGGTGGGGAAGAAGGAACCAGTACCGTCTGGGCCGTAGCTGATGGTGAGGAAAGCTAAGAAGGCAGGCTCGGGGGCCAGACGCACCTGAGTTTCGGGCCTGGTTTTGCCAACCCGTGAACCATATTACTTTGACCGAGTTGCCTCACCCCTCTGAACCTGTGTCTTCATCTGTAAGAGGGCGGCTACAAGAGCCCGCGTCCTAGCGTTGTTGAAAGGATTAAGGAAGAAAACAGCCTATTCGGTGTTCAGCCTGCCACATGTTCGTTGTTGTCTCCTCCTCATTCTCCTCTGAAACACTCTCCCAGACATTCTCCAAACCCCTCCCAGACATCCAGGCCTGGGAGATGGACTTGGGTCCAGGAAAACCCCAGAGAGACGGAGAAGGGCTCGGACACATCTGCCTAAACGTCAGCTTGATGATCTCGGGTACCTGGGCTCTGTTGTCTGCCTGGCCACTGGGGCTCTGAGGCCTCCCCAGCCACCCAGGTCCTGCAAGGATGAAGGAAACCCGCCCCTGATTCAGCACTTTGCACTGCATCCGGCCAGGCGAGCCATTAGCACGCGTGGAACCCTACCTCTGTCTCCAGAAAACACAGTCTGTCGCCTTACTAAGTCCCTTCATTATAAGGCTGGGAAACTGAGGCCTGAGGCAGAGAACATCACACCAAGGTCACCTAGCAACGTGGTGACCAAACCAACCCAAGGGACCCGATATCCCGACACCAGCTGCGGGCCCAGTGCAGTGTAACTGCCCTTGGCTGTGAGCCAAGCACCGTGCCCCGCCCCGGTGTCCTTCTTCTCCTTGAGGCAGCCTCTCCCAACATCCCCACTGCTGTCACGACGACGGTGTTATCCTCCCCTCTGGCATGTTCACCCCGAGCCCCCCTCTCTTATTCCCAGAACCCACCTCTGTGCGGGGAGGAGAGAGAAGTTTCCACCCCTTTGCAAACATTTGCCCAGAGCACGCTTTCTTCGGAAAAGCAGCATACAGCGTGTGGCTCAAGGGGGCCGCCTGGAGCCAGGCAGCCGGGCTCGGATCTCAGCTCTGCCCCTTACTGTCTCTCTGATCTTGGGCACGTTATTTAACCTCTCTGAACCCTGGGTTCCTTATCTGCTGAGACAGGCTGTTACTATCCCCTCCTCAAAGGGTTGCGGTGAGGGTTCCCCGAGTTAGCTTATGTCAAGGACCTAGCATAGCTCGTACCTGCACCTGGCATGTGCTCCGTATTAGCTTTTATTATTAGAGGTCTCGCCTGGTATTCCCACCACCTCGAGCCTCCCAGCTACACAGACGCTACAAACCTCTGCCCCAAACCCCGAAAGCCTTCTTGGCAACCCGATGTCCTGCTTTCTCACCACGAAGCGGTGCGGGAGGGGTGAGGGGGGTGGGCAGGGGGCAGATGGTCTCTGAATATTCTGTATTCAATAGGAATATGAAGAACATGAGCTTGGACTTTTAAAAACCACCTGTCTCCTTTCCAGCCGAGCCCCACCTTCGTGTGGGCGGTCGTATGTGCACACACGCATACACACACACACACACACACACACACACACTCATACCACACTCTCTGGCTCTTTGGGAAGCAAGGACTTCTCGTTTCCGTGAATTCACTGCTTCCCGGTCCCCCGCCCCAGGGAGCCGCTGGGAGCATCCGTCCTTGTCGAATTCCAAAGGTAGCTTAGCAACAGCACCATCCGCCGAGTAACCCCGGGCGCCCAACGGTAACCTATTTTACAAGCGCCTTCTTCATCACTCACCGCCAGACTCCTGTCGGCACCCGGCACCCGCAGGAACCGCCGGGGCCCCCGTAGCGGGTAGTGGTCGCCACCCAGGCCCCGGCCCCGCACCGGCGACTCCCTCCGTGGTCCTGCCGCCTCAGCAGCCCGGCCCACCTCTTCCAGGAACCTTCCCGCAGCACCCACCCTCAAATCAACCTCCCAGATTTCCATACAATCTGGGTACTTTGACTAATCCCTTTTCCGAACTGTAATTTCCCCCGGGTCTTCTGTCAGCTGGATGTGGATTTTGTAGGATTTTTTAATTTTTTTTTTTAAAAAAAGATAGAATTATGGGGTCAGCACTTATGACCAACTCCTGTGGGCGGTGAGATCTATTTTAGATATACAGCAGGATTAAAGTGGGGAGGAGAGCAGATTTAATTAAGTTGCTAATATTTAAAGAAAATTGATGAACTCCTGGTTTACGAGAAGCACAGGCGTGAACAGACCCCCTCATTCTGGGGGGGGGAGGCTTTTTATTTGATTTGCTTTCCGTTTAAATCCTGGACTCGTTTTATTTGCGTAGCTGCGCTGTCCGTTTAATTGTCTTTAATAAGGAAAACGTACCTCTGCTTGCATTTAATTTTGATTTAATTAGGAGGAAGTAATTAATGGCCTCATAAATCCCATTTTTCAGTTCCCCCCGGGATGAGAAGCCATCACTCTTGTGTTTTCCACATTGTTTATGATCAAGGGCTGGGGCTTGAGGAGGGGGAATTTCCTCTGGGCCAGTCCACACTCGAGGAGGAGGCCGTGGAGGAAAGAACCCAGGATGCAGAGTGAGGCCTCAGGGTTGCCTCTTGTTAGCTGTGTGACTTTAGGTAGAATATAGGCCCTCTCTGAGCCTCGGCTTGCCAATCTGTGCAGTAGGGAGAGAAAAACCTCTGATTCACAAGATCATAATGAGACATCAGTGAGGCTACGGTAAAGGGTCTAGACGTGTGTCTGGTGGCTCTTCTCCACCTGGGCTTTAACAGTGATCGGATCCTCCAGAAATCCCAGAAGGCAGCTGGGGAGGCTTACTGGCAGCTGTATGTTTCGTGTTCATTTATTCAATACGTTTTGGTGCCAGGCTGTGTGCTGGGTCCTGGGTAGATGGAAACGAACAGCCACATGCTTGGTCCTCAAGGCGCTCACGTCTCACACTCACACGTGCATATACTCTTGCACACATGCACACGCACACACTCGTTATCTCACTTCCCCCGTACTTTCTCTGCAGGCCCAGGCATGGGGAGTTCAGCGGCCATGAATCAAAGTTAGTCCACACCCCTGAGGCTCAGGACAGCTGGGGAGACAGATGTGCGACACTGAGGTGTTTGGCGGAGTGTGGAGCGGGGGGGGGGGGGGGGGGGGGGGGGGGGGGAGCGTGCGCAGGACGAAGTGGGGGTGGGGGGCACCTCAGAGGGTTGCCTGAAGGAGAAAACAAGCTAGGTTTAAAAGACAAGAAGGTAGGGGCGCCTGGGTGGCTCCGTCGGTTGAGCATCTGACTTCGGCTCAGGTCATGATCTCGCGGCTCGAGAGTTCAAGCGCCGCGTTGGGCTCGCTGCCGTCAGCACAGAGCCCGCTTCGGATCCTCTGTCCCCTCTCTCTCTGCCCCTCCCCCACTCATTCTCTCTCTCTCTCTCTCTCTCTCTCTCTCTCTCTCTCTCAAAAACGAACATTGAAAGCAGACGACGGTACTAGAAGGTACTAGATGATGCCCCTGTCTCTCCGTCAGGTCAGGATTTCAGCCTGTGGTCTTGTGTCAGGAGACCGGGACGAAGGGTGACCCTTACTCCCTCCTGAGACCGGGGTGGGAAAAGGAGACTAATTTGCATCAAACACCTACCATGTGCCAGAAGCTTCCACACATTGTCTCATGGATCTTTGGAGCACAGGGGAGCAACAGCGTGTCCTTTACAGATGAGAAAACTGAGGCTAGGAGAAGGGCAGCTTCTGGCTCAGGGCCACGCAGCAGGGCAGTGGAGAGGCTACTCCGGTGGCTGGTCCTGAAGCCAAAGCCCGTCACCTCTCCTGATCTGTGACGTGCAGTCCTCTCCCAAATGATGGAAGAGAGGCTCAGGTAGAAGAGGCCGCCTGTGACTGGGGCCGGGACGAGGCAAACGGTGTGTGTGTCCAAGCCCCCTCCTCCAGCCAGACTGACAGATTCGCAGGGGCCACAGACGGACAAACTGCACTTTGGAGTCAAACAGATGTAGGCCCAGCTCAGTCTCCTCACCTGGGAAAGGGGGATACATTGATGTCCATCTAATTCCATCGCGGAATTAGATTTCTACAGAGGCCCCACAGCACATCTGGCACATAGTAGGTGCTCTGTCCATAAGAGCACTGTCCCCCAGCCTCCACTCACAACCGAGAGTCTTGAGAAGTGTCCTTCTGGGATAGAGACCCAGGTGCACTTTCTGACTCCGGAGCTGGGACCCAGGCAGGCTGGGCAGGCAGCCCCAGCCAGGCCCAAACCCGCAGCTCTGAGCTCTTGGTTCTGGCCCACGTCGCTCAGCCCGGTCTGACTCTGCAGTCCCCGGAGGGTAGCCACTGGGCCACCGCGTAAGCCCCAGGTCGTTCTTCACAGAAGAACATCGGTGACATCACCACTGGGTTCCGCTCCCTCCTCCCCACCCGTCACTCGTGAGTGATCCCTGCCCGGAGTCTGAGTTCACATGTAAGCAAGTAAGGTCTGCAGGGACAGGATAGAGAGCCAGGGGACAGAAAGGGAAGGCGGCGATGATCTACAGAGGGTTCGGGTCATTATGAAGTGCTCTCCTTTAAACCTCACTGCACCTGTGCCAGAAGGGTTTGATCTAGTTTTTCAGGTGGGCGAACGGACTCAGAGAGGAAAAATGAACAAGCCCACGATCCCAGCGTGGGTGAGTGATGGGATCAGGAGATCGGCTTCCCGAACTTAGCTGTGTGACACAGTGAATGACTTCCCCTCTCTGTGCTTTAGTGTTCTCATCTGAGAAATGGGGAGAATAATACATTTCCTAGGGCAGAGCTGAAAACTACTTAGATTATAGCTGTTAAGAATCACCCCCCAGGCTGTCTGTTCCACCACACGGCTCAGAAACGTTCACTGACACAACAAGCAGACAACACGTCTGATTGGAAAGTGCGTGGAGGCACTCGCAGACGGAACGAGCTGACCCTCTCCTCTCCCCATCTCCCCTGGGCAAAGGTGGAGGGAAGACATAAACAGCAAACAGGAGAGACGGGTCTCCTCATCCCCAGCACTGCCGATGATTCAGGGCTGACGTCCTGAGATAATTTTATTGGGGGCATTAAACTGAGTTATGAGGTTTTTACAATCCAGCCACTTATGAGAAATCTATTAACAGTAACTGGACAGGAAGAAGGCTTCTCAGTGGAGCCCAGAACGGGCATTAATTGGGGCAATCTATAACAGGACGGGGACCCGGAAAGGTTCCACCAGACGCCTCCATTTACTCCCCGCAATTTCTGCTGAGAATCAGCAGACTCGCCAAAAAGAGAGAGATGCCCATTAATCGGCTAATGAAATATGAAAATGTTTATGGGCCATTCAATCTTCCAAATGGCACTTCTATAATCCACCTTTCAGACACAGAGTTCCACCAGCAGAATTTATACCCGGGTTCCTCCCGCGTGGCAAGGGGTGGGCTTTCGTCCCTCTCCGTGACGACTTCATTGGCACCTGTTATCCTGCTGAGTGGGCTGAGGTACATGGCATCCTGGCCCGAAAGGGGCCTTAAGGATTCTGTCATTCGCATTCAATCTCTGTGGAAGCTTAGAGCGGGGCAGGGACCCCCCCAAGGTCACCAGCTTCATTGGATGATTTTCCCTGTGCTTAGAGCTGCCTCAGAAATTAGGGCATTGCAGGATCAGGACCTAGGTGTTTCCGTTTCGGAGAATAGCCTTCCTCCTGGTCCCTTGCCTAAGAAATCTGAGTTCAGTGAAAACAGCCTGGGCTTTGGAGCCTCACAGTGCCTGGATTAAATCCCAGTTATATATAGCTAACATTTAGTAAATAATATAATAATAACGATAGCTACCATTTATTGGACACTTATTATGTCTCTGGCAGGGCTGATTTTCAGCTGGTACACACCAGTACAGTTGAGCCGGTCGTTAAGATAGTGGAAAGGTAAATAATCTCTCTCCTCTCCCTTGGCCCCAGTTGCCTCAGCATCTTGGACCTCTCCCTGATCCCGTAGCCACAGGGTCCTGCCTGGCCCAGCAAGGGCCCTGCTGCGATGCCAGGGCAGTGCCCCCGCCGTGTTGGCTGGTAAATATCACGTGCCCCGTGGTGCCAGGCAAGTCCCCCAGCACCTCGAGGAGGGAGGTGTCCGTGTGATCCACGTGTTACAGAGGAGGTGACCGGGGAGGCCCAGAGAGGTGCAGTGACTTGTGCGGGGACACCCAGGGGGATGATGCTCTAGCCAGGGCCACGTCGCACTGCCTCCTCCTCCCCGAGGGCTGCTCCCAGAAGGCTTGACGACGGAGTGAGAAAGCCCAAGCCGGAGGCCAGATCAGTTCCTCTAGCTGTCTGACCTTGAGCAGACCATCCCACTACTCTAGTCCTGAGGAGGAAAAGGAAAAAGAAAACCAGCTGTAAAATAAGGATAGAAAACCTACTCTAGCAGGTCGTTTTTTGTTTTTTGTTTTTTAAAGAAGTACGTGAATTGCTTAGCACAGCTCCTGGCACGGAGGAGGTGCCCCTTCAGTGTGCATTCCCTTTCCTCCCCCCTCCCTTTCTCTGCTCCCTGTCCCCACCACATGCCAGGCTCAGAGTCTGGCGGGGGTTGGACCTAGAACTCGGGATGAGGTCAGAGACAGCCATTTGGAAGCTTGTTCGAAACGCGAGCGCCGAGGCCCCCCCCTCCCAGACCCACTGACCTGCCGCCCCCCCCCCCGCCCCCCGCTGCCTCCCCAGATCCACTCGGACTCGGACGAGGGTGACGGGGCCATCAAGTATACCATCTCAGGCGAGGGCGCTGGGACCATCTTCCTGATTGATGAGCTGACGGGAGACATCCATGCCATGGAGCGCCTGGACCGGGAGCAGAAAACGTTCTACACGCTGCGGGCTCAGGCCCGGGATCGCGCCACTGACCGCCTGCTGGAGCCTGAGTCGGAGTTCATCATCAAGGTCCAGGACATCAACGACAGCGAGCCCCGCTTCCTGCACGGCCCCTACATTGGCAGCGTGGCTGAGCTCTCACCCACAGGTGGGCGGCGGGCTCCAGAGGCGCGGGGCTGAGCCAGGGCGTGGGGGAAGGGGAGCTACGGGGCTCTGAGTGGGAGCCTGCTGTGGGGACTGGCTGACACCCTAGAGGGGCAGGAGAGACAGGAACCGCTGCTCCAGGCAGGCAGGGGGTACGGGCATGAGCCCAGGTGCCCGCAGGGGCTCAGGCATAGTTATGACCCGGTCACAGCTGCGCCCCTGAACAAAGGCACACACATGACCTCGGGCACATTCACGGACACAGACCCCACACGGACACAGCCCTACGTATGGACGCAGCGACACCCTGGGACACGGACACGCCCCACGTGCAGTCACGCACACGGGCCCAGCCCCACTTACAAGTTCGGCTGACCTGCACACGGCCCTTCCCCGGAGCTCAGCCCCACGCAGACCTCGAACGGCCCTTGGCCACGGCCCCTACACAGGCGCGGGTGCACCTGCCCGCAGGCACACCTGTACCTGGAAACCGCCAGAGCCGAACACAGCTGAAACGAGGCCCAGCCACACAACCAGACATGACCTCACCCCCAGCACAGCCACATAGGACCCCACTCAGGAAACAGCCCCTCACACACATGGAGCTGACTCACAGACACAGCCACCCCTACAGAGACACGGGCAAGAGCCACAGACAGACGTTACCCTCCGCGGGCCAGGCTCCACCAGAGTGTAGCTCCAGGAGGCCATGAATGTGGGTGCAGGCTGCTGTAAATACACACACACACACACACGCAGGTCCGCACGTATGCCTGGTGTGCATGTGCATTCACACGTGAGTGTGCAGTGACCAGATGTGGCTGGTCAAACGGCACTTTAAGGCCTGTGCGTGCACAGGACGTGCTATGTGTCTGTTTGAGTGCATTCATTCATTCATTCATTCACTTAACAAGCATGTACAAGGACCTACTATGTGCCAGGCACTGAGAACATGGCATTGAAAAGGCAGACAAGTCTCCCCATCATGGAGGATACTTTCTGGCTGAGGAAGACAGGCGGGAAGCAAGTGAACACACACGTCATTGGTCTGGGAAGGCTTATCTGAGGAGATGACATTAAATGGAGGCCTGAAGGTTGTGAAGGATGGGCCCTGGGGGAAGAGCATTCCAGGCAGAGGGAACCGTAGCTACAAAGACCCGGAGGAGAAGTGGAGAGGCGATCGGGTCGTGCAGCCCTGTGGACCATAGTCAGGGCTTTGCCTTTTATGCTGAGCGAGCCGGGAAGTCAGTGGAGAGGCTTGTTCAGAGGACGGATACAATCTGACTTAGTTTTAACAGGATCCCGTGCTGTTCTGTGAAAAATAGATGGTGGTGGGGCTGGCAGTGGGGCAGGGACAGAAGCAGATTGCCCGTTGAGAAGGATATTGCAATTACCTGGGCAGGAAATGATGGTGGCTTGGAACGAGGTGGGACCAGTAAGGGTATAGAGAAGAGGTCGACTGTGAGGTGTATTTTGAAAGTAGAGCTGAAAGCATTTGCTAATGGATGGGATGCAGGGTGCGAGAGAGAGACAATTCGGGGATGATTCCCGAGATTCTGACCTGGGCGATTAAACTGATGGGATTTCCATTTACTGAGACGGGAGGAGCAGCTGGAGGAATAGGTCTGGAGGACGGAGGGACATCAGGAGTTGGTTTCCATCGTGCTGAGTTGGAAGTACTGATGAGACAGCCAAGCAGAGACCTTGCGAAAGGCACTTCAATATATAGGCTCGGTGGAGAGATAAATCGGAAGTTGTCAGTAGCAAAGACCCGTGGACTTGCAGAGCCCAATGATTACCTAGAAATCAATTTTGAAAATGGGGGAAACTGAGGCTCAGAGGGGCAGTGATGTGTCCGTGGTCACACGGCAAGTCAGGGGCAGCTCAAGCCCCTGACTTCCTTGGTCCTGCAGCCCCTACTCACCGACTCAGACTCTGGCCCTGTCTCGCTTCATCCCAAACGGACCAGAAAGACCAGAAAAGACCAGAAAGGTGGTAAGAGATGAGGCTGGAGAAGGAAGCAAGAACCATACCCGAAGGACTTGAGGGAGGCACCGAACCTGGGAAAGACTTAAGCAAGGGAGCGATGGGCATTTAGAAAGCTCCCTCTACTACAGTTCGGAGAACGGGTGGGGACAGGGGACTCAGAGGGAGGCATCCACCAGGCATCCACCACTTCACTCCCACTTCAACTCTGAGAGATGGCAAGACTGATGGTAGCATCCCCATTGGACAGATGGGAACGCTGAGGCTCAGAGAGGAGAAAATGTGCCCACCGTCACACAGCAAGTCAGTGACTGAGGAAGTCAGGGCTTGGGTCCCAGACTGTTGGAGTGGCAGTGTCTCTGTGTCAGACTTGGGGGAACCAAGGCCGAGAGAAGGGCAAGGGCACCTTCAAGGTCACCCAGATTGTTGGAGGCAGAACCACCCCCCCGCACCCGCCACTACCGGGTTCATGAGTATCAGCCCCAGGCGCCCCTGTGCTGCCTCACCTCCCTCTCCCAGCCTACTGACTCTGACATTCAGCTCAGGGAAGAGTCGGGCATGGGGACTCAACTCGGACAAGCCAAGGAACCCAGGAGGGGGAGGGAGGAAGCAGAAATTAAATTAGTTTATTTCATTTGAGCAACTTTTTGAAGGGGAAGCAAATCTGACACCGGGGTGCTTGCGGAGACTGCAGGCAGCTTTGAAAATCAGTCACAATTACTGAGCCTCCTGATCTGGGCTGAGGAGGGCGGGCCCGACAGGCGGCACCAGGATCTGGGCAGCTTCGGAGATCAGAGGGAGCAGGGACGCAGCTTGGGACATGAAAGGCGGCGGCACTCGCAAATTAAACCGCTCACAGCTTAAAAAGGAAGGGAAGTGTGCCGGGGGCCTCCGATGAGCCACGCTTCTGAGGAGGGGCAGCCAGGCAGGCTGAGCCTAATGCGGTGAAGCAGGTCCTGCGGCGACAGTCAGGAGGCCTGGCTCCCTACGTGACCTTGGGCGAGTCCCTGCCTCTCTCTGGACACAAAGTGTTCTTCTAAGCACCGAAGGGGTTCGTTCACGCAACAGACATTTACTGAGTGCCTACTCTGTGCCAGGCGTTGGGGATGCTTAGGAAACCTACATACATATACAGCAAGGAGACAGACAAGAAAGAAATAAACAAGCCACTATAGCATCAGCCCTGTGGTCCAAGTGCTGTGAAGCTAAGGGAACTGGGCATTATATTGGGGGAGTGCTATTCTAGAAAGAGGAGTCAGGGTGGCCTTTTTTTTTTTTTAATAAAAGAGGAGATTTGAAGGAACCAAGGAGCTATGTGAAACAGTGGCTTAATACTTTGTTGTGCACCCACATTACAGTGTATTGTTAAAATACAGACTGATGCCCCTATTCCCCCCAGGGTTTTTGATTCAGCAGGTCTGGGCTTTTAGAAATGTTTGCATTTTTAAAAAATTCCGAGGCGATGCTGCTATTGCTGGCTCAGGAACCACACTTGGAGAATCACTAAGCTGGAGGGAGACTGTTCAGGCAGCGAAAACAGCAAGTGCAAAGGCCCTGAGGCAATAGTGTGTTTGTCACGTTTGAGGAATAGCAAGGGGTCAGTGTGGGTGAAGAGAGGAGTAAGAGAGGAGGGGAGGGTGTCCAATGAGATCAGAAGAGGTTCCGGAAGCCAGATCATGTAGGACGTTGTAGCCATTGAAAGGATTTTGGTTGTGCCGTGACCGAACTTATACTTTTAAAGGCCGACTTGTTGGCCACCATGTTGAGAATAGACTTTCGGGGACACACTTGGAAGTAGGGAGATCAGCGCGGAGGCAGCTGCAATCGTGCGGGCGAGAGAGGTGAGGCTGATTCGTAGGCGAGTGTAGGGTTTAAGAAGCAATGGGATTCCGGATGCCTGTTGAAGGTAGAATCAACGGGGTTTGGGAGGGATTGGATATTGGGGGTGAAAGAGAGACAAGGCAAGGATGATGCTGAGATGGGGAATGCTCCAGAAAGAGCAAGATTACAGCACAAAATTAAGACTCCACTCTCAGACATGTTAACATTAAGACGTCTACCAGAAATGCCAGTAGAGTCGTCAAGGGGACAGTTGGATCTCTGAGTCTGGAGGTCAGGAGCTCGATCAGGGTCAGAGATTCAACTGTGGAAGTCATCAGCAGAGAGGAGGAACTTAAAGGTCGAGGCTGGATGAAACCAACAAGAGAGTGAGTTTCGAGAGAAAAGACTTGCACTGGACAATCGCTTCATGTTGGGGGCACCAGACCCCTACCCACGAGTGTCACAACCTGGCCAGGGGACAGCAAGTCTCCGCAGGGCTTTCATGCACGATCCAACTGCACCTACTTATTAATGCCAACTACGTATAAGACAGTATGCTTGGCACTGTTGAGGATGCAGAAATGAGAAGTTCAAGCCAACACACATCTATTAGCCACTGCTTTATTCTGGGCACTGCAGGGGATGTAAAGATAAGTAATTGAATTAAATCCACAAATGTTTATTAGCACCCATTATGTACAAGGCCTCCAGTATACTTGGCTCTGTCGGGGTTGCAGAGATGAGTCACCTAACTTAGCAAACATTTATTAGCACCTACTTTATATATATAGCCCCAAGGGGGTAGAAAAATAAGCAATTGCTTTCAATTCAATAAACACGTGTTAGTGCCTACTGGGTACATGGCAACTTTGCTAGGTATGTGGGGATGGAGAGATGAGCAAGACACTCCCCCTGACCTCAAAGTGGTGTCACATCAGTTTCGTCTCTGGGGCCAACTCCGGTCGATTGGCAATGACTGTAGGGTTGTGTTGAGAAGGAGTCTGAGGCCTCGTTCAAACTCTGGAGAAAACGCCACAATCGATTAGTGATGTCTGCTGCGAGCAAAGGCAAGAGAACGGGGTGGCTCATTTGAAATTTTTTTTTTTAACGTTTATTTATTTTTGAGACAGGGAGAGACAGAGCATGAACAGGGGAGGGGCAGAGAGAGAGGGAGACACAGAATCCGAAGCGGGCTCCAGGCTCGGAGCTGTCAGCACAGACCCCGACGCGGGGCTCGAACTCACGGACCGAAAGATCGTGACCTGAGCCAAAGTCGGACGCTTAACCGACTGAGCCACCCAGGCGCCCCGGGGTGGCTCATTTGGCAGAGGATTGGCATTGTTGGGCCCTGGGACTGGGGCTCAGTGGGCTGTGGAAATGGGCAGGGGCTCTGCCATGGCTGGTTTTTCCACGTATCCCAATTCCTCTGTGAGCAGCATCTTTAATAGATGGAAAAGAGGCCGTTTTGCAGTACAGTCCACGCTTCTTGGGACATTTACTAAATAACAGCTGTCAGCCAACACTGCTTTCGCAGAGCTATTTCCCTTTATCCTCACAATCCTGGGGAATAAGCAGGGCAGGTATTACTGTCCTCATTTAACCAATGAGGAAATAAATGCCGAGAGCGATAAAGTAACTTGCCTGAGTTTCCAGAGTAAGAGCTGGGGCCAGAACCGGACCCAGAACCCGGAAACGGAACCCAAGCCACTGGCCTCAGCCTGTGTGGGAAACAGCCAGGCACAGGGCCTTGACGGCTTGCAAAAAGCGCTTTCACGTCCCTGATCTCCTTTCACTCCCCCGGGCACTCTCGGGTCAAGTGCTGACATGCCCATTTCAAAGCTGAAGAAACTGAGGCTCATGAGGGGAAGGAGATAAAAATTGGAAGAACGTACTCTCTGACTGCTGAATCCTGTGCTAGGGGGAGGGGGACGGTGGCAGGGAGGAAAGGAGGAGGGCAGGAGGCAGTGTGTTCCCCAAGGGTCTCATTTGGGGAGGGCAGCAGCAAGCTGGGAGCCTCCGATTGTCCTGTCTGCAGCCAGAGAGAGTGTGGCTCAGCAGCCCTCGGGCCCAAGCCAGGAATCAATCGCTGGCCTCTGCAGAGACAACTTCTAAAGATGTTTTTAATTAAAGTCCAGGAAGATCTATACGTGCAATATCTCCTTGCCTAGCAACGGCACTGGCTCTCACCACCCAGGATCGGCGGGGGCGGGGGTGGGGGGCAGAGGACAGGAGATTTTTTGGTGGGGAGAGGTGGCAGAGAGGAGCAGAGGCCCTGGCCCTCAGGAGTCGTCCCCATGGCCCAGGGAACCCGGACAGTGAAGACGGCATCCCTGCCTTTCTTTGTCGTTTCCATCAACAAATTATTCAACAAACACGAGCACCATCTCTAGGCCAGGCCCCGTGCAAAAGGGTATGGCACACAGTGGGTGCTCTGTAGATGTCGGATGACTGAATGGAACTGAACTGTAAGAAAAAAAAAAATGTTTGCTTTCTGCAACAGGCAGAGGGATCCTATCGCAGACACTTGCAATGTTTCTGTCCCAAACAAACAAGGTGACCAGACTACTTACTAGAGGGTCCCCTTTAAACATGGGAAGGACAGAGAGCACAAGGGTCTCACACTGGAATGGAGGAGAGTCCTTTCTCTCAGGGGGACAGATTAGGCTTCCACAAATATTCAAGGGTTGCCTGCACGGGTGAGTCCGTGGCTGGGACCTATGAGGAGAAAGGGAGGGGACAGTGTCACAGAGGTCACTGGAGCCCCTGGAGAAGTGTGTTGGCAACATAGGGCAGCCTCGTCCAACGGAGCCAGAATTGTTTCTTCTTTTTGTCCCCCCTCCCACTCTCTCCCACTCTCCTCTTGCTTAATATGTATCTCTGCCTGTCTCTGTTTCTATATAAGTCTACTTTCTGACTTTATCTCTACATTTCTACTTCTTTCTGTCACATTCCGTGTTCCACTTTCTCCCTGTCTCTATGTATCTCTGCCTCTCTGCTGCTCATCTCTCTGTCTCTGTCCTAATTTCTCCCCATATGTCGGAGTATCTGTTTTCCCACTTTTCTTGCTGCCCGTCTCTCTGAATCTCTGCCCCTGTAATCCCTTGTCTCTCTGTCTCTGACCCATTTTCGAGCCCCTTCTCTCAGTGCCACCCTCTCTGTCACTTGTCTCTGGGCCTGCATCCTCCCCCTCTATCCCTCTATCCCCCTCCCCTGCAGCCACACTCCTGCATTCTCCAGCAAGTCATTAGGCTGCCCTGGCTGGGCGGGCGAAAGCTGTGGAGGCCAGCCCAGTGAGCCGCGTTATAAGTGATGATCAAAGAGGGAGCTGGGAGGGAGAGTTTGAGAAGGGGTTTGTTTCCCGTGTAATCTGAACGTTCCCAGGGACTCGACAAGTGGTTTTTAATTTTTAATAGAAAGCATTCCGCGCCGTTCTGCCAGCAGCAGGGGGTGGGACTCATTTTTTATAAATGTTTGAGAAGCTAAATGTGAGCTGAGGGTTTCCCCAGGCCCAGCAGGGCAGCAAAGGGAGGTAGCGAAGAGGCAGGATGGTAATAATTACAAACATCTTCGTAATAATGACACTTGGTCACCTTGTTTGAGGACTCTGTTCTTTTCCAAAGTGCTTCTTCTCTTTCATCTCATTAAAGGGCCTCCCTCACCCAGGGAGGCAGGAAGGAGGAGGTGTTATCTCCATTTCACAGAAGGGAAACTGAGGCCCAGTCAGGTTACTTTTCCCACAGCCATGCAGCTGAGGAGTCGGCGGGGATGACTTCCTTAAAGTCCCCTCCATACAGCACCACCTCCTTCCTGAGCTAACTGGGACTCCTCCTGGGAGTCCCAGAGCACAGATAGTCAAGTTGAGGGGACAAGAAAAGAAAGAATTCTGGCCTGGGAACCAGGCCCTGGGTTCCAATTCTGACTCCATGACAAACCATGTCAGAGCCACCCAGATAAACCAGAGATGAGGGGTGACCATGTCCCCCCCCCCCCCCGATAATGGTGCCCAGGCATCTCCTACTCCAGGCCGAGGACGCAGCCCCAGAGACCTTCTGACCATGCAGAGAGAGGAGAGAGGAATAAACGACTGAGCGCTGCTACATGGTCAGCTTTAGCAGCCGGGTAAACCCATTATCTCTAGTCCTCGGAGCATCCCTGAGAGGCAGAGGGGCGTCCTCTAGATTAAAGGTGAGGAAAGAGGTCAAACAGGGAGAAAGATCTGACCAAGGGCACAGAGTGAGGAAGTGGTGGGATTTGAACCCAAGACTCACTGGTGCCAAAGCCCACCCAGGGTCATCTCCTCGCAGGAGGGTCTGCTGTCTCATGCTGGTTTTGCCTGGGAGGAGCACTGCTGACTTGGTGGCGTGTGTCACCCTTACTTCTTCTTTCCAGGTTCCGGTCTCAGTACAGGTGCAGTGAGTCCAGGAGGGTGACCTGGTGGCTCCAACAGACCTGGGTTTGAGTCCTTCCCTACCACTTACTAATGGTAGAACCTTGGGAGGGTCATGGAGCAAAGGCTCAATGACTCAGTTTCCTCATCAGTTCAATCAGGGGTTTGGTTTAGGGCGTCTGTTCTTAGCCTGGGATGCACTTTAGAATCACTGCGGGAGCTTTTAAAAATACCCTTGCCTGTGTTCCACCCCAGGAGAGCGCTGTTGAATTGGTCTGAGGTGGGGCTCAGCATCAGTTTTATTTTAAAGCTCCTAAGAGATTCTAATGTGCAACCACGTTGAGAAACACTGGTTTCTGTGCTCCCCAAGGACCAGCCTTTCCATAGCTAACATTCCACATGGAACCCTGGGCCCTGAGATCCTGTTTTACCCAAGAATCACTTGGGCAACCCTTCCTATGCCAGCCTATAGGCCCTTGACCCCATGTAGCTCAACAGCTGGCTGGCATAAGCACCACGACGGTGACCAGCTCATCCTAGCCAATCCCAGTCCTGCCTCTGGAAGTCTGAGCTTGAACCAGCTGTTGGGCAGGAAGAATCCTGAATGCAGCTCCTTGCCATTCCCCTCCTCTACCCTCCCTCTCCTTTCTCTGACTCTTCCCTCTCTCACTTGCCTGTCCACTTCGACTCTTATTGACCTCCTACTTTATAAGGCCAGACACATGTGAGTTTTGATATCAGATCGGCCTGGGTTTGAATCCTGCCTCTTGCCAGGTGAACTTGGCCAGGCGCTGTCCTCAGTTCTGAACATGGGAAATCTATTTGTGTTCTCACAATGATCCTGAGAGTTTGGGAGTAATACTACCCTAATTTCACAAATGAGGAAATTGAGGCACAAACGGCTTCATTACCTCACTCAGCCTCATTTCTCTGTCTGTAAAGGGGAAATCTTAATAGAGCTTACTTCAAGCTTATTTTGCAAATTCCATGAGATAATATACGTAAATGGCTTATTGTAGTATCTAGCACAACGTAGTTATTCAATAAATGTAATCTATCATTATCATCGGATAATGATATATAATAGTGGGTTTTGTTATCACTTATTATTAATTCACATTTTCACCCTTCCCTGTGCATAGCAGTTTCCTCATCTGTAAAATGGGACTGATGTAGGATTGTACTATGCTTGTTCCTATCAGCTCACAAGAGAGAAATATTGATTTTCTGTTTTGTGAGCAAGTTGATCCACATTGGTAGCTTGAAATTGGCCCTGGTGAGAGTATTTGGAAATCAACACGGAAATCAACAAACACTACAAAGCAGGGCCTTCCTCCCCACCCATCTACGCCTTGGAGACGATGGTTAAACATTTACCAGCACAACAGTGCATCCACATCATACAGTTGACCTGAGGACTAAAGGAGGGATTGGACATGATGGTCATTATAAAATACAAACTGCTGAATGTAGGGGGTATGACCCCGAGGTGGCCTCATAGCAGCCATAGGCCTGGCACCCTTTTCTCTGCTCGTTCTGGGCTACGGCTGACTTGTGAAGAAAGTAGGAGGGGGTCTGGAGCTAGGGGAGCCAGTGGTGAATCACTGACCCTTCACCATCCCCACGTGTCGGCATTAACTGTAATGGCTGCAATAAAGAATCCTGGATTGGGGAAATGATTCCATCATCCCCGCAGGAGTCCCTGGGATGCAGCCAGGGAGACAGGGAGAGAGAGGGAGAGAGAGAGAGATCAACCATGTCCCTGGGGAGTCACTCAGCCTGACATTGTGCCTTGTCCAAGGGTGGGGGGAACAGGCAGAGGGGAATGACAGGGAGACCCTCTCTCATAACAGTTACAACAGCTACTGTTTATTGAGCACCCACCATGAGCCTGATGCTTTATGTATCTTCTCCCTTTGCAGCATGTCTGTGAGGGAGGCATGATTGTACTATTGTATACTGGCGTGCCTCTGCCTCCGAGACAACAACAACCTGCATTTACGGAGTTCTTAGCAAGGGCCAGGCACTGTCCTCGGTGCTGAACATGGAAATCTATTTGAATTCTCAAAACCAATCCCAGCAGTTCGGTAGTGCTATCATCCTCAGTTCACAAAGGAGGAATTTGAGGCACAAAGGGATTTGGGACGTGTTCAAGGTCAAACTGCTAATAAGTGGTGGAGTCATCACTGATCATGATTAAGTACCCTGGGCCACCATCCCCGGAGCCACTCTGCCTGTGCTGACTCTGCCACCCAGGAGGGCTTTGGTCCCAGAGAGTCCTGGGCTCAAATCCCACCACTTCCTCTCTGTGTGCTCTTGGTCGAGTCTTTTTACCTGTTTGGCCTGTTTCTTCACCTGTACCCTGAAGGGGCCCACTGTGCCTCTCAGAAATACTATGAGGATTAGAGATGATGGATTTAAGTGGCGGGTGAAGCTGGACATTCGCTTCTCTGGGCAGCCCTGACGTGGTTGACATGGAACCACAGCCGCCAAAGAGAGGCGCATTGCAGGGCCGGTTTAAGAGGCTCAGGCTGGGAGGGGGGACACGGAGAGGGAAATGAGAAATGCAAAAGAGTGAAAAATAAATACATGTGTCTGTCTGGAATGATCGAGGGCCCCAGGCTGGAGGCGGGAGAGGCGGGCGGCAGGCTGGGCTTAGCAGAATTGCTGCAGTAGCATTTCCAAAGCCTCACTCATTAGCCAAGCAGTGAATGGGCCTCCCCTCCCAGCGTGCCACCCTGCTGGCCCAGAGAGTCCAACTTCAGCCACAGGAGGGCCCCACCCAGAACCTCATCGGGTCTGGGCGCCATCCCCTCCCTAGCAGGGCACTCAGAAGGCAGCATCTGCTGGAAGTGAGGTCTGAGTCTCATCCCCTTGGGTGAAACTTGAGGTCTCAAGTCTCATCCCCTTGAGGTCCTGAGGGCCCCCCCCCCCCGAGATTCCTCTTGGGTCTTCTACCTCACCCCCTGCTTTCTGGAAAGGTTCAGATGGCCCAGAAGGCTTTGCCTGTGTCTCCATCCAGCCCCTCCCCCACCCCTCCCCTCACCCCCATCCTGTCCAGCCTCACGTCCCAAGCCCTGATTTCGTCAAATTGAACATGATGTCAAATTAGAGCCATCTCTGGGACAGGCCGAGAGAAGCTCCCAGTTTAATGAGGCAGCGTCGAAAATCAATAACTTAATTGCCGCTGTTTGATGGACTTTTATCCAATTTATACTCTCCCCAGCAGCCTACGTGCAGAGCGTGCGGAGCATGTGGAGAAGTGTGTGTGTGTGTGTGTGTGTGTGTGTGTGTGTGTGTGTGTGTTTCTGGGGGCAGGGACAGTCTGGGCACCTAGGGGGAGGGGCGAGGAGGGCAGGAGGGCCCATAGCCAACTACTTTCCAAAGGGAAAGCTGGGCCCTGCCATCCTCCTGCCCCAGATCCAAATGACACTGGCCTCTGAGCCCCAGGGAACTTGGTTATCCTCTGGGCTGCCCCAACTCTCATCGGGTTGGAGGGGGAGGAAGGGAGGAGAAAGAGAATTCCCTTGAGAAATCAGGAGGGGCTGGGGTGGGTAGGGAGACCCCTGCTTTGTGAGTCAGGTGCCTGGTTTCCAGTCCTGGCTCTAACCCTGACCCTAATGGCCTTAACTGACGAAGATGACCATTGCCACCACCCACTGAGAGACGGAGCCTAGTCTGCCCTGAGAGTTTAAAATGCATTCCCTCGACGTTAAGAGCCAAGGACTACCCCCATTTGCTGACGAGGAAGCAGATTCAGAGAGGCTGCCTTCCTACAGCTGGGAGCCACCAAAGGGAGATTTGAATCCTGCTCTGATTCCATGGTCATGCTTGAGCCACAGGAAGGCCCCAGATCAGGAAGCGGGTTGGGAGTCGGTGTGGGGATGGGGACTGTGAGGGGACTGGCCATGACCTCCAGCCCGCATCTCCTCCCCCAGCTTCCCTGGGGTGGGGAGGACAGGCACAGCGGCCCCCGGGTGACCCCCCGTCTCTCTTGGTCCCCCGGGCCCAGGCACGTCGGTGATGCAGGTGATGGCCTCGGATGCGGATGACCCCACGTACGGCAGCAGCGCTCGGCTGGTGTACAGCGTGCTGGACGGCGAGCACCACTTCACCGTGGACCCCAAGACCGGTGAGGGGCGGGGCCAGGCCAGAGGGGCGGGGCCTGGGCGCACTCGGAGGAGGGGCGTGAGAGGGCGGGGCCAGAGGGCGGGCCAAGGTCTGCGATGGCCGGAGCGGGAGGCGTGTTGCCTGTTCCAGGGTTGCAGAGAGGGAAGGGCGGCCAGACAGAAAGAGCGAAGGGCTGAGGGACAGAAAAGAATAGGCCCGGGAGCGCCGGCAAGACTGGCAGAGAAACAAAGAAGCAGGATGCGGCCACATGGGGCGCCCTGAAAGGACTTCGGAGGTCCGAACTGAGCGGCCCTCGTGTCCTTGGTGCCAAACTGAGGCTAGTGTGGTCTGCAGCCCTTAGGGGGCCGGTCGTACGTGTATTCGGGGGAGTCAGCTGGTGGAGGGCATCTTTGCAGCAGTTGTGAGCGCTCTGTTCAAAGGGCAGTTGTTACGGATCTGTTGGGAGGACCCCGTTGGAGAAGAATGACTTCCTGGCTTCTTCTCCTTCCCCCGGCACCACTAAACACAGCCCCCACTTACTTGGTCTGAGGTTAGAACCCGATGACGTCTCTGAGGGGCCTTGCCAGAGTGGCAGGGAGGGCAGAGGAGGAGAGGCCCAGACCAGAGAAGCCCTGCGCCGAGGTCACACAGCGGGGCGGGGCTGCGGGCGCCCAGCGGGGTGTTCTCCATGCGCCCGCGGGGGAGGGGCAGGGCAGGGGCGACGGCGGGAGACTAGACGCGGCAGCCCCGAATGTTTACCTGGTGCCGTCTTGGGACTCACAGTCCGGCGGGGGCTGGGGCACACGCACGAGCAGTTGGGATGCAAAGTTGTGGAAGGTGGTGGCAGCTGATCCCCCAAAGGCTCAGAAAGTGCGGTCCTGACCGCGATTCAGAGAGGGGCATTCTAGGCAGCGGGCATGGTGCGGGCAAAAAACTAGGAAGGGAAAGAACAGCCTGAGGCATGAGGGGAATTGTAAGCAACTCAGGACTGGGGAAGCAGGCAGGCTGAGATGTGACGTGGGCTGGCTGGCAGGGGCCCGACTGGGCCCAGTCAGTATAAGCCAGGCTCAAGACCTTGGATTTTATTCTAAGGGTAGTGGGGGAGGGTGTATGTGCTTGATGGATCTGGGTTTTGGGTTTTTGTTTGTGTGTTTGTTTTCTTGGGGTCGGGGGTTAAGGATTCCAGGCTATGAGCACAGTTATAATTGTATTATCTCACACATAGTATCTTTGTCATTTTTTTTCTCCTTGCAAAAGTAATACATTTTAGGAAACATTCCTACATTTAAAAATGTTAAAAAAAAAAAAAAAAAAAAAGGAAGAAAGAAGAAAAGGAAAAAGAAAACAAAATTCCTACCCTTATCTCCAGTAATTGCGGCCCAAAGGTAGCCACTTGGTGTATATATCTTAGGAGATTTTGGACTCACTCACTTGAAAAATATTAAGTTTTTTTAATAGGTAACACATTTCAAGGTTCAAAACTCAAAAAGTAGTCCAAACAGATATTTAGTGGAAATTCCTCACCCCTTCCAGTCCCCCAGCCGCCCAGTCTGTGTCCCCAAGGCAACCAATGTAATTTTCTTGGATATCTTTCCAGAGCTATTCTATGCATGTACAAGAAAATAGGTACATGTATTTGTTTTATTTTTCTATACAAACGGTAGCTATAAACACACACTATACACACTGCTTGCCTTTTTCACTTAACAATACATCTTGAAGATTATTCTATATCAGTACATAAAGAGCTTCCTCATTCTTTTATTTAACAGCTGTTGTGGATACACTAAAATTTATTTCACCAGTCCCCTATTGATGGACACTTACGCTGTTTCCAATCTTTTGCTACAACGAACAATGCTACAGTGAATAACCTCATACATATATCATTTTGTGCTTGTGTGAGTATATCTGCAGGATAATTTCGGGGAAGTGGAGAAGCTGGGTCAAAGAGCACATGCATTTGGAGTCTGGATAGATAATGCCGAAATGTACCAGATTACACTCCCGAGAGCCACGTAGGAAGGCACCTGTTTCCCCTCCTCCTCCCCAACACTCTGGGTTCATTGATGACTTTTAGGCAGGGAAGTGACATGCTCAGGTTTTCATTTTAACAAGATCCCTCGGGCTGCTCTCGGTAGCATGGCTCAGAGGCAGGAATTGAATTCAGGGAGACTCAGTAGCCTGGGGTGCCCAGCAGAGAGCCCCAAAGGACAAACACCAAGGTCTGTGCCTTTTCTCAGCCCCTACCCAGGCTCCTTAACCTGCTCCATCCAGTTAGGGAGCCAGAGATGACACAGGATTGGTGGTGAGGTTTAGTTGAGATGCGGAGGAGGGAGAATGAGGGATGACAGTGAGATCCTGCCCAGGGCAAACCTTGGAGACCTGGATGAATGTAGGGGACTAGATTGAGGGGTTCCCACCTTTGGGTCTTGGGATGGGAAGGGGCCCCATCTACAGCAACAGAAGGAGGAATGTGGATTAAGAAAACTAGGAGCAGAAGAATGAGTGAATGTGCCCTGGGATCTGGTGCAGAGCTAATTAATTCCATTTTAACCATAGTGGCTTTAAGATGAGCGAAGGGAGGAAAGAAACATTTAGAACATCTAGGAGGCTGTCCGAAATATGGGCCCAGAGCTCTCTGAATAGCCGGGGCTCTTTAAGCTTTGGTCTCCCATGCACACAAGAGGAATAATAAATTCTCATCTCACATGATTACTGTGAGGGTCCAACGGGAGAGTTCCTTCACTCACTCAACAGCTCTTTGTTGAGTGCCTACTAAGTGCCTGGCTCTAAGCATATGGCAGGAGGCAAATCTAAGACCCTACCCTCCAGGAGCTTTCATCCAAGGAGGGAATACAGACAGTAAGCATATCAATGTGTAACAGAACGTCAGGTAGCAACAAGACACAGAAAGCAGGGTAAGGGGATTGACTTAGCTGAAGAAATCAGGACAGGCCTTTCTGGGGAGGTGACCTCGGGCAGAGACGCGAGTGAAGTGAGGGTATGAGTGTCTAGGAGGGAGCGTGCAGGCCAAGGGAGCAGCAAGCATACGAGGTGCTCGGCGCAGTATCTGCTACCTGCCCATACACCGAGGGGCTGCTGCCGCTGCTGAAGCCTTCATTCATTCAGCCCGACGAGGGGGCCTTAGAGTTGATCCCCTTTCAGAAAGAGAGGAAGAGACGGGAGATGGAAAGAAGGGAGGGGCCGGGATTGAGTCTGGGAGGTGGCAGGGGTGAGCAGTTGGAAGACCAGACTCCAAGACGGTGAGGACGGCCAGGTTGTAAGCCAGAGCATGGAGGAGGGTGGCAAGTGGGAGGCGGTGGGGCCCAGGGGGCGGGGCAGGAAGGGCTCCCAAGAGGCCAGCAAGCGGGCACCAGGCTGGGAAGTTGAGGCAGCGCACACGAGCTCCCCTCCTAGGGTCCTCAACTTGCTCAGTCGGAGAAGGTCTTTGCTGACATTTCCCAGGAAGGACCAGACTCCCCTCCCCCGCCCCCCACCTACCCTTGCCTTCAGCCCCACTGCAGGAGCCGCCCTGTTGCCATTCCCAGCCCGAGCTCCATTTCCCCAGCCAGGAATATTCCGCTGATGCGGGTCTATATTTAGCAGCTGCTGCGAGGTACAGTCTGTTCTCGCTGTGCAGATAGCAGGGAGCAGAGCCGGAACGGGCCCTGAGAGGAAGGTGTGAGGGAAAGGAGGAGGCAGGGTGCCATGAGGCCGAGTGCCAGAGGAGGAATTAACTTGTGTGTTTTAAAGGCCAGGCCTGCCAGCAAGCCCCCCACAGGGGCAACGGGGATGGCATTTGTGGGCTAATGAGGCATCGCTTGGGCTCCAGGGCCCCTTCTGCAGAATTTGGAGGGGACAGCAGGGGTGGCGAGGACGACAGCTGGAACTGGGGGCGATGGGTGAGGACAAGGCTGCAGGGAGCCGTGGCCAGGTTCTAATTCCCAGCCCCCTCCACTACCACCGCCCCCGCAGGAATAGCAAGGCTCTCTCAGAGACTTCAAGATACCTGCTGAAAAGTCTCAGCTGGGGCCAGACATGTCTGTTTTCCTGGGATGAATGAAACAAACCTTTGCTGAGCACCTTCTAAGTGCCAGATCCTTGGGTCAGGATGATAAACTAAATCTGGTTTCTGCCCCCACGGGGCTTTTGTTCCAACAGAGAAGCCAGAGACCAACAGACAATGCCACCCAGACAGTGAGAGAGGGGACAGAGGGTCCGTGGCCGTAGGTCAGGCAGTTCAGATGTTTACTGAACACCTACTATGTGCCAGACCCGATAGATAAGATGATGAACAAGGCCCGTATGAACCTCTGCCCTCATGGAACTTATTTATCGGGTACCCAAATCCAGGGCTTGAGGAGTGGGGGGATCATCAAGGCATCCCCGGAATGTGAGACCTGTCACTGACAACTTTGTCTCATTGAACCGTAGCCCCATTTTATAGAATAGGAAGCTGAGGCTCAGGGGGACTCAAGAACTTGCTCAAGGTCAGATAGCATGTAAATGGCGGAAAGAAGACTCGAACCAGTCTGTCTGACTCCAAAGTCCCTCCTTTTTGTATTGCCTCATATGTGACTCTGTGGCCCTTATGCATAGTAGGTCCTCAATAAGTAGTAAGTAGCATAGTAGGTCCTCAGTAAGTAGATCTAATGAATGAGTGAACGAAGGGACTTACCGAGCCAGAAGGTTTCAAGAACGACTGTAGGGGCGCCTGGGTGGCTCAGTCAGTTAAGTGTCCGACTCTGGGTTTCAGCTCAGGTCATGATCTCACAGCTTTGTGGGTTCGAGCCCCACATCAGGCTCAGTGCCGGCAGTACAGAGCCTGCTTGGGATTCTCTCTCTCCCTCTCTAGCTGCCCTTCCCCCACTGGTGCTGTCTCTGTCTCTCTCAAAATAAATAAATAAAAATAAAAATAAAAGAATGACTGCATGGGCTGATTTGGGACTTTTCCCCCAGAGCCGGGGGAAAAGGCACCAGCCTCCAGGGTGCTCCTCCCAGCATCAGAAGGTGGAAAGTGGGGAGCGGAACATAGCAGGTAACAAAATATGCCGTCAATTCCTCCCACCCCTTTAGATAAAGTGACTTTGCCACTGCTCCTATCGAGAGGGGAAGTCTTGAGGGGTGCCTGGCTGGCTGAGTCTGTACAGCTTGAGACTCTTGATCTCAGAGTCATGAGTTTGAGCCCCTCGTTGGGCTTACTTAAAAAAAACAAAAGAAAAAAAGAGGTAGAGTCTTGAATCTGGGAGCAGAGACTGTGTTCTGCCAAGTTCCAGATTAGACCTTAGGAGACCTTGTGGCCTTCACTCTTCCTCTTCGAAGACCACCATCTAAGGAAGCTAGCCGGGCTGCTAGAGACAGGAGAAGCCCCAGCTGACAGCCAGGACCAGCTGCCACATGTATGAGCCATGAGGCCACATTAGGCCTTTCAGGCAGCTGATGAGCCAGTGAAACGCGGCTGCACGAGTGAGCCCAGGAGAGGAACAGGCCCGGGAACATGATTTCTCCATCAGCTCTCTACGGCTGTATGACAAACTGCCCCCAAACATAGTGACTTCAAGCAGCAACAGTTTATTATTGGTCATAATTCTGTGCGTTGGCTGGGCAGTTCTTTTGCTGGGGTCACTCGTGTGGCAACAGTCAGCGGGCCAGTCAGCTGGGACAGCTGGCGTGGCTGGGCCCCTCCCTCCGTGTGGCCTTTCCTCCTGGGCTTTTTTCCAGCACAGTGGTCTGGGGGTTCCAAGAGGACAGGCCCCCAGCACACAAGGGCTGGTCGAGCCTCCGCTTTTGTCACACTCGCTGATGTCGCGTTGGCCAAAGCAGGCTGCGTGGCCAAGAGTCCGTGTGCGAGGCGGTGACCCAAGGGTGTGCGTGGCAGCTGGTGTGCTTTAGGGGGAGCACTGCAACCTACCGCTGGTGTGATCCCAGGGCTGGGTCTAGAGGCAGCAGAGCCGCTGGGTACCCACCTCCTAGTCTCCCAGAGATGACAGCTGATCATCTACGTGCCTTCGTGACCAGTTTCCAAGTGAAAAGAGTTTAGTGTCCCCACGTCCTCTGGAGCTAGAAGTGGCAGGGGCAGCAAGGAGTCCACCCACGGGGGTGGACCTCGGCCAGAGCCTAGCCCTCAGCCCCACTCACGAGCTTTTGGAGCACGAGCTCACAGATGCTCGGCGGCCCCGAACCCGTTCAACACCCCTCTACATTCAGTGAGGTCCTGGATGCAAAACGAATGCACACAGCTTAGCAGGCGGTAAGGGCTCCACTGCTCAGCTCCCCTCCGGGCCCCTCTGACTGGTGCACTCAGGGAGCGCCTGTCTCTGGTCCGGTGGCCATGCCACCATCGGTCTGTCTGTTGTCCCCTTTCCTCCCTCCCACCACCTTTCTTCACCCCTTCCCAGCGCTGTGACTCCGTTGCCTGTCTCGGTTGTTCTCTGCCTTTCTTTCCCCGTTCCGTTCTTTCTCTCCCTGCTCCTCTGTCTCCAGGCCTTTGGCTTCCCGTTCTCTCTCCATGTGTCCTCCTGAGTGTGCATTTCTCTCTGCTTGACCACTCCCCTCTTTTCCTCTCTCTTTCTGGGCTCCTTAGGTCTCCCTGTCTGTTCCCTGGTCACAAAGGCACTGTCCCCAGTGCCTGTCTCTCTCGTCTCTTCCCTCCTGCCTCTCACTAGGTTCCTCTCCATCTCTCTTCCCCAGGCCCCCGTGTCTTTTCTGTCTCTTCTCTCTCGTCTTCTGCTCTTTCCCTCCTTCCAGCCCCCCGGGGCAGACAGCACTGGTGGGCCCACCTTCCCCGTTCAGTCCCCGCCATCTGGGGCTGCAGAGCCTCAGCGGACAGACCAGGAGAGGCCCCGGGCCCTCCCCTCATCACCAGAAAGGTGCCCTGTTCCCAGTCCCAGTGTCCGGGCGCAGCACCTGGGGCGGGTCAAGGAGGGCCTGCTCTGACCAGAATTGGGGCTGGTGGGGCGGGTGCTGCTACTGACATCTAGTGGGTAGCGTTATGCCACCCAAAGCAGCCATCGCGCCAAGTTGAGAATGCCCGTTCTTCGGGGAGGTATTGTATTTGTCCCATTTTACAGATAAGGAGGTTCAGAGGAAGGGATTTGCCCAAGATCACATGGCCAACAAAGGGCAGATCTGGGATTTATCCCAAGTTCAGCTGCTTCTAAGACCCCTCTGACCTGGGGAAGAACCATTCTCAGAGGGGTCATCAGCAGGGAGCCTATTGAGGGGACTGGGAGGCCGCCGATGGAGGGTCTGCACGGCTCTTGATCAGACAGACGACACATTTTCCGTATCTCCGTGCGATCCCATAAACGCAGGGCCACCTCCTAGATGCCCTCCCCCTGCCTCCCCCAGCCATACGTACAAATGCACACATACGCTGCAACCTCTCCCCTCGTTCCGTTGCCTGTATTGGAGTCTGGGGGCTGTCTGGGGACATCAGGAGCCGGAGATTGGGTTTTATGGGGCGCATCGCGGGGCTGCTGGTGCATGACTCCACCTGGCGCTCAGGCCCCGGGCACCACCTGTCACCACCTGGTCCTCGGCAGGTTGGAGTGAGTGGCGGGGGAGGCTCTGAATGCCTCATCGACTCTCCCCTCCATCTTGGGCTCCCACTGGCAGGGAGACAAGAAGCCCGGCCTTCCGCTCGGCAGAATTAATCTTGCGGTCACCCTCATTCCTGCGGCCCCTGCCCCTCTTGCACTGACAGCTTGAAGGATCACCTGATCAGTGATCAGCTAGTGCCTGGACAGAGCATCTAGGGCCGGGCCAGGGCACAGGGACCCCAGGGCTGACTCCGGGGTGGAGAGGCGTGTGTGAAAATAAGAGTGCGCACTTGTAGCTGTGAGGGTGCACGTGCGTGGGCGTGTATGCGATCTCACGTAGGTTCTTGCGTGCGCTCTTATGTAAGTGTATGGGACGTACCCGGTGTGTGAATCTGGGTGAGTCGGTTCCCTGTAACACTCCGCGAGCCGCTGCTCCTTGCCTGGCTCTGGTGAGCGCCACCGACAGATGAAGAGCACATCTGTTTGAGCAGGTGTGAGTGCGAGTTATCTGTACGGGCACATCTGCGCGAGCGCGTGGGGGAGCGTGTGCCCTCGTGCGCGCCGGCCGCTGGGCCTGCTTCTGGACATTGCCACCTCCGTGTCTGCCGCGCTCCCCTCCTGAACTTGCCGGAGCCCGGCCGCTGCCCGTGGCGGGGTCTCCGTGTCAGCCGCCAGCTCGGGGGGGGGCGGGGGGGGGGGCGGTGCGCGCATCTGTGACCTCACTCTCACTCACCCACAGGCGTGATCCGGACGGCCGTGCCCGACCTCGACCGCGAGAGCCAGGAGCGCTACGAGGTGGTGATCCAGGCCACAGACATGGCGGGCCAGCTGGGCGGCCTCTCGGGCTCCACCACCGTCACCATTGTGGTCACCGACGTCAACGACAACCCACCCCGCTTCCCACAGAGTGAGTGAGGCCTTCCCAGGGGGACACGGTCACATCTGCATCTGCCCGGTAGACGCCCAGCACCTCTCCCGTCGGGCTGCCGTGGCGGGGGTCCTGGGGGTCTCCGTTCTTCCTTCCAGGCCACCAAGCGACCACATGACCTCATGCTTCCCCTTCGGCTTCGGCCAAAGGAAGGACTGGAATCTGTCTGTCCCCCCAAGTCACCCACTTACCCCCAGGCCCCCGCCCATCGTGCTTCTTGCAAAGGAAACCCTCAGAGTTGTCTCATTTCCCACGCGGCCACATAATGTGGTTACCCTCCCACCCCTCACCTTGCTTCCTGCCGAGGCTGAGCCCCATCCGTCCACCTGCTCCAGCCCCTCGCTGGCCCGACCGCACACCCCACTCTGCTTATTCCATGTGATGTGCCGCAGACCCAAGTTTGCAAAGGGTAGGACTGGTGGGGGACACGGGGGTACAGACAGCGACTGCAGCCAGACCCAGGCCGAGGTCCACCCACGCTGCATGGAGAAGCTGAGGTCCGGGGTGACAGGCCCGTCCCCACAGTGAGCCCAGAGGACAGGACCCTGTTCTGAATTCTTTCCGCTCTCCGCCTCTCCTGGCACAACCGGGGATGGGAGGGTGGCTCTCTGGCCGAGTCCCTCACCACCCCCCCCCCCCATCAGCCCAGCCAGCCCCTCTGTCCAGGCCTCGGCTGGGAGCCGCACTGGGGAAGCTGCCGAAGCTGGCAGAGACTAAATGCCGCGGGGAGCCGGGCTGATCCCTATCGGAGAGTCATTACTTGAGGTCTGCTGCTCTCACATTAGGCCCGCCACAGGGGACTGACCCCCGCGAGATAAGGGAATCCAATCCCTTAGCTGAGAGCGCACCATCATCAGGGCCTAGCGCCTCGGCCCAGACTCAGAGTGGGGTGGGCAGAGCCGGGAGCCAGCTCTGTGTCGCCCGGGGGGCCAGGGAGCCCTGTGCGGAAACTGGCCCGCCCACTCCCCCAGCCCAGCCGCACTGCTGATGGGGGCGCTTGGAGGCAGCGTGGGGACGGGTGGGGACCTCCCAGTCTCATGCCCAGTTGTGCGGGGCTCTGTGCCAGCTCTGAGCTGCAAGCAGTGGGGCAGAGCAGAGGAGAGGGACCCCGGGCCCCCGGAAGACTCTTGTCTACTCATTCGCTTATTCATTCTTTCTCTCTTTTGAACATTTCTCTATTGTGAGCCATGCACCCAAACGGGAGGGTGTAAAATATAAATGCCCGTTTGGCAAATAATTCTAAAGCGGACACTTCCCGCAACCACCCTTGAAGACCACCCCCCCCCCCCGAAGCCTCCATGTGCCTTTCCTGATCATAACTCACCCCCACACCCCCTCCTCCAGAGTTAACCACCATCTGCTTTTGTGATTTGCCACCTCTTTGCTTTGGAGTCACTTGACCTATACACGCATCACCTGACATCCCTCCTTAAGTTCACCTGTTTTTTTTAACCTTATATAAACAGAATCCTACCATATAACCTAGTTGTGTCTTGCTTCCCCCACCCCCCCACCCCCCCACCCCCCCTCTTAAAATTCGTTTGTCATGCTTGTGGCTATAATGTATTCATTTTCATTGCTGGATCGTGTTCCACCATGTACCCATTCTATGTCGAAGGACATTTGGTTTGTTTCCAGTTTGAGGCCATTATGAAGGATACTGCTGCATACCTACATTGCTGTACCTAGCTGAACATCTCCACGTCGCGTGTTGCACGCATTTCCCCAGTGTATGTACAGAGGAAGAGGGGAATAGCTGCCTCGTGGGATGTACTCATCTTCAGCTTTACTAGATAAAGCCAGACTGTTCCCCCCACGAAAAAATGCACGCATCCGCTGTAGGACATCCTCACCACCACTTGCTATTGTCAGACTCTTGAATCCGGGTTAACCCGGCGAGCATAGACGAGTAACTCCTGCTCCTTTCCGTTCATTCACTCCCTAGTCACTCACACATTTCATTTATGTGACAGTTTGGTGTTCTGCCAGGCTTCGAGGACGCCTGATGAATAAGAGATACGGTTCCTGCCTCCCAGGAGCTCACACCCCAGACAGAGGAGAGAGGAGAGGGCGGGGAGAGAACAGGCAGAAAGGGAGAGGGAAATGAGGGAAGCCTTACACGAAGTGGGATGAGCTTGGTGGCCCTGGGGCACAGGAGCAGAGCCTGGAGGTTAGTCTGAGAAGGCTCCCTGGAGGAGGGAACGTTCAGGAAGACTGAAGGAAGGGTAGGAATTGGGGAGGGCGCAAGAGAAGGGAAAAGAGAGGGAGATAAGGCATTACAAGTACCTCCGGGAGGTCTGGGCTCGGGGAGAGGGAGGCTGAGGCTGCAGACTTGGGCAGGGGCCAGGCAGCAAGCGTCCTGTGGGGCAGGCCGAAGGTCTCGGACAGCCTCACCTCAGGGCAGCGGGAGCTATGGAAGGGATTCAAGCAGGGGAGTGGCACCATCAGCCTGTTTTAGACAGAGCCCCGCGCCGGCTGTTGTGTGAGAATGAATCAGAGGCCGCCGTTTCACACAAGTCATCCAGGCTTGGGGACTCCAAGAGGCACATCCCCAGCTGCACGGCCCCTGCGTCACCTGCACTGGCCCATCATTTAGCAAATGACCCTCATCTCGGCCTCAACTCTGGGACGAGAGCAGGGTACTGCTTGTGTCCCATCTGACCTAATTTCTTCTTGTTTCTGCTCTGCTTCTCCCCTCCAGCCACAACGGCCATCTTGCCATTCTTTAAACACGCCAGGCATTTACACCCACCTCAGGGCCTTTGCACCTGCCATTCCCTCTGTCTGGAATGCTCTTTCCCAAATATCTGCTTGGCTTACTCCCTCACCTCCCTCAGACTTTTGCAAAAATGTCATCTTCCCCGGGAGCCTTTCTTGATTCCCTTATTTAAAACTCCACACACACCCTCATCGGTATTCTCCGTTCCCCTTCCCCTACTTTATTTTTCTCCAAAGCACCTATCACCATTTGATATACTGCCTGTTTTACTGATGTGATTGTGTCTTTCTCTTCCTGTTTAAGAGGAAGGCACTGAGACCTGGGATTTGGGTCTGTTTTGCTTGTTGCCATAAGCCCGGTGCCTAGAACTGCATCTGAGATGTCACAGGTGCTTAACAAATCTGTGGAAATGAAGGAATCAATGTCATGAACACCAACGGCAACAGAAAAATCAGCATGAAGCCCCACTACTGTAATATAGTTTGTTCCCGTTATCGAGCAGCCACCATGGGCCAGGCTCTGTACTAAGCACTTTTCATGCCCCATCATCTCAGTTAATCGTGATAATGGCAGTGCTGTTAGGAAGACACTATTATTATTTCCATTCTACAGATGAGGACACCAAGGCTGAGGATTACACAGCCAGGGCTGACTCCAGAGCCTGGGCCTTGACCGCTGTGCTCCTCTGTGCCCCTCGTGGGCAGATGGGGAAACCGAAGCCCTCCAATCTGCAGGCACTTTCCCTAACCAAACAGCAAATAAACCCAGGGTCAGAATGAGGACCCTCCTCTTTGCACTGCCCGCTTGGGAGCCCCTTGCAGACACTGTCTTCCCTGGAGCCCATCTGGATCCCCCCTCTCCTGTCCCCTAAAGCTGGTGGAAGTCAGGGTAGGGGCTGCTCCCCATCCCTGTTCACAGCTGTGTCCCCTACAGAGATGTACCAGTTCAGCATTCAGGAGTCGGCCCCCATCGGCACGGCTGTGGGACGAGTGAAGGCCGAGGACTCAGACGTGGGCGAGAACACAGACATGACTTACCACCTCAAGGAGGAGAGCGGCAGCGGCGGCCACGTGTTCAAGGTCACCACGGACAGCGACACTCAGGAGGCCATCATTGTAGTGCAGAAGGTGTGCCCCACCCCCCCACCCTCCCCCACCCCCCCCCACCCCCCGCCTGCCGCCTCGAGGGACAGGGGAGGCAGACCCAGGGTGGCCAGGTCTGGGAGGCCTCCGAGCAGCCAGACAGCCCCACCCCACTCGGCTCCAGAGATGAGGTCGCTCCAGAGACCGAGGACCAGCCTGGGGAAACAGTGATGGTACCGGTCCCATTTTACAAATGAGAAAACGAGGCCCAGAGAGGATACGCGGCCTGTGCAGGTTGCATAGCTAGTTACGCGAGCCAGGATTCAAACCAGATTTGGCTGTGTGCTCGTGTAATCACTGCCACGGGCTCCTTTGAGTCCACACCCTTCACTCTCATCATTTCCTTTAATTCTCGTGTTTCCCTCTGAAGAGACTTCAGTCCTTCGGCCCATTTTTGCCAGTGAGAAAACAGAGGCTCATAGAGGTAAAAGGGCTGGCCCAGGGTCACACCAGGAGGGGGCAGAGTCCGGATTTGAACCCCGGTTGGTCTGGTCACTCCAGGATGGGATGCTCACTCCCTGCCCTTGTCCAGAAGCTAGCTCTTCCCGCCCCCCCCCCCCCTCAGCCAGACTGTGTCGCCCTAAATCTGCTGCTGTCAGCCTGGGTCCTGCCTTCTGGGACCCACAGCAACACCTGCCCCGAGGGCCCTTCTTTCACTCAATGAGCATCTAATGACCTGCTCCCTACCTGGCCTCCAGGGTGTGAAAAGAGAAGACCCCCAGTTTCTCCAGCTATTTCCCATAAGATTAAAATATAATAGCTATTACTACTAATAATAAAGTGTAGACTGTGTGCTAGGCACTTTTCAACTGCTTTTCATGTATTAACTTATTCGATCCCTAGGGTACTATTATTGCCCGTTTTATAGATGAGAAACTGAGGCCATGAAAATTCAATAATCTGCATCCAAGGTCACGTACCTTGCAGAGCAGAGTAGGGCTATGAGCCCAGGCAGTCTGGCTCCAGAATCCGCCCTTTTTTTTTAAATAATTTTTAAAGATGTTTTTATCTATTTGGGGCGGGGGGAGGGACAGAGAGGGAGACAGAGAATCCAAAATAGGACCCACGCTGTCAGCGTGAAGTCCGACATGGGGCTGGAGTCCACAAGCCATAAGATCATGACTGAGCCATCCAGGCACCCCACACTTTTTTTTAATGTTTATTTATGTATTTGGGGGGCAGGTGCAGAGAGAGAGGGGAGGGGAGAGAGAGAACCCAAGTAGGCTCTGTGCTGCCAGCACAGAGCCCGATGTGGGGCTCAGTCTCACGAACCCGGTAAGATCAAGACCTGAGCCGCAATCAGGAGTGGGATGCTTAGCCAACTGAGCCACCCAGGCGCCCCCAGAATCTACCCTTTTAAGCTTACATGGCTTTCAGTCTTCTGAGCTCCATTTGTCCTCACTGGAAGATGAGCCCATTTCACAGATGGGGACCAGCATCACAGAGCAGCAGAGTCAGGTCCCAAGTCCCGCCTCTGCATTTGCTCTCATCCCCAGGCTGCTCCTAATCCCCTCCCCCCATCCCGGGCCCCTCCCACCTGCTCCAGCCCTGGCGCCTGAGGCGTCTCTGTGGAGTCACGCTGGCTCGGGGAGCGGAGCCCATGCCTGATTGATGGCCTGGCTCCAAAGCCCATCGCTCACTCACAGGCTCGGCTACCGCCAGCCTCCCTGCGTCCTGATTTCCCAGGCAACAGGACAGAGGACGGAGGTGGTCCTTTTGCTGCTGGAAAAGGTGCGGGGGCGGGGGGGGGGGGGGGATGTTCTGAGAGAAACGGAGGGTCTCTACGCCCGGGGCAGGTCCCCAGGAAGGTTACCCTTGCCACTCAGATAGCTCCCCCCACACTACTGAGGTGGCTCAGCTGCACCACTGTGATTTCTCTTTGCTGTAAGGCGTTGTCTTTAGAAGGCCGGAGCGGACACACAGCCCTGGAGCTCATTCATCAGAAGGTCACCCATTAGTACTCCCTGATGAGAAGCAAGGCTCAGCATGGGTTTAGCCAGATTTCCAAGGAAAGCTCTAAGGCAGCCTGGCTTATCAGGCTCAACTCACATTAGTTGCTGCCGCCTACACAGCACACCGGGGGAATGTCTCTTTAACCCTCACAACTGAGGCCCAGAGAGGCTAAACAGATTGCCCACAGACACACAGCTAGTCAGCCGCAGAACCAGTGCGCTGTCCTCTCCCGTGAGGAGGGGCCAGGACTGGAGAGCTGCGCTGGCCCGGGTTTGAATCCTGCCTCTGCCGGTGACTAAGTGACCTTGGGCTAAGTTACAGAGCCTTCTGGGCCTCCACGTGCTCCTGTGTAAAATGAGAGAATCACAACCCAAGCCTCTTAGGGATGTTGTAAAATTAGATGAGTTAATGTATTTAAAGCGCTGGTGCCTAGTAAGTGCTTCGTGAATTAATAAAATGAATCAAATGCCCCAACATTCTGTGCTGGGAGGCAGGAAGTGGCGGGGGGGGGGGGGGGGGGGGGGCAGTGGCCTTTAGCCCTGATGGGCTGTGTGTCCCTAGGCAAGACTGTCCCCTGCCGTCTCACTTTGCCCACCTGCGACCAGGGAAGGTTGGTCTGGGTCTCCAACCGCCGGTTCCTTGGTGCAGTTCATCACTCGGGCTCCCCGGCAGGGTCGACATGACCTTGGGCCAGCCCCGCCCCCTCTGGGCCCGCCCCCCTCACCTCCTCTCCCGACGCGGACCCCACCCGGCCCCCTCACCCGCCCTCTGCTCCCTCCCCGCAGCGCCTGGACTTCGAGTCCCAGCCCGTGCACACCGTGGTCCTGGAGGCCCTCAACAAGTTCGTGGATCCCCGCTTCGCTGACTTGGGCACGTTCCGCGACCAGGCGATCGTGCGCGTGGCCGTGACCGACGTGGACGAGCCCCCCGAGTTCCGGCCGCCCTCCGGCCTCCTGGAGGTGCAGGAGGACGCGCAGGTGGGCTCCCTGGTCGGCGTGGTGACGGCGCGGGACCCCGACGCCGCCAACCGGCCCGTCCGGTGAGACCCCCGCCCGGGGCCACGCCTGCTGCCTGCTATCGCGCCACCGCCCCGCGGACGGACTGCGGGCACAGGGGGAGGGGCGGGGGGGGCGGGGAGAGAAGGAGGGTGGACACAGAGACCAAGGAAACGGGTGTGAGAACGGTCACCGAGAGGCAAGGGACTCAGGACAAGGAGGGAGACCCAGGAGCGACAGACGCCGCAGAGTGAACCGGGCTCAGCCCCTCTCCTCTGTCTATACTGGCTCCCTCGGTGCCCTCAGCCTATCCATCCACATGCCTATGACCCCCGATTCCACACTCTTGCTCACCTGGCCATCTGGCTCCCCAGGTCTCTCCACCCAAAGAAAACAAAAACATAAACACCCTAACGGTTGTTCACATCAAAAATGTTGGAGACCCCCTGACTCCCGCCTCTCTCTCACACCTCCCTCCGAACCACCGGCACGTTCCCGCCATCCCCACTTTAGCAGACTATCCAGAATCCGACCGCCTCTCTCCCCGTCTGCTGCTACCCCCATTCCTGCACTTCCCCCTACCCCGCGCAGGTCTCCCTGCTCCTGCCCCGCCCCCTCTTTAATCGGGAACTGGCCCGGGAGGCTCACGATCCTGCCCAAACAGAAATCAGAGCACCGCCCTCCTCTGCTCAGAGCGTCCCCACCCCCCAACCACCACCCAGAGGCGCCCATCTGGCTCAGAATAAAAGACCAAGCTCTCACAATGACCCCCAGAGCCATGAGCTCTGTACCCTCTCTGACCCTTGCTCCCATGGCCCTGCTTCCTAGTTCTCTGCTCAGCCACACTGGCCCCCTCACAGCCCCACAGATGTACCAAGCTCACTCTCGGCCTCCGGGCCCTTTGTGACTGTTGATTCCTCTGCCTAGAATGTCCCCTCCTTAGTACCCCCGCAATCTGTCGTCCTACTTCCCCCGGGTCTTTGCTCGACCCCCCCCCCCAACCCCCAGCCCCACCGCATCACGATCTAACATGCCACCTATTTTCCTGACTACTTTGCGTGTCTCCCTTCCACTATAAGATAAGCTCCGTGAGGGTAGGGGATTCTGTTTACCCTCAGGGCCTAGCCGGACGCCCAGCACTCAGTGGACACTCACTGCCTGCATGGTGAGTGACTGGAATAGAAAAGCAGAGAAAGACTGAGAAAAGAGACAGAGAGAGACTCAAGGGGATGGGGAGAGACCCCCAATGGGAGGAGGAGGCCAGAGAGAGGGGGGAGCCAGTGGAAAGAGGAGGAGTACCTAAAAGAGGCAGAGGGCCTACCTGACAATGTAGAATCAGCGGAGATTTGCTGAGAAAGCCAGAAAGGGGAAGAGAGAGAAACAGACACAGGGAGAGAGAGGGGCGAGCAGGGAGGGAGGCAGGAGGGTGGAGGGGAGGGGACGCTGCAGCTCTGTCGGTGTCCCTGGGAGGGTTGGGGAGTCCCTGACTGTGACCCAAGCTGGAAGAAGGTCGGACAGAAGAGAAGGGAAGAAAGGCTGCAGCAGAAACTGATCCAGAGGACGTCAGGGGGTAGGGGCAATGGCCATTGTTGGACAGACAGGAAGGAGATTCCTGAGCTCCCTGCTTCCTCCCCGAAACCCCTGTACATAATCAGTAAGTAGTCCCTGAACCAACTATGTGGCTGAGCAGTGAAGAGAGGGAGAAAGGAGGTTAGTTTGAGGATCTCTGCATTACACAATTCCGGATGGGTAACATTCCCATCACCATCCATGGGAATGGTTCTCTGAGTTGTACAGTGCACAGCCTGTGCAATCTTACATGGCGGCCCTGGGTGAGGACGCAGAGAGGCCATCCTGCCACTGTCTGTGGGCTCCCAGACTGGGAAATGCCCTCAGGGGTCTTAAAAGACCTCCTTGGAGGAGGCAGGAAACTAACCGAGCTGGTCCCTGTGTATGGTCAGGTGTAAATATGAGGTGAAGGGCATTCCAGGCAGAGGAACAGCATGTGCAGACAGATGGAGGCAGAGGAGTGGTAGATGTGCCTGGAGAAGAGCAGCTGTGATGGCTACAGTGGACTGAGGGAGACGAGGCAGCAAAACCCAAGTGTGACAGGCCTCGAGGGCCTCTGTCCAGAGGGCCTGGGCCGCCCCTGCCCTCCTCACTGCCAGAGCCGTCCTGCCGCCTCTGATGCCCTTCCGCCCAGGCATCTGGCGGCATCTCCCTAGCCTCTGGCTGGACCGCAGACCTCTCCCAGGAGGGAATCGACACCCACGTTTGGGAGGAAACTGAGGGCCAGGCCGGGGAGGAGGTGCCCCCGGAACCTTCCCAGGGAGTTGAGAGCCAGGAGTAGGAGCTGAGTCCTTGCCTCCCAGGTTAGTGCTCCTGTCTGCCTGCCCCCCTCCCCTGCAGTGTGGCTCTCACACCCCCTCTTAGTCTCCCCCCTCCTCCCTCCCTTGGCTTCCCTTTCCTCCGGCTTTTATCTGCTCGGAAAGGGCCAACTTTGAAACCAGCTTCTCACCTTCTTTCATCTCTCTTTGCTGGCCCCTTCCCTGGGGCTCCTCAGCGAGGAGCTCGAGACAGGTCCAATTTAACACCACAAACATTTACCCAGCTCCTCCTCATGCCCGCCCGGCCCTGAGCCCAGGCCCGGGGAAGCTGACTCAGCCAAGGGCAGAGCTGGGGAGGAGCACCCCCGTCTACAGAGGACAGACATGGAAACAAGAGGCCGGTGAGGTGCCACTGAGAGACAGAAGGGCTCCTCATGGGACCCATGTACTGCCCAGAGCCCAGCTTGTATCCCAGCTCCTGATCTCTAAGGGTCAGGGACTCAAGTCACCACCTACAAAGGTAAAAAAACCTCTTCCCCGGACGTGTAGAGTCTGCCTTCTCCCGGGGCGGGGACACAGTCAACAAGTAGTAAAGCATTCGTTGACACAGTCTTGAAATAATTGCAGAGAAGAGCTATGAAGGGAGTAAACAGGGTAATGGGATAAGGAGGGTTGGGGCAGCAGGGGCTACTATGGAATGAGTAGCTGAGGAGTTGACAGATGAGCTGAGATCAGATAAAGAGAGAGGCCGACCTGTGAAGCTGTGAGGAAGAGCGGTCAGGTTCAGGTGGAGGGAACAGCGAGTGCAAAGGTCCTGAGGCAGGGGCGGCTTGGTATGTTCCTGGAGATGAAGACATTAAGTGGTGTCCTGGGAGATTTTGCCTACCACATTAGGCACCTGGGGGATGCAGAGGTGCAGATACACAGAGTGATGTCTTTCTGAGTTCTGCACTGGGAAGAGGGGACGGTGCCTCGCATTGTGGCATTTCCCCCTCAGGAGGAATCATACTCGTTTTACAGAGGGAGCTGAAGCACAGAGAGGAGAAGTGACTCTCCCAGTGTCATTCCGCTTGAAAGAGGAAGGAATGGTTTCACCCATTATTGTCAGCTTCTTGAGTCCAGCCTCCGGTTCGTTTCCACCCCTGCTTCTAACTCTCTGTGTGGTTAGGTGTCCTCCCCGGTGCGGAAGGCACAGAGGCAAATCAGACACGGGCCGACAGGAGGGCTAGGCCCCCACGTGAAGGCATCTAGTGACAGATCTAAGTCCCGGTGGTCTTGGCCTGAGGCAGGGGCTGGGGGAGTACAGAACTCCACGGAAGGGCAAGTAATCGGTGCGCGCCACGGAGGGGAGTGAGCCCAGGCTTCCCCAGACGGCCCCAGAGCAAGGCTGAAGAGGCGAGGTTAGACCAGGGAGAGGCCGCTCCAGGTTGGGGTGACGGGGAGCGCCGGGAGATAGGAACAGAGCCATGGAGCCAGGAGGTTAAGTCCAGCCGCAGGATGATTAGCTGGACGAGCTCGTGTCAGGGTGTGCGGCGATGAGGACAGAGGGGCACTTGGGACAGGCTGGGAAGGACCCTGAACGTCAGGCGAAGCAGTGGGACTCTGCTTAGGTGATGGGAAGCCTTGGAAGCTTTGGAGGGAGGAAGGACGGTGCTCGGATGGGCTCCTCTCTGAGGGGCAGAGAGGCCCTTGATCAGCCCAGCATAGCCCTACAGCCCGCCAGGTCTCCCTTGAACACTGAAAACAGCCAAGCCCACACCGGACCAGAGGGAGCAAATATCTCATTTCCTCCCAGCTCTCCACAGTGGGGTGCGGCAGAAAGTACGTAGGCTCTGGAATCAAAGAGGGCCTGGCTGGGAATCCCAGCTCAATTATAGAACCGTGGGAAAATCATGGACCCACAGCGAGCCCCAGTTTTCCCATCTCTAAAATGGGCATCACGATAGTACCTGCCTCATTCTTTTACTCAAAAAAAAAAAAAAATAGGTATTAAATGTCTCCTGTATCCTACTAGGTTCTGTGCTTGGCGCTCCCAGGGTTGGAGGGAGGCTTGTTTGGCACATAGTAGGCCCTCAGGAAATGGACATTACTATTTTTCTTCGTGGCCTGGCCATCCGTTTCTACCCTTCATTCCGCAGCCAGTAGTAACCACATACGAATTCCCAGGCATCATGTCTGGGCTTTAAGTGGGTGTCTTAAGCCGGGGCTGGGGGTGGTGGGGTGTGGGCCGGTAGGAGAGAAAGAGTCACAGACAGGGTGGAGGGGGCAGAGGGGACTCCCTGCTGGCGGGTGGGGGAGCCCCTTTTGCATCTGAAGAGATTCTCCCTCCAGTAGCCTCCTACCGAGCCCACAGGGGAGCGCTGGGCAGGCCATACACGCGGGAGCCTCAGCCTGTTTATCGTGCCTGTGTGCGCTGTCTATGCAGACAGTTACGTGGAGAAAAGCCACACGCACACCCGGGGCCAGGAAGCAGTACCCTCCCCACTCCTCCCACCCTTAACCTTGACAACAGTGGCATTTGGGGCTGTTAGAGTGTGTGGGAGTGCCCGCAGGTGTACCCGGCTGGCCCTGAGGGGCGTGTTCTTAAGACCTGAGGCCCTGGACCCGTGTGGGCTGGGAACCCGGCTCTGCCACTAAGCAGCCCTTTCGACCCAGGGCAAGGCATCCGGCTTCTGAGAGCCCAGTTTCCTCATCTGCGACATGGGGGTGATAAGAGTACCCGGGAAGATCTGAGGAGCTCACGCGTGTAAAGCCCGCCCGCAGGCCTGGCAAAAAGCATCAGAGCTGACCCACCGGGCACGCGGCAGGTGCCCAGTGCTCTCACGAGTGTTGCGCCGCTAGTCGCTTGTCTAATCCTCGCCGCCGCGGGGTCAGCAGTAAGGCAGGTATTGACAGTATCTCCATTCTTAAGAGGAGGAAACTGAAGAACAGAGAGATTAAGTGATTTACCCAAGGCCACACAGCTAGATTTCAAACGTAGGCCGCTGGGCTCCAGATCGGCACTCCAGACCTCCATCCCGGAGCCTCCCCTGCACGCGTGCACAAGCATGCACACGCACGCACACACACACTAGCTGACACCTACCCACACTCTCGCTGCACTTCTCCACCCACACCTGTGCTGCTTCCCCTTCCTGCCCTCCAGGCCCTGGCGGACTGAACCAGGAGCAGGACCTTCCAGACTCACAGCTGCCTCCTGCCCTTCTCAGCCCGCTGGCAATACTCTGGGCCGTCCATACAGGGTGCCTCCCACAACCCCCCCTCCCCCCCCCCCCAACCCAGAGCACACGGACCACATTCTGGGTGGGAGGGGCTCCTGCGTACCCCTTACCAGACGGTTCTGAATAATAATTAGAATAACAATAGTTCCCTCTCACCGAGTAATTTTCCTAGAGCTCAGCTAGGCACCTTATCCCCCAGCTAGGCATTTAATCCTCCCAGCAACTCGCAAGGTAGGATTATCATTTCCATTTTGCTCAAAATTAAGGTTCAAAGATGGAAGTGACTTGTCAGGGGCATCGTAGAGTTGGACCCACACCCAGGGCTAAGCGGCTGCCTCTCTCGAGCGTTTCCTTTTCCAACAGCACAGCAGTATCTCTCTCTCTCTCTCTCTCTCTCTCTCTCTCTCTCTCACACACACACACACACACACACACACACACACACACACGGTTTCCACCCACAACACAGACCAGCCGCACAACTCATGCACCTACTCGTGAGGTCCACAAGCCTCCCCTCTCCCGCCCCCCCCCCCCATGTTTGCCAGGTCGTGCTCCCTGCCTCCTGCCGTGCCCCTCCACCCCTCCCTCCCACTCACTGGCTGGCTTCTTGAGCTGGAACAAAACCACCTGGGCTCAGCCAGCCACGCTGACCTGCAGCCCCAAGTCTTTTGCTGGTTAATGGCAGGTCCCTGCGGCCCGCCCCACGGCCTTGGGAACAGCTGCCTCCACTTAGATTCCAGCCGCCCCCTTCCCCTCCAGGAGGGAACAAAAGAGAGAAGCTGGGAGGAGAGAGAACAGGAGGGAGGTCTGAGCAGGAAGGGGAGAAGCAAGAAGGTGGTAGGCATCCTTCCACAAGCTCTCACACCCGGCTCCCCTCAGTGATCAGGAGCCCCAGGCTGTGCAGGCCTTGGCCTTCTCCTGGACTCTGTTCTCCCACCGGTAAAACCAAGAGGAGGTTCCTTCCAGCCGAGCTGACACTCAGAGGTTGGTTCTTCCTCCTCTGGACCCCAACATCTGTCAGGGCCAGGCTGGGGGCAGAGGGGACCTGAGGCACCGTGCTTTGCAGTTTTGGGTGGTTCAACGAGCTAAAAAGAACTCTGGGTATAGAGTCCCCAGTTTGGGTACAAATTCCAATTCTGTGACAGTCCCTGTGCAATTTTAGGCAGGGTCATCACTAGCCCACATGGCATCTTTGCATAAATAAGGAAAAAAATCCCTCTCTGAGAAGATACTCCCTCAGCTAGGACATGTGGCTTGGCAAGCTGAACACTGACTGGTTAGACTTTCACTCCGCTTCACCCCTTCAGCCTGGTACCTTTGTGCAGGACACAGCCTGCACAACCGTACGTGGCAGTCCTAGGCTTGGCAAGTTTCCTCTCTGAGCCCCAGCGTCTTCCTCTGTAAGACGGGGGAGATCCCATCAGCATCACAGGATGCTAGGTGGTCACCTCATCTATCTCGTTTTGCCCTTTTATCCCCGGGACGTAGCACAGAAGAGGCACTCAATGTCTGGGCGTAAAGGAACGCACAGAGAGCTGGCTGCAGGAAAAGCAGGCTACAAACTATTAAGTGCTGTCTAGTGGAAGGAAGTGTCATCTTAGGTCACTTTCACCCGGGTCAGGAGGGCCCAGGTTGGTCAGGGGCAAGGAGGATGTGGTATTAGCAGCTGAGGGACAGGAAGGAGAGTTAGTGGGGGCTGGGGAGCCTGGCTGTAATGCCCGCTATCCCCACAGGCATAGCCTTTTATAGTTGGTCACACAGTTTGCCTTCGCTGCCTTTGCCCCCATCCTAGTAACTATGCAAAGAATAAGGGCTGTCACCTATGCCCAGTCCCATGAATTAGCTCCTCTAACCCACACCGGTGTGAGGTGAGTATAAATCACCCGCTTTTCCAGATAAACAGAGGCCAAGGAGGTCAGTGGCTTGTCCAAGGTCACACCGGTAGAGGAAGTAGGCCAGGATTCAAACCCAGCTCTGTCTCAGACCCGTCAGTTCCACTGGGTGTCATCATTCCCATTTAACAGATGCAGAAACGGAGGCCCCCGAAAGTGTGGTAATGCAGCTAAGCCCCACTGAAGGCTCACCTCGGGACTTTGTGCCTCCAGCAGGGGGCGTTTCTCGTGTCCTCACCTTCCTGGGCCTCAGTTTCCCTTCTGGGAGATGGGGAAAGGGCCCCTCTCCGCCCTGTGGGAGGGGCCTGGCGGCTCAGGCTGAGCCCCGCCCTGCGGAGCTTCTTTGTCCTCGTCGCACAATGCGCCCTTGCTTGGCATTCGAGGCCTTTGTGGGCCGCACGGCCCGGCGGCGCCCCCCGCCCGCGTTATCAGCGCCGGGAAGCGGCGGCCGGAGCTGGCGGGGCCTCTCTGGGCCGCCGCCCGAGACATGTGTTGGACACGGGCCTTTCAGGCCTGGAGCCGCCGCACAAAGGCCCGGGAAGAAGGCGGAACAAAGGGCTTTTTCACGCGGCAACTGAAAAGCCGCAGATTAGCTCGCGCGTGCTGCGCAGGCGGGGAGGGGCCGCCGGCCACCCCCCCACCCCCACCCCCACCCCCACCCTCACCGCCGCCCAGACCCCTCGCCACCGCACTCGCTCAGCCCGGGTCCCTGGGCTGGGGCCTCCACGCCGACCCCCTCTTTCCAGCTCCGAATTCCCCTCCCCCCCGGGACACGTCCAAGCCCTGAATTCTGCGCCCGGGGGGGGCCGGGGCCACGCTCTGCCTGCTTCCCCGTTCTGCGCGTTTGGCACCGTTTGCCACTCTCTGAACAATCCCTGCCCGCCATTCTCGGAAGGATTCTTTGCACCTCTGTTCCCTCCCCGCCCGGACTGCCTGCCCCGCCCCCGCGCAGTGGGTGCTATAGCGCTGTGCCAGGGGCTTTGCCCGCTTCCAGCCCTCACAGCTGTGGGGTGCAAATTATTAGCCCCATTACCCAGCTGAGGAAACTGAGGCTCAGAAAGGTTGATGGTGCCCGCGGTCACACAGCAGGTACCGGTGCAACAGAGATCCAAACCCAGATCCCTTTCCACCGCTCCTCTGTTGGAAAGAGTGCCTCTGCTCCCGGGGTCTCCCTGGCAGGTGGTCCCTCTTTTAGGGTGGGTTGGAGGGGACATGGGCATGGGCTCCACCTGATGCCAGGACACCTCCAATCAGCCCCTCCCTGCCTCCCTCAGGTACGCCATTGACCGTGACTCGGATTTGGATCAGATCTTTGATATCGATGCGGACACGGGCGCCATCGTGACGGGCAAGGGGCTGGACCGCGAGACCGCGGGCTGGCACAACATCACGGTGCTGGCCATGGAGGCTGGTGAGCCGGGGGGCGGGGCGGATATGGGGTGGGGGAGGGACGAGGGCAGAGTGAGGGGCGGGGCTGAGGCGGGGCAAAGAGAAAGAAACCCAGCGCTGATGGCTGAGTTGCAGGAGGCAAAAGCTGATGGGCAGGAGCAAAGACCTGGGAAGGATCCCAAGCTGAAAGGCGAAGAGCCGGTCTTGAAGCTGGCTTCCTTCTTTGAGCATTTATTGAGCACCCATTACATACGAAGCCCTGTTTTAGAGGCTGGGGATACAGCCCTGAACAAGACAGAAAAGCTCCTGTCTTTGTGGGGGAGCGCTAGACTGTCAGCAAACTGATGGGAAGGGTGTGCATATGTCAGATGTGTGAAGGGCTAGTAAGAAACCGGGAAGGAAGGCCAGGGAAAGGGACTGGGAAGAAGAGGGTGTTGGTGCTCTTAGAAGAAGACCTCTCTGAGAAGGAGACATCTCAACAGAGACCTCACTGAAGTGAAGGAGTCAGTCCCATGTCTAAGGGAAGAGTGTTCTAAGGACAGAGAACAGCCAGTGCAAAGGCCCTGAGGTAGTAGTTTGCCCAGCACGTTGGAGGAACAGCGAGGAAACCAGCATGGTTGGTGAGGGGCAGAGTGATCAGCCATTGTAAGGTCTTTGGACTCGACTCTAAATGAGGTGGGAATCACGGGATGGTGTCGCCATTTGAGCCAAGGAGGGGTCATTGCCTGACAGGATACCTCTGGTGGCTGCTTGAGAATAGACTGAGGGCTGAGGGGGAAAGCAGGGGCTCAACTGGAAGTTAAATGTGATAGTGGCCTGGGCCAGGGCGATCAGCCACGGAGGGTGCGAGATGTGATCAGCTTTGGGAGACAGGCTGAAAATGGCACCACAGAATGACCGACGTGGAGGTAAGAGATGGAGAGGGGTCCAGGACTACTCTGAGGTGCTTGGCCTGGGTTTCTGGAAGAGGGCGTGTGTGCGTGGGCAACCGGGGAGGAGTGTGGGCTGGGAGGGAAAAGGGGGGGTGTCTGTGCATGGGGTCCAGATAAGTAAGGCCATGGAAGTGAGGAGCTAAGAGCGCAGGGGTTGACAGAGCCCCGGGAGAGGGGAGAGTGCACTTGCAGGCCTCGAGCGATGCTGCCGGGCCCTGGTCCCCAAGCCCCAAGCCTCCCCCCTCCCCGCCCCCCATCAGCTCTCAGGCTACAGGAGCCAGCAGAGCTGTCTGTAAGCAGCCCTGACACAGCAGAGAGACTCTGAGCCTCTGAGCCTCGGGTGGGTGGGCGACATTCAGGCTTGCCTCTGCACACTTCGGCCCCAAGCCCCTCCGGGCCGTGTGAGCCCCCCTGCCAGCCTTCCTCCTCCTCCGCCTGCTGGCCCCCTCCCACTTTGCGGGCCCCACTGGCCCGTGGGCCAAGGAAGTCCCTCGGCTGAAGTTCCCTTGGTCTCTTTCAACTTCAGTTTAAAAGAAAATACAAAGCTGGCTCAAACCTCCGTGCCTGCTGCTCCGGAGCCTTTGAATCCACTCCTCTGCCGCATGAAAGGGAGATAAGAAAGGTGGCTGGAGAGGAAGTGGCTGGACTAGGGGGGAGGAGAGCTCCCCCCCCTTACCTCCCTGAACCTGCTCCCTGGGCGGCTGGGGGGACTGGCCTGGCTGCTGGGCCGAGATGCCTCCTCTCCCTGCCCACAAACACGTGTCCCCCGCTAGCCTGTCACACTGCCTGATACCCCACTCTTGGGTGAAGCCAGTGGGTCTCTTTTCAGAAAGCAGCTAGAGTGGCACACAAAGTCGGTAACGCTGCCATCGCCCAGGAGAGTGTGGAGGGGCCCCTCCCACAAACATTTTACAACGTTAACCTAATACACGTTCTGGGCTAGATGCTTTCTAGGGGGGACTTTTATTGAATCAGGATCCGTAACCTATCAGCACCCATTTTACCGACGGGAAGATGGAGGCCCAGAGAGGAAACTGGCCCAAGGAAGGGCAGCAAGCCTGCCTGGTTCCCTCTACGCCATTGCCACGTGGGCTCCCTTTTCCTGGTACTCTCTGCAGCCAGCCCCACCCCTCTCCCCCACCCACCCGTCCCTAGCAGCTGAGCATGGGGTAGATGAGGCTCGGAAGGGAGAAGACTGATTACTGGGCTAGACATCCTCCCCCTCTGAGCTGCAATCAACAACCCCTGCCCAACCTTCACCAGGTATTAATCAATGGGAAAATGAATGGCTCCCACTTCACAGAGCTGGGGGGAAGATTCGGTAGGATCACGCATGGAAAGAACTTAGCCTAGTACTTAATAAGTGCTCGATTAGTGGTATGTATTGATCCTGACTGTGCACTTGACTTAAGCACCAACCCGGCGCAAGGCATTTTACAGTGTTGCCTTCGCTGAATGTTCCCACCTGAGAGGTGTCGGCTCTGCCCTTATCCCCAACGTGTGGATGGGAGGTGAGGTCGTTCGTCCACATTCCCAGCCCCAGCCTGTCTGACCCCAAAGCCCGGCTCGCCCCCAGATGCCCCTCGAGTCGCGTTTCTTTGGTGCCAGGCACATATCCGAGAGTGTCACAAATAACCCACCCACTCCAGCTTCTCACCATGGGTGTGAGACAAGGGCAAAATGATTATCCCCACTTTACAGATGAGGAAATAAAGGCTCAGGGAGGAACAGCGATGGCACCATGGTCACAGAGCAAATCCGTGCGGCGCCAGGGCTCCACCCCAGCCCTCCTGCCTCCCAGCAGCCAGCCAAGTGCAATGCCAGTGGGTCTGCCCGCCCATGCCCCCCTGCGGAAGCATCCATTCGACTTGCTCAGAAACCGAGGATGCTGGCAGGGTCACAGTGGCCCCACTTGCTCGGGCGAAACAAACACGAGGCGACAAGAATCAGAGGGGAAATATTTATACACAGTGGCGGAGCTTGGTGAGCCCCCTTGGAGAACGTTGCACTCGGTCAGGAGCCACTGCCACTGTCATACTGGATTACCTCAAAGACTCCCAAGCCACTTAGTATGCCGGCTCCCCTCTCCCCGAACTTCTGAGTCATCCATTCTGCCCATGCAGACGCTCCTTCCACTGACATTATCTTTAACGTTTTGTAATCATGAAATATTAATGACCAATATTGAATTTAAAGTACAATTTGTGTCTGAATCCTTCGGTGGAAAGGGCAGTTGTAAAGGGACAGTCTTCAAAGAGACGGGGGTGTGGACTTGGAAAGCCAGTGCCAGGGATGGGGGTGCCAGGGGCTGCATCCGGCCCCCTCCCCCAGCATCGTCTGGCCCTACGCTGGTCTGGAGGGGGTGGTCACTAGCTGCCAGGAACAGCAAAGAGTTAACCAGATTAGCAAGAAGCTTCCCCATCTGGGTCACCCCAGGCCGAGTACGTCTTACAGCACCCTGGTTTTTCCGTCACACCACGGAGCTCGCGTTATGATTTACATCTGCATTTACGTGTGCAGCTAATCTCTTTTCCCCAGGAAGCGGTACCCTCCATGAGGGCAGGGTCTCATCTGCATCTGCCCCGTTCATGCAGGGCTGGCACTTAGTAGGCGTGTGTAAATATTTACCAAATGGACAGATGAATGGGCTGACCCGCCCAGTTAGGAAAGCAGGGGGCGTGGCAGGCAAGAACTCTGTGCCAGTTGCTGGGTGAGTTTGGACAGGTCAGTCCCCCCCCCCCCCCCCCCCCGCTCATTGCCTTAGTTTTCTCATCTGTAAAGTGGCACTGTTGTTAGATGGCTGCAAACATAATAACTTTACGATGGCTTTAGGATAATAGCTGCTTCCACTTATTTGACGCTTAACGGTATGCCAGACATCATGTCGAACATGTCGTGTACATTTTAATCTGTGCATGCAAAGTGCCTAGCATGGTTCCCAACGCACAGTACGTGCTATTTGTAGCCAGAGAAAGAATCGGAGGGCAGAAGGAATGTCAGAGATGATGGACTGCAGTCGCCACCCGCCCCCGCTTCATAGCTGGGGAGACTGAACCCAAGGAAGGGAAGCAACTTATTCAAGTCCACCAGTAAGGCCTTATGACTCCCAGTCCAGTGCTCCTTAGGAGGACAACAGAAGGGGGATCTGAGGAGGCTGGAGGAAGGAGCAGGGATGGGGGTGAGGGCTTGCAGAGGAGTGAGACGGTGCCACAAGGACACGCCCCTCCCCGACACGCCCCTCCCCCACGTCTACCCTGGGCCAGTGTTTTCTGAGGGCCTCTGGCCACCACCCATCCTGGGCTGCGTGCTGGGACCTGGTGGTAAACAAGGCTTGGCCACTGCCTTCCGAGCTCACGGAGGGGGGGTGGGGCAGGGGCTAGACACGCCAACAGTCAGCTAGAACACAAAGTGGAAGTAAGGGGACAGTGGGCACTCAGGAGGAACACGAAGGGACTTGCCCACCCGGAGGGGAAGAAGGCAAAAAGCCTTTCCTAGAAGAGGGCACATGTGAGTTGGGTCTAAAGGGCTGAGGAAAGAGGGTTTGGAGGCTCCAGGCAGAAAGACCTAGAAGCTGGGCAGTCCACTGGCCATTCTGAGAACAGGGAGACGGAGCGTGGCCAGGGGCCGGGGCTGGGGGCCGGCTGCAGCAGGCCGATGAGGCGAGCATGCAGAAACTCACTGGTCCTCTACAGGAAGGGCCTTGGATGTCCTGTGCGGAGCCAAACATCTCCTGGAGACAATGGGGAACCAATGCAGGTCTTTGAGCAGAAGACTGATATGGTCAGATGAGCGGTCCCAACGTTCGCTTGGGCTCATGGCTGAACAGGAGGGGGCTGGCCTGGAGCAGGAAAACAGAGGGGAGGCCGTTGTGAAGACTCAGGCTTAGACACGAACCGGGGGTGTGAGGGCAGGGCTAGGACGGTCAGGAAGAGGCGCCAGGGGAGCAGAGTCTGGGCGAGAGGCTTGGCACAACCCTGCATGGAAGGGGCTGCTTTGAAAGGCACTGAACTCCCCGTCACCAGAGGTATGTAAACCAGGCCTGGGTTCCTCGCGCCATGGGTGCCTCCCAGAATCCTGTGCCATCTGAGTACCTAACAGATGACGCCTGGAATAAAGGATTCGTGATGTCCGTGGAGTCTCCAGGACCCGTTCAGCCCTAGGAAGGAAAACTCTCTCCCACCCAGCCCATTCCAGGGTTCCTGTTTCACCCCGAAGTCCCCCCTCACCCTTTGAAGGACTACACATCCCTCCCCCCAACAAAGTCAAAGCCTCCAGAGGAGGAAGCCAAAGAGATCTCAAAGTCCCGAGAGAGACGAGAGAGACGGGGAAGGGTGCCTAAACCTGGTGGTCCCACTACAGGGGAGTTGGGACAGGGCAGGGGTGTAAGGACTCCGCTTTCGACAGCCCTGACTCCCCTCCCCTGGAGCGCCCCCACTTGCTCACCCAGCCCCCTCACCGGTCTGCACGCTTGTCTTGGCCAGCGGGTAATTGGGATGATAAATCTTCCTGCCCAGCTGGCCAGCTCTAATCAGAGCCTGGTGTTTGGATGCAATTTAATTCTCTCGGGAGAGGGAGGGGCTGGGGAGGGGGGGGACTGGAGAAGAGGGTCCGGCTCTGCTGCCCACCCCCCACCGCAAGTGAGTGGGAAGGAGGTGCCTTTGAGCTGCCCCCCAACCTCTCTCCCTCCCCTCCCCCTGCCCCTCCCCCCACCCTCTCCCCGCCAGTCCCTCCCTCCTCGCCCTGACTTCTCACTCTCTCTGTGGCAGCCAAGAACTTCAGAGTGCAGCTCCTATTTGTTTTACTGATGAGAAAACCTTAGTCCAAAGAGAGAGGCAGGAACAGGGTCACATGGGCTGACTGGTTCCCAGACGGAGAGACCTTGGAGGGGGTGCAGCCCCCACAGGGTCCGTCCATCCGAAGAGGGCTTGGTCTCTCCCTGTGGCCTCCCCAGCATCCCAGCATAGTCAGGGATGCCATAGACAGTGAAATCCATTCCGTCGACAATCTTTACTAAGCACCTACTATGTGCCATGCACATCACGGTAAACAAAACAGAAATTCTGCCTACTTTCTGGTGCGGGAGATCGGTGATGAACAAGTTCGAGTAAGGCAAAACAGAGGGGGTGTTGGGTAAGCGTTATGGAGAGAAAGCAGGGAAGGGAGTGTCTGGTGGGGTGGCAAGGGGCGTATTTAAATACGGTCATCGGGAGAGGTCTCTCTGAAAAGGCATCTGGGCAAAGAACTGAGGGATCGAAGTTGGGGCAGAGCCAAAGAGGGGTGGGTGAGGGACAAAGCCAGGGAGATTATGGCGGCAAGATTGCGTGCGGCCTGCGAGCATGTAGGACTTGGGTGTATATTCTGATGGCCCAGGACTGAGGCAGTCAGGGAGAGCTTCCAGGAGGAGGCAGAGACATTCGTTCAGGACTTTGAGGCGAGTAGGACTCTGACAGCTAAAGATGGCAAGAAAGGCAGTACCGCCTGGTGACTGGAGGCTCCCCCTTTGGAGCCAGACCCAGGTTCGATCCCAGATTGATCGGTTTTTCCCTAGGAGACCTCTCTGAATGGGTTCCTCATCAGTAAAACGCCAATAATGCTAGTCTCTACCTCCCACAACGGTTGACAGGATGAAATGGGGCAGCACAGACCCTGGCCCACAGCGCATGCTCCGTAGGTGTTTGCTGATGTCTTTCCGGGCAAGCTCACGTTCCTAGGGGTGCCCCTAACAGTTACCAGGCCAGCTCCCAGCTCCTCTTCCCTTCCCAGTGGCCCCCAGCCCTCCAAGCCCAGTTTGGTTCAGATACCAGGTAAGTACCTGCCAGGGGCTGGGGTCTTCCTTGGAGGGGATCCAGGACCTCGTTATCTGCAGCCCGCCCTTCCCCTCGGGGAGATGCCGTTCCCTTTCCCTCCCATCCCCCTCACCTGATTACTTCCTCGCTGGATCTCAGCCCAAAGGTCACTTACTTCAGGGAAAACGTCCCTGCACCCACCCCGCTCCCGAACCTTTCTCTCTTAGCTCTTATCGGAGTCTGGAGTGATGTCTATCCCCGCCACCAGACTGACAGACCGTGTTGGTCTCGTTCACCGTTAAGTCCTTGGCGCAAAGGAGGCACTCGATTCATAATTGTCAGCAAAACCCAGAAGTCTCAGCTCCAAACCGCTCAGTCCAATCCCCTGTCCATTATACGTCAGGGGCTCTGAGGCCCAGAGAAGGAAGGAGACCTGCCCACGTGGTACAGCAGTTCTCCTGCCCCGAGTCCAGTCTCTTCCTGAGGCACCCACTGAACTGTCCAGCCTCCTCGGCCGCGCAGGCCCCCAGGGCTTCACCTGCCACCTTCTCGGATTCTTAGTGAGCTAGCTCGGAGAGGAAGCACCAGGCCGAAGCACGTTTAATTTTCATTTAGGAATCTGTTAAGGCTGCAGGCCTGCTCAGCTCCGGGCTGTCAATCAGCCTTCCTCAAGGCTGCATCAATTAGTTTAAAAATATTGAATGCAATTTTGCCTGACACAACATATTGCAGCTACTGCAAAATATAATTTATTTTAGAAGAAGAAATAATTAAACTAATTTGCATGTCAGTCAGCTGAACATAGATGCCAAGAGGGGGGTTGAGGCCCATGGGGCACCCAGGGCACCTGCTGCTGGGTGTTGGGGAAGGTCGGCTTGGGCCTGGGTCCGAGCAGTAGCTGTCGCCAGAGGGCCACACATCCAGGCTGCAGGAGAGTCTGCCGGCCTTGTGTCTAGACCAAGCACTGGCCTGAGAGGCAGGAGACCCAGGTCCCAACCCAGCTCTGCACAGACTCGCCTGGGGCTCTGGGCAAAGTCCTGGCCCTCAGTTTTCTCCTCTACAAAATGGGTTTAGCCAGACCTCTTTTACAGGTTGTTTTGAGGTCAAATGAGGTCACAGATACGAAAGTTTGTTATAAACTGGAACGTCCCGCACAGCGGTGAAGGTCCATTAACTGATGGAGTCTTTGTTTTTTTCCCAGAAACATTTACATGGGTAACATTACGAATTCATTATTAGCAATTATCACAAACGATGTTGATCAGGAGGGGTTTGGAGGAAGCCCACCAGAAGTAAGACGTCAGGTGGGACTCCCCCCACCCTCCAGTCACCCGGGGCCGTGGCTGGCAACCCTTGGCACACATTAGACTCCTGGAGCTGTTAAAAAACCTTAAGCCTTGGGCATAAGTGCTTTCTCAAGGCTTTCCCAGGCGATTCTAAATGTGCAGCCAGGCTGGAGGCCGCCGTGATGTCATGGGCACCGGAGACCGACGGAGGGCTGGCCCACAAGCTCTGGGGGTGCCAGGCCAGCCCCAAACTCAGGGGGCCCCGGGATAAGCTCTGCAGGTGGCAAATTTGGCAACCTAGAGGCACCCCCTTCCCCGCTCACTCAGCTGCCCCGCCTCTGAGATCCCGGACCCTCAGCTATGCCAAAGGGTTCAGGCCTTCCCCAAGTGGTGACCTGTGACATTTTAAGGTAGGACAACAACAAAAAGGTAATTATGTGAGGTGAGGGATGGGTTAACTAACCTGGTTATGGGACACGTTTCACGAGATACACGTGTCTCAAATCGTCATATCTTAAACTTACACAAGGCCATATGTCAATTCTGTCTCAATAAAGCTAGAGATGGGGGGAAAAAAGGGGGGGGGGGAGAGCCAGAAGAGGCCCAGCAGATCCCAAAGGAATGGTGCAACAATGCGGGTCTCGCCAGCAGTGGACCCAGCCCCCCCCCCCACACTCCACAGCGGGTCTGCCGCGGAGAAGCTCGCCCCGCTCTGGGGTCCCCCTTCTGCATGGCGCATAGGCTCCATCACCCCTTCCCTCTGCCTCAGCGGGGAGAGAGGTGCCTGGTCCTGGCAGCGGGCCTCACCCTCCCCACCTCCTCTCCTCCCAAATGCACCCACCTTCTGTCTGTTTAAGTTCTCCGGCAGCACGCTCTTAAAAATAACGGCTTGCCGGGCATTCCCAGTCACGACTCCAATCTCCCGCCCCCAGAAAAGCCCCCTCTAATCACTGAAGCAGCAGGTCTGGGTGAGCTGAGAAGATAAGGTGCCCCTGGCTACGGGGAGCTCCAGAGAGGGGTCGGGGTCTGAGTTAATTAAGGCCTCGCCCCCCTCCTTTCCCTGACCCCCGGGAGATGGCTGCAACTGCCTCCCAATCCCATTTCTCTTTGTGTGCGGTGGCCCCTGAGTTCAGTGAAAAGAGGCAGCTGATCAACCTCACTCCCCGCCAGAACTCATGGGGTTCCTGGCTGCCTGGCAGCTCCCAGGCTCCCCCCCAAAATAGCTCCCGGCCAGAGACCCAGCCATCAGGTCACTGCTTGAAAGGGGTGGCTTCCTCTCCTAGTCCTCGAGGTCGCTGGCTGGTAAAGCTTGTCAGTAACGAACTCATGACTAAGAGAGCTGAGAGCAGGGCTCCAACGAGCACCCAAGAGGTTTGAGGGGCAAGGGGCAGAAAAAGCCAACACGCAGGGTGCTGCTCAGAGAGGACAGGCTGGGACGAGGTATCCTTGAATCACTTGATGTCGTTGCTGAAAGGACCCTTGAAGGATGTCTGTTTATTTAACAAACCCTCATATAGCACTTGCTATGTGTTACATACGCACCTTTAAGTGCTTTGCAGATACTAACTCAATCTGTCCTCTTAACCAACCCATTACTAGGAGCCCCTTTTTGCTGGTGAGAAAGTGGAGGCACAGAGAGGTCGAGCGACCTGCCACAAATCACACAGCTACTAAGTGGCAGAGTTGAGATCGGAATACCTTGTCTCGGAGACCTTGCTCTGAATCACTATGCTCTCCGTTCATTGTCCACATGTGGAAAGTGATGTCGGGGAGGGAAAGGTCTTACCCAAGATCAGACACTGGGTCAAAGACAGAGCCACGCCAGGAATTCAAGCCTCTTTCCGTGAAAGTCCTCCCAGACTTCATTCATTCGTCCAACAGATGTATTAGAACCTACTCCGGGCCGTATCCCACAATGCTGGGGGCCCAGGGATTAATACAACAGGGACCTTGACCTCAAAGACATCACAGGTAGAAGCGTGGGGAGGTCATGGTTTTGCTGAGGGCCCCGGCCAAGACTCACACCCAGTGGCCTTGTCTTGCCCTTTCAGGATCAGCTCTCGAAAGGGAAGAGGTTTGGGAGTCCAGGTGCCGGTGGCCCATTTCTTTCATGTTTCTCGTGCTTTAGTTTCTCTTCTGCCAAGCGGGGATCTACATTGAACCAAAGCCCAGGATTTCCGCCAGGGTACCTGAAATAATGGATGTGGATACTCCAGGCGCATTCTGTGCGCTCGATGGTGATGGGATGTTGAACGTAGGATGTTGGCTGATGGCAACGGCGGTGACAGTTTTGCTGGGGGTGGGAGTAGGGGTGGTGATATGACGGTGATATGGGTCTTTACGGTGGGAGTAATGGCAGTAACAATGGCGCTGGTAATGGGTGACAGCGATGGTGTTGACGACGGTGATGGGGCGGCACTGGGGGTTACGGTGGCGGAGGTTGCCATGATACATGATATGATACCAGGGGTGCCAATGCCAAAGGCAATGGTGGTGACGGTGACAGTGACAGTGACAGTGACAGTGATGATTACACCGATGACCTAGTGGGTGGTGATGGATGGTGACGGCAACAGTGCTGGTGACCCACTCATGCCAGACGTCCTCAGTCCTGATCCTCCTGCCTGCTTGATCAACCCACAGATCTCTCAGCATGACCCCACTGCCTAGTCTGGTCCTAGCAGCAGATGGGGGCTTGTCTAGATCTCGCACTGGATGCCTCTCACCCTGCTCCTGTGATCTCACTGCAGACAATCATGCCCAGCTCTCCCGGACATCCCTAAGGATCCGAATCCTGGATGTGAACGACAATCCCCCAGAGCTGGCCACCCCCTACGAGGCAGCGGTGTGCGAGGATGCCAAGCCAGGACAGGTACACTGAGGGGCTGGGGCCGGGGGCCTGTTGCCAGGACTGGCCGGGACACCCTCTATCCAGGTCCAGAGTGGGCTCAGCCTCGCCTCAGCTCCCTGCCCTGTCCTCACCCTTCAGCTTATCCAGACCATCAGCGTGGTGGACAGAGACGAGCCTCAGGGCGGGCATCGCTTCTATTTCCGCCTGGTGCCTGAAGCACCCAGCAACCCTCACTTCTCCCTGCTTGACATCCAAGGTGAGTCACCTCTGAACCACTAAATCCTAGGAGGCGTGGAGGGAGGGGCCTAGCCTCCCCTTCCCATATTACAGGGGGAGAGGCTGGGGCACGCACAGGACCAGCGTCGGGTCCAACATCACCCAGAAAATCTGGGCCAGGCTGGAGCTGTTAGCCAGCCCACTGGCCAAACCCTGGAGCACAAGCTGGGGGTGAGTTGGCAGAGTGGAGAGGGGGCACCCCAAGAGAAGAGAATGGAAAGATACAGAAAAGGAACAGATGAGGAGTGGGTTGGCCAGAGTCCTGGATGGAAAGAGCCCCGGGTCTGAGTGAGGATTGAAATAGCCCACGTGCACACACTCCCACCCTTCAGTTTAAAAAGCTCTGTGTCCCACTCATGTTTCTCTTTGCCTCCTCACGGCCGTCCTGGGAAGTGGGAGGTGGTTTTCTTACCCCTCCTCCTATTTTGCCCCCTGTGTTAAAACGGAGACTCTAAGAGGAAAGGGGCCGGGGGGCCGGGGTGGCTCAGTCGGTTAAGCATCCGGCTTGGGCTCCGGTCATGACCTAGTCGTTCGTGAGTTCTAGCCCCACGATGGGCTCTGCTGTCACCATGGAGCCCGCTTCAGATCTGCTCCCTCTCTCTCGGCCCCTCCCCCGCTTACGCGTCCGTCCGTGCTCTCTCTCTCTCTGTCTCTAATAAACATTTAAGAGAAGGGGACCCACCCAGGGCCATGCAGGGAGTCAGTCAGTGGTGGGCTGGGATTCCAAGCCACCCCTGTCTCAGTTCCAGCGCGCTTCCTGCTTTAGCTCACTCACCACCTTGCAAGTGATGGCCCAGCCTGAGCTGATCGCGCTGTGAGACATCCCTCAAGAAGCCTCAGTCTGAAACTTTGGGGAATGAGCTACGGGAGGGGGACTGTCAGTGCGCTGGGAGTGAGGTCCCTGGCCCAGGCTCAGCCAGGGGCTCTCGGTGCAACCCCAGCAAGGTCTGCACCTCCCTAAGCCTCTGTTGTGTCATCTGCAAAATGGGGCTGAAAATGCCTGTCCTCACCCTTTAGCTCGGCTGAAGGTGGCTAGGTGGTCCCAACGAGATGAGGGTTACCAAGGTATATTGTCAGTACCCAGAACGTGTCATTTCCTGCTTTCAGCAATTATTTACTGAGCGCTTATTGAAACACGGTGCCTATGTATCAGGCACTATTCTAGGGCCTGAGAATACAGTGGCAAACAAGACGAAACCCCTGCCCTCATGGAGTTGACCTTCTGGTGAGGGGAGGTAGAAAGTAAACAAATAAATAATATGTCGAGCATGCTAAGTGGCTGGAACGTGGATCATGCAATCTCCCCAAGAGTCTGGACCTTGTTTTGTTCAGTGCTGGGCCCCGAGTGCCTAGAGCAGTGCCTGGCACATAGTGGGTGTTCAATCAAACGTGTTAAACAAAACGGGGGAAAGTAAAGCCAAAACAGGGGAAAGTAAAGCCGAGTAAGAGTAGAAGATATCTTACTTTTTTTTTTTAACGTTTATTTATTTTTGAGACAGAGAGAGACAGAGCATGAACGGGGGAGGGTCAGAGAGAGGGAGACACAGAATCCGAAACAGGCTCCAGGCTCTGAGCTGTCAGCACAGCGGGGCTCGAACTCACGGACCGTGAGATCATGACCTGAGCCGAAGTCGGCCGCTTAACCGACTGAGCCACCCAGGCGCCCCGAGTAGGGGCTATCTTAAATAAAGGGGTCTAGGAAGCCCTCTCTGAGGGAATCAAGAGTGGTGGAGATCTAAAGGAAATTAGGGAGTAAGTCATGCTGATAACTGGACAAAGAATGATCCAGGTAGACAGAACAGTAAGTGCAAAGGCCCTGAGGAGGCAGCAGGCCTGGGATGTTCAAGGAACAGGAGGCCTGCGTGGTTGGAATGAGGGGGTGCCAGGACTAGGAGACCAGGCCATGTTGATTCTTTCTGACCCTGGAACATCTCTGGGATCACCCCTGAGACCTTTACAATGCTTCCCTCCAAAAGAAGGGACCTCAGTGGTCTCAGAAGCCAGACCTTCTGTATTTCCGAGAGTCATATTAAAAATATCTCACAACCAATCAAAAGGGACACTGACCATAAATAACCTGGCACGGGACCCTAGAACCCCTGCTGGGCCCGGCTTCACCCCCTCAATGGCTTGACTGTGCCAAAGTTGGGGGTGAGCATGGGGAAAAGGCTAAGGCAGCAGGGAGGGACGTGGGACACTCAGAGTCATAGCTATTTAAACCTTTCTAGAAGTATTTCAATATTTTAACAACTGGTACTGCCTTGCCTGCTCATTATTCCAGTGGTATCCTGAGTTGGCCCCGGGAGACACAAATAGGCCTGGCTTAACCTCATCAAGTTCACAAGTCTTTCCAACCCAAGGGGCCTAAAGTTCTGTCCCAACTGCCTCTCTTTGATGGGGAGCCGCCAGGAGCTCCCATCCGGCGCAACCACCTGGTGTGAGCTCCAGGAGAAGGGTGGCGGGCCATGTGTTGAGCTCAGCACAGCCGCTGAAGGGCTCCTCCGCCAGCCCCCTAGCCCCTTCCCACGGCCTGCCAAGCCCCCTCCTCCTCACCGTATAAATATCCTGGGTGACAAACAGCTACCCCAACCCATCTGTTTCTTTGTACACATTTGTAGCCAGTTTGGAAACGTGATTTATAAATATTGCTTTCCCAGCCAGGGATTGACACTGATGTATGTCAGGCCAGATGGATGGATACGGTGCTGGGCGTAGATCCTGTTTGGAAGGGTGGGGTAAGGGTCTGGGGTGGCCAGTGACTTCCCCAGGTGAAGCCAGCCACTGCCCAGGAGGGCAGCTCAGGAGGTTCAGGGATGATGCCCAGGGATTCCCCTTTGTCGAGGAGTGGCAGGGACCAGAGCTCTCAGACCATATGGCTTCGTGGCCAAAGACAGCAACCCTGAGAAACAAACATCTCTCCCCTCCTCTGTTCTTGCTTGGGAATTTGAGGCTGAGCCAGAGCCAGGCACTCATTTTTCAAATCTGTCTACTTCTCTGTCCCTCTACAACCACTATCCTCTCACACCTAAAACACACAGTGTCTTCCTGACTGATCTTCCACATCCACTCGTGTTTTAGATTAGAAACTCCCTTGCCCCACACATAGGCTCAGCAAGGGCAGGGACCATGTCTATCTTGTTCAATGCTGTATCCTCAAGGGCTAGACTAATCCTGGCATACAGAGGGTGCTCAATTAGTATTTGCTGTGGGATTAGTCCCTTCTTTGCTTAAAACCCACCAATCAGTGACCTCCTGCTGCTTTTAAGAAAATAACCCCAATTCCTTACAACGGCCTCTAAGACTTCCCATGAGGAGCCCTGCCCACCCCGACTCCCAGACTCACTTTGATTCACTCTAGCCACTCCTTCATCCCTCCAGTCACAAAGCACTGCTTTAGTTCCTTGAACATCTTGTGCTTCTTCCGACCTCAGGGCCTTTGCATGGGCTGTTCCCTCTCCTTGAACTCATCATTCAGGGCTCAGCAATAATATCACTTCTTCCAAGAAGATCTCTCTGACCTCTGAGACCAAGTCAGGTCCTCCGTTAGGTGCTCTTCCTGTACTTTTTCCTTCTTAGCACTCACCATGGTTTGTAATTGTAGACTAAATTGTGAGTTTATTTAATTAACATCTGTTTCTCACAGTAGGATCTGAGCTCAGATCCAGGACTATGACTGGTTCAGCTCTCCATTGTTTTCTTCCAGCGACTAGTAGGGTACTAGGACATAGTACTTACTCAGTAAAGATTTATTGGATGGATGGGTGGATGCAGGATGGATGGGTGGAGGGATGGAGGATGGATGGATGGATAGAGGATGGATGGATGGATGGATGGAGGATGGAAGATGGATGGATGGAGGGTGGATGGATGGATGGGTGGGTGGATGGAGGATGGATGGATGGATGGATGGATGGATGGGTGGATGGATGGAGGATGGATGGATGGATGGATGGATGGGTGGATGGATGGATGGAGGATGGAAGGTGGATGGATGGAGGATGGATGGATGGATGGATGGGTGGATGGAGGATGGATGGATAGATGGATGGATGGATGGGTGGATGGATGGATGGAGGATGGATGGATGGATGGATGGAAGATGGATGGATGGATGGAGGATAGATCGATGGATGGATGAAGATGGATGGATGGATAGATGGATGGATGGAGGATGGATGGATGGATGGAGGATGGATGGATGGAAGATGGATGGATGGAGGATAGAAGATGGATGGATGGAAGATAGATGGATGGATGGGTGGGTGGATGGAGGATGGATGGATGGATAGATGGATGGATAGAGGATGGATGGATGGGTGGATGGAGGATGGATGGATAGATGGATGGATGGGTGGATGGATGGAAGATGGATGGATGGATGGAGGATGATAGATCGATGGATGGATGAAGGATGGATGGATGGATGGATGGATGGAGGATGGATGGATGGATGGGTGGGTATATGGAGGATGGATGGATGGATGAATGGAAGATGGATGGATGGATGGGTGAATGGATGGAGGATGGATGGATGGAAGATAGATGGGTGGGTGGATGGAGGATGGATGGATGGATAGATGGATGGATGATTTAATGGAAAATATAGCTATGCCACCAATTCACGGACTAAATTCAGACAAGTCACTTCTCTCTGAGCCTCAACTCCCACGTGTATAAAATGGGAATAATGTCACAACACTTGGTGGCTGTGATGATTAAACATCACTATATATTTCGTGCATCTACACAATCCTTGATGCATAAAAAGCATGCAGTCAGCACAAAGGAGTCCCACATCATTTTCTCTTCCTCATCTTGCTCTCGAGCCTCCTTTCCTCCCCTGGGGAAGGCAGATATTTTCACAGCCGGGGGTGATTCTCCCTCTGACGGGGAGGCTGGAGTCGCGGCAGAGCTTGAGGAGCTGATCCGGGACCACCAGTGACCTTAAACGTGCAGGTCATGCAAGTGTCATTCTTCGAGTCTGGCTCAGTGCCAGGGGAGAGTCAGGCACACGCGAAGCTAACGCCACGTGACAAGTCCTGTAACAGAAGTGTGCGTGGCACCTGCATAGTCAGAGCAAGGAGGGACAAGCCATAAATCCTTCCTTTCCAGGGAGGCAGAGAAAGGAGGCCACGGAAAGGAGGTGACATTTAGCTGGAGCATGACAGATGAGGAATTTGCACAGGCAAGAAGGTGGAATGGGCCCACCCAGAGAGTGGGCACGTGGGCCGCGTAGGGAACAGGGGGTGGGGCACCAACGACTTAGCGGCCGGCAGCTACTGAGAATTTCTCTGTGCCGGGACCCATTCTAAGGGTTATTCGTGAATGTCACCATTTACCCTGCACACCTCTGTGTTACCATTTTCCTCGGTTACAGATGAGGAACCCGAGGCCCAGGATAGCTTAGTGAGCTGCTGAGCTGGCAAACGATCGACTTGGCATTATTTTGTAACATTTTAGTGGAAACTTGAAAATATGTATAAAAGTAGATAGAATCTCCTGAAATCTCCTCATCCCATGAGCTCCGACCCATGATCCATCTTGTGAGAGCTGGGTCTGTAGTTCATAGGTGTGCTCAAGGTCACAAGCCAGCGCTTTTCTCCTGTATCGTGCCCACGATCGGGGGAGGCCAGGACTAGGGGACTGAATTGGGCTAACTGGGGCCACCAAGCCAGGGAAGGCACCCAGACTGCTGAAGTCTGAGGTCAGAGGGGTTGGCGGGAAGACTGTGGGGGCAGGGAGAAGGACGCAGGAGTGAAGCCTGGGCCCTGGGCGGGAAGGCAGGGCCCCCTTGTGTGGGGCTGGCTGCAAAGGGCGGGGGCAGCAGCCAGCCCGGCTCTGAGTGCTTCTGTGTCACTGCACTGACGGCCATCAAGGTGATGGAGGCTCAGGGATGGCCTGGCCCGTACAGGAGAGGGACGGAGGAGGCAGGAAGGGCAGGAGAAGTGGGCACCACCTACCGCGTGAGCCCGCGCTCGGAGGCTCGAGCGCCACCGCCGTCCTGCCTGGCATCCCCAGGAACCGGCTGGCGTGGTGCAATGACCACGGCTGGTGTTAGTTCGCTGTCCTCTGTGGTAGAAAGGAGACCTTGGTGCACTAGGGTCCCCTCATCAGGCCCCAGGGGCCAGGTCCCAGCCCTCCAGGCTCAGCCACTTAGACTCCAGCCAGAAAGAGCCCTCAGCCAAAGCCCGTGCTGGAGAAGACTAGTCTTCTCTGTGACCCGGGACTTGTCAGGGCCCAGCAAGCCACAACCCAAGGACCGCGGGGCCCCAGGGTCAGGGTGCCTGGGTGTCCGGGGTGGAACAAAAACAGGCTGTTGAGATGAATGAGGGGAAAAAAAAAAATGACATAGCCAGGGACAGGACCTTGGCCCAGCTGGGGACAGAATCTTGGAAAAGCTGGGGACAGGACCTTGGCACAGCTGGGGACAAAACCTTGGAATAGCTGAAAACAGAATCTTCAGACAGCTGGGAATAGAATCTCGTGACAGCCAAGGACAGAAGCGGGGGCTATGTGGCTGGGAACAGGATCTTCGGGCGGAATTGGGGGAGCTGGAGTGGGGGGAAGGATCCGCGGGCCACCTGGGAGGCAGGAGCTTGGGGACACAGGGAGGCAAATCCCGCGGTGGCATCAGGAGGTGGCCGGGACGGGGGGGGGGGGGGGGCTGACCCCGGACCCCGAGTCGCACGCCCCTCCCTTCTTCCGGAGCAGACAACACAGCAGCGGTGCACACACAGCACATGGGCTTCAACCGGCAGGAGCAGGATGTGTTCTTCCTGCCCATCCTGGTGGTGGACAGCGGGCCGCCCACCCTGAGCAGCACGGGCACGCTCACCATCCGCATCTGTGGCTGCGACAGCTCCGGCACCATCCAGTCCTGCAACACCACAGCCTTCGTCATGGCCGCCTCCCTCAGCCCAGGCGCCCTCATTGCCCTCTTGGTCTGTGTCCTCATCCTGGTCGGTGAGTCCACCCACAGCCACCCCCCCGCCCCCTCCCCCCGCCCCACTGGCCTTCACCCTGAGGCCCTGGGTTTCCTTCCTAGTCGCCCCCACGGGGCCTCAGCTGCCCCTCCCACAAGGAAGGGTGGCCCGAATGACAGGCTCCCGTGACAAGTCTTCTAAGTACGCGGCAGGCCCCCCACCAGCTCCAGAAAGTGTCGACCCCCACCCGTGACCACTTTCATGCTAGCCGCCCTCTACACAGCCCAAATTCTCCCTAAAATGTTTAAAAAACCAAGCATCTTATAAAAATATGTCCATTGCCCTAGGACTTTAGAAAAAAGGGCTCTTGTGAAACTCACAACCACTTAGCCGGCTATCGTCCCCGTTTTTCAGATGAGGAAACTGAGGCCCCTAGAGGTTAAGTGGCTTACATAAGGGTACGTGGTCTTCTGACTTGAAATCAGGCCTGCTCACCTCGTGTGCCTTGCTCCTTTAACGACACCACCTGCTACGAATCGCAGTTGGGACAAACTCTTGGGGCAGCTGGGGCAAAATCCGAAAGACATTTAGTGGAAGCAAACTCTCCTCCTGTAGCAATCCTATGGGCAGCCAGGGGAACCCACCTGGTGTCACCAGTGAAGAGGCCAAGTTCCGGGAGCTAAGGGGGATCCCAGTGGCCATAATGCCACCACTTTACTGTCGCAGCACAAAGGCCTCCCCTCAGCTCTGGCCGCTGGACTTCGCCGACCAGCCAGAGCTCCAGGAACTCGAGCGCGGTCCAGATCGCAGACACCAGCTTGGCCCAGTTCCCCGGGAGATGTCAGCTACCCACCCACTGCCACTGGCGTGGCCCTGCCCACCCCCTGAGAACCTGCCTGCGGCCACGCTGCTCCTCCCCAGCCCCCACCCCTCCCTGCAGAGGCCACCCCTCCTAGCTGGGAGGCCGCCCCCCCCTTGTCTCCCCTCCCCAGCCCATGGCTCAGAAACCCTTTTTCCAGAGGGTGCACTTTACAGCGGTTTCATTTTCCGAGGCAGTGCAAACAAATTTCTGCCTAATTGCCCACAAACGAAGAAAGTGCACATCAGTGCTCTAAAGGTGACGGGCGGAATCGCTGATCAGGCCTGGCACATCTGTTGCCCGCTGCCCGCGCTCCCCACCATCTGCTCTCTCGGGCATCCCCCTCCGCCTCTCCCAGCCTCCGCTCCGAAAGCCGTCCATCCATCTTTCCCACTTCTCTCCTGACACCTTCCCTCCCTCCGGAGCTGTTCCCAGGCCCTACCCCCTTCCCTGTCGCGCGCCACCTTGTTAGGTCGTGTGCGGGAACCCGGCCCCATGGCCCTAGCAGCTGGCCCGGCGGGAGATGTTAGGCACAGCAAGAAGAATCCGGAGCCTGGCGTGGTACCCAGCGTGGGTGTCTCCATCCACCTCCTCACCTACCCATTTAATTCTCTCATTGGTTCATCGGCTCCTTATTTATCCATCCAGTGAGTCCCCCCGTGTGCTAAACTATTGTGGGCACTGGAATCCATCCGTGAACAAAAGAAACAAAAAGCCTGAAGTAACTGCAAAGTTACAGTAGCCATCAAGGAGACGGGGGAGACTGAAGAAGGGGAAAGATTATTTCAAGTTTGGACGTGTTAAGTTTGAAATTCTCTGGGTCGACCCAGAGGACTTGCTCAGTAGGAAATTGGGCATACAATCTAGATTTCGGGGGAGAAGTAAGTCCGAGCCCGGGGTCTGAGATGGGGGGGGTGGGTATCAGCCTCCACGTGGAATGCAAAGCCAGCAGATCGTACAAAAGCACCCAGACAGGGGTGTGGATAACGGGTCAAGGACTGAATCCTGGGACATACGATGTTAAGGGGTCAGACAGGCAAGGAGAAACCTGCTTAGAAGACCCAGAATGAGTGCTCGGTGAGGTGATGGGGGCGGGGGAGAGAATGTGGAGTCCTGGAAGTCAAGGGCACAAAGCAGAGTCATTGTCTCAGCCTTATTACACGCACCACGTCTCCATCCGCCTCTTCGTTCAGTCATTCAGCCAACAAGCACACTTCAAGGGGCTGACCGCCTGCCTGGAACCAGGCTAGGGGAACGCTCCCCAGGTCCCGGAGGGGAGTTTAGAGTGTGTATGTTGAGGTGGCTCTAACTGCCAGTAGATCTAGGACAGGACCCGACAAGCCACATTTCCAGCAAGTTCGAAGGAGCTACTGATGCTGCTGGACCAGCAAGTGGGCTTTGAGAACCCCTGCGACAGAGGGAGGAACGGCTCACCAGGGGAGCTTGGGGGTGAAAGCTCTCAACCTGGCTGGCCTGGAGCTCTTGGGGAAGGGCTCCTGCTGGAGACCATCTTGACCTGAGACCCAAAGGGCTAAGCAGGTGCTCCCCCTTCTGGAGGGCCAGGGTGAAAAAGAGCTCAGGTTCAACACATCTTTCATTCCCCCAGTCCCATCTGCCCCGTCAGCTGCCCCCTTTGTACACCCCACCCCCAGAGCCTAGAGACGTCTCAGGTTGTATCTCCCTAGAGTTGAGGATGGAGACTTCAGAGGTTGGGTCCAGCCCCCAACACCCATGAAATCCCTTAACACCGCGGCACGGTGGTCTCGCCTCTATTTGCACGCCTCTCAAGATGGGTAGCTCGCTACCTGTCCTCCTAGCCAGCACAGTTCTGACCGTAAGAAACGTCTTTGTGCACAGAAATCTAGGAAATGTGCACCAGTGTCTAGGCTGGGCCAGCTCCACTGGGATGTGAGGGGTGGGGGGTCCCCCGGAATGCCCCGGGCGGGCCTCGGCCCTCACTCGCCCCCTTCTGTCTCCCTCGCAGTGCTGGTGCTGCTGATCCTCACCCTCAGGCGCCACCACAAGAGCCACCTGAGCTCGGACGAGGACGAGGACATGCGGGACAACGTCATCAAATACAACGACGAGGGCGGCGGCGAGCAGGACACCGAGGCCTACGACATGTCGGCCCTGCGGAGCCTCTACGACTTCGGCGGCGAGCTCAAGGGCGGCGACGGGGGCGGGGGCCCGGGCGGCGGCGGGGGCGCGGGCAGCCCCCCGCAGGCCCGCCTGCCCTCGGAGCACCACTCGCTCCCGCAGGGGCCGCCGAGCCCCGAGCCGGACTTCTCGGTGTTCAGGGACTTCATCAGCCGCAAGGTGGCGCTGGCGGACGGGGACCTGTCGGTGCCGCCCTACGACGCCTTCCAGACCTACGCCTTCGAGGGCGCGGACTCGCCGGCCGCCTCGCTCAGCTCGCTGCACAGCGGCTCGTCGGGCTCCGAGCAGGACTTCGCCTATCTCAGCAGCTGGGGCCCGCGCTTCCGGCCCCTGGCCGCGCTCTACGCCGGCCACCGCGCGGACGACGAGGCCCAGGCCTCCTAGCGCCCCCGTCCTGCCGTCGGGGCGCGCCTCCAGGCCCACTGAGGGCCCGACGGGGCCCCGGGACCCAGCATTTCCCCTGCTCACCCCCTTCCCCAGCTCTCCCAGCCTCCCAGGGCGGCCGGACGGGAGGGAGGACTCGTTGGGGGCGGACACCCCGACGCCCCCGCTGGCCCCCCACCTCCCCTCCCAGGGGGTGGGGTGGGGCAGCTTTTGCCCAGACATACGGGAATTACCACCAACGTCATTAAAACTGCAGCGAGACCCGGCACTGCGTGGCTCTGGGGTGAGAAGGGGGGATAGGGCCGCGTTGCTGGGTGGAGAAGGGGGTGGGGGCTACTCACTCCTGGCAGGTGAGGGAGGAGGGAGGACGCTGCCGAGGTGTCCCCCCTCCCGGGTCTCCCCCATCGGAGTTAAGAGAGAAGGAAGGCTGTTCATTTACTAAGCGCCTACTGTGTGCTGGGACACTGCAGAGACCATCTGTTTTCACAGAAACCATGAGGTGGGGCCCTGCAGGTAACAGAGGGAGAAGGCCACCCAGAGAAGTGGCTGTGACCTGTCCAAGGACACCTAGCCAAAACGGTGGAGCCTCTGGCACTTAACTTACCAAGCTGCCTGGCCTTGGGCAAGTGACCTAACTTCTCTGGGCCTCAGTTTCCTCCTGTGTCACATGAGGCTAATAACAGAACCTACCTCGAAGAGTCCTGAGGATTAAAAAAAAGGGTTCGTATGTGTCACGTGGTTAGGACAGTGCCTGGCACATAGTAGGTGTTCAATAAATGTTAGCCTTTGACGCTACTGTTACCTTTGTCGTTATTAGAAGCCCACCGCGTCTGCCTCCCCTTATGGCTCTCTGTGACCAGTCACCCTCCCCCTTTCCCCAACATCTCCAAGGGAGAAGAAAATGGTCCCAGCTGTTGGCTCTGCCCCTGCCCTGAGTAGGGAATAGGGACATTCTCAGGGACAGTGGAGTCTTCCAGAGTCTCAGGTGGGACTGGGAGAGAGAGGACCCCTGGCAGGGGTGCCGAGACGAGAAGCTGGGCAGCTCTAGGACTTGGGTGAGGTGAGAGGGCTGGCAGGGGGTGGAGGGGCCAGAAGCCACTGGGTGTAATGGGGACCTTATTTGTTCGGTCCAGGAGCCCATTAGTCTCCCCATTCATGGACCCCAAGTTAAGAACTTCAGGGCTAAGTCGTCTTTAAGAGCCTCCAGCTCTAAAACCATTTGATTGGTTAATTGTCCTCCTGCCCCACCCCCAAGTGATTCATTCATCCCGCATTGATCAGTTGTAAATTCCAGCCCTGCTAGCTGGGCAGCCTTCATCAAGGTCCTCAACTGCTGAAGCCTCAGTTTACTCATATGTAAAATGGGGCTAATGATAGCTCCTCCCTTAAAGGGTTGTTAAGAGGCTTAAAGGAGCTAATGAATGTTAAGCTCTGATCCCAGTGCCTTCCTGACGCCTTGCAAGTGCTCAATAAATGTTCATTAGCGTTTTTTTTTTTTTTTTAACTCTCCCAGGGAACATTCATTGATTCCCTCCACATTTGCCAAGGTCCACTGTGACCGATCCAGAGATGGTCATTCTGTCCTGAGTGCCTTATCATTTCATCTAAGTTAGATACTGGCGGCCCCACATCACAGGTGAGGAAACTGAGGCACAGAATGTCGTAGTGCACCCAAGTTTACACAGGTCATAAGTACTTCCTGCCTTCCAGCCAGCCAAGGCCCCACTGGGCCGGGTGCGGTGGGCAGACGCAGCCAATCATAATGCACTTGATAAGAGTTATAGCAGAACTAACAGAACAAGGTCCTGCCAGCACTGAAAAAAGATTGAATCATTTGTGGAGGGCTTCCCGGAGGAGGTGACTCCAGCTGGATCGTAAAGAATGAGATGTACGAGATGACCAAGCAAGCAAGAGCATTCCAAGCAGAGGGAAGAGCATATTCCAAGGCGGTGGTGGGGCGGAGGCCGGAAGCCTGTGGTGGTTCCGGGGACAGTGTATGGTCCCAGGGGCTGGATCAGCGGGTGGAGGAAACAGTGAGATGTGAGGCAGGGAAGGCTGGTTGGAGGCAGGAGGGGAAAGAACATAAAGTCCAGGCCAACAAACCTTCCTCAACTCGAGCATGTCTGCTGATGTCCCTTGAGGGTGGCTCATGGCAGATATAAGGCTGAGTGAGGCAGTCCCAAATGGGGTGGTATTGGGACCCTCCTCCCATGCAGGACACTTGGCCCATGGTTCCCATAGCTCTTCTACAAGTGGGCACGGTAACAGGGCCCCGTGGGGAGACACGCCATCCCCTCCCTCACCCGCGTGTCACAGAATCCCGGTGACATTTCTCAGATTGATTATTGCTGTCTCCATTGTAGTGGGGGAAACTGAGACCCAGAGGAGGGAAGCGACTGGTCACTTGGCCCGGCTGGTACAGGACAGAGCTGGGACAACAGAGGACCCCTCATTCCAAGTCTCTGTTCTTTGCACATGTGCTGGTTGCCTTGACAGAGTCTGACCCTGCCAAGAAAGAGGTTACATGCCCAGAGGGACGTACAAACGGGCCTCCTTGAATATCTTGTCCAAACTCCACACATGGGGGATGACCTTCCCAAGGTCACACAGAGTTTTAAAGATCTTGCCAGAAATCAAGAACATTATTCATTCAGATTCACCTTCTGAGCCTCGGGCTCTACCATTTACCAGCTGTGTGGCTTTGGACATACCATTTGCCCTCTCTGTGCTTCCGTTTCCTTATCCGTAAAGTGCCCACGCTGAGCACTGCTCCATAGGGTCGTGGCGAGGATGAAATGCTGTCATGACTGGAGATACTGAGCCTTTCTCACGTGCCAGGCACTGCCCAAAGCATGTCACGGTGAACTAACCCATCTAACCCCACAACCACCCGGTAAGCAGCCCTCATTTTATGGGTGAGGAACGGAGGCACAAAAAAGGTTGAATACCTTGCCCAAGATCAAACAGCTGATAAAGAGAGATGCCAAGACTTCAGCCACGTGCTCTGGCCCTCGGCACCCGCACCCTCAGCCGCACGCCCAGTGGCCGGCCCATAGGAAATCGTGAACGAGTGGCCTGGACACATCGGGATGTCGCTGCCTGTGCCCCGGGAGAGCTTGCTCTCCGCTCCCTGCTGCGGTCTCTGGCCCGTGGGAGGCCTCAAGCCTCCCGATGATTTCTTCCAATTCCGGGGTGGGGTGTGGAGGCGATGCCTCCCCCGTCTCCTCTGCTTCCGGCTCCTGTGGCCACACTCACCACCCCCACTGGACTCTGAGCCAGTCCAAGAGGGAAGCCCAGTGGGTCCAGCTCCCGCGCTGGGCTCCGCGAGGCGTCCACCGATGCCGAGCATTTCGCGAGCGACTGTTCTGATGAGCTGGGGGGCGCGGAGAAGGGTCCTGTTGTGGAGCACACGGCCTCTCTCGCCATCTGTCTCCCGGGTTCCCACCAAATTCCCCCGGGGGACCTCCAAATCCTCTCCCTGTGCCAGGCAGAGAGCGCGGCCACCCCCCCCCCCCCCCCCCCCCGGCTCTAGGCTCTCCCTGGCCACACCCAGCTCCATCAGGGAGCTCAGAACACAATGAGCGTTCCATTTACCACGTCTGCCCTCTCTGCCAGGCGTCTGGGGAAATGAAAAGAATCGCCCTTTATTGTCATCATCTCCATCCCCGTCCTCGTCACAGGACGGAAGGGGATTCGGGGTCACGAGCAAGAATTGGCATGTAATTGGCCAAGGATTTTAGAAGCAGGGACGTTAATGACCGCGACGGTGATGGTAATGACGGTGACGGTGACAGCCCACTTGCCTGGCGCTTGCTGCGTGCCCTAAGCCCTGTTCTGAGCCCTGAACATAATTGTCACCAGCACAGGTAAAAGCCATGGAGGGTGGGCTCTGTGTTTACTGTGTTCAGCTCATTACGTAAGTTGCAGTGTTGAATTGCAAACAAGTCGGTGATTAGCCCTAGTTTACGGACGAGGGATCCAGCGCTCGCAGAGGAGGAGAGGCTTGCCGGAGGCCACAGAGCTTGTAAGGGCGGGACTGTTGCACACACACCGCCCCTCGATTCTGCCCAGGACCCGGACAGCTCAGATTCGGAGTGGAGTTTTGGGGCTGGGGGCGGAGAGAGGAGCAGCTGGTGAGGAGTGGGGGGGCCCTGCAGACAGATGGCCGAGCCGGGAGGCAAGGTGGCAGTGGGGCCGGGGCTGCGGTGCGTGCCCAGCTCTGCATCTCCGGGGTGTCCTGATGTGCGTGTGTCTGCATGTGGCTGTGTGCACGCACCGGGGAAGTGGGAAGCCAGCACTCAAGCACACAGGTCAAGAACTAACCTCCCGCCTCCCGATTCCGGATTCCGGGGGCCGGCAGCCCAGAGAGCCGGCTGCTGTCCTAGGGGGCGGCTAAGCGCCCGCATCCGTCAGCCGGCCGTCATCGCGGCCCACCCCCGGGTCACGAATCAGCAGCTCCACTTACCTCCTGCCAGCAAGCGCTCTCGGGCCAGCTCTGTCACTGGCCGCTGAGCCTTTGGAAAACGTAACCCTGTCAGCCCTCACTCTGAGGCGAGAGGGTTTACGCTTCAGTGCCTGCACATGAGTGTGGGAACACGGCCGCGTGCCCATGCCGGCTCGTGATGCGTGCACATGTGGACCCCCAGACACGCTCCTACCTGCGTGCACGGTGCAGACATATGCATGCTCACAGCCATGCACACAGAGCGTATCTGCAGCTCTGCAAATGTGGTCACGTGCCCATACACTGCACGTGTACTGGAGGCAAGCTCTCACGTGCACACTCCCATTTGTACACAAACCGTACACACGCCTTCTGTAGCTGTGTTCTCTTACACGCGTGTGCGTGTGTGTCCACTGGTACGCTTCCATCTTCCCCTCCAGGCGTGCACCCATGCACATTCATGACACCCCCACGCAGTAACCCCGCACATATATGCGTATCCCCTCAGACGTGCACATGCACACGAACCCATAGCTCCATGCACACACTCATAGTGCATATGCACCTTTGCGTGCTTGCATAGGAAAGCGTGTATAGGCTCAGGAACGCTGTTACCAACTCTAAACTCAAGCACATAATGCCTATAGATCCGTTTGCCTGCATGAGCACATAAGGCACATGAGTCCGTGTGTACGTAACGAACACGATCTCTTAGAAACATCTAAACAAATAGGCATCTTCCAACAAGCGTTCAGGACCGCACACACGTGCAACGGTATATACCCCCAGGCCGCTGCCAGCCTCCACATGTGTACCTCCGCTTCCAGAATGCAGTCCTCAGGCACCTGACCAGCTCTATCCACGCGTCCCTTCAGGCAGGCCCACCATGGATCACTCACAGCCTCGCCATCTGAACCTAACTCCGCACACAAGCGTGCACACACTCATGTGCCTCTGAAGCCCAGCTCCCCTGTGTGTGTGAGGTCAGAGCCCTGGCACACGGGTGCACACATCCCCCTCCGGGGTGCAGCCTGCCCCAGTCCCAGATTGTCAGGTGTGCTGGGGACAGCAGGAATAGTGCCCACACACAGAAATCGCCACTTGTGCAGAATTGCATCTGCCGCAAACTTCTCATCCGCTGTGCACATGATGATTAACTGTTATTGTGCAAGAGAAACCGGCAAGGAGGGATTCATTAGCGTTATTGTCAGGAAGGACTCCATGGGCTCCAGCGCCCAATTCCAAGGCTGGCTTAACCCCCTGTGTGCCGGGGACACCATGCTCGCAGAGCACGAAGGCCCAGGAGACGGATGGCAGCACCGGGCCCACGCAAGCCAGCCCGGGTGCCGAGAGCACTGGGGAGGGAGTCATGAGTCCAGGCGGCCGCTCCAAGCTCGCCCCTTGTTTGCTATGCAGGCTTGGACTTGTTTCATTCACCAAACCATCTCTCACCCCATGTCACAGGAACACAGAAACACAAAGGCCACAGTCCCTCAGGGCGTGGGGCTTGGATGGAGAACGGCATTCCAGGCCAACAAAACAACGTAAGCAAGGACTAGAAAGCTTGGAGGCACAATAGCCATGCAGGGCTTGTCCAGGAAATGCTGGGCAGGGCAGGTGGAGGGCAAGTTGTAAAGGGCCCAGAAAACCCTTCCAAAGGGCTGGGGCCTTTTCACCGAGAACAACAGAGAACCATAAAAGGCACTTAGGGTTGACAGATAAAATACAGGGTGCCCAGTTAAATGTGTGTTTCAGACAAATAACAAATAATTATTTTAGCATTAGTATATTCTAAACATTGCACAGGACACAACACTAAAACGCTTAGTCGTTGTTCATCTGAAATTCACATTTAACTAGGCACCCTGTATTTTGTTTGCCAAATCTGCCAATTCTATTTATGGATTAGCATCTCAGACAGATCCCCGTGGCTGCAGCGTCCAAGATAGATTAGAGGGTGAGAGGAGAGAGAGAGAGACCCGTGAAGAAGCGAGGAGGTCACAACCTCACCTTCCTCTTTCATCAAGCAATCCCCAATTTTTAGCTGGGCACATAGCCATCTGTTGCGAGGACCACACTTCCTAGCCTCCATCACAACTGTGCATTGCATGGGTCGAGTTGCAGCCAATACACTCAAAACAGAGTTGTCATGTGGCAGCTTTTGGGACACCTCCTCAAAGACTGTTGACCAGGAGCACCTGGGTGGCTCAGTCGGCTAAGCAGCCGACTTCAGCTCAGGTCATGATCTCACGATTTGTGAATTCAGGCCCACATCGGGCTCTGGTGGTGACAGCTCGGAGCCTGGAGACTGCTTCAGATTCTGTGTCTCCTTCTATCTCTGCCCCTCCCCAGCTCGTACTCTGTCTCTGTCTCTGTCTCTCTCTCAAAAATAAATAATAAAAATTTTAAATAAAAAGACTGTTGACCAATGCCTTTGCCTCTTTTTCCTGCTCTTCCTCCTTTCTTCTGGGTGAACCCAGCTGAGATGGCTGGAGCTCAAGCAGCTACCTTGGACCACAAGGACAAAGGCTATACCCTATGGATGGCCAAACAAAGAAGTAGAAGGAGACTTAGTTCCTTTCCACTTCATGGAGCCACCATACCAGCCCTGAACTGCCCCCAACCACACCTGGATTAGATGAGAGAGAAATAAACTTCCAACATGTTGAAGTCACTGTTATTTTTCCTGTCCTAAGCAGCCACACTTAATTCTAGCAGATACGAGAAACTGACACGGGAATCTCAGTGAGAGACATTGAAGCTGAATCTGGGCCAGCAATAGTGGATTTGAGAAATATTTCAGAGGAAGATCTGGCAGGAGTAGGTGTGTATGTAGGGATGGGGGACAGAAGACGTCCAGAGTCAAAAGGTAAAGAAGGTCAGGCTTGAGTGATACGGACAACGGAGCTGGTAATGAGCCAGGGAACTCAGAGAAGCCTACGGTCTGGGATCACAGGAAGTCAGCTTGGTTTGGGGTTGCTGAGTTTGAAGGGGCCTACAGGCCATGTGCCCTAGGTGTGGAAGTTCAGGGCTGGAGCTCAGGAAAGAGGAGGGGCTCACGACCTCTGCTTGTCACCCCCATCTACAGGACAGCTATAGCCATAAGAGTAAGGGAGTCCTGAGCAGAGTGTGGAGTCATGGGATCAGAGGGTCTAGGTGAATTCTGAGAAAGCCTCACGGATGGATGGAGGGAGAGGAGCCATTTGGACCTCAGTTTCCCCGGCTGTAAAATGGGGGCAGGGGAAAGGGGTAACCTAACTGATCCCTAAAGTTCCCTTCTGATCTAACATTCGAGAATTCTAAGGTGTGATCTCAGACCACTTATTTCCCCTCCCAGTGGTCAGTTTTCCCTTTGGAAAATGGGGCTAAGAATAGTACCTACCTCATGGGGTTGTCTGAAGGACAAAGTGACCCACGCTCTTGCCCAGCTCAGCCCTGGCATAGAGTAAAAGGGGAAAAAACCCAACCAACCAACCAAACAAACAAACAAAACATGGCAGCCGTCAGGACGTGGTCACAGGGCTTCACGTGGGCAAAGGAGCACTGGGGATGAGTCTTCTTCCCGCTCCAAGCCCAGAAAGAGTCTGGAGCCCTGGGCTCCTTCGCTGAGACCTCTAGGGGGCCACTGCTATTTGCAGAACAGAGAGCCAGGTGGGGAGAGGGACAAAACGGGGAGAAGACACGCTTACCACTGGAAAGGTGACAAAGCCCAGCCTTGCCAGGAGTGATGGGAGAAAGTGAAGATCCGGGGATGGGAGAGGGGTTGGGAGAGGGGCGGAGAGGTAGGGTTAGCTAGCCCAGAGGAGGGGCTGATAAACTGAGGCCTTGCGAGCTGCGTGCTCTGAGCTGGATCCCCCTGGGCAGAGAGAAGAGGTGCCAGCCAGCTGAGGACCACACGGAAACCTTGAAATGGGTCTTCCGGGAGCAGAAGACGCTGGAAGAAATGCTTTTAACCCCACCCATCCCCTGCATCGGTCTGGTAGGGCTGCTGCGACAAAGCACCAGAAGCCCAGTAGTCTGAACAACCGGGATTTTATTATTTCTCAGTCCTGGAGGCTGGAAGGCTGAAATGCAGGTGTCAGCAGACTTGTTTCCTTCCGAGGGCTGCGAGAGTCAGTCCCCTCTCCCCGGCTGCCTTCTCCTGTGTCTTTTCACACTGTCTTCCTGCTCTGTATGTGTCTCTCTGTCTAAATTTCCCCTTCTTAGGACACCAGTGACATTGCGTTAGGGCTCCACCCAACCCCAGTATGACCTTGTCTGAACGAATCACATCTGCAATGACCCTATTTCCAAATAAGATCACAGTCTGGAGTACCGCAGGTAAGGACTTCAGTGCGTGCATTTTAGGGGCACACAATTCAGCCCATAACATCCCCCGTCTCGGGCTCAGCAACCCCTGTCACCCCAGATCCCTTGCCGGGCTCCCTTTACCGAGGCTGTGTGTGACCTCCACCCTTTGGTGGAGGCTGGTGTGGTCTGAGGGAGGAGGTCTTGGGACCTTGACATGAGCTGGGATGGGGTAGGGATGGGACATAGTTTCCTCTTCTCTTCTTCCTTCATACACCTTGGTTCACTCAGAACCTTATATTTAACTGCAGACACACACACACACGCACACACACACACACACACGCAGACTCTCCATTCAGAGAACACCTCAGAGACCCACCCATATGCACGAAGGTGCACGCACACACACAGACACACACACACACACACACACACACACACACAGACACTCATGCAGAACGCACCTGCTCACAGCCACGGACACGTGCACCGACACAGACCGCAACTCACACGCCTTCCCCAGACACACGGCCGTGTGTTAGCACATCCACCTGGGCACAATGACCGCCACGTTGAGACGGATGTGCGGGGACACGTCTATGACCTCACCATCGCACACGATGCACCTCTGTTCACGTGCCTTCTCATAGGTCTGTATCCCCACACGCAAAGTCACAAAACACACGGACACGGGCATCCGCGTGCACGCGCACACACAGCCCGTCTGCACACACAGGACCTTTTAATCCCGTTGTGGCTGGCAGCTGCTGGCATATACACAGCATCCCTCTGGCCTCACGGCTCACCATTCACTCCCTGGTAATTGGAGGCGATTTCATCTCCACCCCGCCCAGCCAATCACAGGCTCCACGGAGCAGGCAGCAAAGCAGAATGACCCGCCACGAGGGCAGCGAAGCAGAGAGCCCCCTCCTCACTCCCGTGTCCCCATCTGCCTTTGTAGTCGAGACGGGATTTGCAAACCTAGACACGCGCACACACGCACACACGCGCGCTGAAATCCTGAGACTGTATACACACAATCACGTATACACAGAAGCGCACACAATTGCACGCACACACGCAACCACGCATGGAAGCACAGAGAGCACACGACACACAAAAGGCCCCATGAGATAGATGGTGTCTGTATCTACCCAGAGACACACAGTTTTGTGTTCGGTTGGTGTGAATATGTGTACAGCATTCCAGGAGTGCTGCTTATGTGTGGCAACACACAGACGGACAGATGGTGACACCTTGAGGTGGAGGGGACACGTAAACACAGCCACACACAGACCTCGGGCTGTACTGACTGAACATCCCCCCAGGGTGTCTGAGCATGTGACACTGACACACAATGACAATGAAGAGGCGCACAGGCGCAGAAACACGGGCGCAGGTGCATACACGCACGCACACAAAACACACAACGCGCCTTACTGGCCCTCTGCATGTCCCCACAGACACCCGTGGTCCTGCCTGCTGAACCCACAAATGGCCCAGTTCCTTCTGCCCCCACGGTGATTTCCCAGGAGACAGGGAGCCAAGGCCCTCCCTGTCAACCTGCTGTTTGTCACTCCATCACGACCGGTGCGCTGACATTCAGAACCCAGCATTGAGATGATCACGTTTAGCTGTAATGTACCACAGATTGCACTGACATTTGGAAAATATCCCACCTCGGGACCCATTCGACTTCAAACTTCTTTCCCGGAAAAGGAGAGAGATGGCAGAGAGGGGGCAGCGAGGGCCTGCAGTGTTCTGAAAAGGAGCTGCTTCCCAGCCCGGACCCCAGGAGCTGAGACTCTCAGACTCTCCTCCCAGAGACCCAGGGGCACCGGCTGCCCCATCGGCATCTACCTGGGGACAGGGAAGAGGAATAGAGGTCCCCAAGGCGGAGACAAAGTTCCAGACCACACAGCAAGTCTTCACAGACGATCTCCTGGGAGTCACTCCGTCACGTCTGGGGCCCAGGGAGAGCTGCCTACTGTCAGTAGAGCACCTCCTAAGTACCGGCTTTGTTTTAAGCATGTTGCATACGTGACCATTTGCAATCAGAAAACCTCACGAGATAGGAGCTGTTATTGTCCCATTTGAATGATGAGGGACCTAAAGCTCAGAGAGGTGAAGTGACTTGCCCAAGGTCACACAGCCAGGAAAGCCTGGAGCAGCGATCCGAACTCCAGGCTGTCTGACTCCATACCTGCCCTTTATCCACCTGCACAGGGTGACTCTGGAAGATGTGCAGCGGAGTCAGGCGGATGTTGACTCCTACGCAGGCCCTCTCCCTGCCTTTTCCCTTCTCTTCCTTCCTGCCTTCTCCCTCGCATCTCTCTGGCTGTCTCACTCTCCTCTCACCTCCCATCCTCTCCACCTCCTAAGCAGGACCGATGTCCCCGGGATGATGGCACAGTCTGGGATGGCTTCCTGGAAAGCAGGAGGAGGGCCTGAGCTGCACCTGGAAACTCAGAGGTGTGGATGCATAGGATTGACATCTGCAGAATCGATGTGCGAGCCTTGCAGAAAAGCCTCTGGAAGCCACTGCCTTTTAGTAAATGAAATGGCTGGACCCTTCCTAGGTGACAGCTGCAGAGAGCCAGGGCTTGGATGAGGGAGACTTGCCCGGGGTGGCCCAGGCCTCTCTGAGGTTGTGCCCAGACTGAGGTCTGGGCAACAAGGCCATCCGGATAAACTAATGGCAGCCAGAGATGTGCCTACCTCTTCCCTAAAAAGGACCACACAGAGGACCCTGCTTGACTGAACAGAAGTAATGGTGAAAATACAGGCAGTGCTGTGGAAAAAAAAAAAAAGATATTTCAAAGGCCAGGTGAAAATGACATGGTCCCAGGTAGTCCAAAAAGAAAAGGAGAGCCAGGAAGATTGTCTGGTTCTCTGATGGGCTGATTAATCTCCTTAAATAACTTACAGTCCAACTTCCCAAAAGGCAAAAGAAAGTTAGGTTAATCTACTCTAAATGATTCCTGAGCTTCTCGGGGGTGGTAATCAATACGCACACTCTCTCTCTCTTCATAGGTAATTCTCAGTAATTGCAAGAAAGAGGGTTTTTCTGTGGAAAATGACAGTCTAGCCACAGAGAAAATCCCCGGCAAGGGGATCAATTGGCCTCCAGTTGGGGAGCCAGCCCCGCCGGTGGGGGAAGGCGGTGGGATGACCACCATCACATCACATTGTGGACCCCGGTGTCATCCCAAGGTCTGTCTGCCTGCAGGAGTTGTAATTGACTGGGGGAAAGGGAGACCAAATGGGGAGAGCGAACTGAGATCAGTCAGGAGCAAAGCCTCCCTGTGCCCGTGGGTAACGTTGCGGAGAGCATCGCTAGGGCTCAGCACCGGTGCCCACCATTGGTACGAAAGGAGCGCCATCAATGGTCATTAACAATGTCCTTGGGAGCACAACAACACGTAGCACCAATCCCCTGAGGACACTGACAGTGATTTGGGGGCACCATCAAGGTTCATCCTCAGTTCCCTTACAAGTCCATCATCTACACTCTCAGGAGTACCCATCAGTGTCCATCTCCAAAGCCCTGGGTCGGCATCCTCACTGATGCCCCCAAGCATAGGGACTGTGTCCTTGTTGGTCATCACTGTATTTCCATTAGCCACAGTGTCTGGCACATAATAGGAGCTCAATAAACATCCTTTGGATAGATGAATGAGTGAAGGTTCTTGGGAAGGACAGGAACTTCTTTGCCCTGTTGGCCACCTTCTCCTCAGGACCTTACCCAGTGCCTAGCCAAGGAGAATGCTCCATAACTACCTGTCGGATGGACAAGTGGGTGGGTGGGTGGGTGGGTGGATGGATGCATGGATGGGTGGGTGGGTGGATCAACGGATGGTGGATGGATGGAGGGATGGATGGATCGACAGATGGTGGATGGGTGGATGGAAGGAAGGAAGGAAGGAAGGAAGGAAGGAAGGATGACCTTCAAGGCAAAATCAGTGCCATCGGTAATTCCAGGAAATCAGCCCCTGGGGACCAGAGTTTGACACAAAGTAATCCTGAAACAGAAGACAAGCCCGCTTGCCGTCTCACCCCTGGTGGTTCTGGGTGCCCATGTGAGCCTGATGGCTTCACCGGATTCTCTCCTTTGCAGTGGAGATGGCGGTAGGGATGGAGATGGGCAGAGGCAGGGAGGGCCTCTCACCTCCTGGCCCTACTCTCCCTGTTCCCGCTCTCCAATTCAAATACCATTTTCTAGGATGTCCCCCGGGTACTGAAAGGAAAGCTCATCACCTGTCATCTGCCCATAACAATGGCAGTAGCTGCCTGCTGGCTGGGGAGCCAGTTGCCATCAACTCTGCCTGGCAGCGGGGTGGGCAGGGAGGCTGAAACAGGGGTACCCAGGCTGTCGTCATCAGCCCCGCCTCTGCAGTTGCCAGCTTTGTATAGATCCAGCCATGACCCCTGGCAGAGCTGACTGCCCAGTACCTCCCAGAGGGCCACTGCAGGATGAGGAATGTTCCATCCACCTGCCATTTATTCCACTCCCACTGTATGCCACCCACTCCCCTGCACCACCTAATCCAGACCCTCATGTTCAGCCCTAGCAGTCAGGTCTGATCACTAAGGAGCCTCATTTCACAGTCGAGGAACCTGGAGCTCAGAGAGGTGAGGGAAGTTACCTAATGTCACATTGCAAGGATGTGACAGAGTCAGCGCTTGAACCCAAACTGATCTGACTCCAGAGCCTGGCTCCTGTGGAGGCAGCTGGCAGCCTCTGAAGCCAGGTCGCCCAATGGCACCAAGGTCATTGCCACATAGCAGCCTGGGACGAGAGCGGCCTCACTGCAGACAGGAGTGGCCACGTGGCAACAGAGAACAGCCTGCATCTCAGCGACATCTAACCTCTGACTTCTGCCAGTCATCTGGCTATCTCCGAGTTCCCAGCCCTGTGGGACTTGCATCTCAAGTCAGAGGACAGGGGTGATGGAACCTGGCTAGGGAGTCTGCTAGCCCATAGAACACCTTCACGTGAATTCGAAAAAGCAACCCCTTCCTCCAGGGGAGGGCCTGGCAACCTTGTGCAGTGGACAGCCCGCACCATCATGCATAGCAGCCCTCTCTTTGCTTTGAAATGAGATTCTGCTGTTAAATCACACAACCTTGGAACTTCAGCTCTAGAAATATTATTGAATCGATCAGCATTTTCCCCATTTCAGCTATTCGAATACCGTATTCACGATTTTCTGCCATCTCCAAGTACCATCCGGGCTATTATTTACTGAATCTTTTTCTTCCAACGACCCCCTTTTTACACTTAATTTTATTTGGGAAGCAAAATGTGCATCAATACGTTAAATGGAAAAACAGTAACACAGGACATAGATGGTGACGTAAAAACAAACACACTCAGGTAAAATGATATTATCAACCCCTGCTCTGATAATGCTGTCCTGCTGAAGTCTTCAATCTGAGTCTCACACCCTCTTTATAACAAAAGAAGATTATGGAGAATTAGACAGGTGTTTTAGACACGCTAGCACCAAAACCATCCTTTCTCTGACACAGTCAGAAAGGAAGAAAAGAGAGCCGAGAAGGAGCCCCCTTTCTTGCCAAGTGACAGTTCAGTGTTCTTTTATGCTGTTTACGGGTCTTGAGGTCATGGAAGTCACACTTCTGGAAGCACACTAGGCTTGGTGCTGTCAGGGTTTCTCAGGGCTGACCTGCCCGGCCGCTGCAGTGGCCCCATGCAACAGCTGAGGGTGCCTGCTCGCCTTGAACCTTTTGCCATTTGCTGTGTGTCTTGGGGTGAATCCCTTCCCCTCTCTGTGCCTCCGTTCGACAGAACATCCTCTGTGGATGCTTTCAGCTCTGATAGTCTAAAACTCTGGGATGTAAAGGGGGATGATAATATTGTCTAGGATGAGGGTTGGCAAGCTTTTTCTGCAAAGGGCCAGATCAGATAATACACATTTCCCACTTTGAGAGCCATACGGTACTGGATAACTGCTCATCTGTGCCACTGTAGTGTGAAAGCACCACAGACAGTACGAATGGGCATGGCTATGGTCCAGTAGACCTTTCTGGACAAGGATAGGCAGGGACTCGCCAAAGGTCGTAGTTTGCTAAGCCCTAGTCTAGATCCAGGAGGACCTAGGAGCTCCCAGGGTCAAAGGAAATCCCACAAGGTCTGCAATGGGTCAGGCGTAGGTCCCCTGTGAAGTCCCAGGATGCCCCATCACATGCTTCCTGGGCCACCATTATCTTGCTTCCTTCTCTCCCCTTTCAAAACTTACTCGTAGGAAAAGCTCCAAGTCATTCTTTGAGGTGAAATCATGGGACTCCCTCCGAGCTGACAGGGCATTTCCACCCCGCATAGCCCAGACATGCACAAATTTCTGGACCCTAACGGATTTGAACTTGAAATTCCACTCTCCCTCCTCACTTGTCACGAAGGCAAGCGTCTTCACCCTCTGCGCTGGTGTTTTTCAGCTACAGAAAAGAAAAGGACAGGACTGATACGTACCCATCCTCATAAAGTGAACTGCAAGGGAGAAAAAAAAAAAGTTAATCTCTACAAAGCACTCAGCAAGTATCTAGTAGGTAATAAGCCCTCAACTCGGTACCTGTTATTATTATGAACAACAATACTGACCACCCAAGGCGGGGCACCCCCCGGCTCACCTCCCGCCACGCAGCCCCTCCCGCTGTCCAGCAGGACTTTCCCACCACACATCTGCTGCACAAATCACTGCGATCGATTTCTTGGAAGGCAGCTTTAGGGTATTTGTGATTTTTTTTTTTTTTTTTTGTAGTTTGATTTTAAAGCCTGGTTTATTCTTAGCGCCTTAAAAAAAAATGGAGAGTTGGGGGCAGGCTGGATCCTTCTTGATTCTTGCTTTTCTTGTCTCTTCCCCCAAAGGTCTCTGCCCTGCCCCGGCAAGGGAGGAGGGGATGGAGTCAAAGATAGCGACTTGGAGCCTGGGCACCGTCCCCTGCCCTCCTGGTGACTACCCCCACCCAAGACCTAGTCGGCATCTTCCTGGGCCTCCCCTTTGCCATCCACCCCCAGCCTCGGACGGGCACAGGCTCAAGAGTCCCCCGAAACTCTGCCACCTCCCAGCCGTGTGGCCTCAGGAACATCATTAAGACTCTCAAGCCTCTGTATCTTCCTCTGCAAAATGGGTACAAAGGTGCCACCTCCCAGCACTGTGGGAGGAGATGATCCGATGGCCAGAGCTTTGAAGTCCTCTGACGTATGAGGGGCTCTCAGCGATCATCGTCTTGGTGAAGCAGGGTCTGGCTGCCTCCCAGGGGCCGCTGGGTTCAGGTGGAATCAGGCAGAGAGGTCTTCCCAGCTGAGTGTTTGAGCTCAGGCTCTGGAAATGTTGCAGCTGCCACTCTGCTATGACCCAGCTGGGACCCACTGACGGTATCTTAATTTCCGCCCAAGCTCTTTTCCAGACGGGCTGCTAATTAGGGCTAATGGCAGCTGTCCCTGCTGGGTCCTGATGCCTCCTCCTCTGTCAAAGCAGGCCACCGAACAGGGTCGTTGGGCTGATGCCCCAGGCCCCATTGGCCAGTCAGTCCTCTGGGTTAGGCATTGCTCTCCGCGTCTCTCGACAAGGCTGAGCTTTCTTGCTGCCTTTTCACCTGACAAATGGGAGGTGGGGGGAGACGCAGTGTCCATCCAGGCAGGCGCCCCCTCAGGGACCATGCACCCACTTCCTGCTTTATGCCAGGCCTGCGGGAGCACCGGGGACACACAGGTAGGCTGTGTGTCCAGAAGCCAGACATTCCTGGATGCAAAACGTAGTTTAATCTCATTCTGGCTGTGTGACCTTGGGCAATTTACTTAACCTCTCTGTACCCAGGTCTCCATGTTTATTATAAAAACATTTTTAAGTTTATTTCTTTATTTTGAGAGGGAGAGACAGAGCACGAGCTGGAGAGCCCTCCACGTGTATTACAAAACAGTCCCCACCTCACAGGCATGTTGTAAGGAGGGTATAAGATGCGACAGGCTGAACAGAATGGCCAGTACCACAGCCGCGAAGCTGGCCAGAAAACAGAGGAATCATAAAGTGACTTGAGCACCATCTTGAGAAGCTGGACCTTCGTGCCCAGAGAGCGATAAACTTAGTGACTATTATTCTTCCTATGCTTGCTTCTGTTCGGTGCTTCCTAAGCATCTCCAAAGCGCTGAGAATATGATCATAGCCAAGATAGCACTTGCCGTGTACCATGCACTGTCGTAAGTACTAACTCATTCGGTCTGCACAACCCTACCAGGTAGGTGCGATTATTATGCCCATTTTACTGATGTAGACACTGAGACACAGGTCAAGTAACGCGCCCGTGATCACCCAGTCAGTATCTAGTCACCTACTGCTGCGTAACAAGTTAGATCAAAACTTAGCAGCGTAAAACAACCAACATTCATTATCGCAGTTTCTGTAGGTCGGGAATCCAGGCACCATTTACCCGGGTGCCTCAGTGTTCACGGCTCTTGGCTGGAGACATCCGCTCCTGGCACGCGGGCCTCCCCATAGAGCAGTTGACAATATGGCGGCCGGCTTCCCTCGTAGAGAGCCGGCAGGATAGGGTGTCCAAGAGGGAAGCCTCCGCTTTTTATAACCCCACTCTCAGAAGTCATAGCCCATCATTCCTGCTGTATTGTGTGTATCAAACACAAGTCACTAGGTCCAAGCCACACTCAAGAAAAAGGTACCACGCAAAGGTCACCACCCCATTGGGGAGCCATCTTAGTGGGGATGTGGCACAGCCAGTAAATAGCGGAGTCGGGGTATGAATCCAGGGAGACGGCTCTGGAATCCATGAACCCGATTGATGTCCCAGCTCCACGATCGTCTGATGGTTGGAGGATAAGAAATTAGACACCAGCCCCACCCTCCGGAAGCTCTCCGTCTAGAGAGAAGCAGAAAAGTCAGAGAGTGAGACGGAAAGTGCATTCGCGGAGGAAGGCAAAACAGATTAAGCAGGAAGCCTGCCTGGAGGAGGTGATGCCCAATCTGAGATACAAAAGAGAAGGCGGAGTTGGCCAAGCAGAGACAAGTGTGGGAGAAAATGTGGCAGCCAGAACAACTTGTGTCAAGGCTCATGTGGAAGACTGGTGTTTTGTGTGAAGGCCAGCGTGTGGCGGGGAGGAAGGGAGGACGGAGAAGGAGCAGGATAGGCCAGGATGCAAAGGGGCAGGCAGGTAAAGGGATCTGGATACTATTCCAAAGAACTAGGGAGCCATGGAAGGTTGTCCACAGTAAGTTTTGTGTTTTTAAAAGACTATCCTAAACCGTGTGGAGAATGGAAGAGGATGGCTGGGGACAAAGAGAGGAGTTAGAGGCTCTTCCTTGCTTCGTTCACTCATTTGGGTAATGGATATTTAGCAAGGGCTGGCGATGTATTGCTCTAGGCACCCAGAGATACAGCAATAAATAACACAAGGCCGTTCTGTCTCGGAAGTTACATTCTAGTGGAAGGAAAAAAATAATAAACTTAGAAAGCTAATAAATAAAAGGGGAAATTACCGAAGTGATAGATGCCATGAGAAAAATGATAAAGCAGAGTAGCATAAAAGCAGAAATGACCACATTAGCCACACTGACTTTAAACCCGAATGACAAGAAAGAACTGGCTGTGGGAACACAGCACTCCAGGCCGAGAAACAGCTAGTGCAAAGGTCCTGGGGTGGAGCGGGTTTGGTTGGAGGCCAGCACGGCTGAGGTATACTAGCCAAGAGGGAGAAGAACAGGAAATGAGGCAGAAGTAGTAGACAGAAGCCAGAACAAGAGAGGATAGTGCCAGATGCTGAGCCCTGGCAGCAAGGACGGGTGGTGGGAGCTTGAGGAGCAGAATAGAGAAGGCGAAATCCACTGGCCGTGGGTAAGCGGATCGGAGTAACAGTGTTGGGCCCAGTGGACCAGAGGAGCCCCAGCAAGTGAGGGAAGGAGGAGAGGCTGGCCCGGCCCTGACCCACTTTGCGAACATGCCTGTTCCCCCGCGGGCCGGCCACAGATTAACAGTCATCCCCCCGGCAGACCCGGGCGAAGGCAGCTGGTTAGGCAGCATTTGCATATTTGTTTAATAAAAAGTTATGGATGTACAAAGACGGATAATTAATTACCCGGCATATTTTCCCTCTGCTCCCTCCCCTCCTTCCCACGTTGCCACCATGGCCCCAATTGCCTTCCTCTCCTTCTGGCTGAGTCAGCAGAATGCTCGCCTCTTCTGGGGGGGCGGGGGGGGAACCACAGGCCCAATAAATATGTACTTATTAAGTGTGTACAGCGGCCAGTCAGGCCTGCACAAGCAGCAATCCCGGACCGTTCTGCCTGAAGTATTTATGCCAGTACCTAGGGCCACTTTAGCTATTTATTTTCGCAAAGAAATTAAATTAGATAGTTTGATAGCTTTCAGTGTAATTATGAAAGAAATTTACATGAGATGTTTATGAGGAGGGGATCATTAGGCACCCGAACCCCAAGGATATCCATTTGCTGGGACCACCCCCCTTATTTCCTTCCCAGCTACTACAAGGGTGTGGGGAAGTGTCCTTCCCCGGGGAGAGCCAGAGTCGGGGGCGGGGGCAGGGGGGCAGGGTGGTGTTCACATTGCTGGAACTTGAGCCCCGAGAGGGTGGGAGCTCTCTGTTTCAGCAGTGGGCTCAGAGCCTGGTCGGGGCTCTGTAAATGCTCTGGGTGAACGGATGCCAGCCCTGCAAAACAAGGGGCTTCTCCTCTTGATGCCTCAGTTTCCTCAACTGTGAGAAGGAAGCTGTTCTGGGAATGAAATGTAACCATAGCTGCCATTTATTGAGCTCTACAGTGTGTCAGGAACTGTTCCAAGGACCATACTGAATGCTCGTAACGATCATCTTAAGCAGATAGGAGTCCTTGAAGCTTATCCCCATATCCCCATCTGATGGATGGGAAAAGTGAGAGCTGACCAGCTAAATTGGTTACCCCGGCAGCTCGGGGCAGCGCGGGGTTTCAAACCCAGCAGCGGGCTGAGCCCCTCCATACCTGTGGTCAGGAGCTATGCGGCCACCGTAGCTTTCTCTGAGGTGGGTGGCTAGGCTCTTCCCCTTGCCTTTCAGAGTTAAAGACCTACTGCCTTCACCCACGGCCTGCGTGTAGCCAGGGAAACCCAGACCCAGAAAGGAAGAGGGACGTGCCAGCGTCCCACTGAGCAAGCCGCGGGGCTGGAACCCTCCTAGAGTCTCTGCTTGCTCACCTCCCCACGGGCTGAGTAATTAGCCAGGCTGATTAGTGCTGATTGCAGCCCCCCGTGGGGCAGAGAGGCTGGGCCTGCAGGGTGGGGGAATGCAGGGCACTGGGGGTCCCTCTCATCCACCTGGTCCCTCTCCCACCAGCTCTGGAAGAGTCTGGCTCCTGGAGGGGGTGGGGGTGGTGGTGGGGGGAGCAGCTATGATCTGAGCCCCAGAGGAATGGGCCAGAAACCCCAGGCCAGGAGACACAAGTCTTAAACCCAAACCTGGGAAACTGAGGCTGGGCTGAGGGGGCTTCACGAGCCAAACCGCCTGCGTTCCAATGCTGGCTCGGCCACCTATACTAGCTGTGTGGCAATTACTTAACCTCTCTGGGCCTCAGTTTCTTCATCCATAAAATGGGAAGATAATAATAGTCCCTTCCTCTCTGGGTTGTCATGAGGACACAATCGGCTTCTGCGGGTGACATGCCAGACAGGAAGTGAGCCCTCAAGAAACATCATTTTCATTTTTAATTACTCAAATCCCTGAATGTGAGAAAAGCAGCAAACTGTCCTTTTAACCAGAGGCTGGATGGTAGATGGATGCAGGAGAAAGCTTTCCCTCCAGGGCATAAAGGCACCGTGGAGCAGCCTTTCTCTCACCCTAGGAAGGCCCCCCAGATCTTGGAGGTGGGCTGAAGGAGGAAATACTATGTATTGATTGTATGCACCAGGTAAATCATTCAGGGGGATTCCAGACGAGGACGGGGGCCTAGCCGGCAGGGCGCCTTGCACAGATCACCGGGCAGAGCCACGATTCCAACCTGGGCCACTCTGACCCCAGAGCCTCCTTCGGGCACCAGCCCGAAGCCCCCTTCTCTATGTGGGGAGTCACCCGGGCCCTATGGAGAACAGGAAACAGGCTAAACGGAGTACAGAGGAATTAATGAAGGAAGCTAATCAGGGAATCCTAGAGAGGACGCCAGACAAGATCCAATTAAAATGCCAGCCTCTGTGAGTTCCCCATTTTAATTTTCCACAAATTAGCTTGAAAGGGGGGGATGGAAATGAAGATATTAGTTTTTCTTTCTTTTTTTTTAATTTCTCTCCATCTCTCTCTCTCTCTCTCTCCCTCCCTCTCCAAAAGGGAAAAATCCTTTGAGGATAATGTTACTCATTTCCCTCTTAAAAAATAAAATCACTCTCAGCTGAGGGATTTGGGTTCTGACTCTACCCTCGTTGGAGACAATTTCCGGGGTCTGCTTATTAGAGTGCGGGCCTGGTAACCCCTTTAGAATACAAAGCCCCATTTTCTGAATGAGCAAGTGCGGTGTACCTTCCGACCCTCACAACCCCGAAGGGCAAAGGCGGCATCATTGCACCTGTTTGCATGTAACCGAGGCTCAGAGAGGTGAAGTGATTGGCCCAGGTCACAGAGTGGGGAAGTGGGAGAGCCTTGTCAGGTGCTCCCCACTGAAACCGGGCTCCTGTTCAGTCCCAGTCGCGGGTCCCACAGGGACCTGCAGGGTTGAAGATGGGGACACATGCGGGCTCCAGCCTGCCTGCTGTAACCCGCAGGGCCTGCCAGAGGTCATTAGTATTCCAGAGGCCCCATGGACTTCCTGGCCTTCATTTCAAGGTGGGGTAGGCCCCCCTCCTGGCTTCTCCAGGGTGGCAATGATTTCTGACACACGTCCACACACATACAGGAACCAGGTCTCGGTTGCCTTTCGGCACCCCACGGCGGGGACCCGGCCTATTCATCACTGTCTCCTGGCAAAGGCCAGATCCTGCCACCCCCCACCACAGTGACTGGCCCAGGCAGCCGGTGCCCTTGATCTCACGACAGTTTTTTCTGCTCCCGTGCCACTCCCCACCCCCACCCCATCTTCCTGTCTACTGGAAAGAATTCATTTTGCTAGTATGGAAATATTACAAACTTAGGCTCAAAGACAAAAGCACCCCCCCACCCCTGCCTCCTACATAGGTGACAGCTCCCTCAAGCCCCAAAGCCTACGGGCTCTCCAATGTCTGCTCCAAGTCGTGGGGCAGGATCCTGGCAGAGACAAAGCTGTCACTTTCTGGGCTGTGTGCCTTTGGATAAGTGACTTAGCCTCTCTGTGCCTCCATTTCCTCATCTGCAGAACGGTATAATAAAAATCTAGCTTAGGGGTGCCTGGGTGGCGCAGTCGGTTAAGCGTCCGACTTCAGCCAGGTCACGATCTCGCGGTCCGTGAGTTCGAGCCCCGCGTCAGGCTCTGGGCTGATGGCTCGGAGCCTGGAGCCTGTTTCCGGTTCTCTGTCTCCCTCTCTCTCTGCCCCTCCCCCGTTCATGCTCTGTCTCTCTCTGTCCCAAAAATAAAATAAAAAAAAAAAAACGTTGAAAAAAAAAAAAATCTAGCTTAAAAGAATGTGGCGAAGGCTCCATGAGACCACAGACAGGCAAGGTCCCGGCACATAGGCCGCTCGGTAGACATTACCTTCCTCCCTCTAAAAACTGGGAAGTGAAGGGCCCAGCTGCAATGAGGATCCCAGATGGAAAAAGGGGCAGAAGGCTAAAAGGGTGAGACAAGACTTCCCTTAATGGAATCCCAAGTCCACTGAAAGGGGGAAAAAAATGAGGCATCGGGGGCAGGGTAACAGGTGAAAATATCTCTGGGGCTTCCCTGGCCTGGTGGGAAGGTCCACGGCCGACCTGAAACAGCCCAGGTCATTGCCAGTAAAGCAGCTTCCCTGTACCTGGGGGGCACGAGAGCCAGAGCCAGCAGTGACCCCCAAGGCTCAGTGTGAGCTTGTCTGGGGGGGCCTGGGGGGATCCCTCAGAGTCTGGTGGTACCCCAAGGCCAGGGAGTGCCCAAACTAGGGTTTGGAGTCCACTATAGGAGATGTCTGAATCTGGGGTTGTGCCCGATCTGTGTGTGAGCCCAGGTTTGGGGGCTGTCAGTACTGGAGGGTGAGCTCTGAACTTGGGGCTGACCCTGGCTGTGATCCTCTAGCTTTGGGGGGTCTGTGTGTCCACATTTGGTGTCATCAGGTCTGAGCTGAGCCCAGGTCTGTCTGTCATCCCACACCTGGGAGATATCGGGATTCATGAAGCGAGCTCTGAATTGGGGTCCGCTGACAATGAACCTCAAAATCTTGGAGTATCTGCGAGCCCACGGATGTGAACCCCACGTCTGAGGGATGGGGTCTGTGAGGTGTGAGGCGTGTTCAGGAAGGGGCCAGGCATCTCAGGGCAGTAAGGTGTGAGCCTTGGGTGGGTCCCAGGCAGCAGGTGAAGACCCGTCTGGTTCCCCCATCCTTCTTCGCTTCCCTCCCCCTCTCCCAATGCACACAATCTCCTACTTTGGGTCTCACCCTCCACCACCCATTGGGTCCCCCTCCCTCGTCCCCACCTCTGCCTGGAACTCCAGACTCTCTAGGAGTTCTGAACCTCAAGCCTCAGGAGTCTCCACATTCCTTCCCTGGGCTGAGGAGAATCAAGGGATAGCAGCGGGGAGAGAACCCACCACCCCCTCCTCCTCCAACAGGACAAATCCTCCCAAAGCACCCTTTGGGGCCCAGGGAAGACAGATCCTGGTCCCGGGGAGCTCAGAGGCCTGCTTCCTTATCTAAGTCTCTGGAACAAGCATTTTGCATTTATTCCCCCAAATGTGTTGCCGAATTGCGTTCCAGCCCATGGCTCCCAGCCATCTGCAGAGAGAAATCCAGTTAGACCTTGTATAATAAGTTCCTGACAATCTTGCCGAGGACGCTGGGTCATAAAAGTCTCCTGGTTTTATCGCCGGTAACAGACACGGAGTGAAATTAAGTTGTCTTATCAAATTTAGATAATATATATCCCTCTAGAGTAGAAGACTCTGCATGGGGCTTTCATGGTATGAGCCCAGGAGGGGAACGGGCATCGGGGAGTGTTCCTAGGGATGTGGCATGGGGTGGGGCCCATCCCGGAGAGCCCGGCAGGACTGACCGACAGCTGGATGGCTACTGACATCCCGGGTTTGCATGGCAGCCAGGCCTGGATTTGAGACCTGCTTCTGTCATTTCCATGATGAATGAACTTGAACAACCTACTTTATTTCGAAGGGCCTCAGCTTCTTCAACTGTAAAGTGGGTGTGACCGTAATAATGCCTGCATCCTGGGTGGTTGTGATATTTCAATGAGAGGCTACATCCAACAGGCTTAGCTCAGTGCATGGCATGTCATGAGCGCCCAACACGTGTTTTCTGTGATTTGGGAAGGGGAGAAAAGAAACAAACGGTAGACACTACTATTCTCTGGCTCGTTTTCTTCCCATTTTACCGAGTGGGTTCCCGCGTCACCCCTGTAAGACTAAGTCATCCCAACTGTCTCCCACTCCAACTTGTAGCTCCCAAAGGGGCTGGAGGCTGCCACTTTCCCGCCTCTGCCCTCAGTCCTACCATTCAGTGCCTTGCTCCAGGGGACGGGCACGCGTACTAGGAAGCCTGGCTGCCCCTTTGCCAGCAGAATGGACTCCCAGGATATTACCCGGCGCTGCAGCTGGCCTTGGGAATCTTGTCCCACTGTCCCGGGAGGGCGCTGTCACACCCCAAGCAGTATCTGCCTGGTGGAATTGACCTGCCTTTCTCCCACAGGGGGGATCCTCTCTGTGGCAACCTCACGCTTCGGCATACCTCCACTTATGGAGAGCTCACTACCTTACCAGGAAATCATTCCATTTCCCTAGCCTGGGCTTCCAACAACCTCATCTCATCTGACTCCTAAGCTAAGGCTCATTCATTCACCACAGCCATCTTCCAGCACAGCCTGAGTGTATATGAGCCTGTGTGTGTTCATGGATTCCTCTCTGTGTGTTCCCCACACGCAGAAAACTGGACCGGTATAACTCGACACTCCCGAGGAACACACAATAAGACTAAAAAAAAAAAAAATAATAATAATAATAATAATAATAACAATAGCTAACCTTTATCAAGGACTTACTACGTGTCAGGCTTGAGTTACATGCATTAAATCATTTAACCACTCTATTAACCCCAAGATGCCATTGCCATTATGATCTCCAATTTACAGAGAGGAAACCTAAGGCACAGAGAGGTTAGGTAACTTGGCCAAGGTCACACAGCCAGGATACGATAGAGCAGTGTGAGTCCAGAACTATTACTCTCCTTTCCCAGGTATTCCTACAGATTGTTTGGAAGGAAGGAAGGAAGGAAAGAAGGAAGGGAAGGGAAGGGAAGGGAAGGGAAGGGAAGGGAAGGGAAGGGAAGGGAAAAAGGAAGGGCAGACCCGGGTGTGTGTATCCACCTCTTTCAAGTCATCTGGGCTCCTGGAGGGCAGGAGATGGAGATTATTTATCTCCCTCTCCCCCAGCACCTAACACAGTGCTCAGCAAGCATAAGATTCTCAACAAATATGTGTTAAATGACTATTTACTCATCATAGGCTTATTTTTCCCGGCCATTATCCCAGGAACCCTGGGATCAGGAACCGGATTATATTCATCTCTGCAGAGCTGTCACTAGCCCAGTCTGTGTGGATGAGGAAAAAGTAGGCACCATCCATGAACGTGTGGATATGGCTTGCCAAGCTAATGACCCATTGTGAGAAGAAAAAGGAAAACTCCCTTCCTCTGGCATCGGGAGATCCGGGTTAACACATGGAGCCCCGCTCTCCCGCTCTCCCGCTTTCCCGGGGACGAGGCTCTGTGCAGCACACAATCCGAACGACTGTCCATGGAAATCCTGCTCTGGTCCCCTGGGGCCCAGCCCTGAGCCCGAACGCGCAGTGGGCACCGGGTTTGTTGAACAACTATTTCCCAGTATTTGTCTCTCTTCTACCCTCTTTTGCCAGGCGCCCGTCTCAGCCCCAGGAGAAGGATTGGTGGGAGAGCCACCAGCTGGGTGTCATGCGGCCGTGGTGCTGATGGGGGAGTTTGCAGACATAAGGGGGACAGACAGGGTCAAACATAATTGGTAAATATTTGTCTATCTAATCAGAGGGCCTTTTAATTAGCAATTTCATCCTTGCAACTGGTTTATTTATTTTTTTTTTTTTCTTTCTGCGGGAAGTCAATTAAATGTAACAGATGGAGGAGAACATGGGGGTTTCCTGGTCTCCTACCATCTGTCCCAGCCCACCGCCGCCCCGCACAGCGGCTCCCACACCTCATTGGTGGCGCTGCCTGCCAGTTTCCAGAGGAGGGCGGGGCTAGGACACCGAGGAGCAGAAGAAGGGTCTCAGACCACCTCTGGCCCCAGGAAGCCCTCCTCCGTGCTCCTGGTCACCCTGGCCACCCTGCACATCTAGGCTGATCCTGTCGGCACACCTGTGACCCTCAGGTCCTGAGACCCTTTGCCAGCCGGGCCTCCCCCTTCCTGCCTGGGCGCCAGGATCATGGATCATGTCCATCCAGAGGAGACTCTAGTTTAGTTCTACAAACTTTGACTGAGTGTCTGATGTCTGCCAGGCAACGTATCGGGCACTGGGGATATAAATCGGGCAGTCCCTGCGTTTCAGGAATTTGTACCCCATGTTGGGAGCGGGGGGAGGTATTCATTCATTCACTGACTTAGTGGTAAATATGTATTAATGTATATGCCAAGCTCTGTGTCAGGCCCCCAAGAGCACAGTGATGAATCCATCCCTTCTCTTACTTTTTCTCTTAAGTTTTTTTTTTTTTTTTTTGAGGGGGGGCAGAGGGAGAGGGAGAGAGAGAATCTTTTTTTTTTTTTTTAATTTTTTTAATGTTTATCTTTGAGAGATAGAGAAACAGAGTACAAGTGGGGGAGAGGTGGGGGGGGGGGGACACAGAATCCGAAGCAGGCTCCAGGCTCTGAGCTGTCAGCACAGAGCCCGATGCAGGGCTCGAACTCACGAACCGTGAGACCATGACCTGAACTGAATTCAGACGCTTAACCGACTGAGCCACCCAGGCGCCCCCCCCCCCCCGCCCTTACTTTAAATAACTCAGTCAAGCAGAGGAGACAGGCACGTCAATTCATGTATTCAGTGAGTATTTATTGAGTGACTACATGAGCCAGGCACTGTTCCAGCTGTCGGGGACGTGGCAGTGAACAGCACAGAGTCTACGTCCTTTCCAGCAGGGGGAGAGACAATGAACAGATGGACGAGTAATGGCAGGGGTGGTCGGTGATTTGAAAAAACTGCCTATCACCCTGTGTAGTGTGGAATCGGAGCCTTGAAATTAGAAGCCCAGCGTCTCCAGCATGGCCTGCAAGGGCCCAGCTTTCTCTGTAGGATCATTTCTTGCCACCCCCCGCTTCCCAGGCTACGTTCCAGCCACGTCCACCTTCTGCTGATTCCTCCCACCTGCCATGCTCTGGCTTCAGACCTTCTCTCAGATTGTTCCTTCCGCCTGCCACCCTCTTCCCCTTAGTCTTGGCCTGGCTAACTCCTCAGCTGAAATGCCCCTCTTTGTCCCCTCTGGGTCTCTCAGGCCGTCTTACATTTCTTCCACTGCATTCCTGCAGTCTCGGTACTCCGGGCTTCCCAGATCCTCCTTCCAGCTTGGCCGTTGCCAGATACCCATCAGTCTCCCTCCCTGGTCCTGTGTGGGAACCAGCCCAGGGCCCGCACCGTGTCTGTCCCGCTCCTGTGCAATGTCTCTATCGCCAGCACCAGGCACAATGATCCCTGATCACCTGTCCCACCAATACTGACTGGACCGAATTAAATCAGGTAGAGAAGAGGAGACATCCCGGCCAGGGGCCAAGATTTGCAAAGACAAGGCAGCTTGAAGGATTCCTAAGCGTTCCAGAAATAGGGAGCAGCCGATATAGCCGGATTAAGGAAAAGAGCAGCGAACGAAGCTGGAGTTAAGCCTTGAATGTTAAACCGAAATGTCTAGACTTTATCCTTATTAAGCCTCTAAGCCAACTTCAATCACTGTTCCGTGCTTTTGCACGGATCCATGTGGGTCCGTCCTTACTGTTGGCTTTTTTCTTTGAGTGGTCGCTGTTTTTGTTTGTTGTTTTTTTTTTTTCTTTATTTTTTAAATAATAGTTTTGGGGCACCCGGGTGGCTCGGTCGGATGAGTGTACGACTCTTGACTTTGGCTCAGGTCACAGTCTCTTGATTTTGCACTGAGTGTGGAGCCTGCTTGAGACTCTTTCTCTCTCTCCCTCTGCCTCTGTTCCCCCTCTTTCACTCTCTCTCCCTCTCTCTCTAAAAAGAAATATTTTAAAGATGTTTCTAATTAAATAATGGTTTTATTGAGCTATCATTCACATGGCATAAAATCCACCCTTTTGAAGCATACAATTCAGTGGTTTTCGGCATATTCACAGGGTTGGGCGTCCGTCGCTGCCCTCCGATTTCAGAACCTGTTCAACACCCCCCACAAGAAATCCTGTGCCCGTTATCAGTTACTCCCCATCCCGTGCCCCCGCTAATCTGTTTTCTGCTTTTGTTCACCCACTCTGGGTATTTCACATGAATGGAGTCATACAGGATGTGGCCTTTTCTGACTGGCTGTTTTCAAGCAGCAAACTGGTTTCACGATTCATCCACGTCGTAACATATGCATCAGGGCTCCATCCCTTTTTAGTGCCGACGTTCACGAGCAAGTTTTTGTGCCCGTGTCTGCTTTCAGTTCCCCTGGGTATATAGCTAGGGGTGGAATTGCTGGGTCACACGGTAACCCCGTGTTTCACTTTCTGAGGAAGAGGAACTGCCCAACGACCCCCAAAGTGGCTGCACCATTTGGCAATTTCACTGGCAACGGGCGAGCACTCCAATTGTTCCGCACCCTTGCCTACGCTTGTTACTGTCTGTCGTTTTCATTTCAGCCGTCCTGCAGCTAAATTCTAATGCGTGTCAAGTGGCAGCTCGTTGTGGTTTGATTTGCATTTTCCCTAATGACCGGTGGTGCTGAGCATCTTTTCATGTGCCTATTGGCCATTGGTATGTCACCTTGGGAGAAGTGTCCACTTAAATCCTTCGCTCGTCTTTAGGGGCGTCTGGGTGGCTCAGTGGGTTAAGCGTCTGACTTCGGCTCAGGTCCTGATCTCACACTCGGTGAGTTCGAGCCCCACGTGGGGCTCTGTGCTGACAGCTCGCAGCCTGGAGCCTGCTTCCGATTCTGTGTCTCCTTCTCTCTTTGGCCCTCCCCAGCTTGTGCTCTATCTCACTGTCTCTCAAATAAATAAACATGAAAAAAAAAAATTGTTTTAATCCTTTGCCCATTTTTAAATTGTGGTATTTGTCCCTGATGGTTAAGTTGTAAGAGTTCTTTATGTATTTTGGATACAAGTCGCTTATGAGTTGTTTTTTTTTTTTTCACAAAAGGAATGTTTATATCACTGTCAAAAGTGGAAAAAACAGGGGACTCCTGGATGGCTCAGTCAGTCAAGCATACCACTTTTGACTTCATCTGAGGTCATGATGCCTAGGTTCGTGGGTTTGAGCCCTGCATCGGACTCTCTGCAGTCAACTCCAAGCCTGCTTCGGAACCTCTGACTCCCTCTCTCTCTACACCTTCCCGCCTCTCTCTTTGTCTCTCTCTCTCTCAAAAATAAAATAAACATTAAAAATAATAAAATAAAATAATAAAAGGCACACGTGGTCCTGTGTGGGGGTGACTGTGCCGTTGGATGGTCAGGGAGGGCCTCTCTGAGGAGGTGGCCCTCAAGCAGATAGCTAGAGGGAGAGGAGGCACCAGGCATGCGAAGATCAAGGGGAAGAGAATTCTGGACGAGAGAACAAGGCGGAACTGAGTCGCATGTGACTGGAACAGAGTGGGCAAGGGGGCAATCAGACGGGATGAAGAGGGAGAGACAGACAAAAAGACCCCAGTCACGTGGGGACTTGTAAACCAGAGCAAAGAGCTCGGATTTGTTGTAAGCACAGAAAATGCCCTTTGAGACTTTTAAGCAGTGGAGTGATGTAATCTAATTAATGGGGTTTCTTTTCCAGTGTTTATTTTTTATTTTGGGGAGAGATAGAGAGGGAGCAGGGGAGGGGCAGAGAGAGAGAAGGGGTCAGAGGAGCCGAGGTGAGCTCCGCACTGACAGCAGAGAGCCTGACGCGGGGCTCGAACTCGTGAACCGTGAGATCGTGAACCTGAGCCGAAGTCGGACGCTTCACCGACTGAGCCACCCAGGTGCCCCCTCTGATTAATGTTTTTGAAAGCTGCTCCGGTGTGGTGGATTGTTGGGGTGCAAGGCGGCAGCAGTGAGACCAGTGTGGAGGTTACGATGTGCAGTAAAGTGTGATAACGGCTCGGACCAGGGCAAGGAGCGATAAAGAGAAGCGGTATTTCAGAATATGTTTCACCAGTGACAATGACGGTTGTGGCCGACCGATTGGATGGGGCAGGCAAGCAAGAGAGGGCAGCCAAGGATGACTCCTGGGTGTTCAGCCATCTCCTCATCTCCTGCGACAGCCGGCAGGAGGGGAGGCAGAGCTGGGGGGTACCTCAAGCCTCTATTTTGGACTTCTCAGGAGAGACACCTGTTGGCATCTAAGTGGAGACGTCAAAAGGCAGCTGGAAAATTCTGAGTCTGGAGAGACGCATCGGGGCATCACGGGTGGTGTTTAAGGCCACAGGACTGGATAGAGTCCCAGACAAGAAGGGGCCCCGAGTGGAACCCACTGACACAGCAGCTCTAGAGGGCCAGCTGCGGAGGAGAAACCGAAACGGGAGACTGGGGAGGAGCGGTCAGTGAGCAGGAGGCAACCGAGAAAAGGTGGAGTGAGAAGCCGAGAGGAGAAGGTGTTTTGAGAAGAAGGAAATGGTTGGAGAAATCTACCTTTCAAACATCGTGTTCCTGAGTTCCAAGCAGATGCAGTTGTTTGCATGGCTCTGAGTCTGAGCCTGATGTCTCCGTGGCAAGAGGTGTGAAAGACAAACCGCCCCCAAACTGAGATGTCCTCCCTGGCATTGAAAGCGAACTGGGAAGTCCCCAGGGGACACCAGATCATGGTCCACCTGATGTTATCCCTCAACTTCCCGGGGTCTCCTGCTGCACTGGGGGAACCACTTCTATGGGCAAAGGGGAGCCATGGAGGGCTGTGGATGAGGGCAGCGATGGGGTCAGATTAATGAGGGAGGAGGAGAGACTAGGCAGGAAGAGAAGGGAGGAAGGAGGAGCAGTGGCCAGGAGGGACATGGGAGGTCTGGACTAAAGCAGAGGAGACTGAGCCTAGACATCAGAGGGTCACCTGCACCCCCACTCAACCCTTCAAGCCTCAGAGGTGACACCTGCATTTCCACCTTGCTTTCTGCTCACCTCAAGTCCCATGCCTCCCACCAGCAGTCTCTGACCCTCCACACCTACCCATCCATGTGCACTCTGCCCCAGACGCTATAATGCTAGAGTTTATTGAGTCCTTACTATGTGCCAGGCACTGTCCTAAGCACTTCACATGCACTACCCATTCAACCCTCACACTTCTCCATTTTACACATGAGAAAACTGAAGCACAGAGGGGACTAGCAGGTTGCCCAAGGTCACACAGTAAGTGACCAGTGGGGCCGGGATCAAACCCAGGAGCTCTGACTCAAGTCCATATTATAGTGATAGAGAAAATGGAAGCCAGTTTCCTATCCTGCAAGAAGCCCGTTTTCAGTGAGTCACCCCTTGCTTACCTCCAGTGATGGGCAGTTCACCACCTCCCAGTCAGTCTGCTTTGCCGATCAGATTGATTCCTAAATCTCCCTTTTTCTATCCCTGCAATCTGTCCCCTGTGACTTCTTCTGCAGGTGATCCAGCAAAAGGCTTGGGGGTGGTACAGCGGCATAAAGGTTAAAAGGAGGGCCCTGGGGGCACCTGGGCAGCTCAGTCGGTTAAGCATCTGACTTGGGCTCAGGTCATGATCTCACAATTCATGAACTCAAGCCCTGCTTCAATTAGCCCTGCTCGCTCTCTTGCTCTCTCTCTCTCTCTCCTCCCCCCCCAAAACAAAACAAAACAAAACAAAACAAAAAAAGGAGGGCCCTAAAGTCAAGTTGACCTGGATTAGTAGCTGTGCTGCCTTAAGCAAGTCCCCTCACCTCTCTGGGCACCCGTTTCTTCATTTAGGAACCTAGCTAATGACAGGTGCTTAGCCTGTGGCCTGGCCCACTGCGAGCTCTGGGCAGGTGGCAGCTCCTGGGGTGATGGTGGTGTCTGCTCTGCACAGACTGTCTGTCCCCTCCTCCCCTGAGACCCCCATCCCCTGTCCTCAAGGTCCTCAGATTCAGGCCCTGCTTAAGTTCGGCCCCTTCCCATCCCCGGGGTTCCCCCTCTGCCCCCAGGCTACCTACCATGACTCAGGTGAGCCTGGCTGCACCTGCTCTCTAACCAGGTCGCCAGGAGCCCCCACCCCCTGCAGGGCCCTGCAAGCCTCCTCTCTAATTCCCCTTCCTCAATCAGCCAGCTCTCTCGCGGCCTCTCCGCTGATGGCCCCTCTGTCCCCTGCCAGGCCCGCGCCACCTCTAGGGCCTGGCTCACCCCACACGGCCCCCTGCATGCCCAGCCCACCAGGCTCTGTCCCTTAGTCTGTGTCTGGGCCTGCAGGCTTCTGAAGGGGCTGGAGCGTGACTGGGGCGTGTACAAACAAAGCCACCAGGAGCGTGTAGTTGTGCACGTACGTGCACACACACACGCTAAAGAGAAATATCAACACACAGGGCAGGAAGCAAAGCACTTGCACGCATCCTTTTAAAAGACATCCACCCTAATGAAGAAGATACACACGGTTTTGGAGGCAAAAACACACAAATACATACCACCCAGGTGCATGCACACACTCCAGCAGGCACTCTGTCCGTTCCAGCCGATTTCAGCTCCCCCCGCCCCTCCCACCTCTTAACTCTGTGGATGGGTTAGTTAATGCCCAAGGCCCTCGGCCTGAGCCAGCACAGATAACAAGGCAAATCTCATTTCCAGAGCGAGTCTGTTTCGGGCTGCCCCGCCCCCCACCTCGCTCCCGTGTACCTCGGGGCGGCACTCACAGCCGGCCCCCCACCAAGCTTGCAACATCAGTAGGTGCTGATGGTCTGGCCCTTCTCATCCCCCAAAGTCATCGTGCCCCTTCCTGGGAAGAGGAGGCGAAGGAGGTAAGACCGGGGCAAGCTGGGGGGAGGGCTGTCCTGCCAGGTGACCCCAGCAGGGCCTCAGTCCTCATTGTTTCCCTCTGGCTAGGACTGGCCTTGCTCAGGAAGCGGATGATCGCATCCCAGCCGGCTGGCTGCGTACCCTTCCAGCCCAGTGCTCAGGGTGGATGGGGGTCCCCTGAGAGCTGGGAGCAGGAGGCAGGAAGGCACTCTGGGCTTGGCAAGTCCCTGTGTGCCCTTCAGCACTGGGCCCATCCCCTGATTCACTGGGCCTGAAGCCCAGAGGTCATGCGAGGTGTTGGGGGTGGGGGGGATGGGGCGGGGAACCAGATACTGCTGGCCAAAGGGGAGGGAAATGGGGCACCAGAGCTCTTGGGACCCGCTGCCCCAACCCTTGCCCTGTGCCAAGACTGACTTTCAGGTGAAACACACCAGTCCTGCTGTAGAGGGTGTTAAAGTACTGAACTACTTCCAACATGTTGGCCGAGAGGTGCTGCCTCAAGCTCTCCAAGTGGCCCCACGCGCTGGTCCCTTCCCTGGCTCTCTCCTCCTTCCCAGATATGAAAGGGTCAACACTTGGCTCAGCAGGGAGCCTCCAAGGACCCGGCCCTTCCCAAGACCCTTTGATTGATCATCAGGTGGGTAAGGAAAGGTGTGGAGGTTACCCAGGACCACTGTCCTACCCTAATTCTGTTACCCCCACCCCCTCACCCTGGACCCAATCCTTCCCCTCTCCTCCCCTGGTCTAGCTGTCCAGTTCAGTTGATCCTGCCCCTTTCTCTGACTCTGGGAGTCTGGAAGTGTGGGTGACTTGGGACTCAATCACAAATCTGAGGGCCCCGCATCCAGCCCCATATCCTATCATGCAGCGGGGGGGGGTTGAAGGAAAAGTTGGAGGCATAAATGGAACACAGCCCCCTCCCCCAGTCAAAGATTTTAAAGGGAGGAAAGTCAGCAGAGTCCTTTCTCTGGGTCTCAGCCAAGGGGGAGTGGCTGCCAATGGCCCCCCACCGGCGCCCCAGCTTCCTCTGCCACTCACACTCTTTGCCGCCCCCGCCCCCATCAGTACCTCCATCATCTATACAGATTTATTTCACGATAATTTCATTTCGTCCCTGGCTCCAGAAAGATGGATTGCCCGGCGAGGTGATTGGGGAATCTGTGTTGGGCTCATAAATTTGCTGCCCCTCTGTGAAGCTCCCATGAAGTGTCCCGCACTCGGGGAGGGCCAATGGAGAGGGGTTAGTGTGACCACCGTCCATCTCTCTCCCTGCCACCTAGGGGTGAGGGGTGGCAGGAAAGCACGGGAAAGGGGGAATGTCCCCGTCTTAGAACCAGTAGGGCTCTCTCTCCACCTTTGTGACAAACAAGGCTATTTGTCACTTGGCTGGCAAGATGACCGGCCTTTCTCCACCCCTCACCAGGCCCCGCCACCAGGGGAGGCCTTCTCCCACTGAGCACTGGAGCTAACTGAGGGAAGAGGATCCAGAAGCAGGAGCGGCTGCCCCCTCCTCCCTCCTCTCACTGGTCGGCAGGAGGCACTGTGCTAGGACGGAGTGGGAAGCTTATTGACAGCTAGCCCCTTTCAGAAGGGAGAACACACACACACACACACACACACACACACACACACACATCTAACAAGCATGCACACACACGCAGAATAGTAGCACGCCCACACTGACACCTGCTAGAAAGAGATTACAAACGCAATAGCAAAAGCGCAGCAGCGTGGAAGAAAGGAGCATGGGATTTGGAATCCAGGAGAGCCAGAAATTGGATACTGGGTGTCCTGTGTTCCCTTGGACCGCTAACTCAACCTTTCTGAGCCTCACCTTGATCCTGTGTAAGGATAAGTAATATTCCCTCAAAGGGTTGTCGTCAGGACCAAATGACATGATATGTGAGAGGTGCCTGGCATATAAATGGTAGGCAGAATCATGATTCCAGTGCCCGCGTGCACACACACGCACACGCACAGGTGCACGCACACTCGCCTCTTTCTGCACCTCTCCATAGCCTGATTCGCCCCCTCTTTCCACTGCTGCACAGTCCCTAACTGATCTCTCCTTTCTGATCTCAAGGAACAGCCCGGAATGGTGCAGCTCAGATTCCCCTGGGGCCACATCCAGTCCTGTTCCTTCTCCTTCCTCTCCAACCCAAGCCACCTTTATCAGCCCAAGCCACACAGTCCTTCCTGCCCCCATCCTTCCTGCTCCTGGGGGTCAGGAAACTGGTGACAGGTATGGCTAGGGCTTGGGGGTCACATGGGACCAGCAGGATGAGAGGACAGACGTGACTAAAGGAAGGGAAGCCACAAAGGGCACAAATTCACAAAAATTCAAAACTGCCGAGCAGAGACTCTGGTAGTGAACTAAGGTCAGAGCCAGTGGTCTTCAGTTCCCGGTCAAATGTTAGAATCACCAGGAAGCTCTGAAAAAAATACCGATCCCTAAACTACCAGCATCACACCCCCAGCCCACGGACACTTTATGTAATTGGTCAGGGATGAGGCCTGGGTCATTCTAGGGGTCAGGACCTGGGGCTTCGTAGCTGGGTGGGGACAGAGCCGGGGCTCAGAGCCAGGACGAACCCCTCCCCTCTCTGAACCTGTTTTCCTCACTGGAGAGGAGGAGGCTGCTGACCCACCTGCTGCGGTGAGAATGGTGGGTTTCAGGCTCTAGCACAGCATCTGGCCCTGGTGGCGCTGGGGAGGAGAGGGGACCTTCCTGAGACCCAGCCAGTCCCCTCAGCTCTGGGCGGGGACTGAGATGTCTTGCCACCCTACCACCCACCCCAGCCCAGCATGTCCCCCGCAGGCCCCACCTGCTGTGCCCTCCTGCCTCTCTCCTTATAACGAATTAGCTCCCTGCCTGCCTCCCTCCTTATTACGAATTAGCCCCCCTGCCTGCCTCCAGCCCCAACATTTCATCCCCAGCCCGCCTCCTCACATTAACCCTTCCCTGGGGTCCAGGGTGACCAGGCCTGTGGTTATATTCGCACAAGGTTTGCCCTCAGCTTCCCCGGGGGGGGGGGGGGGGGACAGGAGAGGCGCTCTGTTCCTGATTGTATCCTGTCGCTCCTGCCTAATTAGTATTCCACAGAGAGCTGGCTCCACAGGCCTCGGGATTTGTTTGCCGGCCGGCCAGTTCCCTGTCTCCCCAGTTCAGAGTGAGTAATTCTGTCCCTCCCAGGCCCCATTTAAGGGAGTGAATAATTAGTTACATTCAATTAGGCCTCTCCGCTGCCACTGTGGCTCCTGCCTGCCTCACTTGGGGGGACAGGCGCACTAATGAGCCAGCGCCTGTCTGACACGGGGGAGCAGGCATTAAACACCGACGATCCCCTCCACCCCTCCACCCCTCCACCCCTCCACCGGGTGAGGGCTTGGAGGGAATGGGGGCAGGAGAGGAGAAAGGAGGGTGGGACCCTGGAGGTGAAGATGGGAGAGGAGGTGGGGGCAGAATGAGGAGAGGCAAAGGGGGGAAGCAGGTAGGGACTCCAGAGGAAAAGGAAAGAGAGAAGCCGCGTAAAAGTCCCTCTATATGGCATCCTTAGGTGAATCGGGCTCAGCCCTACACGGAATCCTATGCAGCACTTAAAAAGCATGTTGCCGATCTATTATTTATCGGCATGGAGAGACGCCCACTGTATACCTCTAGGCAAAAATGGCTGCATACAACATCGTGTATGTGATAATAGCCCAGGTTAAAAAAATAGTTTTGGCACAGAAAACAAGTCTGGAAGGACCTGTAACTTGTGGTTGATGGGGGTGGTGGGAAGGCTTACAGGTGGTCTTATTTTCATGTTTATTGCTTAGATGGGGGCGGCGCATTGCACAGGTATGATTTTCATAATTAGCCAAAATAACACTTGTTCGAAAGAGAACAGGGGGAGATGGAATTGCCAGGGGAAGGAAGGAGGTGGGTGGATAGGGAGCAGGCAGACCACGGGGAGGGGGGTAGAGGGACAGGCAGGGACTGCAGGTGGGGTGGGCAGAGCCCTGGAGGGAGGCAGTCTGGGAACTAACTGGGCGCCTAAGCCCAGTGGGATGTGCCAGTCTGCAGGGAGAGAGGCAGAGAGCCCCAGGGATAGGGGGGTAGGAATGGACGAGCAGTTCCCCTCCTACTGGCCCCATCTGTCTGGGCAGAATCTGCCCAGTGACCCTGCTGAGCCCCTCCCAGAGCCCTTCTCCCTTAACGGTGCTACACCTGCTGTAGGCAGGTGCTGTAGGCTGTAGGCTCGAGGAGCCTCCCCAAGTTGCCCCCAACCCCAGCCCCCAGACTCCAGGACCACAGCACGTGGCGGGGGGGGTGTCTTTCTTTCTTTCTTTGTTTTTTTACAAATTAAAACTGTATCTCCCCACCCCTGCAGGTGGGTTTGTAATTTTCTGTGTCAGAATCACTCTGGGGGAAAGAAATCCTTCGGGGCAGAGTCTTTAATAACTTCTGCTGCCCAAGGAATCCACCACAGGACCTGAAGGCTGAAGGGGAGGGTATGTGCGTGCCTGCTAGGGAGGGGGGGGCTGGAGTGGGGGCGGGGAGGGGGGTGCTGGCAGGGGACAGGAGGGGGGTGTATCACAGAATTAAAAGGACACATACACCCGGCTCAGCCCCAGTCCCAAGGCAATTGCCTCGGTCCCAGAGCTTCCATCCTTTATTTACCCGGTGGAGCCTGAGCCCCCAGGAGCCTCTCCAGCCTCCCAGCTGGGATGCAGAGGAAGAGACAAGCTGTATATGACACTTGGCCTAACTTGGTTCTGGACCTTCCCAGGGCCTCAGTTTCCACATATATGAAACAAAGGGATTGGACACAATGTCATTCCCAGTCTCTCTTAAATTCTAATCCTCTGTGACATGCTTTCTTGGGTTCTCACTGACTTTTCTAGTTCTTGGAATTGGTAGGATTTCAGCATTGGGAGAATCCACACGGAAATCTGGATTCTCGGTGATAATCTGGCTTCTCAGGAACTCCCAATCCTGCAGCATTGGAGAGGACTGATCGACGCTGCCCCCCCCCCCAAAGATAGATAGAGCCTCCCCACTTGGCCATAGTCTCTGCCGTCCTGATCCCGACCTGGCCTGCCTCACTCTGTAGCTCCTGTGCAGGAGCAAAAACCACAGGCTTTGGGTCAGCCTCATTAGGTCCAAATCCCAGCTCTAACCCTCCAGACCTTAGCATATCGTTTAGCCTCTGAGCCTCATCTGTAAAATGGGTTATGAGACTGTGCGTTACATAGAGTCGCCCTACACACTAAGACAATGCATCGAAAGTTCTTAGCATTGTGCCTTAGTACGTAGTGAGCACTCGATCCTTGCACGCTCTTAGGGTCACTGCACAACCCTAGCTAGGGATGAGGCCACAGTGAGAATGCAGTCGATGCTTGTCAAATGGGGGAAGCAGTGGAGAGGGAGGCCTCCACTGGGGAACGGATGAAGTTTCAGAATACAGGTTGCAGGAGGCTCAGGCCTTTGGGGCCCCAGAGAGGAAAGGCCTCTTCTCCAAAGGGAGGGTGGGATGCAGCTTGAAAGTCCGCGAAAAGCGGCCGCCGGGGTCTTCGCACGTTACGTTGGCGCCACCTTCTGGCTGATACATGCCTCACACCCACCCTCCTCCAAGCGCAGGCCAGAGCGGCTCCTACAGCGGGTTGACCTTCTTCACGTATTTTTAGATTTGGCGGGGCCCTTAGAACTCCTAGGGCACCAGCCCTTCATCACACATCGGGAGGGAAAATTTCCAGAACCAGAGCGTAACTTTCCCAAGGTCACACAGAAAGTTTCTGGCTGAGCTCCATTGAGAAGCCAGAACTCGCTACAGTTGCCAAGAACCCCTTCCCTTTATACAAAGATACACAAAATTGTGCCTTCCCATGTATGCGTTCTGCTGGTTCTTAGGGGGAACCTCTTCCAGAAACAGACTCTGTGGCAAGGAAGGAATGCAGGTAGTTTATTCGGGGTCGAACTCAAGAAGCACCAGTGGGGGAGTGGGGAAGTGAGACGGGGAGGGGGGGGGAGGAAGCCAATGGCAGAGGGGCACAGGGGCTCGAGGCCTTCAGATTTGTCCCTCCCAAGGGCGAGTAGTAGGCTGGGGCATCTACTCTCCACCTTTCATTCCTATTCAGTGGAGAGTATTCTGGGTCATCAACTCCCCTGGGTAGATCTGACCACCGCACACCTGCACCCAATACCAGGGGGAGCCCCAAGTCAATCGATCTCCAGTGCTTGTAATAGGAAACTCATGGCTCATCTGGACATAGCAATGTAGGAATGCCGAGGGAGGGGCGGTACTTCTCAAAGTGTGGTCCCTGGACCAGCAGCATTGGCGTCACCTAGGGATCTTGCTAGAAATGCACATTCCCGAGCTCCATCCAGACTTACCCCAACACTGGCCCTGGGGGCCCAGCAATCTTTTAGCAAGTCAGGTTTTGATCAGGTGGTTCTGGCACATGTTCAAGATTGAAAACCTCTGACCCAGGAGAAAACAAAGAAGACTCAATACCATCTGCTATGGGTATTATCCCCATTTGCCAGATAAGGAAACTGAGCTGGTCCGAGATGAAAATGACGTACCCAAGGTCACACAGACAGCAGGTGACAGAGGAGGGTCTCTTGCCTCTTGCCACCATACTGCCACGCACAGAAGTGAGTGACACTAGTCTTCGGACTCTAGGTAGAGAATAAGGGTGAGGTCCCAAAGCTCCCCTCCCCGCCCCCCCATGACGCCACCACTCTGTTCTGCTTTCTAAACCAACCGTCTCCACCGGGTGCATCCAAATTGTTCTCAAAGCCCTTCTGGGAAGCCTGCCAAGCCAGGTGCCCCTCTCTTGGCTTGCAGCTGCCCTCAGTCTCCATCCAGGATAAGCCCTCTCCACCCCCACCCTCCAGCCAGCAGGACACACGGGAAATCCAAAAGCAGCTATGTACTGGGGGAAAGGTTGAGATCCCTGGGTGAAACCAGCCCGGTCTCATCTTCACTGTGAATCTCTGCGCAGGGGCTTTGCATGGCTCTTCACTCTCCTCGTCCTACAACCTTCCTCCCCTCCCCTCCCTTCCCCTCTGCTCCCACCCCATCTGCTGCTCCTCCTGGCTAGGCTCCCCCTCAGTTGGCACAGCAGGAAAAGAGAACAGGATGATTTATTTTTATCCTCAGATACTGCTGGGGGGGGGGGGAGGGGGGAAGGGGGCACCATCTGACCAAGAAGCTGCAGCTCCTGTAGCAGTCGGGAGGTCAGAAGGAAGTGGGAGGCCCAGGAGCTCCCCAGGAAGGAGCCACAGATGTAGGTTCCAGGGAGCAGGAAGATCTGGAAGCAGCAGCACAGGACAGGGAGTGGGGAGCTCTGAGTGGCGTCTCTAAGAATTGCTGTGTGGCCACAGGCAAGTGGCTTCACCTCTCTGGGCTTCCATTTTCACCTCTGTCCAAGAGGGAGGGATGTGGAACCCTGGCTGCCCTCAAGGCCGTTTTTTGACGAACATAAGTAAAATGAAGAGAGTGCTTTGCAAAACACAACGCCAAATGCGAGCACACAGAAACCGCCCTGGAAGGACAGCAGCCTGGGGACATTGTTATTATCCTCAGAAAGTGCCCTAATTCTGTGAGCCTGACAGTAAGTTAAACAGCTCATGTCATCGAGCGTTTCCACCCCCGTTTTCCTTTATACATGTTTGATGACTTTTTAATTACATAAGCATTGTATGAACTCACTCTCCGTTTGGGGGGGGGGGGGTGGGCAGCCAATTCTTCCTTTAACCCTTCGCCAACCCTTCTTCCCCAACCCAGACATTACAACTCCTGGAACCGCGCGTTTTCTGTGTATCCTTCTGAACACCGGCTATAGCTACACACACACGGGTATGTTCTGTGCATACACATAACCCAGACGACATATCATGCTGTTGGGGTGTGTGTGTTTTTAAAGAAATGTTTTCATACCCATCATTCTGCCACCTGCTTTTTGTTGTTGTTGTTGTTCCACAGCAGTGTTCTTGAGATCTTGTTGTATAAAATATATTACACACTTTTATTTAGCCAGTCCCCTGCTGCTGGACAATTAAGTGGCTTCCAGTTGTCCACGGTCACAAACAACACCGCGACGGATATTCACGTATAAGTCTTCCTGGGCTCGTCGAAACCACCATGATACATCTCTGGCCACTGAACTCTGGACGGGAGGATTTTGGTGGATATTCCTACACGGCCCCCCAAAAGTTTTGCCTCCGCCTTTACAAGCAAGTCGGGGGATCAGTGGGCTCCAGGGCGGGGTGGAAGGTTCTGTTTCTGCACCACAGGGGTGCAGGCCGGGGGCGCCCCGCACCCTCCCTCTGCAGCACCAGGCTCTCCGGCCACGTGCCCGTTTCCCATGCCGCCACACTCCTGGGCACACACCGCCTCATACTCTCTCCTGCACCGAGATGCGGCTCTCTTTGCCGTCCTCCTGGGTGACCGGCTGGCACCCGTGTAAGGTCTCCTGCACCGGAGCAATGGGGTGGAGGGAGACAGGAAGGACCTCCAAGTCCTCCACAGGGTCCTGCGACACAGCCTTAGGCTGGAGGACCTGGGGAGCCAAGGCGGGAGGTTACCCCCGGCAATCCTGCAGAAGGGAACCCCCCCCCAACACGCGCGCGCGCGCGCGCGCGCGCACACACACACACACACACACACACACACACACGGAAGCCCCTTCCCCTTTCCCAAAAGGAGGGTCGGTGCTGAGTCAGTGGGTGCCTCCTGCCCCCTGCTGGCCACACAGAGCGTGTCAAGAGGCTTCCAGAGCGGGAGGCTTTGGATCCAAGGAGCAGGGGGGCTGGAGAGGGGGCCCCACCTCATGACCGCTGACCAAGGCCACAGAGACGTGGTTCCCCACGTATCAAATGCCGGGAAGGAACAGCAAATGTCAGATTTTACCAGCGGTGCCAGGGCTGTTCTGTGGGGAGGTGAGCTCCGGAGGTGCCGGAATTTGGTGGTACAGGGGAGTGAACGGGAAGAGCCCTCCGGCCAGCACTGGGGGCGAGGGCATCGTGGGGGGGAGGGGGTGGGGGTGGGGAGAGGAGCCAGTCCTGCCGCCTCCCCACTGGCCACAGGGGCAGACCCTGAATCAGTGTTACTGCCATAGAGGCAACAATGAATCAGGCTTTCTTTCCAGTTTGCCAAAACCCTCAGCCGGTGCCCAGGGTTGACCTACCTTATTCTCTGGCTTCTTGGTCACCTTTCCTAGAGAGAGAGAGAGAGAGAAGGAAAAAACCAAATGGGATGGGGAGTTGGCAAAGCCAATCTCTCCCCCTTCCCTCATCACCTCCCCACCTGGGGACTCACTGATATAGGCAGACACCAACAAGACAGCAAGCAGGACCACCATCGTGATGGGGATCACCACCAGGGCTCTTATCCGATCCTGGAAACCTGGAGAAATCAAGACTTCGGGGACGGCCTCCCACCCGCAGCGGCCCCCCTACCCCCGTGCCTCAAGCTGCTCTGTCCCTTGCCGGACTCTCAAATGCTCCAGTGTCTGAGCTCAGCTGTATCACAGGATTCAAACAGGTGGCCCTGACAAAATGTGGCCAGATGTGTTTAGGGTGACCAGCACTGAGTAGCGATACAGCTGTCTCTCCCGGCTCCCCACACGCCCCTTGCCTCCCTACTCCCTGCCCAATGCTGAGGTCCATCGACATTGATGTCTGCATTGCTGCCTTTGTTATAGAAGGATGGAGGGGAAAGTAAAGGGTTTCCCGTACCGAAGTCTCTATCCTAAATGGGAAAATGAAAAAAAAAAAAAAAAGACCAAGATGCATGGCAGCAACTAGGGGAAGGCAAGTGAGACATTCGCCTTGCAACAAAATTTAAGGGAACACCAAAACACCTCAGTAATCAAGAAGAGTAATGTTTTGATGTCATGTTTTGAAAAATCATATCAACAAGCTGTGGCCCACAGGCTGGCTGCCTCCTTTTTATTTTATTTTTATTTTATTTTATTTTTTTAATTTATTTTATTTTTTTAACTGAGCAGGCTCCATGCCCGATATGGGGCTTGAGCTCATGACCCTGAGATCAAGAGTCACATGCTTTACCAGCTGAGCCAGCCAGGCGTCAACAGATGTCTGTTTTTTAAATAAAGTTTTGTTGGGGGTGCCTGGGTGGCTCAGTCGGTTGAGCATCTGACTTCAGCTCAGGTCATGATCTCACGGTCCATGAGTTCGAGCCCCGCGTCGGGCTCTGTGCTGACAGCTCGGAGCCTGGAGCCTGCTTTGAATTCTGTGTCTCCCTCTCTCTCTGCCCCTCCCCCGCTCATGCTCTGTCTCCGTCTCAAAAATAAATAAACATTAAATAAAGTTTTATTACAACCAGGGCTGGGATTAGGCTGAGGCAAGTGAGGCAGGGTTGGGTCATGTTTTTATGTAAATTTTGATATTGTATTCTTTCTAGACTTTTTTTTTACATTAGCTTTGTTTTTTTAAAAAAAAAAAATGTATCTAACATTATTTATCTTGATTACTGCATTTTCTGCCTGCCCACCTGCCTGCCTCGCTCACCTCACTCCAGTCCCAGCCCTGCCAAGAGGAAAGTGGGTCTGAAGAAGAAACAGAGTTTATTTTTCTTACCCCTGACTCTTTTGCTCATTAACATGACCTGCCTAGTCCCTGCAGCTATTTGGGCCTGTGGCCTGTGCTACTGTAGGCCAACCTCCTCGTTATAAAATCAAAACCAAGGCTCTGAGAGGAAACAGTGGCACGCCCACGCTGGTGTTGAAATGCAGGGTGGAGTATCTCCAAAGTGCAGGAACCCATGCCAGGCACTCCCCCCAACCAACGAAGGGAAGTGCTGTGATCAGCCCATTTCACAGATGAAGAAACTGAGGCTCAGAGTGGGGAGGGGACTTGCCCAGGCTCCGCAGGTAAGTGGCAAAGCTAGGACACCTCAATCCCAAACTGCCTCCTCTCACTTCACCTCTCTCTTTCCGCACCAGGTGTCTCTGTGCGACCCTGCGTCCCCTGTCAGCTCGCCACCTTCCCGGCCTACTGCCAGAGTCCCTTCTCTAAGACTCACCGCAGACAGCATCCGTCTTGTTGGTCCCCGCCTGAAGTTCCACCAGGCCTTTGGTCTCACACCTGTGCACAGACAGGTGCACGCACATGTGCACACATAGACACACAGTGAGAGAAAGAGACATTACATTTCCCCAACCGTAAGATTTCCAACCCCGGAGGGAGACCATCAAAACCAACAAGTTCAGGTTCACTGAGCACGTATTGTGTGCAATCCCCTGTGCTGGTTATTATGGGAATGACACAGACTCTGTTCTTAGGGAAGTCATGAGTGCAGAGAAAACATTATTGCACATCTTCAAGGAGGAATAACAGGCCAAAGTTTGTCACATAGGTCAAAGTGAACTGGGAATTGTTCAGAGAAGGGGAGACAAAGCCCACAGTGGCTGGAATAGAGGGGTGATGAATTCAGTTTAAGGCAGGGCTTCTCAGCCTCAGCACTACTGACGTGTGGGGCCACATAACTCTCTGTTGTGGGACTGTCCTGTGCACCGTAGGACACTCAGCAACACCCCCGGCCTCCACCCACTAGTTGCCAGTAGCAGCCCCTCCTCAGTTGTGACAACCAAAACGTCTCCAGATATTGCCAGATGTCCCCTGGGGAGAAAAATCGCTCAGTTGACAATCTCTGGGTTAAAGGCTCGTCCAGAAAGACTTCCCTAGGGAAGGGCGATCTGAGCGGCCCTGAAGGATGTAAACTTAGAGCAGCAGAACACTCTAGCTGAAGCAGGACAATGTGATTTGAGGGATTAGGTGGGGGAGGGGGGCGTGCCAAACGGTATTAGGAAACTATGGAAAATTGGGTCTTTAGAACCAGATCGCCGGTAATCAGCCATGAAGGTTTCAACTGGATTCAGCTGGGAAGTCACATCAGCACCCAACCAGACGCCCCAACAGTGAGAGGACTCGCTTGGCCCGAGAGCTTGCAGGAGGAGAAATTATGGAAGAGTGGACAGCTGGGAGGCCTGCGCAGGGGTCTCAATATGGGATGATGAAGATGTGGTCGCTGGAGGGGTGGGGAGGAACGGATAGAAAAGGACATCACGAAGAAAAAAAACATCTAAAGTGGGAAAAGGGTGAGAAGCTTCAAAGAAAGCACATACATAAGAATGCTTAGGTGTCTACAAGGGACCCCTACATGTCTTTTCCTCATGCCTTGTGAGATGAAGGTCATTCCCATTCTCCAAGTGACGGCACTGAGGCTCAGAGGGTCTCACACTTTCTAAGCTGCAGTGAGGCTGGAACTCAGGGCTCTGATTTTATTAACCAAGGTACCCCCAGTTATCATTCAACATTTATCGGTAAAGATTAATTGAGCACTTACTATATGCATGGACACTGTTCTAGGCATAAGGAATGCATCACCGGAAGAAAAAAAAAAAAAGGCCAAGTCCCTACATTGAAGGAATCTGCAGTGGAGCAAGGCAGACAGTAAACAAATAACAAAGTATATACGAGATGCTAGTATTTGTGTGGAAAATACGTGTTTGCATGCGTGTGCATTTATTTATTTGTACATAGACTCTCTGGCAGGACACACAGGGGGAAGAGCTGCTTCCAGGGAGGAGAACTGAGTGGCCAAGGAACAGAAACTCATCACCATAGGCTCTCTCGTGCCTTGTGTTTCATGAGCCTCTCTTACCCGTTTGTTTGTTTGTTTGTTTTTTTAATTAAATGTAAAAAGTAACTGGGCAGGTGTTTAAGGGTATTCCAGGCAGGAGAGTTTGATGCAAGAGGACAAACAGCACATTGAGGGCATCGCAAGTAGCATGTGGGGAAAAGTCAGGAAATGGTGCCGCAAGTTAGGGGAGCAGGTGAAGGAGTCTGCGTTTCATCCTAAAGGCATAGGGAGTCATGAAGCCTTTTAAATAGGGAGCACCATGATTTGAAATAAACTAGAAAGCTCGCTTTGGCAAGAGGATAGAGACACAGCTGAAGAGGAGAGACCGGAGGCAGGGAGGCTGGTGAGGAGGTGAAGGCACCATCCAGACCACAGGGATGACCACTGGAGAGAAAGGGAATCCCAAAACATTTGGAAGGCTAGATAGACAGGACCTGGTTCCTGATGTGGGCTTGGAGGTGAGGGAGGGACCACGGGACAAGAGCCCAAACACAAGTGAGTGTCTTCCCAGAGGGTGAGAGGGGCGGGCAAGTGAGTCCATCTGGTGCCTGTGGGTCAACTGCGTGGGGTTGGACCCTTGGTGGTGGCATGTTACTGTCTTGGACCCAGGAGACAGATCCAGACAATAGATGTTGATTGGGAACCATGGATACGGATGAGATGCCCGGGGGAGGCGGGCAAAGTGATTGGGGAGTAGAGCCTAGAACAAAGGTCAAGGAAATCAGTTAGGAGGAGCAGAGGAGAAGTAGAAGGAAAGCAAGAAAGGTGTCCTGGTGCCCCCAAGAAGGGAGTTTCATGAAGATCAAGAGGTCAGCAGTATCTGTTACCACCAAGACAGAGCAGGAAAAAAAAAAAAAAAATGCTGAAAAGTGGCCTTTTGGTCAACCATGTGGACACTCTAGAAGTTCTCTATATGCACAAGTGTGTGGACATGGGGAGCAGGGGCCGAAGGACAGGTGGCCGGATAGAATAGAAGTAGTCCCACACCCCTCTTAGGGCAGGAAACAAGGGGTGAATCCTTGTACCTCGTCCAAGGGTGACACTTTTCCGAAGCAGATGACACATTGGAGAAGAAGCCGGCTGGGCACGGATGGCAGGTGGTATCAGAAACCCCTGTAGCTGGAAGGGAGGAGATGGCTTTCATCATCACAGGGGACCACCCACCCGACTCTCAAGGAAACAGGTGGACAGGAAGGGCCAGAAGAACTATCTACGTCAAGTGCTGTCCCCCAGCACAGAGCTTCCCCGACTGCTGCAGCCCCTAAGAAGCCTCCTCCCACTGCCCAACCAAGGCAGATACCCAGGGCTGGAGGCAGGACAAGAAAGGTGCCATTTCCTGCTCACCAAGCAGAGATACCAATGCAGGGTGGCCCCTCCACCTCCGAGACCGAGCGCCCACTGCCCAATCCCTCACCGTGAGTGTCAGCTCCTCTCTCCTGCCCGCAGAGCCAATTCCCAGACAGGCCACTTACCAACCTGCTTGACCCCAAGGCCAGGGGGGCACAGGGTGTGCTGGATGCAGCTTTCACAGGCGTCGCTGGTACAGTGTAGACCTTCGTCACATGTGCAAGTGGTGTCAGTTTCTGAGGTGCCTTCCCTCTGGACCTGGAGCCCTTGGTCTGAGCAGAGATGGCAGGAAGGATGGGGACCCCTTACGAGCCATGCTTGGGGGATCTGCCCCTCACACTTCCTGCTTTTATCAGACCCTCTTCCAAGTAGGGATAGGAATCAAATTATTTAACAACCGGTACAACCCAGACTCCAACCAATCAGAACAGACCCTGGCTATTAAAAAGCAACGGCTACATTGTCAGGAATAAGTTAGACTATCAGCCTGACTCCCCGCGCACCCCTTCCCCAGCAGCCCACGCACTGGGGTCGCAGTACTTGTGCTGGTGACAGTGTCTCTCTATGTTCCAAGTGTCTAGGAATTCGCCTTTTTTGCAAGGAACGCATTCCGTGGAGGTGAACTCTGTGCAGTCATTCACCAGTTTCTTTCCTGGAAAACATCAGGAAATGAAGCAGCTCCAGACGGCTCAATGAGTCAAGACATTTATCAGAAACTGATCAGGCTGCGTTTTAGGGCAGGGGATTCAAAGATGACAGTCTCGGACCCTTCTAGACTTCATAGTCTGGTGGGGAACATGGGAGAGATAGGAGCCCCACTCCCGGGTAGGCAGAGAGGGGACCCAGGACATTCTGGCTGCAGGGCGGGGATGGGGAAAATCCCAGGGGTCATTTGAGACTCGAGTTTACAGTTGACACACGGGGCCTGCACCCACCAGGAAGCCAGGAAGGGTCCTGCTGTGGGGCTGGAGGGTCGGCCGCTCACCTGGCTGGCACTTATCACAGCACCGACTGTTTATCAGGTACTGGTTTTCTCTGCACGTCGTGCGTGGTTCTGGGTGGACCTAAAAACAGAATTGGACGATTTGAGGGGATCTTGAAATCTCTACTGCAGCCTCTATGGCAGGAAGGTGGAAGTCAGCCAGCACAGAGGTTAGAACTGAAGTGGAAGTCCAAAGCAGAAAACTGGAGCCTGCATATTACTTGGTGTGTTTGTTTTTAACTAAACTGCCAACTGACGTGATTATAAAAGCACCCAGAGGATCGGTCTGGCATTTTACAAAGCGATTGCACTGGGACATCGCAATATTCTCGGCACTAAACAGATCTTCCTTTTGGCTTGACGCCTGAGTCTTTCCGCTTCCCAAACACCCAGGAGCACACGAGGGCTCCGGTACCTCCCCTGGCGTCCTGAGGCTGGCTAGGCAGCTGGTCCTAGGCCTGGCTGGGGCTATATTTAGCACTTGGCCGCTTCCTTCAATTCTTCTGCTCCCCACCCCTTTCCCCTCTCCAAACCCTCATCATCGATTATCCAACCCCTCTCTCGTGAAATGCCAGGACTGTGAAGCTGGGAGGAAAAAAAAATCCAACTTTTTTGCTTTACAAATGGTAAGACTAAGGACCAGAGAGGTTGGGTCACCTGCCCAGGGTCACACAGTGATAGAATCTGGATAAGAACTCAGCTGTCAATACTCCCCCTCTCCGTCAACTGCACTATTTTTTTACTCCATCCAGGTACCATTAATTTAAGTACATTTGTTTTATTTGTTAACCATTGTGATTTTTATTTATTTTTAAGTTTATTTTATTTATTTATTTTGAGAGAGAGAATGCGCACGCTCGTATAAGCAGGGGAGGGATAGAAGGAGGGGATGGGGGAGAGAGAATCCCAAGCAGGCTCCGCACCATCAGCACAGAGCCCGATGCAGGGCTCGTACTCACAAACCATGAGATCGTGACCTGAGCTGAACTCAAGAGTCAGACGCCCAACTGACTGAGTCACCCAGGCACCCCTTATTTTATTTCTTTTAAATGCTTATTTATTTTTGAGAGAGAGAGAGAGAGAGAGAGAGAGAGAGAGAGAGAGAGAGAACACGAGCAGGGGAGGGGCAGAGAAGAGGAGGAGACAGAGGATCCGAAGCAGGCTCTACGCCGACAGCAGCGAGCCCAATGCAGGGCTCCAAATCACGAACCATGAGATGGTGACCTGAGTGGAAGTTGGACAGTTAACCAACTGAGCCACCCAGGTGCCCCTGAATACATTTATTTTAAATGTAAACCTTGTAGCGTTGCCATCAGAGAAGAACCAGTATCACTTCTCATAAATAAAAGGCAACCCTAAAAATATATTCAACAGAAGCAAAACAATGTTATTAAAACCCAGCCGGTTGCTTTGCTTGCTGACCTTGGCTTTTGTTTCAAAAAGGGGGATTAAAGGGGGACCTGGGTGGCCCAGTCAGTTGAGTGACTGACTCTTGATTTCGGCTCAGCTCAGGGTTGTGGGATTGAGCCCCACATGGGGTCAGCACTGAGAGTGGAACCAGTGCTGGGCAGTAACCTGCTCAAGATTGTCTTTCCCTCTCCCTCTGCCCCTCTCCCCTGCTCATGCTCTCGCGCTCTCTCTCTCTCTCTCTCTCTCTCAAATAAAATAAATAAATAATTTTAAAAATAAAGAAATAAAGAAATAATAAAAAAAAGGAGGATTAGCAAATGCTGGAGAGGTTTTAACTATATTCTAGCTCCAAAGACCTCCTCCTTGAAAAAAAGGAGGATTTTAACAGAACTGTAAAGCAAATCTATGTTGTTTAGTCCCGTACCCTTGTGCTCCCTAAAATCATGCCACACTTGGGAAAGAGCCAGTGAAAAGAGCACAGGATTGAGAATCCAACAGTGTAAGGCTGCAATCTTGACGTCATAACACTTACTAGTTATGTTGTCTCTTAGCCTCAGTTTCCGCATCTCTAAAATGGGAGTAATGCCTGCCCCACAGATTCGGTTGTGAAAATCAGAATGAATATATGTATATGGCCTGGCACGGCAGCTAGAACATAGGAGGTGCTCATTAAAAGGCACTTTTAATTATCATATATATGTGAATATCTGTTTGGATGACTACCGCCCTGGCTAACTGGCTGGCTGTCCAGGATTCTGCCTAATTGGTGGCTCTCATTCAGTGAGAAAATTACCTACAGAAGTGAATCTTACTCCAAATGGAGAAGGAAGTATGAAGGTCTGTTGCCTCCACCACTACATCCTGTGAATGTTCTTCCTACAACCCTGTGGACTTTCCCACTAGACTCCCAGGGCAACGAAAGTCCTTTATGCCATTTTCAAACCTATGAGAAATACGGCTTCTTCTCTGAAAGTTTGTCAATCTCCAGCTCCCACTCCATAGCTCTAATCCTTCTGACAAAGCAGCTCCGGACCTAGGCTTGGGGAGGCGGGCATGGGAATCAGGCAGACATAGATTTATATCCAGGTTCCACCTAGCTGTGAGAACTCTGGCAAGTTCTTCCTTCTCTCTGAGCCTCCGTTTGCTCATCTGTACAATGGGGGAGTCAAAAAAAATCAGACCAAGAATGCATGTAAAGCATTTTGCTCGGAGCCTGACACAAAGGAAGCTCTCAAAAACAGTCCCTGCTATTGTCACAACCCAGTCTCTACCTGGCGCCAGACCTGGTAGTGTGCTCTTGAGAAGCCCAGACCACCCTTCTTCCTGAATCCCCTGGCTCTCCCTCCAATCCTCCTACAAGAGCCCTCTTCCTCCTCTCACTAGCTCCAACACCGCCCCGCCCCCCCCCCCTTCTCCCTAAGAACCATTGCTTAGAGTGAAAATGAAAGTTCTGGGACAAAAGCAGCTTCCCCAACTGGTCTCTTCCCTTGCTGCTGACTCCCCTCCCCTACGCCTCCATGGGTCTTTCCTGACCAGACTTCATGCCAGAAACTACAGCCCTTGAAAGCAGGGGGAGGCCGGAGAAGTTGGAATGAGAGCGGCAGGTACTTGGGGGGATTCCCAGCCTCCAGAATGAGGAACTACAAAAATACATTTGAACAAAAAGTGAGTCAAGTGTGGGCCTCTGAAAATCCCGGAGATGTGCTTGGTTGGGCATAACTGAGACTTTCTGGTGCCTGGAGAAACCCCTGCTGGTCTCCTCACCCCTTCTTGGGTCCCATGAATTATTCATCTCCCCCAGGGGTCCTCTATGTCATCTTAAATTCAAGAGGCAGAGACACAGCCTTGGGTATTCCTCCTAGGTTGGATCACCCAGGATTTGGGGGTCGAGGTGGGGTGGGAGTGTTAAAAACCCCTTGCCTTCTCAAAGAAGTACGTGGGCCTCTGCACCCACCCTTGTTCCCACAAGATACCCCGCAAGAAGGCGGCCCCAGGGGGCCAGGACATGATAACCGCTCACAGAGCCTGCCTGCCATCTGTCCACAATGTTAAAGGGACAGGAAACCTGCCAGACCCGCCCCTGCCCTTGCCCGGCCTCCCTTCTCATCTCTGAAACCCCTCAGCAGTCTCCGCGTGGCCAGCCTCTGAGGCAAACCCGGACTCCAGCCTCCCGACCAAATAAAGGCTTGAGTCTCCCAAAATCCCAACCCCGTCCACGCCGCAGGTGCACGTTTCCTGCAGTGCCCCCCCACCACGCGCCCTCTTGGGGCTACCTGGGACCCCAACCTGGGATGACACAGAAGCAGCCGCGACCCGGGGTACCTTACGCACCTTCTACCCCGTCTTCTATCCCCCAAAATCAGCTAGGAAGTTCCCTTCCCCGAAATATTGCTTCTCTTCCCATTCTCCACTCTCAAATCCCCAAATCCCCTGTCGAGTCGGAGCAGAAACTCAACTTACGGCGGTCAACACGCAGCCCCAGAGGAGACAGCGCAGAGACAGAAGAACCATGGCGAGGTGAGTACCTAGCGGCGGAGTACGGGTGCGGGCACTGCGCGCGTAGTAACTCCCTCTGCCCGTGCCCCACCCCACGCGCGCCCGCCCAGGAAATGGGCGGGGTCTTCGGGGACCAATCGCGGCCAGCATCGTTGGGGGAGGCGGAGCTCCTGACAGGGCGGCGCGCCGGGATTTCCCCTGAACATTCCTAGGAGTCGAATCTCCCGGGAGAGTAGGGTCGTGCTTTCGGCGAGGGGGAGGGCGCGTGGTCCCTGGAAGTGCACTTCCTCCTCGCCCCTGGGACTCAGAGGCCAAGCTGAAGAAGGCAAGGAGCTAGCAGTGTTCCCGGAGCGCGAAGGCAGAAAAGAGAGATCCCCCGCGTGCTGGGAAGAAGCCCCAGGGACACTCCCCCAACGGTTCTCCACCCACCCCACCCCCCACCCCCCGCAGCCTCCGGGAATTCCGGCAGAACCGAAAGTGTCCCCACCGCGGATGCAGAGGCCTGAGGAAGTTCCCCGCATCCCAGAAACCGGGAAGGCCAGAGCTGGGGTGTGGGGAAGAGGAGGGCTCCGGTGGCGTTTCAAGGAAAACAGTTTCCCAGCTTAAAGTTTCCCTCTCTTTCAAAGGAAATTCCCTCCTGTGGATGCAGCGTCCCAGCCTCCCCATCCATCCATCCATCCATCCATTCATGCGTCTCCACCAGATTCTATTCCAACGCCGCCGTTCCCATCTGTCACCTGGAGACAGGCATTTAGAGTAGCACATCAGCCTTTGTGTGGGAGCGCAGGACCCCGTGAGAATCTCAGGAGACTCGGGACTCTTTCCTTCTGCAGAAACACACACACCCTTGTGCCCACATTGCCCGGGTTCTGGCCCTTCTCCAACCAGTGTTAACAAGGTCTACTCAGCAGCATAGAATCCCTGAATTCTGACTGAGACTCTCCTTCTGATGGGTTGACTTCCCTTGAGCTTTGGTTGTCGCCAGTGCAACCTGAGGAGCGTGAACTAGACAGCTGGTTGTCGGGGTGACGACTCCCCACGTTCTGCATTTCCGGGCCAGGCCAAAAGGCCAGGCTGCATGGAATCAGACAGGATGGGAGAGGAAGAGGCTGTTAACTCCACCCTCCTGGCTTCTGCTGCCAAGGTCACCCTCCTTTCCGTCACCTCCACCGCTGATTCACAGGCTTATCATCTCTCACCTGGGCTGTCCCAACAGCCTCCCTCATTCACTAGGTACCTTTTGAGCCCCTACTATGGGCCAGGCAACTCTCAACTAACTAACCGTCCCCCACTCCCTCCTGCTCTCGTTGTTCATACTGTAGCAATTCTCTTTGCAAACCCCAGGTCTGATCTGCTCTGGACACTTCCCTGCTGAATAACCTCTTTGGGCTCCCCATCATCAAGATGGTCCAAACCCCTCCTCCTGACCCAGCAAGCTCTTCTCCACTCTACCCCCACCTGTCTCCCCATGCTCACTCCCTGCCATGTCCTCCCATGCACACTGGCTTCCACCATACTCTCCTTCTCCCCACGTTCAAACGATCTTGTCTTCTTACTGTGTCTTGCTGTTTCCTTCTTTCCCCTCTCCTTCCTGGAACCAGTTTAAATTTCACCTTCTCTTTGGTTAAACCTCCTCTTAACTTCCTGCGCCCCTTCCTTAGCCCCTTCTCCATGTTCCCACAGCATTAGCCTGCTGGACTAGAACTCCATCTGTCTGGCCCCATTGGACCGTGAGCTCCTTGAAGGCAAAGCTGACTTCATCCCAGTCCGGGGCACGTAATAGGACACCAATACATATTTGCTGAGTGAATAAATGAGTAAGTGGGTTCAGTAACTTCTCATTTGCAGTACATCCTCCATCAGGAAGGATGTGGGGGGCAGGAGATGCAAAGCTGATTGGTAGCCGCAACACATCACAAGCTCGTGGTCAGAAACCGATAACCCAGGAACGCTTGAAATCAGAGTCCAGGGGACTTCACGAAAGCCACCAAACGTGCCTGGGATGAAGAGAATATTAAACTATCTTTTCCCTTTTTAACCCACTTCAAAAAGCAAACACAGCTTTAATTCCTTTGGGAGGGGGGAGGGCGTTGCTATAATAACTTCAGCCATTACTAATTCTTTATTTGCTTGATTCCAAAATTGGGCCCTTCACAAAACTGCCTTGGGAAGCAAGTACACAGAATTAAAACGTTAATTATATTATATAAAACATATCATAGTCGTAATTAAAGCTGCTTAAATTAATGTGTGGAAGAATAAATAGTAGCCTTCGGGTTGCCCCATGGGGTGAAGACCAGATAAGATAAAGGGAAGATATTTTAGTATATGCATATCCCAAGGAGACATGTGCTGTGGGGAGAGGCTAAGAGAAGGCATAGAATCCTCCTAGGCTGAGAAAAATATACTGGAAGAGGAAAGCGAGATGATTTATGGGGAGGATGGCAATATTTCAGAGTCCTGTCATAGAGGGGAACTATTTAGGAAGGGTTCAAAGATAAGGCAAAGGACATTCCAGGAGTGGGGACCCAGGATTTTGGAATGACAAGATATGCCCTTTGCAGGAGGTGGGGAGGGGGGCAGTCACAGGGCCACATGGATGGGTAAGAAGCAGGCCTGGAGGTCAAGTCCACAACATAGCCAGAATCTGGGGAGCAGATGATTCTAATATGAAAATCCCATTGTGTTGCTCTTAGGTTTGAAGCAACTCCCTGGAGCCCTCACTCCTTAAGCTCCCCTCACTCCTTAAGCTCACAGGACCTCAAGGCCATGGGCTCCTTCTGCCCTCAACTTTCTGCTCCAGACTGTACCACCACCTCTGCCGGAAAGACCTTCTCCATTCTCCTTTCATCGGATCAACCCCTTCTCATCTTTCAAGTCTCAGCTCAGGTGCCCCTTCTCCGGAAAGCCCTCTGCATCAGCCACCCTGGAATGTGCACCCACCTACCTCCCCTTGCCCTCTCAGAACCCTGCGGCTGCTTACCTAAGCAAGCCTCCAGCCCTACCACACTGTATTTCAGTTATTCTGTTTACTCATGGAACCGGTATACTGAGGCGACTCGACTTGATAGGGCATAATAATGAAGCTTTCCCCCCTAATCTCTACCTTCAGCTATGCTGTGGTGAATTTCCCTTTTCCATCCCTTAATGACATCTTGGGCAGATTGCATTACTTTTGGATCACTTTCTGTTGTTAAACCTCCATCCTTGAAAGCTTTATTCTCAAACTCAATTTAAATCTCATTCTGTCTTCTCCCTTACTCATCCAAGGGTTGACTGGAGCCAGGATCCTGCCAGTTCGAATAAAGGCGGGGGGGGGGGGGGGGAGCCTAGCCGGCTTGGAAACACGCCCCAGCACCCTCCCCCTTGTTGAAATTGGGAAAGGGGGAAAGGGAAGAGCCCTCCACAGTAGCTCCCTCCCTGTGGGTTGACCCTGTTTCCCGGGCTAACCTGGAGTAGCAAGTGTTTACAAATGGTTTCTCATGGGGCACATGAGTATATCTCTGTGGGCTTCCCCATTGCACAGTCCTCTGACAGGGGGCGTCCGGCTCAGGTTTCAGCTTCCCCACCTTGCCCCGCCACCTCTGCTTCTGCCTCTGGTGGGACCCTCTTGCTCTGCAGTCAGCCTGCTCCGGTGGAACACTAGGAGCTTAGCTAACTACTACTGGGTCCACTTGACCCAGAGAAACTCAAGACGTCCTGGCCAGTGGCTCCACGGTGACCCCTCTCTTCACCTCTCTCTTCCCCTGCTCAGGGGGGAAGATCACCCAGGGGGTGACCTGATGACCCAGGGGGACATCAGCAAGTCCACTACCAAGTTGACCCCCACTGGGGAACAGCATCCCAGCATCCCCTTCTTGCAGCCACCCCTCAATCTCCAGAAGGGACTCCCAATGAAAAGGGGGAGAAAAGGGAATTGCTTTCACAATAAACACTATATTCCTCATCAAAACCAAAGAACTCCTCCCTCCCCAGTATTACTGTTTGGGCAAGGAAGAGGAAAGTGAGCTTATAGCTAGGGGATCTGAGCCATTTGTGCCCCCTTTAGTAAACCTTGCAGGCTCCATTCAGAATGCGGGTTACACAGGGCCCGTTTGCTTTGGCCGTGGGACATGGTACCAATTCCTGAGTGATGGGGAGTTCCCACTCAGTAACCTTTGGATTGGGCCATCCTTCATGCCTAACGTGATGCTTGGAGAGGACGGCCTTTGTAGCCTGAGGCCCACACAGAGCCCAGGCACATGCTAGATGCTGAGCAAGCATTTGTTGAGTGAACGTGGGACTATAAAGTAATGAGACTGTAGGGCCCCATCGCGTCCACCTGATCATTCTCACACTGTCTGGGGACCTGCTCATCTCCCTCCACCAGAGAACTAGGCTCTCCAGCTAGGATTCCCAGGCCCAACTGTAAACACAAATCTCTCCTTTCAGCTCAGCATAGTTGGGGTGGGATTTATCAAAAGGACTACAAAACTCAGAAAAGAACCCAACCACAAGTTAAGAAAACCTGAGAGCCAGCAAAAAAAAAGATGGGTGAACTGACAAGTTATAGACATTTTTTTAGCATGATCTGGCCAAAGCCACTTACTGACTTGGCTGATCCTGATTTCCTAGACCTCGGGGTCTTGTCCTCAGCCTTGTCAAGCTCTGATGTCTGGAATGTGAGATGGCTTTGGTTGGGGGAGAGGATCCAAATCCCTTACAGTGGCCTCAAGATCTTGAGTAATCTGACTTCTGATGATAGTACCTTCTACACACCCACTTGCTGGCTACACCCCAGCCATCCAGTCTTCTTGGTTCACCTCAGAGCCTTTGTCTGTGCTGTTCCCTCTGCCGCAAAGGCCCCTCCTCCCACTCTTCATCTGCTGACCCTTCATCACCATTCAGATCTCCGGGCAAATGACACCTCCTCAGAGAGTTCTTCCCTGATAACCTTATCTAAAGTTAAGTTCCTCTGCTGCAACCCACTTCGCCACCACGGTCCTCTCTCATGGCACCTGTTCTAGTCACAGTTGTCATTGCAAGCAAGACAAGTCAGAGCTGGTGAACTTAAATAGAAGAGAACATTGTTGGAGGGTGTCAGGTGGCTCATAGAACTGACAGGAAGGCTGAAGGACCAAACTCCAGCAGGAACCGCAGGAGGCAGGACATAGTCAAGACTCTGCTACAGGTCTTACAGGTCTTACAAACCAGCTCTGTTAGCCAACCTCCAAGATGGCCCCCAATGACCCCACCTCCTGGTCTTTACACCCTCTGTGGTGCCCACCCTCACGGTACCGAGGTTGGTCTGTGTAACCAATAGAAACAAGGGGAAATGATGGCACGTCACTTCAAAAATTAGGTCATAAAACTGAGATTTCAGGCTTCTGTGCTCTATAGAATATTCTCTCTCTCTCTCTCTCTCTCTCTCTCTCTCTCTCACCTTCCCCCTTTCCCCTTTCCCTTTCCCTTCCCCTCCCCCTCCTCCTCTCCTCTCTTCTTTCTTCCCTTGTCAGGCCCACCTGGGAAGCCAGCTGTCCCATCAGGAAAATGTTCAGGCAGTCCATAGAGAGGCCCACATGGTGAGGATCCGGCAATTCTGGCCATCGGCCACATAAGACGTGTGGCCCTCCAGGCCCAGTCAAGTCTCAGATAAGCGAAGGCCCAGCTGACACCTTGACTGCAGATTTGTGAGCTCATAAATGTTCATTATTTATATTCAGTAAGTGACCCTGACCTTGAGCATCAATCCCTCGAAGTTCAGTGTCTTGGGAAGGGACATTAGAGTGGCCACACTTGGCTTACACCCCATGTTCTGGCTGCCAGGGGGTGGGAAGAACTATCTGAGTCCTCCTGGCCCCTGGTGAGTCCTGCCCTTCGACATTCCCCTAAAATGAGAAGGATGTTCAGGGCCGCCTGGGTGGCTCAGTCGGTTAAGCGTCCGACTTCGGCTCAGGTCACGATCTCGCGGTACGTGGGTTCAAGCCCCGTGTCGGGCTCTGTGCTGACTGCTCAGAGCCTGGACCCTGTTTCAGATTCTGTGTCTCCCTCTCTCTCTGACCCTCTCCTGTTCGTGCTCTGTCTCTCTCTGTCTCAAAAATAAATAAACGTTTAAAAAAAATTTCAAAACAAAACAAAACAAAACAAAAAAAACACGAAAGAGATACTTTAAAATAGACCAAGAAATTAGCCATGGTCCCATTCCAAAATTAAATCAGTTTTTCATTTGTACATGTCACCTTGCTGTCCTTGTCCATATGTACCTTCAGATTTTTCTTTTCTGAGGATATCCTAGATAGATTTCCTGTTTTATGTTTTTCAATAGCATGGTATCCTATGCATTATTTCCACTTCTGTAAATACCTGTTTTTTTTTTTCTTTATCTTTACACCCCCCCCCCTTCCATAACAGCTTGATAGGTATCCTTCTACACATTTATAAATATATTTGTTCCTTCCATAAGAAAAGGAATGTTTGCCATTTTTTGGCCCTTTTCTCACTTAACTCTATCATGGAAATCATTCCAGGTTAGCAGACACAGATCTGACACATTCCTTTTTTTAATAACTGGGTAATATTCTGTGATGGGGGCTTGTCACAACTGATTCAATCATTCTTCTTTTGATGTACATTCAGGCTGCATCCAGGTTTTTACCGCTGCAAAGCATGCTGTAACCACATGTACTTGTACCCATACGCTTAGGCATTTGTGCTTCTATTTCTATAGATTTCCAGAAGTGGAATTTGCAGATATGTATATTGTAAATGGGAACAGTATTTACAAAACACTTGGGAAATGTACAAGTGTGAAGGGACCTTTGCTTTGTATGCTCTCTATCACTAGATGTTGTCATTCATTTTAATATTTGACAGTTAATGGGTGAAGAGAGAGGTCTCATTGCTTTGATTTACATTTTCTCAGTTATAATTGAAATTGAGCATCCTATCAAATGCTTATTAACCATTTGGGTTTCCTCTTTCATGAACTAACTGAATATATCCTTTGCCCATTGTTTTACTGAATGTCTTTTTCTTAACAATTTCATTCATTCACGTGTTCATTCAACAAATATTCATTGAGCATTTGCTATATGTCACTTTTGAGGTTATAGCATTGAATTAGATAAGTCCCAGCCCTAATGAAGAGCTGTTTGTATGATTTCAATGTTAACCCTTTACTATGTCACCCATATTTTTAATTTTTTTAATGCTTATTTAGTTTTGAGAGAGACAGAGCGCGAGCAGGGGAGGGGCAGAGAGAGAGGGAGACACAGAATCCGAAGCAGTCTCCAGGCTCTGAGCTGTCAGCACAGAGCCCAGTGTGGGCCTTGAACTCACAAACCGTGAGATCATGACCTGAGCCGAAGTCTGATGCTTAACCGACTGAGCTACCCAGGCACCCCATACTGTGTCACCCATCTTGAAAATCAGCTCAGATGTCTGATTGTACCTCGAAGCTCTCCCCATAGCCATGCTCTGGAAGACTGCTAATCTTTATAGTTTCAGATTTTATGATGTAAAATACCTAATATCAAGCACCACTAGCCGCTAGTGTGTTAGAGCAGAAAAACCACTTATACAATCCCCTAGGTAGCACCTTGCTGCTACCCCACTTTTATGTCCTCCATAGTCACTCTTCCTGTCCCTCCTTCAAGCACCTGTGACCTTCTCCTGAAGGGCCTTTTAAGGCTGCCTGAGCATATTTAGCCCTTGAAGGGGGCAGGACAGAAGTGCCTGGGGGAATGCCCCTGGGAGCGGCCTTCTACCAATGACAGACAAAGAGTCAGCGAGTGAGTATCCCAGTTCCCTCGTCCCTTGAGTGGGATAACTCAGTGGTGTGTGTTCTACACTACCGCCCCGTGAAGATTAACCCCCAGTTGTCCACGGCACAATCAGCACATGAACCCAGCCCGTAATGGCTTCCTTCCCTCCCTGTTTCACTTCCCCACACCCCCACTGATGCTTCGTGGGGTCACCTTCCAAATTACTTGCACTCAAATCCTTATCTCAGTTTCTGTTTCTGCGAGACTTCCAACTACGTAAGACCTCTTGGTTTGCAGATGAGAAACTAGCAGGAGGAGACTGTGTAGACTGATGAACAGAAATGCGGCCTCTGAAGTCAGAGGCCTGGGTGCAAAGCCTTCTTCTGCTCCTGACTGTGGCCTTGAGTACACTCTTTCCTTTTTCTTTTTTATTTATTTATTTTTGAGAGAGAGAGAGAGCACGAGTGGAGGGGCAGAGAGAGAGGGGGGAGAGACAATCCCAAGCAGGCTCCACACTGTCAGCACAGAGCCTGACGCAGGGTTCAATCTCGTGAACCCGTGAGATCGTGACCCGAACCGAAATCAAGACTCAGATGCTTAACCAACTGAGCCACCCAGGCGCCCCCTTGAGTACATCTTTATTTTTTTATTATGAAATTTATTGTCAAACTGGTTTCCATACAGCACCCAGTGCTCATCCCAACAGGTGCCCTCCTCAATACCCATCACCCACCCACCCCTCCCTCTGAGTACATCTTTAATCTCTGGTTTCTCCTCTGTAAAATGGACCTAATAGCTCACACGGTTGTTATGAGGATTAATTAATTATGTATTTTTCTTGTAATATCCAGTAAAAAATGTTATTAATCATTAATATTAGAAACAGGACAAAACTGCATCCTAGAGAGTACAGGTAGCCCACCTAAGGTTATACAGAATGTGGGACGTGTGTGCCATTTCAGAAGACTCTAATCCTCTACCTTCCCGTTGGCCAGGGATGTTACAGCCATCGGGTTCCACTCGTCCTGGACTTTGAATACTCCTAGACTCATGGGAGGAATTGGGTATTTATCAACACTGTCCAACAGAACCTTCTGTGCTGATGCCAACACTCCAGATCTGTATCGAATGTGAGAGCGGCTAGCTAAGCTCTATGCGCCTATTAACTTGGAATATACTTAACGCAGCTAAGGCCGTGGGCATTTAACTCCATTTACTCTTAATAAATGTAAATCATCACACATCGCTAGTTAGACAGCTCAGGTCTAGAGAATGGGGGTTGGGCAATGACAGGAAGAGTCCTCTAAGTTCTTTTCTTCTCCCCTCCTCTTCTCTCTGCTCTTCTGCTTCTCCCGCAGCACCAGCCATTCAGCACCCCCCTCAAGGCACCCTCTGCCTTTCCCTCCTTGGTACAGGCTGGGCTCTATGAGAGGAAGCAGAAGGGACTGTGACAAGCCTTGTGCTTTCATACACCCAGCAAGGTGAGACAAGCCCCTTTGTGGTCCCCGTATTGAAAGACCAGATGAATACCTGCTATAAATAAAGCCGAATAAAGATCCTTTTCTAGATGGCTTCCATTGTTCCCTGTTCCCTTATGGTATTCACGCCGAGATAATTTCCAGCTTCTCAGACCCTCAATAGTTATAAAACATACCATTACCTCATTTTCATTTCATTAGATTTACAGGTCACAAGACCACTCTGATCCTCACCAACTTCATCTTTAATGGTTTCAAAATCATGGTTCCTTCTGTTTCAGTGTGAGGCCGACACAGAACTCCCTACTTGTGTATTCTTACATCTCCGGCTTCCCACTTTTAACTCTCTGTCTAGACAACAGTGGCTAATGGAGTTTCCCAAATGCCAGTGTGTATTTCACATCCACGAAGACGCGCCCCGCGTTGCTCTGTAACCCCACAGCATGAGCAGTAAAAGCAGTCATTTCTTTCCAAACCTTCTAATCCTGATGGATGGCATAGAAAGGTCTACCTGAGTCATATATCTGATAAACTGTCAGCTCTCCCAGGCTACATTTGCACGGCACCTTGAATTCGCTCTGCAGAGCACAGTGGAGCACGTGCGCTTTGGAGCCTGACAGATGTGGGTTTGAATCCTGTGTTGCTTAACTGCGAGGAAAAATAACTTATTCTCTTTGAGACTCAGTTTCCCCATCTGCAAAATGGAAGAATGGGAGAATTGCTTTGCAGGATAGTGGGAGGACTAGATTTATATGGAAAGCAGGATGTTGGAGGCATTAAAAGCATGAACTCGACCACTGGTGCACTGCTCTGTGACCGTAGGTAATTTACCCAATTACCCAAGCTTCAATTTTCTTCCCTACATCCCAGGGATAGTAATAATGCCTACCTCTTAAAATGCTGGGAGGATTAAATAAGGATATATATATATATATAGAGAGAGAGAGAGAGAGAGAGAGAGAGAGAGAGAGAGAGTCCTCAGAGAGTGCTGACTCAAAGAAAGTGCTCACCTCTTAGAATGCCCTAAGGAGAGCTTCTCATCCCAGGTATTAACTACTTTCTTTAGAGCAGGATTCTCGTGTGTGTGTGTGTGTGTGTGTGTGTGTGTGTGTGTGTGTGTGTGTTGTGGAGTCCTCTGACCATATGGAGAAGCCTTTGGACCCTTTTTAGAAAAACATTTCTAAATGCATAAAATATAATAGAGGTACAAAGAAAACCAATTATGTATATTGAAATATAGTCATCAAAATAGTAAAAAGACAAATCTGTGATGTAGCACTGAGCATCTTCATTAATGGATTACATAATAAGATCTAGTGGCAAGTCTAAAATTTCCATAATTTCAAAGCAGTGATGAGTGCAAACAATAATTCAAGACATCTGCAATAATTGTAATGTGATATGAAATATCTGTGATTTCTACTGGAGACAGTGTAGCAGGCTCTGACAGTATCACGGTTTGTTGCTTGCATTCATAAGTGAAAGAAACGCTTTGGGGCACCTGGGTGGCTCAGCTGGTTGAGCATCCGATTCTTGATTTTAGCTTAGGTCATGATCCCAGGGTTGTGGGATTGAGCTCCCATTGGGCCCCGTGCTGAGCATGGAAACTGCTTAAGATTCCTTCTCTCTCTCCCTGTCTCTCCTTCTTCCCCTCTCCCCTGTTTATGCTCTTGAAAGAAAGAAAGAAATAAGAAAGAAAGAAAGAAAGAAAGAAAGAAAGAAAGAAAGAAAGAAAGAAGGAAAGAAAGAAAGACAGACAGAAAGAAAGAGAAAGAAGGGAAGATAGAAAGGCTTCATTTTAGTCAGAGGTAAATGAAAGTAAAGAAGCAGGTTTTTCCCATCCAAGTTCATGAACCCTGGGTTAAAGCCTCTGCTTTATAAAATATCTAGCACCCCTTTATCCTCAGCTGTGGGTCCAAAGTCACAGATTAGGAGGTACTCCCCAAATTCTCCTCACATCCCATTAAATGGCCTCTGGTTGGAAGAGTAATTTCAAGACAGAAGTGCACAGTTCTACACGAGTGGGCAACAGGCTGACAAACCACGACCAGCTAATGCTTATTGTGCAGTCCACGACAAGCACTAAGTGTGCTAAGTGTTTTTCGTGGGTTTTTTTTTTTAAATAGGCTTCACGCCCAACATGGAGCCCAATGCAGGACTGGAACTCAGGACTCTGAGATCAAGACTTGAGCTGAGATCAAGAGTTGGACGCTTAACTGACTGACCCACCCGGGCAGGTGCCCCCTAAGTGTTCTAAGTGTTTTGCAGATGTTGACTTACATATGTGGGTTTGAACATTCACAATAATCCTTTTAGATAGATAGATCCTATTACTATCTCTGTTTTACAAAGGAGAAAACTGAGGCACAGAGAGGTTAGGCAACATGCCCTAAATCACACAGTGAGTAGATGGTAGAGCCAGAATTCGTACTCAAGTGGTCTGAATCCATGGTCCGTGATCCTAGCTACCAGGCTATACTGTCTCTCTATTCTAGTGGAGAGGGGGAGGACGATTTAAAGAAAATTTTATTAACCTTAAAAATAAAATAGCCAGTTATTTTACCAAAAAAAAAAAAAAATGAGTTTATTTGGGAATTGCAGAGGAATTTATTTGGGACACGCTAGCTATGGTAAACCGAGGGCGAGTCCGGAGAACAAAATGGGGGAACATTACTCCGTGCAGCGAAAGGAGGAAGTTGGAGGGGGCTGCTCTGAACAAAATTCCCTTGGAGCAAAGCAGGAGTTCGGGGTAGTAACGGTTTCTCATTGGCTGAGTGGTGGCAGTTTCTCATTGGCTGGGCTGTTGCTGGGCAAGGAGGAAATCTTTCTTCTTCCTGTTGGGGTAGTCCAGTGAATTTCTTCCTGCCCAGGAAAGCAAAAGGATCTGCGCTGGAAAGTTTGTGAGTGAGAGCTTCCCCTTGAGAGCTTCCCAACTCCACTCTAAGTGAGGTTTCCCTTTAATTACTTTCACAACCTTAAGGATGAATAGAATTAATTAAAGAGGTGGCAGAGAAGGGAGGAGGGAGGATGGTGATGCAGGAAAAGGGTTGGGAGAGTATTTAAGCAGAGGCAACAGGAGGTACAAAGGCCCTGAGGTGGAAAGAATGTGGTGAATGTAGAGCCTGAAATGATACCAATGGGGTTGCAGGCTGGAAAACAAGGGAGACAGTGGCAGAATGTGAGTCTGAATGGCAAAGTTCCAGATCATCGGGACCAGCTTTATCACTATCCCAAGGACAGTGGGGAGTGACAATAGATTTGTTGTATAAAAATATTCTAGCTATAGAAGAGAAAGAACTGGAGAGAAGAAAAGGTGAAAGCAAGGAGCCTAGTTTGGAGATAAGCAAAGAGGTGCAAGCTAGAAGTGCTGACAGCTTGAACTAGGTGGTGGTCAGGGCGGACCCATTCGAGAAACGTTAGGGGGAAGGATCTGATGCACTGGATATGGGGACGAGGGATAACTCTGTGGCCGACTGTATTCCCTAAAGGTGGCCATAACTTCATCTTCCACCCACAGGCTCTGCTCCCAGCGAGTCCTTGCTATTCCTCCCATTGAGTGGAGGGCCTTGAATATGACAAGCATTATGAGGCTATATGACTTCTGAGGCTCTGTCACAGAAGGCAATACAGCTCCTGCCTGGTTCTTTCAGCCACTCTCCCAGGGCCCCGAGCACCATGTAAGCAGCATAACTGCTCTGAGATCACCATGCTATGAGGAAGCCCAAAGTAGCCCATGCAGAGACTACATGGAAAGACCCAGAGACTATGTGGGGAGAGAAAGACGTCCAGCCAGCCTCCAGCTCCTCCAGCCCCCCCTGCTGTTCCAGCTGCAGCTACTGTCTAAGTCAGAGCCACAACCACTCAACCAAGCCCTTCCCGAATTCCTGGGCCCCAGAAACTATGAACAAGAATAAAATGCTTTTGCTTTACATCATTAAGTTTTGAATCTGGAACATTCATCCTTCAGATTCTGCCTCTACTGACTCAGCCAGTTATCCAGTTCCAACTCTCATTCTCGGTGTGAGTAATTTGTGAGAGACCCTGAAACATGGTAAATGCCTTTAAGGTATGTTATCTCTGTAATCACCAAGCCCCATGGTGTGTACACCTGGGAGGAGAGTTTTGTTGTTGTTGCTGTTGTTATTGTTAACTATTCTACCCTAGACTCACTGAACCAGAATCTCCAGGAAACAATGAGCCAGGACTTGACCGAACTGTCCTACTCTCTGACGTCATCCTTAACCATTTTTATAATTATTATACTTATATTGTATTTCTATACCCCAACATATGAAGGCAAATTTAGAGATGGATCCTTTGAGAATTTCATGTGAAGGGAGGGATTAATCAGATTGCCCTGGCAATCTGAGTAGCATAAAAGATTTATTTACCTGCTCTTTAAACATTTTCTCTCTTTAAACATTACCTGCTCTTTAAACACTTTCGCAAGTATATTTCACTTGGCTCTGGAAACAAAACAACTAAATATGTGCTATCTAGAGTAATAATAATTGAAACTCTGTGAATTGTCTCCAAAAGAAAGAGATATTACAGAATCAATGAGGAGCCCTGAATTTAATCCTCCTATAAAAAGTGCTATATGATAGAGAAGAGATACAAAAATGGTTTGGAGCTGTTATTTGGTGTTGACATAGCTTGGGGAAAGAAGGAATCTAATTTGGAATCAAAAATAACACATAATGTATGATGTGACAGCATACGTCAAAATCAATGTTAATCAGATTAAATTATTAAAAGGGGAAAGATAAACCATGGTAACATTAGAAAAGGAAAATATATATTTATTTTCTGAAGGGAGGAAAGTCAAAAGTTAAAAATGAGTCAGCAAGGCTGTGTTCCTTCTAGAGTTTCTAGGGATAAATCTGTTTTCTTGCCTTTTCCAGCTTCTAGAGGCCTCCTGCATTCCTTGTCTCAAGGCCCCATCTTCCACCTTCAAAGCCAGTAGTGTAGTAACATCTTCCTCTCTCTCTCTCTCTCTCTCTCTCCCTTTCTCCCTCACTACCCCCTGCTTCCATTATCACATCTCTGACTCTGACCACCTACTCCCCTCTTATAAGGACCCTGGTGATGATATTGGGCCCACCTGGGTAATTCAGAATCATCTTCCAATCTCAAGATCCTTAACCTAATGACATCTGCAAAACACCTGTTGTCACGTAAGGGGATACATTCACAGGCTCCAGAGATTAGGACATGGACACCCTTCAGAGGTCATTACTCTTGACTTCCACAGCTGTACAAAACGGTACTGACAGTGATGGCTGTGTCATAGACACTGGTCTCCCTGATGGCTGAGAGGAGTCTTAGAGCGGCTATTCCATAGTTCCCTGAGCCACTCCTTTCAACATACAACAGAACTTGTTGAGTGGGGATAGTCCCATTCTGATCCACTTTGTTGACAGAATCTTGCTCTGAGGAGCCATTAGCTCTTGTTGGGGTTCACCAGGAACTTAATATCACAACAAAGTCCCCTCCACTCCCACCCCAGTGTCCTGGGGAACAAGGACTCGTTGATCAACTCCCAGTGACATTTATTCTATTTATTCCACCTGTGAACAGAGTAGCCGATGAAAACCCAAGGGCCACTGTTTTCTAGGGATGTCTCACAAACTGTGAACACAAACAAATCTATAGAAAGACACAAACCGTGGGATCATAAGAAATCTATGAGCCGATGAGCCTGCACGATGAGCTAAGCATGAATCTAAGAGCTTTGTGTATGATACTTACTACCTAATTTAACTTCACACTGACTTTATGAGGCACGTGCTATTCTTTTTTAATTTTTTTGTTTATTTATTTTTGAGAGAGACAGAGTGTGAGTGGAGGAGGAGCAGAGACACCAGGAGACGCAGATTCCTTAGCAGGCTCCAGGCTCTGAGCTGTCAGCACAGAGCTCGATCCGGGGCTCGAACTCACCGACCGCAAGATCGCCACCCTGGGTGAAGTTGGACGCTTAACCGAGTAAGCCATCCAGGCGCCCCAGAGGCACATGCTATTCTTATCCTTATTTTACAGATGAAGAAAATGAGCCATGATGAATTTTGAATTATTAAAGATCTAAAGACCAAGTGTATCTGTCCATAGGCATCAGGCACACCCTGCATTTGTCACAGGTGAGAAAAACTAGACAATACAATGCATCCCTGTTTCTTTCCTTCAAGCATTTACCTGTAATTACACACTCAAGTGTGATAATTCACCTATTTTCTCTTTCCACTAGGCAATAATCTCCAAGATAGCAGACATGGGTCTGCATTTGCTCATGATAGTGCTTTGAAAGTAGGTGTCTAATAAAGCATAGGGCCACCTAGTAAGTGTATAGTAAACATTCAATGAGCAAATGAGTGAAGGGATGAGCAAATGAGTGGTTGTCAGAGAAATCTGACTTCCCATAGCGTTCAAATTCCACAGCCACCGTGTTTGCTTGGCATGCACTGTTCACAAGGAGAAAAACTAGACCCCCACAGGGTGTGAAGCATTTCCTAACTAATAAAAAAGCCTACCTGATTCATATAGCAATAGCTGTGATTATAATATTTACAATCATGTGAGCAAACTCCATTCCCTCCGACAAATTATTCTGGGAGTTAAATGAACGATACATTTTACATGCTTCACAGTCAGCACCTACATTCCGTGAAATTTTTTTTGACGTTGAATAAATATTCCAGGAAGAAAGAACTCAAAAAGAACCTGTGACTCTATCACCAGAAGCTGCCTCTTGCCAGCGAAACTAATAGGGTACACTGCCTATTTAAATGTGAATTTAAATAAAACATTTTCTCTACCTCTCTGCTGTCTTTGTTCCTTGAGATCCGGAGGTTGCAGGAGTCTGTACGCTACTCTCCAATACACATATCTAAAGGTGTTTCGGGTTTTGTTTCGTTTCATGAAAAAGTAAATAAAGTATTTCAGGATTTAAGTGAGCCGTTTCCACAGTTAGAATGGAAGGAAGACGCTCCGAAGACTAGAAGAAAGGCGCAGCCTCTTGGGATCAGGGAACCAGGCCTGGGACCCATCCTTAGCGGGGGACGCCGTTACTAGGCAACCCCTAGCGTTCTCAACCGCCGCCCCATAGCTACTTCCTCTCTCTCATTGCTAAGGAGATCGACGCCCAACTCAGCCCTGCCGTAAACCCGCGCGCTCTTGCGACATTGCCGCGCCTGCCGCTGCGTGCGCGCCCTCTGCCCCCACTCTCCGCCCCGGCCGCCATTGCCTCGTGCCCGCGCCGGTCGGTTGGTGGCGCCTTTGTCCTACGGCGGGCAGGTGGGCTGAGGTGGAGGCGGCAGGGGCGGGCCTGAGGCGAAGGAGCGGCCGAGAGCCCGCCGCGCTGGTAGCGGTGAGTGCCGGGAAGCGGTGGCCGTCTGCCGAGGCGTGGGGCTTGCGGCCGACGGTTGAGGGGCCCGGGGCCGGATGGGGAGGCTGAGGCGGGAGGGCCCGCTCGACGCGCGGCCGCGGCCGCGGCCTCGGCTTCTCTCCGGGTGCGCGCGGAGCTGCGCATGCCCGGTGCGGGGCGCGGCCTCTGGCTCCCGTCAAGCCCAGGCCCGGCCGGCCCGGGCGGCCCGTGGGGGGGGCTCCGGTCCGGGCGGCGCCGCACCGCGGCCGCCTCTCTGTGCGCGAACCGCCGACCGTAGTCCTCCGAGCTTCTCTGTAGGGTAGGGCTGCACACCCCGCGCCCCTTTCTCGAAACGGTGAAGTCGCTCGCCTGCGGGTCCTCAGCGAGTCGGTGGCGCAGGCGGGATTCGAACTCGGAGCGAGGCGGCCCGCCTCCCCGGGCGTTCTACGGGGCGTGCAGCGCCGTGCGGCGAACCGAGCGCTGGTCCCTGTCGCCGCCTCCTCGCCGCCCCTGGACAGCATCCTCGAGGCGCCTCCGTGTCGTGTGACGCCCCCACCCATTTTGTAACGCGGACCCCGGCCCCAAAGGACGGGGAAAGAATCTGTGCCCGAGGTTCTCGCGGAAATTAGCGACAGAGCCAGCGCCCCAAGTGTGACCCAGGGCACTCCGCTCCCGACTACCCGCCAGGGGCTTTTTTTTTTTTTTTTTTTTTTAAGACGGCGCTTCCCAGATTTCAGTCTCTCGCGTTGCACCTCTACGTCCGTGTACCATCTGTACTGCTGTTTATTTCCCAAATGTTAATTTTTTCCTTTGCACTGCCTCTATTTTCCTCCTCCTTAAATACATTTGTTTAAGGTGGAAACGTAAATCCCAAACCGTATGATGGAAAGCCAGTTATTTTTCAAATGCTCATAAAAAAAAATAATAATAAATACCTGTCTATTAAAATAAACAGCGCGTCCTTGTTCCTGCTGAAATTATTGTGCGTTCCACGCTTTGGGAAACGCTGCCCTACGAGTGTGGGGTTCATTGCGGTCCTGGCTTTCGCTCTGTGCACGGGATTTCTCTCTGAAGCATAGCGGATTCCGTGAAACGCCCCCCAGGATCTTCGGGGGTGGTAACATGAGAAGCTTTCTCGTTGCGAACTGTTGTCGGTGTTGACCTACGAGTGGCAGTCCCACGGAACCGCACGAAGCGTCGGCTCGAGCGCGCGGGGTGTGCCGCCTCCGTTTTCTCGTTGCGTTGTGGTGTCGTAGCCTCCTGACCCTTTCTGCACCCGACGACGGAGCCGTTTGGGCTTTTGACGACTGTAGACGTAATGTTTTCTGTGTGAGTCGGTCTGGGTGTGAAAACTAACTTCCGTGTTGCCTTTTTCCAACCCGTAAAACCCAAGCTTTTGCACTGTGGGTATTGGAGATCCCGTGGCTATTTAACATGTTTCTTCCTGTATTCTGGTTTCTTTGTGTTTCTTTCAGCTCCTCTTGTCACCTTCCAGATGCTCTTTGAAACCTCTGGCACGATCTTTTAACCTGAAACGTAGAAACAGTAATTTTCCTTGTAGAACGTGCCGGAGAAACCGTATTTCAAGGCCCCGTGGAAAAATGTTTCCTAGGTGCAGGTTGTGCAATGTTACAGGGCAGGTAAACACCATACGTTTAAGGAAGGCATTAGGCTGGGGCGCCTGGGTGGCCCAGTGGGTGAGCGTCCGACTTCGGCTCAGGTCACGACCTCGCAGTCTGTGAGTTCAAGCCCCGCATCGGGCTCTCCCTCCGCCCCTCCCCCACTCACGCGCTCTCTCAAAAATGATTACACTTTAGGGGCGCCTGGGTGGCTCGGTCGGTTAAGCGGCCGACTTCGACTCAGGTCATGATCTCACGGTCCGTGGGTTCGAGCCCCGCGTCGGGCTCTGTGCTGACCGCTCAGAGCCTGGAACCTGCTTCGGATTCTGGGTCCCCCTCTCTCTCTGCCCCTAACCCACTCGCATTCTGTCTCTGTCTCTCTCAAAAATAAATAAAACATTTAAAAAAAAAAAAAAAAAGGAAGGCATTAGGAGCTCCTTTTGATTTGCTAGGTCATATTGGTGAATTGCTGAATAAAGCTAATTACGTTCTCCAAAGAAAGGGAGGCATTGACCGGTTAACTTATGTAAACAGCCTGTTCTGTTTGTAGTCTGTTCATAAACTTAATTTGTGAGAGAGCAGATTTACTCTAATTCATTGAAAGGAAACTCAAAAAAGTCTGTTCGGATCATTAAAGTGTTTCCTCAAGGGCTGTGTAAAAAAAAAAAAAAAAAAAAAAAAAAAATCCATACTCCTTGGGATTACTGTGGTATGAGCACAACGTAGTACTTACAGAAGGCCAGAGTGATTTTCTTCAACATTTCTCAGCGTTGGTCCTGTGTAGAGAAGACATGAGAACTTCTTACTCAAGTCAGTTTGAGAACTCAGTCTCCCTGTGCTCAAAAGCTAAGTCCGTTGCAGAGGCTACAGGCGGGTGCTGAACAGGAGTGCCTGGTGGCTTGAAACTTCATTCTTAAGAACCGTTGCAAGCATTCCATCCCTCTGGCCTGCAGATGGCAGTGCTTTTGTATGGCTTGTTACTGCTGTGAGCATTACTGGAATTCAGTTGTGCTTTTAAGAATGAGAAAGCTTTGGAGGAAATGTATGTAATATTCCCTTCAACTACCGTGGCTTCTTTGTTTTTGACTCCCCACGTAGAGAATGAGAGGTCTGTTCCTAAACTCACTATTACTCTTAATGGTAATGATGGCATACAACCAGCAGCACGTGTGATTTACAAAGCAGGTTTACAATACCAACTCGTTTGTTCCCACCAATCTTGTGAGATGGGTAGGCTGATGTTGTATCTTCTCTGCGTATGAGGAAATAATAACTCAGGTTAGACTTCTTGCCCGAATCCCATACTTAGTAGAACATATTGAAGGTATTGTTGAAGATAAAAGATTTTGTGGTCAAGCAAAATTGGGAAATTTTGAGATAAAGAGGTGTCCTTACTCTAGAACTTCTCAGAGGCTTTAATATGCTAAACATGTGCACTATAGATGTCCAAGAGAGGAGAATATCATTGGTGCCTTTCTCTTGCTATCCTCCTACAAACATCTCGGGTCCTAGTGTTCTCCCAAACCTGACTACTCTTTCTGCCACACTGTTTCTTCTCTATACCTTGTGGTTTACTAATGATTACCGTGTGTCTTTGAGACAAGTGCTTCTAAAGCTCAGTCAGCTTTTTTTGTGCCAAAAGATTTGTCCTGTCAACAGCGTAGGCATTTGTGTAGACTATTTGGCTTAAGCAGAGTTAAACTCTCAAGAAGTTAAAAGGGCAGTGACCAACAGAAAATTACCCTCTATTCCACTTTCATTAATGAGAAGTGTTAATGAAAGGATCAGGGTAAGGCCACTGTCTGAAGCAGCAGCACATTAGGGAAATATGAAGTATACTGACAGCTAAATATATAATACCAGCATGCCTGCTGCTTTTTAAATGGTGGTTTTATTACCACCAGATATGAATATTTATAGGGATGGTCATTTTCATTCTTTATGCTATCACTAAAAAAATAAGAGATAATAGGTCAGCTGGACGAATTACTTTTTTGTTAAGAAAATAATTCTCTTCAAAGAATCAGCACTTTTGCACACCATAAGACTCTTTTCCCTTTATTTCAATTCAAAACAACATTACTGACCTGCCTAAAGACCAACAACTTTAGGGAAAGATCAGGAAAACTTAGGTTGCATTGGAGAACATTTATAAAGCAGTCTTATACCTTTATCTCTATAAAATATCTTGAGTGGTTCCCTGGTTTGGATCTAGAATGATTGAATTACTGAAGATTAGGTTGATCCTACAGTTAGTGGGCAAGCTTTGGAGAACTTTGAATTATGAGTAATTTGGCCTTAAGTGGATATACTTAATTATGCAGTTGGAGATTGAGATAATAATAACATGTATTTAGTTAGCATCAGAGATGATACAAAAAATTTATTTTTAAATCTCTTTGGAAATTATTCTTGATATCAAAAAGAAAAACTAAGAAAAACATGATTCCGTTCAGTACAAAAACTTAAGATTATGAACTGAACCTTTTTTTGGAAAAGTTATAGTAGGACAGCATCAGAGTCACTAGAACAGCTAGTTGGAAATGCATATCCGTGGATGCAGCTCGCCACCCCCTCCCCCGCTAACTGAACAGTCTCTGGAGGGGCTCTGGGGGCTACAGAATCTGCCTTTCAGAACCCACCCCTGCGGTTGTTATGTACATTAAAGGTTTGAGGACCTCTGATTTAGGCTTTAGAAAATGAGTTTTCACTGGAAATAGAAGCTTGAAGTAGATTCTAGTACTAATCTGTTCGTATCTCAGATTACTAATAGGAGTTAACAACTCTGGTTTATGGTTGGTTATACATTTTAAGCAAAACTGTAATTTAAAATGTTTTTTGGCTTGATAGTCTGGACTAGAGGTAATAGCAATAGTTAGAATATCTGTGCAGTTTTCAATATTATAATTCCTTCCATTCACATCAGTAGGATGATTTCACTTTCATGTGAACAAAGACAGCAGACTTACCAAGATTCCATGGTCTGCTTATTAAATTTAGGTTTGCTCCACTTTGCTTTTAGCGGTGTGGATATGAAATTCTGTGTGTGACCATTTTTCTCTTCTTGCAGAGAGATGCATTTAGATATGAAAACCAATTGCCTCAGAAGAAGCAGGAGTTTCAGCCCCTGCCAGCAAACCAGTACCAACAAGTCTAGTTGGCAGAATTTAGAGAAAACTTTAGTTGCTAGTTTGCCATTTATTAGCCAAAGAAGTGGATAATATGCTATCAAAAAGTGGCAAGCTCAGTGGTTAATATTTTTCTTGCTATTTCATAACTAGGTAATAGGGAAAAGACACGTAAGTTTTCAGGGTACTTTTTAAAATGGTCAGATGAAATCGAAGAGAAGGTGTTGGTGGTGCACACTCCTCCTTGGGGAGCAGGGGCACAGACCTTATAATTGGATACTATCTTTAGTACTATGGAAACTTGGGTTGATGATTCCATTTCCTTTGGGGATAGCTATGTGATTATGTTTACTGTTTTCAGCGGTTGTACTTTGACAGATTTTAACCATTGTCATGACATTTTCTTTGTAACAGATTATGTTCATGGGTTATTACCCCTTGAATACAGGAGTTTGAAGAGGTTTCTAAATGGAGGATCTAAGTATATGTTGTACATAAGCTAAAGGGATAAACAGAATATAGTTCTCAAATACCTGCCAAGAATCACCTGAGAAGCTTGTTCAAATACAGATTCCTAGGCTTCATCCTCAGATTCTAAAAGTTTGCGATGGGGCCTGAAAATGTGTTTAACTATCTTCTCAGGTGGTGCTGATACATCTTCAGTAAAGGAGTGCAGTGTGAAGAGTGAAAAAATGTGTATGTATATAAATGCGGAGAGGGGAGATGGGGAATTGTTTACTGGATATAAGGAGTTGCAGTTTTATGAGATGAAAAAGTTCTGGAGATCTGTTGTACAACAGTGTGAATAAACTTAATATGCTCACTTAAAAATAGTTAATATGAGGGGGGCCTAGCTGGCTCAGTCAGTAGAACCTGCTACTTTTGATCCTTAGTTCAACCCTCATGTTGGGTGTAGAGCTTGCTTTTTAAGAAAATAATAGTTAATATGATAAATTGTATATTGTGTGTTTTTTACCACATTAAATTTTTTAAAAGATATTAGAAGAAAACTAAGGAAGGGTGCTTGGTTGTCCGTTTCTTCCTGAACGGTGGGTTTAACTCATTTTTGTTAGCTATTAATTACTGACTCTGGCCCTCAGTTTATTTTATATCCCTTTACTGAAGATAACCTTTTAAATATTTGTCTCGTACCTGAATAGGCAATATTTTTAAGGTCTGAGGTTTAAATACTCTTGACCGCCCCCCCCCCCCCCCTTTTAGATAACATACATACAGTAAGCCTTCATTAGTTTGGCTTCATTGAGACTCTTTTATGGTAGCTCAATTTATATAGGCCCTCTTGCCACCAATCTCTTGCTTTTCAGTAACAAAGTTTTTTGTGACCTTTTTCCGATTCTGGCTTGCATCTGTAATTCCTCTTTTCTTCCTCTTATCCCCCTATTCCCTACACTAAACTTCCTATAGTATTTCTAATTATGTTCTTCACTCCATTCCTTCACTTTTGCATGTGCCAAATGACTTCTCTCTTTCTGGTAAACTCCTATTCATCTTCCAGGACTCAGTTTAAATGTTACTTTTAGGCCATCCCTGCCTCTTACTCTTTCCAGTCTCCTCTCTGTCCTGTTCCTCTCCCCTGCGACACCCATGTACACAGAGTTAGGCCTTTATTATCTCTGCTATAAACCCATTTTAGATAATATTATGATTATCTGTATGTGTCCTGCTCTCCTTTATTAAGCAGCGAACTCCTTTAAAGCAGAGACTTTACCCTTTTTATTTCCATATGTCTAAGGCATGGTACATAGTACATAGTAGGCCTAGATGCATTTGGTGTGCTGGTGATGAACTATCCAGTTTATTTAGTTCTATAAGGATCTCTACTTGTACAGTTAAGTTGAAATTTTACCTGTGTTAAATAAACCTATACTTGAAATTTTTTGTAGCTCAGGCTATTTTACTAGTTTAGATTAGCTCAATCTTTGTGAATCCAAATTAGTGAGTTTTTTTCTCTTAGCTGATGTTCTCCTTGAAGCAACATAACCAACACAGGTGGAATATCCACTTCATCAGATTCAGAGAAATCAAATGACTTGACTAACCACATCCCACACACACGCCAAGTAGAACTAGAACTCTGATATGCTGATCCCAGGCAAGTGTTCTTTCCTGAAAAGAAGTAAAAAGGGTAGGAGATTAAATGTTGATAGAGAATGTTTGTCTGAAGTGTTGAAGTGAATAGAATATCAGTAGCAAAGCCAGAAACATTGTACAGTTGACCCTTGAACAACATGGGTTTGAACTGTGTGGCTTCTTATGTGCAAAATTTTTTTGGGTACTGTAAATGATTTCTTTCGTAACATCTTCTCTTCTCTAGCATACTTTATGGTAAGAATACATTATATAATACATATAACATACAAAAATATGTGTTCATCAACTGTTTATATTATCGGTAAGGCTTCTGGTTACCAATAGGCTATTGTTAAGTTTTTGGGGTCCTTGGGGCTCAGTGCCCCTAACCCCTGCATTGTTCAAGGACCAACACTGGTTTGAGGTGATAGGTGGGTGTCTGGGGTACTTAAACATTGGAGCGACTGGCATAGACTGGGCCTTTTCCAGGTTCTATCAGTTTGATCCGGGAGTCTTAGCAAGTGTTCATAATGGAAACCCTGTCTTTCCACTCCCTGTTGGGGCAGCATAGCATAATGTTTAAGCACTTTGGTGTCCGACAGACCTACATTTGATGAATCCTAGCTCTGTCTCCTGATGATCATGTGACCTAAGATAAGTCATTTAATTTCTCTAAACTTCAAATTTTCTCATTCACAAAATAGAGATCATAATAGTAGTTAACTCCAAGAGTTGTAGAAAGGATTGAATGAGGTAATGCACATAATGTTCTTAGTTCAGACTCTGGGACAGAGTCAGGGTTCTGTAAATATAAGTTATCATTGTTTCCCCCGTTCCTATACTGAGGAATAATAATCTAATACAGTTAAAGGTAGAATAATTATTTTAATTAGAGAATGAAGGAGATAATCAAATAAGAGGGAATGCATAGTTTTTAAAGTGAGCTTAAAGGGTTGATTTAGAAACCACAAGCAGAGCATTCTCTTATCCTTAACTCATTATAGTATAACTGGTTATAATATTCCTGATGTTACACCGTCAACGTCATCTTCACAAGTATAGTTTAAAGAAGAAGCGCTGTCCTTTCCTCTCCCGATTCGGGGCGTTTAATGTGTGGTAACCACTTTATTGTCAGTGTGATTTTCCAAGTGGCATTATCTTTATAATCACATATTTTCAATTTAGTAGTAACTGATTTTTAGGTGGTTTCAGCTAAGGCTTTGGAGGATTTTATTTCGTTTGTAATCACTTGACAAAATTGTATAGGCTTCTGGATTCTTTCAACAGCCAAGGGTGGTAGTGTCACTAAGTGCAGTGATTCATACTGCACTTATTCAGCATAGTCTTTATGGTTTTTCCATTGTGATAGCTTGTGATAAAAATTGATTTTAAGGGGCACCTGGGTGATTCAGTCAGTTAAGCGTCCGACTTTGGCTCAGGTCATGATCTCACAGTTCATGGGTTCAAGCCCCACGTTGGGCTCTGTGCGGACAGCTCAGAGCCTGGAGCCTGTCTTTGGATTCTGTGTCTCCCTCTCTCTGTCCCTCCCCTGCTCTCACTGTCTGTCTGTCTGTCTGTCTCTCTCTCTCTCTCTCTGTCTGTCTCAGAAATTAAAAAAAAAAAAAATTAATTGGTTTTAAATTGAAAGGAATTGATTTTATGATAGTACAATTAAAGGGGCACGTGGGTGGCTCAGTCGGTTGAGCGTCTGACTTCGGCTCAGGTCATGATCTTGCGCTTCATAGGTTTGAGCCCTGCGTTGGTCTCTGTGCTGACAACTCAGAGCCTACAGCCCGCCTTGGATTCTGTGTCTCCCTCTTTCTCTGCCCCTCCTTACATTCCTTCTCTCTCTCTCTCTCTCAAAAAAAAAAAAACATTAAAAAAATTTTTAATAAAAAGAGCAGAGCAGCTCTTGGTGCTGTGAATGAAACATGCATTTTTATTTATAGCATTATACAAAAACCATTGTGTGAACCTTGTCTAGCATATTAGTCTAAAATAAAATTGTACATTAGGCATTGTGTTGTTCTTTGAAAGTTCTTTAACCCAGTCTTTTGTGACTTAAAACAGCTCTGCCACTTCCTCTGTGACATCATGTTTTCTAGATTATTTTCTAATTTTTTCCTTTTATGTAGATCCCTTCAGTTGGTGTTATTTTTCTTATCTAAAAATCCTTACCTGAAAAGTGCTTTTAACCATTTTCAGGAAACCACTTAAAAAATATTCAGGCCGGGGCGCCTGGGTGGCTCGGTCGGTTAAGTGTCTGACTTCGGCTCAGGTCATGATCTCGCGGTCCGTGAGTTCGAGCCCCGCGTCGGGCTCTGTGCTGACAGCTCAGAGCCTGGAGCCTGTTTCGGATTCTCTGTCTCCCTCTCTCTCTGCCCCTCCCCTGTTCACGCTCTGTCTCTCTCTGTCTCAAAAATAAATAAACGTTAAAAAAAAAAAATTAAAAAAAAAATATTCAGGCCAAGGTACCTCAGAAAATATTCAGGCCAACGTACCTCGTAGTGATGGTGATTTCCAGTGGTGCTCACATTGCTAGTCTAGTTAACAAAGTATAGAGGTGCCAACCAGGCCAAGGTGAAAGAGGCGCTAAGAGACTGACTTTTGATCTTACAGGCATTTGGCCAGAATGAGATAGAGCAGGAGGAGAAAGAAGCCTTAAAGTTTCCACTACCCTCTTGTTGGTTACATTTTCTCCCATTATTGTTCCCTACCTAATGTCCAGAAAGGTGCCCAAATTGTCTTTCCTTCTTTTTTTTCTTTTCCTTTACATTAATGTCATTTCTGTTTCCTTGGCATAGGACTATATGTCTCTGAAAGGATGTAGGAAGAAAATAATCTGATTCAACTAATTAATACAAAAGCCCTCTTTCCCAGTCCCAGTATTTGCATTTTCAAAGAGAAACTTGTTCAAATGAACCTCCAGCCTCCCAGTTGATGGGTTATTAAGTTGTATAACAAAAAATTGTAAAAAAAAAAAAATGGGGCAAGGGTTTTTTTCCCTTGACTTTTTAAATCTTTGCTATACTGTCTGATCAGCTCCCTGAAGTTATTTGTACTTTTGTAGCTTCTCTATTCTTCCTGTATTTCTGAACTCATAGGTTTTCCAAAAGTTCTGGGTGACCATGTGTTAGGATGTTTTGTGTATTGGGATTGGTGGTGAGGATAGTTTTGTTTTCATAACTCTCACTGAAACCTGCCCCCCAGCTCTCCTGTAACCTGAGCAGCCCTCTTGGGTGGCACTGAAACTATCAGAAATTTCCAGGTCTCATTTTCTCTATAACTCATCCAAGATGGAAGTATAAAGAACTCTTAAATAGCTGTGAATAAACAAACACTTGGCGTAAGGGAAAAAAGAAAATGGTCTGAGAGTTCTCTTTTTTGCAGAAGAAACATAAGTCACACCATCAAAGTATAATTGCTTTAGACTATTCGATGAGGAGGCAAATTGCAGTCAAAATCATTTAAAGATACAATAATCTTGGGATGCCTGGGTGGCTCAGTAGGTTGAGCGTCCGTCCAACTCTTGATGTCAGCTCAGGTCATGATCCTGGGGTTGTGGGATTGAGCCCTGCGTCAGGCTCCACACTGAGCATGGAGCCCACTTAAGATTCTCTCTCTCCCCATGCGCTTCTCCCCCGCTTGTGCATGTGCTCTCTCTAAAAAATAAAAATAAGTAAAAAACAAAAAGATAAATTAATCTTGAATTTTAAATAATATTTCAAATAATTACAAAAACTTTTCACTAACTTCAAAGTAAAATATTTACCTCCTTCAGTCTAACTGGAACCAGTTTTGCCCCAGAGGTATGTCATACATGACTGCTTTGGTCTCCGCAGTCCTATATGTAGGTGCTCACAGAACAGGATATAATTACACAATGTAATAGTCCTTTTCATATCATATGGGCAAATTATATGGCATTGATAGAAACTTCCCTACTAAAATAGTACCCTGTGTTCTGTACTCTAACATAATCAATGTTCAAGTCAATCAATGTTTAGGTGAGCTTTCTTTATTCACAACCAATTAATAATATATAGAATCCTACTGGGAGTTACAGTGTTTATTTAGAAGAAATCTTTACAACACCACCACCACCCTCAGTGTATTCCAGAGATACTCTGAAAACTACCTCAACAATCGAAGAGATTACATTTCTCTCTGAATCATAGTCACTCCATATTAAAGAGCAGACTAGGTCAGTAGGCCCTTCTAAACCTGAACTGATATTCTTCACAATTACATAGAAGAGAGTTAGGTGTTCCCTGTAAGGCCTATCATTATATAATGTGTAATTCAGATGTTCGTTAACTTTGAGGGTTGTAAATTGTGAAAGTGCCACTTGCCATACCAAAGCCATGATCAGAGATTATAGACCAAGTCCTATATAGATATTATTTTCTGATTTTTTTATTAGTAGTTCATTTATTTCTGTTGTTGAGTAGTATTCCATTTTATAGATATAACACATTTTGATTATCCATTCACCAGTTGACCGACATTTGAAATGTTTCCAGTTTTGAATATGTTATTATGTATAATGCTACTATGAAAGTTTGCATATAAGTCTTTGTGTGGACACATGTTTTCATTTCTCTTGGATATATAGCTGGATGATAGCTTGGGTCTGCTTAATTGAAAATGTGAGAGGCAGTTTAGGGTGGACTGTGCTTCTCTTACTGTTTAAATTTATGTTACCTTCAATTTATCAAAAGTCATTCTTCTAGACATAATAGAAACTCTGACTTAAAATGGAAGTGAAGATCGTTCTCACTTGAACAGGAACTCAGAAGTTGACAACATAGCGGGGTAAAGTCTGTGCCAGACCTCTTAAACTTTTGGTTATTACTATAGTCTCTCACACCATAGGACTCTGGTTGGAATTTTTTAAATACATAATTACAATTTTAAAGCACTCTAGTTATGTGAGTGCTTAATACCACTTAATGTCATTAGATACACTACTAATCACTTAACATGGAACAAGGGGAACAAAACTACACCATAGCAGGACACAGTTTTATTTCTTCATTCAACTAAAGAATGAAATTATGAATGAATTTATTCATTTTTAAGTCATATAAAAATTGGTCTGTGTTATCTTTGGACATAGATGGGTACATTTCTTTAGATACTTCATCAATTCTTTCTTATACATGGTGTTTGTATTATTCACTTCATTTTTGCAAAGCAGATTTGTATTTAGCAAGCAGGCTTTAACTGCACAAATTGGCTTTTCTAAGTAAGTTTGTACGATTCCACTGTTCTCCCTTACCTAGTTGTAAATGCCAGTCTTCTCTAATGAAAACTTCTTATGTGAAGTGTTTTGTTATCTAACCCTATTATACCAAATGCCAATTCTTATTCTTAGCTACTTATCTGTGAGGGCTATAGATGTTAACATATAATATACTTTGTTTAGGAAGAAAATTAATTTCCTACATGTCATTCTGGAATTCTATCTAATGGAATGCAACACAAGGCACATTAAAAGTAGGCCTGCTTCATGGGATATTGGAAGTTTTAAGACAGCAGGGTCCAGTTGTTACTTCTTTGTCACATAAAGTAGAATTATTTGCCTTTGTTCTTTTTTTTTTTTTTTTTTTTTTTTAAACTCTCTCCTTCTCTTTCTCCCACTCTCCTTCCCTCAAAAAAGAATCTTAGAGCTGGCTCTCCAAGAGTTTAGAAGACAACCGTTTCCCCTTTTGGAAGGGGCAGTTGTTAAGTTTGTGACTTGGCAGAGTGTTAAAGCATTGACATAACCCGTTTTATGCAAACTGTGTTAGCTAGAAAACTGAGGGACGTTCCTTATGAAACCGCGACAATGTACTGCCGTGACTTAATAAAAATTGCCCAAGTGACAGTGTGTCTGCTGAATGGATTTTCTTACACCATCTGGTTGTCATTGTAGTTTTTTTGTTGTTGCTTTCATTTGAAATGTGCTGATGATTTTGTTTTTATTCCATAGCATTGAACAGATGGGTTGATTATTCTTTTCAGATATTAATAAGGCAGCGGAAAGAAGAAATATGAATACGGCTCCATCAAGACCCAGCCCCACACGAAGGTAAAGTACCCTGAAGCAGTGAGTTACCTTGGGAGAGTTGGGCTCTGGGGAGTTAAGCCCAACTTCGTACATCAAGGGTCTTTTCTTCCCCCCAACAAATCAGAAACGCTCAAGCAAACAATAAGAACATGAACCTTGTGTGAAAGGCCTTGCTGCTTTTTTTAAACATACATCAGGAGATGCAGAGAAGCTTTGTGTTTTCGGTGACAAACCCAGCAAGTTCAGCCTGCAACATGAGTTGCAGGCAATTGGAAGAGGATAAACCTCTCTGTCCCCAGCTCACGTGTCAATGGGAGCCTCCACAGCAGGAGGAGTGCCCCGGGGTCGTTGGTGTGTGCTTTGCTGCGCTGCAGCAGCGGGCATCAGAGATTCGACTCTTCATTCCACATGGCTGCCGGTCCAGATGTTAACCCAGGTTTACGGAAAGTGCTGCTTGAGAGATTGCTGCTTTGCCTGTGCTGCAGATCCCCTGTTTGCTCGCATGCTTGGGTTACTGTTCGAGGGGAAATAAAAAAGGGCAAAAAACACTCCAGCTCTCAAAAGTCTCCCTTTTTCTTAGCTTTTCTGGAAATAAAAGGCATTTCCCTAATATATTCTTTCTGCTAATATATACAAAAGAGGTTGTCCTGATGTATACCCTTGAGATATGCATTAAATTGGCCCCTTCTCTCAAAGAAGGGTTTTATTAATGTTGCCATTTACATCAAAGATACAGTCTCCAAACTAGCAGATGCAGCGTGTGCACTTTCGTGTGGATTGCAGGCAGATACGCTGTATTTCATATCTGGCGTCTCTTCATGGCCCAAATGCATACTCAGTATGGATTTTGCTTTTTCCTCTAAGTAAAAGTACCGATTTCCCACAATAAACTATACACCTAAACTATATACCATGATAGGCTACGTTTCCTGTAATGAACTGAACACTGCTGAGTACAATGAATCCTAGTCTGCAATGTACTAGGAGCTCCACAGGTCACCCGGGACATACCCAACTCACTTACACATAACATACAGCTGTCCTTTGAGACACCTATATTTTGTTGCCCACTTATAGGAAAGAATGGCTGCTGTATGTTTGGTGTATATCGTCCCACTTAGATGTGAAGGATGGGTATTTTCTAAACTAGCAGGAATAGATTATACACGACTGCTCGGCAGAGTTCAAGCAGATTGTAGCAGCAAGGTGGTGATTTCAGTTGGATTCTTTGAGCACTCTGCCGGTGCAGAGGAGTTGAATCTGACACCACAACTATAGCTACACTATAGCTGCCACGTGGGTGCCCTGGCCCTCCATTAGTCTCACCGCACAAGTGAGCATATACGTTGGCATTATGTCTGTTGTCTTTAACACCATAAGGGATGCCTGCAGCTTGCAGGTAAATACTGTGTTGGTTGATTTTGTGGGTATGTGTGAGCATCCTGAAGAACTTAAATGAACCCTGTAGAACTGCAGCAGTTCCGTATGATGTCTACTTCCATTATGCTGCATCAGACCATACTGGAGATGTTGGGCAGTCCCATCTGTGCTCCTCATTGCCCCAGTAAACATGGACTACAGAGGGCTGAGAGTTTGCATCTAACTAACAGTCAGAAGTATGGGGCTTCCGTTGGAAGCTCTGGTTGCCAAGTGGCTTAAAAGGAGATAACAGTGTGTATCCACTTTCCGAGGAGCTCTGATGTGTGTGTTTCTGGACTAGGTAGCTTACCAGAAGGAGTATGAAATTGGTAACTATGTAGACCCTGACTCCACTAGTAAAATCCTCTCCACTCTTTCTTTTCCCCACAATACTTATAATCTCTAGATAATATCTGTGTGTTTTTTCAGGCAAAAAAAGAAAACAAAAAACAGACCAAAATAACAACAAAAAACCAAGGCACATTGCAAAATACAGAGTAGTAGATTTAGGTCATCCTGTTAATGACACTTAACCAACTGCTTTTAATATTTCCAATTGATTATAGGTATTCAACAAACATTGGTAGTGTTGGGGAAATAACCATCTCCTCTGCTTGGAATCCAGTACAGCTATTGCCAGGACATTAAGTTAAAAAGATTAATTTCATCCCAACTTAAAATGCCACTCTGTAATTTCATCTGTAATGGAAAAAACAGCTGTATGCTTTTCTTCTTTTTTTAATAACATACAAACAACGTTAGAGGGGGCCTTTTAAAACGTTCTCCCTACTAGATACATACATATGATCCTTTTAAAATCCCCCCTTCCTCAGTAACAGTTTCTAAAATGAGATTATTTGGGATACAGATAGGACAATAGCTTCCTGCTTTTTTTTTTTTACAATCATTAGGAGGCACAGCTAGACTAATTCAATTTCCATCAAAAGTCAGTCTTCCCCCTTGGTGCTGTGTCCCTGACTGGGTTCCTCAGCATGTTATTTAACGTGATGAAGTATCATACTGTCATGCTTATTAATAAAGTTCAAGGAAGAAAGATGTTCGCATTTAATAAAATCTATTCTGAGCCCCATCTCAAACCTGAGCAGAGAGTCCCAGTTTTTTACCTTTAAGAATAAAAATGTAAAAACTCTAAAGCCAGGGGTGCCCGGGCGGCTCAGTCCGTTAAGCGTCTGACCTTGGCTCAGGTCATGATCTCGCAGTTGGTGATTTCGAGCCCTGTGTCGGACTCTGTGCTAACAGCTCAGAGCCTGGAGCCTGCTTCAGATTCTGTGTCTGCCCCTCTCTCTGCCCCTCCCATGCTCATGCTGTCTCTCTCAATAATAAATACACATTAAAAAACATTTTTTTAATAAAAAAAGAAACTCTAAAGCCAGAAAAATTGAATATTCAAAACAGAATACTAACATTTTGATCATCGTACTGATCATGTATTGTCTCTTAAGGTGTACCAAGAGGGCAGAAATAAAATGGAATAAGTAGGCAAGATGGATGACTAGTGAGCCTGGAAGAATCTAATCATTTCTTCAAGGGTGAACACTAGATACCACTCTTTGGGTGCATACTTCCAGTCAAAGCCTTGAAGTAATTCCAGTCTCTTGACAACAGCCAAACTACCTTCATTTGGCAACCCTAATCATTTGTGTGTCCCCTGCCGTAGGGAATGCAATGTTTCCGGGGGGGGGGGGGGGGGGGCGTGTATTTGTGGCAAATATTTCCCTTAAGTTGTACTTTTATGTCTTCGGTGTTGCTACTTTTGATAAAATAGTTTCTAAGCATGCTGGCAAGACCTTCGTAACACCTTGTTTTGCTGGACGTTAACCTTGAGTGTCAAAACACCTCCGTATCTTTGGGAGTTTTCACAGGATTGTCACCTCTTCAAACGTCTCCGTGAGCCACAGTTCTGCTGGCATTGCTCTCTGTTCAGTAATGTGCCTCCCTAATGACTCCAGCTGTCAGTGTGTAGTTCTAACAGTATTGGTCCGGCCAAGCACAGAATGGCTGCATCAGGGATCCCTGCTCCGGATCCAATTTCGGCCTGAATTCGCATCATTTAGCCCTTGGACCGCCTCATTGGACTCTTGAGCGCATTGCTTAGTTACCACGTAAGTTGTCTAGCTTTGGTACTAGGCGCTGGCCTTTACCTTCTTTAAAGACTGGACCGTGATTCTGACTGTACCTCAGATGTTCTCCGTTTCCATCTTCAGCTCAACACCCTGGCAGTCCAGGTCTTGGGAGCATACCCCGACACAGATGTGACCTCCAAATGAGACGCCGTATTTCCTAAATCTTCCTGCCTGGCATAAAAAAGAGCAAATAGAACTAATTTGTGTACATCAAAAGCTCTGCAGAGAATTTTTCCCACGTATTTGTTGAGGATGTTAGGCCTGGTGCCTCTTTGGTGAAGGTGGTCCAAGATCGGTTCCTCAGAAATACCCTAGCCGTAGACAGTTTTCTTACGTGGCCCAAGGTGATTTCTGCATATCCACGGCGCTGATTCCTCTGATGACCACTTGCTCTTGGGTATGAGACAGCGCTAGCTCTAGGTGAGCCTCACAAGTTAAGATACCGGGCACTAACACTTAACGAACAGCCGTCGATTCTCAGAGCAAGTGCCACCTCTACCGACAGAAAAGTCATATTTGTGCTTGAGAAAATCACCAGTGTGCTTCCTAGGGAGAAGCGTGGACACTTAACAAAATTCGGATCTGTGAGGTGTGATACCTCATTGCACCCCATATCCTGCTGTCACCTAATGGCAAAATTCCACACGAGTCTGTTGTCTCCGTTTCTCAGTAGCACGGAGCCGTCGTGGTGGGGGATCAACATCACACAGCAGCCAGCCATTTAGATCACGATATTTGTGGACAGTATCTGTGACAGAACAGAAGTACCAAGAGCTATTGGAGAATTTTTTTTCAGGAGTAAACAAAAAACTGGCCCTCCCAAGGAAAATATTCCATTGAACAGAAAGGCGGAACGGAGATGCCAACAAAAAAGGACAGAGGTCTTTCTCCGGAATGTTCTGTGGAGCCAAGGACAAAGAACACCATCCTGGGCTTGAGGTTTCATTCTCTGGAGGAAGAAAAGCTCACGGTCCGTCGTGCTCTTCCAAGGTGGTCATCTGTCGTTCTTACTCTGTAGGCTCTCAAACGCCTAGTGCTCTGCGCACCTCTTTAGTCCCCAGGAAGAGAAGCACTTCTTCCGGAAGCACATCACTTGCCACCTGAGCCATGGCTTTTCCCTTCACCCACCCTTCCCTTCCCCGTCACGTGTTTCCAAATGATATGACGATGTTTCTCTCAAGGCAAAGAGCACTTGGCTTTTTTTTCCCAGCTGAATAGATGAGAAATTTATAACGGTTTTAGTAGTGTTTGTCATCTGCCTTCAGCTTGTGGACTCCAGTGCTGAAATTTCTCTAACTGGTTCAGTTTAAAGGTTCGGTTTCATTTTAGCCTCTAGTGACCTGGTACCTGAGGGTACACTGCATTTGGTCTAAGTAAAACACCTCTGGTGCCATGGGATGAGATTGAGCCTTATTGGGCTCCAGAAACTTGCTTTTAAGCCACTTGTCCTCTAAGGTCACGCATCTTGTTCGGGGGCTTCGTCCTTGCGGCACTCTGAATCCTGCACACTGTACCTCCCTTTCGTTAGCTGCTTCTTGTTTTGAGAAAGATGTTGGGGCCAGCAGCAGAAGCCCTTTTGTTCTGGGGAATTCTTGATTTGGGTCCTACAGTGACCCTAAAAGGTTTTTTGTTTTTGTCTCCAGAAGAACAGCTTCTGCCATACTGCTCGTCTTTTGGAGAAAGGAGAAAAGCTTTGCCTTTTCATTTTAGAGAATTGTTGTCTTCTGTGTTCCTACTTCCACCATTCTTTTGGTTCTTTCCACCTTGTGAATATCGTCTTTTCTACATTTTACCCAGAAGGCAATTGAGGGGGAATTAGTAGTTTTGTTGCACATGGACTTTAGATTCATTGAGGGGAAGGGAGTGCTTGCCTTCTCACACTGGAAGCGTGAGCCGAGACTTTGGGAATCTCGGGTTATGGTCAACCTCCAGGGATGGACTCTGACAGGTAAGTAAGGCACTTCAGTGGATTCAAAAGAATGAGTGATACAGCCTTTATACTTATCCTAAGGCTGTGATCATGTGCTGTGACTCGGTGTTCTTATCCATATCCCCACCCCTCATTTCCAACACCCAAAGGCTGTGTGTGTGGTCTGTGGTCTGTCAGGTTCATGATCTCTCTCATCCCTGATTGCCAACAACACTTGAAATCTGATTCTACCTCTAATGGCTGCTTCCAACTGCTCCCCAAGGCAGGTTTATCTACCGATCATTAATCCAAAAATACTTAATGGTTGTCCCTTCCCATAGAATCTTGAGTGTTTGCCCACATTATATACTCTAGCAGATGTTATACATGTGAGGAAGATTATATGACCTAATAAGAAAAACCAGAGTAAGAATCTTGGTCAGTCTGCACTTGAATAGGAAAACTGGTTAGTACCTCATTTAAATTCCCTGGTCTCCCACAAATCAGGAGTACTGGTGAGCCTTAAAATATATGACAAGGACTTTTCATAGATGCAAAATGGGCATTTAAATTGGTTTCGCTGTGCCCTTGTGGATGAAGTGGAACTGAGGCTCTCTACCAAGCTGATGGCAAGGCATCATGATGGCTGCCTAGTAATGTGTAATCATGATAGATGACGGAAGTATAAACGAAACAGGATGCCTGCTCATGAGAGGCTTATAGTTCAGTTGGAAAATTCAGTTCATTAAACACTGAGCTCCGTGCTGTCGTCCTAGGGATCCAAAGACTTCAAAAGAGCTTAGTCTTTAATAGAAAAGCCATGTAAACATAATTACAGAACAGTGTGATAAGTGCAGCGACAGAAACACGTACAGGAGCAAGGTTCATTGCGCATAGTCATGGAGCGTTCGCTGCATATGCCAGACATTATAAACCTACATAGTGGGTTTATGGTGGAGAGTCACACTGACAGTCCTTGTCCTCATGGACTCACAGTCTGACAGCAGACATTAAACAAGTAAATAGATGTGTCAAATTGTGATAAGTGACAAAAACAGTGCTATGAGAAAACGTGGCCAGGATTTAAGGGCAGAAAGTAAACTTTTAGACTGTTAGAATCAGGGGTAAGAAACATTCATTGTGCTGAGACATAGAGAATGAGTGTGGATCTGTTTTTGCCGCTCAAGTAGAGGCATCAGGAAAAGCCTTGGCTAGTTCTAGCTGAAAGGCCAGTGTGGCAAGATAATGGTGAACTTGGGAGGGGAGGGGACAAGATTGGAGAAAGCAGCCAAGACCATGCAGCACCTGCCCAGCCTTAGTAGAGATTTTGGATTGAATTCTGAACACTGTGGGAAACCAGTAAAAGGTTTTATGTATTTGAAAGATCACCCTAGAATAATCTGGAAAAAAGATTAGAAAAAGAGGCAAGAGCAGAAATGGGGAAATCTTTCCCCACTTTAGAAGTCTCTTGCTGTGTTAGGGAAAGATCATTATGAGTTGGCCTTTAGTGGTATTAATGAAGGTAAAGAAATGGGCAGAATTGATAATCAATTTCAGAAAAAGAATGGACAGAATTTGAAAATATGATTGGAAGAGCAGTTGGGACTTTGGAAGAGATGACATTCAGTTTCCTAGCTTGAGCAACAGTGTAGGTAGATGTGGCATTTATCGAGATGGAAAGGACTGGAGGAGGAACATATTTGTTGGGGAAGTTCAAGAGTTTAGGGCAGATTTTATGGAGGAGGTAATCCTTAAAGTAGGTCAAACAAGAAGACATTGTTGTAAAAACGTAACTATATCAAGATGAGTAATAGGAATAGTAAGTGTTCTAAGCATTGAGCAGCCAGAAAGATCAGCAGTTACTAGGGAGATTAGAGAAGATTTCTTGGACGATTTGAGACATGAATTTGCCTGTGAGGATTGGATGATACTTGCATTAAGTGCAAGAAAAATATTCCAAGTTGAAAAATCATATGAACAGAAATCCTGAAGCAGATAAGAGTCATATGAGTTAAGTCATATAAGAACAGACCTGAGGGGGTTGAATCAGGAAATGGGGGAGGGATAATAGTTGGAAAGTCCAGATTTGTTATGGAGGGGTACACAGAAATGTGATCGTCAAGCTGTGATTGGCAACAGGTGGAAATTTGGATGGTTAATCTGATATTTATGTGTAGAATGAATTGAAATCTGGAAGATTGGTTTTTGGTTTGTGTTTTGGAAACTTGTTGGTACCGAGCATAAAAATAAGGGTTTGGATTGATGAATCCAGGGGGAATGAAAAGGAAAAATGAACAAGATTCAGGTGACTTAATGGGGATAGGAAAGAAAGAATCAACGTTAATTTTCAAAAACTTAAACCTTGGTAACTAGGAAGAATGAATCTCGGCAGAAGTGAAAAAGTCGGGAATGGGACTGAGTAAGAAATGGGTTGAATAAGAAGTTTAATTTTAGATAGGTTGAGTTTCCAGTGGAGTGGAATGTCTCATGAAGAATATTGAATGAGATCAGCACAAATACGTCTGTGACTTCAAACACTGTTTTAAAAGAGGGGAGGGAACTGGGTTCTGCATTAAACTCAGATTAAGAGAGACCACTCACTACTCAATGACTATGTTGAAAAGACAAAGAAGCTGAGTGTTCTTCTACTTTACTGTGTGTGTATCATATTGTACTTTTTCTTTTTTCCCTTAATTTGATTATCATACTATATATTTTAAGTGAAGTTTTCTGTACTTCAGGGACAACTACTTTGATCACTGTTCCTTTGTATGAGATTGTGCATTTGCTCCTTTTTTCTTCATGAGTCTTGCCCCTTACTGTGTCCCTCCAACTTTCCCCCCCTTTTAAAATCTCTTTCAAACGAGTCTGGTTGGAAAAAACAGGTTCTAGGGGAAAGATGCTTTCACTCTGAAAACCTGTGGAAGTGATAACATGGTGTAAGGAATACCGAATTACTCCCTGAAACCTGACAAATACTATGACCGCAGTCAAGACATTTGGCTTTGGGTCATACATTCTTCCTCTGATGTCCTAATCTTTTGAGATCCTGGAACCTACTAGTCTTTATTTGCTGATGAGATGGGTGACTGTCTTTAAAGTTGTAGTCATGTTCTCACTGTTTGGCTGCTGTGTTTTAGAGAAAAATGCTTGGAAAGGGTGGGGGCTTCCTCCATTAAAGAGCTGAAGGGTTGGCTACCTTCAATTTCTTTGTCTTAGCTTCTTCTTGCTACCTCCCACAGAGATCCATATGGCTTTGGAGATGGTCGAGATACAAGACGTGATCGATCCCCAATTCGAGGAAGTCCAAGGAGAGAGCCCAGGGATGGCAGAAATGGCCGGGATGCCCGGGATAGCAGAGCCATTCGAGACCCCCGAGACTTGCGGGACCACAGAGATAGCAGAGACATTCGGGATCACAGAGACAGCAGAAGTATGCGTGATGCTCGGGACATGAGGGACCTTAGAGACTTTCGTGATCTAAGAGACTCTAGGGATTTTCGGGATCACCGGGACCCCATGTATGACAGATACAGAGATATGAGAGACTCCCGAGAGCCCATGTACAGGTACATATTCAGCCATCCGCGTAGATCTTTGTTGGGGTTTTTTTGTAACAGTCTTTTTTTATGGGTGTTCTGCTGAACTAATTGGAAACTCTGTAAGGACAGTGACTTTATCAGCCTTAGGTTTCCAGTGCCTAGCGAGTGGCGATGTGCTCCTCAATAAATATTTGCTGAATGTGTGGATGTTCAATGAATTATGCTTAGTGAATGAATCTGGATCTCTCCCTGTAGCCTATGAAAGGTAGTATTGTGCCAATGGACAAAAAAGATGGAGTGCAAATTGTTTTGGCAGTGCGAAAACACAGGGAAGATACACACGTAGCCAGTAAGTCTGTGAAAAGACTCTCCGCATCATTAGTCAACAGGGAAATGCAAATTAAAGCCACGATGAGATACCACCTCAAACCCACTAGGACGGCTGTGATAATTTACTAAGGAAAACAACAAAAGAAAAGAACAAGCACTGGCGAGGTGTAGAGACTGGAAGCCTCAAACATTGTTGGTCAGAATGTAAAGTAGTATGGCCGCTGTAGAGAGCAGTTGGCAGGCGGTTCCTTAAAAAATTAAATGCAGTAGAATTGCTCTGACCCATCAATTTCACTCCGCGTGTGTACCCAGAAGACTTGAAAAGAGGGACTCAAACAGATAACTTGCATGTAAATGTGCAGAGCAGCACTCTCCACAGTGGCTGGGAGATGGACAAAACCCGAGAGTCTGTCAGAAGGTGAATGAATTAAAAAATGTGATATATCCATACAGTGGAATATCATTCAGCCATAAAATGGAAGGTAATTCTGACACCTGCTGCAACAGGGATGGACCTTGAAAACATGCTAAACGAAGTAATCCAGACAGGCACAAAAGAACAAATAATGTGTGATTCCACTTACGTGAAATAGCTAGAGAAGACAAATTCACAGAGACAGAAAATAGATTAGAGGTTATAGGGATGGGAAGTGAAGAGTTACTGCTTAATGAGCGTTCTGCTCAGGGTGATGAGAAATTTATGTATAGATTTATATGAAATATTTGTATTTCTGTATGTATTTTAAACAACAATTTTTTAAAAAGCACAGGCAGGGGGGATGGGAGTCCTCAAAATTAATACCAGTCATTACTATTAGTTATTTTGCATTTACTTTAAGCCAGAAACTATTCTGAGAGCTTTCTGTACATCCTCCCAGTCATTTTGCAAGGCAGGTTAAGAGTCACAGCCACCGAACTGATACGCGGTGAATCTCGTTTGTCTAATCCCAGAGTCCACTGCCTTACTGTGCTGCTTCCTCACAGGGGACTGGGCCTTGAAGAATTCTCTATATCTGAGTTTTGCAGGATAGGTGAGTTTTAACTTTGTGCAAATTTCTCCCACTTTTCAGGAGAGAAAGCTCTTATGACCGATACCTGCGAATGGATGACTATTGCAGGAGGAAGGACGACCCTTACTTTGACCGTTACAGAGAAAGCTTTGATGGACGAGGCCCTCCAGGCCCAGAAAGTCAGTCTCGTGCAAAAGGTAAAGTAGCAGTTTATTTGTTACTGATAGACCACTTTACAAATAACCAACTGGAAAGGGACTAGCGACTTGGCTAAGCAATCCACAAAAAGAAGAAATACAGATAGCCTATTAGTATGTAGGGAACATTTAGCTTGAAAATAATTTGTAAAATGCAAGATTACTATCATCTGCTTTAGTCCTGTAACAAGAAGTAAACACAAAATTGTAGCAATAAGAAATGAACAAAAGATTACAGCTGGAGAGGATTAATAAGTGCTTGCTTTTTGCCTGTTAACCAAATAACTACAACTGTCTGCACTCTCTGTGCGGCATGTGATGTGGGGTTTTTTTGTTTTATATGTAATTTTTACCTAATAGTGTCTCTTTTTTAGATAAAGACAAAATGTTTTTTCAAAGCCTGATTATTCTCAATACATCCTTAAAGATTTCTTAATTGTTTTGTAGTTGAAATAAGAGCCTCATTTTTAATTTGTAATAAAACTTTACCACATGATTTTTTTTTTTTTTTTCCGGAACAAATTAACAAATACCTGTCAATGAGAGTCTTAAATAATTGTCCCCAAAATGCAAATTAGAATAGTAATGGAATACTATCTTTTACCTGTCAAGTTAGCAGGAATGTTTAAAAATGACAACACCCAATGTTGACCAAGATGCAGAGAACTAGCACTAGGTAATCTACCCCTGTGAAGGGATAAGTTAGTAACAGCCTTTAGAGGGCAGTTTGGCAGTATGCAGCAGATGATGCATTTAAGTGACCATGCCCTCTAATCCAGCCATTCCATTTCAATGAGTTTATAGTAATAAAAAATAATAATACTGGCTATTTTTAGGAGGTAGTCCAGAAGAGTAACTCAGACAGAGTATATGTATATTACGACCTTGGCCTACATACTTGTAGGATTTAAAGTAAGGTCTGTGGCTTATTTTTATAGAAAGGCACGGTCCATATTTCAGTTTTCCTTGTCGGTGTCTTACAGAACGTTTGAAACGTGAGGAACGGCGTAGAGAAGAGCTTTATCGTCAGTATTTTGAGGAAATCCAGAGACGCTTTGATGCTGAGAGGCCTGTTGATTGTTCTGTGATTGTGGTCAACAAGCAGACTAAGTAAGAATCCTTCGGTTATTTCTCCTGAGTAAGGAGAAGGGTCGGAAGAGAAATGAAGGCTTCCTTTGGCAGCCGTACCCACTGAACTTGGGCTGTGGGTTCTAGCATTGCTCTCCTACATTGAGCCAGAGTTCTGTCAGTTGTGGCTTGACAGAAAACCCATTGCAAACTGGCTTACGCCCCAAAGGGAAATTTTTAGTTTGCTCGACTGGGAATATCAGGTATGGCCACATCCAGTGTCAAACCACGTCATCAAGACTTGGTCTCTGTATTACCCTCATTCTCACGCAAGCTTTCTACTGGAAAAGGCAGAATGGCACTAACCCTATACATCTGTCTCAGCAAAAGCCTCTGTTTCCCAGTGCTTCCATTTAAAGGCCTGGAATTGTTTCTCATTGGACTGACCTGGCTCACTGTCCCATCCTTGAACCAGCGGTGCTAAGATTCCCGATTAGCCAGGGCTGGGTCATGTGCCCCATTCCTAGAGCCACAGGTGGAATTAGGCCTGTGGAATCATGTGGACTGAGTAGGAGAAGGGTGCTTTCCCAAAGGAAAACTGAAGAGGGAATATATGTTGGGCATGCAAAGCAATAGATGCCCCCTTCATGGAGCCACCCCGAATCCCCACCACTTCGGGAGGCACGTGTCTCTGCATTTGCCTGCCAGGCCTTCTTTATGAAGTGCCGTGATCTTGCAGAACTGTCAGGAAACCGTTCTAGCCAATCCAGAGTTCACAGTACCTCTTCGCTTGCCGCTTTTTCACATTGTTTCCTGAAGAGACCGAGCAGAGAGGCACAAGGGAGCATAGCAGCTTGCAGGCTTGGCACTGGCTATGTTCCCTTTCCCCAGGTGGTTAGTAAATAACTTCATGTGTTTTCTAGCAGTTTGAGGTTAAAGAGCTAATTTCAAGGCAGAGACTAGGGAAATAGGTGTCGAGACACCAAGCAGCAGGCAGAGTTCCCAGGCTCTGGGCTGCCTTGTTTAGAGATGGATGCCAGTTTTAACCGTGGATAGCTTTTTTTTTTTTTTTTTTTTTCTTGACACCGGATAATAGCTGTTATTTTCTAAGCACCTACTCTGCTATCCCTTGCTAGGCGATTTACTTAAATTATTTTTAATCTTCGCAGTCATCACGTTACATGTGTGTTCATTCAGCTCATCTCTTACATGTATGGCGAAGCTAGGTACTGGGATGCAAGTATATAGGGCCCCTTCCTGTGGTGGAGCTTACACCCTAGTTGGGCAGATGACAACAAAAATGGGGGTATTGGTGATGAGCCCTTTGAGAAGAAATATATCAAGGATCTAATTTAGATTGGAGAGAAGGTCAGGGGAATGACATGAGTGGAGCCATATTCCTGTTTTGTTGGTAAAGAAACAAGTTTGTAAGAGGTTGAAGGATGTGCTTAAATCCTCACAATTTTGTAAGTAAATGATAAGGTTGGGATCCAGACTCCTCCTAGCGTTAAAGCCCATGCTTTTTCCACTCTATTGTGCAGCACCCCAGAGACAGGTACATGCCTCAAGTCTTGGGCAGCAGGATGGTTTTTAAGGATCCTGCTCTGCAGGATCAAGAAAAAGACCTGGGTACTAAGGACTGTGCTGTTGGTAGCTTAATATGTGACCATTCTGAGCTAGGCATAACCATTCTGAACTCTGGTGTAAGGGATGGAATTGGTCTAGATTCTTGGAGCCTGAAGAGGGCACTAGGGAGACACGGGATGCGCTAAGATTTGAACTCTCCATAGGAGCACACACTGCTGGCTGAGGTGCAACAGTATACAGATTGGGAGCTGGTCAGGGAGTGCTCACTTGGATCCTGTTTGTTCCTACAGAGATTATGCTGAATCTGTGGGGCGGAAGGTACGAGACCTAGGCATGGTAGTGGACTTGATCTTCCTCAACACAGAGGTGTCACTGTCACAAGCCTTGGAGGATGTTAGCAGGGGAGGGTCTCCTTTTGCTATCGTCATCACCCAGCAACACCAGATTCACCGCTCGTGCACAGTCAACATCATGTTCGGAACCCCACAAGGTACGGAGGCCCAAGTGGGTTAGAATTCCAGAGATAGTCACTAGTCCATTAATTCTTTGATGCCCTACTGAGAAGAAGCAGGTTTGGGGCAAATGACTCGTATGTCAGCTCAAAGATGGTGGGGCCCTTTTATAAGCACACTGGAGGAGACTTGCGTAGTCACTTACTCGTCTGATATTCTTTCAGTGGATGCAGTTCTGGGTCTGCTATATGGAAAACATTATATTTAGCTCTGAGGTATACATAGCGGGATGCTGGTAAACGTGTAACCACTAGTTCTGGGAAGGGGGCAGGAGGCATTGTGGTTCACAGCATTTGCTGATGGTGTAAATGCTCCCCCTGTGTGTCTTGTTTCAAGCCACCAACATGCAGTCACTTCAGGGACGGTTGGGAAGAGACGTGCACCATCAGCTCTCACCATTGAGAGCAGGTGCCGGCACACCTCTGGCAGACGTGCACCGCATGGAGTGTGCTAGAACCCTTGCTTTCATTAGACTTTGTAATAAGGGACTGAGGACACGACAGGCGATGGGATAGTCTGCAACTGTGCTAGAGAAGTAGAGGGGGCAGGAGAGCAGGGAGGAGGCCCAGGAAGTCCTTGAAGCCCTTCCCTGAAGATGCTTTTAGTACATCGCACTCAGGATGTTAGGACTCAGCCAACCGATGGCCCTGGCCATTGCTCTTCCAGCCCGGACTGGACTTTGCCCTTTTTCCACCACATCGGAATCTCTTTGCCTGACTTGTTACCCATAACCATAAAATACATAGGGCTCTCACTAGGTCATTTGTGTCTCTGAGCAGTAGTTCTCACGATGTGTGAGGGCATTTCTGTGACGTTCTGAGGCTTCTCACCACCCTGTAGGTCACGTTGCCCATGGGTAAGGAGAGGAGGTTATTTAGGGTCACATTTGATCTTAATGCATGACCTTTGAACTGATGAATTCAGAAACAGTAGGCCAGCTCTATCCTGAGTGTCACAGTAGAGAGCCAGACTTTACAGAAGAGCTTTTTGGCCCCCTGCAGCCTGCCTCCCATGGTTATTCCCCATGTGGTCTTTTTGAATCTGTGGGAGACTGTCATGTTTCTTTGGTTTTTACTACAAGTCTGTGATCTAGGAATTCCCCCGAAGAGCCAGCTCTGTGAAAGGTGTGTGTGTTCCCCACCAAAGAAATCTATTCACCTGTCTTTCCAGCCTTCGTCTCCCCCGCTCTGCTCCGCATCGTAAGGCTTTTTGTCACCAGAATGGTTTTCTTGCCGGTTTGAGGTTAGAAAAGGCTTGGTAGAGTCCAGAAGTTGGGCGCTCACAACTGTCATGGGAGAAAATAACTCCTGTCATTCTCTCCTACAGAGCATCGCAACATGCCCCAGGCAGACGCCATGGTGCTGGTAGCCAGAAATTATGAGCGCTATAAGAATGAGTGCCGGGAGAAGGAGCGAGAGGAGATTGCCAGACAGGCAGCCAAGATGGCAGATGAAGCCATCCTGCAGGAAAGGGAGCGCGGAGGCCCCGAGGAAGGAGTGCGCGGGGGGCACCCTCCAGCCATCCAAAGCCTCATCAACCTACTGGCAGACAACAGGTACCTCACTGCCGAGGAGACTGACAAGATCATCAACTATCTGCGAGAGCGGAAGGAGCGCCTTATGAGGAGCAGCACCGACTCTCTGCCTGGTGAGCTACGTGGCAGGGCCGAGGTGAAGTTCTGACTCTGCATTTCTCTAACCCCCAGGCTCTGTTGGGAGGGTGGCAGGCCCAAGCTCTTTGGGGTGGGTAAGGGCAATGAGCCCGTCCCCTGGGTTCTCCCACGGGCCATCCTTGCTGATGTAATGATAACGTAACATTTGGGTACTGAATTCCAGTCCCTGTAGTTAATGTGGCGATGGGTGGGCTAAGATTGCCAGCTACCTGGTAACCGAGATGGATGCCTTTGTTCCTTTAAGTAGTCCTCTGGGGCACCTAGGCTGTTTTCTGGAGACAGCATATACCATGAAGTAGCTCCTTTGGGAAATTGATGTTATAGTCTGTGTACTATGTGATTGATGTGATCAGTGATTGTTGTTCTTCCCTGGCTGTTAAGCCTCCTGCCCGCGGAGGGTACTTTCAACTAGATACCTCCTCCTTCTGTCTTTTAGGCCCGATTTCCCGCCAACCACTCGGGGCGACCTCGGGTGCCTCGCTGAAGACACAGCCAAGCTCCCAACCGCTCCAGAGCGGCCAAGTGCTCCCCTCTGCTACACCCACTCCAGCTGCACCCCCCACCTCCCAGCAAGAGCTTCAGGCCAAAATCCTCAGCCTCTTCAATAGTGGCACGGTTGTGGCCAATAGCAGCTCTGCATCCCCTTCAGTCGCTGCCGGAAACACCCAGAACCAGAATTTTTCCACGGCAGCGAACAGCCAGCCTCAGCAAAGATCACAGGCCTCTGGCAATCAGCCTCCAAACATTTTGGGACAGGCGGGATCTGCTCGGAACATGGGCCCCAGGCCTGGGGCTCCTTCCCAAGGGCTCTTTGGCCAGCCTTCCAGTCGCCTGGCACCTGCTAGCAACATGGCTAGCCAGAGGCCCGTGTCTTCCACAGGTATCAACTTTGACAATCCAAGTGTACAGAAGGCTCTGGACACCCTGATCCAGAGTGGCCCTGCTCTCTCCCACCTGGTTAGCCAAACTACAGCACAGGTGGGGCGGCCCCCGGCCCCGTTGGGATCCTACCAGAGGCATTACTGAGGCTAAGTCTCTCAACTGTCCCCAGTCCCCTCATCCCCTGGCCTCCTCCCACCTACTGCGTTCAAATAGAGTTACTTGGAGGATGTTCTCTGCGCCTCTCCAGGTCTACATCGAATGTTTCTACCACCTGCTCTCTCTTCTGCCCAAGGCTTTGTTGCTTATTCCTTCCAGAGTCAGAGTTTATACTGCATTTGGGGGTGTATCTTTTTTTGTCGTTTTTGGTTTTTGTTTTGTAGAAAATAAATATCTCTAGGGTCACTTGGGCAGTATAGGTGTCCGGGCTCAGTTTATATTTCATGGGTTTCTCTGGTCTCTGTCAGCTGGATTTGGGGGTTGAGGAGAAGGAAGAAGCCACGCCCCGATCAACTGAGTTTGGAACAGCATTTTCATGTCCGTCGCCACCGCCTTTGTTCATTTTGAACCTATCGAGGTTTTTTTCAGCTTCACACAGGCCGACCAGAGCTCAAGCTCCTGTCTGCAGCTGCTTCCTAGGGTTGCAGAAAGCCAGCCTGGGCTGGGCAGGCACGGTGTCCTCGTGCCCCGCTCCATGTGTATGGGGTCTGCCGGAGGATTCATAAAGCAGCTGCTCTGGGGTTTGTCTAGGAGAGTGCGTGGCGGCCACGGAAGCAGGCGCTTTTCTGCCTAATCCAGGGTTGTTAGTTTGGGGTTTTCTTTCTTTCTTCTTTTCTTTCTTTTTTTCTTCCTTTCTCTTTCTTTCTTTTTCTTTCTTTTCCTTCCTCCCCTTTCCTTTTTTTTCTTTTTTCTTTCCCTTTCTTTCTTTCTTCCTTTCTTTTTTTCTCTTTCTTTTCATTTCATTGGAGGATCTCCAATGGATTGAACAGCTCCAGTCACCAGCAGTTCAACAAGAACTGTAATCTGGGCCCTGACCACTCTCACCCCCTTAACGTTTTTGTCAGCTTCTCCCTCTCCAGTGCTGGTTTCATGGAGGTTCTGAGAAAGCAACTCTAGACTCTGGCAGGGAACACCCTTTTTTTTTTTCAGTGATTGTTTGAGCTTTTGGCTCAGAAATCAGGCTCTTATTTTCATTTGGACTCTTCTGTTTCTGAGCAGCAGGAGGTAGGGACCATTTTGATGTCAGACTTTTGGTAGCTGGGCATGTCCTTGATATAGGTGGTTGTTCATAACTTTTGAGCCAGAGTGAAATTATTGGAGGACTTCTGGCTGCTGCTCTCTATGGAGCCAAAGGAAGCTGCCCTCTCCCTAGGGATGGTGCTCATCAGAGCCCTGTGGGTCACAGTCTCAAGGGTCCCCTGCAGGGATGAGGGAGGGCAGGGACCTCAGCTGAGTCCTTGCCAGTGGCTGAGCGAACAATGCTTTCAAAAACTCAAGGTCCCCGATGGCAGCGTTTTATGTTCTGACCTGTTTGTGTTCTATAGTGTTTTTTTCCTCTTTGGAATTCTGTGTTGTTAATAAGATGAGATGATTACTTTTTATTAAAATGAAAAAGTAAAAGCTGTGTTGTCTTTTTGGGGTGTGAATAACTGCAGGGGCATTCCCTCCCCAGTCAGAAGGTGAGGGCCCCTGACGGAACATTGACTGGTTTCCGTCTGCCATGACGCCCACCCCCTCTTGTCCTCATCTGTGGTTGCGGTCAGCCCCGAAAACCTCCTCTAACCCTAGTCCTCTTCTGCCACACCTCCCCCGGTCAGAAGCTTTAACATCAGGTCAGAGCAAAAGCCTGCTGGCTAATTATGATGCTGTGTTAAACGTGCTTGTTTGTGGTGGACTCTCAGTGTGGCGGCAGGCTTGTCCGCTCACTCTGGGAAAGGGACGTTTCTGAGGAGGCCGTTTCTGGCCGCTGGCCAGTGGAGCAGGGTGCTCTCCTGCTTCGATTTGGCCTCAGCTGCCACCCTGTGTTCTACCCACTATGTGGGCAGTTGGCAGAACCGTAGAGTCATAGAAAGTGGGAGCCTGGAAGAGCATTTAAGGGCCAGGAGCCTGGGGAAGGGGGCGAGGTCGACCAGCAAGCAAGGGCCTGACCTGGTTGTCCCCGGCAACCAGACCCTGAGGCGCAGCCCAGCCAGGGACCGTGGGTCGGGGTGTGATGAGGCAGGGCCCCTTCCGAAGAGCCACCTTGAGTTCCGCTCCTTCCCCCTCAAGGGTCCATACAGCATACCTCAGGCTGTGAAGGGTATAATAAAATTATTTTTATTGCATTTTGTGCAGACGGGAGTCTAAAAAATACAGTAAAAGCTGTAAAGCATTAAATGGGAGCAGAGGAGCATTCAACAAGAAAGGAAAGAACCAACGCGCTCCTTTCCGTGTTGGCACAAAGAACACAAGATCAGTACTGAGGCGGAATGCGGAATACTGAAACACACTGAAAATTAAAGGCAGGCCTAATAATAGTAATAAATAATCTTGATTTGGTTTGCAACCTCTCCTATTTACAAGGGTTTTCAACTTCATTGCATTGCCCTGCACATAGATCGGCTAAAACAAAAGCAACACTATCACTACGAGGCTATTGAAATATTGCACTTAGAATAAAAGTCACTTGAATGGACATGAAACATCTAGCTACAATGATTATAAAGATAATTTGATGAATGACCTGTGATAACATTCATAACAAATATTGCACATGTAGCACAGAAAACTTGGGTTTTGTTATGGGATGTTTGTCTTCTTCAACAGAAACTTTGCTCTTGCCAACCAGACATTCTGGGCCCAGATAGTGCAACTTTGGTTCCCTAATTGGTGGTGTTGATACAGCCCCTTCCCCTTCTGCCCAGGCTGCCACTTAGCCTGGGGATGCTCAGGCCCCCAGAAGGCTAGACCCAGCTGTGGTTCTCGAAGGTCTTTTGAAAGATGCAGGGGGGTCAGGTGGGGGGGCCTGGTGTCTTAATATTTCCAACCTTCTGGAGAGTCCATCTTGCCCCCTTATCAAATCTCAGAGGGCCTTGGCCTAACAGGCAGATACTGAGACCTACCTCCAGCCACACCTGACCCAGTCTATAGACGGCAACAGCTCCAGCTCTCCGCCTTGGGCTCAAAGGGAAGGAGGTGGTGAGGTCAGGAGTACTCAGTAGCCCCAGCTCCGGGAGGTGGGCAGGATGTCTAACTAGGTGCAAATGTCAGGGACCTGGAGCTGGAGGTACTGAACCCGGTCCCAGAGGGCGCGGGAACGAGCATGCAGTGCCTGTCCCCCTTAGTGACGTGCCCTGGGGGAAGGGAGCCCGCCCAATGCGCCTTCTCTAGGGATAGACGGCGCCTCTGACCGGGCTGCGTGGAGCAGAAGCGCCAAGGACTGGAGTTGGAGAAGCCAAAGAAAGGCTTTGGGTCCTGGTTGGAGGAGGGCAGAGAGGCGCTTAGAACAAAGCACATGGCGACTCCAGCCCTCCCCCAGGCCCGGGTGCCTGGGAGACGCAGCTAGAGGCCGCTGCTGGGCAGCAAGGCCCGGCCCCGGCACGCGGGAGAAGGCGGCTGGGTCCCCGAGGCCGGAGCTGCCAGCTGCCGGGTGGGGACAGGGGAGGGAACATCAGGAGCAGAGCTGGGGCCTCCCCGGTGGGTCTGGCCCCTAAACCCAAATCGCTTCCCCTCCTCCCTCGCCTGTCCCAGGGACGCAACTCCGGGGAGGGGACGCCCTCCAGCTCCCCGGTTTCAGTCTTTGGCGAGGAGCCATGGGATAGGGGGAGCAGGCGACCGGCCGACGAGGAGAGACGCCCGCTCTCCGATGAAGGCACGGGGGCGGGGCTTCCTCGGTCTCTCCGCCCCCCATCCCCTCACCACCCCCGCCCCCAGCAGCCCCTCCCCGGTCCTGGCTCCGGCTCGCGGGGAGCCGAGAGGCGGCTGCGCGCGTCTCCGCAGCCGCTGGGAGGCGGATCCAGGAAAAGCCGGGCGCTGGTCTCACCCCATCTCCAAAACGAACTTGCGGGAAGGGTCGGAAGCCTGGGGCGCGCGGGAAGGGCGAGGAGGCGAGAGCGGAGCGGGGGTGTCGAGGGGCCAGGACCACGACTCCCGCCTGGGCCGAAAGCACTTTTGCTCCCAAACTCGCGGACGTCCAGGAACACCCAGCCTCCCGAGGCCGCCGCCTGCCGCGCGTGCCCCCAGCGGGAGAGCTCGAAGGCGGCGAGCAGAGAAGTCCGTTGCGCTTCTAGTCACAGAAATATGGGGACGTTAAAAATACACGCGATGTCTCCTGTACACTATGTATAGGCGCGGCCCCGCGCGGAGGGGCGGCGGGTCGGGCCGGGCGCGGCCTCCCCACCGCGCGCCCTCGGGCCGCCCGGGTGCCGGGCCCGCGCCGGGGCGCCGAGGAGGACCGGGCGGGGCTGGGGAGGGGACGCGGCCGCGCGGCCCGCGGGCGCTCCTCACGGCCCCGCGCCTCCGCCCTCCGCGCCTCCCCGGCCTTATTGCAGCGTCTCCTCCGGCGGGGCGAGGCCGGGCCCGCAGAGCGACGAGCCAACGGGGCGCTCGGGCTCCGGCCTCCGCGCGGGGCGGTCCCCTCCGAGTCAGCCCCGAGCGGCGTGGCCTCCGGGCTTCAGGCAGCGGGGAAAGGGGCCAGGGCGCGGGCACAGGGTCTGTATGTAAACGGTGACAGCGGCGGGGGGCGCGGCGAGGGCTCCGGGGCCGCCGGCCGGGCGCGCTCGGGCCCGGGTGGCAGGTCCTGGCTCTCAGGAGTAGATGGTGATGACCTCGCGGCCGCCGCCGCGGACCAGCATCACCCGGTCCAGGTGCTCGGTGAGGACCTCGAGGAACTCCATGTCTGAGCGCCAGTCAAGGAGAAAAGCCGCGTCCCCTTCGCCAAGACGGAGTGGAGGGAGGGTCGCGATCGGGCGCCGGGGACCCCTGGGCCCGCCTCCCGGTCTGAGGTTCCTGACGCGGGAACGCCTCGGCTCTTCCCTCCCAGGACGAGGACCCCGTTGCCCCTGACGTCCGCCTCCCTCCCGCACGCCCCACTTTAGGTCCTGGATACAATTTTCGTCACCGTTGCGGTTGCGGGGAGGTCCAGGCATGTTGAGCAACACCAGCTTGGCATCCCGGGATTTCTTCACGATGACCTCGTTCAGCCGCACGGCAGTGTGCATGCGCCGCACGTTGGACTGGTTCCTGGGGGGGGCAGGAGGGGAGGCGGGCGCGTGAGCCCGAAGCCGGAGGGCAGGACCCAGTGCCCTTCCAGCCCCAGGCGCACTGGGCCGCTGGCACCGGTCAACCCCAGACCTCTCCAAGTTGGGCTATTCAAGAGACCCCAAACGGCCAGGGGCCCGCGCTGAGGGTTCGTGACAGACTGAGGAGAGCAGGGACCCTGGCCAACCCAGAAGAGAGAATTAAAAAATCCTGAAGCACTTACAAATTCTCCCACTCCCTTCAGGAAACACAAGAGAAGCAAAGAGAGGAAGAACGAGAGAGGGGTCAGAAGAAGGAGGGGCTGAGCACTTGGGCCACCATCCTCCCCCTCCCCCACCCAGCGCTCGCGGGTCCCGCTCTCCCGGCCACACCCCCTTCGCTTCTTCACGGCGCACGTGGGAGCGCCGACCCTCGGCCATCGGCCCGACCCCAGGTCCTCGGATGGGGACGCCCAGACAAGGTCTGGGCGGGGTCTTCCCACCAGGACCTCCTCTGCTCATCTGCTCTGCCACGGGGAGCAAAGACCCTGCAGGCTCACCCCAGCCCCCAGCCCCCAGCCCGCAGCCCCCAGGCCCCTACGGCTTCATGCTGAAGAAGTCCTTGATGCCCTCCGAGGAGACGGGACTGGGGCCCTTATTCTTCTCTGCCACCGACTTGTCCTTGGTCCAGGTGAGATGCACCTTCTCAGGATCGGCCTCGCCCTCCCCCTCAGGCTCCTCCCCCGGGGACGGAGAGCTGCTGGGGCAGCTGGGAGCGCTCTGGTCGTGGATGAGCTGCACCTGGGAGATGAAGGAAGGGGCGGGCAGCACGTGACTCCCTTGGCCGAGGCCAGAGGCGCGGCTCCCACCGGCTGGGGCCAAACCACCCAGGCGCACACCTCCTCTTCTGGCTTCTCCTCACTGTCACCAGCGGTCTCTTCTGGGACGTTGAGGCGGAGCCGAGTGTTGGCTGGATTCTTTCTCCGGATTGAGCCGCGAGACTCATCTGTGATACTCTGGATCTACGGAGTGACACAGGTTAGCGCCAGCTCGGCTAGGAGTCACCACCCGTGCCCTGCAAACAGCTACCTCCAGAGCTGATGTTCAGCCACGAGGCACACTTCTGGGAGCCGTACCAGCTGTTAAAACATTGCAAGGCTTCCATACCAAATAGCTTTTGCCCCGCTGGCCTGGCCGCTCCAACTCATCCGCAGAACCCCTGACCTCCCCACCGTCCAGCAAGCAAAGGGTTAACACTTGGCCCAGCAGGGCTCTATCTTAGCACCTCGGTCCAGTGTCGGTTCCAACTGGTCAGTGCACATGCCATTGTTTTTTGTTTTTTTTTTTAATAGTGTTCACTATCACCCTGGACAACATCCTTGAAGTGCTCACCTTTCCCAGCTCAAAAAGGTACCCACCACTCATTCCCCCGAAGATCCATTAACCAAATCTGAGAAATATATTATCCACACCTGGGAGACCCCCTCAACCATGGTCTGTCGCTCTCACCTACAGGATCGATTCCACAGGCAACCTGTCACCTGCCCCCCAGAGCTCTTCAGTCCCCGGCCACAGTTACCATCACTCATTTCACCAAGGGGTGGGCTTTCATCCCAACTCGGGGCGCCAGTGGTCCACATTACTCACACCTGGGAGATCTTACACCCATACCCCGTGGGGGGCTCATCATCATTACCCCCTGAGAACTCATCAACCGTACCCTAGGAGGTATGCCCCCAACTCCCACCATCAGCTATATCCCTAAATAACCATCTGTTACCCACTCTCGCAGGGTCTATCACATGATCCCCCACACTCGGAGCCCACGCCCATGAGGAATCATCATCCATACATATTTAGCTTCCACGATTCTCCCTTGGGCCCCAGAAGTCACATACAGAGGAAAATCTGTCACCCGTGCCAAAGCCCTCTGCATCCTGGCTGGCAGGCTTGGTAGGTGCAATGTACCCCTGCTGCTAGGGAGGTGGGGTTGAAGGGAATAAGGGTGATGAGTAATACGCTAGGGTGAAGGCCGTGCCAATGGCCAGGAGTGTGAGCCCCGGGCCATCCCTAACCTGTGCAGACCCAGAACTGGCAGCAGCTTGAGGCTCTCAGAGGCCAGCCAGGGCAACCTCACCTCGCGCTCTCGCTCATTCTTGGTTAAATGCATCTGTTTGAGGATCTGAGAACGCTGCTCCATCACCAATGTCTTCTCGTAGGTGTACGCAGAGATATCGCTTTCATGCTGTGGGCGGACAGGGACGGGGGGGTGGCGGGGGGGCAGGGTAGAGTGACAGGGGCAAGGGAGGAAAGCATGAGCTCAGGTGCAAGGCCAAGGGAAGGGAGGCGGACCCCCTTCCTTCTGCCAGCCTAGGGCTTCTCTCTCTAATGACCTAGTTTAACCAATAGCTGTGGGAGGCAAGGACGAAGCAGAGGACAATGCTCTTTGAAGACAATGCCGCTCATTCCCTCCTCAGCCCAGCACAGGACCAGGGTGTGAATGGGTGAATTAATGAATGAGCAGATTAATTAATTACCCGGGTGAATGGAGAAGGGGAAGAAATTTTAAAGGAACAAAGTGATGAATGAATACATATATGGATGAATGGGTAGTTGAGTGAATGACTACATTAATGAATACACAGAGGGATGGGTGGATGCGTAAATAAACCGAGGGGGACGGATGGATGAGAGGCCATGCGGTGTAATCGCCAGGGGCCTGGACTCTGAAGTCAGCCTGCCAGGGTTTGCATCGTGGCTCTGCCATTTGGTTGTCCTGTTGAGCAAATTACTTAACCTTTCCGTGCTTCAACTTCCTAATCTGTAAAATGAAAATGCTGATAATTGTATCTGTTTCACTGGTTGTTGTAAGAATATATATATATATATATATATATACACACACATATATATATAATGTGGCGTAAGACAGTACCTTACATATAATGACTTGGCTATTCTTGTAAAGAAGAGAGGGACGGATGGATGGATACATGGGCAGACTCTTGGGTTACTCGAAGAGAGGCTAAGAGGTAGGTAAGATGGGGAAGGGATCCAGCATCATAAGCTGATCGATTTGGGGGTTGCCCTATTTGGTGCTAGGGCCAAGAGGAAAGAGGGCCGGCTAGGACTCCAGAACTTCAGGGGTGGCTGGTAGGGACTCACCATCTCCACGACCTCGACCTCCGCGGTGATACGTAAATGGTACAGAAAGGTGGTCAGGTCCTTCTTCATCTGGATGCTGTTGTCGTCCATCTGGGCCACGGTGAAGATGCGCATCTTGCACTTCCGCCAGACCTGGAGGGGTGAAGGGGACCCAGAAAAGCCCAGCCCAGACGCAGTGAGAAAATTCAAGGTCAGAACCTAGAGAGGACCCTGTCCCTCACCCTTCCCACCCACCTTCCCCCGCCCCCGCCACACACACACACACACACACACACACACACGCAGACCCAAAATCCTCTACCTTGGAGGCCACTCCCGACAAACCACCCCCCTCCCCCGCTTAGGTAAGAGTCCCCATTAAAGTATCGCTTGCAAGGGTGAAGCAGCGCTCTCCTTTACAAGGCAAGGACACCCGCCAGAGGAGACACACTCAGGTCCTAACATCTCAGGGGAAGGGAGGCGATCAGCCCCCCTCTTCCAGGAGCTCCCGGGGAGGGGCTCACGTGGAGGCTGGCCCTGGCCAGAGCCCACGAGCCACGCAGAGCCACGCTCGCTCACCTTGTGGTGTCGCAGCAGGAAAGGCAGCAACATGAGCATGCCGCCGTCGTGCACAATCCACCAGACGTCGATGCTGCCCTCGGAGAAGCGCTCGGGGTTCCCAGGGAACATGGAAACGTTCTTGGTGACCAGTAGGGCCAGGTGACCAGCTGTGGTTTCCCGGACCAGCTCTGGGGAAGGCCAAGGAGAGGGCCAGAGGGGAGAAGAGCGACCCCGGTCCCTTCCTGCACCAAGGCTCCTGGCACCCAGCACCCCACCCCACCCCACCCGGCCCCGGCCTTGGCCTGAGTAGTCAGAAAACCAGCATCTACGTAGGTCTCATCACTGAATTGTTGTTTGGATTGGGGAAAGCCTCTCGACCTTGCTGGGCCTCAGTTTCCCCACCTGTCAAGTGGCAATGAGACCACCTCCCCTTCCTATCAGGAGCTCTTCCGTGCACGGCCTGGTTTATCCTCTCAACTGCCTTTATGATCCACCCGGAAAGGAGCCAGAATAGCCTGGAGTCAACAGGGCAGCCTCTAGGCGCCCAGCTGTGTGATCTGGAGCAAATTCCTCCGTCTCTCCGGGCCTGGGCCTCCGTTTCACACCAGTAAAGGGGAGATGACACTGCCTCGCCAGCCCACACGGGACCGCTGAGAGGATAAGAGGCTTAGAGAGAGGCTCAACTTGTCTGGCACACAGAACACAGTCTATACATGTCCGATATTATATTACTACCAAGGCGTCTAGTGCTCAGAGAGGGTGAGTCACTTGTGAACGATCACACAGCTAGGAAGGGCCAGAGGTGAGATTGAGACCCAGGCCTCTCTGACTTCGCAGCTGTAGCTCTTTCCGCTGCCTTCCACTGACTCTCTCTCTCGGGGCTGAGTCAGCTCTGCAGGGCCCAAGACTATCTCCCTCACACCTGAGTCCTCAGCGCCTGGCACATGGCCAGCTCTGAGCACCGACCCCCGCATGTGCGACACCCGGGAAAGAGCCCCCGGGCCCAAGAGGGAGAGCCCACCGCCCACCGCCGTCCCCGGCCCACCCAGTGTTACCAATGAAGTTCCTCCATGTCTGATGATCTTCCTTCTGCCGCCAGTTGCGGGGCCAGCCAACCAGCACGGTGTTGTGCTGCAGCCCCCCGAGGCCCCCGGACTGGATCAGATGCGACACGCCGTCACGCAGGTTGGAGGAAATCACTACCTGGCAGAAGCCTTTCACTTTCTCTGCCTCCATCAGGCGCCGGATGGACTGGGAGATGGGGGGAGGGGCGTGTCAGACAAGGACGAGCCTCAGGCCTCCATTCCGGCTGTCTCTCCCCTTCACTGTCCCCATCTTCTCGAAGCTCAGCTCCGATCACGTCAGTCTCTGGCACCAGAATCGCGCATGGCTCCCCATCACCTATTAGCCCCATTCCTTGTGGATCCGGGGAAGCCGTCCGTGACCTTAGCCCACACTTCCCGCACCCTGCCTTTGCTGGCAAGCCCTCCACCCCCACCGGGACCCTCCCCCCATTGCAGATCACACCCTGCTGGCCCAACTCAAATGTCACCTTCTCAGAAACCACCCCCCACCCAGACCAGAACGGAACTGGGCTGCTGTGCGTGCCCCGACAATTTGTTTTTAACAACTTTTAAAAGTTAGCATAATGATGAGCATTTTCAATGCACACTCAACCTGCACTATGAAGGTAGGATTCTTATTAGTCTTATGTTATAGATGAGGCAATTGAGGTTCAGAGAAATTAAGTCTTCCTTAAGGCCACCCAGCTAATGGGTATGTTATTGTAGGGGTTCAACTCCAGGGCTCTGACACCATCCCCCACGCTCTAAACCCCTACCCTGATGTCAAGCAGAGAGGGCTTCAACGCCTACCTCGGGCACCTCCTGGCTGTGTGACCTCAGGCAAATCGCTTAACCTCTGTGAGCCTCAGTTTGCCCATCCGTCAAATGGGGATGGCAGCTACCTCATTGAAGAACAGGCAGAATTACAGGACATGATGTGGGTAAGGCAGCATGCTGCTTGACAGATTGGAAGCACGCAACACATTCTATTATTCTGATGATATGAACCCTAGTGAAGCATCTACCAACAGCAGGAAGGCTTGAGAGCCTTCTGGGTACGTTCTATCTTCCCACTAGCCTGTGAGCACCTTGAGGCCTGGGATCTGGTCTTATCCACCCCCCATCTCCCCAGGCCCAGCCCTCTGTCTGGTTCGCAGCACCTTCTCACCCACTCCATATTGAAGGAAGTTGACCAGTGGAGGCCTCCAGCCCTGGGCCCTGACAGATTGGTGTGAACGGCCCAGTGAGGCAGAAACAGCAACTGTCACAAGCCATTAGGGGTACTCCTCCCCATCTCTCCTCTCCCCCCTCCGGCCCCCTTTCCTTTCTCCACAACTAGTCACAGCCCCAAGGGGAGAGAAGCCTGGATCGAAGACAGAACCCACCTGCTCAGCTACCCACCAGGTTCCAGACACGTGTTAGTGCCCCATAACACAGAAGCCAGCCGCCCCTGCCCACGCTGGCCCTGTACACTAAGAGTACAGACCGGTGCTCTTAGAAGCAGGTGACCCAGAGCCAGGGACGCAGGCTCAAATTCTGACTATGCTCCCAGCCAGCTCTGTGACTTTCAGCAAGCTGTCTTCCCTCTCTGGGCCTGTTTCCCCTTGTACTAAATGTGGATACTCACACTGCCAACTTCACGCGGCGTGAGGGTCGAAAGAATCATAGATGTGAAAACACTTTGAAAGATTTATACGTTGGCAGGGAGAAGCCTGGAGTAGGAGTCAAGCAGTCCTAAGTTGAGTCTGTTTTCTGTCCTTAGACAAATGACCTGACTTCTCTAAGCCTCAGTCTCCCTATCCATAAAATGGGGCCCTTTTGGCTCTGATGGTCTTTGGTTCCGACAATTGGATTCTAAGGAACTCACTCGCTGAGTCCTTAGATTCCTCTTCTAAGAAAGAAGAAAGAAAAGCATGAGCCACCTTTGACCCCAAAGGAGGTAAGAAGGCAAAGTGTAAAGGGTCAAGTCAAGGGACTTGTCCTTGCCCCCTTCCCACCAGGGACTCCTCTCACCTCCTCTGCCCGCTGGGCCTGGGGATGGTTGTCCAGAAAGGTGCCCTCAAGGACAGAGCCCACAATGGTCAGGCCCTTCCCTGCCTTGAGCTGGGAGGTCAGTGAGAGCAGCTGTGGATGTACCACATTCTGGTCTTGGTCCACGCGCACCAGCACCAGCAGCTGTGGCCTGAAAAGGATTCAAGGTCCATTCAACACCCACCCAACTTCTACCCACCATACGCCACGCCCCCACACACCAAAACACTGGTGAGCTTACTAGCCATCCATCCTCTATACCCCCACCCACTTACCCATCTCGCTGTCCACCTCACTCATCCATCCACCCAGTCACCCACCCATCCATTTTATCCTTCCGCCACCCACTCACATCCATATTAACTTACCTACATATGCATTATTCACCTAGTTATCTAACATCCACCTGCCACCAACCATTCACACGTTCATCTATTCACCAATCACCCTCCCATACATATGTACACTTAGCCATCTACTCATCTGTTTATCCATTCACTTCCTTTTTCATTTGGCCATCCCATCCATCCAACCAACCATCAGTTTAAGAGCATTCTCTGAGCACTCTGGGCTAGACCCTGTGCCAAGCATTTAAGAATTCACAAACAATGCAAAGCCCGGGTCTCTGGAAGACCCAGTTTAGTAGACATCAGCAAGTGCAAGCCAACAGTGTCCTAGTCAGAGCTCAGAGTTCAGGCCTTCCTCTCGGCAAAGTGACCTGAGGGAGATGAGCGAGGGCTGGGCTTGCAGAGCAATCAGCTAGAAAGCAGGCGGGGCTGAGAGGTGGAGGTAAAGATTCTGCTTCCGGTTCTGCCTTCCGTGGCCTCTGAGACCTTCTCTGGTCCCCGATGTTCACACGAATAAAGTGGAGGGATCGTTCTTAATCTAGAAATTTCTAGAAGCCCCCTATAACTCTCACAGTGAATGGGTCCACCTTTCCCAGAGCAAATGCTACACGATATTACATTTATCTGTCTCCGTGTGTGCCTGCTCCGTGGAACTATTCACTCACTAGGTCCCCAGAGACTGGAAAGGGGCCCGGCACAGATCATGCATTCACACATGTTTTTAAACACATGATAGGTGAATGGGGGGATCAATGGATGGTACCTCAGCCTGACCCCAGGTACCGCAGGTGGGAAAGGTTCAGACTAGGCTGAGCAGAGGAGGAGACATTAAGGACACACCATCGTGGCGGGAACACCACCCAGCAAACAAAACAGGTGAGGGAGAGTCAGGCCCTGCTCCCTTCCTGTCCTTCCTCTGGGCCCTCCCACGTGCACCTGGCCACTTACCTCCAGTTCTTGGTATGTGGGGGCCCTTCCTCCAGGCGTAAGAGGGCGTAGCGTGCAGCGCTGAGGGACAGGCCTCGGATCCCATCACCCCACTCTTTCTCTGCCCTGGGGACCCAAGGGGATCAACCAGAGTAGAAAGCCAGGGGTGTCAGGAAGAACCACGCACACAGAAGTGGCTGCCCCAGCAGACAATGTGCAGCCATTCTGCCACCTCCTTTTCTCGAAGCTTCAGCCCCTCCCTCAACTCCTGTCCTCTATCTCCCAATCCCACCCCCATCACCCTTCCCCCTCCCCTCCATCCCCAGCCTCTCCCCACTCTTACCCCATCCCTACCCCCTTCCGGCCCTCCCCACTTCCCCACACTTACCCGCGGTACTCGATATATTTGTAGATGAGCCCAGCAATGAGCATGGCCACCAGGGCGTAATACCAGGAGCAGATAAACATGAGGGCCAGGCAGAGGCTCATGCCCAGGAAGGAGAGTGTCCTGAACAATGGGAGGAAGACCCAGCCTCTGAGTCCCAGCAGGACTGTCACTGGTTCCCGGGGCTCAGACAACAAGGCAAGAACTGGGAGGTCTAGGGCAGCTCAGGTCTGGGGGAACTCACACCATCATCTCCAAGAGCACCATGGGAATCTGGGAGCTTCTGGGTGAATGAGCAGCCACAGACAGCACCACTCCATGACACCCCCCCCCCCACTCCTGAGAACACACTGCCTTGTCCCAGTGCCTTAGACCCTGCCGCACCACCCTGCCAAATGGTTTCTGAGGCACAGGTGTCTGGAGAGAGTTGTAGGCAAGATCTCCTGGGAAGAGTGTGTCCCCAGGAGGAGGTAACTGGCAAAGCAGGAGCACTGAGATGGGAGTCAGGCAGCTGGGTTCAAGTCCAGGTCTGTCGGAGACTTTCTGAGTAACCTTGGGCTACTCCCTACCCCTGTTTGAGCCTGTTCCCTCTCCGTAGACCAAGCATGGTCATTCCTGCCCTGTCTGCCCCACAGGCCTATTGTGAGGATGAAGGACCATAAAGTAAAATGATCAGAAGAGCCCCAGGCTCCACATAATAAGAATCTTCCATGCACTAAACCCTGTAACACTCACGAGGGCCCCTGAGGTCAGTGCAGTTGTCATCCCCATCTCACAGCTGAGGACACTGAGGTTTCCTCTTCTAGACTGAAAGACGTTGGGCATTGTGGGGAGGGAGGGACTATAGCCGAGACTGTTCACGACTGTGTTATATTATTATTTGTGGTTATAAGGTTCTCCAGAACCTTTTTCATGCTACTTGGGCTACAAAAGCTGGAGAAATGGACTCCTTTTTTTAAATTTTGGGACCCCTAGACCTAGGGGATGGGCTAGGGTGAAGTGGGGTGGGGGTGGAGATAGGAGAGTGTTCTGTTAGGCAGGGAAGGGCACAGGGCACCCACCAGTGGTAATATCGAAAGCGTGGCCTCCAGTTGGGGGTCCTCAGCAGTGTCTGTACGGCACAGGCCAGGTTCACAAACATGTAGCACATCAGGAAGAACCTAGAACACAGAAAGGCCCCAGGAGAGGCAGAGATGCAAAGGGAGGCAGAAACAGAAAGAGAAACATAGGGAAAGAAAGGGGGGGAAAGAGGATAAGAAACTGAGGAGGTGGCCAGATCACATTCTGGAATGGGATTCAAGGGCCAGATCCCCTTTCAGCACACCCTGATGTGTGTGGGAGTGAATCTTCATATAACAAAAGACAGGTTGTTACACTATTGGGTGGGCTATCCAGGGTCACAACTGAGGATCCAGGTAGAGAGACCCCCCCCCCAGAGCTGATGGGGAGGGCAAGAGGCCAGCACGCACATAGAGAGGATGGGGGCAACTTCGTCGAGGGATGCAATGAGGATGCCAATCTCACAGATGCAGGCCGTCAGGAGCAAGGCCCATGTTGGCTCTCCGTTGGCTTTGCCGTGGCCAAAGACCTGGGGACAGAGCAACCATCATAAAGGTCTGAGATCTTAGACACTTCTTGTCTCTCTTGTCCAGTCTTGGGGACCAGTGCAATGGAGGCAGGAATCCCCTAACCAGTGAGGAAGTAGGGAGAGGATGCTGTATTCCTCACCCTTACCCAAGGGGATGCCAGTCTTTGGCTATGTCTCTCCCACTCTGACATTGGTACTTCAGTTAATGAAGTTCAAATGACCCCTTAAGGGGAAGAGAAGGACCTGTAGGACAGATGGAGAGGAGCTACAGGGACCAGCAAGTGGCCATGACTGTGTGCTCCATAAATCTTTTTTTTTTTTTTTTAAGCACCATGGAGAGAGCCACACTTACCCTTTGGCTACCTCCCTGCCTGATCACTCAGCCAAAGGAGGGCTAATGGTTTCTCCCCTAAGAGCAGACAACTCTGCCCAAAGAGATAGCACTGACCATGGGCCAAATCCCAAATAAGGCACACCCATTCTTCTTATTGGTAGTGCAGAGCAGCAGGGCCCTAGGGGGCCTTGGCTCACCCGGTGGCCTCTCCGGGCAGTGGCTTGGCTGACCGGTATAACGGATGGGCTTTTCTTCCCACACTCCACCCCTCACTGACCTGCAGGAAGGGCACTATGCCGTCCCGGGAGATGGCCTGCAGCAGGCGTGGGGCCCCCGTGAGGCTCTGAAGCCCAGCCCCACAGGTGGAGAAGAAGGATCCGATGACAATGACCCAAGGGGATGGCCAGGCCAGTGTTCCCACCACCAGGTTGCCATTCACGGCTTCGCCAAACCTGGAATGAAGCAGCAAGGGGACAGGAGATGCTGGGTGAGCAATGCCACCTGGATCTCCAGGGCGTGTCTCCCACACCAACCCCAGGACCAGTTGTACACCCATCACAGGACTAGGCTCTCTAGGAGCAAGGGGGGAGACAAAGCTCCTAATGTCCTGGGCATTTCTGTCTGTGTGACCTTGGGTAAGTTGCCTCAGCTATAAAATGAGAATCATTATAAACCTATCTCGTATGATTGGTGACAAGATAAAAGGAACCAACACAGGTAAAATGCTTTGCACTATGCCTGGAACAAGACACTAATAGTGATTCTAGTAAATGGTCAATATTGTAATATGTTAAGCTGGAAAAAAATCTCTTGGCTTATTAGAACCTGTGTCTCCATCTGAAAAATGGGGTTCTGGCCTCATTTATGGTAATGATATCTAATGTGAGAAGCATAGAAAAGCATTTTCTAACAGTGACACTATCTTAAATTGAATGATGCTGCCTCAGTAGGTAGAGAGAGCCCTGTGGCTGGAGTGTGCAAGCAGAGGTGTGCTCAAATGGGCTGTTGCTGAAGGACTCCAAAATCAGATGAAGGGTTTTACCGGATGGCCTGCTGAATCCCTTGCAGTTCTGTGGGAGGCCTCTGATTAATTTGTTTAATGTTGATTTATTTTTTGAGGAGGGGAGGGGCAAAGGGAGAGACAGGGAGACACAGAATCCGAAGCAGGCTCCAGGCTCTGAGCTGTCAGCACAGAGCCCAACGTGGGGCTCGAACCCACAAACTGTGAGAACATGACCTGAGCCGAAGTCAGATGCTCAACCAACTAAACCACACAGGCGCCCCAAGGGGGGGGGGTGTCTCTGATTAAATGAAATAAGTGGAGATTAAGTTCCCCTAAAAGCTAATAAGTGTAATATATGCAAATTGTCCGCTTGGCCAGGTCACTCCCCTGCTTAAAACCCTTCAGGGTTTCCTCTATTTTTTTTTTTAAATAAAATAAAGCTCTAATTTCCTGGTACCAAAAACTAGGCTTCCAGGACTGGCTCCAGACGCATGTCCCCATTCCCCACCTTACAGAAGCCAGGATGGAGCCATGGAAACTGACTTCCATGACAAGACCTCCTACTTTACCCTCCTAGTGGTGCGTGCCCATACCCTTCAAATGTGTAGGCTCCAGAAGCTTGAATTTCTTACAGCTATAGGCACCTATGTGTGTGTGCACGCACACACACACACACACACACGCACACACTACTGTTTCTCTCCTCCACCTTTGTTCATGCTGTTCCCACCACTTAGAATGCCCTTCCCACTCCTAGTTACCTAACTGATCTCTACTCAACATTTAAAGTGAGAAAGATAAGTGGGAAAATGTGTGTAAGGCACTTCCAGCATCACCTCCTCTTCCCCAACCCTCTGAAGACTGGATTTCGGCCTCCTGTGCATTACCAGGGCCCACTCCTACTGCTCTACATTTCAAGTCTGTTGTTGAGCGTGGTTATCAGCCCCCAAAGAGCTCCTTCAGGACAAAAAGCATGTGTTATTTATTTTTATTCTCTCCTAGAACACTGGACAGCGACCAACATATAGATATCTAAGAAATGTTAAATGGGTTAATAGATTTTAAAGCAAAAAAAAAAAGGGAAGTAGCATTATTCTAAAAACAATGAGACACCATCCAAGTTTCTTGAGCTGGAGTGACAGGAGAAAGATAAAATATAAGAAGGTGAGCTTGCAAGCAATCGCCTGTGATCTCCCTCCCACAAGTCCCCTTGCACAGACTCAACACTCGCTGCGGGGTCTGTTTCCCAAAACCTGGCCCCATACACCCACTACCCAGAACAGGATCAGCCCCAATTCCCTTACTTACTTGTCCCGCAGGACGACCCCCTCAATGCAGGCCCCAAACAGAACAACAGAACTGATGTCTGTAGCAGAGGATGAAGGAGAATCCCCAGGATGACATTCCCCTTTCTGCTCCCAGGCCAGCTGGGTGAGGCAGCAGCTTCAGCTGCCCTCCTCCCAGCCCTCCCTATCCACGGTGGTCCCAGCCCAGCAATGCAGGATACAGACAGCAGAGGTGGTGGCAATGGCCAGGATGGTGCCAGTGGGAATTGACTTCTGGGCATCCCGTAGGTCTCCAGAACGGTTAGAACCAGCCATGATCCCTGTGAATAGAGGAGCAGCTAGTACAGGGGCCACAGGAGACAAGACAGAACAAGAAGAAAGGACACCAGCCTCGGAGCCAGGAAGTCTGGGATCTAGTCCTGGCATACCGACTGGTGTGAGAACTTGGGCATGGCTTCTCCTGGCCTTAATTCCCTCATCTGTGCAATGGGAACTGGATTTTGGCTCCTGCCTATGTGATGAGATTGCTGGACTAAGAAATTCCCCACATCATCATTGACTCTCTCCACCCATCACTCTCAGGCAGAGTCCTCCCTCTCTGAGCTCCCCTTCACCTGTGACTGAGGGGAAGTAGATGCCAACCAGCAGGGTGAAGTAGGAGGTCATGTCGCTGAAGACATAAGGATGGTCCATGTCGACAGGGGTGCCATCTGCCAGGCCCACCGAGGGCATCCCACGTCTCTCCACAATCACCCCCTTGGTCAGGTAGGAGCTCCAGAGGTTCTCTGTGGGGAGGAGATATGATGCTTAGGAGGAAAACCAGAAGTCAGGGTACCAGAGCTCCAGGGCCAGGAGGTGGGGTGGGCAGAAAAAGAAGGGTCAAGGTCAACCACTTCTCACTCCCTCAAGGCCTTGGCTCTATTTTATTTCCACTGACATTCCCTAAGCTCCTGCTTTGGGCCAGGCCATGTGCAGAGGCTTTGCACATGAATCACATCTAGTCCTTGCCCTCAAATAGTCCAGTCTGGTAGGGTAAAAAGACACAGAAAGACCTGTCTCAGACTGATTCAATATGTCCCAAACTGGTCTCACTGGCCAGCCACCTCACAACCAGCTCCTTTTTCGTATCCCTTATCTAAGTAAATGGCACCATCATTAATTCAGACAGCTTTACATTGCCCTCAACTGTTCCCCTTCCCCATATCTGTTTCAAAACCATCTCCAATTTCTGTCTATTATCCCTTCTAAATATTTCTCAAATATGCCCCTCCTCTCCTTTTCAGGATTTCCTCACTTCAGCCTTATTGACATTTGGGGCCAGATAATTCTTTGTTGTGGAGGGCTGTCCTACAGCACTGTAGAATGTTTAGCAAAATACTGGTTTCTATGCATTAGATGTCAGTAACAACCATCTAGTTGCGATGGCCAAAAATGTCTCCAGACATTGCTATATGCCTCCTGGGGGGCAAAACAGCCCTGGGGGAGAACCACTGCTCCACTCCACTCCCATGGACATCACTTGATTACTCTTGATCAGAAAACTATCATCTGTCACCTGAACTCAGCATCAGCCTCCTCCTGGACTCCCTGTTCTCTCTCCCTTTACCTTATCCATATTAACAGCCAAAAAGAACCTTTAGAAATAACACTGACCATGTCCATCCCTTATTTGAAACCCTTTCATGGCCCCCATTGCCCTCAGGACATGGTTCAAACATTCCAATATGGCTTCCAAGGCCTGCCACAATCTGGCTTATGCCACCCTCTCCAACATCATTTCTTGCCCCTCCTTCCTTTGTACTTTATGCCCCAGTCATACCAAATTATCTGTGGTTGGAAGGACACAATATGCTCTTCTCTGTCTGCATGCTTTCAGGCAAGCTGTTCTTCTGCCTTAATTCCTTTATCCCCCTAGTATAACTCAAAATCTCTTATTTTTCCTTCAAAACCCTCCTCAGATGAGTCTGGGAAGCCTGGTCTTGCCCCTTTATACACATGACCACTCCCTCCCCCGAGAGGTCTCTGTTCATTGAAGGCACATCAACTCATATTGTAATTTATTTGCTTATACATCTGTGTCCACCATTGGACTCCTTGGAGCCAAGGACTGTGACTTATTTATATCATGTTCCGGGTGCTTAGCACAGTGCTAGACACCACGGAGATAATTAGTGGTGAATACTTGTTTAAACTGATGACTTTCTTTCCTACTAGGTAGTAAGATATTGAAGGCTCCCTTTCATCTCTACTCCTCCAAGAAGCCAAGGAAAGATGGCCCAGAGTAGGTGCTCAATTAAAACTGATTGAGTTTAAGTGAATCCCAAGTAGAGTTCCTTAATCCTGACTGTTTAACCCACAATCCCTGTAGTGTTCCCTGGACACCAGCCTTCTTCCCTCCCCCCAGACCTTTGATGAGGCCACTGGCAGCGCCAGGGATGCCCTGGATCTCCGTGACATTGTTTCGGGTGAAGTACTCATCGCAGGTGGCGTTGAGGAAACGGGAGGAACAGAAAAGGCCCCAGAGCCGTGTGGTCACCGTCTCATTTCCTTCCCAAGCCAGCTTGGCACAGACATCAAAGCCATGGCGAGATAGTGTGCGGTTCCCCAGGAGGCAGATCCTAGGGAGAGCAACAAGGGAGGAAGATGGGGGAGGGACATAACCTTGCCTTGGCTTCACAATAGAACCACCAGGGGAGCTCTAAAAAACACAGATCTCAGGGCCCCGTATCCAGAGATCCTGATTTAATTGGGATGGAGCCCAGAATCGGTGTTTTTTTTTTCAAAGCTCCCCCAAGTGATTTTAATATGCGGCCACAGCAAAGAACCACGACTTTAGTACAATGCTATGTTTCAGAACCATGGACAGCAGTCTCTGTGTGCAGTCCTGGGCGGTGGGATTTAAGGGAATCTGTCCTCAAGAAAGAGGCAGGACCCACAAAGATTTGAGACTCTAGACCCTCTCTTCTGTGACCTTTCCCCCAACAGAGAAGGTATCCAACACTAATAAGGTGCCCTATTCCAGGAAGTTGTCTCCTGCCAGGAAATGCTTCTCTAACACAGAATCATCCCTTCAGAAATAATCCCACTCGGTTCTTCCCAAGTCTGCTCCACCAGCAAGCAATTGACCCTCACAAGGGAAACTCTGCCCACCTCCAGAAACATTATCCCACCCTGTAGAGATTTCCGCCAAACAAGGAGAGATTTTACTTCCCAAGGGAGGTTGCTCTAAATCCACAAGGACTCAGATTCTGAGAGATGAGGAGAGGGAGGTTGGCAGAGACTGGCGTCACAGACCCTGAAACCTAACCAGGGAGGAGGAGGGCGATGCCTTAGACTCAGAGCAACAGCACTTACGGGAAGTTGGGTGGGTCGAAGGCAGATTTGATGACCCCAGCATAGATGGCCAGGATGGAGAGGATGACACAACCCAGGAAGACAAGGGCAAACTTGTTGACATACTTGACGCCCACAAATACCACAGTGGCCATGCAAGTGAGCACACAGGTGCCATACACACGCATATTGTTCAACATGGCTGCTGCCTCCCCACTGGCATCTTCTGCCTTAAAAATGGCCATAGCTGGGAAGAGGTAAGCCTGTGGAAAGGGGGCAAGGAGGTCAGGTGAGTGACACAGCAAGAACCAACTAAGAATCACCCCCAAGGATATAACCTGACGTGCAGGAAGAGCTTTGGAAAATACTTGCTCATCACGGTATATTTACAGTAGTATGAGACTGGAAATGACATCCAATGATAGGATAGGAGTAAATGTGATCATTTTTATTCCTACGGCATATTTGTATTTTCTAAAATTTTTAGACTGAATGTTAATATGTTTATATTCTTAAAAAAGTTATTTTCGCTTATAAATGATATTACAAAGGGAGTTTCTAGTTACTTAGGGAAATCTATGGAGTCTATTTTACAAGGACAGAATACAATTTCACATGGTAAAAAAAAAAAAAAAAAAAGAAGGAAATACACCAAAATGTTAATGGTGATTTTCTTCAGGCAGTTGTTATTTCCTTTTTTACATCCTTTGATATTTTTCCAATTTTGTGCATTGAGCAGAATTGCTTTGAGCCGAGACCCACATCACTAGCCTCTCCTTCAAACACTGCCCAGCACCCTGATTTCTTCTCATCAGTCACTACTCCTAACATGTCTCTTACTCGGCTCCCTCACATCCTTCTTCTCTTTTGCAACCCATTGGTCATCAGTCCTGCACAATTAACATTCACAGAGAAATCAGCACAGTCCCAGGCACATGGTAGGCAATCACCAGATACAGCTATCGTGTGACATTACTTTAATTATTTCTACCACTATTAACTCTTATCGACCCACCTCTGCCACTTGGTAGCTGAGTGACCTTGAGCAAGTCATGTCACCTCTCTGAGCTTCTCATTTGTAAAATGGGCATAATAATACTTAATCCTTGTGAGGATTCAAGATAATGACTGTAAAGCAATTGGAACTCTGCTGAGAGCACAGTGGGTGCCTGATGAACGACAGCTGTTCACGTTACGTAATTACTGTATCTTGTCTCCCCAACTAGACTGTGAATTTTTTAAAGACAGAACCACATCTGATTTCCTTTTGGCCTCACTGAGTGGCTTGGACCTCTCCCCAGGAGGTGTCCAGGGAGCATTGGTTAACTGATTGACAGCCTGGGGCCCCACACCTCCTCCTCAGCCCCTCTCACCAGCAGGATTTCGATGGTGCCCAGGATGTACATGGCCCCAGCAAATGTAGTGCCCAGGTAGAAGCAGAGGCCAACGGCGCCCCCAAACTCTGGGCCCAGAGACCTGGAAATCATGTAGTAGGAGCCGCCAGCTGCAGAAAAGAACCTAGTGTCAGTGAGAAGTTCAAGGGGCACTGGGCTGCCACTGGGGATGAGGGGGCTCCAGGACAGAGGTGGGAAAGGGGTTGTTCTGTGCCTCACGTCTTACAGGCTACAGCCCTACGACTGGTGGGAGACTCAGCCAGCCACTCTGAGTGGATTTTGCAGCACTAATTACCATGTTGCTAATTACCCCTCTAAGGAGGTCATGGCTCAGAAAAATAGGATGATGGAGAGGAGGGTCTCAGGCAAAGGGAGATCTTGCATTGCCCTGTTCAACTCCATCAACTGCCTCCCTCCCTCCCTCCCCCTTAATACCACTGTCCCCACCTACCCCACAAACATCATAGCCCAGCCCCCAGGTCTTCAATATTGCCTCTCTTGGTCCTGATGACCCCCAAAGCCTATGGCCCTGTCCTTCCTTCCAACTATCTGGGCCCCCTCCTGACCAACCAGACCCCTTTCCCCTCCAAGAATCCCCATCACATACCAGGTACAACACCATTGGTTGCGATTGCACTCATGGAGATGGCCGTGAGCATTGTCTGCAAGGAGAGAGATCATCAGAGTGGCAGCTAGGGCAGGGGCCGCAGTGCCCTGGGTCAGTGCCAAACCTTATACCCCATAAACACCTGCCAAACCCACAAGTCCTTGCTGAGCTTCTCTCTGGTCCTGTTCCAACTTCTACCCCTGCCAAGTCCTTCTGGTCAAGAAAATCTCTTATTCACCATGCACATGGAGGAAGCACAAGCTATAGCATCAGAGAGCTCTGGAAATCCCAGCTTGGCCTCTGACCAGCTGTCTGATCTGGGACAAGTCACTTCACTTGTCTAAGCCTCAGTTTCTTCATCTATGAAATAGGTGTACTGTATTCCTGCCTAAATGCTTAAGCTGAATCCGGTCATGAGGAGATATCTGACCAACCCAGATCAAGGGACATCATACAAACTAACTGCTCCATACTCTTCAAAAGGGTCAATGTCATGCAAGACAAAGAAAGAGCAGCTGTTACAGATTAATGGAGGCTAAAATCATGATATCAAAAATGAGGATAAACGTGATCTTGAATTCTCTTCAGTTAGTGAGGACATGATTGGCAAAATCTGAATAAGGCCTGCAGATAAAACATTATTAATGTGTTACTATTAAGACATTATTAACGTATCAGTGTTAGTTTCCTGCCTCTGATCATTGTACTGTGGTTACATAAGGGAATGTCCTCATTTTTAGTAAACACACACTGAAGGATTTAGGATAAAGAGGCATCATGTCTGCAACTTGCTCTCAAATTCAGGGGAAAAAAGGTACTTACAGAGAGGATGGAATAAATACAATAACGTTAACATTTGGGAGTCTGGTGGAAGGGATATTTGTTCTATTCCTGCAAATTTTCTGTATGTCTGAAATTTTGTGAAAACAAAAACTTAAAAAGAAATAAAATAGGCATTCTACCATCAGTAGTGGCCACCTTACATGCAGAGGTGGCTCAAGGGTCATGTGTGAAGAAATGTAAACATGATGAGAAGTAGGTGTTCCGTGAATATTTGATTTTCTAGGGAGGATGGAAAGGATTCTATTACAAAGCTGTTTGTGACACATAATCCCATTTTTTGTGAGTCTGGGACTACAAAAATGTTAACCACTGGGGTTTTCTAGGTGAATTTTATTTCCTTCCGTACACCTATCTTTTTCGTCAATGAATCTGCATTACTTGTGTAATTATACACGCACTCATTCACACACACACACACACACACACACACACACACACGATCCAGGCGAAACCTGGTTAGTGGCTATCAGGGACCAGCTTGTGAGATGCAGGAAGGACCAATCAGACCTGATTTACTCTCAAAGATCATACGCAGTGATTCCTACAAAACACTCAGGTCTCTGCTTCCCCTCCCCCTCCCCCACCCCAGGTCCCTGGTCTGCCACAACGGTCAGGAGAGGGGGAGGTGTCACTCACACAGGAGCAGCAGATGAAGACCATGCAGAAGGCCTCCATGATGCCTGCGATGCCCACCACCCAAGTGAGCCTCAGGAAGAGGATGACACCAAAGATGTTCTGCAGGCACGGTAGGTACACACCCATGAAGGTGCCCATGCGCGGGGCCTGCCGGGGAAGCCAGTGTCAGTTTCTGCAGCCCGTAGTCACTATGAACACCCAGACCCCTCCTCCCCCCTATTTTCAATCCCCCACTCCCCTCCCTTCTCCGTCCCCATCCCTTCATCCCTCTTTCCTCTGGTTTTTACCCTCCCTCCCCTCTCCTCCCTCCACCTCTATCCCTTCCTCACCCTCAGCCCCAACTCCTATCCCTCTGCCTCCATCATCCACCCCTTCAACTGACTCTCTTTTGTCCCCCCACCCTTTGTCCCCTCCATCCCTTCTTCCTCCCCCATCCCTTTTCCCCCCAAGGCCCTCACCTGCACTGGCTTCTTTTTTCCACCCTCATTGTTTTCTGCCTCTTCATGCTCCCTACTTCCCTGGGGCAGGTTGGTGTAGTTGGCCAGGCCACTGAGCAGGGAGGACACCATGGGGCTGGTGTCCATCTCCTCCTGTGGAGGTGGGGGTGGTAGAGTTAGGACACAAGGACCCAGGAAAGGAGAGGCGAGCTACATAGTAGGAGGCAGAGAGAGATGGGGGTGAGGAAAGCAAACCATTGGGGGTGGGATGAGATGGGGAAGGAGGAGGAAAAAGCACAGAGAACCGGGAAAGTGGACGTGGGATAAGGAGAGGGAGTAGCAGGGGTAAAGGGAAGGAGAAGGAAATGGAGAGGAGGACACTGTTCCTGAGGGAGGGAGAGAGGGAGAGAGGGAGGGAGTGGTGGATGAATGGGGTGTCACACAAACTAGCAACCCACCTCAAACAGGGCCATATTCTTGCCATCATACTCCCTTCCCTTCTCTGTGTCAGTGCTGTTGATGAAGGGGCTGCTCTCCTTGGGGTTGCCATCACCTGAGAAGGCAGAGGAGTCAGGGGTCTGGCACCAGTGGGTTGCCATCCTTCTGCCTGGGCATCCAGCTATGTGGCCACTTTGACTCTCTGAACCTCAGTTTGCACATTGGAAAAACGGAGCTAACAGTAATGCCCCCCCCCCCCTTGTAGAATTTTAGTTGACAGGATGTGTAAAGAGCCTAGTGCATTCCCTGACACGTAGTAGGTTTTTAATGAAGATGTGAGTGCTTCCTTGCCCTTGGGGGGTCCTTCTTCATTCACTAGGTCACTCTAGACTCTCCAGGTGCCCCTCCTCGACCATAACTGGGACCACGCTGGTGTTCTGGGGTGAAAGCATGCTCTTTCCCAGAGACAAAGGCAGAGAATACTGAAGCCTGAGGACCAAAGGATACTTTACCTCTTGGAGAAGTGACCCATGTGGCATCCCCTATGCCCCTCATACATCTTCAGGCAACACATATTTACTGGATCTCTACCATGTGCCAATATCAGCATGGGAGGGAGAGGGAGTAAAACACACACCAAGACACCATCTCTGCCCTCAGGGAAACCACAGGCAGAAGAGATAAAACAGTATTCATGAATTTCCAACCCAGAGTGGTAAATTCTGTGATAGGAGATGAATAAGGGACTGTGGGAATACAGGAGAGGCATTCAGCCCAGCCTGGGAGGTCAGGGAAGGCTTCCCAGAGGAAGTGACAAGTAGGCTGAGAACTGAAGGATGAGTAAGAGCTACGCTGGGAGGGAGGCGGGAGGGTGTTCCAGGCAGAGAGAACTGCAGAACAGCATGTTCGATGGCCCAGAGGGAAGAGTGAAGAGAGTGGGTCAGAGATGCTGAAAGAAGCCTGATCTGGCTGGAGTCTGAAGAAGGGACATGGAGGGAGGGGCTGAAAGGTGGAGAGTGACCTATGAAAAGATGAGCCTCAGAAGGTGTAGACTCAGTCCTTAAATGATTAGCAGGCCATGTTAAAGATTTTGGACTTCATCCAGAGGACAATGGGAAGTCATTGAAGAGTTTCAGCCAAAGAGGTGCCATGAACAGCCTTGTGTTTTAGAGCAATCACTCTGGCCTTTAGATGGAGAATTTCATCTAAAGAAAGTTTGAGACTTTCAGTAATCCAGGCAAGGGCTGAGGATGACCCAGGCCAGAGCAATGCAGGACAATGGACAGACCCAAGAATTATTGGCACATATTTTTATGCCAGATGTTTGGGGACATGAGAAGGAGAAACCTAGGATAATGTCTGGGGTTTCTAGCATAGGTCAATGAGTGGGTGATGGTGCTATTTAATAGATGTGGGAAGGGCAGAGACTGGGGGTGGGTAAGAAGCTGAATTTGACTGAGGGAAAGGCAGTATAGGACACTCAAGTGAATACGTCCAGAAGGCTCTTGGATATACAGAGCCTGGGCCCCAGAAGAAAGGCTGGGCAGGAGAAGGAGATGAGGGTAACCCATTGACAATGTGTGGAGGAAATGTGTGAAACCATGAATCTGGATGAGATCACCCAAGGAGGAAGTCTTTTGGGCCCCTAGCAGAGGTCCTTTCAAAGAGACATAGGAGACCCCCATAGGCACTTTCCCTTGGCTTCAGCCGTCACCCTTTCTCAGCTCAAGGGCTGAATCCCAGTAGCAGACATCTGGAGAAAGTCCCCAATAAACAAATCCCAAATGAACCTGAGGCCCTACATATTCTGAATTTCCTGTCCCCTGGTCTCCTGTCATGTCTTTCTCCACCTCCATCTTCCCAATCCTCCCCCGTTTTTCTCCTCCCTACCTCCTGGAAATCTTCCTTAGTCACCCAGCCAGGGTCCACCCCTAGAGCATGACCTGTTACAAATCCAGTCTCATCCTGACTCAAAGTTGTGGAAGGGGGAAGCAATGCCTCACCAGCTCAAGGGACACCCACCACCTTCTCCTGCCACCACCTCCACCTCATCGATCAAGCCAGGAGCTCCTGGTCCCTAAACAGGGAGCCACCATCAGCTCGTTCTTCTCCTCACATATCTGAGTGCCTGGAAATAGCAGATCTGTCCTCCCAGTGAGAACCTGGCACATAATAGATGCTAAGGAGGGGGGGGGGGGGGTGGAAAAAGTCTTTCTCAGGAGGAAAAAGTATTTGGAGATAAATTCCCCCCGGCTTCCTTCCTGACCCCCAGGATCTCAGAAGAGCTGCCTGGGGCCAGAGAACAGGAGAAATAAAAGAGAAGTGGGTTCCTCCTCCTTTTAAAAATGCCGACAAGATGCTTCATCAACACACTGGGTTGTGGGAACAAGAAGGGTTCAGGGGGATAACAAATTTCTTGGAAAAGGGCTGGGGGGGGGGGGGGGTGTCAAGATTTAGGCTCCAGTCCCAGCTTCACTGGCCGTGCCGACATGTTCGGCAAGTCACTTAAACTCTCTAAGCCTCAGTTTCCTCCTTTGCAAAGGGAAAATAATTGTGCTTAACTCACAGGGCTGTTCTGAGGCTGAAGGGAATAACGCCTATTGGGTGTGCCTAGCACATAAGCTTAACTATTGCTGCTATTTCAAGTACGATTATTATTCATGTTCGTGGTGCCCCACCCAGCCCGGCCTCCGCATCCCACACCTCTCCCCAAGCCGCAAGATTTAGGGGCCCTGCCTCCTGTGGGACTGGGTACCTCTCCCCGCCGCGTCAGCTCCGACCCGGGACTACAGGCCACGAGAGCCCCTCCCCTCTATTTTTCCCGCCCCCTCCCAAGCCCCTCCTCCTTCCTGGGGTCCCAGGGAACGCGCCGGGCCGCGAGGGGGTCGTCCTGGCCCGAGACCCGGCTCTAGGGAGTCCCGCGCCGGTCTCCATGGCGACCGCGCGGGCAGAGAGCGCAGCGCCGAGCCCAGGCGGCCACGCGCCCGCAGCCGCTTATGTAACGCGACGCGCTGCGCGGAGCCAGACTCGGGGCCGTTTCCCAGCTAGGAGATGAGGGCCGGGGAGAGGGCGGCTCGATAGGCTGGTCCTGGGTCCCGCCCTTCCACCTGCCATCCGGACGGGATGCCAGGCCGCCGGCCTCCTCTGCCGGGGGGCTGATTTCGTCCCCTCCCTGGAACGGCGGGCGCACTGGTCGAGGGGAGAGGGGTGAGCTTCAGGAGTTCTCAGAGGAGCAGGGGGAACTGCGAAGGGGGAACTCGCCCCGAATTCCCAGAGCCAGGACGCAGGCTGCCGGGTAGCGGCGAGTGGCGCGCGCGCGAGAGGCAGGGCCAGACTGAGGCTGAGCCCTCTCCGCCTGGCCCCCGCCCCCGCCCCCGCCCCCTGGGAGCTCTCAGCCCGAATCGGCTTTCAATTAAGCTGCGGCGGCCAGAGCTCCCGGGGAGGAAACAGGCGAGCGGCGAGGGCTAAGGAGCCTCCCCCGGGGGCCTGGGGCCAGGCCTGGGGGAATCCCCAAGCCAGATTGGGGTAGGGGAGGGCGTCAGACCCCAAGGGGATAGGAGGCGTGGGGGCCAGACACAGTATCCTTGGGTTCTTCCTTAGTCCGGATGAACCCTCTTGCTCAGGCTATTCCCACTTCCCTGAGGTCAGCACCTCACATTCCCAGGTCCTCCCCTACATCCCCAAGAACCTAAAATCAGAGATGGCAGAGGCTGTCAATCTGATAGTCCCTCTTCCCTCAAGTCCAGCAGGTCCTTAGAGCCCCCTACCATCACCTTCAGGCATCGCCGGGAGGCCTTATCTTTCTGGGACCCCAAACTCCTGACCAGGTCCTGGACCCTACACATAGAGAGAAAGTCTCCAGATGGCCCTGCTACACTCAGAGTCTAGTAACTAATGGGGAGGGGGTAGAACGGAAGGGAGCTTTTAGCTGGACTCCTGTTCCACACACATAGATAGATGCCTCTTTTCTAGGCCTCCGGAGACCCCATGGAAACCCCAAGGCCCAGTAAGGCAGGAATCTCAGGATAGAGAAATCAGGGCTGGGGGATAGGACCATACCCCATATCTGGGGGGAGCAGAGATTCTCTCTCAGGCTGAGTCCCTGTCTTCAGAATGGAGGTATCTGAAGGGGATCCCAGATGGAAATGACACCCCCCCCCCCCCACACACACACACACACTCGTTCCCGGGGCACCGCGTCGGGATGCCTGGATCTGTCGCAGACTCGACTTTGCCAAACCCTCTTCCCCCGGAGCCTAAGCCTGCTGGGGAGGGGGTCGGCTACGGGATGAGGTAACCCCAGGGTCACCCGGGAGATGGATGAACTAGCTGGCTAGCTGGTGGTTCTGACCTCTGTATACCACTCAACGTCAAGAAGGAAAAGAGGGTCTCAGACAAAGAATTGGGGACCCTGGTGCCCACAGCCTTCCCAAGCGGCCACTTGGCTCTGACTTGGATCCAGGATCCGGAAGACTTCAAGTCTAGGCTGCCAGTCCCTGGAAGACCTCGCTCTTTCAGTCCTTGGGGCTCTTTGGTCATCCCCCGGGGAGGTCTGCAAGTATCTCAGCCCAGAGGGTCAAGCAATGCCCAGGGGACCGTTTGAAAGCGCCGAGCGCAGACAGCCGGAGCGGGAGGCGCGCTAGTGCGCAAGGGACGCAGCGCCGCTGGAGGGTGGGGGGTGGGGGCGGCTGACAGCCGTGATGGATGGCTGAGACCGCTGGGGGGCGGCGGGGGGCCTGGGAGCCCGAGGGGGTGGCTGGCCCGAAGACCTCAGAGCGGGGAAACTGTGGAGGAGGGCGGCAGAAAGCAGGAGCGGCGAAAGGACCTGCTTCAAGCCCCCGAGCTCCTAGCGAGTCTCCGCACCCACCGCAGCGCGTCCGCAGTGTCCGCGCCGCGGCGGCGCCGGGGATTCAGCTGCTGGGACCCCATTCCTGAGGCCTCGCTGGGGAAGCTAGCAGAGCAGACTAGAAAACCTCCCCCTTGCCCCGCCCTGGAAACCTCACTGCCATCCCAGTGTACCGAGAGAGGAAGGGGAAAGAGGGAAGAAAGGAGGGTGATCTTGCTTCCCGTCCTGAATAGGAACCCATGGGTATGCGAGAGGGAGAGGGAGATTCCGCAAAGTAGAGCTGAAAATCTCCGGAGGAGGTACGCTTCAGTCTGAGGTCGGACCTCCGGCAGCTTTGGGGGAGGGGGGCCCCCGATTGCACCAAGTGTCCCCTTAAGGGGACACCACAGCCCGGACGGGGGCTGTCATATGGTTCCAACCCCCCATGGGTACCTTCCCCCCACCTTTCAGTTGGAAGTCTCAGAGCGAGGGACTGCAGCAGACTGCACCCCCCCCCACCCCCTCCCCGCGTCGCCGGTCAACGCTCTGCGCCAGGACGCCGGGGTCCCTTCTTGAGGAAAGGAACCCTTCCTCCCGCCCGTCGAGGTCCACGTCAGCCCATTCTAGCTCTTCCATCCCCTTCCCACCGCCTCCCCCGCTTAGCTAACCCACGTCTGCCCCCGGACCGTGGGCACTGGCAACCCCCTCGGCCCCCAGCCCTGCCACGGGCGCGGCGCATTCCAGCACCTTGGACAGCGCCTGGCGCATTCCAATGGAGTAGGGCTCCAGGCCGCCGTGGGCGCCCACCGCCCAGGTCAGTCCCAGCCTCTCCTCTGAAGGAGGCGGCCCCCGCTCTGCCTCTAACCCTAGAGCTGCCTCCTCTCCTCGTCGCCCCCTCCCTCGCCGCCCCCGGGCCGCTGCTTACCGGGGTTGGCTCCCCCATCGCCGTCCTCGCAGTCCGTCAGGTTGTTTAGCATGGTGGCGGCGCGGCGCCGGGCCCGGGGATGGCTGCTCCGCCTCGCCCGCGCCCCTCTGCCCGCCTTCGCCGCTCGCTCGCTCGCTCTAGCTCTCTCTCGCTCTCCGCTCCACGGAGGAAGAAGCTGCAGTGCCCGCCCGCCCGGCGCACACACACTCGCACACGGACACACGCTCACACCCGCGCGCGCCCCCTCTCAGCGGCGGCGCTGCTCACCTCATCCCGTATGCAGGAGGCGTGAGCCACTGGCGGGGTTTTGGGGGGGAGCGCGAGAGGGAGGAAGAAGAGGAGACGAGGGGAGGGCAGAGCGCGGCTGGAGGCCCCCTCGCACGAAAACTGGGGGCTTGCACGGGTGGGATGGAGGGGGTGCTGCGGGGGACGGGGGCCTCGCCTCCCACGAGCAGACGCAGCTCCGCCCGCCCCCCACTCCCCGGCGCAGGCGGGGCCGGCACGTGGGCAGGTGCCATCCCGCGCCCTAAAAATAACGGCAGGGAACTAGGTCGCGGCCGCGGGGAGGCGGCCCCGCAGCGGCTGCCTGGCTAGGGGTCTGGGGTGACCCCTAGGGGGAAGGCGAAGAGTACTGATGCGGCGGGGGTGGGGCGCCATGGAATACGGGTCTCTGGGGATCCTGCCTGCAAAGCTGGGGAGGCCAACCCTGAAGAAGAGTGGAGAACCAGACCCTTTCCCAAATCGCTGGTCAAGAGGTTGGAACTTGGGGTGTGTTGAGGCCAGAGCCCCCTTAGTTGAAGCCCTGTGCTGCCCCCAGGGGTTCAGGGTCACTGGGCTGAGCTGTCTGGCTCATTCTGTCTTAAAATGGGAGGAGTGGAACCTGAGGAATTGCAGTGAACCCTGTCATTGTGCTTAGACTGCATCCCAGCATCTCACCCCCAAGACAAATCCCAGGAGTCCAAGGCAGGGACCCTCTGACTATAGAACGGCCCTGGGAACGAGATGCGATGAGGAGGAGAGAAGGCAGCGGTAAGGTTCTAGGGATCTGGGACTCCCCACTAGGATGTTAGGAGGCAGGCCAGGGACAGAGTGGGGGAGGGAGGAATGAGGCCGTCAGGCGGTTTGGGACCAGATTTTCTCCTGGGGCAGGAGTGTCTAATCCCCTAATCCAGGATTGCTTTCTGAGGATTCCAGAGCCAGCATGCTCTCTGTGTTCCTCCCCCTCCCCTGACACCAGTCCTCCAGAAGCTTGATTGGGACCTCTCACAACCCCTAGAATCCAGACCTGAGCCAGTGGTGGAGACATCTCAGGAAGAAGCATCCCAGGTTTGGACCGTTTGTGTCTCCAGAAGATCGAAACACCCAAAGGGGAGAGCAGGTTAAGGGGAAATTATTTTCAGACTCACCCTAACCCCCAGCACTAGCCCTCTAAATTCCAGGAGAGTCCCAGGGCTGGAGAGGATCACATCAATCATCTTATCTAATAGACAGCTTTCACCTTATGGACTGAAAAAAAAAAAAAAAAGCTAAGGCCCAAAGAGGAGAAATTACTGCCTATGGACACTACGCCAGTGAATGGCAGGATTCGGTCTAAAATCCAGTTTGCTTTATTCCAATGTAGGAGTCTTCTTCAACATAATTTCTTTTAAAATTGGTCCTGCCTCCAATAGAAGGGACAAAGATACATTCAAACCAAACTGCTCAGCCGTCTCTGATCCTTGGCTACTAAAAAGGGAACAGGGATCAGTCTGAAATGAGCTCTCTCCTTTCTCTTGTGGTCAGACTTCAGAGGTGCAGGACTGAAGTACCCCTTGCAACTGGAGGTAGGCCCAGAAGATCTTCAAGGGTCCTAAAAAGCCATCCACATGACTGGAGACCCCATTCAAGGGCACGGCTTTTCAGAGTCACGGACAGGGCCTGCTGTTCAGAGTCCTTGTACGCATCTGTCAGTGGCTTCAGATCAGGTTGATCACAGTTTTTGGCAGCTGACGGAAAGGGGCTTCTGAGGGATCCACCAATAAGGTATCACTGCCACTGGGTTTTGTGGACGCTGGAAGGACTTGTTAGGATGGAGAGCTAGCTATTCAGACAAGGTCTAAGAATTGGTTTTCTTGGCTTTCCCAGGGAGAAAACCACAAAAAAGGTGAGATGGGTTTGGCGTGGTGGCAGGGGTTAAAAGGACAGCAGGTGGATAACAGTGTTCAAGAATTCGTAAACACTCCACTACATACACACCCCACCATCACCACCACGAGCAGCAGCAGCGTGGTTTTCCACTACTCTGTAGGGACAGGTAACATAGCAAAATGTGTAGCATGTTTGTCCGAGAAGTACTGTGAAATAAATTAAAGGCTGAGATTTTTTTCCCCCAGCAATCTCAGATCTGGGACGTTCCCCTGGATCTGTTTCCATTCGTTTGTGGTCCAGAGCCCTGGCCACTCAGGGACTAAGCCCACCCACAGGAGGAACCTAGATCCCAGGGGAGTATAGGTGAAGGCAGAAGTGATACCTCTTCCCCTGGATACCCCCTCCGCCCACCCTCACCAGAGCTTCTATCTCACAGGACATCTGGGATTCAAGAGATAGTGATGTTCTCCTGCCGTCTGCCCCCCAAATTCTGTGTATCCCTGGGGAAAATTAAGTTGCTCTTTCTGGGCTTTAGTATCTCCATCTGCAAAATGAAAGGGTGAGGCCACATAAATCCAAGGGACTTCTTCCCACTCTGAAAGCTCTTAGTGCCCACTCCGTTTATCTCAGACTAAAGCCATGGAGCCCTTCCTAAGGAGCCCAGACCAAGTAAGGAGACAGACCCCAGGGGAGACCCTGCCCCTTCAGTTCACACCCCCTGCCTCTGAAGGAGACTGATACCTATTCTGGCCTCAGGCCAACCCTCTGCCACGAGACTTTGAGAAAACACATTGCAGGCATCTTCTGCACTGCCAGCCTGGCCTTGGCCGGTAAGGTCACCAGTAAGGTGACCCTCAGCCCTGAGCCCCAGGAACATGGCTGTCAGCTTAGCATCTCATCTCCACCCAGAGCCCTAGGAAGATTCCCCTAGGGCTAGGGGGATGCTCTCATTAAACCAACACAAGATGCTAGAGCTAGGAAGGGTCCTGTTTCTGAATTTGAAAGCTCTAAAGTTCACGGCCCCCCACCCCACCTTACGCTTCTCACAGAGAAACAAATTTCACAGAAGCTGCCTGAGTGTCAGGATGTGGGAACTGGACGAGACTTTATAAGTTATTTTTGCCCACCCCTCATTGACGGGGAAATTAAAGCCTCGAAGCGGAAAGGTACAAATTTTCTTCATGGGGTGAACGTGTGGCAGACTGGGGACTAGAATCCAGCTCCCTGACCTCCAGGCCAGGGCTCCATCCGGGGAACCAGAATAGGAGGCCATTTGGAGGAAGCTGGAGCCACCTGACTGGATTTTCTTGCCACACGAGGCAGGCATAGCGTTGCTCTTTATGGCTTAATCCCTGTGCATCCTTATCTACGTATCATTACCCCCATGACCTAAGCCACCCACCCCAGCTTTGGCCTCCTGGAGCCAAGGCTCCGAACTCCCTCTTTCACTCTTCTCTCCCCAAACTACATGCCGGTCGTCCAGACCCAAAACCCTCTCAGTGAATTGATGAGTCCAGTGCATAGCACACCCCACACACACAGGGCTCGCCGCAGAGCACGTCAACCACCATCGTCTCCGTGGCAACCAGGGGCTTAATTAACAGGCTGCAGCCCTGTCACCATGGCAATGGCACCCCAACAGCCCCCTATTCCCCTACAGATTCAACCCGTCTTCCCTCCTTCTCAATCTGGACCCCCTTCTCACTGCACCCACCACCCCCACCCCCACCCCACCTGGAGAGCTGGTGCCCGCAGATCGCTCTGGTTCATTGAGAAGAGGGGAGGGGAGATGAGGGGGATGAGAGAGAGAGAGAGAGAGAGAGAGAGAGAGCAGCCCGTCACCATGGCAACTGCAGCCCCGTTCATAACCAGTTTGTTGCCATGGAGATTCCCAGGGCTCACCTTGGGCTGAGGTACTGGGCTGTAAGGTTCTGAGTCCTGGCTTGAGGAAGGGGTGACTGCACAACAACCTGAACAGGCTGGAGATCTCCGGATCATATATTTATACCGATAACTCAGTGTCATTCCTCCCAATTTACAGATAGAGAGACTGAAATATGAGGTTTGGGTATGGGAGAGGCAGAGAACCTCACCCTTCTAGATCATCAAAGAATCCTAGCATTTTTAGGGCTAGAATGACCCTCAGATAGCTTCCTGTTCAAATCTTTTTTTACTACAGATGAGGAAGTTGAGGCCCAGACAGGGAAGCAACGTGCCCAAGACCACAGCACAGAGGCTGAGCTAGCGCGTGGATGGGCTGTACCGTGGTCTACCCCCTAGCATAAGGCGGCTCCTTGTCACTCATGGGAACACATCTCAACTCCCGTTAGCCTTAACCCGGGCCCAGGGTTCTTTCCAGTGCCCTGTCTCCCTCCACCAGAAACTGAGGCACAGTGGGAAGTGGTGTAAAGGGGTGGGGAAATAGTTCAGAGTTGTAACAACTGGCCCTGGGTCCACTTCTAGCCAGCCAAGTCACCGTCAATCTCCCCATGGTACCAATGAGGCAAATGAGGTATGGGGGCTGCAGCTGAGGGTTAGTGGTGGATTCAAGGATCAGCCTCTGATGTGCTGCTGTCACCCCTCTAAGCTATGTTCCCACTATAGCTGATCCTCCGGCAGCAGGAGGCACTTCTGCCAGGGACAAACTCCACTCACTTGGTCCAGAGTTAAAGACAATGCTCGTACACAAGTGACCTGCCAAACGTCTCCCATCCACATGCTGCCATCTGTCCCCGTGGGCCTGGGTGAGGACAAGAGGTGGGGAAAACATCTCCTTGGGGCCAGAGGTGGACATGAGAACAGCTGTGGGAAAGATATCACCAGATTTTGGGTTCCCCTGGGGAGCCCTTTTCTACTTCCCCATGCAGTAACCTAGCAAGGAGGAAGTGCTGGACGCTGTCTCGGGGCCAAAGAGGTTAAAAGTCACCCAAAGCATTCCCAAGATGAAACTTCTAGTAAACTCATACACACAGGTACCCACTCCACAGACAAACACGGAAATACATCAACATGCCCATCAACACCCCGGAATACAGTGACACATATAAGCTCTGACTCACTGACCGCCCCACAGGTCATCAGAGCTCGCGTGGGATGCTCCTCCCTCAAGACGCACAAAGACACACACACACACACCACCTCTGCCATGAACATACAGCATTCCAGATTCACATCCAGTTTGCACACATACCTGCACACCCAAAACTGAGAGCCATATTTTGCTTCAACATTCAGGAGCTTGGAAATGGGAATGGGAAGACCAATCAATCACCTTGGAATGAGAGAGAGGGCCATCTTATTCTCAGGCCAGGGGATGGGAAATGGGAGGAGAGGAGAGCAAGAGGAGGAGAAACGGAAGCTTTCAGACACTCCCCTCTCGTCTGATAAACATTAAGCACCTACTAAGTGCCAGGCTGTGGGCTTGGAACTCAGAACACAAAGATAAAAGGATATGGTCCCTGCTTTTGAGTTGTAGGAGACATACAAGCAAATAACTTGCATCCACTGGGACATGTGCTCTAATGGTACAGTGGGTGGGCAGGAGAGGAATGACTGCCTTTGCCTGGAAGCAAGGGAAAGTGAAAAGGGTTTTCAGGAGAGGTTAAATGAGCCATAACCCATAGAGTGAGTAGGAGTTTCCCAGCTAATGGAGGTGGGAAGATGAACACGGACAGGTATGCCCGGGAGCAAATGAGGAAAAGAGTTCAAATACGGACTATGGGTTTGGCCTTTATCCTAAAAGCGATGGGGAGCTTGTGTGGAGGATGATTAGGACAGGATTGGAGGCAGGAAGACCAGTGAGGAGGCTGTGGCCGTGGCTGAGGCCTTGGGAGAAATGATGGAGGTTTGTACAGGGTGATGGTGACAGGAAGAGAAATGGGGACAGATTCAGGATCAGTTGGGGGGGAGGGGTAGGCAAGATGTGAGGACCAATTAGATCTGGTGGGAAAAGAAAAGGAGGCATTGAGAATAGCTCCTGGAGTTCTGACTTTTAAAATTATAAGGATGGAAAGGACATTCATGAAAATAAGAAAGGCTACAGACAGTTGACAGAAAATATGAAGAATGGAGGGACCCCAAGAAATCCAAATGGCCATGTCCAGGAGGCGGTTGGTTCAGGGGCTGGAGCCCTGAGGAAATCCAGGCCTCCGTTTGGTCATCTACACAACGAGGGGGTTCGCTAAAGAAGCTCCTAAAGGGCCCCCTCCAGGGTCGTTGGTGCTTAGTTTTACTGCAGTCCGGGTGAGCTCACCTGCGGCTCAGCAGCGACCCCTGGCGGTCCGGGGAGGCTCTTCCTCCTCCCCGTGCTGGGGCCACTCCAAGCCGATTCGCTGCGTTTCTTCCAGACCTGAGGGGCTCAGAGCCAGGAAGGGGACCCCTGACAAGTGCCCCCTGGGGAGGAGGCTGTGAGAGCATCCAGGGTGCTAATTCTTCATTGAGAGCTAGAAGGATCCTTCCCCTCTCCTCTTCTGTACCCTGGGTGTAACTTCCATTACGAGACAACAGCAATAGGTCCTCGAAGAAGACGCCCCCAATCTAGCCTGAGCTTGTTCCAGCCAACCCTCTTCTGGGGCTGGAGCAGAGGGACTTAAATGGGTCCCCAAGGGTCGGGACTGGAGACCCCACAGAATTCTCCCAAGATCTAGCGGCCCGAAAGTAACTTCTCTTTCTTCCATCTCCTTCCCGGGATCCCCAGGCGCTGTCCCCTCCAGGGAAGCCGAGGATTGGAAGGTCCTCCAGGCACCAATCACCTGCCTAGCCGGCACCAGCCTCAGCGACCCAGACTCATTTTACCTCCCGCCCTCGACCCCACCCCGATCCTCCTGGCACAACCCGTTCCCTCTGGCCCCGCCCTTTTCTGCCCCCAAACAGAAATATCCTGCTTCCTCCCATTGCCTCTGGACCTACCCCTTAATCATACCGCCCTCCTCTTTCCCTGGTTTCACCTTCTCCTCTCCGGTCCCGCCCCTTACCCGAAATGACCCCGCCCCTTTGGTGCCCTCCAGTTCAGCCCCCTTTGGACTCTAGTCCCTCCAACGCAAGATCCGCCCCTTCGCCTATAGCCCCACCCTCTTCCCTGTGACCCCGCCCACCTCGAATCTGGCCCCTCTCCTCACCATTTCCCATCCAGCCTCCTTCCCACCCCTCTAGGTCCCCGCTCCTCTCCCATCTATGGCCCTAGGCTGAGACCACCCCACTGTCAAACCCCTGGCCCTGCCCCTTCCAACAGAAGACCCGCCCACATATGCCCCGCCCCTTCTCTCGCCCCGCCCCCACGCCGCCAGGCCCCGCCCCCTGCGGCCTCTACCTTTGGCGTCTTCCCCTGAGAGGTGGCGGAGATCGGCTGCCGAATGCAGTTGGGACTCTAAGTCAGGGGTCCCGGCGGGCGCCGCGGAGGGCAGTGAGGTGACCGTGAACCTGCGGCTCATGGTGCGGAAAGGAGCCGGGCGGCGGCGGTACGGGCCCAGATCGCACAAGTGGCTGCAGCCCGGCTCCAGCAGACAGAAAGAGCGGATTCCCCCCGTCCACCGCCCCCCACCGGGCGCGGCGCCGCGCAGGGTCCTAGTGCCCGCTGTGCTGAGCCTCTGAATGTAGCCATTTCGCTTCAAGTCCATGGGCTCTCAGTTCCGGGAAGCGCCTGAGGATCCCACCCGCAGCTGAGAGCTGTCCCTACACCGGGGGCCCCAGTGTGTGGCTCCAGGAGCCCGGGCCCACCTCTGCTGGGGTCTCCTAAACACCTGGGTTTTATTCACTCATTCATTCACTCAACACATCTTGAGAGCTTTCCTGTGTTTCAGGCAACGGTACTAGGCACTGGGGATACAGACTGAGATTCACTGGCTTTCTGCCCTCTTGTGGCTTCTTTTTTTTTTTTTTTTTTAAGTTTATTTATTTTGAGAGAGAGAGAGAGAGCACGTAGGGGAGAGTCAGAGAGGGAGAGAGAGAACCCCAAGCAGTCTCTGGGCTGCCAGCGCAGAGCCCAACTAGGGCCCAAACCCACGAAACCGCCAGATCATCACCTGAGCAGAAAACAAGAATCTGAGGCTTACCCCACTGAGCCACCCAGGCGCCCATCATGTGGCTTAATTCTAATGAGGAGTGAGGGAAGAAAGATTGTAAGTGAGCAAAAGCATAGACAAGATAATTTGAGATTATGGTACATGTTAAGGAGAAAAAAATAGTGCCCAGGGTTAATGACTAGGGGGAAGGACTACTTTAGAAGGTGATCTAAGAAGATCCCTTAGAAGATGTGATATTTGAGCTGAAACCTCACTGATGAGAAGGAACCAGCTATGCAAAGATCTGGGGGAAGAGCGCTCCAGCAGAGAAGATAGAAAGTGGAAAGACCCTGGGCCGAAAATAAGCCTGGACCATTCAGGGAGCAGCAAGAAAGCCAGTGTGTCTGGAACAGAGAGAACGGAGGCTGGAGTGATAGGAGATGAAGGAGGGGAGGAGGGCAGATCCTGTGTTCTCTTGAAAGTTTAAGGGAGGAGCCCAGATTCCTTTTTAATTTACAAGAGAAGCCATTGGAAGTTTTTGAGCAAAGGAATGATGTGATCTGACTTCTACGTTGACAGGATCACTCTGGCTGTTGCCCGAAGACTCAACTAAAGAAGGGCAGGAGTGGGAACTGGGAGTCCAGTTCAGAGGCTCCTGCAGACCCCCACGTGAGAGGCGATGAACGCCTGGCTAGAGTGGTGGCAGGTATCCTATTCAAGATACGTTTTGGAAATAAAACCTACAGACCCCGTTGCTGAATTGGACGTTGCCTGGGACGTTGCATGGATGGAAACTGTCATGCATCGCTGGTGAGAGTACAGATGAGCAGAACCACTTTGGGAAATTGTTTGGTCATACATCCTAAAGCGGAACACGCACATACCTATCTTCCCAGCAATTCTACCCCCAAGTATGTGCCCTGCCAAAGCACTTGTATGAATAAGTAAGATTTAACACATTTGAATACACAATATCCTACTTCTCGTTATGCAATTTCTCGACACATTTCTAATTGCATCATTAATCGCTGTACTAGGTAAACCAGGTAATGCCCCAAAGAAATGGCTGCCCCTGGTCACCAAAAGACATTTACAAGAACGTTTCTAGTGGCATTATTCCTAAGAGCCTCAAATTGGGCTATTAACGAAATGCCCATTAACCATAAAACGGATAAATAAAATGGGCAAATAAAAAAATAAATGGATAAAAAACATAGCACAACATCTTTACAGTAGAAAACTATACAGCAGCGTGAATGAACAACCTATAATTCACAAACAATATAGACGAATGATCGCAAATGTAACCTTGAGCATAAGAAGCCAGACACAAGAGTACATACCACAAAACACTATTTAAATAAAGTAAGAACTAGTCAAAATCTATGTCAGCTCTTAGAACAAGGGTGGTAACTCTTGGTGTGGAGCAGTAGCGATGGCAAGGGGGAATGACAGGGGCTCTCGCGGCGCCGCTGACGTTTTGTTTCTTGATCTGGATGTCTGTTACACAGTTGTGTTCAGTATGTGAAAGTGTATGTTGAAATGTACCCTTGTGACATGTGGACTTGTCCGTATGTCTACTGTATTAGAGCCATGGTTCTCAACGTGGTAGTGTTGCCCATTAAGGAACGCCTGCAATGTTCAGAGACATGTTTGATCGTCACAACTGGAGAGGGGTGTTACTGAACATCAAGTGGGTAGATGCCACTTGTGCCATCCAGGCTTGCCCTAAGTCGGCCACACGTTCCCCATCTCCTCCCTGCACATCACATCTCCACACCCCCACACTGGGACATGAGGCGGGGAGATGTGGACTGACCCTGAGTGGGCCTGCCATCTGTCCACGATCCCGCTACCTCCTGGAGGAGGACACCAAACAGCCTATAGCGTCCCCCACAATCAAAAAAAAAAAAAAAAATCTGACCCCAAATGTCAAGAGTGCCCAGGTTGAGAAACTTACTAGAATGAGGAGTTTAACAGATACCTAGATTTTAGGACCGACCGGGTTCTAAGACTGACTGAAAGCAGGTGATGTCTTTATCAAGGTGGTGATGACTAACACAGAGGCATGTTCAGAAGGTGGAGCCAAAGAGTTCAGTTGGACCCGTTAGGTTGAGAAGACTGTCAGGCACCTAAGGAGCATGCGGAGTCAGCCCTTGAACATAGGAATCTGGAGTTCAGGGTAGAGGTTAAAGCTAGGGATATAAACCTGAGAGTCTTTAGTAGAGAGATACAAAGCTGTAGGGCTGGGCGAGATCACAGGGAATGAGTGTACACAGAGAAGTCCAAGGATTGAGTGCAAGGGCGTGCTGTCATCTAGAGGTCACAAAGAGGAAAATCCACCAGTGAGGTTGGGAGGAGACGCAGGAAGGGGTGACCCAGAAATTGAGTGAAGAAAAATTTCAGGAACAAGGGCATTACCAACTGTGTCGAACGAGCTGAGAGATGCGTAGGATGAGCACAGAGTGCCCATGGCACCTGGCTACAGGAAACGCATAGGTGGCTTTGAAAGGAAAGATTTCAGAGGTGTGCAAGTCAGGCTGGAAAGGGTTGCAGAGGGAATGGAAATTGAGGAAGTGGAGACCGTGAGTGGAGACTGTACTTTGGGAAGTTTTACTATGGGTGGGGGCGAGAGGTAGAGAAATGGAACTGTACTGAGAGAGAGAGAGAGAGAGAGGTTCAGAGGGGCTTTAAACAAGCCTTCTGAGGGAATGTCTGTATGCCCATGGGAATGGGTCATTTCTCAGTAAGAAATGGATGAGGTGGGGGGCACCTGGCTGGCCCAGTCGATAGAAGATACAACGCTTGATCTCGGTGTTGTAAGTTCAAGCCCCACGTTGGGTATAGAGATTATTCAAAAATAAAATCTTTAAAAAAATGGATGAGGTGGGTGTGAGTCCACCCAAAGGAATCTCAGGAGGACGCTCCCACTTGGTACTGGGAAGTTTGTACTTCCCCCAAACGCGCCCCCCCCCCCCCACTTTTTCTCCTCTCCCAGCATTTGCCCCAAGAGCCTACAGTCAAATCCCACTGTGGCCGCTCACTGGCTGTGGGACTTCAGGTGGGTTGTGTAATTCTGTGTGCCTCAGTTTCTTCATTTGTACAACGGGGGGAGGGGGGAGGGCAATAATACCTGTAAGGTAAGAGTAGTACCTGTCTGCTAGGGTTGTTGTAAGGATTAGCTGTGTCAACAAACATAAAGCACATGGAACCGTGTCTGGCAGAGTCAGTGTGCCCGGGGTAGCTACCACCATCATGTCTGTGATCCATATTTCACTTACCCCCCGCCTGACCTCGGCACACTGAGGTTTTGCCAGGTTCTCACTACTGGGACCATGCTGCAATCAATGTCCTTCTAGCTGCCGTTTTGTGCACATGCTGTGTGAGAGTTAGAGTAGGCCCATTTTTAGGTGTAATGGTTTGCGGTAGATTACCCTGTAAGAAGACAGTTCCACCTGCATGGGAAGAATCTCTTGCTCATGTTTCCAGATTCAATTCAAGTTCAGACGTCATCTTGGCTGAGGAACGTTCCCCGCCTTCAACCACAACATACAGAATCACAGAGATGCACCATTATTCTGGAATAAAGGACCACACGTGGCACACTCTCCAAGGGTGATCCCACCCCCACCCCGCAAAGAATCATCCTGGTAACTGAGTGGGACTCTCTGGGGACAGAGCCTGGAGTCTGCATTTTAAGCAAGTCCTGAGGGCACTCATGGCCCTGCAGCTGGAGGACCCTGAGAGGTCCTTGAGGAGAGAAACATAGTCCAACTCATCTCTCCTTCCCCAGGGCCCGGCACACAGCCTGGCTCCATGCAGGGGCTCAATAAATGTTTGATGAATGAATAATAGGTTGGCCATTTCCCCAGCTGTAAAATAGGAGTAATCACATTATATCTTCTTAATAGGAAGGACGAATGTTAATATTTATGAAGTGCTTAGAACACTACCTGGCACACAGGAGGCGCCCTATCCGTTACATACACACATGCACGCATACATACGTAAAGAAATCTGCTCCTCAAGGTTAAAGAATTCAAGTTTATTAAAAATATTCCCACAAAAGAGGAGGGTGGGAAGAGAGGGGCCCAGCCCACCTCACCTCCTCCTTGTCCTCCAGAACAGACCCACCAGTTTGTATCCGGCAAACTGGCTCCTTCCCCATTGGGATGGTCCCCAGAGGACCCACTCTGCAGTGCTGAAGCAGGATGGGGAGCCCTAATCCTCGGGGCACTGCAGGAGGTCAAAGGTCACGTAGCCCACTTGGTCCACCTGGTTCACCTCGTTCCAAGAACTCACACGCCAATAGAAGCGGTCCTGGCAGAAGTAAGCTTTCTCTGCAGGGGAAAGACAAGCCCAAGAGGGGTGATTCCAACCCTCCCACAAACACACACAGAGACAGGAGCAAGATGTCTACAATCGCCCCTCTTGCCCTTTCTAGATCTTTCATACGACGCCTCCATCTCCCCCACAGAGATGCCGGAGGGCAGAACACCTCCACGTCCAAAGCACCTTGGACACAGAGCCTGGCACACAGCACGTGCTCAGAACAATTCACTCAACGTTCATTCATTCACTCGTTCATTCATTTCATCAAATATTTATAGCGCTAAGCACTGTTATACAGCAGAGAGAAAAACTGCAGGCCTGATCTCAGTTCTGCTGCTGTTTACACCCTAGTGGGGTAAGAGAGATGATTAACAAGCAAACACTTAATAAATGAGACTGTGGCAACGTAGAAAGCTATGAAGGAAATAAAAGCAAGTCAGTGAATACAGAACAAGGGTCAGAGACGGCCTCTTTGAAAAGGTAGCCTAAGTACTGAGACCCGAAGGGCAAAAGGGAGGCAGCCCAGTGACACTCTGAGGGAAAACCTCCAGGCAGAGGGACCAGCTGGCACAAAGGCCCTAAGCTTGGTGTGACCTTGACTTTGCTGTGTTTAGAGCAGCCAGAGGCCGGTGTGGGTGGTGTGGAGCAGAGGAAATGACAGGAGAGTGTTGGGAGGGTCTGAGGAGCAGATCAGATCCCCATAGTTTTCTTTTGTTTGTTTGTTTTTACCTTGGAATGGGTCTGGAGTCTCCCCCCAAGACCATGGCCCTCTACTCCTAACCACTCCCTACTCCTAGAGAATATCGTAATGGTATTGAGCAACCAGTATGGCTTGAACCAGGGTGTTTGCAAGGGAGATGGTGAGAAGTGAACATTTTGGTAGTGGAGTCAACAGAACTTCTCAGCTGATTGCATGTGAGTGGTGCGAAAGACAAGGAAAACCCCAGCTAGCGTCCCCATTTTACAGATGAGGAAACAGGTTCTGTGAGCAGCAGTGACTTGCCCAAAGACGCAGAGAAATGAAGTGCCTTTTTTATCACTGTATCTCCAGTGTCAACGGAATGCCTGGCATATTATAACACTTGATAAATATTGTCTAATAGAGGAATGAGCCTCCATGCAAACCACTGTTCTGTACTGGGGGGGGGGGGTGGGGGGAGGCGGTAAACCTCCAGCTGGGAGGTGGGGTGGGTAGGAAATCTGGGGGGTGGGTGGGTAGGAAATCTGGGTTCTAATTCTGTGTCCCTTTATGATCTGGGAAAGGTCCCTGCCTCTATGGGGAATGTACCTGTGCTGGAGCATTTGCCTCAGTCTCCAGGGGATTTTTTTTCTCCCTCAGAATTTGACTAATCACTGAGGCAGGCAAGTGTGGGAAGTGTCCCGAGGAGGGACCTGACCCCCATCAGCAGCCCTCACCTTGGTACTGAAAGATGTCGTGCGTGTTCAAGGGCACGCCGGGGAACATCTGATCCACCTGGCCGGCGCTCTTGGGATCCACGGTCTGCGTCTTCACGTCCAACCTGCAGGAAGGCGGTGAAGAGACAGGTGCTGAGCCGGAGGGCGGGCGGACGGCGCCCGGGGTCCCCCTGCCGGCGGTCGCCGAGCCTCTCACCTCCAGAAGCGCTGCCTGCTGAAGAGCAGCACCTTACCCCCGCTGCGCGGGAGGGCCCCAGTGATTTGGGCCACCTCCGGGTCCAGGCCCAGCTTGTCCAGACTCCTCGGGCCGAGCACCGACGCGCCTGTGTACACCCACACCTGGCGCCCTGCGGGGGAGGAGAGCCACATCGGTCTGGGGGCAGGGAGTGGTCACACATTGTCCTTGAATGTCAAGAGGAAGAACCCAGCGAGGCCTTTCCGCGCCCGACCTGCCGGCAATCTGGGTGCCCAAGGAGCAGAACCCACCGCTCGGTCGGACGGCGCACGAGGACGGTGAAGAGCTGCTCAATTGCACCCGCCAGAAGGGGGCGCCTGTTCCTAATCCGCATAAAATGTTTCACGGATTTTACTCGATCTGCCGGTCTTCCTAGATCCGCAAGGATGAGGAGGGCGGGGGCGGGGGAGGAGAAAGGAGGAAACTAACCAGAGAAGAAGAAAGTCTTCTTGGTCAGCGGGTCCTCAAAGGCGGAGTCCAGCTTGCGGGGCAACGCAGGCCACTTGCTGGTGATAAGGAAGGGGCCCCGCACCCGGCGTCCTGGGTTCTCAGAGAACTGCCAGTACTTCCTGGGAATGAGAGAAGGGACCAGGGGGCCACTGAACTTTGAACCGAAGGCCAGTGGGTGGAGAGGAGCAGGCAGGGCCCTCCTCTGAGTCCCCTCCCCCAGCCACATATCCCTGCCCCCTCACCCATCCTTGAAGAGATGCAGAAGATTCCCGATCTCCGCAACAGCGTCGAAAATGTTCACGTTGCATACATCTTCTGCTGGATCCAAAGACACTGTAGGGGCCTCAGAAGGGCCAGCAGTGGGCGGACCCGTGGGGCCAGCTGAAGGGGGGCCTGTGGGGCCAGCAGTGGGGCGCTCTGGGGGGCGGGTGGTGGGAGGCCCCGTAGCGCAGACCGTGGGCTGGGATTCAGGTGTGGTGGTGGTTGGAGGCCGTGGTTCAGGTTCAGGGCGAGGACCTAAAGAGAGACACTGGATGAGACCTATTGCTACATACACCTGTGCTGGTGGAACGAATGTTCCCCAAAACGCATCAGTGAGGCCCCTGGCACTCACTGTCTTCACTTTAGATGTTGGAGCCTACCTTCCCCCAATCACAGGCTGGCTTTTTTTTCATACATTCACCTTCCATTCCGATCATGCTTATCTAATCCCTGGGCTATGTCAGGTCCGGGCCAGGCCCTATGAACACAAGACATGCAGGAGCTCTCCCCCTCTCCAGGCTAGTGGGAAAGAACTGGGTTTTGAGCACTCAAACTGAGTGGCAAACTTAGTGCTAAGAGCTTTATAAAATTACATTAGCTCATTTGACTAAAAAAAAAAAAAATCAAATAGATTCTTTAATATTCCCATTTTTAAAATGAGGGAATAATACTAATGATCATAGTGATGATAACAATACAAATATTAAACACTTACACGGTGCTTACTATATGTCAGACAATATTGGAACTCACTTAAACCTCCTCACAACCCGATGAGGCAGGTAACATTATTAGCCCCATTTCACAGGTGAGAAAATTGAGGGGTGAAGTCACGTACCACAGGTCACCTAGCCTGGAAGTGGCTGCACTGGCTTTTGAGCCCACATCTGTCTCACTCTAGAATCTGGGCTCTTTATCATCTTCTCCAAGCACTGACCCGACAGCAATTGGACCCACTGACCCCAGGCTCTTCCGCAGATAAATGTTGAGGGGTCCCCACTTCGCTGATCCCCATTTCCCCATTCTCGGTACAAGAGCAAAGGCACCGCCCTTCCTTCCATCCCTGCCCAATAACCTCACCGTACAGATGCTGGATGCCTTTCACGTCGTCCTCATGCAGGGGGGGGCCCTCCGTGAAGCTGTACATGGGGTACATGAGTGCCTCTGGCACCGATGAGTGATCTAAACCCAGAGCATGGCCGAATTCATGGGCTGCCACAAGGAACAAGCTGTATCCTGGAGGGAAAAGGGACCTTGAGATGTGAGCCCAGCCGAGCTCCCAGCCCTGGCCATCCCTCCCCCAACACTGCTGCCCTCAACCTTGGAACCCTGACCACCTTGGTCCGGGCAGAAGCCCCACTTCTTGTCTCTGTCGAAGTTCGAGGTGGTGGCACACCAGAGGTGCCCATCTCCGCGGCCCTCCCTGGTGCATGCTGAGTACTCCTTGCCCAGGAAGATGAAGGGAAAGACACACAGCTCCCCAGCGGAGTTGCCACCGGTCACTGTAGAGTCAGCTGGAGAGACAAAGGGTGCTGGGTGAACCAGGTGAGTGGGCCCAATAAGGGGCCAGAGGCTGGTGGAAGAGGAGCTAGATAATCCTGGTGTCCTATTTTATTTACTTACTAATTTATTTATGAGAGAGAGAGAGAGAGAGAACGCGCGCGCGCACGAGTGGGGGAGGGGCAGAGGGGGCGGGAGAGGGAGTGTGAGAGAGAGAGTGAATCTTAAGCAAGCTCCATGCCCAGCTGGGGGTTGGAGTCCACGGGGTTCCATCCCAGGACCCTGGGATCATGACCTGAGACAAAATGAAGTCGGCTGCTCAGCCGACTGAGTAACCCGGGCGCGCCCCCTGGTGTCCTTTTTATAAAAGCCTAGGGTGCTGGGGGCACAGCTGAGACCCGGCTAGGCTGGTGGGCAGGGCCTGGGGACCTGAGACTAAGGGAGAGGAAGCTGTCTGGGCTGAAAGGCCAAGGCACAGGGATGCGGCGGGGCGGGGGCAAGTGGAAGTCAGGGGGAGGGGCTGTGATCGCGGGCGGAGACACGGTGATCCTGAGGACCAACGAAGAGTGGAGAGACACGCTGATGGGTGGGGGAGCCACGTTTCGGGGACCAGGGCGGAACGAGGGGGCGAGGCTGAGTCTGGTAGGCGGGGCAGAGGTACCTCGGGTTGGGCAGAACCCATAGAGCTTGTCCTGGTCGTAGTTGGCCGTAGTGGCGCACCAGCGGTAGCCGTCTGAGCGACCCTCGGTGGTGCAGGCGGAGTAGGAGCGGCCCTCGAAGGTGAACGGAAACACGCAGGGCTTGCCTTCTCCATTGCCGTCCCAGGTGTAGAGTCCTGAGGAAGCCCATACAATTACGGGGAGGGGAGGACGGGGGGGGGGGGCGGGGGGAGGACGTCGCGAGTTTATTGACCCACAGACCATCGGTTGTACTCCATTCCTCCTCTCCCCGTTTCACAGGTGAGAAACTGGGCCCAGAAAACAGGAGGGTCACTTGCAGGCCACACAGCGCTAGTGGCCGAGCCGGGATTAAAACCTAGGACCCTCGAGGGTGGTGGGAGCCCCTCACCCCCGTCGCGACCCCGCACTCACTCTCGCTGGGGCAGAAGCCGAACCGGCGGTCGGTGTCGTAGTCGGCGGTGGTGCTGCACCAGAGCATGTCGTCGGAGCGGCCGTCCGTGGTGCAGGCCGAGTAGGAGCGGCCCTCGAAGGTGAAAGGGAAGTGGCAGGCGGCGCCACCTGCGTTTCCGAAGTAGGTGGGAACCACTGCAGGAGAAGGGGCACCGGGTCAGGGCGGCTGGCGATGGGCGTGAGAAGAGAAGGGAATGCGAGCCGGGGCGGCTCGGGATCTCACCTACGCCCTTGCCCAGAGACCACAATTCCTCATCGTCGAAGTGGGCGTCTCCCTGAATGCCTGGGCCGGGAGGAAAGGCGTGTGCCAGGAGCCCGTGTTTCCCATCGAAGGGGTACCCATCTCCGTGCTCTAGAGAAGCAGGTGCAGGAGGAGGGGGTTGGCCGAGAGCAGTCGTGCAGACCGTGCGCTGCCCTGAGCGTGGGCTGAGGTCCCGCCTACAGCAGCTGTCCGAGCCCTGCGTCCCCGCGCTGCGCCGTGTCGGGCAGGAGGGGGCGCATAAAGCCAGGGGCGGCCAGGGCTGCAGGGACAGGCGAGACCAAGCGGGGTCCAGTGCCCGCTCTCCTCTCTCCGCGGCCCTCCCTCCGCTGTCCCCGTCCGAGACCCTCCCGGCCTCCCTCTTCTCGCTTTCTCACCCCTGACACCAAACTGGATGACGATGTCTGCCTCGAAGCCGTACACGCGCGTGAAGGTGAGCGGCGTCACTGCGCTCCAGGCCGCGAAGGCGCGGGCAAAGGCGTCGTCGATCACGTCGCGCGGCAAGTCTTCCGAGTAGTTTTGGATCCTACAGGTGAAAGGCGAGAGGGTAGAGGTCCGAAGTGAGTCCGGAGCCGGGGCGGTAGCGACACCCGGTGTCTCAGCGACTTCAGGAAGCACGATGTTCCCTGCGTTCCACATTTTCACCTACAAGGTACTTTCAGACGCATTTTTCTCTTGGGACACTCACAGGGGCCCTAGCAGGAAGACTCAGATTGCGAGGCCCACTTCCCTGAGGGGGAAACAGAGGGCTCAGAGGCGGAGCCACCTGCCCCAGGCTGCACATCGAAACCTAGGGGTCTGTCTGAGGGACGAATTCGCCGCCGCCGGCCGGGGGTCTGGCCCTCCCGTCCCCCTCCCCCGCCTTCTCGGGGGCCCTGCCGCGCACCAGTACGTGATGTTGTGGTGATGCCACTTGAGGTCGCCCTCAAAGGTCTGGAATTGGCCCAGGTCTGGGACGCCGCAGCGTGGGGTTCGTATGGCCTCCAGGGTGGTTCTGTCCAGTTCGCCAGTCTCAGGCAGAGCCAGGCGCCTCTGGAGAAGCCGCAGTCCCCGACTCAAGGACTGCTGGTCGTTGCTCATCTCTGCCACATGAGTATAGCCATAGCGAAACAGATATTCCTGTGGATGGAAGGGCAGAGATACTCCAGAGCCCTCTTACCCGGCCCTAACGGGCCAGGATTCCATCCTCCAGGCACTCGGGGACTATCAGCTCTCCAGGACTTGGTACCCTGTGCTTATGCCCACCCACTAACTCCCTCCCCTGTAGACATCCTCATCTCCTTCCCACCCCTGCATGCCCCTGGCCCAGCCTACCTCAGGGCCTCCTAGCCTTTACCCCTGTTCACCCCACTCCAGAACCCTCCAAAGCATCATCACCCCCATCATGTCCCATTACCCACCTAGGAAACCCTTATTAGCCATTCCTGGCCATCACCCATCCAGAGCCTCCACAGGACCCCTGAGGGCCTGATCCCAGATACCTCTGTCCTCCAGGCATGACCATCACCCTCAACTTGCCCGATAGAATCTCCTCTGAAGCCTCACGCCCTCCCTGAGACTCCTGGCCAGCCCTCCCTAACTACATGCAGGGGTATTAGCCTACCTCTGCCAGCTGCCTGTCAGTGAGATTAGTTCGCACGTCTCCTGGGAAGACCACAACGGTGGGCTTGCCTGGTCTGGGAGCGGCGGTGCAGCAGCCCAGCACCAGGAGCGCCAGGACCAGGGGCTGCCTGGGGCTCATGGTGAGGGTGGCGGTGTCTAGGTGCAGCTGTCCTTGTGGGGGCTTTAAGCAGGCGCTATTAACTGAATCAGTAACCCCGCCCCTCCCTGCCAGGCGGGGGCTGACTCAGGGGATGAGGTGTGTTTGGGGGGGGGCAGCCCCAGCATGAGCAGGCAAAGGGCTTACACCACCTCCTCCTGTCCCCACTGCCCACAGTCCCATTGCCAAGTCAGGCAGGACCCCAGACCCACAGGAAACCACAGGCCCGCAGGGGAAGGGTTGGGTTTTGCAAAATGCAGAGCTTAGGAGAACTGAATGAAAGCAAGGAAGGGAGGCTGGAGGGCTCCCTGAGCTCTGTGCCTGAAGGCCCCAAGCGGTCAGCCTAAGGGAAGGGGATGAAAGATTCCCCAGGCCTCTTCCTGAACCCAGAGATTTCCCCCTTCCCAGTCACACCCCATCTATGGGCCCCTCCCCACACTGCTAGGCTCTGTCCTCTCCTCCCTTGAAGCCTTTCTCAAGGGGGACGGTGGGGGGCTTCCTCTCCCTGCCTCACCTAGGGATGGAAGGAGCAGCAGGAATTGGGGAATTGCGGGATTCCCCCAGGGCACCCCCTCCCCCCCCCCCCCCCGCCGTCTTCCACAGGCTGAGTCTTTCAGGACAGTAAAGGGGGAAGTTTAGGGCATCTGGAAGCCAGCACACAGGCCTCACTCTCTTCCTTCAGGGCCTAGGGCAAATGTCCTACCACTCTGAATTTGTTTCCTCAGCTATAAAAAAGGACCCTTTGGGGGCCCCTGGGTGGCTCAGTCAGTTAAGCATCCGACTTCAGCTCAGGTCACGATCTCACGGTCCGTGAGTTCGAGCCCCGCGTCAGGCTCTGGGCTGATGGCTCAGAGCCTGGAGCCTGCTTCCGATTCTGTGTCTCCCTCTCTCTCTGCCCCTCCCCCGTTCATGCTCTGTCTCTCTCTGTCCCAAAAATAAATAAACGTTAAAAAAAAATAAAAAATAAAAATAAAAAAAATAAAATTAAATAAATAAATAAATAAATAAAATAAAATAAAAAATAATTAAATTGATGGAGGATAAAATGAGATCAAATACCTACAGTGCTTACTCCAGTGTATGGTGCAATTTCTCAAGAATGGCCATGGTTGCTTTTAATGACCTGGGCGAAGATGGTGATTCCAACTTGGAATCAGGAGACTCCAAGGGTCTTGGGTTCTAATCTGAGCTACAACAAATGTCTTCTTCTCTCTGGGTTTTGGATTCTTCAACTACAAAATGGTGGAGAGGGGACGATCTTGGGGAAACTTCAGTTCTCCAGCCCTTCTCCAGGAGCCCAAGCTGTAGCCCCGGTTATCACCCCTGTGCCTCCCTCCCTCTCTTCTTCCCAGCCAGCCCTGGTGGGGAAGGATCTGTGTTTGCCTTCTGGGAGGAATCCCTTGGGAAGGGCAACGCTAGCCATCCAATAAGCTGGATTTAAAGGGCTCACTACGTGCCACGCACTTTCTGTGCTTATCGAATAAATGAATCTTCGAGATGAGGACATTTCGCTTCCCTTCTAGAAAAGCTGAAGCTCTAGAGTTCACTAATTAATGGGCATCCACTTTAGATCTGGTGTTCAGTCCCCGCTCTGCCATTTCCCAGTTGTGTCACCTTGGGCAAGTCACTTCACCTCCAAGCCATAATAATAATAATATATTTCTTGAGATTCACTGCGTAGACTACTGTGAGAAGTTGCTTATAAGCATCTCATTCCACCACCTGCGAGGTAGATTTAACGAGTACCCTCTCCTATTTTTAGAGGAGGACAATGAGGCTCAGAGCAGTTAAGGAACTCACCTATGACCACACAGAGAGTTAATTCGAAGAACCAGGATTCAAGCCTAAGGCTGCCTGGTTCTGAAGTCTTTCATATTTACCACCATTTACAGGGAACCAACATGGCCAGGGGAGGCAGGGAGGAAGAAGAGACCTCAAACCCGGCACCTTCTCCCCTAATTCCCTGCACCCACAGAAGAACAGGGAGCAGGCTCACGCCTTTGGGGAACCAGAGGCTAGGACAGGGGACCCAGGGGAACTATATTACAGATTTGAGAGTTCAAGGTCATTGAGCAATATCATTTTAGAGATGGAAACAAAGAGACCCTCCAATCCAGGGGTCTTCACCTGGTGGCAGACACAAGCTTTAGGCGAATCCACGAACCACCCCCAACTTACCATCAATTGTACAAAATATGTCATATCTATGTATGTATGTTACGTTTCTCAAATTTATTTATTTATTGACATTTGGGGCCCAATAATTCTTTGTTTTGAGGGTCTGTCCCGTGCATCGTGGGATGTTTCATAGCCTCCTCAGCCTCTACCCACTAGATGCCAGTAGCACCTCCCCCTGCCAGTTGTGACAACCAGAAATGTTGCCAAACATTGCCAAATGTCCCCTGGGTGGGTGGGAGGGACAAAACCACTGCCAGTTGGTTCATCAGAACCACTGATGTACGTTGATTTTTTTTTTTATATAAAGAGTTCAAAACGTTTATCATATACTCAAACCGTTGATGATGATCCTCAAGGCTGTAAAGACCATTTACTCAAGTATTTGTTGAGTTTTTATGGGCCAAACATTGTGCTAAGAATTTGGGAATGCGGTAGTGACCAAGATAGCTTTGTCACTGTGGTAGTGGAACAGAGTCCAGTACGGGAGAAATTGAATGAATAAGTAATTACCAGAGAGACAACCGTCACAAGAGGGAAGTGTACCAATCTACTCCGACTACCTCCATTATGCAGATGAGGAAACCGCGGGCCCAGAGTAGAGAACTGACCTCTCTTAGGTACCAGAGCAAGCCGGGGACGGCATGGGTGGGACAGTAAGGAGTGGCAGCTATGAGCCTGCCCTCTGGAGCCAGGCTACTTAAGTTCCAATCTCAGCTCTGGCACCAGCTTGCTGTGTGATCTGGGTCATTGACATAACCTGTCAGTGCCTCAGTTTCCCCATCTGTAAAACAGGGGTGATCATAGTGCTTGCCTCATGGAGTTGTAGGGATCAAATGAGTTAACAGATACAAAGTCTCTGGCACATGGAATAAGTGCCTGCTGCTGCTTTAATTCTGATGGCCTCTAGGCAGCTGGCTGTTTTGACCAAATTGTGGGTGGGGGAAGGGGGGGGGACAGGAAGAGGGCACCTAGCCAGGAGCCTCTGGCTTGATTCCTGGAGTTAATCCAAACAAGACCCCTCCTTTTCTCACCCCCCTCCCAGCTTCCTCCTTTATCCCCTGGCTCCCCAGCCCCCATCAAGAGGAACTTGGAAGACCTTGGCTTTCAACACGGCAATGGCAGGAAGTGGTTCTGGTTACCACATCCCCTTCCCCACTTCCCTCAGCCCCTCCTTCCAATACCACAAGTTTAGCCAAGGCCCTGGGAGAGGAGGAGGCAGAGAGCAGGATATTCTTCCAGGTGGGCACCCCTTGACCCTGACCAGGGTCATAGCTTGGACTCTAAGCCCCTCCTTCAGGTGGAGACCCCGTAAGATGGGGAGGGGGCTGACCCCGGAGCCCTGAGTCACCAGCTGGATGACACAGCCCTGCGGGCTGCCCTTAGTAACACCAGGCCCCCAGACTGGGGTCAGCCTCACGAGGGGAGGAACCTCTCCCCTGATTTAGGATGGGGAATTCCAACCCTGTTCCTCCTGAACCTGCCAGAGAAGGGAGGGGCGGCCAGGCCTGAGATGCCCTGGCAGGAAATGAGAAAGACATTTCTGTCTGGGATGAAGCAGAAAGGTGTGGGTATACTGTAAGACACTGCCCCAGGGATAGAGCACCACCCAAGCACCCGCCCCCACCCACACTAGCCCCGGGTAGTGGCAATCACCAGGTCGATTCTCAGAGGCCTTAATAATAATCTCATGCCTCCCCCTTATCTCTATTTAGCTCCTCCAAAAGGAAGCCATATAGTGTAGACCTCAGAATCAGACCTCCCGGGTTCAAATTCCAGCTCCTACTACATCTGGCTGTGTGACCTTAGGCAAGTCACTTTGCCTGTCTGTGCCTCCATGGCCTCATCTGTAAAATGAGGGAGGACAGTCCTCACCCAAAAGGTTGTGGTGGGGATCAAGTGATAGTATACATTGCGAGTTTTCAGCACACAGTAGGTACACACACCAAAAATGTTAGCCATCATGATTCTGCTATTTTAATGCTCTCTCTGCTAAGAATTAGGATTCACAAACCTCTTTCACTGGTGAGGAACCCGTGAGGCACAGGGAGTTGCCAGGTCCCCACAACCAGCCAGGAGCAGGCCTGGGATTCGACCCAGACCTGGCACCAGCACCCTGTTCTTTCCACCACATTCGGCATGTGCTGCTAACCACCTCGGTGGGCAACCATTTCCACAGTCCATGCACAATCCACTTAACTCTTTCTCCAGCGCTGTCCCGTACCTTATTACCTCTGATTTGTATCCAACGGCGGAACTTCTTACCATTTTATTTGAGTCTGAGCTTTCACAGGAGGCAGAGACTGTGGCCCATTTTCAAGGTGGCAGACGCGAGGCCCAGAGACGTGCTTCAGGTTGCTCATGGTCACACAGCGGGTGAGTGACAGAGCTCCCGCCCAGCCCTTCTGACTCCAGATCCCGTGCTAAGATCAGGTCACTGGATCTGACAAGAAGGAAGTCAGTGGGGGAAGCAGCCTGGGGGCGGGGTGGGGTCCCCAGAAGCCAAGCTGGAGGGATCAACAGAGAGAACGGGTGTGGGATATTTGGCTGGGTTCTGTAGGGAGAAAAATGGGGGGGATAAAAAGGAAAATAAAATATTAAGCAGGGCTGGACAGGGCAGAGAACAGGCTAAGGGAGGTTCCGTTACAGTGAGAGGTTTGTGTCTATAAGAGGGGATGTGCCAGTTGACTGGGAAAGAGACTGGGCCTGGGACCAGTTCCCTTGACATTGTGTCACCCACTGCTATGCATGGGTTCCCAGCAGAGCAGGTGCAGCCCCAAAATACACATTTAAAAGATTCTTTGTTTGTTGGGTTGGTATTTTAAATTAAGACTCTGTTTTTTTGTTTTGTTGTTTTTTTGTTTTTTTTTTTTAATTTTTTTTTCAATGTTTTTTATTTATTTTTGGGACAGAGAGAGACAGAGCATGAAAGGGGGAGGGGCAGAGAGAGAGGGAGACACAGAATCGGAAACAGGCTCCAGGCTCTGAGCCATCAGCCCAGAGCCCGACGCGGGGCTCGAACTCACGGACCGCGAGATCGTGACCTGGCTGAAGTCGGAGGCTTAACCGACTGCGCCACCCAGGCGCCCCAAGACTCTGTTTTTTAAGGGGCACCTGGGCGGCTCAGTCGGTTGAGCGTCCGACTTCATTCGGTTCAGGTCATGATCTCACGGTTTGTGAGTCTGAGCCCCGCATCGGGCTCTCTGCTGTCAGCGCAGAGCCTGCTTCAGATCCTCTGTCCCCCTCTCTTTACCCCTCCCCGCCTTGCGCTGTCCCAATAAATAAATATTTTTTTTATTTTTTTATTTTTTTAACGTTTATTTATTTTTGGGACAGAGAAAGACAGAGCATGAACTGGGGAGGGGCAGAGAGAGAGGGAGACACAGAATCGGAAGCAGGTTCCAGGCTCTGAGCCATCAGCCCAGAGCCTGATGCGGGGCTCGAACTCACGGACTGTGAGATCGTGACCTGAGCCGAAGTCAGATGCCCAACCGACTGAGCCACCCAGGCGCCCCAAATAAATATTTTTTTAAAAAAGACTCTATTTTTTAGAGCAGCTTTACTAGCTATACAGCAAAATTGAGAAGAAAGCCCAGAGTGTTCTCGCCTGCCCCGTGTCCCCACACAGGCAGAGCTGCCCCATCATCAACCTCCCCCACCAGAGTGGGACATTTGGTGTGACCCGTCAACCTGCATTGACAGAGCGCAAGCCCTGGAGTCCACAGTTCACACCAGGGCTCCCTGTGTATGTTCCGTGGGTTTGGGCAAATGCAGCATGACGTGCCCCCATCACCGTGCTATCATACTGAGTAGTTTCGCTGCCCTAAAAATCGTCCGTGCTTCGCTTATTCATCGCTCCCTGTCACAAAGACTGTTTTCGATATTTGGGGAAAAAATCCTTACAGTAGCCAGCATGGGAAAAGTCGGATCTTCAGGGGATTTCCTTATATAGTCATTTCAGGGTTTGGCATTGTTTTGTTTTGAATGACATATGGGGAAGGGCACCATATTCTCAGGGGTAGCAGCCCCTAAAAAGGTCTAAATCTGGTCCTGTTCACAATGGGTAGGGGGTTGAGGAAAGCCTTACTCCTTGGAAATCCCAGGTTAAACATTCAGTGGTCGAACATTCATCCCGGGAGCTGAGGGGGGCGGGGGGGACACCTGGATGGCTCAGTCAGTTAAGCATCGGATTCTTGGTTTCAGCTCAGGTCATGAGGTCACAGTTTCCTGGGTTCGAGCCCCCTGTCGGGCTCTGCACTGACAGTGCAGAGCCTGCTTGGGATTCTCTCCCTCTCTCTCTGCCCCTCCCCTGCTTGCGGGCGCGCGCGCTCTCTCTCTCTCTCTCTCTCAAAATGCATAAATAAAACTTAAAAAAAAAAAAAATGAACCCTAGGGTAAACATCCAGTCGGTCCTGGCCTGATGAATCGAGAGCCTTGGGACCAGAGTAGGAGGGAGAAGTCCACACTGCGCACAGGACAACTGGTGACTTCACTGCCCCTTTCCCAAACCTGCGCTGAGCCCGTCCTCTTGGCCAGGCTTACTTTCTCATGCATCTTCTAGTTCCACGGTTCTCCAAGTGTAGTCCCCGGACCAGCAACATCAGCACCACCGGGAATTTGGTAGAAATGCAGATGGTCTGCTGCTTCCACCTCAGAACTACTGAATCAGCACCTCTGGGTGGGACCCAGCAATGTTTGCTCTAACAAGCCTGCCATGTGTTTCTGATGCAGGCTCAAGTGTGAAACCTCTGCTTTCCAGCTGCATCCCCCTGCTGACAGGAGGGGCTTTACAGCCATTTCCAGATGAGGAAACTGAAGCTCAGAGAGAAAAAGCCACTCGCCCCGAGGTCACACAGTTAGTACTAAAATTAGCTTTTCTGACTGTGAAGTTGATGCTTCCCGCAGCACTATAAGGACTAATGACTTCAAATATTTAACAACCAGGACCCCAACGGATCAGACCGATTCCCGATTCCCGAGGAACTTCAAGAGGCCCCTCATTGGAGGGGGGCAGGGGAAAGGGGGTGACTATTATTAACCCTTTTGTTCCTGGATCTGCAGTTCTAGGAGTCTGGGAGAAGGGGCTGCTCGCTAGGGCTCTGGGGCATTTAGAAGGCTCAGAGTAGGACCTGTTACCAATGCGTAGGCAAGGAAATGTTTCAATATTTTAACAACTTGTGCTTACCAGCTGAACACCAGCCCTAAGGGTAGTTTGCTTCCCAGGAGAGGTTCCTGAAACTTGCATATCGGGTAGAGGGCCTGGAGCTACACAGCCCAAAAGAGAACATAGGTTCTCATAACAAACGTCTTATGAGAGTACCTGTTCAACTGTGCTTCTCAAATTTGGCTGTTCATTGTGGAGTCTCCGGATATTTTCTTTTGAATAATGATGCCTAGATTTCATCCCCTGGGCATCGTTGTGGGTTTATTTGTTTTTGTATTTTTTTAAAGGACCCGTGACTCAGGATTGAAAACAATCCTATACGGGTTCCCTGAAGCCTGTAAGAGACTCCAGACTAAGAACCCCTGGTTTGTACCAGTATTTCCCAAGGCTGTGGACTTTAAAAAAAAAAAAAATACAGATTCTGAAGAGATTCGGATTCAGTAATCAGTGGGGCCCAGAACTGGGTGTTAGCAAAGCTCCCCTGGTTTAGAAATCAGTGACAGGGGCAGCCTCTGCAGGCCGTGGTAACTGAGAGAGGCTCAGAGATTCTACCCCCCCACCCCCAGCCCACCCGCAACGTAGTTGAAGCAACCAAGAACATTTTGCCAGGAAGTATCCAGAACCAATTTCCGCAGCTCTTCCTTCCCCTGTGCTGCAGAGACATTGCTTCAAAGAACACGCTCTGAAACAGCCTAAGACACCCTCCCCGGGGAGCCCTTTCCTGGCTGCACCTCAGCAGAGCCCCAGGCCTGCTCTGATTGCCTTTCTTTCCCATTAATCCTGGGACACCCTCATTTAGATGTGATCTGCATACATTTGCATATTGAGCTCCAGGGGCCCCCTTCCTCCTCCAACGCCCAACCCTGTGGCTTGTTGGGGGCGGGGGGAAGGGAGGAGAGAAATAAAACTAATGAATTCGCGAAGCCTGCCGAGATGTGTTTGAACCTCTTGCCGCGCTGGGACTTTGATACACCTGAAGCCGGGTTGCCAGGTTGAAGGGCCGATAGCACGGGCTCAGCGTGGATGCAGCAGGAAGGCAGACGCAGGAGGCCTCCCGAGGTCTAGCACCAGCGGTTGGGGCCCAGCTCCTAATGAGAGGCAATGCGGGATTTCTCCAACGGGAAAAGACGAGAGCAGCAGTAGAGGCTTTCGGAGAGGGGGAGGGGGGGGAGGGGTAGGTGAGATTCCTTCCCAGCTTCAGAAGAACCCAGGTTGAGGGCTCAGTCGGTTAAGCGTCAGACATCCACTCAGGTCATGATTTCAGGGTTCATGAGTTCAAGCCCTGCATCGGGCTCTGTGCTGACAGCTCGGAGCCTGGGGCCTGCTTCGGATTCTGTGTCTCCCTCCCTCTCTCTCTCCCTGCCCCCTGCCCACTCACACAGTGTCCTCATCTTTATAATGGGAGCAATAATCTGATTACGCAGTGATGAGAGCCACCCCGGACCGAATATCTTTTCCAGACCCCTTTGGAGGCTGGGAAGGAACCTGCTAACGGGTGCAAGCGGAGGGGGTGCCAGGAACCCTCAAGTCCTCACGGGCTGTCCCTGCAGCATGGTTCCGCCCTGCTCACAGCTGGCCAGCTTCCTTTGCCTCTGGCTCACTTTCCTAGTCTGGTCTTGAGCCTTCACATCACTGCTGGGAGCCTCCAGAATCCTTTTCAGTCCCTTCCCTTCCCTTCCCTTCCCTTCCCTTCCCTTCCCTTCCCTCCCCTCCCCTCCCCTCCCCTCCCCTCTCCTCCCTTCCATTCCCTTTCATTTTTTTAAGGTAGACCCAACCAGTTTTGCCTGCTTGCAGCCAAGGCCCCCAGTTACACAAGGACCATTCTGTTCCTTCTCCTCCACCCTCCTGAGTGTCTGGTTCTGATGCGCTTCTCTCCAGCCCCACGCCTCCCCCCAGGCTCCCTTGCCTGCTTCTATGCCATTCATAGCACTCTTTCCTCCCTGGTCTTCCCAATTTCCCAACCATCTGTATATAATCCTATAGTGTGCCCCCCCACCCCATCTCCCGTGTCATCCAAACAGGTGACAAACTATAATTCTCTTAAATCCATCCATCTGTATTCATCTACTCGGGGGCCATAACAAAGTACCACAGACTGGGGGGGAGGCGGCTTACACAACAGACCCTTTTGGGTTTTTTAAGTTTATTTATTTTGAGAGACAGAGCCTAGGAGGAGCAGAGAGAGAAGGAGAGAGAGAATCCCAGGCAGGCTCCGCGCTGTCAGCACAGAGCCCAATGCAGCGCTCGAACTCATGAACCATGAGATCATGACCTGAGCTGACACCAAGAGTTGGATACTTAACCAGCTGAGCCCCCCAGGGACATCCTGGTCAAGACCAGCGTGTCGACGGGGTTGGTTTCTGCTATGGCCTCTCTCCTTGGCTTGTAGACAGCAGTCTTCGTGTCTTCACATGGCCCCCTCTCTGAACAACTGTGTGTCCTAATTTCTTCCTCTTATAAGACACCAGTCATGTTGGATTGGCATCCACCCTAATGACCTTGTTTTAACTTAATTACCTCTTTAAAGACTCTGTCTCCAAATACAGGCACATTCTGAGGTCCTAGGAGTTGGGACTTCAACATATGAATGGGGGGGGGGGGGAGGCACAATTCAGCCCAGAGCACCCTCCACCCTCTGCGTGGAGGTACCATTTCCTACCTGGTAGTGCTATAGCTCAGCCCCCCCAGCCCCCGGCACCCACACCCCAGATTCAGCTTCTTGCTCAGCCCTCAGAAAGCTTCCATGCCCCCCAGTGTCTCCAGAATAAAGACTAAACTCCTTAGCCTGGCAGCCAAGGCCTCCTTGTACCCTCAGCACCGTGACCAGGAAAAATGACAACATCGTCTAGCGCCTTGCTTTTCAAAGTGTAATTCTTGGACCTACAGCTTCAGCATCACACGGGGGGCTTGTTAGAAATGCAGAATGTGGGGCGTCCAGGTGGCTCAGTTGGTTAAGAGTTCCGCTCAGGTCATGATCTCTTGGTTTGTGAGCTGAATCCCCAAATCAGGCTCAGTGCTGACAGTGCTGAGCCTGCTTAGGATTCTCTGTCTCCCCTCTCTCTATGCCCCTACCCTGCTTGCACATGTGTGCTCTCCCTCTCAACATAAATAAATAAACTTTAGAAAATTAAAAAAAAAAAAAAAAAGACTTATGCTCTTGATTTCGGCTCAGATCATGATCTCGCAGCTCATGGGTTCCAGCCCCACGCTGGGCTCTGTGCTGACATCGCAGAGCCTGCTTGGGATTCTCTCTCTCTCCCTCTCTCTCTGCTCCTTCCCTGCTTGAGCGCTCTCTCTCTCTCTCAAAATAAAAAAAGAAAAAGAAAAGAAAAGAAATGCAGAAACTTAGGCCAGGCCCCAGACCTGCTGAATCATAATCTGCATCACCTGAACAGACCCCAGGTGATCTGTATGCACACAGAAGCTGGAAAGGTGACAGGCACCAATGGTATCCAGAGAGGGACTCACAGGAGTGGGACCTGTCATCACCTGGTTGGGTCAGAAACTTGACTTTGTCCTGACAGAACCATCCAATTCACAGGAGTTGGGGCTGCACAGCAGATGACAATTCTGAACAAACAAATGAACTTGACTTCCCAGGGCTATTAAGAATGCCTCACTCACAAGGATGAACAAATGGAAAGGTTGCTGGGGATGGCCCCCCGATGGGAAAGGCAAGGTTCTCATCTCTCATTCCCATTCAGTAAACATTTATTGGGCCCTGCTGAGTGCTGGGCTGGGTGCTGGGCATCAGGCAGGCATATGGAATGAAAGGAAATGTGAGTTCTGTCCTGTGGGCGCTCACAAACCAGGAAGGCAGATCACAAAGACATGCATTTAATAACCAGCATACACACAGGGGGGCACCCACCCACCTCCTCCACTCCTCCTACTTCATTCTTAGAAGGCATCACGCTCTGGCCCCTGGACCTTTGCACTTTCCACTGCCCCATTCTGCCTCAACCCTTCCACACCTCCCCTTTCTGCCCTCCTTTTGTGTCCGGCTAAATCTTATTCATCTTTTATTTCAGCTGAGAGATCATTTCTTCCAAGAAAATACTGCTGATTACTCCAACCTGGGAAGTGGGGTTCTTCTGTGCTCTCATGACTCCCCTCACTCCACCACTTCCCTTGCTGTGGCATTTTTCATAATTCAGAGTGAATTTCCTGTTTATTCATCTATCTCTCCCCACAGGCTGAGATGGTTATGAGGACAGGACCCTTATCCACTGTGTTCACTATATTCACAAGTGTTTCTTAAGCACAGAAAAATAATAGTCTTGCTAATCAGCTTTTTTTTAATTCATACTATCCTAAGGCACTGTCCTAAGTATTTATATGTATTAACTCATTTAATCCTCACAGCTACTCAGTGAGCGGGTGCTATTATTTTTCCCGTCTCACAGATGAAGAAATAGAGACAACAGAGAAGTTAAGTAGCTCACCTAAGGAAACACAGCTATTAAGCGGCAAAGTAGGGGTTCAAACCCAAGCAGTCTGGCTCCAGAGTCTGCATATTGGAAGAGGGGGTACTTAACTCTTTTTTAAAATGTTTATTTATTTATTTTGAGAGACAGAAAGGGAGCACGTATGAGCAGGGGAGGGCAGAGAGGGAGAGAGAGAGAGAGAGAGAGAGAGAGAGAGAGAGAGAGAGAGAGAGAATCTCAGGCAGGCTCCACACTCAGCGCAGAGCCCAACTCAGGCTTGAGCGCACAAACCTCAGCCAAAATCAAAAGGCAGATGCTTAACTGACTGAGCCTGCCAGGCGCCCAAGGGGTAATTGATTCTATGGAGAAGTCAGAAGTCAGGGAATGCTTCAGAAACAACACCTGAGCCAGATTTTGAAGACTGCATAGGAGTTTGCCATGTGGAAAAGGAGCGGGGGATTTCAGACTTGATAACCTCCAATTTGTCAAGGCAACAGCATTTTCCCCAAGGGGAAAGGGAAGGAAATTGAACAGTGCTGCAGATACTGGCCTATGAGGCTTAGACAGAGTGACTGCCTTAGCGGCCAGTTTCAGCCTGAGTCATGCATGAGTGAGGCGAGGCAGGTTACACACATCCTGGGGCTCTGGTCCTTCGGTCCCTGCGTGGGTGAGACGTACACTCCCCTCCCCTCTTGCCCCGAGAGACTCAAGGCTCCCTCCTGAATTGTGCCCCCGTTCCTCACAGGGATTGGCTCACCACGTCGTCGGAAGGAAGGTCCCAGCAAGTGCATCTCTGGGCAGATGCAGGCCCAGCACAGATCTGGAGTCTGTAAGAAGAACCGAGGAGTTTCCCCAAAAACCCCACGCAGGCTGTCCTCAGCCTGACCTAACAAACTCTGGAATCCTCTTCTGGCTCAGGAGTCTCCCAACTTTTAAAGGCCCAGAACACTTTTAGGCAACTGGATCTCAAGAAATCCCCAGTATATAAGACAGAAATCCCCAGTATATAAGACAGTGTTCTTCTGCTTCCCACCTCTGTTGACAATGTCCCTCGCAAGGACCCCGAGGCCTGATCTAGCCCAGCCACTTCTTTTTACTGTTAGGAAAACTGAGGCTGGAGGAGGGAAGAAGTTTGCCAAGAACAAGAACGCAGGACAAGTCAGGGCCAGCACCCAGACGGGAACTTGGGTCTCCTGAATCGGACCAGCACTCTTCTCGGCAAACAGCACCTTCTCTCCTGGCCTCTCGAATACAACTGGAAGACTTTACCCCTACCTTCATTCCTCCTACCCAATCAGTCAGTCAGTCAGCAGGCATTTACCAGGCTTCTTCTAAGCTTCAGGCACTGAGCAGGGCCCCTCACCTCAGTGGGTGACAGAGTGATGTGTGTAAGACAAACACATTCGCAGACATTTCCAATCCCCTCTGATAGAGCCACAGTGGAGACCACGCATCCTTTATTCTCAGGGCCTGGTACAAAGTAGGTGCTCAATAAATATGTGTAGAGGGGCGCCTGGGTGGCTTAGTCGGTTAAGCGTCCGACTTCGGCTCAGGTCATGATCTCACGGTTCATGGGTTCGAGCCCCGCGTCGGGTTCTGTGCTGACAGCTCCGAGCCTGGAGCCTGCTTCGGGTTCTGTCTCCTCTCTCTGTCTGCCCCTCCCCCACTCAACTCTGTCTCTCTCTCAAAAATAAATAAACATTTAAAAAATTTAAATCAATGTGTGTGGAGCACAGAGGAAGAAGTGACGTGGGGACCAGTGGGCTGACAGGAAGGAGGGCCAAGTGACACTTCAGAGCCCCTCCCTCTCCCTCTCTGACCCCCCACAACTCAGCACCTCGGATGTCTCTAACTGTCTGTAATGTGACAGTGATGACCGGCTAAAGACAGGAATACTCAGACCCAGACCTTGCCCGAGCTCCCAGCTTTGTGTACCGGCTGGTCTAGACCCAGGCTGTCCGACCCCTATGGTCACGAGGCCCATGTGCCTGTTTCAATTTAAATTAATTAAAATTACATAAAAGGTAAAATTCAGTTCCCCAGTCTGACTAGCCACATTTCCAGTGCTCAAAGGCCACATGTGGCTAGCAGCGACCCCACCAAACGGTGCAGGTTAAAGGTCACTGGCATCATCACAGAAAGTTCCCCTGAAATGTGCTGCTAGTCTCTAGCAGCAACTGGCAGATTTTGAATGTCAAGGACCAGTACATGTTCAAAAATATTTGGGAAAGGACACAAGATTGGCAACTCTTTGGGGCACCTGGCTGGCTCAGTCCGTAGAGCATGGAACTTTTGATATCGCGGTCATGACTTTGAACCCCATATTGAGTGTAGACATTACTTACAAAAAATTGCCAGAAAAATTTTCATTTTGCCAGAAAAATTTAAATGCAGTAATAATGATTTAAATTTTTTTAATCTTTATTTTTGAGAGAGAGAGAGACAGAGTGTGAGTGGGGGAGGAACAGAGACAGGGAGACACAGAGTCTGAAGCAGGCTGCAGGCTCCGAGCTGTCAGCACAGAGCCCGACGTGGGGCTCGAACCCATGAACCGTGAGATCATGACCTGAGCTGAAGCTGGACGCTTAACCGACTGAGCCACCCAGGTGCCCCAGTAATGATTTAAAAAAGAAGAAGAAGAGGGGCACCTGAGTGGCTCAGTCAGTTAAGTGATGGGCCTTGGCTCAGGTCATGATCTCATGGTTCGTGAGTTTGAGCCCCTTGGGATTCTCTCTCTCCCTCTCTCTTTGCCCCCCCCCCCCCCCCCCCGCTCATGCACACACACTCTCTCAAAATAATATTAAATATATATATGTATATCTGGTGGCTCAGTTGGTTAAGCGGCTGACTTCTGGCTCAGGTCATGATCTGGTGATTCGTAAGTTCGAACCCTGCATCAGTCTCTGCAGTATGGAGCCTCCTTAGGATTCCCTCGCTCTCCCTCTCTCTCTGCCCCTGCCCAGCCCACATGCACATTCTCTCTCTCAAAATAAATAAACATTAACAAATTTAAAAATATATAAATATAAACATAAATGAACATAAATCTAAACATAGAAGGAGCAAATGTGTCAATATATTAACAACTGGTGAAGCTAACAAAAACAAAAAATAAATAAAACAAAAAACAAACAAAAACCTGGTGAATCGAGATGAAGATTGCAGGAGTGCTCACTGTACTATTCCTGAAACTTTTCTGAAAGTTTAAGAATCTTTTGAAATAAAAAGTTGGGGGAGGGGAATCAGAAGTCAAGACAGTGGTTCCTCTGCTGCCGGGGAAAGAGACAAGGAGCCTTGAAGGCCTGGCTGATGCCCTAGTTCTTGATATGGGACATTGGTTACATGTTGGTAGTGTGTTACATTGTATCCCTCCCCCCCAAAAAAAAGCTATATCCATCTGAATCTGTGAATGTGAGCTTATGTGGAAAAAGGGGTTTTGCAGATGTAACTGAGTTAAGGATTTTGAGAGGAGGTCATTATGGATGAGGGTGCACCCAAATCCAATGACTGGTGTCCTTATGAGAGAAAGGCAGAGGGAGATCTGCCCAGAGACACAGAGAAGAAGGCCACGTGAAGACGGAGGCAGAGGTTGGAGGGATGCGGCCACAAGCCAAAGAACTCCTGGAACCACCAGAGGCTGAAAGAGTCAAGGAAGGATTCTCCCCCAGAGCCTCCAGAGGGAGCACGGCCCAGCTGACGCCTAGATTTCAGACTTCCGGCCTCCAAAACCAAGAAATAAATTTCTGTTGCTTTACCACCAGGTTTGTGGTCATCTGTCAGAGCAGCTCTAGGACACTAACATGGGCGTATTCACTCCATGAAAATTCATCAAGCTGTATACACCTAAGATTGTGCACTTTTCCCTATGTGCGTTATACTCCTTTAAAATTTTACTTAGGGGCACCTGGGTGGCTCAGTCAGTTGAGCGTTGGACTCTTGATTTCGGCTCAGGTCATGATCCCAGGGTCATGGGATCAAGCCTAATGTCAGGCTCTGTGGTGAGTGTGGAGCCTGCTTAAGATCCTCTCTCTCTCTCTTTCCCTCTGCCCCTCTCCCCACCTCATGCACTCTCTCTTTAAAATAAAAAAATTAAAAAAAATTTTTTTTACTTAAAAATAAGAATGACTACTATCAGCATTCATTTATCTAAAAATTTTTTTTTTTTAATTTTTTTTTTTTTCAACGTTTTTTATTTATTTTTGGGACAGAGAGAGACAGAGCATGAACGGGGGAGGGGCAGAGAGAGAGGGAGACACAGAATCGGAAACAGGCTCCAGGCTCCGAGCCATCAGCCCAGAGCCTGACGCGGGGCTCGAACTCACGGACCGCGAGATCGTGACCTGGCTGAAGTCGGACGCTTAACCGACTGCGCCACCCAGGCGCCCCTCTAAAAATTTTAAAAGAAAAAGTTTCGTCAGGACATAATCTCAAAAGAGAAGATGGACCCTTAAAATGAAATTTAACTTTATGACACTATTTTTCTTCATTTTCCTAAGAATCCGCAAACATATCTCATCACAGATAAGCACCAGCTCCAGATGGACTGCATCAGAATCACCGGGGGGGGGCTTTAAACAATCCAGAATCCCAGACAGAGGTCACCGAGAAAAGGATAGGGAGTCCAGAAATAGACTTGAATACATGTGGGAATTTAGTATATGCTAAAGGTGGCATTTCAAATTAGTGGGGGAAGACAGATTACTCAATATGGTGTTGGTTCAACTGGCTAGCCACTTGGAAAAAAATAAAGCTGTATCTCTACCTCATTCCAATCTACCAAAATAAATTCCAGATGGATGAAAATGTTAATTAAGAAAAAAAAAAAAAAAAAAACCCATCCTAAAAGGACTACAAGAGAATGTGAGGCGTTTTCCTTTTATAATCTGGAGGTAGGAATTGCCTTTAACAAACATTTACTGAATTCTTATTCTCTAACTTTGTGCTTGGTGCTAAGAGATGGGTGGGAACAAGGGTGCTTGGCCTCCAGGAGCTCATCATACTACTGAGGGTGATCTAAATCCCTGGTGCCCAGGTTTTAAGATTTCACTAAGCATTAATAACCTTTAAATTCTTTGCTTTTTAATAATCTTAGAGTGAGGAAAGCATTTCTACGCACAATACAAAAATCACAAATTTGTTACAAAAAAAAGGTTAATAAATTGTACTACAGAAAAACAAAGGGCCAAAAAAACAAAAACAGAAACAAAACAAAACAAAATAAAAACAAATGGCCCTGAGGGCAGGGGAATGAAGACAGATTGCTTAATGGGTATGAGGTTTTCTTTTGGGGGGATAAAAATATTTTGGAACTTGATAGAGGTGGTGGTTGCACAACATCAGATTTCAGACTTCCGGCCTCCAAAACCAACATTATGAATGTACTAAATAGTACTGAATTGCAAACTTTAAAATGATTGATATCATGTTATGTGAATTTCACTTCAACTAAAACGATAAATAGAAATGCAGTTTTTAAAGTCAACTTAAAAACTCCAAATGCCTCACTGGGAAAAAATTTTTGCAATACAAAGGGGATACAAAAAATTCATTTCCCTAATATACAAAGAGTTCTTACAAATCAATAAGACAAAGATAAACAATCCAGTGTTGCTGAGGGCATGGAATAACAGACAACCTCATATATATCATTGGTAAGAATGTAAATTGGTGTGAACTTCTGGGAATGTAATTTTGAAATACTGTAATTTATTTATTTATTTATTTATTTATGTTTATTTTTGAGACAGAGAGAGACAGAGTGCGAGTGGGGGAGGGGCAGAGAGAGAGTGGGAGACACAGAATCCGAAACAGGCTCCAGGCTCTGAGCTGTCAGCATAGAGCCCGATGCAGGGCTCGAACCCACGAACCGTGAGATCATGACCTGAGCCGAAGCCAGATGCTTAACCAACTGAGCCACCCAGGTGCCCCTGAAATACTGTAATTTAAGTGGACATAACTTTTGGCCCAGCAATTTCACTGCTGAGATTTTTTTTTTTTTTTTTTTTTTTTAATAAATATCCTTACACAAGAGTTCATTGTATTATCCTTGCAACTCAAGGGGCCATCCAGGTTCAAAGGTGTTTTTTGCTTCACTGTTTATAAGAACAAACAAATGAATATAAGTGGCCATTGGTAGGGAACTGGTTAAATATGGCACATCCACTGGGTAGTGAATCTCCTTTCGTCATTGAAAAGAAAAAGATGGGAGCGCCCGGGTGGCGCAGTAGGTTAGGTGTCCTACTCTTAGTTTCTGCTCGGGTCATGATCTTGCGGTTTCATGGGTGGGAGCCCCACATCTGGCTCTTTGTGGCCGGGTGTAGAGCCTGTTTGAGATACTCTGTCTCCCTCTATCTCTGCCCCTCCCCCACTGGCACTGTCTCTGTCTCTCTCAAAATAAATCAATAAATTTAGAAAAAAAAAAAGAAGAAGTTGTATCTATATGTTCTTGTGGAAAATTATCCAACACAAGAACTTTACTTTTTTTTAAAATTTTTTTTAAACATTTATTTATTTTTGAGACAGACAGAGAGCATGAACAGGGGAGGGTCAGAGAAAGAGGGAGACACAGAATCTGAAACAGGCTCCAGGCTCTGAGCTGTCAGCACAGAGCCCGACGTGGGGCTCGAACCCACGGACTGTGAGATCATGACCTGAGCCGAAGTCGGACGCTTAACCGACTGAGCCACCCAGGCGCCCCTCCAACACAAGAACTTTAAAGGGTGAGTTGGGGTGCACAGGAAGCAAGGTCCACAGCAATTAGTATTAATATCCAGTGTGTGCAGGTTCTTAAAATGTTTCTGGATAGGGGCGCCTGGGTGGCGCAGTCGGTTAAGCGTCCGACTTCAGCCAGGTCACGATCTCATGGTCCGTGAGTTCGAGCCCCGCGTCAGGCTCTGGGCTGATGGCTCAGAGCCTGGAGCCTGTTTCCGATTCTGTGTCTCCCTCTCTCTCTGTCCCTCCCCCGTTCATGCTCTGTCTCTCTCTGTCCCAAAAATAAATAAACGTTGAAAAAAAAAAAAAATGTTTCTGGATAGTACACAAAGACTTGGTGACAGTAGTTACCTCTACGAAGTCACAGTAACATTGAGGGACAGGGAGAGAGACTCTTACCTTAACGTATCTTTTTTTTTGTACTTCTTGAATTTTTAAACCATGAACATACATTGCTTTTTTTATATATTACTTTTTAAAAATGTGTTTAATGTTTATTTATTTTGAGAGAGAGAGAGAGAGAGAGAGACAGAGTACGAGTGGGGGAGGGGCAGAGAACAAGGGAGACACAGAATCCCAAGCAGGCTCCAAGCTCTAGGCTCTGAGCTGTCAGCACAGAGCCCGATGTGGGACTCGAACTCACGAATGGTGAGATCATGACCTGAGTTGAAGTGGGACACTTAACCAACTGAGCCACCCAGGCACCTCTATATATTATTTTTGAAGTTTAATTTTTTTAAATTATGAAATAGCTTAGGCATAAGAAAAGTATGGATAAAAATGAAACAAACTCAGGTTTCCCCCACCTGATTAAGTAATTTAACATGACGGACACAATTTGAAGATCCCTGTGCATTTCTCTATGACCCACCCCCTTCTCTTTCCCTAAAAGTAGCACCATTCTGAATTTGGTTTTATCAGACATGTGTGTTTTTATTCCTATGCCTTGAAATTCTTTTTAAAACTTCCATACCTATCAGTAAAAAACATACTGTTTTGTATATCTTTGTATATACTTTTTTGGTATATTTTGTATATAACGTTAAGTTTTGCAGTATTGCTCTTAGACCCGGGCAAGTCAGGTCTTGGGTCCAGAGCTTTATGGAGGTGTCCCTCTGGCTCTTCTGTGTCTGTGCCCCTCTCCATGGGACAGGGGGGCCAAGGAAATGCACACATGTCACGCCTCTGAGCCTCTGTGACAGGACACTCAAGGTACACAGGACCCCAGAACTCCCAGTGAGATTGCCTCCAGACTTTTTCCAGGATCCCTCCTCCTGAAGGTGGGCCATCTACTTGAATGTGCACCCTTAGACCAGAGGGGTGGCCAAGGGCCAAATGTTTGGGAAGGGGTGGGATGGGGGGGCAAAAGGAGTGGAGCTTGGGCTGGAGTGCGCAACACACGACGACGGGGGGGGGGGGGGGGGGGGGGGGGGAGGGGGCGGTGAGGTGGGATGCAGATGGGGCGTGGGCCTGTGTTTATATTCTTGCCTTGGGCTCCCCACCCACCCTCCACAACCCCCCATATACACACACGTTAAAGTCAGTACGTTTGACAACTTGCTTCTCCGCTCAACATTACATTTTTTAGCGTGATCGATTTCCATGCCTATACAGTATTTCTTTAAAGTCTTAAAAGTTTCGGATCCCTGGCCCATCACCCAGGGGATTCTGACATGGGGGAGGGACCAGATGGGGCTGAAAGCTCCTGCATCTTCTGGAAGCTCTGTGTGATGCCTCTGGGCAGCCCGGTTTGGGAACCGTGGGAGATAAGCCCCTCTGGCCATGCCTCTGGCTTTGTACAGGCTAACATTGTCACTTTCTGCTGCCCCTCCATGGGGTCCCCAAGGTGTGCCTGGACGGGCCACTCACGGCTCACGCCACCAGGCCAGAGGCCTGGTTCCCTATCTGGGACCAGACGGAGGGAGCGGGCTCCCCCTGCTGGGGACAAACGCTAGTTGAGCGGATGCGTCCCTCCAAGCCTCCGCTCCGCTACTCTCACCCAGGCTTTCTCCATCCTTTAATGTGCATTTGGGCCTACTCCACGTGGACGCAAGTAATTGCCATCTTCTTTGCCTCCTGCGTTTCTACGAAGATGGCAGTATCTGTGCACGGAACACAGATATTCTAATAGCTTCCTTTTATGGAGACTTTATTAGGAATGAAGGAGTGCTGTGGCACAGGATCTGTGGGCTCAGGTCCCGGTCCAGTCCTCTGATCACTGTGTGACCTACAGCAAGTCATTGAACCCCCACGAATAGCTCAGGTCCCCATGAGCAAAATGGGGCAGGAATGTCACTGATCTCACAAGACTCCTTTGAGGATTGGAGTTTAAAGTGATGCCTGGCATGTGGCAAGGACCAGTCACTGTTAGATGCCAGACCCAGGCATCTATTGATTACTCAAAGTGACAGAGAGCTTACTGGTGCCAGCTGCTGTTCCATGTTCTTTCTGTTGATTATATCATTTAATCATTACAACTCCATGAAATGAGCATGCTTATATTCCTCTCCCGTTTCCAGAGGAGGAAACTGAGGCACAGAGGACAAAGCAACTTGGTTAAAGACTCACAGCCTGTCAGGGTGAACCATGATTTGAATCCAGGCAATTGTACTCTAGACCCCATGCTTTTGTTTTTTAATGTTTTTAGATGTTTATTTATTTTTGAGACGGAGAGAGACAGGGCGCGAGCGGGGTAGGGACAGAGAGAGAGGGAGGCACAGAATCTGAAACAGGTTCCAGGCTCTGGGCTGTCAGCACAGAGCCCAATGTGGGGCTCGAACCCACAAACCACGAGATCGTGACCTGAGCCGAAGTCAGATGCTTAACTGTGCCACCCAGGTGCCCCAAGAGCCCATACTTTTTATTTATTTATTTTTGAGAGAGAGACAGAGAGAATGAGCGGGAGAGGGGCAGAGAGAGAGAGAATCCCAAGCAGGCTCCACACTGTCAGCATGGAACTCAATGTGGGGCTTGAAATCACAAACCACGAGATCGTGACCTGAGCCAAAACCAAGAGTTGGATGCTTAACCCACTGAGCCACCCAGGCACCCCCAGAGCCCATACTTCTTTTTTTTAATTTTCTTTTAACATTTATTCATTTTTGAGAGACAGAGAGAGACAGAGTGTGAGTGGGGGAGGGGCAGAGAGAGCGGGAGACACAGAATGCAAAGCAGGATCCAGGCTCCGAGCTGTCAGCACAGAGCCCGACATGGGGCTCGAACCCATGGACCATGAGATCATGATCTGAGCTGAAGTCGGACGCTTAACCGACTGAGCCACCCAGGTACCCCGAGTCTCTTATGCCTTTAGCCCATACTTTTAATCACTAGGTCCTCACGGTAATCTGGTGAGGCACATACGATGACCATTATACCGCTGGGGCCACTGAGGCTCAGAGAGGTGAAGTGATCAAACAACAAAATTAGTGCCCGGGCTGGGACTCGTCCCAGTTCTGTCTCTCTGAGTTGTCTCATGTAAGTCCACGACAAGCCAGAAGGCATGGTGGACCAGTGTGACAAGCGAGGATGCTGGACTGAGATGGTTGAGTGCCTTGCTCAAGGTCACAGAGCCAGTCAGTGGGGAGCTTTGTCTGTTGGTGGCGGGGCCCAAGGATATTCTGTCTGGGGCCCAGCACCTCCCCGGCGCCCTGCTGCCGCCCCTGGCCATCTCTTGTCTGTATGATCCCAGCTCCAGTTCCCAGGCACCCGAGTTTGGCACCGCTTGCTTCTGGGCCAGCCTCAGCACAGCTGTCAAAATTGCGCACTCCAGCTGTCGCTCAGCCTGAGCCTGGCCTCCGCATTGGGTGCTGGGGCTTCCTGTCTGGCTTAAGGCTCAGAATCCACTCTCCTGCCCTCCGGGAGGCAGCTGGGACCGTGGAAGGAGCAGGAGTTTAGAACCAAACAGTCCCCAGTCCAGGGTTTAAATCTAGCCGTGCCCCTTCATTTCTGCACAACCTCGGGCGAGTTTTCTCATCTCCCTGGACTGCCATTTCGTCACCTCTAAAATGGGGGGCGGTGGGGGGGGAGGAAGATTGACACTTTGCAGGCTCCTGTGAGGCTGAAACACAACAAGGCATATACAGCATCTGGTACACACTGCTCAATAAATGTTCGATCCCTCTGCTAGCCCTTTGCTCCGGACCCCTGTCTCCTGTTGTTCATGGCCCCTCTTGATAGGCCCAGTAGTCCCCACCTTCCCTTCCACGATGGTCACTTGACCTGTAGATGTCTGCAGGCCTGGGCTGAGCTGGCGTAGAACAGGCATCCTCTGTGGTGCCGGGGACTGAGGGGGAAGGCACACAAGCCCTGGCTCAGAAGCAGAATATCATCACGACATAGGCTCCGTCATTGGTCAATGGCCTAACAAAGACTGGTTGAGCACCTACTATGTGCCGGAAACTGTTCTTGGTAATGGGGCTCCAGGGGGAAACAAGAAAATCAAGATCCCTGTTTGCCATACAGCACTAAGAACTTACCTGTTCAGTGTTCAGCTGCTGGGTGGGGCCCCATGCATGATGCTAGGAGCCCATATTCACTGCGAGCCTGCACTGTTTTCCACACATTGTTACACTGTTTCATTTAATGCTCATAGATACCATGTGAAGTATTAAAACCATCCCCAATTTATAGGTGAGGCAGTGGAGATGTGGAGTTACGTAACTTGAAGAGGTGGGGGCTGACTGTAGACAGTGTGATTCCAGGACCTGAGCTTAACTGGGTTGCCACACATTCTCCCTTTCACTCTTCAAAGTCTGTATTGTTATTCCCATTTTACAGATGAGGAAACTACGACTCAGAGGGAATGAGGGCCGGCCAAGGTCACACAACATATAAATGTAGGTTCTGGAATACTTGCACCGTAGGTGCAGCCTGACTCCAGACCCCATGTTACCCCTGGCTCATTCAACAACCATTTTCTTCCCAGTAGAGAAAGAAAAAATCAGACCTGGGTCTGGCCTTGGGAGGCCAAATCTGTTGAGGATGCTGGGAGATAACTGGCAGCATTACACTGTGGTATATGTTATGACAGAGGCATGTAGAACGTGCTAGAGGAAGATACACTAGGGAGAGAGCAACTCTGCTGGGAAGGAGTCCCAGAAGGCTCCCTGGAGGAGGTAATGCTTAAGGTGAAGGTGGGAAGATGAAGAGCCTTAGAAGGATCAGATGGACTTGGGGGGAGGAGGACTGCCCGACGGCATACACACGATGTGGCTTCTTTGTAGGTGTGGGACTATTTGGGCCACTTAATTTTTCTGTTTATCTCAAATCCATTCACTGCCCTTCTCCTGCTCCTCTTCTTATGGCAGAGGCTGGTCCCTGCAAACCATGCCTCCTGGGCTCCTTTGCCAACTGGCTTCTGGCTGGGTTCAACCAACGGGAAGCCCTGGTGAGAGATGAGAGTAAAATGAAAGGAGAAGTCAGGGCATTTCTCCCCATCCCGGTCAGCCTTGGGAGGGCAGGGGATGGCTGCAGCAGCCAGGATGTCTCCTCCAGAGTTGCGGCTTCTGCTAGAAAGGCTAGAAAGGCTCCTCTTTGTGGCCCCAGTCACTGGTAATGCCATCTCTTCCCTGCAGGGCTCCAGCCCTAGGGGAGGTCATGGCTTCCTGAGTGGTTGATAATCTCAAATTTGCCTCGGCTTCCCCGGGGGGGTCGATCTTTCTGCTCACCCAGCAAACTTTGTAACTAACTCTCCATATTAGATTCCTCTTTAGAATCATCTGGCACAGATCTTATTTTCCTTGGGTAGACCTTTGATACTTTGTGTCTCTGCTTGGCAACCTATAAAAGGAGGGCTCATTGATTCATTCAACAAATAGGAATGTAGTGGCTTCCTCATGATGCAAAACTGTGCTAAGTGTTGGGAATATCACAGGCAACAAGACACCTTAAAAGACATGAAAATCCAGGGGCTGCCTATCCTTCATGTCTCTGTGATGATCAGATGAGATGTCTGCATAAATGTCACCTGCCGCCTGGTTTTCAGGAACTGCCGTCACAGGCAAACACTGTTTGCCTGCAGCCTGTTTTCTGAATCCAAGTGTTCTGGTCCCAAGGCCATACCCCACCTTTCCACCAATCCTAAAAGAGAAAAATTTAGGACAAATAAAAAGAAACCTTAATTTACACCATGGGAAGTCAACTTAAGGGACTCATTATCTCAAGTGGTGGTACAGTTTCAAGCTATAAATAGGTTTTTAAGAACAGGTTTAGCTAACTCCATAGATGGCGTGGCACCGAGACAGAAGGTAGAGAAGGACCCTGGAGCACCCACCTGCTGAGTGCCTACTCTCAGCTCTGCTGCCCTCCTGGGGCATCTAGTACAGTGGAAGGAGCACTGGACCGGGAGTCAGGGAACCAGGGTTTGAATCCCAGCTCTGCTAACCATCAAGTACATGACCTTGAACTAGTCACTTCACTGCTCCTGCCCCACAGTTTCCTCATCTGTCACATGGGAATACTGAGAGTACCTAGGATCTCTGGTTGTTGGGATGATTACAGTTTAAAAATGACTATGAAGGGGCACCGGGGGGCTCAGTCAGTTAAGCACCTGACTCTTGATTTCAGCATAGGTCTCGAGGGCCATGAGTTCAAGTCTCACGTCAGGCTCTGCGCTGACAGGAGCCTGTTTGGGATTCTCTCTCTCCCTCTGTCTCTCTGCCCCTCCCCCACTCTCTCTCAAAATAAATAAATAAAATTTTTAAAAATGTTAGGGCTGCTGGGTGACTCAGTCAGTTAAGCATCTGACTCTTGGTTTTGACTCAGGTCATGATCCCATGGTTCATGAGTTCAAGCCCTGCATCAAGCTCTGTGTGGATAGCATGGAGCCTGCCTGGGATTCTCTCTCTCTCTCTGCCCCTCCTCCACTCTCTCTGTCTCTCAAAATAAATAAACTTAAAAAAAATTTTTTTTTTTAACATTTATTTATTTTTGAGACAGAGAGAGACAGAGCATGAACGGGGGAGGGGCAGAGAGAGAGGGAGACACAGAATTGGAAGCAGGCTCCAGGGTCTGAGCCATCAGCCCAGAGCCCGACGCGGGGCTCGAACTCACGGACCGTGAGATCGTGACCTGAGCCAAAGTCGGACGCTCAACCGACTGAGCCTGGTTGAGCGTCCGACTTCGGCTCAGGTCATTATCTCTTGGTTTGAGTTTGAGCCCCATATCCAACTCTGTGCTGACAGCTCAGAGCCTGGAGCCTGCTTCGGATTCTGTGTGTGTGTCTATCTCTCTGCTCCTCCCCTGTTCGCACTCTGTCTCTCTCTCTCTCTCAAAAATAAACATTAAAAAAAATTTTTTTAGGGGCGCCAGGTTGGCTCAGTCAGTTGGGTGTCTGACTTCGGCTCAGGTCATGATCTCACGGCTGGTGGGTTAGAGCCCCGCGTTGGGCTCTTGGCTGACAGCTCAGAGCCTGGAACCTGCTTCAGATTCTGTATCTCCCTCTCTCTCTCTCTCTCTCTCTCTCTCTCTCTCTCTGCCCCTTCCCCACTCGCACTCTGTCTCTTTTTTTTTTTAATTTTTTTAAACATTTATTTATTATTGACAGACACAGAGCGTGAGCAGGGGAGGGGTAGAGAGGGGGAGACACAGAATCCGAAGCAGGCTCCAGGCTCTGAGCTGTCAGCCCAGAGCCCGACGCAGGGCTCGAACTCACAAACTGCAAGATCATGACCTGAGCCAAAGTCGGTCGCCCAAGCAACTGAGCCACCCAGGCACCCCTCTGTCTTTTAAAAATAAATAAATATTTGAAAATTTTTTAATTGTTTTAAATAAAAAATAAAAAATGCATACGAAGCACCTACTGTATCATTCGGTATTTGGTAAGTGCTCAGTAAACATTTACTAGTATGATTAATCCTCCCCAATCCTATTAGAAATTCACTGTGTGATCTTGAGCAAGTCTCTTTCTCTGGGCTTCAGTTTCCTCATCTGTAAAATGGGAAAATAGTAACCACCCTAGCTCAGGAAAGAACAGTTAAAGTTATCACCTATTACTACTATTACTACATGAGCAACCGTACAACAATCGAAAAGTGTGGAGTCTGGGGCCACATTGCCTGGTTTCCAATCCCAGCTCTACCCCCTACTTAGATTCCTTTACTGCTCTGTGCCTGTTTCCTCATACCTAAAATGGAGACAATGATGGTAACTACCTCACAGGGTGGTTGTGAGGATTAAATAAATTAATGCAGGTAAAGTGCTTAGAACAGTGACTGGCACACAGTATTTTAAGTGTTGCGATTACTAAGCATACAGCACTTGGCACCTCAAGTGCTTGGGGCTTTGAAATCAGATAGACCTGCGTCTACATCCCACCCTCCTGGTGGTGTGACTTTGGACAAATCACCACCCTTCCCTGAACCTCAGCTTCCTCTTCTCTACAATGTAAGACGAGAACGACCCCTGCTTCCTTAAGGCACCATGATGCAGCAAAGTGCATGTGCAGCCTGGCACAGGGTAGGTACTCATTCAAAGTGTTTCCCTCCTCTTTCCCTCTTGGTTCCTCTTAGTACTTCTCTCAATGGTGTGCTCTGTCCTTCTGACCCAGACCCACTTCGCGGCTTCTAAGAAATCCCATCGGGGCTAAGGCCACAACTACAAACTGCATGTTTTGGTGGGAAGAACCCTGGACTGGCAGTCGGAAAACCAGGGTTGGCTTGCTTCTTTTTGTAATGGAAGGACTCTGACATGCTGTTTCCAACGTGACCTTGGGCCGTGAGCTTTCTGTCTTTGGGCCTTGGGCTCCTCAGTTCTGTTCCATGATGAGGTTGTTGCCTTTTATTTACATCATGACATTCTGCAATCTTGTGATTTGGTGCCAAAGACCAAGGTTAGGGTTGAGCCTTAGTTGGGCTGGGGATGGAATGGGTGCTGTGGGACTAGTCCTGAGTACCCCCAACATCCTTGGCAGAGGTGACTTGTCAGAGGCAGGATATACCCTAGTGGCAAGTGGTGGGGGTTGGGGGTGGCTCTGCAGAGCTGAGAAATCAGGTCCTCATTGGAAACCTGCTCAGGGAGTGCAGAACCAATCTGTCATCATCCATGTCGGCCCAGCTTTCCGGGGCTGCTCTGGGGGCCTGGTCCTGCTGGATGGGAGGTAGGGGGTGACGAGGGGACCTAGGCCATCCAGAGGCCTCATGCTTTATTCCCCCTCTCAAAGCCTGCTCCTAGTAAAGGACCAGGGAAACCCCCTCATACTCAAGTACACACAAATTTTAACAACTCAAAGCACCTTTGCCCTTTTTTAAAGAGTTTTTTTTTTTTTTTTTTTCAATAGGGAGTTTTTTGAGATTCTTCCTCTCCCATCCCATTTGTGTTTTTCAATTGAGGAAAGTAACTAGCGCAACGCAGAATTAGGGACAAAGGAGAGCACCCGGCTTAAACAAAAAGTAGAGCCAAAGGTGGCATTTGCAGTATCAGGAGAAGGGCTGTACACCTTTAAATACACCTACACAGGTCTACACTGAGGAGGATTGTGGAGGAGGTCTCGACCTCCATCTCTATTAATGCAACAAATACGTAAACAAAGTTCACTAAGGGCCGCGCTTTGATTCCGTCCATTTTCCCGCATGCAGCCATCCGGGCTTGCCTCCCCAGGGCCTTGTTGTGATTTTGGACCAGCCACTTACAATCTCCCGACCCGTACAGTTCCCCATCTGGACAAGGATTATATGCTCCCCTCCCCCCAGGACATATCAAACCTAATCGGGAAGGATTCGATTAGGCTCGATAAGAGCGTTAAGTCATCGGTCACGAGCCAGGCGAAATGACTAATGATGTCTACTCCTCTCCCGCCAAGTTAAAGCCTCCCGGTGGCCCACACTCTCAGGATTGGTTCCGGGAGGGGCGTGGCCAGGTCACTGAAAGCCACGCCCCCAGACGTGGGGCAGCCTTCGCCGCGCCCAACCCTGCGGCCCAGGGAAGGGACCCAGCAATGACGTCTCATAACCACTCCCAGTGTAACCCTCCGCCAAGAGAGAAAGTAGTCCCCAACCCATAGCGGACTCCGTCACCCATACTTGGCGACATATAAAATCCTAGACTCTCTCCGGACTGGACTATGGTTCTGAGGCCTCAGGGCGACCTTCCGACACACCGGAAAGCGGTCTTTCTCTGGGTCGGCGTAGGAAGTAGTTCCGGCCTACGGTGGGCCGATGGGTCCCTCCGCAGCGGGGGAAAGAGGATGGCGACCTCGTCGATGCCGGAGTCGGAAAGAAGCACGGCTACGAAAGCGTCAGGTGAGCGTCTGGTAGAGTCAGGTCGCCCCACTGCACCCTGCCGCGAAGTGGGGCCAGAATACGGGGATAGCCGGCGGCGAGCTCCCGGGCCGGCGGGGCTGTCCGAACAGGGCCCCGGGGTCCCAGGCCCTTTAGTCGCTCTCGCACTTGCCTGAGCGGAAACCCGGCGCCGCCACAAGATGGCGTCGGGCCTGGAGCGCAGGCAGCGCCGGGGACAGCCCCGAGTCGCCAGGCCCCGGGACCGTCGCTGTCAGCCCCCTCCGCATGGGAACCAGGGGAGGGGGGGAGCGAGCCACTGACCCAGGGGGCCTGCGGGCTGTACCACCGACCCTGCACCCGGGGGGACTCGGGGGGCCGAAGGGCTGAACCACTGAGCCCGGACAGGGCTCTTAGAGCGAACCACGCTGCGGGAATCATGGAGGGGAGACGAGGAGGGTCAAGATTACCGGCCACTGACCATCCTCCTGGGGCTGGGGAAAGGCTCTAGACTGGGAGGCCAGGCTTCTCGGTCCTGTTTTCCCAAAGCTCCTGTCTCTGTACACGAGAAAGCCCCTCCCCGTCGGGGACTCCGTCATTGCACCTGCGAAATGGGCACACGGGTGCAGCTAGGTGGGCCGTGGTTGCCGGGGCCGGGAAGGAGGCCCACCTGTTCCAGCCCGGGTCACCTCTTCTGGCAGAGTGAAGGATCCAGACCCTGCGAGTCCCTGTCAGGCGGCCCCCCGAGCCGATGGAGGAGAACGAAGTGGAGAGCAGTAGCGACGCGGCCCCTGGGCCTGGCCGGCCCGAGGAGCCCTCTGAGAGCGGCTTGGGCGTGGGCACCTCTGAAGCCGTGTCGGCCGACAGCAGCGACGCCGCGGCCGCCCCGGGGCCGGCTGAGGCCGACGACTCTGGCGTGGGGCAGAGCTCCGACCGCGGCAGCAGCTCTCTGGTATGGACCGTGCTGGCCGGCGTGGGTGGAGGCAGGGACCGCAGGCAGCATGCCTGGCAGCCAAGGGCAGCAGTCAGAAAGGCTGGCTTGTAACTAATATTTGGTTTTGGTTTACTGTGTGTCAGGCACCATGCCAAGCCCCTAACATGGATTTTCTCATTTAAGCCTCATACCTTGTGTTGCATATCCCTCTTTCCCACATCTTACAGGGCACAGAGAGCAAGCCGACAGAGCCAAGGTTCAAATTTAAGCAGTGGCCTTACCCACTCCACTCTCTTCCTTCTTTGAGACGCAGGTGTCCTGGTTCAAGTCTTAACCTCTACCTCCGATTCACTGGGAGACCTCTTTGAGCCTCATTCTGTTGTCTGTAAAATGGAGCAGGAATGCCTGCCTCATAGAGAATACTCTTGGAAATGCTTTGTAAAACTGTCTCCTTCTGGCTCTGCCATTCCTGGCTTTGTGATCTTGGACATGCTACCCCACTTCTAGCTCTCAGTTTTCTCATCTGTAGAGTGGGAATGATAAATACATATGCCTCAATAGGGCTTTTGTGAGGATTAAATGAATTAGCATATACAGAGCAATAGAAACAGTGCTCAGCACATAGTAAGCACTCAGTAAATATTAGCCATTACCATTGTTATTATCTGCAAGATAATGATTTCCAGGACATCACATTGTGGAGCTGCACGATGATGGACCCCATTTTGGGGTCCAGGATTTCATTAATTCAGCAGAGATGGGCCTACCATGTGCCCAGCTTGTGCTGGACCCGGGGGATACAGCAGGACACAAGACAGATGTGAGCCCGGCCTTAATGGAAAGTACCGTCTGACCTAGGACATATTACTCTAGAGTGAACCATAACGGAGGGGACACAAACAACTGCGGCACTGAGGACAGAGGGGTCCTACTTTGGCCTTGGGGGTCAGGGTTAACTTCCTAGAAGAGGTACCAAGTAAATGGTGGCGAGAAGGCTGGGCAGGAATTAACCATGGTGCAACGCTGGGAAGCATTTCAGACAGAGGAAATAGCTAATTCAAAGGCCCAGTGAAAATAGCTCTGCCTGGTTGTTGTGTGGGTGTGGGGATTATGAGGCCTCTTACCTGACCAGAGCCAGGGACCCTGAGACTTGTTCTTGTGTGGCTCTGTGACTGGAGGGCTTCTACTGGTCCTTTGTGGGGCTGACAGCGTGGATGCCTCTACTCACCGTGGCCAAGGAGCTCTACCTAGTGGGTGGCAGCTGGCCCTGCTCCATCCGTGGCTCCTAAAATCCCTGTTTCCAATCACCCAGGAGGAAGTATCTGAGAGCAGCTCCAGCACAGACCCCCTGCCCCACGGCTACCTCCCTGATTCCTCTTCTGTGTCCCGTGGGCCAGTGGAGGGAGTGACAGGCGGCCCCCCAGCACTGGTGCACTCCAGCGCTCTCCCAGACGCCAACATGCTGGTGTCCGACTGCACGGCTTCTTCCTCGGACCTGGGCTCAGCCATTGACAAGATCATCGAGTCCACCATCGGGCCAGACCTAATCCCAAGTGAGTCAGGCAGAGGGCAGTAAGAGCTGACCCACAGGGGTCTTCCTGTGGGGTCCAGCAGCACCAACCATGCAAACTTGGACACATAACCCTGCCACTCTAAGCGTATGATGGGGGAACGGTAGCCTCTGTCTCGTAGTGGTAAGTGAGGTGAGGATTTAATAAGACAGTTCAGTGTAGTGCCTGGCGTGGGCATGTGATAAACACTCAATAAATATAGAAATAATAATACTTAATTTGTACTGGAGTTCGTTCTAAGCACTTTACATATGGTAGCTCATTAGTCCCCCCAGTGACCCCAAAAAATCTGGACGCTATTATCATCCTCACAGTCGAGATGAGAGTTTTGAGGTACAGAGGACCCACTGCAACCAGCAGGTGTGGGGCCATGGGCTCAGACGGTCTGACTCCAGATTCTGTACTCGTGATTGACCACACTGTACCTTCTGTTGTTAATGGTGTAAAGGCCACAGTCTTCAAATAGTCCTGGGGTGGTGTGGAAAGCCAACCCTGAGAAAGTGGTGCAGGGGCTAGGCCTTGACCTTGGAGAAGTTTGGAGACAGGAAGGGAGACTCTCCAGGTTTAGTGGTCAAAGGGGGGGCAGCTGGGGTAGCCATGGCATCTGTGTGACCGTAGGCCAGCTCCTGGGCCAGCGTGTCGTGCACACTAGACCTCCCAACAGCCCTGTTCTGGGTGGGGGCGTGGACAGGGGCAGGGCACAGATGAGGCTCAGGGGGGCAATGCAGCTGGTTCATAGTTGCATGGGTGAGCCAGAGTGAATATGGGCGGTGACAGTTGTCATTGTCAGCTGGGAATCCCCTCCCCCCCATCTCTGCCCAGGCTGCATCACCGTAACCAGTGCTGAGGATGGCGGAACCGAGACTGCCCGGTACCTGATCCTGCAGGGCCCGGACGATGGTGAGACCCCAGGCAGCAGACCCAGGGCGCCCTGCAGTGGAGAGGGAGGCTCCGCCACAGACTCACTGTGTGATCCTAGCAGGTCGTCCTCTGCTCCGGGCCCTAGTTTCCCCACTGCCACTCTGGCGGGGGGTTGGGTTCTAGGATCCCTGGGCCTGCCTGGGAGGGACAGCTGTTGCTCATGGCCAACCTTCCCCTCCACCCCCCTGCCCTCCGACTCCCTCACCCACCCACAGGTGCCCCCATGGCTTCGCCGATGTCCAGTTCCACCTTGGCCCACAGCCTGGCAGCCATCGAGGCCCTGGCTGACGGCCCCACGTCCACATGCCTAGAGCCCCCCGAGGAGGCGCCGGGGAGGCCCAGCTCCCCAGCACAGCCGCCCCCAAGCTCTGGTGCCGAGGAGCCAGACCTGCAGAGCCTGGAGGCCATGATGGAAGTGGTGGTGGTACAGCAGTTCAAGTGCAAGATGTGCCAGTACCGGAGCAGCACCAAGGCCACGCTGCTGCGCCACATGCGGGAGCGGCACTTCCGACCAGGTGCGTTGACGGCGGCCTGCCTGGCTGGGGCTGTGGGGGGGGGGGGGGTGCAGCCAGCCAGACGTGGCGAGCTTCTCTTCTCTTCACAGCAGCAGCAGCAACCGCAGCTGGTAAGAAGGGGCGTCTGGTAAGGAAGTGGGGTACCTCTGCCAAGACCCCAGATGAAGAGGGGCCAGAGGAGGAAGATGATGATGACATTGTCGACGCTGGTGCCATTGACGACCTAGAGGGTAGGCCACCTTAGCTCCCAGGAGTGCCATCCCCTTCCCCATCTACAAATACCGAATTCCCTCTGGCCCACATGGAGGACTGGGAGAGAGGAATTGGTACACATGTGTGCCTCCGGTATAAAACAGGAGTTGGGGCTCTGGGGTCAGGACCTCTGTGTGCGGCTGTGGAGACTGCACGCTGAAAAAGAGCACCACTTAAGAGGGCCACGTTCACATTTGTCCAACAGAAATAGAATAAGCTGCATGTAAACTTCTTACATAGCTTTGTAGCTATGCTTTAAAAAGTTAAACAAAAAAGATAAAATTAAGCTTTATCAGAATTATCAGTGGGTTGTTTTACTTTGCGTTTTTATACTAGTCTTCTGAAAGCCAGTATGTATTTTACACTTAATTATCTGTTACTGAAAAAAAAAAAAATTACGTGTTAGTGTAGACAAGGCACAATTTCTCGGTCGTTGCATATGGCCAGTGGCTCCTGCACTGGGTAGCATAGTCGTCACAGTTTATAGACTTCATTGTTTATTTCAATTATCTTCTAACAATGGCTGTGAAGTGTCTTAAGAAACGGACACCTTTTTCTGATTTTCATAGTGGAGCTGCCTGAGTTGGCGGTAGGAGTCAGGAAAGGTGCAGAGAAAGGGGCTTGGAGAGAGGCACTCATAGTCAGCTAGTGGGAGGCCAGGAGGGCTTTTTGGAGGGAGGCATCACTGGTTGATAGGCTTGAAGGAGGAGTAGGCAGGGATGGGAAGTGGGCCTCTTCCTAGGGAAGTTGGGCCAGGGATTAGGGCTGAAAGGGCGGGTCTGGCACTGATGCCCACCTTTGCTTGCGGCCCCCACAGAGGACAGTGACTACAATCCGGCCGAGGATGAGCCCCGGGGCCGGCAGCTACGGCCCCAGCGCCCTACTCCCAGTACCCCAAGACCCCGAAGGAGACCTGGCCGGCCTCGGAAGCTGCCTCGCCTGGAGACCGCGGACCTCTCAGATGGTGAGAGTTGGTCACGTGGGGCCGTGTGGGGGGCTGAGGGATGGCCTCCTTCCCTGCTTGCTTCTGTGGAGCCCTGGGGACTGAGGGTGCCACTCAGGGCAGCACATACCAAGTCAGGGTGACCTGAAGGCCGCCTCATAAAGGGACGGCCCTCCGAGACCAAGCTTCAGAAACCCTGATAAGCAATATGTCAGCTTTGTGACAGGGCCTCTTGGTGGTAAGATGTTGGAGCGTGGGAGAAGTTTGAATCTTTATAATTGAACTAAGAAGATAAGTTATAAGTATGATTACTGAAATGAGAACAAGTCTGAGGGCTGAAACTGTGTCCAAGAAACACTGGGTTGGAGCATTACAGGCTGGGGACTAGAAAGCACGATCATGGCCATGAATGGCCCCACCACCTACTGGCTGTGTGACTCAGAGTGTGTTATTTTGCCTCTCGAATCCCCTGGTCCCTTGTTAGGAATGGAGGTGATAGCATCTGGCTTTTCGGGATCGCTTTAAGGGGTAAACATACACACACAAAAACACATGATAACTGTTTTTGTATGTGCTGTATAGGGGAGATTGTTACACATTTTCAGTGTCTTTTTTAAGAATAGCGTTTTATTAAGGTCTGTATGGGAAGGCACACACATCCTAAGTGCAAGGCTTAGGGAATTTTCACAAGATGAATGCACCTGTGTAGCTGAGCATCCCAATCAAATTGAAGCAGGATCTTGCCAGCATTGTCTATGTCACTTTTAATTTTTAAAACATTGCATTGGAATACAATGGATGTTTTTGAATAGGTAGCACATTCAGACTGTTCAGACTTCAAAAGGTTAGGAGTGCATGCAGTGATGCTCTGTCTTCTCTCTTCCTCCCATCTGCCCTCCAGCCACCCGGCCTCCCTAAAGAAAGCCAATGTTAAAGTACTGCTGTCGTTCCCAGACCCTAGAATGTTCCCATGAGGTCACTAGAGCAGCACTTATCGTCTCCATCTGACAGATGGGAAAATGAGACTCAGAGAGGCGCGAGGAGGCACCGAAGTCTGGTGTCAGAGCTGAGCTGGCACGCAGGTCTCTTGACGGGGAGGTCGCCAGCTCTCTTGCTGCTGCCGCAGACCGTCCTGTTTAAGTTGTGCCGTCTAGCAGCATGTCAGTTGCAGGAGGGGCCTGTGTCCACCCTGCCCTCTGACGCGGGCTGCCTGCGTCTGTCCCACGGCCTGACGTGCCCATCAGTGGTCTGTGACAGTGGTTGAAGGAAGTATTTTGGCTGGCCTCTGGCACACCTGTCCGCGTCTGTCCTGGTGCGTCCGTGGCTGATTTGCCACCATGTGCGTGACAGGTGTGGAAGGAGAGCCTCTAGTGAGTTCCCAGAGCGGACAGAGCCCACCGGAGCCTCAGGATCCCGAGGCACCCAGCTCCTCCGGCCCGGGATGCCTGGTTGCCCTGGGCAAGGCCGATAGGGGCCCCGTGGAACCTGGCGTGAGCCAGTCGGATGCAGAGAACGCAGCCCCCTCTTGCCAGGATGAGCCCGATGCCCCACCCCGCCGCCGGGGCCGACCCTCCAGGCGCTTCCTCGGCAAGAAATACCGCAAGTATGTGGAGCAGAGATGAGGGTAGGGGGAGACAGCCCGGCGGCCCCGGCCCAGCCACACCTCTTCCCAACACCCTCCTGGCAGGTATTATTACAAGTCACCCAAACCGCTCCTGAGGCCCTTCCTGTGCCGCATCTGCGGCTCCCGCTTCCTGTCCCATGAGGACCTGCGCTTCCACGTCAACTCCCACGAGGCCGGGGACCCCCAGCTCTTCAAGTGCCTGCAGTGCAGCTATCGCTCCCGCCGCTGGTCCTCGCTCAAGGTGCGCGGCGGGGAAGGGCAGGCGCGGCACGGGACCAACGTGAAGGTGCCAGGAGGGAGTGGAGTTGACGGGTCGTTCGCTGGCACCTTCTGCCCCCTCGCAGGGCACGTGCCTGGCCGCTGCCGTGCTGAAGGAGCTGAGGGGGGAGCCGCGGGCACTTCCGCAGGCTGCACGCGGCATAGTGGCGTCGCATCTTCAGGGGGGCTGTTCACGCCGCAGCCAGCACTGACGTGCCTGTTCACCACACGCACTGGCAGATGGCAGGGAAACGGGCTTTCCCTGATTCTGTGTGTTAGAAAGTTTTCCGGTAGGTGGCCGTCAGGTGTCTCAAGAAAGGGGCTCTTTTTTTATCATTTACCCAAAAGCGCCAGTGGGCTTGCTGTGACCCTGAGCCATTTTTATCCAGTACCTGGGCCTGGCAGGCAGGCACGCACGCTCGGGTTCCAGGCTTGCGCAGCCTGGAGAGGCTGTAGGTATCGATAGTGCCATTGTACTGACCCAGGAAACCGTGGCTTGGCCAAAGTGAGGCAGAGAATTGGCCGCGGTGGGGAGTGGGGGCCACCTGAAGCACAGCTGGTCAAAGCCCCCGTGCTTTCTGCACGCGGTAGTTCCTCCCCAGACAGGGCCCCGTGACCTGGAAGTTGTTCTCCGGAGCCCTAACGGGGCTGGGCTGTGCCGGAGTACGCTGGGGCCATGCCGCTTGGGTTTGGCTCCAGGCTCCGCTGTTCACAGGGTCACCGTGGGACCCCAGCACGTCCCTTCCCTGTGAGCCTCAGTTTCTGCCTCCGTCAGGTGGTGAGCTGGCACAGGGCCTGGTGCCAAGTAGGTGCCCGTGTTGGGGAGAGTCCCCAGCCCTCACAGGCTCTCCGGCCCTTCCTGCACTCGTTCTGGGAGCAGCTCTGAGGCTGTGGGCACAGGTTGGCGGGGAGGGGGAAGCCAGCCCCAGCCCACTGTCCTCTTGCCTCTGTCCTAGGAGCACATGTTCAATCACGTGGGCAGTAAGCCCTACAAGTGTGGCGAATGCAGCTATGCCAGCGTCTACCGGAAGGACGTGGCCCGGCACGCAGCCGTGCACAGCCGAGACCGGTCAGTGTGCGTGGGTGGGGTGGGCCAGGGCAGGAAGCAGAGGCCCGGCGTGACCACATTCCCCCTTTACTGAGCACCTGCTCTGGGCCACACTATTCACAGCACGGCATAGACCTGCGAAAGATAAGGCCGTTCATCCCAGCTCATGTGGCTCAGAGCAGTAGCAGGGCCTGAAGGATTCTTGTTCCGTCTCTTCCCTGCTATGAGCTTTGTAAGATGGGGACAGTCATTGTTGAGGGGATTAAAGGAGCTCAGTAAATGATCTAAAGATCTTGTAGACTCCCGACTCTCAGCACTGACAGAGCAGACATGGGACAGATGGGTGGAGGAAAATCCTTAGGGGCCCTGTGATTGCTCACTACGTTGTCGTTAGATCTACAGCTTTGGGAAGGAGTTCACTCTGCTTAGGGTGGTACGTGAGCAGAGGTCGGATACAGGAATTCAGGAGAAAAGTGACTTTCAAATTGTGCTTGTGGGAAAGGTTGCTCTCCATGATGCTAATGGGTTTTCTTAAGAAAAGGGGAGAGCGGAAGTAAGATCAGAGATACCAGGTTGAACACCTGCTTCGCCAGCTCTTTTCTACAGGACTTCTCAGGGCCTTTAAAATGCACGTGTATTTTGTGACAGGAAGAAGGCACCATTCTAGAATTTGTTTACAGCGTGCCTCTTAGCATTTCCTAGCAAACTCCACTTGGGGAAGCCCTATTCTGAGAGAAGGGCTTGGCTGGGCAGAAGGGACACTCAGGGCTGAGACGGTCCGGTCAATGTGAGAGAGTTTGTGGTGGGGTTGGGGAAGCAGTGGTCTAACCTCTATGCCTTTCTTCCTCAGGAAGAAGAGGCCAGATCCGGTGAGTCTGGGGCCTGTCCTGGGAAGGGAGCCTGCTTGAGGGCTGCTTATCAGGTGGGGGCAGGAGGTGAGGTCTCCCCCTCTCTCCTCCCCTTCTCTCTTCATCTGGTCCCGTCTCGTCCCTTCCCAGACTCCGAAGCTGAGCTCCTTCCCGTGCCCTGTGTGTGGCCGTGTGTACCCCATGCAGAAGAGACTCACACAGCACATGAAGACACACAGCACTGAGAAGCCCCACATGTGTGACAAGGTGGGTGGGTCCAAGGGCTGGGGGCAGGGGCTCAGGGTCTCCCTGGGCAATCTCCCATCTCTAACTCCCCCTCCCCCTCACAGTGTGGAAAGTCTTTTAAGAAGCGCTACACCTTTAAGATGCACCTGCTCACACATATCCAGGCTGTCGCCAACCGCAGGTATATCCCTAAGGAGGCCCCTGGGGCTGGAGCACCCCACCCGACCCCACCACTGAGCTTTCCTCCAACCGCCTTCAGGTTCAAGTGCGAGTTCTGTGAATTTGTTTGTGAGGACAAGAAGGCACTGCTGAACCACCAGCTGTCCCACGTCAGCGACAAGCCATTCAAATGCAGCTTTTGCCCCTACCGCACCTTCCGAGAGGACTTCCTGCTCTCCCACGTGGCTGTTAAGCACACAGGTCAGGCCAGCCCCACCCTGGCTTGAGGGCAAGTTGGTGAGCCCTCCACTTGCCATGCCCCTAGGCGGCAGGCTCGGCTCTGTCCTCTTCCTCCCCCTCGGCAGCCAGCCGGGCTTCTCAGGTGTCAGGATATCCCCTCTGGGGTGTCACCCGCTCTCTTGGGCTAAGCCAGCTCTTCTCTGTGTGGCCAAGGGCTAACTTGCTATGAGAGGGAGTCAGAGCACCTACCATGTGGTGGTTGCCAAAGTGAGTTCTGTTTGTGTCTGGAGCCCTGTCTGTACTGGGCGCTGGGTGCTGGGGAAGAGGAGTTTCTGGAGGCCCCAGTCTCACACGTGAAGTGGGAGAAGCAGCGTCACATGCTCGGCCCACAGAAGGCGGACAGAACAGTCGGTTCTTTCTCCTCCTCGCGCGCAGCCCTCTGATGGGCACGCTAGAGATGAGACACCGTAGTGGGCCAGATCCCTGTCTACCCGGGAGGGATGGTTCGTAGGAGAAGTGTGTGGTCACCTGACATGAAAATAAGACGCTCCTGGGAAGGCTGGGAGTGCCGGAGGTGGGCCTGGTTCCTCTCTGTCCTGGCCCAGCAGATCGGACAGCGGCGTGTGTTGGGAGCGAAGCCCCAGCAGTGAATCCCTCAGAGGGGTCCTTGGGACCACAGAAGGCTTCCCGGAGAGGGTGGGGAAGCCTAAGCGTCCCTTCCCGTGTGCCTGCAGGGGCCAAGCCCTTCGCCTGTGAGTACTGCCATTTCAGCACCCGGCACAAGAAGAACCTCCGCCTGCATGTACGGTGCCGGCACGCAAGCAGCTTCGAGGAGTGGGGGCGGCGCCACCCTGAGGAGCCCCCTTCCCGCCGTCGCCCCTTCTTCTCTCTGCAGCAGATCGAGGAGCTGAAGCAGCAGCACAGCGCGGCCCCCGGGCCACCCGCCAGCTCCCCAGGGCCTCCTGAGGTAAGCTCCGCCAAGCAGGCAGCAGATAGAAGGGACTGGGGAGCATGGGCCAGGATGACCGTGTCCTGTCACCCCTCCAGTCCTTGGCATCCTCATTTACACATTGAGGTGACAAAATGGCCCCAGCTTCTCCAGTTGAGCAGATGGGGTCACAAACATGTCAGCCCTAAGCTCAGAGTGGGCGTGGCTTTCCAGTGCTAGTAATAGAGAATGGAAATATGAGTTTAATTGTGGCAATAGTTCATTTTTCTCTTGCATAAAAGAAGTCCAAAGGTTAGCAGTTTAGAGCTAGTTTGGCGGCTCTGTGGTCAGTCATCAGGGACCAAGTTCTCTCAGTATTTTTTCCCAGTCATCCTAGGCATACGACTTTCATCTTTGTGGTTGCCTCATGGTCCAGTATAGCTGCAGGAGCTCCAGCCTTCTAGCCACATCCCAGGCAAGAAGCAGGAGGAAGGGATGGGAGAAGGGCAGAAAGGAAGCCTGCCATCTCTCCCATTTGTCTTCCTCGTGAACTTAACCGGAAGCTCCTGCTTAGCCACAAAGCCACGCTTTACCTAGCTGCAAGGCAGGCTGAGAAGTATAGTCTCATAGCTGAGTATACCACCTACTCTTTTTGTGCCCCAGAAGATGGACCACTGCGAAGTGCTGGTAGAACACAGCCTCTAGTGTCAGTGTTGTGTTCAGACCCCAGTTCTGCTACTTACTCGCTGTGGGATTTTAAGCAGTCGCTTCATTTCTCTGAGCCTCGGTCAGTTCATCTGTGGCACCGAGCTGATAAATACCTGGCATTGTAGTTGTGTGAAGATGAGACAAGCCGGCAGATGTGAAGTGCCTGACACAGAGGAGGTGCTTGGTAACCAGTGCTCGAATCTGAGCTGCCCCCTCTCAGGTTTGGCCACACCCCACCCCGCAGATTCCCCCAGAGGCAGCACCTTTCCAGGCACCTGAGACCCCCCCACTGCTCTGTTCCGACACCCTTGGTGGCGCCACCATCATCTACCAGCAAGGTGAGCCCTGGGGGAGCAGGGGAGCCTGGGGAGCGGGGCAGGGGCGGGGCACGTGCCAGGGCTGGAGGAGGGAGAGAGGGGGCCCCGGCCCATCCTAAGGCTCAGGTCTCACCCGACCCAGGAGCTGAGGAGTCAACGGCAATGGCCACGCAGACAGCCTTGGATCTGCTGCTGAACATGAGTGCTCAGCGGGAGCTGGGGGGCACAGCCCTGCAGGTGAGCTGCCCGGGGCCGCCGCCTCCCCCGTGCCGCCACCTTAGGCGCCCGCTGTGCACTGGACACTGGGAGGGGAGGAGGGTGGTGAGGCAGACGTGCCCTGCCCTCGGGGTGCCCCCAGTTAACCGGAGACAGTCCACTGAAACCCTGTGGGCAAACACAGAGGAGGGGGACCCACTGTGCCAGGGAGGTCAGAGGGGCTTCCGCTCAGCTCCAGTCACCAGCGGCCTCTGCCAGGCTGAGCGGTAAGCGCTGCTCTCGTGGCTTCTGGGGTCCCGCTGGTTCAGGTCTCCTAGCTCTGCGGCCGCCCTGTACTGCAGGTCCCGGCCAGCTTCTCATCCAGCCTAGCACCCTCGTTCCGCGACACCCCCTCCCACAGCCCGGAGGCTCCCGAGGCTCCCTCCCCTCTAGCCTGTCTTAGCCCTGAACCTCATGCCCAGCAGACCCCCTGCCCCCAGCTCATCATCTTCACTTCTGCCGCCTTCTGGCCGCCTGGGGTCACCCTTCCACTACCCCTGCCCTGCCCGCACTGCACACCCCACACTCCTCTAAGGTAGGGAGAGGTTTGTTATCCGTCTCCCAGCCTCTCGAAAAGATGTAGAATGTGTGTTGAGATGATAAATTCCAGGAACTGGGAGCAATGATGTGCTTCCAGGGGCTGGAGGGCAGACAGAACTCTGTGGAGGGGGGGAGCCTGGTGTTGGGCCTGGGGACCTCCGTAGGGTTTCATTATGCCTTTGGGGGTGTTTGGAAGTTCTACGTTTTTAGTTAGTTAAATCAGTCTTTCATGGTTTTTGCCTTTGATATCATCCCTAGAAAGGCCTGTAATCACCCCAAGATTATATAAACATTCGTATATTCTTCTTAGGGTTTCTTTCTGCTTAGGGTTTCATTTTTTTACACTTAAATCTTTACTCCACCTGGAATTTATTTTTGGTGTATACAGAAAGGTAGGGGACTCGCTTTTTTTTTTCCCCAAAAGTTGTACAGTGTAGTATATCAAATCTTCCCCTGTGGTTGGAAATGTCTGCTTTATCACGTTCTAGATTCCCATATATATAGGAGCCCATTTCTATACAAGTTCTGTTTTATTGCTGTCTGTTGTTCTCATGCCAGTTTTTTTTTTTTTTTTTTAATCTGATTACAAAAACATATGTTAAACCAAAATGACCATTAGGAAATGTTCTATACAGAAAGTGAAAGTCCTGAACTCCCCCCCCCCCCCCCACCCCCAGCGGCAAATAGGCATGTCTCCAGTTTTGACCACATACAGGCTAACATGGAGACATTGTTTCTAAAAAAGATGGGATCACACAATTCATGCTCATCAACACCTCCGCTTTTGCTTGCTCGGGAGTGTGTGAGGCGTGGCCTGGCCAGCACACAGAGTCCTCTCTGTTACTGTTCCCATTTCACATCCCCAGGCCACTACACCGTAGAGATGCTGTGAGCACGTGAGCGCGTTCCGTCCTATATTGCTTGGGTTTCCAGCTTTTTGTCAATCAGGGCAGTGCTTTAGTGCACGTTTCAGGTGGTCCTAAAACATTCTTTAGTTGTAAAAAAAAAAAGCCTCCTAGAAGTAGAATCGGCGGGTCTGAAGGTGTGAAGCCTCATAAAAAGACAGTTTATGTGACCACCTCTAGAACTGCGCTCCCTTCCACCCTTGCCAACGCTTGGGTATCCCGAGCTTTAGAAATGTCTTCCGCATGGCAGAAGTATGTTTCATGGTTTTGGTTTTTTATATATATAATTTTATAACCGTAAATGAGTTTGAACTATGTTCGTAGACCATTTTATTTTCTGACTTGTGTCCTGTATCTGTTTTTCTATTGTTGGTGTTTTTAGCGTCACTTTGCAGGAGCTCTTTGCAGATGAGGGAGACTCCCCTTTTCTCGTATTTATTGTTAAATACCCTCTCCCCCCATTTCTTTGTTTTCTAATTGCAGTTTATGGTTTGTTTTGCTGTAGGCTTTAGCATCTTTTTCTGTCACGATTATAGAAAAATCTTCCCACCCCAGATCATAAAATATTCATCCACATTTTCTTTTCATATACTTAGAGTTTTATTACATTTCGGTCTTTAATCTATTTGAAGCAGGCTCTGGAGCAAGATGTGAGGTCAAGCTTTTTTCTTCTTAAATGGTTTGCTAGCTGTCCCTTTACCAGGATTTCTCAATCTTGGCCTTTTGTGCCAGATAGTTCTTCGTTGTGGGGGCTATCCTGTGCGTTGTGGGGTTGTCAGCTGCATCCCTGCAGATAACTCCTAGGTGCCAGGACCACCCCTCTTCCGATTGTGACCACCAGAGAATGTCTCCAGACGTTGCCCGACGCCCAGGGAGGGCAGGGTTGCTCTCCCCGGGTCTTGTTTCTTTGCAGGTGCCAGGCAGGGCTGGGAGAGCCAGGGGGTGTGTTAGATCACACAGTGGGGTTTGTACAAATGAGTGGTGGTGGCACGGGCCCTGGCCAGTGTGGGTGAGCTGTGAGGCCCCGCGTGCCAGCCTCTGTACCTGCTTGTAACACCCTCTGGTTCCCTCACAGGTGGCCGTGGTGAAGTCGGAGGACGTGGAAGCAGAGTTAGCCTCCCCTGGCGAGCAGCCTTCCCCGGCAGGTGCCGCTCCCCAAGTGGTCACCCTCCACGTGGCAGAGCCGGGGAGCAGCCTGGCAGCAGAGAGTCAGCTGGGTGCCCCCGACCTGCCCCAGATCACCCTGGCACCCGGTCCATTTGGTGGGACTGGCTACAGTGTCATCACAGCACCCCCTATGGAGGAGGGGACATCGGCTCCTGGCACACCTTACAGGTGAGACCTGCTGCCCGCAAGACCCCCTTCAGCCATTTACAAGGTGTGCTGGGAGGTGCCAGAGAAGGGCTCTGCCTGCTCGAGCTTAGTTGGCAGGAGGCGAAAATCCTAATACATACCATGTGATTAGCCATCGGAGTCTCTCTTGTTAGGAGGTTGGAAGCTACTATTTCTTGGTCTCTTAGATGTTCCAGGCACTAGACCTAAACACCTAAACATTTGGTGCACTCACCAAAACCATTCTCGTGAGATCCAGGTGTCCCTCATCTCACAGGTGAGGAAATAGGCCAGGGACATGGAATAACTTACCTAAGGTCAGATATGTAGTGAGGAGTCGAACTTTGGGTTCCAAAACCATGTGCCCTTTGTTCTGGGTGATCCCTGAACACACCTGGGTGATTCCAGTTCTGACCTCCAGAGCCAGCTCGGGCTCCTTGCCGGCATTGGAGGCCTGACAGCTGCCCTGTGTCCTCCACACCCGCCCTGTGTCCTCCACACCCAGCAAGTTCAGGGCAGAAAGACTGTGTGCTCGCTGCACTCCTGGGCAGCCTAAGAAAGCCCTTAATCCAAGCACCAAAGTACCACAGTGTGTGGCCGGGGTGGAAAGCAGGACCCCTGGGCTGGCGGCAGGCAGCCCAGTCTCCACATCTGCCCTCCACTCTCGGCCCCTGCTTGCCTCCCATGCTGGCCCACCCGCTGCCGCACTCGGCCAGACCCGGGCTGGAGCGCTGGGCTTCGCTGCCTCACCGCCATCACCCCTCAGTTGATGACTTTCTCGGGGAAGAGGACTCCTGTGGCCTTCCATCCCCTCCTAGAACCCCACCTCACTCCTCCCCCCACTCGGTGCCCACAGCGAGGAGCCCCCAGGGGAGGCAGCCCAGGCCGTGGTCGTGAGCGACACCCTGAAAGAAGCTGGCACCCACTACATCATGGCAGCCGATGGGACGCAGCTGCACCACATTGAGGTGAGGCTTGGGGTGGCTGACCCCGCCCCCGCTCCCCGTCAGTCCCCCCCCCCCCCCAATCCTCCCCAGTCCGTCATGCGCCCCCATCTGTCTACAGCTGACTGCAGATGGTTCCATCTCCTTCCCGAGTCCGGATTCGCTGGTCCCTGGAGCCAAGTGGCCGCTGCTGCAGTGTGGAGGGCTGCCCAGAGATGGCCCTGAGCCCCCATCTCCAGCCAGGACCCACCGGGTGGGAGACCCCCAGGGCTCTGCCTCCCCACCTCCTGCAGCCAGCAAAGCCCCGGGCCTGGTAGTACCCCCCTCACCGCCACCTGCAGGCACGGCATCATCAAAGAAGTTTTCCTGCAAGATCTGTGCCGAGGCCTTCCCTGGCCGAGCAGAGATGGAGAGTCACAAACGAGCCCACGCTGGGCCTAGTGCCTTCAAGTGCCCCGACTGCCCCTTCAGTGCCCGCCAGTGGCCCGAGGTCCGGGTAGGTGCTGCCCCCTGGTGCTCATCTGGCCACTTGTTTGTGTAACAGACTTTAACTGAACACCGCAAGCCGGGCCCGCTGTCCCTCTCTGGGGTCGGAGAGGACTCTGAGGCCTCGGCATTGAGGGAGCTCTGTCTGGTGGGGAAGCAAACCAGATGGTGTGACTAATGCCCCACGGTGTCCCCAGTGTGAACAGAATGCATATGGCGGAGCAGAGACAAACCAGGAACAGGTCACGTGGACTCGGGGTGCTGGCAACAACCAGGCTGGGCCCGTAGGGGCAAAGGCACAGGCACGGCAGCACCAGGCACGTTTAGGGAAACACAAGGCCTCTAGAGTAGGGAACGCACACGGTACGAGGAAGGTGGTGGAGACCATGGAGAAGGCGAGGAGGGAGCAGTTCTGGGTAGGAGGCGGGGGTCCCTTTTGAGGACCACCAGTTTTCACTGCCACCGTGCACCAGATCCTCACAGCAGCTCAGTGAGGGGAGCAGGGCCTAGAACCCTAGAACATCAGGGCTGGAGGAGACCTCCAGGGAGGGGTTCCTTCATCTGAACCTGTACCTTACGTGACAGGGCGGTAACCTGAATCTAAGCAGGGACACGACTTCCTAAGTGACCTGATGGCGGGGCCTGTGGCTTTGCCCTCTCTTGGCACACAGCAGCACCAGGTCTTGGTCTGGTTTGTACTTGTCACCCAGTTCTTCCATCTGAGGACAGACTCCCCAACAGTTGTCTCGGTGGGAGGCTGCTTGTCCTCACCTGGCCAGTGCCCCTGACTCTGCTTCTGCTCCAGGCCCACATGGCACAGCACTCGAGCCTGCGGCCCCACCAGTGCAGCCAGTGCAGCTTTGCCTCCAAGAACAAGAAGGACCTGCGGCGACACATGCTGACCCACACCAACGAGAAGCCTTTTGCGTGCCATCTCTGCGGGCAGCGGTGAGGCTGGGGACAGGCGGGTAGGGGCTGCTGGGCACGCGTGACGGGACTGCCCTGAGCCTTCTTCCCTCCCCCACAGTTTCAACCGGAATGGGCATCTCAAGTTCCATATCCAGCGGCTGCACAGTCCTGATGGGAGAAAGGCGGGGACACCTACTGCCCGGACCCCAGGCCGGACCCCCACCCAGACCATCATCCTGAACAGTGATGATGACACGCTGGCCACGCTGCACAGTGAGCCGCCCCTGGGAGACCAGGGTGGGTGCTGGGGCACCTCAGGTTTCCCTGGATCCGCTGTGTGAGCACCCTCTCTTCTCTGCCCAGCTGCACTCCAGTCCGGTCATGGGGTCCTGGGGCCAGAGCGGCTACAGCAGGCACTGGGCCAGGAACACATCATTGTCGCCCAAGAGCAGACAGTGACCAATCAGGTGAGAGCCTGGATTGGGGCCCTGCTGGCAAGTCACAGGCTGGGGTGGGGGCACACAGAGCTGAGGCTAGAGCTGACTTGGTCCTGGCAGGAAGAAGCCACCTATATCCAAGAGATCACCACAGCTGATGGCCAGACAGTACAGCATCTGGTTACCTCTGACAACCAGGTGAGCACCTGCTCAGCCAGGAGAGCCCGCCCTGCCCCTCCCCCAGACTCCACTCTGGGGAGGACCAGTACTTCCCCAACCACTCCTCCCAGGGTCTGTGCGGCTGCCATCGTTGATGGTGGGTGTCCCTGGCCCCCTGCTCAATCTTCCTGGTTCAGCAGGGCCCCCAGCGCCTGCCTCTTCTCCACCCTTCTCCAGGTACAATACATCATCTCCCAGGACGGAGTCCAGCACCTGCTCCCCCAGGAATATGTCGTGGTTCCAGAGGGCCATCACATCCAGGTGGGCCAGGCCTGGGCAGGGATGGGAATGAGGGGAGGGGTGGACAGCCTCTTCAATCACCAGATCGGCTTCCTCTCTCCAGGTACAGGAAGGCCAGATCACACACATCCAGTATGAACAGGGGGCCCCGTTCCTCCAGGAGTCCCAGGTAGGACCTTTGGGGAATTGTGCAGAGTTGGGGCATAGGCAGTACTCCTCCAAGGCCACATCTCACTGGCTTCTCCCCTCTAGATCCAGTATGTGCCCGTGTCCCCAGGCCAGCAGCTTGTCACACAGGCCCAACTGGAGGCGGCAGCACACTCAGCAGTCACAGGTATGGGGTGGGACCCTGAAAACCATGGGGACCCAGCCCCAGCTTCTGGGGCCTCAGGCTCACCGTCCTTTCCCCTCCCCTGGCAGCGGTGGCCGATGCTGCTATGGCCCAAGCCCAGGGCCTGTTTGGCACAGAAGAGGCAGTGCCTGAACACATCCAACAGCTGCAGCACCAGGGCATCGAGTACGACGTCATCACCCTGACCGATGACTGAGCCCCAAGGGCCCAACGCAGACCGTGGATATTGGGGCCAGCCATGTTAGGGGTGGGGGGACCCAGTGGGACTCACCTCCCTGTTCCACCTTAGGGTCTCCAGACACTGGGCAGCCAGCATCCTGTCACTCTAAGAGAGCCAGACCTGTGCTGCTGGCTTTAGGGGACAGCCATGGGCCCCAGCCAGGACATGCTGGGTGCCCTAGCCTGCAGGCAGGCTTTGGGGAGAAAAATTTATTTTTGTTTGGATGGACCCACTGGCCCCTCAGTCTCAATAAAGGGACCAGAGTCCAGTCCTGACCATCTTACTTTGTCGGCAAGGACTTGGGAAACAGAGAGGAAGAGCCTGTCACAGCTCCCAGGAGCTGCCAAGCCCCACAGTGCGGCCTGCCCGGCCTCTCAAAGTGCAGTGGCCCGACAGCAGGGCAGGCCCTTGGGGCAGAGGCCTGATACTGGGACAGATGGCTGAGCTGGTAAGAGCCCCCTAACCCCCACCCCCCAGCACCTTCAGACCCTCTTCCTCCCCTGGGCTCCAGGGGGACATCTGCTCCATGCCTAGAGGTCCTCAGGACAGCTCAGCCGGGTGCCTGTCTGTACAGAGGCCATACCCTAAAGCCCATGGTGGCTCAGAGCTGCTCTTCCTCCTGCCCCTTGACTGTGAAACATACCTGGCTGCTCACTCACTGTGGTGGCTGCAGGTCAAGCAGGAGTCTAGCTCGCTACCTGGGCACAGCCTCCCGTCCTCTGCTCCCTAGAGGTACGAGGGCAGGCCTGGCTGTGGGAGTCTGGGACTTACAGATGGATGGTGCTGGGCTCTGGACTCTTCAAACCCGATGGACACAGGCAGAGGCCACCAGGGACCCAACTGTGGGGTCAGCAGGGTGAGAAGTTAGACACTGGATCCCGGGGCTGGGGCGTGGAGGCCCAGGGGTCCAGAAGGTGAGCCTGAATGTAGAGGGTGTGGTCCCAGGACTAGCTCCAGACTCTCCGCCTTCTCTGCCCTCAAGACCCTCACGCATTCTTAGGGAGGCTTCTGTATTTCCTTTTACAAATGAAACGAGGTGGCAATAAGATGGTATGGATGGGGGGTGGGGGGTGGGTAGGAAGGGAAGGGATGGGGCCTATTTACACGGGAGCTGGAGCAAGTTTGAGGTGAGGAGTCAGGGGATCGGGCAGGGAGGGGGAGCCCTGGCAGAGCCATAATCTTCCTATGTCACTGGCAGCCTGAGCCCTGCTGCCACCTCAGGGGGAGGGTCCTGGGGTCTGCTCAGCCCCAAGAGGCCCAAGTCCCAGCAGTCCGTACCAGCACCCTGGGGCTCCTCCTCCCCGCAGGATGTGTTAAGTGGGGTGAGGCTCGCGGCTGGGGCCCTGCTCGCGGCCGGAGTCCCGGTCCTTGTTCTCGGAGGAAGACGACGAGGAACCGGAGCCGTGGCTGCGGCCTGACTGCCGGTAGGCGGTGCTCAGCTCCTGCAGCCGCTCGGGCGTCGGCCCCCACTTGGCAAAGCCAGGGTCGTTCTGTAGGAAGAGCACGGCCGTGTTGTGGACGGCCTTGTAGTGCATTTCCTCCCTGTGGGCAAAGGAGCAGCTCAGGGTGGGGCTTGGCCCGGCCCGATCGGCCGGCCCTCCTGCCCCTGCCCTCCCCAGGCACCCACTTCTTGCAGACGTGCTGGGAGCCACTGCGGTACTCGTGCTCAAAGGCAGGCAGGACCAGCTGGTGGCGTTTGAAGCGGCTCTGCTCCATGCGGGTGAGCGCCGGTGTGGGGGGTTCTCGCCACTCCGGGATAAACACGATGAAGGACAGGGGCTCCGGGGAGCTCTCGAGCAGTTTCTGTGGGAGGGGGTACGGGGTGGACGTCAGAGGCTGCCCTCCGGGTGGCTGGCGATCCCGCTTGCCAACCTACCCCACCCCCACCGCCAGCAGCACACCCACCTCAAAGTGAGAGACCATGGCATCCATGAGTTCCTCGCAGAACGGAGGGTTGGCCTCAAAGGAACCACTCAGCGGGGAAAAATCCAGGCAGGGCCTGGGGATGGAGGTGAGCACTCTAAGTCCTGCCAGAATCCCAGCCCTCAACCGGAAACAGGTGCCGCCCCCACCTCGCTGAAAGGACGGCCCTGGTCAGGCCACAGGCCAACATTCACCCTTAATTCATCCTGGGACAAGGTGTGGCCGACCCCACCGGAGTGCTGAGGATGGAGAGGCTCGGGCTGGGCAGCCAAGTCCACCAGGCTGCTTAGTGGAATGGCTGGAGCTCAGATCCAGTTCGAGCCCCGCTGCCACCACAGCACAAGCCACAACCAGGAGTTCCCCAGCTGCTGTGCTTTCCCTCTTGCTGGCCCAGGCTGGTCTTCCTACTGGAAGCTGTGTCTCCTTTCACCCATGCTCACCCCCCTCCAACACCCCACATTAGTCTGTAAGGTCCCTGAGATCTGAATGATCTCTGAGCTCTGAATTACCACTTCCCATGCCTCTCAGTGCCGGGAACCACATGCTCCTATCCCAGCCTGGGCTTATTCACAGAGAAACCCACAAGATGAGTTAGGGACTATCACAGGCTCCCGAAGTTCAGCGATAAGTCCAAGGTCACACAGCTAGCAAGGGGTGAAGGCAGGGACTACACCCAACACTGCCCAATCCCAAGTAGCTGGCCCAGGTGCAATCTATGCTCTAGAGGACCCCTTCCAGGGCCTGGGCAGAAGGGCCCCAGCAGCCCCTGGCTCTCACCCGCGGGAGCCGAAGTAGCCATCTGTGTCTGGGAAGGCAGAGCAGTACTGGCGGAAGTAGCAGTTGAGGGGCGAGGCGAAGCACTCAAAGCTGACACTGAAGAGCCGGTGGAGGGCCTCAAAGACGTGCACGGGCAGCGATCCCTGCAGGCCTGTCCCCTCGTAGAGGCCCACGCCAAACATCATCTACACAGAGGCCACGGTCAGCCTCCAGGGCTCAGCCTTCCCCCTGCATCTAGAAGAGCCCACCCCCAGCTGCCCCAGGCCCATACCTGGTACCGTCGGAGAAGACACCAGACTCGGGGCAGGAACCGCTCAAAGGCAGAGTCGTCAATGCAGCTGTAGCGGTAAAGCAGCCACTGTGGGACAGAGAGCAAGGCCCTTACACAGCGGCCCCTCACTCCCTCATAACTGGCCTCTTGCTGAGGACGCTGGGTCAAGGAGGAGGCAGCCCTCACTTCTTGCACCTGTGGGGACCTGCCTCCCCTTCACCCTAGCTCTTACCAGCTTGCTGAAGTAGTTGCGGCTGACCTTGACCATCTCCCCCTTATACCGGATGCAGACCACGTTATTCTCCATATGCATCTCCACGCTGGGCATGGGGGGCGCAGACACGGCCAGCCGGACCGGGTAACAGTACACCAGGCGGGGCTCCACTTCTGGGGCCTCCACCTCCTCTGTGGGCAGGGAGAGCAATGAGGGGCCTCCCTGCAGCGGCTCTGCTAATCCTCACCCCGGACGGACGGCCTCTGCCCCCCGTGTGCTCACACACGTACCCCAGTAACCAAGGGAGGTAAGTCTAATCCCACGGAGGAGCAGAATGCAGCTCAGATGGTTTGAGAACAAAGTTCTTGGCAGGGGCAAGAACTGGTGGCCTGTGTCGCCATGCTGCATACCGACACAAACCCCCGGTTGGCCACGTGGAAGTAGAACTGTGGCACGTCCGTGATTACGGTACCCTACTTAGGCATCTTTTTTGGGTCAAGCGCTTCGAATTACCACTGAGTTCTCGTATGATCCTACGGCTGGGCATTAGCCTGCAGGGTGGGGGAACCGGGGCTTGCAGAAATCAGCTGTAAATGCAAGTCGTCCACCTGACTGCTTACCCCAGGCCTGTCGTGTCCACCACCTTCCAGCTCCCCCTTTCCCAACCCTTCTCCAGTTCCTGGAGGAGTGCTGGGAACCCTGCACCGAAAGACAGCAGGGCCTGCCTCAGACACTGCCGGGAGAAACGGGCTTGCCCAAACCAGCCGTGGCCTAGAGGCTCAGCCTTGCTTGTCCCTTCACTCAGGGCCTGGGGTACACCGTTGACGGCATCACAGCTGGCTCCCTGCCACTGGCCCCTCACCTGGGATGTTGTTTTCCTTGAGGATGGCCAGGTGCTTCTCTCGGATCCGTTTGACATACTCCAGAGAGATGTGGTAGATCTTACTGCAGATGCCCTCCACGGAGTCCTTGGCCGCGGCCGAGACGTGGGGGCCACACTGCCTCCGCAGATGCTCCAGGCGGTCCTGGAGGAGACACTCTTGATCAGGGTTCTAGGTGGCTGTTGAGGGAAGGCTGGTGGATTCTAGCAGTCCTCGCTTTGAAACCGGCTGTTACTTACTAGCTGTGTCACTTGGACAAGTCCCTTGGCATCTCTGAATCTTAATTCCTCTACTGTTAAGGGAACACACAGTACTCACCTGATAAGGCAGTTTAAGTATTAAATGTGATCATTCCCATTAAGGGCTTACCAAGCCCCTAGCATACAGCAAGTGTCCGATAAATGCCAGCACCTATGGTTGGGGTTACACTGTGCCAGATCCCATGATAATTGCTGGGGAAACACACAAACCAGGCACAGTCCCCGCTTATAAAGCATTTGCCAACTATCAGGGAGAGACACCATTACAAAACGGGGTCCTTGGTCATTGCAGATTTGAAATTTGAGCTTTTAGCAACTTGCAAGGATTTAACTAGGCATTTGTAATTTTGCTGAATCACACGTGTGAAAGTGATGAGTGAAAATGAGTCACTCTGGCTAGTGAGCACACCTACCTTTGTCACTCTACGTGTCAAGTACAGTTACTATCGTGAAGTGCGAAACCTTGTCTCTTGTGAAAAATGGTCCTGAAAAGAAAGCCCATTGCTAGTGCTGGTGGACAGTTAGAGAAGTGACGGGTCTGGGCCAGAAAACAGAACTGTTGTGGACACAGTAAAGTAGGGAAATGAGTCTGGTGCCAGCTCTTAACTGTGATGAGCGCACACACCCCAGAAAAGGCAGTCTGTCAATCTGTGTCCAAAAATCTACTCAAGGGAGATGCTGAACATTAAGTTGAAAAAGCTACTTATGGTGTGTGGCTGAGCACAGGATTCTGTTAAGAACCTTAATGAAGAGAGTCTTTTAGGAGAGAGCCAGGAACCTGGACAAACCTCTCTACATGCAGGAGTTTAGGGACCAATGAGCATCAAAGGTTTACTGAAGTGCACAGGAACAGGATGCTGTGGGGCTCCGCCCGGCCTGGGCAGGCAGAGTGGGCTTCTTGGAGGAAGCAACCCGAGAGCCTTTCCACGGGCCTCCTTCCCCGGGGCCACTCACCATGTAGTCCTCCTTAGAGGCAGAGTGGTCCTTCCGTAGCCAGCTGAAGGTGTCCTCCACGTTCCATTTGACCACCTTCCTGCTGTCGGGGGACGCACTCCTGCCGGTGGAGGGAGCGATCAGGCATCTGTCCACACTCCTTACTCCTCCCACCCCACCTGCACTGACATTCGGGCTCTCGTTCTGCCTTTGGGAGCCAGCCCTCCTCCTGCCACCAAGCGCAATGACTGCACTCCGTTAGATGGGCCACATGGCCGAGGACCTCCCCACTCTGATCACACACCCGGCTTGCTGGGGGCAGGAGAGAGCAAACCTGGATTCGATGAGCCGCCTAGCAGCCTCTGCATATTTAAAGAGCAGGCGCTTGGCTTCCTCCCGGAACTTGATTCGGGATAACCTGGGATAGAGAACGGATAGAGTTAGGAGCCTTCTATGCAGAACTGGCTACACAACCCTTGGCTGGCCCCAGCTGCGCAGGTGTACCTGATGGGAATGTCATTCATGATTTCGCGAAACATGGAGGGCGACACGACCGGTTCACAGTTGCTCGGCAACAGGGGGTCAGAGCCTTTGTCCACGACCTTGCGCTCCAGCATCCAGCGGTTGAAGGATTCTCGAGGGGGCTCGATGCCTGCAGGACAGAAGAGCTGGTGAAGGTCTGGCTTTAGACAGGAGGCATCGTGTGGGCACTGGAGGTGCAACAGTAAATGACGGCCTGTTAAGTCAGGAGCTCATGTTCCAGGCAACACCTCCCAAAGTATATTCTAAGAATCGCTAGTTTTATAAAGGGTGTTTGTTAGATGATCCTTAGGGTAAAAGGGGAAAAGAGAAACACTATATTCCAGCAAAGTTAAGCAGGCTTATTTACTAATTAATAAAAGCTGCAGTTTACTGAGGACTTTCCATTCCTCTTACTCCTAGTAGTAGCAAGGCCATCAGGACAGATACTTCTGTTTTTGTATCACAGATACATAAAAAGGCTTCAAATGATACCGGGCAAACGAAGCATTCTGGAAGTGTTAACGATTCCTTTTGTAGTTACTGATGCCAGCCACCCTTTCTGGAAGCGGTTAGAGGAGCTGGGGCTCCAAGCAGGCCCGTCCCCATCCACTGCCTATGCTCTGGGCCACTAGGCTCCCCTGCACCATTCCCCAAGCCCGGTTCTTGCTCGCAGCAGGTGGAAACGGGGCTCTGAGGCCCCGGAGGCAGTTACCCTCTCGCTGCTGGCACAGCTCCCGATAGTGCTGCCGAAGCTTGAGGATGAGCTGGGAGCGCAGCAGCTCCACCTCGGGGTGCGGGGGCAGCACCTCTGAAGGCCCCCGGTGCTTGATGACCGCGTTGGTCTGGATGTCCAGATCCCAGTACACCCTTGGGGCACAGAAAAGAGCAACGAGGACAGTAGAGGAAAGGGAAGGAGGGGTGCCCTGGCTGCCACCACACCCCAGTCTCCCAGGCACGCAGGCCGCATCAGTGGGTGCCCCCAAGGGACCATAGCAGGGACTCACTCGGTGGGCCGGAGGAGCGCCGCCTGCTGTTTATCTTCAGGGGATGTCCCCCACATCTTCAGTGTTGGGGTTCCTGGGATACTGGGGGAGCTAGGCACCGATGGGCCCGTGGGTGTCACAGGGATTTCAATCTGGAGCAAAAAATGAGAAGGCATCAGGGTCAGGAGAGTCAGCCTATGGTTCCAGCACCAAACCCAGTGAGCTGTGCCCAGGCCCCGCTCCTGACCGACCTGCCACTGCCCGGCCTTTGCAGGGAAGCTGCTGGCTGCTTGCCTGGCTTGGCCGCTTGCCAGCCAGGTCCTCAGAGCCCGCCAGCACTCACCTTGGGCTTCTTCACACCATTGCCGCTTGGCTGCTCTTCCGAGAGCTGCCGCTTTCGGGGCTTGTTCTCAGCCGGGGGGGTTTCCACCAAACTGGAGTCTTGGGGCAGTGGGGTCGCATTCAGCCCCAAAGGGTCCGACTGGTGGAGGGAGACCAGCAGAGTTGCAACCGGGGCCAGTGGGTTGGGAGTCCCGGTAATACGGAATCCTGATGCCCTCCTGACCCCTGCTCCTACTGCTCAGACACTGGGATGCAGAAAGAACGCTGGGCTCCAGTCCCACTGGCTACTTGCAACCATGTGACCTTGGCGGAGTTCCATCCTGTCCTAATTCCCTCACATTCAAAATGGCCCTCCTGCTAAACAGGCCCAACCTCCCACTGGGAAGACGATTAAATGAGTCAGTGAATAGGACCAGCTTAACATGACCTCTGGCATGAGATAAACACACTGTACACATTGATTTCTTAAATAGCAGAGAGTCAGGAATAAAGGAAAGAGTCAAGAAATGCTTGTTTTTGAAAAAGCAAGGCCCTGTGGGTGGAATGCCTTTGGCAACACCAAAAAGAAGCATGATGGTAGGCAGGGTGGCCCTGAGATCCTAAGAGGTTTGAGTCCAGCTCTGCCTCTTACTGGCTTGAGGTCTCAGGCCAATCATTTCCCATCTCTGAGCCTCAGTGTCTTCATCTGCAAAATGGGAGTGCCAACTGGCTTGATTATGCCCAGAAAAAAAAGTTCACCCCAACTGACAGGGAACCAAAAGCCCACGTTTCTGGCAGATGGCCTGTGTTGCTACTTCCCTATCACATTGACCTTTCCACTTCTAGAACGTGCTTCTCCCCTCTTAACAACTTTTCTCTTTGCTAACTCTGTCACCTTAAATGCTAATTCAAAGAGACGCTTTCCTGTCCCGTCCTGTCCACTCCCCTCCCCCAAACTGGACCATGGTCCCTGCTGTACTCTAACACTATTCTTCATACACAAGCCAAATGTAATTGTACTGGCCCCTCAGTAGACTGTGGGCCCCCCGAGAGTACAAGGGAACGACCATGTCTGTCTTGACTCACAACTGCATTACAGGCACAGTAACGGGTAGTTCAATATCACATACTCTTTACAATCGTCTCTTTACGTGTCAGTCTCCCCTATTTGAGTACAGGTTCCTTGCTAGCAGGGAATAGGTCTTCTCTCGTGTATCACTATATCCCCAGGTCCCAACACAGGACTAGGCTCATAATAGCTGCTCAAGATACGTTTGGGGGAAGGCCCAGACCCGGAAGCTGCTTTGAGACCCCTGCCCTAGGCTGGCACTCACAATCACGTCATGTTGGCCCAGCACAGGCATCTCCCACAGGGACTGGTTGGTAAATCGGTTGAAGTAGTAGGGACGGTTCTCCCTCCTGCTCCAGCACTTCTCCCAGCCTGCGTGCACCAGCTCCTCTGCAAACAAGCATGGGACCCGGCCAGGGTCAGGGCTGCTCCTGGGGCATCTTTCCTACCCCACCACCCTACCCTGCCCCTCGCCAGTACCTGGGAGGTCCTGCACCAGGCGGATGGGCTTTGGAGAACAGGGCTGGCTCTGATTGGAGGTGCCCGGGGAGTGACTCAGCAGGGACGCTTCCTCCCGGGGGCTGCCGTGATTCTCATTGGCCATCTCCGCACCCACACCGGACCTGCCACACAGAGGACCGAAGGGTGTTAGGCCAGCAGGGTGTGGAGGTCAGCTCCACCCCCAGCCCCCGCCCACCAATTACAACCCACTGAGGGCCCCCCTGACCACTTGTAGATCTGAAAAAAGTCACTCTGGTCCTGTCCTGGAAGGCCAGTGTGGTACCACGGGAGCCCTGGAACCAAAGTTGCAGTTCTCTCAACTGTAAAATGGGTACACTCCTGTTGCTCCTTTTGCCTGAAATACTCTCCCCAGTTCTCTGCCTGGCTTGTCACTACATTCACATGCTCCAGGAAGCCTTCCTAGACTCTCCCTTCCCAAAGCTAGGTGGTCAGAGCCCATCCGCAGGGCCATGAACACCTCCACTGTAGCACTCAGTCTGGCCTATGAGCTGGATTGGTCTCCCCATCAGACTGTCAGAACTCCCAGGGCTAGGAACTGGGTCCAGTTCTCTCCAGCGCTCAGCATGGTACCTGGACCCAACAGGAACTCCATTCATTCTGCAAATATTTACAAAGCACAGAGTGCCACAGAAGACAGAACAGGGTCTGCCCTTGGGAAGCAACTCCCACAAAAAAGAACAGTAAATCCTCCTCTTCCCTGTTCCTATCCAATAAAATCTAACTGGAACAAAGTGCAGCCCAGAGTGGGCCATGGCGTCTAACTGGCTGCTTCATTCTACACTTCAGGGCAGGAAACAATCTGTTGCTAAAGAAACCAGTGGGACTGAGAAGAAACATCTAATTCAGTCCTTCCTAATCCCCAGGTGAAAATTTACCAGGAAGCAGGTCAGCTCCTTCAGATTTGTATTCTCCACTACCTTTGCCCAAAGCACACCCAGCACGAGCCTCAGTGGCCAAAGTGATTCCCAAGCTGGCTGTTAGACTTCTAGGGGCCCAACTGAGATTGGACTGGTGATCCCAAAGTTGTTTTCAATATGCCACAGCACCCAAAGAAACATTTACCCACAAAAAGAGCACGAAGCCATGTTTAACCATCAGTTATCTTTGCTTGCTGACATTTTATCAACTCCTTGTGGTCACACTGATTATCTCATGCTGATCAGAAGCTCTGATTGGCTGTTGACGACATCATAGGAATCACTGGGACATTAATTTTATTGTACACTCAGTCATAGATGTCTTTGTTAATTTGGAAAGAGAAAAGTGAATGGTTACTTTGTCAGTACAGTTTGGCAGATAAAAAATGCACGGAGCAAGAGGACATACATACAACCAAAGGGGGCCATGATAACAAAAAGGTTCGGAACCACTAACCAAGGGGAGAAAAAGCTTGATTCTCTGGGTAGGAGGGATTCCCGATGCCTTGGGGCTGAGCCCACAGGTCTCAAGGCTGGACAAGGTCCCTCTTTTTCTCACCCTCTGGGGTCTGCAATGCTAGCATGAGAGGGTTTTCTTCTCCAACCAGGTGGACCCCCACGTCACAGGGTCCAACAGAGGCAGGGGGAGGCCTGCAGGAAGGCTCAGCACAGGTGGGTGGCCGGGTCAGCAGTGGAGTGAACGGGGGCCCAGGGACCTCCTCGCATCAGCAACTGCAGAGCAAATAGAAGAGAGAGTCACAGACCTGTGAAATGCTGCACAGCAGGGACAAAATAAGAGGGGCAATGACACAGCAAGTTGGGAGCCCCCAGGACAAGGCAGGAGACACTGTGGGAGATCTGGGGATTCAAGGGATGAAACGGTACTTCTCAAGGTTCCCAAACCGAAACATTTCACGGACTTGCCGCCTGAAGTCACACGGGCTCCGGGATGAGGGGGGCCCTAAGCCTGGTTTAATGCTCCACTGTTACTGTCTTTGAAATTTTTAATAAATTTTTAACAGAGGGGACCCACATTTTCATTTTGCACACGGGACTCCACAAATTGTGTAGCTGCTCCTATCAACCAAAATATCCCTAAAAGTGGACATATAGTTGTCCCTTAACAACATGGGTCCAAACCACATGGGTCCACTTACACATGGCTTTTTTTCAACATGATACAGCGCTATAAATGTATTTACTTGTCCTTATGATTTTCTTAACATTTTCTTTCCTCTAGCTCATTTTAAAAATACAGTATATAATTCATACAACATAGAAAACGTGTTCACCGACTGCTTATGTTGCCAGAAAGGCTTCTGGTTAACTGCAGGCTATTAGTGAAGTTTTGGGGAGTCCAAAGTTATACTGGGATTTTCCACTGCACTGGAGATCAGTGCCCCTAACTCTTGTGTTGTTCAAGGGTCAACTGTACTTATCACAGATCAGAGGCCACAAAAAACACGTTTCTTGGAATCAATCTTTTAACACGTTACATGCAAATGCATTACATAACTCGGCATGTTCAACTTTATTGAAAAATATTTTTGCCAATAAATATCGTGTGACGTTGAGGCACCATGTAGCTGAACCATGCACAGGCAGCACATGCAGCCCAGCTCGGTGAGGCCAAACAGGGACACTGCAGTGTTTCCAAAACCCGTATCACAGCCATCAGAGGGCCTGTAATAGAAATCCAGATTCCCGCCCGTCCCTCACCTCACATCATAGGAGTCAAAAATGGAGAAGGGAGACACACAAGAATTTGTATTTTTTTAAACGCACTCCAGAGGTGGGACTGGGAAACAGGATGACAAATTTTACACCAGTTCAAACCTTTACCAATTTTTTACGATTGAAACTTTTTTCTTAATTTCCCAGGTGATTTGGAAGCAGCGGGTCTGCTCTGGGTGTGCACAGACCCGGGGTCCAGATCCTTCTGCCACGTTCCGACTTACAAACAGGAATGACTCGATCTCTATGGTCTCTACACGTAGAGTCTAGCATATTGTACACTTTAAGTAAGAAATAACTCTATTATTAAGATAACGTTTTTATTTATCCTGAAGTTTCCCGGCCCCTCGCATACCACAGTTAGTGCCGATCAGCTTAATAACTGTATCTGCGCAACCGGAGGAACCCACGAGAAGGAAAAGAACCCGGTTACGGGATTGGAAGACGGGGCGGGACCATCTCAGTAATATGCCAATCAGAACCCTCCAAACCAATAGGGCGGAGTCAAAGGACTTGTAAAATGCGCAGGCGCGGGGGCCACTAGAGACGGGGACTACACCCCCCCCCCCCACCTCCAGCGCGCGCACCCTTTCCCTTCCCCTCCCCCCAAACCCCAGCGGGGGCGGGCTGTTTGGCGCGCGCGCGCCGGCCCATCTCCCGGGCTCCGCCCCCCGCCCCACCGCGCGCTCCCGCCCCCGGGCTGAGGCGACTCAGAGTCGGAGCCCGACACAAAGGCGGTGGCGGCGGCAGCGGCGGAGGGGCCCTAGAGGCCGCTCCGCCCGCGCTCTCCGGGCCCACCTCCCTCACCCAAGCTACCGGCCCGGCCGCCCACCCGCGGGCCTAAGATGGCGGCGGCGGCAGAGACAGGGCAAGCGGTGGCCCCGAGCGGAAAGCGCCGGAGGGGCCACCGCAGCCCGGCTTCGGATCCCCGGAACCCGGAGCGGCTCGCGGCGGGACCATGGCTTCCTGGGGCTCTTACCTGCCCGGAGCGGACTGGAGGGGACGCGGCTACACGTTCTGCTCGACCTCCCGTTTTGCCGCCTCCGCCTCGCCCTCCCCAGCGCCGCTGCCGCCATCTTGTGTCCCGGGCCGGGACTCCGCGCTGCGCATGCGCCGGTACCGCCTCTGAGGGACCTCGCCGCTGCCGCGCCGCCATCTTGAGTGTGGCAGAACCGGCCGACTCCTCAGAGCCTGCTTGCTTTCGGCCCCTTCCCTTCCTCCCGTCCTTCCCTGCTATTCCATGCGGGTCTCAGGAGGGCAGGGCAGCTTTGCGGGCCGTGGGGTGTGAACTGAGGAAGGAACGAACTCACAAGCACGCTCCCTGCCTCTGTTTCCCCCGCGAGCACACCCGCTGGGGCTGGAGGACCTAGGTGGGAGGTGCACCAACCGGGCCGGACTGAGTGTGCGCACCGGGGGGCGCGGGGCGGGCTGGGAACCTGCGGGCGCTTGGCAAAGACGCCGGCCCGGGGGCGGGGTTGTGGTGACGCAGCTCTGGGCGTAGTGGGGGCCTGGGTCCTAGTTCCGGCGCGGCTGTGTCATTGATGTCCAGTCGCTTACCCTCTCTGAGCATCTGTCAAGAATGTTTTCCAGCCATTTTCTATGTAGAGGCTGCATGCAAATCGAATCTTCTCCCAGGATGAGGCTTCACAAGTTACAAGTGTTCCTGAGTAGAAGAAACTTAAAACAGCCGTGGGAGCCATAATAAAGGTGGCTTTGGCGAAGTTAGGAATGCAACTAAAATGCATCAGTGGGGCTCTAACAACACTGACCTATCTATGGCTACTAGTTGCGGTGCAAAGCCTCACTGAGACCTCAGACCAGCCATAAATGCCCAGCAGGAGATACAGTTGCTAGGTTCCCCCACGCGCGGCTCCCTACAGGATTCTTGGGCAGAGGCTGCCGGACGACTCAATAGCCCCACCTCCGTCGGGCCTCCTTAGTAAACTGACCTCAACAGTGGCTTGAGACGAACACAAGGTTGCCATCTGCCGTTCGCCTTGCATTTCCCAAGTGGAGCCAGAGACTGCAGGTACCCGGGCTGGGCTGCGCGCAGCCTCCGGTGTGCATGATGCCTGGCCCCGTGCAGCTGCCTGGGGGTGGGGGCGTGTCGGCAAAACGCGAGGCAAATAGTATGAACCAGGGTGCTCATGAGTCTGGCTGGTTCAGATCTGTATCCTCCGCCCTGGACGTGTGGCCTTGAAGGAGTTGTTCGACATCTTTAAGCTGTAGTTTCCTGTAATGGAAGAGAAGTCCACCTGGCGAGAACTGAGATGGCGTCTGTAAAGTACTCAGCACATGTGGGACCCGGCATTTAATAAATGTTAGCTGTTACGTCTCACGGGGTTGTGAGGGTTTCTCCAAGTAGATTTGAGCCTTCCCCAAATCCACCTGCTCGGGATAGGCCCAGTAAGTGCAGCCAAATCCTGCCCTTACAGAGAGGCCAGTTCACTTGGGAAGCTTGATGGGAAATCAGATGCCTGGTGCCCACCTTAGACCTACATAGGGGGGACCAGATGTCCTGCTCTCCCTGGGACAGTCTTGGTTTATATCTGTTGTCCTGGCATAATTATTAATATTGCATCCTTTCTCAAAAGCGCCCTGGTTTGGACAATAAATTATACGGTCACTCGAGATTTACAGAATACCTAGTTTTTGTTCTTAAGATTTTTTTTTTTTTTTTTTTTAAGTAATCTCCACACCCAATGTGGAGCTTGAAATCACAACCCCGGGATCAAGAGTCTCAAGCTCCGCCGACCGAGCCAGCCAGGCGTCCCCAAAAGGCCTAGTTTTGCAAGCTCCCCAGCTAGTACTTATTAACACAGGAGTGTAAAAACCATGTACTGATTGCTATCTGTTCCTGGTTTTTTGCTTTCAAAGTACGTTAATTTGTTTCTCAGAGTCTCTTAATTGGTAACTAAAGCACCAAGCATCCCAAGTGCCTATCCCTGTTTTATCATGTAACCCTTTCCAAGAACTCTGAGAGTAGAAATGATTATCTCAAGTCCACACGTGAGGAAACTGAGGCTGGGGGAAGGGGGTCAAGTAATTATATGAAGTATCAGAACTGTTTTGTTTTTTTTAATGTTTACTTATTGAGAGGGAGAGAGATTCTCAAGCAGGCTCTGCACTATCAGCTCAGGGCCCAATGCGGGGCTCGATCCCACATACTGTGAGATCATGACCTGAGCTGAAATCAAGAGTCTGACGCTTAACCAACTGAGCCACTCAGGTGCCTCCAGAACTGCGGTTTTTTTTTTATTTTTAAAAAATTTTTTTTTCAACGTTTTTTTATTTATTTTTGGGACAGAGAGAGACAGAGCATGAACGGGGGAGGGGCAGAGAGAGAGGGAGACACAGAATCAGAAACAGGCTCCAGGCTCCGATCCATCAGCCCAGAGTCTGATGCGGGGCTCGAACTCACGGACCGCGACCTGGCTGAAGTCGGGCGCTTAACCGACTGCGCCACCCAGGCGCCCCCAGAACTGTGGTTTTAAAGACGAAGGTTCCCAGCGTTAAAACCCAAAGCTGATTCCAGGAAGCCACACTGCTTCCCTCTCTTGTGGAGAAGGGACTCTGAACTTGAGAAAGTGACTTTCCTGAGCTCACACAATGGTCCTGGGCAATTCCACTTCAGTATCGTGCAGGTCTCAAACTCAGAGTGTTAAACACTGCTCTTTGCTTTCACCTCCCTCCCCAGACTCGTTCCTCCCAAAGGATTCCTCACCTTCCTGTTCTCACTTTCTGCACAACAGTGAAAATCAGCCTCTTCTCTCCAACCTCATTCCTGCTACCTTAGAGCAAGCCCCATTATTTTTGAAACACTTTTTATTGTTAAGAGTAGCACACATTCAGAAAAGTGCACAAAACAGAAATGTAAAGGCCACCTGGGTGGCTGAGTCGGTTAAGCGTCTGGCTCAGGTCTTGATCTTAGGGTGGTGAGTTTGGCCCTGCATCAGGCCTGCGTGGGGCTCTGCGCTGCGCGTGAAACTTCCTTAAAAGGAGAGAGAGAGAGAAATGTGAAACTTCGTGATTTGTCACAGAGTGAACACCCAGGTGAACATCACTCAGGTCAAGGTATCATCGAGCCCAGGGGCACCTGGATGGCTCAGTCGGTTGAGTGTCCAACTTCAGCTCAGGTCATGATCTCACAGTTTGTGAGTTCGAGCCCCGTGTCGGGCTCTGTGCTGACAGCTCGGAGCCCGGAGCCTGCTTCACATTCTGTGTCTCCCCGTCTCTCGGCCCCTCCCCTGCTCATGCTCTGTCTCTCTCTCTCTCTGTCTCTCAATAATAAATAAATGTTAAAACATTTTTTTTAAAAAAAGGGTATCATCGAGCACAGGGTAATCACTGTTAATTTTGTGATAATCACTTCTTTCTTTGATAGTTTGACCACTGGGTATCTCTAAACACTATAGTTTCACTTTGCCTGTTCCTTGCACTTCATTTAAATGGAATTATGCAGTTCTATATTGTGTTGGCTTTCTTTTGCTCGACATTGCACTTGTGAGACTCATTTCTGTTGTTGCATGTAGCTATAGTTCATTCTCATTGCTGTATTCTGTCTTCCAACGTATATTTATCTATTCTGCTCTTGGGATATTTGAAACTGCTCCCCCAACCCTGTATCTCCTTTCTGAATTATTACAGATGCTTAATAATAATAACAAAACAATTCTATTTAAATAAATAACAAGTTAATAATCCGCTGATTCTTTACATGTTTGAGTGAATGAATGAATGAATGAATGAATAATAAGACTAGTCTCCACACTGGTCTTCTGGTCGTCCAGCCTTGCTTCTCTCCTACTCCATAATCCACCCTGTAGTCACAGAGATCTTAAGTCTGGTCATATGGCACATCTGATCAAGTCACCCTGGGCTTAAGACCCCTGAATGTCTCCCCACTGACTGCAGGATAAAGTCCCAAACCTTTAGCTTGGTTTACAACACCAGAATGGTAACGACAGCTGCCATGGCAGAGTATTTACTGTGAGCTGTGCCAAGCACTTTAAATACATTCACGTTATGCACGATCCGGATCTTCAAACCACCTCTCCTCATCAGGCCCCAGCCATCTTGAACGACGCATAACTTCCCCCAAAGTGCCAGGTTCTCTCTTGACCCCGGGCCTTTGCATATGCTGTTTGCTCTTCTCTCCCCCCGCCGCCCCCTGCCTTTGACTTATTCAGGCTTCAAGTCTTTATTTTTTTTAATTTTTTGTCTTTTTCGAGAGAGACGGCAAGGGAGGGACAGAGAGAGAGGGAGACCCAGAATCCCAAACGAGCTCCAAGCTCCAAGCTGTCAGCACAGAGCCTGACGCAGGGCTCCAACTCGCAAACCGTGAGATCATGACCTGAGCTGAAGTCAGATGCTTAACCGACTGAGCCCCGCTCCAAGTCTTACTTTAGATGGCACCTCCACCAGGCAGGCTTCCCTGAACTTGCCTTCACCCAGGCTAGGTCAGGCCCCCACTTCTGTATTCCTATTCCTGCGCTCAGTGGACTGCTTGAGGGCGGGGCTGGGGCTTGTTCACATCTGGAGACCCCATGCCCAGTGCTGTGCTTAATTAACCGTCTGTAAATATTTGTTGACCACGAACAGACCACATTGGGTTGAAATCTGGGTGACTTTTTCAGGTATCCCTGCTTCTATTCCAGGCTCTGGTTTCTGCGGTGGGCACACCAAGGCTGTGCCCTTTAGGATGCCAAGAAAAGCATGAGCTGCCTGCCGTGGCAGAGTCCCTGCCAGCAGCCTAGAGTCCTCTACTCCGAAGATAGGGATGGGCAGGTCGAGCAGAGATCCTGGGGCTTTCAAGCACTCCATCAAGTTTTCCTGGAGTAAGATGCCTGGTGAGTTGGGAGAGATGGTTGAGATAAGCGGGCTCCTCCAGGTTTAGCCAGCTCTGGCTGGGAGCCTGCTGGCAGGGCCTCTGAGGACCTCAGCCTCAACTCAGGACAAAGCCCAGTCTCCATATTAAAGCAGAAACATAAACATACAGGCTCAGGTTGCCACATACCTTAACCCCCTTGTTCTTTTCCACGACAGCAAGAGGCTGCGAAGACAGAACCACACATCTCAACCCCTGAGGTCCTGGCGGTTGGGGGAGGGAGGCTCCAGCGTAATCCTGATCCAGGCCGCCCCCACCCGGGTCCGGTCAGAGCTGCCCATAGACTCTGTTCTGCAGTTTAAATAACACTAAGGCAGTTTCCAAGGCCAGTGGGCCTGGCCCCAGGGAAACTGCAGAAGAAATTCTTCCAGCCCAAACTGTGGTTTCCACTGGGAGTGGCTCTCCGGCCATTCTGGGGCCAGATGAGAGAAACCATGTAGGCCAAGAATAGATGAGAGGAGTGGGGCGTCTCCTCTGGTCTTCCTGGTCCTGTAAGTGTCTGATGTGGTGTCACGGCCCCCTCCGTTTCTTCATCTGACCGGACCCAACGTGAGTCGGGGCCTGCCCTAGGACCGTGAGCACCAGAGATACATAAGACAGATGTTTTGTCCTCAGGGAGCCCACAGAGGAGGCAGGGGGCAGACACATAAATAAGCCCTCTGCTATGGGGAGATAAGGGTTCTGTTGGGATGGCCAGGAGGGTGGGCCCTGCAAAAGACAAGGCTTCAGAAGAGCTGGCAATGAGCTGAATCTTCCTGGAGGGGTAGGATTTTCCAGGTGGGCAAGGACACAGCCTGTGCCGAGGCCTGGAGGGGTGGAAAGGGGTGGCATGTTTGGGGAACTAGTCAGCCGGAGCACCGCCAGGCACGGGGGAGGTGCAGGTCGAGCCGGGGCCCTCGACCCCAAATTCAGTGTCTGTTCTGCGCCCAGCATCTCCAGGTGGCATCTGAGTCATCTCAGGATAGGGGCGGGGGGCACCTCCACCCTCCCCACCCATTCCTTCTGATGCCCGTTTTTCTATTTTGGGCAGAGTGGCCACGAACCAGGATGTTTATACTCATATAAGCTGAGTCTGCAGAATGAAATTCCAGACTTCTCCAAAAAAGAAGCCAGGGTGACAGCTGGCAGCTTCCTGAACGTCTGTGATCGGAGGGAACTTTGATCTAAAGAAGGGGGTGGGGGAGGACACCAACTGAGCCTGGGTCCCAGCTGAGGGGTTTCTGGGACACTTGGCTTCTAACCCGGATGTCTCAACCCCGGTGGGAAAAACCTGGGGTATAATTTATGTGCCACAAGATTCACCTGTTTCACATGTACAATTTCAGTGATTTTGAGTAAATGTACACAGTTGTGCACACATCGCCACAACTGAGTTTTAAGACCTTTCCATTTCTCCCAAAATGAGCTCCTATGACTGTTTGCTGTCACCCCTTCTTCCCACGCCCCAGGCCCAGGTGACCACTACTCTGCTTTCTATCCCCTTAGACTTGCCTTCTCTGGGCTTGTCATACAGATGGAATCATACAGAATGCAGTCTTTGCCCTGGTCCCTTCACTTTGCATCACGTTTTTCTTTTTTTTTTTTTTTTTAACCTTTTTTTTAAAATTTATTTTTGAGACAGAGAGAGACAGAGCATGAACAGGGGAGGGGCAGAGAGAGAGGGAGACACAGAACCTGAAACAGGCTCCAGGCTCCGAGCGGTAAGCACAGAGTCTGACGTGGGGCTTGAACTCACGGACCATGAGATCATGACCTGAGCTGAAGTCAGATGCTTAACCGACCGAGCCACCCAGGCGCCCCACATCACGTTTTTCTTAAAAAAAATTTTTTTGGCGGGGGAAGGAGTGCCTGGGTGGCTCAGTCATTTGAGTGACTTCGGATCAGGTCACGATCTCATGGTTCATGAGTTCAAGCCCCACACTGGGCTCCCTGCTGACAGCGTGGAGCTCTGCTTGAGATTCTCTCTCTATCCCTCTTTTTCTGCCCCTCTCCCACTCATGCTCGCTTTCTCTCTCTCTCTCAAAATAAATAAACTATAAAAAATACTTAAAAATGTTTTAATGTTTATTTTTGAGACAGAGAGAGTGGGAGCAGGAGAGGGACAGAGAGAGAAGGAGACACAGAATCTGAAGCAGGCTCCAGGCCCTGAGCTGTCAGCACAGAGCCCGACTTGGGGCTTGAACCCACAAACCGTAAGATCATGACCTGAGCTGAAGTCAGATGCTTAACCAACTGAGCCACCCAGGTGCCCCTGAGGAAGTTTAAAAAAAAAACAAACAAACACCCACTGATGCCCAGGCTTCATCCCGGACCAAATAAACCAGAGTCTTGTGGGGCGCCTGGCTGGCTTAGTCCGTACAGCATGTGACTCTTGAGCTCAGGGTCATGAGTTCAAACCCCACACTAGGTATGGAGCCTACTTTTAAAAAAAATCAGTCTCAGCATTTGGGGCCCAGACATAGGTATTCAAAACATAACAAAACAAAGCACAACCCTACTTTAAAAGCTACTGACGTACAGAAGGGTTGAGAACCAGCGATCTTGCTCTAGGCCTGCAGTTCTGGCCTATGGGTCACCGAGAGGGGCCTCAGGCTGGCCGGCAGCCTCTCCCAGGCCAGGAAACATATGTGCTTGGGGTTAGGAAACAAGCTGCCTGCCAAGAAGTCACATGAAGTCCTGGGACAGATGAGACTTTCGGGAGGCGAGGTGAATGGGGCCTGGTGTGGGTTGGGTCAGGGAGTCCTGATTTCTGCACAGACAGCTGAGATCCTGAGGGAGTACCCTCCCCCCCGCCCACCGACTTCAAGGACCGTTCAGGCCTCTGAAGAGATTAGGAAAGTATGGCATTCCTGGCTGCAGACCAGCGCCAGAGAACCCCAGAGAGATGGAAGGGGATGCGTGGTGCCAGCGGGGAGCGGAGGGAGCTTAGAGGCTCAGGAGGGAATTAGGCTGGGGCTGCTCAGTCTGTGATAAAATATCCTCCTTTTGAAGGGTCTGCAGATGGTAATAACCACCCACACTCCATGTACCAGACTCTGTGACGGGCCCTGGGGACACAGCCATGAGTAAGTGTCAGGCGTCTACCCCACTGGGGCCTTCAGTCTGCTGGAAGAAACAGACAATAAGGAATTAAACAGAACAACAGGCAGCGATGGGGAGGGGGCCTTCCAGGGCAGATGACGCTTGAGTAGAGACTCGAGGGCATGAAGGAAGCCAACCAGGCAAGGTCTGTGGAGGGAAGAAGGGTAAATGGCAAGTTTGAGGCTGAGTGAGTGGGTGTCCCAACAGTGGTAGCAGATAGGTGGAGAGGAAGGTAGGCAGGAGCTAGACCACCTAGAGTCCTTCTGGGCTCCTGGCCAGAGTCCAAATCTTATTTTGTGTGTGATGGGGAGTGACCGGAGGCTTTTGGACAGGGTAGTAAGATACTACGGTTTCTACTTTTTAAAGATCACTGCGGTTGGTGCAGGAAGGCTAGACCTTTAGGGGCAATCATGAGGCAGGGAGAGGAGACTAGTGGTCCAGGTAAAAGAAGAAAACAGCCTGGACCAGTGGTGGTGCAAAGGGAGAGGTGTGCACGGATGCGGGGCACCTTTTGGAGTTAGGGACACCAGGATTTGCCACAAAGGAAACAAGAGAGTCGAGGATGAGTCCTGTGCTTCTGGTTGGAGCATCTGAGTGAGTGTGGTGCCATGATCTGAGACGGGAAGCCTGGGAGAGCAGGAGAATTTGGCACCCGCGTGGGGACAGTGCTGACACACGGCTCCAGCTGGGTGACAACGAGGAGGGAGGCCGGAGGGCTGTGATGTCCTCATGACTCCCGGCCGTGTGCATGTTGGGCCCTCACAGACTGTGGTGGCAGAGCATCTCGGAAAAAGCCAAGATGCTGGAATGTGCTGGGTGCTTCCTGCAACCTTTGCAAAGGCCGGCAGAGAGGCGAGCGTTGGCTGAAGACGGTGGCCCATCCTCATCGTCAAAAGGAAAAGTCCCTACCGCTTGCTGCCCGCTCCCGTCAGTTCCTTTGAAATTATATTTCTGGCTCGTGAACTCCAGACATCTAGCCAGCACTGTACAGATATTCCACCCCCTTCCCCAAAGCAGTGAGCAGCTGGGAAGCCCATGCCCAGTGCTAATGAAAGCGGGGACAGGAGGTTTAGAGGGCCATCAGCAAAGAGGCCCCCAAGAGTCAGAGTCAGCTAGGCTTCAAGAGGCATGGAAACTGGAAATGAGGGTGAAGGCGAAGGAAACAAAGGAGAGAAATCAGAAGGCGAGTAAGTGGCTCGAGGCCACACGGAGCCGGAGAGGTACCAGGACAGGCATTCACAAGACCCGGGATCCAGAAGATCCTTTGGGGGCCAGGTGGCCGGCTCCATCTACAGAAAAAGGAGCTGGTCTCTGAGGAGAAAACTAAAGAAAAGGAGACACCAAAAGGCCAGCGTCCAGGCTTTAGAAGCCACAGAAAGGCAGTCAGCGGCTCTTCCCTGGCCAAACTCAGAGAGCCCCCGTCCTGTCTTCTCCCCATTTGGTAAATGTCTGGCCCCCACGTGGGGTCATTCCGCCTGCTTGGGGAGATGCAGTCGGAGGCTGTCACTCTGACATCTGTCCCCCCACACATACCTCTCCCCCGTTCCAACACCACCCCCTGTCACACATTCCCAGGCACACCCACGCTGACCAACCCAGGCACGTACAGCCACAGGCTCCAGCGGACTGAGAGGGAGGGGGTTCATTTCCTGAGGGGTAGCTTGGATGGGCGTCGGGGGCGGGAGAATGGTCAGGAGGGGAGATGGGCTGACGCAGCTTCTCCAAGCCATGCGAGGATCCAAAGAAAACACAGCTGGAGACAGGGAGAGGGCGGGGGAAGCCGGGCTACACATGTTGACATCTTGGGCAGAAATCCAACTCGGTATCTTGTGGTCAGTGGAGACTGTGTTTACTCACTCGGACCAGTTACTTCCTCCTGCGGTACCTCAGTTTGCCAGTCTGCAAAACAGGGGCGATAACAGCGTGTCTCGGGGCACCTGGGCGGTTCAGGCAGTTAAGCATCCGACTCTTGGTTTCGGCTCAGGTCCATGAACTCACAGTTCTCGGTTTTGAGCCCCGCGTTGGGCTTTGTGCTGACAGCTCGGAGTCTGCTTGGGATTCTTTCTCTCCCCCTGTCTCTGCCCCTCCCCTGCTTGTGCTCTCTCTGTCTCTCAAAATAAGTAAATAAACTTAAAAAAAAAATAACTATCTCAAGGAATTGTGGTGAGGACTAAATGGGGGTCATTTAAAAAGAGACACAGTTGAGTAGGTTGGTTAAGAGCATGGGTTCTGGAGCCAGATTGGCTTGAGCTAGTTATGTAACCTCTCTGGGTCTCAGTTTCCTCATCTGTAAAATGGGATGATGATACCTGTCTTACAGGATGTTATGAATTTTCAAGTGAGTTGATATTTGTTTAAAAGAATTTTTTTTAATGTTTTATTTATTATTGAGAGAGAGAGAGTATGAGCTGGGGAGCGGCAGAGAGAGAGGGAGACACAGAATCCGAAGCAGGCTCCAGGCTCTGAGCTGTCAGCACAGCCCAGTGCGGGGCTCGAACTCGTGAACTGCGAGATCATGACCTGAGCCGAAGTCGGACGCTTACCCTACTGAGCCACCCAGGTGCCCCAAGTGAGTTAATATTTTGTAAAGCACTTCTTGTTTGTTAAACAACTAGCTAATGCTAATGACCAGAGACATTTACTGAACCTTTAGCATGCCAAGTAGTAGGCTCATCACTTTATATACTTTATTACTTTAAAATCTCACTGCCACCCAGAGAGGTGGGCAGGTACTAGATTGTCTCCATTTGACAGATGTGGAAACTGAGGCTCTTAAAGAGATTTACTTTTTCATTTACTCTTGAACGGGGTTGGCCAACTGTGGCCCACGGGCCACATCCAGGGAGCCTTGTTTATAGCTGCGTCCAGGCTGCAGTGGCAGAGTTTGAACAGCTGTGACAGAGACCACAGGGCCAGCAGAGCCTGAAATATGTACTACCTGACCTTTCACAGGAACACCTCTCTGACCTCTGCTCTAGAAAATGACAGACGCAAGGTCGGAACCAATTCTGTCTGATTCCAAAGCTCTTAACTGCTTGGCTCCTCTCATGTTTTACAATATCACTGTCCCGGGTGCGTAGCAGGGGCTAGAAAAGCATTGCTTTCCTGTCCCTTCGAGTGCTGGGAAGTCCCTCCTTCCCTCTTCAAAGCCGGGAGCGAAAGTGCAAAGGGATTTGGGTATTCTGATCTCTTCAATCCTCAAGCCAAGTGTTGAGGAGCTTGGCAAAGTCCCTCCTGGGCTTCACATCTGCCAGTATCACTGAAATGTGAGGGTTGGGGGCACAAGCTTTGGGAGAAAGGGGAAACCAGTGTGAGGGAGAGGGCTGGGCTGACCGGGCAAGTCCCTGGAATCAAGGCCATTGAGTACATCTTTTCATCCCCCAGCCCAGGGCTGTATTTAGGGTCAGTTGGGCTGAGACAAACAGCGAGGTGCAGAAGTTGCGGAAGAATCCAGGGTGGTATAGGTATCACCTGCTCCCCGGGCACGTTTGAGGGCTCCGAACCTGTCCAGTCACTCTGCAAATGGGCACTGCCTACACTTAGTGCCAGGCACCGTTCTAGGTACTGGGAAGGAGTGGTGAGCCCAGCTCTCATGGAGACAGGCCATGTCTCCGACAACTTGGTAAACCATTAAATAGTCACAAGATCAATAAAAGCAAACAAACCAGGCTGATGTGATTGAGAGTAACTGCTGCGTAGGCAGGAAAGTCCTCTCTGAGCAAGTGCCATCGAAGCTGAGACCGAAATGACAAGGAGCTAGCTGTGGGAAGATCAGGTGGAAAGGCATTTTGAGCAGAGGGAACAGCAAGTGCCAAGGTCAGTGTGGCCAGAGCAGGACGTGAGTTCGACTCAGATGGTGAACTCACGGTTCGTGGGTTTGAGCCCAGCTTCGGATCCTCTGTCCCCCTCTCTCTCTGCCCTGCTCTCCTCTCTCTCTGGCTCTTTCTCTCTCTCTCTCTCAGAATAAACACATAAACATTAAAAAAGAAATGCCAGGTGCTTATCAAGCCCTTTAAATGCATTAACTGTTTTAATCCTCAGGAGAGCAATCCAGATGAGGAAACACAGGCCCAGAAGGTTAAACCACTGGCCCAAGATCACGGAGCTGTGTTTAAAGCTCACTGGGGCTGCTGTGGGGACAGGGAAGTTCAGGGGATAAGAATCCCCTGCATCTCCCACAGGAAATAACAGTGATACAAAGACGAAGCTTGCATTTCAGTGAGGAAAATGAGAGGAAAGAAAACTAACATCCACCAGGTTTTCTGCTTGAGCCAGGCTCCGGGAAGAGCGGGGTTACTAGAGTTCAAAAGCATTAAGGCACTTCCTCCTCTGGATATCCTTAGCACTCTCTTTGTTCCTGTCCTACATGCTTTCTGTCTCGTGTGCTTGTGGTTTGTGCCCCTAATCTTAACAGCCAGCATTTATTTGGCACTAAATGGTGTACCATGTACCATGTCTAAAACATGCACTATGCCCACTTTTTAATTTTGTAAGTCTATTTATTTTGAGAGAGAGAGAGAGAGAGAGCACGAGGGAAGGTCAAAAAGAGAATCCCAAGTAGGCTGTGCACTGTCAGTGCAGAACCTGATGGGGGGCTTGAACCCACGAACCATGAAATCATGACCTGAGCCGAATTCAAGAGTCGGTCGCTTAACCACCTGAGCCACCCAGGCGCCCCCATTTAATTTATTCTTGCAATAACTTTATTGTTTCTGTTCTAGGAAGAGGCAACTAAGGTTCAGAGCTGCCTCAGCAAGGGGTCCAACAATTGGACCTGAGAACTGACAGCCTAGGATTTGAATCCTGGCTGTGTGATAACTACTAGGCTGTAAACACCACCTCCCACCCTTTCACAAACAGTTCATGGCTTCTCTGATAGTAACTGCATGATGGTCTGTTTTCCTGCTAAAGCCCGTCCATACTAGCGCCAGCCTCATAGGTTAAGAAGATTAAATAAGTTAATCTAGATCTAGTATGACTAGCCATCCTGGTTTGCCTGGGGACCCTGGAACCATCCTGGAAGGGAGACATTCAGTTTCAAAGCCGGGAAAGTCCTAGGTAAATCAGGACACGTTGGTATTCCTACCTGGATGAGTGCTTGGTGCTAAATACACGTTCAAGGGACGCTAATCTTTATTGCTTCTCCTTTCCTCTTTCATCCATTTGATAACAAAAAGGTAGCAAACACTTACTGTGTGCCTGTCCCAAGAGCTGGGAACACTGTAGGCAGCATATGGAGACACTGTGCAGAGAACCTAGCTTCAGAGGTTCACCAAAAAAAACCCACAGAAAACAAACAAGGTTCACAGTCCCTGAGAAACACCAAACCCTCTGGGGTGATTCCAGCAGCCTGTGCACTGTCCTCCTGAGTGGGCAGCACTTGCTTGGATCCCAGTGGGAGACGTCTATGGGCCTGTTAGGACCCTAGTCAGTGACCCAGAGACATTTAGGGGGGTCCCATAGTGAAGCCTGGCAAGGAGAGGTCTTCAGATGATTGTGGGTGGAAGGGAAGGGAAAAAAAATGTGCCTCCGGCATTGATTTTGTGGGTGGTTCCAATTACCATGCACATTTTGCTGGATGAGGAAACTGAGGCTCAGTGACCCAAGTGAAGTGACTTGTCCAGGATCATGAAGAAAGACATGGGCGTTTGGCATTTGAACCAAGGTCCCAGAGAAGCAAGGACTGTTGGGACTGGGCGGGTCAACTCCTGCACTTCCCTCCCTCCTTCCCGGCTTGGGTCCCCCACTTGTCTTGACAGCGGCCGGGCCTGTCACGGGGCTCCGTACAGCCCTCTCCACCCTCCCGGCTGCCAGCGTTCCGCCCCATCCCCTCCCAACCCCCGAGGGAGGAGGGGAGAGCGGGAGAGAGGAGGGGGGTCGGAGAGGCCCGGCATTATAAAGGCTGCTGGAACAGCGCAGCCCGCCAGACCCCGCCGCCCGGATCCCCTGCGCATCCCGCCGCACCACGTGACCCCGCCGACCACCCAGCTCCGCCGCAGTGAGTCGGGGCGCGTCCCCATCCACCCCTAGACCCTCGCCGAGCCGCCTGGTCTACTGAACCCGGTGAGGGGAAGAGATCCCATGAAGGAGGGTGCTGATATGGGGGGTACCAGGCCGAATCTCGATGGCAGGAATTTAGGACCCAGCAGAGCCGGGAGACCCGGGAGCCCTAGTTTGGGCAGGCAGCCCCCTTTTCTCCCCCGGCGCGGGGCCTGGGAGACCGCAAGCCACCCCCCAGGAATGCGCGTGCAACCGTTCCCATGGTAACATGCAAGCCGCGCCCGCCCTCTGCTAAAGGAAAGGGGAGGTGGGGGGGGGGGCGCTGGTCACTGGGAGGTCCAAACTCGTCACGCGGCGGGTGCACGGGGGAACTGAGGATGTCCCCTCCCCTTCCCCCCGTGCCCCAAATCCTCTGGGAGCCAGAGCGCGAGTCGCATCGCCCTTCTGAGCCTCAGTTTCTCCATCTGCCAAATGGAGGCAATATAATTGGTTCCGAGTTCCCCGAAGAGCTATTTCGAGGGTAACCATCTCGCCAGCCCCTCTTCTGGCTGGACAACCGGGGAGTGGGTTTTAGCGGCCCTGATGACTCCAGCGACCCCACCCCACCCCAGGCCCGCTCGCCATGGCCCTCGTCGGGGCCCTCTTCCTAGCGCTTCTGGCAGGCACTCAGGCCGAGCTCCCCGGCTGCAAGATCCGCATCACCTCCAAGGCGTTGGAGCTGGGTAAGGCGCGGGGCCGGATGAGGGCGGGTGAGGGAGGGGTCGCTCCAGCAGTGGGCGCAAGACCTAAGGGTCTCGCTGCTACTTCAGTGAAGCAGGAGGGCCTGCGCTTTTTGGAACAAGAGCTGGAGACCATCACCATTCCGGACCTGCGGGGCAAGGAGGGCTACTTCTACTACAACATCTCGGAGTAAGTAGGAGACCCGGAGGGCGGGGTCTCGGACTCCAGGGTGGAGCCTCTGCGTTGGGGGCGGGACCTAGGGGCGGGGAAATTGGCTGGGTCTGTGGGGCGGGTGGGGGCGTGGCCAAACCGGGGAGGCGGGACTCAAGAAACTGGATGAAGAAAATAAAGGTCAAGCCCTCCGAGGTAGGCCGGACTAAGCACCGCGAAGCAGAAGGCTTGGGATTGAGGTGTCGCCAAAGAGCACCGAAGAGGCGGAGTCACGAAACTTGCCCAGGGATGGGAGTGGGGTCTAGGGTACCCGGGAGAGGTGGGACAGGTCAGGGGAACAAGAGATAAGAGCCTTGCTTGGGATGGCGGGGATAGGAGAATTGGGATATGGAGCGGAGCTCAGCCGATGGAGACAAAATCAAAGGACTCTGTTAAAAGACCAGGTCTAGCAACCATGGGGTGTGAGAGGGAAGGGAATGGAAGCAATAGGCTTCTAAGAGAAGGGGGGAAGCTCCTCTCTGAGCTGTCCAAGTCCAGGCTGGGCACTCGAGGGGCAACGGAAGAATTCGTTCCACCCGCCCCGGTTACCCCAGGCCTAGACTGGAAGAGAAGGGAATGAATTTCCTGTAGTTGGGCGGGGCCCCCTCTCCGCGGTCCTGAATATGACCCCGAGGCCTCCTGCAGGGTGAAGGTCACAGAGCTGCAGCTGACAGCCTCTGAGCTCCATTTTCAGCCAGAGCAGGAGCTGATGCTACAAATCAGCAACGCCTCCTTGGGGCTGCGCTTCCGGAGACAGCTTCTCTACTGGTTCTTGTGAGGATCTGGCACCCCTACGGGAGTGGAGGGGGCATCTGGAGGGCTGGGATGCTGTGGGGCTGTGGGCAGCCCTTTCGCCTGAGTCACAGTTTCTTCATCTGTACAATAGGGAAAAGCATACCCACTACATAAGGGTCGATAGGGCTTGGTAAAATGGTAAACTGCCGAAGTGAAGCCTTATTAAGAGGTATCATGATATATATGGGGTGGGTAGCGGGGTAGAGAAGCCGCCGTTAAGCTCCAAACTGGACATTAAATGCCCCGCACCCCCTTGGCAGCTATGATGGGGGCTACATCAATGCCTCTGCCGAAGGCGTGTCCATCCGCACAGCTCTGGAGCTCTCCAGGGACCCCACTGGCCGTATCAAAGTGTCCAACGTCTCCTGCCAGGCCTTGGTCTCCAGAATGCACGCAGCCTTTGGGGGAACCTTCAAGTAAGCCCTGTCTCCAACCCCAGTCGCACCCAGGGCACCCCCTTTGAGCCTTACTGGCTATCTGCCTAGTGCAATGCAAAGTGCACAGGCTTGGGAATCAAGCCAACTGGGTCCAAACCTCAGTACTCTCATTTCCTGGCTGTGTGACCTTGGGTAAGTCATCGAAGCTCTGTGCCTCAGTTTCCCCGTTGGTAAGATGGGGATGATAATAGAAGCTATTTTATATGATGTTAGGAGGGCACTTTGTTAATATATGTAAAAATATTTAGAACGGCACCTGGAATATTAGTGGCTAGCTTCCTAGCTAGAAGTCATTGTGAGGATCAGTAGGCAGTTGGGCGTGAACTTGGTTCTCAATAATTGGTAGCTCTTGGGGCGCCTGGGTGGCTCAGTCAGTTAAGCGTCCCACTTGAGCTCAGGTTTGAGTCCTGCGTCAGGCTCTGTGCTGACAGCTCAGAGCCTGGAGCCTGCTTTGGATTCTGTGTCTCTCTCCCTCTCTGTCCCTCCCCTGCTCACGCTCTGTCTCTCTCAAATGTAAAATAAAACAACAACAAACATACCTGGCAGTTCTTACTACTACTTAACAAAAAAAAAATAGCATACTTCAGGTTTGGGGCTGAGAAATGGACTTTGTGATAGTTCTCAAAGAGAGTGGGAGAGAAAAGATGGTGGTTTATCATCTGGTGTTGGTACAGTGCAAGTTTTTTGTTGTTTATTTTTTTGGGGGAGAGAGAGGGTGCGCGCAAGTGGGGGAGGGGCAGAGAGAGAGAGAGAATCCCTAGCAGGCTTCACACTGTCAGTGCAGAGCCCGATGCAGGGTCCAAACTCATGAACTGTGAGATCATGACCTGAGCCGAAATCAAGAGTCAGATGCTAAAACGACCCAGGTCCCCCTCAGGTTTTTATTTATTTAACAAATAAAGTGTATGCCAGTCCCTGAGGATTCATAAAGGAGCTCAGAGCCTAGTTGAAGGGACAAAACATTTGCCATCAGGGCTTTAAGGGAGGAACGAAGAGAGTACTCCGGGGGTTCAGAAGAGGGTAGTCTGGGAAGACTGCCTGGAAGAGGAAGCATCTGGGCCCAGACCGGGGGAAAATATAGGACAGGAACATTGAGGGTGGAAGGGAGGGCATGAGTAAGCCTCTGGAGGTGGGGATGCTCGCAGCGGGTCTGAGGAACTGGGGGCAAATTCAGTTTGGCTGGCGGGAGCAGGGGTTAGGAGAGGTCTTTAGAATCAGGCTGGAGAGGGGATTTGGAAAACCTTCATTAAAGAGCTGGTGCTTCAGGTCAAAGTTGAGCCACCTCCTCCCCATCTCTCTGGCCACTGATTTCTCCTGGGCCTGGGTTGGGGTCGGGCAGTGTCTGGGCTCACACGGTCTCTCCCCTCCTTGCAGGAAGGTGTATGAGTTCCTCTCCACATTCATCACCTCGGGGATGCGCTTCCTCCTCAACCAGCAGGTACGGCAGTGGTGGGGTGGTGGCGGGTGGGGTGCCCTCCATTTTGAAGGCCCTGACTCTAGACCCCACCCTGCAGATCTGCCCCGTGCTCTACCATGCAGGGATGGTGCTGCTCAATTCCCTCCTGGACACCGTGCCCGGTGAGTTGGCGCTGGCTGGGCGGGGAGCTCTGGGCCACGCCTGGGGCTGGACCGGGGTGGGGGGGTGGGTGAGGAGGAGGCTGGGTATACAGCTGCCAGGCCATGGCTCAGAGCAGGCAAGGCCCCTGCCACACCCTGGGCTCCCATATGGCCTCTGCTGCGGACTTGCCCTGTGTGACCCCAGGTCGGTACTCACTTCTCTCTGGGCCTTGCCATCTTCGCCTGGCTGGAGTGCCTCCCCGTGGGGTTGCTGTGAGCGTTAGCTGCGTGACGATTGTCAAGGTCCTCTGTCTTTATGTGCTCGCTGATCATTGGGACCCCGTGTGTGTTCATCCCCTGCACTTAATAGGTGCTCAACTAACGTGGGTTCCCTTTTCCTAAGCTTTGACCTCTGTCTGCTGTGGGGTAGAGATCACCGTGCCCCCTACACGGGGCACAGGGAGGGAGGGAGGAGGCAGGGAAGACTCATGAGGGCAGGGAATCCCTTGCCACGTTGGTTCGTGATCTGATAAAAGCCCTGCAGTAGTGGTGGTGGTAGGAGGAGTAGTAATAGCAGCTTCTTCCCACATAAAGCTAATTTGATCCCCGCAACAACCCTATGAGGGAAGATTGATGACCACCATTTATGGGTGAGAAACAGGCCCCAAAGGGCGAACACCTCGCCCAGCATGACACAGCGTGAGTGACCGAGCTCCTTCCCACAGTACGCAGCAATGTGGATGAGCTTGTTGGCATCGACTACTCCCTCCTGAAGGATCCTGCAGCTTCTTCCAGCAATCTGGACATGGACTTCCGGGTGAGCTGCCTGGCTGGTGTGGCATCTCTGACCTGTCCCCTGCGTCTCTGCCTTTGTCTTCCTGAACCACAGCTCTGATGAGGCCACTCCGCTGCTGAGCCTGCCATGGCTCCCCATTGCCTACAGAATCAGGGTCAATTCCTGGGGCCGGCCCCACCTTTCTAACTTTACCCTGTTTCTCTGCAGTTATTCTTTCCCAAACATGCACCCTCGTTTCCTACCTCAGGGCCTTTGCTCATGCATTGCCCTTCCCCATCTTCCCTGAAGGAGCTGGACATACGGCTCTATGCACATAATCTCATTTCACTCTCACGACTGTGTGAGTCAGGCACTTCTGTTTTATTTATTTTGGGGATGTGGACACTTGCTCGAAGAGGTGATGTCACTTGCCCAAGGCCACACAGCTACTACGTGGCCATTTCCTTTGCTCCCCACAGTGGATGGAGTGTAGCGGTTTCAGAGCAAGGATTAGAGCTGGCACGTCTGAAGTTCACGTCCTGGCTCTGCCACTTACTTGCTGCGTGATCTTAAGCAAGTGGCTTAGGGGCACCTGGGTGGCTCAGTCGGTTAAGCATCGACTTCAGCTCAGGTCACGATCTCACGGTTCGTGAGTTCGAGCCTCACGTCGGGCTCTGTGCTCCCCTCACGTGGGGGAGGGGCAGAGAGAGAGAGAGGGAGATGCAGAATCCGAAGCAGGTTCCAGGCTCCGAGCTGTCAGCACAGAGCCCGATGTGGGGCTCGAACTCACAAACCGTGAGATCGTGACCTGAGCTGAAGTTGGACACTTAACTGACTGAGCTACCCAAGCACGCCCCCCCCCCCCCGCAAATTTTTTTAAGCAAGTGGCTTAACCATTCTGTGCCTATTTCCTACTAATATGTAAATGGCTATAATACAGTAAGAAAACATCTCTCACGGAGGATTATGTGGATTAAAGGAGTTGGTGTATGTCAAGGGCATGGAAGAATTACTATGTAAGATGTAAGCAGCAGCTGTTATTGCTGCCATATATCGTTCAAGGCCCACTGAAATGCCACCTCCTCCTGAACCCTTTCCTGAGCTTCTGTTCTCCAGTCTGACGGAAGTGCTCCCTTGAAGCTGCCCTCCTCTGCATGCCTTTTTAAGAATTGTGCTAATGAGGGTGCCTGGCTGGCCCAGGTGGGAGGAACATGCGACTCTTGATCTTGGGGTCGTGAGCCCAAGCCCCACGTTGGGTGTGGAGATTAAATAAATAAAACTTAAAAATTGTGCTGAGGAGTCCCCTAAGGACAGCAGCTGGGTCTGACCCCCACCATCCCTCACAGTGCCTGCCACAGGGCGTGGGAGCATCTGGGTGCTGGGCCAGTCTGCCTTGGCCTTGACCCTGATCCCCCAACTGCAGGGGGCCTTCTTTCCCCTGGCGGAGGGTAACTGGAGCTTGCCCAACCGGGCGGTTGAGCCCCAGCTGCGGGAGGAGGAGCGGATGGTGTACGTGGCCTTCTCCGAGTTCTTCTTTGACTCCGCCATGGAAAGCTACTTCCGAGCGGGTGCCCTGAAGCTGTCACTGGTGGGAGACAAGGTATGCCAGGGCCTGTTTGTGGGATGGGCAAGAGGGGCCCTGTCAGGGAGCTCCTGATGACCCTGCTTCACCCCCAATTTCCCTACCCAGGTGCCCCACGATCTGGACATGCTGCTGAGGGCCACCTACTTTGGGAGCATCGTCCTGCTGGTGAGTGCGGGCAGGAGGTAGGCACCTGGCCAGGGTGGGAGGGCATAGCACCTGCATACCAGTGAGGGAACGGTGGAGGTGTGCGGGTGGAGTCCCCCCGAGGCCACTGTGGAATACACAGAAGGCCTGGCCTCCTGCCTGTGACCCGGTCCTCTTATTTGTCAAACTCATTTCCAAGTCCTTGAAGGGCCCTTTCTACTTCCTGCTCTTCATGAAGCTATGAGGACAGGCTGAGACCCAAGCTCTGTAAGTGTAGGGGCGCTTTAACAATGACTGATGTAGTCTTTTTTCTTTTTAAGTTAGTTAATTAGATTGTTAAATAACCTCTATGCCCTTTGTGGGGCTTCAACGCACGACCCCAAGATTAAGAGTCACGTGTTCTACCGACTGAGCTAGCCAGGTACCCTGATGTGTTTGTTTTTTTTTTCCCTTGCTTATTTTCCCTTGTTTAATGGAGGAGTTCCCACCTACTCTTTCAAAATGTAAAAAGCATCTTAGTGGCCATTAAAGGACTTGCCCTTAATTTCCTTTACACTATACAACCTCACAGGACTGTCATGAGTATTAGCTGAATCAATTCATGCAAAGGGACTGGAACAGCACCGGGTGCAGAGTAAGTGCTCAGAAAACACTCACTGGCTGCTGTTATTGTCATCGCTGTTAGCACCATAGTCTCCATCAACCTGATGGCCAAACGTCAGTAAGAGTGTGGACTCTCTTGCCAGACTGCCTGGGTCTGAATCCCAGGTTCTGCAACTGGAGGACCACATAACCTTGGACAAGTACTTAACCTCTCTGTGCCTCAATTTTCCCATCTCAAAAATGAGTAGAATACCTGCCTCACACGGTCATTGAGAGGTTTCAATGAGCTAACACAAGTGAAGTAGGAGTGCCTATAGGGCAAAGGACACGGCAGGTTAGAGAGAGGAAATATGGCAGAGAGAGGGGATATTTGATGCAAACAGTCTCGGGAGTCTGGTTGAAGATGGATCCCCACGACCAAGAGCTCAGGAAGGCAGAAAAAGAGGAAACATTTCTAGAATGAGACATTCCCTTGTGTGAGCAAAGGCACAGAGGCTGGACACAATTTTGAAGGGTCTGGGAAGCCACACCAGCCTTCATATCTGTGTGCCTGGGCTCCCAGCGGGCAGAACCTGAGCCAGCCCTCCTCCCCTCCTGGTGCTCATCAGGGAACAGATCTGGGTTTTGACCCACCCTCGCTCCTCTGTCCCCAGAGCCCGGCGGTGATTGACTCCCCGCTGAAGTTGGAGCTAAGGGTCCTGGCCCCACCTCGCTGCACCATCAAGCCCTCGGGTACCACCGTCTCTGTCACCGCAAGTGTCACCATCGCCCTGGTCCCGTCCGACCAGCCTGAGGTCCAACTGTCCAGCATGATTATGGTGCGGGCACCAGATTAGGAGCTACTGAGGGTCAGGGAGATGCGGGCTGTTGATCCTTTGGGTCAGTAACACCCCCCTCCCAACTCCTTGCCTGCAGGACACCCGTCTCAGCGCCAAGGTGGCACTCCGGGGAAAGGCGCTGCGCGTCCAGCTGGACCTGCGCCGGTAAGCAGATGGCCAAGATCTCGGGCAAGCCCTTAACCTCCCTGAGCCTCCGTGTCTTCAGGTTAATTGCACCTGCCCAGCAAGTGGGGAGCTGAAATTCACTCAGATCTACAGCCACTGGAGAGCTAAGGTCTTTGTTAATACATAACAAATGCATCTTATTCAAGGGTAACTTCTCTGCCTTGTCTTACACCCGAGAGAGAGACAGAACAGATATTATGAGATGTCCAAATTGGCCCAGCAAGGTTAAAGGACGTGCCCTCAGTCACACAGCAAAGAGCCAAACAACACGGGTTCGGGCAGAAACCTCAGCACAAATTTTGTGATCTTGAGAAGAGTCACTTTATCTTTCTACGCTTCATTTTCTTCATGGGCTAAATGTAGGGAAAAGTAGCATCCGTTTTGTAAGGTTGTGCTGTTTGTGATGCTAGCCACAGGTGCTAGGGGTTAAATGAGATACTGCAGGGCAGTAGTTAAGAGCCTAGATTCTAGAGGCAGATTCTGCCATTTACCAGCTGTTGAGACTTCAGACAAATTACTTAACCTCTCTAGGCTTGATCTGCCCCATCTAAAAAGTGCGAGTTGTTTAACCGTGCCTACTTCTTAGGGTTGTTATGAGGATTAAGTCAGTTGGCATTTTAAAATGTCTTAATGATAGTTAACTTTTTGTAACACGCTTAGTGTCTGGTAGGGAGGAAGCTCTGTACGTTCTGTTAAATAAACACAAACAACACAGGCAAAGCTGCCAGCACGAGTCTGGCGTAGAGGAAGCGCTCAACAAATTAAAAGTAGTAGCCTTGGAAAAAAGGAACCCAAAGAGGGAGAAATGACTCACCCAAGGATGCACACCTGGAAAGCGGCAGAACCCCTGGACAGGTGTGTAGGTGGGAGCATGGCAGGCCGAAGGTCAGGGGCTTCTGGCGGGTAGGCCTGGGTGGCCTGAGGAAGGGGAACTTCCAGGGTTCGTGCCCACTGGACACTTGTCTCCCATAGGTTCCGAATCTACTCGAACCAGTCTGCACTGGAGTCGCTGGCAGTGAGTTGGGAGTGGCGAGGGGGCCAGGGCTGGGTTGGGGCCGGGCAGCTAAGGCAAGTCCGCTTCCTGCTGGCTGCCCTGACTTCCCGCCTCCTCCCTCCCAGCTGATCCCACTGCAGACCCCTCTGAAGACCATGCTGCAGATTGGGGTGATGCCCATGCTCAATGGTACGGCTGGGAACGGGAGGGAGGAGAGGGAAAGGAGAGGGGAGCTGGGTGGACCCAGGTTGAGCCCGCTGCTCCCACCCACAGAGCGGATGTGGCGGGGGGTGCAGATCCCACTACCCGAGGGCATCAACTTCGTGCGCGAGGTGGTGACCAACCATGCGGTGAGTGGGGGTGGGGAGCGAGTGATGGAGAAAGAGGGCAGAGCCTTCCCCCCACTTCACGACCCTGACCTCCCTCTGCTGTCAGATCCCAGCCCCTTCCTTATCAAGTGTCGCTCCCATTTTAATCTTCCATCAGACCTCAGCCCTCTGCACAGGCTGTGCCCTCACCTTGCAACACTCTTCCTGGATCCCACTTTAACACCTGAGCTAAGAAGCCCTCCTTGACCCCTACAGGCCACGCTCCTGCAGCCTCTTTCACACCCTTCACAGGAGTTAGAACTTCTTTGAGGCTCCTCTCCCACTAGATTGAGAGCCCTTCAAGGCCAAGGGCCTGTCTTGATCTTTAGATTTTGGTCTCTGTAATGGAATGAAGAGGCTCCCCTCTCTGCCCCACTGCACAGGGCTTCCTCACCATCGGGGCCGACCTCCACTTTGCCAAAGGGCTGCGAGAGGTGATTGAGAAGAACCGGCCTGCCAGCACCAGCGACACCTCGGCATCCAGTGCCCCACCACCTGCCACGACGGCTGCCTGAGCCCTCAACCCCACGCTGGCAGGGGCATCCAGGACTTCGACCCTCTCGGCTTCTCCCAGCCTATAGCATCCTGTGTAACCCCCAGTGCCACAGAGAAGACAGGGTTTTAAGCTGTACCCAATTTAATTCCATAATCACACTCAATCCATCAATTAGTCCGTCCACCCTCCCCGTGGGCTGTCCTGAGCTCTGCTGTGTTCCAGTGCATTAAGGGAGGGGGCCAGGCCGCACCCCAGTCAGGAATAAAGTGCTAACTCCCCCAGGCTGTCTACGTGAGGGACTGGGGCCCGGTCTGGGAGGCAGAGGGCTGTGGGGGAGGCAGGGGCGGGGAAGCAGTTCTGGAGGCAGGGACCTGCCCCACAGGGGCATTTTGCATAAAGGTGGACCTCCCTTCTAGCAGGAGGGGCCAGGAAGAGGGGCTGGATCAGGCAGAAGGGGACCGGTCTCCGTGGTCATCAGTATGGCTGCTTATTCAGGAAGCGAGAGAACATGGTGAGGGCAGCCTGGGGCTTGTCGGTGGGGACCATGTGTCCAGCGCCCTAGGAGCAAAGCTCTGTGAGATTCCCCTTCTTGTGTAACCCCTGCCCCTGGGCGCGCCTCCATCCTACTGGATCCCCCCAGCCAGCGACCTTCCTCTTCTCCCAAGCCCTGCATTCTCCCCACCCTGCCCAGAACGCTTGCCCTTATGGGGCCAGATGGTAAATGGGTGTAAAAGGGAGTCGGAAGGAGAGGACGGGTGGGTTCTGCCCCATCCCCTCCAGCCAGGTAGCCCTTGCCAGGCCCAAGCCCTACCTTGATGGTGAGAAAGGCGATGTGGGAGAACTCCTTCACGAAGCCTGCGATCTGCTCCCCGCTGTCCCCGTAGTCCACTAACCAGGGCCGGCGCTGGACCTCCATCTGCCCCACCAGGGAAGCCTTAGCAGCCTGCGGCTGTCCCCAAATCTCGCTCACATCTGCCAGCAGGACCTCAGGGGCCCGAACTCCCCCCAGGTTTGTCCTCTCTGTCTGCCAGAGCCAAGCTGCCAGGCACAGCTGCCCTACCCCTGCACCCAGCCTCACCCCAGAGCCGGGATCCTTGCCTTACCTTCTGGTTCAGGGAATCCACAAACCACTCGTCCCCCATGAAATTGCAGGCCATGTCCACATCTCCGTTGTAGAGCAGGATCCGGTATTTCTGGAGCAGAGCAGGGGGGGAAGTGGGAGGGTCTGGAATGAGCCCAGGCCCCAGCCCTTCCCGGGTTCAAGCCTTACCCCCTCAGGGAATTCGAGGGGCCTTGCTAAATAGCACAAAGCAGGAAACACTCAAGTTTTCTGACTGTTTCCTACATGACTGGTGTCTTACTAAATGCTTTACCCATGCAAGTAGATACCATTAACCCCATTTTATAGGTGGAGAAACCAAGTCTCAAGATGGGAAAAACTTGCCCAGGGGCGCATGGCTAATGAAGGGACGTACACACAGACGATCTGACCCCTAGAGGTTATGCTCTAACCACTGGTCCTAGCCTGGCTCTGTCAGGATTTCCTAGATGACCTTGGACAAGGCCCTCTCCCACCCTGAACCTCCATTTGCTCGTTTGTAACGCAGAGCTCGCCAGCTCTTCTCAACCTAAAAGCTCCTTGGCTGATGCAGCCTCCAACGGCAGAGCAGCATGGGGTGGGGACAAAGCAAGGTTCAAATCATGACCCTGCCAGTCACTGGACTTCATTTCTTGGAGTTTCAGCTCCCCGTGTCCGGAGTGGCACGCTAAAGGGGGCCCCGCCTTGTCATGCCGCTCCAGGGTCCTGAGGCTGCTGGTGGACCCAGCTGTGCTGCTCCCACTCACCTGTGTGGTGAGCAGCTTAAGGTACTGGGACTGCATGCTTTGGTAGAGACGGCGGTACTGTATATTCACCAGGAAGCTGCGGGAGCACGTGGGCGGGTCCCAGGAAGACCAGGTAGAGGGAGAAAAAGAGATCAGCTCTCCTCTCCCACCCCCTCCTACCTCCAAGCTCCAGCCTGGGAGGCAGAGCTGGGATTCAGTCCCCTCCTCAGGCATATCATCTCTCTAGGACTTACGTGGATGGGGGGCTGGGATTCAGCCCACCCCCGTGCAGAAACGTGTATGGGAACATTTAGTGATTGGTTTGCAACTGGCATTTAGCGTGCAGGAGCCCACCGGTGGGAGAACCACAGCCTGTAACGGCAGTAGGGCAGGGGCACTGGCCAATCAGCACGGACCCGAGTGGCCCCTGCTCTGCCAGGCGGCATCCTTTTACTCATACGGGTCATAGGAGATCTCTGCAGCTGGGGACTACATTGGAGTGGGGGTGGGGGACAGTGTCTATTTACTAAATGCCAGGGGAGTAAATTGCTATTTTACCAGCCCAGGTGGCCATTTAAGAACGAACTGGCTAAATATCAATCAATTTAGGGGCTAAACACCTGCACGGGACCCTGTGTCACACCCTGGGTGCCTGAAGCGCCCCTACAAGAAACCCTAGCCAAGGGATCCTGGGAAGCCTTTCTGATACCCAGGAGCCCCAAGTGCCTGCCACCCCTGGGGCCACGGCTGGCCGCAAAGCCTCACTTGCACATGTCCCAGTGGGGCAGCTGCTCGGGGATGTGGAGGGCCTTCCGCACATAGGGGTTGTTGAGGTACGTGGAGGCGGCTGTGGTGTTGGTGCAGGGGGGGTCCATGCGCAGCCTATCCCCAGAACGCAGCAGTGCCTGGGGGCACAGACGGCAGGTCAGGGTCTTCGTTTCCCTTCCCCCCCCACCCCCCCACCACCAGGAGAAAGTCCATGCTCTTCCTGCACACCTGATGCCATGTCCGCTTCAGCGGCAGGCGAGTGAAGATGTTGCCCAAGTCATGGAGCACAACGGCGTCCTTCTCGTACCTGCAAGTGAAGCGGGGGACGTGTGCCTCAGCCTCCAGATGGGGGCTGGGACTGGCCCCCAGGGCACACGGCAGGGCCTACCTTAAACGGCCAGGCACACCCCCAGCACATGGGGCATAGAGGTTGTAAATGTTGAGGCCGGAGTTGCCCACGATGCGGGACACTTCCTGCAGCTGCAATGATACATGGGAGCCACCGTGCTTCACAGAACCCTGGCCTCCCCGTGATCTCACCAACTCGTCCCAAGATTGACGGCTCTCCTACTCCACTTCTTGTCATTACCCTTCCCCCACTTTTTTTCCACAGGCAGGGAAACTGAGGCTCAGTGGAAGGAATCTGCCAGACCTGGGTCCAGAGCCTACTGCTGCTACATCCTAGCACTGTGACTTCAGGCGAGTGATTTTAACGTTCTTGGCCTCGGTTTCCTCTTCTGGAAAACGTGGATAATACGATCTCCCTTAAAGGAATCTTGAAGATTAAATAATCTATGTTGATATAGTTCGGCCCAGTGCCTGGCACAGAGTAGATGCTCGACAAGAGGGAGATCCTTTCCCTCACAGGGGTTATGGGATTTGCCTAGAAAGTCCCAGAAGTAGTGGTGGGAACACATCCCTAGACGTATCCCAGAGGACATCAAATTGCTGGAGGAGGCAGGATAGGAAAGCAATAGGGGATGGGGTCAGGGAGGCCCGAAGGAGGAGATGTGGTCCTATTCTCAGGGCCGGGGGTGTCAGGGGTGACACAGGTTGGGCGGCAGAACCTCACATTGGTCACGCATTCTGGGTCTCTGTTGTCATAGAAGTTACACTTGTTCTGAGAGCAGCAGTGGGTCTGGAGAGAAGACCAGAGCCTGTAGGAGACGCATGAAAGTGTTCAGGCCCAAGGTGGGCTCCCACCCTCCACATCCAACCTCCCGCCACCACCTGACCCCAGCCAATGAGGAAACAGATCACAGGGGATGGTATGCAAGTTCCAAACCTAGCAGCTCTGGGGCCACACAGCCAGCCCTCCTGAGTCCATTTAAGCTCTGGTCTCCATTCTTTGGCCTTTCAGCACCAAACACATCTAGCAATCCCAGCCCCCACCCCCTGCTCAGAAACCAGGGTAGGGCCTGGGGTATCATGTGCCTGGAGGGCAGACCTGAGATCCTCAAGACCTGCCCCACCCTAGAGATTGCCCAACTGCCCCCTCCCATACCTGTTCCCAAGGAGGCCGTGGTAGTAGGCGAAATAGACCAGGGAGTTGTCATTCTGCTCGTAGGAGGAGAGTCCGTTGCCCACAGCCAGCCCCTGTGAAACACCCAGGGCATTCAGGTCATCTGGAGGGAGAGGGGGAGCCTCCCCTGACTACACCCAGACCTTCAGCAATCTGGAAGCTGAAATCCAAGGTGGTTTGTGGGGAGGCCACTTGAAGCTAAGGACAGAGCTGGCTGGCAGACAGGTGAGCTTCCTGTTGTGGGAGGCACGTGAGCAGAGACAGGCCACCCAGTGGCAAGCATGTTATAAAGGGGACCAGGTTGGACAGAGAAAATGGCCTCTTTCACGCTGCTAACCACAAGGCCAGGACAAGTTGCCTCTCTTCCCTCCTGCAGCGGCCCTGTACCTGAAGGTTCATGCTGGGATCCTGCATGACCAACACTGCCAGGGTGGGGATGTAAATGCCGGCATAGCTCTCTCCTGTCAGGAAGAGCTCATTGTCCTTGTACTCCGGGAAGAGGCGGAAAAAATCCTTAAGGGCCTCAAAATTACTCTGGGCGACCTAGGGAAAAGAGGAGGAGAGGATCAAAAGGCTTTGGTATTTGAGCTGGAAAGAATCTGAGATAACGACATCCACCCTTTCTGAGCAAGAGGAAGTGGCTTGGCCAAGACCACACACAGCATGTGACAGAGCCAAAATCCAGACTCCAAGGCCATGCACTTTCCCTCCTGGGTCTCGCTGCCTTTAGAGAACCAGGGAGGCTGGGGCACAAGGGCAGGCACTGGACTCACCTCCGTGTCATTGGTTGCATAAGACTTGTCATCAGAGTAGGAGAAGCCCACCCCAGCTGGGGACTCAAGATACAATACGTTGGCAATCTGGAGGGGAGGAGGAAATGAACTGAAGAGGAATCCCCAACCCATCCAAGTGCTCAGACACCCCCACAGGACCCCCTGGCTCCGGCTATACCAGGTTCCAGGAATAGGGGTTGTACTCCAGGGTGGCACCATCTGGCTGCACCTGAAGAGGAAAGAGATGACTAAGTCCCAAGGACTAACTGGATGGAAGGAAAGGGCTACCGTGCTGGGCAGTTCACATTTGGGCAAAACCCTTGAAAGGTACAGACAGTGAAACGAACGGTACGGATGAGGAAACCCAGGCTCCGGAGAAGGGCGCGCTTGGGGAAAACCTCCGAGTCCTGTTCTCCCTCCTCCCGGGCCCTTTCCTTCAGGAATGCTTCCCTTCCTGGTTAGGGGGCAGATGGTGGCTTTCCACTCACCAGGAAGGGGCCGTGCTCTGTGAGGAAGCCGTCTAAGGAGCTGCAGCCCGGCCCTCCGTTGAGCCAAAGCACCACAGGGCTGCTCTTGGGATCCTTCTGGGACTCCACAAACCTGGGAGGGGAGGCAGAGCAGGGTGGGTGCAGGCGGAGGGGCCCCTTCCAGCGCTCCCTGCTCTCAGGCTCCCTCAGGGGTCTTCAGACCCTCCCCCACCCCGCGCCCCGTCACCTCCCCGCCCGGGACGGGGTGGGGGGTGGCGCAGACCAGTAGTGGAGGTGCTTGGAGTCGGAGCCGCGGAGGTAGCCTGAGTACTGGCGGAAAGCTGGCTGCTTGGCCAGCCCGGGCAGGCACTGGATCTCGTCCAGGTCCGGCGCTGCCCGACCCGGGGGCGCCCAGGCCAGGAGCAGCAGCAGCAGCAGCAGCAGCAACCACGGCGGCGACAGCGCGGCCCCGACCATCTGCGGGAGGAAGTGGGGCCGACTGTTTCCGCGCTCCCTTGCTCCTCCAACGCTTCGGTGCGATCGCCCCGCGGAGGAGCTGACGGCGAGGCGGCTATCGGAGCCCCCCAACCCGGCCCGGCCCCAGCGTCCGCCCGCCCGCCGCGCCGCCCGGGACCGCGGGTCCCCTCCAGCCTCCAGAGCGACCTCACCTCGGCTCCCCAGCGTCGTTGCTCTCCCGGAGGGGCTCGGCCTCGGGAAGTCATGTGGAGTCCGAGTCACGTGGGCGCCGGCGCCACGTGACAGTCTTCCTCCGGCGCCTCTCAGGTCTCCGGGGACCCAGGGGACGCAGGCGGCGGCGGCCGGCGCTGGGTCAGAGTCCGCGGGCTTCTCAGGTTATCTCGCGGGCGCCAGCCATCGGATGACCCAGATGTGGGCGGCCAGGATCCCCCGGCCTCCCGGGGGCCCCGGTCCAGGCAGGATGGCTGAGCGAGCGGCGCTAGGACCCCCGGGCAGAGCCTCGGGGAAGGGGGTGGGGGGGGTGGAGTGGGAGGGATACCTTACATGGTGCCTCCGCGGTCACCCTCAGAGCACGCCGCCCAAAATAGCCCCCGGCGCCCGCTGGCCTATCTCACGGCTGGGAGATGGCTGCTGTCTCCGAGCCCGTGGACTTGGGTGCGCCTTGGAGAGCCGCGCGCCCCGAGCCCCCTCCCACCCGCTTCCACAGGGTGCATGGTGCCAACATCCGCGTGGACCCCTCCGGGACGCGGGCCACACGCGTGGAAAGTTTCGCTCACGGCCTGTGCTTCAGTCGCGAGCCGCTGGCCCCGGGCCAGGTATTCTTGGTCGAGATCGAGGAGAAAGAGCTGGGCTGGTGCGGGCACCTGCGCCTCGGCCTGACTGCGCTAGACCCTGCCACTCTGGCCGCGGTGCCCGAGTTTTCGCTGCCCGACCTGGTCAGCCTCGGCCACACCTGGGTCTTTGCCATCACGCGCCATCACAACCGCGTGCCCCGGGAGGACGGCCCGGAGGCAGAGGCAGCGGTCCCCAGCCGCCCCCCAGCCCTCCTGGTGGAACCCTATCTGTGCATTGAGCAGTTTCGCATTCCCCGAGACCGCCTGGTGGGCCGCAGCCGGCCCGGGCTCTACAGCCACCTCTTGGATCAGCTGTATGAGCTGAACGTGCTGCCTCCGACCGCGCGCCGCAGCCGCCTGGGCGTTCTTTTCTGCCCGCGCCCTGACGGCACGGCGGACATGCACATCGTCATCAACGGCGAGGACATGGGTCCCAGCGCCCGGGGGCTGCCAGCCACCCAGCCCCTCTACGCAGTGGTGGACGTCTTTGCCTCCACCAAGAGTGTGCGCCTTGTCCAGCTCGAGTATGGCTGTAGGTATCCCACCCCCTGGGCAGCGACCCCTCCTGGCCCAGTGTGGGACAGGAACTTGCGAGGACTCCCAAGCCAGCTAGCAAGGCCTTGGTCTGTCCAGCATTTGTTTAGAAGTTGGGGAATCGAATTTCCAATTATGCCTCTGCTTGTGATCTTGGACAAGTGGCTCTCTGGCTCTGGGTCTCAGTTTAGCCATCTCAGCTGTGATGGATTAGGATGCTGGCTTTGCCAGTATTTTCTGTATTAACCTAGAATCCCTAGGGCAGGGATTCTAAACTGATTTTACATCCAGGCTGCTTTGAAAATCGTGTGCCCTTTTATTCGACAAGTGCTCCTAGATTTAGGCATACCAGTTCAAAAGCACTGTAGGCCCCGGATTGAGAGCGTCTTAATCCTGAGGTCTGGTTCTTTATAGCTCTGCTAAGCTCTTTATTTATACCTCTGATCATTTTATGGATTCACTGAACTAGAACCCACTCTGTCAGGCCTGTGCCGGAAGCTGGGTGAGCATAGGTGAATCAAGCACTACCTATATCCCCGGAAGCTGCTAAGGAGGGGTTAAAATAGAAATAGGGCTGCAGCAATGTCAAAGTTTGGAAAAGAGGTGCTTATCTTGACCACATGAACAGCCCCATGACTCAGGCTGGGCCTGGAGAGCAGAAGGAACTTGCCCAAGTTAATGACAAAGGGAGAACCGAGACCTAGATCTTTTGGGTCTCGGCCTCAAGTTCAGTTTGCCTTTGACAGCCTTCTTTCCACAGTGCCGTCCCTGCAGACTCTGTGCCGCCTAGTCATCCAGAGGAGTGTGGTGCACCGGTTGGCCATCGATGGGCTCCACCTGCCGAAAGGACTTAAGGATTTCTGCAAGTATGAGTAAGGGCTTGCGGCCACCCTGGAACAGGGCCACAGGAGCATGTCCTGGCCCTGGAGCTGTGGCTGGTCCGAAGCTGGCCATACTGCTGCCGGCCAGGCCTGGAAATAAACACAGCGATGCTGACACTGATCACTGGAGGGTCTCCTTGCCCTGGAAGCCTGTGAGGGGCACTTTTTAGAATTGTTGTGGGTCAGCAGGTCAGAGAAAGAGAGAGCATTTTATTTATTTAAGTTTATTTATTTTTGAGAGAGAGAGAGAGAGAGAGAGAACGAGTGGGGAAGGGGCAGAGAGAGAGGGAGAAAATCCCGAGCAGGCTCCACATTGTCAGCACGGAGCCCGATGCTGGGCTTGAACTCACGAACCATGAGATCATGACCTGAGCTGAAACCAAGAGTCGGGCGCTTAACAGACTGAGCCACCCAGGCACCCCAAGAGAGAACATTTTAGACGTTACCTAGACCAGTGGTACCCAGCCTGTTTACTCATTAGGGTTATCTGGGACACCTAGAAAGCTGATGCCCCAAACTCCATCTCCAGAGATTCTCATTCCATTTGTCAAAGGATTAGGCCTAGACATCGTTGGTTTGTAAAAACAGCCTGGAGGTTCTAACAGAGTCAGGATTGAGAAGCGCTCCTTTAGAATAGAGGTCTTGACTTTGGCATATATCATAACCACTTAAAGACCTTTGAAAAATACTGACAACTGGGTCTGACCCTGGGATTCTGATTTAATTGGTCTGAGATGAGATTGGACCTCGGTATTTCTAAAAGCTCCCAAGAGAACTTAATGTGCACCCCAGTGTGCGACCCAGTGTCCCAGACCAACAATTTCATTTTGCAGTCGGGAAACTGAAGCCTAGAGATGGGAACGTATTCCAGAGGCACACAGCAAACTCCCTCTCTCATACTGCAGAGCACAAAGCACTCGCCTCCTTTATTTCTATCTCTGATCTTTTGCTTCCATACGAATAATCGCATTTAATCCTCACGACGCTGGTGAGGTGGTGGGTGGCCATTACTCCCACTTTAGAGAAGACTGTCCAGGAACAAAACTGTCAAAGTGACTCGCCCATGGTAGAGGTAAGAACCTAGAATGTCCGGTCCCTGGTCCAAGGCTCTTTTAACCCCATCCCATTGTCATATGCGGGTTCTAGAATGAACAGGTCAGTGCTGTGAGGTGGGTTCCAGGTGTACAAGGGAGGGACTATGAAGTGACGTTCTAGAATGGTGGAAAGGGTAGGAGAGGAGGCAGGTGACTGTTCCCTCACAAACGGGGGCTTTGGGGCAGACATGTCCTATTTCATGTCTCCACAAGCTCATCAAGGTCTTCTGCCTTCCAGCCAAGGTGAGAGAGGGTCTTCTGGAACTGGAGGGGGCACCACAACTTCCCCTGAGAACTTGTTTCCTGCCTCCTGGGAGGTGGAGGTTCTGCCGGGGATTTGGGGGCTGGCCCTGGAGTCAATTCTCTGAAGAACGCCATTCCAAAAGTCCTTGCTGGTAGCTACCTGCCTGCTCACTCATTCATTCAACAAACACTTCTCCGTTACTTATTCGATGTTGGGGCCTGGGGATGTGGGTATGAGGAAAACACCTAGTTCCTGACCACTAGACAGCCCTGCTGGGGCTCCTGTTTCCAGTGCTCTGCTCCTATGCCCTGCCCCTCAGGGCCTCCTCAAAGAGACCAAGAATAACATTCCATCTCCTTCCTGTCTCTACAGGTGGGGCTGCTTCTCCGGGCTCATCCCTTGGCCTCTATAGTGCTGTAGAGCCAGTAGTGGTGGCCCCTGGTGGACTAGGCCCACTGAGCCAGAAACCTGAGCAGGTGGCGCCTGCTGCCCAGGCCCGGGGCCCGGCCCTGGCAGTGCCGGGAGCCAGGGGCTGCCCTGGGGGGGCTGGCTGGGAGACCCTGCGGCGGAAGGAGTACAGCCGATACCACCACAAGTCCCCCCACGCGAGGCGGCCGGAGAGCTTGGGCTGGGAGGACGGCTGCTCCACAAACAGAGCTCCCCACCTGGGTGGCCCCAGCAGGCCTGGGCCCCTGCTGCTGTGTGGGCTGTCACCAGGGATTTTACCCATGCCCTCTGAGGCAGGGGGGAAGGAGGCCGGCTCCCAGCCTGACATCTGCATCCTTACCCTGGCCATGATGATCGCTGGCATCCCCACCGTGCCTGTCCCCGGCCTGCGGGAAGAGGACCTGATCCGGGCAGCTCAAGCTTTCATGATGGCCCATCCGGAGCCAGAGGGGGCTGTGGAGGGGGCGCGGTGGGAGCAGGCACGCGCCCACGCAGCCTCTGGGCAAATGCCCCTAATGAGATCCAGGAGAGGCCAGCCTCCTGGCTCCTGCTTGTAGCTGGATGAAATAGCACCAGACACACAGGGTGGCTTCTCCGTATGGTTTTTGGGCAGACAGGATTGGGGGTGCCTGTGGCAAGGATGGGGACAGGGCAGTCGTTGGAGCTGCTCTGACGAACGCAAGTCTTTCATCAGGGTCCAGACCCCAGGAAGTTTCTCCAGATAGCACTAAGTCAGGAAATAGATCTTATCAGAGTAGTTATCATGAAAATTACCTGAGGTAGGGGGCCCGGCTTGGAGTGGAGGTCGCTTTTGTATTGTTTTGGGATCCGATCAAGATTTCTTGTACAACGTCCTAGGCAATGTGAATTTTCCTCTTGCCTTACATTTCCCGGCCAGCTGAGGGCAGGTGATGGGAGCAGAGGCAAGGAAGGAAAATGAACAGTTATTTGAGCACCCACTGGGCACTGGGCCCATTACACGCAGGCTCTCCTTTCGTCTTGCCAATGCTGTGCGATCTCCATTTTTACAGATGAACAGATTGAGCCTTTTTAAGGGTGTCTTGCCTGAAGTCTCAGAGCTAGTAGCAGGCACAACTAGGCCTCAGAAATCAGGCAAGGAACCAGGATTTGCATGTAGTGTCAGACTCCAAAGTCTTTCTGCGATATTTGCTCTGCTGCCTTCTAGAAGACAAAAAACTAGACAAGTGCTGGAATAGGCAACATTTGACTTTAATGACCTCTGGGTGGGGGTTAGGGGACAAAGGCTGGGATCCACCTTCTCTGTGGGTCAGGTGAATCATCTAATGACTGGGGAAGCTGTTACCAGGCCCCTGCCCTTGATCTCCACTCAGTGTCTTATCCTAGAGCAGGGGGTCACCTGTTTTTGCAAGGCCCTTGGGCTAAGAATGGTTTTTAACCTTCTGAAAAGGCCGTCAACGCAAAACCAAGCCAAGAATATACAGCAGAGACTGTGGCCAGCAAAGTCTAGAGTATTTACTGCTAGGTCCTTTACAGAAAAAGTTTGCTGACTCCTGTCTTCGGGAACGAGACACATTTTAGGTAGCAGTCTGCAGTAGAATAGAAGAGCCTTGTCCTTTCCTGGAGGGAGGGCCCATGGAAGTACAACAGTGTGAGTGCATGTTGGTGTGTGTGTGTCGGGGTGGATGTGAGTGTGTACGCGTGTGTGAGCATCTCCGGGCACAGGGTAATCAGAGCTGGACCTGCTCATAAGGGCCGATCCAGCTGTCGGCCAGTTCCCGCAAGGTGCTGTACCTCCGTTCGAACTCCTCCTGGCTGCAGTGCTGCAAGAGCTGACTCACCTCCTCAGTGAGGAGCGCCACGGCCAAGTGCTTATCCAGCGTCTCACTCCACTTGCTGCCCAGGATGTCGTCTAGACTGGCGGCACAGCCTGCTGTCCACTGGGCTGGCAGCATGTCGGGCTGGAGCACCTGGTGGCGGGCACTGAGCAGGGCTAGGATGTGGCGGCAGGGCAGGTGGAAGGCCTGGTTAAAGTAGCAGCTGCAGCTGGCAGGGGGCTGAGGCTGCACCCTATGGGTGTCCTCCAGGATCTGTATGTTCACCTTTTCTGAGCCGGAGCCAATGAGGTGCACCGATTTCTGGACCACAGCAAGCTCCCCCAGGCAGAGCTGGGCTGCGGGCCCCGTGCAGATGGCATTGAGGGAGTGCTGGATGCGGGCTTCTACTAACTGCTCCACTCTGGGGCTTTCAGGGCTGACGTCTAAGGGGGCGTGGTTGTTCTGGGGACTCAGGCCCAGGCTGGAGCTTGCCATGTCTCCAGAGTTCTGCTGCATGTATCGGAGCAGCAAGGTCATGCCTTGTTCCACACACGGGGTGGTGCCAAAGAACTGGCTGAGGACACGGGTGGTGACCTCCAGGCCCTGGAAGTAGCGGCTGCTCTCAGCCCGGCTTCTCCAGCGGTGGGCCAGCCAGATGCGGTCATTGAGCAGCCAGTGCGAGTGGAGCTCGGGCAGCTGGGCCGGAGGGATGCAGCTGCTCAGGAGCGTATACAACTTCCTCAGGTTGCCAGCTGTGGCCGAGCACATCGTGCTCTGCAGGGAAGTGAGGAGCACCCTCTCCACAGGCTGTTCAAGGGACAGCTGATAGAACTTGCCCTGGAGGAACTTACAGATGTGGAAGGCTGAGAGCAGAACCTCGGCTGCGGGGAACTCCATAGTGAGGGTGGGCAGGGGGAGGAAGTGGGGATCCACCAGGATAGTACAGACTCTCTCCCATGCTGGGTTAAACTTCTTAAACACCTGGAACATCTGGGCCAGGCCTTCAGCATCCTCCTTGGCAGGAATGGCGAAGTAGACGGCCCGGGCAAGATGACCCTCCAGCTGCACCCGAGGTCCATCTACCAGGAAGGTATATAGCACCTTGCCCACTGGGTTATAGGTCCGGTGGATAAATAAGATCTCAGGGAAATGGGCAAAGACACCTTGCATAAAGCAGCTCTGGTAGTTGAGGGTATCTAACTCAGCAGTCTTGCTAATCTGATACAGTAGCATAGGTGGGTTTGGGTCCTCAATCAGGAGCTCATTCAGCATTGACAGGGCCATGGGGAGATGGGAGATGTCTGGATGCCAAGGTCAAAGTACTTTCTCTGCAAGGCTGCTGTCCAGGAGACTCTCAGGATCTCAAGCTCCAACTAAGTTGAAGCCTGAGGCTGGACTGTAGTTCCCAGATCTTGTTCCGAAGATGGGCCTAGGGAGAGGAACACAAGTTTAAGGCAATAGTAGGGGCTCAGCTCTTCAATTATGTATCCAGACAATATTGCTTACTATGTAAGTATTGCTTATTACTGTGACAGTATTGCTTACTGTTCTGGGGGAGATATACAATAAATGTGTAAAGAGATAAAGATATAACAAATAAGGAAGGTTACAAAGACCACAAAACTGGGTAACAGGTAGAGAGTAAGGTGGGGGAGGAAGGGATACTTTGGCTAAGGTGGCCAGGGAAGCTCTCTCTGGGTGGGGAGAGAGGATGACATTGGAGCTGAGACCAATTGGTAAGGTGGCCATAGGAAAATTCAGTTCCAAGAGATTGAAATGGGCGTGAAGGCTGGAGGTGCATGTGGCCTTTTTTTTTTTTTTTTTTTTTAACAGCATTTTAAATATCTGTTTAGTGCTTTATATTTGCAAATTACTGCTGGCATCCATTCTTCCATTTGGTCCTGGTATATACAAGCGAACTGATTGCCCCCAAAATTGTATGATTCTGGGCAAGTCAGTGACACTCCCTCTGAGCCTCAACCCCTTGAACCACGAACAGGGGCTATCAAATGTGCTTGGCTTCTCCTGCCTCTCCATTAATCCCTCTATTAACTGCAGTACTCTGTTCAAATGTTGCCTCTATTTGGCCCCAAATCGGGTTACTGTCCCCATTCTACAGATAAGAAACTGAGGTTCAAAGAGGTTAAGTGACTTGCCCACCATTACTCTGTAAGTAGCCGGAAGCTGAGTCTTTGACTTCGGATCCTGACTGCTTTCCACACAGTACCTGAGGTCCAAACACCAGAGAGGGGCCGCAGCCTCTGACCTCTCACCTCTAACCCGGGTGGGAGGATGTAGATGTCAGACGTTCCCATTCGGAGTCCGGCCGGAGCCAGAAGAGAAGTCAACCTCCCACCCCTTTGGGGGCTGTGTCACGGCTGACCGCGGTCATCAACTGCCTCACACCTCCACCCCTTCAGAAATCACTCACCCACTGCCTGGCTCCGTCGCCATGTCTCCCTATTTGACCCTGCCTGACTCTGACTGACCTCTAGGCTCACCAACCGCGGCGCCAGCTTCGCCGTGACTCGGACCAATGGCCTGAAGAGTTCGCGGTCGATCTTTGGGGCATAGACCAATCGTAGCCTGGCGATTTGTGGGCGGGTGCTGTTCCTAGGGTTACGAGGGGCTCGGCTGGCGGTGACCAATGAAAGCCCGAAGATACTAGCATCCTGGCAAGCCTAAGCTCTGAAGCTGGAACTCCGGAGCCCCGCGTCTGGGGAGAAGACTCTGGAAGAGCCTGTTACTATGGAAACTCCTCAGAGGCCGAAAATGAAAAGGAAAATAAATTGCAGTGCTTTATGGATTTTTTTTTTTTCTTTTCTGGCCAAATTCCAAAGCCCCGGGGGATAGGAAAAGGTGCCTATGCAGTTGTACTGTATCTTCTGCCTAATGGGGAGATGGAGGCCCAGGTCTCAAATTCTGCCCTCTCCACCAGGGGTCAGGGGCCCAACCCTTAGAGTAGAGGAAATCCAGATCTCCTTGAGAGAGCTGAACCTTGGTGTTGCGCAGCCCCACCCCTTCCAGTGGTCTACAGAAGAAAGAGATCCAGAAAGGGGCTGTGACTCAAGATCCTGGTGCAAGCAAGAGGCAAGACCGACTGCTAACTTTGACCTCGGTTCCCCTGAAGGTGGTATCTTGGACAGCTGGGTAGCTTCCCAGCTTTAGGTGGTTAAAATTACCAACCAGCAACAACAACAAAAGTCCATGCTGGTGCTTAAAACTGAACCGGGGGCGTCCGGGTGGCTCAGTCAGTTAAGCCTCTGACTTTCGATTTCGGCTGGGGTCATAATCTCACGGTTTGTAAAATCAAGCCCTGGCTGGGACTCTGCGCTGACAGCGGGAAGACTGCTTAGGATTCTCTCTCTCCCCGCTCTCTCTGCCCATCCCCTGCTCTCTCTCAAAATAAGTAACTACACTTTAAAAAAAAAAAAAAAAGGAAGAAAATGTTCTGTTTGTATAAATCTAGAGGGTAAATTGGGATTCGAACAGGCCAACATTTATTTTTACAGGTGAGAAACCTGGGGTCAAAGAAATTAGAAACTTGCCCACAGTCTGCCAGCAAGTTCAGGCTGTGGAGTCTAGCCCCCACCCCCCTCGTCTGTTTGGACTCCTCCTGCTAGAATTCTAGGCAGCCTGAAATCAGTGTCGATGGCTTGGTTGGTAGCAAGAAGATGAAGTCAGTGGCGGACTCCTAAGTCTTTGAATTTAAGGCATCAGATTCTGTTTGGCTCTACAACCCCCATTAGGTTCCTTCCCTGTTCAAGCAGCACACATTTTCCCTGCTTATTTGATTTTATTAAAAAAAAAAACAAAAACCAAAACTTTATTTAATATGAATAAAAATAAGTACAAATAACAGATTCTTTGTAAAGAGCAGCAACAGCTAAGGATCACCCTCCATCCCTTTGTCCCTGGAAACAGGTCCTTTTACCAGGTATATTTCGTCTCACCCTATCCTGGGGCAGGAATTCATCCCTCCGACAGGAGTAAGATCTGATCTCAGGAGTCAGGGCAGAAAGAGGGGTGGGTGACCTTTCAGCATGGAGATAACTTTGGCCTTGACAATGAACGAGGTTCCCGAGGAATGACAAAGGTAGGGCAGAAATGGGGTGGATTCAGAGGACTGTCACATAGTGGGGTTCCTCTTCTCCCTGTTGTAACAATCTTCCTAGCCCTACCTAGGAAGACATTGGTTAAAATGCTGACCCCTGGCACGGCCTGCCCACTTTGAGTTCTCAGACTTCCAAGGAGAGGGGCCTGTGGTCCAATGTGCCCGTGCAAGTGCCTTAATCATGAATCGTGGCTCCAGCAAGCGGGAGCCCCTCGCCTTCCTCTTGCTTTCCCCAGAGGAAAGGGAGGCGGCCCACATCCTTGAAGTCCTCCGGCTGCTGACTGGGCTCGGGCGGCTGGCAGGGGTCAGCCCAGATGTCCACAATCTTGCGCAGGGTGGAACAGCGCTCCTCCAGCTCTGGCCCCTCACTCTGCATTAGCAGGTTTGCCAGCTCCCTGCTGAGGTCCTGAATCACATCGCTCCGTCCTTGCTTCCCAGGCTGGCCTGTGTTCGGGACCGCAACAGGGTCCCGGAGCTCCCCACTGGGCCCAAGGAGGTGCTGGTACCTCTTCTGCCACCGGCGGCACACCATGGCTTCACCCACAGGCTTCTGGCTGGTGTGCAGCAGGGCCAAAATGTGCCGGCATGGCAGGTGGTACCACTGTTGAAAGGAACAGCTGCAGCTACAGCCATCCTTGCTCACCTGGTGAGAATCCTCTAGTAGCTGAATGTCCACAGAGGAGCCAGCCACGTCCACCAGGTGGGTGGAGTTCTGCACCACCTCCCACTCATTGTGGCACAGCTTATAGGCCAGTTCAGAGCCACTCCCGTGCAAGGTGTCTAGCATGCCCTCCTGGGAGGGCTGCACCTGTGGCTGCTGCTGCAACGGCGCCCGCTGTGGCTCTGGCTTTGTCTTTTCCACAGGGAGCCTGGTGAGGCTCCCCCCACAGACTCCAAATGCCTTCTTGGACTTTGGCGGCATGCTGGCTGGTCGGGCTCTTTTTAACTTGGGAGGAGCTGTGGGCAAGTTTTTCAAGCCTTTGGTATTAAAGAAGTCTATATAATCCACAAAGCGGAGGATGCAGTCCAGCAGGGACTGCTGTTCCCGAAAGAGGCTGGACACCTTGCTGGTGACAACGTCTAGGCTGTCCATGTACGTGTTACACGCGTGCAGGCCTTTCCTCACGTGCATGTACCACAGCAGCTCACAGGAGAACCAGTGGGCCTGCAGGAAGCTGAAGAGCTCCTCGTCCAGTAGGGCTTGGGACATCTGACAGAGATTTTGCAGGCTGGCATCAGAAGTGACAAACACAGCCTCCCGCAGGGCTTCCTTCATGAGCCTTTTAAAGGATGGATTTGCCGAACTACGATGCAACTTCTTCTCCAAGAGCCGGGTGGTGTGGTAGATGGACAGGAGGATGCGGGCAGCAGGGAAGATCTCCTGCAGGATGGCTCGATGGGGGAAGGACGGGTCCACAAAGACCACCTTGACCTTGGGCCAGTCTGTGTTGAACTCTGTGAAGATACTCAGCATCTTGGCCACGGAGGTAGCTGTCTCAGCCTTGAGCACGGCAAAGTGTACCACTCGGCCCTCTCGCTCCTTGTTCTCCACCAAGAAAGCATAGAGGATGTGGCCCTGGGTGTTCTCCACGCGGTGTAGCAGGAGATTCTCTGGGAAGCGGATAAACAGATCGGTCATCTTGCTGCTCTGGAAGCTGAGCCGGTCCAGGTCTTGGCTGTTGCCCACGCTGAGAGAGGCCATGGAACCCTCATCCACCTTAAGAAAGTTTTTCATCACTTTTGCTATCTTGGCCAGGTCAGAAGGAGTGATGCCCTCCTGCTCTGGCTTTGAGGGTGCTTGGACCTTGTCTAAGCAAAATGATGGTTCAACGGGGGACTTCTTGGCTAGGTCAAGGTCTTTCTTGGTCGCAGGCTGCTCAGGCTGGGGTTTCTGCAGGTACATGGTCTTTTGAGGTTTGCCAGTGGTGTCTCCTCTGGGTCCTGCAGTTTTGGAATCAACATGGACATGCTGGGTGTTGAGTTCACTAATGAATAGTCGATCCAGTTTCTCATTGTACCGCAGGAGCAAGTATGCTGGGCACATGTCTGCCTCTGATGTTCTCTTCCTGTTTGACTGGGTCCGAATACAGACAAATTTCACCTGCATGTATCTAGGGAAGGTAGATGTGACAGTGAGAAAGGTACTGCCCACCCCTTTCCCTTATAAGACAAGACCCTGGAGGGATTTACAGTGACTGATGGGTTTTCCAGAGACCACGAGGCAGTGTAGGGTGTAGGGAAGGAAGACTGACATTCATCCTCCAATCCCAATTCGGTGTCTTTTGTCAGGACCCTGTCCAACTAACACCGCATCCATTCTCATGTATAGCAGTTTAAAGCCCCACTCCTTCCATGCACTCTCTGTGGCCCAGCTGAAGCTCCCAGGGATTCACTGTGAGACCAGACGGGAGAGAAAACAGACAAGAGGCAGCAGCAGCAGGCCGGCTGATTATGCACTGTTTAAAACGTTGCCTCTGGGGCCCCTGGGTGGCTCAGTCAGTTAAGCATCTGACTCTTGATTTTGGCTCAGGTCATGGTCTTGGAGGTTCATGAGTTTGAGCACAGCGTCGGGCTCTGTGTTGACAGTGAGGAGCCTGCTTGGCTGCTTGGGATTCCCTCTCTCTCTCTCTCTCTCTCTCTCTCTCTCTCTGCCCCCCCCCCCCCGCTCTCACTCTCCCCCACCCCTCTCGCTCACCCTCTCAAAATAAATAAACTTAAAAAAATATATATCCCCTTCATTCCTGCCTTTTGGGAACTATTACCTTTGCCTCCTACTCCTCCAGACAGCAAAGATACAAGTGGCCCTCTCTCGGAGGAAAGATCTCTATTCATCTTTCATCTAAGGAAAAATGTCCAAATCCTAGGAGAGTTTGAGAACCCCTGGGCTAGATGATCTTCAGGTCCCTACCAGTTTTGCCATTCTGGGCTGAGAGTGAGGATTCAAAGGAGAAGAGTCAATAAATTGAATCTCTGCTCTTTTCCTCTTCCTATCCCCATTCAACCCAAGCTTCAAGGCCAAATCAGCTCCCACCTTCCCCAGGAAGCCTTTGTGGATGTTTTCAACCCATAGTAACTGCTCCTTTCTCTGAATTCGTAGCATTTACTTAACACAAAAGGCTCAAAATCGTCTCTGGGGGGCAGTATACCTAGTGGTTACACAGTGGAGACCCTGGAGGCCGACTGCCTGGATAGTAATCAGGGCTCTAGCACTCAGAAGCTCCTTGACCTTGGGCAAATCACTTTATGATGAGACTGTTTTATGAAGAACATCACACATAAAATGAGACTCTTTTAATAAGATTGTTATGAAGGTTAAATAAGCCACAGACACAATATTTAGCCCAGAGCCTGGCTACTGTTATTATAGTTCCTATGCCTTGTGACACTCTATCGGGTGTTTATAAAGTACCTTTACAATTGGATGGGGCTAGGGGGTGCCTGGGTGGTTCAGTCGGTTAAGCGTCCAACTTTGGCTCAGGTCACGATCTCAAGATTCATGGCTTTGAGTCCCATGTCGGGCTCTGCACTGACAGCTCAGAGCCTGGAGCCTGCTTTGGATTCTTTGTCTCCCTCTCTCCCTCTCTCCCTGCCCCTCCCCCCTTGCGCGCTCTCTCTCTCTCTCGCTCTCTTTCAAAAATATGGGGCGCCTGGGTGGCGCAGTCGGTTAAGCGTCCGACTTCAGCCAGGTCACGATCTCACGGTCTGTGAGTTCGAGCCCCGCGTCAGGCTCTGGGCTGATGGCTCGAAGCCTGGAGCCTGTTTCCGATTCTGTGTCTCCCTCTCTCTCTGCCCCTCCCCCGTTCATGCTCTGTCTCTCTCTGTCCCAAAAATAAATAAAAAACGTTGAAAAAAAAAAAATTAAAAAAAAAAAAATAAATAAACTAAAAAAAGAAAACAAAAAACAATTGGATGGGGCTGTCATGAAGCGGCAGGACTGAGTTACTTCTCAGTGTATTCCAAGCACCTAACAATGTTATTCCTTCAGCAGATGCTTATCAAAGATGTACTAGGTGAATGACGCATAGATCATGGGTGGGACAGGTTACAACCCTGCCTCTTCAGGGAGTGTCCCGGCCCAAAGACCAGGAGAGAAGGGGAAAAACTCTCAGCCCCTGGCATGCAATGACACAGCCTGGGCACCTCACTAACTCTTTTCCAAACACTCTAATCCGGCTGGTCCTGTCTGCCCACTCTGTGGGGTAAGCTTAGAAAAACAGGATACGCCAGGCCTGCAATAATAGGGCGGAGTGGGCTGAAAATGCCTGCACCTGTTGTGTGCACAGTGCTGGGGCTACGACACCATCCCCAGGTCAGGGCTGGGAAGGGGCTGGAGCAGTCCAATAGTATGGCAAGGCCAGTCAGTGGTGGCCGCAGTGTGGCTTCTGCCTACATTCCCAGTCTCCTTTTCCACCCCCTCACCATCTTCTTTTTTTGTGCCCTAGAAAGACAAAGTGTCTACAGCTTCCTGCATTCGTTATGCTAGGTCTCACTTCTCTGCCTGTGCTCGTGTTTGTCTCTCTCTGGAACACCCTTCCCACCTGCCTTCACCTCAAAGCTTACTCACCCTTCAGGACTACGTGGAACGGTCACCTCTTCTAGAAAGCCTTCCACAAGCCCGTAGATTGGGCCCTGCCCTTTTGCTGGCTCCATATCTTAGCATGGCCCTAGTTCATCAAATTAGATGGAATTTGCATGCTCTTAGTGCATGTTAGCCTTGTCCAAAAAAAAAAAAAAAGAAAGATACTGGAGAACGTTAGCCATAAAGCTTTTTCAAACCTTTCCTGGTTCCATTAATGACTGACTATGCCTCCAGGGGAGGAAACCTTGGCCTTGTTCTTAATTCCTCCTTCTCTGTGTCTATATCCAATATGTTAACAAGTGTTTTCCATTCTTTCCTACCAGTACTACATGTACTAAGGTATTCTATGCCAGGCTATATTAAACCCCTAACATGCATCACTTTATACTAGGAAAAGGGTTCTATTATCCTCATTTTACAGATGGGGAAACAGGCTTTAAAATGTTCTCAAGGATGGGGATCTGGGATTTGAACTAAGCCTGCTTGGCTACAGTCTGTGTAGTTAACCCTTATGCTGCCTGTCCGCTTTCAAAATATTTCTCCTTTTTCAGAATACCCGACCCTCAACACACTGTTCAGGTTCAATAACTTGCTTAAAGATCTGTAAACATAATGTCTTTGTTGGCATCGTATGTTTCAAACATAATGGGTACTAGGCTGAAGTCTGTTATTTTTTCCCCCGCTTCGTTCAATCTTTTTTATTGAGATAGCACTGACATACAGTGAGATATACAAATCTTTTGTTAAGAATTCGTTGAGCACTGCGGTTATTTTCATCTGTACTTAGTTGTCTAAGTTAAAGCATTGACTCCCTTCAAGACAGGAACATGGTTTCACACCTTTCTGAATCCCCCTGACTGCTTATATCTAAGGGTGCCCAGCCAGGATCTGGAGGCAGGGAGTCAGCCAGCCTTGCTTCCCATGTACTTTGCAGGTGTCTGTATTCCCTACCGGACAGCACCACCAGTGTGCTCCCAGTGCCTGCTCCCACGCGTGGAGCACACCCGGTGCTCTAAGCACGTGTACTGAATGAGAATTAAATGATTGACTATGGCACAGAAGGTTCTCCTTATAAAACATGAAAAGTATACTAGGAAGACCACTGAGAGGGTTCTGTCCAACAACTTGGCTTCTAGTCCGAGCACAACTACTTTTACTAACTATGGACAAGTCCTTTGTTTAATTTCAAACATTTACCAAGTCCTGCTATGTACCGAACACTATACTAATTGCTACACAAACTAATTAGCCAGTCTCTGCTCTCTAAGTCTAGAGTTAGAGACTCTAGACTCTCTAGACTTAGAGAGCAGAGAGAGAATTACATAGGTAGCCAGTAAAGTCAAAATTAAGTGAATGGTTAAAGAGAGGTACAAGCAATATATTTATAACTGACCGAACAGTGATTCACTCTATAGGGATTGGTACAGATTAACTAAGCCTTTTAATTTTACATAAGATTTGTGTCCTTGTGTGTAGATCGCACCTTGAGCAATACTAGGATCTTTATAGGTGCGGTAAAGCCATTTTAGAAAATATAACCTGAGTTAGGAACAAGACTCAGAGTCAGAAGATCTGAGTTTAAATTCTAGCTCTACCACTTATTAGCTGTGTGAACTTGGACAAGTCATTTCACTTCCTCTGAGTCTTCAACTCCTAATCTGTAAATTAGAAATAACAAGAAGTTAGAAATAGCAAGAGTACTGACTGGTCTGTAAAAGTCGGTACCTGATCCAAAACCAATCAGAACCACTACGAAGTGAATTCATTCAAAAGGTTGTGACTGGATCTGTGGGTTGCCCTTAGCCCCCTTCTTCCTTCCCAACAGAAAGCCAACTTAATTTGGGTTGCCATTACTCCCCCACAAAGCTAAGTACTTCAGGGCTAGTCTAAGCCAATTGAGCTCATCTCATTGGGAATGGGCATGGATACTGGCCCAATTCTGGAGAAAGAAACAGGATAGGAAATCTGCAGGAAACTGAGGAAGGCTTTTCATTTGGATGTGACCCCTGCATCTGTACCAAGCTGAGACCTGAGGATGGCAGAGCAGTAAGAAACAAAAAGCCAGGGCCATGGAAACAATCACCTTCACAGACCCACCTCTAGGCTTCTAAGAAATAAGCCATTTTGAGTCAGAGTTTTCAGTTAATTGCAGCCAAAACTATCCCTCAGAAACAACATATGATAGTAAATAGAGGGGGAAAAAGATTTGAGAGGAACTTTATCTTGAAATAGGAGCCTGAAATTATGAAGTTCATATTATCTTTAACAAAACATAGGTTATAATGGCAGCTATATACCAATTCTTAAAATAATCCAAGAATAACTTACAGTGTCAACTGTTGTTTTTTTGTTTTTTTTTTTTTCCTGGTGCATTTCCCCTCAAACACTAAGATATTTTATTTCCTGTCTCACTTTTACAACACGGAAAGGTCAGTTTTACTAAAACATTCCTGGGCTTTATCAGGTTTCCCAAAGGCCTAATTTTATTCTTTGCTATGCAAATCCTTCGTTTGTCAAATTCCTATCACATCATCATCTTTGCTCATTTTTCTTCTCCTCTTGTTCACTGGTGTCAGGCTGAGGGTGATGTAAGTAAGGAGTTCTCATTACTTTCAGAGATTTCACGAAGTCTTGCTCTTGGGAGAGGTGTAATTTTTGTTTGCAGTTAGTTTTATCTCCATTGTATTATCCTGATGTTTACCACACTTATTGATTAGCCAGAAACTGACTGCCAAAGATATTAATGGGACTGGTAGGGATAAGCAGGAAATTATTAAGTAGTGACTAATTTTATAAGTGGCTGGTTTATTAGCAAGACTTTTGTAGGACATTGCTTTCCTACTCGGCCTTGTGACTATGGATACATAGAAAATGAAAAATCGGGTAACAAGGGCCTAGTTCACAGGGTGTAATGAGGATTAAATAAAACAATGCCTGTAAAGTTCTTAGCACAATCTCTGGAATGCGGCCCCCAAAAATGTTCCAAAAAAAGGTAGCTATTAAACCGAATGGCAATGGAGAGAGACATGAGAATACTTCCTGGACTGTTTGAAGAATTATCAATCCTCCCCAAAAGACATAACAAAAGCAAAAACACAACTGCCATATATAAAAATATGAGAGGGAAAACCGGGCATAAAAGCATCGAAATCTCCCAGTTGAGTGGGACTTTTGGTGGTCTAGTGATAATTCCCGCAGCACATGTGATTCTCAAAGTACTGAGTCAAAGTATCGCTTTCTACCATGTACTGATTGCAACTGAGCGCTGAGAAACTGAGCACCACGCTTCCGCTCCTACGTGCGTTCGGTTATTTGACCTTTACCATATCCACTTCAGTTTAGAGGATTAAACCGTCACAGAAATTAAGTCTTGCCCCAACTCAAGTGTAAAGCCTGTCTTTCTGACTCCAGAGCTCTCTTTTTAACTCCTTGATGGGGTTTAGGGCAGGCTGCCCCAGAATTTGCTACTTGGACGTGTGGATTATTTTGAGCTGAAAACAATCAAGGTCCAACAGACTCAAGATGAGCTTTTCACCTCTCCCTTAACTGCCTAGAATAATTTAGAGAGAGACACTCTGCCCATGCAGCTTTGACTTGGCCCACGTGGACTGTGTTCGAATTGGACCCGATTTTCAATTTTTAAAAAGTGGAGAAACTGACCTAAAGCCTGGATGTCTGACTTCCCTTGCCCCGAAGCCTGGCCACGGGGGATCTTCATTTTCACACGGCGGCCATTAGCTGCGGCTGATTAGATAGGGCCTGCTCTCCATTTTGCCCAAGTCCCACTTCCCTGGTCCCTGCTGCAGAGACCTGGTGTCTGTGGTTATTTCATCATTCTTTCTCTTATGGTGAAATTAAAAGTTGAACTTTCTTACCCGGGGCTGTTTCACCTGAACCCTGAAGACAACTGAGTTGTCAACCCTTTTCTTAGCCTCTCGGCCTGTTTTCTCCGCTGCCAGATGGCAAAAAATAGCTTTTGTCTATCATTCTCAATTCGGCCCTGCGGGGTAAAGCACGCACACAACGGAGAAGGATGCCTGGGGCATGGGGGAACGTTTGGAAAACGGCTGTGCATCTCAGAAGCTCAGGGACCATTTACAAAACGAATGAATGAATGAACAAACCAATCCACAACTGACCGCGTTAATTGCCTGGTAAAGAGAACACTGATGAAGGGAATCACCGCGAAAGCGTTTTTTTTTTGTTTTTTGGTTTTTTTTAATCCATTTGTGAAATCAGTGTACTTTGAGCTAGGGATACCGCAGGTGCTCAAAAAATGGGACAAATTACAGTTATTCCGGGGAAGCTGTAATGGAGTGAATGAGTGGAGGGGAAGTGGGTGGTCAAAAAGCGATGCCTGTGAAGCTTTGGCTCTTTTCACCAGGCACAGGGCAGGTGCTCAGCGCCCTGTTGAATGCTAAGACACCAGGGCCCAACTGCACTCCCTCCACGTCCAGGCCTCCCACCAGGGGACAGTCCGGCCTCCTCCCCACCCCCCTGCCCCGCCCCCGCCCCCGCCCCCGCCCCGCCCTTACAGGATGTCCTCGCGGATTGACGTGCCGTGGTTGAGGTTGTGGAAGCGGACGGAGACGCAGTCCCTGAGAATGAAGGAGCACCTGTTCTCCTTTTTGTAGGCGCTGAAGCACTCCTTGAAGTCCTCGTAGGTTTTGAAGCAGCTGCCCAGCTCCATGGCCGCCCCGCAGCCCGCACCGGGGGCTGGTCCCAAGACCAACACCAGGGGTCAGAGGTCACACTAGGAGGGCCCGTAGGCTGGCGTGTGTCCGGGATGCCTTAAGGGTGGGCCCCGGCGGAATGGCCTCTTATGGAGCTCAGGAGGATCCCTAGGACTGAGAGGGGTACCAGGGGCCGGGGGCGCCTTTGCTATCTGACAGAGGGGAAATGACACTCAGCCCTTATTATCCAGTCCCGGGTTCCGCCCCCTCACGGCCACGCCCAATCACACACGGGATTCCCGGACTGGCACTCCTTTTCTCCAGTCGCTAGAGGAAAAATCGACGCCCTCTCACGAAGACTGACAGGAACATTGGCCAATCATAACTCGGATCCCGCTTTCTCAGGGCCCGCAGGGGGCTTCCGGTTGCTGGAACAAGCTGCCGGAAGAAGCTGCTCGTTCAATGCGGGTCTCCGCGTGTCTGCCCAGCGCTGCGTCCTGGCCGGCAGCGAGTGAACCCCATGTCGTCCTCGCAGGCTCCAGAGGACCAGCAGGGCGGCGGCGATCCCCCCGGGGACCTCCGCAGCGTCCTGGTTACCAGCGTGCTCAACCTCGAGCCGCTAGACGAGGATCTGTTCAGGTAGCCGGCCGCATCTGGCCTGCACTCCCCCCCCCCCCCCCCCATTGGGACAGAGGCTTCTGATCTCGACTGCCGCCACCACGTTGCCCCCTCCTCATAGTCTCCCGGACGAGGATGGGCTCTGCGCGGGATGCAGGCTCTGCATCCTGCGGTTGGGAGAGAACTTATCCCTGAGAGGTCTGGCTTCGCTGCCCTAGCTTCCTCCTTCTCCGCACCAGGTCGGCGCAGCCCCATCCCCAGGAGGTCCTAGCAATCTGGGCAAATTAAGTGGTGGCCTGAGATAGCCTTCTCAGCAGCCTCCCTTGAGGAGTCATGTCCCTGGGGAGCCAGCCCCCAAAGGGCGGGGACTTGTCCAAGTGCACGCAGCTGATCAGGTTTAAAACTTAGAAGCAGCTGCTTGCGTATTCGTTGTCCTTTTCCTCTTACACACCTTATCCCCTCCACCACTAGGTGGGGTCTAGTAGCTCATTACTCATTCTGGGGCCTGAGCCAGTTTCCTTCCCAATGCTATTTAAATTCTCTCTGTAGCTAGGGATTTAATAATTTTGGCCTTCAGGGCTTTTCAGAAGCCATCTTCGGGTGTTAGCTTCCCTTCCCGTTACTGAAGAATTACAAAAAACTTCCTGGAGAGCTACTTAGATTGCGTGATATTAAAAAAAAGTCTAACCTTGGACTGCGCTGGGCTGGGCTGGGTGATGGGAAACTGGAATTTCGCCTCTGGGGCCTCAGTTTCCTCCCCGGTGCACTGAAGGGCTTCTATTTGAAGTCTGAGGGCCCTTTGAGCTCTAAATCTAGTTCTTGGGAGAACTGGGCTGTCCCAAGTTGAGAGATGTAAGTGGCAGGTCTCAGTGCAGTTTACCCCCAGCTCTTGGGGTTCATCTTCGCCCTCACACGACCTTGAGGGGGCTTCTGCCTTACCCTGGAATCAGCAGTGGAAGAAACACTGGACTTGGGGGGAAAAGACGCAGATAGTGCACAGGAATGGTAATGTTTAAGTTATGTGACCTTGCTCAAGTCACTTTCCCTCTCTGATCCCTGTTCTCTGTGTAAAATAAGGGCATTGGTTCCTTGTCCTTAACCGAAGCCCAGAAGGGTTGAGCAGTCTTGAAGACCCTGAAGTTGTACGCTGTGTGCAGAGTAAGGGAATTTGCTTGGGAGAAGGGTCCATGGCTCTCACTAGATTCTCGAAAGGATCCCAGACTCCAATAAGGCCGAGAGATCCTGCCCTATAGGCTCAGTGATGGTCGCAGGATTTGGTCTGGTCCCCAAGTATTTCCTGCTTTCCCCTCTCCCCACAGAGGAAGGCATTACTGGGTACCCACAACCCAGCGGCTGTTTGGGGGTCAGATCGTGGGCCAGGCCTTGGTGGCTGCAGCCAAGTCTGTGAGTGAAGACGTCCATGTGCACTCTTTGCATTGCTACTTTGTAAGGACAGGTAAACTACCCCCCTCCCTGTCCCCAAGCCAACCCTGATGGCCCATTAGCCACTTCTTCCTGGACTTGGGGGGCTGACCTAGGAGAAAGAGGGAAGGAGGGGGAGGGGGAGAGAGAGACTGTTAGTTGATTCCTCTCAGGGGAGCCTAGAGAGGAGCAAAGCAGGGGGCCAAGAAGAGTGTTGGACCTCACATCTGCTGAGATCACGGAGTACCTGTTTTCTGGGGCAGAATGACTTTGTTGCTTAACTGCTCCCTGCAGGTCTTTTGTTCTTCGCTCTTTACACACCTTCTGGTGCCAAGTACTGTCCTGGATCCCCAGAGGGGTGCTGTCACCTCTGCTAGTTCAGCAGTAGGCAGCTTGGCTTGGAGAAGAGAGCACCAGCCTGCAAATCAGGAGACCTTGGGTCTGGTTTCAGCTTTGCCACTAACGTGCTCATCCATCTTGAGTGAGGTTACCCCCCCTCCCCCCTCACACCCCCACTCCCACCCCTCCTCTCTGCCAGGCTTGGTTCTTCCCACCTGAAAAATGGAGAAGGGGAGGGGCCTAGTATGAGATCCCTACAGCCTCTTACGCTCTAGAATCCAAAGAAGGAGGGAGGGAGTAATCCTTTAAAACCCACGCTTTCTTTTGAGAAACATAAACATCTCACCTTCCCTCTCTTTCCCTCACTCCTAAGGCAGATGCCTGAAATTTTGAGTCCCTGTCTTCTGCACAGTCTCATCAGCTGTGACGAATTTACGGAACTTTATAATATATGATTTATGTTAAAACAGTAGTGAGGTTTCCCCCTTCATGTTACAGATACAGTTACAACTCTTTTAAAGTTTATTTATTTTTGAGAAAGAGAGTGCGCAAGTGGGGTAGGGGCAGAGAGAGAATCCCAAGCAGGCTCCACGCGGTCAGCGCAGAGCCCCATATGGGGCTCGAACTCAAGAACTGTGAGATCATGACCTGAGTCAAAATCAAGAGTCGGACGCTTAACTGCCTGAGCCACCCAAGCACCCCTGCAGATATAGTTACAATAGTAAGTATCCCTTTTTTTCATACTACGTTCTCCTGCTGCCGCTCACTCCCTATCCTTGTGCTGCCTATCCCTCCCTGACAGTCATTGCTGTAGAGTATTTGAATACTTCCTGTGGGGTCAGCCCTGTTCTCACCTTCATGCTAGCTGGGAGCAAATGTGCTCTTACTTCTTCAGTGGAATCGTAAGCTCCAGAAGTGCTACACTTACGCTTTCGATATCGTAACCCTTCTAGCCCAGTGCGACAGTTTTATTTTGTTTTGTGGCAGTGGGAGCATTACCTGATCCCTCTGAATGGGCCTCTTTCTCTTGTTTCTAAAGAATTTTTGGTCTTTGTGAGTAAGTAAAGTATCCAGTGCAGGGCCTGGGCTGTTGCTGGTTCTTTTTTGATGAGGAACTTATGGGAATAACTAAAATTTGCATGATACAGTGCATAGCTATGTCCATTACCTTGTTTAGTCCTTAAAAGTAAACACGAGGGGTGGGAATTCCTGCCACCATTCCACCTGTAAGGAAACGGGGACCAGGAGAGGTTATGTAACCAGCTCCCACAGTGCTCAGGGAGGCAGAGCTGGGATTTAAATCCAAGCTCCACACTCTTTCCTCCTCCTTTGCTTTTCTCTTTAACTCTTGGGAGATCATTCCAAACCATGAGAGAGCTACCAGGTCCTGGGGAAAGGATCCTTTTCCTTGGAAAGTCTCCATCCAGGGAAAGCATGAAATGAGACATGCCCATGCTACTGTTTTAAAATAATCATCAATTATTTGTGTCCCTACCTGCTTCTTGAGAGGCTGCAAAACAGCTTAAAATAATTGGTAGTGGGGTGCCTGGGTGGCTCAGTCACTTAAGCGACCATCAGTGCACAGCCTGCTTGGGATTCTCTTTCTCTCCCTCTCTCTCTGCTCCTACCCTGCTCTCTGTCTGTCTGTCTCTCTGTCTCTGTCTCTCTCAAATAAATAAATAAACATTTTAAAAGAAAAAAAATGGGGGCGCCTGGGTGGCTCAGTCGGTTAAGTGTCTGACTTTGGCTCAGGTCATGATCTCGCGGTCTGTGAGTTCGAGCCCCACTCGGGCTCTGTGCTGGCCACTCGGAACCTGGAGTCTGCTTCAGATTCTGTGTCTCCCACTCTCTGCCTCTCCCCCACTCGCACTCTGTCTCTCTCAAAAAAAAAATAAACATTAAAAATAATTAAAAAAAAAAGAAATAATCGGCAGCTATTACAGGACTGTTGAAATAGAAGTCAAGGGACAGGAGGCTAGTAACAGGATTTGGAAGAAATGATTGTGTTAAAAAAAACTAAGCTAAGGCATATTGTGGTTCGTTCTGAGCTTCCTGGCAGCAAGGAAAAATGGGAAGCTCTCTTACTAGTTTGTGATGTGACCTCTTACTGGTTCCAGTAATGATGGTTCCATATTTTTAACTTCTTTTTTTTTTTTTTAAGTGAGCTTCACGCCCAGCACAGAGCTCACTGGGGGGCTTGAACTCATGATCCTGAGATCAAGAACTGAGCTGAGATCAAGAGTCAGACACTTAAAACGACTGAGCCACCCAGGTGCCCCTCAATATTTTTAAATAAAAGATGCTGGGGTGGGGGTATTGTCCTTGGCTAATTTATCCTATCAATTCTTTGTCTGAAAAACCAGGAAAGGGGCACCTGGGTGGCTCTGTTAAGCGGCTGACTCAGGTCCTGATCTCACGGCTTCAAGCCTCACATCGGGCTCTGTGCTTGACAACTCAAAACCTGGAGTCTGCCTCAGATTCTGTGTCCCCTCCCCCCCCCGCCCCTCCCCCGCTCGCTCGCTCTCTCAAAAGTAAACATTAAAAATATTTTTTAAAAACCCTGGAAAGAATGACAGTTTAATTTTTGTTTGATTTGTTTGATTTATTTTTTTAAGGATGCTCTAGAGAGGTATAAGAATGTTGTATAGGAGTCATCTGACTTGGTATAGGTTTAGAGCTTGGTGAATCTAGAGTCCTCACACATGAATCTGTAAAGGACCAGATAAAAAATATTTTAGGTTTTGGGGCCCCTGGCTGGCTCAGTCTGCAGAGCATAGAACTCTGGATCTCAGGGTCTTGAGCTCAACAACCCATGTTGGGCGTGGAGCCTACTTGAAAAAAAATTTTAGGTTTTGTGGGCAAAAGCAACAACAGACAATATGAAAACAAATGGGCTTGTCTGTATTCAAACAAATGTTAATGGCATCAGTTTCCTCATCTATTCAGTGGGGATAGAACTTTGCATGGTTATTGTGAGACCCACCTGACAAAACCCGCCTTAATTACTAATGCCACCTGGCACCCACCAGTCACTCCTGCAGCCGACAACTTGTTGACTCCCTTCCTTCAACATATTCCAGGGCCTACCTGCTCTGTTCCAGTAAAAATGTCCCAAGAACTCATTGACACCGAAAGGGAAATCACTAGTAACTGAAAATAGTGCCTTTTAGCTGCAGCCTAACGGTAGGGTTAGGGTTTTTTTTTTTTTCTTTTTTTAAGTTTGTTGGTAGGGAAAAGGGAAAGGAGGGTTCCTTTCCAGCACCTGAAATCAGACTGCGCATGTAGCTGTTTCCAGGATCTGGACTCTTGGGAGGCCCTTCCTAAAGGCCTTTGACCTTGAGGAGCCCCCACCCTTCGGCAATGCCCGGCAGCAGCCTGCTGAGCAGACCGGCCAGCTTCAGACGGTGATGTCTACTGCTGTTGGTTGAATGAGCCTCCGGTGCCCCGTTGGCTCCCCATTTGGATGACGGTGGAGGAAGCGACGCTTCCTGAGACCTGCTCCTTTCATCTGAAAATTGAAAATCATCCCCAGGACGTCTCACTGCCAAGGCGTCAGAGTTCTCCAACATCGGCCTGACTCAGGCACGGAAGAACTTCAGGGACACCAAGGAGATGCTCCTAAAAACCCTCCAGACTAGCTTGTTGAGGGCTAATAGGCCTCGGGGCAGGGCCAGTGGCTTCCGTCTTACACTGGGGATGCAGACATCCAGAAGAGAAGGGCCAAGGGACTGCTATTTCCATCTAAGATGAAGTGACTGGCCGACAGTAGGCTTCTGAGGGACGAATAGTCAAACAGACAATGGCCAGACCATCTATAAAAATTGGATTCTGGTCCCCAGTTGGCAGCAAGCAGCACAGGAAGCCAACTTAGTGTCTACACATCAGACCTGTAGGAAGTCAGACCACCATCTCTAGCAACCGGCACAGGAAGCCGGACCATAGCCCCTAGAATGATCAGCCCCAAACAGCCAAGACTTTATTAACAGAGATAACTTCCCTAATTTTTGTCCCCACTTCCAACTTAGGACCAACCAGAGAAAGCCAAATATGCCCTGTTTCTAGTTAGCTCCCTACGGACTTCCTGTGCCGACAGCTTCCGATCGTGGCATATGGTGTATCTTTTTTCACTATAATGCTTTCCCATTTCTCTGCCTGCCTTTGAGTTTCTGCCACACACAAGTGATGGTGGCTGACTCCCTTGCTATACTAAACTCTGAATAAATAGCTTCAGCTTGTTCTTAGAAAACAAAAAAGGCAGCAGGCCAGAGTTACTGACCTCTGATCTAGAAGAATAGTATTGGACTCACGACAAGATCCCAGTCACAGATGAAGCAAGACAAAAGCGGAGATTATTTTGTTTCTTTAACAAACACTTAAAGAGCACTTACTCTGTGCTGGATGTTCTAAACACTTTACAACTGTGGCTAATCTAATTATCATTAAAATACTGAGAGGGGTAAGCACTGATGATCCCTATGTAGAGAAGGGTAAAATGCTCAGAGAGGTTGAATGATTTTCTCAAGGCCACACAGTGAGTGGCAGGGCCAGGATTTGAATGCAGGGAATCTGGCCATTCCCCTCTGTCCTGTGCTGTTGAGAGAGGGGAGCTCCACTTGTCCCAGAGCATCTGGATGACAGGGTCTGGTATTGTCCCTGTATCCCCAGTACCTAGGCCGTAGCGGACCTCAGTCAGTTGCTGCAGAACAGAAAAGGAATAAAGAAGGAGTAGCAGAGGGGCCTGTCCAGCCATTGTGATGATGACTTGTCCCGTGGGGCTTACTTGGGCTCACTGTATCCTTGTGCCCACCGCAGGGGACCCAAAGGTGCCGGTACTGTACCAGGTGGAGCGGACGCGAACAGGGACGAGCTTCTCTGTGCGCTCCGTGAAGGCCGTGCAGCGTGGCCAGCCCATCTTTATCTGCCAGGCCTCCTTCCAGCAGGCACAGCCCAGCCCCCTGCAGCACCAGTTCTCCATGCCCGCTGTGCCCCCACCGGAAGAGCTGCTTGACCATGAGGCCCTCATTGACCAGTATTTAAGGTGAGAGACCTGGAGGCTCCAGGGCAACTGCTGCCGTCACCTGTTAGTGGGTCGTAGAGTCCATTTTAAAACTCTAGGGGAAAAAAACCCATATATGTGTATGTATGTGTGTATATGTATATATATATGTATACGTATATGTACAACATGTGTGTATACATACATAGAGGGAGGGAGGGAGAGAGAAGGACCAGGAAAGAAGATATTGGAGCATATCGCATAGGGTGGATAAGAACCCTTTTGTGAAGCTTTAGTTTCAGTTGTGTGTGTTGTGGAGTGTGCGAGTAGGTGTGCATGGGCAAGTGTGTTGGGTCACGATGTAAACACAGAGCTTAGTGATTCAGCCAGTTCAGGTACTGTTGCAGCTTTACTGGTTGCGCAAATACTGAAATACTTCTGTAATTACTTGGTGCGTCCCTTCCCGGTCTCTCAGTGATCCCCCTCCTCCTCTGGGGTCACTCGTGATCCAGCAGCCCAGGAGTTCATGCCGGGCAGGGGTGACGGTCCCCGCTGCCTTTGCCTTCGTGGGTGCTAAATATTTTGAGTATCGCCTGGTAAAATATATTTCTTACTTGGATCGTAGCTAATAAAGTTGGAAAAGTGCTGGGGCAGGGGAGAGAGCTCTGGGTCCCGACACAGGACAGACACAACGGATTCTGGCCGGGTCTGTGCCTCTGATAGCGCTCGCCTGCTGTGCGACTTTGCCTGACGCCCCAGCCTCTCAGAGCCCTGCTTCTTCATGTGGAAAATGGGAATGGTCATGTTTGTCCTGCCTACTTCACAGCTGTCTCATAAGGAGGGCTCCCGTGTCTTGTGCTGCATGCTGGGGACGTAGCACGGTATTGATGGGATGGATGTGGGTGTTATCTTTTGGTAAAGGCCTGGGTTCAAGTTTAGACTCTTTCTGCTAGCTCTGTGAGTTTGCGCAAGTTGCTTTCCCACGCTGAGCCGGTGCCCACAGTTAGGAAATGTGCTAATCATAATTCCTCCCTCATAAAGCTGCTGTGAGGATTAAGTGAGGTAAGAGACAATAAGGTACTCAGTGAATGCTCCATAAATTGTAGACACACCACTACCGACAGAGAGGAATAAGCAGAGAGCCTGGTCTGCCGTCAGAGCTCAGAAACATTTGCTGAAATAAAAGGAGGACGTTGTTCTTAAGGGCCCGTAAATCTAGAGCTGTGCAGTCCAACAAGGAAGCCACTAGCCACAGGTGGCTGGCGGCTTCTGTGGTGGAGAGTGCAGGTACAGAACATGCCATCGTCACAGGAGATCTGTGGGAGGGTGCCCTCGAGGGTGGGGTGAAAGTGGAAATACTGGTGAAGAGCACCAGGGCTGGTTGTTACTGTCACTAGAAATGGGCTCCTCCCCTGTGGGGACACAGTGTTCCCACTTGCTTAGGGTAACTCAGTCCAAGTTGTACAGCCTGTTTCTGAAAGTTGAGAATAGTGAAGTAGTTAAGAGCATGCGCCACACTGCCTGGGTCCGGACCCTGCCTTCTCCACTTGCTGAGCAAGCTACTTGGACTGTCGGGGGCTTCAAGCATTTATCGGATCGGGGTGATAATAGCATTGTCTCACGGGGTCGTTGTGAAAAGTGAGCGTACGCAAAATGCTTAGAACAGTGCCCGTTATGGGGTACACCTTGGTACTCCGGTAGCTACTGTCATCATCTACATTTTGCAGATGGGAAGATAGGCCCAGAGAGGTTACTAACTTGCCAAGGTCACGTGGCTCCTAAGTGGCAAAGAAAGGATTCACACACTCTCCTTCTCTGCCTGCCAGAGAGGAGGTGAGCTGTGGGGGAAAAAGTCAGGAGACCCTGTGGAGGACCGAGGGGGGTCACAGAGGCAGCTCAGAGAGGCTCTCCCCTCCCCCTTTACTTTCAGGGACCCCAACCTCCAAGAGATGTACCGGGTGGGACTGAACCGAATTGCTGCCAAGGAGGTGCCCATTGAGATCAAGCTGGTAAACCCACCGATCCTGAGCCAGCTGCAGAGCAAGGAGCCCAAACAGATGTTCTGGGTGCGAGCCCGGGGCCATATTGGTAAGAGGACCCCAAGGACTGGAAGAAAACACTCTCCAGGGGTCTCGGCCTGTACCTCATATGCCCTGTGTGGTGCTGGGCATGTTACTTCCCCTCTCTGGACCTGTTTCCTTGTCTGCATGGTGGGGAGTTGGCTTAGCTTCTCACCGGGACCCTCTCGGCTGCTTGTATGAGGAAAACGGGGAGGGGACTATAATCATCCTGATGTCGGCCCTTTCTGGGGAAGGCAAGGTACCTTGCTGGTTCTTCTCCGGGACCTCTGCTAACCATACGGTGCCTCTGTGCAGGCTGGAAGAAGATACCCCTTAAAGGACCCAGTGAGGGAGACCTACGGAGTGAAGACTGGATTTCAGTCTTCACTCACCCCTGTCCTCTGCCCATCCCTGCTGCCTTTGTCACCTGCCACACACACACACACACCCCGTAGGCCAGGTGCCCTGATACAGTGAGTAGTCTACACATCTGTGTGTGGCAGCCCCTCTCTGCCCCCTGCCTCCCTGCAGGTCCTGAGCTGTAAAGCCCAGGAGCCCAGGGCTGATGGGGCTGGAACGTGTTGCAGGGGAGGGCGACATGAAGATGCATTGCTGTGTGGCTGCCTACATCTCGGACTATGCCTTCCTGGGCACAGCACTGCTGCCCCACCAGTGGCAGTGTAACGTGCACTTCATGGTCTCTTTGGACCACTCCATGTGGTTCCACAACCCCTTCCGAGCTGACCACTGGATGCTCTATGAATGCGAGAGCCCCTGGGCTGGTGAGTATGGGGCCACCAGGACAAGGGTGCTGACGTTGGGGGGCAGGAAGCCTGCTTTCTGGGGTGATGCTGCCCTCCGCCCCCAGCCTGTGGGGCACTGCACATGTCACTTCCTCTCCTGCCTCCTCTAGGCTCTGGCATTCTTCTCTTCAAAAGGACAGGGTGAGGCTTGAAACGGGACACCTGTTCAGCTTAATATCTGTAACAGGCAGAAGGTACTAGAGACCCGGTTCTAGTCCAGAACTACTTCAGATTTTCTGTGTGATCCTGGGCAAGTCCCAGCACCTCTGTGAGCCTCAGTTTCCCCATCTGAACAAATAGGGTCCCACGAGCAGTGGTATCTGAACCTGGTGGCCCATCAGACTGCCACTTGGGGGAGCTTTTTCAAAATAGGTTCTCAGATTTTACCCTCAAGATTCTGACTCAGCAGGTCTTGGATAAAATCCAGGAAACTATTTTTGAGAGGCTCCCTGAGCAATAGTGCTGATTAGCCAACCTGGTTGGGGTCAGGGCCTTCGGTCGTCTCTGAGGGCTCCACCACTTGGACACTGTTAGTGCGCACAGAAGCCCAGACTCGTTCATCAGTGCCTGGTCTCAGAGCCCTGGGCTCCTTTCTAGGGAACTACTTTTCAAAGGAAGAAAAGCCTCGCTTTGTAAAACAGGGACAAAACTTAAGGGATTCTATATTCAGGGAAGGGGGTACTCTCCAGTACCAACAGTATCACAATACAGGATCAACAGCCTTGCAGTTAGGACGCTTGGGTTCGGTTTGGCCGGCTCCTTATGGCCGAGTTCCTGAGCCTCCCGGGACTTTGCTGTCTTCATCTGGAAAATGGGTAAGGCCTGTTTCACTTGGCTACTATGAGAACTAAGTGAGCTCTACTCTGTGTAGGGGAGACCAGCAGCTCCCTTCAGAACCTTCCAACTCAGGCCCAGGGTTAGCAGGGGAATCTCTAAGCAGGGAAGGAGGGGTGGCCAGCCCTGATGGCCCCAGGCCCTCCCCCCACCCCCTTCTTCCTGCTAGTGGGGTGGGGGCAGTGTGGGAGTCTTTTTCATGAACCACCCTGGAGGACCGGTTTCATTTATTAGAAAGGGAAGTGACAGGTTTGCTACCACAAGTGGCCAGGGTGGGTGGCTCGACCCGGCCAAGCTACTGACCAAGACTGTCCTCAGAACTCCTCCCCTGTGATCTTTTTGAGGAAGCCAGTGAATATGTGAAAGTGCTTTCAAACTGTCAAGTGGGGTTCCCACAGGAGTTACCCCCAGGGAACATCCATAATAGGCTCATAAAGGGGCACCTAGAGATTGGAAGAGGCCGCAACACTCAGTGTGCCCTTGTATGGGGCTGTCAGACCAGTTGCACCCTTTTCAAGAAGCACATTATGCTGGGCTGTGAAGGAGCGAGAAGGTCATTCTCACCCTTCTCCTCACCCGCAGGTGGCTCCCGGGGGCTGGTCCAAGGGCGGCTGTGGCGTCGTGACGGCATCCTGGCTGTGTCCTGTGCTCAAGAGGGCGTGATCCGAGTGAAGTCCCGGGTCTCAGAGAGCAAGCTGTAGCCAGAGGTACCAGCTTGGCCTGGGGCTTCTCCCCCAATTCCTGAGGCAGGAATTACAGTCAAGGGCTGGGCCTTCTGTCCCCAAACCCAATAAAGAGACTAATGCCACTGGAGCTGCTGGCCTTTAATTCCCCTGGGCCAGGCTGCAGCTCTGCTCCAGCCCTCAGCTCCAGGACTCCAGAGGCAGAGTCCCTGGCCCTCTGGCCAAGGAAGAGGTGACACTGACCTACCCTGGGGCATCGTCCCCAGACATTCATGAGCTGGAGAGGCTGCATCCGGCTTCCTCCCTGCACCATCCCAGGGCAAGCCCCGCCGAAGCTTGTCCTGAGCCCAGCTCGACAGAAAGAACATATTTCCTTGGTTTGCTACAAATTCTTTGTAGGACTTACAGGGGTTCCCAGCACCCCCTACCACTTCCCAACTGCTGTCTGTGTCCTTACTGCCCACCCCCATCCCCCATCCTGGGGCAGTGCCTCTCCCCACAGCGGCAGTAAGTCTAGTCCAGTACCTCCTTGATGAGCAATTCTTTGAGACTGGGGGGTGGCGTGGGGGTCAGACCTGCTTCCTGCAGGGCCTGGAGGCGGGCCTCTGATTGGCGTTTGTCCAGGCCCAGGCGCCAGGAGAGCCGCACGTGGGCCTCCAGAAAGGGTGCCAGCAGAGGGTGGGGGTTCTTATCCCCCAGCAGTTGCAAGGCCCTCTCACAGCACGCCCGGGCCTCCCCAGGGTCCTCCAGCTCCTGGTGGCACACAGCCAGCCCAGCCAGGGTCAGCAGAGGGCGGTCTGGGCCCGAGGGGGTGCCTAGCTGGGTCTGCAGCTGCCAGGCATTGGCCCAGAGTGCCAGAGCCTCACGATAGAGGCCAGTGCAGGTGAGGCTCTGTGCCCGTCGCAGCTCAGGCAGCACGAAGAAGTCCTGCAGGTCCGGGGCATGGCGCAGCTCGGGCACTGCCTGCAGGTGGCTCAAAAACTGCTCGAAGGCCCGGCTGCGGCGGGCGATGGTCTCCGCAGTAAAATTCCGGCGCAGGCGTTTCCGCGGGAAGGAGATGGCGGCCATGGGGCCCCGGAACTGTCGCTGCAGGTTTCGGTGCAACCGCTCAAAGTCCGAGTAGCGGCGAGAGATCTGGGCTGGCTGGCGATCAGGTGGCCCTGGACCCATCACGGCGAGGGTGTAGAGCTGCGGGGAGGGTGGGGTCAGGGCAGGTGTGAATTGTCCATGTACCCCTCCCCTCCCCACACCCGCACTTCAAGCTCTGTTCCCCCACCTCTCCCCTTAGTCCCTGAGACTGGGCCCAGGAGGGTGGGAGCTGCTGGGGCAGCAGCTAGGGAGCCCAGTCCCATCTTACCTGAGGCTCGTCTGAAATGACCCAGGCCCAAGGCAGCACGGGGAGAGAAAGACAGAGATGAGCTTCAGTGCCTAGAGCTGCCACCCCTTTTGTCCCTTCCAGGGAGCACTCCCTTCCCATAGGGTAGTTAGCTCTTCTGATAGCCTCTCTGGAAAACCAGCGGTGAGCTGAAACCCAGGCGACTTTCTTGGGCCTCTGAAGCAACCTTCAGGACCAGCCTGGGGCTTTGCTCCACTCTGGACACAGAGCCCCCACCTCCTTAGCTAGGTTATTCCAAACTGGCGGAGAGGTCTTCAGACAGCCCTGGTAGCGGTCGTTGTGAAAAGGACATTGGGCACTGCACGAACTCCTGGGCAGCTACTCCCCTGGAGGTGTGTATCCTCAGGCAAGGCAGTGCTCCCCCTTGGGTCCGCCCTCCTCTCTAGTGAACGAAGCACTGGCCTAGGTCATGTCTACTCAAGTGGAATGTGTATAAATACATGTTGGTCCTGAGATTTTAGGTGCTATGTGCTGGAGTAAATAACACTGCATCAGAGACAAGAGGCGACTCCCCCTAATTTGAATCCTGACTACAGATTAAGAGGCTCTCAGTTTGATTTTTAAAATGCACTTCTCGGGGCACCTGGGTGGCTCGGTCGGTTGAGTGTCTTGACTTCGGCTCAGGTCATGATCTCACAGTCCGTGAGTTCGAGCCCTGCGTCGGGCTCTGTGCTGACAGCTCAGAGCCTGGAGCCTGTTTCAGATTCTGTGTCTCCCTCTCTCTGTGACCCTCCCCCGTTCATGCTCTGTCTCTCTCTGTCTCAAAAATAAATAAAAACGTTTAAAAAAAAATTAAAAAATAAAATAAAATAAAATGCACTTCTCCAACACGTCTCATCTCCACCTTGAGAAAAGTGCTAGAAAGCAAATCTCCGGGCAGAGCCTTCGGGCAATAGCATTCACACAGGATTTAATGACACGGTGTCATTTTTCACGGATTTTATTGTATTAATTTTTATGGTTCTCTTTATGGCAAACAAGGCTTTCCCCATACGGTAGAACTTTAAAATCTTTTGAACTTGTTTAAGACGAAAAATGTTAAGCAAGGAGTGGTACAAGTAGCATTTAGCCAGGACAAGAATTGTGAAGGTGGTACTGGAAGGACCAGTGTCTGAGAAACACGGGGCAGGATGACCGTGAAGCTGAGAACCTGAACACGGATTAATCTAGCATAATGCTGAGCCACCAGACTTAAAAAGGGGGATTAGTGAGCATCAGGTGTTGAAGGCACACCAACACCAAACCCAGCCTTTTCTCGAATTTGCTCTGCGAAACTGCCAACATTACAGCCACCTCTGGTCAATTAGGCTTGCTTATTCTATACTTCTCTGGAAGATTCAGTGTACAGTAATATTTTAAAGGATTAAGAAGTTTAACCTTGGGGTGCCTGGGTGGCTCAGTCAGCTGAGCATCTGACTTTGGCTCAGGTCATAATCTCACAGTTCGTGGGTTCGAGCCCCATGTCAGGCTCTGTGCTGGCAGCTCAAAGCCTGGAGCCTGCCTCAGATTCTGTGTCTCCTCTCTCTATCTGCCCCCCAACCCCTGCCCCGCTTGTGCTCTGTCTCTCGCTCTAAACAATAAATGAACATTACAAAATAAATTAAAAAAAAAAAAAGTTTAACCTTAAAGAAATTTATTTTATTCTTCAATTCTGCTTTCCCAAAACATATTGACTGCAATTTTTTTTTTTTTTAAATTTCTTTTCTTTTTCAAAGGAATAATTGTTAACATTCCCGGAAAACAATTTCCTGCAGAATACACTTCAAGAAGCATTGGTCTAAAATGACCCCCTTATATTTATCTAGCTTTTACTTTTAGTTTTTTGGCAAAAAGAAAACATTTTAGATCCATTATCTCATCTGACTCATCAAACACGTCCCCCCAAGTCTCACAGCTGGCAAATGGCCCAGCTGGGATTGAAACCCAGGCCAACCTAATTCCACAGCCTGTGCTCTTAACCCCCAGAAGTTAAGTCAGGATTTAGGGTCCCCACTGGACAGAGAAGGGGATTTGTCTCCCCAGACACGGGTCAGGACCTATCCTGCTCTTCTTAACCCCCAAAAGTTAAGTCAGGATTTAGGGTCCCCACTGGACAGAGAAGGGGATTTGTCCCCCCCAGACACGGGTCTGGCCATCCTGCTCTGTCTTATCATTCTCTTCCCAGAGTCCCACCCCCACCATGCTGCCCAGCTGCTCCTCGGGGTCCCTCTCCTGTGCATGACGCCTGGCTGGGACTTTTGCCACTTAAGACTAGATCATCAGAGGCATCCCTGCTCAAACTGGAGCAGGCACCCCACGGGCGTGGCCCCTGTTTACTAACAGCAGCGGAGAGGAATGGAGAGAGGCCCAGATGTGGGACAGTGCTACAGGCCCCTTTCCTGCTGAGTCAGAAATGGAGGAGGGTGGCGAAGATGAGGGATGTCTGAGGCAGGGAGCTGCCACTGCCCAGACTGGCCAGGTCGGGCTGGGGCTCAGGACCTGGCGACCTCATTCTCCGTGTCAGTTTCTCCTTTCCACAGCAAGGAAAACAGACTCCAAGGCCTTCCCCCACACTGCTTTTCATCCTAACCCCACCTACCCCCTAAATCCAGCCCTCAGAACAACATCATGGGGTACAGTGTGGGTGCCTGGGAACTGGGTTGTAAGGATGCCACAACAGGCCCTACCTGGATGCCAGACATTTCCAAGCCAAGGTCAAGTCATAATAATAGAGGTGCCATTTTGTCAAGCACTTCATAATGCCAGGCACAATGCTAAGGGGTTGCTTTCTGTGCACTGTCTCATTTAACTTCTGCAACTGCTCAGGTGAGAAAATAGCATTATCAAGGTTACACAACGCACCGAAGGTCAAACAGCTGGTAATAAGTGGGATCTGAATCAAGATCTGGATCCAGAACCCCTTTTTTTTTTTTTTTTTTTAACCACTAACCAATGCAACTTGGGTTTCAGGTCTAACCCAGATAATATTTTTTCCTATATATCTTGTATTTTGCTACAGTCTGCAAAACCTAGGGTTGGGGGGCACACACCCTAGTTCTCTTTAGTCTCAAAACCAGGATGGGGGGCAGGTCCATAATCCCTCAGAGAAGCTAAATCATTTGCCTGAGGACTTGCTCAAGTTATATCTCCTTTCTGGCCTCAGTTTCCCCATCCCTAAAATGAAGTGATCCTTTAGAACTACACAGCCAGACTGCCCCCCTCAGGAAGTTGGAGTCTCCCCTACTTAGCCAGAGTTCTAAACTCACAGCCCAGGGGTTCCTGGACCCTCACTCACCACGTACTTGGAGGGCGGGTCCTTGACCACGTTGGCGCTGGTCACCTCGAAGAGCAAACGCTGGGGAACCAGGGTGTTCCGGGACTTCTTCCAGAAATCCTGCAACTGCCTTGTGAGGGGCTGACTGCCCCGCTGCCCATCAGGTGGGGGGCTTCGTTCTGCATGAGCACATCACCAGTTACATCAATGGGCCTGGGGCTAAGGTCGACATAAACCACATGCAGTGACCTCACTCATCCTCCCGACAGGTGAGACAGGCTTTATCTCCATTTGACATAAATGTAAACCGAAAGCCAGGGAGAGGTCTGGGGCCAAACACCGCGCCTAGCAGAGCAGACGGTCGACTCTAAATAAATATTTCCACCCCCCAAACATCGCGAGCACATTGTTCGGATTTGTACATCCCGGATCCTGTACATTTAATGCCCGCAGCAACCTCGAGATGGGAGTGATTTCCCCCATTTGACACGAGGGAAAACTTGGCTCAGAGAGGTGTTGTGATTCTCTCAAGGTCACACAGCCAAGAGGTGGCTGGGGTGGAGGCCTAATGGAGCCCCAGGTCCCGCCTCTGTCCTCGGGAACTCGCCTGCATCTTCCCCCGATGCCCCGTCCCCGGCGGGCAGCGGGTCGGGGCCAATGTCTCCGTCGTCCTCGTCGTCCTCCTCCTCTTCGTCCTCGGCGCTGGTGAAGCTGAGGGTGCCGCTGAGGCGGGAGGACAGGCCCTCGGCGTCGTCGTCCTCTAGCTCCGAGCTCTCCGGGAACTGCTCGGCCTCCGGGCCGGCCGCCGCCTCCCCCGGGCTGTCGCCGGCCAGGGCGTGCCGCAGCCGGTGCAGGAGCCGTGAGGCCATGGCACCCTGGGGGGAGCGCGCGACGCTGGGGCTGGGGCCGGGGAGGGAGGGAGACCGCCCCCCCCAACCGCGCGAGAAGGGGCGGGCCCAGTCAGGGGAGGGAGGGAGGGGCGCCGCGGAGGCCCCGCCCCTGCCCGTTGGGGGTCCTGCGAGCCCCGGGCGTCGCCTGGCGTCGTTTCCCTCCCACCCACGCAGCCTAGGGCCGAGCTCTGCCCGGGAGCGGCTGGGACCCTCCCCTTGTCTCTTTCGCCCCTTGGCGGGTCTCTCCCCCCGGCGCCCGCGGTGCACCCAGCGGCGCGCGGTCCCCCGGGGTCCGAGTGCAGTCCCGGCAGCTTACCGAGGCCGGCCGGGCTTCCCCGGGCTCAGGCCGCTCCGAGCGCCGCTCCGGCCGCTTCCTGCCGCCGCTCCGCCCCCGGCCCCGCCCGCTCCCCGGAGCCTCCCGGGAATCCCGGGCCTTTCGCTCCGGGAGGGACTTGGGAATCCTGGGTAGGCCTGGGCGAACCCGAGCCTCCTGCGGGATCCTACCCAATCTAAGGGGGCTCACGCCCTCAGTGAAACCTCCCGCTCGTCCCGAAGATCCCGTCTGTCCCGGTTGGCCCCAATCTGTCCCACAATCTCCACCCAGCACTCTTAACTTTCCAAAGTCATTATGCCACCGTTGGAAGCCCATCTCTCTGGTGAAAAATTTGAGGCCAGGAGAAGACACGTGATCTGAGTTGGAATCTGGCCTCGATGAGCCTAGGTTTTCTCCTAAGTAAAACAGGAATAATTAAAACTAGTACTAATTTTTCAGCCTTTGAAAGGGCACTGACTGGTTCAGTGCCTGGCACAGAGCAGAGGCTGACAGATTGATCAGTTACATAGTGATTATTGTTTCCATAGTGTTCTCAGGTTCTTACAATTTCATAATTTCATTTGAGCCTCACACATAGGAAGTAGCAAACGGGGAAGTGAGATCCAGAAAGGCAGAGTTACTTGCCCAGAGTCACACAGCTTGCCAGAGGTTTCTGAGTGTGGGGCCTTGCAGCCTAGGTCTCCTGAGTTCCTAATTCTGGTTTGGTTTTGTTTTTTCCCCCCCACACACGGGAGGCGTGGTAATCTCAGCAGCTCTTCTAAAGGGCTGGCTGTGTTTCATCTTTTACCAGGAGGTCAGCAGGAGGGAGAATTTATTGTCACTTCTTGTCAAAAGCCCAAACTATCAGTCCCTAGCAGGGCAGATATTGTTGGTTATACAATTAAACAAATAAAATCTCTCTGACAATCGTTCCTACCCTTTCTGAATGGCACAAGAGAGAGGTGGAGGGAAATCGCTTTGAATGGAAAACATACTCCCTGCCCCGCTATGTGCAGAAAAGGCAGGGCTTTCATTTGAGGCTCCACTGTGTCCTACATCCTGGTCTAGGCACTTTATATGGGGTCACATGTCACACTCAACCTCTTGGGGGAGGGGCTGTTATTGGACAATAATGGTCCATTTTCAGGATGAAGAGGCAAATTGACTTCCCCAAAATCCAGAGCTAGGAAATAGGGGAGCTGGGATTTATGGCCAAGTCTGTGTAATTTCAAGGCTCTAACTACTCTTCATTCAGCTTAGCAGTAGGGTGTTGGGGCAAAAAAGGCCCCCTTCATTCATTGATTGATTCAACACTCACTTATTCACCAAACACCAAACAAGAATATTAAGTTGTATTTTGGCATGTTTCACAAGTCTGGGTACAAGGCAGGTGTTCAAAAAAAAAACCATGGGTTGTCAGAAATCTGGTTTGGCACTTCTTTTTTACAGATGGGAGGTCTGAAGGTCAGTGAGGGGAAGGGACCTACCTTGGGTCATACAAACAGGACCAGAACTAGATCTCCTGATGTCTTGTATCCTCCACTATCCTTGGATTCGGTGTAATATCTCCCCATAGCCTCCCTGAGAGATGGTCATGGAATTCCTGATTGCATACATTCAGTAACAGGAAGCTCATTATCTCCCGAGGCTTTCCGTTCCTGTTATTATTCAACCACGACAGTTAGGAAGTTCCTTCTCATAACCAGATGTCACCCAGTTAAGTTAGTCTTATAAAGAACAAGATATTTATTGAGCACTTGCTAAGTGCCACGTGCTGAGGTGCTGGGGAATGCAGTGATGAACAGGTAAGTGTCTCTGGTCCACGGAACTCAGAACAGGTCATGTCATGTGGCATGCTCAGGGATATGATTGAAGAAACTACCAGAAAACCACCTTGGACTGCTTTGGCCCGGGTAGAGGAGGAGGGATCCTGAAGGAAGTGATGTTATTTTTGATTTGTATTTTTTTTTTGCAATTAATCTCTACACCGAACATGGGGCTCGAACTCAAGATCCCAAGATCAAGAGTCGCATGCTCCACCGACTGAGCCAGCCAAACACCACAAGGAAATGATGTTAAAGCGGAGAAAGACGGGGATGTCTGGGTGGCTCAGTTGGTTAAGTGTCCGACTTCGGCTTAGGTCATGGTCTCATGGTTTGTGAGCTCGAGCCCCACATCAGGTTCTCTGTCAGCACAGATCCTCTGTCCGCCCCCCCTCTGCCCTTCCTCTGCTTGTTCTCTCTCTCTCTCTCAAAATAAATAAATAAACTTAAAAAAATTTGAGAAAGATGACAGGGAAGTAGGCAGGTGTAGAGAAAGAAGACAGAATTACTGGCAAGAAAAAAACCCCAGCATGTACAAAGACCTGAAGGCTAGAAAAGGTGGTGTTTGGAGCCCCATTTTAGTCTGACCAGAGCAGCAGGCAAGATGTGGAGGAAAGGGGATTGGGATTGGAAGGGTCAAGGGGAATAGATAAATTCGGACCTTCTGTATTTCCCTGAATAAATGAAAGAACAAATCAGGGTTCTGATTGTTTGCTGAGGGTTCCACACTCTGTTCCAAAGGAATCCTGCAGTTCCAGGGCTCACATCCAAATTGGAATCCCCTGGTGTCGCTGCCCCTTGGCCCTCTGCCTGGACAGGGGAGGCCTTCTGTAGCCTGGCCTAGCTCCACTGAGCTTTTCTTGGGAATGTCTATAAATAGAGGAAGATGGGCTGGGCTGCCACTGTCCGTCTGCCTTCCTTGGAATCCAGCCTCCTTTCACTGGCCCCAGGCTCTGTGCTTAGTTGTCTTAGTGCTCTTTCTGTTGACTTAGCCACTGTCCACAGCATCACCTACCCCTCCGACATCCACCCTAGGCTCTGTGGATTCTCGGGGTGGACCCCCTCTGGACTGGACTCGCTCTGCACATCCCTTCGCTCTCCAGACGGCCAGCTGAGCTGCTCCAGACTTCCTCACCGAGCTCTAGGAATGGGCCAGCTGCCCCTTTACCCACGTAGAGAAACTGCCCCTAGTCCTCTAGTCTCCCTCTCCCTCAAAAAAGTGAATCCCAAACATCTTTTCCCTGGAGAAGGTGTATTTGAGAGATGGATCTGCTTTATTTCTTTTCTTTTTTCTCTTTTTAAAATTTTTAGGTTTATTTATTTTGAGAGAGAGAAACAGAGCACGTGAGTGAGGGAGGGGCAGAGAGAGAGGCAGAGAGAGAGAATCTCAAGCAGGCTCCTTGCTATCAGCACAGAGCCCGATGTGGGGCTCAAACTCACAAACTCTGAGATCATGACCTGAGCTGAAGTCAAGAGCCCCATACTTAACCAACTGAGTCATCCAGGAGCCCCTTGGGAACTGCTTTCAAAGTTTATTTCTCCTCCAACTACATACCCATTTCCTGGACCCCTCCATAGATTTCTTATTTGGATAGGACTTCCCTTGAGGATTAATAAGAATCACCCAACATGACTATAGACCTTTACGATTTACAAAGGTCCCCCAGGAAAAGGGAGTAATAATAGCTTCTATCTCAGAGGATGAGCACCAGATGAGATCACGTGGTTAAAATGCTTAGCACAGAGTGTGGCACGTCGTAGAGGTTCACAAACCGTGGCTGTCACTTCCTCCTCGCCCCCTCCCCTGCCTTCTACCATGGTTCAAAGACAGGACATTCCACTTGCCAAGCATCAACCCTCTGGAGCTGGCACAAGCTAGGTGACTTGTACCTGGGTCCCCATTTACCGTGGTCTCTCTGTGAGGGAGGTTATGACCGTCCCCATCTCCGTCTCGCAGAGAAGGAAACTGAAGCTCAGAGTGGCATCGTCACCTGCCTAAGAGTGCATGGCTTGCAGAGACAGGATTTGGATCTTGGGTTTTAGACTTCAAGTTTTGTTCTCTTCCCAGTCTACCTTGCTGCCTCACTTGTCTGTCTTCTGATTGCCCTTACCCATCTTGGAGCAAACATGATTCTTGAGCAGGGGCTTGCTAAGGCGGTGAGCGGGGCGGGTTCTCCTCCCAAGAATCTAGGACATCAAGGCCTGCCACCTGCTCAGAGGCTTAAATTTCTCTGCAAGGGCCCTTGGCTAAATTAGGTAATGGGCTAGGACTCTGGGATGGGGCGGGGGTTGGGGGGGGAGGCACTCACTGACCCCAGGATCTGATTGGCTGGGGCAGTCAGTCCTGGGGAGCAGGGAGGTGGGAGGGGAGGGAGCCCCTACAAATCCTAGGGGCTGGAGCAGGCCAGGGCAACTTTGGGTGGTGGAGTGTCTGAGGCGGTGACCTACAGCAGAGGAGGCCCTGTGACTAGCAACCATGGTAAGGACAAGAAAGGACTTCAGCCCTTTGCTTGCTGGAGCACCTCTGGACCTCTCCCAGGCCAGATCTGGGTGCTCTGTAGTTCAGTAATTGGATGTTTGAAGATGGACCGTGAAGGTTCCTGGAGCCTGGGTGTCTAGAAGGAAGCCTGGGGAAGAAGCCCTTGGACTTCTCTAGAAAGGGGAGGGCTGGGGGTATTGCCAACTCCCTGCAGACGTGAGGCTTTGGCAGTGTTGGTCATGGAAGTGTGAGGGGGTCCTAGCTTGTCTCTCTCATGGTGGGGACTCCGAGGGCCAGAGCGAGTCACCCAGTGAGCCAGTGGCAGGGGTGGGCTAGAAGTCTTGCCAAACCTTCCTACTGCCAGTGAGAGAAGACTCTTCTGGAAGAGGGGAGGTCTGCAGGGTCTCAAGTCCAAGAGCTTCAAGGGTGAGGAGAAGGGGCAGAAGAGGACAGACCCCAGCCTCTCAGAGGGGGGTTCTAATCTGGGGCTGTCATGTCAGCTGAGGTCCCCCACCCCACTTCACTTCAAGGGGTAACTAGACCCTGGAGGACAGCTGCTGTGGCCCACGCCAGACTAAAAATAGCCGACTCTCCTGCATGGACAAGGAGGAGGGAGGAGGGGGGGGGGCAAGGAGGAAGGCATCAGCCAGCCCGCCAAAGAACACCTTGGCCACCTCAGCCCCTCCTCCTCACCAGCCTCAGTCCAAAGCCCCATAGCCAGTTGGCTTGGCTTGCATGTGGCCAGATCCCCTCTCTCGAAATCTTACTTTCACCTCCACAAGGCCCCCATTATATTCGGCCCAGCATGAGTGGTATTTACTCCGATGACTGAATGATAAGAAGGAAGCTTAAAATCTCCATCTCCGCAAGTTCTTGGAGGGGAGGGATGCTGTGTCTGAATCTTCTTGGTTTCAGTGCCTAGTCTTTGGCCTGATGGGCACTTAGTAGGTGCTCAGCGACTTTGCGTTGTATTATTGTTTATTTGAGAACATACATTTATTGAGCACCTATTACAGTGCCAGCCTCTGTCAGGAGCTAGGGAAAAGTGGGAAATCATGCTGGAACAGTGCTGGCACTTTACAAAACCCTCTCACACCCCCAATGCTATCTCATCTCTGAGAAGCTGCTGAGAAGAGATAAAGTTACAATAAGTGACTTGCCCAAGGTTAGTGGGTTAGGGATTCCTGACCTGGCATCTGACTGGCAAGTTTGAAGACCTTGGGCGTAATCCGTTTTCTCCCTAGCCCTTCATAACTGGGGCCAGGTGCTGTGAGAACATGCAGAAGGTGTTGCTAGTTTGGCCTTGTTCTTCTGGAAGACCAAAGGGCACTGACAGAAGGGGGTTAAAGAGAATGGGGTTGAGACAAGAATGAGCTCGGGGGTCTGCCCCTTCTTCTCTCTGACTCTGCGTCTTCTGCAGACGGACCAGCAGGCAGAGGCCCGGTCCTACCTCAGCGAGGAGATGATCGCTGGTGAGTGCAGGTGGGCGGGCGGGCTGTTGGGGGGATGTGTGCTGGGCAACGGTGTTGGAACAGGGTGGGAGACAAGGTGTGAGGCTGACAGTCCAGGCAGCCCCACTTCGGTCTTCTGCCTCGTTCCTCCGGCAGAGTTCAAGGCCGCCTTCGACATGTTTGACGCTGACGGTGGCGGGGACATCAGCGTCAAGGAGTTGGGCACGGTGATGAGGATGCTGGGCCAGACACCCACCAAAGAGGAGCTGGATGCCATCATCGAGGAGGTGGACGAGGACGGTGAGCTGCTGGCCCTCCAAGGCAGGGCTGGGACGGTGGCGGGAGAGGTGGGCATCCAGGGCTCAGGCTCACTCACCACCTGCTCCCCACAGGCAGCGGCACCATCGACTTCGAGGAGTTCTTGGTCATGATGGTGCGCCAGATGAAAGAGGATGCGAAGGGGAAGAGCGAGGAGGAGCTGGCCGAGTGTTTCCGCATCTTCGACAGGTGCACTGGGGGCCTGGGAGCCGAGAAGGCGCTGGGCTGGGCGAGTCTGGCCGGCCGGGCACTTACGTCCTCGGAGTGGGGTGGCGGTGAGGGAGGGGAGGCGTCGACGTGGCCAGGGCAGCTCGCCCCTGCCTGTCCTGAGCCCTACGCTGTCCCTTCGCTCCAAAGGAACGCAGACGGCTACATCGATGCGGAAGAGCTGGCTGAGATTTTCAGGGCCTCCGGGGAGCACGTGACGGACGAGGAGATCGAATCCCTGATGAAAGACGGTGACAAGAACAACGACGGCCGCATTGACTTCGACGGTGAGGGCCGCGAGAGCTTGGTGGCGGTGGGCCGGGGGCCGGGGGGCGCGCCACGCGGGAACGTCCGGGGCGTGGCACCCACATGAACGTCCTTGGCTTTGTGGGCAGGGTGGGGAGCTCTCGGCGGTTTTGTGCAAGATTTCCTCCCCCTCTCCTTCCCCGCAGAGTTCCTGAAGATGATGGAAGGCGTGCAGTAAGAAGTCGGCTTCTCCCCCGCCCCGACCGCGCGTCCCTCGGGCCCGGGCGGTGCCACCCCGCCCCGTCCCACTCTCCGCCCCGGGAGGGAGGCGCGGCCCCTGCTGGCTCTGTGTCCAGAAAGAATAAAAACAGACGCTGAGAAGCACGTAGCCTGAGTGAGGGGAGGAGCAGGGGAGTGGGTGTCATGGCCCGCCGGGCTGGGCCGTGGCCCAGGGCGCCAGCCGAGCGCACTTGGGATCCGAGGAGGGGCGACCCGAGTTGCCTGACGCGCCGACGCGCTGGTCAGCTTCCCGGCCGGCTCCTGGTAGCTGGCGCTGGGCGTGGGCAGCTCGGCCGACGGGCTGCGGTGGCGCCTGGCGCTGGAGGAGGGTGGCCGGGGCCTTGGGGCTATCGGGGTGAGTGAGGGTGCCCGGGATGGGGGTAGGGTGAGGGCGCCGCAGGCGACCGAGGCCCCTTTCCTTCCCTACCGTCCCTCCTTTCTGGAGCCTTTTTGGGTCTTTGGTGCAGACTGCCGGGCTGGGGAGGGAAAGGGGAGTATCCCTCCGTTCCAGGCAGCATTCGTTCCTGCTTGACTTTTTCTACTTCGTCTGTTCTGACGTCTTCGTCTCCACCCTGGACCCCTGCCTCCAGCCCCTGCCAATGGGCTCAACACACGGCCGTCAGCACGATGGAGCCAAAAGAAATCTGACCTTGCTCCTCCCCCGTTGAAAGACCTTCAAGGCTCCCCATTGCTTCTAGAATCCAATCCAAATTCCTTTCCCCTCCTTCCCTCCCCTCTGGGCTCCAGTCACGCTGGGCGATTTGTCACTCCTGCCCTGGACAGTGGGAGTGCACTTTCAAGCCTTCTGGCTTTTGCTCCTGCCTTCTCCCTCCTTGGAATGCCCTTCCTCCTCTAAAAAGCCTGGCAAGTTTCTCAGCCCAGCTCAGATACCACGTCAAAGATACCAGGACCCAGCTCAGATACCACCTTCTCCCTTGATCCCTTCTCCCACTGGCTGTGCTCTGGCTTCTGTAACTCTTTGTGCACGACTCGATCACAGCAGGCAGCAGGTCAAAGCTAATGCCGCGCAGTGGTGCCTTAGCTTTAGAGGCAGGGTGCCTCTGAATGAGTTCGAACCCTCACTGCCATGACAAACCACTCTGTAATTCAGTTTCCTACTCTGTAAAATGGGGATAATGAGAATTATCACAACCTTGCAGGGTTGTGAGAACAAGTTAGTTTGTTAGTGCAGAGCGCTTAGAACAGAGTGTGACACGTACTAATGCTGTTATTATTTTTAAATGTTTATTTGAACAAATAAGTACATTCGAGAGCCCAACGTGGGGCTCGAACTCTCAAACGGTGAGATTCTGACCTGAGCCAGAGTCAGACGCTTAACCCGACCGAGCCACCCAGGAGCCCCACTAACGCTGTTATTAATGTCACTACTACCACGTTGAAACCCTGACTGGTGCGGTTATTCATCGCTACAGTCCTCCCTTTCCAGTTCCTTCGTGTTCTTGGCTCCCCTTTCTGAGGCATTCATGTTTCCCAGTTTCTATTTCCAGCCGGGGTCAGCACTCATCACCAGGACCGCTTGCTGTGTGCTGTGCCTTGCGGGCCTGATTGATGCACATAACCCTAGAGGCAGGCAGAGGCTGTTCTGTCCGTTTTACAGCGGAGGAAGGTGGTGACGTACCCGGGCACACACATGTGGAAACAGGAGCAAGGCTCTTAACTGTGGCACCACCTGCCTGTGGACAGTTCTCCCTAGCTGCCCTTAGAACTTCACACCCGTCCTGCTCTAATCTGATAAATTCCCCATCTCAGAGATGGCACCCTGGAGTTCTGGAGCCGCCTTCCCATCCGCGGTTTGCTCTGGTCTGCTGCTTTCCTTCTGTCTCCTTACTCTTTTATCCGTCCTCTCTGAGCCCGCTCAGTGTTGTGACTCAGAACAGTAGTTAACCTCCTGGCCGTTCCCTCCCCTCAAGGCTGCCAGAAGCAGCTTTCTGACACCAAATCCTACTCAAGGCTTTATTAGGTGCCTCAAGGTAAAGCCCCTGTATTTTATTATTTTTACTTTTTTAAAGTTTATTTATTTTGAGAGAGAGAGAGTGAGAGAGAGGACTGAGAGCAGGAGGGGCAGAGAGAGAGAATCCCAAGCAGGCTCCATGCTATCAGCAGAGTCTGGCGTGGGGCTCGAACTCATGAACCATAAGATAATGACCTGAGCTGAAACCAAGAGTCAGTCGCTTAACTGACTGAGCCACCCAGGTGCCCCAGAACCTTCTCGGTAAAGGCCTTTAATTTAAAGGCCTTACAAGCCCTTTGCGACCTGACGTCCATGCCACTATGCCACTATTCCATACTGCTGAACTTCTTGCTATCCAAGGAGTGTGCTCCCTTCCTTATCCCTCCCTCATGGCCCAGTCCATTCTCCAGAAAGCCCTCCTTGACTCTCCTCGTCTTTGTTAGGTGCCCCACCTCTGAGCTCTCATAGTACCCAACATCTAAGGAGGGCTTACCACATGCCAGGCACTACTCTAAGGTCTGTCTGTCCTATGAGGTAGCTACTAATATTGCCATTTTACGGAGTGGCTTAGTCTAAATGTACCCAAGTAACAGGGAGGGGTGTGGGGATTCTAACGATTGTTCTGCCTGTGAGGCCTGAGCTCCTAACCACCACTCTTATGGCACTTATTCAACCCCCACTGACCTGCCTGTCTGCCCCCTGACCTTCAGCCTCTGAGGACAGGACTGTGTTTTTTCCCCTGCTTGATCCCCAGCCCCAAGCATAGGGCTTGTACTGCAGGCGCTCAGTAATGGTATGGGGCGAATGGGAACAATACCTTCTCCGTCTTGTTGCAAGTGCCAGAAACCTAAATCAAATGGACTTAAACTAAAAAGGGATTTGCTGGCTCATGAAACTGGGATGCTGAGGTGTCAGCTGGAGGCCAGTCTCAGTGTCACCTCCATCTCCCAGCTACTGGTCTCTGCTTGGCTTTCTCCCATCTGCAATTGTCTGCACCAGCTGCCCGGACTCCCTCCTCTTTTAAGCAACCCTATTAGTAAAATCAGTTTACTTTCTCCCAGGGATTAATTCTAAGGAACACTCTGATTGGTTCTGAGCTATAGGCCACCCCTGTGACTGACACAAGGCAGGCCATGTGGCCATCTGGGTGGCCCAAGAATTGGATCAAGGACCACGTGGAGAAGCCTCCTAATGCAGACAAAAAAATATACCCGCCTTGGCCAGCATTTAGTAAGGATCATCTCAGTGCTACTTTCTGAGCTGTCTTCTTAGACATCCTCTAGTCACGTATTTTCAAAGTTGAGAGAGCCTCAGAATCCCGGAGAGCTTGTTGGGGCCAAGAATTTGCATTTCTAACAAGTTCCAGGTGGAAGGGCCACGCCTTGAGAACACCGCTCAGCTCATCTTCAACTTCGGGAGGAATGCAGATCCTCAGGCCCCACACAGACCCACTGAATCAACATCTGCACTGGAGGTAGACCCCAGGCAGACTTCTCTGCACATCCGATTGGGCAGCACTGCCGGGAGAGCTAGCCACACAGTGTCAGCCAAATCCCATCCCAGATCCACAGGCCACTTCTCACCTGCCTGCTCCGTGGGGGCACAGAGTAGGGAAGGAGCCTGGGCTGGCAGGAATAAGAGAAAAGTGAGAACCTTCCTGATGCCTTCCGCTGCTGCTGACAGTCAGCTGCTGGCAGAGCTGGGTGAGGCCAAGACCCAGGCGGTGTTGGAGGGCATCTTGCTGCTGTGTTGGTCCACGTTGGAGATTTTCCTGCAGTACCTGGGCTGGGGCCATCACCTTACTCCACCTCTCCCCCTGCCCAGACCCCAACTGGTCAGCACAGGAGTTTCCTCTCAGGGCCCCAAAGGCTGGGGCCTGTGGCAAGCCAGTGGAGAGGGCCTAGTGGCTGGGGGCCTGGGCCAGTGGGTACAGGAGCGGGAGGAATCGCTGGTGATGAGTGGGTGAATGTGAGTGGGGGCATGGGGGGCCTGGGGCAAGGGGGGAGTCGGGAGCTGTCCTGAGGTCTCTGCCCGGGAAGAGGCATTCCCCGGCTGTCTCCCAGACCCCAGGCCTGCTTAGGGTGAGCTGAGTGCTTTCTTTTTCCTTTTTCAGGACCAGAACATCCCGTCATAAAAGGTGGCTGGTCCTCACCTCCCAACCCCCTCCTGTGCGCACGTGTGCACGTACACGCTTTCTTCTTAAAATTTTTTAAGATTTATTTTTGAGACAGAGAGAGACAGAGCATGAATGGGGGAGGGTCAGAGAGAGGGAGACACAGAATCTGAAACTGGCTCCAGGCTCTGAGCTGTCAGCAGAGCCCGACGCTGGGCTCAAACTCACGGACCACGAGATCATGACCTGAGCTGAAGTCAGACGCTTCACCGACTGAGCCACCCAGGCGCCCCCGTACCCGCTTTCTGATTCAGCCTCATCTGTAACTCAGCTGGGCAGCTCCAGAGTCCACTGACGTCCCTGGTTCATGTCACAACTCTACAGAGGCATTTTGTGAGACCCATCTTATAGGTGAGGAATCAGATGCAGTCATGAAATGACTAAGCTCATAGAGGAACGAGTCCTCATCACCCCTGCGCAGCCACACAGCCTCTCAGCTGCTTCTAGTCCCTGGAGAGGAGCAGGGCAAGGGCCTGGACCCTACTCCACCCATGCTGAACACTCCCAACCCTGAGGAAATTACAAGGCAACTTGTACAAAAAAACCAAAAAAAAAAAAAAAAAAAAAAAAAAAAAACCAACCAATGTATTTATTTAATATATTCATCACAAGGGCTCAACCAGACACTTAATTTAAAAAACAGAAATAAAACAAAAATAACACCACAGTTTAAGATACAGAGTCCTAGGCAGAAATGAAGGAAAGGACAGACCGTCTAAGGAGAAAATAAAAAGACAACACAAGGAAAGAGGCTAGACAGTCAGGGTTCTTGGCTGGAGACCTGCTTTGAGTAGGTTTCTTGCAGATACTTCTTGAATGCTGGAAGAGAACAGGCAGGTATCAGGGAGTGGTGGGGACGGGGGTTAAGATGCACATGAGGGCAATCAAGGATACAAAATCTGGGGAGCCGGAGAGGATTTCTTAGCACAACAGAGTCCCTTTTGCTGCCCACCCAGTCAGGTCTTGGGGAGGGGTTCTGCTTCCAGTGAGGCTGGGGAGGTGACTGGGGGGGCCTCAGTGAGCAAATCGTTTGCACAAAGCTTTGCCTTCTACTTAAAAAGCCCCTCAACCTACATTAACGTGGGAAGAGTTTCCTGATTTTTATAGCAAACAAGCAAATCAGAAAACACCAAGGCAGAGGCAGAAGTGGATTCCCTAGGTTGACATCCACTCCCAACCCAGTCCTCAGGACACAGTCCCAAGTCACCAAGATCCTTCTGTGTGAGGGAGCCTTTGAAGGCTGGGGAGGGATCACCCGGTGCCGGGAAAGGATGGAGGACCCACCTGTGGGGTTTTTCCAGAGCTCAGCAGCATGTGTGTTCAAAGGGCTATCGATGTTAGGTTCTGTGGACGGAGAGAAAGAGAATGATCAGTAGGGGTAGAAGAGGCTGGCCTGGGGGAATCCCGGGAGGCCTGACAGGTTCCCGGGTTCAGGGGACGGGCTGGTCTCAGAAGTCACCTCCTAGCAGGCTCTGGATGGACAGCAGGATGGTCCTGACATCATACAAGGCAGACCACTTGTCCTTCAGGATGTCCAAGCAGATGTTACCCTGGGTGTCCACGTTGGGGTGGTAGCAGGGCGTGAGGAACTTGACCGTGGGCGCATTGTAAGGGTAGCCACTGGGGAACTCCAGGGAGAGTTTATACCTCAGGTCCTCGTATACCTGGCATCGGAGAAACAGGTGGGGAGTACACCTCCCACCCTGAGCCTCACAGCCCAACCCAAGCCCCAAAAAGGGGCTTGCTAGGACCTTTGGGTTTATCTGGGACTTGACAAAAGACAAAGTGTTGCAATGGCTCTGGTTCTTTCTCGCATATCTGGCAGGGACATCAGTGATCCTTATCCTACAGATAAGGGGCGTAAACTGGCATCCTGAGGGTTACCACAGCTGTGCTTTAGTCAGTTATAACATTAGATACTAACATGTAAAAACCAGGATGTTTTAGACATATACCCAGATTTTTTTATTTTTTAAAAGATTTTATTTTTACGTAATCTCTATACCCAACGTGGGTATAGACACAACCCCAAGATCAAGAGTTGCACGTTACACTGACTGAGCCAGCCAGGCACTCGTGGATTTCTGACTAATCGTAAACCAGATGTGGAGCAGGGCACCTGGGTGGCTCAGTCGGTTAAGCGTCTGACTTTGGCTCAGGTCATGAACTTGCAGTTTGTGAGTTTGAGCCCTGCACTGGGCTCTGTGCTGACAGCTCAGGGCCTGGAGCCTGCTTCCGATTCTGTGTCTCCCTCTCTCTCTGCCCCTAACCCATTCGCATTCTGTCTCTGTCTCTCTCAAAAGTAAATAAACATTAAAAAAAAATTAAAAATAAAATACCCCAAAACCCACCAACCAAAACCCAGACGTGCAGCAATGGCAAGCTGCCATCTTGGGACTTACTTGAGCCCTTTCATCGGCCAAAGTCCTCATGTACCCTCCATTCTCCTTTTTGTCTGGCCCCCTGTAGGCACTTAAGATGGGAAGCCCTGCTTTAAACCCAACCTCTTACTGTACAGAGGGAGAGACGAGGCCATAGGCTCAGAGCACAAGGCCATAGGCCAGCACGAGGTCCTGGCAGGGGAACGTCCTGCCAGGCTGAAGACTTGAAGCTGACCTGCACTTGGATTTCTCCTCCTACCTCTCCCCAGACCCAGCCAAGTCACACTCACCGACCTCAACCCTACACTTACTGTGCCAGCTGCTCCATGGATGGTCCCCACCCATTTGAAAAGGTTGTCGGATTCAGGGAAGGCAGAAATTCCTTTGTCACCAGACATCTGGGGGAAGAAACAACACCTGCTGGGCTGCAGACTACACTTTTAGGGGTCAGTGGGTGAACTCCTTCCTCTGAAGCGCATCACATTTTGATCCGAAATAAAGCAACCAGACCAAATTGACAGGCTTTTCTGGGGAAGCGATTCAGTTCTTGGGGGCTGAACCTTCCCCTTTGGGGAGGGGTACTGGGTATGTTAAGGAGAGAGGGGTTATGCAGAGAAGCAGAAGGGAGCTCTGTACCTCCAATCTTGTTGGATGCTGGGAATTCAACTGAGCATGCCAGTGAGTGCTGGTTACACACAAAGCCTCCAGATCATTCACAGACTAGGTAGATTTACATAGGGGCACTGAAGGATTTGAGTTGATATTCAGGGTTAATGCAGACAAGGTCATCTGGGAAGAAGCATTTCAAAGTATGACAGGATTAAGAATATTAAGGGTGGAGAGCAGGGTATGGGTAAATCTCCAGGCAAGGAAGTAGGACCAGGCAGGATAGAGGGAAAGCCTTGTATGGTTTCAGGGAACTGTATTTTAGAGAGAACTTCATGGTGGGGGTGGAGGTGGGATGGGGAGTAGACACTGCTGGAAGGAAAGGTGTAGGTGGGGTATATGAACTTCTTCCCAGAAGGGCGCCAACTGGACTCGTGTTTTAATCCCCTGCACTATGTCTAGCAAAGAACCTGATGTACGAAAGTCGCTGATTAGCGGAGGTGAGTGGGAGGTGGAGGGTGGAAGAACTGGTTGGGGGGTCTGGGCACGTAGTCACTCACCATAAGGGTCATCAGCTCCTGCTGTAGCCTGCAAAATGAGTGCTGGGAGTCATCTGGGAGTCTGGAGGAGCCAGGGCTCCAGGCGGTGCTTCTCCCCCCACCCCAATCTCTCTGCAGGAGCTGTCATGGAGGCTTCCCCTACCCCGAGGTCAGACTTCAGCGGGGGCACACTCATTTCCACTTCCATAGGAGGGTCCCAGTGAGTCCTCACCCTTCCTAATTCCAGGCTCCCGCAGGGCGGTCTGGCTTGTTCTTCACTCCCTCAGCTTCTCTGACGTCTCTCCCCGTGCCGGGTCCCAATTTCCACCCACTTCCGTCCCCACTCTCCCCCCGCCCCCCGCCAAGTCACCGAAGGTCCCAGTCACACTTTCATCTTGGCTTACCCGCGGAGGATCCTGGCAGCCTGCCTCCCCCTTCCGTCCTCCTTCGGGAGGCCCTCCCAGGGCGGCCCGAGCTCCCGGCGTGCCCTCCTGTCCCCGTATCTGCCCGCTCAAGGAGGAGGTGGGGGCCCGGAAGTCCGAGGTCTCGACCCCAAGGCCCAGGGCGTGCTGGGCACGGCCAGTGTTACCTCCATACCGCTCACCTCTTGCCCACGGGGCCCCGGGCAGCGCCCCCGCTGGGCTCGGCTCCTTTGCGGGCGGCGGCGACGCTGGCGGCGGCTGGGTCGCGGTTCTGGGAAGCCATCCGGGCGGCACGGGGAGGGAGACAGGAACTCGGAGAGCACAACTGCAACTGCAGGGCTGGGGGCCCGCCCGCCCGCGTTTGAATTGTAACCCTCCGGCTGCACCAGCCAATCATCGGCTCGCTTGGGTTTGATCCAGCCAATGAGGAGCGCCAGAGCACTCTGTAACTGCGCAACTGCTAGACCCACCCTCCAGCGTACCACTATTGGGCGGCAGGAACAGACTTCTGATCGACGATTGGTAGAAGAGGCCGCCATTAACTAACGGATCTGCAGCGGATTGGTGGCCTTTGGAAAACGCCGACCATTAAAGGGCCAAGAAAAAGTCCACGTGGGATGATGAACCCTTCCAGGACAAACGCCGGGATGCGGCTGGGAACGGCCGGCGCGCTCAGCCAGGATCCCTACGCCCAGGGGAAGGGAGCGTCCGGGTCTCGTTGACGTTGGTACTTCTTCCCTCAACCCGGAAACCCCTGGTCCTCCATCTATTATATGTCCCGGGCACCTCTGAAAACTCATGCGAGGGGAATGATGGCCAGAACAGGAGACTCTTAGAAACGGGCTCATAACGCTGCCTCTCCAACCGTCCTCTGGGACCTCGGACACGACATTTCGTATCTTAACCTGTAAAACGGGGGGGGGGGGGGGGGGGTAATGAAAGCCTCTCCTCATTTTCTGGTCTGTCATCAACCCCTATGGATGCCAGCCATCACATTCTGGCACTTCGTCTATACCTTAGGGGATGAAGAAATAAGAGAGACAGGGAAGGTTAACAAAGCACATGATGTCCCCAGCCTCGTCTCATAAAGCAGATAATGCCTGGGGCAGTGGGACTTCACTGGGTCTGACCTGGAATGGGGGAGGGTAGCTGGTCATCTTTTCCTGTGCCCCCTTCTTCTAGAGCCCTTGGTAATCCGTCCATCCCTACAATGCAGACCACACAGCAAGCTCACTATGTTTATTACAAACTGTTTAATTGCTTCTTAACCCGACAACTTTACAAATATAGAACCACGTGCCATTCTGGGGGTGCTCTGTAATGAGTCACTACAGACTAGCCCAGGCACAGTTTAATGCCGCTGAGATCCATCCAGGAGCAGTCCCGGCAGTGGCCTCAGCCATGTGGGGGAGGGCCTTGGGAGGAGGGCTGCCAAGTGTGGCCAGGGGACCCGGCTTCAGGTCTGAGGAGGTGCTTCAACAGCACGATGCTCATGCTCTGTCCGTAGTGTCTCCATGTACTTTCGCATCTTTTCAACCATCCAGGAGGGTAGCACAAAGGATTTCAGCTCCTCCAATTTCAGGTCCAGGCATCCTCTGGAACAGACATTGAGGAGAGTTGAAGCAAGGGAGGGTATGGGCCCAGGCTCACCCCAAGGGGCTACTGTGATGGGGGGGGAGAGGCAGGGGACAGATGACTGGTTTTACCTGTAGTCATCACTGGCAGCAAGGTCCCGGATGTCCTCCTCAATGAGGAGGTAGGCCTGAGGTGGGAGCAAAGGAGAGCGGTCACTGCCTTTGATTCAATTCAACTCAACAACACTTGATTAAACATGTGCTTACTGTCAGGGCTGGAAGGGAGAGGGGCATGATTTACAATTTAGGAGGGGAGACTGAGTAGGGAGAGACTGGGGAACAGCGCCCTGAGACCACCTTTCACACATATAGAAACTTTATGGGTTAGGGAGTGGGACTGGTGACTTATTTATGGCCCTTTCCTCTTAAAAAAGGCCTCTGAGGTAGCTTAAAATGAAATGGCAAGAGAGCTAGCAAAACACATATGGAAACAGGAAATCAGGAGGAGGAAGCCATATGTTAACTCTAAGAACGAAGACAATCTGGTTTTGAACTTCATGGCAAAAGGGAAAACATGAGAAGCTGCACACACTGCTGTGGTCCTGGGGCCTACGGAACAGCTTTGGCACAATGCCACGGTCTGCAGTGGGAGAGAGCCCTCTCATGAGCTCACCATACAGGGGATGTCATCCATCACATGAGAAAGTCTTCTGTGAGAGACAGTTCTTTCTGCTCTTATGGTCAGGATTGTGTGTCCCCTGAGGAATCTGTTTTCACCTTATGAGCACTGTGAACTATCTAACAGATGAGGTGTCCTTGAGAAGGGCCTAGAGCTAAATTTGTGAAAACCCATGGAAGTGTGCTGGTTTATCAAGTCAGCAATTAAAAAAAATTAAAAAAAGTCAGCTGCTAGTCTTGCAGCGCCTGGGTGGCTCAGTTGGTTGAACATCCGACTCCGGCTCAGGTCATGATCTCATGGTTCGTGAGCTCGAGCTCAGCATCAGGCTTACTTCTCAGTGCAGAGCCTGCTTTGGATCCTCTGTCCCCCTCTCTCTGCCCCTCTCCTGCTCATGCTTTCTCTCTCAAAAATAAAAATTAAAAAAGAAATAAAGCTCGTCTTGCTTATCGCTTAACTTTAGATCCTGTCCTTCCTTTTTCCCATCGATTTCTTATTTATGTTATGTTGCGTTTTATGTATCAGTGCTAAGCTCCCTGACATCTTCTTAAACAGGGGGTAGGAATAAGAAGAGTACTAAAAAGAAGATGGTTTTTCCTTGCCAGAAAGGAGATGGCATACTGGTTCGCAAGGCCACTGAGTTCTAACAGGTGCAGTCACAGTGGTGCGACTGAGGCCTCAGGTGGGAGACACTGCATGTGATGAACAAAACCCTGCTACTTTTAGAACACACACAGCGATGATTTTCCCCAAGATTGTTGCTTGATATAAGCTAAGTACTCTTTAAGCAGAGGTGATTCTGGAAAGGGCTGCTAGGTGTGGCAAACAAGTTATACTGCATGTGCTAACTCCTACTGACAAGAGGTGCTGCCTGGATCACTGTGTTGGGAAGATTCTATAGCTGTGTCTGGTAGAAGAGTGTTGTGATCCACGAGTGCAATCTGTCAATGGGCACGTGAGGGGAAAGTAGCGTTAAGTGTGTCTGGTGCTTGACATTTGTAGGCACAGCGAATACAATCTAAATACAAGGGATGATGTGGGAGGCTGAGGGAGTGGTGTGTGGGAAGGGAATCCAGGGATTAAGTCCGACCTTCAGCATGAAGGAATGGGCCCTCTCCACCCTGACAAGTCTCCCTTTCCACATTCGTTAGGCTTTGAGTCTCACTGAGTCTCACGTGGAGGTAGGCCGGAACCTTGGTCCCCGGGCTGGGTGGGTCTCTGACATGGCACGTGTGAACAGTGCTTACCATCTTCCCTCCTGTTGCCCGCATGTGATGCTGCTCGGCCAGCCAGTGCTTGTCCTGGGGGTCAGCTGCGTACTGTGAGGGATGAAATCACAGACGTTAGCCTAGTGAGAGGAACTTTTCTCATTTGGTCCCAGAGCCATCTCTTGGTCCCTGAGTAGCTCTTACTAAGAAGACCTCGTCTCAGCCTGGTGGATGTCAGAGGGCTCGCCAACTTCTTCACAGTCAAGTAGAGCTGAGCCCAGGAGGCCAGGGGTCGGGACCCCCATACTAGACCTTTAGCACTTCTAATCCCTACCCCTTCCCTTCTCAGAACACAGAACTCTGGCAACTGGTCAGACTGATGACTACTATTCTAGAGCTTAACTCCTCTTTAAAAAATGACCTGAGGTAGTTTATAACACATGTGAATGGTTATGGTGACCATTATTTTCTAAGACAAAAATCAGGACAGGTCAAGCTCTGGGGGAGGCAGAATAGTACTGCGGTGAAGAACCTGGTTTTGGAATTAGGTTTAAATTCCGGTTCCTGCCCCTTAGTAGATGGTGTCAGCCTGGGCAGTAATTTGCTTGGGACTCGGTTTCTTCATCCGTGAAATGGTGTTCATACTTACCTCATCGGGTGCTCGGTAAGGATAAATGATACAGTGCATAAAAAGTAGGAAAGATAGCACCCGACACAGTAAGTGCTCAATAAAGGTAGGTTTTATAAGACAGGCACAACATTTGAGATAGAGACAAAGCAGAGAAATCTGCATCGTTACCACTCTTTGAGTTTAAATACTTATTTCATTTCCCAAGTAACATAAATATTAATCAGAAAATTTAAAAGTATGCACTTTCTGACCCAGCAATCTCACTTCCAGGGATGTATCCTGCAGAATCACTCACACATGTACACAGGCATATTTGGGAAAGCATTGTGTGTAATAGCAGAACTACTGGGAAAAAATGTAAATATCCATTAATAGCGGAGTAATGAAGTAAGTTATGGAATATCTAGTCTATAAGTTCTACACAGCTGTTAGAAATAAAATGAAGGAGACTTAATTTAATAACATGGACAAATCTCTCAGATATTATCCATAGATTCATAGTGGTCAGCATACTTTTTCTTTTCTTTTTTTTTTAAAGGGCCAGCTAGTAAGTATTTTATTTTATTTTTTTAATTTTTTTTTACATTTTATTTATTTTTGAGAAACAGAGTGAGACAAAGTGGAGGGGCAGAGAGAGGAGACACAGAATCGGAAGCAGGCTCCAGGCTCTGAGTAAGCAGTCAGCACAGAGCCTGATGCGGGGCTTGAACCCACAAACTGTGAGATCATGACCTGAGCCAAAGTCTGATGCTCAACTGACTGAGCCACCCAGGCACCCCAGCTAGTAAGTATTTTAAACTTTGCTGGCCACATACATTTTTGTCACGTATCCTTCATTTTTATTTTTTTAAATTACTTTTTAAAAATATAAAAAACCAGAGTTGGACAAAAATAGGCTATAGGTTGGATTTGGCCCCCAAGCCATGGCTGCTGGTCCTGAATGTTAGCTCTGTGGGACACCTGGGTGGCTCAGTCAGTTAAGCATCTGACTCTTCATCTTGGCTCACGTCATGATCTCACAGTTCGTGGGTTTGAGCTCCAGGTTGGGTTCTGTGCTCACAGCACAGAATTCCTGCTTGGAATTCTCTCTCTCCCTCTCTCCCTGCACCTCTCCTGCACATGTGCTTGTGCACATGCGCACTCTCTCCCTCAAGAATTAAAAAAGAAAGAAAGAAAGAAAGAAAAGAATGTTAGCTCTGTGAAGGCAAGGAGTTTTTTGTGTCTGTTTTGTTCACTGCTATGTATCTAGCACCTTGAGAGTGTTTAGCACTCAATAAATATTTGTTCAATGAATGAATTTTGGGGTAAAAAAAATACAATCAGAGAACACTATGTACTTATTTTTTTTTTTAAATTTTTTTTAACCTTTATTTTTGAGACAGAGAGAGACAGAGCATGAATGGGGGAGGGTCAGAGAGAGAGAGGGAGACAACACTATGTACTTATATACATATTACGGCTACTGACATATGTATTGTCAAATCACTAAAGGACACACACACACACACACACACACACACACACTCCCATGTGTGTGCACAGGGCGGGAACTGAAGGATGCTACCATGTTGGTGGTGGTGGCCTCTAGGGGAGGAGACTCCAAATCAAGGGTGAAGGGAAACTTTGTGTTTTGTTCCCTATTAGCTTCTGTATATTGAGTCTTTTTACAATAAGAATGGAGTGATATATTTATAATAAAAAAAGTTAAAAAGGAAAAAAATTTGAATAATGTGTCAGAAGGACAAGAATGGGCAAAAAATTCAATAAGCAGTTTACAGAAGAAATACAAAGGGATGCATCGAAATGATGCTCGTTGTCACTAACAGAATATAAAGTAAAACAACAAAAACATTTTCCCTCCACTTCTTAGATTGGAAAGATTACAGTGAGACATCACACCCACCAGTAATGAGTGTGGATCGGCAGTTTATTGCAAATGGCTAATCTAAGAATCGAGAATGTCTGCTGGTTACAACGAACATTTGCTGAGCCCTTGCTATGTGCCAGGCATTGCTCCGGGAGTTCACTGCACTCTCTCTTAATTCTGCTCATCCTAAAAGGTTGGTTTGTATCATTTTCTTTTTGTAGATGACAAAACAGACTGGGAAATGTGAAGCCACTTGCTCAAGGTCACCTGGCTACTAAGCGGTGGAACCTGGACTGAAACTCTACTCTTAACCACTGTGCTACTGGAGTTCCAAGTAGGTCCCGGAGCACAGACATGGGAGATAATGCTAGAGGGGTTTTAGAAGAGGTGGAGGTTACAGAAGAGTCAGGCAGAGATACGCCTGGGGGAGGAAGGTCATCAAGCGCAACAGCAGGAGTGAAGGCACTGAAAGGGAAACGAGGTAGCAAGTAGGCATACTGTCCAGGTGCTGAGGAGCCCAGGACGTAAGACTGAAAGACTAGAAGCAAGTCTGCCCATCAGAGAACTTGAACTTGCACAGAATGTAGCACACAGAGCCGTAATTCTGGGACCCCAAAGGAGCCGTGTGGTTCTGGCAAGGGGCACCAAGCCTTATGCACAGGTGCAACATCACCTGTCTTCAACACACACGCCCTACTATCTTTGTAATATATTTGGATGCTTTTGTGACTGAAAAAACATAAATTCATTTAAGGGGGTGAGGGAATTTGTGCCCCTCCCCCATTATTTTCTTAAATAGTAGAGACCAAAGTACCTTTGTTTGAAAAGGATTAGAACTGCTGCCCTGCTTCAATCTCTTTATTTTATAGACAACTGAATAAGGTAGTGGTAAAGAGCTCAAACTTTACCAAAGACAGGCCCGGCCTGGAATCCTGACTCACCACTTACTGGCTGAATAACTTTGGGCAAGTCACTTAGCCATTCTTTACCTCTGGGTTGTTTTTTGTTTTTTGGTTTTCCCTTTGTAAAACAATATAGCAATCCCTATCTTAAAGGATAGTTCCATGAGATAATGTAAGTGCAGCACAAGAAACTGGTACACAATAAGCATACAAAGAAAGTTGCTGTCATTATTGAGATACAGAGTTGTTGAGTAAATTACAAAAGGTAAGGTTAAGGGCAGAGGGGTGACTAGAACCCAGAAGTCCTGACTCCCAGATCAGTATTTGTTCTAAACTTCTCTGTGCCATCCAGAGCTCCCAACAACCATCTACACACACTGCAAAGGCCTGCCTAACTCCTAGCACTCACCTACCTTAAAGAGGTGCGGGTGCTTGATGTAGATTCTCCCTCTGGTGCCCCCCATCCCCAGGGCCCTGAAAAGGAACAGACGAGTGGTAAGGATTCCAGCAGCTGCAGTCCTAGGAGCAGGCCCCGGAGTTGCCCCCCTCCCTCCGCGCCAAAGCTCTTGGACTTACTTGTTGGCTCGAGATCCCAACACGAAGGTGGTAGATTCATTCAGCCGGGCTGGGTCCCACTATGCAAAAGATAGAGGCGGGTGAGGGTGAGGTGTACCTGGTGGACAGGATGGAAATACTCTTCCTACCATTATCTTTGTCCACTATTCCAAACAGCTGATTCAAGTAACCGAGTACTGACGATATGCTAGACTAAATATTGGGGATAAAGAGACGAGTAAGATACAGTCTGCTCTCCGGGGACCACAGACGTATGTGTAGTAATTATACCACCATGAGACAGGCAGGGGTACAGATGAGGGCCGGGCATGAGGGATGCCAAGGGGGAGAGCAACAGGAAGGCTCCCTTGCAGAGGTAATTCCCAAGTTAATTCTGAAAGGGCGGAGGAGAGGAAGAAAGGGACCAGGATGAATGCAGGAGGGGACAGTGGGCTTGGCGTGCTAGAGAAACCATGAGCAATTCTGTTACACCTAAAGGAGAGGGAGCACAGATTAGCAAGTGGCAACTGATGAGACTGGAGAGAGAGGCAGAGAGGGCTTGAGGCCCTGGTATGCTTCTTTTTGTGGGTCTGTACTTTATTCTGTAGGCCACGGGGAGTTACTGAGGCCTCTAAATAGGGAGAGTCAGATTTGCTTTAAAGACAGCTCACTTGCCCACAATGTGGCTAATGGATTGGAAGTGGCAAGACTGTAGGCAGGGAGTAGTTTAGAGGGTGCTGTCCTAACGTACTTCTGAAAGATGAGGGTCTGAGCTCAGATGGCAGTATGGATGACGAGAAGGGAAGAGGAATGGTGATATATTTGGGAGGTACAATTGTCCAGGACTTGAGGGGATGTAGATGGGAAGGAGGGGGAGAGGGAAAGATGACTCAAGTAGAGAATGTCAAAGAAGGTCTATGAAGAAAGATTCTGACTGCAATGTGGGATATTTGAAATGCTATGGAAATTCCAGGCAGGGCGTTCTAGCAGGCAGGGTATATAAATTTTACACCAGAAAGGGAGGTATGGGACAAACAAGGGGGTATGGCAATTTCAGGACATACTGAGCCCTGAGTACATCATTCCCAGAAACTTCGGGGGCAGGAGTGGGCCAGGGAGAGAATTCTGAGGAACGCCCATGTATATGGGTCATTGCTGAAGAACTCACGAGAGAGAGAAGGGATGTCTGGGGAGGAACAGAAAGATCAGGCAAATGCAGGAGCATTTCACTCAAGGGAGCAGAGTTTAAGACGAAAGGCATGGTCACCAGTGTGAGAGCAGAGAAGGCCAGTAATACAGGAGGTGGAACCTTTCTTTTCTTTTCTTTCTTTCCTCTTTCTTTCTTTTTAATGTTTATTTATTTTTGAGAGAGAGACAGAGCACGAGAGAGGCAGAGAGAGAGGGAGACACAGAATCCAAAGCGGGCTCCAGCTGTCAGCTTAGAGCCTGACATGGAGCTCGAACCCATAAACTACAAGATCATGACCTGAGCCGAAGTCGGATGCTAAACTGACTGGGCCACCCAGGCGCCCCGGAGGTGAAACATTTCTACACTTGATCTTAGCCAAAAGGCCGAGAAGCAATGGGAGGTGAAACATTTCTACTGGACACAGCCTCAACCAGGACAGAGGAGTTTTCAGGTACCTTACTGGGCTTCCACACATGATTTTATTTGAAGAAAGGATTCTATTGCTAAAAGAGCTTGCAAACAACCGTTCTGGAGGCAACAGAGGCTAATGGTTAAGAGCATAGCCTCTGGTGGCAATGAACCTTGGCTTTGAGACTTGGGTTGACCACTCAGCAGGTATGCGACTCTGAGCATGTCTCTAAGCCTTCACATACGTTCGAGGGTATTAAGTGTATAAGATAACTAGATAAAATAGTTACTTCCCACAAGGTCGTTCACAGGAAAGGAAGCTCAACTACAGAAGCATAACAGAATCTATCTCATAAGATTGTTATAAAGATTAAATGATACTCCTGAAACCAGTATTACACTATATGTTAACTAACTAGAATTTAAATAAAAACTTGAAAAAAAAAAAAAGATTAAATGCAATCACATAATCCGTACAAAAGATTTAGTACAGTGCCTGTCACATGTTAAGTATCCTTAGCTCCAATCCCTATTTAAGACCCTTCTGGGAGGCCAGCAGGGGCGTGGATGCAGGGCAGGGGTCGGGGAATTGGGGGATGGCTCTGGAATGGCATTCACAAATACCTCACACACTCGCCCCTTCCCTCATGGTGGGCCCAGAGCCTTGACTGAGTCTCCCTGGCATCGTGGTCACTGCCATGCTCACATAATCATACCTTGGGGCCTTCTCGGCGAATTGGTTCACAGGATTTTGGTTTCCATCTGATTAGAAGGAAAGAAGAAAGGTGACTTCTCCGAGGTGAGGCCCAGGACTGGAGCAGAGCCTGCTGGCGGTGGTGGGAGTTCCTCACATACTCTCACTTTGGCCCTGGCTGTCTTTCCTCCTGGTAACCCACAGGAGGAGGTACGAAGGCAAAAAGCCATTCTAGGACTGGCTCTGATATTACCTAGCCACGCGGACAAGTCCGGGAACCTCTCTGAGCTGCAGTTTTCTCATCTGCGAAAAGGAGAGAACAGCAGCAACTGCCCTCCCTCTCCTGTTTGTGAGCAGCGGGGCTGCTTCGGGAGACCACGCTACGGTACGATGACTTTACTGCTCCGTCTCCTAGACCAGTGGTTTCAAGCTGTCCCCGTTGTTCCCAACCCCACCCGTGCGGCTCTATCAGGCTTCCATGTAAAGTTTTGTTTGAAAGAAAGATTCTGCTGCTTCAAAAACCGTAGTGCAATTTTGTTGATTATTAGCTGTGGGACCCTGGACAGAAATTCTCTGAGTCTGTCTCCTTACTTGCAAAAGTAACTATACCTTCACTACAGGGTGGCTGTAAGGATGAAAAGGTAAAGTACATAAGGTGTTTAGACCAGTTGTGGCACCTTATGAGCATTTAATATATACTAACAATAAAAACAGCTCTGGTATTTAATCAAGCTGGGCTGAACAGTTCTGGGGCAAAAGCAGGATAAAACAGTGTCCCCCCCTTTGCTGCCTTCTTTCCCCAGCCCTCAAACCAGACTAACCCTCCTCCCTGGTGACTCAAATGCTGGGTCTGATTTTGGCAGGCAGAACTCTGGCCTGTCCCCCTCCAGGCCCACTCCCTCCCCGTTCTCACCACACCGCTGGCCCCTACTCACACCATGCCGGCAGCCGCCCGGTCATTTGACAGCATGTGTCCAGGAGGCCGTCCCTTCCTCTGCCGTAAAGAACAGCTGTCAGAGGCCTGACCCTGTGGGAAGCCCTACCCCACAGTGGACGTGCCACTGGCAGGTCCAGGGTCACTTGGTGGGAGATGGTTTTCCAAAGAGACCAAATGAGAGTGAACAGGGAGAGTAACAGTCTCCAGGGGCCCTGCCTCTTATGCTAGATAGGCTCCACGGTGCACGGAGGAGGCCCTCTACCTTCTTCTGGACTTGTAGGGCCTTTTCCCAGCCAGAAAATGGGGAGATGGTTTACCTTTTTGGGAATGGGGCTTCCTCGATGGGCACATTCTTCTTCTGTCTGTCGGCCACGCTGGAGGAAAATGGAAGGGAGGAGTCAGTGAGAGTCCAGAGCCTGGGACTACACCCTCCAGCGCCTCCCTGGACCAGGCTTCAGAAGCTCTCCCAATGATGCTATTTGGACCTGGTCCTATAAACAGGTAACACGTGGAACCTCCCTGGGCCCACAGAGTTCACTTGCCTCCCAGCCTCATTGGTCTCCCCATGCAACACCCCAGACACAGTGAGTCTGACCTTTATCCCTGGAAGTTCATGGGTCAATCTGGGTATTACTTTTTCTCCATCTGAAAACAGTAGTTTAGCCTGAAGGGAAAAGACCAAGGTGTTAACAGTTATTATCTTGGTGGATAACAGCTAGGTTAAAACTCCAAACTGGGTTGAAAATTTTTCATGATCAGTACAAAGGCACCCCAAGATATACATATAAACAGAGACCTATTTTTTAAAATAATTAAGTACGGTTGACCCTTCGAATTGTGTAGGTCTACTTACACACAGATTTTTCCCCATAAAAACAGTACAGTACTGTAAATGTATTTTCCTTATAATTTTCTCAATAACATCTTCTTTTCTTTAGCTTATTTTATTGTTAAGAATACAGTATATAAAACATACAACATACAAAATGTGTTCATCAACCGCTGATGTTATTGGTAAGGTTTCAGTCAATAAAGGTGTTAGTAGTTAAGTTTTTGGAGTCAAAGTTTATAATATGTGGGGGCATCTGACTGGCTCAGTTGGTAGAGTGTGGGACTCTTGATCTCAGGGTAGTGAGTTCGAGCTCATGTTGGGTGCAGAGATTACTTAAAAAATTTTTAAAAAAATGTTTTATCTATTTTTGCAAAGAGAGAGAGGGACAGAGAATATGAGTGGGGGAGGGGCAGAGAGAGGGGAACACAGAAGATCTGAAGCTGGATCCACGTGGACAGCAGAAAGTCCATGTGGGGCTCGAACTCACAAGCTGTGAGATCATGACCTGAGCCGAAGTCGGATGTTTAACCGACTGAGCCACTCAGGTGCCCTGAGATTACTTCTAAAAACAAGTTTATATGTGCATTTTCTACCACAGGAAATTGGCGCCTCTCATCCCTGCCTGTTCAAGGGTCAACTGTAATTAATGATCATTGATGAAAAATTAGAAAACTATGTAAAAAAAAAAAAAAAAATCAAACTTGAAATTTCCCATATGCACAGGCTACTGTTAATATTTCAATGTAAATTCCTCATTACTCTTTTCCTTGTAAATATATACTATATATTTTTCCTAACTAAATGCATTAATACAATACATATTACTTCATAAGCCACTGCTTTTCATTTAATAAATATTTGGCACCAAGTATAGACGTGCTGGGGACATAGTAGTAAATAAATAGCACCTGCAAAGTCACTGCTCTTGTGGAGCTCACACTCTGTGGGCAATCTGGAAGTAAGGAAATCAACAAACATACAAACAAGGTAATTTCAGATCATGATAAATGCTCTGGAGAAAAAAAGTCCAGGCAGATGTGACAGACAATTAGCAGAGGGGAGGCTGTTCGGCGAAGGCAGCCTTCTGGGCTGGGCAGGAGGAGGAGGAAGAGGGAGAGGGGGAGGAGGAAGAGGAGGCAGCAGTTAGAAGAAAAGCTGAGGGGAAGCATGTCAGCAGCAGGGAAGAGTGCAAGAGCACCAAGGTGGGAACAGACTTGGCCCGTGTGAAGAAAAAGATGGCCTGGCAAATAATGGGCAGAGGACAGAGGGGTGAGTGAGGAGCCCTATAGTCATGTGAACACCTGTGTTCATGTGAGCGGCATTTGACAGGCCTGGGCACTCCCCTCTTCTGGAAACTCTTTCCTACAGGCTCCTGTGGCCACACTTCCCTGGTTTTCCTCCTACTTGTGTGGCCACTGTCTCTCAGCCTTTTCTGCTGGCTCATCTTCCGCAATCTGGTTCATTCTATCTTCTTCCATTTGGTATTCTAACTACTCTCATCATGTTCACAGCTCCACTTAACATCTATAAAGTGACGACACCATAATTTAAAAAAAAATTTTTGAGTAGAGTTGACACACTATGATTTTTTCTCTTCAGCTGTGGCTTCTCCTTTGAGCTACAGATTTATACAACAGTCTGTCTGATGTCTATGCGCTGAGGTCCCCAAATCTGCTAAGTCTGAACTCATGACCTCCTCCAAACGCTGCAGTGTAGGGTGCATAAGTCTCCATGTGAAATTATGTGCATATTTTGTGGTAATTTAATTCATACCTGTCTGCCCTAACCAGGCTGTCAGTTTTATGAGAGCAGGAACCCTGCCTGTTCATTTGCCATTTGTTCCTTTGTTTCCTCATTCATTCATTCATTCATTCACTCACTCACTCACTCACTCACTCACGCAATCACTCAACACTTTGTGTACACATATTACGAGTCATAGTCTCAGGCTGGGAATACCGCAGCGGACAAGATCAGGCCTCAACTCTTGCAAAGCTCAAGCTTTTAGCAGAGGTGGGGGTGGAAAGGGAGACAGGAAGTAGGTGCACGAACTATTAATAATTTCATATTGAAATAAATGGTAGAAATAAACAAGTAAGGTGACAGAGATTAACTGGAGGTGAGGAAAGGAGTGAGATGGGGTGCTACTTTAGATGGAGTGGCCAGGAAAGGCCTCTCTGATGAGGCAATATTTGAGCCAAAGCTGAAGAAAAGGAGGCACCTATATAAAGAGTTAAGGATAGAACATGCTGGGCAGTGAGAACAGCAGGTGCCAAGGTGGTGAGCTTGGTGTACTGGAGAAGCAGAAAGGACTCCAGTACAGCTAGAAGATAGCCAGCGAGGGAGTGGTGGGATGAGATGAAGTTAACGGAGCTAGTGCAGGTAGGGAGGGCTCTGTGGATCACGTTAAGGCATCAGGGTTTTACTCTGCCTGCGGTGGGAAGTCACTGGGCTTTAAAGAGGAGAGCAACGCAATCTGGTTCATCTTTAAAGAGAAAGGTCTGGCTGCCGTGAGAGTGGACCGGAAGAAGGCAAGGGGGGAGGCAGCTCCGGGCTCAGATACACATTTGAGAATCATCAGCAGTTAAACTGCTTCAAAGCCACAGGACTGGAGGGAATCACCTAGAATGAGAGTGAGCCGCAGAAGAGAAGGGGTCTGAGGACTGAATTCACGAACGCACCAATGGTTAAGAGGGCAGGTAGAGAAGGTGAGCTGGTCCAGGAAGCCGAGGAGGAGCGGACGCAAAGTCAAGGCACTGGAGAGGAGTGTTCGAAGAAACATGAAATGACCCCCTGGCACAAACGCTACCAAGAAGTAAACTGAGGACACTTCGGGTCCAGAGGATCTGACAACATGGAGGTTACTGGGGACCCTGAGCTGGGAGGGGTTTTGGTGAAGTGGTGAGGAATGGCACCGAAACAAAGTGAGTGAAAGAATGAACAGCAGGTGCAAAGTGGAGCCAGTGACAGCCTCCTTTCCCAAAGTCTAGCTCTAAGAGGGAACAGGGTGGCAGATGAAGGAGACCGCGGGCTCAAGGGTGGTCTGTTTTTGTTCCTCACTGCATTCCCCGTGCCCCCATGAGTGAACACACATAGGTGAAAACATACATAGGGAGAAGAAGAAAAGGCACCAAAATGTTAATATGAGTTACTGCTGGTAGGGAGATCAGGAGGAATTTGAATTTTCTTCCTCATAATTTATTCTAATTTTAACATAAACCAGCAGCAGGTAACATTTACTGAGTCTTGGTTGCTGACTGAAATGTTTTCAGAGTACCACCACATTTAAACCTCACAACAATCCTATGAGGTAGCACCTCTCTACTCACTTTGCAGATGAGAAAATGGAGATTCAGTGAGGTGAGGTAACTTGCCTAAAGTCACACAGTGAGTCCAGCCAGCACTCATATCTGGATGGTGTAAATCAAGAAAAAGCCTGCCTTCTTAACTACTATGCCAAATTGTTAATGGATGTATATTACTTGCATAAATAGAATGAACAAATAAAAACAACTGCTGTGCAAAATAAAATGAAGGACACAAAAAATGCAAGGCAACGGGCTATTGCTAAGATCAGCCATTTCTCCCTAAGAAATCGCCATAAAGGGATAGCTAAGGAGATTAGGGAACATGACTGAGATGGTAAATGTCGGTAACAGAAGTGCAAACAGGCAAATCAAGTCTTAACCCAAACAAACTAAAAACCCTACTCTAATTATATCATGTCCAATGTGAAGAATCTTTGCATGTAATGAAGTTCTGCGTGCAGTTTAGACAAGGGGACCCCAAAGAACTTCCGAGTACCTGGCCACCAAAAACTAGGTTCTGTTGTAAGGCAGTTGTGTATTACATTTACTATTTTTTTAAAAATGTTTTTAATGTTTATTCAGTTTTTGAGACACAGAGAGAGAGCATGAGCAGGGGAGGGGCAGAGAGAGAGGGAGACAGAATCTGAAGCAGGCTCCAGGCTCTGAGATGTCAGCACAGAGACCGAGACGGGCTCGAACTCACAAACCATGAGATCATGAGCTGAGCTGAAGTCGGATGCTTAACCGAGCCACCCAGGTGCCCCTTACATTTATTATTTTTATTTTTTTAAGATTTTATTATTTTTTAAAGTAATCTCTACACCCAACGTGGGGCTTGAACCCATAACCCCAAGATCAAGACTCGCACACTCTACTGACTGAGCCAGCCAGGGGTCCCTAAGGCAGGCGAGTGTTGTAATTATGGATAGAACTCCCATGTATTTAATATCTAGTATGTTCTGCGTCAGTAGTGTATGTATATTTTCTCATTTAATCCTTACAGCAAACCTTGGGGGTAGGGGGGTGGGATTCTTACTCCTAATTTTAGGAATAAGGAAACTGAGGAACAGAAAGGTCAAAAGACTTGTGCAAAGTTTCTTGATTCGTCTGGTTTCAAGATGGACTTTGGGCTTTCTACCTTCCTGTGCTCTAATTCCTGTGCTCTGATCATATACCTTCAGTTCCACATGCTAGCTTCCCAGTCCCATCAATCCCAGCAAGGGGGGAGTCCACAAGGTGGACATGGGGATTCAGGAGACTGGAAAGGTGAAACCATTCGTGGAGTACAGACTATGCCCAGTTCACTTTAATCTCATCTTTCATGGGGACTCAGGCATAGTTTCACACATTTCCCTTCCAATCTCCTCTTGGCAGCCAGAGTGATCTTTCAAAATGCAAATCTCATTAGGCGGCTCTTTTGCTTAAAACACCATAGTACAATTCAGTTTGCAGTGCTCTGCTTGATTTGGCCTCTGCTTACCCTTCCGACCTCATCGAGTATTTTCTCCACCCTCTGAAAATCAGCAACCCTGCCTGCTTTCCATCCCTTAGATGTACTCCACTCCCTTACCTTGTAGTGTACTCTCTCATGGCCTCCCACACTCACAGCACTTCGAACAGTTTGTAATCCTAGGTCTATTGTATGATTACTGGAGTAACATCAGGGATCTGGGGGTAAGGACCATGTCCATCTGGCACAGTGCTGTCGGGGCATGGCACAGAAATGGCACACAGTGGGCTCTCAATACATATTACCTGAAGCGAAAAATAAACTAAAAAAAAAGCATTCTAGGGGGCACCTGGGTGGCTTACTTGGTTAAACGTCCGACTTCGGCTTAGGTCATGAACTCATGGTTTGAGAGTTCAAGCCCCACATCAGGCTCTGAGCCTGCTTGGGATTCTCCCTCTCTCTCTCTGCCCCTTCCCCCTCCCCAAATAAATCAACTTAAAAAGAAAAAAGCATTCTGGGATGCAACTGAGACTGAAGGTTTATTAATTTAATCTTGATTTGGTTCAAACTTATAGTAACGTTAGCAAACTGCCAGGTTTTATTACCAGCAGACGTTACAACTGATTATATACTACAGACCCAGAGTGAATTAATGAATTGGCCTCCTGGGAGTTTGGCTAGCTTAAATGTGACAGACCATGAGAAGCAGATCAGCTTTCACTGCACTGGTGGATGGAATCTTGTCCTCTCGAGGCTGAGGCTGAGGCTCCGGCCCTGGTCTTGCTCTTTTCTGAGGCTGTGCCTGAGCAGCTGGCCAGCCAAGCACCCAGAAGACATCACTCTCTCATGTCTGAGAATCGTCCTCACACGACTAAGCTCAAACTAGCCTCTGTGCCTCTGAGTATGAAAAAATTTCCATCTCTGATACCTAGTGGTTTCACAGTCGAGCACAAAATCCGGGTGATGCTGACAATTCCTATTAGTAAGAACAGCTGACACATGCAAACAGGTTCACTTCTATCTTGGGAACACAGCCATATTTATAGACCTGATGTCATGCCTCCTGACCACACCCTGAGAGGCAGAAAGGGTGACAGTCTCCATGATGCCAAAAGGGGCTGTAACTACTTGAAGAGTTAAGTCACCAAGTATTTGCAGAGGTGAGACAGTCCTTAGCTATTCTAACTCTTGCTTATCCTGAACCACAGTTTCTTCTTCTGTAAACTAGGGATGAAAATATGCTTTCTGGGATGTCAATGAACTAATACATGTGAAAGTATCTATCACAGAGCCTGGCACATGGGAGCCACTTCCCTCCTCTCTGCCAGCAGCAGCTCTAAGCCCTAGATGGATATTAGTGGCTTGTCAGGCACCACACCCCCCGCTCCCCCAAATACCATGAACGAAGTGATCACATTTCTTAATAGAGCCCCAAGGACTAACCCTGTGCCTACATCTCTTGCCCCTTTGGTCTCACCTGCTCCAGGCAGCTCCGACAGGCCTCCTGGATCAGCTGCTCTGCGTCCACTTCTTCCCCCACATTGTCTCTCACATTCAGTGCTGCCTTCTGGAAGAACTAGGGGGAAGCAGAACAGAGGACAAGGTCAGAAGACCTGCTAATTTGCATCAACTTGAAGGAAATGGAATATAAAAGAGAAGCTTTTGTCTTACCCTCATACAGAAGGGAAAGGGATTATGAATGTGGCTTTGAGATCAGACAGATTTATTAAAAAATTTTTTTTAAAATGTTTATTTTTGAGACAGAGGGAGATAGAGCGCGAGTGGGGGAAGGGCAGACAGAGCGGGAGACACAGAATCCGAAACAGGTTCCAGGTTCCGAGCTGTCAGCACAGAGCCTGATGTGGGGTTCGAACTCACGAACCATGAGATCATGACCTGAGCCAAAGTTGAACGCTTAACCAACTGAGCCACCCAGGAGCCCCAAGATCAGACAGATTTAGAGTCAAATCCTAGGTTCCTCACTTTATTCTCTCTTAAGGAGGGAAATAATCATGGAGATGCCCAAAGGATGGTCATTACAGCATTAATGTGTAAGCAGTACAAAACCAAAGAATAACTTAAATGTCCAATTATTGCTCAAATAAATTGTGGTATATCCATACCAGGAAGTAGTGTGCAAATATTAAAAACCACAGTAAGAAAAGGGGCGCCTGAGTGGCTCAGTCAGTTAAGCGTGTTGACTCTTGGTTTCAGCTCAGGTCATGATCTCATGCTGGTGAGTTCGAGCCCTGCATCGGGCTCTGTACTGACAATGTGGAGCCTGCTTGGGATTCTCTCTCAGGGACCCTCTCTCTGCCTCTCCCCTGCTCACACTGTCTCTTCTCTCTCAAAATAAATAAATAAACTTAGAAAAGAAAAAAAAGATTCTCTCTCTCCCCCCCTCTGTTCCCCTCTACTGCTGTTTCTAAAATTAAAAAAACAATCCCTTTCCTTTCCTTTTGAGAAAGAGAGCAAACAGGGGAGGGGCAGAGAGAGAGAGAGGGAAACAGAATCGGAAGCAGGCCCCAGGCTCTGAGCTGTCAACACAGAGCCTGATGTGGGGCTCAAACTCACGAAACATGAGATCATGACCTGAGCCGAAGTGAGACGCTTAACCAACTGAGCCACCCAGGCGCCCCGAGAATATATTTTTGACATGACAAGGCATTCAAGACATGTTGCTAAGTGAAGGGAGCAAGGCATCAAGCAGTTTCGTACAGAGTGAGTCTATTTATGTAAAACAGCACAAAGCAAACACAGACAAAAGAACTATAAAAATTTTATTAAAGTAACAGTGGTGATATTATGGATGACTGTTCTTTCTTTTTTTTTTTTTTTTTGCTTATCTATAGTCTCTCAATTTTTACAATGTACCTGTATTACTTTGTATAGGAAAAGAGGAACAGCCCAGGCCAGGAAAGATCCCGAACGTAGAAGGTCCTCATTGAATTTTTTGCCCTATCTGAAAGAAATGTGTGGGATGGACAGCATGAGACCTGGCCAGGGCCCCAGGACACCAGAAGTCCCAATCAGCTGGGGAAAGGGAAGGCAGAAGGTTCCTCTATGGGGGAAGAGGGAGAGCTGGAGCCTGAAAACACTGAGGGACAGGTGATGAGCGGCCTCAGATGGAGTCACTGAGAGAACACATTCACAGTAAGAGTCCAAGCTGTGTCCTAAAAGAGTGTTACAGAAAAATGCTGGCATCTATAATCACTGCTCCTACCGTGGGAACGTACTTTCTTTCTTTTCTTCTTTTTTTTTATTTTAAGTAGGCTTGGGGCACCTGGGTGGCTCAGTCAGTTGAGCGTCCGACTTCAGGTCATGATCTCGCAATTCATGAGTTCGAGCCCTGTGTTGGGCTCTTTGCTGACAGCTCAGAGCCTGGAGCCTGCTTCGGATTCTGTGATTCCCTCTCTCTCTGCCCCTCCCCCACTTGCACTCTGTCTCTGTCTCTCAAAAATGAATAAATGTTAAAAAAATTTTTTTTTTAATTTTAAGTAGGCTCCGTGCCCCCCAACTTGGGGGCCTTGAGATTAAGAGTCATGTGCTCTACTGAGTCAGCCAGGCACCCTCAAGGAGATATACTTTCATTTTATTTTATTTAAAATAATTTTTGAAAAATGAATCTATCAGTATCTGTATTCAGCTATTTTTTTTTTTTAATGTTTGTTTATTTTTGAGAGAAAATGAGCAGGGGAGGGGCAGAGAGAGAGGGAGACACAGAATTCGAAGAAGGCTCCAGCCTCTGAGCTGTCAGCACAGAGCCTGGTGCTGGGCTCGAACCCATGAACCATGAGATCATGACCTGAGCCAAAGTTGGGTGCTTAACCGACTGAATCACCCAGGTGCCCCCCCCCCCCCCCTGCTTTTTGAGTTTATTTTATTTATTTTGAGAGACAGAGAACAGGAGGGAGAGAAAATCCTAAGCAGTCTCCACACTGTCAGCATGGAGTCTATGTGGGGCTCAAAATCATCAATGGTGAGATCATGACCTGAGCTGAAATCAAGAGTCAGATGCTTAACCAACTGAGTCACCCAGGCACTCACATTTTATATTTGGCAAGGCCAAATGCCTGATATTATTAATGTCCAGCCAAGGAAAAGAGTGAGAAAGTGTGGATTAGAAATCTCACGAGATGAAGAGGAAAATTCTTCAGGCCAAATTAAATGAATGGTCACAGTTTCACTTTAGAACAAAACCCTAAGAACTAGAGATTAATGTTGGTATTCAGTGTTGAGTATTGGCTAAGTGAAAGCTAGTTAAAACAGTCTGGATTCTTTACAGCCAGCAGGGGAGATGGCAGTGTGATGAATATACAGGGGTGACTGTAAGTGATCTCTGGACCTGAGAATGAAATTTGGTCCTGAATAAGGTGTTCGCAAATGCTGCTGGGAGAAATACAAAATTGTACAACCCTCTGGAGAGAAATTTTTCTCGGGGCAAAAAATGTTTTCCTTTCTATCCACCAATTCCATCGCTAGAAATTTATCCTCCAGAAAAACTCTCACAAGCGAATAAAGATGTACACTCAAAGTGTTCAGTGTAGCACTGTTTGTAATAGATAAAAATTTGAAATAATCTGAATGTTCTTGAGACTATCTAGTTGTGGTACATCCATACAATATACTATTCTGCAACTATTATAAAAGAATCAGGTGGGGCACCTGGGTGGCTCAGTTGGGTTAGGCAGCCGCCGACTTGATTTCGGCTCAGGTCATGATCACACGGTTTGTGGGATTTCACCTCGCTGACAGTGGGGAGCCTGCCTGGGATTCTCTCTCTCTCCCTGTCAAAATAAATAAATAAACTTAGAAAAAAAAAAAAAGGTATCAGGGCGACGGGGCGCCTGGCTGACTCAGGCAGTAGAGCACGTGACTCTTGACTTCAGGGTCGTGAGTTCAAGACCCAAGGTAGGCACTGGGATTACTTAACAAAAAGAAAAAAAAGAAAAAAAAGAAAAAAAAGAAGAAAAAGAAAAAGAATCAGGGTGAGCTATTATGTACTGACCTAAAAACAGGACCAAATTATATCGTTAAATGAAAATACTGAGTTGCAGAACAGTGTGTGTAAAATGATGCCACATAGTTTTTGAACATGGGTGTGCGCACGCACACACACACACACACACACACACACACACACAAATAAGTATGGGAGACTACGTAGTCACTGTTAACAGTTTGGTATCTCTGGGAGGTTTAAGTGACTTTAGGTTTTTACTTTTCAAAATATTTGTATTATTTTTTTCCCAATATTTTCTTATGAAAAACTTCAAACGTAAAATTGAAACAATTATTCAATCAGTGACTAGCTAACATCTACCATGTCGAGTCTATAATTAACATTGTGTTACATTTGCTATAACATATCTATTTATTCATCCCTTTGTCCATCCATCAGTCTATTTTATGAACTATATTATTAGGATATTTCTTTTAAAAAGAGGGATGCATTTAGTCATCACACAGATCAATAACGATGAACAGATGAACAATGTCTCAGATAAGATCAGTCGTGGCTAGAAGTTACTACCCTAAACATTTTTAAAACAATGGATAGACAGAAGAGGTCAATCAACAGTGTGAACTTATCTGAAGCAGTGATATAATCAAGTCTCTTATCTGAAAACAAGGGTGATAAGCAGATATACATTTTTTAAGTTTATTAATTTATTTTGTGAGACAGAGAGCACGAGGTGGGGGAGGAGCAGAGAGAGAGAGAGGGAGAGAGAGAATGGGGGGGGGGGCAGGGGGTGGAGCAGAAAGAGAGGAAGAGAAAGAATTCCAAGCAGGCTCTGTGCTGTTAGCCCAGAGCTGGATGTGGGGCTCGATAACACAAACCATGAGATCATGACTCGAGCTGAAATCAAGAGTCGGACGCTTAACCGACTAAGCCACCCAAGTGCCCCAATAAGGAGGTATCTCGACAGACTACATAAGAAGGGAGCGCAGAGCCACAAATTGTGTTCATCCAGCATTTGTCCAGGAGAGAAAGTTCTTGAATCACGGTATCCACTATTGGGAAATGATAAGGAAAGGGCTTTGGAGACTGGCAATCCTGGACTGACTCCTGGCCTAGTCTTTTCCTAGTGGATTAACCTCTTTACTTCTGCATATGTAAACGTGTGCAGGCATGAGAATACATGGTGCATTCTGGAACATGCAACATTTGGGGGTAGTAATAACCGGGTATATGGGGAGGTGTGGCTGGGGTCTGATCACAGTGGGCCATATATGCCATGTTAAGGAATCTCGATTTTACCCAGAAGGCAATGGAAAGTCACCGAGGGATTTTAAATAGGGAAGTGACACCCTTAGATTTACACCTTAGATGTCACTGGCAGCTGTATGGAAGGTGAGTTGAAAGAGCGGCAGTTACAGCTAGAGCCTGGGTGAGAGAAGATGAAAGCCTGAACCAAGGCAGAGGCAAGGAAGAAGACGGATGATGAAGGCATGTGTGACGGATGATGAAGTGGAAGGTACACGACTCCGTGACTGGATGGGGAAGGTGAAGGAAAGGCAGAGTTCTTGGTTTCCAGTTTCTAACTGAATGGTTGACCCATTCAAACTTCACACTAGCTCCAAAACTGAGCTCCCGATTCCCTCGCTCGTTCCTGCTTTCCTCATAGTAAGTCAGTGGCAATGCTATTTTCATAGCTGCCCAGGGCAGATAACTCAGAAATTGTTTACTTCTGCTCTTTTACCCCGCACATCTGAATTGTCAGCAAATCTTGTTGGCACCTTTAAAATACACACTAGAATAGAATAGAATAGAATAGAATACAATAGAATAAAATAAAATAAAATACACACAGAATCTGGGGTGCCTGGGTGGCTCAGTCAGTTAAGCATCTGACTTGATTTCGGCTCAGGTCAGTCTCGTGGTTTGTGGGATTAAGCCCCACGTTGGGCTCTGTGCTGACACAGCTAAGCCTGCTTGGGATTCTCTCTCCCTCTCTCTGCCTCCACTCTCCTCACCCCCCACTCATGCACAAGCACGTGTGTGTGCTCATGGGCTCTCTCTCAAAATAAATAAAAACTTTAAAAAAATGCACATGGAATCCGACTCCCAACACCTTTACCGTTAACACTCAAGCCACTATCATCTCAAGCCTCCTAACTGGTCGTCCTGCAGCTGCTTCTTTTCACATCAGAGTGACCCTTTAAAAATATTCAGATCAGGGGTGCCTGGGTGGTTCAATCGGTTAAGCATCTGACTTCAGCTCAGGTCATGATCTCATCGTTTGTGAGTTCGAGCCCTGCGTCGGGCTCTGTGCTGACAGCTCAGAGCCTGGAATTTGCTTCAGATTCTGTGTCTCCCTCTCTCTTTGCCCCTCCCTTGGCTCACGCTCTGTGTCTCCCTGTCTCTCAATAATGAATAAACATTAAAAAAATTAAAAAAAAATTCAGATAAGTACTCTGCTCAAAACTCTCCAAGAACTTCTATTTTACTCAGAGTAAACCCCAAAGTCCTTACTGTGGCCTCAAAGATTCTGTATGAACTGGGCCCCTATTTCCTCTCTTATTACCTCTCATTACCCTCCTACTGGCTCAGTTGGTTCTAGCCACACAGGCAACTTTGTTGCTTTTTTTTTTTTTTTCCAAAGTTTTATTTAATTAATGTCTACACCCAACATGGAGCTTGAACTCATGACCCTGAGATCAAGAGTTGCCAGCCAGCCTTCTCTTCTGAGCCAGCCAGGGGCCCTGACTTTGTTGCTTTGAATCTGCCAAGCACACTCGTGCCTCAGGGATTTTGCCCTTGTTCCCTCTACCTGGACTGCTTTTCCCTGATGTGTCCACATAGCTTGTATTTTCCTCACTTTATTCAAGTCTCTGCTCACGTGTGGCTTTCCTAGATACACTCTATGAACTAGAACTGCTCCCCACTGGTCACTCTCCCCCTTCTCTCTGGTGTTCCTAATGCAGTACATATCAGTTTAAAGAGAACAAGGACACTGTCATTTTGGTCATTGCTACATCCTCAGTGCCTTGAACAGTGCCTGCTATTATGGTGGGTTCTCAGTAAATACTTCTCGAATGATTAAACAAATACAAGAAGAGGAAAAGGTTTAGGAAGAAAAACAGTTCAGTTCTCAATATGCTGAGTTTGAAATATCTATGGGACAATCAGGTAGAGTCATGTAGACGTTTATTTCTAGGTCTAGAAAGGAATTTTTAAAATTTTAATTAATTTAGAGATGGAGGGAGGGGGGGAGGAGCAGAGAAACAGGGAGACAGAGAATCCCAAGCAGGCTCTGCACCATCAATGCGGAGCCTGACGTGAGGCTTGAACTTATGAACCATGAGATCATGACCTAAGCCAAAACCAAGAGTTGCATGCTTAACCAAATGAACCACCCAGGTGCCCCAAAAGGAATTTTAAATAATAATAATGGTGATACTACTAAACAAATAAAAACACTTGTTCGAAACACAGTGCTGAGCATATTACACTTAAATCATTTTATGCTCATAATGACTTGACAAAGAGGTATTCAAATTACCCCCCAAAGAGGGGAGAAAAGTTCTCAGGGATTCAGAATAGGAAACCTTTACACATCTGTGCACTAGAGAGAGCCAGGGGGATTGTGATGCAGGAAAGACCTGTCCGTGAATCTTTGTCCTTCTTAATTTTTTACTGCTGTGTCCCTCTCACCTTCATGTACTTGTTGAAGACAGTCTGGATCTCCTCATTGATGCTAGGCTGGAGAACAGCTCGGAGGAGGTCCATGGAGATAGCAGGATCTGTGAAACTGCATTCAGGAGGGAGACATAGTTAGGGATTACGTCCCAAACATATCTTTCCTGGTCTACCCAGACAATTATTGACACAAACTCTTTTATTTATTAAAAAAAAATTTTTTTTAATGTTTATTTATTTCTGAGACAGAGCATGAGTGAGGGAGGGGCAGAGAGAGAGGGAGACACAGAATCAGAAGCAGGCTCCAGGCTCTGAGCTGTCAGTGCAGAGCCTGACGCGGGGCTCGAACCCACGAACCATGAAATCATGACCTGAGCTGAAGTTGGACGCTCAACTGACTGAGCCACCCAGGTGCCCCTATGTTTATTTATTCTTGAGACAGAGACAGAGCATGAACAGGGGAGGGGCAGAGAGAGAGGGAGACACAGAATCCGAAATAGGCTCCAGGCTCTGAGCTGTCAGCACAGAGCCTGACGTGGGGCTCGAACCCACGAACCATGAGATCATGACCTGAGCTGAAGTCGAACGCTCAACCAACTGAGCCACCCAGGCGCCCCTGACACAAACTCCTTTAATGAGAATAATAGATAGCTTCTACTGAAAACAAGCTATGTGCCCAGATGTAGTATGCACTACATAGATGTATGGCTTTATTCCATTTTCATAATAACCTGTGAAATGAGCATTACTTTTCTAAAAAAATTATTTTTTTAATTTACACCCAAGTTAGTTAGCGTATAGTGCAACAATGATTTCAGGAGTAGGTTCCTTAATGCCCCTTACCCATTTAGCCCATCCCCCTTCCCACAACCCCTCCAGCAACCCTGTTTGCTCTCTGTATTTAAGAGTCTCTTATGTTTTGTCCCCCTTCCTGTTTTTATATTATTTTTGCTTCCCTTCCCTTATTTTCATGTTTTGTATCTTAAATTCCTCATATGATATTTCTTCCTCTGACTAATTTCACTTAGCATAATACCCTCTAGTTCCATCCACGTAGTTGCAAAAGATTTCATTCTTTTTTATTGCTGAGTAATACTCCATTGTGTGTGTGTATGTGTATGTGTATATATATATATATATATATATATATATATATATACTGCATCTTCTTTATCCATTTATCCATCGATGGATATTTGAGCTCTTTCCATACTTTGGCTATTGTTGATAGTGCTGCTATAAACATTGGGGTGCATGTGCCCCTTCGAAAAAGCACACCTGTATCCCTTGGATAAATGCCTAGTAGTGCAATTGCTGGGTCATGGGGTAGTTCTATTTTTAATTTTTTGAGGAACCTCCATACTGTTTTCCAGAGTGGCGGCACCAGTTTGCATTCCCACCAGTAGTGCAAAAGAGATCCTCTTTCTCTGCATCCTTGCCAACATCTGTTGTTGCCTGAGTTGTTAATGTTAGCCATTCTGACAAGTGTGAGGTGGTATCTCATTGTGGTTTTGATTTGTATTTGCCTGATGATGAGTGATGTGGAGCATTTTTTCATGTGTCGATTGGCCATCTGGATGTCTTCTTTGGAGAAGACATTCATGTCTTTTGCCCATGAAATGAGCATTCTTCTTCTTTTTTTTTAAATGTTTTATTTATTTTTGACAGAGAGAGACAGAGCATGAGCGGGGGAGGGGCAGAGAGAGAGGGAGACACAGAATCTGAAGCAGGCTCCAGGCTCTGAGCTGTCAGCACAGAGCCTGATGCAGGGCTCGAACTCACAGACCGCAAGATCATGACCTGAGCCCAAGTCGGACGCTCAACCTACTAAGCCACCCAGGCGCCCCGAATGAGCATTATTCTTAAAGTGTTTTATGAAATACAAAATCTGTATGCTTTAACAAATAGTTTTAGTGAACATCCATTTAATCACTACCCAAGTCAAGAAATATAAGCCACATCCTATAGGCCTATCTTGTACTCTCTCCCTTCACGGAGATAAATACTACTAGCCCCCCTTTTTTCTGAACCTCCATGCTATTCTTTCTTTTTAGCAGTATATTCATTAAATTTTTTAATGTTTATTTATTTTTGAGAGAGAGAGAGAGAGAGAGAGTAAGTAGGGGACGGGCAGAGAGAGAGGCACAGAATCCAAAGCAAGCTCTACGCTCCGAGCTGTCAGCACAGAGCCCAATGAGGGGCTGGAACCCATGAACTATGAGATCATGACCTGAGCCGAAGTTGGACGCTTAACCGACTGGGCCACCCAGGCGTCCCTCTGGATCTCTTTATAGCCCTCAACCACAGAGCCAGTGAGTGTTAGGGATCTTAGGCACGGTTGAATCCATGACTACCCCTCATTTGGTACATCAGTTCAGAGGAGACAATGATTCAACCAAGGTCACACAGAGTTACAGAATCTTAGTCTCCTCTTTCTTAGTCCAGTGCCCTTTCCAATGGCTCATTATCTCTTCTCAGCTCGGTGCAGTGGGGACCCCAAAGGTGCCATCCAAGCCAATGCCTGGGAGGTAAATACGCAAGACCAGCCTTACCTTGTCGTCATCTGTGAGCGGCGGCCCCTTCGCTGCACCTGCCGGTGCTTTATCATTATGTTCCAAGGGTTCTGTGGGGACCAAGGGAACGGGTGTCACTGAGGTCCATGACACTGGGGTGGAGGGTGGAGATGAACTTAAACGTAAACATCCCCGCTTCTCTGGGACGGGGTTGGCGGGAGGGCAGCGGTTGAAAGGCCCTGCCCGGGAGGGAGGAGGAACTGAAGAAAAGTTTCCTGCCTCCAAAGGTCCCAACCCCACCTTTTCTGGAACGGCAGGAGGAAGGTAACCAGTGTTTACCGAGGGGCTACTCTGGGGCAGGTGGTGTGCTGGGCGCTTTCCTCGTACTTACACCCCATCCCCACAACTTTATGAGGCAGGCACTAATCATCTCCATTTTACAGAAGAGGAAACTGGAGCTCAGGGGTTGGCAGGACTTGCTCACGTCACCTAGCGAGGAAGGCGGCACCAGAATTTGAATCCAGGTCGTTGGACTGCGAAAACGCCAACTCCCTGGGCAGCAGCACCAGCCGCCGCGTTCTCTCACCCGCGGGCCAGGGTCCCGGGAGCCCGAGGCCCAGCCGGCCCGAGCCCAGGCCCAGCCCCGGCCTCCCCGGGGGCGCCCTCACCGTGAGAACCAGCTGCCCCGCTGCGCCCGCGTCGCCCAGGTCGGGGCCGCCCCGCTCTGCCCCGCTGGGTCCCCGCGGCTGCTCGGCGTCGCCAGTGGCCCCCATGGCTCCCCCGGCCCCCACAACTTCAGACCGACTCTACCACCGGCCGGAAAGTGGCCTCGTGACGTCATTGCAGCGCGCTGTTCGCCGGCCCGGAAGCGCGCCGCGGGGAGCTGCGGCGTTTCCATGGGAACCAAACGGCCGCGACTCGCCAGGGTCTGAGACGCCTACAGGCGTTGAGTGCGCGGTCGCCGGGGCTGCGTCCGGGGCGGGGCCGCGCGTCCCGTGTGGGCTGTGGGTGTTTGGTCCCGGAACGCTCCCCGTTGGGTCAAGGCCGGTGGAGAAGTGTGGGGCAGGAGGAGGGCAGCAGGCTCCCTGGGCTGGGGTTGGGGAGCGGAGGGGAGCACAGCGGCGCCTACCGTCCAGTCTTTGAAAGCCGTAGAATTTAATATGCCTCGTACTCATCCCCCCGGAATGGAGGGAGTGGGCCTACTACGGGGACCCGATAACCCAACAAGAGGGGCTCTGGCCCGTGCCGTCCCAAACGCTTACCCACCGGGGCCCTCCAGGCCTAGACGCCAGGGGCTGCCTCTAGCATCTGAAGGCATCATAATGAAGGTTGAGTCTTGGGCCGTGGACTCCCCAAGCCCCAGGGAGCTGGGCTTCTATCCCCAGAGGGGTGATTCTGGGATGGGCAGGGGATGCAAGGGCTTAACAGCTATGGAGCTCCTCTTAGCTCTGGCTTAGAGGTAAGAGGTCCGTGAAGAGAACTGGATCGATTTATGGGTGGTAGAGAAAGTTCCTTTTACCAGGTCACAATATGGGGGAGTAAAAAGTACACGAGTTTTACATGTAGAAAGATCTGAGTTCCAATTCAATATGATATGGTGATTAACAACATTGACTATGCAATTGGGCTGCCTACCTTTGGTCTACTACTAACTGACCCACGTTTCTTTCTGTGCCTCAGTTTTTCCATCTGTAGAGTGGGGATAATAGTACCTAACCTATAAGATTGCAGTGAGGATTAACTACATGCAGTTAATTCATGTAGAGCACTTAGAACTGTGGCGCAAGTAAACCCTCAGGCAATGTCCTCTATTGTTACTATTAGTAAATTCTGGTAGCCACTACTTACTAGCTTAATGACCTTGGGCATTCTTTCTCAACCCCTCTGAATCACCTTTCTTACCTCTGCAAGATTATTGTGAGGATTAAAATGAATAATACACACAAAGCAGATGTTAGGTCGTCAACAAATGTTAATTATCTCCATGCTCCCACATCAGCCTTAAAACGATGAGGCAACTATATGGCACCAAACTCTGGCTCTATTAAGGAGATTTTTACTTTGGGCCTTGAATTTCCTCTGCCCTTTAACCTTACTGGGATAAGCAGCGTCAGATGAACAGGAGCCACAGTACATTTTATTAGCTTTGGTTATTATTAAGTCGTGTCTCTGGTCCTTCCCTCTGTCACTTTGGCTGCGGCTGGGTCCTTCCAGAGGCTCCTTTATCTAGTGGCCCTCCCTACATTTCCCCAGCTACTGAACAGGTTCCTCATCATTGTCCAGGGATGTTGTGTGTATTGCATTACAGAGTCTGATCACCATCATCACATGTGCCTTTTGGGAGTGCCAGGAATTTTCCCACACACCAGCGACCAGTCACTTTTCTTTTTGTCAGGAGAAGACATCCTGGGGGATATTGCACAAGGGGAGACTTTGGGGCTGGGTTTGGGCCAGTCTCCTAGTCCTGCCCTTCCTTTGGTTGATGCTCTGGGCAACGTGTATACCTCCGGCCTGGACTAAGTGCTCATCTCACTTCTCAGCATCATCGTCATGTTGAGCTGCCTTTTCCTCCTGAAGGCACTTCTTGCTCTTGGGTCCCTGATATCCTGGGTGGCTTCTGGAGAGCATGGTGAGCTATTACTTGGATTCCTTGGCTGACAGTAATAGAAAGTGACTAAGGAGAAATTATCCCCTGCCTCTTTTTGAAGTGAGAGTCCTTATTTGTGGAAATGGTGATCCCTGTAGGACAGGACTGGATGTGTAGATTCTCAGGACAGCCAGGGTAGGTCTTCCTGGCTCGGAGGTAGGACTTCCAGTCTGGCTTACTAGAGGTTCTAGGTTTTCCCTAGGGCTCCTTAAATGGGAACAAGATCACCCCAACCTTTCCCTCTCTTTATCCACAAAGTGGCTGGTTGTTTAGTAGTGGTGGGCGTGTCTCACTGGTTGTGTGGGGGGAGGAGAAAGTGGTTGCAGAGATATTGGATAGGAATGTTTGCAGAGCCTGAAAAATCCTTGAAGTGCACTTGGCTTTCATTCCCTGTTTCTTGAGGCTCAGCCAGTTGCCCTAATCTCGCGTGCTATCTTTTGCAGTGAAAGAAGGAGAATGCCCTCCTAATAAGAACCTATGCAAAGAGCTGTGCTGGGGGGACGAATCATGTCCGGCTGGGCAGAAGTGCTGCAGCAACGGCTGTGGTCGGGTCTGCCGAGGAGGCATTCTGAAGGGTATGTTGGCTGGACGGGCAAAATCCAGGTGTGCTTTCTGACCTTGCCTCTGGGCTAGAAAGACCTGGAGAGCTTCCCACCTCCTAGATTGCTCTCTCTCTTTTTTTTAATGTTTATTTTAGTTTATTTATTTATTTTTTTTGCTCTAAAGCATTTTATTAGAATCCTTTTGACAAGACCAAGTATTTGATTACAATGAAGCAAAGTGGTCTGAATGATATTTAAATATCTCAAAATTTCTATGCAGTTTTTTTTCTCAAGTTCAAAGCTGCTCACAGGTTAATGCAAGACAGTTAGATGAAGTTCCTAGGATTTGCTCAACACCAAATAAGACACATCCTCTCGTTAGCAAAATCCATAGGAGCCAGGGAGAAAGGACATGGCTCTTCACTCCTCATTGCAGCCCAAAGATTCAAGTGGCAGGAGCCACTATCTAGGCGACCCAGAAGTCTCAACAGCACTTCTCCAAGAGGCTAAGTTCCCAACTTCAGCCCTTCAGTCACCAGATTAGACACTGATCTGTGAAAGGGCACTGTCCCAAGTAGGCTTCTAGAATAATCATGCTAGAAAAGTAAAAAGACAACCATTGAGAAGCACAAGCAAATTTAAAGGCCCTCCTGTTGGCCCCTTCTCAGACCCAAGCGTCCAGTTCTCCAAATGAGTCAGAACTTTAATGTTTATTTTTGAGAGAGAGAGCATACGTGTGTGCAAGCTGGGGAGGGGCAAAGAGAGAGGGAGACACTCTGAAGCAGGCAGAGCAAAGCCAGATATGGGGCTTGAACCCACGAACTGCGAGATCATGACCTGAGCGAAAGTCAGACGCTCAACCAACTGAGCCACTCAGGTGCCCCTGGATTGGTTCTTGAGATCTAGCTTGCTTGCAGACCCTCCTCCCCCTTTTGGGGCCTCTAATCACTCAGTTCCCAGTTCTTTGTCTTTCATCAGGAAAGAACACATAACAGATGATCTCTGTCTTTTATTATTATTTTATTTATTTATTTTTACTTTTTTAATGTTTATTTATTTTTGAGAAAGAGAGACGCAGAGCATGAGCAGGGGAGGGGCAGAGAGAGAGACACAGAAACTGAAGCAGGCTCCAGACTCTGAGCTGTCAGCACAGAGCCCAATATGGGGTTTGAACCCACGAACCGTGAGATCATGCCCTGAGCCAAAGTCAGGCACTTAACTGACTGAGCCACCCAGGCACCCCTATTGTTATTATTTTAATGTTTATTTATTTATTGAGAGAGAGAGAGAGAGAGAGAGAGAGAGAGAGAGAGAGAGAATGAGTGCGGGAAGGGCAGAGAGAGAGAATCCTAAGCAGGCTCTGTGCGGTTGGTGCAGAGCCCAATGCGGGGCTCGAACCCACAAACTGTGAGATCATAACCTGAGCCAAAATCAAGAGTCAGATGCTTAGCTGACTGAGCCACCCAGGTGCCCCTCTGTCTTTTATTTGAACTTGGTGTTCCTGTGAAGACTGGAGGGCAAAGTTGTGCAGGGAAGCCTGTTAAAGCCTGTTAAAAGCCTGTTAAAGGAGGGAGGGTAGCTCAGTTGGTTGAGTGTCTGACTTTGGCTCAGGCCATGATCTTGCAGTCCGTGGGTTCGAGCCCCATGTCAGGCTCTGTGCTGACAGCTTGGAGCCTGGAGCCTGCTTCGGATTCTGTGTCTCCCTCTCCCTCTCTCTCTCTCTTTTTTTTAAAAAAAAAAAATTTTTTTTTAACGTTTATTTATTTTTGAGACAGAGAGAGACAGAGCATGAACAGGGGAGGGTCAGAGAGAGGGAGACACAGAATCTGAAACAGGCTCCAGGCTCTGACCGTCAGCACAGAGCCCGACACGGGGCTCGAACTCATGGACCGTGAGATCGTGACCTGAGCCGAAGTCGGCCGCCTAACCGACTGAGCCACCCAGGCGCCCCTCCCTCTCTCTCTCTGCACCTCCCCTGCTCACATTCTGTCTCCCTCTCTCTCTCTTAAAAAATAAAATGAACATTAAAAAAAAAAAAGGTAGCGATCAAAAGAGTAGACCCCAGAGCCAAGCAGGCTTTCCGTGCCTCAGGTAAAGCTTTACACTTGATCTTAGCCAAAAGGCCGAGAAGTGATTGCCTTAGGTAAGCTTTAAACAGCTCTTTGTAAGTGTTAAGCTTTTAAGCCTCAATTTTCTCATGTGTAAAATGGGGATAATTGTTGTGAGGATCAAATGAGAGGTTCCTGGCACAGGTAAACTCAGTAAACCTTATAGTAAATGTGAGCTGTTATCACTGTCTCTGCTCTAGCACCAGAGCTGAGAGTCCTAAAGAAGCTCAGGGCTTCCTTGCTTTGATTTTCCCTTTTGCTACACCCGTGGGTGCCACCGGGCACCATTATCTCTCTCTCTCTCTCTCTCTCTTTTTTGAGTGTGTGGCTGTCTCTCTTTTTTGCTACAGGGAGGAAAGGAGATTGTCCCAGGGCTGTTCGGAAACAATCCTGTTTCCAAAGGTGCGTCACTGATGAGACTTGTCCGGGTAGAAAGAAATGCTGCGCGTTTGGCTGCAACAAGAGCTGTGTGGTCCCAGTGTCTCAACCAAAGCTGGGTAAGAAACACTACCTCGGGCCCCATGGGCTCTTTGGGGGCCTACTTGTTTCTTTCTCAAATAAGCCCATACCATCTTATTGCTGGTTTCACTTTACTTTGAAAGACAATAATTAAGTGCCTGCCATGTTCTGAGAACCTTTCTAAAAAAAGATAGACAAAGGCTTACCAGCCGTGATGATCTGTGGTATGTGGTCCAGGCAGGCAGAGGAGGCTGCCAGAATGGAAATCTTGGCGTGTCCTTATTGGCAGGCAGATTTGAAAGCTCTTGGCTAATTCTCAATGCCCCTTGTCAGTTGCAGTCTTCTCTATTCTTAGCTCGAGAATCTGCAGGGAGACAGCAAGATAGAATCTTGGTACCTATGCAAGGCAGCAAGCTTTTCCCTGCTCACTTGCTTCTGAGGCCTTATGTCCCCTCTGTCCGCACCTAGGTAGGCCATCTCCTACTGGAAATGTGCCCTGTTTTATTCTGGTTCTGGTAGAGAGGTGTTTGAAAGAGATTTCTCCTACCTTTTGCAGGATTCTCATGCCCCAAATTCTCCATTTACACATTATGTCTTCACCAATTATTTGTTGAATGTTTATTGTTTCCTAGATCTAGCATGGGCTCCGGGTATATTGTGGTTAACAAAGGGGCTTCCATCCCAGCCTTCTTGGAGCTCATGGTCTGGTGCGGGAGAAAGAGGTTTCCCAAATGAGCAGGTGAACATACACTTTCCAACTGTGAGAAGGATATGGAGGAAAACTAATGGGTGCTGAGAGATAGAAAGAGGGGGTGCTGGCTTTGGACTGGGTGGTCAAGGAAGGCCTGTCTGGGGCAGTGATATTTCACCTGGAGTTGAGGTTAGCCAGGCGAAGGGTGTGATGAGCATCCCAGGAGCTTTGCCACATTAGAGAAATCGAAAGAAAGCTGGTACGGTTGGAGTAGAGACAGGGAGGGACCGGATGCTTCTTGCTGAGGATGGAGTCCAGTCAGACCAGGGGGTTGGCAGTGGGGACACAGGAAAGGTGACACAGTGGAGAGAATTTGGCGGTCAGGAGGTGGAAGTGACAGAACTTTCTGCTCGATTGCTTGCCTCCTCCTTCATTCCCTGAGAGGCCCTCCCCTGCCCTCCGCCCCCGCCAAAGGTATTAGGAATTGACGATGTGTCTGTCTCCTGTGTCTAGCCCCTTCTCATTTCTCTCTTGTTTCCAGATTTTTATGATTAATTTTGCTTGTTTGTGCTTCCAAATATATTTTATCATACTGTCTATCACTCCCCTCCTCCAATACAGAGGCTATTTTTATTGGAGAGGTGTTAGATGTATACATTAATTTAGGGACAGCTGATATTTTTATGTTGAATCTTTGTCTTCCCACTGTCCAAGTGTATTTGGTGTGTTTCAGGGTATTTTATAGTTTTAAAATACTGTTTGATAGGGTAATGCCCAAGATACTTTATTATCTTCTTTGTTGTCTTAAATGGGGTCTTACATCATTCCTCCCATTAGGTTTTCTGAAGAAACTGGAACCTTTCTCGCCTCTGAGCGCATGTGGCAGAATATTACAGTAGAAAAGAGTAGGTTTTGGTTGTCAGAGAGCCGGGTTCAAACCTGAAGGCTCACCAGTTACTGGCCAGCGTGTCCCTGGTCAAGTGTCTTCTGCTTCCCTGAGCCTCAGTTCCCTTCTCTATAAAATGGAAAGAATAAGCCTCGGAGGTTGTTGCAATGATTCAAAGTATGTAAGGTGTTTAGTATACATTACACATTAGCTTCCTTCCTCTCGCCTACTAAGGTGGGCTTCATCAGGAGTACAGTTTCTAACCAACTCCTTTTGTCGCGAATCAGGATTGCTTTCTCCTCCCCTGATCACTCCCTCTCTGAGACCCTGAAACTCCACAACATGTGACAATCTCTTTCCTTCTGGCCAAACCTCCCCAGGCGGTGGGCCCCTTCCCTGTAACCCAGTGGGGCTGTGTCTGGCTTAGGCAGATCTTTTGGGCGCCCTGCCCATAAAAGAGAATAGAGGGTTGTACTCCTTGCCAGGACTCTTGAGGCCCAGCTCTGGAAACAGAGCCTGGGAATCTGTGTTAGGCGGGTCACTCCCTGCCAGCCGGTAGGGCCCAGCACAATCTTCCCAGTGTGTGAAGCTGATGGCTGAATTACGGGGGCCGAGGGTGAGGCTGGCACCCAGGCAAGGCACTTTGTGAGCTGCTCTGGGGCCTGGCCAGCCCTGATGGGGATTCCTCTTCCCTTCGAGCCAGGCGGGCTGCAGTAGTGATCCCCCTAAAGATCTCCCAGAGTGCATTGGCCGAGTGGGGTTCCTAGACTGGCCGGAAGCTATCCTGGTTGCTGTGTCCATAGTTAATGACTTTTCTATAGCTTCAGTCCTGCACTGGCCCACTCACCCAATGGGACTGGTTGCTATACTCAAGGTCACAGGAAGCCGTCTGTCTTGGGCTCTGGGTGGTTCCTGCTTTCCCTCAGTTCTGACATTGCCAGAGGTTTACCATCGTCAGTGCTGGTCTGTTTGGTACAGTGGAGGGACAGTCAAGCCTCCAGAGGGCTCAGGGCAGACTCTGGGACCTGCTCCCCTCAGGCAGTTCTCGTCTGCACCTGCATCTGAGTCTTGGCTTCTCTGCTTGCTTTGTGGCCTTGGGCAAGTCCTTTCATCTCTCTGAACCTCACCTTTGTCATCTGTAAAAGTGGAGATGAGGAAGTTTACCTCAAAGTGTGATAATGTAGTGTCTTAGTCCTTTGGGCTGCGCTAACAGAGTGTCACGGGCTGAGTAGCTTATAAATAACAGCAATTAATTTCTTATGATTCTGGGGGCTGAGAAGTCCAAGATTAAGGTGCCAGCGTAGTCAGTGTCTGGTGTGGGCCAGCTTCCCGGTTCACACACTGCTGTGTTTTCACCGTGACCTCACATGGCGGAAGGGCAATACGGGCATCATCCCATTCATGGGGGCTCCCCTCTCCTGACCTCATCACCTCCCGAAGGCCCCATCTCCTAAAACCATCACATTGCGGGTTAGATTTCAAGATACGAATTTTAGGGGAATACGAACATTCAGTCTGTATCATACAGTTTGGAAGAAATGTATTTAAAAAGCCGGAACAAAACCTACCAAATAATGCTTAACAGCTCAGACTGTGATACCAGTGCCTCCCTGTTCAGCTTTCCACCTGTCTGAAGTCTGGCCTGTTTGCTCACTCACTTATTTGCTCACTGGAAGTGTGGAAGTGTGGAAGGAGAGTCCTGGTCCAGTTTTCATTAAAAAAAATTATTTTATTTTTTAGACAAAGCATGCACATGGGCAGGGGAGGGGCAGAGGGAGGGAGGGAGGGAGGGAGGGAGGGAGAGAGAGAGAGAGAGAGAGAGAGAAAGAATCCTAAGCAGGTTCCATGCTCAGAGCACAGCCTGATGGGGAACTCCATCCTACGACCCTGGGATCATGACTTGAGCTAAAATTGAGTCGGATGCTCAACCAACTGAGCCACTCAGATGTCCCCGGTTTTCATTTTAAAATCACCACCCTGCTGGCGTGTGAAGAATGGATGGATGGGGGCAAATGTAGCAGATGGCAGGCCAGTTAAGAGGCCGTTGTGGCAGGCTGGGGGGGAGGTGAGCACGGTTTAGACCAGGGTGGTGACGGTGTGGACGTGGGAAACTGGCAGGCTTGGAGTACTTTTCAAGGTCGAGTTGACAGGTGAAGAAGTAAGTGGATGTGGGTGCTGAGGCAGAGGAAGTGTCAAGAACAGTGCTTAGGTGTGTGGCTGGAATAAGTTGAGTGATGGGAGCACTTGGGGAGGAAGAGGTATTGGAGCAAAGATTCAGATTATGGTCTAAGAGTTGTCTCCTTTGGATCCCTCACGGTCCCCTCTCTCACACCATGAAACTTGATCACTCCTCATCACCTGTGGCCACTGTTTTGCTTATTACAACATGTGTAGTATATCCTTTGGACAGATGGGTGGCATGGGCTCCCTGTGTGCTTGGATGACCTTTTCCTGAAACCTCACTGCTGGTTGTTGAGAAAAGAGTTAATGTAGCAGGCCTGAGATTGATGTTCTTAGAAAGGCCTGCCTGTAACATTGGCCCTGGCTGGCTTCTGGGAAGTTAGATTTTTGAGAGTGTTCCTACCACCGTAACTGGTAAGAGTCGTATCTGCTAGGCAGAGAGTGCCCCGTAAAAACCCTGAGTCTCTCGTGAGCATTCCTGGGAGACAACACTTCACATGTGTTTTCATGTGTCATGTGATTCCACCGGAAGAAGACTCTTGGTGCCTGGTTTCTTCTGGGCTTTGCCTCATGCACCTTTTCCCTTAGATGATTTTGCTTTGTATCCTTCTGCTGTAATAAATCATGGCCATGAGTCCAACTGTACTCTGAGTCTTTTTTTTTTTTCAACGTTTTTTTTTTTTTTTTTTTTTTTTTTTAATTTTGGGACAGAGAGAGACAGAGCATGAACGGGGGAGGGTCAGAGAGAGAGGGAGACACAGAATCGGAAACAGGCTCCAGGCTCCGAGCCATCAGCCCAGAGCCTGACGCGGGGCTCGAACTCACGGACCACGAGATCGTGACCTGGCTGAAGTCGGACGCCCAACCGACTGCGCCACCCAGGCGCCCCTGTACTCTGAGTCTTGTGAATCCTAGCAAATCACCCAGCCTAGGAGTTGTCTTTGAGACTCCCAACACACTGGTTTATTGATACATTTTCCTAATCCCTAAAACTCTCTACCACTAGGTCTTCTCTTTTGTCAGAATTGAGCTAAGCAAGTCCTAGCTCTTATTGATTCATTTTTGGGTAATCCTCGTGGAAAGTAGGGAGTCATAGTGATGTGGTTTAAAGGGCACCGGATCTAGTGTCAGGGCTGGGAATTTGGGACCCAATTCTGCCACCATTGACCTCAGGCCAATCCTGCCCCCTCTTCCTGGATGTCTGTCTGTCTGTTTGCAAGAGAAGTAGGTTTGATAGCTCTGAGGGCCTGTCTTGGCTTAAGAAGTTTTGAGGTTTTACTTTTCTGCCAGCACCTGGAGTCCTTCCCTCGGATATAGTGGAAGGTTGGAGCTGGGGCAGCAGTAAAGCCTATGTCCGAGTATTTCCTGGCTTTCATATTTTTATTCCACTTTTTTTTTGGTGATAGCTTGGGGTCTTGGGATAGAGACATATTTGCAGGGTGGGGATGACCATTCCCATCCTGACTCTCTTCCCTATTTCTCATCCTGGTTCCTGGTAAGATAACTGTGAGGTGCCTAGAAACCATGCGGTATGAGGAACTGAGCTTACCTAGTCTGGGAAAGCTGAGATGGTGAAGGGCAGAGGATCCTATCTAAGGGGATGGCACAAGCCATGTTTTCCTCAGGTCTCTGGGGATAGGACAAGGGCCAATGGATAGAACTTCTAGAAAGCCAGATTTCAGTTGAGTATAAAGTACAAGGATGGGATAGTCCGGCTTGGAGGTCGTGACACCCCTTTCCAGTGTTTGAGCTGAGAGTAGGGAATTATTGGTAGGGATTTAGGCATCAGACATGGGGGCCCATGCTGGGCCCTGGTCAAAGGGCATATGTTCTGACCCTCAGGGCTTTAGCCTGTTCCCCAAGAGTCCATTCAATGCTTCTGGTATTTGACAAAACCCCAGGGACCTCAAGGAAGCCTGTCGTGGAAGAGAGTAGAGGTTTGGTCTCAATGCCTGGTCCCGGGGATGAGGGCAGAAAGTGCAGAGTGCTCCTGGCATTGGTCACTTTGGGGCCAAGCTCAGCAAAGTGGTGAAATCTGGGAAGGGTGCTGCTCAGTATAATTCCGTGAGGAGTTATGTTGCTAGGTTTTTCTCACCAGGAAGATTGTTTTTATGCCCAGCCTTCTTAACTGTGGATGAAAGGCTTTGTTCTTTGTTAAATAGATTTTTAGTGTTTGTCAAACAGGAGGGGAGGTGTGGAGGGGTACATCGGCAGTTACAGTGGCCATATTTTCTGGATAAAAAATCAGGTTTGAAGGGCGCCTGGACGGCTCAGTTGGTTAAGTGTCTGACTTCGGCTCAGGTCATGATCTCACAGTTTGTGGGTTCGAGTCCCCACATCAGGCTCTGTGCTGACAGCTCGGAAACTGGAGCCTGCTTTGGAGTCTGTGTCTCCCTCTCTCTCTGTCCCCTCCCCGCTTGTGCTCTCTCTCTCTCTCTCTCTCTCTCTCTCAAAAATGAATAAAATTTTTTAAAAATCAGGTTTGATGTGATGTGCCATTGGCCTAGAATCTTTGAAAGGGGGGCTGTTCAGGAAAATCCTGGGATGCAGGGTTATTAGACCTTGATTGTTCAGCTGCACGTGTTCTTGGAGTCCAGCACTTGCTTTTTCCATCATGGCAGACTTCCCGGCAGCCATATGCATTTGTACTCACATGTTCTTACTCAAAGGTCCTGGGCCGGTCCTGCTTTGGTTTTCTACAATGCTTTTAATTGCCTGCCACTTCTTTTCTCCATTTCAAAAACTTGAAACAAACACTGGGATGAATGAATCATGGTGAATCAGTTTGTTTTGGGTGTGACTTCTTAGGGAGTGCCTGCTCCAGAGGACCTGGCCTGGTGCCTGCGTGTTTTAAGGATGGTGTAGTAGAAAGAGTGCTTCCTTGCAAACCAAGAGGCTGAGTTGCATCCTGCTTTGCCGCTGACTCACTCTGTAGTTCTGGGCAAACCCCTTCACTTCTCTGAGCGTCATTATCTTCCTAGGGGTGGTGAAGGGGCGCATCAGGGATGTTTGGCTGTGTGCAACAGAAAATTAACGGAGTCGGTATGACATTTTTCTCATATAGCGAAAGGTCCTGAAGTAGGTACCAGGACTGGTGTGGTGGCTCCTTGATGCTAACAAGGATGAGGTTATTTTTTTCTTTCTCCTTTGCCTTCCTTGTCTTTGTCCTCATTAGTTGCCTCACGGTTGAGAAAAGACGGCTCTTCCTCCCTGTGTTATGTCTGTCTTTGCACTGGAAGAAAGAGAAGCCAGGGGGCAGTTTGAAAGGAGCATTACCTGGGTCGGGAATGCAGAATTTTCCCAGCTTATGTCTTCATTTCTGGTCCTTCTAGTTACCAGGTAATATGGGGAAGCAACTCACTGTAGCTGGCTGGGCTCATTGACTCTGCATGAACCTGTGGCTTTATTAGCAAGTGTTTCTGTTGTCCATGGCTGCATAACAAACACTTCCTGAACTTAGTGGCTTCAAATCCCAGCAATTGACTCTTTCTCACAGCCGTGTGGGTTGGCTGAGCTTAGTTCTCATAACCTATATGGTGCAGCCATGTCACTCATGAAGCTGCCTGCAGCTGGGAGCTCAGCGGGGAACTTGACGGTGGCTGGGATGTTCAGGATGCCTCTCTTCATGCCTCTCTTTGGGGCATCTCATCATTCTGCAGTGGAGCCCAAGCTGCTTCACAGCATAGCGGCTGGTTTCCAAGGAGGCGGTGGTGGGGGGGGGATTGTTTTAAGAGGATGAGCCCCAGTATGCAAGTGCTTACCACGCCTCTGCCTGCATCACACTTGCTGGTGTCCTGTTGGTCAAAGCAAGTCCCTTACAGCCCAGCCCAGAGATAGTATGGGAGGTGTGGCTCACTGGGGGCCACCACCTACCACAGGAAGGAGGGACGGAGAGTGACTGTGGGGCTGGCAATAGGTACGTTTGCCACAGTGGGTTAGACCTCAGCAGTGTTTCCCAGACGGCGAATCTTGAGATCAGTTTAGTAGTTGACGGCCAGCATTAAAAAAAAGAAGAAATAGACTATAGAGTATATACATGTGTGTACATAAATATATACGTTTGAGGCATGCATACGGATTAACATACACAATGAAAGATGTATTTTGCACTCAAGAGTCACAGTGAAAATAACCAGAAACACTGGGCTTGAACACCTCTGAGCCCCAATGCTATGATTCTATGGCAGAGCCTGGAGGTGAATGTCCGGCTGACCCCCTTCCGTGTAAGGAGCTGTGTGATGGGGACGTATCCTGCCCCCAGGGGCTTAAATGCTGTAGCACCGGCTGTGGCCACTCCTGCCGTGGAGACATTAAGGGAGGTATGTTGGCTCCTTGGGGAACAAGTCCTGAGTTCCAGAGTGGGATGGGGAGGGAGCCATCTCTGGCCTTCCTGTCTTTCCCTTTCTGGAGGGTGGGGGGTGGTGAGAGTTCTCATGCTTCCTGTCCTCCTAGCCCCCCAGTCCAAAGCAACCCCTCTTTCTAGGGCCCAGGGGCCCATGTTGGCATTGAAAGAACTGGGGGAAGGCAGTGTGGGTTAGTAGGAAGGGTCCTGAGGCCGGAAGATGGGCAGTGTGGCTTCTGGGCTTCATTCTGCTGCCGACTGGCTCTGTGACCTCAGGGAAGCAAACTCCTTTCATTGAGCCAGTTTCTTCGTTTGTAAAGTGAGGGAGTTGCCCAAGATCAGGATTTTCTGACTGATTTCTTAGCAGCATGTATGCAACAGAGAAAAGCATTGCTGCTCTGATTTCTTTGTTTCTTCAATATATTTTAAAAAACAAATACATCTTTTTGAATGCTCCTTTTGTACCAGACTGTAGAACTCCATTAAAAAATTTTTCTTTAAGTTTATTTATTTTGAGAGAGAGAGAGAGAGAGAGAGCGCGTGCACGAGTGCACAAGTTGGGGAAGAGCAGAGAGAGAGGGAGAGAGAGAGAATTCCAAGCAGGCTCTGCCCCGACAGTGCAGAGCCTGAAGTGAGCTTGATCTCACGACCACGAGATCATGACCTGAGCTGACATCAAGAGTCAGATGCTTAACTGACTGAAGCACCCACGTGGCCCTGTAGAACTCCATTTCAGAATCACTGGCTCAGATGTTGTTTTTAGACAACATGTGGATTCCCTGGCAGGGTTCAAGGTTCTGAAGACAGATTCTCTTCCTTACGTAGCTTAGAGTTTATCAGGGAAGGTAGACGGATCAGGCATCGTAATAAATTCTGATGAAAGGCACACAAAGCAGGGCACCAAACCTTGTCTGGCAGACAAGGCCTCCCTGAAGAAGTAACACTATAAGGCCCAGGTGTGGGGGAGAGAGTGGTGGTCTTGACAGACTCCAATCAGCCCCGCCCACAGAGCCGTCAAGCCCCGAGGGACCACCATAGGGAAATCTGAGATGCCAGTTGAAAACTATTGGTCCAGATGCTCTCTTGGGGACCTACCTATTCTCAGAGGCTGTAGCTTCCTGGTTTCTCAGCCAGATGTTTGGTTAAGATCTAGTTACAGTCAGGGATGGATTCATCTGGAGCCTCTGAGTCTCAGTGCCAGTCAGAATGTGGAGTCTATGGAGTCGACTGTCCTGTCTCTTTACCTGTGCCTGTTTATCTCGCAGGGCGGAGTGGTGATTGTCCAAATATTTTGGTGGGCTTGTGCATTGTCAGTTGCATGACGGATGAGAACTGCCAGGCCGGGGAAAAGTGCTGCAAGTCAGGCTGCGGCCGCTTCTGTGTCCCACCAATTCTGCGAGCCAAACTGGCCACAAACCCCAGCTGGACCCTCAGGTCTGATTCTGAATTAGGTGAGTACAGCCTGTCATCGCTGAAAACAGCCAACTTAACTGCTAGGTGCCGAGCACTGGCTTAGGTGCCGGGCAGGGGGCTTCAGAAGGTCGAGACAAAGTTCTTGCCCTGCAGAGGCTAGTTGGGAGAAAAAGGTCATGTGTCACAGATAAGAATCCTTGAATAGACGAGCTGGGGCTTCTAGGCTCTCTGTGTGGGAGTGGCTCCTTAGGAAGGTCTTTCTGCCAGAAGTGGGATCTGATCTGGGTCCTAAAGGCTAGGTGGGCTGTGACAGAGGGAGAATAGCACAGAGTACACGCTGGACAGCGAGTCTGGTGGTTAGCAGGCACAGAGGGTGGAATACGTGTGACATGTTTGGGGAACTGGGTGGGGGTGGGGCAAGTGTGGGTGAAGGAACAGCTGGGCTGCTTTCATGCCAGGAGATATGAGGTTGGTATCTGAAGGAGTAGAGTCTTCACCACCAGTTTGGACTGGATTATCTGGGAAGTAGGGCACCATTCGAGGCTTTGGGGAGCAACGTATGCCATGCTTCTCTAGCGTGTAGAAGGGAAACCTCTCTAGGGTAGAGGGGAGCTGGAGCCAGGAGGGCACAGTTATGACCTGATGTTTCTTCTTTTTGCAGAGACCCGGGTGTCCTAGCTGTCCTGAGCTGCTACAGGGGGCTTGTTCTGGCTGCCAGGAGAGGGAGATATCCTGGGGCTGTGACCCTCCGGGGGGCTCTCATTGCCCTCCCTGCTCTGCTTCTGTTCCTGCTGCTGCCCTGACCGTGGGAATATAGCCGTGGATTTGGGCAATGGTGTTCGGTGCTGCTTGTCCCCAGTAAAGGCTCATGCTGACCTTCTTGTCTGTGCTGTTTGAGGGCTAGGATGAGGAGAGAGAGCTAGGGGGTCTGAGCATGGCTGCAGGATTATGGCACCTTAGGCAATCCATCCTTTCTGAGAACACTGAAATGTTGCTGCTCAGGTGGTGAGGGCAGAAGAGGGTGGGAGTTCAACTGACTTGCCCCAGAAGTCTCTCTCAAGCCTCAGGAGTGGGACCCTCAGGCCTCTTCTTGGGCCTGCTGACCTTTCTTTTATCAGAATGTGAGTTGGGCTTGGAACTGGTTTACTGCAGTCGTTTGGATGTTCCTACCTTGGACCTCCTTCCTTAGGGGCTGGCCCATGGCTCCAAGACAGGCAGTAAGTCCCCTCCAGGTCACTTTGCTGTAGGGAGGAATTATCTTTAGGTTCTTGGAATCAAGATCAGTTTTTAAAAATTATATTTGTTAGAGGGCATCTGGGTGTCTCAGTCGGTTAAGCTTTGGACTTTGGCTCAGGTCATGATCTCGATATTCCTGAGTTTGAGTCCTGTGTCGGGCTCTGTGTTGGGCTCAGAGCCTGGAGCCTCCTATGGATTCTCACTCTCTCAAAAATAAACATTAAAAAAATAAAAAAAAAATCATATTTGTTAGGTATACAAAATGGATCACATTCTATATCTTTGAGAAATTTATGTCCTCACATACACTCTTGTAATGGGACTCCATGAAAATAGCTAATTTAGCTAGTCATCTCTTGTTGGACCTTAATCTGTGTACGTTTAATGTTGGCCTACTTTTGCAGGTAAATCTGGGGACAATTCTCAATAGTAGAATTCTAGGTTCTCAAATAGAGTCTGACAAAAAAGACACACACACACAAAAAGCCCCTCAATGTTCATTGAATGAATGGAAGAATTTTTTGAGCTGCAAGTAATAGAAAACCCAACTAATTAGCCAATAAAGACATTTAATTTCCTCACATCAGAGTCTGGAGAGAGGCAGTGAGGCTGGTTCGGCAGCTTACCCTCAACACCAATGCGCAGACTCATTCCTTCCTTCCCCACCAACCTCAGCATGCTGGCTTTTGTCCTCGAGAGGGTCACCTCACAGGTGTGGGATGGCTGCCGTAGCTCCAGACATCACAGCAGGAAGATGTAGTGGTGAAAAGACCTTCACCTCAGATGGTGCTCTCCTTTTAATGATGGAGACCATCTTCCCCAGAAGCCATCCCCTCCCCGGATTTCCCTTGTCCTCTCATCGGTCAGAACTGTTGCCACAAGGGAGGCCAGAAAAGCAAACGGGAATGGGAAAATGTGACTGATTAAACATACTTCATCCTTGAGGCTGAGGGATGGCCCCATCTGTATATAAAAGCTGAGATTCTATTAGCAAGGAAGAAGGAGAGAATGACTTTGGGGTTAGGTGGGTAATGAACCACACATGTCATATTGGGTCAAAGGACACATGCATTCAAAAATTTAGAAATTGCTAACATAGGGCTTTTATAACAAGAAAAAAAGAGTATTAGTGCTCACCTTGAATATTGCAAAAATGTTTTTGTAATTCCCAAGTCTAGTGGAAAAAGGCAAGTTACAACTTAAGAAGAAAGTTCCCATCACTACTGTCTTTTTTGTTCCTCCCTTCCCTCTGTTTTCACACTGGCCTATGAAATTCCGGTTTCTGCTATGATCCAAGCACTCTTCTCTCTGAGCAGACGTGTCCGTTGTTGCCTGGTCTGAACAAGAATAGATGGTGTGAGCCTGTCCATGGCCATCCCAGGGCTCCGGGCTCACAGCGCAGGGAACTAGGAGGACCCACAGGTGTCAGTGTGACAGGCTGCTGGACATTTTGGCAGGTTCCTCTTCCATTGTTTTGCTTGTCGTGTTATTGTTTATTAAAAAAATAAAAATAACACGTGCACACTTGAAAAAAAATCAATGTGGAGAAACTTTCAATGAAAAACAGCAGTCCTAGAACCTTAAAATACTGTAAAGTAGGGTGATTTTTCTGCCGGGATGGGGGTGGGACTGGAAAGGAAGGTGTGAGCCCCAGCACAGCACAGGCTGAGCACCAGGAGAGAGGTCCCTTCCAGGTCTTCCCTCCTCATCTGGGGCTACCCACCTTGTCCACTTGGGAGCAATGACATGGGGCTGGGGGGGGGAAGGGGAGGGGAGAGAATGAGGTGGGATGGGGGGAGAGGGAGAGAGAAAGAGAAAGTATGAACTGAAGGGCTGAATTTTTTTTTTTTTACAGTCTTTTTTTTTTTTTAACCTTTATTTTTGAGACAGAGAGAGACAGAGTATGAACGGGGGAGGGTCAGAGAGAGGGAGACACAGAATCTGAAACAGGCTCCGGGCTCTGAGCTGTCAGCACAGAGCCCGACGCGGGGCTTGAACTCACGGACCGCAAGATCATGACCTGAGCTGAAGTCGGCCGCTCAACCGACTGAGCCACCCAGGCGCCCCCTGAATTTTTTTTTTTAATTAAACATTTTTAAAAATTTAAATATAATTTATTGTCAAATTGGTTTCCATACAACACCCTGTGCTCATCCCAACAGGTCTGAAGGGCATTTGGCCTTGGGGTTGTGTTGGAGTTGGAGGTCAAAAGCCAGATTCTACGCCTCCCTCCGCCCCCCTAGGCCTTTCTAGGCCTCTTTTCCTACTGTTGTACCCTAAACCAAAGCCATCAGAACCTTTCCTTCCTCAGAGTTTAAGGCCATTTCCACCTCAGGCCTGGGGGAGCAGGTCTCAGTGGACCCTGCTCCTATGGATGCCCCAAACTTGCACCCTGAAATTAGCTTCTGACCAGATGGAAAGGCCACACACAAGCCCCTCCCCATCCTCAGCTTCCAGGTGGTTCACCTTGGGAGGGGTGAAATCTGAAACCGGCCCCCAGACACAGAGGGCAGGGTAAGGCAGAGGAAAGAGAAAAGAGGCCACTCTGATCTCCGCAGGTGGCAGGTGTAACAAGCAAGGGAATTTACACACTGGCAGGTGTAACAAGCAAGGGAATTTACACACTGGCAGGTGTAACAAGCAAGGGAATTTACACACGATGCTGGCCTTGGGCTCTGGAAGACAGAGGATCTCAGCGCCTGCCCACCAGAACCTTAACAGTTTACGGAGGGGCCTTAACCAGGCTCGGTCACAGGTACCGGCCAGAGGGTCTCAACAACATTTTGCTCCCTCAAGGCTACATCCGTGAAAATGGCTCCCGCTGTGGGAATGGTGGGCGGAGCCTATGCTCCAAGGATGGGGGAGGGGGAGGAAACTCCAACTGCCCAGGGTCAGCTTGCAGGTCAACTGGCGGCCACCATGTCCTCTCTGTGACCTCCTCCAACACTTCTTGCATTGGGCAGGGATTTCTGGGGCTCTGATACTTGCCAGTCCTCAAGTGTGAGTCGTCTGAGACCCGTTCTCTGACCACTCTGTGGGTCTTGCAGCTCCCAGCTTCTCCATCCCTTTCCTTGACCATCAGGTGGGGGAAACCCCTGGCTGCACACCCATGTGCCACCTCAGTGACACCACAGGCCCTGCGTCCTCTCCCTGCTGCTCTTCTGGATCTTACTCTCTGGGAGGCATAATGTCATTGGTAAGTGGGATATGTGGGGTGAGAGGGGCAGGCGGCTGAACCTGTGCCCCCTGCGAGGGGGTGCTCTTGAGGGCTACCTTCCTTTTCCTACCCAAGTGAAGGCCTCTTGTCAAGGGGATTGGTGCCTAGAAGGCCAGCTTCATATAGATTCACAAGCATCGGAAAAGAATGAAGAACAACCCCCCCCCCCCCCCCCCCCCGGCCCCTGGAATTAACAGCTAATCCTTACCGAGCACTGACTATATCCCAGGTGCTGGGCTTGACGTGCACACTCGTATTTAATCCTCACAGTAGGCCTGGGAAAGTCCTGAGAAAACTGGGAAAGTTTAAATAACTTGCCCAAGGCCTCAGAGTGAGTGGCAGGGCTAGTTTGAACCTTGGTCTGTAGGAGTGCAATAATTTTGGTATTCTACCTTCTCTCACTATAAAATGGTGGTAGGCAAGTGGTTTGGGATCAACTGTGATGGTTTGGGAAGTAAGGAAAAGAGAGACAGGTAGGGGTAACTCTGAGTTCCAATCCAGACTGGCTGCATGAGCTGGGGCAGGGTGCTTCTCCCTCTAGGTCCGAGAGGGAGAGAGATGCAGGGAGGGAGAGACAGGGAGAAATGGGGAGGGAGGGAGGGAGAGAGTGAGAGTGAGAGAGAGAGAGAGAGGACAGGGAGGGAGAGAGGGAGAGACAGATAGGGAGGGAGAGGGAGGGAGAGAGGGACAGGGAGGCAGGGAGAGAAAGAGAAGGGGACAGAGACAGACATCGGGTTCCATGAGATTTACAGTCCCTTCCAGGCCTGAGATTCTGCCCAGCTGAGCAGGTCCCAGGTGGGAAGAGCTTGGCCCTGGGTATCTGTGACCTATTCATACTCTCCCTTTCATGCTTTCTCATTCATATTCTGGTCACTCTGCCATCCTCTGATAGCAACTCTTGAATTGTTGTCTTCCAACAACAATCTGGGTCCCAGCACCAGCCTGATTCAGGACACCAGTGCACCCAGGGGAGGGAAATGAAATGCAGTTTGTGAGGGCTGGGGCAGAGCCCAGACCCTGAAGATGGGGTGTGTGTGTTCAGAGAGGGTTCAAGGCCTGTTTGGAGTCGGGGGAGGGGGGGAGCTCAGATGCTCCTCTCCTCAGACCCTGGGCTCCGCTGCTTTGCGGGCCTGTGAGAACAACAATGGTTGGGCAGTTTTGAGTGGAAAGAATTCTTGGCTGGGTGCCTTTATTCTCAGAGACACCAGAGGGCAGCAGAGGTCTAAGTCCTAGGCCATTCCCAGGCAAGAGAAATATGCTCCGAAATTCTAGGAGCCTAGTGAAGGGAAAAAGTTCAGTATTGTCTGAGTTCCTCCCAACTGTTTCCTGTCGCTTTGAGAAAAACGTTACATAGCAGGGTCTATAATCCAGATCCGTACTGGATTGCAGTTAATCAATTAAGACATAACATTAAGCCCTCCCTTTTCATACCATATGGAATGACCCTGCAGTTTGGGTACCACTTATCTTGGGGACATGATCACGTTGTATCAGTATTTCTTGGACAGAGTCACAGAGCAAGTTCTTTGTGGAGCTCAAGATCAGGAGAAAGTTTCCCTCTGGCCATGAACCATTCTGAGAATGGGCAGGGAAGTAACTTTACTGGCATCACCTCTGTTACTGGCCCCTGTGAAAAGGTGCTTTCTAGAGCCGATGTTTCATTTTTGCCTCGGCTACCAGGAAGCCACGAGCTTGGATTTTGCAGTGAGGCCTGGGTTCAACGCTGCTGCTTATGGGCTCTGTGCAAAATGAATGAGGACAATCATGTTATCACATTACCCACCTCACAGGATTGCCGAGTGAATATATAAAGAAAGCACTTGGCACAGAACCGACACAAAAAGGGCACATTCAACAAATGTCAGCGATGGTTATTCAGTTTCTCTGAAAAAAGATGAATCTCTTCGTGATACCCTCTTTTATTATTCTCTTTGCTTTCTTTTACTCTTGGTATGATTTTCAGCTTCCTGTAATCTATGCCTGTTTGGAAGATGGTGTGGTATGTATACATGAGAGGTTAGCATCAGTGAAATTTTGGGGCAGAAAGAAATATCCAGAGCAGCGCTCTCCAATAGAACATAATGCAAGCCACACATATAATTGCAAATTTTCTAGTAGCCACTTAATGTAGTAAAAAGTGTGGTGGTGGCTCAAAAAGTTAAGCGTGGGATTACCATGTGGCTCAGTGAATCCACTCTCAGCTGTGTAACCAAATGAATAGAAGACAGGTGTTCAAAGGAAAACTTGTTCAACAGTGTTCATTGAAATAGCCGGAAGGTGGAAGCAAACCAGATACCCATGAGAGGATAAATGGATAAAAAAAAATGTCACCTATCCCTCCAGTGGAGTATTATTCAGCCACAAAAAGGGTTGAAGTACTGATCCATGCTACAATATGGATGGACATTGGAAACACTGTGCTAAGTGAAAGAAGCCAGACACAGAAGGCCACCGACGGTGGGTGATTCCATTTATACGAAAATTCTAGAAGAGGCAGATCCATACAGACAGAAAGCAGGTGAGAGGTTGCCAGAGGCTGGTTTTAGAATACAGTTACTTGAGTGGGCTTGTCAATGTGCAGATTCCCAAGTTTCGTTCCAGATATTTTGATTCAGTAGGTCAAAGGTGGGGGCAGGCCAAAAGAAACTGCTTGTTTGTCTACCAGGAGCTACATTTCAAAAAAGCTTATCAGGGGATTCTAACGTGTGGTGCGGTTTGGTAATCTCTGAATTAGAAGTTCGTGAAAGTCCTTCCGGGCTCTGAGGATATGGGAGCCTAACTCAGTAGGATTATGGGATTATGCTTCTTTTTTTTTTTCTTCCTTCCTTCCTTCTGCCTCCTCCTCCTCCTTTTCCAGTTTTTTTTTTTTTTTTTTTTTTTTTTTTGAGAAAGGAGGTGTAATCACTGTTGAGATATTCAAACAACACAGAAAAGTCCAAAGAAGAGGATCCCTCGTCCATAGATAATGATTGCTAACTGGTGAACATTCATCCAGCCTTGTCTTAGGTATTCATGTTGATATGGTAGCAAGTGTGGGAAGGAAGTTCTTGCTGTTCTGTAATAGCTTTCGTCACTCAATGGTATGTCATAGACATGATTTTTGAAAAAAAATTTTTTTTTTTTTTTAAATTTTTTTTTCAACGTTTTTTATTTATTTTTGGGACAGAGAGAGACAGAGCATGAACGGGGGAGGGGCAGAGAGAGAGGGAGACACAGAATCGGAAACAGGCTCCAGGCTCCGAGCCATCAGCCCAGAGCCTGACGCGGGGCTCGAACCCACGGACCGCGAGATCGTGACCTGGCTGAAGTCGGACGCTTAACCGACTGCGCCACCCAGGTGCCCCGAAAAAAAATTTTTTTAACGTTGATTTATTTTTGAGAGACAGAGCATGAGTGGGGGAGGGTCAGAGAGAGGGAAACACAGAATCCGAAGCAGGCTCCAGGCTCCAAGCTGTCAGCACAGAGCCTGATGCGGGGCTCGAACTCACAGACCGCGAGATCATGACCTGGGCCAAAGTCAGACGCCCAACCGACTGAGCCACCCAGATGCCTCTAGACATGATTTTTAATTGTTAAAGTGTTCGGTTTCTTTAAATATATAAGAATTTTTTTTTTTTATATTTAACCACACCCTGGAACTCTGTAGCTGCTGCTTGCTGTGTTTCCCATGTTCTTTGCCAAATGGCCTCAGAGGCTTTTACTCTCAATCTCACTGCAATTAGACCAATAAGTGTATTTAGATGCAAAGCCTCTATTTTTTGCAACGCTTCTTGGGCTTGCAGATAGATTGCTATGGATGTTTCCTGATATATAGGGATACTGGTTTTTAATTTTTAGGCTCTCCTGTCCTGTGGTGCTCCACTTTATAGGTTACATCTTCCATTTTTAATATTTTTCCAGTTTTAACATTTTTTTTTCGGTCTTTTGAACATAGGCTTCTTTTTATACCATTCTCTCCCATCTGAGCCCAGATGGAAACAATCTAGTCTCTTTCCTCTCCCTTGTTTTCTTCTGCCTTCTTAGCACTGAAACTCAAAGCTAAAGCAAGCTTGCCTCAATACCCAACCAGTGGCCCAGACCACCGGGCTCCTAAGAATGAACAGTTTAAGGTACTTGATGAAGAGCTTACATTTAGACTGAAATTAAAATAGTTTCTTTCTGGTTTTCTGATTACAAGTTCTAGTGAAGTTCCTTAAAGCCACACTTTTCGTTACTTCGCTGATGCTTTATGTGCATGCTTAGCCTAGCAGCTGGGTGAGGCTACCCTTCCCTGGAGTGGAACCCTCATCTGACTAGGTAGCTGTGGGTCAGGGTTCTTTGTTACCAGCAATGGAAAGATACTGGCTAACTCAGTGTTAGAAATAAGACCTATGACCCTATCAAAGGAGGGATGCGGAGACTCGGAGCACAGTGAAGCGAGGCTTTAATCAACGTTCTTGCAAGAGTGGGTGTCTGATGGACAGGCACACTTGGGGCAGTTACAGCAGACAATTTATCTCCCAGCATGCAAGTCCCTCCCCTGGTTCCTCATTGGCTGAGTACTACAGAGGTTACAGCCTTACTGGGATGTTGCCTATGCCCACGTAAGGCAAAAAGTAGTCTGATTGGAAAAAGTGTACATTCCCTGGGGTGATGCAGAGACATTTAGTCCTTCCTCCCTTTGTTTCTTTGGTGCATGCTCATTGCAAAGCCCGTGAAAATAAGCCCGTGAAATGGAGAGGGGGAGAAGAACCAGGAAGTGAAGTGTCTAAGGGTTTGGGACTCCATTGTGTGCGGGAGTCCATACATATTTCCAATAGCTTCTAAACCTATTATTAATTAGACAGCATACCCTTTATTTAGTATTTCTGAAATGAATCATCTCCCTTACGTCTCACATCAAGCAAACCCAGGAATGTGTTGGGACGATACTGGTGCTCACATGATTCATGGAAAGCTGGGGCTCCACGGTTGGGAACTGATGGCACCGCAGAGGGTCAACGAGGAAGAAGTACATTGTCTAAGCAGGAAGGTCATCTAGATTGGGTTGTGGTGGCACCGCTGTGACAGCGATGTTCACTTTCTCTTTAGCTTTTCTGAGAGAGGAAGAATATGATTCCTAATTGAAGGTTTCGCAACCTTCGATCTACTATCATTTTAGACTGGGTAATTCTGTGTTGTGGTGGAGGGACTGTCCTGTGTATTATGTGATGTTTAGCAGCATCCCTGGCTTCTTTCCACTGGAGGCCAGCAGACTTCACCCTCATTTGTGACAACCCAAAGTGTCTCTGGATATTGCCAAATGTCCTCTGGGAGCAAAATGGCCTAGCTGAGAATTTTGATCTTAACTAATGTGCTGCCCCCTACACACCCCATGTGTGGAGAAATGGTCTGGTTCCCTGACTTCAGTTGGTCAGTAGGCTCCTGGAATTGACCTTCACAAGACATCACAGAATGGGGGGGGGGGAGAGAGAATTCCCTGAAAGAGAAATAAGCCACTACTAGGAACAAGAAAGGGATGGAGGCGGCTCACTGTAAATCCTCAGGGCCATATAGACTCTGTGAAGAGGTTCACATTTTATGGGTAGAAGGCAGCTGGTGCAGGAGAAACTTTCGTTGTAAGAAGCTACTCAGGTAGATTTCCTTTCCTGATGCTTCCTGATTTTCCATAGGCTCGTACTTGCAAAATGAGCATACAAATCACCAATGGGTCTTGTTAAAAGGCAAATTCTTTTTTCTTTTCTTTTCTTTTCTTTTCTTTTCTTTTCTTTTCTTTTCTTTTCACAAACTGGGGAAAGGCCTTGAATTGACATTCTCGCAAGAAGATACACCAATGGCCAATAAGCACATGAGAAGATGCCCAATATCAGTCATTAAGAAAATGTAAGTCAAAATCACAATGAAATATTAAACAGGTTCATACTCACTAGGATAGGATAGCTGTAATTTTTTTTCTTTAATGAGGAATAACAAGTGTTGGTAAGGATATAGAGACATTGGAACCCCCAAACATTACAGGAAGGAACATAAAATGGCGCAGCCACTTTGGAAAGCAATTTGGTAGTTTATCAAAAATGTATGGGGTACATGGGTGGCTCAGATGGTTAGGCGTCCAACTTTGGCTCAGATCATGATCTCGTACTGCGTGGGTTCGAGCCCTGCATCGGGCTCTGTGCTGACAGCTCAGAGCCTGGAGCCTGCTTTGGATTCTGTTTCCCTCTCTCTGACCCTCCCCCACTCATGCTCTGTCTCTCTCAAAAAATAAATAAACATTAAAAAAAGTAAACATAGCATTATCACATGACCCAGAAATTGTACTCCTAGATATTTACCCTAAAGAAATGAAAACACGTGTCCATATTAAAACTGATACATAAAACTGATTCTCAGGTCCACCAGAGAATTGCCAAATTAGAATTGCGTTTTAAAACTGTTAGTCTGCCGGGGTGCCTGGGTGGCTCAGTCAGTTAAGTATCCGACTTTGGCTGGGGTCATGATCTCACGGTTCATGAGTTTGAGCCCCACATCCGGCTCTGTGCTGACAGCTCAGAGCCTGGAGCCTGGAGCCTGCTTCAGATTCTGTATCTCCCTCTCTCTGCCCCTCCCCCACTCGCACCCTGTTTCTCTCTAAAAAATAAATAATAAAAATAAAATTTAAAAAATTAGAAAAGGGGCACCTGGGTGGCTCAGTCGGTTAAGGGTCCGACTTCGGCTCAGGTCATGATCTCACGGTCGGTGAGTTCGAGCCCCGCGTCCGGCTATGTGCTGACGGCTCAGAGCCTGGAGCCTGTTTCAGATTCTGTGTCTCCCTCTCTCTCTGCCCCTCCCCTGCTCACGTTCTGTCTCTCTCTGTCTCAAAAATAAATAAAACATTAAAAAAAATTAGAAAAAACTTATAAATGGATGCTCACAGTAGCACCGCTTATAACAACGACCTAAATATTCATCAACCGATGAATGGACAAAGTATGGTATACCCACACAACGGGACATTATTCGGCAACAAAAGAATGGAGTACTGACACGTACCACAACCTGGACAACCCCTGAAAGCACCATGCCAAGTGAAAGAAGTCAGGCACAAAAGAACACATTGTATAATTCCACTCACATGAACGTCCAGAGCAGACAAACCCACAGAGACAGAAAGCAGACTAATAGTTTTAATGTTTATTTATTTTTGAGAGTGAGACAGAGAGACAGAGCATGAGCTGGGAAGGGGTAGAGAGAGGGAGACACAGAATCCAAAGCAGGCTCCAGCCTCTGAGCTGTGAGCACAGAGCCTGAGCCCAACGCGGGTCTTGAACCCTGAGCGGTGAGATCATGACCTGAGCTGAAGTTGGACGCTTAACGGACTGAGCCACCCAGGCGCCCCAGCAGACTGATAGTTTTAAAACGCAATTCTAATTTGGCAATTCTCTGGTGGACCTGAGGTTCCACATTTCTAACAAGCTCCCAAATGGTGCTGATGCTGCTGGGTTTTTTGTTTGTTGTTTGTTTGTTTTGTTTTTTAGATTATCATCCTTAGGTTGTTTCATATTTTGAAAAAAATCCAACAATTTCTTAAAAGTCACAAAAGTAATATTTGTTTATTTTTAAAAAAATTATAAAAAGGTGATATATACAGATATATATGTATATATATGTATATATATATCTGTATATATCAGAATATTACTCAGCAATCAAGAACGAAATCTTGCCATTTGCAACAATGTGGATGGAACTTAGAGTGTATTATGCGAAGCAAAATAAATCAGAGAAAGACAAATATATGATTTCACTCATATGTGGGGTTTAAGAAACAAAACAGATGAACATAGGGGAAGGGAAGGAAAAATAAGATAAAAACAGAGAGGGAGGCAAACCGTAAGAGACTCTTAAATACAGAGAATAAACTGAGGGTTTCTGGAAGGGAGCTAGGTGGGGAGATGGGCTAAATGGGTGAAGGGCATTAAGGAGGGTGCTTGTTGGGATGAGCACTGGGTGTTAGATGTAAGTGATGAATCACTAAATTCTACTCCTGAAACCCATACTACATTATATGTTAGCAAACTAGGATTTGAATAAAAAAATCAAAGCTATGAAACCTATCTGATAATTTGGCACCTCTGTCCTGGCTGGATTCTTGGAATATCACCTGCATATAAGAGACTGGGGAGACAATCAGGGATTTGAGAGGAGGTTGTATAACAATGTTGGAGATTCCCTCTTGTGGTTGTCTCCTCTTTGGATTTCTTCCCTTGATACATAGTTGCTTTGGGAGTCTATCCTGAGTACTGTCTTCTGACTTCTCAGGACATAAGACTATGGCTTTCTGCTTGAGCTTTATCTGCCTTGCTCAGGCTGGATTGGGGGTCTTCCTCTGAGAAAAGCCATGTGTGGATCTCTTCCACCGTGGCTCTTTTCTTTCAAGGATTAAATCCTATCCAGCTTCTGCTTAACTTTGGTCACTCTCCAGTGACTTAAAACCGCTGTTTTTTACATTTTGTCAAGATAATATAATCGTCATCTGTAGAATAGTTTGATATAAGCTATTCTGCCGTGCTCAGAACCAGAATTCCCCGAATGGTCTCTTAGAAACATTATTCTTCTTTTTGAAACCCTCCATTAAAGAAAAATTATGTATTTAATTTGGGGGCAGAGTGGGAAGGGCAGAGAGAGAGGGAGAGAGAGAATCCCAAGAAGGCTGTGCATTGTCAGTTCTGAGCCCGATGTGGGGCTCAAACTCACAGACTGTGAGATCATGACCTGCGTGGAAATCAAGAGTCAGATGCTCAACTGATTGAGCCGCCCAGGTGCCCCTGAAAACCTCCATTTTTATTCATCACAGTTGAAAGAAATCTAAACTTCTTTCCCTGACATATAAAGTCATACAGATGACCTGGGCCTGCTAACCTCCATATCTTCACTGTGCCCCCAGCTCTATGGGAGCACATTCAATTCTTAGAATATGTTATGCTTTATCCTGCCTCAAGGTATTCACGTTATCATTCTCTCTGGTGGGAATGCCTGTCCCCCTTGTGCCTTGTTATGCTTCAGATGTCAGCTTAAATATCATTTATTCTGGAAAGTATTTGCTGAATCTATTGATAGGTTAAGTTCCTCTACTGCACCTGCTAATAACACCCTATGCCTTTCTTGTAGATCGTGTATTAACATTTATCATCAGGTACTGGGTGGTTGTTGGATAAATGTCTGTCTCCTCTTTAGATTGTCAATTCCATGAGAACAGGGTATGGCCCTCTCTGCTCACTACTTTATCCCATGCCTCATATGGTATCTGGCTTACAGTAGGTGCTCAATGAACGTGCTGAATGAATGAAGAAGGAGAGAATGCATCGTGCATGGAAGAAAGTTCCCAACTGAGAGTCGAAGTATAAAACATAAATGAAACTATGAGATAATAGGGGCATTAGTCAAGTCACCTCACATTTCAGACCTTTCGTTCCAGTAAGTACAATAGGTCAGAATTGGATTGGGTCACTCTCCTCTCTCAAAGTCCATGCTACTCATAAAAAGACTCGTAAAGTTGAGACAAAAGTATAGGAAACCGTAATAATATGGGGCAGACATGGGAGACCTGGATATTTGGTTAAAATCTTAACAACAGGCAGTGTGTGTCTTGAATCAAGGGCCTGAGAAACAGAAATGGTGCTTGAGGATAATTATTCTGGCAACAGCAGATAGAACTAATGAGGTTTTGAAGTGGCCAGATCAAGGATGGATCTGATAAAGAGAGCTTGGCAGGATGGAACTGGTGTCAGGCTGCTGGATATGGAATTTCATGTGGGAGAATGATCTACCAGACCCAGTGAAGGCTAGCCTGGGGAAGGGTTGGAGCTTTTCTCCTACCCTATTTATTCCCCTACAGGAGATGGAATGGGATGGTTAGATGGGGGAAGAGATCAGTGTCTTCATGATGATCATTAGATCTCCCTTCTTTCCATCTTCTCCCGGGTTCTGCTCTGCACCCAGATGTGAGGGTGGAAGGCACTGAGTATCTCTCGAATGACAGGCATACTTGTGCCACATTCCAAGGTCTGCTGCACAAATTCCTTCTTTCTGGGGCCTCTTGGAATCAGAAACCAAACCTTCGAGTTTCTCTGGTGATCAGATATGACCTTGGGAAGAGACCAGACTCAGGACTGTAATCTTTTCGTTCTGTCCCTGGTGTACCCCAAGACCTTGCTTTATGTTGTCATCTGTGGCCCCCCTTTTATCAGTGATCACCCCCTCAAAATATCTCACTTGAATTTAATGTGACATTCATTTGGGTTTCTCATTAATTGATGTCCTGTATTACTCCTTGGGTATGTAGTTCTGTAGGAAGGCCTGCAAATGTTGTATGGCTTTGTGCCTTTTTACTGATCTTTGTTGGCACTTGTGAATATCATCCTTCAGCACCACAGAAAACACACACACAAACCATCCTACAGGCAAATTTAGGATTGAGTGAGAAGGAAACTTGGACAATCACTTGAGCGCCCAGGAGAAATCTGAAAACCTGAGGCTAAAATGGACTTTGGATACTAATTGTCTTCAGAGAGCACTTTACTTATAGTAATTCTTTGGAATACTAGACTACAGTTCTGAAAGAGTTTTCAAGGAAATTACACTCGTTTATACTTGTTTATGTGACACTGTGTTTCACAATAGTCAGAGGGTGGGAAGTCTTCAGAATCCATGAATGTGCACCAGATAGGTCATACCCGTGATGCCAGGCCTAGGAAGAAGTTTTCTATGGATTCAGAATGGTCTGGGTTACTAGACTTTGGTTCAATATCCAGAAACTACCTTTTTCATTTGTCTCTTTTTACACAGGAACAGTTCCTGGGTGAAGGGCTAGGGTGACTGACATCTTTAACCTATGCTTCCTGCCAATTCCTGAGATTTCTCCAAGGCTGTGCCCAAAGTCCAGAGGCAGGGGTTGCCATTGTTGGGATTGACTTAGCATGCCCATATATGGACTTACCCTGGGCTACAGTGCCCCCCAGTGTTTATGGTCCTTAGAATGCTCGTATCACTGGACTCCTTTGTGAAGCTGGGTCCTTGATGAGAATGTGAATAGGGAAGTCAGGGCAAAGGGGAATGACTCTCCATACTCTGATTATAGAAGTTCAGCTTCATTTAAGATTTGCAGCTTCCAGGTGTAAAGTCATAATTTCTATATTCCTGGTCCCTGGGGCACTGGAGATATTTCCCTAGAATATGAGCCTTGTTGAGGGTTGAATGCTCATTGATTTGGGGCAGATGAAACAACTTAATGAGGATTATTTTAGTGCCACTTATATGGAAATCCACTGGGGTCAGTGACAAAATACAGGAGCAAACTCAGTTTTGGCGGGTCATGCCAAGGAGGTGCCAGCAATGATTGCCTTTATGCAGATGAATTCATTACATGGGTAGGTTGGTATCTTCAGAGAGGTCATCAGTGGTTTACATTGGAAGAATCTAGGATGGGAGGAAGTTTTCAGTTAAATTTTTATACATATAATCAGCATGAAAGGCAAATCTGAGCAAGGAAATTAGCAAGAATTCTGAATTCAAAATCTTCCAGTAATAGTCCCATTTATATTCAGAATTATTTTGGCATACTTTTGCATAAGGAATATTCCTTTTTCTTCATTTCTTCCTTATGTTGTGTTGGGTTTCCTTTCTTCCACTGCCTCTGTCTCTGTTAATAAATAAATGTAGCAATTGTTAGCACCTTTGGTAGAATCCATGGGTCTTTTACATTTCAGCAGAACTTCAGAGCTTTTTTTTTTAACTTTATTTTTTCATTTTTTAAAATTTACATCCAAACTAGTATATAGTGAAGCAATGATTTCAGTAGATTCCTTAATGCCCCTTACCCATTTAGCCCATCCCCCCTCCCACAACCCCTCCAACAACCCTCAGTTTGTTCTCCATATTTATGAGTCTCTTTTGTTTTGTCCCCCTCCCAGTTTTTATATAATTTTTCTTTCCCTTCCCTTATGTTCATCTGTTTTGTCTCTTAAAGTCCTCATATGAGTGAAGTCATATGATTTTTGTCTTTCTCTGACTGACTCATTGCACTTAGCATAATACCCTCCAGTTCCATCCACGTAGTTGCAAATGGGTTTTTAATTCCTATACCATCCTGATCCATAATGCATCCATAAAATGTTAGTGAGCCAATATAGTACTCTACTCTGAGGACATACAAATTAATAAAGTGAGGTCTCTGCTCTTCAGTCTAAGGCTATTGTGTAGCCATTCACTATAGATACTGAACTACTCTGCCCATTCTCACTACTTTGCTTTTTAACTGTGCAAAAATAGGGGTTGAATAGGATCTTAAAGACCTGAGGTGATCATGGTAGTGGTGAGTTGTTGGGTGGAGAGCTTGGGCGTCTGGACCCACGTCCTTCTTCTGAATGAGCCTCTCGTTGTTAGCCTCTCTGGGCTCTGATTTTCACAATTTCAAAAGAGTTTTGTTGGACTAAATGACCTGAGACCTTGACATTTGTGCCTGTGACTGATCGTCCCCAACCCAGGTACAATCTTGTCCCATTGCTCAATTTCCCCTGGCCTCTTTCTTGCTTTTTTACTGAAAAACCAGGGTTTCTAGTATTTGGTGTCATTGGGGGTTGGGTGAGGAGCTGAGAGACTTACTTTTCAGGAATACGAAATTTTTCGCAGAGAAATTTATGTTTAAAGTTGTTTCTGTTGCCTCCACAGCCAGAGAAGATGAAGGGCTCACACAAAAATGTCAAGGTGTTGTAGTAGAATCTCGTGTAACCTGACTTACAGGTGCCAAATACCGGAGGATATTTGCAGATTTCTGGGCATGAGAATCCCAGAGTCAGGTTTTCTTTTCTTTTCTTTTTTTAAAAAATTTTCATGTTTATTTACCTTAGAGAGAGAGAGAGAGAGAGAGAGAGCACAAGAGCAAGTGGGGGGAGGGGCAGGGAGAGACGGAGACACAGAATCCGAAGCAGCCTCCAGCTCCAAGCTGTCAGCACAGAGCCCTACACGGGGCTCAAACTTGTGACCCACGAGATCATGACCTGAGCCGAAGTCCCTCGCTTAACCGACTGAGTAATCCAGGCACCCCAGGTTTTCTTTTCTACTGCCAAGCGGACATTCTTTTCCTCATGGACTCAGATGACTGATGGTCATCAGCCCATGTGAATCTACCTGTTACTTTTTCACTGGGAGAGTTCCTTCAGCAAAAATATCACTGTATATGTGATATGGGGCAATGATTCTAGACTACGGCCTGGGTCAGTGACTCAGATAATTGGAGAAGGACGGTAAGGTAGAGTGGAAAGCAAGAAAGACCTGAGGCTTCTGCGCTCTATCACAGAATTTCATATTAAATATATCCCATTTCCTGCTTCTCCACAGGCTTTCCCATGGCACTGGAAGTAAACATGTCATCTGCTTCCCCAAGGCCATAGGTCAGAGCCCTTACTTTACTTTTACAGAGTCTCTGCAAACACAAGCTAAAAAGGCCTTTGTCTGTCTACATCTACTCCTGAAGGATAGGCTCAAAATGCTTAATTTGCAAAAGATCTTCCTTCCTTCCACCAGTGTCTGTGTCCTCTCGCACCTATCTATGCCCCTCCCCTTTTACCTACCATGCAGACTCACCTGGCCTCACTGAGACCATGGAGGTGGGTGGTCAGAGCAGGAACAATGACGTCCATGTTGGAGACAAAGAATGAGTTAATGTCAGTCTTCCTGAAGTCCAACTCCAGCCCTCACCCACAACTGGGACTTTGCCACATTTACTCATGGATACATGAGTATTCCACATGTGTCCATCATGATAAGTAGATGTGAGTGCCCCAAGTGTGTGAATAATGGCTTTGCTTCTCCATATCTGTGGAATGCAGAGTGGTCCTGTATATATGCGTTAAGTAGAATTAAAGTTCATCTAATACACACACACCCACACCCACACACAACAATAAAGAGGTTTTCTGGACACTCCTTACGTTAATCCAATTTTCACAATCCCCCTCCTCTTCCACTGAAATCCCTTGGAAAAAACTTGATTCTATTTTCTGTCTTCCTCCTTCTCCAATCCATAGACAGAAATGAATGAAACTTCTGGAATGAGATGCTCTAGGGCTGTGTGGTGTAAGAGAAAAGCAGGACTTCATTACTGCCTATCACCCAGGCTGCCTAGATCGCCTTCACCTTCACAGTGTTCTCCTGGGCTGCCCTTCCTATTTTGCCTTACCTCCAAGATGTCCACTTTCACACAATTGTTTTCTGAGAGGTAAAGGAAACAGGACGCCTGAAAGTGTCTGGAGGGGCATAGACAAGATGAGGAGACATAGAGAAAAGAGGATCCATTCAGTCTTCATGGTGTTGCAGGCCGGAGATAGGAGAGTCTAGGACTGGGCTGACATTTTATATTTGGGATGGAGCTCCTTCTCTTGGGAGGAGTTGAACCCATCTTTTTGATTTCATCTCCCCAGGGCCCAAGCCTGGGCAGAGTTCTGGTGCATACAAAATCAGCCTAGTGAGCAGAACACTAAGTGCTTGGGTACCCAACCATGTAGCATCCAAGGTCATGGTTTGTCACAGCTAGACTGGTGAGCCTCAGTGCCCCCACTCTCTTCTTCGTATCTAAGGTTCAGGGCATCAGCATTTCTATAATGAACATTTAACATATAAATGTAAAAATTTGAAAGTAAGTTAATGCAGGCTTGAACCTAAGAAAATGGAACAAAAACAGCAAAATAAATGTAAAGAAAGTAGACAGGATATTGATGAAGATATTGATGCAGATATTGATGAAGATAGTTGAAATTAGTGAGTAGTAGAAAAAAGACAATACAATTATCAAATAGTATTAAAAATTTGTACTTTATTTTTTTATTCTTATTTTTAAAATTATTTAATTATTTTTTATTTTTTAAATTTACACCCAAGTTAATTAGCATATAGCGCAACAATGATTTCAGAAGTAGATTCCTCAATGCCCCTTGCCCATTTAGCCCATCCCCCCTCCCACAACCCCTCCAGTAACCCTCTGTTTGTTATCCATATTTAAGAGTCCGTTATGTTTGTCCCCCTCACTGTTTTTATATTATTTTTACTTCCCTTCCCTTGTGTTCATCTGTTCTGTGTCTTAACGTCCTCATATGAGTGAAGTCATATGATACTTGTCTTTCTCTGACTAATTTCACTTAGCATAATACCCTCTAGTTCCATCCATGTAGTTGCAAATGGCAAGATTTCATTCTTTTTGATTGGCGAGTAATACTCCATCGTATACATATACCACATCTTCTTTATCCATTCATCAGTTGATGGACATTTTGGCTCTTTCCATACTTTGGCTATTGTTGATAGCGCTGCTATAAACATTGGGGTGCATGCGCCCCTTTGAAACAGCACACCTGTATCCCTTGCATAAATACCTAGTAGTGCAATTGCTGGATCATAGGGTAGTTATATTTTTAGTTTTTTGAGGAACCTCCATACTATTTTCCAGAGTGGCTGCACCAGCTTGCATTCCCACCAACAATGCAAAAGAGATCCTCTTTCTCTGCATCCTCACCAACATCTGTTGTCGCCTGGGTTGTTAATGTTAGCCATCCTGACAGGTGTGAGGTGGTATCTCATTGTGGTTTTGATTTGTATTTCCCTGATGATGAGAGATGTTGAGCATTTTTTCATGTGTCAGTTGGCCATCTGGATGTCTTCTTTGGAGAAGTGTCTATTCATGTCTTGCCCATTTCTTCACTGGATTATTTGTTTTTGGGGTGTTGAGTTTGAGAAGTTCTTTAAAGATTTTGAATACTAACCCTTTATCTGATATGTCGCTTGCAAATATTTTTTCCCATTCTGTCAGTTGCCTTCTAGTTTTGCTGCTTGTTTCCTTTGCTGTGCAGAAGTTTTTTATTTTGATGAGGTCTCAGTAGTTCATTGTTGCTTTTGTTTCCCTTGCCTCTGGAGACGTGTTGAGTAAGAAGTTGCTGCGGCCAAGATCAAAGAGGTTTTTGCCTGCTTTCTCCTCGAGGATTTTGATGGATTACTGTCTTACATTTAGGTCTTTCATCCATTTTGAGTTTATTTTTGTGTATGGTGTAAGAAAGTGGTCCAGGTTCATTTTTCTGCATGTTGCTGCCCAGTTTTCCCAGCACCACTTGCTGAAGAGACTGTCTTTATTCCATTGGATATTCTTTCCTGCTTTGTCAAAGATTAGTTGGCCATACATTTGTGGGTCCATTTCTGGGTTCTCTATTCTGTTCCATTGATCTGAGTGTCTGTTTTTGTGCCAGTACCATACTGTCTTGATGATTACAGCTTTGTAATACAGCTTGAAGTCTGGGATTGTGATGCCTACTGCTTTGGTTTTCTTTTTGAAGATTGCTTTGGCTATTCGGGGTCTTTTCTGGTTCCATACAAATTTTAGGATCGTTTGTTCCAGCCCTGTGAAGAATGCTGGTGTTATTTTGAAAGGTATTGCATTGAATATGTAGATTGCTTTGGTTAGTAGTGACATTTTAACAATATTTGTTCTTCCTATCCAGGAGCATGGAATATTTTCCCATATTTTTGTGTTTTCTTCAATTTCTTTCATAAGCTTTCTATAGTTTTCAGTGTATAGATTTTTCACCTCATTGGTTAGATTTATTCCTAGGTATTTTATGGTTTCTGGTGCAACTGTAAATGGGATCGATTCCTTGATTTCTCTGTTGCTTCATTGTTGGTGTATAGGAATGCAACCGATTTCTGTGCATTGATGTTGTATCCTGCCACTTTGCTGAATTCATGGATCAGTTCTAGCAGTTTTTTGGTGGAATCTTTTGGGCTTTCCATATAGAGTATCCTGTCATCTGCGAAGAGTGTGAGTTTGACCTCCTCCTGGATGATTTGGATGCCTTTTATTTCTTTGTGTTGTCTGATTGCAGAGGCTAAGACTTCCAATAGTATGTTGAATAATAGTGGCGAGATTGGACATCCCTGTCTTGTTCCTGACCTTAGGGGGAAAGCTCTCAGTTTTTCCCCATTGAGGATGATATTAGCATTGGGTCTCTCATATATGGTTTTTATGATATCGAGGTATGATCTTTCTATCCCTGCTTTCTTGAGGGTTTTTATCAAAAAAGGATACTGTATTTTGTCAAATGGTTTCTCTGCATCTATTGAGAGGATCATATGGTTCTTGTCCTTTCTTTTATTGTTGTGATGAATCACATTGATTGTTTTGTGGATATTGAACCAGCCCTGCATCCCAGGTATAAATCCCACTTGGTCATGGTGAATAATTTTTTTAATGTACTGTTGGATCTGGTTGGCTAATATCTTATTGAGGATTTTTGCTTGCATGTTCATCAGGGAAATTGGTCTATAGTTCTCCTTTTTAGCGGGGTCTTTGTCTGGTTTTGGAATCAAGGTAATGCTGGCTTCATAGAAAGAGTTTGGAAAATTTCCCTCCATTCCTATTTTTTTTTGGAACAGCTTCAAGAGAATAGGTGTTAATTCTTCCTTAAATGTTTGGTAGAATTCCCCTGGAAAGCCATCTGTCCCTGGACTTTTGTTTTTTGGGAGATTTTTGATTAGTAATTTGATTTCTTTACTGGTTATGGGTCTGTTCAAATTTCCTATTTCTTCCCGTTTCAGTTTTGGTAGTGTATATGTTTCTAGGAATTTGTCCATTTCTTCCAGATTACCCATTTTATTGGCGTACAATTGCAAATAATATTCTCTTATTATTGTTTTTATTTCTGCTGTGTTGGTTGTGATCTCTCCTCTTTCATTCTTGATTTTATTTATTTGGATCCTTTCCTTTTTCTTTTTGATTAAACTGGCTAGGGGTTTATGAATTTTGTTAATTCTCTCAAAGAACCAGCTGCTGGTTTCATTGATCTGTTCTACTGTTTTTTGGGTTTCGATAGCATTAATTTCTGCTCTAATCTTTATTATTTCCTGCCTTCTGCTGGTTTTGGGTTTATTTGTTGTTCTTTTCCCAGATCTTTAAGGTATAAGCTTAGGTTGTGTATCTGAGACCTTTCCTACTTCTTTAGGAAGGCCTGGATTGCTATACACTTTCCTCTTATGACCACTTTTCCTGCATCCCAGAGGTTTTGGGTTGTGGTATTGTCATTTTCATTGGCTTCCATGTACTTTTTAATTTCCCCTTTAAATTCTTGGTTAGCCCATTCATTCTTTAGTAGGATGTTCTTTAGTCTCCAAGTATTTGTTCCCTTTCCAATTTTTTTTTCTTGTGGTGGTTTTGAGTTTCATAGTGTTGTGGTCTGAAAATATACACGGTATGATTTTGATCTTTTTGTACTTGTTGAGGGCTGATTTGTGTCCCAGTATGTGGTCTATTCTGGAGAATGTTCCATGTGCACTGGAGAAGAATGTGAATTTTGCTGCTTTAGGATGAAATGTTCTGAATGTATTAAGTCCATCTGATCCAGTGTGTCATTCAAAGCCATTGTTTCCTTGTTGATTTTCTGATTAGAGGATCTGTCCATTGTTGTAAGTGGGGTGTTGAAGTCCCCTATTATTATGGTATTATTATCAATGAGCTTCTTTATGTTTGTGGTTAATTGATTTATATGTATGGGTGCTCTCACATTTGAAGCATCAATGTTTACAATTGTTAGGTCTTCTTGGTGGATAGACCCCTTAATTATGATATAATGCCCTTCTTCATCTCTTGTTACAGTCTTTATTTTAAAGCCTAGATTGTCTGATATAAGTATGGCTACTCTGGCTTTCTTTTGTTGACCATTAGCATGATAGATGGTTCTCCATCCCCTCATTTTCAATATGAAGGTGGTTTAGGTCTAAAATGGGTCTCTTATAAACAGCATATAGATGGATCTTTTTTTCTTATCCATTCTGTTACCCTATGTCTTTTGATTGCAGCATTTAGTCCGTTGACATTTAGAGTGAGTACTGAAAGATATGTATTTATTACCATTATGTTGCTTGTAGAGTTGGAGTTTCTGGTGGGGTTCTCTGGTCCTTTCTAGTCTTTGTTGCTTTTGGTCTTTATTTGTTTGTTTGTTTGTTTTAGTCCTTTCTCCCCTCAGAGAGTCCCCCTTAAAATTTCTTGCAGGACTGGTTTAGTGGTCATGAAGTCCCTTAATTTTTGTCTGGGAAACTTTTAATCTCTCCTTCTATTTTGAATGACAGCCTTGCTGGATAAAGAATTCTTGGCTGCATATTTTTCTTATGCAGCACATTGAATATATCCTGTCACTCCTTTCTGGCCTGCCAAGTTTCTGTGGATAGGTCTGCTGCAAACCTGATCTGTCTTTCCTTGTAAGCTAAGGAGTTTTTTCCTTTGCTGTTTTCATGATTCCTTCCTTGCCTGAGTATTTTGTGAATTTGACTATGATATGCCTTATTGATAGTCAGTTTTTGTTGAATCTAATGGGAGTCCTCTGCTTCCTGGATTTTGATGTCTGTGTCTTTCCCCAGGTGAGGAAAGTTTTCTGCTATTATTTGCTCACATAACCCTTCTACCCCTATTTCTTTCTCTTCCTCTTCTGGGACCCCTGTGATTCTGATGTTGTTCCTTTTTTAATGAGTCACTGATTTCTCTAATTCTTCAATTGTGCTCTTTTGCCCTAATATCCCTCTTTTTTTCTGCTTTAGTCTTCCTCTTTTTTTCTGCTTCATTATTCTCCATAAGTTTGTCACTGATTCTCTGCTCTGCCTCATCCATCCTTGCCGCTGTGGCATCCATTAGAGATTGCCTCAGTTACAACATTTTTTATTTCATCCTGACTAGCTTTTACTACTTTTATCTCTGCAGAGAGGGATTCTAATCTATTTTCGACTCCAGCTAGTATTCTTATTATCGTGATTCTAAATTCTGGTTCAGACATCTTGCTTGTATTTATGTTGGTTAAGTCTCTGGCTGTTGTTTCTTCCTGTTCTTTCTTTTGGGGTGAATTCCTTCATTTCATCATTTTGAAGGGAGACAAGGAATTAATGAGGTAAAAAAATTAAAATAATTAAATTAAAAAAGGAAGATTGAAATAAAAAATTAAAAACAACACACACACACACACACAAATCAAATAAATGATGTCAGATCCTAGGTGTGTTTAAAAAAATTTTTTTTTAACATTTATTCATTTTTGAGAGTGATAGAGGCAGAGCATGAGCAGGGGAGGGGCAGAGAGAGAGGAAGACACGGAATCAGAACCAGGCTCAAGGCTCTGAACTGTCAGCACAGGGCCTGACGCGGGGCTCGAACTCATGGACTGCGAGATCATGACCTGAGCTGAAGTCGGATGCTCAATCCACTGAGCCACCCAGGCGCCCCAGATCCTAAGTGTGTTTTTGTCTGGTTGTTGGCAGGGTCTTGATAGAGAAATGGAGAAAGGAAAAAAAAGGAAATCATTTGAAAATTTGAAAAAAACGAGTACACTGAAATAGAATAAAATGGAATTATGTAAGTAAAATAGAAGTTGAAAAAATTTACACAAAAGTAAAAACATAATAGAAAAAAATTAAAAATATTTTTAATAGAAATTGAAAATAAAAATAATTTTTTTCTTTTTCTGCATTTAAGAAAAAGAAAGGAAATGCAAAAGAGAAAATAATTGAATAGTTGGACCAGTGAACAGACTGAGATACAATTGAAATTACTTCATTTTCACCTAGAAGTCAAACTTTGAAGCACTTTATAGTCCGTAAACTAAGCAGCTGGAGAGATTTGTGTTCCTGAAGACGAAGGTTGGCCCAGTTGGACGGGGCTTAGTGTAAGGGCTCTGCTCTCCACTAGATGGCACTGCTTAGCTACTGGGGTGGGTTGGTGTGGCGCTTGTAGGTGTGTATGCGCATGCGCGGTAGCAGTGAAAATGGCGTCACCCAGCTACTCAGTCTCTGGGTAGTATCGGGACTCAGTTCTCCCCGATCAGCAATCGTGCACCTGTTCTTTATCTCTGGCTTTTGTCCACTCCATGCTTTTACACTGTCAGTGACCAAGCCCCAGGCAACACCTCCCTCTTTAGTTTTATCTCAGATGCGGCTGTGTTTCCCAACCCCTCACTTCTGAGGGACTGCGGCTTTGACCCCTTCTGCCCCTCTGCAGGAGAGTCTCACTGAGCAGTGGCCGGGTGCCGGCTGCACCCAGGAATGTTCGCGGGATCGTGCTGCTGCCGAAGCCCAGAGACCGCGGCCGGGTGCCAGCCCGCCCCAGAAAGAGTTCACGCGATCGTGTAGCAGCAGCGCTTCAGGGATTATGGAAAATCACAACACACGTCTGGCACCAGGCTTCACCCCCAGCGACCTTGTTCCAGCACCAGCGAATGTGGTTGTTCTCCTGGGTCCACTGGGGCACACAGCCTCTACCAGATGTCCTCCAGAGAGGGAAACCGCCTCTCCCCTGTGGCCCGAAGACCCCCCGGACTCCTCTCTGCTCCTGGGGATTCACCCTTCTCACCAGAGCACCGCCAGGTATCGAGCTGCAGAGTTTCAGACTCTGTGCTCCCCCTGTTTATAGTCTTAATGGAATTTAAATCCTCTCCTTTCTCCCTTTTTGGTTCAGTCCCTGCAGCTGTTTCCACTTTTCCACGTTCTCTCCAGCTGCTTTTGGGGGGATGCTTTCCCGTATTCTCCCCCGATCTCCGTCCTCTCTCCACAAGCAAAAACAGCTCCCTACCCCCAGCAGCTTCTCTCTCCCCCAGTTCACCTCTCTGCGCCGCGTACCTGCTGAGTTCTGTGGTTCAGGTTGTGCAGATTGTTGTGTTAATTAATCCTCAAATCAGTTTTCCAGGTGTGCAGGATGGTTTAGTGTTGATCTGGCTGTATCTCTTGGACAAGAGATGCAAAAAAAGCTTCCATGCTGTTCTGCCATCTTGGTCCCCCACCCCCCTCTTTTTTTAAATTTTAAAGAGAAAGAGAGCGCACTAGCTGGGGAGAGGGGCAGAGGGAGAGAGAGAGAGAGAGAAGGAGAGAGAGAGAGAGAGAGGATCTTAAGCAGGCTCCACATGTGGAGCCCGATGCAGTGCTTGATCCCATGACTCTGGGATCATGACCTGAGCCAACATCAAGAGTCAGACGCTCAACTGACTGAGCCAGCCAGGCGCCCCATGCAACTGTGTGCTTAACGTTTTGAAGAACTGCCAAGCTGCTCTGCAAAACAGCCTCTCCATTTCCCACTCATACCAGCAATGCATGAAGGCTCCAATTTCTTTATATTCTTGCCAACAATTTTACTAAGTTAAAAAAATTATTATTATTTTAATTCTAGTGTAGTTAACATACAATGTTGTATTAGTTTCAGGGGTACAATATAGTAACTGAGTCCTCATAATGGTAAGTGTACTATTTATTTTTTTTTAAGTTTACTTGTTTTGAGAGAGTGTGAGAGAGAGCGCAAGTGGAGGAAAGGCACAGGGAGAGGGAGAGAGAGAACCTTAATAGGTTCTGTGCTGACAGCGTGGGGCTCAATCTCACAAACTGTGAGATCATGACCTGAACTGAAACCAAGAGTTGGACAATAAGTGTGCTCTTAATCCCCATCATCTATTTTACTCATCCTTCCACCTACCTCCCCTCTGTAACCCTCTGTTCTCTATGGTTAAGAGGTTAACCTTCTGTTTTTTGGTTTGTCTCTTTTTTCCCCCTCTTTTGTTAATTTTGCTTCTTAAATTCCACATATGAGTGAAATCATATGGTACTCGTCTTTCTCTGACTTATTTTGCTTAGCATAATACACTCTAGCTTGTGAATGTATATGTTCCCAACCACAGAGGTCTAAGATATGTAACAGGGAGTAACTTAGCATGTCTGACTCCATATTGCTTTTATTTCTCTTGCTGCTGTGAAACTGTATAGCTAGGAAACCTTTGCTTAGCTCTGCACATAAGCTTGTTACAGCTGAGTGGTAAAAATTGCTCTTTTTCCAAAACCTACCTCACCCAAGGAGATAAAGAAGGACATACAGAAATGACTATACTATGTTTATTTGCTAGAACGACAATATCAGATTCCTGTATGCAGAGGTCAACTGACCAAGGACACATAATTTACATGACCTTCCTCTTGTGTTATAGATGTCTGTCACCTTTTGACTCCAAGCCCTTCCCACTTCCCCCTTCTGCTAACATAAAAGAAGCTCAAATTTCATGCTGAGGGGAGATGAGTCTTTAGGACAGTTGTCCACCATCTCCTTGGTTTGCTGGTTTTCTGAATAAAGTCATTTTCCTGCTCCCCTGCCCCTGGTATCTTGCCTGTTGACATTTGAGCCTATCCCGTTGAGAGCAGTAAGAGTTTAGATTTGATTACAGAGAAACAAACAGAATATTGACAGGATTGGACCAATTGGCAATCCGAATTATAATGTAAGATTTTTTTAAAGGTTTTTTTTTAACCTTTATTTATTTTTGAGAGACAGAGAGAGAGCATGAGCAGGGGAGGGGCAGAGAGAAAGAGAGAGAGAGAGGGAGACACAGAATCCGAAGCAGGCCTACTGAGCCACCCAGGTGCCCCATAATGTAAGATTTTTAATATACCTTTATGAGAAACTAAGAGATCAAAAAGACAAAAACTCTAAACATATACATACATACATGTATCCATGTATATGGATATTTTATTTTACATATATACATGTATCCAAAAATAGATAATGTTGGTTATTCTAAAGCCACTTGGACTGGAAGATAATACAACCTCTCATCTGAGCGCCATGCCCACATGTTGAACGATCTATTGAACATACCCACTCACATGTTTTGGACAAGCCAGGTCTTTCCTTCTCATTCTTACATGTATTAGTGAATGACACATCCACCTACTTAACCAAGCTCACCTGGGAGGCATCCATACCTCCTTCTAATGCATATCCCCATCGTCCTGTCTATTTACAAATCCTTTTAATTTTATCTCAAAAGATGTCCCTACTGTGTCCACTTCTCTCTTTTCTACCACCCCTCTCCAGCCCATGCTATGGTCATTCTGCACTTGGGTGTCTGCCAGAGCTCTCAACTGGTCCCCCTCACTCTGCCTGTGGTCTGATTTAGTTTACTCTCTATAGAAATCAGAGTGAGTATTTTTTAAAAAATTTTTATTTGTTTTTGAGAGAGAGAGAGAGAGAGAGAGAGAGAGGCAGAGAGAGAGGGGGGAACAGAGGATCCCAAATGGATTCTGAGATAACAGCAGAGAGTCCGATATGGGGCTCAAACTCAAGAACTGTGAGATCATGACCTGAGCTGAAGTCGGATGCTTCACTGACTGAGCCACCCAGGTGCCCCAGAAATCAGAGTGAGTTAAAAAAAAGAAAATATTTTAAAATAGGTTCATACTCAGGGCGCCTGAGTGGCTCAGTCGGTTGAGCCTCTGATTTCGGCTCAGATCATGATCTCACGGTTCATGGGTTTGAGCCCCGTATTGGGCTCTGTGCTGACGGCTCAGAGTCTGGAGCCTGCTTCGGATTCTGTGTCTCTCTTTCTCTGATCCTCTCATGTGCACTTTCTGTCTCTCTCTCTCTCTCAAAAATAAACAGCAGCAACAACAACAAAATAAAATAGGTTCATACAGCATCGTAAGAATAGTATGGAGAAGTGTCTTACACTCTTTGTTTAGATATCCTACTCAAATTCTGCCAATTGTTCCAGTATCCTCCTTTTTAATAGAAAGGATCACTCTAGGAGCATGTGTGACATCTAATTGTCATGCCACTCTGGTCTTCTCCAGTCCGAAACAGTTTCTTGGTATTTCTTGACTTTTATGAAGTTTCGTATAGGCCAGGGATCTTGTATAATGTCCCTCAATTTGAATTATACCAGTGTTTCCTCATGATTAGGTGTAGGTCATGAATTTTGACCAGAATATTTCAGATACTGTGTTTTTGCCATTGCATCGTACTGAGTGGTTCACAATGTCTATTTGTCCCATTATTGGCAGTGGTGATTGTAGTCACTTGACTAAGATGGTGTCTGCCCCGTTTCTTTATTGTAAAACTGTTCTTTTGCCTTTGTTATTAGATATTTTGTGAGGGGATCTTTGAAGATCATGCAAAAATTAAATTGCTCATGCACTTGTGACGGTGATTCCCTCATCTGTCATCTTTTGGCCTGTATTCAGATGTGGGGTGTTGATGTCATGAACGTAACTCTTAACAACTAGATTTTATGCAGCGTTCCGTGATCCTGGCCCTATCAAATCCTTTCCTTTAGGAGCTCTTGGCACTATTTTCTTTCTTTCTTTCTTTCTTTCTTTCTTTCTTTCTTTCTTTCTTTCTTTCAGATATAATTGACATTTAACACTGTATGAGTTTAAGACATACAACATGATGATCTGATGCGTTCACATATTGCAATATGGTTATTGTTGACTATAATCACTACGCTGTGCATTAGATCTCCAGGACTTACTTATCTATTATTTGAGTGTTTGTATCATTAAATAAAAATCTCCCTAATTTTCCCAGCCCCCAGCCCTGGAAACCACCATTATACTCTTTGTATTTAAGAGTTTGGCTTTTTAAGATTCTACGTATAGGTGATATTATATAGCATTTGTTTACCTCTGTCTGTCTGATTTATTTCACTTAGCATAATGCCCTCAAAATCTATCCATGTTATTGCAAGTGAGGAGATTTCCTTCTTTTTCATGGCTGAATGATAGTCCATTATATATGTGTATAATGGAGTATTTTATTTTATTTTATTTATTTTTTCAAATTTTTACTTAAATTCTAGTTAGTTAATATAATAGTGTAATATTGGTTTCAAGAGTAGAATTTAGTGATTAAGAGTCTCTTGATAAAGAAGATATGGCATATATATACAATGGAATATTACTCAGCCATCAAAAAGAATGAAATCTTGCCATTTGCAATGACGTGGATGGAGCTAGAGTGTATTATGTCAGAGAAATAAGTCAGTCAGGAAAGACAAATACCATATTATTTCACTCCTACGTGGAATTTAAACAACAAATCAGATGAACATAGAGGAAAGAAAAAAAAGAGAGGGAAGCAAACCATAAGAGAACAAACTGAGGGTTGATGGAGGGGAGGTGGGCAGGGGATGGGTTGAATGGCTGATGGGTACTAAGGAGGGCACTTGTGTTGAGCACAGGGTGTTATATGTAAGTGATGAATCACTAAATTATACTTCCAAAACCAATGCTACACTATATGTTAATAAACTAGAATTTAAATAAAAAATTGAAAAAAAATTGAAAAAAAGTCTCTTTTGGTTTACTTCCAAAATTTTTTTCTTGTGGTTGACTTCAAGTTTCATAGTGTTATGGTCTGAAAATACACATGTTTTGATCTCAACCTTTCATACATGTTGAGGCTTGATTTGTGACCCAGTATGTGCTGTATTCTGGAGAATGTTCCATGTACATTGAAAAAGAGTGTGTTTTCTGCTGTTTTAGGATGAAGTGTTCTGAATATGTATCTTAAGTCCATCTGGTCCAGTGTGTCATTCAAAGCCATTGTTTCCTTGTTTATTTTCTGCTTAGATGATCTGTCCATTGTTGTTAGTGAGATGTTAAAGTTCCCTACTATTAATTTATCATATCAATAAATTTCTTTATGTTTGTGGTTAATTGATTTATCTATTTGGGTGTTCCAAGTTGGGGGCATAAATATTTACAATTGTTACATTTTTCTTGTTGGATAGACCCCTTAGTTATGATATATTACCCTTCTTCATTTCATATTACAGTATTTGGTTTAAAATCTAGTTTGCCTGATATAAGTATGACTACTCTGGCTTTCTTTTGAAGTCAATTAACATGATAGATGGTTCTCTATCCCCTCACTTTCAATCTGGGGATGTCTTTAGGTCTAAAATGAGTCTTTTGTAGGCAGCATATGGATGGGTCTTTTTTTTTTTTATTATTAATCCATTCTGATACCCTATGTCTTTTGATTGGAGCATTTAGTCCATTTACATTCAGTGATTATCGATAGATATGAATTTAATGCCACTGTATTACCTGTAAAGTTGTTGTTTCTGGAGATTTTCTCTATTCCTTTCTTTGTTTTTTAATGTTTATTTATTTATTTTTGAGATAGAATGCACAGAGGAGGGGTAGAAAGAGAGAGGGAGACAGAAAATCCAAAGCAGGCTCCACATTTTGGGGAGCTTGTATCAAAACTCCAAATTTTGGGGACCTGGCACAGCATGAACTTGGTGCTGATCTTCAGGGGAGGGTCTTGCCATGCTCATACACCCATTAACTGCTTCTTTTGCTGTTTGCTATAATCTTGTAGGTCTTGTTGATGCAAATCTCACTGTCTTTCAGAATTAGTGTTCTGGGGGCCCATTCTTTAGGTGGGGCACTAAATTTGGGCTTGAAACACTTTTCTCCTCAAAAGGCTGGGAGGTGGGAGTTCCTTCCTGATTGTATGGCACTGTGCTAGGGGTGGGATTTATTTATTTATTTGTTTGTTTATTTATTTATTTATTTATTTATTTATTTATTTATTTATTATTTTAGCGGTGGCATTTATGATGAGAGTGTCTCAGGCTTTTCTACCTGTTTCAATATGAGTATGTTCTCATTTGCCCAGTGTATAGGAATCACTCAGCTAGTTTCTGGCTTTTTTTTTTTTTTTTTCAGAAGTAATTGTTCCATGTGTAGCTGTACATTCAATGTTCAAGGTGGGAGGGGAGTTCAGGAGAATCCTGTATTGCCATCTTGGTTGATCCCCTATCTCCTCCTCTTTAAAAGGACACTATTGCTGGATATAGGATTCTTGGTTGATGGTTTTTTCTTCTGGCATTTTTACTGTATTAGCCCACTGCCTACTGGCTTCTAAAGTTTCTGATGAGAAATCTGTTGTTATCTTAATGAAGATCCCTTGTATGTGATGTGTCACTTTTCTCTTGCTGCTTTAAAGATTCTCTCTTTGTCTTTAGCTTTTGAAAGTTTAATTATAATGTGTCTCAGTGTGCATTTCTTTGAGTTCATCTTATTTGTAGTTTGTTGAACTTCTTGGATATTTATAATCCTATCTTTCATCAAATTTGGGAAGTTTTCAGTCATTATTTCTTCAAACAGTATCTCTGGTCTTCTCCCTTCTTCTTCTTCTTTTTCTTCTTCTTCTTTCTCCTCCTCCTCCTCCTCCTCCTCCTTCTTCTTCTTCTTCTTCTTCTTCTTCTTCTTCTTCTTCTTCTTCTTCTTCTTCTTCTCCCACGATGCATATCTTGGTTTGTTTAATGGTGTCCAAACATCTCTAAGGTTTTGTTTGCTTTTATCAACCTTTTTTCTTTCTCCTCTTTAGACTTGATAATTTCCATGGTTCTATCTTCATGTTTATTTCTTTTTTTCTTCTGTCTTCTTCAATCTGCCTTTGAATCCCTCTACTGAAAATTTCATTTCAGTTATTGTACTTTTCAGCTTCAGCATTTCTTTTAAGTTTTTTTTAAAGATTTAAAAAAATATAGGGATGCCTGGGTGGCTCAGTTGGTTGAGCGTCCAACTTTGGCTCAGGTCATGATCTCACAGTTCATGGGTTCAAGCCTCACATTGCGCTCTGTGCTGACAGCTCGAGTCTGGAGCCTGCTTCAGAGTCTGTGTCTCCCTCTCTCTCTGCCCCTCCCCTGCTTGTGCCTCTCTTTCTCAAAAATAAATAAACAGTTTAAAAAAAGATAAAAAAAATCTCCTTATTAATATTTCTGTTTTGTTTATACATTATTTTCTTGATTTTCTCCATGTTATTTCTTTGAGCATCTTTAAGACAGTTGTTTTAAAATATTTGTCTAGCAGATCTGCCATCAGATCTTTCGGGGGGGAGGCAGTTTCTGTTTGTTTGTGTGTTTATTTATTTACTTAAAGTTTACTTATTTTGAGATGGGGAGGGGCAGAGAGAGAGGGAGAGAGAAGAGTCCCAGTCAGTGCAGAGCCTGGCGTGGGACTCAATCCCAGGAAGTGTGAGGTTATGACCCGAGCTGAAATCTAGAGTCGGACGATTAACTGACTGAGCCACCCAGGTGCCCCTGATTTATTTATTTTGACTTGAATGGGCCATACTTTTGTGTTTCTTTGCATGCTTTGTGATTTCTTTTTGGTGGAGACTGGACATTTGAACCTAATAATGTGGTTAACTCTGGAAATCAGATTCTCTTGCTTTCCCAGGGTATGTTGTTTTATTTTGCTCTTGTTTTTGTGAGGTTTTATTTGCTTTTTGGATTGGTTAGGTTGTCTCTGTGCTGAGGAACAGTCTTAAATGTACACTTAAGGTGTTCTCATATCTTTTCCTAGGTGTGTATGGTCACTTTCTAATTTTCCCTATACATACAGTTGTTTCGAATGTCCTAGTCTTTAATGTCTGGCTCCCAAAAGGAAAAAGAGGAAAATAAAGGGAGGGGAAAAAAGGCACTGGCCCTTTAAACACCTGGAAGTCACTTTAGCATGAGAGGGAGGGGCTTGCAACAATGAGGGGAGGTGCTTCTTTGTGTGCACTCTGATCAGAGGCAGCAATCAGTGATCAGACCGTGGATCCCTGACATTTGGAAGAGGGGATCCTTTTTTGCCTACCCTGGCTGCTGTAAGCTGTGTTTAAGTTGCTCCAGGAACATGTGCACAGCTGCCTGCCATAAGGCAGGATGAGGGTGGAGAATGTGTAGCTACTAGTATGCTAAGAACTGAAATTGATTAAAATTAGTTGCAATTACCATCTAAGCCTTCCTGTGGAAGTTGCAAACCTCAGTAGACTCCAGTTCTGAATATAGTTCCATCAGACATATTTTGTAAGTGCCATTGTTGTCTAGGCAGAGAGACAGATTCCTGGCGTTTCCTGTTCGGCCATATCGCTCTGCCTTAATTTTCATATTTTAAAACTTCTTTATTCTTTTCTGGTATTTCAGAGGGCTCCTTGACCTAATCTTCTACCATCACTAATTCGTACTTTGGCTGTATCCTTTATTTTTATCTCGAGTTACTGTGTCATTTAGGTCACCTTTTCTATTTTCCAAATCCTATTATTTTTTATTGGTTCTTCTTTGATAATATATGTTCCTGCTTTAACCTACCCATTTCAACTCTTACCTAGTTGAGAATATTAATTATGTCTATTTCATTTATCCCTTCAATTAATTCTGGGTTATTTAATATTGGTTATTTAGCTTGTTGTTTCTCTTTGTTTACATGTTTGTGACAAATTTTGTTTGTGATCATTTGTGGAAATACGAGCCGGTTTTGCTTTCATTGTGTGTGTTAACCTTAAAACTAAAAACTACCAATTATTTTACCAGCAAAATATGGGTTTATTGGGGGGAACAAAAGAGAATTGTAATCTGGACAAACAAGCTGTGGCCAAACTGTAGGCAAGTTTGGGGAACAAAGGAGAGGTATGCTTTTTTAATGAGAAAAGGAGTACGTTGGGAGGGCTGTTATAAACTAAAAGTGCATTGGAGTATAGTGGGAGTTCAAAGTATGGTGGCTTCTCATTGGCTGAGCTCTTGCCCAAAGGGATGAGGGGAGTATTTCTTCCTGAGGCAGGAAGAGTAGAGTAGTATCCACATGCAAGGTCAAGTCTGTCTCTTCCTGCTTGGTCTACAATTGACTAGGAGAGGTAGAGCTCCCCCTGCTGACACCTCCCAACTCCATTTTAGTGAGGCTTCCTGTTATAATTTTCATATGTATGTGGTGGATGGGTGGTTGGTGGGGTAACTTGCACTTCTCTTGGTTGATTCAAAGTAGGTGGTGGAGAATTCCAGTCAAAACTCCACAATGATACAATCTGGTCTTACTTACACTCATTTGCTACTTCCTAAATAACACTTTCCCTCTGTCTCCCTCCCTGCTTAGGGAACATTTCTATGTTTCTGCCCTAGATGTGTTTTCTATGGCAATTTTTTTTTCTCTTTGGTTTAGCTGTTATCCCTCAGTGTGTATAGGAAGAAGGATAAACAATAAACTCTGTGTCTGCCTCGTCCAATTGCACCTGTTTTTATATACTTCTTTCTATAGCCGTGCTCTGGAACCGCCACTTTGTTATATCCGTTGCACTTGTGGTATCTTGTGGATGTGGATGGTGATAGATCCAGATTTTTGTGGTGGGGAGAATAATTTAACTCAAAAGCTTTCATCCAACTCCTTCTTTTACCATTGGTGCCCAGCGATCTGTCTTGGGCATCTATTTCTTTTCTCACCAAGATAACACTGCCCTCTTTCCTCAAAAAATTCTTAGTCTTGGGGCACCTGACTGCGTACCCAGTGGCTCAGTTACTTAAGCAACCAACTCTTGTTTTAGGCTCAGGTCATGAACATGCAGTTTGTAGATCTGGGCCCCATGCCAGGCTCCACACTGACAATGCGGGGTTTGCTTGGGATTCTCTCTCTCTTGGTCTATCTCTCTGTCTCTCTCTCAAAACAAATAAATAAACTTAAAAAATTCTTAGTCTTGACTTTAGTTATTCATATCCATATACCTTCTTTTTACTTGTCCAGCATTTCCAGGATTTGGTTAGCAGAAGAAGCAAACAGGCTGGGGGAATATGTTATTTTGTCTGAAAGACTGTCTATTTCTGGGACACCGAGCTTCGTGACTTGCAAAAGGAAAATCTCAGAACTTCCAGTTATGTGAACCAGTCAGGTTAGCCTAGTTCCTATTATTTCAGAGTGCACAGCATGTCTCCAACAGCTTATTTGGCTTAAGAATAATTTGTAATTCCCAGGTCTTCACCAAAATTGAAACATGCCAGAATTTGGGCTTCACCTGTTCAGAGTAAACTCTCTTTGGATGAAGGCCTAATTTTGCAGTAATCAGAGCTCTTGCAGAAAATGGTCTCAATTTGGGGGATTAATTTTCTTATTTTTAAGACTGAGAAAAGACCAGGCTTGCATGTCTGGTTACAGGATCTCACTGGTTTATAATGTCTCTGATGTTGGCCCTAGCTACTAATAGTCCAGGATGCATTCTCAGGTAAGGAATTGGACTTGGTCAATAAGATGGACAGGGAAGGTATGCAGGACAGGGATGTTTGGATAAATTCAGAGATAAGATGGTCAAGCTGAGTGTCCTACAGCTGGGAAGATCATGGCCATGTCGAACCTTGTAGCATTATATTCAGGCACTTGGCAGCTAGTGTCTGGGTGATTATTTTCTTGGTAGTAAAACACAGTCATTGATTGAAATTGAGTTATTTTGCCAGAATGACTAAGAACAGCCAAGTGAAATTTCAATGACTGAGATACTAAACAGTGTCTAAATAACTACTTATTGATAGGGATCAAGTCAGGAGGCTAGTTAAGCTAACTGCGGCTCCTGACTTGGTGTGCATGAATCAGGAAGTGTCACAAAGAAACATTTGTCATGAGTGCAAGGACATGTATTTCATGTGAATGTGAGGCTCAGGGCTCATTGTGCTCATTTTGGTTTCATGGGCAAAAAGGAGCACAAGTTAGGTACTTTGGTTCTACTAACTAGTTCAACCTGAGAAAGGAGGTGATATAAACCTCTACAGATCTGGTTTGTCACACCTGAAACATTGTGTGCATGTATAAGAAATGGTTCAATGGGGAGAGGGCAGCTAAGGATTGGAACCAGCTGACATTCAACTCTGGGTAAGGTGGGGGAGAGACATTTCAGAGAGCAGGGAAAACTGACACAAAGTTGCTTTCATTTTAATGGTCATACAGTTATTTCTCAAGAAAGATAAAACTAAAGTCAGGAAAATAGCAAACAGATGGAAGTTTCCAGGATTATGGAAATATTACAAAGATCTTAAAATTGGTTTGAATTTTCTTACAGCTATGTTTCAGAATGATGTATCAACTCTTGACTTTTTTTAACTTGGTTTCCCTGTTGAAGCAAAAACAAACAAACAAACAAACAAACAAACAACAAAAACAACAAAAATCTGTGTTACAGGTTTTGAAAAGTCTCCCTCGATTAATTTAAGTCATTTTTATCCCAGGGGAAGTCCTGAGGATGCCATATCTTTCAATGTCCCCCCTGTTCCATTGATTGATCTCTTACTCTTTCATTCCCTTAAAACTTAGTCATTGTCTACTATGTGCCAGGCATTGAAAAAATTCACTAGGAATATTAAATAAATAAAACAAAATTTCCGTTTTTGAGTTACACCCAAGGTTACTTTCCAACTCACTCTCCTAGAAATCAGCCATACCATAGCCTTGTTAGCCTCCATAGACCTTCTTCTAGTTCCAATGACTGGGGAATGGTCAAATTTGGGCTGAGAGCTTAGTTGTATAAAACAGGATATCGCTATGGAGAGATCACAGGTCTAGGATCACAAAGATTGGGTTTGGGTGAACTTTTGCACGTAAAATGGTCAAGCTGTAGGAGACCATCAAATCTGGTTAGAAAACTTGGTATGTCATTTAATGTGAACTTGGGCCAGTTAGTTACCTCTACTGGAGTTGGTTTCTTAATCTGCCACTTTAATAATACAAATCTACCTTAGGGTGATTTTAATTTTAAATTGTATCGATACGTGTAAATTGCTTAGGGCAGCGCCTGGCACACGGTAATTATCTGATAACTGGTGACTACTATTTTTCCTCTGGACTTTTGATTTCCTAACTGAAAAATGACAAATGATCCTGAGATCCAACCCAACTATTAAACTTTTTGGTTAGGACAATCCTCCCTCTTCCCATCCCAACCAGGGATCCTAGGATCTCAGAGCCTCTCCTTTTCCTCTCCCCCAAGGACCAAGGGCAAGATGGGACTCCTTACTTTATTCTGTATTCTTCAACACAGGCTATGTCACATTCTAATTTAAGCTTGTAGTTGTTAAGGTTGCCATTACAGCCAGTGAAGATAAAACTTTCACATCTTTTGGAGGTTTGGTTGTAGAAAAATCTAAAGTGAATTTCAAAACAGCTGCCAGGATTCATATCCATTTTGCAGGGATCTGCATGAGAGGTTCCCATTGAGTTAGGGGGAATTAGTTAGGACTCAGCAGGAGATCTTGCCTTCCAGGGCCCTTAAAAATTCCTCATGTTAGTTTGGAAATGGGTGGTAAGTGATTGAGTGACTTGACCAAGAGCCCACATTTGCTAAGTGGCTGGGCCAGAGTTTGGGGTGTCTGACTTGCAGGATAGACTCTGCCACCTTCCCATGCTCCAGAAGCACCAAGCCTGTACTCATGATCTGTGGAAGAAAGCTTCATTATCTTTCACATCTACATTGTGAGCTTATTAAAACAGGGGCCATGTGTTCAAGTGTTCTCTATGCACTGGGAGCCAAGATATTGAAAATGCCTGTTTTCTCAGTATCCAACCCCCCTTTATTCTCATCTCAACATGTACTCTTGAATGGTCTGAGATCTTTGAAATTTGTCATAAAACCCCTAATTCAAAATACTTTTGGTCCTTTGGACACCCTTCAAAAGACGGCCCTATCTGGAAGGGTGTTATTTGCATCATAGTTTTTTTTTTTTTCTCACCAGACATCCACGAGACCCCTAGATTAAGCAATTCCCAGAGTCAAAGGACTAAGAATCTATGGGTAATAACACAAAAGGAGAACCTTCATGGACCAGCTGTATATAACATTTTCTTTTTTTACCACTTTCTCCCTCATTCATAATTGGTCTTTGGATTTATTTTCTGCTTCAGGCTCATACCTTTGAGGTCTCCACATATCATTTCAGCAAGTCTAGCAACACCACCCATTAATGGGGTAGTCAGCAAGAAGAAGATGAAGAGACCTAGAAGAAATCCCAACTCAGCAGTCTTCATGATGCAGCAGACAGCAAGTAGGAGAGTCTTAGTGTCAACTCTTGTTATATTTTGGCCTTGGTACTTGAGAGGGCTGAACCCGCTTACCCCAAGGGCCAGGACTGGGCATTACTAGGTGTTGAGTTGAACAGTGAATGCTTGGGTACCCAGCCATGAAGCTGAAGGCCCCAAGCTGATTAGACCCCTGATAGTGAGTCCCATGTTCATCTAGAAACTATAGAAACTAAAGCTTCAGAGCTGCTAACATAAGTTTAATCATGGAGAATAGAATAATTAGGGCAAAAATTTAAAAAGGCTTGCTTCCTTTCTTCTCTTCAGCCTTCCACAATAAGGAAGAGACTGATCCTGGTGAAACAGGAAGAATGTAATAAAAACAATAATAGTAATGATAGTAACCAACCTCTATGGTACTTCCTATATGCTAGGCTCTATCTATCTATCTATCTATCTATCTATCTATCTATCTATCTACACAAAATCATTAAATTTCAAAAGAATCACAGGCACCCTGTGAGTTTCATGCAATTATTACCATCATAGATGAAGAAATTGAGGCCGAGGTTAAGTTATATGTGTAAGGTCACCCATCGATTATGTAAGTGGAATCAAAATTTGAACTCACTATACCTAGGAATATGGGACAAATTTATTTTTTCTTAGTTTTGTTTTCTTGTAAGACTTTTGAAATTTTGACTTTCACATCTATACTCTTCTTTATCCATTTCAAATTAAGTTTCATGAGTGGTGTAAGATAGGGGTCCAGTTTCATTGTTTTGTACGTGAACATGTAGTTTTCCCAGCATCATTTATTAAAGTGACTATCCTTTTCCCATTGTGTATTCTTGGTTCCCTCGTGAAATATTGGCTAACCATATATGCGTGGGTTTATTTTTGGGCTTTTGGTTCTGTTTCATTCGTCTATGGGTCTGTTTCTTTTTAAATGTTTATTTTATTTTTGAGAGAGATAGAGAGCAAGCAGGGGAGGGGCAGAGAGAGAGGGAGACAGAGGATCCGAAGTGGGTTCTGCGCTGACAGCAGAGAGCCTGATGTGGGGCCTGAACTTATGAACTGGGAGATCATGACCTGAGCTTAAGTCAAACGCTTAACTAACTGAGCCAGGCACCCTGTGGGTCTGTTTTTATGCAAATACAATAATGTTTTGATTACTGTAGCTTAAAAAATTTTTTTTAAATGTTTATTTATTTTTGGGAGAGAGAGAGAGAGACAGAGCGTGAGCAGGGGAGGGGCAGAGAGACCGGGAGACACAGAATCCGAGGCAGGCTACAGGCTCTGAGCTCTCAGCACAGAGCCCTACAGGGGGCCGAAACCCATGAACCCGAGATCATGACCTGAGAAAAAGTTGGACACTTAACTGACTGAGCCACTCAGGAACCCCTGATTACTATAGCTTTTTAAAAAAAGTTAATTTATTTATTTTGAGAGAGAGAGAGAGAGAGAGCGAGTGAGCAAGCAGTGGAGAAGCAGAGATAGAGAGAATTCCAAGCAGGTTCCGTGCTGTCAGTGCACAGAGCCCAACATGGGGCTTGATCTCACGGACTGTGAGATCATGACCTGAGCTGAAATCAACAGTCAGACACTTAACCAACTGAGCCACCCTGGCACCCTGGATTATTGTAGCTTTTAAATGTAGTTTGAAGTCAGGAAATGTGGTGCCTCCAGCTTTGTTTATCTTTCTCAAGTTACTTTGGCTATTTGGGGTCTTTTGTGGTCCATACAAATTTTAGGATTGTTTTTTCTATTATGCCTTTGGAATTTTGATAGGGATTGCATGGAATCTATAAATCCCTTTGGTTAATATAAGGGAAAAATACACTCCTCCTGTGTGTCCTTTACTCTCCTGACTGTACAATAACACTGCCTCACTTCTGAGACCAGGTGTGAGTGTGTGTGTGTGTGTGTGTGTGTGTGTGTGTGTGTGTGTATGTGTGTGTGTGTGTGTGTGTGTGTGTGTGTTTCCACACATCAAGCAATTCTGTAACACCAGCTGGGTGCCCTACAATTTAACTAAATTCTCACACTGTTTACCTGGAAATATCATCAGATCCCACAGATAAGGGGGCTCAGTCTGACAAGACCACACCCCTCTACTCACATCAGATACCAATGGCAAGTCCAGGTTGTTAAGGGTACTTCTGACCAACCAGTTATAAATTGGACGTTCCCATGATCCCCTCCTTGGGTTTGAGCAATTTGCTAGAGCAGTTCTCAAAATTCAGGGAAAATAGTTTACTTATCGTGTTACTGATTTATTATAAAAGGCTACAACAGGTTTTGTGGAGTGTGAAACCTGTATAATTTTGGGACCTTATTTTAGAAAAATAATGCAATGGGGGCGCCTCGGTGGTTCAGTCAGTTGAGCTTCCAACTTTGGCTCAGGTCATGATCTCGCGATTCGTGAGTTCGAGCCCTGTGTTGGCTCTGTGCTGACAGCTCAGAGCTTGGAGCCTGCTTCTGATTCTGTGTCTTCCTCTCTCTGTCTGCCCCTCCCCTGCTTGTGCTCTGTCTCTCTCTGTCTCTCAAAAAATAAAATAAAATGTTAAAAAAATTAAAAAAAAGAAAGATAATGCAACAGAACAATACAAAACTACAGATAAAAAATTAGGTAGGTAAGTGAGAATATGCATTTGGAATGAAAAAAGAAATTACAAAAAATCACATGTTTCCAAAAGCTTATAAATATATCAAACATCATGAATCCTAGAAAAATAACATTTCATTACCATTATTTAAAACATCTTTATAATACCCTTTTCCTATATTTTGTGGCTGATTATTCTTTGATCACCTTTTATTATGACAGTGATTCTGTAATATCTTATTTCTATAGGGAGAACAGAAAGATAATTCAGTCTTTTCTCTAGCATGGTTGATCAAAAATTTAAAGTTATAGTCCTGGAGAGCTAATACACAGCATAGTGGTTATAGTCAAACAATACCGTATTATAATCTTCAAAGTTGCTAAGAGACTAGATTGTAATCATTCTCACCACAAAAAAGAAATAACAATTATGTGACTTGATAGAGGTGTTAGCTAATGCTACAGTGGTAATTATATTGTAATATATAAATTTATCAAATCAACAGGTTGTATACCTTAAATGTACACAATGTCACATCTCAATTATATCTCAATAAAAAAATAAGTTACTGATTATTTGGGAAAAATCCTTTCCAGATTGATAACACTGGCAAAGCCACATCTGTAACTTTCTTCATAGTTTCTGGTTCAGGTGGTGCTACATGCCTGGGGCAAGCCCTTGGAGAATTCTAGCTCTTTGATCTGGATCTAATGGGCTCTCATTGCAGCCTAATAGCCACTGATCCCGCTCCGCCAAGTCCTCACCACCCTCACTGTGCCTGTCTTGGGTTCGTGATATGGCCATGAAACCTTGAACTCTGGCTCCGAGCACGTTGTAGTGCAACATCTTATTGCTACTTCTCCCTGAGGTCAAACGTGGGAGCATTTTGGCCGATGGGTGCAACCAGGGGCAGATTGTCAGTGAAGGTTGTCCAGACATGAACACAGAAGTAACTTAAGATCGCTATTAGGATATACCCCCCCAGCCCACCACCCTTCCATCCCCCATCTTGGGTTGGGACAGTGATGGCTGTTTCTGGGCTTGGACGGTGTTGTTCTTTCCTTTCCTCATCCTGAGAGAAGCAAGTGACGGATCTGGAGCTTAAACTACATGAGTTTCATGGTAAATTAGTCTTTTCTGCCAAACTCAAAATCTGTTTGCAAGTCAGATTTTGTTGGGGAGAATGACCTCAAATTTATTGCTTCTCAATGCCTTCCTCAAAGTGGACTAAGAAAAACAATATTGTGGAGGTCTGTGGGGGAAAAAGAGGATAATTAGTGCATTTTTTCTTCTGGGTTCTTGAAACACATCCATGGATTATACCATGTAGGGCCTCCAAAGAGCTGTTGTCATTGAATTGTGTATTGTTGGCTTATGCTTACAAACCCTTAAAGAAGTAGCCCCAGAAAACTTCCTGGAATCTAACATGACGTCATCATGGAGAGTGTTGTCCATCTTACTGCACAGTCTTTCCTCTTTGAGAACATGTGGAAGAGCTTGTCTCTTTTGCTGTTTACTACCATGATTATTTCCACTGTTCCTGAGTATCTTTTTGGACTAAACTTATGCTTACTCTAAAAGTTGTAACTGATTGTGCTGCCCTTGTTGTGCTGTTATTACGAAAGCTTAGAGCTAATTTTATAATATTTATTTTATTTATTTTTTATTTGAGAGAGAGAGAGCGAGAGAGAGCGAGCATGGGTTAAGGAGAGGAGCAAAGGTAGAGAATCTTAAGCAGGCTTTATTCTCAGTGTGGAGCCCTGTGTTGGGGCATCCCACGACCCTGGGATCATGACCTGAGCTGAAATCAAGAGTTGGATGCTCAACCAACTGAACTACCTAGGTGCCCTAGTTATGATATTTCATAGCAAGTGTCTGTGATCCTTGTAGCATGTATTTGCTGTGCTAATCTTCTGCATAGTTTTACCATACTTTATTATTTTTATATCGTCTTTCCTCTGTCTTACTTAGATAGGCTAAATTTATTTATTTATTTATTTATTTATTTATTTATTTGAATACTATGTATTATGAATCCTGGTAAGCTGGCTTAAATCCTTCAAAACAAGGTTGAATGTCAATAAATAAAACCGTAAATTGATTTGAACCCAGGTCTTCACATTAACCTAAATTATTTTTTCTAGGACATCATGCTGCTTTGAAGGTGGATAGGAGGGGATGGGACTCTGGGGACATAAGATTCCCCTTTGTTCATTAGCTACATCCTGTCCTGCCCCAAGGGCTGAGAGGTAGTGAAGTGGGGAAGATGGGAACTAAATGCAAGAGGAACCACCAAAAATCTACGTCCCAACCTAAAAGGATAATCTTATCTCAGATGAAATTTCTTCCATGTTGTCCTGATAAAATCAAGTAGGAGGTTCATCTGAACCCTTCTGGGTGCTTTACTCACTGCTCCAGATGATTAGACTCAATGGCATAGTAGAGCAGGACTGAGACCCCTGGAGGGGCTACATTCTTGCCCTAGCCTTTACCATGAAGGAGTGTTAGAATATTGCGAGGCTAGACTCTAGGTCAGGAATTCCTAATGCACTAGGGAGGTATTCTTTCCTGTAATCAGAACCCACAGTTTCGCTCTCAGTTTAGGAAGGAATGCCTAATGACAAAAGGCTGATGGAATGTAGGATCTATCTCTGACTTCTCTGAGTGGATGGTTTTCTGGAAAGCGGCCCAAGGGAGTAAGTAACTAGGTACTTTGTGTATGAAAAGCTTAATAAAACTGACTCCAACTGATGGTGAGAGTGGACATACCAATAGTGCAGGCAAATCCCCCTGAGTCAGGAAGTGTGTGCCTGGCAGGGGGACCACCATGAAGCTAATGCTATCAGAGCTTCATGGAATCCCAACTGCTTCCCGGGCCACTGCTCCTGATACTTCAGAGTTCCCGGGTTAAGTCTTGAAAGCTTGGCTATGAGAGAAGAGGTGGGACTCTAAAACTTGGTTGCATGAGTACATGCTGCCGGTGAAGGAGTTCTGCATACTTGAGTATGGACACTATGTTACAAGGGGTCTGAAAGCAAGAGAAGTGTTCCGCATGCTTCTGCATCAGTACAGCCCATTAAACCCATGGGGACAAAGCAAGACCCAAGATACTGTGCTTTGACTCTACCAATGCCACTTTCCTTTTATGTGGCCTCGAACATATCCTCCCTTTCTCTATCAGTTATTCTAACTTTAATTTTTTTAAATGTTTGCTTATTTTTGAGAGAGAGGGAGACAGAGCATGAATAGGGGAGGGGCAGAGAGAGTGGGAGATACAGAATCTGAAGCAGGCTCCAGGCTCTGAGCAGTTAGCACAGAGCCCAATGTGGGGCTCAAACCCACGAACCCTGAGATCATGACCTGAGCCGAAGTCGGACGCTTAATCGACTGAGCCACCCAGGTGCCCCTAACTTTAAAATGCAGAGATTAGACCAAATAATTGCACAGATCCTTCTGGTTCTAAGGTTGTGGGAAGAAGGAATGTGAATTGTGTCTGTCCAACCAGGAGTTTGAGGGTAAAAAAGGAAATAGATCTGAGGTGGTAGGTAATAAAAGCAATATATGGTTAAACAACAGTGGGCAACTGGGTGAAGAGAAGTATTTCAGCTGCTTGGCACCGCCATGATGGAGCTGTGGGCCCAGACATGGTAGAACCTGGCCATGAAAAGCTTGATGCCTGTTTGTTGGTTCCATGGACAAAAATGGGGGTGCAAATCTGATATTAGGTGGAGCTATGAAACCCCTTGCAGTCAAGGAGTCTGGGGCCAGCCTCTGGGGTTGGGTTATTATGGCCCTGATTTCCTTCCCAGACCCTGGTACATGCCTCTCCTTTTCTTTGACAAATCCCAGGGCCCAGGAGTCATGGAGTTGGCTGATAGCAAGTATACAGTGTCTGACCCAAAGTTAGCAATTTTTAAAAAAAAATTTTTTTAACGTTTATTTATTTTTCAGACAGAGAGAGACAGAACATGAACAGGGGAGGGTCAGAGAGAGGGAGACACAGAATCTGAAACAGGCTCCAGGCTCTGAGCTGTCAGCACAGAGCCCGACGCGGGGCTCGAACTCACAGACCGCGAGATCACGACCTGAGCCGAAGTCGGCCGCTTAACCGACTGAGCCACCCAGGCGCCCCCCAAAGTTAGCAATTTAATAAGTCCTAGTTGTTGGGATCTTACTTGTTTTGTTGTGTACTTTTTCTCCTTGAGTCTTTTAGAGCAGGGACCTTTGGGGCTCCAATTACTCCTCCATCAAAAGAACACCCTCACTCTTTCCTTTCCTTCCTTCCTTGTGCTGAGCCCAAGGCAATTGGGCATTTTTCTGAAGTATTTCAGATCATACTTGGAGCTTGACACCCAAGTTGCCAGAAGTTCGCAGGGAGACTGCAGTGGCTATAACTATAGCTTTCCTACCGAAAAGGCACGTGAGAGAACTTGTGCATTCTCAAAGTAGGAACCTCACAAAGCACATGAGTTCAGAGGTCGTGCTGTTAGGTTTTAAGAGCCATAGATGAATAAGCCAAAAGGTAAGAGTTTGGTGGGGGATTTACATGAGTGATGGCTTAGAAATAAGGATTTTCTTTGATTTCCAAGTGAACAGAGGTAGCTAGTGCCAACTGTTTGCAAAATTTGGGACGAATGATGACTACAATTCCAAGTCTCTCTTCATATCTCTTCCTATTAAGGCTGCTTGAGTTGTTGTGTTGCTGTCCTTGTAACACTTGGGACTTCCAAACCTAGGAGCTCATCCTCATATCCTCCCTTTACTGTTTGTCCCACCATCTCACCCCTTGTGCCCACCACATGTTATGTGCCTATGGTAAGTGAGGGAATTACAAGCAGATACCCCTGGACTCAGGGAGTTTTTAGCATTTGAACTCCAGAAAAACAAACTTGATCTGTTGGGAACAAATCTAGTTCTCAGGAGCATTCGTAGATATGTTCCAAGGATCTTACTGTATCTTGCCACTGTACCCATATTGTATACACTCTGTATGTACACTCAGTATGTACTTCTACCTTAGGACTGTGCCCCTGGGCTTCTAACCTTTTTCTGTTGTATTCATATGGAAACTGTTATGCCAAGTCACTAGGAGCAGAGCACTCAAGGCTAACTGGGAAAAGATCTAAAGTCATAGCTCCACAGCAATAATTTTGTCCCAATGTCACTGTGACTTCTTTCCGCTCTGTTGGTCAATGCCGATGCAAGATATTTTATTTATTAGCCTAATACTACTTGCTTAAACAGCCCTTCCCACCACTGCTCCAAAAGATTCCCTGGATTTGTCTAATGGAAAGTTTCTGCCCTGAACTCCCTTCTTGGGTGTCCAAATTCCAGGACCAGCTTCTCTGATTGATCGCTGCATTAAAGTTTTCTTAAGCAACTCAGCCATACGCATACACTACTATATTTATCATTTGTATCTTGAATCAATACACAGTTTTCCTAAGGCCTTCAAGTTCCTTTATACTTCTATTATGTAGCATTCTTGTGCTGCAGTCAAACTCCCATTTAAGATCCTTCACTGAAATAATTCCTTGTACTTATCCAGACACTCACTTAGTTCTGGTTGAATTGAAAAAGTTTGTTCCAATAAGGATGTGTAGATGGGACACAAAAGGACTTAGTAAAAGTTCCCATCAGGAGAGTCCCAGATTCCAACAAAGGCGAAATCTCTGATCCCTATTTTTGGCTTCACCATCTTCCCTTTACTCTTCCTTTTGCTCTTTTGGACTACAATTTTTTTTTTTTTCACTTATTCACCATCTCTACAGAGAATACCTCGTTAGGGCTTTGCTTCTTTCACATTACTTAAATGGTGGAGGTACAGACAGTCTTATTCCTTATTCCTTATTCCTTATTCCTTATTCCTTATTCCTTATTCCTTATTCCTTATTCTTTATTCCTTATTCCTTATTCCTTATCCTCCTGCTTCTATCTTCCTAGCTCCCCTCCATCCTGTCCATTGCTTCCAGTATAATGTTCACACTCTTTATACTATCATAGTTTTCTAAAGGTTTCAGAGTCATTCAGAAGGGACTTTTCTCTATTTTGAAATGCAAAGTGTGAATACACTGGATGCATATGCATTTATAGTAATTAAGTTAACCTCTTTCTTGTTAACCTTATCAAATCCATTATTATTATTATTTTAAAAAATTTAATGTTTATTTATTTTTGAGAAAGAGAGACACAGAGCACAAGCAGGGGAGGGGCGGAGAGAGAGACACAGAATCCGAAGCAGACTCCAGGCTCTGAGCTGTCAGCACAGAGCCCAATGTGGGGCTCAAATCCACAAACCATGGGATCATGACCTGAGCCGAAGTCAGGCTCTTAACCGACTGAGCCACCCAGGTGCCCCTCAAATCCATTATTATAGATCTACCCTCTTCCAATGGCCTCCAGGTGGACAGACTGTACTCCCTCTGTATTTTCTAGGTCTTTGACTTTGGACTTGATCCTTTTGTTTGCTTTAGTCAAAGAATAATATCAGGCTTGAAATATGCTTGCAGGTTGGATTTCCTCTTTTGAGCTCTGCATTTTGCCACAAGAAGAGTGTTTCTTGAGAAACAATTGTCCAAGAAGAATGAGAGACACAAGGATCAAAAGTGGACTCTACCCTTGGCCCGGATCTAAGCTCAGTCAAATCCAGTTTAGACTAGTTAGACATCTGTTTTCCTGCTTATGTGTGAGAGAGAAATAAACTTTTGTTGTTGCTGTCACTGAGATTTACTGGTGAGGGATTGTTATGGAGCAATGCTGACTAAAACACCCATGCAAAAAATTCTAATGTAAATATTACCTGCTCACATAATATAAAATAGTAGGAGAACATGGGAGATGGAAAATAACTAAAATAAACACACACATACAATATTAATGACATTTATATTTATAAACATCCATAGTATAGCAAGGAAGAGAAAATTATGGTCCTCTTTTCTGATCAGAAAGTCATGGCTGATATTTTTGACTTCTTCCTCACACTATTCATCCACATTCCCTTGCTTTCAGCCAGCAATGCATCAGCTGATTAATGTTGTTGTTTTTCTCAGCTGGTAGAATGTTCCAAATCCTCATTTCTTTAAAAACAATTTTTTAAATGTTTTTATTTATTTTTGAGACAATGCAACAGACAGAGTGCAAGCAGGAGAGGGGCAGACAGAGGGAGACACAGACAGAATCCAAAGTGGGTTCCTGGCTCCAAGCTGTCAGCCCAGAGCCCGATGCGGGTCTCGAACTCACCAACCGTGAGATCATGACCTACGCCAAAGTCAGACGCTTAACCGACTGAGCCCCTTAGGCACCCCCCAAATCCTCATTTCTGAAGCGTGTGAGCTCTTCATGGCTCTGTCTGTATTGGTTGCTGTTATCTTCTACTATGCCAGACCTAGAAAGTTCCTGTGTTCTAGCTCTAATTCCTGCCCCACTGTTGAGTAGCAGTCTTATTTCTCCTTTGTAATGGTGACTGATCACTACAGCCAACAGGGCAACTTCTTTTGATTTGTTCAGTGAAATAAGAAGCACAAAGTGGCCACTTGGCAGTCTTATTCCATAAGCCAGGTACAGTTTTTTGACATTTGGTAGAGGAATTCTGCCCTGGGATACTAAAAACCAAAAAAACCACACAAAAACAAAAACAAAAAAACCCCAAACTGGTAGAACACAATTGCCATTGTTGGGGACATTCTTGGAGCCTTAGAAGAAAGATCTGTGGTAAGACAGAAGGGGAACTGGGAATCTTGGGTTGATGAGTCTTTGGAAGATTTCTAATCTAGCCTTTCTTAAGGCATGTCCATACCCATCCCCCTCAGTCCGAGGGGCATTTTCAGTTCCAGACTGCAGCATTCCCTGATGAGGTGAAGCACTTCATGCTAACTTCTTCTATAACTGCCCCTGGCAACACACACTCAAGGTATCCACAGCTCGTAGCCTTCTTGCTGAAGTTTTTCCTAGATGTCCCAAGCCTGGATACTTCTGTTATTTCCTTGGCTCACAAAAAGCCTCAGGCTTCCTAGCTTTTTCAGACTCTGGATGGGAAGACATCTCCCATCACCTCTCATCATCTAGACAATAGTCTCTATGCCTTTCAACCTCAGAGGACACACCTCAATCCCTTCTAAGCACTCTTATATGCTCTGCTTGGACAGCAGCAGGGTAGGGGATCTCCTCTTCCTGAAGTTCATCTGCACCCAGCTTGGGGCTGGAATGTCAATGTCTCTTCGGGCAGAAGATTCAACTCACCTGTGAATGGTTGATTCCTCTAAAGCCTCTCATTAGGCAGGGTGGAGGGGAGCACAGCATTCCTTAGTTCTATGACACCTCTTCCAAAAGCATGTTCATGAACCCTCTCTATATTAAAGATCTAACCTTCTCTTGGATGGCTAGAGGTTAAGGGTGGCCATTGGACCCACTGTGGCCACTTGTGAATACTTTCATCTTCAGGCATTTCACACTTCTCTTTAGAATGGGTGGGCACTCGTCGATAATTGTCTGTAGCTACAAAGTCTCAGCTAAAATCTATGAGACAAAGGACGAAGTTCTATTTCACAGCCTGTCATAAATACATTTGTTTCACACCAGGGATCTATCATAATCTACATAACTAGTCTCCTATTGTTGAAAATTAAAGTTGATTCAAATATTTTATATTTTTAAGTAATATTGATGACTATCTATCCACACCACTTTTAGTAACAGGTTTCACTTGGTTTGATGGCTGTGGGCCTTCCAGTCCAACACTCATCTAATCCTCCAAAAACATGGGCCCATTCCTGTATCACTCCCAATTCCTTCAGTTGGAAAATCCGCAGTGTGGGTGGCTATGAGATAGAAGACCTTCATTTTCCCAATGCCTTCACCGTGTGTCCCTACCTCAGGTTCTTTTCATATTACACTGTTAATCTATAGCAGAGTAAGAAGTTCAAATACATGCTTTGACAGCACATATCCTCAAATTTTATTTCCTTACAAATAATTGGAACTAAATGCTAATACATTAAATGTAAAATAAAAACTCCTATAATAGTAAACCCTTGTAAAATTCTCTGACATCATGATCTTTATTTTCCCGTTATTATTTAGACATTAGCTCCATATAACTCAAAGCAATGTTTCCAATAGAACTTTCCGCCATGTTGGAAATGTTCTGTTTGCATTATTCAATACAGTAGCTACAAGCGAAGGACGGTTATTGAGCACTTGAAATGTGATTAGTGGGACTAGGGAGCTGATGGAATATTTCATTTTACTGAGTTGTAATTAATATAAATTTATATATATATATTTTAAATTTTTAAATTCATTTTTGAGAGAGAGAGAGAGGGAGGGAGAGAGGCAGAGAGAGAGGAAAACACAGAATCTAACGCAGGTTCGAGGCTCTGAGCTGTCAGCACAAAGCCCAGTGTGGGGCTTGAACTCGTGAACTTCAAGATCATGACCTGAGCCAAAGTTGGATGCTCAACCGACTGAGCCACCGAGGCGCCCCAATATAAATTCACCTTTAAATCGCCTCCTGTGATCAGTGTTCTTGTAAGGGACAGAACAAACTCAGGTGATTCAAACAGTGGTAGCTATAGTTTGAATCGGCCACTCTTAGTGTGAGAGGTCACTTTGAACCACATCAAGTCAGCTCATGGCAGTGAAGGACCCTGTAGAGTTTTTGAACAATGTTTCCAGCTCAGGGTCAGGGGTCACCAGAGATCAGCTGGATTAGAAAGGGGGAAACAGAAGAGAAGAGTGCAACATGGAATTGTGATAAATTTATCTTGGAATAAGTTCATTTGGATGGGATGTGGTTGCGGGAGTGGTATCGTGGGACTAGGTGACCACAAATTTCCAAGTTGGCACATTCCCATGGGATTTGCAGGGGAAGAAACATCTTCCCTAGTTGCTGGAGGCTTGGTAGAGGAATCAAGATCATTGTTGAATTATCTGGTTCTTCATCACGTGGTTTAATTATATTATCTCTCAGGGATGGAGTACTTTCCACAACTATGGTTGATTCGGTCTTAGATGTTTCCAAGGTCAGAGACATGCCGCTATCTTCTCTGGGAGCTAATTTATTTGGAACCTAGAGAAATTTTTTAAAAACATAGAGTTTCAGATGGAAGATACACTTGGATTCTTTTCTAAAACAAGACTTTTGGATAAAAGAAGGATTGAGAAGACGTGAACAATGATGGTAACCTTCTCCTCAGACCCTCTATCAGGTGCTGTGGTACATGCTTTACCTGCCTCATCTCATTTGGTCTCATGACACTCCTGAAGGTAGGTGTTATTCAGCTCCATTTATAAATGAAGAGACTGAGGCCCCAAGGAGTTGGAAATGCCCAGCTCCCCCAGGCCAGCAGGGACAAAGCTGGACTGAGTCCCAGAGCAGCTAGGACCTAAAGCACTTACATTCCTATATACTAGTTCCACCACTGACCCGTTGGTTAATGCTGTGCATGTGACTTTATGATCCTCAGTTTCCTTGCCTGTAAACTGGGTGTAATGGCTGCTATGGGGACCAAAGGAAGTGAAGCATGGCTAACACATTAGCTCACATTTAAAAAGTTGGAAGCCCTTGGCAACGCCCACCAGAGCCCAGATTATATGGAAGACACTGGCAAGGTATGCCGGGGCTGTTCTACCCACTTTACCACCATAGGCAGCTGAACACAGCACTTTCTGGGAATAAGATGAGCATTTTTCTCAGGTCCTCACTGGCACTGCTATCTCCTTCCTCACTTGAGCTTCCCAGCCAACACCAGCTCCTCCAGAGCAGTAGTGGCCAGTCGAGGGGAACGGTTCTCCAGAGGACAGGCTGCAGGATTGGGGAGAGCAAACATTCTGACATGGGGATCTAACAGATACCACAGTTAATGCAATGCATCAAAGGGCACAGTCTTAGCTGAGCCTACCAGAAGATGACAGGATGGGGATGTCTATTTCTATAGAAGACACACTCAGGTCTATGGCAGTGTTTTTCTGCTTGTCGAAGATGAAGTCTTGTCTCTCTGGGCAATGCTTAAGATGAGGCTTGCTACGGCTCATATACCTGTAGCCACACATCCCTGAAACTGCGATAAAAATACTCTATATAGTTGCACCAGCCACCTTCTGTTACCTCTCACCTGGATAGAACCCCTGGGTTCTTATTACAGGCTCAGTATCTTCCCACTGTGCAGGCCGTGGATTATGTGACAATGCGGATGCACTGAAGGAGAGCCAGGGTGTGGTCAGAGTGCCTGATCACCTACAAGGTGCAGAGGAGTTAGCATGGCTGACTCACCAGGGTCTGAGCAAGGTGGTATTCATGCACGTAAATTCCTCTACTGGACTCCACTTCTCACCATTTATCAAACTCCTTTGTACAGGGTTAATGAAAGGACTGCATAAGCTGAAATAACCCTTGGAAACTCTGGTGACTTCTGAAGGACTGTTAGAAGACCCTAAGGTCCTCCTCTTTTTCCAGTCTAAAACAAAATCCACCAAATTATAAATTGTAGCTTTGTTTTGGTGGTGGAGTTACAGAGGACTCTATTTTGCTCAGCTTTCTTGTAACATTGTAAAATAATAAAGATGATCCCCCCTTTTTTAAGAGGCAAAATCTGAAACCCATAAAGAGTGGGTTGCTGGCAGCTTCTAACCTTTGCAGGCCCTTTGCAACGATCAAGTTCTTCCATTCCACGTGGCTTCATGTAATCCTCGAAAAACCTGACACATGGATGTTCTCCTCATCTCTCACACGAGGAAGCTGATGGTCTCAGAGGTGCGAGGAAACTAAGCCACACAGAGTGTGAAGGGCTCAGCTTGACTTCCTGCCTAGCACATCATTAACACTCAGGCTGGCAGAACCTGATCCTTGGCAATGGCTCAGATGTGAGGGCCCTGTGTTCCCCTGAGGCCATGACTCTGCCTCCTTATGTTGCTCTGTGAGGTAGAACTCACCCTGGACCACATCCCGCTCCAGGGAATGAGAGCATAAACGGTGGCGGTGTGTGTGCGGAGAGTAATGGAGAAGGGTGAAACTGGGATGACAAAAGGCTATTCTGACATTGCAGGAATATTGGAGAGGTTAGAGGAGGAAAACTGGAAAAGGCTATGCTGGGAATCTCAGGCCAAACCCCCATACTTACAAAATGCTCTGAGAAACATGCCTCAGTTACCAGCCATGATGTTTCTTATGTTTGGTTCTGTAGAAGAAAAATATTTTCAAATATTCTCTGGTTAAGTTTTGTTCTTAGAAATGTAGGTATTTAGGGGTGCCTCGGTGGCTCAGCCAGTTACATGTCTGACTCTTGGTTTTAGCTCAGGTCATGATCTCCTGGTTCCTGAGTTCGAACCCTGGGTTGGGCTCCATGCTGGCAGTGGACTCAGCTTGGGATTCTCTCTCTCCTTTTCTCTCTGCTTCTCTCTCTCTCTCTCAAAATAAATAAATGAACTTTAAAAAAATTAAAAAAAGAAATATAGTTATTTAATTTTTCCATTACTTCCATCATTAAAACTAGACCATAAAGCTAAATTTTCCTGCCATAGAGAAAGCAGAACCTCAAAGAACCAAGTGACAACAAAAAGTCTTACTTATGCTTCTGCATTCCACTTTAGAGCCTGGAAACATGTGAAGTTTCACTGCAAAGGCCCACCTCTTAAGAAAGAAGTGGTTGCCTAATTGCAAAATTTACTGAGTAATTAATCTGTCGTGAGTAACGTTTTTAGAGCTTGCATGGGTTATCTAATTTAATCTCAGTCTTGTTCCAGTCTTAAAGATGAGGAAGCTGATGCCCAGAGAGAGGTTGATTAAGTTGTCTGAGATCACTCAGCTAAGAGGTGATAGAGCCAGGATTTGGGTCTGGGTATCTGGCTCTGGGCCCCTACTTCACCACTCTGTTCCTTGTGTCCTATGTTGGGTATTGTGCTCAGGGCAGGGAATACAGCAGTAAACAAGACAGTTTAGAAGGTCACTGGTTGAGTCTCTTGCCTTGTGGGTCTTTATAGCAATCTTGTAAGGCTGGATTAAAGAGTCCTTATCTTATGCATGAGAAAAACAAACAGAAAAGGCAAACATGTCTTGCTCAAGGTCATAGAAAGACATAGTTGGAAGATAGAATTAGAAAACCAGATGTCTCATAGCTCTTTAATGCCCTTTCTCTGCTCTGGAAGCACTTCCATTCAGCAGACTTGGGGCCAGCGTTGATGCCTCAGCAAATAACCAAAGTTTTGCTCAGGCTGGAGGATGTGCAGTGCCCAGGAACACTGGGAGCCAAAGGTTGGTGTTGGATGAAAGAGGGAAAGCAAAACCAGAAAAAACAGATTGACTTTGAGATTTGGGTGAGACTTGAAGATATAATGTCCCAGGCTTCTGGATAAAAGTGGATTCTGGGACAAGCAGGGTCTGTGGATGGGTGTTTGGGTGAGTTCAGAGAGACATATTCAGAGATTCACAGATGTGGTGATGAGGAGACAAGTTTGGGAGTGGAGGAAGGCTCTTTTTGCCAGGACATTTAAGGAAATTATTGTTGGTAAAGAGAAGGTGAATGTTCAAAAAATAGTTGCACTGTAGGGGCTGGTAAGAGACTCTTCTGTTGAATTCCCAAATGGCAGCTGGATCGGAACTGGGAATGAGAATCCCCTTACCTGTCATGCTTTATATTTATGTTTAGAGTACAGACTATCCCACAGAAGGCAGAACAGCACTGAAATCCTTTATGGCAATCTTCCTGCAATGTACAGAAATGAGTACAGTTTTCAGGGTCTGATTTGCAGGGTGGCGGTTCCAAGATACTCCCTGGAACACAGAACAGGAAAGAGAAGGGCTTAAAGTAGGCTGGAGTAACATTCAGAACTCCAAAAGCCTAAGGAACTTCCAGGCAACCAGCCACCCTGATCTTTCTCCTGTGGTTATAGGGAAGTGGAATCAGATTTTGTCTGTAGCTCCTGCCTTTCTCTGAGTTCTCAGCAGGGAAAACCAAGAACTCTGGGTATCTGATTGAAGACAGAGGTAGGCAGAACCCTACACCCACTGGTGATTCACCTCCTTGCAGATCAGATGTCTTATAGACCCTGGCTGGGTCCGGTTCAAGGGAATGAACAGTGTGTGGTGAGCAAGAGAGGGGTGTGTAGGTGCATTTGCACTGACTCATTGCATAGTCCCAAACAAGTTGTACGAACTTTCATTAACAACATAGTTTATCTCAGGGTTGACCTAACATGTATTATTTGTGTGTAGGAAGAATGAGTGGGAAGGAAGATTTTGGGAAAGGGCGAAGACCACACAGTAAACTGAAGATACTGGCATCAGAATGCTAGAACCCAAATCACAAATGAGTTCTGAGGGTGACTTATTTCATGGAGTTGAGGGTGGGCATTTCAGAATGGGGTGCAAAGATTGGCTTTTCTTTCCTCCCAGGTCTCTTCTGATAAGGAAGCCAGAGAACCAGGATGCCCCCACTTTGTACTATTAGAAAAGACTAAGAATCTTCATGCTAACATCCCATTTCTCCCGTCTCTTAGTTCTTGGGTCAAAGTCCAGACCACCTACACCAGGAGATCCTACTGCAGGGCTCCAATTCACAATCTTCTTTCTGTTCTTGAACTCCATGGCGTTAAGAATAGACACCATAAACCCCTTTATCGAAGCCAGGCCAGGCCTTAATTTTTGTACCTTGTGACTTGCCCTTTCTCGGGGCAAATGTCATAGGTGGAGCATTCTATAAACCCCTGTTGACTTATTCCTTTGCAAGTATTTGCAATTAGAAGGGGATCCATAGGATATCATACCGACCTGGAAGGAACAAATGATGATGAAGTTGGGGGCTATAATTGTAACAGCAAATGGCACCAGAGAAAAAAGCCAAGGCCCAAGCTATTGACAACTTGGCAGAGACCAGTATGAAGCTCACCCTGGGTCTCCAAGTCATCCCATGGCTCATTAGTTCGGTGCAAGAAATTGGAACTGGCCCCCACTTTGGGGGAGCTTGGGGAATCAATGGAACAGTGTGGGGAAGGAGTCTGTGAGCCAGGGATCTCAGAGAGGCAGATCTTCTCAAGTTTTGCCTCCTTTTCTGGGTATCTGGTCCCAATTTTACTCACAAAGACTTACTAGTCTTTCAGGACCCCTCTTTGTATTTCCTTTCCAATTTTAGTCCTTGAGGGGCCCCTGGGTGTCTCAAGTCTGTTAAGCGTCCAACTTTAGCTCAGGTCATGGTCTTGTGGCCTGTGAGTTCAAGCCCTGCGTGGGGCTCTGTGCTGACAGCCCAGAGCCTGGAATCTACTTCGCATTCTGTGTCTCCCTCTCTCTCTGCCCCTCCCCAGCTCGTGCTCTGTCTCTCTCACTCTCACAAATAAATAAACATAAGAAAATTAAAAAAATTTTAGTCCTTTATTCTCCAATTAACTCTACCCTGGATTCCCCCATTCTCTTGCATCTAGTTTAGCCTCCCTCAGTCTTACAAATCTGCGTGCCCTCTCTGAGACCCCTAAAACAGGATCTTCCCTCCCTGTACACCTGAGATAGTACTCACATCCCTCTTCTGAGCCTCAGTATTCTGAGGATGCTCTCCGCATAGAAGGGTGCAGGTATGATGGATAATAGTTCATTTCCCATTTGGCATTGGTCAAAGTCAACATAACATGGTCAGCACTCTTGTTAGGTTGAGCTGGGCAATGGTGGCTGCTGAGATGGACTCTGTACTTTGCCACTGATGACAGTCAGTGGCAATTGTGCAGGTCCCTCTGAATATTTAAAATGTGGAATAGGGGTACCTGGGTGGCTCAGCTGTTGAGTGTCTGACTCTTGATTTTGGCTCAGGTCATGATCTCACCGTTCATGAGTTTGAGCCCTGTGTTGGGCTCTGTGCTGTCAAGAGCAGAGCCTGCTTGGGATTCTCTCTCTGTCTGTCTGTCTGTCTCTCTCTTTCTCTCTCTCCCTCTCTCTCTCTGCCCTTCTCCCACCTGTGCTCAAAGAAATAAACTTAAAAAAATGTGGAATAAAATGTAAGGCTTTCTCTCCTTCCCTCCCAAAACATTCTCCAAGGCAGAGATTATGTAGGTGACAGCTCGAGTTCTACCAATGTAATTTTCCTCTCTGTTTTAATGCTTGACAAGTTGGCGCATGCATCCGTGAAGGAACTTAGGCAGCAAGAATAACCTGGATGATGAGGCTGATAACATTTGCGGTAGTTAATTCTTATTGAGCATTTACCATGGTCCAGTAAGAGTGCACTCTGTGTGCATGCATTATCTCAGTTTCTCCTCCCAACTGTCCCAAGATCATTATATCAATTGCAAAGATAAAATCTGAGTCCCAGATACTTTTGTCCAAGACCACTCAGTAAGCACACAGCAGGGATTCAAACCTGGATCTTACTGACAATAAAACTTGGACCTTTGAACATGATACTATATTTTTTTCACAATGTGTATCCTCAGCCCTCAGATCCTCTCATCTCTACAAATGCCGCTTCCCTCCCTGGAGCCCAGACCCAACACGTACTCATAAAATGTTGCTTGGGACTCCCAGGCACCCGCTGAGGTGCTAAGTGAATCAACAGCAGAAGTTGAAGAAACAGCACAGGCTTCATGCTGCTGGCAGGATGGGTTGGTAAGTCCTGGCTGAGGACTGCTGGGTTTGACCAGGCACAGCTCAAACGAGAAGAGAGGAAGAGAGGGCAAATTAGAGGCATGGTCATTCATTGTGTATTCCAGTGACACATCCAAGTGCCTCCCAACCACACCCACCCCAGGGACAGGCAGTGTTTTCAAATTCACACCCATTTTATCCCCTAATCTTGGACTTGTTATGTCTCTCATCCATCTTGTTGCTGTCCTTTCGCAAAATTTTAACAATTCTTCCCATGTAGCGTTCTGGCATGTCTTTGTTATATTTATTCCTAGAGACTTGGACTTTTAAAATAAAATTGTAAGCAGTATGGCAACTTTTTGGTTATTTGTTACTGTTTGTTGCTAATGTAGAGAAATGACTTTCATGTATTGATCTGTTACTAGCTATCTTGCTAAATTCTCCCCCTGTTCATCTTAATTTCTTGGTGTGTTCCTTGCAGTGTTCTGGGTGGTCATCATCTGCAAATGATGACAATTGTATTTTTCTCTTTAAACTTTATGCCATTCTTGGGGTGCCTGTGCAGCTCAGTCGGTTAGGCGACAGACTTCAGCTCAGGTCATGATCTCGCAACTCGTGAGTTCGAGCCCCGCATCAGGCTCTGTGCTGACAGCTCGGAGCCTGGAGCCTGCTCCAGATTCTGTGTCTCCCTCTGTCTCTGCCCCTAACCCACTCACATTCTGTCTCTGTCTCTCTCAAAAATAAATAAACATTAAAAAATTTTTTAAAAAAATAAACTTTATGCCATTCTTAATGCCTTCTTGTGCAGACTAGGGCCTCTATACATTATTGTATAGAAGTGAGGATGTGCATATTCTTGTCTGACACCTGATTTAAAACGAAAGCTTTTTGGGGCATCTGGGTGGCTCTGTCAGTTGAGTGTCCAACTCTTGATTTTGGCTAAGGTCATGATCCCAGGGTTGTGGGATCAAGCCCTGTGTGGGGCTCCATGCTGTGCATGGAGCCTGCTTAAGATTCTCTCTCTCTCTCTCTCTCTCTCTCTCTCTGCCCCACTCCCCCGCTCCCCCACTTATGCACTTACTCTCTCTCTCTAAAATAAGTAAGTAAGTAAGTAAGTAAGTAAAAATAAAAGCTTCTTGAATTTCCCCTTTTAGGGTAGTATCTGTTTTAGGTTTCTCATAAACATCTTTATCAGGTCCAGAAAGTTCTCTTTCATTCCTGACAAGAAAATTTTCCTTAATTTATGTGAAGTTATATTTTTGCTTTTTTTTCTGTTAATGTGTTGAATTACATTTCAGATTTTCTAACATTAAACCATTCTTGCATTTCTCCAGTCATCTAATGTGATCATTTTATATTATTTTTCATATCATTTGGTTCAGTTTCCAATTTTTTTTTTAATTTTTTTTAACGTTTTATTTATTTTTGAGACAGAGAGAGACAGAGCATGAACGGGGGAGGGACAGAGAGAGAGGGAGACACAGAATCGGAAGCAGGCTCCAGGCTCTGAGCTGTCAGCCCAGAGCCCGACGCGGGGCTCGAACTCACGGACCGCAAGATCGTGACCTGAGCTGAAGTCGGCCGCTTAACCGACTGAGCCACCCAGGCGCCCCCAGTTTTCAATTTTTAAGGGATTTTATATCTATATTCACAAGAGAACTGTGCCTGTAACTTTCCTTTCTCATACTGTCCTTGCTTGGTTTTGTAGTAAGTTTGCACTAACCTCATAGAATGTGCTGAAGAGCAGACTTTATCAAATATGTGGGAAATTTTGTGTAAGATAAAGATAATTAGTTACTCGAACCTTTAATTTCCTTTTTTTTCCTCGCACAAATATACTCATTTGCACTTTGTTGTTTTCATTTAACAATATATCCTGAAAATTACCCTAAGGCAGCTCATAGCAATTTCTCCTTTTTTACAGCTGTGTTCTACACTACCGTGTACACACAAACTTAGTCATTTGGCCAATCTCCTTTAAATGGGCATTTATGTATTTTCCAAGATTTTGCTATTACAAATATGCTTCAGTGAACAACCATATGCATATTTTCTGTGTTGTTGAAGGTGTAACATCAGGGTAAGTGTTTGTAGGTATTTTTGTTGCCTAAAAGGGTAAATTTATATGTACTTTTGTTAGATATCACTAAATTCTACTCCGTAAAGTTTATACTATTTTGTACTGCCACCAACCATGTGAGCATGGGTGTTTCCCGTAACAGACTGTATGGTGGTGTTTTTGAATTTTTGCCAAAATAAGTGAGGAGTGTTATCTCTGTGGTTGTTGTGGTTCATTCACATTGTAGTATGTATCAGTACTTTATTCATTTTATATCTGAATAATATTCCATTGCATGTATATGCCACAACTTGCTTATCCATTCATCTGTTGATGGACATTTGGGTTGTTTCCATCCTTTGGTGATTGCAAATAGTGCACTGCAAATGTTTGTGTACAAGTAATTTTTTTAGCACCTATTTTCACTTCTTTTTAGTATATATAGATATACATATATACGTATATATGTATATATACATATTCTTTTGGGTATAATAGCTAGCAGTGGAATTGATGGGTTATATGTTTAACTTTTGAGGAAATTTCAGGTTGCTTCTACAGTTGTTGAACTATTTAACATACATTTTTTATCACTAATGCATAGGAGTTCCAATTTCTCCACATCTTTGCCAACTCTTATTCTCTTCCTCCTCCTCCTCCTCCTCCTCCTCCTCCTCCTCCTCCTCCTCCTCCTCCTTCTTCTTCTTCTTCTTCTTCTTCTTCTTCTTCTTCTTCTTCTTCTTCTTCTTCTTCTTCCTCTCCTCCTCCTCCTTTGTTTATAGTCATCCCTGAGAGTGTGAAGTGGTATTTACTTGTGGTTTTGACTTGCATTCCCCTAATAACTAATGATGTTGAGCATCTTTTCATGTGCTTGCTGACCATTTCTGTTTCTTCCTTGGAGAAATGTCTATTCAAGTCCTTTGCAACTTTGTCACTGGGTTGTTTATCTTCTTTGAATTGGAAGAGTTATTTTTATATTCCAGATATTAGACTTTTATCAAACATATATTTTTCAAATATATTTTACCACTTTATGTGTTGTCTTTTCACCTTTTTGATAGTCATTTGGTGCACAAGTGTTCTTAACTTTGATGAAGTCCAACTCACCTATTTTGTTGATGTTGTTGCTATGCTTTTGATGCCATTTCTTGCCTAATACGAGGTCATGATGATTTACCTCTACACTTTCATCTTAGAATTTTATAGCTCTTATATTTAAATCATTGATCAACCTTGAATTAATTTTTGTATATGGTGTGATATAGGGGTCCAGTTTCATTCTTTTGCATTTAGATATCTTTTGCAAATCGTCTCAATACCATTTGTTGATGTGACTATTCTTGGTCTTGATGCCCTTGTTGAAAATCATTGGCCATAGATGTGTGGGTTTATTTCTGGACTCTCGATTCTATTTGTTTTTGTTTTTAATGTTTATTATTTTTGAGAGAGAGACAGAGTGTGAGCAAGAGAGGGGCAGAAAGGGAGACACAGAATCTGAAGCAAATTCCTGGTTCTGAGCTGTCAACACAGAGCCTAATGTGGGGCTCGGACTCACGGACCATAAGATCATGACCTGAGTCGAAGTTGGACGCTCAACAACTGAGCCACCCAGGCACCCCTCAATTTTATTTGTTAATCTATATGTCTGTCCTCATGCAAGTACCACACTCTTGATTATTGTAGCTTTGTAGTAAGTTTTGAAATTGAGAAATGTGAGTTCTCCAATTTGTAGTACTTTATCAATATGTTTTTGTGTATATGGCATGCCCCTTGAAATTCCATGTGAATTTGAGGTTTGGCTTCCTCATTTCTGCAAAAAAAAAGGCCATTGGAATTTTATGTGGGATTCCATTGCATCACCATTTTAACACCCTGGATCTTCCAATCCACACATATGGGATGTCTTTTAATTTATTTAGGTCTTCCTTAATCTCTTTCAGCAATGTTTTGTATTTTTTGGTGCACAAGTTTTTCACCTTCATGGTTACACTTATTCCTAGATATTTTATCATTTTGTATCTTATTATAAATTGAATTGTTTTCTTAATTTTGCTTTTGGATTGCTAACTGTTGATGTGTAGAAACACAGTTGATTTTTGTGTGTTATTTTTATACTTTGCAACTTTGGTGAATTTGTTTATTAGCTCTACTAATTTTTTGTGTGGATTCTTGGGGAATTTCTCTACATGGGATCATGTCATTTGCAAAAAGACAGAATTTTATTTCTTTCTTTCCAATTTAGATGGCTTTTTCTTGCTTAATCGCTTTGGCTAAAACTTCCAGTGCAATGTCAACCAGCAATAATGACAGTTGCATTTTTGTCTTATTCCTGATCTTGGGAGGAAAGCTTTCACTCTTTCACCACTGAATATGATGATAGTGGTGTATTTTTCATAGATATCCTTAATCATGTTGAGGAAGTTCTCTCTGTTGCTAGTTTCATGAATGTGGTGCATTTGTAAAATGTCTCTTCTGTTTCAGTTGAGAGTATCATGTAATTTCCCCCCCCCTTCTTTATATTAATGCGTTTGATTACATATCACTGAAATAGATAAAAGTTTCATAGTTTTTAAAAATAAGCTATATCTGTGTACTGAAGGAGACTGTATTTGGAGTTTAGAATATCAAAACAAGGTCCAAATCTTCACTGCTATCCAGCTTCTTCCCAGCTTCCCAGCCTATTGGGAGCCCAGTGTACACAGGTTTCCCCTTTTTCTCCTCTTAGGGGAAAGTCAACTTCTTTATTTCTGAGAGCATTTAATATTTCTCCACAATATTTACACTCAATAACCACCTTCTCCTGGAGAACCTGCCCTGGGCTCTTGGCTGACAGATCTCCTCTTCTGTCTGAGCTCTAAGATACTTACTGTGTGCTCCTATTCTTCCCATGTCCTCTTCTAGTCTCTCTGTATATAACATTTTTTATTATATTAATTACTTAGAATTAATATATATTAATAAATCTGGAAAATGTGTGTTAATATATATTTTAAGCTTTATTAAGATATAATTGATCTATTTCAAAATTTTTTCAAGCAGGAAAAAATACATGTGTGTAATATATGAAATTATATATGTAATATATTGTTTTCCAGCCTTATTAAGATATAATTGATATAACATTGTAGAAGTTTAAGGTGTACAATGTGTGGATTTGATATGCTTATATATTGTAAAATGATCTACCACTCCATCACATCACTTACTTATCATTTCTTTTTTGTAGTGAGAACACATAAGATCTACTCTCTTAGCAACTTTCAAGTAGGTAATATGGTCTTGTTTTCTATAATCACTATGCTGTATGTTAGATCCCCAGATCTATTCATCTTATAACTAGAAGTTTATACCCTTTGCCAACATTTACCCATTCTCCAGTCTCCAGCCAATCATTCTGCTCTCTGTTTCTAACAGTTCAGCATTTTTAGATTCCATATAGAGGTGTTATCATACAATATTTATCTTTTTCTGTCTGACATTTTACTTAACACAATGCCTCAAGTTTTATCCACGTTGTCAAAAATGGCAGGATTTCCTTCCTTCTCAGGGCTAAATACTGTATATATATTATATATAACATATTGTATATTATATAAATATATAATATATAATAATATATATTTATATATAATATAATATAATATATAATATATATATATATACCACATCTTCTTCATCTATTCAACCATTGATGGACTGAGGTTGTTTTTATATCTTCCTGCAAAAATAATGTTTTCTTCTTTTCTGTAAATCATTTTATAATTAGAATATTGAAATATTATTTCTTTCAGGGAAAAAAATTTTTTGTGCAAAAGAGGGGTTTAGACGTGTGAAAGGAGAGTTGTCTGCAGAAGCCCTAGTGCCACAGAGAAAAGGCCATGGTAAAGGCAGGCAAAGGAGAGGAAATGTTTTTGGCCAGTGGAAGCAGGGAGGAGCCTGGGATAACCACCCAGCTCTCCAGGGAAGCCTGTGTCAGACTGAGAGCTCTCCTCTCTGGCCAGAGTCATGCCAACCCAGGCTCTCCTGCCCATGCTTCTCCTCTCTGTGCTGCTGCTACAGGCCCAGGGAGGGCACCGTAAACTGAACAGGATGCAGGGTAGGTGATGGACTAAGGGGGTGGGGAGGGAAGGGGGCAAGAGGTGCTGTGTCGCTTCTGGGGAGGACCTGGAAACTGGAACCTTTCAGCACATCCTGCTCTGATTACAGCACTATGAAGACTCTGGGTCGTCCAAAGTCAAGGCCCTCTGGCCCCTTTACCCCGCACTGGGAACAATAATGGGGGTACGGGGGGAACCTATGTCTTTTGACTCTCCATTCCAAATACCAGGACACAAATGGTACATAGTGTGGTGAAAGGTACATCAGGGCTGAAAATCACTTGGGGACACCCAACCACTATTCTTGGATTTCTGCACGTATGTGATCTCTAAAGATCCGGAGATATTGTTGGGAGTGGGTACAGAATGAAAGGGCCCTGGGAAAATAAGCTTTGGGGTGTCCAGGGTCAAGTTGAAGTTCTCATCAGAGGACCAGGATGGTGGCAGCAGAAGGGAAATAGTGCAAGTGGTATTTTCTGGGAAAGGGCAGGGGTCCTGGACACAGTGACAGGCACAGGAGAGAGGGGGGAAGGTGACAGGTCATCTTCCTCTCTGGACCCTGCAAATCCTGGGGAGTGAGAGGGTCTGCGGGGTGTCTCAGACTCTGCTGAGTTCTCAGAGTGTAGACTCTATGGGGGTGACTTCACCAAGACCATGACCAACATGGGAGACAGGTTCCTGTCTGCAGAGAAAGGAGAGGGCCCAGGGAGGCCAGGCATTGAGATCTGTTGGGGCAGAAGGTGTGTGGGTGGGGGGAATATAGGATTTAAGATACTACAATCACCAGGTTTGGGTAAAGGGAAGAAACTGCGTTCCCTGAAAAGTTCAAGAGCATCATGAGTAGGACTTGGGTTTTAGGGTTTTTGGGAGAGGATTTAAGCTTGAGAGGAGTGCTCTTGAGGGATCTGGTTCCACTGACTCTGATTCTGCTCTTTTTAGGTCTAAAGGCCTGTGAGAAGAAGCCCAGCGTGTATCTTTGCAGCAATCACTGTTCATATTTTCTAAAGTGTCCAAAAGCAAATACTGTATGTTGTTCAACCTTCTGTGGGAACGTTTGCATGAGCCTCCAGTGAGTGGGTGAGGGCACTGGACTTTGCATTCTGCTCCCCCAAACTTCTATTCAGACCAAAGCACAAGGATCTCAGATCCTGGGCACCAGGATGTCAACGGGAGTACACCTTTACCCTGTCTGAACTGTTTGTTCCTGTCAAATAAACCAGAACAAATGTCCACAGACCTGCCTATCTTACTCCCAGGGCTTATAGTCATTGAGGACCCAGTGCAGACCCCAGAGCGCTCCCTTCTCTGGGTCCAGGGCTCTGATCTCTCCCCCCTTGTGATGTTTCTTTATTTTCTCTCCCATTGGCCCCTGCTCCCCCACCAGGGCCCCGAGGCCCAGCCTCATTGTTGATCTGCTCATTGAACCAGTGACGCCAGGGAAGAAACTGCTCATGTGTGGTACCTCCCAATGCTAACCAGAACACTCCTCAGCCTGGAGTCAGAAGGGCCAAGTTAAACATGAGGTGGGGTGGGGCTACACTCTGGGGCACAAAGTAGGAGGTCCCCAAGGAGGCTTCTTCTTAAATTTAATCCACCTCCATCCTGTTCTACCCATTCTCCTTGTGAGGTTCAGATTACCATATGTTTACAATATAGAAAACCAATCGCAGGGAGTTAAGTGACATGCTTGAGGCCAAAAGACAGTGAGAGGTCATGTTGTGGCTAGAGGACGATGTTCGTCTGGACTCCCTGTTTGCTCACTGCTCCTCCATTATTGTGAGAACATGGGTGTGGAAGTGAGTGCCTACACTATCGTCCCCCACCCCACCCTCCATCAATATGGCCCCTTTTGTGATGGGGCATGGAATGGGGTCCCAGGACCTGAGACTCCAATGTCTTCCATCAAATGAATGGTCCCCACCTTTCCCCAATCCTCCTCCTTATGGTCTCATTCTCTCTCTCTCTTTTAACCCAGAAAGAAGCCAGGTGGTAGGGAACAGGTGGTTCACGGTGATACTACTAAGGATTAATTGGCCACTAAGGGGTCAGTATGAGTGTTTCCCATGGTCTCATGGTGAATCAGTGGAATTCTGTGCAAGCAGAGCTCCTCTGAGGTTGTCTTGGGACTAAATCCAGGGACTAGGTCACATGTGCCCAAAGGGGACTTGGAGTCAAGTGTGAAGAACTCAGGCAGGTAGGCAGGGCTTGCTGGAGGCAGGTGTGCAGTGTTAAAACTCCAGGGAAGTGCTTCCTGTGGGCATCAGTGAGGATTTCCCACAGAAGAAACCAGCATCCCTCAGGCCAGAGTCTACGGCCCACCTCAGAAGCATCCCAGGGCTCCTGGTATTGGAGGAGCTTCTCCACCTATCCTGGGAGCTGGGACTAGGAGACTGTAGGAAAGAGATCATGATCCATTAGCAGCACAGACATCATCAGATGTAGGTGGATGGTAAGGGCATGCCCTGCAGCAGATCTTAGCGGGTGCTTCCTCAGACAACCTGACTCTGCAAGCATCTTCCCAGTGCTTGGCCATGCCCCCGAACACCCTGGGAGAGACTATTAAGAGAGGCAAAGCTACCTGCCAGGGCCCACATAGAGAATGACCTCCACGTCCATGACCAGTGTTCCCCACTATGTGGGTTCACCATGCTGCCAGCTGACCTATTCCTTGCCACCAGTGTGAGCACCCCAGTCCATGAATTCTACTGGAAGGATCTGGTTTTCTCCATTGTGATAACTCATGTCTTGGGCTGTTCCCCAGAGATCTCTGGACACTCTACATTGCCTCACTGGACCGAGAGGCCACACCTAGACTGCTTTGGCTGGGAGGAGTGCTTGCCTGGCCAGCACTGCAAGTTCTGTGGTATGGGACAACTGTGTGCCCCTGTGGTAGATCAAGCGGAGGAGTGGGGACCCCTGCAAGACCCTGAATCTCATGGAGGCAGAGGAGGAAGCGAATGTAAATTGTGCCATGGCTTGGATCTCCAGAAAGCCAAGTCCCAGCTGAGGAGAATCGTTGATCAGGCTGGTCTGTCTGTGAGAAACAATGGCCTTGCAGTTGCCCTGGCTTCTGCACCGTTCTCTTCTCATGCCCCAGACATGCTTTAGCAAATTTTTTCTTCGCAAGTTCTCATCACGGTAATAAGAAGTAGCTTTCTGATATGCAGGGACTCAGCCACATGCCTTCACCATCTTAGTCAGGACTAAGTCATCTCCTTGGCCCTGTGACATGATAGAGGTTGAAGAGACTTTGATTACTTGATATCCCACAGGACATCATGCTGGTCTCTCAGGTCACTTACATTGTGCTAACTGACCATGGGGAAATAGTAGGTAGCCTACATGCTTTATCACGTGCATGCTGGAGGATAAGACTTTCTATCTGGTGTATTTTCAGAGATCCACTGGTCTAGGTCATATGGAGACATTCTCTTGAGACAGGAGACAACTTCCGGCACCTTGTATTGTTCACCATGAAGCAAGAGAAAATGCATGGTGGGCCTCTGGATTTTGGAGATGACAAATGTCACTTTTGGGCATTCTCTATTTCCTTGGGAAATATAAGGCTGCTAGTTTTTTAAATTTTTTTATTTTTTCAGAATTTTTTTCTTATTTATTTATTTATTTATTTATTTGTTTGTTTGTTTTTAACGTTTTATTTATTTTTGAGACAGGGAGAGACAGAGCATGCACAGGGGAGGGTCAGAGAGAGGGAGACACAGAATCTGAAACAGGCTCCAGGCTCTGAGCTGTCAGCACAGAGCCCGACGCGGGGCTCGAACTCACGGACCGCGGGATCATGACCTGAGCCGAAGTTGGCCGCTTAACCAACTGAGCCACCCAGGCGCCCCCAGAGTTTTTTTCTTTTTTAAGTCCAAGTTAGTCAACATATAGTATAATAGTAATTTCAAGAATAGAACTTAGTGATTCATCACTTACATTTAACACCCAGTGCTCATCCCAACCAATGCCTCCTTAATGCCCATTGCCCGTTTAGCCCATCCCCCCACCCAACACCCCGCCAACAACCTTCAGTTTGTTCTCTGTATTTAAAAGTCTCTTATGGGGGCGCCTGGGTGGCGCAGTCGGTTGAGCGTCCGACTTTAGCCAGGTCACGATCTCACGGTCCGTGAGTTCGAGCCCCGCGTCAGGCTCTGGGCTGATGGCTCAGAGCCTGGAGCCTGTTTCTGATTCTGTGTCTCCCTCTCTCTCTGTCCCTCCCCCGTTCATGCTCTGTCTCTCTCTGTCCCAAAAATAAATAAACGTTGAAAAAAAAAAAGTCTCTTATGGTTTGTCTCTCTGTTTTTGTCTTATTTTTGCTTCCCTTCCCCTGTGTTCATCTGTTTTGTTTCTGAAATTCCACATATGAGTGAAATCATATGATACTGGTCTTTCTCTGACTGACTTATTTTGCTTAGCATAATACAGTCTAGTTCTATCCACATTGTTACAAATGGCAAGATTTCATTCTTTTTGATGGGCGAGCAATATTCCATTTATATGTACGTTACATCTTCTTTATCCATTCACCAGTCGGTGGGCATTTGGGCTCTTTCCATACTTTGGCTGTTGTCGATAGTGCTGCTGTAAACATTGGGGTGCAGGTGCCCCTTCGAAACAGCATTTTTGTATCCTTTGGATAAATACCTAGTAGTTCAATTGCTGGGTCATGGGGTAATTCTATTTTTAATTTTTTGAGGAACCTCCATACTGTTTTCCAGAGTGGCCGCACCAGTTTGCATTCCCACCAACAGTGCAAGAGGATTCCCCTTTCTTCACATCCTTGCCAACATCTGTTGTTGCCTGAGTTGTTAATGTTTGCCATTCTGACTGGTGTGAGGTGGTATTTCATTGTGGTTTTGATTTGTATTTCCCTGATGAAGAGTGATGTTGAGCATCTTTTTGTGTGTCCGTTAGCCATCTGGATGTCGTCTTTGGAAAAGTGTCTATTCATGCCTTTTAAGGCTGCTAGTTTTGAACAAGACCCAGATTAAGAAAAGATTCTGCAGCATGACCAGGGTATGTTGAAAGTTGCCTGCCAGTTGGGTCTTAGCACCTAGCCTTTGCATTTTACTAAATGTGTCTCTGGTGGATTAAGATGCTGGATAGAACATTTGCATACTCAAGTAGAAGAATCACAGAACACATACTTGGAGTATTGAGGTCAAGCCTTGTCCTCTTCTGTTGACAAGTGCTTTCCATTTGAGAAGCATCTCTTTACTTGCTAGTGGACCCCAGTAAAAAAACTGAACGCCTGACCATGGGACATTGAGTCACTTTGAAACTGGAATTATCCATCACATATTGGGAGCTATCTGACCTATGAAGTCTTAAAATGGGATGTGTATAGAGGCAGTCCATTGTCAAATAGAAATGGTATAAATGAGACTGGGCTTGATCAGATAATTTCTTCTGGAAATGAGCAACCTATGTAATCAGGTATTTGGGCTCCAAAGACCCACTGATATCTCCTCTTGCTTCATTCTTGCCTGCTGCCACTAAGTCTCCGACAGGGGCTCCCCTTTCCACACATGCATTCCCTAAGAAGTGGTGTCTTTTAATATCTGCCTATTTGGGTCCCTTGTACTTTCAAATCCCTTCCTTATGGTTTCTTAGGAACCAGAGAGACGTGATCTACCAGATATCAGCCTTGTGTTCTAGGCTAAGCCCCCTGCTCATATCTCATTTCCATACCATCTGTGTATGTCTTTGCCATTAACCTAAAATATAAAACTGTCAGTTATTTTTTACCAGCAAGAATAGGTTAACTTGGGAATAGCAGAGAATTGCAAATCAGGGCTAACAAGCTTCAACAGAAGAATAGGCAAGTCCAGAGAAGAAAGGAGAGGAAGGTTCTTTTATAGAGGAAAGTGGGAATTAACAGGGAGTTCCAACTAGAATGGCTTTTCATTGGTTGTGATAGTCTCTTATTGGGTGGGCTATTGCCAGGGGAGGAGGAAAACCTTTCGTCTTGCTGTGACAACAAAGCTAAGGTACTATCCACTTTCAGGGAACATTTCCTGTTGGGTCAGCAATTGATAACAAGTAGTGTGGTAGGAGCACTCCCCCTGGTGGCCTCCCAACTCCATTTCAGTGAGGTTTCCCTTTATTAATTTTCACATTGCATCTATGTGGATGCCAACACTACTAATCCAAATCTGCTGGATATGAGTGTTTTATTTCTCTGCTCACAGATTGTTTGAAATTTGTAGCATTCTCTATTTCCTCATTAGGCTGTGGCTATGGGTTATAGATTGATTTATTTGCTTTCCTTGTTGAGCTGTATTTTTTTTGTTTTGTTTTGTTTTTAGGAAAAAGATCTTATAACACCTGATGGGATGAACTCTATTCTTCCCATTCTTACATGTGAGTAAATGAAGTTTCAGAGAAATGAGACGACGTACCTAAAGTCTTTCAGTCAGCAAGTGGTGGAGGTGAGTTTCAAATCTGTCTGATGAACCTAAGGTCTGTGAGTATGACACTATACAACTGTGAACTTCCAATCAATAATACATTGGCTCCTCTGAATGACATTCTGGATCATCTATGGTTCAGGGTCAGGATGAGGGAAAATGGGTTGACCCATATTCTGTTGGTGCAAGTATAACCCAAACATTATGAAGGGAGAATTGGCAACATTTATGCACAGATTAAATTGTGTGTATTTTCATTTCTTCTCACATTGGCTTTCCCAAGGAATAAAGAAATGCTCAAGGATTTAGTTATAAGAATGTAACTAATAATAGTGAAATGAGTGCTTACAATAGGGAAAAACTGGAACAACTAAGATGTCAATAACTGGTGATTAATTGGCAGACCAATCCCTTAATCAATGAAGTTGTAGAAAATATTTAAGACTATGGGAAAATATTCATTATAAATGTTAAATTTTAAAATAGTCACAGGATTTTCCACTATAATTTTTCTACTTTTATTGTGATAAAATACACATAAATCTAACCATTTTTCTTTTTTTTTATTTTCTTTTTTATTTTTTTAAAATTTACATCCAAATTAGCATATAGGGCAACAATGATTTCAGGAGTAGATTCCTTAGTGCCCCTTACCCATTTAGCCCATCTCCCTCCCACAACCCATCCAGTAACCCTCTGTTTGTTCTCCATATTTAAGAGTCTGTTATGTTTGTCCCCCTCACTGTTTTTACATTATTTTTACTTCCCTTCCCTTGTGTTCATCTGTTCTGTGTCTTAACGTCCTCATATGAGTGAAGTCATATGATACTTGTCTTTCTCTGACTAATTTCACTTAGCATATACCCTCCAGTTCCATCTATGTAGTTGCAAACGGCAAGATTTCATTCTTTTTGATTGGTGAGTAATACTCCATCGTATACATATACCACATCTTCTTTATCCATTCATCAGTTGATGGACATTTGGGCTCTTTCCATACTTTGGCTATTGTTGATAGCGCTGCTATAAACATTGGGGTGCATGCGCCCCTTCGAAACAGCACACCTGTATCCCTTGGATAAATACCTAGTAGTGCTATTGCTGGGTTGTAGGGTAGTTATATTTTTAACTTTTTGGGGAACCTCCATACTATTTTCCAGAGTGGCTGCACCAGCTTGCATTCCCACCAACAATGCAAAAGAGATCCTCTTTCTCTGCAACCTCGCCAACATCTGTTATTGCCTGAGTTGTTAATGTTAGCTATCCTGACAGGTGTGAGGTGGTATCTCATTGTGGATTTGATTTGTATTTCCCTGGTGAGGAGTGAAGTTGAGCATTTTTTCATGTGTCGGTTGGCCATCTGGATGTCTTCTTGGAGAAGTGTCTATTCATGTCTTTTGCCCATTCCTTCACTGGATTATTTGTTTTTGGGGTGTTGAGTTTGAGAAGTTCTTTAAAGATTTTGAATACTAATAACCCTTTATCTGATATGTCGTTTGCAAATATTTTTTCCCATTCCGTTGGTTGCCTTCTAGTTTTGCTGCTTGTTTCCTTTGCTGTGCAGAAGTTTTTTATTTTGATGAGGTCTCAGTAGTTCATTTTTGCTTTTGTTTCCCTTGCCTCTGGAGACGTGTTGAGTAAGATGTTGCTGCAGCCAAGATTAAAGAGGTTTTTGCCTGCTTTCTCCTCGAGGATTTTGATGGATTCCTGTCTTACATTTAGGTCTTTCATCCATTTTGAATTTATTTTTGTGTATGCTGTAAGAAAAGTGGTCCAGGTTCATTTTTCTGCATGTTGCCGCCCAGTTTTCCCAGCACCACTTGCTGAAGAGACTGTCTTTATTCCATTGGATATTCTTTCCTGCTTTGTCAAAGATTAGTTGACCATACATTTGTGGGTCCATTTCTGGGTTCTCTATTCTGTTCCATTGATCTGAGTGTCTGTTTTTGCGCCAGTACCATACTGTCTTGATGATTACAGCTTTGTAATACAGCTTGAAGTCTGGGATTGTGATGCCTACTGCTTTGGTTTCCTTTTTCAAGATTGCTTTGGCTATTCGGGGTCGTTTCTGGTTCCATACAAATTTTAGGATCGTTTGTTCCAGCCCTGTGAAGAATGCTGGTGTTATTTTGAAAGGTATTGCATTGAATATGTAGATTGCTTTGGTTAGTATTGACATTTTAACAATATTTGTTCTTCCTATCCAGGAGCATGGAATCTTTTTCCATTTTTTTGTCTTCTTCAATTTCTTTTATAAGCTTTCTATAGTTTTCAGTGTAGAAAAAAATTAAAGAAAAATATTTTTAATAGAAATTGAAAATAAAAATAAAATTTTTCCCCTTTCTGTATTCAAGAAAAAGAAATGAAACGACAAAGGGGGGAAAAAAGTGAATAGATGGACCTGCGAGCAGACTGAAATATGATTGAAATTACTTCGTTTTCCCCTAGAAGTCAAACAATGAAGCGCTTTATTGTCTGTAAACTAAGCAGGTGGAGAGATTTGTGTTCCTGAAGAGCGAGGTTGGCCCAGTGGGTGGGGCTTAGCGTAATGGCTCCGTTCTCCACTAGATGGCGCTGCTCAGCTTACTGGTGTGAATTGTTGTGGCGCCTGTAGGTGTGTACACGCATGCGTGGGAGCAGTGAAAATGGCGTCACCCAGCTACCCAGTCTCTAGTGTTGTAACTCTGTTCTGCCGGACCCCCAATTGCACACCGGTCCTTTGTCTCCAGCTTCCATCCACTCCCCGCTTTTACACAGTCCTGACCAAGTCCCAGGCAGCACCTCTCTCCTGAGTTTTCTCTCAGATGTGGCCGTGTTTCCCGACCCCTTACTTCTGAAGGGCTGCGGCTTTGACCCATCCTGCCCCTCTGCAAAAGGGTCTCACCGAGCAGTGGCCGGGTGCCGGCGGCACCCAGGAACGTTGGCGGGACCGTGCTGCTGCGGAAGCCCAGAGACCGCGGCCGGGTGCCAGCCCGCCCCAGAAAGAGTTCACACGATCGTGTAGCAGCAGCGCTTCAGGGATTATGGAAAATCACAACACGCGTCTGGCACCAGGCTTCACCCCCAGCCACCTTGTTCCAGCACCAGCGAATGTGGTTGTTCTCCCGGGTCCACTGGGGCACACAGCCTCTACCAGATGTCCTCCAGAGAGGGAAACCGCCTCTCCCCTGTGGCCCGAAGACCCCCGGACTTCGCTCTGCTCCTGGGGATTCACCCTTCTCACCAGAGCACCGCCAGGTATCGAGCTGCAGAGTTTCAGACTCTGTGCCCGCGCTCCCCCCGTTTATAGTCTTAATGGAATTTAAACCCTCTCCTTTCTCTTTTCTTCCTTTTTAGTTCAGTCCCTGCAGCTGTTTCCACTTTTCCACTTTCTCTCCAGCTGCTTTTGGGGGGGGGTGCTTTCCCACATTCTCCCCCTCCCATCTCCGTCCTCTCTCCACAAGCAAAAAGCAGCTCCCTGCCCTCAGCGGCTTCTCTCTCCCCCAGTTCATCTCTCTGCACCGCATACCTGCTGAGTTCTGTGGTTCAGGTTGTGCAGATTGTTGTGTTAATCCTCAATTCAGTTTTCTAGGTGTGCAGAATGGTTTAGTGTTGATCTGGTTGTATTTCATGGATGCGAGACACACAAAAAACCTTCCATGGTGTTCCCAGGTTTTTTATATATGGCTTTAATTATGTTGAGGTGGTGTTCTATTCCTAGTTTGTTTTTATTATGAAAGGCTGTTGAGATTTGTTGAGTGATTTTTCTGCATCAGTTGAGATGATCATGTGTTTTTTTCCCTTCCATTCTTTTAATGTGGTATATTATGTCGATCATTTTTCATACATTAAAGTATTCTTGCATTTCAGGAATAAATTTAACTTGATCGTGAGTGATGTATAATCCTTTTAGTACACTGCTTAATTCAGTCTGATATTATTTTGTTGAGGTCCAGAACTTCTCTTTGGTGGAGGTTTTTGCTGAGATTTTTGATTCAGTTTTTCAAATTAGTTATAGGTAAGGGACCTGGGTGGCTCAGTCGGTTGAGCATATGACTTCGGCTCAGGTCATGATCTTGAGGTTCGTGAATTTGAGCCCTGTGTTGGGCTCCGTGCTGACAGCTCAGAGCCTGGAGCCTGCTTTGGATTCTGTGTCTCCCTCTCTCTCTGCCCCTCCCTCACTCGTGCTCAGTCTCTCTCTCTCAAGAGAAACTGGGGACTTGACCATCTGGCATACATGGCTCTAGACTCACTTCCTTTTAAATCTTGTACCTGGCACTTACTAGCTGTGTGGCCTTGGGCAAGTTGCTTAACTCTTCTGTGCCTCAGTTTCTGTATCTGTAAAATAAGAATAATAGTAGTACTAAACTCATAGTGTCATTGAAAGTATGTATTAATTAATACATGTTACATATCTGACACATAGTAAATTTGCTCTTAAACTGAATGATTCTCAACACTTCATTGGGCGAGTGTTTCATTTGTTTATTTAACAAACAAACATAGACTCTATGCCAGACTTTGGCTCTAAGTGCTTAACACATAATCACTCCTGGAGCCTCCAACCTTATTGGTTGGAAAGTGCTATTATTATCCCCATTAGCAAATGAGGAAATTAGGGTGCAGAGAAGATTAGTGACTTGCCCAAGTAAGTGGAAGCTAGGATTTGGATCCAGATAAAGTCTGTGTGTGTGTGTGTGTGTGTGTGTGTGTGTGTGTGTGTACAAATGTATGTATTTATGAGAGTGGGCACAAGTAAGCGAGGGAGAGAGAGAGAGAGAGAGAGAGAGAGAGAGAGAGAGAAGTGGAGCTCACCCAAAGAGGGGCTTAAGTCTGTGTTTTAAATTTCTATGTTATGTGGACTTTTGCAAGCTCTCTTGGCAGATCTCTCTCTTCTCATCAGCACAAAAGTCACAAGACATTGGTGATAAAGTAATGTAGGCTGATCCTAGCAATGGAGAAATTAATATCAAAGATGGATGGGGCTTTACAAAAATCTTCACATAGATGCTACAGAAAATTAGATACATAGATCCTCTCCCACCTCCACAATCACCCAGCCTTCCAGAAATGTGTGTGTTGGTGGAGTGCAGGAGGCTCCTGCAATTCCACAGTGATCTGCTTCTGTCTATGCTACCTGCAGCAAAAAGAAAGGAAAAAAGAAAGTACCACTTGAATAGGAATTCAGTCATAATGTTCTAAATGTACCCAACTTATGGCTTGGGGCAGAACTCCCAGATCTGTCACAGCCAGAATGATAATTACATTCTGAGTGTTTGAAATCTATTCTGCTCATCGTTGCCCTGTGCAGGGGCTCTGGTATTCCCAGAGACCAGGAGGAAGAGCCACCAGCTCTTGGAAGCTACCAGCTTCCAACTCGAACATCTTCAGAGGTAGGTAGAGGTCAGAGTCTTGGGGCTAGAATTGGGAACTTGCAAACACTTTTGTTTGTGGTTTGGTTGGATGAGTTCCCTGTCTAAATCATGCCTCCAGATCACGCCAACCCTATGCCTATATGGAAGAAATTATTGTCCTTTTTGTTCAAATGGAGAAACTAAGAGAGAGAAAGATGACGTGGATAGACACTGTGTCCCTTCATGCATGATACCCTGACAAGGATACTATGTATTGATTATGTAATATTCCCACTGAGCATGTATAACCTGAGTCTAATCATAAGAAATTTCAGACAAAGCCCAAAATGAGGAATGTTCAACTAAAAGAAAAGTTTGGCTCTGTTATTCAAAAATTTCAGTGTTGTATAAGACAAAGGACATTACTGGGTGAACTTGTAAAATGGAATACTGATAGTAGCTTAGATAAGTGTATAAAAGTATATTTTGTCAATGTTAAATTTAATGAAATTGATAATTGTACTATGATCACTCACCAGAACTAATTCCAAATAGGTCAAATAGTTAAAAAAAAAAAAGACCACAATAAAGTCAATGAGATCAATGTTTACTCTTCTGGAGAAGAAAAGAGAGTCTGAGCTTAATAATCACAATAGCGGCCATTTATTTTGTGCATTCCATGTGCCAGACCCTATGCGTGGTACTTTCTATACTCAACATTTGCAGTGTGGATTATAATATCACCTCCATGTTACAGGTAGGGAAACTGAGGCTCTGAGAAGTTAGGTGGTAGGCCAATTTCAAAATTTCAATTAAGCTCAATGCGTTGGGGTCAGGTTTCAAGCCCAGGTCTCTCTGATTCCAATGCACATGTTTTGTTCTCTGTCTTATATGATATTGACAGTCTTCAGTGTGGTAACAAGTGGGAGGGAATTTCCCTTTTATGGTGAGACAAGATGAGGATCCTATTTGCAGAATAAACCAATTTTAATGGAGAAGAAAACTGGCAACAACTATGTAGGGTTCGTAATAGGCAGTACCCTTTACTCAGGACTTCTGGAGCTAGACATTTGTGCTCTGAAGCTAATACTGGATTTAACTGAATTTCAGTTGCAATATTCCTACGGACACTTTTTCCTAATGAAGAGAAATTTTCAGATATTACAAATTTTCAGATACCTTATGATCAATGGGGAAGTATGAATGCTATATGTAACTAGAATATTGGGAAAATATTCACAGAGAGTGTTATTGATAATATGGTGAAAAGCTTGTCCTTTGTCTCATTTAAATTTATTTATAAAAGCTACTTTTTTTCCTTACCTCCCTGTGAGACCTTGGGTGTAGAACTTGACTTTTCTAGACTTTAGAATATATAAAAGGAGTCTGAGCCCATGCAATAGTCAAAATACTAAAATTGAATTGAAATTGTGGCTTCCCCCACACCAAGAAACCTGCAACTGGGGAAGAGAGTGGACGGTTTCCTCTTCTCCTGCAGCTGGCTAAGTGCCATTTTGGAGGTGGGAGGAGGGAGAGGAGGAGAGGGGGTCAGGATGGTTCTTTCTGGCAGGGAGGATTGTACCTTTGTGCTCTGTGCTTTCCGGGCTTAGTATTGCTTAAAGTTTACTCCATTGTGGGTGGTTTCAAGGGTTCTTTGAGTTTTCCCCCCACCCCAACTGATGCAAGTTTCTCACCTGTGGTTCTCTTGATATGGCGGAATCTACCTCCTTTCTGATACCTTTCCCAGGCCCTAGGCATCTGGCTACTCACTTTCTACTTCTTTATGCTGAGGTCCCCTGGCCTTCCCAGGCAGCCCGCCTGACATGAAGCTAGTGCAAACCTACACTGGCTTTCTTCCATATGTTGCCTTATCAAATGCCATAGCACAAGCTGTAGTCTCTTGCTTGTGGCCATAGGTCATTTCAGCCAGTGTCCTACCCTTTGTTTCTCTGTTGTGACTCAGACACCTGCTACTATGTCTCCACAAAACCTTGGGGGTGCATAAAAAGCTCTATGGGAGGTATTCTCAAAGCCTTTCTGGTGACTTGGAATTAAAAGAGCACAGCAGTTGGGGCACCTGGGTGACTCCCTCAGTTAAGTGTCTGACTCTTGATTTCAGATCAGGTCATGATCTCACGGTTCTTGATTTTGAGCCCTGTGTTGGGCTCTGTGCTGACAGTGCGAAGCCTGCTTAAGATTCTCTCTCCTTCCCTTTCTCTCTCTGCCCCCTCATCTCTCTCTCTCTCTTTCTCTCAAGGTAAATAAACTTTAAAAAAGAAAATAAAAGAGCACAGCATTCTTTAAAAATGAGAGAGAAAAATGTCCCAAAAGTGGTTGGTGACTCTTAAAACTCTGACTTTTTTAAAGGTAGAAAATGACTAGGAATTTGACATATTTTTTTGCAGGTGATTTTTGAGCACATCTTCTTGAAAGTACAAGTTGATTGGTCTCACATGCTCACTTTAGGGTCTCTCTGAAGGTCTTGGCCAAAACTTTAATTTTAATACCAAGATATATAAATAAATAATATATACATATATATCATATATCATATATATATAAATAAAAAGTCAAGCCAGATAGCCTGATTTCAGCTTTATGTGCACATATAAAGAAATAACATACACCAATATAGTGGGGTTACTAGAAATATTTCATTGTCTTCTTTGTATTTTTTTATGTTTTAAAAATTTTGTAAGCTGGATCTAAATTATCTTCTAATCAGGGGAAGGCAGCACATTTTTAAAAACACATTTTCAAAATATTTTTTTTTTTTTTTTTTTTGCAAAAGGAAGGCATGAAATGTGAGATGGAGAGAAACCTTTTAGCAAAGCCAATGTTCAGTGTGCCTTTTGCCGAGTGGGTAGAGGCAAGGAGGAATGAGTAGACAAAGAATAAAGAAATTCTATGAGCACGTCTTCTTGCTTACAACTCTGTTTATACTTCTTGGTCTCAAGCAGCAACTGGAAAGGGGAAAAACATCCTGACAGTATATATTCAGACACATACGGTCAGCATCATGAAGCTCTGGACGCCTCAACTCATGACATTCCTCTGTATGGTGCTACCGTCTGTGCTGGGAGTGATAAAAGAAAAACACAACTGTAGGTGACTAGGCCGGGCTGGGGAGTCAAAGGGGTGGGGGGGTACTCTGCTTGTTCCTGGATAAGTGAAGGGGTATTGTGTCTGGCACATCTGACTCAGGACTCAGGACCTTCCCTGGAACACCTAGTGGAGATTCAGAGACTTTCTTACGCACAGAGTCCAAGAAGTGTCCAAGTTGAGGTCCTCTGATGCTTCCTCTCCAACCTTGAAAGTGGCAATGGGTACCTGTCACCTTTTATGTACATTCCATATGTTATAAGGATATAATATTTTCCCATGTCAGGCTACCACAACTTTTTGTACTTCCAGAAGCTCTGTGTCTTAGTTTGTGTGTACTTTAATGAGTCCCATATGGGGATTTCTTAATATATACACTTAGTTTCAGTGGCAGGATCTTTCTGAATATGAAAAGATAGAGAAGAGACATGAGATGGGGCCCTAGTGGGGCAAAGTTGGGGGCCATGTGATGAGAAAATGGAATCAGTCGAGGGTACCAAGAAAATTGAGTGAGAGAGAGAATTTGGTGAGAAGCTGTTCTTAAAGGTGGAGTCAGCAAGGAAGAGAAGAAAAAGAGAAAGAATCTGTTCCTTACTCTCCCTGGTCTGACTTCCCACACTAGGAATTAAGTATGGTAATAAGGCTAGAGGCTACCTTGGGCCCCTCCTATTACAGAAATGTAGATTTTATAGGATGACACATGAACATGGGGAGTATGAGGAGTCCTGTCTCCAGGATGCTTGATGAGGGCCCAGAGGTCTGTGGGAGCAGAGAAGGCAGAGATCTGTGAAGACACAATGAGGAAGCTCAGCAGGGGGATTTTCTCATAAGGCAGATGGATAGTCAGGTGGGGCTTGGTGGGGCTTTGATTCTAGGAGGGGCCGTTAAGCTCATGAAGGACTTCTCTTCCCACCTTGGCTATGTAGCCCCTGTGAGCCTCTTCCCATCTCATCTCAATTACAGGGGCTGAAATGTTACTTGAGGAGTGCTGGGGACAGCCAAATGTCCTTGAATGCACCAAGAAGTGTTCTGGAACCTTTAAATGTATAAACAAAAATCACACATGCTGCTGGACCTATTGTGGAAACATCTGCTGGAAAAATAAAGTGAGTTGGGAGGTGTGTTTGGGCATGGATCTTCACTGATTCTCAGATGCTGTTATTCATAAACAGAAGACCGAAGCACCCTAAATCCTAGGCACAAAAATAGTGGAAGACAATGTACCCTAAACCTGGACAGCAGTTCACTGGCAAATAAACCAAGATACCAGGCTGGGGCATATTGTTCATTATATAATCAATGCCTATGTTGTTCTCATTATATTGCTCAATGGTTTGCTCTTTTCCTGATTTTTGTCCAAATTTCTAACCATTGCCTCTAGAGTCAGACCTTTCTTTGAGCCCTTTTGGCTCAGCCAGGCCCCAAATCTCTATGTTTCTCTGTTCAATGAACCAAACCCACCTCCCCACCTCAGAAGTGGACTTTTTCTTGTTACAAAAAGTACTCCTGTCCCAGGGTCTGCCATAGATGGGTAATATTAAGCTTGGGAATGAATGCTTGTTCCTCAGAGTTCCCTAACCTCTGAGTATATAACCTTTCTGTCTTACAGGAAATCTTTGAAAGACGTCTAAAACCCTAATCTCCCAGCTGGACACCAGTCTGTTCTCACTGAGGGCTGGGCAGGAGCAAATCCTTGACAAATAAACTCATTTATCAACAGTGGCTTTTAGCTTTTTCAACTCCATTTCACTACTTTTTTTTTTAACTTTATTTTTTTATTTTTAAAAATTTACATCCAAATTAGTTAGCATATAGTGAAGCAATGATTTCAGGAGTAGATTCCTTAATGCCCCTTACCCATTTAGCCCACCGCCCCAATAGATCTCAATGCCTGGCCTCCCTGGGCCCTCTCCATTGTCTGCAGCCAGGAACCTGTATCCCTTGTAAGTCATGGCTTGGGTGAAGCTACCCCCCATAGAATCTACACTCTGAGAACTCAGCAAAGTCTGAGACATCCCGCAGACCCTCTCACTCCCCAGGATTTGCAGGGTCCAGAGAAGAAGATGACCTGTCACTTGTCCCCCTCTCTCCTGTGCCTGTCACGGTGTCCAGGACCCCTGCCCCTTCCCAGAAAATACCACTTGCGCTATTTCCCTTCCGCTGCCACCATCCTGGTCCCTCTGATGAGAACTTCGACTTGACACCCCAAAACTTACTTTCCCAGGGCCCTTTCTTTCTGTACCCATTCCCATCAATATTACTGGATGTTTACAGGTCACAGAAGTACAGAAATCCAAGAATAGTTGTTTGGTTTCCCTAAGTGATTCTCAGCCCTGATGTACCTTTCACTACTGAGTGTACTGTTTAGTGTCTGGGTACTTGGGATGGAGAGTCAAAAGACATAGTTTCCCCCTCCACTCCCATCAGTGTTCCTGGTGCTGCGTAAAGGGGCCAGAGGGCTATCGTTTGGGAAGACCCAGAATCTTCATAGTGCTGTGGTCAGAGTGATGAGGGACCATAAGGCAGGCTGAGGGCCAAGCACAAGCTAGCATCACCCCCCACCCCCAGGTGGGATATGAGATATTCCTCAGACACTCCTAACTGCACAAGTACAAAGGAAAGGACAGAAAACAAATGACTAACTGATAGAGATCACAGTCATACAGGACATGGGTCTCCATCAGTTTACAAATATCTTAGTAAATTAAAATTTAAATAAATTTTAAAAATTTAGCAAATTTGTCAATAGCCTAGTCTCTAGAAACCTATAGACTCAGTTTCCTGGAGTCCCTAATATCACCCTTCCCTCCATAGTGATGTGGGGAAGGATTAAATGCAAGAAGGAAATGGCAGGTAAAATTAAATTTCTTTATAACCTGCAGCCCATCGACAAGTACTTGAGGCAAATATAGAGTAGTACATTTCTCCAGGAACATTTGTCCTAGAGGGCCCTACCACCTTAATGCTTTGCTACAGGGAAAAACAACCTTAGCTTGACAATAGCTAGGCTTCCAGTAATCTGTGAGTCTTTAGCTTATGAAGTCTCTTTGGAAACTTCCCTTTTGACTTTACCTCCCCCAAGTCCATGGTTCTACACAACCCCAGTGAAGCTCTTCCTGCCCACTGGTCCTGTTCCCGTGCTTTAATAAAATCACCTTTTTGCACCAAAGACATCTTCAAGAATTCTTTCTTGGCTGTCGGCTCCAGACCCCACGAACCCCACCATCACCCCAAAACCTCATCAAGAGCAGAATGTGCTAGGGGCGCCTGGGTGGCTCAGTCGGTTAAGCGGCCGGCTTCGCCCAGGTCATGATCTCGCGGTCCGTGAGTTCGAGCCCCGCGTCGGGCTCTGTGCTGACAGCTCAGAGCCTGGAGCATGTTTCAGATTCTGTGTCTCCCTCTCTCTGACCCTCCCCCGTTCATGCTTTGTCTCTCTCTGTCTCAAAAATAAATAAACGCTAAAAAAAAAAAAAAAAAAAAAAAAGAGCAGAATGTGCTGAAAGGGTCCAATTCCCAGGTCTCCCTCAGAAGGGACACAGCCCCTCCTGGCTCCCTTCCCTCCCCACCCCCTTAGTCCATCACCTATTCTGCATCCTGTTCAGTTTACGGTGCCCTCCCTGGGCCTCTAGCAGCAGCACAGAGAGGAGAAGGATGGGCAGCAGAGCCTGGGTTGGCATGACTCTGGCCAGAGAGGAGAGTTCTCAGTCTGCCACAGGCTTCTCTGGAGAGCTGGGTGGTTATCCTGGGCCCTTCCTGCTTCCACTGGCCGCTCAAGGGGCCTTTTCCCCCATCCCCTATGCCTGTACCTGACCATGGCCTGTTCTCTGGGACTTGGGCTTCTGCAGACAAGTCCTCCTCTCACATGACTAAACCCCTCCCTTGCAAACAATTATTTTCTACTTTAATTATAGTGCCTTAGAGCTCAGAGTTATCCAAAGCACAAAGACTCAGGGGCTCAGGGCTGGGCTTTGTTTTGACCCTTAGGGATAAGAAGGACTTGGAACTGGAACTGGATTGAGTGAGGGTGGTTATTCCTTCATGACAAAAGAGGTAGAGAAGAACAAAAGGTTAGGGACCCTCAAAGGAAGGATCAGGGAAGGAAAGCATTTTCCTCTTGGATATCCAGGATATTACAGGGGAGGAAAGCAATTTTTCCTCTACCCTTCTGGGTTCTTGTTTGAAACCCCCCCCTGCAGTAAAAGACAGATTAGCAGGAGAAAAACAAACTGAATTTTCCTAACATGTATACCTCCAATGTACATGGGAGAGACCAGGAAAACTGAGTAACTTCCCCAAGTGGCCCAAATGATCTCCTCAAAACCTGCTTCAGCTGAAGACAAAAGATGTGGAAAGGAAGGGGAAGACCAGTTATGGGAAGTCACCAGGAAAGGCACTAAGAACAAAGGTATGGTTGTTATGCAGATTTCTGCTACAGGCTCCATTGATAAAGAGTTTCTAGGGGTTGAAAGTCACCCTTCTTTTCCACTTAACAGAGAGGAGGACACAAATGGAGACTTTCCTCATACGTGTAAATGTTTCTTATGAGGGGGAGCAAACTTTGCCAACCCAGGATCTGCCTCTATGGCATATTGGTTATTTTACGCTGGTTATTTTTAAGAACTAGCAGACACAGGTGAAACCCTGAAAACTGAATAGAAGTTACCATTTTGTAAGAGATTGTTTAATGTAATCCCGGGCCATTGAGAGATGGAAGGGAGAGAAGATGTGTTGCTTCAATTTGGAGTTTTGACTTTCTTATTTCCATACACCTTCTATTTCCCTCCCTTTGAACATCTGAAGGAATTTTGTTCAGTTCATCTGGAGTATTCCAAAAAAGGAAATAACTTTAAGGGAGACAGTTCCTTGGCAGTCCGAATATCAGAACTGTATACTTTTTGTCTCCTCCTTCTCTTTCTACTTGAGTGCCCATGTAGTAGGAGAGTAGAGCCAAAGAATGCATGCCCAGCTGTAGATAGTACGTCCTAGTCATCCTGTAAGTAGTTGCTTTTCCTCTGAGGGGGCTCCAGAATTCCTCAGCCTCTGCACCAGCTTGTCTGGTCTCCAGGGCCATACACAGCAGCACCGGGGACTTCACTTCACCATCATGGAGGCACTTCAATTCCTCCCGGATTAGGAGCCCATTTCCTAGATCCCTCCTCTCCCTTTTTCTTGAGGACCTCGTTTTGGTAACATACACTGCACAGGAGCTTCCTGAGAGAGCATGTGAGAAAGAAGTAAAATAGAGACTTTTAAGCCTCCATTCTACATTACCATATACTTCGGTTGGTATTTCAGTTCAGATTAGTTTTGAGTACACGATGACTACAACAACAAAGAAAATAGTGGCTTAAATAAGATAGGTCAATATTTGTTCGCATGGAATATTCAGGATTTAGGTGTCCCAAACAAGTGTGGAGACACCACAAAACGATGGAAGATCCAGGCTGCTTTGCCTCTTTGCTCCATTGTCCTTGGCGTGAAGTTTCCGTTTCCAAGATCACCTCATGACCTACCAGGACTAACCGAGATATGAAATATCACCCGTATTACTCAAAACTGGATGAGGAAAGACTCTGTGGACTTAATAATAAATATGGTTTTGTGGTGCAGCATTTACAATTTTTTTTAACGTTTATTTATCTTTGAGAAAGAGAGAGAGAAACAGAGTGCAAGTAGGGGTGGGGTAGAGAAGGGGGGAGACACAGAATCCGAAGCAGGCTCTAGGCTCTGAGCTGTCAGCACAGAGCCTGACACGGGGCTCAAACCCACAAATCATGAGATCATGACCTGAGCTGAAGTTGGAGGCTTAACTGACGAGCCACCCAAGCACCCCCATGGGGCACCATTTTAAAAAAATATTAATCTAGATACTGTTTTTTCTACTTTGCAATTCCTTATTTTTCCATCAAGGCCTTTGACCATGAAACTAGGACATGAAGCTGAGGTTTGTTTCCCCAGGGAAAAGGGATCACAAAATAAACCAGTGAGGATAGTCATGTTCATGGATCTGAGGTCACAAATAGTTTTGAAAGCCATTACTGGTCATTGAGAGAGAAAAGTTGTTTCTCTATGTTTGTCTTGTGTTTGAAATAACAAAGGCTCAGCTTTGGCTATCACGAGTGTGGAGTCATTCCATAACCTCAGAATTCGGGAAAAAGCTAAATAACGTAAGAATAGATCTTGTCCACTGGGAAGGTATAAGCACTTGGAGAGAAAGGTGGACACCAGAAGACTGGGTTAGGATAGAAACAGAAACATCCAGATAGGTTGGAAATCCCAACACAAAAACAGGTCCACCAGGTAAACAGGGTATTTGAATATGAATATTTGTTTCCTATGGCTGCTGTAACAAGTCACCACAAATTTAGGAGCTTAAACCACGCAAATTATTACCTTACAGCTCTGTAGGTCGCAAGTCCCACACAGGTCTCTTCTGATTGCAATCAGAGTGTCAGCAGGGCTGCGCTCCTTGTGCATTTCCTCTCTAGATGGAAGGACCCATGTCTGTGTTCATTTATTTATTTAATTTTTTAAAATGTTTATTTATTTTTGAGACAGAGAGAGACAGAGCATGAGTGGGGGAGGGGCAGAGAGAGAGGGAGACACAGAATCCGAGGCAGGCTCCAGGCTCAGAGCCGTCAGCACAGAGCCCCACAAGGGGCTCGAACTTGTTAACCGTGAGATCATGACCTGAGCTGAAGTCGGACGCTCAACCGACTGAGCCACCCAGACCCCCTGTGTTCATTTAGATTGTGGGCAGAATTCAGGTCCTTGATGTTATGAGACTGAGGTCTCCATTCCCTTGTCTGCTGTCAGCTGAGGGCTGTTTTCAGCTTCTAGAGGCCACTCACATTCCTTGGCATGGGCTGTGTTCCTCTATCTGCAGAGCCAACAAAGGCCAACTGGGTCCTCATGCTTCAGGTCTCACCTTCTTCTGCAGGCCTCTGACTCACTGCAGTCAGGAAACATGCCTGCTTTCAAGGGCTCATGGTTATACCCGTCCCATCTGCCTCCCATCTCAAGGTCCCTGCTCTTCACCATGCCAGGTCAGGTAGTCCCAGTTTCCAGGGACTAAGACATGAGCATCTTTAGATGGGCCTTTATCCTGTTTACCTCTGCTTGCACTTAAAACCTCACTAAAATGATGAAGAAGAAAAAAAAAAAACCCCACCTTAAGAGGTGAGGAAATGGTAAATGAGCATTTTCAAGGAATTAAAAGCTGGAAAGCAATGGCTAACTAGTAAGTATCTTACTTCATTAGAAAACATAAACCATCCCTCCCCATATGTTCATCTGTTTTGTTTCTTCAATTTCACATATAAGAGAAATCATATGGTATTTGTCCTTCTCTGATTGACATATTTTGGTTAGCATAATACATTCTAGTTTCATCTACATTGTTGCAAGATTTTATTCTTTTTGGTGGCTGAGTAATTATCTATCTATCTATCTATCATCTGTCCCCCACATCTGCTTTATCCATCAGGAGAGCACTGGTTGTGATGAGCACTGGGTGTTTTATATAAGTGATGAATCACTAAAATCTACTCCTGAAACCAAAACCAAAACCCAAACCCAACACCAAAACCAAAAACCAAACCCAGATTCCCTGGGGGATATGTCCAGATTCATAGGAGTTTAGGGCAGGGGCTGGGTGAGGAATGCAAACCCAGCTGATTTAGCCAAAGAATCACAAAATGTCTGAGAACTGAAGCCATCAAGTGTCTGAAGGTGGGGATGTGGATGTGGTTGAAAAAAAGGTTGTTGGAAAACCAGAACAGTCAGAACTTGCCTTTATACATTGTCTTTATCTTCTGTACGTAAATTAAGCAGTCTTTCACTCTTCTCAAATCTCTTGAAACTCTTCTCGACTCTTTGAAATTCACCTTCTTCACAGAACTACCTCCTTTGTCCACTGCCTTCTTCTTGAGATATTTGAGGCTATCCATCACAATTTGCTGTATCAACCCGGTGCTTGACTCCCCCCGCATAGTGATTGTGCTTAGCAATCTACGTATGTATTTTACTAGCATTAAAAAATATCATGCCATGCTCTGGTGACTCACCACAGCTTTCTAGAGCCTACGAAACTTTCATAATTCATTTTCCTGTGCGCAGAGGAATCATGTGGTCTTTTATGTGTTCACCATCCTCAAGTGCTGAACACTTAGCAACTTTTCTCCTAATACGGTGGGCTTTTCCAGTCCCCCTTGGCTCATGCCAACCTCATTCATAAGGTTTAATTTGTGTAGAAGATGTCTTCACTTAGTAATGTGCGGAAGATGAATGGATAATGCACAATATGTGTAAATAATGTGAGCGTGGAACAAGCTGAAGTGTGCTGCAGGGACTATATATACTTCCTCTTGCCTGGGTTCACGGAGAACTTAAACATTTTTGCAGGCACAATTCCTTAGAGGATTTGTTTTAAAAATCTGGATAGATATGATGCAGGTAAAGTCAAACTGTGACTTGTAACCTCTCCAATGTGTCCACACTTGGATTGTTTTTTTCCCAACAGTGTGATGGAACATCTCTGTTACACGTCCGGACTTCCACAAAGCTTGTCATATGTGGGTGATTGTCTAAATAAGGGTTCTCCCTGGCTCCTGGACTGTGGCCAAGAGGGGAGAGTGCCAGTTCACAGGCCACTTCAGGGTCTCATGCCAAGACCGAGGTCTCTATGCCTATGACCCAACCTATGGGTGAGACTCCTTCACCTCCCTTCATGTACAGAGCTTGATCCCACAGCTTCCACAGAGGTACTTCTGTCTGTGGGTGGATGCCAAATTGTTGTAGGGGGACGATTCAAGCAGGGGTGTCTTATTCAGCCATCTTGCTGATGCTACTCCCTAAAAATACCTTAATGGAATTGAGGGATAGAAAGTTAGTGTATCTCCAAAAGTTGTAAATTAAGTATGCTTTAAAAATGAAATGTGCTGTTATCATTTAGGAGCTAATTCTTGAGAAACACAGAAAAAGTAGGGGAAATTCAGGCTTAGAAAAAATTGTTCCACTTCAAAGTTTGTGATCAATTTTTAAAAGTCTCTGGTGATCTTTGGGGCGCCTGGGTGGCTCAGTCGGTTGGGTGTTCGACTTCGGCTCAGGTCATGATCTCACAGCTTGTGGGTTTGGGCCCTGCCTTGGGCTCTGTGCTGACAGCTCTGAGCCTGGAGCCTGCTTCAGATTCTGTGTCTTCCTCTCTCTCTCTGCCCCTCCCCATCTCTCACTGTCTCTCAAAAATAAGCATTAAAAAAAATTGTTTTTAAAAGTCACTAATGATTTTTAAATTTTACTTTCCTTACATTTGATATTCTTTTTTTTTTTTTATTTTTTTTTAATGTTTATTTATTTTTGAGACAGAGAGAGACAGAGCATGAACGGAGAGGGGCAGAGAGAGAGGGAGACACAGAATCGGAAGCAGGCTCCAGGCTCTGAGCCATCAGCCCAGAGCCCGACGCGGGGCTCGAGCTCACGGACCGCGAGATCGTGACCCGGGCTGAAGTCGGACGCTTAACTGACTGAGCCACCCAGGCGCCCCACATTTGATATTCTTTAATGGCTCTTAAAATACAGCAAAATACTTTTACAATAAATACCTATTTTTTTTTAATTGACACATCAATTCTAAAGTTACCTTTCATGAAAGGCAAATGACCCTATTATCTGACTAGCTAATGGATAGCTTATCGTATCTTATTATTTTTGTTGTACTTTTCTGTGTTTTACAAATTTCTAAAATAAGAAATGATAAACTTTTGAAGAATTCATTTCTGCAATGAGAGGAATAGAAAGCATAAGGAGAAGGCAAGTAGCTCAGGAGACACCTGCCCAGCCAAGGAGTGGTGCGTGGAGGAGAGGAGGCAGAACCAGATGGGGCAGTGAGAGACCAGTCACGTGATTTCCACACCCCAAAGCCCTTCGCTACCCCCAGCAGGATCTGGTGAAATCCTGGGTCTCCTGCCAGGCTCACACTCAGACATCCCGAGTTCACATCATGAAGGGGTTGTTTCTCCAGCTGCTGATACTCTACGGCCTGGTGATCTCGCCAGTGGCAGGAAGTCTTAAAGACAAAACTAAGACTACAACTAAGCCTCCAAAAGACAGTAGGTATTCTGGTTGAGCTTCAAAATGAAGAAGGGGTTGAAAGCAGAAGAAATAGGGACTGACTGACATATATGAAGGCATTAGTTCCTTTTATAAGCCAGGATACTAGGGAAAGTTGAATGTGCACTTCTTAAGTTTGAGGGTCTCCAGATGTTTCATGTAATGATGTTTTTATGTGTGTCGTGGGGACTGTGGTGGCTACATGGCATTTTTAAAAAAAGGAGCTTAGCAGTGGAAACCTCCACAGGGTTCAAAACCCACGTGGAAGGTGCTTAGACTGAGTCACCAGGAGTTTGTGTCCTCCAGTTAGGAGTTCCAAGGGTGACTACCACATTGGGAAAAGGGTACTAACTATTTCTTGAAATATGCCCTTTGCTTAGGGAATTGAGTATTTTAGAACATTGGGCGTGGGGTGCAGAAATAAAACACATGCTTATTGAAGAGAAATTTGGAATTCTTGGGGTAAAGAATTCAAATCAGCAATAAAGTGGAAAATTGTATATCCATAACTGATGGCAAAGGTTTCTGGGGAACAGCTAGGTTTGGAGGGCTGTCTCACCCAGACACAAAAAGTACAAGACAGTTCTTTTTTTTCTCTGTAATCCATTCTCCCAACCCTGTAAAATGAGAGCAGGTGGCAAGAGGATCTCTTGGGTCTCTTTGTTCTGAGAATTGGGTTTCAGGACTCTGTTCCTGTGATGTTAAGTTCCATGGAGGTGACTTCATGGCTGCTGGATTCGTTAAGGGATAGGAGCTGGATTTTGACTCGAGGAATGGAAAAGGCCACCAGATGCCTGGACAGGGAGAAGAGAAACCAATGGAATGGGTCCTGGGGCCTTAAAGGGGCTGATAGTAATGGGAAAATGTCTTCTTCTTGGAGTCATTGCTCATGTGTTCCTTCTCAGTTATGGTAAAGGCAAATCTGAGAAAATGCCACTTGGATTCCTAATGCCTACAAATGCTGAAGAAAATGCCAGCTTAACTCAAATTGTGATATAGGCTATGAATGTTGCATTTCTATCTGTGGAAATACCTGCATGAAAAACCCAGAACCTGGTAGGATCTTAAAAGCACCACTCTTTTGCCATTCAGTTTTCAAAGACTATGGACCCCCTAATTGTGAGGGGACAGACAGAAGGAGACTATGCCTCCCTAGTCCCAGTGCCCAAACCAACATTGAGACCCCCATTTCTTCATCCCAGCCCAAACCCCCATTCTCCACTTGCAGGCCTACCTGATTTATCCAAACTTCAGGAGGTCTGTCATTTATGTGTCTTTGCTCACTGGACTTAAAACATCGGAGAAAAACCTTGTGTGGGCATCTTCTAAGCCACAGAAAATATTCCTGCCTCCTGGGTTTGGGAGGGTGTTGCACTTAGAGAAATGTATTTCACTACACCATGTAGCCACTGACTACCTACCCCTTCTCTCTTCCAGAGACTGGCACTGAGAACTATACACCCAGCCCTAGGGAAGTGCTTACATGACATCCCATAACCACCACTAAGAGCTGTGGGACAGACACCAGAGGGGCATCAGAATAATACTAGCTGAAGTCCAGTGGGACCATTGTCTTGTCCCAGCTGGAAAATGAGAGGAGAAAAGAGAAGGGGTCCCAGGACAATGTCTTTCCTACTTGACAACCCTCTTCCCTGAACCATTGTATCCTCAATTCCTTGACAAATAAACTGTGGCAGTAACCCAGAACCTCTGTCTCTTCTATAATCCCAGGACCATTCGCTGCCCTCACGTTTTCCCTAAGCCCCAAACCCCTGCCTCCCAGTGGATTTCCCTGCCTTCTCAACATCCAGAAGCTTATTCTCCTTAGCCAAGAGTCTTGGACTCTCTTGGTTCATTGACCAACATCCCTGAAGAAGGCTGCTATGTGTGGGAGATTCTTATGGCTACAGGAAACATCATCCCTCTGGGTTCCCCATACCTTGGTGCAGCCTTTCTTTCCTTTTTTGTTTTTTTTTTTTTTAATGTTTATTTATTTTTGAGAGAGACAGAGACAGAATGTGAGTGGGTTAGGGGCAGAGAGAGAGGGAAACACAGAATAAGAAGCAGGCTCCAGGCTCTGAGCTGTCAGCACCAGAGCCCGACGTGGGGTTCGAACTCATGAGCTGTGAGATCATGACCTGGGCTGAAGTCAGACGCTCAACTGACTGAGCCACCTAGGGCCCCATTTCTTTCCTTATTTCAGGCCTGTGATTCTAGCAGGTTCCCACAAGTGGCCTCCCTTTTAACAATCTTCCTTAAAAGTGGCAGCACCCATGGTCTACAATTGGAAAGAAATGCCTTTGGCCTCTCCAAACTGTCCTCTCAGATGATGCCTCATTTATTACCATTATTTACACAGTCACTTGGAATCTGGAAAATTTTTTTCAAATGTAAATACTCCTAGAAAGAATAGGCAACCTTTAGAGGTTATAGAGAGCTTACAATGTGTTCAGGTTTGTGGCAAGGGCTACTCCTCATGAGTGTAGGTGTGACCAACTCTCTATTGGCATATAGCCCAATGAAGGGTTAAGCCTTATGATCCAAACAAGCAGAAACCAGGTGGGGTATGCAAGAAGGGATGAGTGGGGCATATAGTCAGTGCCTTAAGGTATAATAAATCCAGAGGAGTTTTTACATGTCTGGGTCATGATATCAGTTTTCCTGGAAGAAGAGATGCTTGGTCCTACCTTGAGGGATAGAGAGGAGTTGGGGTAACTCAGAAGGAAAGTTAGTTTTCCTCCATGACAGGGTTAAATATGGACTTGGGGGGAAAGGAAGGGAACTTGAGGGAAATGAAAGGTTGAAACCCTATCCTCCTCCTGCCCCCAAAACCAACAGGTGAAGTTGCAGACAAGGTTGGATTATGGATTTGGTATTAAGCTCTATGACCCTCGCATATTCAAATTGCCAACTTTTCCTTTTGGGTCCCTGTTGTTATACCCATAAAACCTGCAGAGCACAAGTATTGTTTGATAAAATTAACAGAGGAAAACAAACAGACACAGACAGGTGGCTGAAACTACTCAGTCTGCTCTGAAGGTTGATGACAAACAGATACGTAGACTTCAGTGTCCCAATGCCCCTGTACTCAAGTTTCCTGAAATATATACAAGTTAAGGGCCAGAGATGTGCTTAAACAGGGGTTCTAGTGGGGAATAGGGATGGGAGGGATGCTTTGCAGAAAGAGTATTAGCTGAGATGGGTTAAGGAGGACAGGTCTGTAGTGTTGGACTAGCAGGGGGTGATTGCCTTAGGACAAAACAAATGAACTGTTTCATGCTAAGCAATTAGCAAAAAAAGGCAATTGAGAGAAACTCTGGGGACACCAGGTGGAGAGGACACTCTAAGCCACAGGTGCTTAAGGAACACACTGAGCTTTTATACTTGGGTGTCTCACTTCAAAGGCCACAGTTAATCCACACTGAAAGCAGAAGTGGGAGGTTATTTGTATCCAGCCATGGGGCTGGGTAACCCACAAGGGATTTCTTTTGCTCTCCTGGAAGGATTGGTCCCGAGTAAACTAGACTGGCAATGCCAGAAGAATTATGGACCAACAGGCAATTTGAACATACTTCCTAGGAACTTATATAATAGGAAGAAAAAACAAAACAAAATAAAACAAACCCAGTAATTACCTAAATTATGTTGTTTGATTTGAACAACACAAATAATAAGGGACTAACTTCTCTCAAAAAGAATTCAGAATATACAAGAGCAAATGGAACATTTTTTAAAAAGTCTCAACAAATGTCAGGAAATTGAAATCAAACTGATCATGGTAGAAGCAAATAAAAATAAGTAATGTAAAATGGCTAGAAAAAATTTCCATATGATTAAAAATTAAGCAAAGCAATTAAAAGGAGTCAAGAGCCAAAATGAAATCATGATAGAAATAGAAAATATTTCAAACCAAAAATGAAAATATGACATCTCAAAACATATGCATACAGAGGGATGTCCACCAAATGACAACATATGAGACCCCAGCCTCTGTCCTCCAACAAAGATCAACAATTACACAAGAATCCAGGAACAAAAATAGTTCTGGGAAAGCTCTGGAGTCCACGTAGAAACTTCAGCAAAACAGGGAATATACAACTGAGAGTAATTGCGTACGAAGAGACGGAAGGACAGCTACATTCGCCTATGTCATCCCATCCCCCAGCTGGCCTTGCTCCATACCAAGGGGAAGTCTCCCATTAAAGCTCCCCTCACCACAGAAGGAGAAAGCAGAGTGAGTCACTGCCCCCACCCCTAGCCTTCTGGGGTATCACACAAACGTCGGGCTTCAGTTTCACCCCACACAGACCAGCAAAGCTGAGACGTTTAGAGACAGCTAGGAACAGGGATGAAAAGCAGTAGCAGCCACACAGTGGCAGTGATTGTGGTAAATAGTGACCTGCCCTGCAAACAAACCCAGCAGATTTTCCACTGAAGAAACCAATGGCCAGCATGGCCACCATAGACTCCTGCGGATTTCACTAGCTTTTGCCACACGATTATTTGCATCCACTGTCATTAACCACCTGAGTCTCTCCCAACTCCTTACCGCCTGCCCACCTGGAGTCCAGTAACTGCACTGGTAGCTGATCCAGACCTCTGCAGCTGTGCAATTGCAAGATGCCAGTCTAGACCCCCATGGCTGACTCCCACCAAAGGGTGCATACTTGGGGCTGGCCTTTCCAGCTGTCACAGGCCACCATGTAATGCACATGGCTGGGGGAAACTGTGAAGTCCAGGAGGGCATGCTCACCCCCATGGCCCCTGCAGCTGCTTGTGGTCCTGGATCAGGCCCTGTCTTCGGTCACTGGCCTGTACCACAGCACTCATCTACAGATGGCCCTCTAGCTGTGCAGCTGCACATTCCTGGTCCCACCCCCACCACAGGTCTTCACTGACAGGTGCTGGGGACCTATGTACAGCATGTTGACTATAGATAATAATAGTGTAGTGCATACTTGCAAGTTGCTGAGAGAGTCAATCTTACATGTTCATCACAAGCTTTTTGAGTCTATAGGCTTGTGTCTTCCAACATACTTGGAAATTTTCAGTCATTATTTCCTCAAATGTTTTTTCAGCCTTGTACTGTTCTCTTCTCCTTCCATGACTGTGACAGATGTCAGGACTTTGGTTATTGTCCCTGAGGCTCTGTGTATCTTTTTTTAGTATATTTTTTTGTTATTAAAATTGGATAGTTTCCATGGGTCAGTCTTCAAGGTCACTGCTCCTCTCTGTCATGTGCATTCTGATATTAAGCCCACCCACCATCCAGTGAGTGTTTAATCTTAATTATTATGTTTTTATTAAGTTTCCTTTTCCTTCTTCTTTATGTTTTCTGTTTCCTTCCCAAGACGTTCTATTTTTCCATCAGTTTCAATGGATAGAAACCATGATTACTTGCTTCAGAATTGTTATAATAGCTGCTTTAACATCTTTGAAAGATAATTCCAACATTTATTTCATCTCAAAACTAGAGTCTGTTGGTAGGTTTTTTTTTTTTTTTGTTTTTTTTTTTTTTGCCACAGGAGTTGATATTTTCCCTTTCCTTCATAGGCTACATAATTTTGGATTATATCTTGGACATTCTGAAAATTATAAGACTGAGTCTTACTTACACCAAATGGAGAAGGTTGATATTGTGTTTTGAAAAGTAGTTGAAATGATTAGGTTCAGGCTGAAGAGCTTAACCTGTCTTGAGTGGGTTGTATTCAATGTCAGTTCAGCTTTTCAAAGCTTTGTTTGTAGTTCATTTATTGCCTCCCTGGATATGCACCACCAAGTGGTTAGTCTGGGACCTAGGTGGTGGTGTATCTGTGAATTCATTTCTCAAAGTATGTCAGTATGCACAGCTTAGAGGTGAACCCAGGAATACATAAACAACTGTATGTGTTTGCTTTCTCAAGTTTTTCCCTTGGTGATCTCCCCAGTGCCTTTTGTTTCTCCAAGGTTCCAAACAGCTTAGGCTTTGTTTACCCTGAATTGCCAGGCCCTTCTGCAACTATATCCATATCCAGAGCCAAGTGGCAGAGAACAAAGAGAGAAAAGAGAAACAGGGGCAACCCACCAGGGGTTCACCCACTCTCTTAGAATGACAGCTGACCCAACAGAGAAAGAGTTCCCCTCTCTGAGTTTTCTCTCCTTCCAATCCTATTCCACCTGCTGCCCATCACTACTATAGATTTTGTTAAGGACTAGGAAGCAGAACAAGAATTAAGGGACACCTGGCTGGCTCAATTGGTAGACAGCGTGACTCTTGATCTTGGGGTTGTGAGTTCAACCCCCATGTTGGGGGCTAGAGATTACTTAAAAATAAAATCTTTTAAAAAAATCACCAGAGTATTGAAAAAGTACCAAGTAGAATATCTAGAAATAAAATATATAATTGAAATAAAAAGCAAAAAGAAAGAAATTGTTTGAATCACTGAGGATTACTCAAGAGCAGCAAAAAAAGCATAAAGAGAGTAGAAATAAATTTTCAACATGCTGGCTTAAAACAATTAAACAGTTCTGAATACCCAGTGGAACCTTCTTTTTATTTTTATTTTTTTTAAAGTTTTTTTGTATTTATTTTTGAGAGACAGAGAGAAACAGAGCATGAGCAGGGGAGGGAGAAACAGAATCCGAAGCAGGCTCCAGGCTCTGAGCTATCAGCACAGAGCCCGATGTGGGGCTTGAACCCATGAACCATGAGATCATAACCTGAGCTGAAGTCAGACGCTTAACTGACTGAGCCACCCAGGCACGCCCCTTCTTTTTATTTTTAAAAAATTCTGTCAGGGGGACCTGAGTGGCTCAATCAGTTAAGCATCGGACTCTTGATACGGGCTCAGGTCATGATCTCAGGGTTATGAGAGGGAGCCCCACGTTGACTCTGCACCGGGTATGGAGTCTGCTTAAGATTCTCTCTCTCCCTCTCTCTCTGCTCCTCCCCCACTTGCTCTCTCTCAAAATAAATAAATAAACTTAAAAAAATTCTGTCCAGGTTTTTGAGGTAGATTGACCAATAAAAATTGGGTATATTAAAGGTAGGTATCATAAATTTTGATATAGGTACATATTGTGAAATGATCACCAAAATCAAGCTAGTTTGCATATTCATCACTTCAAATAATCACCTCTTTTTTTTATGTGTGGTGAGAACACTTAAGGTCTACTCTCCTAGACACAGTATTATTAATTACAGTCACGATGCTATCCTTTGGATCCCCAGAGCTTACCCATCTTTTAACTGAAGGCTTGTCTCCTTTGACCAGCATCTTCCCTTTCATACACCCCCTGATGCCTGGAAACCACTATTCTACTCTCTTGTTTCTATGAGTTCAACTTTTTGAGATTCCACATGTAAGTGAGATCGTGTAGGATTTGCCTTTCTGTGTCTGGTTTCTTTCACTTAGCATAATATCCTCCAGATTCATCCATGTTGTTGCAAATGGCAGGATTTTTTTTAAGGCTGAATCATATTCATGTATATCATATTTTCTTTATCCATTCATCCATCCATGGATACTTAGACAGTTTCCGTGTGTTGGCTTTTGTGAATAATGTTACAATGAATATGAGGGTGCAGATATCTCAAGATCGTGCTTTCATTTCCTTTGGATATGATATCCCCAGAAGTGGGATTGCTGGATCATATGGTAGTTCTGCTTCTGATTTTTGAGGAACCTCCAGACTGTTTTCCACAGTGGATGCATCAGTTTAAATTCTCACCAAACATGCACTAGAATCCTCTTTTCTCCACATCCTTGCCAATACTTGTTTTCTTATGAATGTTGGATGATAGGCATTCTAAGAAGATATGAGGTGATATCTCATTGTAGTTTTCATTTCCCTGATGATTAGTGTTGTTGAGCATCTTTTCATATACCAATTGGCCATTTGTATGTTTTCTTTTGAGAAATGTCCTTTCAAGTCCTTTGTCCATTTATTGATTGGGTTATTCTTTTTCTTGTTATTGAGTTGTTTGACAAACACACAAAATGAATTCGCAAATACTGCAAATATCTGCAAAAAATAAGCATAGATTATAGATAACTCAAAATAAGATTGTAGAAATGAACCCACATATGTAATTAGGCCATAAATGTCAATTAATAAAGACTGGCAGACCTGTTTTTTTTTTTTTTTTTTTTTTTGTAGATTTACACGATTTGAAAAATGAAACACAAGTGCATGGAAAGGTTGAAGCAAACTGAGGGGGAAAAGTCAAGGCAAATGCAAACAAAAAAAAGAGATGGTATAGTTAGATCGATATCAGGAAATACAGAACCATAAGACGAGTTTATTCTCAGGATAGAGGAGGAGTCACTGTATAACGATAAAAGATTCCATTCACCAGGAATGTTTGCATTTACCTAAATCAATAGAATCAAGATCTATTAAACAAACACTGATGCAATTACAGACATAAATTGAGAAATCTTTGTAGTGAGAGCCCTCCACACACCGTTCCGAATTATTGACAGTCAAAGAGACAAAAAATTCCAAAGATTTAAGATATTTAAACAACACACTGTGGAGATAGGCAGTGCTCTGCATGCCACACTTAGCGAGATTCAGTATCGGAATGTAGATCACTGGATAGGAGTCATGTAGAAGATCACATCTTGGGAGGAAGCATCTGCTTACTGTGCCCAAGCGTGGGACAGGGTGTATGAAGGAGATCCATGGAGCTAATTGTCCTCCTCAAGGTCTGCCAAGTGACTGAGGCAAAAGGCACATTGCTGGTTGAGTAGCCAAGCAGGAGATGTGCCGTGCCATTGAGAGGAGGAAGATGTGAGGAAGGAGCTCTCGGCCATGGAAGTGGGACCTGAGGCTGGTGTACTCCCGGCATGGGTTGGGAGTGGGGGGAGCAGTAGGGGGTTATGGGATGTGATAGAATCATAGTGAGGCCTTACCTGTAGTTTCTGAAAATGGTAACCTGGAAATTCAACTGTTCCCCTAGCTGCTGACCACCTGTGGACCTTTCAGTTGCAAAACGCTCCTCCATTCACTGCAAAGAGCAACCTCTGCCATGTGGGGAAGCTGGGCAAAGAGGTAGGTTCGACGATGGGGTTCTGGGGAAGCTTCTGACTACCCAGGCTCAAGAAAGGAGGAGCCCACTGGGTTTGGAACGTTGTCAAAGGGACAGCTGGGAAATAGGGAAAATATCCCCACCATCGTTTTAAGTGACTTAGAATCTTATGGTCCCAGAAATTCAAGCAAATTGCCTTAATCTCTTAAAATTTCTCACAATTGCACCACTACGCATGTATTAGAACGACTAAAATACAACATCTGCGATCTTAAATGCTAGCAAGTAAGTGAGGCAAGCGGAGCTCTCCTGCACCACTAGAGGAGATGCAAGATGGCACAGACACTTTGCAAAGCATTTTGGTGGCTTCTTGTAAACATATACTTATCACACAACCTAACAATCCTACTCCCTGGTACTTTCCCAAGAGACATTGCAATTTATGCTCATACAAAAACCTGTATGAAACTGTTTGTAGGGAGTTAATTCATAATCACCACTAACTCGAAACAACCCAAGTGCGGGCTAACTAGTGAATGGATAAACAACCTGTGGTGCCTCCATACGATGAAACATAACTCAGCAACAAGAAGGTCCAGACAACACACAGCAACATGAGGGAATCTCAAATGCATTATGAAAACATGTTGTGAACGTTAATATTTTAAACACTGCAACATAACTTTTATTTTATTTTAATTTTTGTTAATGTTTATTTATTTTTGAGACAGAGAGAGACAGAGCATGAACGGGGGAGGGGCAGAGAGAGAGGGAGACACAGAATCGGAAGCAGGCTCCAGGCTCTGAGCAGTCAGCACAGAGCCCGACGCGGGGCTCGAACTCACGGACCGCGAGATCGTGACCTGAGCTGAAGTCGGCCGCTTAACCGACTGAACCACCCAGGCGCCCCGCAGCATAACTTTTAAAACAAATCCTTTGGAGCCAAAATACCATCCTAATTTGATACCCACAATCATCCACTTAAAAAGTATATGGGGGAGGGGCGCCTGGGTGGCTCAGTCGGTTAAGCGGCCGACTTCGGCTCAGGTCATGATCTCCCGATCCATGGGTTCGAGCCCCGCGTCGGGCTCTGTGCTGACAGCTCAGAGCCTGGAGCCTGTTTCGGATTCTATGTCTCCCTCTCTCTGACCCTCCCCTGTTCATGCTCTGTCTCTCCCTGTCTCAAAAATAAATAAAACATTAGAAAATTAAAAAAATATATATATATGGGGGAGGGGAAGGGAAATAAAAGCTAGAGAGAGAGGGAGCCAAACTATAAGAGACTCTCAAAAACTGAGAATAAACTGAGGGTTGATGGGGGGTGGGAGGGAGGGGAAAGTGGGTGACGGGTATTGAGGAGGGCAACTGATGAGATGAGCACTGGGTGTTGTATGGAAACCAATTTGACAATAAATTTCATATCAAATATATATATATATATATATATATGTATAAAATCTCCTGAAATCATTGTTGTACTATATGATAACTAATTTGGATGTAAATTTAAAAAAATAAAATTTTAAAAATTTAAAAAACAAAGAGGAAAAAAATATGGAAAGCATTTCTTTAAGAGTTGGACATTTCAAAACACTTCTCCTTCTCGTAGAACTCGTATTTCCATTCTTATTGCCCCACAGACTCACAATCTAATGTAATATAATCTTATGCTCAAAAGCCTTTTAATCACGACCTTTTCATACTGCTATGCCATAAACACATGTATATAGATTAAAATGTAAAGTTTTCAATTCCTGGGACCATAAGACTCTAGGAATAAAATGTTTTCTTACAGACTGATTTTTCATTCCATTTGTTACTTCGATAACATTATAATAGTGACCATATAAGTAAATACATTGAAATTATCGATTGGCAAAATTTTATTGATAAACAAAATTCTATAGGTAATGCATCTCTTGGTGATATGTAAGTGCATGGGAACAAAAGGAGTTTTGTTATAGGTATGTCACGTGGTTCTTCAAACTTCCAGATCATTGCCCCCCAATCATGTAATATTCTATAATAAAAAACTATTTTTAATGATCTAATCTAAATATTCATATAAGCTTACTTAAATCCCCTTTCTATGTTTACAAGGCATAGAACTGGAAACCTTATACTTGAAAAGAATTTGTTTCCTAGGAATTAGGATACTGATCACAAATCACACGTGACTTTCTCCATTTCTGGAAAGTTTACCAAAAAGGCTTTACCAGTATTTACCAAATGATCAATAATGTTATTAATTAGACTTGTTACTCTTTTATGTAGACATATTGTTTAATCTGATACACTGTAAGCACTGGAAAGTTTGAATACTACTAGCTTCCATAGACCTTCCATAATATATATTTTATAAAATGCTTTTATCTTATTGCATGCTTTAAATACATTTTAAAGTTGGGGGAAGCAGCTAGTGGCTCAGTTAAGCATCCCACTCTTGATTCTCTCTCAGGCCATGGTCTCGTGGGATTGAGTCCCACGTCAGGCTCCAAGCTATAAGTGCAGAGCCTGTCTGGGATTCTCTCTGTCTCCTCTCTCTGCACCCCACCCCTGGCCCTCTCTCTCTCTCACTCTCTCTCTCTGTCTCTTAAAATAAACAAATAAGCATTAAAAAAAAATTTATGCCAACAGATTTAACTCACTTTATTTATGGAAAATGTTAAACAAATCAACTAATTGGCAAAGTCAGTCCTCAATCGGCCAAATCAGGCCACTTTCTCCCACAATACAGCTGACTTCATTTTTCAATTGAAATTAATGTTTTCATACACATCCCTGTGGATATGTGCCATCACTCTTGGGATTTCTAACTCTAGAAGAGGGAGCTAAAGGCACAACGACTTACTATGACTTTGTCACCTGAGTGAAACAGGGTACTGACCAACCTCTTAGTATTTCCTACCCACACATTTTTGCTTTGCTCTTTGGGAAGCGTCCTCAGGAAAATGCACTCTCAGAGTGTTCCTTTGTTTGTAAGTCAGTTTTTACACTTTGGACACATGCAAGAGATAGGTAAGAAGTATGGTCCCTACCCCTCCTTTTTTGGAAGCAGCACGGGGCTTTGTGCGAGACAGAGAAGGAGAAAGGCAGACTGCAGGCTCTTCCTCAGGCAGACCAACTTCAGGAAGAAGTAAATGCGGAATTTGAGAAGCAGGACATCATGTCCTTAAATCTGTCCGTGCCTGTGTACCCTCTGGAAAACCTTCCTGTGCCCTCAGGGGTACGTGTGCGCCAGCATGATCAGGACTGACTGAGTCGAATCTCGTCATTTTCACATGGGTAGACTGACATAGGAGGAGCCCCAAATGGCATGGCTTCAAAGTCTCTTCGTTCCTGGTTCGTTGCTGTTGCTACAGCACCCTAGTGCCCATGCCTCCCACGTCTGTCCCGCTGCCTAGGGCCACTGGGCAAGTCCCCCACACGCATTTGCTCATTCCCCATAGGACCCATGTTTTGTAGTCTCTTGCCCAAACAGATCCTCCTCAAATCAAAATGAATCCACTGTTTTAAAGTTGCCAGATTTAGGGGCGCCTGGGTGGCTCAGTTGGTTAAGCGGCTGACTTGGGCCCAGGTAATGGTCTCACGGTCCGTGAGTTCGAGCCCCGCGTCGGGCCTCTTAGGCAGCCACATAATATGGTTCAGGAGATCTGAAAAGGACTCCTGGCAAGGTCTGAAGTTCCACCAATAATATAGGTGCATTCTGGGCATAATGACGTTCTCTGTCTCTCTCTTTCTCTCTTCCTGTCTGCCTCCCTCCTCTCTTGCTGTTTTCAAATTGCATTTATGTATTTATTAATTTAATTTCTTTAAGTTTATTTATTTTCAGAGAGACAGAGAGTTCGAGCCCCGCATTGGGCTCTGTGCTGACAGCCAGAGCCTGGAGCCTGTTTCAGATTCTGTGTCTCCCTCTCTCTCTGATCCTCCCCCATTCATGCTCTGTCTCTCTCTGTCTCAAAAATAAGTAAACTTAAAAAAAAAATTAAAAAAAAAATAAAGTTGCCAGATTTAGCAAATAACAATATAAGCTGACCAACTAAATTTGAATGATAAACACCAAATAATTTTTAGTATAAAGATGGTCCTTGTATTTCATGGGATATACTTCAATGAAAAATTCTAACCGGACGTGCTGTATTATATTTGGCAACCTTTGGTCTGCATCTCGCCCTGCACGCCCCCCCCCACCCCCCCCATCCCCGGGATGCTCTGATTCCTACTAACTGACTACAGGCTAATCTAACCAATGAATTCCCAAGACTGGGTTAACAGGTGTAAGACTTCACACCAAAAGGGTGATTTGATTACGAGAATTTAAGGCACCCGAGGGCCTTGGCTAATCTTTTGGGGGAATAAAAGCAATGATATACACAGTGTTACAGGACACTCAAAAGCTGAAAAGGTAATAACTTTTTTTTTCATTCAGTGAATTATTTTTTTATTGACTAAAATATATTAAGCACTATATGCCAGTCACCATGCTTTCCACATACTTCAATTTGTTCTAATGTGTAAGAAGTAGTTGTGTTACTATTTCCTTTAAAGAAAACCAAGGCTTGGGGGCGCATGGCTGGTTTGGTCAGCAGAATGAGCGACTCTTGATTTCAGGCTTGTGAGTTCAAGCCCAGCATTGGGTGAGACTTAAAAATAAAATCAATAAAGAAAGAAAGAAAGAAAGAGAGAGAGAGAGAGAGAGAGAGAGAGAGAAAGAAAGAGAAAGAGAGAAAGAAAGAAAAAGAAAGAAAGAAAGAAAGAAAGAAAGAAAGAAAGAAAGAAAGAGGTAAAACTGAGGCTCAGTGAGGTTCAGTGGCTGAGCCAAGGCCACATAGCTGGCAAGTGGAGGATCCACAATGTGAACTCGGGTCCAACCTCCAGCACTGCTTTTGACCACTCCATACCACTCAGGAGGAATCTCACACAATCTCATCTAACTCTCACAGTGACAACAAAGCTGCCAGGTAGGTGTATCATTTCCATTTCCTCGATGAGGAAAGTGAGGATCCGCATACAGCTACACTTGTAAGTTACCAAGCCAGGACCAAAAACCAGTTGTCACTGAGTTTGGGGCCATAATTGCCATTCCGAACAGTCCAGGCATTGGCTGTAACATTCAGAGAGGATACAGGATTAGAATTCTGGGGGCGCCTGGGTGGCTCAGTCGGTTAAGCGTCCGACTTCAACTCAGGTCACGATCTCGCGGTCCGTGAGTTCGAGCCCCGCGTCGGGCTCTGGGCTGACGGCTCAGAGCCTGGAACCTGCTTCCGATTCTGTGTCTCCCTCTCTCTCAGCCCCTCCCCCGTTCATGCTCTGCCTCTCTCTGTCTCAAAAATAAATAAACGTTTAAAAAAAAAACAAAAAAAAGAATTCTGGTGGCGGGGGTGGGAAACGATAAATTGCTACAAGTCTTTCCTCTTAGGTAGCCACGTAATATGGTTCAGGAGATCTGGAAAAGACTCCTGGCAATGTCTGAAGTTCCACCAATAATATAAGTGCATTCTGGGCATAATGACGTTCTCTCTCTCTTTCTCTTCCTGTCTGCCTCCCTCCTCTCTTGTTGTTTTCAAATTGCATTTGTGTATTTATTAATTTAATTTGTTTAAGTTTATTTATTTTCAGAGAGACAGAGAGAGAGAAAGAGTGAGCACCCACGAGTGGGGGAGGGGCAGAGAGGCGGGGAGAGGGAGAATCCCAAGCAGGATACTCTCCGCAGACAGCGGGGGACCAATCTCACAAACAGTGAAATCAGGACCTGAGCCAAAATCAAGAGTCAGATGCCCAGCCAACTAAGCCAGACAAGTGCCCCTCAAAACGCATCTTAGTTTGAGAGGTAACACTGTATGGCCTTCTCAGTTCTTCACATCACAAAATGAAACAGTACATAAGGACCAGGAAGAGACATATGGAAATGGGATTGAGTGAGTGGGGGAGGGTTGTCAGTTTATTAGGTGCTCTAGGAGTAATTTAGGGGAGCAGGGGAGGGTGGGTGAGCAAAGCTAGTCCTCTGAAGCCACAGAAGTTCCTTCATCCGACATGAGTCCTTGCCTGCTGTCTGACTCTCAGTCCCAGGAAGGCCTCCTGAAGAAGGGGCAGCCGTAGCTTCCCTCGACCCACCTTTGACTCTTTTCATTGGCGATGAAGATGTCTCCTCCAAAGAGAGAGAGAGAAGCAGCAGGAGCACTACATTCCTTGGGGAGAAGGTGGAACTGTGGACAGGAAGGTGCCTGTGTGGGGTGACAAGAGGCAGGGGATTAGGCACAAGCCAGACGGAGATACAGAGGGTGTGCTGAGAGCCATGCAGATGGTCCACACTTCCCTCAGTTCACAGATGAGGAAATCAAGATACACGGTGGGGAAGGGGGTTGTCCGAGGTCACGTGGAGAGTACGGCAGGCCCTTCAAGCCCAGGACCCTCCTGTTGGCCCCACACTCTGTCCCGGCACTGGGCCATGTCCCACCGGGACCCTCGCCCATTGTGTCACTCCTACATGAGAGGTCACATATCAGTGATCACAGGGATTTGTCTGGAACAGTTGCAGGGCTGGTCTGCCCACTGTCATCCCCAGGGCAACCCCAGACACGAGAGAACACCTTTTTCTTGCTCCACTGATGGCAAGACACTGATGGTAGGAGACTTTCAGGAGGGCCTGAGATGTCCCATTGGGTCCAGGAGCAAGAAAGTCCCAGATGACCGAGGGTTAACCAAAGGATCCCTCATTTCCTTTCTGTTGTTATCCAAGCCTAGCTTCTGATACTCCTAGAGCACCTTATGAATAGACGACCCCCCCCCCCCCTCACTCAATCCCATTTCCATATGTCTCTTCCTGGTCCTTATGTACTGTTTCATTTTGTGATGTGAAGAACTGAGAAGGCCATACAGTGTTACCTCTCAAACTAAGATGCGTTTTGAGGGGCACTTGTCTGGCTTAGTTGGCTGGGCATCTGACTCTTGATTTTGGCTCAGGTCCTGATTTCACTGTTTGTGAGATTGGTCCCCCGCTGTCTGCGGAGAGTATCCTGCTTGGGATTCTCCCTCTCCCCGCCTCTCTGCCCCTCCCCCACTCGTGGGTGCTCACTCTTTCTCTCTCTCTGTCTCTCTGAAAATAAATAAATAAACTTAAAGAAATTAAATTAATAAATACATAAATGCAACTTGAAAACAGCAAGAGAGGAGGGAGGCAGACAGGAAGAGAAAGAGAGAGACAGAGAACGTCATTATGCCCAGAATGTACCTATATTATTGGTGGAAATTCAGACCTTGCCAGGAGTCCTTTCCAGATCTCCTGAACCATGTTACGTGGCTGCCTAAGAGGAAAGACTTGTAGCAACTTATCGTTTCCCACCCCCGCCACCGGAATTCTAATCCTGTATCCTCTCTGAATGTTACAGCAATGCCTGGACTGTTCGTAATGGCAATTATGGCCCCAAACTCAGTGACAACTGGTTTTTGGTCCTGGCTTGGTAACTTACAAGTGTAGCTGTATGCGGATCCTCAGTTTCCTCATCGAGGAAATGGAAATGATACACCTACCTGGCAGCCTTGTTGTCACTGTAAGAATTAGATGAGATTGTGTGAGATTCCTCCTGAGTGGTATGGAGTGGTCAAAAGCAGTGCTTGAGGTTGGACCCGAGTTCACACTGTGGATCCCCCACTTGCCAGCTATGTGGCCTTGGCTCAGCCACTGAACCTCACTGAGCCTCAGTTTTCCTTTCTTTCTTTCTTTCTTTTTTTTTTTTAAGATTTTATTTTTAAGTAATCTCTACAGCCAACACGGGGTTTGAACTCACTTGCCGGAAATAAGGAGTTGCAGGCTCTATCGACTGAGCCAGCCATGCGCCCCAAGCCTCAGTTTTCCTTTTTTTAAATGTTTCATTTGCTCTTGTAAAGAATGTATGTTCCACAGTATTTCTGAATTCTTTTCGATAGACTTCTTACTTGCGTTGTTCAAACTTGTGCTACTGGGTTTGTTGTACCTTGGTTTGTAGTATCTTCCTATCAGCTACTGGGAAGCATGTTCAAATTGTCTTTTGGTCCATAATGCTTCTGGAAATGGCAGGCCCATTACCTTGGGAACAGTTTTTCCAAGAAATCAAAATGAGATCCCTTGGGTGTCTCCTCACCAAACATTTAGATACTAATCACCTCCCACTTCTGCTTTCAGTGTGGGTTAACTCTGGCCTTTGAAGTCAGCCACCAGAGTGTGAAGACTCAGTGTGTTCCGTAATGCACCTGAGGGTTAAGAGTGTCCTCTCTGCCTGGAGGCCCCAGAGTTTTTTCAAATGCTCCCTTTTGCTAATTGCTTAGCATGAAAGAGTTCATTGGTTTTGTCTTAAGGCAATCATCCCTTGCTAATCCAGGAGAACACTACAGACCTGTCCTCCTTAACCCATCTCAGCTAATAGTCTTTCTGCAAAGTACCTCTCCAAACCCTATTCCCCACTAGAACTCCTATTTAAGCACATCTCTGGCCCTTAACTTGTATATATTTCAGGAAACTTGAGTACAGGGGCATTGGGACACTGAAGTCTACGTATCTGTTTGTCATCAACCTTCAGAGCAGACTGAGTAGTTTCAGCCACCTGTCTGTGTCTGTTTGTTTTCCTCTGTTAATTTTATCAAACAATACTTGTGCTTTGCAGGTTTTATGGGTATAACAATAGGGACCCAAAAGGAAAATTTGGCAGTTTGAATATGCGAGGGTCATAGAGCTTAATACCAAATCCATAATCCAACCTTGTCTGCAACTTCACCTGTTGGTTTTGGGAGCAGGAGGAGGATAGGGTATCAACCTTTCATTTCCTTCAAGTTCCCTTCCTTTCCCCCCAAGTCCATATTTAACCCTGTCATGGAGGAAAACTAACTTTCCTTCTGAGCTACCCCAATTCTTTTCTATCTCTCAAGGTAGGACCAAGCATCTCCTCTTCCAGGAAACCTGATATCATGACCTGGACATGTAACAACCTCAGGGTATTTATACCTTAAGGCACTGACTATATGCCCCACTCATCCCTTCTTGCCTGCCCCACCTGGTTTCTGCTTCCTTGGTCCTAAGACTTAACCCTTCCTTGGGCTATATGCCAACAGATAGAGTTGGTCACACCTGCACTCATGAGGAGTGGCCCTTGCCACAGTTTGAGCACAGTGTAGGCTCTCTACGAGTATTTACATTTGAAAAAATTCCTCCACGTTCCAAGTGATTGAGTAAATAATGGTAACAAATGAGGTCAGAGAGAACAGCTTGGAGAGGCCGATGGCATTTCCTTTCAATTGTAAACCATGGGCATGGTCACCTTTAAGGAAGATTATACTTCCTTGGATTAGTTAAAAGGGAGGCCACTTGTAGGACCCTTCTAGAAGCACTGGCCTGAAATAAGGAAAGAAAGGCTGCACCAAGGTATGGGGAACCCAGAGAGACAGTGTTTCCTGTAGCCAAAAGAACATCCCACACATAAGCAGTTTTCCGCAGGGATGTTAATCAATGAACCAAGAGAGTTCAGTCGTCTTGGCTAAGGAGAACAAGCTTCTGAAAATTGTGAAGGTGGGAAATGCCTGGGAGGCAGGGAGTGGGGACTTAGGTTAAAGGTGGAGGTAGTGAATTGTCCTTGGACGAAAGAGCAAGAGACAGAGGTTCTGGGTTACTGCCATAGTTTATTTGTCAAGGAATTGAGGCTGATGATATAATGGTTCAGGGAAGAGTGCTGTCAAGTAGGAGAGACATTGTCCTGGGACCCACCCTCCTCCACCCTCTCCCTGCTTTCCAGTTGCAACAAGAAGAAGGTCCCACTGGACATCAGGCAGTATTATTCTGATGGCCCTCTGGTGTCTGTTCCTGGCTTTCAGGGATGGTTATGGGATATATAGTAACTTCCGGCCAAGGGTTGGGTGCATAGTTCGCAGTGCTGATCTCTGGAAGAGAGAAGGGGAGGGTAGTCAGTGGTCACACAGTCTGGCGAAATACATTCTCTAAGTGTAACATCTTCCCAAACCCTGGGGGCAAGAATATTTTCTGTGACTTAGGAGATGCCCACACAAGGCTTCTCTCCGATGTTTTAAGTCCAGTGAGCAAAGACACATAAATGTCAGACCTTCTGAGGTTTGGCTAAATTAGGTAAGTCTGCAAGAAAAGAACTGGGGTTTGGGGTGTGATAAAAAAGTGGGGGTCCCCAGGTGGACTGGTTAACAGGACGAGGGAGGCATATTCTCCTTCTGTCCATCCCTTCAGTTAGGGGGTGCATAGTTTTTGACAACTGAATGGCGAGAGAGGGGTGCTTGTTAGATCCTATCAGTGTTTGGAATTTTCATGTAGATTTTTCCATAACCGGAATAGCAGCATTCATAGCGGAAACCACACTCTGAGTAATATTCACAATTTCGTTGGCAACCAGAGTAGGTGGGAACTTCCATGCATATTGATAGTTTCAGTGTTGGTTTAACTGAGAAGGAACACATTAGCAATGACTCCAAGAAGAAGACTTTTTCTCACTATTATCAGCCCCTGTAAGGCCCCAGGACCCATTCCATTGGTTTCTCTTCCTCTTCTACCTGTACAGCGATCTGGTAGCCTTTTCCATCCCTAGAGTCAAAATCCATCTCCCACCCCCTAACAAACCCAGCAGTTGTGAGCGCACCTCCATGGAATTTAACATCACAGGACCTGAGTCCTGAAACCCAATTCTCAGAACAAAGAGACCCAAGAGATCCTCTTGCCACCTGCTCTCATTTTACAGGGTTGGGAGAATGGATTACAGAGAAAAGAGAACTGTCTTGTACTCTTTGTGTCTGGGTGAGACAGCCCTCCAAACCTAGCTGTTCCTCAGAAACTTTTGCTACCAGATATGAAACCACAACTCTCTCCTCAATTGTGCTGATTTCAAGTCTTTTACCCAAGGACTCCAAACTTCTCTTAATCCTCCCCATGCCCAGTGTTCCAAAATATCCAATTCCCCAAGCAAAGGACATATTTCAAGAAATACTTAGTACCCTTTTCCCAATGTGGTACTCGCCCTTGGAACTCCCAACTGGAGGACACAAACTCGTGGTGGCTCAATCTTGGCACCCTCCATACATGCTTTATACCCTGTGGAGCTTTCCACCGCTAAGGTCCTCCTCAACAAAACACCATGTAGCCACCACAGTCCCGGCAACACACATAAAAACATCATTACATGAAACAGTAGAGACCCTCAAACTTGAGAAGTGCACATTCAACTTTCCTCAGCATCCCGGCTTATAAAAGGAACCAATGCTTTCATATATGTCAGTCAGTCCCTGTTTCTTCTGCTTTCAACCCCTTCTTCATTTTGAAGCTCAACCAGAATACCTACTGTCTTTTGGAGGCTTAGTTGTAGTCTTAGTTTTGTCTTTAAGACTTCCTGCCACTGGCGAGATCACCAGGCCGTAGAGTATCAGCAGCTGGAGAAACAACCCCTTCATGATGTGAACTCGGGATGTCTGAGTGTGAGCCTGGCAGGAGACCCAGGATTTCACCAGGTCCTGCTGGGGGTAGCGAAGGGCTTTGGGGTGTGGAAATCACGTGACTGGTCTCTCACTGCCCCCTCTGGTTCTGCCTCCTCTCCTCCACGCACCACTCCTTGGCTGGGCAGGTGTCTCCTGAGCTACTTGCCTTCTCCTTATGCTTTCTCCTCCTCTCATTGCAGAAATGAATTCTTCATAAGTTTATCATTTCTTATTTTAGAAATTTGAAAAACAGAAAAGTACAAGAAAAATAATAAGATACGATTAGATATCCATTAGCTAGATAGGTAATAGTGTCATTTGCTTTTCATGAAAGATAGCTTTAGAAATGATATCCAATAAGAAATATATATATATATATATTTATTGTAAAAGTATTTTGCTACATTTTAAGAGCCATTAAAGAATATCAAAATGTAAGTAAAGTAAAATTTAAAAATCACCCAAGACTATTTATTTATTTAATAATATTTACAGTCAAATTGGCTTCCATACAACAAAGACTTTTAAAAATTGATCACAAAATTTGAAGTGGAAGAACTTTTAGTAAGCCTGAATTTCCCCTACTTTTCCTGTGTTTCTCAAGAATTAACTCCTAAATGATACCAGCCCATTTCATTTTTAAAGCATACTTAACTTGCAATTTTTGGAGATACACTAACTTTCTATCCCTCAATTCCATTAAGGTATTTTTAGGGAGTAGCATCAGCAAGATGGCTGAATAAGACACCCCTGCTTGAATCGTCCCCCTACAACAATTTGGCATCCACCCACAGACAGAAGTACCTCTGTGGAAGCTGCGGGATCCAACTCCATACACCAATGAACCCAGAAGGAGTCTCCCCCATGTGTGGGTCATAGACCTAGAGATCTCAGTCTCTGAGATCAGAGACTCTGAAGTGGCCTGTGAACTGACTGTTTTCTCCCTCAGCCACAATCCAGCAGCCATCAGAGAACCCTCATAGACAATCACCGCAGATGACAGAGTTTTGTGGAAGTCCAGGCATGTAACAGAGATGGAACAGAGGGAATTACAGATAGATGGATGCAGGGAGCTTGAATCAGGCATGGCATGGGGGTTGTTCACCTACGACATTCAGTGAAATTTATTGTGAATGAGAATAAACCTTTGCTGTGTTTACTGATATTTTAAAAAAATCTCTGCATTTTGCTAGAGTCATGAGTCTACTTACATATGTTAGTACCCATGGTGGGAGGGGACAACTGTTGATCGTTGTAAAGAGAGAAATTGAACCACAGGAGTGGAGTATAAAACAAGGCAGAGTCCTCAGGTTGGTTATCAGTTTATTTGTCAAGGACTCGAGCCTTCTCAGGGTGGGGAGGTCAAGGGGAGAACATGAGTCCTCAGTCAGGGCAAGTGAAACCCCAACAGAGAGCCAGGCAGCACTCTTCTTAGACTATATAGGCATCTTCTCAAGCATAACAAACCCAAAATCTGGAACCTGAGCTCAAAGTCACAAACAAAATATTTCTATGTATTTTAAGAAAATCCTTTTCTTGAATTCTGTGTCTTTTCACAGGAAGCCATTCTGGCATCCCATGACTTCCCTCTTTCTCCATGTCCCTATAGCCTACTCACATAGAAGTGAGATCATACAGCGTTTGCATTTTGAAAGGGATCCAATCTCCAAAGAAAAAAATGGCTGCTCGTGGAAATGTAAGCATCACTTAGGAATTCTTTTTGGATAGGAATCCTTTTTGGATAGTTGGCCTCAGGGTAAAGGGTAGGGGTTGAGTGTCTTGGGCTAAAACTATCCCACCCAGGAAATGTTGAAAGAGGACACAGTTTGTGGAGATCTTCCCACAGCCACTAGGATGAACAAGTAGAGAAGAGGAGGCGGGTGAGAAAGGAAAGGCTGAGGGACTCCCCCTAAGGGAGCAGAATGGGGAGAACAGAATGGAGGTAGATTAAATTTAAGAGGCGGCCCCCTTGGGGTCTCCTACTCTGTGCCTCAGAGTGTAGCCCCATCTACCTCATTTTTAACTCGGCCCTTCTGACTCCAGGCTGAGGAGTGTTCTGGTTAGCACTGGGAGATACCATAAATGAGCAGTTTCTCCCTGGCAGGACTGTGTCAGTGAGCAGATCAACAATGAGGCTGGGCCTCAGGGGCCTGCAGGGGAGCAGGGGCCGATGGGAGAGAAAATAGAGAAGCATGACAAGGGGAGAGAGATCAGAGTCCCGGACTCAGAGAAAGGGTCTGCACTGGGTCCTCAATGCTTACAGGCACAGGGAGTAAAACAGGCAGGTCTGTGAACATTTGTGCTGGTTTATTTGACAGGAACAAGCGGTTCAGACAGGAGGGAGGGTGCATTCCTCTTGACATCCTGGTGCCAGGGATCTGCGGGCCTGGTGTTGGTCCGCCTAGAGGGTTAGGGGAGCAGGGTGCACAGCCCATCCCCCTCACCCACTCCCTAGAGTGTCATGCAGATATTCCCACAGAAGGTTGAACAGCATATGTTATTTGCTTGACAATCTTGGTGATATTCACATGGACGTCTGCACATATATATGTTGGTGTGCTTTTCACAAACCTTGACTTCATTGAACTGCTCTATTTCTGAAACAGAGCAGGAGCAGAGTCAGTGGAACCAGACCCCTAGAGATCATGTGTCTCAAGCTTAAAGCCTCCCCAAAGACCCCAGTACCCAGGTCCCGTTTATGAAGCTCTTGGACTTTTCAAGGCACTCACTTTCTGCCCTTTACACCCAATCCTGGTGATTGGTAGTATCTTAAATCCTATATCCCTCCAGTCTAGCCAACAGATCTCAATGTCTGGCCTTCCTGGGCCCTCTCCTTTCTCTGCAGCCAGGAACCTGTCTCCCAAGTTAGTCATGGTCTTGGTGAAGTCACCCCCACAGAGTCTACACTATAAGAAACTCAGCAAAGTCTGAGACATCCCGCAGAGCCACTCACTCCCCAGGATTTGCAGGGTCCAGAGAGGAAGATGACCTGTCACCTTCCCCCCTCTCTCCTGTGCCTGTCACTGTGTCCAGGACCCCTGCCCCTTCCCAGAAAATACCACTTGCACTGTTTCCCTTCCGCTGCCATCATCCTGGTCCCTCTGATGAGAACTTCGACTTGACCCTGGACACCCCAAAGCTTATTTTCCCAGGGCCCTTTCATTCTGTACCCACCCCCATCAATATCTCTGGATGCTTGCAGGTCACATATGGGCAGAAATCCAAGAATAGTGGTTCGGTGTCCCCAAGCGATTCTCAGCCCTGATGGGGGTACACTGCTCTGTGTACCATTTGTGTCTGGGTACTTCGAATGGAGAATCGAAAGACAAAGTTTCCCCCTCCACCCCCATCAGTGTTCCCGGTGCTGGGTAAAGGGGCCAGAGGGCTATCGTTTGGAAAGACCCAGAATCTTCATAGTGCTGTGGTCAGAGTAGGGTGTGATTTAAGGTTCCAATTTCCAGGTCCTCCCCAGACGGGACACAGCCCCTCCTGGCCCCCTTCCCTCCCCACCCCCTTAGTCCATCACCTACTCTGCATCCTGTTCAGTGTACGGTGCCCTCCCTGGGCCTGTAGCAGCAGCAGCAACACAGAGAGGAGCAGGATGGGCGGGAGAGCCTGGGTTGGCATGACTCAGGCCGGAGTGGAGAGCTCTCAGTTTGGGAGTCTCTGGGCGCTTGTCCTGGGCTCCTCCCTGCTTCCACTGGCCAAACAAGGAGGCTTTACCCTCCTCCTCTTTGCCTGCCCTTACCATGGCCTGTTCTCTGGGGCTTAGACTCTTCAGATGACTCCTCCTCTTACATGATTTACTCTCTCCTTTGCAAACAATATTTCCTACTTTCTAATGATAAGATGATTCACAGAAAGAGGGAAGAAGGTATAATTTTTAAGAATTGTCATAATCTAACTGCAGAGAATTAACCTGTGCCTGTTTGCATTACCATTCTATTTTTTGCATATTTAACATAAAGTATCTATCGTTTTCTCACATTTAGAACAACTGACCTTTTGTTACCCATCTGGTCCCGCCCTCATCTAATCAGGAAAATATTCCCCAGTGTGGTTTTCCATAATTACACACGTCTAACTTAAAATAAATATCTATTGTCAGGGTGCCTGAGTGGCTCAGTTGGTTAAGTGTCCGACTTCAGTGTAGGTCATGAACTTACAGTTTTGTGGGTTCGAGCCCCAGGTCAGGCTCTGCGCTGACAGCTCAAAGCCTGGATCCTGCTTTGGATTCTGTGTCTCCCTCTCTCTGCCCCTTCCTTGTTCCTGCTCTGTGTCTTTCTCTCAAAAATAAATAAACATTGAAAAATTTTAAAAACTTATCTATTGTCAAGCATTTGCCTTGTTCTAATTACTGATTATCTAGACAATATTATGTTGGGCATTTTCAACCATAAACCTTTTAGTTTTTAGACTAATATAAGAGAGGTAGAATTTATGGGTGTAAGAGTTAAGTTATTTCAAGTATAAATAAATCAATGCACACATATATACATGTTTACCTGTATAGACACACACATACTTGGAGACACAAACAGAGAGAAGGAGAATGAGATTTGTAATTAAACACGTTTGCATCATGTTGAACTGAACAGAGGTTGACTGTCAATCTCCTCAAACTTTGAAAGGCACCACGGCATAAATCAGGAGATGTTGTGGGGAATCAGCCCTCTATTGGCTATAAAAAATTGAGTAGCAGACGAATGTCCTTAGGTTTTGTGCTTGTGCTAAAGCAGATGAGGAGTGGAATCCTGATTCCAATATTTGCCAGCTTTGTAATACTGGGACTATCCTATGACCTTTATAGACTTTGTTTACTCATTATTTCTTGGCACCTCCGCTGTGAGGATGAGATAAAATGGCATCTATAAGCACCTTCATACTACCTGGCACACAGCAAGTGCTCAATGTAACACTGGTCTTCTCTCCATTCTCCCCTCCCAACCACACATAGCAAGCCCCGCACAAAAAGGACCAAAAGAAGTCTCTTACCTCTTAGTTTATACTGGGTATTAAGACCCAGCCCTGGAACTGGACTCTTAGAAGAAAAACCTTTTGGTCCAGGAGTCAGCGGGACTCTCGTGCTTATGCAAGCAGATCCGCTGACTCCACGTGGATTGGAGGCATAGCCAGGAGTAGACGTACAGGAACCCCAAAACAGCCATTCAAATGAACTATGTCTACTCTTAAAGAACAGACAGTGTGGGGGAATTTGTTCTGGTTTTCTGGAGGGAGGAGGTGAAGTCTGCTCCAGGGACCTTTTCTCATCCTATGAGGTTGAGGGTCAATTACTCTACCTTGTCCTTCAACTTATTTCTTCCTGTCGATAGGCTCCACGACCTACTCCCTTAGGGGGAGTCCCTCAGCCTTTCCTTTCTCACCCGCCTCCTCTTCTCTACTTGTTCATCCTAGTGGCTGTGGGAAGATCTCCACAAACTGCGTCGTCTTTCAGCATTTCCTGGGTGGGATAGTTTTAGCCCAAGACACTCAACCCTCACCCTTTACCCTGAGGCCAACTATCCAAAAAGGATTCCTATCCAAAAAGAATTCCTAAGTGATGCTTACATTTCCACGAGCAGCCATTTTTTTCTTTGGAGATTGGATCCCTTTCAAAATGCAAACGCTGTATGATCTCACTTCTATGTGAGTAGAAAACAAAGACAGCCCAAACTCACGCGTGCGAAGAACAATTCGGTGGTTGTCAGAGGTGGAAGGTAGGGTGTGAACAAAATGTGTTCAAAAGGCACAAGCTTCCAGTTATGAAATGAGTAAGTCCTGGGGATGTACTGTGCAGCATGGTGACCGTGGTTAACAATACCGTGTAGCAGTATTGAAAAGTTCCTAAGAGACTAGATCTTAAAAGCTCTCATCACAAGGAAACCACATGTGTAGTAGTGTGGTGACGACTGTTAGCTAGATTTATTGTGATGATCATTTCACTACACCAATTTTGAATCATTACTCTGTATACCTGAAACTAACATAATGTTATATGTCAATTATATATCCATTTGAAAATACAAACGCATGTGGAGTAATCGATTTCTAGGATATATGGAGAGCTCGGGAACGGAGACTATGAGAGCAGGCACCAACAACACAACCTTGCAGCTGTGGAAGAACACATAGGCACACCATGGATCAGAAATACATGGGCAAGTATTATATACAGGTGTAATATATGTGTGCGTATGTGTATATATAATCGTATAATAATATGTACACATACATAATAACCTATACATACATCTGTGTCCATATGGGTGTGTGTAAACATGTGTGTTTGTACGTCTGTGTGTGCATGTGTGTATGTATATGAGGGGTGTTTATATATGTGTGTAAAAATGTGTGTGTTTATATATGTGTGTGCATATACACTGTGTGTGTGTGTGCGTGTGCATGTGTGTGCCTGTGTGTATAAAGTATACGGACAGTGACAGCCAGAGCCTGCTGTTTTCCTAAATTCTACACAGCTTTTTTGCATACCCATCCGCATGATCCGGAACCAAGAGTGGCAAGAATCCTGGGAGGAAGCTCCTTGGCCCTCTCAGCGACGGTGCTCCTCAAACAGACCCCGAAGGGCCCCTAACATCCGGGCCAGACGCAGGGCAGGGCTGTGATTGCCCTGTACAGAACATCGTTTTCCTACCATAGAAAGCAAGGACTTGGGAATCCATAATGCAGTAGCTTTAGGTTTGGCACCATTTGCGGTCCCCCCCAAAGTTCCCTTCGGTTTGCTCCCACACATTTGTACCCAGGTCCCCAAATCCTGCCTTTTGTCTCTATACAGTCCACCCTCCTCAGCCAAGTCCCACTGCTCGATGCACCCGACGCATCCTGGGGCACATCACTTGCATATGGGTGTCTCCAGACAGTGTAGGAAATATTCCTGGAGACAGAGTTCGCAAGCAGGAGGTCTGCTCCTCGGGAGCCCTGGCCCCTGCCCACCTGACTCTTCTCTTTTGTCTAATCAGCTCCAAGGCATGGGTGCGAGTGCCCAATACACTGCTCCTCTCTGATACTTGGTGAGCAGATCCGCCCACCCCTCACCTCACAAACTGCCAAGATTCGTGATAGATTCCGTCACTTCCCTTCCCTCATTTGCTGGGTAGTCATCTGTCTTCCCTAAAGTCCTTCCTAGACAGTCTCTTTGTGTCCACATACGACCCCCAGGGCATTTGGTGGGAGACAGTGTGATGCCCGAAATAGCAAAAGAGAATCAATACAGAGGAGGGTGGGACCTTATTAGCACAAAGCAAGTCCAAGGCAAATAGTTGTACAAACCGCCCTTCACTCCCCACCTTTGGGTAGAATCGGAGGCGCCACAGAAAGAGTCTAGACTTGGGTCTGCTTAGGTGGCCAGAGCTGACTCGGGTGCACAGCGTTCCTCCCAGCTTACAGGAGGTGCTGCTCACATCAAAGAAAATCCGATACTTTGGAATGGGAGAATATCAAAGGAAAGAGTCTGTGATACGGCCACCGTGTAGTTCCTGGGTAGAACTTACAGATCCGCCACGACCCAATCACCATTAAGTTCCAGGCCTTTGAACTTTGTTTTTCTGCTCCTCTGCCCCCATTCCAAGCCACTACCTCCCCTCCCGCTCCCCGGGTGGAAGTGGCCACATAAAAGAGCTTTCAGCCAGTTACCGCACACACTCACCTCAGACACCTTCAGAGGTAGGTGGGGGTAAGGGTCCTGAGGCGTGACATTTTACTTGTGGCTTCTTGGAGGAGTTCCCGGCCCAGGTGGTGTCGACACCATTTCTGTGAGATGGGGATTGTTGTCTCTGGTGTTCAAATAAGAACATTGAGAGAGAGGTGGCATACCTGTCTGAGGTCACACAAATAAAAGGGGCAGACGTGACACGAGACCCCCGTATCGCTGACTCTAACTAAATCGAACACTTTCTCCTCTTAAACATTATCTGGAAAGCCGAGGACCCTGAATTCTGAGGGGAGCAGTAGTTCTGGGTCTTTGTGATGCCCAGGGGCCTCGTCATCACCCTACACTCTGTCTCAGAAGATGCCCAAAGAGTCGCCCAGAATTCTCTATGTGAGCAGTGCCGAGCCTGGGCGTGATTCTATTTCTCTTCTCTGGCTCAGTTAGGGCACCTGAGGTGTGCGAAGAAGGGGATGGGACACCCCCAGGATCCTCAACACCCTTTAAGGGCAAGTAAGGAACGCAGAAAACTGGACTAAGAGCAAGGCCTTGTCAACGAACAGATCTCAAAGTTCTGGAAAACTTGGGCGGAGAGTGATATTTTTAGATACAAATAAATAGCTGCATGGAACCCGTGGCTTTGGATTTGCTGTGCACCAGCCTTCCTCCTTCTTTGTGCAAAAGGCAGTTTCCAGGAACCCAGGTGTACCCCAGTGCGTGCCCACCTTCCCCCAGCTACCTCCTACCTCAGATCCCCACCTGTAAGTGGAGGACGGAGCGTCGGCATTGCGTGTCTCTCTTGCCGTGTGCCGATGCCCTCAGAGGACCACAGACACGGTCTGAGCCAGGCTCAGGAATCGGACGCCCTGCCACCTTGAGCTGGCTTGCTTGTGCAAACAACGTGAGTGGTTTATAGGATTTCTGGAAAGCTATCGTGCCCGAAGACAGTTTGCCTTCGCCCTGGAGCTTCACCAGTTCGGTTGTATCCTCTGGTAAACACCGCCCCATGGTAAATGAGCCCCCATGCCTTCACTTGGCAGCTTTCCTTCATCAAGCCGTGCTGAGGCAGGCTGGCAGGGACACGGTTTCTGAACGGAGAATGTGGGAGCGCAGATGTAAGCACCTAAGAGTGGAAGTCCCCCCAGCATCTGATCTTTTACATGTAAAGCTGCTCTCCTTTGTTTCTCCCCACAATCTCCTTCTCTCCTCTTCCCTTCAGGTCTCCTAAATCCAACCTGCTCAAAGTCAGCGTGCCAAACATTCACATGCCTAAAACTTGCATTTTTCCAGCTTCTATTTCACTTATTCTGAAAGGAGAGTAAGTTTTCAAAGGCCCCTTGGAAGCATTTTGCACCTTTTAAATGATCTCTATGACTTACACTTGCTTTTGAGCAGAGGCATTTTGGTCGATTCGTCTAGAGCAGTGTTTTTCAGTAGCATTTTATGTGATGATAGAAATGTTTGATGTTTGAGCTGCCCAATATAATAGCCACTAGCTACGTGTGGCTATGGAATGCTTGAAAGGACTGGAAGCTGAATTTTAAGTTGACTTAAAATAGTCACATATGGGAAGGGCCACCACACTGGACAGTGCAGAGGAGTCTCTTCTGCTTGGTTGAAAACTTCTGAGCAAATATAAAGACTTTCAGGAACAAGGACAATCATTACCTGTGACGATGCAATCATAACATTACAATTTTGATCTTTCCTTGGGCTCTTTTGTTTTCCTTCCTTTCTGGTTCCAGGATGGTAAAGCAGAAGATAAAGGTTAAAGGGGGCAGAACAGTAGAGCGCTGGGAAAATTGACCGGTAATTATCTTCCCCCCACCCCTCAGCTGCCAGTTGTCAGCAGGCTATCTCATCTTCTGCTTCACTCTTTTTTCCTTAACAATTTCCTTAACCATCTCTGGGGGATTGATCATGATATTTATGGTTGGCTTGTTGGCATGACTTGTGTGATGTGATCATATTATTTTGTCTCCCTTGTGTGTATTATTCATTCAGAACGGCTAGTTGTTTCTTTTCTCCTCCTGGAAAATGAAGGCAGGAGCCCCACCTTTTGTGTGACTGCTCAGTCACAAAACATCTCAACCTAATAGTTAAATGTGCAGGTCCACGTAACGAACCACAACTCCACCAATTGTTGAGAACTGTGGACTCGCTCCTCCCTCAGAAGCTCTAGTTGTGGAAAAGGGTGTGATCGGTATCTCCATCTTGGGCTCTTTGTGATTCTGTTCTGTCACCCCCATCTGGCTAAAAAACATTTCTGCTTCCTAGAGAGTAGAGGCAGGGAGAACCAACAGGAGGAAGTAGGACAGCTCTCACACAGTAGATGCTATCCTAAGCTGGCTTTGTGCTGCTGGCGCCTTTTCGTGGGAGATTCCAAGGGTTCGCTGCAGACACAAAACACTATCTGGCCATTTACAATTTAGATGTGCCCCAACTGCAGCCCTCTTCTCTGCTACTAAAGGCCATTCTGGCCAGATCCCTCACCCGTTAGAGCCTTCAATCATGACTCAGATCTATGGTATCCCTACAAACTTCTGGGACACACAGTAAGCTCTATGAGTAGTATCCACAAAGCCTTTTCTCTCAACTTGGAATTAGAAGACAGCTTCCCTGCTTCCCGAGCAGAGCTTTGTACCAATAAAATCGTTGAAGGCCTCTCTACAACTCCTTTAACTTTGGGTCATCTGATTAGATCAAAGTTTAAGAGGTCCCTGACCCGTTCTTGGCTGTCAAATTTCTCAAGTCCTACTGAGTAACCCATCTCTCGTAATTCATTTTGGGTTCACTCTGGCACTCTGTCGTAGCGTCTAGACTAACACTTCCATTATATTATCCTATTACATATGTTCTTAAGTAAAAAAAAAAAAAAATATTCAGGACACTTGGCAGGTTCTATTATCCAGGTTCATAAAAATATTGAGGGCAACAAAAAGGATACACATACACTGGTTATCTCTGGGTGGTGCAATTACGAATGCCTATCTATTTCCTTCTTATATTTTTTGTTGTTTGACTAGTTATACAAACTGAAGATTTATCGATTTTTAATCAGAAAATGCAATGCATTTTTATTTTTTATTAAATATAATTTATTGTTGAATTGGTTTCCATACAATGCCCAGTGATCATCCCAACAGGTGCCCTCCTCAATGCCCATCACCCACTTTGCCCTTTCCCCTACCCCCCAACAACCCTCAGTTTGTTCTCAGTACTTAAGAGCCTCTTATAGTTTGCCTCCCTCCCTCTCTGTAACTTTTTTTCCCCCTTCCCCTTCCTTCCCCATGGTCTTCTGTTAAGTTTCTCAGGATCCACATATGAGTGAAAACATATAGTATCTGTCTTTCTCTGCCTGACTCATTTCACTTAGCATAATGCCCTCTAGTTCCATCCATGTTGCTACAAATGGCCAGACTTCATTCTTTCTCGCAATGCACTTTTAAACAAAAAAATTTTGCAAAGGAAGTGGCTGTAATGTGAGATGGGGAAGTAGCCTTGGGAAGCCAATGGCTAGTTTGATATGTTGTTGGGTGACAGAGGGTGTAAAGGGAAAGTAGGAGAAAGAATAACCCAATATTCATAAGCATGTTCTCTCTCTTTCTGATCCTACTCTCCTTAATTCCTGTTGTACCTCTGGCAGCATTGGGAGAAGACCAGAACTTAACCCAAACACGCATAGAGACTACTACCATGAAGCCCTGGGTTCTCCTACTCAACGTGATCATCTATGGGGTTGTGATGCCTCTGCCTGTGCTGGGAGGCCTCAGGAACAAGACATTTTGTAGGTGGTATGGCAAGGGAGGAGGGGTCTCTGCCCAGGCCCGGGATGTCTGGTGTAGCTGATTCAGGGACCACCTTTCCCGGATCCCAACCCTCCTTAGAGCTGAGACACCCAAGAAAGATTTTGGTTGGATGTTGCCAATCAAGTGCCCCTCCATGCTCCCCCTCTCATCTCTGAAAGCAACAATCATGGGTATATGGAAAGGGAACATAGTTCAGTCCATAAGTCCATTCCATAAGCTTGTGGGAAATGATATTTGACAAAGGTAGACTACCTTAGGTAGGGGAAGCACCAACACAGAGCTTCCCTCTGAGCCCTTCTTTTCGGAATCTGTGCCTTTGATGAATACCAAAAGGGCAATATTATTTCCTTGGAATATGAAAACTGGAAAAAACTAATAAGGGATTCTTAGAGTCTAAGTTTGGGGTCAGAGGATAAAATGGGGATAATAAAAGGAGGGTTGTGGGCCAGGGAAAGATACTGGGAATCTGGGGAGAGGCTGAGTGCTTAGGTGGTACCAGCAAGGAAGCAAATAGACAAGGGGAAATATAAGTGCCTATTCTCCCCCAGCTCAGTTTTCCATTCTGCAAACTGAGTGTGGAAATTGGAGCTACAGTATATTGCAGGCCCTGAAATCCAACAGTCCCATGAGAATAGACTTGGTGAAGTGGTGCCATTAGATGATGAGGTTGTCCTGGGTCCTATCTTTAGGGAGCTTGGGGAGGACCCGAATACCTGCAGTGCTGTAGGGATGTGGGGAGAGAGGGAAGGCATGGCATGCAAGAATGGTCTCCTGTGAACAGACACAACTAGAACTCAAGAAAAGGATTTTCTTAAAACGCAGAGAAATGTTTTGTTTGTGACTTCAAGCTCAGGTTCCAGAGCTTGGGGATAGTTAAGCTTGAGAAGGGTTTCTTCTCTAAGTTGTGGGTGGATGGATCTGCCAACATCTATCGTCTCAGTTTCAGTTGGAAGAACAGTGGTCGAGCAGTGCTGGATACAGCCTCTGTTACAGTACTGTGAGAAGAGGTGCACTAAATTACATGAGTGTTTATCTCCCAATCATACATGCTGCTGGACCTTCTGTGGAAACATCTGCTTGGACAATGAGTGAGTTGTTTGGGGTGGCAAGGTCGGGCCTAGATATGCTTCCTCACTACTGGTCACCCTCGTTCAGAAGGTGGGACCTGGAACAGAAGTCACCCAAGTCCCGGACAAAGAAACAGGCAGCATAAGTCGATGCCCTACTATCTCTGTACCTAGGCTGACATTCAGGGCAAAATAAATCAAGACACAAACATGGGGGGCTCCACTTTTCTCCCTTCTCATTCAGTTCCCCCAAAAGGTCGCCCATCAGTTATTCATCCCTCCTTTGTCCAAGGCCCCGATTATGGACTCCTTAGTCTGGCCTCTGTGTGGGCCCCTTGTCTCAGGCAGGCCCACGAGGCCCAGCCTCCACCTGTGTGATGAATTGGCAAACTTCTTGGGAGAAATTGCTTAAAAGTGGGTAACCCCTGAATTACAGAACAAATTCCTTTTCCCATTAACCGGGGCCAGGGGTGTTGTTAAGTTTGGGGATGGGTGTTCCCTGACTTTTAACCACCTGACTTTTCTCTTCCAGAGAACCCTTTAAATCCATGCTAAACCTCTAGGCTCTAGCTGCCCCACCACTGATGTGGGCTAGAGGACGCCTATGTAGTCTAAGAAGAGTGCTGCCTGGCTACCTGTTGAGTTATTCCCTTGCCCTGGCTGAGGACCATTCTATTCTCCCCTTGATCTCTCTGTCCTGAGAAGGTTCAAGTCTCAGCCAAATAAACTGACAACCAACCCGAGGGCTCTGCAGTGTGTTTTACTCCATTCCTGTGGTTCCATTTGTCTCTTCACAGTGATCGAACTGTTCTTCCCACCCCACGACGGGTTATAGACAACCCAGTTAGTCTGCCTTCCCACTTATTCAGTAGACTCACGGCTGTAGCAACAATGCAGAGATTTAGAAAAATGTCAGTAAACACAAAGCTTATTCTCATTCACAATAGATTTCACTGCGGGTGGTTGGCAAACACCCCCATGCCATGCATGATTCAAGCACCATACATCTTTCTATCTATAGCTCCATCATCTCGCAGAGCCTCCTCTGCATCCAGCCAACAGATGGGAGAAGGTTACGTGGAAGCTCCTGCAGAAGGTTTTTAAGAGCCAGGCCTAGAAGTGGAGCTCTGCTCCATCCACATGCTATTTGCCATAATGTGGTCATGCGGTCCCTTATTTGCAAAGGAGACTGGGAAATATAGTCTCGCTGTATGCCCAAGGAGAACAGAAAGCAGGAGTTGGTGAACACAGGGTGGTCTCCGACCTGTCTACTTAGGCAAAGCCAAACTCCTCAAGCAAGACCCAAGACCTTGGCCTCCACATCACTGCAAAATGGAACAAGCGCCCCCTGGAAAGCTGGTGGCTCCTCTCATTAGAGAAGGTGGTCCTGCCCTCAAGGTGGGCACTCAGCTTCCAGAATCGTCCCTCCTTCTGCCTCCTTACATCCTCTTATTCCTGCCTGTTGTGTCTGCATGGTAGTTTTACGTGGGTAATATGAGTCATATCCTGACATGTCTGGTAATGCCAGGCAGGCTTCCGGCCCATAGTGTTCCCTTAGATTAAATTCGAATATAATATATGTCATATTATATTCTGCCATTAGTATCTTGAAGACCATTTTAATGTTTATTTATTTATTTCAGGGTCGGAGAGGGACAGAGAGAGAGAGAGAGAGAGAGAGACAATTCCAAGCAGGCTCCCCATTGCCAGCAAAGAGCCCAAGGCAGGGCTCGATCTCACGAACCACAAACTCATGACCTGAGCCAAATCAAGAGTCGGACGCTTAAACGACTGAGCCATCCAAGCTCCCCTTGAAGATCGTTTAGAGATATAACTTCCCTTGGATGAGGGGATTATAAAGTCCCTAGGATGTATTCATATCTGTGCCTCTTCCTGATCCAGAGGACAGTATATATTCATTTAGAGGGGCTGAGTCAGCAGATCACACTTATCAGCGGTGGAGCCCAAGGAAAGGTTCCACGATGTGATACAGCAAAGACCGAGGCCAGCAAGGATTAAGGCCTAACAGAACACTGGTTAGTGCCTTAGAGCTCAGAGTAAGGAAAAGGCACAAGGACTCAGCGGCTCAGGCAAACATCCTTCAGGAGTGGGGCTTCGTCTTGACGTTCAGGGATAAGGGTGACCTGGAGCTCGATTGAGTCAAAGTGGTTATTCCTTCAGGACAAAAGAAGTCATGAAAAACAAGAGGTTAGGGACACCCAACAGAAGGATGAGGGAAGGAAGAAGGTATTGTCCTCTTGGGTATCCAGGATAGTATAGGGAGAAAAAGTGCCTTTTCCTCTCCCCTTCTGGGTTCTTGTCTGAGACCCCCCACAACCCCCCCTGCCACTGCAATCAAAGACAGATTAGCAGGAGAAAAACAAACTGAAGTTTCCCAACATGTATACCTCCAGTATACCTGGGAGAGACCAGGAAAACTTAGGGCCCCAAGTGGCCCAAGCCATCTCCTCCAATGACATCTTCAGCTGAAGACAAAAGATGTGGAAAGGAAAGGGAAGGCCCGTTATGGGAAGTCACCAGGAAAGACACAGTGGACAAAGGCATGGTCGTTATGCAGATTTCTGCTGCAGGCTCCCTTGATAAAGACTTTCTAGGGGCTGAAAGTCATCCTTCTCTTCCACATCCAGAGAGGAGGACAGGCTTACAAATGGAGACTTCCCTCATGCGTGTAAATGTCTCTTATGAAGGGGAGAAATTTTTGCCAACTGAAAGATCTGCCTCTATGGCATATTCATTATTTTAAACTGGTTCTTTTTAAGAAACAGCAGACACAGGTGAAGCTCTGAAAACTGAATAGAAGTTACCTTTTTGCAAGAGATTGCTTAATGCAATCCTGAGTCGTGGAGAGGCGGAAGGGAGAGAAGATGTGTTGCCCCAGGCGAGCAGTTGCTTACATTTGGAGCTTTGGCTTTCATCTCCTATTTTCCTCCCTTTGACTACTGGAAGGGATTTCATTCAGTTCATCTGGGGCATTCCAAAAAGGAAATCCTTTTAAGAGGGACAGTTAGCTCCTTGACAGTCAGAATACCAGAACTGTATACTTTTTGTCACCTTTTCCTCTTTCTACTTGGGACAGAATGGGAGCACATCGGGCGGTACAAGGGTAGAGCCAAAGAATGCACCCGCGGCTGAAGCCACTCGTCCTAAGCCTCCTGGAAGTAGCAGCTTTTCCTCCGTGGAAACTCCGAAAGTCTTCAGCCTCTGCACCAGCATGCTGTGCTCCAGGGCCATACACAGCAGCACTGGGGACTTCTCTTCACCAGCACGGTGGCACTTCAGTTCCTCCAAGATCAGAGCACCCAGTTCCTAGATCCGACCCCTCCCTCTTTCTTAACGACCTCATTTTGGTAACATACCACTCACCAGGCTTCCTGAGAGAGCACGTGAGAAATAAAAAAGATAGAGACTTCTTAAGCCACCATTCTCCATTAATATGCACTTCGGCTGGTGTTTCAGTTCGGATTCATTTCGAATGCGTGATGACAGCAACAACAAAGAAAATAGCAGCTTAAAGTAGGACGGGTCAATATTTGTTCATGTGGAAGACTGAGGATTAGGTGTCCCGAACCAGTGTAGGGACACCACAAACCATAGAAGATCCAGGCCGCTTCACCTCTTTGCTCCATTGTCCTTGACATGAAGTTTCCACTTCCAAGATCACCTCACGACCCACAAGGACTAAGCAAGATATGAAACACCCCCCTCCCCCAAGAATAAAATTCAGACAGTTACTTCAAATGTCAAATCCAAGTAAGAACATTTGAACCATAGCCAAACTAGAGGAAAATGGAATGCTGTATTGCTCAAAACTGGACAAGGAAAGACTTTGTGGCCTTAATAATAAAATGGTGCTGTGGTGCAGCATTTTAAAAAATATTAACCAAGTCGCAATTTTTCTTCCTCTGCAGTTCCTTGTTTTTCCATCAAGCCCTTTGACCATGAAACCAGAACATGCAGGTGAGGTTTGCTTCCCCAGGGAAAAGAGGTCACAAAATTAACCAGCAAGTACAGAGTCATGCTCAGGAATCTGAGGGCTGGAGTATTTTGAAAGCCATTACTGGTCATTGAGAGAGAAAAGTTGTTTCTCCGAGTTTGTCTTGTGTTTGGGATGACAAAGCTTCTGCTTTGGCTCTCACGAGTGTGGAGTTCATTCCACAACCTCAGAATTAGGAATAAAGGTAAATATGTAAGAAGGGCTCTCGTTCACTGCGAACGTATAAACACTTGGAGGGCAAGGTGAGCGCTGGAGGAGTGGGTTAGGATAGAAACAGAAACATCCAGATAGGCTGGATATCCCAACACAAAATTGGGCCTGCCAGTTAAACAGGGTATTTGAATATGAATATCTGTTTCCCGTTGCTGCTGTAATAAGTCATCACGAATTTAGGGGCTTAAACCACACAAATCATTACCTTACAGCTCTGTAGGTCGCAAGTGCCCCACGGGTCTCTTCCAATGACAATCGAGATGTCAGCAGGGCAGTGCTCCTTTTTGCATTTCCTCCCTAGACGGAAGGACCCATGTCTGCGTTCGTTCAGATTGTCGGCAGAATTCAGGTCCTTGAAGTTATGAGCCTGAGGTCTCCATTCCCTTGCCAGCTGTCAGCTGAGGGCTGTTTTCAGCCTCTAGAGGCCACTCACATTCCGTGGCGTGGGCCGCGTTCTTCCATCTGCAGAGCCAGCAAAGGCCAACTGGGTCCTCATGCTTCGCGTCTCACCTCGTTCTGTGGGTCTCTAGCCCACTGCAGTCAGGAAACATCCGTGCTTTCATCCACTCATGGTCACACTGGACCCACCAGCCTCCCCATCTCAAGGTCACTACCCTTCATCTCATTTGCAAAGCCCCTTCACCGCTCCAGGTCAGCTAGTTCCGGTTCTTGGAACTAAGACGTAGGCATATTTAGAGGGACCTTTATCCTTTTTCTCTCTGCTTACACTTAAAACCTCACTAGAATGACATAAAAGAAAAAACTCACCCTAATATGCAAGGTTGAAGAGAATAGGAGAGGAAATGGGGAATAAGCATTTTCAAGAAATTGAAAGCTGGAAAGCCATGGCTTAACTAGTAAGTATCTTAATTCATTAGAAAAGATAAATCCAAACTGCCTGGCGGATTTGTATGGATTCCTGAGAATTTGGGCGGGGCTGGGTGAGGAATGTAAATAGAGCTGGTTTAGCCAAAGAACCCAAAAGAGAACTGAAGCCATTTTGGCAGCATTCAAAAATATCATGCCATGCTCCGGTGACTCACCTAGCTTTCTAGAGCCTACAAAGCTTTCATAATTTATTTTCTTGTGCACAGAAGAATCATGTGGTCTCTTATGTGCTCACCATCCTCAAGTGCTGAACACTTAGCAACTTTTCTCCTAATACGGTGGGCTTTTCCAGTCCCCCTTGGCTCATGCCAACCTCATTCATAAGGTTTAATTTGTGTAGAAGATGTCTTCACTTAGTAATGTGCGGAAGATGAGTCGATAATGCACAATATGTGTAAATAATGTGAGCGTGGAACAAGCAGAAGTGTGCCGCAGGGACTGTATATACTTCCTCTTGCCTGGGTTCACGGAGGACATTTCAACGTTCTTGCAGGCACAATCCCTTAGAGGATTTTTTTTTAAATCTGGATGGATGTGGTGCAGGTAAAGTCAAACTGTGACTTGTAACCTCTCCAATGTGTCCACACTTGGATTGCTTTTTCTCTCCAACAGTGTGATGGGACATCTCTGTTTCACGCCTGGATTTCCACAAAGCTTGTCATGTGTGGGTGATGGTCTAAATGAGGCTTCTCCCCTGGCTCCTGGACTGTGGCTGAGGAGGGAATACAGCCAGTCCACAGGCCACTTCAGAGTCCCCGGTAACAAGACTGAGTTACCTATGGCCTATGACCCAACGCGTGGGGGATATTCCTCCCAGGTCCCCTGGTGCAAGGAGCTGGATCCTGAAGCTTCCACAGGGGTACTTTTGTGTGTGGGTGGATGCCAAATTGTCGTAGAGGGAGGATTCAAGCAGGGGGCTCTTATTCAGCCATCTTGCTGCTCTCACTCCCCAAAATCACTGTAATGGAATCGAGTGATAGAAAGTTAGTGCATCTACAAAAATTGTAAATTAATTATGCTTTAAATAGGAAATATGCTGGTATCATTAGGACCTAATTCTTATGAAAGACAGGAAATATTCGGGAAATTCCGGCTTAGGAAAAGTTGTTCCACTTCAAATTTTGTGATCAATTTATAAGTCTGGAGATTAAAAAAATTTTTTTACTAATATTTACTGATTTGTTTTTGTTGTAATTTTTATGGAGGGGGGTGGGGGAGGGGGAGGGGGAGGGAGAGAGAGATGATATTAAGTGGCTCCATGCCCAGGGTGGGGACTGACTCCCAGCTCAATCTCACAACCCTGAGATCATGACCTGAGCTGAAATCATGAGTGGGACGCTTAACCAACTGAGCCTCCAAGGCATTTCCATGTGCTTATGTTCTTAAATGGCTTTTTTTTCCCCAGTCCTTTTATTTATTTATTTTTTAAATATGAAATTTATTGTCAAATTGGTTTCCATACAACACCCCAGTGCTCATCCCAACAGGTGCCCTCCTCAGTGCCCATCACCCACCCTCCCCTCCCTCCCACCCCCCATCAACCCTCAGTTTGTTCTCAATTTTTAAGAGTCTCTTATGTTTTGCTCCCTCCCTCTCTAACCTCTTTTTTTTTTCCTTCCCCTCCCCCATGGTCTTCTGTTAAGTTTCTCAGGATCCACATAAGAGTGAAAACATATGATATCTGTCTTTCTCTGTATGACTTATTTCACTTAGCATAACACTCTCCAGTTCCATCCACGTTGCTACAAAAGGCCAGATTTCATTCTTTCTCATTGCCACACAGTTTAAATGGCTTTTAAAATGCAGTGAAATACTAATACAAGAAATATGTATGATTTGTTTTATTAAGAGATAAACTCTAAAGCTATCTGTCATGATAAGCTAGATGACTATTATCTATCTAGCTAATAGATAGCTGATCATATCTTAATACTTCCTTTGTACTTTGCACTGTTTTTCAAATTTTAAAATAAATGATAATGCTATGAAGAATTCATTTCTGCAATGAGAGGAGGAGAAAGCATAAGGAGAAGGCAAGTAGCTCAGGAGACACCCGCCCAGCCAAGGAGTGGTGCGTGGAGGAGAGGAGGCAGAACCAGAGGGGGCAGTGAGAGACCAGTCACGTGTTTTCCACTCCACACCCCAAAGCCCTTCGCTACCCCCAGCAGGACCTGGTGAAATCCTGGGTCTCCTGCCAGGCTCACACTCAGACATCCCGAGTTCACATCGTGAAGGGGTTTTTCTCCAGATGTTCACACTGTATTGTGTGGTGATCATCATGTCAGTGGCAGGAACACTGAGAGAAAAATCTGAGACTCAGTCTCCTTATTCAGGTAGGTATTCTGGTTGAGCTTCAAAACGAAGAAGGGGTATAAAACAAAAGGAACAAAGGGACTGGCTGGCATCTATAAAAGCATTGGTTCCTTTTTAAAGCCAGGATACGAGGAAAGTTGAATGTGCACTTCTCAAGTTTGAGGGTCTCCTGATGTTACAAGTAATGATGTTTTTATGTGTGTTGTGGGGACAGTGGTGGCTACGTGGCATTTTTTTTAAAAGAGGATCTTAGCAGTGGAAACCTCCACAGGTTTCAAAACCCAGGTGGAAGGTGCTTAGGCTGAGCCACTAGGAGTTTATGACTCCAGTTAGGAGTTCCAAGCATGAGCACCAAATTGGGAATGGGGTACTAATTATTTCTTGAAATATGCCCTTTGTCAAGGGCATTGGGTATTTTAGACCATTGGGCATGTAGAGGAGAAGTTAAATGTGTGCTTGACCAAGAGAAGTTTGGAATCACTGGGGTAAAAAATTGAAATCAGCAGAATTGAGGGGGGAGTTGTGGGTCCATAACTGGTGGCAGAGGTTTCTGGGGAGCAGCTAGGTTTGGAGGGCTGTCTCAATGAGACAGGGAAAAGTACAAGACAGTTCTTCCTCTTCTCTGTGATCCATTCCCCCTACCCTGTAAATGAGGGCAAGAGACAAGAGGATCTCTTGGGACTCTTTGTTCTGGGAATTGGGTTGCAGGACTCAGGTCCTGTGATGTTAAGTTGCATGCAGGTGATTTTATGGCTGCTGGATTTGTTAGGGGTGGGAGCTGGATTTTGACTCCAGGAACAAAAAAGCCCACCCAGATCCCTAGACACAGAGAAGAAGAAGAAAAACCAATGGAGTGAGTCCTGTGGCTTTAAAGGGGTGGATAATAGTGAGAAAAAGTGGTCTTCTTGGAGCCACTGCTCATGTGTTCCTTCTCAGTTGTAGTAGAACTGAAACTGAGACACTGCCCGAGGCTTCCCAGTAACTACGGGTGCGGCAGAAGGTGCAAGTATGCCTGGCAATGCGGTGCGGGCTACGAATGCTGCTGCTATTCTCTCTGTGGTCCTATCTGCATGAACGTCAGAAAACATGGTAGGACCTCAGAAGCACCCCTCTCTTGCCATTTGGTTTTTAAGACCGTGGACTCCCTACTGAGGGGACAGACAGAATATGTCTTCCTAGTCCTGGTACCCAGTCCAACTTGAGGTACCCCCCCACCTTCCTCCCATCCCAAATCCCTGTCCTCCCTCCATTCCAAGTCACTTGCAGGCCCACCTGATTTATCCAAACCCCATAGGTCTGACATTTATGTGTCTTTACTCATTGGGCTTAAAACATCTATAGTGTGCCTGGGTAGCTCATTTGTTTAAACATCTAACTTTTAATCTCATCTCAGGTCTTGATCTCAGGGTCGTGAGTTCAAGACCCACATAGGGCTCTGTGCTGAGCATGAGGCTTGTTTAAAGCAAACAAGCAAACAAAAAACATCTTGAGAGAAGCGTGGTGTGTGAATATCCTAAATCACAGAAAATATGCCTACCACCAGAGTTTGGGAGGATCTGTTATACTTAAAGAAATGTTTTTCACCAGACTGTGTGGCCACTGAATACCTACCCATTCTCTCTTCCAGAGGCTGACACTGAGGACTATACACCCGTCACCACCACCACCACGCCAGCGTTTGCTTTTTCCATGACCACCACCCTGACTGGTTAATAAATGGATACGGGGCATCAGAATAATACTACTTGATGTCCAGTGGGACCATCATCTTGTCCCAGCTGGAAAGGAGGGGGAGGGAGGAAGAGGGGTCCCAGGGCAATTTCTCCTACCTGACAGCCCTCTTCCCTGAACCATTATATTATCAATCTCAATTCCTTGACAAATAAACTGTGGAAGTAATTCAGAAGCTCTGTCTCTTCTTCTATAATCCCAGGACCATTCACTGTCTCCACCTTTCCCTAAGCCCCCAAACCGTGTCTCCCAGTGCATTTCCCTGATTTCTCAACGTTTGGAAGTTTGTTCTTCTTAGCCAAGACTCCTGGACTCTCTTGGTTCACTGACTAACATACCTGGGGAAAACTGCTTATGTGTGGGATGTTCTTATGGTTACAGGAAACACCATCTCTCTGGGTTCCCCATACCTTGGTGCAGCCTTCCTTTTCTTATTTCTGGCCTGTGATTCTAGCAGGTTCCCACAAGTGGCCTCCCTTTTAACTAATCCAGGGAAGTACAATCTTCCTTAAAGGTGGCAGCACCCATGGTCTACAATTGGAAAGAAATGCCATTGACCTCTCCAAGCTGTCCTCTCAGACAATGCCTCTTTTGTTATCATTATTTACTCAGTCACTTGGAATCTGGAGGAATTTTCTCAAATATAAATACTCCTAGAAAGAATAGGCAAGCTTTAGAGGGTTATAGAGCCTACACTGTGCTCAGGCTGTGGCAAGGGCCACTCCTCATGAGTGCAGGTGTGGCTAACTCTATCTTTTGGCAGATAGTCCAAAGAAGGGTTAAGTCTTATGATCCAAGCAAACAGAAACCAGGATGGGAAAAGGCAAGAAGGGATGAATGAGACAGTGCCTTAAGTTATAAATATAGAGGGGTTGCTACATGTCCGTGTCATGGTATCATTTTTCTGGAAGAAGAGATGCTTGGTCCTTGAGGGATAGAGAGGAATTGGGATAGCTCAGAAGGAAAGTTAGTTTTCCTCCATGATGGAATTAAATACAGACTGGGGGAAAAAGAATGAGAACTTGAAGGAAATAAAAGGCTGATATCCTACCTTCTACTATCCCAACACCAACAGATGAAGTTGCAGACAAGGTTGGGTTATCAATTTGGTATTAAGCTCTATGACCCTCGCATATTCTAATTTGCCAACTCTTCCTTTTGGGTCCCTGTTGTTATACCCATAAAACCTGCAGAGCACAAGTATTGTTTGCTAAAATTAACAAAGGAAAACGAACAGGCACAGACAGGTGGCTGAAACTACCATAGTCCACTCAGCAGGTTATTACAAATAGATATGTAGACTTCATTGTCTAAAAGCCCCTGTGCCAATTTCCTGAAATACATACAAGTTAAGGGCCAGAGATATACTTAAATAGGGGTTCTAGTAGGGAATAGGGTTGGGAGGGGTGCTTTGCAGAAAGAGTATTAGCTGAGATGGATGAAGGAGGACAGGTCTGTAGTTTTCTTCTGGACTAGCAGGGGGTGATTGCCTTAGGACAAAACCAGTGAACTGTTTCCTGCTAAGAAATTAGCATAAAAAAGGGGTTGAGAAAAACTCTGGAACCACCAAGCAATAGGACACTCTTAACCTGCAGGTGCTTTAAGGAACATGATGAGCTTTTGCTTGTGGGTGTCTCACTTCAAAGCCCAGAGCTAACCTACTCTGAAAGCAGAAGCGGGAGGTGATTTGTATCCAAAATGTTGCTGGACAATCCTCAAGGAATGGTATTTTGCTTTCCTGGAAGGATCTCAAGGTCCCAAGTAAACTGGTCTGCCATTGCCAGAAGCATTATGGACCAAGAGACAATTTGAACATACTTCCCAGTAACTTATAGAATAGGAAGAAAAAACAAAACAAAATACAGCAAACCCAGTAACGATCTAAAAGATTTGAACAACACAAATAATAAGTGACTAATGTCTATCAAAAAGAATTCAGAATTACTGTGGAACATACATTCTTAACAAGAGCAAATGGAACATTTTTTTTTTTTAATTCTCAACAAATGTCAAGAAATTGAAATCAAACTGACCACGGTGGAATTAAGCTAGAAATAAATAAACTAAAAGGGCTAGAAAGATTTTACATATGATTAAAAATTAAGCAAAGCAATTCTGAGGGATCGTGGGTCAAAATGAAATCATGATAGAAAATAGAAAATATTTTGAACCAAAAATGAAAATATGACATTTCAAAACATATGCATACAGAGGGATGTTCACCAAATGACAACATATGAAACCCCAGCCTCTGTCCCACAACAAAGATCAACAATTACACAGGTGTAATTGGGCAAGCTCTGGAGTCCACATAGAAACTTCAGCAAAATGGAACATACACCTGAGAATAATTGCATACGAAGAGAAGAAAGGGCAGCTACATTCGCCTGCATCATCCCATCCCTGCATGCTCCATGCCAAAGGGAAGTCTCCCATTAAAGTCCCCTCACCATGGAAGGAGAGAGCAGGGTGGGTCAGTGCCCCACCAGCTTTCTGGGGTATCACACAAAGGGTGGGCTTCTGTTTCACCCCACACAGACCAACTAAGCTGAAACATATAGAGACAACTACTAACAGGAAATAAAAACAGTAGCAGCCACACAGTGGCATTGATTGTGGCAAACAGTGACCTGCTCTAATGTACAGCATGTTGATTATAGTCAATAATAGTGTAGTGCATACTTACAAGCTGCTGAGTCAATCTTACATGTTCATCACAAGCTTTTTGAGTCTATAGGCTTGTGTCTTCCAACATCCTTGGAAATTTCAAGTCATTATTTCCTCAAATGTTTTTTCAGCCTTGTACCGTTCTCTTCTCTTTCCATGACTGTGACAGATGTCAGGACTTTGGTTATTGTCCCTGAGGCTCTGTGTATCTTTTTTAAGTATATTTTTTGTTGCTGTTGTTCAAATTAGATAATTTCCATGGGTCAGTCTTCAAGGTCACCGCTCCTCTTTCTGTCATGTGCATTCTGATAGCAAGCCAATCCAGTGAGTGTTTAATTTCAGTTGTTATGTTCTTACCAAATTTCCTTTTCCTTCTTCTTTATGTCTTCTGTTTCTTTGCCAAGACATTCTATTTTTCCATCAGTTTCAAGGGTGTTCATGATAACTTGCTTCAGAATTGTTATATGGGCACCTGGGTGCTCAGTTGGTTAAGCATCCAACTCCGGCTCAGGTCATGACCTCACAGTTTGTGAGTTCGAGCCCTGTGTCAGGCTCTGTGTTAACAGCTCACAGCCTGGAGCCTGCTTCAGGTTCTGTGTCTCCTTCTCTCTGCCCCTCCCCAGCTCACACTCTGTCTCTCTGTCTCTCTCTCTCTCACAAAAATAAATATTAAAAAAAAAGAATTGTTATAATAGTTGCTTTAACAACTTTGAAAGATAATTCCAACATGTATTTCATCTCAAAACTGAAGTCTGTTGGTAGCTTTTTGCCATAGGTTGATATTTTGCCATAGGAGTTGATGTTTTCCTTTTCCTTCATAGGCTACATAATTTTGGATTATATCCTGGACACTATGAAACTTACAAGACTCTAGGTCTTGCTTACACCGAATGGAGAAGGTTGATACTGTGTTTTGAAAAGTAGTTTAAATGATTAGGTTCAGGCTGAAAAGTTCAATCTGTCTTGGGTGGGTTGTGTTCCAATGTCAGTTTAGCTTTTCAAAGCCTCTGTTTGCAGTTCATTTGGTGCCTCCTTGCATATGCACCACCAAGTGACTAGTCTGGGACCTAGGTCATGGTGTATCTGTTAGTTCATTTCTCGATGCATGTCAGCATGCACAGCTTGGAGGTGAACCCAGGAATAACCCATTGCTTTCTCAACTCCTTCCCTTGGTGATCTCCCCAGTGCCTTCTGTTTCCCCAAGTCTCCAAACAACTTAGGCTTTGTTTACCCTGCATTGCCAGGCCCTTCCGCAACTTCAGCTCCATATCCAGAGCCAAGTGGCGGAGAACAAACCAAAGAGAGAAAAGAGAAACAAGGACAACAGGGGTCCACCGACTCTCTTAGAATTACAGTTGACCCCCTGGATGGCTCGGTCAGTGAAGGGTCCAACTTTGGCTTAGGTCATGATATCATCGCTCTTGGGTTCAAGCCCTGCATCGGGCTCTGTGTTGACAGCTCAGAACCTGGAGCCTGCTTCAGATTCTGTGTCTCCCCCTCTCTCTACCCCACCACCACTTGTGCTCTGTCTCTCAAAAATGAATAAACGTGAAAAAATAAAAAATAAAAAAAAGAATTACAGCTGACCCAACGGAGGAAGATTTCACTTCTCTCAGAGTTTTGGCTCCTTCCAATCTTATTCCAGCTGCTGCCCATCACTACTAGAGATTTTGTTAGGGACTAGGAAGCAGAAGAATTTAAGAGGCACCTGGCTGGCTCAGTTGGTAGAAAGTATGACTCTTGATCTTGAGGTTGTGAGTTCAAGCCCCATGTCGGGTGTAGAGATTACTTAAAAATAAAATCTAAAAAAAAAAAAAAAAAAATCACCAGAATATTGAAAAAGTACCAAGTAGAATATCTAGAAACACAACATATACCTGAAGTAAAAAGCAAAAAGAAAGAAATTGTTTGATTCACCGAGGATTACTCAAGAGTAGCACCAGAAGCATAGAGAGAGTAGAAATAAATTTTTAGGGGTGCTTGGGTGACTCAGTTGGTTAAGTGTCTGACTTCAGCTCAGGTCATGATCTCACAGTTTGTGAGTTCAAGGCCCGTGTTGGGCTCTGTGTTGACAGCTCAGTACCTGGAGCCTGCTTCGTATTCTGTGTCTCCCTCTCTCTCTCTGCCCCTCCCTTGCTCATACTCTGTCTCTCTCTCTCAAAAACAAACAAACATTTAAAAAAATTTTTTCAACATGCTGGCTTAAAGCAATTAATCTAGTTCTGAATACCCTTTGGAACCTTCTTTGTATTTAAAAAAAGATCTGTAAGCTTTTATTGAGGTACACTGATGTGTAAAAATTGTGTATATTGAAGGTGGGTATAATAAATTTTGATATAGGTACATATTGTGAAATGATCAACATAATCAAGCTAGTTAGCATACTTATCACCTCAAATAGTCCCCCCCCCTTTTTATGTGTGGTGAGAACACTTAAGGCCTACTCCCTTAGAAAATTTCAAGTACACAACACAGTATTATTAATTATAGTCACCATGCTATCCATTGGATCCCCAGAACTTACCCATCTTTCAACAGAAGGCTTGTCCCCTTAGACATCCCCTAGTCTCTGGCAACCACTATTCTACTCTCTGCTACTATGAGTTCCACTTTTTGAAGTCTTGCAGTAGTTGCCTTTCTGTGTCTGGCTTCTTTCACTTAGCATAATATCCTCCAGATTCATCCATGTTGTTGCAAATGGCAGGATTTTTTTTTAAGGCTGAATCATATTCATGTATATCACATTTTCTTCATCCAATCATCTATCCATGGACACTTAGATGGTTTCCATATCTTGGCTATTGTGAATAATGGTACAGTGAACATGGGGGTGCAGATATCTCTTCAGTATTGCTTTCATTTCCTTTGGATATAGTATACCCAGAAGTGGGATTGCTTGATCATATAGTAGTTTTGTTTCTTATTTTTTTGAGGAACCTCCAGACTGTTTTCCACAGTGGCTGCACCAATTTAAATTTCCACCGAACACACACAAGACTCCTCATTCTCCACATCCTTGCCAACACTTGTTATCTTATGACTTTTGGATGATAGGCATTCTAAGAAGACACGAGGTGATATCTCATTGTAGTTTTGGTGTTTACTTCCCTGATGATTAGTGGTGTTGACATCTTTTCATATATGGTTGGTAATTTGTATGTTTTCTTTTGAGAAAAGTCCACTCAAGTCCTTTGTTCATTTATTAATCAGGTTATTTGTTTTCTTGTTATTGAGTTGTTTGACAAACACACAAAACCAATTTGCAAATACAGAATCTGCAAATAATAAGGATAGATAATAGAAAACTCAAAATAAGATTGTAGAAATGAACCCACATGTCATTAAATCCCATAAATATCAATTAATAGGTAAAGATTGTAGATTTTTAAATGTAGATTTTTTAAATGTAGATTTACACTGTTTCAAAAATGAAACACAAGTGCATGGAAAGGTTGAAGCAAACTGAGGGGGAAAAGTCGAGGCAAATGCAAACAAAAAAAAGAGATGGTATAGTTAGATCGATATCAGGAAATACAGAACCGTAAGACGAGTTTATTCTCAGGATAGAGGAGGAGTCACTGTATAACGATAAAAGATTCCATTCACCAGGAATGTTTGCATTTACCTAAATCAATAGAATCAAGATCTATTAAACAAACACCGATGCAATTGCAGACATAAATTGAGAAATCTTTGTAGTGAGAGCCCTCCACACACCGTTCCGAATTATTGACAGTCAAAGAGACAAAAAATTCCAAAGATTTAAGATATTTAAACAACACACTGTGGAGATAGGCAGTGCTCTGCATGCCACACTTAGCGAGATTCAGTATCAGAATGTAGATCACTGGATAGGAGTTATGTAGAAGATCACATCTTGGGAGGAAGCATCTGCTTACTGTGCCCAAGCGTGGGACAGGGTGTATGAAGGAGATCCATGGAGCTAATTGTCCGCCTCAAGGTCTGCCAAGTGACTGAGGCAAAAGGCACATTGTTGGTTGAGTAGCCAAGCAGGAGACGTGCCGTGCCATTGAGAGGGGGAAGATGTGAGGAAGGAGCTCTCGGCCATGGAAGTGGGACCTGAGGCTGGTGTACTCCCGGCATGGGTTGGGAGTGGGGGGAGCAGTAGGGGGTTATGGGATGTGATAGAATCATAGTGAGGCCTTACCTGTAGTTTCTGAAAATGGTAACCTGGAAATTCAACTGTTCCCCTAGCTCCTGACCACCTGTGGACCTTTCAGTTGCAAAACGCTCCTCCATTCACTGCAAAGAGCAACCTCTGCCATGTGGGGAAGCTGGGCAAAGAGGTAGGTTCGACGATGGGGTTCTGGGGAAGCTTCTGACTACCCAGGCTCAAGAAAGGAGGAGCCCACTGGGTTTGGAACGTTGTCAAAGGGACAGCTGGGAAATAGGGAAAATATCCCCACCATCGTTTTAAGTGACTTAGAATCTTATGGTCCCAGAAATTCAAGCAAATTGCCTTAATCTCTTAAAATTTCTCACAATTGCACCACTACACATGTATTAGAACGACTAAAATACAACATCTGCGATCTTAGATGCTAGCAAGTAAGTGAGGCAAGCGGAGATCTCCTGCACCACTAGTGGAGATGCAAGATGGCACAGACACTTTGCAAAGCATTTTGGTGGCTTCTTGTAAACATATACTTATCACACAACCTAACAATCCTACTCCCTGGTACTTTCCCAAGAGACATGGCAATTTATGCTCATACAAAAACCTGTATGAAACTGTTTGTAGGGAGTTAATTCATAATCACCACTAACTCGAAACAACCCAAGTGTGCGTTAACTAGTGAATGGATAAACAACCCATGGTGCCTCCATGTGATGAAACATAACTCAGCAACAAGAAGGTCCAGACAACACACAACAACATGAGGGAATCTCAAATGCATTATGAAAACATGTTGTGAACGTTAATATTTTAAACACTGCAACATAACTTTTATTTTATTTTATTTTAATTTTTGTTAATGTTTATTTATTTTTGAGACAGAGAGAGACAGAGCATGAACGGGGGAGGGGCAGAGAGAGAGGGAGACACAGAATCAGAAGCAGGCTCCAGGCTCTGAGCCATCAGCCCAGAGCCTGACGCGGGGCTCGAACTCACGGACCGCGAGATCGTGACCTGAGCCGAAGTCAGACGCTTAACCGACTGAGCCACCCAGGCGCCCCGCAGCATAACTTTTAAAACAAATCCTTTGGAGCCAAAATACCATCCTAATTTGATACCCACAATCATCCACTTAAAAAGTATATGGGGGAGGGGCGCCTGGGTGGCTCAGTCGGTTAAGCGGCCGACTTCGGCTCAGGTCATGATCTCCCGATCCATGGGTTTGAGCCCCGCGTCGGGCTCTGTGCTGACAGCTCAGAGCCTGGAGCCTGTTTCGGATTCTATGTCTCCCTCTCTCTGACCCTCCCCTGTTCATGCTCTGTCTCTCCCTGTCTCAAAAATAAATAAAACATTAAAAAATTAAAAAAAATATATATATATGGGGGAGGGGAAGGGAAATAAAAGCTAGAGAGAGAGGGAGCCAAACTATAAGAGACTCTCAAAAACTGAGAATAAACTGAGGGTTGATGGGGGGTGGGAGGGAGGGGAAAGTGGGTGACGGGTATTGAGGAGGGCAACTGTTGGGATGAGCACTGGGTGTTGTATGGAAACCAATTTGACAATAAATTTCATATCAAATATATATATATATACATATATATATATATATATGTATATATATATAAAATCTCCTGAAATCATTGTTGTACTATATGATAACTAATTTGGATGTAAATTTAAAAAAATAAAATTTTAAAAATTTAAAAAACAAAGAGGAAAAAAATATGGAAAGCATTTCTTTAAGAGTTGGACATTTCAAAACACTTCTCCTTCTCGTAGAACTCGTATTTCCATTCTTATTGCCCCACAGACTCACAATCTAATGTAATATAATCTTATGCTCAAAAGCCTTTTAATCACGACCTTTTCATACTGCTATGCCATAAACACATGTATATAGATTAAAATGTAAAGTTTTCAATTCCTGGGACCATAAGACTCTAGGAATAAAATGTTTTCTTACAGACTGATTTTTCATTCCATTTGTTACTTCGATAACATTATAATAGTGACCATATAAGTAAATACATTGAAATTATCGATTGGCAAAATTTTATTGATAAACAAAATTCTATAGGTAATGCATCTCTTGGTGATATGTAAGTGCATGGGAACAAAAGGAGTTTTGTTATAGGTATGTCACGTGGTTCTTGTAACTTCCAGATCATTGCCCCCCAATCATGTAATATTCTATAATAAAAAACTATTTTTAATGATCTAATCTAAATATTCATATAAGCTTACTTAAATCCCCTTTCTATGTTTACAAGGCATAGAACTGGAAACCTTATACTTGAAAAGAATTTGTTTCCTAGGAATTAGGATACTGATCACAAATCACACGTGACTTTCTCCATTTCTGGAAAGTTTACCAAAAAGGCTTTACCAGTATTTACCAAATGATCAATAATATTATTAATTAGACTTGTTACTCTTTTATGTAGACATATTGTTTAATCTGATACACTGTAAGCACTGGAAAGTTTGAATACTACTAGCTTCCATAGACCTTCCATAATATATATTTTATAAAATGCTTTTATCTTATTGCATGCTTTAAATACATTTTAAAGTTGGGGGAAGCAGCTAGTGGCTCAGTTAAGCATCCCACTCTTGATTCTCTCTCAGGCCATGGTCTCGTGGGATTGAGTCCCACGTCAGGCTCCAAGCTATAAGTGCAGAGCCTGTCTGGGATTCTCTCTGTCTCCTCTCTCTGCACCCCACCCCTGGCCCTCTCTCTCTCTCACTCTCTCTCTCTGTCTCTTAAAATAAACAAATAAGCATTAAAAAAAAATTTATGCCAACAGATTTAACTCTATTTATGGAAAATGTTAAACAAATCAACTAATTGGCAAAGTCAGTCCTCAATCGGCCAAATCAGGCCACTTTCTCCCACAATACAGCTGACTTCATTTTTCAATTGAAATTAATGTTTTCATACACATCCCTGTGGATATGTGCCATCACTCTTGGGATTTCTAACTCTAGAAGAGGGAGCTAAAGGCACAACGACTTACTATGACTTTGTCACCTGAGTGAAACAGGGTACTGACCAACCTCTTAGTATTTCCTACCCACACATTTTTGCTTTGCTCTTTGGGAAGCGTCCTCAGGAAAATGCACTCTCAAAGTGTTCCTTTGTTTGTAACTCAGTTTTTACACTTTGGACACATGCAAGAGATAGGTAAGAAGTATGGTCCCTACCCCTCCTTTTTTGGAAGCAGCACGGGGCTTTGTGCGAGACAGAGAAGGAGAAAGGCAGACTGCAGGCTCTTCCTCAGGCAGACCAACTTCAGGAAGAAGTAAATGCGGAATTTGAGAAGCAGGACATCATGTCCTTAAATCTGTCCGTGCCTGTGTACCCTCTGGAAAACCTTCCTGTGCCCTCAGGGGTACGTGTGCGCCAGCATGATCAGGACTGACTGAGTCGAATCTCGTCATTTTCACATGGGTAGACTGACATAGGAGGAGCCCCAAATGGCATGGCTTCAAAGTCTCTTCGTTCCTGGTTCGTTGCTGTTGCTACAGCACCCTAGTGCCCATGCCTCCCACGTCTGTCCCGCTGCCTAGGGCCACTGGGCAAGTCCCCCACACGCATTTGCTCATTCCCCATAGGACCCATGTTTTGTAGTCTCTTGCCCAAACAGATCCTCCTCAAATCAAAATGAATCCACTGTTTTAAAGTTGCCAGATTTAGGGGCGCCTGGGTGGCTCGGTTGGTTAAACGTCTGACTTGGGCCCAGGTAATGGTCTCACGGTCCGTGAGTTCGAGCCCCGCGTCGGGCTCTGTGCTGACAGCCAGAGCCTGGAGCCTGTTTCAGATTCTGTGTCTCCCTCTCTCTCTGATCCTCCCCCATTCATGCTCTGTCTCTCTCTGTCTCAAAAATAAATAAACTAAAAAAAAAATTAAAAAAAAATAAAGTTGCCAGATTTAGCAAATAACAATATAAGCTGACCAACTAAATTTGAATGATAAACACCAAATAATTTTTAGTATAACGATGGTCCTTGTATTTCATGGGATATACTTCTATGAAAAATTCTAACCGGACGTGCTGTATTATATTTGGCAACCTTTGGTCTGCATCTCGCCCTGCCCCCCCCCCCCCCCCCCCCCGGGAGCTCTGATTCCTACTAACTGACTACAGGCTAATCTAACCAATGAATTCCGAAGACTGGGTTAACAGGTGTAAGACTTCACACCAAAAGGGTGATTTGATTACGAGAATTTAAGGCACCCGAGGGCCTTGGCTAATCTTTTGGGGGAATAAAAGCAATGATATACACAGTGTTACAGGACACTCAAAAGCTGAAAAGGTAATAACTTTTTTTTTCATTCAGTGAATTATTTTTTTATTGACTAAAATATATTAAGCACTATATGCCAGTCACCATGCTTTCCACATACTTCAATTTGTTCTAATGTGTAAGAAGTAGTTGTGTTACTATTTCCTTTAAAGAAAACCAAGGCTTGGGGGCGCATGGCTGGTTTGGTCAGCAGAATGAGCGACTCTTGATTTCAGGCTTGTGAGTTCAAGCCCAGCATTGGGTGAGACTTAAAAATAAAATCAATAAAGAAAGAAAGAAAGAAAGAAAGAAAGAAAGAAAGAAAGAAAGAAAGAAAGAAAGAAAGAAAGAAAAGTAAAACTGAGGCTCAGTGAGGTTCAGTGGCTGAGCCAAGGCCACATAGCTGGCAAGTGGGGGATCCACAGTGTGAACTCGGGTCCAACCTCCAGCACTGCTTTTGACCACTCCATACCACTCAGGAGGAATCTCACACAATCTCATCTAACTCTCACAGTGACAACAAAGCTGCCAGGTAGGTGTATCATTTCCATTTCCTCGATGAGGAAACTGAGGATCCGCATACAGCTACACCTGTAAGTTACCAAGCCAGGACCAAAAACCAGTTGTCACTGAGTTTGGGGCCATAATTGCCATTCCGAACAGTCCAGGCATTGCTGTAACATTCAGAGAGGATACAGGATTAGAATTCTGGTGGCAGGGGTGGGAAACGATAAATTGCTACAAGTCTTTCCTCTTAGGCAGCCACGTAACATGGTTCAGGAGATCTGAAAAGGACTCCTGGCAAGGTCTGAAGTTCCACCAATAATATAGGTGCATTCTGGGCATAATGACGTTCTCTGTCTCTCTTTCTCTTCCTGTCTGCCTCCCTCCTCTCTTGCTGTTTTCAAATTGCATTTATGTATTTATTATATTAATGTGTTTAAGTTTATTTATTTTCAGAGAGACAGAGAGAGAGAAAGAGTGAGCACCCACGAGTGGGGGAGGGGCAGAAAGGCGGGGAGAGGGAGAATCCCAAGCAGGATACTCTCCGCAGACAGCGGGGGACCAATCTCACAAACAGTGAAATCAGGACCTGAGCCAAAATCAAGAGTCAGATGCCCAGCCAACTAAGCCAGACAAGTGCCCCTCAAAACGCATCTTAGTTTGAGAGGTAACACTGTATGGCCTTCTCAGTTCTTCACATCACAAAATGAAACAGTACATAAGGACCAGGAAGAGACATATGGAAATGGGATTGAGTGAGTGGGGGAGGGTCGTCTATTCATGAGGTGCTCTAGGAGTATCAGAAGCTAGGCTTGGATAACAACAGAAAGGAAATGAGGGATCCTTTGGTTAACCCTCGGTCATCTGGGACTTTCTTGCTCCTGGACCCAATGGGACATCTCAGGCCCTCCTGAAAGTCTCCTACCATCAGTGTCTTGCCATCAGTGGAGCAAGAAAAAGGTGTTCTCTCGTGTCTGGGGTTGCCCTGGGGATGACAGTGGGCAGACCAGCCCTGCAACTGTTCCAGACAAATCCCTGTGATCACTGATATGTGACCTCTCATGTAGGAGTGACACAATGGGCGAGGGTCCCGGTGGGACATGGCCCAGTGCCGGGACAGAGTGTGGGGCCAACAGGAGGGTCCTGGGCTTGAAGGGCCTGCCGTACTCTCCACGTGACCTCGGACAACCCCCTTCCCCACCGTGTATCTTGATTTCCTCATCTGTGAACTGAGGGAAGTGTGGACCATCTGCATGGCTCTCAGCACACCCTCTGTATCTCCGTCTGGCTTGTGCCTAATCCCCCGCCTCTTGTCACCCCACACAGGCACCTTCCTGTCCACAGTTCCACCTTCTCCCCAAGGAATGTAGTGCTCCTGCTGCTTCTCTCTCTCTTTTTGGAGGAGACATCTTCATCGCCAATGAAAAGAGTCAAAGGTGGGTCGAGGGAAGCTACGGCTGCCCCTTCTTCAGGAGGCCTTCCTGGGACTGAGGGTCAGACAGCAGGCAAGGACTCACGTCGGATGAAGGAACTTCTACTGTGGCTTCAGAGGACTAGCCCTGCTCACCCACCCTGGAACCTTTGAATCCTTCCCTGACTGGAGCCCCCAAATTATTTCCTTAACTTTGCCTCATTTGTATCTTTTCCAAGTTAATTTTTTGGAGGTGAATCAGACACTGGGGAGGACCTGAGGTGAGAGGACAGTGAGGAGGAGGTGGCACAAGTGGAAGAGAGACATGGGTGGAGGTCGGGAGCTCTCTTGGAAGTGGTGGCCAAGAGGGGAAGCCATGGGACTTGGAGAGAGATTAGGAGGAGGAACTGACCCGAGTCCATGTCTGACAGGATGCTGGGGTGACAGAGAGGGAGGAGTGAATCTCAGCGTTCTCTCGATAGCCTGGGGGCATATTGATGCCAATATAAAGATGGGAGCAGAGAGAAGGAGGCACTGCTAAGGCATAGGGAGATGCTAGTTCAGTTTTGTACATGTGGGAAAAGAGGTCTTATGAGATGCCCAGGTGTATGTTGCCAGGTGCTTGGATATGTGTCTTAGCTGGGAAGTGGGGATAGGTCAGGAGGGAGGCATAGGAACCACAGATAGCATCGTGGGAATGGATGTGGTCTGTGGGAAGTATGTGTCAAGTAATGACAGCAGAGAACAAGACCCAAACTTTGGGGAGAATTCCCAGTAGCTGCAGAGGAATCCCCAGTTTGTGTGCTTCAGGGGAGACCACATGGACAAGCTAAGTGGCTGGAGAAGGCTGGCTGGGAGGGAGGAGGATTCTAAGTGGGAGCTGAAGCTGACCGAGGGGGAAGGAGCTAAAGTGTAGAACCCAAAAAAGGTTTAAATGCCCCCAGATGCAGGAGAGAGGTGGGCCTGGGTAAAGTCAACACTAGTGAGGAGACATTTGTCTCTGGCTGTGTAACACACTACCTGTAGTTCAGAAGTCTGGTGTGTTGCGTCTGGCTCAGGTTCTGTCTCTGTTCAGGCTGTCACCAGGCTGACATCCAGGTGTCAGCCAGAGCTGCAGTTTCCATCTGGGACCCAGGGTCCTCGTTCATGCTTACTAGCTGTAGCATTTGCACTACTGAGGTCGCTTCCAGAGGCCACCCTTAGTCCAGGGCAATTAGCTTCTTCCATCCTCAAAGCTACTAATAGCCTGTTGGATTCCTCTCACCCTTCGAATCTCTCTTACCTCTTCTCTGTTAATCAGGGGAAAACCCCTCCTTTTTAAAGGACTCGACAGCTTCGGTCTGGCCCACTCAGATAATCTCTGTATTTTAAGGTCAATTAACTTGGGACTTTGCTCCCATCTATGAAATTTCTCCACAGCAGTACCTAAATTCATGTTTAATTCAATAACCAGAGGATGGGAATCTGGGGGGGTGCGACTTTAAGATGCTGCCTCCTACCGGGACGGATATGAGGCAGCCATGTTTAACCCTACAGAGGGAGGAAGCAATCCCATATCTGCCACGCTGTTCCCACGTGCCAGGTACTGTGATGAGTGCATTACAGACATCATCTTCCTTAATGCTTATAAGCAGACTGTAAGGAAGAGATTGAAATTCTCATTTTATAGGTGGAAAGCTTAGGACTCAGAAGGAAGACTTTTTTCTCCAAGATAACTTAGCTAGTCGTGTTGGAGTCAGGCTCCCACGCCAGGTCTGTCTTATAGTGCTCCTCTCGCTGCACCATTCCTGCCCACTTTAAAGATAACTGTGAAGTTACATAGTGGAACTCAGGTTGTTCTCGAGCTCACAAGGAGTCGGGGGCCCAAATCGGGTATCGCGACCACAATATTCCTATTTCCATGATATTTACACCACTCCTCACTAATTTCCCTGTCAACTGAGATACTGGAGGCAGAGGGATTAGACATTAAAATATTAAGCTTTAAGAGGAGAGAGGAGTTCCCAAACTTAAGGTAAGGCTCCTGGTCCCTATTTAACTCCCTGCTGTAGAATCTGAGATGCTTCCCTTCCCTTTCCTTCTTCCAGGAAACACAGTTTCCTGATTCAGATCAATCTGAATGAGCTACAAGTGGTGAGAGGCAGACCCAGCCCATAAGATAAGCAAAGCAAGCACTGAGGATGGAAGGTAGAGGAGAGGGCTGAGAGAATGTCACTATTCCCCTTTGCCATGGCGGGGGGGAGAGCTGAAACTCTCAAGGGATGTCAATGTGGACACTGTTCTCTTGCAGAGAAACCAGGAGTGTGCCCCCATGAGAGGATCACCTGTGAAACTAAAGTTCCAGATTGGTGCCAAACTGATGGGCACTGCGCGGAACAGATGAAGTGCTGCTCATTTGCCTGTGGGAAGAAGTGCATGGATCCACTCCAAGGTAGTGGCACCAGGGCTGAGGGCACAGGTGCCTTTTGAGGTGTCTTACTTCCTGCCCCGTCTAGAACTTGCTGAATGATTCCCTTGAATGGTAGGACAAAGAGGCCAGGGCTCATGATTTTCTCTTTTTCTAATTATATTCCAACCCTCAAGTACAAACAATGAGTCTAAGCATGGTGGATGGCAACTGGATAATATTGATGTTAGTCTTCTTGGTTCAACATTCAAGCATTCACAAATAACTAATACTTGTCGTATGCTTCCTATGTGTCAAGAGGCTATTGTTGCCACTGTGGTAAATGTAAACCCCAGTCAGCTTAGATGCTGGTCTTATTTTTGGACTCTTTGGCCTTCAAAGAGGTTTTCTGGTAACTCAAAGTATAGAGCATCTCATAAGAGGAAATTGTGCATTATAGATATAGATATCCATTTATTCACTCAAAAAATATCTACTGTTAGTGTCCTTTGGCCAAAGACCACCAGGAACACATATGTATTTGAACAAGTTGGATTTACTACTCATTGCAGTGAGGGAGAATGTTCACCATAGACAACCTGAGAGATCTCAGTAAGAAGCTGTTGGAAAGAATCTACTATGGGATTGAGGCTTTGACTGAGTAATTTGCAGGGGTGGATTTGGTCTATATGGGGTGTTGTCAGAAAGTGGGGCAATTTTATGATTATCTCATGTTATCTTATCTACAGAGAAGGGAGGCTAGACTGAGGATAAAGCCATAATGTAGAGAAACATAAATCACTCATAGATGTTGGGTATTCTGTGGCTTTCACAATTACTGTTTTTGGTCTCCCTTTATCATGGTCCCAGAGTGACCTTGTTTGATGTAGCTGTCTGGTGAGCTGGTTAATATCTGACAGGGGCACACCATGGCTCAGCTGTGAGCTCTGATCAATTTCCAAACATGAGAGATTGGTTTTTTTTTTTTTCCTTCTTGATGTTTCATTCTATCTATGTGCCAGGCACTTTGTTAGGCACTTTGGATAGAGTCATTGAACAAGTCTTGTCCTCCCAAAGCTCAGGCAGTAGAGAAGAAAGATCAGCTCCAAAGCACCTCATATGCTTTTCACTATGTCTTTTGAAAGGTGTGAATGATGCTCAGAGATTCAATGCAACATAGAGTATTTGTAGTAGAGCTAGGCTAGAAATTTTATTGATGATGGTCTCCTAATCACTTGGATCTAATACCAAGAACTGCACAAAGGTGAGGGCCTGAACCCTTCTTTGTTTTTGCTACCCTTTATGTTCTTCCCTCTTTGTTTCCTGCCCTCAGAACCCTGCATGCTACCCTCAGAGCAAGGAAACTGTAACAGTAATATCATGCACTGGTATTTTGACAATAAACATCACCTCTGCAAACCCTTTACCTATGGAGGCTGCTATGGGAATGCTAACAACTTCATCAGCAAGGAACACTGCATAATGGCTTGCACATTAATTGGTAAGACTTATATGCCTGGCCATCTGAGGGCCTAGTGTAACTGGAAATAGTACATCAGAATATTCATATGCTCAGGCTTTAAGGTTAAAATGTTTTGTTCAACTCTTAGCTCAATCATTCACTGAACAGGTGGTCTTGGGTCAGTTTCCTATTTCCATGAGCTTCAGTTTTCTTGTCTACAAAATGGGGGGGGGGGTCATGATAATATTGACCTGATGGAGTTGTTGTGCCAGGAAACAGATAGTGCACATACCTGTTGAGTGTTACCTAAGTACTTACTCAAAAATGAAACATAAGCAGGTCAGCTCTGGTTTCCCAAGAAGTAGGGATAGAGCACGGAGTAGGTGAAGAATAGGGTGGAGTGAAGGTGAGGGCTGTGGATTAATTCCTTACTATAATGACCATTAGCATTAATGTTGGGAGACAATGTCTTACAGAGCTTAAGTGACAAATGATGTAGATAAAAATCCCCCTTTTCCCACTTACTGCAAATTTCTTCACCTGTTTGAGTTTCAGTTCCCTCCCCCATAATACTGGAATAACAAAAGTCATTGCTGAGTTGTTGGTATGATTATATGTGATCAGGACACAAATATTTGACATGATGGCTGTTCAATAGTGCCGGTTTGCTAAATGGTAATAATTGAGGTGGTGGCCGTTGATGTTCAAAATGCACAGCACTGTGTGACTTTACAAAGCAGCACTAGAACTTTGACCTCAGATTCTGCAATGCAGGCTGAAATGTATACCATCACCTCCATTTTACAGACAAGAAAACAGAGAGGTAAATTTAGTTGCCCAAGGATTCACAGTGGGTCAGGGGTAGATCTGAAATTTTAATTCTATAGGCCTAGTGAGCCTGAATGGCCAAGGCAACCTTGTGGCCTGACCCTTTGTGGGAGGCTGTAAGGAATTATGGCACTATAAACTAGACCTTGGCTCTCTCTCAGAAACCAGAAGAAGAGGCCAGGGAAATTGGTTTGAGCTGGTTTGGGGGAAATTTATGTTTAGACCTCAGAAAGAACCTAACAATAGTTTTGAGAGTCAAACACACCATGGTCTGTTAGAATCTGACCTGAGGAAGAAGAAGAAGGACGAGGAGGAGGAGGAAAAAGGGGAGAAGGAGGAGAAGAAGAAGAAGGAGAAAGAGAAGAAAGAGGAGGAGGAGGAAGATAAGCAGTAGGAGGAAGAAGAGGAAGAGGGAGGAGAAGGAGAACAGGAAGAGGAAGAAGAGGTAGAAAGAGAAGGAAAGAGAAGAAGAAGGTGGAGGGGAAGGAGAAAGGAAGCACCTCCTACCCTCATAGAATTTGCAATCAGATAAGGACAACAGAAAACATGAACAAAATTCTAAAGAATTCATTTCAATACCATCTCTACCCTAGTGACTCACACAGTTGTATCTCCAGCCTGAATCTGACTCCCAAACTCCAACTGCCTTGTCTTCTCCTCCATCAGGATCTCAAAAACATCTCACACTTCATTTGTTTGAGAACCACTCATCTTTGCTCTCCCATCTCAAACCTGCTCTTTCCATACTTCTCTCCAGCTTGGTTGAAAAAACAAAACAAAACAACACAAACTTCTAAGTAACTCTTGATGAATCAGCATTGCGCTTTCTCAATCCACATCCATTGCATTAGGAAATCATTTTAGATCTACCTTGAAAATAGATCCAGAATCTGACCACTTCTTACCACATCAACAGCTGCCACCCTGGTCTGGGGAGTCATCTTCTCACCTGGGGCTTCAAACACCCAGCCTTACTCTCTTTCTACTACATCCTATGAGATGGTGAGGCATTACATTCCTTCACAGCCTACCAGAGGTCATCAGGGTAGAGTGAACCAAGTGACAGAAAGAGATACTAGTTTGGAGGGGAAGGGAAAGCTGTTTAAAACAGTGAGATGGGCTGGGGTTTGAGAGAACTCACATCTGCTCTTGTTTTAGTCAAGAAAGGACATTGCCCACTCTTCCCTTTCAAGAACCGTATGGAATGTTCATCTCTGTGTAAGAGTGACATCGATTGCCCCCAAAGGGACAAATGTTGTGAATCCATGTGTGGCTTTGTTTGTGCCATGGCCTGGACAGGTGAGGACTGGGGGTATACCTCCCAAAGTCTCCGGGGCATATGCTAAGGATGTCATGTTGTCCCATGGAATAGGAGACACCCCTTCAGTTGACCTTAGGCGTCTCTTGGGAACTTTTCCTTTTTTAATGCCCAATAACTGCTCTTGTGTTGTCGTGCTGATCTCAGGAAAATTATTTGCTAGGCTTCAAAGACAATCATGCATAGTATCACTTCCTATTTTTCCCCATGAGAACTTATTTATTCTAAGTCTCATCTTCAATGGCTGACAGGTGACAATACCCACTTATTTGTACAAAAAAAAATGATAACCATTAGGTACATTCCTAATAAGCCCTTATGTCTGCACAGAACTTCAGAGCACGTAGAGCATATCCACATCCTGTAGGTATGCTGGAGTAATGATTGGCAGAAAAATGTTGTTGGGGCAGAAGTGAACTCTGTAGTTTCTGAGGTTAGGTCTCACTCCTTCATGTAGTGCTGAGTTAGTATAGTCTTGTCCCAGAGATTGTTAGCCTTTTGAGGTACAGCACAGTATGGTGGAAGAAATCCAAGTCGTTTCAACTGACTTCAACTCTTCTACTCATTTTCATTATGGCCGTAGACAACTCATTTTCCCTACATGATCCTCAATTTGTAAAGTTTATATTTAAAAAGGAAGCTCTGGGTGCTCTCCCATATTCCTTTTATCTCTGGTAATCTGGGATCAGATAACCCAAATAAATCCATTAGCTCTTTGAGGGCCAGCAGGAATCCTATCAGATTTTGTAACTCAGAGATGTCAAGCCTTTTTGATACTCCTCAAATTATTAGCCATAGAAAGTTGATACTCTGCCTTGTACAATCTATTGTTACTCTAGGGGGAAGGGTAAGAGACTTCATCAGAAGAAAGCCCTGTTTAGGGTTCCCCAAATCTCCCAACTTTGTCTGAAACTATAATCAAGTATTTCAAGATCAAGTGTCTTATTTTATCCCATAAAGCCAAATCAGGTTTCTGCCCACACAAGCCTGTGGTGTGTTCCACATTTGATAGACCCAAGTGCCTTCAGGATAATGATTGCCCAGTGTCACAGAAGTGCTGTTCACATTGTGGACTGAAGTGCCTGGAACCTCAAAAATGAATAGTAAGTGGAAACCTTGCCAAGCTGTCTTAAGAAGTATAACAATATTTTATTCCATTGACCTATGTGTCTGTTTTTGTGCCAGTACCATACTGTCTTGATGATTACAGCTTTGTAATACAGCTTGAAGTCTGGAACTGCGATGCCTCCAGCTTTGGTTTTCTTCAATAATACTTTGGATATTTGGGGTCTTTTCTTGTTCCGTACAAATTTTAGAATTGTTTGTTCTACCTCTGTGAAGAATGCTGATGTTATTTTGATAGAGATTGCATTGAATATGTTGATTGCTTTGGGTAGTATTGACAATTTAATAATATCTGTTCTTCCAACTCAAGAGCATGGAATGTTTTCCTATTTATTTTGCATCTTCAATTTCTTTCATAAGCTTTCTAGTTTTTCATGTATAGATCTTTTACCTCTTAGGTTTATTCCTAGGTATTTTATGGGTTTTGGTGCAACTGTAAATGGGATTGATTCCTAGATTTCTCTTTCTGCTGCTTCATTATTGGTGTATATAAATGCAACTGATTTTTGTGTGTTGATTTTATATCCTACAACTTTGCTGAATTCATATAATCAGTTCTAGAAGTTTTTTGGTGGAGTCTTTTGGGTTTTCCATGTAGAGTATCATGTTGTCTGTGAAAAATGAAGGTTTGACTTCCTCCTTGCTAATTTGGATGCCTTTTGTTTCTTTTTGTTGTTTGATTGCTGAGGCTAGGACTTCCAACACTATGTTGAATAACAGTGGTGGGAATGGACATCCTCGTCATGTTCCTGATCTTAGGGGAAAGCTCTCCCTTTCCCCCCATTGAGGGTGATATTAGCTGTGGGTCTTTCATTTATGGCCTTTATGATCTTGATGTATGTTCCTTCTATCCCTACTTTCTTGAGGGTTTTTATCAAGAAAGGATGCTCTATCTTGTCAAATGCTTTTTCTGTATCTATTGAGAGGATCATGTAGTCCTTATCCTTTCTTTTATTAATGTGATGTATCACATTGATTGATTTGTGGATACTGCACCAGCCCTGAATCCCAGGAATAAATCCCACTTTATTGTGGTGAATAATTCTTTTAATGTATTATTGGACATGGTTTGGTAATATCTTGTTGGGAATTTTTGCATCCAGAAATGGACCCACAAATATCTGGCCAACTAATCTTTGACAAAACAGGAAAGGATATCCAATGGAAAAAAGTCTCTTCAGCAAATGGTGTTGGGACAACTGGACAGACGTGCAGAAGAATGAACCTGGACCACTTTCTTATACCATACACAAAAATAAACTCAAATGGATGAAAGACCTAAATTTAAGACAGGAAACCATCAAAATCCTAGAGGAGAACACAGGCAGCAAATTCTTTGACCTCAGCCACAGCAACTTCTTACTTGAAATGTCTTCAGAGGCAAGGGAAACAAAAGCAAAAATGAACTATTGGTGCCTCATCAAGATAAAAAGCTTCTGCACAGTGAAGGAAACAATCAGCAAAACTATAAGGCAACTGACAGAATGGGAGAAGCTATTTGCAAAAGACATATCAGGTAAAGGGTTAGTATCCAAAATCTATAAAGAAATTACCAAACTCAACACCCCTCCCCCCAAAAAAACAAATAATCCAGTTAAGACATGGGCAGAAGACATGAGTAGACACTTTTCCAAACAAGACATTCAGGGGCGCTTGGGTGGCTTGGTCGGTTGAGCGTCCGACTTCGGCTCAGGTTATGATCTCACAGCTCTTGAGTTCGAGTCCCGCGTCAGGCTCTGTGCTGACAGCTCAGAGCCTGGAGCCTGCTTCTGCTTCTGTGTCTCCCTCTCTCTCTGCCCCTAACCCACTTGCATTCTGTCTCTGTCTCTCTCAAAAATAAATCAACGTTAAAAAATGTTTTAAGAAGACATTCAAATGGCTAACAGACACATGAAAAGATGCTCAACATCACTCATCACCAGAGAAATACAAATCAAAACCACAATGAGATGCCACCTCACACCAGTCAGAATGGCTAACATTAACAACTCAGAAAACAACCAATGTTGGTGAGAATGTTAAGAAAGGGGAACTCTTTTGCACTGCTGACGGGAATGCAAACTGGTGCAGCCACTCTGGAAAATAATATGGGGGTTCCTCAAAAAGTTGAAAATAGAACTACCCTACAGCCTAACAATTGCACTGCTAGGTATTTATCCAAAGGATACAAAAGTGCTGATTCTAAGGAGCACATGCACCCTAATGTTTATAGCAGCACTATCAACAATAGCCAAATTATGAAAAGAGCCCAAATGTCCACCAACTGATGAATGGATAAAGAAGATGTGGTATACATAGATACACATACAAGTGGTGTGTGTACACACACACACACACACACACACTGTAATATTACTTGGTGATCAAAAAGAATGAAATCTTGCCATTTGCAACAATGTGATAGAACTAGAGTGCATTAAATCTAAGTGAAATAAGTCAGAAAAAGATATCATATGATTTCACTCATATGTGGAATTTAAGAAACAAAAGGGATGAACATAGAGGAAGGGAAGCAAAAATAAAATTAAAAAAAAGAGAGGGGAAACAAACCATAAGAGACTCTTAAATACAGAAAACAAACTGAGGGTTGCTGGAGGGATGTTGGGTAGGCGGATGGGCTAAATGGGTGATGGACTCTAAGGAGAGCACTTGCTGGGATGAGCTCTGGGTGTTACATGTGAGTGATGAATCACTAAATTCTATTCATGAAATCATTATTAGACTACATGTTAACTAACTTGGACTTAAATAAAAAATAAAAACAAATAAATAAATGAGGTTGGATTAAAATATGAAGAATGGATTCAGAAATATCATTTGTGAAGCAAAAACAATAGTATATTTAGAAGCAATGAAATGGAAAAAAACACGACAGGTTCTAAGAAGATATTCTTGATTAAAACAAAGCGTTTGAGATAATTTTAAAAATTGTTGTTGGGAAAAAAAAGAAGTATAACAATATTTAATGAGTTTACTTATATTTTATATATAATCATATCTGAAAATGATGAGTAATTTGACTCTCTTGTTTCCCAATGTCATGACTTTGTTTTCTTGTCTTTTTGTATCATGTAGAGACTCTGAAATAATGTTGAAAATAAAGGTAATGACATTTATCCCTGTCTGGTTCTTTATCTTAAAATCAGTGTCTCCTGCAGTATGAAATGTCATTTGTTGTGGGCTTTGGGATAAATAGATTTTACTGCACTTGGATGGTTTTCTTTTTATACATTTACTATTGTTATTGGATATTACTGTGGAATTTTATCAAATACACTTTAAGCATCTAATCATGTAATAATTTTCTCTTCTAATTTGTTAGTATAAGAACTTATATTATTAAATTTCCATATGTTGAACCATCCTTGCATTCCACACTGACCTTAATCATATTGAGGGTATACTTCTATTAATACACCGAAGGTACTTTAAGCAAATAGTTTATTCAGAAATTTCACATCAACAATCAAGAGAAAAATAGGCCTATTACTTTTGTATGTTTTGCTATTGGAATCATATTACTTTCAACAAACTAGCATGGAAAACTAATTGGGAGGTTACTTATTTTTCCTATGATTTGTAATATTTTAATATCTCGATTTATTTTTATTTTCTTTTAAGTAATATATATGCCCAACATGTAGGGCATGAATTCATGACCCTGAAATCAAGAGTTGCACACTCTACCTACTGAGCAGCCAGGCACCACCTATGGTCTGTAATATTTTAAATAAAAATTTCCATAATAATATTTTAATAATATTCTCTATTTTTTAGGGCTACACAAAATTGAGCTCCAAAAGCAACTAGGTAAGGTTTCTTCTATAGTGGTATATTTGAAATAATTTTTTATAAATTTTTAATGTTCATTTCTTTATTTTGAGAGAGAGAGCGAGCACGAGCAGGGGAAAGTCAGAGAGAGAGAGAGGAAGAGAGAGAGAGGGAGAATCCCTAGCAGGCTCCACACTCAGCCTGGAGCCCAACACAGGGCTTGATCCCACAAAATGTGAGATCATGACCTGAACCAAAATCAAGAGTCAGGTGTTGAACCAACTGAGCCACCTGGGCAACCCTATTTTTACTAATTTTTTTCTTGTACTTTACCTTACAGTGTATATAGGCTCTCTACCTCCTCCTCTGTAAATTTCGGCCTTTTATACATTGCTAAAATTGATCCATTTTCTCTCTATTTTCAAATGTATTACCTTAAAGTAGTATAACTGATTTTGTACATAATTCTTTGTCTTTAACTTTGTATAATGTTTTCTTCAATATACTCATGTTTCCACCCCACCCACACTATCCACCAATCATTCAAAGCATTTACCACCTATCTATCCGCTCACCTAGCTTGCATTGAAATACCTTTAAACTTATTGATCTTTCCACCCATTCTCTCACTCATATATCCACCCACTTACCCTTCTCACCCACCTTCTTTCTACATATCCAGCTGCCTGTTTTATATCTAGCCTTTACTCATCTTTCATACAAACACATTCTCTCATACCTGTCAACATAGGTCTCCATCATTTCTACACCCATCTCCCCTCCATCCACCTAACAATTCACTCATTTACCTGCCATTCAGAGTTTCCATCAATTACCCGTTTGTCCCATTACTAACCTATCCATCCTTATGTTCAATCCAATCCATTTATTCACCCAGCCATTCATCCCCCCAGCCATGTTCAGGCATTCATGCACCCAAATATCCATGATACCCTCACCCATCCTTTGTATTCTTCCAACTATATTCCCATTCATCATACTATGAGCCATCCATCTGTCCACATAGCTACCTTACTCATCCAGTAGTTTGCACCGAGTGTTTATTCTGGCCCTATTAATGTTCTAAACACTAGGTCCTAGACACAGACCTGTTCAATGGAGCTCAGGGTTTATTTGAGGAAACAAACACGAAACTCAGTAACACACTTAGAGGCACAGAAAACAACACAGAAAGCCAAGCACAGGAAGCTTGATCAACGTCTTGGCCTAATTAACAAGCAGAAATCTCCAGGTAGAGGCCATCTACCTTGGTACCCCTTGGAGTCCCTCATTCTGACCAGCAGATTGGTGCTAGAATAGAAGTGTGGCTGAGGTAGAGGGAGGGCACCATGACTGACCATCGGTGAGAGGAGATAAGGGAAGGAGGGCAAAGATCCACATGGATCCTTACTCAGCCTTCTTCAAGAAATTGAGTAAGGGAAGGGGCAAAAGAGGTCACTCATCCTAGGCCCCCAAGACATAAATTTCATCTCATCTGCTTGAAAAGTGAGACCCTTGGGTGGGACTTGAAATTAGGCAAGGCAGAATTGATAGAACAACTAGAAATTCTGAGTTTTCATTTACTTTCAAGAAAATTTAGAGAAGAATTCAGCCTTCCCTGGGGCACTGGGAACCATTTGGACATTTACAGTCTCTGTGGGTCCCTAGCTTCTGTCCCCACTATGGACATCACCTTCATCCCCTTTGTGTGCACTATTCCTCCCTACCTGCAACTCCATAGTAAGATATTATATTCACACCAATATCAGAAGGTTCCACAGTGACCTCTGACAAGAACTCAGATACTCCTTTCCCTTTTACCTTTATCTCAGACACTCACTCGGTGACATGGAGTCATAATCTGCACTCCTCTGGGCCTTATGACCCCTCTAAGATGAAGAAATGGACGTGTGCCCTCAGAGTCCTTGCACCAGGTGGTTCAGCTTTGTATTCTCTCCTGGCCTGAGTATGGGAGGGACATAGAATAAGAGGGGAGGGACAGCACTGCTCAAGACATCTTGGTGGTTCGTTAGAAATTCGATTCCCTGCTCCCTTTGTGGGGTTCAGTGGGATCCAGAAACTGATGGGATTGGACTGTGTGGTATAAGTGCCTGATATGCAGCTTTTTTATTTTAATGTAAGTGCCTGACACTAAGCTTTTGAGTGCTGAGGCATCCATTTCGAAGACATCCATATCGAATAAAGGCAGCGCCAGCTGTATAACACAGATATTAACAACACAGCTAGATAAGGAACCAGGCTGTCCTCACCCATGAAGTTCCCCCTTTGGAAAGGCCTCGAGGATCCCAGATAACAGACCACCCGAGTGACCCTGCTTCTCCCTCCCCACACCCTGATTCCCACTTTTATATGCTTTAAATTCGCCAATAAAAAGTGAATCCATGAAACCCTAGACATTCCACCCTTGGACCCTAATAAAGGCAGAGAGTCCCAGGTCCACACTTCCTACCCTTCTCTTTGTCCACAACCTTCTGTGTGGCCTTCTGGCATGCCATATACCCTCCAGGGCTTGTGAGTAATAATAAATTGTGTGCTCTGAAGTTCCCTGATGGTGTGGCAGAGGTAAGTCCTGTGATAACAATAAGAACCACAAAGGCTGGTCCAACCACAATGCTTCCCCGTGGTGGTGGAGGCATGTCTGTCAAGGGAATGTCTGTGGGCCTCACTTTGAGTAAATATGCCCCCAAGAGTGTCTCGGGCCTTCCTAGCTGAGAATATCACTGTCAATAGGCTGAGACACACACCACAGATTCCCACAGGGGGCTCTGTCTGTGATCCTAAATTCTGTGACCATATAGTCACTCACTGATGATACAGCTGGCTTTGTCTGGCTTCTGCCCATCATGTAGGACAAATGGAGAACAACTTGACCCAAAGTGCAACAGCTAGTTGAAGAAAGAAACAGGGACCCTACAGACAACATTTACTCTCTAAGGAGAGTCTCTCCCTCTACCGGGACTGACTGGCTGGCTGGCAGGCATCGTGGAGTCCATGTAGGAATGCTGCCAAATTCTCCAGCACTCTCTCCAGGGCCCTTTCACCAGTCCAGTCAGAAGCCAGCAACTCTACTGTCTATGCACTTCAACTGGGGTGTGGTCTCTCAGGCAGGCCTCCCCATTTTACAGTTCCTCCTCAGACAACAAGATGGATGGAGGACACTCACTAGAAGCCCTGCTGACATTCTCCACTGCTCTCAAAGCAATATGACCTTGACAAACAGTATCTGAAAACTCTGCTGACAGGCTCCTCCTCCCTCACACTCCACTCTGTGGTAACATATTTACTCTTTGGCCTTTGTCAAAGAATATGAACTACCCAAAGAGAAAAGGGAGAAGGTTGGATGAAATGGTGGGAGAGGGAGAAAGAGACACAGAGACCATGAGAAGCCCACAGAAAAAGAGAGTAAGGCAGACACCAGCACAGAGAAGCACATCTAAACAAAGAGATACCAAGACATCCATAGAGATACATTGTCAGAGATAAACAAAAGGGGCATAGCAGTTAGTGTGCAGATAAAGTGGAAAGTGAATGGAGAATGAGGACATTCCATAACTCTCAAAGTTATCAAGACCCCTGATGGTGGCATGTACTCCTAAGTTCACATGGAAAGTGAGATAAGCTTTGCCCACACCCCACGGTGGACCAGAGGGCCTAGCCTAGCCCAGGCTGTTGAGCATCATGAACCATCCAAGAAAAGACTCTTCCCCAGAGCTGTGGGCTGTAGATACCAGCTGGCCACATTGACGATCTCAGGAACTTGGCGTTCCCGGCAGGATAAGAGGTGTCTGGCTTGACTCCAGTTCTCACATCCAAGATACTGACTACTGAAGAAATAGGCTGGCCAGACATTTTCATATTCTGGAGCCACTGAACAGGCCAGCTCTTCTTCAGAATGGCGTCTTCTAGACTTTTGAGCATCCTGGTCTTATCCGCCTTTCTAGTGAATGTCCAGGGTTTCGGTGACTGGATCTTTCCCAGTAAGTAGTGGGGCCTCAGCCTTCGCGCTGAAGAGAGGGAGGGTGCTGGGAGAATGAAACAAGGAACAGGTGCTAAGACTTGAGTTGCTTCCCACCATGTTAGCCCTGGTCCAAGGTTGGGAGGTATTTGGAATATTTCTTCCAACTTCCCCCTTTATGGAAATGCCCTCTCTGAATGCAAGAATCTGGACCTGAGGCAACCCCCAATTTCAGCCCCTTTGAAGTGGAGGGTCAATTGGGGGTGGAAGGAAGAGTCACAGGATCTTGCATTTATGGGAGGGGCTTTAAGAATCTGGGAAGTCTAGGGGATCTTCCCCTTACCCCACAAAAAATAGCCCCCTTTCTCAGGATATTATCTCTATCAACTCCTGATTCTTTCAAATGTAGTCTTATGAAGTATTCCTGCATCCCCAGGGGTTCCCTACCTTTGGGATAAAAGACAGTATCCAGAAGTTTCTTTGAACTGAAGACAGTAATCCTCCATGACTATAGAGTAATAATGACAATTGGTTACCATTTAGTCAACAGTCAGAAAGTAGGGAGTTAGAGAGATCTGGAGTCAGACATGGTGGGTCCAAACTCTGGTTTCACTGTTCAGTAGCCATAAACTAGGGCAAGTTAGTTAGATTCCATGTGCTTCAGTCTCCTCCTGCACAAAATGTGGATGTCAGTAGAACTGACCTCTTAGAGGTATTAGGAGGATTATGGGAGATAGCATTTAAATTTTTTTTTAAGTTTATTTTTGAGAGAGAAAGTGTGAACAGGAGTAGGGGAGGGACAGAGAGAGAGGGAAAGACAGAATCCCAAGCAGACTCTGCACTGTCAGAACAGAGCCCGATGCAGGGCTCGAACTCACCAACTGTGAGATCATGACCTAAGCTGAAATCAAAAGTTGGACACTTAACACCCAAGCGCCCTGAGATAGCATTTAAAATGCACAGAAAAGTCCTTGGCGTATGGTAAACAGTGGATAAGCGTTAGTTAACATTGCTATGCATCAGTTCCTATGATTGTAACTTTACGCACTTTGTCTCATTTCCTCCTCAACAACTTTGTAAGGCTAAAACAAGTTTACAAGTGAAGAAACCAAGGTTCAGAGAGGTGAGTGGTAAACCAAGATGTAGAATTTAAAAACCCAACTCTCTGACGCCAGGGTGAGTGTTATTAATCATTGTGCAATAGCGCCCCTGGGAGGAACTCCAAAACACTGACTCCTCAACCAGGCCAAAATGACCAGATTAATTTAGACCAGTGGATTTCAATGGGCGATTTTGCCTTCCAGGGGACATTTGCAATATCTGCAGATATTTTTGATTGTTAAACTGGAGAGTGCTATTGGCTTCTGGTGGATAGGGGCCCGAGACGCTGAACACCCTACCGTGCACAGGACAGCCCTCCTCCTCCCATCAATAATGATCATAAAGAGTGGCAAGTTTGAGAAATCCTGCATTAGAGGGGATGGGGCTAAGGGGTGGAACTAGGGATGGGGTAAGAAGGTAGAGAGCGGTCAGAAGGGAAGTCAGTGTAGGCAGTGCTTGGAAATACATGAGAGCACCCTAAGGAAAAGGACTCCTGTGGATGAGCAAAGAGAAAGCAAACATCCCTGACTTTACAGAGTTGCCTTGGGTTGGGAGAAGAGTGGACACTGTGCCCTCTAAGATTCATGGTTGTAAAACTGTCCTTTCCTTTAGGGAGATGCCCCAGAATCCAAGAGAAATGTGAATTCAAAGAAAGGGATGAATGTACGAAGGACAGACAATGTCTGGACAACAAGAAGTGTTGCATCTTCAGCTGTGGAAAAAAGTGTTTAGACCTCAACCAAGGTAATACTAGGAGCCTCAGAATAACCAGCCCCTCTGCCCACACCCTCACCTTCTGTCCACCTGTGTAGCATCATCCCTGCTTTACTAAGGGCTGGTCTTTCAGCAAGATTGCTGGACGGGGAGACCTGTAATTTACATCCATCACTGCCCCTAATATTATGTGTGACATTAGGTAGTATCTTCATCCAATCTGGTCTTTGATTTCCCCAAACAGAATGTGAGTGTAGGATTGAAGCAGATAGTCTCTTGGCTGCTTTCACTCTTATGGTTTTCTTTTTTTGTTTATTTCTAACTCATGATTTTCTTAGTCTCCATGTGGCCATTGTTGGCACATTGTTGCTGCAAGTGATAAGTAAGCTATTGGTATTTACCAGCTTTTTGTTGCTGAGGGGCTGTCTGTCTGCTTCTCTAAGTTCAATTTAGCACCAGGAAACATCCCTTGACTACTGCAGACCAGAGGGTTTTTCCTTTGTTCCTGCAATCTTAACTCCATGCCCATCTTCTTGGGCTCCAAAAAGACTATCAAAGATTCTTTACTCATTTATTTAACAAATATGTATTGAGTGTCTCTGAGAGTCATAATGGGATTTGACTCGTGTGGTCAGGGAGGTAAGGAAGCCTTCCCTGAGAAAGCAAACCTGAAGTTGAGTTCCGAAGGATGGGTAGGAAATTTAGGCAAAGAGTGGATGGGAGGGATTTCAAGGCACAGGGAATAACATGCACAAAGGCTCAATGGTGGGGCTTAGAGAGGCCAGACAGCAAGAGTGTGTATGAGCACAGCATGAGGGAAAGGATCTGGTGAGATAGGGTCTGGTGGGCTAGCATCTCACTTTGATCCCAAGAGCAATGAAAATCCACTGAGGTGGACAGTGATGCGATCAGGGTTTTATCACTAACAGAGGAGAAACAGAAGGATTTCAGGAAAAGAGGATATGGTAGCTTGGACCAGAGAGGTAGCTGAGGGGATGGAGAAGAGTGGGCTGTGTTTGAAAGATGTCTAGGCAGTAAAGTAAGCAGGACTTGACAATGGACAATGGGGCAGAGTGGGCAAGAGGATGGTGAGTTGTTCCTTTGCCTAAAGGTGAGTGTTTTCAACTGATGAATGGATAAAGAAATTGTGGTTTATATACACAATGGAGTACTACATGGCAATGAGAAAGAACGAAATATGGCCCTTTGTAGCAACGTGGATGGAACTGGAGAGTGTGATGCTAAGTGAAATAAGTCATACAGAGAAAGACAGATACCACATGTTTTCACTCTTATGTGGATCCTGAGAAACTTAACAGAAACCCATGGGGGAGGGGAAGGAAAAAAAAAAAAAAAAGAGGTTAAAGTGGGAGAGAGCCAAAGCATAAGAGACTCTTAAAAACTGAGAACCGAGGGTTGATGGGGGGTGGGAGGGAGGGGAGGGTAGGTGATGGGTATTGAGGAGGGCACCTTTTGGGATGAGCACTGGGTGTTGTATGGAAACAAATTTGACAATAAATTTCATATATTGAAAATAAATAAATAAATAAAAGCATGCCATTAAAAAATAAAATAAAATAAAATAAAGGTGAGTGTTTTTGAATCTAGGTTTTCTGAGTTCAAGTCTTAGTCTGTCACCAGCCTGGGCAAATTAACAACTTTCCCCTGTTGTTCCTCACTTTCCCCAGATAAGAAAAGAACCAATGTTAAAGACTATTTGGAGGACCAAACAAGATGATGCACAGGAAGTGCTTAGAGCAATTCCTGGACACAATTTAGCCAAGTGACACATATTAGCTTAAGTTATTTGTTTAGGGAGTTCCTAAAAAGCAGAGGCCATGCCTTTTGTCTCTTAAAGCATCTTGATGGGCACATGAGTGGCTCAGTGAGTTGAGTGTCACACTCTTGGTTTCAGCTCAGGTCATGATCTCGAGGTTTGTGAGTTCGAGCCCCACATGGGGTTCTGTGCTGATGGTGTGGAGCCTGCTTAGGATTCTCTGTCTCCTTCTTTCTCTGCCCTTCCCCTGCTCATGTTGGCACTTTCTGTCTGTCTCTCTCTCTCTCAAAAATAAATATTTATTTTAAAAAGCATCTTGCACATAGTAGGTGCTCAATGAATGGCTTATTCGGTTCAGGTCAGGGTGCATTTTGTTTTACCCTCAACGTTCTGCAAGATCCTATTCTATGCCAGACCACCTGCTAGGAATGGGGCTCCAAGATGAAATCAGACACAATCTCTGCTCCCTTGGAAGCTCATGACCTCATGGAGAAGACTGAGGAGGGAATCCATTGACAACCATGCACAAGAGATTCAGAAGCATGGTGGAACAATGAAGGGTCGGTCCAGGAAGCTATGGGGGTGTGGGGTTTAGACCGGAGTCAGTGACATCACAGAGGAGCTGATGTCTGAGGAAGGTTTTGAAGGGAGAGTGGGACTGTCGCTAATGAACAACATCGGGGTGGACAGAGGAAATGAAAGCGAAAGGTGTGGAGGTGTGGGATAGCATGGGGTGTTGAAGGCTGCAGGAGCATGTACCTCAAATGGTACTGTGGTGTCAGGTGGTGGTGCAGACCCACAAGCGGGATCCAGACTACAAAAGGCTTGTGGGTCAGTGGAAGACTTTGCCATGAAGTAAAGGTCCTAGCTGTGGAATGACATGATCAGCTTTGTTTCAGGTCCAGTAGGTGCTTCCCTCTGGCAGGCAGAATGAAGGACTGATTAGAAGGGCCAGAGACAGGGCCAGGAAGATCAGTTCCAGGCTATCCCAACAGTCCAGGCATGAGACACCAAGACTTAAAGAGAGTGGCAGAGAGGTGAGCTAAGAGGAGGATAAAAATCAGCAGGACTTGCCTGTTCAGCTATGGGAAGTTTTCCCTCATGGAACTCAGAGTTGAGTTCAGATCTACATTCATTTTCTAGGGCTGCAGCAACAAAGGACCACACACTGCGTGGCTTAAACAACAATATATTGTCTCACAGTTCTACAGGCTACAAGTCCAAGGTCAAGTGTTGGCAAAGCAAGTTCTTTCTCAGGTTGTGAGGGGGAGAATCTGTTCCATGCTTTTCCTCTAATTCCTGATGGTTTGCTGGCAATATTTGGCAATCCTGGGCTTGTAGACTTCTGCCTTCAGCTTCACATCTCTCTCTCTCTCTCTCTCTTTCTCTCTCTCTCTCTATCTGTGTGTGTGTGTGTGTGTGTCCAAATTTCCCCTTTCTATAAAGAAACCAGCCCTGTTGGATTAGGGATGCATCCTACTCCAGTATAACTCATCTGAACTAATTACATTTGCCACAACTCTATTTCCAAATAGGGTCACATTCTGAAATCCTGAGGATTAAGATTCAACATACAAATGGGGGCGGGGTGAGTAGGGAGAGACACAATCCAACCCATAACAGGACTGAAGCTAACTGAGGGAAGAAAGGTGCTGGACCATCTAAAATACTAGTCCCTGGCTTCCCTGAGTGGACTTCCCCTTTACTCATGATCCCATATTCTCTCTTCCTGGCATGGTTTAGGGGGCAGAGTATGTGGTTTATAATTTGCCATTTCCAAGGCACTTCCATATCTTTAATCCATTCAGGATGTATTTACTGAGCAGCTACTCTATGCCAGGCACTGCTAGAAGCTGCACATTCAGATATAATCAAGGAGTTCACAACCTCGAGTGCCATGAAGGCAGTCTCACTTGTACCTCAGGATGGCTCTGTGCCACAAGCAGGGTGAGATTTTGCATTCCCATTGTACAGAAGAGGAAGTCAAGGACAAGACAGGTAATGTGGGAGGTCAATACACACACTGATTTGGGAGCAGAGCCTTCAAATTAGTCTCCTCACTCTCAGGAAGATAACAGGGACAGTGACCAGAAGGAATGGGAGAGACCGATGTTCTCCGGGGATGCAGACACCCAAACAGCTTCACTCTGGGGTCTCCCTACAATGTGCACAATATACCAATGGGTCTGGGCTCCTGAGGTGTGAAAAGGTGAAAGGAGCCTGCTCAGTTTCATCTCTGGTGGTGTCCAGGGGTAACAATAACAGCTCCTTTTTTGAGGGGTGGGCACTCTTATTTCTCAACTCTGGGGTCTCCCTACAGACATATGTGATATGCCCAAAGAAACTGGCCCCTGCATGGCCTTTTTTCATCGTTGGTGGTATGACAAGGAAAAGGGTACCTGCTCCAGGTTCATCTATGGTGGCTGCAAAGGAAACAATAACAACTTCCAAACCAAAGACATGTGCCAGAACATGTGCTCCAAAAAACGTGAGTCCCTGGGGCTTCCCAACCTCATTAGGACCACGCTGAAAGGTCTGGGTGTTGGTTGCTTTGTTCAGGGTTGGCTACGTCCTTGGCAGACCAGTGCTGGCAGAGCCAGCTCCACTTGGGGGGTAAGTATGCACCTGGCAGAGGGTTGGATAGCAGCTTTCTGGGAATTGAGTTTGGGAAGGGACATGGTCATGAATCAAAGCTGGCAAGTATGAGGGATGGAAGGAGGATGCAGACATGATGAAATCCCAGAGACCAACTTCAGAGAGGTCACAAGACGTCCAGATTAGTGCTGGATTGCCAGCAATCTGCTCCCAACCACATCCAATTCCGCTTTTAAGGAGGAAGCCATAGCTCCCCAAAGCAAACCCACTTTGTTTTAATCTGCTGTGCAAAGATATACGAGCATAACTTCAAGACTTGTTCTGAAGATAAGCTGAGCCCAAGTGCTTAACTGATCCTGTCCTACATTCTCTCCAGGCTTATAATCCTCATTGCATTAAGGATGTACCTGAACAACCACCAGGATTTGGCTCATGATCCAAGGCTCTGTCTGTGTGCCTGACCAATGGTCCATGCTGGTTTCCACTGTTCTACTCTCACATTCCAAGACCTCAGCTCTTCCCCTTACGGAGCCCCAGGATCTGCATTCGCCTTCCTCTATCTCAGACTCTTAAACATGGTATCATTCTGTTTTGACCCATCTCTGTGCTTCTTTTCTTTATGTCCAATGTCTAGAGCCCCCTGCATAGCTCCCAATTTACCCCAATAAAGTACTTTGTGTAGTCTTGTGCCTCTGAAGCTGAATAATTCACATCTGTTGGTACATTACACTTTGCAGAGAATAAAGGGTCACTGAGGCCTCTTGTGACACAATGAAAGGGAGGGGAAACAGTCAGCTCTCGAGAGCTGAGAGCTGCAGGGACATTGTCCTCCTCTGTTTCTTCAAAAAATTGTAAGACCCTTTTAAGACAAAGGTCTTTGGGCATTGCCTTAGTTTGGATCCCCCAGAAACTAATCCTGGGACAAGGACATGCGTGAAAGCAGTTTACTTGGGAGATCTCTCAAGACACACAAGGTGGGGATCGGGTAAATGATACAGGCAAGAGAGGAGTCGACTATAAGCTGGTTACCGTCGGGGGAAACTGCAGCTTATTCTCCCAGGGGCCTTCTAAGGAATGCTGTAAAACATGTGTCCAAATGTCTGCATTCATCTCCAGTGACGGGGCAGTTGAGTCATTTAGTCATTGATTCCCATTCCTTCCTGGATGCCTGGGGGTATTAAAGCCCTTGCTCTTCCAGACTGTTCCACATGCAAGCTTAGCAAGATGTCAGGGAGCCAGAGAAAACCCATAGCACAGAAGTAGAGGCTCTGACACTTGAAGTTGGAAGCTGTCTCTAAGCACTGGGTGTCATTCGGCCACAAAAGGAGCAAAACACTAACATATGCCACAAAAACCGAAAACGTTACTCTAAGCAAAAAAAAGTCATACACAAAAGGTCACCTACAGTATGAATCCATTTTTATGAAGTACCCAGAATAGGTAGATCCATAGCAATAGAAAGTATGTTAGTGGTTGCCAGGGATGGGATTGGGCTGGGGGGAAATAGCAACTGCTAGTAGGTATAAGGTTTTCTTTTGTTTTTGCTTTCGTTTTTTAAGTTTTATTTATTTAAGTAATCTTTACACCTGACGTGGGGCTTGAACTCACAACCCCGAGATCAAGAGTCACATGCTCTTCCAATTGAGGCAGCAAGGTGGCTTCTTTTGGAGTGATAAAAATATTTTGGAACTAACAACGGTGGTGGTTACAGAACATTGTGAAGGTACTAAAAAGCCACTGGTCTGTCCTCTTAAAAATGGTTAATCTTATCTGATGTGAATCCCACCTCAATTTTTCTAAAAGTGGGTTAGGAAAAACAAAAATGTGCACCAGGTCTGTCTCCTGTAGCTACAGGTGAAATCAGAGGCGAGCCAAGAACATGCCTTATTAAACCTTCCAACCTTAAGTTGGAGAACCCAATGGAAGAATCTTCATGCCCCATAGCTGCTGGTTCTGATGTCATAACTGATAGTTATTATTTCCCTCCTGCATCAACCATTCCAAACTGCACCCAATAATAGAGGCTTTCTGTTAGTGCTGGCAACCTCTCCTGCTCTCAAAGCAGCATGATCTTGACAAATACTTTCTGAAGATTTGGTCCAACCTGAGATAAACCTGTCTCCTTCCCCACATGCTACACATGGTAATACCTTTACTTTTTGACGATGGTTAAAGAAAAGGGATGGCCCAAAAAGAAGAAAAAGGAGAAGGACAGAAGGGAAATGAAGGGCAGGGAGAAAGAGACCCGGAAGAAGACTCACAGGAAAAGAGAAAAAGGCAGGCACATAGCAAAAGGAGGAAGCACAGAAAGAAGAAAAATAGGAGCGCCTGGCTCAGTTGGTTGAGTGTCCAGCTTCGGCTTGGGTCATGATCTCGTGGTTTGTGAGTTCGAGCCCTGCGTCGGGCTCTGTGCTGACAACCTGGAGCCTGCTTCAGATTCTGTGTCTCCTTCTCTTTCTGCCCATCCCCCACTTGCGCTCTGTCTCTGTCTCTCAAAAATAAATAAATAAATGTAAGGAAAATTTAAAAAAAAAGAAAGAAGAAAAATAAAGTGTGAGAAAAATAAGGAGACAAATAGACATGTCAGGAGAAGGGTAAGACTGGAAAGAAAACTGGAATATTCTTGATCTCTAAACTCCACTGGAAAATGGAAGATGCTGGAATTGAACTTCCCTTTCTCCAAGGGAGTCTAGAAGTCCCAGACAGGCTTTGCCTCTCTTCCTGGTTGACCAGAGAGCCAGAGAGCCGCAGCGAGCTGAGGAGTAGGAGCTGCTTTTCAAGAGCTCCTTCCCCCAGGGTTGGTGCTGTGGGTGCCAGCTACTCCCACCAGTGGCCTCGGGGACTTGGCGTTCCCCGGCACAGGAAGTGTGGCTCCTGTGCCAGGACAGCCAAAGATCAGAAGCAGGAGCTACTGCGGAGCAGTTCCTAATTTTCGTGCCAGCAGCCAGGCCAGTAGCTCTTAAAATGGGGCCCTTGGGACTTGTGCCAGTCCTGGCACTATTCATCCTCCTGGGGAGAGTTCAGGAGCCTGAGCTGGTTGAGGGGTTGCTTGGCAGTAAGTATCAGGGACTAGCCCTCCCGGTGGAAAAACAGAAGTTTCTGGGAGGGAGAAACAAAGAATTCTACAGAGGAGGAACACTTCCACCTTCAGCCTGGGACCCTGGGCAGGAGAAATGGGAGATATTCTCAGTCCTTTTCTCAGACCCCAAACTCCTGGTCAGATGCATTCCACGAGCACAGGGACCTGAGTCTGTAGCAACGGACTCCCCACTGTCATTATGAGAGGGATTCCTTCTAGACCAGGGGGCCATAAGATGGACTAAAACGGTGCTGGAACCTTATGGACCTTTCCTATAAGAAAGATCCCCCCCGCCCAGCACCACCCTTAGCACCTTTAAATCTCCCAGTTGCAGCCCCAAAAGTCTCCCCATACCCACACCCCCAGAAGGTCCTTGCTTTTGGAGTAAAGAATGGTCTCTGGAAGTCCCTTGAAATGCGGAAGTATGAAGATCCCTTAAGTAGCAGCTAAAATACACTGAGCACTCAGCAGTGAAGCCATACATTCATTGCAGGTTCAAATCCTGGTTCCTCTCCTCGGTAGCTGTGTGTGACCTTGGAAAGGTTCACATAACCTGCCTGTGCTGCAGATTCCTCTGTTTATAAAATATGGATATTGATAGGACTCACCCACAGAGGTGTCATGAGAATTAAGGAGAAAAGGACAAGGGCACAGTAAGCATCTCGTTAATATTAGTTATCATTATTACGCCCCAGGCAGCTTGACGATGGCTTACAAGATTTGTCGCCTAATCCTCAAACCAACTCTATAGGCAGATGAAAGAGGCAAGGTCCAGAGATGATGCCTGTCATACTAAGGGTTGCACAGAATTCAAAGTCCAGCCACTTGACTCCACAAATGGAGATCTCAGTCACCTGGAGGAGCTACAGCACTCTTGCCCCCACCCAGGGAACATCCAAATACAAGAAAGCCAAGTGACCAGAGTAGTCCTAGTGGAGAGCATCCTATGAGTGGTGGGGCTGGGGGTAGGGCTGGGTGTAGGTACTACATGGTGAGTCGTTATCGGGTTGGGAGTGGGGACAGTGGTGTGAAAATCCTGTGCCATCTAAAGGTCACTACCTTCTGGGGACGATGAAGTGAAAAAAGGCTTCTCTAACTCTGCAGTGGTGCTCTGGGCCTGGCATTGGAGGGTTCTGGCCTCCCTTCTTCCCTTGTTTTCTCCCTCAGAGAAGTGTCCCGAAAACAAACCACCATGCAGTTTCAAAGAAATCGACCACTGTGGGAGGAAAAAACGTTGTTCGGGGAAGATGAAGTGTTGCAAATTTAACTGTGCAAAGAAATGTGTAGACCCAGATGAAGGTAACACACAAACTCCCTGAACTATCCAGTGCCCTCACTCCTGACCCGCACTCTCTGCCCATCAGCACTGGCATTGCTGGACCCCTCCCCTTGAATGATGGCTGGTCTCTGACCAAGAGTCTGGATGCATCTTCTGCCTGACACAAATCCTAGCAGTGCTGGACTGGGATGGAGTTTATTTCTTTTCTCCCCTATTTAGGTATGTGGTGTGAGTAACAGAGATTTTCCTTTATGGGCCTTAGTCTCCCCATGTGTAAGAAAGATATAGGCATTAGACCACATGGTCTCTTGGCTATTCTTCCGCGATCCTCTGAGATGTCAAGGAACCACGGAGGTCCTATCAAATGCCAACATGGCATCAGGAGATATGATAGCTCTAAGAAACAAGTATCTTTCCAGGCCTCTTTGTCTGTATAAATCCAGGATGCCTTCCCTAACCATTTTTGACCTCCTACTCTCTTTCTGCTGTGCCCATATGATTGAGCTCTAAAGAGGACCATCAAGGACTATTCATTCATTCATTCTTTCTTTCAACAAGTATTTCCTGGTGCCTCTTACACCCATGATGGTCTCTGCTTACTCAATATAATCCAGGGAAGCAAGAAGGTTTTCGTGGGAAAAGATCCAAGATATAAGATCAGAAAGATGGGTTGTAAGTAGGCAAAAATTGGAGGGAACAGCTTTCAGGCACAGGTAATAGTATGTGCGAAGGTCCTGTGTGAGGAGATAGCCTGCTCAAGTCTAGAAAGTCTAGAGACCAGAGAGCAAGCGTGCCCATGATAAGAGAGAGAAATATGAGGATGGTAAAGCCAGGCTAGGTAGGCAAGACTCTGACAACGTTGGTTTTTGCCAGCCAGAGTAAGGGATCTTGTCTTGATCCCACAAGCAATAGAGTATTTATGTTCAAATCCCTATGTCATCTTCCTTAGGGAAGTTACTTAGCCTCTATGAGCCTCAGTTTCCTCATCTGCAAAATGAGGACCATAAGAGGACCTACCTCATAAGGTCATAGGTTAATATGTGTCAAGTGCTAAGAACTTTAATAAATACTGTTGTTGTTATGCTTTAGGCTATGAGGTTCTAAAGAACTCTATTTGTACTTTGTAGTATTGTGAACAAAATGGTTACTCAATAAGTATTTCTTGAAGTGCAAGATATATATTCCTAAAGCATCCTCTCAGTGCCAAATTATCTGCTAGGAACTGGTGTACCAAAATAACATAAGGTGCAAACCTCACATTCTGATGGAGGACTCAGAAAATATGAACAAATAATTACACAGAAGTGATCAATATGTGTGCAAGATTGAAAACAAGAAGAGCAAAAATTTAAATTTAAAAAAAGCAATAAAGAAAAGCAAAGAGTGAGGAATAGGGCCAGGAAAGACATCAAAGAGTTTGATGTCTAGGGATGGTTTTGAGGACTGAATAAGATTGCACCTAGTAAGCAGAAGAGGGATGGACACTCCAGGCATGTGCAAAAGCATGGAAGAGTAGAGCAGCATAATATTTTTTAGCATGTTCATGTAGCTCTAAAAATATCATGCCTTACATTGTTCCAAGCCTATCCACAAGCCTGGAATATTCTCTAGCAAGGCAGAACCCAAAGAGTACTGCTCTGCAATCTCCCTGCAGACGTATGCAGTTTGCCCAAGGAAGTTGGCCTCTGCCTGGCCGTCATTCCACGCTGGTGGTACAACAAGGAAACCAAAAGTTGCTCCAAATTCACCTACGGTGGTTGTGCTGGAAACAACAACAACTTCCAGTCTGAAGCTGTCTGCAGGTCCTTCTGCCCAGATATGTGTAAGTCCCAGGGGTCCCATCTCCCAAGCTCACTTGCACCCGTGGGAGGTCTGGGTGTTAACTGGTCCATTCCAGGAAGTTGGCGGGCCTGGAGCTGACAGAATCAGTCCAATCATGAGATAAGAATGCACCTTGCAAAGGGTAAATAGAGGACGTTTTGGGAAAGAGAAGGTGGGAATAGAAGCAGTAGTCAAAGGGAAGTTGGCAAGTAGGAGATGGAAACGGGGTGCAGAAAGTGGCAGCACAAGTGGTGGAGTGCCCAAGACCATGTCAGAAGGAGGCCCAGTGAACCAGCCCAGAGCCCAGGGCTGGCCACCATGCACCATCACCCGTCCTCTTCATTTTCCTTTTTAAGGTGATTATAGCTAGGACAACCACATGCTTTATTGACCAAACAGAGAAATTTGACAGTGAAAGGGGATGCCATTCGTTACTACATTGGGATAACAGCCTTAAACTGGGTCTTGACAGGAAAAGACGGAGCACATGATCACCCTATGAGCCCCCAAAATCACTCCACTTCTGTTTTCTCTTCCTGTGCAAAGATATAAATATGACCCCATCTCCTTCTTTCCATTAACTCTAGGATTTGGTTCCTAAGGTGAGTATGGCCCAAGCATCTCATCCTTTTCTATTCTGTTATCTTGCAGAGTCACCAACTCCCTGGGCAGGATAAAGAGAAGTAGAACAACCTCCAGAACTTGGTTGTAATCCAGGGCTCTCTCCATGTGTGCCTGACTGATGCTTCTTATTGGCTTCCTCAGCTGCCAAGACATTGGCTGCTCCAAAACCGAACCCCCGCATTTGCTTACTCTCTTTCCTCCAGCTCAGCTTCTTTCCAAACATAATGCCCTTTACCCTTTGGCCCTTTCTCAGTGTGAGATCCTATCTCTTCAACTCTCGGGGCCCCCATGTATCCTTTGGAAGCCACCAGTTTCCCTAATAAAGTTTTCTGTGAGGTCTGGTATCTGTGAGAATGAATAATTCACATCTACTCCTGTGCAGTGTTCGGAGAACAAGAAGTCATTGGGTCCTCCAGGAACACCAAAAGAAAGAGAGAGGAGTATGGAAATCCTGCAAAATGGGAACTCTGGTGACCCTGTGGCCCTGGGAAAATTGTCATAAGATGCTTAGGAATGGAAGTAGGTTTGCTCAGATGAGGGATCCTGAGCCTTGAGCTCCATCAACTTCATGGTAGATCCATCTCCAAAAAGGCTCATAGACTTGTTCCCTGAGCTTTCAATAAAGGATACACTTCCAGAGTCCAGCACAGTCACTACAAATAGAAGGTAACTGGGGAGAGGCATGAGAGGAAGACTTAGGGAAAGCAAAGGAAAGATGCAGAGGAAGGAGGAAGAGAGGAGGGGTGAAGGAGGGAAAGACACAGTTTGAAAGCAGGGACTCACAATTCTTTCACATACTTCAGTCTAGAGGTAGAGTCCACATCCTGTCCCTTTGAGTCCAGGCAAATGCTGGGACTGTTTTGACCAGGAGAGTAAAGCCAGATGATGCTGTGTGACTTCCAAGGATAGGCCAGGAAAAGTGCTCTCGATCCTCTCTGGATGCTTGTTGGGGGTGTGTGTGAAGCAGCTTCCATGTAAGAGGTTCAGCTACTCTGAGACAACCATGCCGGGGAGGCCCAATCATACACTCTGGCCAAAAGAAAGCCCCAGAAAAGCTCTACCTGAGAATCAGTGTCACGTCCCAGCCACATGAATGAGCTTCCACCAAGCAGAGCTTCAGGTGATTGTGGTCCCAGCAGATATCTGGCTGCAACCAGGTGAACATCCTAGGAGAGCACCACTGGGCTGATTCCCTCCCAAAGTACCCACCCACAAAATAGTGAGAAATAGAAAATGTTTTGGGAAATTTCGTTCGCTGCAATAGGTAGATAACAGGAACATATGGAAAGGAAGTAGAAGGAGGAGGAAGGATAAGGAGGGGAGGGATGGGAGAGAGAAAAGGCATGGGGAAGAATGACAGGGGTCCCCAAAGGACTGGGCAAGATAAGAAGGTGCCAGGCTTGAGGATTGAGCCCCACAGCAGGAGGTTTGGCCACCACCGCACACCAAAACCTGGATGTATCTTTTGAGTAAGTGCATTGTTTTGTACAACTTGAATCAAGAAGCTCTAATGAAAGTCTGGGGTCCACTTACTGTTCAGTAATTCCTTTCCTCTCCACTTCGCTCAGTTTCACCCTCTTTAAAAAGGGCTGGTTAAACTGTTGGGTATTTCTGAAAATGCTATTGACAAACACTTACATTAGGTCATTTGGGGTGGGCAGGAGCTGTCTAAAATACATGTCCTTCAGGCCTTGCAGACACCATCCAGCCACAATTGACCCCACCGTGTTCTTCGATATCAAGGTGGGATGCAACCCTTTGGGCCACATCTCCTTCCAGCTGTTTGCAGACACAGTACCAAAGATAGCAGAGAACTTTTGTGCTCTGAACACTGGGGAGGAAAAAAATAGGTGATAAAGTTTTCTTCTTTCACTGGATTATTTTGGGACTATTGGCCAGGGTGGAGACTTTACTTCACATGCCATAATGGCACTGGCAGCTAGTCTGTCTATAAGGGGAGAAATCTGATGGTTAGAATTTCATCCTGAAGCACACAGGTCCTGGCATCTCATCCGTGGCAAATGCTGGACCCAACACAAACAATACCCAGTTTTCCATCTGCACTGCCAAGACTGAGTGGTTAGATGGCAAGCATGTGATCTTTGGCAAGGTGAAAGAAGGCATGAATATTGTGAAAGCCATGGGGCGCTTTAGGCCCAGGAATGGCACAAACAGCAAGAAGGTCACTGTTGCTGACTGTGGACAAATCTAATAAATTTGACTTGTGTTTTATCTTAACTACCAGACCATTCCTTCTTTAGATCAGGAGAGCATCCCCTCACCCCCATCTTCTTGAAATATCCTATAAGCTTTTTTTTCTTTTGTTGCAGTTCTATGGGTTTCGTATTTTCCTTACTCTCCTCCAAGTCTAGCTGGATTGCAGAGTTAACTTTATGATTATGAAATAAAAACTAAACAACAACAATAACAACAAAATAAAAATTGGGTCCTCAAGACACCATAAATATGCATTTTTAACAAGTAGTGCCAAGTGATTTTAAAGTTTCAGAATTTGTGGATTAGATGATAGTTAAGGGCCAATCCACTGATAGGGGGCGGGAAAAAGGCTTAAGAAGTATCTTGGTGCTTGCTCCTTTTACAGAAGGAGATCAGGAGAAAATATTAAAATCATTAGATGAATGTTAGAATCATTAAAAGTGGGAGCATTGGGGAAAGATTGTCTGGAAGACCCCCAAAGCCCTGCTAATCTGGCAGTTTTGCAGAGTGACCATCTAGCCAAATGGCTCCTGTGTGTGGCATCTCCCACATTTACGTGGCCCTTGCCTGCACACATCTGTGAGAGTTAGTCTCCTTTCCTGGGAAACCCGTCTTTGTACATCTTTATGATTCAGACCAAATTTTCTTTTTTTTTTTTTAAATTTTTTTTTTTCAACGTTTTTGTTTTTTGTTTTTTTTTTTTTTTTTGGGACAGAGAGAGACAGAGCATGAACAGGGGAGGGGCAGAGAGAGAGGGAGACACAGAATCGGAAACAGGCTCCAGGCTCCGAGCCATCAGCCCAGAGCCTGACGCGGGGCTCGAACTCACGGACCGCGAGATCGTGACCTGGCTGAAGTCGGACGCTTAACCGACTGCGCCACCCAGGCGCCCCTCAGACCAAATTTTCAAGTCATCACTGGTCAACATCCTGTGGGAAGAACACTTATCTTGGAATAAAAATATCCAAATACAAATCCCAACTTTGCCCCTGGTTGAAGGTATGACCTGGTTGAGACAGGGTAGGGTGGAGGGATGCTCCTCTCAGGACCTCAGTTTCCTGTCCATGAGTCGAGGGTGATGGATTAATAATGTCAAAGAGTACTTCTCAATTTGAAGAACTATGGCTGTTCAGGTACCCAGCCAAATCTGATAAGGACCTGAAGTTTGTCCATCCCATTAGTACCTCTCAGTTCTTGATTACGTTTACATACATGAATGACTGGAACAAAATAATTCTGCCCTAGAAGGTCCATGGACCAGAGCAGCCCTTGGAAATGGCCAGAGTGTGCTTTGCAGTTGACAGTGTCTTCTCACCTGCTGTCCTCAGGAATGAACTCAAAGCCCTCAGGGGCTGAGTGGAGGGAACACTCTACCTTACAAGGTCCTCAGTGGAAGATGCTGTGTTTTTTTTTTTTTGTTATCAACTATTTTCTCATTACTCTGCCCATTAGAACCCAGAGGACACCTCAAAATAGAATCTTCGAGTGTTTCTCATGCAGACCCAGGACCCCTTATCTTCCCTCTCTTTATTCTCTCTTGGAAGCTGTCTCCAGAGCCAGAGATGCCCAGAGGAAGCTGGAGATGATTTGGAAACTCAGGAAATGTTGAGTTCCTCAGCCCCAATAACTTTCCTTTTTATTTTTACACGTGTACAAATGGAAGCTTCTAGTAGGAAATAGACTTGTCCAAGACCTCACAGCAAATCAATAGCAAAGCTGAAGTTAAAATCCAGGTTTGAAGAGTGACAAGGTGTTGCCAGATTTTACGGCCTAGTTGGAAATCAGGATGTGTATAATGGCTCTTTGTCAGCCATTCCTACATCTTAATCCCATTCCTACAGTTGAAGAAGTCCCTACAGGGAGTCTTGATATGAGGTAAAACCAGAATTCCACTATAAAAGTTGAAAGAGCTAGACTCCCTATTATCAGTCAAGGTTCAGTAAAGGTCACAGAAACTATACTCAGTACCTCAAACAGAGAGGATTTAATGCTGAGAATTGGTTATATGAGCACTGGCAGTGGTAGGGAGTGCGTCCATGACTCCAAGATTTGAGAGAATAAATTATTTGGGAATCTCAGACCTAGGCGCTCATAAACGGGGCCCAGGCACAGCTGGAGCTCACGCCTCTGGCAGGACAGAGAGATGGGGGCTGTGTGGCTGGGACTCAGTCTTCTAAAATGCACTTGTGACTGGCGTTCAGACTTCTGAGGGGAACCTGGCTCAGATAGTGCTGGGCCCACTGGGTTGGGAGGTGCATCCAGCTGGTGCTGGTGTGTCTGGGGAGGTGCAATACATGTGGCTTGAAAACTGCCAAAAGGATCCAGAAGCTGGAGGTGTAACTGTTTTTTGCTGTTGGAGACATGCTGACTGGAGCCAGAAACAGGAAGAAAAATCCCATTTCCCCTCATTTCTTTCTTTCTTTTTTTAAACCAGGTAAAATTTATTTGTTTGCTTGTTTGTTTAAAAAATTTATTTTCAAGTTAGCTAACATACAGTGTACTCGTGACTTCAGGAGTAGAACCCAGTGATTCATCTCCTACATATGACACCCAGTGCTCATCCCCAAAAGTGCCCTCTTTAATGCCCATCACCCATTTAATCCAGGCCCCCACCCCAGAAACCCTCACTTTATTCTCTGTATTTGAGTCTCTTATGGTTTGCCTTATCTCTATTTTTATCTTATTTTTCCTTCCCTTCCCCTATACTCATCTGCTGAGTTTCTCAAATTCCACATATGAGTGAAATCACATGATAACTGTTTCTCTGATTGGCTTATTTCATTTAGCATAATACACTCCAGTTCCATCCACGTCATTGCAAATGGCAAGATTTCATTATTTTTGATCGCTGAGTAGTATTCTATTGTGTGTATACATACCACTTCTTTTGTATCCATTCATCAGTCAATGGACATTTGGGTTCTTTCCATAATGTGGCTCTTGTGGATAGCACTGCTATAAACATTGGAATGCATATGCCCCTTCAGGTCTGCATCTTTGCATCCTTTGGATAGATACCTAGTAGTACAATGGCTGGTTCTTAGGGTAGTTCTATTTTCAATTGTGATTGATTCTTTGATGTCTCTTTCTGTTGCCTCATCTCCCCTCATTTTACTTTTTCCCCTCAGTTTCTTCTATGTGTCTCCCACGCAGAGTATAACTAGACGCAACTGGCAAAAGAATGAGGGAAAACTCAGTTTTCACAGTCCCACTGGCTGCATCACAGAGAAGAGTGTGAAAGGATGGGCTTACAGCTGAGAGACAGTAGGTAGTTACTAGCATAGACACTCTCCCTCGAAGCCTCTCTTGCAGCTACGAAGTAGGTACTTATCGTGGGCTCAGCCAATCAGACACTCCCACATTGAGCAGACACTGAACTAGGAGCCAGTAGGCAAGGAAGCAAGGCCAATGGAGAATTCATTCTGATGGCAACAGTGACAACAGACAGCCTCATCCTTTTTCTGGGAACAGTACTGGCAGGGATGATGGTGATGGCATTGATGGGGCAAGACAGTACAAGTGCCCAGTGTTCTGTTCACTGTGGCTTCAACTTTGCAGCCTTCCTTGTTCCCAGCCATTCTCCTAGTCTTATTTTCCAGTCCTGATGGTGATCCTGTGAACTACCCAAATTTTTTAAAAATAAATTTCCTTCCTGCTCAAAATAACCAGAGTTGCATTTGCAATTAGAAATGCTGATGGAGGGGCGCCTGGGTGGCGCAGTCGGTTAAGCGTCCGACTTCAGCCAGGTCACGATCTCGCGGTCCGTGAGTTCGAGCCCCGCGTCAGGCTCTGGGCTGATGGCTCGGAGCCTGGAGCCTGTTTCCGATTCTGTGTCTCCCTCTCTCTCTGCCCTTCCCCCGTTCACGCTCTGTCTCTCTCTGTCCCAAAAATAAATAAAAAACGTTGAAAAAAAAAAAAAAAACTATTTAAAAAAAAAAGAAATGCTGATGGATACGGTGGAAGATGGTACCTGAAGGGGACTTTGAGCCTAAAAGTCTGAATGAGCACAAGAGACCTTTTTTATTGCCAGAGAGTTTGTCACCCTTATGTGATGCATCCAATGGAGTCCTTCCCCATTATTGGTTCCTGAAGCTTGTCATCATATGCTGTGGACCCCATATTCCTCTGAGTTACATTTTACCTTGGAAGAGGTGCCCTTTAGAACATGGATGTCCAGAAGTGTGCAACACCGAGGTCATTTACTATCTTACTTTCTCATTGGAAGGATCTAATTATCAGAAAGAATTGGAGCTTGGGTGAGAGACAGAGAGAACATTCTCTCCAAAATAACAGGGTAAAGCTAGACTAGTTCCATAAACAGTAGAAAAGTTTTGGGCTTGAGGAACTCTTCTTTAAAGCTGACCCCAGCCCTTATTTTCTGTGCAATAATGAGCCAATCAGTCTCTTCTCTGGGCCCCAGTTACCACACCTGAACCACTGGGAAAGACAAAGAAAGGATCTCCCCCGTAGACTCACCTGAGGATCTCATCCTTCCCACCTCCAGTGATGTTCAAAAACATATTAGTGGTGGTACTGATGGGAGAAGGGTGGATCTGTGCAGAGCCACAGAGGATTCAGTAAAACATACTGTAGACCACACACCTCCCAGGAAGACCTGAGGCTCCAAGCCCTTGTTCTACGTCTTCCTCTCACCAAATGAGTTGCACTCCGTGGGGATAACATATCGGGAAGGATCAACAGAGTCCATATAACTGTCATTGTCTCCTAAATCTTCCTCTTGGATTTCTTAAGATATAAATTGACTCTAAAAGTGATTAACCTTATTTTTGCCCTCTGGACATTTATTTGGGACATAAATAAGGTAAAAATAGAAATCAACTCATTTGGTATGTGCATGCTTATGATAAATGTATTCATTATATGTACAAGCATGTCTTCTCTCTAAGCCTTGGTTCCCCTGTTCTATAAAATGAGTATGGCAATAAAATCTATTCCAAGGACTTTTTATGAGAATGTGATAAGACAAGGTAGAAATCTCCCTGACATATAGTTAGTGCTCAAGTGTTGTTAGTCTCCTTTCCTTTCTAGATAAGAGAAAGGTTATATGGAGGTTAGAATATAAATGGGGAAACTTCATTCTTCTAAAATTCCATCCAGTTTACTTCCCCTATCCCCATACCACCCAAATCAAATGGGTCTCAGTCAAAAGCGATTTAATTAATTATTTACACACATACAGACATACACATATGCATACATGCACATATCGTTGATGTGGGGTTAGTAAGAGTCCTTTGATAAGAGGTGGATAACCAGCAAGAACCTGCCAGCTTCTCTAATGTGCACTTAATAAATCTTAAACTTGCCCTCCATCTTCTGGAATCACAGTAAACCTGCACCCAATCACCTGAGAAAGGGCCAAGTCACTGAGTCATGGTCAAAGATCCCCCAGGACAAGCAGGTACAGTGTGCCTGGTTTTCAAAGTCCAGTGCCTCCCACACCCACCCACAAAGGCTGTACAGCAAAAAAAATTACAGGTACACCTTGTCAAGTACTGCCCTCACTGCATGCAATTCTTATCATGCTGCTAATGTTAGAAATGTTTTTTAATTTAAAAAGTACTTACGTCCATAATTCTTCTGCAAGTTTCCTAACCTTGGCAGTACTGATATTGGGGCACAGACAATTCTGTGTGGTAGGGCTGTTCTGTACATTGGATGATGTTTAGTAGCATGCCTGGCCTTTACCAGTAGGTCCCTTCCCACCCCGGAGTTGTGTCAATCAAAAGTCTCTAGACATCGCCAAGTGTCCCTGGAGGGAGCAGAATTGCCCCTCCCCAGATGAAAACTGCTCTTCTATATAGTATGTTAAAAGACCAATTCTTACTTCTAGGCCAGCTACTCTAGAAGCGGGAGCACCCTCGTAAGTTCTCACAAAGGAGCAATCCTGCCTTTCCTCTGCCTGAATGGCGAATGCCAGTCTGTGCACTCCCTGGGCGCCTCCTTCTGCCATTATTTTGGTTTCTGATGAACTGATTTAACCACCTGAGAGAGCGAAGGAAAGAGATCCCAGGAAGAATGCTGGCGAACCACCAAAGTACAAAAGAAGATGAATCCCAGAGATGTTGATATGTAGATATGCGTCTCCTCTGAAGAGGAGATAAATAGGAAATAAAGGTAGAGGAAGCAGTGAAAATCATCAGGTGGAGGGAGTTTACCAACCATTTTGTAAACTACAGTTGGGAGAAGCAGTGTCCAAAGGATGAGTATCATAGCTTCAGCGCGTTTCAAGAGAAGGAAGAGCTACTAGTGATAAGAAAAATGTGTAACACTTGTCTTTAGGGACCAAGCATGGTCCTGATCTGGTTAGCACCTCATTTCCAGAAAGCTTCATGACCCCACACACACACCTGCAAATGGCATGTGCCTTTGTGTGCACTTACAATGAATGATGCAATTACATTTGCATGTTCATTGAACACTTGTGCCAGATTCTGGGAAGCAAGCCAAACCAGCATAATCCACTTCAATTTATATGTGAGAAAACTGAGGGTCAGAGAGGTTAAATAGTTTGCCCAAGTTCAAGAGCCTCTGGACTCAAAAGCACAACCTCAGACTTCAAATCCAAGGCTCATTAAATCCCACTAAAGCATGCCAGCTTTGTCTTGTGAAAAATCAAATCTCTGGAGGATCCAGGAAAGGAGTTGGGTGGGGAATGTGCTGGACTCTGGTGATTGGACATGTGGTTAGACAAATGATTCTCTAACCCAAAGTTGGGCCCTCTTTGCACACTGTGCTTTTGATATTTCTGTTTAGATATACTGAGTCTGCATCTTCTCCAAGTAAGTGATTGTTTCTGACCTCTGGACAATGTATGTGTTGTTCCAACAATTCCTTGACATCCCCAGAGGGAAGGGAGAGAGCACCTAAGACTATGCCTGGCACATTATGGGAGCTCAATAGGTGTCTGTTGAATGAATGATACAAGAACATTGGAGCTGGACAGGCCAGGGTCCCAGTCCTGACTGTGAAACCTGCTATCCATGTGACAACAAAGTAGTTTAACCTCTCCTTGTGTATAAGATGGGTTTTAAGCTTTGTGGGAATCCTATGTTGATTCAAGAGAGGTAACGTGTTGGGGCGCCTGGGTGGCGCAGTCGGTTAAGCGTCCGACTTCAGCCAGGTCACGATCTCGCGGTCCGTGAGTTCGAGCCCCGCGTCAGGCTCTGGGCTGATGGCTCGGAGCCTGGAGCCTGTTTCCGATTCTGTGTCTCCCTCTCTCTCTGCCCCTCCCCCGTTCATGCTCTGTCTCTCTCTGTCCCAAAAATAAATTAAAAATGTTGAAAAAAAAAATTAAAAAAAAAAAAGAGAGGTAACGTGTGAAAAGTATTCTATATGGTCCCTGGAAAGATAAGGCACTCAACAAATGGTAGCAGTTGTTTTATTGTTGTTAAAGGGGCTTCCACCCTGAAGTGTAGTAAAGTGACCTTAGATAAAATCGGATCAGATAAGGCCTAAGGAGAAAGGCAGAGCTGTGCTTTGGCTGGACACTATGTTCTAGGGGTGGCCCAACCTTGTAAATAGCAGAAGTTAGGGGTAAATTAGCTGAACATGGAGCTAGGCTACTCCCATTTGGTCCCCTTTCCCCTTAAAATGCCAGGTAGGGCCACAGGCTGGGTGGCAGCTTGCAGCTCCAGGTCTCTCTCCCATTCCTCCTGCTTCTCACCCTCTGCCAAGAACCTCCATCAGCATTAGGACAAAGTTGGTATGGAATGTTAGAGCTTCAAGAATAGCCTCAGAAGGGGGTTGGGGAAAATGAGTGATGGGCATTAGAGGGCATGTGTTGGGATGAGCACTGGGTGTTATATGTAAGTGACGAATCACTGGAATCTACTCCCGAAGCCAAGACTACACTGTATGTCAGCGAACTTGAGGCAAAAAAAAAAAAAAAAAAAAAAGAATAGCCTGGGAATAGGGCAGGGATCCAGCATCACAGAGAGAGTCCATTTCTTAACTTATAGGATAGGGAGTCAATTCAATTCACTTCATCAAATATATGTTCATCAAATATATGTGTACACTATGCCAGGCACTGTCCTAGGTGCTGAGGCTAAAGCAATGAGCAAAACAAAGACCCTGCCTTTGTGGAATTCCTATTTCAGTGGGAGAGAAACAGACAATACATAATACACATAATAGATGGTAAATGTGCTATAGAGAAAAGAACAAGTAGAATAGGGTGAGGGGTATTCAAGTCCGGAATGGGGTTGGTGGCAAGCAAGATGAGATGAAGAAGGGGGAGATAGGAGTCAAAATTTGAAGGTGAGGGGCTTAGCCAAGTCAGACCTACTTGTAGCAGAATGCTCCTTTCTGGACTTTCAGAATGCTTCTTTGCTGAATCTTAAAATCTGCAAATGGAACTGAGGGAGATGAAATGCACTCTATCCAAGATTACTGGAAATGAGGACAGTTAGCAGTAGCTTCCAAGATTTTTGAGCAGCCAGTAAGATTCCCTTTAAAAACTCTTATAATGTTTACAGCAGCACTATCAACAGTAGCCAAAGTATGGAAAGAGCCCAAATGTCCATCGATGGATGAATGGATAAAGAAGATGTGGTATATATATACAATGGAATATTGCTCGGCAATCAAAAAGAATGAAATCTTGCCATTTGCAATTACATGGATGGAACTGGAGGGTATTATGCTAAGTAAATTAGTCAGAGAAAGACAAAAATCCTATGACTTCACTCATATGAGGACTTTAAGAGACAAAACAGATGAACACAGGGAAGGGAAATAAAAATAATATAAAAACAGGGAGGGGGACAAAACAGAAGAGACTCATAAATATGGAGAACAAACTGAGGGTAATTGGAGGGGTTGTGGGAGGGGGGAAGGGCTAAATGGGTCAGGGGCACTAAGGAATCTACTCCTGAAATCATTGTTGCACTATATGCTAACTAACTTGGATGTAAATTTTAAAAAATAAGAAAAATAAAAAAATCTTATTATAATAAATCATTATAAAAGTAATGCCTACATTTTATAGAAAAGTCAAACATACAAAACTCTAAGGGAGAACATTAAAAATTCAATGTCAAAATATTATCTTCCAGGAGAGGAGCCAAGATGGCAGAACAGCATGGAAGTTTTTTGTGTGTCTCGTGTTCCTGAAATACAGCCAGACCAACACTAAACCATCCTACACACCTAGAAAACTGATTGGCGGATTAACACAACAATCTGCACAACCTGAACCACAGAATTCAGCAGGTACACGGCATGGAGAGGTGAAATTGGGGAGAGAGAAGCCGGCGGTGGGCAGGGAGCCTCTTTTGCAGGCAGAGAGAGGACAGAGACTGGGGGCAGTCAGGGGGTGGGGAGAGACTATGGGAAAAGCAAAGCACCCCTCCCCAAAAGCAGCTGGAGAGAAAGTGGAAAATTAGAAACAGCCGCAGGGACTAAACTAAAAAAGGGAGAAAGGAGAGGGTTTAAATTCCATTAAGACTGTAAACAAGGGGAGCGCAAAGGCTGCAACTCCACAGCTCGATACCTGGCGGTGTTCTGGTGGGAAGGGCGAATTCCCAGGAAGAGAGTCGGGTCCGGGAGGTTCTCGGGCCACACGGGGAAAAGTGGTTCCACGGCTGGAAGGACATTTGGTAGAGACCGTTGAAGCCACTTGGTCCCAGCAGACCCCGGAAGGCAGCCACATTCTCTGGTGCTGGGGCAAGGTCGTTAAGGGTGAAGCCTGGTGCCAGATTTGTGTTGTGATTTTCCATAATCCCTGAAACGCTGCTGCTACACTGTCTTGCGAACTTTTTCTGGGCCGGGCTGGCACCTGGCCGCAGTCTCGGGGCACCGGCAGCAGCAGGGTCCAGCAAGCATTCCTGGGTGCAGCCGACATTCGGCCATTGCTCATTCGGCCATTGCTCGGTAAGTCCCTCCCACAGAGGGGCAGAACGGGTGAAAGCCGCAGTTCTTCAGAAGTAAGGGACCAGAGAAAACAGCTGCATCTGAGACAAAACTCGGGAGAGAGGTACTGCCTGGGGCCTGGTCACGGACAGTGAAAAAGCGGGGAGTGGATGAGAGCTGGAGACAGAGGACGGGTGCGCGATTGCTGATCCGGGAGAACAGAAATTGCTGGGTGGCGCCATTTCACCACTTCCACGCATGCGCATACGCACCTCCAAGCGCGGCAACAATCCACCCCAGTAGGCTAGCAGCACCATCTAGTGGAGAGCGGAGCTGTTACACTGAGCCCCGCCCAACTGGGCCAACTTCGCTCTTCAAGAACACAAGTCTCACTGCCGGCTTAGTTTATGGACTAAAAAGCGCTACATAGACTGACTTCTAGGGGAAAACGAAGCAATTTCAGTCCTACTTCAATCTGTTAGCAGGTCCATCTATTCAATTTCTTTCTTTTTTTTTTTCTTTTTCTCTTTTACACTTCTCTTTCTTGAATACAGAAAGAGAAAAAATTCATTTTTATTTTCAACTTTTATTAGAATATTTTTCTTTAATTTTTATTACTATATTTTTTACTTTTGTGCAAATTTTTTCAAATCCTATTTTACTTCCATCACTATTTTAGTCTACTTCATTGTACTCACCTTTTCAAATTTTCAAACAATTTCCTTTTTTCTTTCTTTTTCTTTTTTTCTCTTTTTCGTTTCTTTTTCTTGAATGCAGAAAGAGAAAAAATTCATTTTTACTTTCAATTTCTATTTAAAATATTTTTATTTAATTTTTTACTATATTTTTGCTTTTATGTAAATTTTTTCAAATTCTATTTTACTTCCATCATTTTATTTTAGTCTACTTCATTGTATTCACCTTTTCAAATTTTCAAACAATTTCCTTTTTTTCCTTTCTTTTTCTTTTTTCTCTTTTTTGTTTCTTTTCTTTTTCTTGAATGCAGAAAGAGAAAAACTTCATTTTTACTTTCAATTTCTATTTGAAATATTTTTATTTAATTTTTTAACTATAGTTTTGCTTTTATGTAGATTTTTTTCAAATTCTATTTTACTTCCATCATTTTATTTTAGTCTAGTACAGTGTATTCACTTTTTCAAATTTTCAAACGATTTCTTCTTTTTCTTTTTTTTCTTTTTTTATCTTTTCTCTTTTTTGTTTCTTTTCTTTTTTCTTAAATACAGAAAAAGCAAAAATTCATATTTATTTTTAATTTTTATTAAAAATATTTTTCTTTAATTTTTTTTCTACTATATTCTTTATTTTTGTGTATATTTTTTCAAATTCTATTTTACCCCATCATCTCATTTTAGACTACTTCAGTATATCCATTTTTTAAAATTCTCAAACAATTTCCTTTTTTTCCTTCCCCCCCCCCTTTTTTTTCTCTAATCTGTCAAACCACTTTCAACACCCAGACCAAAACACACCTAGGATCTAGCATCATCTATTTGATTTTTGTGTGTGTATGTGTGTGTTTAATTTTTAATTTTAATTTTTTTAATTTCATTTTTTCTACCTCATTAATTCCTTTTCTCCCTTCAAAATGACAAAACGAAGGAATTCACCCCAAAAGAAAGAGCACAGAAAAACGACAGCCAGGGACTTAACCAACGCAGATACAAGCAAGATGTCTGAACCAGAATTTAGAATCACGATAATAAGAATACTAGCTGGAGTCGAAAATAGACTAGAATCCCTTTCTGTGGAGATAAAAGAAGTAAAAGCTAGTCAGGATGAAATAAAAAATGCTATAACTGAGCTGCAATCACGGATGGGTGCCGCGGTGGCAAGGATGGATGAGGCAGAGCAGAGAATCAGTAACATAGAGGACAAACTTATGGAGAATAATGAGGCAGAAAAAAAGAGGGAGACTAAGGCAAAAGAGCACGATTTAAGAATTAGAGAAATCAGTGACTCATTAAAAAGGAAGAACATCAGAATCATAGGGTCCCAGAAGAGGAAGAGAGAGAAATAGGGATAGAAGGGTTATGTGAGCAAATCATAGTGGAAAAATTTCCTAAACTGAGGAAAGACACATACATCAAAATCCAGGAAGCACAGAGGACCCCCATTAGATTCAACAAAAACTGACCATCAACAAGGCATATCATAATCAAACTCACAAAATACTCAGGCAAGGAAAGAATCATGAAAGCAGCAAGGGAAAAAAAGTCCCTAACCTACAAGGGAAGACAGATCAGGTCTGCAGCAGACCTATCCACAGAAACTTGGCAGGCCAGAAAGCAGTGGCAGGATATATTCAACGTGCCGAATCAGAAAAATATGCAGTCAAGAATTCTTTATCCAGCAAGGCTGTCATTCAAAATAGAAGGAGAGATAAAAAGTTTCCCAGACAAACAAAAATTAAAGGAGTTTGTGACCACTAAACCAGCCCTGTAAGAAATGTTAAGGGGGACTCTCTGAGGTGAGAAAAGATAAAAATAAATAAATAAATAAATAAATAAATAAATGCCAAAAGCAACAAAGATTAGAAAAGACCAGAGGACACCACCAGAAATTCCAACTCTACAAGCATCATAACGGCAATAAATTCATATCTTTCAGTACTCACGCTAAACGTCAATGGACTCAATGCTCCAATCAAAAGACATAGGGTAACAGAATGGATAAGAAAACAGGATCCATCTATATGCTATTTACAAGAGACCCACTTTAGACCTAAAGACACCTTCAGATTGAAAATGAGGGGATGGAAATCCATCTATCATGCTAATGGTCAACAAACAAAAGCCAGAGTAGCCATACTTATATCAGACAATCTAGACTTTAAAATAAAGACTGTATCAAGAGATGCAGAAGGGCATTATATCATAATCAAGGGGTCTATCCACCAAGAAGACCTAACAATTGTAAACATTTATGTGCCAAATGTGGAAGCACCCAAATATGTAATATAAAGCAATTAATCACAAACATAAAGAAACTCATTGATAGTAATACCATCATAGTAGAAGACTTCAACACCCCATTCACAGCAAAGGACAGATCATCTAATGAAAAAATCAACAAGGAAACAATGGCTTTGAATGACACACTGGACCAGATGGACTTAACAGATACATTCAGAACATTTCATCCTAAAGCAGCGGAATATACATTCTTCTCCAATGCACATGGAACGTTCTCCAGAATACACCACATACTGGGACACAAATCAGCCCTAAGTAAGTACAAAAAGATTGAGATCATACCGTGCATATTTTCAGACCACAATGCTGTGGAACTCGAAAACAACCACAAGAAGAAATTTGGCAAGGTAACAAATACTTGGAGATTATAGAACATCCTACTAAAGAATGAATGGGCTAACCAAGAAGTTAAAGAAGAAACTAAAACTAACCCTAACCCATAAGAAACCGCAGGCTTTGGATTGCTCATCTGATGAACAATTTCCAGAGGGGTGTTTAAGGTATGAGGGGCACAAACACTGGGGACAGAGCAGCTCAAGGGGTCCCATCTTTGTGTGTAATGAGCTCACCCCAATAGGTCTGGTCTGGCTGGGCCTGGGGGTTGATGTCTCTGCTGCGGGGGAAATACAGAGACTTCTGAGTTTAGGACCTCTTCTCTCTGCAGGCAGGACCTACCAATGCCAAGTTGCTCTGTGGCTAAGGGGGTCGCAGCAGTTCGCCTAAGTACCACCTTTCAGAGCTGAGCAAACCAAGACCCTCACCAACACGCTGTGGCACTGAACGGAGGGTTGGCATTCTGTCAGCTGTCATTCTGTTCTTAAGCTTCCTCACCCTCTCACTTTTGCCATGACTCTGTGGTAGAATTATCAGCTGGGGCAGGAGGTGGGTATTTGTTGTGTTTGCAATATGATTATTTCACGAGTTAGTTTCCCCAAGATGCATCCACCTGCAGAAGGCAAAGGGATCCAGGCAGCAGCCACAGAAGACAGCACAGTTGGTACATCCCCAGCTGTTGAAGCATCGGTCGGCAGTTGCACGGAGCGGGGGGGGGGGGGGGGGGGGGTGCGGGGGTGGGGGGAACTCAAGACACTAGATGAAGACGCAGGAACGAAAAGGCATTTCTTCCCTGCCCTGTGGCGGTAGTGTAACGCTCTCTCCCTGCTCCCACATCGCCCTCTAGAGTCTATTCTTAACGTAACAACCTGAAAGATCGTTTCAAACACAAGTCAGATCAGGGCACATCTCTGCTCAGACCCCTCCCGTGGCTCCTAAATTCCCTAGAATAAAAGGCAAAGTCTTTGCAGTGACCACAGCGCCTTCCATAATCTGTGCCCGCGCTATCTCCCTGAGCTCATCTCCCCTCGTGCCCCTGACCCCTCATTTACTCCAACCACGTTAGCCTCCTGGACCATCCTCAAACACTCAGAGCACACTCTGACTTCAGGTCCTTAGTCCTGGAAGTTTCCTGGGTCTGGACCGCTCTTCCCATGGACTGTCACATGGCTCATACCCTCCTTCACTCAACTCAGTACTTGAATGATGTTTAATGAAAGACCTTCCCTGAACACCCTCTGCAAAGAAACCACACCCACCTCAACCCCCACCTTGGGGTTCACCATGGGGTTACCCATCTTTGAGTTATCACTTGACATGATATACATGGTAAACATGAGTTCATTCACGCACACACACATGAACACACATACACATGCACACACACGTACACACAGACACAGATACACACACACACGCACACAACCTCCTTGGTACCAACCTCCCACCATCTATACATAGTAGGCACTCAATAAATATTTCCTGGGTGAGCAAATGCCTCTGCTTATGTTGTTCCTCAGTCAGGGCTATCCTCTACTGGCCTGTTTTTAGAACTTCAGTTTTTTGTGTATAACCTCCTATCATCCATCCAACCCGAAGCCTGCACTTTCCTGCCGAACGGATGCTTGTTTCCGCAGATGCTTGTTCCACAGAACAGCCCTTGGGACTGGAGATGGGGCGCAGAGGCATCAGCAAAGCAGTTTGCTGTTGGAAGTAAGAGAAAGTAAAGGCGGGAAGAAACTCTGCCCTGAACTCTGGGGGGGGGGGGGGGTCAACAGGACTGAGGGGTTCTGGGAGGTTCCACGAGAGTGACAGTCCCATCTGGAGCCAGCAATTTATCAGGACTCCTGGCCCTGGGAGCCACCACCACCCCGTGCCCACCCCCCCCACCCCCCAGCCAAAACTAAGCATGGCTGTGGTCTGGCTACATAATAAATAGCTCATCGAGACCTGGAAGAGGGGAGGAAGGGGCCAGTTCAGAGCAGTCCCCCCTTCTTTCCTCTTCACACCCCTCAACCAAAGACCCTCAGAGTCCCTGGCCTGCAGCAGCCACTCGGCAGCAAAAGTTGATCAGAGGAATGTCCTAGGCTGGGGGCTCCTCCAAACCCACCCATTTTCTCACGTGACCCACTCTACCCCTTAACCCTCTTTTTCCAGCAGAGTTCTTCCTGTTCATCACTGGGATCCTTGGTAACTCCAGGAACCCTGGTTCTCCCCACCTCATCTTCCCCAGGAGGCCCGTGGGCCGGGACCCCCTTAAAAAAGTCCCACCCCCACTTAAGTTTCTGGTGGAGGCCCTGAGGGTCCATCTCCCTCAGACCCCAACTCAGGGTGGCCCCGGGCAGCCTTCTCATGCAGTAAAATTTCAGCCACCAGGTCTGATATGCTGTTGGTGGCACTTCATTTGAGTTAAATTGGGAGCAGCAAATTTGCCCGCTGGCCCTGGTCAGTGGGGAGCTGGTAGCAGCTGCCTGGAGCCCTGGGTTAGGGAAAGGAGGAGCATGAGCGATGCAGGTTTGCAGAGTGGGTGCCGGAGGGGAAGATGGCATGCATACAAAAGGCATACCTCTGCCATCCCTGGGTTAGACGGGACCCTGCCTAGGGCTCTCTCCCCGTACAAACCTGGGGAAAGTGAGGAGAGAGTGGCGGGGGTGGCAGCCACACATTTGGTCCCATCATGGGGCTTCTACTGAGCCCATCTCTGGATGCCTTTGCTGCTGCCCGCAAGGGCTCAGGCGACTCAAGCCTGGGCAGGGACAGAAATCAGAAAAGAGAAGGCTACACTGCCATCTATCGCCAAGGGACAGCCTTATGCACTGAGCACCCACAGGTCCATGTTCACCTTGCATCCCTAACAGGGTGGATGGAGAAGCCCTGGGTCTTTCCTGGTTCATGGCCTGGGGCAGGGACTCACAAGAGGATGAGAAGGATAAGACTGGCCAAACACCAAACCACCAAGATCTTCTGTCTCCAGACCATTGCCCTCAAGCTGCCCTGACCTCTCACATCCAATGGTGGGTAGAGCAGAGAAGGAGATAAAAGCTGTCCTGGGGTGGGCAGAGGAACATTGAGAGAAGGGGATAAAGAGAGAGGGGCATGGAGGGAGAACAGAAAAAAAAAAAGTCAATGAGGAAACAGAAAGGGGCAGAGAGAGAGCAAGGGGAAGAGAGAGAAAAGAGAAAGGGATGGTGGGGAAAACAGGGAAAGAGAGAGAGAGAGGGAAAGAAAAGGGGTATAGAGGGTGAGGACTGAGACAGGGCTAGGTCTCTGAAAGAACACAGAAGAAACTGGTAGAATTGGTGCCTCCGTAGGGCACGGGGCAGGGGGAGGAGGTCAAGGGTGAAAGACCCTTTTTGTTGTTGTCGTTTTCACCTTTTGGATTTTGGTCCATGTGACTGCATTACTTGTACGAAATAATGGTTTGATTTAAAAAACCAGTTAAGGGGCGCCTGGGTGGCTCAGTCAGTTAGGCATCTGACTCTTGATTTCGGCTCAGATCGTGATCTCACGTTTCGTGAGTTCAAGCCCAATGTCAGGCTCTGCGCTGGCGGCATGGAGCCTGCTTGGGATTCTCTCCCTCTCCTCTCTGCCCCTCCCCCCTCTCAAAATAAATAAACATTAAAATAAATAAATAAATAAATAAATAAACAAACAAACAGATAATGAAAAACAATCAAAGGACCAATCAAAGGACCCCAGTTTTGCCAACTTCTGTCCATGTGGCCGCAAGCAAGTCACTTGCTAGACTCCTGGGCTAGAACACGGGACTGTCATCAGCTACATCGAGGGTTGTTTTGTGGCTCCAGGAGATCTCGCAAACAAGTCTCCCAGCCCTGGGTCCGGGGCACAGAGAAGTGTTGCAGGCCCCGGCAATGAATGGGAGTGACTTTGGAAGCGTTCCATCCCATCTCTGAGCCTGTTCTCTCTTCCACGTCCCTCCCGCCGAAAGCACAACCACCAACCTCCCCAAAGAAAACGCTATTATACGAGTAGTACACGAGCCAAGCCCTGAGTGTATGTTCACTGTCTCAGAGTTGATCCCTCCCTGGACTTCATGCCAGGATGACTTGGTCGCCACCACCCCCTCCCCCACCCCACCCCACCCCACCCCCCATCAATCCAGAGTCAGGAGAGACAGGGACAGAAAGGTTAAGAATGGAGGCCATGGCCCTTCTCCCAGTGCTGGAAACGGTCACTTTATTGGTTGGAAAAGACAGAAGCTGTGCTCAGCTCTGGAGGGAGTGCAGAAGCCAGAAAGAGGGGAGCCCAGCTGGGCTGGAGCCAGGCAGGGCCGGGCAGAAACTTCCACTCCCCCACTCCTCGGGTGGTGGTGGCTAGAGCTGGAGGAAGAAAACCATAATAATACATCAACAGCAATACGCAAAATACTAGTCAAGAAGACAGCTTAAATTCTGGACCAAAACCCCCCCGACTCCCCCCTTGCAACACACACGCACAGCAAAGCCTCACCTTCCTGAGGCCCTGGGGCTCTGCCTGCACTTCTCTGCAGGTCCTGGACTCACCTCTTCTGCTTCACACCTGCCCGGGACATACCTGGGTAACCGTGGCCCAATTGACCGCTGGGGCCTTCCTGAGGGACAGCCATCATTTATCTCCCTCAAAGCCCTTCTGCCACCAGGAAGTTAGAATGTCTCCATTCCTTGGGTTAAGCTGGGATTCGCTGGTCAAGGAGATCTTATTGATCTCATTTTACAAGCAAAATAATTGCAGCCCCGGGAGGTAAAAAGGCTAGTGAAGTGAAATCCACACCCGGGTCTTCCTGGCCACCAAGTCCAGCCACCTACTGGCAGTCAGGGAGGCAGGAGATGACTGGCATCACTGGAGAGCTCTGGGTCCCTGGAGACCGTGGTTCCCTCCCAGGCACTGAAGGGACACCTTGAAATAGCACCCACAGGGCCTCGGGCACACCCTCCCCTCTCTGTAGCCTCAGTCCTCTCACCTGGGCAATACCGGGCCCCACCAGTGACCTGTCAATCCCCCGGGGTGAGGGCTTATCAAGGCAGCCCCACCATCAATACTGATATGTCAACCAAAGGGCACTTCCAGGTTCTTGCTCCCCCTGCACCTCACCCCACAACCGACCTTCCAGTCGTCCCTGAGGACTGGCCAGGATCATCCCTCTGCCAAGCCTGCTCCCTCCCACCACCACGCCACCTCCCACCCCATGAGGCTTTCTCCTGTTCCCCCAGCGCTCAACCCTTCCCTCAGTGCAGCACTGATGACAGGCTCTCGGAGTGTCCGTCCATCCGTCTGCCTCAGCCACGGGGCTGCAAGCCCTGTGACGAAGAGCAGTGGACACCTTCTGCCCCAGCACCTGGCACAGAGACCTGGTCACAGTGCCCGACGTCCCCAAGGGCCAACCAAACACGAGCTTGGGGTCTTGTATTTACTTCCTCACACTTACTCTAGGACTTGATATTGTTTTATTTTTAGTTGTTACTAGAGGAAGAGAGGCTCCACAATCCTTTCCTTACATGGGCAGAGCCACCAGAGGTGGCCAGATGTGGCCCCGGCCTGCTACAGAGCAAGTGCCCCTCACACTTCAAATATACATCTGATGTCTGCCGTGTGTGTCCTGAAAAGCCACGCTTTGGGCGAAACTAAGGATCAGCCTTTGGCCTCCCACTGGCCACATGCAAAGAGCCTCTCACCTCCCCACCTGCTCCTGACACTGTCCACTGTCCTCTCTCCCAGGGCACAGCTGCTCCCCCAACTGCTGACTTTCTAAGTGCATGCTAAGGCAACAGAAGAAATCTCTTTCCCTCACAGCCCAATTCATCAGCTGTCCCCTCTGCCTTCACATACGTCCCAAACATAGCCACCTGCCTCCCCTGGTCTATCACCTCCCAGCTGACTCTCGCAGGAGCCTCCTAGCTGGTCTCCTGCTTCTGCCACTGCCCCTCTACAGCCTCTTCTCCACCCGGCAGTCGGAACAATCATTTCCAAATCTGAGTCGGAGCACGTCCATTTCCATGGCGGCCACATCTCTGGGTCAAGACTAAAGTCCTGTAATGACCTATCAGGCCCCTAAGACATGCTCCACTTACCCCTGGCCGACCTTCCTCTTCCTGTGCCCTCCTCGCTCTCACCCAGCCTCCTGGCTTTTCATGAAACACCAGGGATGCTCCTGCTTTTGCACCTGCTGCCCCTTGCCTGTGACACTCCCCCCAGATATCCTCACGCTCCCCCCCTCAAGTTCTGGCAAGTCTTTGTTCAAGGGCTGCCTTCTGGGTAGGACCTTCCCTGAGCATTCCTGTGGGGGAAAAAAAAAAAAAACGGCAACCCCACTTCCTGCCCACCCTGCCCCACCCCTACTCCCCTTCTGTTTCGTTTTTTTCTCCGGGGTACTTTTCTCCCTCGAACATTCTACAGAATCTACTTCCTTATTTATTTTTCTTTGTTGCCCATTAGCACATAAAACCCGTCAGAGTTTTTGTCTGATTTGCTCGCTCATGGGCCGCCCTCAGTACCCAGAGCCGTGCATGGCACGTGACAGATAACAGATACTTGCTGACTGGATGAAAGCAAGTAAATGGACAGACATGAACAGAGCTGTGTTCGCCAGGTCCTCCTTTTCAACCATCTTTACCCATAGGCTTCGGTGCACTTCCTTCCCACCCCCCCCCCCCCCCACCTACCTCAGAAGACGGGAGTGATGCAGGACACCTTCCCGCAACCATTGTAGCAGCATTTCAACAGGCCAGGACACTGGCTGTCCACCTTGCACTGGTCCTGGCAGAGGCCGAGCTGGGGGAAGTCAGTGTTCACGTGGGGGCAGGAACCTTGCTTTTCTGGGGAGAAAAAGGAGCAACGGGAAGTGGGCAGAGGGGATGCCGGGAGATGAACACTCCTCCCGGCACCCCCCCCACCCCGCCCCCGTGTCACAAACAGTAGAGCTGCCCGCCTGTCTGAGTTGATCCCAGAGTCGCCTAGCAAGACCGTCTGCAGACCTCTCCTCCTCTTGCTCCCTCCATCCTCGATTTTGAAATCACAGGACGTCAGGTCGAGGCCCAGGTCTGCCTTTTCCTATCTCTGCGGCCTAACGTGGAGAGCAGAAATGTCCCAGAGCCGCTGTGCCTCCGGGTGCTACCATTATTCTCTGCACTCGACATATATTAACCCCTCTAATCCCCACAATAATTCTACAAGAGGGAGAGGTACTGTTAATATTTCCTCATGTTACAGATGAGGAAACTGAGGCACCAAGAGGTTAAGTAATTTGTCTATTACGCCACCCATGGAGGCAGGACTGGAAACCCAGGAATCGGGCTTCAGAGTCTGCGCACCAGACACCCTGCTGCTTCGTAAGCTGTGCACATGTGAGGGTTTGCACACCCACGGTCTCTTCACTCACTCCATGCCCCCCCCCCCATACACTCACTCATCCATGGCTCACTCACAGACAACACCGCAGAGAAGTGCTGCTTACAGTGTTCTTGGTGTAGATCCATTACCTCCTCTAATCCTCACATCAAGTATTTCCTCTGTCGGGGCTGTTTCTAACCCTGCTCCTATCTCAGACCAGGAAAGTGAGGCACAGACAGGTGCCACCAACACCACACCGCTGGTAAGAAGCAAAACCAACACCTGAGCCCAGCCTGTCACCACCCATTTACACACACACACACACACACACACACACACACACACACACACACACTCACCCTATGCTCAACTTCCTGGGTCAAGGAGAAGGGAGCTGGGCTCAATTCCCAGAAGCCCCAGGAGCAAGCCCAGCCAAAAGTCAAACACAGGCACAGAAGTGGCTGATTAGTTTGCGGAGGACAGGAGTGGCTGATTTCCTAGCACAAAGAAATCCATTCCCTTGCAAAGGGCAGGAGATCTGGATACTGGGCTTCTCTGGGACAAAAGGGAGTCGGGAAAGGGTTACCGACAAATCGCGCCACTGTGTATAGAGTGTCTATTCTCCACAAACACATCTTCAGTGTGTTATTTCATTTAGCCCTCATGTTAATCCTACAGGGTTTGGGATTATTATCCCCAGTTTGCCGAAGAGAAAGCAGAGGCTTGGAGAGGTAAAGCGACTTTCTCAGGATCACATGACTAGCAGATGGCAGAACTAAGATCCTAGTCGAGGAAGCCATCTGGCTCCGTCCCTCTTCCTGCCTCAGTCTGTCCATCTGAGACAAGGGACCAGAGAAGACGGCACCTAACAGTCAGGCACTCCTTCTGTCCCCAAGGACCTCTCTCGTCTGTCTGTCTGTGTGTCTGCCTCGTGCTTCCTCTCTCTCAAGCTCCACATCTCCTGCTGGTCCTCCTCTCTGTGCTCCAGGTTAGAGGCCTCCAGACCCGGGAGCTGCTGATGGGCAGCTGATCAGCCAGCTGATGGGCCAGTCGTCCCTCCACCTCTCCGCTTCCTTGCTCATAAATCTGAGGTCTCTAATTATAAACAGTCCCAGCCACTACTGGTATCTTGGGAGAAATAACAGAGCATGAAGATACAAGGGCTGTATCCTGGATAAAGACCAGTAATCACAATACCTGGGTACCCCAGGTCATATCCCTGCTTCTAGCCCTCAGTTTTCCCTCTGAGAAGTGAGAAGCTTGGATTCCACCTTGTCTAAGCCCATTCCCTGCTCTGATGACCGTCCCCATAGCCTGGTGGGAGGGTAAGCTCTAGCAAGGACCTTTTGTGGACCCCCCACGTCTTCACATAGTTCCCTCTCTCTCCTTACAGTGGAAGAGATTGTGTTAAAGAGGAGGAAGGGGGAAGGGGTGCTCTGGGAGGAGTCCCAACTTCCTTCAAACCAGCCTTCCAAGAAGGGGCAAAAGTTGAACTTCGCTATGACTCTTGCAGAGCTACGGAGTGACGGTGCGGCCTGGGCAACAGCCTTTCTCTGACGCTCACAACCACATCTTTAAGATGGGCTCGGCGCTCCGCTAATTCTGTAAGGTGTCTTTCCGTCTGGACAGGGGAAGCCAGGGGAGTCTTGCCAGGCCAGGCGCTCCAAGTCCTTCCGCCAGAGCTGGGGGACGCCCCAGGGGAGGGACTCCGAGAGGCCTGAGCGCCCCAGGTGTTGGGACCCAGCCCACTCGCCTGCCCCGGGCTTCCCTGCGGCTCCAACCAGCCGCGGAGGAAACTGCGAACCGGGTGCCCTGACCTCCGGAAACACCTTCCAGCCTGTGCTTGCCCGGAAATCCGTCACGCACCGGGGAATGGAATCCGGCCAGGGGTGGGGGACCTCCCTTCCCCCCGCTCCCCCGCTGCGCTTCAGCGACGCCTTTGTCCCCCCCCCCACCCCCCTCCCGGCCCGGGGCCCCGAGAGGGAGCGCACGGCGGATCGGGTTCCATCCGTCTCCACTCTGCAGGGGTCCCTGGGTGCGGCGGGAGCGTCCCCCTGCCCCGATCCCGGCGCTCTGCCTCCTCCAGCGCACAGCGCCCTTCCCCGCCCCGCTCGGGGCGCCCCGGGGTTACCGTCGGGCAGGTGGCAGATGGTGGCGCAGCCGGCCTGGCAGCACTTGAGGTTGTCGGCGCATTGGGCGTCCGATTGGCACTCCTGCGTACAGTTCTGGTCCGCCTGCAGCTGGGGGCACACGCCCGTTTTCTCCGCTTCTCTGCCTGGGAGGCCGACGGTCAGTGGGGCCAGGAGACCTAGTCCCGGAAGACGCCCACCTGGGGCCCCAGATCGTCAGCTCCTAGGAATTAAGTCTCTGGCCCTAGGCGCCCCCCTTACAGCCTTCAGAGGGCCCCACCTCCAGGCCCGGGGTCCCCGACACTTGTGAGTACAGGGTTTACCTAACCCTTGTCCTCAGAGCCCTCAATCCTCGCCCCCCCCCCCCCGCACAGCTGAGCATCTAGAAGCTTCCGATGTGTCGGCAGAGGGTCCCCCCACCCGCCACTAAGTCTCCACCTTCAGCACAGAGCCTCTGCCCCAAATTTCAGTCTTCGTTGGTCTCCCCCACCTCCAGCACATTGGACCCCACACCTTCAGCTCCAAGGGTCACCACCTTCAGGCACCAGGGAATCCTCAAATTTTGGTCTTCATGGGCGTCCCCACTTCCGCCCCCAGGAATCCCCATTCCTCCAGCTCTCAGAGAGGCTACGTGCAGCTAGCCCCGGGCCTGTCCTGGCGCTCCGGGAGCGGCCCCTCTGGGCGCCGGGGTTCCCCCGCCCGGCTCACCTGGGACAGGGGAGAGGCCGAGCAGCAGCAGGCCGAGGAGGAGGGGGACGGCGTGAAGGCCGGGGCGGCAGACAGGCATGGTGCTGCGCCGGGCGGGGTGCTGGTGTGAGCCGCCGCCCGGATGCGGGGATTTAACGAAGCGCGCGGGGAGGAGTGGGGCAGGGGTGGGGCGACGCCGGCGGGGGGGAGAGGGCTCAGCGGCCACCGCGGGCGGGCTGCCACCTCACTCCGTTTCACAATCCCCCAGGATCAGATGTCGCTCTTGGCCCCGGTGGGAACCAGGAACCTGATTAGCTTCCAGGCCTGGCGCAGCTATAGACCAGCAGCGGCCAGACCCTTGTCCCGCTCCTCCCTTCCCTCCTACCCCCTGGGGCCTGAGCACCCGGCTGCGGTGGCGAGGGCCGGGCCCCTGACTCCTGAGTCTCCCTGTAATGCCTGGAGAGGGAAGGGCAGGGCCCACGGGAAAAAGCTGTACAGCCTGGGGATTAAGTGGTTAGATTTGGGGCAGCTAGATCAGCGTGTTGAAGGGTTGAAGGGTTAGTGATGGAGGGCTAGTGTAGTGATACAGAGCACACGGTAGGGGCTACGGAAAAAGCACTTGTTTTAAATAAATGAACCCATTTGGCACAGAAACTGAGGCCCATGAAGGTGAAACCCCTTTTAAGAGCCTCAAACCATTTTGGACATGTTTCTCTCTCCCTCACCTTGTCTTGTCCTGTCTGTTCTTTTCTCTTTCTTTCTTTCTTTCTTTCTTTCTTTCTTTCTTTCTTTTCTCCATCTCTTTTCCACACCAACACTCTGTCAGGGCTGACTGTGTGCCAGGCTCAGTACTCATGGTCTCATGGAGTCTCATCCATCTTCCCAGCAGAGCTATGAATCGAGAATTACCATTATCATCAGCTGTATATGCCAGTCAGAGATTTCGACCTTTCCCTCAAGGTCCCATGCAAAGCTCTAGAGACAAGGTTCTGGACCCACATCTCCTTCCCTTCAAGCCCTTGTGTTTTTTCCCATTCCATCATAAATATTCACCAGGTGCCTACCACGTGACACATATCGGGCAAGACAGTTGGTGCAGAGAAATGGAAAGAGCCATCTGGCGTTGACTGCGCGGTGGTGGGGTCTGGGTATGATTTCATCTTCATTATGTCCCAGCTGAGGAAACTTGAATGAATCACCTCCCTGTTCTGAGCTTCCACTCTGTCATCCACAAAGATGGTGACCGTATAAGAATTCAGGGAGAACATGAATGTAATGTTACTGCCATGGACCCGCTGTGTACTCACTGAGGGCTGGGTCCACTTGATTGACATAGGAACTCCAGCCTGGACACACAGCACGTTGTAGATCAGCGAGTGTGAGAGCTTGATAAATGGTGTCTCCTGTAACCAACGAGCCTGGTAAGTATATACCCAAGCTTTAGAATCCAGGCTGGCAAAGGTTAGGGTTACCCAGGGCATTAGACAAGACCCTTCCTGAACCAACAATCTGAGGTTCTGTAAGCCCCAGGAGGTCTTTGCTGCTGGAGGCTAGAGGGTATCTGGGGCACCGACCATTGGGATGACCGGTGAGTAGGGCTTTGGTGACATGAATATATCAGGCCACTGTCCCCACAGATGGCTCCTGCTAAAAGAGGTCGAGAATCCCTCCCCCAACTTCCCATGCCCGTCCTGGGGAAGAGAGATGTGCCATGGTTGCAAGGGGCCAGGGCTGTTTACTGAGGTGGGAGAACAGTCAGCAGCAATGAGGCAGGAGCCAGGTGGGGGACAGCACTAGGCACACTCCTGAAACTCAGTCTAGGGCATACAAAAGGCTAAAAGCCTTTGGACCCAGTTGGCTACTGGGCTGTATTCAGCCTTGGGCACAGCTTCTTTCTTACACAGCTACCCAGGCAGGGAAACTGCCCAGCCATGCTCCTCCCCTGCCTTTACACCCCCCACCTCCCAACCCCGCCCCACCTTCCCTACTGGTTGGCTCCGGCTTCTTGCAGGAATGCCACTTAGTCTGAAGCTGAGGGGGGTTGGGTAGGCCAGAAGATGGAGAAGAGTTTCCTCTGCCAATGGCCGACAGCATGAAAAGATGTTTCACTTTTGTGATCCTAGGCTCTGTGCTAAGAACATGCATATATATATTTCCCTTCTCCATAAAAGGAAATAAGGGCAGAGGCTTTAGAACCAATACATTTGGGTCTGAGTCAGGGATTGGCCACTTCCTGGTGTTAAATAACACAAGTTAAATGGAGTAAATTTTAAAGACCTAATTAGCTTTGCTAATTGATTCATGAATGGGGCAGCATTCCATCCAGCAAGTAGAGGGGAGCTCCAAAGGGGGCTACAGAAAAGGAAAGGTTTTTAAAGGTAAAGAAGGAGCAGAAAAAAGGAAATCATTAACAAAGTATCTATTTATTGTCTTGGGCAAGGGTCACCCTCCTAAGAGAAATAGAAGGGGTGAATGGTCAGTTTCCTAGGGCTGAGCAGGAAATTCCCATGTTGACTAGTGAAAAGTTACATTTCTAGGGGGTTGAGACTGCAGTCAGGTTGGGTGTTAAGTCTTGGTTTACTGACTTGGGGCCTGAACCTAGGTGAAGCCATTTGGGGCCTGTGGTTTTCTTTTTAAAATTACTCCCTTTTGACCAGAATCTCAGCTTAACTGAGAGATGGGCTCAAAATTTAAGGCATTAGCTCTACTCTCGGCTACTCTATAGTTCTTGCAGCTTCTGCTGATCCCTTGGGTGGCATTCACAGGTCATGATGGTTTTGGTCGATCGCTATGATAGTCACAGGTTATGACTTCAGGTTCACATGCTTTCAATTGGTCATCTTTGTTCCTTTTTTGACATTTCAGTCTCAGAGAGGTCATTTGCTTGGTGGTTAGTGGCTATGAACACACATTTAAAAGCTTTTGAGAGAGTATGATTATGATTACTATAAACGGGATAATTCCCAATATTTGGTCTGCCCTTCGAAGCCGTGGTCCCCAAGACTCAAGCCAATCAAAATTAAATAACTGAAAGAAAGACCCCACTGAAGGAATCGCTCTTTCAAGCCAAGTAGCTTACTAAGTGATCTTATGTAATTGAATTTCAACTTCCCCAGTAGTGTTAATCCAGGTATAGCAGGTGGTGTCGGCCACAGCAGACATCCCCTGGTTAAGATAAAACATAATCAAGGGCTATTTTATTATCAAGAACAACTTTGGCCAGAGAGTCTAAGGGATCTTCATTGGGCAGCTGTTGCTTTAGCAGCAGATTTTGCAACAATTTCAAGAATTAATACGTTCTTGATCACAGCCTCATTTACATTTATCCTTAACCAGGGAGGTAGGAACCTGCCAAAAGGAGTGAGTCCTGAATCATGAAAGCCTCTTGGTAGGTCCTTGTAACTCATGATGTAAATTTAGGGAATGTCTTATTTTGCTTATGAAACACTAGGAGCACAGTTAGATTTTCTGCTATCCTGAGATAAAAACTAGGTGCTAATCCCCTTAGCAGTGACCTGGGAGATACAGATGAGGGCATTACTTTCCAGGCCAATGCCAGAGCAAAGGAAAGGAAAAGAAGGAGAAAGAGTGTCGCGTTTAATTAAAGTATGAAGTCGATCAGTCATCTTGGGAGGAAGTAGTCTACCTAGAAGTCAGTTACTTCTCTTCCTCTGCCAACCTGGTTTGGAGATCTCCAGTGTCTGCACAGGATCAGGTGACAGGTGGAGCCTCATTTAGCTGTGTAATGTGGACTCAAGGGTCAATGCCTTCTAGTTTTGCAATAGTGTTAGTCATCAGGAACACTTGGTAGGGTCTTTTCCAACAGGGCTCGAGGGCTGTCTTCCTCTGATGACATTTCTAAAATACCCAGTTACCAGGCTTTAGAATGTGACCAGCAATTTCCTTTGCATTGGGATCTGGGAAGTCTCCCTTAACCTGTTGATGATAGGCTTGAGCATAAGACTTTAGAAGTTTACAGCAGCTGGGCACACTAGCATGAGACAAGGGATTGGCAGAAGGTTATACACTGATGGGATTCCAAGAACTCTGCAAGATTTTCATTAAGGGTTGTATGATTTGTCCAATGAAGTAGGTGCTCCAATCACTGGAGATTATAGAAGGTATATCCCAAGTGGGAAACACATTTTTAACAGTTTTCTCCCTACACAGTGAGGGCATCAGCCTTGCAAGAGGGAAAAGTTTCAACCCATCCAGAACACATACAAACAATGACAAAAACGCATCGGTAACCCATACTTGGCAGCAGTTAAAAAGAAATCCAGCTGTAGGTATTCAAAGTGTTTGGAAGAAGGAGGTCTGAGGTCTCTGGAGACAAAGAGAGTTTTTCCAGGATTATGGACCCGACAAGTCAGACATTGCTGGTAAGTCTCTGCACCAACGTCCATTTATAATTTGAGTCATCTTAAAGGGCCTCTGATGGGTGAAGGAATGCAAACACCAAAAAAAGAAGTTTGTCAGAAAGCTAGGAAGAACCAAGCAGTTGTCTGGGTTTTCCCATAGCCCTGTCTGTCTGCTTAATTTTACAGCCATTGTTTCCCCACCTCAATTTCTCTGCTTGGGTTGCTGACTATTGCCATGTTACCAGGACATCAGGATGGCAAAGGTCTGGCAATGAGGGACCATCACTATAGAAGCAGAATGGAGGTGCCACAATCTTACAAATACAACGTAAAGAAAACTTAGTGTCACTTCTTATCGGACAAAGCTCCCCAAGCAATTGAACACGACAAGTAAGCCTAATGAGTTTAGCAAATCTTCTGGAATGTTTGAGGTCGAAAAGACTTACGCAGACCACAAGTCTGAAAAAAAACAACCAAAAACAAAAAACACTGGCCTTTTAACAGAGAGAAAACCAAATTCTAATGTTGCACCAAATTACTTTTGATATTAAAACTCAGGTCATTCCAAAATAAATTGTGCAAAGGATACAAATAAGCAATTTACCAGTAAGTAATGTAAAAAAACACACAAAAAACAAAAAAAACCAGCCAAACAAAACCCTGAAAACCCCCACCTTATTCATTCCAATCTTCCTCAGTTCTGACCATACATACAATTCCTTCCCAATGATTTTTTTTTTCATGAAACTTCTACAACTTTCTTTTTTCACATCCAGATGTTGTCTTCAGCTTTCTCTTTTTAAATAAGAGCCTCACTTCAGGACAAAATTACTTTCTTTTTCCTCAACAAAAATGAATTTCTATTCCTCATACTTTCTTTTTTACCAAAAACACACATCTTACTTTCTTGCATAGAGAGCTGTTTCCCTTATTAGAATTTTTAACTCTTAGAAACTTTCATTTCTAGTGAAAGCTAATAAGTAAGCATCTGTGACCTGTATACCAGCATTCTCAAGATTGGCAAATTGATGAATACATTTCATAATTTTTAGACATGTACTTTTTCATAGTATAGTCTTATTTTATTTTTAAGTTTATTTATTTATTTTGCAAGAGAGAGAGAAAGTGTGCACAGGGGAGAAGCAGAGAGAGAGAGAGAAGAGAGAGAGAGAATCCCAAGCAGTCTCCATGCTGTTAGCACAGAGCCTGATGTGGGGCTCAATCTCACAAACCGTGAGATCATGACCTGAACTGAAGTCGAGAGTCAGACGCTCAACCTACTGAGCCACCCAGGTGCCCCATATAGTCTTTTAATAAAGCACAAAACATGTTTACTAACAGACCCAAGTTTATCTTTAGTTTCCCTGTAATAAGGAAGCCAAAAGTAGATAAACTTAGGTTCAGTAATTAATGTTGGAGCATTTAATCTTATTTGGAAATGATCTAGATATTTAGTGAATTTAACTTAACTTATCACTTAACCTAACTCAGCAAAACTTGAAGGTGTTAGGTTACCAAAAAGATTTGGGAGATTATTTAAAGTTTACTTAAAAATTGTTTTATTTGATTTACCCCTACATACTTGTTACTAACAGTTGTGCTTAGATTACCCATAGAAACTTTATAAGACATCAAAGTCCGTCATTTTCCCAAGCTATTAAAAAAAAATTTTTTTTTTTTTTTTGGTAACAGAGATCATATCAACTTATTTAACTTAAGTAAACCCAGGCAGAATAAAAGTTTTAATTTTGATGCTGATGACTCTGAAGACATGTCTATTTTTTAACTTTATTCTTTTTTAGTAATCTCTACATCTAACATGGGGCTCGAACTCACAACCCCAAGATCAAGAGTCTATATGCTCCCCTGACTGAGCCAGCCAGGCTTAAGCCATGTCTATTTTATTTTATTTTATTTTTTAATTTTTTAATGTTTATTTATTATTGAGAGACAGAGAGACGTAAAGCATGAGCAGGGGAGGGGCAGAGAGAGGGAGACACAGAATCTGAAGCAGGCTCCAGGCTCTGAGCTGTCAGCCAGAGCCCGACATGGGGCTTGAACCCACGAACCGTGAGATCATGACCTGAGCTGAAGTTGGTTGCCCAACCAACTGAACCACCCAGGAGCCCTGAGCCATGTCTACTTTAACTTAACAAACAATCAAAATGTTTTCCCAGATCAGGTGAACTTGAAAAAAAAAAAAAAATAGGGGTTAGTTTCTATTTTTCTGAGAGTTTTAGAACGTCCAATCCTTACAAGTGCTTACTTTCGAACATACTAAATAGGGCTCTTTTACAAATTAATTTTAGCAATACCGTCCCAAAGTAGAACAGTATCTCACATGTACAACATGCACATGAACACACTGATTTAAAGTCCTTGTAGTTACTAATATTTGTGAAGAAGATTTTTAAAATTTGTACTTGTCCCTAAAATTCTTCTTAAAGAGATATATATAGGAGAATTTGGGCACAAGACACCTTTTAGCAGTTCCTGTTTTAAAAAGGCCTCTTCCCCTCCCCTCCCTTTCTTTTCCTCCAGTCTTCAGTGATTGTGAGCTGTGTTCACATTTCAAAAAACATGATAAGATGTGTCATTTTAAGGGACGGAGAAAGAATGCAAGTTTTTCTAAGGACTTTGGTTTTCTAAAGCCTGTAACTTACAAGCTGTAAATTCAAGACAAATGGGGCAAGTTCAGGGATTGGGAAAGGAAAAGGGGAACCCTAAATTGCCTTCAGACCTGTATTTCCAGTTTTGTAAAATTTGTAAAATGTGGAAAATTGCTTTCAACTCCTCAAAGAACTGGTTCGTAACTTAAATGCCGTCGTAAGTTGATCTGCCTCTTCCAGCTCCAATCTCCTCACCTTGCTTCTTTCCCTTTGAGAACATAGTTGTCATTTTAAATATTTCTGGCAATGTTGAATAGCCCCCCCTTTAGCGTCAGAAGCGTCTCCAAGGAGAATGCAGAGAGTATTACCTTTCTGAAATCCAGAGTCAGTCCCAATGAGAGCCAAAAGAAAGAACCAGGCACCTGTCCGTCCCAGACAGGCAGGCAGAAAGCCAAGCCCAGTGACAACGAGGCAAGAAGACAGTAGCTATCTCTTGGAGACAAAAAATCAATAGCCGATGGGTCTGGATTTGGCAAGAAGGGACAGTGTGAAATTTTCTTTTCCTCCCTCGAATGGGCACTATGAACAGAAAGGAAAAAAAAGCTTAAATTCCTGACACAGTCCTCTTTGAGTGGGGGACAGTCCTTTTTCACACATCTAGATCTTTTCAGAAATGGTGGAAATCGGCAGCTGGGGTACTTTCGGTCTAGACTGATATTCATCACACCTCAGATCTAATGCAGAATGTTATATAGTTGTTCTTTACAAATGATGGTTAAATGGAACGGTTCAAGCCATGTTTATCGTTGTGCTTCACAATGTAACTGAAATAAGGACTCTCTCAAAATACTTCTTCAGTAAAACACGTATAGTTGGCTGCCCAGGATGAGCAAAACATGAGTGTTTATCACCGGCTTGATCTGAATGATTCGCATGCGATCCAATGCCCATATTGGGCCATATCACTTCTCACCAGTGCTGTTTTCACCCTTGTGGAGTGAGTCACGTGCAGGGAGTGTGAACACCAGAGCCGTTCATCGGTCCGCCTTACCCTTCATCAGTTCATGGATATTTATCTACCAACGATTTTTAAAAGAGTCATGGGATAAGAAACGAAGTGTTTGTTCACCATTTCCTGAGGGATTGTAAACTTGAGTTTTTCAACAAGATAAAATTCCATTGTTTAAAAAAAAAAGTCTAAAGTAAATCCAAAAGCCCTAAGGCGGGAACATGCCTGATGAATGCCAAGAGCAGTAAGAAAACCCGTGTAGCTGGAGCAGAGACAAAATTGTGCAGGGCCCTGTGATCCGGGATGTCTTCTCAGCACAATGGGAAGTCATGGGCTGGCTTCAGCTAGGAGGTAGGGGGATGAGATCATCTGATTTATAATTCAGGAAAATCACTCCAGCTGCTCTCAACAAATGGATTGTCAGAGGGCAGCTGTGGAAACTGGAGATACAGTGTGAGGTTTTTTGTCCATTTTGTTTTGTTTTGTTTTGTTTTGTTTGCAGTCGACTGAGCCAAGTATCAGCGGTAATGGTTCCTTATACTAGACAAAGGATCCTGGATCACTTGGTGGTGGTCAGTCCATCCAGAACATCCAGAACACAGGGCTGATTTATTAGACTTGTCACCCTAAAGGAAGATAAAGCCACAGAGAGGTGCTGTGTGGTGACCGATTCATCTGCTGGGATGCCCGTTATTTGTCTGAGCCCCTCCAAGCTGCTATCACAAAGTACCACAAGCAAAAAAATTTATTTCTCACTGTTCTGGAGGCTGGAAGCCCAAGATCAGGACACCAGCACAACCAGGTTCTGGTGAGGACACTCTTCCAGGTTGTAGACCGCCAACTTCTCATTCTAGCCTCGTGTGGTAGAAAGAGCTAGCTAGCTCTCTGGCCTCTCCTTAGAAGGGCACTAATCCCGTTCATGAAAGCTCCCACCGTCATGACCAAGTTACCCCCCAAAAGCCCAACCTCCAATTTCATCACACTGGGATCAGACTGCCAACATATGAATTTGGGGGAGGCATAAACAATCAATCTATTGCTCTTTCTGGGCCCTCCTGGGACAGAAAGGATGGAGATCCACATAATTGTCATGCATGTCATGGGCATCCCAAATGGAAGCATGTTGGAGAACCATGAAATATTCCTACCTCGAGACTAAGAGTAACGTGGCAATGTTTAGACACGACTGCAACATTTTTGACACTCCTTGTAACTCCTTGTTTTGAGAAGTGAGGGTCTATGTCCCCTTCCCTTGAATCTTGGCAGGCTTGTGATTGCTTCAGTCAATAGTCTAATAGAAGTGATACTATGGACTTCTGGGGCTAGGTCATAAAATGTCATGCAGTTTCTACTTTTTCTCCTGGAAGTTTCTATCGGAATACTAGCTCATGGAGCTCTGAGCTGCCGTGGAGGAGGTCTGACTATCCTGAGGCTGCCATGTTGTAAGGAACCCTAAGGCACATGGAGAGACCACGTGTAAGCACTCTGGGTCACCATCCCAGCTAGCCCAGCCTTACTGTAATCTGAGCCCAGACACACGAGTGAAGAAGCCTCTACCAGATGATTCCAGCCCCAGTATGGAGTCACCTCCAGCTGTTTGAGTTTTCCCAGCTGAGGCCCGAAGCATTATGGAACAGAGACACCATTCCCGCTGTGCCCTGTCCAAAATCCTGACCCATGGAATCCGTGAACGTAGTAAAATGATTGTTATTTTACACTAGCTTTAGGATTGTTTACCATGCCAATAGGTAACTGAGCAGGTGAAAAATGTTGGTAGGGTTTTTTATAATCCTATTGGCCTTGTCAGTGAACTATGTAGAATTAGAATAGGCTCTCTTTCAGTTACTGAAGTTAACCCACAGAAATCATTCTGCAGCAGAAGTGAAGAAGAGACACCCAGCAAGTAGGCTCATCATCGGCAAATGGCCATCTACTCCCCATCCCTTGAGAATAGTTAAGAGCCGGCCATTTGGAGTCAAGAAGATCTGGTTTGAAGTCCAGATCTACCACTTCCTCGCTCTGTGACCTTGGGCAAGTTCTTTAACCTCTCTGGGCCTCAGTTCCTTCATTTTAAGGTGAAGATAATAGTTCTAGCCTCATAAGGTCAACATGGATTAAGGGATAGTTTTTTGCAAAGCAACCAAGATAGTGTCAACATGTGAGCAATAGCTCTTGTCAAAATGCCATGTAGGTGCCCTGGGCTCTTTATAGCTGGCTCTGCTTCATCCCCTCGGGCTCCAATGTTTCCGTCACACTCAGACAGCCTCAAGTTCTGGACCAAGATACTCTGTGCACACACTCCGCACTAGGTCACGACACCTAAAAATTGTTTGCCTTTGCAACATCCATGATGTGAAGTAGAAAGAGAGGAAGAAAGAAACCCTCCCTTCCTCCCCTCGACATCTTTCCCCAGGGTTTATCTAATCATATCCTCCATGTATTCCTGGGCGGTGGGCAGGGCAGGTTTTATCACACCCACTTCATAGAGGAGAGAACTAAGAAGGAATTGGCATCTCGAGGTCAGGCAGCACCACACAGGTCCTGAGGGCAGCCTACATACACAGCCACTAGTCCAGGAATCAGTGTGGAAGGCTTCACAGAATCGTCTAAGGAAGGAGCAGACATGTACAGCATATTTTCATGGTGGTTGTTCTTCATGTTATTTCATGGGGGCACCTAGCACCACCCTCCAAAGTAAATAGACCCGTCTCCAGGGTCACCTGACAAGGCAAGAACAGGGCTGCCTTCTCCCTGTTGTTGCTGTTGTTCAACTCAGTCCCCAGGCCGTATCGTCGGCCCCTGTTACACCGTCTTCCATCTAGAAGAATCTCCAATATTCACCTCTAACCCGGACCTCTCTCCATTCTTGGTGCATTATATTCTCTTCCTGGTGGCCAGTGGGTGACTTGGAAAAAATTAAATCAGGCCATGATACTCCCATGCTCCAAGCCCTTCAGTGGTTGCCCACCACACCTGGAATCACAATCTAACGTGGTGCCACAGCCTGTGGGCGAGCCCCTGCCTACTTCTGTATTTTCTCTATGCAGGCCTTTGTGTTCTTCGACCATCCTGGATCTTTGCATTCCTTCTTCCACCCGCATCCCCCCAATACTCACATGGTTACTCCCTCACTCCATCCAGAACCACCTGGACTAATGTAGCCCTCTTGGCCCTGTACTCTGTGTCCCTTTCTTCCTAGCAGCTATCACTATCTGAAACATATCGTGCTCATTATCATTTACTTGTGTACCATCCCCCAGCCCCACCTAGAAGGTCAGCTCCATGGCTATGACCCAGAGCCTAGAACAGTGCCTGGCACACACAGTGGGCACTCAGTTAGGACACGGTTATTGAGTCCTTCCTGAGTGCAGACACTGACGTCTTTACATGAATTAACTCCCTGGGTCCTCACTAAGAACCAAAGAGGTAGGTAATCTTACTACCCGTCCTGCTTTGCAGGTGAGTCAGACGATGACAGAGAAGTGAAGTGGTTTATTTGCTCGCACAGCTAGTGAGTTGGCAGAGCCAGAGTTTGAGGCCATGGAGTCTGGTCTTGGCTTTCAATCACCACATATACTCTCCCTAATAAACATTTGCTGAACGAGTGAATGGCTGAATCAGCGTCAGCTCAACATCTTCGCCTCAATGCTCTACAGGCACCATGGACTCAACATTTACAAGACTGAACTCACATCCTTCCCCCAAAGACCTGCTTCCCCATTCTCCCAGAAAGCAGACTCTTGTCCTTGATTCTTCCTTTTCCTAACCTCCCCTGTGAGAAATCCATCAGTAAAGCCTGTTGACTGTACTTCTCACCATCTCCTCCCCAGGCCATTGCTCTCTGCTGAGTGCAGGCCACTCTCCTCTGCTGTCTAGACAACTGTCATGCCCCCACACCACAGGTCCCACCCTTCCTCCCATCCAGCCAACAGGTTCTGAGATGCCCAGGCTCTTTCTCTGGCCTTTGGATAAAGCCCCAAACTCTTAGTTTGTTTTGCAAGACTCGTTGGGTCCCTACTTTTACTCCCATTACCACCTCATCCTGGCCTCCCACTTATTCTCACAGTGTCTTCTCTTCTGCAAGCCGCCTCTTGCTTTCCCATCTGCTTAGAACACTCTCCCCCAACACACACACCTTCCTCCAAGTAACTCTTGCCCACCCCTTGGGTCTCAGCTGCAAGTTCACGTCCCCAGGGAATCTCTCCCATCCACCACTACGGCCTCCACACTTGACCAGGTCCCTTGCTAACTTTTCCGTCACACCTTGCCCTTCCCCTTCGCAAATGGTCACCACATTCATTGTTAATCACTTGTTCAATGTCTCACGGGAAGGTGAAGACCGTGAGAGTAGAGATTGTCCTGCATGCAGATGCACAAGTATTGTATATTAATTATTCCTACTAATTTATGATTTATGAACTCACTTTCTCTACAAAAAAACACATTTTTTTTTTAAAGCAGATACCAAAAGAGCTAAATCTTCCCTGTCACAGGGGAGGGGTGGCACTTCCTCCTGTTGCCACCAGGGGGCAGGCAGAGCTTTCCTCAAAGAGAGGTTCCTACCCGCTGAAGATGAGGTGTCCTTGATCCCAAAGAAAATCAGAGGTATCTTCCACCTCCTGCTCACACTTTTGAGAGACCCGGAAAGTCAAATTAAAGGCAAGGTGGGGTGAGCGCGAGAATGGACCTGGGTGAGGCCTATCACTGAAGCAAGAGGGCTTCAGTTACCCCTGAGGAAGCCTGGGACCCATTTGGAAGAGAGATTGTGACATTCCTTGGGCACTGGAGGGACTTTCCAAGGGCAGACTTCCGGGAGGTGACACTACGAAAAAAAAAAAGTTTATTTGTTCCTTAAATGCCACCAATGGCACATTTAAAAAGCAGTCAAGAACCAAAGAAACTAAACACATATGTGCTTTTGGGTAAGTTGTTTTGGTGTGTGCTGTTCAGAGCACTTCAGCACCATAATCATCATAGTCCTGAAAAATAACCAAACTTGCCGGGCGCCTGGGTGGCTCAGTCGGTTAAGCGTTCCACTTTGGCTCAGGTCATGATCTCACGGCTCATGAATTCAAGCCCCTGGAGCCAGGCTCTGTGCTGAAAACTCAGAGCCTAGAACCTGCTTCAGATTCTGTGTCTCCCTCTCTCTGCCCCTCCCCTGCTCGTGCTCTCTCTCTCTCTGAAAAAATTAATAAACGTTAAAATTTGTTTTTATTTAAAAAAAAAAATAACCAAACTCATGAATGTCTGAAAGCAGACACCACCACCCTGTTTGACAAAGAAAGTAACTGTGGCTCAGAGAGGTGAAGCAACTTGCCCAAGATCACACAGCAACATCCAGAGCTACTCCTCGTTAGTATCAAATCTGTTTTTTATTACACAGTTTTAAATTAGCAATTAAAGAATGCATTTATTAATAGCAGTATTAATTATTGCTGTTATCAGAGCTCTCGTACTCTGCCAGCCACTTGTACAAAGCATTTGACAAACGTCATATCATTTTAATCCTCCCCATAATTCTATGAGATTGATACAAGACAGAACAAAGCAGCCCCTGGCTTACTTCTGAGAGCTGACCTGGCACTCACAGCTGACCTTTGATGTTCTCCTGCTGAACACAAACAATTTCACAGAACATCAGCATCAGACAAGGCCCTTCTGTGCCTGTGGTGGACCAAGACAAAAACAAGGCCCTCTGTGATCTTGGTTGAGCAAAGAGTGAGCGCTGCACAAGCCACGAAAATAAGCAAGCATCCCCTATCCTAGCCAATCTGGAGGACGGTTCCTTCTTTACCAACCATGGCTGTAACCTCTACCTAGCAGTCCCTTCTTATTGTTGGGGTTAAGATACCCAGACAGAGAACCACCCCACTTCCTGACAACATCCGATCCAGAGCAGAGCCAGCTTCCTTGAACCTGTCCCCAAATCACCTGACATAAGCCCAAATCCCGTAAGTCCTTTCTAACATCCTCTTCACGAGATGTGTGTGTGCGCTCTCCCTTGCCGCAACGAGTAATAAACCCAACTCGTTCCAGCAGAAACAGGAATGTTTCTAGTGATCTTTGGATGGAGACATCCAAAGATATTCTCATTACCCTTGTTTTAGAAATAAGGAAAGTGAAACTTGGAAAGGTTGAGAAATTTGCCCAAGACTACAAGGTAATGTGGGACAGAACCAGTTCTGTCTATGTCTCTCTTCTGTTTAACAATCCCTGCTATGTGAACACTCTATGGCTCACTTTCCTCATCTGTAGTGAGACAGTTAGACTGCTCTCCCGAAGCCGCTTCAGCTCACGTCTTCCCAGAAAGCACTGTCAAGGGCATCTGCTTGCAAGAGCTGGGAACTCTGGCTAGGGCGCCTCCCTTTGGCTGAGCACCCCCTGGATTTTGAAGAAGTCCCACAAGGCCTTGCAGCTGGGAAGGTTTAATGATGAACCGAAGAGTGGTACATCCTGAGAAATATCTCCATGAGCTTACACCCCACCTCCTCCCTGCCCCCCTCGAGATCTTCTTTCAGTTGTCCATATTTTCACATTATCTGATTGCCACTCTCTTGCCTAACTAGGGGAAGCAAGTCAGGAGGGTGGTTCGAAAGCTCTTACCCTACCGACCATCCTGTTCTTACATGAACCTCTCTCCCCCAACACGGTGAGGTGGCATTCTAGCAGCCTCTGCATAAATTGCAGGGAACTGAAAAAGAGGGATTCCTCCCACTTGAAGTCCCAAGAATCTGAAAGCTGATAGAGGGGACTTAGCAAAATGTTGCACAAGAACCTAAAAGACACTTGATGGGAGATGGGAGGACTTTCTTGATGGCCATCTCCCAGTCTGTGTATAATTGTCGGTGGGTGGGTTTCTCGGGAGTAGAGTCAAGACCAATGTGGCAAGCCCGGGCAGGGGCGAGGGAGAGACTTATTGGTTCAAAGAGAAAAAGGGAGTATTCTAAAGAGTAGTGTCTGAGTCTCTCCTTCTCCAGAAAAGGACAGTACAATTTAGTCAATTATAATCCTAGCAAATGTTTCAATTGCACTAATTATATGCCAGGCTCTCTGGTCTAAGGGATCAGCATGGATGAAGTCATTTATCCTCACAACAACCCCACGTAGGAAGAAGATAGGAACAGAGAGGTTAAATAACTTGTTCAAAGCCACATAAACAGCGTGGCACAAGATATGTGCCCTACCCTTACCTCTGGGAGCTGCCACGTTCAGTGCTGCTGGCTGACTTCCAACAGCCACTACCTGCACGTCTTTGCCTGAGGGCTTTCTTGGAAGCCACGCAAGGAAAGCCTGTGAACAGAACAAGCCAGAAGTCCTCAGCCAATGAATAACAGGGAGTTGGTGTGTAAACACTTTTCCGTCTCCTCTTGGGGGAGGTAACTGCAGGGACAGTGTTCTACCCACTTCCCTGAATCCCCATGTGATTAAACACCAGTCACGAACAGAGGTAGTGGGCTTGAGAACTCAATGTTTATTGCCTGCCTCTCCTTCCCTTTCTCACCTGCCTCCATCTTACGTAATAAGCTACTTGCCTCTGCTTCTTAAGAGCCCCAAATGCAGACAGACTCAGGCATTTGGACCCTTGCAGCCTGGCTGGAGAGGCTGGGCTCTCACCTTCTGCAGTCTTCCTCCATCCAAAGGACAAAGGCTGAGGTCGATCAGGTCCACATTTTGCCATTTCTTTGCTATTATGGGTTGAATTGTGTCCCCCTCAAGAAGAGTATGTTGAAGTCCTTATCCCAAATACCTCAGAATGGGGCCTTATTTGGAGATAGGGTCTTTACAGAGATCAGAGTGAAGATAAGGTCATTAGGATGGGCCTTCCCTATGACTGGTGTCCTATAAAAAGGGGAAATCAGAATATGGAAGGAATGCCATGAGGAGATTGGATTTTTGCTGCCCCAAGCCAACGAACTTCCATGAACTAGGAGAGAGGCCCGAAGCAGATCCTTCTCAGTGCTTTCAGGGGGATCATGGCCCTGCAGACACCCTGGTCTCAGGTTTCTGACCTCCAGAACTGTGATAGAATAAATAGCTGTTGCTTAAACCACCGAGTTTGTAGTATTTTGTTACAGTGGCCCCAGGAAATGAATTTGCCAGCTACGAGACATTACCAAGCCCCCGTTTCCTCCCCCACAGGATCCTTAGGGTGATTAAATCACATGCTAAGCACAGAGCCCATACATGGAAAGTGCTCCCCAGATGGGTAATTGCTCATGTTGCAAGAGCCCTCCCCTGCATGCACACACATCTATAGGAAAGGGGTTCCTTGGACAAGTGGACAATTGAGCCCCATACTCCTTCTTTTCTCCCTCCGAGCCCACAACAGCCTGCCCACACAACTGACCTGGCCCCAAAAGCTAAAGAACAAAAGTCTGAATGGAAAGGAGCCTTAAAGTCACCCAGGGGTTTTGTGTGGCTTGGGGTAGTCGCGAAGAGGTAGATGACCCTCTGATGGCTTCGCTTCCCTTACTGGTTCGGCCCAGTCTGAAGGCAGGAAAAGAAGAGACGCCACAGGTCTGCAGGAGAATGTGACGTACCACCACTGTGGCAGACTGTATCAGCGAAGGTTCTTAGCTGCCCACAACAGAATCCACTCAGGTTAGCTTAATGGGAAAACGAATTTATTTAAACTCAAGGCCAAAGAGTTTGAAGTCCTAGACCGGAAAATGTACAGCATCACTGAGGGGAGAAAGGGGCTTCTTTGGTGAAAGCACTCCTGCCGCCACGATGCTCGGAACTGGGTGCCAGAATTCTACCGCCGTCTACCCTCAAAGCCCAGTGATATTGGGGGATGAAGGTGAGGATGCAGTGAGGATGAGGTCGGGGAGGAGTCCTGGCTTCCAACCTCTCCCCCTAGGCTCACTCTGCTAGCGAGGAGATGTGCTCACGCATTGATTCGTTCATTCCACAGATATGTATGGACCGTCTCCTTCGTGCTGGGAACCACGCTAAGTGCTAAGGATAAAGCGGTGGGAAAGAACAAAGGTGCTTAGTTCCTGCTCCTGTGGTTTTGGGGTCTACTGGGTAAGGCAGAGACAGGGCTAAACCAAGTAGGCCCATGCGGAGAAGGAAGGAGGCAGGGCTGTGCTAGGGAGGGTAGGGTTGAGGAGGCTGAGATATTTCAGGAGGCAGCCACAGCCCAGCCCGGCTGAGGCTTCCTCCAACTTCAGCATCTCAGGGGAGTTCGGGAGAAAAGAATGTGTTGGCTGTCATCACTGAAGTCCCTGACCCACATAGCTTAGGCCCTGACAGGTCCTGGACCGTCCCAGGAATGAGCACCCTGGATCCTCCCCACTATTGGGATGGCCGGCAAGAAGAAAGGGAGCTTACCAAGCCTCCGTGGTGGCTGCTCAGGAGCACGACAGACCACTCAGCAGGGAGGCTGCCTCAGTGTTTCCATCTGAAAAGGGGGTGCAGGGGGGCTGGCTCGGATTATCTCGGGGCCACCACTAGCGGGGACGTTCTGTGGAGCCGGTCCCTGGAGAGTGTGCTCAGTGTGTGTTTTCACAAGACACTACGGCCACTCTCTCCTCAGGAAGTGGTGAGGGGCACCGGGCTCCTGGACCCCACCTCTTCCCTGCCCCTTCCCCTCCCTGCCTTGCCCCCCACCTCACCCACCTGTTTTGGGCTCTTTCCCACCAATGCAGGTGTGGATGCACGCCTGCCCACCCCAGAAGCAGTCCTCTTTCCCTCTGCAGCCACCATATGAGAAAGTCTGGCAGTGCCCAGCGTCGGCGTTGAAGAACCACTGATCTTCAGGACCCTGCAGCAACCCGGGTAAGGGAGCTCCGGGCAGAAGGCCAGCTGCAGGCTACTGGGGTGCGAGGGGGCTCTGGGTCACTTATGAGGTGTCAGCACAACTCAGTCTGCACAGTGCACAACTGAAACAGCCCACATGCCTCCAGACAGTGGTAGGGGGTGGGGAGCATGAGGTGCGCAACCTCCATTTGGTGGCCTGCTTTCTGGGGCGTTACTCTTGATTTTGTTACGTGTCACAATGACATAGTGATAATGTAAAAAAAAAAAAAAGGTATATAATTAATGAAGTATTTATGGGTTAACTGGCAGGATGCCTCAGATTAGCTTCAAAAAAAAAAAAACTCTAGAAAAAAAATGACAGACATAAATAATATTCTCCATGTGTTGATAATTGCTGAAGCTGGATGATGGGTACATGGGGATTTATTACACTATTCGCTGTATTTTTATGTATGCTTGAAAGCTTATACTATTTTCAAAAAATGTTTTAAAGAATCCTGCTGTAATGAAGAAAGACACGGAAGCAAATGTAGCAGTGTGTTAACCATGGCTGCCCCAAGGGGCTGGGAATAATGAGATACTGAGGGGATGTGGCGTTGTAATTTATAATAAGAAATATATACTTGATCTTCCTCCCTTTCCTGGCACAAAGCTCCTAAAACCCTTGGCATTCCCCAAATGATGAGAGCCATAAAGGTGTCTTTCTAACCATAAAGGTGTCCATCTAACCTCAATGATGTTACTTTTGGAAAGCTCCTAAGTAACCAAAGGAGAGGGATTTGTTGCCAGGGGAACCAACCGTGTGATTTAAGGGTTGGAAATTTCAGCCCCGTCCCCTGCCTTCCAGGAGGGGAGAGGGGCCGGAGATTGGTTTAATCAACCATGGCCAATGATTTTATCAATCATGCCACTTTGCTGAGAGTTCTTCAAAACCCCTAAGGGGTTTTGGGGTTCTGAGAGCTTCAGGGTTGGTGAACACATGAAGATTTGGGAGAGTGGCACCCTTGGAGAGAGCATGGATGCTCTGCACCCTTTCCCCATACCTTGCCCCCATGCATCTCCTCCATCCGGCTATTCCTGAGTTATATCCTTTTATAATAAACCAGTAAGCTAGTAAGTAAAATGTTTCTCTGAGCCTCTAGTAAATTAATAGAATCCGAGGAGGGGTCATGGGAACGTCTAATCTATAACCAGTTGGTAAGAAGCACAGGTAACAATCTGGACCTGCAATTGGCATCTGAAGTGAGGGGGGTAGGTATGCAGTTTTATAGGACGGAGCCTTTACTGAGCAGTGGGAGCTGCCACTATTTCCAGTCAGAGTTAAGTTAAATGGTAGGACACCCAGTCGGTATGTGCTGAGAAACAGAGAATTATTTGGAGGTGCTGGAAACAACAAACACCTACCAGTGAAGGGGTTCCGAACAAGTCTTCTCAAAATGTGCCACTTTGATATGTGGTCTATTTCAAGCTAAAGGCAGCTGAGACCCTGTGGGCTCAAGAGATATTTTTACACCTTCCTTAACTACCTAGAAGAATCTAAATTGAGGATCTCTCCTAGGGTAAGAGTTATTGCCAGAGAAAAACTTTATCTGACTCACTCTTCTGTGGGGTGGGGCAAACATCTAATTGCCAAACATCTGCCCTTCTTCTTATTGCCCTATGACTTGCCCTCCTCCCCTTGAAAGCCCAATGCCCCTATCCCATACCTTAGCCCAGGAGGGCCTATAGACCTCATTTACCTGTCTTTGAACTGCTCATGGACGTGGGGTTCCTGTAAATACAAAATTAAATTAGGTTTTCTCCTATTAATTTGTCTCATGTCAATTTAATTCTTAGGACAGCCAGAAGAACCTTTGAAAGATTAAGGAAAAAATTTCCTCCCCAACACTGGAGAAGGAATCTTAAAACTTTATTTACACATCTTTGTGTCCTTCCACTAGTTATAAGAAGCATATACACCTTTTGTAATTAAGAATAAAGAAATATTTAAAATAAATATGCCACAATTTTTGCAACACGTAAGTAACATTATATAAGAATACTGACATTAGAAAATGGTTGCAGGATATCGTGGAGTAATAAAGTCCTGCATCCAGTGACATCCTGGCTTTGTGAAGCACAGGATATGTGCTATGCGGATGTGGATGCCAATCCTTTTTAGCAGCAGATCCCTTCTCTCAAATGAAATCTTACCAAGAGAAAGCTGTCTGGTAAGTACTTCGGTGTGGGGCCTGGAGCCCCATCCTCAGCCCTCTCACTGCCCCCCACTGTTCCCCCACCCCTTCATATCCCAGGACCCCCAAGGCCTAAGGAACATCTTGGGCAAAATGCACTGCATGTTATTTAAGCTCACCACTCATTGGCTATGTGATTTTAGGTAAGAAAACTAATCACTCTGAGCCACAGCAGCCTATTCGGGGAAATAAGCACAAACAATAGTCTCAACCTCATAGATTTGTTGAGAGGCTTAGAGATGATGTCTGTAAAGGAAGTAGCAATTAACGATATTCAGTAAGTGTTAGTTATTTGAGTAGCTGTTGGGTGCACTCATTAAATTCTAATTTAATGCTCAAACTCGATATTCAAGCTATAAATAACCTGGGACAAAATTGCCCAAGAAAAGCCCTTGAACCTCTCCCCAACCCATTGAAGCACAATAGACTCATTCCCAGTGACCCTCCACTGGAAACCAGCACAGCCAGATTTTTCCAATGGTAGGATAAACCCATGCTTCTTTTTTTCAGAGTCATATTAAGTAAATGACTTACTTTTAAGGATTGCAGTGTTTTTTTTTTTAAAAAAACATATTTTATCAAGCTAAAGCTTTAAAATATCTATCCAGGAATCAGAAAAATAATTATTATATATTTTAGATCTAATATTTTAGATCTAAGTTGTCAAAATGTAAAATACCTTGATGAATATTAAGTCTTTACTTAAGTCTCTGTATATTTCAATGTGTTGATTCACCCACAGACTTCTAACCCCTTCAATAAACCGTCAAGTAAACAGGAAAAAAATCCTGTGCAACACAGGCTGAAACCATCAACTAGGTGTCCAGAGGGCAGAGGGAAATCTTTCATTTATGAGAAAACCTTTAAATTGATTTGGAAGTTGCTTTCTTGCACGTAAGGAATCGCAACTCTCTATTTAAAAGAAAGGTTTTTTCCTTTTGAAGTAGGAAATCACATTCTGATGGACATCTGAACTTGAAGTTGGGAATGACTCTTATTCAGGTTTGAATGTAAAGGTCTTGATTTTCAGCTGAGCGGGGCCAGGACTGAGGTGAGGCAGGTCAGCAAGTACAGGGATGGATCCTGCATTTATTGAAATGTTAATATTCTGTTCATAAGGGGCTTTTTGCATTAATTATGATTTTTAACTATTGTATTCAAATACAGCTTATCTGAATGATTAAGTACATTAAACCTTGGATTGCAAGTAAGTGGTTCTGTGAGTGTTCTGCAAGATGAGCAAACATTTCTGATAAATTTTAACTTGATAAATGAGTGATGTCTTGCAAAACGAGTAGTATGTGACACTGAATGTCACATGATCATACCTGAGCCAATGGTTCTTCTCTCTCTCTCCTCTCTCTCTCTCTCTGCGGGATTGTAGGTGATTGTCTCCCATGCTTGGAGGCCATAGTGTTTGGCAGAAATCAGTGATTTTTCGGAGTGAGGGAAGGTGCCCACAAGTGGCACTAATGTATTTTTTGTCACTTCATAGCACCTATGGACAGTCCTTTGCTTTTCCATACAAGTGTAACCTTAAGAATACTTTGCTTCATTCTAAGTCATTGGATACGTTCCTTGTTAAAGTTTCACAAAAAGAAAAAGATTCCACTGAGCCAATAGATAGCAGTGATATGTGAAAGTTGTCCTATACGATAACCCTCCTCTCTCTTGTCCTCCTCACACCAGCCATGAAGGTTTTCAAAGGTAAGTGCAGGTTAAGTTGTTTATTTTTCTTTATATTTTGTATTTTCTTTATTATTTTGTATTATATTACAGCATTGTAATCATTTTTATATGAATATTTTGGGGTTGTGGAACGAATCGTCTGAGTTTCCATGATTTCTTATGGAGAAATTCACTTTGATATATGAGTGCTTTGGGTTACAAGCATGTTTCAGAATGAATTATGCTCACTAACCAAGGTTTGGCTGTATTTGGCTTCCCTTATATTCTGTGTGACAGGCAGGTGCCTCCCTGCCCAGCCCTCCTGCTGAGGTGAAGTGTGTCCTCTCTCGGGGTGGGCTTCATGAGTTGGATATTCTCCTGAGAGGGACTTGATAGGGACCTAGAGGGAAGGTGGCACCAGGGCCCTGAGGAGGGAAGGTTGGGGAGGGGGGGGGTGGCACAAGGAGAAATGAAAGGGAAGGTTGTGGTTTCAGAGAACAGCTTCGCCTGCTTGGTGGCTCTTCCTGGCATGGCCAGGCTCCATGATGAGGGAATCAATTCATTCATATACATGAAGAGCTCTCAAAGTAGAATGGTTCATCTGTAATCTTTGGGTTGTAGGATTTGGAAATCTTTATTTTTTAATGCTTTTCTTTATCTTCTAAGTCTTCTGTAATGAACACATTACTGCATGTATTATCAGAAAACAGCAAAGAAAGGATGTTTTAAAAAAAGAAAAGATGTGGGGTGCCTGGGTGGCTCGGTCGGTTAAGCGGCCGACTTCAGCTCGAGTCATGATCTCGCGGTCCGTGAGTTCAAGCCCCGCGTCGGGCACTGTGCTGACAGCTCAGAGCCTGGAGCCTGTTTCAGATTCTGTGTCTCCCTCTCTCTGACCCTCCCCCGTTCATGCTCTGTCTCTCTCTGTCTCAAAAATAAATAAACGTTAAAAAAAAAAATTAAAAAAATTAAATAAAAAAAGAAAAGATGTTTAATTACAAAAGGAACAGAATCATTCTTTAAACTTTTTTGTTTTTGAAGTGTTTATTTATTTTTGAGAGACAGAGAGTGACAGAGCGCAAGCGAGGGAGGGACAGAGAGAGAGGGAGACACAGAATCCGAAACAGGCTCCAGGCTCTGAGCTGACAGAACAGAGCCTGACGCGGGGCTCGAACTCACAAACCACGAGATCATGGCCTGAGCTGAAGTCAGACGCTTAACCGACTGAGCCACCCAGGCGCCCCAGGAAGAGAATCATTCTTAACAGAGTAAGGCATTTGTTTTATTCAAGAGAACTGGATAGACCGCGGGAGTCGCATACGTTCACACTCCATCATTGTTTGCCTGGATTATTGCAGTACCCTGCCCATTGGTCCCTCTGTCTCTACCCTTAGCCCCCTAGGGACCACTCTCCACAGTCAGAGGGATCCTTGAGTGCTATTGAATTGCTCCTACATCCAAACACTTAGCAACTCCCCACCCCTTTCTTAGAACCAAAGTTGGAGTTCTTATAAAGCCCTACAAGGCTCTGCATGACCTGCTCCCCAGGGCCTCCCTGGCCTCCTCACCTTCCACTACCCCACCCCACCCGCTCAGGTCCAGACACGCTGGCCTCCTCACCGCTGCTCAAACACTCCAGGCAAGTTCTTTTTGCTGAGCCCTCTTCCTGAACTGCTCTTCCATCAGCTGGTCAGCTGGCACACCCTTGGTTTCTCCAAGCGCTGCTCAAACATCTCCTTTTCAAAGACGATTTCCTTGACCAGTCTGTAGAAAGGGCATAGCCTTCTTTATACCCGTCACTCCCCATCAGCAAAACACTTGTCGTGACCTGGCATATTATTTCCCTCTGGCTCTATTGTCTGTTTCCCTCCTAGAGGGCAGGGTCTTTGCTGTGTTTTGTCATAGCTGTGTCCCCACACCGAGAACAGTGCCTTGTAGGTACTTGATAAATATTTGTCAAATGAGTTAATATTTGTCAAATGAATTCATCTCCCATCTCATGTTCACCCAGGTGCACAGTCATTGGATAGAATGACTATAATGAAATTCCCGTTAGTAAAATATCTGTTTGATGATGGGGCACCTCTGTGTATATAATTAAGAAGCTGGTTCCACCATTCTGTATCCTGAGAGGATAATAAAATAATAGACATGGGGGCAAGTGGAAGGGCCTTGAGTTATTACTAATATTCTAACAGCCTGGGGGAAGCACAGCCTTGGCCTGGAGGGCAAACTCGCAGAAGCGTTATATTTCCTGCTCTCTGTCTGCACTTGCCTCAGGCACAGCAGAAGCTCCATTCAGCTGTTCCAGGCCCTTCTGATTAATTTTAGTAATGGAGAAATAAAATCATTATTGGACACCTGAATATTTTTTCCTTGGGGGAAGGAGATGGGTAGACCAAGTCTTTCAGACTGAGACACCTTAGTGGAGAGTGGACATCCTGGGCCACGGTGTGTTATTAAATCTTTATATTCGTGGTTGGTAATCCTTTCAAAGAACCTGGGTGGCAGGTGACAGGTGAAAAAACTGAGCATAAGTGACTTTCCCAAAGTGACACCTATTATGTGGTAAGGTCAGGACAAGATACTAGTCCACCACAACCCCAATGATGAAACACCCGACTTCTGTGGGAAATTGTTAAAATGCAGGTGAGAAGTAGATATTCAGAAATGTAGATAATAGGACACCCATTACTCTCCTGTCCCTGAGCCTCACCCCAGCCACCAAAGCACAGGGGTTAATGAGTCTTGGGGTTTTTTCCTGACACCAAATATGTGTTGTCTCTGCCAACATCAACCAATTTTCCAACACCACCTGGGTGTCCTATAAGTCCATTCATTTCTGACCTGAAATCCTCAGAGTTAGAACAGAGCCTACAGGTTAAGGGCTCAGTCCCAGAGGACTGCCCCCTCTTTAGGTGCCAGTCACAAGTCCCTGGGGCCACCCATACTTCTGGCCAACCAGTTACAAATACAGGGTTCCTTGACCACCACCACTCCCCCAGGCTGAGTAATCACTAGAATGATTCACAGAACTCAGGAAAGCACTTGATTTGCCATTACCAGTTGATCACAAAGGATAAAACTCAGGAACTGTCAAATGGAAGAGATGTGTAGGGTAGGGTGGGGGGTGGAAGGACCCGGAGGGTGACTCTCACAACACCTCCATGTGTCATCAGCCCAGAAGTTCTCTGAACCTTCATGGTTAGGAGTTTTTATGGAGTCTTCATTACATCGATATGGCTGATTCAATCATTGGCCATTGGTGATTGAACTCTCTCAGTACCCTCCTCCTCCCCAGAGGTTGGATAGTGGTAGGGGCTGAAAATTCTAGCCCTTTAATAACCTGAGCAGTTTTTCTGGCCACCAGCCCCTCCAGATGCTATCCAGCCTGTAGTCATTCATTAGCACCCAAAAGACAGTACATCACAAGGGTTTCCTGAGTCGTGGCTGGAAGCAAGACAAAGATCTAATAGTCATTTTGTTAATTACACTACAGTGAGGTTCAGGGAAGAGGCAGAAACCAGGAATAGGGAGTCTCAGAGATGGGGCTCAGGTTCTGGTAGAGTTGTCTGATGAGCATTAGGCAGGATAATGTTTTAAAAGCTGAAAACATACTGATTTACTTCTTAGAGTCATGAAAAATCCCTGCAATTAAAATTTCCTAATGTCCCTGGAGAAATGCAAAGGGATGTTTGGTTCCCCTTTCATAGAATGTCTCCCCTTTATGGGCTCAGCCTGTAGAAGACAGGGGAGCGGGACTTACTTGGAGATGAGGTACTAGTTTCATCCCCCCGGGTACTGGCCACCAGGGTGCTCAAGAGGATGAGAACGACTACAGAGAGGCAGAGGGAGCTCATCTTCAAGGCCTTCAGAAGGGCTTCTGTGGAAACCTGGGGTCTGACAGAGCTTTTCACATCCCTGCAGAGGAGTGGAGACAGCCAGTGGGGAATGGAGTGGGGAAGGGGAGGAGCTGGGGTCAGTCCTGTTCATTTTGTAACCTCCCCACCTCCCCAGGCTTCTGCCTGCAGGGGCCAAAATGCTGGGTGACAGCCTCCTCCAACTTTATCATGCTTGTGAACTGCCTAGGGACCTTGTTGAAATTCACATTCCTGTTTTATATGTAAAGTTTATTTACTTATTTTGAGACAGAGAGAGAGAGAGAGAGTGTGTGTGTGTGTGTGTGTGCGCGAGAGAGAGAGAGAGAGAGAGAGAGAGAGAGAGGGGGGGGGGGAGGGGCAGAGAGAGAAGGATAGAGAGAGAATCCCAAGCAGGCTCTGAGACACCAGCGCAGAGCCTGATGCAGGGCTCGAACTCACAAACTGTGAGATTATGACCTGAGCTGAAATCAAGAGTTGGACGCTTAACTAACTGAGCCACCCAGGCGCCCCTGAAATGCACATTCTGTTCAGCAGGTCTAGGGTGAGACCGGAGAAGCTGTATTTCTTACAGGCTCATTGCTACCGGGTGTCCCCAGCTCCAGTTTTTCCCCTTTCAAATTGTCCCCAGGACCACACTTGGTAATTAGGTGTTTGCCCTGCCACACAGGAGAGTCGGTCAGATAAAATTTATCTCTGGTAATAACTCTTGCTCTGGGAAAGATCCCCAACTTAGATTCATCCAGGGAGTTAAGGGAGGTGCAAAAATTTCTCTTCAGCCTGCAGGATCTGGGCGCCTGGGTGGCTCAGTCAATTAAGTGTTCGACCTCAGCTCAGGTCATGATCTCACAGTTCGTGAGTGCGAGAACCACATTGGGCTCTGTGCTGACAGCTTAGAGCCTGGAGACTGCTTCAGAGTCTGTATCCCCCTCCCTCTCTGCCTCTCCCCTACTCATGCTCTGTCTCTCAAAAACAAATAAAAACATTTTTAAAATTAAAAAAAAAATAGTCCATATGCCAAAGTGACCCATTTGGGGGGAATCTTGTCCTGAACCCCTTCAACAGCATGTGTCATAGGCAAGAGGGCCTGAGTTTGGCAAATTTCTTAGAGTTTCTGGGCCTTGGTGCCCTCATTTGCAAAATGGGGTTGTTTATAAAATCAACTCCCATTTCTAAGGGTTGTTGTGAGGGTATTTGAGACTAATGAATGTAGAATGTTCAGCTTTGTGCCCCTGGGTAGTAAATGCTCAATCATTCAAGCTTCCTATCGTGATCATCATTATCACACCCAAATCCCAGTCAGAACGTTTGGATCTGAGCTCAGGCCTGAGTTGAAATAAATTTCTCAGCCCAAGGTGGAGCCACTCCTGCCCAAGCTGTCATGTCAGGAAACTGACACTTTCTTTTTTTTTTTTTTAACGTTTATTTATTTTTGAGACAGAGAGAGACAGAGCATGAAAGGGGGAGGGGCAGAGAGAGAGGGAGACACAGAATCGGAAACAGGCTCCAGGCTCCGAGCCATCAGCCCAGAGCCCGACGCGGGGCTCGAACTCACGGACTGCAAGATCGTGACCTGAGTCGAAGCCAGGCGCTTAACCAACTGAGCCACCCAGATGCCCCTGGAAACTGACACTTTCATGTTCCTGCAAATGCTCTACTTGACCAGGAACACAGTATAGCAGGTCAGCAATCCCCAAAGACCAAGCCAGCTCTGGGCTCTATACTTATCTCCTTGTTCCTTCCTCACTTTCTATCTTTCTTCTCCTTGTCCTTTATTTTTTAGCCTATAAAATCTTCCTGCCCTCTGCCCCACTTGGCAGTTCTCTGGATCCTTGGGAATGGAGATTGCCCACTTCACGAAGTGTTAAATAAAGCTATTTGGTATCACCAGATTGTCTTTAATCATTTTTTTTTTTTTCCAATTTTCGGTATGAGGAAGAGATCCAAAGTTGCCTGCTAACAGCCTGTGGTACAACAAGACACCCAGGCCAGGAGCCCACTGAACAGTCTGGGCTCACTGATCCTCTCATGGTTCCTGAGGATGGTGGGTGAGTCACTTTCAGATTTGAGCTCTGCTCCCTTGTGTGCAGCTCTCTGGTCCAAACAATATGCATATATGTACAGGTAGATATTGTCCTCAGAAACGTTCTGGGAACCTGGAAAGGTTACAGGACAGTTATATTGAGAGGGCACAATGGGTGGCAGCCATTGCAAAGCCTTGAGGTAAGTTTGCAACATAATCTGCAAAGGAACTTGGGTTAATAAATTAAGATAAGGAATGCTGACTGTTTTGACCAATGGCACATCAAATTCTCCGTAGGCACAAGTTGGACTATTAAAACCCATTAGGACATCTGCCACTTTAAAGGAATCTTCTTGGAGCGCCCTGGTGGCTCAGTGGGTTAAGCATCCAAGTCTTGATTTCTGCTCAGGTCATGATCTCACAGTTTGTGGGTTCGAGCTCCATGTCGGGCTCCATGCTGGCAGTGTGGAGCCTGCTTGGGATTCTCTCTCTCTCTCTCTCTCTCTCTCTCTCTCTCTCTCTCTCTCCCTTCCCCTCCCCTGCTCACTCTGTCTCTCAAAATAAATAAATAAACTTAAAAAATAAAAATAAATAAAAACATAAGTAAATAAGTAAGTAAATAAATACATAAATAAATAAATAAATAAATAAATAAATAAAGGAATCTTCTTGTGCAAGGAATAACAGATCTAGGACAGATGGGGATCTCCAAAGCCAAAGCTGCAAAATTGGTAGGCATGGGTCAAACACCTTACAGCTTTCAGAGTGCTCACCACCTAAATCCAAGACCCCTGTGCTAGGCTAAGTTGGTCGTATGCTTATGTGACTGACCACAATAAAAAACCAAGAAACCCAGGCTTCAGTGTGTGGGCAACACTTCAAACGTGTTGGGCTGGGGGAATGAAACACATCCTGTGTAACTGGACTGGGGAGGGAAGTTTGTGCCTGGTTTCCTCCATTCTTCACACCCTATGCTTTTTCCCTTTCTTGATTTTAATCTGTATGCATTGGCTGTAACCTTAAGTATAACTCTGAGTCCTCTGAGTCCTTTTCATGAATTGAACCTGAGCATGGTCTTGGGGAATCCAAACGCAGGGAGCTTCCGTTGTCTCCAAATAGAAACTATAGTCCAGGGAGGTTAAATAGATTGGCAGAGGTAGCACAGATAGTGAATGGAAAAGCTGACATTTAAATATGTCTTTCTTGGGGTGCCTGGGTGGCTCAGTCGGTTGAGCATCCGACTTTGGCTCAGGTCATGATCTCACAGCTTGTGAGTTCAAGCCCACGTCGGGCTCTGTGCTGACAGCTCAGAGCCTGCTTCGGATTCTGTGTCTCCCTCCCTCTCACTGCCCCTCCCCCACTCACTCTCTGTCTCTCTCCCTCTCTCGAGAATAAATAATAAAACATTTAAAAAAATAAAAGAATGTAAATTTGTCTTTCTCCAGGGGCCATACTTTTAACAAGTACAAGAAGACAAATGATGATAATCTGACATAACTGGTGTCTCTTGAGTAGAAAATTCAGCAATTGGAACAGAAAATATTCCAAGAATAATACAAGAAAATTTCCCTTAAAAAATCTGTAGATTATAAAAGCCCTCCATGTCCCAGTTAAAAAAAAAAAAAGATGCAGAATGATGTCAAAATAATCTTGTTAAGTTACTGGATCTCAAAGAGAAGCAAAGAAGTCCTTAGACATTCAGGTAGGAAAAAAGCAACATTCAAAGGACAAAAACATTCAGGCCACTTAGCAACATTCCATGGCAGAATGTGGTGGAGCTAGGTCCACCCTGGTCCCAGGTTCTGGGAAAAGAAAGTATGACCCAGGATTTTTTTCTTTTTTTTTTTTTTTTTTTACCCCATCAAATTGTCCTTCAAGTATTAAGGCAATATGCAAACATTCAGGGAAAATACTGCCTGTAAACTCTAATAGTCACTAATAGTTACTTCATGTGGTGGAAATTCACTGTTCAGTATGGTAGCCACTAGCCACATGTGGCTACTGAGCACACAACATATGACTAATATGAATCATGATGTGCGATAAATGGGAAATACACACCTGATTTCAAAGGCTGGGTACAATACTGCAGAAGAGGAAAATACTGCATTAATATTTTTATTACATGTTGATCATATGTTGAAACGGTAATATTTTGGATATATTGAGTTAAATTAACTATTATTGAAACTAACTTTTCTTTTTACTTTTTTAAAGGCAGGTACTAGAAAACTATACTGTAATATATTGCATTATATTTCTGTTGCACAGGACTGTAGTAGAATCTGGGGAGGGATTTGCTTCTTGTTTGTACTATTCAGTATAGCTTGATCTTTTAAAAATAAGTGTGATAATTTATATAGAACAATCAACTCATTATTCCTTAGTTAAATAAATAAAGCAATGAACAAAGAGCTATGTTTTCTCTCCTGGGATGTTGAGGCAACTAGCTGGGAGGATCTGGATGGGAACCAGTAATAACAGAATGGAGAACAGCTAAGCTGGGTTCCTAGGGACCGTGTTGTCCAGCCCACTTGTTTGACAGATAGGGAATAGGGAAACTGAGGCCCCCAGAAGTCACTTACCAGTCCAAGGTCACAGGAACTCAAGTGTGCAGTAGATGAGGCTGAGGACTGGCATTCCAGATGCTGAAGAAGCACTGACTTAGGGCACTGGCTCAACAGGCTTCAAGAAGTCCTCCCAGGCAAGTGGCACTGCCTCTGGGTGAGACGTCCAATTCTTCTGGGCCCACGCTCCTTGTCGAGGGTACTTCCTCTTCCAAGTAATGAAAACCCAGATACTTCCCTCAACTCTGAGGAAGAGGGCACACCTGCTTTTAACTGCAGGTATAAATTTTAGTCTCCCAGCCCCACTCTAGAACATTCAGCTACTACTGACACCATGAAGGTCAGCCTGTTCCTTGCCCTCTGCTTCCCCTTCTGCCTGGTGGGCATCGCCAGCTCAGAAAAGACCTCAGGTGAGCTGAGGGGTTAAAAAAGAATATCTCTGAGGGGTGCCTGGGTGGCTCAGCCAGTTAAGTGACTTTTGATGTCAGCTCGGGTCATGATGTCACAGTCATGAGATTGAGCCCTGCATCAGGCTCTGCATGGAGACTGTTTAATATTCTCTCCCTCTCTGTCCCTGGCCCTCCCCCCACTTGCACGCGCGCTCTCTCTCTCCCTCTCAAAAAAAAAAAAAAAAAAAAAGAGGACCCCTGAGACCCATAGCCTGTGGGGGAGAGGGAGGCATAGGGTGGGGGGCTGGCTGCATAGGGCTACCTGGTCACTTCCACCTCTGGAGGAAACAAGAAGTGTTCATCTATGGTCTCCATGTAGTCTGGGGAAGATCTGGGCCAGACCTCACAGATGTCTGTTTGATTTAATTCAATCCTCACCAAGTTTAATTTTTATTACAAAGCAATGCATGGGTTTGTCTTAAAAAGACAAATAATATGTAAATATATGAAGTTAAAAAGTGAGTCCCCTATTTTAGCCAGCCTGAGCAATCCTGCCTTCCAGAATCCTACTCCCAGAATTCTTACAAGAGGAAATAGATTTTCATATTGCTTTTAAAAGGAAATCAGGGGCACCTGGGTGGCTCAGTTGGTTGAGTGACTGATTTCGGCTCAGGTCACGATCTTGCGGTTTGTAAGTTCGAGCCCCACATTTGGCTCTGTGCTGACAGCTTAGAGCCTGGAGCCTGCTTCAGATTCTGTGTCCCCCTCTCTCTCTCCCCTCCCCTATTCGTGCTCTGTCTCTGTCTCTGTCTTTCTCTCTCAAAAGTAAACATTCAAAAAAATTTTTTAAATAAAAAGGAGATCAGGTTCTGAAACTTGGCTATACACTGGAGTCACCTAGGGGCTACATGGGTCCCATACTCCCAGATTCTGATTTAATTAGTCTTGGGTAAAGCCTGGGCATTGGGATTTCTTTAAAGTTCCCCAAGAGGAATCTAATGTTCCACCAACATTGAGGATTGCTGCCCTAATGAAAGACCTTGAATTCCCTTCCTAGAATGGTTTCTTTCCAATTCTAGCGAAGAATGGGTTCAGCCTGGAGCATGTCATATCAATTGAATATCCACAAAATGGTACCATGGAGCAGAGTTGACCCATGAGCTCATTGTCTTAGGGGTGCATCCTTGTTGGGGAGTGTACATATCCAAGTAATGTGTATTGCATCCCATGAACACTGGGATCCCGTGTGTCCACCGCCAAATAATGGGTGAGGATGTGTGTGTTGGGGTGGGGGGGGGGGAAGAGGTATACATACACATGTTTGATAAATCACTTCATGTGATAACCAGAGTCAGATGTGAAAGGAGTTAAAATAACAGGTGATTTAGTAAAATACGTCCATGTCTTTATTTTTTCGTTACTCATGGATATTGAATATTATTTAAATACCTTTTCCCTAGTTATAAAAATGATACTGTTCATTGTCATTTAAATGATACTAAAAATAACTAGAATATAAAAATCACTTGAAATTCCACCACCCAGGAAAACTATTACAAATACAGTGGGAAACAACTTACTAATCATCATTGCACGGTTTTATCGGTATATTTTACATCCACGGGACCATTCTAGATCTTGTCTTCTTTCATTTGATTTTTGTTTCACAAGATTATAGACTTCTCTCCATGTTGATATATATACACCAGCACTATTCTCATCCACGACTGCGTGTAACCCATCAGTCCCCGGTCGGTGAACACTGATATTTTATCCAAACTATGGTTGTTGGCAATTATAAACAAGGCCACAGCACATATCTTGAGTGAAGTTATGAGAAGATGTAGCATGCAGAGTCCGGGATTTGAAATTGGAACTGGCTTTAACCCCAGGCCTCGACTGCTGGGTTTCATGATTTTTGGAAGATTACCAAACATCTCTGCGCCTCCATTTCTTCATTTGTGGGAGAGGGACAGTAATATCTGCTCCATGAGGTCATTTAAATCGTGCAACCCATGGCAAGCACTTAGCGGGGGGCTTGGTGTAGAAGACATGCTTCTAAAAGAAAAATACGTATCACTTCTTTAAAAGGACACCCACGTGACAGTCCCTGTCTCTCCTCACCCCTGCAGCCCATCTCGAGCGAGAGGCTCCCCAGGAACTGCTCCAAACTCTGCCTGCCCTGTGCCGGCTCCCCCCCGTCGAGGGCCCCTGCCGAGGCCGTTTCTACCGCTATTTCTACAACTCTACAGCCCATGAATGTGAGCACTTCACCTACGGTGGCTGTCGGGGCAATGCCAACAACTTTGAGACCACGGAGATGTGTCGGAGGGTCTGCAAACCCCCCGGTGAGTCCTCTTACAGAAACGGCAGAAGCAAAGGTGGCCATCGGGTGGCGGTGCTCGTGGGAAGGGAGCCGGTGGGATGAGGACGGTGGTGGTGATGCCATGGTGATGTTGCCACGGGAGGCGATGACGTCAGGAACGACCAGCCTCATGAAGAGGTGCTGGTGGCAGTGGAGGGAGGGCAGTGGGGTGGAGACAGCAAGGCTGCGGTTGGCGGCGGCATGGGTGGCGAAGACGAAGGCGGCATTGGCGAGCGCAGTAAGGCCTTGTCGTGTTAGCGGTGCTGCTGGCCCAGGGAAGGCAGCAGTGTAAACTTCACGGGGGATGACGGTGTTGACAGAGACGACGGAGGCGAGGGTGGCAGTGATCAGGGTGAGAGGTGAGAGAGCTGCAGGGGTCCCTGGGAGGGTGGCTGTTGAAGGGGGTGGGTAAGGGGTCCAGCTGACGGCCCTGGCTAGGCCACCAAAAGACTGGCCAAGAAGGAAACTGTTGTCTCTATTACAGGGACAAGGTAAAAAGCCGCCGAAGACCGGGCCTGCATCCTCCTAGCCTTGACCGAAGGCTGGCTGGGCCTCCCTTCCTGCGCTCAGGCCCTGCTTGGAACCCATCCCGGAACCCTCTGGGCCTGGGTCAATAAAGCATTCCAAGCCAGTGTGGCCTGAGGCCTTCTTGCAAGGGCGCAGAGCCTGTCCTCACAAATTGCCCACAGCCACCTCAGCAACCAAGGGTGATCAAACCTGCACCACCCCACCCCTATTCCCTCAGGCCCTCATTGTCCTGTGCCCTCAGAAGGATGAGGACAAAGGACACAAGCTCCCTATCACCAGGGGGTCCTCCTCATGGAGGCCAGACTGAATGCAAAACTGGGGACCTGCGTGTCTGTCCCCAGGCCCCGGCACCTGCTCTTTGCTGCCTGGGGCTCGACTACCAGCTCAGCTTCTACTCCACCTGTTCAGCTGGAGCCACGTCCTAGAGCACGGAAAGAGCTAGAAATTCAGGGGATCTTGGTCAGTCAGGTGGGAATTTCCCCCCATGCAGAGGGATCTTGGAAAAATTAGGATTTTATATATTCTTTTAATTGTGGTAAAATATATACAACATAAAACTCACCATTTTACCCATTTCTAAGGCTACAATGTAGTGGCCTGAAGCATACTCACTGACGTGCAAGGGTCACGACCGTCCGCCTCCAGAACATTTTCATCTCCTCAACGGAAATTTCGTGCCCATGAGAACTGACGCCTCATCCCCCTTCCCCAGTCCCGTCACCTTCACCCCACCTTCCGCGTCTGTGAATGGACCCCTCCTCCTGCGAGAGACATCCTACAGCATTTGTCCTTTTGTGACTGGCTTATAGTGTTAGCATCATATTGTCAAGGTTCATCCCTGCTGCGGCCTCTGTCAGGATTTCTTTCTTTTTAACACTAAATAATATTCTGTTGCTCCATAATTTTTGGAATGCCGGGTGGCCTCTGCCCTGACCATCGCTGCTGCCTCCCCCATACCCTGTCCTGCTGCCCCCCCTTCCTTGAGATAAGGCTGCCTGGGACCAAACAGCAATACTAGAATCCAGGACCTGGGATTCCCAGACTAGACACTTGTCCTTGGTGGTTTCATTCATGTCCTTGGTGTGCCCTTCCCAAATACATATAAATAATATACAAATATTCCCAAATACATATAAATAATACATATTTGAGAGAAAGGACATGTTTTCCCCTGTATTTCCTCATTCTCTTTCACGTTCTTAACTACCTGAGAGATTGAGCTCTAGAAGATTGATCGAGGATAGACTTTCACTGGTATATGAAATAGTGTCTTTGCTCTGAAGCTTATACATTTTTAAAAATACGACTATTAAAAACGATTTTAAAGTAAAAAAATATAAATCGGCATACACACAACTAAAGAATTTAATCAGTTGCTCAGATCAACTCATGACATGGGACAGTAAGAACTGAGAACCGGGGCTCCTGGGTGGCTCAGTTGGTGAAGGGTCTGACTCTTGATTTCAGTTCAGGTGCTGGCACAGCAAGAATTTCAAGGTGCAGAACCCAGATGTTTGGGTGACCCGGCTTGCTTCGCAGCAAAATTACCGCCTGAGATTCATCCTTTCATTCACTCATTCGTTCAGCAATCATTGGAATGCAAACCACATGCCAGGCTCTGTTCTGGACACTGCAGCTACAAGACAAAAATCCTTGTCCTTATGGAGCTTAATTATTAATAAACAAGATAAGTAAGACACGTTGCATGCTGATGGCGGTGAGAGCCAGAGGGAAACCACAACAGCAAAGCGGGGAGCTAGTTGCTGGGCAGCGCTTTAAACAGGCACTGCCGGTTAGCCCTCACCATAGGTTAGCCCTCACCACAGCGCCGCACTGGGGGTGTGAAAAGGGAGTCGGCTCCCGGATTCACTTTGAAGGTAGAGGAGGTTGTTTACGGGCACACACGGCTCATGAGGGCAGAATCAAGGACGGCTCCAAGGTTTTTGGCCTGGGCAACCGGGAAGATGAGGGGTGCTGTTAACAGAGATGAGCTGACCATGGATGCGCCTGTTGAGGGTAGAAGGGGAGAGGATCAGAAGCTTGGTTTGATATTAAATCCGAGATGCCCTTAGACGTCCAAGCACAGACGGCAGGGAGGCGGTTGGGTAAATGGATCTGGAGTTCAGGGAGGAGCATGGTGTGGTCAGTGCACGGATCACATGGGACATGGTAGCGGAGGTTGTTCTGAGTGCTGACCCAGCTGGGGGTGTAAAGACAGCCAGGCCATGACCCCCTGCTGACTTGGCTTGCAGCCCACTTCGGCCACCCTCCCACCACACTCTCATCCCATTTATGCCCTGCTTATTTACTGCTTGGAAGAAAAACTCAAGTGACCAAAACCGAGGTGGTTTTGCCCATGGTCTCAGTTAGCTCATCACCTTCTTCCTACACACACACACACACACACCTGCACACACATCACTCGTACATTCTGGGGGCTCTCGGAAAACCCTCAGAGGCAACCTAAACAGCCCCATCTATGTTGGCGGTACAGACATCACCAGTACTATTGTGCTAAAGACCCAGCACTCATACTTGTGGGGTTTCTAGGTGCCCCTCGCCCTTCCCCTCCCTACCCTTGAACCCCAGATCCCAGGCCAGAACAGCCTATACCCATTCATACATACGCTGATGGAGCACTTTCATGTCCCGAGCTGGATCAGGTCCAGACAGAAGACAGCCCCTGTGCCCCCAGGGACCTTAGGAGTTTAATGGACGTTTAAGAAAAAGAATAGCCGGGATGATAAGGAACCTGTGAAAGTAAGTCCAGGGAGCTCTGGGAGCGGAGGGAAGGGGCACCTACAGCAGTCTGGTGTATCAGGGAAGACTTCCTGAAGGAAGCAACATCTCTCTGGTTTTGTAAGCGTGAACCAGGCAGTAGAGGAGAGTGTGTGGTTGGAGGAACAGGGCATTCTAACGCTATGATTGAGAGCTGGGGAAGGGACAGGCAGTCTGCAAATACGGATACAACTAATGCCAAATGTGCCAGAGGCAGAGACAGAAGACTGGGCCGGGGGGGGGGGGGGGTGGGGGGTGGGGGTGGGGGTGGGGGGTTGGCGGGGAGTCTGCCTAAGGATCTGCTACAGGAACCCAGGGCTGTAGAACCAGAAGGGGAGGTGGGCAGGGGCAGGCCTCCATCCGATGGGCCTGGCTCCAAAGCCTGTGGGAGGTCTAAGGACCACCCACAACATGTGCCCGTGAAGAGTCTGACAGAAATGCAAAGGCGGGGTGGGCTACACTCAGGCCAACTGAATTCACACGGTCTGGACCCCAGGAAGCTGCATTATTTTCACAAGCATCTCAAGTGATTCTAATGTACAACATGGTTAGAAAACCAACACACAGAGCTCTTCTGCCTCTCCAGCCCTACCCCTGGTGATCGGGGACTGGTTCTCAGGGCCCCTGGAAGGTGGAGGATGATTCACGTTCATGGTCATGGATATGCTTATATAAACACTCCTGGCCAAACCCAGGGAGTTCTGGGAATCACCAATGAGGGCACCAGGGAAGCCAGAGAAGAAGGAATTTTCAGCAGGTGAAGGAACTTTGTTTGTTAGGGTTTGGGGGAAAGTGTAGAAGTCTTAGGCAGGCGCCCAGCCAAAGGCCCTAGACCCCTCTTCCCGGGCCTCAAGAACAGGAGGCCAAGAACTAAGAAAGTCACTTTTTATTCCACAACTAGCCAATTCCAGCTACCACACAGTGATACAAGTTCTTCAACGTGCCCCGTTATCTAGGTCGGTACTGTCCTAGAACCTTCTGCAATGATGGAAATGTTTGTCTGCACTCTCCAGTACAGTAGCCACTAACCACTTCTGGTTACTGAGCACTTGAAACGTGGCCAGTACAGCAGAGAAAATGAATTTTTAATTTAAATTAAATTCCAATGCCACATCTGGCTTGTGGCTACTGAACCAGACAACACACTCCAGGGCTCGGCCTCGTCCAGGGGCGGTTTGGTTCGAAAGCCAACTCTGTAGAGAACACGTGGCAGAAAGAGCCCTGGGAGTCACCACCGCCCCTCCCCAGAGGCTCACAGCAGCCCCGCCGTGAAGAGGGCAAACCTCAGAGCGGCGGCACGCCACGGGCACGCCGGATAAGGTTAGCCAGCCGCTTGGCCAGGCCGCCCGTGCTGGGCTCCTCGATGTGGAAGGTTCGGGTGAGGAGATTGTAGAAGGAGCCATAGCACACGGCCACCACCGTGCACGTGAGGCAGATGACGTTGTAGGGCATGCTGAAGTCCGGCGTGGGCAGGTTCACCAGCAGCGGCTCCGTGTAGAGGCGCACAAAGTAGCTAGAGCTATCGGAGACCGGGTACCTGGGGGTCGGGAAGGAAAGGTGAGGAAGGAGGAGGCTGCTCCAACCCTCCCCACCCTGCCCCACCCCGTCCCCACTCTTGGCTGCACTGGGTCCAAGCGCAGCGGTGAGGGTTTGCAAAGCTTTCTTAGCCTCAAAACCTTTTGACAGAAGACATCTCGGATCAACACAGAAACACGTAAGACAGCACAGAAACCTGTTCAAAGGAGAGCTGCCTTGTGCTGACGTGAGGAAAGGGGCCCGGCCTTCTCTGGGCTGCCTCTTCCTTAGCCTCCGGTCTCAGCCTCGAGGCTGTCTCCTCAGAGAAGTCCTCCTGGATAACCCACTGGAGTACTCCCCAGCACCACCTGTGACCCCATCACTCTAGACCAGAATCTCCCCTCCAGCCTCTTGACATGAGCAGGGCAGGGGCAAGGCTGTGTTGTGTCCTGCCGTATGCCCGGGGCTCTCTGAAGCACCTGGCATTTGATAAGCACTCGATGAAATATTCGTTAAGAGAATCAATGAGTAAGCGCAGGCTAGAACTACAGCTCTCCTCGTCTCTTTATTCTTCTGGAAGCAGTTCAGAATCATTTCACAGAGTCAGAACAAATATTATAGACCACTAGGATTTTTATTGGGATTGAGTTAACTCTGCACATTGCTTTGGCCAGCAGAAACCTGATCGTCTGTGTGGATGCCCGCCCCGAAGCAGGCGGCTGAGGTCATACTTACAGGGACTTGAACAGGGGGCTCTCTTCCCAGTCCACGGGCTTGGCTGCCACCGTGCTGGGCACGAGGGCACTGATGACAGACGGGCTGTGGAGAGGCAGACAGGCCTTCCGTGGGTGGGTCTCCCCCACCAGGGGCAAAGCAGCACAGCGGGGGGTCAGGAGGCTACGGGGCAGTACGTGAGGGGAGCCCACCTGACGTAGAAGCCGTGGTTGGGGTCCGGGGTATACTCGGTCCACTTGAGCAGCGCCCGCTCAAACTGAATGGACACCTTGGTGGCCGAGTTGGCCGGCAGCTGAATCAGCATCTCCAGGAGGTGCGGCTGCAGCCGGTCCTGCGCGGGCTGGTAGTGGACGTAACCTGGGGACAGGCAAGGGTCACCCACACCTCTCTCCTGGGGTCAGACTATCTGCACCCTCGCCCCTACCTATCAAGGTCTTAGGCTCTGGATCGCAGAAGCCAGGCAGGCTCAGGGAGGGAAGCAGGGTCCTAGAAAAGGGGAAAGATGTTTCCAGGGCAGCTGTCCCGAGACACGTTCAATCTAGTTAATCCTCCCATCGCTAAAACCGGGGCGCCAGGCATCAGATCCCTGATGTGATGCAACAGGAAGTTCACAGAACCGGAAGTTTCCTGACCAAAATGTGGAACCCGAATCTAATCAAGTTTCTATATCTAACCACCAGCAACCAAGAAACGTAAGAGAGGGAGGAATATGTTAAACACAGGCACAAGGACAGATTCAGAATGTAGAACATTCCATGTAACAAATGACCGAGTTTCTCCGAAAAACGGACTTGGGGGGAAAAAAGTGGGAACTGTTATAGATTAAGAGAGACTTAGGAGCAAACACCCCAATGCAAGATGTTAATAATGGGGAAACTGAGGGTGGGAGGAGACGGAGTACATGGGAACTCTGTGCTTTCTGCTCAGTTTTTCTCTCAACCTAAAATTGCTCTAAGAAAATAAAGCCTATGAATTAAAAAGAGAGAGAGAAACTTGAGAGCTTATCAAGCAAATGCAATGTGAGGATGCTGTTTCGATTCTCACCCAAAAAAACAATTATAAAGTGTTATTTTTAAGACCACTGGGGGAAACGAGAGTGCCAAGAATGGGTGGTATTCTTTTAGAAGCCCTTTACCTGTTAGAGACATAGACTGAAGCATGGTGGCTATGGTGTCTAGGATCCGTTTTAAGATACTCCAGCAGAAACGTAACAAGATCGAGAAACGGAATAAGGGCAGAGATCACAAGCGAGGGGATCTGGAGGCCGCTGGCGCTTGTGACAGGCACAGGGCAGCATGACATGCTGTGCGTTTGACACTTTCCAGAGCGAAAGGTTAAAAAACAAAACAGAAAAGTCCACAAAATACAGGGGTGGGATGTCCGAAGGAGAGATTCTGAAGGTGATACAAACAGTGGTGCGAAAGAGAAGTACAACAACCCCAGGTTGAAAAATGAGGCAACAGCAAGTGTTGAGACACGTTAAGTCTGGGTGTTCGGGATGTGCCAGGACCTCTGCCTGAGAAGTCCTCTGTTAGGTCTCCCTCCACTCCAAACGACAAGCGCCCCAGTGCTATGCCTGCCACCTAGCGGAAAGCAGGCAGTAAATACTGACTCCTCTTCAACACAGAAAATACAAATACATTTTTGAAACTACAGCTCTTTAACCCTCCCAAGGAGACAAAAACCGTCTACGCCAGCTTTATCGTTTTTTGTTTCTATACTGTTTCTCCTGCTGCTAACCTGTTCTCTACTGCAAGCCCATGAATCAGCACAAAAGGACGTGACCAGGGCACCAAGGAAGGAGGAGCAAGTAAGTGAAAACGACGAGGAAACCACTGCCTTCGTAAAGCCCTATTAAGAATCAGTAGTACCACGTGTTAAAATTATTTGTCTTGTAGAAATTACTTCCGCATCTGGCACCGTGAGGCTACCCTGTCCACGTTTCAAACCCTTCTGGACTTTGTGTCGGTGCAGTGTCTCCAAGACACTTGAGGAATGACCTGGAGACATGAGGGTTTGGGGGACCCGGGGGGACAGCAAGCTGGGGAGGGGGGCCCGGCCCAGGACTCGGCTCTCACTCGGTTTGTTGTCCTTGCCCTTGGAAGTGATGGTGAGGGTGTGCACATACAGCCGCAGGTGCCAGGGCACGGTGTCCAGAAGCAGCACGGGGAAGGCCCGGTGTGGGTGCGTGTTGTACAGCAGCGTGTTCAGCTTCCCGTTCTGCAGCCCGTAGCCACTCACGTACCGCTGGGCATGCAGGAAGGGCACCGGAGGGGCCTCTGCACAGAGAAGTTCATGGTTAAGAGCCCCTAAAGGCAAGGGTCACTCCTCATGCTCACTCCCCTGGCCTCGTTCAGACTCTCCGAGCCAGGAGGCAGTGGGGAAGAGCTTTTCCATCAGAACTGGGAAACTTGCATTCTGGAATTATCCACGTCTTCCCCGGCCCACAGCATGACAGAATTACTATAACTTCCTAAGCACTTGTATGTGCCGAGCTCCGTGCCCCCTCCAACCCAAACCAGTTGCCCTTGTGACAGTCCGCGCTTTTCCTTGGTAACACTGAATGCAATCACAACTAATTAATTGTCTCAGGTCTGCCTCAATCAACAGACATAATGTTTCTCAAATGCAGGGTATCTTAGGTCTTCAAAAAATATTTGCTGATTGAATGAACGAACTCTGTGTTTTACATTAATTATGTCATCTACTCTGCTGGGTAATTATGACCCCATTTTCCAGATGAGACAGTAAGGTTAGGAACCTGCCCAAGGTCACAGAGCTTAGAAGATGGAGTTAGATCAGAACAGCGACTCAAGGGATCTAGGTGGCTCAGTCGGTTAAGTGTCCGACTTTGGCTCAAGTCATGATCTCGCAGTTTTTGAGTTAGAGCCCCACATCAGGCTCTGTGCTGACAGCTCAGAGCCTGGAGCTTACTTCAGATTCTGTGTCTCTCTCTCTCTCTGCCCCTACCCCACTTGCACTTTGTCTCTCTCTCTCTGTCCCTCTCTCTGTCTCTCAAAAATAAATAAACATTAAAAAAAAAATAAAACAAAAAACAAAAACAGTGACTTGGGACCTGGGTCTAAATACAAGCTTCATTCATATCCATGGTGAAAGGAAGGACTAGGAGTCTCCCCCAGAGATGAAACCTCTGCAGCCCACTGTGCCCAGCGGCCCGTCTGCACCCACCGCTCTCTGGGGGGCTCTTCCACTTGAGCTGGAGGTTGAGGTTACGAGAGTTGTTGATCACGGCCGTGTCCAGCAAGTCGTAGACGGCGTAGGTCTTCCGGGCACCGAGGATGACGTCCTGGTAGGTGGTGGTTGGGGGAGGGGTCACCTCCAACGTCTCATTGTCCTGGGGGCACAAGGGCAGGGCTGAGAAGAGAGCAGAGACGCAGGCCGGCCTTGGGTTAAGGGGGACGGTTGTGACTGGAGACATCGGTACCTGGTTATAGCCGGTGATGTCCACATAGACTCGGCTCTCTGAAGCCAGGGGGCAGGGCTCCGTCAGGGTTCGGGAGAACATCCGAAAGAGGGACCAATCTGAGGGGCAGAGGGCAGGGTTCAGCGGGGGCTGGGGACAGGCCTTGTTTGCACAGACAGGGCAGGACCAGTGATGGTGGGGGGCGATAATGAGTTGCCAGGGCAGCCTACCTTTCTTCCCCTGTCCTGTGACGAAGGCATCAAACACAACAGAAAGGGTCTGCCTCAGCTCCCAGGAGACGCTGGTACAGCGTGCATTCTACCACAAGGGCCAGACAGTGGCCGTGAGGACGCATCGCTCCCCGCCCCCTACCACACACACAGCCTCGGGGACTCCCACCCGGACTCAATTCCTTGTCTAGTATGTATCTTCCCACCCATTGGTTTCCTACTGTTCACTACTGAGCACTTGACCCTGTGCCAGCAGCGTTATGCACCAGTCGAATGAACCATCACCAACACCCGTAGGAACTGATCCTACTATTGTTCTCATTGGACAGAGGAGGAAACCAGGCTCAGGGAAATGAAATGATCTGTCCAAGGTCATGCCCAGAGTGACTGGGCTGGCAGCTGCACACACAGCTATTGTTCTTAACCACCTGCCAGGCAACCGCTCAGTTTCCTTGGTGTGTGGCCAAATGCCCCATATAATCAGCATCACGGCTAGCACTTACTACTGGCTCAGCCCGCGACAGACACTAGGCTACGTGCTTTACCTGCACGTTCCCTCAGGGGCCCTGGATGGCACCCCCACTCCCATTCCCCATGACTTACCCTGCAAACAGGACGGATATGCACTGCCTGGGAGTGGTAGCTAGTGTGGAACAAGCGGTCAGCCTTGAGCAGCACAGACAGGCCTGCCTGGAGGGAAGCAGGAAGAAGGGACAGGTCAGTGCCCTGCATGGTGAGACACCTGCTCCGAACGCCACCTGGGGGAGGGGGGGGCAGGCAGAGAAGGGGCACGCGCGCCAGCCCTGACCGCTCTCCAGGGCTCCCATGCACATTCAGGGAGCTCCGGTCTCACCTTGGAGCTGCAGGGCAAGAGCTTCTTCCATGGGGTGAGGTTCTCAGTGCAGACAACCTCTCGCGGTAGCACAGCGTAGCGCAGGAAATTGTGATCAGTGCCTGAGGGAGACTCAAGCTGTCTGGGGTGGGCTTTGGGGCCCAACTCTTCAGGACCCATACTCCAAAGTTGGGGCGACCCCCCTCCTGCTCGCCATGCAATTCTCCAGCACCACCGCCCTAACAGTCTCTGCTGGGGATGGGATCCCTCCTCTCCTCGGGAGAAGAAGGCAAGGCAGAGACAGCACGGTCTCGGGAAGCCTTCCTCCCGGGCCTGCACACCCAGGGGATTTATGACCCAGCCCAGCTGAGGAAGGAGGAAGCTGAGGAGAAAGGAGGCAGAGGTTCAGGCAAGAGGTACCAGCAAGAAGCAAAGGGCCACGGGGCTATCTCACCATTGGCCAGTCCCAGGGGTTTGAAGGAGGCAGTGGGAGTGACCGTGTTGGTGGAGTCAATGAAGTTCAGAGAGGCGCAGAAGATACCCGAGAGCACGTTACTGAGCTCCTTCCAAGATTTATCCACGCTGGATGGAGACACAAACCCACTCACTGTCACGGGGCTGCCTCTGCTCCCTCCGTCCAAGCCTGCACTTGGCTGCCAAATCATTAGACTGACTAGCTCCCGGAGCTGCCAGGGCCCAGGTGCCCTGCTCAGCCACCTCCTGGGTCTCGCCCTACCCACCTCTTCTTCCTCACTCTGGACATCCCTGCATCCCCACAGGTCTCTGTTCAGGTGATTCCTCCTCCTGCCTGGGAATGCCCTACTCACCCCTCTCTGCCCACCTTCAAGGAAGCCCCCTCCTCCAGGAAGGCTCTCCTGCCCTCCTCAACCACAGCCTCCTCCTGTGCTGTGATCGTTCTGACCATATGGGCCTCTCACAAGGTCCCTCCTGGGACATGGCTAGGTGGTGGCAGCATCTTGTTTTAAGCATCTTTTCTCCTCAACTAGGCTATGAGCAACCAGGGGACAAGGAGCAAGTCTGGGTCACCTACGTATGTTCCACAATACCATGTAAAGTGCCCCACATCTTCAGAGGCTGAGATCATCCCAATGAACCACCTGAGGTGTGCCCAGCTGGGCAAAACTACATATTTCCCTGTGAATGCCCTGGGCATGAAAGTAAGTCCTGGTTCCACCCTCAGAGTGGGAAGCCCTACATCTGTAAAGGCTCACTGAACAAGGGGAAACAACCATTCTAGGACCCTACAAAAACATCAAATTAAATCAGAAAGAGAAATATCACAACGGACTTGGTCTCTATATTCATAACAGAAAGCATAAAACCAAAATTCTCAACATCAGCTCCACATTACAGGCAATTATGAGCTGAGGGGAGACAGTGACGGCAAAGCAGATGGCAAGAAGGCAAAGGAGCCAGAGTTCAGGCAAGAGAGAAAGGGTTGGCAGATCTGGAAATCACTGCTTGCTCCTTAGCTGATACCACCTCAGTGTTGTCCTGGGGTTTTTCAATAATCCTCTGCTCAGAGTTTTCCAATCGCCCCAATCCTTAAGCCTCAAATAAAGACTGCAAACTTGGAAGCCTGAAAGCTCTACCCAAGCCATAACCCGGTTTCACTTGGTGTGCACAATATTGGCCCACACAGCATTTCTTAAATTTTGAAATTACCGATATTTCCATTTGCCAATTTGCACACTAAAATCCAGATTTCTGGCATCTCTGGCAAATGAGAGTATCTGACAACAGTAGGCAACAATGTTCCCACGTGGCAACGATCTACTGAGGCTGAGTGGCAGCTGTCCTCTCAAGCTCTCTAGCCACAGTCCCGACCCCTCTCCATTATTTCCCCCTTTTTAAATCATACTTGTGCTACTGATTTCTCACAGTGGAATTAAGAGGAAATTGTGGTACAACAGCAGTACCTAAACCTGTCCCTCTCCCAAACAGAAGCTATTCCTCTAACATGGAGATCTGGGGTCTCGTAGGCCAATTCTAGCCCACAGATGTTTTGTTTGGCCCTCCTGGTGTGATGATGATGAGGGTAGTGAATGTCTTTTAAAAGGTTATCCAGTTTGCCACAGTCTTCTACTGCCTTACATCTAAGTAAGCTTCAATTCTTTGTTACCTGCCTCTGCAGATACATGCATGTGCTACCTTGTGGAAGTATTAAGGGAAGTAAAAAAACCCACCAAAGTAAAGAATGCCACTTAGCGGTGATATCATTTCTTACTTCTGATGCCAGTTTCACCCCCCACAGAATTGCTATCCACTGGAACTGCTGCCCCCCAAGAGCAGTGGCAGGATGACAACACCCGTGGCTGCTACGTCCCCTCTATGGCCTGCAACAGTCCTCAAGGTGGGCACTCACTCAGTGACGGTGTCTTGGAACCAGACCCAGAGCTCTGCACCTGATGGGGCCTGCAGGAAAGGTGGCCCCCAGTATCGAGTCCTCCAAAAGCCTTGCGTGAATGACAAGTGCAGCTCTCGTAGAGAATATTTGGAGATCAACTGCCCCAGGGCCTTGGGAAATAGCCTATAATGAGATACTGGAAAGGGGGAGCAAGTGAGTGATGATCCTGAAGGACAGGTTCTCAGCCACCCCAAAGAAGTAACAGAACCCAGGCGCTGGGGCCAGAGACATCCGAATGCCATACCAAACTGTCATTTACTAGTGATGTGATCTTGACCAAGTGCCCTTACCTCTCTACATCTCCAACATCTCACAATCGCTCACAGAACTTAGCACTGCGCCTACCACCCAGGATAAACAGTAACCGCCAATAGCATCATCGTCAGTTTTGTCGACGCAGGGTTCTAACTAAAGGGTTATAGAGTGGCAGCCTGGGCCTGCGGAAAAAGCACCTGAACTAGGAGTCAGGAGGAGTCACTGCCCCTCTCCGGGCCTCAGTTTCACCACCGGTATAACGGGGTTCTTCAATGACTCTCCCATCTTTTCCCAAAGAGCTAGTTTGTCGGGGCCCGAGTCCAGGGCCCAGAAACCCTTCCCGGGAACCAAGCCTCGCCTCCCAAAGCTCGTCTCTACCCACCGTCCCAGCAAGTGCCACAGACACCTTTCCAGTCTCACCCTCTCACCTTCTTCCCGCTGCAGCTCCGAATCCCAGCGCGTGCGGAACTGGAACGTGGCGGCTACGTCCCCAGAAGGCAGTGGGGTGATAACGAGCTCCTCCCGCAGGCTGTCGCGTGGGGGTTCTGCATGGCCCCTGCCCACCGGACCCAGTAGCAGCAGCACGAGCAGGACGAGCGGCAAGGCCGCCGCCATGCCTGCGGCTGCTTCCGCCTCCAAGCGGTGCCCGCCCCCACGAAAGACCGACCTCCAATAGGAAGAGCGTCTGAGAAAGGACTTCCGGTGCCGTCCCGGAAACCGGGGTGAGATTACCAGAGAGACGGGCTAGCTAGGTCCTTCGTGGCTGGTTCGTCTAAGGGCGCTCCGTAGGGCACGAAGGGCGGTGGACGTTTGGCCTGACGGGGGTGGGATGGGGGGCTGAATGGATGACTCCCTACTTTGCGGTATTCCTACCCATTAGAATTTGCTTAATAGTACCGAGTGTCGCCACTGCCGCTGTGCCTATGTGATGATAGTTGAGGAAACAGGCTGAAAAGGTTACTTTTGCTAGGTCACGTGACAGGTCTCGTGCTTCTGGTGTCTCCATTTGCTCAGTCCTAAACCTGATGTAGAGCTTTTCCTGTAAAACCCCCGAATAACTGTCCCCTTTATTATGAAAAATGTCAAACATACAGCATAATTCAAAGAATGAACTCCTGTTAATGAACGTGTATTTCCCCATCACCTAGACTCCACCATTGACATTTTACTATACTTGCTTTATCACATATTGGTCTGTAAATCCCTCAATTCTTATGTTTTGATACATTTCAAGGTAAATTGCAGACATAAGTACACTTCTCCCCCCTAAATATTTCAGCATGCATGTCATTAAATAAAGGTTAATATTTGTTGATATTTTTCTTTTGGTGTAAAATTTACATACAATGAAATGCACAATCCAAGTGCACATTCACTGAGTCTGACAAGAGCATACACCCATCAAGATCTAGAACATTCCTAAAACCCTAGAGAGTTGGTTAGTCCGCTTGCCAGTCAATCTCTGCGTCCTCCTTCCTTCCAGAGGCAACCAATGTTTTGATTTTTCTCCACAATATAGCTTAATCTGTTCTACTGGCTCATATAAGTGAAACCATCATATAGTGCGTATACTTTCTTGTGTAAGACTTCTTTCACAGGAAGAATGCTTCTGAGAACCATCCATGTTCTTGCATGTATCAGCAGCTTTTCTTTTTATTGCTATGTAGTATTAAATTGTATGAATACACCTTAGTTTATCCTGATGATGAACACCTGAGCTCTTTCAAGACTTTAGTTATTATGAACTAGGTTGCTGTATAAGTTACTCTGTAGACATATGTTTATTTCCTTTGGGTAAATACTTAGGAGTGGTCAAAGAATAGGTAAATGTTTAACTGTTTAAGAAAATTTCAGAGCTTTTCCCAAAATGTATCATTTTATACTTGCACCAACAATATGTGAGAGTTCTGGATACTCCACATCCTGCTCAACGTTTGTTTTTAATTTTTTGGATTTTTTAGCTTTAGCTATATGGTATACATATATCTTATTGTGGTTTTATTTTGCGTTTCCCTGGTGTATAATGATGTTGAACATCTTTTCATATGCTTATTGGCCATACATCTGTTTTCTTTTGTGAAAAGTCTGTTAAAATATTTTTGCCCACCCCTCCCCCTTTTTCTGTTGGTTTATTTGCCTTTTTATTATTGAGTTGTAAAGTTCCAACATTAAAATTCCTGCTTTGGTTTTTCCAGCTGCCCTATGAGAAACATAGTCACAAAAGATTTTGCCCACAGTCTCTTGGGGAAACTCACAACCATACTACTACAAAGAGCCAAATTTGGTGTTGGACAGGTCTACCAAGATATGCCCCAACCAACCAGAGAGGAAGTGTCAAAAAGTGTCATTATGCCCTCATTCTACTTATATATATAGTGTTCTTCTCCCACTAGACATGGAATGGAAGAAAGGCCCTGAGTTTAGATGTCAGACTGAGAAGGGTTCAAATCCCCACAGCAGCTTTTAACCCATATGAGCATAAGCAACCCATGTCACTTTTCTTCCTCTGAAAAATAGATAAACCTACTCTCGGGGTTGTTGTAAGAATTAGAAATTATGTATATGTAGGGTCTAGAATGTAGTAAGTGCTTAATATTTACTATCATTTACTCAATCTTTGATATAGGGTCTATGATCTCCATTTTACAGAAGAGAAAACTGGAGTACAGAAACTAAGATAATTGCCTAACATCACATTGAGTCATGAAGCCAGGACTAGAGTCCATACCATCAACCTCAAGAAGAAAGGAAGGAAGGAAGGAAGGAAGGAAGGAAGGAAGGAAGAGGAAGAAAGAAAGAAAGAAAGAAAGAAAGAAAGAAAGAAAGAAAGAAAGGAGAAAGAGAAAGAGGGAGGGAGAAAGAAAGAAAAAAAAAGAAAGAAAGAAAGAGCTGCCATCGTTACGATTATATTTCTGTACTTTGTCTCCATTTGAATTGCCTGTCCCCATCATAAACACCCAGCCACCTCAAGGAGACTTACCTTCTCCCTCTCTGGTGTGCTATAGTCCCCTGTGCACTTCTGCTACAGCCTGTGTCATATTTCCATTGTGTGTGACTGTGTCGGCTCCTGGAAGAGCTCTTGGTCACCTTAGTATTTGTTTCCTAAGCAAGGAGGCTAGCACATAGTAGGTGCTCAGTAATGTCTGAACAAACAAAAATCACAGCACAGTCCCATATTGTCCCCACACTGCCATGCTGTTCAGTGTCAAGTTCTGTGCATTCCTAAGGACTGCCACAGTACACACCTTCCAGGGAATCTTCCCCAAAGCTGTGGCCCCTCCTATTTCCTCCACAGCATAGGATTCTACGGGATGAGCTTGTCTTCTTCCCCTCCTCCCCAGAGTCTGTGACCAGTCTAGGCAATAGACAGAAGAAGCCACACTGTGGCTTGGAGACTGAAAGCTGGGCCACTTGCCTAGGAGTTGGCTCCGAATCCCCTTTTCCTCTCCAGGGGCACTGTGTGGCCTCGAAAAACAGTCAGCTGGAGATGCTGGCTCTGAAGGCTAGCCAAGACCCTGTGGTTTGGCAGAAGAAGAGATCATTGTCCAAGGAGGAAGTAGTCCTGGGGTCTCAGCTGACCCTAGACTTTTCCAGGCAGGGCTGGGGCTCATAGCAGCTGAATTGAAGGCTCCCCAAAGGCTCACAAACAATTCTATCTCTCCAGAAGGCTGGAGTCCCTCTCCCCAGGCAAACTCCCTGCCCTAAGCCCCACAGATCTAAACACCCTGTGCCTGGAGTACTAAGAGATTTGTTGACCTATTGACAGCAACCAAGCAAGTCTAACTTCCCATTATTCGCCTCGAAGGGGAGTAGGGTGCCCTTGGGAGCTGAGAAGCCCTGCATAGCAGAGCCACGGAGCTCATAGGCTGCAGCCCAGGAGAAGGCTCAGCCACAGTCGGGCGGCTGAACTTTGCTACTCCAAGGGAAGGGAGAGGGCAAAGGCAGAGACCATGTCTTTTGTGTGCAGTAAAGTCCTAAACAACCCAGAACAACTGCAAAATTTAACATGAGACTCAGTCCCGGCCCAGTTTAGTGGATGATCTCAACTTGGACACAGAGGCTTTTAGACAAAAGGAGCACAAAACTCCCACAAGTTTCTCACCAGTGCTAGGAAAAGCACTCAAGAGCTGTCACTTACAATGGCCTCCTGCAGGGGTGGAAGCAGGCTGGGATGGCTGGAAGACTGCAGGCCTGTCACTCACTCAGCCTGGGTGGCACCAGGAGCTTTGGGATTTAGGCTGAAGGTCACTGATCCCATGGGTGGTGTTTGATGTATGAAGTGGGGTGGAATGCTTGCTTTCTTTCTTTCTTTCTTTCTTTCTTTCTTTCTTTCCTTCTTTCTTTCTTTCTTTCCTTCTTTTATTTATTTATTTATTTATTTATTTATTTATTTATTTATTTATTTATTTATTTTTTGATGTGAGAAATGCCTTGATGCCCCTTATGGCTGGGTCCTAGAACTCTCCTTTCTTCTTCCACTCCCCATCCCTCCCTGGACACACTCACGTAGCACCTACACCTGGTAGCTCCGTCTATTTATTTTCCCAGCCTAATCCTCTCCAAACCCCACACTCGGGTCCGAGTGCCTACCCAATATGCCCTCTTGTACGTCTCAAGAGCACCTCAAACTCAATACATCCAAAAACAAATTTATGACCTTCTTCCCAAGCCTGGTTCTCTCTGACACTCCCCATCTGGGGAAGTAACACACCACATGGTCCTGTTGCATGAGGGAGAAACAATGGTGGCACCCTTAACCCCTTCCTCTCTCACCTACCTGTCAGATCTTTTGGAAACTTGTCTCCCAAACATCTCTTCATTCCTTCCACCTTTCTGTATCCCGTCCACCTCCACCCTCGTCCATTGCCTGAGACGTAGCTGGCTGCCATCACCTCCTGATTCCCAGGCATCCACTCCTCCAGTCAGCATTCCACAAGGAGCCTCTCCCCCCGCCCCCACCACCTTGCTCCCCCTAGGTGACTCCTTCTTACCCTTGAGGGCTCGGCTCAGCTCAGATGCCACTTCCTCAAGGGAGATGTTCCGTGAGGGCTCCCAGTAGGCTATTAAGTCCTTCCTAGCACTGGTCATAATTACAATTTTACATTTGGGCCCCCACTAGACTAGACCCCCATAAAAGCAGCACTGTGGCCCCCCTTTTTTTTATTCTTGCCACTCTACATTCCCAAGTCTATAAGACCCTCAGTGTCTTATACATGTTAAACATTGACATTTAATAAATATTTACTGAATGAATGTCATTTATTTGTTTATACCCTGCCTCAACCCAGTCAAGCTGATCATTATTACCATTATCTCCTGCATGGAGTATTGTGTTAGATGTCTGTCGTGAGCCTCTCTCCTCCTCCGGTATGTTCTTTCCACTGCGGCCAGAATTACCTTTTTAACAAGCAAGTTCAACCACCTGTAATTCTTCATTACTCCCCATAAAGTTCAAATTCGTTAACGTGACCTCTAACATGTAAACTGCCAGTTACCATTCCAAAGACTGTCTTCTTGTTCCTTAGTAACATACCCCTGATTTTAACAAGAGAGTAGTGTGCCCCTACTAAAGGATTATCCTGCCCTCTCCAGTAGCCCTGGTGCTTCTGAGAGGTTTGAAAGGTAGTACAGAAATCAGATGCATTGGTAACTCAGTGACTCGAAAAGGTTACTGTCTTTCCAAACACCAGAATTTTCTTTCTTGTAGATAATGTTGTGTCCCTATGTCTATAAAATATCTGTAAGTGAAACATTTCTCACGTTAGCAAGCTCTGGTCGGTGAGCTGAAAGTGGACATTGCTGGACAGAACTCCCAAGAATGCTTCCTGAAGTGGAAACAGACTGCAGGCTGTGCTGTGCCCATCCCCGGTTTTCTCTCTGTCTTTCTGCCAGCTTCAGGGACGTGATGGCTGGCACCGCAGCAGCCATCAGACATAAGCTATCAATGAGAATCCCAGCCGTGTGGCTGGGACGGCTGAGAAAAAGAGCCAAAACGGACTCAGACGCCCAAGAACTCTGGAGCAGTCATACAGCCCTGTGCTTTGGGCTTCTTTTCTATAAGGAAAGAAAACTGTAACTTAAGTCTCTGATCTTTTACTAGCAGCCAAACTGAAACTTGATACAGGCTTCAAAGTATTTCATGACTAACCTTTGTCAGTCTTACCTCTCCCTTCCTCTCATCCTCAAATTCCACAGTTCGGCCAAGCTGAATGTTTCAGTTCCTCGGAGCGGTTTCTCCCCATTTAAAGTCTTCTCAAGCTGCTCTTTCTGCCTGGATTACAGCCCCCATTTGGCAAACTCCCACTCAGCCTCTGGATCTCAGCTTAAAACTCAGCTCTTCAATGACCATACAAGCTATTTTCTGACACCAGAGTCGCTCGCTCATCACGCTGCTTATTACACTGTGAATTGTGGTATTTACCTGATTTTCTCCTCCAGAGACAGTAAACTCCATGCAGGCAGGGATACAGCCTGTCTTGTTCAAAACTGCATTCCAAATGTCTGGCATAGGTATTCAAGAAATACTTCCTGAAGATATAGAGTACATGAGAGATGGGGACATGGTGTTGGCTAGAGAACTGAAAAAATACAGCGGGTTTGATATCTCTGCAGTGTGATAAATGAAGGGGGGTGGTTGGTATATTATTATCTGTTTATTACTTATTCCGTGCCCTGTTCCCAAACAGGGGGTGGGGGAGCAGGGGTACCACCGCACGGGGAGTGCTAGGAGTTCACGTCCACTTAGAGACACTGGTGTAGGAGACTCTATCAGAAGACTGCAGGATAGTCTGGGGGAGGCAGGGGCGCTAGGAAAAGCAGCGGCATCTTGTCCTACCTCATCTTCCATCTCCACGCCTGCAAGCCCTGCCTCAGGAGCAAAGCCAAAAACTGGGGGGGGGGGGGGGGAGGGGGGGGTCGCAGCAGGAAAGGTTAGCAGTAAAGCAGGAGGGTTGATTCCCACAGAGGCTCACCATCCCACCATCCTTGCCTCCCCCCAGTGCCTGCTGCAAGTAAAGAGTCTGGTCTTCTCCGCAGGGCTCTGGCTGGGCCTCTCGTCTCCTGTGTGGAAGAGCCAGCCCGCTCAGTCTATACATGGACGCCCACTGCTAGCTGCAAGCTCCAGGCTCTGCCCCCGCATCGGCCCCATCCTCTTCCTCATCAGACTGTGCCAAGGGCGTGTCCGCTCCGCCGTCACTGGGATTTGGGCTGTGCAGGTTGGTGGAGTCGTCAGAAGACGAGGAGGAGGTGCGGGACGCGGTCCTGTCTGGCGTGGCCGTTGGCAGGCCCAGCTCCTCTGGACGGTCGTCCATCCCTGCCCAAAAAGAAGAGTTGGTCAGCGCCACAAACAGGGCTTCAGGGGGCTCTGAGAGATGCTCTGGCCAGCAGGGGCTGAAGCCCAGAGAGGCGCAGAGGCCTCACCAGTCAACTGAGCCAGTCTGGCAGACAGCCAGGTGTCCTCTCAGGTCCCTTCATTTCACTACGGCATGTATGGGCCCTGCAGTCTGCTCCATGGACTCAAGCGTGCAAACTCCACCTACGCCACCTACTTGATATTGGGTAGCTTTGGGCAAGTCATTTTCCCCCTCAAGGACTCTGAATCTTCTCTGTAAAAATGGGATATGCACCTATATTCCAGAAGGGTTTTGAGGCTGAAATCGAAGAATGATTATAAAATGCCTGGCACGTAGCAGGCCATCAGTAAACAGCAGCAGTTTTAGAGAAAAGAAGAAGCCTGTGTGGTTTCATCTATTAAGTGTCTGAATCTTGATCTCAGCTCAGGTCTCGATCTCAGAGTCATGAGTTCAAGCCCCGCGTTGGGCCCTGCATTAGGCATGAAACCTACTCTAAAAAAAGAGAGTATCTATCTTATAAGCTAAACATACGGGCTTTGGAATGAGAAAGCCATGGTTTGAGCTCAGCTTTTCCACTTTCTGGCTGTGTGACAACTTCTAATGTCTTCCTTTATAAAATTAGGATACTACCACCTGCCCTAATAGGATATTATAAGAATTGAGCTAATTTGGCACAGTATTAGCAACTAAAAAAAAAAAAAAAAAAAAAAAGTGCTCAGTAAATGTTCATATGAAGATGGCTAAAATAGCTTAAGTTGTGTAATATAAAAATTATATTTTACATTATTTTAATTACATGAACTAATTACATTAATTTCATAAATGTAAAATTAACAAAGATTAAGGGGGGGTTGGGGCATTCCCAGAAGTTTTATTTATTTTTTAGATTTATTTATTTATTTTTAGATAGTGTGCGGCACCCAACACATTTAAATCTTTATTTATTTTGAGAGGGAGAGAGAGAGTGTGCAAGAGCATGTATGCGAGAGCCGGGGAAGGGGCAGAGAGGAGAGAGAATCCCAAGCAGGCTCCTCGCGGACAGTGAGGGGCCCAATGGAGCGCTTGATCCCACAAACTATGAGATCATGACCTGAGCCAAAATCGAGAGTCAGATGCCTAACTGACTGAGCCACCCAGGCGTCCCCGCCTCAGAATTTTAGATTGAGGATCTGTCACCCAGTTCCCCTCAGAGTCAACGTCCCTAAAATCAGAACAGACAGCTGTTTTACTGGTAGAAACACCCACTTCCAGGCCCTACGTGTATATTTCCCCGGTCCCGCTTGCAGCCTCATTTCAGAGCCTGACGCCTGTTTCTGGCTAACTGGTGCCCAAGTCCCCAAAGCCAAGGGGCATACCAGATGTCTGGGGGGTTGGTGGAGGGTCTTCGCAAGGCAAGAACACATCTGCTCCATCTTGGTCCCCAAGGTCAATAAGTTCTACCTGCTCCAGGGCATCCACATTCACTTCCATGGATGAGATACTACCTATGGGGGCTGCAGATCAAGAAGGGGGCAGGTCAGGAGGATGCGGGCCAGAGCCCGTAGGATGGTCAGAGATATGTGTCAGGTCTAGAGACAGAAGTTTCGAGGGCCAACAAAATGGGGGGATGAGGCTCCCATACTTCAGGACGTACAAGACGTGCCTCCCCTACCCCACCCCAGTCCCTCTCCCCAGGACTCAGAGCTTACGTCTCTGCGACTCGAGATGCAGGTGGGACAGGGGGAAGACAAACTCTGTCTCTGGCTGTAAAATGTCCTCAAAGAATTTCTGCCGCTCCCGAAGGCGGAGCTGCTGGCGCTCCAGGGCTGCCCGGGGATTTGGGTCCATGTCAGCTCCTGGAAGGTGGAAAAGCAAGTACAGCTATGAAGTTGAGAGGGAAGGGGTGGGGGGGAGGCTGGGCCTGGGGAGCATGGGGAGCTCCGCTGCAGCTGGCATCCCAGCCGTGGGGCCTCCAGGTGCAGCCTGGACACCTCTGGTCTTGGCTACCTCTTTCCCTTCCTCGAAACAAAGTCCGTTACCACAAAGTCCATTACCACAAGTCTCCTAAAGTGGCAGCGCTGACCCTGGCTCCACAAAGGGGATGCCGGTTCCAGGCACGGCAAGAGAAGCTCCTCTGTATTCAGGGAATGGGGCCGATGGCCAAGACTCAGTATCATGCCCTCGTGAGAGGACTGGTCCAGCCCAAATGGGGGAGGCACTTTTAATGGACCCGGCCTCCCCTCAGAAGGCCAGGGAAGGGGGTGGGCTGGGGATCTCAGGGTGGAAGGTCATCTTCCTCTAATGCTGCAACTCTGGTTCATGCCCTGCCTTCAAAACCCAGACAAAGGCTAAAGCACCTCCTCCCCACCATACTCCCCATCACCACCATCCCCTCCAAACCCTGCTCTGAAGTCACAGATCTGACTTCCAGACTTGGCTCTGTCCCTAAGGAAATCATCTTTCCAGCCTCGGTCTCCCCATCTGAAAATGGCCTAATAGTCCTACATGCCTCAAATGGGAGAGGCTGCGGGTGCAGGTGCCCCGTAAAATGTAAAGCCCGCATACTACACTATCCAGAGGCCGCCCATCTCTTCTCCGCATTCCCCAGCTCGTTATTTGGGCGCCTCTCCTCTGACATCTCAGTCTTACATCCCTACTAGTCAGAGTAGCAATTGGAAGGGCGGGGCCTGGGTCCAATTCAGGGCCCCCGGACCCCCAATGCTGAGAGCTTTCCAGAATACCAGAACTCTGGGCCAGCCCAGGCTGTACACGTTCACTCCCATTTGCTCGTCCCTCTGAGCCCATCACCGGAGGCAAGAGCTTGAGGACCAGCTCATCATTCTCTGCAGCCTGCCTCCTCGACTCATCTGGAATCAGTGTCCGAGACCCCGGCCAGCTCCACAGGCGCTGCTGCGGGCCGCGAGGGGCCCAAACCCAAGCGGGCCAGCCAGGGCCAAAGGCAGTGTGCGGGACCGGGTGGCCGCCGGCTGGCAGCGGGGGGAGGGAGGCGCTGACGCCGATTCCTAGGAAAAGCTTTCCGAGCTGCCGCCCAGGTCACAGCGCTAAAAATACCCGGGGCCCCTGGGGCCGTCTGCTCCAGCGGCCGGGTGGAGGGGGGGGGGGGGCAGGGGAAGGAGAGAACGAGGGTGGGGGCGCCCACGGGCTGGGGGCGCGGGAGCTCCCCCTTCCCCCTCCCCCAGCCCCATCCTTCTCCCGAGACCCAAGGAGCTGCCCCCAGGGGGCATCGGAGCTAGGGCCAGGGAGAGAAAAGGAGTTGTTTACGAGACGAAAGGTGCTGGGAGAAGGGAGTCCAGGTCTGGGGAGCCCGGGGTGCCCGTGAAAGGCAGAGCGCCCTCCGGGTCTCCGCTCCACCCGCCCTTGAGTCCGCAGGAGCTAGAGAATTCCCTAAAAAGGGCCCGGGCGCGCCCGCCGGTGGGCGGGCGGTGAGGGGTGGGGGTGGAGAGGAGGCCGAGGGCCCCGGGGCGTCCAGTTCGTGCCGCCGGCCCCCGGCCCCCGGCCAGCCCGTCGCCCCTGCGCCCCTGCCGCAGAGCCCCTACCTGCAGCGCCCCGCGCCCCCGCTGCCTCGGTGGCTGGGCTCCGGCGAGACGGCTGCGGGGGCGTGGGAGCGAGACGCGCCAGCCGGGGTGGGGCTGCGCTGCCGGGGCTCCCGCGGGACGGCCGGGCCCTGGGAGCCGGGAACGAGGAAGCGGCGGGCGGCGGAAGTGGGGGAGGGGTGGCGACGGGCACCCGCGCTCGCCTCCCTCCCGGCCGCCGCGGGGAGCCCCCTCGGGCGCGGCCGCTCGCACTTCCAGGCCGGGCGAAAAGTTCCCCGCGCGCATCCTTGCCCCGCGGCCGGCCACGCTCGTCTGCACTCCGCCCGCAGCCCGCCCGCAACCCGCCGCCCGGGCGCTGGGCTCCGCACGCTCCGTTCCACTTGCTGCGCCGCGCCCCGGCGGCGCAGCCCCGCCGCGGGGACACGCGCGGGTTCTCGGCCCACGCGCACTTGCTGCTGGCGACTCGTGGGCAGCCCCGCCGGAACGCACCCGCACCCCGGGCGAGAAGGCGCACGCGGGGAAAGGGGCCCGGCGGAGCCGGGAGGGCACTGACCCGGTGCCGCGACTCAGGGCAGGTGCGCCGCGGCGGAGGGCCTCCTGAACCTGGGACTCACCCGGCAGCCCCCGGTTCTGGATCCGGGACCGGACCGAGCCGCCGCCCAGCCTTCCAGCGCACTGGGCGGGGTGGGCGCCGGGACGGGGCGGGTCAGGGCTGCAGGGGTGGGCCGCAGCGCCGCGCCCCGAGACGCCGGCGAGAAGCCAAGCCCTCCAGGGCGCGAACAGGGGCGCTGTGCATCCGGGCTGGCGGGGGTGGAGGGGCAACGCGCACACTGAGGGAGGAGAGGAGAAGGGCTTGCCCCCCTCGCCGCGCCTCCTGCACAGACCAGCGCCAGAAGTGTCCAATCTGCTTAACTCCTGGACTGAGACTCTTGCCCATTCTCTTCCTCCTCCCTCCCTCCCCCCATCCCCTTGTGCTCGTGCTCGCAGCTCCAGAAGCCTCGGGGACGGGACGGGACGGGACCGGGTCGGGGGTGTCTGTCGGGGATGCTTCTGCCGTGGGGTCATTCGTCCATTCACTCAACAAACATCCGCGAGCAAGCCAGGAACTAGGAGTCATCCTTGGCACCTCTCTGTCCTGCGCTAAATACACCTCCATTTCCTGTCGATTCTCCTTCCTGAATAACTTTCCAATCCACCAACCCTCTCCATTTCCACCACCATCTCTCCCTTGGCTCTTCCAGTAGCCTTCTATCTGGGTACCCTGTACTCGCTCGGCCCGGCTACACTCCATCCCCGCCCCCCGCCCCCCGCCCCAGTCGTCAGCCATCATTTCAAACCGCCAACTCTGGTGTGCCGCCCCCTGCTTAAATCCCTCCATTGTTAGAATAAAATCTAGGTGCTGATATCTGAGCCGAATCTTGAAGAAATGAGTTCAACAAGCAGAGAAGAGGGGCGGGGGTGGGGTGGGGAGGGGCATGTGCAAAGAGAGGGATGGAGTCGTGATACATTCGGGTTTCCCTGTCGGGGACCAGCGCTCTGTACAAGTACCTGAGCGCTGTTGCTTCTCTTGTTAGTGGGATCCCAAAACCCTGGGAGAAACACAGCCGGCGGCTTTCCCACTATTTTACAAGCAAGGAAACTAGTTTATGGGAGGCACGTGGTTAAGGACACAGGCGTGGTCGTCAGACCCTCCTGGGTTGCAAACCTAGCTCTCCATCTAGCTGGTTGTATAAACACTTAATTTCTCTGTTCTTTGATTTCCTTGCTTATTAGGTAGGAATAATTAATCCCTACTATCTATGAGGTAATTCGTATAAAATGCTTAGTACCGGACGTGGGCACTTTGGAGATGCTTAATAAACATTAGGTGTTTTGATGGTAATGGGTTCTGAGAAAGGGAGGAAACTGCTTTCTTCCACGAATTTCTGTAATTATAGGAAGTACACCCTAATAGTTAACACTTCTTCAGAACTTATATATCTGTTGCTGTTCTAAGTGTTTTGCCTATATTTATTAACTCTTTTAATCCTCTTAACAATCTTGTGAGGTAAGTACTATTATTATTATTTCCATTTTCCAGATGAAAACTGAGGTACAGAGAGGTCAAGGAACTTGTCCAAGGCCATACAGCAAATAAATCATGGATTTGGAATCCAGATAGGCTGCTCCAGAGACTATGCTTACAACCGCTTGCCCCAGCCTGTTCCCCTTCAGTCCTGTTGCAGTTTTCATCTTCCAAGAAAGGTCTCAGTCAATTTGATTCTTATTCCTCATTCATGGGTGGAGTAGACACTCGGTCCCATTTCCTAGCACAGAGGAATGAGGCCAACTTGGAGTGTGGTGGGTGAGAGCTCAACTCCCAAAGCCGCTTCCCCCCTTTCCAGGCTTATTCCTGGGAACAGGACTCCATGAATTGTTTTGAGCTGTCCCCAAGATGGTGACAGATCTGGAACCTCTGTCTCTTCTCTTTGCCAGATAGTTGCCTCATAAAGGGGTAGAGAGGGGAAAGCGTCCAAGCTAGAGAGAATTCAGGGGACTAAGCCGGAAGGGTGCCAGCCCAGAGAAGGAGCCAGGCAGCGGACCCAGGAGCAGATGGCCAAAGGGGGTAAAAGGAGCCGTGGGAAAGTAGATGGCCAAGACTTCAGGCTCCACGCAGGATGTAGAGAGCTGGGGACAGCAACATGACCACACTAATCACAATTTTTAAAAATTGTTAGGTAGTCTATAAAATTACAGCTTTTGTCAAACCCATCAGAGAGCTGAGTTTGCAGAGCAACCAATTAACCTGAATTCCAAAGAAGGACGGGAGCCTCCAAGAAGAAATGGGGCACAGGCGCTGGCACGCTTGTGAAGCAGGAGGAAGACGGGGACTCCATTCAGACAGGTAAGAGTTCATTTCCTTCCTAGATGCAGGTTGCTCGCCGGTATCATATTCTTTCTGCCTCCAGAAAGATCTACATAAACAAGTAAAGATCTCTGGAAATGGACAGAATGAAGGTAAATATAAGAGACATTTTTCTGTGTTTAATCACCTTAAAAGACAATTGACTAAAGCAAAAGAGTGGCAATACACTCCTCTTTTGCTTTCGAAGTCATGGGGATGTAAAGTCTGGAGTAGGGAATATAGCCAATAACTATGTGGTGAGAGGTGATAAGTACACTTACTGTGGTGAGCATTTTGTAATGTATATAATTGCTGAATGACTATGTTATACACCTGAAATTAATATAAAATTATGTCACTACATTTAAAAAAATGTATTTTAGAGAGAGAGAGAGCACAAGTGGGGGAGAGGGGCAGGGAGAGAGAGAGAGAGAGAGAGAGAAAGGGAGAGAGAAAGAGAAAGAGAGAGGAAATCTTAAGCAGGCTCCATGCTGACTGTGGGGCTCGATCCCACAACCCTGGGATCATGACCTGAGCCGAAATCAAGAGTCTGACACTCAACCGACTGAGCTACACAGGTGCCCCTGTATGTCACAACACTTCAATTTTTAAAACAGCAGCAGTACGTTGTGGGTATATAGCATATATAAAAGTTAAATTATGACAATAACAATAGTTAAAATGATGGGATGAGTAATTGGAAGTATACTATTTAAGGACCCTCTGCTGTATAAGTGGTATGACATTATTTGAAGATTGCCTTTGGTTAATTGAAGACATACACCATATATGCAAGGGGAACCACTAAAAAAATTTTTTTTAAGAGGTATAAATAACAAGCCATTATGAAGATAAAGTGAAATAATAAAAATATTGGGAGCCAGGGTATCTGGGTGGCTCACTCGGTTAAGCGTCCGACTTTGGCTCAGGTCATGATCTCGTGTTTCTTGAGTTCGGGCCCACATCGAGCTCTGTGCTGACAGCTCAGAACCTGGAGTCTGCTTTGCATTCTGTGTCTCCCTCTCTCTGTGCTCCTCCCCTGCTCTCTCTCTCTCTCTCTCTCAAAAATAAATAAAATATTTAAAAAAAAATTTTTTTAAATATTGGGAGGCATTCTCCCTGACCCTTTTGGTGTTCAACGTGTCTTGTTGACTATGTCAAGATTGCAAGGATTTGACTTCTCTTCTGCACCCTTGCTTAGGATTGATAATTGTTAATAGAGCTTGAGAGACCAGATCATGTCTTTCTCAGACCAAGGCAGGTTTGCTTACTGCTTGCTATAGAAGTTCTGGGCCTGGTTCCCCAGCCACAGGGTAAAGCCACTATGTGTGTGCTATGCATCTGGGACCACCATATCAGTTATTGGACCTGGGGCCAAGTGAACCACAGACAGACAGCTATGCTCCTGTTCATGTTGTTTGGTGTACTATGAGTAATGTTTCAATCAAATGGAATAAGTCTTATTGTCTATTTTTGGTACCCAATAGGTTGATGTTTTTCCCTGAAGAAATGTAATTAATCCAAAGTAAGGAAAAAAAATGAGAAAAAAATGGATGGAAATATAAAACAAATATGTAAGATTTTAATCCAATTGCCAATGAAAGAACCAATTAAAGGACAGACTAGTACATTTGGAAATAAAGCAAAAGGCAATAATGTGCTGTCTATAGAAACCGAATTTAACTATAAAGAAACATGTACGTTAAAAGTAAATGGATGGAAGGACACCTGGATGGCTCACTCGGTTAAGCACCCGACTTTGGCTCAGATCATGATCTCGTGGTTCATGAGTTTGGGCCCCACATTGGGCTCTGTGCTGACAGCTCAGAGCCCGAAGCCTGCTTCGGATTCTGTGTCTCCCTCTCTTTCTGCCCCTCCCACTCACACTCTATCCCTCTCTCTCAAAAATAAATAAATTAATTAATTAAAAATTAAAAAAAAAAAAAGTAAATGGATGGAATGAGATGTACCACACAAACAGTAATCAAATCAAACTGGAGTGGCAGTATTCATAGCAGACAAATATAAACCTTCAAAAAGACTATTAGCAGTGATGGAAGAGGGATAGTGATAACAATAAAAAGTTCAATTCACCAAAAAGACTTCACTATTATAATGCGAATACATCTAATAACAGAGTTTCAAAAACAGATGAAGTAAAAACCAATAGACCTAAAATAGAAAGAGAAAAATCTATATTTCAGTTCGAGAATTCAATACTGCTCTCTCAGTAATCAATAAAACAAGTAGGAGAAAAAAGGAAGGAGGTAGAAAACCTGAACGCTATCAACTGACTTGTTCCGACTGCCACGTTGCTAACACTTTAACCCGAAAACAGCAGGATAAGGATTCTTGCAACTGCACATAAAGCATTCACCAAGCTGCATCACAGCCTGGGCCACCAAACGAACCTCAACAAATTTAAAAGAATCTAAATCAGACAAAATGTTTTATGACTATACAAGAATTAAAATGTAACCAATAAAGGCATCTGGGAGACACCCCCAATCCTTGGGAATAAAACAGGACACTTCAAAAAAAACTGAGAGTCAAAGGTGAACTCCAAAAGGAAATGAGAAGAATATCTTGAATTGAATGAAAACTGAAACGCAGCTGCCTGCCACCAAAGGCCCCCCGGTGCTCCCTGCCTTTCCTTTATTCTTACCTTTGTGTAGTCCTCTGCTACACTGTATCGAGGCGACTCTCGATACAGTCACAAACGGTGGTGGATCCCGTCCAAAACTAGGATTGAAAAAACAAAAGACCACAGCTCCCGTCTCGGGTGTGTGTCCTCTGTTGCTTGGCTCGCTCGCTCTGGAGGAAGCACCCTACTGTGTCATCAACAGCCATGCAGACAGGCCTACGTGGCATGGCACTGAAGATTCCAGCCGACGGCCAGGAAGAACAGAGACCGGCTGGCAACCGCATGCGGGCGCAGGGAAACGGAACCGCCGGGCCCGGTGGAGCCTCGAGAGAGTGGACTGCGGTCCTGGCCGGGGGCTTGACGGCCACCTCGAGAGATGCTGAGACATCACCACCTCAGCTAGAGCACTCCTGGATTCCTGATGCCCCAAACCCCTGACATAATAAATCCCTCTTGTATTAAACTGCTACACTCAAGACTAGTTTGCCATGCAGCAGGAGACAGGGCCCAGACTTTGGTACTGCGGGAGAGTGCTGCTGTGTCAGCTCCGAAATGTGGCAGTGGCGTTAGCACTCACCACAAATTGATGAGACTGAAACGCTGTTAATAGAAGCCTCGGGCCTTTGAGAAAAAGGCAGGGCCGACAGCAAAGTGGGTAAATGCTATTGGGAACTGGGGAACTGGGGAACTGGGGGAGAGGAAGCCGGTTATGTCCTAGCACAGAGGTTAGCAGCCCCGTCGCCTGCAGTACAGTGGGCAGCAGAAAGTACCCCTGATGAGCTGGGTGGTCTAGCTGAGGACATTTCCCAGGAAGGCGTCAAAGGCGCCACCTGGTCTCTTCTCGCTGCTGACAGTAAAATGCCAGCAGAGAGGGCGGAACTAAGGCAGCAGCTCCCGAGTGACAGCGAGGTGGCCTCCCGCGGGGCATTTGGCAATGTCTGGAGACATTTTTGGTCCTCGAAACTAGAGAGGTTGCTCTTGGCATCCAGTTAGTAGAGGCCAGGGATGCTGGTAAATAGCGTCTAATTGCAAGACAGACCCCTCTCCCTACCTCCCCCCGCACAAAGATTCATTCTGCCCAGAATATCAGTAGTGCTGAGGCTGAGAAACCCTGAGCCAAAGGGAAGCAGTGGTAAATATAAAAGAGCCAGAACTTCATGGTAGGAAATTCGCAGCCTCTCCAAATGGCAAATGATAGTCACAGTAAGAAGTGCTTTCCTCGCAAAGCTCAAATAATCCAGGGCATTGAAAACCTTAAAAAACAAAACCAAAAACAAACGAACAAAAAACCCCACCATGGTCCAAAAATGAAACTGAGGTTTTGACTGTTAAGATCTTGAGTTCACATCTCAGGAAGACGAAAGGCAACGCCTCAGAGTACTATTCAGTCAGATAAAAGACCTCTAAGATTATAGGTGTGCTTTACAGATCCTCTAAATCAAACAATAGAGATTCTAGAAAGCTGAAGGGTGTTGTCCCTTAGCCATTTCAGCAGAAGCCTAATGCAGAGAAGGGCTTATCTCAAAGAAATTGTGGGCATGGCTTTTGTCTAGCCAAGTGGACCCGGATAAGATTCAGAGTGACCTACAAGTTCTTAGAGGGATAAAAAATCCAGAAACATCTCCAGTTTGGATTTATAAGAATGAAGAGGGCATAAAATAAAAAGAGGACTTTGGGCTCTGAATAAAATGGAGTAGATGCATTCCTCTCTTTCCTTCCCACAAGTACAGGTTAAAATGCTGGACATTTTATCTCAAACAAACATAAGAAGGCAGATCAACCAGGACTCCTCCCCCCACTGCCCCCCAGTAGGCTTTCTTTTTGCTAGGGTCTGGAGAAGCCTGCAACCTGGAAATGCCAACAAGGCACAGATTAAAGTCGCCTCCATGAAAAGCCTGTTTTCTCTTGTCAAAGGACTGAGAAAGGGGCATCCTAGCAAGACAGAAATCTTCTGACATTAAATGGCCCACTCCAGCAAAATACTAGAGGAAAAGGCACTCCTAGCCTCCACCTGCAGACAGAGGGGGACAGCCTAGACTTCAATGTTTGTCTTGTAACAGAGGTTACAGGGCACCTCCCCCACTTCACCTCCAAGCGGTGTTGGTGGGGGGAGGCTTCATCATTGCCCAACAGTAACAAGTACCTCTCTCCAAGTACCCTTCCCCATTTCCATGGTGTCAGAGGAGGCCATGGGGGGAGCTACACTACCATCCCCATCCAGCAATGATGAGGCCCCACTCCCTTCCCCCAATGTAAAGGAGGCTCAGTATGGAATCTAGATGTCCACCTCTGCCCAGCAGTAATGAGGCAACCCTACCCTACCCTTCCCCTACTGGGTGGTGTCAGGGGGGTCATGTGGGTAGTGCGGGTTTTCACTCTCATCTGGTGGTAAAGAGTTGGTATCACTGGACCAGGTCATCCAAGGCCTACTAAAACAGAAGGTTTAAATGAAATCCAGAGTCTCATAACATAATTTCCAAAATGTCCAGGTTATAACTGTAAATAATTCATCATACATAGAACTGGGAAAATCTCAATTTGGATAAGAAAAGACAATCAACAGATACCAACAGATCAGTGTTGCTGGATTTATCTATGATTTTAAGACAGTCACTATAAAAATGCTTCAACAAGTTGGGGCACTTGGGTGGCTCAATCGGTTAAGCGTCCAACTTTGGCTCAGGTCATGATCTCGCAGTTTGTGAGTTCAAGCTCTGCCTTGGGTTTTCTGCTTGTCAGCACAAAGCCCACTTTAGATCCTCTGTCCCCTTCTCTGCCCCTCACTCACTGTGCTCTCTCTCTCTCAAAAACAAATATTTTTTAAAAAGCTTCAACAAGCAATTACAAACATTCTTCAAATAAATGAAAACAAACATCAGGGAGGGGCATCTGAGTGGCTCAGTTGGTTAAACTTCCAGCTCTTGGTTTTGGCTCAGGTCATGATCTCAGTTTGTGAGTTCGGGCCCTAAGACAGGCTCTGTGCTGACAGTGCAGAGCCTGCTTGGAATTTTCTCTCTCTCCTCTTCCTCTCTCTCTCTTTCTCTCTCTCTCTCAAAATAAATAAGTAAAAAGTTTTTAAAAATTATTTTTAAAAATCTCAGAAAAAGAAATAGAAGACACAAAGAAAATAGAAATGTTAGAACTGAAGAAAAAAATTACTGTGCTGGGTTGAATCGTGTTCTCCAAAATACCCGATATTACAGAATGTGACCTTATTTGGAAATAGAGTCTCTGCAGAAATAATTAGTTAAAATGAGGTCAAACTGGAGTAGTGTGGGCACTAAATCCAATAACTGGCGTCCATTATAAGACAATGTGAAAACACAGAAAGAGACCCAGGGGAGACCACCATGTGAAGATGGACGCAAATACTGGGATGATGGGTCGATAAGCCAAGGAGCACCCAGGATGCCTGGTGATCACCAGGAGCCAGGAGAGAGGCATGGGACAGGTTCTCCCTTGGAGCCTCCAGAAGGAACCACCACCTTGGGTTTTGGACTCTTGGCCTCCAGTACTGTGTGAAAATAAACTTGTTGTTTTAAGCCATCAAGTTTGTGGTCATTTGTTACAGCAGGCAGGCCTGGGAAACTAATACAGAAACCAAAATGTAAAATAAAACCACCTCACTGGGTAGGCTCAATAGAAGGTTGGAGATAATGTTTGAAAGGACAGGTGCATTTGAAGATAGAACAGTAGAAATGATCCAATCTGAAAGAGAGAGAAAATTATATTTAAAAAGGATAAAGAGCAAGAACAAAGCTTCAGAAACCTGTGAGACAGTAACAAAAGATTTAACATTTGTGTTACGGGAGTCCCAGGTGGAGAGGAAAAGGAAGTGAAGCTGAAAAAATATTCCAGAAAAGAATGGCTGAAAGTTTCCCAAGTTCGACAAAGACCTGAACCTACAGATTCAAGAAGCCGACTGAATCTCCGGCATAAGCCCAAATAAATCCATGATAACACACACCATAATCAAACTTCTGAAAACTCAAGTCAATGAAAGAATCGTGAAGGCAGTCAGAGAGAAATGACACCTTTCCTGTGGGGGAACAACAGTTCAGTTGCAGCAGATTTGAGCTGCCAGAAAGAAGTGGGACAGCATTCAAGGAGCGAAGGAAGATACGGTCAGTCCAGAGTGCCTGACAAAGATTCTCTCCTTGACCAAACTCTAGCTGGGCTCCTCTGAGCCCTCTTTTCAACATGGCCTTAAACTTGGTCTATACAGACTTGAACAAACACTAACATAGTTTCTAACAACTCAAGGCTGAATCCCTAGGATGACCCCAGACCCCTTAAAGTGCCTGCCTGAGAAAACTCAAGGCTGCCAAATGAATTTACTGTTTGCTCTAGCCAACGCCCCCCCTCCCAATATAGGGCCCTGTCTCCCAACAGCAAGATATGCATATTTCGTGGAAGTGTAGGAGCCTAACTTCAATAGTGTCAGTTAGCAAACCTAGATAGGTCTCACATGGACCAATACCCCCTTTATGCTTTTTGTAAATTTTCACTTCCTTGGCTCTACAGAGCCCCCACTTACCCCCATTCCCTATTCCTGAATTCAAGATGCCAAGTTGTCTATACAAATCAAAGCTGAATTCAGTTCACACTGGATTCTTTTCCCTATTACAAGAGTATACTAATGATCAAAATCTGTCCTTTCTACTTTAGCTAATTTGTTTATCTCTGACATGCTATACCCAGAAAGAAGACCATTTAGGACTGAAGATGAAATTAAGACATTCTCAAATAAAAGAAACACTAAGAGTATCTGTTGTCTGAAGACCTACCCTAAAAGAATGGCCGACACAGTTGGTAGAGTGTGTGACTGGATCTTGGGGTTGTGAGTTCGAGCCCCACGCTGGGTGTAGAGGTTACTTTTAAAAAATGGCTGAAGGAAGTTCTTCAAACATAAAGGAAATGGTAAAAGAAGGAAACTTAAAACATCAAGAATGAAGAAAGATAAATGAAAAGAATGGAAATACAGGTAAATGTAATAGACTATCCTTCCCCACTGGTGTTTTCTAAATTATACTCAATGGCCAAAGTATAAATTATAACATATAACATTGTCTGATGTGGTTCTCAGTGTATGTAGAGGAAATATGTAAGACATTATAAAAGGGAAAGTAAAGATCTAAACAGAAGGCTTCTGTACCTCACTTGGAAGTGGCAAAATGTCGATACTGTGACTCATGTAGACTGTGATAAATTATGAATGTATGATGAAACCCCAGAGCAGTCACTAAAAACTCTGCACAAAGAGATACACTTGAAAACACCATAGATAAATAAAAAATGGAATCCTAAAAGATGTTCAAGTAACACAAGAAGGGTGGAAAAACAGAACAGAGGAATGAAAAATAGAGGGAACCAACAGAAAATAAAATGGCAAATGGAAACACTAAGACATAAATAATTACATCAACTGGAAATGGCCTAAATAAGTCATTTAAAAGTGAGAGATCTGAAAAACAGAATACAGAAATGTGACCCAGCTATAAGCCATCAGCAAGAAATTCACTTCAAATATAATGACATAGGTAGGTTGAAAGTAAAAGGATGTAAAAGAAATATGCCATACAAACATTAATCAAAAGACAGCAGAGCCTGCCATCTTAATATTAGGTAATAGCAGATAAAAGAAAATCACCCGGAAAAGAAGTTACATTACATAATGATAGCAGGGTCAAACCAGGAGGAAGACAAAGTAATCCTAAACATGTAGGCACTAAACTGATAAAACCCAAAGGAGAAACAGGCAAATACACTATCAGAGTTGGAGACTTCCACACATCTCTGAACAACTGATAGAAATACTAGGCAGAAAAACAACAGGATCTGTAAGAACTTAACAAAACCATCAGCCAAAAGGATCTAACTGACATTTAGAGACTACTCCATCCAACAACAGCAAGATACACATTCTTTTCAAGTGCCCATGGAATATCCGCCCCAATAGACAATACCCTAAGTAAAAAATCAAAACACCAAACCACACACAACCTCAAGAGATTTCAAAGATTGAAAGAGATTTAAAATTATACAGTGAGTATTCCCTTGACCACAGTGGAATCAAATAGGTCCAAGTTAGCAACAGAAAGGTGACAGGAAAAATCTCCAAACACATGAAAAGTAAACAACATACTTCTAAATAATCTATGGGTCAAAGTGAAAATCTCAACGAAATTTTTAAAAATTTTGCTGAATGAAAGTACAAAGTATCAAAATTTGTGGGGCACAGCTAACTGGATGCTGAAAGGAAAATTTACGGCACTAAATGTTTACTTTCAAAGGAAGAAAGGCCTCCAACCAACAATCTAAGCTCCTGCCTCAAACTAGAATCAGAAGAGCAAAATAAACCCCAAAGAACTGAAAATAGAAAAACAATGCAGAAAACCAAGGAAACAAAGAGCTGCTTCTTTGGAAAGATCTGTAAAGTTGACAAACCTCTAACAAGATTGACGAAGGAAAAAAAGAAACAGAAGACCTAAACTATCAATTTCATGAGTGCAACAGAGGATATCCCTGCAGACTCCCAGACATTAAAGAGATAATAAAGGACTACTAAGAACAATTCTACACACATCAATTTGGCAATTTAGATAAAAAGGACTAAATCCTCAAAAAGTACAAACTGCCAAAACTCACCCAACATGAAATAGATCATAAAAACAGCTCTATAACTATAAAAGAAATTGAATCTGGGGCACCTGGGTGGCTCAGTTGGTTGAGCGTCCGGCTTCAGCTCAGGTCATGATCTCACGGGTTTGAGTTCAAGCCCCGCGTCGGGCTCTGTGCTGACAGCTTGGAGGCTGTTTCAGATTCTGTTTCTCCCTCTCTCTCTGCTCCTCCCCTGCTCGTGCTCTGTCTCTCTCTCTCTCAAAAATAAATAAATAAACATTAAAAAATTAAAAAAAAAAAAGAATGTAGTCAATGCGACACACACACACACACACCTCTTAAAAAAAAAAAAAAAAAGAAAGAAATATCTAGGCCCAGATGGTTTCACTGGAGAGATCCACCCAATGTTTATTAGGAGAATTATGTATAAGAATTAATACCAATTCTATACAATCTCTTTCAGAAAATGGAATAGGAAGGAACACTTCTCAACATATTTTAGGAACTTGGTATTACCAGACCCAGACAAAGACAGTACCAAAACACAACACAATAGACATATTTCATCTAAGTTATCAAATTTGAGGGCATGGAGTTGTTCATGATATTCCTTTATTATCCTCTTGATGTCCCTAGGATCAATAGTGGTGGTCCCTCTTAAATTTCTGATATTGGTAATTTGTATCTTCTTTCTTTTTGTTGTTGGTTAGGTTGGCTAGAGATCTGTTTATTTTTACCTTTTCAAAGAACAATTTGTGGGGTTCATTGATTTTCTCTACTGTTTTCCTGTTTTCAATTTCATTGATTTCTGCTCTAATTTTTATTATTTTCTTTTGCTTGCTTTAGGCTTAAATTGCCCTTCTTTCTCTCATTTTATAAGATGAAAGCTTAGATTGATTTCTGATCTTTCCTCTTTTCCAGTATATGCACTAGTGCTATAAACTTCCTCCTAACCACAGTCTTCACTGCACCCTACACTTTTGATAACTTGTATTTTCACTTTCGTGTAGTTCAAAATATTTTAAAATTTCTCTTGAGATTTCTTCTTTGATCCATGTTATTCAGTAGCAGATTGTTTAATAATATCCAGGACTTTCCCAACTATCTGTTATTGGCCTCTAATTTAATTCCATTGTGTTTTGAGAACATACTTTGTATGATTTCTATTCTTTTAAAAATCTGTTCAGGTGTGTTTTATAGCCTGGAATGTGGTCTATCATGAATGTTCCATATAAGCTTGAGAAGAATGCGTATTCTGCTATTTGTTGGATGAAGTATTCCATAAATGCCAATTAGATCAAGCTGATTGCTGGTGATGTTCAACTATATCCTTACTGATTTTTCTGCCTGTTTGACTTATAATTACTGAAAGAGAGGTGTTGAAGTCTCCAACTATAACAGTGTATTTGTTTATTTCTCCTTGGAGTTCTACTGGTTTTTGCCTCACATGTTTTGACACTCTATTGTTAGGGGCATATATATTAAAGCTTATTATGTCTTCTTGGATAATGGACTCCTTTATTATTATTTAACAATCTTCTTTATCCCTGATAATGTTTCTTGTTCTGAAGTCTGCTTTATCTGAAATTAATATAGCTATTCAAGCTTTCCTTTGACTGTGTGAACATGGTATGTCTTTCTCTATCCCTTTATTGTTAAACTATCTTTGGCTTTATATTTAAAGTGGGGTTCTTAAGGCACCTGGGTGGCTCAGCTGGTTGAGCGTCTGACTTTGGCTTAGGTCATGATCTCACAGTTCACAGGTATGAGCCCCACGTTGGGCTTTGCGCTGATAGCACTGAGCCTGCTTCGGATTCTCTATATCTCTCTTTCTCTGCCCCTCCCTGCTTGTGTTCTCTCTCAAAAATGAATAAACATTAAAAAAATTTTTAATAAAAAATAAAGTGGGGTTCTCTTAGACAACATATAATTAGGTCTTGGTTTGGGTTTTTTTTGTTTGTTTGTTTTATTTTGTTTTTTGTCTACTCTGACAGTTCCAGTCTCTTAATTAGAATATATTTAGGCCATTCACATTTAAAGTCATCATTGATATAATTGGCATAATATCTACTATGCTTATAACTATTTTCTATTTGTTGTACTTGTTCTTTCTTTTCTTTCTTTCCCTCTTTTTCTGCCTTCTTTTGCTTTGAGCATTTTACATGATCCTATTTTCTCTCCTTTCTTAGCCTACCAATTATACTTCTTTTTAAAAAAATTTTAGTCATTTCCCTAGAGTCTGTAATATATATTTACAACTATTTTAAGTCCCCTCTCAAATACTACTGTGCCAGTTCAAGAGTAATACGTGTAACATATAAAGGACCCATAGCTCTCACAAAAATAGACACAGAAAATCTTCAACAAAATATTACCAAACATTCAACCCAAAATTACATAAAAAGTGTTAAACACCAAAACCCAGTGGGGTTTATTCAGGCATGCAGGCCTATTTCAATATTCAAATATCAATTAATATAATCTACCATAGTAATGAACCAAAGAAGAAAAAAATCACATGACCATATTGACTCATGCAGAAAAATCATTAGACAAAAGCCAATGCCATTATTATAAAAACTCTCACCAAACTAGGAATAGAGGGTAACTTTGAACTTGATATAGAGCATCTACAGAAAACCTAGAGCTAACATCATATTTACTGGTGAAAGATAAGATCAAGAATAAGGCAAGGATAACTGCTCTCATTACCTTTATGCAATGTGGTGCTGGAAGTTCTAGCTAGCAAAATAAGACAAGAAAAGGAAATTAAGGTATTACAGATGGGAGAAAATATTTTCAAATCATACATGTTACAAAGGACTTGACTCTAGAATATATAAACAACTCTCAAAACTCAACAGTAACACCAACATTCTTCACAGAGTTAGAGCAAACAATTCTAAAATTTGGATGGAACCAGAAAGGATCCTAAATAGCCAAAGTAACATTGAAAGAGAAAACCAAAGCTGAAGGCATCACAATTCCAGACTTCAAGCTGTATTACAAAGCTGTAATCCTCAAGACAGTATGGTACTGGCACAAAAACAGACACATAGATCAATGGAACAGAATAGAGAACCCAGAAATGGACCCACAAACATATGGCCAACTAATCTTCAACAAAGCAGGAAAAAATATCCAATGGAAAAAAGACAGTCTGTTCAGCAGATGGTGTTGGGAAAACTGGACAGTGACATTGCAGAAGAATGAACCTAGACTTACTTTCTTTCTTTCTTTCTTTCTTTCTTTCTTTCTTTCTTTTCTTTCTTTCTTTTCTTTCTTTTCTCTTTCTTTCTTTCTTTCTTTCTTTTGTTTTTTAATTTTATTTATTTATTTTGAGAGAGAACACAAGCAGGGGAGGAGCAGAGAGAGAGAGAGAGAGAGAGAGAGAGAGAGAGAATCCCAAGCAGGCTCCGTGCTGTCAGCGCAGAGCCCGACATGGGGCTCGATCCCAGGAACCATGAGATAATGTCCTGAGTTGAAATCAAGAGTTGAATGCTCAACCAACTGAGCCACCCTGGTGCCCCTAGACCACTTTCTTATACCATACACAAAATAAACTCAAAATGGATGAAAGCCCTAAACATAAGACAGGAAACCATCAAAATCCTAAAGGAGAAAACAGGCAACAACCTCTTTGACCTCCACCTCAGTAACTTCCTACTTGACACATCTCCAGAGGCAATGGAAACAAAAGCAAAAATGAACTATTGGGACCTCATCAAGATATAAGCCTTCTGCAAAGTGAAGGCAACTGTCAGCAAAACTAAAAGGCAACCAATGTAATGGGAAATGATACTTGCAAGTGACATATCAGATAAAGGGTTAGCATCTAAAATCTGTAAGGAACTTATCAAACGCAACACCCAAAAAACAAATAATCCAAATGGGCAAAAGACATGAATAGACATTTTTCCAAAGAAGACATCCAAAAGGCTAACAAACACATGAAAATATGCTCCCCATCACTCATCATCAGGGAAATAAAAATCAAAACGACAATGAGACACCACCTCACACCTGTCAGAATGGTTAAAATTAACAACTCAGGCAACAACAGATGTTGATGAGGATGCAGAGAAACAGGAACCCTTTTGTACTGCTGGTGGGAATGCAAACTGGTGCAGCCACTCTGGAAACCAGCATGGAAGTTCCTCAAAAAATTAAAAATAGAACTACCCTACGACCCAGCAATTGCACTACTAGGTATTTATCCAAAGGATACAAAAATGCTGATTTGAAACACATGCACCCTAATATTTATAGCCGCACTATCAACAATAGCCAAAGTATGAAAAGAGCCCAAATGTCCATCAACTGATGAATGGATAAAGAAGATGTATCAATATACATTATAGAATATTACTATATTACATTATAAATCTTACTCAGCGATCAAAAAAAAAATGAAATCTTGCCATTTGCAACAACATGGATGGAACGAGTGTATTAGGCTAAGTGAAATAAGTTGGTCAGAGAAAGACAAATATCATGTGATTTCACTCATATGTGGAATTTAATAAACAAAACAGATGAACATAGGGGAAGGGAAGGAAAAATAAGATAAAAACAGAAAGGGAGACAAACGAGAAGAGATTCTAAAATATACAGAACAGACTCAGAGTTGCTGGTGGGGTGTTGGGTGGGGGGATAGGCTAAACGAGCAATGGGCATTAAAGGAGGGCGCTTGCTGGGATGAGCACCGGGTGTTATATGTAAGTGATGAATCACTAAATTCCTGAAATCATTATTACACTGTATGTTAACTAACTTGGATTTAAGTAACAATTAATTAATTAATTAATTAATTTTTAAAAACTCAGCAGTAGACAAACAATCCAATTAGAAAATGGACAAAAACCAGATGTTTTATCAAAGAGAATACAGAAATGGCAAATAACACAATAAAATATGTTCAGCATCAATAGCCATTAGGGAAATGCAAGTTAAAACCATGATGAGGTATCACTACACACTTACGAGAATCATTTTAAAAAATAGTGACCATAGTGGGGCGCCTGGGTGGCACAGTCAGTTAAACATCCAACTCTTGATCTCGGCTCAGGTCGTGATCTCACAGTTTGTGCGTTCCAGCCCCACATTGGGCTCTGTGCTCATGGCGTGCAGCCTGCCTGGGATTCTGTCTCTCCTTCTCTCTGCCCTCCCCTGCTTGTGCCCTCTGTCTTCTCTCAAAATACATAAATAAACTTTAAAAAGTTTTAATAAATAAAAATAAAAAATGGGAACCATACCAAAAGCAGATCAGGATGCAGAAAAAACCGATCATTCATACATTGCTGGTGAGAATGTAAAATAATATAGTCACTCTGGAAAATAGTTTGTGTCTTCTTAGAAAACTAAACAGACACTAGCAATCGCACTCCTTATGGAGAAATGAAAACTATGTCCATGCAAAAACCCATACATGAATGTTCACAGCAGCTTTACTTGTAATAGCTCTAAATTAGAAACAACTCGAATGTTCTTCAGTAAGGGAATGGTTAAATAAACTGTGGTGCATTCTATACTCTGGAATAAAACTCAACAACAAAAAACCCAAACTATTGATACATGCAATAACTGAGTGGATGTTGAGGGCATTGTTCTGAGTGAAAAAAAAAAAACCGCCAAACTCGAGCCTGAGCAGGCAGAGGAGCCAGGAGTAGTGGGGTGGACAGAAGGGAGAGGGGAGAGCGAGTGTCCTTCACAGCTTCCCTCTCAAGCCACCTCTAGGTTTCTGGCCTGGGTCACAGCATGTTAACCTCCCCCCTTCACCCTAATAATAAAGGACGTTGACATGCACGAAGTTGTTCTGCAGCCTAGGCTTGGTCCATCACCCCTAAAAGGCAGGGCTAAGCACCCTCTACGCACGTGTCTCCGCCCTAGAGGCGGTGTATTGGAGAGTGGTTCTCACACTCGGCTGGGTATCAGACCGGCCGGCTGAATGGGGTGGTGCTCGGGGAAGCTGTGTTCCACAGGCTCTTCCAATTCCTGATGTGGCCAGCTAGGCAGATCCTTCAGAGCAGCCCTCATCTCTCCCTGCTCTTCACCACAGCCCCTCCCTGTCCTCATCTCCTGCCGCCACTAGTCTCCCCTTCTCTCACCTCCTTCGGGCCCTTGCTCACATCTCATCTGGTTGGTGAATGCTTCCCGTTCCATCCATTTTAATATGGCAAACATTCTGCCTTTGCTCTCCCACTGCCCTCTGCCCTGTTTACTTTTCTTCCCACACTTATTTCCCTCTGACAGGACAGTGATGTGCTGGAACTGACTCATAAGAGCTTGCAAAAGCCTATTACACTCTTACAAGCTCTGCTGGCTGGTTGTTACGCCTAGCCATCATTAAAAATCAAATTACACAAACTTAATTAAATTAATGATATTAAAAACAAAGGCAAAAAATGCTCAAACTCATCACTTCGTAATTGTTTGCTACCTTTTGCTATTTATTATCTATGTTCTTGAGAGTCTTCACTGTTGTGGAAATATATAATCATATGCTACTATGCATTTCCATTCAATTCTCTATTCAGTGACGTCTCATTGGTAGCTTGAATTCAGCCCTGGTAGGAGTATTCACACCCAAACATAGGTACGTTATAAATCGGGTTTATTATTTTGTCGATTGTCTGCACCAGGGGTTGATCATGGCCCAAATCCAGCCCAACTACTTTTGTAAATAAAGTTTTATTGCAACACAGCCATGCCTACTCATTTGCATACTATCTGTGGCTGCTTTCACCCTACGATAGCAGAGCTGAGCAGGTACAATTATATGGCCTGCAAAGCTTGACCTGTTTACTATCTTGCCCTTTACAGAAGAAACTTGCCCACCCATGGTCTAGCCTTAACATCTAACGGAGGAGATGTTAATAATGCAATTAAATGTAAACACATATGTCCTGTCTCTAGCTAGTACATTGTAAACAGCACACACACCAAAAAAAAATTGAGAAAACACACTGCCGGTATTTGAAAACTGATCCAATACAGCAAATAAGTCGATGTGTCATTGGTGAATAAGTGAAATTCCAACATTTTATTCTCTCACTTTTTTACTTTCTTCCTCCTGAAAATGTCAACATTTATGTTGGAGCTACATTTGTTCATCCATAACAACCATAGATTGGCTATGGATAGGAGTTAGGCAAGACCCAGGAAAAGCATACTGTTAAGAATAAACTGGCTCTTTGGAATTTACAATAAAGAGTATTGTAGAATTTTATTATTTTATATTTGTTTCAGTAAAATTTATAATACACACACATAGGTAAACACATTTTGCTTTACAAGCACGCGTACTGTTTTGTTTCCCCTCCAGCAGAATGTAAACTCCTTGAGAGGAAGAATGTTCTTTTATCTCAGCGCTTAGAACAACACCTGACATGTAGCACGTGCACAGTCAACATAGGACGGGAGAGAACAGATGAGCATAGTTGGGAACCCCTGGTTTCGTGCATTGACTGTCAGACCTTAAATTTCCAGCTCCACCATTATCCACATGTGTGGCCTTGAGTAAATTATTTAACCCCTTTGAACCCTGGCTTCTTTATTTAAAAAGAGGAGACAATTCTCTTACCTCACAGGGAGGTAAGAGAATGCCTCTACCTGGCACCTACTAGGGTTTTCCACAAATGGGAGTTTCCTCCTCACCCTCCACCCCTGCCACACACGTACTCCTTGGAGACCCAGCCCTGCTGCTGTCACAAATTTCAGTGATGTCACAGCCCCCCTCCCTGGAAGCTCCAGCACAGCCCTCCTGACAGCCAGCCTGAGTGCTGGCCGAACTGAGAGGGGCAGGGTGCAGGTGGTGCCTGATACCAGTCTTGCCCCAGATACCTGTCTTTGAGGCCTCACGGCCCCACTATGAGTCCATCAGCAAGGAAGAGGCCCAAGAATAGAATGGTTTCCAAGGTTGGACTTGGGAATGGACGTGGAGGGGGTCCAGCCACACCCAGAGCAGGGGCCATCCAGCCTGGGGGAAAGGGAGAGGTGAAGGGTGAAGAGAGATCAGGAGAGTTAGAATGGTCTCCCCATTTCTGCCCCAAACCAAGCCAAAAATCCCAGTCTAAGTTTGGTCAAACCACGCTCAGCCAAATGGAACAGCATAATGGAGGTGTTCAGGGGGATTCCTCCTATATTAGCACTCTCTCTGTGTCTCTCCGTCTCTCTGTGTCTCTCTCTCAGCTACAAGATGAAGAACCACGGGACAAGATACCGCAACCTGTCAGCAAAGCAATTAGGCGGAACCGACTTAAGATGGTGAGATGCCCCATTTTGGTCCCTCCTGGTTGCCAGGCTTCTAGTGACCCAGAAGTCACCAGGCCCAGCCCTGACCTGAGTTGAGCCAAAGTCTAGGTGGGTTGTGGGAGACTACAGAAAGCTGAAGCTTTTCTTTTCCTTGTTTCTTGACCCCGGCAGGTATTAAAAAACTTGTCGCTCTTGAAGCTGCTCAAGAGCTCAAACCCCCGGATCCAAGAACTGCATAACTTGGCCAAAAGGTGTTGGAATTCGTTGCTCAGAGTTCCGAAGATCCTTGGGATCTCCACCAGGTGAGCTTGGCCCACCATGCCCCCACCACAGACCCTACAGCTATCTTTACTAGGAATAGGCACAATCTATATATGCTAAGAAATTAAGAAAACCTAATTTTTACAAAGGCTCTGTGAGAAAGGTATTTATTAGCCCCATTTTACTGATGGGATGCTGAGGCTCAAGAGATAAAGCGACTTGTCCCAGCTACCTGAGCTGGTAAGTGGCAGAGCTAGGATCTGAAGCCATTCCTGTGTGATATCAGAGCTGTGGTCCTAATCATAGTCACAATCATCCAATTATGGGACTAACCACCAGCCAGGGCACCACCCGAGCAAGAGGGGCCGCTCATCCTCCTCACCCTCAAGTCCACACAATGCAGAGATTCACCTGCAGACCAGTCACCTTACTAAGGCTTGGCTTCCTCATAAATCACACCAGAATATTAAGAAAGTTGATATTAGGCACCTGCTAAGTGCCAGGTATATGCTAAGCACTTCACAAGCATTTCCCAGTTACATAATTCTTCACAATTAGGTAGATAGAATTATCCCAGTTTTACAGATGAGAAAACTAAGGCTCTTAGAGGTTGAATTTCTTTCCCCAAACGCACAGATGGTAAGAGGCAGAAGCGAATTTGAACGCCAGTTTGTCGGCCTTGAAAACCTTTGCTCGCAAAGCCACTCGGCCACTTCGCTGCCCCCTACTTTGGGGAACTGGTGTGAGAGAGTCCTGGGCCTGGCGTGTAGCAGGCATTCAAGTCACAATGGTGGCTTTTAACAGTACTGTCATTATCTTGAGGCTGAGTCCTCACTGATTCACACACTGAGCTAGGACAGTGCCACCACTGTGCAGAGAACCCAATGGTTCTCTACAGAGAACAGACACCCTTGGGGAAGGTCTCCTGCCAGCACTGAATACCTCTGGTTAACACCCCCTCTCTGGGCTCCTCACTCTGAGCTGGCCTCCTAGATGCCGGAAATCAGGAAACACTGAGCTGGTAAGGTCAGGCCTATCTCATCCCACAGTTTCCCAACCTGTTCAAAGCAGCACAACCTCTCTTCAAGTATCTGTCCTCAAGCCCCAGCTGTGTTGTTGGGTGGAAAGGTATCCTGCCCTCACCCTGCCCCTCCCAGAGCGGAGAGGGCATTTGAGATACCTCCCCAGAACCTTAAGGTTTCTTGGAACACAATTTGAAAACACTGGACTAGTTCACCCCTTCACCTGGAATCCAGAAAGGAAGAATCCTGGCCAGCAGTCCATGCAGACAACATACAGTCCTAGGGGTCCTAGCAACCTCTCCTGGCCCTTCGCCCATCCTTATCCCATCCCGTGCCTCCAGGCACATCCCCTGGTGGTGAAGCTTCTCTTCTGGTCCTCTCTAGCTTTCCCCCCTGAGCTGGCCGCATAGCAACTCTCTCAGGGCTGGAGGGTCAGGGCCTTAGTCCTGCTCTGCTGACTGTCTTCCCTCCCCCTGCCAGGAGCAGTAATGTCTGCGATAGAGTGGAACAAGATAATGAAGAGCTCCAAGAGGCTGAGTGCCCTGAGAAGACACTGGAATCCAAGAAATTACAGTCCACAGGGGAGCTCAAGCAGGGGTTGGGGGAGAGGAACAAGGCACAGGAGTCACCTGCAGCAGTGCTCCAGGGCAAAGAGCAGATGGAGCCTGAGCTCCCAAGGACATCGAAGGATCATGGCCTGACCGCTTTCCCTGGAGCCCAGGGAAGGCAATCACCTAAAGGAGAACCCCGCATCATCTTCCTGAAGACCTACCAGCACAAAACTCCCATGGGGGACAAGCAGCAGCTGGAGGCAGCTGACCAGTGGATCTGGTTTGAGGGGTTGCCCACCCGAATCCACCTCCCCGGGCCTCGGGTGATGTGCAGATCGTCCACCCTGCGCTGGGTCAAGCGCTGCTGCACACGCTTCTGCTCTGCGTCACTCGAGCTGCCCATGTGCCATCCGTACAGAGTGTGACGACACCACTGCCAGGCCGGGGTGAGACCTGGGCCCAAGGGAGGCCTGGAGATGGGTCCCGGAGTCAGGGGCTCATGATCCAGACTCTTGGGGACTGTGGCTAGCAGTGCTGGGGGGGCTCCTCCTGCATGCCCAGAGAGTTGGGGGGAAGCCACTGACCAAGGCCACACGGCAGGGAGATGACTAGGCTGGGGCCTCTCAAGATCCAAGCAGGGGTTCTGGGGAGGGGCACTGGAAGGTGGGTTCTAAGGTGGGTCATCTCACTGCCTGGAGGCCTCAGGAGGATCCACAACTGCTATGGCTCAGAATCTCAGTCAGGAGTCTGAGTAAGGGACTTCAGGGATTTCCAAATGAAGCGGGGGGGGGGGGGGGGGGGGGGAAGGGGGGCAGTCAAGTAGATCTCTGCTGTATCCTTTCCCCTTAGACCAAACCATCACCCACATTTGTTGCATTTATTCATGCCTCAAATAAGATTGACTCTGAACAAAAAGTTCCTTAGCGAAAGAAAGAAAGAAAGAAAAAGAACAGAAGAGAAAAAGAAAAAATACTTCACCAATTGAGGTCCCAAGAGAGGAAGGGGTGATGGGCTTGGGGATCCAGCTGAAAGGGAGGCTTCCCCTTCACAAAACCCCCATCCCCAACCTGCTGGACTTAGGGCGCCCTGGTCCCTGAGCCCGCTCCCGGGGCGACAGCTCCCCCTAGCGGCCGTCTTGGCTCCTAACACCAAGGTCTCTGCTCACAGGTGGTGTGACCTTGGACGGGAGCCAGAGGTGTGACAACGGAGACGGCGCAAGGCGCAATCATCTGAGCGGGAGGGATGGGCGGGAAAATTCACGAGTGTACAAATAGAATCTCCCATAGGGACTGAAGAATATTACCGCCAGTACTTCCTGTTTGGGGCTGGAAAGGATGGTGGAAAAGAGGCCCTCGGCGGAGGTGGGGAGGAAAAAGTGTGCATCAAGATTTTATGTTTCTTCCACTCCATTCCCAGGTCTCTATGGTCAGTCTAGAACGTGGCACCCAGAAGCCAGCGAGCTACACCCCTCCCCACCTCTGCGAGCTGGCCTCTCGAAGGATGCATTCTATGAAGTCACAAAAAGGGAACATCTGTCGGGTGCTTTCTGGGTGACCGGTACCTCACAATGGCCCTGCAAGCCAAGGAGATGAGGAGACCGTGACGCCGAAACAGAAGGTGATTTGGCCAGGCTCACACGACTAGGGGGTGGCGGGGCCAGAACTCTAATCTAGAAGTGCTGGCTGCTCCCCATTCCACCTTCCGAAGAAAGGAAAAGGCACAAGGGAGCATCCAGCCCGTATTCACGCGCATTGCGGCCCGGTTATTGCAGCATCGGCTGTCAACAAACCGGCAGCAGCTGAGCCTCAAAATGTGCCCAGCCTGGGTCAAGGAAAGCACCCAGTCAGGCCCCGAGTCAGTACTTCCCTACAGCTCCCAGGTGACACGGCACGCCCACCCTCCAATCCCAAGCCCGGTCGCCCCCTGTCTGCAGGAGCTATAGCCCTGAACACGCAGTTGGGGAGAGGAAAAACCAGGGAGCCGGGGTTTCTGGGGATCTTCCTCTAGAGGCGGGCTGCGCGGTGTGGCGTCCTCAAGAAAGCAGCGCAGCGATCGAGGGGCGGAGAGCCCTCCCGGGAGGGACCCAGTCAGTGGTGGAGAGGCCTAGATGCGGAGGAAGGGCAGGAGGGCCTCCCCGGGACACGCCTGCACCCTCCTAGGCCCCAGCGCTCCACTCCGTGACTGCGTCCAGCGGGCCTAGCGGGCCTGCACCGGCACAGAACGACCCCGTAGCCCTGGGCGGCGCGGCCACGGCCGGCCTGAGCCTGCGGGTGTGGGGCTGCTCGGTGCCGCCCCGCTCGGCTCTCCGCGAGCCGGCGCCTGGGCGCCACGATCCCCACTCCCTCCTCCCCTACCTCTACAGCGCCACTCCCCGTGCCGCCTCCACCCCGCAGCCTCCACTCCAAGCTGTCTCTCCGCCCGGCTTGCACGCCGGCCCACTTCCCGCGTCGTCGCCATTTCGGTTCTTTTGCTGGACATCCTCAATCCCATCAGTCTTCAAAAATCACCCCTACTCGATCTTTCCCCCCCCAAGCCCCTTCCATTTCATCAACCTTCGCCTGAGGGTTTGTCCCATCTGTCCGCGCACGCTGTCAGCAAGCAATCAGGGCAGCGTGCTCCCAACCAAAACACACCGTGTTGGGGACCCCCTGCTCTCGTCCTCATGGGAGCCTGCCCAGGGGACCCCAAGTGGGTAAGGTGTGAGCCTGAGCAAGACTGGCAGCTACCGCCTTGCCGCATAGGCAGTCAGAGTTGGGTCCAGGGTCAGCGTCAGCTGATGGACTGTGTCTGTGTCCTGAGGCTGGGATCTGTCATGTCCAGGGCACCTCTAGGCACTGGGGGGGGGGGGGGGGGGGGGGGGTGGGGGGGGTGGCAGGGAGGCAAGGATGCAGGCACTTGGGCCTCAGGCAACGTGCCTCCCACAATCCCACAGCTGGGTTGTCCCCTTACCACCTTCCCTGTGCTTGACCACTCCAATCTGAGGCTTCTCTTCTGGGCTCAGTTAGATCCTGCTTTTGGGGGGCAGGAGGCTGCGACAGATCTCAGAGATCACAAACCACTCCAGAAATGGCTCCCTACCAGTTAACTGTGGGAAAAATTAACTTTAAAGTGTTGGATTCAGAGTGACTTTTAAGAAGTCACATGACCTCTCTGAGCCTATTTCATCTTTTTATAAAATAGGGACGGATATGGGGCGCCTGGGTGGCTCAGTCAGTTGAGCGTCCGACTTTGGCTCAGGTCATGATCTCATGGTTCACGGGTTCCAGCCCCGCATAGGGCTCTGTGCTGACAGCTCAGAGCCTGGAGCCTGCTTCGGATTCTGTGTCTCCCTCTCTCTCTCTCTGCCCCTCCCCTGCTCATGCTCTGTCTCTCTGCCTCTCAAAAATAAAGAAACATAATAAGAAAATTTTTTTAAATAGGGATTGATACTAATATCCATTCCAGAGGGCTCTGTGCAAATCAGGCTTGATGCAGGTAAAGCCAGTTTGTAGGGTGTTGAACAAATGTCCTTTTTTTCCTGCCTTCTTCCTGGACCTGTGCCATAATAAAGCCCCTTGTTTCCCACTCGAGCACTTACCTAACTGCTCACCTTTAAGGGAATTAGCTGCTTGTTAAAAAGCCAATCTTAGGTTCACGTTCACGACATTTTGATATAATGCCACCTGGATTCCAGAGACTGTCCCTCTCCTACTCTGAACCACCTGCCACTAAACATGATTGGAATGTGCAGAGGATGAGGCTGTTGAGGCAGACAGACCTAGCTTCTCACCAGCTGTGTGATGCTAGGGAAAGTTGTTTACTCCTAATCCTCAGTTTGTCTGCAAAATGGGGAAATAATGGTGCCTCGCTCATTGGATTAAGTGAGAATAAGTCACTCTGCAGTGCATGGCACATAGGAGCGCAGTACTTGGTAGGTATACCCTGATCACGGGCAAGCCTACCTCCCCATCTAACAGCTGAAAACACTGAGGCTTGGAAGAAAGGTGTCTCCTCCATAAAAGGAGGAGGGATGGGGCAGTGGCCCAGTAACTGCTTAGATTTCTGGATGCCGGCCACCGGTTAAATGCTTTGCACATATCTCATTGAATCCTCACAACACAGAGAGGTGTATCTTATCCTCATTTTAGAAACAAGGAAAACTACGCTGGGGTGGGGGTGGGTGGTGGGTGGGAGTTAAACAGCTTTTCCAAGGCCTCACGGCTAGTAATGCTACCCAAGACTTCACCCCGCACTCCAGTGCGGCTCTCTCGTCATCTAGCCTTGGCCCCTACAATTCTGCCTTGCCCTGGGAGTGGCAGGACAGGGATCCAAACTCTCAGCAATCTGGACCCACTCCTGGCTCAAGACTGTTTTCACCACCACTTGCTACTTTCCTACAGAAACCTTCAAGCAAGGCTTTGATTCCCTCTCCACAGAGGGCCTCTTTTGTGCTCTGAATCCACCCCCACTTCCCTTGCCCCGAAGGCTCTGTGCTCCTTGGGCTACAGATACAGGGAGGAGATCCACGTCTGTGCACAGACTGCCCCTGGGGACTGCCAGAGGAAGTTACTCTGATCTGGGAGTCACTGAGCAGTCGAAGAAACTCTGCGTCCACAGGAGCTGTGCCCCCATAGGATTCATGGGGACCTGGAGCTTCCCACCCCATCACCCCCCATTTGCTGGCTGCCATCCTGACCCCCATTTAGCTCTGATCTGGAAAGAGCTGCCTAGAACCAGGGGTTAGGGGCACCCTCTGAGTTAGACATCCCTTTCTCCTTTCCCCATCTTCCTTCTGGGTCATAAATGACTTTGAGCACCACCTATGTACTCATCTCCACTTCTCTTCTCCAAAGGGAAGTTGGGAAGTGGCGGGGAAGGGGGGTGGGATGAAGAGAGGTTCAGACTTTAGACCCCTAGAAAGTCAAGAGATAATGCCATCTCCGTGGCTGGGTGGTGGTAACTCTCCCTTAGCCTCTGGAAATAAAAACTTCCTGCAGTTACCTGTTCGTTTGGAAATGTGGCCATGTTTCATATATCGTCTACCAGTTTTTCTTAGAAAGCTCGCAGTGTTTACAAAGCACTACGTATCCTTTGTATTTAAAACAATACAGTAGGATGCAGAGGTATGATTATGAAGTGACAGACTTGCACGTCCTTTGACTATTAATGTCTTCAGAACGAGTTTATTGTCAGAACCAGAGCCCAAATCCTGGGTCTGCCAGCTCCTAACACATAACCTTGGGCAAATGCCTTAGTTTCCTAATCTGTAAGACACGGATGGTTCCTTCCTATTTCCAAGTGTTGCCGTGAAGATTAAGTGAGCAACATGTAAAGTACTTAGCCCACTGCCAGACATCTATTAAGCACAGCTACTTGGGGAAACAATGGTGCCTCGCTCATTGGACCTGCGACCAATGGACAGCGACCTGCACAGCTACTTATTACTAACATGACAAACGTGTTCCTGCCACTGCCCAGTTCTCTCAGGAACTTGCCTCTAGACACTGCTTTTATGGTCACTTTAGAAATAGTAACAATTTCATTAAGGTCACAGATTTTTCACCCCCAACTGTCATTCAGCTCAGTCACTGTATTGTTGGAGAAAAGAAATCGGCTCCCCTGACTCCGGGCAAAGTTTGGCCAACTTTGGCAAAACCAAATTACCACTCAAGGGGCAAAGATTCATCAGTACAGAAGATATGCAGAAGAACAGGCACAGTTCTCTGAAGGAAACTCCCAGAGAGGTGAGCCAACACAGTTGGGGCAACCAGCCCACAGCTGACCAGGGGAGACAGCAGCCATATGACATGTGCTCTGGTGCCCTACCCGAAATAACATTAGCCACATGCCTTTATGGTTTGCGGTGTCTGGGGGAAATCCATCCACCCGAGGGGAGTCTTCTCAGCTGGTCCTACCTCCGGGACCCTGTAGCCAGGATCCGAGTCCCATTAACCAGCTGCTTCCTTCCAGCCTGGCCAGAGCACCAAGTGACTGAGGTGCCTCACCCTCGCACTTTCCCGTCTCCACTCAGGCACGTTCAGTCTTAAACCTTCATCCTGTCAGCCTCACCTCCCTTTTCTGCAGGGCTGGGGGCCAGGAGGCTAGAAAGGCTTCCTGGGCAGAGAGCAAAACCCATTTGTGAAGACCTAACACTGTAAGCTGCAAGCTGACTGCTCTCTTGGGCAGGCTCTGGGCGACCCAAAGAGGAATACTGATGGTTTCAACACAGAAGTGGGTCTAGACCAAGTGTGTTCCACTGGACACATTCAGAAATCAATGGCAAGAGAGAAAGGACACTGAGTCATGGCACTTCACCCAAGACATAACACAGGAGGCTGCAGATGAAGGGGGTAGGACACAGGAGTTCCCCACACCTAGTATTTTAACCAAATGAAATAATCTGGGGTCTAGGAGAGAAAGTGACCTAGTCATTCTTTACAGCTCCCCGTCCGACCGTGTGGGTCTCTCGCCGGCCCAACTGCGGCACTACAAAGTAAGCACAGGCAGAACCGTGGAAAATACTGTATTTATGTACATAGGAGGGACAGCTGCAAGCCCCTAACAGAGGACAGGCCACCCCAAAGAAAAATCTTAGCAGCAAATTTCTATCTCCCTCAGCACTCCCAGCACAGCTCAAGTTGGAAGGCTGGGCCTCCTGTCTCTCGGCACCCATCATACCCTTCCCACTGTAGAATTCCCAGTAAGGCAGGGAAAAGGAACTATTGCCAGAAGTGAGGCCCGGTGGGAGCTGGGGTGCCTAGTCATTCCTAGAGAAGAGGCAGTGACTCTATCGTGAGGGGTGGACCAGGAGCAATGCTGGGACTTCTTCTCCGGGTCCTATGGCCTGCTCTGTTGAAAGCTGGCAGTAGAGAGAACTGGAAGAAAGTTAGTCATGGATTCATGGGCGTGTGCACACATGCGTGCAGCAGGACACGGGTTGTGCGTCTTCCTTGTGCTTGATGCCTCCGTCTGCCGTCCTCTCCGTGACGGCAGCCTAATCCTCTGCACCTCTGCCTCTCTGTGGCTATGGATCCAGAAACCAAGTGTTTCTCCAAACAGAATAGCTGCGGTTCAGCAACATGGCAAAGGTAACAGCTGTCTCGGGGGAGGTAAGACAGATGACTAGAAGAGTGGTTTGCTCCAATCAGATATCCTTGATTTGGTTCTTTTTTAAAATAACAGGCTGGTGACAGGTATAGTGGCTCAAGAATGACATGGTTCCAATTCTGTTATTACCCTGAAAGAGGTCCCCTTGCTGACCTCCCAGATAGCAACGCTTCAGCAGGCAGAGGCCATTCTTGCGGCTGTGGTTCTGACTGCTACCTGCCTTCTTGACAGGGCCTCACTATCTCTCCACCAACAAGACTTCACATTTCCAGGGTTCCTCTCACACCTGGGCTGGACCTCGTCTGGAGAGTCTGAACAGCCCAAGGTGCTGGGGGGCAGGGCGGGAGGGAAGGGCGCCAAGGGCCCAGCAGGGTGTCCAAAGGACCCAATTCTAGACATTGGATTTAGGGGCTGAGTTGAGGGGGATCTCCTTGAGCTCCGTCCGCATGCACAGGTACTCCCCGATGACAGCCATGAGCGCAATGCACACGGCTTGGACCAGCCACCAGGTCAGCGCCGAGGGGAAACGGGAGCTGTAGAACCAGCAGCCCAGGAGGTGAAAGAAATGGACAGTGACAGTGAAATCCAGACACTGCTTCCCTCGCCGGATGAAGTACAGCAAGCCCAGAGCACTGTGGGGAGAGGACAGCAGTGAGTTGTCACTGGGTTGTCCTGGCCTTAGATCATTTGGGGAGTAGGGACAATTAGGAGAACAGCATAGTGGTGGGAAGCAAGCAAGAGAAGCGTGAAGCGGGGGTTCCACTATTAGATGCCTAGAGAGAGCTGGCAGGTAATGCGGGGGGAGGATCGGGCTGGGCAGAAGAAAAACCAAAGTACAAGCTTGATGAGAAATGGCGACTGTCACCCAGGGGAATCCTAGGGACTGGTGGGGACTGCAGCACCCTGAGGCACACGTGGACCATCCAAAGTGGGGACCACAGCGACCTGCAGCTGGGCAAATCCTCATGCTGGAAGGTTGGCCTGGGATCAGTCAATCTTCCCATTTTCCAAGAGAAGCCAGAAATCTGGATTTATTTTTTTAACATAAAATATCCTGACTTTCAACTCAGTGGAAAAATGTTTTAAATGCCACTTGGGGGATGGTAAAACAGAGCATAATCTAGGAGCCAAATTCAGGTCATAGTCAGCCCACCCGTTTTTCAGTCTCCAGTGTGAGGTTAAGAATAGTAATGTGCAAGGTACTGTTTTAAGTATTTCCCACGAATGAATTCGTTTCACCCTTAAAACTATGAAATGGGTAATATTATCCGCCTCATTTTACCAAGGAGGAGACTGGGGCTTAGATAGATCAACCTGTCCAAAGTCACGAGACTAGTGGGAAGCTGAGATTCAAAGCCAAGTAAGTCTGCCTCTGCAGCCTGAGATCTTAACCATTATGCTAAACTGCCTCTCAAAGGGCAGGCAATGGTCACGGGTGACTTAAATGTTACCCAGCCAAACCCCTCAGTGTACCAACGAGGTGCCCGAAGCCGAGAGAAGGGAAGTAACTTGGCCAATGGCACACAGACCAAGAACAGAACCGACTTCTCCTGACCCCCAGTCCCACCCCTTCCTCACCTCGTGCCACAACAGGGAAGTGATCTGAGATGGAAGCTAACCCCCAGGCGGCATGCAGAGTGATGTAAGAGCTTTCCAGCTAAGTCAAACAGCAATGGAAGGAGCCCTATAATGGAGTCAGTCCCAGAACCGGCCTTTGCCACCCACTTTAGTCCACCATGCCCCAGGAATAAGTGCCAGCCTGTCTCATGTCCAAATTGAGGAAGTTAGTTCCAGTGCTAGGACCCCCAAAAGCTGGAGAGCAAAACTGGTGATACTCACCAGGTGAGGGCGTTGAGGATGAAGGACATCATGGAGAGCCGGCCTGGAGGGGTGGAAAAGCCCAGGATCTGAGGGGGAATCACAAATGGAAATATGCTGGAAAAGTGACTTGGCTTGGTAGAGCTCCAGGCTCCAGGACCTCCCAAGGAACAATCATTCTTCCCAGAACACAAAAGAAAATAGGTCCCTGCATCTGTGTGTCAGCTTATTTCCGACAAGGTGCTTTCACAGACCTCCACTAGAGTATCTCACTGGACCCCAAACAGCAGCCGGGAAGAGACTTACAAAGGAGAAGCAAAAGTTCAGAGAAGTAACTTGCCCAAAGTGATACAGTCAGTAAACTGCAAGAGTAAGGTCAATTACAGGGTTCAGTAAACTGAGGCCCCACCAGCCAGACACCTAGTTTTGTAAATAAGGTCCCAGGGAAATGCTACCACACCTATTTGCTTAGTACTGACGCTGGCTGCTTTAGCACCACAATGACAGAGGTGAGTTGGTGAGAAATCTCCTGTTACCTTGCCGAGGGCTACATAGAGAAGCAGCAGCAGGAGCAAAGATTCCATTCCGGATCTCCTGGCTCTGAGAGCTGTGCTCATTACCGTACACCATAGCTGCCTCTCAGATGCGAAGATCTCACAGCCCTCCTTGACTATAAAGCACTTTCATCTTCCTAGGCACCTCTGGGGTCTCTGGGCTTCATAACATTTTGCTGAGAATTATTCAGCCCAGTTTCCAGAAGAGAAAACCGGCTCAGAAAGGGGAAGCAACTTGCCCAGAGTCCCACAGCTAGTGTATCTGGACCTAGATTGGACGCTAAACCTCTCTGAATCCAAAGTACAGGCTCTCTGCGTTGCAGTCCAAAACCTCTCCACTACTGGTCTCATGATTTTGCAGACAGGAAAACTGAGGTTCAGAGGGGACAACACTTGGCCCACATCACACAGCTAGTAAGCGGAATTTCAACGGAGGCCTGATTCCAAAGTCTAAGCAGTTTCCATTATACCTCCGTGAATGTTCTTTTACCCACCCCCCTCTTCCGTTTGGCACCTGAGAATTTGGGGCCCAGGGAAGTGAAGTCACTTTCTCAGAGTGTCAGAGAGGAGATGCATCAGGTTGCCTGGAAGGCAAAGCTGCTCCTTGACATCCAGGCCCTTTCCTTTGAATAATCTGCTTCTGTTAACAGTCACTAAATTTTATGGATAGGGCACCTGAGGCTCAGAAAGATGAGATCCCTTCCCCGGGACCACAAAGTAAGATGGTGGTCCAGCCAGGTCTGGAGCCCAGTAGTGTCGGACCACAAAGTACACCCGACGAGGCCGAGACTCCGCCCGCGCTGGCCCCGAGACCCTACCTCGGCGTCGAACATCTGGTCCAGCGAGGGACTGCTGCGCACCAGCCCGTCCACCAGCGCCAGCCACAGGCCCAGCGAGCCGTAATAGACTGTCTGCATGAGGACGATCTGCGACAGGATCAGCAACGGGTCCCACACGTAGCTGCGGAACTGGCCCGCCATGCCGGCCCGCGGGGCCCGGCCGCCACCCGGGGCCTGGGTCAGCGCCGCCGCGCCATGGGCCCCGGGCCGCCCTGGCACCTGCGAGGACACACGCCGGGCCTCAGCCTGGGAGCCGTCACCATGGCAACGCCGCCCCGCCCGGGAGGATGGACTAGGACGGAGGGGGCGAACCCATTCCGGGAGCGGGGGTGAGGGCGGGGCGGACAGACCCATTCCCACAGTAAGGGGAAATCCTGCCCATTCCGGCTGCTCGGGCCCCGCCCGTCCTCGGGCTTCTTCGGGGTCCACTTACCGGTGACGGACTCGAGGGTCGAAGTGTCCGAAGACGGCCCAGCCTCACCGACTGACCCCCTAAACAGCGCTGACAGACAGGACCATGGAGAAGAAGCCCTACCTGCCTAGAGAGGCAAAGATCCAGCTACAGCGGCGGAGCCGCGACCGCGTAGGAAAGAAGCGTTTCCGGGGAAGGCGGTGGAGGGGCGGGGCTGAGGTTGCGCAGGCGTAATGGACACAATCTTCGGCCGAGCCACCTAAACTGGGTACGGGCCGCGGGGAAGCGAAGTATGCACATGCGCAAGATGAAGAATGAAGGCGAACGGAAGTGGGGCACGTTAAGCCGTAGAGCTTGCGTGCCCTCTACAGGGGAGTCTTGAAGAGAAGAGGCGCAACCAGAATAGGGAGCGGGATGGGCAAGAGCAAGGGAAAGAGGTTTAGGAATTAACCAGTAGATAAGTGCTGACTCTACCTTCCCTCTCCTAGTTAAAGTCTGGGATAACTTTAAATGAACCTGCCAGCTTTTCCACACATGATTTTGCCACGGTTCCCGTTTGACATATGAGTAAGGCTCAGAAAAGGAAAGCAAGGTACCGCCTCAAAGAGTTAGAAGACAGAGTTAGTGGCAGTCAGGATTAGAAGTCACGTGCCAACATCGCAGCATTGATTTCGTGCTATTGGGTAACAGCAAGGTTTGGACACGTACGCATGGGAAAGTCCCTGCCCTCTGACACAACCTAATTATTAGAAAGGCAAAGTAGTGAATGTTTTATAATGTGGGTATCAGTTTGTATTTATATGTACATATAAACTTAAACTAGAAGACAGGACAGATTCTGAAATCATAACCTAGGAGCAGATTCTGACCCTGCCTTGCCTCCGTGACTGCTTTCTTTCTGCCTTTTCTGAGTCCACATAGTGTAGACGGTCGGTAAATATTTGCTGAATGAGTCAAAACAGAGGAAGAATAACAGCAAATTGATGAATCACGTTCTTCCTGCCCCAGCAGATCAAAACCCCTTAACCTCATTGAGTCTAGATCCCCCTTCTCCAGAATGGAAAGAAAGGAAGTAACCGGTTCCAGGAAAAGAATCTGGGTTTTAGAGCCAGCTCTATTAGCTGTGTGACTAGCAAGCTACTTCCTTCTTTAAACCCCAGCTTCCCTGATTATGAAATGAGGAGTCAGACAAGATTAACGTTTGCCAACATTCAATCTACCCTCCACTAATTAGTTTCCCATTAAAAAAACTTCTAGAAGACTGATGTAACTGCCAATCAGAACTTCTGAACAGTATGTGATAATCATATTATCACCTTGAGTTGATACAATTCCAGACAAAAGTAAAGAAAGGTGAGACCTTATCAAGAGTAAGTATGTGATTTCCCTTATCATTTAGAAATACTGTAAACAGTTCCCTTGGACTCCAGTTTGGAAGTCATTAAGGCCCAAAGACTTCTGAGGTGCTTTCCAGCTCAACCATTCTTTTAGGTGCCTCAATTCAGATCAACAAATATATATTCAAATCCCTCCGGTCCACCGATTACTCGTGTGATCTAGTGTTCCCGAGAAAACATCTTCTGTTTATCAAGTACCTACATGATCGTGATCTTATTTCATCCTCACAATCTGAGACAGTTGACATTATCCCTCTTTTTAAAAGTGAGAAAATAGGGGCGCCTGTGTGGCTCAGTCCGTTAAGCGGCCGACTTCCGCTCAGGTCATGATCTCGCGGTCCGTGAGTTCGAGCCCCGCGTCGGGCTCTGTGCTGACAGCTCAGAGCCTGGAGCCTGTTTCCGATTCTGTGTCTCCCTCTCTCTGACCCTCCCCCGTTCATGCTCTGTCTCTCTCTGTCTCAAAAATAAATAAAACGTTAAAAAAAAAAAAAAAAATAAAAGTGAGGAAATGGAGGCTCAGAGAGAGGGCGTGCCTCTACGTAAGTAAGAGAGCTCATAAACTGAGCCGAGATTCAAACCCAAGACACCTCACTCCAAAACCCAGATAACGATTTCGGAAGAAAAAGATAAGAGTGAAATACGTGGTGGAGTGAGGAGGTCAGGAAAACGACTTAAGAAGTTTTACTTTGTTCCCGCAGGCATCTTGGTTTTCCTTCCAAGTGCCAGAATGTTTGGCTTCTCCTGAGTCAGGCCCCCTCACGTCATAGCTGGGCCCTCTCCGCCCGGCTCCTCCCACCTCCCACGGAGAGAAGGCCCTCCCTACCTACTCTCCTGAAATGGAAAATGCAGGTAGCCTGAGGTGTTAGGGCGCTGAATAGCTGGAGTCTGACGTCATTCCTGGAGCCCGGAGCTTGCCTCTGGGAAACCCCTGTGGGCCTGCAGGACAGCCTATTGCACTTTCCTTTTCACCTGTAGGATTTCAGCTCTTGATCTCCCACCTTTCAAAACTTGGGAAATGGGGCACCATCCCGTGTCTTAATTTGGATACAACAAGGAAACCAAGAGCTGGGGAAAACCACAGTAACTCCCTTGGCCAACCTCCTTGGCCCATTTTGAGAATCTGACCACAGGAAGCCTGGAGAAGAAGGATGAACTTTGAATTCAGACCACAAAGCCTGAACTAGGGCCCCAATGACCTGCCATGTGACCTTGGGTGAGTCCCATGCTGGGTCTTAGTATCCCAAACTACAAAATGAAAGAGGAGCATTGGACTCCAACTTCCAAATGCAGTCCATGGCCTTGTGCCATCTGAATCACCTGAGGAACATATTATATTGTCAGATTTCCAGGCCTTGTTGGAAGCCAAAATCTGAATCTCTAGAAGCAGAATACAGAAATCTGGATATTTAAAGAGCTCCCCAAGTGATTCAGAGATAGCCAACATTTGGTAATTACAGAACAAAATGATCTGTAATTGACCTCAAACCAAATCCTCCTTCTAACAGAAAATTGCTCTGTGACTTTGCCGTGTCCACGACTCTCTTTAGGCCTCAAGGTTTTTTTCCATCTGTAATCTGAAGGGTTTGGACTAGAATAGCTGATCTCCAAGGGCCTTTCCCACGCTTTGTGGTTCCAAACTTATGAATGAAATTTTAAACTTTAGGTCAGAGACTGAATGACAAACAGCCACAAGCTGGGACAAACTGTCCTCTGGGTTGAAAGAAAAGGAGTGCCTCTGGTTACTTGGTCACTTACGTCACTTCCCGCTGAACTCCCACTGTGGGTTTGCAAGGTCGACTCTTATTGGGATCACTTTCCTGATCTATCCCCATAAATCTCTTGGGAAATGTCCTCATACAGGTCTGTGGACTTTGAGCCCTGCTTGTAGTTAAATCCTGGCTCTACTACTATCTTGCTGGATGACCTTGGGAAAAGGACTTCATTTCTCTGAGTCTCAGTTAGTTTCCTTCTCTATAAAAATGGCGATGAGAATAGTACCCGTGTCATGGGCTGTCCTGAGGGTCAAATATGTGCTCACCCCACTACCGGATATTGCAGTCAGCGTTATGTAAACGTCAGCAATATTAATTATTGTTATTATTTCTTCCCTTGGAATGCAGGAGTGGTAACACCTGGTCTCTCAGATTTATGGCAAAGATCTAAGTAGGTGTCAGATACAGTGAGCCCGGTGCCTGGCACATAGTGGGAGCTCAGTAAATGCAGTACCTTCTTTTCCTAATCCCACCCACCTGCAAGGTTCTCCAACTCGCTCCCTTTTTTCCTTTCACCCTTCCCTAGGCTGCCAGCTCACGTGATCCCTTTCTGGGGAATGCTTGATGAAAACACTTTAGGAGAGACACGTGGCTCGGGGACAGGTTATGCAACTCTGCGCTCACACTTTTCGGAAATTCCATGTGGGAGGTTGCATTTGGCTGCCTGTCCTCCGCATGGACTCTGGCCAGTGATTTCCCCTCTCAGGAGAGAAACTGGAGAGAAAGAACTCATCATTGTCTGTTTTCTCCTCCCGACTAAGAACCTTTTGTTACCCAGAGTGTCTTCAGGGCCGTGTGTGTCTCTGTGGAACATTTGCTGAGTTACCTACTATGTGCCAGACACTTACACGATCTCATTTGATTTTTATGTAACTTCTAAAACAAACTTATAAATTGTAGCTACAATTAATAGTCCCAGTTAACAGATGAGGAACCAGAGGCTCAGAGGAAGGACACCATTTACTCAAGGCCACACTGCCAGTGAGTAGTAAAGCTGGAACTCCGCCCCAGGCCAACCTGACTCTACATGCTACCTCTTCCCAGTGCATAGTAGAACATGCACTTGGACATTACTGTTTACACAGGGTTTTCACCTACATGATCTTCCTACCGTCCCAACAGCCCTAGGGAGGTAGGTATATACATTTTCCCCATTTTACAGATGAAGAAACTGAGGCTCAGAGGAAGAAGCCCACTGGTCAGTGCTTCTCTGCAAATCCTCTACGGAGGATGGATGCTGCCAGGGATTCCGGCAGGTGGCTGGGCCTCCGAGGGCATTGTTTCTCTTGCACAAAGAACTCATTTCCAGGGGTTGGTTGCCAGGTCTAAGGTACCCTGGGAAGAAGAAGAGAAGTGAGATTTTCTGAAACAGTGGCTGCACTCCCCAAGGTTTCTGACCCCCACCATGTATGATACTCTCTGCCCCTCCCTAGAAATTATTCCTTGCTCTGACTTGAAGAATTCAGGGTTTTATTTTAAGAAGAAAAGCTGTTTTCTTCACCTTCCTTTTCATCATTCATGCATTCAATCAGTCATTTGATAAATATTCACTGACCACTTACTATGTGGTCAGCAGGAACTGAATAAAGTAAATGAAGAGAAAAACTCTGACTTCATAGACTTTATAGTCTCATGGAAGACACAGACAATAAACAAGTACAAACCAACAATCTAAAACTCAACATTAAATAGTGAGAAGTGCTATGAAGGAAAATGGGGGTAAGGAGGGAGAGAACAATGGAGGAGGGAGGGTGAGAGGGATTACTTCAGAAATGGCAGTCAGCAAAGACCTCCCCAAAGAGGTGGCATTGAAGCAGAGGTGTGATGGAAGTGAAGGATGGAGCCAACTGGATATCTGGAAAGAACATTCCAGAGAGATGGAACTCAAATACAAAGCCCTGAGGCAGCAATGAGATTGGCATATTCTCCGAATAGCAAGGCCAGTGTGGCAAGAACAGGGAGCAGTGGAGGCCATAGCCATCCACTCTCGTCTGAGAACTTCCGGCTTACAATTCATTATCACCTTACAACACCCCTGGGAGCTGTGGGGAGTTGGCAGGTGGGGGAAGGTAGGAGGGATGGGAAGAGGAAAGCAGATTCATTCATTCACTCATCCAACAAATATTTACTGAGTGCTCACTACATTGTGGGCACTGGGCTGGCCTCTGGTATAAGAAACAGACATAGTCCCTCCCCTTGGGGAGCTTCTGATGGAGCAGGGGAGATACACAACAAAGCCAGAAGAAAAGAAAAGAGCAAATAAAAGAGAAAAGGAAAGAAAAAAGGAAAGAAAAGAATCGTAGAAATAGAAGTTGTGGTGAATGCGGTGAAGGAAGCAATGTAAAAGAAGTTGGGCAGAAAGAGTTTGGCCTCAGGGGAAGGTCTCTCGGAGGAAGTGGTGTGAAAGTATAGACTCGAAAGATGAGTAGAGTTACCCAGGGCAAGGATGTGCCGGCAAAGGAGACAGTGTTTGTAACAGCCCTGTCATCACATGAGGATTCTCCTTTATTGGGGAGGAAACAGACCGATGATGGGGGTGAACTGCCCATGTCATAAGTCAAATTGCCCGTGATGTTTGCTTTTGCTGTTTGCAAAGAGCAGATTCTGATTTCTGTGGCATCTAGAAAATAGTTGCACTATCTTCACCTTGACCAGATGGTGGGTGGAGGCTGGGCGACAGGGCCTCAAAGGGACAGGGAAAGTTGGGAGGAACAGGAGAACTCAGCTGAATGTTGGTAAAGCGGGGGGTGGGGGGGGGGGGTGGGGGGGGTGGTTCAAAGCATCCCACTCTGTATGCTGCACTCCAATCCCAGGGCTGAGGCATGTGAATCCCATGGTGCTATCCCTCCCACAGGTAAGGGCTCAGATGATGGTCTCTGTCAAGGACACAGAGGAAATAGGGTGTATGGAAGGAGCCCAGGGCTGGAAACCAAGGGATCTGGGTATAGATGCTTTGTAACCTGGACAACTCACTTCACCTCGCTGAGCTTTATTTCCTCAACTGTAAACTGGTTGTAATAACACCAGCCCTAGCTACCCTCTGGGATGATTTGGAGTATATAAATGCAATGACTTAGATAAAATTTCAGAAGAACCGCCTAGCACTCTGTGAATGGTTGGGATTGGTATTATCTGTGCTTTTCTCTAGCTGTCAGAGTAGGGGGACTGAATGGGAAGCACAAGCTTGTATGCAGGAGGTTCTCAGGGACAAATCTCTTAATCTCTTTTCCAGCATCTTCCTCTCTGCTCCTTTGGGGACAGGACACTTCAAAATGTTTTTATGAGGAAAACAGGAATCAGAGGTATAAACTCAGACAACGTAGTGAGACTGGATCAGAGAAATCTGATTTAAAGCCTGTATTAGTCAGCTGTTGCTGCATAACAACTACACCCCCCCACCCCCCCACCCCCACCGATCTCAGTGCTGCAAACAGCAACAACATGTATTTCTCAGTCCTGGGTTTGAAGGTCAGCTGAGGCAGCGTTGTTACAGTTTTGTTACCATTTCTCTCTGAGGCTGTTTTCTCATCTGTAAAATAGAAGTAACACTACTAACTTTACATGGTCAAGGTGAGGGTGATGTTCAACACTTCCTTCTAACTAAAGATACTCTCTGCTCTTATAAGGTAGGTTATGTTCATCCTTGAGGCCAGCTAGTAATCTAAGAAGCAGGTTTGACCTAAAAACTTTCACTCTGGGAGACAATGAAGGCCATTGGCTAAGCCAATCAGACTGACTGTCTCCCAGATTCAAACCAGAAAGAGAATAAGTCAGTCAGAGAGAGAGAGAGGCACCCATCCAGGAAGAAGAGACACCCTCAAATAAAGACCACACAGGCTTCAAGAGCTGGAGATAAGCTGACCAGGCCCTGGAGTCACCTCAGTTTTTGATGTCTTCCTTTCTGTATTTAGCCTTCCTATATCCTTCTAATAAGGAGCAAGCCCTTCTTATATCCTTCTAATAAGGGTCAAGCCCTTTTCCCTTAAGGAGTCTGGGATGAGACTTTGCAATTGCGGGAGCTGCACATGCACAGAGAAGATGCCTGTAAAGTTGCCAGCCCAGAGCTTGGCACATAATAGATCCTTAGCCACTGGTGGCTACTGTTCACTAATCAGGGATCTGCTTAAGAGCAAGGGCAGTGTCTCATTCACCGGGAGTTTTCAAAAAGCCTCTCACATAGAAGATGTTCATCAAATGTTTACTGGATAGGTGAGCAAATGAGTGAATGTCTGTGTCTAAGCCTCTAAGGACAGACATCCAAATGGCATTCATTCATTTATCTATACAGCAAACATTTACTGAACATTGACTTGTGCCAAGATCTCGGGCAAGATGCTAAGGATACATCCATGAACACGACAATGTCCCTACTCTCATGGAGCTTACATCTGGTGGGGAAAAAGACGATAAAAAAGTAAGAGGATACATACATAATGTCAGGTGGGGAAAGTGTTACGACAAAAAATAAAGCAAAGCAAGGAGAAAGTGATTGGAGGGGGTGGGACTATTTTTAGAATTCTTCACCATACCTCCAGTAGGTGCTGACTCACTGTGTGGCCCTTGGTTTGCTTGCCTTACAATGGGGGTGCTGTTGGAGCGAACGGTCCGGGAGGGCCCCTCCTTACCTAGTGTTCCCAGTTTCTGCGGTTATGCAAGGCAGTGGCTGGACATTCCACGGCCTCTGGAAACTCCAGGCTGTCATTATCGGGAACTGGAGAAAAGATTTGCATGGAGTGAGGAAGACCAAAGAGGGTTGGCACCATTCTGGGAGAGACACCCCCACGCCCACTCTCTCAGCTGTTCTGAAAATAGTGACATGATTACCTGTTACTTACTTTGTGTGAGGAGCTTTTGGAGAGAAAGCTCCCCAACTCAGGACTCTTAGAGGGAGACGTCTGTGATCATAAAAATGGATATCATTTATGCACTGGGTGTTGTGCTTAAGCACCCTCCTCTCAACATGTGTGGCTCCCAAGTTACTAAAGAGAAACTGAGGCATAGAATAGTTAAGTGTCTTGTCTCCGTCACACAGCCAGGATGATAGCCCAGATCTCTCTGACCCTGAAGCCCGTGCCCATTAATCTCCAACATAAGAGGGAAAGGGATGTTTGCCCAAGGAGAGAGACAGATGGAGTGACAGGGGTCTCAGAGGAAGGAGAGAGGAGAGCTAGAAGGAGAAGGTGAGGAGGTTTTGAGAAGCCTTCCAGGAGAGGAGGCATTTGAGCTGGGCCATTAAGGGCAGAATTAGTTGTAGTTTCTTGGGCTGGTCACCTCTGGATGCTCCGGGTATGCACTTAGCCTGGGTTACGTCCAGCCTAGGAGGCCTAAAAAAGGGGGGAGGGGCAGCTTCACCCCAGTTATAGCCAGATCTCAGCTCCTTTTTGAGCCACCTGCTCCCTGTTGACTTCCCGAATCCCTTCTCTCTGCTTGAAAGGAAGCTGGTGGGAGAATCTGTATATGGCCCATGCCACCCCCAGACTCCTTCCACCTCAGGGGTAGAAAATAAGCAGGTGGCATAATGTAGGGCAGGCATGGACTTGGTGCCCAGTGCTTCACCTCATTTCATCCTCCCAACTGCCCCAAAGAGGTTGGTCTTGGGACACAGGTCCCCATGTCACTGAAGAGCAAAATGACTTTCAAACTTTCCTCCAACTGGCAAGTGTTGGAAACAGGATTTTAATCAAGAACTTCCAGCCCTAAAACCCTTGTGGATTGTGTTTACTTGGTTATCATTTTGTTTTGTTTTGTTTTGTTTTGTTTTACTTCAGTCCCATGTAGGGAATTGGGGACTTCGGTTAAATTCACCAAACCTTTGACTAGTACATTTTGTTTTGTGGGAGCCAGAGAAGAATCCATTGAGATGTTTTAAAGGGCCTCAGGATCTGTTCAAATTGTTTTTAACCTCTTGGTGGGTCAGGAAGAGAGAACCTGAAGTTTCTTACCCCAGAAATTTGCATAGAGACACAAACCCTATGACAGTAGTAACCATCCATGCTCCCCTTGTCCCCAATCCACAAAGCACAGGTTAAAGCCCCACAAATCTACAAATAACTACATTCAAATGTGTTTCATGACTTCAGAGAGATTCTTAGAACTTGGAGGAAGTGAAATAATTCCTTCATTTCAGAAGGTCAGGATAGCTTTTTATTTATTTATTTTATTATTATTTTTTTTTAGGATAGCTTTATAGAAGAGCTTCTGTTGCCTAAACTGGCACTACTCAATCTTTTTTGTTAGCGTGCTCTCCAAATGATTGTTGAAAACTATGTACTTCCTGGCACGTTTTTTAGTTGAGAGCTAATATTTTTCATCCAAAGTTTAAAGAGTTGCAAAGGTTCTAATTTTTGACATATTGTAAATTCATATACTCAGAAATAAATGTCTATGTCATTCTTTTAAGTGTATCCAGTTGAATGAAATACCCTAGCAATTTGATACCTATAATTATCTGTTAAAAAAATACATGAACAGGGGCATCTGGCTGACTTAGTGGGTAAAGCATGTGATTCTTGATCTCGGAGTTGTGAGTCTGAGCCCCATGTTGGATATAAACAAACAAACAAACAAACAAACATGAATAGGCTCTTCTCTAATGGAAATTTTACATCACTTTTTTTCTATTCAAACTCACATTTCCATTCCATGTTTCAGAACATAAAAGTTTTACAGTACGGGGCACCCGGGTGGCTCAGTAGGTTAAGCATTGGACTCTTGATTTTGGTTCAGGTCATGATCTCGCCATTTGTGAGATCAAGCCCCAAGATAGGCTCTGTGCTGATGTGTAGAGCCTGCTTGGGATTCTCTCCCTCCGTCTCTGTCTCTGTCTCTCTGTCTCTCTCTCTCTCTCTCTGTCTCTCTTCTCTCTCTCTGTCCTCCCTTGCGCTCTCTCTCTCTCTCTCAAAATAAATAAACTTAAAAAAAATTTTGCCATCAATTTTTTTTTTTTAAAAGTAGGCTCCTTGCCCAACATGGGGCTTGAACTCATGACCCTGAGATTAAGAATCACATGCTCTATAGACTGAGCCAGCCAGGTGCCCCACCATAATGTTCTTTTTTTTTTTAATGATTAAATAGCTTATTAATAGCTCTATCATATTTCCCTGCCTAAAAATATATATATGTAAATTGGATTATTTTTTTTTAATTTTTTTTTTAACATTTATTTATTTTTGAGACAGAGAGAGACAGAGCATGAACGGGGGAGGGTCAGAGAGAGAGGGAGACACAGAATCTGAAACAGGCTCCAGGCTCTGAGCTGTCAGCCCAGAGCCCGACGCGGGGCTTGAACTCACGGACCGCGAGATCATGACCTGAGCCGAAGTCAGACGCTTAACCGACTGAGCCACCCAGGCGCCCCTGGATCATTATTTTACCTCCTATGACCATAAGACTAGGTATTAAAAATTTATATCATTACAATTATCATAAGGATGCATTTGATTGGGATGCTGGATGGCTCAGTCTTGATCTCAGGATCCCAAATTCAAGCCCTGCTTTGGGCTCTGCAGTGGGTGTGGAGCCTACTTAAAATTAAAAAAAAATTCAATTGATCAAAACAATGTAAATATATTACAATTTTTTAAAGTCCTAAAAATGGGGCACCTGGCTGGCTCAGTTGGTTGAGCATCTGGCTCTTGATCTCAGCTCAGGTCATAATCTTTGTTTGTGGGTTTGAGCTCAGCATCAAGCTCTGCACGGGGCCTGCCTGGGATTCTGTCTCTCTCTCCCTCACTGCCCCTCCCCTGCTTTCTCTCTCTCTGTCTCTCTCTCTCTCTCAAACTAAATCAACTTAAAAAGGGAGATATATACCCGACCCAAAAAAGAAAAAAGTCCTAAAAATATTTTTAACCGTTTGATTAAAATATAACTGAAATAAAATAAATTACACAGAAAGTGTGCAATTTGACATATGTACACACTTGTGAAACCAGTTCTACAAATTATGATAAATAATTATTAAACAGGGGCAACGTTTCCTTACCAAATAGTCACGTGTCCCTAGATGAATATTGCATGTACTAAAGTGAGATAGGTTTTAGCAATAATTTTATTCCTACTTTAATTTTTTTATAGCTGTTAAGCAGTGGTGTGCCAAAGCTAGTTTGTACTGGTTCAATGTTTAGGAATTTTGTGGGTGGTTTAGGCATCCACAAAAGCTAGGCACCTTTGGTAACATGACCATTACTACAAATTAAATTATATAAACTCACAATTATATAAACTATATTAAAAACAAAGGAAATATGTACTCAAAACTCATCATTTCCTAATTATTTCACTACCTTTTATTGTTATCTATGCCCTTGATATTATTTGCACCTATTATTTTGCACTCTGTGTGGTACAAGTATTGCTCATCTCTAACCAGCGCTATGTTTAGTGACGTCACATTGGGAGCTTGAAATCCGCTATGGTGGGAGTATTTATACCACAGAAATTGGCAAATGGTACAGATTAGCACTTCCTGCTTTCCCCAACTTATTGTTGAACACTTACCAGCACACTACCGGCTGTAAGAAGTTGCTGGGAATGAAAAGAGTTTTGTTATAGTGATGTGTTGACAGATAACCAAAATCGCATAGTGATCTATCATCAAAAATTATTTTTAATGATCTATGTACTGACAATTAGATTAGGCCCTCCTTCAATTGTGTGGAAAGCAAAGATTGCAAAACCCATCTGACTTGCAAAAGGATTTCTTATTCTGACATAAAATTCACTCATTTGCTCAGTTTATTTCTCAATCCTAAGGAAGGGTAATGAGAGTAGCTGGAAAAAATTGCTTATCTTTAAATCCGTGGGGAAAAATATGATCGGCATTTGAAGCTTGCTTGACCGCCAAGGATCTCTGCCCTACATGAGATTTTCATCCTTTGATAATAATTAAGGGAGGAAAGAGGAGAAATCACTCCCAACTCTCTACTCCACAAAGTATATGAATTCACAGTATCCCAACAGAAGCCAAACACCCTGGTTATGAAGCCATGCTTCTGCCCTAGAAAGATACATAGAGAAATCAACCAGGGCAAGAGATAAATCTAGGTACCTTTGGTAATTTGATTGATTATCATAGGATGCTTCCCCCTAATAATTCCAACAGTATCTGCAGTATCTGTACTTGGGGTCTGTACTTGGGGGCCTGAGAGGATTTGCACACCCAACCCTACCCTCCCTTCTTGGGAGGATACCGGGGTAAGGCAGACACATAACTTTACAACTTTCATTATTTTTTTTTTAAGTTTGTTTATTTATTTTAAGGGGAGAGAGAGAGAGAGAAAATAAATCCCAAGCTGGCTCTGCACTGTCAGTGCAGAGCCTGACACGGGGCTGAACTCACGAACTGGGAAAGCATGATCTGAGCGGAGACCAAGAGTGGGGCATTTAACTAATTTAGCCACCCAGGCGCCCCACAACTTTCTTTTAAAATTTTTTTTTTTTTAACATTTATTTATTTTTGAGACAGAGGGAGACAGAGCATGAACGGGGGAGGGTCAGAGAGAGAGGGAGACACAGAATCTGAAACAGGCTCCAGGCTCTGAGCAGTCAGCACAGAGCCCTACGCGGGGCTTGAACTCACATACCGCGAGATCGTGACCTGAGCCGAAGTCGGACGCTTAACCGACTGAGCCACCCAGGCGCCCCCACAACTTTCTTTTAAAAAGGGTGGAAGTAGATCTGAGGCAGACTTGCAGACTAGTTCTCAGATCAAACTTTTTTGAAATTCAAAATCAGGAAAACGAATCCTTTAAAACAGGTCAGCCATCCTCAAGCCAAAAAGTTTGCCCATCGGTTGTTTTTGTTCAGCTTGCTGCTAAGAATGGTTTTTACATTTTTGAATCGTTGGGGAAAAAAATCAAAACAAGAATGATATTTCGTGACACGTGAAAATTATATGAAATACAAATTTCACTGTTCCATAAATAGTGTTTTAGTAGAACACAGCCACTCTCTTTCTTGCAAGTATTTGTAGCTGATTTTGAGCTACTGTGTTAGAGTTTGAGCATGACACGAGACCGAATGGGCCGCAAAGACTAAAACATTTAGCTCTTTACAGAAAAATTGTGCTGACCCCTTAAGGCTACGCAAGTCCACGTCCCATTTGGAATGTCTTCCTTATCCTCGGAAGGAAGTGTACCCGGTTCGAGGAGCGCGGGTCTAAACTGAAGACCCTGGGCAAGTCCTTCCCATCGAAGGTCTCAGTTTCCCCCAAGTATGAAATGGGGTTAGACACAGTGATCTCTGGGGGCCTGTCTGGGGGGAAAGCAAAGAAATAAAGGAGACAGGAACTCGGGGTAGATCGGGAGCCGGTCCCTCGGGGTTTCCAGCCGCGTGGGCGGGCCCAGTGCCCCGAGGCCCAGCTTTCGCAGGGGAATTCCGGGCGGGGTGCGGCGACGGGGCGGGGCCGGGGGCGGGGCCGGCCGCCGCCTATAAGAGGGGCCGCGCGCCCGGCCAGACCACTTGCCTGCGCGCCCTCTGCGGACCGCCGTGCCATGGCCTCCGCCCGCCTGCTCGCGCTGCTGTTGCTCCTCGTGGGCGTCCCCGCCGCTGCCACCGAGTCGGTAGGTGCTTGGGGATCCCTGGAGGGCGGCCTGGTGCCTCCTTTGTTCCTGGGGGCCCGGGCTAGGGGGGGCCTCAGGGGTCTGCAACGCCCCCAACCAGACGCCGAGGCCGGGGAAACTTTGCTGGAAAACTTGGCTCCCGGGTCACAGGGAGGCTCCGGGCCGGGGTGGTTCCCGCGCGCGAACGTGCGCCCCAGCCTGTTGCTCTTCCCGCCTCCCCTGGCCTCGGCCCCGCCGCGCGCTCCAGGCTCGGACGTGACTAAGCCGGTGTCACCTCTTCTCTCCCCGACACTCTCGCCCTCCCCTGGTGATCTTGGAGCCCTGGATCCCCCTGCACGCCCTCCGTAAGCGCCCAGAGCGGCGGCTCTAGAATCTGATAGGGCCTGGGCACGAGGGGCAGCGTACTCGGAAGGGGGAAGGAGGAGGGTTGTGCGGAACCTTGTTTCACACACCGGGGAATGAAGGACTGAACCCTGACCTCAGGTCTGGCCCCAACCCCGCCACTGGGCTTGTAACTTTGGGTAAAGCCCTGCCCCTTCTGAGTCTCAGTTTCCCCATCTGTACAACGGCAGGAGGGAGCCCGGCAGGAGATGGCCAGTGCCTCTGTAGGGCCACTCCAAAGTTGGGACTCTGATCTTCCAAGGGCAGACGGGAAGGATGGTTTGGGGTCAGCACTTCGCCAAGAGTTGAGCCTCTGCTTTCTTCGGGAATGCTGTTTATTTCTGCTGAACTGCAGAAGGGAAATTGGAGTACCCACCTTGAGTAGGGTGAAGGGGGGTGGGGGACAGAGGGCCTCAGTGAGCCCAGAGAAGCCCTCCTTCTCACTGCTCTCTGGTCCCTGTCCTAGTTTACAAAGTCCTGGGCCACCAGAACCTCCATTCATCCCCTGCCACCAGTGTGGGGGAGGAGGATGGCAATCTCATCTGGGAAGTTGGGGGAGCAGGAATTGCTTGGAGGGTCTGTCTGTCCTCCAAGAACCCCATTTTTTGCCCCCTTCATTCCCTTAATTAAACCCCCCTTTTTAGAAGGAGCAAGTCTGTGGAGTTTAATCATTACAGATTTTTTAATGGGGCTTCTGTTTCTCTGGGCTTGGGCAAGGGAAGTCTTTTCTGCCTGGCAGGCTTCTTTTGGGGAATCTGTGAGATCCTAATAATAACCCACCAGCACGATTGCAGGCATTTAGTGGTGATAGCAAACATTTAGTGCTTATGGTGTGCCTTATGATGTTCTAATAGCTTTCTAATGGCTGTTCCAATGTCCTATCAACTTGCTTAATTCTGACAACAACCCTGCTGTTTACTGTTCTTAAATTGGTCCTGAGGCTGAGGAGGTTAGCTAACTTACCCAAGGTCACACAGCTAATCAGGGGCTGAGTCATTCAAATTTAGGCAGCCAGGTGTCCAAGTTCCTGCTCTTACGATAAGCTGCAGTGTGATGCTTTCTGAGTGGCGGCCCTGAATCTGTTGAGATTTGGGGCTGGCCGGCCTCAACGAATTCTGAGGTGGAAGGAAACAGGAGACCAGAGTGAGGTGATGACTTCCCCAAACTGAGGGCAGCCAGACCAAAAGGTTAGTGTCTGAGCCAAGACTCCAACCTACACCTGCTGCTCCCTGGTACAGTGCTCTAAATTAGGCCCTGAAAGATGTGTTGAGTCCAGCAACTGGGGAGACCTCCAGAGGAATGCCATGTTGGGTCCTGTTGGCCTGGACAGTGTGGGGAAAAAAGAAAGACCCAGGAGGTCGTGAGGTCACTGCATGGGCAGTCACATGGCAGTCTCAGTTCAGAGGCTGCTGAGTCTGCAGGTGCTTCAGAGTGAGGAGCAGACAGCTGTGTCCTGGGGGCAGTCAGAAGGATATGGTTTGGGGGAGGGTGACCCATCAGCTGGGGGAGAAGTAGGCCCTGAGCAGCTGCTTCCTGAGAGAGGTATCTGGCTCTCATCCTGACCTCAGCACTCCCCTTCCTGGTGAATGTCAGGGACCTTCCACCTCTAATTGGGTCACAGGGCTTCCCCTTTTGCCTCCGCCACCCCCTTCCTTCCAAGATTGTGGCCGGAAAAATCAGACCTAGTCATAGTTGGATAGATGTAATGGAGGCCCGCCTTTTTCTTTTTGCAGGTGGAGAAAACAGGCCCTGGGAGAAGGGATTTGCTAATTGCGGTTATGATTTGTTGAGTTTTCCACATGCTAGGTCTGGGGCATTTTATCCTCACAAAAAAACCCAGCATCTCGGGGTTATATTATGCCCACTTTACAGATGAGGGAACTGAGGTCCGTCTCCAATAGTGCTGTTGAGGCCCCTCTCCAAGTTTAGGTTTAAGCCAAAGGCCTGCCTTCCCCTTGGGTGATACCCTACCCCCACCCTAAGGGCTTGGTGCCACAAGTTTTGGGAAGGGAACCCAGGCTGAGCAGACAGCCTCTTCCCTGGCTGTGGGACTTGCCATCCCAAACCAGTTCTTCCTGTCCAGCTGGGAGCATTCCCCTGAACTGCCTTCCTGCCACTCCTTCCCTAGCCAATTAAAGGCAGCCCTGTTTGGGGAGCTGGACCGCTCCAGAGGGGTTGCTGCCCAGAGGCACAGCCTTCTGATGTGGCACCAGGCCCAGTGGGTTCTGGGGAAATGTACTTTAGCTTAGAGATGTTTTCGGTCTCCTTGAAAATTCTCTCCTTGATTGCCCTGAGGTAGGAGTGGGGCAGAAGCCCAGAGGGTCTAGGACCCTTGAGTGGTCAGTGAGAGCTCTGTGGAATTCTTAAAAGCCTAGAGAGCTACTAAAGAGCCTATTTTGGGCCATGGTTTAGAGGGTTCTGTGAGCTTGATGTCCCCCATCTGTAAAATGGGGTTTGAAACAAATGACCTTGATTGCCCTTTTCAGCTCAAGTATTCTATTCATATCCATCCCCCCAAACCTACCACACACACCACTTCCACCCACACACACCCAGGGGGGAATTCTGCCCTATTCATCTTCAGCGAAATACTTAACCCCTTACTTAGTATGCAGGAAATATTTGCATGAATGAATAAATTCATGTGTGTAACTTCATTCGAAAGGGTGCATTGAGGTAATTTATCACTAACATGAATGCCTTCCAGGGAAACCGTGAGGTAGGTTTTATTATCTCCATTTATACAGGAAACTGATGCTCAGAGGAAGGTAGTGGCTTGCCAAGGTCAGAACCAGGTCTCTGATAATACAAGGTGTCTGGTTTGAGCGTCCTCTGAGAACTTTCCAGATGAGAAATTCCGGCTGGCTTTGAAGGAAGATACCTTGGGTTCTACTGCCTGAATTGGAAGCACGTATGCCCTATCTCTGGGTCTCAGTGTCCCCAACTCTATAGTAAGGAGGTAGGACCAAAACCCTCCCAAGGGTCCTCCCTGCCCTGAAAACACACTGATGGGGGGAGGGGAGCTTTCTTGGCCCCCTTGGTAAAGAACTCAAGAGGAGAAGAGCTGGGGGGTGGAGACATTCAGCTCCTGCCATCCCCAGCTCCTGGAAACAGAAGGCTTTTGCAAGGACTTGGAGTGCAGGGCCGCCCTGAATGAGGAGCTGGGAGAGCCAGGCTGGGCTCCCCGCCCCAGTTCCTTCTTGGGAGGAATTGGCTGCTAGTTGTTCTCAGCCTCCTGGACTGGTGGGTGTGATTTCCAAATGACCATTTAAAATTGGGGGAAGGGGCTGGACTGGGCCTGTGAGTCACTGGAGGAGAGCGGTGGCTGGCCTGAGTTACCCATTTCCTTTCAGCCTCTTGGCTAGTAGGATGGCTCTGATGAGGGTGTTGGAATGGGTTCCAGAGTTTTACCTTGTCCCCTGAGAGCCTATTAAAGATAGTCAGCGTCTCAATGTCCAGGGCCTTTGAGGGGATGCCCAGGAAATGTTAATACTAGGGCCTCAGACCTTCCCAGTGCCCCGTCCGTGTGGACTTTGACAGGGTGTGAATTCAGCCAGTTGTTTGTTTCCCTTGAAGCAGAACTGAAGCTGCCACTGCTCTGAGCTCCTAGAGCAGAGCTGGTATACAGTCCAGATGGGGTTGGACCCCAGGAGTCTCTGACTTGTCTGATGTCCTCCTCTCCCCTTACTTCCTGGAACTGGCAGGAGGGCACTGGAACAGTGGCTTGGGGTTAGGCAGACCTAACTTCAGACGTGTGAAGGCCACCTCTTCCTAGCTACATGGCTTTGGACATGTCACCCAGTCTCCCCAGCCTCTGCTTCCTGGTGGGTAAGAAGATCAGGGTTTTGGTGGGGCTGGTAGGAGGGGACAAGGCTGCAGTGAGTGCCTGGTAGGGAGGCCGCATTCCGTGTGATAGACATGTCAGCCATGCCAGGTGGCCCTGTGCCTTTGAGGATTCTACTCCCCGCCCCCGCCCCCCCCCCCCCCCATGGCCCCTGGAACACTTTCTTCCCTCCCACTCCCCAACAGCTGCAGGGTGGTAAGGGAGGAGTCGAGGGTGGGGCTGATGGAGTTCAAATCTCCTGTTTGTTTGTTTTAGAAGTGGGCTGTTTGCTAATTATCAGATGGGTTCATATTTAAACAAGAACCAGTTCTCAGCGGCCCCACCCCTCCTGCCAGGATTTGTAGGAACCCTTTGCTGAGCAGTTTGCAGCCTGCTGGGTGATGGCAGGGTTTGCTAAGGGTATGGGACCACCTAGACACTGTCCAGAAGGGGGTCACCCTTCCTGAGCTGGAGGGGCAGAGTTTCTAGTCCTACGGAGGCTGAGTGAATTGCAAGCTGCGCTCTGGGCTAGGAGAGGGGGTGTGGTAGTGGGCAGGAAGGTACAGTGTCTGAAAAGCCAGTTTTCATACACTTTCAGTGCACAGTGCCTAGAGAGGGAGGTGAAGGCCCGTGTCAACAGTTGGGGCCTGATTTAACTCCAGAAGGACTAGAAACCTGGCTTCTTGAGCTGGTTTGTTATTAACTCACTAGTGACCTTCAGGCGTGTTCCTGCACCTGGCCAGGCCCTTTGGCCCTGTCTGCTGGAGGCAGGGTGACTGGAAGTGGGTGCATTTCACAGCCACAAAAACCTGAGTCACCATCCCAGCTCTGCTGCTCACCCCGGGACATGCAGTTAGTTAATAAGTCACTTCACCGATGTGTCCTCTACAAAACACCTGTGTCACTCAACTTGTAAAGTGTTTGGCAAACTTGTAAAGTGCTGGCTTGATTTGGGTTTATCATTAGCGGCTAGACCAGGGTTCTTAACCTGGCTGGACGTTGGCTTCAGGGAGACGGTATCTGCGTGCACACTGAAAAATGTAGACTGATGGTTACAGTTCTCGGGGTTCAAAACTTTTTATCCTTACCGGAGAGCTCCAGGAGTCCCCAGGAGATGACTCTGTGATTTGAACACTTCTTCCCAGCTTTGGCCTTCTGCAGTCCCCTGCCCAGTCTATCCCTGCTACTTTTCACCACCTCTGTGCCCCTGGTTACTCACCACCCCCACCCTCTGGCCAGTCCCTCCTGCTCAGCGCACCCCCCCCCTCCTTATTCTGCCTCTCTCCTCCCCCACCCTGCAGGCCCAGAACTCTGCTGCCCCAGTTTTCTCTGGCACAGTAGAGGAGGCTGGTAGTCAGGTGACACCTGGGGTAATGGAAAGGGGAGGCAGGGAGAGGCTGGTATGTGTGGAAACAGTGACTTGGTGGAGCTGCCGGTTGCAGCCAGGCCTGTGGGACTGGCTGTACCACTGGAACCTCAGGGCGTGGGGGCAGGGATGACCCATGGCCGGTCACAGGCAGTGGGGACACTCCTTGCCTGGGGTAGGGGGGCGGGGTAGGGACTGGCTGGGAAACGTCTGTGGGACGGACCCACTAGGTCTGGAGCAGTGGCTTCTCCGAGTGGGGGGCGGGAGGTGGGGGGGTGCACAGCAGGGAGTCTGGGAAGGGGCAGGAAGCCAGCACCTAGTGCTGATCTAATCAGCCTAGACTAGAGGCTATCGACTCTGCTCCTGAGAACACGGGAGGCTTGTTTATGTCCCCGCCCGCAGATCCAGCAGGGACTTCGGATCTGCTGCCTAGATTACAAGCCCCAGCTTCAATGCACCTCTGTCTCTGCAGCCCTCAGGGAGCCAGCCCCCTCCCGCCTGTCTCCAGCGGTAATCGGAGCAGTGCCCGGCTTGGTTACCGGGCCTCGAGACAGAGGGAGGCTTGTCTGTTCCAGAACCGTCTTTTACAGGTGGGGAAACTGAGGCCCAGGGAGGGAATCTCCCAAGATCCACAAAGGAGTTAGTGGCAAGGGTGCTGCATCAGCTGCCGTCAGGGGGATGTCCAGAGCTGCAGAAGCTCCCACCTCTGCCCCCATTCCTAGCTGCACCCCAGGATCCTGGAGCCCTCGCTGTGGAATGGGCTGCCCTGGGGGGGTTGGTGAAAAGTTGGCCGCTGGCTGTGCCAGGCCTGGCTTGTCTCCTGTGTGATTGTGTTCAGAGTAACCTGACCTTGGAGTGGGCAGAGCTGACATTCGAACCCCCACCCTAGCCCCACCCCTACTCCCAGACCTGGCTTAACCCTTCAGTTACCAGAGTGCCAGGCTGTGGATTGGTGTGTGGTTTCTTATTGCCTTCTGGATATTTTTTTTCATCCTCAGGGCAGGTCAGGAAATACTCTGCGATCCCCAAGTAGAATGTCAGGCATCTCTGGTCACTGCCATTTACTCCTTTTGGAAAAATACAACACAGTTTCCTCTGCCTCTATCTTCTTAAGACAGGTGCTCCAAGTTGTGTGACCTTGAGCAGGTCTCTGCCTATCTCTGGGTCCTTTGCAGTCTCCAGGGACCTGATTGGTTGTTGAAAAGTCTCTGGTCTCAGAAGCAAAATGAATACTCATTACAGGGTTATGTCCCTTCATGATTTGCAAACCACCCCCCCCCCCACCGCCATCCACTGACCACCTTTCTAGCAATGGAACTGCTTCTATAGCTTTTTCCAGGTCTCTCTGACCCTTTGACCACTAATCCCTTTAGCCAGAAGGAAGGCAGGTGGGGATTAATAATAGCTACTACTCAATGAGCACCTGCTGTGTACTGGGCCATATGCCGGGTCCCTCGCACACACTAATGCATTTCACTTAATCGTCATCGTCCTGCAGGGTGCTCCTAGCCCTGGTTACCAAAAGAGAAAACTAAGGGTTCAGGGTTCAGTATACCCCAAGGTTCCTGGAGTTAGGAAGTGGCCATGGCCAGACTGTGCTTTGCTTGTGAGTAACCACTCTTCTGGTGGGGATCCTTTGTTTCTGGCGAGGTGTAGAGCTCTGATTGTGGCTTCTGGGTTTGCTCACCCTGGGGGATATCTGGCCCTTCAAAAAGGCAGGGTGGGGGAAAGCAGTGACTAACCAACGGCCCCTTCTGGGGATCTCCTGTCCGGATAACAGGTGGCTTCAGTAGTTGGAGTCCAGTGTCCTTGCCACTCCCTGTTGAATTTGGCTTGCCCAGTTGTCCTTCTGGTCTCACCTCCTGAAAGAAGGGTCAAATGTGTCCCTGACCCTGCCTCTGCTGGGGAGGAGCCTGGGGGCAGGAGGTGGGTGTGGGGGGCTCTCCTCCCTCTTTTCCTCCCACCAGCTCTTGGTTAACCAGGCCTTGACCCTGCACTCCCTGGTGCCCCAGCCAAGTTTTTGTTCTTTTGTTGAATATCGCTTTCACCTTTGTTTGCTCCTTGGTGGAGCCTGGCCCGGCACTGTGGGGTTTGGGTGGAGAGGTGACTCGGGGGCGGCAGTGAGAAGTCTGGTTGTAGCTGAGGCGTGGTCTTGAGAAAGATCTAGGTTCAAATCTCAGCTCTGTTGCTTTCCAGTTGTGTGACTTCGGATAAATGACTCCCCCGCACCTCAATTTCCTGCAAACATGTTACAAGACTCGTGCCAGTAAAATGAGTTCATAGAGAAGAGCACCGCGTGGTGCCTGGCACGTCGTGGATACTTGAGCTAGTCACCCCAGCCCCTGTGCTTTTCCCTGGTGACGGAAGCTGTAGGACTTTGGGGTGGGGTTGGCGACCTTTTCCTAGCTTCTTTTCATGCTTATAGCATAAGGACTGGATGCGGAATACATCTGGAGTGACAGCTGCAGCCTGTGGGTTTGCTGAGACCCTTACTTTTGCAGCCCAAACCCTTGAAGCAGGGAGGGAGGACAACTCCAGCCTGGAGCCAGAAGACCTAGCTTCTAAGTCCAGCCCTGCTGCCAACAGTTTGGGTGACCTTGGCAAAGTCCCTTGTCTTTTAATTTGTTTGCTGGGTTATAAAATGAGACCATTGGGCTCAGTGGCCTCAGATACTTTCTACTGGCAGGTGTTAGTTCCTTTAGAACAAAACAGCACCTGCCCCCTCTTCTGGGGATAATCTGGGGAGGCGTCCAGCATCTCAGCCCCCAGGCACTCACCCCAGGTGTCCACCAGCCCTGGGGTAGACAGGGTCTGTGAGACCCAGGCCCACTGCCTTATTCTGCTGGTGATTTCTGTTGTGCTCTGGGAGAAGGGAGGCCTGAGGGCCCAGAGAGGGTGCCTGTGCGTGCACACACACGTGAACACACATTCCCCCGGCAGGGATGGGGTGAGTGGAGAACAGGTGGGGTAAGCTTGGCTGGGATCAGGGTGGGGTCCCTCTCTGGTCAGGGCTGGGCTTGGCTACTGGGTGGCCTGGTGGCTTCTTCAAAGCCACCCTGACTGAATGGGCCTTGTCTGCAAAGTGGGTGAGGCAAGGGAAGGGCTGTTGGCATTCCCTCCCCTCTGCCCCTCTGCACATGAAGGGATGCTTGCCCACAGTCTCATGGAGCTTGGGCCTCTCTTGCTGGCCTCGTCTTAAAGGGTTCCCACTGGGGAATTTCTCTCTTGTCAGGAGTCAGGGGCAGAGAAGATGCTTCTGGAGTTGAAGGTTTTGTTTTCTTGTGTCCTTCCCTGAGCATGCCCCCTGCCCCCCGGGCCTCGTGACTTGTGACTTGCTGGAGAAGGAAGCGTTGGCTCCTCTAATGCAGTCTTGAGCCCTGGAATAGGTATCTGACAACAGGGTCTGATGCCTCCTGTGCCCCTGGTGCAACCTTAGACAAGTGTATCCTCTCCAGGAACCTGGTATAAAAAGGAAGGGTGAGGGCTGAACTGGGAGTGAATCTGGGTTTCAGTGCTGACGGGGCCTGCCTCCTCTCTTAGCCTTCCTTTAGCTACTGTGAAACTGAAGTGGTAACTCTGAGCCAGGCAGCATGCTAATCCCAGGAGTTGTTTCGAAGCACCCCTTAGCACTTTCACACACCCAAAGAAAGGCAAGATGTAGAAACAACATTCTGTGACTCCTGGGGACCAGCGGTGGGGAAGGTCTCTGCCTGAAGCCACCCAGTGCTGGGACCCCAGCCCCTGACTTGACTTGGAGCTCAGACTCCCACAGCCAGTCTGGTCTCCAGGCTTGGTTGACCACTGGCTGAAGTACCTTCTTTCTCTCCTGGGCTGGATTTGACCTCCACGCAGCAGGGCTCCCTCCTAGCTCAGGTGGTCAGGCACTCTATAGACGCGTATGTTCATGCAGGTGTTCTTGTGTGTGTGGTTAAAAGCTCAGGTGACCCATGCCTGGGTTCTGGTCCGTTGTGGCCACTTTTTACCAATGTGACCTTGGGCAAAAATCTATCAGGAGGACCTACTTTAGGCTAAGTGCTTAGGAGGTCCTGCTCTCAGAATCTGGGCCTGGGGGAATTTGCTTTGCGGCAGGGACCTCGCCCTAGGGACAGTTTCGTAACCACCTCGGAGCCCTCCCGGAGGAGCTGCCAAACTAAAGCCACAGGCACGGGGCTGTGGGGCTGTGTGCGGGGGCTGGGCTGGAGTTCCAGCACTAGTAGCTCAGCAGCTCCTGATTCCCGAGTCATGAAGTCATCCCGACCAGGGCTTAACCCCTTCTGGCTCCCCACCCCCGTGTGTGCCAAGTATTCAGCGAAGATTCTCCCATCCGGTGGAAGAGGGCTGCGTGCCCGCCGCCTTCCCCCTGGTCTGACCCTGCTCCTTTCCGGGAATCTAGCACATGCCCTCGCGGTGGGTGGAAGAGGGTATGACAGTCAGGTTCTGCCCTCCTCTCCCCAGAAGCCCCCGGAGGAAGTACAGGAGGAGCCCGGGCCTCACCTGCAATGGTTACCTTGTCCTGGGAACAGATATTCCTTCTCAGGCTCCCCTGAGTCACTGGCAGTCTCCCTCAGGTGAAGGACAGCCTGGGGCAGTCAAAGACAGACCTGACCTGACTTCTCTCCATTCTGAGCTGTGCAGCTAACTCAGCCACGTGACCTTGGGCAAGTCACTGCCCTGTTCAGCATTCGAATTCTGTCCAATTCTGTGAGATGGAAGGGACAGGACCTCCCTGGCTTCTGTGGTTCTGAGCAGAGCCCCAGTTTCCTACAGGCAGGGGCTCTGGGAAAGAAGAGAATGTTCTGAGGAGGGGTGTGTATGGAACTTCATGAAACCCTATCTCTTTTGGCAAAAGTAGGGACTTTAATATTTGAGTTAATTAGCAAAAAAAACAAAAAACAAAAAACAAAAAAACTTTGCCCAGGACTGCTGTTCTGTGGGAAGCCTTTGCCCCAGAGCTAAGGAGAACGGCAGTAAGAATTCAGAAGGCTTCCTACCCTTGTGAGCTCTAGGAGATGGGAACAGAGAGAGTAGCTGACGTACTTGTAGGACCCTGGAAAAGTCTTTGCCTCCCTGGACCTTGATACTTTCCTTTGGAAAACTTCTCAGTGGAAGTAGGCTTAAGATCCTGCTGTGATGTCCTAGACTGGGTCCCCGTGGGTAGGGGCCAAGGACATTTGTGGGTGATGGAGTGGATGGTGCCCCACTCTGTGCTGGTACAGAACAGATCCTGTGGGAGATGCTTATAAAGCTGGATATGAGAGTGTGCTCGTGTATTTGTGAGTCACTAGGTCTGTCCAGCACCTGGACTGAGGCCTCCCTGAGGTGTGGGTGAGCCAGCCCTGTCTGTCCCAGCCCAGTCTGACTCAGCTGGGAAAGGTGTCCTGGACTGGGAAAGACCAGGGCCAGCAGCCCTCTCCCTGCCACAGGCGAATCAGTGGTGACTATGTCTGCGCCCTAGAACCCTAGAGTGTCCTACCCTCCAGCCTGTGTGGCTCCTGCAGTCAGGCAGCCTGATGCGGACGCCTCCTTCTTCCACCCGCTACTTGTGTCAGAGGGAAACGCCCAGTTTCCTTGGTTGTAAAATGAGGTTAAAGACATGCCTTTGGAGTTAATAAGAACAGGGGCTGGCACGTAGTAATTGCTTATAGTAAATAGTACCTAGTAATGTTTAACGTTCTGATTATTACCAACTTTATTATTTTTATTAGCCCAGGATGAGAAAGAGATTTGCCTAAGGTCACACAGCAAGTTAGGGGGCCAGGAGGAGAGCAGGACCCAGGTCTCCAGGTCCTGGCCTGCTTATTTTCCAGCACCCCAGGTTACCTTACCGAATGCCCACTTCATTGCCTTTTGGGGCTCTGGGGCTGTTGTCAAGCGCCAGGGGGCTACTGATGTGTCTTCAGAAGTGGCTGACGTAACTCCTTGTTTCACTCTAGATCCGAGAGACCGAAGTCATCGACCCCCAAGACCTCCTAGAAGGCCGATACTTTTCTGGAGCCCTCCCAGATGATGAGGATGTCGGGGGGCCCGGGCAGGAGCCCGATGACTTTGAGCTGTCTGGCTCTGGAGATCTGGGTATGGAGGGTGTGGTGGGCAGGCTTGAGGTCATGGGGCTGGAGGGAAAGTGGCCTCACAGACCATAGGGGGGTGAGCATGTCTTGAGACTTGGATTTGTATGGGGGTTTTCCAGCAGAGCTCCTCCCCTCTCAAAGGGGAAACAAAAGTAACTATCAAGCCTTTCCACCCCTTGGCAACCCTCCTTGGGCGGGTTATTTGTTGCTTTGAGTTCATTTGTAGCTGTAGGTTTTCTGAGCACCAGCCTGGACCTGTCTGCCTGTGGCTGGGGGCCTGGTGGGGGTGGGGCTGGAAAGAACCGATAGTGTTTTCTTGTGAAAAGGAGAAGGGCCAGCTCCAAAGCCTGGGAGCATGTGTGGGCAGAAGTATGGGTGGAGAACAAGCCCCTGCTTCAGAGGGGGATGGGAGTGTGTCAAGGGGCCCAGGCCTCTGGGGGCTGGACCAGGGGCCAGGCCGGTTCATGGTCTTCAGTGACTCCTATGTACAGGATGGTGTGATCTTTGAAGTTTGAGCTTTGGAGTCCCATAGTCTTGAGTTCAAACTGCCTCTCGGTGACCTGAGACTTGGTTTCCGAATCTGTAAAATAGTGAATCAGTGAGTTGGGGATGGGACTCTTGGCACATGCTAAGCACTCAGTGAATATTTTAATGTTGCGATTTCTAACATTTAATGTTACAATCTAGAGTCGGCTCAAAGGAATCCCTTGGGGCTCTTGTTCAAATGTAGACTGATTCTATGAGCCCTGAAATTCTGCCTTTCTAACCAGCTCTTGGTCCCTGATCCAGACATTTTAGAGCAAGGGTTTGGAGCTGACAGAGCATCTGCTCAGCCACCTGCCTGGCATCCTTGTGAAAGGACCGGGGAGTAAGGTCTTGAGAGCCCCATTTTATAGATGAGGTGACTGAAGCTGGGGTGGGAATGGTCACTTACTGTATACTAAGCATTTGAGGGCTGCTTGTAAGGTAGGACTCCCTCCAGCCATGGCTGAAGAAGGGGGAGGTACTTTAAAGACAAATGTTCACACAGCTTTTCTGACTTTACAGATGACTCAGAGGACCCCCAGATCTTCCCGGAAGTAATCCAACCCTTGGTGAGTAGTTAACATGCTTTTGCCTCTCCTCATTTGCTCCACTGTGACACCTGTTGAGAGGAGCCCATAAGTGAGGGTCTGACCTCACTCTGCAAGAAAGCTTGTATTTGTGGCCCTGGCTCCTTAGGGACAGGCACGACTGGGTAGGCCATCCTTCCTGCAGGGATAATCACTGTCAACACTTAGATGTGTTTCCAGCACCTTTTCTATGCATTTCTAGGTATTTCCCAGCATTAATATCAAATAATATATATAGTCTTGTGTGCTGCACTTTTCACTTAAAGTGGGCACGAGTTTGCTTCCTCACATAATTAAGTGTTCTTTTTCATTTTTATAGGCTGCATAATCATCGTTCATTATTTTCCCCTTATTGATGGAAAAGTTGTTTATGATTTTTTGATACTCTAAAATCATACCACCACAGCAAGCATCTTTCACTCAAGTCTCTGATTAGCTCCTTGGGATAGAGTCCCAGAGGCAAAGTTGCTGCCTTAAAGGGCAAGCACTTTCTGCAGTTTTGCCCAGCCGCCCTCCAGGGTGGTGATTCTAGAATCCCCACTGACCGGCAGTGAGTGGTAACACCTGCTTTCCTGTACCCTCGGCCACATTCATTCCTCTTTTGGGACAGATCCACTAGAAGGGTTGAGGGTAAGCCTTTGATGGCATAATTGTTGGAAGATTGGTGCTGAATTCAGCTCCAGGACCACACGGTTCATCCGGCAAGATGGCGGAAGCAGATTCCCTCCCTGGCTGAATGTTCCTGTCCCTGCCCTGGGTCCCTCCCCAAAGCACACTGAGCCTTCATCTGTCCTCCTTCTGCCCCATCCAGGTGCCTCTAGATAACCATATCCCTGAGAGGGCAGGGCCTGGGAGCTGGGTCCCCACCGAAGCCAAGGACCTGGAGGAGAATGAGGTCATCCCCAAGAGGATCTCACCCTTTGAAGGGGACGGGGATGTGTCTAACAAGGTGTCAATGTCCAGTGCCACACAGAGCGGCAACATCTTTGAGAGGACAGAGGTTCTGGCGGGTAAGGTCCTCACGAGATACTTTGAAGGGGGAGAGGACTGGGAGGCAGTGTTGCATACAGGGATGCCTCTGGCACATTGGGCTTCTTGGTACCCCTTCCTTCTAGCCACAGGGTGCCCTGGAGCCTCAAGGACTACACCGTCATAAGGGGTGGCTCTGACTGGGTGAGCAGCCCGGTGGAGGGGGAGGAGAATTGCATATCAGAGTCTTTTAAAGAACAGCTAGGAGTCAGTCACTGGCCGTAAGTCCTTCTGTCTTGTTTTCAAAGCATTTTCGTAGCCTGGGATTGGTATCTAGGGAGTTTATTCAAGGTTAACTTCCCTCGAAAGCACAGAGACTCCTTTGGATTGGGGTGGTTTCCCTCCCTCCTGCTCTGTCACTTGACAGCCTCGTGATCTTGGCTGAGAAGCTTTCCAGCCTCAGTTGAGGATGTGAGCCTCCATTTCTTCCTCTGTAAATGGGTACAGTGCTACCTCCTCAGGTTGGTGTAATAACTCCATGACAATGAGAATGTGAAATAATTTGGCAAACCGTAAAGGGCTTTTCTGATTTGTTGGTGTAATCTGTCGCTGAGTCTTCATGGGGCTTTAGGAGTGGCTCTTTCAAGCCTGGCTGTGGGGCCTTCGGCTGGGGCAGTGCCTGCTGGCTCTCTCCTTCCCTGGCAGCTTGGGGGTCTCCAAAGCTGCGGGCAGGGGTGGGCTGTCAGAGAGAACTCTCTTTCTGGCCAAATGTTATAGGCCAAGGGCAGGTCTTCATGAAGCAGCCTGTCGAGTGGCTGCCCTGGGCCCAGTCTGGGTTACTCCTGTCTCCGGACAGCCACAGCCAGTTGGGCCAACACCTTCGCGGAGTCTTGAGGTACAGGGAGGAGCCCTGTGTCCTGCCTCCATCCAGGACAGATAAGGGTCTTGCCTACATCTTGCAGATAAGGCTGGCTGGGAATGTAACCCTAGGTGACTTTGGGCCCAGCTCAGCCTTGACCCTGACCTCCTGGGACCCGAGTATTTATTCTTTCTGCTTTTCCTTCGCTACTTTTTGTGTGATGTGAGGGGGTGGTGGTGCTATCAGAACTAGAGGGGCCCTTAGAGACCTTGTGATCTTCTAAGCTTCAAAATCTTCGGTAAAACCTCCCCCCATCTTTTTTCAACCACAGAGTTTCACTTTTAGCTGGCATATGTGGGATTAGCATAAGGTTTTGCTTTCACCAACAAAGGGTTCTGCTGCTTTTAAAGAAAAGTTTAAAAACCGCTGATCTAGGCCAAGCATGTCTTATAACTCGGGGAGACTGAGGCCCAGAGAAAGCAGACCACTTGCTTGGGTCACATAAGCAAGAGACAGAACCAAAGCTAAGTCGTCTCTTAAATCTTGCGGTTGAGAATTATCCAAGCATAAGATCTTCATGTGAGAAGTTCCGTTGCTGTGTTAGTTGGCATCTGAATGGCACCTGGGAGTTTCTCAAGTGCTTGCCAGGTGCTACCTGCTGCGTATGCCCCCCTGAATCTCCACGACCCTATCAGACAGTTATGGCTGTCTGTACTCTTATAAGTAAGGAAACCGAGGCTCAGAGAAGCCAAATCACTTTCCAAACTCACAAAACTAGGCATTAGTATTGAAACCTAGGGCCGCAGTCACTTTTGAGACTGCCCTTGAACCTTCTGACCCTGTGGGGTCAAGGTTCCAGCACAGACCAAGGTCCCAGTAGAGGAGCTGGGGGTCATCAGAGGGAAGGGTGATAAAAACAGGAATGGGGTTGATACCTTATTCCGTTGTGCTTTTTCTGGTATTTCCTGGGGGCACTTTGTGGCCGTTGTTTCATGAGTTTTAGCTAAGAAGGAACCTTACTGGACTCCCCTGTGCCACTCTGCCCTCATTCTGTGCATAGATTCAGAGTGTGTGCAGGGATGGAAAATTAATCTTCTTAGCCCTAGTAAGACCGAATTAGGGGACTCAGTCTGCTGCAGCAAGGATTCTGTGAGATATCCCTGCCCCCTCAACAAACAGGAATGAGCCCTTCAGGCGACCTGGCATGATGCAGAACAGCTGCCCACCTGAGGTTAGCAGCGCGCACCGGCCTGATGCTAGCAGGTGCCCGTAGGCAGTGCTCCTCTCTGAGCTGAACTGTGAGTGTCATTTATTAAGCACTCACTGTTGTGCCAGGCCCAATTCAGGGTGCTAGGGACACGGATCATAAAGCCACAAAGGTTTACAATCCATGAGGACTGAGCATACGCTGTGCATTGTTCTAAGCACTTTGGGTGGATTAATTTATTTAATCCTAGGACAAATGTGTGAGAAAGGTACTTTAATTTCCAGTTTGCAATGAGCGAGATGAAGGCACTTGCCTGATGACACAGCCAGTGCTGAGTAACGGGAGTGGGACCTAGGCCTTAACCACCGAGCTGGAAACACGGGAACGTAAACCACTGTCTGTAACTGTCAGTGACGTAGCAGTCTGGCCGTGTCACCGTGTTAGAGCTGTGTCTGGTAGGACACACCGGTGTGTATAGAGGATGTGCACACCTGTCTGTGGAAGCGGAGGCCTGTGTAGGTGTGCGTACCCAGAGCCAGCTAGACTGCGATGCTCTGAGGCCTGCACTGTCTAGGCTGGTTTTCAGGCCTGCGGGTTTGCTTGCTCCTGGCCCAGTTAGTGCTAAGCTGTTGCTACGGTGTCAGGCTGGTGTTTGGAAGGTGCTGTGGGCTCCAGCAGGCGTGGGTTGGAAGGGTAGCTTTGCCACTCCAGTGCTGTGGTCTTCAGTGACCTCCGATGACCCCCTGTCTTGTTCACGAGGTCATGCCTAGCACAAGTGACAGCAGGGGTGAAGATGTCTAGTTGTAAGAGAGCCGACTAGGGGGAAGTGGCAATGTGCCCGAGGTCCTGACCCACAGCTCTCCCGTCTCTTCCTCCGCAGCTTTGATCGTGGGCGGCGGCGTGGGCGTCCTGTTTGCTGTTTTCCTGGTCCTGCTGCTGGTATACCGCATGAAGAAGAAGGACGAAGGCACCTACGACCTGGGCAAGAAACCTATCTACAAAAAAGCCCCCACCAACGAGTTCTATGCTTGAAGCAGCCTCCTGGGCACACTGGCTTGGACCTCAGCAGGGAGGGAAGCAGAAGGATTTTGAAGGGTGGACATTAGGGTAGGGGGAGGGCAAACTAATACTGACCTGTCAGCATCTCCAGCTGTGATTATGTTTTAAGTGTCAGAAGAGGCATCATCTTCTGTTCCTGCCTGCCTCTTCTTGATTCTCTGGGCCTCGACTGTCCCGGCTGAAAAATGGGGTTACGCCTGGCCTTGCTGAAGGCAGGTCTGGGATTGGATCATTTCTTAATTTTCCACTTTAGAATGTGGGCCCAGGTTAGAGCCTATATTAAACATGCCTCATCCAGAGCCCCTCTGAAGCTGGAGCTCGGCCCCCAGCGGCCTTCTCCTTCCCTCTTGTGAAAAGGAGCTGGGAGAAGGAACTAGAACCACCTGCACCTTGATGTGTCCGTCAAAGGGCACTTGTGACCACACTACAGGAGTCTGTGGTATACCTTGGGCCATTCTCGGCTCTCTCAAGTGACTTTTGGAAATCAGCCTTTTTTATGAGGGGGAGGGGGTGGGGAGAAGAGCTGAAAGTTACATACTGAAATGGATTTGCAAAGTATTTGTAAATCTACTCTTAGCGGGGTATTTTTTTCTAATGGTTCATTCCTTGGTGCAGAGCCTCTGCCTGGGCAAGAGTGTGCCGATATCAAGATGTTCTCCGCTCTCTTGCACTTTCCACAGTACCTGCTAAGTTTGTATTTAATGGTTTTTTGTTTTTGTTTCTCGGAAATGAGAGAAGAGACGGAGATATGATTTTTATTAATTGTTTTTTTTTTGTTTTTTTTTTTTTTTACTATTTATAGCTTCAGACAGGGCCTCTTTCTCTCTTTCCTCTTTTAAATATCCTCCCCATTTTTTTTTTTATACTTAACACTCTCCCACTCATGACCTTGGCCCTTTCTGAAGCTGCTTCCTCTAAGAAGTGGCTATTGCCGAAACATAGTTTTCTAGCAGATCCCAAAATATAATGTAGGGGATGGTGGGATATTTGTGTCTCTTTTCTTGTAATATATTATTATTCATGGTTCTAGAAAAATAGATAAATATATTTTTTCAGGAAATAGCATGATATGTCCCATTTGACGTTGGCTGTATGGTTGAGTGAGTGGAGTTTTGTGTGGCTGAGTGGGTTTTTGCCTTTCTCTCACTCTGTTCGTGGTGCCTTCTCCTGATTGGGCCGGAATAGTTGAGGGTAGACAATTCTGCCTTCTTTCTAGCTTCTGCTTTGAGCCCAACTGGTGTTCCTTTGTTTGTCTTCTCCAAATTTAAGAGAACATTGGAGAGCCATCCTATCCATTATGGTAAGCACTAGCCACGCGTGGCTATTCAAATCAATTAAAATCACATAAAGTTAAAAAATTCATTCCTCATTTACACTAACCACATTTCAAGTGCTCATTTGCCACATGTGGCTCGTGGCTGCTCTGGTGAGCACGCAGGTAGAGCCCGTGTCCACCTGTCGAACCACAGTGCTAGAAAACTGAACTGGTATAACAAGTCCCAGCCCCAGCCTTGCTGGGGTGATCTTTGTCTCCCTGGGCAAAGGGGGCATGGGGGAGGGCTGACTGGCTCCTGGCTTTGGAGCTCATCTGTGATCCTTCCTTCACAAAGAGGAGGCCCGGTGGGTTAGTTAGCCCGTGCAGGCTGCGTCTTCTCCTGACCCCACTGGCTGGGGAGGGGGGAGTCGCCCTTGCCTCCCGCACCCTTCACCACCTCAAGCCAGGGGCCCCAGCTGGCTGGGTCCTCTGGGCTCCCCTCCCCCACCCCTGCCATGTCCTTTCCCTCTGGCTATGTTGGGAGTGAGCACCTCTTCTTGTAGCCACCTCACACTGTTGTCTGTTACTGATTTTTTTCTTTTTGATAAGAAGATAATAAAACCTGGTACTTTCTAGATTGCTTGTCTCTGTCATTTCAAAGTTTGTAAGAAGTCCTTTCTGGGTTCTGTATCCTTTGATCTTCGCGGAGCCTGAGATCATTGCCCTGACCAAATGCCCTTTGGGGCGCCAGACACTGGAGGCAGAGAAGAAGCCAAGAAAGGGCCTGGAGAGGAGGAAAGAAAGAATGTGCCCCTGGCAGCCTGTGGGGCACGTCATGCCTAACTTGGTGTGGCGCTTAGATGGCACCTGGTTAAAAAACAAACAAGGTGGGTGGTGGGGGCTCCTGGGTGGCTCAGTCAGTTGAGCGTCTGACTCCTGGTTTAGGCTCAAGTCATGATCTCCTGGTTCGTGGGATTGAGCCTCGTGTTGGGGCTTGGGATTCTCCCTTTCTCTTTGCCCCTCCCCTGCTCACTCAATCTCTCCCTCAAAATAAATAAACTTTAAAAGAAACCCACAAAAATCCTTGGATTAGATGCTAACCATAGAAGTGAGGATGTTCCCCATGTAAATCCAGATTCCCTGCTTCTTTTGGGAAAAACTCAAGATTTGGCTCCTCTCCGGCTGCATGGCAACAATTGAAAGTTGCTGACAGGGAGGATCCTGTCTGGATGTGGGTTTTCTGCTTTGCCACAGTCTTTACCTGCTTCACTCGTGTCACCTGCGTGGCTTCTACAAGCACTACAGTAGTCGGGTCTGGACAAACCCCATTGATGCCTCTCTCAATCCTGGTAAGAGCCTTTTTGCCAAGGGGGGAACCTGCCCTTAGCTCATCTGCAGGGTTAAACCTTAATTCCAAGGCCTTGGGCTTTGGTCATCTTCCTTTGGTATCACATCACCCAGTGCTTGGCTGGGGTTGGGGGAAGGATACAGAGGAATTAGTAGAAGCAAATCCTCGTGTCACATGCATGTGCCAGAACCCATGCCGTCTCTGCTTCATACCTGAACCCACTTAATCGGCACAACAGTTCCACAGAGTAGGGTCTGTTAGTATCCCCGTTATATGGATGGGGACACCACAGCTAAGAGGTTACTTGTCCCAAGTGACACAGCTTACCAACAGTAGAGGTGGGGTTTGAACCCAGGCATTTGGGCTCCAGAGGCTGCTCGGGACCTACAAACACCCCCCGAAGCAGCAAGTCTGGTCTCCGGGGGCCCCCGCCACACCTTGTTTGCCTGAGCTCCGTGAAGCTTGAGTGGGGCTCCCTGTTCTTTATAACCTGATTCTTGCAGAAGGTCCTTCCTTGCATCTGTTAGACCTGGGCCGTCCAGTATAGTAGCTGTCGGCCACAGGTGACTCTTTCCATTTAAACACATTTTCAGAAACGAAATTTCAGTTCCTCAGTTGTGCTAGTCACATCTCAAGCGGTCAGTAGCCACATGCAGCTGCTGACTACTCTCTCAGTCAGTGCAGATACAGAGCATTTCCATTGTCGCAGAAATTTCTGTTAGGTCTGTGTTGGGTGATGAAGACTGTGGGTCATGACCTTTCGACTTGGGATTTCAGCTTTTAATAGCTGCTACCTTGTGCTCCAACAGCCTACAGGGAGGTAGGTCGGAGCCTAGAGTACTGTAAGTGCTCACTAAAAGCACTTCATTCTCATCAGCGCCATCTTTGGGTGAGACAGAAGCTCCACAAGGCCCCTGGGTTATCTATTGTGTAAAATTATCCCCAAATTTCAGGGCTTCTGACCACTGTCTCACATAGTGTCTGCAGGCCAGGAAGGTGGGAGCAACTGAGCTAGGTAGTTGTCTCATGAAGTTGTAGTCAAAATGTTGACCTGGGCCAGAGCATCGAGAAGCTTGAGTGGGCTGGAGGGTCCACGTCCAGGATGGCTCACTTATATGTCTGGCAGGTTGATGCTGGCTGTTGACAGGAGGCCTCAGTTCCTTGGCATGTGGACCCTCAGAGGGCTAATGTCCTCATTACATAGCGGCTGGCTTTTCCCAGAAAGCGATCCTAGAGAGCCAGGTGGAAGCTACAATGCCTTTTATGGCCAAGCCTTTGGTCACTCACTGTTACTTCCACACTATCCTATTGGTCACACAGGTCAGCCATATTCATCGCGAAAGGAGACTGCAGAAGGGAAGGGCAGGAATACCTTCAGGAGGCAAGACTCCTCAGAAGCCATCTCAAAGGCTGGTTACTATAGCCTTGTTTCTGGTCAACTCTGCACAGGACTTAATTTATCTAGAGAGTGGACTCTGAGTGGGACTTGGTATAATATTATTTCTGAGAATTGGGCACAGGATGCAAAGTGGATTTAGACAATATTGAGCCTTTTTTGCTCATGATCCTGCCATCTTTTCTGAAACCAGAGAAGCACTGACCCCTATATGGGGCCATTCTTCATGGGGCATTGGGAGGCCTACAGGCCAAATAGATTCCTCCTTGGAAATCATTTGCTATGTAGTTTTGGGGGATGGGATGGTCAGAATTCTAAGATGGCCCCCAAGATTTTTACCTCCTGTTGTATACACCAGTATATTCCTTCCCCTTGAATGTGGGCAGGATCTGTAACCATGATGGATGCCACTCCTATGATTGGGTTACATCAGACGGGAAAGACAAAGGGGTTTTGCAGATGTAATTGAGGTCCCAAATTAGTTGATTTTTTTAGTTATTAAAAGGGGAGATTACCCTGGGTGGGCCAAGCTTAATCAGTTGAAAGCGATAATAAGAGGATCCGGAACCTTCTTGGTAAGAGAGATGCTCTCCTGTTGGCCTTGAAGAAGCAAGCTTCCATGAGTTCTACAGCTACAAGGATGTGAATTTTGCCAACAACTCTGTGAGCCTGGAGTAGGACCCTTTGCCTCAGAGAGACCGCCCTGTCAGCCCCGGCTCACACCTTGATTATGGCCTTGGGAGACCCATAGCAGAAAACCCAGCTAAGCTGTGCTTGGGCTCCCGATCCATGGAAACCGTAAGGGTAATAAATGGGTGTTATTTTAACTGCTGTGTTTGTGGTAGTCTGTTACACAACATAGACAACCGATACAGGCAGGTCACTTACTCCCTCTGGACAATCAATTTCTCCATCTGCCAAATGGAGGGGAGTGCAGAGTCTGGATCATCTGTAAAAATATTTCTGGAGTAACGACAATGACAGCAACTGTCCCACAGAAAGTGGTTACAGTGGGCCAGGCCCTGTTGCTTTACATATATTGGCTATTTTATTCCTCACGACATCCCGTGAAACAAATACTTCCCCTTTTACAGAAGGAGGAACTGAAGCACAGAGAGGTTAAGTGACTTGAACTTGCCAAATGTGCCTGGCTTAAACACACAACTTTGTTTCCAAGATGGGTTGTTGTCTGGAAAGCCACTGTTTGAGCTGCATTCCTGGATCTTAAGGTGATTCTTCTGAAAATACATATGAGTAATTAGTGTGGGAAGAAGAAGTGTGCGCACACACACACACACACACACAATCAGGACAAAATCAGCCAAGCCTAGGACACCCCTAGCCTGGATGAGGCAGAGATGCACTCTTCCAGGCACCAGCCAGCGTTGGGGAGGAGGATGTTTTGAACCAGATGAAGGCTTGGGAATGAGCTTGGTAGAGTGGGCTCTACCTCAGCACTCTATAATCGAACCCATTTAGAGCCCATGTAATGAAACCATAAAGACCTTGGCCACAAGGCTCTGCCTCCCCCTAGAACTCTGCCTGCCTCTGGGGCGATCAGCCAGCTATGGCAGGTGTCGACCACTTTGCCCACTGAAAGCATTATTATGCCAATACTGCCCCGCCTGCCTTTGTCCCTTGGGGTCAGGAAGAGAGCCAAGCCTGCCTGGAGGGCCTTTTTTTTGGTAAGTATGGTCAGGGATGACTCTTGGAAAACTTAGTGGATATTATCTTATTGGTTTTATTCCCATCAAATAAGGCTGCTTCCTCCCTCCCTCTCTGTCTTCTGGGTCTGTGCACTCAGCAGTCTACATCCTAACCCAGGGAGGAAGGTGTCTGAGAATTTTACCCACACTGTGGTTAATGTGAGACTCTTTGGGGAAGCCCCACTTAAAAGAAACAAATGAAAGCGAGAAACCGAAAAGTCAATGCTTAAGCATGTAGACTAGTAGTTCATGGTGGAAACTCAGGCAACATGAGAGCTGGTAAGCTAGGAGATTTTAGAACAGAGATTTTGGCTTTATTCTCACTCTGTGAGAACCTCAGAGTCCCAGATTTAGCATTAGGAGTATAGGACTTAAATTAGGCTCTGCTATCAATGTGCTCTTGGAGCTTCATGGGCCTTCTCTCTGAGCCTGAGTTTCCCCGTCTGTAAAACGAGTGGGGAATATGGGCTAGAGCAATGATTCTCAACCCTAGGGTTCCCATCCTGACAGTGTGAAAATGTGAAGATTATCTTTTAATACCCTCACAGTTCTCTAAGGATACGCGAAAACTTAATTCTTGGGAGGGAAACAGTGCCACCTGCTGGTCTCACTTTACACTCGCAAATATACAAACTGCCAAGGCAATGAATGCTTGGCAATTTGGTATTTATTGAGCCCCGCTCAAAGTTCAAGGTCTGGTAATGCACCCTCTAGGACACACACCCATGAGCCTCTTTCCCCATGAGCTCACAGTCTAGAGGGGACAATTGACATATACATAAAGCCCTTTCATCCAGGGTGGGTGGTGACATGGTCCCAGGGAAGTTCCAGGGGAATACGGGGGTGGGTCCAGGGCATGTGAATTGTGCACTCAAGGCTTAGAAGGGCCTTTCTTGATTTTATGCTCTGTTGTCACGGTCTTGAAATTCTAAATAGTTTTTGCACAAGGGGGCCATACATTTTCATTTTCTTCTTTTTTTTCCCATACATTTTAGTTTTGCACTGGGTCCCCTAAAGTATGTAGCTGGTCCTGCCTTGGGGAAATCTTGAAAGAGGTGACATTTGAGCTGGATTTGGAGATCAGGGCAGTAGGTGGAGGGAGAGGAAAGAAGGAAGTTTATTCTAGTGCGGAAGGCAAGGTGAAGGCCTCTGTGGCTGGATGGCGTGAGGAAAGGACACAGACAGTGGGTTGCTGCAAGGGGGTGGAGTGGGAAGGGACTGGATGTCAGATTCAGGTTCAGGGCTAAGAGGACCTCTGAGCACAGTACTGCAGCTGGAACTTAGAAGACAGGCCAAGGCTTTGAGGTCACAGACTTCCACGTGGGTGCATACGTGGGACTGAGGGTCCTATGGTGCCCCGAGGGGTGTGCAAAAGAAGACAGGGCTGCATGGAGGGGCCTGGGCTTTCAGGCCAACCTAGGATCTTGGCTTCCAGGACTCCCGCCTTGTGAAGTGGTAGAGGAAGTCCTCGAGCACAGGGCTGAATGGGCCCTTGTGCCCTAACACCCTGCTGTGAAACTCATTCTAAGTGGCTTCGTGCTTCAACAGTATCACGGGGCAGTGAGAGCAAACTCTTCTGAAGCAGGCACTCACGTAGGGGACATTTCCCATTCAACTTGTCCCCTGCATTCCTCAGCCAGGATTCACTCTCAGGGGCCATGAAGGGCCCTTAAACAAGCTTCTCTTTCCTGATCATAGTGAGTTTCAGCCTGCTGATGGCAGATGACAGATCTTCACTATAATTTGGGGAAGTTTAAAGAGCAAAGGTCACTTCCTCCCCTTGGGAAATGTCAGCTTCTTCCTCACGGGCTTCCCACCCCCCCTCCCTCTGGGAGAGAAACTTCCTGGGGAATGAGCCCTTCTCAGAATTCCAGGAAGGGCCCAGAGGAGTGAGAGCCTTGAACCCACATTTTAGAGCAGTTGTCCCCATGGGGCACCACAGGGACTGGACCAGGTAGCTGGCACCCACATATATCTATATCCATGGCTCCAACGGCCTGAGCCAGGACCCTGCCTGGTTCTTCTGCTTCCCTGTAAAGCACAGACTTGACAGGGGGTGGGCAGGTTGATCAGGGTAGACTGTCATTTGGTTCCTGGTTCCCATGCTGAGAAGCTCCTCTCTCAGCTGGGTTACTGTCCAGCTGATCCCAGGAGTTCTGCCTGGAACTGTCCTGTGTTTTGTATCTTACGTTTGCCCCTGAGCCTGGGGTGCATCTTTGCTTAGACTGGGGGGATAGCTAGTAGGGAACTCAACCCCAGAGCCAACAGGTGGGCCCCAGGACAGGGACAGGAGTTCAAGAATGCTAGCTGCTTCTGAACCTCATTCCTTCTCCAGAAAGGGTCAAAATGGCAGGCTCTCTGCTCCATTGGACTCATGGTCCCTTCTTGTGTGTGCGAGTGGGGGGAACTACACTGAGCGCCTCCCTCCTTGGGGAGGTGGGTCATTCAGATCAGACTCTGCCTTGGGATGGCAGAGGAATCCCTGACCTGCAGGATCTGTTGGGCCTGCAAGAGAAGTGCCTGGGTGGACAGTGAAGATGGCAAGACCTGACCACTGTCCCGGGCACAAAGCAAGCACAGGCAAGGGTCCTACGCCTGGCCGCAGCCATTGGGAGCACCAGGAGGGGCAGGTCTTGTCTTCCAGGGCGGAACCCAGTACTCCAGGGCAGGCCTCTCATGCTCCAGGAGGGACTCAGTGTTTCCAGTGGAACCCAGTGTTCACATGGGACCTGGTGCTCCAGCAAGATCCCCTGCACTGGGTGGGATCTGGCGTCCTAGGTGAGTCCAGTGCTCCAGGTGAGACCCAGTGCTCTAGGAGTGACCCGGTGCTCCAAGTGGAACCCAGTGCTCCGGGCAGTGCCGGGTGCTGCAGGTGAGAGCCAGCACTTTAGGCCCGACCTGGGGATCTAGGTGGAAGCTGGCATTCGGGGTCAGAGCTAGCAGTCCATGCAGGACATGGTGCTCCAGGCCTGGGTGTGTGGAACTGTGTGGGTCCTCTTCAAGAGGAGACACAACTGCACAGAAGGTAAATGTCCCAGGCCTGGCTCTTAAGAGTGTGTGAAATCCTACTGAGACACAGGGAGAAACAGACAAAGTTGGAGGCATGGGGACACACAAATGGGGAGATATGCAAAGGTACTGTGGCGGGGAGAGAGAGAGAGAGAGACTGCTTGATTTAGAGAGTGAGACAGACAAACACGGGGAGAGCCACGCTGGTGACTGGACAGCATCACTCAGGTGGACGAGTGAGTGGCAGTTTCTCCAGCGAGGGCCTTCTGCCGCCCAGGCTCTGGCCTTGACTTCCCAGCAAAGGGGCAGGGGGCGGGGCCCGGGCCCCAGGGAGGCCCCGGCCGGCCGGGCGTGGGCGCGGACCTAAGTCTGGATGAAGAGGTGGAAGTTGCTGCGCGTGAACTCGTGGTGGATGCTCTCGAGCAGCGCGTCGGCGTCGGCGGCGGGCTCGGGGGCGCCCGGGGGGCCGGGCCGCGCGCTGTACTCGGGGGTGTAGGTGAAGGAGAAGGCGCTGGGGTAGAAGAGGCCGTCGGCGCGCACCAGGCTCACGGGCACTGTGATGGGTGTGCGCAGCCAGCGCCAGTCGCTGCCGAAGGCGGCGATGTCGGGCACCACGCACACCAGGGACCGCGGGCTCCTGGGGTGGCACCGAGGTTAGGGCTGCAGTGCCGCCGACGGCACGCACCCGTCCCGTTCCCCGCGGCCCAAGGGAGACTCCCCCTATACCTGTACATGGTTTCGGCCTCCACGTCCCCGAACCACACCTTGAGCCCCGCGTGGAAGTTCTCGCCGTGGAGCTCGAGCGTGGCCACGTCTCCCCCACCACTCAGCTGGGGGCGGGAGGGAGCGGGGGCGGTGGCCGAGAGCCTGCTGCTCTCCCTCGCCAGCACCCCATCCCCCCCCCCCCCACACCCTGAGCCAGATCTCCGCTCGCCCACGCCCCCTGCACCCGCCAGCGCCCCGGATTCACCTCCAGGGTGTTGATGAGGGGCACTGGGGTGACGGGTTCCCGGGTCCACGCCAGGCTGGTGCTGAAGGAGAACTCCACCGACTCGGTACCGATGATGGTCCAACAAGAGCTGTCATTGAGCAGCGCCCTGTTCGCCTCTTTGGGGCAGGGGGAGGCCTGGGAGGAGACCCAAGGGGATGGTGGCCACCAGCATGGGTGGCATGGGTCAGCATAATGCCGGGGCTCCTGCATCCTGGGGTCCAGTCCTAGGCTCTGAGCTTTCCCTGCCCTGTGAGCTTGGACAAGGCCCTTAAGTTCCCTGAACTAGCTGGTTTCCAAGGGTCTATTTTCTTAGGATTCTGAAACTCTATTTTTTAACATTGTGCAATTCTATTCTACAGGTTTGAAATGCTTGGGGAGGCAATATAGCTCAATAATAATGTTATTTTCTATATATTATGATTTTATCTCAACATTCCATGATCATATTCTTTTGGGAGTTGTACTGCTTAATAATAATTTTCCACATTCTACAGTTCTGTGGCTTAACATTTTATGATTCTTTTTTAAAAAATGTTTATTTATTTGGGGGGGGGGCGCAGAGTGAGAGAGGGGGAGAGAGAATCCCAAGTAGGCTCCACGCTGTTAGCACAGAGCCTGACACAGGGCTCGATCTCATGAGCCCTTGAGATCTTGACCCAAGCCGAAATCAAGAGTCTGATGCTCAGCCAACTGAGCACCCCCAGGTGCCCCTGCACATTCTATGATTCTAATTCTCTTTGCACAATAATACTCAATTCTATTACTTATTTTTATTTTCATTCTAAAATCTTATCTCCCAACATTCTATGACTCTAACATTCCTTGGGAAGGAGTATTGCTCAATTAATATTGTTACTATTTTTTCTACATCCTTGGATTCTGTCCTGATAGTCTATGATTTTAACATTCCATGGGAGGTAGTGTCGCTCAGTAAGCAGCAGTCATTATGATGATGACCATCTTACATTCTCCGGTTCTCTATGTTCTGACCTTCTAGGACGCTTGGTGCCATTACTCATTCCCTCTCACCTGGAATTGCACCACCTTGTCTGCGGCGAGGCATAAGTAAGTGCCACCCTCTCCGGCAGGCTCACCGGGGAACTGGAACGCACACTTGTGCAGCTGGGAGATGGGCTCGTCCACGTCGAGGAGTGCGTACTGTTTGGCCACTTTGCGGATGATCTACAACAGAAGGGGTGGTAGGAAGTATGGCGGCAAGGTGCCTGGGTGCACAAAGGCTGCCCTCCCAGCTAGCTTTCTGCTATGCTGTAGCCATATGGGCTCTGGCAGGTCCCCCTAACCCCCGCCCTTTGCCTCCATCCAGCCCCACAAAGCACTGAGTATCCAGAGTGAGAATGGGTGTCTTTTTGCCTTGGGCCTTCACCTTCCAGCCCTGCCCTTGTGGGTCAGACTTTCTGCATGGATCTGGGGGGACCCCCCAGGTATGCCCTCCCTTCTCATACCATTGGAGGTAGTGTGATGCCCGTGACAGTGCAGACGAGTTGCACTAGGGAGCCATAGCGGACGTAGCCCTCTCGAGGCGGGAAGTCCCCCTGGGAACAGTGTTCATCAGCTGGCGTGAAAAGAGGGAGGGGAAGGAAGGAAGGTTTTCAGGGGTCCCAAGTTTCTCCCCTGAACCCTGCCTTCCCTGCCTCTGGCCCCACCCCACATCACACTTGGATCCTGCGGGGAGGGTCGGCATGCAGGGAGACAGCTAAGGCTGAAGGTTCTCATTCTGGAGGGGTCATCTGTGGCCATCCTTGAAAGTGTCTGCTCCCAGGGTGGGGTTTGAGAGGAACAGAGAGGGCTGGACATTAGAGTCAGAATGGCTTGGACTAGTCACAGACTCACTGGGACTTTTGGCAAGCCTCAGTTCCTTGGGCAAAGTTTACTTTTCTCGAGGAGTTGTACTGAAGATGAAATAAGCTGATGCATGTGAAGCTCCCAGCCCCGGGCCGGCTGGTGTGGTTACCCAGGTGGAGCGTGAAGGCAGCCCACTGGCGCGCGCTGGCCACGAAGGCGCCGTCCTCCACGGACAGGTAGCGCGTGGAGACCGTCTGGGAGCGCAGGCGGTTGAAGAGGGAGACCTTTGAGCCCGAGGATATGCACACTGTGAGGGGAGGTGAAATCAGCGTCCAAGCCTGCCTTGGTTCCTTGTACTTCCAGGCAGTTTCTGGCCCTCTGTCCCCTGGGTCAGTCCCCTCGTATGCTCACTGGCCTAGACACACTGGGCATTCCTAGTTCACGGCCCCTTTACCAAGTACCGGCTGGAGTCCTGCTTTTTTGTATCCTTGCCTGTTCCTTTTTGCTGCCTGGACGCCCTTCAGTTCGATAAACAATATTATCAAGTATTCACTAAGTGCCTCCTTTGGGGCAGGCACTGTGCTGGGTACTGGGCACAGTGACTTAGACCCAGTTTCACTCTGGAGGAGTTCACAGTCTCAGAGAGGTGGGACATACATATAAAGTTTCAAAATGAGGTGGTAAGGGCTGGGTGAAAGAGGGCTTCCTGGAGGAGGTTACACTCTCAGCTGGGGAGCAGGAAGTAGGTAGGAGTTGCTCAGGGGGCTGCATAAGCAAATACCATGTGGTGTGAAACAGCAGTGTGGTATTTCTAGGGTTTGACACCGATCTCTTCCAGCTTATCACACTCGCAACCATGGTTTTGTTTTCTGACGGAGCTTTGACCACTTGGGGAGAAAGCACTAGGTCATCTTCTCTCCCCTCCCAGTGCTAGGCATATTGTAAATGCTCAATTTATACGTAGCCTAAGTTCCCATCCATTGGATAATAATGAAAGCTAATGTTTGTTGTATGTCAGATACTGTTTTAAATGCTCTATATGCATTAGCTCATTTGATTCTCCCAACCCTGCTCTGGGGTAGATACTATCTCTGTTTAAGAGAGCAACTTGGGGTGTCTGGGTGGCTCAGTTGGTTGAGCATCTGACTTCGGCTGAAGTCACGATCTCATGGTTCATGAGTTTGAGCCCCACATCAGGGCTGCCCTCCTCTCTCTCTCTTCCCCTCCCCTGCTCGTGCTCTTTCCCTCTCAAACAAAACAAAACAAAACAAAACAAACATTGAAAGAGAGAGAGAGAGAGAGAAACTTGCTCCAGATAGCACAGCCAGCCAGTAGCAGCCAGGATTCAAACCTAGGCCACCTAGCTCCAGAATCTGAACTCCTAACCACCACACTATACCACTTACCTGATACCAAGGGCCAGACAGAGCACTGCCTGGGTCTGAGACGTTCTACAGGGCTTTTAACAGACAGAAAGTAAGTATGGGCTTTGGAGTGACACTGACTCGAGTTCAAATCCTGGCTGGGTCTCTTCCTAGCCGGGCAATCTTAGGCAAGTCACCTGGATTGTGACAGGCCCAACTATTTCATTAAATGAGTGGATGAATGTTCCAGACCTCGTTTCCCTCATGCCCTCCTATCACTCGAACAATGATAGTACCTACTTCAGAGGGATGCAGTGAACATCCAATAGGACGATTCTTGTTAATGTTAGCAAGGGAAGTCCACCTTCTCCTATGCCTTCCCCCACCTCACTTCGTGGGTAGCGACAACAGTGTTGTCACTGTTCTTCAGGCCCCGTGCCCCTTGGGATTTGTCACTTGGCACCCAGGGCAGTCCTTATGTCAAACTGTCTCTCTGATGAGCGATGCGTGTCTATCTCCCGTGCTAGGCTGTGGGTTCCTCCAGAACAGGCACTTGTCTTTATTTTACAGGGATCCAGCGTCTAGCACAGAGCCAGGCATACATCAAGCACTGAATAGATATTTTTGACTGCCCTTTTGTTGTCACTTTTGTCTTTAGTTCAGCACCTGCTGGCCATTTTTGTCCGCGCTGGACTCCCCACCCCCCACCCCACCCCCGGTCCCTTTCCCCAGGGTCTGGCGTCTGTCCCCTTCCCTCTGCTCTTGCTGCTCTAGTTCCTCATTCCCAGACCTGAGCCAGACCCCGCCCCTCTCTCGGCTCAGACTCCACCTCTCCCACTCTGGCCCGACCCTTCCAGTCTAGGTCTCCTCCCTCCCCAGTTCGGCAGCTCTGGACCCGGTGGCACCTGACCGCCCCGCCCAGCCCTCGCGCCCCGCCCGGCTCACGGTCGGTGTTCTTCAGCGACTGCTTCTTCTGCGAGGGCTTCGAGATGACCTTGATGAGGCGGCTGTGGAAGGTGCCTAGCTCCCGGCCCCCCCGGTGCACCAGCCGCAGCACCAGCCGGAAGTGCTTCCTCTTGTCTGCGTCCGAGATGTACAGGGTCTTGGCGCAACCGAATTCCTACGGGGTGCGCGGGCACCGGGCCGTCTCATCCCAGCCCTCCGCCACCAGTTTTCTGACGTCTGCCCCATCGGACGTGACAGGAAGCAGCACGATCCCAGCTCTCAGGCTCACCCTCGAGGCAGAACCCCGGTCCCCCCGCCTCTTCACCTATCTTTTGGCTTCTGCGGGGGGCGGGGGGGTTGTGGGCAGGGGGTAGATGAGCCCTCCTCGCCAAGGAAGGGGCAAGGATGGAAACAGGAATCAGAGCCCGTCCCTCGCCCTCTCACCCTGGAGTCTGGCTGCTCTTCGAAATTCAACTTCTGCGTCTCGGCGGCGCTGCCGGACGCGCCATCCAGTCCCATGTAACCGCAGACCGTGGGTCCGGTTTCCCCTGGCTGGTGGGCTGGAAAGGGACGCGAGGCGGCTCGGGAAGGACTCGGGTGCCAGGCAAGCGGAGTTCTCGCCGCCAGAGGGCGCGGCGAGACAGCGCATGCGACCCCGCCAGGCTCCCAGGCCGCACTGTGCTGTCCCCCCGCAGGGAGGCGCCCGGCAGCCCAGGAGTCCACCCTCACCTTGGCCTTGCACTGGCTTCACCCTCCAGCCGGGACCTGCGAGGTAGACACACGGCGGGGGGCAGAAGAACCTGCGGAGACATAGAAACGCCGGACTCGCACATCCATTCTCCACTCGGCTGTCTCTAGACGTCTCAAAGGCAGCATAAATCGGGCAGAATCTTTTTTTGCTCCTCCTCCTTTCCCAGTGCCCTCCCCAGGCTTCTCTGTGACCGTGGACCCCAGATGTTAATACATCTGAACTTGCTTTTATCACTCCTTTCACTCAACCCATTAGAAAGTCCTGTCCCCTCCGCATTCAAAACACATCCAGAATCCATGGGTTTCCTATCACCTCCACCTCAGTCCCAACTCCCATCACTTGTGCCTGGACCACAGCATCAGCCTTCTCCCCTGCTCTCTCTGCCTCCACGCCTCCCCTCTACGACCTGCTTAGAGCAAAGTGGGCACACTGCCTTTTCGTTTCTTTAAAAGCAGGGGTCAATCATGTTGTCTTCCTAAAACCCTCTAGCGGTTGATGTGGTCCCTGCTTACTTCTCCGACTTTATTTCCTACAAAGTCCCCCCTCCTTTTCTAATTCCAGCCCTTCTGACTTCTTTTGTACCAGAAAAGGCCAAGTCTGTACAACCTCAAGGTGTCTGCATTTTCTTTTCTTTCTAATTGGCACACGCTTCCCCCAGATTTTCTCCTGTCTGGCTCCCTTTTAACATTCAAATCTCAATTCAGATGTCACCTCCTTAAAAGGCCTGTCCGCCATCTTGACCTTTCTAGCTAAAGTGCCCCCACCTCTGTTTGCTGTCCTATAATTCTGCTCTAACAGGTGTCATCACAGTCTGGAATTTCTTGTTCACTGATTTGTGCGGAGTTTGTTGTCTGTCTCTTCCACACCACAGTGAAGATGCCATGAAAGCAGGGGCTGGATCTGTCTTCTGGAGTCGTATGTCCAGGGCCCGGCACTGTCCAGAGAGCCTGACACCTGATAAGCACCCAGTAAGTAGTTGTTGAATGAAAGAAGGAATGAATGGGTGGATGATGAGTGAATGGGGATACTGTAGATTCACAAGGAGGTTCTGTTATACACCAAAGTGGAGGCCAGTGGGGCAGAGGGAAAAGGCTCCTGATGGGCCAATAGTCGAGCTCTGTGTCCTCCCCAGGTTCTAAAAGACACTGAACTGGTGGGGTGCCTGGGTGGCTCAGTCAGTTGAGCGTCTGACTTTGGTGTCTGGCTTCGGCTCAAGTCATGATCTCGCGGTTCGTGGGTTCAAGCCCTGCATCGGGTTTTGTTCTGACAGCTCAGATCCTGGAGCCTGTTTCAGATTCTGTGTCTCCCTCGCTCTTTGCCCCTCCCCCACTAGTGCTCTGTGTCTCTCTGTCTCATAAATAAACATTAAAAAATAAAAAAAAATTTAAAAGACACTGAACTGGGGGCGCCTTGGGTGGCTCAGTTGGTTAAGTGTCCAACTCTTGATCTCAGCTCAGGTCATGATCTCACGGTTCCTGAGACAGAGGCCCCTGGCTGTCAGCACAGAACCTGCTTGAGATTCTTTCTCCCTCTCTCTCTCTGCCCTGTCCCCACTTGCTTGTGCGTGCTCTCTCTCTCTCTCTCTCTCAAAATAAACTTAAAAAAAAAAAAAGATTGCCTTAAAACAAAAATAAAAAATACAATAAATAAAAGACAAGGCAAGCATAGAGCAGAAAGTGGCTGCAGGGACCTCCAAGGGGCCAGCGAGGCACCTACCGCTTCTCATTTCCATATGATTTTTGAGCCACCTTGGCATGCAGGATCCACACCGTCTGCTCACACTGTTGCTGTAGGCACTGGCGCACGCCTTCCCTCAGGACCGCGACATGCTCTGGGGGTGACCCGGGGGTGGGTGCAGGCTGGCAGCTGGGCAGGAATGAGCGTTAAGGGGAGAGGTGGCCTGGAGCCCAGCAAGGAGGTTGAATGAAATGCATGGGGGGTCAGGGACGGAAAGCATTGGGTAAGAGAGGGGATTCCGGGTTTAAGTTGTGGGTTAAATATTTAGGCTGCCCATACTCAATGAGGCCTGAAGGGAGTCCACCGGGACCACCCAGGCGCCACTCTGCAGGTCTGGCTCCATGCCCATCACAGCCTGAAGCACTGGGGAGAGGCCCCAGCGGCACAAAGGCCACACTTGTGCCGGTCTTGGGACGGAGACAGAGTATGTGAGGGTGCATGATTTCCTTACACTTTGAGGGGACCCACCCCGGCGAAATCTGGATGCCGGGGCGAAGAGCTTTGCTGGACCCTGGACTAGAGCGCTCTCTTGCCTGCCCCCAGAAGCCTGTAAACACCCAAAACGGTGTCCCCGGGATCCTAAAGGAACATTTGCGGTCTTCCAGGGTCAAAGCAACCCTCCTCACCCCCTTCCTCCCAAGCGAAGGGGCCTGTTCCTGTCCTAGCTTTCCTTCCCTTGATTTCAGGGCCTCCAGAATCAAGGGAGTGGGCCAGTCAGAGCCTAGGGGCCTGGTGGCTTGTCGGCCTCGGAGTTTTGACGAGGGAGGGCGGTGGGTGGGCCCAAGACTTAAGGAATTGCAGAGACGGGGCGAAGGAGTCCGAGATGGCAGAGATTTGAGGGGCCGCCAGGTGGGGCCTGGGGGAGAGTCGGGAGCCCTGCGGCTACCCTTCTGAACCCTTTTGCCCGTCGCGCAGGACCAGAGTCCCGGGCCTCTCACTCCTGGAGGGGGCAGCGGAGGGCAGGAGCCCGGCCGAGCCAGGGCCCGCTCCGCCCCTTGGGGCTCTCCTCGGGGAAGGGCCTCGGAGGCATCCGACGCATTCCGGCGGCGGAGAGCGGGGCCGCCCAGCCTCCCGCCGGGAGCCGAATTCCGGCCCCGCAGCTCGCGCCGGCGGCTCCCGGGGCGGCAGGGGCAGGGGCGCCGCGCTGGCCCCGCCCCAGCCCTGCGAGGAAAGGGGATCGCTCCCGGCCGGTGGGAGGGGTCGCAGCCCGCGCTCCCCCTCCCCACCGCCTGCCCCGGGTTAAATGCGGCCGCCCCCGCCGCTCGCTCCAGCCGCCTGGCAGTCCCCACCTCGGGCGCGCTGCCTGCGCCGTTACCTGGTCCAGCTGCCCGGGAGGCTCCGCCCGTCGGCTCCGCTCCGCGGCCGCGCCTCCGAGCTGTCCGGCGGGCTCAGGTGAGTCAAAGGGCCTGGGGGCGCGGAGGGGTCTGCGGGGGAGCAGGCGTCAAGCCAGGCCAGACGACCGTGTCTAACCGCCGCCGCACCGCTTACGGTGCCCCCATCTGACCTGCAGTGCCCTTCTCCACTTCTGTGGGGTCCTTTCCAAGTTGAGCCTCCACCAACAAGGCCACCAAAGGGGGGGGGGGGGGGTTGCTTGCCTCCTAATCTCCTCCCTCGAGGAACCGCCAGGAATGTCCCCAGGTGTTTATTCATCAGCCAATTCTTGAGGAGTTATTTGCAGACCTCTCCTTCCTTTTGAGCCCAGTCTCCCCACCCTAAGGCATTTCCGAATCTTTTAACGGGAGGATTAACCCCTCAGAGGAGCTCGGGGTTCTAGTATCAGACCTGTCACCACGTTGCTGTGTGACTTAGGGCAAGACACTAGTCTCTGGACCTAGTTTCTCCCTCTGTAGAATAAGAGGGTTGGGAAGGTGATGCACTTCGAGGCAGTCGATGTTTTGACTTTCTAGGATTACTGGGCAGGGGGAAGGGGGTGCCAGGGGAGATGTTGGCTCAGGCCAAGAGCAGGATAAGGGGGATCTTAGGGGGCCCAGAGGCTTCTGCAGGTGGGAAAGAATGGGAGGTGGCAAGGGCCCCTTGTTTCTTCCGTCCCTCCCCCCATGCTCCGCAGAGGTGGCCCTGGCTATGGCCCAAGCTAGAGAAGGCATTCTGCACCCTCCCGTTTGCAGCGGCAACTGGCACATCTGGCTTAGCAACTGGCACATCTGGCTTAGTCAACCTCCCACGACGGGCCCTGCCAGAGGGATTTTTGTTCTTCTAGCAGGCCTGGAAAGCGAAGGCAGAGAGGATCCGGGCCGGGAAGGCCGCCTGGAGTGAGCTGCACGCACCCGACCTTACTCAGAATAGGCCCATTCACGGAATTGGGGGAGGGGGCCAGAGGGGCTGCGGTTGGGTTGGGGCAGCTGGCCCCCTCTGCCAGGAAACAAGCAACAGAAAAATGACTAACGCAGCTTCAGCATGGGGCGTCGGGGGCAGGGTATAGAGTAGGGGGAGTGAATGGAAGGAAAAGAGGTTTAGTGACTCCTCGGCGCCAGGTTGCTAGGCAGCCAGGCAGCCCAGAAGGGAGAACGGGAACCAGGAGTCCCAGGTTCCTTTGCAGCTCAGCGGGCAGCCTTCCTGGGCCTCAATTTCCCCATCTGTACAACGGGAACCCTTCGGGATTATCAAGGGGCGTCGTCAAGGGCGGTGGAAGAGTGAGCGCTCACCTGCTGCCGGTACAGGGTCCATGGGCGCGCTGGGGCCTCACTCACCACCTTCCGGGTGCATCCAATGCCGCTGTCCCAGGAACCCTGCGCTCCCCTGCTTCTTGGCCCTGGTGTCGGATATATCCTGACCCGGGCTTATCTCCAAGGCCTCGGGGCTCTCGGCCACTGTTTGCTCTGGGCAGGGGCACCTGCTAGGCAGATGTGGTCTTCCCACGGCCACCTAACCAACGCAGCCAGATTCGGGAAGACGCCCCCTGGCGGTGTCTCCTGAGAGCAGGCGGGAAGTGGAGGCTCCAAGCCTGCGTAGCGCTTTTTGGCGGTCGCGCTGCGGGTCCCTACCCCCCACCGGGTGAAAGGGTGCGGCTCTCCCCAGGGGCCAGAGGCTGGGCCCTGCATGTCTGGGTGTGTGCGCGCGTGCGTACGTGTGTGTTGGAAGGACAGCCACACAGAAGCGCCTTGTGTGGGGAGGGAGGGGGCCCGGGTGGGGAATGACGGCTTTGTTCTTGCAGAGGTTCTCCCGGCAGGAGAGGCCGCGGAACGCGTCGCTGGTCTTTGGAACCACTTAGGCGTAGGACTGTATCCTGGCGAACCACTTTCTTGCCGAGTGACTTTGGGCATCAGCGCTTCTCTTTTCTGAGACGGTTTCCTCATCCGTACGATGGGAAGAGTAACAGTTTTAGTCTCATAGAATTGCCGAGATTAAATGTCCCAATGCATGAAGAACATTTAACACTGTGCTTGGCGTTTAGAAAGGCCTTTTTCTTTTTCATTTATTTTTGTGGATGTTTTCTTTTCGAGGGGCATTTTATTTTTAAATGATAGGTTTCTAAATCTGCTTTCTGTTTATCTAAATACTCTGCAATTCTGCAAAGTAGGATTCCCTGTGTTTCCCAGCACTGTACTGCAATTTTTTTATTATGAAAATTTTCAAACATACACAAAGGTAGAGACATTAGTAAAGTAAATCCATGATCCTTCCCCCCGCTCCAAGTGCCCATCACCCAGAGTACGAGCTCTGTAAATATTACCGCGTTGCTATTTTCCTTGCACCCTCCAGGCTCTGGCACTTCCGTTCTCTGTCCCCCAAGCACCATGAGGGGCCTTCTATGCTCGCCACTGCCTATGTTGCTGCTGCTTCTCCGGCCCTGGGAAAGCCAGCTCCAGTTCGCAGGTGAGCAAGGCTCAGCCCTCACCAGCAGAGGGAAGGGAACAAAAGCTGGTTCTCCGTCTGCAGCCAGCTAGGTCTGCTGGGGAGAGAAAAAACAAAGGCTCTGAAATCATAACGGGCTAGGTTCTATCTAGTTCACAGCTTCGCCTCTCTGGGACTCAGTTTCCATATCTGTAGGATGTGGCTTAGAGGTAACAAAGTTGGCGGTAACATGCAAAAGTGCCCATTTGGGCGTTTAATTTTTAAAAGTGAACTGAAAAATCAGGAGACTTCACGTAACAATTCTGGTTTGGGACCTCCCTTGAAAAATCCAAGGATCTGTTAACATGGCGTCCGCGTGGCAACATTTGGCCGGGGGAGGGATATGGGTGTCAGTCAGCGTAACCCAAGTTCACTCATTCATGTTGCCTGCCTGGTCTCTGTAGTCGTTTCAGTTTGCGCCATCCCTTCGCCCACTCCCGAATGGGGAATGCCTCCTCAGAATAGCTCTAAGAGCCGTAGGATAGAGAATTGGTGAAATCTGGCCTCAGCAAATGCTGGATGAGTGGAGATATCTAGCTCGCATTTGCTAGGTTAATTCTGCGCTACGCGCTGTTACGCCGGAAAAGCACCATTTCGCCTTGGGTTTCCTGGGGATCTCCTCCGAGATGAGGTTTTGCAGACCTAGGAAAGTCCTTCTCGATCTCCTCGAAGGTCCCAGGTGTCGAACGGGGCCCCTGGATTTGGTGTTCGTGATTGACAGCTCGCGCAGCGTGCGCCCCTTTGAGTTCGAAACCATGCGGCAGTTCCTGGTGGGCCTCCTCCGCGGCCTGGACGTGGGGCCCAACGCTACGCGCGTCGGAGTGATCCAGTACTCGAGTCAAGTGCAGAGCGTCTTCCGGCTCGGCGCCTTCTCGCGCCGCGAGGATATGGAGCGCGCCATTCGCGCGCTGGTGCCGCTAGCTCAGGGCACCATGACCGGGCTGGCGATCCAGTACGCCATGAACGTGGCTTTCAGCGTGGCCGAGGGCGCGCGCCCGCCGGAGGCGCGCGTGCCGCGCATCGCTGTCATTGTGACCGACGGGCGACCCCAGGATCGCGTGGCTGAGGTGGCGGCTCAGGCGCGCGCCCGCGGCATCGAGATCTACGCCGTGGGGGTGCAGCGCGCCGACGTGGGCTCCCTGCGCGCCATGGCGTCTCCCCCGCTGGACGAGCACGTCTTCCTCGTTGAGTCCTTCGATCTTATCCAGGAGTTTGGCCTACAGTTCCAGGGTCGGCTGTGTGGTGAGTTAGGGGTGCTCTGGAATGATTTCTCATCGAGTAAATACCGGCTGGTCCCGGGAGGCACCGCCCACTCTAGCTTCAGCCCCACCCACCAGATGGCTAAGTGGCGCTGGGCTACCGCAGGCTCTCACATTCCAGGTCTGCCCACTTTTGCTTAGGCTTAGCCCACAAGGAGCACATTTAGCATGCCTGCTCACCCGATGAGCTGTTGTGGTTTACCACTGGTCTGAGGTCAAACTCCAAAATCCCCTCTCGACACAAGAAGCACCGCCTGTCACAGCTGAGAGCAATCGCCCACCCGGAAACTGTCATGCCCCGCCCACATGGGCATGGCTCCGCCTCTCTGTTTAGTTCCTCCCACAATGCTGCCCATCTATTCTGCACCTTGAATTATTCCGCCCACCTTGATTTAACACCTCTCCACCTCCTCTACCTTACCCCTCTGCAGTCCTGCCCCATCCCATTGACACATGTAGCCCGGTGGTGACCTCCTGTTCTGAGATTATTCATAGTGACTACTCAGGCACTTTCTTTCCCCAAGCCCTCCCATCTAGATCCTCCCTCTCACCTGAGGCTGGTCCCATCTAAAGCCGTACTTGAACTTGGTGACTGCCTCTGACCCCACCCAGTTTTTTTCTTGTTGGAGGGTTCTTCCCATCTGTCCCTCGCTGATTCTATACTTGTGTGTCCTCAGGAAAGGACCTGTGTGTTGAGGGGGGACACGGCTGCCAGCACCAATGTGTCAGCGCCCCGGGCACGTTCCACTGTGCCTGCAACCCTGGCTACCAGCTAGCTGCAGATAACAAGAGCTGTTTGGGTGAGAGCTGCCTCTGCCTTTGCAGTCTCACTGCTCCTGAATCTTCTGTGGCTCCCTATTGCCCCAGCATCAGACCAGTGAGTCTGGAAAGGCCTTTGGAAGTAAAGGTTCAGCACCTTTACGGGTCTAAAAAAGGGAAGCTATTGCCTGCGGTCACACAATTCCTTGGTGAAATCTTGACCCCACAGTTAAGTGTGCTTTCTACATCATTCTCTCCCTTATTTCAGGCTTGCCTCCTCCCTGGCTCCAATACGCCTCCCAAACTTGTTTGTGAATGCTCCCATGCACATCTTCTTACTGTTTCTGTTATGCAGACACTCACTTTTGGGGTCTTCAGTTAGGGTCTCCATACCCCTGCCCCCCGATATATGGTGGGGGGCATTCCTGCTTCTGCATCTCAGCTCTTTCTGGGCTGCCCTTGCTGCTTCTCTCTGCACCTGCAAATCCTTCAAGGCCTGGTTCTTCATTTTTGTCTTCTGAAAAGGTATGCCACACTATGCCTTCCTTATACAATTATGGTTTGCTTTTTCGCGTGTACGTGTGTCCACTCCTTTGAACATGATGGCAGCTACCACTCACCGAGTGCCGATTTGGTATTAGACGGTGCACTTCAACATTCACATACGTTATCTCTCAACCTCATAACGACTGGGGAAAAGAAGTCATGTGTTTCCAACAATGCAGATGTCAGCTGGGGTCTTCTTGTTTCTAGAACTTAGAAGAGGCTGGCTTGAAGCCATTTGAATCTTTCCCCAAGACCTCTGGGGATTCCCCAAGTGCTTACCTTCTGCGGTCACCTCTTGCTCTGAGCTTCTGCTGAATTCATTCAACTTATGGGTCCTCGCTCAATTTCTCAACCTGCACATGCTGTTCCTCCGTGTATGTAAATCAGCCTCTTCCTTGGTTTACACGCTTGTGTGCACAAGGCCATGTGTGTGTATATGTAAGTGGTGCGTATATCTGTTTTACTAACGATGGGGGTGAACAGAGTGTGCATCACATTTAAAATTCTTTTTTAATGTTTTTATTTGTTTTTGAAGGAGAGAGAGAGACAGAGCATGAGTGGGGGAGGAACAGAGAGAGACAGAGACACAGAATTCGAAGCAGGCTCCAGTCTCTAAGCTGTCAGCACAGAGCCTGATGTGGGGCTCGAACTCACAAACTGTGAGATCATGACCTGAGCTGAAGTCGGACGCTTAACCGACTGAGCCACTCAGGCGCCCTGAGTGTGCATCACATTTAAGTAAAGTCAAACATACACACACAAAAGAAACACCTGCTGATTATAATTGAATATTAGACACCATTGATCCCCAAAGTCCTCTGTCACCCCATTACAGGTGATTTTTCATGGGCAACTTCAGCCCACACAGGTACTCGTGCTCACATCATCTCTCTTGTTCTTCACTCCCATCTCCTTTCTAGGAACCCCAAGTTCTCACTCTTTTGTACAGGGCAATCTACACCTCTCCAGTCCCTACTTCCCAGCTCAGCTCTGGCTGTCTTTGTACATCTAAACCATCAAGATACTCAGCAGGCAATAGTTCACCCTCTTTAGAAGGAAGTTAGAAATAGCAGTTGCATTCTTCCATTATATTCCCATTTTGTGGATGGGGAAATGGAGGCTCAGATAGGTAAAGTGGCAGAACCTGGTCCTCCTCTGTGCGTCAGTGACCATCTTGAGAGCAGGGGCCCTTCTACACTTGTGGATTCTTGTTCTTATGCCTGGCTTAGTAGTGGGCACGCTGGGCTGCAGCTGGGCCTTGAGTTGGGGGAGCCACTTGGCCCACTAGGAAGGTGACCTGTGCTTATAGAAATCACAGATGCCTGGGGACCACCCCGGGCTAATTAGGTCAGGATCTTTGGGGGTTGCGGCCCAGGCGTAGGTCTTTTTTAAAAAGCTCCTCAGATGATTGTTCTGTCAGGGCTGAGAAGTGCAGGCCCAGGGCAGATGCTGAGCTCACCTCTTCCTCAGCCATTGACCTGTGCGCTGAAGGGACCCATGGCTGTGAGCACCACTGCATCAGCTCCCCAGGCTCCTATTCCTGCCGCTGCCGAGCTGGCTTTGTACTCCAGCAGGACCAGAGAAGCTGCAGGGGTGAGTGAGCCCCACCACCCGCCTCCTGGACTGAGGTCCCTGATGGCTCCAGTCAGAGGTGACACCTTGCTCTCTCTTCCCTCCCACCAGCCATTGACCACTGCAGCTTTGGGAACCACAGCTGCCAGCACGAGTGTGTTAGCACCTTTCGTGGGCCCCGGTGCCACTGCAGAGAGGGCCACGACCTGCTGCCCGACGGGAGGAGCTGTCAGGGTGAGGAGGGCTCTCTTGTGTTTGTGTCGAGGGGCAAGGAATCTTGGCTGGTGGAGTCCACCCTGACTCATCCTGATCTGTCTCTCCTTTAAGCCCGGGACCTTTGCAATGGTGTAGACCATGGATGTGAGTTCCAGTGTGTGAGTGAGGGCCTCTCTTACCGCTGCCTGTGCCCTGAGGGCCAGCAACTGCAGGCAGATGGCAAGAGCTGCAACCGTGAGTGCCGGGCGGGAGGGTGTTCTGTCGGCCTCTGCCCCACTGCCCTCATTCCGAGCGTGCTTGGCTCTGCCCTCGCTGTGGCCCAAGGGTGTGCTGTGAGTGTGTGTGTGTGTGTGTGTGTGTGTGTCCGTGACAGTGGGGTGGGGGCATGCAGAGGGCGTGCCATGTCCTGCCTCCATGTCTTTCCCCCTCTTCCTCTACCCTGCTGCCAAGGTTCATATCAAAAGTACACACTTGATCACATTTCTCCCTTTTCGAGAGTCTTCTGGGCTTACTAGTGCCTATCCCTGGGTTCAGATGCCTTACCCCTGAGTTTTTTGCATGGTGGGTACAGCCACATTAGTGGGTAGTGAAATCAAATTAGTGGATTACGACTAGCCTTTTTGGTTTTTTTTTTTTGTTTTTTAAAAAGAGAAAACAGAGTTACTGCCTATAGAAAGAGTAAGTGAGGTTTCACGAAACTTAATTACATGCAAGCATACCAAGTGTGTCATTTGTTATTGTTATTTTTTACTGTGGGGTGTGGTCAACATTTTGAAACCAGCAGCTTAGCTCATCATAGACAAGGTTTCCCACCACGCGCGTTTCCCACCATGCCTGCACACTTCATCCAGGCTGGCCGGCCCATTCCGGAAGGTGTCGAGAGCTGCCAGCTTCCGTGCCTCTGCACGTGCTGCTCCCACCATCCAGCATGTCCCTTCTCGCCTTGAAGAACTCCTGCCCATCCCTGAAGAACAAGTCAGATGTCACCACCTCCATGCAGCCTTCCTCACCAACGCTGGGAAGAATTAATTATTCCTACCTGGGGCTCCCTATCTGCCCCTCTTCCCTCGGCTGCAGCAGATAGCATGTCTGACCGGCTCTGTTCTATCCTGATTTCGTTAGGATCAGGATTATGTTCCTTTATTATTGAACCCCCTTCAGGGCCTCGCAAAGTCCCTGATTCAGAACAGGGGAGGCAACGCTGTAGAGTGATTTAGGAGCAGGGGTGTTGGGGTCAGACAGACCTGGCTTCAAATCTGGCTCAGCCACTACCAGCTATGGAGTCTGGAGCAAATCACTACCCTTCAGAACCTCAGGCTATATCAATGGGGATAATAACCCAAGATTATTGGAAGGATTGAGAAAAAATACATAAAGCACTTAGCCCAGGACTTGGCACAAGGTAAGCTGTCAAATAATAACATTTTTGTTCTTATTTGTCATTTTTATAGCTTATATATTAACAATATATATTCTTTCGATATATTATTGATAAATTTATTATTATAAAATTATATTCTTTTATTATTATTGCTATTATCACTTAGTACAGTGCCTGGCACAGGAAGGACTTCACACGTGGTACCTGTTATATAATAACTGTTTGCGAATGAATGACCCGGGGGGGTGGGGGTGGGGTGGGGCAGGGGGGTAGAAGGCTGCCACCAGCCAAGGGTCTGGCCCCCAATCCAAGTTCTTCTCACTACCTAGGGTGCCGGGAAGGCCACGTGGACCTGGTTCTGCTCGTTGATGGCTCCAAGAGCGTGCGCCCGCAGAACTTCGAGCTGGTGAAGCGCTTTGTGAACCAGATCGTGGACTTCCTGGACGTGTCCCCCGAGGGCACGCGCGTGGGGCTGGTGCAGTTCTCCAGCCGCGTGCGCACCGAGTTCCCGCTGGGCCGCTACGGCACCGCGGCCGAGGTCAAGCAGGCGGTCCTGGCCGTGGAGTACATGGAGCGCGGTACCATGACAGGGCTGGCGCTGCGCCACATGGTGGAGCACAGCTTCTCCGAGGCGCAGGGCGCACGGCCCCGCGCCCTCAACGTGCCTCGCGTGGGCCTGGTGTTCACAGACGGCCGCTCCCAGGATGACATCTCGGTGTGGGCGGCGCGTGCCAAGGAGGAAGGTGGGCTTGGCGCGGGACGCACTGGGCTGGGGTTGGGTGGGACGCGGAAGGGGTCCTTCCTGAGGCCTGGGGCACCCGCTGCGTCCTCCTGCCCTACAGGCATCGTCATGTACGCCGTGGGCGTGGGCAAGGCAGTGGAGGAGGAGCTGCGCCAGATCGCCTCCGAGCCTGCCGAGCTGCACGTGTCCTACTCCCCCGACTTCGGCTCCATGACGCACCTGCTGGAGAACCTCAGAGGCAGCATCTGCCCTGGTGAGCACATCTGACCCGGGACCCGTCCCCTCCAGCCAGTGCCCCGCCTCGGATCTTGCCCCTTCCTATGCAACGCCGTCCTGGATAGAGTTATAACCCGGCGACGGACCCACTAGACAGAGCCTTGTTACTCAAAGTGTGGTCCGCGGACCAGTGGCAGGGCTGTCGCCTGGTGGCTTGTTAGAACAAGCAGCCCACAGCTGCCCAGGCCTAATGAATCCGATTTTGTCCTTTAACAAGACCCTCGGGTGATTCCGAAGGACGTGGAAGTTAAAGAGCACTAGACTAGGCTGGCTCCTGCCCCTCAGATTAGCGGGTGCTCAGAGTAATTTCTTTCCCAAAGGCATGCCAAACTCCTTGTTCACGGAGTCACGTCATAAATCCCTTTAACTTGTTGGAATTCAACTATACAGATCTGGCAAAGTGGCAGGACCGAGAGTGTTCCAAGGACACAAAAACGTGTGCTTTTTGGACACTATAGCCTCCCAATTCAGTTCATCTACTTCATCTGGTGTGCAGTTGAGGAATAAGGGACCCAGTCTATCTGTGGAGGAGAAGAGGGCTGTTGACCCTTGTGTCCTGTACTTTGTAGGTCGTGTAGGGAACTTCTCGGGGGGAATTTTTACCATGGAGTCTTTGCATTCCAACCCAGAGATGTGGCTTTTCTTTCCCGTTACCGGGCCCCTCCAGAGCTAGGTTCGGTAGAGCTGGGCTGGCCTGCGGAGTCTGCAGTTTTGAGAAAGAGTTTAAAAATATATGTACATAAACATAGGTGTGTGCATACATACATGTACATACATGAATATGTATACACGCGTGTGTATGTATATACACACACACCCCTACCTCTCTCCCTGTCCCTCTCCCTCTCTCCACGCTAATCTAATAATTAGCTAGGGTATTGTGGAGGCACCGGAATAGATGCTCTTTCATGGCCCTCCTGTCCTGACTCGTATGTCCCCTGCAGTGTGTCTTTGAGCAAGTCACTTAACCTCCACCCCTACCTTAACTTCTCTCTTCTGTAACAGGGGAAGGTGCTGGCTGCCCAAGCTTGCTTCCAGCTCTAAAATTCTTTTTTTTAATGTTTATTTATTTTTGAGAGAGAGAGAGAGAGAGAGAGAGCAAGTGGAGGAGGAGCACAGAAAGAGGGAGACACAGAATCCGAAGCAGGCTCCAGGCTCTGAGTTGTGAGCACAGAGCCCGATGCGGGGCTCAGACCTACAGACTGCAAGATCATGACCTGAGCCAAAGTCAGCTGCTTAACTGACTGAGCCACCCAGGTGCCCCTCCAGCTCTAAAATTCTAAGAGAAATCTGGGCTCTGTGGTTGAAGCTCTTCACCAATTGGCTGTACAACTTTGAGCAGATCTTTCTCCCTCTCTGGCCCTTGGTTTCCCCAGCTGTGAAGTTAGGAGTCTTTGCAGGACTGTTATCAGTCCCATTGATGACATGACATACAGCAATTCACTAAGGGTCCAACAAGACTAAGAAATCACTCTTCAGTCATAAAAGCAATTCTTTTGTGAAGGCCACGCACCAGGCACTGTGCTGTAATATTAAAAAGGGCACATGTTTACAAAATTTCAGTGAATCTAAGACCATCCATTGTAAGATTCCCCATTTTATATACTTCTGAGAAAAAACAGGTGCCGAATTTAATCGTAAGACATGTATTTTGATTTCAGAAATGTTGAAATGTGCGTGGAGATAGACTTGGATCAGTGGGTTTTAAAATTTTTTTTAATGTTTATTTTATTTTTGAGAGAGAGAGAGAGAGGGAGAGAAACGGGGGTGGGGGGGCAACAAGAGAGGGAGACAGAATCCAAAGCAGGCTCCAGGTTCTGAGCTGTCAGCACAGAGCCCCACGCGGGGCTCGAACTCACGAAGTGCGAGATCATGACCTGAGCCGAAGTCGGATGCTTAACCGACTGAGCCACCCAGGTGCCCCATGGATCAGTGTTTTTGTTTGTTTGTTTGTTTTGTTTGTTTATTTTTTGATCAGTGGTTTTTAAACATCAATGTGTGACAGATTCACCTTGAGGGTTTGTTAAAACACAAATTGTTGGGCTCGAACCCCAGAGTTTCTGATTTAGTAGGTCTGAGGTGGAGTCTGATAGTTTGCATTTCTTTTTTTTTTTTTTAACGTTTATTTATTTACTTAGAGAGAGAGAGAGCAAGCAGGAGAGGGGCAGAGAGAGAGGGAGAGAGAGAATCCCAAGCAAGCTCCTCAGTATGGAGCCTGAAGCGGAGCTCGAACACATGAACCCTGATACCATGACCTGAGTCGAAATCAAGAGTTGGACGCACACTGGCCACCCAGGGACTCCTGATAATTTGCATTTCTAATAACTTCCTAGGTGCTAACTGATGGTGGTGGTCCAAGGACCACACTTTAAGAACTACTAGTCTCATTGAAACACACAAATAAAGTGTATACTTAAGCTGGGCAGTGTTCTAGATATTCCCTCTCTAATAAAATAGTCACTAGCCACATGAGCCCACTTAATTTACATAACTTTAAAAAGTTAGAATTTTTAGTTCTTCAATCACACTAGCCACATTTCCAATGTTAAACAGCTGCACGTGGCTGGTGGCTACAGCACTGGACGGAGTGCAAACAGAACACTTCCATCGTTGCATGAAGTTTCATTTGGAGAGTGCTGCCGTGTGGACTCTTGCTACTCAAAGTGTGGTCCGTGCACCAGCAGCATAGGCATTGCTCGGTCTTAGAAGCGTGGAGTCTCCTCTCTCTCTCCTTTGCCATTCCAAATCAGAATCTGTATTTTAACAAGATCTGGTGATTCCAATGAGCATTAAAGCTTGAAAAGCACTGTTCTAAGATGTACGCACACACGCACACACGCACACATGCACACACGCCGTAGAATCCTCAGCACCACCCAATGAATAGATTTTCTCCTTGTATCCGTTTTTTACAGACAAGGAAACTCAGGCTTAGAAAGGTTGGGTGAGTTTTCCATATCTCACAGCTACCTAGCTGGTATTCATCCCAGGCCTGTTTGAATCCAAAGCCCACATACTCAGCCACAGGCGAGCGGAGCCGCCAGGGCCGGCTCGTCTTCCTGCAGATTCTCATTCCCCTGACTCTCTGTGCCCGGCTGGCAGAGGAGGGCATCGGCGCGGGTACAGAGCTTCGGAGCCCGTGCGAATGCGAAAGCCTCGTGGAGTTCCAGGGTCGCACGCTGGGGGCGCTCGAGAAGCTAACGCAGAACCATATCCTTTGGGGCAGAGCCCGGGCTGGAGGGGAGGGGATGGGACCCCCGACCCCCCATCGGCTTCCTTAACTGCTCACTGGCCCAGCTGGCGGCGCGCCTGGAGGATCTGGAGAACCAGTTGGCCAGCCAGAAGTGAGGGCCGCCGGTGGCTCGGAGCCGGGCAGGGACGCGGCCCTGCGGACTGGGTCCCCCGTGTGCCGTCGGGGCGCCGGGGCCGGGCAGCACCGGGGCCCCGGGGGCTTGGGCTGGCGGGGAGGGGGCGCTGGCGGGCTCCCAGCGCTGCGCTCGAGCTGGCCTCGCCTGGACCAGAAGCCGGACTGCGGCGGACGGAGGCGCGAGCTAGCTCCGCACGCCGTCGCTTTGTGCTGTGCTCAGTTCTTTGTTGGGTTTCCTTTTGTTTTCTTTTTCTTAAAAAAAAAAAAAAAATTTTTTTTTTCCACGGGGTCGGTTTGTGGGTCTTGCTCTGCCGCCAGAGGGAGGGGAGGACAGACGGAGCGCGCTCCGGAGGCGCCTGGGCGGCGTCTCCTCGGAGAAAGGCGCTTTGTGCGGGGGGTCGGCCTGGGGGGCAGGGGGCCGGGCGCTGCTTCCCCCTCCTTGTTTATTCAGCCGCGAACAGACGGCTCCTTATGCGCGCTGCGGGAAGGGAGGGGGCTCGGCGCGAACCCTCGGGGTCTGAACGAGACTGCGCCCCTCCATCCCCCCCCCTCCGCCCCCGAGGGTCCAGCGCTTCGCTCTCTGGTCTTGCGTATCTCATGGTGCCCCCAGATCGGGCTGAAAAGCTGCTACAGTTGGGCCAGGGGGTTGGCGAGGAAGCGAGAGGCAGTCATTGAACCCCCTAAATGGACGGGGAGGGGGCGTATAGGTGAGTTTCACCTGGATTTTCTCTCCCTCCTGCACTACTTTGGGAGAAGAGGAGGTGTCAGCCAGGACCCCTGGCCAAGAGCTGCCTGTTCAGGGCTTCCTCTGCCCACCACTTCCAAAAATAAAACAAACAAAAACAAACAAACAAAAAAACAAAACAAAAGCCAACCCTCAATCAGGAAAGAACACAAAGCCTGCCGTTTCCCAAGTGCATGTGAGAAACTGATTAAAATACTTCAGTCCTGGGTGCTTGTGGCCAATTACTCTTGGTTTGTTTCCTTACCTGTAAAATGGGTCCTGAAATTGTTACCCCCAAGGGTGGGGGTGAGAATGGAGGAAATTATTCTAAAGCATCTGACATTGTGCCTGGTACATGTTAGGCCCTCAATTAATGGTAGCTATTAATCTTATGTTAATACTATTGTATTTAGTCTTGGGCATTATTCTAAGTGATTTGCAGGTGTTTTCATTTTACCCTCACAACAACCTTATGAGGTAGGAATTATTGCCTTTATCATCCCCATTTTATAGATAAGGAAACTGGGGCATAGAGAGGTTAAGTTTCCCAAAGTCACAAAACTAGTAAGAAGCAGAATCAGGGTGTATTAGTTTCCTGTGGCTGCTGTAACAATTACCAAATTCAGTGGCTTTACACATTTATTACCTTATATATTTTTTAGTTTATTTTGAGAGAGCACTTGCATGCGCATGAGTGGGAGAGGGGCAGAGAGAGAGAGAGAGAGAGAGAGAGAATCCCAAGCAGACTCCAAGCTGTTAGGATCCCACAAACTGTGAGATCATGACCTGAGCCAAAATCAAGAGTCCGGTGTTTAACTGAGTCACCGACACCCCCAAATTTATTACCTTATGGTTCGGGAGGCCAGAAGTCTAAAATTGGCTGGCAGGGCTGCATTTCTTCTGAAGGCTTCTGTTTTCATGCAGCTTCTAGAGGCTGCATGATTTCCTTGGCTTGTGGCTTCGTGTCACCTCCACCGCTCCTTCTGGCGTCACATCTCCTTCTCTGACTCTGACCCTCCTGTCTCCATTTTACAAGGACCCTTGGGATTATATTGGGCTGCCTCAGATACTCCACACCAGCCTCCCCATCTCCAGCTCAAACTTCGTCACATCTGCAAAATCCCTTGCCACATCAGGTGACAGATTCACATGTTCCAGAGACTGGAATGTGGACATCTTTGGGGGTCCATTATTGGGCCTTACACACAGGTCTGAAGCCCCACAGATTGGCCTCAGAGCAGAGCTCCGAAGCACTTCTGTGCCTGACACCTTGCTAGGCTTGAAGAAGGAGAAATGTAATTGAGAAAAACCCCTGAGGTTTTTATCGCCTCTGAGGTGGGAGAGCTCAGGGCTGAGGGGGTGAGGTGCACCTGGCTATAACCGCCACAGGAAGAGGGACCTTCAGGTGAGAAAGGAGTAGGTGGGTAAGGGGCAGGTAAGCAGGGAGAAATCCTAGAGGAGGAGACCTTTGAGCCTAGACTTAAAGCATGGCTGGAGTTTCTGCGTGGCGTGTGTGTGGCCAGGAGTGACTGGAGTATCGGGGAGCAGGATGATTGAGCTCTTACCCACACATGAGCCCAAGTGCCAAGCACAGTGCCTGGCATGCTACCTCATCGGCCCGCCAGGCCTGGAGGACAGATTTGCCCGCCCAGGATCCCGCAGTGAGAGAACCCCAGTTGGATCAGGCAGCAGCCTGGGGGGGGATCTGATTAAGACCGGGTCCTCAACTGATGCGGGGAGCTCTGAAGGCAAAGGGCGCCTTCCTGCTTCCCTCCTCCCCAGCATGGCAGGTACTGACAGCTCTGGCCTTTTTTTCTCACCAGCTCTTTCCTCCCGCAGTCTCCCCAGCTGCCACTGGATGGCGCCTGGAGCCCTGATTTGGAGTTGGGTTCCAGAGCCCTAACAGGCACTTGGCACCCAGCATTTGGACTGATGAGCCAGGCCTGTCCTTCCCCATAAGATCCTCCTTTCCTATCATGCCCCTACCCCACTCTGGAAGACCCGGCACCCTAGCCTAGAAGCCGCTTCTATTCCTTAGGCATTGGCCATACACCCCTGGCTTTGCAGACCAGACCTGCTACTTACCAGCTGTGCGTCCATGTTGACAAGTGCTGGCTCCCTTGTCCATCTTCCAACTCGTTCCTTCTCTTATTTCCCTTTCCTCTTAGTCCTTTTGTCCTTTTGGATAAGAAAAATGTCCCACATGTGGGTAGCTTGCCCTTGTTTCTTTGTTGGCCTCCTTTTCCTTCAATGGACAGAAGACTTATAAAGGATTCATCAGTTCAGCAAAACAAACATCCATTAACCCAAGAACAGAAAGTAAGAAGCCAAGTTAACAGTGGAGGGAGGGGAACACTGCCAGGCAAGCTTAGGTCGAGAGAACACACGGAGACTGAGCAGAGCCTGGTCTTTCTGGAGTCTGGGCGAGCAGGGAAGTTGTGAATCTGGTAAGACTGGGCACAGGCAATTATGTTTTGGGGGACGCTTGAGCCCTGGTCTCCTGGAGGGAACTTGGCGCCCTCAGCCCCCTTGGTTCCCTGGAGATTTGAACATTTAAAAAGGACAGTATCTTCTGCAGTGGCTGACTGAGATGTGACTCAAGGAGCTGTTTCTTATCCTTGGTAACATGCACTAGACGTGGTCTGGGATGGGAAAGCCAAGGGCAGGAAGAGCCTGTAATCTCAGCCAGTCACCCTGACTCCTTTCTGAATTTCACCTCTCTGCGTTCTCTATTTCTCCATGATTTTTGGCATTTCCATCCTTCTATTCTGTCTCCAAGCTCTCTCTTCTCCGTGTCTTCAGTTGGCAAAGCTGCTCTTTCTGAGCGTTATCTCATCTTCTGGATCTTTAGACCCAAGATAGTCAGAAAAGGGAGAGAAGAAAATTATCGATCACAAAACACCTACAGTGTGCCAGGGACAATGCTACGCCTTACATCTTCTTGTTTAAACCCCTCAACCTATAGGAGGGAAAACAGGTTCGAAGAGGCCAGTTGTCAAGGTCACAGAGCTTCAACGCTAGGATTTGCACCCAGGGGTCCCTGATCCCAGAGTGGGCCCCTTTCTCGTTTCTACCCTTCAAGTTATCAGGGACAAGTTTGAACGTTTTCCAAGAAACTCTGACTGGGAAACTTAAGAGGCAGACAAAAGCAACACCCAAAGTGTGGAAGGGAAGAGGGGACAGGGTGGTGGCTCTTTGTTCAGGGGCATCTCAAACAAGTTTAAAACTCCCAGGTCTGTGAGGCAACTGTTCATTACGCTCTTCACCCTGCCCTGGGCAGCCCCCCACCCTCCACCTGCCCCCATGCCCCGCTCTGCCTTTCCCAAGTTGAAGGTGATTCTTTTTCCTGAGGTGAATATACCTTCTGGTGCTCCCCTGGGACTTCCCCCTCCCCGGCCAGGGGGCACAGGGCAGATGAAGTTTTCCCTGGCAGCTAAGCTGGGGGGTGAGGGTTCGTGGAGGGAACCAGCAGAGGAAAGTAATGATGGCATCACTAAAACACATCGAGGACAGCCAGATCCATTTTGTCCCAGAAGAACGAGAAAATCTCAGGGTGGCCTCTGTCCCCTGATAGAGGGCGACTATTCCTAATCTTGGCAGATGCTCAAAACATGCCTTCCCAGAGAGTATTTCTTGAATGTCTAGTTCAGAGACATGTTAGATATTATGCTAGGCACTGGGGGTGCAATGGTAAAAAAAAGAGGGTCACATTCCTTTGTCTGCAACTTATGTTGTAGGAGGGAAAGGCAGACAACAAGTAAGTGAATAAAGATTCAAATAGTGAAAAATACTAGAAAGATGCTAAAATAAAGGTAGGAACAGTGCCGTCCAAAAGAATTTCTGTGATGATGGGACTGTTCTGTATCTTCACTGTCCAATATTGGCGGCCAACATGTGGCTACCGAGCCCTGGAAATGTGGCTAATGCGGCCGAGGAACTGAATTTTACAAATCTCTCTCTCTTTTTTTTAATGTTTCTTTTTTAGAGGGAGAGAGAGCGGGGGAGGAGCAGAGAGAGGGAGACACAGAATCAGAAGCAGGCTCCAGGCTGTGAGCTGTCAGCACAGAGCCTGATGCGGGTCTGGAACTCATGAACCATGAGATCACGACCTGAGCCCAAGTCAGACGCTCAACCGACTGAGCCACCCAGGTGCCCCTGAGGAACTGACTTTTAAATATCATCTTATTTCATGAATTTGTGAATTAAGTAAAAGTTAAACAGCCCCCTGTGGTTATTGGCTATTGTACTGGAGAGCATGGGGGTTGAGGAGGACCTGGCAGGGGGAAGAGAGGTGAGGACTTCGGAAGGGGTGGTGGTCTTTCAGCTGAGGTCCTAGTGGGGAGAAGGGGCCAGCTTTGCAGCGTTCCAGGGAGAGAGTGTAAATCAGGGCTTCAGGCCCAACCAGCCAGGTGACCCCAGAGCCTTGGAACAGAAGGCCTGGGGGCTGGAACTCTGGGGGGACAGCAGGGTGGGAGTTGAAGGTGGGGGGAGAGATGACTGCTGAGCCGGGCAGGCCGTGGGGAGGGCGCTGGATGCGTTCCTGAAGGCCTCGCTCAGTCTGCACCTGTCAGGCCCCTCTGCTCCCCTGCCTTGCCCGCCCCCTTCTCTCTCAGGGCGGGCGAGGCTGCTGTGAGATCAGGTGATGTTCACTCGCTTCAGAAACTTAAAACACTGCCCGTGAGAGAAGGATGGACCCCCGGCTCTGAGTGTGGTCCCAGGCTCAGCATCACCTGGGAAGCTGCAGGAATGCACATTCTCAGGTCCCACTCTAGATCTGCCTCCCAGCTCCGGGGGTGGGCCCAGCACTCTGTGTTTCCACGAGCCCCCCGGGGGGCAGTGATGCACACCCGAGTTTGCCGGCAGCTGTGGAAGAGGGACGGCCTTCACTTCCTCTTCCTCGGCCTCGTTCATGGCTCCTCCACCAGGTGCCCCACAGTGTCCCCCACCCCCAGCCCTGACAGAGCTCCAGGAGGGCAGGTGTCCGTGCTCACCAGTCCTCCTACAGGACTGGCTCAGTTTTCAGCTCCACATACACAGATTAAAAAAGCAAAACAAACACAAAACCAGCATGGGGCGCCTGGGTGGCCCAGTCGGTTAAGCATCTGACTCTTGATTTTAGCTCAGGTCACGATCTTGCAGTTCATGGGATCGAGCCCTGTGTCAGGCTCCTTGCTGACATCTTGGAGCCTGCTCGGAATTCTCTCTCTCTCCCTCCCTCTCTGCCCTTTCCCAGTTCATGCTGTCTCTCTCTCTCTCTCTCTCTCTCTCTCTCTCTCTCTCTCTCAAAACAAATAAACATTAAAAACAAAAAACAGGGCACCTGGGTGGCTCAGTCAATTGAGCGTCTGACTTTCAGTTTCAGCTCATGTCATGACCTCACAGTTCTTGAGTTCAGACCCCACATCGGGCTCCGTGCTGACAAGGCAGAGCCTGCTTGGGATTCTCTCTATGCCTCTCTCTCCCCCCCCCTCCTACTCTGTCTCTCAATAATAAATAAATAAACTTAAAAAACCCCAAATAACCGGTAAATAAATTCTTTGTATTAAAAACAATTTTTGATTATAAGAGGAATTCAGGCTCATTGTTAAAATAAAACATGAATAGCGCAGAGTAGCCAGTGAAAAAAAAAATCGCCTGGCTCTCCAAATCCCATTCCCCAGAGGTAACCACAGAACAATGGTTTCTTGGGATTCTTTCCAGATGTTTCCTGTGCCCACAGAGGCAGCCAGGGTAGTGCTCTGAAGCCAGTCTGCTTGCTTTGGAATCCTAAGTTTGTTTCTTATTTGCTGAGTATGTTGGACCCCTCATCTTAGTTTCCTCATTCATAAAATGGAGCTGATAATAGTTCCAACCTCATGGAATTGTTGTGAGTGTTCAATAAGTGAATTCTAGCAAACTTATCAGTGCTCAGCATCCAGGAAGCACTACCTAAGTGATTTCAGTATGTATTTTTATAAGCCTTTTTTTCTTTTCTTTTTTTAAGTTTATTTATTTTTGAGAGAGAGAGAGAGAGAGAGAGAGAGAGGATGAAGTGGTGGAGGGGCAGAGAGAGGGGGAGAGAGAGAGAATACCAAGCAGGCTCTGTGCTATCAGTGCAGAACCCGACTCAGGACTCGACCCCACAAACCACGAGATCATGACCTGAGCCGAAACCAAGAGTTGGATGCTTAACCAACTGAGCCACCCAGGCGCCCCTCTTTTTTTTTAAGTTTATTTTTATTTTTATTTTTTCCAAACCAAACTGTATGCAGCTTTATTAAAGATATTTTTGGGGTGCTTGGGTGGCTCAGTCGGTTAAGCGGCCGACTTCGGCTCGGGTCATGATCTCACAGTCCGTGAGTTTGAGCCCCGCGTCGGGCTCTGTGCTGACAGCTCGGAGCCTGGAGCCTGTTTCAGATTCTGTGCCTCCTTCTCTCTCTGACCCTCCCCTGTTCATGCTCTGTCTCTGTCTCAAAAATAAATAAACATAAAAAAAATTTAAAAAAAAACAAAAAAAAGATATTTTTCATAGAAAATCATGGTATTTCAGGCAGGACACGGACAGATGATTGTTAACAGGGTACGACAATTTCCAAACTCCCTTCTTCAATGAACCACCAATATCAGAAAGCCAATGAAGTCTTCATGGGATGCTCCGAACAGGGAAAGTATAGAGTGAGGTTGACAGTTCATATTTAGCATGTTGTGGAACAACTTTTCACAAGCCGACCCGGACTTCCAAGAAATGAAATGAAAATGGCAGCATTACCCATCTGAAGATCCACAGCTAGAAAAGGAGCTCTTTGGAGGTATGCTATCTCCATGGTGACACTGTAAACTCCAGATCACCTGATGTACTGGGGACCATGTTTTGGTGTCAGACTCCAGTAGGTCTCTGGGTTTAAGGGGGTCAAGTCTAAGTTGAAGGTGGAGGGAGAAGAGGACATAAAAAATGAATTTTAGTTTTTCCACACCACAAGACGTCTGTGCCAAGGTGGCTAATGTGTGTCAACATCAAGGAATCCCTCCTCCTGGGAAGCAAGAGGAAGTTTCTCAAAACTGGAAGGGAAAGGTGTTTTTCCCCTTGTCGCAATCTAGCTTTGGAGATATTCGAGTCATGACATATGCCCTTCCTCCAAAACAATGAAGTGTTCTGTGTGCTAACAACAGAGCTTAAAAAAAAAGTGAAACAATTCTGCGTTTTTATAAAATTGGATAAAAAATCGTATTTCAAACTGTATATTCATCAGAAGTGCACACTTATCAAAAATGCACACACTTCAGTTGGTATCTCCTACAAACCTCTTTTTATTTACTTTATTTTATTTTTAGAGAGAGAGCGAGAGAGAGCATGTACATAGGGGAGGGGCCAAGGAGGGAGAGAGAGAGAGAATCTTAAGCAAGCTCCACACTCAGTGTGGGGCTTGATCCCATGACCTGGGATCATGATCTGAGTTGAAATCAAGAGCCGGACACTCAATTGACTGAGCCACCCAGGTGCCCCTTTATGACTTTTTTTTTAAGTTTATTTCTTTATTTTGAGAAAGACAGAGACAGCGCAAGTGGGGGAGGGGCAGAGAAGGAGGGAGAGAATCCCAAGCAGACTCCTTGCTGCCTGCGCAGAGACTGGCTCGGGGCTCAAACCAATGAAATGTGAGATCATGACCTGGGCTGAAACCAAGAGTCTGACGCTTAACCGATTGAGCCACACAGGCACCCTTATAACTTTAATTTTAAGAAACGAGGTGCTGTGTTTCCTTTCCTAACCTCTCTTGTTGCACAAATGACTGGCTATGGCCAGACCTGTTTTCATTCCCCGACTGCCCTTGAGGCAGGTTCCATGGGCACATCCCTCTCTGCTCTGCAACATTAAACAAATCAGTCAGCTGTCACAGTGTTTGCCCAGAGAAACTTCTCGTGGTTGTAATCATTTCATGTTCTATTTGTTGCTACATGTAAAATTTATATTTCTGAGGACTGGGCAAGGATCTTGGTATGATTGCTTAACTGTTATACTCTATTAATTTTTAAAAATTAATCACTAAATTGAATTTAAGTAATTAGAAATTCTTTTTTTTGTTTGTTTTTAGGTTTAATTTATTTTGAAAGAGAGAGGGAGAGAGAGAGCAGGGAAGTGGCAAAGAGAGAAGGAGAGAGAGAATCCCAAGCAGGTTCTATGCTCAGTGTGGAGCCCAAAACATGGCTTGATCTCACACTGTGAGATCATGACCTGAGCTGAAATCAAGAGTCAGACGCTTAACCAACTGAGCCACCCAGGCGCTCCTCTATTAATTTATTTTTAAACCAATAGAGATAAAGATAGTTTTATTGTGAGTGTTGCAGGGTCTCCGACTTATTTATACAAGGCATTTTGATGAAGGTTCTCTTGAAAAAACAGCCAACAAATTTAAAATTAGTAGATGAGGTCACTAATGGCAAAATGCAAATAACAGCCTTATCCCCCCAAATAACTTTGAAATAAGAATTTTATGACCCTTGGGAGGATGATAAAAGGAATAACATTCGCAAAAAGAGAGCAAGAGATTGTAAAATAAAAATAGGAGGATATGAATCAAGAACTGATTGATATGGAAAAAGAAAGAAAAAATTAGAAAAAAATACATACAGCTCAAGTTCTAGAATGAGAGGAAACAAAGTCAGAAGAAATATGCAAAGAAGCAATGGGAGAGCATTTTTCCGGAATCGAAAGAGGTTGTGAGTGTTCACACTGAAAGCATAGATCAAGTATAGAGCAGAGTGAATACATTAACATCTAGGCAACAAGATACATGGCTTTGGTTACAAGTCCACGGCATTGACTGGAAGCAAATGGGCCAGAAACCGATGAAAGTTATGGGTTGTATCGGGAACAGTCCAACAATGGCCAAGGGCATTGCTTATTCTGGAAGGCAATCCTCAGGATCTATTGTACCTATAGGAGAGGTGGGGAAGACCTACAGAGATGAGGATCACCTTTGGCCTTGTTCTTTCCTATTGTGATGAAGGAAGGCTGGATATACCCAGAGGGGTGTATGTGATACTCGGACCCCCTCACAGCTGTGAGATGAAAGGCCAGGGCTGCAAGGCTGTGTCTGGACAGGCGTGTGCTCCCATTTTGAAAAGATCCAGAAGAGGGTGGCCTCATGCGACCCACTTATGACTGCAGCCTTTGGCGCCCTGGGCCATGGATAAGGGATCCTCTGCCTGTGTTTACCTCTTAGGGAAGCACCTGTCTGGCATTTCTATCTTCAACACTTTCTTCCATCACCTCAACAATTTTGCACAAGAAGCTGTGGTGTAAGACATCAAATTAAGACTCAATATTATGTGTTGCCTCGACATCTGGTAAGACTGGAGGAGCTCTGGAATGTCCTAATCTCAGCCTCCCCTCACCCCCACTCTGCACCCACTAATAAAGTCTCCTAGCTAAACAACCCCCTTATCAAAGAACCAGGCACAGTTCCTGCTTATCCCTAAGTTGCCTGTTTCAGTTCCCTGTAGTGATGGAATTATTCAAACCAGCCAATTATATCCTCCCATGGGAACCAGAGGACATCCTACCTTCTCGATACTACAAACCCATCTTCCCACAACCCATTGAACCCAGTGTCCGCTCTGTTTTCAAGCGCTACCTCCATGTTCCACTGTGCGGTATGTGGGTCTTCCCTCAAGCTGTGAGTGTATGTCACGGTAAACTGCTCTTGATATCATCTGTCCAGCGTTGAGGGTCATGTGTGGCCATCCTCAACCCCTAGGGCAGGAATCCCTCCCTCACCAACAAGGTCTGCCCTAGAAGTGTCTCTACCCCAGTCCCTTCTGATCAGGGTTCTGGGGCTTAAGGCTGCTCGGGGCTGGGGAACAGGGGGCCACATCTTACAGAGTCTTGGATTGGAACTTCAGCTCTGCCATCGACTGGCTGATTGACCTCAGGCAAGCCCTGTACCTCTCTTATTGTCAATATTGGTTAAGGGTTGGTTGCAAAACCAGGAACCACTGTGGCTAAGTTTAAGCGGAGAGCGATTTATTGTCAGAAACTGGCATTCTACCGAATTGCTCAGGGGGGCTGGAGGAGGCTGTAAGCTGAGTTTCTGGGAAAATTTCCTTCCCTGAGTCATGCTGGTTTGGCACAGTTCAGGAAGCTACCTACTGGAGAACCATGCTGCCTCTGCCGCGGTCTGTGCCCTGCACTCCGCGTCCTTGCAGACTGAGTTCTGTGTCAGCGTTTTAGAGAGCGCATCTGATTGGTGAAACTCAAATCGCAGCCAGAACCCTCGCTCTGACAGGTCAGGAAATGTAGCTTTAACTTTCTCCAGCCTCTGTGCTATAGAGAGTTACACCGGAAAGAAAGAGGTCGGAGTGGATGTTGAGTGAGTCAATCCACAGGTTCTGCCTTAGCTTCGGCTCTCCACCTCTGAAGTGGTTTGCTGGGGTCCCTGGGTGGGTTGGGAATGAATGTGGGGGTGCTGCCTCAAGTCAAACCTAAACTTATTTCATAGAGTCCTTCTGGAGGGATCTAAATAAGTGTTTTTCAACCCTATGGACCCAATGTTCATCCCCCCCAACCCTTTTAACAACAAATCTTTTGTTACATCCCCTTTATTAATCTACACCTGTTATATCAGAAACAGGTCACTATCACATACTAACTGTAATGATAGAAATGAAGTAAAAGGAAAGTATAATTTATAGTAAAAGGATATGTGTTTATATACATATACATATACATACATATATACATATGTGTATATATATATATATATATACATATATATGTATATATATATATATGTATTAGAGAGAGAGAGAGAGAAAGCACAAGCAGAGGAGGGGCAGAGAGAAAAGGAGAGAGAGAGAGAGAGAGAGAGGAGAGAGAGAATCCCAAGCAGGCTTTGCACTGAGCCTGATGCAGGGCTCGAACCCATGAACTGTGAGACCATGACCTGAGCCGAAGTTATGTGTTCCAATGTTTCAGTGCTCCACCAGGGCTACTTGAAGATGTGATCAAGTTGCCAAGAGCTCTCGAACTGTGGGGATGTGATAGACACAGTTGTAGTTACAACTCAAAGATTATGGAAGTGTTTCTCTTGGGGATATCATGTTGTAAAATGGCCAACAGCTCTTGATAAAGTTCTGAACAAAAGGTAATCTTCCCTGGGGCATCTGGGTGGCTCAGTCAGTTAAGCATCTGACTCTTGATTTGAGCTCAGGTCATGAGCTCACAGTTTATGAGCAGCGTGGAGCCTGCTTGAGATATTCTCTCTCTCTCTCTCTCTCTCTCTCTCTCCCCCTTGCCGGCTTGTGCTCTCTCTCTCTCTCTCAAACATAAATTAAAAAAAAATTTTAAAGGTAATCTTCCCTGCATTTACATGCTAGTTGCATTCCTGAAAAAAAATCAGTGGTTCTTAAAAGTAGACAAAATATTTTGTGCTTATACATAAAATGAGTTTGGTACTAGGCTCATATAAACAGATGCTTCACCTTCAAAGTGTCCAGCAAGATATTAAAAAAAAACCCTTTAAAAATGAAAGAAAAATTAATATAACACAAATGTCCTGTCGACCATCTTCAGGTGTATAATTCCATGACATTTATGCTTCACAATGTTGTGCAACTATCACCTCTCTTTAGCTCTAAGACATTTCCACCACTCCAGGTTTCTTTTGAAACCTGTCCCCATTAAGCAGTTTCTTCCCATTCCGCTCTCCCCCAGGCCCTTGGGAACCACTAGTCTGCTTTATGTCTCTGTATGTCTCTATATGTCTCTTTACGTCTCTATACTTACTTATTCTGGAAGCTTTATACGATGGATTCATAAAAGTAGGTGATCTTTTGTGTCTGGCTTTTCCCTCAGCATAGTGCTTTCAAGGTTCATCCACATGGTAGCATGGATCAGTATTTGAATCCTTTTTATGGCTTAATCATATTCCATTGTATGGGTGTACCAACACTGGAAAAACAATTCAGTCCTTCCTCAAATAGGTCAACACAGAATTACCCATGTAATTCCCATAAGACCCAGCAATTCTGCTCTTAGGAGTCAGTAGAAGCCAGAGTTGGAACTTGCCTCTCTCCAACCCAAGTTAATGCTCATTCTGTATGGAGCCTCCATCCACCCCACTGAACCCTAAGGGTGGGAAAAAAACACAGCAGGTTCCCAGTGCCTGGGTCTGATTGCATCCCCAAGACCTGATTCCCACCACCAACAGGAGAGAATGGAAGCTCCCTCATAGAATATAAGCTGCTCTCAGTAGAACGTAATCTCCTCATTTTCTATAAGGTTCAAAAGGACAGAGAGAGTTTTCATTATTTCTGAATTCCCCATGCCTAGGGACATGCCTGGCACATGGCACATGGTAGGTTTTAACATGTATTTGTTGAATGAATGAATGCATGTGTGAATGAATGAAGACTGTGTGGTCCTGTGGTCCAAAGATTCTCTTTCTTCTCCCTGGATGGAAAAGTGAAAGATTTGTCCCTAGCGTGAGCACATGCTTTAAGAATAACTTTGGGCTCCATTCATCGGTGTCCCCTCAGCTCTCAACTCAGGGCCAGACACGTAGTGGATAACGCACGCAGTGAATCAGTACATGCTTTCTACATGTTCCGTTTCTGTCTGGGACAGAAATCTGGCCTGGGGCTTAAGGGATGATGGGAGGAGAGAGAGAGTGGGATTTGTGGCCTTCCTCTCTCAGCCTGAGGAGTGGAAAGAACAAAGGGCTTTGAACCAGACAGATCATAGCTTGAATCATAGTTGTGCGTTATTAGCACCCAAATGCTGAGCTGGTGACTTCACCTCTCCGAGCCTCCATTTCCAAGGGCGTAAAAGGGTCAATAATACTTGCTTTCTTCTATGGTGGTGAGGATAAAGGATGTTAAGTTTGTGAGGTGAGAATGCGGTGACTGTAGGTCAATCGTGGTACATGGTTATTTTCCTTTAGGATGAGCTCCGGGTTCTTTCCTACACGGATGCACGCTCCACCTCCGATTCAAAGTGTTGCTAATTGCTATTGTGGGTTGGGTTTAGGACTTTCTATTGGGCTTTATGCAGAAATTAGCCCACACATGGCTGTGATCCTCCTTGATTTCATTTTTCAGGAATTGTAACAAGGGTCTGAATTGAACTGCTCTAGTGGAGACCAGGTATGACCAGCCTTTCTTCTCTCTTTGTCCCTTCTGGGTTCAGGAAGAAATTCAAAAGCTGAATAAAGATATGCTCATTAAAGAATTTTATGTGGCAATTAAATTTCTCCCCTAGTAAGAGGAAATAGGTTGAGATATTTCAATTTGGTGATTAAATTTCTCCCTTCAAATATGGAAATGAGGGGTGATAGATTAATATTTTACCCAACTTCTACAAAAGAGATACTTTCAATTCCAAATTATTTCAGAGACCAGAACAAGGAAAACACAGATAGAAACTTTTGTGGCTTTTATTTTTGATACCATGTATTTGATATTACAATTAGAGTTTGAGAAGAAAATTGTGGACTTTGTTTTTTCCTTATGAAGATATGGTGGGAAAATCCCAATTAAAATGTCAGGAAATCGTCGATGTTGAATTTCCGGAAGTTGATGACTGTACTGTGGTTATGTAAAAGAATGCCTTTATTCACAGAGAATACATCCTGAAGTATTCATGACTAAATCTCATGTAAGCAACTTACTTTCAATGGTCAGTATAGAACATTATATTCTCACTCATAGATGAAAGAAAGACAACAATAAAACAAATGTGGCAAAATGTTAACACTTAGTGGATCTGAGTGAAAGGAATATGATAGGTCTTTGTACCATTCTTCCAGTTTTTTCCATTCATTTGAAATTATTTCAAAGTGATGAGTATAATTGTTAGGATATTGAATGTGCTAAAAAAAAAAAAAAAAATCCCTAAATAAATAGCATAGGTCTTAGGAATGCAAGGATAGTTCAAGAACAGAAAATCTATCAATGTGATGAAGCAAATTAACAGTTTAAAGAAGAAAAGCCAAAGGAGTTTTTAAATTGATTTCTAAAAATCATTCTATATTGTTCGGTGTTCACTCATGATAAGAATACACGCTATACTAGGAACAAAAACGAACCTTTTTAACCTAGTAGAGGGTATTTAGCAAATACTTACAGCAAATATTACATTCAATGGTGAAACTAAAGAAGCAGCATCCTTAAAGATAATATAAGGCCCAGATGCCCTCTATTACCACTCTCATTCCAAATCATATCAGTGATCTTAGGTCAATGCAATAAAACAAGACAGAAAAATAAAGAGGCATATATATATATATATGGTTCCAGAGGGGAGGATGGTAGGGGGATGGGCAAGATGGGTGAAGGAGACTGGAAGGTACAGGTTTCCAGTTATGGAATGAATGAGTCACGGAGATAAAAGGCACAGCATAGGGAATACAGTCAAAGGTATTGTAGCAGTGTTGTTGTATGGGGACAGATGGTAGTTACACGTGTAAGCCCAGCATAACATAGAGAGAAGTTGGATCACTCTGTTGTACACCTGAAGCTAATGTAACATCGTGTGTCAACTATACTTCAATAAAATTTCTTTTAATAGGGAGGTATACGGATTGGAAAGGAAGAGAGAGAGTTGTTAATGCTTACAGATGGTATGTCTTCAGATGAAAGCCAAGAGACTCATGAGAAGCTATTAAAACTCATGAGAAAATACATCGAGTTTGCGATGGCAAGAGTCAGTATGCAACAAAATTGATTGCATGCGTACACATCAGAAACTAGTAAAGATGTGAAAAGAGGGAAAGATCCTATATTCACTATAACCGTAAAATGGGTAACTACCTAAAAATAAACCAAGGCAAAGTTTGCAAAGTTTATGTGAAAATAATAACACTTTTTTTTTGTTGTTTTTCAGATAATAAAACTTTATTGCACGACTTGAAGAGGCATTGGATAGAGTGATGCTCATTGGTTTTATATTTGGGAAGACTCACTGTGGTAAATATTGTGGCTGCCCCCAGTAATTTATAGCTGTGATACCACTGTAATTAAAATCTCAACAGATTTTCTTAAGGACCTCGAAAAATTGACTCTAAAATGTATATGGTGGAGTAGAAGCGCAAGAAGACCCAAAACAATTCTGAATAAGTAAAACAGAGTGTGCCGCAAAGGACCAGGATATATAAAGCATATGTGGTAATTAAATTTTTTTTTTTTAACGTTTATTTATTTTTGAGACAGAGAGAGACAGAGCATGAACGGGGGAGGGTCACAGAGAGAAGGAGACACAGAATCTGAAACAGGCTCCAGGCTCTGAGCTGTCAGCACAGAGCCCGACGCGGGGCTCGAACCCACGGACCGTGAGATCATGACCCGAGCCGAGGTCAGACGCTTAACCGACTGAGCCACCCAGGCGCCCCCATATGTGGTAAAAGAGCACCCAAGAATGCTGGTTTGAGACTGGACAGGCTGAGTGAGAACACCTAACGTCATGCAAAAACACATCCATCTGTAAGTGAAACCTTGGTACAAAATAGATGTGGTTTTATAAATGAACAGGAGATCAATGAGATGGGGGAACAATTGGCATTTCATATTGGAAAAAGTTGAAACAAGATCCCTAATTTGCACCTTTCATTAAAAAAAAAAAAATTCCAGGGGCGCCTGGGTGGCGCAGTCGGTTAAGCGTCCGACTTCAGCCAGGTCACGATCTCGCGGTCCGTGGGTTCGAGCCCCGCGTCAGGCTCTGGGCTGATGGCTCGGAGCCTGGAGCCTGTTTCCGATTCTGTGTCTCCCTCTCTCTCTGCCCCTCCCCCGTTCATGCTCTGTCTCTCTCTGTCCCAAAAATAAATAAAAAACGTTGAAAAAAAAAAAAAATTTAAAAAAAAAAAAAAAATTCCAGATGGATTAATGACTGAAATGTGGGGAAAGAATCTTTTAAAAATGTTTGAAGAAAATATAGGAGATTGTTCTCAGGTGAGGGTAGTTTGCTTAATATTGCCATGAAAAGTGTAACCCATAGGGGCGCCTGGGTGTCTCAGTCGGTTAAGTGTCCGACTTCGGCTCAGGTCATGATCTCACAGTTTGTTGTGCGTTTAAGCCCCGTGTCCGGCTCTGTGCTGACAGCTCGGAGACTGGAGCCTGCTTCAGATTCTGTGTCTCCCTCTCTCTCTCTGCTCCTCTCCTGCTCATGCTCTCTCTCTCAAAAATAAATAAACATTAAAAAAAAATAAAGTATAACCCATAAAGGAAGAGGGGAGTAAAATTGATCCCATCAAAGCAAAAAGAAATATTCTTTTTAAAAGATAACACCAAGGACAGTCGGTGCTAATATGCTAACTGATGCTTCTTTCTGGAGCTCATTTGTCGTTTGCACATGAGACCCATCAATTACACAAACTAGAGGTGACCCTCCCAGGGTTTCTCTTCTCTGACCCCCAGCTTTGGACACATAGCATCAGTTCGTAGGCAGCTCTCTGTTGACTTCATCCAAAGTGTTCCCTCCTCCCATCACATTATATGGGAGGCCAACTCTGAGCCTTATTTTTGCTGTTTGTAAAATCAGATACTGTAACACCTCTCAAAGCATTTTCATGAGGTTTGAAAGTGACAAAGCACTCACTACTGTGTCTGGCATGTAACAAGTACTCAGTAACTATTAGGTATAATTATCTAAGAAAGCATATTTATTAAGTGGGGGAGTCAGGATTTGAAAGCAGGTGGGTCTAGCTTCAAAGTGTGTGCTCTTTTAACAAAAGTCCCTGAAATCAAGCAGAAGGAGTTAGAAGTTGGTCATTTGGGGGCTATTTCCTAAGTGCCTCGGGTCTGTACCTCTTTGCTGTGGAGTTTCATGGCCTATTTTTGCTCTAGCATAGCTGACCATCACCTCGTCTCCAACGCTTGTTCCTCTCACCAACATTTCACATTGTAGGATAAAAATACATTCAGAAAAGTACATAAAATGAGAGGACGATTTAATGGATAATTACAAGGCAAATACATGGGCCACCACCACCGAGGCCACATCCGTTTTCAATCTGGTTTCTCATGCCCCCAAACCACTTCTTTATGGACAGGTCACAAAGCTTCTTTTCTGTTCATAGAGTAAACAGACACCTTCCTTTTGGGAAATATCCAGGTCTTGGGGAAAAGTGTGAGAAACCCCTGGTCTGAAATCAGACACGATCACAAATCATTTCGAGCATGGCGAGGTCTCAGAAGCTCCAGCCATGGAAGCTCCCCGGCTTCTGCTTCAGATTCAGATATTTGCTGCCCCTGTCCCCCAGCCCCCACCCCCCCATTCTCCTCACCCCTGGCGTCTCTAGCCCTCTTTTGTACTGATTTCTTTTCTGACGGGAACTACCTTTCTCAGACTCCCCAGAATCTCAGAGAAGAATCCAACCTGGACAAATGGCAAAACTTCAAGACAAGGAAGCGTGATCGGGAAAGCCATGGAGGACTGGAAATGAACAGATGGTTGCTGGTGGCCTCTTCCTGGGTTCATTCACTCAGTCATTCATTTATCCAGTGGTTCATTCATTCACTCATTCATTCATCAAATTGTTCTTATGTGTCAGGCTTTGGGTAAAGCAATGGGTATGCAGCAAAGAACCAAATAGACATAATTTATTTAATAGAACTCATGGAATTTACTATCTACATTTATTGAGGCCTGCTGACTATCAGTACTAATAAAAAGCAAAACTGACACAAGTTTTCTCCCTCCAGGAGATCACAGTCTAGTGTGGAGACATACAAATCAATAGGCAGAGATAGGGAAAATGAGGCACAGAAAGGGGCACCTAACACAGAAAAGGGGTCAGAGACCCCCTGCTCCCCCAACACCAATGGATGGCAGGGCAGATGGTATCTGTGAGTGAAAGAGGAAAAAGTCCATCAGACAGAAACATGGGCTTGAGTCTTAGGGTGAAGAGGAACCAGACGTGAGGTACAACTGCCTCCCTTTTCTAAAAATTTTTCAAATGTTTTTATGTATTTTTGAGACAGAGAGAGAGCATGAGCAGGGGAGGGGCAGAGAGAGAGGGAGACACAGAATCTGAAGCAGGCTCCAAGCTCTGAGCTGTCAGCACAGAGCCCGACGCGGGGCTTGAACTCATGGACTGTGAGATCATGACCTGATCCAAAGTCAGATGCTCAACTGACTGAGCCACCCAGGCACCCCCAACAGCCTTCCTTAAGAGGGAGCAACCACAGTCTTCTCCTGTACCCTTTTCCCACCCTAAACCTTAGGAGCCCAGTCTGTGGACAGAGCCAAGGCAGGCCCTTGAGAACAGGAGATGCCATCAGCAGTGGGGTGAGGCCTCCTCAGCCTCTGTTGAGGGTCTTGAGCAATGGCAACATCAGTTCCAGCTGAGACCTTCGTCTTCTTCCAGTTCAATATTCTCATGTACAGGTGGAGAAATTGAGGCTCCAAGAGCCACCATGTCCTGACTAAGGTTGCACAGTGGATCAATGACAAAAGCTCTAGAATCTGGAAGTAGATTAGTTTGACAGTTAACTGGACTGAGTAAGATCTTTCAATTTATAATAATCTCAGTTGGTGAAAGATCTGATATCTTTCTGTGAGCTCCAATGTGTGTGTGTGTGTGTGTGTGTGTGTGTGTGTGTGTGTGGTGTTAGTGCCAAGATTTGAATCCAGATTGGGTTAATTCTGATGTTCATGCATTTATCCACTAGATTGTACTGCATCTATGTGTCCTATTAACTTTTGTATCCCCAGGACCTGGCATAGTGCCTTGTTCATGGTAGGCTCAATAGTCTTACAGGATACAGGATATAGGAGGAGACCATAATGGTTGGATGGAAAAGATGGAGTAAGAATCTGGGATCCAGATCAGGTCAGGAAGGACAAGGCCAAATAGAGCAGACTCCTGGTATTAGTTGGGAGTGACCAAATTCAGAGAAACAATATCTCACATATGGTAACTAATTTATATGTGATTATGGTTGGATCACCTCCCTTTCGGATTCTGTTTTCTTCTCTGTAAAATAGATTGGCCTAAATCTATTCTGAAGTACATTTCAGTGCAAACAGTCCATGATTTTAGGGTCAGAACCAATTATAAGCAGCTTATGGATGATAGGTATCTGGTCCCGTCCCGTCTTCTGTGTCCACTGATTACTTATTAAGCACAATGCTGTCTTATGAGTTCTTCTCAAAGTTCAGGAGCCATTACCAACTGCTCAGTGACAGATTCTTTTAGGATTGTGCGCACCAACAGAACTACTATTCAGAAGAAGATATTAGACAGATCCAAACTCCAAACCTCATGAACCCAAGGTGTGTGCATGAATTTATCAGAGTACAGGGAGAGGGAAATGGTGGCAGGTCAGCAGGAAGAGTTAGAGTGCCTCTAACCTTCTCCTGAGTGGTTATGGTGAGAACCAGGAATTGAAGCCAAAGCCATGGCTACCCCAATGACCTATAAAAAATGGTAGAAACCATTTCAACAGAGATATCAATCTGTATTTCCTATATGAAAACTATGAGACACATACTCAGTTACTAAATGATGCTAAATTCCTTCCTTTCCTTCCTCTACCAATAGGTAACTCATGTCTTTTTTTTTTTTTTTTTTTTTTTTTGTAAGGAATGGCTCTGGGTTAGCTGTCTAATTGGAGAGGATCCTAAAATTAAATTTACACGGAAGCACCACTGATCAATAGTTTGATTCTCATTCATGGGAGGAAATACAACACCAAAGAAGACAGTTATCATTAGGTACTTGTTGCCTGAAACTAGTTCTCTTTTGACTTCATTTAAAAATCAAAAATGATGCTGAATGTTAAGGACATGAAGATACCTAATAAGTGCTCAAAATTTGTATTGCTTAATTTCCTAAAAGGGTAGCAGAAAAATACACATCATTTAGATTTCCCAGATAGAGATGTATATATACACATATATACACACACACATATACACACATACATATAAACTTTTATATGTGTATATATATATGTGTATATATATATATATATACAAATTATATATAAATAAACTCATATATATATTTCCAAATAGAAATTCTGGAAATAGAAAATGACTGGAGACTAAAAATATGAAGGTTTAATAATTAGCCAATGGAAGTTCCAGAAAGAGAATGGAGAGAATGTCAGAGAAGCAACATTCAAATAGATAAACAGAAGAAAAAAATCTCAGAATTAAATTAAGACACGCATCTTTAGGTTAAGAGTACACATTGAGGGGGGCGCCTGGGTGGCGCAGTCGGTTAAGCGTCCGACTTCAGCCAGGTCACGATCTCGCGGTCCGTGAGTTCAAGCCCCGCGTCAGGCTCTGGGCTGATGGCTTGGAGCCTGTTTCCGATTCTGTGTCTCCCTCTCTCTCTGCCCCTCCCCCGTTCATGCTCTGTCTCTGTCCCAAAAATAAATTTAAAAAAAAAAAAAAAAAAAGTAAAAGAGTACACATTGAGGACCGAGCAGAACAAATAAAAGACAAACATGACTTGATAAGATTTCTGACTATGACTACTAATGCACTCTTATCTGAAGCAAATGGATTAGCAGTCGACTAAGTAAGAAACCCAAGCGTCAGCAGCAGTGGTCAATGATCGCTCATGCCAAAATGGATATCCTATGAAGTTTGCCTTATGAAGTGAATTCCCAAAAAGGTGTACTTCCCTCACCCCCAAAGGGCATCCTCTGAAGTGCTTCCCTGAGATATAGCCATGGAAGGCATTGGCCAAGAGAGAGGCTCCCCAGAGAGCAGAGCTGGACCAGCAGGAACAAGAAAGTCACTCCACTTCCAGATTGGAAGCCCTCACATCCCTGTCTTCCGGGATATACAATATGAACTACGGACCAGTGACTGCCTGCGTGTTGCTTCACATGTTTCTCTTTAGCAAATAGGAGTTTTCAATACAGTTATTCAGTTTCTCATCCTACCATTTTATGTTGGGCACGTTCAAAATGGTTCAGCTTATTTTAGCTTATTATATTTACTTAATCTGTAAAGTCTACAGAGAGCCTTATCTGGACTTCACTAAGAGAGCTGCTGTCATCCAGATTTTGGACGTGAAGGTAGTACTAGAAAAGACATCTTGTTGTCTTTCTTGGGAGAGAGATTGAGTGCACTTTATGTAAGTGTTGGTGGTTGAGGAAGGGTTTGAATGAGAATTTATGACTACGTTGATTTCTGCAGCCATGAGAGGTAGACTTTAGAGGACATTGTTGCCTTTACCACTGGGTATCCTGTCACCCTTCTGGTAGCTATATCCAAATTCTCCTGGAGAATCACTCCCCCTCTGGCTTTCGGAAAATCACATTGTATTTAGGAGTTTCACCCAACGATAAGCACAGTGACCTTGGCTTAAATCAATCAGTACATCCATGTCTCTGGCCTCAATCATGGGTTCAAAGGTTTACTTCTAGTCAATTCTAAGCAGCTGGGTTACCCAGAAGTGTTTAGGCTTTCTTACAGGACCTGGCTTTGAGAAGATGCAAGGAGGTGTGACAGCCCCATATGACAAATTCCAGGAGAGAGCCTCACTATGAAGGGCAGTGGAGTGGAGAGAATCTTCTGGGAACTATAATCTGAGCCCCTGATCAAATTGCACCTGAAAAGAACACCTGTTCTTAGTTTATTCAGTTCCCTGAACCAGTAAATCCTGCTTTTTCCTATGCCTATGTGAATTAGATTTTTCTCTCAAGTGTAGCTGGCAACAGGTTCTGACATGGGCCTCTACCTCGCTCAGAACTTGGCCATGCAAGCTGGCAGTCTGCTCGTTCCAGTGAGATCCCCTGCTGCAATGGTTTCCATCTTACCCCCACCCTGTTCTTTGAGGCCTTCGGGTCCTCCCTGGAACAGATAAGCCATTATCATTGAGCCAGAACTGTGGGGGTCTGACTGAGCTTCCTGACTATGTAACATCAGCTCAGAAAAGCCCAGCCAGTTCTGGAAAGGGAAGTAAGGAACATATAAGTCACAAGGCTGGGAAAGGACCATCACAACCACTGTGTCTGCCCCCACTGTAAAAACCCAACAGCCCTCGAAATCCTGGCACCTGAGGCTGTGGAATTTGCCAATAATGGTTAAAAAGTCATGGAAGAGGCTCTGGCTAGAGGACAGGTGGCCACAGTGGACCACCTGCTTCTGTTGGTGGGGTTTCTGAGCATCCAGAAGTATGTTTCTTCTCCCATTCTGTGGCTCTTCTTATCTGCCTATGTCTAACTGACCTTAAATCCGTGTTTCTCTCTCTCTCTCTCTTCACTCTGTCCCTGGTTCCAGATCTGTCTCCTTCTCAGTCTGGATCACTCACTGGTTTTCTCTTTCTTTCATGATCTTCGTTTGACTAGTTGTCCTTGCTGCTGTCTCTCAGTCTCTGTCATTCTGTTCTTAAACCATAACTCTGTTCTCTGCCTTTCTCCCATCTCTGTCACTCTGCTGGTTTCTGTTTCTCTGGCTCCGGGGGTCTTTGACCTTCCCTGGGATGAAACCCCTGACTAGGGGCCCTGTACTTGTCCTTGGGTACCATTTCTCCTTTAGCCAGGTAACCGGCTGCTCTTTACTCCTGCTTCCGCAGAGTCCCGAGCGTCCCAGCTGCTGGTCCTTCCTTTGGCTTTGAGGCCGCCATCTCCCTCTCGCTATGGGAAGTATGTCCTAATGTTCAGGGTCAAGAATGGTGTTTCAAGCCTCAACAATCCCCCTGAATCTTTGATCTGCCTTCTCAGAAGCTGGCTCCCTCTTCCCCGAATGCCACACCCGCAACTGCAGGAGTGACAAGAATCGCTGGAGAAACAGGAATATCAACATCAGATTTGTGGCCACAAATATCAGGATTAGGTGATTCTGGGCTTAGGTGATTAGATCCTGATTAGGCAAAGAGGGACCAGGAAGGTCAGAGTCTGAGATCACAGGATCTCAGAACACGTGGAAGGCGGATTGGGGGGTAGGGAAGGAACTGCACAGCCAGACCTCTTTCTCTCCTGGCTTTGTGAATTTTAGTCTGTCATTCCACGATCAGTCAGTCGGTCAGTCAGCAAACCAACCACCTAGCCACCCAGTCCCTCAGTGTCCCAGGCGGCCTGCTGGCCAGGTAAGCTTTAGCACTGACTGTGGCCCACCCTGCTTCCAGGCCCACCCTGCTCTTCCTGTGAAGAGCTGGCCTTGGGACTAAGGTAGGTGGCAGGGACGATGTCCACCACCCCAGGCAGGGAGCTGGCTCCTGGAGTGCTTGGTGGGTGTTAGGGCTTCTGGTTTCCAGCCTGTGGCTTCGTTCTCTCCAGCTGAGGTGAAGCCTGGAGAGTTTTCAGTGGTGCCTTTCCAGGGAAGGAGTTCATCATCCCAGACTTCGAGGAAAGGGTGGTCAGGGCCAAGGATATTTCAGGCGCCACAAGGAACCATGAGGGAAAGCAACATGCCCCTCCCGTATGTCAGGAGGAGGTCTGGTCTACATCATCCCACTCCTTTTAGTTGACGCCTCTGGTGGCCGCGGTGTCCTGGTACTCGGGGCCCGTGGGTGGGGGGCTGCCCAACCTCTCACCCCTCAGCAGGGCTTCTGCTCTTCTCTCTGCCTTTCTGCATCACTCTTGCTTGCTGTTTTAGAGCCTCAGGGGTCATCGGGGTGCCTCCAGCCTGGGTCTGGGAGTGAAGCCTTGGGAGGGACCAGAACGAGGCAGCGCGTCGCTGAATTCTGCAGACTCACCGTGCCGCTGACTGGCTATCGTGTCATCTCGGGCAAGTGGGCCGGCTTCTCTGAGGTTCCCTTTTCTTCTCTTTAGGATGGACTGTGAAAGTGCTTGCTTGCCTGTGAGATTCTGTATGCATCATGTCTATTTCTAGGATTGTTCTCTGGGAAGATTGGGCTCTCTGGCTCCTGAGTATGGTGGGGAGTGCTCCTACGGTCAAATCCCCACTGAAGTCCAAGATCTGCCACCTCTAGGGATCATGGGTTCCAATGCTCGGATCTTAGCGTTGCGGAGATTTGAGGCCCAGGGAAGCAAAGGCCTTGCATTGAGTGAAGGATTCCGGCCCAGTCTCCTGAGGACCGCAGGGCCCTGGGGGCCAGAGATGATGCTGTCAGGGGTGGGTCCTCCATCATCTCCCAGCCCTGGGTGGGCCGCAGAGATGCTCTCCACTGGCCTCAGGCCTGGCCGGGAGGACCCCGACCATCCGTCATCCGTATGCCACGTCCACCCAACATCTTGCCACGGTCTGTCACGCTGCAAGGAGAGCTTCCCGGAGACTCGTTTTCCTCATTTGTAAAATGGGACTGCACGTGCACCTGTCCAGTGCCGTGTGAAAACGAAATGTGATAAGGCATGTGGGGCGCCTGGGTGGCTCAGCCGGTTGAACATCGGACTCTTGATCTCAGTTCAGGTCTTGATCTCAGGGTTGTGGGTTCAAGCTCCACGTTGGGCTCTGTGCTGGGCGTGGAAGTACGTAAAATAAACAAACGAACAAACAAACAAATACAAAAATAATAAATGTTGGGGCGCCTGGGTGGCTCAGTCGGTTAAGCGGCCGACTTCGGCTCAGGTCATGATCTCGCAGTCCGTTGAGTTCGAGCCCCGCGTCGGGCTCTGTGCTGACAGCTCAGAGCCTGGAGCCTGTTTCGGATTCTGTGTCTCCCTCTCTCTGACCCTCCCCCGTTCATGCTTTGTCTCTCTCTGTCTCAAAAATAAATAAGCGTAAAATAAATAAATAAATAAATGTGATAGAGCACGCAAAGCACGTGATGCTGTGACTGCCACAATAAATGTCTCCCAGTGAGTGTTCAGGATGGTGACTGTAACTGTCCAAAGTAATACAGCTCTTACGTGGTGAAGGCAGGATCAGTCCCAGGCTGATTTCTGGGTCTAATGTTTGTGGGAGACCAGACTATACTCCACGTGGAAGGAGTTGGAGCCCGGTGACTTGGGGACATGAAGTCCCAGGCTGCTTCCAGGTCTGCTCCAGAGTTAAAAGTTCAGTTTTTCTTTCCCTGGTCGCCTTCCACAAGTAGTCGTGTTTGCAGGTTCTTCGTGTCCAATGCCTGTTTTCTTTTGGTCTTACCAGACCCCTAAGCATTTCCTCACGACAAACCACAGCCTCTGATTCATCAACCTCGCAGCAAACAGGTGTCCTCTCCCAGGGAGACACTCAGCCTTTAAAGGAATGAACTGCAGAGCGCTGGTCTATACAGCGACCTCCTCTCGGGTAGATAGGACTCTGGAGATCTCCCTTTGTTGGTTGGTACCTCCAGCCGCATCTCGGATGGATGGCCGTTTTTCAGCTTTGCCTAGATTCTGCTTAACCTGGTAGCTCCCCACCCATTCACACTGACGTCTAACAGAACAGTTCATTCTCCCCGGTTTTGTCGGGAGTATGACAGGTGGCTCGGGAGGAAATTCAAATCTTGTAACATTCAAATTTTCTTGGGTGAAGAAACCCTAAGAAGGAAGTGGCTAAGGCCACCTTTTCCTGAGGTGCGCAGAGATCTGCCACATTTGTCCCCCACGGATCTCCAGAGGGGACTGAAATGACCCGCCCTGCCCTTATTCTAATTTCTTCTCTGTCTGCTCTTTCTGTCCCAGCTCGATGGTATGCTTCCCCGACATTCTCACCGCCTCGCCCGGCTACGGCTCCAGCCCTCCTGGCTTCAGCGTCTCGGTTCCCCTCCGGTCATTATTGGATATGTTGTATGTTTTGTTCGAGGGAGTATTTCAAGTCATAAAGGCGACTGCAAAAGTCACAACACGGGCTGAGGCTCCTGGGGTGTGTTCATGACCTGAATGAAGCAGGGTGACGTTGTTTCTTACGAAGTCACCCTAGCAACTTGGGACAGATGGAGGCGCTGAGGCACAGAGACTGGCAGCGGCTGCCTCATCCATACACAAATGAGCTATGGCAAACCGCTCTCCTGACTTCTGGATTCCGAAAGGGTGTGGGTTCTGGTGTTTGGTTTTGATACCGAGGCAGAAAATGAACTTTATCTGTCAAACAGCAAAGGTGCTGTTGGCTGTCGGTGTGGGGAGCTTGGAAAACGGCCTCCTTGGACACGGTCACCGGGGCTTCTGCCCTGGGCCTCACGCCTCACAGGCCGTGCGCTTTGGAGCACCTTCTTCAAAATGCTCTGTGTCCCGGGGCGCCTGGGTGGCTCAGTCCGTAAAGCGTCCGACTTTGGCTCAGGTCATGATCTCGCGGTTTGTGAGTTCGAGCCCCGTGTCAGGCTCGGTGCTGACAGCTCAGAGCCTGGAACCTGCTTTGGATCTGTGTCTCCATCTCTGTCAGCCCCTCCCCGGCTCGTGCTCTGTCTCTGTTTCTCTCTCTCAGAAATGAATAAACATTACAAAAAAAATTGTCTGTGTCCCCTCCACTGCCTGGAGCCGGCCAGGGCCAGCAATGTCATTGGGCTGAAGCACCGCCAGCCTGAGACCTGCATAGATTCTGGTTCTCCCTTCTCCCCTTCGGGGCTCTTTCCCATTTTCTACACCTCCACTCACTGCTGGCATCCCGGGCAGTCACCCTACAGGACCTTAGAAGCCCTTCTGATGGATTTGATTTGGGTTTTGTTTTGTTTTGTTTTGTTTTTACCTCTGATTGACATGTGCTTTCCCATGTCACACTTGAGCCATGCCGGATGAGGACCAGACGTTGCCTGTGCAAATGGACTGCCTCTCTCACGTCACCCCTGAGCCCCTCCAGCATTGGTTACCTAAGTTGTAGGGCCCGGGGTAAAGTGAACATGTGGGCCCTTTGTTCAAAAGCAGGGAAAAATGCCATTAAAGGCACTTAAAATACCCCTGGCCAAGCAAAAAGCCCACTTTTCCCCTTTTTCTGCGATTGGTCATGGTATTTTTTTGTCATGTTCTATTATTCCCTCTCAGGGATACACACAGGGAGAGTGCAGACCTCACGGCGGGGGGGGGGGGGGGGGCGGTCAGGGACCGGGTCCCTGCTGCACTACTCAGCACATCCGTGGGCAGGACCCACCAGCCGCAAGGACCCTTCCCCCCGAGCTGCACTGGTGGTAACGACAAAGAACAACCTTCGAAGCCGTAGTTGGAGGCCAGTACTGAGGGGAGGCAGAGTGGATGATGCAGTATTAGGGGCAATGGTGCAACCGGCATTGAAGAAATGATGTTGGGAATGGGGGGCGGGGGGAAGAGGCTTGTGTCGGCCAGGGCTCTGCGGAAAGACAAGCAATATGATATGTGTAATATCAACGCATACAATATTACATAGTATTCACATACTGTACATGGCACTATTATATGATAGATAGATAGATAGATAGATAGACAGATGATAGAGGAAGAGAGAGAGAAAGAACGTGACATTTATTTCAAGGAATTGGCTTATGCAATCCTGAGGCCTGGCAAGTAGGAAACCCACAGGGCAGGCTCCAAATTCAAGTAAGAGCTAATGCTGCAGTCTTGTGCCTGTATTCTGCAGAGCAGCAGGCCAGAAAGTCAGGCAGGATTTAGGTTTCAGTCTTATGGAACATTCCTGTCTCCAGGAAACCTGTTTTTGCCCTTAAGGCCTTCAACTGATTGGATGAGGCCCACTCACACTCCAGAGGGTAATCTGCTGGGCTCAAAGTCTACTGACTTGAATGTTTAGTCATGTCTAAAAAATACCTTCCCAGCAATACCTAGGCTGGTGTTTGACCAAACAACAGGGCACCATAGCCTCGCCAGGTGACACAAAAATTAATCATCACAAACATCTACATTGTTTTAATACAGACAACACAAAGCCTTGGCACTCTCTGAGTCAGAATGGGTTTGCGGTCTTTTCTTGTGCCGGGAGATCTGAAACTAGTCCCTCTGACCGTAAAGAACATGGAGGGCTGCCCGGAGGTGGCTCAGTCAGTTAGGCAGACGACTTCAGCTCAGGTCACGATCTCATAGTTTGTGAGTTCAAGTCCCGGATCAGGCTCTGTGCTGACAGCTCGGAGCCTGGAGCCCGCCTTGGATTCTGTGTCTCCCTCTCTGTCAGCCCCTCCCCTGCTTGCACTCTGTCTCTCTCTCAAAAATAAATAACATTAAGAAAAATTATAAAAAAAAAAAAAAAAAAAAAAGAACGTGGAGAGCTGGTTTCAGGACCTCTGGAGGAAGAAATGGTGTGAGGAGACTGAGAGGAAACTTCGCTTGTTCTCATTGGACAATAAACAAATACACTGCCACTTCCTCTCATTATTCCAAATCTTCATAAATAAATCACTATGCCTGTCACGGGCACAGTGAATTTTGTAAAGTATTTAAAAAAGCTTTTAATGTTTATTTATTTTTGAGAGAGAGAGAGAGAGAGAGAGAGAGAGAGTGAGCGGGAGAGGGGCAGAGAGGGAGACACGGAATCTGAAGCAGGTTCCAGGCTCTGAGCTGTCAGCACAGAGCCCGACGCAGGGCTTGAACTCAAGAGCCGTGAGATCATGGCCCGAACCGAAGCCAGACACTCAACCAACTGAGCCACCCAGGCACCCCTATAATATATTTTTTAATCATATTGTTTCTATAGAGAGAGGGCCCTCAAGAAATATTTGCCCGGGCCCCCACACATCCTAAAAGTAGCTCTGTCCTGAAAGGCTCAGTTGGGCCTTTAATGGGGCAGAGCAGGCGGGGCTCAGACCCAAGGCCTGGGGCTGAGTTCGAGCCTGACAGCTCCCTGTGTGCCCAGTGTACAGATACCAATGAATAAGAACACGTCTGCCAACTGAGTGGACCAGACACTGTGCTGAGTGCTTGCCAAATACTCCTCACGGCCACCATGTGGTATAGGAGAAACCAAGACCAAAGCTGAGGAAACTGAGGCTCAGAGAGGTTCAGTGAGTTTCTTCCAGCCCAGGGAACTCCCACTGTGTTTAGGTTTTCAATGACCATGTGGTATTGACCCCGTGTGTCTTCTTCATTGTCGCCTCAGGGCCTAGCACAGCTCCTGACACACAGTAAGAATTCATTAAACAACTTCTGTGTGAATGAACTTAATGAATGAAAGAATCTGTAGTATTTAGTAGAAGGCAACGGAGGGCGTGTGAAGCAGGCTGAGAGAATCAGTGTCAGGTTAAGATCCGGTTAGGAGGGCAAGTGTCCACCACCAAAAAGCTTCCGGGGTTCGGTAAACTGGTTTTGGCAAATCTCAGTCTGGTGCTGTGTAATTAACTCATTATGCAACTCTGGGCTTGTGCCTGCTCTTGAGGGCCTCAGTAGCTTGCTGCAAGTTGGAGGTTTGGTTTAGATCAGGAGTCCGTAAACATTTTCTGTGAAGGACCAGAGAGTGAACATTCTAGGCTTTGGAGTAAGTTTAGGTCTCTGCCGTTAACTACGCAACTCTGCCGTCTGTAGGGGGGAAGTACCCACAGAAATACAAAAACAAATGAATGTGTGGCTGTTTCCAACAAAACTTCATTTAGAAAAACAGGCCGCTGTCGGGAATTTGCTCTGGGGGCTGTAGTTGGCTGACCCCCTGGTCTAGATGACCTCTGAAATCCTCTTTTAATCTTAACGGTTTATGATTTAAAGACTTAGAGAACCGATGGTATGAAGGACGGAAATGATCACCCAACGTCATTATCCTCCTGCGGCGCCCGTGGCGGTCATTGCCAATTGATCACAACACTCCTTCCTGACAGGAAAGGGGTTGGCTTGTCTAATCAATCACAGATGAAGAATTCCAGCTGGACCATTCTCCCTTTCACTCTTTAAGAAGCAGATATTTAGAAGACGCCAGACACTCTCGGGACTGTGGCGTTGAGGAAGATAGGAAGAAAGAGAAAGTGGGGAGTGTGGCAGCTTTTCCCGCTCTCATCCCTGTGTGAGAGGAATCAGACTTTCCCCAGGTGGGGGAAGTGAGAGCCCAAATCCTGAACATGAGCCAGGTTATTTGAGCTGACAGTGCTATTACCCACAGAGGGGGTGGGGGGTCAGACCCTCTATCTCTCTCTTACTTGCCCTACTGGGTGCTCGAGCTAGGAGTGGACACCTGGAGTTTCCTTCTTCCCCAGGGCATACGAATTTTCTTCCTTTTCTTTTCCCACCAGAATGTAAACGGGAGAGTGGCTTCTGCCCAGACAGATCTGCTGTCAGTGGACTGTTGGCGGGTACTTTACGAATTAGTTCATGTGGAGCCGTTATTGCATGACAACCCACAACCCTAAATGTCTATTTCGATTCCCACAAACCTTCACACTGAGGAATGGATGGGGAAATCCAAAACATCTACGAGCCACACGATATAAGAGCTTGGGCAGTCAGACAGGTTTGGGTTGAATTTTAGACATGATGATCACCTTCTTGTAATTAGAAGCAATCTCTGCAGACTGGGTAACACACGGAGTAAGTTCAATATATGGCAGCTATCTTTTTTTTTTTTTTATCACGCAAGATCTGTAGATTTTGGGGGGTAGGAAACATCCCTCTAGCATCTCAAATTGTACACTGTAACCACATGTTGGTTCTGGTGGAGCTGTTTGCACCTTGCTCTCAGATTCATTTCAATGTCCTTCACTTGTAAGGAATACAATTCATTTGTTCTTTTTCAAGTTCTTCCACACCCTTCATCTCACGACTCTCTGAGAGGGGCGGATTTGTTAGTATTACCCCATTGCATAGCTGGGAAAATGGAGTTCCAAAGAGATTTTCTGTGGGCAGAGCTCTTCTTTCTTTACCTTTTTCTTTGACAGCTGCCTATTTTATTTTTTAAAAAATGTTTCTTTATTCACTTAGAGAGAGAGAGAGAGAGAGCCCCAAGCAATCTCCACACCCAGCATGGAGCCTGATGTGGGTCTAAATCCCACAACTGCAAGATCACGGCTTGAGCCAGTACCAAGAGTCAGATGCTTAACCGACTGAGCCACCCAGGCACCCCCTATTTTTTTATTTTTTTAAAGTAATCTCTACCCCCGACGTGGGGCTCGAACTCATAACCCTGAGATCAAGAGTCTCATGCTCCCCCGTCTGAGCCAGCCAGGTGCCGCTCAGCTCCAGATCCAAATAGCTTCTTTGCAGCTGGCTTTTCTTGCCCTCTCCTCCCTCTCGCCAGGCCAGTGGGGTTGGGGCCCCCAGGACACCTGAGATGACCTCCTTATCAGCCTGGTGACATCTTCCAGGCCGGCCTCTTGCATTTCTTCCCTGGCGGTCACTCTGTTGGCCTCTCGGTCTTGCCTGGGACAGGAAAGAGCCCTGTGTCCATGGTACCAGCACTGCTGGTCTTCACCCGGCTTCTTGTATGTGCAATCGAAGCTGGGAGGGGCCGAGGAAATTCTGCTGGGGCCACACCCACTAGTGAAGATATAAATAATGAGGTTTGGCGTTGACACTCAGACACTCAGAGGTTTGGCGTTGACCCCTCACCTCACAATGCAGTCCGGTGGCCTCTTCCCCCTCGTGCTTCTTGCCCTGGGCACCCTGGTACCTTGGACTGTGGAAGGTGCTGGAAATTGTGAGTTGGAGCCCTTGGCTGCAGGGCAGAGGTGGCGGCTCCTGGTGGTGGGGGGATGACCCCTTCTAGAGGCTTTGATCTCTCAGCTTAGTTTCGGGAGACCTCCTTGAAGCGGGAGGGGGCTCATGTCCATCTGGGCTCCAAGGACTCTGCACGCTTCTGAGCATTGGGCCGTGTTCTTTTTTTTTCCTTTTCTTTTTTTTTTTTTTAATTTTTTTTAATGTTTATTTACTTGCTTTGGAGAGAGAGAGAGCACAAGTAGGGGAGGGACAGAGAGAGAGAAGGAGACACAGACTCTGAAGCAGGCTCCAGGCTCCTAGCTGTCAGCACAGAGCCCGACGCAGGTCTCAAACCCACAAACCGTGAGATCATGACCTGAGCCAAAGTTGGATGCTTAACCCACTGAGCCACCCGGGCGCCCCTGGGCTGTGTTCTTTTACACAGTATCTGGTCGGCCCAGACCCCACTCCCTCTCTTCCTACCTCTCTCTCTTCACCCTGCCTGTGAATCTGCAGTCTTCTGTTTCTAGCTCTCCCTGGTTCCTTGTCTCTGTTTCCGTCCTTTAGTGTCTGTGTCTCTGCCTCTGGCTCTCCCTCTCAACCTGGCCCTTGTTCTGTCTTTACCGCTCTCCATCTCCTTCGCCTTTGTGGAGACCTGTTTTCCCTGGGGCAGGAAACCTTGGCTGGGAGCCCTTTGCTCTTTTCCAGGATCTGTGACTTTCTCTGCCCATGTGTGTGGCTTCATCAAGCCTGTCACTCTTCACGGAGGTCAGACAGGCATTTCCCTCTGGACTTTGCGGACAGTCACCTGGGTGACCGTCTCTCCTGGGGAGTGGTGCTTTATCCCGGAGTCATGATGGCTACTCAGCACCCAACTCCTTCCTTAACTCTCAACATTCTCTCCAACAGCGTTGAAAGCTGGAGCCTGCCCTCCTGTAAAACCTGGTCGATGCCTTAACGTATTTGAGACCCCCGAGTGCCAGAGTGACTGGCAGTGTCCAGGGAGGAAGATCTGCTGCTCCGATGCTTGCGGAATCAGATGCCTGGACCCTGTCATCTCTGACCAAAGTGAGGAGGGGGGAGGACTCACGGGAAGGGGGTGAGCCCGAGAAGGTGGCACCTCGGGGGACAGGACCGAGTGCTGGTCCTGCCAGGTCTCCTCCTCCCCAGGAACTGTGGAGCCAAATTTGTCAGCCGGTCAGGGAGTCACAGTGTCCCAGACAGCAATTTACTCACTTGGCTGGGTGAAACAGCCAGCGTGTCGGGAGGTCAGTTTTTCAGTCTATAGTCACCTGGTCGTTCAGGTAAGCAGGCAGTTGGTAGCCACCCATCCAGTCAGCACTGGGCAACTGGTCGCCTTCGTGGAGAGGGGGCCCGATGTCAGGGGAGACCCAGATCCTGCCGTCAGGAGATACAGGGGCCCTGGGAAGGAAGAGGTGGTGCTGGGGATGGAGAAGAGAGGATTCTCCCTGCGCACTTGGGCTGGGGCTGATTCCAGGAAGCAGGGGGCGGCGGCGCCCGAGGCTTAAGGCTTCTGACCTGTGGCCCTACTTTCACCAGCGTGTATGAAGCCTGGCAAGTGTCCTGTGGTCAATGGCCGGTGTCTGATCCTCAATCCCCCCAACCACTGTGAGACAGACCAACAGTGCGTGGGTGACTTCAAGTGCTGTAGGGGCCTGTGCGGGAAAGCCTGCGTGGAACCTGAACAAGGTAAGGAGGGGACCCGGGGCCAACTTTCCCCCGCCCACCAGTCCTCTCTGTTCCAAGCCTCTGGTGGCCCTTGTGTATGAGCAGGGGGACTCCTGATCTCTCTCCCAGGACAGCTTCTGCTTAGCCCCCTTGTCCTTCAAGGGCACCGCTCCCCAGGCCCCAGGGCCAGGATTTCCACAGCATCACTCATGGCTTTGCTTCTATTCGAGCCCCTCTGAGAGTGAGGACCCCCCCGGCAAGTCTGAGTCTCAGTTTCCTTATCTGTAAAACGGACATAATGAAAGCGCTTTGGAAAGCACTGTGTGCACTAAGAATTTATTATTAAGGTGATCTCCAGCATATTGTCTAGGTCAAAGCCCAAAGGATCAGTGGATTTTGAGGCTTAAATCCAGCTTAATGCTCTGAGTTTAGAGTTCTATAGTAAAATTGAGACTTGAACTCAGTCTCCGGATGCCAAGCCTCTTTCGACTATATCACCACCTTGTTATTTTCTTTGTCTCAGGGAAGTTTCTTGGGGGAAGAATGGGGAGATAATTTGTCTGGTTCCTGTATTGAAGCCCTGATCTGATTTTCTCTCGTAGCCTGATTCCTGTCGTTTAGGAGAGGTTCTGGATTTCTAGTCTGTGGTCTGGGGCTCGGATCACTGGGGCACTCCATGGCGAAGACTTGGGTCTACCATTAAGATCTTCTTGGGGGGAAGGTGTGGCACACAGTAGGCTTTCAGGAAATTGGTGAATAAATAAATGAGCGTATTTCTTTGTGTCCATGTGCTTCTGTGGTTTGCTAGGGCTGCGGGGCTTGGGACGTGATGACGGAATGTGTGGGTGTGAGGCCTCCCTCCTGCACATACAGAGTGGAAGGGGGAGGCTTCGGGGCCAGATAGACATGAATTTACATCATGAGTCTGAAAACACCGGTTCTGCGATTTTGGACACGTGACTTTACCTCGTCCGTCTTAATTTCTTTAGCTGCAAAGTGGCAATAAAAATCTCTTCCTCGTGTGTTTGGAGCACTGGGGTATGCAATGTGTATGAAACGAAGAGCAACGTTGCTGAGCCACAGCAGCCTCAAAAAAAAAGTGGATACTTGCCTTCTGTGGTGATTTTGAGCTTCTTGTATTTCCCTTCTCTCCCAAGACACGATTTCTTCTTCCTTAAAATAAGTGTTGAGAAGAACAACACACTAATTATCGGTCCTGAGAGAGGACTCCAGACCCTTCTGCCCATTGCAGCCTGGTATCGGAGTCTCCAAGGAAAGCACAATGCGGTCAAGCACTGGGTAAAACAATGTCTTATTTACCTAGAAAAGAGACAGCAAGATCACCTTCCACCTTGGGCTCCACTCCCTCCCCATGGCCTGCAAGTTTCTCCTAGGAGCTGATGCCGGGCAATTTGCACCACCCCTCCCCCCACCTCCACCCCTCTCGTGCCACAGAAGGAGGCTCCACTCCCTCCCCAAGCACGACACACAGCAGTGGGGTTGGCCAGAGGCTCTGGCACACACATGTGCACAGAACAGAGGAGCCTACACTGAAGCTGGACACAGGGAAAGATACTCGAGCACCTTATCTCTTGGTAAGTAGGTATTCCAAGCCCGAGGCCGTTCTTATGCAGCTGAGTGGGGGACACATGCATGGGGCTGTCTTTCCCCACAATGAGAGTATTGTCACGGTGGGTCACCTTATGGCAGCTGCTGGCCAGTAGCACATGAGAGAGATGTTGTTCTTGGCCCCATGAAGCAAAGAGTTAACAGGAGCTGGACTCCCAGAACTCAGGGCAAGCAGGGAACCGTGCTCCCCATTCCTCTGTGCTCTTTGGAGCCCAAAGGAAGCAGAGAACTCGATTGGACTGTGACATAGAAAAATGGATGAGACACAATTGTAGTTCAGTCTTTTCCTGGAAAATGTCACTGATCCGGAAAAAGCATTCCATGTACTACATGCAACCAATGTTCTAAGAGAAGCAATTGGATGTATTGACTTGACTTTCAGGAAAGAGGGGAAAGAGGAAGTGCCATTTTATTTATGTAGAGAGTGGGGTGGCACCCCCCTCCCACCGGGTTGCCTCCCAGTGACCTTCACCTCTTAGGATTCACGCCCTCGTGTGGGCCCTCCCATGTTTTTGCATGGTGGGCTCATGTGACAAATAAATTATTGCAGAGTGAGAGACAGTTATGTCTTGATGAGATGAGATGGGTAAAAGATGGCACCTTCCATCTGGGGAGCACACGCCCTCTCTTTGATCACCTGCTCTGGCACAACTCAGCCGCCATGTCGCGAGGACACTCAGCCATCTGTGGCCTGGCCCATCACGTAAGGAAATAGTGGATCTGGTCAACAGCCTGAGAGGAACTGAGGCTCACCAACACACACGTGAGGGAGCATGCAGTTTTCAGCCCCAGTCTAGTCTTTTTTTTTTTTTTTTTAGTTTTATTTATTTATTTTGAGAGAAAGAAAAAGCATGATCAGGAAGGGGAGGGGCGGAGAGAGAGGAGAGAGTGAGAATCCCACGCAGACTCTGCACTGCCAGAGCCCAATGTGGGGCTTGAACCCACAAACCATGAGATCATGACCTGAGTCGAAGTGGAGCGCTTAAACGGCTGAGCCACCCAGATGCCCCCACCCCAGTCTAGTCTTGAAATGACTGTTGTCCCAGCACACAGCTTGATTATAACCTTGTGACAGACCCTGACTCAGAAGCAGCCAGTGAAGCTACTCCCGGCTTCCTGACCCTCCAACTGTGAGACAATGTTTATGATTTTAAGGTGCTAAGTTTGGGGGCAATTTGTTATGCAGCAATAGATACCTAATTCAAGGAGGTCAGCAAAAATCTGCTATTGTAACCAAATATGGACAGTAGAAGAAAAGATAATTGTAAGGCAATGTCATTTTCTCTGAACAAAGTTGGGAACATTCTAAATAAAATGTTAAAACTTAGAATTCATGAAAGTTTAAAGAGTTTTCAAAGAAGTCCAACACGAATTCTTTATTAAAATTAAGAATAGAAATGAGAGGTGCCTGGGTGGTTCAGTCAGTTAAGCATCCAACTCTTGGTTTTGGCTCAGGTCGTGATCTCACAGTTTGTGAGTTTGAGCCCCATGTCGGGCTCTGCGACGACAGTGAGGAGCCTGCTTGGGATTCTCTCTCTCCCTCTCTGTCTGCCCCTCCTCTGTGTGCATGCATGTGAGCGCTCTCTCTCTCTCTCTCTCTCTCTCTCTCTCTCTCAAAATACATAGATAAAAACTTAAAAAAAAACTAAAAAAGAATAGAAATGAAAGGACAGAAATTAACTAAAAAAAAACAAACAAACAGGAAACCTACCTGAAACTGTAGCAAAACCCACATTCAGCTGAATTTTCAGAGTTACTGTCACTAAAGTCAGAAACAGAATAAGGATCACCGCAATTTTCCAACAGTGTATGAGATATAGCAACCTATGCAGTGAGATGAGATCAGGGGATAAGGTATGTAAGAGCAGAAAGGAAGATACTAAACTGTCAGTATTTGTGGATAGTATCATTTCCTACCTAACAGTTGAAGATACTCAATAAAGTTGATGAAATAAGTTTCATCAGAGTTGCTGGATATACAACTCTGATGTATAAAATTTTACAGCATTTCTCCCATTATGTATAATGAATCAGAAATAATAGAAAGTAGAGATAATTAATCAAATTAAAAAACCCTGCAATTCACCTGGGAATGAATCTAAAAATTATGCCAGACCTTGTGGATTAAAGAACAAATTTGTTGAAGGTCTAAAATAAGAGCTGAATAAACAGAGAAAAAATGTTTATGTGTGGGAAGACTCAATAAGGCCAAGATTATAACTCATTAAAGGATCATTTATAAATTCAATGTAACTGTAATAAAAATTCCAACATGATTTTTTAAGTTTATTTCTTTATTTTGAGAAAGGGAGAGAGAGAGCAGGAGAGCACAAGCAGGGGAGGGGCAAAGAGAGAGGGAGAGAGAGAATCCCAAGCAGCCTCTGCACTGTTACTGTGGAGCCCAACTTGGGGCTTGAACTCATGATCCATGAGATCACGACCTGAGCTGAAGTCAGGAGTTGGAGGCTTAATTCGCTGAACTACCCAGGTGCCCCTAACGATTTTTTAAACACAACTTGACAAAGTGATCCTACAGTTAATATATTAGTAGAAAGTTTGCAAAAGGACCAAGAACATTTTTTGAAAGTACAACAATAGGAGTAATCCAGACCAGGTATCAAAATCTTATTGATTATATTAATTATTATTATTATTATTTGTTATTTTTTTTTAGAGAGAGTGAGCAGGGGAGAGGGGCAGAAAGGGGGAGAAAGTCTTAAAACATATTTTTAAAATTTTTTTTTAATGTTTATTTATTTTTTAGAGAGAGAATGAAAGAGAGAGAGAGAGCAGAAGAGGGGAAGAGAGAGAGGGAGAGAGAGAATCCCAAGTAGGCTCCCCACTGTTAGTACAGAGTTGGACACAGGGCTCGATCTTACTAACCAAATCATGAGATCATGACCTAAGCCGAGATCAAGAGATACTTAACCAACTGAGCCACCCAGGTGCCCTGAGAGAGAGAGAAAGAGAGAGAGACAGAGAGACAGAGACAGAGACAGAGAAAGAGAGAGAGAGAAAGAGAAACTTAAGCAGGCTTCAACTCAGTGTGGAGCCTGATGCAGGGCTTGATCCCATGACCCTTGGGATCATGACCTGACCTGAAGTCAAGAGTCAGGTGTTTAACCAACTGAGCCACCATTAATTAATGGAATATGATGTTGCTACAAGAATAAACAAATAGCCTAATGGAACAGAACAGAATATCTGAAAGGAAATCTGTGCATTTGTGGACATTTGTTATATAACAAGGAGGAATTTTTACAATTGCTTAGGGCAAAACTCTAATAATGAAATCAACTGTTTTTTTTTTTTTTTTTAAGTTCACACTAACAACTTTTTACTGAATTTAACAGTAATCTTTAACACAATGTATTAGTCAGGGTTCTCCAGAGAAACAGAACCAGCAATTTTCTTTCTCCCTTCTTTCCTTCCTTCCTTCCTTCTTTCCTTCCTTCCTTCCTTCCTTCCTCTCTTTTTCTCTCTTTCTCTCTCTCTTTCTCTTTCCCTCCCTCCCTCTTTCTCTTTTCCTTCCTTCTTTCTTTCTTTCTTTCTTTCTTTCTTTCTTTCTTTCTCTTTCTCTCTTTCTTTCTCTGTCTCTCTCTCTCTCTCCTTTCCCTCCCTCCCTTCCTCTCTCTCTCTTTCTTTCTTTCATTCCTTTATGATGAGGAATTGGCTTGTGCAGTTATAGAGGATAAATCCCATAATCTACAGCCTGCAAGCTGGAGACAGGAAAGTCTGTGTCATAATACAGTTCCTGTCTGAAGGCTTAAGAACAAGGGGATATGATGGTGTAAATTCCAGTCCAAGAGCAGGAAAAAAATGAAGTGAGATGTTCCAACTTAAACAACGAGGCAGGAAAAAAAGGTGTGGATTCCTTCTTCCTTCACCTTCTGTTCTATTCAGGCTCTCAGTGTATTGAATGGGCCCCATCCACATTGGGGAGGGAATTCTACTTTACTGAGTTCACATATTCAAGTGTTAATCTTATCTGGAAACATCCTCACACACACACCCAGATAAAATGTTTAATCCGGGCATTTTGTGGCTGGTTAAGTTGACCCAAGAAATTACCCACAAGCCCATGTCAACTAGACACCCATATGCATCTCCTTAAATCTGATTTAATCTCCAAAGAAAGACAATAACAAGGTCATGGTTCTTCCAAACATGATATAGTTATTCTTTGTACAACCTAAAACACACTAATTCCTTCCCAAAAAAGGAGGTAAAAATCCTTGAGTGATATTTGATTTCCTCCTTGATATCTGGTAACTTAAATACTATAATGTAAAATTAACAAATGCTATGATATAAAGTCTATACAGCTTATGTTACATGATAAGGTAATAAGACAGAAGAAAGAAAACACACACAAATGTATTCGTAGCAAAATAAGGAGGAAATGTCATGACAATTATGTTATGGTCCTCATTTCTGTAACTGGTCACGTGCATGTGGCTGGTATTTATAACTACCCTCTTCTGCTACCCATTCTATATTCCTTTGTCTTCAGCAAGTGCCTCAGCTGGTTGTAGTTCTTGGTCACCTGATAGGGTGACCCAAACCTTCATTCTTGAAGGGTCTAGGCCATTAGGAGCCTTGCTTGGATTGGGTTGTTGCAGTTTTCTAATGACCTTACTCACAGAACATGACAATATTAAGAGGTGCCCTAAGAAATCTCCTATGTTCCAGACATACTCTTCCATTGTGGGAGAGTACTCCAATTTCCCCTTGGAAGTTGGGACCAATCATCCTGGCTAACACTGTAACTCTCTTCTTTGCCCATTGACTTAGAGGCATGAGGAGCCCCAAGTGAGCGGGTGACAGTCTTAACTTCCAGTTAATGTAATCAGCATTGTGTTTCCTGGTGGAAACATTTCTCCTTTTGGGACTAATACCTCTAGGGCAACAGCACACAGAATCATGGAGACGGGAAGCAAAAATTTTGCTAATGGGTGACTAGGGATGATAATGAGTAGTATCATCCCCATTTCCACCTCTTGATTTTGAACCTATGAATCCTGGTTATGGGAGAAGCAGCATAATATATTAGAAACTGACTGAGATTATGTACAGGCTTCTGGAGAACCTTGCCCCAGCCTTGCAAAGTATTGCCACCTAGCTGACACTATAACTGAGTCTTCAAAAGGCCATTCCACTGTTCTATGAAGCCAGCAACTTCAGGGTGGGGGAGACGGTAACACCAGAGAATTCCATAAACAGCTGCCCATTGCCACACTTCTTTGGCTATGAAGCGAGGTAGGTACTTGATCAGAAGCAATGTTGTGTGGGGGAACCTGGGTGTCTCAGTTGGTTGGGCATCTGACTCTTCATTTCAGCTCAGGTCATGATCTCATAGTTGTGGGATTGAGCCCTGTATCAGGCTTTGTGCTGGATGTGGAATCTCCTTAAGATTCTGTTTCTCCCTCTCCCTCCGCCCCTCCCCTGTTGCATACACATGCTCTCTCTCTTTCTCTCTCTCTCTAAAAAAAAAGAAAGAAAGAAAGAAAGAAAGAAAGAAAGAAAGAAAGAAAGAAAAGAAGAAGGAATGTTGTGCAGAATACCATGATGGTAGAGAAGGCATTCTGCAAGTACGTGGGTGGTAGTTTGGGCAGAAGCATCACACGCAGGGAAGTCAAATCCATGTCCAGAGTAAGTGTCATTCCAGTAAGAACAAAATGCTGCCCCTTCCATGATGAAAGTGGTCCGATGTAACCAACCTGCCACCAAGTACTGGTCGATCACTCTGGGGAATAGCTCTATATCAGGGATCAGTGTCGGTCTCTGCTGCTGGCAGACTGGCGTCCAGAAGTGGCCACAGTCAGGTTAGCCTTGGTGTCTGGAGACCATGTTACTGAGCCCATGCATAACCTCCACCCATGCCCCATGGTCACTTTGAGCCAAGGGCATGAGTCCATAGGGCAATGCAGGGGTGACTGAGGAAAGAGGCTGAATAGTATCCACAAAACAGATCATGCTATTTACTTGATTATTAAAATTCTCCTGTTGAGGTCACCCTTTGGTGAGCATTCACATAAGACATAAATGTCTTCACTTTTTTTTTGCCTATTCAGAGAGGTCTGTCTATATAATTCTTCTCCAGATTTGTCACCGATTTTTTTTTTTTTTGAGTGGGAGAGAGAGGGTGCAAGTGAGCAAGGGGGAGAGAGAGAGAGAGAGAGAGAGAGAAAGGGGGGCTCACCCAAAGCAGGGCTCATGTTTCTACCTGAAGTGGGCTCAGGCTTACCTGATGTGAGACTTGAACTCACGAACCGTGAGATCATGACCTGAGCCAAAGTAAGCTGCTTAATGCCTGAGCCACCCAGGCACCCTCTCACCGATTTTTTAATCATGTCTCTTCCAAGTCCAAATTCCCCTTTTGTGGTAAGTTTCCTGAATTCCATGTCACCTACACTCACAGACTTTAGCAGCTGTCAGGTAAGGTGGTCATCTGATACTGGTCATCAGTGTTTCTGCTCAAACGACCAGCTCTTTCAGGACATCTGTAGCCAGAAGGCTATAAAGTTCTCCCCTAGTGACCACCCTATGCCTCCATGGGGGAAGGCTTCCACCTGGGATAGTCCACATTGGGTGGCAGTGGGAGCTCCACGCTGGATCTGTGGAGTAGTAAGTGAGGCAAACACCAAGATGCCCCATGGTACAGGCTCCAGGCAGGTGCTATTGGAGGCTTAAAAGCAGAGGGTGAAACAAACAAAGTCCATGGCAAATGGTCAGCAAGATGTGTGAATCTCCCTTCCTCTAACATCTGCTAGGACTGGGGGCGGCTGAATGCTCCATGGGTCTGACCTCAGAAGAGGTCCTTGTGCAGAGGCTTACAAATTAAAACACCAAAAAGATATCCCGTACATCTGTTATACCAGCAAACATTAGACAGTTACATCCTACCAAGGTTTGGTGATTTGGTGAGAATGTGGCGATACAGGAATTGCATGATCTGTGGGGAATGTAGCCTGAGCAGCCATTTTGGAAACAATCTGGCCGTCCGCCGTCACTGTTTTATATGGTTATATCAGATTTTTGAGAATTGAAATCATTTGGAGTATGTTCTCTGATGAAAACACAATTGTGAAAACAATAAATAAAAAGACAACCAAAGAAGAAATGAAAATGAAATTTAGAAAATATTATGAACGAAATGATTATGACTATGCTATCTATCAAAACTAGTGGGTTGTACCTAAAGCAGAACTTAAATGGAAATGTATCACCTTACACACATATAGGAGTAAAGAAGAAAAAGTCAAATTCAGATAGCAAAGCAGCATCTCAAGCATATCCAAAAATAACAACTAAAGAAACCATAACACATGTGTTAAGAAATGATCAAGAGTAGAAAACGATAAAATGAAAAACAAGGAAGATCAATTGAGAGATCATCTGAGCCAGAAGTTGGTTCTTTAAAAAGGTTTTCATAATACATTAACCTCCGGCAACACCAACTGAATAAATAACAGAAAAGGTAAAGTAATCATTTTCAGAAAGAAAAAGTGGACATCACTACCGATGCTAGAGATATCACATAAGGCAAATGAACACCATCGTGTCAATACATTTAAAAATTTAGATAAAATAGAAACATTCCTAGTACTTCATGCAATCAGCCCAAGATAAGTAAACAGCAAACTTGTGGTCTCCTGCAGGCAGATTCATTGCATTGAAGGGATCGTGCACAGAGGGGACAACACAGCATCTCAACAAAGGAGAAGGTGGAACTATAATAAGATTTCAGAGAAAGGCAGGGATTGGGTGAAATTGAAACGAATAAGGGATTTCTTAACACATTTCACATTTATCTAAATTATGTAGTTTCCAAGGAAATAAGAAATTCCTTATCTGAAGCTCTGTACCTGGACTGGAAATCAAGGCTGCTTCTCTGTTTTTTTGTGATTTTTTTTTTACGTTTATTTATTTATTTTGAGAGAGACAGAGACAGCGCTAGTCGGGTAGGGGCAGAGAGAGAGGGAGACAGAGAATCCCAAGCCGACTCTGCACTGTCAGCACGGAGCCCGATGAGGGGCTTGAACTCTCAAAACTGTGAGATCATGACCTGAGCCAAAACCAAGAGCTGGACGCTCAACTAACTGAGCCACCCAGCCACCCTAAGGCTGCTTCTCTAATACCAAAGTGACTTAGATGCTTCAGGTAAGAATGGAATGCTCTATTCTTACTGATATAGTTTCAAGCATAGTTTCTGATAATCTGTGATTTTAGAAAACATGGTTTCCCAGTGACTAAGAAAATGATAGTAACTCAAAGAGTGGGTCCTTAACAGCACTTGACAGCTACAGCATGTCACAGGGAGAGGTATCTTTTGTTAACTTTGCAGGGAGATTTATCTGTGTCGCTTCTACCAGGCTGATGAATAGCAGGACAGATTTTTACTTCTGAGTTAAGCTTACTTTCTCACTAGAAAAATGCAACGTACCCAAGCGAACACAAAATAGAAACATGAATGTTACAATAGATATTGAAGGCATTAAGTGTGTGGAAAAAATTCTGACTCTGCTTTCCTGGCAAGTCCACTTTGCTGGCAAGTTTTACCAAGTATTAAAGGAAGAAAGCATGTTAATGCTTATAAAAATTTCCAGGAGATTCAAATGAAAAATTATACTTCCCAACTCACTTAATGAGGCTAGCATAACCTTAGTTCCAATGTGCAGCAAGAACACCATGAAAAGGAAATTACAGGCCACTTGCACTGATGAACACGGAAAAAAACATCTTAAAATATTAGCAAACAGAATGAAACAGTCTACAGAAAGGATAATGATCTAGCTGTGTTTATCCAAGGGATAGAAGGTGGTTTTTGCAGTAGAAAAGCAATCAATGTAACTTTTCACTGTAACATAATAAAGGAGGAAGTCATGAGATCATGCCAATAGTTGCAGAAAATGCACTTAATAACAATTCAGTGGCCATTCATCTTAAGACTCTTAGCAAACTAGGAACAGATGGGAACTTCCTTAAGCTGTTAAAGGGTATCTGTAACAAAACTCCATAACAATTGTACTTAAAGGCAAAATGTTGAGGACTTATTATTTTTTTTTTTTTTTTACTGTTTATTTATTTTTGAGACAGAGAGAGAGACAGGGTGTGAGTGGCAGAAGGGCAGAGAGAGAGGGAGACACAGAACCAGAAGCAGCTCCAGGCTCTAAGCTGTCAGCACAGAGCCCCGACGCAGGGCTCAAACTCATGAACCGTGAGGTCATGACCCCGGGCCAAAGTCAGATGCTTAATGGACTGAGCCACCCAGGAGCCCCAGAGACTTTTTCTTAGGAAGGCTATTTTTTTAATGTTTGCTTGTTTGTTTGTTTGTTTGTTTGTTTTTGAGAGAGAGAGAGAGAGAGAGAGAGCAAGCAGGGGAGGGGCAGAGAGAGAGGGAGACACAGAATATGAAGCAAGCTCCAGGCTCTGGGCTCCAGGCTCACGGAGCCCGATGTGGGGCTCGAAGTCATGAACCATGAGATCATGACCTGAGCTCGAAGTCGGACGCTCAACCAACTGCGCCACCCAGGTGTTCCAAGACTTTTTTTTTTTTAAACAAAAACAAAACAAAGATGCCTGCTATCACCATTTCTTTCAACACTGTATCAGATGTTCAGCCAGTGCATTAGGACAAGTAAACGAAATAAAAGTTACAAGAATTGGAAAGGAAAAAGATATCAAGGTGTCACTATCCAAAAGGATAATGACAAAAATCCAAAAATATCTACAGGTAAATTACTAAAATTAACAGGAAAGGTTATCAAGTTCCCTGAGTACAAAATCAATATTTTTAAGAATCAAGCATTGAAAAAGTTAATTGTATTTCTATATTCCAGGAAGAAAAAATTGGATGAAACTTCTTACAGTAGCAGAAAAAGAATCAACTCAATAGAGATAAAATTAAGATGTGCATGATCTCTATGCAGAAAATGGTAAAAGTTTATTGAGAGAAATTAAAGAAGATCTAAGTAGAGAGATATACCATATTCATAAATTGGAGATCCTAATACTGTAAAGATGTACCTTTCCCCCACATTTATTTACAGAGTCAATGCAATCCCAATTAATCCCAACAGGGATTTTTGCTGTTTTGTTTTTGCTGTTTTGTTTGCTTGCATGTGTATGTATCTTGCAGTAGCTATTTTAAAAATTCATTTGGAAAAGCAAAAGAACAAGAATAACAAAGACATATCCTTGAAGAAGAATAGAGGAATAAGGCAGAAATACTCCACAAACTATTAATAATTTAATAAAGTAAGAGTAAATAAAATACTGTGATATTGGCCAAGGCTAGACTCACAGACCAATGGTACATTAGCACCAAGTGAGAAGACAGAAAGAATATAGTAATGTGAACGGGGCACATTTAATATGAATATTATTAATGGTTACAGGGAATAAAAAGGAATGAAAGAGTAGGCTAAAGAAAGCCCCAGTGCTGAGGAAGAGTAGTCAAGGAAGGGACAAACTACCAGGAGAGTAAATCCTCTCCAAGGTTGGGATTCAGACTCACCGGAGAGGGTGTGGTGGCAACCTGCTGGTTGGCGGACAAGTGGCTGGGTTGTCCAAAACCAGAGCATTGCACAGTCCCTGGGCAGAGGCTAGCTAGGGTGCTGGAGAAATGCTCTGAGAAGCTGCCTGCTGGGGGTGCTGTTGAACTAACTGGGAAGCCGTAAGCAAGCAGCAAGCTGGGGCACCTGTAGGACTCATGCTTAAGAAGTCTGCCAGGTTATTCATGGAAGCTTCTGGGAGCTGCCTGTGTGAGCTTTCACTGAACACACCTGCTGGGTGAGCTCCACCAGCGGTTCTGTAACAGCACTCCCAACTGCTCGGAGAGTTAACTTGCTTTAAGCTTATGCACCTGCTGCTTAACCTAAGTCCCTTGGTCTGTAGCAGAACTAATTTCCCTTGAGATTTGCAGACGACTGGCCTTGAGGAGTGAAGAGCCAAACTTTCCCAGAAGATAAGGCCTGACCACATTCAAAAACAGCAGCCCCTGATGTCAGCAAGTGTGTTCAGGGTCGTCTTCACATATGACTAATGGCTGGGCACCTGCTTCTCTTCCCCTTTTTATGCCTTCCCTTTTACAACCCTCCGGCTTCCCCTGGACAGGGAAGGTGGTCTTTGAGGTGTTAGCCCACCATCTTCTCAGCTTCCTGAAGGAAAAAACTGTTCCTTTCTCATCATCACTTGTCTCTGGAGTATTGATTTCTGAGCAGCAAGCAACCGAAACTGAATTCGGAATAGGTTCTCTCTCTGGTAACAGTACCACACATCAGGGCAGCAGGGCAGAAGCAAGAAATAGGAAAGCATATCTGAACCAGGAAGGGAAGACCTTTCCCCCTCCAATGCCTATCTTGCGCCCACTACTGACAAAGATGAACCGCATGCAAGCTGGTAAGGGAGAAATATTCCCATATGACAAGCCAGCAGTGAAGGATGGATTTGGAACTGAGAGGCAGTAAATTGAAAACCAGCACAAACAGAATAGGATAAAGAGCCCCCAAGTAGTCCCCTCCATATATACAGGAAGTTGATTTACGTCACAGGTTGTCTTGCAGGGAAAAGAGAGTCTTTTCAATAAAGGTCGCTGGGACAAATATCCATATACATATACCCGTATTTCTAAAAAAAGAAAAAGAAGAGAAACTTGATCACTGCCTCTCATCACATGCAAAATCAGTTCCAAACGGGTTGTAGACTTAGTATAAAAAGCAAAACCAAAAAGATTTTAGAATGTAACAGAGGGTAATATTTTCATGACTTCGGTCTAGAGAAAGATTATTTAAAGAGAACACAAAAACACTAACTATAAAGAGGATTCATAAGTTTAACTACAACAAATTTAAATTTTCTGTTTAACAAAAGATACTGTTAAGAAAATTAAAAGGCAAACCACAGGTGGTAGAAGATATTTGCAGTGCATGTCACCAACAAAGGACTCACATCCAGAATATATATAAGAAAGAACTCCTATAAATAAATGTCAAGAATAATCAGTCTAGTAAAAAGATCTATCAAATACATGAATAGCCTCCTCACAAACAAAAAATGAAATGCAAATGTCCAAAAAACATCTTAGAAGCATTCAGCCTCATTACTACTCAGGGAAATGCAAATTAGAACCAAAAATGAGACACTACTACAGATCCACCAAATTGCAAACATTGAATTGTTTAGCAACACTGAGTTGTTTTTTACAAGGATGAGGAGCAACCAGAACGCTCATCCACTGCTGGGGAAAGAGTAAGCTGGGGGCATTTCTTTGGAAAACAATTGGTTGTGATCTAATAAATTTGAGAAAACACATTGTTTCTGATGCAGCAAACCCCAATATAAGTGCATTTACATGTATAGAAGAGGCAGGTAACAGAAATATTTGTAATGGCATCATTCAAAATTACCAAAATCTGGAAACAACCCAGTTGTCCATTAGTATGTACTAGCATGATGGAAAAAGTATGATATATTCATACAACTAGATATAAATGTAAATGTGCATGTAAAATGTGCATGTATATGTATATGTAAAAGCTACACTCAACAACTTGGATGAATTTAAAAGCATAATAGTGAGTGAAAGCATATAAATGGCTCAAAAAATTTATATAAAATTCAATGTATAACTAAAAAGCAAGGAGGTGATTACCCCAAAAATCAGCTTACTTGTTCCCTTTGCTTGAAGAAGGGGATTACAGCTGGGAAAAGGTGGATAGTGGCTTCGAAGTCATTAGAAATACTTTTTTCATCTTGATCTGAGTGGTGCTTACATGGGGTTTGCTTTATAACAATTCATTACATTGCATATTTATGTTTTAAGCACTTTTCTCCCTGTACTGTAGTCTACAACAGATTAATTAATATGAATTAATTAACATGAATATGTTGGCAAATTATATATCAAGTTTGTACATTGGAAATATTAGAAATCAGAAGCACATCAGAAAAAGCGGACCAGAAGAATATGGAAAAATCTCTGAAGTAGGCATCCATACCCCCTCAGAGAATGGAGACATTCTCTCAAGTGCCTGAATGTATTCTCTCCCGTGGGAAGTTGTCTCGATGTCCTAAACAGGAGGTGCGGCTGTAGCTGGCTTCTTCATCAGGCAAACTCGTCTTAGGGCAGGCAATTCGCTGGCTGGGGTTGCAAGGTCAACTGAGAGGAGGGGCACGGGTTCCAAAACTTGTGGACTAACACTTTCTTCTTTAAGGGTCTCAGTTTCCTCATGAATACACTACGAAGACTGGATCACATGACCCCTGGAAGATCAACTGAATGAAACACAGGCGTACAGACTGTCTGAGCTGGGGGTAGCAGAAAGGAGGTAAGAAATTCGTAAGAGATGGTGATGGGTTGCACCCTGGTGCGAAAATGGAGAGACTGGGGTTCTGAAAGGGCAGGGTGTCGCCCAGGTGTTCATGGGACATCCAGTGTGGGACAGAACCAGAGCCACAGTCCCAAATGCCCCTTTTCCTGACGCTGCCTGCCTTTCTGACCCTGGGGCAGTTGAGAGGCTGGGGCAGTGGAGGAGCTAATTGCTACTGGAGGCATGGATCCGAGGAAGGGAAGGCTGCCAGGTTCCAAAGAGGTGGGATCTGACATTTCGGGAGGAATCCAAGCCCTATTTTGTGGGAGCAGCACTTATTTCAGGGAAAAGTTGTCTCGATTGTCCTATCCTGTCCTTCTCTGTCCCACCTCCCCCACCACCAGCACTACCTGAACCCTGGCCACTGCTTTAATCTGTTCCCTCCTCCCTTGGCAAGGACCAGCAGGTGTTTCAATGCAGCCCCAACAAATTAAGAAATATAGCAGCTCAGGTCCCATCCAAGACCCGCTGCATCAGAATCTGCGTTTTTTTCTTTTTTAATGTTTATTTATTTATTTTTGAGAGAGACAGAGTGTGAACAGGGGAGGGGGAGAGAGAGAGAGAGAGAGAGAGAGAGACAGAATCCAAACCAGGCTCCAGGCTCTGAGCTGTGAGTATAGAGCCCAATGCAAGGCTCGAACTCATGAACTGTAAGATCATGACCTGAGTCGAAGTTGGACGCTTACCTGCCTGAGCCACCCAGGCACCCCAGAATCTGCGTTTTGTGGTTCTTTTCACATTAGTATTTGACCAGCCCGGCGTGCCTGTTTGTAGATTCCCAGGAGAGCATACACTTTATGTGGACGAGAGGGTCAGTACCAAGTGGGTGGGTGCATTTGTATTATAGATCTGTATGTTTACAGGCACCCTTGTGCATCTCTGTATGTAAGTGTGATGTGTCTCATGTTTAAAGGTGGGCAGCTTTTCTTGAGGGCTGACTATACGTCAGACACCCTGGAAGTTCCTAACATGATCATTTATATCCTCTGTCTCATGTGATTTTCATAAAGGCCTTGCAGGGAACAAAGAGTGAGGATGATTTGTGTTGAAAGCCTTAAAAATATCCAAACCCTTTGACCCAGTACATTGCACTTCCAGACATCTGTCCTAGCACAAAAATCTGAAATAACGAAAAAATGATTCACGTACAAAGATTTACATGTACATGTAATCTATAATAGAAACCAAGAACTGGGAATGACTGTTTGTCCAGGGGAGATACAGGAACGATGACACAGGCTTGAAGTGAACAATGTGGCCATTAGCTGAGTTCAGCTGAACCATGGTTTCCTGTCCATGCCAAGTACATGCTGTGCAAAAGGTTGATAGGGCAGATCGACCTGGCCCCTGCTCTCATGAAGATCATGAGAGCTATGAAGTTTGCATAACACTGGGAGATTGTGTTAGCATGTAAACCAAAAAAGAGGATCTGAAACGGTATATCAAATGTAATTGCAATCAAGGAAAAAATGCACTTGAATCAGAAAGAACAAACCATATCTCCCCTCCAGACTGGGAGCTGGGAGGGGGCAGGTGACCTGCTGGGCTGTACACACAGTCCTGTGAAAGCCTTGACTTGTTTTCTGTATAAACTGTTTCCAATTCCCCACAGGTTGCAAGAGTCGCAGTTTGAAAGGAACAAAGGGAATGTTTTGTGAAATAACATTCAATACTAGCTCCTTTGTGGAAAGGATAGCTTTGCAAATTATGGGGAAAATTTTTAGGAAAACGTTTCTCTTTCTCTGTGTAGATTTAGACTGTACATTATCTGTGACTTGTCCATGCTTCAGGGTGTGTGTGTTGTAAGCCCGTCTGTCATCCGGTCCAACCAATACTCACTGGACGCTTGGAAAATAAAGATTGCGTGGAAGTCACAGCAGATGGAGAGCTGAAGACGACTAACCGTGTTATGTCAATGCCCACTCTGGATCACTTGAGGAAACTTGGAATGCCAAAGACCTCCTCCCTAGGCCATCTTGCGTCACCCTTTCCAGAATGAGGACCCCAGGTGCAGGGAAATACAGTGCTGGGCTGTGCCCACACATCACTTCATAGGAAAGGGAGGCTGAGCCCTGAAAAGAGAGGGATTTCTGGGTTACACACGGAATGTGCTGCACAACTTGCTCGGCTCTTTGTCTTTCTACTTGTCTTCTCCAATTGTTTGGATAATCATTACATAAAAAAAAAAAAAGAAACTCTTGGGGCGCCTGGGTGGCTTAGTCGGTTGAGCATCCTACTCCTGATTTTGGCTCAGGTCACGATCTCACAGTTCACGAGATGGAACCCCACGTCTGCTGACAGGGCAGAGCCTGCTTGGGATTCTCTCTCTCCCTCTCTCTCTGCCCCTCCCTCACGTATTCTCTCTCTCTCTCAAAACAAATAAATAAACATTTAAAAAATGAAACTCTCATCAACGAATTAAAAAATACTGAAAGAGTTCAGAAATTATATTTGATTCCCTAATTTTTTTTAAGACAGGTGTTTTTTTAAAAATTTTTTTAAATATTTATTTATTTTTGAGAGAGACAGAGACAGAATGCGAGTGGGTTGGGGGCAGAGAGAGAGGGAGACACGGAATCCGAAGCAGGCTCCAGGCTCCGAGCTGTCAGCACAGAGCGCGACGCGGGGCTCAGACTCATGGGCCGTGAGATCCTGACCTGAGTCGAAGTCAGACGCTCAACCGACTGAGCCACCAGGCGCCCCTTAAGACAGGTTTTTTAAAGAGCAGTTTCAGATTCACAGCAAAATTAAGAGACAGGGACAGAGATTTCCTGTGGCCTCCTCCCCCACATGTGCAGAGCTTCCCCCACGATCAACATCCCCCACTAGAGTGGTACATTTGTCACAATCCATGAACCTGGGTCGCCTGGAGTCCACAGTTTCCATTAGGGTTCACTCTTGGTATTAAACATTCCATAGGTTTGGATAACTGTATAATGACATATATCCATCATTATCGTATTTCACAGAGTAATTTCGATGCCCTAAAAATCCTCCACCTCGTGATTTCCCCATCCCCCATCCCCGGCAACCTCTGATCCTTTTATTGTCTCCTTAGTTTTGCCTTTTCCGGAAGGTCATAGAGCTGGAACCATACACCATGTAACCTTTTCAGATTGGCTTCTTCTACTTAGTAATATGTATTTACGTTTCTTCCCTGTCTTTCCATGTTTTCGTGGTTCATTTCTTCAGAATAATATCCCATTGTCTGGAGGTACCACAGTTTATTTATCCATTCACCTACGGAAGGGTATCTTGGTTGCTTGCAAGTTTAGGCAACTATGAATATAGGTGATATTAACATCCTTGTGTAGTTCTTTTGTGTGGACATAAGTTTTCTGATCCATTGGGTAAATACCAAGGAGGATGACTGCTTAGTCATATGATAGAAGTATGTTTAGTTTTGTAAGAAACTGCCAAATTGTCTTCCAAAGTGGCTGAACCATTTTCCGTTCCTGCCAGCAACGTATGGGAGTTTCTTGTTGCCTCACATCCTCGCCAGCATTTAATGTCGTCAGTGTTCCAGATTTCAGCCATTCTGATAGGTATGTAGAGTATCTCATTGTTATTTTTATTTGCATTTCCCTGATGACGTATGATGTGGAGCATCTTTTCATATGCCTATTTGCCTTTGGTATATATCTTCTTTGGTAAATTGTTTGTTCAGGTCTTTGGCCCATTTTTTAATCCGATTGTTTTCTTGTTGCGTTTTGAAGAGTTCTTTGTATATTTTATGTAACGATCCTTTATCAGATGTGTCTTTTGCAAATATTTTCTCCCAGTCTGTGGCTGGTCTTCTCATTCTTTTGACATCGTCCTTCACAGTGGAGTTTTTTGGTTTTGTTTTTTTTTAACTTTAATGAATGTTTTTGCAGTGGTCCCTTTGAATATTCTTCCTTAGGTCAGATGCCCTGAGAAATGTGTCAGAGGCAGAGATTTACGTGCAAGAGGTTTACTGGGGTGTATTCTGAGGAATAACAGCTGTGAGAAGTAGAAGAAGCAGGGCTGGGTAGAAGGACAAGTGCACTTGTGATGCAGTTACAACAGGGGTTCAGCCGATCCCATGGGGAGCTCAGGAGTTACAAGGGCCCTTCAAAGGTGTCCCTAGTCGAACTAGGAAGCTAGGCCTTTGTGCCCCCAACATTCACCAGTCAGCAGACACAGGTTGCCCCTGGGAACAGGGCATTACCCTTGGATGAAGCAGATCACTTTGGCTGGAGAAATTCCCAGGGAGGGACTCAGCTGTGTGCGTCAGCAGCCAATCCTCCCTGCACTCAAAGGCATGGGCACCTCAGTCCCGTGGGAGGATCTGGACGGCACACCACAGCATCCACTATATCATCTGAAAAATATAAACTTGCAAATAAAGAAAAAGAATGTGAGGCTTTGAGTTCCACCACTGATTTGTTGCATGATCTCAGGCACATCCTCTCTTTGGACCTCACTTTCCCCATCTATCCACTAAGACATTACTAGACGGACAGCCTCTGATTTTCTAGGTATTACTAGACAGACAGCCTCTGATTTTTCTAGTTGTGGCTAATTGGGACACTCATAAGTCACAATCACGAGGCAAGCAAGTGTCCTGGAAGCTGGCCATGGTAGCCAGAGAAGAGGAGGCTGAGGTGAGGCCAAGAGATTGGGGGAGTTCCTAGAACAAGATGAGGTGGCCTATCTTATCGGGGGTTTCCCTCAAAGGTACTTCTATGAATCATTAGTTTGTAAAACAGCAGAACAACGTGTGGCATTGAAAGTCAGCTGAACCAACCCTTCATTACACAAATGAGAGGTCATGTCCAATATCACACACTGAGTCAACAGCAGATCTGGGGACAACCATAATTCCTGAAGCCTGGCCAGGTGGTTTCTCAATGTCCCCGCCACCTATACCTCCGGAGACTGAGTCAAGGTTTGTTTTGGATGAAAGAAAGGGATGCCCCCTCCAGCCAACTTCCACGAAAGGAGATCTATTTGAAAAGAGTCAGGATGAGAGGAGATTTTCCCTATCCTCTTCTTAAGGGGAAAAACCAGGGGATTGGAAAGAAGCAGCTTGAGCACAGAGCTGTCGGTCAGTGGAGGGCAAGTTCAAAACGTACCCAGAGTGCTGGAGACGCACACACTCTCTTAGCGTAATAAGGTCAGAATTAATAGACCCCATGTCATAAGGTCAGATTCCTTCATATAAACCTCAAGAGACTTTCTGGGAAAAATTCAGATTAATTTTGTGGTCTAGGTATTGGATTTTAGACAAGCTGCTCGCTCTCAAGTGACCTTGAGCCAGGGTGAAAGATTGCAACCTTTTCCCCTTACTCACCTCCAAAAGATTGTTTTTTCTCCCTCCCCTCTTCTAGACGATCACTGCTCTGGCCACACAGAATCCACAGACACTGAAATTTGAGTCCCATGCCTCCCCACCAAACACCAGAAGCATAGGTGAGAAAGTTACTCGCTATTTAGTGGACTGGAGGGGGTGGTTCACGTGTCGATACATGGTATTCCTGTCGTGAGGGATGACATACTCCAGGAAAAGGAGATACAGTAGCACAGAGAAGGGAACTTCATAAAAAAGGAAAAGGCTTTGAAAAAGAGCTGGGAAGGAAGGAACACTTGGGGAGTCCTCCAGAGTTCTAGGGCCTATCCACAGGGATGCCCCAGAAGGCCTGGCCCCAGAGCAGGAGCCGGGGAAGGCACTGTGCGGTCTAAGAGAGCAGAGGGTGAACATCTGCCTCTCCTCCAGCAGCTCAGCATGGCTACAGATGGAAATGCCTGGTGAGACTGTCTAACCCCGCTCATGATCTGTCGCACATAATGTTGCATCAGGGAAGGTTCTCACCTGCAGTTGACAACCTGGCCAGAGAGAGCAAAACTGAGGTTTCAGGTCCTTCTCTCTTCTTTCCCATCCCCAACCCCACCCAGAGATGGACTAGAGGCCCTTTCATATGGCATCCATGATGAAATGAAGCATTACAAAGAACTCAAAGGCAGGAAATGAAGCAGGGCCACCCAGGGGGCTGAAAACAGACTCCAAACAGCAGTCAGGAACCGTACGATTCACGTAACACACAAATTCCAAATCTCAGTGCCTTAACCCAGGACAAATTTATTTCTTGCTCATGTAGTAGTCCCAAGCAAGTGGGGAGGACAGGCCATGATCCACACAGAAATTAGGAATCCCAGACTCCGTCCTCCAGGTCCTTGACGTCCTCTCCATGACGCCAGCAGACGGCGAGAGAGTTTTATGGGGCAGGTCCAGAACTGGAACACATCACTCCCACTCTCTTTTCACTGACCAGAGCTCAGTCACGAGCTACATTCAATTGAAAAGCGAGGTGAAAACCTCAGCCTAGCCGTGTGCCCGGGGAAAAGTGGGCACCGTGGGTACTGGCGATCGCTAAGGTTAGTTATCTTGAGTGCCGTCTCTCTGTGGCTGCAGGATCTTTGCTCTGGAGTAGTCCAGCTTTTCCAGAGAAGGATCCTCTCAGTCTCTGCCTGATGGCTTTAGGCCTGGCTGCAGAAGGTCTGCAGCTGGGGGGAGTGAGGCTGGGGTGCCGCTGAGGTGACGGGAACCTCACCATTAGCGAGCAGCTTTTCACCATTTCCTGTCATTAGGGGACAGACAATGGGTTACTCATTTCACGTGTTGTACCTCCCATCCTTATAATTTTATGGAATTCACACTGCTATTATCCTCCCCATGTTACAGATGACAAAACTGAGACTCAGTGGGACCAAGTCCCACAGATTTGCCTCGAATTGCAGAGCCCGTAATGTACAGATGCAGGATTTCTTTTTTATTTTTCTTTTTAAATTTTATTTGAGAAAGAGAGGGCGTGGGGGGAGGGGAAGAAGGAGACAGGGAGACGGAATCCCAAGCAGGCTCCATGCTCAATGTGGAGCCCACCAAGGGACTTGATCATGACCTGAGCCTAAATCAAGAGTCAGACGCCCAACTGACTGAGTCACCCAGGCGCTCCCAGATGCAGGATTTAAAGCCATATCTGCTTGGCTCGGAAATGCTCTCTTCTTTTCCATTTCCTAGCTTGGGGGATAAAACCACACACACGCAGATCTGTCTTTCTTCACCTCACCCCTCATCCCCTAGACCAGACGCAATGAGTCAAGGAAGACAGAGATGCAGAGAAAACGGTGTATTTATTTTTTCAAGAACCAGTAGACATTTCCCTCTTGTGTGCCAAGCCTCACGTTGGCTGCTGGGCACACGCAGATAAACCAAGCCCGACCTTAGGCCCCTGGAGGTGTTGGTCCCAAAGCCACACATTCATCAAGGCACTTTCCTCTTTCTCTGGTTTGGGGAGAAAAGGAATCCTCCAACCACACGTACCAGGAAGTCCTAATCTTGTTGAAGTGGTGAGAACGTGTCTGTGGAAAGAAAATAAAACAGAACCTCAGCACAGGAACAATCCCAGTGATCCTTGTGTTCCTCCCACCCAGAAGGTCGTCCTTTCAGAGGGCCCTGTGTTCCTTGGGATAAGAGAGAGAACACGGTGCTGGAGTGGTCAAAACAGCAGTGGTCTTTGATCTAGGAATCAAGAACGAATTCATGTAGTCCGTTGACTCTCCGCTTCCATCTTCATTCTAGTAAAATCAGGGCATTGGGCCAGATAATTCAGGAATGGCCTCTACACCTGGGCATCACACTGGGCTTTCTTATGGTTCCAGGTGACCTAGCCCTAGCGAGGCCACAACCATGGCAACGCTCTCTCAATGCACACGGCACTTCAAGTTTTAAGAGACACTTTTACATGTAGTATCTCAGTGGACATACTTGTATCCGCTTTACAGATGGGGACACTGGAGCTAAGAAGGATACAGGCATTGCTCACCGTCACATAGTCAGCCAGAGGCAGAGGTGATAGGAAAAGATCAACTTCTTCCCTTTGGTATCATGGCTCCTTTCGCCTGGCTCATTCCAGGAATCCTTCCCTCCCAGGACCCAGAACTGCCAGTCATAGGTGGCCCTGGGGACTGCTTGTTTAGAAAACTGGGGGTGAATGGTGTCGAAGGGCAGTGGGTCTGCGTGGTGGGTGGGGAGGATACGTAGGGAGAGGCCAAGCATCCTCCTTCACATGGGAGAGCACCAGGGAGTTGAGACCTGTCGTCGGCTAGGGAATACGGGTCTGTGCCAGATCTTACCTTTCAGTGGCTCAACACATGAATTCCCACATGGCCCCTTGCAACACTTCAGACCGGTCAGGCAGTCACCGTCATTCAGGCAGGTGTCTAGGGGGTTGGGCTCCTTACACTCGCCAATGACCAGTGGACACCTCCCAGGATTGACCTTAACTGGTGAGAACAAGGCATGCCAATCACTTCCTCTCTACCTCAGCACCCAGACTGAGGCCAGTGAGTGTCCCGAAGGAGCCCCCTTTCCGCCAAGGGGGCCCTAACCAGTGCTGCAAGTGTCTGACAGACAGAGTGACTCATTAGCTGAGTGAGTGGCTGAGGGGCTGGCCGGCTGCCCTCCCCCCTCCCCCCCACCCGCCTCCCGCAACTTCTCCAAGATGTGTGTCCTCAAGTTAAAATCCCTCTGGTCCTCTCTTCCAGGACTCTGTTTCCTCACCTTGCTCCGATGGGTCTACAGGATCCATGCATTTGTTGCTGCAAATGCTGGGACAGCATTTCTGATCTTTTGGACACTGCCAGTCATTCAGGCATTCATGGGGCTCGTACACAAGGCATAGGCCATGAGGTCTGAAGGGGCAGGCTCCACTCTTAACTTTTTCTACGGGCAAGAACAAAGGAAGAAGAAGGAGATGATTCTGAGTCATGACCACCATCCTGGACTGCCACCATGGCTGATTCCCAGCTACCAATGAATGCAACGTGGACTGGCTCAAAAAGTCTTGAAAGTGTAGCCGTAGCTGTTGCGAGCCAGTATGAGCCACCTCCGGCACGCAGCCGGATAGAGCTCATGGTCAGGTGCTCCCAGCCGGGGATTGACTGGGAGGGAGGCAGAGAGGGACTGCCATAGCAGGAGAGGCGACTCGTCAGAGCCCGAAGGGAAGATTGCAGATCGGTTGACAAGAAAATAGAGAAAGAGAGCGACCTTGAAAAAAGAAACAGTAAGAGAAAAAAAGAACATTTTGGAAGAGTGACCAGACAGAGACTGAAATGATGTGACAGAGAAAAAGACCAAATGGTAAAGAAGAAACTGTAGAGAAAGAAAAGCAAGCAATATGGGGGCTGGAGTCAACCGGTCCATCTGGCAGAAGGTGGGTTTCTGGACGCTCAGAAACTCTTAGCTGAAGTCTTCAGAGAGACACTTGAAATTAGGGACCAGGAGGGGCGCCTGGGTGGCTCAGTTGGTTAAGTGACCGACGTCGGCTCAGGTCACGATCTCACAGTTTGTGGGTTCGAGCCCCGCATCGGGCTCTGTGCTGACAGCTTGCTCGGAGCCTGGAGCCTGCTTCGGATTCTGTGTCTCCTTCTCTCTCTGTCCCTCCCCGGCTTGTGCTCTGTCTCATGCTGTCTCTCAAAAATAAATAAATGTAAAAAAAAAAAATTCTTTTAAAGAAATTAGGGGCCATGGGCCGGACCACTGGAAAGGTGGCTACAGGGTCAGTCCCTGGATTAGCAGGAAGAGGCTACCGCCATGCGGAGCCATCACTGACCCTGGCACCTGGATACGGCCTAAGAGACTCCAACTCACCTGTGCTAGTACCTTCTGCAGTCCAGGGCGTGAGGATTTCAAGGGCAAGGAGCACCGTGAAGGTGATGAGGCTGCTGGGTTTCATAGTGACGGCAGATGGGGCAGTGGTGGCCAGAGTCAGCCTCTCCCTTTGTACCTCCGCCTGAGGGTGTGGTCTTTCCAGAACTGCCCTGGGCCCTCCCAGCTGCTCTTTGTAAGCAGGAAATTCAGGGGAAAACAGGAACTCCACTGTATCCATGGCTCTATCCCCCAGGAGGGACATGTGTAGAACGGGGGGGGGGGTTGTCACCAGGCTGGTCAGGAAACTTCTGGAACCACCTGCCTTTGGCCTTTGGAGTGGAGTGGGGGAGGGGCCACGAGGGGAGAGCACAGGGTGGAACAGAAGGACATTACAAAGGAGCCTCTCTACTTGCCTTGACTGTCCCACACTCCTGGATTACCGGGGTCACTCCCTTTCCCAGACATCAGGGGACAGATTCGCCTGCTCGCTCCAGACTTGTTTTCACGTAACACATACAGTTCCAGGCACTCGGCCAGTCCCACCGGGGTTTCTCAAAGAGCCCCTGTAGGATGGTGAAGAGAGGACAACAACCCAAACCACTTCAGGCCTCAGTCTTCCCATCTAAGAGATGGGGTAATAATACCCAACTGGGTCACTGAGCAGGACTGGAGATAAAGGGGGTGGAAGAGGCTGGAGGAGAGGGAACACTTTCCCCGAGCACTGGGTGGAGGCGAAGTGCATGGGAATACACCCATTTTGAGCTACTTGGCCCTGAGATGAACCCATAGAACTCTTCCCAGCTGTCAACTGAACAGCCGGGTAAGCAAGGAGGGTCGTTTAACGTGCTCAGAAAGTTTTCCCACATCCCAAATTACCTCCACCGTGCTTTCATAATTACACGAAGGTTCTCATTTTACTGAGCATTGGCTGTGTGGCAAGGAGTTCGTGTGGAACATTTCTAAATATCAAAAGGAAGCCCATTACGGTGTAACCAAGAAAAAAAAAAAATGCATGGGATAGCCAGGCCAGACTGGAAAGGGTCAGAGGGCTCCAGGAAATTCACCTTCTGGAAGGTGAAATTAATAACACACCTGATGCATATGAGCTCATGCGGAGAAGATTTCGGCAACCAGTGAAGAGCGTGCAGTTGAAAAGCGGTATGTGCTGGAAAACCAACCAAACACACCCCCTGACAATTTTTCATGTCAAAGAAAATACAAAGTTGCGCCAGAAAGGAGAAGTAGGTGGTTTGCTCCTAGCTCAGCTGTGGCTGGTGTTCACACAGGCATAGTAATGTAAACAGTAGTGCTGACCTCATCAAATTGTCACAGGACCCTCCCGGGAGGGAGGGGAGGGAAGGGTGAGCCTGTGTGCTAGAGGCCGAAGGGGGCAAAGGACGGGACGAAATCTTATTTTCTTTTTTTCTTTTTTTTTTATGCTAATTTTTTAAAATTTATTTTTGAGAGAGGGAGAGAGAGAGACAGAGCATGAGTGGGGGAGGGGCAGAGAGAGAGGGAGACGCAGAATCCGAAACAGGCTCCAGGCTCTGAGCTGTCAGCCCAGAGCCCGATGCGGAGCTCCAACTCACGGACCGTGAGATCATGACCTGAGCTGAAGTCGGACCCTTAACCAACTGAGCCACCCAGGTGCCCCAAAACTCAACCAGTTTTGTGTGCGGTTCTGAATCTTGACAAAGGTGCGAAGCCACATAACCACCATCACAACCAAGACAGAAGAGTTCCATCCCCCTTCAAAATTCTCAGGCACCCTTTGGAGTCGATCCTGTGCTCTGCCTTCAGCTCTTGGCAACAATTGGTGTGTTTTCTGTCCCTCTCATTTTGCCTTTTGGAGGGTGTCATATGAACAGAATCAAACAGGATGTAACCTGTTGAGTCTGCCTTCTTTCACTTAGCAGAATGTCTATGGTCCCAGGTGTTCGTTCCTTTGCAAGGCTTAGCAGTATTCCCATTGGATGGAAATGTCCCAGCTTAGGCATTCCCCAGTGCAAGGAATTTTGGATTACTCCTAGTTTTTGGTATGATGAAAACAAAACTGTTGTCGGTATTCACGGACAGGTTTTTGTGTTCATGTGACTTACATTTCTCTTGGGTAATTTCTAGAAGCAGATTGATAGGTAGCGAAGAAATGTGTGTTAACTTTATACGAAATGGCCATCTCCGGAGTGGCTGTACCATTTTGCATTTCCACCAGCAGTGGATTCCCACCAGACCTGTCATTGCTTCGCATCACTGACAGCACTTGGTATTGATGGTGTGTGTGTGGTTTTGTTTGTTTGCTTGCTTTTTGTTGTTGTTGTTGTTTTGGTTTTTGGTGTTTTTTTGTTGTTTTTTGGGGTCTTTGTTTTTGTTTGTCTGCTTGCTTTGGGCCATCCTAATAGGTAGTAGATTTCATCGAGCTTTTACTTTACATTTCCCTAAAGACTAATCGCGAAGTGATGATTTTCGTGTGCTGATCTCCTATCTGTATGTATTCTTTGGTGAAGTGTCTGTTCAAATCTTTTACCCATTTTTATTGGGTTGTTTTCTTATTACTGAATTCTGAAGTCTTTGTATATATTCTATATACAAACACTTTATCAGATATGCATTTTGCCGGTAGTTCTCCCCAATTGGCGGCCCGTCTTTATTTTCTTAACAATGGTTTTCAAAGATCAGAAGTTTTAGGGGGCCTGGGTGGCTCGGTTGGTTAAGCGTCCGACTTCAGCTCAGGTCATGATCTCACGGTCCGTGAGTTCGAGCCCCGCGTTGGGCTCTGTGCTGACAGCTCAGAGCCTGGAGCCTGTTTCGGATTCTGTGTCTCCCTCTCTCTCTGCCCCTCCCCTGTTCATGCTCTGTCTCTCTCTGTCTCAAAAATAAATAAACATTAAAAAAAAATTTTAAGAAAACAAAGATCAGAAGTTTTTAAAATTTTTGTTAAATTTTTAATGTTCTTATTTATTTTTGAGAGAGAGAGAGAGCGAGGGGCAGAGAGAGAGAGGGAGACACAGAATCCTAAGCAGGCTCCAGGCTCTGAACTGTCAGCACTCAGCACAGAGCCCGATGCAAGGCCTGAACTCACAAGCCGTAATATCATGACTTGAGCCGAAGTTGGACACTTAACCGACTGAGCCACCCAGGCGCCCCCAGAAGTTTTTAATTTTGATGAGATACCACTTATCATTTTTTCTTCATTATGATTTTGCTGTTGCACCTGAGAAATCTTTTTATAGCCCAAAGCCACAAAGATTTTCTCCGTATGCTTTCTTTTCAAAGTTTTATAGTTGTAATTTTTGAGATTATGTCTGTGATCGATTTTGAGTTAGTTTTTATAAATGATGTGAAGCATGGATCAAGGTTAATATTTATATATATATGGATGTTCAGTTGTTCTGGCATCGTTTGCTGAAAAAACCATTTTCTTTCCTCCAGTGAATTCTCTTTGTACTTTTGTTAACAATTGACTCTATTTCCATAAATCTCTTTCTGTACCCCCTATCGATGCACAGGCCTGTCTTTTGGCCAGTACCACAATGCCTGCGTTGCTGTAGTGCTATGGACTGAATGTTTGTGTTTCCTCAAAATTCATGCGTTGAAGCCTTGGTCCCCATTGTAGTGGCACCAGGAAGTAAGGCCTTTGGGAGATGTTTAGGTCATGAGGGTGAAGCCCTCATGAATGGGATTAGTGCTATTATAAGAAGAGATATGAGAGAGATGATCTCTCTCTCTCTCTCTCTGTCATGTGAAGACACAGTAGGAAGGTGTCCATCTGCAAACCGGGAAGAAGGTTCTCACCAGACCCCAAACCTGCCAGCCCCTTGATTTTGGACTTCCCAGGCTTCAGAACTGTGAGAAATCAATTTCTGCTGCTTAAGCCACCCAGTTTAGGATATTTTCTTATAGCAGCCAGAGCAGATTAAGACATGTAGCTTTATAGTAAATCTTGATTCCAGCTCAAGTTTTTTGACTATAGTTTACAATTAAGTTTTATAGCTGACCCTGTCTGTGCCCTGTCCATAATTTCAAGGCATTCACCATCCCGGTACCTTCTAGTGGCATCTAATATAAGTACCTGGGCTATCCTGCCTGAAGGTTGTCTCTCAGCCCAAGTCAGGGGAGCCAAATGCTTCAGCCAGTGACAGATAGGAACTGGAGGATAAATACCCCATCTTTTTACCCTGGATGGGAAATTCCAAGGCGGGTTCTATACCACCTTCCAGAGTTTTCTGATAGTATTGAGCCCCAGTTGCCCATAATAGCTATCTTCTCAGTATTGCACTCTTCTTGGCTTCCTTCTTCCCTGTCTCACAAACCTATTCTCTGAATAGTGTTCCTTGGATCACCTCCTAAATAAGTTACTTGTCCTCAAATTACTGCCCCAGGGTCTGCTTCCAGAATAACTCAACCAAAAAGATATATCCCAGCACCTAGCTCAATGACTGGCATATGTAGACTGCAACTGTCATCAGACCAAAGACAATACCTCTTATGTAGTTCAGGAACATGACATGGTACATATTGAATGAGTCAAACAATAAATAATTCATTGAATGAACTAATGAAGGAAGCCTGGAACAGCCATTAGCCAAGCATGAGTCCCCCCTTCCCAATTCATGGTAGTCCTTGGGGACACTCATTCAAGTCCGGATTTGTAGTGCTCCTTTCTTATATTTGGAAGAGGTTCTCTGAAACACGCTAACAACAATCTCTAAGGGGAACGAAGGGTGCCTCTACCGTGAGGCAGGTCACTTGAGATGGTGGCCTGGTGCCAACACGTTGGTGGAGGGTGTCAGGATACAAACCTGCTGGACTGAGCCAGAAGGTGCAGATTGAGAAATGGGGTAAAAAATAAGGGAGCATCACATCAACCACACCCCCTCTCTACCAGCGATCTGATGGACAATGGTAGCTGTCAGATCTCCTCCCACCGGAAATGAACTTTACAGATGAAGTCCTTCCTGCTCAGGTTTTCCCTACCCGGCTCTTCCTAGATGGGTCTTCTGAAGCTTACAGAAGGTTTGAAAGACCTCTCGACCACCCCCACAAATCTGTTGAGTCTGTGGAAATAAACTTGCACAGTGCCATGCCATGAAGACTTTGCAATTGCTTGCTAATGCAGCACCAAGTACATGGATATTAATTATATCGTGACTATTGGAGTTCTTGAATATATATTTGGCCTCATAAATAATCATGTATGTAAAATGAAAGAAGACCTCAGTTTTCATCAGTGATTGATAAAAATTTTAAAGTCTGATCATATATTATTATTCTTTAAAAGCAATAGATTTTTTAATTTCTTTTTAAAAATGTTTATTTTTGAGAGAGATGGGAAGTGCAAGTAGGGGAAGGGCAGGGAGAGAGAAGGAGGGAGAATCCCGAGGAGGCTCCATGCTGTCAGCACAGGGCCCGACGTGGGGCTCAAACTCATGAACCGTGAGATCATGACCTGAATTGAGGTCAGGTGCTTAACTGACTGAGCCACCCAGGTGCCCCATGTTGTAAGTGATTTTAGAGTGAAGAGGGCTGAAAGATTTCACCTGCAATTAGATCAGAAATTTATATTTTTTTTAAGTTTATTTATTTTCAGAGACACAAGGCACCTGAGTGGGGGATGAGCAGAGAGAGAGAGGGAGAGAGAGAATCCCAAGCAGGCTCCATGCCATGAACAGAGCCCCACCCAGGACCCGAACTCACGAAACTGTGAGATCATGACCTGAGCCAAAACCAAGAGTCAGATGCTTAACCAACTGAGCCACCCCTGGAAACTTAATTTAAAAATAACAAACCACTAGGGGCACCTGGGTGGCTCAGTTGGTTAAGCCCGGACTCTGGATTTCAGCTCAGGAGATGATTCACAGTTGATGGGATGCAGCCCTGAGTAGGGCTCTGTGCTGACAGTGTGGAGCCTGCTGGAAATTTTCACCCTCTCTCTCTTCCCCTCCCCCACTCGTGCTAGCTCACTCTCTCTCAAAGTAAATATATAACATTACAAAAAGTAAAAACGTTCTTTAAAAAAAAAGCAAAAAAAAAAAAAAACCCACTAAAAGCAAAATATAGGTCTCCTCTGACACGACCACACTCATTTTCATCCTCCCCTCCCAGAGGCAATCACAAACGTCAGAACACCAGTGGGGCTGAGGGATTCAAGAAATTCAAATACCTATAAAGAAGTAATCAAGATGGAATAGTAATGCCTCCAGGTGAATTTCATTATAAAAGTTTCCATAATCAACGAACAGACTTTGGGCGGCTCCTCCGGGCAAGTGTGGAGAGAAGAAGGACGACCCAGAACCTACCTGTGCCAGCTACATAATCTGCGGGGCCCAGTGCAAACCAAAAATGCAAAGCCCCTTGTTAGAAACCATTAAGGATTTCAAGGTGGGGGCAGCAGAGATTCACCCCAGTGTGACTGTGGGGGTTCCTGCACCCACGAAGCTGGTGCACCTTCTGGAAAGTCCCGGTGCCGCAACCAACCACCTCTGTGATGCTGGAAGAATCACCAGCCTTCTGAGGCACGGTCTCCTCTTGCCTCCAAGGAGGGCTTTAACTTCCTCACTCGGTAGAGTTGTTATCACATAGAAAGCCGTCACCGTCAGTAAATAGTGGCTATGATTTTTACCTTAAGGGCCCCGCACACATCACCGCAGCGGGTGCTGCTGAACTGCATTCGGGGCCTCAGGCCGTGGTGTCTGCACTGCGGTTGTTCTGTGCCATCCACCTCCTGCCCGCTCTTGGATCTGTTTCTCTCTGCTCTGACCAGCACATGCCCCTTTGCCTTGGCTGCAAGTCCCTTCCTCCCCCCGACCCACTGACACTGTGTCACCAACTTGTGGCTGTGCCTGGGGCCACCTGACCTTGTCCAGATATTGTCATTTTATTCCATGTTATTTAAGAAGGCTATTTTTTTAAAAACGGGACTTCAGTATTTCTTCTTTTTTTTATGTTTATTTATTTTTGAGAGACAGAGAGAGAGAGGGAAGGGGAGGGGCAGAGAGAGAGAGAGAGAGAGAGGATCCAAAGCAGGCTCTGACGGTCAGCACAGAGCCCCATGCGGGGCTCGGACTCATGAAATCACGACCTGAGCTAAAGTCAGACACTTAACCGACTGAGCCACTGAGCCACCCAGGTGCCCCAAGGCTATATATATTTTTAAAGGCAATTATGCCAGTTCAGAGATAGGACAAGTAGAGAATCCTTCTTTGGGTCAAGATCTGAGTGCACGTGGAGGCTCCAGGAAAGAAACCTGAGACCAGTGCCACAGAGAGATTTGGAAAGAGTGGGCAAAAAACAGGGAGTCTTACAGATAAAATTCTTCCCATAACACTGTATATTAGCTATACTGGAATTAAAAAAAAAAAATACAAATAAAATAAAATAAAATAAAATAAAATACAAAAAAATAAATAACTAAGATCCTTCCCAATCATCAGAGGGAGACAGCTGTGACCCCAAGACTTCCTACCGTCCTCACAGCCTCATCGATCCCCACAGCCAGATTCTTCCTGGTTTGAATTTTGGAGGTTTTGACAAAGCTGAATTCAATTCCCTCCTAGGCACTGCCCCAAGTCTCTGCTGAAATGGGAACTGAAATGGGTCCCCAGGGGAGTGGCCCTGGAGGGTGGTGAGGGAAAGAGAAAGTACGATCGTCTGGGGAGCCAGCAGAGAGGACACGGTGGGACAGTTGGGGGACTCAACCAGTCCCCCAACCACATAACCCCCAGCACAGAAGCTCTGTTAAGGGTGCTGGGACCGCACTGGAAGACTATAACCTGCCAGAAAGCATAAATGAGAAGATAAAGCTTGCCAGCTGTTTCATTATAGATACTCAATATTCTCATGTATTTACCCCAGCTTTTGTTCTTCTTCTTTTTTTAATGTTTATTTATTTTTGAGAGAGTAAGAGCACAAGCAGGGGAGGGGCAGAGAGAGGGAGACACAGAATCCTAAGCAGGCTCCAGGCTCTGAGCTGTCAGCACAGAGCCCGATGCAGGGCTCGAACTCACAAACTGCAAGATCATGACCTGAGCCAAAGTCGGACGCTTAACCAACTGGGCTACCCAGGCGCCCCACCCCAGCTTTTGTTCTGTGTGTTATTTTACAAAATTGGAACTATACTGTCTAGAGTACCTCAAATTAATTTGTTTTCCTTAACATAGCAATGCAGTACACAGCTTGAAGGTTAAAATGCTACTTTTATTGGTAAAATTCGTACTCAAGGATAACAAGGATAATTGTCACTACTGGGTCAAGTTGTATGCCATGATTACATTTCATTCTTCGTACAATTTTTGTTTCTTCCAGAGATGAATTGCCTTATTATTTCATTTTTCTTCCCCTTAAAGAAAAACAATTCTAGCGAAGGCTGTGAGTCTCCAATGGCACCTGTAAAATGCCTCTGACCAAGACAGTAAAAATACAGAAGATCTAAACAATATAATTCACACTGTACTTTTGTAGATGTGCGTTTAATTTTGGACACTGATAACAGAAACTGTACTGTTTCTCAAGCAGTGGAACATTAAAAAATATTCATTATATACCAAATCACAAAGAAATCCCCAGTATGTTCTCATAAAATAGAAACAATACAAATGATATTCTCTAGTAGCCATGCAACATAGTAAGAGATTAGTAATACTTTTTTTAAGTAATTTTCTTCCCAGAAATTTAGAAATTCTGTAAAACAATGGTTGGTTAGGTCAAAGAGGAAATAAAAACTAGAATCACAGAATTTCTAAAAATTACTCATAATGAAAATGTTGTATATGAGACTCTAAGTGATGTGAGTTAAGCAGTAATCCAAGAAGCATCCATAGTTTTAAATATGAATAGAAAAAAAATTGAAAGGGTGAAAATAAATTAAATACCCAGCTCAAAAAGTGTAAAAGAAACACAAAAGCAAACCAAAGTGAGAAAAATAAAAAGCATTACTATAGATAAAAGCAGAAAGTAACAAGTTAGGAACCCCAAAAGTATGCTGAACTAACCAATAAAATGCTATCTTCAGAAAAAGATCCATAAAAATACATCAATGGCGAGCTAATCTAATCAATAAAGTAAGGAAGCACAAATACACAACATAAGAAATAACAAGGGAAAATACCTACCTACCCAACAGGGAAAATTCTTTTTTTTTAAGTTTATTTATTTTGAGAGAGAGTGGGGGACAGAGAGAGAGAGAGAGAGAACAGGGGAGGGGCAGAGAGAGAGGGAGAGAGAGAATTCCAAGCAGTTAGCTGTGCTGTCAGCACAGAGCCTGATGGGGGACTCAATCCCAGGAACTGTGAGCTTATGACCTGAGTCAAAATCCAGAGTCAAACGCTTAACCAACTGAGCCACCCAGGTGCCCCTCAACAAGGAAAGTTTCTAAAATCATGAGAGGTTTATTTGCACAGAATTATGTAAGTAGATATAAAATTTTCTCACAGATGCTGAAAAGACCTTCCAAAAAGTCAACTCTCATTCATTCTTTTTAAAAACTATATACACATTTGATAAACTAAAAAATTGACCAAGACCTACTCCATGGAGAGACCCAAATCCTTTTCCATTAAGGTTAAGACACAAATCCTTTTCCATTAAGGTTAAGAAGAAAGATATCCACTAACTTCACTACCATTTCATATTATACTGGAAGAATTAGCAGTGTGTTGTACAGGATTTTAAAAATTAGACACATGAAAATTACAAATAAATAATTAAAATTATCATTGCAGATGACGTGATCGTGTATCTATCAAAGTCAAAAGATTCTATGCTAAACCCAACAAAGAATTTTGTATTAATATTAAAAAATCATTGCTTTTCTTATGTATCAACAAGAAGTTAGAAGATTTAATGTAAGGGAACATTTCATTTATAACACAACAAAACATTTAAACACCAGAAATAAACACCATAAGAAATTACCAAAATTTTAAAGCATTTCTGAAAGACTCAAAAGTACACTTAGTTAGGAAGACATCCCTTGTCCTTGGATGGAATGCTTGCAGCATAATAAAACTGTCCAATTTCTTCAAGTTAATTTCACATGACCTCAACAAAGTACCGATTAGGTTTTTTTTTTTCCCCCAGGGCTTAGAGGAGTTGATTGATTCTAAACTTCATATGAAAAGTAAACAAGCAAGAATAACTAGGAAATCCCTGAAAAAAGGAAAGTATCAAAGGACTAGCCTTACCATATGTTAAATGATAGTATCATGTCTCTAGAGTTAAAGCAGTGTGGTATTGGTATACGGATAGATTAGTTAAAGGAACCAAATAGAAAGCTCCAGAGAAGACTCAGCTACAAATGGAAATATAATGTATGATAAATGTGGCATTTCAAGTCACTGGAGAAATGATATAAGGAAAACTGTAATAATTTTTCAATGCATGTCAAAAAAAAGGAAAGAGAAAAAAGAAATTATAGTCAAAATCAAAAGACAGAAAAATTTGGAACAAATATTCTCCGTTAATATCATAGAAAAGGAGCTAATCCCCCTGATATATAAAAAGCTTTTTATTTTTTATTTATTTTTTTAACGTTTATTTATTTTTTTGGGACAGAGAGAGACAGAGCATGAACGGGGGAGGGGCAGAGAGAGAGGGAGACACAGAATTGGAAGCAGGCTCCAGGCTCTGAGCCATCAGCCCAGAGCCCCACGCGGGGCTCGAACTCACAAACTGCGAGATCGTGACCTGAGCTGAAGTCGGACGCTTAACCGACTGAGCCACCCAGGCGCCCCAAAAGCTTTCTAAAATAAAGAAGAAAATGATCAGAAACCGAAGAGGAATGTGGGTAAAACACAGGATAGAAGATTCATAGGAAAAAAATTAAAATTGCTCTTGAAATAAGGAAAAAATAAATATCAGCCTCTCGTATAGGAAAACCACGCATTGAAATTATGCTCTGATACCATTTTCTACCAGACTGGCAAAAATCTAAAAGTTTAACAGCAAACTCCATTGGCACAGCCGTGAAGAAGCAGTCTTTCTCAGACATAGCTGGTAGGAATCCAAAAGAGTGCTGTCCCCGGGGATGGGGATTTATCAGTGTTTAACCAAATTATGTATGTATCTATACTGTCAGTAATCCCATTCTAGGAATCTCCCCCGAGGACGTATGTCAACAATCATGCTAACATAATTAGTGACATTTGTAATAGCAAAGATTGTAAATGCAAGACAAGGAAATGAGAGAAATAAACTTATGATCTCTCCACACAATATTACAACACCATTAAAAAAAAAATCGAGTGATGGTCTCTATGAGCTGAGATGAATTCTCAGTCACACTGCTAAGTGAAAATAATGTATGTCCTAAGCTATCCTTCACATAAGAGACAAATGCAAATAAGAATATATATTTTTCTATATCATAATATATATTATTATTATTTATATTATTATATATTATATATATAATGAAAATGTAAGAAAGATAAAGCATAAATGAATAAATGAGTGAAATTGTTACTTAAAGGGATTGGGTGGAAGAGGAATGAGAAAAAAGCTGCTATAACTGTAGCGTTTTATATAATTCTGATTTTTCACCCCCAGCTTTATTGAGATATAATGACCTATAATGTGTAAGTTTAAGGTGTGCAATGTGATGATTGGATACATGAACATACCGTGATGTTTTTCCCACAATAACACTAGTTAACACATCTTTTATCTCAAATAGTTACCATTTTTGTTGTAGTTGTTGTCATTAGAGCGAGAACATTAAAGCTCTACTCTCATAGCAACTTTCAAGCATACCATACAGTTCCGTGAGCTACAGTCACCATGCTCTACACCGATCCCTGGAACTTAATTCCTCTTTTATTTCCAAACTTAGTTATCTTACGACTGAACGTTTGTACTCTTGGGCTATCTCCCATTTGCCCCACCCCTCCACCCCTGGCAACCACTATTCTAATCTGTTTCTATGAGTTTGATGTTTTCAGATTCCAAACGTAAGTGGGACGGGATAGTGTTTGTCTTTGTCTGGCTTATTCCACTTAGCATAATGCCCTCAAGGGCCATCCATGTTGTCACAAATGGCAGGATTTCCTTCCTTTTTAACGTCTAGAGAATATTCCATTTTATGTATGTACCACGTTTTCTTCGTCCATTCATCATCTGTCAGTGGACACTTAAGTTGTTTCTATGTCTTGGCTATAGTGAATAATGCTGCAGCGAACATCGGAATGCAGGTATCTTTTTGAGATGGTAACTCAATCTCCTTTGGATATATACTCAGAAGTGAGACTGCTGGATCATATGTTAGGTCTATTTTTACTTTTTTTTTTTTTTTTTAGGAACTCTCCTACCGTGTTCCCTAGTGGCTGTACCAATTTGCATTCCCACCAACAGGGCACCAGGGCTCCCTTTGCTTTACATCTTGCCAGACTTTGTTATCTCTTGTTTTTTTTGATGATGGCCATTCTATCAGGCATGAGGTGATATCTCATTGTGTCTTTGATTCGCATTTCCGTGATGTTTAGTAAAGTTGAGCACCTTTTCATGTACTTGTTAGCCATTTGTATGCCTTTGGAAAAATGTCTGTTCAAGTCATCTGTCCACTTTTTAATTGTTTAGGGGTTTTTTTTTTTTTTTTGCTATTGAGTTATATAAATTCTTTATATATTTTGGATATTAACCCCCGTATCAGATATATGGTTTGAAAATATTTTCTCATCCTGTAGGTTCCAATGTCAGGAAGCTTTCCCCCTATATTTTGTTCTAGTAGTTATATGATTTCACTTCTTATGCTTAAGGTCCATTTCAAGCTAATTTTTCTGAGTGGTGCAGATAGGGGTCCAATTTCATTCAATTGTATCTGGATATCCAGCTTTCCCAACACCATCTATTGAAAAGACTATCCTCTCCCCACTGAGTATTCTTGGCTCCCCCGTCAAACATTAGTCAACCATGTATACGAGGGTCCATTTCTGGGCTGTCATTCCATTCGTCCATGTGTCCACCTTCATGCCAGTAATATGCTGTTTTCCTCTGTGCCCAATGTGGGGCTTGAACTCATGCCCGCGATCAAGAGTTACACGTTCCACCAACTGAGCCAACCAGGCGCCCCAATACTACACTGTTTTTATTGCTATGGCTTTGCAGGAGAGTCTGATATCAGGAGGGGTGATGCTCGTAGCATTATCCTTTCTCAGTATTGCTTTGGTGCTCCAGGGTCTTCTGTGGCTCCATAGGAATCTTAGGATTGTCTTTTTCATCTCTGTGAAAAATGCCATGGGAATTTTGGTAGACGTTGCATTGAATCTGTAGATGGCCTTGGGTAGTATGGACATTTTAGCAATATTTAGCAATATTAACTTTAGCAATATTAAATTTAGCAATTTAGTTAATATTTAGCAATATTAACTCTTCACAACCCTTCCTTGTGAACACAAGGTATCTTTCCATTTATTGGTGTCTTCTTCAATCTCTTCCATCAGTGTCTTTAGTTTTCAGTGTACAGATCTTTCACCTCCTTGGTGAAATTTATTTCTAAGTCCTCTGCTTCTTATCCTTTACAGTCCACATGCTTTTGCAGGGAGGCCACACACGCAGATGTCCTGTCACTCATTTTCTCCATCCAACCACCAGACCAATGAAGCTGTATATGAGGAAGAAGCATGTTCATTTGTTCATTTTCCGATCAATGGGCCTTTCCAGCGTGTCCACTCTGTCACTCAGAGTGTGCAAGTCCTACCCAGGCTGCTAGGGGCACACAGATGAGTCAGGCCAGATTGGAACCCAAAGGAGGTATTAGTGATAAAACCAGGGCTTCATCAGGGACGCTTGGGAAGCTTTGGGGCTTAGTGGGGAAAGAGAATTCAGAGACCACATACACCAGGGATTCGTCTGTGGAGAGAAAATCAGGTCAGAGTGATCAGACTAGAACTAGCCAGGTTACCTCCAGGTCCATAGGCATCCGTGGCCACCAGCCTTCCGCATTTCCTTAGGCCAAGCAGAGAGGGAGAATGGAGGTGGTATAGTTACATGAGCACTGCTCATGAGGTCAGGACGCTGACCTTCAAATCCTAGCTTTTTACTGCATCGGTGCCTTCATTTTTCCATCTGTAAAATCTGGCCATTGGACTAATCCAAGGAGTTCTTTATATTCTGGTCCTATTGGGTTTGGCCCTTGGTATCAGACTAGACCCATTCGACCTGGGGAATGACCACAGCCATGGCCCTCCGCATACATGAGCTCCGCAGCACACAAGATTCCCTGCACCACTGTTGCCTTGAAGGATGCGTTTATGGCCATTGTAATAACGAAGAAACTGAGTGTCACTGAGTCTCAGAGAGGTGCTGCCACCTGCCTGAGGCAACAAGCAAGTCAGAGGCAAAGCGGACATTCAAACCTCGGTCTCATGCGCCCTGTGACTGGGCTGCTTCTCCAAGCTTCTCCCTCCCAGGGCCCAGGTCAGAGAGATCGGGCCTAGAAGCACAGGCACAGGTGACCCTCTAGGTTCTGCGCCCGGAGGATGGCAGGAGGTGGTGTGGAAAGGCAGATGTTCTGTCAGTTGTTAGGGGTGAGGCAGCCCCTGGCCAAGGACAGCAGAGCGTCAGGGGATTTAGGCCACGCTGGCGGAGGGGGGTGGCCGGTGTGTCCTCTATCTGAGCCTAGCCCTTCTTACCTTCCTCAGAGCCCTTGTACCAGAGCCTCAGCCCCGCCTTACCCGGCCCCACAGAAGCCAACCCCTCTCCCCAGTGCCCCCAGGCTGAACCATCTGGTAGAGGAAGGCTTGATTCCTTTAATCCAGTGGGCCCCCTGGTGGACCGGCTGGTGGTTGCCCTTCAGTCAAGAAATAAGATTTACAACGTGGGCAGTGGCAGAGACCTAGCCAGGCCTTGTCCCCAAGCAGATACAGAGCGAGCCCTGTTGCACCCCAAGACTCTGTCCTCAGTCTCAGCCTTTGCCCTTTCCTTGTAGATAGGAACTTCTCCCCCAAGTCCAGAACATTCGTAGGATTCCTGCACCTCACGCAACAAGCACGAGGCCAGCATCGCTTCTTCTCTGAGCATGGCTGGTCATCCTGGCACAAAGCTGAGGGCCGACAGACCTGGCACCAGTCCAGGGAGAGGGGCAGGCTCTAGCTTTTTCTGCTTCTGCAGAAGGACAACAGGGACAAGAAAGGAGTGCATTTGACAAGTGTGCAAGAGACCATCTTCCCAGGGGGTAAAAGGAGTACCCAGAAGCCCAAAGGAAGGGGGGAGTGTCAAGATCCTTCAAGACCCAAAGCAGCCGTGACCCAGAGACGGGCGAGGAGAGAGTGCCAGGGACCAGACTGATAGGTGGGCAATGAGAGTCACCGGCTCAGGAGGGAAGGTAGAGGGTTCAGATTCTGGTGCTCCTGGCCCAGGGAAAGAGACACACGGAACAAGGAATGGCAAAAACAGAGAGAGGGAGGAAACGAAGACAAACATCTGGAAACATTATGATGAAAACTGAGAGTCAGAGACAGAAAGACAGGCAGAGAGAGAGAGAGAGAGAGAGAGAGAGAGAGACAGTAATAAAAATTTAAATGACCCAGAACTTAAAAGAAATCCAGATAGATATCGAGAGGGAATGCGGTGAAGAATAAGGGGACAAGGAGATATACGTGAGGTGACACGTATACGTGGAGAGATACGTGAGGTGAAGGACAACAGAGAGACAGAGGGAAATGTGGCAGACAGAGCTGTTTGGTCAAAGGATGATTTCAGGTGGTTCAGACACACTCGGAAATGGGGCCCTCACAAAGAACTTGCCACTGTTTGCCAGGGTGCCCTTTCTTGGCCTGCCCAGTAGAAGGACTTGACTGAGCTCCTGCCTTGAGAAAGGAAGAGAAGGTCACTCCCAAGCTAGCCAGGAGCCCCTCCATCTCTGACCCACTCGGAGAGATGTAGTAGGTGAAATTCATTCAGGCACCCTCTGTCAGCGCGGCCGATGTTCTAGATTGTTCTGTGTTCTGAGACTTCCTCCACCATCCCCCATCTTGTGCTCCTCCTCCAGAGGAGGCAGCCCTGCCTTGTGGTCTGGGGGCTCTCCTTGTCTCCTTGCCTCCCACTGACCACCCCTGCCCCCAGGCATTTCTCCCAAAAAAACTCTTGATTATCTAATCTTATCTTGACATCTGCTTTTCAGAGGTTCCAAAGAACGCACACATCCATTTCTTTTGACTTGAATTATTCAAGCAGGGACGGAAAAGAAAGTGCGGAGGCAGAAGAAGTTTTGGAAAAGTAAGAACATGTGTTTTTCTAATACATATCATTATGAAATGAAGACGGTTTTCAGATTTCATTAGAAACATTAGAATGAGTGAGGTCCCTTGGGTGCCTGGGTGGCTCAGTGGGTTAAGTGTCCGACCTCGGCTCAGGTCACGATCGCACTGTTCCTGAGTTTGAGGCCCTGCATGGGGCTCTGTGCTGACAGTTCAGAGACTGGAGCCTGCTTCGGGTTCCATGTGTGTGTCTCTCTCTGCCCCTCCCCTGCTCGTGCTCTTTGTCTCTCAAAAATAAACATTGAAAAAAATTACAAAAGGAAAGAGTGAGGTCCCCGTTGTATTTATTTATTTTTTAAAAGTTGATTTATTTATTTTGAGAGAAAGGGGGGGAGGGGCAGAGAGAGAGGGAGACAGAGAATCCCAAGCAGGCTCCGCTGTCACTGCAGAGCCTGACGTGGGGCTTGATCTCATGAACCATGAGATCATGACCTGAGCTGCAATCAAGAGTCGGAAGCCTAACTGACTGAGCCACCCAGGCCATTGTATTTAAATGAAAATACTCATCATATCCTTAAAATTTTAGCACTTGCAACCATGTAAGTTATGATGAAAAATATTATACGTCAACTTAAAACATTCTAGGCAACGGCAGCTTCACAAAACTTTGTTTCAGGTGTGTGTGTGTCCAAGAAAAATAAATTTTTTGAAGGCCACGTTCCCCGACCTGAAATCCTTGTGTGACCCCTAATCAAGACTGAATCACATAGCAGAAGGTAAGAAATGCAAGGGTATCATTTCATTATTAGGTAGCTTAGGGGCTGCACCCCCACACTAAGACTTAAGGTAGCTAAAGTGGGTCACAGTGTTTCTTTTCCTGATTTATGATGGGTCTACATTTGAGACCCTAAAGTAGCTTGGAACAAAGGCACGACCTGCTCCATTTCCAGCCCTAAGTTCCAGACGTGGCCCGAGAACACTCTACTCGCACGAGTGGAAAGGCAGCAACACCAGAGACAATCACCCGTCTTCCTCATCCACCTGGGGGTAATGTGTACAGCTTTCACAGGATCCAGACCCAGAAGATATGACTCAAAAATGCCCCTGGAATCTGACCAACAAAAAACCTGAAGGTCAGGAGACACTGCGAGAGAGAAACATATCCGAAAAAACAGAAGTGCAAGAACCAACCAAAATGAAATGTGAAACAGTAACTTCTACCCTTTTTACAAACTCTAAAGGACCCCCCCCCCGCCCCCGCCCCGGGCAAAGGCTGAAAGAGAAGCGAGGTGGGGGGCGGGGGGGACATCCAGGAGTCATAGATTTTCATGTAGTTTTAAATATACAACACAATTTCTTTCTGTTGTTTTCATATTAATAAGCATTTAACTTTTGATGAAAGAAAGTTTGGGGAGTGAGCAGAGCGTGGAGGAATTGGGGGTCAGTTATCCAGGTCTCAGCCGGTGCCATGGGTCTTCTCAGGTCTGGTTAAGAAGGGGTTTCTACCTGGGGAGAGAGGAGGGAATCAGAGATGTGGGAAGGTGCAAACTGTAGTGGGGTGGGGGGCATAGATTGGGTCCCCAGACCACCCAGGGCCTGAATCCTGCCAGCTACTCTCTTCCCAGGGGCACTGGGAGGTGCTGCCCAGGAATCAGGGACAAGGGAGAGAGAATTCCAGGAGAGACATCCTCAGGAATGAGAATCTTAGAATCCCTTACCTCACATTTTTAATGTGGAGAGGAAAGTGATTCACTATTATAAGCTGTAAGAAAAAACAATGGCAATTGAAAATAATCATACTAAAAATTCGGGAACAGTTGAGGGGCTTGGAGATCATCTCATCCAAACGGCGCCACCATTCAAAAGAAAGCCGTGATGTCTATTACAGGAAATTAAACTGCGCCTTTCCTCGGAAGGGGGTCTTGGGGCCTCCCTCGCTAGGGCCCACGAGACGAATTTCAGGGTAGATCCCAATTGTAAAGCTCTGTTCTCCAAGGTTTCCCAGGGCAGTGACCGTTCTCGATTTCCTCCGGGACACCGTGTTCTTCGGGTACATTCCTGGGGCAGAGGCTAGAGCAGCAGACGCGGGGTTGGGGCGGGGGTGGCGGTGTCTCACCTCAATCCCAGCTTGTCAAGGGCTCCAGACACTGCTTCTTGCAGTTGTAGAAACAACACTTCTTCGTCCTGGGGCAACCCTTATCGCGCTTGCACGCAGGGAAGAGGGTGAAAGGGCATTCAAGAAGAAACTCTGGGCAATAGCCAGGTTTCTGGTAAGCTGGGGAGAAATGCCACAGGGTGAGGTGGGGGCACCGGAGCGTCGTGGCCAGGCATCGAAGCCGGCAGGTCCCCGGGACCGCTCCGAGGAATGTTCCCCCACCCCGGCCACACGCGAGCCCGCTGCGCCCGGACACACTCACGCCTCTGCCGCTTCCGCCTCGCGGGCTGCGCCGTGTGCAGGCAGACGAGGAGGAGGAGGAGGAGGATCACGGCGAGCGCGTAGAGGCCAAGCGGCTTCATGGCGCGGCCAAGTGTGCGCCTAACGCGCGGGCAGATTCTTGGCTTATATCGCCTCTGGCGGGGGCCCGCCAGCAGGGGGCGCTGTGGTTCCCAGGGTCCAAGGTCACAGGTGCCTCTCTGGGACCGGGAAATAGCAGCGGTTTCCTTCCCCACACCCCCTAGGAGAGGCTCTGCAAGAACTCCTAGGCGTCACTTTGTAACTTGCGAGAGCCCAGGAGAGCTCCCGCCTTTTCAGGGAGGGTCCGGGCTGGCCTGGCCCCTGATTCTTCGTGCTTCATGGAGTGGATTTTGAGGCAGTAGGAGGGAACTGGCTTTCCCCGGGGGCACTCGTTAGATCGGACAGACTCTGCTCTTCTCACTGTGTATCCAGAACGATGTAAAACCCATCCCTCTGAGCAGATTTCAGAAATGGGTACATTTGAAGAGCTTACTTTGAACAAATGAACATTGGAAACACACACAGGCACAAAAACAGGGCAAGAAAATAAGCTATTAGCAAGATAATATCTAGATTTATGGAGACTATCAATACATTGGGCACTGACGAGACAGAACTTTAAGATGTGTGATGAATGTTTTCTACCCCCGGTCTTTATGCCTCCATGACCTCGTATAAACTTCATTTGCTGCTGAGGTCAAAAGTCTAACTGCAGGTCACTTTGGAATGTGAAACCAAGGCCCCAAGACCGTGCTGGCTCTCCCTGCCCTCCCATAAAAGTGTATGATGTCCCTGCTTGCTTGGTGGCCCTTTTCTTTTTTCTTTTTTTTAATTTTTTTTAACGTTTATTTATTTTTGAGACAGAGACAGAGCATGAACAGGGGAGGAGCAGAGAGAGAGAGGGAGACACAGAATCTGAAACAGGCTCCAGGCTCTGAGCTGTCAGCACAGAGCCCAACGCGGGGCTCGAACTCACGGACCCTGAGATCATGACCTGAGCCGAAGTCGGACGCTTAACTGACCAAGCCACCCAGGCGCCCCTTGGTGGCCCTTTTCTGCAGCTCTCTGCCTCCCACAGCTGATCCCGATTCTCCTGTGTGTATCCATAAATCTGTTTCTTCCCAGAATTGCTTAACATGGGTGTGGTTTTTTTCAACACTATATGGTCGGTTTAACTCTCAGAAGTCAGTAGAATACTTCTTATTAACAGATAAAGGGAAAATCATGATCATCTTCACATCAGCAGTAGAATATATAAAAAAATCATTTCTCTATCGATGGTAAAAGAACATACTGGCACAGGGTTAGAAGTTCACTGAGTTCATTTGATAGCAAGCGTCTATGAAATCCCTGTTACGGAGGTAAGTACTTTCAGAATGCTGGAGTCAGAGCTGCTCCTCCATAAAAGCTGTTCGAACACTACAAATATTGTCAAAATCAACCTTTTCAGAATGTTGGAGCTTACCAAAGGCTTGCAACAATCTATGAAGTCTTTATTCAAGAAGAACAGGTGAATCTCAGCGAGAAGAGAGAGTGCTGTGACCAGTTGATTTGCCCCGTTCCCATCCCTTTCTTCCTGGCTGTGCGGCAGCCCGGAGGCCAGCGGGCTTGCGCTGCGGTAGCTCTGAGGACCAGCAGAATGGCAGTTGCAGGAACAGAGAATGGATTTGATGCTACTCAAAAGCTCCGTCTCCAGAAAATTGTCACTATTTGACCTGTCTGGCACCTTCCTTTTTTTTATGAAGAGCCTGTATTTATTCCACCTAACTCAGAGCTTGCTTTTTGTGCTCAGTCCTCTCCCTGGGTCAGTCCTTTTGACATCGTGGCTTCTTCAGACAAGGAGACCAGTTGGAACTAGTGAGAGGCTGACCACAAACCCTAAAAGGAGGAAGTGGGGAATGAAATGTCTAGGAGGTTTTGAAGATTCTATCCTATTCACGAGAATTCATGGGAATCGAGAAGCCCACACACACGCGTGGGGTTGTGCTTCTGTCTGGGGCTGTGTACGTGCCTCTGAATAGAGGCCTGCTGCTCCATTTACATATTGGCCACATCCTTAATCTCGATTAGGATTTTATGGAAGATTGTGATGGTTGTCATGAACTTACTATTCAGGTTGGATACCATCACTCTCTTGGGATCTCTCTTGGTGTCCACCTTGTTGTATATGATTGAGTGGTTCTTGTTTTGTTTTGTTTTTTAATTTTGTAATGTTTATTTTTGGGAGAGAGAGAGAGAGAGAGAGAGAGAGAGACAGAGTTGTGGGGGGAGGGGCAGAGAGAGAGAGAAGGAGACACAGAATCTGAAGCGGCCTCCAGGCTCTGAGCTGTCAGCACAGAGCCCCGCATGGGGCTTGAACCCACAAACCACAAGATCATGACCTGAGTGGAACTCAGAAGCTTAACTGACTGAGCCACCCAGGTGCCACGAATGGTTCTTGTTCTTGATATTAGCCTGGCATGTCACTGTATATAGGCCGTGCCCTTGATCTTGATTAGGATTTTGTGTCTGATTATGATCACTGTCACATACTTGCTTTAAAGTTAGGCTATAAAGTTGGTCTTTGGAGCCAGCCTGGTGTCTGCCTTTTTGTCCAGAATCGTGTGGACCTTGTTTTCTCTTTAGAAATCCATATGATCCATCCGGTAATTGATAATAAGAATCTTGGGGCTCAATAGTCTCCAAAGTTCCCTTCCATTTCTTACCACTACCCACCTGTTCCCAACCACTCATGATATTCCCCAAAGGGCTGTGGTTTGTGTGGTTTGTGTTGTGGAAGACTTTGTTCCAAAAAAAAAAAAAAAAAAAAAAAACAAAAAACCCAAAAAGAATTAGTTCCCATCAGGGAAGAGAGTATGTGGTTCTCTCCTAGCACCCAGGATACCCTTAAAAGCCATTCTCCTTGACTAGCTTTTCCCCTAAGCCCACCTCCTACACTCACTACTGAGTCCCTTCATAGCTGCTTGCTTCTCAAAAATGAGGAGCAGAGGAAGGACAAAGATACCGGACTTCATCTTGCCAGGAAAGCCTTGGCTGAGAGCTGAGCTGAGTTTCTCATGTATGCCTTCCCTTGACTGTGTGTGTCAGGGGTCAGCCAAAGTTACAAAAGGCCCTGCCCTTTCTTCGCTTATCAGTAAATGCCAACTTCCTCACTCCTGCTCAACAGGGGCCACTGTCAGAGTCCCCAGGGACTTTGCAAAGGGATACAATGTTGGAGGCCTTTGTCTTCCCCTATAAGCTCCAGCAAATCTTTATCAACACTCATAGATCATCATGCTAAGCCTTCTGTATTTACAGAAGAAACTCAGTCCAGAGAAAAGAGACTTACTTCAGGTTACAAAACTAATCCTTCCATGATGCCATCATTTATTTTTTTTTAATTTTTTTTAACGTTTATTTATTTTTGAGACAGGGAGAGACAGAGCATGAACGGGGGAGGGTCAGACAGAGAGGGAGACACAGAATCCGAAGCAGGCTCCAGGCTCTGAGCTGTCAGCACAGAGCCCGACGCGTGGCTCGAACTCACGGACCGCGAGATCATGACCTGAGCCGAAGCCGGATGCCTAACCGACTGAGCCACCCAGGCGCCCCCATGATGCCATCATTTAAATACTCCATCACAGAAGCGCCTGTGTGGCTCAGTTGGTTTAAGCGTCCAACTCTTGATTTCAGCTCAGGCTCATGAGATCCAGCCCCTTGTTGGGCTCTGCCGACAGCACAGAGCCTGATTGGGATTTTTTCTCTCCCTCTCTCTCTCTCTCTCTGCCCCTCTCCTGCTCACTCTTACTCTCTCTCCAAATAAATAAATAAACATAAAAAATTTAAAAAATATTTAAATACTCCATCACAAATGTAACCCTGTACTTCTCCTTGTTTCAAAATGGTCTTGAGACAACATTCTATTTCACTGAGGAGGAACAGTCATAGAGGTAGAAAGACATTGAAGACAAATGAAAGCCAAAGAAAGAAGACTTCAAGAAGTAAACAGTGTGCACCAATTACAAAACTGACTGTGAAGTTCATCACAATAAAGACTGACATGTGCCCAAAGCTTTACTGTCTCCAGCTGCTGCTAGTAACCTTAATTACAGAAGATTAATACAATTGTTGGGTTGAGTTGTCAGTTGGAAGATAGAGAGCAGAAGTAGTCTTTTCAAGAAGTCTGAATTTGCAATGGAATGGGAGTCTGGGCTGTACCTGTGGGTAAGGTGAGCTCCAGAGATATTTTCAAAGGATGGGAGGAATTTGACAGGTTTTAATGGTGATGGCAATGAGTATTGGATAAAGAAGTAAGAGTGTTGGTTTTTCTATCGAGTTCTTTTCAGTAAATCTACCTAAAAAACAAAATTAAATTTTTTAAATGTTCATTTATTTACCAAGAGGGGGTGGGGAGAGGAAGAGAGAGAAAGAGAGAAGGAGAGAGAGAGAATCCCAAGCAGCCTCTGTGGAGCCCAACAGAGGGCTCGATCTGTGAGATCATGACATAAGCCAAAATCAAGGGTCTGATGCCCAACTGAATGAGCCATCCAGGTGCCCCCAAATTAATTTTTTAATAAAAAAATTTCCTGCATCAATAGTAAACAGCTACAGCCCAATAGTCTGTGAGGAATGTTTGCCACCATCGATGAATTTATTAATATATTGAGAGAGGATGCAAAGAGAATATTTCCAACTTATCTGGAGAAGTGCAGCTTTCTGCAAATGTGAGAAGGTCCTGAATAGTCCAAAGAGCATTCCTTTACTTTGACCCATGAAATTTGCTAGTGGACAGACCACAGGACCAGTGAAGCATCCCAATAGTGACCGTGTGTGGATTCAAAACACCATGGAAGGTGGTTCTGAAGGAAGGATGGCTTTGACAACATATTTCCAATCATTCTATCCTAAAATCCTGACCTACTTGTAGGGAATGCCATATGTAAAGGGAAAGATCAACCAAGCTTTTTATGTAAAGAACAGAGATTAAAAATTACTAAGTTGTCAAACATAATGCATGTGGGCTAAATGGTTTCACTAAGCCATTCTGAGCTCCCACCAAGGTTATGTGTGTGCCCCAAGGGTGGTAATATCAAAAGCTGAGGGGCAAAATTTCCCTTGGGCAGAGACCTGAGCAGATTAGGTTGAAATGTTCCTGAACTATAATTGTCTACAGTGCCTACTGTGCCCTAATTACCTTTGTACTCCTTCCTGCCATTCCCTCAGGAAAATGCCAGAAACCACTCTGTTCCAGGTGGGCCAGTAGAAGAAAGGATCTGACAGCATTAATTTTAGTTATGAATCCAAGAACAAAATCTTTGTCGCATCCTGTGTGCAGAAGATACAGATAAAACAAAGGGGCTGAAGATTTGCAAAAACAAACCAGAAAATCGCAGACCAAAAATAGCATGAGATTATGATATTCATATTAGAATACAATTCAGGGGTGCTTAGGTGGCTCAGTTGGTTAAGTGCCCGACTCTTGGTTTCAGCTCAGGTCATGATCTCATGGCTGTGGGATCGAGCCCCGCAACAGGCTCTGTGCTGACAGCAGGGCTGACAACATGGAGCCTGCTTGGGATTCTCTCTCCCTCTCTCCCTGCCCCTCCCCTGCTCTCTCTCTCTCTCTCTCTCTCTCTCACTCACTCTCTCTCTCTCTCAAAAAAAAAAAAAAAACTTTAGAAAATAGAATTCAATGAAATTTGAAAAAAATGCATTTCAAAATTTAAAAAGAATGTATTGATACAAATGAAAGAAGCAATCAGTGTTTTGAAAAGCAGAAAAGTGGTATTATCGGTGAATAAGTCCTTGGTACGATGTCTTGATAGGGAAAGGAAAAGCTCCTCCTGGAAAAATCAAGAAGAGGGAGGAAAATATTAAAATATGTAAGATTTGATATGAGAATGGGAAAATAACATGCCCAAAGGAAAAAAAGAGGGAATTTCACAGTGTTTTGCTCAGTTCAATGCAAAATTACTTGACAACATAGAAAATGTTACAGAATGAATTACCTCATTGCTTTAAGAATAGATAGAAAACCCAAACTGTACAAATATGAAAGAGGTACAGGAAATTGTCTATTCATCTCTTGCCTTAGTGCCACAAAGCGCTAGGCCTAGATGATTTAATATAGAGCAATAGGATGAGAGAAATCATAGCGGAAAGCTCCTGCGGAAACTTCCTTAAGACTGTGGAAGGAGAAATGGTTGCGGAGAAAGTTCAAGCCCCACATTAACATGTACAGGAGCAGGATGGGTGACAGGGACATTCACCGGGCTGATAATTTGGATCAGCTGATACAGCAAAGCCCACCCCTCTCTACCACTTGTATTTGGAGTAGTGTTCATCTCCAAGAGTTTTACAGCTAGCAAGACTACCCATCAAAAATGAAAGAGAAATTAAGACACTCCCAGAAAAATAAAAACTGAAGGATTTCATCATTGCTAGACATCACCTATGAGAAATGCTAAATGGAGTCCTTGAGGAGAAATGGAAGAACACTCCACAGTAATCCCAAACCAGAAAAAGAAACAAAGAACAATAGTAAAGGTAAATATTTCATCCACATTCCTGGTTACAGCTGCCATAATAATTCAGCGTATACATGTGCCACCATTGATTAATCACCCTCCTTCCTGTGTGTGGGCATTTAGTTTGTTTCCAGTACTTTGCATTTGCAAACAATACTGCAATTAATACATTTACTTTAATTCCACACTTTAGCTTATATTGTTCTATGGGTTTGGAATTGCTACTGGACAAGTATCACTCGCCACCGGAAGGTATAACCCTATACTTTCGTTCAGGGTCAGGCTAAACTAATGTGTCAATGGTCGTTTTTGAAAAACTCCTAAATCCCCCTGCCTTGGTCTACCTCCTGTGGAAAGAAAAATGATTTGAAATCAGAACAGATAGTTCCCATTCCCAGCTCTGCTCCCGACTCCTAAACAGTTTTCCATCTGTAAGGAGGATGTGGTTTTCTGATCCTGTCCACAGGGATTTCAACTCCAAACTCAATGTAGGGTTGTGGCTTGGGGCATCTGTTATGAGCTGCAAAGAACCTGGATGCCTGGGGACAGACACACATGGCTGGTTAGAACAGAGTCTGCAAGGTCCTGGAAAGTGGCTCAAGTGTAGCGAAGCTTATAGCGATACTCGTTCTTCTAACCCCGGGGTGCACAAAGACCCTGGAGAGGGGTATCTGATTCTTTGTCTCAGCAACAGATAGGTGGTACTGGGGAACTGTGGGTCTCTTGTGGAGGGTGGTGTCAAACAATGACCTATTTTCTGGGCTCTTTACTCACAAGCCACACTGAACACTATCTCCAACACAGCTCCATGGATGTAGCTCAGAGATTCTGCCCAGGGTAAGAGGCAGTCTGTAACAACAGAGAGCTCTGAAGCTCTCCCCCCAAAACTGACTTTATTTAAAACAGAACGTGGGAAAGTTCAAGCCTATAGGCGCTCTTGAACACAATGAAGATTTTGGTGGTAAGCAATTAAGAAGAAGTTGGCAGCTCCGTGAGAGCAAAAAGCTCAGTGACAGGCCAACTAGTTGACTAATTTACAACTAGTAATTTCCTGAGAGATTCATGGAAAAAGAACCCTCCTGGGTGGGAACAAATCTCAAAGACTGACCTCATAGACTACTTCTGCAACGGGGCTCAAATAATTGGATAAAACTGTGAAACAATTTCTGCCACAGGGAATGTTTGGAAAAAATAGAGCAATCAATTGTCAATTTCGTGGAGCCTACAAGCTGGGTGTGATGCTGACAGCCACACAGCTTAACAGACAGCCTGGAAGAATGATGGTGATCTTTCTAAAGTAACACTCACAGGCTGGGACATGGGAAAGGACCTAAGCTTGTTAGAAATTTTCAGTATTTGAGTGTTTTTGGTATTTGGAGGGATCCAACGTGCTCTCACCCAGGGCAGTTTTGCCCCCCTGAGGACACCAGACAATGCCTGGAGACATTTAGTCACACCACAGGGGGATGATCTAGGCAGAGGCCAGGAATGTTGCCAAGCATCCTACAATGCACAGGAAAACTCTGATCCCCACAAAAAAAAGAATTATCTATCCCAAAATGTTAACAGTGCCAAGGTTGAAGAATCCAGGGTTGGGTGTCGTGGACCAGTACTTGTGTTCATCAGGGACAGTTAAGGAAAGGATGTGATTGGGTGTTGAGTCCTCCCTGAAAGGATCAGTGTCAAGCAGACTTTGGTCAGCTGTCCTTCTGCATCTTAGTCTTTTTTTTTTTTTTTTTTTTTTTTACATTTACTTATTTTTGAGAGTCAGAGACAGAGCACGAGCGGGGGAGGAGCAGAGAGAGAAAGAGACACAGAATCGGAAGCAGGCTCCAGGCTCTGAGCTGTCAGCAAAGAGCCCGATGCAGGGCTTGAACCCACAAACCATAAGATCATGACCTGAGCTGAAGTTAGACGCTCAACCAACTGAGCCACCCAGGCTCCCCTGTGTCTTAATCTTTATGAGACTTTGGTTCTTCCAGTGACTCTGTTGCTCACAATACCTAACGGTGTCCTAATCCATAGATTCCAGATTCTCAGCAGGAGATCTTCCGCTCTTGGTTTTATTTTGAAGATCAATTTTTTAAACCAGGAGTTTGTTTTGATTTTTAGTTTGTTTACTTTTTAGAGCCCATTGAACATATTCGGCAACATGCTTGCAATCTTCTAACTGGAATTTCCCATTGCAATTAATGTTTTCATAGCAAGTGCCCTATTTCAAGTAGAAGCCTATTTATGAAGGGACAGGACAAGTCTCCCTTTACTTCAGCTGTTAAGTCCACCCACAAAATTGTTTGAAAACTTTCAGTCTATTTTTAAAGGCTCTTTATCTTTATTTTGTTACAGATTTGGTTCTTTGTTCAGTTTACCCTTGAGAGACAGTGTTTCTGAAATGGCCCTAGTGTGTTTCCTGCTTTTCTAGTGCTCTCGAGGCCATTTTAAATAAGAAATTACCATATTTCATAGATGAAGTAACTTTCCTACATTCAATAACCAGTGAGAAAACATAGCAAAAGATAAGATTCCATTCACAAAAACAGACATATATATATATATATATATATATATATATATATATATATATAATTTTTTATTATATATATATATATATAATTTTTTATTATTATTTTAGAGATAGTGTGCAAGCATGGGAGAGGAACAAAGAAAGAAAGAATCCCAAGCAGGGCGTACCCTCAGTGCAGAGCCCCATGCAGGGCTCGATCCCACAACCTTGGGATCATGACCTGGGCCGAAATCAAGAGTTGGATGCTCAACCTACTGAGCCACACAGGTGGCCCAGATATACTATTTCTTACATTATAAATTTGATGCATTGCAATGAAATAACCAATAGTTAGGGTTTCTAAATGATAAATTGTTCTAAATGCCACCTGATAAAGAAAGCATTTGAGATTTGCCAGGACAAAACTGATGATAAATTATCATGGGAGGAGTTACCCAATGACACATTTTCCCCCTTGTGCTAGATTGTCAGGAATTTTATTTTGTTTTGTATTTTATTGAGGTATAATTGACACATGACATTATATTAGCTTCCAGTGTATGGCTTATGACTACATATAAATATGCACTGCGAAATGATGACCACAGTAAGCTCAAGGACACATAAAATTTTTTTTAGTGTTTATTTAATTTTGAGAGAGAGACAGAGTGTGAGCGGGTGAGGCACAGAGAGACAGGGAGACACAGAATCCGAAGCAGGCTCCAGGCTGCCTGGAGCCCGACGCAGGGCTCAAACTCATGAACCATGAGATCATGACTTGAGCTGAAGTCAGACGCTCAACTGACTGAACCATCCAGTGCCCCAGCTCAATGACACATATTAATGCAACCAAAATTATCATAAAAATACACCAACATAGTTAGGACATACAGTAATGGTGGGGCATACAGACACATGTCAATGGAAGAAAAGGGAAATTCAGGGCCTATAGGAATTTATAAATGGTAAAGGCAGAATTCCACATCACCAGAGAAGTGTCAGAAAATTCAGTACGTGATATTGAAAGAGATGGTCGGCAATTCCGGCAGGAAATACTGGATTTCTGTCCCATCCATTATCTCAAAACAAGTTTTAGATGATGAAGGATTTAAGTTATAAAAATACTCAAAGAAAACATGACTACAGTTTTGTATACTACTGATATGGAGACGACCTTCTGAAAGCCAGTTGATATAGCTAAGCACATACAAATGGAAAACTTTTGTAGGGCAAAAATCAATCAGAGAGTAGGAAAAACAATTCGAAATTGGAAAAATAAGAGTAAAGACATATGATGGAAATATACATTCTATAATGTATCAAAAGACTGTTTATAAAATAATAAAGAAAAGAGATGACCTAATAGAAAAATGAGGGGCGCCTGGGTGGCCCAGTCGGTTAAGCGTCCGACTTCGGCTCAGGTCATGATCTCGCGGTCCGTGAGTTCGAGCCCTGCGTCGGGCTCTGTGCTGACAGCTCAGAGCCTGGAGCCTGTTTTGGATTCTGTGTCTCCCTCTCTCTCTGACCCTCCCCCATTCATGCTCTGTCTCTCTCTGTCTCAAAAATAAATAAATGTTAAAAAAATAAAAAAATAAAATACAATCTTAAACAAATAAACATGACTCCTTTTTTATTTGGGCCTATGAGACTGGTTCCCCACCACTGATTTGGGCCAATTCCGTCTGTCACTGGCCTTTGCCTCCCTTACTGTGAAATGGGTGGCTTAGTCGCTTAGGACCTTTCTTGCTTGAGAAACACTCCAAGAGTCTCAGCAAAGGTCTCTCTGCCCTGTAAGGAGGAAATTGGCAAGAGAAGAGCAGAAAGATCAATGTGAGGACATCAAAATGATGCGAATGCCTCGTGATAATGGCTACCCGGGCCTTTTGTGCACTGTCTTCTTATCTTCTCCCCAAACCTGCATATCTTTGATTCTACTCTTTGTCTTGAGTGATGTTGTGACCATGGAATGCCTGCTGTGAACTTGATTTCTGGTTCAGGTAGAATGAATAGATCAACAAGTCTTTTTGGAAAGGCTACCAGTCCCCCAGGGTTAGTCAGCTAGTCGGCATCCTATGGAAAGAGAAAAAACAGTATCGGGACAGGTAGTTCCTGGCCCAGCTGTGCCCTTGACGCCTAGTGTGGACTTTGATGGCTCCCCTAGGCTTCAGGTTTCCCATTGCAGGAATCTGGATTATGGCGAAGGGGATTTCCAATCCAAATGCAGCAGAAGGTTGCAGCTCAGGGCATCTGTGACAAGCTGAGAAGCACGCGGTGTCTGTGCATGACCCTTGTCACGCTGACCTCCTCGGGGCAGACACACATGGCTGACTGGAACAGAGTCTCCTCATCCGAGGATATTCTGGACAAGGAGAGCCTAGAAAGCGATCAAAGAATGTCCAAAAATTATCAGTGACCCTGCCTTTTCAGCCCCCAAAGTGCACACAGAGCCTGCAGATATGACATCAGGGTTTTATCTCAGCAAAAAAACTCCTCAGCTGGAGAACGCTATGTCTTCGGGAGAAGCGCGGTAGCAGTTGAGCTGTTCCCAATTAACCTCTCAGGGTAATTTCACTAATATCACACAGCCTCTCATTTCCCGCCTTTCCCATCGTCACCACTACATGCAGAGTTATGAGGCAGTGGGTGGTTTCGAGGATGCCGGCCAAGAGGACTTGGAGACCCTCCTGCTCCGATCCCCTTCCTTTTCACACGTGGTTCAACTACAGGCAGCAAGTTCGGCCAGACCCTTGAGGTGGGAGTGTTTTAGACAACGTTCATTTCTTGACTTCTAACCGTACACACACCGTTCCTGTAATGAGGGAGTCTCCTGCCAGGCTCGTCTTGGCAGTGGGAGGCTGAGGCCAGGTCCCCCGCAGATGATGGAAAGTTCAGATGCCTGCTGTCCCTGCCTTCTCTGCAGCCACCAAGTGTGGTTCAAACAGCACATGCACGGACTGTCACGGATGTGAGGACTAGTGGAAGTAAGCAGTAGACACGGGGACAGAAAGAAGTGAGGATTTATTCCCGCAGCCAATGGCTGCAGCGTCTCACTGCCAGGGAGGGGGGTGAACGCGATGGCCAAGGCTTTGGCCACGTAGGCTAACAAGATGTGACGTCAGCTTGCCCGGAGGCAGCAGTGCTGTGCTTTATTGTGGTTCAGGAGGAAAAGACCGTGGGACAGTGTTATTGAATAAGTGTTCCCATAAAAACACCAGGCTGCAGACTGGGGAAGACCAAGCGCCGTGTAGTGTGGAAAAGCGGAGAATGTAAACCAGGATTAAAATAGGAGCAGACCGGAGTCGGGCTCTGTGCTGACAGCTCAGAGCCTGGAGCCTGCTTGGGATTCTGTCTCCCTCTCTCTCTGCCCTTCCCCTGCTCACATTCTGCCTCTCTCTCTCTCTCTCAAAAATAAAACATTAAATTTTTTAAAATAGGGGCAGAAAATTGATTTGGGGTTTATTAAAAGTCGCCTTGTGAAATAAATGACTGTCAAGGGAGAAACTGGTAAGACAGCTGTCTTGGTGTTTATTTAGCTCAGTATGAGAAGGCACTTTCCCAGGACATTCCCATGGTGACTAGGGAGTGTGGCCTCTGTTTCAGAGGCAGGAACCTTTATGCCATTCCCTTTGCAAATATCACCTCAAAGAGCTTCGTGGGGAGTTTGGAACCTTATGGAAATCCACCGTGGAGAAGCTACTTAATGTCTGTTGACTGCCCACTGTGTGGGACGCCCTTCTTGTATGTTGGGCGCCCTTCTTTCTGAGTCTGTATTTGAGTCTGGATGAGAGGCAGAGACGGTTTCCCATTGCAGGAACTGAACAAACAGACTCACTTTCATTCGCCCCCGACACCCAGGGCTGCTCAGCAAATACGAAGTTCCCCCTGGCACGTCACATCTCCCCGAGTGGCTCCAAGCAGCAAGGACGAAGGGGCATTCTTCCCCAGGGCCACACAGTATCACTGTCCACGCCAGCGCCTGAGTCACGGGCACCGGTGGCCCCAGGGAGTGTGCGGCAGCCAGGTGTCCCCATCACACAGCTGTGGAACTGGCTGTGTTTCTGGCTGTGGTCACACTGGACGCTCTCGTTCTTACGATACACCCCTCAGCCCGAATCTTCATAAATCCCTGGAGGCACATTTTGCAGACGGGGTTCTTAGCGTAGCAGTGGCTGGGACAGAGGGAGGGGCGCAAGTTCCATTGCAAAGTGCCACCAGCAAAAGTACCAGAGAGAAGCAAGACTGGGCCCACGAAGGGAGCCAGCGCCATGCTGACCTGACCGCGTCTCTGCCGGCCCCACCGGGAGCCCTGGAGCAAGCATTTTCCACGAGGAGTCCTCCCTTGGGCAGAAAGTACCATAGCCCTACCCTGTCCCTGGCTGGGGGGCCCCAGCTCGAGCACCAAGGTGGTGCCTGAGAAGCATTTAGTTACGCTTGCACAGCTGGGCCGAGAGGGGCTCCTTGAAGGGGGTCTGGGCTGCACCCGTCCCAGTCAGACCCAGCGCCCGCCTTGTGCTGCAGTCACACTGGGGAGCAGTACCTCCAGATGGATGCTTTTGCGGAGGGAGACGCCAGAGGATGGGGGTGAGTGGGACAAACTTCAGCGCCAGCCCCTGCTGCTGGCATCAGGCCCACAGCCACTGTTCCTCGTCACCCTGCTGGCCACTGCATTCCACAGCCTCCTTGTCCTTGGCCGCCATCAGTGTTACGCTCAGTGGCTTACCTGGTGGTGCGACCAAAACCCTTCTTCTGAGGATCACCACACCTTTCTCGGGCCAGGGAAAGTGGTCCTGCTGGGACCACTGGGACTGCTGGGCTGGTCCTCGCTGAGATCCGGTGCAGGTTTAGGAAACCTTTTCAGATTGGTTTCATGGATCAGCTCAAGAGTCTGCCCTGGGATTCTCCTGACATTTGTCCCCAGCCCCGCTCTGTAAAGCTGAAACATCATTCCCCATCAGCCTTGAATATAGCAGCCCGCCTGTGCATCGGGGGAGACAGTCGCTGGTCCCCTCTGTCCTCACCCTGACAACAACCATGCACGCAGCACCTGACAGCCTCCTCACCCTGAGGACAGCAGCCAGAAGCGGTGAGGAAGAAAGCTGGTCTGCCAAGTGGTCTCAGGATGATTTTGTCTCTCTCAATAGTGTTTTCCACTGTTGTACTTCATTTTATTTATTTTTGCTTCCTTTCTTTTTATCAAAGAGGGGCGCCTGGGTGGCTCAGTCAGTTAAGTGTCCGACTTCGGCTCAGGTCATGATCTCGCAGCTCGTGAGTTCGAGCCCCGCATCGGGCTCTGTGCTGACAGTGTGGAGCCTGGAGCCTGTTCCTGATTCTGTGTCTCCCTCTTTCTCTCTCCCCTTACCCCACTCATGGTCTGTCTCTCTCTCTCAAAAAATAAATAAATAAATAAATAAATAAATAATAAATAAAATAAACATTAAAAAAAGCAAAGTTAAGTAGGTAGAGATTTGTCTATTTTGTAAATATTTTTAAAAATAAGATTTTGATTTATTAACCAGAGCTACTGTTTTCCTAGGCTCAACCTCATAAATTTATTATTTTGCCCATATTATTATCACTTTTTTAAACGTCCTCTGGTTTACTCTGTCCTTTTTTTCCTGACTTTTTGTTTGTGTGTGTAAATTTTGATCTACTTGTTTTTTTAAAAAATGTGTATTTATTTATTTTGGAGTGGGGGAGGGACAGAGAAAGAAAATCTCAAGCAGGCTCTGTGATGTCAGCCAAGAGCCTGACATGGGGCTCGAACTCACGAACTGTGAGATCATGACCTGAGCCGAGATCAACAATCAGACCTTTAACTGACTGAGCCATCCAGGTGCCCCCATTGTTCCTTTTTCACTGATGTAAGTATTTAAGGATACTCTCCTCTGATCTTCTGTATCCTTATTTTTTGTTGTCCGTTTGAACCATCTTGCAGTGATGGTGTGTTAAATTCTCCTGTGGGTGACCTTCAATCTACGTCTCCCTGCATATCCTGTAGATCCTGATTTTTTTTTAATTGAAGTACAGTTGATAGATGATATTATATTAGTTTCAGGTGCACAACATAGTGAATCACCGATTCGATACATCATGCGATACTCACCACAGTAAGTGTCGTCACAGTCTGTTGCCATACAACGTTATTAAAATATTATTGACGGGGCACCTGGGTGGCTCAGTCGGTTGGGCATCTGGCTTCGGCTCAGGTCATGATCTCACAATTGGTGGGTTCAAGACCCGCATGGGGCTCTGTCTCAGAGCCTGGAGCCTGCTTCCGATTCTGTGTCTCCCGCTCTCTCTCTGCCCCTCCCCTGCTCACACTCTCTCTCTGTCTCTCCAAAATAAATAACAATGTTTTTTTAAAAATTTAAAAAAAGTATTGACTGTATTTCCTATGCTATACTATTCATCTCCGTGACTTATTTACTTTATGACTAGAACTTTTTACCTCTTATTCGTGTTTTGCACATCCTCCACTGCCCTCCCCTCTGGCAACACCAGTTTGTTCTCTGTATTTATGAGTCTGTTTCTGTTTTTTGCTGGTCTGTTTCGCTGTAGTAACTTCTTTATAAAGGAACATGCTGTATGTATTATGTGGTGTTTATACACTTAAAATGCATATCTTAAAAAAATAAAAAATGAAAATAAAAAATAAATTAAAAATTTTTTAAATTTTTAAAAAGGGGCACCTGGGTGGCTCAGTCGGTTCCGACTTTGGCTCAGGTCATGATCTCATGGTTTGTGGGTTTGAGCCCTGCATCGGGCTCTGTGCTGACAGCTCAGGGCCTGGAGCCTGCTTCAGATTCTGTGTCTCCCTCTCTCTCTCTCTCTGGTCCTCCCCTGTTTGTGGGCTCTCTCTCTCTCTCTCTCAAATAAAGAAATAAATAAACATTTAAAAAACTGTATATCTTTACTGTGAATTGTGGTTATTAACATTAAAAATGTCCTTCTGACAACTTGAGCCACAAAACAAAATACAACCCAAAATCATAATGTCTGCAAGTCTACACTGATATAAATGGATAGTTAAGTAAAAAAAAAAAAAAAAAAAAAAAAAAAGCAAAAAACTAAGGAGAATAGACAAATCTTTCATACAGATTAATTCCAAAGAATGTCTTGAGCCTCCTCTCCCTCAAGGAGTATCGTAAGTGTGGGGTATGCAGAGTGACTTTCTCCCTGAGAGAATAACATGGAAAGAGAGGAAAAAGAATAACTTTACAGCATAGAAGCCTGATGAACCTGACAGCCTAATCATCAGGTCAGCATCACCAGCGCTAAGTCAAGTGATGAGAAGGGCACTTTGCCTTGGTGGTCTTCCTCCGAAAAACCATAACCCCTGTCTAATCATGAGAAGAACAATCAGACACACCCAACAGCCTAACCAGTGCCCCTCTAAACTGTCAAGGTCATCAAAACATGGAAGGTCTGAGAAACTGTCACAACCAAGAGGAGCCTAAAGACCCTCAACAGCTAAATGTAACATGATATTCTGGGTGGGATTCTGGCAGGAAAAAAAGAACATAAGGCAATAAGAATAAAGTATGGACTTTAGTTTGCAATAATGTATAGATATTGCTTCATTAATTGTGGCACCTGTACCATAGAAATGCTCTACTCGGGACTTTTTTCTGGTATTTTCACACTTACCGGAGACATCTTCTTGGAATGATTTTAGTTCGGTCCTAAGCTCTCCATTCCTCTCGTCTTCTTTACAGATATTTCTGGACCTCGCTTTTCTCACGGAAAGGGGTAGAAGCAAGAATTCAAGAGACGTCTCCTTGAAAATCAAGAGTCTTTTCAGTAAAGGTAATTTGAAGGTTTTGCTGTTCCCTGACTTCTGACTACATTGATGTCAGGGAGTTTATGTGGTTTTATTCTTCTTCTTGTTGAATTCTATAGTTACGGAAGAATGGATTTGGAGATTTAAATTTACAAGGACACCAGCTGCCCTGGAAATCTGGTGAATTTTTTTTCCCAGTTATAGTGAGATGTCAGTGTCCACTGACAGATGTGTGGATGAAGAAAATATGGTATATTCAGTGGAATATTATTCAGCCATATAAAAAAAAGGAGTTCCTGGATTTTTGACAACATGGATGGACCTTGAAGGCATTAGGCTAAATGAAATCAGTCAGACAGAGAAAAGCAAATACTGTATGATTTCACTTATGGGGAATCTAAAAATATCAGCTCATAGAAACAGAGTAAAATGGTGATAGCCAGGGGCTGGGAGAGGGGAGGAAATTACCTGGTCAAAGGGTACAAACTTTCAGTTATAAGACCAACACATTCTGAGGAGCTAACGTGGAGCTTGGTGAATATAGTTAATAATGTAGTATTATATCCTTGAAAGTCACTATGAGAGAAGAGTATTAATGTCCTCATCATAAAAATAACAAAATGGTAATTATATGAGGTGAAGGATTTGTTAACTACCCTTATCATGGTAAACATTTTGGAATATATACATGAATCAAATAATCACACGTACCCTTCAAATCATACCATATGTCAGTTTTATCACAATAAAGCTGGGAAAAAAGTCAATTGAAGAGGTAAATATTGGTATCTTCACCATGTGGCATCTTCCCACAGATCAGTGAGTATTCAATCCTTTTTTTATGTACCTCGTGAACACTTGTATAGGTTTCTTTTTTAAAGTTCCTCCTGCCTCTTGTTACATTTATTTAAAGGAATGATATAGGGATGCCTTGTGGCTCAGGTGGTTGAGCATCCAACTTCGGCTCAGGTCATGATCTCGCAGTTTGTGGGTTTGAGCCCCGCACTGGTCTCTGTGCTGACAGCTCAGAGCCTGGAGCCTGATTTAGATTCATATTCTGTCTCCTTCTCTCTGCCCCTCCCCCACTTGCACTCAGTCTCTTTCTCTCTCTCTCTCTCAAAAATAAACATTAAAATTTTTTTAATAAAAATAGATAAAGGAATGGTATAATTTTGTTGATAGTGTAAGTGCAATTTTAAATTTTTTATTCTGATTACTGCTTGTTTATATTAAAAATAGGATTTATCATTTACTAACTGTGTGACTTTGGGTGGTTACCAAACCTCTCATGGCTTCAATCTTTTAACGAAATTAAAGATGTGTGATAATACCCATTTGAGAGGGTTCTTCTGAGACACAAATAAGACAGTACATATAACACAGTTAGTATAGGGTCTGGAACAGAGAAATAGTACATAAAGTAATCCTCGTGGGGTGCCTGGGTGGCTCAGTCGGTTAAGCGTCTGACTCTTGGTTTTGGCTCAGGTCATGATCTCACAGTTCGTGGGTTTGAGCCCTGTGTTGAGTTCTGTGCTGTCAGCACAGAGGCTGTTTGGGACTCTTTGTGTCCCTCTTTCTCTGCCCCTCCCCTGCTCATGCTCTCTTTCTCTCAAAATAAGTAAATAAAAACGTTTTTAAAATGTAATAAAAAAATAAAGTAATCTTTGTGCCAGTGCTGCATTTTGCACTTGTCAGGCCAGAAGTTTGGGCACGGCTCTTGCCTACTGTCCAAGGTGTCCTGGGATCACGGCTTCAGTGCAGTGCAGCCGGTCCCCTGGAGAACGAGAGGGAGCCCTGGTTTGCATGCTTCTGGAAAGGGCAAAGGACACTGCGCTCCCTGTTCTCTCACCCTGAGTCTCTGCCCCCCACTTCCACTCGCAGCAGGAACTCAACACAAAAAGAGTTGTCTCAGGTCCAGAATGGCTAAACTGTACTTCTGAATAATTACATCCAACCCCCTCAAATTTAATAGACAAATGAAGCTCAGGGAGGGAAAGACATTTGTCCGAGGTCATCCAGCAAGTGGGGAGGCTGGACTGGGACTAGAACAAAGGTCCTCTGATTCCTAAGCCTGTGCACTTTCAACTCCACCCCGAATTCTCCTCTTTCTGTGAGAGCCTCCTTGTTCAAGGGCAGTGGAGCAGGTGGGTCAACAGCAGAGCCATGAGGTCATTCAAGTTTGCCTAACACGCACCATCCAAGATCTGCACTACTCGAGTCTCCTGCCCCCACCTTGTGTGTCTCCGGAGGACACTGTTCACCGTCCACACTAAAGGATCAAGGACTTAGTGCGTCTTGTCTCCTCATTCACATCTTAAAATAGAAAGCTGGGGGAGGGTATGGCTTAACCCAGAGGAATTATGGGTTAATGGAGGCATCTCAGGCACGGACAGGTGAGCAAGAGGGGATTTCCAGTGTCTCTCTTGAGAAGATCCCTGGGGAACAAGAAAGGAAAGGAGGGAGGGCCACTGGAGCTGGCTGGTCACACTGGCGGGCTGGCAGTAGCGGGGTCAGGATGTGGGGTCGATTGGAAAGAAACTGCCTGCTGTCTGTGCAACCTTTTGTTTTTTATTCCCTGGCCTTAGGCGAAAGGCAGCATCCCCTAAAGAAATGGAGACTCCAGTTGTGGGGTCAGTTAGTGGAGTTCTCATATTAAGCCCTAGGAATGGGCCTCTTCCACCCCTGCTCTCCTTCACATCCCGCTGAGGGGAGGGACACTCAGCCCCTCACCCATCTCCCTGGGGCTTCCAGGAGCACAAAAATCATGGGAGCCAGAAGCAAATGGAGCAGAAAGTGGTCTTTTATTGCAAAGTCAACGAGAGAAGCAGCCAAGTCCGGTCTTGGGCATCCTGAGTGAGAGCGAGAATGCGCTGGCCGGAGAGGGTGGTGCGACAGGGCCAGGGCCAGCAGCCCTGGGGACTTCACAGGGGCAGCAAGGACACGCCCCACCTGGCCGGGAGAGAAGAGGACCAGAGAAGTGATTCGGCAGGTCAAAGCACTCAGAGGCAGTGGAGGGCAGGATCACGTCCACGTGACCGCCCTCTCAGGTCGTCAGTTACAGGCTCAAAGAGCCTCAGTCCCTCCATCCCCTCTCCACAGCCTCCCTCTCACCCACCCAGGCTCATTCCCATTGCTCAGCCTTCTCTGTGCCCTCGGGGTCTCCTCCTGCTCCACCAGGTTCTCACCTCACTGGGGATCCAAGCAGGCCAGCCCACAAGGGCCCTGACAGCACTTCTTGGCCCCGGGGCACTCGGTATCCCTCAAACAGCGGTTAGGGGGGTTCATCATGGCGCACCGCATCAGAATGTTGGGGCAGGAGCCAGGCTTAGTGGACACTGGAACTTTGAGCAGATCTTTGGTTTTGACTGGATCTTGACCTCTAACCGGATCTTGTCCTTTGACCAGAACATGACCTTTGTCTGTGCCTTGCCCTTTAGGAGGAACGGTTGAAAGAAGAAATGTAGCCACATTTAGACCCAGTGCACCTGCTTCACTATCTAGTCTTTCCTCTTCGTCCAACCACTGCTCTCTGCCGTGTTTCCCAAACCATGGCCGGAGATGGGGCAGGGTCATCTGGGCTAGCTGGGGTCTGTGCCCTAGGAAAGCTGTGCTCTGGGCTTTGGGGAGAGGGTCTACAGGACCACGGTTCCCTTGGGTATCCATTTCTCCCCCCGCCCTCCATGACAAGTCCTCTCAGGAGGAGAGGCCAGACAGGGGTGACTTCCAGAGGTGAGAAGGACACATTGTCATCTCTGAGGCAACTTGGGGGGTGGGGAAAGAGCCCTGAAACATACACCAGGAGCCCTGAGCTCCCTCCTGGCTCTGGAGGTTGTCTGGACAATCAATGTCCTCCTTGGTAAAATGGGGGTCTTCAAACTACAGGATTTCTGAGGTCTTGTTGGTGTGCAACCTCCTTTTAGAGGCTGATTACTCAGGTGCTTTCTGGGGGCAGACAGGCAAACCCCACACCCAGACCCAGACTCCTGGGGTTCCCCACTTCATTGCACATTCTGCCCAGCTATCAACCCCTGAGGCCAACGCCACATGGCCACACTTTGTCCGGCAATGGTCCTGATAGCTCAGTCTTAGCATGGAAAGCACATGATTCTACTGGACAACTTCTGCTCTCTCTGGATACAGCGGAAGCAGCCACAGACCAAAGCATTCGATCCAGCCTGCCTGCTGCCCCAGAGTGCTCCCTGCCAGGGCCCAATCCAGCCTCACCCAGGCCATTTGTCTACTCACCTGTGACAGCCGCCTGTGCTGCCAGAGTCCCAAGGATAAGGAACACCGCCAGGACCAAGAAGCTGCTGGGCCTCATGATGTCAGGAAGATGCGTGTGGCCAAGAGCTGAGGCCACCCCGTTTTATGCTGTCCAGCGTGGCCTGGAGCCAGGGGGCGGGCCTGTGCTTGTCTCTGGCACAAGACCTACATTTTCTTAATTCTACCAGGAAGTATCCACCCCTATCCTGGGAGGGGCCGTGGGACTTTCCCCAAGGATTGTTCACAGAAGAGAAATGGCAGATACCATGTCACATCAGCCTGGAAGCTGTCCCCCTTTCTCACAGAGAAGCAGGGCTGGCTGGCAGGTCCAGTGTTCTGAGTTCCCCCATTACTCCTGTTCCTGCGGGCCCCACCCAGATCCATCCTAACTGTTCACCCCTCCCAGCATCAAGGCTTTTCTTTCATGCCTTCCTGGCCCTGAGAAAAACTGTTGAAGGGAAATTTGCTTTGAAAGTCTAATGACAAATCACCTCACTTTGCTATTTCAATGGGTAGTCTCTGAGATGCACCACGAAAGTAATAGGGAAGGCGGGATTCTAGATCTCACAGAGCGACTCTAATCAAACTAATGCTGGGTGAAAAATTCAAGTCTCACAAGAACATATTTTGTTCTTAGACACGCTTGTGTCTAAGGCTCAAAACGAAGGCAAACTAATAGATTGTCTAGGCACACTTAGATATGTGGTAAAACTCATTTACTCGGGGGGTAGATGAAAATGAGGAAGCCATATACACACAAAATCTAGGATCGTGGTTAACTCTGGAAGTGAGGGAAGAGACGTTCTGGATGGGTGAAAAGTACTCAGGTTGGTTTAAGTTTTTGGTTTCTGATAATGTGCTAGTACTTGGGTTGATTGGTGATTTCCCTTGGGGTGTGTGAGTGTGCGTGTGTGTGTGCGCGCGCGCGCGCGCGCGCACGCGTTTCCAAGGCTACGGGGTAAAATCATTTACGAATTATCTTCACCTTCCATAAACCCACACCTGTTGCTCTCTCAAGTGGTTTCCAGTCTTTTACTATCACGAAATACACATGTGACTTTTTGCATTAACTTGCAAGCTTGCTTCCCAGAAGCAGATTTGCTAGTACAAAGATTAAATGCATTTGAATTTTTTTCCTGGCATAGTGCAGTACGGTTAACAAATGGATTTTATATTTATTTAATGTGTACAATATGATGTTTTCACGTGTGTGTACACTGTGAAGCGATTACCACAACCAGGCTCATGAACACATCCATCGACTCCTAGAGTTACCATTTTTTAAGTGCTTTTGAGATTTTTACAATCTTGTCTTAATTCGCTCAGTGGGGGCTGTACCATTTTGTACCCGCACCGGCAGCGGGCGACACGTCCTGTGCCATTCCAGGCACACACGGTGCGTCTGATGTGGGGATGAGACTAATGTCTCAGTCTGGTAGGTGAGAAATGATACTTTACTGATGGCTTTAGTTAGCATCTCTCACATTTCCATGTTTGCACATTTTAGGAGCCCCTGACGTTTCTTCTTCTGAAAGCTTCTTTTCCTGTGCTCACTTTTCTATAGATTCATTAGCCTTTTTCTTCATTTTTAAGCACTCTTTATATATGATGGAGAAAGGTCCTTTGTGGCATGGTGTGCAAATGAAAACTTTAATGTCATGCTAAGACCTGCTCAGAACAGCTCAGGCCACCGTCCTTTCCTCGTCTTACCTGGACATTACCTCCTATTGTTTGGGTTTTTTTGCACATAGTGAGAGTGTGTTCTTAATAGAGTTATATTAAACAAATCTGGCTATGGTTCTATTAAGAAGGCTGCACGTCCTATTAGTAGAGGTTCACCAAACAGTTGATGAGGGGATAGAGGTTAGGAAGGTAGGATAGGAGAAGAAAAAAAGGTAAATAAAAGAAAAAAGTATTGTTTCACCAAAAAACTCATCATGTCTGATGTGATCCTATTATACGTATAAATAGAAAAGGGATGAATATCACTAGATCTGTTTACTGAATCCTAGCAATGTTCATGAAATCCTACCAACAGAGAAAAACAAGTTAGAGGGTAACATATGTGTTTGATAATACTTTGGTAGAAACACATACAACTGCTATGCATGGCTTTATTTATGTAGGAAAGAGGAAAAAGTTATGAAGGAATATATGCTACCCTATTAACATTGCTTACATCACTGTGATGGGAATAGGAAAAAGCAAGATAAGTAAGTTTTCCTTTTTTTTTTAAAGTGTGTTTATTTATTTTGAGAGAGAGAGAAAAGGGGAGGGGCAGAGGGAGAGGGAGAGGGAGAATCTGAAGCAGATTCCATGCTGTCAGTACAGAGCCCGACGTAGGGCTTGAACTCACGAACCATGAGATCATGGCCTGAGCTGATATCAAGAGAGGGACGCTTAACTGACTGCGCCACCCAGGCACCCCAACTAGGTTTTCCATTATACATCTAGTTTCTCAGTTTTTCACTTGTCACAACAAAAAGTCACTGTTGTGATTGAAAATATCAAAGAAAATTAGCATCAATAATTAAAAAAAAGAATTCAAGGGGCGCCTGGGTGGCTCAGTTGATTAAGCAGCTGACTTCGGCTCAGGTCATGATCTCATGGTTTGTGGGTTCGAGCCCAGCATCAGGCTGTGTGCTGACAGCTCAGAGCCTGGAGCCTGCTTTGGATTCTGTGTCTCCCCCTCTCTCTGTCCCTCCCCCACTCATGCTCTGTCTCTCTCTCTCAAAATTAAATAAAAAATTTTTTAAAAAAGGAAAAAAGAATTCAAGGAAACACGTGAATGAAGAAAAGAGTATAACGGACAGTAACATCTAAATAAACTATATACATGGAATATACACATGTAACCATTGGTGCCAGTGTTAATAAGGGGTGCTGAAAATATAAGTGTCATAATGTAAAAATATAATAGTGCATGTCGGGTATGATTCAGATGCAGTGGAAAGAAATCAGTCCAGGTAGTTCAAGCAGAAGAATCCAGCTATTGTGTGAACGCATTTGATTGTAAGAACTTGAATCACATCTGCAGTCCTGGAGATGAAAGAGTCTGGGACACATATCACTGGATTTCCAACTGCTGCAGGAAAGCATGCTGGGAGCAGCTGAAATGCACATCGATGAAGACACTGAACAGTGCATGTCACCATCCACTCTTTTTTTCTCCTGCCACTGTTCATGCCCCTGGTCCATCCCCTACTTACACTTCCAAACATCAGCAAATATTCACCTCCTAGAAGGAAGAGTGTGCACCTTGAGCGGGAAGTGGAGGTGAGCAGGGCTGAGAACAAGAAAGGTAAGGTACAGTGCTGGGAGGTGTCCAAAGAAAAGAAATAAGAAAATGCATCCGGGAGAAGGAGGAGACGTATTGAGGAGAGAGGTCATCATCTTGAAACACCGGAGCAGTATAGTATCTCTTTGGCCATGGCTGATGGTAGGAGACCTCTTGTTTCAGACCAGTACGTAAGAATCGGGAAAAACCCAAGTATTTAAGGAACTGCCCATTATTGTAGCAACGGAGGAGGGAGCCCTTGAGCTAAGAAACTAAGAAACACCTTCCAACCCCCTTGCTAACCCCCCATACTCCCTCCCAACCCCCCACACCCGTACCCCCGCTCCTACTATATTCCTTTCAATAGCTGGTCCTTGAAAATCTAGTGATTTTAAAATAAGAAAGAAATTTGGAAATCACATAAGCCATACAAAAATACTAATTTTGAAAGCAGAAATGAGTCGCAAAACTTAAAAACATTTAAAATGGGATTTGGGGGTGCCTGGGTGGCTCAGTCGGTTAAACATCTGACTCTTGATTTTGGCTCAGATCATGATTTCACAGTTTGAGGGTTCAAGCCCTGCTGTGCTGACAGCACAGAGTCTGCTTGGGATTCTCTCTCTCCCTCTCTCTCTGCCCTTCCCCTCTGCCCTCCCCCCTCCCCCCGCACATGCTAACGTGCTCTCTCTCCCTCTCAAAATAAATAAATAAAATTTCAAAAATATATACATTAAAATGGGATTTTAAAAGTCCTAAGTGAAATGCCACCACAAAACTGAAAAAATGGATATTCTAAAATGAACATGGAAAATTACTGAAACAAATTGAAAGTATGAAGAACCACATAAAGCAGAAATATAGAAATTCAAAGAAGCGATTGCAAGGTAGCAGGAAGATGTGAAGTGAATTCTGAAAGAGCTCAGAAAAGAAATTGAAGACAAGGAGAAAAACAATGCACAAATAAAAACTAAGGAAGGAAAATAAGGAAAGCAAAGAACACAAAATAAAAATTAAAAACAGCTTTAAAATGATTACAGAGAAAGCCTTAAGTATAAAAAAGTCAGTAGAGACCCAACAGACATATAAATCAAGTCCCACAAAGAAGAAAACCAAAACAACAAAATAAAAGAATTATTTAAAACTGTAATTGAGGAAAATATTTCTGAAATAAAAGCAGGCTTGAGTCTACATATTGAAAGTCCACATCGTGGAAAACACAAAAGGCATGCAAGTCAAGTATTTAGACTGTAAAGATAGAAAACAGAAGCCCTTAGGAAGCCATCACCCCTCAAAAAATCCAAAATCCAAGCTAATCAGATTAAATGATAGCCCGAAAAGAGCAGAGCCAAACTTGAAAGAAAAATGTGCACTGAGGATTTTTTACACAGCTAATCTGTCTGTTAAGTAAAAAGGCTACAAGAATATATTTCTGAGCATGCAAGAACTCAAGGAAAATTGTTTCCAAGAGCTTTCCTGAGCGTTCTAAGGGATGAGATACACCCGACCCAGAAGGTTTGTAGGAATTACCAAAATGACTCACGTTGAACACTGGACATTTTATTTTATTTTATATTTTTTAATTTTAATTAATTTACTTTTTAATTTACATCCAAGTTAGTTAGCATATAGAGCAACAATGATTTCAGGAGTAGATTCCTTACTGCCCCTGACCCATTTAGCCCATCCCCCCCTCCCAAAACCCCTCCTGTAACCCTCAGTTTGTTCTCCATATTTATGAGTCTCTTCTGTTTTGTCCCCCTCCTTGTTTTTATATTATTTTTGTTTCCCTTCCCTGTGTTCATCTGTTTTGTCTCTTAAAGTCCTCATATGAGTGAAGTCATAGGATTTTTGTCTTTCTCTGACTAATTTCACTTAACATAATACCCTCCAGTTCCATCCATGTAGTTGCAAATCGCAAGATTTCATTCTTTTTGATTGCCGAGTAATACTCCATTGTATATAGATACCACATCTTCTTTATCCGTTCATCCATCAGTGGACATTTGGGCTCTTTCCATTGCTGCTATAAATATTGGGGTGCATGCTCCCCTTCAAAACAGCACACCTATATCCCTTGGATGAATGCTTAGTAGTGCAATTTCTGAGTCATAGGGTAGTTCTATTTCTAATTTTTTGAGGAACCTGCATACTGTTTTCCAGAGTGGCTGCACCAGTTTGCATTCCCACCAGCAGTGCCAACAGGTTCCTCTTTCTCCGCATCCTCGCCAACATCTGTTGTTGCCTGAGTTGTTAATGTGAGCCATTCTGCCAGGTGTGAGGTGGTATCTCATTTGAACACTGGACATTTTAACTGCGGAAATAAGACTAAGGCAAAGTGGTAACAAACAGTATGTAAATATGCCATGCTGCGAGAACATATAAACAGTAAAACTTCCATCAACAGGAGGAAGAGGGGAAGGAAGGTAAATAAAAGAGTAAGCTCGTTGATTGCTTTACATATAATAGTTTCAAGATGAAGGATATTTAAAACACAATAAGCTTCAACAGAGTTAAACACTATCAGGATAATGAAAAGACCACCCGCAGAATGGGAGAAAAGATTTCCCATTCAGGCATCTGATAAGGGCCTAGTATCCAACAACAATAAAAAGATAAATGACCCAATTTTAAAATAGTCAAAGGCCTAAATGTCCATCAACTGATGAATGGATAAAGAAGATGTGGTTGAGAAAGAATGAAATCCTGCCATTTGCAGCAACATGGATAGAACTGGAGGGTATTATGCTGAGTAGAATAAGTCAGTCAGAGAAAGAGAGATCATATGTTTTCACTCATATGTGGAACTTGAGAAACTTAACAGAAGACCATAGGGGAAGGGAAGAGGAAAAAATAATTACAGAGAGGGAAGGAGGCAAACCATAAGAGACTCTTAAATACAGAGAACAAACTGAGGGTTGATTGGGGGGGTGGGAGAGAGGGAAAAATGGGGGATGGGCATTGAGGAGGGCACTTATTGGGATAAACACTGGGTGTTGTATGTAAGCGATGAACCACGGGAATCTACCCCCAAAACCAAGAGCACACTGTCCACACTGTATGTTAGCCAACTTGACAATAAATTATATTTAAAAAATTAATAAAAATTTTAAAACATGGTCAAAAGACTAGAATATACTTTTCTCTGGAGAAGATAGACAAAAGGTTGATGAGCACGTGAGAAGGTACTCAACATCATTAGCCATTAGGAAAACGCAAACCCAAATCACAAGATACGACTTCACACCCTGTAGACTGACTATAAATTTTTTTTAATTTTAAGTTTATTTATTTATTTTGAGAGAGAGAGAGAGAGAGAGAGATTGAAAGAGAATCTGTCAGCACAGAGCCTGACACAGGGCTAAACCAAAGCAAAACCAAAGAAACAAATATTTGCAGGATGGGATTAAAATAAGTGGTTATTAAGCTCATCTTATTAAATCCTCAGAACGATCCTGTAAAATAAATATTATCTCTATTTTATAGAAAAGTAAACTGAGGTTTAAAAAAGTTAGGTGACTTGGGGCACCTGGGTGGCTCAGTCGGTTAAGCGTTCAACTTTAGCTCAGGTCATGATCTCAGGGTTCGTGAATTCGAGCCCTGCATCGGGCTCTGTGCTGACAGGTCAGAGCCTGGCCTGCTTCAGATTCTGTGTCTCCCTCTCTCTGTCCCTCCCCCACTCGTGCTGTTTCTCTCTCTCTCTCTCTAAAATAAATAAACATTAAAATTAAAAGAAAAAAAAAAGTTAGGTGACTTGTCCAAAGTCACACAGCTAGAACCTGGTGGTGTTATGCCCAGAATTCGTGATCTCCAAAGACCGCCAGGGAGCCGAGTCCGATGCAAAAGCAAAAGAGCCTTTATTTGAGCTATCTCACGCAGCGGTGAGATACTGGGGAGAGAGAGCGAGTTTCAAAAGCACAAAGGTTTTATAGGGGTCTAGGGGCAGTTGGTGAGGTAATGGCTGTGGCCTCAGCTGATTGGCTGGGGAAGGGTCAGAGTCCTGTTACGCAGGTCGCTGGGCGCGTTTTGATCAGGAAGTTTGAACGGGTGAGCGGGAGGTTACTCAAGGGGAGGAGGCGTGGTCTAGGTGAAGGACACAGAACAAGATGGAGTCGGCCGGCGGAGGCCCGCCCTTTTAGCGGCAGTTGGATTCAAATCCAGGTCTGCCCGACTCCAGTTTACATTGGCTAACTACTTTCCCATACTGCCTCTTGCGTATGACATGTTAGTAGTGTCCCTAATATGTAAACAGCTTTTACAACTCAATAATAAAAATAAATGTATTCCCAGTAAAAGTGGGCAAAGTATAAAAACAGGAAATACACTTGGTCAGTATAAACATATGAAGAAATGCTGTCACCAATTTCAGGGAAAGGTAAATTAAAATGAGATACTTTTCCATTAGTAAAGGTTTTATATACTTCTCTCTTAATATCCTGTCTTTCTTTGCTGAGTATATCTGTTAAGGATCTTGGGTCGCAAGCAACAGCAACTGAATTTTAGACTGTTCTCTTTATGACACTGCCTTCTCCATTCAGGATTTGAATGGAGGGGTGGGCAGGTAAGAGAAGAGTCAACTCAAGCCTGAGTCAAACGCCCTCACCGGTAGCAGGGGAAGCATCTGGTGATTGACAGCCAACCAGAATTACAGGACTGGGGAGCAATGACTCCACCAAAGGAAGAGATACCAGGCAGACAAAAGCAGGAGATTCCTGCTACAGAACAACAGCCGCTCACACACTCATTTACATCTTTTCTGAAATGCAATTTGACCGGGTATTCCAAACCTGAAAAGCGATCACTGCTGTTGACCCCGTGTTTCTTTTTGTTTGTTATTTGTTTGTTTGGGTTTTTAAAAATTGGGTTTTGGTTTTGAGATTCTTTACTGAGGTATAATTGACATATAACATATTAGTTTCCAATGTACAATGTAATGATTTGATATTTGTATGTACTGTGAGATGATCACCAAAATAAGTCTAGTTAACGTCCATCACCACATGTAGTTACAAACATTTTTCTTACGATAAGAACTTTTAAGACCTACTCTCTTAGCAACTTTCAAATATGCAATACTGTATTATTAATTATAATCACCATCCTATATGTTACATCCCCATGGCTTATTTATTTTATGCCTAGAAGTTTATGCCTTTTGACTGACCTAGCATTTCTACTTTGACAAATTTACCCTAAGAAGATAGAGGTGTGGGGGCACCTGGGTGGCTCAGTTGATTAAGCATCTCACTTCGGCTCAGGTCATGATCTCATGGTTCATGAGTTTGAGTCCTGTATCAGATGAGCTCGAGCCCCACATCAGGTGAGCTGGAGCCCCGCTTCCAGTCCACACTGTCAGCGTGGAGCCTGCATGGGATTCTCTCCCTCTCTCTCTCTCTCTTTCTCCCCCTCACTCACTCGTGCTCTCTCTCTCTCAAAAATAAACCTTAAAAAAGTGACAACTTAAAAAAAGAGAAAGAAAATAGAGATGATTCAAAATGTATACACAAAGGTTGCTGTCACGGCTTTATTTGAGTGAAGAAAATGGAAACCTAAGTGCTACAATAGGAAACTATATGCTTTAGCATACCAGCCTTACAAAATACCATGTAATCATTAAAAATGATGAAACTGGAGAATACTTCACGACACAGGAAAATGTCTGCAAAATCATCTTAATTGAAAAAGCATTTCTTCAATATATATGTGTAGTTCGTAATCAGGGAAAAAAACCAGTCCCATAAAATTCTCCTATTCCAAAAGAAACATCACATCATAGAACATAGGGCCCTTCCCTCTTTTCCTGAGAGCTTCAAAGACAGCAGGAGGGATTCTAGTTAAACCCAACGAAGAACTTCCCAACTGTGAGGGTTGAAAGGAATATCCTCTTTCTTTCTTGGCGTGAGATGAAGTTATATACCTTGCTCCCAAGGCCTGGTAACTGATGGGGACCATGGGGAGGCAATGACAGAAGTCCCACCTTAGTTAGGAATTAACTGTGGGTTCTTGAGTCAGTCCCCGCCCATCCCTGGCTTACAGTTTCTTCATCTTTCAAATGGGAGGGTGATGAGGAAGGCCTAGATCCCCTGCGGTCCTGGTAAGATGCTATATGGTTCCACGGGGGTTTCTGTTTGGGGCTCCTTAAGACTCTGAGCCCCAGTGCCTCTTCTACCAAATGCAGGAGCCAAATAATGTGAAATCTAAGGTGCAGTCCTTGGCTCTGATGATTTTTTGCTCAGGATCTCTCAGGGCCAGGGAAAGAGGCCCAAAAGCCACCTACATCTGCTGCAACCGGTAACCTCAGCCAAACAAACATCCACCCAGACAGCTGAGCCAGCCCAGGGCAGAGGGTGGTTCTACCAGAGGCCACTGGAGATGACGTCACCAAAGGCGGGGAGATCTCTCTCTCTCCCATCCACAGAAGCCCAGGAGGGGCCAGAGCTACCCTCACTCACTGTGCCTGCCTGACCTTAACCCCAATTCCCCCTAGGCATCCAGAACTCTGCAACCCCCTTCTTGCCATTCCAAGCCGACCTCTATCTCCTGCCTAAGCCGTTGTTGGGGCTTCGAGACCTTCGAGAGCCAGGAAAGGGATTGTCTGTCTCAACAACCTTCATCCTTTAGACAAATAAGAAAAACCGAGGCCTGAAGAGGGAGCAGACTTGCCTGAGATCACAGCCCAAGTCAGCAATACAGGCAGGACTGGATCCTGGCCCCCAACACCGAGCACCTGCTCCCACCTATCTTTGGTTCTTGCACAAGGGCCCTTGCACTGGAGCTCTGGGGCACGGGGTGGGGCCAGGACAAGGCAAACAGGTGCCATTCCAGCCACCTCCTGTCCTTCCTCCCCTGACTCAGCTGCTCTAGCCTCCCTGGAGCTGCGGGAGTTCATTTAAGGGCCCCTGGGCCCTGGATTTATTAAGTGCCGGCAGCAGAAACATGAGGGCCTGGGGCCTTCTCCTCCTGGTGGCCCTCCTGGCTTTGGGGAGCCAGCTACCTGCTGCCTTGGCCAGGAGGAAGGGAGGTGAGTGTGGGTAGGTTTCTCTGCTCTGGGGACCTGGCAGCTCCTACCTCTCTGGGGAGAGTGAGGGTCTGGGGAAAGCAGGCAATGTAGTGTGTGTGTGTGTGTGTGTGTGTGTGTGTGTGTGTGTGTGTGTGTCTTTGCTGTGTCTGCACAAGTATGTTTAGGTATGGCCAATGTGTGTCTGTGCACCTGTACATGGGTGAACACACATCCCTTTGTGTCTCTGCGGTGGGGGGAGCAAACTTGTCTGTACCTGCTCTCCCACGTTGTCTCCATGGAGGTATTAGGGTCTGTGGGCCCCCATGGCAACGAGATGACCCTTTCTGTCATCTTCTGTTGCTAACAAGGTTGTGACGGGTCTGGCCCCTGCCCATCTTGTTTCCGTCTTTCTCGAGTCCTTCCTGTCCCAGAGCCCAATCTGTGCAAGGGACTCTTGAACTGGGCAGGGATATAGTTTCTGGGATCTGTTGTTAGGAAGCTCCACCCTCACCCCTCTTTTCCCCCAGCCTCCTTGAAAAGCCTGGGGCTTACCTGTCAACAGGTGAGGGAGGATGGGGCTGTTGAGTAGCTAGACAGGTGCCTCCCCACCTGGCCAAGGTCTCCACCTCCTGTCTTTCTGCGACGGGTACACTGTGACCTACATACACCTGTTCGTCCCTGGCCCTGCCTTGGGGGAAGCAGACAGTAATGGGGACAGGTTCCCTCCTAAACAGGTCCTGGAGAGCAGTTCCCTGCATCTTCTCTGCCCCCTCTACTCTAACTTGTGCCTTCCTCAGAGGCAGGGTTTGGGGAGTAGAGTGCTCAGAGACCCCAGGCTGAGGAGGGAAGGTTGCTAGCAAGTTCCAAGGCCAGATCCCTGCTGGCTGGGATTTTCATGTGTCCTCACCACATTCCTCCCTCACTGAGATGCTGAGAGATCGGGACTATTTTTATCCCCCTTTTGCAGGTGACAAAACTGAGCCACTTGAAATGCCAGTCCTGACCCTCTCTTCCTGTCTGTTCCTCAAGTCTTACCTCCTGGTCCCTCCTCCTAGAAGCCCTCCTGGCTGTATGATAGGGTCCCCAACCCCAGCCCACAGGGAGCTCCTTCTCTGACTTCAGACAGCTCCTCCCAGCTCACTCCCCAAGGCTACCCCAGGGACCTCAGGGTCTTCCCACCCATCTACCACCAGCCTGGGGAAGAGGCGCTAATCTGAGTAGTGGCCTCCCTCACAGACTAGCTGTTCTTTCTCCAGCAGGGGGCAGCAATTTAGTATAAGACAACCCAATCCAAGCCAGTGAAGTCAGTTTTGAGCACTTACTGTGTGAGCAAGGTGCCTACTGTGTGTGTGGCCAGCATCCAGTCGGGAGCTGGAGAGGGGAGGTAGACACAAGGTAAAGTCCCAGCACCAGATCCAGCTGGTGCTGGGGACTCTTGCACCTTTTCTCTGATGCTAGACTAAATGAAGGCCTGGGACTGGCCTCCATCCTCTCTACAGGACTCAATGGTGGCCAGAGCAGAGGGGTGGGTCATCAGAGGAGTCAGAGTCCTAGCCCAGGCCCTGTGGGTCTGGGCAGTCAGTGCCCTATCAACCGTTGCTTTCTCCCTCTCAATGGAAGAAGGTACAGATTCAAGCCTTCTGCATGACATCTGGAAATGGCCCAAAATGCTAACAAGAAAAATGGCGGGATAAGCTCTGGGACAAAAATTCTAGAGCCGTCTGAGGACTACCTTAAAGTCAGAGTTAATACAGATCCCTGAAACAACGCCACTTGGAACAGGACAAGCACACAGTGCGGTTGTGGCTGACTGTGGCTGTGTGACAATGCACCAGGCTGGCAGCAGCTGACATTGTCACGATGCTGGACCCCCTTCAAAATCCTTTCTTTCAAATAGTCGCTGAGCCACTGGTGTTCTGCATTAAGGGCTGTACTTTAGCCTAATGGTGAGAGAAGCAGGTGGGGGTGTATTCTCATAGCCTCCAGTCAAGTGAGAGAAGGAGACAAATAGAGTCGGAGTCACAGCGCTGAAGGAAAGATCCTTTGGGAGTGTGTGGGGTGGGGGACGGGGCTGACCTGGTTAGTCAGAGGCCGGAGAGGTAGGTCTCCCTACCGCTGAGACCTGATGAATGGGGTGTAGGCCAGAGCACAGCAGAAGCAAGGCTCTGAAAAGAGAAGCAGCTGGAAGCAGAGCAGGAGCCCCAAACGGGAAGGTGTGGAGGCTGAGAACAGTGAGGTGGGCAGCCCCAGACCAGGCACAGCCTGGTGGCCCAGGTGTAGATTTTGAACTTCATTTTTTCCTATCCTTCATGTCATTGGAGTCTCAAACCAGCTCCGGGAGGAAGGAGTCCAGTTTTCCACTGCACAGACAGAACACTGACGCTTGCAGTAAAAAACAAACAAAAGAACAAAAAACCAAAAACCATAACCCTTGCCAGCCATTTGTAACACTGTGAATGGACCTCGAAGGCATTACACTAAGTGAAATAAATCAGCCAGAGAAAGACTAATACTGTATGATCTCACATTGGAATCTAAAAATCAAAACTAAACAACAACAACAACAAAACAACAGCAACAACAACAACAAACAAGCTCATAGGTACACAGAACAGATTGATGGTTGCCAGGGGGCGTGGGTGAGAGGTGGGTGAAATGCGTGAAGAGGAGTCAAAGGTACAAACTTCCAGTTATAAGAGAAATAAGTCCTGGGGATGTAACATACAGCCTGGTGACTATAGTTGACAATACTGTGTTGCTTACTTGAAAGTTGCCAAGCGAGAAGATCTTAGAAGTTCTCATCATAAGGGGGCGCCTGGGTGGCTCAGTCGGTTAAGCCGCCGACTTCGGCTCAGGTCATGATCTCGCGGTCTGTGGGTTCAAGCCCCGTGTCGGGCTCTGTGCTGACAGCTCAGAGCCTGGAGCCTGTTTCAGATTCTGTGTCTCCCTCTCTCTGGCCCTCCCCCGTTCATGCTCTGTCTCTCTCTGTCTCAAAAATAAATAAACGTTAAAAAAAATTTAAAAAAAAAAAAAAAAAAAAAAAAAAGTTCTTATCATAAGGAAAACGATGTGTAACTGTGTGTGGGGACAGGTGTTAACTAGACATGTGATCATTTCACAATATATACAAATATCGAATCATTTTGTTCTACACCGGAAACAAATACAATGCTATGTCAATTATACCCCAGTAAAAATTTTAAATAAAAGTAAAAGCAAGTCCACCCACCCACCCCCGCCCTAAAAAACAAAAACAAACTTGCCAAAGGACAGGCAAGAAGTAAGGGGTAGAGACTTCAGACCTTGTGATTCCCAGGTGGGTGCTTTATGACGTGACTCTGGACTGCCTCCAGTTGCAAGATTCGGGGGGTTCTCTTATAGAGAAATCTGGGGGCTGCCCACCGGACGACGGGCCCTGCCTCCTTTCGGTGCCTGACCACTGCGTGGATGACAGCCAGTGTCCCGCAAGGATGAAATGCTGCTACAAAGCTTGCTTCCGCCAGTGTGTCCGTAAGATCTCAGGTAAGTGTCCTCCACCTTGCGGAGCGCCCGAGTCCCGAGCCCCACGCAGAGCTCAGCCAGGCCCCTGTGTTGCAGTCAAGCCCGGCAGCTGCCCGGAGGACCGCCTGCGCTGCGTCAGCCCCGTACAGCATCTGTGCCACCAGGACTCAGACTGCAAGGGCTCGGCTCGCTGCTGCCTGGGTGCCTGTGGCCGTGACTGTCGCAGCCCTGCACGAGGTACGCTACCTGCGCATGCGTGGCAGGGTCTTTCCCTCTCTCAGCCCCTGCCTTAGACGTTCTTCCAGTTCGGTAAGCCTAACCGGATACCCACCTTCCCAGAGGCCTGGGGCTGCCCACACCAGACCTGGGGAAGAGGGTGGGATGGGAGGGGTCCTCGTCAGGCCCATGGAGGAAGCGGACACCCTCCGTTCTCTTGTGGACCTTGCTGTGTGTCCCCTGGACCACAACCCTAGACTTTTAGCTCTGAACTTTGGTTTGTCCTTGGGAAGAAGGGTGGGCCGTCCTGCCTTAGTGGCCCAGGGCTGGGCTCGGGGGGAGGGGGGGGGGGTGAATGGGGGATCAAAGTTTCTAAAGAACCCAGAGCCATATGGTGGGTGGGGTAACCCTTTCCTTCTCTCTCCTCAGGCTAATTCTGGTTTCGGATATTCAGGATGGGGTTCCTAGCAGGAAGAGGTGATGATGGGGGGAGCCTGGGACCCCGCCCAGACAGCACTATCTCTGCCAGCGGCAGTTCCAACCTTCTGATGAGCACTGATCTGCTGTCACTTCCCATCCACCCCTCGTTTCTCTTCCTGGGAGTCAAGGTGCACAAATAGACTCCTGTCACCCTGTGCCACCAACAATTTCTTCGTACAGTTTCTCCTAAAATGCCCAATTCAGATAGGCCCTTCTTTTGGGGGGTCCTAGCCCCTCCCTCAGGCAGCCCAGCCACCACCAAGGTATGTTCTAGCAGAATTTTCCAGACATTACCTAGCCACATACCCCTTTCCACAACTTTCGCCACACCTGCAAAATAGCATTGCGATATCTTGTGTACTCTCTGTACTATGTATCTAATGTTTTTCTTTAAGTGGACTTGCTTTTGTATATAAATAAATTTATTTCCAAAGAAAAGCTTGCTACCATCACTATAAAACGGGATATGCAGGATGACTGCCTCAAATAAAATATAACTGTAACAGCAAATGCAATGAAAATGGCAAAGTTCCATTAAAGTCGGTCTTGTCAGATCACACGGTATTAAATAATGGTATTGAATTCTACCTAAGTGCTGCCACCCGCCAAGGCTGCTCTCTGTCTCTGTTGTAAAGGAAAATGAGCGGGGGGGTTAAAGATGTGGTAAAGACACAAATCTCAGAACTGTGACCTCCCTCCTGGGGTAACTGAGTTGTACAATTTTGCACCCAGGTACACCCTATGATCATTTCGAATTGCTGCACATGTGGGGAATGTTGCTTGAATGGTTGGGATGTCGTTATTTTGGGGAGGGTGTGTCTCCCATTGGGCAATACCTCACTTACCTCGATTTCTCAAGGGCCGGTCTATAGTCAGGGCCTAAGAGGGCAGAGAAGGGGGTCAATGAGGGAATGACATGCTAAGGGACATTCCTGGACCCATACAGCTGGATTCCTGACTGTCCCATTCACCCAGGATTTGCTTTGGGGAGGGGAAGGAGGCAGGCAGATTTCTCCCTGTTTTATCTGCTGGGTTTCCTCTTGTTTCCCAAGAGAATCTGGGGCTGGGAAGTCAACTGTGCAGGTTAAGTTGGGAATCCTGGGTCTTCTCTCCTTGTTCCCTTGACCTGGCAGTGTGGTCGCAGGTGAGTCACCACTCAGGGATTCTATTTGCCCTTTGGAAGATGGAAAGGATTCTACTCCCTCTCTGCCATAGTCCTTCTCACGGGGTTCAAATGGCTGAGCTGTTGACTCCAGAGGAGCAAATGCTAATGTATGGATACATGGTGAAGTCCAAGAGAGGAGAGGGAAGAGAATCATCTATGAGCTTGGATATTTCCCGTCTTTCTGGGACTCAGTTTCCCATCTGTAAATTCAGGTGCTTGGAACAGATAATACGGTATATTGTACTGTTGCCCACAGATGCCTCTTCCTTCCCCACCGTTACCATGGCTTCCCTGTGGGGGGAGAGGTCATCCGTGGCCCAAAAAGTTAGGGCTTGGCCCTGGAACTGATAGGACACGGATGCAAGTGACAGTGTGCCAATTTCAAGGCAAGGCACCACCCTTCTTGGAGCCTCTGCCCTCTGCCATGAGAAGTGTTTGCCCAGAAGCCCTCTGGTCTCAGGATGAAGGATAACTGGGGCAGGCCTGGGCTGAAGCTGTCAAGACTCTAACTTGGAAGAGCAAAATAAATGTTTGTGATAGGAAGCCAGTGAGATCTGGGGGCGGAGGGGGGCGTTCATTATTGACCTATAGCAGTGAGAGCTTGTGGAATTCAGATAATGATTGTTTCTCTTTAGCGAGTGCCCATTCTATGCCTCACACTCTAAACCATCATCTTATTCATCCATCCCATCACCCTGAGAAAGGTCGCCATTGTTATTCCCATTTGACAAGAAGAGCCTTTGAGATAAGTGATTGTCTGAAGTGGGTTCCCTGGAAGCAAATCTTTAGATGAAGGTTCACAGGGTGGTGATGCTTTGGAAACGTTCCAGGAAAAATGGGTCTGGGAGCAGAGAAGTATACCAAAAAGGGAAGGAGGCCAGTAAGGGTGTGACAACAAGCAAAGTCTCACAGGGGGGTCTAGAGATGAGAGTAGGTGACTTTTCAGAGCTGTCCCGCAGAGCAAGGGAGCTGGAGCATTTATGCCTCTGTATCCCTCAGGCATCAGTTAGTAGTACCTATGGGACGGAGGACATAAATTCCCAGGCACTTCAGGGACATCTGGGCGGCTGAGTCGATTAAGCGTCCAACTTCGGCTCAAGTCATGATCACACAGTTCTTGGGTTTGAGCCCCACATCAGGCTCTCTGCTATCAGCACAGAGATTGCTTAGGATCCTCTGTCTGCCCCCCGCCCCCCCAGCTCATTCTATTTCTCTCTCTCTCTCTGTCAAAATAAATAACCTTAAAAAAATTCCCAGGCACTTCAGGCTCTCCCTGTGTGTGGCATAGCAAGCTGCAGGAGGCTTAAGGATGCCAGTTGACAAAGAGATTCAGATACTAACTGTCAGGAGGGAAAGCATCCTAGGAGCCGGTGTGCATAAAACTGGAAAAGGGATCTGAGTTGATCTGGGCAATGCATGGTCCTCACCTGCTACAAAGATGAGAGCCACATGAGGACAGTGGAGGAGGAAGCGACAAGGAGCCTGGGTCTTCAGTGCCCCTCACAGACAGCTGCACCCAGACTGCTGAAAAGAGTCACCTCCCCTCCAGTTAAGCCACCAAGGCTTGGTTTGCATTCTTTTTTTTTTTTTTTTTTTTTTTTTTAAATTTTTAAACATTTATTTATTATTGAGAGACAGAGACAGACGGAGCATGAGCATGGGAGGGGCAGAGAGACAGGGAGACACAGAACCCAAAGCAGGCTCCAGGCTCCGAGCTGTCAGCACAGAGCCCGACGCGGGGCTTGAACTCACAGACCGCGAGATCATGACCTGAGAGGAAGTCGGACGTTTTACTGACTGAGCCACCCAGGCGCCCCCGGCTTGGTTTGCATTCTTGCAGCTAAGTTGAATCGTACCTGAGATGCTGGGTGAAGAAAGGCAGGAAGAGTTGTTCATGGAGGAGTGACAGCGTGCGTTACTTCTCACCATGCTCCTGAAAGGCAGGCGTTGTTCCCATTTTACAGATGAGGAAGCTGAGAATCCAAGAGGAGACATCACTGGGCCCATGATCCCACAGAGATTTAGTGGGAAAGGCAGGACACAAACCCACTGTATTCGTTGTTTATCACTGAGTAGCAAATTACCACCCATGTAGCAGCTTAAAACAGCACGCATTTATCATTTCATAGTTTCTGTGGGTCAAGGATCCAGGCACAACTTAGTTGGGTCCTCAGCTTCAGGGTCTCACAAAGCTGAAATAAAGATGAGCACCTAGGGCTGGTACCTCACTGAGTCTCGACTGCAGAAGGATCCACTTTCAAGTTCATTAGGTTGTTGGCAGCATTTCAGTTCCTTGAGGGCCGTAGGACTGACTTCCTCAGTTTCTAGCTGGTTGTTGGTCAGAAGTTGGCCTCATGTCCTTGCCTTTCCAGCACGGCAACTTGCTTCGCCAAAACCAGCAGGAAGTCAATCTTACGTTACTCAATCCTGGAAGCCACATTCCCTCACCTTTGCCATATTCTGCTCATTGCAGACAAATCAGGAAATCCTGCCCATCCATGCTCAAGAGGAAGGGATTACACAAGGGCATGCATACCAGGAGGCAGACATCACTGGGACATTCTAGAAGCTGCCTGATGCACCGACTCTACTTAAGTACAAAAATGTCTGCACTTTATGCAACATCAGACTTACTCTTTGGGGTAAAGCCTCATGGATCCAGATGGCCCTTTCTGGCCAGGACTGAAAGAGAATTTGGGGCACAGCCCAATGTAATGGGTACGGATACCTCTTTTAGCCTCAAAAGCCCATAATGACCCTCTTCCCACTCTACATTGGTGAATTCGTCCAACACTCCATTTACTTCCCACGTGATCTGGGGATGAAACCAGATCCTAGATTCAGTGTCTTCTGCCCTTGGGAAATAGGTCTGTCTTTTCTCTTTTTGGAAGCTACTGGTCCAACTCCGGGGTAGAGGGTACCTCTAAGTGGGGGCCGTGAAGGCTGCAGAGAGAGTACTAGGCCAAGAAATGGGAGACCTGCTTCTCTGCAGATCTTCATTTCCTTTGTTGGTAAAATGAGGGAATTGGGCAAGTTGTTTGTGAACTTCCTGCTCTAACTTCTTACTTTGAGGGAAGAACTGAACTGGTAAAGTCTAGAGCTGCAGTGTCCAGTATGGCAGCCACTGGCCCCATGAGGCTACTGAGTGTGTGAAATGTGATTATTCCAAATGAGAAGTACTGTATGTGGATATAGGAGTCAGAATTCTATGATGATTCCCGGTGACCCTCCCCCCGTATAACCTCCTCCTCTTGCAGTGTAGATGGAACATGTGAAATGTGTTATGTGAGGAAAGGGAGACTGTCCTGGGTGGGCCTGTCCTAAGCAGATGATGGTCTAAGAGCAGAGCATTCTCTCTGGCTGCTCACAGAAGAGGAAGTCCACACACTAGGTTGCCTGGAAGAAAGCAAACATCCATGCGGTGAACTGCCCATGGGGCCATGTGGCAAGGAGCCACAGGCAGCCTCCAGAGGCTGAGAGTGATCCCCAGCAGATAGCCAGCAGGAAGATGGGGACCTCAGTCCTGCAACCACAAGGAAATGAACAACCTGTGAGCTTAGAAGTGAACCCCGAACTTCAGATGGGAACCACAGCCCTGGCTGATACCTTGACTTCAACCTGGTGAGACCCGGGTTGAGAATTCAGCCATGAGGTGCTCAGATTTCTGACCTAGAGGAATTGTGAGATAATAAATCTGTATTGTTTTAAGTTGCTAAGTTTGTTGTAATTTGTTACACAGCAATAAAAAACGAATATCTTGGATTTCCAAGACTTAGTACGAGAACAAAAATGTGGGGTGCCTGGGTGGCTCAGTCGGTTGAGCGTCTGACTTCGGCTCGGGTCATGATCTCGTGGTCCATGAGTTTGAGCCCCACGTCGGGCTCTGTGCTGACAGCTCAGAGCCTGGAGCCTGCTTCAGATTCTGTGTCTTCCTCTCTCTCTGCCCCCCTCCCACTCATGCTCTTTCTCTCTCTCAAAAATAAATAAACATTTAAAAAAATGAAATTGTAAAATACCTTCTTAGTAATTTATCGATCCCATGTTGAAATTATATTAATTTGAATATAGTGCGGTAAATAAAATATATTATTAAAATTAATTTCATCTGTTTTTAATTTTTTAAGTTGCTATCAGAAACATTTATTTAAAAATTTTTTTTAATGTTTATTTATTTCTGAGAGAGAGAGAGAAAGAGTGCAAGTGGGAGAGGGGCAGAGAGAGAGGGAGACAGTATCCAAAGCAGGCTCCAGGCTCTGAGCTGTCAGCACAGAGCCTGACATGGGGCTCAGGCTCATGAACCGCAAGATCATGACCTGAGCTGAAGTCAGATGCTCAACCGACTGAGCCACCCAGACGCCCCTTGCTATCAGAAAAATTTAAGTTACATATGTGGCCCACAGACTATTCAGTGGACAGTTCTGTTCTAGAGGTCCCGGAAGTTAGCCATATGACCTTAGGAGTGAGTCACCTCACTCTCAAAGCCTTGCATTTCTCTTTTATTAAATTTTTTAAAGATTTTTTTAATGTTTATTTATTTTTGAGAGAGAGAGACACACACACAGAGTGAGAGCAGGGGAGGGACAGAGAGAAAGAGAGACATAGAATCCAAAGCAGGCTCCAGGCTCTGTGCTGTTAGCACAGAGCCTGACGCTGGGCTCAAACTCACAAACCGCAAGATCATGACCTGGGCCCAAGTCGAACACTTAACCAACTGAGCCACCCAGGTGCCCCTATTTTTTATTAAATATTTTTTAATGTTTATTTATTTTCGTGAGAGAGATAGAGTGTGAGCAGGGGAGGGACAGAGAGAGAGGGAGACACAAAATTCCAAGCAGGGTCCAGGCTCTGAGCTGTCAGCACAGAGCCCGATGCAGGGTTCAAACTCATGAACCGTGAGATCACGACCTGAGCCAAAGTTGGACATTTAACTGACTAAGCCACCCAGGTGTCCTAAAGTCTTCCATTTCTTATCTTTGAATAATAATAGCACCTATCCATTTTGCAGCATAAATGAGATGAGGCCTGTAGGACCCGAGGCCCAAGGCAAGGTCTTAAAAAATGCTGGTTATTATGATTATTAATAATAACAATTAGTATATGTGAAATAGAAATCCTTTCTTGAACCCAGATCCTAGTCTCCAGCACCCTCTCTCCGTCCAGACACACAGTAGGCACTTGATGAATGCTTGTGGATTATATAATCTTTCTTTTTAAAAAGATTTTATTTTTAAGTAACCTCTATACCCAACATGGGGCTCGAACTTGCAACCCGAGATCAAGGCTCACACACTCCATGGACTGAGCCAGCCAGGCACTCTGGATGACATAACCTTGACAAAGCTCTGACACAGTTCTCCTTTACCCTATCAACCCACTTGGAAGGGTGGAAATCAGGGACCCATAGCTAGGGGGGAGACAGAACTTCTGGGGGACAAAATGATCTGTTTCAAGCTTCACAGCCCCAAGGGGCTCTTGGGGAATAAGGCCCCCTTCTCTAACTCCCTAAGGCAGAGCCCCACCTGCAGTCCTGGAAGACATGAGACACAAGACCAAGCTAGGTGACCTGCGCAGGTGATCTGTCCTCATCCAAGTCTGTGTCAGGAAGGACTTGGATAAGTCACCTGAAGCAGAGTGCCTTACACATGTCAAGGGCGCAATTAAGGAAGGGATTATTACTGCTGTTGTTGTTCCTTTGTAGGCAAAACCTGGGCTGAAATCCCTCCCTAGTGGCACCTCAGTCTCCTAAGTGACCCCTCCTCCCCTGGCCCCTGACTGGGGGGAGGGGGATGTTCCTGGCTGTTGGGCCCAGTCTCCAGCCACCATCTCCACCCAATCGAGTCAGGAATAGAAACCACCGCCTCCGACAGCCCGCGGTCTCCCTCCCTCCCTCCCCCGGCAGCGATCGATGTGGCCTCCCCCGCGGGGGACAGAGGAAGACAGGGAAGGAGGGGCGGCGGGGCCTCCGGCAGCAGCGAGGTTCGGCGGCGCCGCTGGGACAGAGACGATCCCGGCCTGGCCAGCGGCTCCCCAGCCACGGAGCCCTCGGGGACTGAAGCACCTGGTGGGCGCCCTGGAGGGGCCTTGACAGGTAAGGGACCTCCCCTGGGGAGGGGCGTGGCCCGGGGCGGGGGCTGCACAGTGGGAGGCGAGGGTGGGGGCACTGCCTTTTCAGCTCCAGAGTCCCCTCCTTGAGACCCTCCCCCTCGCCTGGAGGGAGCGCTGTGGGGTGGCAGTGACCTGGGGTCGGTCCTATTGGTTCATCTGTAAAATGGGATTAGAAAACCTCCCTAGCAGGGTCGGTGTAGGCATTGAACCGAGTGAAGCTGTATATAGAGCCCTGCGAACAGCACATAGTAGGTGCTCAAAATAAGTTTGTGGAGAGAGCCTTCAATGGAAAAGCCTAGTTTCCAACCTTAACTGTGTGCCATGGACTAGCTGGGTGATGTTGAGCAAGTCATTTAATCTTTCTTACTGATATTCAGATTCTTGTTAGGGAAGGTTTGTTGAATTCATGATCTCATAATCATAGAGCAGGAAGGTGAGTTCCAGAAAGAGAAAGGGATTTGCCCACCGTTATGTAGCTATAATGGGTGATGCAACTGGGTTAGAAGCTTCATCTTTTGACACCAGGTGCAATGGAGGAGGTGGGAGTGGAACTGCGTCCGCGTCCCAGGTATTTACTGTGCACAGATTATGAACCAAGGGCCGTGCTGCCCATAAACATCTTGCCATAGTTAAGCCTCATAACCTCTCAAGGGAAGTGTGATGTCCTCCAGTTTACAGATGGGGAAACTGAAGCTCAGAACGCAGCCCCTCAAGGTCAACAGTCAGCAAATGGCAGACTCAGAATTTGAACCTAGCTCTGACCAGAAGAAATTGCAAATGATTAACATTTATTGAGCACCAACTGTGTTCCAGGGGCTTTGCACATGCATTCACGGTAAGCTTTCACCCTAAGTGCTATTGCTACTTTCCCTGTTCTATAGATAAGAGAACCAAAGCCGAGAGCAGGAGGAGACTGGCCTGAGGACGCAGAAGTGACGGAGGTAAGGACACCACCCTGATCCCGACCAGCTTAACACCAAGCCCAGGGTGAGTGAAGGGCACCCCACCTGGCTCCTTGCCAGGCACCAGGCCAGCCGCTCGATGGTGTACATTCCACCCTGGGAAGCGGGCATTGCTGATGGGATGGGGCAGATGGGATTACTGAGGATCAGGAGGTGAGTCACTAGCCGTCAGTCCCAGTAGAGTTCGGAGACGTGGGCAGTGGAAGGACCCAACATCTTCTGGGGTCAACTAAGGCGAAGCACTTTCCCCATAAGCTACTTTAGTCCTCCAGCCTGCCTTGGGTAGGTGCTGTTGTCTGCATTTGGTATTGTGTAGGAAACTGAGACCTGGAGAAAAGCATCTTCCTCAAGGCCCTGGGGGGCATCAGGGATGGAGATAAACCCAGGTTTGGCTGACTCTGGGAGACAGTGAAACAGGTGGATAATTTACCGAACCCCTTCTGGGAGCCAGGCCTGATAAAGACAATAGTTCAATTAATCTTTTTAACCACACTTGGAGGTGGATCTTTTTATCTCCACTTGACCGAAGCTCAGGGAGGTGACAGGACTTGTCTCTGGTCACAGAAGACAGTGTGTTCCATCTGACTGACTCCAGAGATGCTTCAAATGGTCTAAGCCAACGGCTCTCAAATTTGACCATGTATCAGAGTCACCCTCCGTGCTTGTTAAAACCCTAACTGCTGGACTCCATCCCCACAGTTTCTGATTCAGTAAGTCTAGAGCAGGCTGAGAATTTGCATCGTTGACAAATTCCCAGGTGGCACCGATGCTGCAAGTGCAGGGGACACACTTTGAGAACTACTGGTCTAAACTGATTCTCCCAACACCCCCCCCCCCCCAGGGGTGGTCAGTATTACTATCCCCATTTTGCAGAGGAAGGAACTGAGTTTCAGAGTGCTCATGTGTCCAAGATCCCACATTAAGCCCCTGGCATATGAAAATCCAAGTTTGGAAAAGGGAGACATCCTATCTGAGCACACCCTGGGGTGCCAGGACATCCTGCCATTCAGTCACTTTCATAACCCCCAAGATAGATCCCAGCATTTGTTCCGTGCCATTGAAATGGGGGGGTGGGGGTGGGGGACAGGCTCAATGATTTAGCCAAAGACTCTGAGTCGGGGGAGTGAGGGGCATTCAAACCCTAGTCTGAGATCAGAGGGCACTTACCTCCCGAGCGCCGTCTGCACACCAGAGCTGGTGGAGGGGGCAGGAGGGTTAAACCGGGCCTCCGGAAGTCAGGCCCGGGGACAACCCCCGCTCCGCATCCCGCCCTCCCCGTGTCCACAGGCCATGGTGAGCGAGTCCCCGGGGCCCGGCGCCCGCGTGCCCTGGCGGCGGAGCGACGAGGCGCTGCGCGTGAACGTGGGCGGCGTGAGGCGGCGGCTGAGCGCACGCGCGCTGGCCCGCTTCCCGGGCACGCGGCTGGGCCGCCTGCAGGCCGCGGCGTCCGAGGAGCAGGCGCGGCGCCTGTGCGACGACTACGACGCGGCGGCGCGCGAGTTCTACTTCGACCGGCACCCGGGCTTCTTCCTGGGCCTGCTGCACTTCTACCGCACCGGCCGCCTGCACGTGCTCGACGAGCTGTGCGTCTTCGCCTTCGGCCAGGAGGCCGACTACTGGGGCCTGGGCGAGAGCGCGCTGGCCTCCTGCTGCCGCGCGCGCTACCTGGAGCGGCGCGTGGCGCGGCCGCGCGACTGGGACGAGGACAGCGACACGCCGAGCAGCGTGGACCCGTGCCCCGACGAGATCTCCGACGTGCAGCGCGAGCTGGCGCGCTACGGGGCCGCGCGCTGCGGCCGCCTGCGCCGCCGCCTCTGGCTCACCATGGAGAACCCCGGCTACTCTCTGCCCAGCAAGCTCTTCAGCTGCGTCTCCATCGGCGTGGTGCTGGCCTCCATCGCCGCCATGTGCATCCACAGCCTGCCCGAGTACCAGGCCCGCGAGGCGGCGGCCGCCGTGGCCGCGGTGGCCGCGGGTCGCGGCACGGAAGGCATGCGCGACGACCCGGTGCTGCGGCACCTCGAGTACTTCTGCATCGCCTGGTTCAGCTTCGAGGTGTCGTCGCGCCTCCTGCTGGCGCCCAGCACGCGCAACTTCTTCTGCCACCCCCTCAACCTCATCGACATCGTGTCGGTGCTGCCCTTCTACCTCACGCTGCTGGCCGGCGTGGCGCTCGGCGACCGGGGCGGCGCGGGCGGCGAGGACCTCGGTGACCTGGGCAAGGTGGTGCAGGTGTTCCGCCTCATGCGCATCTTCCGCGTGCTCAAGCTGGCGCGCCACTCCACCGGGCTGCGCTCTCTGGGCGCCACGCTCAAGGTACGGCCTCTGGGGCCCCGCGAGGAGGTTGGGGGGGGGGGGGAAGGGGGGGAGGTGGGGAGGTGGGGGGGGTTGCAGGTGGGGGTGACCAGAGGACAGGTTAGCAGGTGAACTTACAAGCGCGTGGTGTCCAGGCACACAGTGATCCAAGGCGACATTCTGTTCCTGTGCCAGGCACAGGGCTGGACACCAGGTGTACACGTCATATCTTTTCTGATGTTCCCAGCAGCCCTGGGAGGGCTCTTTCCCAGGGGTGAAAACTGAACACGGAGGTTTGCTTTTCTTTAAAAAAAAAGAAAAGAAAAGAAAAGAAAAAGCAGGGGGTGGGGCGCCTGGGTGGCTCAGCCTGTTAAGCATTCAACTTTGGCCCAGGTCATGATCTCACGGTTAGTGAGTTCGAGCCCCGTGTCAGGATCTGTGCTGACATCCCAGAGCCTGCAGCCTGCTTCAGACTCTGTCTCCCTCTCTCTCTGCCCCTCCCCCCACTCGCACTCTGTCTCTCTCAAAAATAAACATTAAAAATTTTTTTAATTAAAAAAATAAGACAAAGGTCACTTTTGGTCTGTCAAATATCAGATAATAAATAAGTGCAGAAATTTGCAAAGCAGAATGCTAAATGCCTTCTCCGCTGAGCCTTTCCTCTGGCATTATCAGGGGGCACAGATATTGTAGGTCACCCTTGACGGGCCAAATCTAGCAGCAGCCCCAGAGCTAACACTTACTGAGTGTTAATTCTGTGCCAGTTTTACATCCATTATCGACATTCTGAGGACAACTTCCTCAGGAAGATGCGGTTATTTATTCCCTTCCCGTAGATGAACAACCTGAGGTTGGAAGGTTGGCTTTTTAAAGCCTGGTTGCAATTTACTGAGCACCCTCCTTCTGCCGGGCCTTGCACTGGGGTGAATCACTGCCCTGGCAAGCTTAACCTTGAAGGGGTGAACTTAGCCTCGTGTGGAGAAGGAGGAGATATGAACAATTTGGACAAAGGCCTGGAGAGAGAACAGGATGAACGCTGGGGTGGATGTGGGGGGGACATGGAGGGAGGGGTGTCAGTTGATGAGGCTGATGAGGTGAGAGGGACAGGGTACTGAAGGGCCATGGACTCTTGGACCAGGATTTTGAACTTTATCCCGAGTATTAGGAGATGGAGCCTGTGAGGGGTTCAAGCTGGGGCAAGTATTACTGTCACTACTTTGCAGATGTGGAAACTGAGGCTCCAAGAGGGGACAGGACTTGTGAGAGGTTCCTGAGTAAGTTGCAGAGCCCAGAGAAGAACCCAGCTGTGCCTGACGCCATGACCTCCTGCTCTTTCTCCTAAAGCTCCGTGCAACCCTCCTGACGATCCCTAGACAACCCCTTCTACTCATGGCTTCCTAAAGCCCTTTTCATGCCCTGGAGGCAAGACAGCCAGGAAGCTGGGTACAGGCAGGATGACGTGAGCAGAATGCTGGGGCATCGGGCATGTACGTGGGATTCAGTATCTGTCCAGGGAAGACCCCTTTGCCCCAGAACTCTGCCTTGTCTCCAGCCATGCAGGGATCCAGGGCCTGATATCACCAGCATTTTCTGCAAGGAGGGAGAAGGATATTGATGGAGGCTGCCAGATTCCAGGACACGGGTGTAAGTCTCCAGGTGACAGCCTTGCTCCTCAAAGCAAGGCCCTTGACCAGCAGCAGCTTTCTCGTTACCTGGAAACTTGCTTAGAAATGCAGAATTTCCAGCCCTACCCCAGACCCGCTCGATTGAGTTCTGCCTTTTTAACAAGATCCCAACATGATTCCTCCACACATTACAGTTTGGGACTAGGGGACTGCAGTTCTAGGCTAGGAGTCTCAGCCTCAGCACTATTGATATCTGGGGGGAGATAATTCTTGGTTGTGTGTGTTGGGGGCGGGGGGATGGCTATCCTGGCATCGTAGGATGTTTAACGGCATGTCCGGCCTCTGTCCAGTAGATGCCACTAGCACACCTGTCCCAGTTGCGACAAGCAAAAGTGTTTAAGGACTTTGCCATATGTTCCCTGGGGCAGATTGCCGTATTTGCGAACCACTGCTTGGCCTCAGGGGTAGGCAGGTGCATTCAGGAACGCGTATCCTGTCGGCTTCCTCGAGGGGCAGAATGTGTTTTTGTACTTGTCAGAAATGAGATAGACCAGTCAAAAGTACATGAAACCAACGCTTTGCATTGTGGAACCCAAACTGTGGTCCCCCCTTGGTTCTGCAACTGTGGAAGAGTCACAAGCTTCTTATTCACTGGCTGGTGCCACCAGTGCCCCCTGCATTAGAAGAAACCACTATGGCTTAGTGGGTGCCCTGGACAACAGAAGTTAGGCCTGGAGCTGGCTGCCTCTTGTAGATGAAAGATCTTAGTTTGGAGTCAAGGGACCTGGGTCTTGGCATCAGCTGTACTTTGCTCTGTGACTTTGGACCTGCCCCTTCTACTCTCTGGGCCTCAGTTTCCTCATATGCTCCATACCAGGTCTGTGAGCCCACCCGGCTCTGACTTGGCTTCCTGCATCCTCTTCCAGCACAGCTACCGCGAGGTGGGCATTTTACTGCTGTATCTGGCCGTGGGCGTGTCCGTGTTCTCCGGTGTGGCCTACACAGCCGAGAAGGAGGAGGACGTGGGCTTTGACACCATTCCCGCCTGCTGGTGGTGGGGCACGGTGAGCATGACCACTGTGGGCTACGGGGATGTGGTGCCCGTGACGGTGGCTGGCAAGCTGGCAGCCTCAGGCTGCATCCTCGGGGGCATCCTGGTGGTGGCGCTCCCCATCACCATCATCTTCAATAAGTTCTCTCACTTCTACCGGCGCCAGAAGGCTCTGGAGGCTGCTGTGCGCAACAGCGACCCCCGGGGGTTTGAGGATTTGCTGAGCAGTGTGGATGGGGTGTCGGAGGCGTCTCTGGAGACCTCCCGTGAGACCTCCCAGGAGGGAAGGTCTGCAGACCTGGAGGCCCAGGCCCCGAGTGCACCTGCAGACTCTCAGGTTTATTAAAGCCAGGGCTCAGTGTCCTCCTTCCCACACCCCTACAGTCAGCTGAAACAGCAGAGATCCTTCCCTGCTTACATGGTTCATGGTGGCCTCACTGCTCAGGATCACTCCCCCAGCCCTGAGAAATGGGGACTGGGTCCCTTCCTCTAAAGGCCCAGGTTAGGATGGTGTCACCCTAGGTTCTGTGAGCCTGGAGAACAGCCCAGAGACTTTCGTAAACGAACCTCCAAGCTACTGTGAAGCAGGCATGTGCTACAGAGAAAGTCAAAAGGATGCTAACGGGTCATGAACACTCCCTGCCTGTCAGCCCTATCACACTCAGCCCTGTGTTGGAGGATGAGAATTGGCCCCATTTCGCAGATGAGGAAACTGAGGCTCAGAGAGGTGCAATGACTCGCCCAAATGTCTCCCAGTTAGAAGTCGTGGAGCCAAGTTGGGAATCCAGACTCTTTGGTCGACCAAGCCAGTGTTCCTTCCATGCTGTCTTTCTTCTGCCCTCCTAAAGTTTGCATGTGGTTTTAGGGGGTTCATGAATCCTGAGAAGATCCTCTATCAGGGCTAGGGAAAGGCCCAGACAGAGGATTCAGATGTAGGAGTGCTGGACCTCAGCTGTGGTCCCTTTCCATGAGATTCTTTTTTTTTTTTTTAATGTTTATTTATTTTCGAGACAATGTGAGACACAGAATACAAGCAGGGGAGGGGCAGACAGAAGGAGACACAGAATCTGAAGCAGGCTCCAGGCTCTGAGCTGTCAGCCCAGAGCCCGACGCGGGGCTTGAACTCACGAACCACGAGCTCATGACCTGAGCTGAAGTTGGACGCTCAACCGACTGAGCCACTTGGGCGCCCCCTTTCCCATGAGATTCTAACGGCAGTCGGCTCTCGGTGAGGTTTGGGAGGAAGGAAGAAGAGCTGCCTTCCTAGCTGCTGTGTGAGCTTTGCTGAGCAATAGTCTTACAGCTTCCCGCCAGGGCTGGCTTGAGATACAGACCCTGGAGGGGCCCCTGCCTGTGGCCTGAGGTCTAGACCCAGCTCTGCTAGGACACAGTGTGGGAGGTGGACACCCCATCTCCAGGTCCCAGCCCACCTGTCACAAGGTCACAGTCTGTGCCCCGGAGGGAGATGAAAGCCAAATTCAGCAGGGAGTCACCGATTTAAAGCCAGCTCAGCTCTGAGAGGTTGGTGGCAAGAAGCTGCTATGCATGGACACCTGTGACCCCACTCTGCTGTCCCCAGTCTGTGGCAGTTCCCTTCTTTGTGCCACATAGGCCTCCAACCCTTCCTTGAGTTACCGTCCAGGCAGACGCTTGAGACCTCTGCTCCTTTTGACCAGCTCCAGCCCTTCATCCTTGCCGAGGACTTATCCCTTCTACTCACCTGCTGAATCCTTCCTACTTACTGAGACGTTGGGAGGGAAGGACACCCGTAGCGCCATTTACATACTGTTTCTAGGACACTCATCACTGTACTGTCCTTGGCTGGCCACGGCTCTGTGCGCCGCCACCCCCCACATGCTGCATTTCAACACAGAAGACGTGTGGTGGAATCCAGGCTTGGTGCGGAGTAGGTGCTTAGTGACTACCTAATGAATACCTACTGATGGATCAGCCAGTTCGAACAGCACACTGTGTGTCAGGCGCCGGGAAGGAAGAGGAAATGACCAGAGAGGCCTTGCCCTTGAAAGGGTATGGACAGGACCGAACAGCATGTCCTTTGGTCCTGCCCCCGGTTCCTCCTTACTTTACGAGGCTTTTACGGCCATTTCTCTGTAGATTCTTCACTCACGCATTCAACAAATATCATTGGAAGACTCACAAGCCGGGGCTTCATGTGTGGCCTGCAGAGGCGTTTTATTTAGCTGAACAGTACATTTAGTATATTTTTTTCATTCAAATGCCTTTGGGTGAGGTATGTACTTTCCAGTTCCCCATAGCGTCTCCCCCGAAACACACACACACACACACACACACACACACACACACACTCTACTGTGGTAGTCCCGCTGCTTCTCAGATTTACTTGCCACACCTGTCCTCTGATTCATTGACTGCTAGGTTCAAGAGATATAACGGGGAACCAATATATATATATATATATATATATATATATATATATATATATATATATTCAAGAAGCTTACAGACTAATGAGGGAGATGGATTTTAATCCAGTAATCACAGAGATGTGTAACAGTGAGCTGTATACTGAGTCCAGGAACTCCAGGCACACATGTAGCAGGGACCGTTAACGGGGGTCAGAGAAGACTTTCTTGAGGGTGACCATACAAATGAATCGTTAATTAGGCAGCGGGGGTTCCGGGAAGCATTTCCAAGCACAGGGCACAGCCACGGGCAGGCCTTGGGTATGACGTGATAGGCCCCCGCGTATGGTTGGAATCCGAGTCTCCAGCCTGAGCAGAGATTGGAGCGGCGCCTGACCCCCCGCGTCCATACCAGCCCTCCCGCAGGCTCACCCCCGTATGCACCGCCCTTCCTGAACCGCTGAACGTGTCAAAGAGCCAGGTAGCTTCCAGACTTTCTCATCCCACAGACAAGTCCGTAAAGCCGGTATGGAGAAAGCTCCGGGGTGAACTGACCAGCCTGCATCCCTCCCCAGGTGTGTGTCATCCTGGCAGAAAAGCGACAACTCACTCTCACTCCCACTCCTGTGTGTCTGTGAAAACTATTATGCAAATAAAGAGGTGGGGCACAGGGACCTGTTTCTGCCTGTACTGGAGCTGGCTGCCCCCCCGTGCGTGTGTGCTGAGTGAATGGGGAGGGTGGGGAGGCGTGTGGAGTGACTCCTTCCACATCCTCTGGTTCCAGTCTTGAGTTTGGCACAGGACGCAAGTGACAGGAATCCGGTGGGAACTAACTTGGTCAAAAAGAGTGACTCATTATAAATAAGTGATGAGCAACCATCACAATTATAGTCCTTTGGTTACAAGCAACAGAAACGGACTCTCTTAAGGAAAAAAAAAATTTATTGGAAGGTGTATTCCTTTCCTGTTGATGGCGTAAAACAATAGAAATTTGTTCTCTGACAGTCTGGAGGCCAGAAATCTAAAATCAAGGTGTCAGCAGGGCCGCGCTCTGAGGCTCCAGGGGTGAATCTTCTTACCTCTTCCAGCTTCAAGTGGCTGCCAGTGTTCTAGGCTTGTGGCTGCATCCCTCCATTCTCTGCCTCTGCCCTGATGTCACCTTTTCCTCCTGCGTGTGTGGGAGTCTCCCAGTGCTCCTCTCATAAGGACTTGTGTGATGGCATGTAGGACCCCCCACCCGAGCTAATCTAAGATGATTTCAAGACCCTTAGCCTAATCACATCTGCAGAAAGACCCTTTTCCCAAATAAGGTAACATTTACAGGTTCCAGAGAATAGGACTTGGACATATCTTCAGGACCACCATTCTGCGCACTACAGAAGGGTACCAGTGATGCTCACCCGTCAAAGGAAAAGCTGGCTGGCCAGGCCTCAGGACACGCAGGAATGAGGGGAACTCTGAGGACCTCAGTGGTGGGACCCATGAGCCTTCTGCCTACGGCACCGCCAGCTAAATGCTCAGCCTTCAGCGGCCTTCCTCCCCTGTGTCATTCCGCGCCCAGTTCCGATCCCAGCCTGCCTTGAGTCCCACGCCTCTCCCTTGGTGGAAGGGGGCAGGGCACCTGGGCCACGTGGGATGGAAGAAAGGTAGTTACCCAAAAGAAAAGGCCATGTGACGTCACCAAAATAAAGGGGAGGGATGTTAGGCAAAAAGAGCAGGTTGTCCCCAACCCTTGGCTGCCCAGCACATTATATGCTCACATCTTCTCTCCATAAGCACAGTCTAAAAAAATGTTTGTAACATAAGGAAACTATCTTGTATATAACGGAAAACACACTTGGTGTGTTTGGGCCCTATTAATGTGATTTAATCAGTATAGTGGATCAGTTTGATGTCTTGTGGAATAGGACAAAGTCAGAGATCTAATCAAATCTTTCCAGAGCAGAACTGGTGAACCAAAGTATCCCTGAGTCAAACAGTAGAGGAAAACTGTTCTCTCTTCCAACTATTAGCAAAAGGCTTCCAGTGGTTTGTGTTTCTTGGAATAGAAAATGAAACCAATAGATGCATATTAGCTCCAGAGATGGTAAGGAATACATATCTAACACAGCAGTTAAAATTGGAGTTGTCACTTCATTAAAATCATCCACGGCCATTTTCCAAGATCCATCTAATTTTACACCAGCCAAACAGGGGAAACTAATGGTGTTTTGATGGGAGTCATCACCCTGCAGGGTCTTTATTGGAGGTACTAATCTCTGCAGCCTCCCCCAAGATGCGGTACCATTCTGAGTTTTCCATTTCAAAATAGTCGTTCAATTGGATTCCATTGGCCTTTTATATTATAATGGCCTCCCTGGGTCAGGGAGCCAACGTGGGGATCTTTTCCAGCTGTCACTCAGAAACTGGAGATCCAGCCCTCCAGTGACATGGACGAGGGCCAAAATCTGACTTTTCACATGATGGGTGGACCTACAGTGGTACTCTCAGACCCAGGAAATTGGCCTTGATTCAAAGTCTTCGTCCAATGCCTCCTGAAAGGTTTGAGTATTTCCCTTTCTTCTCCCAGTTCCCCCGGTGAATGACCACAGGCGTTTTTGGAGAAAGCAAGACAAATGTTGCCATTACCCTCGTGTGGTAGTATAGCGGACATGCTTCCCAAGGGCAAGTAGCATATCCTTCATTAAGGGGCTTTAGATCAGTAAATGAACTCAAGCCTAGGTGTTAGGCGATGGTTGCAGTGATGTAAGTTGGGACTTTTTTTTTTTTTTTGCCAGGACTAGGTTTTGTTTTGCTTTGCTTTGTTTTGCTTTGTTTCTTATGTTTTATTCATTACTCAAATCAAGTAAGACTGGTGGTCACCTTTACCTCTTCGGGGCCCTCTAGCAGAGATCCTGCCTCCTTCAGAACCTGCTGAATATCATGACGACCACTTCACTTCATTTCTGAGGCACTTCAATGCCACCCCCTGGCCTCCCACACCTCTCCATTCTCCCTCCCGTCTGAGGTCAGTGAACCCATTTCACTGCAGTTGCAGCCCCACCACCAAGCTCTCCTGCTGTAGACTTTCCTCAAAGCAAAGGTGAAGTGTTCTGGGTTCAGGGAAGGCCATAGAGATATTAATGGGAAGGAGGCACAAAATAAATCCAGTCTTCAGAAACTTTTGAATCCTTTCCTCTACGTGATGCCCAGGGGTTTCGGGCCTTTACCTTGCATTTCATGTGGGCCAGCACTTGGTCCAAGTTTGCTTTAGCCAACCCATCAATGGTCAGAACGCGGCCAGCTCCTGGAGCTAGCACAGAGAATGCCGGATCCCTGACCCGTGCATCCCTACCAAGGAGATCAGCCTGGTCCAACATTACATTTCCCCTCCCCTCATCAAGCACCACAAAAATCCATTCTCACAAATACTGCCCAGATTTCCACTGGTATCAGTGAACAGATTTTTGCAGTTCTGTATGTGTCCAAGATTCTTTCCTACTCAGTCTGTTTTTCACACTCCAGGCCAAAACTCATCCCCACCATCCCGGGAGCTTGGGAGCTTTCTCCACAAGGAAGGTAGGGACTGCTTCCACCCAGTGTTTGAGATCGCCTTGGATTTCTCCCACATTCTCTTGCGTGGCTGTTCTGCTGGTCATAAGCCACACATAAAAGTGTAGCCGGCCTGTCAAATCAGCAACCGGCATAATCAGTTACCAACTTTGGTTTTTGGAGATCTCAGCCCTATCGCAGGTCATGAAGTTCTTTTCACTGTGGTCATAGAAATGTTCTATGACCGCCACCCCCAAATTATATTTTGGCTTGCTTTGTTGACTTTCCGTTTACATTATTCTATGCAGTTAGAAACAAAACATTCTATCCCACAGCCTGGGCATTTCTCATCTCAAAATTGAACTGTGACAGAAGCTATCCTTTCTCTGAGAGCCACATTCTCAGTGGTCAAATGATACCAAGTAGTACAGGAAACAATCCTTTCCTGCTGTATATACTGTGGGCTGCTCTTCAGGACCAGAGCAACAGCAGCAACTTCCCACTGTTTTGCCCCAGGAAAGCCCGACTGTTTTTAATACCCCACACTTCCTGGAGGACATGTGGACTATGACTCCATTCTTCTTCCAATTTCTCTGTCAGAAGACTTGGGCTGCAAACAAGTTAATCCAACTCTGGGCAACTTAAGCAAAAAATGGGTGCATTGGATAGATACCAGTTGGAATCAAAGTAAAATTAAACAACCAGGCTTTGGGGGGCGCCTGGGTGGCTCAGTCGGTTAAGCATCTGACTTCAGCTCAGGTCATGATCTTGCAGTTCATGAGTTCGAGCCTCACGTCGGGCTCTGTGCTGATAGCTGAGCCTGGAGCCTGCTTCGGATTCTGTGTCTCCCTCTCTCTCTGCCCCTCCCCTGGTCGTGCTCTGTCTCTCTCTCTCTCTTAAAAAATGAATAAACATTAAAAAAAAAAAACAAAACAAAACCCAACCAGGCTTTGAGAAAAAGATAGGAATGAGGGCAATATGGGGATGGAGGTACTTAGATAGAACCCACGAATCACCTTTTTCTGGTGTTGCCATTAAAATGCTTGGGTGACAGCACTCTGCTCTAGCTAAAACTTCCCGGAGAACTGGGTCTCCCTGGACTAGTTGGGGTCACATGCCCACCCCACGGCTGAGGGAACGGAGGAACTCCCACTGGCAGTCTCCCCAGGACACAGATGGTGGAGGCGTAGTTTCCTGAAGAAAACGTGGGGTGCTTTCATTAAAAACGAGGGAAAGGGATCCTGAGTGGGCAAAACGAACAAATATTTATTATAATACCACCGATGGGAATGATAGATAGATGGCTTGGCTTCAGCAACAACAGAAACCAGGAATAAGAGAGAAAGACAGACACTGAATCTGTACGACACGGCAGACAACGGGGTCACCAATATCTCTCTCGGTTCCACATCTTGTGGCACCTCCGCCAGAGAACTCTTTCCCAGTTCTAGGTTGAAAACTGTGTCAGAGGAGATGACTGGCCCAGTTCTGGATGAGCTTGCTGGGTCACTCCACTGTGGCAAAGGGTTGGGTCCATGAGAACACAGCAGCCACCATGTGAACCCCTGGCTGGCGTGGGAGTCGAGCAGTTTCTAAAAGGACAGATCCCATCGTTATCCCCCTTACAGTCTTGCCCTCTTGGGCCTCAGTTTCATGTTCTGTAAAGTGGAGAGATGATGTCCAGAGATGTTCAGGAGTAACTGGGGCACTAGGCCTGGAGGGTACATGGGGAAGCTCAGGTCATTTGGGGCTCTGGGATGTGATGTCTGTGGTAGTTTCTCCCTGTTTCCAATGACCTGGGGGTGCAGACTTCCCTGGTTAGTGAGACACAATGTTCCTCAAGGAGGATCCAATTTAAGATCTTCCCCTCCCCAGCCCCATGTTATAGATCAAAAAACAGAGACCCAGGGAGGTCCAAGGTCATACCTGAGTCTCTCTGTGAGGAGAAGAGATTTTTGGCTTAAATAAGGCCAAGAGGAGTGTTCCTATTGGAGAAAGGGGATGGAAGGGAATCTGGTTGCCTCCTAAGGTACTTCTTGAGGCTCCCAAGAGTGAAGGTGACCTGTCAACTAATAAAAATAACCACTCATCACTTACCTGTGGCACTCTACAGTTTACAGCATGATTTCATGTCCCTTATCCGCTACTTCTCACAACAGCCCTATAAGGCAAAGCCAACAATGAAATAGAATAATCAGTTTTGGGACAGCTGAGGAAACTGGCCCACAGTCAGATGATCAGAAAGCAGTGCATCAGGGATTCAAGCTCAGGCCACCTAATATGGGGCTGTACTCAACTGGGCACCACAGCTCACTGTTCTCACTCTCTTTGGCAAACTTAACTCCCTGGGTGCCATTGAAGGAAGTGGTTTTGAAGTGTGGGTCTTCATGCTCTGGACGTGGCCTTCAGGTGCTGGCTGGGATGGTCCTTGATGACTGCCAGATCTCATATTCCAGGCCAGCCAGGCCCTGTGCCTGAGTGTGGAAAGAAGTCTCCAGGAAATTTAGTAAGTTGAGACACTAACCTCATAAGGCAGGAGCTTTTGAGATGAAAGGGACAGTGTCTTTCAGAATCTTGTCTGCTAGGAAAGAAGACAAGGTCATATGTAGACTGGTGATTAACCTGTTCAAACGGAGTGGGTTCAGAACCTTCAGGAAATTCATGAGCTGAAGGGGAGGAACTGCACATACCTTGCTCCCGGAGTCAGACCTGGGTTCTGACATTGGCCCTGCCACTTACCAGGTACATGACCCTGGACCGGATCTTTGATCTCCAAGAAGCATGTCTCAAGGTCGACCTCCAACCTCTGTCAGGCTGGTATCCAAAGCCCTCCCTGCTCCACCTTTTCCCGTCTTCTTGCATGGGTAAGGAAGCGTTCAGTTACAAGTGACAGAAATCCAACACCGTGGCGTAAGTTCAGGTGGATCCAGAGGTTCCACAGAGGTCATCAGGTCACCTCCCCTGCTGCTGTCCTAGCTGTGCATTCCTGTGTTGGCTTCAGTCTTAGAGAGTTACTGGGATTACTTGAATAGGATGGGAGAACACGAGTGATACCACATGGTGAGGAGGAAAGAACATGGGCCCTGAGGCCAGATGGACTTGTACTTGAATCTCTGCTACCAACAAGCTGTGTGATCTTGGTTGTGTTTCTTGCCTCTCTCAGCCTGTTCCTTCACTTGTCTTGATATAATGACCCCGACACCTCAGAGTGTTGATGTCAAGTTCAAGTGAGGTAACCTATGTGAAAACGCCTGGCGCAATAAATGCTAGGAAGAAGATAAAAAACACATATGAAGGAAACGGAAATCCAGCAGCGCTCTGGTTTTCTTTGGGAATGGTAGAGCAACTTCGAGCAGAGGCTGCTGGGAAGGGAAGTAGTCTGCATGTGTAGAGATCACAAACCAGAGGCATTCTTGTACTTGAAGCCACAGTTGGGGTCTCAGAATGAATAGCGGGGTCAAGAAGTCTGGGGTGGAATCCAGACCCGACATGGCCAAACCTCGGGCCTCAGTTGCATTGTCTGTAAGGCAGGAAGCTGGCTGAGAGTAAGCATCTCTTACATTGCACAGGGTGGGGTGGTTTCCCTCTGATGCTTCAGTCTCATCAGGAATGACACCCCTTCCCATGGACCACAAGGCCCCACCTGTTCATCTTCACTCATCTCTCTGATGTCACTGCCACCTACTCTGTCCTTTGTTCACCGTTCCAGGCAGGGCGGCCATCCTTCCAACAAATCAAACTTCTGTCCTGGCCTCAGGGCCTTTGTTCTTGATGCTCCTTCAGCATGGAATGTCCACCATCCATGGACTCTGCCTGTCTGGCTTCTTCTTGTCATTCAGGTCTCACTTCAAAAGCCATCTCTTCAGAAAACCTGCCTGGATCACTCTACGTAAAGGTGTCTCTGGGGTGCCTGGGTGGCTCAGTTGGTTGAGCATCTGACTTCAGCTCAGGTCGTGGTCTTGCAGTTTGTGAGTTCAAGCCCCGCGTTGGGCTCTGTGCTGACAGCTCAGAGCCTGGAGCCTGCTTCAGATTCTGTATCTCCCTCTCTCTCAAAAATAAATATTTTTTAAAAATTAAAAAAAAAAGCTGTCTCTCTCTGCATATTCGTGCATGCACATGTGCAAACACACACACGTACACACACACGCACACACTCACATATTGCTCAGAATCACATTACTGTTTTATTTTCCTTATGGCACTTCATCCTCCTCTGAATGATGGTTTATTTATTTACACGTGACACAGACTCGCTGTGAATCTGCGTTACAACTGCACTAGTCACTCAACTATTGCCGGCATCGGTGCCGTGGATGATGTGGTTTTCTGAAATGGAGACCAGCTCTTGGGAAAGCTCCACACAAAACAAACCGCAAGTGTCCCTTCATTCCACATAGTTCATTCTTGGAAAACTAATAGTGAAACCTTGCACAAAGTACTTTGTGTCTAGAGGTCAGTGAGGTTTGGTTTTGAATGAGGTGCTGATAAACAAGTTTCTCACCAACAGAAATGTCCAGTGGGGTTTGATGCTGTGCAGGACTGCCCAGAATGCACTGCAGGACACCTAGCATCCCTGCCTCTGCCCATTAAATGCTGACCGGATCCTGCGGTCATGGTCACAACAAACCATTCTGAAGCATTTCCAGAACGCTCCCTAGTGGTCAGTACCGCACACTATTAGAATCCCCCATCTATAGAAAGGGCGTAGCACTAGGGGCGCCTGGACGGCTCAGTCGGCTAAGCGTCCGACTCTTGGTTTCGGCTTAGGTCACGATCTCACAGTTCATGAGTTCGGGCTCCACGTTGGGCTCCGCACTGGCAGTACGGAGCCTGCTTGGGCTTCTCCTCCTCTCCCAAGCTCTCTGCCCCTCCCCCACTTGCTCATGCGCGCATGCTCTCTCTCTCTCTCTCAGAATGTAAATAAACTTAAAAAAAAAAGCGTCTAGTACTAAATACCTCAGAGTCTGTGCAAAAAGATGAAACAACCTGAAAGGCTCGGCAGTGTGTCTGATGTCTAGTAAGTGCTTAGTAAACGGGAACTTACTTCATCTCTTCTTTCCACCTTCTGGCCACAGGTTCTGAGTCTGAGCAACAGGGAACACCTGTCATCAAACCCTGGCAGCAGGAAGGCAGACACTCTGACTCTTTCAGGGAATAAGGGGAGTAAATTAGGCAACAAGAGACACACATCACCCCCACGCCCAGAGGGCTGACAGAATAGCATGACGTTATGCAGAGAGACTGTGGAACTATTATATTAAACACTGTAGAGCAATTTGACTCAAGAGACCCGCACTCACTTTTTGGTGTAACTCCATTCCTTCCCTGCTTTGGTATAAACTCTGAGACTGAGAAAACCTGGGGCGGGGCGGGCTAGACACGTACTTCTGGATGAGGACGGGCCACAGGAGGACAGCTCTGCTCTGAATGCTGGGCTGTGCCCGGCCCAGTTCATGCAACAACAGAGATGAAGGGTGTCATGGTGACCTTACACCCAGACTCTCACACCAGACCCTCGGCATAGGCCGGTCACTCTGCCCACGAGGTCTTCGATCCCTCACTTCTTGCCCTTTCTTGACCTGGCCATCTCTTGCCTATTTCAAGCTGAAGATGCACGATTTCCAGAAAAGCTTCCTTGGACACCCCAGCAGAATTGACTGTCATTCTCTCCTCCTGTGTCCATGGTCGTTGAACTTCTTTCCACTGTGGTATTTCCATATGCACTTGACTGACTCCCCATCTGGTCTGCAAGAACTATGTCTGGTTTATCTTTATCTCCCTGACGACTAGCTCAGACTGGGGACACAGTCGGCATTTACCCCCTACCTTAGCTACTTCTCCCCCAGCTTTGGATTCTGAAATAAACATACAACACAGTCAATGTCGCAGAGGTTCCCAACACCATTATCCAGGCTACGGAGGGAGGATCTCATTTTTAAAAAGAAGAAAGTCTTGTGTTCCAAAGGACAGTTTATTTAAAACAAAGGTGACAATGTGTAGGAAGTAGGAAAGACAACAATTCTAACATAAAAGCACACAGGAAGCACCTCAAATTAAAAAAGGTGCAGGGGAGGAAGCTATGTTTCACACATATACAAACTGCTGACCTCAATTGATTATTTACATCCAAACTTTATAAAATAGCATTTCAAGTCAGCACTTAAGCCAGTGTTATTAGTTTTTATTACAAAAAGTTAAAGCTACAAACTTCACATTTTTAAGTTGTACATCTGCAACAGCATTTAAGCTTTTTCCAAGTTGGTTCGAGTGCAAGCTGGTAGAGGAGATTTTTTTTTTCCCCAGACACAAAAAAGAACATGGAGTCCAAATACAATGAATATAATCCTGATGAAAACAAAGAGTGCATAAGAAAGGATGGGGTGGGAGGCTGAGGACTGGGAAGAAACAATTTTCCAGGAAATAAGGAGCTGCAGTCTTTAGAGGCAATGTGGTGTGCTAGAAAGGGCACTGGAATAAGATTCAGAAAACCTGCATTTGAATCCTAGCTCCCATACTTTACCTGCAAGACCTTGAGCTTAAAAGACTTCACCTCTCTGAGTCTCAGTTTCCTTATCTGTAAAAAGAGGACAGTAATACCTATACCTCCCGGAGCTATTAAGTTTTAACAGATATAAGGCTATTCAGATTATCTATTTTCTTCTTGAATGAGCTTTGGTGTTTTGTATCTTTCAAGGAATTCGTCCATTTTATTTAAGTTACTGAATTTATTAGCATAAAATTGTTCATGATATTGTTCTTAGCCTTTTAATATCTGTAGGAGCTTACTGGTGCCACCTCTCTCATTCCTGATATTGGTAAGAGCTACTGAGTTTTAAATGGTATAATAAATCTCTGGCATCTGACAGGTGCTAAAGAAATGTTTCCTGGATCAGAATACACAGTCTCAAGGAGTCAAGGCTATAGCTCTCCAGTGGCTTCAGAATTTTGGTTCTATCTATCTATCTATCTAGTCAGTCACTCATCAGCCAGCCCCCAGCCAGCCAGTCAGCCAAACATTCATCCATCCATCCATCCATCCATCCATCCATCCATCCATCCAGTTGGTGACTGGGAGAAGGGACAAAGAAAAAAGGAAAAGAGAAATTTCTTCATAATTACTGATGAGGAAGCAATCAAGATATTCTTGGAGAACTTGAGATTTTTAAATCTCAAATCTCAATCTTTTTAGGCTACAACTAGGTGAGGGTCCTTGTTTCTTAAAGGTAGAGAACAGGCGAGGTGCAGAGTCCCTGGAAACTTGAGTCAAAAATGCTGAGGCAATTACTGAAGCTCGGGACTCAATGAAAGCAAGCTGACCTAGCCTGAAGTTGGTATTCAAGGGGAAAAAATGACTGGGACTTGCTCCTCTGGCTTTCCATCACTAGAAAACAAATACATCTTGTCAGGAAATGTATGTGGTCCAAAGAAATTGACTTCTGGCCAAAGGGTTCTGTCTCGCTAGACTGGTGAGCAGTGTTCTTTGTTGGACCAGCATGGTGGGTGCACACATGCCTGAAAGAAAATAAACTACGGATCAAGATTCATGACCCAACAACATTTACGGGGAAAAACGAAAACCTTCTTTTACTTGGATCTAGCTTAGGAAGGAAGAAATGGGCATTCCTCTCCTGTCTGGCCAAGTGCAAAGTCCTTTCTAAAGAGAAAGAGGCTGAGGCAGGCCTGTTCGTTAGCACAGCAGATGGTGTGGGGGAATGCACGCTCCGTGCTGTGGTTGGTGAGACTCGCTTGGCTGTCAGACTTGACTACTAACTCAGCTGTTTCCCAGCCTAAAAATGCCAGTGAGAGTTATTTATCCTGTGCGAGAAAGGTGGTCACTTCGTTTTAAAGATTTGTGACTTTCCTTTTCCCTGTAAATATTGGTCTCACATGGTGATGCTATGAATCCTGATTCAGCCACTTACTAGCTGTATTGCCCTGGGAAAGAACTTTTTTTCTGTCTGAACTTGCTCCTTCATCTATGAAGTGGAGATAAAGTACTTAACATATGGGGTTATCCTGAAGTTTGGATCTCACATATATAAAAAGCCCACCTGGCTCAGTGCCTGGTGTATACTAAGTGGTCAATGAGTATTAGCTGCCATCGATTATTCTAGCGGGATCCTCTAGTCATCCTCTGTTCTCTGTATCTAACACATAACTGCCTAACTGGCCAAACCCTGCAGATCAACCACTGCCTCTTACATTTTTAAAAACTTGCTTTAATTGCAAAGAACAGAATCTGGCCAGAGAAGAGGAACATTCCCTGCCTTTCCATTGATTCCCAGGTTTGGGAAGCAAAAGCAATTATGGAGTCGAATTACACTATCCTTAGGTGCAACCCAGTCAGTGCTCTCCCAGCAGGGGCGCGGAGGGGGGGGTGATAATTAAAAATGAGCAGACATTTGCCTTTCCTCACTGTCTACTCTTTGCTGTGCGATGACAGGACATGTGGCCTTGAGCTCATGCTGCAGAGGGATGGCCAGTGCTGTTCTGTGAAGCCCTGTGATCTTAGGCCTGAAATTGCCCACATGGTGCCTCTTACTGGCCAGCAGGCGCTGCGGGGCTCCGGAAGGGCCGAGACTCAACCATCAGGCTCCCCCTGGGGGTCTCAGAGCCAGTCGCCCTCTGAAGGGACCAAGCAAGACCAAGTCTGCCTTGTAGGCCTCTTGGCGAAACTTAACCAAAACTGACACAGGTTTCTCCCCTTGGACGGGGCTGCTTGGATCAGGGCCCAGGGGTGAGGAGCTCTGGTCTAGTCTCAGCTCTTCAGCTTGCTTTGTGATCTTGTCACCATGTCACTTCCCCTCTCCAAGCCTCATTCGGGCCAGAAGATGCCTATGGTCCCTTCCAGTTGTGGCATTCTGTGGGCCCAGATGGAGCCTCCTGGAGAACAGATCTTAGTCTAATATTCAGGTATCCTTTCCAGACCCCTCAGCAGTAAAGTAAAAAAAGAAAACAGTCACATATTGGAATATGATCACCAAAAGCAATGCCATCTACCCATGTCTGTAAGGAATGCGGAGCAAAACGCATGCCCCTCTGCGATCTTCACATGATCAATGAGAAGTCTGAAGACACCTTCTCTTCTGTGGCTTGCACACAGCCCCGTGTTTGCTGAGAGGACCTGGCAGGCCCGTTCCTGCACGGGGTCACGTCTCCTCTTAAGGCACTGGGCAGTATCTGTGCTGTGACTTTAGGCGGTCGGGAGAGTGGAAATGGATGAAAGGCATTGAAGCCACAAGGGGCAGTTTACAAAGAGGGTGCCAGGCTTCTCCTGGGACTCAGAAAGTAAACACAAACTCTCAAGGCTTTCCTGTGGACATGGTCAGTGGCTCCAGAAGCCAGAGATGACCCACCCAAGGCTCAAACCATGGGGAGAGAACTGGCCCAAACCTAATTTTTAATTGCAGCCCTGCAAAAGGGTGAGGTTGGCCCCTGGGAGCTGAGTGACCCCAACAGCCTCCTGCTGTCCCCTGCCCTCGTGTCCCACAGTACCATAATCTTACAGAAAAGAGGCCAACTGTTTAAAACTGTACCTGTACAGAGATGCCACCACCACACTCAGTGGGGAATCCAGTTATAATTTATATATATGTGCATATTTATATATTTTTAAAAAGTTTTCCAGAAAGAACAATCGGAAGCTATCGGAAGAAGAAAGACAAGACAACATGTAACACTTTCCCAGCTATCACTCATCTAGGAGTCTCTGTTCCTGGGGTTAAAAACTCTGAGTTTAAAAGCGCTGATATGAATCCTTTGAAATAATATAACTGATCGATTTAAATACATACACAAGATGGCGCGCTGACGGCAGGCAGCCCTTCCCACTGGTGCACTTCCTGAGTTCACGGAGGTGAAGGTGCCGTGGAAAAATGACGGGGCGGAAGTGTTGGCTGACAAGCCTGAGTGGCGAGCAGCCGGGGTTCACCGAAGGCCTGGTGCGCAGGCTGGGGCCCTCCTGGCCGGGCCTTCTCAGAAGTTCTGTTGCCGCCGCTTCTTAGCCTCGATGGCATCCAGGATTGGCTGCCTCTTGGACTGGTACTTCTGCCGGATCTCTTCAATCTCTTGCTCCATCATGGGGTCGAGGGCCAGGAGCCTCTTCTGAAGGTCCTCCACTGTCCAACTCTTAAGCTAGAAGAAGCGGAACGTACAGTCACGACAAAGCCAACGTCAGCACAGAAGAGCCGAGAAGCCCACCCTTTCCGGTCACCCAGAAGGGAAGGGTTTGTGGTCAGACCAAGTTGGAGCAGGGGCAGTGGCTGGAAAGGGACAATTCATTCATAAATAGCACGCCACCAGGCTTTTTGGAGATAATTTATCCCTGGACAAGTTGTAAGTGCTAATCTCTTTGACTTACCTTGCTTTGACCAGAAACTTAACCAATAATACTTTCATCTCTCCTATCTTTTCAACAAATTACGTATCAATTTATTAAAATAACAGCCACTTGGTGTAGACAAAATAATGCTTGCCCTCCTAGTTCTTGTCTCCTGCTTGTTCATGTTACCCATGAGATGAGTGTCTGGATGGTGACCGTGTCTCTTTCTGGATACCGCACCAGGGAGGAGGGATGCTCACTGAGGATCAGATGCCATCCCCTGTACCCCCAGTGTCTCGGCACTTGTCTTACTAATAATCATTGGGTGCTAATTACATACCAGGCACCACTCTAAGCACTTCCTATGGATTACCGACACAGGCGTCTTGAGAATGCAGATACAACCCTTGGGCAGGGAGTGCGAGGGGTAGTTGGAAACTTCTGAGATTAAGTTTCCATCATCCGGAGAAAAAAACAACAGAACTTGATATATAAATTAATAATAAAAGGTAGCATTTATAGTGTTTTCTATGTTCCAGATGCTCCATGCTTTACATACATTGACTCATTTCATCCTTGCGACAAGCCTACGACTTGCATATATCATTATCTCCATGTTACAGATGAACAAGCCAAAAAAGAGGGTGGTGAAGAAAACTGCCCCTGGTCTCATGGCTAGTAAGTGGCAGAATCGAGATTCAAACCCAGGCAGGAAGGCCCCAGAGTTCATGCTCTTAACAAGGATCACAGAAGAGCAGACGAGCAAAGCACAGGTTTGAGAACCAACTCAATCTGTGGTTAAAACAAACATGGCTCTGCCTCTTGCAAATGCTGAGATTCAGGCAAGTCACCTGTCTTGCCAGGCCGTCCTCACCCATAGAGATGGGACAGCCATGCCTCGTCATGCTTATTTTAAGAATTAAATGAGATCATGTCTGTAAAGATGTCAGCACAATCCCTGGTACACCGTGTGCTTAAAGATGGCCGTGCGTGTTACAACCCTCCCTCTACCAGAGCCCAGGAGTGTGTTCATGTTCAACATGTGTCTGCAGCTGTCGGGCAAGTGGTTTCACTGCCATATGTAAGGAGGGTCACTGACTCCAAGCAAGGCCAGTCCTGGCTGCCAGGGATGGGAATGAAAGCCAACATTATCCACAGCAGGTGGTGATAAATTCTGTGAGCTCACAACCAGTTTAATAGGTGCCGTGTTTCAAGAACTCAAAGGCTCACTCAAGTCTTAGCAGAGATTTATGGAATCAACATGTCCCTCAGCCCCTCCCTGAGGCCCCAACAGGGAAGTGGTAGAGGAAGGGGGTGAAGGAACCTCTTTCTGTCCGCCCTTCCTCTACAGGGTGGGGTACGACCGAGTGTGAAGTGCTTACAGTGGCTTCCCTGGGAATGGTTTAGTGACCTGTCGCCACAGGAATTTACCTTGGCCAGCTTCAGGGAGGTGGGCTGAGAAGCAAGAAAGGCCTAACAGTTCAAGACGAAAGGCTCTTTGTGATGTGGGAATGCAGACAGCGAGTGTGGGGGATGCTGGAAAGTTGGGCTGAAGAAACCACATCTCGTTTCCAGCCCAGCCTGTGGTTTTAGACCAGCAGGAGGGTGGTGTTCTGGGCCCAGGGACACTCCCAAGAGCAACGCTCACCTCGTCTTTGGCTTTTTCAGTTCCTTCTCCAAAAAGAAGCCACCCCAGACCTAATACCTAATGTTCCCAACAGTTGAGGTGTTAATCTTAAGAGTCACAGATCATCAGTCTGTAGAGGCTGTGCAATCTTAGACAAGTAACTTCCCCCTCTGAACCCCTCAGTGTCCTCCTCCGGAGAAGAGACGCCAGTTCTGCCATCCCTGGGCTCTAATGAAGATCAGATGACTTCACGGGTTCACGTTCTCAGCACAGAACTTCACATGGTATGCATTTCCCAGACAGTAAGCATGCCATAAACTGTAGTGGTCACCACAGTTATTAATGACCGCTCTTGTTGCTGGTATTAATACTATCATTATTATTAATATTTTGAAAAGTCTCTAATTAATCTCCCATAAACAAGCTGTTCCTATAACCTCTGATCCAAGCCAGAGTCAAACAAGTAAAAAAGAAAATATTCTACTCTATTTTGGGCTAACAATGCCTAAAGGTTGGCATTTTCGCGTACCATCTGTTACCTTATTTATAGTTTAACAAAATATGGTTTTATCGAGCCATCGTATATTCACTGAACACCTACCATGGGCTAGGTAGGCACACAGGATACTTCCGTGAAAAAAAACAAAACAAAACAAAAAAACCCAAAACAAAACCCCCAAATAACTGCCCTTGTGAAGCTCACATTTGAATGAGGTGAGACAGGCAACTGAGAATTAAATGACTCAGAAAATGACTCTTACATTAGAGGGTGATGGGGAAAGAAAAGAAAAAACACAGCGAAGGAAGGGGAGCTGGGGATCGGGAGGCTTGCTCTTCATCATCCATCAGGATGAAGCGTCAACTGCGAGATGAAGAAATCAAAGTCAGTGGAGCAGCACTGGCTTTCTGGTTTGTTCGGCAGCTTCGGGCAAACCCCTTCTCCTCCCCAGGCCTCCGTTTCCCCACCTGTAACAGAGGGCTGCTGAGATGACCTCAAGATCTTGTTGGACTCAGTATTTCTCATCTATGATCCATGGATCCTGTGCATTGGAATCACCCATTAAAGGTTGCAAGTCGTGAGCTACTCGATCACTCCCCCCCCACCCGGCCCAGGTAAGGACTTTGCATGCTAAAGAAGCTTCTCATTTGTTCCTTGTAATTCCTCAAGTGTGATGAGCCTGGTGCTACATCCTCCTTCCCGTTTTCCTGACAGCAAAATTCTCACAAAGTAATTGCTGCCTGTCTCGGGTCAAGGCTTCTAGGTTTCCAGTTTCTGCACAGCCCTTCTGCCCTTGATCTAATCTAAAGGCCACAACATGAACCCCTGCTTTATCTCCACCACCTTTGGGCTAATTTACTTGCCCTAAGGCTTTGTTTGGGCTTAAGTTACACCTGACCCATTAGAACACTGCCAGCCAGTCACCGCTAATGCCTCAGTCACACTCCAGATATGGATTTTTCTGAAAACAAGCTCAGAGAATGGTTTCATGGCGCCAATGTAGCATCTCACCTTCCTGGTCCTTGGTGGCATAAATAAATTTCAAACGGATATCTTGCAGAAGGGTAACTGTGATTCTCAGGTTTTGCTATAGCCAGAGTTGTGACGGAGCACACCGCGGCCCGCCACCCCCCTCCCCGGACCGTGCAGGGGCTGAGCCATTTTCACCAGCTGCAGGAAGTCCCACCCTGTAGCACACCTCATCTGTCCCCTCGCACTTACATAGGCTCTCTAGACTGTGACTCCCCATGTCCATCTGCAGACCAGCATTCTCCTCTGAATTCCAGGCTCACACACCCAGGGAAGGTCCTGTTTTATATCCCCATCCCAGATCAGCTCGTGGAAATCGGCCCCTTAATGCCAACCAAAAGAAAACTCTAGAGTCCCACCCCTCCCAAAGGGGCAAATCTATTCTCCTTACATCCAGGTCTTCCCCGTCTCAGGAGTGGTACCACCGTCCTGCCAGGTGCACAGAAATCACCCCTGATTCTTCCTTCCCCTCACCACCCCTTGCCCACAACCCATCCTTCAATCTCATCTCTAAAATGCTAGGGTGACCCAAATCCAGCCCCTCAATCCAGGCCACCATCATCTCACAGCAACGAACATCATTAAAAATACAGAGATGAACCTGATCGAGTCCCCCTGTGTTTCCTGCCGCACTTAGAATAAAATCCCCAGGGCTACAAAGGCCGTCCATCTCTGGCCCCACAGTCCCCTCGAACTGCATCACCTACCACTCTCCCTTTTGTTCGGGACACTGGCTACTCTGTATTTCAAATCGTCAGACAAGCTGCACTTTTTCTGGCCTCAAGGGCTACATGGTGACTGATCCTTCTGCCTGGATGGGTCGTCCTCAGTTCTTCCTTATCTTTTAGGCCTTCGCTCCAAGGTCAACTCCTCAAAGAATCTGAGAAAGCCTTCCCCTAAGCACTTATCTAGAAAGGTCGCCTGTCCTACATGCATTGTTGTGCCTCAGCCCATAGTTTGCTTCCTTCAAAACGATGTGGTACGAGGTAATCAATCAATCGTTCTTATTTATTTTCTTTCATTTATTGTGTCTCTCACTAGGACAAAAGTTCCAGGAGAACAGTGACTCTGTCTTGTTCACTACACCATGTGCAGGAATGAATAAATTGCCCTTTGTTTCCAATCAAATAATAATGGAAGCCACTGAAGTCGAGGGGGAAGCTCCCCAAGCACCGCCACAGGCAGCAGGGCTCTGGGCGAGGAGCGGAGAGGCCCTGGTGTGGAACAAGGAACGAGGTAGGCCCTTCACGGAACTTGTATTCCTCTCAACATTCTTTTGGCATCGAAGACGAAGTCTCTGCTCCCTGGAATCCCATCGGTGTGTTTGATACTGAATGACGAGGAGGAGGTCTCCAGCCCTGGCTGAGTCACCTCTAATGGGCACGTCCACTTTAATTTTTCGTTCTGACAAAAAGGAACTACTACTTTGGAAAAGGATGAAGTAATCAAGAGAATAAGACATGATCCCTGGGGACAAGACAAAATGAATGCCGAGCCCCGAGCCCCAGGCTCATTAATGAAGGTGGGTTGTGCTGAAGAGAGCAGACCAAGCACAGGGAGAGGTCACAGAAGGAAAGAGAAACTAAAATAAGCCTCTTCACAACCATGGTTATTTAGAATTCTCTGACCACTCGGATGCTAATCAACACATCAGTCTTGAGTACACGGCAGTGGGTGGGCTCCGAATCTGACGGTACTGATGCTCTGGCGCTGTGCTCACTGTAGCTGACCAACAGCTGGACTTCCCTCACCCAGTGTGACGTCTGTCGACGGATGTCTGAGCAAGTAAAGGCAACCACACACGCGCAGGGAGATTTCTCTTAGAGGCTGTGGTCTCCGGAAATGTTCCGTATCCTCAAGGAGGCAGTTTTTCAGTGTGAACTTTGGCCTCACCCTGTTTTAGCCAGATGCAACGCCATCTTACCACTGGATTCTACACTTAGACATCGAGGCGATATGTTAATTTCTTGAGCTTATGCCAGGCGCCCAGCACTGAGCTAAGCGTGTGTCCGCACAAATCAATCTATCTGCAAGGCAGGTATTATGATTGACCTCCTTTTACAAATGAGGTCAATGAGGGTATGAGTGAGCAAGCAATTTGCCCAAAGTGATACAGCAAGGAACCGGAAAAGACTGTAACCACCACCCTAAGGGTTTCTGGAAACGGGCCTGTTAGTGAACAACATGGAAGGCCAGAAGAATTACAAATTCGGCTGATGTTAAATACGTTAGATGGCCTTCGCATTCAAAATTGCCACTGCTAGTGATGATGGGTGACTTCAGGGAAGTCACCTGACCTCTCTGGGATCTGGTCTCCTCATCTGTAAAATGGGGATGATACTGTCTACTTGGCTGCCTTTCCTCAAGTAAAACCACCAAAGGCCTACCACGTGCCAGGCACCACTGCAGAGGGGCAGTGACTCAATTCACGTTTGCTAAACACGCTGCAAACTGAACCAACCACCTTTCCTGACAGCTCTACCAGGCCAGGCACACTGCAGGGCAACAGGAACGTAAAAGGCGGTATGTGTCGGAGAAGCAGCTGGGCTTTGGGGCAGGAGCACCGGCTTTGGGTCACACGGACCGGGGTCCCACGGCAGCTCTGCCCTTGGGAGCTGGACGCCCTTGGGCGAGTCACATAATGTGTGCCTCACCTTCCCCATTTTTAAATTTTTTTTTTTTTTCAACGTTTTTTATTTATTTTTGGGACAGAGAGAGACAGAGCATGAACGGGGGAGGGTCAGAGAGAGAGGGAGACGCAGAATCGGAAACAGGCTCCAGGCTCCGAGCCATCAGCCCAGAGCCTGACGCGGGGCTCGAACTCACGGACCGCGAGATCGTGACCTGGCTGAAGTCGGACGCTTAACCGACTGCGCCACCCAGGCGCCCCATCACCTTCCCCATTTTTAGAGAGCGGTATTTCTCCACCAGGGGAAGTTGTGAGGTTCAGAGGTGTTGGGCAAGCGTATAACAGTATTGGTACACGCCAAAAACAAAGCGGGTAAGTGGGAGCTACCACCTTAAATCCCTTCTTCGGGAAACGGAGAAAATACAGAAGTAATATAAAGAGTAGCTGCTGCTGCTGTCAGAGCTGAGCTTGATGAGCTCACGGTAGGGTGAGGACACAGCACACACACAGAGCTGTCTCTAGTGAACTCTGCGTGAGAAACCCCAAATCGCAGGAGTCTGGCTTGTCTCCCCTGGGCCAGACCACAGCGAGAGCCTCGGATTCCCGGCATCAGTACGAATATAGAAGGCTGATGGGAACTGGTTTCTCCTCAAATGGACTTAGCAACTCTGAAATTCTGAATTACCCTGTGTCAACCAGCCCGAAGAACAACCGGGAAGATCCGGCTGGTGTTTCAGACAAGCGGGGACTCAGGAATCACGGTGACAGTCGGCCCACCTCGCATGAGCAGAGTGAAGCTGAACTAAACACATCCGAATGTACAGCACAGGTTCATCCTGTCCTGGCAACAAGGCCCACGGTGAACAGACAGGTCAGGTCTATGTCCAAGGAACAGGGCTCAAAGTTCTGCTCCTCTGCTGCTAGAAACTCACCTCAGAAGTCTATTGTACAGTATCGTGCTACATCCCTAAAAAAAACCAGCAGAGAGAGAGAGAGAGAGAGAAAGAGAGAGGTGCCAAAGCGTTTGAGGACAAGCTTCAATTCTGTACATACTGTATACTTAAGGACTCATAATTCTGCATCTAATATCACAACCAGGATTTCTCAAACACCTTGCCCCTTCTGAACAGGTGAGTCAGGCTGATGCCCTGTCAAAGGTGATGTTTTTATAGTGGCCAAGAATGAGGAAAGAACACGCCTTTGGAATTTAGCAAGACGACAAGGAAGCTCAACAGAGCTGAACGAAGCCACCAATGTGCCAATCCATACCTTCAATACCAGCCGCTAGAAGGTTAACAAAAATACACTAGAGAAAAGGTACCAAGGTCTGTCAAAATCACGTAGGGCATTGACTTAAATCCACCAAAGATACTCATCCTTCCTTGATGTAAATTTGTCTCTATCAAGGAATGGATTCTAGATTGGAAGGAGGTGACTCTAGGAAGATTCTCAGATGATGCAATAATCTCTCAGCAGATGACTGAGAATGTAGTCATGCAGAAAAGCAGGGAACTGACAGTCAAAACAACTTGTGTGGGTTAAGTAAGCCCTAGGCCACTGAATTTCAAAACATCTTACTGCTTAAATGAACCTTGTGAGAATGTTAATGGGAAATTTCCTCTGATTCAAATTATGGTCATGCCAAAGTATGCTTCCATCAGCCCCTTGTAAAATCTTTCTAATGCAAAACTATTATTAATGATTACTTCAACCCCACTTTGAGTTTACAATTACTTCAAGTCAATACATGGAACTGTTGTCAGAATTCTAACCAAAGAAAACATGGCTGCATGTATTTAAAATATTTACCAAGAAGACTGGAATGAAATGCAGACCTTGAACCTGGGTAAAACAAAGAAATGTGGCTCCAGGCAGGCCCAGTGATATAATGGCACAAACTCTGATGTGGGTCAGAAGACCAGCCTCGAACAACCTGAAGATTGCATCCAGAGAGCCTCCCACCTAGAGAGCTCAGTACATGGTGCGTGTGCTGTGTGTATGAAGGATGCAATTTGATAAATGGCATAAGCCAAAAGACGAAAAGCAAAAGTGTTTTCTTTAAAGAATGGGGTTTCAGTATTATATAAAGTATATTACTTGCATACTGTTAATTTTTTGTGATTTATCAAAGATCATCCTTCAAGTTACACAACAAAATTACTTTTTGTAGTAGTTTTGCGTGCTTAGAATTTACTCCAACGTGAATTTTCACCACTTACTCTTGAAAATCACAATGCCCCTGCTTTTGTTGTTATTTTGTTTGCCTTCTGTGAGTTTTACAACAGTCTTTGGCCAAAGGTAAAAATGTTTTGACCAGACACAGATTGTTTTCCTACCATCATGCCTCTGGCTTTCCAGAGTAAGAATGCATAAGGCACTTTCATACCCCAAACACAGATGACTAACAGATGTTAAGAGGCACTGCATTGCTGCCATCGAGAGTTAAATCTTTAATTTTGAATGTGTAGCGAGTACCGGCTGACACACGTGTGACGGGGGGCCTGGACAGGGCAGGAGTAGGGACGACAGAGGTGAGGGTGAGTAAAGGTGTGCATGGGGCAGAAAGAATATGGCAGGATCCCTGCACACTAAACGCAGAGCTAAATGAGGTAGTCAAACGAGCTACAATCCATGGCGTTACCGACTCATGACTGCTAAGTAGGTGTCATCACAGAGCCACCTTTCATTGAGTGCTGTGTGCTCAGCACCTTACATGCATTATTTCATGTAACCTCAGAACAGTCCATGAAATAAGTAGTAATATCCTACTCTACGGAGGTGGAAACTGAGGCATAAAGAAATACAGGAATTTGCTCCTGGCCCTGAAGCCAGCAAGTGTAAGTGATGGAGTTAGGGTACGAGCCCTGGCACGTCTGACCGCAAAGCCCAAGCCAACCTCTTGTCAAGGCAACGTGCTACAGGAGTTGAGACAAGGAAGAATCCCTGTGGTCGGAATATCTGAGAGACCTTCCATTTTCTTATACATTTATAGTAGTGTATATATATACATACATATACAATATAACAGAGGAGGAGCACTCACTTGACTCAGAGCAAAGTCTGAATTGCAGAATTTTTAAAAATGACATGCAAATCTTGTTACTTCAAGTATTTATTGCATTCGAGATACAGGGGACTAATAAAATTAGGTTAAGTAAACAAAAGGACTTAGGAATTCACTTGTCAATATTATTAAAGCCACTCCAAATTCCTTCAGGCGCCACATTTTTTCACACCTCCATGCACCTGCTGAATATAATCCTGTCTTCAGTTTAGGGAAAGCCCATTCCACCTTCCAGCCTAGCCAGAGCTCTAACTCCTCCCTCTCCCCAACTACCTTTTCCTTCCCTGGGGTGGGAGCTATTTCAGAGAAGGAACTACATCTATTTTCAGAGAGTCAGGCCAGCAGAAAAGAGTTCTCAATAAATATTTAATAAAGAAACATATCCTTAATCTTTAAGCATTTATTTGAAAATGGTACTGACTTTTTATTCGGTTCCCTCAAGAAGCTTTGGAAATGGATAATCAATAAACAAACCTAAGAGTATAAGCTTGTTAAATAAGATTATGCCAATCAGTCCAAACTGACCCCTGCATGCCAAAATCAAAATGAACAGCTCATCTGGTATCATGACTGCAATAAAGCTACAAGGAAAAAAATGGACATAAAAATCCACTCTAGTCTTGGTTGCTTATGACAGCTAAGAAAAACTCTATTTTAAGAGGATCTCTAAGCTGGTTTATAAATTTCACACTGGAGGAAGCTAAACTGTGAGCAGAAAACTTTCAGGAAGTCAGCACACACATAATCTAGAGTGATGGCAAATGTCTAAAGAAGGCAGAGCACAAGAACAGAGCAGAGTGTGAGGCTCTTGACATCTGAAAGCGCTGAAGGGAGACACCCAACGTCCCATCATTCTTGAGGGAATATTAATCTTTCAAAAGATATGAAAACCTATAGCACAAACTGTACCAAGCTACTGTTTTAATGGAGCTTAATAATTCAGGAAAAGAGCTGGCTAATCACCTGAGAACCCCTGCGAGCTGGGCCTCTGTACACTTTCTCAGGCTGGAAATTTCCAAGATAACAAAAAGGCCAGGCCGTTTTCTCTCATCTTGCCAAATGAAAGAAGCCCAAAGAATCCCAAGCAAAATCTGAAAGCTAAAATACAAATTGATCTCAGTTCATTTAATAGAGGCAGTCTTGAAAGGGATCCTCGACTAAAGAAGGTCCAATTTAAATACACCCAAAGAACAAAATGTTTACCGAAAACTGGCCAAGAACGCAAACCAAAGTACTCTGAGTAAGCTACTTTGCAGGCCTGAATTTTTACAATTTGGGCTTTCTGATGTGGGAAAACTTGTAAGTGAACAGTACTTAATTTCTGGAAAGTATATAAAACCTCTGTACACCCTACTGCTGGGTAGTCCCATGTAATGAAGTGTCAGAGATTTACAACCTAAATAACCAAAAAGAAATATCCTCTCAATATCCTTTGAGGAAAAAAAGACTAGTTCTATCTGCAAAGCATGTCACAATCCTTATATAATGGCCATTGAGTCTTGGGACCTGAGCCCCCTGCAGTGTCAGAGGGGTGGGGTGTGGGAGTGTGTGTGTGTGTGTGTGTGTGTGTGTGTGTAGACTTTCAATTCTGCCAAAACCACATAATTGCTAAAGAGGAATCTGTATCATTTTTTCTTTTATTTTTCTGACTCAGGATTGTCCAAAAAGGACAATTAAGATGGCTTAATTCCTTATCCTGTCAAAGCATTAATATGTATATGTTCTTGGTGCTTTGAGACGGCCCTTTATTCTTTTCAACAAGTGTTTAATTGGGTATGGATAATCAAATGTGATTTAATTTATGCCATCGTAATACTTTTCACATGTGTACAAATTCACAAACCAGAGAAAACTCTTTGTAAAGCCCATGTGTCCTAGTTTTTTGGTTCAGAAAGGATCATCACCATATTTCTAGCATGAGCTCATCTAAGCTCAGAGATAAAAACCACTTAGCTTTTCAAAAAACAACACTTGGTTCTTCTGGTATGAAACTTTCTTTTAAATGTGTATCCTAAATGTTTTCTATAATGAGCAAGCATCATGAAGAAAGAAACTGCCTCTAACCCACGGTCTGACACAAAGCTTTCAATCTATACTGAACGGGAGTGGGGGGAACTGTGATAATAGCATGATGTGTAATATACCATGATTCATATGATCTTTATTTGTGTCTGTAAACGTATTGTTTGCAAGTTCCAATTTTCATAAATCCTTGTCCCCTCATGGAAGTGTCTGTGAACAGCACAAGCACATGGGTACTGCTGTTCTGACTTGATGGTATTTCTCTTAAAAAGAACAGGGAGAGTCTGTCAGTTGCCAGCCCCTGGCCTCTCTGCTCATGCACTGAGGTGAACAATGGCAGTCTTAGCGCTTCTCCTAGAAAGCGTGTGTGATGCTAAGCTTTCTCAGCAGAGAGGCTGGAGGAACAGTGCAGGGAGGAAGAGGCTCTCCTGAGTCTCCAGCACAGGGGCTGGCAGTGTGGCTGGGAGGACAGCTGGTGAAGTACGGCCCAGCAAAAGTCCAGGACCCATTTTCTCTGAGACCTTGAAGCCTCGGCTTGGCCATGACCTTTCGGCAGCCACGGTGACACAGACACCGGCACCCCACCAGGGCTAACAGACTCTGAAGGCCGCCTGCCCCCACCAGCACCCACCTCTCCTTTGCTCACCCATGCTGCTGGCTGCTGATCACCTGCTCCTCACCTGTACCGCAGAGGGTAGTCTATGGCGGGCCCGGAGCCTCTGCGCCAGCTCTGGTCTAGCCAAACCAGCAAACTCCCCTGCTGTGCCATGGGTCAAACTCTACTTTCTCCACTGAGGCTGGAACCCCTGGTAGTTTGTCCCCCCCCCCCCCCCCTGCCGTGGGCATGCTCCCTTAGCCCCAGGGAACCACGAAGAGTTTCCCTAGATCTTATAGTAACTCCTTTATCATAGGCAATAATTCCTTGTATTAGTTTAACTCACTGTGTGGCTTCTGTCTCTTCACTGGACCCAGACTGCTACAGGGAGGAAGGCGTACGTGAGTACACATGAGCACATGCTTGGCCACTAACGGGAATACTTCCAAAATGCCAAACCCCAAATACAAATTTAAACGTGAAAACTGCCCAGACAACCTCAAATCCAGAATAGTCTAGTGTATTTACAGCCTGCGTGTGGAATTAAAATACTCTGACTTGCTCCCACTGAAAACTGTATTATTGGTGAATAGATACACCAATTGTGGTATATCCATACAAAGAAAGCTACTCAGCAATTGAAAGGAGCAAGTCCATAGACATGCAACGACACGGAGGCATCTCACAACATGCTAAATGAAAGTGCCAAACACAAAAGATGATATTCTGTGTAATTCCACTCACATGGCCTTGTAGGAAAGGAGACCATTGGGACAAAAACCAGGGCATGACGGAACTTTTCAGGGTAATGGAAATGTTCTAGATCTTCATTATGGCAGTGTTTATACAACTGTATCCATTTGTCAAAACTCATCAAACTGTGCACTTAAAAAGGAGCAAATTTTATGGTATGTAAATGAAATGTAAATGTAAATGTAAATGAAATCTCAATAAGCCAGACTTTACCAAACAAAAAACTATATATTAAAAATTGTGGAAGGTATTTAAAGTCATCCTTAAAGGGAATTTTATAGCCTGATATGCATAAATTAGAAAAGAGAGAGGACTGAAAATTAGTAAACTTAACTGTCCAACTAAAGAAGGAAGAAAGCACCCAGAATAAACCCACAGAAAGTAGATAAAGGTAAGAACACAAATTTATGAATTTAAAGCCAATTCAATGGCTTTATCAAGGCTCAATAAAACCAAAAGGTGGTTGTTTCAAATGACGAAAAGAAAAGAAAAAAGAAAAGGAAAGGAAAGGAAAAAGAGAAGAGAAGAAAAAAGAAAAAAAAAAGAAAGGAAAAGAGAAAAGAAAAGAAAAGAGAAAAGAAAAACCTCTGATAAGTCTGATTTTTAAAAAAGAAGAAGAAACAAATATTGGGAATGAAAAGCAAGCTGGACTTAAAGATACTGCAAAGTTTAACATTCAAAACTTTATGCCAAAAATGTTTAAAACTCAGATGAAATCAAGATTTCTAGGGAGAAAAAACGACTAGATTTACGTGGCAAAAAAACCATAGAGACCATGGACTCAGAAATCTGGCCCCAAGGACAAAGGAGGAGAGCGGCACTGTTCAGGCACTGTTCACAACGTACACCAAAATGAAAGCCACAGAGGATGAAACAACCTTGCAAATACACACAACTCTGATACTACTGAGCAAAGGCACTTCCCTATAAGCAGGAAAAACACATGAATGCCCAGAACTTCCAGTTCTGGCAACAAGGTCCCCACAGAGTTACCTCCCAGAACTTCCTCCTGGAAAAGAGGGGGAGCTCTCCAGAGGCCAGAGATGTGGTTTGTGTGCCCACCCCCCTTCCTCAGAATGCTGACACTGCTATTCCCAGTAAACCAAGGAAGCATAGAGAAAGGTAGGGCAGAGGGACCAGCCGAAGCTCCACCGGTGCTGCCTTGCTGAGACCGCAGGATTTAAGGACCTGGTTGCGTAACGATGACGATAGTAATAATAACAGTAACAATGATTTAAGCCAGTGTTTAAAAAAATATGTATTCACCATTATTAGCTGGTCACTACATTAAGCACTCTTCCTGTGTTAAAATCTCATTTGTTCTTAATTAAATCTACAGCTATAATTATTAATCTGATTCTGTGGATGGGGAAATTGAGGTTTGCAGAATCGCATAATTTGTCTGGGCAAGAGACCCAAACTGAATCTGGTTCTGTCTGGTTCTGTACTCTTAATGAAACATCACTCAATATCTACTATTGGTCAGATGCTTTGCCCCTCATAATCTGAAGTCTAGGGAGGATAAAGCACAAAGATACCATCAAAGCAACACTGAATAAAGAAAGAGAATACCCAAGATTTCGTTGCTTGCCTTGCTAAGAGAGGCTTAACATGAAGACAGGCAAGGTTTACTCAAGTCAAACGACCACAATACAAAGTGGTTAAAAGCAAGAGACTTTCTTGCATTCTCTACCTGTAAAATGGAAAAGCCAGATAATCCTAACCAACTGTACAGTCTCTGTGAGAAATAATCAAAAGAGACACATGGGTAGAAGTTCCCTGGGGACAAATTTTGGGCAAAATAAAACAACAGCATCTTTAGGCAGAGCTTTCGAGCAATGGTCTGGACTACTTCCCAGCTCTGGAATCCCCCCTTTCCTCTCAGAAATGATCAGACACAGTCAAGTGCCTCTTGTTGGAAATGCTGCAGGAGCTGGAACACGTACCCTTTAAGAACCCGTTCTGTTCTGACAGCCCGTCGTTCTCTGAGACGGTGTTGGAACAGCTTATTGAGAGATGATGGCTTCAAAACATAGACCACTCGTTACCTGTGCTTCCTGTGAAGCCACAAGGAAGCGACCTCAGGGCCTAAGGTGCCAAGAGATTATGTGCAGGTCTTAGGGTCCATTTCTGATCTTCTATGCTAAGCTACCTAGATGGAAACTCTCTCTTTATCACTGTTCTCACTACTGCTACCAAAACTCGCAAAACCATGGTCTGCACTCTGGCTCACCATGCGGTTGGGATGAAAATCATCCTAGGGGTGCCTGGGTGGCTCAGTGGGTTAAGCATCTGAATTTTGACTTTGGCTCAGGTGACTGGGTGGCTCAGATCCCATGGCTTGTGAGTTCAAGCCCCATACTGGGCTCTGCACTGACAATGCAGAGCCTGCTTGGGATTTTCTCCCTCCCTCCCTCCCTCTCTCTCTCTCTCTCCCCTCTCTTCCCCTCCCCCACCCACATGCGCTCTCTCTCTCTCTCTCTCTCTCAAACTAAATAAACTTAAAAAAAAATCATCCTATATTTTAACAGCACAGAATCAATGACCATGAAGAAGGAACTTTAAAGAAAGGTGCCAAGCAGTCACAGATCAAGCAGTCTCAGAGCCAAACAAAGGGAATGAAAAACAGTGGCAAGTTCACAGCGGCTGAGACCATTTAAGCAACCTCCTGGGGTCACAAACCACCAGCATTTAAAAGGTCTTGCTCTCAGTGCCATTTCAATAACTGAGTTAAAAACTAAGCTCAAATTGGCTAGCACGAGTCACCAGCAGAAGCAGGCTGCTGTGACTGGAGACAAAGGCGACATTCATTTGCTGTGTGGTTTCTCAGAAAGCGTATCTAAACAGCAGGTTTCCCTGGCAATGTTGGATACATACTTCTCTTTCAGACTGCTATTCTTGGCTGGTTTTCTGAAAGTAAAAAGTACAAGATCTCATTATAGTCCCAAGTACAAGTGAATTCAGCCTTAACATACTTTAAACCCAGCTTTACAGGAAAAATAAGAAATCTGAAACAAAAATAGTATACCTTGTCAAGAACAATTTAGGGCAGTCTTCTTACCAGAAACCGCTCAGTCTGATTTACCCAGTAAAGATCCATTAACATGCAACTGGTGTTTATCCTGGCTAGCTCCCCGGCATCCTCGTGGCCCTGGAGCTGGAGACCATAATACTAATCATCGTCTCCATTCATCTTTCTTCCAGCACAGGATTAGGAAAAGAAACTCACCAAAAAAAAGTGAGAAAGCAAACAAGCATGGAGATACTCCAGAACAGAAAGGCAAGAGTCTGAGGGCACGGGGTCTCATGTTTAAAATGCTGCCTGAATTCACACTCGACAGACAAAACAACAACAAAAGCAAATGTGAAGCCTCAACTCCTAGAGCTGCCCACTGACAGGAAGACACCCAGGCTTCATAGGGCAGAGTGACCTAAAGGCGACCTAACTGCAACCAAAAAGGTTCCAAATACCGAATGCCAAATAAAAGGAGAATGATTAAGTCAAGCAAAATAATACAATGTGAGGGACTATTATGTAATCGTCAAGTCATAATTTTATAAATGTTTTTAATGATATGAGGAAAAGTTTAAGACGTGTTAAGTGAAAAGGAATCAAGATGCCATATTACACACAGAATGATCTCAGCCATGAAAAACAATATGCAAGTACAGAAACCAGAAGCAGGTATGTTAAGTGTAAATAGGGTAGTGGTGTGATGGGAGAAATTTTCTTCCCTAAGCTTTTCTTCAATTTCTAAACTGTCTACATTAGGCACATATTCTTTTTACACAAAGAAAGGGGAAAAAACAGCATTGCAACATCTCAGGAGAACAAAGCAACACTAAAAAAGATGATGAAAAACAACACTTATCGAGTTCTTACTGTGGGCCAGGTGCTGTCCTAAGTGCTTTGTTTTTTGTTTTTTTTTTAAGATTTATTTTATTTTTAGAGAGGGAGAGTATGAGTCGGGGAGAGGGGCAGAAGGAGAGGGAGAGAGAGAATCTCAAGCAGGCTCCACGTTGCCTGTGCAGAGCCCAATGCGGGGCTTGATCTCACGAACCATGAGATTATGACCTGGGCCAAAATCAAGAGTCAGATGCTCAACTGACTGAGCCACCCAGGCGCCCCTGTCCTAAGTGCTTTGTACACATTATCTCACATGATATTCTCACCAGTCCCATGAGACAGCTGTGACTTTTACCTATATTTGACAGGTAAGGAAATTCAGAGTTAGCTAGGTGACCCAACAGGTGCAAACAATGGGATATGCAGCTAGAATGCTTCTGGTGGTTTTAACCACCACGTACACTGCCTTTAACCACAACTGTAGGACCTGCCTCCCTGCCTGCACACTGAGCCTAAAACAAGCGTCGATAATAAAATCTACCTTAAGAGAAGTTCCAATAATTTAGGAGACTATGACTGCAAAAGAGGAAACTGTCAAGATACTAAGATACTCAAGTAATATTTTCAACTACTGAAAGCACCTCTAATGAAAGATATAAAGAGAATCTATGTGCTAGAGCAACCCATCACCGTAGGGGAAATTATACCAGCACAACAAAGCCAACCCACAGCTAAGGTCCCCAATATAAGAGAAAGCTAGGCAGAGGAAGACTCTTGCTATCTAGTCATCAAACAGCCAAGGAAAAAAAAAAAGTACTTGAAAAATACAATTGGTAGGACTTGAACAAACAGGATCTGAATTTGCCCTTCCCTCCAGAAAAGTCCTCAGTAACAAGAGGCATTGACCACTGGAGGCTAGAGAACAGAAAGAAACTTACAAGAAAAGTAAGCATTGTCCTTGATGCCAAATTCTAACATGCAAGCAGCTCAGGAGGACCCCCTGACTCTTTTTTTCAGTCCAGCACTGAGGGCCTTTTGGTTAGAAATAATCAATTTTGCTTGGCAAAAAGGCATCAAGACATAGAAATATTCTGGATCCAATTCTGTAGAATCAGCCTATTTCAGAGGCATTAAAGTGAATGCCAAAACCAGTCTGGTGTTCTGTTCACAGATCCTTTCTAGAGGTTTTAACAGCATAAAAATACTGAAACTCAAAGTTTTAAACGGAAATTTTCTATCTATAAAAACAGACACTATTAGATACCAGAAGCCATCAAGATTTGGTAATTCCAAATTCACCAGGGATATTAAAATTTTTTGGTTGTTAGGAAAAAAGGCTAGCTGATAAGAAAAATATGAAGGTCGATTGCTACCTTACCCTTTACATCAACACAAATTCCAAACAATAAATAGTGAAAAAAGAAAAAAAGTATATGTTCTAAAACAAAGGGTTAACATTTTTATAATCTTGGGATATGAGAAACTTCTAAATATACCTTAAAATTCCAGAATCCACAAAGGAAAAGCTGCTAAATCAAAATCAAAAATTTTAAATATCTGAACAGTTAGAGACTATCAAGTTTTTAAAAACTGGGAAAATCTGTATTTACATGTACCCCAATGTTTTTAGCAGCATTATCAACAATAGCCAAATTATGGAAAAAGCCCAAATGTCCATCAACTGATGAACGGATAAAGAAGATGTAGTGTATACACACACACACACACACACACACACACACACACACACACACACAGACTGTAATATTACTCAGCCATTAAAAGAATGAAATCTTGCCATTTGCAACAACATGGATGGAACAAGAGTGTATTATGCTAAGTGAAATAAGTCAGTCAGAGAAAGACAAATACCATATGATTTCACTCATGTGTGGAATTTAAGAAAGAAAACAAATAAACATAATGGGGAAAAAAGAGAAGCAAACCAAGAAGCAGATTCTTACCTATAGAGAACACACTGAGGGTCACTGGAGGGAGATGGGTGGGGGGATGGGTTAAATAGGTGATGGGCATTAAGAAGGGCACTTGTTGTGATGAGCACTGGGTGTTATATGTAAGTGATGAATCACTGAATTCTACTCCTAAAACTAATATTACACTGTATGTTAACTAACTGGAATTTAAAGAAAAATTTGGAAAAAGAAAAAATAAATAAAAATAAAAACTGGGAGGGGTTCCTAGGTGGCTCAGTTGTTTAAGCATCTGACTCAATTTCAGCTCAGGTCATGATCTCCTAGTTCATGAGATTGAGCCCCAAGGTGGACTCTGCATGACAGTGCGGAGCCTGCTTGGGATTCTCTCTCCCTTTCGCTCTGCCCCTCCCCTGCTCACGCTCACTTGTGTGCATGTGCTCTCTCTCAAAATAAATAAATAAACGTGAAAATTTTTTTAAAAAACTGGGAAAATACCTTTACCACACATGTTAAAAGGCCTGCAACCTTACTTTGAAATCAATCAGGAATATAAGAATTCCATTAATAACTGCATAAATACACAAACCGGCAATTCAGACACCAAAAACAGTAGGAAAATCTGAGAACATGAATCACAATTTCAAACTTATAAACAGTTTGGCCCAGGCATTCTACTTGCAGGAATTAATTCTAAAGCCATACATATCATGCAAAGATGTTTATTAAAGCAGCGTTTAATATTAAAAAGCTGGAGGCCACCTAAATGGCCACGGTTTGGGGATTAGTTAAATCGGGGGTCACAAAAGCAGATGTTTTCAGCGGCTGGCACAGGCAATGAAAAAATAAGCTCAACAGGCCGGCTCTGAAACTGCAGACGGTAAGTGGTGCGGTCTGCAGTGAACTGGAGAGCTCCGGCCCATTTCAGCAATTCCCACCGTAAACACCGTGTGTGCCCAGGCCCCCCACCCCTCAGGGTGCGATGTGTGATCCCTGTGATCCATTGCCAGGGGAAGAGTACTGCTGCCTGGGGCTTCTCTCTGAGAGCAGCTGGGAGGATCCCCTAACTGCCAAGGTTCCTCAGGCTGGAGCAGCTCCAAGAGGATGGTGCCAAACCTGACAGGCATCTGCTCCCGCACGGAGCTTTCCTCCAGGCTCCGGCCACCCAGCCTGGTTTTACGGGCCCAGGTTCAGATCGCAGAGAAGGGAGGGGTAGGGGGGCGGGGGCCGGGGTGGCAGTCGGGGAGTGAACACTAGGCCTTCTGTGGGGTCTTCCCTCTCCAAGGGAACAAGATGGAGATGGGAGGAGTGTGAACGGGGGCGAACACACGCAGCACGAACCTTGCTGAAGGGTACATGAATCGCCGTAGTGATCTCACACCAGCAACTCGAGCACTGTTTCTGCAAATGCTCACACCAAGTGCTGAATTCACAGGATGGTCGCTGGACATTCTTTCAGGAATAAGCCTCTGGGCCGAGGCTGCCTTCAAGGGCCCAGCTGCCACAGAGAAGTGTGGCCACAGATAACGTGGTGGGTGGCATAAGGTATTTTATCACAGGAGCTGGACTCATCCCAGGAACCGGTTTAAGTTAATCCTAGTTAATCCTGGTTTCGGTTTATCAGTACAGCCTTGGCAGCCCTCGAAAGCGGGAAGCTTCCACGTGGATCTGGAACTGTATGTTTCTCCACAATGCGTGAGGATGACCTTGTACTTGGGCCTGCCGTTTCTGGGAATAAGAGCCCCTGGGAGAGGGCAGCAGATTTCCTGACTTCACTTCATTTGAAACACCACTCCCTTAAGATTTTTTAAACTCCAGAAGAGACACATCAAATGGAGAAGAGATTAGCAGTCACCAAGAGTTAGGAAACAGGGTGTGTGTGTGTGGGGGGGGTGCCTTATCAAAGCCAGCAGGGGTGCTCCTTGTGGCAACGAGCTGTCCTTCATCTCCACGTATTAATGTCCATATCCTGGTTGTGATAAGGCACCGTAATTTTGCAAGATGTGGACAAAGGACCTCAACACATATTATTTCTTACAACTGTACGTGAACCTACAATGACCTCAAAATAAAAAGTTTAGTTACAAAAAGGGAATATAATCTTTAAAAGATACCTCCATGTCTGAAGGCTACAAAATCCTAGAATAGTGTTTAATATTCAATAGGATTTTCCTGAACAAAGAGCAAATAGAAGGGACCGGTGGCTCTGTAACGGGGATCTGAGTTGGCCCTTCCCCCGGCAGCCGGCCACCCTCGGACCCAATGTTGTGCACAGTGCAAACTCAGCATTTACAAACGGAAGCGCTCGACAGGTGTGGGTGCCCAGATCCAGCTCTCGGTGTCTCTCTGGGGATCTCTCTTTTTCTCTGATCCTCTCTCTCTCTCTCGGGATCTCTTTTTCTCTGATCCTCTTTCTCTCTCTCTCTCTCTCTCTCTCTCTCTCTCTCTCTCTCACACACACACACACACACACACACACACACATCCATCTCTCTCTTTCTTTCTCTCTCTCTCTCTCTCTCAAGGGCACCATCAGGATTAAAGCCGTTTTGAAAAAGAACATCAATGTGGGAACTTCCCAGGTCTTACAGCTTCTAGGCAGGCACAGAAGGGATACCATCTGATCGGAGAACACATAAAAGGTCTGTTTGAATCAGTGTGTGTGATATTTGAACCCTGTGACTAAGAAAGTCACAACAGAATTAGGCTCATCTGAAGTACTAACTAGACTCTTCAAAGCAGACAACATTTAACCAGGAAGTGCAGCTACCACAGCAGGGCCCTTGACAAAACCATGAAGTAAGTTGGGGACCTGGCCCCACCTCTGTGTTTTGGGCAGCCCACATCGTTATCTTTCACTCTTCCCCTGGTGGTTCACCTCTCCCAGCTCAGTATTACGCACATAAGTAAGATTTACTGAACGCCTGCTATGTCAGGTACTCTGCTAAGCACTTTAAAAGCATTTTCTAATTTAATTTTCTCAATAACCCTGACATAAATACGATTAGTATCTTCCTCCTAGGTTAAGTGGCTTGCCTAGGGTTATGTATCTCGTCAACAGTGAAGCTAGGACTGAATCCAGTCTCTTGGTCGGTATGTTATACTGCTTCCTATGCTCATTTTGGTCTCCAGGGCATCCAAGGCACCCCCTGCATTCTAAAAGGACAGGGGGGGAGATCCTGCATAGACTGAACATCTTTTATATGCTTTACACAAGCTATCTCTTCTAGGCTCAAATAACCCCTTATGACAGATATGCATTATCTCCATTTTAAAGATTAGCAAACAAAGACAGAGAGTCTGAGGGCCCTTGAAGAGTTTTAATCTCACATTTATTTAGCAGATGAAGAAACCAGAGCCCCAGAAAGATTAGGTGGCTTGCTGAAAGACACAAAGCTAGTTACTGTCAGAACTGAGATCTGATTCTCAATCTGTGGCTCTCTCTAACTGTATCGAAGTTGTTGCTCTGAAAGGAACCAGCATATGAATAATAGAGCAGGACTGCCAGGCCCTTCGCTAAATGCTTTTCATGCTTTACCAACTCCAATCTAGGGGATTCCCAACACTTCAGTTCCAATCAATGTTCTCTACCAACGTCTTACCAAAGAAGTGGCAAAGAATTTAAATTACACATCAATCCAATTTATAAGCCAACTAACATGCTCCTACACACACAGATGAATGGCTGGTGCAAAAAAAAAAAAAAAAAATGATGAAAAGATGTGGAAAGTTTTTCAAAGAACACACAGTGGTTTCAAACAACGTAATCAAATAACACACTCTGAGCACCTGTGTGTCATGGCTAAGGCTAGGCACGTCCAAGAAAGAAAATATGGAGCCTCTGAATTAGACAAAGGCTTACCACCAGGGCACACATAACACTTCTCACGTAAGTTGTGACAAAAACAATGGTCTTATCATCAGAAAATCAGGAGGATTAAAAAAAACCTAAGGCCACCACTTATTCACCTCGAGTCTCTGGGCCTCACTGTCAAGTACATGGGCATAAAACCCATTGTACGAGGGTTCTGTGAGAGGCAAATGGAAGAAAACATTTACAGGGACCAACCATACAACATGCACTCAATAACTGCTACTTTCACCATTTTCTCCTCAAATTCTACAACCTTAAGAGAACAAGTGTCCCTGCCAATAAAATTTAAAGACAAGGTAAAGGGGAAACAAAGACGTTATTAGTCAAAGCTTCAGGTAGACAAGATGACTGTGTCCTAGAGCTCTACTCCACTGCCTGATGCCGGCAGTTAACGACCTGTACGGTACCCCTAAACATTTGCCAGGAGGGTAGATCTTATGTTAAGTCATCTTATCACAATAGTAATAATAATAAAAAAAGAGGGTGGGAGGAAAAGAAAGACAAATAACCAACATGAAGGTTACTACAAATATTCAATACCTACGTCTAAGGTAAGAAACGGAAGTTTACAGAAAAGCTAGCATTGAACAGACAACAGAGTGTGAGAGAAGGAAAACCGGGGACTGAGTGCCCAAATGACACTGACAAGCACACTGTGACAGAGATACAATGGGAGAGTATATCAAATGTTCGCCACGGCCATTAAGACTTTTCTACAATGGATACCTTTGTTTTCACAGAGGTTACCTTTAGTCAAACTGAAAGTGTTCTGAAAATAATGCCTTTTTGGTTAGCATGACATTTCCTGAACAACAGCATAACTACTGCATAACCCACAGTTACAAAGTAAACAGAAACAGCAGAAGAATGTAAAAATTAAATTGTTCCAAAAGAGAATTATTTATATAAACAATGAAATGTAAGGCCTGCCAATCTGCAGTATGTTCTGAATCGGCATGAAAAAAATCATTTGGTGTCAATAGCAAATACTCTTCTAGTATCACAGAATTCCCAGGAATACACAATAAACCTGAAATCAGTTTTCCTGGTCTCCATAGTCCCCATCACACATTATCTGAAAGAAGATTCTTTTACTGCTTTGTAGCATGGAATAAGTACCTAGTATGTGCCTGGAGCTCATTGTCGGTTTGTTTTGCTTTGTTTTCTTCATGTAAGAAAGCACTCGAGGATTAACAGAGACCGGAGGCAACCTGGGGATTTGGGTTCTAGGCCTAACTCTGGCATTAAGCAGGAAAGTTGCCTTTTAATGTCTCTGGACTTCAAATCTTCAAACTCTGAAAGACATAAGAAACCTTGCCTTGCCTCCTTCACAGGAACACAGTAAGCATCACCAAATTGAAGAGGAAAGTATAAATGCTCTTTTAACTATATTAAGTGTTATATTAACCTAACATGTGATGGCGGTGATAACATTACCACCATCGGCAAACAAAGGTATACCAGAAGTCTGAGCTTAACTATTCCCTTGGCCTTCTGCGTCTGGGTTGTTATTGTTCAAAGATGTCATTTTCTTTTACTAAAGTAAAATAAAAAGTGAGATGCTAATAAAATAAGTAATACTTAACATACTGTGAACCAAAACCAAACATAAGCAATCTTACAATTCTCTGCTGGTAGAATTCTACCATAGTTCTAAAAATAAACCTAGTTCAAATAACCCCAACCTACATTTTCATTTGATCCTTCTTCTGGCTCTTTGGGAAAAACCGGACAGGTGGTATTATGCTTTTTACAGACCACAGAGACAGGTCGTATAATGCTTTTTACAGACCACAAATCTGAAACTCAAAGAGGAGAGTGACACCTCCACCGTGCTGGCTGAAGCCAAGGCCACGCACCCATCTTCTGACATGACTGAACATTCGTTCTGCTCGCTTCACACAATGTCCAACTTCCAGAATGATGAACTACTTTTATCACTCATTTTACGCAGCCGGCCACCTCTCTGTACCACAAATAAGTTCCACACAGGAGGCTACGTGCGCGAGAAGCGAGGGGGAGGCGTCTCTCGGCACCAGGCGTGTGCTGCAGCAGAAGCAATCGAAAAGTGGCCGGATTTGAAAACTGCCAGTATGTTAACAATTTATGAAAGGATGGGCGGGCGCAAAGAAAAACTATACGGAACAGAGAAGTAAGGGAAAGCAAGCAAGCACTGGGAAGCCCCAAGAACGGTACCCACGATCACCCTGGGTAATTCATTTCCAGCGGGCAACAGCTCTCCTTCCTCTCTCTTACAGCAGGTCGACGTCAGTGTCTCTGGGATGTATTTCTGGTTTTCAAGTGGAAGCCAGTGTCAAATCACCAGGGAAAAGGAATTGGGTTACTGCAGTTTCCTCTGCGGACAGTGTTTCAGGAAAGGCAGGGAGAAGGGAGGGAAGGAGGAGGAAGTTAACATTTATGAAGTGCCTATGTTGAGGGCACTTAATATGCACTACCACATTTAATTCTCATACAGACACAAAATCCATCTGATAGGTGCTAGGATTACCTCTACTTCGCAGATGAGGAGACTGAGGCACAGAGGGGAAAAGAAACTAGCCTAAAACTATACTCGGTAAGTGCTGGGGTCAGGATCAGAAAAGTCTGACTGCAGGGCTTTTAACTAGCAGGCGTTAGCAAACCAGCAGGCACTTAGGTACAGGTACGCATAGGCAACTCATGTGTCCTCACAAACAGACCCCACGGCAATGTTGTAAGACCTTCTAAACAAATGTGAAATACAACACTTTCCTGTCTGATACTTAGATGTGCAGAACAACCTATGTACCCAAAGAGCTCGATCTTGCTCAGTAGTGTTTCAATACATTTCTCAATAAAAATCAATATTTATTTCTCAATAAATTTCTCAGTAGCATTTCAATTAAACCAACCATTCCTCCTGTCTGAATCCTCTTCTCCCTACCCCTTCTTCCCTCAAAATCTCAGTCCCAACAGCATCCAGCTCCAACAGTGAGATGAAGAAAGGAAAAGAGACGTGCATCCCAAATGCATTCCACTCAGTTTCTCCTGCTTAGAGTAAACGTGTCATCAAAGGCAGAAGACGCTCGATTCTATTGTATTTCATTTGAGTGGCGGAACAACAAGATTTTTTAAGTAAATGTACTCATGTCAGAAGACGGAATGATACAAGGAATACATCTCAGGTAATGAGAAAAGTTCACACCATGTTTTTTCTTTCAAAGGCATGAGGCTATAAAAGCAAATACTGCTTTCAGAATTCTAAAGGAGATTCTTTCTTCAGATGGGGGTGAGAAAATTGGCATAAAGCTCCTTGTCTTCTCAGTATTTCATGTTCCAGAAATATAGATTACTGAACTGTCAGGAGTCCATGTGAGGAAAAAAATGGGAGGTGAGGCCGAGAAGGAAGACTGGAAAAAAGTATCTTTGAAGCTCAAAGGAAGAAGAGTGAACACAGATACGTCTAGGTGAATGAGATCACAATTCTAAGTCATGGCTGCGGGGTCGGCAATAAAAAAAACAATTTACATTTGCCCCAGCTGAAAATTTCAAGTTCTGCTTTCTAGATTGATAAATAATTTACATTTAAAAATATTTTTTAGCCTTTGGAACCTTCTTACTGATGAAGAGTAAATAATACTAAACTTAGAATAGTTTTCCTTTCTCTCCTCTGACTTCAAATTTAGCAAAATTAAAGGAACTGAACCAAACCTGGCTTTGGTTGTAATGAGATTCATACTCATTTCAGGTTCTGATTACAGCAATTAGGAAATCCCGTCCTCCGAGAATTCCTTCACTTGTTAATGCCAACCCAAGAACATTCGGACACTCCCGCCTCTAAGTGTTTGCCAGGAGACTGATCACGCACCTTCCTGTGATACAGGTGCTATGACTACGTTAAGGTCTAATTGGTTTATATAAACAGCACCAGATTGTGGCAGAGAGAGAACTCTGAATAAATTTACTAGCTGCCAATAAAACGGAAAACAAACAAACAAAAACATTAACTACAAAAAAAAAAAAAAAAAAAAAAGAGAGAGAGAGAAAGCCATAAAAGCATAAGTATGTAACTCGCTTCTCAAAACTGAAAGACTAAAGCATGAGCCTTACAAAACAAAAGTGGCAAATTACAGAAAGCTTCGTTCTCTGTTTAGGAATGGGCTGATGAAGTGATCGACTTTAAAATCACTACAAACAACCTAAATGTCTATCGACAGAAGACTGGCTGAATCAGCTGTCATACAGCCACACAACACAACACCAAGCATCAGAAAAAATGGAACGAGGACTCTCTCTGTACAATGCTGCGGAGTGATTTCTAGGCTATACAGTTAAGTGAAAACAGGTAGATTAAAGTACATGATGAAAGTATGTGAACTATTGCTTATCTAAGGAGAGTACAAATACACATGTATATGTGAATATATATAACCAAAACGTAACAACAAAAAAGGAGAGAGGCTTTAACAGAAGTTTTAATAGTAGAGGGTTTAAGGACAGAGGCAAAGTCCAAATAACTCTGTTCTGTAAATCTACCTTTGGAGCTGTATAGTTTATATAATTGTAAACTGAAACAATAAAAAGCAATATCTAAAAACACAAGATGAGAAAACAAATCTATCTACATACTGTGTCTGTGGCATAACCACACAGACAGAAATTATTGCAAGTGACTTAAGCATACAATGATTTGACCGCACATCTCACCGGGGATATGGCCTAAGGACAAAGAGAAGTGCAATACAAATATTAAACTGTTTTCAGTAATTATTGTTGGTGGAAGTGATGGTATTGTGATTCGGGGATGGCATATGTACTGTGGGACATAAAGCAGATGACAAGTTACATTGCAGTTGCTGAGACCCTTAGGGTGAGGGAATGAGTTACAGATGTAGGATCGATGTGTTTAAGAGCAAGCCCTGTAGTATTCAACCTGTACTGGAAATAGCGTAAGAACTCATGAGTTTGTAATAAACATACTCTCTGGTCTTACCCACTGAAAAGGCCTATGGGAAAATGATGACCTAACTGCGGTGAGCACTCCCTGTACCCAGAACATGGTCTCTAAATACTATTTCCCACTAAAAGGAAGCAGAAAATTCCTCCTAACAATGGCTGTTTCCATGAATTAAAAAAAACAAAAAACAAAAAACAAAAAACAAAAAACCAAAAAACAAAGAACAAAGAACAACAATAACAACAACAAAAAACAGCAGAATGGTGGTTGCCAGGGACTGGGGATCAGGGAAAAGGAAAGATGTTGGTTAAAGGGTACAAAGCTCTAGCTATAAGATGAGTACTCTCTGGCAATCTAATGTACAGCATGGTGCCTATAATTAGCAATAGTGTATCATATACTTGAAAGTTGAGAGTAGATCTTAAAACTTATCAACACACACACACACACACACACACACACACACACACACACACACATATATATAATTGTGTGTGGGGATAAAAGAGTTAACTGACCTGACTGTGGTAATCATTTCACGATATATACATGTATCAAATCATCATGCTATACACCTTCAACTCACATATATTCTGTGCCAATAATACCTCAAAAAAGCTTTAAAAATGTGGCTGCTTCCAGGTTTGGAGCAAGAAACATACAACATGAGCCTGGAACAGCTCATCACATTAGAAAGAAAGGAGGCCATGAGAAAAGTTGCTGGGGAGTATATACATCACCAAACCAATTTTTTTTATTTTAAAAAGAACTATTGGGGTCATAGCGAGATGGAAGAATTTGAACATAAAAAATAGTAACTGCAAAGATTGAAATGCATCAAATATTTTAATATCGCTGCTTTTCCTATATAAATTATAGCTGAGATTACATAATTAATGAAGCACTTCACTATAGAAATATTTCAGTTGGTAAATGGAAAAGGAGTGATCAAATGTCACAATTTTGCAACCCCTAATGAAATAATGCATGTAGGCAATGACCCTCAGTGGCTTATAGAAGAGAAAGAGAGATGAGCATATATTCAGGTATCCTGAACCTCCTGATGGAAGTGCACATGCCATCTATGAAATATCCTTGCCAAAAAGAACTGATTTTAGTCTGAGTTAGCTTCTAGATCAGCAGTTCTTAGAGTACAGCCTGCAGACACCTGGGAAACCCCTCACACCCTCTTAAGGAAACTGTGGAACCAAACTGTCTTCATAGAGATACGATTTGCCCTTTCCACCGTTGCTGACATTTACACTGACGGTACAAAAGCAACAGTGAGTAACACTGCTAGCCCCTCTGTATGAATCAAGTGGCACCAAACGGTACTAGCAGCTATTGAATTCTTCACGACCACAGGCTCCAGTTAAAAAACAAAAACAAAAACAGAAACAAAAAACCTAACAAGGGGCAACTGGGTGACTCAGTTAAGCATCTGACTCTTGATCTCAGCTCAGGTCTTGATCTCAGGGTGGCGAGTTCAAGCCCTGCCTTGGGCTCCATGCTGGGTGTGAGGGCCCACTTAAAAAAAAGAAAACAAACAAACAAACAAACAATTTTCTTAAGAATGTCCTTGATGGGGCACGTGGGTGGCTCAGCTGGTTAACTGTCCGACTCTGGGTTTCGGCTCAGGTCATGATCTCAACACTTTGTGAGTGTGGGACCCGCATCCAGCTCCCCGCTGACAGTGTGGAGCCTGCTTGAGATTCTCCATCTCTCTCTCTCTCTCTCTCTCTCTCTCTCTCTCTCTGTCCCTCCCCCACTCGCGCTGTCTCTCTCAAAATAAATAAATAAACAAACTTTAAAAAAAAAAAAAGAATGTCCTTGATGAAGTAGTAAAAAGCAGTAATTTTATTTAAGTTCAATCTTGGAGTATGTCTTTTTAATACCATCTGCGACGAAATGGGAAGTTTGCATAAAGCACTCGGGCCGTGCCGTGCACCGCACTGGGTTGGCTGGCTTGAAGCAGAGTGCTTGTGCAAATAAGCTGTGACGCGAACGAGCTGCTTTTCTCATGGAACACTGTTTCTCCTTGAAAGAATGCCACACTGTGGCCACTCGGACTTGGAAACGTGGAAGCCACGTTCTCACAAATGAACAAAGTAAGGCTTGTCGCTTCACGGGAAACCACGCAACAGTGTGCGCTGCCAGCGATGAAACTCCAACTTCCAGACATTAGGTTCCATTCGGCCAGTGGGACAGTTAAGGCTGTGTACTCGTCTTTTAAAACTCATTTCTAAATAAATGGGCAATAAACTCAAAGACAAATTGTTTGGACACTGATTCTTTTGTTTCTATACAATGGCAGATAAAGTTTCAAGCTGTAGATACCTCGTTCCCAGAAAACATCAAGATGCATCAATTTAAACATGAGTCAATAAAGCATTCCTGCTACCATATTGATAATTTTAAATTACAAATAAAGTATTCATTCTTACCTCCCACCTAATGTCTAATTGCTGAAGTGCGTAACTAAAAGCAAAGAGCGCAGCCTCTCACACAATGAATAATCAATTATGTCCTGACAGCAGCATAAAGCTTCTTTATAAAAACCCATAGAAATCTCTGCTTCACAGTCACATTTGGAGCCCTGACCTAGGAAAGGAGAGTTAAGACAAAGTCTGATGAAATCACAGGCTGTTGTCACCCTCCTGGGGAAACCTCAGCACTGAAATTTATCTTTCCCTCCCACAAAGAGCCATCTGATGGCTTTAACTGCATAGGGAATCCAGACAATCAATCTTGTTCAGGTTCTGTTACTTTTATCAAATTAAATTTGAATTAACAGTTCAATGGTTTTACATCCTGATGGGCCCATTATCGCACAACTTCAGAGAGATATTAGTTTAGCTCTTTGAGTTGCATTAGGAGTCTATTATTAATTTTTCTGATACACGAAGGAAAAAACCTAAAAGACTACTAAATATTTCCCAAAAAAGAAGGGCACACGGGGCATTTCCTTATCGACCAGCTGGCCTTTAGTCCCGCACCTCTCCGCTCACACACCCACACCCGCTGGGCTCCAAAAAACGATCTCTCCGTGCTTCCCGGCATCCCACATTCCTCAAGGCCTCCACGCACCCTTTCCCTCCTCTAGATCAAGAATTCCTTTTCTTCTTTCAAAATACACTTCAAATGAGACTTCCTGATGCCTTCCCTGGGGTTCCTGCTGAGGTTCTTGCTCCCTCTTCTGGGCTCCCACAGCAATTTTTATATGCACTTTATAAACAGAATTTACCACAATAGCTTACAGAAGGTGGTTCAGAGGATGGACTCTGGTGCCAAACTGCTTTGGGTCAAATCCCCGCTGTCCACTTACCATCTGTACCACTTTAGCCCATTACTTACTCTCTTTAAGCCTCACTTTGCTCATCCGTAAAATAGCAACAATACTACCTGCCTCCTGGGAAAGTTACAAGGACTGAGCTAATACATAGGAAGGACTTAGTCCAATGCCAAGCACATAGGAAGTTCTCAATAAATGTAAGCTATTATTAGCACAATGTATCAAAGTGATTTGATTATCTGTCTTGTTTGCTACACTATCAACTCTCTCAGGATAGTGACTGTATTTGTTGAATTAATTCAGAGACTGTGTTCAGAGTGTAATCAAAATAGTGTGCTAACCATGGGGCTCTCTGCTGTCAGCGTAGAGCCCACTTCAGATCCTCATTCTCCCTCTCCCTCTGTCTCCCCCATTCACACACTCTCTGTCTTTCAAAATAAATAAATCAACTTAAAAAAAATAGCGTGCTAACTTTAAGTCAGGCAATTGCTAGATGTTAGGAATACAAAGATGAGTTAAATCAGTCCTGGCTGTCAAGGATCTCTCAGCCTTGCCTATTCACACAAAGTATACACACAGAGGGCTTCAGTGAATAGAGACTGAATTAACGTGGGGGGCAACTACTATCAATTCTGTAGAATGAGTCGTAAGATATCTGGAAACAACTTCATTTGAATAAATAAGAAACTTACTCCAAAAACTAACAGACCAAGAACTAATAATCAATAATACTTAATAAAGTTATTAAGACTGAAAAGTACTAGATCATTTAGATCTGCAGAAGCTCTGGCTGACTCTATTTAGACTCGAACCAGGAGTGGGGGTGCACCTGGGTGGCTCAGTTGGTTAAGCATCTGACTTCAGCTCAGGTCATGATCTCGTGTTTCATGGGTTCAGGCCCCATGTTGGGCTCTGTGCTGACAGCTCGGAGCCTGGAATCTGCTTTGGGTTCTGTGTCTCCCTCTCTCTCTGCCCATCCCCTGGTCATGCTCTGTCTCTCTGTCTCTCTCAAAAATAAACGTTAAAAAAAAAAAAAGGTGGGGGGCACCTGGGTGGCTCAGTCGGTTGAGCATCCAACTTCAGCTCAGGTCATGGTCTTGCGGTCCGTGAGTTCGACCCCCGCATCGGGCTCTCTGCTGACAGCTCAGAACCTGGAGTGTGCTTTGGATTCTGTCTCTCTCTCTCTCTCTCTCTCTCTCTCTCTCTGCCTCTCCCCTGCTCACACTCTCTCTCAGAAATAAACATTAAAAAAAAAAAACCCCACACAGAAAAACCTATGCAGAATTTTTTAAAACATTCTATTTTTTTCAAATGTAAGCAATAGTTTAAGAGTAATAAATACGTTCTTGCTGTAAAAACAGTTAAAACTGACATTCTCAAAGGTAATGACTCATCAAATCATTTCACATGCTGTTTTTTATCTCTGCGGTCACCTGTGTGCATATACACAGAAATATGTACCATGTTTTGTGGTTATTAAAAAACAAAAATGGTGTCACACTGTTTACGTTATTTTGCATTTTACTGTTGTTACACCGACTCCTATATATACACAGGTATGTTTCCTGACTCTATTCTCTACACCTCTAATCTGTGTTCTATTCTTATGCCAGTTATCACAATGCTTTCATTGCTGTGGTTTTGTGCGATCTGACGCCTGGTGGTATAGGTCCAACCTCATTATCCTTCTGGTTCAAAAACATCTTGATACATTTCCATATGGGAAGGAACTCTGGCCTATGTTTTAGACATCTGTGTACCTAGGTTTTCAATTGTAGAGACATCACATCATAAATAGTAATATTCTCTTCCCACTCTGACATTCCTCTATCTTTAGTAACTCTCTCTTCCCTTCTCTCTCGCAGTTTTTTGGGACCTTCTTCCTTTTCAACTTGATCGAATCTGTCATGCGTGGGTCCTTTCCAAGAACCAGCATTTCGTTTTACAACTTTAACAACTCTGTTGTTTGTTTTCTAATGCACCGAATTCTGCTTTTACCTTTATCCTATTTTGTCTTATTTTCAGTCTTTCTTACATCCTGAAAAGAAAATACACTTAAGGCAATAAATCTTCCTCAGAGTACCATTTTTGCTGCATCCTATAGGTTTAATTTACAGATCTGAACCCTGCAGGTATTTGTAACTCATTTCCAAATAGTTTACAACTTCTACTTTATCTTGAAAACAATAAATATTTGGAGATATACTCTTACATTTCCAAATGGAACAAAGTGGTTTTAGCTATTTTATTGTTAATTTCTAATTTTCTTGTGTTCTAGTCTGTGAACGTGGCCTGTATCGTTTCTTTATGGGATTTTTTTCTGAGCAACTTTAAAACATAGTCAAATTTTGTGACTCTTCCATATATGTCTTCAAAGTGTCCTAGAGATTTGAAAAGTGTTCCTATTTTCGGTTTTATCAACCTTGTTAACTGTAGTCCTCTGTTTTTTTTTGTTTTTTGTTTTTTTTTTTTTTTGTTTAACTAAAATGTCCAATTCTGAGAAGACAATTTACGCCTTAATCTATGGCTGCCGTTTTCTCATTGTCACCTGTGTTTCTAGCAATTTGGGAGAAGTATACATACTTACAGAAGTTCACGACTTAGGTCTTCTGACCAAGCACAGCTCTTAGCAATAGAAAACATATCTTTTCCCCATGCACTATGTCTTAGATTCTATTTTATCTGATATTAATATTCTTTCAGCTACTTCCTTTCAGCGAGGATTTTGCTGAGTGTGTGTTTTTCTTGTTTTAAACTTTTCAGTGTTATTTTATTTTCGTTATTATCTCTTATTAACAAGATTTAGCTGGATTTTGACTGTTATTTTGATCCCAAGGTGATTTTAACGCGCTCACATGTCTATAATTACCGAAGTGTTTACATCGGGGCTGCTATCAACCATGTCACTCTGCTCCCGCCACGACGGGCTTCGTTCTCTCCTGACATCACTGAGCCCACCACATCCAGCTTCAGAGCCTTTGTACATGCTGCCCCTCTTCATTCAGGTCTTGGTAAATGTCTCCTTGCTCTGCAAGACCTTCTCTCATGCTATCTCTTTACTGTGGCTTTTTTTTCCCTCCAATGCCATTATTACCTGAACAGATAGATTATCTGACCTAACGTCTGTCTCCCTCACCACTGCAAGCTCCAGCCGCATCTGTCTTGTTCACCCCTCCTGGCATTCAAGCCACCTTAGACTAAAAGATTACAGTGTGTTTCTGGAAGATTCGTGAGTCAAACTGGATTTAAGCTTACAGCTTTTTATGGTTTTGCAAACGGCAAAATGGGAGGGTCTGAATTCTCCTTGAAGCAACTTTCATTGCTTGTAATGTGTTTACAGACTCTGAAATGCTGATTTTAGGGAATATTGCATTTTCAAGCATCTTTTATTATACTTTTATTAATTTATTTATACTTTAATCACAATATATATTACACATTAAAGGAAACCTTTGTTGCTTTTCCAACGTGGCAAATAAGGTAATTCATTTTAGAAATGCAAAAGTATTCAATTTCAGATGAAAATATGATGGGTTTTGTCAGTATTCAATTCTACCACTCCTGACAAAATTACTTCCTATTTGCCATTTTGGGCAAAAAATTCATTTCAAAATAGCAACTGCCTTCACAGGAAGAAAGAGAGCATCTTTTTCATAATTAAAACCTGTTAAATGTATTAAATTTCATAGCTAAATGGTGTTAAATGCCTGGGAAATCAGCGTCTCTAAGAGATTGTTGAAGGAGACATGTTAGCTAGTCTGACACACAACCTTCTACAAACTCAGTGAAATTATTCAGAATACTTTCTTCACGCCACAAATTGGCTTGTTCTTTGCCAAATGTCACTTACAAACAGATACTTTCCGGGGCGCCTGGGTGGCTCAGTCGGTTGAGAATCCGACTTCGGCTCAGGTCATGATCTTGTGGTCTGTGAGTTCGAGCCCCGTGTCAGGCTCTGTGCTGACAGCTCAGCCTGGAGCCTGCTTCGGATCCTGTGTCTCCCTCTCTCTCTCTCCCCCTCCCCTGCTCATGCTGTCTCAAAAGTAAATAAACATTAAAAAAAAAATTTTTTTTAATGGATATTTTCCTTCTTTTCTGTGCTTCTTTGGAAACTCCAATAGGAGTACAGGAGACGCAAAAGGAGAGTAAAAAAGAAATTTGAAAAAATCACGCAATGCTAATAAATCACGAATACATCCTTATTTCTGAATTTCTATACTGCCAATAGGAAAGAAAAAAAGCTATACCGCACTCTAAAAACTTTTAGACCAGAATTTAGCAAGTTAGAATCAAGTGTAAGGTTGGTTAGAAAAAAAGCTGTACTGCACTCTAAAAACCTTTAGAGCAGAATTCAGCAAATTAGAATCGAGTGTAAGGTTGGTTAGAGCACAGATCACTCGGCCCCCAGAGATTCCGATTCACGAAGTCCAGGGTGGGGCCTGAGAAACCGCATTTCTAACAAGTTTCCAAGAGATACCAACGCTGCTGGCCTGGGGAAGACTCTTCAAGAAACTGTCTGAGGCCGTTATTTCAAATGCTCGGTTTGGGGTTAAGGCAAGAGCTACCTAGCAAGAACTTGAAGGCATTAAAAATCATTTTCATCTGCTCTGGTACTTTTTGAAACAGCAGCTCATGTACACCCCACCTAAACTTTCTTTCATTGCTTGGTCTGAGATTCTCTTAAAAGAGAAATTAAAAATTCTGTTGACATTTGGACAGTAAAAGTAGAATAAAATTTTACATGGTAGGATAGGTTGGTTCAGGTACAATGTGGACATATACTCATCCTAAGGATTTACAGCAAGAATCCCAGTCAAATGCCCCTAAATGCCAGCCAGGTCAGTCAATACACATGAATAAAGGAGGCCAGACATTGAGAACCAGACCTAAAAAGGGCAGCAGCTGTGCAGCTGCAGACAGTTATGATCAGGTCTTCCAAGTTTTCAAAATAAGCCAGCGATCCACCATTTTATCTAAAAGCTCTCAATTTTCAAACCTGAGCAACTACTCAAAGGTTTGTAAACACAATACAGGCACACAAAAAGGTCTGTGGGCCGGAGGCTGCCAGTTTACAAGCTCTGTGTAGAGGGAGTCTCAGGACCTCCTCCCACCCGGGCCAGGCACAGTCCAGGTTGGGCAATGTGCTCACCTACTCGCGGCGCTCGTGGCCACTCCCTCCAGCAGCTGCCTATTCCCAGAATGGAAAGCACGCTCTCTAAACACCTATGAAAGAAAGCCTCTCTGCATAAGCAGCTTGCCCACCAAAACAACTTGTCGGCCAGTAATCCTAGTATGGGAAAACTATGGCAGAGAGAAGAGAATTCTTCCAACACTGGAGCTACCGACCCAAAAGCAGTGATTAAAATGCCCGGAATTTCGGGATCACTAACTTTTATCAAAGAAAAGGACACTACACCTAGGAATACAGATTTGAGGATTGTGAAGCTTTCTGTCACAGTGATGGTATCCGGTATCCAGAAGTTATTTCATCTTTGCCTAGAGACTCACTCAACCGAGAAAATCAGTCCTTACAAATACGCTGAAGGCAACCACGTGGGCAACACCGAATCGCCAAAATAATTCAAATCTCACGAGTCTACTAATAAATGAGTGAATAGCTGACAGTAACACGTGATGCTGAAGAAGTAAATGAATGAACAGATGACAAGGCACATGAAGCGGGCTCTAACAGGGCTTCAGGGACTCAATAGTAAAACAGCCTCAGGTGGGTTATTCTGATGCTCAAATGACCTCTGTCACCGTTAGCACACACGATGACATTCCTGCTACTGTACAGTGGTAGAAATTACCTATGGGATAAGGAGGTCATTACCTCAAGGCCAGTGAGTAGGAGAGTAGAAAGACAGGGCCAGAAAGGCCTCCCAGAATCCAACCACAATGTCCAATCCAAATTCTTTCATAAGCAACATCAGAATGACGACAGAATTTAAGAGTGTAAAAGTTAAAAATCCCTAAAGAGAAAATTCTTTTCAAAAAATGTTCAAAAAAAGGAATGCAGACTCCTTAGCTTACTTTTTCCCCCAATTTTTTATTGCCTCTGCTCACTGAATCTCTGTGAACATTAACACGTGTCTGTGGTTGAGGGAGAATGTTCCACTGCAGAGAAAGGAAAAACACACCCAGTTTTTCATAAGAAACTTTGGAACAATTTAATATTCATCCTCAGGCAACATTCAGAATAATCCTCTCAGAGAGTCTAAAATTAGGGTAATGATTAGCAAAACAGAAAAGACACCACACACCAGCATGAACTGCCCCCCAGTGTAATTCTTAACTATAAAGTCACAATCCCAAATCAACTAGAAATGTGGGTCCTTACTCGATGAGGATTTCTTTTACCATTAAGAATTCCAAGCTCGACAAAAAGACAAATGGCAAGTGAATGAAGGATTTTTAGTGCAAAGAAGATGCCATTAGACCCAGACCTACTCAAATGTCAGCGAAGATGCCGTCTCGAACCCATGAGGCCCTCAGCCCAATGGCCAGAGGCTTACACTGCACAAGAAAATGCTCTAGCGCTTTTGGTGAAGTGACAGAACTGGATGTGTGTTGTGGCAAATAACTCTGCCCAGCAGACAGAACCACTGGCTTCCAGCACTACTTACAAACTCATAGTCTCCATCCTGCGGCACTTTCCAATCTGAGGAGTTCCTCAGGGGGCCAGGTACGCTTTTGCCGAAGCTATTGATCTGATTTTCCTTTTCTTTTTGTTCAAAGTATTCAAGGAACGATGGTTTTGCGGGCTGCATGGTCTCATCCCTTCCTGAAAACCAAGAACAACAAAAGGAGAAAAATGATATCTTCGACCTCAGATAAGTTTAATGGATACATCCATCCCCAGACGGCCTTCATTCGGCCTGTGTGTCAGTCAGTGGCTTTTTTAGAGAAGGACCCTGAGGAGAATCTAGTAAAAACCACAGGAAATGCACAAATGCTCACTCCAAATGCTTCTCATGGAATTTCAGAGGACTGTGGCCCCCCTCAAATACATGCAAATATTTCCCCAGGGCCCCTTTTTCTGGATGGAGAGACTTGGGTGATGTAAAGACCCCGAGTAAGATGCAAGTAGTATTTCGGGGGTCTCCGATGGCAACGTGTTCCTGTAACATTCAGACTGAAAACAGAGAAGCAAGCAAAAATATTTACTTGTCATCTACGTAGACAACATTTTCTAGAGCCAACGGAGTAGAGAAGGGGAATGATACAATAGGGTGACTCCCTTTTGATAAACTCATGATCAGACTGGACTAATAAGAAAAATATGCATGAAAAAGCAAATAGAGATAAATCATAATCCATCCACTCCAGGAAATATTACGTAACTTTTAAAATCTTATTTATACATGGTTTATAATAAGGCTAAAAGTTAAAAACAGGATACAATATTATATGTACAGAATGATCTCAACTCTGTAAAATCATCTATGTAGGGGGGAAAAAAAAAGACTGGAAGAAAATATACCAAAATGTTAACAGGGTTTGTCTCTCATAAGTAGATCTCAAGATCTCACAGAAGGAAAGATCTTGTAAGCTGGCATGGTCAGGGAAGACTGGTAGAGGGGGGCTTCGGCTGGGCCCCAAACATCCCTGAAGAAGAATCAGCACTTAGGTGGCAGGGCAGTTACACAGCAGAGGCAGCAGGTATGAAAACAGCAGTCGGTCACTAGTTAGTAACAAGGGCAAAAAGAAAAATTGGCACAACTTAACAACCTAGCTAGCTGAATGTATCTACTTCACACGTCAAAGTAATCTGTACTTCTAATTAGTATTCTAATATCAGGAAGTACAGAAGTTTTTTCCCAGTGCTTTCCATGAATATGTGGGTTTACACTGCCCTTTTCCCCAGTAACAGGAAAAAAGACCAGAAGGCTCAAAGCCTTGAGAAATGAATGGGGAGAAGCATCTGGGTGGTTCAGTCAGTTAAGCCTCCAACTCTTGATCTTGACTCAAGTCACGATCTCGCGATTCAGGAGTTCGAGCCCCATGTGGGGCTCTGCACGGACAGCACAGACCCTGCTTGGAGTTCTTTCTCCCTCTCTTTCTGCCCCTATCCCACTCATGCTCTCTCTATATAAATAAATAAGTAAACTGAAAAAAAATTTAAGAAGTGGATGGGGAGGGGTCTAGAAGAGAAACACCAACAAGTGTTTGTCCCATGCAACCTTATCTCCCAACACCCCCTGGTCCAGTGTCAAGCAGGCACCCTGACTGCCTCTCAGATGTTTGTCATCTCACTTTACCATTGCCAAGTTCAAGAGCAGCCAATCCCAGATCTGCCCACTTCCAGATGCTGCCCAAAGCCTACTTCACTGGTGCCTCCTCACTAATGAGGGATTACCCACAGTATTTACTAAGATCAGTGATTATCTGGTGAGTGTGTGTGTTGTTTTGCTTGTTCTAGGTACCACATTAAGGGCTTTGCGCGCTTATTTTATTTAATTGTTGAGTTAAATGTAAGGTATCATTTCATAATCTACTTCTGAAGGGACTGCAACAAAATAAAACCTATACAAGTGGAGGTGTTTTGGATTTGTCGACAAGTACTTTTGATCAGTCCCCCCCTTTGGGACCAGGAACAACCGTGCAGCAAGCCTCCACAAACCCCACACACAGACAAAGAGTACTTAGAGAGCCTCCTGGAACCATGTAACCATGGCCGTGCTAGCGACAGCTGTCACATATAGCACACGGTTTCCTTTCATACAGAATCTCCTGGCACAAACGGTGTATGGTGTCCTTTCATATGGAATCTCCTGGCTAGACAGTCCAACCAGCTGACCAGGACAGGAAGTCCTGAAACAAAATAGAGAGCCCAAATGGCTTCCAAACAATTAGCTTTTTGGAAAAACACTGAATTGGATCCACACTTCATATCTTAAACCAGGAAAACTCCAAATGGGTAAAAGCTCCGATTGTAACAATGGAAATTATAAGTACTGTAAGAAAACTTGTGTGAATGCATTTAAAACCTGGGTGTGGAAGGGGTGCCTGGGTGGCTCAGCCTAACGGTTAGGTGTCTGACTTCGGCTCAGGGTCATGATCTCACGGTTCACGAGTTCGAGCCCCTGGTCAGGCTCTGCGCTGACAGCTCAGAGCCTGGAGCCTGCTTCGGATTCTGTGTGTCCCTCTCTCTCTGCCCCTCCTCCACTCATGCTGTCTCTCAAAAATGAATAAATAATAAAAATAAATGTAAAAACAAAAAAAAGCCTGGGTGTGGAAAAAGGCTTTCTACCTATGACAAAAACCCAGATGCAATGAAAAATGGAGAAATAAAAACCTTTTATGTAAAGAAAACATCATACATTTTTAAAAATTAGTAAGCACATATATAAGCTAAGACAAATGACAAACTGGAAGAAAATACTGGCAACAAGTACCATAAATTTGTTTAAAGAATTTAGGGGCACCTGAATGGCTTAGTCAGTTAAGCCTCTGACTTCAGCTCAGGTCATGATCTCACGGTTCATGAGTTCAAGCCCCGCGTCAGGCTCTGTGCTGACAGCTTAGAGCCTGGCGCCTGCTTCCGATTCTGTGTCTCCCTCCCTCTCCACCCCTCCTCTGCTCATGCTCTGTCTCTCAAAAATAAATAAATATTTTTTTTTAAAAGATCCAGATTTTGGTCCAACTATAAAATCCTGGGAAAACCATAGGTTCCATCTACAAAAAGAGGCCCCTGGACCATTATTTCCCACGCCCCTTTACAGCTCCGAAAATTTCCTAATTCTATGAGTTGGCAGTAACTTATGAAAACGTATTTATGCTCAGTTACTGATAACCATTCAAAAGAAGTTCTTATCTCCAGAGGGATTATCACACTTGATAACCTCTAATCTAACATTTGCCACAGCTTAGATGTGCATGGGCATAAACCAAAGACCAGACCAAAGCAAAAAGTAGTTAGGACTCAACAAATACTTGTGACAAGACTGTCTCTGACTCTTTGAGTTTTTTGTTGTTGTTGTTAGCGGGGTTTTTTTTGGAGGTGGCAGGGGAGAAGTTGTCTTTTTTAAAACAGATGGAAGAGGTGACCAAATTTTTCTTGGCCCAAACTGTAATAAAGATATCATCTAGAGATGTTGGTTATAAAAATGTTTTATATAAGTAAAGCTGAAGACATGAATGAATCTACTAGTAGGAGAAGCCAACTCAACTGGCAAGAAACAGCATGCATTCAAAAAAGAAAAACAGTTAGGTGTATTTGTGATTCCTGTTATTTAGTGGTTCCAGAAATTAACTGACTGCATCACAATATTCTTCCTCTGTGTTAGACTGCTTCTGTATTAAGTTCATATGGACCAGTCAGCACTCCTGTTGTGACCATCATTTTCTTACTAACACTGTGATTATAGTACCTGTTTTCACTCTGATTTTGTAGACTGATAATTCTCAATAAACAGATCTGTATTACTGAAATAATTAGTATCTCGGATAGAACGTTTGCAAAAAACGGCCATGAGAATTCCCTCCCAGTGTCATCGCCCGTTGGTAATGCCCTCCCGCAAGATCAAGATCATGACCTGAGCTGAAGTCGGATGCTTAACCGACTGAGCCACCCAGGTACCTCTCAAATTCAATTAAGATTTACTGAGTATCTTCTAAGTTTCAGGCATTTTACTAGGTACTTTTGCATGACAGTCCTATCCAAACTTCATGAACACCATGAAATGAAGCAGGAGGGAGGAGGACCCGCATTTACTAGGCACCAAGTAGTAGATGATATACCATTTCATGCAATCCTCAAATCTTCTGAGGTATGTATTATTTCCACCTTATAGGTGAGAAATCTGCTTAAGATTACGTAGCTAGTTACCAACAAGAATGGGATTGTCAGTTTAAGTCTGGTGAGCTGCATCTCATACTGCAAATTCTCTAAAATTGAAATGAAAATTCTTGATATGTCAGAACTGCCATTAAGGTGAGTGTAGAAAGACTGAGGGAATGGGATTTTCCCAGTAACCTTATCTTTGAACTTCTCTTTTAGCGCTCCTGAGCTGGATAATCAAGTGTGCTGGACAACAGCCTGTCAGTACTGAAAAGTGTAAGAGAATCAGTCCAAGCTGATTAAAGGCAATGCTGTCCGCAGGGCTTCAGCTGGCTGGTGGGCTTTTTGTTTCGATGTGAGCTGGGATATTTTTTCAGATGTATCCCAGGAAATGAAGACGTTCCGCTGAATGATAATTCCAGAAACCTGAAGCCGTAGGGAGAATAGACCGAGCAGAAAAGTCAAACTTTCTAAATGGCCGTCTCTTGCCCTGATTCTTTGATCTGACACAGGAAATGCATGAATTCTTATACTATGACTGACCCATTTTTCTTTGTAAGCAGCATCTGGCAAGCTCAATGGAGGATCTGTCTAAGCTCACAGACCAGGGGTAAATTCATAAGCAACTGTATCCCATGTTTATTTTCCTTTGAAAAATGCTATATAAAAGCAGAAAGACCTAACAAGCCAATGTGCATCAACTGAAGAATGGATACATAAAATATGGAATACCTATACAGTGGAATATTATTCAGCAATAAAAAGAAATGAAATACTGATGCATGATACACGGATGAACCCTAAAAGCATTATGCTAAATTCAAAGAGCCAGTCACCAAACACAACATATTTTATGCCTCCGTATGAAATGTTCAGAAAAGGCAAATCTGTAGAGATATAAAGTAGATTAGCTGCCCAGGCCCATGGGGTGAGTGGGTAGGATGGCAAGTGACTGCTAATGGATATGGAGTTTCTTCTAGGGGTGATCAAAATTCTCTAAAATTAGAGTGTCAACAAAACAGGGTATTATCCATACAATGGAATCATTCAGCCATTAAAAAGGAATGAAGCACTTGACACATGCTACACCACGGATGAACCTTGAAAACATTAAGAGGAAGAAACGGGGGGCGCCTGGGTGGCGCAGTCGGTTAAGCGTCCGACTTCAGCCAGGTCACGATCTCGCGGTCCGTGAGTTCGAGCCCCGCGTCAGGCTCTGGGCTGATGGCTCGGAGCCTGGAGCCTGTTTCCGATTCTGTGTCTCCCTCTCTCTCTGCCCCTCCCCCGTTCATGCTCTGTCTCTCTCTGTCCCAAAAATAAAAAAAAAAAAAAAAAAAAAAAAAACGTTGAAAAAAAAAAAAAAAAAAGAGGAAGAAACGGAACACAAAGGCCACATTTTGTAGGATTCCATTTATATAAAATGTCCAGAATGGCAAATCCATAGAGACAGAAAGCAGATGATGGTTGCCCGTGAATGGGGGCAGGGGGTAATAAGAAGTGACTGCTAACAGCACTGTGGCTTTTGGGGGGGCAGTGAAGAAAATGTCTGGAATTCAACAGTGGCTACGGTTGCACAACCTTGTTAACTAAAAAAACCACAGAATTGTAACTTTCAAATGGTGAATTTTATGATATGGGAATTATATCTCAACTAAAAAAGATACATTTTTAAAAGTTAGATTGTGGTGATGGCTGCAAAACTCTGTAAATATACTAAACCCCACTAAATTGTATACTTTAAATGAGTAAATTACATGGTATGTGAATTATATATCAATAACTCAATTTTAGGGGTGCCTAGGTGGCTCAGCTGGTAAAGCGTCCAACTCTTGATTTAGGTTCAGGCCGTGATCTCTGCTCAGGTCATGATCTCACAGTCGTGAGATCAAGCCCTGCATCAGGCTCGATGCTGCTTAAAATTCTTTCTCTCCCTCTCCTTCCACCCCTCTCCCGCTCACACACTTGGGCGCACACCCTCCCTCAAAAAAAATTATTAAAAAAACTAGGGATTGGGGCACCTGGGTGGCTCAGTCAGCTAAGCGTCCGACTTCAGCTCAGGTCATGATCTCGCGGTCCGTGAGTTCGAGCCCCGCGTCGGGCTCTGTGCTGACCGCTCAGAGCCCGGAGCCTGCTTCGGATTCTGTGTCTCCCTCTCTCTCTGACCCTCCCCCGTTCATGCTCTGTCTCTCTCTGTCTCAAAAATAAACGTTAAAAAAAAAAAATTAAAAAAAAAAACAAAAAAACAAAAAAAACTAGGGATTAAAAACAGTAATTCAATTAAAAAAAAAAGAAGGACTTCTTTCCTCTACGGTTTACTTTTTTTTTTTTAACGTTTTTATTTATTTTTGAGAGAGAAAGAGACAGAGTGTGAGCAGGGGAGGAGCAGAGAGAGGGAGACACAGAATCCGAAGAAGGCTTCAGGCTCTGAGCTGTCAGCACAGAGCCCGACACGGGGCTCGAACTCATGAACCATGAGATCAATGACCTGAGCCGAAGTCAGACACTTAACCGACCAAGCTACCCAGGCACCCCTATAGTTTACTTTTATTTCTAGATTCCTTTGAGCTATGACACAATGCCAGGGGAGTCAAAACTGGGAAAGAGATTGACCAAAGACTGAAGCCTGTCTTTTCCTATGGAATGACCACCTACTAGACATTAAACTTAATGCCCTTCATTTTTACGTTCGTTTTTAAGACTGTCATTAAGTAAACCATAATGGTCACTACTCTGCCCTTAATTTCTACAGTAATAACTCTTTTCTACCTTAACAGTAATACATTCTGTTTAAGTTAGAGAAGCACACAGAGCCTGCATTTTCTTCTGTTTCATATTTGAATACTTGCAAGGAAAAAACTCAAGTAATCTCTCAAATGTTTTCTTCTGGCATGGAATAAAATGCCTTATCAGAGCGTTGTTTGTTCTGGTTTTTAATCTAACCTTTATTAGATTTTGGTCTTTGTGTGGTTTTTGTTTTTGTTACTAGGCACCTAAGTGTCTTCCACATATTAACTCATTTCATTACACAAGTTATTATCCAAGTTTCTGTGTCGGGCCATAAATATTCCTTTGAATGTTCTTTGAAATCACTGAGAATTGCTGGAATCATAAATTAGAAGATTCCCTGGAGTCCAAATGGAAAAACTCTTCCAGTTCACCAATTTTGGCAATTGCCTCTTATGTAAATTGACATGACTTCTGGGCAGTGGTACTTAGTTATTTAAGTCTGATGAGCTGCCACATATCTATTCAAAGAAATCTGAACCCAAATTTCAAAGAATTACTAACTGGAGCAAAAGAGGTACACATCTAAAAAGATATAGGAAGTTAACAAGTGAGAATGATCCATATCTTGGTTATTGCAAAAATTTCCCAACTGATCTTCCCTTTTCCAGCCCTTTCAAGCTCCAAATCATCCACGTGACTCTCCTAAAAAGCCACCTTGTCCTATCACTTTTCTGATCAAAATGTCTTTAAAATACCCTATTACCAACAGTAATTACCAAGTTCAAACTTCTCAGTGCGGCACTCAAGGTCCTCCAGCATCCAGTCAAAATCCACTTCAGCCAAACTGAATATTCAATGTGTATGTTTACTTTCTGACTTTGCACCTGCCTAAAATAGTCTCCCTCAGTCTTTCTGCACATCTAAGTCCTTGCTTTCCTTCTCACAAAACCTTTAATACTTGTCTGCACCACTTACCCAGCATTTTGCCTAGTTATATTACCTGCACATGTAAGTTATGGCAACATCAAATACCACTATCCAAAACATCTAGGGTAATGCCCCAGACATATAAGGAACTACAAGGAACAGTTATAGTACAGCAGGCACTCCATAAGTATTAGACAATGATAATGACAAATGTTATCTTTCCCTCTTAACCTATAAATTCCTGGTCAGCAGAAAATGACTCGTTTGGTTTTTATACACTACACAGGCGTAACACATTGTGACTACCTAATAAATACTTCTTGGTTGGCATTAAATATTTATTGTTAACAAATACTGATTCCAAATTGATATTTTTAGAGCACAGTTATGAGAATCATCTACTTTTTCTATATAGATCCATTTAAATTGATTAAAATGCATCTCCATTTCTTTGCTGAATAAGAGTATAAGCAAGTCAGAACAGCTGGGGCGCCTGGGTGGCGCAGTCGGTTAAGCGTCCGACTTCAGCCAGGTCACGATCTCGCGGTCTGTGAGTTCGAGCCCCGCATCAGGCTCTGGGCTGATGGCTCAGAGCCTGGAGCCTGATTCCGATTCTGTGTCTCCCTCTCTCTCTGCCCCTCCCCCGTTCATGCTCTGTCTCTCTCTGTCCCAAAAATAAATAAAAAACGTTGAAGAACAGCTTAGAGCACCAGAGAAATATATTCCCTAACCAGTCAAAACTGACTTATCTGCCTCTTAAGCATAAGAGCCGAAGTATATCTTTTAAGACTCATTTTCCCTTGTTCTTCATTACTCTCATGCTACTGCCCTCTCCTGGAAAATACATTTCCCCCATGGCTATTCTTGGCTCTCTCTCCTTTTACCAATTTAACTGTAATGGAGCACCTTATCTTCCCAAAAATATAGGCCTTGAGCCCTTCACCCAAGCTACACTGAGATCTGGTACTTTCATATCCTAATATGTGATCTGGCAGGGTGTTTCGAATGAATTTTCAGGCACCACGTGTCTGTGCCTTTTGGCTCATCCCAAAAGAATCAAGAATGTTAATGGTTTCCAAAGATAAAATTGAGCCCAACATCTGGACAGAATTAGAAAAACTGCACAAACAATTAGGATTTAGTCTCCACTTTACAGGATGACCTTGAAGTATTTTTCTAAGATAATTTTTTTTAAGTTTACTTATTTTGAGAGAGAAAGCACAAGTCAGGAAGGGGCAGAGAGAGGGAGAGAGAGAATCCCAAGCAGGCTCCATGCTGTCCACACAGAACCCAACGTGGGGCTTGAACCCACGAACTGAGCTCATGACTAGAGTTGAAGTTGGACACTTAACCGACGGAGCCTCCCAGGCGCCCCTGACCTGGAATATTTGTGCAACCATGAGAAAAGTCTAAGGACCAAGATGTCTGCTCTTCTACCTTAAATCCCACCCAGGAGAAAGGTTCTGATAAACACACAGTGAACCACAGCAATTATCGTTCAGGGATAGAAAAAAATCCAGTCAGTAAAAATTCCACAGGATTAAGATAACAGTTTGAACTCAACAAAGGAAGGTTCAGGTGGATCCGAAGTCTAGCCTTCTTTAAAACCTGCCATCTTGTATTTTGAGCTATTTAACAGATTCTCAAAATACCTCTATCTTATTGCCAAGGAATGTAAAACACGCACACTCACTCACTCTCTCTCTCTCCCTCTCTCACTCTCTCTCTCCCCTCAGCACATTTTTAAAACATTACTGAAACTGACAGGTAACCTTACTTTAGTTCAACCATTTTCATGGTTTTAGTTCACCAGTGCTCAGAGAGGTGGCACTTACAAAACACCATTCATGCCAAGAATGAGAACATAAAAACATAAAAAAACATAACTAGCAAGAGAAAAGGAATTAGGATGCAAAAAAGTAGCCCTGGTTGAAGGAACTTTCAGGTCCAATTAAAAAGCCACTGTCACTCATTAAAAGACTCATAAACTTACACAACTCACCATTTTGAAGCATTTACATTCTAAGTATTTTCCATACGTTATTCCATATCATCTTACCAGCTCTACAGAGTAGGAACTTTTATGCCCCATTTTTTTAGACTAGGAAACTGAGGCTTAAAAAAGGACGTAACTTGCCAAAGTTGAACGAAGTTTATGAGATTCTGAGCAAGTTTCAAAGCAAAGACTCTCAGCAGATACATTTCTAACGAAGTGTTGTAAGTTTTAGCTTTGGTACTATAACTATACCAATGCATGTGTAGAACTCTCAGACAATGCTGTGAGTAGAAAAAAATACATGAACACTTAACATTCTCTGACTACAGTTCTAAAGAAATTGCACAGTAAGGCTATTGTAGTAAAAGAAGTGTTAAAACACACACAGTACATTACGTCCTATTTACTACCCTTGCATATGCGATCATCAGTCAGGGAGAATGAGATGGAGAACATACAAGGGAGGCAATGTTAAAACAATCCCCTCCAAACCGCTGCAGGTGTAAAGAAACTAGGCTGTGAGTCAAGAATTTCCAACTTACGCAGCTCCAAAATTGTATCTGATGGGTAGTGTTGAAATAAAATCATTTCAACGAGAGCCTGGACTTTTTAACATGAAGAAACTTATGGCAACAATAGGGGCCTTCATGAGACTTAGGAATTTCTGGGGAACTACAAATAACACAGTGTTTGCCCCACATAATACTATCAAGTAATTTGCCCACAACATGCTTCTGAGTTGTCCTAACTAATTTATGCCATTCACTTTAAAATTCTACTTCCAAGAGATTAATGTGGTCATTACTCTAGAATAAAAATTAGAAATTTATGAATCATGTTCAAGTTTTAAATAGAAATCACCCACTTACTCCCTTTCAGAGTCTCATTTAAAAGGCTGGGTCTGAACTTGGACCACTGAAGGATTGAAAGATTGAATCCACTGACTCAAGCCTTTCAAATAAGAATGCCTACTACCGCCTCTACTATTCTAGACTCTACTGGAGGGCTTGGTAAGAAAGAAAAATATATAAGGATCAGTGGCGACTGGGTGGCTCAGTTAAGTGTCTGATTCTTGATTTCATGATCTCATGGTTCGTGAGTTTGAGCCCCGTCTCAGGCTCTGCAGTAACAGCACAGGGCCTGCCTGGGATTCTCTCTCTGTCCCTCCCCTGCTTATGCTCTCTCTCTTTCAACTAAAGTTAAAATATATAGATATGGATATAGATATAGATATAGATATAGATATAGATATAGATAGATATAGATATCAAAAGAAAGAACTAAGATTGACTTTTGTGTAGTCAACGTGGAAACAGATTAGATGAAAACTAAAGAGAGAGTCAACAAAAGCTATAAACTGCCATTAATAATACTTACTTTGATACACATATAACTTTCTCCAAGTCAGTTCGCACAAGAATTTTGAGTTTTATTTTAAAAATTTATTTAATTACTTGGTTAGGGCCATTTTAGCCGATGATAGCTGCAAAATTACATCATACAAATTTTGTCCAAAATTTCTGCATCATACCATGCTGCAGAAAGAAAACATCAGTTCTCGTGAAGGTCTACTGAGAAATCTGGGAAGAGAGAGGAAGTTTAAACTATTTTGAGACATTTTGGCAGATTTTACTCTTACTTGAACTTTGCCAAGTATGAGGTGTCCAATTTCCTACCTAAATAAAATAAAGACACTGTCCTAGTGTTGCTGCGCTTACTTAAAATAGATTTTAAAATAAATAAACAATGGTCTTGATCGAGAATAAAGCGAACCATAGAAAGGGGATTTGATGGGAATGCCATTCTAACTCATAACCTGTTACAGAGCTCCCTCTGCTGGCCCCGAGAAAGCACAACAATCCTGACACTGACCTAGAACCTCTCCAGTCACTTCAGATATGGGGGGTGGGGCAAATAAAGTTCTTCCGTAGCCCTTATCAAAAAAACAAAACAACAACAACAAAAAGCCCACACTTATGTAGACAAATAGAAGAAAACTTCCAAAATCCCCAAACTGATATTTTATCCAGACATAGTTTTCAAAGTAGTGCAGGCGATGGTTTCCCTCCTCGGTTCTTACAGATGCTCCTAAGGTCTAAGGCAACCAGGTCTCCCCTTACTCTGACCCCCTCCCTCCAGCTGCAACCGGATTCTTTACTCTAGACTGAGACATACGCAGCCAAAACATACTCCCTCAGACGGAGATACCATTAAACCTATCGTCGGAGGCTGACCCCCTTTGACAACCATCTGCCCTTCACTTCTGGAACTCTGGGGAAACATATAGAGTAGCTAGTTACTTGAACAACCAGCAAGGAGAGGTATATTACTGCGGGCTGAGGCTTACCAACACATGATCTGTAACATGAGCCTTGGTCCTGTCCCTCAACAACTAATAAAAAAGGCTCTGCGGAACAGGAATATAATATAATAAGCTTTGAAATCAAACATATCTAGTTTCAAGCCTTGGCACTTCTATTACTCACGATGTGATCACGAGCAAGCTACTTAATCGCTTTGCAATTCCATTTCTGCTGCGACAAAATGGGGGGTGGCTGTATTTCCCACACAGCATGGGAGCAATGACTAGTATGTCAAATGTTTACAAAGGATTAAGCACAATGCCTGACATAGAAAATGCCTAATCATTAATGATTATTATTAACAGTTATAATGTCTAGCCTCCTGAGTATAATAAAGAAATAACTTATATAATAAATAATCGGTCCTAAAAAAAAATAGATTATCTCTGGAATCTCCTCAGAAGCCAGCGCTAGTCTTCATCATGAATTTTCATGAGTCTTATATTAGGTCCAATGCCCATTAATGTAAGGGAATGCTTCCAAAACAAATTGAAGTTCAGGAGAACAAAAGGAGCACAGACTCCGGACTTGAGATTCCCAGCTCTAGCACTTACTAGCCAGGTGACCAGGAGCAAGGAACAACCTCTCCCAAGTTTTCCCTGGTAGAGAAAGTATAGACATACCATCACTATAGACAGGTCAAGATGACTGAATGAACGGAAGCACTAGAGGGCCCCCCTCCTGCTCTAAACACAAAAATTCAAGACCTAACAAAACAAAAACACCGTAGTGCTCAAAACGAGAACAGGATACTTCGCAGATGCCAAAAGCAACAGAGGAACCCACAGCACTGAGGTGAGTGGCCCACTGGGAAAACCAAACCAGAGGGACTAGTTTTCAGGCTGATGTGGGAACAGGAACGGAGATAAGACGGGAGCCAAGATACGTCTATAAAAAGGCAGCTAGAACTCCATTCCCAGCACAAAGATGAAGCCAGGACAAACTCTACCCACAAGCACAAGGACATGACTTAGGAATGTAAGGGGTGGAAAGAGTCAACTTCTAGAAATGTAATTCCCTTGGCTGTCCCACAAGCACACTACAGTAATGATTAATATCTAAAAACTACACTGGAAGAAAATACCCCTTAGGGACCCACAAGGATACCTATGCAACCCCAGAAACATAAGAGACCTCCAAAGAAGATACTTCCCACTAAAGCTCACAACAAAAATTACAAAATACAAAAAGAAATCTAACAACATGAGAGATGGCAGACACAAACAGCAGAGATCAGACCCAAAGGGACACCTGGGTGGCTCTCAGTTGGTTAAGCATCTGACTCTTGATTTTGACTCAGGTCATGATCCCACGTCTCTTGAGTTTGAGCCCCACATCAGGCTCTAGAATGACAGTGGTAAGCCTGCCTGGGATTCTCTCGCTCACTCTCTCTCAGCTACTCCCCTCACTCACACACACACTCACACACACACTCACACACACACACACACACACTCTCACACACACACACACACACAACTCTCTCTCTCTCTCTCAAAATAAATAAATCAACTTATAAAAAAAAGGGGGGGGTGAGGCACCTGGGTGGCTCAGTCGGTTGAACGTCCGACTTCGGCTCAGGTCATGATCTCGTGGTCTGTGAGTTCGAGCCCCTTGTCGGGCTCTGTGCTGACAGCTCAGAGCCTGGAGCCTGCTTCGGATTCTGTGTCTCCCTCTCTCTCTGCCCCTCTCCTGCTCATGCTCTGTCTCTCTCTCTCTCTCTCTCTGTCAAAAATAAACATTTTTTTAAAAATTAAAAAAAAGGGGGGGTGCCTGGGTGGTTCAGTCAGGTAAGCATCCCTACTTCAGCTCAGGTCATGATCTCACAGTTCATGGGTTCGAGCCCTGCGTCCAGCTCTGTGCTGACAGCTCAGAGCCTGGAGCCTGCTTCTGATTCTGTGCCTCGCTCTCTCTCTGCCCCTCCTCTGTTTGCATGAACACGCGCTCTCTCTCTCAAAAATAAACAAACATTAAAACAAAAAAAAAAACCAAAAAAACAAATCAGACCCAAGGAGTTCAAGATAATAGACTGATCTAAAAAAAAACCTTAAAATAATGACACTTATAATATTCAAACAGATAAAGGAAGAACATTTGCTAAGACAAGACTGGATATCACAAAAAAAAAAAAAAACAGATTTAAAGATAACTAATTAAAACTTTTAGGAAGCAAAAAAAGTAGTCACAGAAATAAATTCAATGTCTGGGTCAAACAGTTGATTACATATGGCTAAAAAAAGAATGAAAGAAGATAATTTTAGAGAAAACACTCAGAAAGTAGCACAGAGACTTAAAACATGGGAAATAGGGAAATAAAAAGGAGAAATGAATATAAGTGAAGAAACCAAGGGTCCTGACAGCTGCTATTATTCTCGTGGGATGTAAAGTGGTACAACATTTGGAGGACAATATACCAGCGTCACAATATGACAAATATACATGAAATAATTCAAATACTTCTGAAAAATCCAAGGAAATACTAAAAAGGAGGCACATTTATACATAAGATGTTCCCTGCAGAGTTATTCATAATGGTGAAAAATTAGGAACAACCAAAATGTCCAGCACCAGGTAAATGATTAAAATACACTGGTAAGTGTGATAAATATAATAAAGGGCTATGCAGCAACATGGAATATGCATACACTTACTAAGTGGAAAATAATCAGAAAACAGTATCTAAGCAAATTAGGGGCGCCTGGGTGGCTTAGTCAGTTAAGTGTCCAATTCTTGATTTCAGCTCAAGTCATGTTCTCACGGTTTTGGGGTTCTGGAGTTCAAGCTCCAAGAAGGGCTCAACACTGACAACATAGAGCCTGCTTGGTATTCTCTCTCTCCCTATGTCCCTCTCCTGCTCTCAGGCAGGCATGCACGCTCTCTCTCTCAGAATAAATAACCGTAACAAAAGAATATCAGGGCGCCTGGGTGGCTCAGTTGGCTAAGCATCCTACTTCAGCTCAGGTCATGATCTCACAGTTCACGAGTTTGAGCCCTGCATCGGGCTCTGTGCTGACAGCTCACAGCCTGGAGCCTGCTTCGGATTCTGTGTCTCCCTCTCTCTCTGCCCCTCCCCCACTCACACTCTGTCTCTCTCTCTCTCTCTCAAAAAAATTTAAAAAAAAAACAAAAACCTAGGCAAATTATTACTGTATAGGAACCATACTGGCACACAGTCAAAAACAGGCATTCTTTGGTTGAGTGAAAGGGTGAACTACTTTCTTTTTTAACAGTGCATTAAGGGGCACTCGGGTGGCTTAGCTGGTTAGGCGACTGACTCTTGGTTTTGGCTCAGGTCATGATCTCACAGTTCTCGGGATCAAGCCCCGAGGCAGGCTCTGTGCTGACAGTGCGGAGCCTGACTGGGATTCTCTCTCTCCCTCTCTCTCTCTACCCCCTCCCGTGCTTATGGACGCTGCTCTCTCTCTCTCTCTCTCAAAATACGTCATTTTAAAACACTGTGTTAATAGTGCCATAATACTGTTGGTATAATAATTTTTAATATGGCAATGGAGAACAGAAGCAAATGAAATATCTAACTTTTCTAAGACAAGGAATAAACTTTTTAAAAAATCTGTAAAATACAGTCTAATTGTCAAAAAGTGTGTCAAAAAATTCAGAAAAGTTTCTGACCTAGATGTCCTACACAAACTGTGTGCAAGTCTTCTAATTTTCTTGTTACAATTTCTTTAAAATTAGAAACTAAAATTAGATTCTATGAAACTAATGCAAACCACTATGGAGATACGTCATTTTTTGTTAGGTTTATTGAGGGTAACAATTATAATTTTACTTTTTAAGGATTAAACTTTTCACAGAAGTTCAAAGAAAGCAGTAAATGAAAGCCTATTTGTGAAAACGGATTTTAACTTCTAGCGACTTCAGTTCTATATTAGTCCTGAATTGTAAAAGTTTTATAAATGCTTGGACTATTTGAGCTGTAGGAGACAAGGAATGTAATAAGCTTATAATTCTTGAGTTTTACCCATTACGGTACAGAGGCCCATACAAGGAATGTGACTTCTCCAAAACAACACAGACAGCTTCTGAGCCAAGCTTGGTCAGATAGTCTCCTTTAGATGTTTAAAACTAATTCTGAAGAAATGGTATGATGTCTTAGATCTGCTTTAAATTAATTCAGTTCATTTTGAGGGGCTGAAATATGACGGGCAGTGAGCCAATCATTTTTGTAACCGTATGACAAGTCCACTGGGGTCATGATAGTATTCTGTGCAATTATGTTTTAATTTCCCATAATGAAAAGTTTAAGTAACTCCTAGAAACATAAGTGGTAAAGATTTCAAAGTAAGTGGCAAATCTGTCAAACTCGTGGCCCCAAAACTGAATTATAAGACCTGAAGTAGATGATTGATGAACTGAGTTTATTTAATGTCACTTGGCTATGACCGCCGAGGCTTTTAAACAGTTTTTCATCATGACTCTAATATAAGATGCATGTTTCTGATTAGACACACTAAACTATCCAAGCTCAGAAACTGAACAAACAACCCACTGAATTAATTAGCACTTAAAATACATTTGGAAAATTACATTTGGAATAAAATTAATTCTTTAAATAAAAAAAGAGGCAGATTTTCCATAACATGTGCATGCACAGCACATGTTAATGGGCCAGCCAAGTTTACTACACAGTGATTATAACCATCTGTATAATTAAAGCCCTTAAAACAAGTAGAAGCACTCACAATCCATGGAAAGATCTAGAGGTCAGCAGCTACAAAACAAACCCAACAAATCACACTGGCTACTTAAAAATTTAGAAAGAAAAACTAAATGTAGTATATAACATTCACATGATAATTTATGTAACACCAAACACATATCTAAGATATGTATCTAGGATAGGATACTCCAATATGGAGTTTAAGGGATAAAACATACCTAAGAACACTAAATGAAATCAGAATTAAAAGGGACTAGCAGGCCGACAATGTTTTTATAAACTATTGTAAACAACCCTTTTGAAGGCCATAAGAAGTAAGAGGGAAAAAAAAAAAAAGAATTCTTAAGACAATCCAGAGACAAAACCCTAATTTACCAGACACACTATCCCATCAGTATTTCTGGTGGGATTTCTTTACGACAGTAACTTTAGAAAATAATTTGGAAAATAAATAAAATTTAAAACAGATATAATCCTCTTACCAATAATAACCACTTTTAATATCTGATTTATTTACCTCCAGCCTTTTGTTTTCTCAGTCTTTTTTCTATATACACATTAATGTATGTTATCTTTTTACTTTGTAAACCTGGAGTCATGTTATAATTTTGCTTCCTTCTTTTTAAAAAGATTTTTTTTAAGTTTATTTATTTATTGTGAGAGAGAGAGCCATGGAGGGGCAGAGAGAGAGGGAGAAAGAGAATCCCAAGCAGGCTCCACGCTGTCAGTGCAGAGCCCAACGTGGGGCTCGAGCTCACAAAACTATGAGATCATGACCTGAACTGAAATCAAGAGTTGGTCGCTTAACTGACTGAGACATCCAGGCACCCCTCCTTCTCTTTTTCACTTAACAACATATCGTAAGTATTTCCTTAGCTCACTAAGTATTCCTCAAACACAGGATTTTTATTGTTTTTATATGGTATAGTAGTCCCTCTTACAGATGTATCATAATTTATTTGACCAATAATCTGCTGCTAAACATTTAATCCAGATTTTTTGTTTTACAATTCTAAGTAACATGTTTGGGAAAACTCTTGCATATAATTTGTCTACATCTTCGATTATTTTCTTGGACCTGATTCCTAGAAGTGGAATGTGCTGAGTTAAAGGTTTGAACTTTTTAAACCCTTGATGCACACTACATTCCAGGAAAGTTATACCAATTAACACATCCATCAACAATATTACTACTTTTCACCACCTGTATACTTCTGAGCAGAATCCAAACACAGATAATAAGCCTCGGCCCCAAAACAGAAAAAAGAAAACCTTTCCCTTCATAAACAAAGGCTGGATTATAAATACACAGACCTGACACACTGAAAGCAGAGGGGGCTGCCTGGGACCCACGGCCCCAGAACTGCTGGCTCCAGTCCCGATGAACCAGCCAACCAGCCGCAGCTCCCCTGCACTGACCTACCCCTCTCTCACCTCAGGGCCTCTGTGTACGCTGCTCCCTCTGCTGGAACACCTCCACCCACCCTTTTCACAGCCCAGATTAAATAAAATACTCCTCCACTCTGTTTCGACAAGCCCCTGGGTTACCTCTACTTTAGAAATTATTTCATACACTGAATTGCAATTCATGGTCCATCTCCCACACTAAACCATGATTTCCTTTGGGGCAAGGACTGTTTCTTCATTTCCTGCTGTGTCCTCAGCACCCAGCAAAGGACCTGGGATCCAGCACGGAAGAAAAATTCACTGAATGAATTAATCATGAAGCAGAGGGTCTAGAGCAGGAGTTAGGGAACTTTTGCTGTCTGTAAAGAACCAGAGCAAACATTTCAGGCTTTGGGGGCCAGATGGCCTCTGTCACAACTGCTCACTCCGCCTCTATAGTGCAAAGCAGTCACAGACAATATGTAAATGAATGGACATGGCCATGTTCCAATAAAACTTTATTGCCAAAACCAGGTGGTAGACCGGATTTGGCCCATGGACCATAGTTTGCTGCTCCCTGGTTTAAAGGAAGGACCTTTAAACTTTAAAAAGGAAAGAGGGGAGAAAAGATGATGAAAAGATTATAAAGCCTTAATGCTTTAAACCTATGCAAAGTTCATGGGGTGCCTGACTGGCTCAGTCAGTGGAGCATCCGACTCTTGATCTCAGCGTCGTGAGTTCAAGTGCCACACTGGATGTAGAGATTTTTAAGAATAAAATCTTTAGGGGTGCCTGGGTGGCTCAGTCAGTGGGCAACCAACTCCAGCTCAGATCACGATGTCACGGGTAATGAGTCTGAGCCGCGTCGGGCTCTGTGCTGACAGCTCAGAGCGTGGTGCCTGCGTTGGATTCTGTGTCTCCCTCACTCTCGGCCCCTTCCCTGCTTGTGCTCTCTCTCTCTCTCTCTCTCTCTCTCTCAAAAATAAATAAATATATTTTTAAAAATAAATAAATAAAATAAAACCTTTAAAAAATTAACTAATTAGAAAACAAATAAATAAACCTGTGCAAAGTGCAGGCTAAAAAGTGCATACAGAATTCAATTAGTACTGTTTGTACTCGCAAATTCCTTTCCTCTGTGAGCTGGTCTGTGATGCACAGAGTAAGGGAAGGGAAACAAGTGAGGAGGGGAGAGGACAGCACTCCGAGATGAGAGCAGAAAATGTGTGTCGGGCCTCAGTCACAGGCAAAAAAGTATGAGCAGGATAAGAAGTGAAGCAGAGGTGGGTTTCAACTAGAAGGAATTTGACAGGACTTTCACAGTTGTACAGTCATCCTGACTGAGTATTGACTGAGTATCGGTAAACCTGGGTTAAATGCACAGAAAACAGAAAATACACTGAAGCTATGTTAAATAGCTCAGAATCTCATTACACTTTGATTATGCATCAAAACAATATGTGTGCTTGCCTCCACGGATCAAGGAAAAAGGAGAAAATGACAACATTCGATGAGAAAAGGGCCATTCAGGTTTGAAAGAAAGTCCCTCCTCGTTGCTGACGTTTTCTTGCCTCTGACACCGCAGGCCAGTTGTCCCCTTCCCCTTCCCCCACCCCCGCACCACCAGAAAGTGACTCGAGCTGAGCCCATGTGGACCAGGAGAGCCCATTTTCTCTGGAATGTGTAGGGTACGTCCAAGAAGGGAGTATATTTAACCAGAGCCTTACTTTTCATAGTCCCTTCCTCTTCCTCATCCTCTGCGTTGATCACCATGGTGCCCAGCTGTGACGGCAACGTGTCCCCATGCTCGATCATAGTGCTGGCTCCATCGGTCACTGTGCTGGCCACCCGGACGGTGCCCATCTCATCACCTGCTGCTCGAACCATCGTGCCAGAGTCCATCTCATCCTCTTCCTGGAGGAGGACAAAACCTCAAATTGGGCCAACTGGATCAAAAGACTGAATCCTTCGAATTACTATTACTCATCTCAACGCAAGCATTTCTGGATTTGATGCTGACTGGGGTTCTAGACCCACACCCTGTACAGCAGAGAGCACTCTTATTTAACCAAAGAGAAACAAAGTCAGCCATGCGAGACAGCATATCGAACCAGGAGGGCCCTCATGGGGCGCCTGGGTGGCTCAGTTGGCTAAGCATCCGGCTTCGGCTCAGGTCATGACCTCATAGTTCATGAGTTCGAGCCCCATGCGGGGCTCTGTGCTGACAGCTCAGAGCCTGGAGCCTGCTTGGGATTCTCTGTCTCTCTGCCCCTCCCCCGACTCACACTCTGTCTCTGCTTCTCTTTCTCAAACATAAATATTTAAAAAAATTTTAAAAATTAAAAAAAAAAGGAGGACCCTCTTCCCTCACCCCTTCCTCCCTCCTTCTTAAGGGTTTTACAACGTAACCTAAGGAGCTGAGGTGCACACCCTTGGAATCTCAGGCTTGGGAGGGAGTCTCTGAGGATAAAACCTGCATATTTAGTATAGATTTTTGATTCTCCAAAAGGGTACAAAAGACCAAGTCTCCGACCTAAGCATTCCCTTTCCCGAATAAAAAGTCAAATTCAGTAAATGCTGTGGGGGCAAAAGAGTAAAATTTGAAAATGTCTTAGGAAGCACCGTGAGAAGAACAAGCACAGACAGAGCAAGTCCTTCGCAGGGTCAGGCCAGGGCACAATGAGCCAAGCGGCGTCTCCAGCTCCAGGCTGATCTGGTATCTCCTACTCGTCCCACTGGACCCGGCAATCGCGAAATAACACGCATTAATGCCCGAGGCCCACAGCATGACTGCCACTCACTGAATTGTCCTCATCGTCCTGGTCCACCTCCCGCTGCTGGGCTTCCTGGCGTTTCAGCTTCACATCCATGGCCTCGTTAATTAAGTCCCGCAGTATCGACACTCCTTTGGCACTCTTGACAAACGGGTGCTGAAAGCACAAAAGGAGACAGTTTATACGGCACCCGTGCCCCAACGGTGCCTGGCACCCCGTAGGCACTCGATCACATTTGCTGAATCGATGAATCTAATCTTTCTCTTTATGGTAACATAACAGCCGTGAAATCACACTCACTTTATAACTGTGACCAGGGTTTCAGGCTTTGCTGTCTTTTTCAGCCTGGCTACAAAGTCTCCTCTCTCTCTGCCAAACCTAGATATTCTCAGCGGGGTGGTACTGCCCCCTAGAGGAAGTTTTATAAACGTGTCGGGAGCTTGTAGTTGGTGTTTGAACACCAATGGCACATGAGGGGAAGGAGGACACCAGCAATCCTTCAAAGCGGGGAACAGTCCTGCACAGCAACAAACTGTGGCACATTCTGCACGTCTTTCAAACGTCTTAGAGTATATATGCACTTTAGTAAATAATACTGACAAATTTTTCTCAAGAGATAAGCAAAAAAGTCCAGAGATGATGTTGGAGGGGGCTTAAATGTCATAAAGACATTGTTTAAATATCACTGGATAATTTACTCATCCTGCTTATTCTCTCTACACAATGCACTATATAGTATTTCCAACTACATATTTAGGTAAAGAGGGATTTTAGGGCAAAAGTGTGGTTACTGCAGAAAAACACTAAAACAGGTCACAAATATGGAACAGATGTAGGCCCAAATACCAATCAGCACAGACACCTGAAACCCAGGGATATTGTGGAATTTCATTTATACAAGCTGCTTAAATTTTTTAGTATTTATACTACCTTTTTTGTTATTTGTGTTTACAGAACATTAGGAAATGAGGCTATGAAAGTTACATGTGGAAATTCTCTTTGGGGGGTTGCCTGTTGTCTCCCCAACTCATTGTGACACTGTCCCCATCTTTCTCTTTATAACCCATTCTCTATTCCCCAGCACTCATCAGAGGAGACGGTCTCTATGGTCTTTGTAAGAACTTTGTAAGTGCATCTCAGCCTGTGACGGGTTGCAAAAGAGATTTCTTTTCCATAAAACTTCATCAGTACCCCATCCCGGCAGGAAAGAACTTGCCAATGCTTAGAACTAAGGCCCAGCTGATTTGCAAGAATATCATATTTCCTTGTTCTCTCCACTGGGAATATCTATAAGATCATTTCCCTCCTCTTAGCATATACAAATAAGCCTGGTCTGTTATTATTTAACATCACTTTTATGGTAGTGTCCACCCATTCATTTTCCTGGAGTGCCTGAACGGAATGGTTACCATTCTTAAACCTAAGCTCATTTATGGTGCTAGATACAGGTATTCAACTGCTGCATTGTGTCTGCAAGTTGAGTCAAACTGGAGCCTCTTTTTATACTGCCACACATTTTATGAATTATTATCTTTGTATCTCTCCATTATATCATACACCTTATACTAATCCTTTTTAAATTATGGGGATAGACAGATTTTATTATCTACAAATTTCATTCCAGAAGAGTAGTGAGAGTACTAAAAATACACATATGCGTTATAAAGAGGGGGCACTGGGTCTGCCACGGCTGAAAACCACTGGCCCAGCCCAATAATAACCACAGACATTTGTCACCTCCACGTCATTCTACCTTTAACACATGTGAAACTTCGTTCAAAGTTACACATATCACTTAATCTTCACAACATAGGAGGCAGGTATTAGTCTCCACTCACAGATAAGAAAACTAAAGCAACAGAGAGGGCACGTCACTTGCCCATGGTCATAAAGCTAGTAAACAGGGAGCCAGGATTCAAACCTGGACAGTCTGACACCCGAATTCAACCTCCTCAGCACCGAGCAGACTGCCTGCAAACCCCACCCGTCCTGCAAGGCCCACGCACCGAGGCGACCTGCTCCAGGGAAGCAGTTCCGGTACCTCCAGCCCAAAATCACCTCCTCCTGTCATGAGCTACAAGAGGACCTACCATTAATCTCAGGTCCTTGGCAGAACTGGGTAGACTTGCAGGCACTTGTGCTTTGGAACTACGAAGGCCCAGATTCTAGCCTCAGCTCTGCTGTTCCCCAGCTGAGTGCCTCTAAATGAGCTAATCTCTCTAAGCTTCCATTCTTTCCCCAGAAAACCGAAATAATACCTTCCCCTCACAGGGGATGTGTGATGATTAAATGGCACAACATGTGCAAAGCACTCAGCACAATGGCAGTGCTCACTCTCAGTTCCCATCTCTGACCCCACAGAGCCCACCATTTTCTGGTATTATCATCTTGTTCCATGATTTAACATTCTTTTCTACCCAGTTAGAGTCAAAGCTCCTTAGAAGGCAGGGAATGTCTTCTACTTCTTTACCATCTCCACGCAGGTGGGTTAGCAGCACCTTTTGGCCAGCAGGAGAGTGGAACAGAGGGAGGCAGCATCTCAGGGAGGATCATACCTGTAGGAGTTGAGTGGCTGTGGCTCTCTGCTCAGGGCTCTTTACAAGACACTGCTTCACGAAATCCATGAAGTTATCGGACCACAGTTCTGGCTTTCGAAATGTAGGAGGGGGGTTGGTGGGAATCATGAAGATTGCCTAGGTTAAAAAAAAAATTGTTTTTGGTAAAATAAAAGTGATGTACTAATTAAAATATGACTAGAGATACATTTAAAGTTTGAAACATTTTCCTCTTCTCCATTGATAAGCCCAACCAAATCCCAGCTGAAGTCTAAGTGTCTCAAAGTAGGAAGTATGACAATTAGAGAAGTTAATATAGCTCTCTCTCCCTCTCCCTCTTTCATGTGTATTCCTGTCTCCTCAACCTCCAATATCCAGCAAGCTTTTTTGGAGTTTTGTTAACCACTGTATACTGCCTTTCAAAATAAAAAGGCAAGACCTGAGAGCATTTTTACATTTTACAAACTGTTAAGTCTTTTAATAGAAGTACTAAGAAGAGGGAGAGCTGAGTTGGGATGTACGGTGAGAGGACTATGGAATCCCCGAGGAAGGCAGGATCAAGGCCTTTTTTTTTTTTTTTAAGTTTTTAAATGTTTATTTTGAGAGAGAGAGAGACAGAGCACAAGTGGGAGAAGGGCAGAGAGGGGGAGACACAGAATCCGAAGCAGGCTCCAGGCTCCCAGCTGTCAGCACAGAGCCCGACGTGGGGCTCGAACTCACCAACTGTGAGGTCACGACCTGAGCTGAAGTCAGACACTTAACCCACTGAGCCACCCAGGCGCCCCAGGCATGATCAAGGCCTCTTAACAGTGCTGTGATGAGGGGCCTGGCTGGGAATACCCTGCAAACCCCTGAGGGTGTCACACTGATAGTTTCAGTGAAGACTGCACCGATGGGCCCTTACTACTCTAGAAGCCCATGGAAGCTGCAAAGGACAGTGCCTCTGATGAGGAGAGTCTGGGGATCTCCAAACCACAACTTACACATGTAAATATCTCTGAGGCTCAGGCAGGAAAAAGACAACAAATCAATCAGGCTGGGTGCTAGGGACATGACATCAAAAAAATAGTTTGCTTTCCTCTTAATATTACTATGAGAAAAACAGAGAAAACACTGTGATAAGGGACAAAGGATACTTGGTGACTAGGGAATCATGGAGACTGATAAAGTAGAAAGCCCATGCCCTGTATAAATGAGGGGACCACCACTCAGTTCCAGTTAATGTTATATTAAAATGTGAGCAACTAAACTTTTAAAAAATATACATTGCATTTGTGACCTACATCCTGCCAGACAGCTATCAATACACAACCTCTGGTATGGAGGGGTGGATCACACTTGAACTGATTAGTGGAGTCTAGACTGCCACTTATCAATTATAGACAATTAATTCATTTATTGTTTGGTACCTAATCAAGTAAGCCATTTAACTTTCTAATGACCAGTAGCTAACCACCCTACTGGTTTTGTCCATTTCCTTACCCTCATTGGATGGATGTCAGCATATGGGGGCTTTCCCTCAGCCATTTCTATAGCTGTTATTCCCAATGACCAGATGTCTGCCACACAGTTGTATCCAATTTCTTGAATCACCTCTGGAGCCATCCAAAATGGTGTTCCTATCACTGTATTTCGTTTGGCCATCGTATCCTAAAACAGAAAAGAATAGAGATCAACACTAAGCATTAAAACTACTGAGAGAAGAAGAGACTTTTCCAACAAGAAATGTCTTATACTTGGAATACATATAAAAACCATACTCAAGGCATGACTGGGCAAGTTACAAAAGAAATTCAAATGAGTTGGAAACATAAAAGATTCTCAATTATTAAAACACACACACAGGGGCGCCTGGGTGGCTTAGTTGGTTAAGCAACTGACCTCGGCTCAGGTCATGATCTGCGGTTCGTGAATTCGAGCCCTGCATCAGGCTCTGTGCTGACAGCTCAGAGCCTGGAGCCTGCTTTGGATTCTGTGTCTCCCTCTCTCTGTGCCCCTCCCCTGTTCACACTCTCTCAAAAAATAAACGCTAAAAAAAAATTTTTAAACATACACACAGGTAACCAACCTGGCCCAGTTGGTTAAGCGCTGACTCTTGATATTGGCTCAAGTCATGATCTCACAGTTCATGAGATCGAGCCCCACGTCAGCCTCTGTGCTGACCGCGCAGAGCCTGTTTAGGATTCTTTCTCTCCCTTTCTCTCTGCCCCTCCTCACCTTGCACACGTGCTTGCTTCCTCTCTAAATAAATAAACTTTAAAACACACACACACACACACACAAACAAAAACACACAAAAAAAACAATCAAGTACTAAAATAAGGTTGACAAACATTTAAAGAAATAATAACCAGTGCTGAAACAGCATAGAAAAACAACAGACACTGAAATACAGTGTTACCAGGGTATAAATTGGTATAATGTTGTGTAAGCAATTTAGCAATATTTATAAAGCTAAATGTCCATATCCTTTGAGCCCAATCTTTTTCTAAAAATGTATCCTATGTGTAGGTACCCTAAGATACATGCACAAATGTTGGAGAAATATTTGTAATGGGGGGGGGGGGGGAGAAAATGGAAACAACTCAAAAGACCACCTAATTAAAAATAATAAATATCCATACAATTTATTAAAAAGGAGACACATATATTTCCTGGTATAGAAAATACATTGTAAAGCTAGAAATTTAGATTGCAAAATTATATGTAATATAGCTTTGTTTTTGTAAAAGAAAACTAATGATCACAACAATAAAACAGCAAACAATAATAAATACTGTTGCTGTATGGATAGCAAAAGAAAAATCTCAACACACACCAAACTATTAGCAACAGTTACATCTAGAAAGTGGAATCATGAAGGAAGGACGAAGAACGCTTACTTTCCATCCCATCTACTTCTGTAACACTCTGATGGTTTACATGAGCGTGCAGTCCGTGTACAATCAAGAAATGAAAGAAAAATCGTGTGTTGTTTACGTACATATGTAATTTTTCTTTCCATGTACATATATTCTATAAAATATAATGTACACATAGAAAAAGTCTCAGTTTGGGGCTTAAAGAAAAATATATGAATGTAGCACACATGGGCAAGTAACTACTTTCATACTTCCCCAGAATGGCCTGGCCTTAATGAAAGAGAACCTTTTTGGGATCCTGCATTTTAGGAAGAGAAGGATTTTGAACAGAACTAAATGTGCGTCAGGACTTCCCATCACCATCACTCATACTCATGTTCCTTCTGAAATGCCTGTGACCTCACTTAGGCTATGCCAGTGAGGAGCAAATGACAGCAATATTTTTAAATCGATCACACTTTGTGAGTCCTATGCAAAAAACTAGCACAGGAACTAACTTATTGCTTAGTCATTTCCTTTGGTTTGAAACCTAAATTTGCAGTTTTCAAATGGTGGTAGTCAAAGTTGTTTTCAAGGATTATATCCTTGAAATACTCATTATTTAGAAATAAGTATTTGGATATCTAGAAATTTTTTAAAAACTAAGAGTAACGAGTGGATACTAACCCAGCTTGCTTGATCTGTATTACAAAGTTACATTAATGCAGTAGCATAACAAGGGAAAGTATCAAATCCAGAAACAGACTATGGCAACGTATGTGTATTTATGTGTGTGTACACACAGGCACACATACACGCATATACATAAAGCTTGAGATATGATTAAAATGTCATTCCAAACTACCAACCAAAGGACTAAAAAAAGCAGTGGGAGTCTGGCTAGTCATTTCTAACGCTCTACACTTAATTTCCTAACTTATACTTTTCACCAAAGGAAGTTCAAACACGTTGAAAATTTAAATACAAAAACCAAAATCGGTCTGGCTTGGTACTAAAGAAAGTACTAAAAGAAAGTATAGATGGACAGTTCTAGAATGTTGAAGCAGAAAAGGACTCTTAAAGGATGGCATCAAAGGCAGAAAGCATAACATAAAAGGGAGGTGGATTTCCCTATATAAAATTTGGAAACTTCGGTGCTTAAAGAAAAACCATAATCAAAGTAAAAAGGCAACTAGCAAACTACAAAACATGTTTCAACATATATAACAAAGGATTCACAATTTTAACAAATTTTTTTTTTTTAGTTTTGGTTTATCGTTTTTTGTTTTAAAGTTTGTTTATTTTGAGAGACAGCATGAACTGGAGAGGGACAGAGAGAGAGAGGGAGGGAGAGAATCCCAAACAGGCTCTCAGCATGGAGTCTGGGTCGCTCATCAGTTAAGTGTCCGACTACAAGATTGAGCCCCGCATCCGGCCCGTGCTGACAGTGCAGAGCCTACTTGGGATTCTCTCTCTCTCCCTCTCTGCCTCTCTCTTTCTCTCTCTCTCAAAATAAATAAATAAGCTTAAAAAATTATTTTAAATAAATTTTAAAAAAAGACCTGAGCTGAAATTAAGAGTCAGATGCCCAACCAACGAGGTCACCCAGGTACCCCTAGCAAATGGATTTTTTTTTCATGTTTATTTATTTATTTTGAGAGAGAGCACAGCAGGGGAGAGGCCGAGAGAGAAGGAGAGAAAGACCCCAATCAGGCTCCACACCATCAGTGCACAGCCCAACACAGGACTTGATCCCATGAACTATGAGATCATGACCTGAACTAAACTCAAGTCAGATGCTTAACCAACTGAGCCACCGGGGCCCCCCACCAACAATTAAGATGAAGAGTTAACTTACAAAAGAACTGTAAATGGCCAATTGTCAAATGTAAAAATAGTTTCAAAAATGATTAAAAAGATACAATTTATTTCTCATTCAGTATTGGCAAATATGAAGGAAAATGGACATTTTTTAATTCATTCATTTTTTAATTAACTATATTTATTTATTTGTTTGTTTGTTTGTTTTAAGTAGGCTCCATGCCTAATGTGGGGCTTGAACTCACGACCCTAAGATTAAGAGTTGCATGCTCTAGGGGCGCCTGACTTCAGCTCAGGTCGTGATCTCATGGTTCTGTGCTGACAGCTCAGAGCCTGGAGCCTGCTTTGGATTCTGTGTCTCCCTCTCTCTCTGCCCCTCCCCTGCTGGTACTCTGTCTCTCTCTCTCTCAAAAATAAATAAACATGAAAAAAAAAAAAAAAAGTTGCATGCTCTACAGACCGAGCCAGCCAGGAGCCCCAAAAATGGACACATTTATATACTACAGTTGGAAGAATAAATTGTTCCCTAGAAGGACTTTATTTTTTTTTTTTTTAATTTTTTTTTTTTTTTTTAACATTTATTTATTTCGAGACAGAGAGAGACAGAGCATGAACGGGGGAGGGGCAGAGAGAGAGGGAGACACAGAACCGGAAGCAGGCTCCAGGATCTGAGCCATCAGCCCAGAGCCCGACGCGGGGCTCGAACTCACAGAACGTGAGATTGTGACCTGAGCCGAAGTCGGACGCTTAACCGACTGAGCCACCCAGGCACCCCTAGAAGGACTTTATGTGTTAACAACAAAATCTTTTGAAAGACCCAGAAATCACAATATGGAATAAGTTTCTGATTTTGCTTTTCAAACATCAAAGCAATTTCTGTGCCATTGCAATACCTATTAAACTCCCTAACATAATCCAGGCAGATTTAAAAACAAAAAACAAAACAAGACAAAAAAAACAGAAAACTCTACCTAATACCAACTCTAAACAAACAAGCAAAAAATATTTTTTCTGCCGCCCAAGAAAATTGTTTGATGTATAATGTTGTTGCTGCCAATTTAGTACATATCTGTCCAGAACTGTTTCTGTTTTTCTATATATACTTCATATACACTTAGGTATTTTTCAAAATCAGGTAATTCTACATTTCCTGTTTTGAAACCATGGTTTTTTCATCGCCATGCACCGGTGACGTAGGAGGAGAATCAAAAGGCTGTAACCTGGAACCAAACGAAGACTGTTTTCAGTAAAATAATTGCCAAATGCTTCCTGGTTGACATGATGCTATGTCTTATTCAAGGAAAGCAGTTTGGATTGAATTTTTCTTCCTTTTATAAATATGATGATGAACAGAATTCAAACTTCTACTCTTACCATTTCTTGTTTTAGCTTTTATTTTTATCAAAGTTAAAATCCAGGACCTGAACCCCAGGAAAGGATCTGAAGTCACCTACTAGCTCTTTTGTAATTTTATTGGCAACTTTTATAAACTTTTTATGAATACAATGAAATTAAGTATTGCATTTAAAAAATACCTAGGGGTGCCTGGGTGGCTCAGCCGGTTGAGTATCCAACTTTGGCTCAGGTCATGATCTCACAGCTCGTGAGTTTGAGCCCCGCGTCAGGCTCTGTGCTGACAGCTCAGAACCCGGAGCCTGCTTTGGACTCTGTCTCCCTCTCTCTCTGCTCCTCCCCCACTCGCACTCTCTCTCTCTCAAAATAAATAAACATTTAAAAAAAAATTTTTTTAAATACCTAAATAACAGGAATTCCTTCTCAGGACAGAGCTGAAAGTTACCAAGACAAGTAACATTTCTACTTACTGTAAGTTGACCCGCTACCCCAAAATCTGCAAGTTTTGCATGTCCTTCTGTATTCAGCAAAATATTTCCTGCCTTGATATCTCGGTGTATTTTTCTCATAAAATGAAGGTATTCCAGTCCCTTTAGTGTTGACTGTAATATTGTAGCTATTTCATCTTCTGTTAACTGGGGAGGGGGAAAAAAAAAGAATGAAAGGTTAAAATGCCATCAGTTTACATCAAGGGGAAAAATTAGATCGAAGCTCCCATCCTAGAATATAAGATCTTACTCAACCTGTCACAACATTGGACAGCTTGTACCATCTCTCCACTAACCACTTCTAAAGTGGTATTTCCTGTCCCATCTCTCCCCAGACATCAGATTCACATATCTGCCTACACAGCATCTCCAACTGAATACCGAACAAGCCTCATAAACATAACAGTCAAAATCAAATTCTTTATTTATTCCTACCGCCCGCCAGGCCTCTCCATACCACCCACCCAACCTGCTCTATTCCTCCTAGTCTTCTCTCAGTAAAAGACAGTTTCAATTGCTCTGGACAAAAAACCTTGAGGTCGTCCCTAGCTCCCTCCTATCTTCAAAATATATCCAAACATATCCTCTTGTCATCACCTTGGTCCAAGTCAACCGCAAGTCCTGCCTGAATTATTCTAATAATTTCCTCAATGGTCTCATTGCTGGTCCTAACTGGTCTCAGTGCTTCCGCCCTTGACCCTCAACAACATATTTTCCACATGGCAGCGTGCCATAATGAACCTTTTAAAATGCAAGCCAGATCTGTTCAGAACCCTCCAATGGCTTCCTAAGTCACTCAAAATTAAAGCCAGTCCTCACCAAAGTCTTCCATGATCTGGTTCCCAGCTACCTTCCTCCTCTACTTACTTTCTACCTTGCTCATTCTGTTTCAGCCACGTACCCTTCCTTGCTATTCTTCAGACACTCAAAGCAAACTTCAACTTCTGGGACTATTCATCTGATGTTCTCTCTACCTACCATGCTCTTCATCCAGGAAGTCAGAAAGGCCTTCCCCAGCTCCCTCCATTCCTAGGTCATTCTCTACCCCTTTATCCTATCTTACCGGTAAATACAGCATTATCCCCAACTGTCGTATTACACGTTATTTGTATACCTACTATGTGATGTATTTCCTACTAGGAATGTAAACTCCATTTTAAAATGTCTTTGATTGTTTACTATTATAACCTTAGCACCAAGAAAGGCACGTGACACATAGCAGGTCCTGAAAAAGTATTTGCTGAATGATGATGAATAAATGAAAGCAAGAATGCTGATCGACACAGAAGATCGGCCCAGTCCCATGCTGATGTTGTGCAGATCCAGTGCTAAACAAACGCAATCCATCAACAAACTCTCAGTCTCCATTTTAACAACTCACACAAGAAGACAGTAGGCTGCGTGGTGCAACAAACACGGGACTGGGGATTAGGAAGACCTAGTTTTTCCCCATGGCTCTACATTCTAGCTGTGTGACTTAAGCAAGTTCTGGAACCTCCCTTGGTCCCAGTTTCTCAGTCTATAAAACAGGACTATTACCTTTCTTCAAGAATGTCAGGAAAATCAAATGATATAAGGCATGGAAGAATGCACATGGCTTAATAACTACTATGCTATCAATCAATCAACAAATAGTTAATAAGCATCAATTGAGAGCCAGACGCTGCTTGGGGCACCTGGGTGGCTCAGTGAGTTAGGTTTCCGACTTCGGTTCAGGTCATGATCTCACAGTTCGTGGGTTCAAGCCCCGCGTCTGGTTCTCTACTATCAGTATGGGGCCTGCTTCAGATCTTCTGTTCCCGTCCCCACTCTGCCCCTCTCCCGCTCACACACACTCTCTTTCTCAAAAATAAATAAACATTGAAAAAAAAAAAAAGAGCCAGACACTGCTAATAAAATTTAAAAAGGCTAAACCATTATTAAGCATTTACTCTATGGCAGGCACTGTTTTTGTAATCTCATTAAATCCTTATAAGAATCACACGAAATAGGTACTATCATCATCATCACCATCACCATTTTATAGATAAAGACGCTGAAGCACAAACAAGTCATTTGTTTCAAAGGTCACAGAGCTAACAAGCGACGGAGCTCTCTCACTGCAGCCCAAGCAAACACTATTGGCAAAGGCTGCAAACTAGAGTTTAGGTACCTCCTGTAGCTGAAGAGAACAAAGTTCATGTGACCTGTTTACTGATCCCTTATCCTAACGAATTGAGCTAATCAGGTAAGGGAGCAATATAATGTGAGCCACAAATATAAATTTTAATTTTCTAATAGCCACATTTAAAAAAAAAAAGCAAAATTAATTTTTTTAAGTTTGTTTTTTTAGTAATCTCTAACACCTAACATCGGGCTTGAACTCATGACTCCAAGATGAAGAGTCACTCTTCACTCCAACTGGGCCAACTAGGCACCCCCAAATTAACTGTGATAATATATTTTACTTAACCATATTTATCCAAAATATTATCATTTCAACATGTAATCAATATATAAACAATGTAAATTTTTTTTACATTCTTCCTTTTTGTAATAATTCTTCCAAATCTGGTATTTTATACTTCCAACACTTCTCAATTCAGACTAGCCACATTTAAAATTCTCAGTGACCACATGTAGGTAGTGACTATCATGCTGGGTAAGACAGAGTTAAAACATTTTACAAAATAACATGCAATAATTAAAGATCAGCACTTAATAGCTAAAAATTACATAAACACAATAAATTAATATTAAAACATCAAATTCACCATCAAATTAGTTTTGGATTTTTTCAAAATACCTGAAACAAAGTAACTTAATGCTGCATATAAGAAAGCTTGGAATCCAATTTTTAATTCAATAAATTATTCAAGCTTTGGGACTTCTTTACCATATTGTTGGATATTATTCCTACCTAAAGAACTTGCTATTTGATCAGAAAAACACAGTAACTCTGAATAATATAAATTAAGAAAAGGATATACTTGTATAGATAATCAAAAGTTACAACAAAGTTTTATTTTTATTTTTTTAATTATTATTATTTTAAGTCCAGGGTAAACATAATGCTGTATTAGTTTCAGGTGTACAATAGATTAGACAGTTCCATACATTACTCTGTGCTCATCAAGGTTAAGTGTCCTCTTAATTCCCATCACCTATTTTACCCATCCCCCCACCTGGCTCCCCTCTGGTAACCATCTATTTATTCTCTCTTAACAGAGTCTGTTTTTGGTTTGTTTTTGTTGTTGTTGTTCATCTGCTTTGTTTCTTAAATTCCACATATGAGTGAAATCATATGGTATTTGTCTAACTGGCTTATTTCATTTAGCATTATACACTTTAGATCCATCCATGTTGTGGCAAATGGCAATACTTCATTTTTTTACAGCTAAATAATATTTGTATGTGTACACACACACACACACACACACACACATCTTCTTTATCCATTCATCTATGATGGACACTTGGGCTGCTTCCATGATTGGACTATTGTAAATAATGTCGCAATAAACACAGGGGTGCATATGTCCCTTTGAATTAGTTTTTGTATTCTTTGGGTAAATACCCAGTAGTGTGATTACTGAATTCTAGGGTAATTTTAGTTTTAATTTTTTGAGGATACAACTGAGTCTTAAAATATTCCCATCTTGGGGCGCCTGGGTGGCTTGGTTGGTTAAACAGCAGACTCTTGATTTTAGCTCACATCACAATCCTTTGGTCTGTGAGTTCAAGCCCTGTGTCGGGCTCTATGCTGACAGTGCAGAACCTGCTTGGGATTCTCTGTCTCACTCTCGCTCTGTTGCTCCCCTGCTTACTCTCTCTCTCTCTCTCAAAATAAGTCAACTTTAAAAATAAATAAATTAAAAATAATAAAATTAAAAATAAAAATAAACTATTCCTACCTTACATACAGCACCTCACGATTTACAAAGCACTTTCATATATTTAAATTAATTTTCACAATTCTGCAAATATTTAATATAGGTATTATTCCTGTTTCTCTTATTAAAACAAAACAAAACAACAACAACAAAAACACTAAAGGCTAAGATGTCCCCTGCTTTTACTTTTATCCATTCACAGTCCACACAGAAGCCACGGTTTATCTTCTTTTTTTTTTTTTTTTTAATTTTTTTTTTTTAACGTTTATTTATGTTTGAGACAGAGAGAGACAGAGCATGAATGGGGGAGGGTCAGAGAGAGGGAGACACAGAATCTGAAACAGGCTCCGGGCTCTGAGCTGTCAGCACAGGGGCCCGATGCAGGGCTCGAACTCACGGACCGCGAGATCGTGACCTGAGCCGAAGTCGGCGCTCAACCGACTGAGCCACCCAGGCGCCCCACCACGGTTTATCTTCTAAAATGTAAATCAGATGGCTCCTCACTTGCTTAGAACCTGGCAATGGTTTCCTATGGTACCCCAATAAAAGTCAAACTCATTATCGTTGTGGACAATCCCAACATAATCCAGGCCCGCTCACCTGTCTCACCTCATCTCCTACAGTTCTCCCTCCCCTCTCCCTCCACTCACAGTGGCCTTCTTTATGTGCCAAACCCGTTCTAGCCTCAGGATCTTTGCATTGCTTATTCCCCTACCTAGAATGTTCTTTTTCTGAGACAGAAAGAGAAACAGAGTGCTAATGGGGGAGAGGGGCAGAGGGAGAGAGACAGAATCTTAACCAGGCTCCACATTCAGCACAGAGCCGGACACAGGGTTTGATCCCATGACCCAGGGATCATGGCCTGAGCCGAAATCAAGAGTCAGATGCTCAACCAACTGAGTCCCCCAGGCAACCCTCAAGTTTTACTTTAAACGCTACCTCCCTAAGAGGCCTTTCTCAGCTGTCCACTCTCAAGTAGCTCCCCAAGCACCCTCCGCCACTCCATTCCTTCAAATAAGTTATCACTATCTGGGATTTCTTTTCTAGTTACCATCACGTGGCTTTTTTGTTGCCCTACAAAAAAATGTACCAGCACAAGAGCAGGGTCGTTGTGTTCTTTACTACTGGATGCCTAGAGCTTAGAGCATTTACTGAATGAGCAACTGAACCTGAATTAGAACCCACGACTCCTAGCTTTTATTCCAGCAATCACAGTGAGAGCGAATATCTTCCACAGAGATTATTCTGTTTAGTAGGATACAGAAGTTAATTTGTGAACATGCTGGGTAAGAGGAGAAAACCAAATCCTATTTTAAACGTTTAAAATCCATTGCTTGGGGTGCCTGCGTGGCTCAGTCAGTTAAGCATCTGACTTTGGCTCAGGTAATGATTTCATGGTGCAAGTGTTGGAGCCCCACATTGGGCTCTGTGCTGACAGTTCAGAGCCTAGAGCCTGCTTCAGATTCTGTGTCTCCCTCTCTCTCTCTGCCCCTCCCCAGCTCATGCTATGTCTCTCTCTCTCCCTCAAAAGTAAATAGACATTAAAAAAAAATTAAGGGCACCTGGGTGGCTCAGACGGTTAGGTGGCCAACTTCAGCTCAAGTCAAGATCTCAACATTCATGAGCTCAAGCCCCACGTCGGGCTCTGTACTGACAGCTCAGAGCCTGGAGCTGCTTCGGATTCTGTGTTTCCCTCTCTCTCTGAGCTCTGTCAGAGCTCGCTTCCCTCGCTTGAGCTCTCTCTCTCTCTCTCTCTTTCAAAAATAAAAAAACACTAAAAAACATTTTCTCAAAGAGGCACCTGGGTGGCTCAGTCATTTAAGCATCCGACTTCAGCTCAGGTCATGATCTCACAGTTCATGGGTTCAAGCCCTGCATCAAGCTCTGTGCTGACAGCTCAGAGCCTAGAGCCTGCTTCGGATTCTGTGTCTCCCTCTCTCTCTCTGCCCCTCCCCTGCTCACACTCTGTTGTGCTCTCTCTCTCTCTCTCTCTCAAGAATGAATAAACATTTAAAATAATTTTTTTTTATTTAGAATAGATAAATAAGTAAATAAAATAAAATCCACTGCTTAACCAAGATTTGTTGGCACTGTTTTCCTTCCCAGGATGAAGTAAGCAAGTCATGCTACATATCAGTGGACTGGGCTGATGTCAAAACTGCCACTTTTAGGAGGCATCGGAAAGCAGAGAGGGAACAAATGATGGAAACGGGGCAAACTGACAGTCATCTCTCTTAAAACAACAGTAGGAAAGTTACCACGAATACAAGGCCAGAAACTAGCCCAGATGCATTGTTCCAGAAGGTAAACTTACCGTTTTATTTCGTAATCGAATGATATCAGACACAGAACCAGCCCCACAGTACTCCATAACGATCCACAAGTCTGTGTTCTTAAAATAACTGCCATAATATTTGACTACGTGAGGGCTAAAGAGAGAGCAACAATATGAATTAGTGTTACAGCCTTCGATACATGAAAATTAATTTCTCTGCTCCAAAGATCAATTATTCATATTTCAGGTTAAAATAGACACCCTCTTTATTGATAAAAATATACATAATAAATAATAATAATTTTCCAAATAATAAATAACAAAAGTGAGAAAATGTATGGGTCTGTTAACCTGCATTTCTAGGTGTACAATTCATCCCAGGAAAAGAACTACAGCTATTCAAAAAGAAATAGTTACCATCACAGCAGTATCACAATGAAAATTTAGATACCATCTAAATGTCTAACATTAGGGAGTTTATTAAAGGAATAATGATAGACCCATATAATGGAATAGCCACAAATCCAAGGAAAATATTACAGACGAATACTTGATAACATGAGAAGATATCCTGCTTACAAAAAAAAAAAAAAGTGCTTACCAAAAAGAAAAAAAGGACAGGTGCAGGTTACATAATAGTAAGAAAAGTGAAACTACAGAAAGAGATATGAAAGGATATGTACACCAAGTAGTATTTAACAATGATTACTTCTCCAAAGGGAAAAATGATTTTATTTTCTTTTTATTTGCATTTTTCCCAGAAGTCATGTGCACTTTGTAATAAGAAAAAAAAATAAGTCGCACTACAATCTACTATAAAGAAAAAACCTTCAGAGTCAGACCTGGAATTTTGGTTCTCAGGCTTGAAGACAGATACCAAGTGAGAAATTTCAGAGAAAAGTCAAACATCCCATTAAAATGAAATAATCTGCCCACTGAGAGCTACCAGCTTTAATTGGCTAGATTGTTATCAGGGCTAGATAATGTTGCATAATAACTGAAGATGCTAAAACCTACTTGGCATCATTAATGCTCAGAATTTCAAACGCCCCTTCATCCCCGAGAAACATGCCAACGACAAGGACAGCAGGAAACACACACACACAAACGCTACTAACGAGGACATGGATGAGTAAGTCTCTTAAGGTACCGATCACATCTGCTCTCCCTTCCTCACATTCCTGTAGGATTTACTGCCTTTACAAGGCAAGTAATACCAGCTACTTACTGTTGTGATATGTCCTATACTATTTTGTATCATTGGCTAGATTCTCCCATACATACACAGGCATGTCTGGCATGACACATTTGTCTATAAACTCGCAGGGGACAAGAAGTCTGTCCTGTACTTCTCTGTACTCCGTACCATGCTTAGCACAGAATAGGCTCTTCAAAATAACTCTTCTTTAATTAGAGATATTTGCATACTCTGTTTGAAACACAGCTCTTGGGTGGCCTATCAGAAGTGGCAAAGTCCCAACGTGCCAATTGGAAAGAGCTTCCGTACAGTATCTCAGAGCAGAGGAAAAGGAAAATGGCTACCCGACTACGATCAATCCGGTCAAGTGATACAAAGGGAAGGAGGGAGAAGAGAAAATAACTGCATTCGCAAGTCAGTGAAATCTAAAGGCTCTTGGGCAAATTTCCTCGTAGGCTGCCCCATCTGCCCCAATGCTGAGCTTCAGGAGAATGGATGCAGCCTCCAGTACAAGACACTCTCATTCTCCTTTCATCTCCCTAGAGCTGGCATTGCCTCTAAGTTTGTGTATCTCTGACCTTTTTTTTTTTTAATGTTTATTTATTTTTGAGAGAGAGAGAGAGAGAGAGAGACAGACAGAGCGCGCGAGCAGGGGAGGGGCAGAGATAGAGGGGGACAGAGGATCTGTAATAGGCTCTGTGCTAACAGCCCGATGTGGGGCTCGAACTCATGAACCATAAGATCATGACTTGAGCCGAAGTTGGACACTTAACAAAATGAACCACGCAGGTGTCTTTCTCTCAAATTTAAACAGTAGTGGGGAGAGGCCCCTGGGTGGCTCAGTCGGTTAACCATCTGACCTCAGCTCAGGTCATGATCGCACAGTCCGTGAGTTCAAGCCCCGTGCTGGACTCTATGCTGACAGCTCAGAGTCTGGAGCCTGCTTCAGATTCTGTGTCTCCTTCTCTCTCTGCCCCTCCCCAGCTCTGCTCTGTCTCTCTCCCTCAAAAACAAATAAACATTAAAAAATTTTTTTTAAATAAACAGTAGTGGGGAAACCTGCTCCATCACAGAGACCAACCCATGTTGTCACAGAATTTCAGAGCAAACCACGTGCTTTTCTGTGGTTGCTTGGTGGCCTGACTTCCTGCTTACAACATTTGACAAATCTTAGTTCCTCAAAAATACAATTCTTAACTACTCTGAGCTTGAAGAATTCTTTTTTAAATGTGAAGGAACAGTAATACATAAAAAAAGCATTTTCTTTTTATAGATCTGATATTCCAAGGCTTCTAGAGCTGAAAGTATTTGAATTATCTCTCCTTAGCTATTTCTGCAGACATGTTTTCTCAATAGGAAGTAAAAGAGATCATTATCAGGGGAAAAAAAAAAAAAAAGCCAGCACCACTTTCTGCCTCTTTGCCTCCTCTTCCTAGTTTTGAAAGGGGCTTACTGAGAAAAAAAAAAAAAAAAAAAAATCTATCCAGAATAGAAACCATAAAAGTTTAGCTACTAAAACACACATTTTTTTCATCAGATTTTTTTTGTCTGAAAAGAACATGCATAGTGATTCCACTAAACTCTCTCTTCTGCAAAATATCTAAGGAAATGCATCTGTAGGTGTTAAACTGTAAATAATCCAAAACCATGTCCTCTCCAGAGTAAGACCACATGGCTTTACCTGTCGCATTGTTGCATTATAGAGATTTCTTTGATTATCTCCTGCAGGTCTGATTCCACAGGAACTTGCTTAATCGCAACAATCTGACCAGTCTCTTTGTGAATAGCCTTGTACACGCTGCCATAGGACCTATAATTGGGGTAAAGAGAACATTTGTAAAGGCACAGCAAGACCAGAGATACAAAGTGGTAAAACACAAGCAACTCATGGTTCTAAATTATACCCCCAATGACTACAACTGCAAAACTGAAACAGCTAAAGTACTTCAGGGAGGAAACACAACCTGTTAACTTCACATTTAAATAACTGACCGTATTCATATAAAATAATCACTGTTATAGTAGCTACCATGCCTGATGTCTGTCAGAAGCTGTGCATCATCCCAGTTCATCCACACACACACACACACACACACACACACACACACACACAAACAAAAAACAAAAAACAAAGAAGGGGTCATTATCCCTATTTTACAGGAAAAATGTGTAAAGGCCCAGAGGTTATAAGACTTGGTCGTCACAAAGGTAAAAAAACTAAGTGGTCAGGCCAGGAAGTGAATCTAGGTTTGTGTGAACACAGAGCTCCCAGGGCTCAAACACAGAAACGGAGGCCTCTGTGCTCTTGTGTTCACTCCAGTCCCATGAGGTCTTTCCGTCCTTGCTCCTCTCACTCACAATAATACTTAAAACTTTATAGAAACTAATTAAAAATCTCAGGCCCTTCAAATGCTAGTATCAGATGAACGGAGCACATATAAAGCCATTTACTCATGTCCCCTTACAAGATTATTATCGAAATAAGTAAAAAGTGTGTATGTCGATTCAATTTGGGGGTGAAAAGAGCATGGGATTTAGAATCGAAAGACCTAGGATTTGAGCCCTATCCCCCACTACATATTAACCATCATTTACATACACATTAACCTTCTCGTGCCTCAATTTCCTCACCTGTAAAATGACAATACAAACTACAAGACAATTGTGGTGGTCAAATGACATACCATCATCACCTTGCATGGATTACATTTTTACTGGAAACCTCGACGGCTGTCACTGAAAACACAATGAGTAAGACATCCTTCCTATTTCCCAAACCCACCTGTTTCTTCACACTGTCTTGGTGAAAAAACATCAACATCACAGGACCACCTGATATAGCAAAGTAGCTGAATGCTCTAGCTGCCAAAAGACACTTGGGAACCATTGCAATGTGAAAGTAAATAAAACTTAAAAAAAAAAAAAAAAAGTCTATGCAGAACACACAAAAAATTTCCATTCCATCAGAATCCCTTATATTGTCAAACTAGTATAATAATCCTTAAATGTTACAATTTTTTTTTTTTTTTTTTTTTTTTTTTCAGAGAAAGGCAACCATTGACCCTGTGTGGAGTCCTGACTGCTGCTTCTTTTTCCTCACAGTTAAACTTTTGATTCATTAGGGTGGTGAAGGCTTGGTCCCAGGGGATAAAACATGGTGGTCCAAGCACTCAGCATTCCTATTCCTTCTGCTGGTGACTGAAGTGGTAATAAGCACATGACCTAGCTCTGGCCAATGAAATTTGAGGGGAATTCTGTGGAAGGGATTCTGGGAGAGACTTTCTTCCCTGATAAATCAGACGGTAGCACACAAGAAGGCCCATTTTTACTCGCCACTTCCTTTCCTACTTTGATTACTGTTACATAAGGCATGATGCTGGAAAGTAATGTAGCCATCTTGAAATAGAGAACTACACAAATAGCTAACCCATTATCAAGCCAATTAACCATTCTGGAATCTTTCACCCCAGATTTATTATTACTTAGTTATTAAATGCCCTTATTGGTTAGCCATTGCTAGTTGGGTACTCTATTACTTTCATCCAAAGTTATTCTTGATACACTAGGTCCCATATGTATGAAAATGTCTGTATTTCACCTCCTCTTTGGAATCGGTTGTGCTGGATACAGAGTTCGTAGACAATAGCTTTCCCTCAGCACCTTTTCTGCAGTTTTCCAGCTTCTATTGCTGCCAAGAAGTTGGCTACCATTGGATTATCATTTTTCATAGGTAATCTCTCTGTAGTATCCAGATTTCCTCTTTATCCTTAACATTCTACAATTTTACTATAACTAGGAGTTGATTTATTTGATACTTCATAAGTTTCTTTGATCTGAAGGCACATGTTTTTCTTCAAGTCTGGAAATTCTCAGCCTTATCTATTTCCTATCTTTTCTACTATCTCCTAGAATTCCTACTGGACCCATACTGCACCTCCTCAATCCACGTTGCCCTCTTGATTTCTAACACCATGTTTCTCTGTCCTGCATTTTGTGATCAGTCTCATTTCTATCTTTCCATTCACAAATTCATTCAGCTTGTCTAGTTTACTGCTTATCCAAATTATTGGGCCTCCTGAACTTCAATCATTATAGTTTTCATTGTCAAGATTCCCAACTTTAATTTTTCATGGAGCTAACTGTTCATGTTCATAACCAGGTGCTCTTCTTTCAAGGACGTTATTCTGTGTCTTCTCTTTTTGAAAATCGAAAACATGTTAAATCCCTTTTGAGATTGCTCCACTATTTCTATTTCCTTGGGTGTGAATTCTCCCACTTGTTAGTTCTGATCATTATTTCATGGCAGCAGATTTCCATGCAGGAGTTTCCTTTTATCTTGAATAATTTTCCTCTACACAATGCTAACTGCCATGACCAGCTCATGATGCCATGGTGGTTTCATGGTTCTTTCAGCCCCATCATCTAGGCTGTACAACTTAAACTTGGTCCCCCGTTAGGAGATGGGAGTTGTTGCCTCTCTAAGATCCCATACCTGAAAGCATCTGGGCCCAGTTCCTATTGTCAAACAGGTACCTCCACTTTTTCCCCAGGCCACAGGCAAATGATACTTTCTAGTGGTGTTTGGGCAAATTTATTTCAACTTTAGCTCATAGATGGGGAGCCTCATCCATCCCACAGCTTCATGTAGGAAGCCCACCTGCAATCTCCTGACAAGGACAAGGCAAGCTTTCCCCACCCCCTTATTATTACACATCTTTTCCATCCCTGGTCCGTAGCTGGCCATGTGTCCTTTTATCTAAACTTTTAATTTTCATTCATTAGTTTTATCTGTTTGAAATGGAAAGAGAGATCTCTGCATGTGCTCACTCAGCAATCTTGACCAGAACACTCTCTATGCCTCCCTATGCTCCCTTGAGAGCAAGGAATACTCCGAGAGTTCATATAACAATTAAGATTCGTGATTTCCACGTACTTCATTTCCAGTAATCTGAAGAGAATTTAGAAGGCTTCAGCAATTGTTCGCACTTTTAGGCCAGTTCCATAAGACCAGATTCCCTACCACAAAACTACAGTGAATTTTAACTGGCAGAGAACAAAAATGGTGGGGAAGTAGGGGTTTCATACAAGCCATACAAGGCAAGGATCAATTTGGAAAAAAACAAATAATACAGTGTCTGAAGCCAAAGTAACTTGATACAAGTCTTAACAATACCACTCACTAGCTATGAAACCATGGGCAAGATGTTTTTGTTACTACCCGCTGATAAAAACTTCAATGAGTCAAGGTGTAAAACTTTTAAGTATAACAGAAGGACAAAAGGTGCTAGGCTGGCACTCAAAACACTTTCCAAGCATGGTCCACTCATTCTGGTCTGGAGCTTTGGCTCTACTCTGCCACAGATCCACAGCGTTTCTTCCATACACAGAAGGACCACGGCCTCCAGAATCCAATACAGTCCGTCAGCCAGAGCTCATTTCACAAGACACAAGTCAGTGAGTGTTCACAATCTATTTGTTTTCCAGAACAATGTAAGGATGGCGTGGCAGTTTGTGTTTAGACAGAAAAGGGCAGCTAAGGTCTTCCTTTAGGATTCTGTTAGTTAAATGAAACTTGTTCAGGTTCATTCAGCTATGATGACAGAAATCCAAGCATCTGTGGTATCACTTAAAAGAACAATACGGTGATAGCACGGGGAGAAAGATCTGAAGCTTTATGCCAATTTTCTTGCTGGTTATATCTCTATAGGGAAATTTCCAAGTTCCTCAATGAAGACATGCATAGGTCTAAAAGACAATTAAAAACAATCGTAATTAGCTTAGTTTTCCCTTACGCTACGTTCCTGATCTATTCTCTGTCTGTAGTTTTCTTTTGGCGTTCCCCAAACCCAATCAACCCAAAGGAGTTTAGAGCTCCCTTCAAGAACACCTAAATATACTGGAAGAGTTAAGATTAACTTTAACTTGACATGGTAAGGTCTGAAAAATGCTTCAGTTGATAGACATAAAAATAAAATACTCATGGTTGCCACTTATTGAGGACTTACTCTGTGACAAGCACCTGCTCAGTACTTTACCCCCATTACCTCATATAATACTTGACTTAACCCAAATGAGGGAGATACTAATGTCTGCACTTTATAGCTGAAGTTTACGAAGCTTCAAAATATTAAATAATTTGCTCAAGCTCACTCGTTTATTGTGACTAAAAAACAGTAGAGCAAGAGTTTTAACGCAGCTCTAATTTCAGAGTCCACACCTTTACGACTGTAACACATTTCTATTAAAACTGAAAGAAACAAGTTACTTACATATTCAGTGATGCCTACCATGTTTATCTTATTCAAAGCATAACCTGTCAGCACTGTTAGATTAAGGGCTTTGGACTCATTTCCTTGAGGAAAAGAGCAAGGATACCAAGCTAAAGCTGAAAAGGGCAGGCAAGAGATGTAGAGGGACTGTCATTTTTCCATACCTTTAAGGATGCCAAGTCAACTTGCAGTCTTCAGATTCATCTTGTACTTGTCTTTTCACAGCACAGCTGGTGTCCCCTTTTACTTCCCTTCTCTGCTTGATGTCTTGTTTGATTCCAAAGAGTATTTCTCCAACTTACAAAGAGATGACTAATGTTTTTTACAAGGAGGCAATCCATGAAAACCTATGCCATGTAATCCACGATCAGGGTTAACATTATTGCTGACCTATATTAGACATAAATACCACTAAACTCCAAAATAAAATATGGAAGACTTGATTTCAAGAAGCACACAGTACTTAAACAGACATTTTTAAAAGCTAATGTTTCAAGTCTTCTATTGAACTAAAAGCACTCTCAAGAGACTAAACACACACACACACACACACACACACACACACACACACACACACACAGACACCTGCTTATTTCTGCAGAAACTGTCACTGGAGGATACACAAAAAAACCACTATACTGATTGCTACTGGGTAGCTGAGAGACAGAAGTAGAATGTGGATTTTCCTCATTGTATACACTCCTTTGCTTTTGAATTCTGAATCCTATGAATTGATTACCTATTCAAAAACTAACAACATAATAAAAAATGTCTCTCACATTTTAATATCTGGTCATTACAGAAAATGAAATAAATAGATTAAGGGTACAATGAAAAGGATATGTAAAGGTATAAAAAATTATGCTGTAACCTTTATTGCATCATGAAAGTCAATGACAGCCACTATCCACTACTAATTACCATTTCAGCAGTATTTTATAAACCCATTCACATATCTGGGTTTTAAGAACTTGTTCCCAACCTGGGATTTTCAATCTATTGGAAGTTATAAAGGTAGTCACAGTCCCTGATTTACTATATTTCACAAAGCTACACTAACCAAAATGCTGAATTCCATTTTTTTATTGAAACAAGTTATTGCATGTTGATCAGAAACTATGAACAGCAAATAAAAATGTACGATCAACAAAAATTCTTGAAGTATAAGCTAGTTAGTGCTGTTACATAGATAAAATCACGTAACCCATGGATTCTATAAGAGAGAAAGTAATGGATGCCGTTGGTGTGAAAGAGACCAGAAATCAATGGATCTGTCTACAATGGTGACTAGGAGAGAGAGGAAAAGGGTATTTCAAGCTGTAAGCTGACCTTCCTCCTGACCCAGAGCAGTGCCATACACAACATTTCTGTCCCTCCTCCTCAGGTGTATGAACTATTGACATGAGAAAGGTGCAGCTACTTCCAGTGTTAGGGGAAGAAAAAGACTGGGACCTACTGGTCCACCTGTTTGTTCTGTACACTTACCCTTCTCCAAGTTTCTCTAAGACATCAAATACTTCTTCCGGCTGTTTAGTTAAACTATCTTCATCCAACTTTTTCAGCTGCCTGTGAATGAAGAAATAAAAACATAAAATACATTTTATTTACCAGCAACTAGACCACAAAATACATTATTTATATTAAAATTAGCATCTTAGGGATTTCTCTACAAAGTCTTCACTAGTGAACATGAAAGACAAGCTAAGAGACTTTTTTTTTTTTTTTTAAATTTTTTTTAACATTTATTTATTTTTGAGACAGAGAGAGACAGAGCATGAATGGGGGAGGGTCAGAGAGAGGGAGACAGAATCCGAAACAGGCTCCAGTCTCTGAGCTGTCAGCACAGAGCCCGACGTGGGGCTCGAACTCACGAACTGCGAGACCATGACCTGAGCTGAAGTCGGACGCTTAACCGACTGAGCCATCCAGGCGCCCCTAAGAGACTTTTTTTAAGTTTTTTATTTATTTAAGTAATCGCTACACCCAGCGTGGGGTTTGAACTCACGACCCTGAGATCAAGAGTCGCATGCTCTTTTGACTGAGCCAGCCAGACACCCCGAGCTAAAAGACCTTTAAGGGACGCTGAAGGGCGGCTCTATGGCAGTGCTGCACGTGTTCTGGCTCCCTCTGATGAGCATAATCAGGACCAGAGGGTAGACAGCTACCAAGAGTCAGATTTCAGTTCAACAGGTATAAGAAACTTTCTAACAGTAAAAGTTGTTCTGAAATGGTTTAGACAGCCTTAAAAAGTCCCTAGTTCCCCATCATTGGAGAATTTAAACAGAAAATGAATCATCATGTGGCTAAAATGCTACAGAGTGGGTTCAAGCGTTAGAGGGAACCTTTAAATCCATTTAAATCTTGAGATGCCATGAATTAAAATGGCATAACTATCTCTTCAAAAAAGATGTTTAATGTAAGGTTAACTATGAATTGAAATATGGTCTCAGCCTGGAGGCCAAGGAAGACAGAGTCTCTCACCCTTCATTAGCAAGATTTTGGCAATTTGGTCAAAACATAGAGATTCTACAGGTATCACAGAAACAGAAAGGGGAAGGTATACACTTAGACATGATCAAAAGTGAAAAATAACTACGCAGCTAGGAATTTCAAATAGTCTCACAGGGACTCTTCCACGAGCAGCAGTGTACCTCTGATGAGTCCCAAAAATCAAAGACATATGGGTGCTTGTAACTTCCAGATAATTTTTCAGACTATGCCAGACATAGTATAAATAACAAACACAGGAGGTTAAAAATTAACAGTATTTTTTTAAAACTCTGAGACCTCTGAAAATTATTAATGGGCTTAAGGAAGAAGCTTGCCAAGGAGTATCTGTGTGTGTATACGTGTGCATCTTCTACACAATGGCTTCCTGAAACTACAAAAGACAACAAAGAAAAGACAGCTCAGGAGATGGTGAAATATGGAAGTAGTAACACTAGAGATTTCTTTGTAGAGAGAAGGTTCAAACTAGCTGGACAATACCAATTTTTACATGAAAAGACTTGAATTACACATGCACGCGCACACACACGCACACACACCTTCCTGGAAAAAATAGCAAAACCAAAAAAAAAGACAAAAAAGAAATCCCTGAACACATCAAGTGTATCCATCCATAACCACTGATCTCTAAAGGACAATCTTTTATAATTCTGTAAATGTCAAGACTATGTACTAGAGAAATGGAGAAATGCTCCACGTCAGTAATTGCCACAACTTGAAAATTAACAAAATGCCCACTGCGACCTTTGAAAATCAAAAGGTCCTAAATATTAAATTCCAATGACATCATAAAAACTAGCTTCAAAACAAAAAGGGCTGAAGTGAAACTCCTCTTAAAGTTCAGAAGCAACACGTCTATGAACTCAGAAGTTAGAAAGAACATCGCATAAACCAAGGGAGGCGGGAGGCAGGGGGCGGGGAAGCACTGAATTTATAACTGTATAAACAATGGACAATACCTCATTCCTCAAGTATAATTAAACAGCTTATATAAAGGAAGATCAAATGTGTTCCTCTGAAGTGTTGACTTTGTGGTCTGCAAAAAAACAAAACTCACGATTTCAACTACTCTGAGACCACAACATAACAAAGGAAACTGCCACTGCCGTGACAGAAACAGCTGCAAGCGCCTGATAATCCTCGGACAGAAGAACTTTATATACCTGCTCAGGCAGTTCTCTGAAACAATCGAAGTGGGGTTTTTGTTTGTTTTTGATCTGGGCTTAAACGTCTTTATTTCTCTGGTGCCTCACAACCCAGAAGTGGTCGATAAATATTTCCTAAATTGATCAATGAACATCATGATGGGAATCCTAAGCTTTTACCAGGAATCCTTGCGAGTTTTCAAAAGAACAGAATTCCACCCTGAAAAGGGTTAGCAGGTTATCAACGATTAAGATTACTATGGAAAATCTTTTGGTAAGTGACTCTTAATGACATTTATACCATAAATTTTCATGGAAGAAGCACAAAACAGCCCCGACTGATGATTCAGCTCTCAGCTGGGACTTCCCCAAGTCATAGGTAGTTTCATTGCTTGCTCATAAAAGAACAGGCCTGGCCAACACAGCCTCCATGGACCAAACACGGGCAGATGCTCCTCTCCTAAGTCAGATGGCCACATGGACAGCCAAGCATCCCAGAAATGCTCTCTGCATCCTCCACCACGCTATTATTATCTGACACCAATTCACTTTTTTAAAAATCATAAACTCCTACATAAGCCATCAACTTTAATCTCTCATCACTCAGTCACACGCAAATGAACGCAGAGAGGATTTCCTGCATTGAGACTGCAATCCCTTGTTGGGAACACATACCAACCGAATCTCTGACAAGACACCTGTACCTTTCCAAACACAAACAAGGGTGTTTAAGAAGTAGTTACTCACAAGTCTGGCTAATTCTGAAGCCTCTTTCTTCCATCTTAGAACTCTTGTAAGGTTCATTTTATTAATGTATACTTACCCCTCTTTCCATTCAGAATTTGATAATGGTTACAACAAATGTGTAAGATAAATTGATGACTTTTTTAATGATCATAAAAATCAGTATGTTCTCCCTCCCCAAATTCATATGTTGAAGTCCTAAATGCCAAGACCTCAGAATGTGACTTTATTTGGAGACAGGGCCTTTAAAGAGGTAATAAAGGTAAAATGAGGTCACATAGGTGGGCCCTAACTCAATAAGACTGGTGTCCTTATAGGAGGTAAGGACACAGATAGGAACAGAGGAAAGACCATGTGAAGGCACAGGAAGGAGACAGCCATCTGCAAGCCAGGGAGACAGGCCTCAAGGAAACAGCCTTCTCAGGTTATCAACCTGATCTCAGACTTCTAGCCTCCAGAACTCTAAGAAAATAAATTTCTGCCATTTCAATCACCCAGTGTGTGAAACGGACATGGCAGTCCTAACAAATGCAAGTAATAAAGTTCATCTGCTGATGAGGTTCACCTAAGTTGAGCAATTCATTCAAGAATTCAGCCCTGCAGGGGCGCCTGGGTTGCTCAGTTGGTTGAGCATCCGGGCTCAGGTCACAATCCCACAGTCTGTGGGTTTGAGGCCTGCGTCGGGCTCCGTGCTGACAGCTCGGAGCCCGGAGCCTGATTCCGATTCTGTGTCTCCCTCTCACTCTGCCCCTCCCCTGCTCGCACTCTGTCTCTGTCTCTCAAAAATAAATAAATGGTAAAAAAAAAAAAAAAAAAAGAATTCAGCCCTGCAGTGCTCTCCTCTTGCACATTTCATAAATTTCTGAAAATCCAAAAGGTGCGGGAATGAGTGTGCCAAAATGCACAAAGGTTGACTCTTTTGCCCAAGCTAATATAACACAAGGCAAAGGTAGAAACAAAACTCAGATTCCTAATCCTCTTTTCAATTAAACCAAGACCTCGGAAGAACAATGAATAGATTTCGGAAAGAAATATAACCCGTGTACATTTATAACTGGATCACTATGGTGCTTCAGCAAATACTTGCTAACATACACAGGCCCTGTGGAACCGGGATCCTTCCACAGAAGCATCAGACTGAGGCAGTTAAGAGCATGGACTTTGGACCCGATCGCCTGGTTTAAAATCCCAGGTCTGCCCCTTACTAACTGTGGAACCTCCCACAAATCACTTAAACTCTTTGTGCCTCAGTTTAATCACCTGTGAAACAGAAATATGGAGATAACCACCTCATAGGGTTGTTGTGACAATCAAAAGAGTCATAAGAAGTTGAATCACGTGAAATTACCATTTTCATAGGTCAATTTCAAGAGGCTCATCAGGAGACATGGAAAGCACTGGGAAGGTGTCTGGCTCCCAGTAAGTGCCGTTTGGGTAAGAATCATTATTATTTCCGTCTCAGCACACTAGAGTGGGGTGATTATGAGTCCACCCCAACCAGCTATTTGCCTTCCGCAGTGTTTGCGTACTTCAAACAAACACCAAGTGTGCAGCCCAGGCTGCCAATCCCTTCCCTTCACCTCTCCTTTGCCCCACACTCCCACACGCAGAACACTTCCTACTTTAGTGTTCGCTCTGCTGCAGGAAGTCAGAGGTCTCTGTGAAATAGAAGCTAACTACACTGCACCCCAGAGAAGCATGACTCCCTTGATCTCTGCACTCTACTTTTCTCCAGATGTGGCAGACTGACATAAGATCCTGGTGTCCACAGAGCAAATCAATGATACAACTATAACCAGCCCAACAGTTCAGACTTTCTAGGATCTGCTACCTCCCCAATCTTGACTTAAAACAATTCCAGGTAGTAGTAGGATCTGGAGCTGATACAAAACAATAGAGGCCTGAAAAGGGCCCAGTCTGGTCAGGTCACGACCCAGACCTGGAGCAAAGAAGGAAATACACAGAGCTGTGTCACAACTCTTCTGGGTCTCAATTTGCCCATCTTGAAAACCTCCTCTTATTTCCTTATTTCCTTCCCAGTGGCAGATTTGAAAAGCTGAGGAGAACATGAGGAAAGCTAGGAAGGCACTGGGCATCAGGAATGAAAGATGCCATCATCATCCTAGAGTGGGGACACTATCCAGCAAATCTTCCTAAATGCTACCCTCCACAAAGCCTTCCCTTGCTGGACCTTCAACCTTTCTCAGCACGCCTTCCGCCTTAGGCGCAAAGCTTTTCCCCTCAACAGATCCTCCCCATTGCACCCCTCAGGTGGGACCCCTTCCCTTAGAAAGTGCATCCAGCCTTCCTCTGCTTGTTCCTGATCCATACCTTGGACCTCTCTAGGTTCCCATCCTGCTTCAGCATCCCCCACCCCCCACCTCCCCGCTACCTCGATGAATCCCTCCTAGGACAGCCTCCCCGCAAGAGCCCCCGCCTTGAGCAGGTGCTCTCCCTAACTTGTCCCCACGTCCCTCAGTAGCTGCTCCCTTCAGCAGCGCCCCCCTTCCGCCAGGATGTCCCTCCACAGCAAGCGCTCTCCCCAACCAGCCCCACGTTTATTCCCCTGGGCGCGCGCTCCCCTCTGCCGGACCCCCTCCCGGGAGAGATTTCCCCCACCCCCCCAACTCAGCAGGTGCCCATCAGCCGGATAGCCTCGCCCCGCGGGTCCACCCCTACGGGGGCGCACCTGGTGCCTCCCCTCTGCCAGTTCCCGCCTTTCCCTCTCCCCACCCCCTGCCTCTTAGCCAGCGGCCCCTTACCGGCGCGGCGGGTTCCTCAGCTGCACCGTCTCCATGGCGCTGCCGGCAGCCGCCCAGACCCGCTCACTGCTCCATCCTCCCCCGGGACCTCCCCGAGCCCGCCCCGCAGACCCTCCCACACTTCCGCTTTCCGCCCCCACCGGAAGCGGCGCGCGCGGCGGGAGCGGGGCGGGGCGACAACGACCGGGCTTGAGCCACGTGGTGTGGACTTGAGTCACGTGGCGCTCGGGGCGCGGCCAAGGAACCCGGAGCTCCCTGCGCGAGGCCGGAATCTGTGGGCCATGCTGCCTCGGTGCAGAGTTACTCGGAGTTAATTCTGTGCTTACCGAGCTCCGTGTGTGTGGCGCTGCGCTAGGCTCTAGGTACGTAATAGTCAAGATCTAGAGGGGTCCTACCTTTTTCTGCAATTTACGTCGTAGAAAAGATAGTTACTAGACTGGTAGTTAACATAGTGATAAGTGATGATAGACAACTGTGATATGAGAACCTAACCAACGCCAGTAGGATCAGGAAAACTCTGAGAAGGCTGGAACGAACGGGCATTCATTCAATATATATCTAGCATCTGCTCTGGGCCAAGCACAGTACTAGGTGCCGCACAGTGAGCAAAATAAAATTTCTGCCCTCATGGATCTTAACATTCAAGTGAGAAAGGCAATAAACGTAAAAACAAACAAACAAACAAAAACAAACTGACTAAAATGAGAGTAGAAGTCATACTAATGTGTTTAAGATTTTACGCACTCAGTCTGGGGCTTCAACTCACAACCCAGAGATCAAGAATCAGATGCTTAACCTACTAAGGCCAGCCAACTGCCCCTAGTCACACTAATATTTTTTAAAAGAGTATTTAAGGCAGAGGGAACAGTAAGGACAAAGATTTGTGTTAGAAGTTGGCATGTTTGGAGCAGAATGAATAAGGAAAAGTAGGAGATGAGGTAGGAGCTGTGGCCAGAATCAGATTGAAAATGGGCCATGTACAGATACAAAAAATTACTAGAAGTTAGTTAGCTGTACCATTAGCTATCACTATGTAACAGACCACCCCAAAGCCCAATGGTTTAAACAGTTTCCAGCTTTTGGTTATTATAAATAAAAGTTATGATCATTTGTATACAAGTGTTTGTATGGACATAGAGATAGGCATACATACATTTCATTTCTCTTGGGTAAATATACAGGTGAGAAATCGCTGTGCCATAGAAGATACATGTTTAATGTGCTAAGAAACTTTTTCAAGGTGATTACACTATTTTTCATTTCTACCAACCATGTATATGAGTTTCAATTGTTCTATATCATGTACACTCGGTATGATCAGTCTTTGCAATTTTGGCCAATCAGATAGGCGTGTAATAGTGTCTCATCATTTTTAATTTGCACTTCTGTAAGGACTAATGATGTTGAGCATCTTTTCAAGTGCTTGTCATCTGTATATTTACTGAAGTATCTGTTCAAGCCTTTTGTCCTTCTTAAAACTAGATTGTTTTTCTTATTATTGATTTTTTTTGAGTTTTTAATATTCTGGATGCATGTCCTTTATCATATACGTGATATGCAAATATTTTCTGAGGTTTGTATTTTCATTTTCTTAACAGTCTCATTTGAAGAACAGAAATTTTAATTTTTATTAAGTCCAATTAATCATTTTTTTTTTTCATTTGTGAGTCATACTTTTGATGTCACACCTAAGAAATCTTGAGGAGGAGACCAACCCTGCAAGCTCACTTCCCAGGTTCCCATGTCAGCTGACTTCTGGCTGGTTTCAGTGGAGGGCAGAACTGAGAGAGAAGCCAGACTCTTTCTCTGCCTTCTTTGCTTCTGATTAAGTATCCAACAGTAACCTTCTCTTCAGCTCCTCCTAGAGTGGCCTGACATGGCTCCAGCTTCCATTCTGCTGCGGCTTCTGAACTCTGTAAATATCACCATTTCCTTCTTATATCCAAGTCCTAGGCAGAGTAGTTCTTTCCTGCTACTGCTGTCCTTTGGGCTCCCTCACTATTCTCTGTTGGCATCTTGGCTCCTCTGTCATCTATCAAAACAATTCCCTCAATTAAATTCTTTTTTTTATACACAAATCAAAGCCACACTGAGGTACCACCTCACACCGGTCAGAGTGGCTACAATGAACAACTCAGGAAACTATAGATGCTGACGAGGATATGGAGAAAAAGGAACCCTCTTGCGCTGTTGGTGGGAATGCAAACTGGTGCAGTCGCTCTGGAAAACAGTGTGGAGTTTCCTCAAAAAATTAGAAATAGACCTACCCTATGGCCCAGCAATAGCACTACTAGGAATCTACCCAAGGGATACAGAAGTGCTGATGCATAGGGTGACATTTACCCCAACGTTTATAGCAGCACTTTCAACAATAGCCAAATTATGGAAAGAGCCTAAATGTCCATAAACTGATGAATGGATAAAGAAGATGTGGTTAATATATACAATGGAATACTACTTGGCAATGAGAAAGAATGAAATCATGCCATTTGCAGCAATGTGGATGGAACTGGAGTGTATTATGCTAAGTGAAATAAGTCAGTCAGAGAAAGACAGATATCATGTGTTTTCACTCATATGTGGATCCTGAGAAACTTAACAGAAGACCATGAGGGAAGGGAAGGGGGAAAAAATAGTTACAAACAGAGGGGCAGGGAAGTGAACCGTAAGAGACTCTTAAATACAGAGAACAAACTTAGGGTTGATGGGGGGTTGGGGGGAGGGGAAAATGGGTGATGGGCATTGAGGAGGGCACTTGTTGGGATGAGCACTGGGTGTCGTATGTAAGCCAATTTGACAAATTATATTTAAAAAATAAATTCTTTTTTTTAATGTTTATTTGTTTTGAGAGAGTGAGGAGGGAGGGGCAGAGAGGAAGAGGGAGAGAGAGAATTCCAAGCAGGCTCTGAACTGTCAGCACGGAGCCCAATGTGGGGCTCGATCCCACAAACTGAGAGATCATGATCCAAGCCAAAATCAAGAGTCAGATACTTAACTGACTGAGCCACCCAGGCGCCCCTTAAATTCTTATTTCAAATCCCTTCTGTAACCCATCTTACTCAGAGTGTGTTTTCAGGTTAGATCATGTTGATACACCTGAGTTGAAAAGCATTCAGAACTGTAAACTGACAAATTACGATGCTGTCTGTACTTCTTTCCCCAAGACTAATTGGTTTATGATTTGAAATCAGCATATAAAAGTATTGGCTGTGCCTGGCTGTGTTAAATGAAATGTAACATTTTCCTAATTATAACACATCTTTACTCGCCAGTGTCTCTCAACCAAGGAAGGCAAAGATATTATTTAAAGAAACTATCAATTAACCCTGAAAAGAAGTGTTTAAACAACAATAAGAAAACTATGTCCAATAATAATGTCTGTGCATATTATTATCTCATTAGGGAGACCATGGCTTTAACATCTATTCCTTCCCCCATTAAAGCTGAATACGTATTAAATATGGGTTTGATGAGATGGTTAACTCAGAGAGATGAAATCTTAATGTCAAAAAGTTACTTCCAGCCAAAAAATAGATAGAACCCAAATGTCCATCAGCTGATGAATGTATAAACCAAACGGACACCCAAAATGCATACAGTGAAATATTATTCAGCCATAAAAAGGAATGAAGTTCTGAGGCACACTACACCATAGATGAACCTTGAAAACATTGTGGTATGCAAAAGAAGCCAATCACAAAGGATTCATATGGTTCCATTTACATGAAAAGTCCAAAACAGGCAAATCTATCAGAAAGTAGATTAGTGGTTGCCTTAGACTTGGGGGTGAAGGGGTAGATGAATTGGACATGATGACTAAAGGACGTGGGGTTTCATTTGGGGGTAATAATATTCTAAAATTGATTGTGGTGATGATTGCACAACTCTGAATACAATAAAAGCCATTGAACTGCACTCAACTTTAAATGGGTGAGTTATATGCTAGTGAATTATTTCTCAATAAAGTTTTTTATTTTTATTTTTTCTCATTAAAATTGTTTTAATAATATTTGAGCCTCCAGAAACACTGAGAATGAAAGTTTTTTTCAGGCTGATAATGCTAAAATCTACTATGATCTATTTAATACCTGAGAAACACATGTGTTAGAGAGGAGTCAAAATGTTTTTTAAGAAGTAAAACCTCAGAATAGTACTTTATTTTCACAGCCTGTTGTTACATACTGTAACTAAATATTAAAAAACAGTATCACATCTAATTCTCTTTTTAGCCTATCTATATAGAAGCAGTTTTGATAGTGCTTCTCATGCGTTTCCACCAAAGTAATCTTAACAGCTAAAAGTTGAAATCTTGGGGTGCCTGGGTGGCTCAGTCGGTTAAGCGTCCGACTTCGGCTCAGGTCATGATCTCGCGGTCCGTGGGTTCGGGCCCCCCGTCGGGCTCTGTGCTGACAGCTCAGAGCTGAGAGCCTGTTTCAGATTCTGTGTCTCCCTCTGTCTCTGACCCTCCCCTGTTCATGCTCTCTCTCTGTCTCAAAAATAAATAAATGTTAAAAAAAAAAATTTTTTTTTAAAGTTGAAATCTTAATTTTGATGGCCCCCTCTTTTCACTATTTGGCAATATTCAAACAGGAATTTGGAGGTAACATATCATAATCAGAATTCAAGTGACAGAGGATAGCTCAGATTGGAAATGATGGGAATTTGACCCACAGACAGACCCACAGGTGTGTAGAATTTGGGAGTAAAACTAGAGTTGATTTTATGAGGCACAGGTCTGAAACCGGTCTGTGGAGAGAAAAAAAACAGATAAACGTCAAGTACAAACAAACTCCATGTCGATTTCAAAATGTAAAGTCGTATCTTGCTTTTGGGTAGAGGGAGTCACCAATACAAAGCTATCCAAGTCCTTAGTCAGTAGGCTTAATACAATCCAATTTAAACGTCCAAGAGTGTGTGTGTGGTAGTTAAGTTGATTCTAAGTTTTATGTGGGACTAAACATATAGGAGTGTCTGGGAAATTAGTAAAGTTGTTTTTAGAGTCACCTCTGGGGCCCCTCGGTGGCTCGGTAGGTTGAGTGTGTGACTTGATCTCAGCTCAGGTCTTGATCTCAGGGTCATGAGTTCAAGCCACGTGTCAGGCTCTGCACTGGGTGTGAAGCCTACTTTAAAAAAAAAAAAAAAAAGTCACTTTGTCCTAGAAGACTTCCCCTCTGACGCCCCCTCCCCTAAATTTCTTCAACGCTGCCTTTTTTTTTTTTTTTTTTTTCTTAACGTTTGTTCATTTTTGAGACCGAGAAAGACAGAGCATGAACGGGGGAGGGGCAGAGAGAGGGAGACACAGAATCAGAAGCAGGCTCCAGGCTCTGAGCCATCAGCCCAGAGCCAGATGCGGGGCTCGAACTCACGGACCGCGAGATCATGACCTGAGCTGAAGTCGGACACTTAACCGACCGAGCCACCCAGGCGCCCCTCAACGCTGCTTTTATCAGCCCTGCATTTATAGGCAACATTGTGGGAAGGGATTTGCCAGTTATCAATTACTGTGTAAGAAACCACTCCCAGGGGCGCCTGAGTGGCTCAGTAGGTTGAGCATCCACTGCGGTCGTGATCTCACGTTTCCTGAGACGGAGCCCCACGTTGGGCTGTGCACTGATGGTGTGAGCCTGCTTGAGATTCTCTCTCCCCTCCTCTCTACCTGTCCCCCACTTGTGTTCGTGCTCTCCCTCTCTCGAAATAAATAAAAAACAAAAAACGTTAAAAAAAGAAAAAAGAAACCACTCCCAAAACCTAGTGACGTAAAACAGTATTTGTTCTCTCTCATAAATCTACAATTTGAGCATGGGTTAGCAGGGAAGGCTCATCTCTTTCCCATGGAGTCAAGATCAGTCACCATTTGGATGGATTACAATCCAAAATGCCTCACCCACATGGCTGACAAGCTGGTGCCGGGGGTAGAGGGGCCTTCTCTGTTTTTGTTTTTGTATCTCCTCATAGATTAAAGGCTGGGTTCTGAACGACATTTGTGAGCGAGAGCCAGGAGGAAGCTGTAGTTCCTTTTAACAGCATAGCTTTGGAAGGTAGATAGATAATATTTCTACTGTTGAGGGGGCCCCAAAGTCCTGAGCAGTTTCAAAAGAGCCGACATAGACTCCATCTCTTGATGGGGAGTGGTAAAGTTCTGGAAGTGGGTGGGACTGGAAAGTGTTATTTTCCTCATTTTTGGAAAATATAATTTGCCACAGGCATACTTGTCTGGTGTACCATTTAGAATATACCCACCTCCAAGCAACTGAAAAAAAAAAAAAAAAAACCAATAACACCTAAATAGTGGCTTAAGGCACCACGCATTTTTCGTTTATTAAGGAGTCCAGAAGTCAGTAGTCCCAGGGTTGACTCAGTGGCTCGACAATGTCAATTTCCTCTTTCCCCTCCCACCCTACTCAGTACGTTGGCTTTTCATACCTGTGCTTATAGCCTCACAACTGCAAAAATCAGTATATATCCAGGTGTATATCCTTAACTCAACGGTGCCCGAAGCAGAAAGAGAGCAAAAAAGGTTATTTTGAAGTCCTGTACCTCTTACGTGGGAGGAAAAACTTTCTCATTAAACACTCAGCAAACATCCCATATCACGGACCAGATCAGGGTCATGTCCACCCCTGACCAATCACTGGTAAAAGGGAGAGAGAGTATTGATTCCCTTAAAGAAATCTGATGCATCCCCTGGGCCAGGAGAATCTCAGGCGAAATTCAAACTTCTAGAAGCAAAGATGGAAGCTGTGGAGTAGATGAGCAGCTGTGTGTGTGCCGCCTCGAGTTTTCCCACCACACTAAGTGTTCGTTCGTTCTTCTTGTGTGGTCTGTGCTGGACTGAGGGGATTCATAGGCAACAGTCACTCCGCCCTCAGAAAGTTTACAGTCTGGTTGAATTTACATAAATAATTGTAACTAAATTCCTGAGAGACCAGGTGTTTGTCAACAAGCCTTTGTAACTGCAGGTTTGGTGCCAGATCCCATTGGGTCTTGTGGAGACAAAAATAAAGACCTAGCTCCTGCCTTTAACGACCTCAGTCTTTGAGAAAAACTGTGAACTTACAATCACAGAGTGTTAAGTGCTAAATAGGGGTAAACCCTGGTTGCAATAGGAGCAGAGGAGAAACAAGGTAAAAGAGGAGAGGAGGCAAGAAAGGCTTTCAGAGACGATGGTTGAGTCGATTATAGGTGGAGTCAGGACTGGGCAAGAGGAAGTGTTTGGAAAAGACTTGGGGGGGGGGGGGGCGGCGCATAAGCAAATGTTAGGAAGCAAGAGAAAAAGCTTAATGTCCGCAGGTAGCAACAAGCAATAAAAAACACTGGAGTATGAAGTGGAACATACAGTGAAGTCAGATGAGGCTGAAGATAAATAAGTTTAGGGAAAGATCCTCATCAACCTATCAGTCCATTCATTTATTAAATGATTATCTACACAGCACTAGGTACCAGCCACCCTCCAGCCTCGGTGCCTTTGCACTCTCTGCCTGGAACAGCACTCCCTAAATCTTCTCAGGCTTCAGCTCAATTAGTCCCTCAGAGACGTTTTCCCCACTTCCCTTACCTAAAACAGCCCCCACGTGGACACTTGGCTTTACATCACTGTTTTGCTTTCCTTCTAGCACTAATCACATTATGAGATTATCATCTTCGTCTGCTCAAGAGTTAACAGCCTGCCAGTTGCCACTGGAATGTAAGCTCCTCGCGAGCAGGGCCCTGGCCCCTTTTCATCTTCTTCATCCACAGACCTTCAGCATCCACAGACCTTCAGCATCCCCAGGGACCCGGCGCAACTCCGGCGACCCAAACGCGCTTCACCAGGGCGTCCGCAGCTGAGCATGCGCAGAGGGCTTCTGGCGCGCGGCGCCCGGCCCCGCCCCGTCCGTCCCGCCCCCTCATGGGCTGGTTGGCTGTGGGATCTGAGTCCTCGCCAGCGGGTGCTCCCGCTCGCTCGCAGTTGCGCACGCCTCAGCGCGGTAACTGACGCGCCCCCCGGTTCGCCGGCCCGGCCCCGGGATGGCCCCCAAGCTCTCAGACTCCGTGGAGGGGCTCCGCGCCGCCGGCAACCAGAGCTTCCGCAACGGCCAGTTCGCCGAGGCCGCGGCGCTGTACAGCCGCGCGCTGCGGGCGCTGGAGGCGCAAGGTACGACCCTGGCCCCCGTTTCTCCGCCAGGCCTGCCTCCCCCCTCCGGTGTTTCCTCCCCCACGGCCCCGCGGCCGCCCAGACCTCGCTCGGCCCCCGACCCCCCGGGGCCTGCGTTCTCAGCGGTCGTCTGGCTCACCAGGGCCACCCGGCACCCTTCCCGCCCGCTCCCTGCTTTGGCATCCTGCGAGAGACTTCCTTAGCTCTTTCTTCGCCTGCCCCCCACCCCCTTTTTTCCTAATGGTAATATGGTTTTGTTACTGGTTCTTTTTCACTTGCTGATATATCACAAACATATCTCCGTATTAATGGATGTTTGATCTCATGTTTTATTGCTGTAAAAAAAAAAAACCACAACCTTAAATTTATCTTCATAACCATTTTTAAGCGCAGGTAAATTCACATTGTTGTGCAACAGATCGCTAGAACTTTTTCATCTGCGACACTGAAACTCTACGCATTGAACACTGTCATCTTCCTTTCCTCCCCCTCAGCCCTTGGTTTCCACCTTTCTACTTCGTGTATCCTTGGTTTTGATTAGATACTTCAAATGAGTGAAGTCCTATGGTATTTGTCTTTTGGGACTGGCTTATTTTGCTTAGCAGAATGGCCTCGAGGACGTTGCAATCGGTGTTGTAGCATGTGACAGAATTTCTTACTAACTTTTTAAGGCCATATAATTTCCATTGTGTGGATATTTCACATTTTCTTTATCCAGATGTAAACAAGGCCTGTCTGATCGCAATTAGGACTGCAAAAAAGACAAATACAGTGATATGGTAAGGCAGGAGACTGGGGAGCTCCTTTAGAGTGGAAGGTCAAGGACAGCTTTGAAGCAGTGACATTTGAAGTGACGTCTGAATGATGAGAAGAAGCCAGGTGCACAAAGTTTTGGGTGCTGCGTGTTCCAGGTGGAGGAACTGTTCATTCCAAGGGCCCCAGATGAATAAGCACGGTGTGTCCCAGGCGCCACAGCGTATAGTGAGCTGTGGAAGAACAGGAAGTGTTGAGGGCAGTTTGAGCGGCAGAGACTTACTGGCCTTATTTTACACAATAGGCTGCGGTAAGGAGTTTGGATTTTATTCCCTGATGGGAGGCTACTGGGAAGTTTTGCTTTAAATAGAGGTGTAGCATGGGCACCTGGGTGGCTCAGTCGGTTAAGCGTCCGACTTCAGCTCAGGTCATGATCTTGCGGTTCGTGAGTTCGAGCCCCACATCGGGCCCTGTGCTGACAGCTCAGAGCCTGGAGCCTGCTTTGGAGTCTCTGTCTCCCTCTCTTTCTGCCCCTTCCCTGCTCGTTCTCTGTCTCTTTTTCTCTCTCAAAAATAAACGTTTAAAAATAACTTTTAATAGAGGTATAGCATGTCCTTGTCCATTCTCCCAACCTCCAGCTCATGGGTGAGACACTTTGGAGAAGTGGTGAGCCTCATTCTACCAACCACAGCCCATTGCCCCAAACCTCTTCTCCAAAAGTGTCTTACCCGTGAGCCCTCATTTTCCGTAGAACCGATTTCCCTGTGTTTTCCTCCTCTCCCTTTCTTGGCTGGCATTGGTTGAGTGCTTTACTGTGTGCCAGACATTACAGACGTCAATTCTTTGATCTTCATACAAACCTGTGGATAAGATACTTTCTAGATGAGTCCAGAAGAATTACACAATAAAGACATGTCAGAGGCAGGATTTGAATATGGGTCTGATTCGCAAGTCCAAGTTTTGAGTCACTTTGCTAGACTTCTCCCCAAATCTTCTCCAAATTCCAGTCTTTCTTGTTTGAACTTTTGCAGTTTGAAGCCACTCGTTTGCCCACCTCTTATTCTTCTAGAACACTCCCTTTTTAGGCCCACCTCCTCATCTCAGCGTCACTTGATGAAGTCCCGGATGAATCTGCGAGACTGCTATTTCTGCCTTTTTCTTTCATCCTACTCCAGCCAGCCTGGAAAAAAGCTGGTGCTTTTGGGTGGATTTATTCTGGATCCTTAGAAGGGCCTAGTGTCTGGATTTAGTAGGGGACCAGCGTTCGGTTCTGATCTTGCTGTTGATTGTCCAGATAATTTCTGGGCAAATCCCTGGATTTCTGTGAACAGTTTTGCGGCTCTTGAAAGGACAGCAGGGAGTAACCTAACAAAATGAACCCTTCCAGCAGGTCTGTGAAGTGGTGTCTTCATGTGATAGCCACGTGGGCACGTTCGATCAGCGGGATTGAGTGGCGGGATTCTAGGTCCCAGCGCCCTTGCCACTGCCCCACTGCTGTTTCTGTGCGTTCCAGTGACTTGACGTGCACTGCAAGTTGTGAGTAATTGTACTCTTTCCTTAAAGGCCAGGATATAGTTTACTTTTTTCTGTACTCTGCTGTCTCACTCAGGGCCTGGCAAGATAAGGGGGGAAAAGTTATTATTTTATCAGATTTGTCACCGTTGATGTTGAATGAAAGCTGTCATGCCTCAACATGGTAACATACTTAGCGGAAAAAAAGCAAATTGCTGAAGGATAGACAATAGCGTGCCACTTGGGAAAAGCTTAGGAATGCAGCTGTAATGGCAGCAGGCACACAGGCATGCAGGAGGATGTCACATCCCAACCTCAGGACTGTGCTGAGCGCTGGGCGTCTGAGGAGGGAGCAAGAGAGAAGGATGAGGTTGAGTGGAGCTTTGGCCGTATCAAAAATTCAAAAGGCTGGAAACAAATATAACATGTGCTAAGTCCAGTGGTGGATGTCAAGTTCCTGTTACACTGTTTTCTTCTAGCTATTTCATAATTTTCAAAAGAGAGTTTGTTTCTAATTCTTTTGTGTATATACCCAGGATGGAATTACTGGATCAGCACTTGGTAGTTTTCAGGGTTTTTCGTGTGTTTTCCATTATGGTCTATGCTAGTGGGCATAAAGTAGTTGAAAAATTATTTTAAAAATGGAAGTTGGGGCGCCTGGGTGGCTCAGTCGGTTAAGCGTCCGACTTTGACACAGGGCGTGATCTCACGGATTGTGAGTTCAAGCCTCGAGTCAGGCTTTGTGCTGACAGCATGGAGCCTGGAGCCTGCTTCGGATTCTGTGTCTGTCTCTCTCTCTTTCCTTCCCTCTCTCTCTCTCTCTCTCTCTCTCTCTCGCCCCCTCCCCCGCTCCTGTTCTGTGTGTGTGTGTGTGTGTGTGTCTCTCTCTCTCTCTCTCTCTGCCCCTCCCCCGCTCCTGTTCTCTGTGTGTGTGTGTGTGTGTGTGTGTGTGTGTGTGTGTCTCAAAAATAAACATATAAAAAAATGAAAGTCATTGTGGCCACACAATGAAAGACATAGGCTTCTGAGATTCCTGAGGATAAGGACTGCCTTTAGAGAAATGCCTGATAATTCTCCCTCTGGGCTTCTTGATCAGGCTTGTTGGTAGCTCGAATCCTTCCTTTGATTAAGTTCTGCTTAATCCTGCCACACCCAGAGGACTTTTCCCTGGCAAAGTCCTGTCTGATTTGACCAGGTGGAATTACTCTTGTCTTTTATGTCCCCACGACCCTTGTTCAGTCTATGTATCACATTTTTCTTTTCTTTTTTAGGAACGCTTTTATTGGGTTTACGTGATTTTTGTAATAAAATTCTCACACACACACGTGTAGTTACAGCATGGACTTCTCTGAGCAGAAGGCAGCTATTTCGTGTCTTGTCTCTTGGCTGGTCCCAAGTTCAGTGCTGGAGAAGAGGTTTGGGGCAACGGGCTGTGGTTGGTAGAATGAGGCTCACCCTCCTTGTGAGTGGCAGGAAGCCTCCCGTTCTGGCTCCACGTGAGAATGACAAACCCCAGCAGCCCATCAGACCGACAAGCCTGATCAGGACTCGTATGAAATACATCCCAGAGCCCCAGGGCATCCATTTCCCACCCTGTTAATCTCCTGTCTGCTTCCCCCTGGGCAGGTTCTTCGAACCCTGGAGAAGAAAGTATTCTCTACTCTAACCGTGCAGTGTGCCACTTAAAGGATGGCAACTGCAAGGACTGCATCAAGGATTGCACTTTGTAAGTGGGCAGGGGTGACCTTGGGGGCCTGGGGGTCTCAGGAGAGGAGGCTGGGTTTATCTGGCCTGTATTATTGTTTGGACCGATCCCACCAGTTACGGCCATGCCAGATAATTCAGAAGCAACCGCTAGGTCACTGAGGATAGGAGGCTCTACTTAGTCCTCGTGGCCCCTGACTTATGTCTTTGGAGTCTGCCGAAAAAGGAGTGGGGTGGGAAGTTAAAGGTGGGCCTTAAAGGTCTTTGAGGTTTGGGACCTGAGGGTGAGATTGAGCTGCAGACTGGTGACTGGCTTGCCCAGGATTTTTCTGCGGTGGATGTGTGTGGGAGCAAGGGAGGGAAAGAAAGGGGGATAGAGGTTAGTGAATGGTCTCAAAAGAAACTAAGAGGTATTCATCGGTGACCAGGGGTAAAGGATGTTAAACATTAAACAGTTTTTCATACTTCTTTCTTCTCCGAGCTAGTCTGACCCTGCCTTCTTTCCTCCTCACTGAACTAGCACATGGGACTTCATGTTCTCAGATCCTGTGTCCTGTGGTATTGCCTTAGATTCATGCCCTGGTGATAGGTGGGAGAGGAGGAGAGGTGAGCAGGCTCATGGAGCCTGTGCTAAGGTCATTTGTACCAGGCCCGTGCTAGGTTTCCTTCTGGGAGTGCTCATGACCACTCTGTGGGGTAAGTTTACCACCCTGCCCAGGCTAGCGCTGGGTTGCAGGGGACCGAGACGGTAAAGTGACCTGCCTGGGGTCACGTGGTTGGTGGCAGAGGTAGAATTCCAACACCGCTCCCCATCTGACTCCAGAGCCTGTTTTCCCACCGGGTCAGCCTCCGTAGAAGCACATCGAAGAATGAGAACTACAAGGCACTTGTGCTTGACTTGGGGTGGGGTTGCAGGGTGGATTGCAACCATGAAAACTGACGAACGGGCACACAGATTTCACAGTACGAGTGGCCTTCTGTCCATCAGCCCTTCTCCACCTCAGTCCAAGTTCGAAAGTCCCTCCTCTAAGGTTTGACATTTTAGCGGTGTCTCTACCAGATGCGACCTCCTGTATACTGAATGCTGCACATGACCCTGCCTGGAAGGAGCTGCAGGGGAGCCCTGGTGACTCAGCAGCCAGGTGACATTTGTGCCTCCTGCCCTAGAGCGCTGGCCCTGGTTCCCTTCAGCCTGAAGCCCCTGCTGCGGCGAGCGTCCGCCTACGAGGCTCTGGAGAAGTACCCCCTGGCCTATGTCGACTACAAGACCGCACTGCAGATTGATGACCGCGTGACGTCGGCCTTGGAAGGCATCAACAGGTGAGCCTGAGCCACTGCCCGCAGTCTCTCTGGGACTCCCTGTCCTCCGGATGCACTTGGGGCCACTGCTTTGGGCATCTCCTGGGGGTCCCTTTGGGCTAGGCTTAGAAACTCCTAATGAGCACGTGGGGAAAGCGCAGAAGGACAGTCAGCTGTCGTGTTTAGCAGGTGTGTTCGGGGTCAGACGTAGAGGACTGGTGGATTGTTGCCTAGCCGCTCCGGGTCATTCACGCTGTAACCACTTACTGAGCTCTGTTGGAAGGATTGTGCCAGGTTCGGAGGGGAAGACCGCAGTAACAACCAGGTACAGATCCCACTTGCTCCACAGACCTACCTAGAGCAGGGAAAGTGAGACAGGGGCACAGGCAGCCGCAGCACAAGGCGACGGGTGGTGTTCGCGGGGATGGCTCTGTATGTTGTACTGTGACCCCTTCAGGTGGTCCGTCGGGCAGCACTGCTTTCTGGGCTTCTGAGTGGTTGTACCGCACGGATACCCTCATTTGTGTGACTGAGCATGTTTCCCCTCTTTGCACGGGCTGCTAGAAAGCCGAACGTGACACCGTAGCAAACCCTTCACAGGACTTCGTGGTATGTATTTAGTGCGTCATTTTTAGCTTCACTCATTTTCTCTCTGCCTCCTTTTAGTTTCTGTCCTTCAACAGAATCTGCCACTCGTGTGCCCGTCTTTGCCCTAGGGCCTGGGCTGATGCCTGACACATAGCTCTTGCTGCCGTAATGGAGCCCCCAGTCTCATGGGGAACCCCAGTAGTAGCCAAGTGCACCCGTGTATGTCGAGTGCTGTGGTAGGCGGCGGCCCAGGGGGCTGTAGGGGCAGAAAGGGGCACCTGACCAGCCAGGGGGAGGGAGGAGACTGGTCAGGACTTTCCAGAGGAGGCGAGCCGTGGCTGAGAAATGAATAGAAATCCGGGATCGGGGCAGCCACGAGGCCGCCTGCGCAGGGTGAGCGAGGATGATGGATTCCAGGAATTGCGAGAAGTCCCATTTTGCTTGGCGCTGCTGGTGAGGAGCTCAGCTCGGGCGGGTGAGGTGAGACCAGATCACACGGGGCCTGGCACTCAGGGGCCTGGACCTAATCCAGGCATGGTGAGGCTCTGTGAAAGGGGCTTTAACAGGGGGACAGCGGGAGTAGATTTGAGAGAAAAGCTGACTAGCTTCCGTGCTGAGGGATGACACGAAGGAGAGCAGGGTAGGAAGGGCCCAGCAGTAACTCAGAAGAGACGGTAGGGATAGTGGAAGGAGGACAGTGGGACCAGTTCTGGGGACATTTGGGTAGTAGTTCGGTGAGATTTGGTGTTAGGAGGGTGGTGAGAGGGAAGAATAGAAGAGACATCCCGGAGGCTGACAGGTTGTGTTGGAGGGGACCCGAGACGGGAGATGTAAGGACAGTGGTTGGGTAGTTCCATGGGTTTGGGGGCAAAGGAGAAGAATACAGGGCAGACATTTGGATTCAGAGGTCATCGGCGTCGAGGTGGATTGAGGTTGTGGGAGAGAAGAAGACCCCCACGGCAAGTGAGCTGGGGGGAGAGGATGGAGCTTTGAAAATCGCAACATTTGAGGGACTTCCAGGAGAACAGCAGCTGGAGGGTAGGAGGGAACTTGGAGCATTTCGGGAGAAAGTGTTTCCAGAAGGACGAAGACATCCTTCCTGTCGGGTGTGGCAGGGAGCTTACGCGGACTTCTGGGTTTAAGAATGAAGTCACTGGTGGATGTGACAGCAGCAGTTCAAGAGGTCTGGCTGAGGAGAGGCAGAGGAGTCCAGCTGTGCAGTCAAGTGGGGCCTCCAGGCGGCCCTCCGGGCACGGAGAAAGGTTGAAGCTGTAGAAGAGGTGCTGGCCGTGGTTGCTGCTAGAGGCAGGGAGAGGGGAGGCCCGGAGCTTCGATGGAGAGGTTGGCCTCGTCACTTCTTCCTTTGTGACGGGAGAGAAATGGGAAGGGTCAGGTGCCCTTGCAGGTGAGTTTGCATTTTCAGGATGGGGACGTTGCCCCGAAGGAGGAGGAGGGTGAGGGAGCCGGGCCGAGGACGGTGGAGGTTTGAGACAGCTGTGCCAATCAGAGTCCAAGGACATGAGTTTGCAGTGATGCCGGCCTGTGACGCTTTCATTCTAGTCACACTGCCTCTAGGAGGCAGTCGTAGGAGCCGAAAAAGCACGCAGTTGCCTCTGTTCGCTGGTTGAGCACATACAAGATGGACGAGGTCCCCAAGCAGCATTTGAAGCAAGTTAGCTGGGCCAGAAGGCGGAGATGGGGAACGGGAGGTGGAAGAGATTGTTCTGGGTAGAGGGAAGAGCATGTGCAAAGCCTGGAACATAGGGATCAAGAGGGAACGTGGCACACGGTAAAAGCGGAGAGGCGGGAAGGGACCAGGTGTCAGGCCCCGTCAGCCCAGGGAAGTGGGAACCACTGAAGGGTTTTAAAATGAGAGAATGACAGAAGATTTGCGCTTTTTAAAAATCCAATGTCAGGTGCTTGCGTGGCCTTGTCATAGATCCATTAGGAAGATATAAAACATTTCCTTTCTTGGGGCATGTGTGGTCCTCTGGGGATAAGGTGGAGTACGCTTCACGAGCAGCGGTCACCACTTTGAAGTTAATGTAGATGAGTAATGTCATGGCAGCAGGGGGTACTGTCGTGTGCAGACTTCTGTCCCTTTCCCGCTGTGTGTTAGAAGGCCAGAAAGGGATGGTGGCTCTCGTACACCCGCTTTGGATTTATGAGAGGAGGACTATCTCCCGGACCCAGCCAGAAACCTCCCTGTAATTCTGTCTGCCTTTCCAGGATGAGCAGAGCTCTCATGGACTCACTTGGGCCCGAGTGGCGCCTGAAGCTGCCCTTGACCCCCTTGGTGCCTGTTTCGGCTCAGAAGAGGTGGGAGTCCTTGCCCTCCGAGAGCCGCAGAGAAAGAGCTAAAAGCAAACTCAGAGAAACCACAACGGCAAAGAGCAGAGGTAAGTTGTGACTTGCTGCCCGGAGTGGCATAGTCTCCCCGTAGCCACTTTCTCTAGAGTAATCCTATAAAAATCGGCCTTGGTTAAGCTGCGCTATAAAAAGTATCTGAAAGAAAAAATACAAAACGAAAAGTCCTAACCTCTTAGAGACTGAGGTGATGAGAAAGCCCACCCACCGCCGTACGGGTGAAGCGATAGAAGATGCCTGGAACTCCCAGCCTGGTGCGTCGGTGTACGTACGGCATTAGTTCCTCTGGCGGCGCTGGGGATGGATCGTCCAGGCTGTTTTGGTAGCAAGGGCAGAAGACTCAACGTGGTGAAAACAAAGAGAATGTACTGGCTCGTGAAACTGAGAAGTTCAGAGTTCAGGTTCAGGCAGGGTTTGCTCCAGCCACTCACAACATTCTCAGACTCTGAGTCCATTCCTCCGTGCTCTCTCCGCTCTCTCCTCTAGTGTGTTGGCTTTGTCTTGGGGCAGTCTTCCCTCCTAGTAGTGAAGCGGCTGTAGCAGCTCCTGGCCTCATGTCCATATGCCGTGCCTCATGGCTCAGAGGAGGAGAAGAAGGTTGGTTTCTTCTTCCAATAGCCCCCTAAGAAGGAGAGTTTCTTTCCTTTAAATCCCTAGGTCACATGTTTTCTCAACGATTCCGGCCCATTTGGTCACAGGCTATTGTCTGCATTAGTCACCGTGACCAGGGACTGAGATTTTGTGATGAGCTCCACCGTAAGCCATCTGTCCCACCTTCTTAACTAGAGGGTGATGCTTCCCTAAGAACGAACACACACCCACACGCGTGCAAGGAGTCCCTGGAGGATGAATAAGAAGGGAGATGAAAGTCAGGTAACCCAAAGACAGGAGACTGAGTAAGAGGCCATTTTTGAGGCACAGGCTCACCAGTGCTCCAGGGGCCTCAGGTGGGCCCAGCAAGCTAGGTGGTGAGGGGAGGAGGTGCAGCAGGTGTGCGGGCTGGAGCCCAGCCATGGGTGTCAGGGGAGGGCAGAGTTAACTCCCCTTCCCAGGAGGGAACCTATCTGACCATGGGTAGCACTCACTCTGGTTTGTGGAAACCTGCTAAGTGTCCCCCGTTCTTCTCCGGAATGAAAATGTGGGATGCTGATGAACTAGATGGCTTCAGAGCACCTACCATTAATTTCCTTCTTTCAGAGCCACTGAGCCGTATGTTTTGCAGGTGCTGTGCTAGGCAGTGTGACATAGAGAAGGCAGGCAGTCTCGGCCCTCAGGCAGCTCTCAGTCTGATGAGACTGGGACACATAAACAGCATTTTAAAATACAGGAGGAAAGGGGTGCCTGGCTGGCTCAGTCTGTGGAGCACATGACTCTTGATCTCAGGGTTGTAGGTTCAAGCCCCACATTGGCGGTAGAGCCTACTTAAAAAAAAAGAAAATACAGGAGGAAGAATAAGTGCTTTAGAGTCTTTAGTATCTGGGGAGTTCAAAACGTGAACTAACGTGTGCACTGAGGGGTTTGGGGAATGGCTCCTGGGGGAGGTGCCAGAGAACGTGAGAGAATGCAGCCTGTGGGCATCGCAGGTGAACAGTGGGAATCCGCGTGCCTGCAGCGAGCTGTGTCGCAGAGCCGAGGTCAGGCTGAAGACGTGTGTACGCGGCAGCCCGTTGGCTCTGCTTCTAGAGAACCTCATGCATGTGCGCAGAGGAGACGTGTACAAGAATGTTTGCAGCAGCAAAAAACACAACTGGAAAACAACCCAAATCTGTAAATAGAACAGATAAATCAGTTGTACCACAGCAGTGAGAGTGAATGAACTGCAGGCATCCGTATCAACACAGGTGAATCTCAGGATCACGTTGGTGAGGGGAGAAGGCAAAACCAGATCAGAGAAGCATAGTTAGAATCGTTTATTCTTTTATACGAAGTTTAAAAACAAAACAAACAGCAAATGGTTTATAGAAACTGTTGTATATAGTTAAGCTACCAAGAGAAAAGCGGGGGAAGGGAGCACAGGATTGGCGATAATGGTTTCCTCCAGGAGTGGATTGATTTGGGGAGGGGGCCCCACAGGGCTTTAAAGGTCTTAGTGAATGTTCTGTTTCTTAAGGTGAGGGATAAGTTCAAGGGTGTTAGTTCAGTTCCTAAAACCTTACCCGTGCCATACATATCCAGTATTTTATAAAGGTAGTTTTTAAAAATTACAAAAACAGGTGAAATGGGAGTGAGGTCTGGAACGACGATGTGGGGCTGCTCAGTGAAGGGCCGGAAAGCCAAGTGAGCAGCTTGCATTTCACCTTGTCTCCCTGTCAGGGCGGGGGTGGGGAAGCTGCACGCACTTCGTGAGGGAGGGTACAGGCCCGGGCCAAAGCCACCGTGAAGACTGGTGGGCTCTTCTGCCCTTTTCTGAAGCCTGGGAGCTATACCCTTTTTTTCTCAGATGCTTGCTTATTTAAATCTCATTTACTTACTCTCCTGCTTTAAGTTTATAGGATGTTCTGCATGCTCAGATTTCGTCCTAAACTAGCCACGTGTGGGGCAGGTAGTGCCCCGGTGGATGGAGAGACTAAGGTCCAGAAGACTTGGGCCCCACGAGATCCCCAGCTCCTAAGTGGCAGCACCGGGACTAGAACCCGAGTTCTGTCTATTCTTATGTGCATGTCTAAGTATGTTTGTATGGGAGTCCCCAACCTCCTATGACTGAAAAATTGTTTAATTTCCCAGAAGCCACATGGGGGACTCCTTCATCAGGGAGGCTGCTTTAGGGCAGTGCAGGGATCTTGGCGGGGGGGCGGGGGGGGGGACAGTGGGGGAGGGTGGCAGATGACTTGGAAGAGATGGGGCCGGCGAGGCCTCGTGGGTCTCGCTTGGGCACCCGCTCCATGGCTTTTTCCTCTTCTGAATTTGTATCTAGTGCCTTCTGCTGGGGATGTGGAGAGAGCCAGAGTTCTGAAGGAAGAAGGCAATGAGCTTGTAAAGAAGGGAAACCATAAGAAAGCTATTGAGAAGTACAGTGAAAGCCTCTCATTTAGTGACGTGGAGTCCGCCACATACAGCAACAGGTATCTTCCATGTAGCTGCTGGCCCGGGGGATTTTAGGACATTGGATACTGTTCCAGAGTCTTCTCTCGGACTGGGGTGGGCTCTTCATTCCTAGCGTTTTGGTCAGCATGTTGTAGCTCCAGACCTACCTTCACATGGGTTTTGGTCATCGTGAGGCAGGTGTTGCCCGTGGCATCTGCTACCTTAGAGGAATAGAAAGAGCGGTGCCAGTGTGGAGCCTGGGCTTTGTCGGGCCTTCTCCCCCTCAGATTTTCCTGAACCACCCAAATAAGCACACTCCGAAAGTAAAAGCCTCAATACATGTCTGTCCGCCTTCCCCCTTCCCCCTAGCCCCACGGCTTCTCTAAGCCCCTCCAGTTAGAAGTGTTGGCACTGTCCCAGCCCTAGGGCAAGACCCAGGCCGTGGACTAATGGTCACCTGGCCCAGGAGCAAGAGAGAAGGTCTTGCCTGAAGGGTTTGACCTGTGGGTGGCGCCGTTGAGCGCTCTGCACCATGAACTGCTGTCTGTGGCTGGTGCTTCTTTCCACCCACAGTGAGGACACCATCCCTTTTATTGTGTGGGAGTCACTGCTTTGCAGCACACTCCCGACGTATTGGTAGGTGGTCTTCCCCTGTAAAGTCAAGAAATCGGAGGCTCAGAGCAGAAAGGGCTTTACCTCAGCTCACCCAGCCATTAAATGGTGGAGACAGAATTGGAACCTGGCTCCGGTGAGATCTTTCTATTAGTTTTACTGTCAGAAGTTGAAATATTCAGCAAGGGACCATGTCTGATCCAATCATTTGTCATAAAAGATTTACGATAAAATGTTGTGAATCTGTTTCTCTTCTCCTGCTCACATACACATGTTACTCTTGTTCAAAAACCTTGGATCGGGGTACCTGGGTGGCTCATTCGGTTAAGCATCTGACTCTTGGTTTTGGCTCAGGTCATGATCTCACGGTTTGTAAGTTTGAGCCCCAAATTGGGCTCTGTGCTGACAGTGCAGAGCCTGCTTGAGAATCTTTCTCTCTCTCTCTCTCTGCCCCTCCCCTGCTCACCTCTCTCCCTCTCTCAAAAATCAACATTTAAAAAAATAAAAAAAACCTTGGCTCTACTGTAGTGTCTCCATTCCCTATGCAGAATTCTTGGGATAAAAGGCATTCCAGGTTTGAGTCAGGTGACACGGTCCGTATCCCGAATCACATAATGCTCGCACAGAGTCTGGGGCAGCTTGCTGAAACTCGCTGTTAACATTTCTGCCGTGAAACATAGCAGAATTCCACTTGTCACGGGGCGGTGTTAAAGAACGACCAAGTAGCCTCACGTCCGTGCAGGTCAGGTGTCGGTGTCAAATGAGGTGAAAAGAGAACTTACAAAGAGTGGATTTGGGGCTTTGGCCCTGTGGTTTTACTGGCTGATTGGACCAGGGGTGCCTGGTGCCTCAGCCTGCCCGGCTAACCTGGAAGAAAGGGCTGCTGCCTGCTGTTCTGTGTTGACGCAGTGGCAGCTTGATTCCTCTATCTCTGGGCCTGCCTGACTCGCTGACCTCATCCTGCTAGAGACTCCTGCCAGCCTGTTTTCCTGGAGTTTTACCACTTTGGGGACAATGTTTTGTTTTGTTTAAATACAGTTTTCATGCAAGTGTGTCCATGCCACACTGTTTCAATTATTACTGCTTTATAATATCTTGTAGGGCTAGTCTTTTCCTTATTCTTCTTACTCAGAGCATCACTGACTGTTTTCCCAGCTTCATTCTGGCTGAACCTTAGGATCGTCTTGACAGACTCCAGAAAGTTTCTTGGTGCGCTTTTGGTTATGGTTACAATGAATTTATAAATTTATTTTTTTAAATGTTTATTTTTAATTTTTTTTTTTTTTCAACGTTTATTTATTTTTGGGACAGAGAGAGACAGAGCATGAACGGGGGAGGGACAGAGAGAGAGGGAGACACAGAATCGGAAACAGGCTCCAGGCTCTGAGCCATCAGCCCAGAGCCTGACGCGGGGCTCGAACTCACGGACCGTGAGATCGTGACTCGGCCGAAGTCGGACGCTTAACCGACTGCGCCACCCAGGCGCCCCTAAATGTTTATTTTTGAAGGAGAGAGAGACAGAGTGCGAGTGGGGGAGGGGTAGAGAGTGAGGGAGACACAGAATCCAAAGCAGGCTCCAGGCCCTGAGCTGTCAGCACAGAGCCTGATGTGGGGCTCGAACTCACAAACCGCGAGATCATGACCTGAGCCGAAGTTGGACGCTCAACCGACCAAGCCACCCAGGCACCCATGAATTTATAAATTTAATTTAGAGGTGCCTGGGTGGCTCAGTTGGTTAAGCGTCTGACTCTTGATTTTGCCTCAGGCCATGATCTCCTTGTTCGTGGGTTCAAGCCCTGCCTTTGGCTCTGCACTGTTAGTGCAGAGCCTGCTTGGGTCTCTCTCTCTCTCTCTCTCTCTCTCTCTCTCTCTCAAAAATAAACAAACTTAAAGAATTTTTAACTTAGAGGACTGTGGGACACCTGAGTGGCTCAGTTGGTTAAGCGTCCAACTCTTGATTTCATCTCAGCCATGATCCAATGGTTGTGGGATCGAGCCTCGCGTCGGGCTCCGTGCTGACATCGTGAAGCCTGCATGGGATTCTCTCCCTCCCTGTCGGCCCCTCTCCCACTCACACTTTCTCTCTCAAATAAAAATTTAGAGGACTGATAACTTTATATTTTATATTTACGAATTTTCCATCCACTGAGACTGAAATTATACCTCATCCCAGATGCTTTTTTTTTTTTTTTTTTTTTGAGAGAGAGCGCATAAGTGAACAAGAAACAGAAGTGGGGCTCCCCCAAGGCAGGGCGTGAACTCATGAACCGTGAGATCATGACCTGAGCCAAAGTCAGACACTTAACTGACTGAGCCACCCAGCCACCCCCCAGATGCCATTTTAATGCTCTACCATGCCCTTTCCTCTCTACTGGTCAGTCCCCAAACCTACCTGAATTAGAGGGGAGAGAACATAGGACTCCTTCAGTGGGAAGAATGACAAAGAATTTGTGCCTGCTTTTATTAACAACAAAAAAAATTTTTTTAATGTTTATTTTGAAGAGAGATAGCGTGCGAGCTGTCAGCACAGAGCCTGACGTGGGGCTCAAACACGCAAACCATGAGATCATGACCTGAACCGAACGAAGTCAGATGCTTAACTGACTGAGCCACCCAAGCACCCCTGTTGTGCCGGCTTTTAAATTGGTATGCTGGGGGGTAGGGAGGTCTGGCTGTCTCTGCCAGCGGAGCATGGAGCTCTGGCTCTCGATTTCATACGTTCAGGTTCCATTGCTGGGCACAGAGGTTACTTTAAAAAAATTGATGCAAGGGGGAGCTTTTTCTAATTTATAAATCCATGCAGTCTCAGTAAAAACATTAGAGTTTTTTTAATTCACGATAATGATTCTGAAGTTTGTCAGGAAAAAATGAGAATAGCAGCCTATGAGAATTTAGCATATGATAAAGTGTAGGGAAAAGAGGGATTTTCCAATGAGTAGTGTTGGGTTGACTGGATAGGAGTTAAAAATAAGCCTGAATCCCTACCTCACTCCTTATTAAAATAAATCCTAAGTGGACCACGGTTTCAAATGTAGAAATTAAAAATTATGTTCTAGAAGAATGCGTGGGTTAATTATTTTGCAGTGTGGAATGTATTATAGAGCTAGGGAATGGGGAGGTGGGGACCACAGAGGTCATTAAAGGTAAATTTTATTTCATAAGGTTAAAAAGTCTTATGTAAAGACACAGAGCTTTGCCCATGTTTAAAGCAACTACGTTAAAATAGTGAGACACTGTTTTCTTCCAATATTAATAAGTTAAAGGTTGAGACCCAGGATTAGTTCACTTACAGGAAAATAGGCTCTATCAATAACTGGTTGTACGAGAGCAGCTCTTTTGGAGAACATTTTGGCAGTAAGAGTCAAGATTTTCAATGCGTGTATCGGTTGACCCGTCTGTCCCTCGGGATAGGCGCTAAGCTTTATGCACAAGGATGCTCATGGCAGCACCTTGTGTCTACAAACTGGAAGAAATGAAAAAGATCTGTAGTTAAGGAATTGGTAAAATAAGTTATGGTTCATCCAACTAAGCAAATACTCTATTCTCACTGAAAATAGCAAATGAGTTCCGGGACACCTGTTTTTCATGACCGTCCTTGGGGAAAATAATTGAAAATGGATGAAGATATACATACTTCTTTCCCCGTAGGTGTAGAGCATCTTGTATGATGTATGCAACTGTTTGTTCCCACGATTGTGAAAATTTTCACAATATCAGTTGAAAGAACTGGACACTGGACACCCGCGTACCTACCGTCAATTCCTCCTTAACGTTTTGTCACATTTGCTTTATCGCTGTTTAGCTATCGATTGTTCTTAGTTTAGGCGCATTTCAGGGTGAGCTGGAGGCATCTTTACTTCTCACTGCTAACACGTCCGCATGCAGTCCAGTATTTGTTTAAGGTAGATGACTTTTTAGTCCATCAAGGGGGAGGTTTCAGGATCCTTTTCTTGATGTGAAAAGAGCACAGGATGGGAGCGTGAAGTAGACCAAGTGATGACTGGATGTGGTTAGGGGGTAGAGACCTGCACACCAGGCTCCCGTCCGGAGACTCTGCCTTACGCTGGCACTGGTGCATACACGGGGCCTTTGGCCCCTCCGGGCCGAGCCGGTGGTTTGCTTCGAGGGTGAGGAAGCTAAAAAGTATGCAGCACAGAGCAGGTGTTCGGCGAGTCCGAGTCCGAGGTCAGCCCTCAAACCGTTTCCTTGTGGCTGGTGGGTGGCCTCCAAGCAGTGATTGAAACCTCCAAACGGTCTTTCCCCATCAGAGCGCTCTGCCATTTGGTTCTGAAGCAGTACAAGGAAGCAGTGAAGGATTGCACAGAAGCCCTCAGGCTGGATGGAAGGAACGTGAAGGCGTTCTATAGACGAGCTCAAGCCTACAAGGCACTCAAGGTAAGAAGACCCTGACTGAAAGGCACCGTCAGAAACGTCCGTGCTGGTGGCGGTCCTCCCAGAGCAGGGCGAGGTGGTGCCACGTCCCTTCTCCAGGGGCCCCCACGTGGCTCAGGGCAGGCCTGCCGTCTCCACTTCATCTCGCCTCCATCAGGGCCACATCCTCACCCCCTGCTCTCTTCTCTCAGGACTATAAATCCAGCTTTGAAGACATCAGTTGTCTCCTGCAACTTGAGCCCAGGAATGGCCCTGCCCAGAAGTTGCAGCAGGAAGTTAACCAGAGCTTAAACTAAACGCCCAGAAGGGCAGCGGGAAACCTCTGCCTGAGCTCCCTCCTCCGTGCCTGCTCCTGGGACCTCGCCTGCCCCAGAGTGAGCTCTGAAGCAACTCAGAGGTGATGGCTTCCCACCTTGTAAGAGGCTTGGCTCGTTCAAATCAAGCCCAGTGTAGTAAAAAACCAAAAACGATGTTTTGCTGGAATGGTCCCCACTAGAGCCCTATTGTCCCCCCTCCACCCACCCAGACAGCTAGCAGGACGGCAGAAATAGGTCCTCCTCGGCAGAGCACTTGGCTCTGTCCCCGCCCCAAGCATACTACCGACCGCTGCCCTTGTAGCTTCTTCACCAGACCCATCTCACTGTGGTTCATCTGAGCAAACTGAGCTCCGGGGTGGGGGCGGGTGAGGGATAAACCAGAAGACCCCGGCCCACCTACACCCAAAGCAGCCTGTTGAGCTGGTTCTCCAGGGCTGCCATGCCCACCCCGTCCTCGGCAAAGTCCCCGGTGTTCTGAGCCCCAGTGCCTTTTGGCTGGGCCCTCCTCTGGTGGGGATGCGGAATCCTGACCGGGGGGTGGCTTTGCCTGTGGCTCTGTGCTGCTGCACCTGCACGGAGGTGCCTGAGGTGTTTGAAGAGTCCAGGGGTGAGGGCACTTCCAAAGGTGGGCCTTTCCAAGAGAGAAAGCCCTTCTTGAAGTCAGTGTTCTTCCAGTTTGGGCAGAGACTTCCTTTTGACCTCAACAGTGGCCCCCTCCAAGCTTCTTGGTTCTTTGTAATACGAACTTAATTTGAACTAGACTGATGTCGAACTGTGTACTTGAGCTTTTGCATTAAACACCTTTCTTGTACAAGAAAGGTGTGCTGTGCTTATGTTTGTGCTTTTTCTGCTCTGTGCTTTGAACTTTGCAATAATAAAAGCCACTGCCTGCTCAGCACTCATCCACTCACTGAACACACTTCCTGGAGCATCTGCATGGGCCAGGCTCTGTGTATAGTGCTGGTGAAATCATAGTCAATAGACATGGTCCCTGCTCTCAGAGGGCTGAGGCTCTAGTGGAACAGCAAGAAGGTAATCAGATAATCCCAGGAACAAACGGCAGCCAGATTGAGCGTTGTAGACAAGCCGCCACACGATGCTTTCCCTGCCTCACGGGGGGATTGGACCCTGTGGAGGGAAAGGGGTCCCTGAGGAAGTAGAGCTCGAATTGAGTTCTAATGTGGGAGTTTAACTGGTAAAGAAGGCAGAAAAACAATCCAAGCAGACAAAACAGACATTTGTAAAGGCCCTAGGTAGGAGGACAGGGTGAGGACCAGGACAGAAAGTACCCCTCGAGTTCACAAAACGTGGTGTGGATGAGGCTGGAGGGCGCTTTAGGATTTGTCCAGAACTAAGGGCTGCTACCCTTTCCTGGGCTGTGTCCCAATTAAATTGTTTTCCCCTTAAGCAGAAATTTGAGGACTCTAAAGACAGGGTTTTCATTGTCCCTTTGCTCCCTGTCACATAGCATGTTGAGCCCCACTCAGCTGTTAGCACACTGATTCTGACCTTTTGGAAGGAGGAGATGCTTTCCTGTGTGAGCAGCCACAGACCTCTGAGCTAAGCAGATTTCAGGGTCTGGACAGACTCCGTGGGCATGGCCAAGGGACTAAAGTGGGGAGCTGGACCCCTATTATTGCCCCCCCGCCTTTTTTTTGAGAGAATACAACGCTTTATTATATTTATCACACTTAAGTGTTTTTTAATCATTTATCTGTTGCTGGACATTTTGGTTGTTCCTAATTTTTCACTATTATAAATAACTGCAGGGAACACCTTACATACAAATGTTCCTTCTTTTTTAGTATTTCCTAGGAAATTTTTTTTTTTTAACATTTATTTTTGAGAGAGCACGAGCAGGGGAGAAGCAGAGAGGGAGACACAGAATCCCAAGCAGGCTCCAGGCTCCAAGCTGTCAGCACAGAGCCCGATGCGGGGCTCGAACTCAACAAACTGAGATCATGACTTGAACTGAAGTTGGACACTTAACCAACTGAGCCACCCAGGCTCCCCTCCTAGAAGTTTTCTGAAGTATTTGAATAGTTTCATGTGTATTTGTCATATTGTGACGCTGGTATATTGTCCTTCAACTGTCATACCACTTTATATCCCACAAAGATAATAGCAGCTGTCAGGACCCTTGGTTTCTTCCCTTTATGGTCATTTCTCCTTTTTATTTCCACATTTCCCATGTTTTAGATCTCTGTGCTACTTTCTGGGTGTTTTCTCTAAATTTATCATCTATCATTCTTTTTTTACCCATATGTAATCAACTGTTTGACCCAGACATTGAGTTTATTTCTGTGACTACTTTTTTTGCTTCTTAGAAGTTTTAGTTATTTTTAAATCTGGTTTTTCTTCCTGTGATATCTAGTCTTAACAAATGTTTTTCCTTTATGTGTTTGAATATTATAAATGTCTTTAAGGTATTTTTTAGATCAATTATCTTGAGCTCCTTGGGTATGATTTTTTTTTTTTTAATGTTTATTTTTGAGAGAGAGTGTCTGTGCACAAGCAGGGGAGGGGCAGAGAGAGAGGGAGACACAGAATCTGAAGCAGGCTCCAGGCTCCGAGCTGTCAGCACAGAGCCCGACGTGGGGCTCAAACTCACAGACCTCGAGATCGTGACCTGAGCCAAAGTCGGACGCTCAACCGACTGAGCCACCTCTTAGGCAGGCACGACTCTTACCTGATTTGAGGCAGGGTTAGTGGTGCCATCCATTCACAACTGACTTTTTCTTCTTGAAGTCTAAAAGGCAGGCATCTTGATTGACTAAGGAAAACATAGAAGGTAAAACCAGGACCCGGGAAGGGATCCTAAAGCAATTCTACATGGGTTCTTCTCTGATGGTGTTACAGAGCCCTCAGCCAGCCAGCCCAGAGCCTACAAGTAGTTGCTGCTTCCGGGGTGTATACCTGCACTGCGGGGTACTCAAGCCCGGGGTCCAGAAACCTCCGTGTACGTCACATGTGGGCACCTGTAGCTTTAGCTCCTTCTCTCGGTGCCGTGTGAGGACAACCATTCAGTCCCGCACTGAGCCACTGCCTGGTGGGCGTCTGCTCCTCTGGGGCCGTTCCAGACGGTCCTGCTCAGTTCCTGGTGACCTTGGTCTGGCGCACACACAGCTTCTCCCATAACTCTTTGGGCTTCTGTTCCTTCGAGCCACATCCCCAACCCAGTCAAGTCCACCCTTGGCTCTGGCCCACCTCCCTCAGACACAAGAAGGCCTCCTGGGAGACAAGACAGTTTGCAGCACTTTTAATGCACAAAAGGAAAGGGTGACAGGCTGGCGGGGGGGACCGGCCTTCATTCCACATACAGAGCTCAAGTACAGATACAGCCTGAGTGGGAAATAAGTTACAGCTCCCGGGGACAGAGAGCCAAGAGCAGGAAGCGCTGTTCAGCCGAGGGAGTGAGGATCCCGCTGTCTGGGGATGAAAGGAGAGGAATGCATCCTTCTAACATACAGCAGACACCTGGTCTCAACTGAGAAGGCAGAGCAGACGAAGCAGGCCACATACACAAGATAAGTTCACCCAGTGCCCAGGGACAGCCCAGCCTATCCCCAGTGACGCCAGGCAGGGCAGCTGGCGAGAAAACACCCGCACTTCGCACGGTGGTCAACACTCATTCTCCTCCCACGGTCTGTCCGCTCCTTTGCGCCTCGCAGCTTCCCCCAAACTCCTCAGTGCTCCAGAGAGCGAGCCGGCGCCAACATGGTTTCTCCGCGGGATTCTCAAAGTCAGCCCCTGCCCGCCTCTTCCCGGCTTCTCTTGGGCCCACCGCTGCTTCCATCTCCGTCTCTCCCACCCCCAGCCACCCACCTGGTTTCAGAGCACATTCACTTTTGTCAGCTCCGCGGCCTGGTGTGCCTGCAGCACCGCCAAAGCCTCTTCCACCTGTGGGTCGTGAGCGGGGGTTAGTGCAGCTGCCCAGCGGGGTCCCCGGGAGAGCCCTGGCCGCCCACTGCCCCCGCGTGCTAGATGCCACAAGTCGCCTCCCTCCACGGCACTGCCGTTGGCGAGCGCCCGTGATGAGCGGGTCGTCGGTTGCCTTCTCCAGACAGATGGACGCCGCCGGACAGCTGGGAGAACCTGAGCCCGGTCCTCAGAACACGTGCCCGTACCGACACCTTGCACGTGGAGCTGCAGAGAATTAACCTGGAGGGGCCGGAGGGGCCAACCCCGAGGCCTCCCGCTCGCAGATGCAGCCCGTACGAGCTGGCGTCAGCGGGAAGGTAAACTTCGTCCGGGCAGCAGCCTGCTAAGTCCTCTAGGAGAGGTGTTCGTCATGAGCTCTCCTCCTGTCCTCGCGAGGCACCCTGCCACCCAGGCCCCAGCCCACCTTGGCATTGAGGGACTCGGGGGACTCCAGCATGAGCAGCAACTCCGAGTTGTCGATCTCCAGCAGCATGCCTGTGATCTTGCCAGCCAGCTGGGTGTGGGCATCGTAGATAAGGGGGTACAGACGCTCACCTGTACAGAACACCTGGCTGATACCCCAGCAGCCCCAGGGAGGCAGGGGGTACTGTGGAAGGGAGCAGTAAGGCATGTGGTGGGGGGTCGTCCCAGAACTGCTCCTTCTGAGCTGTGTCACTTAGCCTCACTGGGAGGCTCTCTTCCAACTGTAAAGTGCGCAGAGCAAACCCCGCTTCGGAGGCTAGTTTGAAGAATCAAATTTGACATTCTACATGAACGAATCTACACAGAGCCTGATACAAACTTGGTTGGTGTTTAAAGACTACTCTTGTTTGGGGCAGCTGGGTGGCTCAGTCGGTTAAGCATCCGACTTCGGCTCAGGTCATGATCTCACAGCTCGTGAGTTCGAGCCCCGCGTCGGGCTCTGTGCTGACAGCTCGGAGCCTGGAGCCTGCTTCCGAGTCTGTCTCCCTCACTCTCTCTGCCCCTCCCCCGCTCACACTCGTGCTCTCTCCCTCCCTCAAAAATAAGTAAACATTAAAAAAAAAAAAAATTTCAAGACTACTCTTGTTCATTTTGCAAGAAATAGTTCCAATACACACATTGAGATTCTAGACAAGACAGGCTTTTTTGGGACTAGACTTTTTTGGGGGTAGGAGGAGCCACACACACGAGATAAATTCACCTTCCGCCATCAGGCACTTCTGGTGGCAGAGCCTAGCGTTGGTGGTCAGCCCATCTTGGCCATGTGTGGAGGGTCTGGCCAGGATTGTGTGCTGGGTGGGAGAGTTTTCCCGTGAGGAAAGTGAAGAGGTTTACAGGGAACTGCTAACAGAGCCTTCTGCCTCCATTAAGCCTTCTGCCTCCATTTCCTTTGAAGAGTGGGTAGTAAAGTGGCAAAACCCCAAGTGAGCCGAGAAAACAAGTGGAGGGAATCGGGACGGACTTCAGAGAGGTTCTGGAAATCTTGGTGGCCGTGAAGGCAAGAACCTGGCAAGTTATTCACTCAGCAGTTAGCGGCATCCTTTAGCAGGGCCTGCCGTAGACACTGGGCTGGAGGAGAATTGCACAAGGAACTCGCAGTCCAGTGGGGAATGTGTAAATACGAATTTCTGCACATTTATTTCCCACCTCCCTGCAGCGGGCACTGGGAGACAGAGGACATGTGGTGATGGCTTCTTCCCATTCAGGAGATGTAAGAAACGGCAACACCCACCAACAGAAACCCTTAGTCCTGGCCTCAGATCTGCCCACAGCTGGGATCTCTCCAAGCCTGTCACGGCCCCTGAACAGCAGAACTGAAGAAACCTCAGGACCATCTGGTCTGACCAGTGCTTTAAGACGAGAGGGAAGCCGAGGAGAGCAGAGGCAACCCGGACCAAGCCACCCGGCAGGTTGGTCAGCGGCAAAGCTGGACCTCGTCCACGTGTCTCACCTCCACTCAACATGTTTCCTGCCAGGCTGGCCAACTCCCCCTGCTTCCTGCTCCAGCTACTCACCAATCATCTGCTTTTGTTCGTGCAGTGGCGCTGCGGCCAGCATGGACGCCGTCAGGGGCTCCTGTCCCGGGATGCGCACAGCAGGCTCCTGGACCTGCAATGGTGCCGGGGACACATCCCTTCACCACCACAGATGGGCAAGGCCTCAAAACCCTCACCCTGTCAGGTGAGCACAGGCCTCCAGGAAGGCTCTGGAAGAGGGGAGCAGGGGGCAAGGTATGGACAATCGGGTGGGACAGAGTCCCTAACAAGGGCACAGTGGGATAGACAAAGTCACCCTCTAATTCCGACGCCTTCCACGGTGCCAGGAACCTGTCAAGGCCCCACTGGATGTTGCCAAGTGAAAGTCACACATTACTAACCACTTCATGCCAAATAAGGCACTTTTTATCAAGTAGCTTTATGGCCACATCCCCGGCATACTTCTGACCTTTCCCTATCCTGGTAACTTTAAAAGCATGTTGCTGTTTAAAGACTACTCCCTTGTTTCTTTTGCAAGGAAGAGTCAAGTATACACATTAAAATTCTAGACAGGATATGATAATGCCGAGTTTGAGACTTGGGCAGGAAGATATATAGCCTTTTAATTTAATCACAGTAGGTATTTTTAGTTCTGTTTTGTAGATTAATCCCATCCCTTCAATATTCAGCATATCGCTAGGATATTTTTCCTTGCTGCTCAACACTGAATACGAAGGAAATACAGATTACTTTTGTTAATAATCCAGGCAGAAATCATAATTAATAAACCAAACATGATCTTGGCTCTTTCCCTCCTTCTGTTAGTAAGGGGGATTGCTTCTCAACTGTACACGTTACTAAACGAAACTCTGCTCGTTTATAATTCAAGAAGAGAAACAAACAAACGAGGGCCAGTGCCTTAGCCAAGGTTCTGAGCCAAGGCCCCAGGAGCCCAGACTTAAGAGGGCAGTCAGGCCAGCCTTACCCCGTGGTTGTATGTTGCTGAGGAATATTTGTGTGTCAGCAGAGGCCCACTTGGTGCAGGATATCCCGCCCCGCTGGCTCCTGTGGTCTGGGTACCAATATTGGCTGTAAGGAGTAAGCAGGGGAGTTAGGGCCTGACAGTGATCTAAAGCCAGGAAGCCTAAAGACAAGCATTCATGTAGAATCCCCAGCACCGACTGTGAGGCCGGCACACAGATGTACAAACATTTGCCGAATGAAGGAACAGATGTGCTGGCCTTACAGCTCAAACCTACGCCCTTGTTCACAGCTGCCGCAGTACTTGCTAAGGTTCTGATGTGATGCTAAGCCCCGCCATGTGTGATCTCATTCACCCACACGACAAAACAGGAGGGCTATTTTCATCCCTATTTTAAAAAGATGAGGTAGGTGATCAGATACAGTAGTTAGCAAGGCCACAGAGCGAGTTGGCCCCAGGAACCGGGTCTGTGGGACTCTGGAGCCCACACGAACTACTGTGCCTCACGGCCTCCAAAGTCAGCTCTACCCTCCAAGAGGCAAACGGCAAGGTCACCACGGAGGCCAGTCCTGACTCCCCGCCTGTGCCAACCCAGCGCCAAGCCCCTACCCCACCCTCCGCGCACACCCGTTCCTCTTGACCCAGCCCACACTCACCCACTCTCTGGGTGTGGGGCACCGTGGGTGGCACCTGGGTGGAGGCCTGCCTGACACCGCTGACCTGCGCCGGGGGGCGCCGCAACATGGCTGGTGGTCGGATCATTGAGGCAGCTGGAGGGTAGGTGGCTTGTGGCACAAAGAACACGGAGAGAAAGGTCGGTGGGGCAGGGGCAGGACAATCAGAGCGGCACACTGCGCCCTGAAGGTTCTGGGGTGAGAAAGGCAATGGGTGGGAAAGGGAAGTAGAACATTCGCAGCAAAAAAGATGGGTGAATTCACCTAGTCGGGCAGACCCAGAACTCCAGGGAAGGGGAGTGTGTGGAAGTCTTCAATTACAAAGCCGACTTGTTTCTACACAAGCCCCAGGACGCACAGACCGCATGATCACACCCGCTGGGTCCCCAAGCAGCTGCAAGGGAGGGCGAGCTCTGCTCCCAGAGAGGGGCCGGAGGGGCAAGACTGCCATGGGAGCGCGTTCTCATGGTCACAGATCAGACAAGTCTTGGGAGCTAACTGAAGAGAATGGCTGCACCGCTAGTCTTTCACAAGGTCGGCACTGCGTGGGGCTTTATGCACACTTCATTCAGAAGAGGAAACTGAGGTTCAGAGAGGTGAAGTTACCCACCCAAATGAACACCCTGGGAAGTAGAGCCAGGCTTGCCCCCAAAGCCTGTGTTCATAGTCCCAGGTTCCACACTGCCCTGAGGGGTCCACCGTCCGTGGGCCAGGCTGAGGGTACAAGGGGCGGAGTCACTCACACGAGGGTCTCGGAGGCTGGGCCGTCCACCTGGGGGCAGGCTGCATGGGAGAGCTGGACGCATAGTACGCAGTCTGGGCAGGAGGCTGTGCGGGAGAAGACTGGGGGTGAGGGGGTCGCAGCAGGTGAGAAACCGCATCCCCTCATGGACACCCCTGCGGAAACTCCACCGCCCCCCTCCAGGGTTACTGATTAGTAAAGACCCACAAGCTGGGATGAAATCTCCGCTACCCCAGTTCAGGCTATTCGTTAGCCCTGAGCCTTCCAGGGCAAGGTGTCAGGTTCAATCCTCGCCCCTTATCATCAGAGCCACTGGCCCAAACAGCAGCATAAAATGGTGACAGACCTACTCAGACTTGTGCCAGCTTAAGCTACTGCTAAGAGGAGTGGGGGGTGGGGCGCCTGGGTGGCGTAGTTGGTTAAGCGTTCACCTTCTGATTTCAGCTCAGGTCACGATCTCACAGTTTGGGAGTTTGAGCCCCGCACTGGACTCTGTGCTGACAGCATGGAGCCTGCTTGGGATTCTCTGTCTCCCTCTCTTTGTCCCTCCCCTGTTCATGCTCACTCTCAAAATAAATAAAACTTTAAAAAATTAAAAATAAGTAAAAGGAGCAGGGGAGCAGATATGTCCATCTCCACAGCTGCAAATGGCCAACACCTTTCCACTCCAAGTCCTGGGAGCTCCCTTCCCAAGGGGGGCCGCTCAGAACATTGGCCTCCAGGAGGGAGGTTGGCAGGCAGCCCACAAAATAGGACCATCTAAGTTGGGGAAATGCTACATGCTCTCTGCTGGTTTGGGAAAGTCCTGACGCACACCAGCACGTTAGGGTAGAATAATGTGTGCGGTAAAGCATAGTATAATAAGGAAAGCTAGTTCCTTTTCCTTAATGCAGGGTTTCTCAAACTTATTTGACCAGGGAGCATGTTTTTTAGCACAACACGAACCTCTCCCCGGTTGGGGACACACACTCTTACCCCCCGTTACCAGGTGGGGTTAAAGTGGCCTGCCTGCCAAGTTTCCAGCAGAAACAAGTTGAGAAGCTACATCTACCTGTGAGGCTGTCTTCCTGCTCTACCTGGCTGTCAGGGAAGGGGTGCAGCGGGGTTCGGGCAGGCCATCACCTGGGGCACAGCGGGCAGGAAGTAGCTGGCGGGCTGCTGGAAGGAGCCCAAGAGGGGGCCACCCAGGGCCCGCACAGTAGACAGGCGCTGCATGTACTGGTTGGTCAAGATGGCCTTCCGTTCCTCTTTGCGCTGGGCCAGGGCCACGTACAGCGGCTTGGTGCCCACGATGCGCCCGTTCATCTCTGTCACGGCCTTTGTCGCCTCTTCTGGAGAGGAAAAACACACAAAGCCAAACCCCTTGCTGTGGCCACCCTCTGTCATCACCTAAAAGCAAGACAAGACAAGGGCTGCTGGGGGTGGGGAAGGAAGACTCCTGGGGCTGTGTCCCCCTCCTCCCCCGGGGCCCAGCCGGGCAGTGAGCAGGCCCAGGAGAAACTGTCACCCTGACATTGACTGAGGCCCACCGCATGCCAGATGCCGGACTGCCTTCTTGCTCCACAGGCGCCGCCACCCGATCGTGGGGGGCACCACGACTCCCGCTTCACAGGTGACGGAAGCGGGGGCTCAGGAGTGACTTGGCTGAGACCAGTCAACTTGCTAACTGAGGGCTGCTCACTGTTTTTAAAAAAATTTTTTTTTAACGTTTATTTATTTTTGAGACAGAGAGAGACAGAGCATGAACGGGGGAGGGTCAGAGAGGGAGACACAGAATCTGAAGCAGGCTCCAGGCTCTGAGCTGTCAGCACAGAGCCCGACGTGGGGCTCGAACTCATGGACCGTGAGATCATGACCTGAGCCGAAGTCGGACGCTTAACCGACTCAGCCACCCAGGCACCCCAGCTGCTCACTGTTTAACAGGACATTCCCTAGAGTCCGTGAGAACAGCAGCATTTCAGAATTTTTTTTTATATTTAAATTTTCTTCCTGAAATGATTTTCCTAGGCTGTGATGGAAGGCCGGTTTAAATGGTATCTACCCTCATCAGAGGGGCTAGGATGAAGAGGACAGTTTAGGATTGGTTAAAATCCAAGAACAGGGCAGGCAGGGGTCCTTAGCCAGAGCCACGATCTTAAACACTTCGTTTGAGGTCACTGTGATGAAAATCTGCATTTCGACTACCCTCTGGTTATTTTAATTCTTAGGATTCTTTAGTTCATTTGTGAAATTATGGACATAATAAAATGTTCTTAAGAGTTAGGTATCCTAGACTCCAATAAAAACTTAGATTTGAATGGGGGCACCTGGATGGCTCAGTCGGTTAAGCATCTGACTGTTGATTTCAGCTCCGGTCATGATCTCAGCGTTGGGAGGTGGAGCCTTGTGTTGGGCTTTGCACTGGGTGTGGAGCCTGCTTAAGATTCTCTTTCCTTCTACCACTCACACACGCTTGCTCTCTAAAATAAACTTGTAAATAAATGAATAAATATTTATTTATTCAAAAAATTAGTAATTAAAAAAATTAAAGTTAAAAAACGGTATGGAATATAAAAAAAGGTTTAAGTTTATACTTTTTGTGCCTATTCTGTTAATTTTCTTTGTGGTGGAAATAAAAATCCTTATTACAATTGGGGGGAAAAAAAAAAAAGGTGGGTGGGAACTCGTCCAGGGTCACCCAGCCTGTGGGCACCCATCAGCCAGAATTTGAACCCAATGCAGCATTCTGGTGACTTCCATTGCCTCTGCAAGGCACTGAGCCAGATTCTTTAGGAGAAATCTGGGGATTTCTCCTTCTGGGGAAGGCATTCTTAGTGTTGTTATTAAAATAACCTTTTTATTTTGCAATACCTCTAGGTATACAGAAAAGTTGCAAAAACAGTACAGGGCAGCCATCTTTCACCCAGGGTTGCCCCAGTGTGAACGAGTCAGAGGGACTTGGCTGAGACCAGTCCACATGTGTCAAAACCAGGATGTTAACATCGATACGGTTGTTATTAGCTACAATGCTATTGACTGAACTGCAGATTTCATTGGGATTCCCCTAGTTTTTCTAATATTTTTTTTTCCTTTTCCAGGATCCAATCCACATTGCATTTATGGTTCTTAATTTTGGGGGTAGGGGGAGGTCTAGACACTGGCCTGGCCCATGCATTTAGATCTGAACTGACATACTTTTTAAATCTGCTCTATTAAAGCCCATTCTCTACACATCATCAATTTTCAAACTGCACCTTGCAACCCATTCATACGGGGGCCTGAACCTGAGGGTTCACAGGTCCCCCCCCCCCCGGCGAGGGAGGCCAGTGGATAGAATTCAGGGGGTCTGTGAACTTGGATGGGGGGGAAAAATGGCATCTTAATTTTCACAGTAGTGTTTCCTTCTATTTTGAACACAGGCAACAAAAATAGGGGAGTCTTGGCTGTGCTGGTGATTTTGTCAGGAAGAGAAAGAAGATATTTTCATATGTCAACCACTGCGGATCTCAAAATATCATTTGTGCTAATTGGTACCTCTCTAGACCTTCTCGTTTGATGTAATTATGAACCCCATACTGCTGTTACCTTAGCATTTTGATAATTATATTTCAGTAGAATTGTTTCTCTGCAATCCTATGAATTTTCTTTTAGGCATTTAAGAATATTCTCAGAAGGGATCTGTAGGCTATCATCAGACAGCCAAATTTTCTTGACACAAAAGTATTGTCTTAGCAAGGTAATAAAAACTTCTGTTAGGTAGTAAATAATGATAAAATGCACTTATATAGCTGCTATGAATGTGACAGTGTTATTAGCACTTTATATACCTTAACTTGTTTTCATAATCACTGTATTTTATATATAATAGAAATCATATAAATATGTAAGCCTACATAAAATCCCCATTTTATAACCTAATTGGTCAACTAACAAGATAGTGCCACAACTCTAAGTAACCCAGATTTTTAGAATTCCCTCCACTCGAGGAGTCCTCAAGGAGGTGGGTGAATCCCCAGAAATTATACACAATGTGTGAATCAGATCACTATTTTACCACTTGTTGTGGGCAGGCACTCTACATGCTGACTCTTTAGTGCTCAGGACACCTCGAGAGGTAGGGAAGGTTGCTCCCACTTTACAGACGGGTAAACGGGCTCCAAGTGGCAAAGTCACTTCCTGCAGATCCTACAGCTAGTTAATGGTAGGACTGGGATTTAGACCACAATACTACCCAAATTTATACCCAAAGTATAAATTTGCTGGGCAAGAGGGCCCACGGCTTTTTTATAATGTTTAAGCAAATTTATTGATGCTTAATTTACATGTCCCACAGCTCGGTCACATTTGAGTCCTTAACTCAAAAACTGTTAGAACCTCTTCCCCAAACACCAGGCATTTAAAATTGGATTCAACAGGGCTGCCTAGGTAGCTCAGTTGGTTAAGCATCAGACTTCGGCTCAGATCATGATCTCACAGTTCAAGCCCCACATCAGCCTCTGTGCTGACAGCTCAGAACCTGGAGCCCACTTCGAGTTGTGTCTCTCTCTCTGCCTCTCCCCTGCCCCTGCTCACACTGTCACTGTCTCTCTCTCTCTCGCTCAGGAATAAGTAAACATTAAAAGAAAAAAAATTTTTTTAATGTTTATTTTTGAGAGAGCATGAGCAGGGGAAGGGCAGAGAGAGAGAGAGAGAGGGAGACACAGAATCTGAAGCAGGCTCCAGGCTCTGGGCTGTCAGCACAGAGCCTGACGCAGGGCTCAAACTCACAAACCATGGGACCATGACCTGAGCCGAAGTCAGATGCTTAACTTACCGAGCCACCCAGGCTCCCCAAGCATCTGACTCTTGATTTTGGCTCAGGTCATGATCTCGTGGTTCGCAGGATCAAGCCTCACAGCAGGTTCTGTACTGACAGCATGGAGCCCACTTGGTATTCTCTCTCTCTGCCCCTTCCCTGATCTCACTCTCAAAATAAATAAAAATAAACTTTAAAAAATTGGATTTAACAGGCAAAAGAACTTCCTAAGAACCCAACCATTGCATCACATGTGCTGGTCTCCAGCCCCATTACTCACACTGATCTCTTTGGAAAGTTCCTCATTCCCACCTGCAGCTCCCTACCTCCTCACAGCCAAGCCAAATGTTTCTCACACTTCTTACAGGAAGCCCTCCTTCCTGTTCCCCTGGGCTACCATACCTCTGCCTCCAGTACTCCCACCCTCACTACAAAAACACCTTATAATAGATTTGAGTTAGTGACGTGTCTGACTTCCCCACTTGACTATAAGCTACTCGAGGGCAAGAACCACATCTAACTTGTTACTGTATACTTCCCAGAGGGCCCGGTAAGACAGGAGGTGCTTAAGGATGGAATGAATGAATGCTGGGTCATCTTAAAATCACCTGGGGAGCTTTTAAAATAAAATGCCCAGGCCCTACTCAGAGATCGTGAGTCGTCTGACTCAGGTGTCTGTCTTTAAGAGCTCCCCAGGGGAGTTTTAATAAGCCAGGGTTGAGAACCATCCAATGAGCCCAACACTCTCCTTGTGGGGATGAAGGTCAGAAGACATCTGCTAAAAGTCACAGAGCTACTGAGAACAGCCAATCATCACTTATCAGGTGCCAAGGGGGCTGGGCAGGTGGTAGGTGCTCAGTAAACAGGGAATGAATGAACGAATGAAGAATATAGCAGCCCAACCTTCTCATTTTCCAGATGGGGGGACGGGGGTCCAAAAGACAACAAAACAAGCAGTGGAAATTTTGAAACATGAATTTCTAGAATCTGGCATACAGTAGGCACTCAATAAATGCTTATTAAATGAACCAAGGTTACAGTGAGCCCCAATAAGTCCAGCTGTATGATTGGGACTGGACTTCAACCCTCTTCCCCTCCAGAGCAGACAAGGCTGCAGATGGACGTCAAGTTCCAATGGGGTGTCAGACATAGCCCCCCCAAACTCTTAAAAGGAGTAGCTCAGCACCAACTCCCTGGAAGAAGGGGTATATAGGCAGCAGGAAGATGGAGGGGCAGGCTCTCTATCCCCTGTAGGTGCCCCCCCCCCCAGCCCTCACCTTGGCACTGGTAATCACTCCATAGGGAGAGAACTCTCTTCTCAGCTTCTCATCATCGATGGAGTCATCCAGGTTCTTAACATACAGGTTCACACCCTAGAAAGAGAGGTTACTGTGGATGTGTCCCTTCCCCTCCACGCCCCAGGTTACCTCATGTCGGGGACCATTGTAGGCCACGGGGGCCCTGGAAGCCTTGGCCACCAAGCCTCCTGCTTCCAGTCTGGCATGGCACCCACGCCCCCAGCCGGCGTGCCCATCACTGGAAGCTGCAGCCCCCATGGCCCCTAAAGCCAGCTTCCTGGGGGTGGGATTGCTGGAGAAAGGCTTCATATTCAGGACCTCCACACACACACTCTCACATGGCTGCAGCTGTCACCAGGGGACTGACCCTCACCTGGTAACGGGTCAGCCGGTCCTGCTTCATCTGCTCGAACCTACGCTTCAGCTCATTCTGCCTTTCCACCCGCTTCTGGGCCCGGCCCACGTACAGTAGCCGCCCTCTCACCTCCTTCCCATTCATGTCCGTCACGGCCTGGGCAGAGAGGGAGCGAGCGTCCTTGGTAACCACCCCCATGAGGCCCTGGCCTCCAGTCCCTGCAAACCAGGCCAGCCTTGTTAGCTGAGAATAATTAGTATCAGGATAAAAGCCACTTAAAGAATCCACTTTTTTAAAAACATGGGACAAAATTTCAGAGTAAACCATAGATTTAAAAAAAAAAACAAAACTTGATTTGCGCTCTACTTTAAGAAGTGAAATTGAAATTTGCAAAGTTTCCCACAGTTAACCTTTAGGTTCTTAACTTTATGTACACACTGATGATCTGAACAGAGCAGGGAGCAGAATTCTTTCAAAACGGCATGAGCGCATAATCAACATCCTTCACTTCATGCTGGATTTCACAGCACAAAGAATCCTTTTTGCTAACTACGAAGGCTTTCGTTTTTGTTAAGAAACACGTCTTAACCCTTTTTTCTTCTTCTTTTCTTTAGATAGCTGGCCTAAGCATGCCACATCCTAAATGGTCAGTGGCTTTGATTGCACGGAATCCTACATCTTCTACAAGATGTGCAACTTCTCTTAATGCATTTATACTGAACTGAATTTACATGGACTTATCTGCAAAAAAAAAAAAAAAAAAAAAAAAAAAAAAATCAGCAAAAAGGTAGACTCGTGTGTGTACCAGCTCGATGGTTAGGGTTAGACACTAGTGTTAGTGAGGAGATGTTTGAAAAGGACCTTTTTTAAGCTCTAACACCCAAAGTGGGGCTTGAAAAAAAGGGAATTTTTTAAGTGGCCAACTAGTTAGTAAATATTTTTACATCATGAGGATATTTCCTTACCTAAATATGCAAATCTATGTAAACATAGTCGAAGGCCACAGAAACTGCTAGTTGTATGTCAGTCTTTAAGGTCATTACCTGGGTTTTCTATTCTGTTCCACTGGTCTACATGTCTATTTTTCTGCCAGTACCACAGTTTTGATTACTACAGTTTTGTAATATAACAATGGAATATCACTCAGCGATTAGCAAGAAGGAAATATTGCCATTTCAAGGTCATAGATGGAGCTAGAGAGTATAATGCTAAGCAAAATAGAGTAAGGCAAATACCGTATGATTTCACTCATTTGTGGAATTTAAGGGAAAAAATGAGCAGAGAGGGGAGGAGGGGGGGGAGGGGGGGGAGAGGGGGGGAGGGAGGGAGGGGGAGGGGGAGGGAGGGAGAGGGAGGGAGGGAGAGGGAGGGAGAGGGAGGGAGGGAGGGAGAGAGAGGGAGGGAGAGAGAGGGAGGGAGAGAGAGGGAGGGAGAGGCAAACCAAGAAACAGACTCTCAACTATAGAGAATAAACTCATGGTTACCAGAGGGGAGGGGGCGGGTGGGTTAAATAGGTTAACATACAGCGTAATATTAGTTTCAGGTGTACAATATAGTGATTCAACACTTCATCACCCGGTGCGCATCACAAGTACACTCCTTAATTCCCATCACCTATTTAACAAGATTTCATTGTTTTTTATGGGTAATACTCCATTGTGTGTGTGTATGTGTGTGTGACCCCACATCTTCTTTATCTACTTGTCAACTGATAGACACTTGGGCTGATTCCATAACTTGGCTATTGTAGATAATGCTGCTACAAACATCAGGGTGCATATAGAATTGTTGAATCACTATATTGTACACCTGAAGCTAATACAACATTGTACAAAAGAAAGTCATGCTTACAGAAATCATTAACATAAAAGTCATTACCAAAGCCTCTAAGACTGTGGAGTCTATAGACCCCTGAGGCTTCACCCACCTATTCCAACTTGTCGTTTTACAGGTGAGCAAACCAAAGCCTAGAGAGAGAGAGTGGCATTTGTCCAAGGACACACAAGAAGTCACCTTTCGAAAGGAGCCATTCACTTAAGAACAAGACTTCTGAGTCAGAAAGAGCTGGTTCTAATCCCCATGTTGCCTCTTGCTAGCTACCACCCTGTGGAGCCTGAAAACAGTTTAGCCCACACTGGTGAAGCAGCGAGGAGAGCGTATGCAGCCCTCAGCACAGTGCCCGGCCCATGGCAAGCGCCCAGCAAGAAGTGGCTGCCGTCAAGATGGCACCAGGTAGGGTCTCTAGCCAGAACCCACCATGAGCTGAGATCCCCTTGTCCAACGGTCTTCATGGGGCAGCATCCAAGGAAAGAGCTTTAGGGTAGGAAGGCAAATGGGACAACATCACTCCAGCTCGGTCACTGTGTGACCTTGTACCATTCACTTGTTCAGCCAATAGGTAGCTAGTACGTACTGGCAGGTGCAATGCTGGAGATTTAAGGGTGAAATGAGATCCGGCCCCTACCCTCAGTCCTATTACATGGAAATCTGTGTTAATGATGGAGAGAGACAGAAAGGGCACCTCACCAGAAGCACGGGATGAAAGAAGAGGCTCCTCGGTGGAGGGAAAGCATAAGCCAAGACCCACAGGATAAGCACTAAGTCTGAAGCCACACCATCTGATACGGTGGTCACTAGCCGCGTGCAGCTACCTGAGCACTTGAAATATGGCTAGTCTGAGTTGACATGTACTGGAAGTACCAGGTTTCAAAGAATTAGTACCAAAAAAGGGGGAATGTAAATATCTGTTTTTATATTGAATATTCACTGGAGTGATAATTTCAATATGTTAAATTGAATGGTAGACATTATTAAAATCAATTTCTGGTGGGTTGTTTTTTTTTTTTTACCCCTTTTAATATGGCTACTGGAAAATTTTAAATCTCACACGTGGCTCCCATTATATTTCTACTGGATAGCACTAATCTAAAGAGTAAGAGAAGGGAAAGGTTTTGAGAAACAGCATTTATCTGCAAAGGTCTGGAAGCAAGAAATAACCTAAGCGCTTCCCCTCCCTGGCCTCAATCCCACCATCAATTCAAGAAGAGGGTGGTGGCTGTCTCAGAGACCCCTCTACTTCCCCTGGGTGACAAGAATCTATGAAAAGCAGTCAGCCTTAGGGTTTAGAAGCACCAGGTGAGGCTGCAACCTTCTGCCTTCGCCACAGGCAGGCAGGGCCCTGACTGTTGTGGGCCCAGGCTGGGGAGGAACTTTCTTCTCCTCTGTGGGCAGCTGGAGCCCCCTCCTCCTGATCTCCTTTCTTCCTAGTACTGGTGTGGTACCTCCTCCAGGAAACGGCCACGGGGAGGCTCCTACCTTCTGGGCTTCCTCATGCTTCTCAAAGTTGACAAAGCCGAAGCCGCGGGAGTGGCCGCTGTCATCCCTCATCACCTTCACACTCAGCATCTTCCCTGGGAAGGGCCAACCTGGCTCAAAGGGAGTTGGGGAAGCCCCAAGATGCTCCCCTTCCTTCCCCCAGTTCCTCAAGAAGCTCCAGAAAGGCCCCTCCGCCCAGCCCAACCTGGGGACAGAAGACAAAGTGATGCCCGATTCCCTTGGGGAACACGCCCACCAAACTGGGAGAAGAGGTCCTGTAGGCCCTGCTCGTCCACGTCCACGTGGAGGTTCTTCACATAAATGTTGGTGAACTCCATGGCCCGAGCTCCCAGCTCTGCTTCCCTCTCCCGTCGAGACTTGAAGTGGCCAACAAAGCTGTGGACACACTGACAGGGTAGGTAGCTGCCAGCCATTAGTCACCCCCATTCCACCCAGCAACCCTGGGTCACTTGGGTCAATTGCCATCAGCCTCCAGGCACCTATATCCCTCATCGAAAGGCTGGGAAGGGCAATACTCTTTAGATGGATTACATCCAAGGCCAGACCACTTCTGACAGCCAAGATTCTATGTTCTAGCATCGGGTTAAGAAGATTTCATTCTATGGGGCACCTGGGTGGCTCATTCCATTAAGTGTCGGACTTCACCTCAGGTCATGAGCTCGCAGTCCGTGAGTTCAAGCCCCACATTGGGCTCTGACAGCTCTGAGCCTGGGGCCTGCTTCGGATTCTGTGTCTCCCTCTCTCCCCTCACCCCCCACTCATGCTCTGTCTCTCTCTCTCAAAAATAAATAAATGCTAAAAAAAAAAAAAAAAAAGATTTCATTCTTGGGGCGCCTGGGTGGCTCAGTCAGTTAAGCATCGGACTCTTGTTCTCAGCTCAGGTCATGATCTCACGGTTCTTGAGTTCAAGCCCCACATCAGGCTCTGCACTGACGGCATGGAGCCTGTTTGGGATTCTCTCTCTCTCTCTCTCTGCTCCTCTCTCTCCAAATAAACTTTATTTAAAAAAGATTTTATTCTTGTGGCAAATGCACAGAGACCTCCTACCATACACCAGGCAGTTGAGTGTACATGAGGGAAGAGCAGGAACTAAAGAGTCCTACAGAGGAGGGCTTGAGTCCCCACTCTGCAGTTGCCTACCAGTGTGACCCTGGGCAAGTTACTTCACCTCTCTGAGCCTCAGTGTTCATTCTTATAAAACTGGGGATGAGGGACACTTGGCTGGCTTGGTCGGTAGAGCATGAGGTTCTTGGTCTCAGGGTTGTAAGTTCAAGCCCCACGTTAAATTAAATTTTTTAATTTAAAATTTAAATTTAAAAAATTGTTCTTAAATGATTTTTGAGAGACCGAGTGCGAGCGGGGGAAGGGCAGAGAGAGAGAGAGAGAGAGAGAGAGAGACACAGAATCTGAAACGGGCTCCAGACTCTGAACTGTCAGCAGAGAGCCCAACGTGGGGCTCGAACTCACGAACCACGAGATCATGACCTGAGCCAAAGCTGGACGCTTACCCAACTGAGCCACCCAGGTGCCCCTAGAGATTACTTTAAAAGAGAAATAAATAAATAAAATAAAAACTGGGGATGAAACTCAGATCACAGGCATTTGCTTATTCACTTCACAGGTACTGGGTACACTAGAGAAGCAGTAGTAACAGAACCAACATGGTCTACACATGGGGAAACACATCTAGGAAAGTATCCTAGATTAAGGGGGAAAAAAGAGAAAATTTAATGGTGTCTATGGCACACTTAGCACAAATAAGCTGTAGCTGGCACTAAAGATGGAGGAGCAAAGGTGAGCTCGGGCAGACGGTGGCTAACGAAGGTCACGTCCTTTGCCGAACTGGGGAAAGCCTGCCGGGCTCAGTTGCATTGACGAGAGCCGCCCCCGAGAAACTGGCCAAGGTAACCCTCAGTGCATCTTCCGGCTCAAAGCCACTTTGCCTCCACGGCACCGAGCGTGGGGCCGGCCATCACCGGGGCAGAGTCACAACTGGGGACGGGGAACCCCAGAGCAGGGTCTCTCCAGCATCTGCAGCTCAACTGTCCCGTCCGTGAAGAGGGGCGGCAGGGGGTGGGGGAGGGATGCTGCCCTTAAAGGTATGAAGATGGTGGGCTAAGCCCAGGCCTGCTTCCCTTCCTGTCCCCAAATCCCATGAAACGACACAAAAGGTTTACGAAAAGAATTTTCACAGCCATGCCAAGAAGGCTGGAAAACAGATGAAATCACTGACTCCAGGGTGACGTGGCCACTAGCTGTTCCTGCTGGAACTGCAAAATCCCTCCTCGGAGCGATGCTCTCATGAGTATTGGCAGCCCCGTTTTGACTTGGGGAAAGGGAGCTCCTGAGACCCCGAACTCTGCTCAGGTCACACTGCCAGGAGCGTACCGGCTGCGGCTTAGTGGCTGGTGCCCATCAGACAGTGACGGACGGCATCAGCCCCCCTCCCCAGGTCGGCCGCAGCCCTGCCCCCCCCCTCCCCCGCGCACCACTCACACTTTGCGGTCATTCAGCAGCATCCCGTTCATGGTGACGATGGCCTGCTGAGCGGCCTCATGGGTTTCAAAGTGGACGAAGCCGAAGCCTCGGGAACCGTGATTGTCACACACCACCTGGACCACGGGGGAGAAGGACAGAGGCAGCATGCAACCGAGGGTTCGGGTGGAAAAGGACGGCACAGGTAACAACTACTATTTGAGTGCTTGCTCTGTGCCCCACACACAGTCCCTCCACCTTTAACTCAAGCCCCGGCTCTTCCATTCAGATTTAATCACGGTGACTGGGGCCCCCACTCTGGGCCGAGCACCACTAAGGGTATCACATGCTCATCTTGTTACATTTACTATAAGAACCCCTCCAGGCAATTCTGAGCCTCTGAGCCCCAGCCTGATTGGGAAAAATAGGAATAAATGACTAGCCCAAGGTCACTAGCCAGCCATGCTTCCGATTATTATGGCTACCACTTAGACAGTGAGCAGAGTACCAGGTATCCTTACGTTGTGAAGATTACCAGACGTAAAACACAGGCACAACAAGCCTATGAGGTGGCTTCTACAACCGCCCCCTTTTAGAGGAAGCTGAGGTATGGAGAGCTTAGAAACTGGCCCAAGGGTACATTGCTAGCCAGGAAGTGGAAGTGGCAGGATCTGAACCCCAGGCACCAAAGTCCAAGGTCTCACCGACTCTGTAGCGCTGACTCTGCTCAGCAGCTGGCCGCACTACAGGTCTGGTTCTCTTCCCACTGTGCTACGGAAACCTTTCCTGGGCCTTTGACTGCATGGTCACTATGCTTTTCCCTCAGAGCCCCATTTCCAGCTATTCCTAAAAGTGTCACCATCTCCGACCAGCCTGAGAGATCCCAGGGCGGGGCCGACATTTGTGTGCCTTGCAGCTAACCCGGCCCACAGCAGGTCCTCAGTAGGCCTCCCACACTCGCCTGGGTCACATACAGCTTTCTGTCCAATCCACAGGGGTCCAGAGGAAGCCTCAAGGCTTGGCTGCCAGGATGGCCTTAGTTAGCAGCCCTCCTATGTCCCTTTATAATTTCTGTCCTGTCTCTCTGAACCTGGGCTGGTCTCAGGACTTGCTTTGGCCAAAGAAGGCAGTAGAAGCAGTGGTGTGCCAGTTCCGAGCTTACATCTCAAGAGGCCTGGTGAGCTTCCACTCAGTCCCCTGGGCCACTGCCACGGTCACGAGAATAGCCTGAGCTAGCCCGCTGGAGGAGGAAAGACTGTAGGGAGGGGAGCCGAGGTGCTCCAGCTGACAGCCAACCGCCCTCTAGAAGCAGAGCCAGTCGGCTCTCAGTGGGCATACGAAGGAGCCCAGCCAAGAGCAGAAATGCCCGGCTGAACCCCGTCCAGATTGCCCACTGCAGAATCAGGAGCTGAATAAATGCTTGTTGACAGCCCCTAACCTCTGACGTTGGTTACGCAGCCAGAGCTGACTGATACACAGGCGGCCTCCGATGGATCTGCGAAGAGACCAACTGAACGTGCTCGCTGCGCCTGAGCTGTACCGAAAAGCCGTGGGCCGCGGGGCAAGGCGTTGCTCGGCATCCCTCTACCATACAGGTATGCGACACAGACCCTCCCCCGCGAGGGGGCACACCCACCTTGCAAGAGAGGATGTTCCCAAAGGTGGAGAAGGTGTCATATAAGGCCTTGTTGTCTATGGAGTCCTCCAGGTTCTTGATGAAGATGTTGCCCACACCCGACTTGCGGAGTCCTGGGTCCCGCTGGGACCACATGATGCGGATGGGCTGTCCTCTGATCACTTCGAAGTTCATGGTGTCCAGTGCCCGCTCCGCTGGACAGGAGGAGGAGGAGGAGGAGGAGGAGGAGGAGGAGGAGGAGGAGGAGGAGGAGGAGGAGAAAAGGGAGCAAGTAAGGGTATTTCTTTCCCTGAGCCCGGAGGCGCTTAACTGGAAGCAGAACAAAGAAAACAGTGCCACTGTCTGGGTGTCACTTGAGAGAAGAGCCTGGAGCCTCAGAGGAGATGAGCAGAAATAATTAACGTGCATGGCGCTCCTCCCACCCTCGTGTTGGGGTCCCATTCAGCTCCTCACAATAGCCGCGTGAGCATGGATTCGTAGCCCCACTTCACGGAGGGAAACTGAGGCTCAGAAAGGGGGAAGGATCAGTGGCAGAGCAGGTCTACCACGGTTTCGAGAGCACGTGGGGTAGATAAAAAGGTAAAGGAGGGTCCTTTAGACAAAGAGTGGCAGCAGTTAGGGGAAATGAAAGCTCAGAAGTGCGGAGAGGCAGAGCAGAGATTCAATCCCCAGCAGCAGGACTCTGGGGGATAACACCTCTCTGAGCCTGTTTCTTCACCTGTAAAGTGGGGATGATGAGACTATTACCCACCTTCCCACATCTAACAAAGGGAGAGAATACCACCCACCCCCGGGTTGAAAATTAAATCGGGTATGCGGGGCACCTGGGTGGCTCAGTCACTTAAGCGTGGGACTTTGCCTCAGGTCTCACGAACTGTGAGATAGAGCCCCCGCATGGGGGGGGGGGGGGGTGGTCCTTGCTGACAGCGCAGAGCCTGCTTGGGATTCTCTCCCTCTGCCTCCCCCACTCCCCCACTCTCAAAATAAATAAATAAACTTAAAAAAAATCAGGTATGTAAGGTGCCCTGCATTTTGTGCCTGGTACAAAATAGGAGTTTGGTAAATGGTAGTGTATCTGAGAACAGCACCCTAGACCCATTCTCCGGCCACTGCTACGGCCTGTTCCCTGCCAGTAAGAGGCAAACTCCTTTCTCTTCCCTGGAGCTCGATTTATACCATCTGTGAAGTCTGGCAAAAAGGTCAGGGCGTGCAGGGCTTGGAGGAAGATGTTAGAGGCAGTGCGGGGTAAAGCAGAGAGCGAAGGAGAAGGCTCTCTGGGATCCAGCTCGGTCACCTGCTGGGAAGCCAGCAAAACCACCCCCAGCAAACCCCCAGTTTAGGAAACCTCCCTATCCACCCAGGAGACCCAGAGTAAGAGTGGCGGCTTTTGAACTTGGCTGGGGCAGCCCTTTTTTGGTGGTTTCTGGAGTCTTATGCCTGAACGTTATAGCTACCATTCTTCTCTAAGATTAGCACTTACTGAGCCCTCCTGCTGCACCAGATGATACTGGAGAGACGTCACAGACACAGTTCGTTCCTTCCACGCTACTGGGGGATAAGCCGTAGCCCCATCTCACAGAAGAGGTACTGAGTGTGAGCCCTTGCTCCGGCTCACAGCCCGACCTGGCGCTCTCAGTCTTTACCCTCTCCACTGTAAAGTGTGGCCGTAACCACCTGGCAAGCTCTAATCAATCCTATCAGCTCTGAAAAACTCTGTTGGGGCCTGGAGTGGAGGGGTTTTCAGGGTTCCCCAAGGAGGAGCCTCTTGGTGCAAGCTCAGGTCTGGCAGCCCCGCCAGGCGGGAGCCCAAGGCCCAGCTCTCCTGGCTTCCCCACTCCACCTGTATCCTCCCCAGGTGCCTTGACTTTCTCACCCTCCCGACCACTCTACATAAGGTAGGTAGGATCCCCATTTTTCAGACATGCGACTGAAACAGAACGGTTGATTAATTGCTCAGTCACACAGCTGCCGGCCTTCTGATCCGAGGCCGGTGTGACCCCTTAACCCCTTGGCTGTTTTCACTCAGCCTTTATAGCTCTCCTCTGTACAACGGAGCACCAATAAAACACGCGGTGAGCTCACACTAATTGCTCGTAGCGGTCTCAGGGGGCTCTTAGGGACAGGGCCCCTTCCAACCCCTTGTATCTCTGGGCCTCAGTGTCCCTGGTTGCAAAATGAGAGATGCAGGAGCAGCCAGAGATGGCAGCGCGGGCCTGAGATGCCATCTGTCGGTCGGTGCGTCTGTGCCCTCCCCCGGGGGCTCACCGTCGGCGGGCTGCTGGAAGTTGATGTAGGCGTAGCCCAGCGAGCGGCGGGTGGCCACGTCGCGGCACACGCGGATGGACAGGATGGGGCCGGCGGGCGAGAACTTCTCATACAGCATGGCCTCGGTCACGTCGGGGTGCAGGTCGCCCACATAGAGCGAGGCGAGCGGGTAGCCCGGGCCGCTGGCGTTCATGGCGGGAACTGAGACGCCGCTCCGGGGCTCTCCCTCTCCGGCGGCAGCCCCTCCCTTTAGCGCCCGCCCCGCCCCGCCCCCCCAGCTGGGACCCCTCAGCGCTCCAGGGGCCCCAGGTGGTGCCCCTGGGACCCCGCCTCCGGAGGCGGGGCGCGCCCTCAACGGGGCCTGCGGGGACGCGGCTAAGAGCGGGGCCGGATCCCAGTTCCAATCCCGGTCATTGCCTTTCTGGGCCCTTCTGAGTAACAGGGATGGCTCTCTTCTCAAGCGTTTGAGGGAACCGCGCATTTTGTGTTTCACATAGGAACAGAATCCCGAGCCGGAAACTCAGCTTAAAAGATTGTGCACCTCGCCTCCTGAAAGGAGTCTTTTTATCGACACAGCCCGAATCCAGCACCCCCTCCTGGAACTGGCCGTGTGAATTGGGGACTGAAGGCTCCACGTGAGAATTTGAGACCACAGAGGTCTCCCTTGACACCGGGTCTCCCGTTGCTGAAATCTTTTCCGGAACCTTCCCTGTCTGCCTTTCTTTTGAACAAGCCATTCCACCTGCATTCCATCTGGAAGGTTCACCATTACTCTCTAGGGACAGCAGGGACCTAACAGGACAAGGTTGTGACAGTGACCCCAAGCTCAGCTTGCAGCCTTAACCTACCTGTGGTGTGGGGGCATAAAAAAAAAAAAAAAAAAAAAAAAAAAAAACCAACCCACAGTGGACCACTAAGACTTGCCAGTATTTTTTTCTTTTTTAACGTTTATTTATTTTTGAGACAGAGAGAGACAGAGCATGAACGGGGGAGGGTCAGAGAGAGGGAGACACAGAATCTGAAACAGGTTCCAGGCTCTGTCAGCACAGAGCCCGACGCGGGGCTCGAACTCACGGACTGTGAGATCATGACCTGAGCCGAAGTCGGCCGCTTAACTGACTGAGCCACCCAGGCGCCCCGACTTGCCAGTATTTCCCCTCACCTCTCACAGCGACTCTCCCGTCCCCTCCTATAACAGAGTATAGGCAGGCAGGTTCCCATGGCCCTTTGAGGGTGGTTGCCACAGATGGAAGTTCTGGAACTAGTCTGGTTGGGCAGCACATGGTAGCAAGCCAGCCCCAAACCCATTCTCACCTTGGGCTGAAATACACTCTACCCTGATGTTTTTCCCCCCTCTCCTTGTGGGAGCGTGCAAGTTTTTGCAAAGGGGGCAGACGCCATAAGGAAACAGGGTTGCAGGCTACCGTGAACCATAAAGTGTCAGGACAGTGACAGGGATTCGTAGAACCCTGGAAATGACCAAGCCTTGTGCAACCATCTCTCACAGGGTTTTTTTAAAAAAAAAGGGTGTGTGTGTGTGTGTGTGTGTCTCGAATGGGATGCAAAATAAATGTAGATAACAAATCCCAGAAGCTAAAAAAGACGGTTTGTTGTGGAAGGTGGAGAGGTGGCACAGAATGGGTGGAAAATGGTTAATTAATGCTAATTTCTTCCCTTTTACAACACCTTGACTTGGGGTTCTAACTGGGATGAAATAAGGATGTTTCCTACTTCTAAAGAAAGAAGTGAGCCAAAAATAGTGTGATCAGAATAGGTAGCTAGTTCTGGTAGTGAGAGAGATGGCGCCATAGATCAATTCACAGGCAACTGATAAAATTTTTTATTTCACTTTTGAATTTTTACACTTTTCCTGATTATTCCATGTAAGGTGGAAACTAGAACTTTGAAAAGACATACACAAATCTAGTACATCGGTAACCGGGGAGTTTTCTTTTTTTGCTATACTATTTTCACAACCACAGGTGTGCTTGCTCGGCAATAGAACCGTCACAGAAGCAAACGTGAGGCAGAATACTGGTGAGGAAACACAAAGCAAGAAAGAGCTACCAGATATACAGACAGGCTCGTTCCACATTCACTACTGCATTTTCAAGCGCCAAGTATTAACTGCACATTTTTGTTCAGCTAGAAGGGGCGGGGGGGGGGGGGGCAGGGATTTTTTTGTTTTTTTTTTTTTTGTTTTTTCCTTTTTTTTTTTTCTTTTGGTTTGTTTTAATTCAGTGCATGAATGTTTCTCATTTCAGCAGATGGACAAACAGGTGGACACTACGGCTACGTGGAATGTTCAAGGGAGAGGGGGGAACTGTGAGACTGGTAGGCCTGGCTATTCTGGACTCTCCCCACTGCGGCGTTCATGCAACTTCCCTGCATCATAGGGTCTTGTTCAAACAGGTCTGTGAACTTGGCTGGAGGAGGCACACTTGGGAGATCTGGTGACAGGTACTAACAAGCATTACCAGGGCTGGCTGCAATACAGGGAGAAATCATGGATGTTTAAAAATACTTTTTCCATTCAGGTTTCCGTATGACTGAAGAGCAACAAGCGTGCTGAGAACCAGAGGAAGCCAGAGCTGTGTGCTGGGAGCTCTTCTCAGAAACTCTTTGAAGCGCCGCCTGCTGACCAAAGTGCTCAACAACTCTGCTCACTCCCTGCAGGCCCCCATCCCTGCCCAGATGGGATTACATACGATGATGAACGGAAGACAACGGCAGAATTCAAAAAGAAAACGGTGTCAGGAAGCAGGACAGAAACTTAAAGAGGGAAAAGAATACCAAAGTCAACAGTCAAAAGGGACAGTGGGAAGAACGTTTCGATTTCAAAATTTAGAAGCCGGGAGCTAGGAAGCACCTGAAGATTGAGTACTTCTCAAGTGAGAGGCAGTCTCTGCAGAACACTACTCTTAAAGGTATCACCCAGGAAACAGAGGCGGCCTTTTTGATAGGCTACACACACGGCTTTTTGCTCCTCTAGCTCCCGGTTATAAGGAAAACAGATTCCACCACGGGAGCATAAGACAAATCAGTATGACGGCTGTAGGAAGGGGGTGTTAGCCACACGTCACACAACACGTGTTCCAGGAGCACTGGACCTTTTCACGGGGTCAAAACCCAATTATCTGCCACAAAGAGTTTCCATTTCAGGCTTCGAGTTTACTCAGAGGAAGACACTGTGGACGTCTGCGGTCACGAACTTTTGACTGGCAACAGCCCGGACTGGCCAAGCGCCTGTAATCCCCCAAACACAGGCAGAACTACTGTGAGTTGCTGTCACAATTGAATGTCACAGGACAGGTGTCTCACTCCGCGCCCCAGCGTCACAATATAATCTCTATAACTTTCTGTACAACTTTACAATGGAACTGTAGTTCAGGGACCAGTTGGATATCAGATTAAACTTTCCAAAAAGTTACACATAATTCAGGTCTATTTTTTTCTACCAGTAAGAGGTCTGCTAAGTTACAAAACCCCATAATCACAGTGTTCAGTTAAAAAAAAAAAAAAAAAAAATTCAACACACAGTAATCCTGTCAATGTTAATCAAAATAAAAACTTCAGAATGCCGTGGCATTTATGTGACCAATCGGAGTTTTAGATACAAACGCCAGCTGTTTATCCCATGGACCATTTTGCTAGGCTGAGGCTGTGAAAAATTAAAAGTCGACGTACGACTCCTTTTTTTTTTTTTCTTTTTATCGCACAAAAGGGATATATGTGGAGGGTACAGAGTGACATCGAACAGATCACGAAGCACAACAGACATTAGTTCTCTCCCTCCCCAGCATCTCCTTCATCTCCCTGGTTTTCCGACGTCCACAGCTGAAAAGAGAAAAACAGAGCTCGGATCAAAATAGGGCTACTCAAATTCACGCAGCGAGATAGGCCCAGCCTGTGTCAGCTTACCTTCCATCTTCACTGCTTAAAATTCTTCCTGTATTACTGAAGACAGGGAGACTGCAGAGGTCAAAACTTCAGCAGTCATTTCTAACCAATTTAACAATTTTAATACTTTTAACATGTACTTGCAGGGTACAGTTCCCCTTGAGTCTTGGGCAATAGTGAGTAGGAACAAGATTATACACCCTCCAGAAACAGCTGCACAAACCAGCAATACTTACAGTGAGATTGTCCCTAAGCAACTGCATGATCAGGGTGCTGTCTTTGTAAGACTCTTCATTCAGTGTATCCAATTCAGCAATTGCTTCATCAAATGCCTAAAACAAAGAGCCTTTAGCAAAGCTGTCACAGGTTCTCTGGAGCTAGTTTAGCCCCATTTTTTTCCGTTAACAACAAGTGAATACAATTTCTTCTCCAGTACCGTACTATGGGGGAACTGAGGCTATTACGACCTTGTTTGTTAGCTGTTTCAGCAAACAGATAATGCATGTTCATAAAGCACCAACGAACAATGACAAAAAAGTCCTCTAGCTGAGAACTTCACTGTATGTGATAAGATAGCAGGGGTTACTGTCAACCCAGCACAAATTCACATAACTTTTTAACTGCCAAAGATATTTCCAGTAACCCTTTTTCTTCTTTCTTTACTAAAACTCCAAAGGTCTGGATACAGGGAATAAAGTGAGAACAGAAGTTCACACCACTAAATCTGATTCAATTAAGTGCCAGACCTTAGAGAATTCATTTCATACCACTTTTCCAGATTAAAAAATTCTTAAACAACAGTGTGCATGTTCAAAGACTAAAAAATATGTAGAAAAGGCAGCTGAGTTACCAACAGAAGATAGGAGGTAACCCAGCACACAAAGAAAACCTGGTCTGATTTCTTTCTTTGGTTTACATAGTAGTAACTTCAAATCTTGGTATGAGAAATAGAATACCTAACAGCGGCCTACAGAGCCCAGAGCTTGACAAGAAAAAACACACTACCTTCCTCCTGAATTTTCTTAAATTCAGTAATAAAAACAAATTCTTAAAAAACAAGCACAAAACCAAAACCAACCAACCAACCAACCAAACACACACACACACAAACACTGTTTTCCTATGATCAGAAAGCACAGAAGGTCATTCTCACCGTTTTTGCCAGGCTGCAAGCCTTTTCAGGAGAGTTTAGAATCTCATAGTAGAAGACTGAGAAATTCAGTGCCAGGCCAAGTCGAATTGGGTGTGTAGGCTGCATTTCTTTCTTACTAATTTCAAATGCTTCCTGGTAAGCCTGCTGGGAGTTCGACACAGTGGCTGTAAGAAAGATAAGAACATTAAAGGGGAGGTTCTTTCCCAGGTGTATCGCACACTGGACCAGCATCTAGTTATTTTACCACACTGGGCGTGGCTGAGGAACCAGCAAATGAGGGGTGTCTCCGCCACCTGATTAACAACCATTCGTTAAACGTATACTCTCAGCCAAGTACTACATGACATGCTTTGGGAGAAAATGAAAACAATTAGGACAAAGTCTCCTAAAGCAGTTAAGAAATACAGAGATAACCTTTAACAAGACAGAACACGGGAAACAATACGCTCCAGTGGAAGAATCATGGACTTTGGAGTCAACAGACCCAAACCCGAATTCCAACTCCTATTCACTAGATGTGGGGTTTGGAGCACGTGAAAACTTCCATGAGCCCTGGTTTCCTTATCAGAAAAATGAACAGATTCCCACCGCAACTCCTAGAGTTTTGTAAGGAATAAACGAGATTCTAGAATACTTGGCACGTAGCAGGCACTTAAATAAAAGCACAGCTGTAGTTATCACCGTCACGAAACGCGTATGTGATGAAAGAAATGCATCACTATTTACTATAGCGGTTCTAGGCTAGCAGATACTTCAAAGTTTCAATAACGAGCCTTTTTTTTTTAAGAAAAGGATCTCTTTAAATGCACTACTGCGCCACACTTTTCATGCCCTGTTTTCCCCTTAGATACATTCTGATTTGTCACCCCCCATGACCCTGCTAATCACAGGTCAGCACAGTGCTGTGGTCTTCAAAATCTTCAGTACTGTGACAGTAGGGTCTATGAGGAACAAAGCAAAAACGGTTTTAAAATTCTTATGAAGGAAGACTGGCTCCACTACTGGTCAAATTTCTTAGGAGAAAAAAAAGTTACTTACTTTGTTTATTGTCTCCAGATGCCACCTCAGAAAGATATCTAAAATAATCTCCTTTCATTTTCAAGTAGAACACCTTACTTTCTGGTTGCGTAGCATTGGGAATAAGATATTTGTCCAACAGCTCCTAAAAAATGATTCACATTCTGTTAAGAATCTGGAAATATTAGTTAGAAGATGTTATAACTATGTTTGAGGTTCAAAACACATACTACCACTTCTAAATAATATTTTTGAAGATTTAAAAAACATAATTTCCATCCAAAGCTTTTAAGTGGTTTTTAGCCCAGGTCATAACAGCAGATGCCTGTGTCCTTCTGTTAAAAATCACTCTGACCATCCACAAGGGGTTGATTAAAGTCTAGCCACACAATGGAATGCTACGTAAGGCCTTAAAAATGACGATGCAGAACCACACTGATAACATGCTAAGGTTCTCAAAACAAGTCAGTGGAAAAAAAAAAAGAAAAAAGGATTATAAATACCACATGAATCCTATTTGAATATTAAAATATGTATGTGCACACGCAAATATGGAAGGGAAAACTCTTGAGGGATATTTATCAAGATATTAATAATGGTTCTCTATGTGACAGGATTAGAAATGATTTTTACTCTCTTATTTATACTCTTCTGCCTGGCTCCCCCCACCCCTTTTAAAAACAATAAACTTGTATTACTTCTGTAATTAAAAAAAAAAAAAAAAAAAAATCTTTACCTTTTGGGAGGAAAAAGGCGGTAATAGAGCAAAACTGCCAAAAACTAAGTTGAAAATCAATCGGACCTGGGTAGAAATCCCTCCTCTGCCACTTACTACCTGTGACCCTGTATTTAAGCACCTGTGCCTTAGTTTTCCCGGCTATACAATGGGGAAGCATAATAGCCATCTTCTAGGATAATTATGAGGATAAATGAGCCAGTGTATATGAAGCGCTTAACACGTTGCCTGGCACGTAGTAAGCACTCAAAAAGTAGCTAATACTATTATTAATAATAAATTCCTTTAAACATTTATGCTTACAACAAAAGCAGTTCTGAAGGAGTCCAAGCTTCGTATACAGAGCAATATTTTCGAAGAGTTGTTTTAGAATGTGGCATCCTGAAAAACTGGTTAAGAGGCAGTAAGTACCATGCTTTTCTTCACATTCTTTCAGATGCTCTTAAAAGCTGGTCTACATTTCAGGAATTATGGAACTTTCTTGCCCTTGGAATGCATGCCATACTTCATCTGAATACCAGATGTACCTAACATTCAGGAATTAGTGCACCATTAACAAACCCCCAAATTACGAACAGGCAACAAATTTAGCCATGACACTCTTACACCATGAGTCTCGTAAGAAGGGCAGCTCAATGCAAAAGCTTAGTTGTAAGGGAATTTAGTCAATCAGAGTGAGAAGCTGCAAGGGGCAGTCGTCATTTTAACACTCTCTGCAGACAGACAGGGTGTGACTCCTTATGGGTTAGGGAGGAGGAGTACTGCCTGATGGCTGACAAGCTTTGTACTGGTTTTCAAAAGAAAGGTGTCATGGGCAGTAATTCGGAGAGGCAGCCAGCAGGGGAGGAGGTAGATCCACAAGTGTGAATTCCTTTTCCCTTCAAAGCAGCCCTCACCGTTCATTTTTACCTGATTTCACCTGGAAGAAAAAGAAAGTTCCCAGTGGGCTCAGGATGTGAGGGAAAGGCAATATGATCATGACTTGCTCTAGGATACGCACCCCTCCCATCCAACCCCAGACTGTGGTCAGAGTGAAATAGTTCAGAATCAATCACTTGACCAAGGCTTATCTAAAACCCAGGAGAGGACAATCCCCAACCGCATCTGATCTGGCTTCGGAACGCAGGCCAAACTGACGGGCGCGGCTAACTTTCAGGCCTTTACACTGTGCAGACGCGACTGGGAGAGGGTGAAAGGGAGCTCAGCTTCTTGCTCCCGTCTCCCCTGCTGGAGAGGCATCACCACTCAGCCTGACATACAGAACAGCCTATCTGTGGCTGCACCTACCTGACATCCTGCCTATCTGGACTCGGTTTCTAAAGAAAAGATGGAGGGATGCTGACTCAGTGTTCCTGTTTATCCCAGGTCTTTCTGAAGGGAGGGGAAAACACCCCATTTGTGATGAGCGACCTCTGATCAAATAAGAGGTGAGAGAAATCACATCATACGCTCACAAATTAGTTGCAACTGGTTTGCAGCTTTCCAGTACATTCCAACACCTTTCTCTCAGAAGTCATTTGAGAGTTTGTATTTGCACATTAAATCGATACTGTCTGGAAATCACTATCTGAAACAGAAGCACTGGTCTCTTACCAGAACGTCATTGCAGATGTCCTGCAGTTCGGCCTCTATCTTCTCCCGGTACTCTTTGCCCATCTGCTGCTTCTTCTCGTTCCTCTCTGTCTTCTGCTCGATGCTGGAGATGACGCGCCAGGAAGAGCGGCGGGCGCCCACCACGTTCTTGTAGGCCACGGAGAGCAGGTTTCTCTCCTCATTGGAGAGTTCGTGCCCCTGCTCCGTGACCGCCTTCATGGCCGCAGCCATATCGTCGTAGCGCTCGGCCTGCTCAGCAAGTTTGGCTTTCTGTACCAGCTCACTCTTATCCATGGTCGTTCCCTAGAACAGGAGCAAGAGAGAGAAAAGAGAGGAAGCAAGTGTCAGGTTTCAGGGCCCAGGAAATGCAATGTAAATCTTCTTCCAACCGTGTGGGGAGAATCATACCTAGATACGAAACGTGTGCTTCCAAAAGCCCTCGGCAATGCTGAACATGAGCACTTACAGGGTTAAGAACTTTGCTAAGCTTTCTAGGTTTCTTTCTTTTTTTTTTTTTTAACCAAGAGTAGATATGTTCACAACAATCCCTTCCCCCTTTTTGAGGTGAAGAAATGGAGGTTCAGAGAAGGCTCCGGGCAACCCTGCTGAGAGACCCCTGGAGACTCATCTCTGTCCCCACGTGTCCTGTCTGCCTTCCCAGCACATGGAGGCTGCTGTACCAACTATTTCTTTAGAGGCTTATGCTAAACACACATCCCTAACTTCTTTCCAGAACTGTCTGGTTTTGACCAGTATGACTTTTTTCCCCATAGTATAGAGAAAAACACCTTACGTGTGATGAAGTGTGATGATTGCTTCCATTAATTTTAAAGCAAAGCTAGAGCTTTAAATGTTACATTTGGTAGTGCCCATCAAGAGCGGGCACCTAAAAATAGGAGCCATTGTTACCGGATCTTCTGCACTTTGCTAACTTTGTTACAAGGACACATTGTAGACAAGAGCATAAACCAAAGGCAGGCAGATTCAGCTCTCTCCAGCATCGCCTCTGCTACTTACAAGTGAAATATGACCTTGGTCACATCACTTAACCTCTGAGAGCTTCAATTTCCTTACTGGAAAGTAAGAAGAACATTACCTACTCTCCAGAGCGCTGCCGTGAGGAACAAAAGACCTGATCTATGTGAAGGTGCTTTGAGAAGTTTAGAGCATTACAAACAAGCATCAGGCACTAATTTTGTATATGGCATAGGTTGTAAGAGGAATGCATTCAAGATGCACGGCAACAGAACTTCAAACCATAACTGAGTTCATTTAAAAAAAATTTTTGAGGGGCGCCTGGGTGGCTCAGTCGGGTAAGTAAGTGTCTGACTTTGGCCTAGGTCATGATCACGCTGTTTCCAAATTCACGCCCCGCATCAGGCTCTGTGCTGACAGCTCAGAGCCTGGAGCCTGCTTCAGATTTTGTGTCTCCTTCTCTCTCTGCCCTTTTCCCATTCAGCGTGTGCACTCTCTCTCTAAAGTAAACGAACATTAAAAAAAATTAAAAAAAAAATTTGGAACAGTCACTTTCACTGACCTCAGCTTATCACACCTTTTAGACACCCATCAGTGAATACGCCTCAAATTATTCACCTCACCTTAGTCAATTCCTCACAATAATCACTATTTACAGAGAATTCAGTTTTGGGATAATATGTAGCTAAAAAATTTTGTTAAACAAAACGAACCAAAAGTTTGTTTTACGTACTGTTAGTTTAAATTTTGATATGTCCCTCTGTGCCACGGTGCACAAATATACTATTATCTTAGGTACAAAAAGGGAAAATACTACTTTAAATAATAGTAGGAATATCAGTATCTGTTTAAAGTTTACTTATTTTGAGAGCGCATGGGGGAGGGGCAGAGAGAGAGAGAGAGAGAGAGAGAGAGAGAGAGAGAATCCCAAACAGGCTCCACAAACTGAGATCATGACCTGAGCCAATATCAAGAGTCAGACGCCCAACCAACTGAGCCACCCAGGCACTCTGGAGTTATCAGTATTTTTAAAACAAATTCTTTCAGGGGTGACTGGCTGGCTCAGCCAGACTCTTTCTTGATCTTGGGGTTGTGAGTTCGAGCCCCATGCTGGGTGTAGAGATTACTTAAAAATAAAATCTTTAAAAGATAAAACAGAAAACCCAAATTCTTTCATTACTATATACACAGCATCACAATTTAAGACTCTGAAAATGACTAATAATTTTAAAATAGCAAAGGAAGTACAACCTCTCCTCACAACATGGTTTTGCCTCAAGTATTTCTGCACTTTCATTTATTTATTTATTTATTTTTTTTTTTAACGTTTATTTATTTTTGAGACAGAGAGAGACGGAGCATGAACGGGGGAGGGTCAGAGAGAGGGAGACATAGAATCTGAAACAGGCTCCAGGCTCTGAGCTGTCAGCACGGAGCCCGACATGTATTTCTGCATTTTTAAGCAAGAAATTCTACAGACAGGGCCCTATCACATGAAAATGTGTTATTAGATGGAGCATAAGATACGCCCCAAACCTAGACTATTCCGACAGATTTGGTTCTCTAAGTTCAGAACTACTATTTTCCTTCCCACTGCCTATGATCTAAGTCATACTCAGAGCCTCGTCCTACATAAGGCTTGCTAATTCTAAGCTCACACTCAGTGAAGCAAGTCTCACCTGATCTGCCCGACATCTTCACCCACGTCACTAGAGGGAGACTGTAACAGAGATAATAACCCTCATGAAACATTCCATTTGCTCTCCTACATTTTCCGGCAGTCCCCAGGGGCACAGCGTTCGTTCTAATCAAACAGCGGCAATGATGCTATTTCCAGGTGACAACTGAAAGCCTGTATGTCATCGGAGAGGCTCTCTTCTTACACAGCAGCCACATAGAAGGCCGTGTGCTCTAGACGCTGTGCAGTGCCGGAAGCCCGAGTCCCTGAGTGACTGTCGTGCAGGGACTCCTACAGGCTGGCCCTGGACTGGAAGTATGGTCACTGGGTGAAGTCACGGAGATGCTGGTGCTGTTGGCTGCCACAACGCAGCCTAGTCTACTCTGATCAAAGTCCATCAAAAGGACGCCATCCTTCGTGTTCAAATTACACACCTACTCACTATGTCTAATTTTCTTGACCACAAAGTCTTTCAGACTCTCAGACAGCAAATAATCCTATCTTCGCTGCTCCTCAAAGTGAGAAACATTCTGAGAGAAGCTAACTTTCAATAACTTCAGAAATGTTCCAGTTTGCGGATGAATTCAAAGTTAGCGACCACTCAGTGGCCCACTCTGAAGTTCATCGAACAGCACTGTGCAACTCGACCGGGAAAGATTCCAATTAATAAAGAACTGGCCCAAAGCCAATTCAGAGCCAAGCCATCACATGCAGGATTATAAAAGAGTAGTAGAGAAACACAAAGGATCAACACTGCCCCAAAGATGCCACGAAACTCTTTGGCCTTGCCAGCCCCCCACTTAAGCTCCCCTCCCAAACAGTGAAAGTTGAATCCAACCTCTCTGAAGAATCCTGACTGCTCCCTGGGAGCTCTCAAAGGTACATGCCCTATTTCTCAAAATCAAATATGGGCTGTTTCGGGGCCAAGTATTTCAAGCTTCTTCAGAAGTTGCAAGAGCTTCTTGGACATTGAGAGCCATCACGATATGTTAAGACTGAATACATGTCTTCAAAAATGTACCCATCTGTTTAAAAAACTTTAATTTCATACACACACAGGCACACGACAACTACAACAAACAAAATCCACAGCCAAGTGTCCTGATGCCTACTGCTTACATAACTTTTGACTTATATAACACGGATTTTGAAGCAGCTAGACCAATTTCAACAGGAAATGGGTTACACAACACCCAGCAGTTTGGAGGAAGGCAGGAGACGAGAGAGATCTGGAACAGTTCCTAGTTCTGCATCTGCAATAAGCCTCCCTTCCATTCTCCCCAGACCCACGGCCTTTAGTCTCCTGTTACCTTCAGCCCTCTTGGTGTCTTAAAGCACAGACCCATTCTTAAAACTCTGACTGAGTCACTTCCTGCTCAAAATTCTTTAAAGTTCCCTCCCGCCAATAGTAGTCGGATTCACTCCCGTCATTGAAGATTTTCCAGCCTATCTTTCCAGCCTTTTGCCAAAACATGCCCTCCACACAATTTGTGCTTCTGCCAAAATGGTTTTCCTGGGAGTCTGCTTTTCGGTCTCCATGTCTTTGCTCACGAAGCCACTCCCTCTGCCTGGAATGTCCTTTCCCATCTACTGAGCATACAGAATTCTTCAGAGAGTGGCCCGAGTGCCATCCCCCCAGGAAGTCTTTCTGAAACCACCAAGCTGGAGATGTCATTCCACCATGGTTGATAGCCACCGGCCACATGTAGCTATGTCACATGTGGAAACCATGGTATTTTGGATATATGGAGTTAAATTTTTAAAAAAACTATTAAAATAGGCGCACCTGGGTGGCTCAGTCAGTTAAGTGCTGGACTCTTGATTTCAGCTCAGGTCATGATACCAGGGTCACGGGATCAAGTCCCGACTCAGGTTCCGCGCTGGGCGTGGTGCCGGCTTAAGAGTCTCTGTCTCCCTCTGCCCCCCTCCTCTGCTCACACTCTTTCTCCAACGAACAAAAAAAAATTAAAAATAACAAAAAAATAAAACATTATTGAAGTAAATCTCACATGCTTTTTGCTTTTTTAATGTAGCCACCAAAAAATGTTTAACACATGAGGACTGTATTCTATTTCTACTGGAGAGAGCTGCTCCAAGCTGAAAATATTCTCAACAAAGCATTTCATCTATCTCTCTCTTCACGACTTATCACATTTCTTCAGTACTAAAATGATATGTATTTATCTCTAAGTCCCTCACCACACCATAAACTCTTTAGGGCATTATCTCCCACAGCACCTTGCATCCGATCCGCATCAACTGGCATCTGCTGCATGAACAGATCCCCAAATGAAGGAATAATAAAACTGCAAACGTGGCAGTCTTCCCTCCGCTCAGATAATTCAAAACACCAAGTACCTATTCTTCACAAGCACATTAAATCCTCATAATGTGTGTACCTCATTCCTTGTACGCCTGCATCCTCCTTCAAAATTACTCTGCCAAAGGCATGCATGGCACAGGGAATATCGTTAGTGGTACTGTAACAGTGCTGGACGGTGACCGGTGGCAGCTAAGCTCGGGTGAGCACAGCATTGACGTGTAGACTTGTCGAGTCACTATCTTGTTCACCTGAAACTAGTGTACCACGGCCAGTCAACTGTACTTCAACAGAAAAAGAGAAAAAAAACAAAGTAACTTAGTCCCGCCCCCACCCTCACTCAGTCACCCTCAACGACTCTTCTGGCAGCTCCACCAAGTCTAAACTCTGCCCGGCCTTCGAAGTCCTTTGTCGATGTGGCTCTTCCGTACCGGTCCGGCTTTCTCACTGGCCACTCTCCAACATGGATCTTCCTCTCCGGCTGGAGAAGACCCTCGAATACCCTACACGTGTCAGGCTCAAACACCCCTGAAAGGGCTTTTTTAGTTCCTCGGTCTAGAATGCTCTCCTCTGTACTTCCTGCCTACGCAAACCCTATCCATCCACCTGGCTAGAAAGCCTTCCATGGCTACCCCAGCCCCTGCTGATGGACCAGCCTATGAACCCAAATGTACCTGTAGCCTATGACACAGTCCAGGGCCTACATTCCATATGTTTTCTGGTACACACGATGAGCAGGGTCCCTTCACCAACAGTCCCACGTGTTATGCCCTCACAGGAAAGCTCCCCGTTGGTTTCTCACTTAATGCCTAACGCTGTGCCAAGCACAAAACTAATGCTCGAATAAGTATCTGTCAACTTTTCTCAACAAATCAGTACCGGGAGAGCAGAAAGAGCAGGATAGCTGTATGTGGTTATGGCAGAAAGGCAACAGGACCAGGTGTAAGAGCGGGATGTGCTACTACAAAGCCCCGTGAGCTTGTTCGATCTCAGCCTTCCAATCTGTGCACTGGAGACATGACATCTAGCTCACAAGAGGTGCTGTGATGAGGTGGTGCAGGGAATTAAGGGAAATCTTTTTCTAAAAAGAAATGCATAGTGTGAAACCAATGGAAGCACTATTATTCCTCTAACAGTACCTACACATCCCTGTGTCGGCCCACAGATGTGAGCTCGGTTTTTTATTTATTTACTTAACATTCAACCCAGGAGAAGGAAAGCAAGTCTAGATTCTTCTTGTATAGGAGGTGAGTATGTTACAATGTTAACGTTCCTAGATAAGACTCCAGCCTTCAACAGCCTCAAAGTGGACACACATGTTAACCATAACACCTTCGCTCATTAGTTCCTAATTGAATTTTCTTGAATTGAATGCCAAGAAGTGACGGTTTATAATCAGGACCTACTTTTCTTCTGAGACTCTCAACCAATGTCCTACCAAGAGAAACATCAGCAAGAGGTCTTTTATTTGCCTCCCCGAAACCTTAAAAGGCTGTGGTCTCACCATCCAGCCTGGCACTGACCGCTCAAAGACGCCAGAGCAAACCTGTTGGAGGCCGCAACACATCAAACCAGGCAGAGTACCAGCAGACTTCCTTGTGCTGGGCACCAATCAGGAATGCCGACACGGAGATGCCTCAGAACGGTTCTCAAGCACAGCCATATGATGATGATGGGTGTCTATCTCTGCTAAGCCACTGGATGAGGTCCTGTAAACACTTTAGAGGACTGGGAAGCATTTGCCGATTAAATCAGCAATGCTTAGTGAAAAACTGGAAACAAGCTAAATCTCCAAGAGCAGAGCGGTTAAGAAGATGGATAGTTGGTATGAGACTACAGGCCTGTTAAAAGAAGGGAATTAATGTCACTTATCTATTAAAGAGATACATATAATCGGAAGAGGAAGAAAAAGAGGCACAAAAGTATTTCATTTTTGTAAAATACCGCTAAGTGATATTATGAAGAATAATTCTGAGGGTGCGCATGAAATGACAGGATTTCCTTCAAATACATGAAACATCAAATCTGACAGTAAATGCTGAAATGAAAGTATCTACGAACCAACCACGGCCCTCTATCTCAAAATTCTTTGCCTAGAGGATTTCTTTTAGCCAGGTTCAGAATACTGAGAGGCCATTTCGCAGTAGCGTGAAGCAGATATCCAAGCACAGGAAGGAAAAAAATAAAAAATAAAAATGACTACCCAGTGCTAATCCATATAAAAAAAGAAAAGCAGCCTTGCAAAGGAAGAAAAGAACTGAAAATGACCTTGTGAAACGTGGCCTTCAGCTATATCTAACTTTCAGTTATGTTTTGTCTTCAAGGAAAAGGACATGCTCACTTCTAAAATACTGAGCTTTGGGGCACCTGGGTGGCAAAGTCGGTTGAGCGTCCGACTTTGGCTCAGATCATGACCTCACAGTCCGTGAGTTCGAGCCCCGCGTCGCGCTCTGTGCTGACAGCTCAGAGCCTGGAGCCTGTTTCAGATTCTATGTCTCCCTCTCTCTCTCTGCCCCTCCCCTGCTCATGCTCTGGGTGTGTGTCTCTCCCTCTCTGTCAAAAATAAATAAACATTAAAAAAATTTTCTTTTTAAATAATAAAATACTGAGCTTTAACGGAGCTTAATAATTTGCTAGAAAAGTTAAAATAAGGATGCCATGGTCTATCATGTGTCTAATTATGAAACACACGGGAATGGAATCTGTTTCTAGGAAAGCTCCACATACAACAAATCTGGGCTTCAAAAAGAGAAATTTGGCAACGTTTAAAGTAACTTCTCTAAGCCTCAGTTTCCTCAAATGTTAAAAGGAGACATTAGTTGCTATCAAATAAGATGATGTGCAAAAAAAGGGCTAGTAGGTGCCCGGTGGGAGTAAAGGAAAGAAAGTAGACACATTCTTACCCTTAAGCTACTTCACAAAAACGTAGTGCATATAATTCAGTGTGTTGAAATCACTGCAAGTGAAAAAACTCTTTTTGAGTATGAACTCTTTTCTTGGAACTCACTGACAGGAGCACCTTAAAAATCTAGACTCCCAAGTTTCCACGGGGTAGGAAGGGATCGTAAATTCTGACTAGCGTTCAGCCGCACCATTCCGGACAGAGCATCCACAGCACCATAAGGCCAAAGGTACAGTTCTGGAGTCACTCCGCTGAAGGAAAAACAGATGCCAAGCTACAAGCAGGAAGGAGTGAGAAAGTCAATGGGACCTGATGGTCAGGGGGTGCTACCCAGAAAAAGTGAAGTACTCCTAGCTCTTAAAGAAAACTACTCACTGAAAAACACCCACTCTAAACATGTCTGTGTGCCATTCAACACACAAAATTCAGAGTCATGTCACCAACTTAATTCCGTCCGAACATTTGCAGGCTCTCTGTCAGAAAATGAAACAGCATGTCCGAAATACAAAATCATTAGTGCTGATGTCCAGCAAACACAGAATTGTGGAGGAAAACTTCTATTTCAAAATCTCTTCCCTCTTCTGCATCAGTTGTTGAATATTGTTGTTAATTACGTCCAATTAGCCAAAACTAAAACAATGGAGGTATTAAGTGATACCCAAGGTCACACAATGTGAACCCAGCAGACAGGACAACAAATTGATATCTTGGCTTTAAAGGATCAATCCCAAAAGACAATATGCTGATTCTGATCCATAAACGCAGCTCAACTGGTCAATCTTGTAAATAGGGTTCAAAAGCTTTGAGCCCACCTACATAATGGAGTGACTCAGCCCAACTACCAGTACCACACCCCAACTCTATAGGTTACCTGACCTCTGTGAGTCTGTTTTCTCATGCATAAAACAGGCAAATCTACACAATATGGTTTTTGTAAGAAGTAAACCAGTTCATGATGCAAAATACTTAACAGTCTCTACACACTGTGAACACTCAAATAGCAGCCACACAAAAGTGGTCAGCCAGGGAAGGGACACTTAACTACAGACCTCATTTTTGTTTTTAATGTTTATTAGAGAGAGAAAGAGAGACAGGGTGCGTGCACAAGCAGGGGAGGGGCAGAGACAGAATCCGAAGCAGGCTCTAGGCTCTGAGCTGTCAGCACAGAGCCTAACTAGGGGCTCAAAGTCAGGAGCTGTGAGATCATGACCTGAGAGGAAGTCAAAGTCAGAGGCTCAACTGACTGAGCGACCCAGGCGCCCCCACACCTCATTTCTTTTAAATCCAAATGGATTTATTTAAAGACTTTTAAAAGAAAGACACATGTTAATTTACCTATGCTTATTTCTAAAGTAGCACTTAGCATAGTTTACCCTAAATGTCTTTGTTGACTCCCACACTGGACTGTGAGTTTAAGGCAGGAATCCAGACTTTATCTCTGGGCACCCAACTTGTGGCATAATGCCTGCCATGCTGAGTAGGACTGTTTCATCACTTGATGCACCCCCCTTTTTTTTTTTTTGAAGTTTATTTATTTACTTTGAGAGAGAGAGAGAGAGAGAGAGAGAGAGAGAGAGAAAACACAAGTATGAGTGGGGAAGGGGCAGAGAGAGAGGGAGAGAGGGAATCCCAAGCAGGCTCTGTCAATCACACGACTTCGAGATCATGACCCGAGCCAAAATCAAGAGTGGGCCACTTGACCGAGTGGGCCACCTAGGCGCCACTCGATGCACTTTTTTTTTTTTTAATTTTTTTTAACGTTTTATTTATTTTTGAGACAGAGACAGAGCATGAACGGGGGAGGGGCAGAGAGAGAGGGAGACACAGAATCGGAAGCAGGCTCCAGGCTCTGAGCCATCAGCCCAGAGCCCGATGCGGGGCTCGAACTCACGGACCGCGAGATCGTGACCCAAGCTGAAGTTGGCCACTTAACCGACTGAGCCACCCAGGCGCCCCATCGATGCACTTTTTTAAAAGAAGTGCAGAAGGCTGTTATTTCCTATGTGGACAGAGATAAGTAGACCACATCTGACCTATAAAATACAGACTATATTTACATTCTGCCTTAGTCTACTTTTTGAGTAGAGCCACCTTAGCTCCAATCAGAAGACAACACTATACTTTTTGACTAATGTTTCTCAGCTACTAATTTTTGAATTATTTTTTAATGTTTATTTATTTTTGAGAGAGAGAGAGAGGGAGGGAGGGAGGGAAGAAAGGAGGGAGGGAGGGAGGGAGGGAGGGAGGGAGGGAGAGGGAGAGGGACAAAGGATGAGTCGGGGAGGAACAGAGAGGGAGACACAGAATCCAAAGCAGGCTCCAGGCTCTGAGCTGTCAGCACAGAGCCCGACACGGGGCTCAAACCCACGAACTGCGAGATCATGACCTGAGCTGAAGTCAGACACTTAATGGACTGAGCCATCCAGGCACCCCCCCAATTTTTATATTTATAGATTCAAACTGAGTTTCAACAAGCCCTTAGAATATTTTCTGTCCATCTCCTCTTTTCAAAAGTCCATGCCAGTTGATTGTTGATTTAATAAATAACAAAAATACCCATCATTTATGGTTTACCTAAACGTGTACAGCACTAGGCCTTTATTATCAACTCATTTAATCCTAAGTATTCTATGAGGTAGGTGCCATTGTCCCCTTTCACAGATGCCAGGAGTAACCTGCCCACGGTCACACAGGTATTAGCTGTCACATGGTCTTTCCTCTATGTGGCACTACCTCCTAATGCTCAACTAGGATTCCCAATGCTTACTTAAGGAAAAGATAAAATGGACAACTTTTCAAAAAACATACAAAGTTATTACAGTGAGATTTCAGAATTGACCTTACGTTAATTCATCTAGCTTTAAAAATCAAAATAAAATTAAGGAGTTAAAAATAGCATATGCCAAAAACTCAAGAGACTGTCAAATAAGCTTTGAGGTCTGTGGGCAAATAGAACAATGGCCAGGATTCATATCTACTTTATTGTTACCTCTGTCCCGGTCAAGGCCATTCAGAAATAACTTTTACTGTTGGGTCTCTCAGGTTAAACAATGAAATAAAACTAACAGGAAAAAAACTTACATAAGAGAGAACTGGCCAGATTATTTAAAAAAAAAAAAAAAAAAAAAAAGGTTGTCTCACTAATTTACTGTTGGGAATGACTTGTTCTCTTGAGGTCATCAATCAATCTCATCTCATTATAAGTACATATTAGAAACACAACTATGCCTGTATTAGAAGATCTCTTAGCCCAGAAAGCAGTAAGCTTTTTTACTTGGCTTTTAGCACACATATCCCAAAATAGAAAGTACTTTAGTCTCTTTTTCCTCCCTAAGTATTCCCCTTAGAAAAATTCCCTTAGAATCCAGCTCCAACTGTAAAGTTTCTCCCTCATGACACACAGATGACGACCAGAACCAGATTCCTGTAGAGACCAAGATGGTTGTAATGCTCAGAAGGTGCTTTGAAAAAGCAAATTTCTCGCCCCCTTGCTAGCGTGAACTGCCACCTCTCCTACAAAAATGCAGGAACCAAGGGGTGTAAAGTCCCTTTACAAGTAAATCTTAGTTAGTTCTGGGGTATCCTTATTTAAAGGACAGCTGCCTAATGTGATGCCACTGAAAGAATAGGTAGCCTAACAGGAAATTATAATTTTCTCTCTACTTACGTAGATTTATTTTCTCATCTCTTCCTCCCCAACAAAATAGGGAAAGTATCAAAATCTACAAAAAAAAGTAGTATGATAAACCAAAATCAGTGATGACAGTCCTGACCACATCCCATTAGGTAAAGAACCTAGGATTAGATAAATCAGTGTGCCACAAAGTAACTGATGAATCCTTTTCCTAATATGAAGCAAATGCTAGAAACACTGGGGTCTTCACAAGCTTGCTTCCTGATGCTCACCAGCAGTATCATCCCTACAGGTCAGAATAAATACGGTCCTTCCAATGTATTACATGACATTTATCCTCAAAAATAGCTAAAATTCCTGCCCAAACACATTTACTGTAATAGGATATGTGGAAAGAAACATTACGAACTAAATGGTGTTCACACAAAACATGTTCTACCATTAGCAGACACCTATTATTAGAGCCAAAGTGCCTGGGTTTGATTTCTGGCTGCAGCGCTTACTTACCTTGTGCTGTGTATGGGTCTAAGTATATACACCCCTGGGGAAATTATCTAACTTTTCTATGCCTCAATTTCCTTATCTGTAAAATGGGGCTAATTGTACTTACCTATCGTTAGTTGTTATGAAGACTTGGTTAATATGTGTAAGGTGCTTAGGACAAAGCTTGCCACACAGTAGGCAGTGTAAGTGATTACTATTATTATAGACTAATTACCTGATGCTACCTCATCAGCTGATGAATAAATTACAAATGGACGGGTTTTTTTTTAAGTTTATTTGAGAGAGAGCTCACGTGCTAGCAAGCAGGGGAGGGGCAGAGAGAGAGGGAAAGAGAATCTTAGGCAGGCTCCAGGCTGTCAGAGCAGAGCATGAATCAGGGCTCAAACTCACGAACTGGGAGATTGTGACCTGAGTCAAAATCAAGAGTCAGACGCTTAACCAACTGAGCCATCCAAGTGCCCCACAAATGGATGGATTCTTGTGTCTATGCTATGTAGCATTTATGCTTTGTCTAGTCTCTATATATGTATATGCACAGATATAGTCAACTAACATTTATTAAACACCTACTATACCCCATATGCTTATTTTAATTATTGAGTTTGTCACAACACAACAAAGACTATATTACCATTCGTATTGTACAGATGCAAATAGGCTCAGAAAGACTGGAGATGCTATACACAAAATAAAGTTCTACAATAATATATCGATTTTTGAAAAGCAACAGGTATATAAAGCAGGGATGGGTCTCATGAGAATGCAGCTGAAGAAAAAAGAAAGCTATTAATAGTGGACTCTGTGATTTAATAAAAAAAAAAAAAAAAAAGCTTACATTTAACAGTTTACAGTTTGTAAAAAAGGCCTCAGGACAACTCTGGAGATAGAGAAGCTAAGAACCAGAGATTAAGTAACATGCTAAAGATCCCACAGCTAGAAAATGCCATAGGCAAGACCTGAACCAAATTTATCTGACTCCAAGTCCAGTGCTCTTTGTTTCTATATCCACAGCCAATTGGGCTAAAGTCACTTTTTGCAGTGGCTCAAGTCTCTGGAGACTGTCCCTCCGGAACTAGCATCATGGGAATTTGCTCCGCCTGGTTTTATGGAGGCTGCCTTCCTGATCTATAGAGCTCCAATTCTAAAATGGCTTCAACATAACACAAGCACTGCATGATGGGAAATGTACAGAAGATTATAGGGTAGGAGCCATACTCCAGGAGCTGACAGTCCAGAAACATTTGCTCCTGATGAATGAGGATATTCAATCTAAAAATTAGGTGTGTGGTCTAGTCCAAATTACCTCATTTCCCATAAAGACTTCATCTGTAAGATGGGTGAATGGTTTCTTATCTCACTGAAGAGAGTCTAGGAAAATAATTCAGTAGATGCTACGAATTATTAGCGTTCCATTTGGAAGACCACACCTAAAATTCTAAGTAGGGTTCAGTAAAAACTGACACGTTTTACCCTCACCATTCTGTATGCTGCTAGGGAAAAAGATCCAAGAAAAATGAGGGTTCAGACAACTGAGATATTCCTGAGAAATGGGGTACGTTGGGAGCAGTCAAGAAAATCACTAATAATCAAGCACTATTTATACATATAAATTTCCAAAGAGAAAATGCAAAAAGCTGAGTAGCTGTGTGTCCAGTTCTATAAACTGCCTATGTGTGTGGTTTCATTTGAACAATTGAGACACAGTGAGAAATTCAGACAATTTTCATGTTCTTGAAAGTGCTTCATCTTTCTGCTTTGGATCCTGTGGCCGCCTGATTTTGTATGTTCATAACATCATCTTGCCAAATTCCGTCTCCCACACAGGACAAGTAAAATCAGAGTCTGATGCTACCTAGCCTTACCAAAGAAAAAGGGAGTGAAGCCAAGGACAAGAGACATGCATTTTTACAGAAACGCTGGCAAATTACCAATACTGCCACCTTTGAAAACCCCATTACATGCAGTTCTCCATTTGCAACAAAGATGTACTCAATCCTCTAAAGATAAGGGGCCCAAATCAATCCCACCCCTTCCCCATCACCAGGGAGGGCACCAGGCAAATTTCAGCCCCAAAAACGTGCTAACACACAGTATGGGTAAATGTTGGGTGAGGACACAAAAGACTTTGGCATTAAATGACGGTAAATACCGTGGGAAAACACTCCCGATTTTCAGTCTCTGATATTTTTTTCCCGGGCATCAGGCCTGACTCAGTAACCGGTTCCAACAAATGCATTTTCTTGGTTCAAACCTCAACCCTGTGCTTCTCAGGGAATCTCGGGTTCTGCTAGGCTCCCAAGCCAGCGAACGATGAAGAAATGGCTTTACTGCAAAGTGGGAGGGGGTTTCCCCTTTGCTCTCTCCCAAGGTTAAACCCCTTACCCATCCAGGGGAGTCGATACAGGCCCTGGGCCTCGAAAACTCGCCCGTATTGGGTTAAATTTTAATTTTTGGAAACCAGAAAGCAAGGAACAGGGTTAATAGGGCTTAAAGGGTCGGTTTTCGCCAAGGAGCAGGGAGGGGTCGCGCAGGGATCGAAGCTGGGGAGGGGGGGAATGGAGGGTCGGGGGTCCGCGGGTCGACGTCCCTCCGGGTCCCGTTTGGAGCCGCACCCCGCCCGCAGGGCAGGGCCGCAGGCGGCGAGGGCTGCCCAGGCCTTTCCGAGAGCGATGGGGCTCGGCCCCGGAAACAGGGAGGGGCCGCGGCCAGGCCGGGCCTGCGCCGCAGGCGGCCTCGCGGGGCCGGGGAAGCCGCGCGCCAACACCTCCCGGGGTCCACCCGCGGGTTCGCCCGCGTCGCCACGGCAGCCGGCCCCTGGGAAAAGCTTCGCGCTTGGGCCCCCAGGGGCCCCGGGCGGACCCCGCACCGCACTCACCGGGGGAGGACAACAGGGAGCAAAGGTGATTGCGGGCGAAGCTCCGAGCGCGGGTCACCGCTTCCTTCCCAAGCCCACTCCTCAGGCAGCAGCGGCGGCGGCTGCAAAGGCGGCGGCGGCGGCGGCGGCGGCGGCAGCAGCTACCCCGGCTCCGGAATCGGCGGCGGCGGTGGCGGCAGCTCCACTTCCGCTCCGGTCACCACTTCCGCTCCGGCCCGAGCCCCGCCCCGCCCCTGCGCCGGCTCCTCATTGGGCGAGCGGGCCACGGGGTTGCCCCGGCCGCCCGAGAGGGGCGCTGACGGAGGGAGGAGAAGGGGAGAGGAGACCCGGACGCCGCGGACGCGGAGCGAGGAGGAGGCGGGCGGAGGGGGACGGAAATGGGGGCGGAAAGAGGCGGTGGGAGAAGAGGGGGTGGAGCCGGGGGAGGAGGGAACGTGTGGGAACTTGGGGACTGGGCGAGGTGAGGGCTTGGGCGGGCGTGAGCCCCAGGTGCTGCGCTCTCTGCTTGGGCTCGGAACCCGGCAGGACCAGGACCACAGTCTCCGGGGTCATCCGTTCCCTCCCCACCCAAAAAGGAATCGCCACCGGGTCGGAGGCTGAGGTCAGTCCCCTTTCGCCATGTGTTTTGGGAATACTGGACCTAGGGAAGGACAGAAATTGCTTTTCCCTCAATTTTCGCTTAATCTTCCCTTTAGCCCTTTACGGTACTTACCATTTTGCTCATTTGTGGCCCGGACCAGGACTGGAACCGGCCAAGTCTTTGGTTCTTTTTTTGAAGCGGGTCTCTGTGATCTCTTCGTTGAGACACGCCCTTCCCAAGCCTCCTAGGGAAAGCTTAAGGGAAGGAAACAGGCCTCTACAGCCCCCACTCCCATTAAACTCAGTTCTCCAGAACGTCTTTCACCTCTCCTCCCTCCCTTTCATTCATTCTTTTAACAAATATTTACTGAGCAGGCTTTGTGCTCTGTGCTGGAGACAGAGCAAGCATGAGACAGACGGGCCTTGCTGTCTTGGAGTTTACAGTCTGGTAGGAGAAAGAACAAAGTAAATAGGCCTTTGTCATCTCTCCTTTACCCTTACTTAGCTGAATGCTACAGACTTCTAACTCACCACCCTACCCTCAGCCCTGCCCCCATCAACTGCCAAAGTGATCTTTAAGAAATGCCATTCTTATCTTCCCTTTCTTGCTTAAATCCTTTGGTGGTTACTCAGACCTGGAAGACTATTGATAAGCGCCTTGAGTGTGACAGGTGACAGTCAAGGTTCTCCCTTTCCCTGCTCTCTCCCCTCCATGATAAAACCCCATTTCAGCTGGATGATGCCCTATCCTCCCAATATGCCAGCTCCAGTATTTCTAAACCATTTGTGTTAGTTGCCAACATTTTTTAAAGACAGAAATTTCCGTGTGAACAGAAATCTGCATCAGTACTCCATCTGGCAGGACTGTGTTCACATTCCTGTGTGGCAACAATGGGCTGAAGCCAAGGAGTGGCTGTCCATTCTAGGTCAGAGACTTTTCAAAGTGCCAGGGTCCCCTCCCGACCTGAGTCTGCTTTTCTCATTTATGTATCTGCACGTAGGCATTTGTGCCAGTGACCCCTACACTTTTAATATGAGCAAGATTGAAAGAGAGTGTTGTGTAATGTAAACAGCACGGATTTGATGTTAAAACCGCAGGATTTGAACCCCAGAAGAGTTTCCAGTGCAAAAACTTCTCCATGGGGATCCATCTTTGGCAAACCAAAAAAAGATCAGTAATCTAGAGATTGGCTCAGGTTGAAATAATGCAGTGTAATCTGACTGTGGCTTCTGCCCCCATCCAGAAAATGCCTTAGTGGGTCAGAGGGCTCATGATAATTATACCCAAATGACGTCATCAGTGCGTTAAGGGAACAGAAGTGCCTTTTGCCAGGCACCCCTGAGTGTCTGCTAACAGGTTGCATGGATTACCTGCTTTCATCATCTCTGCATTCTAGGCCAGAGGTCAACAAACCACAGCTATTGACAGACAAGCAGATACTGAAATACAATGTGGCAGATGAAGCCCAGGATATTTTGGGAGCCTGAGAGAAAGGCACAATCCATCTTGGGTTGGTGGGAGAGCAGGAAAGACTTTTTGAAAGGGAAGATACTTGAGCCTTAGATTCTATAAAGGATTTTTTTTTTTTTAAATTAATAGGCTATTGGTGTAGAGCAGTTTCAGGTTCACAGAAAGATTAAAAAGTTCAGTGTTCCCATACACCCAATCTCTGCCCCTCCCCATTTCCCCTAACATTAACAGGCTAGTGTTGTACATTAGTTACAATCAATGTACCCATATTGATATGTTATTAATGCAATAGTTTACATTAGGGCTCATTTATTTTGTACAGTTCAATTAATTTTGACAAATGCACGATATCTGTATCTACCATTGCTATCTCCTACAGAACAGTTTCACTGCCTTAAACCCCCCTGTGCCGGGGCACCTGGGTGGCTCAGGCGATCAAGAGTCCTTCTGACTTGATTTTGGCTCGGGTCATGATCTCACAGTTTGTGACTTCAACCCCAGTGTCAGGCTTTTGCACTAATGACATGGAGCCTGCATGGGATTCTGTGTTTCCCTCTCTGCCTCTCCCCTGTGTGCTCTCTCTCTTCTGTCTCTCAAAAATAAACAAACAAACATTAAAAAAACAAAAAACTCCCCTGTGCCTTATGCCCAGTGGGCCAGCCAGAGAAGATGCTGAACAGGAGGCAGACTCGCATCTTGTTTTGTTCCTTCCTGTCCCTAGAGGGCCTGTACTCTCTCTGCTCTTTCCAGTAAATAACATTTAGGCTAAAATGAAAAAATTTTAAAAGACAAAAGAAACCCTACAAAAACCCAAGTATTCACTTACTTGACCCTCACCCCCTGCCCTCACCCCAATTCCTTGGCAATCACTTCTCTTTTACGCTTTGTTTTAATTTTGCCTTTTCCAGATGTCATATCGTTAGAATCCTAAGAGTGTCACCTTTCCTGACTGGACTCTTGCACTAAGCAATATGATTTAAGGTCCCTCTATGTCGTTTTATGGCTTGATGGTTCATTTCTTTTTATCACGAGTAATACGCCACTGTATGAACGTACCACATTTTTTCCATTCACCTGCTGTATGGATTGACTTGTGTCTTTTATTTTATTTTTAATTTTTTTAATGTTTATTTATTTTTGAGAGGGAGAGAGAGACAGTGTGTGAGCAGGGGAGGGGCAGAAAGAGAGGGAGACACAGAATGTGAGGCAGGCTCCAGGCTCTGAGCTGTCATCACAGAGCCTGACACGGGGCTTGAAGTCAAGAGCTATGAGATCATGACCTGAGCCAAAGTCGGACACCCAACAAACCAAGCTGCCTAGGTGCCCCCTTTTTTTTTAAAAAAAACTTTTTTTTAATGTTTATGTTTTGAGAGAGATAGCAGGAGTGGGGGAGGGAGAGAGAGAGAAGGGGACAGAGGATCTGAAGCAGGTTCTGCACTGACAACAGAAAGCCCAGTGCAGGGCTGGAAATCACAAACTATGAGATCATGACCTGAGCCAAAGGCAGATGCTTAACCCACTGAGCCACCCAGGTACCCCTCACCTCCCATCTTCCAAAAAGAAATGTAGAAGTCCTAGTCCCTGGTACCTGTGAACTGTGGCCTTATCTGGACAAGCCTTTGCAGGTGTAATCTAGTTAAGATGAAGTCATTAGGGTGGACTTTAATCCAATATGACGGATGTCCTTCTAAAAAGAGGAATAGGCCATGTGATGAAAGCGATTGGGGTGAGGCAGCCACAAGCCAAGGAACACCAAGGACTTGTAACCACTGCCTGAAACTAGGAAGAGGCAGGAAGGGATTTACCCAGAGTCCCAGGTAAGGGTGGCCCTGCTGACACCAGGTTTTCAGACTTCTAACCTGTAGAACTGTGAGAGAATAAATTTGGTTGTTTGAAGCCATCCACTTTGTGGGGCGTTGTTACAGCAGCCTTAGCAAACAGATACACCTACTGAGGGACAGAGATCTTGATTCAGTTTCCAACAGTTGAGAATAAAACTGCTATAAACCAGGGCCCCTGGGTGGCTCAGTCAGTCAAGCATCTGACTCTTGGTTTTGGCTCAGGGCATGATCTGAGATCGAGTCCCGCACTGAGAGAGTGGGGAGCCTGCTTGGGATTTTCTCTCTCCCTCTCTCTCTCTGCTCCTCTCCTTCTCTCAAAATAAATAAGCTTAAAAAAAGAGAGAGAGAGAAGAAAAAATGCTATAAACCTCCTTGTGCGGGTGTTTGTGTGGACGTAAGTTTTCAGCTCATTTGGGTGAATACCGGGAGCACGATTGCTAAATCACATGTTAAACCTATGTTTAGCTTTGTAAAATATTATCAACCATCTTCCAAAGTGGCCGTACCATTTTCAATTTCCACCAGTAGTGAAAGAGAGTGCCTGATGCTTCATATCCATGTCAGCATTTGGTATTGTTAGGTCTTGTTGTTTTTGTTTTGTTTGTTTTTTATTTCAGCCATTCTTACATGGATGTACAAAGTAAGAACCTAGTTTGTTTCTCCAAAGTTTCTTTTTGTTCCTATTACTCTGAAATTTCATGGTTAACAGCCTTGAGACACCCAGTGGCTTGCCTGCCTGCCTTCCTTCCTTCCTTCCTTCCTTCCTTCCTTCCTTCCTTCCTCCTCTTCCCTTCCCCACCCTTCCTTTTCTTTCCTTTTTCCCTCCATCCATCCTCTCTTCCTTTCTTTCACTTTTTATTATGACAATTTTCAAGCAAACACAAAAGTTGAGAGAATAGTACAATAATCTCCATATACCCATCACCCAGCTTTATTTTACTCTTCAGTCTATCCTTCTTACTATTAGCAGGATTTTACAGCAAGTCCCAAATACTACATCCTTGCCTTTGTAGATACCTTAGTATGTAGTTCTAACAGATGAGAATTTAAAAATGAATAATGAAATAACAATTCCATGATCACACTTCAGGAAATTAACACACACACAGTCCATGTTTGATATTCCCTCATTGTCTCAAAAATGACTTCTTTTACACTGGCCTACTTAAGTCCAGATTCAAGGTCTACCCATTGCATTTAGTTGCTAACTCTCATTGAATCTGTAACAATTACTCCTCCTCCTTTTATTTTCTTTCTTTCTTTTTTCTTTTCTTTTTTTTACAATTGATTTGTTGAAGAAACTGGGTAAATTATCTTGTAGAATGTCTCACAGTCTGAATTTGTCTGATTGGACCTTTGTGGTGTTTTTAAAATGTGATACAATACCTTGAATGTCCTGTATTAGATTCCAGTTCAATTTTTGACAAGAATATTTTACAGGTGGGGTTGTGTATTTCCTATTGCATCATATGAAGAGGTACATAATGTCTAATTATTTCTCAATGATCTCTTTCCATTTGAAACCCCATTTCCTTCAGCTCTGGGATTTTTTTTTTTAAGGTTTATTTATTTTGAAAGAGAGAGAGAGTGTGAGCAGGAGAGGGACAGAAAGAGAATCCTAAGCAGGCTCTGTACTGTCAGCACAGGGTCCGATGAGGGGCTTGATCTCACAACCAGTGAGGTCATGACCTGAGCCAAAATCAAGGGTTGGTCACTCAGCCGACTAAGCCAGCCAGATGCCCCCAGCTCTGGGATATTTTTGTGAAGTCTTTCTTTGGTGATGTCTTTCCTCCATCTCCCTATTTTCTGTGTCTTCACTTTCTGGAACTAATTATTCAGATAGCTGAACTCTTGGAATGATTTTCTAATATTTTTTTTTTTCCCTCTCATTTTTCTTTAGTGTTTGTGTATTTGGGTCTACTTTCTGAATATCATCTTCCAACCTGTATTTAGTCAGAATTTTGTGTAGGAGACAGAGGCAGAAACCACTCTAAATATTTTAAGCAGAAAGGAATTTAATATCGGAAATTAGGTGCTTGTAGACTCATTGAGAGATCTGGCATTTCCAACTTGGGGAGGGCAGGGATGGGGTGACAGGGAGGGAAGGGACAACTCTTGTTTCAAAGTCATCACAGCTGTGATTGAGAGGTCAGGGTTGTTACAGCTACTCCTGCTGCCACCGTAACTTCCTGACCATGTGAAGCTGGGGACTGGGCACTGGATGGTAGAGGCTGGCCATTGACATTTGTTTCAAAAGTAGAGTTCAAGGATCAGAGAGCTGTTGTCTGGCTTGAATAAGAAATTGAAATTGTGGGGTAGTCTATGACATGTCAACTCACATGAGGTCTTTGATATCCATCCACCCGTTTTGGCTTTTGTTTTAATGGAACCAAGGCTGAATTCCGGACTTAGATCTATAGGTGTAATCAGAAACAGAGCTCCCATGGCTCTCACTAAGAGCCACATAAGAGTTGACTGTGCCAGGAGACTAGAGTTCTGAATTGAATTTTGGTCATATAATCACCTTTGCTCTCATATAAATAAGGTCACTGGAAAGGCAGGCATCATTAACCTAAAAAAAAAAAATTATGAGTCTATTTCAATTTCATGATAACGGAACCAGAAATAAGTTTCACAGCGTGTGTAGGTTTTGCAGATTTCTACCTGCAGGGAAAGTGGCAAGGCATGTCATGCTGCAGTACTTCCTCTAGCCTTGGAAAGTTCACAGAGCTATCCGCCTTCAGTCTGTTTCTTCAGAGTGCCAGCTGGGCAACAAGAACCATTAATTTGTTGGGTGTTTGTGTGTGTATTTTAAGAATGATATTTTTTTTAGCCCTGAATTTTAAGAAAACACCTGCTGTATTCATTTTCAATCATGTATTTTTATTACGTGGTGATGCATGGATATGCTTCCATTGTAAGAAAATTAAAATATTAAAGATTAAAAGTGAAAGTCCCCTGTGATCACCACCCCCCAGTGCCATTTCGCCTCCCCAGAAAGTAACCAAGTAGCAATTATATAGCAGCTTGCATTAGTCACGGTAGGTCAGGTTATGCTGCAGTAATAAACATCCTCAAAATCTTAAGTGCGTTACAACAACAAAGGTTTATTTCTCGATCCTTACATGTTTGTCATGGGTTGGCTTCAGCCGTTTTCTCTGGACATAAGTGAAGAAGCAGCCAGGATGTGCCTATCTCATGACAGAGGGAGAAGAAAGAATGGTAGAAGCTTTTAAAGCTTCTGCTTGGAAGTATCCTGTCATGTTCACTCACATTTCCATGGTCAAAGCAAATCCTATGGCCAAACCTGACTTCAGTAGGGTGGGGATGTGTAGTCCTGCTACAGGGCGGGGCAGTGACAATTTTCCTGTAGTTTTATAGGGTTCATAAAACTATACGAATAGGTATCATTTTAATATAATTTATTATGGTACTGAGCCTTACTTTCTGCGTGCAAAAATATGTCTTAGAAGTCTTCCTGTGTTAGGCAGATAGATCCATCTCCTTTTTAAACAGCTGTATGATATGTCATAATATGGATGTACTATAGTTATTTAGCAGCTTCCTCGTTTGAAAATGTTTAAATCGTCTCTAATTTTTTATATATGTGCAAGTTTTTGTCTAGGGCGGGTACAGAGAAGTGGATGTTCTATGCCAGTTTTCTCTCTGTATCCTAATATGGCACACTCATAGGAGAATTCCAAAGAGAGTTTAATAAAGAAGGACTGTTTACAAAGAACAGCACAGTACCCCCGGGGCTGGTAACAATTGGGCTATCACCACTCCTGGGCCAGCAGGAGCAAAGTGAGAGAGCAGGGAGGAGAACAGGGAGGAGAGTCGTGTGAAGGGATGGGTGAAGCCAGCCCAATATGGACCCACAAAGAGGGAGTGAAGGGAATATATGCCTCAAATCACTCTTTTCCCTCTGATCTTCTACTGGGCTGACCTAAACCAGATGACAGAGGGCCAGGTAATCTGTTGTAGCCGATGCACGCCTGTCCCCTAGGACACAGAAGAGGAAGAGAGGACAGGGAGCCAATCTGGAGGACCAAATAGAAGATACCCACACCATTCTCCTACCCACAGTACAGGAATGACTTAATTGTTTGCCAGTATCATAAGCAAAAAATAGTACTTAAAAGTGCATTTTGGGGGCACCTGTCTGGCTCAGTTGGTAGAGCATGTGACTCGTGATCTCAGAGTTGTGAGTTTAAGTCCCACGTTGGATGCAGATTAATGTTTTTTAAAGTGCATTTTTTAATATATTTTTTTTATTTTAAAAAGTGGTGCAGCCGGGGCGCCTGGGTGGCGCAGTCGGTTAAGCGTCCGACTTCAGCCAGGTCACGATCTCGCGGTCTGTGAGTTCGAGCCCCGCGTCAGGCTCTGGGCTGATGGCTCGGAGCCTGGAGCCTGTTTCCGATTCTGTGTCTCCCTCTCTCTCTGCCCCTCCCCCGTTCATGCTCTGTCTCTCTCTGTCCCAAAAATAAATAAAAAACGTTGAAAAAAAATTTAAAAAAAAAAAAAAAAAAAAAAGAATAAAAAGTGGTGCAGCCACCTGGAAAACATTATGGAGATTCCTCAAAAAATTAAAAATAGAACTGCCCTCGACCCAATAATTGTGCTACTAGGTATTTGTCCAAGGGATACAGATGTGCTGTTTCGAAGGGACACATGCACCCCAATGTTTATAGCAGCACTATCAACAATAGCCAAAGTATAGAAAGAGCCCAAATGTCCATAGTTGGATGAATAGATAAAGAAGATGTGGTGTGTATACACACACACACACACACACACACACACACACACAATGGAGTACTACTCAGCAATCAAAAAGAATGAAATCTTGCCATTTGCAACTATGTGGGTGGAACTAGAGGGTATTATGCTAAGCAAAATTAGAGAAAGACAAATATCATGTGACTTCACTCATATGAGGACTTTAATATACAAAACAGGTGAACATAAGGGAAGCAAAAAGAATATAAAAACAGGGAGGGGGACAAAACAGAAGAGACTCATAAATATGGAGAACAAACAGAGGGTTACTGGAGGGGTTGTGGGAGGGGGTATGGGCTAAAGGGGTAAGGGGCACTAAGGAATCTACTCCTGAAATCATTGTTGCACTATATCCTAACTAACTTGGATGTAAATTTTAAAAATAAATGGAATTAAAAAATAGGATAAAAAAATAAAAAGTGCATTTTTTTAATGTTTACTTATTTTTGAGATAGAAGGAGACAGTGAGAGGGGGAGGAGCAGAGAGAGAGGGAGACACAGAATCTGAAGCAGGCTCCAGGCTCTGAGCTGTCAGCACAGAGCCCAATGCAGGGCTCAAACTCACGAACAGTGAGATCATGACCTGAGCCAGAGTCGGACCCTTCACTGATTGAGCCACCAGGCCCCCCGATTTTAAAAAGTGCATTTTTAATTTGCATTGCCCTAATTATTAGCAAGGACTCGTGCTGATAATTCAGGGACACAGATGATCTCTTCTTCCCTGGACTCTGTGATGGGTACATGTAAAGCCAGAGACTGCTTCAGCCATTGTGTAATCGTTTCTGGGCCAGTGGAGAGGAAAAGCCGAGAAATGGATGTGGTGGCATCTTTTGAGTCCTGGATCAAGCCTTACCTGAGGCTACACATGAGTATTTGGTAACATGAGCCTTTTGCTTCAGACAGTTTTGTTGTTGGTGTGATGTGTGTGTATGTGTTGGTCACTCATAACTGAAAGACCTCCAACTGATGTATTCTTTGTATATTGTACCATGCTTTGTATGTGTTTTGTACATATAAATTTAGGGCTGAATGAGACCTTAGATATCATTTCATTCAGATTCTTTCATTTTCATTTATAACTTCAAAAGCTTACAAACACAAAATCCTAAGACAGTAATGTGACAAATCTCGTCAGTTTTGCTTCTAATTTTCTTTTATTTATTTATTTATTTTCAAAAAATTTTTAAATATTATTTATTTTTGAGAGACAGAGAGAGACAGAGCATGAGCAAGGGAGGGGCAGAGAGAAAGGGAGACACAGAATCTGGAAGCAGGCTCCAGGCTCTGAGCCATCAGCACCGAGCCCGACGCGGGCTCAAACTCACGAATCACGAGATCATGACCTAGGCTGAAGTCGGACGCTTAACCGACCGAGCCACCCAGGCGCCCCGTATTTATTTATTTTTTTAATGTTTATTTTTGAAAGGAGGGGAGGGGCAGAGAGAGAGGGAGACAGAGATTCCAAAGCAGGCTCCTCGTTATTAGCACAAAGCCCAACTTGGGGCTCGAACTCAAACTCATGACCTGAGCCGAAGTTGGACTTTCAATCGACTGAGCCACCCAGGCACCCTGCTTCTAATTTTATAGTAAAGAAATGGAACATTGCTTTTTTTTTTTTTTTTAAAGATTTTTTTCATGTTTATTTTGAGAGAGGGAGAGAGAGAGTGGGGGAGGGGCAAAGAGAGAGAGAGGGAGAGAGAGAATCCCAAGCAGGCTCCACACTGTCAGCATGGAGCCCGATGTGGGACTCAAACTCTTGAAACTGTGAGACCGTGAACTGAGCCGAAATCAAGAGTCAGATGCTGAATAGACTAAGCTACCCAGGCACCCAAGATATGGAACATTGCACATAAAGTTGAAATTCCTTTCGTATCCTTCCCCATTTTATTTCCCTGGGGGACCCACTGTCAGGAATTGGTCACATATCTTTTCCTACCATGTTTTAATAGTTTTATCACATATGTATATACCCAGGAACAATATGTAGAATTGCTTTGTGGGTTCAAACTTTCTTATATCAATGCCATATTGTCATATGTATCACTGTGTACTTTGCTTTTACCACTCAGCATTAGGGGTTCAAGACCTGAACAAAGATATGGTTCATTTTCACTGTTGTGATAGTATTCCATTGCCTGAATATATCACAACGTACTTACCTAACTTATCTCTATAACACACGTTGAGATTATGGGCTGTTTCCTCAATGCTGCGGCAAACATACTAGAGCATCTCCTGGGACACACTTGTGAGAGTGTCTCCAGGGTATATATTTAGAAGTCGAGCTGCTGCATCACAAGATAGTCACGTCTTTCAGCTTTACCACAAATGATTAATTTTCATTGATGGTACCAAGTTACAGTTCCCCCAGCATTGTATGAAAATCCCTGTTTTCCCATATCTACATTAGCACCTGGAATTATTAGGCTTTTTGATTTTGCCAATCTGATTGGTGTGAAATTGTATCTACTTGTCTTAATTTGCATTTCTCTTTTACTAGTGAAGGTAAGCATCTTTTCCTATGTTTATTGATGATTCTGCTTCCTATTCCAAACTCCTCGGTTTCCCAGTGGAAAGAAAATGGCAGATCACACAGTTCATCAGCAACAGTGCTGGGTTTAGAACTTGGGTGTTCCAACTCCAGTCTGCTCTTTTCTTCCAGCATGTTGAACCACTTCCAGATACACATTTTTAATTTTTTTTTTTTTTACATGTATTTACTTTTGCAAGACAGAGACAGAGCACAAGCGGGGGAGGGGCAAAGAGAGAATGAGACACAGAACCCGAAGCAGGCTCTGGGCTCTAAGCTGTCAGCACAGAGCCCGATGCAGGGCTCAGACTCACAGACCACGAGATCACGACCTGAGCCAAAGTCGGACGCTTAACTGACTGAGCCACCCAGGTGCCCCCAGATATACATTTTTAGAGTGCTATTGTTTCTACTAACAGTTACAACAGAGAAAAGATCTTTTTCCTTCTAATTAAATGTTGGGACTGTGAATTGTCAATAGTTGGATGCTGTATCAGTTAGGGTTAGGTTTGTCTGACTAAAAGAGATGCCAGGCTCAGGTCACGATCTTGCAATTCATGAGTTCGAGCCCTGCGTCAGGCTCTGTGCTGACAGCTCAGCCTGGAGCCTGCTTCAGATTCTGTGTCTCCCTTTCTCTCCGCCCCTCCCCCACTCAAGCTTTGTCTCTCTCTCAAAAATAAACATTAAAAAAAAAGTTGGAGACAAGAAGTTTGGCATTGATTTGTGCCATGAAGTCTTCTAGGACTTAGGCACCTTTAATCTTGTTGCTTCATTGCACATAGCTGCTATTTCCAAGCTCACCTCATGTTCCAAAATAGCTGCTCCAACTCCTGACATTATGTCTGCATCCAAGCCATAAGGAAAAGAGTCAGAGACCCCAGGGGGATGGTGGAGGTATTGGGTGCAACACAGCTGTCTCTTGATAAAGGTTCTAGAATCTGCAATGTGATTATCTGATCTATATCTATTGGGCAAAAGTCAGCTACATGGCCCTACTTGGCTCTAAGGGAAGCTGGGAAGATTAGCATTCGTTTGGGGGACCATGTACCTAGGTACAAGGGAGATGATCTCTAAATACTACTCAGATCCCAGGAATTATAAAATCATCTTTTTCTGGTAGGTGAGTTGGTCCTGCTAATCTGGGAGCAATGTCCCTGTCCTGTGACCTCTGTGACCCCTGGCTCTTCCCTCAGGAAAACTCTGCCTTGTCCAATATCCTCATGGCCATATCTAGTAGACATTAGTGTCACCCTTTGGAGGGTCTACACAGATTTTGGATAGAACTTCTCATTGCTTTGTAGAAGAAAGAGAGACATTTATTAGGGGACATTTAATGGTCTCTGCCACAGATGCTAAGAAAAATGTGTGGCCCAATTTGTTCCATGTTTAAGTATCTGAGTCTCATCCTACATGGAGATTAAGTCTAAAGACAGTTCTTTTTTTTTTTTTTTAATTAAAAAAAATATTTATTTATTTTTGAGAGACAGAGAAACAGAGCACACGTGGGGAGGGGCAGGGAGAGAAGGAGACAGAATCCAAAGCAAGCTCCAGGCTCTGAGCTGTCAGCGCAGAGCCCGATGTGGGGCTCAAACTCACAGACTGTGAGATCATGACCTGAGCTGAAGTCGGACGCTTAACCGACTGAGCCACCCAGGCGCCCCTAAAGACAGTTCTTGAAGAAAGATCATGTACAGTTGAAATTATTCTTGAGATATCCATGTGTGTTATCCTCTACAACTCTGTGAACATGTATCAATCAGCTATTGCTGCATAACGAGCCATCTCCAATCTCAGTAGTATAAAACAACCATCATTTATTTTCATGTATACTTCTGTAGGTTGACTGATCTAGGTTGGGCTCAGTGGGGCTTGCCTGGGCGTGGCTCCAAGCTGTAGACTAGGTCAAGATCTGCTCTAGGCGTCTCTCATCTTTAGATTAGCAGCCTAGCCAGGCCATGTTCTCTGGGATTGCAGAAGCACAAGAGGGCAAGATTAACCATGCAAGGTCAACATTGCAAGCCTCTGCTTGTGTCAAAACTGCTAACATCCCACTGGGAAAAGCGAATCACATACGTGGTCAAGTCTATTGTCAGTGGGTGGGGGAAACCATGCACTGCTCTCCACCAAGCTAAAGAAGTAGAATGAACAAGCCCACCAGTCTCCAACATAAAAAACCCACTCTTCTATGGAGGTGGCATGGGGGAAAGACTGAAATGTTTTTATACAATTTGATTTACCACAAAGTGATTTTTTTGTAAAAAATCAGTTACATTTATGCATTAGTCAGTTTGTGGCACCCAGTCCTTCTGTTTCTTATTTGAGGATGTCAAGAAATCCATCACCAACCACTTCACTTGTCCAGCTAGTTGAACATTGCATTTTACTTCTTTATTAATGGTTTGGAACCCATGAAATAATCTATATAGTATTTCCATATGAATTGGTCAAAGTACATTGGTTATTGCAGCTGGATGGCAGGCATGGCCTGAGTCACAGGTGCATTGAGCGATTGGTGGGCAGAACCACTTTCACGCTTTAAATCCCCCTCCCACTATCTATGACACTGACGTTGTCTGCCTACCAGCTGTTCCCCTTATTTGAGCAGTGATGCAGGTAAGATAGGTGCCCGGGCTCTGTAGTGGACACTGTGGCATGCTGCCCAGATCCTCCGCTCTAATACTGAGGCACTTGTTCCCCCATCTGCTGGGAGCATTGGCCGCTGACAGTACTCAACTGAGTCCCTCCCTCTTGGGGACTTGCCCTTGGCTGAAGAGCGCAACCCAGCCCGAGTACTGCATCCAATGACTGTGTGAAGTGGGAGCCCCAAGGTCCAGCCTCCCTGCCATCCCGCCTCTATACTCCTCCCCACTCCCCGCAGGGTGGGCGTCAGCTGAGACCTCTGATGAGGCTGCATTGCAGTTTGACTTTTCCCTTCCACCTGTCACCTTGAGAGCACGCTGCAGGAAACTTTCTGCATGCACGTCTCCCCGTTGGGGTCTTAATTCCTGAGGAACCAAACCCACAAGGCTCCTAAGTCACACAGAGCTGGGTTCGAGTGTTATCTCAAATACCCACTAGCTATGTGGCTTTAGACTTCGTGAATCTGCTGTAAACCTGAAAGTCTCAGGTTTTTCATCTCTAAAGATGCAATAATAATAGTATCTGCCTCTTCTAATGATAGTAGAGGATGAAGAGAAATAATGCATGGAAAGCAGTGTGAAGCCCTTAGCATGCTACCTGGCCCATACTAGGTTTTGCCGAAATGCATTCTTCCCTTTTTACTCAGCCCTTTGCGGGCGTTTCCAGAAGCCGGCGTCCCCATACCTGAGTAAAGCGGAAACGGACCTGTTGTGCTATCTTGTTTCCAGCAGATGGCGCCAGCGGATAAGGCTGCAGTCTCGTCCAGCTTGGTTACAAGGTCCACCATTGACAGATTATATACATCAGTTTTCCATGCATTATCTCATTTGATTCTCCTTCATCAACCATTTACCAAGTGCTGACTGTTCTATCATTTATTCTTTCATCTCTTTGTCTTAAATGCTTCCTGAGCACTTACCCCAGCCAAAGAGCGGCTTTAAATCTCTTCTAAAACATCATGGTGACTAAGAAGCAAACAAGACAGAGAGAGAGAGAGAGAGAGAGAGAGGGTGGGACAGAGAGAGAGGCAGGAAGGAAGGAAGAAAAATACGATTCTGGATTTGGAAATGAAAAGTTTTAGGCACTACTATTGGGCTTGTGCCAACTCGTTCGGAAAGGAGGCAGCTTTAATAAAGCGGAAGAAGTACATAATATGACTGAACAGAATCAGGAGGCAGTGGTCCCTCTGCAGGAGCAGCTGAGGTGCTTCTAGAGGCCGTCTGCAGGCCTTCCCCAGGGCTATCGATCTGAGGGCAGAACAACTGGTCCCTGGGCTGGTTAAAACTGTCGTGTAGGAGAAAGAAGAAAGAATCCATAAAGGAGGTGTCAAAGTGCTTGGGAGGAGACAGCTAGCTGGCCTGGAGTCAGGAGCCCCAGACCGGAGTCATTTCGCAGGTCTTCTGGTCATGCTAGGAGGCACGCCTGGAAGCCACCAGCCCAGGACCCGGGAGAAGTCCAATTCTGTGGTTGGGACAGAGGCTGCCCACCTCAAGTCTTCTTATACCTGCTCCAGAACCGTGAGTGAATGAATGTGCTTTCCTGAAGGTCACCACACAGGGTTGTTGTTCGAGGAAATGTATATACAGTGCCTGGTACGTGGGAAGCTCTCAATAAATGATAACTATTTATTACTGATAAAAATACTACCACTACCGATCAATGGTTCTTACGATCTTCTCTGATGTAATTGCTAAGAGCAAGGTTTTATGAGAAATACCCAATGAATCTACAGAGAAGTTTTAATTATTTGGGGATTCCGAGAGGATCCAGGACTCTGAAGGTAAAGAGAGAGAACACCAAGTTAGGGAAAGGGACACACAGATGGACTCAGTAAAATTTGTTGAATGGGTGGCTCAGGGGGATTCTCTTCTAACAGCAAGAGTTGCATTCATGGTTCCAATAAGCATTTATGGAGACCTACTCTGAGCCAGGCACTGTGCTTGCTGTTGGAGCGACAGAGATGAACAAACATCTTGTTTGTTTTCTTTTTTTTTATTTAAAAAAAATATTTATTTTTGAGAGGGAGAAAGCGGGAGAGCAACAGAGAGAGAAGGAGACACAGGATCCGAAGCAGGCTCTAGGCTCCCTAGCCATCAGCGCAGAGCCCGATGCGGGGTTCGAACTCAAAATCAGTGAGCTCATGACCTGAGCTGAAGTCGGACGCTCAACCGACTGAGCCACCCAGGCACCCCCCCCCCCCCACCATCTTGTTTGTTTTCAAGGAGCTCCTGGTACAAGGGTGGAAAGCCAAGGTACCTACAGGGTCTAGTCTGGTGACATAAATGAGGGAAGTGGACCAGGTGTGAATAAGGAACATGGGTAAGAGAAATATTTTATTTTCTTCTTCCGCTGTAAAAAAAAAACAAAAACAAAAACAAAAAAACCCACAATATTGCAAGAGTTATGACAAATGGCTCTGAGATGAGGCTTAAATGCAGAGACAATAGAGCATGGTGGGGACTGTGGAGAAATAAACAGTGCTCTATCCGAAGGGGGCCACTACCACAAGGGTGGAGAACTGCACCCGTCTTACTGGATTTCCAGTTTGTTCAAGAGAAGCCAGAAACTGAAAAAAAAAATTTTTTGCACAATCTCTTTTTAATTTTTGGCAATGAATGCAAAAAAATTTTTTAAAAACACCATGTGGGCCCAAAAAAGTACAGGCCAAGCAAGTAAAACATAATTCTCTCTGAATGCCAGATCTGAGTCTGAGGGTCCAGTGTGTGATCTCCAGTCCAATTGGAAAGACAGATGGGAGTTTGGGCGATTTCGACACAGCTTGGTAAGTGTTAAGATGCCAAGATGTGATGTGATGGGTACACAGAAGAAGAGCTGGCAGGGTGGTCTTTGAGGAGGAGAGGACGCCTGACCTGAGTCCTAGAGGAAGGGCCCAACTAGCCAGGGAACTGGGGTTGGGCGAGCCAGTCAGAGGGAATGGCATAGGGGAGTGCAGCGGTCAGGAGCCCAGCAGAGCGGCAAAGCTCAGGGCTCAGGTGTCACATGTGGGTAGGGAGCAGGAAGAGATAATCGGGAGGTGGGCAGGACTAGATGGGAGAGTGGCTTTGACCGCATCGTCTGTATTTAATGATTTCTTAATTTTCCCTCATTGTAATTTCTGCTGTTTTTAATAGAAAACCAGGAGTTGTGTCTGTGCCCCCAAAACAGCCATTGCCTGTGATAAGAAGCTTTTTCAGCTCTCAAAGTTGACACCCCCCCCCCCTTTCTCCTTTCCCCACTTTGGCTCATCCTTGTCTGTATCTCACTCTGACCCCTCCAGTATTAAAGAAAATAAATACTTTTGACCTTTGTCAGAACACCTTGGACTTGCCAGCACAAAAAGAAACAATTTGCACCGGAGGAAATGATCCCTTTCCTCCCAAAGGGTTCTTTCTCTATGTCCAGAGCCAAATGCAGTTCTGATTCAGAGACCACAGGGGTGGCCAGCAGGTCCTGGGGTTGGAAGACAGGAGGCCATTCTAGTCCTGGTCCTGGGGACTGACTCCTCGTGTAGCTGCAGATAAGACCAGGCCACCTGTGCCCAACCTGCAGAAGCAGTGGTTTGGATGGTCTCCCAGAACCTTCTCCATCAAGGCTCAGGGCTCAAATCTCTTGCACACAGAGTCAATCTGGACCTGATGTTCGTGATGTGTCGCCGTGTAACCAGCATGTGCTACGTGTCAGGCACTACGCCCGCCTCTTGCCATACGTGATTTCATGTAGTCCTCATAAAATCTTACCCCACTTTATAGAAAAGGGACCTGAAGTTTAGGAGAGTTTCCCAATGGTGAACTGGGATGTACAACCTCCAAAACTATGTTATTTGAAACAAAATGTAGTTCATTCTGATGGTGAGTTCTATGTGTCAACCTGGCTGGGCTAAGGGATGCCCAGAGAGCTGGTAAATGTTATTTTTGGGTATGTCTGCTAGGGTATATTTGGAAATGATTAGCATCTGAATCAGTAGACTGAGTAAAGATCACCAATGTTGGGAGGGAGGGGCAGGGATCGCTCAATCTGTTGATGGCGAATTTGCTCTTTCTGCCTGAGCTGGGACATCCATGTTCTCCTGCCCTTGGACACTGGCACTTCTGGTTCTCAGGTCTTTACACTCAGACGTCTGCTCCCTGGGTTCTCGGGCCTTTGGACTGGACTGGAATGTTCCAGCACTGGCTTTCCTGGTTCTCCAGCCTACAGACATGAGATGGTGTGTGAGCCAATTCCTGCGATAAATCTCTCTCTTTGTCTCGTATACACACATGTACATATACACATATCCATATCTATCTGTAAACATCTATCACCCATTGGTTCAGTTTCTCTGGAGAGCCCTGCTAATACGTTCATATACATGGTAACATACCAAACAGCACAGGAGAGTTTCCCATGAAAAGCAAACTCTCATGCCCATTGCCCAACTCTGTTGGGGCAATCTCTTTTAATCACTTTGATTTTCAGGTGATTATGTCCCTAAATATAAACAATAGTTAGACAATATTTATTGTCTGTAAAGTTTACTTATACTCTGTGCTTTCTCCAACTGTTGATTATTTATATATTTATTGGTATTTCTCATTTCTCCTCATAAATTCAATAAACAGCACCCCTATTTTCTTATTCTATCACATGGACAATCCCTTTTGACAACTCACTTTCTCTCTCTCTTGGTTTCAGGGGTAGAATTCAGTGATTCATCACTTACATACAACACCCAGTGTTCATCCCAGCAGGTGCCCTCCTTAATGCCCATCACCCATTTAGTCTGTCCCCCCACCCACCACCCTTCCAGCAATCCTAAGTTTGTTCTCTATATTTAAGAGTCTCTTAGGGGTGGCTCAGTGGCTCAGTCGGTTAAGCGTCTGACTTGTGGTTTCAGTTCAGGGCATGATCCCACGATTTCTTGGATTCAAACCCTGCATCAGGCTCCGCACTGACAGTGCAGAGCCTATTTGGGATTCTCTCTCTCTCTCTCTCTCTCTCTCTCTCTCTCTCTCTCTCTCCCCCCCTCTGCCCCTCCTCTACTCGTGCTCTCTGTCTCTCTCAAAATAAATAAATAAAATAAAGTCTCTTGTGGCACCTGGGTGGCTCAGTCAGTTGAGCCTCCAACTTTGGCTCGGGTCATGATCTCACGGTTTGTGGGTTCGAGTCCCACGTTGGGCTCTGTGCTGACAGCTCAGAGCCTGGAGCCTGCTTCGAATTCTGTGTCTTCCTCTCTCTCTGTTATTTCCCTGCTCACACACACTCTCTCTGTCTCTGTCTCTCTCTCTCTCAAAAATAAATAAACATTAAATTTTTTTTTAAGTCTCATGGTTTGCCTCCCTCTCTGTTCTTATTTTTCCTTCTCTTCCCCTATGTTCATAAGTTTTGTTTCTTAAATTCCGCATACAAGTGAAATCATATATTTGTCTTTCTCTGATTGACTTATTGTGCTTAGCATAATACATTCTAGTTCCATCCACATTGTTGCAAATGGCAAGATTTCACTCTTTTTGATTGCTGAGTATTATTCCCTTGTGTGTGTGTGTGTGTGTGTGTGTGTGTGTGTGTATACATATATATACCACATCTTCTTTATCCATTCATCCGTCGAGGGACATTTGGGCTCTTTCCATACTTTGGCTATTGTTTTTAGTGCCCCCATAAACACTGGGGTGCATGTGCCCCTTCGAATCAGCGTTTTTGTATCCTTTGGATAAATACCTAGTAGTGCAGTTGCTGGGTCATAGGATAGTTCTATTTGTAACCTTTTGAGGAACCTCCATACTGTTTTCTAGAGTTGACATTTCACTTTCTAAGATGAAGGCATGAGCAGTATTTTTCCCGCCATCTTTCCCCCCTGCTTCTGTTTTCCATCTTTTGTCAGCCTGGCTGATTTCAAAAGTCCCCCACAGCTTTTAGTTGTGTGTAGCCATGTGACTGGTGCTGGCCAATGGGTTGTGGGAGGGAGTGACCTTTGTTAGCCTAGGCTGGAGCATTTAATGACTGTGTGAGTTTCTCACCCCATACACAGACACGCATGCTCTCCTGCCCACTGCCACACCTGCCACGTGGAAGAGTGTCCATTAGTCTGAGTCCCGGGAGAGCAGAGCACCCCCACCAGGATACAGTCAACGTGTAGTGTGAGTGAGATGAGTCTTCATTGTCCTAAGCCTCTGAGAGTTTGGCAGTTATTTGCTTTGTCAGCAGAGGCAAGCATATCCTAACTTATGCCCAAATATAACACAATATAACGTTATTATATTCTGTCCTGCAAATATAGCCATGATGCTAATGTATTCTCCATACTTTAACAAAGATTTTTTTTTAAAAAAAGACAAACTTTTTCTGTCCTCACAAGTCTGAAAATGTCTTTATTTGCCCTCCTACTTGATTCCATTTGGCTGGGAATAGAATTGTAGGTTAAAAGTCTCTTTCAGAACTTTCAAATACTGCATTATGGGCATCTGGCTTTTGACTTCTTTAAAAAAAATTTTTTTTAGTGTTTTTATTTTATTTTTGAGAGAGACAGAGCATGAGCAGGGAAGGGGCAGAGAGAGAGAGAGACACACACACAGAACCCGAAGCAGGCTCCAAGCTCTGAGCTGCCAGCACAGATCCCAACGCGGGGCTCGAACTTACGAACCGTGAGATCGCGACCTGAGCCGAAGTCGGATGCTTAGTCAACTGAGCCACCCAGGCGCCCCCATAATTCCTTTGTTTTTGAAACCCTGCATAAATGGAGCAACTCATCTGTCCCCTTGTTCCGGTTCAGTTTCCTCCGCCGTAAATCGGGAGTGATGACACAAGTGAAAGAGCGTGCTAGATTACAGGCACCTAGGACGTGTTTGTTAAGTCTGCACGGCCCATTGTGGCCCAAATCACTCTCACGTATTTATCTTACCTCTGGTAGGATAGGGCACAAAAATAAGTAATATAGTCAATTAAGCGGACAACTCATGGTCATGGGATCTGGTGTCAGGCAGACTGGGAGGTGAAAAGCCACTACATAGGAAGAGGGACATTTTTTCCGGACACCGTATTTGACGACGAATGAGAATTCCTGTCGTTACACGTCCTCACCAACATCTGGTGTTGTCAATATTCTGGAGTTTGGCCCTTCTCAGGATTAAGTGGTGGTGTCTCATTGCATTTATTTTGCATTTCCCTAGTGATGTATGATGTGGAACATATTTTCACATGCTTATTTGCCATGTATATATCATCTTTATCTTTTTAAGAGAGAGAGAGAGTGCAAGCAGAAGAGAGAGGCAGAGAGAGAGAATCTCAAGCAGGTCCCGTGCTCAGCACAGAGCCCGACACAAGGCTCGATCCCACAACCCTGGGATCATGACCTGAGCCAAAATCAAGAGCCAGATGCTCAGCTGAATCACCCAGACGCCCCCTATATATCATCTTTGGTGAGGTGTCTGGTAGGGTCTTTGATTTCTTTCTTAATCGGATTGGTTTTCTTATTGCTCAGTTTTAAGAGTTCTTTGCCTATCTTGGCTCCTGGTCTTTATCAAGTATGTCTTTTGCAAATATTTTCTCCTAACCTGTTACTTGCCTTCTCATGCTCTTCGCGTTGTCTTTTGCAGAGCAGAAGTTTTAAATTTTAGTGACGTCCAGCTAATCAATGATTTACGTCATGAATTGTGCCATTGGTGTTCTATCTAAAAGGCATCATCCCTCTCTCTCTCAAAAGAAAGAAATAAACATTAAAAAATAATGCCTGGGTGGCTTAGTGTGGTTAAGCATCTGACTTTTTATTTCGGATCAGGTCATAATCTCGTGGTTGGTGGGATTGAGCCCTGTGTCAGGCTCTGAACTGACAGCTCAGAGCCTGCTTGGGATTCTTTCTCTCTCTCTCTCTCTCTTTCTGCTCCTCCCCCTCTTATGCACAGACTCTCTCTCTCTCTCAAAATAAATAAATAAACAGTTAAAAAGCCATCACCAGGGGTGCCTGGGTGACTCAGTCAGTTGAGCAACTGATTTCGGCTCAGGTCGTGATCTGACGGTTTGTGAGTTCAAGCCCCACATCGGGCTCACGATTGTCAGAGCAAAGCCCGCTTCAGATCCTCTGTCCCCCTCTCTCTCTCTGCCCATCTCCCACACGTGCTCTCTCTCTATCAAAAATAAATAAATGTTTTTTAAAAAGCCATCACCAGGGCGCCTGGGTGGCGCAGTCGGTTAAGCGTCCGACTTCAGCCAGGTCACGATCTCGCGGTCCGTGAGTTCGAGCCCCGCGTCAGGCTCTGGGCTGATGGCTCGGAGCCTGGAGCCTGTTTCCGATTCTGTGTCTCCCTCTCTCTCTGCCCCTCCCCTGTTCATGCTCTGTCTCTCTCTGTCCCAAAAATAAATAAAAAACGTTGAAAAAAAAAAAAATTTAAAAAGCCATCACCAGACCCAAGATTTTCTCCTGTTATCTTCTAGGAGTTTGGGATACATATACTTTTAATTTAACCTGTGCCTGTTGCCCCGTCCACTTGGTTTCTGACAATGCCCTTGGCACATTGTCCTCTTATGGTCTGGGAAATGTTAACATTCTGCAACCTTCTCTCCTTTATCTTGCTGGGAAGGCAATTTCAGCCCTGCATTTAAAACCTCCCAGTACTTCTGTCTACCAGATTACCTCCCCTCTCCTTACAAGTCTTCTTATCAAATTCAATTGAGACTTCCACTTCTGTAACCAAGATTTGTTTGATTCTGCACAGGCTTAGAAGCTGATGTCTTCTCTCCGAGGTGGAATTACATTTACCAAGCTCATGGGACTGATGTGGAAAATCGGAACGTCAGTGTATTCACTGATAACGAGAAATATAATTGCTGAGAAGACTGGAATACTCTCATCAGTGTGACCAGCACATTCTTTCCCGGAGGCAGATCTAAGTGAAAAGCCAAATTATACAAAGAAGGTGGCTTGGCGAGCATTTGATCATTGAGTTCGATTGATGAAGAGCCTAATGCAGGTCTCCATCGAATGTCAATGTCAAACATTGTACTGGACATTAGGTGGAGGATGGTGAATAAGAGAGATGGGTCTCCGTGCTCACAGGTTCTAAGGCACTGGGGGAAGACAGGCCCTGAACAGGTAATGAGACTTCTAGGTTAGAAAAACTACACCCCTTACCCTCTGCTTCCTCCCCGAACCTACGAAAATAGCAGTACAGGAATTGTTCTGAAAAGGCAAAACGCAAAGACAGAGGTCTGCAAACCACGGTCCACAGGCCAAATCTAGCCCGCTGCCTGTTTCGGGACAGCCTGTCCTAAGAATAGTCCTATATTTGCAAATGGCTGGAAAAAAATCAAAACCAGAATAACATTCTGTGACACGTGAAAATGATATGAAAGTCAGATTTCAGAGTGCATAAATAAAGTTTTGTGGGAACGCGGCCATGCATTCCAATGCAGGTCCCATGTATTGTCTACGGCTGCTCTCGCGCTACCATGACATAGTTAAGTAGGTGCGAAGGAGGCCATATGGCGTGCAGAGCCAAAAATATTTACTATCCGGCCCTTTACAGGAAAAAAAAAAATCCCAACCCCTGCTCTAGAACAGCACCGTCCAATGGAACTTTCTGCAGTGACGGAAGGGGTTGTGTACCGCCATCCGATATGGTAGCTGGCCACTAGCTCCATGTGGCTACTGAGCCCTTGATAAGTAGCTGGTGCAACTAAGGACCTGAACGTTTATTTTATTTATTTTAATGAATTTAAATGTGAGTAGCTGGCAGAAGCTGCTGTGTTGGATGGCACAGCGGTCGACTATGACAAGAGGGCATCTGGGCTGGGAAACACCACGTGTCGTGGAAGATGGGACATCCACCGGAAAGCAGGGGGATTAAGTAAAAGTTCACATATGGAAGCCTGGCATGCCCCACCCAATCTTCTTACAGGCTGCTTTCCTGACCTAGATTCCAGAATGCTGGCAGGGAGAATTACACTCTCCTAAAAAGAAGCTGGGGGAACCATCTCTGGGGAATTTGACCAGCTCGGGAGGAAGGACCTAAACATGCATTGGGAGCTTCCTAATCGTCATACCAAATTGGCAGTGAAGAGACCCCCTGCCAATCACATAGCATTCAGTAACCTTAGCCTAGGTCCCACCCTCCCCCATGAGCAGGCGGCCAAGGGCCCTCGTACATTCGAGGAACAATGTAAACGCGAAAGAGACCAAACAAACAGATGGACAGATCTAAGCGAAGATCTCTGGGCGCACGTATTTTGTTAAATTTGGAGGTCTATAATGCTGGAAGAGAAAAATGGCCTTTCTTTTCACTAAGTTCAAGGCAGCATTTTCTTCGCTTACAAACATAAGCAACAAACTGTAGTAGTGTTAGCAGTTTCTGTGACTTCATCATCAATAGAAACCAGGTATTTTCCCACCATGATGGTATTGTTGGAGTCATTTCATAACATCATTTATGCTCGTCGTGACTTTGAAATGATGGTAGTCATTAGACACCCTGCTAAATCTTCTAATATAGAAGCACATATGTCACTATATGACAGATTTGTTTTTTAAATATTTTGATAAGTGTATGTTGATGTAAATGATTTCCTTTGTAATCCTGTGCATAGAAGTTGATTCATTTAAAGATAATTACGCTGAGAAAAGGTCCACAGTCTCCACCTGACTGCAGAGGGGTCCAGGGCAAAGAAGGGTTCTCTTTAGGACGGCTAGGGAATGGAGATCGTAATCGGTAAGCACTTTGTGCCAGATTTTAAACCTCAGAATTCTAAGAGTAATTATTATTATTACTTTGATAGCTTTCCTTAGTACTTAAAATGTTCATTTTGTCATTGCAGTGGGATATTCGGAGGGGGAGAGAATCATAGAAGGACTTAATCAGCCCCCTTGACCCGAAAGTTCAGTTTTCTTTTCTAAAAATAGTACGTGCACATCATAAATAAGCTAGAAAAGTACAAAGAGGACAACAAAAATCACCTCCAATCCCACTACCTATTTGGTGAACATTGTTCTAGGCAGCATTGTGTGCATAAACACATAACATACACGTATATCCACACAAACATATAAAGATCAGTATATGTATAAAGATATATACGTAATTATAGGGGCGCCTGGGTGGCTCAGTCCGCTGAGCGCCCGCTTTTGGTTTGGCCCAGGTCATAATCTCACGGTTTGTGGGATCCAGCCCCCGAGTCAGCTCCAAGCTGACAGCACAGAGTCTGCTCATGATTCTCTCTCCCCCTCTTTCTGCTCCTCCCCTACGCACAATCACTTGTTCTCTAAATAAATAAATGTGAACAAAATAAAGTTAAAGACATAGACATAATTTTTGACAAAAACAGAATCAAAGTACACATTTATTATTATTTTATTTTTTACTACACATGTATTATTATCATTGTATTTTTTACCCTGCGTTTATCTTCTATAGTAATAACAAGAATTGAGGCGGGTAATTATTTTCACCAGTCAGTTAAGGAAACTGAGACTCAGATAATTAAAGCCTGGTGCATGGTCACAGGTGGTGAGAGAGAAAAATCTCTTGGTCATCCCAGAATGACTTACTGTTCAAGGACCCCATGTCTGTGAGGGGGGAAGCCTGGAGTTCAACTGGACTGAGACAGCTTCATCCTCCCAGCTGCACTTACCCAAAAGCTTGTGACCCGAAATCTTTGTGATTTGGGGGGATTCTAGCTCGGGTGCAGGTGACCCATATGCCAAGTCCCAAAAGAGATCCGCTGAGAAGCTTCAACTGAATGATCATACTTGGAGGCAGGAATATGGCACATCCTGGGCTCCTTTCTGTATTTCCATTCTGATTCCTTTGGGAAGCAAATGGGGGCAATTCTTCTCATTAACTCCAAATGCAGCCCTTCGTGGGCACCACGTGCTGCGGTGGACAGATGGAAAGCCATCCACACAAAGGCTGACCTCTCCATCCCGTCTGGCTCCCTGGAACTGGAGGAAGATGAGACAAAGTGGACTTCCTGAGGTCCGTCCCAGAATTTATTTAATCTGCAGGATCCCAAAGCTCGGCGGGGCTGCATCAGAATCACCTGAGGAGCCTGTTGAAAGCAGTGATGCAAGGTTCTGATTCTAGAGTAGTGGATGTCAACCTTGGCTACCCATTAGAATCACCAGGGAAGCCTTTAAAAAACAAAATGGCGGAGTAGGCATGTTATGGACTGAATGTCCTCCCCAAATTCCTGTGTTGAGACCTCACCCATCTCCTATCAATGTAATGGCATTAAGAGGTGGAGCCTTCGGGAGGCCTGACCTTAGATGAGGCCGGGAGGGAGGAGCCCTTTAATGGGATTAGTGCCCTTACAGGGCTCACCCGAGAGCTGTACTTCCTGTATCTGCTCTCTGCCTTGTGAGGGTACAATAAGAAGCTGGCAGTCTGCAGCCTAGAAGGGGGGTCCTTGCCAGAACCTGGCCATGCCAGCACCCTGATCTTGGACTTCCAGCCTCCAGGAAGGTAAGAAAGAAATTCCTGTTGTTTATTATAAGCCACCCAGACTGTAATGTTTTTGTTAGAGCAATCCAAACTACTGCTCAGACAAGGCGCTCCGAGCTCCCCCAGAGAAACATTGAGAAAGCAAGCAGACACTATCAGAACTAACTTTGTCAGAACTCTGGAAAACCGTCAAGGTTTATAGCAACCAAGTGAATGCTGAACGAAGGAAAAAGCAACTTGAAAACGGCTCAGTGCAAACAGGGGTGCCGTCTGAGGCAGAGTTGTGAACAGCCCGGCTGAGTGTTGAAGGAGCACCCCAGCACAGAGGCAGTCTGCAAATACTGGGTGGTGTGTGTGTGTGTGTGTGTGTGTGTGTGTGTGTGTGTCTGTGATGTATAGTTGGTACATCATGTTATATTAGCTTCAGGTGTGCAACATAGTGATTCACCATCTCTAATACGTTATTCTGTGCTCACAAGTGTAGCTAGCATCTGTCACCAGACATCACTCTTAAGATACCGTTGACTCTATTCCCTATGCTGTGCCTTTCATCCCTGTGACTTATTCATCCCATGACTGGAAGCCTGTACCCTCCAGTCCCCTTCACCCGTTGTGCCCATCTCCTTCCTCTCTGGCAATGACCGCTTCTGAGAGGTGTGTTTTGTTTTGTTTTTAAAGTTTATTTATTTGAGAGAGCGAGAGAGCACCAGCGGGGGAGGGGCAGAGAGAGAGAGGGAGATAGAGGATTCCAAGCCGGTTCCATGTTGTCAGCACGGAGCCCAACACGGGGCTCGAACCCATTAACTGTGAGATCATGACCCGAGCCGAAATCAAGAGTCGGACACTTAACTGACTGAGCCACCCAAGGCACCCCTTGTTTGTTTTGTTTTTAGTTCCTGGTGTTCAAGGAAATCTCTGTCAAAACTCCGTGGAGCATGAGCTAAAGGAACAGAGACATCAGTGACTTCATGTGAGTTTATGTTCATTTGCTACAGCAGCGGTAGGAAGCTAACGCAGCGCTCATTGAACGTTCGCTCTGGCCGTTGGGGAGGAACTTCAGCTCCATGTTACCTGTGGTCATTGTGTTCAGTAAATACTGATCACAATAAACATAATGAATACGAGAACTCGCCGGAAGCGGTATAGCAGGAGGTCTGTTCCTTTTCTGCTTAACTGTTGGTGTCGGAAGCATCTGAAAGTACTTTGTTCAGTTTTTTAAAAAAATCTATAATTCTGAACCGGTTACTTTATTCCACGGTGCAGGCCTGATTCCACACTTTGGCGAAAGTTAATAATTTTTTAACAGGTAGAGGCGGCGGTGAAATGGAACACACCTCAGGTCGGAAGTCCGAAAGTTGGGCCCTGGTCTCAGCTCCACCTCTATCTGGCCGTGTGACTTAGGTCATCTTGCCTCCTCTCTTTGGGTTTTGTTTTCCCCATTCAGAAAATGAAGGAATTAGATCAATAATAACTCCCATGTGTCAAATGCCTTCAATGCGCAATTTATACATGTGGTCTCATTTGAGCCACATAAAAACTGTGCAAGGTATCATCCCCATTTTATAGTTGAGAAAACGGAGAGGCCCAGAGAGGTTAAGTGACTTTCCCAAGGTCACGGAGTATCAGGCAGAGCTGTGATTTAAAACCAGGACTGTTTGACTCTTTGATAAGCCCCTCTACCTTTCCATGTTTTGGAGGTCAACAGTGTCTTTACAGAACATGCTTAGGAGGCACCTGCTTTTCTCTGTACATCATAGTGAGGATGATGGGTCTCTCTAGCTTCCCGCTTGAGGGCTCTGGAACCTGGTCCATCTCTTGTGTTTCTGAGAACCTCTGATTCAGCCCCTCAGAGACTTCCCTCACAACCACGTATCCCTCCTCTCACCTCTAACAGACACTACGAGGTGCTGAACCAATGTCTGGCCTCTCCTTTTTACTTAGTAACAGAGTCCTAATTTTGTTCGAATAAAATGTACCCACTTAAAAACACCTGCCCGCATTCCCTTACAGGTGCACCCTTACAGGTGGTCCCCTGACCCAGTTCTGACCAATAAGATGTAAGTGGACATTTGGGTGGGGATTCTTGGGGATCTATCTTCTTCATACTAAAAGGTGGGAGAAGTCAGCAAGCCCGAGGCACAAATTGCCTTTGTTTTCATCGTCACCTGGAACATAGGTGAGGTTTCTGGAAGTGCAGCAGCCATCTTGTGACTATGAGGGTGAGTGCCACCTGCTAAGGATAGCAGAGCCGGAAGACCAAAGAAACTTCTCTGTAATCGGTCCTCTGTACCAGCCTGGATTGCCTAGACTTCTTGTCACATGAGAAAAATAAAGCTTTATTTGGTCAGATTTCTGTTCTGTCAACTTCATACCATCCTGACAGTTTCTCTGAGAAAAGTCTCTCCTCTGCCCTGTAGGCCTGACATGTGGCCTTAATAAGCACCTGTGGTGACTCAAAAATAGACCAGGGGGGAAGAGAAATTGGCCATGGCTGTGATTCTGAACTTGCTGAGCCATCACCTGTTCAATCCATGCTCTGAAGAAGAGTCTGTTAATTACATTCTCCTTGGCCAGCCAGAGCACAGGAGGCTGCGTCCGTGTGTTCTCAGGGAAGCTCAAATATAGCTCAGGCTCCTTCACTGCTTTTGCTGAGTGTGCAGCTTCTGCGTGTCTGGCAGCCCCAGCGAAGAATGGAGAAGCTTTTCCCGGGAGGTTAGAGTCTGAAGAAGGTGCTAGAAAACAGGGATGCTGGCAAGGTCTGGCTCAAGGAAACAAGATCTTCCCTCCCGCCTTCTGCAAGGTGAGTATTACACCTCCTAGTTAGCAGGTGACAAAACTTGCTTGAAGTCCAAACTGAGGCTCAGAGACTGAAGTGGCCGTGTGTCAGTCTGAGCATTTGGTTGTATGCAAAGAAGCAGACTCTGTGTAGCTGGAGGAAAAAAATAGTTTGGGGGAAGAATATGGGATGGCTCTCAGAATTTCAGGCGAAGCTGAGAAACCAACTTGAACAAAGGGAACCATAGTTCTAGGTGGTCTGGATAGCAGAATTCCAGCATTGGGATGACGTAGCTTCGGTCATGGGCCCACGCCACAATTAAAGAGGGCAGGATGCCTTACCTGACCATCTTTCTAGATGGTGCTGGAAAAGGTGGTTTTCCTGGGGCACCTGCCTGGCTCATTCGGTGGAGTGTGCAGCTCTTGACCTTGAGGTCGTGAGTTCCAGCCCCACATCAGGTGTAGAGATTGCTTAAATAAATAAATTTTCTAAAAATCTAGAAAAGAAAAAGAAAAAGTCGTTTTCCTGAAGCTACCAGAGGGTTCAAGTACCAGAATAATGCAAGAGGATGTTGGGCGGCAACACAAAACAAAAAAAAATGTCCATGGCAGGTAGTATAGAATTGGTCAAGGGGATGGGTTTGGGGAGCTGGCTGACTTTAGTTAAAATCTTAGCTGTGCTCTTTGGCCAAACCCATTAACCTCTTAAGCCTCAATTTCCTCATCTGTGTGTAATGAGGATGAGTCGTATTCAGATCTACTAGAACATACGATTTTGTCCCCCACCCCCTCCAAATGTTCTATCCCCAGCACCTAGCCGAGTGCATGCTTGCAGCTGATGCTAAGTACATATTTATGGAAGGAGTGAATGAACTCTACATTTGTCCCAGAATACCTCTTATGTAGGAAGCTATTTGGTTGAAAATATAACGTGATAGGTGCTTGAAGTGGAAAGTGAGCACCCCTGCTGCCTCACTGCCTCCCTCTGGGGAGGGAGGGGAAGGAGGAGAAATCTAGGCAGACGCCCTGAGGTAGATAAAAGGACATCCACTCTGCAGACTCTTCCCCCGACACTCCCCACCAGCACGCTGACCTGCTTACTCACTTCAGTCACTCTGCTCTCGTCCTCACAAGCGAGGCTCTTTCGCTGAAAACAACAATCCCACGTTGAGCGCAGGATAGATTCATTCTAGCAATCTCCAGGACTTCCTGGCATAATGTTGGCGTGTTAAACACTACTGATAGGTTTGATGGGTTAAGAAGGCTAAAGTCACCACACCCCTGCGTTTCCCAGTGAACCATGACGTAGAGTGGCAAACAGAACAAAATCACAGCCCTGGAGAATGTGTGCATTGTTAAAACAAAACACACACCCAGCAGGACATCACTGGTGAAATGAATGCATTGCGACTTTCTCAGTCATGTTTTCATTCACTAGTCTCAACGAGATGAAATTCTGAGTAGTTTTGTTCCCCAGGGCTACTGTAGAAATACAACGCAGAAAAGAAAGAGACCAACTTTGAAGAAGTAAGGATTTTGGTATCCTTGGTCCCTCTAATAACCAGCACCTTTGCTATACTCATCGTCACCCTCAGAAGCTCCGCCGTCACCATGCTCCCCAATTACCACCACCACCACCACCATTTTCTTCCCCATAAAAATTCTCATCAGCATTGTTATCACTACCTAGTAAATGACACTGGGGCCCCACCCAGATGCCCTTCACTAGGCCGCTGTGCTCATCCCCCAGCTGCTGTGAGAGTTGGTTGCTCACAGCTCACGGCCACTCCCTTCTGACAATTCACCTCAGCCAGTGGAACATCCTTGACAGGAAATCCCTGGGAATCTGTGCCCCTGAAGACCTGTGCCCCTGTGTACCCAATGACCAACTAACTGGATGCACAGTCCCCCACCGCCTTGCATCAGGCTGGGACAACCCTCTTTGGAATTAGGCAGTGGCTAGACTGGAGCTCTACCCATATTTTTTTTGCCTACCTTTCTCCCTAGTCGTATTCTCCTTCCCTCACCCCCTCAAAGGCTTCACCCGAGAGATCCCTCAATAAGTCACTTGTACTTGTACTGGCCAGCTCTAGCTCATGAGGGTCAACTGCACACTTTCTTCCCAACTCTGTGCTTAGTGACATTGCGTTGATAGCTTGGAATCAGACATGGTGGGAGTACTTACACCATGGAAGCTGGCAAAAACACTCTTGTTATTGTTCATTTTGAAGTGCTAGTTGTTAAATATTTACTGCATACCACCAGGCACAGGTCGGCCATACAATTCCAAACGTTTGTTGGAATGCCAGCCCTAAGTTGTCACTTGAGGGGCTGAGGTAGATTCCCACCCCTGGGGGGACTTATCCATAGGCTACCAGTGGTGTATGAATTATGTGGTGAGAAAAAAATGGCTTAGGTCAGCAGGTGTCTCGTGGAATTGGGTAATCAATAAGTTGTGACCAGTTGGCAAGGAGAATTGAATAATGCTAATAATCATAGCTGTCGTTTATTGAATACTAAGTTAAATTTGTGTTGCGCTAAGCACTTTGCATGAATTATTCTTGTGTAAGTCTTATAATACCCCTTGCAGGAATATTATCACCCCATTTTATCAGATTGAACAAGCTCTAGAGGTAAAGTCCTTGCCTAAGGCCACATAGCTTATTGGTGCAAGCATTGGGATTTGACCCCCAGTCTTTCTGACTCCAGAGCCTGCATTCATAGCCACTCGTGAAACAGATCTGGGGGCCCAGATAGGCAAAAGCCACAGGCACAGTGATGATAAGAATAAGTAGAAACTAGATTAAGGTGAATGTGCTCATCAGGACACCTTGGTTTCAAGTTGAAAAAACCAAACTTGAATCAGCTTCAAGAAAAAAGGATTCTTCACTGGCTCAAATCTATCCTTAGGAGGAACAAAACTAAGGCGGGCCTTAGGGCTGACTGGAAGAAGAGTCTAGAATCCAGAACCATGCAATTCTCTCTCTCTCTCTCTCTCTCTCTCTCTCTCTCTCTCTCTCTCTCTCTCCTTTCCCTTTCCCCCCTCTCCCCTTTGTTTCTCTTTGCATCCTGGCTGGACACATCCTAGGGAAAGGCTTTCCCAGCTACCCTGGACCTTTGTTACTATTCAGTTGCAGAGGGTAGCTGTCCAAGGCATCCAAAGGGTGGTGGGATCCTGAAACCGGAATTCGTGCCAGGTGACTCTCTGATCAGTGAGGAGACACAGAGCTTATGACGATGAAAAACCTTATGGAGAGTGGGTTGTCGCCACAGCTTCCCCTGGGGATTAGAATTCCCGTACTTGACCACGGTTCTTCCCAAGCAGCAGATAGCGTGAAGTGGAAGACAGAGAGCGTAGGTTTGGTGTCACAGAGATCTAATTTCACACAGTGGCTTTCCCGTGCCACCCCGTACTTTGCCTGAGAGATAGCTGATGGTTAACTGGCAGTGTGGCTTCGGGCAAGTCTCTTCACTTCTCTGAATCTGAATTTGCCCACGTGGGATGTGGAGATGATCATCACGCTTAGTTGGCAGCATTGTGAATGTTACACGAGTGAGGTGTAAGCAGAGACGGTGCTTGGTTAGTGTTAGTTCCCACATCCACTCGCTTTCCCAACAGAACCAATCCTCCTTTGTTAGGTCGTTTCTGACTAGGCTGGTGGGGTGGCCTCTACTCTTACCCAGGGATACAGGGGAAAGGGAAATGTGTTATATGAAAACTATCCGGACAAGGCCCTAATTCTTTGCTCTGCCAGCAGTTACATAAATCCCAAAGTCATCTCTATCTTTCCCCGCCGCCCTGGCTAGCCTCCAGACCAATTAAACATTGATGGTGTAGCTATACTTATCTCCATCTCCCTCTCCCAATCAAGGCTTGGACATCAATTCTCCCTTTCAAATAAAAAATTTAACCCTCACATTTTTGGATTCTTCGGTTTATGAAGCACTTCCAGATTCGTTGACTTCACATACTTATTATAGGAGTTAAAGCAATATGGAAAAGTACAAAGAAGGAAGTGAGAAAGTCAAGTGATCAAGGTCAACAGCACGAAGGGTAAGTCATGTTGATATTATGTGCCCCTGCTATGATGTGATAGGAAGAGCACATCACTCCCCCCAAACCTATAATCTCAGTCTAATCATGAGGAAGTGGGAGACTAGCGGAAATTGAGGATATTCTACAAAATAAGTGACCACTACTCTTTGCAAATGTCAAGACTATGAAAGACAAGGAAAGAGTGAGAACCTGTCATAGGCCAGAGGAGACGTGACATCTGAATGCAAGATGGTATCCTGGTTTGGAAACTGGGACAGAAAAAAGGACATCAGTGGAAAAATTGGACAATCCGAATGAAGTCTGTAGTGTAGTTAATCATATTATGCATATTACCCAGTTAATTTCATTTTGATAAATGTACCGTGCTTATGTAAGGATGTTAACATTAGAGCAAGTTAAGTGAAGAATAAGTGAGATGGTACTTTTTGCTCTATCTTTGCAACTCTTCTGTAAATCTACAATTATTTCAAATTTAAAAGTCGAAAAACAAAACCAAAAACACCTGAGATTTGCATAATTCACATGAGATGAATGTCATGCCCAACATCTTTCAATGCATGTACACAGATAATCAGAAATAGGTTTATCAAAATTGTTTCATATTATAAAATTCTTCTTTAATTTTGAGAGCTATTTCATATATTTGACTGGGATTTAATAGAATTTTTGTAGATGAAAGAATATCTGAACTTTAGATAGCTCTTTTTCCACCAAAAACAATATTAGCTCATCAAAGATCCCTCTGGAAAACATCAAGAGGTTGCAGCCATCATCATTTTTTTTTTTTTTTTTTGAGACAGAGAGAGACAGAGCATGAACGGGGGAGGGGCAGAGGGAGACACAGAATCGGAAGCAGGCTCCAGGCTCTGAGCCATCAGCCCAGAGCCTGATGCGGGGCTCGAACTCATGGACCACGAGATCGTGACCTGAGCTGAGGTCGGATGCTTAACCGACTGAGCCACCCAGGCGCCCCACATCATTTTTAACTAAATATTTCAATTTCAGATAGCAACTACCTGCAGTGAAACATTGGCAGTTTTTAAAAAGTATTTAATGTTTATTTATTTTTGAGAGAGAGAGAGAGTGCGAGTGGGGGAGGGGCAGAGAGAGAGAGGGAGACACAGAATCCGAAGCAGGCTCCAGGCTCTGAGCTGTCAGCAAAGAGCCCAATGCGGGGCTTGGACTCACAAATCAAGAGATCATGACCTGAGCCGAAGCTGGACGCCCAACCAACTGAGCCACCCAGGCGCCCCGAAACATTGGCACTTTTATGCTTTTCCCCATCCCTTCTCCCCAAACTTCCCATTTTGCATTAGTTATGTTATTATGTTTACATTGTTGAGTGAAACAGTTAGAGGTTGCTTTTAGTCATGAGTTACAGAAAACAGTAGCTTAAATAAACAAGTAGTGAAGAGTTAGACAGTCACTGCCTCAGGTTCAGGGCCTCAAGAATGTCAGGATTGGGGTCTCTGCAAGTCTTTTGGGGTTTTCCTCATAATTACAAAACAGCTGCTGCAGCTCCAGCCACCATGTCTCTATTTCACTAGAAGAAGGAGAAAATGACTCTATCAAGAAAGCTTTCCACAAATTCTTAGTCTATATCTCATTGGCCGTAACAGTGTTATATGCCGCCCCTGGCAGTAACAGAGGTTAGGAAATGTGGGATTTTTTTTTTTTTTTTTTACTAGGTACATTTGATGGACCCAATCTGAATTGGTATTTCTTAGTAGGGAAGGAAGAGCTGCTAATTCTCAGTTATTTTTTTCTTATTCTATATTTAGGCATATTTAATACTTACAGGTAATCTTATATACCAAAGCTTCTTTGTACCTAAATTCTTTATTTTGATCCACTTCTTGGTTGGCAGGGTTTCATTGTCAGGGATGAGCTGAGGCTCAGGAAGCAGCCACGAAAACCTGCCTTGCACCCCCTCTCATTTCTCCACTGCGCTGGAATCGGACTCTAAATGGAAGGAGGGAGTCAAGAGGGCCCCAATCTGGCTCCCTCATCCGGGCAGAAGCTGTCCCTTTAAAAGAGAGAGGAGGCAGAGTTGGCTTACTGCTTCCAGAAGAGGCTGACTGACAGCCAGTGTGCTCCCGGGAGGCCTGATGTCATCAGCAGTGAGCAACAAGGCATCTGACTGGCAGCAGAATGAGGAGTCCAGGAGCCTTGGCTGTGACTGGGGCGGGGGGGGGGGGGGGGGTCCTCTGCACAGCACCCACCGAGCAGGCATTTAAAGTTGCAGGAATTGGGTCCATCCCAGGCTCTTCAGGGCCCCTCTCTCAGCGTTACCTATCACGCAGGGCTTCTCTCCTCCATTCTCTCCATCCTTGGAACGGGGGCGTCCTGCCTGCAAGACCAGACTCCCGTTCCAGCACTGGAACCACCCCCCGAGTGCCAGGTCCAGACCATACCTGGCTCTCAAGTGCATGCTCTCCTTCCCTCCTCCCCTCTGATGATGAACTTGACACTATTTTTTTTTCTAATTGTAAAAAAAAAAAAAAAAAAAAAGGAAGGAAAGAAAGTACCAGTTGACTCTTGTACGTTGCTGATGCCCACGCAGTTGAAAATCACGTATAACTTTTGACTCCCCCAAAACTTAACTGCTAATAGCCTACTGTTGACTGGAAGCCTTATTGATAACATAGATGGTTAATTAACAGTTATTTTGCATGTTGTCTGTATTATACACTGGATTCTTACAATAAAGTGAGCTGGAGAAAAAGTGTTATTAAGAAAATCATAAAAAAAGAGGACATGTACAGTATGAGACTGTATATATGGGGAAAAATCTGCATCTAAGTGCACCCGTGCAGTTCATGGTCAACTGTACAGAGAACACTGTAAAGAATAAAGTGAAAATTATGCTTAGCCACAATCACTGCTAACATTCTTCTGTTCTTTTCCTTTAGGGCTTTTCCTATACATTTATGTACTTTTTTCTTTTTTAGAGAAACCTAACTTCTATAAAGCACTTATATTAACGTTTTAATTATACAGCTGGATTAATATTTAGGTATGCATCCACCAGCGTCAGCCAACCCAGATCAAGATCTAGCACATTTCCTGTACCCTAGCAGGCTTCCCAATTGACAACCCCTTCCCTTGATCTTGATCACTTCTCTGGTCTTTCCTACCTTTGAACTTCATAAAAATGGTATAGATGCATTTTTAAAATTAAAACGGGACATAGCTGTTTTACATTTTTTTTTTCAGTGAGTATATCATGAATATTTCCCTGTCATAATTTTTTCCAGATTTCTTTTTAATGACTGCATTTTGTCATACTATTCTACAGGATTTATTTAATTATCCTTCACTTCTTACACAATTAAGTTTATTTCTGAGTTTTTGCTATTTCAAACGGTACTGTGTAGGACATCACTTTCATACTTTTCCGGAACACCAGTTCTTACGCTCTTCTGCTTTTCACTATAGGACAGTGAGCTGGTTCAGAGCACGGTGTTTGGAGTGAGAGAGATGGGGGTTTCAGCCCCCGCCTGTCACGCGATAGGCTTGAATTTGTGCAATTTTCGACAAATTTTGTTGAGCCTCAGTTTCCCCACCTGAAAATGGACGTGGCAATCCCCATCTCACCGTATGTGGCTGCAAGGCCTGATTGAGGTTTAAGCGTAAAGAGCTCAGCATATTGCCTGGCACAGACTGAACACCCAGTAAATGTTAAGCGGCTATTATCCATCTTTGTGTTCAATTCTAATTATTTCCTTAGGAAAGTTTCCTAGAAGGAGGATTGCTGGATCCAAGAGTGCTTGTCTTTGGGGTTTTTAACGCAGCCTCTGCCAAATTGCCCTCCGGATAAGCTGTGCCAACACACGGAACTACCGGCTGGGCGTGAGATTGCCCCTCCACCACCCTCTCTCTCAGTAAGAGTATCACCACAAAAAAGAGAGTGAGAAAGAAGGAAAGAACAAAGAGAAGGAAAAAGAAAAAAGAAACCTTGCCCATCAGATAAGGGGGGGAAATCTCTTATTGTTTTGCTTCTAGTGAGATTGATCATTTCCTTTCCTTGTATTGGCCACCTGTTTTTCTTCATTTGGAGATTTGCCTGGTCAGGTCTTTTGCTGTTTTTTTTTTTCTGTTGGGACATGTGCTGGTGTTTCAATAATGGGACTATTATCTGGTTTAAGAAGTCCTGTTCCATCCGGCCTGGGCTACAGTTCCTGTAATAGGGCTTTGGCCTTGGTCCCCATTCCCACGTTCCTACCTTGGCGGTCTACCTGATTTCCTGGTTCCTGTAGGCTTGGGCTTCTCTAGGGCCTTGCCAGGACCTCTTGCTCTCTCACCATCCCATACCTTGCCAGCCTGAGATGCGTAGTGCCCAGAACAGCTAATAATTCAGTGTCTCTTTTTCCCTTTAAATGCATGTTTGCTCAACATTTGTTTAGAAGAGAGGCTAGGTGATGCACAGAAAAAGAGCTGGGAAGGAAGGATCCTTGTGGCAACAAGTAATTCAGCTCTAGCCTTGAACTTGTATAACCAGCTCAATGAGACTAGCACCCTGCAGTTAAGAAGGCTCATCTCCCTTAGAAGGCAGTTTAACTGCAAATCATCTTCTCCCTCCCCCAACACCCAAGCAGTTTAAGTAACCCCTTCAAACAGGGGTGGTGGTACCCTTGAAAGGAACCCAGGTCAGTATTATTCTCTCCATCTCATTTCATGTAAAGTTGTTTTAGAGCCCCAGATATACACAGCACCTTCAATAGATTGGAACCCTTGGCAACTACCCATCTGATTATTGCTTTCCTGGTTCTGCCTGGTCCTTATAGGGGCCTGGGTTTCTGAGATCTTCGGGGTCATTTCTTGCCAAAGAGGGCGATCCAGGAGACAGGGTCACGAAGAGAAGAGTATAAAAAACCGGGCTGGGGGTGCCTGGGTGGCTCAGTCGGTTGAGAGTCTGATTCTTGATTTCGGCTCAGGTCATGATCTCGCAGTTTGTGGGTTCGAGCCCTGTGTTGGGCTCCGCACTAAGCGTGGAGCCTGCGTAAGATTCTCTCTCTCCCTCTCCCTCTGCCCTTTTACATGCACAAACTCTCTCTCCCCCTCCAAAACAAACAAACCCCAAACCCTGGCTGTCCTGAAAGAAGATACCATTCCCACATATTAAATTGGAGAATATTTTAAAAAGAAGGAAAGAAAATGAATTACCTAGACATTACCCTAGCTAAGCATGTCAGAGAAAGCTCACTAAAGGAGGCGTTTATTTCTTGGATAAATGGAGATATGTTTGTGAAAGGTAAGTCACAACATTGTAATGGTGTCAGTTTATATAATTCTAGTCGATATCTGGGGGAGAGGAATTGGATAAACCAATTCTAAAATTTGCATGGCAGATAAGCTTTCCATGAATAGCTAAAGGAAGTAGTCTCAAAAATAAAAGCAAAGGTGGGGATCTCATCCTACCAGATATTAAGACCTATTATAAAGTCTAATTTTTCCAAGTGTGCTGTTAATTCAAGCACTGTAGACCAATGGAACAGAAGAGAAGAATTCAGAAAGGACAGATTATTCTAACAGTGTTGGAGAAAGTGAGTCTGCTGTATGGAAAAAATAAAATAACATCCTATCTCATATCATGTAAAGACAAACTTCAGATGGTTTAAGAAGCTATACAAAATCGAAAGGCAAATCTTTATGATGTTGAGTTAGGGAAGCATTTCTTAAATAAGATACAAAACGTCCAAACCATAAAGGAAAGAACTGATGGATTTCTGCTCAATAAATGACATCGCAGACAAAGTTAATGAATGATTAATAGACCAAGAAAAGGTATTTGCAGCATATTTACGACAACAGACGGTTAAAAATTAAAATCTAAATTATATAAGAAACTTAGTAGTAAATCAGCAAGAAAAAAATCTGGCAACCCAATAGAAAAATAGGCAAACTCACTTTCTGAGGAACTCAGGGAGTGAATAAACATATGAGGAGAAACAACTTCTTAGAAATCAGAGTAAGAGGGGCGCCTGGGTGGCTCAGTCGGTTAAGTGGCCGACTTCGGCTCAGGTCATGATCTCACAGACTGTGAGTTCGAGCCCTGCGTCGGGCTCTGTGCTGACAGCTCAGAGCCTGGAGCCTGTTTCAGATTCTGTGTCTCCCTCTTTCTGACCCTCCCTCGTTCATGCTCTGTCTCTCTCTGTCTCAAAAATAAATAAACGTTAAAAATTAAAAAAAAAAAAAGAAATCAGAGAAAGAAAAATCAAAACAACAGCATTCTGCTTTAGATTCATCAGACTGACCAAAAAAAAAAAAAAAAAAAAAAAAAATCAAGTGCTGGTTAGGACATAGGGAAATGAGAACCTAATTCCTCGTAAGTTAGCGTAGCCACTCTGAAGAGTAATTTCAAAGTAATATTCGTGAAACTGAATTTATTTTATCTTATTTTACTAAGATTAAAACATTTTAATTTATTTTAATTTTTAATTTTTTAATGTTTGTTTATTTTTGAGAGAGAGAGAGAGAGCATGCAAGTTGGGGAGGGGCAGAGAAAGAGGGAAGCAGATGATCCAAAGTGGGCTCTGTGCCCACCTCAGAGAGCCCGATGCGGGGCTCGAACTCACAAACTGTGAGATCATGACCTAAACCGAAATCAGACACTTAACCAACTGAGCCACCCAGACGCCCCAAAATTCAAAATACCTTAACCCATTACTTTTCAAATTGTGGGTCATGGGCCATTAACAAGTTATAAAATTAGTTCAATAGGTTGTGATCAACATTCTAAAAAGGAAGTTAAATAGAATAAAACACATCAGAATGTTTTTCTTATGATAAGGATAAGCACTATTTCACAAGACTTTGTTTTACCTGTGTATGTGGAGGGAGCCTTACCAGACTATGATGGAAAAAAGTCTTTCTTAGGATGGGTCACAGTCAAAAGAGTTTGAAAGACACTGCTATCCCTGCTACCCAGCAATCCCACTTCTGCTTGGAAACTCTAGCTGAAATAGAGAGAGGGGAACGAAGATATTCATCACAGTGTTGTTTATAACTGCAACATGATGGCAACCAGTTACATCAGCCTGAAAATGAATCTAAACAATGGAGACAAAAATTGAATGGTCGTTAAAACAAATGAATTTGAGGGGCACCTGCATGGCTCAGTTGCCTCAGTGTCTGACTCTTGATTTCAGCACAGGTCATGATCTCATGGTTCTTGGGATTTAGCCCCTCATTGGGCTCTGTGCTGACAGTGAGGAGCTGGCTTGGGATTCTCTCTCTCTCTCTGCCCCTCTCCCACTTGCACACACACATGTGCACTCTCTCTCACTCCCTCAAAATAAATAAACATTTGGAAAAAAAAAACCCAATGGGGCACCTGGGTGTCTCAGTGGGTTAAGCGTCCGACTTTGGCTCGGGTCATGATTTGCATTTCGTGAGCTCGAGCCCTGCATCGGGCTCTCTGCTGTCAGCACACAGCCTGCTTTGAAATATTTTTTAAAATATTTATTTATTTTTGTGAGAGAGAGAGTGAGTGGGGGAGGCAGAGAGAGAGAGATGGAGACACAGAATCTGAAGCACGCTCCAGGGTCTGAACTGCTAGCACAGAGCCCAACGCGGGGCTCAAACTCATGAACTGTGAGATCATGACCTGAGCCTAAGTCAGTTGCTTAACCGACTGAGCCACTCAGGCATCCCTGTGTAGAGTCTGCTTTGGATCCTCTCCCTCTCTCTCTGCTCCTCCCTGCTCACGCTGTCTCTCTCTCTCTCTCTCTCTCAAAAATAGATAAACATTAAAAAAAAAACAAATGAATTTAAGTTACATAAATTAGGATAGATCTCAGTTTAAGAAAACAAACAGTATTGGTTGAACAAAAAGGGGTAATAGAATGTAATATATAGCACAATAGGACTTACCGTGAGGTTTTATAAACGCCCTCCCAAAGCAGTATTATATATTGTTTGAGGATACACATACGTGCGTACACAGAGGTTTTGAGGGTGGATTGCCGATGCTTGTACATCTGACACGTCAGAGTGGATGTCTGGTGGTGGGGGGGAGTAGGAGCGACGTAGTAATAGGACTGTGATGGCAAACAAAAGGAATCACAAAGAGAATAGCTAATTTGAGAGAATGGGGAATGATGTCATATGCTTCTGGAGAGTGAAGAGTGGTTCAGTATTGTTCGGGGAGATTTGTCAATACTTCTTAAAATCTTTGATATCGTGCGTCTTTTTGACCGTTGATTCCTCGTCTAGAGAAGTCTTTATGCATGTGTCCAGCAACTGAACTACAAGAGTATTTCTTTACATTTTAACATGAGAGCAAAAACATTAAATCATATGAAATGTTACTCGGTAATTTAAAAGACTGACATAGAGGTGTATTTATTGCTGTGGGAAAATGTTCATGATAGGAAGCTAAGTGGAAAAAAACAAATCACAGGCCATGAAACTACTTACAGTATGAGACCATTAAAAAAGCACTTAAACGAAACACGGTCAAGGGGAGGGGAGAGGAAGAAAACACATCAGGTTAAAATTGGCTGTCTCTGGGTAGTGCGATGAGATGATTGTCAATTTTTCCTTTCTGTTTCTTTTCTCCCCAGAATTTCCGAAAATGTGCAAACATTATTTTTGTGATAAAATACATTTATTTTGATTTGAAAATTGAGCAGGCTACCTAGATGGTTTGTCAAATGGAAGGAACTAGGTTGAGAAGAGGGAAAGAGGCACAAAACTATGGGGATGGGAAAACAGGAGATGGGCAAGGAGGTCAGAAGCAGGGAGGGCAAGAAGAAAGTCTAGACAATGGAGGGCCTGGCGGTCTCTTATACTCTGCAGCCTAGGGGCTTGGCCAGGAGGAGCAGTCAAGGTGCTGAGTCTTGGCCCTGACCCAGCCCTACAGGCAGCTTGCCAGTCTTCAGATGCCCAGTGGCCCGGACTCCACCATGTCCTGGCAACTGTCCTGTTTATCAGGCTGGGAGTAAAAATCCCCCAAGTATGGAGCTCCGTCCACCACTTAAAATACTTAAGGCTTAAGCCACTGTCAGCCTCAGCTTGGTGCAGCCAGGAGACAGTGGAGGGTTCCCTGAGGGTCACATGTAATGGCCTCAGGTCTAAAGAGTGCATAAATGAGCCATCCAAATGGGCAGGACCCGGAGAAGCCCTGAGACAGAAAGAATGTCTCAGGTGCTGCTGAGTATCAAATTACCATAAACGTAAGGGCTTAAACAACACACACACACACACACACACACACACACACATACATTTATTATCTCGTAGTTTCTGTGGGTCAGGATCTAGGCAAGGCTCTGCTGGGTTTTCTGCTTCAGCGTCACTTGGGAGGTTGCAGTCAAGGTGTCGGCCTGGATCGTGGTCTCGTCTGCGGGCTCAATCTGCCTCCAAGCTCAGCGGGTTGTTGGCAACGTTCGTTTTCTCTGGACCTTTGGACCAAGAAAAGAACCGTCTTGATTCCCAGTGGGCTGCTGGCCGAAGGCTGCCCTTGGACCTGTCTGACGTGACCATTTGCCCCAGCAAGCATGCAAACTGGGAAGGGCAAGAGAGAGGGTATGTTAGCAATGTAGATGCCACTCTCAAATGTGATGTGATCACGGGACCAACATGCCATCACTTTGGTCACACATTACTGGCTAGAAGCAAGTCACAGGTCACCCCCACATTCAAGGGTATTTCATGGGTGCCCAGGGCACGGGCACAGATCCTGGGGGTGCGGATCATCTTGGAGTCAGCCCACCCAAGGGGCAACCTGGAGAACAACAAGCAGAAACAAGAGGGTGTGAGGCCAAGGTGTGGGATGGGGCCCCCTGGTGACGGGATGTCCAAAACTGTTTCGGTTGTAGCCCTGGAAGCACATCCTGGGAAACCCCTACGTCCCAGGGAAACCAGAGCAGTTGGCCACCCTGCCTGGCAGGACACAGATGGTTTTAGGTGGTGTCACATGACCTAAACCAGACAGTCTCCATTTCATGGACAACGTCTTCACTTGGTGCTGCTCTGTCTCGTCGCTTCTCTACGACCGTCAATGAGCCTTTTCTCAAGGATACCGCTGGCTTCAGACTCAGGCCTTCTGCAGGCCACGGTATCGCCCTACAACTTAATGCTGTTTCTGTTTTGTCCTATTTACCGCTTTGGTTACCTTCTATTTATGGCAAGTGATACTGGCTCTTCATTTATAGAAGTGATGTAAAGATTTGGTCCCCAATAAATGCATCTAAACAAAAAGCAAGCCAGCTTAAGGAATAGCAGCAAAAACAATACCTGTGGCTGACGACCATTGCATACATCCAGGAGGCCCGTCGATACCACCTGCTACTCCCACCGCACTGGCCTCTCTTCCTCTTCCCCAGCCCGGCAGGCACACTCCCACCTCAGGGCTTTTGCACTAGCTGCTCCCTCTGCCTGGAACATTCTTTCTCCAGTTGTCTACATGAGTCACCCCTTCAGGTTTTGCCTCAGATGTCACCTTCTCATGACGCCTTCCCCAGCCATCCTGCATGACATTATCGGTCCCTCTCTGGACACCCCCAGGGATCCTTCGCTACTTCATATACTTCATTCAACAGCACTTACCACCAACCAAACAATATAGTTTGGTTGCTTGTGTGTTTGTTTGGCTTATTTCTCTTCTTCATTGTCTGTTTCTCCCCATTAGAGTATCAGTTTCATGAGGACAGTCACTTTTGTCTGTTTGAGTATTGTTTTCTGCACTCTCTGGGACCTAGAACAACGTCTGGCTCAAAGGAGGTGCTCAGTAAATATTTACTCTTCAGGTGCTCTGTGATGTGTGCATGAGTCAGCGTGGTTCGCAGGTACAAGGCTGGGGAGAGGGCTGTCATTACTTATTCCCCTCCCACACGTTTCTCCAGGGGTCCAGGACCTACACTCACATTTCTCCCTGTCTACCCCTTTGCCCCCCAAAATCAACATTTAGAGATGGCTCGGAGAAGCTCTGGCTGAGTCTGGGTTTACTTGGTATTTATTTATTTTTTTTATTTATTTATTTTTTTAACGTTTATTTATTTTTGAGGCAGAGAGAGACAGAGCATGAACAGGGGAGGATCAGAGAGAGAGGGAGACACAGAATCTGAAACAGGCTCTGGGCTCTGAGCGGTCAGCACAGAGCCCGACGCGGGGCTCGAACTCACGGATCGTGAGATCATGACCTGAGCCGAAGTCGGACACTTAACCGACTGAGCCACCCAGGCGCCCCTACTTGGTATTTAATAAAACATATTGGAGAGATGCAGGGGAATGTCAAAGAGTCATTGGCAGGAAATATAGTCAGGTGAGTATATCCATGGGATGCTTTTGGTGACAAAACAAACAAACAAACAAACAAACAAAACCAAACCAAAAAGCCCAAGGCAAAATGTATTTAAAAATAATGAAATGTATATGCTAACGATTACACCAACCCACTAAGTAGGGCAGCTCCAAGGTTGGTTAATTCAGTGGCTCAATGACATCATTAAGGATCTGGGTTCTTTTACCTGTTCTGCCATCCACTGTCTCAGCTCTGTCCTAATTTAGCTTCCCTCCTGGTTGCAATAAGAATATGTCCGGCCATGGAAAAGGTAATGTTTCTCTCTAGTGAATATTTTTCAAGAGTGAGGGCACATTTCCAAGTAGCTGCTTGCCCCCCAAATCTCACTCCCTTCACATGGGTCAGAAGTGAGTCCTGGGCATACATCAGACACTGGTAAGAGGAATGTGATGCCCATAGTGGAGGGTGAATTACCCAAATAAGAGAGGAAGGGGCAGGAAGATGGGTTTGGGTAGACAACCCACCATGTAGGTTTCAGATGCCCTCATGAAGGAATAGAACCGAGAACTTTCATACCAGACACAAAGGTTGCCTGTTCCCCATTCCCCCAGTTTGATTTGCTCTGTTCATCTCCACAGACTTCTTTTTCAATTTCCTGCTTCTCTGGGCAGTCGGGCTTTCTTCACTCGCGTGGTCCATGGCCCAGACAAGGCTCCATTAGCTTCAACTTCTTCATTTCTTCTCCCAGTTGAAGTACAAATACCCAGCAGTGAACATATTCGCTAGGGAAGGCTAACAGCCACAAATGTGATTGAAATCTCAGCGACTTCAGACGATACAGTTTTATTTCTTGCTTACAACACAGCCCGGTTTGGGTGAGCATGTGTGTGTGTGTGTGTGTGTGTGTGCACGCGCGCGCACGCTGATCAAGGTGACCCAAGAAAAGCAGCAAAATCTTGATCCTGCGGTTGCAGCCGGTGAAGTCTTGCTTCAGGGCAGCCCAAACCAGGTCTGCTCTAAAGCTTGACTTCATTCCTTCTGTCTTCCTGTCTCCAAAGATTTCCCTCCCTCTCTCTTGTTTCTGCCTCTGCCTCTTTTGTTGTTGGGTCTCTCTGTTACTGTGCCCCTGTCTCTTTTCTCGTCTCGGTTTCTTTCAACTCTTTGTTTCCTTTTTTCTCTGTCTCTTGTCCAAAGTGGTGATTTATTGGGGCAGAAATCACACCTCCTACCCAGTTTTTTTTCTCTCTGTTTTTTTAATTTTTATTTTTTAAATGTTTATTTCTGAGAGAGAAAGAGAGAGAGGTGGGAGGGGGGCGGGGGGGGGGGCGGGGACTGGACAGAGGATCCAAAGCGGGACTTGGCACTGACAGCAGAGAGCCTGATGAGGGTCTTGAACTCATGAACCATGAGATCATGACCTGAGCCGAAGTCAGATGCTTAACCAACTGAACCACCCAGGCGCCCCTTCTCTCTCTGTTTTTTTAAACCATAATGCCCCTCAGCAAATAGTAACTGAAGATGCTTTTCTTCGTGAAGAAGTAAAGAAGGTGTGTTCCTGCTCCCCCCTTTGCTTCCTGTTCCCCCACACACTTGTTCCCTGCCACTAGAGCATGTCAGGTGCTTCTCCAGAGGGGGAACAGAGACCGGAAGTTGCAGGAAGGAAGCAGCAGAAAGCAGTAGACTGAGCCATGCAGTGGCAACAAGTCCTGGCTTTGTCCCAGCTCTGTCTGACACTCCAGATGACCCAGGACTGCCATCCTAAGGCTTTAGGGTGTCTCCTGGCCTGCTACATAACTGTGCAGAGCTCTTTGCAGTTTTTAAAGTACACATGCTGTCAGAATCTCCATAAAGGGGATTCTACAATAAGGATGCTCTATCCATTCTATGGGTCTAGGGAGAGCATAGGCTTTATCCAAGGTCACAGAAGAAGGTGGTGACAGTGGCTTCTGCTATAGGTAGGGCCTCACCAGCTTCTAGCTCAAGGGCAGCCCTTAGTAAAATGCTGCTGAGAATTTGCTGAAATACTCCGGCCACCACAATGATGGTGATGATGATAATTAATATAGTAAGTCCTACTATGTGCTATGCAATGTACTAATTGTTTTATATGCAATATCTCACTTAATTCACCCCACCCACAACTAGCTCTTTCAGGTAGATGCTTATATCATCCCCATTTCATAGATAAGAAAACTGAGTTACAGAGAAATTTAGTAATTAGTCTAAGAAAACTGCAGCTAGTAAATGCAATTGACATGAATAGGTGGGTGGAGGGATCAAAGGATGGATGGATGGAGGGATGGATGGATGGAAGAACAAATCGTTAGGTAGTTGGTTAGGGACTTGGGGCTAATAAAAGATTTTAATACCCCATCAGCTTAGTCATGTATCAGCAACTTAAAGGCAAGGATTAAGTTAAGGAAATAATAAGAGTCCTCTCTCAAGCTGCCAGTTTACATGGACAAGTTCATAAACAGCTGCATTCACACTCAGTCAAGGATAAATTCATACCAACCAGTATGCAGAGAGGCAGATACACACACACGGACAGAACAGAATCTTACATTGATATACAAATATAACTAACACAACCCAGTTACACACATGCATGCACACACACTCAACCGGACATACAAACACCAGGATGCATGTTGCATTTAAAGCCAGACTGGACTTACTTCCCACAAGAACACACACCTTGCAAGGACATGTTTAGAGACAAGGTCATTCACAGACAAGGAGACAGGCAGAAATGCCCGTCTATCGGAGACATGCACACATAAACAGAGATGTTTTACACACACACACACACACACACACACACACACACACACACACAACACACCTACCCCAGTAGGCAGAACACAGACAGCATTAGCGTCTCTCTGGCAAAGCTACAAACAGGGCCCTGTCAGGTTTAGCTATATTCTAGCCACCTCCCTTTTTCCCTAGAAAGACACTCACCTGGTTCTTGCTAAATATGCAAAATTTAGGGTCCCTCCCCTCTGTGCTTTGTCTTGGAGGAGATACACCGAACCGGAGGTGCTCCATCCAAATTGTTTTGATGCTCCAAAGCTGGGCAGTGCCTCTGTCCCACCTTTTCCTTCCTGGTCCTTACCAGTCCAGTCTGTCTCTTAATCCTCACACATTGATATATATATATTTTATATATAATATATTCATATATATATTTTTTATATATAATATATATATTTTTTCTTTCCTCAGGGTCAAGAACAGAGCCAGGTATATAATTGGTGCCATTTTCAGCTTAAATGTCACCTACCCAGGGAAGACTTCCTAGATTCCCTCAGGCTGGATGAGATTCACACCCCCCCTCACTTGCAGGAGCACAGACATGCACACACACGCACTATAAAGCCCGTAAATGTATATCTTGTATGACACTTATCACAACTGTAATGAGAATTATTATTATAATAAAACTATTATATAAGGTTATAATTAAATAATTATTGGCATAGCTATCTGTTGGACTATATAACCTCCATGAATTCAGGGACCAGGTATGATGACAGGCTTCGGTGGGCACTCAGAAATTACTCAACAGATGTATCTATTAAATACCTACTACCTGCCAGGCACTGTCTTTACATTCCTCTTCACCAGGACTTGGCAAAGTGAATGTTAATTATACTCATTAAAAAAAAAAACTTTTAAAAATTTATTTTGAGAGAGAGAGGAAAAGCATGAGTGGGAGAGGGGCAGAGAGAGGGAGAGAGAATCCCAAGCAGGCTCTGAGCTGTCAGTGCAGAGCCCGACTCGGCTCGATCTCACGAACCGTGAGATCATGACCTGAGCCCAAATCAAGAGTCAGACGCTTAACTGACTGAGCCACCCAGGCGCCCCAGTTACACTCATTTGCAGATGAGAACCCTGAGGGCACTTGCTCAAGTTCACACAGCTAAAATAAGGAGAGGCACTCAAACTCAAGGCAGGCAGTATGCCTTTGACTCCAATCCACCAAGCTGTCTGGCCCTTGGCAACCTCCATCTCAGCCCACACTCAGAGTCTGTTCCTGACCACCCCCCCACTGTTTTCTCTTCCGGACTCACTACTCCCCCCCCCCCACCCCCCCAGCTCGAGCACCCCCCACCATCAAACTTGTTCTTAGAACACATTATCCATACTCAGGTACAAGTAGTGGATGACTTAGATTTCCCACGGGCAAATTACATAGTTACAAGGAACCGAAGATGTAAACTTACAGGCCTAAACCCTATTGGTGGAATTTTAGGCATGAGCTAACCAGGAAAGGAGAAATCACACCAGGAGTCCACTGCCTATATTGCTGGCCAGAGGCCAAGTCTGTTTCCGTTGGCTGCCTTTCCTCCTCCACACTGCCAGCTTTGTCGCATTCGCCCCAGGCACCCCCCCCCCCCCCACACACACACCCCGCTTCTCTTGCCAGGTGAGCAGGCAACCTGGAGCACAGCAGGAAGAGCACTGGCCCGGGTCAGGAGGCTTCTGTCACGGCAACAGCTCTGCCCCAATGGGCTCTGTGGCTTTAGGCAGCCCCTGGCACTTCCTGGGCCTCAGTTTCCCCTCTCTCCCAGAGTGGGGGAGGGGTTGGATGACCTTTTAGTTTCCTTCCAGCTCTGGACGTCTGCCTCTGACAGATGGGGCTGTCCGGTCCTTAGTCGTAGGAGCTCACACTTGCAGGGCACTTACTGTGTTTGGGCACTGTTCTGAGAGCTCCACCTTTATTACTCACTCGACGATGATGTGCACACTGGGAGGCATTGTCCCCATTTTACAACTGAAGAAACAGGCCCAGAAGAAGTTAATTTGTTTGCTCAAGATCACTACTCCATTGCGGCATAAAATATTATCCCCAAACTTCGGGGTGTAAAACAACCAGCATTTATTCTGCGGGCCAGGAATTTGGGAAGGGCTCAGCGGAGCCATTCTTGCTGACGCATCTGTCACGTAGTTGCCGTCAGATGTCACTCGGGCTGCATCAAAGTTGGACACCCAAGATCACTCACGCATATGCCTGGGAGTTGATGCTGGCTGTTGGCGGGGGGCTCCGCTGGGCCTACGTGGCCTCTCTAGCAGGGGTGTCTCAGGGTAGTCAGGGTTCCTATGAGGAAGCTGACTTCTCCCAGGGTGCTTAACCCAGGTGAGCCAGGAAGAAGCTGCAGGAAACTTTCTGACCTAGCTTCAGAAGTTATGCATGCCACTTCTTCCCGCATTCTACTGGTTACAAGCCAGTCACTAAGGTTGACCCAGATTTAAGGGGAGGAGACATAGACTCTACTTCTCAATGGGAGGACAGTCAAGGAACGTGCACACATGTTTTAAAGCCACCACAGTGACTCAGACGGTAAGTGGGAAAGCTAGAATCTGAACCTCCATGCGGGGTCTGAATGCTCAACCAGCCACACTGTCTACTTTCGACATTTAGGGCCTGGTTCCTGGGAGTCTCATGGCTGGTCAATCCGACATTCTTCATGGGTCCCTGATTCTCCTTCCCCAGCTCCAGGCCAGCCTTCCCTGACCTCTCTGTCGTCCTTGTGCCTTCTCTAAGGCCTCTGACTGCCGCCTTCCCCCTGTCTTCCTTCTGCCACGGTCTTAGGAGGTTAGCAGAGCAGTGGACAGAGCACCGGCTTTGGAGTTAGGCTGCCCAGGCTCCATATATATGATGCGTCAGATAGTGATAAGGGCTAAAGAGAAAAATAAAGCAGGGTAAGGAGGATTTGGCATTTCAGGAAGGGATGCCGCTACTTTCTAAAGGGCGGCGAGTGAAGACTTTACCAAGAAAGTGATGTTTGAGCACAGGTCTGTGAGAGTGAGCCACGCAGCTCTCGTGAGGGAAGAGTGTTTCAGCCAGAGGGAACAGCAAGGTCAGGACACTGGGTCTGGAGCCAAGTGAGCCAGGGGTGTGGTAAGAGGTAGGACAAATAGGGAGCAGAACCAAAGGAGAGTTAGGAGAGCGTCCAACTTGGACTTTGACCCCAGAGTGAGATAGACCAAGGTGGGTTTTTTTTGTTTTGTTTTGTTTTTGTTTTTTTGTTTTTTTGGCAGAGGAGCAGCAGTCTCTGACTTCCATTTTTGACATCCTGATGCTGACCTTGAGGATGGAAGAGGCCATGAACAAGGACCAGAGAGCCGTTTCTAGGAGCTAAGAGCAGCTCCCAGCCAAAGGCCAGCAAGGAAACAAGGGTCACAGTCCCACAGCCATAAGAAACTGTATACTGCTAACAACCTGAGTGAGCTTAGAAGGGGCTTCTTCCCCAGAGCCTCCAGAGAAGAGCCCCATCTGGCTGATACCCTGTGAGGCCCCAAGCAAAGAACCCCATCAAATTTGCTTACACCTACAGGCCTGTACACTAATACATGGGTGTTGTTAAGCCTCTCAGTTTGTTATGCTGCAATAAAAAACTAATACACATGCTATCTTAATCCTCACGACCGTCCAAAACGGAGGGTCTCCCCCATTATACAGATGAGGGAACAGGTCAGTGAGTTGAAGGGCTCTAGGCCACGCAGAAGGGTAGTGCCACAGCTGGGACTGAAACTCTGGGATCTTGCCACTTCCCCAGCCTGCTTTTGTAAAGAGAGTGTGAGGACATCTGGCAGGGGTCGGACATCCACTGCTTGCCTGGATGGGGACCTCAGGCCCCGGGTTAGAGAATGGAGTTCGGGTTTCTGATTAGGATTATGTTCATCCCGGGGGCTCTGAGTGTCTGAACCCAGGCGTATATGAGTCTGAAGACTGTGGGTCCCTGGAGGGGTATATGTGGCTGTGTCTGTCTGAGCCTGTGAACTTGGTCAAGTGGGTCCCACTGTGCGTACATCTGAGGGGGTCTGTGCGTCAGAATATACCCACCACCGGGAGCGACCAAGGCTATATGTCTGCGTCTGGGTGTGAGCATGCATGTGCCCACTGAAGTGTGTTTGAGTGACTCTCTGGGTCTGTGTCTGAAGGTAACCGTGCAGGAGTCCGCCAGCGTTTGTGCACGTGTGAATCAGCATTGAGGGAGTCGATGATGGCGGGCACTGAGTGTCTCTGTGTGCAGGTCTGAGAGTGTGTGCCATCTGAGTGTACAAGTGTCTGTGTGTGTGAATTCTAGGACATCTGTAAGGAGTGTGGGTACGTGGGTGTTATGTGCCTGTCTGAATGTCTCTGCGGGTCTGTGTGGGATCTGGGGGTCTCCTTCTGTGACCAAGGGGTCCCTGTTTTTTGCTCTGCGTCTTGTCCCGTCCCCCCCCCCCCGTTCCCCCCCATCCCCCCCCCCCGTTCTCCCCCCATTCCCCCCCCCCCCCCCCCGTCTCCCGTCTCCATAGGAGTCTGTTGTGTGTCTGTGGATGTATCTACCTCTGCAAGTCTTGTGTGAGAGTCTGAGGGTGTCTGTAGGTATATCTACCTGTGTGGGTCTCTGGAGTCTGTCTGAGGGTGTCTGTGGATTGATTCCGCAAGTGTCTCTATGAGTGAGTGAGCGAGTCTGTGGGAGCACCTGCCTGGGTGTGTGTATGAGTCTGAGGGTGTCTGTGGTGTAGCTCGCACAGTGAATGCAGTCGTGTGGGAGCCTGTCTGAGCTCCTCTGCGGGTTCATGTGTTAATCTGAGGGTCTCCGTGGGAGGCTGAGCGCTGTGCGCCGGTGGCTCTGAGTGTGTCCCCTCTGAGCCTGTGTGTGCCCCGGGTGAGGCCTCTGTCGGTAGGTGACTGGACGCCTGCATCCTGGGCGAGTCTGAGGGCTGAACGTGGGGTTGGGACAGAGTGGGGGGGGTGGGCACGGCCCCGGGACTGGGGCGCAACCCTTCCCTTCCGCTCCTCTCGCGGGGCGCGCACACCTGCCGGGCTGGGGGCGGCGAGGAGGAGGGGCCCCACCCGCGCCCTCCAGGCTCCCACGCCCCCGCGCGCGGCGCCCCCTCCCCCGGGCGGCGCCGATTGGCTGCGGCGGCCGCTCCGAGCCCGCCCCGCGCGGCCGGCTGGGGGCGCCGCGGGCCAGAGCGCTGCGCCGCCACCTCCGTCGCCGCCGCCGCCGCCGCCACCACCACCGCCGCCGCCGCCGCCGCCGCCGCCGGGAGCACAGCGCGCCTCGGGCTCCGCGCGCCGCCCGCTCCCGGCCCGCCCGCCGCCCGCCGGCCCCGCCGCGCCCGCCAGCCCCGCCGCGGAGCCCCGGCCTAGCCCCGGGCCGCCGCCACCACGCCGCGCGCCGTACTCCGCGTTAAGAATGGGGCGGCCAAGCTGCCCAAGCCGCCCGCCGCCGCCGCCGCCGCCGCGGCCGAGGCTCCGGGCGCCGGCGCCGGCATGGAGCGCTCGCAGAGCCGCCTCAGCCTGTCCGCCTCCTTCGAGGCGCTCGCCATCTACTTCCCGTGCATGAACTCCTTCGACGACGAGGACGCGGGTAAGCGCGCCGCCCGCCCCCGATCCCCGGGGCGGTGTGTGTGGGGGGGCGGGGGCGGAGGTGGTCCCGGGAGCCGGGGCCGGAGGCCCCCTGCCCGACCGGGTGCGCCCTAAGAGGGGGCCACTCTCTCCACCCCATTGGCAGTCCCGCTCGGGATACGCCCCCACCCACGAGGCCTCAAGGTCTAGAGCTGCGGTGCCTTCTAGCCTCCAGCTGTCCCCAGGGACCCCGAGCTCCTCTGCATTCACCCCTTTCCCGCAGGTGGGCCCGTGGGGTCGCCCGGACCAGCTCTCTTTACTCACCCGAGCCTGCCGGATGCCCCCTGTCTTGTCCCTGGATCCGACCTGCCGCCCTCCCTGAGCCTCCCGCCTGTGGTGCCCACTCCTCGAGCCCCGGGGCTTTGGCAGCCTCACCCCTGGGGCTCTGACGCGCCCCCCGCCGTTGGAGGTGGCGCGCAGACCTTACTTCTCCATCTTTGTCTTGCCTGCATCCAGAGGCTCCCTGGCCAAGACCCCCGCCCTGCGCCCAAGGCCTTGAGCGTCCCCATTTGTCTCTCCTCTTCTTCCCCCAGAAGCTGGGGCTCCGGACTCCTGGTTCCTATCAGACTGGGGCGGGCCGCGGGAAGACTGGCCGGGTGCGGCCTTTCCTCCCCGCTCGTCCTGGAAGGAGACGTAGGGCGGCGCCAACTCCTCACCTGCGCACCCTCCGGAGTGTGCCCGGCCCCTGGGTGCTCTTGTCCCTGGAGTAGCCCCTTTGGGTGGGCTGAACCCGGTCACCATCCGGCGGCCCGAACCTCGCGCTCCCGGGCCTGCGCGCAGCCTCAGCCAGAGCCCGAGGGGCGGGGAAATGTAGGGAAACCTGCTCTTTGGGGCCCTGGGATCGGGAAGAGGGAACGTGAGGGCTCCGGATCTGTTTCCGCGGTGAAGTAGCGAATCCACCAACAGGTGGGGCAACTAGAGGGCTTGGGTGAGAGTTCCCCAAAGAGTGCCAGATTGGGAATCGGCATCAGGTTCCAGTCTTGCTTCTCAGCTTATTAGCTGTGACCTTGGGCAAGTCATGTCACTCCTAGCCTCCATATCCCCATCTGTAAAATGGGATGGCAGTCCCTCAGACACGGGGTGCAGTTAAAAATGTTTTCTGAAAATCTGATGTAACAGAAGCTGAACATCTGAGAGTGAGTTCAGTGAGAGGACAAAAACGAGAGGGGTGTAGGTGGTGGGGAGTAGCAAAATGGTTTCACGGACACTTTTGAGAAGCTGATGAAAATATGAACTGTCTCTTCAAAAAATACACATACGAACCATCCTCAAAATTTTGTCTGCAGTGTTAGGGAGTTTATGGGTCCTGCTTAAGATTCCCTGCTTGCAGAGACCCTTGTCTGGTCACCGAGTTATCTGGTGAGACATGGGATGGAGCCGTGGGTAATGGGTGCTCATGTCCTCCTGCTGGAGCAAGAGGCAGGTGGAGAAAAGGTTCTCCAGAAGAATTTGTTGGCCAAGTGAATGGATGGGGGAGGGGGTGTGTGTGAGACAGAGTCCCCACAGACCTAGAGTTGGGAGTAGGGTAAAGACGGTTATTGCAAAACCATTGTACAGAATCACCATTTTATGGGAAAAAATAACCGAGGCTCAGAGGGTTAACTTATCCCTTGATGTAGCTGAGGGAGGTCATTATTCTGGCCAGGTAAGGAGGTATGGAGGGGCTGCGCAACACAGTGGCCTCCACTGAAGGAAATGAGGTTAGCATGAGGGCTGGGAGAGGGATCCCCACCAGCAGAAGTGAGATGATGCTTCCACCTTTCACTTAATGGTCAAGGACTCTCCTGAAGTTCAATAGGCTACCTGGTCTCAAGAGGCAGGTTGGGCAGGAGCATGGGTTTGGAGGTGCAGGGACAGGGACAATGGCAGGGACAGTTAGGTTTTTCTCCTAAGTCATATCCCATGTCATGGGTCAGACGCCTTGGTTATGATTGCTGGTTGCAGGCAAGTTGTTCCGATTTCGCTTAAGTCAGAATAGAGTCCTTGATGTTATAATAGAGATTTTTTTTTTTTTTAAAGATCCTACCTGATGTTTTTTCCAGCAAGTTTCTTCAAATTCTTGTCTTGGACTCGGAAGAGACCTCGAAATCATCCTGTCCAACCCCTTTTTGAGCTCAAGTGGATGAGTGTGTGTGTGTGTGTGTGTGTGTGTGTGTGTGTGTGTGTAACCCAAGGTCATCCAATGAGGTAGGCATAGAGCTGAGACTAAAATCAGGTTTCCAGTTCTCTTTCCAGTAAACTATTAGCCCTCTGTCTGAAAGAGGATTTTTTAAAAAACTAAATCTAACTGTGTAGAAAATGGTTCCCAGGTGAGGAGGCCCCAGGGAACGGCTGCCAGCCAAGAGTTTGGTTTGGGCATCTTGGGCTCATTGTCTGCTCATCTTAAGGGATGCTTTGAGTTTGGGAGGGGGAGGGAGAAAGTCAAGTTTCATTTCCGGAAGACTAATGAGTGTGTGGTAAAAATCGGAAGTAGGAAACATTGTCTTGGTGCTTAATTTCTCTTGTTCTTCTCAAAGTCATTAATTTTCTCCTAAAAAAAGCCTTTTGGATTTATTCTTTTAGAACAGCACCGTGCTGAACTAATTTCTAAAAGCAGTTTGAATAATCTATCACATGCTAGACAGAGACTGCTTCAGTAGGAGGGCTATCAGAACTGGCTTCCCTCTGCCTTCCACTGCCCTGATCCCTCCTCCCCTGGCCCATGAATGCAGGGCTGTCTGATGGCTTAGAGGTGTGTCCCTGATGGCTTCTGGCTCATCTAGATGCCTCCTCTCTGATGCTGCTTACAAATCCTATTGAATGCATCGTGTCCATCACCCAGGTTGAGCCAGAGCCATCTTCAGGGTTCACCTGCACCTTCAGCTGGTTACCTGAGAAACTGTGTGAGGAGAAGTCTATTTCATTAGTCTTAACTGGGCCAGAGTATTTTCCTGCATCGGGCTTGGGAGCCTTGGACATTTTGTGAGCATAGGAAGCTGCTCCTTCCTCCCACCCTGTTCTAGCCAGCCTAAAGCTCAGGATGCTGGTCATTGTAGATTCCTAGAATTCTTCCCAAGGAGCATCTCTGCCCCAACCTTGCACTCTGAACTCATTTCTTATGCTGCTTTTGTCCCTTTTCCAAAGATGCTGGGGGCTTTAGAGAGACATGGACTGGGGGGCATTTTCCTGTACATACCTTCATTGCTCAGCCTCGCTGGCTCTGGGTTTGTAATTGGGGAGTTAGATACATGACCTCAGCTTTTTCATCTGAATGAGGGAGAAAGTAATAGTGTGGACTGCATAGGGTCAACATTTTTTAAATTATTACCTTTTGATAGGCATCCTCCTACACATTTTAAATATATTATTTTAATTCTTTTGTCATAGCAACCCTATAAAATTAACATTTAACATCCCCATTATCAGATAAGAAAACTGAGGCACAGAGAGTATTTGTTCAAGGTCACTCAGCCAAGAAGTGAGGGAGTTAGGATTTGAACTTGAGCAATCTGACTGAAACATCTATGCTTTTGATTATTACATTGTTTTTGCCATGCAAAGGGCTTAGTACAGTATCTGGCACCGGGTAGGCTCGCAATACCTGTTAGCTATTATCAAATTATCAAATAAGATTTGTTTCTGAGCATGACTGTAAACTAGCATCTGTGGGATTCTCAAAATGTTAGCTTTCATAATTTTTGTAAGCTAATTTAATTGCATTGTGAAAGCTATTAAGGCAGAGTTGGGCCCTCTTTCTTGGCAGCGGTTTAAAGATGGGGATTTGGGGGACTTGCTTGTGGAACAAGAGGGTGGGGAGCAGTCCAGCTCCCTGTTTCCCCGTTCTTCCTTAACAGTTAATTTTCTTCACATCTATTGTCTTAGCCTTGCTACGGTGCATTGGGGCACTGCTGGGGAGTAAGGGTATCTCCACTTTACAATAAATACCAAAGGCGGTTGTTAACATCAGGGTCTGGAATTGAGGATGGTGTCCGTGAGTCTGACCAAGTGGGTTCGGCATCCAATTCTCCCTGGCCTGGGAGAAGGGCGGAGAAGCGGGAGCAGCCAGCTCTGATTTGCCCATAGGATGCTTCGATCCAGCACTGGAGAAAGTTGCCATGGCAACACCGGGCCGGCTACCAGTCCCTCGCTTAGGGCCACATCTCTGGGCTGCAAAGCCCTTCACTGCACCGCCTTCTTCCGCTCAGGCCAAATCTGGTGGGTGGGGCGGCATGGTGGATGGGTCCCACAAACTAGTACCAAAGCCCACTCCCGTTGTTTTTGGAGAGGGGGAAATAGAGGGGTTTGTCTGAGTTTCTTCTCCTGGATTGTGGGGCGGAGATGCCTGTATCCTGCCAGACAGATCCCGGCAAGGGGAGTTAGAGCTCTCATTCTTGCCCCCACCCCAGGCACCTGGAAGGACAGCACTGGACCTCCTTCCCCACCCCCAGTCTACTCCATTTGGCAGAGTTTTCTTTCCCAGACCAAGTGCTAACTTTTGTCCTTGAAATTTGACCTGAGCTTTCCCTGAGAAACAAAACGTCCTGCTGTCCCACCCCTTCCCTCTGAGTTGGTGGGTGGGAACACAGTGCTTCAGCCTCAGAGCAGGACTAGGACTGAGTGGATAAGGGGGAAAGGTGAGGGAGACGCCTTAAAATATCCTTCGGGATCGGGTCCACTTGAGGTGTGAGGCCGAGGTTTTGAAGCCTCCATTCCCACCCTTTTTTCTAGGGCAGGCCACTTTCTGTCCCCCTCAGTCCCCTCCCTCAATTTACCACCAAGTGCTGTAATCTTCTGTATGTTTGGGGAGTTGTGCAGAACTCTTCCAGATTTGGGTAACTGAGGCCTGGTAAAGAATTGAACCAATTTTTTTTCCATGGTTCATGTCACAGGGTGGGGTGAGAGTATGGACCCAAACTACTTTATCTGAGTCAAATTATCCTGAAAGAAGCATCTCAGAAGAGTCGGGTGCATGGGGATTCACTCCTTCCCCCACTACCCAGATCATTGCCCTGCAGAACTGCCTCGATGCCTTGAGAGCTCTTTCCTTAAATCCCTCTCCCTCAGACACCCCCCTTCCCTGTCCCCAAGCAGCCAGACTTATGGCTCCTGCTTCCTTGAGTTTGCAGTTGCCAGAGGCCTGTCTGGCTCTGTTTGGTGGGAAGCGGGAAGCGGGAAGAAGGGCTCCATCCACCTCGGCTCCCTCTGCAGGTGGCGCTCTGCCTCCCTCCCCACCCGTCCTCCTGGCAGGCTGAGTGAGGGCGGGGCGGAGGTGTGGAGGAGAGCGGGAGTGTGAGAGCGCCTCCGTGTCAGCTGACCTCTCCAGGCTCTGGGCCTTTTACTTTGCCTCCTCTTTTCATTTTGGCTTTGACAACCATCGCTTCAGCGTTTCTTTTAAGAATTGCTGGAGAGGTGCCAGTCTGGGCGATGTGCTCAAAAGGGTGCAAACACGTCCTGCGCTGTAACCTGTGCCCCCCACCCTGTTCCAGGGCTACTTGCAATCTCCCTGTCTTACTGTCACCCCCGTCTTACTGTCAGATCTCCAGTGCGGCAACCCCCCCCCCCCCACCAGTCACCTGGAGTGACCACATTGCAATCCACTGTCTCCCCTACCAGTTACTCCATGGGGCTAGCATTGGACTCCACTATGGCTCTGGGGCCTCAGGCAGGTCCTTTAACCTTCCTGAGCCTCGGTTTCCTCTTCTGGAAAAAGGGTTAAATATCCTGTCTAGCATCTCTTAGGGTTATAAAAATAAAATGATTGAAAGTCTTGCTTGGCTGTGCTCCGTGCTTTCCCTGATCTTACCGGATTCTATAGCAACCAGAAGGGTAGCTACTGTTACAGATGTACCCATTTTGCTGATGGGGAAAAGCCAAGCGGCTTAGAGTAGTTTAATGACTTTCTTGGGTTGCACAGTGGTGATTCACAAACTGAGATGTGTTTGACTCCAGAGGCCACCCTCTGCCTCTTGGCATGAAATGAGATTCCAGGTGGGAGAGGGCTGTGTATGCCCTGGGGGCTGTGCTCGTGCTAACAAAACAGCAAGTGACAGAGGCTGGGGTGTGGAGTCCTGTTCAGATTCAGATATGCCCCTCCAGCATCTGCCATTCCACCCCAGTCCACTGGATTGCCTTTCTGGCCATCATTTCCTGGATGATCCCCATCACGGGGCTGTGCCTGGCCTCCTTGAAGAATCCAGTTGTCTGCCCTGGCCCTGGGGGCCGAGCCGTCACCTGCCTCTCCAGACCGATGTAGGCCAGGGCTGGATTATATTTAACGCTGTGCTATTTCTACTTGACAGCTCTAGAGCGCCATCCCCCCTCCCCTTTCTCCTTCCTCCCTCCTCCCTTTCTGATTCACTCGGAAACTGACGTGGCTGATGTCAGTGCCTTATTCTTAGCCCCCGTAATTGTAACTGCATTTAGCAGTGCGCACTTCATTAACAGTTTCTGCGATGGGGGAGTGAGGTGACTGCGTGCCTGGGTAGGGACCTGGTGGGGGTGAGGAGGGGGCAGCTGCTGCAGGACCCCGGCCAGCTGCTGCTTCTGGATGGACCAGCTGGGTGGCTTCTAGGCCTGGCCTCCCAAGACTGGCACTCTTAGAAGGGACCTTGGAGAGCATCTAGTCCTTCCCTCATTAGGCAGGGAAGGAAACTGAGGCTCAGAGAGGCAGAATGGCTTGCCAGAGTCACATGTCCAGGGCTCTGGCCTCTGAGTCCAGGTTTTCTTCTTTGGCATTTACTTATTCAACTAATATTTAACTAGCTGCTCAGTGCCAAACAGTATTCTAAGTGCTGAGGACATATGAGGGAACAAGGCAGACATGGTTTCTGCTCTCATGGAGTTATGTTCTGGGGTGGGGGAAACAGACAATAAACAGGAAGCAATTAAAATATAAGTAATTTCAGATTGTGTTAAGTGAAATGAAAAAAAAAAACTGATGGGATAGAAGATAACAATAAGTAAGGTACTCAGGGAAGACTCACTGAGGAAGTGACATTTGAGTTGCGGCCTAAATGATGAAGAGCCAGCAGTGGGAATCTGAGAGCGTAGAGTGATCTAGGCAGAGACAACCACTGGTGCAAAGGCCCTGAGGTCAATGTGAGCTTGGGTGTTTATGGAACAAAAAGTGTGGTTTCATAGAATGGATGAGGGGGACACAAGGTCAGAGAAGTAAGCTGGGGACAGATCGCTCAACCTTGCAGACAGTAAAGAGTATCAGGTGGGGAAACCGGGTCCAGAGGGGGAAGAGAAAAGGCCCTCCATCTGTGTAAAGTCAGGGAGAGAAGCCAAGAACTCATGCCTCCTGAATCCCTGTCTATTTTATTCCTTAGACATAGGTGGCTGTGCCTTTAAATGCATCGCGTAGCTTCATTTCACATTGTAGCTGGAGGGCACTGTGGAGTCTGGGCAGGGCTCCTGCTCCGCCCTCCCTTGCATGCCCACCTCCCCTCCTTGAGTCTTACCTGACCCAGCTTCATAGCTCCTCAGGCTGATGTAGCCGTGAAAGACCCCAGGGAGCTTCTGTTTTGCGACAGAGAGAACATGGCTTTGGAATCCAACAGACCTGAATTTTCATCCTGCTTCTGCCACTTCTAAATTGTGTGACTTTGGGCAAGTGACTTCAGCTCTCTAAGGCTCCATTTCCTCATCTGTACAATGGGGGAATAGTAAGTTCTTCAAAGGGTTATCATGAGGAATAAGTGGTGTGATGCCCAGGATGCACCTAGTCCAGAATGGGCATGTGGAATGAAGGTTTCCTCGGTTATAGGGATGAATGAGATCGTGTGTTCCATGCTGAGCGCATAATAGATGCTCTCTTAGGGGTAGCTGCTGCAGTTGTGGCTATTCCTGTCCGTTTCAGTGGGTCACGGTCACCTAAGGGGCTTGTTAAAACTCAGATTGCTGGGTGCCACCCCAGCGTGTCTCATTCAGCCTGGAGTAGAAGCTGAGACTCTTCATTTCTACCAAGTTCCCAGATGATGCTGATACCAATGCTGCTAGTCCAGGGACCCTGCCTTGGGAACTACTGGGTTAGAGAAAAAAAGCTGGAGAGAAATGAAGGGTTCTTAACATAGGATGTCTCCTGGCTACCTGTGTCTTAGATGCTGGGACATTGGGTACCAAATTCAGTAGCTGGGAATAGTCTTCGGGCGTTCCTGTCTCCAGCACATGGTCTCAGATCAAATGAGCCTCAGATGCTGCCCTGCTTTGTACCGGTTTAACGTGTGGGACCCCATAAATCCCTTTGGAAGTCATCTGTATAAATGATAAATGAGTCAATGTGAATAACACATTGGGCCTTAATATCGTTTTGTGGGATATTGGATTCAGTTCTGGGGATTCTGAGGGGTTCAAGTCTAGTGCCTTTACCAGAGGGAACAGGACACAGTCCCTTTCCTGAATTGGAGAAAGGCAGGGCTATGTCTTAAAACCGGCAGGTTCATTTGAGGACAAGCCTCTGCTGGGAGAAAGTAAATCAAAGGAATCATCGATGTTGAGGGGCAAAATGCTGGGAAATGCTACCAAGGGAATTTACTGAGTCAGTTAATTTAGATGTGTCTAAGAAAAGGGTCTCTGGTAATTTTCTAAGGAAGGTTGAGATTTAGCTCAGGATGGAGGTAGTGGGGGACAAACCTTATGATGTGATAAGATTCCCACCCAGTCCCATAAAACTCGGAGTCTGAAGACCAAGGCATTTATAAATAGTTTCCAGGTGGGACTTGTCTGAAACTGATGGGAAGGAGTCTCCGGGAGAGGGGGCTCAGGGACGGAAAGGAGGACCAGCTTTGGCTTTGAGTCTCTGCCATGTACTGGCTGTGTCTCTTGACTACGATATGTAACTCTTATGTGCAGCCTCATCTTTTGCAAAATGGAGTGAATAACTCCTACCTCGTGAGACTTAGAGGTAACGTACGTACTACCCATAGGGCATCCGGGAGATGGAAGCTACTGCCTTTCCAGCTACGGTAGACTGCCTGGGTGCAGGACGGGCGGGATGGGAGGGTGGGGCTCACACCCGGGGTTGGGACTCGTGGCTCTGCTCTGGTTTGCTGGCGTTCGCTGTGTGCTGAGTGGAGCCCAAGAGGCTGCACGAGGAATCAGGGAAGAGGTCTCCGTTCAGCCGCTGAATTTCAGCATCTTCTACAACCACTTCCCTTTGTCTTTTGGGCCTCAGAATGCCCATCTGCAGAAGGAGGGTCTGTTTAGGCACAACCAGAGTCTTCCAGAAAACAGAGGACACTTGTCCAGATCCTCCCCCCGCCCCCCATCTCCTCCTTTGCATTCCGACCCTGCTCAGCCCCTCTGTGGTCATTTTTATCCCCAGAGTATCCCACCTGGCACCATTTCTCTCTAGCTGGTCCTTGGCTGATTGGTCATTGAATAATTTTGAAAAGATTAAGTGCTATTTGGAGTAGGCAATAAATGCAGATGGTGCGGCATTAAAAAATTTTTTTGTTTATTTTTCAGAGAGAGAGAGTGTGTGTGTGTGTGTGTGAGGGAGGGAGAGAGAGAGAGAGAGAGAGAGAGAGAGAGAGAGAGAGAGTCAGTGCTGGAGGGGCAGAGAGAGGCAGAAAGAGAATCGCAAGTAGGCTCTGAGCTGTCAGCACAGAGCCCGATGTGGGACTCAAACTCACAAACTGCGAGATCTTGACATGAGCCGAAACCGAGTCAGACGCTTAACTGACTGAGCCACCCAGGCGCCCCTAGATGGTGCAGCATTTTAAAAGCACGCAAAGTATCCAATGAAAACTGTCCTGGATGCCTCCATCTTCTGACTCTCCTGCCCCGTCCCCAGGACAAACACTGTTTCCAGCTCTTTCTGCTGTTACCGATGATATGTTACAGTGAAAAAGCCAGACCTCACCAATGACACGCAAGGAAGCATCCGTCTCCATCCCTCCCACCTCAGCCACCCAGTCCTACTCCTAATACCATTGTGGTCTTTTAGGCTGCCAGCTTCTTCTTTATTTTCCAGTTAGCAGATTCTTATCTTTTTTTAAATGTTTATTTATTTTTGAGAGAGAGACACACACAGAGCACAAGCTGGGGGGGGGGGGGGGAGGCGGGCAGAGAGAGAGGGAGATACAGAATCTGAAGCAGGATCCAGGCTCTGAACTGTCTGCACAGAGCCTGAAGTGGGGCTCAAACTCACAAACCGTGAGATCGTGACCTCAGCTGAAGTCAGACGCTTAACCTACTGAGCCAGGCGCCCCATCCAGTTAGCGGATTCTTATTAAGCACTTATGGTGATGGTTAGCTCTGCGTCAGGCACTGTGAAGGTTTGAGAGTAGTCAGACTAGGCAGTGTAGCTTGGTGGGGTTTATGATGCAGACTCTGCAGCCAGATGGCCTGGGTTTGAATACTGGCTTTGCTGCTTATTGGCTGTGTGACCTTGAGCAAGTTACTTCTCTGAGCCTCAGTTTCCTTAACCATAAAAGGGGTTAATAATAGCTCCCCCCTTCCCTGAAGGTATGATGAGGATCAAATGAGTAAGTATTTGTAAAGTGCTTTGTAGAGAGCCCACACACAGCAAAAGTGTGTCAAGAGTGTAAGCTATTACTATCTTGGAGCCTCCAAGCTGGGAGTCTCTCTGAGGTCATCTGCTCGTCTTCATTGAGGCCCAGAGAAGGATCGCCTGGTTTGGCCAAAGCCTCACAGCAGGTCTGTGGCAAAGCCAGGAATAGAGCTGATGTTTTTGGATTCCCAGCCAGGGCCTTTTCCTCTCCTGTGAGGTGCCCCAAGTGGCCACTGTGGACCCTGTCTGCACCTGAAGCTTTAAGTCCTCACCCTTCATCTCCAACACTCAGTGTCCCTGGGAATTGCTGCCTGGAGTTGCCTGGGGAGTGGGTGGGAGGATGTGTCACTAATTGGGGCCTGTAATGGAAATTAATTAGTTCCTCAGCAAATGTCTCAAGAAACATCTTTCATCTGCCTGGGCCCAACATCAAGACTGAACCAGGCGCCTCTGGGCCCCAGGCCAGGACCAACCCATCCCAAGCCATCTGGCCCCCGGAACCTGCCACTTCTGCCCAGCCTCTGTTGGGTGTGCTCAGTTCTGGGAGAGGGACCCCCACACCGGGAAGTTTGGCCCTGTTGGGAATCAAGTGGGTGCCACTAGCCCCGGAGAAATGAGCATGCGGAGTGTTCTTAGGCTCCTCCCAGGAGTCTTCACGTTGAAAAGAATGCAGGGGAGGGAAGAACTCTTCCTTCCTGTTGCTGAGCCTGAGACTTGGGCTCTTGTGCAGGTGATGTGCTGTGCAGTCCTTTCAGGGGAGGCCTATTAGAGGGATACACGATGGGCAGGAAAAGAGGCAGCTAAAGGTGGGCACTCAGCTGTGGGCTAGCCTCAGCCTGATTTGCGGGAAGCTCTAGGGAGCAGGTGGCATTGCAGAGTTGACCGGCCTCCCGCACTCCCATATCAGTCAGTCATTGGCTATGGGCAGTCCCCAAAGGTCAGGACATAACTCTTGGGGCAAGGCAGCTCCCATTAGCTAAGGGCAGTTCTCCAAAGAAGGGGCGGCTGTGAGCCAGGACCTGCAGCTGCTCACAGCAGCTATGGGATGGCTGTCCTGCTTGGTGAAGGCGATCTGGCTAGGCTGGATCCACCCGCTGACCGTCTGGAAACTTCTGGCTGAGCACTGTCCACCCCTAATTCAGGTCACCCTCTCCACAGCCCCACAAGGTGTGTACGATGATCATGGTAGGTGGGCTGGAAGAATCAAGGATCTGGATGGACTCTTGACTTGGCCACGGTCACACAGCTGTCGCGGCCGGCGTGACAAACACCGAGGTCAGGGTCCTGAGGGTAGGGGAATGCAAGAAAAAAAGAGAGAAGAGAAAGTTTGGGAACAGGAGGGTCCCCTGGGCTGATGGCCCAAGTGACGGCTTTATTGTTGCTGCACACAATCTTTTATAATATAAGACTCTTATGGATCAGGTCATTTTAAGAATAAACAGGTTTCACATGATCACTGTCAGCCAAAACATTTAGTTCTGTGTACCTTGTGAACTTTCTGAACAGGTCACAAGACCTTGTTGATAGATTGCTAGCAAAACACAGTTCCCATGTTTGTGTCTGACTCGGGGTAGAAAAAGGGAGGTAGCATTACTGCCAACACCTGCAGACCACAGGCTTCAGGAATTAACTTTCTCAGCCTTGACAAGGCTTTTGTATGCCCTTGAAAGTGGGGGAATGGGAGGGGGAACCACCGGGTTGGCTTGAGTCAACAGGGAACGTTGCTCGACCCAGTCTCAGCCTGGCGCCGGGGCCCGGCCTCCCACATGAATGGGAGGGGGAACCACCGGGTTGGCTTGAGTCAACGGGGAACATTGCTCGACCCGGTCTCAGCCTGGCACCGGGGCCCGGCCCCCGACACACAGCTAGCGAAGGGTAGGACAGGGCTTCAAATCCAGGTCTGCCCCCAGCACTTACGGTCTTTTCCAACATTCTGTACTGCATTTCATTTTTTTCGTGAATGTATTTGTATGTTTCATGCTTCTTAGTGGGCTTCTAAGTACCTCTCTGAAGGTTGTCTGTCTTGATGTTCAAGCCCTTTGGGTTTGACAGAACATTTTTGCCTGTTTGAATTCACCTGATCTTGGAAAATTGACCCTGTTTCCAGAGAGGTGGGCAAAGGCCCCCATAGGCTGCCTGAAGAGAAGGGTTAAGGGATAGCTGATTTGTCATGGAATGAGCCCTGGATTTGAGACCCCATTTCTGCCAGTTTGCCGATTGAATGACCATGGGCTCCTCTTTGAGCCTTGCTTTCCTCTTTGGATGAACAGGTCCATGGCTATAAGCCACAGGTAACCCTGAAGGTATTCTAATAATACTGCACATAGCAAGGACATGGCAAGGTTTTGACTGGGGTGGGGGTGGGGAGTTCAAAACCAGAGCTGACCTCTGCAGTGTGTGTGCAGGGAATAGTCTCACATTAAGGCCTGCAAATGGGCACAGTGACACCCTGCTGTCCAGGTTTGGGTTCCCCCAGAAGCAGTTCCTGAAACAAGGCTTTGAATAAGTATTAGGATGGACCACATGAAATTGCCATTTTTAGGAGTCAAACAGTCACATAGCAATTGTACACAGTTTGTGTGGTTCACAGAGGTGATCACTGAAAACTTCAGGAGAGGTGTGAGAGAAAGTGAGTTAGGGAACGAAGTGATATCAGCCCCTGACTGAGGGCAAGCAGGGTTAAGTCTTGCTGGGGGCTTCTGGAAGATTGTATAAAGGGACAGACAGTGGTTATTTTAGTCTTTGTGGACCATAAGGTGTCTCTTACCACTGCTGTTACACAGTTGGAGCTCGAAAGCAGCCAGAGAGAATATGTAAATGGATGAGTGAGGCTGTGTTCTAATAAAACTTTATTTACAACAATAAGCAGTGAGCTAGTTTAACTCCTGGGTGGTAGTTTGCAGACCCCTGGAGTAGAACAGGCACCCCGGTTATCCCACCCAGGGGGGAGGGAGCTGGGGTATGTATACAGCAATTGCTGTCAGTCAGTGGTTGAAGGCCGTGGGGGTTGGGCTGGGGAGTATTTGTTGCTGTCCTTTCCCGCCTGCCACAGGTGGTAGCCCTCAAGCTACAAAGTCTAGTTTCTGGCAACAGGAAGTCAGGCCAGTGGTCACTGACGGTAGTAAAGATCCAGGACAGGGGACCAACAACATCGCTTATGCCAGTTTTGGGGGATGGCTGTGCTTGGAAGAGTGTACTGGAAAGAGAATGGCAGCATGAACAGGAAAACACATTTTGGGGGGGGGGGGCAGATTATTTTTTAACTTCTTATTTCCAGGCTTTCCAGCCATTTGTTACTTTTAGGCAAAAACTGGCTCCTCCATTCTTGGCAGTCTAGTTTGCGTTTTCTACCTCCATGCCTCTGCTTCAGCAGTTTCCTTTTCTGGGATGCCTTCCCCCTCCTCCTTCAGGGCTCCAATGCCACCGCCTCCGGGAAGTACACTTCTCTTTTCTCACAGGGAGTTGATCGCTCCTCCTGGGCAATCACAGCACTTTTCTCTCTCACAGGCGGTTGCAGAATGTGGTTTCTGTCATTTTTCCACTGCCACACCAAGAGCTCCTCCGGATCAAGGACTGTGTGATTCCCTGTCTGTATCCCACCTCAGGGGCATTGATTTGGGAAAGGTGGAGCTGAATCCCAAACCCCTCCCTCCCTCCTATGCTCCCTACCACCTCCGTTTCTCCCTCTTTCCTGCCAGTACTTGCTGTTGGCAAGGCCCTGTCCTAGGTGCTGATGACCCAAGAAAAACCCAGTCTTAATCTGTCCCTTAAACTCTCATGGAGTTTACTGTCTGGTGGGTGGAGGGGCTAGGCATTAGATTACCCAAAGGAATAACGAATAATTTGTTCACTACTGTGGTAAGTGCCGTACGGGACAAGTGGGGGGTGCCAGGAAAGGCTCTGGCTGGGAGAACTGACCTGCCCTGGGTTGGGGGGTGCAGGGAAGGGGCCAGCTAAGCTGAGATCTGAGGGATGAGTTGGCCAAGTAGGGGAAGGGGGACCCGAGACAGGATGCCATCCATATGCAGAGAGGACAGACTTGGAAGTCAGCTAAGGGAGTAAGGGGTCGAATCCTTGATTCTCTCAGTTTGTATGGCTGTCTCCCCTTTTCTCCTCTTTGCTACATAAATGGGAGATATTAACTGTAATTGCTACAACATGGCAGAATTATGGGTAGTTTGGTCTTTTTTTTTTTTTTTTTTTTTTTTTTGTAGTTTCCAAATTTTCTACAATGGATATGTCATGGTGAAAATTGAGAGCTTTAGTCTGAAGACCTATCCCCACTGGTAGTTGTGTGACCTTAACCATGTCATTTAATCACCTGGTGCTTCTCCTTCCCTCTCTGTAAAATGGGAAGAATATAGTGATGATTTACACGCAGCGCCCATCACATTCTGACACTTCACCTCCATTCATTTATTCAAGCCTTACAACTACCCTGTGAGGTAGATACTATCAATATGCCTGTTTAATTGGTGAGGAAACAGGCACAGAGAGATTAAGTACATTGCCCAAGATCACACAGCTCATCAGAGTCAGAGGCAGGATTCATATCCAGCTGTGTGACTCTAAAATCTGAACTTAACCACTTGGCTATACTACCTACCTCTCAGGGTAGGAATGAGAATTAATGAGAGGACATCTGTCAAGCCCTTAGCCCTTAGCATAGTGTGTGACACATAGTGCTCTGTAAATATTAGCTCATGTTATTATTAGCAGCTGTGCAAAGGCCCTGTGGTGGGAGGGGGACATGGTGTTTTGAAAACCCAGGGAAGGGAGCATGTGGTTGGCAAAGTAGCAGGACTAGACCATACTAGATCTTTAAAGTCAAGAATCCTGGACTTACGGACAGTTGAGCCCCAGTTGGGTTTCTCAAGGGAAGCCACAGACTCAAATCTGGGGTTTGCAAGGACTTGTCTGGCTGCAGGTGGGAGCCAAGAGGCCCTGGGATGACTCCTTTTGGTTATAGTGACTTTCCCCAAATGGGTCTGACCATTCCAGCATTGAATCCTCAGACCATGGTGGTGATGATCTTCGGGTGTCTCGGCTGGCTGTGTGGGCTAGAGTGCAAGACACAAAAAAGTCAGGAGTGTGTCACCAGGCTGGTCTGGTGATGCTGGGAGGCTGGGAAGTGCCAGTTTGAAGGCAGGAACAAATTACTCTCCTGGAGATGAGGCTGGGCCAATTCCTGCCGTGTTACATTATTAAATTTGTAATCTTCGTTCTAATACTTCCCAGCAGTGAATAAGAACCAAATTTAAAATGCTGGCTTTACATTTCTAGAATGAAGCTCTTTGTCAAGAACTCTTGAAACCCATAATTTCTCTCCAGAGGTGAATGTCTATGTCTTTAAAAAAAAAAAAATTAAAATTAAAAAATAAAGGAAAACCACTGTTTCGGGTAATGGTTGCACTTGAAGGGTTGTCTGAAACCCCAGCCCTGACCAGGAATTGGGAATAGGGTCTGTATGTCTCCAGGCCCAAAAAGAGCTCAAAGTAGGACGGGGCCTACAGATACCAGGGGCTGCCCCAGAAATTTAAACCCCTACATCTGGGCCTTGCCTGAGAAAAAAGGTGACAGAAGCCTCATGTTCACCTCACCACCCCCCACCCCAAGTAGCTGACAAATTCATTGATTTTGGAAAGGGTTTGGTACCGATCGGGCCACAGTCCCCCAAAGAACGGACCCATATCAGGCCGTGCAGGTTTTCTCATGACGTGTGGTGAGTGGTGGACCTGGCTGCTGGTGGAACCATGGGCTGTACTGCCTCTGTACCTGGCCAGCAGGGCCCTGGTTTGGGGCCCGCACCATTACTAGGCAGCTCTGTGGCCCTCCTCACTGGATGGGGAGTCTATGCATGAAGGGGATATGCCCCCCTGGGCCCCTCTTTCTAGGCCATATTCTAGGTGTTTGGGACCCTTGAATTTTCTGTCCAAATGGCCCTGAGTCTCCTTATGGGGTCTGTGCAGACCCCTTCCCTAGGTCCATCCTCCCGAGGGTGGACTCTGCCCATCACTGGTGTCCTGATAAGTGGCTCCAAAGTGGCTGTTTGTGGAAGTGAGAGCAGAGCACAGATGTGCAAAGTGGGCCCCTTATATGTGGGGGTGGGACTGAAGGGAAGAGGCAGGCTTCAGCTGAGGACCCGCTCTCTCCTCATTCCATATTCAGCCATGGAACACTGTGGATTCTAAATTTGAACCTGTGCTGGCCTTCAAGGTCATTATGGAGGTATATTTGTCAGAACAGAAGGATAGAACATATTTTATTCAATAGCCTAATTTATAACTTTTAAATATTTAGAGCAAGTATGAGGGCCTCCATTGTACTCTTGCCCTGGGCCCCACAATTTTAGGGGCCCTTTCTTTGTGTCATTCTCTGAACCAAGAGTGAGAACCGCCCAGGGATGGCCCTTCTCTTCATAGTCCCATTTGCAGTACACATGGCTTACAAGGTACCTTTGTGAATATTAGAGAAAGGCACTCTCACCCCCACCCTGGGTGATCGAATAAAGAAATGGTGGGGCGCCTGGGTGGCTCAGTTGGTTAAGCGTCCAACTCTTGGTTTCAGCTCAGGTCATGATCTCATGGTTTGTGAGTTCAAGCCCCACATCAGGCTCTGCACTGACAGCACAGAGCCTGCTTGGAATTCTCCCTCTCCCTCTCTCTCTGTGCACCGCCCCCTTCCCACCGCCCAAATAAATAAATAAACTTAAAAAAATAAAGGGAATGGTATGTCCTGTGGAAGGATGAATTAGAAAAAGGCCCCTCCTTCTCCAGTGCCAGCTGGGTGTCCCGGTTGGCAAGGGAAAACAGGCTGTATTTCTCTCCTGGGCCCAGCCTCAGTTGGGCATTTTTGTGCAGGTAGATGCTTGTCCAGTAGTCTGCAGGGCCCCACGAACCTGAACCAGAGAGGAGCCATGGGCAAGACCAGAGGGAAAGTGCTGACACTCTGGGATCCCAAAATAATCATTAAGTCATTTTACATTTTTTAAAAAGTTTATTTTTTTTAAGCGAGAGAGAGCATGCACACAAGCAGGGGAGGGGCAGAGACATGGGGACAGAGGATCTGAAGCCCCTCATTTTTCATTTTTAATAATCATCCTCATCATGGGTTGCCTGGGTGGCTCAGTTGGTTGAGCATCTGACTTTGGCTCAGGTCATGATCTCTCACAGTTTGCGGGTTTGAGCCCCACCTTGGGCTCTGTGCTGTCAGCTCAGAGCCTGGAGCCTGCTTCGGATTCTGTGTCTCTCTTTCTCTGCCTCATCCCCCACTTGCACTCTGTCTCTCTCTCTTCAAAAATAAATAAACATTAAAAAAATAATCACCCTCATCATGATGGTAAATGTTTATTTTTTTTTCATACATGCCAGGTACTCTGAACACTTTACCTGGATTATCCTATTGAAACATCAGAATATGAAGGTGGCAAAATTGTCATACCCATTGTACTGATGAGGAAACTGAGGCTCAGAGAAGATAGGTTCTTCTTTGGCCCAAGGTCATTCAGTAGTAAAGTCAAACAGGCCTGCCTGGCATGTGAGTCTGTTAGCTTAACCACTGCTCTGCACTGCCCTTTGTGATTTTTGAAAGCATTCTTTATGCAGCCAACATATTTACTGATCCTTGCTCCAGTGTGCTGGGTACTTGAAGGTAGGACAGGGGCCTCCCTCAGCCGAGAAGGAGAGAGGAGCAGATAACTGGGTGACCCCATTGAACAGGGGGTGTGAGAAGCTGTTTACCAGGCTGTGTAGTCAGGGAGGAGCTTCCTGTGGTTTCTTGATGTCTGGGGGTTGGGGAGGTAGGGTAGGGAAGGTAGGTGCCTCAGGAGGATGTGGGGCCAGAAAAGAAGTGAGTGGTTAAGAAAGGCTCTAGTGCCCTGGCCCTTCGTGGAGACTAGAGCTCTGTTGTCCTCTTCAGGCCTCCTGGGCCCTTGCCGAGAGGGGCGGGACTCACTGCCCACCCCCAGCCACCATCCTTTGCAAAGGTGGAAAAATCATTTGCTGTGGTTTTGGCTGGGACGATTTGGGACCTGGCCCTCTGAGCCCTCCCAGGCTGGCCCAGTCCCTTCACGGGGCTCCTGCTACACTGGGAGTGGTAGAGTCACCACTTGGCATTTTAATTTTTTAAAACAATATTGTGCGTTCACTAGTTACAAACACTTGTACAGTTACACTAGCTGACATTTCCGAGCACGTACCACATTCCAGCTGCTGTGCTAAGATTTTACATGCGTTACCTTGTACAGTCTTCAGTCCTGTTGCTATTCCCAGACTCCCCCCAAGGTCACAACCTAGCAAACAGCAGGGTCGGTTTCCTTGGGTCTAACATCCTCAGTCTGTGCTATGTGTCCCCATGGTGGAGATTTTGAGAAACATGCAGAGAAAGCACACAAAAAGAAAATAAAGATGCCTCCAGTTCTGTCATCCAAAAGCAGAATGTTTTAACCATTGGGGCTGTTTGTCTGCAGTTGTGTGCACGTGTGCGTGTGTGTGTATGTGTGTGTGCAGGAATGTGTGTTTAAACCAAGGCAGGGTCATGCTGTGGTAGTGTTTTTGTAAACTGAAGCCACTGTTTAAAAATCACCTTATGGGGCGCCTGGGTGGCGCAGTCGGTTAAGCGTCCGACTTCAGCCAGGTCACGATCTCGCGGTCCGTGAGTTCGAGCCCCGCGTCAGGCTCTGGGCTGATGGCTCGGAGCCTGGAGCCTGTTTCCGATTCTGTGTCTCCCTCTCTCTCTGCCCCTCCCCCGTTCATGCTCTGTGTCTCTCTGTCCCAAAAATAAATAAAAAACAAAAAACAAAAAACAAAAAACAAAAAAAAAAAAAAAAAAAAAAAAATCACCTTAAAAGGACCTTCGCAGGCTGGTCTCCACAGGGACACTCTGATTTCTAGGATCAGGTCTAGAACCGTATGATTCGCCTGTAGACCACAGACTTGCAAGGCCGGCCCAGGGACAGCACAAAGGCAGCTCACCCTAATAGCCACGGTTCATTTCTGTTCCTGCTTTTCGCTCTTGTTCTTGTAAAAGATAAATAAATAAATAAATTTAAAACTGACAGACTTACCCAGGATTTTATTCCGTGCCTGGCCCCGCATTTAAATGCGAGAAGCAGAAGGCTTGTGAGCTATAAATAGCCCAGGCCGTTTCTGAACAGTGGCAGGGAGAAATTGTAGGTTCTGTTTCCTCCCAACCTGGTGACCTGGATTACTTCCTTCCTGCCGCCGTTGCTTTCCTCCCCGCCTCCTCTGCCCATCCTTCATGGAGCAGCGCAAGGGCCTCTCGGCAAGAGTGCAGTGAGCACCCAGGCCAGGCCCCGGGTGCCCGGCACATGGACTTGAGTGAGCCACCAGCCCCATCACAGCCTGGGGTGGCTCAGATGCCACAAATACAAACCTTGTCATTGGCAAGCCCAAAGAGGGGTCCCTAGCTCTGGGAGTGGGGAAAGGTGTCCTGGAGGATGGGATGCTGGAGTTGGGAGGAGGTGGCCTGGGAGGAGGCGGGGCGAGGGGGGCGGGTCTCTGGGGCCACACAGGTGCTTGGCGCCCAGCAAGGTTTCGTTGTTCTTATTAAGAGATTGCATGCTTCTTCAGGGCACATCCTAGCTTCCTTTGGTGGCTCCCATGGCTTCTAGCATCCCAGGATCTTGGGTGAGGAGGGCACTCAGCATTTCACTAGTCCAGTGATTCCCAATCTGCTGGGTACGTGTTTTCCATCTGATGCCAGGATCTTGAGCTCCAACCCAGACTCAACTAAAACTTTCAGATAGGACCCAGAAATCTATTGCTTCAGAAGCTCCCCAGGTGATTCTGATGTTCAACCACATTTAGGATTTGCCATACTGATCTAGTCTCCATCTGGGGACTGCCTTGGGCCCCTGTCCAGTCTCCCTTGGATGACAGTGAGGGAAGTCATAACCTCAGGGCAGTTCCTCCCATTGACTGGCAGCTCGACTGCAGAATGTCCTTCCTTTGTGCCCAGAGTCACCTTCACCATTAATCCTAATACAATGATGATACTGAAAATCAAATTTGTACAGCCCTTTGTTGTCTGCAAAATACTTATTTAATTTGAGAGGCAAAACCTCCATAGATTTTAAATTCAGAGAGACCTGCATTTAAACCTTCCCTCTTTTTTGTCCTACCCTACTGGATGTGTCCTTAAACAAATGAATCTCTCCATGTCTCAGTGTCCTCGTGCCTTAAGTGGAGATGATAATATAGTATCAGGTCATTGGAAGGATCGAGTAATGTGTGATATGGGCTCAGGACAGGAGTAAGGCACCTACTTCATCATCATCATCATAATCATTATTATCATTACTACTGTTATTACGTGAGACATTTACATTCAACATTTAGAGTGCTTGATACGTGCCCAGCCCTACTGTAGGTGATGTGGTACGTGGTGAAAAAGTTCTCACTAAACGGCAGTCACCATCAGTATGGTTAGTGTTACTGAACCTTACAAATAAGTTGCTGGAGCAGGTGGTAAAATCGCCCACCTTTTACTGGTAGGAAGATGAAGCTCAGAGGGTTGGAGGAGTTCCTCAGGTGATAAGAGACGGGAAAAGAATTTAATCTGTGTCTTCTGCTAATTCTTTTTTCTCCCACCATCAGCAGGCTTTTGCATCAGACCCTATGGGAAGGAAGGAGGGAGGAGAGAGACAATGTGCACAGGGTTAAGTGCCCCCCACCACACACACACTTTAGCCCCCATGATTTCCCTGGTTCTGGGCAGTTTAGGGACAGCTGTGTAGTCTTTTATTTTCTTCCTCCACAGTATTCCACTGGAAAAATCTAGTTACGGTGCCTTTGAGCATCTTGCAGGGATAAAGGAGTCCTTGGGGAGAACTGTAGGGCCTCGCTGCTCAGCCGGCTCTCCTGGGTTGGATTCGCAGCCTGATCGGGGCTCGGGTCTTCAGATTTGCTCTGGCAGCTTCCGGTGCCGCCGACACCTTGTCCACTGTCCGCAGTCCCCACTCCACCCTGAGTCACTACCCGGTGCCCACTGCATTGCTTCCCTGAGTCCAGGTCTGACTCATTTGTTGGGTCCAAGGCTGGCCCTGGCCGGCTACGGAGTGTCCCCTACTCTCGGCCTCCGAGCTGTCCCGGCAAGGTGAGCAGGCATTTCAGGCACTGAGTTCTCTCTCCCACGGGGCTGCCGTTCAGCCTGATCTGGATGAAAGGCCCTGTCTCCTGGGAAAGAAACCACAGACATCAACAAGAAATGAGAAACTCTGTAGTTAGAAGAGGGCCCCTGTAGTCAGACATACAGGTGTGTTTGTTGCTGGCAAGGTGGGTCCCACGCCAGTGACTTCCGTGTCTTTAATCCCATATTAGATGTGGATCTAAGCTTCCCTCCTGTGAGCCTTTCTCTGAGATCACTTGCTTTCTTGTACAACCTCAGCTGCCCTGTTCCTGCCTCCCCTTCCATCCACTTCACCGATCAGGCAAATCTCATTTCTAGGAACCTCTGACAGTGGAAAAATCCTGGGTAAGGAGTCAAGAGACTGAGTTCTAGACCAGTGCTGTCCAGTAGAAATGTCTGTGATGATGGAAATGTTCTATATCTGTACTACCCAAAATGGGAGGCACTAGCTACATGTGGCTGTTCAGCACTTGACATGTAGTTAGTACAACTGAGGAACCAAATTCTTAATTTCTAAAAGTTTTAATTAAGTGGTCACATGTAGGTAGCGATTACTAGGGCAACACAGCCCTAGACCCAGCTCTATATGTGCTGAGCTGACACCTTGAGCAAGTTTCTTCCCCTCTCTGGGAATATGAGGGGGTGCAGTTAGAGACACCAGATGGAGACTATCTGGAGTAGAGACTGAGGTCTGGGGTCAGCTAGGTCTGAGGTACATTCCAGCTCTGTCAAAAACCAGCTGTGTGTTCTTGGGCAAGTCACTTAACCTCTCTGTGCTTCAATTTCCTCATTGGTAAAGGGGGCATAATAACAATCATCTCACAGGGTTTACATGAGACTTACGTGGGATAAAACAAGTCTACAGGTGCTTCACTCCTGGTAAGCTCTTGACAAATAGAAATAGTTTTACCTGGGCTCCTATAAGAGGAACCCATGTTCTCCTGCTTCTTTGGACATCTCTGGCAATTCTGCTTTTGCTACAAATGTTTAAAATGCGCTTACTTTCAGGGCAGAGGTTTATCACCTTGAACCTATTTTTTTATTTTTTTATTTTTTTAAGTTTATCCATTTTGAGAGAGAGAAAGCATGAGTGGGGTAGGGGGGCAGAGAGAGAGAGAGAAAAAAAAAAAATTCCAAGTGGGCTTCATGCTGACACAGTGCAGAGCCTGACACAGGGCTCAAACCCACGAAACTGTGAGATCACGACTGGAGCTGAAATCAAGAGTCGGACACTTAACTGACTGAGTCACCCAGGCGCCCCTCACCTTGAACCTCTTGAAATTATGTGTAAGTCGTGTCATTGTGCATCTGTACTTTTTTCTGGAGAAAACCAGGATTTTTTGAAAATAGAGGTAAACAACTTTCAAAAGATATTCATAGGAGTCCAAGAAATGTAAGAACTCGGAGAGGGAAAGAAACTGTACTCATGGTACTTGTGCAAAAGGCTGGTATGTTCGGGAAGACAGAGGATTCTGGCCCCAGATTGCCAGTATTTTTGTCCCAACCCTGCCATTTCCAAGCTGCATAAATCTTGCTGAACTTTAGCTTCCCCATCTGTAAAATGGGGATAAAATAGGGCCTCTTTCGTGTGTTGCTGTAGGAAGTAAGTGAACCTATGTTCGTTGTATAGCATAGCACCTGGTGATCATTGCCTCGTGAATGCTGGCTGCTTCTAACATCATCATCATCATCATCATCATCATCATCATCACCCATTGTTTCCATCCACTGGATGCCAGGCTTGATGTAAGCAGTGTCTGTCTGCCAAAGTCTGTCCCTCCTCACCCACCACATTGTCTCAAACTTCATCTCATACCGCTCTCCCTTGCTCATTCTGCTCCAGCGGCTCTGGTCTCCTTGTTTTTGGGACATGCCTGACATAAGTCCACCTCAGAGTGTGTGTGTTTGGAGCATTTTCTCTCCAGGTATCCATCTGACTTGTTCCTTTACCTTCTTTGGGTCTTAAACCAGGTATCATGATGAGGCCTCCCGGGTCAGCCACCTCCACTCATCACCTTCTAGCACCCTCTGTATCTTCACATATTTGGGTGGTTTAGTGTCTCCTTTCCTCTCCTAGATTGGAGCCTCAGGAGGGCTGTTGTTTTTCCTTATGTTGTTCCCTGCTCTGTCTAGCTCCAGTGCCTAGGACAGTCCCTGACATTTCGATGGGCTTAGAAAAGTACTTGGAGGGAGAATAAATGAATGATTTGATCTCATGTAGTCTGAGACAGGCTCCTGTAGGATCCTCAAACTCCAGAAAATATCTCCTATGTAATATTTTCAATCAACAAATATTCTCTGAATCCTCCTCTGTGCCAGAGTAGGTCTTAGGGTCCAGGGATAGAAAGATGAAGTTGAGGAGCTCACAGGTGTGGAGGTGACCACAAGGTAGTTCCCATCCTTGCAGTCACCTCAGTTGTAACCACAGAATTGTGCTACGACACCAGGCTCTGTCTTCCACCCTAGACCGGGAGGGCCTGGTGGACAAGGACCTCCATCACCTTGCTCCATGCTGTGTCCTCAGCGCTAGTATGAAGCCTGGCTCCTGTATGTGGACTGGATGCATGAATGAGCACATACAGGGTGTAGTGGAATAGGGACTGGCAGAGAGTCTGTGGTTGTACCAGGGCGGGGCAGAGCCTCCCTTACATGGAAGGCGAGGAGTGTTCTCCTGTCCCTTGACAGCCTGCTTTGACTCTCACTTGGCCACCAATGCTGCAACTTGGGAACCATGGGAGGGCGGTGGCTTCTCCTCCCTTAGGAGGCTGGGTATCCCACCGCAGCCCTTCTATATTTCAGCTTCTGCCTGAGCCTGTCCTTGGAGTTAAAAATAGACAAGGATAGGAGTGCAAGGACATACTGTCCTTCTCTGCCATGGAGAAGGGATTCTGCTACCATGTCTCAAAGGGGGCTGCAGGGGGGCAGATTTGAGAAGCTAGTGGCTTAAAGATTTATCCCTTCCTGCCCCCTTGAGGACAAGCACAGACTTCTCTTTCCCCAACCTGGGATTCCTCTAAATGGGCTATGAAATGTCACAGCTGGAGGGTCTCTAGGGGATAGGCTGATAGTGGCAAGAAGCCCATCGCCTCCAGTCCTGGGACCTTGGCAGACATCACCAATCAATTAAGGCCCCTCTTTCCTGGGACCATGGCAGGCATCACCAATCAATCATAGCACCCTTTTCTGCCAAGTCCAGACACAGTCTAAGAATTCTTAACACAGAGTATTTTAGGCAACAGTACCAGAGCTGGCAAAAAAGACAAAACAAATATATCATTGTAATCTAGTCCAGTCCCTTCATGGTGGGAAAACTGAGCCCAGAGAGGGGCAGAAATTTGTCTGATGTCATGCAGAAAATCTGTGGTAGAGCTAGGACCAGACCTAAGAGTCCTAATTCTGCTGGGGCTTTTTGTTTTGTTTTGTTTTCTGTTCCCTACTGCATCTTTTTTCTTTTTTTTTAATGAGAACTAAAGTGTGTCTGTCCAAAAGAAAGTTTTTTCACTAGACTGCAGACCTCAAACCTCAAAATTTTATGCAACATACTGTGTATATGTGCTGACAGGTACTTTTCTAAGGAAAGAGAGAATAAATAGCTTTTGTCAGCTTCTCAAGAGACTCTTTGCACAATCAGAAAAGGTGAAGAAATCCAAAAAGAGTGAGTGGAATGGGCTAAAGTGCCACTCAAAATGTGGGCCACAGATCAGCAGCATTGGCCTCTGGTGAGCCTGACATGCAGAATTCCAGGCCCCATGCAGAATTCATTCTGCATTTTAACCAGTTCCCTGGGTGATTCATTTGCAAATTAAAGTTTGAGAAGCTGAGGGCTGGAATTCGGAAGCTCCACCTTTGGTTTTCCGAAGTGTACCTGCTGAGTACCAGGCATCTTTGCAAGTCTGTAAGGCAGACCTGATCTCTGCCCTCATTTGAGGGAATAGAAAGGAACTGAGGTCCCTTGGCCAAGATGGAACCCAGCGGTGCTCAGCAGCTCTGCTAAGGCCAAATCAAGGGAGGCATTTGTTTAAACTGAAGATAAAATATGGCGCTTCTATCCAAGGAGTATGAAACCCCAGCAGGCATTAAGCAGGTGTGGGAAGCAGGTTCTGGCCTGGAAAGCCTCGGTGGGCTCCTGGTTAGCTTCCGTCCTGCAGAGCATGCAGAGGGGGACTGGATGTTCAGCAGCCATGATATTTGGATGAGCTGAGCAAGAGCTTGAGACCAGATTTACCAGCAGCCTCTGGCGCTGAGTAGCTCATCTAAGGTGAGTTTGCTCTGGGGAGGGCTGGTGCAGGTGATTCCAGCTGGTTCCAACTGGTCTTCGCTGATCCTGGTTAATTCTTCTGAGTCTGGTAGGCTCTGAAATAAGCTGACCATGTGTAGACTGAGGAAGGTGCCCGTGGGGAGCCGGAGGCATAAACAGAAAGCTTGCCCTGGTATGGCTGGGAGTAAGGGATTCCTTCCCCTCTCCCCTATGTGTTCACTGCATTTCTTCATCCATGTGCCTTTGTGGGGATATGAGTGTACATGTGTGCTTTGAAGATGGAATGTCTGGGGTCCAGAGTGCACAGCCTAGACCTCATCTGGCTTCTGCAACAGGCTTCACATGCTGGCCTCTTGCTCAGCTGGAGCCGTTTGCTGCCTCTGTTGAGGCCAGTCCTGACCTGAAGAAGCATTATCCACCACCATGCTGCTGGCTCCCTGGGGGGGGGGGGGGGGGGGGTCAGTATAGAATAGGGGTTAAGAACAGGGCCTGGGAAAGGAAATGGGTATATATACATATATAGAGGGAAAGATATAACTACATGCCATACAATTCACTGTTTAAAGTGTACAGCTCAGTGGTTTTTAGCATATTCACAGTTACACAGTCATCACCAGAATCAACCATAGAACATTTTCATCATCTCTCCCCCCCCAAATCCTGTAGCCATTAGTACTCGCTCTCCCATCTCTCCTCACCCTTCACCCCACTCCCTAGAAATAAATAATCTTTCTATCTCTATAGATCTGCCTATTCTGGACATTTCATATAAATAGTCATAGAAAATGTATTTTTCATGATGCTTCTTTCATTTTGCATATTTTCAGGGTTCATCTGTGTTGTAGCCTTTATCAGCTCTCCCCGTTCCTTGTTACAGCTGAATAATATTCCACTAAATGGGTGTAATAGATTTTGTCTAGCTATTCCTCAGTTGGTGGACATTTGGGTTGTTTCTACTTTTTGACTATTATGAATAATGCTGCTGTGAGCATTTGTGTTTGACTCTTTGTGTAGTCTGGGCAGGTTTGTTTTGCATTCTGCCCCTCTATTAACTTGCTATGGGACGCTGGGCAAAGTGCTTCAGTTCTCAGAGCCTTGGTATTCTGAGAGTTTCTGGGAAGTGGGGACACTGCCATCTATCTCAGAATCTTGTTGATCATAGTGCCTATAATTTCCTGAGTGCCTTTATCTTCCCATGGCAGTTACTGTACATATGTTATGTCATTGAAGTCAGCCCCGCTAGGGGCACGAGGTGATTTATTTCACAATTAATGTGAATCTGAGCTAAAATAGGCTAACACACTGCCTTTTTATAACAAATCATTTGGTGGCTTTGCAATGTGTGTACAAGGGAGAGAGCTCCCCTATCTCCTCTATACCTTTGGCCTTTTTACATTATTAGGGGATAAATATATCTATTCTTTTGTGTAATCTTTAAAATTTTTAAATGTACATAGAGAAAAGTGCAGTGGCTAGAAGAGATGTTTTGTGGTTTCATTATTTCTGTTTTTCCTCTGCCATGGAAATTAGCATGTCCCAGATAGGGCTTGCTCTTTCATCCTGGATTCCAGAAGAATGAATGGGTTAGAGCCACAGCTAACTAATAAGGGATGTTTAATATGAGCAAGCAGTAAACCTTTGTTCTATAAGCGACTGAGATTTGGACATCATTTGTTACTGCAGCATAATCCAGTGAGAGTTGATCAATATGACCACAAGAAGTGCGTTCTATTATTATTTCTATTTTATGAGGGTCTGAGTCTCAGAGAGGTTCAGCAACTTTCTTGAGTTTATTCAGAAAGTGGCAGAGAGATGCTGCAAGTCCTGGACCCAGTTATTCTGGCTCCCTAGCCTGTGCTCTTAAGAAGACAGAAGTATGTAGGCTGTGTTTGGTTAATGATGAGTAATCCAGTGTGGACGGAACACCTGGTATGGTCATGATGTAAGACTTGTAGTATAGGTTTGTGGCAGATTCTGGAAGCCTTGGATGGTATGCGGATTATGAGGCTTCCTAGGGCCAGATGGGACCACAGACTCCACTCTTTTCCCACACCCCAGCTTTTTCCAGAGCTTGCTCACCTTGTCCTAGGGGCTTTTGAAAATGTCTTCCTGGGGAAAGGCAGCCACTTGTGGGAACTGTTATCTTCCTTCCAATGATTGCTGAAATACCTCTTCTCAAGAAAGTCTTCTCATGCTGGTAAGAATACAGTGAATGACTTTCCCCTGACCATCCATGGTAAGTGTAGGATCTCTTCCCCCAAATGCATTTACTGTGCACTCAGAGTTCTTTGTCCTCGGTTAAGATTTTGGTTCTGCATTTTTGCCTTCTTCCTACATACTTGTCAATATGGCTTTCAGTTGTAAACGCCCAGAAGGTAGCACTTGCGTCTACAATAAAATCTTCCTATGATTTTGTTTGCAACCAAGTATAATTCAGTATTGAAATAGTTCTTCTTACAACCCAAGCACTACCTCTACTATTACTGCTGTATTAATTACTCCTCAGTTCCCATAGTACTATGTGTATATCTCTGTCCTTGAACTATTGTATGTTGTAATTATAACAGCTTGTGTTATAATTGCGCATTTACTTGTCTGTCTCCCGATAGACTGGGAGTTTCAACAGGGTTTGGATTTAATTCGTCTGTATTATGAGTCTCCTGCACAGGCCCTGGTACTGAATAGGCACTTAGTAAGAGTTTGTTGAATGAATGACAGTTACTTATCTGTTTTCTATCCCTTCCCCCTCCACCAACTGTAAGCTCCATAAGGACAGTGACTGTGTCTTCTAATCTCCAAAGTCACAAAAAGCATGGGATAGGAAATGAGCTCAGTCAATGCATATTTCATTGGACAAATGAGAATAATATTTTCTTCCAGAGGCATAACTCTTTAGAGATACAAAGCACATTTATATACTTTACCCAATTAATTCTCTCAAAATCTTTAGACCCTCCCTATCTGGTGTTCTCAAATTCTTATCATGTACCCTTTGCCTCCCTCACTCCCACCAGTTTCAGCTCTGTGTCTTTATGATCTGTCCCTCTTCTCCCTTCAAATCTTGGAAAGAGTTCTGAGGAAGTCACACACAATGTAAAGTGAGGCTTCCTACTGCCAGAGGGGACCACAGCCTCTACCTTTTTGCCCACAACTCAGCTTCTTCCACAGCTTGCTCACATTGTCGTAAGAGCTATTGGGAATGGCTTCCTGGGGAAAGGCAGCCACTTGTGGGGACTGTAAATTGTCCCCCTAGTGTAAAGCAGCCTAAAGGGAAAATTACATTCTGGTCTGCACTAGACCAAGATCATTCTCCTACTTAACAGCTTTGCCATCTTGGGCAGGTTAATTAACCTCCATGGGTCAACTCTGGTTGTGAGGATTAGATGAAGTAGGTTGAATGCCTGTTGTAGGCTCTGGGAGCTCTGTAAGTGGGAGTTCCTGTCTTTACGTGGAAGGGTGGAATTTGAGGCATCAGTAAGCCCTTGGAGGTAAGGGTGGAATCTGAGGCATCAGTTAAGCCCTTGGAAAGGAATCGAGACTTAAAAACAAACATGGGTTGGGGTTGCTTTGTTGTTCTGAGATCTCCCCTCCCTGTGTGCTGCCACCTCCGGCCCAGGCAAGCCAAGGACTCAGCACCTGGGTCAGCACCACGGACAGTTCCCAACACTTTGGGCTGCTCGTTCCTGTTCTGCATTAGGTTTTCAACTTCAAGTCACAACTTCATTTTTGTACCACCAAGACAGATATAACATGTCAGAATTTTACTGACTTGCCATCAGTTGTCATTCACATCTTAATTTCAGAGATGTTGAAATTGTGTGTCTTAGAATCAATGAAATAATGACAATATATGAAAGATGGTATTAGTGAGCTATTGGCCAATGATTCTTGAAGGGGTTAATTATAATAGCCAGCATTTGTTGAATGCTTACTGAGTTCCAGGCCTTTTTCACCCCTCCGTCTTCTGTATTGGGTGCTGTCTGCCCTTTATACATTGACTTAACAACTATTACATTTGGGGAATATAAATGTGAGCCAGATAGACGGTTAATCAACAGTTTTCCCACCATCCTTCTTCCCAAAATATTTTAGTTCTGAGCCTCATCTCTTCAGAACATTGCTTCTTGCTGAAGGATAATCTCTGTTAATATTTCCAGTCCACATCATGCTTAATCCATTTAAAAAGCATTTTAAATGCATATCCTTAATGACCCAGTAATTTCCCTCCTAGGTTTGTGCCCCCCTCCCCAAAAGTGCACAAATAAATGGTTGCAAAAAGACACATATGAGAATGTCTTTGGCAGAGCTTTTTGTAATATCCCCAAACTGGAAACTACCCAAATATTCATCAGCAATAGAATTTTTATATATTCACACAATATAAGACAATAAAGCTATGAGAATGAACTGCATTGAAACAATGTGAATGAAACTCTCAAACATAATGTTGAATTAAAGAAGTTGACACCAGAGAATATATACAAGACAATTCTGTGTATACAGCAGTACAAAAGAGGGATGCCTCAGTGGCTTAGTTGGTTAAGTGTCTGACTCTTGATTTCAGCTCAGGTCATGATCTCACAGTTCATGGGATTGAGTCCTGTGTCAGGCTCTGTGCTGACAGGCATGGAGTCTGGTTTGGATTCTGTCTCTCCCCCTCTCTCTGCCTCTTCTCTGCTCATGTGCGCACTCTCTCTCTCTCTCTCTCTCTCTCACTCTCAAAAAAAAAAAAAGTACAAAAGATGCAAAACCAACCTGTGGTATTAGAAGTCAGGATGATGCTACTCTTGGAGAAGTAACCATTACTCATGAGGGGCTTCTGGGGCATTGGTAATGTTCTGCTTCTTGATCTGGGTGCTGGCTCCCTGTGTGAGTGTACTTTGTAATATTCATCAAGTTGTACACTTATGATTGTACATCATATAATTGTACACTTTTCTGTATATATATTGTACTTTAACAAACAGTTGTTTTTAAAAGCATCTTTCTCGAGAAGAGAAGGGAATGGTAAGAATTTTATATGCAGGATGATTGGCAAGACATTTGGGGGTAGTTGGTCACATGGGATGTTTGGAATTACCTGAATTATTCAGTGTGAATGGAATGGAGAGCACATTGGAGAAACAGGAAAAAATAGGCTGGAAATGTAGATTGGGACTAGATCTGAAAGGCAATGTGTGTTAAGCCCTTTAGAATTTATTCTGCAAGCATTGAGGTACTATTGGAGGTATGTATGTATGTATGTATGTATGTATGTATTTTAGAGAGAGAGCACAAGTAGGGAAGAGGGGCAGAGAGAGAGAGAGAGAGAGAGAGAGAGAGAGAGAGAGAGAATCTTAAGCAGACTCCATGCTCAGCACAGAGCCCAATATGGGGCTCAATCCCAGGACCCTGGGATCATGACCTGAGCCAGAATCAAGAGTCAGATGCTCAACCAACTGAACCACCCAGACACCTCATTGGAGGTTTTAATCAAAGATATGACATATTCAGGATTAAGTTTTAGAAAGTTCATGCAGACCACAGAGTGGAGAGCTGGCAGAAGAGAATGTTCTGGTGCTGAGACACCAGTTAGAGTAGAGACTGACCACCTGACCAAGCATTTCAGGTACCTGGCGAAACTACAGATTCACAGACCCCACCCTAGGCCTACTGAACCAGAATTCTCAGGAGAGGGGACAGAGGAACCTATGTTTTAACTGAGTTCCCAATGTATTCCAAACTATATAACCACCACTGGCCTCCAGGCAAGTGTTTGGGAGCCTCTAAGTTAATTAACTACTGCAGTAGTCCAGGCAAGAGAAGGTTAGGGGGTGAGCTAAGGCTATGACTCTGGTAACGTAGAGTAAGACTGAATTTGAATTCCCAAAAGGAGACATGGAGACACAGTTTACCTAATTAACAAATACTTATATGTCATTTACTAAATAGCACTTCCTATGTGCCAGACCCCGTTCTAAGTATTTTTTTTTTACCAAATATTAACTTATTTAATCCACATAAACATATTTTGAGGTACATACCATTATTTTCTCTATTTCTTTGAATAGAAGGAAACCAAGATACAGAGAAGGTAAGTAACTTGCCCAGGATCACATTACCAATAAAGTGACCAGGGCCAGCTCTACAACTCAGGCCATGGTTTTAACCACTAGGCTTTGCTGCTTCCTGAACATGCTCCAGAAATAGTGGCAAATGGCTGCTCACTGTGAAAAGGGGCTGAGAGGTTGGCAGTTAAGAAACCTGAATTCTAATTTCAACATAGTCATTGACTCATGTCCCTCTGTAGACTTCAGTTGCCCCTCTACACAGGAAGACGTTAGTCTGGATGACCCAGAAGTTCCCTCCAAATGGAATCTTCTCTGATTTCAATGGAAGGCAGATTTTTACAGCTGCAGAGAGAAGAGGGGGAGGTAAAGGTCCCTCAGTCAGGGTTTGTGCTTCCTTGACCTGGTTTTGGAGACACAGCCAGAGGCAGTATCAGGGCTAAGGAGGTCTGAGTGCCTGCATGTCACCTCAGCCTTGATTTTCAGATGAGTTTTAAGACGTGGGCAAGAAAGACATGTGAGGCTGAAGTCACTTAGGAATAGCTAAGTCAGGGAGAGGTTGACCATGGAGGAAGAAGAGGCAGCACCCTCCAGGGTATTTGTCTCAGAGGAACAAAAGAGCAGTAGCTGTGGGCAGGGGAAGCAGTGGGCTCAGGGGCCATGGTATAGCTCTGATCCTAGTTTAAAATAACAGACTGACCCAGAGCTCTTGTGTCTAGGGAACTTCACAGACTATGATATGGACCCATAGTGGGCCATTCACAGAGACAAGATTACACTCTGGTCAGTGACATGATTAGGGGTTTTGCAACCTGGGGACCTGGATTAAGTCATATAACCTTTCTCAGCTTTGGGTTCCTCATCTGGAAGACAAAGCTGTAAAGATCCATCTTTGGTAAAATGTCAAAGTGGAGAATAGTTGTATTCTCTGTTTCCTCTTCCTCCCACCACCACAGTGCTGAAATCTCTAGCGGTTGAGAATATAAGATTGTTTTTCACACATACCTGGGTTTAAAGCCTATCTCTGTCTTGTCTGGTATAACCTTGGACAAGTTCCTGATCTGTTCTGAGCTTGGTTCCTTTTTGTAAAATTAGGATAACAATTCTTGACTGTCAGAGTTATGGTTAAATTATCTATCTAGTGCCTGGCACAGGGTTAAGTGCTATAAATAATGGTATCTACACTAATAATTTATCATGATGATAAATCATTATGATAAATAAATCATTTTTTTAATCCTGTTCCTTATGAATGCTTGATTTTGGGAAAAGGTACATTAAGCACATATGAGTGAAACTTGTTTGCTTTATTGGAGAATTTGCATTTTTCTTGGGGATGCATCCTAAAAATAAAGCTAATTCAATTAAACACTATTAGTGGGGAGAGGCAATGTTGGGTGCTGTCCTAGGTGCTGAAGGGTAGTAAATGAGGAATGAGCTTTCACTGTAGATGCAGATATCAGCTAGATTGAGGACTGTGTTTCCAGGTTCAGTGGAGTAGGTACACCAGTAGTGAAGATGAAGTTCTCCTAGGACTCAGGGAGTCTGATCAGGGAAATCTTTGTGGAAGATATGGCATTTGAATCCTGTGGTAAAGCTTAGTGAATTTAGTTGAGTGGTTCATGAGAAACATGGTTATTGGCATTAGAAAGACCTGGCTTTGAATTCCAGCTCTGCCATTAGTAGGTGTGTGTGTCCTTGGGAAAGTTCCTTAATTTTCTGGATTCTCATTTTCTTCTCCTGTAAAATGGGGCAGTAACTATTTCACTCATAGTTTATTGTGACCTTTAGATGATGCCCACTTGAAACATGTGGCATAATGTCAGACACAATGGTAATAATAATAATAATAATAATAATAATAATAATAGTCATCTTTATCAAGTGATTGCAGTATGCCATCGCCCACCTAGGACATCCCAAGGATTAAATGTTTGTATCATTACATTACCTAATTGTTATGTTTACTCTTTGCAACAGCCCTAAGAGTTTGGTGAGTGCCGAATAACTCTATAGGTATTATTTAAAGCTTAGCTCTAGAGAATGGTTAGAATCTTAATAGGGAAGGTGAGCAAGGGAGGAAAGTAAGGAGAGAAAACCAAGATGAGGATGTTACTGAGGATGTACCTAAAGTAATGAGGCGCCCAGCTGGGCTGGGGTGGGAAGATTGTGAGGGAGACCAGTAGCAGATGGGCTGGGAATCTGATAATGGAGTCTTGAATGCCTGGTTGCAAAGGTTGAACCTAATTTGGCAGGCAACAGGGAGCCATTCTCAGGTTTTAAATAGGATCATGGCATGATTGAAGCTGTGATTTATTTATAAATTTAGGTTTTGCCTTCATTTACATTATAGAATTAATACATTTAACTATAAAAAATTCAAGAGACATAGACACATACAAAAGAGAAATAAAACTTTCCCAACGTGCTGGTTGGAGTGTGAATTGGTACAACTATTTTGGCAAATCATTTGGCAGCTGAAAAAATTCTTGCCCTATGACCCAGCAGTTCTGTTCCTAGGTATATGTCTGAGATGCATGTGTGAATCTTCCCTAAAGGCCAAGTGCCGAAATAATCATAGCAGCATTATTTCTAATAGCCCTATGCTGGAAAAAAATACTAAACAGTACAGTGGATGAATAGATTGTGGTATATTCATACAGTGGAATACTATATAGCAGTGATAATAAGCTGTCTACAACTACACACAACATGAGTGCGCCTTACACAGTCAACATAACACTGAGCAGAAGAAGCCGGTCCACCCCACCCAAAAAAACGGCCTTCCCTATTTATAAAGTTCAAAAAACAGGCAAAACTAATATCTGGTGTTAGAGATCAGGATAGTGGCTAACCTTGTGGAGTGAGAGAGACCAGAAGACATCACAGTGGGCTTTGGGGGGTCCCTGCAGTGCTCTGTTTCTTTATCTGGGTGCTGATTATACAAGTATGTTTGCCTTGTGGAAGTTCATCAGACTGTACACTTCGGGTTTGTGCACTTTTCTGTACAGATCTTACAGTACTTAGATTTAAAAGTTCCAGAAACACATCTTTCAGACCCCTCCTCTAACAGCTATTCCCCATTAACAGTTTGGTTCATATCCTCCCAGATTTCCTCCCAAATATATATGAGCTATCTATAGCTTTACAAAAATGGTATTATGATTTACATAGTGTCCTGCAACATACTTTGTTAACAGTATGTTGAGGCAGTTTTTCTGTGTCACTGTATGTGTAGATCTAGATGATGTTTTTAAGATTTTATTTTTAAGCCATCTCTACACCCAACGCGGGGCTCAAACTCACAATCCTGAGATCAAGAATCACATGCTCTACCAACTGAGCCAGCCAGTCACCCCTAGATGATTCTTTCTAACTATTTCACAGTATTTTATTGTGCAGATATATCATTAAATAAACCGGTCCCCTGTTCGTGGATGGTTAATTCCAGCATTTCGTTGGTGTAAATAATACATGGGGAACCTCTTCATGCATATCTTTATGTACTTTTGTGACTTTTTGTGTAGAATAAATGAGTAGGAGTGGAGTATCTTTCTCTGAAGTGGTAATTTAAGATAGTTAATCTGTTAATGGCTTGTTGGGTGGGTGAGTTGGAAGGAGGGAGACCAGTTAGGGGGCTGTTGACGTAGTATAGACTTGGGATAATCACAGTGGTTGGCTGTGAAAATGGACAAGAAAGGGAAGAGATAAGAGATATTACAGGGAAAGACCTTATAAGACCTGCCATTTGATGAGAGGAGGAAAAGTCAGAGAGGTCCTGAGGCGGTTCTGGGTCTGGGTGGCTGAGTTGATTGGGGGAGGTGGGACCAGGGATGGGTTTAGTTTTGGCCAGGTTGCATTCAAGGATCCTGCTCAACATCCATGTAGCGATGCTCAGAATACAGTTGGAAATATTGCTGTGAACAGAGTTAAAGGCTACAGGTTAAGGGTGGGATTCATTTGCATAGGGTAGTGCTGAGGTTGTGGGAGGGGATTGAAATTGACAGTGGGCAGAGTTAGAGTTAGAGAGAGAGAGAGAGAGAGAGAGAGAGAGAGAGAGAGAGAACCCAAGGACTGAATGGTGAGGGCCTCACATATAGGGATGGAAGCAGTAGTCAGAGAGACTGGAGGAAATTCATAAAATTTACTACCAAGGAAGCCAAAGAAGAGATCTGAAGTGGCTGTTGTTCAAAGGATGAAGTAATCAGTAGCCTACGTTAGTCTCCCTCCCACTGGCCCCCCCAATGGGTGCTGTCATTACATCTTGTACTTGGTCTTCAAAGCACTTAACACACTTGTGATTAGTCAATGTGATCATCTGTTCAGTGTCCAACACCCCCTCTGAACTCTGAGCTCTGTGGAGGCAGGGACCATGCCACTCCCATCATACTCCCTCCTGTCTCCAGCGTCAGGCATGGTGTTTGGCACACAGTGGTGTTGCTACCCCAAGCTGTTGCTGCCTCCTGGCAGGGCTCCAGCTGTTCACACTCCACGCCACCACCCCTGCTCTGCACAGGTTGAGAGAAGAGGGACTTAGGACCCTGTGGGAGAAAATTCAAGCTGCTCAGTTCAAGTTTTGGGTGCAGCAAGTGTGAGTGGGTAGCCAGAAGTGGGTCATCCAAATTCCCATTTATTTGTACATTACAGTAGCCAGCCACAGTTGGTGCCCAAAGCTTACAGCACTCAAACTCCAGGCCTCTCCAATGGGTCGTTTGTGATGACCGTGGACAAGGTGGCCTGTCATTTGCCCCCCTTAATCATCCCTTTGGAAAGCATGCCCTTCTCCATGCCTGCATTCATTATGCAGCAGCTCTTTTTATCACCACATTCATGAAGGAAATGGTCTTTCCACTGTGATGCTGGACCCCACCAGTGCAAAGACTTCTGAACTTTGACTTTCTTAGGCTGCTAGTCAAGGCAGGTGTCTTAGGTCAGATTTCCCCAAAAAGGACCGTGAGATAAGATTCGTGTGCAAGTGATGGAAATGCCCCCACAGGAGACCTGGAAGCAGGAAGCATGCAGGGATGTGGAGTCAGGCAGAGCCCACAGAGGGCAGCTTCAACCCCTCCCACAGTGTTCCTCTGGAGCCTGTTATGCCTCAGAGTTGTTCTCACCTGAAGCAAAGGACCGGAGTGAGGGTTCATTCTCCTGTTCCATTTGGTCTTTGATTAAGGGGATCACAGGTCATAAACCCCCAGGCACTTCTGCCTCTGTCTGTGTGGGGGAAACATGGGCTCAGTAGCCCAAAGGAAGACCGAGCAAAACACAAAAGTTGGCAGGTGGTGGCTTTCAGAAGCCAGTGTAGAGGGGCCTCACAGAGGTGGGATGAAGGGAGATCTGTGAGATGTGGGTGGTGCTTCAACATCGTCTGCTACCATGGCTCAAGCCAGGCTCTGTTTCTGGGACCCAGTGGACCCGAAGCAGAGGCTGAAGTTCCTGTCTTGCACCGGTGTGTGCTTTATCAGTGGAGACCAGCACTTAGAAGCACGTTTCGCATCTTCATGAAGGCTTCCCACTGAGCACAAAGGCAGTCAGTAAATGTTGAGTGAGTGGAAGTGCCATATTTCAGGAGCTGGGGGCTGAGGTAAGGCCCTTGTACTTAGTCATGAGCAGTCACTGGAGACTGGTTTAGTAAGCTGTGTGAATGGAGTGGAAGCCACACTGCAAGAGATGACAGTGTGTGGTTGTCTGTGTTCTCTGAAGGAGTTTGTTGGTTGAAGGGGGTGGTGGAAGAAGTGAAGCCTCGAGCAGACTTGCAGGAGGAATGGAAAGAGCCAGAAGATGTAGAGGTGGCAGAATCAAGGCCCAGAGAGGACAAATGGTAAGAGGAGGAGTTCTTGGAGAGGGTGGGAGGAGGTGGGATGAGAACAGGTGGTTGATCAGCCTTGGCCAGGAGAAGGGTTACCCCTTCCTCCCAGAGGGGAGGGGAGGGATGAGGGGCATGTTGAAAGGTCTAAGGATGGTGAAATTTGGAAGTGAGAAAGAGCAAGTCAAAGAGACACATTCTTTCAGCAAAGTGGGAGAAAGGTCATTTGTTGGGGTGATGGGGTTATGGGGTGGGAAGTGTGAAAGCATTGGCACAGTCCCTTTGGGGACCTTGACTGAGTCACCAAGAGATGGCCATCTAACCCATGAGGTTAGATGGACATTGTTGGTGTGGTTGGGTACCTGACTGGGGACTCCCATGGTGGAGATGGTGGCAGGTTGGAGGAAAATGCAAGATAGTTGGCATGAGCATATTTGGGGAGTGTTAGGAGGTCTTTCTCTGCAGTCACGTGGCCATTTTTGTTTTGTACCTGCTGTGTGCCAGGCTCTGTGGTAGATGTTCAACTGCTCCACAGGGTTCAGCTGCTACCTGACTCACCCAAGGTCTAGCAACTAGTGCGTGCAGAACGGAATTCTATGCCTGCTCCATCTGATTGCAAAACCAGCCTCACCGAGGCTCATACAGGGTACTGGATGTGAAATGCTTTGGTGCTACAGAATTCCACAGCACGTGAAGCACACCTTTCCAAACTTCCTCCTTAGCCCCTGTGGGGACTGAGTTGTTGTGTCATGCTTTGGTTCTTCCTCTTCCAGGAGAAATGTGTCAGACCCTGGTGGGTGGGGGAACGAACCAGTGTGGTGCTCTAGAACAGGGCTCAGTGGGGAGGTGGAAAGCCCAGGCAGGTGTCTGTAGCCTGCCTGCAGGGTTCCGGGTTGTGGGTTTGTATCCCCAGTGTGAGGGAGTGGGGTTTGTCCCTGGACGTAAGTCTGCACTGTGTGTATGTGCGGTGGGGGACATCTCTCTGTGGTTGTGAGTGTGCATGTGTGTGTTTCTGAATCTTACTCTATCTTAGCACCTGCTATGCACAGAAACACAGAAATGGTTGGGTGGGATGCAGATACAGCTTAGGGAAAGAACAAATTGTGGAATGAAGGGAAGCACAGAGACAGGGACACATGTGTTCAGAAACACCCAGGTGATACACACCCAGAAATGCACAGCGTCAGTTTCTCTGTGTGCTTTTGTGAGTGGGTTGCCATATACTTCTTATGGATGTACATCTGTGTGACTGGCACATACCCATTTAGTCTCAGAAACACAGAATGGTAGGTATATGGAGACTTATGGAAACACACAAATACAAACACTCAGACATACATTAACACACTGTCTTTGCACATATATTCCTGTGTTTGTGTTACTGTGTGTTGAGTGTGTGGACATCTGTGCGCCTGAATAATGCAGATATATGTGGGAGACAAACGTGGGCACACACTCTGAGAAACACACAGTGTGTGTGTGTGTGTGTGTGTGTGTGTATCTTTTAAAGTCAAGGAGGAAAGGAGAAGGGATGCCACGAGGCGGCCACCAGGAGGCGTCCTGGCCGTGCTCTGTCTCCTGGCATGCAGACCCGAGTCCCCCTACCTCTTGCCAAGCAGAATGATGGGATTTGGGTGGCACTGCTTCACTGCAGTGGGTTGGTCAGCAGGTGCTGAGAAAGCCCCTGAGGTGTACGAACTCATCCCAGACTTTGTAGAGACATGGGGAAGATCCCCCTAAAGATCTATCCCCACCTCCAGCAAACCCACAGTGCCTACAGGGAGGCAGGAGTTGTAAAGCTTACCCTGATCACCAGGCTGTGGAGCATGGAACAAAGAGACTCTCCTGGGGTCAATTCCTGGCGCTGCTGTTCCCCATCCCCCCCATCCACCTAAGTCTTGATGGGTGTGGACAAGTGGCTTAACCTCTGTGTCTAGTGTCCTTGATGCTAACATGAGAGAGCAGACCCATCTCCTCACGGGTGGCTGAGGAGGAAGACCACTCTCAAGGCACACATTTGTTCATCCAGCAGTTATTCAGTACCTACTGTGGCTGGATCCTCTTCTCAACCCCAGGGCTTCGACAGTCAACAAAGCAAAGCAAAGTACCGTGTCCTGATGGAGTTCACCCTCTGCGGGAAGGAAGCTGGTCAATAAATCAACAACGTACAACATATCTGGGGTGGTGTTAGAAAGAAAGCCAAAGCAGGATGATAGGACAGAGAGGGGCAGGGGGTGTGAGGGGCCAGGAAATAGTCAAGGAAGGTCTTGGATAAGGTGATTGATTGCAGAGTGGAAGCAAAGGAGTGAGCTACTGGCAGAGGAGGAGATGTTTGAGGGGAGGGAGTAGCAAGGGCAGAGGGCCATTTGTCATAATAAGCCTGTTCTCCCATTTTACAGTTGAGGAAATTGATGCACAGGGCGGATGAGTGATTTGCCCAGACTCTCACAGCCAGTGAGAAAGAGATCCAGGTTTGAAGCTGGACAGTCTGGTTTCAGAGCCAGTGGTCTAAATCAGTGTCCTCAATCAGGGGTGACTTGCCCCACACCCAGGGGACATTTGGCAGTGTCTGGAGACATTTTTGGTTGCCACAACTGGACTGGAGGGTGCTACTAGCATCTAGCAGGTAGAGGCCAGGGGTACTGATAGACCTTCTACAATGTACAGGAAGCCCCTGACAACACCACTGTATGCCATCTAAATTGCCAGTTGTACTGAGGTGCAAAACCTGGTCCAAATCCATGCAAAGCACTCAACAGAGTATGGCATGTAGTAGGTGCTCAATAAATAGGAGCTGAAGGGGCACCTGGGTGGTCAAGTGTCCTACTCTTGGTTATGGCTCAGGTCATGATCTCATGGTTCATGAAATTGAGCCGCGTGTCAGGCTCCATGCTAACAACTCGGAGCCTCCTTGGGATTCTCTCTCTACCCTCTTTCTCTCTGCCCTCCCCCTTGCAAAATAAATAAACTCTAAAAAAAACAGTAGCTGAAGAGGAAGAGGAGAAATGATTTGTAGAAAGTTGCAGGGGAGAGATGGATTCAAGGAAGAAAAAGTACCTGTAAATGAATCCGTTAGTTAACGGGACTCGTGACACTGCTTGTTGGGTGGGTATGAAGGGCATGGCTGCCCAGGAAGGGGGGTACGGGTGGGGCAGGTGGTAGGAATTTGATGGTCTGGGGGTGGGGGCCGACACCAGCCACTGTAACACTAACCAGATGACTTGTCTCTCTGTCCCCTTCCCATCCTGTGTCTCTTTCCCCATCTCTCTTGGCCTCTCTGCCCAGAAGGGGACAGCCGGAGGCTGAAGGGGGCCATCCAGAGGAGCACGGAGACCGGCCTGGCAGTGGAGATGCCCAGCCGGACACTGCGCCAGGCCAGCCACGAGTCCATCGAGGACAGCATGAATAGCTACGGCTCCGAGGGCAAGTGAGTGTGGGGCCGGCCTGCTGCCAGCCCTCCTGGCTCTCGAGAGCCCTGTGGCGTGGGGCGGGCAGGGCTGAGCGACCCCGTCCGGGAGCCCTGGGTCAGCCTCAGGCTGGTCGGGGCACTGTCTCAGCACTCCTGGTAGTCCAGAAGGAGGGTGATAAACAAGGAGCCCCAGTGGTGGAGCAGCGTGGAGCAGATTCCGGGGCCCAACTGCCCACTGGCTGCGTGATCCTGGGCAAGTCCCCTCTCTGCACCTCAGTTTCCTCATCTGTAAAATGGGGTGCTCGTACCAGCCTCAGAGGGGTGTTGTGAGGATTCAGCGGGTTAGTATTTACAGAGAGCACAGGACAGTGTCGGCACACGAGTGCCACATGTGAGTGCTGGGAAATAAGGGGGTGGAGAGGGGTCTTATTATGAGTGTTACTGTGTCATCTTCACTTTCTTAGTTTCTTAAATCACAAGTGGTTTTTAAAAATACATATTACTGCTTGTTAAGGAGTTTCACAAACATCGAGTCATAGAACATTGGGTATGACTCCCTCCTTGCCAGCACCTCTCTCCCCTGATGCATCAGAATCACTGGGCACTTGCTCCCCATACGGGTTGCAGGGGCCTGTGCCTGGAATCAGGGTCTCTGGGAGTGGAGCTCAGGAACTCCATTTTCTAAAGGCTCCCTGGGGGAGGACTAATCTTTCCCCAGGACGTTCTCCTGTCTGCAGCAATTATGGACCTCTTTGAGAATTTTGGGAAAGTTGTTGGCATGCACATGCCCCCTAACACACACACACACACACACACACACACACACACACACACACACGTACATACACACACACACACACACACAGACCTACATCCTCTTTTCATACCTGTAAGGGGTTCCCAGATTCCCCTAAAGCCCATCTGTGGATCCCTAGCAATGAAACTTTGCTCCAGAGTGATGATCAGCGTACCCAGAGAGGTTCAGGAACCTGTTCTGGGCACACAGCACATTAACAGGTGTGGAACTCAGGAGTCCTGACTCCCAGTGGGGACTCATTCCATGGCAACACATTGCTTTCTTGTCTTAGCCATCCTCAGCTGGGGAAGGGTAAAGTTGTGCCAACCAGTACAGCAGACACTAGGCACGTGGCTATTTAAATGTAAATTAATTAAAATTGAATAAAATGAAATAATCTCTTTTTCCACCACACTGGCCATATTTCAGGTGCACAGCAACACGTGTCCAGAGGCAACCGTTTGGGACCGTGCAGATATAGAGCCTCTCTGTCCTCAGAGACCATTCCACTGGACAGCACGGGCTAAGTGGCTTGTCCGAGGGCAGGGCAGGGGCTTGGCCACCACCTCCTGCTCTCCTCTCATTTCTGACGCTGCCTCCCAGCTGGGGGTTCCTGCTGGCTGGAGGCCTTCCCACCCCCAGCCCCTCCTAAACTGGGCATCTCCGGCCTCTGTGAATGGCCTTGCCTTGGCAGATGCTGCCATTCCACCCACCTCCTAGGGAGGCCTTCCGGAGGGCGAGGAGAGGAGGAGGACAGGCGGAAAGGAGGGGAAGAGGAGGAGGAGGAAGGGAACAAATGTTTTCTTTAACCTGAGAAACTTGGCAAGGCAGTCAAACTTGGAGGAAGATATTCTAGGCATCTGGGTAGTAGTGGGTCTCTGCTGAGTTTCAGGGGGTCAGGTTTGGGTCCTAGTCCCTGGCTCTGCCACTGACCCCCAGGTGGCCTTGAGCACATCTCTCAGCCTCTTACGCTTCAAGTCAAGACTCTGGAGTCAAACTGTCCTGGTTTGTGCTTCATTTCTCCTTCTTTTTTTTTTTTTTTAAATAGTTGTTTATTTTTGGGAGAGCACAAGTGGGGGAGGGGCAGAGAGAGCGGGACAGAGGATCTGAAGCAGCCTCTGCGCTGACAGGCTGATGGGTCGCGAGCCTGATGTGGGGCTTGAACTTACGAACCATGAGATGGTGGCCTGAGCTGAAGTCAGACGCTCAGCCGACTGGGCCACCCGGGTGCCTCTCTCATTTCTGCTTCTTCATAGGTGTGTGACTTTGGTGAAGTTACTTTACTTCTTTGAGCCCAGTTTCTTCGTCTATGGAAAGGGGACAATGATAGTATAGACCACTAAAAGAGTTGTGGTATGGATTAAATGAATTAACACATGTGCAAGCACTTAGAACAGCGACTGGTACGTAGCATGCATTATTAGTCTATTATTATTGTCTATGATTATTGTTGTTAGTTGTTGATTCAGCCCCTGTTAATTGGGTATTTTGCTCCTTGTGGCCAGTTGCATCCTAACGGATACAGGGAGCCACCCCCGATGCAATCATGTCTGTAAGTACTTAGCACAGAGCAAGTATGGGGTTGATGTTGGCTGTGATGGTTTTGATTATCAAAAAGTCTGGGTGGATATCGTGAACCCAGTTGAGGAAGGACTAGGTGGGTTGGAGGATGCAGGTTCCGGCAGAGGGGAGACTCTTGCCCTCCAGAGAGGGTCTGAGCCTTGATGGAACCCGGCCAGGTTCTACCACTCCACCTGACACCTGGGCCAGGAAGGGACCTAGAAAGAACAGGTGGGGGCATGGAGCTGTGGTCGGCTTCCTCCTTGTTCTGGAGGTATTTTGGGCGCTGGTGGGACCCAGATGCCAGGCTCTGAAATAGGAGGGGGTGTGACTGTCCTCCCCTTGGGCTCCTGCCAGCCCAGCTGAGGCTTACGAGGAGCCAGTGTGCTTGAGCTGCCCCTGCGAGCCTGCGGCCCCTGGCGCTGCTGGGTCCGTCTGCCCGTGCGCTGGATCACTGGGCATGTGTATTTCTGCAAGCGGCCGCAGGGGGTTTTATTTTGGCAGTGATGATCGACTACCTACAGTGTGCTAGGGCCGGGCACCTGGGACACCCTGGCCTGCACTGACCAAGCAGTTATCAGTGAAGTGAGAGCTGCAAAAGACGGGCATAGAGAACTTGGAAAGCACTGCCTCCTAGCCAGGTCTCTGGGCTGGGGAAGGGGTGCATGTGGGTGGGGCCATTCTGTCAGCGAAGATCCTTGGGCTCCAGGTTGCACGATATTAGCTGACAGTGACGTCAGCACTCGCTGTGCAAAGTGTGGCCCACAGTCCAGCTGCATCAGGGTCCCCTGGGAGTATATTAGAAATGCAGCTTCTCAGGCTCCACCCCAGACCCACTGAATCAGAATCTGAATTTTTACAAGATCTCCAGCTGGGTCGTGTGCACATGAAGCTTGAGAAGCCCTGGCTTAGTGGTAATAATGTTCTAGAGCTAACCCTTATGGACCACTTGTTCCGGGCAGGCACCGGGCAAAGTGCTTTTACATATAACGGCTCATTTAATCCTCACGACAACCTGATGATACTGAGACTGTTCATGTCCCCCATTTTACGGACGAGGAAAAGGAAGCCAAAAGAGGTTAATTAACTTGCTCAAGGTCACTCAGCCAGTAAGTGGTTTTAAACGCCAGCCTTCAAATCTAAGCTTTGGAGTCTGCCCTTAACCTTTACACTTGACTCTTTCCCTTACTTAATGGTTGCATCTATCAAGATTTCTGGAGGTGGACGCTTCTAGGGTGGTTTGGTGGCTCAATGAATCCCTTCATCTTTTTCCTGCCTGGGTCTCAGCATGTCGGACCAATCCTGGTGTATCTCCTGGGGAAGGGCTTTCCTTCCCTGGGCCCCGTTCTGCCTCAATGAAAATTGGAGTTCTCTGTGTCAAGGATGGAAGAGAACAGCTGTGGGTTTGGCAGAGTCAAGCGTCCCACGTTCCCCTCCAGCAGGCCCATCTCTCCCAGATAAAGGGCAGGGGCTCAAGCCCCCTGAGAAAGGGCCATGAGAATAGTGCCTCCCCAGACACCCCTGAATCCTGAGATACTCCCTGGTGACTGTCTGCTTTAGTTTGAGTTCCCCAGAACCAGACCTGAGAAATGGATTTGAGTCCAAGTAGTTCAGTTGGGAGATGGTTCCAGAAAACCATGGCAGAGGAGCACGTGAGAGAAGCAAAGCAGGCATGCAGGAGCATGTGCTTTCAGAAGCGAGCTGGGGTGCCTGGGCGGCTCAGTCGGTTAAGCACCCAGACTTCAACTCAGGTCATGATCTCACGGTTCGTGGGTTCGAGCCCTACATCAGGCTCCGTGCTGACAGCTCAGAGCCTGGAGCCTGCTTCAGATTCTGTGTCTCCCTCTTTCTCTGTTCCTCCCCTGCTCACGCTCTGTCTCTAGCTCTCAAAAATAAATAAACATTTAAAAAAATTAAGAAGCGAGCTGCCACCACAGGCAACCAGAGCTTGATCCTGAAGGGGACTCTGGCAGTCAGGGGGACCGTGCACCCCAAAGCTAACCCCGGGAGGAGCGGGTGAGGGGAGCTAAATATTCATTCTTGACTCTGGTCACTTACTGTTTGGTGGCTGCTTTCAGTTAACTCTCCTGCCCTCCCTGCAGCAGAGTGAGCTTTTAGGGCCAGAGGAACACGGGTCCTGACTGTTAGAGGTTGGTGAGCACTGATGTGGCAAGGGTTGGAAGGTGTGGAGGTCCGGGTAAACAGAGCCTGCTGTCTGAGCCCACAGGACTACCGCCTCCTGGCTGCCCAAACTAGAAGCCTGGGGTTCTCCCAGGCAGCTTTGCCACTTGTGTTCCGTATCCAACCCATCACTGGGCTCTTCCATTTTATTCCTAACTATCTTTGACTCATCCATTTCTCTCCCTCCCACCCCCCTGGCGAGGCCACTCATCACTCCTGCGGGGATGTATGCAAGACTCCCTTTTGGTCTAAACTCCATAGTCTGTCACTCAGCACTTACTTCCGCTGATCTCTGCCAGCCTCTTCCTGGCCTCACTGTGCCCCCTGCTCCAGAGCCCTGAACCTCTGTCTCCTCTCCAGGTCTCTGCTTCCTCTACCTGCACTGCCTTTCCTACCTCTATTCCCCCTCCACCCTCTGACTCATTCCTCCTCCAGATCGCAGCTAAGAACTGGCGCATACGCTTCATCTCCGGTGCCAGCTTCGGTTAATTGATAGTGGCTCCCTGGGATGCTGTGTGGAGAACGATTCCAGAGCCCGTTCTAGCCTCGGCAGGAATGCTGAGGTCGATTAGCAATGTCTGCCCCGGGTGTGGGCAGGGGAGGCGGAACATCAAGGTCTGCCATGCCTCTGGCTGTCTCAGCGGCTTCCACAGCCTGATCTCCCCCACCACAGCACCCTCCACTCTGTCATAATTGTCACACGTGTGTCTATCTGAGTTCAGTGCCTGCCCAGCATTGCCCTACAGGTGATATTTAGCACATTTTGGTAGATAGTGGATAGGTACTGTGGGCAGAAGCACACCCACATTTCACTCCTTCCTGCACCTCCCCAGCCTCCATCACTCAGAATCAGGGGCCCGGCATCCTCTCCGGGGCCCAGAAGCTCTCAAAGCTGGCTCCCAGAGCCCCTCCTGCTCCTTCCCTGTGTCCCGCATTGTTCTAAGGCGTCTGGGTCATCAACATCCAGCTCCCTGGGTGTCTGGATCACTGTGCCCAGAGCCCTGGAAAGCAGACTGTGAGCTGATGGCATGGCCACTGCACCTGGGCTCAGGGTCACATTTTGCCAAGGCTGTTTCCCTAGTCACCAAAGGCCCAGGAGACCTGGTGGGTGGTTGGAACCCCCTTTCTCTTCCCCACTTCTGCTATTTAACAGAGTCATTGTGCCTGAAGGACAAACCAGCACTGGATATGGCTGTGGGCTAGGAGACAGGGGGACATGTTTTGTTCTGCTTTATAAGCACTAGTATTTATGGAACATTTGACTGTGCCAGATTTGGCTCTGGGTTTATGTCATTTGGTACTTACAACAGCACTGAGGGGTATCCTATGGTTTTTTCCTGCTTCACCAAAAAGGAAACCCAGGCTTTCTGAGAGGTGAAGAATGTGTCTCTACAGCTAGTGGATGGGGGGGGGGGGGTGGTGGTGGTGGTTCAGGATTCAAATGCAGGCCTGCTTGACCCCAGGGCTTGCAGTGCAAGCCCTTGTGCTCTGCTCTGGTCAAGGTGAAGGTTTCCTCGGGGCACACAGAGGTAGTACAGCAGAGTGGTTAAGAAGATGCACTCTGCAGTCAGACTGCCACTTCCTAGCAGAGTGATCTTGGTTGGGTTATGTAACATTTCTGTGCCTTGGTTTCCCCTTCGGTTATCTATTTGATACGTGAATCAAATCCCTGGCTTCATGCCTGTGAGCTGCACTCATGTGCTTGGGGGCAGGTTTGGAAATGTCTTGAATACTTGAGAAGCCAGAGTGGGGATTGCGGATTCTGTGTGTCCTTGCATACAGTCAATTCTGCTACAACGCTTGTTTTGAAAACATGAATTTGTTCCAACACAGTTGAAGTATTAGGGAATAATTTGAGTGCAATACAGATTTCGCCTTTGCTCAGGTGCGTTTCATCCATGGGACACACTAGGGGAACGCAGAAAACTGCCCCTACACGGGAATACATAAGACACACGGCCAGCAGCTCCCTGCTTCCCACAGCTCCTGGCTGGTGTTCTGTCCACACCCGGCGTCCCACTTCAGAAAGCCCTGCTCCGCCAGGCACAGTAATTCACCGGCTGCCATCCCTCTGACACTCGTTTCCACAAGCAGACTTTAGGTTATCTCCTAGGTAAAGCGCTGTATTTATTTTGGTATTTATGCATTTCTTAACCTTTTAATGTGTATAAAGACTGTGCTACCACTTTCACCATGTTCCTGTCTTTTTTTTTTTTCTTTTTGTGGATGTGATACTGATGTAGTATTTGGGTGTTGTGCCCTTAATTAACCCTGTTTTCCCCATAAGCTGATTTTTTATTGAAGCATTTTGCACTGCAGAGTGATTTTCAGGAATGTATATTCTGTGTTACAGCAGAACTGGCTGTAGTGTAGGCTCACCAGTCTGTGGGAGGGTAGATGGATGGGTGGAAACAGGGGGGCAGACAGTGAATGGAAGAGAACCCATAAACTACTAAGACCTTTCAGAAGCACATAACCCATAATCACCAGGAGGGCTGTGCAGCCTTTTAATTTCGGATGCAACTGAGACAGGTGATCCATCTGGAAAAGAGAAGAGTCACTCCCCACATAACCCAATTACTTCTTGAACTGTCAAGAGCACAGAAAATCCAGGGTCCAAACTGAGCTCAAAGGTTAATAATAAAAGACAAATGGGTTTCAGCTCCCCAAACAAAACTAATGAGAGTTGAAATGCAGGCAATCTTATTTCACCATTAACACAAAAATAAAAGCCCAGTGGAACACGGATTGTAATCCTGTTTCAGGCCTGTGCCTGCACCCGCGTGGCTCACATGTGTCCCCAGGAGAAACCAGCTACCGCAGCCCTCCCCCCATCCCCCACTACCCCCTAGATGGCCTGGGCTTGGTCTCAGGCCTCCAGATGCTACACTTCCAGACAGGCCGGGACTCAGAAGTGCCATGAAAATGCCATGAAGAGGGAGAAGAGGTTCTCCCAGGCCAGGCAGCAGGGACCAGATTTTATTCACTCAGCACATACTGTGTTGTCAGGTCCTGTACTGAGCACCTTGCTTGTGTTACCTCACTGACTCTCCCCAGCAACTCAGTAAGGCGATTATAGTTGATCTGCATTTCATAGATGAAGAAATAGCAGCTCAGAGAAGTTACAAAACTCACCCCAGGTTGCACAGCACTGGAATCCAAGGTCTGTATTATGCCAAAGTCCAGTCTTAGCCACCATACTTTCCAAGGTTTAGACCAGCTGAAAGGTTTGGCAGTGAACATTTACTGAGTTCCTACTGCATACAGGCATGGTCTAAGTAGTAGCATGTGTATGTTATTTATCTCAGCAGGCTCTTTCCCACCCCCTTGAGAGTGGCTCCTATGAGCAGAGATTTTTGAAGCATTTAAAATGGATACAGCACAGGCACCTGCCAAAGGAATGGCCGCACACTGTCCAAGAGGTAGGTAGGTGCGGTCCTGAGTGCAGATGAGAAGATTCAAGCACAGAGACACCAGCCGCTTGCCGGAGATCACACAGCAGGCAGGTGACCAGTGAGTAGAACCAGCTCTGACTTTGTGTCCCCTGCCTTTTATCCTCTTCCAGGGAAGAACCCGAGGTGGAGTGGGGTCCCTGATACAGTTGGTCCTCAGGCCAGCAGGGACCCGTCACCACTTGCTTCTTCCGTCCTCCAGCCCCGTGGAGGATGTGATAACCCATTCAGGGTTTCTGGGGCGTCTGCCTGGTTCCTTGGCAGCTGGCGAGGCACCCTGGGATGGGAAATCAGGCAGCCGCCCAGATATTATAAACAATTACTGCTAATTACCAGGCCTGCCAGTTCCCCATTGTCTGTTCACAATCCCATCAGGAACTGAGGAGCAGACGATGATGATGTTGGAGGGAACTTTCAATTTCAGGCTGCAGAAGCCTCGCTCTGCCTGGGAGGCTGGGCCCTACGGTGACTTGGAACCCAAGAGGCACCGCTGCTTCTTGGGCTTTTGGAGCCCGGACCCTCCTTACAGAATGGAGCCTGGACCCCACAGATGGCCAGGAGCATGGGTTGGAAAAGAGGGCTGTGGAGGAAGGCCCATGTCCTCAGTTGTGAGGAAGTCTGGGTCTTAGCTTTGGTGCTATGAATTAAGGATCTTTGCAAGAATAATAGGTACACATTTCTATCCCTAGATATTTAAGTTTCCCCCATACTTTCTCCATGAGGCTGTTGCATAATTGCTGAGATAATAGATTCAGAAGCCGGACTGCTTGGATTCAGTACTCCTCTGCCTCTGTTTTGGTTTGGCCCTCTCTTGGGTACAGCAGGAACATATGCTTCTCTCCAGCATGGAGGGACACACACAGCCTCAGACACAGGTTCACTTGACAAGACACCAGGCAGCCATTTCTGCAAAGCGTCATGTTCGTTTCTCAGCTCCACCCAGTAGGAAGAATAGGCACAAGGCCCCTCTGCTTTCAGATTCTCCAGGCCTGTGTAGGGTTTTTTGGTCATCGCTCAGCACCACCAGCCCAGCCCAGGAACCCAGATCTTACCCGCGGACCCTCTCGTCCTCCCTGACTCCCTCTGCTCTCTCAGGCTGGGGAGTTGTTTGTTTGTTTACTGGGGGTGGTGGTGCAGGACCGCGTGGTTTGCGCACATCCTTCTGTTTCTTCTTGGATTTGAAACTCAACAGCCAAGAATACGCTTATTGTCTGCCTTCTACTGGGTCATCACTTGTCTGAGGCTCCTGCCTGAATGGAAGAAGGTGGAGGGATGGTAGGAAATCACGAAAAGGAAAAACACTCAGGCTACAATGTCAAATTATCCTGCCATCAACCCTGCCAATAGCTTAAGTAAAAACAGAAGGTACTGTCATGCCACTCAGGTGTCTCACACGGTCGAGGGCAGAGCTTGGGCAGCCTGGATTGGGGGGCTAGTTTGGGGCTCCTGGTGAGGGCTACACACGGGGCTCGGTTCTCAGGACTTTCAGTCCCTGGGCTTCTCTGTCTTGTTTCCCAGAGGGAGTTTTTGTTTGACTGAGCTTGGGTCAGATGTCTAAGCCGTGGATCTATCAGCTTTGGTCAGGGGTCAAGGTCACTGTATTTGTTTAAGCAGTGCCAGTTGCCATAACCAGACTCTTTAATCAGTGACTTCATGCAAACGTTTGTTTCTTGTTCATGCAAATTTCAATGCTGGTGTTTCTGGTCGTTGGGCCCAGGCTCCCTTTTTCTTAGGGCTTCTGATGTGGGGGGGAGGGGAGAGAGAGAAGATCATATGTGGTTTTTTTTTTTTCTAATTGTGGTAAAATACACATGATGCCAATTTACCATCATAACAGTTGGGGGTTTTTCTGAAGTATAATTGACACAATGTTACATTAGTTCAGGTGTGCAACATGGTGATACATCGGTACCATCTGTTCCCATACAGCAGCGCTGTTACGGTATCACTGACTGAAGGCCCTATGCTGTGCCTTTCATCCCGGTGACTTACTCACTCCACAGCTGGAAGCCGGGGTCTCCCCCTCCCCTTCATCCCTCACCGAAACAGATTTCAAGTGTGTGGGTCAGTGGCGTTAAGTACAGTCACACTGCTGTGCACCCATCACTGCCATCCGCCCCCAGAACTCTACATCTTGTTAAAGTGAACTCTGACCCATAAAACATTAACTGTTCATTCTCCCCTCCCCCCCAGCCCCTGGCGACCATCGTTCTGTCTCTGAATTTGCCCTAATACCTCTTGTATTGGAATCATATAGTGCTTATCCTCTTGTGACTGGCTGATTTCATTCAGTGTAACGTCTTCAAGGTTCAGCCCTGTTGTAAAATGTGTCACAGCTTCTTTCCTTGTTCGGGCGGAATAATATTCCATTGTATATACAGACCGTTCCTCCATCGATGGACACCTTCGGAGTGTTGCAAACGATGCTTCTATGAACATGGGTGTACAAATGTGTCTCAGAAGCCCTGCTTTCACTTTTTTTGGCATATGCCCAGAAGTGGAATTGTTGGATCATATGGTAATTCTATTTTTAATTTTTTTGAGGAACTGCCATCCTGTTTTACATAGCGGCTGTACCATTTTACATTCCCACCAACAGTGCAACGGGTTCCAATTTCTCCACATCCTTGCCAACACTTGTTATTTTGTTTTCTTAATTTTATTTTGTTTTTGATAGTAGCCATTTTAATGGGTGTGAGATGGTGTCCTGTGAGCCCTGACAGTTTTTTGTTTTTGTTTTTGTTTTATTTTTGTCATGCAGGAGTCTGACTTATGCTTTGATTGCTAAGGCATTCATTTTAAAGAGGCAAACAAATTGCCAGCCACACAAAGAGCCAGGCCAGCTCCCCCTCCCCCGAAAACTGAGGTTCTTTTGTTTTAGAGATTTGGGTTGATTTAGAGATCTTGGTTGATTTCAGTAACTATTTGGGCTACTTGTCTGTTCTCTTCCCATTCTTTAAATGCCCACTCTTGTGTTTTAAATTCACCAATAAAGAGCATGCCCTGAGACCCTAGGCCCCCACCCTTGAACTCAATAAAGGCAGAACCCCTGGTCTGTGCACTGTCTCGTGCCCCCCTTCCCATGATGTTGCTGTGTAGACCCCATGTGTGCTGTGTGGTTTTCCAGGTCTTGTGGGTTATAAGCCTTTATTTTTTCAAAGTTTCCTGGTGGTTGATGGCTGAAGGGCATCGTGCAATCATAATAAGAACCACAAGGGTTGGTCCAGTCGTTACATTGGTTTGGAGAGGGGAGATGTCTGTGGGAAGCTCACGGCTCCTGGTGAGTGCCCCAGGCATTTCTAGCCTTTGGCATTACTACCGATAGGCTTAGACTGGCACAGGACAGATGGCATGTGGGAGGTTTTTATAGGTTAGGCCTGGAAGTGGCCTGTATCCCTTCAGCTGACATTGGCCACACTTGGTTACAAGGCTGAGCAATGGATTGAGCTGTCTGTCCGGGAGGAAGAGATGAGAACAACATTCACCGCACTCAGAAATGCATACTGGGGCACATGGGGGGCTCAGTTGATTGAGTGTCCAACTCTGATTTTGGCTCAGGTCACGATCCCAGGGTTGTGGGATTGAGCCCAGTGTCGGGCCCTGTGCTGGACGTGGAGCCTGCTTGGGATTCTTTCTTTCTCTCTCCTTCTGCCCCTCTCCCCTGCATTCTCTCTCTCCCCCTCTCTCTCTCTCTCTCTCTCTCTGTGTCAAAAAGAAAATATTTAAAAGAATGTTAAAAAGAGAGAAAGAAAGAAAGAAAGAAAGAAAGAAAGAAAGAAAGAAAAAGAAAGAAAGAAAAGGGGCACCTGGGTGGCTCAGTTGGTTGAACGTCTGACTGTGGCTCAGGTCATGATCTCACGGTTTGTGAGTTCGAGCCCTGCGTCAGGCTCTGTGCTGACGGCTTGGAGCCTGGAACCTGCTTCGGATTCTGTGTCTCCCTCTCTCTCTGCCCCTAACCCACTCGCATTCTGTCTCTGTCTCTCTCAAAAAATAAATAAAAATTAAAAAAAAATTTTTTAAAGAAAGAAAGAAACAAACACATACCGGGCTTCCAGGAGTCCACTCCATGTACTGGGGCCAGTCCTGGACAAGGGGAGGTTATCGTGTGCTGTGGCAGTGAGCTAAGTGTGTGTCTTCCACCCGCAGATGTAGGTTCAAATCCTGCCTCTCCCAGCCTCTCACTGTGTGACTCGGGCAGGTGGCTTTCCTGCGCTGAACCTCAGTGTCCTTGATGTTAGCTAAATAAAATCATACCTGCTTCACTAGAATCTACATGAGTCACACCAGAATATACGGCCCGTGAGGACAAGACTTGAATAAGCCCTGGAGCCTGGAAGGGTGCTGGCACATAGTAATAAGCCCTTGGTACTGAGGTACCCAACCCGAAGTGGGTGGGCAGGGGACTGGGTGTGTCTTGTGATACTGTCTTCTTTAGGACATTTCTTCAGGAGCAATGCATTTCCCCAGCAAGACGGTGGGGTCTCAGTGTACAGGGTCTCGTCCCTTGGGAAAGACAGACTAGTGGGCTGAGTGGTTCAGAAGCAGGAAGGGGCACCCGTGCAGGGTGGATCTCAAAACCCCACCTTCCTTGGAAGCTCTTCCTGCTCCTTCAAGGCTGAGAGCCCAGCAGGTTTCCCAAGGGGGGGAGCTTTGGAGAGTCTGCTCTCTGTGCAGCGAACCAAGCATGCAGTACCCTCCAGGCCCCAAGGTGCTTTCCTCCTCCTGCTCAGAGACCGCCCTGGCCGCTGCTGTGAAACCTGGCACACAGTGGGCACTTGTTAAAAGTTCACTATTATCCTCGGGACCTGCCCAGGTGGGAAGTCACTGGGGATTGGCATCAGAAGTGTTGTAGTCAAGTGCTGACTGCCCTGTGAGCTCCGTGGCTCTAGGCCGAGCAGGACCTGGGCTTCCTCACCTGAATAATGGTGGTAAAATGAAGAACCAACATCCTGGGGTCGGAGCGAGGGTCACATGGGGAAGTGGGTTGCCCGCGCTTTGCTCCTGAAGGTGACATGGTACGTCAGGCATGGTACTCAGTGCTTCATCTCACACCTAGGAAATGGGAACACTATTATTCCCACTTCGGAGATGAGAGAGGAAAAACTAGCTAAAATTGGCGTAAGCAAAAAGGTAATAATTTGTAATAATAATAGTCGTTATTGACTTATGTAACCACGGAAGAGGTGAAGTATCCTGCGTCAGGCAGAACTTGATCCAGGAGCTTGTGCGATGCCACCTGTATGGTGGCTTCCTTCACGGACCCCAGATGGCGGCAAGATAGCTGCCAATGGCTCCAGTCTTCTGTCTCAGGCTCAAGCCTGGTGGGAAAAAAGAGCTTCTCACTCCCCACAGTCGAAAGCCTCCTAACCAGATTCTTGTGGGCTGAATTGGGCCACGTGCAGGTCTCTGAGCCAGTAAACAGCCAAGGGAAGGAATGTGCTGATTGGCCAGGCGGAGCTCACGCCCAGACTCTCGAACCTGCTCTGCTCCACTCCAGGGGAATTGGTTCCTTGGGGAGGGGGCTTTTCAAAGGAGATCTGCGGTCTCATTCCCAACAGACAGGGCGCAGTGAACTTGGAGCACCGGCAACCAAGGCAGACCTCCGAGGCCGAGCCCCTGGTCCCGTGTGTCTCGAGTTGTCAGGTGTCAACGAGTCTACTGGGGCTCTCATTAAAAGGCAGACGGATTCAGCAGGTCGGAGTAGAGTGCGGTGCAGGTTTGTTCCTCATTAGCTCCTGGGCCATGCTGCTGGTCTCGGGACCAGTGTTGTGGCACTAAACCATGGGAGCCGGGCACTGACCAGCATCACCTCCCATGCTTCTTACGACCACCTCGGGAGGCAGATAGGGTCACACCTGTTTCATGGAGGTGGAACCTGAGGTTTGGTGAGGAGAGGCGGGGGGATGGTACAGGACACAAATGCTAAGCCCTAGAATTTTGGAGTCGAAGTAGAGATTTGAGGGCCATGAAGATAGAAAGAAGTAAGGAGAGACAGGACAGAGGTCTGCCTGAGGCCGGGTGATGGATGTGGACAGAATCCCCGTGGATGAGGGAGGTTCTGGAGGTGACTGCCTGAGTCATCAGAGTCCTCAGTCAGCCCCTGGGAACATTACTTTTTGTCTCATTTTTTTCTTCTTGCAGCCTTAACTATGGGGGAGTTTGCCTGGCGTCAGACGCGCAGTTCAGTGACTTCCTCGGCAGCATGGGGCCAGCGCAGTTCGTGGGCCGCCAGACCCTGGCCACCACGCCGATGGGTGAGTGCCCCAAGACCTATTCCTGACGGGGGGCACCACAAGCCCTCGTTCTCCCCCTTGTCCCCATCCCGCTTGGCTCCATCCACCGAGCACCCAGCCTAGAGCCTAGTCTGCACCCACAGGCTCAGCAGAGCCTCATGTTGGAGTGGTTTCTGGTCTTGTTTTGGGTGGGAGCAGGGGAAGGGGGGGGGGGCTTCATCCCTAAGTAGAGACGAGAGGCTGAGCCCCTGGGCGAGCTTCTAAGCCACTTCCCAGTCCCGTGCTTTGGGGCCCCTTGCAGGGGACGTGGAGATCGGCTTGCAGGAGCGGAATGGCCAGCTGGAAGTGGACATCATCCAGGCTCGGGGACTGACGGCCAAGCCAGGCTCCAAGACACTGCCAGGTGTGGGGCTGCCCTTCCTTCTACAAGGCAGGGGTGGAGGTCGGCGGGGAGGCCCTGAGGGGTTTCTGGGTCTAGAAGAGAGAAAATTGGGCCCGACTACAGGGGACTCCCTTGTCCCAACTCCAGTGACTCACATGGGAGTAGTGGTTTTGAGTTTGTTCTGAGAACCACTGGAGATTGTCAGTTGACCTTACTGGTCTTCCCCACTGGTTTGAGCTTCTGGAGGACAAGGGCCATCTTACCTGTTTATGGCTATACTCCCATGCCTAGGTGCTTGGCACACAGTAAGTAGGTGCTTAGCAAACATTTATTGAGTGAATGTGTCAGTGATGAAGGGGTAAGCCAGGGGAGGGGTGAGCAAATCGGGGACTAAGGGAGGAAACAGGTAAGTACAGAGTGAGCAAAGGCAGGGAGGGGGCAGGTAGGATCACCCAAGGAGGGGGAGTAGGCCCCACCCAACCCCAGCTGCACCCTGTCACTCACACCTACCACCACACTTACCCCTGCAGCTGCCTCCCCAAACCCCATGAGGCCATCTGGCCCCCAGCAGTGGGTGGGGAGCCTCCCCCTACTGTGCCATTTGCCCACCATTTGAGGGCCAGATTCGAACTCATCCCGCCGGTCTCTGTCCTCAGCGGCCTACATCAAGGCCTACTTGCTGGAGAACGGCGTCTGCATTGCCAAGAAGAAGACCAAAGTTGCTCGCAAGTCGCTGGACCCGCTGTATAACCAGGTGCTGCTGTTTCCTGAGAGTCCCCAGGGCAAAGTCCTGCAGGTGAGGGGCCCCGAGGTCTGTGTATGCAGTTCCAGAGGGAGAGAGGGGGCACCCCGGCGTGGGGGGTGTCTCTGGAGGGCCTCACCTGGAGGAAGGAGGGCACTGTGGTTGATCTGAGCTCCACAATTCAATTTTGAACAAGTTCCTTTCTGACCCTCAGCTTCTTTATTGTAAGATGGGCATAAGATGTGGGTGCTCACAGTACCTACAGATAACATTGTGACAGCGAAATGGGTGCCTTGTGCAAGAAAAATGCAGGGTCGGCCCATGGTAAGTGCCCCACAAATGCCTGTCACCATTGTTCTTGTTATTATTAATCATTATCAGAACAGCCTCTGGAAGCCGGGGGCTTGGCCTGGAGCACAAGATAATAGACTGGGAGCTGTTGAGGATCCAGAGAGGTGTTTGGTTCCCTGGCCATCAGGGGGGTGCTAATGGTGACTCAGGCATTAAGCTAGAAATAGCTGCCCATCGTGGGTGTTGGCAGGGCCCAGGTTGGATGCCTGCAGGAACCGTATGCCCACTGCCTCGGAGTCACCACTTGGGCACCTCTGGCTTGTACCTCAGTTTTTTGCTTCTAACCAGAGCAGGCAAAGCAAATGAGGGCGGGGCCAGCGTGTTACAAATTTGCCAAGACAGTGGGACTTTGGCCAGACTGGGAAGCCCAGGGCCTATCTAGGGCAGAATTTTTCAACCTGAGGGTTAAGACCCATCAGCGAGCTGTGAAATCCGTTTAGCGAATCTCAACAAGTTTGTTCGTTTGTTTGTTTAACAGAATAGAATAGGAAAGAAAACATTGATCATTCTTAGTTAGGCAGGTCTTATCTGACTTTCTTCAATTGGGAGTCCCCTGTATGCACTGGGTGATGATGTAAATGTCTTACTGTATAAACTAGTCAAAGAAGTTTGGGAGAACTCTTCTAGTCTAGAGGCATTCACATGCAACTTAAAATATCTATGGGCCAGATCTGGTCCAGTAGACAAAGGTAGAGCATTCTGGCCTGAGCATCTTTGGAGAAGCTCCACAGAACATCCCTGCCTGGGATGTGGAGGGGATGGGGAAACAGAAATCTGAGTGGGGTCCTTGCTGGTGAGCTCTCTGACTGATGTCACAGCAGGACAGACCCACCAGCCCCGTGAGCGAGATCTGAATGCCAGTTGTAATAGTTTGCTAGGGCCGCCGTAACAAAGTACCACAGATTGGAGAGTTTACACAATAGAAATGTATTTCTCGCGGTCCTGGAGGCTAGAAGCTCAAGCTCAAGGTATCGTAGGTTCCATTTCTTCCAAGTCCTCTCTACTTGGCTTGCAAAGGCTGCCTTCTCCCTGTGTCCTCACGCGGTCTTTTTGCTTTCGTGCACACGCGTCCCTGCTCTCTCGCTCTCTTCGTGTCCTAATCTCCTCTTCTTATACCAGTCGGATGGGATTGTGGCCTCATTTGACTCTCTTCCCAAATACAGTCACATTCTGGGGGGTTAGGGCTTCAGTATGAATTTTGGGGGAACACAGTTCAGCCCATAACCCCAGTTTAAAATGAATCCATCCATGCACCAGAGGCGGACTTCTGATCAGCTGCCCAAGGAGCATCGAAGACTGGTCAGGTGAACCATCTCAGGCACATGATTGAACTTCTCTGAGGCTCAGTTGAAACAGCTGTGAAATCAAAACATTTTGTAGGGTTGTTGGGAGGGTTGAATCTAAGGCCAGTGGAGCCTTGGAGCAGCGTCCAACACCGTATGCAGTAGTGGCTCACGCTGTTGTCATCTTGCCCTGTGTGCTCGAGAAGCAGCTGACAGTTCATAGTGAGCTTGGACGTCCACTCCTTTGATCCTTGCCTGCGAGGGAAACTGGGGATAATTTCACTTAGAAACCACTCTGAGAGCCCATGAGGTTGGATGACTTAACCCAAACCACCCAGCCAGGACTGGGATTTGAACCCACCTGTGTCTGACCCCAGAGGCTGTGCATTAGAGTCAGCGGGCTCCACGGAGTGACTGAGCCAGCCCACCTTTGTGGGCTAACCCCAAAGGGGACAGAGTTAGACCCTGAGCTCCAGAAGAGCAAATGAGGGTCCTGCAGCCACAGAAACCACCCGACTAGCTGCTCCAAGGGAGAGTGGTGACCAAGAAATGGGGCAGGCACTACAGAAAAGAGTCTGTTGGAAAAAGGAAGGAGGCTAGCTTGTATACCACACATCCATCAGCCACTTTTAAAACTTTGTTTTGTTTCTCATGGGGGGTTTCCGAGAATCTGGAAGCAGAGGTCCTGGTGGGGATTGCAGGGGGAGGGTACCAGGCAGGGGACTCACATTGTAGGGCCAGCCCTCAAGGCTCAGCTTCAAAGGTGGAGGGTGTGGAGGGTGGAATAGAGAGAGTTAGATGGGAGAGAGTTAGATGTTTGTTTATTCTTGAGAGAAAGAGCGTGCAGGTGGGGAAGGAGCAGAGAGAGAGAGAGAGGGAGACACAGAATCCGAAGCAGGCTCCAGGCTCTGAGCTGTCAGCACAGAGCCCAACGCGGGGCTCAAACTCATGAACCCTGAGATCATGACCTGAGCTGAAGTCGGATGCTTAACCGACTGAGCTCCCCCAGGCACCCCAGGCTTGAGCAATTTTAAGGCGGGAGCATCTACAGGACTCAGAGGTGAAGTGGGCATGAGGGTGACCTGAGTTCTGGTTCTGGGCCCGTGAATGGCAAGATTTGAACCGCTGTGTCTCTCGCCCCGCAGGTGATCGTGTGGGGGAACTATGGGCGCATGGAGCGGAAGCAGTTCATGGGTGTGGCCCGAGTGCTACTGGAGGAGCTGGACTTGACCACCCTGGCCGTGGGCTGGTACAAGCTCTTCCCCACCTCCTCCATGGTGGACCCAGCCGCGGGCCCCCTGCTCCGGCAGGCGTCCCAGTTGTCCCTCGAGAGCACCGTGGGCCCCTGTGGCGAGCGATCTTAGGGCCGGGGTGGGGAGGGGCTCCCCGAGAAGGCCTGGAGAATGCCCAGCCCCAACCTGGGACCCCAGGCCCAGGGGCACATTGAACAGAGGAGGATGGGGTTCTCCCCTACAGTGGGGAAGCAGAACGGGGAGACCTGACCCCCAGGGCCCCTCCTCACCCCCTTTTTGCCTCCTACCCCCTAAGACCTTCCCTCTCCCAACGGGATTGGCTGCACTTTTGACTTGGCCGGTTCTTGACCTGGTGGATGTGGCTGCAATCCGGAGAAAGGAAAGACTGAGGTGGCAGAGCATACCATCCTCCTGTCCCAGACACTGTCCGACTGCTCCCCCTTTTTGCCTCCTCGGAAGCTCGCTGCCCGGAGCCAAGTCCAGAACCCAGCGGCCATCTCCATGGTGCCAATTACCAGCAAGTGTCTTTCCTGCGGCACCGGGTTCAGGCAGCTACTCCTGCCCCAGAGCTGATGGGGCAGCTTTGCAAGGATCCGGAGCCAGCTCCGGGGGGTCCAGAGCCTCCCACATGACGAGGAGCTCGGCCTCCCTCCGCCTGCCCGTGGAAGGAGCTTTGCCGCAGCCTGTCCGAGTCCATCTGTCTGTCCCTTCCTGCCTGCCCCTCTTCCGGTGGCTCTAGGAATTGGGGTCCAGCAGGGGCCAAAGGAGAGGAGGCGGTGCCCTGGACCTGGCACAGACCCCCAGGGTACCTAGCTCCGTGGGATTGCAACGAGATAGTGTGGAAATGGACTGGAAAGAACTGGGTCGTCTGTGTTTTGGTGAAGGAGCCACGGGACCCTGATTTTCGAGAACCCCAAGTCCAGGGAGCTCACCGTCTCTGAATTTGGGGACGCTGGATTGGAGAGGGAGTCTAAGCAAAGTTGGGGTTGGGACCAGTGGTGCCAAGGCAAGGGTTTCCCACATAGGAGAATCCTTCCTCGTTGGGTGAGGTCAAAGGTCTTCTTGTCTACCCCTCTGCCTCCAGGCTAGGGGTCTGGGGAGGCAATAGAGCTTCCCTATTTTAGTCTTTTTAAACAAACCATCCTGTACTAAGGGCAGAACCCACTGCCCCTGCCTCAACTACCTTGGCTCATGAGTGTAAGAATCAGGAGATTCCTTCTCAAGCAAGCCTGGGTAGCTGCCTTCCTGGCCCGGCCCTCCCCGAGGCCCACGGAAGCCCTTTTGCATGCTGGGAGGACACAGGCTGGCCCCTCTTTATAGAAGCACATTTCTGCCACCTCCCCTGGGAGGCACCCAGCAGCCCACCACCCCTCATTACCCAGTCCCTGCTGTGTAGGGCGTAGTCCAGGTTAGCTGGGTAGAGTTAGCGTTCCAAGCCCTGGGGCCTCTTCTTAGCTTGCATATAGTCTTTACAGAGTTCCAGGATGGGTAGAGAGGAGGCACACCAGAACATTCCAGGAGGCGGCTGTCTCCTCACTGGTCTGGGTCTGAGCCTGGAGCCTGATTCATGGGAGGCCAGCCCTTCTTCTTCCTCTTCTCGCCCCTCCTCCTCCCTCCCCACCCCTCTGACCCGGTTGTAGCTGGAGCTGCCCCTTATACTCAGATGTTCTGACGTCTTATCCTTGGTACTGGTTTTATTTGTGAAGCACTCCTGAGGGTTGTGGGCCTTGGTGGAGAGGCCTGGGCTCCATTGGAGGAGGTCATTTTCCACCGAGGATGCCCAGCTGTGTTCAGCCCTGCCTTGTCCTTGGCCTCACTCTAGGCTATTGATCTGGCAATTTCTTCCACCTGGAATCCCTCTCCTCCTCTATCCTTCCCTCCCCTCCCCTCTGCCTCCTTAAGCCCTGGGGAGCCTTTAAAGTCCCGGATGAGTTATATCGCCTCCATAGAGCTTCCCATGCTGCACTGGGAAGGGGAGACAGAGATGCCCCTTTCTTTTATCGATGAGCTCTTCCGAGCTTCCTGGGATTGTGCTGGGTGGAATCCCAAGGCTGGGGCAGGAGGCAGCAGGGCTCTGGGTGGCCTCTAATCTGAGGCCCAGAATCAGCCCCTCCCCTGTTTGTTTTTTTTAACCAGTGTGATTTCTCTGCTGTTCGTTTATTACTCACCATTTGGAATATTTTGAGCCAGGAGAGCGCCTTCTCTCTCCAGCCGTCACTGCTCTGGTTGTTCAGGGGTAGCTTTTCAAAGACGGGGCAGAGCCAGGCTGTCCCAAACAGAGGGAGAGAGGGCTCGGAGCCCCCCAGCCCGAGCCTACCCTCTGGTGTCTGCACAGCCTTTATAAAGGGAGAGAGCACGCTCCAAAGCAATAACAACATCCTGGGGGTGGTCACCGAGGGCCCCCCTCAGTGACTTTCTTGTTTGTTCTGTGAAATCTCAGTTCACCTCCTGGTGGGGTGGGGTGGGGGCTGGAGCCCTGTTTCTTCGTATCATTGTTGTGAGCACGTGCCCCGCTTCCAAGGGGGCTCTGACCATTTGGTGCGGAACCACTGTCTGTCCTCACCAAGAGATGGGGGTTTGGGGAGGGGGTGACTATTCTCAGTATTAGCTTTGGGGAACCTTCAAGGCCAGCCTGTCCCTACTGCTGTCTGATCCTTGCCAGCTCAAGCTCCATCTGGAGAGGAGCAGAGAGGTGGAATTGTGGGATTTGGGCATGGGAGGCTAGGGTTTATACAGGGGCTGATTCTTTTTTCAATCTCTGGGCCAAAAGTCACATGGAGGGATACTGTGGGAGGGAGTCTTCTCCACTTCCCTTCTCCAGAGTCCACTTTCCATACAGCTGGGAACAGACCTTTGGGACCATTCATGAAGTCCATTTTACTGATGAAGACTGAGGCCTGGCGAGGGGAACGCTCGCCTCTGGGGTCACCTGTGAGTTCGGTGGCGCCTCCATCCTGGCCTCCTCCCACCCGAGGCTGAGCTGGAACCAGAGCAGGGCCAGGTGGGGCCACCGTTGCCCACGACACTTCTTCCTCCCTTCTCTCCATAGAGCCTCCCAGAAAAGATGGGAAGAGCAAATTGTAGCCCATCTGAGAGGGGAGGAAACTAAGGCCCAGAGTCAGGAAGTGACTTGCCCAAGACCCCTCAGCAGATGCGCGATGGGGCTCTGTTGTGCTTCCCTCCATGGAACCGGAAGCCACTGCCCAGGCATGTCTGCCATGATAAGCATTTGTGGCCTTTCAGCCCTGGGCCACGGGGCCCTGCTTGGTTCCATCTCTGCGGACCCCGGTTTGGCGGAGAGAGTTACCATAGAGCCCTAGCTGCCCTGGGGTCTGGCCCAGCGGACTGAGGGTGCCCAGCATTTGGTCCAGACCTCGGTGTCTGGGTAGGGGTTCCTGCTGAGGGTGGGTCAGAACCCCCGTAGGACCAACCTGAGGGAGGTAAGTGCCGGTTCCCGCCCAGGGGCTGTGTGGGAGTGAGACGGCTGTGACACACGTCATCTTAAGGAAAGCCTCACAAAACTTTCCGATGTAACAAGATCTGACCTTCCCGTAGTGCTTTTCAAACTTTTGCTTTCCAAGTACTTTTACATCGAGTATACCCTCACAAGAGCCCCTGGGGGGTAGAGGGGGCGTGTATTGTCAGCCCACTTTACCGAGGAGGAAGCTGAGGCCCTGGGAGGGAAAGTACCGGCTAAGGTCCCACTGTGGGTTCCCGGCGGGGTCCGGACTGGAACTCAGTTCTCCCACAGCTCAGAGCTCTAAGAGGAGGTGAAGCAGACAGCTTAGGGGGTGGCTACGTACTTTACGAGCTGATTCACCATCCGGTTCCTTAAACCAGGAGCTCCTGTGCGCACTTCGGTGTTCAGAAGCGGCGCCGAACCCCCCTCCCTTTGGAGCACAGCTGTTGCGTCAGGCAAGGCCACCTGCATTTATTTATTGAGCAGCAGCACTGTGCCCGGCCCAGGGGACCGAGCCCTCTCCCGTTCCCCCACAGTGATTCCCCTGGCTCTGTGGGAGGGCCCCTTGTCTGTATAGCAGCGCCTCAGAGTGGACAGAAGGCTGCCATGTCCATGAGCGCATCGGACTCAAACCCTGTGGGGGAGGCTGACTGTGCCCATGTACTCCTAGCTTCTGTGAGGGCAAAGTGGAGACTTGAACCCGGGGCCTCAGGCATCACATCTGGAGCCCTTTCATTCTATGCCTGCCTCCGAAGGGGGTGGCTGGGAGGCCGGACCCCGGGTCCTCAGGCTGGGGGCCTCTCCATCCACCCACTTTTCTCTCACTCCCCCTGTGGGAGCAGGAGCCACTCGGGACTTTGGGGAGGGAGGGTTTCCGGGGCCCCTGGGTTGGAGTGGGTCACGTTGCATTGTGTTCATGACCATGTAGCTCATGTTGAAAATTAAAGTTTTTGGCTTTTCTAACCTGGCTCGCTCTGCTTTGTGTTGAGAGTTCTATCTGGGAAGCCACGGGTAGTTGGTGTTTGAGGAAGCCGAGCGCTGCAGGATGCCACGGACACCTTAGGGGGCAGGGTGCATCCCAGGAACCCTTCCAGAGATGCAGGGGGTGGGGGGCGGGGACAGGATTCCAGGTGAACTCAGTCATTACAGATGTGGAAACTGAGGCCCAGGTAGGGGATGACATTCCCCAAGGTCACGCTGAGGGCAGTTGGCAGGACCCAGATCTCACGGCTTCCAGAAGAGGGGTCTTCCCACAGCATTTGACTGCGTCCAGGTGCTCCAGTGATGTGGTGGGTGTCAACAAGGCCCCCCTCGTCCTCGGATGGCGCTCGCCAAGGACAAAGAACATGGGGGGGGGGTGTCGGGCGGAGGGTGTGTTTCATTCACACGGGGGTCAATTCCACTCTACACATTGAGCAAGAGGATGAGCGATCGTTTAAATAGTGCAGATTTGTCCGCCCCTCCACTCGGGGACAGGAGCTGTTTCCCTTCAGTGCATCCGATCCCCATGCCTCTCCTGGTGTGAGCAGCTGGCCTCACCGCCTGCCTCCCAGGGTTGAAAGTCCCGCATTTTCCCTTACAACACGGAAAACCTGCCTCCTCTCTCAGCAGAGAAACAGCCACCTGTTTCCACTCGGGAGGGCTAGCTGATGACATGGGCCTGTGGAGAGCCTCTCCTGGGTGGCTGATGTGGCCGCGCCTTCCTAAAACAGTTCGGACCACGGGGATTTGCACCTACAGGACGTGCTTGTGCTTAAGGTGCGGCTTTAATGGATTTTTGGAGAGGAGGGAGGGGCTGGCCACAGAAGGGAAAGACACACTGCTCGTGGCAGAAGACGGCCCTGAGGCCACAGCCCCTCTACCCTCTCCAAGCTCTGGGGAGCATGCCCTGACAGGTGACCCTAGCCCCTCCTGTTCCTCGACCTCCCCCAACCCCCACCCTCCGGGGCCCGGGACAGGGCTGTCAGATGGACTTCCGCCGGGCCGGGGGCCTGCCCACCGTGCCGCCGCCCACAGCCCCAGGGCTCGAGGGGGGTGAGAAGGCCAGGTTGTCGCGGGCTCCCAGCTGCAGCCGGTGCACGCGGGACGAGATGGAGGCGGAGCCCCCGGCGCGGGCAGGGCAGCGGGGCGGAGGGCGGCCGCGGCTCTCGGGCGCCCCCAGGCGGAGCGGGCTGGCGCGGCGGGTGGCGCGCTCGGGCGCGTCGGTGCTGGCCGCCAGAAAGCGCAGGACCACGAGGTTGAGGAAGGCGCCGATGACCGTGAGCCCCAGGAGGATGTAGAGGAAGCTGAAGGCCACGTAGGGCGGCTTCCTCTGAAGCGCCTCGTCTCTCTGCAGCGCCACGAAGTCACCGAAGCCGATGGTGGTGAGGGTGATGAAGCAGTAGTAGTAGGCGTGGAAGAAGGTCCAGCCCTCGAAGTGCGCGAAGGCGGCGGCCCCGAGGGCCAGGGTGGCGGCGCACACCAGCAGCCCGGCCACCACCATGTTCTCGGTGGACACGCGCGGCCGCCGCAGGCCCAGGCAGCGCTTGGCCGCCAGCAGGAGGCGCCGCACCAGCGCGTTCAGGCGCTCGCCCAGGCTCTGGAAGGTGACCAGCGTCAGGGGGATGCCCAGGAGCGCATAGAACATGCAGAAGACCTTGCCCGAGTCCGTGCCCGGCGCGGCGTGGCCGTACCCTGCAGGGAGAGCGGAGGGGAGGGATGGTGAGCACCGGCCGCAGCCGCCCTGTCCGGGCTCCCTCCCCTGCCCCCCGGAGCCTGCGCAGCGTCTTGAATTGCTGCTTCTAACTAGGTCATTCCCCGCCTTTGAAACCTTGTGTGGCTATCCCTAACCGCCCCAAATTGTAAACAACCCAGCGTCCCTCGGCTGGGGAACGCGTAAACAACCTGCGGTACGCACGTACAATGCAATTCCGTTCCGGAACAGAAAGGAATGAACTGGGGTTACCTGCGCCAACAAAGGATGGGTCTCAGCTGCATTACGGGGAGCGAAAGAAGCCAAGCGCAAAAGACTACACACTCCATGGTTCCATTGAAATGGCACTCTGGAACCATTCTGGCAAAACTATGGGGACAGAGAGCACATCTGCGGTCGCCAGTCGTTGTGGTTGGAGGAGGGGGTTAACCAGAAAGGGGCATGACAAATCTGGGGGTGATGGGAGCCTGCTAAGTCTCGGTGGTGGCTGCAGGACAGGTCCTCACCCGTGAGAACTCGCCGAGGGCTGCGACACTGAAAAATGTGTGTTTCACCGTGTGTGAAGAATGCCTTGATTTAAACATCAAGCAAAATCTTCCATGGTGCCCCAGGACCCACAGGGTAAAGCACCTACCAGTTCTCACTTGGTGTCGGAGCTCCTTGGTGATCTGACTCCCCCTACCACCCCGCACCTGTCCAGCCCCACCCCGTGTTGTGCCCCCAACCAGCATTCCCACCTCTACATGCCTCTTCTCATGGTTTTTTTCCTCCCCTGGATAGCCCTTTCCCTGCTGCCCTAGTCCACGACTTCCCACATCCTGCTCCAAGCCAGCCCTCGCTAAGCACTTCTTCAGTCTGATGTAGCAATTCTTCATCAGGTCCCCTCGACTGCTGTCGGGGACCTACACACGAGTGGGCCTCCTGGAGTCCTGGACCACCATGCTATCCCCAGGGACCGAGCATTCCTGGAGAGAGGAGCGAAAGCTTTCAGGGTATTCTCACAGAGGCCCATAACCCAGGAAAAGTCCAAAGAAGGTGCCCCCTCTAGCAAACGGACACCATCTGCCAAAATGTAAACACACAAACGCTTGGCCCGTGCATTTCCACAGTTAGGAAGTTAGTCCTCCAAAATACATGTGTGTGCAAAGTGAGGTGTGCATGGGGGGCATCAGGGAAGCATCGTCGCTCGTGGTGAAAACTAGGCAACCTCAGTGTCCACCGGTAGGGGCCTGGTGAAATAAATCATGAGCCCTACGCAGCAATGGTTCCGACCAAGGGTCATTTTGCCCCTGAGGGGGACATTTGGCAATGTCTGGAGACATTTTGGGTGTCACAACTGGGATGGTTGTGTGCTCCTGGCGTCTTGTGCGTAGAGGCCAGGGATGCTAAACATCCTGTGATGCACAGGCCAGCCCTCCCTCCACAACAGAGTTATCCGGTCCGACGTGTGAGTAGTGCTAGGGTTGAGAAATGCTGCTATACGGCCAAGAAAAAGATGACACAGCTTTTTAGGGATTGATTTTTTCAAAATCGCCAAAATATATTAAGTGAAAAAAGAAAGTGCGAGACAAAACAGTGTGTATAACCTAATGTCTCTATATGTGTGTGTGCTTTAAAGGAACACACAGGTAGAGAATATATGTGGAAGGATGCACAAAAAACCAGTAACTGTATTTGACCCAGGGAAAGAGATTTATGGGTTGAGGGGCAGGGTGAGAGGGAGACTTCCTTTTCATTCTCTACCCTTTTGTGTATGCTGCGTGCACACATCTTTTATTCAGAATATCGACACAATACAAGTTATTAAAGATCTGTGGCTCCACGTCCACATTTCTATTGCGTGGCCCCATCAGTTTGCCCCCTGTTTTTGGGGGGAGCTCCGCCCACGAGACTGTGAGCTCCTTGAGGCCAGAGACCATGCCAATCACTTCTGTGTGTCCCTAGTCACCAGTGCCCTGCACAGAGCCTGACACAGACAAAAGGCCCAATGAAAGTTTAATATCGATAATGCTCATCATCAATAATCAAATCAAACTGAAGGGGGTGCTGAGTGCGACACAGGGGAACCTTTTCAGCAGTAAGATGCGAAGCAGTGCTGTTTTCAGCTGGTTGGGGCTAGGTCAGGCTTTGACAGAGTGAAACGAACAATGATAATAACTAAACATGCTAGGTACTCTACATAGATTATTTTATTTTACTCTCCTAATTACTGTATGCAATATTAGTCTCCCGTTTTTGCAGACAAGGTAACTAGGCTCAGAGCAAGGAAGCTGCCCAAACATCACAGGGCCTGAGCCATTAACCACTCTCCTCCATTGCGCCTCAGTGCCTCTTGCAGAGCTCTAGCTCCTGGGTTCTGGCGCTGGGCTCTCTGCAAGGCTGGCTTTTGCAGCCAGGACCACACAGCCCCAGCTGGCGCCCCCAGGTGGCCGGAAAAGGCAAAGCTCCAGCTGTTTCCAAACTGGGTCCCTTTCCCCCAGCTCCCCAAGGTGCCAGTGAGGAACAGCCCACAGAAAAGGCCAAAACCAGCTGTGAGCCTTCCAGATAACATGGGGGAGGGCAGAAAAGGTGGATGGGGTCCCACACCACTGGGCATGGCAACAGGGAGTGTCTTGGGCTGAGCCTGGGTAGGGAAGCAGGGTGCCCATGTTCACAGGGGGGGTCATAATGGGCTGAGTGGGAGCTGGGCCCACAGCTGGCAAACAATGAATTGTTATATTGTTATTATGACCAATTAATAGTGCCTATTTAGCCTCAGGCACCTTGCCAAGCATTTTACACACTTGACCTCATTTAAACCTGGCAACCACCCAGCAAGGTAGCAAGCACTGCATTTGCAGTCGAGAAAACCAGGACTCCGGGAGGTACGTTCAATTGCCAGAGAAGACAGACAGGAGGCAGCAGAGATGAGAACAGAACTCTGGGCTATGTAATTGCAGAACTCGGGCTTTTAACCCACAGCTCACATTCGTTCGCCAAGAGCATTAGGAAAAAACTTTCTCCAAAGCTCAGGCTTCCACAGTGGTGATCCAAGCTCTAGGGGGTGCCTGGACATCCACAGCTGGGGCCCGAGAAGCAGCGGACACCCAGCCTGGAGCCCTGCAGAGCCTGCTTCTCTCCTTTCCTGCTTCCCCAGGCTTCTGCTCAGCAGGTACCAGCCAGACGGTAGCCATGGCAACGACTGACGGTCCAGATGCTGCAGAGAAACTGCTCTGGATCCCCGAGGGTGAGGTCCAAAGCTTGTGGTAATCAGTCATTCCTTCAACAAATATTTATTGAGTGTCTACTATGCGCTCGGCTGGGTACACTGCAGTGACTAAGACAGACTAGATCCCATTGTCATGGAGTAACGGCATAATAATTATAATACAAAAATCAATCTCTCTCTCTTTTTTAGTGCTTTGTATGTGTCATGCCCTGCGCTAAAACTTTCTGCACACATTATCTCCTTGACAATAATTATCTCGGTACAGCCCTGAGATAGGGCCTATTAGCAGCCCTATTTTACAAAGGAGAAAACGGAGGCTCAGAGAGGTTAAGCAACTTGTCTGAGGTCACACAGCTAGTGTGATGCAGCCAGGCAAGGAAGCCTCCGTCTCCAGCCACTCGCGCTTCGCCCCGCTCCACCTGTCTCCCGGCCCCTGGAGGCTTCCCCCGAGCACTCCCGCGTGCCACCTCTGGGCAAACTTGAGCTCCCGACTCCTCCCAGCCCCGCCCGCGTGGGACGCCGTCCCCTTTCGGCGGAGGGCGGCTGAAACGACTGGTCCACAGCCACCGGGCCCGGGCAGGGGCAGAGGAGGGGTTCGAGCCCGGGGCGGGGGGCGCCGCGGGGCCCGCTCACCGATGGTGGTGATGACGGTGATGGCGAAGTAGAAGGAGCCGGCGAACTTCCACTGGCGGCCGGCGCGGTGCGGCTCGGCCTGCAGCGCCAGGCGCTCCAGCTCGCGGTAGTCCTCGGCCGAGAAGCGGTACTTCCTCCGGAACTCGCCGCGCTTCTGGGCCAGCAGCCGCTGGCGGCCGCGCTCCGCCTCGGACTCGAGCGCGTCGAAGACCGCGGCGCCCACCAGCAGGTAGGACAGGATGCACAGGATGAGCGCGGCCGTGCGCACGCTCTGCTTCCTCATGGCGGCGCCGCGGGCCCCGCGCCCCGGGCCCGTCCATGCGCCCCGACGGCCGCCCCGCGCTGCGCCCTCCGCCCCGCGCGGCGGGGAGCGGGCTGCGGGCGGCCGGGCGTTGGAGGGGGGAGCTGGGGGGAGGGGGGGCGGAGGCGGGGCCTCGGTGGGGGGGGCCGAGGAGGACCGAGAGGACTCCTCCTGCCGCCCCGCCCCCTGCCAACACCTGCCTTTGTTTACCCAACGGCGCAGGTGTCTGCCAACGGTGACAGCTGGAGCAAAGCGCCCAAAGCCCGGCCGTGCAGATGTCCCGTCCACCACTGTGGTCCTGTGACCTTGGGCCAGCCATTCACTCGTTCGTTCAGTCAGTCAGTCATCCATCAGATCTTTACTGAGCACCTACTGGTGCAAACAAGCTTCCTGGGGGTAAATAGAGCTGATACTCTAGGAAAGAGGGTTGGCGACAGCACAGACACACGAAGATCATTGAAGACAAGTGTGGGACAGAAGGGAGACAGTTTCGGGGGGGGGGGAGGTGGGCGCCACCAGCTGAGGTGGCGGGACAGGCCTCTCTGAGGAGTGACTGGGGAGGCAGCATCTAGGCAGCCAGTGCAAGTCCTTTAAGCAGAGAAGCAGTGTGGCTGGAACCAGGGGGATCGGGGAGCTGGGGGGTGGAGGGGCAGGCAGCAGAAGGAAAACAGGCGATTTCACACAGGGTCTTACAAGTCCTTATGCAGGTCTATTCGTTACAGCTGGAAAGGCTGTAAGCAGGATGCCCACACCAGTGATCTGATAGACATTTGTATGTTTTTAAATAATTTTTAAAATTTTATTTATTTTGAGATAACATGAGCCGGGGGTGGGAGGTCAGAGAGAAAGGGAGAGAGAGAATCCGAAGCTGAAATCAAGAGTCAGGTGCTTAACGGACTGAGCCACCCAGGCACCCCTCTGATTAGCATTTTTAAAAAAGAGCATCCTGGGGCGCCTGGGTGGCTCAGTCGGTTGGGTGTCCGTCTTTGGCTCGGGTCATGATCTTGCGGTCTGTGAGTTCGAGCCCCGCGTCGGGCTCTGTGCTGACAGTTCAGAGCCTGGAGCCTGCTTCGGATTCTGTGTCTCCCTCTCTCTGCCCCTCCCCCGCTCAAGCTCTGTCTCTGTCTCTCTCAAAAATAAATAAACATTAAAAAAAAAGAAAAAAAAAGAAAAAGAAGTAAATAAACATTAAAAAGAAAAAAAAGAGCATCCTGGCTGTCCTGTGGAAAAGGGGTGGTGGCTAAGAGTGGAGGCCAGTTAGGAGAGTTTCGTAGTCCCCACGCGTGGTGGGGGTTGGCCTGGACCAGGGGCAGGGCACTGGAGGTGCAGAGAAGGTGGGGGGCTGGATCTGGGATAGGGTGGTGGGCTGGAGTTGGGCGCACACAGCTATAGCCACATTTCCCAGCCTCCTTTGCACTTAGAACTGCCGCCAATGGAATGTGGGCAGAAGTGACCCCTCCCCGGGCCGCACTCCACCTCTCTTCCCCCACCTGCAGGCTGAATGCAGAGAGGCAAAGGCTTTAGGAGAGAGCACAGCCGCAGGGTGGAAGGGGACTGGGTGCCTGACTACGCAGCCCAAGGCTGCCCCACGCCAGGAGCACCTGTTCTGAACTTCTGTTGCATTAAGGCCCTGAGCTGTGGGGCCAGCCTGTTACTGCAGCTGGTGTTACCCTGACGCACGGAACAGCAGCACCTGCCGACGGGCTGGATATGGAGGGCAAGGGGGCGCTCCGGATGACCCCTGGGTCTTTCGCCTGACCGGCTGGGTGCTCGGAGAGCCTTCCGTTGACCTCACTCCCTAGGAATCCACTCCTGCCGCCCAGCGCTGAGGTGAGACCCATTCATTTCACTCTGAAATGGGTGGGTCTTCGTGGAGATTCTGGGCGAGCACGGGCAGCCTCTCTTGCAGGTGTCCAGAGCATCTGCATGGCCTGGTCTCTGCTGCAGCCTTGGCATGCATCCCCTGTCCCCCCCACCCCCCATCTCTACTCCAGCAGCCCCTTTGCGGTTTTTTGTTTGTTTCAGGCACACAGAACTTTCAGTTCCTTGCACAAACTCTTGCTTTGCTTGAAACGGTCTTCTCTCCATTACACTCAGCAGCCCACATGTATCGAATGCCTGCCGGGGGCCAGACCCCGGGTGAAGCGCTTGGCAAGTATTCCTGCATATCGTCATCGCGATCTCCTACGCCGTAGGCCTGGATGGCCGATGCCCTGTTCAGCCTCAGCTCCCAGTTCATTGGACATCTCCTTCCCTGACCCCTCCGCGGGCGGCCTTCTCTGTGCCGCCAGAGGCCTCTGAGTTCCTGCCGTCTTCCCTTCTTTCCAGTGCATTGGGATCCTCACATTCCATATCTATGCTCCCCCTGAGGACAGGAATCCTACCTTGGTCCCCTCTCTGTCCTCAGCACCCGGATCTGGCACAGCGCACACCTGGTGGCTGCGAACAGAGGAACCACAGCCGCCTGCAGAAGTTAAGAGCATGCACTCTGCACCGTGACTGCCTGGGTTCATATCCCAGTTCTGCTGCTTACCAGTGTGTGGACCTGGGATGCCTCAGTCTCCCCACCCCCAGTAAAAGGGGTTTGGAAAAGCTCCTATCTCATAAGGTGCTGTGCTCGACAGAATGGCCCCCCAAAGATGCACACATTCTTTCCCTGGCACCTGTAAATAGGTTAGGGTACGTGGCAGAGAGGAGGGGGGCGGTTGCAGGTGGAAGGAAGGTTGCTAATCAGCTGACCTGCAGACGGGAGGTGATCCTGGACAGCCTGGGTGAGCCCGGTGTCCTCAAAAGGGTCCCTACACGTGGACACGGGAGGCAGAAGAGGGACAACCGTTAGAAGAAATTGGCCTGACGTCGCTGGCTTTGAAGATGGAGAAAGGGGCCACAAGCCAAAGAGAGCAGGTGGCTTCCAGAATCTGGTAAAGGCAAGGAAGTTCCTCCCTAGAACCTCCGGAAGGGAATGCAGTCCTGCCAGCATCTCAGTTTCAGCGCAGTTCATCTGTGTGACCCGGGTAGCCCTCCACCCTACGGAAGTGGAAGATGGCACATTGGTGTTGTTCGAGCCGCCACATCTGTGACCATTTCTGGGAGCAGCAGCAGGGACGGCTTCACCGATGTGAGCATCGAAGGAGCCCATAAGCCGGAGGCACCAAGAGCAGCATCTGCCCCTGAGGACCATCTGGAAGTGTTAGGCACTGCCTCAGACGTCACAAGTGAGCGAACGCCTAGGCCCATAGAGACGTTGTGGCGTGTGCTCTGACTCACTTCTCTTCCTGAGGAGCCAGACCGCGGCTCAGAGACCCAGAAGCAGGATTCTGGCGCTGCGGCCTTATTTGTAGCTTTTCTATTCTTTTTTTATTTTTTATTAAACAAAATCTTAAAAAAAATTTTTTTTTTAGTGTTTATTTATTTTTTGAGAGAGAGAGACAGAACATGAGCAGGGGAGGGGCAGAGAGAGGGAGACACAGAATCCCAAGCAGGCTCCAGGCTCTGAGCTGTCAGCCCAGAGCCCGATGCGGGGCTCGAACCCACGAACTGCGAGATCATGACCTGAGTCGAGTGGGACGCTTAACTGCCTGAGCCACCCAGGCGCCCCTTAAATTTTTTTAAATGTTTATTTATTTTTGAGAGACAGAGTGCGAGCAGGGGAGGGGCAGAGAGAGAGGGAGACACAGAATCCGAAGCAAGCTCCAGAATCTGAGCTGTCAGCACGGCTCGAACTCACGAACTGCGAGATCATGACCTGAGTCGAAACCAAGAATCGGACACTTAACCGACTGAGCCACCCAGGCACCCCTGTAACTTTTTTGATTCCTGCCCAGACTTCAGAGGGGCAAGACCCGGGGCCACAGTCTTGGGGGGATGGGGAAGCACCGTGGATTTACAGCCTGAGAAGGGCCTGAGAAGAACTTTCCGGGGACAATTCACGATCCTGGTCATTGACACAGCTGGAGTCAACGAGGCTTGGGTTCAAATTCCAGCTCTTCCACTTTCCCGGTGGGTGAGTGTGGGTAGAACACTTCTCTGGCCTCGCTTCTCCCATGTGAGAAATGAAAGTGATAATAACGCCCCCTTCATGGGACCGCATCGAGGATTATAGAAGATGTTGTGTGCCATTTTCCAGGTGCCCAGTAGCAGCTCACTGCTTTTCCTCCCTTTTTACAACTGTCTGCCTGCAGATGTCAGGAATTCTTTTTCTGGAAGTGCGTGTGTGTGCCAGGCACATTCTCCCACATTACTGATGGGGCCCTCCCTTTCTAGTGCAGGAAACCATGGCACAGGGAAGGTGCCCTGCTTGTCCCGTCCTCACAGCCAGGCAGGGGCCGAGCCAGGACTCGAACTTGGGGCTGCGCGGTCCCCAAGGTCATGATCGTTCCAATACACCATGGTGCTTCGTCAGGCAAGATGCCACCGGCTTTATCACCGCCCCCCCCCCCCCCATTGCCTCTCTGGATTCCACCTTCCTCTTCCGAAGATGGAGCTGAGGAGAACTGGCTGGCCGCCTGCCCCCACCGTCATCGTGAGGACCCTGTGACACCCAGCTGGTTTGTCAGATGTGCCCACTGAGGGTGGGTATTATTGGGGCCATGCTGGAGCTGTCTGGCCCAGCCGGGCAGGTGACTGTGCCCTGTGCTTGGCATTTTTGGTTCAGCAGCTCTATTTTAAGCCAGAGGAGGTTAGAGTTTGTGTGTGTGTATTTCTCAGCTTGCAAAACCGTCAGCTGAGCCGTCACCAAAAACAGCAACACTCCGAGGCACCCCCTTCAGCTGCCCCCCCACCTGCTCCCCTTCTTCCCACTCTGGGAACTTGAGGGGACCCAGTGATTTTCCTCTGTCCCTTCATGCCGGAGTCCCACGCATGGCCCCTCAGTGAGGCCACTGATCTTCTTCCAGAGCCCCAGGGTTGCCAGCTCTGAGGACAACAAGAAGGGTGATCCCAGTCCCCAGCTGGACCCTGGGTGCCTTTCAGAGCACTTCACATCCTTTATGAGTCTAGAGCTTTCTGAAAACTTTGTGAGCCAGGCAGGCCATGCCATTCATGTCAGAGGGAAGACCCAGGATCAGGGAGAGAGAAGGGACTGTCATCCAAGGTGGCACATGGTAGGGCAATAATCCAGAAAGAACAGGAGTTTCTGAGTGAGTCAGATCTCTGTTCTGTCTTCGACAAATGACGTCACCTTTGAGCCTCAGTTTCCTCATCTGTGACATGGGAGTACCAGTAGTTCTGTACTGGTCCCAGCACATGTGAGTACCCCTTACACCCAATTAATGTTGTCTTTTCCTTTTCCACCCCAATTATTCCCCAGGCCTCCTGGGATCTCAAAGGATTGATTTTTATAGTTAGAATATAGTTCAGTAATTTTCCAGAAGCCTGGAGGGCTCAGGCATTTTTCCTGATAAGATCTCTGTCTCTTGTCTCCATCCTTAAAGAATGGATCATTTGGGCCTCAGGTACCAGCTTCTTGGAGGTGGCAGCTGTGACCTTTCTGCAGCTGGAGGATCATTGAGGGATCTGGGCTGCAAGATGTTAAAAAGCTGCCTCTCGCTAATTTAAAGAAGGTTATAGGTAGGATTTGGGGGTCTTGCAGAATCTTCCAGGCACTGATTCGAGGGGGCCAGAGAGATGGAACCTACCGGAAACACCATAGCTGTACCCAGTGTGTGTTGGGGGGGGGGGGGGCACCATTGTCCCTAGGCTGATGCAGATACTGGTCAGGGGACAAGTGGCAGCTGAGCATGACCCTGTCCCTGACTGTCGGGACCCACCAGAGCTGCTCAAAGGACTCCTGACACGGAGTCTGCGGCCATTCGGTCTGAGCCATTGGGAGTTTGGGCTAGTGGAGATATTAAAACTTTTGTTCTGGTTAATAATTTTAAAAACTAACTGACGGGGGTGGGACACTGCCTGGCTCAGTCAGTAAAATGCTCAACTCGATGTCAGCTCACGTCACGATCTCATGACTCGTCAGGTCGAGCCCCGCATCGGGCTCTGTGCTGACAGCGCGGAGCCTGCTTGGAATTTTCTGTCTCCATCTCTCTCTGCCCCTCCCCCGCTCTTTCTCTGTCGCTCTCAAAAATAAAAATAAATAAATAAACAGTAAGAAAACTAACTGAAGGGGGAATGGAGAGTTGTGAAACGATTCTGTGTCCTTTAGTGTATGCCTGAGAATTTTCACAATAAAATGGTTTTTCATTTATTATTTTTTTAAAATGTTTATTTCTGTTTGAGAGAGAGAGAGAGAGAGAGCGGGGGAGGGGCAGAGAGAGAGGGAGACACAGAATCGGAAGCAGGCTCCGGGCTCTGAGCTGTCAGCACAGAGCCCGATGCGGGGCTCGAACTCAACTCACAGACCGCGAGATCCTGACCTGAGCCGAAGTCGGCCGCTCAACCGACTGAGCCACCCAGGCGCCCCGCACAGAATTATTTTAAATGATAAACACCTAGAACATTTGCCATTCTTGAGCTGCTAATTGGCTTTTAGCATTGTCCTCCTTACAGCAGCTACAGGATCTATCTTCTGATTTCTGACGGGGGGTTTATTTCAAGCGGAACAAGGATTTGAAGATACTGTGTAGCAACTCAAGTGCAGAATCTCTCTCTCGTGGCAGGTTTTTTCTGGATCTCTTGTCATTGTTTCTTCCACGCCTAAATTGACAGTGTTTTTTAGCAACTCGTCTCTATCGAATTTTCATAAAAACAAATCTCTTCCTTTTTGCACTCGTATTTCATCAGTCTGTGGAATATCGTTACAATAACAAGTGTGGCCGGTGCAAACTGGTTTGGGAACAGGCCCAGCAGATTCTTGGCAAACGTGCCATTTGTCTTAGCTCAGGCTGCCAAAACAGAATCCCAGAGATGAGGTGGCTTAAACAGGAAACTTTTATTTCTCATGGTGACAGAGGCTGGAAGTCTGAGATCAGGGGGTCGGCGCGGCTGGTGAAAGTCCTCTTTCTGGTTTACAGATGGCCGTCTTCTTGTTTTCTCCTCGTATGGCAGAGAGGGGAGAGAGGAAGCAAGTTCTCTCCTATTTCTTCCTACAAGGGCACTAATCCCATTCATAAGCACTCCCCACTCTTGACCTTATCTCCTGATACTTTCATATTGAGGATTAGGATTTCAACATATGAATTTGGGGACGGGAGGTGCACAGACTTTCAGCCCACAACACCATTCTGTGGGAGGCAGCAGAATGGAATGCCAGGCAGTGGCCCACTAGCTGTGAGCTTTCATTGTGCCTGGGGCAGGAGTGTCATGTTCCAATGAAATGCAGAGCACTGGTTAACCTGGTGGGCTGATTAAACAGACATTGGTAAAGAAAGCTTCTACCTAGTGTGGAATCATCTCTGAAAGACATCTGCCCAGATGGAGACTACACTTCCCAGCCTCCTTTGCTTCCTAGCGTGACCACATGACTAACCCGCACCAATGGAATGTGAGTGGGCGTGGTGAGTGTCATCTCTAGGTGGGGCCTTTAAGGAGCAGGTGAACTTCTCCACCCTGAGGGCAATCTAGCTGCAGAAGTCTCCCAAGGTCCCGGAGTTTGGTGGAGCCATAACCTGTAAGCTACCTGGCTCACCACATGAAGGAACTCCAGCCAGGAACACCTGCTTTGGACTATTACGTGAGTAAGAAATAAACTTCTATTGCATTAAGCGGCTGAATTTGGGGGTTTGCTTGTTATAGCAACTGCCGTTACCCTAATTAATGAACTTACCTTATAGGGCTGTTGTGAGGGTTAAATTCGATGACATACACGTAACAGACTCTTTAAATGGGGCTTCTGTTGCCTCCTATTTCCACTTAAAACCACAAGGTGCTAGATACCCCCTATTTCCAAAAAGCCACGAGACACATGTCTGTAGGACCTTCTTAGGGACATCATACCAGGTTTTCTCCTACCCCATCCCCACCCCCTCAGCCTCCATAAGCAGAAGATTAGAATTTGAGAATGATTTTCTAGAACAGGGAGAAACGACATGCCTTTTCTTCTCTGCTTTCTTGGGGAAAGAACAAAGGGATACTCCCCTTGTCCTCATAGATCCTGCTTGTAGAGACTTGGGGTTCCTGCCAGAAGCGGTGAGTGGTATCTGATTCTCCAACTGCTTGCACATCTGCCCGCAGAGTCTGAGCTGGAAAAAAGTGGTTCAAGAGAGATGGCAGGGCGGAGGGCATCCCGCACCCCCAGCCATTTGGCCATGCAAGGATGGGAGAGCTTCCCGTGAGCTGAGTAGGTGCTGGGCCATCTGCTCAGTATCCTGCCCAAAAGGGATGATCGTTTTGCTTTCCAGGAAAGAGGACTCTGGCAGAAAGAGGCTATGAAGTGTACTTCTGGGGACAGGGTCTCAGAGAGGTCCATGGGTCCTAGATTTCCCTGAATAAGCTACTCACGTGGCCCAAGGATACCAGCCTTCGGACACTGGACACACAGAAGGAATCCATCCCCCTGAGATGATCTCAAGCAACATCAGCTTGATTTTTGCCCCCTTTCCTGTACTGCTCCCTCCAGGCCTCGCAACAGGAGAAGCTAGAACTTAGAAAGGGTGGGGTGGGAAAGGTGTTAAAGGGACCCTCACACTGCTTTCAGTGCTGCAGAGATTAAAAGCAAGATTCTAGAGCCAGACATTCTGGGTTTGAATCCTGTGTCTATAACTTGCTAGCTGTGTGGCCTCAGGCAAGTTACCTCACCTCTCTGGGCCTTAGTATCTGTCAGATGCTTTTAGTATATGTGCTGCCGAAGCGAGCGCTGTAAGATGCTTTTAATAATAGTACCTACCACCTAGTGTAACAAGGTGCACCTACTTAGGCTACTTAACAGTTTGTTACATTAAATAACAATGCATTCTTGAAGTGAAGGGTCAGTCCTGACTTAGCAGAAGTGTTCATTAGGATATGATGAGGTATCTCAGCCCGACTAAAAAGCATGGGCAAGGAGAGGTTTGATGCAATGTGTTCAAAGACAACAGCTGAAGAAAAACTAAACCCCGCTTGTGTGTCTCCTCACTAAGTTCGGATTATTCAATAAACCAGTGATGCAGGTCAAATATTTCCGATCACTTGGGGACACGTTGAAACCCTCAGTACGTATTAAGTATTATTGTTATTCAGACTTCTGCCAGGTCAGGGATCAAATCCTCTCTAAGCTTTATTAGTCTGGAGTGATAAGAATGGCTATTTGTGTGGTCTCCCACTTTTTGGTCTTCGTAAACCACCAAATTACATGAAATTATTTGTGAGTCCGAATAACACCGCCAACTCCCTTTGCAAAGTGAGAACAATGGGGGAAATCCACAAGCGTTATTTATAGGCATCCTCATTTTATAAAAGAATCAATTTCATAACCCCTCAAATTAGAGAGGTCATAAGTTCAGGGTAAAGGCCAGTCCTACAGATGGTATCCATTTAACTTGATGAAGTTCCACTGCCTTGCCCTTATTTTCAGTACCAGTTCACCGGCTGGTGTCTGAAGACCTCAGACATACATTACATAGAGTTTGCAAACCTCTCGAGCTATTGTCTCCTGTCCTCATGGCCGCCCTGTAAGCCTGGGATCATGGTCTGCATTTTCTCCACGAGGCTGTGGAAGTCCAGAAAGGTTGGATGGCCTGTTCAGGTTCACCCAGCTGGCGCAGTAAATCAAGCCTGGCCCCAGAGTCTTGACGTTCCTGGAAAAAATTTGCCTTTTCCTCTGGGTTGCATACGTGTTGCAGGGGTCTCCGCTCTATGTGGTCACCCAAGGACACAGGCCTTTTTTTCGTGGCTCTGTCCTGCCCTAAAGCAGAGACTCTTACCCCGGAGTCAAGGGATCTATGGATGGAATTTAGGGATTTATGGACTTGAGAGGGAAGAGAATTGCATCTTTATTTACACTCACCTCTAGCTGACTCTTAGCACGTCCTTCGATTAGGAACGTGGACAACAAAGTGGCATTAGCTGTACCTACTTGTTGCCGATCGAAGTCACAGGTATTGTCGCATCACGTTGCAGTTAATTGCAGACAATCACCACATTGAAATGACGGTAATTAGACTCGATCTTGTTTACTGTGTTAAAATGAAGCACATATGTAACTATCTCACTTTTTTTTTTTAATTTTAGTGACCATATTTCAGTAATTTGTTTCCTTTGTAACCCCATATATGTTATTTTATGTATTTAATATTACTAATCGGAGAAGGAGATCATAGATTTTACCAGTATAGGCTCACAACCCTCTCTTGAGCTTCCCGGGTATAGTCTGAAACCAGCCTCCACTTGAGGAGCACAGGGAGAGACCCAAGAGAGAGATGGGCCACTCCACTACCAGATGGGTTGGTAGGTGGCAGTTTTAATAATGGCAAAGGGAACTCCCATATGAGGCTTGTCCCAGGCAGCAGGAAGATGAATGGATCCCTGCACCTGCCCGCCAAATCTTAAGGGTTCATGAAGGGGGCCCTAACTGGGCTCAGTCACATACACTGTGCGGGTGTTTTCAACACCACATCACCATCTCATGGCTGTGTCCTTGGAGCAGGCTCTGGGAACAGGAAAGGCAAGTGGAACCCACATTCCAAGGGCAGGGGAGAGGCTGAGGAGCCTCTGAGTACTGGGTCCAGCTCAGGGGTCAATCGTTAGTCGTGTCTTTTTGATCGTGGTCCCCAACAAACAGCTATGTGAGGGGACCTAAGCTCACAGAGAACAGTTAAGAACAATGTTCTAGGGGCGCCTGGGTGGCTCAGTCAGTGAAGCGTCTGACTCTTGGTTTCGGCTCAGGTCATGATCTCATGGCTCGTGGGTTCAAGCCCCACACCGGCTCTGTGCTGACGACGCAGAGCCTGCTTGGGATTCTCTTTCTTCCCCTCTCTCTGCCCTTTCCCTGCTTGCTCTCTGTCTCTCAAAATACATACACATGAAAAAAAAAAAAAAAAAAAAAACCCTTGGAGCCCTCTATTGGGTCCTCTGGATGGGACCAGTGGACAAAGGCAAAGAGCAAGTGTGGAGGAATGTAAGTGGGGTGCTTATGGTTCAGATCTGAAATCCTATCCCACGGCCAGACTTCAGTCCCCTGGCCAGAAGGTGGGGTCTCTCTCTGGGTGCCCAGGAGGAAGAGAGAGACAGTTTGGAGAACAACCAGCCACCCTCTGCCCCATTGTCATATCACTTATAAGGACTCAAATTTAAGGAGACACTGAGATGCCTGGTCTCGCCAATTTCCATGGGGGGCAGGTGCCAGCCACCAGGGGTCCATCTTGCTCGTCTCATCTGCAGGGTCATCAAGGCTGGTGTTGATGGAGGTGGTGCTGGGGGCAGCTGAGTATGATCTTCTCAGATCCTTCTGTTCTTCCAACATGCTGTCTGCTTTGTGTCCCGAGAACCCACAGTCTGTCGGGGGCTGGTGAAATTAGGACAAAATGTACATCCTTGAAAATATAATTATAGCTCCAATGTATGTAGGGCTTTAGAGTTTGCCAAGCACTTCCATCAGCCTGGACTTCTCTGGTCCTCACCACAGCCCTCAAGCAGGGAAGGGCAAAGATGACCGTGTTCATTACAGTTGAAAACTGGGCTCGGAAAGGAGAATTCAATGCTCAAGGTCACAAACCGGAGGTGGAATCAGGGCTAGAACCCAAGTCTGTCACCATTCAGCAGGCATGTGGTAAATACCTACCGTGTGCCAGGTCCTGTGCTGGCTTCAGGGACACAAGGATGAATCAGAAATCTACTTGGCTTCTAGGGAGCAGAGCCCAACAGAAAAGCCAAGAATAGACTGGTAATTACACTACCATATACAATTATATTTGTCAAGACTCTTTTAATTCAAGTGATAGAAACCCAACTCAGACTGGTTTAAATAGAAACGGAATTTATAGGTTCACATAACTGAAAGGTTTAGGGAGGTATAACTTCAGGCATGGCTGGACCCAGCAGCTCATACCCTATTGCCTGGCATCTGTCTCTCTTAATTACTTGGCTCTGTGTGACTTCATTTTTCAGGCAGTCTCTTCTCAGGGTGGCAGACGTAGCCTCTGGCAACTGAAAGCTTAGCCAGTGACCATTTGGCTACTTGAGTCAAAATGATGGTAATTGTTCGCCACTGATCCCAGTTGTTCCAGAAACATTCTTGAGGCGTTGCAAGGGATGGCTGACCTGCCTACCTGACCTGTGTGTGCTATTCTGGATGCCGATAAGGTGGGGATGGGGTGGAGCCATAAGACTGAAGGAGCCTGAGTCTCTTAATCATTTTGTGGAGGAGACTATCACCCAGAAGCACCTGTTAGGAGTGTTATGTAACTGAGAAATAGACTTTGGGGTTTAGCTAGTAAGCAGTGATGTGGCAAGGTGGGGTCATGGTGTTGGAGTGGTGTACCCCCAGAGGCAGGTGATAAAGGGGTGCATTGTTTTTAAAGACTTTTAAAACTCGTATAAAACTGGCCAAATTTGATCTGCTCTTTATTATCACACATGCCAGTAAATCTAAACATGGTCAGCGGTAAAATAGTCCTTCCTGGGGAGCCTGGGTGGCTCAGTTGTTTGGGCAACCAACTTCAGCTCAGGTCATGATCTCGCGGTTCGTGGGTTCAAGCCCCGTGTCGGGCTCTGCGCTGACAGCTCGGAGCCTGGAGCCTGCTTCGGATTCTGTGTCTCCCCCTCTCTCTGCCCCTCCCCTGCTCACGCTTTGCATCTCTCTGTCTCTCAAAAATAAATAAACGGTAAAAAAAATTATGATGAAGACCCATACGTACACCACAGTGATTAAGGACACATTACAAATATGACTGTTGACAGGAGATTTTAAAATACATGTAGATTTCTTTGGGAGATCGAATTGAGATAGTTGAGAAATCTGAGCGAACGGCCTTGGGGGGACTTCCCATTAGGCCCCCAGACTGGCCACCTGGAGTGAGCGGTGACACAGTGTGGATGCCACGGTTCCCAAACCTTGGGCTTTGAGTGGGGTGCGAGTGGGGCACGGAGCAGGGATCGAGAGAGGACAGGAGGGCAACGGGATATGAATGGGATGTCTCCAAGCCTGGGGGATGCAGGAGGGTTATCCGGACCTGGAGGTCCAGTCCTTGAAGCGAGGAGAGGGTGAAAGTCAAAGTCAACCGCCGGTGCTTGGCTGCCTGCTGGCTTCAGGGCTGGGGAGAAGCTGCTGAGGCAGCTCATGTTAATGTCCCCTTCTCACCAAGAGTGGATGAAAAGACCTAGCCCAGCGGTGGGATTCAGAACGCTTTTATGAAAGCCAGTGGTGAGGGGCCAGGAGGCAGTGAATAGGCCACAGATAAGAACCAGACCAGTATGATGGGACCACTCACAACTATGTTCATTGGCCAACCTCAGGGTGTCCAAGAGGCCCGGGCTCCTGCCCTTGGGGTCCCCCTGATGTTATAATCAATCAAAGCAGAAGAGGACAAAGTTCTTGAGAATCAGCTAAATCACGACCCTGTTGCTGAGGATGTGGCTGACATCCCAGACCACGTTGTAGCCACGGAGAGGCATGTGACAGTGAGGCTGCTGGAGCTGCCCCTTGAAGAGGGCACCCAGCCTCTTGTTAGTGGAGCAGCCAACACGTGTGTATGTGTGCGGGAATGATCGGGAAGAGAGGGAGAAATGGGAAGATGTGGGAGTGGAAAGGGGGACTTCCCGGTAAGTCACCCGAGAAGGTGAGAGTGGTGGGAGCCAGGGCACAAGGGGAAGGTTGACCTCAGGTAGACATGGCAGCTGCGACTAATGGAGAATAATCTGGGGGTCATCCAAGTGAAGACGTGGGGGAAAGAGTGCTCCTGGCGGGGGGTGGGGAGCCCAAGCCGTCCAGTGTGGTGGGGCGCAGAGGAGGCGGGAAGACAAAGCAGGACCCCGTGAGTCATGGACGGAGTCTGGACCCAAGCCAGAGGGCAGCTCTGAGCCTCGGAGGGGTTTAAGCAGAGTGACATAACCATAACTGGGCTCCAGAAGCAGCTCCCCGCTGCATAGTCTGGCCACTGGGAGGAGGGAGCTGGATTGTGGACGAGGGACTCGGAGTCGTGGAGGGGGTGGGCCAGATTAAGGTGGGCACCTCTCGCTCAGGGCGGTGCAGGGGTCCTCAGAGGCATCCGTGTAGTGTTTGGAGTCAAGAAAACTGTGGCGCTGGTGCAAACAGTAAAGGATCCCGCTTCTTCCCTGCCTTTGGGCAAGGCCCTTCCGGGCGGAGACGCCCTGCCCGCCCGCCTCCCAGGGCTCCTCCCCGCCGGGCATCTCGGCCGTTCATGCGCGCGAGTGCCACAAGGGGGCAGCAGCGCACCACCGTCCTCTCCCATTCTCCCCTGGAGCCACACTCCTGATTAACCTTACAGTTTTAATGAGGCGGACGACTTATTAAAACACAGACTTCTGGGCCCCGTCTCAAGAGTTTCTGTGAATCTGGAATGGGACACAAGGTATTTGCATTTCTAACCAGTTCCCAGATGATGCTGATGCTTCTGGTCCGGGGACCCCACTCTGAGAACTACTGAGGTTGAGTGTTGGGTGGGGATGGGGTGAGCTCTGACCCACCCAAACATGGCCACTGGGAAATCACTGCCAACCGGGCAGCCACTCCCATTGGACAACGATGGCGTATTTACTTTTCTAAGCCCCCATTAAATCCCTTTTTCAAAATGCTGAATGAAGGTATATCATTTCATTCATTCAATAAGGACCAAGCCTGGTTCTGTCCTCGGTGTTGTTCTAAGTCCTGGGAATCCAGGAAACAAAGCAGAAAAAATAGGTCCCAGCCAGCACTTGTGGAGTCAGGCAACAAATAATAAATGTTTCAAACAAGTCAGGTAGTGTGTTAAAACATGGTACGTGCTACGTGCATCAGAGGGACGGAACAGGGTGGCTGAGGCAGGTTCTCTGTGAAGTGTTTACTTTGTGAGTCAAACTTGAAAGAAAGTGAGGGGATTAGCCATGGGGAAACTTGGGGGAAGATTATGCCAGGCAAAGGGAACAGCCAGTGCAAAGGTCCTGAGGTGGGAGAATGTCTGGCATGTTCAAGAGACAGCCAGGAGGACCATGAGGTCAGAGCAGCACGAGCAAGGGGGAGAATAATTGAGGATGAGGGCAGACAGGTGACTGGGGCACAGTGAGGGGCGCTGTAGGTTGTGTGGAGGCCTTTAGATGTTCTCAGGTGCAGGAGCGGCGTGGTCTGGCTTGGCTTGAACAGGATCCCTCTGCACACACGGCAAGGAGCAGGGTGGAAGTCAGGAGAGCAAGAAGAGGGTGTGAGGTCATCGGGGCAGAGATGATGGTAGCCCTGGCTGGGGAGCGGTGGAGAGGACAGGGTGGGAAGAGTTTATACACACCAGCAAACCCCATACTTGTCTGTATTTCCATAACTAAATGGCCGGGTCAATGTGATAATCTACTCCTCTGTGCAGCGACTCAAATTCCCGACCTTAACTCATGTCTCTATGTCAGTCTATGATCTTTGATCGTCTTTGATCTCCAGCTGCCTCTGGCCACACTGTCCTAGGTAACCACTGCATCCTCGAACTCAAGGCATCGAGGACACCCCCTCATCTGCCACCTGTAGAGCCTCCACCACTCTCCCGGGTTTCTGTTGGTGGCCGCTCCACTCTGCCACCCTCCAGCCCAAAGCCCAGGGCCGTATTGGGTATCTTAGTTCCCCTGCTGCTCACGTGCATCCTTCAAACCAGATCTCACAGGCAATGTCAGGCTCTGCTGATTCTCCATCTGTTCCCTGTTTCCCATGCCCACAGCCACCTGTCCAGGCCCGTGGGCCTCACCCCTGAACACTGCAGCGACTGCTCACAGGGGAGCCTGGTGGCCAGGGGCACGGGCTCTCGAGCAGGATTCTCTGGGTTTGAATCCTGGTTCTGCCCCTGTGAACTTGGGGCTGTTTCCTCAATTTGCCATCTCAGTTTCTCTGTCAGTGAAATGGGCATAATTATACTTCAAATGTTATTATGAGGGTCAAGTGAGAGATTACATAGAAGATGCTTGGAGCAGAGTCTTGTATGTGGTTAGAACTCAATAAATACTAGCTCTTTTAGCATTAATTTTTAAAGTTCATTATTTTGAGAGAGAGAGAGAGAACACAAGCAGGGGAGGAACAGAGAGAGGAGAAGAGAGAGAGAGAATCCCAAGCAGGCTCCACACTGTCAGTGCAGAGCCCGATGCGGGACTCAAACTCACAAACCGTGAGATCATGACCTGAACCAAAATCAAGAGTCCGACACTTAACTGACTGAGCCACCCAGGCGCCCCAGCTCTCTTATTATTTATGCAATAAGTCTTTATTGAGTACTTATTGTATAGAGACCTCCATCTACTGGAAGATAATCGAGCCCAGGAAGAAGAGTGCAGACCCCAGCAATTCCACTCTTGAATGTTGATCCAACAGAAGTGTTCATCAATATCCAGCAGAAGACACGGGCTAGAATGACACCCTATTCATAATAGCCCCCATCCGGAAACTACCCATCAGGCACAGAACGGGTAGAGAAAATGTAGTCTATTCGTGCAAGGGAATAATACCATAGTGATGAGAAGGAATGCACGATTGTTACCTGCAACGACATGGATATTTAACAAGTATAAATGTAACGGGGCATGGCTGGGCCCAGCACCTCCAGCTGTGGGTTTCAGTGGGGGGTAGTCTGATTTTCACCTGACCTGTGCCCCCAAAATGACCTCCTCTTCTTTACAAACAAAATTCCCAGCCTTTGCCTCATCTCTTTCCCTGACTTGCCAAAGAACCGTGAAGGCAGGACAATAATAATAGCCTGTATTTCGGGTGAGCACAGAGGAATTACCGCGACCTAATATGGGAACTCATCAACACAGTGATCCTTTCGGGTGGGTACTGCTCTTTATGCCCATTTTACAGATGAAAAAACTAAAGCACTAAAAGGTCAAGTCAAGAGGATGATAGCTAAAATTGTTATTTCAGGGGCGCCTGGGTGGCTCAGTCGGTTAAGCGTCTGACTTCGGCTCAGGTCGTGATCTCGCGGTCCGTGAGTTCAAGCCCCGCGTCGGGGTCTGTGCTGACCGCTCAGAGCCTGGAGCCTGTTTCAGATTCTGTGTCTCCCTCTCTCTCACCCTCCCCCGTTCATGCTCTGTCTCTCTCTGTCTCAAAAATAAATAAACGTTAAAAAAAACTAAAATTGTTATTTCAGTCTCAGAATACTCAACAACCCTCTGTGTAGAGCGCTGCTGTTCAGCCCACTTTAGAGAAAAGGACCCTGAGGCACAAAGAAGTTAGGTACCCGCCTAAGATCACAGCAGAAAACAGCAGAGCTGGGTTGGGCCGGATGGCCAAGCCCACTCTGTGCAGCTCTGTTCACAGCTGCTTGATAGTGAGGTCACAGGCCTTGTAGCCAGATGGCCCAGGGCCCAGCACCACAATCCTAGGACAACCCGTTACTCTGGGTCTCAGTTTACCCATCTCTAAAATGGGAATATCGATAGCGCTTTCCTTTAGGGATGTCCCAAGGGCAACATGCAATTGTGGGTAAAGTGCCCGGAAGCAAGGGCCCCACATGCAGGAATCATTGGACACAGGTCTGTTGTCCTCATCCTCGCACTCACTGTTTCTAGGGATATTCTCCGAATTTTCCCCGGCAATGTGTTCAGAGTTTACCCCTGTGGAGCCTGACCCACTGAAACTCTCATCCTGTAAGAGAGCATCAACTCAGCCTTGAGTCAGGTAAACTGGGCGTCCAAGGAGCTTTCTCATCTGTGAACTAGAGTTTTGTGAGGAATAAGTGGCCCAGACGCTGCCTGTGATTCTCTGTCTGGGGTTTTTGGAGGAGGTGTTACCTGAGTAAAGTCCTGGAGGCAGCTGTCCCCAGGGGCAGGTCATGTGCCTTCTGTGAGCTGGGGCCACCCTTCGCCTCCTCTGCAGAGTATCTCAGGGCCCTAGACTCCCAGGCTCCCTTGCCTCTCACCTTCTGGGGGAGGGGGTGACGTGACCAATGGAAGGCACTAACAGAAACCGGGGGTAGGAGAAGCAGAAGCCAGGTCTGCCTCCCCATCTCCATCGGCTTTTTGCTAGGTCTGCAAGGCTGCGTGTCCTTGGGGGCTCCTGCTCCCCGCAGCCGGCCCTGCTGTGATTCCACCTTCTGCTGGTTGATCGCGGCTTCTGGGCTCTGCTCTCCCTCAAACCCTGCATCCCAACAGCTGGTGCCAAGTGAAAGAAGCCATTCACAAAACAATACCTCCTGCGTGATGCTCTTTATGTTAAGAACAGGCAGCTAGCTATCCGTCATCTAAGGTGCTGGAACTCAGAACCTTGGTTGCCTTCAGGGGTGGAGGGGATGACCTGGAAGGCGCCGTAGGAAACTTCCTGAGAAGATGGAAATGTTTTGTACCTTGATGGTGGTATTGATTACACAGGCGTATACATTTGTAAAGACTCGGTAAACCATACGTTAAGACCTGTGTGTTTCACTGTGTGTAAGCCATGCCTCAATAAAATTAGCTTAATGAAAAGAAATCCCTGTTTAAATACTCAGTGTTTTCTAATTTCCTGACTGGAGTGTGATGAGAACACAGTTTTCCTTTTTAAACACACAGATGTAGATCACAGAGGAGGAAAGAAAATTTATATGTAGGTTTAAAAAAAAAAACAATAAAACATGAGACTTCAAACAATTGCACACTTGGGTGGGTTTATTTCAGGCTGTGTTCCCCAGTCGCTGGGGGCAAGCCTTCATTTTCCCCCTGATTTTCTCTGGTCTTAAATGTTGCGAAGCACCAAGCTCTATATAAAGCGTCTAGCTCAGTGCCTGGCACGTTGCAGGTGTGCGCGAAAGGTTCATTTTTATTAACACGAGTTGGTTTTAACGGATCCCTTTCAGGCCTGTTTTCTGACTTTCTTCAAGACAGTGTGATTTCACCTTGTGATTTTCACAAAGGATGCAGCCTCTGCATGCTGCCCTTGGATGGGGAGTGCTTTCTCAGACAGCATAAGCTTGACCTACAAGCTCTTGCCTAGGCATGTACCTGGGACGTTTTTATGTCAACTCCAGGAAAGGGAGCAAGAGATTCAGAATATCTGTGCGCCCCTCTTCACCACACCCCTGGGAAAATAGCCAGTCCAGCCCAGCACCTGCCTTGGCCTAATGATTAAGGGACGGCTGGTTGCCTTATCTGCTGGAAAGCTTGCCCATGTGTGTGTTTGATAAAGGCTGTGTGGAGGCTGGTAATGGACCAGAAGACCCTGGAAACCTTGGCCAGCCCCCTAGGCTGTGAGGTAGAGGAAGGGAGACTGGGGCACGCAACCCAGCTCTATCTCGGGATCCAGATGGACCAGACGGCTTGTGAACATTCTTGTCCTCCAGGGCCTGCATGGCGTTGCCCCAGTCAAGGGTGTGGGGAGGGCCCAGGCACGGGGCTGCCTGCTGGATTAGGGTGGGCACCGAACCCCCCTTCCCAGCTCTGCTCTAAAAGGCACTGTTCCGTGGGCTTCGGCCCCTGGCAGGTGGACAGGGCCTAGTCAGGCACAGGTGGTGCTGGGTCTCCAGTCGGCAGAGGCGGTTCTGGTTGGACACCCGAGTGGCCACGCCCAGCCCACAGGTGGTTGAGCAGGGGCCCCAGGCTGTGCTCCATTCTGGGCAGGGGATGCCAGGGGGTGGGGGAGCGACAAGGCCAGAAAACTGGGGTCCTGGGAGGGGGGAAGAAAAAGAGGTCAGCACTGCGAGGTCAGGGCTTGGCGGCTAAGTCAACCCAACTGCTAGCGGTGCCCTCCTGGTCGCGTTGCTTAACCTCTCTGGACCTCGGTCTCTTCCCATGTAAATTTTCTACCGGTCGATTGTTAGGGCTGAATAAAATAATGGAGGGGAGGTGCTTAGCACAGTACTCCTACTTGTAAGCACCTCGTATGTGTGGGTTACTAGGCAGCTAGGATGGTGCCGGCCGGGACGGTCCCCCAGGAAGTGGCACGTTTCTCATTTCTGCACCCCTCCCCCCACGGCCTCTTACAGGAAGGAGGTTGTGTGGGTAGCGGTACCGTGACCCGGCCGCAAAGATGCTAGAGGTTCTGAGGCTGTGCCCGGAACAAGACGTGGGGGTTCACCACCATCTAGGTTTTCCTCCTCTCACACCCGATTCTGCTCTGATGTTTTGGTGTCCTTTCTTCTGGTCCTTTTTAACCAACTGGTTCTCAACTGGGGGTGATTTTGCTCCCCCCCCCCGGGACATTTGGCAATGTCCAGAGACCTTTTGGTGGTCACACTGGGAGTAGGGGTACTGGAGTCTAGCCGGGATGCTGCTAAGCATCCTATGAGCTCCCACGCGACAGAGGATTACCCGGCCCCACGTGTCACTAGGGCCAAAGTTGAGAAACCCCGCGTGACATGACTTGTGTGCGGTCTGTATGTACACGCACATGTACTCACACACCGGAGGCCAAATTGCATAGACAGTGCCCTCTCCTGCTTTTTACACATAAGATGAACTCGCTGGCATCCTGCTGTGCATTGAAGCGGATGTGTCCCGTTCCGTCATGGGGATAACTACAGCCACCACGGACGGAGCGCTATGTTCCAGGCACTGCCGTGACTACTTTCCTTATGTTTACTCACCCAGTCTCACAACAACTCTGCGAGGTGGATGCCCTTATTCTCATTTTGGAACAGTTGGAGGCGCTGAGGCCCAGAGAAGTTAAGCAACTTTCTCAGAGTCCCACCGCTAGAAGCAGTGAAGCCGGGCTTAGAACCCCGGGCAGACTCCATGCTGAACCCACCATGCCCTACTCCCAATATGGTCCATCGCCCATGGACCCATGCCTTCTTTCCAGCTGCCTTTCTTTAGAAAAATCACATTCATATGATAATCATAATAACTCAGTGATGTAGCAAGAACCAAATCTCTAAAACTAAAGAGTTTATAGCATGAGGTAACTGTCTTTCCTCCACCTCGGCCCCTAAGTCACATCCCAGAGGCAACCACCTTGCCTGATTCAGTTTTGAGTTCCTCTTTGGGTACATCCAAATAATTACATATTAATAATAGTATATAATATTTAAATTATATAAATATATTATAATGCGTATTAGTATATTAGAATTATAATAGTAGTATGTCGTAACAGTACTTCCGCTATGAAATGTGAGCCTTTGGCTCAAGGATCCTAGCCCTCCTTTCCCTTCTCCACTCTGCCACTAATTTTCATTTTTCATTATTTATGACTTAAAATTATATTACTTCTCGTTTTGCCAGTTTCAAAGAGGTCTTGTGACTCCCCACTCTGCTCACCTAGTCCCCTCAGCCCGCACCCCCTCCCAGGTCCTGTCAGGGAAACCTGGGCTTTGACCTGTCCAGCCTCCTGGCTCCCGAGAAGCCCCGCCCTCGCCCCGCCCCCCTCCCCGGTGGCCCTGCCCCTGGCTTTGACCAGTCCAGTGTCCTGGCTCCTGAGAAGCCCCGCCCTCGCCCCGCCCCCAGGTGGCCCAGCCCCTGGCCTGGGCCAACCCTGCACTCACCTTGGGCTGGGAGGGGCTGGACCCCCAGCCCCCCTCCCTGGTCGCACACCCACTCAGGGCAGCACTTGCCCGGGACTTCAACCCTCCTGGGATACGGGCAGTCCCAGGTGGGCAGCCGGACGTCCTCACTGCACAGTGGCACACAGGTGAAGCCACCATCCTCACAGTGGCAGCGAACCCTGCAGTGGGGCTGGAAGGTCTCCCCATCTCGGTACACGCGGCCGTTCACCTCACAGCTCCCGTCATCCTCTCCCCCTGCAGAGGAGAAACCACACCCCCATCCGTGACCCCCAACTTTTTCCTGGGCAAGCCTGTGCCAGCCACATCCTCCACGTGGTCTCTCTGCAGAGCTGGCCCAGATCCTGCTGGGGAGCGGTGCCCTTACAGGGTCAGGACACTGGGCCAAAGGGCTCCAGCCCATCGTATGCACCCCGTCCCCACTGCCAGCCTGCCCTGGAGCCAGCAGGAACACAGCGTGGCACACTGCATCCTGACACAAGGGATGGGGAGACGCTGGCCTGGTCGGAGCCCCACTCTGCTTTATTAGCTCTGGACCTTGGCCAAGCGACTTCACTTCTTGCCTCAGTTTCCTCACCTGCAAAGTGGGTTATAATGATACTTATTTCACAGGGTTGTGGTATAGACAAAATGAAATGATATATGTAATGAATCCAACATAAAAGAGATCTTCGATAGATCCTAGCTGCTCTGTTGTTACTATGAATATAAGTACTATATATTAATAATATATAACATACGTACACAATGAGGGTTTCTGCAACCAAATTTCATTGTACATCTGCTGTGTGGTAGTTGTCCCTATTAGGCCAGGGCTTAACTTGCTGGCTGTGTGACTTTGGATAAGTTACTTAACTTCTCTGAGTCCCCTTAACAATAGCATTGATGAGAACAGCTCGGTACCTTCAGTTGCACGAGATAATATGTACAAAACATCTGGCACAGTGCTAGGCATATAGTAGGTGTTCAAGAAACACTCTTTGAACAGAGCCCTCAAGATATGGACACTATGCCCACTTCCTCCACTGGAAAAGCACTGCTTGAGGGCTGGGGCTGGGAGTGCTCCTGCCGGCACACCCCCATCCCCCAGGCCGGCTCAGAGCATGGATGGGACACACAGACCCTGGAGAAATGCCCTTTGCAATGCCTGGTGCAAGGCCCAGCATGTGAGAGACACTGATAAAAGAGTTCCGACTTCTTATAAATTCCAGAGATATGTAGTGTGCCCCTCCTGTGTGCCATCCACTGGGCTCCTAGGCAGGACTAAGACACAGTCCTTGCCATGAGGGATTGATGCCCAGGCAAGGGACAGATGTCACTGTCTCCAAGACAGAGTGAAGAGCCGTGGAGAGGTGCGTGTGAGCTGCCCGCGAAGTGCAGAGAGCTAGGAGGGGTCAGGAGGTTCTGGGGACAGATTTGCTGGAAGGCAGATTTTCCCAGGATTTCAGAGAGAAACCTCTAGCAAGCCTATACACATGCAGGAATTTGGGAACCACACAGATGTGGAGGGCAGTCCCTGTTCCCACTTGCTAGCTGTGGAAACTGAGCCACGATACCCTCTCACAGGGCCGCCAAGGATTGAAGGAGCCAGTGTACTTAAAGGATTTCGCCCCGAGTCTGGAACATAGCAGGTGAGTGGGAGCGGGTGATGCCTGTTCCTCTGAGAGGCACAGGCGGGCACTAGCGGTCTCCCCACTCCTTCCAGGCCGCAGCCCTTTGGCTCCAAATCCCTGGCCTTCTGGCCTGGATCATGTGGCCGCTGGTTTCCTGGAAACTGTAGGGGGCAGCTGTGCCTTAATCTGCACCCTAAGCCTGGCCGAGCCTGGGTCTCCCACCAGACTCCTGATGTCACAGCCCTGGGACCTCCTGGTCACTGGGATGACTGGTAAACAGAGGGATTGTTTAGGAAAGTCAGCTGGAGTGGTGATAATTTTAGCAAGGTTTCCTGGCACCCCTCCTGGGTCCTACAGCTCAGGCTGGTTGGGAGTGGGAGCAATGGTCCCTGGGCAGTCACTCCCTACGCTGGGGTCTGCGTGCACCCTTGTGCGTAGTCCCAAACACATGAGGTACCTCCAAACTTACTCATCCTTGGATCCCCACCCCCGACATACACATATAGTTGCCTCTTCCGGGCCCTTCCAATACCTTCTTGTCCAGCAACCTCCCTCAAATAACTTTAGAGCCCAGGGGCTCCTGGGTGGCTCAGTCAGTTAAACAGCCGACTCTTGATTTGGGCTCAGATCATGATCTCATGGTTTGTGAGATGGAGCCCAGCATGGAGCCTGCTTGGGATTCTCTCCCCCTTGCTCTCTGCCCTTCCCCCCTTCCATCCCCCCACCCCTCTCATGCTCTTTCTCTCTAAATAAATAAACAAACAAACAACAAGCAAACATTAAAAAATTAAAAAAAGAAACTTCAGAGCCCAGTCTTGTTATCTGGTGATTTCTACATCCTTCTTTCCCTCTGAGAGTCCCTTACAGGAGAGGGAATGACAGGGTATTTGTTTTTTGTTTGTTTGTTTGTTTGTTTGTTTGTTTACCTTTAGCCACTTGCACACTGTGTGACCGTAGGCAGGTGATTTAACCTCTCTGACCCCCACTTCCTTCATCTGCAAAATAAGTTTAATAATAGGACCTACCTCATTAAGGGTAAAGTGAAATCATGTGTGTAAGGGGCTTGTTCACAGGACATGCTCAATAAATGCCTGTTCCTGTGCCTCTTCCTGCTAGCTTCTCTAGAACTCTTACTATCATTCATTCATTCATTCATTCAATGCTTATTTATTGGGTACCTACTATGCATCAGGCACTGTTCTGGGTACTTGTGGTATAGCAATGACTAAAACAGGCGAACATCCTGCCCTCATTGGAGCTTTCGCCCTAGCAGAAATAAGCACGATAAGCAAATAGAGTTTATGATGTCAGATGGTGATTAGAGCCAGAAAAATAATGGAGGGAAGGGTTTTAAGAGAGGGGTGTTGAAAATGGTGATCGCGGAAGGCCTCACTAAGAGGGTGATATTTGAGTAAAGATGGGAAGGAGGTGTAGGAACTTGCCATGCATCTATCTGGGGGAAAGAATGCTGGTAGACAAGCAGCCAGTGCAAAGGCCCTGAGGTAGGAACCTCCCTGGGATATTTAAGGAACAAAATAGGCCAGTGTGGCTGAAGCAGAGAGTGGGAGGGAGAGAGGGGGTTCAATGGGGTCAGAGAGAAAGTAGGAGCAGGACCCTGTGGGGCCCTGTAGCCACCAGGAGGACTTTGGCTTGTATTTGGAGGTGGTAGGAAGCTCTTGGAGGCCTTGAGGCCGAGGATGGATGTGGTCTGATGTATGTATTGAAAGGGCCCTGTGGCTGCTGTGTTGGAAACAGGCGAAAGGCAAGGATAGAAGCAGGGAGACAGTTATGCAGCCACCGCAACATCCATCACGTGATGATGGGGCTCAGACCAGGCTGGTAGCAGGGGCTGGACTGGGAACGGAAGGTTCTAGAAATATCTTGAAGACTTTGCTTGTGGGAAGTATGTGGGATGTGCAAAAATGAGAGAGGTCAAGAATGACTGTAAAGTTTGAAACTCAAGCCACAGGAAGGGTGGGGATGCCCTCAGCTGAGTGCGGAGGCTGCACGCTTGGGGTATGAGGGATCAGAGGTTTACGATGGACACGCACACAGAGAGGAGTCGGCTGTCAGAGGTCTGTCCGACAGGAACTGACAGGAGAGTTTTGGGGCAGCACATTCCCTCCAGAGCTAAGACCTAGACCCAGCCTCCGTGAGGTCTTAGCTGGCTCTGGCTCATCTGTGGGGTTCACCAGCCTCCAGATTTGGTTCATGAACACCCACTATGTTGCCTGACCAGCACTGGGAGTTGTAGGAAGAAGCAAAGACTAAATACATTTTTGACCTCCAGTTGTTTGAAGTCTGAATCAAGACGGACTAGGAAAAGCCCTTTAATAAACTTAGTGGCAATAACAGCCAATGTGTACTAATCATATGCTGAGTGTCAGGCAGAAGAGTGATGGAAAGGAGGATCGTGGAGCCAGCTCCCTGAGTTCAAATCCCAGCCCAGCTCCTTATGAGCTGTGTGACCCTGGGCAAGTTGCCTAACCTCTCTGTGCCTCTTTTTGTTTTTTCCCATTTATAAAATGCGAATGACATCAGGACCAACCTCATAAGGTTGTTTTTGTTTTTTTAAATTTTTTTTAACGTTTATTTATTTTTGAGACAGAGAGAGACAGAGCATGAACGGGGGAGGGTCAGAGAGAGAGGGAGACACAGAATCTGAAACAGGCTCCAAGCTGTCAGCACAGAGCCTGACGTGGGGCTCGAACTCACGGACCGCGAGATCATGACCTGAGCCGAAGTAGGCCGCTTAACCGACTGAGCCACCCAGGCGCCCCACGGTGTTGTGAGATTAAATGAGATAATATTTGTGAAACCCTTAGTGCCTCGCACGCGGTAAGTGCCATGCAAGTGTTCAACAAATAAAGCTTTGCCGTGTGCTTTACATGTGTCCTGGCTAATTAAAACAATGGCCTGGTGAGCTAAATGTTACTTCTTTTTTCCCTTTAGCAATCATCTATGAGTTTATAAAACAAATCACTACTTTCTCATGATTATACTCCCCTGATCATAAAAAAAACATTTAACAAGGATTTAGTGTTGATAACCTTATGTCTATTAGTCTTGTTGTTATTAGTCTTTAAGCCTTGTTTTTTTCTATAAGCGGATTCATTGTCAATGATTCATGAGCCCCTCTCTTGTTCTTATTTTCTTAAAATGACACATGCAAATAGATGAAAGAGGTAGATTGCTCTACAAGACTCATTTAAAAAAGAAAAAAGAGAACACTGTCACATTTTGCTGTTTCTCTAAGGCAGTGGTCCTCAAATAGAGATGATTTTGCTCCCCCAGGGGACATGTGGCAATGTCTGAGACAGATTGTCATGACCTGAGTCATGCTACTGCATCCAGTGAGTAGAGACCAGGGATGCTGCTAAAAGTCCTACCGTGTGTAGGACAGCCCCCCTACAAAGAATTACAACAATTATCTGGCCCCAAAGAGTAAAGTTGAGAAACCCTGATCTAAAGTGCCAGAAGGCACCAAGGCCTAAAATGCTGAGAGATATAACATGCTCAAGGTCACTAGTAAATGGCAGACTCAGGACTCAAACGATAGCCCAAGGCTCCCAATCTAGGAGGAAGACAGAACAAAACGTTGCTTTAGAATCTGTGTGATCTGGTCCCAAGCTGTGTAAGAGTAATCATGCCCATTACTGTTACTAAGGCTCAGTTTGCTCATCTATAAAGTGGGTCTGAAAGTACTTGCCACATAGGATCGTTGTGAGGATTATGTGGCAAGTTTCAGCACACTGCCTGAGACGTATTATGCCCTAAATAAGCAGCAATGCTTTTATTTTCCCAAAAAGGTGTGAAGGTCCCAAGAAAGGATAGTAACATCTGGTTTGAATAATCTGGGAGGACTTCCAGGGGAGGAGTGTTTGAGCTCACCTTTGACAGTGGGTTGTGATTTGGACAGGTAGGAATGGGGGGAGGCTGCTCAGGTGGAGGGCATGGTTGGATCAAAGACAAGGTGGGGGGGGCGGGCAGAGGGAGGGCCCAGGGAACCGCGGGTCACCGGGTTTGGCTGGAATGGATGGTGCACCTGATGTAAGGAGGTAGAGAGAGAAGAGCTTCTCTTTGACTCAGGTCCCCTCAGCCTTGACCCTCCCAAATACATCCACCGTCAGTCCCGCAAACCTGCTTACAGAGGCACACGGCCCCTCGGCCACCAGGGCCCGCCCTGGGCTGGCAGATCAGGCCCTGGCTGGGGTCACAGACGTGGAGATGGTCGCAGGGCTCCCCCAGCCGCCGTGCACATACCCGGCAACAGTTGCAGCCGTCCAGCACCAGGGGCGCCCCCGGTGGGCATCGGGGTGGCGGCCAGGGGCAGACACATGGTGTTGGGCACAGCTGGGCACATACCTGCAGAGACAGAGACATCACTCAGCCATGGCCGTTCAAGGGGGGCAGTGAGAGATCCACACTTTGGCCCCAGGGTCACACAGACCTGGCCTTGAACCTCGTGACACTCCTCCCTAAGAGACAGTTGGCTATGGTCATGAGCTAGAACTTTGGACTAGAACTCCAGTCCTGACTCTGCCTCTTATTAGCTGAGTGACCTTGGGCAAGTTACTTAAGCTCTCTTAGCCTCAGTTTCCCTATCTGTAAAAAGGGGGCAATAGCAGTGTTTAGCTCAGAGGATTGTTTTGAAGAGTACATAAAGTGATGCATGTTAAACCCTGAGCAGGCAGCCAGGCATGGGGTAGGTGCTCAGTGCATTTAGCAAATGAGGATCACTGTTGGGAATGACAAGGAAGGGCTGAGGCCCCGCCCTTTAGACACTATAGTAAGGCAAACGCCACAAAACAAAGGATTACAATGACGGGGCACTGGGGCGCCTGGGTGGCTCAGTCGGTTGAGAGTCTGACTTCGGCTCAGGTCATGATCTCGCGATTCATGAGTTCGAGCACCGTGTCTGGCTCTGTGCTGACAGCTCAGAGACTGAAACCTGCTTCAGATTCTGTGTCCCCCCCCTCTCTCTGCCCCTCCCCTGCTCATGCTCTGTCTCTGTCTCTGTCTCTCTCTCTCTGTTAAAAATAAATAAACATTAAAATTTTTTTTAATAAAAAATAAAATAACAGGGCACTATATGTTTTCTAGCACATAGATTGCAAATCTTTATCTCGACAGCTGAATAAATCAAACAGTATCATAGATGTTTTTGATTGTTGGAATAACCCAGAATATATTTCTGGATACTTATTAAATCAGCCAGGAAACTTGGGAAAATACTGAACCCCAGACCTCCCCTGGGACTTACCAAATAGAACCTCCAGAGGCAGGGCCCCGGAATCTGTATTTGTACAGGGGCTTCTGATACACAGCTAGGATTTTGGCACCTCTGCTCCAGTTCTAACCCCCAGCCCCTGGCCATGGAGAGGTGGGGACCCTCGGCTCCAGAGAGAACAAGGGTCTTGCCAAAAGTCACAGTGTGTTAGCCACAGAGCTGGGAGCCTGCTTCCTCCTTAAGGATGCTATAGTAGGGAAAAGCCTGAGCCAGGGACCCACCCCCCAGGTGGGTATCGACCCAAGTGTCCTGGCTGTTTCTTCCCACTCAGGACAGAGAAACAACCAAACCAGAAACCGGATGCCATGGTCTCCCCATACGTCCATTTGGAGGTGGGGACCAAGAGGCAGGCGTAACTCAAGATGTTCCCAGTGGCCCCCTCCGTGAGGGACCAATCTTTAGTTCAGTAGGATCCTTGGAGGACCAGAGGGTTTTACCTGGAGAATGGAAGACTTACAGTTTACAGAGATCGAACTAATAACCTCCTATCTTTGGTGTGGCCCCAAAGCAGGCAATGACCTCTTTGCCCTAATCCCCACTTTGCCCCAACCCTACCACCCTCCAGTCCTGCAAACCTGCCTTCAGTGGCCTGCAGCTCACACCCTGGCCACCAGGGGCCGCCCCAAACTGGCCAACCAGCCTTGGGTGGGAGGGGGTGTCACAGACCAGGAGGTACTCCCAGGTTCCAGGCTAGGACAGCACTGGTAACAGGTTCAAGCGTGCAGCCTCACAGGGGAGAGAGTTCCCGCCTCTGCAGGAATTCCAAGCAGGAGACTGGGTGATACCAAAGAGATTCTAGAGAAGATGGCCTAGGCTCGCTCCTCAAAGCGTGGTCTGGACCAGCAGCAGGAGCGGCGTCACCCGGAAGTCTGTTGCAGTATCTGGGGCCCCACTTTATGAGTCTGACTCTGCCTTTTGACAAACCTAGAAATTATTCTCATGGAATTGACCCAGCGAGCAATCAGCCGGACTCTGGGGTTCCCTTTCAAACCAGAGGGCGGGCTCCCTCGGTGAGTGGGAAGTGGGGACTCTGACCAGAACTGGCTCTCGGGTCCCTCCCACCCGAAAGCCGGGGTGCCAGGCCACAGACCGTCTGGGTTGCACCCAGGCTCCCACTTTGGCTCTCCATGAGCAAGCGTGGCCAGGGCCAGACGTGCAGGTCCTGATACGCAGGAGGGGCCGCTAATAATATCAGTGATTATGGCTAACAGTTACCACGGGCAGCCGTAATGTGTCATCTGACTTAGCCCTGCGAGGTGAGGTGCCAGCACTGTGCCCACTGTAGAAGCTCAAAACAGTGTGGCCACGTCACCAGTAAGAGGCAGAGCCAGGACCGGAATCTGGGTTCACGTGAATCCAAGGCCCAGGTCGTAATTATCACACCTACCTTGGGGAGCTGTTTGCCAGCTTAGCCTCTGCCTCAGTTTACCCATTTGTTCAGGACGGTCAGTGACAGGTCAAGGGAGCACACCAAGGGGAGGTAGGCCCTCTCTGGTCTCCCTCTATCTCCATGCCCTTCCCAACCACCCCCTGCACACACGGTTTTTCCAGACCCTTGCTGCGGTCACCAAGGGGGAAGAGCCCCGGACACAGAATATTCTAGGAAGAGTTGAAATCCAAGTTCTACCACTGACTGGCTGTGTGACTTTCAACACCACGCCGCTGAACCGCTTTGTCGGGGAGGGAGCTGTTTCCTTCTCAGTAAAACAGGGTAGAGACCACCTATCTTGAAATTGTGACAGGGATAAAAGGTCACGGCTAGCTCTCGATCACCGTGACTCTGTCTGTTTCCAGTTCTCTGCCACCTGCCCCTGTTCACAGGCCTGAGCCCAGGAGCCCACAGCCCGCCGGAAGGCTCGGGATTCTCGTTCTGAGGATTGTTGTAGCTTTCCGTGTTCGTGATGGCCAGGTCCCTGAGTCCTGTGCAGGATGCTGCCTGGCTCCCTGGGACCAGGAAGAATGGAGGTGACGACAGTGAGCCCAGGATGGCTTCATTTTGGTCTTTTATATAATCCTGGGCCCAGAACCCTGAGCCCCCAAGCCACCCACCTAAGCATGATGTTCTGCCGGGCGCCTTTGGGAGAACAAACAGTGGGACTGGGATGCTGGCAGAGTTCTGGGCCTTGCCCCACCGCTGCTCAGGACCCAGGAGAGCAAAACTTCTGCTGTGCTCCTCAGCGGAGCATGAAAGCCCAGTGAGATCATGGCTCGCGGTGGGGCCAATCTCCAAGGCGTCGGGAACTCAGCATTTGCTGAGGGAATCACAGGGATCAGCAGCTGTGGCCTCGGTCCAGGTAGGGGAGAGGCCCAGGCAGGAGAGGCACAAGTAGAAGCGCCCCTTCCCCACCCTCCACACACTCAAGCCTATCCTGGGCTCCACTTCCTCTATTGCTCTGATGTTTCTTTGCTGTGTGATGTTAGTCAAGTTGCTTGCCCTCTCTGAGTCCTGCTTGACTAAAAACAGAGGATAATAAATCCTTACGAGGTTGTTGGATATGTTACGCAAGGTAGATGTTTCACAGACCTTCTGAAAAAATGTCCCGTAAGAGAAGATCATCATTCCACAAGGTGTCTCCCTGTCCCCTTTCAGCCAGGTCTGCAGGTCACTAGGTCACTCACTGCCAACGACATTAACGCCCTTGCAGCATGAACTTTTCCGATCAGTTAGACACCAATATCCTTTCAAACCTTGGCTCACAATCAGGCAAAGCAGGGTATATGTGGCATCTCCTTATTTGTAATGAGGACGCCCACTTCAGCTTTGTAGGGCTCTGGGGACTGCTAATAGTCACGACCCTCTGCTTCTGAACACCTGCCACGTTCCAGGTGCTGCGCTGAGTACTTTTGATGAATTACCATAAATGATCTTCACAAAAGCCTCATGATCATTATGCCCATTTATCCAAGGAAGCAGCTGAGGCTCGGAGAGGAGAAGGGACTTGCCTGAGATCACACAGCAGAGCTGGCCAGGGGCAACTCTCTGGGCGCCAGGGAGGGAAGCCCGGCTGTGCCCAACATAGAAGACCTGCAGGAATTCTTTTAGGGGGTCCTTGGCAGTGATTTCACACCTCCCCAACACACCAAGGAAGTCAGCAGGATGTTTTGGGGCCCAGGGCCCCCTTACCTTTGAGAGGAGGCAGAGGAGGGAGAAGGCCAGAAGGTGGGTCTGTAGTGTGACTCTCATGTCACTGTGTCCCCCACGGAGCCGGCTTTCAGCCTGGGAGGCAGGACCTGTAAGTCTTTATGTTCCGGCAGCTGTGAGGTCACTGCCAGGCACACAGGCTCACACACACACACACACACAGATGCACGCGCACACACAGTTGCACACGCACGCTGGTCTCTGCATTCCTGCTCCTCTCCCCATCCTCATGCTCCCACTGATGAGCCCATTTACCTGAGGATGAGACGGCGAGGCCACCAAGAAGGTGCCTACCAGTGTGAGCGTGTGTGTGTGTGTATGTGCGTGCGTGCGCACGCCCGTGTGTGAAAGCCAGAGCCAATGCCAGTGCCAGGAGCCTGTGACAGGCTGGCAGGGGCCTCTCTGGCTCCTCCCAGCCCAGGAAGGGAAGGGGACCTTCCTGGGCTGCTGCTCTTGCTGATGAGCCCTGGCCCGACCCCTGCCCGCCCCCCTGGGGGCTGTGGATCCAGAAAGAGCTCAGCAGATACCCCCTTTGCCGCGCCGACCCAAATCCTCCGAAGCCCCGTGGCCCGGACTCTGGGCAGTTTCAGCTGGGCCTGTGGTTTCTGGCAGGAAGATTGGCGGCCATCCAGAGGCGGGTGTGACCCAGAGCAAAACTTCCCTGGGCGGCCTGTTTGCTTTTGGCAACAAGGGGCCTCCCCAATGCCTGCTTCCCCGGGCTCCGGGAGGTGGCCCACAGTGGGTGAGCCCGTGCAGGCTGGACCTATTGTGTGCCGGTGCTTGCCGGGCCCCTGCCAGATGATCTAGAAGAACCAAATCCATTTCGTTTAATTCAGCCATCTCTGAGGCCCCCTCTGTAGGAGCTGGAGACACAAGAGTGACCTTGGGACAAAGCCCTGAGTGGGTGACGACAGAGGGAAAACAGGTGGAATTTCTGGGCATACTGAGGAGGGGTCCTTTTTCAGATGGAAGGGAAGGGGTGGCTGCCTGGGGGAGGCGCCTTCACAGAGAACCACAGGAAAAGAAGGTGTGAGGAGAATGTTGCAGGCAGAGGCAAACACAGCAGGAGTGAGCATGATAACATGCCTACTCTGGGAGCCAAAGGTGTGGCCGGAGCTGGTGGAGGTGGGGAGGGGTGTTCTACATGGGGAGCAGGACACCAAATTCATACCACCGGTGTCTGGGGGCATCTCCAAAAATCCAGCCACCGGGGCTGCCGGACGTGGGCAAGTGCTTGGGTTGTGGCATTTGGCAAAGATAATCACCGGTGGTGTCAAGGGGGGGTTGGGGAGGGCTTTGGCCCCCATAATCTCCACCAGTACCCCAAAACTTGAAGTGAAGGCGCTGGGTTCCAGAATGGGCGGTTGGTGAGGAAGAAGAGTGAGCTGATATAGGGGTCAGACTGAGTGGATTTCCTAGGGGGAAATGCCCTCCCAGCTGCGGTCCTGGGGAAGGAGGCGATGGGGAGGGGAGATAAAGGTTGAAATGCACGACCCCAGCTCGTCTCTGTGGGTTCTGGCTGGAGGACGAGGGCAGGGGGTCCCTTGGCCTGCAGGGAAGGGGATGCGGTCTTTGTTTATAAATGCTTCTTTTTCAGTCAGAGGCATGCCTAGGGGACTCTACACACGGAGCGGATCCTTGCTGAGCACCCCCTCCTTCGCACGACAGAATTATTTTCCATAATAATCATAAAATGAAACAAATACTTTTCAGGTATGACCTAAGGTTTGCACTTACCAAACAAAAACACCACCCTCCACAGCTCACACTGTGTCACAGTTTTAATGTTTATTTTTGAGAGAGAGAGAGAGCGACAGACAGACAGAATGTGGGCAGGGGAGGAGTAGAGAGAGAGGGAGACAGAACCTGAAGCAGGCTCCAGGTTCTGAGCTGTCAGCACAGAGCCCGGCGCAGGGCTCAAACTCATGGACCCTGAGATCATGACATGAGCTGAAGTCAGATGCTTAACCGACTGAACAACCCAGGCACCCCTCACCGTTTTAAATTTTTAGCACAGGGGCGCCTGGGTGGCGCAGTCGGTTAAGCGTCCGACTTCAGCCAGGTCACGATCTCGCGGTCCGTGAGTTCGAGCCCCGCGTCAGGCTCTGGGCTGATGGCTCGGAGCCTGGAGCCTGTTTCCGATCTGTGTCTCCCTCTCTCTCTGCCCCTCCCCCATTCATGCTCTGTGTCTCTCTGTCCCAAAAATAAATAAAAAACGTTGAAAAAAAAAATTAAAAAAAAAAAAATTTTTTAGCACAGACCCAAATTCCAAGGAGTCACATAGAATGAGAGAATTGAAAGACCTCTATCTCCGTCTTCACTGTCACTCAGCATCCACTGATGCTTTTCATCTACTGTCGGGGTGCAGAACTGTCACCCCCCAGGGTTAGAGACAGGTGCTGCGCAAGATTCCAAACTGTCAGGCACTTCTGCTCTCGGTGAACGTGTGCTCCTGGGCTCATGTGCACTGGGCAACTGTCTTCCTAGACTTCTCCAAGTTCACTTCCACGTAGGTTTTTTAAAGGATAAGAAATTAAAATGTGCTAATTCGAAGCTTACATACGCATTATTAAAATTCAACAGCTACGGCATCAATTGTTTAGAACTTGGACCAAAAAAAAAGATATTTTCAGGACAAAGTACTTTATCATGAATTTATGATTGATGTGATTTATATTTATATACTGACTTCTCATCAATTTTATCTTTTTTAAATGTTTATTTTATTTATTTTGAGAGAGAGAGAGAGCATCCAAGTGTGGGGAGGGGCAGAGAGAGGAAGAGAGAGAATCCCAGGCAGGCTCTGCCCTGTCAGCACAGAGTCCGATTTGGGGCTTGATCTCACGAACCATGAGATCGGGATCTGAGCCGAAATCACGAGTTGAACACAACCACCTGAGCCACCCAGGTGCCCCTCATCAATTTTACCTTTAAATTCTCTCAGACGATGTGCCCTTCTTATTGCCTGCACCCAGGGAAGACCACTCCCATGCCCTGTCTTTGCTGAGACCACTGGTTCTAACAACAATGAAAGAAAAGGGCCCTCAGAGGGAGCCAGCTGGGTGCTAAGTATTTTTTTTTTTTTTTTATAAAAAGTAGTGTTTCTAATCCTCACAATGTATGCCTCAGTAAGAAAGGTGAGGTTCAGAGAGGATAAGTAACTTCTCTAAGGTTACACAGCTAGACACTAGAGCCAGGTTTTCAATTACTGGTCCGTCTGACTCCAGAACCTTCCGTTGTGGTTTGTGTTCTTTATTTTGGCTACGGCTCCTAGAGCTCTCTGTGGCATATGTTTTTTAGATCGAGGGGCAACGTGCTAGTGTGAAGTGTACATCTCGACAACTCTTTGCATGTGTGCACGCCCCTGTAACCACCACCCAGAGCAAGATACATTCCCAGAAGGTTCCTCATGCCCCTTCCAAGTACTCGCTATTCTGACCTCTATCAGCATTGATTAGTTTTTCCTGGGAGGAGCGGCGTGGAACCACTTCTCTCCCTGAGGCAAGAAGGAAGACAGGAGGATTTGCGTGTGGGGAGGAGCTGCTCATGGCAACATCGGAGGGGGAGCCTCCACAGGCAGTGGGGAGGTGAGGCCGCCGTGGGGTCCTGGGGGAGTGAAGAAGGCATGGGCCAGCGCCAGCCAGGTAGGCGACAAGAGATGAGTGGAAATCCTGCCACCCACCCCTCCCCCGGCGGGCCCCTCTGAGTCAGAGTGTGGCTGTTTGCTTGGAACTTGTTCTAATAACTGAGGATGGCAGCATGTGGACAGGGAGGGGAGGCCCTGGGGCCTGGCCAGTTCTGGAAGCACGCAGGCTGGCATGGGGGCATTTGGTGATGAAAGTGTCAGAGACCAGCCTTCCACACGCAGTTCAGAGTGTTGAAAGCCTGCGGCGGGAACTGCCACTTTGCTGACCGGGTGCGAGTGGGCTGGGCTCCAAACCGCTGAGTTTGGTGCTGGAGGGATGGGACAGTCCAGGGAACCCATGAGTCTCTTGGCTGCTGCTGTAGCCAGCCCCCTAGATAAGATCCCAGAATGAGCCAGTCTCCCCTTTGCGTTACCGGAAGGAAACATAGCCTCGTAAGTCAAAAGGTCCTGGCTTCAAATCCGGCTCCCCCATGACTCACAGTGCTGGGATTAGGGTGCACTAAGGGGTGCTCCTAGATGCCCCAAGGGAGCAAACTTTAAGGGATTCTCCCTCTCAGGTGCCCGCCTTGCACTGCGTCACCAGAGAGTGAGCGCCTCTTGAAGAGGGAGGCCCCTGGGGCACAAAATGAGTTTATGGCAGCAACTCAGTAAATATTGGTGGCCTGACTACATAGGACAGTCCCCTATCCTAATGTATCACTCGGGGACATTAGGCTATGCTGAGGTCACAAATCCCCAAAGCTCAGTGGCTTGACCCAACGAAGGTCATCTTTGACCAAAGGTTTGAGCAAAGGTTTATCTTTGCTCACGAAGAGTCCAATGGAGTCAGGTAGGTCTTCTCCATCTTGGGCCTGATTGTCTGGCCCTTCCCTCCCCACGTGTGTGCTCCGAGGTCAGCAGCGCCCCGATGCTTGGTGCTTGTTTGAAAGGAGGAATCCCAAGCCCCGCCCAGAATCAACCTGCATTTTAATGAGACCCACAGGTGATTTGTGTGCCAATGGAATTTCTGCCTCCTGCCGGTTCAGCTGATCTGCAAATACCCAGCCCCCAGGCACCTCTCCCGGCCTCTCCTTCCACACACTCCCCGGTCTGGGCCGGAGTTCAGAGGTGTGCTCCTGGCCTGAGATCCCAGGTGCCATGATGAGCTCCTTCTCCCACCCCTTAGGACAGCTGTGGGGCTTGAACAGTTTAACACTTGGCTTCAGTCTGAGCTGGCAAGGTTCTGTGTGCAGGGACGCACAGGGTCCAAAGGGGCTGGAATGCGGAGCTCTCAGCCCACGCACGTGACCGCCTCTGCACACGGCCTCATGCAGCAGTGTGAACTGGGAGGCCTGGCAGTGAACTGGTCCTCACTTGCTGGGTGAGGGGGTTGGCACCCGGGGCTGTGCCAAGGGTGCAGCTGGTGAAGCATTGATAAGCCTGCTGGGGAGCTGGGAGGAAGTCATGATGGGACATGGAAAGGGCTTTGGAAATTGGCATGAGGGTTTATTTACAGACTTAGTCTGCCAGGGAGAAGGCACTGAACCTGGCACATGTTAGGTGCTGCTTACATATTTGTTGCAAGCATGAGTGAATTGGGGGACCCAAGCTCTAATGCCAGCTCTATGGCTAGACATTCTTGGGAAAATTCCTTGCCCTTGCTTGGCCTTAGTTTCCTCATTTGTTAAATGGGACTGGGGCAAACTCCATATTTTCTAGGGCCTCTTGGCTCTAGGAATCTGTTTCTGTGTCTGGAAGCATGAGTGTCAGGTCTGATCCAGAGGGAAGCATGGAGGGAGGGACCTCAGGAGTATAGAGTTCTAGAATGTCGGGAGGCAGAGGTGGTTCCTGTAGACTCACTGATGTCTGACTAGTCAGAGTTCAGGAGACCACGTTGAGTTGGAACCAGTCGTTGTTCACGAGGGACTGGGTGCCAGGACAGGTGGATTTGCTCTTTGCTAGACATCTCTTGGAGGACGCAGATAATAGGTTATTCCCTCCCCATCAAAGAGCCCCTCCATCCTTCAGGACATTTGGTCTCCAGGGACTTACCTCTCACTGAGTCTCTACAGGTGGCATTACATGTTCATATCCATACCTAATCCATCCATCCATTTGTCCTTCAGTCCAGCTGTTCATCTGTATATCCATCCATTCATCCATCCATCTGTATATCCATCCACCCATGCATTCATTCAACAAGCACTGAATGTAGTGGGCCATGCCCTATGAGTACATAAAGAATTAAAATAAGGTCTCAAGGGGCGCCTGGGTGGCTCAGTCAGTGAAGTGTCAGCTCTTGACTTCGGCTCAGATCGTGATCTCACGGTTTGTGAGTTTGAGCCCCACATTAGGCTGTGTGCTGACAGCAGGCAAAGCCTGCTTTGGGATTCTCTCTCTCCCTCTTGCTCTCTGCCCCTCCCCCACTCATGTTCTCTGTTCTTTGTCAAAATAAATAAACTTAAAAGGAAAACTTTAATTAAGGGGTGCCTGGGTGGCTCAGTCGGCTAAGCCTCCGACTTCGGCTCAGGTTATGATCTCACGGCTTGTGACTTTGAGCCCCACGTTGGGCTCTGTGCTGACAGCACAGAGCCTGGAACCTCTTCAGATTCTGTGTCTTTCTCTTTCTCTCTCTCTCTGCCCCTCCCCCGCTCACACTCTGTCTCTCAAAAATAAATAATCATTAAAAAAATGTTTAAATAAGGTCTCTGTCCAGTGAGCTCACAGATTATAGGGGAAGAGAGAGACGAGCAGAGGTGATTAAAGCACAGTAACTGGGAAGGCAATGAGAGAAGAGGACCCAGCCCAGTCTGGGAGGTGGGAGAGGTGGCTTTGGAAGTCTTACTGGAGGAGGTGACATCTGAGCCGAGTCTTGAGGCAAGAGTAGGAGTTGTCTAGGCAAAAAGTCCATTAAAATAGAGGCTGGGAGAGAACAAAGGCCTGGGAGTAGCACGAGGGCAGGAGCTGTGAGTGGCTGAGCCTGGATAAATCCTGGAGGGCTAAGTGAGGGGCAGGCCGAAATGCAGCTGGAGAGGCCTGGTCATGGAGGGCCCTGTGTCAGTTCGGGGGGACATTGTGGGTCATGGTCATGGAGGGCCCTGTGTCGGTTGGTGGGGGACGTTTGTGGCTGGGGCTGGGAAGAGGGATTGCCTTGGGAAATCCAGGGACTGTCTGGAGATGCAGAAAAGCTCTGGATCAGGCATCAGGATGCCAGCCTCCTTCCTCCTCTCTACCCCTAAGTGGCCGTAGGGCAGTCACCTGCCCTCTCTGGGCCTTAGTTCCCCTGCTGTGACATGACAAGGTGGCCCTCTGTGGCCTCTTGGGAGACTTCCAGCTCTGAGGGAGCCCTTGAGTCGCATGTGGTTAGCAAACCCAATACCCACGTGAACATCTGGCCTGGCCTGAGCCATGAGTTAATTGTTCCCAGTCCTTATGTGTGTTGGGGGTGGGGAGGGCATTTGTTAGGGGGACCCTGGTTGGGGGCCGCCCCCACAGGGCTCTCAGTCATGGGACAGGAGGATGTGCTAAGAAGGGAGTGAGTCACCAGCCAGGCGTCAGTTTGGGCCCCAGGGTCCCCAGGTAGGGGGAGGGGAGCCCCACTCCTGACTCCTAGTTGCCTCAGAACCCCCTTCTCAAGACAGCAGACCCCTGTTCAGAACAAACTCCCACACAAAACTAACATTTTTAAAACCGGCCCAGGGAAGATGGTTTGGGATGAAGCAGAGGGAGGGGGCCCTCAGCTGGGGCTCCGGGCCCTCTCCCACCCACCAGCAGTCCCCAAGTCCTGACCACTGTGATTTACTTCCTCTTAAAAGATGGCCTGGAAGCATCTCCCAGCTCCTACTGTCTGGGATTCAGACAATAAGATAGAAGCGATTCAGGGGGCAGGGAGAGACCCGATCACGTCCTGGCTCTGTCACTCACTGCGTGACCTTGGGTGAGTCACTTCACCTCTCTGGGCCTCAGTTTCCAAGCAGAGCTGTCATGAGAATTAAAGGGCTGGGCATAGCGGCATTCAGGAGATGGCACGCTCCTTGTGACTTGTGCCCCCTCAGTCTCTGCCCCCTGCCCCACAGCCCCTCGCAGCTGCTTGCTCCGGGCGGCCAGGAGGCCGTGGCCACAGCTGAGACTTGCCCTTCCGTCTCCAAGCTGCCTGGCAGTTTCTCTCACCCCGCAGCCCTTCCAAAAGGACCAGCCACACCCTCCCTCTGGGCATAGCCCCCACTCTCAGGAACCCAAGACCTGCCTCCGTAGAGGTGATTTCACCCTCAGACACCAGATGGGCCATCCGGGCTGCAGCAAGGGGCACCCAGACCGGCTTCCAGGAGCCCAGTGCAGCGCGTGGGACAGAGAGGCCCCCAGTGCCCCATCCAGCCTGCCCCACAGAAAACACTTCATTACTGGAAGCCCAGCCAGGCAGAGGGGCTGGAAGTGGTTGTGCTACAGGAAGCCTCACAGGGTCAGCCAAACCTCGGCCTTCGAGGCCAGCAGCAGCCCACGGACTGGCCACATGGGGCTGGCTCACTGGGGGTGTTTACGGAAACCCTGGCCCTGAGGCCGGCCCAGCTGCCGGGCTGGGATCCCCTGAGGCCCCCCAGGCCTCCAAGTGCCAGCTTGGCAGAGGACATCAAAGCTGCAGCTGAAGCCTTGTTTTCCTCATGGCCCACCTGGGGAGTGGAGAGCGGAGGACCCACCCCCCACCCCCCAGAGAACAGGGGGTGGTAGAGATGGGTGAGGTCTTCAGGCCGGCTCTGGGCCCCCTGGTCCAGCTTCCTGAGCTGGGTCAGGGGACCAGGCCCTTTCTGGACACCCTGGAAAATGGCATCAACTCGCAAGAAGCAAGTAGCCAGTGGATTCTGGAGCTAGGCTGCCTGGGTTCAAATCCTGACATCGCCCCTCACTGGCTGTATAACTCTGGATAGTTTGCTCAATTTTTCTGTGCCTTGGTTTCCCCGTCTGTAAAATGAGGGTGATGATAATAGTACCCACTACAAGGAGACATTGATATAATGAAATGATCTCATTCGTGTAAAATGTACCACAGAGTTGCTCTCACATACTCAGTGCCCTGTTTGCTATGGAAATCTTTTCAACTGAAATATTTGCGGGGCATCCACACCATGACTGAGGAGCTGAGGTTATGCAGATAAATCAGATTTGGTTCCTGCCCCAGGGAGCTTCAAGGTCAAGGTGAGGGTTTGGGGGGTTAGGAGGTCGGGCTGTGATGTACCTAATTACTGTAGTCACAATGGAAATGAATTGGTGAACATGTGGCTCTCCAGTGTCTCTGTGGGAGCAGGGGCCACACGATCCCAGTCACTGCTCTATCCCAGCACCCAGCAAGGAGACTGCCAGCAACTCGGGGTTTAAACCTGGGGGCGGGGCCAGAAGAGGAACACCCGATGCTTTCTGAACGCAGAGAGGCCATGGGCACTGAGCGCAATGCTTCAAGTGCATGACATCCTTCTGATTCCCCAGCATGGAGTCGGTCGTGTCATTCTTTCTGTGTTCAGAGAAGCAAACCGAGGCTCAGAGAGGCCGGCCCGACGTCTCCCAGCTGGTGAGTGGCGAAGCCAGGACTGAACCCATGCCTCAGTTCAAAGCCTGCATTTTTAACCACTAAGCTACCCATTGTCCATGTAGGTTTTTTGCCAGCAACCCTGGGAGTTCAGAGTTGCGCCCAGCCCGGCTTGAGAAGATCCAGAAGGATCTTGAGGGAGGGAAGACCCTCTAGGCAGAGAGCCTCGCCTGTGGAAAGGCAAAGACAGAGAGCCAGGCCACCGTCCTAGTCTCAGCAGCACGACCTGTTTGTGGAATAGCAAGGGCTGCGGCCTGCAGGGCTGAGGTGCATGAGTGATGAGAGTGACAGGTGGCAAGACTGAGGGACGTCTGCAAACAGCCTTGAATGCCAAGAAAAGGCTTAGACTGTCCTGTGGGGTACAGAAGCCCTGAACAGTCCCGAGCAGTGTTTGTATGAGACCGGACCAATTTGTACAAATGACAAACCCCAGTGTGGCTCCTGGCGCTGAGCTATCTCCCCCAGATCGAAATTTACCTGCCCCAGATTCCAGTTCATCCAAAGCAATGTATGTGTGCCTTTGGGGCACAGGGCGTGGTCATGGAGTGGCCAGGCTTGGAGTCCTTGGAGCCCAGAAACGTGCCTTCTTCCTCAGCCCCAGTCCCCTCAGTGACCTACTTTGGGGGTGGATCCCATTTTGACCACAGTGGCTGCCAGCAGCAGGAGGAGACACAGAAGGTAGCAGAGACGGGCGGGGTGGGGGTGGCGAGGTGCCCACAAGGCCCTCAGCAGCTCCGTCTTCACCCCCAGCCCACCTGGCATTCAGACAAATGGGAGTTCAGACGTTGGACCTGTCCTATACTTGGGCCGTGCCCCCCGCTGGGTGCCTTGAGGTCTCCCTCATTCATAACATAGACAATCATGAACGAGAGGAACACTGTGAGGATTGCTTGGGGTTTTGAATGTGGGGCACGGAGCATGGGGCTTGTTCAGGGTGAATGCTCCACAAATAAGAGCTCAATGTCATTACCACCAGAGCCTGAAAGCAGAAAGCTGTCTGGTCTGGGAAGAACTCAGAAACCACCCGCTGTGGCCTGGAAATGCCCACAGGGCATCTGAGCCATCCCCCTGTCCCCAGGTGCCTGGCACCTGATTTAGCTCAGGGAGGTCAGTCTCCTCCAATTGGCATTGGGGCCCCTGCCTTGAGTCCTGTGTCTGCACCTTGTGGGGCACAGGCCGGTGAAAGGCAGAAGGAGCCATGTCTGGGCTCCATCATGCAGGCTGTGGGGTCAGACCACCTTGGCCTGCCCTGAGCTCTGGCCCTCCCATCATAGGACAAGTCACTTACTGTTTCAGTGTCTCAGTTTCCTCATTTGCAAAATGGGCACATCATAGTTCCTGCCTCACAGGGTCACGGTAAGGATTAGATGGGAGGTGGCAGCTACGTGCTTAGCACAGTGCCCGGCACACCCAAAGCCCACGGTCAATATGGGCAATCCCTGTTCGTGTGCCGTCAACGTGGAGCAGGAGCCATAGGCCAAGGAAAGTCATGAAATTTGTAGGGGTCAAATCCTGCGAGAAGGGGATAAATCATGAAAACGGCGCAGTCTACCCAGGTGGAAGAGACGCAGGCCACTGAGAGAGACCGGAAATGGGACCGTGGCTGGGCAAGGGCCCGGCCTACTTCTGAAAAGCAGTCGGTAAGAATAACAACAACAGCCTTTCCCAAAGAGTGAGGCATGTGCCAGGCACTGTGTTAATGTGCCCTGCACAAAATATCTCATTTCTTGCCTACAACAACCCTGGGAAGAAGGGCGGGGACCAGGGTTAGCAGTGAGGTGACGGGTACATAATTTAAGGGGTACGTACTCTCTCCTGCCTGAGAGCCAGCGCCTCCTTAAATGTTGTGTCTTGGGCACCTGGCCTGCCCCGTCCTAGTCCCAGATCTGCTGTGAGTTGGGACGATAATTCTCCCCATTTGATAGATGTGCAAACCGAGGCTTTGCCAGCCTGGGCACCTGTCCAGCATCACATGGCTAGGAAGATGCAGACCTCAGGATTCTTCGGTTTTGAAACCTGGACCTCTTTTTATGGAGCTGCCTCCCAGTCCAGGAATAAAAGGTCCCAATCCGCCTCCCCAGAAGGCCCAGCAACCGGGACAGCTGCCTAGAACCGCCCTCCTCTGGCTGGCCCAAGGCGGCCCAGAGAGCTGGCCTGCAGGGCAGAGGCCTGGAGATTCCTCCCCACATTCCTGTGGGTTAAGTCTGGGGACTCGGCCTTCCAGCATCAGCCATCACGTTCCCCAGAAGGAATCTCTACTCATAACAAACCCCAAAGGTCACTCAACTGGAAAGGAGTGTTCTGTCTCCACCCCTGGGCAAGAGAGAGGGCCCCAGCTTTTATAGAGACCACCCAGGTGCCCAGATAGGGCATGGCCTGCTTCTGGCTAGCCTGTGAACCGTCTCCCTGCCCTGGTCTCCTCTTGGATGGTGGTGGGATGGGACAGGTGGGCAGAGAAGATGAAGGAACATCCCAGTTGAAGAAGTCTCCTAGAGGACTCTAGTGCAGGAAATGCCTGGGTTCTAGCCTCAGCCTGCCTGAACTCTCGTTCCCCTTTCACCGCCTCCTAGCTGTGTGGCCTTGGACAAGTTATTTGACTTCTCTGTGCCTGTTTCCTCTTCCAAAAATGGAGATAATACCTCCTTGCATGAGGATTCAACAGCTATTTACTGAAGGCCTACCAACTTCCAGGCAGTAAATCATAAAGCAATGAATACAAGAGACAAAACCCTCTGGTTTCAAGCTTTTAAAAAGGAAGTATCATGATGAATAGTGTTTACTTAGGAAACGCTGGTACCAAAACAAAAATGAGGCAAATAGAGTAAAATTTTAACAGTTGTTAAACCTAGGGGATGGGCAAATAGCAAATGAGTGTTCATTATATGTTTTCTATGCTTTTCTGTAGGTTTGAAGTATTTTATAGACACATAGGAAGGAGGAGAGAAAGAAAAAAAGAAAGGAGATAGAAAAAAGAACAGAAGGAAGGAAGGAATCTCTCTGCCCTTTTGAAACTTACAGTCAAGTGGAGGAAATAGACAATAAACGAATAAGTAAAATATACAGTGTGTCAGTTGATGCTAGTGCTTTGGAGAAAAAGGAAGCAGCATGGGGAATGCCCAGGTGGCAGAGAGAGTTCCGTTTTCGAGCCGGAGGAGGCATCCCTGGGAGGGTGACGTTTGAGAGCAGATCTCAGGTCTTCTGGCTGCTGTCATGTCCATGTACCTACAACCTCCCACCTGGGGAAGGAGTCATGGTAAAAGCCCAGAATCCAAGACTCTGGGGATTATGAAATTTTAGGAGTATGGGTAGCAGGTACAAATCTCAGTTAATTCAGACGAGCAGGAAATTAATCTATCCTGAATGTTTGTTAGGACATCCCACTTCACAAGTGGGCAGAAAATCAATCTTGATCAGTTTGTTTTCTTCCCCAGCTCTTCTCTCTCACACACACACACACACGTGTGTGTGCATTTTCCCTGTGGTTGTGTCTCAGTGTGAGGGTGTCTCAGGCCCCCTTGGCTTACACAGGCCACGTGATCGTTTCATCTTTTGATACCTTCCTCGCTCTACTTTTGGATTCCTCAGAACCGTCTGGGGTCACGTTGACCCAAGAAATTAAAAAAATGTTCACTCGTAGCTTTTTCTCTGGCTCCCTTCCCAGCTCTCTTATTTGGGAGGAGGCGAAGGGGGAGGGGAAGGAATGTGCATCGGTCAGGGTCAGCCAGGTCACAGTGCAGTAACAACCACCCCCAAAACCTTGTTTCTCGAGGTTTTGTTTGCACTCAGGCCCCTGGCCGCCGGCTTCATGTCCCCTCGCTCCAGGACCCAGATGGATGGAACAGCCACCATCCCAAAGGTTGGAGAAAGCAGGGAAGCCTGCCCTTCTCTGACTCATGATGTACTCACTATGCCCCAAGTCCCTTTAGGAATGGTCTTTTGGGGAGGAACGGGGGCTTTTGAAACCTAAAAAGTTGTTATTCTCTGCTTTCACTGGAATATCCCTTCCCTGAGTCACAGTCCAACAGCCTGAAGTGGGGACAGAAAACGCAGGGGGGCAAAGGCACACAATCTTAGATCCCTAGATTCTGAGTATTGTGTGGTCTTAGATCAGAATCTGGGAGTCTCACAATCACAGATTTTCAAAACTGGAAGGTCTTTGAATCAGTATCTTTCCATGCAGGAACTGCCTCTAAAACCTTCACAGGAGGAGACTGACCACCAATCTTTCCTTGTATTCTCCCAGGACCAAGGAGCTCACCCCAAGGCAGCCTACTCCGTTACGGGTCAGCTCCTAAAGTTCTGCTTTATAAAGTGAGCCAAGCATTGCCTCTCTCAGGATTTTCTGCTTCAGGTCCTGGTTTTCCTGGCAGAGCAAGGGTATAGCCATCACTGGGACAACCTTGGAGATAGGCTGAACTGGCAGCCAGCTTTGGGGAATGAGTTCAGGAGACCCTGAACAGCCGTGGGGGCCAAGTGTCTTATTCCTCCGATGCCTGAGGGTCTACTATCATAGTCTGTGGGTCCCTGTGAGGGAGGTTGATAAATGGTAGAGAGAATAAGGGCTTGGACCCAGGCCTAGGTTCAAATGCTGACATCCTGACCCTACTTGTAGGCAACTTTCATTACCTCTGTGATGGGAAAAATAATAAGTAATAACAGCACCACCTCCTATGCAGGGCTGCTGTGCAAATCCGATGGGCTAATGTAATTAAACACCTGCCACAATGCCTGGCACATTGTAGGTGCTCAACTCGACCTGGGTTCAAATCCAGGTTCTGTCTCTCCTTATTTGTATGCTCTTAGACTTCACTTCCTTGAACTTCAGATTACCCATCTCTTAAATGGGGTTAATATTCCTCATACCCCTCAGGGTCTGGTCAGGATTTTTAAGCTCACGTTTACTGATAATGTGCTAGACTGGTTACATGAACTAGACATTTAATCCTCTACCGAGTAGGTGGAATATTTAGAAGCACCCCAATGTTAGGAATGGAGTAACTGTGGCAGAGAGGTTCAGTGACTTACCCAAGGTCACGGGCTGCTGAGGTGATGGAGCCAAGATTTGAATCCGGGCAGTTTATCCCCACATAGACCCTACATATGTCAGGGTCCTGGCACATAAGTAGTTGCTCATTTTGTGTTCAAACTGCTGCACCTTCCCCACCCTTTCCCCTAAAATAAGCACAACAGCCTGTGCGATGGGCCGGCTGTTTCCAGCATTCACTCCTGAGTGTCAGGAGGTTTGACTGCAAATAGTAGAATACCCTGATGCTCCTGACTTCCACAGTAGAGACCTCTGTGGTCAAGCACCCTGCAGGCTGGGTCGTTCCAGGAGTGGTTAGTTCAGAGGCTCAGTGATGTCATCCGGGACCTGTACATCAGCGCCAGCGTCTTCCACGTGTTGGCTTTAGGGCTCAGGCATGGCTCCTCATTGTCTCAACATGGCTGCCAAAGTTTCAGACATCATATCCTCATGCAACCACCTAAAGGGAAGAAGAGAGGAACGTCTCCCTACACGGCTTCTTATAATCGAGGCAAGCCCTCCTCAGAACCCCCTGGCAGACTTTGTGTCTCCTCCGTGAGAACGGGGTCATAGTCCCATGGAAGTCCACTAGGGCTCACTGATAGCCATCTTTCTAGGTGCACGGCCAGGCTACAGTTCCCAGCCCCCTGTGCAGTTAGGTGTGGCCATGTGACCGAGTCTGGCCAATGGGATATGAGCAGAAATAAATGCATCGTTTTCAGGTCTGGCCTATGATCCTTGCCGTCTTTCCCCATCTGCCTGCTGAATAAGGACGAGGAAGGCCAAATCACAAGCTAGGAAGGGAGGGTCTCTGTCCCTAAATGGCTGTACAGATCAAAATGTTTCTGTTAAGACTTCCCATACGGGCATGTGAGAAAGAACCAAACATGGTGGAAAGCCACTGAAATCTTGGAGGTATTTGTTACAGCGGCTAGCATGACTTAACCCAGCTGATACACAAGCCCATCCCTGAAAATGAGCCACGGGGACTGGCGACTCTTGAATGGCTTAGCCCCTGGGGCTGGAGAAGAGACTTCTTGAACACATTGTCCACCCCTATCCCAGAGCAAAGGCAAGGCTCTAGAGAGAAGGCCGGAGGCAGGAAAGAGAATGGGCAGTCGTTTCTGGATCTGAGCTGGATCAAGGACCCCGAAAGGATGGGGCCTGGGAGACGCTGCCTTCCTCCCCGGCCAGTGCTGAGAGCGGCACATACAGGGAGGGGAAGGCTTCTGTAGGTAGCCAAATTTGCCTGGGCCGACCTGCTGTCACTAGCTCCTCTGTTGGCTCAGCCCTCGGGCCCCACACCCCGTGGATCCTCTATCCTGTGCACGGCGGAGAATCGGTGGGGAAGGGGGGCTGTTGAATCACCATGCATGATAGCTCCGCTTGAGGAATATGGTTTCTGAGAACAGCGTACCTGGGGACCCTTGGCAAATGGAATCTCCCGAGCCTCAGCCCTGGCGGGCTGTGCAGGGCTTACTCGGGCTGCTGCTCTCTCCTCTCCTTGGGGAGGGGATCTTGCAGGGTGGGTAAAAGGCCAGACTTTCGCATATCAGTTCCACAACCTTCTAGCCTGGCCAGCTGGACAAGTGAGCTCACCTCCCTGAACCTGAACGTTCCCATCTACAAAGGGAGGAGAGGAAGGTGAGTTCCTTCAACGTGGGTGGAGACGAAATGAAATAATCCAGAGGGGGTGTCAAGCTGAAGACTGTGAGCCTGGTTAGCGCTCCTTAAGTGCTGGCTGTCGTTATTACTGGGTTGAGGGGGCCCACATAGGTTCCATCGCTACCCCCTCCCCATCCTGCTTAGGTCTGACAGGGGCCGCAGCACTCCTAGAAGAGCTTTGTCCTCCCCGGAGCAGATGTGCTGGACAGAAGCCTGCCCTGACCCAGCCCTGACTCCTCCTCTTGTCCACATGCCACTAATCTGCTCCAAGCCTCAGTTTTCCCGCTTGAGCAATGGGTGAAGTCAGCCCTCCCCCACCCCCACCCCTGACCTCACAACTGTTACAGAATTCAGCCGAAGCAGTAAATCATTGCGCTTCAGTACACAGATACCACAGGCACGCTGCCCTGGGTTCAAAGCCAGCTCTGGGCTTTTCGCATTTTATGACCTGGAAAATGCCATTGAATTCAGGTTTGGGGGCTTTTGGATGGTATAACACTGGTTCCTAGCTCACTGGAGGGATGAAGGAGACCAGCACATGAGGTACTCAGCTCTAAGCCTGGGACTTAGGAAGGGTTCAATTAATAGTAGCAAGTATTGTTATCACGAGTGCTCTCAGGATTTTGGAAAGTACGGAGAGGGCTGTAAGTTGAGAGGTTCTTAGGTCAATCTCCATGATACCAAAGAAGAAAGTTCCCCCTTCCCTGTGAGGCCACTTGGGCCCCCATTCTCTCCCTGCCCCAACTGCTCTTCCAGAGCTCAGTCCCTAGACCCTCTTCCTAGAGTTGCATGGTAGGCAGGGTGGTGCAGGGCTGGGAGTCTGGAGCTTTGAGTTCTAGTCTGGCTTCCACTGCTCTCTGGCTGTGTGGCTCCAGGCAAGTGTATCACCCTTTCTGGGCCTCCTTAACAATCATGTGAGGCAATAAGAGCTGCAGGCTCCACCCTAAGGACCATGTGATATGACATTCACTGACTGCTTCTTCACAACAGACAGTGGCCAAGGAGAGAGGGTGTGGCTCCCTAGCAGGCTCAGGGTCAGGGTCACTGCTCTGTGTGGAATCTGGTCTCTGTTGCCCAGAACTGTGTCTCCTGATGCCTAGAATTCCACCATTAGTGACTCATGCCTTTGGGAAATCATCACCCTCAGCCCACTAAGTAACAGCAATAACAGTCTCTCGTGGCTTCTCTTTGCAGGGAGCGTTCATACGGCACGGTCCCACCGGGTCTCCGCACGCTACCGTGAGGTAGGCAGCGAAGCGAGGAGAGTTTGAATCGGATGCAGAAAGCCATGTGCCCAAAGCGACACGGCAAGTTAGTGGTGGATCCAGAGGCCTGGAGTCTCCTGGCGTCTTGGTCAGTGCATGTATCTCCCCCGACAACTTTGCTTTATAATGCGGCTCTGGATTTTTGTGCTCCCCTATGCATAACATTATTCCCAACAGTCAAAAGGTGGAAGTAACCCAGGTGTCCATGGGGGATGGTTGAGTGAATGAATGACAAATGTACATGCAACGGAATATTACTCAGCCTTGATAAGGAAGGACGTTTTGACCCAGGCTACAACATGGATGAACCATGAGGACGTTCAGGTACCTGGAGTAATCAGGTGCATAGAGACAAAGTACAAGCGTGGTGGCCTGGGGCCGGGGAAGGGGAAGGAGAAGTTCATGTTTGATGGAAACAGATTCAAAATAGAGTTTGAACCTCATAGGACGACAAGAGCTCTGGGGATAGATGGTGGTGATGGCAGCATAACCATGTGAATGGGCTTAATGCCACAGAGCTGTACATTTTCAAATGTTAAGGTGGCAAATTTTATGTTACATGTACTTTGTCAAAGTTTAAAATTAGTTGCTATTTTTTTTTTAATTGCTGCTTCTGAGAGGAAGACAGTAAGCTGTAACCTTTTAAAGGACGTGTAACTTTGTTTCTCATGACTTGTATCAGTCAGGATAGGCTAAGTCATACTGCTGTAACAAACAGCCCCCAAAATCTGACTTCTGAGTCAAACACTTGCTCCCTGCACTGTACCACCTCACACACTAAATCCTGTACCCCATGGATGCTCTTCCTTGCTGTTTTAAACATCTCCCTACTCTACCTGCACCCCAGGCCCAGGATAAGGCAATGGAATCGGTCAGATTCACCCTTGGCTGGGTATGTGGCTGTGGGTAAGCCAGTTAACTTCTCTAAGCCTCAGTTTACTCATCTGGGAAATGGGGACAATAACAGAACGTATCTTGAGGGGAGAATCAAGGGAGCATTTCACATGGCTTCAGGTATGCAGTCAGGCTGTGGGTCCATTTAAGCCTGGTGTAGAGTTTGGCACCCAGACAGGAATGGGGTAGGCTTTAGCCTCCTGCCGACGAGGCCCTCAGCTTGAACAATCCCAGGAGAAACACCTTCTTCCAGCCAGCCTTGCGTCAGGGCCAGGGAATGGGTGGGATGGGAGCCAGAGGCTGCAAAGACAGTTGTCTCGAGCCTGAAATACTTTTCTCCCCAATGATCTGTTTTCAATTTCTCATTCTTCACCCCCCCCCCCTTTTTAGAACCTGCCCTGCCAAGGAACAAGCATGTTAGTGTGCGTCAGCCCCTAGCCCAGCCAGCATCCCACCCTTGGGGAATTTCTGCTTTAAATAGTGAGGCATGGGACCTTTCAACATGCCACGTGTGTTCCAGCCTCCACACCTTTGCATGTGCTATTCTTTCTCCCTACCGTGCTTTTCCCTGTCTCCTGGGTCTATTCCGATTTTGCTCATCACCTGTCAAAGTTTGGCTGCAGGAACCTCTCCTGCCACAGCTCCTCTGATTGCTCCCCCCACCCCCACTGTTAACACATCTCCCCAGGTCTGCACACATATCTTGATTTCATGTGTCCTCTAGTTACCTAACACTTTTGAAAGCACAGTGTCAGCCGGTTCTTTGCAAAGTCTGAGGCTTTCATGAATTGAAGAGCGCTTTCATCATCCTCATGTCAATGGGAGGCAATTATTATTGTTATATCCCTATTTTCCAGATGAGAAAACGGAGCTCCTGAGAGCAGAAGTGTGTGGTCGCACAAATGGGAAGTCAGGACCTCCATATCTGAGAATAGAGGCTCTCGCTAAGCCACCCTGCTGGGCTGAGCACGGTAGGCAGGTGCCTAGAAATGCACCAGCAGAGGAGGGGGCGGGTACGGCAGAACCGGTGACCTGCTTCTTCTTTCTGGACTTGCAGCTGGCCTACATTTCCCAGCTTCCCTTGCAAGGGAAGCAAGGTCTTTTTGAGAGACTGGTTAGGAAAGTGGGCCCAATTCTCCATCCCTCACTGTTCCTACGCCCCTTTGTAATGTGACTTTGACCTAGCTCCTCCATTCAAAAAGTAGATTTTATTTCTCTCAAAGATGGGTTGGCCTTGAGTGTTGCTTTGGTCAATAGAATGTGGTAGAAGCAACCTCGTGCTAGTTCTGGGCAGGCCCTTAAGAGACCCTGCAGCTTCTCTCTCCCTCCCTCCCTCCTTATCTCTCTCCCTCCTTATCTCTCTCCCTCCTTATATCTCTCCCTCCTTATCTCTCTCCCTCCTTATCTCTCTCCCTCCTTATCTCTCTCCCTCTCTCCCTCCTTATCTCTCTCCCTCTCTCCCTCCTTATCTCTCTCCCTCTCTCCCTCCTTATCTCTCTCCCTCTCTCCCTCCTTATCTCTCTCCCTCCTTATCTCTCTCCCTCTCTCCCTCCTTATCTCTCTCCCTCTCTCCCTCCTTATCTCTCTCCCTCTCTCCCTCCTTATCTCTCTCCCTCTCTCCCTCCTTATCTCTCTCCCTCTCTCCCTCCTTATCTCTCCCTCCCTCTCTCTCTCCCTCCCTCCCTCTCTCCCTCCCTCCCTCCCTCTCTCCCTCCCTCCCTCCCTCTCTCCCTCCCTCCCTCTCTCCCTCTCTCCCTCCCTCCCCCCCCCCTTCCTCTGCCAGGGCCCTGGAGAATGGGAGGGCACATGGAATGGAGTCATGTTGTCAGCAGCTTTTAGATAGAGACAATTCTGCCGTCACTTTCAGTCCCAAACATGGTCTCCACTCAAACTGTATCCAGTCAGGATACTCAGGGAAATTCCCAATTTGATTTGGGTTTAGACCGTCTCCCCGGCTTCTTTCCCACAGTGGGGAAGGTGGGGTGGGGGCCTTCTCCATCCCTCCTCCTCTCCCCTGCTTGTGGGGCTGGGTGGAGGTGGTAAGGGGAGAGGAAGGGTCTTAATTGAGCTGCCGCCATCCTGGCTGGCGTCCAGTGTTCTAACCAGCAGACGTTTTGTTTTGTTTTGTCTTATCATTATTTTTTAATTTAAATCCAAGTTAGTTAAAATATAGTATGATAGTGATTTCAGGAATAGAATTTAGTGATTCGTCACTTACATATAACACCCAGTGCTCATCCCAACAAGTGTCCTCCTTAATGGCCGTCCCCCATTTAGCCCATCCCCCCCCAGCCAACACCCGGCCAGCAGCGCTCAGTTTGTTCTCTATTTGAGTCTCTTATGGCTTGTCTCCCTCTCTGTCTTTATCTTATTTTTGCTTCCCTTCCCTTATGTTCATCTGTTTTGTTTCTGAAATTCCACATATGAGTGAAATCATATGATATTTGTCTTTCTCTGACTGACTTATTTCTAGCCAGCAGACATTTTAAGCTGTCCCATGTTTCCATCATGGGACACTGTTGTGGGCTTCATGAATTTGGCCATTGCTGCGGGCTCCTCTTACCCTTGACCTTGGTGGATGCGCCAAGTCCCCTGCCACTCCTTGCTCAGCCCTAGGAATCCCACACCCATCTCCAGCTTCTTGGGATAGGACCCAAGATGACAGACCCCCCTCCCCCTACCTCAGCCCCCAACTGGTCCAGAAACTCTCCTAGTCTCTAGTCCAACATATGGAGGTGCCGCCTCTGTTTGGCTGTCTCAGGCGGGGGTCCCTCAGGCCTGAGCTCCACCCCCTTCCTGCACAGCACCTCACCAAGCCTCCCCCTCCCCCCCCCCCCCCCCCCCGCCCCTGCCTTAACTTTCTCTAAGTCATGAGGGGCGAAGACGGGTCCTTGCCCACTTTCTTTGTTAGTCCTTTGTGCATGGTAATCTGGTCTGGAAAGTCACTTCTATCCTATCTCTGTGTCTTCTGTTTAACAGTTTGATATCTTAAACAGTTTGATACCTTAAGGAATGGAAACATTCCTTACACTCTGTTCTCCCCCTTGACTTTTATTACTCACAGTATCTTGAGTATTTTTCTCACCTTATAGACACCTCCTTTTTAAAAATTTTAAAATGGTTAAATATGCATAATATCAAATTTGCAATTTTAGCCATTTTTAAAAACATTTTTTAAAAACTTATTTATTTTGAGAGAGAGAGAGAAAGCATGAGTGGAGGAGGGGCAGAGAGAGAGAGAGAGAGAGAGAGAGAGAGAGAGAGAGAGAATCCCAAGCAAGCTCCACACCACCAGCGTGGAGCCCGACGTGGGGCTCGAACCCATGAACCGTGAGATCATGACCTGAGCCAAAGCCTAATGTTCAACCGACTGAGCCACCCAGGTGCCCCTCAAGACCCTACTTTCAAATCTTTTGGGTATTCACCTAAACATGGGATTGCTGAATGATATATGGTAATTCTATTTTTAGAGAATTTTTTGAGAATTGCCATACAGTTTTCCACAGTAGATACACTGTTTTCTATTCCCACCAACAGTGCACAGTCTCCACATCCTTGCCAACACTTCTTATTTTCATATTTTTTTTTTTTTTAGATTCTATTTATTTTTTAAAGTCATCTCTACACCCAACATGGGGCTTGAACTCACAACCCTGAGATCAAGAGTTGCACGCTCTACTGGCTGAGATAGCCAGGAGCTTCTATTTTTGTTTTTGTTTTGTTTTGTTTGATAATAGCCATCCTAGTGGGTGTGAGCTGAGATGTTCCAGTTTTTTGCTATGATGAGAAAGTGCAGTGGAGAACCTTGTACTTGCTTTATTCCACACATGTGAAAAATATGTCTGTAGTTTAATTCCTAAAACTAGGATCACTGGATCAAAGGGTATATGCATTTTTTTTTTCTAGAACTTCTTACAGAAGCCTGACATATACACAAAACTGAGAGTTTAGCTGGTGAATTTTCACAAAGTAATCAGACTCCTGAAGCCAGTGCCAGATCAACAGGACACTGCCAGCCCCTCAGAAGCCCCTTCACAGCCCCCAAAGAGGAGCCATCACCCTGACTGCTAACATCACAGGTTAGCTTTGCCTCTTTTGAACTTTGTGCAAGTGGACTCACAGCACATGTGTTGCTTTGTGCGTGAGCTCCATCCACACTGCGTGCGCCTGTTCATTCATTATTACTGTGCTGTTCCGTGTGAATATACCAAAATCTATTTCGCCGCTCCGATGCTGATGGGCATTTGGGCAGCTCCCAGTCTGGAGGCATTTCAAATAGTGCTGCTATGGAAATTTCTAGTATAGTGCTGTCCAGTAAAATCTACAGGGTATACTCAAGAACTGAGAGCAGGGACTCGAACAGATATTTGTACATAAACGTTCATTGCGGCATTGACAACAGCCGAAATGTAGAAACAATCCAAATGTCCATCGGCTGATGAATAGATGTGTACGTAAACACAATGGACTGTTGCTCAGCCTTAAAAAGGAAGGACACTTGGACACCGTGTGAGCCGTGAAGACGTTATGCTAGGTGAAATGAGCCAGACTCAAAAGAACAAATACTGTAGGATTCCCTTATATGAAGGAGAGACTAGAGCAGTCAAATTTTGAGAGGCAGGGACTAGAATGGTAGTTTCCAGGGCCTGGGAAGAGGGGATGGGGAGCTGTTGTTTAATGGGACAGAGTTTCTATACAGGAAGATGAAAAAGTTCCGGATGTGGCTGGTGGTCACGTGTTTACAGCAATGTGATCATTCTTGGTGCCACTAAGCTGTACAGTTAGAAATGGCCTCGATAATGAATTTGATGTTATGTGTATTTTGCTACGAAAAAAATATGAGCCACCAATGCAAACCATCTATGTAATTTAAAATTTTTCTGGCAGCCATGTTTTAAAAATAAAAAAGAACAAGTATAACTTGAAAAATGATTTAACTCCATCTATCAAAAATACATTTCAACACATTTCATCACAACACAACATCAATATAAAAAAAAACCATTAAGGAATTAGTTTACTTTTTTTTTTCATACTGACAAAATTTGGTGTGTATTTTATACTTACAGCTCATCTCAGTCGGAACCAGCCACACTTCAAGTGCTCAGCAGCCAGGTGTGGCTGGTGGCCGCCATATTGAATAATGCACGTCTAGTACGAGTCTTTCGATTCATGTATTTTCCATGCCCTTTGGATGCATGCGGATTTGCAGTTTCAATAGCTATTACCAGATCGCCTTCCATAAGCCAAGTTTTAAACCCATCAGCAATGTATGAGGGCACGTTTCTCCATACCCTCACCTGCACAGCGGCCAATTTAATACATCACAAGTGCCGGCTTGTGGATTTAACACAGATTTCACTTATTAGGAGTGAGCGAAACCTCTTTTTCTATGTTAAAAGCCATTGTGTTTCCTTTTCTGTGAACCATGGGCTCACCTCAGCTGTTTTACACTCCCCTGCACATGTCTCCATGCTCCTCAGGCCCCACCTGAACCTGGGACTAAGGGGGCGCCCAAGGCCAGGCATTTCAGAATCCTAGAGTAGCCTTAGCCAGGCTGTTCCCCGCAGGGAGAATCCCAGTGGCCAGAGCTCTGGGAAGCCGGGCTTATCTTCTAGGGCGTGTCTCCCTCTGCTGGCAGTGCTGAGTTTCTGCACCTGAGCTCAAACCAGCACAGGAGGCCGGGCAGATGGGGGGGGGACTCGGGGGGCTGCCTCGGGAGCCTGGTTTTGTCTCGCTTCTACCGCTTATTGCTGTGTGACCTGGGTAAGCAACTTCACCTCTCTGGGATCTCCAGCTCCTATCTGTAAAACGGAAATAGTTAGCCATTCCTCTGAATCTGAGGTTTGCTGGAGGAACAATCAAGTGACAGGACATTAATGGGGTGTGGCACAAAACAAGTTCTAAATACACGGTAGCTGGGGGTTGGGGTTGTTGATTTCTACTCCTGGAGGAGAGGGAAGGTATAGCGCGGCGCCTAGTAAAGGAGGCAGAGGGACAGCTGGACGTTTATAGGTCCACCCCTGCCTCGCCAGCTCCCGTTTCCTATTCTGTGGAATGGCCGCCTCACCTCAAAACAAGAGACTGGGACATGCCGTAATGCCTGGGACCCTCACACCCATTAGACCCCATGCCTGACCTGGGCAGGGCCCCAACCTTCTCCCACACTGGGCTGGGCGCACCAAACTGTTGAACAAATCCAGGCTGAACACCTACCGAGGTTTTGGTCTCTCCTAGCCTGGGCTCTGTCTCCCAGGGATGCTGTAGAAAGGAGCACTGTGATGGACGGGACCCCTGTGATCCCATCACCTGAGCACCCGCTAGTTGGTGGTGCTGGCTGAGGGCAGTTTTACCAGAGGCAGTCTGTGCCCCGCCCGCCGCCACCCTGCCATAAGGCTCCTTCCTCTTATCTGACATTCAGCTTCTGCTTAATTGACGATTACACCCAAATCCTTCCTCTGCTCTAAAACCTCCCATAGCGCCCCCACTGCCTGCCAAAGCAGTCCAGATTGAATGTCACTCTGACATTCAAGACCACCATGGCCCAAGTTTGCCCTGTGGAGGGTAACCCTAGACTGCCTGAGAAGTATCCATGAAAATCGCCTCCTTCCTTCAAGAGTGAACTAAATGCTACTTCATTCATTCCACTGTCATCCATTCATTCGTTTAACAAAATGTGTCAAACGAATTATTAATGTATATTTATCACCTGTGATTATGAAAACATTCTAGACAGTGGAGTAGAGACAGTAGTCTCAACCAATTACAACTAAAGTGTCTTCATGTTGCAAAATGTATCAAATATGGAATCGGGTGAATGCACTGTAGAGCCCCTCTCCAAGGGTCTTGTGGGGGGTGTGAACCTGCCGTGTGTCCAACCACACAGGGCTGTCACATGGCGCAGGAAGGCTTCCTTGATGATGCTCTCTCCTATGAGCACCGAGGGTTTACCTCCTGGCCCTGCCACCAACCAGCTACATGCCCCTGGTAAGTCATTTTCCCAAGTCTCAGATTATATATATCAAGTAGTAATGATGGTCCCCACCTTGAGAGAGCTATTGTGGGAATTACATGAGATTAGGTGTCAAAGTGCCTGCACATGGTCAGCACTTGTGTGGCCACCATCATTAGCAGCAGCAGGAGCAGTTGACTTCCACAAGATGGGCTCCCAGGTCCCTGAGGGATCCAGAGGTTTCCCAGGTCCCTGAGGGATCCAGAGGTTTTCATTCCTTGCCCACTAGAGGGCACCAGAAGTCACAGACTTGTCCAGTGCTATGACCCTGGCTGAGCCGGCCCCCAAGCTCCCAAGGGGGTAAGAGTGAGGGCTTTCTGGGCTCAGAAGAGAACCCCAGGGCCATCTAAGAGCCTGGCAATTATCCTGTGTCCCTAGGTCTGGCTCACAAAGACCCCCCAAACCTGAGCTTCAGTAAATGGAAAGGCAGCCCTGTCACCATGCCCAAAGCCCTACTGTCCATCTCTGGCTGTGTCCCACAGTCACAGATGTAGCCCTGTAGGCTCCATGCAGACAGGGACCGTCTGGCTTTCTCCCTGTTATTTTCTCTATGCATGGCACATGGTAGGTCCTCAATAAATATGTTTTAGTGATCAAGAATGTTTGTGCAACGTTTACAAACAAGGAGCTCTAAGGTTCAGAGAGGTTGTGTGACTTGTCCGAGGTTACCCAGCTAGTAGGACACAGGGCCAGGGTCCTGAGGAATTTCTTGCTACTCAGTGCCTGTCCCTCACCCCCAAACCCCCTTTGCCCAGAACAGCTTATTTTGTAAAGATGTAGTTATTTAGTACTCGTTAAGCAACAACCCAAGGGGTAGGCACTAGAATTTTCCCCATTTTATAGATGGGGAAACTGAGGCACCGATCAGTTAACTAACTTGCCCAGGTCATACAGCCAGTAAATGGTAGAATCAAGATTCTAATCCAGGAAGGCTGTCGCTAAAATGCTTGCCGTTGACCGCTATGTGAGGCCTCCTCTACATGTGAATCTTGTCTTCTCAACTCCTTGGGGACCCTTGGAGGACCTGGATGGTGTCTTCTTTTCTGCAGTCCCTGGAGCTCCTGGCACAGGGTTGGGCTGTATGTAGGGTCTCAGTTCAGGCCTTCCAGCTGGGGATTTGCCCAGCAGATGAGGCCCTCTAGTTGCTGTCCAGAAGTTAGTGGGTGGCCCTTGGTTTCTGGCACAAGGTCATTGCTGCCCTTTGAGCCTATAGCCACCTGTCCCTGCCTCACCCAGTCCTGTACACACACCTGCCAGCAGCAGATGGTGCTTTGAGGGTAAGTTGGACTTTGGGCCCTTTATCTGCACCCCTTTTCCCACTCTTAGACATGAGTCCAAAAGTGTATGGCCTCTATGCACATGCATATGTGTGTGTGCATAGCTCACACGTACACATGTGCCCATGCGCATACCTGTGGATATGAGCAGTCCTGCACGTAAGTGCTCATGTGAGTCTAGGTGTGGCATGAACGCTCCTGGGTATGTCCAAGGCTGCAGGCGCGGATCTGAGTGTGAACATGAGTTTATGTGCAGCTGTGCACATGTGTGGGTAATGTGGAAAGACAGACCACCATAGCGGAAGGGAACCCCTTGCCAGACATGTGGTAAGTGCCAAAATATTAGCTACTGTATTGTTAGCCTCCCAAGTTGCGTGGAGATTCTATAAAATGGTAGGTTTGAAGGATCTGGCTCAAGGAATGCTTCTGTGGGATGCTTGGGTGGGTCAGTCAGTTAAGCGTGCAACTCTTGATTTTGGCTCAGGTCATGATCTCACAGTTTGCGGGATCGAGCCCCGAGTTGTGCTCTGTGCAAACAGTGAGGAGCCTGCTTGGGATTCTCTCTCTCCCTCTCTCTCTGCCCGTACCCCACTCACTCTCTCTTTATCTCTCTCAAAAATAAATACTTTTTTAAAAAAAGAAATGGTTCTCCCATCACCCTTAAATCAATAGTTATTTCTTCTTTCCCTCAATTTTATCACTGCAAGGGCACCATAACAATAGTCCAGGGAGTTTGGGAAATAGAGATGGGGAAGGGTGGGGAATCTATCACCGGGGCCCCCATCACCCCTACCCAGTGGTATTTACATCTTTGCTGTTCCTTTCCCAGCCTTGTGCATCTGTCAGCTAGCTCGAGGCTTGGAACACAGCACGTTGGTCAAAACGCATTTGAATGAATTAACAGACATACGTTGTTTTCAGATATGATGACTGAACTGGGTATTTTTTCAGCCTGCTTTTGTTTACTTATTGTAAGCATTTTCCATGTGACAACCAGTCTTTATGTTGAAGATAATAGAAGAAATTAGAAACTACCCCATGTCCCCAAACAAGGAAACAGTCATTTATGGAAGAGCAAGCCTAAGGAGTGTTATGAATTCGTCATGGACATTTTTTTTTTTTTCATATAAGATTTTTTTTTCCCTCTTTTTGGGACACGTTAGTGTTTCCATACTGGGAAAAGGGTGTCCCAGGATTTACCTGTCCCCGGAAACAAAGCAGATTCCATTGAAAAAGATGGAGATGTTAGCCATCAGGGAAAAGCACACCAACACCCCAGTGAGATCCGGCTACACTCCCTCTAGGATGGCTAAAAATAAAAAAAGACCGACAGTAACAAGTGTTGGTAAGGATGTGAAGGAATTAGAACCTTCATATACTGCTGGTGGGAATGTAAGGTGGTGTAGCTGCTTTGGAAAATAGTCTGGCAGATCCTCACAAGGTTAAAAATAGAGCTACCCTATGACCCAGCATTTCCACCCTGGGGTATATACCCAAGAGGAATGAAACGTACATCCACACGTAACTGTTCACAGCAGCATTATTCATGAGAGCCGAAAGGTGGAAACAATCCAAGTGTCCTTCAGCTCGTGGATGGATCTATGAAACGTGGTCTTTCCACACAGGGGAATATTGGCCAGCAATACCAGGGAATGAAACACTGATTAAACATGGATGAACCATGAAAACATTATGCTAAGTGAAAGAAGGCTGTCACAGAAGACTGTGCAAGGTTTCCATTTTGTATGATTCCATTTACTTGAAGGGTCCGGAATAGGCAAATACATAGAAAGTTAACTGGGGTTGCCTAGGGCTGGAGGGGGAGGGAAATCAGCAGGAGAGATGGGAAGGACTACAAATGGGTCTGGGGGATGCTGAAGAGGTTGCAAAAGTGATTGTGAGAAATATACTCAAAAGCCATTGAATTGCACACTTTAAACGAGTACATTGTCAGGCATGTAGATTTTATCCCCATAAAGCTGTTGTGGGTCTTTCAAAAAAGGCTGGAGACCCACGATGACGATGGAAATATACAGCACCATTTACTGAGAGCTGGACCATGGGCCAGGTACTTGTCAATGTCATTTCACTTCCAAAGTAACCCTGCTAGGTTATTTCCCCTGTTATACAGATGAGAACACTGAGGTTCTGAGGGTTTGAGTAACTGGCCCAAAGGTCACTCAGTTCTTCAGTGGTACAGCTGTGATTTGAACCCAGATCCATGCTCAATGTAGAAGTGCTTTTGCCGTTGTAGTTCTGGCTCAAGATGGTGACGTAGAAGGATCCTGAACTCTCCTCCTCCCAGACACTGGATATACTGGATATGCAGCTACTTACAGAACAATTAGCTGAATGATTCCCACACATCAGGCGAAGGAGAAAAAACCCACATCGAAGCAGGTAGGAGAGGCTGAGACACATTCTCACCACAAAACTCCCCCCTAGTGGGGAGACTCACAATTGGGAGGGAACACAAAACCTCTGAGCTTCTCCCTGAGGAGTGAAGGGTTTGAACTCTGCATCTGGTACCCCAACTTTGAAGACCTGCCTCTGAAGTACCTTTATCGCCTCCTTGGGAGGAGCCAGGAGCTGGGGCACCAGGACAGCTGGACAGATAAATGTACAGCAACAGGACAGGTGGGGCCCAGGGCCGGGGGGCTCCTCCCTGCCCTTTACCTGGCCTGGGCAGCCAGAGGTCACAGTCAGGGCTCTCTATCGCTCCCTCAGGCCTTCTCCCAGCGTCTCCCTGTCCAGGACCCTTCAAGCAGACACCCGGCAAAGTGCTGTCCAAAAGCACCAGGACTGGTTTGGCAAACAGAATCTGCTCCAACCTGTCCACCGGGAAGCCCTCAGGTGTTCCTATCTTTACTGTACGGAGATAATCATACATGTGCACAGAGGTGTGTGGACAAAGATGTTCATCACAGCATTGTTTCTAACAGGGGAAAACTAGAAAGAACCCAAGTGCCCAGCATGGAGGGACTGGTTACCATACAACAGAACGCAGTGGAAGAATCTGACGCAGGCCTTAGAGCTCCCGCACCCCTGCTGGCCACCCCGCTGTCCCCCACCACCCAGACACCCCCTGGTTGCATCTTACCGTCTAAGTGCACTAAACTCCTTATGGTCCCCAAATCCCCCCCACGTTTCTGTCTTCTCCGAGGTTCCCACTTGCTGTTTCCTCTGCCTGCAATGCCACTTCCTCTTTTTTAAAAATATATTTTTTTAAATTTTTTTTTAACGTTTTATTTATTTTTGAGACAGAGAGAGACAGAGCATGAGCAGGGGAGGGTCAGAGAGAGGGAGACACAGAATCCGAAACAGGCTCCAGGCTCTGAACTGTCAGCCCAGAGCCCGATGCGGGGCTCAAACTCACGGACCGCAAGATCATGACCTGAGCCTAAGTCAGACGCCCAACCGATTGAGCCACCCAGGTGCCCCTTAAAAATATTTTTTTAATGTATGTTTATTTTTTGAGAGAGAGAGACAGAAAGAGCATAAGTGGGGGAGGGTAGATTGAGAGGGAGACTCCAGGCTCTGAGCTGTCAGCACAGAGACCAATGCGGGGCTCGAACCCACGAACTGTGAGATCATGACCTGAGCTGAAGTCGGATGCTTAACTGACTGAGCCACCCAGGTGCCCCTTTTAAAAAATGTTTTTTAGTGTTTTTTTATTTTTTATTTTTGAAGTATTATTCTCTGGCTCCTGGGCAGGGGGAGGGCCCCCCTGGTGCTTCCACATCAGAACACGGTCACACTCTCTGGGACTGACCAGGTAACGGTCTGCTACCCATGCTGGATGCCAGAACATGAGGCTACTATCTTTCTGGCTATTTGCAGTATCTACTCTCAGAGCAGACATCTTTCAGTGAATTTCTTGGCAACTAGAATAAAAGCCAGACTTGTTTTCATGGTCTACAAGGCCTCACGTGTTCCAGTCAGAGCTCACTTCTTCAACTCACCTGTAATTTTTCTCACTACTCTGCTCACTGACCAAGATGGTTCTCCAACGTGCATTTCTGCCTCAGGACCTTTGCATTTGCCTATTTCCTCTACCTGGAATGAATGACCCAGTGATCAAGACCTAGTCCTTCACCTCAAGTTGCTCATAGTCTGGTGGAGGAGGCAGACACATAAACTGGCCCTACTCTGGGCCCTACTCTTCACCTGTCAAGTGAAGGTGGCCATCTGCCAGTCCCTCTCCCCTCCCCCCGCTCCCTTGCAGGCCATTAGAGGGTCCTGGGCCAGAGTGGAGCCTGTTCAGCACAGCATGCAGGGCCCAGCAGGTGTGAATGGTAGTCTGGTCATTTTGTAAGGAGCTGGCGGCTGGGGGCTCAGCTCCCTGACTCCCTGATGGACCGGGGATAGGGGCAGGGGAAGAGGGAACACAATGGCAGGCTGTTTCCTACTTTGTCCCCGGCTGTACCCAGCTGGGTTCAGCAGCCCCTGCTCTGAGATCACTGCCACCAGGTGCAGCTGGCCTTTAGCAGGGCCCAGCTGAGGCTGGGCGGGGCCTCCACAGGGTCAGGTGTCTGGTGAGCAGATCTCCCCTTCCCCAGCCAGGAGGGATTGGGGCAGGCTGCAGGGCACCTCCAGCCCTGGTGCCTTTCCTATTGTGAGTCTCTCTTTGCACAAACTTGACTCCTCTCCTCCCAGGAGGGGCCCCAGAGAGCACAGGATGCCAGAGGCCCCGAATAATCAGTTTTCAGGCACTCCCCTCTGCTCTTTTGGCCCATTCCTGGCCCCCCTACTACTTAAGGGAATAGAGTGTGTGTCCTTTACCTAGACTCACTCTGCTGCCCTACAGAATCCTTTTATTCCTGTTTCCCTAGTGGAAAAAGATGATTGTGAACCTTTATTTGTCTAGCAGGTAACTTTCAGTAAATTAAAGCAGTATGTGAAGTCACTAGGACAGCACCCAGTAGGGTTCCTTATTCCTTTTTGAGGAGGCTAAAGCTTTGAAAGATTGTGAACACAGGGATTCAGGGAGGAAAGAGGCCTAGAAACTCATCAGGTACCTAAGATGTGATGAGCACTTTATAATCAGGATCTAATTTCAGGGGTGCCTGGGTGGCTCAGTCGGTTGAACATACAACTCTTGATTTCGGCTCAGGTCATGATCCCAGGGTCCTGGGTTGGATCCTGACATCCATGCTTAGCGAGGAGCCTGCCCGGGATTCTCTCTCTGCCCCTCCCCCACTTACACGTGTGTGCATGCACTCTTTCTCAAAAAAAAAAAAAAAAAAAGTATAGTCAGGATCTGATCTCACCTTCAGTCCTTCAAGGTCAGCACGTTAGTCTTTGTTCAGCAGGTGAGGTCACAGGCTGAGAGAGGTGAAGTGAGGTGATTGCTCAAGGAGTCCTCAGAGCCAAGTGGTGGTGGATCTCAGACTCAAAGTCAAGTTTGGCCACCTGCTAAAGCCAGTGCCCTTAATCTCGGTGTTTACTGCACGTTAGCTGCATAGTCACACTAAGAGGTAGGTCATGGGCGATTTCGCTCCAGGAAGAAAACAGAGGGTGAGAGAAACTGACAGATTGTCAGTATCCTGCAGCAGGTAAGACAGAAAGCTCTGGTTATTTGTACCAGCTCAGGGTGAGAAGGAGTGGCAGGGTCTTTGAAGGTCATCTATCCCAGCCCTCTCGTTTTACAGAGGAGAAAACTGAGACCCAGAGAAGGGAAGCAACTTACCCAATGTGACACGGTTAGCAGAAGAATACTCAGGGCTCTTCCTCTCCTACCAGAGTGGTTTGAGTTCACGGGCAGGGATGGCAGCTCACCATCACCACCTTCCTTCAGCAGTAGGTCAGTCCCCAGGCTCTGCATGACTGTCTCGCCATCTCACAGAAATCACGTTGGTCCCATTAATGGATACTATTATGCAGATTGGACTTGGTGATCTTAGATGCCTCGTTAAGACACATGCAGTCAGAAGGCAGGGAGACAGGACCTTTGTCAGGCTAGGTTCCGCAGAGAAACAGAACCAGTAGAAGATTGTGTATGTGTGTGTGTGTGTGTGTGTGTGTGTGTGTGTGTGTGTGTGTGTATACACAGAGTGAAGGGGAAGGTGGGGAAGACGGATTGATTTATATATTGGGTCACACAATATATAAGGCAAGTCCACCCACAATGTACTGGACAGGTCAGCAGACTAAAAACATAGACAGAATGTCCACGTTACAGCCTTGAAACAGAATTATTCTCATCTGCACAGACTGGAACCCCCTAATTCCAGCCATTTATTTTTTTGTTTCTTTTTTTTTTAATTTTTAAAAATTATTTTAAAATTAATTTGTTTTTGAGAGACAGAGAGGGACAGAGCATGAGCAGGAGAGGGGGAAGGGAGACACAGCATTTGAAGCAGGCTCCAGGCTCTGAGCTGTCAGCACGGGACTCAAACTCACACACCGTGAGATCATGACCTGAGCTGAAGTCAGATGCTTAACCGACTGAGCCACCCAGGCACCTCCCCTCCCATTCCAGTCATTTAATGTGGTGATCCAAAGCATGAGCTCTGAAGGCAAAGAATCTGTTTGTACCACCTGTATGGGTTCTGTAACCTAACCTGGTTATTTAGTCTCTTTGAGCCTTGATTTCCTCCTATGTAAAATGGGCTTTATGACTACCTGTTTTCTAGGATTTGCCTTAAGGATTAGGCATAAGCAACACCCGACACAGAGCCTAGTACATAGTGTGCACTCAACTCGTGTTAGCTATCATCATCATCATTGTACATGTGTGAGTGGTTAAGGAATCACTGAGATGATGGATGAGAAAGACTTTGGAAGTCAAGTCATAGAAGGAACGTCTGAAGGAAGCCAGGTTATACTGGGCAAGAACCGAACCTGAACACTGCCCTCCAGTGTCTGCAGAGCTGTAATGAGATGGGGAAGGGGCACCTGGGTGGCTTAGTTGGTTGAGCGTCCTACTCTTGATTTTGGCTCAGGTCATGATCTTGCGGTCGTGGGATCAAGCCCCACATCGGGCTCTGCACCAACAGCACGGAGCCTGCTTGAGATTCTCTCTCTCCTTCTCTCTCTGCTCCCCACCCCCACTCATGCTCTCTCTCTCTCTTGAAATAAAAAAAGAAATGGGAAGAAGCTGGCAGTAACCAATGATTTCTGGGTCCCTAGGGAAGATGAGGACCCAAGAGGGAACTGAAGGCAGTTAGTGGTCAGCTTGACAAAAGAACTTCCCACAATCAGAGTTTTGAGTTATGATAGCATAGGATTTTAGTGAGCTTCCCATCCCAGGGGGTATGCAGAGCCAGAGTCAGTGGGAAGCTGTCAGAGAGAGGATTCCTGCACTGGTAGGAGGTTGAAGAAAGACTTATGAGGTCCTTTGTTTGGCCTTGATCTCTCTGGAGATCCCTGTTTGGCCACATAGCCAGTGAGAGGTCAAGTCAGGGTTATGGGCAATACCTTCCTCTCCTCCTCTGTCTGTCCTCTCTGTGCTTCTATTCCTTAAACACAGCGAAGTTCCCACCCCACTACCACTGGGCCTTTGTACATGCTGTATCCTCTCCATAGAATTGCATCAGATTTTGTGGGCCTGACACATATAAAGCTGGAGACTTTCTTTAAGAAAAAACCCCCCAAAATCAGACAAAAATGTGAATAGTTAGAATGAGAAACAAAACCACAACAAAATTTAAAAAGTTCATAAATGCTACACAATGTCCAGAAAAACAATATAATATTTATGTTAATCACCTGATATGCTGCCATAATACCTTTATTCCTACATTTTGGTTATATACTTTTGGGGAAATCTCTTCATGTGACATTTTCTTTAGAGAGAATAAGAAGATAACTTAGTTTTCTTTAGCACAGGTGACCCAAAGTTTTTTTCCCCCGTTGTCAATAGTTTCAAAAAGTTTCCTTCAACTTCACAAGTCATTATTGGTAATGTCAAAGGTCTTAGGATTACTGTCAAATTTCGAAAAACTTCGAGATCAAGGATCATAGAGGATCTCAGGACTTGCAGGTTTCCTTGATTACCAACCTTAAAAATTATTTGCATCGATGTCACCTCTCAACCAGTTTCTTGTCCACATCCTGTTTGTGTTGGTGTAGTTTGAGTTTTATTATTTTTTATTTTCATCGATGTCAGTATTCTGTGACAGCTTCCCCTTAGCTAGATACCCAAAATGCCACAGCAGCTCCCCCGATACCCAAAAGGAGGGGAAGTGTGACAGGGAGGAAGTTGGAGAGGGGAGAGGCAGCATTCTTAATTGCAGTGAAAATAGCTTGCTTTGGCGGACTCTACAATAGCATGTGATCCTGAGTGTGCATTGTTGGGGCCCCTCCCAGGTCACTGGAAGTCGCCTGGCAAGTGAGGGGCTCTAGAGCTTAAGCTTTGTGAGTCTCACTGTAAGCCCGAGAAATCCCCTTCCACCTCTCTGCAGCACGAGATCCCCACCATGCCCACCCCATGAACCTCGAGCATCGCTTCTTCTAGAAGGCCTCCAGAGCCAGTTCGCTGCCCCAGGATGCTGGAGACCAAGTCTGTCTAGCTCACTGTTTGCCCTCAGTATATTTTGAGCAGTACCTGGTATACAGTAGACTCATAGGCTCAGAAGGCTGAAGTGACCTACCAGGGTCACCCAGATAGTAACTGCCAGGGCTGGGAATCCACCTGGAAGGAAGGAACTAACGAACGAACGGAGGGAGGGAAGGAAGGAAGGAAGGAAGAAAAGGAAGGAAGGAAGAGACGAGGAAGAGGGGGGAGGAAAGGATGGAGGGAAGGAAATATTGAGGGAAGGAAGGAGGAGGAAGAAGAGAGGGAGGGAAGGAAGGAAGAAGAAGGAAGAGAGAGGCAAGGAAGGAAGGAAGGAGGGAGAGAAGGAAGAAAAGAAGGAAGGAGGAAGAGAGGGAAGGAAGTAGGGAGGGGAGGGAGGGAGGAAGAAAAAAAGAGAAAGGAAGAAGAGAGAAGGAAGGAGGGGAGGGAGAAAGGGAGGGAGGAAGTAACCTCAGCTTCCCAGATGAACCGCACACCGCGGACAGAGAAATATACTTCTTGCCGGATCCCTCAGAGCCCTAGCCGGCCTGCTTCCCTTCCTCGGTCCTGCACAGCTGACTGGGAACTCAGGGAGGAGGTCCTCTGAGACCCTCAACAGAAATCTCCCTCCCGGGCACCATTGTGAAGCACAGAAGAGAGTGTCGACCCGGGTTTGAATCTCCAGGCCACCCCTTAGCAGCCCTATAGACTTGAGAAAGTTGGCCTCATCGTTATGCACCTCAATGTCCTCATCTATAATATGGGTTTTTTTTTTAATATTAAAAAAATTTTTTTTTAACGTTTATTTTTGAGACAGAGACAGAGCATGAACGGGGGAGGGTCAGAGAGAGAGGGAGACACAGAATCCGAAGCAGGCTCCAGGCTGTAAGCTGTCAGCACAGAGCCCGACGTGGGACTCCAACTCACGAACTGTGAGATCATGACCGAGCCGAAGTCGGACACGAGCACATGCAGGGGAGGGGCAGAGAGATGGGGAGAGAGGAGCTCAGATACGGGGCTCGAACTCACATCATGACCTGAGCCAAAGTCTAATGCTTAACCGACTGAGCCACCCAGTCGCCCCCTATAAAATGGGTCTTATGGTCGCACCTTGGTGGTGTTCGACCAGCAGAAGTGCTCTGGTCCCAGAGTAAGTGGTAACATCGCCTTTGTGAAGCGAGGCCTGAGCAGAAGGCTTTTCTTCCTCCTTTGCCGTCTCAACGCTCCCCAACCCCCGGCCCAGGGGGCCTCACCCCGGGCTTCTGACGCTGCCTTGCTGATGTCCACCAAGATGATCAACCTGCTTGTTACAGTCAAGTGACTTGGAATCCACGTGCATCCCCCCATCCGCCTCTCGCTTTGAGGGCGAGGGCTGGCTCACCCCCGTGAGGGGTCAGGTGAGGGCCAGCCTCACACCCACAGAAGTCACAAGGCAGCTGCCCCAGGACTCTAAGTTCCTGTCATCGGGGCCAGACCTTCTCACTACACGTCCCCAGGGCCTGGCCCAGGGTCACACCCAGAAAATGTTGGTTGGGAATTAAGGTTGACACTGACACGCTGCCTGCCCCAAAACAGTCAGCCCTGACTCACTACAGTGGTTGCTGGGGACTGGCCGGGGCCGGGGGCGGGGGTGGGGGCGGGGGTTGCATCTCCAGTGTTCTCTGCACCGTGATCAGCTGTGCTACGTGGCTCTCTTATTTCCCTACAGCCTCTAAGATAGATCCCTTTCCCCATTTCACAGAGGTGAAGGCTGAGGCCGGGGCAAAGCACTTGCCTGAACCCTCCCACACACTGAACCCTAGAGCCTGGAGGGGACATTCCCACCCGTGGACTCTGCCCCGGCCCTCCCTAGCAGTCATTAGGCCTAGAATTTCCCCCTCAGGGAGTCCTTCTTTTCGATTAAGGACTGGGCCACTGCTAAAATGTAACGCAGTGACAAATAGCTCTAATATTTAGTTTTAAAAATCCAACACTGTTTTCCACCCAGAGGTCAAAACAGCTGTGAGCTCCTCAAGGGAAGGAAGGGTTTCCTGGGGGTTCTCACGTCCTCCTTCCCTGTCGTGGGGCCTGGTGTGGAGTAGGCATGCAGTAGATGTTTGTGGAATGAGCTGTGCGAGTGCAAAACGAGGGGGAGGCCGCCGCCTCACCGATAGACTCCTGAGGGAGGCAGCCTGGCACGGAGGCCACGGAATGAACAGCAGGGGTCCAGGGGAGGACCTGGGGAGTGGCCCTAGGCGGTGGCTGAGCCACCAGACAAAAGGAGTGGGCAGGGGGAGGACCTGTGGCTGGCCCACACTGGACTGTGGTGGGACCAGGATACATGCCTTAGGAATTTTAAAGCCTTGAACGTTGGGGCTGCTTGTTATGGCAACCTATTCTGACTAATACAGCTTCTTCCGGAAAGTCGGAAATCGGGTAGCACTGGGCTCACTTTTCCACGTGGCAACGTTAAGCTGCCCCTTTCAGCCTGGCTGGGATTTTCTAGCTCACCCGATCCCTGACCTCAGTCTTCCTGATTGAGGCACACAGAAGACAAGGGACCAGTTCGAGGTCACAGTGTATTGGTGGGCAGAGCTGAACTTGGACTGAAGTCTCACGGCTCCTGGTCCAGGATTCTTTCTTAAGTTCTTTACTTGTGAGCAGAGAGGAAGTGAGAAAAGAGGGAGAGGTTCAAAGTCTAGGGCCCTTTGGGGGTAAAGGGGGAGCTAAGTGGCAAAGAAGGGAAGGGGGCACCCCATGTAGTGGAGGGTGTGAAAAGATGGGGGAACCATGACTGCTCTGATTCCAGTTTGCAGAAGGCTCAGAAATGCCCTACGGGCAAAATCAGGCGCCTTCCCCAAGGGGCTAGACCTGCGTCTGGCCTGGAGGCCTGACCCCAATCCTCCCTTTCTCTCTCCCTCTTGGGAAAGAGCCCACGTCCCTGGTTGCCAAAGCTCCACTGAAAACACGCAGAAGCCAATTTTCCTTCCCAGACAATCACACCCAGAAAGAAACAATCTGCAAAATAATCCCCTGTCGAGGCCGTTGTGCCAGGAATGTGTGCGTCAGGAGGGCGGGGAGGGTACTCTGTGAAGGGTGGAGAGCCGTTGGAGGCGAGCCCTCTCCCAGTGGCTGTGCTGGGGGGCTTCGCCTGCTCCTTGAAGTCACTGTAACTCCCTAGTAACCCGCCAAGCATGCATTTCCCGGCGTGCATTTCCCAGACACGCCCCAACTAGTCTCCTCTGACACTTTTCTGCAAGTAAATCAGTGTCTTTGGTGGTGATTTTGTGGATGCCCAGGGGCTGCTGGTGGGCCGTGACTCCTTCTTTGGCTTTACCATATCACCTCCCAGACCAGACCCACGGAACCCATGGCCGCTTTGCCGGAAGCTCAGCTTGCTCGTGACTTTTCCACGCTGATGACCACCACCCACGCCCCTGCTCTGGCCACCGGGGCCCAGCGGGCTCCCCAGCTCAGACCCAGGAAGGTGCTTGGGGACTTGAATTTGCATCCAGCTGCCACTATCGCCAACAACCACCCACCATCCGCATATTGACAGGAACAGAGAGAAATTACTACACTGAGGGTCTGGGTAGAGAAAGAAGAAAAGAGAATGTCCCTTCACAGCTGCTGGTGCAGAAAGACCCCACTAGGAAGCTTCAGGAATGAGTGAGGACCTTGGGCACAAAAGCCTGAGTTGTCCTTAAGGAGCAATTGTGTGGTAGCTACACCAGATGTCCGTTAAACAATAATACCAGCAGGGGCACCTGGGTGGCTCCGTCGGTTAAGCATCTGACTCTTGATTTCAGCTCAGGTCATGATCTCACGGTTGGTGAGTTTGAGCCCTTGTGGGGCTCTGTGCTGACAGCGGGGAGCCTGCTTGGGATCCTCTCTCTGCCTCTCTCTTTGCCCCTCCTCTGCTTGTGCTCTCTCTTTCAAAAAAAATAATAATAATAATAACACCAGCAAACTGTACACGTCTACGACTCCTTCCCCGTACTTCTGAATCCAAGAAATTCTGAACAAAATAAGGTTAGTGCCAAAATTCATTTGGTGCCCCAAATCTAACCTGAGCACATGTATAAATATTCATACATTCTTTTCTGCAGAAATATTAATGTGTTTAATTATGGGATGCTAACCCAGACCCCACTGGTGTGTTACATAACATAAGGTGTGTGCTTTGTCTTTTTTTTAAAAAAGATTTTATCTTGTTTTTTTAGAGTGTGAGCTGGGAAGAGGGACAGAGGGACAGACAGAATCTTAAGCAGGTTTCATGCTCAGCGCAGAGCCTGACGTGGGGCTCAGTCCCACGACCGGGGGATCATGACCTGAGCCAAAATCAAGAGTTGGATGTTCAACCAACTGAGCCACTGAGGCGCCCCTTTAAGGTTTTATTTTTAAGTAATCTCTACACCCAACGTGGGGCTCAAACTTACAACCCCGAGATCAAGAGTCAAACGCTTCACTGACCAAGCCAGCCAGGCGCCCCTGGTGTGTGCTTTCTAAAACCCAAAAGCTTCCAAAATCCCAAAACACATGAGGGCCCTGAGACATCAGGGTTTCAGATAAGAGATGGTGGCCTGTAAACATTCTAAGTGCTTTATATCTATTAACTCACTTGATCCTTGCAGAAACCTACGGAGTAGACTTGTTCTGACTATGATTCCCGTTTTATAGATGAGGAAACTGAGGCAGAGAGAGGTAAAGTGACTTGCTTCAGAGCTGGTGAGTGTTGGAGCTAGGGTTTGGCCCCCGCATCCTGGCTCCAGAGCGCACTCTCTGAGCTACTCCACCATCTGCCGGGGTAGGTGGTAACAGCAGGGATTATGAACATGAACAACAGTAGCATGTTCAGCTACGTGCGCAGCAAGCACACGCCCGGGAGGGCGTGTGAGGAGCAGGTCTGCAGGGCGGCCACCCACCCGGTTTGCCCTGCAACTGTCCTGTGTCCCCAGAAACTCCTCAGTCCCACCAAACTAGGGCGGTCGGTCACCCTAGTTCTTGGGGACCATGTGCCCCTTTTCTTACCAGCATCACGAGCATCACGGTGCACGGAGGGGTCCCAGGGTCTGGAGGTGCGTGTTGTTCATAGAACATGGCTCCTCAACCAAAACCAGGATCTCCTGCAGGCACTTCACCAAGACACCGGGAGAAAACTCTGGAGGAAATGGTGACTGTGTCAGACTCACCGAGAGGCAATGTGTCTGTGTTCAGTCGTTTGTAAGGATAAGCGTGGCTCTACCTGGCTTTCCCCTTGAGCATTGACTTTGGACTCCATTGTAAACACAGTGGAAATATTGCTTTGGAGGGAGATTTACTCTGATGTTCCAATTCAGAAATGACTAACTCTCATCCCCACCTTCAAATTTTAACTTGTTAAAGTCCACACTTCTCAGAAATGAGCCATATCAGAGATTTCTTTTTCCTAAGTACAAAGAAGAGGGCGGCAAGGCCGTCGCACTTGACAAGCAGATTTGGGCTATGGAGGCGAGAGAGAAACATTCCCCGGGGTTAAGAGCAAGAGAGAACCCTGTGTGCTGAGGGCGCCCCAAGAATGCAGGCTGGAGGCTCCTGGTTAAACACGGCAGACTGAACACATTTATTCGCCTCCATTGTTTTCTGAAATTCTAATAAAATGACATAAAAGCATTTTTAAAAATGCACACCTCTCCACTGGGACAAAGAGACCATGTGAGGAGCTCACAGCAGATGAGAACAGTCAACCAAACTCTAGAAGCTGGAAAACAGATGCTAGGCTGACTTGAGAAACCCAGAAAGTTGAACCCTGACTGTTCAGGGGAGCCATCAAGACACAAGACAACTGGAGATCAAAGGCTCAGGGATGAGAGAGACCAAGAACCTCCAAAGACCGAGGTGTAGGGCAGGACTGAAAACAGAAAGGCTGGTGGTTATCTGTCTGGCAGACAGCGGACTTCTAAGTCTCCTTCCCCAGCTGGCACGGGCAGGACAGGACCTCCCGCCTCACAGCAGGAGGCTCACCCACGAGAGAGCCTGGGATGCTAATCTGTGATGTTCGCTGGGCTCAGCGCGGAGCCTGGAATATAGCAGGTCCTTGGTAAGTTGTTGCTGTCATTATTATATTCAGCTACCCTCTTTCGGTCTTATTCTCTGATTTTCTTCTCTTGGTCAGACAGGGCTGTAAAGACACCTGAGGCCTAGAAGGCAGAAACTGGCAGCCTGGCAACACCCCTCCGCCCATCCACACACCCTCCTCACACACCCAGTTCTTTGATGTGGCACAAATGGCTCATTGTCTCCTCTTCTTGAGCAGGTGGACCTCACATTTTAGCTAGCTACCTTGCCTCCCGGCTATAAGCGTTTCTCAGTCTTCTTTTCAATTAGGTATGGCCATTTGACTATAAGAGTGGAAGTGGCATGAGGAAATCAGGAATTATCTTTAAAAGAGGAGAGCTCTTCCTTCACTCTGCTGTCTTGGGCTGCAGATGTGATGGCCAGTGCTCCAGCAGCCATGCTGGACAACGAGGATAAAGGCCACATGCTTGGGACGGCAGAGCAGAGAGATGGAAGGAGGCATCTGCACAGAGTTGCCATACTAGCCTGCGTTGCCCATCTTTGTACTTTTTTTTAATGTTTATTTTATTTATATTTGAGAGGGGAGGAGGGGCAGAGAGTGAGGGAGAGAGAGAATCCCAAACAGGTTCCGTGTGTGAGATCTTGACCTGAACTGAAATCAAGAATTGGATGCTTCGCCAACTGAACCACCAAGCGCCCCTGGACATCTTTTACAAGACAGAGAAGTAAACTTCTTTCCAGTTTTGGCTACTGTTAGTTTAGAATTTTCTACTGTATGCAACTGATTCCAATTCTGCCTGGTTAAATTTGAGTTGGGGCAACACCTTCCTTGTCCTCTTTCCTATTCAGAGACCAGAATCAGCAGAGACTTTGGCTGTTATGAAGTCCACAGGGCCAGGGACAAAATCTGGCCCACAGATGTGTTTCTTAGCTCAATCAAAGTTTTTAAGATTCAGGAGGTATTGAACACTTTTTTTTTTCTTACCAGTATGACTTTTTTCTTTATTAAAAATTTTTTTTATGTTTATTTTTGTGTGTGTGTGTGTGTGTGTGTGAGAGAGAGAGAGAGAGAGAGAGAGAGAGAGAGATTATTTATTTATTTATTTTATTCATGAGAGATCATGAGCAAGGGAGGGAAGAGAGAGAGGGAGACACAGAATCGGAAGCAGGCTCCAGGTGCTGTCTGAGCACTCAGCACAGCTGGAACTCGAGAATGGTGACATCATGACCCGAGCGAAAGTTAGCTGCCCAACCAACTGAGCCACCCGGGCGCCCCTCTTTATTTTTTTTTATTAGTATTCTTAGAGCTTTACTTCTTGGTTTTAATTAAGTTTAAAATTTATGATTGAAGTGTAGTTGTGACATTCTGGTAGTCTCAGGTGTACAACGTATTGATCTGACAATTCTATAAATTACTCTTGCTCACCGTGATAAGTATAGTCACCGTCTGTCTGAACACATTTTAAACATTGAAAGTGTGGTTTCTGGATTTCCTTGAACACTCAGAGGATTCGCGTTTCGGCACAGCAGCATTTCTATGGGGCATCTGCCGTCTCACTGCACAGTCCTTACCTCCACTCCTCTCCCACGAGTGAGGCATGTCTGTGTACTATTCCACGAGCTAGGTCTGGCCGCGTGTGCCTTAGCCCACAGAATCCTATGAGCTCGATTTGTATATGGGTTACGCTGCGAGTTAGGTATCTATGTGGGTTACCCTACGAATCAGGGATGGCTCTGTGTTATCCCACGAGCTCAGTGTGTATATGTGTTATCTCCACTCAACAGATGAGGAAGTTGAGGCCCAGAGAGGACCGGCCCTGAGTCACAGAGCTGCAAACGGTGGAGCCAGGACTCCAGACTGTCTGCATTCCAAACTTGCTCTGTTGGTCTTTGAGTTTGCAACCCTTGACTTCCCAACCCCTTGCTGAAAGTTTCACAGAGGAAGACAATAGAGCCGAGGAGGAAGAAATAGTTGATGACCCTTGTCACATTGAATCAAATTGATGATGCTGGTTCCCCTGCTGCCCAGGAGCAAACCATGGAGAGGATGGGTTTTTTTCCTGCGTATCCTCAGTGCCTGGTGCAGAGCCAACCGAGGGAACTACGTGCCAAACGAATGAGGTGACCCGCCCTCAGTCACACAGAGCCGGATGCGAACCCAGGGCTCCCGCCTGCCTACCCAGGCCTCTTCCCCCAGACCTGGCTGCTGTCCAACCTACCCTGCATCCCCTTGGATACTGGTAGAGGTCAAGAGCACAGGCTCTGAGTCTAGCATATTCACACCCAAATTCCAGCTTCATCTTTCACCACTTCGGGCCTTGATTTCTCCACCAGCAAATGGGGCTAATCATGGAACCTACATCATAGGGCTGCTGGGGGTGGGGGGGTGGGGATTTCTAGATGAAATCCTATGCCCGTGAATAACAGCGACCAGCATAAAATAGGTGCTCAATAAATAGTAGCTACTATTGTGACACAAATTTTGCATGAGTGTGTGCGGTAGGGAGGGGTTTACCTTTGTCTTGAAATTCTTTCCTTAGGCATCATCTTGCCCTCCCTTAATCCAAGGCAACCTGAGCCTGCACAGGGCTGGGACACAAGGTCATACTCATTAAGGGCTTCCCATATACCTCAGAAGCTCAACAACAATAACCTTAATTGCCTACTTACATCCTATCATTCCACCGACGTGTAGCAAGTGCCTACTTTCCCCCAGGCCCTGGGTCAGGGCTGGGGATCCGGGATAAGTTGACCCTGTCCTGCCTTTATAGACTATCCACCTGGCTGGTAAGGTTAGACAAGGTCACACAATTCTCTGACACACATACAATGACAAGTCTTATGGGAAGGTCACCTTCCCAGGTGCACTGCTGGACTACATGTCCCAGCCTTCCCCGTAATTCAGTATGGCACATGAGGCAGCTGTGGGGATTGAATGTGGGCAGGAGTGATGTGTGCACTTCGGAGCCCTTACACTCCTTAGTACTCTCTTCGCCCTGTGAATGGCTGGAATAAAGATGATCCCCAGGGCCACCTGAGACCCACATGTCGTAGGACCAAGTAGAGAGTTGCCACCTGCTCACAACTGTTATATAAGCAAGGACTCTATTTCTAGCCTATTTGCTGGGTATCTATAACATTCTATGTGTAACAGTAGCTAGGGTTACCCCAACTGATAATCTTTCATGAAAGCCTGGTTCTCGTCTCTGCAACTTTTCCCCTTCCCAACTCGAACAATCACATTGGGCTCTGTAGTACTAAGTTACCAGCTTAATTTGTTTAACTGGACATGATATTCCTGATCAGTATTGTGTCCAATTAGAATATTCTTTGTGGGGGATAAGCTTAGGAATCCCCCGGGTTTACACCAATGGGTTAACAAGGCATAAAGAAATGAAGTCATAATATGCTCACACCCGAGTTTGGGTAAACCAGATTGGCACCCCGAGAATAGAGAGGCACAAAGGTGCAGAAATAGGTGCAAGGCACCCCAAAATAGAGAGGGGGTGCAGAGCCCCCCAAATAGGGAGAGGCAAAGGCCTGAAATAGGAACAGCACAAAGGTACCCAGCACACAGGTGTATGAAATAAAGATTAGATGTTCAGGGTGGAAGCACCCCAATTCAGTACTCTGGCAGAAAAGCTGCTTTCCCAGGAGGACAGGGCCAGGGTAGATAAACTGGTGATTTGGACAAGGGACTGCCGCTGCAGGCAAAGCAGCCAAGAGTGGCGATGGTTAACAAAAGCAAAGGTGCCTTGTCAGCCCTGAGGTTATTTCCTCTGTCTCATCCCCTCGGCAAAGATAAACAGGGGTGCTGCCTCACGTCCACTGTAAACAACCTTCCTCCCGACTGCCCGGCGCCCGGATTTTGTTTTATATTGACCCAGACCCCAAACACTGTATATCTTCAAAACCCCCCTCTTTCCTCACGTTCCCAAGTTAACGTTGCCAGTTTCCTTGTCTCTTTGTACACACCCATCACGTTTGTAAGCCTTCTGATAACTAATTAAAATGGGGCAAGGATCCTTATTCAGGGCTCTTGTCTTTTCCGGGACATCAGCCATCTCTCGCTTTAATCCTGCGTCGGCTCTTTTGCTGGCCAAAAGAGAACTTTAGACTTAGAGTCTATGACAATTCTTATTCATTAGTTCTCTGTTTTCATTCATTCATTCATTTGTTGTTGTTGTTGGCTGGAATTAGATCCCGAGCTAGATTTTTCTCTCTCCACCCCTCTTCCAACTCTGTAGACATTGGCCTACCCTGTATTTATGTGAAGGTCAAGACCAGCCTATATCACCCAGGGTCCCGGCAGAAAGCAGGCAAACACTCAAACTGAATAATTGAGGGGAGTTTAATAAAGGAATTATATTCATTAAGAAGATGAATACATTCTGAGGATATAATGTATAACAGGATGGCTTACATGGATAACACTTTTGCAAAACTGAAATGTTGAAATATGCTAAGAGTAAAACATAAGTGTCCTCACCAAAACAAACAAAGAGGTAAATATACGATGATGAGTGTGCTAATTAACTTGATGGTGGGGGGAGAATCTTTTCACATGTATGCTTAGATCATCACATTATACACTTTGGTTTTTTTTTTTTTAATTTTTAAAGTTTTTTTTTTTTTATTTTTTTTTTTTTTAAATTTTTTTTTTTCAACGTTTTTATTTATTTTTGGGACAGAGAGAGACAGAGCATGAACGGGGGAGGGGCAGAGAGAGAGGGAGACACAGAATCGGAAACAGGCTCCAGGCTCCGAGCCATCAGCCCAGAGCCTGACGCGGGGCTCGAACTCACGGACCACGAGATCGTGACCTGGCTGAAGTCGGACGCTTAACCGACTGCGCCACCCAGGCGCCCCTAAAGTTTATTTTGAGAAAGAGCGTGCAAGCGGGGGAGGGGCACAGAAAGAGGGGGACAGAGGATCCCAACCGGGCTCGGAGCCCAACGTGAGGCTCGAACCTACAAACCGTGAGATCCTGACATGAGCCAAAGTTGGACGCTTAACTGACTGAGCCACCCAGGCGGCCCATATTGCACACTTTGAATATCTTACAATTTCATTTGCCAATCATCCCTCAGTAAAGCTGGGAAAAAACATGGGATTCACAAAGCTGTGGCCAGGCGTGGCTGTCAGGGCCCAGCCCGAGAGCCCTCAGCATCGCCTCTGCATGGCACTCATGCCATGTAGTATCAGGCTCAGTCTCCTGCTCGTTCTTTCTCCTGGTGTTTTCTAGCCATGGGAACAAGCTGAGCCAGCGGGTTGAGCAAGCCCGGAGTGCCCAGAAGTGAATGTCCTCAAAGTCAAAGGGCAGTTGATAGATAAGCCTCCCAGCCTCCTCACTCCTCAGCAGGGTTAACTCTGACACGTCCTCTACATGGTCTCCCGGAGTTCGCTGCACAACTGAGCTCTGGGCGCCTGGTCCTGTAGCCCGTCTGCATCGGCCCCCTTCCTGTCTTCCTGCGTCTCCTGGGCCTCTTCCCAAATACACGGCCTGGCACTTAAATCTTCACCTCAGGCTCTGCTTCCAGGGAACTCGAACCCAGAGCAGAGCTTCTGGAAAGCAAGAAGGGGTGGCGCAGTAGCCTGAGGCTGGTAACTAAAGGAATCATTGCCTTTGAAGGTGGGCAGTGTGGCTTGGACCGGACCGCCTGCCAGGAGCTGTGGCCTTGGTGGAGAGACACAGCTGACCCGTTGGCTGACTGTGCAAGGGGGGAGAGAAGGAATAAACATCCTGACGTCTCCCTCCTCCCGCTTTCTGACCTCCTGCTGCTGCCCCCTCTATTGGCCAAACCCAAGTCAGAGGGCAAGAGCGGCTGATGGTGTTTCCGTAGTGGGGGTGCTGCCTGGCACGGAGCAGTGCGTAAGAGCAAACACAAGCCGGGCAGCACACAGCCCGATCGCTTCTCTTTGTGTTCGACCTGCTTGAGAAGGCAGAATTTTGATAGTTCAGGATCTGCGAAAAGGCTTTTCCGGGTGTCAGAATGGCATAAACTCAGGTGCAGAGACTGGAGGGGCTGGGTGGCTAGGCACTAGCATCCCTGTTATCTCCTTCTGCTGGACCGTCTATCCCCCACGATTTAGTGGCTTCAAATAACCACCATTTTATTACATACCACAACCCTGTAGGTCAGGAGTTTGGGTTGGGGTCAGCTGGGTAATTCTTCGGTTCCACATGGCACGGCCCAAGTCACAAATTCAGTTGGCGGCTGCTCTGGTCCGGAGGGTCCAACACGGCTTCCCTGGTGTGTTTGGTTTCTTGGTGGGAGTGGTAGAAAGGCTGGGCTCAGCTAGACTGCAGAGGCTCTACATGGGGTCTCCAGCAGGAGGGGCTCAAGGTGGTTGGACTTCATACGCAGCAACTCAGGGTTCCCAGAGAGAGTGTTCAAGAGGCCCCGGTGGAAGCTGCCAGGCTTTTGATGAGCCAGGCTCAAAGTCCAGGAATGTCCTTTCCATCGTGTTCTGTTGAACAAGGCCCTCCATCCAGCCCAGATACACAAGGAAGGAAAGCCACAACGGGAGGAACAGCAAAGAACTTGTGATCGATCGCTTTTACTCCACCAGCAAGTCGCCCAGGTTGACTAGTGTCTGGGAAACGCACCAGGAAGTCAAGGGACAGACGTGGGAGAGGGACCAGAAAGTCATGACAGGGGCTGGGGAGATAGCAACAAGGCAGAGAGTGAAGGCTCTAGAGTTGGATTCGGATTCAATTCCATCTCTGCTACTCACAATGTGCGCTAAGCAGGCTGTTCCACTGTCTGAGCCTCAGTGTCCTTATCTGTAAAATGAGGAAGTCTGTTTCCACTGCACAGCATTGCTGCGAAGATTCAACGGGATGGTCCTATAAAGCGCTTCCCAGGGTACCTGGCCCCAAGTGTGTCTCAATAAATGAGAGCCATTCTTTTTTTAAACGTTTATTTATTTTTGAGACAGAGAGAGACAGAGCATGAACGGGGGAGGGGCAGAGAGAGGGAGACACAGAATCTGAAACAGGCTCCAGGCTGTCAGCACAGCCTGTCAGCACAGAGCCCGAAGCAGCACAGCTGTCAGCACAGAGCCCGACGCGGGGCTCGAACTCAAGGACCGCGAGATCATGACCTGAGCCGAAGTCGGATGCTTAACCGACTGAACCACCCAGGCGCCCCAATGAGAGCCATTCTTATCCTGAGTTACATGGAGAGCCAGGAAAGGGTCTTGCAAAAAACTCTGACTCCAACCACGTATTGGAAGGGTCATTTTTGACCTACTCTCTCCCTCATTCCCACATACAACCCAACCCAAGTCCAGCTGATTTTACCCTGTAAGTGTAGCTTGAATCTGATTTTCCCCATCTCTTCCACTGTCACCACACTCTGCCTAGACCACTGCAGCAGCTCCCTTTCTAGTCCCCCAGGGATGTCCTCTGCACCCCACTGCCTCCCCGCCCCCCCGCCCCCGCCCCCGCCAATGTTTTCCCCTCACAGCAAGCGAGCCCAGGCTTAACCTGTAACATGCATGTGCACTCAAAGCACCTGGAATCTTGTTAAAATACAGATTCCAGTTCAGCAGGGCTGGGATGGGGGCTGGAAGCGTGCATTCTAATCAGCCCCAGGGAATAGACGCCAATGATGCCCGGACCATACTTTGAGTAGCTGGAGACTTTTTTTCCCCAAATAAAAGTTTGATCCTGTTTTGCCTCCATTTACACCCTCCACTGATTTTTCCAGTGCTCTCAGGAGCAAAGACCAATCAATCCCTCACCATGTCCCACACACCCCCGTGTGATCTAGCTCTCACCTGACTAGCCCCATGCCACCCACTTCCCACCCTATTTCCCCCTTATATATCAATTTATTTATAATATTATGAAATGAAATAATGCTACTCAAATACTGGACCACCACCAGTAACCAGAATGTACCTGTGAACTCTTCTTCCCCTTCTTTCCCATTCCCCTGAGACAACATTCTTAAGTTTGTGTTTATCTTTCCCTTTAAAAGTTCTTTCTACATGTGCATGTGCCCACACAAGCATATTTTTGGTTTTGCTTTTACCATACATTCTAAAAGTTGCATCATAGTGTACATAGTTTTTCTGCAACTTATTTCTTCATGCAGAGTGGTTTCCGAGATACGTCTAGCTTCTCTGCAGCTCGAGTCCATTCAATTTCACGGTTGTGTAACATTCTATAGTGAAAATCCCAGTTTTTGCCCACTCTGTGAGGATGGGCATTAGGGGGTGTTTCCAGTGCTGTCTGCTGTGAGGCACAGTGCTGCTGTGAACATCCTCGAAAATGCTCTCTGACTGCAGGCAGGCGGGTTTCTCAAGGGTAAATGCCTAGGAGGGGATCTGCTATGCCTCCCTCCTCGCCGTTCATTCCCCAGGGGTCTCACAGAGAATGTTCTCTCCACGTGGGCTGCCCTCTGCCACTCCACCCCTACTCTCCCCCCCCCCCCCCGCCCCACCTAGTAAACCCAGAGAAGCCTTCGCCGACCTGTAAGCCACGGCTAGTCCCCATTAAGGCCCCCGACTGTACATTTATGTTGTGGGATTATGGGATGAGCGTGTGTCTCGCCCATTAGAGTGCAAGCCACACGAGGTCTGTGACGCTCACCGTTCCCAGCTTCCAGGTCGGGCCTGGCACGCTGCAGGCGCCCAGGAGGTAGCTTGAATGCTGCTCGAGGGGCCAGGAGGGAGGCAGAGCCAGCCAGGCGGCTGGAGCCCGAGCCCACAGGTGGCTCCAACACTGCGTCCCGGGGCCGGAGGTTCAGGGCGGGCCACCGCCCAGGGGGCGCTCGGATTTGTCCCCGCCGCTCGCTAGGAATTCCAGGAAATACACTACCCCGGTCTGAGGGGCGGGGCGGGGGCTCCGGCTGGGGGGCGGGGCGGGGCTCCGGCGGGGCGGGAGCGGGGCGGGGGCTCCGGCTTGGGGGCGGGGCCGGGCCGCGTTAAGAGGATCGTGGCGGGCCGCGGTCTGGGCAGGTCCCCCGGGTGAGCACCTACCGGCGGAGGGAGCATTGCTGGGGCGCACGCTTGGCACCATGACCCAGACGCCCGCCTTCGACAAGCCCAAAGTGAGCACGGGGGGGCCTTGGGGTCCGGGGGGTCTGGCTCCTTGTCTGGCTGGAGGGCTTAAGGGCGTCCACACCCCGGGAGCAAACCCGGGCCCCTGCAGCCAGCCGCTTTCTTCCCTCAGCTCAGGCCCCGGGGGTGCCTCCGGGCAGTTTAACGAGAGACAATGAGGCAGGGAGTGTCCTGAATCCCGAGGCGCCCCCGGCTGGCCTCCGAGTTTTGCTTCTGCCCCTGACTTGTCTTCTCTGAGTCTCAGTTTCACTACCTGTTAAATGGGCCTTGTTGGCTCCGCCAGCACCGGGTAGCTGTGTGAACCTAGGCAGGGGGCTTGACCTCTCGAACCTCAGCTGCAAAATGGGGCCCAGTGTCTACACCCATAGGCACCTAAAGTGCTGCGGAAACAGCTTTATGCTCCGACACTGTGATGGGTTTGCGAGCGCTGAGGATCTCGGGTTTATGGATAGGCCAGTCGGAAGGACCGTGCCATAGAGCCGAGGGAGGGGAACAGGGCGCCCCTCTCTCCCCACGAGGGGCTGAGTGGGCTTTAGGCCTTGGGTTCATTCCAGGCCAAGCCACAGCCACTGGCCCCAAGGGATAACTCCGTGGTCCCTCCTCCCACCAGCTGTGGCGTCTTGGGAATGGCTGGGTCAGGGAGGGTCTAGGCCCACTTGGCAGGGCTTTGGAGCACTGAGATTCAGTCCACAGAGGGGAAGGGTCCAGGAGTCCGCCCAGCAGAGTGAATGGGCTAGCAGGGTTTGAGACTGCTGGGGGTGGGGGGAGGGGTCACAGGAAGGAGTGAGCTGTAATCAGACTCCACTTCCTTCTCCGAGAAATGGGTGCGAATGATGACGGCAGATACCATAAAAGACTTGGTGAGTATCCCACGTGTGTGCGTGTGTGAGTGAGAGAGCGCGAGAGAGAGCTGGGTGAGAGCTGGAGGAGGTAAGGCCTGCCCCTCACTGCCGATGCCCCCACCACAGGGTAAATGCTCCGCTACTCTGCCACAAGTCAGTGCTGGGGAGCGCTCCTGCGGAACCCTACCCCACGCCTCCCCCGCACCTTGTCTGGGTGCCCCCATCTTCGGTGCCTGTTTCCTTGCGAGGGCTTTTTTTTTTTTCCCCTTTTCTTTTTAAAATGCTTTTGGATTCCCTCTGCCCTTGGGCGGGGGAACCACCTTACCTTGTTATGAATCCTAAGGCAGTAGACAAAGCCCCCTGACTGGAAGCGACATTGGAGCTATGGAGAGGATAGGTAACACTTCTGCAGAACTTGCTGTGTGCTCCACATCTGTCCCTGCAATACTTGTAACAGCCCTGTGAGGGAGAGGTCATTGCTACCATTTTTTGGCCTCACCCAATCCTCTCTGATTCCAGCTAGTGGGTTACTTCCCCTCTCTGGGCCTCAGTTTCCACACCTGGGAAATGGGCCCCACCTGCTTGTGGCTGGTGTGGTGGTGGGGGGGCGGTACAGAGTTAAAAGGGGGTGCTTGGGAGGGAAGGTAGAGTGTCCTCCTCTATGTAGGTGAAGATGTGATTGGATTTTATATCGCAAGGAGGGAATGTGCCTGCGCTGGCGGGAGAAGCAAGAAGGAGCCTGTCTCAGCCACTGCCTCCGGGGCCAGCTCCCCGCCTCCCTGTGGGGGGAACAGATAATTGTGAGAACTAGAATTAGTAGCTGGAGCTAATTGAGTTGTTAGGGCTCTGTGCCGGCTACCGTTCTCAACACATTACCTTTATTAATTCATTTGATTCTCTCAGTGATTCCATGAGACAGCTGGTATCATCCCATTACACAGATGAATAGAGGGAAGATTAACAAGGCCTAAGATCCACGGCACGGAGGTAGCCAAGCTGGGGTTTGAGCCCAGAGTGGGGGGCTGGCTTCAAATATCCCATGCCCCATCCAGCTTTCCTGATATTGCCTTTGGAGACGCCTCTGAGGTAGAGGTGCCAGGGCCCAGGTGTAGGCCTGTCTGGGACAGGAGTCTTTGCTGGGCTGGTTGGCTTCTTATGCCTACCACCGGGTGAGGCCCAGGGCCCCGGCCAGCTTTAAGAAGGCAGAGCAAGGGTGTGCTTTCCAAACTTAAAATGTTAACTCGAATCACCTGAGTGCCTCGTTAACATTCAGACGCTGAACTGGTGGGTTTGGGGTGGAACTTGGGAGGGTCCCTTCCAAGCTCTCAGGTGATGCTAATAACACGGCTAGACCACGGACCAACCTCGGTTTGAGGGGCAAGGCCTTATCTGGTCGCCTACCTGGTCTGATAGTGTTAATCTCACAAATACTTCCTGAGTACCTGTTGGGCACTGGAGGAGGTATAGGGAAGGTGGAGTGGTGGCCCTTACCAGTCTCCTTCTACACGAGGCAAGGCTGGAAAATCCTGTGGTGCTCAGGAGTTCTTTGGCATCCATGCCAAAGAACAGATGACAATGCTGGTCACCTGCCTATTTTTGTAATAACAGCGGCTGCCGGGTGCTTTTGGTGATTTACATCGCAGCGTTCTCTGGACAACTGGACGAGGTAGATATCTTCATCTGCCTTTACGTTACGGATGAAGAAACTGAGGCGTGGGGAGGGGAAGTGACTTGCCCAAGGCTACACAAAAGGAGTACCTGAAAGCTGTAGACAGGCAAGCGAGTTGGCCCAGGCCCGGAGCACACTTTCTACACTGTCCCTCCCCGATGCAGAGAACTGGGGCTAAATCTCCCACATCATTTTCTTTTAAGTAAGCTCTATGCCAGGGGCGTCTGGGTGGCTCAGTTGGTTAAGCATCGGACTCTTGGTTTCAGCTCAGGTCTTGATCTCACGGGTTTGCGTTGAGCTCTGCACTGACAGTGTGGAGCCTGCTTGGGATCCTCTGTCAAAAAAATAAATAAACTTAAAAAAAAAGTAAGCTCTATGCCCAATGTGGGGCTTGAACTCACAACTCTGAGATCAGAAGTCTCCTGCGTTACTGAGCCAGCCAGGCGCCCTGCCCACAAAATTGTTCTTTCTCCTATTTGCATGTTTACTCTGTATCAGGCACCGTTCTAACTGCTTTGCCTATGTTCATCCAATGCTCACAGTAGCCCTTTAAGGTAGGTCTTCTTCATTGACATCTGAAGAAATGGCAAAGAGAGGGGAAGGAACTTTATGCAAAGTCACACAGCCAGAAAGCAGAGCTAAACTTGAACCCAGTTCTACCTAAAACTGCCTAAAATTTGCAAGGCCAGCTGCCTTGCAAATTTGCCCTTACCACTTTGCCGGGAAGGCACTTAGAATCAGAGTAACCTTGGGCTTCAGATGGACTGAGGGTGGATCCCTGCCTCACTGTTCAGCAGCTACAAGAGCTCTGGTGGACATTTCTCTGGACCTCTGCTTTCTTCTCTGTAAAATGGGTTGGTTCAAATCAAAGTCGTGGGATCTTGGGGAAATTGTGCTGAGTGGCACTTGTGAAGTCCCCGGCTGGCAAGCAGCAGGCCCTTAAGTGTGTTTTCCCTCCCCCACCCAGGACTGCCGTGGGAGCCCCGGTGCCCTCTGGGAGGCCCCCTCCACCTTCAGAGTCCTTCTCATCTTTTGGACTTCCTGCCACAAAGCCCGTTGTTAGCACTTATTTGGGCTTTCAGTACTTTTTGGTTACTAGAGCCACCTGTGTTTAAAAAGCCCCTCAAAGAGCCCACCTGACCATTATAACTCAGATGGCCCTTGGGAGAGAAGGGAATGAATGAGATTAGATTTCAGGGAAGCCTTTTGTTTGACAGAGGAGGGCAGGACCAGAGAGGGTAAATGTGGTCACACAGTGAGGTGGGGGAGGCTGGCCGCAGTTCTGATTCTACGTCTAATCTTGGGGTTGGCTTGACCTGGGTGGGAAGGGGCCCTGTGAGCTGGGAAGGACTTGTTGACCTACCCAGTTGTCCTAGGAAGGTGCCCCCCTGGGGCGGGGAAGGATAGCACTGTAGCCTGGCTTCGGACAGGGGAGAAGAGGCGGCCAGGGGGTCCAAAGTGAGGTCCAAGCCTATCTGTACCCAGAGTGTTGGGGGGCAGGCTCACCCTCACCCCTTAAGGTTCTGAGGCCCCAGAGCAGCAAGGTGAGGGAAGAAACAAGCTTGGTGTCCTTGTGACGATGGAAGCAGAGGAGTGAGCTTTCCTCTCTGTACAGTGGGAATGAGCTGTGTATGAGCCTACATAAAACCTAGTGCAGGCCTGGCTCAGAGCGGGACACCCAATGCCGGCCGCTCCTGTTCGTTATCCTTGTCCGGGTTCTCAACCATTCTGTTTAGATTTTACCAGTATTGACTCAGCTCTCATCTGCAGGATGAAGGGAGCGCCCTGTGGCTGTTACAGCCTCTGGCTTTGACTCAAACAGCTTCCGGGGCACTCAGCCGTCTGTGGCTGAGGGCTGGTTCCTTAATCTGGATCTGTCTCCCCACCTATGAAGTGGGGAATAGCTGTGCCGAGCTCCTAGGCTGTTGCTCCACAGGATGTGCCCCTGGCTGAAGACACACCCTCCCATCTCTGAAACTGGGGAAGCTCACGGCAGCTACTGAACGCTCTGCTCTGCTCCATCAGGCCCCCAGGAAGCAGGTGGCACAAGGAGACTGCTCGGCCCCTTCAGGTCCACGCCTCTGAGCTGCATGAGCTCAGATGTGGCTGAGCACAGAGGACTTTCTAGAGGAAGTGTGGCTGAAACAGCTCGTCAGCCCAGGGCCGCTCTGCCTCCTGGTTTTCCCCCAAAAGTCAGCTGAGAGGCCATGGTGGCCTGTGGGCACCGGCTCATTGCCAAGACCGGGGCTAAGGAGGGAGAGGGTGTCCGGCTGGCTGTGGGCACCTGTGGCTCATCCAGGTTCTGGGGGCTGGTCAAGGAGTCCTGTCTACGCTGCCCTCTCCCAGCCCAAGGGGGTAGGTCGGCCCCTCCCTTGTTTCAGGGAGAGGACACAGCGCTGCTGACCTAGAACAGAGAGCGGAGGAAACAGTCACTTGGTCACTCGACATGTGCTGAGCGCTTTTTGCTGTGCTGGGCACTGTCCTAAACACTGAAGATCCAGCATAACGACACAGAGTCCACACTTTCAGGGAACTAATAGGGAGACAGACGTGTTAAGTAAATTTCAAAAGTCAGCAGGATGAAAACAAAACCGAATATTGTGTTTGGGGGCGCCTGGTTCAACTTGGGTGTGCTTTGAAGGCACACTGCCTGCCAGTTAGGAGCCAGAGTCCGATCTGGGAGTGCCTGGCCCAGGAGTCCATGGACCTATGTCCTTGTCCTGGCTCTGCCACGGACACCTCGGTGAGTGAATGCACCTCCCTGACCTCCACCTGGCTGGCTGGCGTCCCCTGAGAGCCAGACTCGGCACGTCTGCTCATGCCCCCACTGTGCCCAGCACCTGGGGGGAGCTTTAAGTTTTGGTAACTGAGGATGCTTCCTGCTCCTCTCTGGATTTCGTGAGTGCGTGTTTTTCAGATGCTGCTTGTGAGTCGGCCTCCTGGGGAGCAAGTGCAGGGGAGTGGGGGAGGGACTCCCTTGCAGAGAGGTCAGGTGGCTGGGCACAGGTCCGGTGCACGCTCCGGGGCGATGGTCTGGCCTGTGGGCGGGACGTGCGCTTGGAGACAGACTTGGGTTCTAACCCAGCTCTGCTGCTATCAGCCTGGGCAATGTCAGGCAGGTCACAGAGTTCCCTGGAGCTCAGCAAGCCCATCTGGCCTCTGTGGCACCAGGCTGATGTGTATACCTCTGTAAGGTGTACCTTGCCTGGGGGTCAGGATTAACTGAGATAAAGGACCTAATAATAGTAGGCAGCTGGTTATTGCTATTGCTGAATCACTTACTGAATCACTTATGGTAAACTCCCTGAGGCCAGGCCTGCAGGGAAAGTCTAGTAAGACTCAGTCTAGTGTCTCAGTCTAGTGTGACTCAGACCTGGGTTCAAATCCTGACTCTATCACTGCCTGCCTTTGTGTCCCTGGATATTTTTTGAACTTTCAGTTTCCACCTCTGTAAAATGGTAGTGAGGTTCCCACCTTGCTGTCGTTAAGGATGAAATCATTTAATGTGTGTGGATGGTCCAGTACGTCGTACTCAGTAAGTTAGAAGCTGTTCCTGGTTCCTGCTGTTCCTGCTGTTCCTTTTTCCTGAATGGGGACAAGAGAGCAGGGTCCCCACCCCAGTCTTGGAGCTTGCACCCCATTATCCTCTGGGGCATGCTGACATCTTCGTGGGTAGTGGCTCATCTCCAGAAAGCTCCATAAGAGGCCTGCCTGAGGAGCTTGGGCTGCCTGAGGAAGGGGGTTCCTGCCTCTGCTTCTCCCCTGACAGGAGTCAAGGCAGCTTTCCGGGAAGCCCCAGGAGCGGTGGGACCTGTAGGACACAGCGGGGCAGCAGGCCCTGCTTTCCCTGTCCCCAGGGGTGCTCTTGCCTCCTGCCTCTTTCCTCCTCCCTCCCTGCACTTCTGTCCCGGTTAGCCCGTGCGTGCGCGTGGGGCACTCCCAGTCCGGTCCGTGCCGCAGCAGGTGTCTCCTGCGGGTGCTTATCTCTAGTCCTGACTCCTGGGCAGCTCTGGCTTCTGTTCTGGCTTCCCCCTCACCTCCTTTCCACACGGCAGCCAGAAGGCACTTTTAGAGGTGACCTCCTATCCCAAACCCTTCCGTGGATCCGGCCTTAACTGTGACCTGTCCCTGCTCTCCACCCCCTTTCTACGGCCGCCTCCTCTCCCCACTATATCGTTCTCTGTATCACGCCAGTTCCCTCCCTGCTGCCTGATCCAGATGTTTGCACCCGGGGCTCCTCTGCCTGGAGCCCTTCCCTCTCCCTCCTCCTTTGCCCTGTCCAGCTCTTCCATTTGTCCCTTCTCAGGGGGAGCCCTCGGGCCTTCTCCGTAGCCTCGTAGCCTCGTGCAAATCGTCTTCCCCATCAGCGTTTAAGCCTGCCCCAGTCACTCCCACCCTACAGACCATTCTCTGGACCCACCTCTCCCTCTAGTCCTTTCTCCAGCGTTTTCTTCTCCTTCAGGAGTAAAATTCTGGAAAGAAGAATCCAAACTTTCTCCTTTTTTTTTTTTTTTTTTTTTTTTAAACCTCTACTTGTTTCTTCCCCTATTCCAGCGTGGATTCTGTCCCCCTCAGGCCTCTGGGATATTTCTGTAGGATAGTGCTTCTCAGTGTTGGCTATGTGTATTTAAAACTAACGATGATCCCATGTGCAGGCCCAAGGATGTGACTTCACGGACCAGGTTGGGCCTGGGTGTGGGTGACGTCCCAAAGCTTCCCAGGTGCTCCTAATGGGCACCCAGGGCTGAGAACCTCCCCTCCAGGGCCCCGTCCCCTGTGGCCTTAGCCCAAGGGACATGTTTCTGTTCTCCTATTGCTTGATGTCTGGCAGGACCTCACTGTGTCAGTTTCCTGTAGCTGCTGTGTAACAAATAACCACACACAGTAATGGGAATTTCAAACAATAGAAATTTTCGGGGCACCTGGATGGCTCAATTGGTTAAGCAGCCAACTTTGGCTCAGGTCGTGATTTCACGGTTCATGGGTTCAAGCCCCCTGTCGAGTTCTGTGCTGACAGCTCAGAGCCTGGAGCTGCTTTGGATTCTGTGTCTCCCTCTCTCTCTGCCCTTTCTCCACTCCTCCCTCTCTCTCTCTCTCTCTCTCTCTCTCTCAAAAATGAATAAACATTAAAAAAAAAACACCTTTTTTTAAACAATAGACATTTTCTCCCTGTTCTGGAGGTCAGAAGGCCAACACCAAGGTGTCAGTAGGGTCACACACCCTCTGAGAGGCGCATCTGTTGGCAGCTTCCGGTGGCTCTAGGCTGTCCTTGGCTTGTGACCACTCAGCTCCCATCTGCCTCAGTGGTCACACTGCTAGGAGTTTTTCTTAAAACCCTGCTTCCCTCATAAGGAGATGGGTAATTGCATTATCTAGATAATCTGGGATAAACTCCTCAGAACTTTAAACCACCTGTTTTGCCAGGTGAGGAAATCTGTATCTCTCAGGATTCAGATCTAGCCATATTTGGGTGGTTACCATTCTGATGACCTGCTGGGCCACTCCTCCTCAAAATCTTTTTTGTTTTGTTCATTTTGAGAGAGAAGAAAGAGAATCCCAAGCAGGCTCTGCACCCTCAGCGTGAAGCCCTACTTGGGGCTCGAACCCACGAACTGTGAGATCATAACCTGAGCCGAGATCAAGAGACTTTCGACTGACTGAGCCACCCAGGCACCCCTCCTCCTTAAAATCTGATTGTCCCTAGGGGCGCCTGGGTAGTTCAGTCGGTTAAGTGTCCGACTTCAGCTCAGGTCATGATCTCACGGTTCGTGGGTTCAAGCCCCACATCGGGCTCTGTGCTGACAGCTCGGAGCCTGGAGCCTGTTTTGGATTCTGCGTCTCCCTCTCTCTCTGCTCCTCCCCTGCTCACACTCTGTCTCTCTGTCTCTCTCGAAAATATTGAAAATTAAACAAAAAATCTGATTGTCCCTTGCCTTCCTGACACCACACTCCTGGTTTCTCTTCTGCCTCTCTGACAGCTCTTCTCCAGGTTCAACCTCCCGTGTAAAGCCATTGGGTGCTGGTGCTCATGGAGGCTTCCTCTCTGGCCCCTTTCTTCACACCTTCTCCCTGGTGAGGTCATTCAAGGCCACGGCTTCATCATCCATATTCCTACTTGCATTGCCGGCCTCCATCTCAAAGCACTCTGGAACTTTCCTTCCTGGTTCTGTCCTTTTACATGTGGAGGGCTCAAAGGTATCCTAGCTTAACGAAGATCAAACTGACCATGTCTCTCTCCTCTTACCCCTGCCCTACCTTCCCTCTGAGCGCTGGGGTTTCTTCCTGGGCTGCGCCCAGAGCATGGGAATCGCTACCCATACCCACCAAGGCCTAACCCGAGGCATCATCCTTGACCCCTTTTTCTGTCCCCCTGCTTTTCCATGTCCTCTTTGCCACCCTGGTTCGAGGCACCATCATCTCTCATAAACTTGACCTTCATAGCCTCCAGCTGGTTCTGCTCTGAGTATCTTCCCCCTCTAGCTGGCTTCAAACCCTGTCATAACTTCTCTGTGCTCTCAAGTTAAAACTTGACTCCCTATGGCCTGGGTGGTCCTGCAGCCCCTCCAGCCCCACCACCCCTCTCTTCTTGGAGCCGTGTGTTAGTTCTTCTCCACACCACATGTTTTCCTATTGCCTTTGCCTGTGCTGTCCCCCCTGCCTAGAATGCTCTTCCTGTTTTCCTCCTCACCCTGCCTTTGCCTCATTGGTTCCTCTCTATCTTTTGGATCTTGGCTCAAGCTCTGCTTTCTCCAGGAAGCCATTGTTGGCCTTCTAGCTGGGTAAGGTCTTTTGTTTATTATCTCTTTTGTAGGACTGTTTATGCCTCTCAAGGACTTGTCTTGGCTTGTGAGTGTACATTTGTCACTGTGACATTTACTTCCACTTCTCTTGCTGGACTGTAAGCATCACGGGAGCGGGACTCTGTCCCTTTAGATTTGCTCTCCATTCCTAGCACCCAGCAGGGCCTCAGCAGTTTGGTGAATGCAGGACTCTTCACTGGCAGCGTTTCAGCATCTGTTACGTGCTGGCCTAGCGCACTACATGTGTGAATGTCGTTAAGCCTCACGAAGCCCCAGGAGAGAGGCATGTTAACCGCCCTATTGGACAGACGAGGACGCCAGGACACTGGAAGTGAAGTAACTTTGTCCAGGCCGCCAGAGAGGGAGTGGAGGAGCCTGGATTCCAGATCTGACCACAAAGGACCCTGCCTCTCTGGCGGGATCCTCAGCACAGCCACGTGAGGGTTAAGGATAAAAAACCTCACAGGCTCAGGGAGAGGAGGGCCCCTGTCTAGGGTCACACTACTGCTTGGCAGTTCCCTGGGCTGGAAGCTTCAGTGTTCCCAATGCTGACCGTTTTTCTGTTTTTTGAGAATGCAATGAACGGTTAGCTAAGTGGGCATTGAACTTATTTTGTCAGGGAACCAACAACTCCTCTGAGCCTGGGGGTGAGTGCCACTGGCTCCTTTGCAGGCTGGATGACTTCTGGAAAGATCTGATTACTCGGACCAAATTCTGGGAGGAGGGCTTGGCAGCTCTGTGCCTCTGAGGCCCGGGGCTGGGTTTCCTCTACAGGAAGCGGCTCAGGTGGGTGTTCCTGGGATTCCCGGGAGCCGGTGGCTTCCTCCCCAGCCAAGGCAGCTACTTTTGTGTCCAGGTCCCCAAGTTCCAGAGAAGGGCCCAACCTGGGATCTCTAGATCTCCCCCTGGCCCAGGAAAAGTCACTTTCCTGCTGTCTCTGAGTACCTGGTATGCTCATCTTTTTTTTTTTTTTTTTTTTTTTTTTTTTAACATTTATTGATTTTTGACAGAGAGAGACAGAGCGCAAGGAGGGGAGAGAGAGAGGGAGACACAGAATCTGAAGCAGGCTCCAGGCTCCGAGTGTCAGCACAGAGCCTGATGCGGGGCTCGAACTCACAGAGTATGAGATCATGACCTGAGCTGAAGTCCAACACTTAACGGACTGAGCCACGTAGGTGCCCCCTGGTATGCTCATCTTAACAGCTTCTGGAAGATGCCCTGGCCGAGAGCGGTGTCTGCTTCCTGTGGGCCATACACATCCACCTACACTGTCTTTTTTTTGTTTTTTTAATGTTTATTTTTGAGAGAGAGAGAGACACACACAGACAGAGACAGAGTGCTAGCGGGGGAGGGACAGAGAGGGAGGGAGACACAGAAACCAAAGCAGGCTCCAGGTTCTGAGCTGTCAGCACAGAGCCTGATGGGGGAGGGGGGATGGTCTTGAACTCACAAAGTGTGAGATCATGACCTGAGCCAAAGTTGAACACTTGACTGAGCCACCCAAGCATCCAACACTGTCTGGTTTTTTTTTGTTTGTTTTTTGTTTTAAATCCTTAGAGTTGTTCGTGGAGAGGGAGGCAGAAATACTCTGTTTTGTAGCTGAGAAACTGGTTCTGAGAGATCAAGAGTCTTAGATGAGGTCACACAGCCAGCAAAGGGGCAGATCTGGGAGTCCAGTCTGATGGGTGGTCTCCAAAGCCTATGTCCTTAAACTCCTGGCTTTGTGTGTCGAACATTTGTGGGGTTGTGTGTGTGTGTGTAGAGAAAGATCACCAAGATGGCCAAGTATCTGGTACCCTTTCTGGAATACTGGAAGGATCTTGTGTCACCTAATATTGATTCCTGATAATTGTGCTTAAGTGACATCTGCTTTTGCTTTTGAAGATGGGGCCTGCGTTTTGAAATCCACTGTGGATATTCACAGGTCCAGGAAGTCTGTGGCCAACACTTTTTAATACTGGATTTTGTTGAGTGAGTTGGTGGAGAGCAGACACTGCCTGGGTGGGGGCAGTGGCTGGGGCTCCATAGCTCCTATGGTACCGTGGTTGGCCTCGTGTTTAAGAGCACCGGCTCTGGGATTGAACTTGGGTTACGATTCTGGTTCTGCCATTTACCAGCTGTGGTTGAGAACCAAAGCACTAGGCTGGGTTCCTGCCTCTATGGCTTGCTGTGTGGCCTTGGGCAAGTTATTTAACCTCCTTGAACCTCAGCTGTGGTTGAACCTGTCTGTGGTCTTAACTGTTAAAGAGCTAGAGATGACCATTAAACCCGCCCCACAGACGAGGATGAAACAAGGTGGTGTGTGTAAAGAGTTTAGTGGGGCATATGTTGTAAGTGTCCAGTTGATGGGACTAATGGTATCATGGTCGTTGTTAACGCAAACCCTCTGGAAGGTACTTCAGGCATTCATGGGTGTCTGTTCCCCTCCCCCCTTGTTTCCTCTCTCTACCCCCTTGTAGGTGGAGCTGCATATCCACCTGGATGGGGCCATCAAGCCTGAAACCATCTTATACTATGGCAAGTAAGTCCTTGGATAAGAGACCTTCCTCCCCAACATTTGGGGATATTTGGGGGCCCACAGTTCAACCCAGAGGACTCTGGAGAATTCCAGGGTTGTTCCTTCCTATATCTCCATGGAATCAAGCTGGCCCCCCGGCCGGAACAAGGTGGTCTGTGGACAAACGAAGGCCCCTCAGCTCTGGGTGGGAGACCCACAGCCCAAGTCTTCTGCTTTCTGTGCTTCTCTTTCTTCCTGCTGCCAGGTGAGCCAGGAAGAGCTTGCCCTGCCTCACACGCAGACAGGTGCACACACACGTGCGCACACACACACGAGGAGGCAGTCCCCAGGACGGAACCGGTCACTGTGTTTTGAATCCGTAGGGTCTATGGCAGGTGATGCACCCACACAGGATGCTGGGACCATTTGCTGAGCATCTCCTCGTGCTGGGCCGCGAGGCTGAGCCCTCTCCTTGAGTCAGTGAATTTAATCCTTCCACACTTGGAGGAGGGAGGGTGTTGCTATCCCCATGTCACTGAGGAGAGCCAGGGGCTCAGAGAAGTGAAGGCAGTAGCCTGAGGCCACATAACCATAAACAGAGTCTAAAATTGACCCAGGGTCATCTGATCCCCAGGGCTTTCCCTATGTGACCCTGGTCATAGCCTGCTGGGGGATGTGGACAGGAGGCCCCTCCTCTGGGGGCCATTCTTCACCTTCCAAGCGAGAATGTGCCTCCTGTCTTGGCTCGCAGTCACGTGGGTGGGTTGAAGGGTCCCTAGTGCCCCCCCAGTGAGGGACACCCGGCCCTCCCTCCCCACGTCAAGGGCTCATGGTGGCCCTTCTCTTGGGTCTAACACTTAACAGCAGGGACTTTAGAGGCCAGTGGGTCCGGATGCAAATGTGAGCACACCATTTCCTTGCTGCAACCTTGGCCTCTTTCCAGAACTGACCTGGGAGATGGGGGCCCCTTCTGCCACCCACCCCTCCTTCCGGGGACTGTGCTCTTCACCTGTTTGCTGGGCACTCCTTCCCTGTGGAGCTGGGAGGACTCCGCCTCTCTCGTTGCCTGGAGCAGTTCAGCTCAGACCCACGTGTGAACACTCTGCTCCGTAAACCAGAGTCCCCTGGCCTCTCCAGATGCCACCGTTCCAGAGAACTAGCGATGTTGGGGAGTCTGTCCCCCAACTCTCCGGAGCATCTCTTCCACCTCTGAGAGCTGGGGACAGAGGTCTGGTGGGAACACACTTCTCCGCCTTGTCCTACTTACACAGACCTCACTCTGCCCTAGGGAGTTGCTACTGATGTAGTTTTTGACTCCCCTACGTCACTGACCTTGTGCCGAGTGCCATAGGAGCGCTGCACCGGGGCTGACGTACTCCATCCTCACGACAGCTTGTGAGGAGGTACCACTGTTGTCCCCATTTTGTGGAGGAGGACACCGAGCCCTGGCAGGTGAGGGGACTTGTCTAGTAAGCATGGGTGTGGCCCCGAGTCCACACGCTGAACATTAACTCCTGCCAGCAGGAGGCTTAGGGGAAGCCGTGCCCAGAAAACCCTTAGCTCAGGGTTAAGCACCGTGTCCATAAAGGGCACTTAATGATGGTGTTATTAATTATAAGTCGTGGCTCCAGCTGAGTGGGGTGAAGCTGCTTGGCTTATCTCGGCCTGTCCTTTGCCCGTGTGGAGGAGGGCTGGCCGTTCCCCCACGGCCCCTAATGAGGCCATTAAGGCGGGTTACTGGCACCGGGATGGGATCTCCTGGCAGGTGCTAGTTCAAGGAGTCAGCGGGCACGTGGTGGTGGAGGAGCAAGGAGGCCTGAGTCCGGGACGGGGTAGAGAGAGGAGGGAGGGGAACCGCCCCTGTGGGGATGCTGGTCGGATTTGCTGTCCCCACGTCGCCTTGGCATCAGGAGCAGGGGAGGGGCTTTGTGGGCCCCGGGGAAGGGGTGTCACCGGTGCCAGCTGGAGCTTGAGCTCGAGGCCAGCAGGCGGGGGACCAGGGAGTCGGTCAGACGCAGCTGTGGATGCCCATAAACACACTGGAGGACTTCCTAGGTGTGGTGGGCTGAGGAAGGAAAGAAGGAAGACCCTCCCTCCCTCCCTGTCACCAAATCCAGTGGCGCCTCTTCTGCCTCTGTGATTTGGGCCTCCGTTGACCACGTTCGTGCCCGCTGCTTCCCTCTGCTCCCATGATTCTGTCCTCTCGGGTGCTTCTCCCACCTCCTTCTCGATCTCCTCGTGACCCTGTCAGCCGTTTTGCCAAAGCGCATTCTGAACGTGGGCTCGCTCTCCTCCCTTTGCCGCCCTGGCCTGAGCCACCAGCATCCCCGCCTGGCCTGTGGCAGTGGCCTCCTGACTGGTCTCCGGGTGGCCGCTCTGGCCTCCCCCGTCTCCTGTCCCCACAGTACTGTAGCCGAAGCAACTGCCTTAAAGCAGAGTCTGACCAGCCCCCCTCCCCTGCTCAAGCCCTCCTACACTCCCAGCTTGCTTAGGGGCAAAGCCAAAGTCCACCCACGGCCCTTACAGACCTGCAAAGCTTGTGTGGCCTCTCTGACCTCTTCTGCTACTTAGTCCACACTGGATGTTTCTCAAACCTGCCAGACTTAATAAACAGAGAGGTCGAGTAACTCTCCCAGGGTCACACAGGCTTTAAGGAACCCAGTCCGTCAGGCTTTGGAACTTGCTGTCTTACGCTGGACACGTAAATAGCCTCATTGCTTCTCTGTTCCCTGCAAAGAAAGTACTGTCTGTTTTACTGACAAGGATGTGGAGGTCCCCGGATGGGACAGCTCCTACCCTGGGTGATTTGGCACCTACGGCAGGGGGATGGACTTTGACCTCCAAATCCTGAGCTCCTCTTCCTCACGGGGCCCTCTGGCCAGGCTCCCTGTGGCCGCATCACCCACCACGGCCGGAAGAGGACTGGCCAAGGCAGGACTGACTGGGGTGTAGGGACCATCTGAGGACCAAGCTTGGTCCCGGGTGGAGCCTTTGCTGCCGAGTGGCTGTGGTGGCAGGAGGACCCGGGGCCCTAACGGGAACTCCTTCTTGCCTCAGCGTTGGGTCCCAGACTGGAGCTTTACAGCTTGGTCTAAGCAGCTTCTGCAGGCCCAGTCGCGTGTGAGATCCTGAAGAGTGTCCCCTGTTTGTTTCCTGCTGGGACTGCAACAGTAGCTCTTGGATCTGTTACCCGCACGGCGGCCAGAAGGAGCACTGAAACCTCTTCATGCCGCTTCCCTGCTTGAAATCCTTCAGCGATTTGCTGGTGCTTTGGGGGTAAGGCCCTGACTTAGCCCCATTGGGCTCCGCCTGCCCTCTGGCTCGTCACCTACCACTGACCCCACTCTGAGCTCCAGCCTCCCTATGCCTCACCTTCCCTCCTGGCTTCTGCCTGGAGCCCCTCTTGTTCCCTCTGTCTCTTTTCTAGTTCTGCTTAAGGGGCGCCTGGGTGGCTCAGTCGGTTAAGTGTCTGACTTCGTGATCTTGCGGTTCGTTAAGTTCGAGCCCCGTGTCGGGCTCTGTGCTGACAGTTCAGAGCCTGGAGCCTGCTTCCGATCCTGTGTCTGCCTCTCTCTCTCTCTCTCTCTCTCTCTCTCTCTCTCTCTCTGCCCCTCCCCCATTCATACTCTGTCTCCCTCTCTTTCTCAAAAATAAACGTTAAAAAAATTTTTAATTCTGCATAACTGTCCCCTCCTCTAACCGGCCTCCTCTGACCACTCTGTCAAAAGATCTCTTGGTGGCTGATGAGGAGAGAGTCTGGAGAGGGGGGCACTAACGGGACAGACATTTAGGAAGGAAAATAAGTGGGACTTGGGGACTGGCTGCTGGTGGGCAACGCAGATGGAGTCCCAGGGGAGGCCCCCCACCGTGGGTTGGGCAGCTGGGGGGTTGGAGGGGCTATATTTGGGGATGTGGAGCGTGGGGCAGGGAGGGGAGAGGTGGCAGGAGGTAGGTGGTCTATCTTGGTCACTGCCGTCCCATCCAGTGCCTGGCCCGCCCTAGGCCCTCAAGTGGTGATGTGTAGAGGCAGAGATTTCTGGATTTTCAGGTGAAAATCTTGAAAGAGGAGGAGTCCATCCGGACAGGTGTGTAAAAGGGACAGTCTGAAAGCATGTCAGGAGGAAGAGCCCCGCCAGGAAGCGGTGGTCATGGGGGCTGGAGGAAGACCGGTAGGGGAGCCGCACAGAGCAGGTCCAGCAGGGCCTATGCAAGCGTGGCCACTGCATCTGACCACGTGAGCGCCAAAGCCTTCCTCTGCTGCCACCACCAGCTCCCAAACACAGCACTTAAATGGTCCTGGCTCGGGGGCGGGGGGACTCGGTCCCTGGGGATGACCTTCTGAGGGTGGCCTTGGGGCAGGCTGCCCGGCAACGGAAGGATCAGGGGGCCCACGCTGCCCTCTGTGCCGGGACCACACCAGGGATGCCATCTCCCCCACGGTGTCCTGTGGGGACACGGGGCTGGGGGGAGGCGGGGGGGTGGGGGCTGGCTGCAGACTGGGGGTCACTCCTGGGCCGCCGGGAGGAGAGGAGAGCCTACGTCGGGGCCTTAGGGATTTAAGTGGGGAAGCATCGTAGTATTTTAGTGACCGAAGTCAGTAAAGAATGTAAACAACTATTCAAACTTCGGTTTCTCTGGCGATTCCTTCCTTCCTTCCTTCCTTCTTTTGTTCTTGCTTTGCGGATAACCGGGAGCTCCAGCCTGATCTAGTCACCTGATTAACTGTTTGCTCCTATTTTTCGTCTCTTGTGGTACTTGCTAGAGGCGTTTCGCCGCTTTATTTTCCATTCATTTTATTATATCCTTACGATGATTGGCGCCATATTCTTTTAGGTTTCTGGGAGCCCTTACCCTCTGGTTGTCCCCTTCCTGAAAAGGATGCTGTGTTTCAGGGACGTGACCTCTTCACCTGTCCCTGAGGCGCTTCGTTGTCAGGGTTTCAGGTTTTCTTCTGTTCTCTGTGTTGTTTCCTCAGAGCCCCTTCGGTCTCCTGTTTTGTCCCTTCATGGTAGAAGCGTGTCTGGTGTTCTTAAAAGTGGGGCAACTGAGGCCCAGGGGGACACGGGAGTCGGAGCAGAGGAGCCCAGCCCACCTGCGCACCCCGCCGCCCGCGGCTGAGAGGAGGCTCTGGTCCAGAAGGGCTATTCTGGGCGAGCCCCACACGGGGTCTGCGGGCAGAGAGGGGAGACCGCTCCGAGGTGGGTGGCCGGCCCCCCATGCCTTCCCATGAGCCTCCACCAGACACTCCCAGCTCAGTGCGCAGGACGGGCCTCTCTGATGTGCCGGCCAGATGGAGGACGGAGGGGGCAGGTCTGGCGCCTGCCCCGGGCCTTGTGTTGCTGCAGTTAGTGCCCCGATAACCCCTGACCTGGCATAAGCCCAGCTGGCTCTCCCCACTCCTGGGGCTGAGGAGGAAACTGTGGGCTTGCCCTGGCAGCTTCTCGGGTCCCAGGCACCAGGGATGTGCGTGTGTGTGTGTGTACAGACTTTAACTCCGGTTATCCCCTCTTACGACTCCCTGGCTGGTCACAGCCTTGGGGACAGGAGCTGCTGGAAGGATTCCAGTCTGGGTTCTAAACGCCCCAGGCCTCAGTTTTCCCATCTGTTTAACGGGAGGAGTTGGGTGGAGAGATCCCGGGTTTCATGTTCTGGCTCCTCTGAGGGGTTGGTTGGGTCCCGCTCAGGAGTGGCCCCGCTGCCCTCACGGTTCTGTTCCCAGGAAGAGGGGCATTGCCCTCCCCGCTGACACCGCAGAGGAGCTGCAGGACATCATCAGCATGGACAAGCCCACCAGCCTCCCAGATTTCCTGGCCAAGTTTGACTACTACATGCCTGTCATCGCGTGAGTCACCCCCCACCCCCGCCCCAGGCTCTGGGTGACTCCCATTCCCTGTGGCCTGTGCCTCCATCCTTGAACGTGATGTTTTTCTTCAACTTCTATGGAAAAGTGACCGGGGGTGAGGTCAGGAGCTCAGATCCTAGTGTCTGATCCTGTCACCAGATAACTGTGACATGGGGAAAATGTACCCTCTCTGGGCCTCTGTTCGCTTATCTAGACAGTGGGGCTCGTGATCCCATCTACCTCCTAGGACTGGAGTTTGGAACGGACACAGCACTGTCCTCTGTTACGATGAAGATACCTTCATGGACAGCCAGGCACTGGTGTTTTTGTTTTTTAATGTTTACTTAGTTTTGAGAGAGAGAGAGAGAGAGAGAGAGAGAGAGAGAGAGAGAGAGAGAGACAGAGCACGAGCAGGGGAGGGGCAGAGAGAGAAGGAGACACAGGATCCGAAACAGGCTCCAGGCTCTGAGCTGTCAGCACAGAGCCCAACGCGGGGCTCGAACTCACGGACCGTGAGATCATGACCTGAGCCGAAGTCAGACGCTTAACTGACTGAGCCACCCAGGCGCCCAAGGCACTGGTGTTTTCATGTTACCTTTCATTCCTTCCATCTTTTAATAGCAGAGTCTCTTTGATCTGGAAGAATAAGTGTGCAGCTCCCAGAACTGTACTCTTTGTGGTTGGCAACAGTCCTGCCAGGTGGACATGCTCCTCGTTCGCAGAGGAGAAATGAAGGCTCAGGAAGTATAGGAGCATGGCCAGGACCACATAGCTGCAAGGGGTGAAGCCCAGATTCTTCCCCTGATGCCACCTTGAGCTTCCTGGCACGAGGCAGAGTTTCCCAGGGCCGGTGAGAGTCAAGCCTTTGCAGTCTCTGCTTCCGGAGCTCTGGAAGGGGAAGAAGCAAACGGGCTGGAGGCAGTCAGGGAAAGCTGCCTAGAGGAGGAAGTATGGCCCAGGCTTTGGGATAGATAAGGTGTGATGTCGTCCAGAGGGCTGGACCTGAGGAAAGGTTTGGAGCACGTGCCCATTATGGGTTGTTGGAGGGCCAGTGAAGAAGGTATTGAGGCAGATGGAGGCCGTTGGCTAGATTCACCATCTGACCTACTGTAGGTTTTATTTTTTAATTTTTTTTTTTAAAGTTTTATTTATTTTGAGAGAGAGAGGAAGAGCATGAGCAGGGGAGGGGTGGGGGGGGGGGGTGGGTGGAGAGAGAATCCCAAGCAGGCTCCACGCTCAGCCCGGAGCCGACCATGAGATGAGCGGATATCGAGTCAGATGCTTAACCGACTGAGCCACCCAGGCGCCCCCTACTGTAGATTTTACGTTTTGCTTATTTACTTGCCTGCCTTGCTCAACTGTAGGCACTGCAGGGACGGGGATTTTGTCCGCCTTGTTTGCTGTATCCCCTGGGCCTAGGACCGTGCTGGTCACAGTGGGGAATGAATGCATTCCACAGCTGTGGGGCATGGGGGCAATCTGGCACCCTCTTCCTGGGAGGCCAGCTCCCCTGCGGCAGGTCTGAGGTCCCAGACCCAGGCTCTGCCCCTGCCCCACAGGGAAGGCAGCAGCTGTCCCCCAACCTCATCCGCAAAGGCATGGTCCCCTTTTCCTGGGAGTTGGCCAACTTCCCCAAGACACTTCCCTCACACATTCTAGTAACCATTTTCTGTTTTCACTCTTCATGGTGGAAACTTCCAGCTAGGCACAGTTCATTGTCACTTGAGTACTTAGAATGGCCCTGGCAGGTTAAATGTGCCTTGCTTCTAGAGCCAGCACTCCGCTACCAACAAAACCACTTCAAGCATCTGTCTGTTCTGCTCTAAGCACTGGCCTGGGTGAGTTTTATGATGTTTAACGTGTTTGTCCTCACGATCACGTTTGACATGAGCAGCAGGCTGACTCACAAGAGTCCCGCAAGAGGTAAGTGTGGGAGCCGGAATTCAAGTCTGAGTCGCGAGTTTCTCCCCGACCCCAGGGTACCGTCTGGATTTGTCCATTCTCTCTCGCCTTAGTTTTATTGGGGTATAATTGATAAATAGAAATTATGTGCCTTTAAGGTGTTTTGATGTGTATATCCAATCGCTTCTCGGCCTTTTGGCTAAGATCAAGTGTTGATGTGTATATCCATTGTGAAACGATCATTGCAGGCAAGCTAAGTTAACATATCCATCACTGTGGATAGTTACCTTTTGCTTTTTTAAAAAAATATTTTTTTAATGTTGATTTGAGAGAGAGAGAGAGAGCGTGAGTAGAGGAAGGACAGCGAGAGAGAGAGAGACAGAGAGAGAGAGAGAGAGAGAGAGAGAATCTAAAGCAGGCTCTGAGCTGTCAGCACAGAGCCTGACATGGGGCTTGAACCCATGAACCGTGGGATCACGACCTAAGCCGAAATCAAATGCTTAACCGACTGAGCCACCCAGGTGCCTCCCTTTTTCTTTTTTCTTGCCTTTGTGTGTGTGTGTGTGTGTGTGTGTGTGTGTGTGTGTGTGTGTGTGTGTGTGAGATGGGAACACTTAAGCTCTACCCTTCTAGCAAATCTCCAGTATGTGATACAGTATGGTTACCTATGGTCACCATGCTGTACATTAGGTCTCCAGAACTTACTCATCTTGTGGAACTGAAATTTTGTACCTTTTGCCCAACATCTCCCAATCTCCCCTTTCCCTGCTCAACCTGCCCCTGGCAACTACTGTGGTAATTTCTGCTTTTACGAGTTGGACTGTTTTAGATTCCACATATGAGATCATGCAGTGTTTGTCTCTCTGCGTCTGGCTTATTTCACTTAGCATAATGTCCTCCGGCTTCATCCATGTTGCAAATGGCAGAATTTCCTTAAGGCTGAATGCTGTTTCAGTGTGTGTGTGTGTGTGTGTGTGTGTGTGAGAGAGAGAGAGAGAGGGAGAGAGATTTATCCATTCATCTGTCAGTGGACCTTGAGGTTATAACAATGTCTTCACTGTCATAAATAATGCTGCAGTAAACATGGCAGTGCAGATACCTCGGTGAGATCCTGACTTCATTTCCTTTGGACAAATATCCAGAAGGGGATTGCCAGATCATATGACAGCTTAGTCTTAATTTCTCAAGGAACCTCCACATGGTTTTCCACGGTGGCTGCAAAAATTTGCGTTCCTGCCAGCAGTGCACAGGGGCCCCTCTTCTCCACACCCTCACCATCACTTGTCTCTTTGATCGTGGCCATCCTAACAAGGTGTGAGGTGTGAGTTTGTGGTTTTGATTTGCATTTCCCTGATAGTGATGCTGAACACCTTTTCATAAAACCGGGCCATTTGTATGTCTTTTGAGAAATGTTTATTCAGGTCCTTTGCCCGTTTTAAAAATCAGATTATTGTTCCCAACCCTTCTCTTCCCTTCCCAGGGGCTCCCGGGAGGCCATCAAAAGGATCGCCTATGAGTTTGTCGAGATGAAGGCCAAGGAGGGCGTGGTGTATGTGGAGGTGCGTTACAGCCCGCACCTGCTGGCCAACTCTAAAGTGGAGCCGATCCCCTGGGACCAGGCAGAGTGAGTGACCACCTGGAGGGGCCGGTCCCAGGCTATGGTGGGATGGGTCAACCTGAGACTCGGGGGCAGGCTGGTAGGAGCCCCTGACCTAACGTTACGCCCCCTGGTCCTGTCCATGCCCTCAGAAAGTTAAGGTCCTGTCCTTAACTCTGTCACAAGAGACATTCCCAGCCCTCATCTGGGCTGGCTGGCTGGCCTGCTGGCTGATTTATTTACTTATTTACTTACTTATCTACCTTTGGAAAAAGTGGGCGTCTGTGTCTTGCCTCCTTTGTCCCGGACACAGACCCACAGTCTAGAAACATTAACCCCCTCATTCAGTGACTTCTAGGTGTCCTGTTCTAACCCTGTGATTGAAGTGAGTGTGGCACATTCCTGCCCCTCTGCCGGGACCCCAGGGGTCTCTAAGTGGCATTGCCCAACCCCACTGCCCCCTTCTAGCTACAACTCTGATACATGCGGACTAGTGGGAATCTGAGCAGGCAGGCTTATCAGTGCCCGGCATCCACAGGGAGGGTTGTGTCTGACCAGCACCCCCCACCCCCGCCCCACACACCTTCCAGTCTGGAAGTGCCCCAGCAAGCCGGAAGTGGGGTGTGCCAGGGCTGGGGGCCATGTCTTTCTCCCCAGAGGCGGTGGGTTCATGGGGGCTGAAGCCGCTTCAGAAGACTCTTCTCTCTCTCTCCCCTCAATGCCCCCCACATCCCAGTCCCGGGGCTGTGTCCTTTAGACCTTTGCCTCTGCCCCATCCCTACTCTTCTCCCCCCACAGAGGGGATCTCACCCCCGACGAGGTGGTGGCTGTGGTGAACCAGGGCCTGCAGGAGGGAGAGAGAGACTTTGGGGTGAAGGTGCGGTCTATCCTGTGCTGCATGCGCCACCAGCCCAGTGAGTACGCCCTCAGCCCTGCCCCGGGCCGCCCCTCTGACACCGGCCGATCCCCCAGCCTGGCCCTGGAGCCACATCCGGGCTTCCCCTGCCCCCAGCACCATGGTGCTGAGCCCCTCAGCAGGACCTTGGGGCTTCGGGCTCGGAACTCCTGGCAGCCGAGAGACGCTTCTCCCCAGGGAGATGAGGCCTGACGGCCACGTGACCTGCAGGCAGCACAAATCCAAAGGAACCTGAACAACAGAAAAAAAAAATCTAGGCCAGGTTCCATGTACAGAGACTTGCACGTATTTTCTCTGATCCTTGTAGCAGCCTGTGAGGTAGGACAGCCGTTGTTTCCCCTCTGATAGATGAGGAGACTGAAGGGCGGGGGAGCCTCTCTCTCCTCAGTCAGGAAGGCAGAAAGCCCACGCGAGAACACAGGGTCATCTGGTGCCAAAGCCTGTGACCGTTCACCCGTTTTTAAACCCTTCATGACGCCTTGATTGGTTAAGAGGACGGAGTATGCTAGCAATACATCCAGTAGCGCTCGTGTGGGGTCTGTTCTGGGCTTCCGTGTTAAACCGGGGGGTCTCCATCTCCTCATGAGCCAAGTGAGGCTTAGCTCACCCCGCCCCCTCGAGGGCAGAGGTGGGGTCAGGTGAGACACAGCCATTTGTTGTCGACCAAGCCAGGCCCCGCCCTCGGCACTTTCCACACAGGGCCTGGCCAGGGGCCGATGCGGTGGCAGCTGGAGTCCTCTCAGAGGAGAGGAAAGCGAGGCCCTGGATGGAGGGGTTGGCCAAAGGCCACGTGCTTAGGCCATGGCCAGCGGGATCTGAAGACCCAATGTGGGCCCCCCGCCTTGCCGCTGGGCTCAGGTTGGGGTACAGTGAGCGGGGGGGGTGGGGGGCCTCTCCTCGGTGATGCCATCAGAGACCCGGTGGGCATCTTGCCCACAGACTGGTCCCTGGAGGTGGTGGAGCTGTGTAAGAAGTACCAGCATCAGACTGTGGTGGCCATTGACCTGGCTGGAGACGAGACCATCCAAGGGAGCAGCCTCTTCCCGGGACACGTGAAGGCCTACGAGGTGGGTCCCGCAGGAAGGTGGGGAGGGCGACACCGGGTGAGCACCAGGAGCTGGCTTCCACCCAGGAGGGAGAGGTCACACGGACTGGGGTGCGTGAGGCCTCCGCGGTCCCCTAGTGCAGCTTAGTTGGGTCTTGGGGGTGCTAGACATTGGGAATTTGGTATAAACAGAAGACTCCCCCTTGGTGTTGGGAGTACTATGTGTGAGCCTGTTTCTTTCTGTCTGTACCTTGCTATGTGAACCTGGGTGAGGCTGCCCCTTCTCTGGGCTTCCGTCACATCTGTTGGCATGACAGAGTTAGAGCAGACATCTCGAAGCCTGACGATGCACTTCCCGTGGATGCAGCGGGGGCTTTAGAGAAGGGGCTCTGGAGTCTCCCCTCCAAGATTCAGAGCTCGGCTCCCCACCTGTTCGATCATCATCCTGTTACTTTCCTGGGTCTGTTTCTCTCCTTGTAAAACAGGTATCATAATACTTGTGGATGTTAGGTAACATATACAAACCATTTCATACGGTGACAGACACATAATAACTGTCTAATAAAGGGCAGCTGCCACTTAGATTACGATGACACAAACAAAACCCCCGACTTCCCCATCTTGAAGCAGGCCAGCTGACTGGGCGTAGTTCAAGGCTGCCAAAACTCAGACCCAGAGTGCGGTGAAGGTCGGGCCTCTGGGGCCCCCCAGTCCGCCCGTGACCGGCTCTTGCCTTTCCAGGAGGCCGTGAGGAGCGGCATTCACCGCACTGTCCATGCAGGGGAGGTGGGCTCCGCGGAGGTGGTGAGACAGGTGAGGAGGCGGGGCTGGCGTGGGGCCCTTCTCCCCGCTTCCTGCCCACCTGGTACTAGGCTCCACTTGCTTCTCTGCAGGCCGTGGACACGCTGAAGACAGAGAGGGTGGGACACGGCTACCACACACTGGATGACGAGGCCCTTTACACCCGGCTGCGCCGCGAAAACCTGCATTTCGAGGTGAGTGGCCGGGGAGCGAGGGGACCGAGGCGGAAGGCCAGGGGCCGCTGGGGCCGGGCCAGTGTGGCAGGACTGGGCAGTGGGCATCAAAGCTACCACGATGGAGCTCACAGGACTCGGCAGCTGGGAGGCCAGCGTGGCTGTGCGGAGAATGGTGTCAGAGCAGGGGTGACACCCTGGGGTGTCTCAGCCTGGGGTCTGGGAACAGTGTGGCCTGGGGGCACGCGTGCCAGCTATCTACCTGCTCTTCCAGGTCTGCCCCTGGTCCAGCTACCTCACAGGTGCCTGGAAGTCGGACACGGAGCACCCGGTGGTTCGGTGAGGCCCAGGCCCTGGGGCCCATTCGGTTTTGTACAGTAAAGTGAAGGGTGGGAGGGAAGTGCAGGGGCTGGGTGCTGGCCCACGCGGGGCCTCTTGATAGGAAATCTCTCTGAGGCCTTGGGGAGCAGGTGCTGCTGTCCTCACCTTACGGACGAGGAGCCCAAACCGCGGGTGTGCTATAACATGCCGAGGAAGCCCCGCTCCCAAATAGTGGACCGGGGGCCCCCTCACTCCTGTGGCCACAGCGCAATGTTCCGCTGGCCTTGAGGTGGGACAGGTGCTTCCACACTCCAGATTCGGCCTCCTAGGCATCAGGAAGAGGAGTCTTTCCAGCTCGCGCAGTCCTGGCACCTCCGGGTGTTCCCCCAAGCACCATCTTGAAGCTTTCCCATGGTGGGGGGGGGAGGGGTCTGGCCCATCCCAGCCTGCTTCTAACCCACCACCTAACCAGACACCTTGGCCCTTCTTCCAGCTGTCCTGTGACTGAGCCCCGGGGGTGGTGGCATCAGGCCTCAGGAGGGCAAAGCCACCTTTCCCTGACACAGGAGAAGGCGACAAGAACTTGGGGCGACCGTGGTCAGGCCTGCACTGGTCTGTCTGCCAAGCTTAAGAAGGGAAGGAGCTCGGGCTGTGATCGGATTACAAGGGGGTCCTGAGGTCCGCTTCAGGGTGGTGGAGTGTGTGGTACCTGCTGAGCGTCCGAGTGCAGGTTCTTGGAGGCACACAGCCTGTGGGCTGGAGAAAGGTTCATGGAGAAGTGACAGCCTCAGGAGATGGGGGAGCAAGAGGGCCTAGGAGAGAACGCAGGATAGTGACGTTTAAGGGACAGTCTGGTACGAGGCGAGCCAAAAGTGTGCTCTCCAAGAAATCAAAAGGGTTTTAAGACCAGTCAACAGTGTACAATTGTGCTACACAAGTCAAGTGAGGTAAGAGCCAGGAAAGGCCTGGGTTTACAGAGACGGTGATCTGGGATTGTGCCAGGAACCCTTTCCACGCAGGGCTGGTTGAAGAGTTGATGCCAGTAGGATCGAGGGTGAACAGGGTGGAGTCCAGACAGCTCCCTCAGAGTGCGGGCTGTGAAGACGAAGGCTCCAGAGGGTGCTGCTTGCTGGGCCTCCCCGCTTTCCAGGCCGTTCATAGATCCCAGGCTGAGCCCTTGATTTTAGAGGTTGTGACACCCCAAATCCGTCCCGGCAGGAGTATCTCTCTGGCCCCACACGTATCCCACCCTGTCTCACATTTCTCCAAATTCCTCCTCACATCACTGTGTCCTGTAATGCCACTTCAAGAACACGGAACCTCATGGTCTCTGCTCTGGCACTTGCTGCCATGCGACCTGGGACACATCCTTCTCTGCTCTGAGCTTAGTCGATTGCCCGTGTTCACTGAAGAGGGTGGCCCATCACTAGATTGCCCAGGGCTTCCTTCCATGCTCTCTGGTGTCCTATGATCTGCCATTCTACCTGTTCCTCTTCTGTCTTCGCCCAGCTCTGGGCTGGTCAGATGGGTCTGTCTTGAGTTGCTAGTTACGTGGCATTACACAAGTCGCCTGAGCTCCCTGAATTTTCTTCCTTTGTACAGCGAGCAGCTCTTCCAGGTCTAAAGGTGCTGCAAGGCTCAAGGGAGGGTGAAAGCCAACGTGCGGTGACTGTTCACCGCAGAGTAAAAGGAGGCTCTTCCCTCTCCCCCTCACCCCTGTATCCAGGCTCAAACGTGACCAGGCTAACTACTCACTCAACACGGATGACCCTCTCATCTTGAAGTCCACCCTGGAAACCGATTACCAAATGACCAAACAGAACATGGGCTTTACTGAAGAGGAGTTCAAGAGGCTGGTGAGTGGGCGTGAGGCCTGGTGGCCTTGACTCTTGGCCCTGGGGGTGTGTGAGGCCTGCAGGTCTTGGCCAGGGCCCGGAACCTCTGGAGATGAGTGACTTTGCCTCAACGGGCCAGGCCAAGCCAGACCTAGAGGTAGGTGCCCTCTATGGATACGACCTCAGGCTGGTGTGTTGACCTAGTACCAGGTTTTTTAGCCTTTGCCTGGATTGAGTGCCTGTAAAGAATCTGATAAAAACTGTCCACTCTCTCTCCAGAAAGGTGTGCTCAGCTAGAATTCTGCACACATTTCAGGCCATTCATAGATCCCAGGCTGAGCCCTTGATTTTAGAGGTTGTGACACCCCAAATCCGTCCCGGCAGGAGTATCTCTCTGGCCCCACACGTATCCCACCCTGTCTCACATTTCTCCAAATTCCTCCTCACATCACTGTGTCCTGTAATGCCACTTCAAGAACACGGAACCTCATGGTCTCTGCTCTGGCACTTGCTGCCATGCGACCTGGGACACGTCCTTCTCCGCTCTGAGCTTAATCGATTGCCCGTGTTCACTGAAGAGGGTGGCCCATCACTAGATTGCCCAGGGCTTCCTTCCATGCTCTCTGGTGTCATATTATCCACCATTTTGGTCCTTCTAGAACATCAATGCGGCAAAGTCCAGTTTCCTCCCGGAAGATGAGAAGAGGAAGCTTCTTGATCTGCTCTATAAAGCCTATGGGATGCCATCTTTGGCTGCTGCAGGTATGTTCCTGGCTGATCTTCTGGGCTGCCGACCTGCCTTGGCTGAGCCTGGCTTTCTGTGGGATTTCCTGCAAGAAGCACCCCCTTCCCCTCCTGGGCAGTGCCAAGAGAGTGTGGGGACTCCCTGGCCACGTGGTTTTAGGTGACGGCGCCTCTCACTGGATCAGCTTACCTTCTGTGTAATGCCCTGAGGCTGGTCTCAGGGGAGAGTTTCTGAAGTGTAGTCCCAGAGGTCTTGGCAACTTGGGTTGTCACCATGGCCACCTAAAGTGAAGGGCAGGGGAGCTGGGCCTAGGTCCTAGCTCTGTTCTGCTTTCTTACTGTGTGATCTTGGCAAAGCATTCTCTTGCTCTAAGCCTCAGTCTCCCCATCTGCAGCAAGGGTTCCTCTCTGGGTACTAGAAGGTGCCTAACCTTTCTGTGTCTCTGACCTGGCAAGCAGGGCAGCGTCTCTGAAGACATCACGGCCACCTCTCCAAGCCCTCACCCTGTGGATGGAGCCTCCCTGACTCTGGGGCCTGGAATGACACTCCTACCTTTACTCCTTCAAGGAAGACCAGGGTTCCCATAGTCAGCTACTGCTGCTCTTGAAGCCTGTGGTGCCTGTTTCTGTACACGTGAAAACTTCAGCACGCTGTATCTCTCCTCGGACTGTGGACCAGAGTCTGGTTGAATCTGAAACCTTCCTATGGGGACTCATGCTGACAATCTGGTGCTCAATAAAGAAGCTAATGACTAGTGTTGTGCAGCGCTGTGGTCTTGGGTGGAGTGAGAACAGATGGAGGCTGTGGGTTCCCGGACTCGGGCAGCCTGCTCAGCAGCAGGACCCTGGAGGGGGCTGCAAAGGAGAAGCTGGAGCTTCTGATGCTGGGGGGGGGGGGGGGGCAAAGAGGGAACCATAGCCTGCCTTCCCTCAAGAAGAAACCAGGCTTCTCTTGAAGAGTTATGTGCTTAAATGCTACCTCTGAGCCCCTTCTCACTGTAGGTTTTAAGGGCTGGGCCTGCCCATGGGGGTGAGCTGTGGACTGGGGTAAGCAAGAGGGACAGATGGAAGAAGATTCATCAGGCACCAGGCCAAGGAGGGTGCCAGCCTCTGTGGAATACCAGCATCTTCTCAGGTATGCCCTTCCATGGAAACCCGGGGCAGTGACAGATCCCAACTAACTTGGGGAAACCTGGCCCACCCCTGCTTTCGCTGCTTAAAGGAGAAATAATCTTAAACCAGTCACACAAATCATCAGCATTTATTTCTTGGGTCCTAGGTGCCACTTATGTTGGTAGAAAGGGCAAAGAGTTGATCAGTTGTGAGCACAAAACCCCTTCCCTAGAAATGGATCCGTGAAGCTCCACGAGGGGACGCGGAGCTGCACAGATGGTCAGTTCCGCTTACAATGCCTTCCAAAAAAAAAAAAAAAAAAAAAGTCAGCTCCCTTCCTCTCTGCTGAAAAGAGGTTTATAGTTTTTAAAAAGTTTAAAAGTGTTTTTTAAAAAAAGGGATACGAAGGTCTTGACCCAGAAGGTTGGGCTTGGAGAAGGCGGGGCAGAGCTGGGCCGTGGTTGCCGCCCAGACCACCTATGGAGGCGTGTTCTTGGGGTGCTGCTCACCCAGGTGCCCGCTGAATAAATAATGCCCCGCAGCTACAGGGTCTTGAGAGTGTGCCCGGGCACGGTGAGGAGGTGGTGGGCGAGTGGAGCCTGAGGGTGCAGGGGGAGGGTTTTTCCAGGGTAGGGGCCACGGCGGCCTCCGGGGGTGCCTTTTCACTCTGGCCTGGCTTGCCTGGTACAGGGGCTCAGAGAAGGGGCTGCCAGGCCAATGCCAGGGCTCCCTGTCCAGGTGGGGACAGCAGGTCTCTCTTCCACCTTCCATGGGCAAGGTCAGACTCAAGACGAGGTGGTCCCATCGTTGCTCTCAGGCTGCTTGCTAGCTTCCTTGTCTGGGGTGCCTGCCTCTGTCTGTCCTTCTGAAGAGAGAAAAGGAGCATATACACAAACGTAAAGCACAGAAGGCCTGGAAGGATGCAGCTGAAGTCGGAACAGTGGGTGAGCCCTGGGGCGCAGGACAGGAGCTGGATCAAGGGTGGCCATGGCCAAAAAGACCTTTAGCTTGGCCTCTAACAACGTTTGCGAAGAAAATGCAGGCGGTGTTACTAGTATAATTAAGGTCAATGAAAGGCCAGGCTCATGGACGACTGCTACAAGCCTCAGTTGAGGATCAGGCTGTCTGTGAAGGTTCTCCAAAAGGAGGGGGCAAATGTGAAGTCCCGGCACAGAATGGGTGCTCAGTGAGTGGTAGTTGTTCTCATAAGACAGAGAAGGGGCAGGGAACAGGCTAGCTCAGGGGAGTACCAGGGTGTGGCCATTTCACTGTGCTGTGTCCTTACCAGACCAGCCCCACCTCCCAATAGGGCCTCTGCCTCTGTCTTTGCATCCTTAGACCAATCCCTCCACTGACCAAGGAGAACCACCCCACCCTGTCCTGAGCTCCTGAGGCTGGAGCATCCACACAGCCTGGAGATTATGATTAGAGTCATGATACAGATGGGAAAAGTAGGCTCGAAGACATGAACTGATTTGCTAGAGATAAGGAGTGGAGAGAGCCAATGTCTTTCCCACTGAATTTTTTCAGCCACAAAGCAGCACTCTCCAGGGTTTATGAAGGCTGGCTGTCCTCGGCACTGCTTCATCCCACCTGCGTAGCAGTCTGAGAAGGTGGTGGTAGCCAGTGGTGCAGCCAGAACGTGGATGTCTGGTGCCCATCCCCACCACCGCCCCTATCCTGGGTGGTCCTGTAACAAAAGCTTGGGCCCAGAGGGTCCTTCTGGCCCTCCAGAAGCCTGACAGACCAGTCTGCACTTCGGGCAAATTTCCCAGGTTCTGATACCCAATTTGACCCTGAGCTTCCTGCTCTCGCCAGCAGGAACATTCTCGTTGGATTCCCTAGTAATCTCTGCTCTGTTTCCTTGCTGTGGGACCTCAGGCAATTTGTTTAAAGTGAGGATGGGGACACCTTCACCCGTGTGTGACCAAGGCGTAGGGCCAAAGGTGGTCACCCGGCACATGGGAATGTCTTCGCCAACACTTCCTCTGTGCCAGTCCCAGCTCTCTCTTGGGGAGAAGGTTCTCAAGCACTTTCTTCACCAACCAGTATTCTTGGGACTCCCTTGGGGTCAGTTTCAGGGCACAATTTGAAACTGGTCAGAATTTTTCATGGTCAGAAACTGCTGGGCAGTGTATTCCTTTCTTCATGTCTTGTCTCTTATCATTAGGCAAAGTAGGGAAACATCCTCCCCACATAAGGCAGGAAAGGCAAAGGCTTGTGTACGATATGCTTAGGGAGTGTTAACAAACACCAACAGGCCACAGACTTGGGAAGGCCGGCGGTTGGGCCTCCAGGACAGGCCAAGGCCATACTTCCCCTTCCGTCCAGCTGGGCATCTGTCTCCTGGGCTGTTTTAAGCAAACAGATTCTAAGCCGGGCCTGCTGGTCAGAATCTTTGTAGGCCCACTCCCTCAGTGAGTCCGGAGGACTGAGCACAGCTCCCCAGGCCTGCCTGTGGAAACGGCTCATTGCAGGGCCTACTGGAAGGTTCGTCAGCCAGGCTGGCCTACACTCCAGCACGACTGCTTCATTTCCTTGCGCTGAACACTGTTCCTTCCTCAGGTCCCCTTTTCAAATGTCCGTCACCCTGGCAGGCAAATGTCCTAGACCCAGAGGACCCAGACACTTCAAGGATTCCAAATTAGAGGAAACAGGTATGAGAAGGGCCTGTGTCCATGGATGAGTGCTTACTACTACTGAGGTAGAAGGAGACAGAAAACCGTTCACTAGAGCTGAGCATAAGGATGCAGAAGCTGTGAGCAATATGCCAATATGCCACCATGTAGCACGTACGCGAGACAAAGATCCAGGTGGGAGAGGAGGGGCGCTGTGCTAAGTGGGGTTATGGAGGTGGCTGGGAGCAGAGGTGTCGCCTCTGGCTTGAGGCTGTCAGGGAAGGCTGCTCAGTAGAGCAGTCTGGGTCTCTAAGAGCAAGCAAGGTGAGGCAGGTGAGGGGAGGGCAGGAGGAACCAGGCCCAGGGAGCAGCATGTTAAGGACGATCAGGGGCTGTTGAGAAATAGACATGCTTTCCTCTGGCTCCGAGGCAAAGACTGAGGTGAGCTGTGAGGAGCGTGGCCACAGGAAAGGCGGGGGGGAGGTTGGGGGAGGTATGGGGTGTGCTTCCTTGGGCAGGTTGCCGTTCTAACAGTGTTAACTTGCTGGTGACCTTGAGCAAGCCGCCCAGCTTCTTGGGCCTGTAGGGCCATCTGTTACAGGAGAGGGGTGAGTCCATGTGCCCACAGTCTGCTCCGTACTCCATGGTCACTTCTGGCCAACAAGCACCAAGCGCTCTGGACTGAAGGCTACATGGAGGAAAGTAAGATGGTGGGCCTCCAGGACAGCTCTGTGGGAGACCCACGGAGCCCTACAGTTGCAGTTTGCTGTACGAGGTGATGTGGTACAGACACCGCCTCCGTGGAACTCTGGGGACAGGGAGGAGAGGGCTCTACCCAGTGCAGGAGGGTCAGAGAAGGCTGTCTAGAGGAAGGTCCCAGGGCTGAAAGAAGGGTGGCCCCAGGCACTGTGGGGGTTGGCGGCTGGCTTGCTCTCTCCCCCATTCATTCATGAAGCCTGTAGTTCCCAGGCACCTGCTATGCGCCAGCAGAAGAGAAGGCCCCTGCTCTCCTGAAGCTCACATTTAAACACATGAAACCTTGTCAGAGTGACGAAGGTCAGTGACTGGGCAGGTGCCTCTGAGTACAGCCTGAGCAGGGAGATGGCAACCCCAGGACTGAATGGGAAGGTTCTAGTAGAGGAAACTGACACAGAAGGCTCTGGACAGGGCAGGCCTGCACCCTGACAGAAACAGACTAATGGTGGGTATGGCTGGAGGACAGAAGGTGAAGGGAGAGGGGCCCCCGGTGAGAACCCAGAGGCAGGGCAGGGTAGGGTCTGGCCCCACGGCAGGGCCCTGTGATGATGGGCTTGGCAGAGGCAGGAGGAGACAGGATGGTCTGAGTGAGTCTTGCTGTCTTGCTGGCAACTGGCCGGCAGGGAGTGGTGCAGGGAGGCTGTGGGGCTGGAGGGAAGCCGAAGGACCTGGGCTGAGTCTGGGAGAACTGACAGGCCCTGTGGATGGAGGGCAGCGAGGAAAGGGAGGAGCCCCAGGTTCCTGGCCAGAGAGTCCTCAGGGCCTGAGATGCCACCTGGGACTGATTTGGAGTGGGCGGTCTATGACTTGGAGGACAGCCCTGGAGCCCAGAAGTGTAGGAATGCTAAAGACCCGTGGGTTCTGACCTGCCCCCTCGAGTGTCAGCTCGCCCATGTCTCCAGCCAGCTTCCTCACGCTCACAGCCTCAGAGTCCCCCTGGATGTCAGGGACCGCGTTCCGACGGCCTGTCCGGTCACAGGAGATGAAGTCCGAGTAGGAGGACTCGACCTCCATCACGCCTGTCGCATCGCTCTTCAGGCCTGTGGGCAAAGGGGCAGGAGCACAAAGGTGAGGCCGGGTCCATCCTGCAGGGAAGACTCTGCTCCGGTCCCTAGCACGGATGTCTTTCGACAAAATGACAGTTTCTGCCTTAATCATTGAAAACAGCACAGAAAAGTATGAAGAACAAAATAAATCACCCAAAGTTTCACACCCAGAAAACCACTATCGCCAGTTGAAAGAACATCCCTTGTCTTTCCTCTAAAGTTACTGATAAATATCTAGCACTGGCTAGATGCTGCAGATGAAGCCATGAACAAGTCAGCCACAGTCCCTGCCCTCCGGGAGCCTACAGCCTGCTGGGGGCCACAGCAAATTGCCTAAATCACCCGAGGAACTGTCTGGGTGCTCAGGGCTTCCAGGGAGAAGGCAGGGTGCTGGAGTGACTACCAGGGTCTGACCAAGGCTGGGGATCAGGAAGTGACGGTTTAGATGAGCTCCAGGGAAGAACGGGTGTTATCGAGATAAGGAGTTGAGGGGAAGAGCACGTGTGAAGGCTCAGGGGAGGGACGGTTTTGGTGGAACGGAAGAACCAAAAGAGCCACAGACTCATGGATGCTGGGCAAGGGGCAGTGACACCAAGGATGCTGCTGAGCTGGGCAGGGGCCAGATCACCTCTGCAACCTGACGACTCAAGAGTTTTGGCCAGGTCACAAAAGCTCAGATCTGCATTTTCAAAGATGACTCTGACATCTGGGTTGAGCAGGGCCCAGAAGTGGGCAAGTTGAGGGCTCCTGCAGAAGGTCAGGTGTGAGAGGATGGTCAGTGGAGGCAGGAGGTGGTGGTGCAGATTCTAGATGTAATTTGGAGGCTAAATCAATAGGACCCGGTATCTGAATGGTGGGGAAGTGAGCTTTCTGACATGAGTAAGCAGACGAAAATGTGGTTGACTGAGATGAACAGCACAGAAGGAATATTTTGGGGCATGATGGTGGGGTGAAGGCTGAGTTCTGTTTGACCACACCAAATTGGAGAGGCCTGTGAGCCCTCAAAGGGGAGACATACAGTAGGTCAATGGAGGTACGGGGCTAGAACTCAGAAGAGGGATAGGGGGTGGCATGGGGAAGAAAGACAGGAAATTAGGAGTTACTATGATTAAGAGCTCTGGTCGTTGATAATACAGCCTAGAACGAGAAGAGAACCACATACATAAAAAAGAGCCACATATATTTTTAAAAATTGGGAGATCATACCATGTATTATATTTTATAGCCTACACTGTAGAACACTCTAGAACATATCATTTAAGGTTCTCTCTAGGTGAGTTTTGTACATGTGTACTTGGATGTACCAAGATTTGATCAGTCCTCTAGAAATGAACATGGAGGTATTTCCAATTTTCTGTGGTCTTTATGTAAATCTGTGTCTAGTTCTAGTTATTTCCTTAGAATGCATTTCTAGAAGTAGAATTGCTGGGTTAAAAGGAAGGGTGAGATGATGTTTAAGCCACATTGTTTAGACACATTTCCAAGTTGCCTTTGTGAATAGCATAGGTATTTAGGACAATAAAAGATGAAGGGAAAAAAAACCTTATAAATTCTGTACTACTATTTATATTCCCACGCACAGCACTATAAGCTTGTCCATTTATCTGCACCCTTGTCAACAATCAGTATTGCTATTGTATTAAAATGTTCATCTGCTAGGGGGACATGAATATCTCTCACTGAACACCTCTGAGTTTCTGAAGGCAATCAAATCATACCAGATGAACTTGTACTGATATAGCAAGGTTTCTGAGATAAACTGTTAACTGCAAAATAACACCTAACATAGAAACTAGTTTCTGTAGGGAAAGAGCAAATACAAGGAAAAAAACCACCTTATCAAGTGTGGTTCTTTGTAACTAAGGGGAACTTCTAAGACTGTATTTTTGTAATTGCAGAAGTTCTTATCAGCCCAAGTTACCGTGTGATGCTTTCCTTAGGTAACTGACATTGGCAGAAGGTGCCTGGGGTGGGCTTGGGAAGTGCCGAAGGGGAGTGTGCATGTGTGAAAGGGTGGGCTACTGGTGTGGAGGGCTGGCCCCAATGTCTCCCCACAACACCGAGCTCAGAAGCTCAGAAGAGACCACTAAAGAATACAGCGGGGGCACTCAGAATGCTCAGCTCCTCTCCAAACCTCTGTTCCCCCATCTGTAAAATAAAGGCAGGGCCGGATCCTGTCTAAGGCAATCCTCCCAAGCTCCAGCAGAGGGTGTGCTCAGGCTATTTTTTTTTTTTTTTTTTTTTTTTTTTTTTTTTTTTTTGGTTGCCTTGAGAGAAAGAAGTTGCCCCAGTGCTTGGTCTTGTCAGTAAAAAAACAAAACAACACAACGAACTCTCTGAAGCCCCAGAAGTGGTTCCTTCTGCAGGTCACAGAAATTTCACTCCTGCACTCTCTCTCTTGGGAAATGGCTCAAAGCTTCAGAACAGGGGAATGGCCTGTTGCAACAACAGTAATAACACTAAAATTTATGACAATTCTAAACAATAATAATAAAGGTGACACTTGCCAAGTCGTTCTGTGCTTTCCCTACCTCACTTACTAAATTGCCACAATAGCCCTCTGAGGTCAGTGAGGTGAGTTCATAACCATGACTCAGAAATATCTTAGACCCAAAGCCCATCCTCCATGTTACAGCCACATCCGAGGGGAAGGGACAGACCCTGGGCAGGCCACACCATCTCCCCAAGCTCTGTGTCCTTAGCTTTTCTCCAACTAGAAAAGCTCCAGGAGATTTCACCACACCAGACCCAAAGGCCTAATCTTGGCAGCTGGGCCAACATGCTCTGTGCTTCATCTTTAGATTCTCAAACAGTGCCTGGCAAAGAGTATGTGCTCAATAAATATTTCTCAAGTTTGTATCTACCTGTCTATTGTCCCTCCATCTCTCTTAGCCAATTGGTGGGGATGATAAAGTGACTCCGCAGGGCTGCTGGGAAAGGCCTCAGTCCACTGGAGACTGATGTAACGTTCTTGTCCGGTACCTCTAGAATCTGATACCACTGTGGGATGGAGTTACAAGCTACATCTAAAAGGCCAGCCTCCTGATGGAATAGACACCCTGGGGCTTTGACTCCTGCCCTTGCCTGGCTGACCTTACAAGCTGCCCTGTGCAGGGAGCTGGTCCTCCTGGTTCAGGGAAGTGTGCCAAGTGCAAAGCCCAATCCTGGAAAACACCAACCCAGCCAACATGCTCTGGCTACCCCTGTCCCCTCCTCGTTCCCTTGAGTAACAGGGATTCCAAAGCGATTGTAGGGTTTAGTCTGGGGAGCCCCCTGCGCCACAGCACAAGTACACAATTTCATTTTTCTTCAACACTTGAATTCTTGCTCTCTGCTGCTTACAGTCAACAGCAACGGGGAAATGAATCCTTAGAGTTGGGAACTACGTCAGAAAATGGTCATTATCAGACTGCCTGTCACAGTATAAACCACCAGAACGTCTCTGGAGAGTGATTTGATAAGATGCATCAAGAAACCTCAAGTTTTGGGTGCCTGGGTGGCTCAGTCGGTTAAGTGTCTGACTCTTAATTCGGCTCAGGTCATGATCTCACTGTTCGTGAGACAGAGCCTCGAGAAGGACTCTGCACTTGACAGCGCCTGCTTGGGATTCTCTCTCTCTGCCCTTCTTATGCATGCACGCTCTCTCTGTCTCTCTTAAAAATAAGTAAACTTAAAAAAAAAAGAAACCAACTTTTTTCATATCCTTGAGCAGCTAAGCTCATAACTGTTCTAAGAAAAAAATCCAAGTTGTAAATGCAGATATACAAAGATGTTCATTATGGTATTTATAATAGTCAAAAACTAAGACACTAAAATGAGCTCATATATGGACAACAGAGAAATATATACAATTATACAAATGTTTAATTTATAGCTAAATGAAATACACTTCAGGCATTAAAATGTTTGTGAATATTTTTAGAAGACATGGGAAAATGCTCACAACTGTTAAATAAAAAATATATCACATATTTAAATTACAATTAAAATTTTTGTATTTTTCATAGTGAAAACATTCACTTTATTTTTAAATTATTTCCTTCTTAAATACGTATGCATGTAGTATAAAACTCAAAAAAAAGGACATGCACCAAAAAGAATAAATTACTAGGAATATACTTATTAACCAAGGAGGTGAAAGACCTGTACTCTGAAAATTAGAAAATACTGATGAAAGTAACTGAAGATGACACAAATAGAAAGATATTTCATGATCATGAATTGGAAGAACATTGTTAAAATGTCTCAGACCACCTAAAGCCATCTACAGATTCGATGTAATCCCTGTCAAAATACCAACAGCATTTTTCACAGAACTAAAATAATACTGAATACTAAATAATACTAAAATTTATACGAACAAACAAAAGACCCCAAACAGGCAAAGCAATCTTGAGAAAGAAGAATATAGCTGGAGGTATCACAACCCCAGATTTCAAGATAGACTACAAAGCTGTAGTATCAAAGCAGCATGGTCTTTGTACAAAAACAGATACCTAGATCAATGGAACAGAATGAAGAGCCCAGAAATAAACCCATGCTTATATGGCCAATTAATCTATGACAAAGGAGGCAAGAATAAACAACGGGGAAAAGACAGTCTCTTCAAGAAGTTGCGCTAGGAAAACTGGGCCACTTTCTTATACCATACACCAAAATAAACTCAAAATGGATTAAAGACCTAACTAAATATGTGACATAAAACCATGAAACCCCTACAAGAAAACAGGCAGTAATCTCTTTGGCCTTGCAATATTTTTCTAAAGATATCTCCTAAGGCAAGGGAAACAAAAAACAAAAATAAACTATTGGAACTATATCAAAATAAAAATTTTTGTGCACAGTGAAAGAAACCATCAACAAAATGAAAAGACAGACCTGAATGGGAGAAGGTATTTGCAAATGATATATCTGATAAGGGGGTAATATCCACAACACATAAATAACTTCTACAACTCAACACAAAAAAACACAAGTAATCCAATTAAAAATGGGCAGAGGACCTGAAACCACAGCACTGATTACATCAAAAAAACACAAGAGACAAACCCAAAATCTTTATATAGCTAAAACTTTCTTCATTGACAGTATGGTATTCTGTTGTCTCATTGTTGTAGACTGATTACTTCCCTCTTGATGGACTTTGGGTTTTTTGTTGTTGTTGTTGTTTGTTTTAAAGTAATCTCTACACCCAACTTGGGGCTTGAACCCACAACCCCGAGATCAAGAGTCCCACACGCCACCAACTGAGCCAGCCAGGCGCCCCTGGCTTCCATAAAAGTAGAACTGCCATATTCATTAAAGGATCTGTGATTTGGGTAGGGTAATAGACACTGCCAAATCTGCCTCCACAGAGGTTAACTCTCATTGGGCATGTATGAGGAACACTTGGTTTCAACATATTCCTATCAACACTTGTCTTTTTGTCTTTTTTTCCTCAGTCTGAAAGGTGAAACAGTAGTTGGCTGTTTTAGCTTGTACTGTTCCTGTGAGTGAACCTGACCATCATTCCATGTCTATTTCCTTTTCTGTACACTGTTTACTTAAATCCTGTGCCCATTTTTCTATTGGATTGTAGCCCTTTTTCTTATTGATTTGCAGTTCATTATACATTAAGGAAATTAATCTTTTTGCCTTAAGAGAAATTATAAGTAATTTTTACTTGTCATTTGTTCTATGGCTTTATTTTTGGCATTTCTTCACATGCACACATTTTTCTCTATTCATGTAGTCAAACTGATCCATATTTTATTTTATAGTTTCTAGATTCTGCATCACATACAGAAATGTCTTCCCCACTCTGAGATTAGCAAAGAATTCTCCCTTGTTTATTTCTTACACATTCATGACTTTTTCACATTTAAATCTTTGCTTGATCTGGAATTTATTTACTCAAATGTATGAGTTAGAGATCTATCTTAATTAATTTTTCCACTTCTCTCAAAACCATTTGTGGAATAATCAAACTGAAGGGGATCCCAGAGCTCATCTAGACAAGCCTCTCATTAATAGCTGGGGAAACGGAGGTTCAGAAAGAAAAAATGACTTGCCTAAAGTTCTTGCATCTAGGGGGTCCTAACTCCTGGCCCAGAGCTCTTTCTCCCACACCACTCCCCCCTTTCGGGAGCCCTAGCGACACTGCAAATCTCCCAGGGGCGTGTGTGGTGTAATAGATGGCATCTAGGACAAACATGCCGCCCGGAGTCTCTATTCACTAGCTCAGAGACCTTGGACATCTCCCTTCACCTCTCTGGACTCCAATTTCTTCCTCAGCAGTGTGGGGATAACAGTAACACCCTGCTGATCAGGGGGCTGTTGTGAGGACTGAATGAGATGGCGTGTGTAGGGTCTGATAAGTTATGTGCAATGTAAGAGGCACACAATTAATAAGTCATTAGTATGGCCTGTTTTCACTGGGTGTCTTACCAGTAAAACTGTCTTTTTGACATTTTCATTCAACTTCTTTGTTTTTACTATGTTTAATGGTGCACAGAAGGCCAAAAACTTACACTTCCTTCTTTTGTTCTTTATGGTGCTGAAGGTGGTGAAGTGAATGTTAGTTCCACACAAGTGGTGGCTCTGGCTAGCATGTATACTGATATATGAATATTTGATGAATGAGTAAATAATAGAAGATGTTCTAGATTCCAAGGCAGAAGGAGCAAAGGGTGTGCAACCCTGCAACAGAACAGTGGCCAAAGGTCTGGCTCAATCTCTGTGCCATAGGGTGACTGACTCTGACTCTCTGACTCTCTCTCTCTCTCCAACACCCCCATCTTCCTTTCTGCCCATCTGAATATAACAAAGGTTGAAATATGCTCCCTACGTCTCTTTCAGTCATGACATTTCTCTCTCTCTCTCCCTCCCTCCCTCCCTTCTCTTTTTCTTTCTTCATTCATTCATTCATTCATTCATTCATTGTTTACTGACCACCTTCTATATGCCAGGCACTGTGTCAGGTATGGGATATATTTTGGAGAATAAAAAGACATTTACAATTTGATAAGAGAAAAAGACATTGAACAGGTCAATGATTTATCATCACAGATAGTGATAAGTGCATTGAAAGAAGAGAACAGGGTTCTCTGTGTGTGGATGTTTAGTTAAGGGTTATATGGTCAGCGAAGGCCTCCTTAAGCAGGTGACCTTGTGCTGAGGTCTACAGCAAAGCTGGACAGAGTGTGACCCAGGCAGAGAAAACAATCTGCGTCTACAGCCATCCAATATCTCCTCATCTCAGCTCCAGCCCTACGAGGTGCTCAAAAGTGATGCTGCTCCTCCACTCGTCCTCGTTTTCAGATTTGGGAGCCTTCTTGGGGTCTGGTCACTTGTAAGGCATCTGACTCCGAATGCTTAGGATGGAAGGGAAGGCTCTCGTACTCAGCTTCCCAGGCCCAGACCCTTGGTGGCCTGGGGTCAGGGGCTCTTGCAGGTGCTTGCTCTGGGCACTGTCAAGCTCCCCACAGGAAACTGCCTTCTCCCTTTAGTTTTTAACACTGTCCCAGCCCTGTAAACGGAAGAGGCCCTGGGCTCTGCCAAGAGCTACATGGTCTGTTCCAAGTCCACAGCTATTCGTCCTCATTGCTCAGGCAGATTCCAGTACAACTCCAAATTGTTTTCCAAATATACCAGAAAGGTCATTTCCTGTTTTTTTTTTTTTTTTCTTTTTTAAAAAGTATTTGCAAAGACCATACAAAAAGAAAGCAGACCCTTTTGCAAAGGGCACAGAATGAGACTTGGTCCCATGGGAGAGGCCCCCTCAGAGGTGGGGAAAATGCTCTGGAAGGCTTCTCTGAGGGAAGAAAGGGCTGTGGAAACCTGATGGAAATACCAGGGCCTACTCAGCTGGCATTTCTCAGACTCAGAGGGAAGCAGCTTTTCCCTGTGACAGGCAGCCAGGACCAGAGGGGCAGTGAAGCAAGCAGGAAAGTCAGGGCCCCAAAGTAAGTACAATCCCAGAACCTGAGAAGGGGCAGGCAGCTCAATCTAACCATGTGAGGCCTGCACTAAGGGGGCGGGCCGGCACCAAGCTCTATCTAGGTGCCTTAGGGGCACACCCAGAGGGGAGTCACTAGAGAGGAGTCTCCTGCCAGGGCAATGCCTGATGCCCACTCAAACAGCAGCCTCCAGTGAGGTTTCATTTGGAGGCAGTTAGGCAGAGGCTTGGCCTCTGCACCCAGAGGGCAGAACCATGTAGCCCCAGAAGCAGGTGGTAGAGACACAGGCTTTGGGAGGCCACTCAGTGAGGAGGAAAGGACAGGCGGGGTGCTGAGTCATACAAAGTCCTCACTGACCTCCTGGTTGCTAGTCCCCATGGACTTTTCTCAGATCACCGTCTTCCAGGGGTGTCCCCTAACCTCTCGGGCCATGCCGCAACCTCTTCCACACAGGTGCCTCCTTTGTCAGGGACTTTTATGTTACAGGCCCCCCAGGACGAGAATCAGGATCTGGCTTGGTCCTCCTCTCTCTCCGTTGGGTCCCTGGAAGTTCTTGACCCTTTCCCTTAAGAGTGTGTGTTGACAGGGGCGCCTGGGTGGCTTAGTCACTGGTTAAGTGTCCGACTTTGGCTCAGGTCATGATCTCAGAGTTTGTGAGTTCGAGCCCCGTGTCAGGCTCTGTGCTGACAGCTCAGAGCCTGGAGCCTGCTTCCAGTTCTGTGTCTCCTCCTCGCTCTCCCTCCCGCTCACACTCTGCCTCCCTCTTAAAAATAAACAAACATAAAAAAAATTAAAAATGGGAGTTCCTAGGTGGCTCAGTTGGGTAAGCATCCAGCTCTTAACCTCAGCTCAGGCCTTCCTCTCGGGGTTGTGAGTTCGAGCCCTGCGTGGGGCTCTGCACTGGGCATAAGCCTACTTTAAAAAAAAAAAAAAAAAAAAATCTTTCCACTGGGGCACCTGGGTGGCTCAGTTGGCTAAGCGTCTGACTTCGGCTCAGGTCATGATCTCACTGTCCGTGGGTTCGAGCCCCGCGTCGGGCTCTGTGCTGACGGCTCAGAGCCTGGAGCCTGTTTCAGATTCTGTGTCTCCCTCTCTCTGACCCTCCCCCGTTCATGCTCTGTCTCTCTCTGTCTCAAAAATAAATAAACGTTAAAAAAAAAGAAAAATTAAAAAAAAAAAAGTGTGTGTTGATGACTCCCTATATAGCCAGAGGCCACTCTCCAGAGTTCTAGAGTTGCCAGTCTGCCTACTTAGCATGTCCCTTGGACATCCCACTCCATTTCAAACCTCACATGTGAAGCCACAAGCCTGCCCCATCTAGCCTTCCCCAGCTCAGTGAAGACACCATCTGTCCACGCTGCTCAAGCTGGAGACCTGAAGGCATCCTGGATTCCTCCTCGGCTTCCACTCATGTATAATCTGTCACCAGGTCCCATCATTTCTACTTGGGAAACTCAGCCTGGATCTGCCTTCCTCCCCTCTGCACGGTCACCACCTGGTCTCCATCTTTCCTCACCTGTACCCCTGGTGGAGTGTCCTCATTGCATCAATGCTCTGCCCTTGGCCCATGGTCTATTTTCTACACAAACAACTGGGGTGATGTTTGCAAATCAGACGTTGGGTCATTCCCCTGCTTCTTTCAACCTCTGATGCTTTTCCATTTCACATCTGGGAAAATCTAAACTCATGCCACCAGTCCCTAAAGTCCTGCGTTGATCTTGCCCTGCCCTCCCCTGTGACCTTTCTTCCCATTTCCACTGTCTTTTGACTCATTTACTCTTCAATTCTGCAAAGCAACTAAGTTCTTCCTGAATTCAGGGCCTTCATGAGACTGTTCTCTCTGCTTGGAATATTCTCTGTTATTCTGCTCTTTACAGAGGCTTGTACATGGATTCCTGGCTCTGTCTTTTCACATTTTCCTGCTCTAGGACCCTGACCAGAGGGCCCTGCAGGGCACGAGGCTTTCAGAGCCTCTGTGGCTCGCTACTGCCGCATGTCGTGAAGGCACGGCTGAGCCACCGGGAGTCTTGTGTAGTGTGGTGGACACGGCAAGGGCTGGGGAGTCACCAGCTTCTGCCCCTATACCTGGGCAACTCACCTGACCAATAGATTCCTCTTCTGGAAGATGGGGCTATAACAATTGCCTTGAAAGGTGGTTGTGAGGAATGATCAGAGCCAGCGCTTACACAGTCCTTAGTGCATGCCAGGCTGTGCGCTAAGCACCTTACAGGCATTATGTCATTTAATTTTATAACAGCTCTGTGAAGTGGAAAGTGTTTTTAATCCTATTCTACAGAAGAGAGAGCTGAGATGCAGAGAGGTTAAGAAGCTTCCCCAAAGTTGTATACTCACTGAGTGTGGGGTAGAATTGAGCCTGTGCTATTAGGCTACAAAACACAGAAATGACAGCACCTGCCTGGCATATAGTAAGCATCTGTTAAATGCTGTCCGTTCCCTTTTCTCCCATCAGTCTCCAACCTCACAGTAAGCATTCCTGAGGGAAAGGCAAGAAAGCAATGAAGTCCCACGAAAATATTCTACAGTGCTGGCTGAAACATATACCCACATGCACTTTTCCCACACTTGAGAAAAGTTCTATTTAGAATTTTCAGGGGCGCCTGGGTGGCTCAGACAGTTAAGTGTCCGACTTCAGCTCAGGTCATGATCTCATGGTTCATGAGCTCAAGCCCCACATCAGACTCTCTGTTGTCAGCACAGAGCCTGCTTTGGATACTTTGTGCCCCAGGCTCTCTACCCTTCCCCGACTTGTGCTCTGTCTCTAAAAAATAAACATTAAAAAAAAACTTTTCATTTGGAAAAAATCTTCAGAATTTTTTCAATGGTATTAGGCTGATTCTCTGAATTCTGCAGAGAGCTGGGGCTGGGGATTGAGACAGTGATATAAACTCTTCAATCCATGAACATCTGTGTTTCTATGGAGGTCTCTGGAAAGAGGCAGAACAGTCCAGCTGGATTACCGCTTGGGGACCAGGAAGGCTGGGTCTCTCCGGACCTCCTGCTGTTTACACACTATCTAAACTTGGTGAGGGCTTAGCTAAAATGGTTCCCAGAGACTGGCAGTCCCCGTCAGACCATGCAGGGAGGGCAGTAAGGGAAAGTGTAATCACTTCCAAGCAGGCCGGCCAAAGGTCCAGAGGCTGAGCACTAGCTCTGCTAGGTACCTCTGGGCAAGGTTCTTCCCCCTCAGACAGTGGGTGTCTCAAATGTGCAATGAAGGAGTAAGCTGGGATCCTTGTGGTGGTCTTGAAACACATCTGCAAATGCTTTGATGCTCCTCCCATCGAGAGGGGAGTCTAATTTGCATCCCTTGAATGATCTGGCCTTAGTGACTTACTCCTAACTAATGGGATGCAATAGAAGCGATGCTGTGGGACTCCCAAGACGACGTTAGGAAAGGAGACACAGCCTCCAGCTAGCTCTCTCTTGGGCCACTTGTCTTTGGAGTTCTGAGCTGCATGTAGGGAATTTGAGGCTCCACACTTTGAGGCAGCCCAAACCAACCCAATGAAATGCCCACATGGAGAGATCCTGGGAGGGCATGGAGAGAGATGCAGCCAGCAGCCGCTGGCTATGGCAGCCTCTAGCTATTCCAGCACCATCTGACTGCAAGTGCATGAGATCCAAGCCACAAGAGCCCAGCCAAGCTGTCCCCACATTTCTGACCCACAGAAACCATGAGAGATGATAATAAATTATTACTGTTATTTTGAACCACTAAGTACTGGGGCTGCAGTGTTATTCAGCAGCGGACAGCCAGAGTGGTCTCTAACAGGTTACTGCCATGCCAGCTCTCTGGAAGTCTATATGAAAGCACTCCCTAAATCTACTGTGGAGAATGAAAAGCGGCAAGATGTGATTTCTATACTATTAATTTATCCATCCATTCATTCAACAAAATTTTACTCATCACTCATTGTGCACCAGGCTTGGGACCAGATGCCATGGATACAAGAACAGTAAGACATCACTATGCCCTTGAGGGAAGTTCATGGTCTGGGTGGGGAGATGAACTCACGCATGGTCTAGATGGGGTGACCAGTGTGAGGGGCATACACCAGGGTTACCAGGATCACCAGGAGAATGGTTTCAAGCCATGCCCCTTGCCTCCCACAGGGATTCTAGTAACACTAGGCAGGAGGATGTGGCCTGTCTCTACCACTGACGAGAGGGTGTCAGAGCCCCCACAGGTAAGGAGAGAGAAAAGAGTTTAGAGACCACTTCTGTATATAAACCTTTAAAAACTTTAAGAATCTTTAAAGAGCTTGGAAGGTAAGAGCTGTAATAAAAAGACATATAAGGCAGAGCAGGGGCTCAGGAAGCCGGTCGTTTATAGGCACTGATTTTAAGGAAGTTACTCCACCCTTCCTTCCTATTTATCACTCACTGGGCACTGAGGGTTCAGCAGCGAACAAAACAGACCCTCTGCCCTCATGACGCTGACATTCTAGTGGAGTGACTCACACTAACACACAAACAGAATAAATGTCAGGTGGTGAAAGTACTAAGGAGAGAACTAAAGCGGGGCAAGAGGTGTGGGGTTTTCTACAGAGTGACAGGGAGCCTTGGATGCACAGACACCGGTGCACAGACCCAAAGGAAGGGAGGGAGGCAAATACCTGGGGAAGCTGTGTCAGGCAGAGGGAGGAGTTGCAGGAGGCGGGGCTTGCCTGGTATCCAGAAAGATGACCAGGAGGCCACAGGGCTGGGGGACGGGGACTGGTGGGGAAAGAAGACTGAATGTGGCTGGTACCCTCTGGGGTCTGAGAGGATAAGGGTGCCTCTGAATTTTGCTCTGATTTTGATGTGACCCTCTCACAGGTGTTTCCAATTGGATACTCTAATGCTTCCCTTCCATGCCTATTTTCAGGGCCTTCTCCCTAGTGTGGGGTGAGTGGAGCCTCGGGGCAGTGAAGGGCACTACTCATCACACAACACTCACAGACATACTGTAGGCCCGAATGCAGTGCCAGCAAGGCCTGGGTCCTCTGGTCTTAAGCTGAAGGGGAAACAAAGTTCTTGTTCCATTCTTCCTGCCTCTGGATAGAAGTAGAGATCAGAATCCACAAAACACAACATAGGTAAATACTAATTAAAGAGCCTCCCTTGGAACCTGGAAAGGCAACGTGCTTACAACTCAGGGACTGTTCTTGAGGAGAGCACATAGATTCACCTGTGCCTTCGGCCCACGGCAACAGTTTGCCCAAGATTCCCAGTCTCTGGGCTCAGTACTGCAGCCCTCCACTCCCTACATCCAGACACTGAGTCTTCACGGGACGGCCAGCCCCCTGAAGTGTCCTGTGTAACTCCTAGTGGCTCAGGACAGACACCCTTCAGCCAGAGCATCCTCTTCCCTGACCCAGCAGAAAAGATAAGAGCTCCCCGTTTTGCCATGCTGCGAGTGTTGACATATTTGTTCACTATCTGCCTTCCCAATTGGCTCCACGAGGATAGGTACCCCGACTTTGTTTGCCAATGTATCCCCAGCACACAGCATGGTTCCTGACATACGGAAGAGGCTCAATAAATACCATCGTGCGAATGAATTAGTAAACAAACAAAATAAAAACTTAAGAACCTCCATACTCTCAAGCCAGTGATTAAGATAACAATCTGAGCCCTGGCTCCTGACCAAATAAATAACAGTGACAGTGATAAAATGAAAATGGCTACCATTTATGGGGAATATATACTGTGCATCAGGCATGGTGACAGGTGCTTTCCATACACCGTCTTAGTTACTTCACAGTAGCCTAGTATAATTAGATCCCTCTTAGACATAATAGCACGTGCTGGAGCCTGGATTCTCACCCAGGACTGGCTGGCTCTGGGGCCTCAAAGGCAGCGCCTCTCTGGCTCAGGGAAGCAGAGGATGAGAGAGAACCTGAGGAAAAGGTGAGGTTAAAGGGGCTGAAGCGGCAGGAGTGGACTGCCAGGGAAAGGAAAGGGAGGCTCTCCTTTGTCTTCATTTACACTCGTCTCTACCCAGTCGCCTGACCTACTCCAGTTCTACTCTCGCCCTGACAATCACAGAACGTTCCTTCATTCCTTTAGTTCTTCATTCAACACTTACTACACGCACACTCCTTCCAGCAATGGAGTCGGAAGTATCTGAGAGGGACTGCATTGTTTAACCCTCACAATGGAGACACCATGGCTCAGAGAGGTGGCACAAGTCACCCAAGGTCCTCCAACCAGGACTTGAATCTGTATTTCTTCATTCCCAATTCAGTGCCTGTTCTTTTTTTTTTAATTTTTAAATGTTTATTTATTTATTGAGAGAGAGGGAGACAGAGTGAGGGCGGGAGAGGGGCAGAGAGAAAGGGAGACACAGAATCCAAAGCAGGCTCCAGGCTCCGAGCTGTCGGCACAGAGCCTGATGTGGGGCTCGAACTCACAAACCTTGAGATCATGACCTGAGCTGGAGTTGGACACTAAACCGACTGAGCCACCCAGGTGCCCCGGTGCACATTCTTGAGGCTGGTGCACTCTGGGGACGGCTTTGTCTTGAGGTGGACAGTACTGCATCTGTGTCGTCCCCCTCAGAGAACTGTTCTATCATCAAACCCCATGTGCCTCCGGCTTCTCTCAACACAAATGGCTCTCTCCACCTGGTGACACAAGGCCATACACTGTAATAATGGGCACAAGGAGCTTTTGGAGAGTAGATTCACCGAGCACCTACCACCGCACCTGCTGCATAATGCCTAATAAATGGTCTCTAAAAGAGAGAAAGAATGAATGAATCCAGAGAGAGGTACAGTGGATCTGCTACCATGAAACAGCTCAAGAGAGCACGCAGTTGGATGTCCTCAAAGGGCCTGACAGGATACTGTACGTGCTGTCTCCTGAATTTTACAGTGACAGGCACCCACATGAGCAGCCTTCACACCGACAACCACAGTAAAGCCGAGAGAGAAGCCACACCAGGGATTCAGATGACAGAAGAAAGATCCTGTGCTGAATTGCCGCTGGTTCTGACGCCAGTGGAGAGATGTGGCCCCACGAAGCCAAGTTTTACAGTCACTTACCCAGAGGAGCCTATTTGACAGGCGATGTTGACAAGTGGAAATGATTCAGAAAATACTTGTCTCTTGCCTATGTCAACCCCAAATTCAGGCATATCAAAGACACACTTATAGCTTCTTAGCCAATAAAGTCATTTATAAAATATGTTAGAGTCAAATTTCGTTTGTCTAGTGATCCCTCAGGGAACAACTCACTCCAGATCACCAAGATTCCCACACGGTTAATCTTGTAAGTATCAAAACCTCAACTGGAGACAGAAAGTAGATTAGTGGTTGCCTAGGACTGGGGAGGGGTGGGGAGTTGGGAAGGTGATGAGTAATGAAAATGTTCTAAAACTGATTATGGGGACAGATGCACAACTCTAAATACACTAAAGACCAATGAATTGTATACTTTAAATGGGTGAATTGTATGGTATGTGAATTATATCTCAATAAAGCTGTAAAAAAACCCCTTTATCTGAATTATAATGGATAGAAATTCTTCTCATGTATTGCATTAATGCATTAATATATTACCAGCCTTTTCTTTTTTGAGAGAGCGTGAGCAGGGGAGGGGCAGAGAGAGAGGGAGACACAGAATCGGAAGCAGGCTCCAGGCTCTGAGCTGTCAGCACAGAGCCCCATGCGGGGTTCAAACTCATGAACCGTGAGATCATGACCTGAGCCGAAGTCAGACACTCAACCGACTGAGCCACCCAGGCGTCGCTATTACCAACCTTTTCTTAATGATTTAAGACCACAGCTGTGTATCTGGTATAACATAGCAATGCTATCAGTATCACAATATACAGGGCAGCTTGCCCTACACTAAACACCCCTGTTTACTTTAGCTTTTCTATCAATGCCCTTTACTTTTACCATGAAGCTTGGTGGTTAAGCTCATGTGCATGGGTCATGTATCACTTACTGGCTTATTGGCTCTGTGATCTCTGGTGAGTTACTAGATCTCTCTGCGCCTCCATTTCTCCATTTGTAAAACAGCAGTACCAGCCTCACTGAAGGAGTGTGTGCGTTAAAGAAAATGATGTAGATAAAGCATTTAGTGCTCTTCCCGGCAATCAGGAGCCAAACTGAATTCCAGCCCTCAGCACTATTCTCACCACTGTCAGTAGAGTTGCCTACAGAACCCTTTCTGAGTTATGGACTCAGAAGCCAGAAACCCCACCCCCTACGAGTGTTCAGCACACCTGGTGTGTTCAATGAGATGAAACCAGGGATGGGGTGCAATTTCATTACTGGACTGTGGGACATCCCATGGGAAGGCTCTCAGCTTCAGTGACACTAAGTAATTTGTCCCAGTTCACCCTCAAACAGAAAAACGTAGAAGCCTGGTAAGGTCACTCAAGATCCTGGCATCTGTGAGGCTGGTGCTCAGGGGGACACAGTGGCCTACAACACGTTAGGCTTTCTCTAGACAAATGGTTCTTAAAATTCAGAGGTCTCAGATCACATTTGAGAACCTGAGGAAAGCTATGGACACTTGGCCCAGAAAAGTGTGTGTGTGTACACACACACACACACACACACACACACACACACACACTGTACCTATGAATACAGGGGAATTCTGAATCCCAGAAGCTAACCATAAACCCCTGGTTAAAAACCCCAGCTCTAGACTTCCTATAACCCCAGCGTCCTCAAGGTTTAGTGGCTCTGGAACAGAGAGGTCTTTTGCAGGCTTGCCCTCCTAAATGGGCCTCGGCCAGATAAACAGTCCTGGGGGCTGACCGGCTGCCACATCTTAGTCACTGCAAACAGCTGCATCCAGGGGGTTCCCAGGGGCACTGAGTCAGAACAGGACACAAGCCCAGTAGCTTGGGAAGCTACTGCAGGGCAAGGCCCTGAAGCCTTGCTGATAAGCAGTTGGGGACTTCCAGCCCCAGGGCAGCTTCCAGACAGACTAGACTCTCACTCTGCCAACAGAGAAGAGGACTCGTGGGTGCTGGAGGCAGGGTAGGCCATGAGACAGAATTTAAAGGAGGTGGAACTCCCCCAAGCTCCTGGGACTACTAGGCCTTGGACAGAGAAATGAAGGTGGGAGATTCTGTTCTAACTGTAGGGAGGCGGAGCCGAGAGAGGGGTAGACATGTTGTAGGGAGGGGAGGGAGCTGAGCCACGGATGAAAGGCTGTTAAAAATGACTAACCGATGCCAGAACTGTTAAAGTATGAACACCGACCCAAAGTGGCCACACTTCCAAGTAGGCCATTCATGTTTCATGAACTGCAATTTTCTTCCGACTGGAAGGGACCTGCACCATCTCTCCTCATCAGACCACTGGGCTGTGCTGGTTTCTCCAGGCTGGGCTTTGCTTGCTTTTGCTCCTCTATCACAGTATTAAAATCCCCATAATGTACTTTGGTCCTGATGAAAATAGCTTTGCACAACAAACAAGAAAGTTGGCATCATGCCCAAATTTGCTGATAGCCCCTGTGTATAATTCCATCAGCTTAAATAGATGGCTGAAGAAACCCATTCTCTTTGAAGCCACTAGAAGTAAATTGTCTTTCTGATGCTATAAAGAAATGATCTGTAAAATTGCAGTGTGATATCGTATAACTTCTGCAAAGGGCCAACCTTTGGCCATACCTTTCTTCATGGGACCAAAATTCCTTTCTAATTTCACTTGGAACCTATTTCTTTTATTTGTTTGAACAGAAGTAAAGGTATTTAGATAAACACTTGGGATGCTGTAGTAGTGGTATGAGCAATGTGACTACCCACCTGTTTTAGTTTCTTTTTCCTACTTGCATCTCTTCGGATTTTCCACTGTTGACTAATCAGTGTGGAAATTCTAAGGGACAAGAAAAACAAGAATTAGAGCCAGACATACTCTAGGGCTGTAAACTAAAACAATCTTTTGGGAAGACTAGTTAAGCATATCTAGTAACATATTCAATGTGCACACCCTTTGGGTCAAATATATAGGAATTTACAGCAAAGGTATGTTCCCATAAGTAAAAGGATGATCAGTAAAACATATTGTGCAATAGCAAAGGAAAGAAGAAACAAGTTAAATATTTGCTAATAGGAAAAAGAGTTAAATTATGATGTACTAATACCATACTAGATGGCTGCTACAAAGAATGAGAAAGATTTCACTGTACTGACATGGAAAAAAGGGCACGCTCTGTTGTTAAAAAGGAGTGTGACACTGTACAGGTCATAATTTTTAATATAAAGTATGAACATGATTGTTTATGTCTAGGAAAAAGTACAGCATTTGTACACATACACAGTTTTGTTTTGTTTTGTTTTGTATCTACATAGAAAAAGGCCATCAGCAAACTGAACAGTGGTTCTCTCTCTGGGACTCAGAGACTAGGAGAAAGGAAGTGAAAGACTTCTACATTTTACATGAATGACTCCTATTTTGGTTGAAAACTTTTAAAGGGACGCACACAACTTTCATAATCGTTATACATGCGGTCTATCTAGAATTCTAAAATATCAAGAGTGAGGACAAAAGATGTTTCCAGACAAAGACTGAGCAAGTTTGCCATTCAGACTCCAAGAACATTCTCCAACAGAAAGGAAACCAAGCACAGAAAGTAAGTGGGGTTTTAGAGTCAACAGTGAGCAAAACTAGTAAGTACAGTATATTGGTAAATTGAAAACACTGATTAAGTGAAAACTAAGTAGGAAGATAAACACAAATCTGACAATATCACACATTTGACAGTAAGAGTGTCAAGGATGGAAGAGATCACAACTAAAACTTCGCATGGTCCTTATTCAGGACAAATACTGGAATTGACCCAATATATCTATGTTGCATACTGAAAAATTCTAAGGTAAAATGACAAAATATTGAAATAGAACACTTAAGTTTCACACTTAAGTTTAAGTCTAATTATCCAAAAACGTTAATCCTTCCCAAATTACTACATGGTCTTAATTAAGTTTCAATAAGAATACAAATAGTTTTTCTTTGAAAGTGAAATGGGTAAAATTAAAGTTCATATGGAATACTAAACACCCCAAAATTTAGCCAAGAAACAGAAAAGAAAATTATTTTTAAAAATATATAAATAGGGGATTTATCTTAGGAGATAATAAAAATTTACTTTATAAAGACATAATAAAAAGACATGGTTAGAAGAACAAATAGGTCTGTGAACTAACAGAGCAAGTTCAGAAAAGGATACAAGAAAGGAACTTATTTATCACAAAGATGGAATTTCAGTGCAAAACAGAAAAGATGGTTTATTTAATAAATGGTGCTGGCAGACCTAGAATAAAGCCTGATCCCTACCTCTTTGCTATGTATAAACATAATTCCAAAGGGATTAAAGGTTCAGGATTAAATAATTAAAACCCTAAAAGTATTGGAAGAACATTTAGGAAAATATTTATATAACTCTGAGGTGGGGATATTATTCTTTTTAAAAAAAAAAATTTTTTTTTAATGTTTATTTATTTTTGAGACAGAGAGAGACAGAGCATGAATGGGGGAGGGTCAGAAAGAGAGGGAGACACAGAATCTGAAACAGGCTCCAGGCTCTGAGCAGTCAGCACAGAGCCGATGCGGGGCTCGAACTCACAGACCGCGAGATCGTGACCTGAGCCTAAGTTGGACGCTTAATCGACTGAGCCACCCAGGCGCCCCGGTGGGGATATTACTCTTAACCAAGGCAAGAAATCTAGACACAATGAAGCAACAAATAGAAAAATTTAATAAACAAATAATAGATTAGGAAAAATATTTGTAATACATTGCAAAAATTCATTTGCAAGAATACTTAACACATAAAGAGCTCCTGTAACTTGTTGAGAAAAAAGCAACTAATTCATAAGGAAAAAGGGTGAAGGAAATTCACAGAGGAAAATAAAATGGCCAATTAACATGAAACAATGTTCAATCTCACAAGTAGTAAAGAAAATACAAAGCAAGCACCTATAAAGACACCATTTTCTGCCATCAGCTTGGTCAAAGAATGAAACCATAAAGAGAGAGGAAGGGATAGAGGGAGGAGGAGGATGGAGAGTGGGAGGAAGAGACAGAGGATAGGAGGGAGAAAGGGAAAGAATACCTAATATTAAAGATTTAGGGAAATGAAAGTACTCGCACATTTATGGGAAGAATGCAAGTTACTAGAATTCTTTATAAAGTAGGATGGTATTCTCTATTAAGATGTCAAATACACAGACCCCTTGACCCAGCAATATTATTTTTGAAAATGCAACCTATAGAAATGAAAGCACCAGTATGGTCAGTGGTATTATAATAGTGTTGTATGGCGACAGATGGTGGCTACACTTGCAGTGAGCACAGCATACATAGCCTACAGACTCGGCAAATCACTGTGTTGTACACCTGAAACTAATGTAACATTGTGTGTCAACTCGACTTCAATAAGTAAAAGCACAAGTAAAAAAGGATGTATGTATATATTTAATGCAACAATATTTTTAGAGAAAACAAAACATAACAACTTGAATATCTATCAAAGGACAAATGGCTGAATACATTGTGGTACCTATAGGTCTATAGCCCTAAAGCTATTTAAAACTTAAAAAAAAATTTTTTTTTTAGTGTTTTATTATTTATTTTTGAGACACACACACACACACACACACACACACACACAGAGTATGAGTGGGGGAGGGGCAGAGAGAGAGGGAGACAGGATCCGAAGCAGGCTCCAAGGCTCTCAGCTGTCAGCAAAGGGCCTGATGCGGGGCTTGAACTCACAAGCTGTGAGATCATGACCGGAGCCAAAGTCAGGTGCCCAACCAACTGAGCCATCCAGGCGCCCCTTAAAACTTTTAAAAAATGTTTATTTATTTTGAGAGAGAGAAAGAAAGCACGAGTGGGGAGAGGGGCAGAGAGAGAGGAAGAGAGAATCCCAAGCAGGTTCCGTGCTGTCAGTGCAGAGCCCATTGTGGGACTTGATTCCATGAACCGGAGATCATGACCTATGCTGAAACCAAGAGTTGGATGCTTAACCGATTGAGCCACCCAGGCGCCCCACCCTGAAGCTATTTAAAAGGGTGAATTCGATTTATACCTACCCAGGATGTATTATTTAGTGGGAAAAAGAAAGTGCAGAATAAACATATGATCCCATTTCTGACAAAACAAATAACCACACACCTACACAAACACTGCATCCACTTCAATAGGAGCTTGGAGAAAGGTATGGAAGTATATATACCAAACTGATTTCAGAAGGAAGGAAATGGGAAGAAGGGGGAAAGGAGACATTATAACTTTTTCTTTATAACATCTTCAAATTGTTTAGTTACAATGAACATATGCATTACTACTTTAGGGAAAATTAATGAAAATAAAAACAAAAAGAAGCATATGAGAGCAGAGAAAAACTCCGATAAGCTATGTTACACATTACCTGTTTATCTTTACATGGGATAGTTAACTGTATTTACTTTCTTTTTTGGTCAAAACAGAACATTTTAATGGCTGGAAGACAAATTTTTTTTAAAAAGCTTCATGGAGGTAAAAAAGGGTACTTCATTTCCTAAACATTTATGTTTTTTATTCAAGAAGGGGAAAAATATGGGTGCCTGGGTGGCTCAGTTGGTTAAGCATCCGACTCTTGGTGTCAGCTCAGGTCATGATCTCACAGTTTGTGGGTTAGAGTCCCACATCAGGCTCTGTGCTGATGGTGCAGAGCCTGATTGGGATTCTCTGTCTCCCTCTCTCTCTGCCCCTCCCCCATGCATTCTCTCTCTCTCTCTCTCTCTCTCTCTCTCTCTCTCTCTCTCTCCCTTTCTCTCAAAATAAATAAATAAACTTTTAAAAAAATAGGAAGGGGAAAAAATATTACTTAGAAAAAAAGGAATTTCCCCCTTTTAAAATCCAAAAGAAAGACTAAAGCTTTGGCTTGAAACTGCCCGGGGGCACCTGGGTGACTCAGTCGGTTGAGTGTCCAACTTCAGCTCAGGTCATGATCTTCTCACAGTTCATGAGTTCAAGCCCCACATCCGGCTCTGCACTGACAAAGTGAAGCTTGCTTTGATCCTCTGTCTCCCTCCCTCTCTGCCCCTCCCCTGCTTGCACTCTCTCTCTCTCTCTCTCTCTCTCCCTCAAAAATAAACATTTTTTAAAAAAAGAAAGAAAGAAAGAAACTGCCCAGGTCAGGTGGTGTGTGGGCTGGTTCTGTGCTGCTGACTATTCCATGGCTCAGTGCCCTTGACTGCTGTCCTCCCCCTGAGCCAATTAAATCCACTCCTGGGAGTGTACTGGCTGCTGGGAACCAAAGCCCTTCAAATGCTGCATCTCTGCTCACAGGCTCTCCTGGGCTTCAAGCAGATGCTTTGGCTTCTGTATCAAATGGGTTCGGGAATCCAGAGAAACAAAATGGCTTGTTCTGCAAACCATTCTGATGGAAGGAGAAAGGAGAGGAAATGGTTTATCCCAGTGAATGAAATAAAAGGGAACACTCCTGAAGGACAGCTACTATACTGGATCTGCTATTTCAGAGTTAGGTGCAAGGTACACTCTGGCCTTCCCCAGTGAAATGCTTTGCTTTTAACTTGTGTTCTTTTATTTCATTGAAATAATAATGACACCTCACATTTCTATAGCACTTCATATTTTACAAAGCACTTTAAGATGCCTTATCTTAATTTCATCTTCACAATGACCCAGGTATCAGATCAGTATCATTCTTACTTACAGGTGAAAATGACCCAGAGATGTTAAGAATCTTTTTTTTTTTTTAATTTATTTATTTTGAGAGGAAGAGAAAGCATGAGCAGGGGGAGGGGGCAGAGAGAGAGAGAGAGAGAGAGAGAGAGAGAGAGAGAGAGAGTCCCAAGCAGGCTCCACACTGTCAGTATAGAGCCCATCGTGGGGCTCGATCCCACAAACTGTGATACCATGACCTGAGCTGAAACCAAGAGTCAGACGCTTAACCAACTGAGCCACCCAGGTGTCCCAAGCCAAGTTAAGAATCTTTGTGAGTCACATGGAAGGTTGGTAACAAAGCTGCAATACAAACTCAGGTCTCCAAACCCCAAGTCCAGTAGGACTCCAGTAGGGAGCTCAGGTATGAAATCACAGGGAGAAAGGCAGGCAAGCCAATAAATAAAGGAAGGCTCTTGGGAATAACAGCTCTCCTTGCCTTTTAGGAAAAGAATTATAGTTCAGGAGTAATATTCTATGCCATCTCAGAGAGAAACTTTCTCATATACTGGAATACAGCTGCTGACTATGAGAAGGAAATCCCATGCTCCTGTGTCTGCCTACCCACATCCTACCCAACCTTCAATGCTGCCAGGCCTCTAAAAGCCCAGGGCACAGGAGATGTATCTCTTTCATCTCTATGCCCTCAGGGCCCAGCCCTGAGTCTGGCACAGACTAAAAGCCTCTAAGTTTCTACCTCTAGTGGTTTCAAATCCATCTACTACCTCTTCTATCTCCCCACCCTTACCTTCTGGTCCTACCCAACGCCAATCCTCTTTCTCCACGACTACTGCGACTGCCCCTCAAGCCATTCTCCACACAGCAAACACCACCCACAAAAGCTTACATCATCAGGCCCCTGCCTAACTCTCTGAACCCTAACCTCTGCCCCCTTCTCAGTTCTCTTCCCCTCTATGCTTCAGCCACACTGGCTTCCCTTCAGTCTCTCCAACATCCCACATGCTCTCCTGCCTCGGGCCCTTGCACACATGTACCTTTCCCTATCTGGATTCTTTCCCGCAACACCCTTCCTCCCCACCTCCTGCCTTAGCTCTTGGCCTAACGGACACCTCATCTCAGCACTGGCTCTTCAAGCAAGCCTGCCCTGACGGCACCCCTGTTTATTCATTTCATAACACCACTACACGTCCTTGTAAGTTTCATGTGAAGAAGGACCATGCCTGTTCCATGAAACACTGTCCACCTATCACCTTGCCCAGTGCCTGGAAAATAATTAGGTGCTCAATAAATACTAACTAGGTGAACACAGGAAAAGAGTATTGAAGTGAACTGAAGGCTCGACTCAAATGCCACTGCACCTCCTCTTTCTCAGGCTTTCCATGGCACTGTCCCTCTCTGGGGGTGCACAATGACACGTGTTAGAGTTATTGGAGTCTTTTTTTTCCTATCAGACTGCAAGCTGCTTAGAGGTCTCATTTACCTTGGCATTCCCCATAGCGCCTTGTGTAACGCCTGACACACAGAGGGTTCTGAACAGGGGACGAATTCTTGCACACACACGGGCAAGTACAAGGGAAGGCTACAGTCTTCAACCACAGACAATGGTTTCTCCTACCCAGGGGAACGCAGCACATGGCATGAACACCTTTGAGATACGCAGAGACTTTGCCCAGAAAATGACAAGTGAAACCTGAAAAGCAGTGGTAGTGTGTGGGTGAGTGGATGGGGGGTGAGGACAGGACAAGTGTGTACTGTTAAAGGGGAGTTTTTTACACTGGCAGAAACTTTCTGGTGCCAAACTGGAATGTGGATAAGAGACCTAACAAAGCTCATACCCTTTGACCTGGCCAAGCCTTATTAAAAAATCAAAGATGTGAAACCACTGGGTGAGGATTTAAGTGTTTTTCTGTACTGTCTAGCTTTCCTTCCATGAACATGTTCTAATTTCATAGTCTGAAAAAGGAAATGCTCTACAATAAATGTTATAAAAACAAACCAGCAAGATCCAGTGGTGATCTTAGACTGCAAAATCACCTGTCCTTATGTCTCCTTAAACTTGGGATTACAGATTTAGGATCCTCCAAGGCAGGGGCCCCTGCAGTTTGTGAGGAAGAGTTCCTGTCTTTCATCTGAAGCCTTGGACAGGAAGGTTCCAGGAGTGAAAGCTTCAGCAGCACGCAGCTCTCATTTCTCCCTAAAGCTGGCAAAGCTCTGGGGGTTATCAACCAGCTGGAGATCGGGACCCCTATCTGCCAGATGCTGGTCCACTCCAACTGTTCATCTGTCTGTCTTCTGTGACGCTCTGAGAACTTCACAAGCCACAGGCTATCTCTCCTCCGGGCCCTGTTCCTCCACCCTCATGCTTGGTCCTAGGTCTGCCTCAGTGTAATTTACTGAATGGCAGAGACCACACCTATAAAGTACTAAACATAATGACTGACCTAAGTCCCTGGGACATAATAAGAACGCATCAGCTAACAATACCTTCATTTCTTTAGTGACCTGAAGGTCCATTATTCATTTCGGAAAAGCCAAGTTGAAGAGTAGTAATTTCTTGGAAGATTAAAGAGACGTCTTCTAAATAAAGTTAGGAAACGCTGGCTTCCTCTAATAAGACAGATGCATTTTAATCTGCAATTTAGAATCACTCAGCATCAGAGCTGACGGCAGCTTCCAAAGGAACCACTCTTTGAAGAAGCAGTGCACAAAGTTTTCATAAAGCATTTCTGAAAGATTTCCAGGAGGTAGTGAGCTCAGCCTTGGGTCATGATTAATGACTTGTTTCCAAGAACTTTAGATTTTCCACGTCTGTCTCCACTTAGGAATCACTTCTGGCCCCTTGTGAAAACACTCAGCAGAGTTAATTGGGTGAACTCAGCTTCTTGTCACACTCAGAAAGTAACACCTGCCACCAGCTTCTTTCTTAAGTGGCTGGGCCAGCATCCTCTGGTCCCAGGAGAACAGCACCTGACTGGGTGATAGGAAACAGTGCTAAGGCTTTGTTGAAAGAGCCAGGATGGGCTTCAACACTGATAAGTTCAGAGACGACCTCACATCCCTCATACAAATGCCATCCAATGACTCAGGGGGCCAGGGCCTGTGTACCTTGGCTAACATTCTGTTTCTGGAAACCATAAAGTAGCTAATCCCACGCATATTTGTGCCAACTAAGTAGGCTATGAGCTTTGTCCTGTTTCATCCCCATGGTACCCCTGGAGGTAGGTATAACTGTGATCCCCCCCCACTTCACAGAAGAGAAGCAGGCTCTATGAGGTAATCTAAGATGTCTCCACTAGGAGGTGGGGAGTACTTGCTCCCCTCCCCAACTTCTCACTGAACCCTAGATAGTCTGAAGTGACAAGGACTGCAGATACCAACCAGCCCAGAGGTTGAAAATACAAATGCCCACAGGGGACAAGGGGCAGGCAGGAGACTAGAGATGGTGACAGGCAAGCAAATAACACAGATGGTAAGCAACTGGGGAGCACACCTGCTAAAGGCATTAAAATTCAAACAAAAATAAAAACCTAAACCAGGTACTTTCCTTCCAGAAATATCACCTCCTCACCACCATCTTAGGAGGAAGGACCAGCTTTTAAATCAGCCAAAGTCTGGAGATCTTGGAGAGCTGGGTAGAGGCAGAGGCCCACTGCCATGGTGGTTCCATGGCAGCAACGGTGCACTTCCAAGGGTTGAGCTGCTGGAGGAGACTGAAACTCTCAGATACTCCAAGGGGCTTTGAGAACTCTCCTGGTAACCATGGTCTTAATTCAAGCGACTGTTTGTTTTTGAGAGAGAGAGAGCACGTGAGTAGGGGAGAGAGGCAGAGGGACAGAGAATCTTAAGCAGGCTCCATCCATGCTCAGCGCGACCCCCATGCAGGGCTTGATCACAAGACCCTGGAATCATGATCTGAGCTGAAATCAAGAGTCAGATGCCCAACAGACTGAGCCACGCAGGCGCCCCTCAAGCAGTTTTTAAATACTGCATCTTCTTGAGGGTTAGAGTCTCTAATAGGCTTAAAGATAAAAATCCCTTAAATTGACAATACCTGGAACCCTAGAAACTCAAAATTCAAGATTTGACATCTTCTGCTTTTCTTTGCGCTTTGGCTCTGGCCATCCTTTCCCGCAGCAGGAGAGGCCGTGTCTCGGTAAGATGAAGGTAGAAGGGCAGCAGAGAGATTTTTCCTTCCTTTTCTCCCTCTCTTGTGCCAAGCCAGGGACTAGGATGGTGGTCTCTACATTAAAATCGAGTATGCTGTGTCTCCTCTGGAACTGTGTGCCAGGCTTTCTACCTGGTAATGGGGTTATGGTAACGTCCGAGACAGACTCACGAGAGAGGGCACATGGTCCAGAGGAGACACGGTGAATGGAAGCTATGCCAGTAATTGGGAGCACAGTTCAGGTGAACACGAGGAAGGAGTTCAGGATAATATGGAACATACAATGGAGATCGGGGAGTAATGACACTGACCACCTCGGGTTTTGCAAAAGGGTGAGCATAACATGGGGTTGAGCACTTACGAGACGCTCGTGAGTGTTAATTCTTGTTTCTCCTCCCTCCCTATTGTGTGTGTGCCACTGAGACTTTCTTCATCGCACCTTACAAAACTATAAAAACTCAGAAGTAACTGTTTACTGTGTTATGTCCTCTTTTAATTGTCCTCACAGGTGCCTGTTTTTAGCCACTCTGGGATACTGAAAACCACGGGCACTTTGCTCCTCAAGCCCTAAGGATTCTCCTCAAAAGCAAGAAAGATATGGATGGTTCACGTCAAGCTGAATTCTGAAATATAGCGACCATCTAGTTTTGTCCCTTTATTTAGGAACAAAAGAGGAAACTGGGGCCCAGAAAGTGTAGAACGCTTGCTCAGGGCCACAAAGTTTCACTGGGTGGCCCTTTGTTTCTTAAAGCCAAAGTCTTTCCCCTTTCACTTTCCCAACTGCTTCTACCTGCTGGCAGGGGAGGTGGGTTGCTCGCAGCTGCTGCAAGCCACGTACCTCAAACTAGCGCAGAAGCCTCAGCTCCGGCGCCCGCTGGTGAGCCTCCTCCCTTCCCCTCTGTACAGAGTGGCTCACCCATTTTTTGTTTTTGTTTTTTAATGTTTATTTTTTTGAGAGAGAGAGAGAGAGAGAGAGAGAGAGAGAGAGCGCAAGAGGGGGAGGGGCAGAGAGGGAGACACAGAATCAGGAACAGGCTCCAGGCTCTGAGCTGTCAGCATAGAACCCGATGAGGGGCTCGAACTTGTGAACTGCGAGCTCATGACCTGACCTGAAGTCAGACGCTTAATTGACTGAGCCACCTCGGCGCCCCTCGCCCGGTTTAAAATCCTAAAAACAAACCCCAACAAATAAAACGCCCAAGTGCTTACTTACACTTGTTCTGTTTATTTTCTAGTCATCAACTAGATCAAATTTTAAAAAGGAAGCAATAAAAATACCACGAAGCTAAAGTTTTCCGACGCTTCTTTCCATCCTGGAGTCTATGAAGCTACTGCGGCATTAGGTGTATGTGATACACTAACTTCATGAAACCTAATCATCTAGCTTACATTTAGGATACCAATCTTATATTTGTGAGGAAAGGACTACGGGGAATTTTCACTTGCAGGGACATTTCCCTCTGGAATGTGTAAAACTGGTTGTACCACCTTCTTAATCAGAGAAAAAAAACGAAAGGCTTTTACTAACACCGATGCCTAAGGGAACACTTATTTCTTTACCTATCTTTAGGGCAAGAAGCTGCTTTTAAAGCTGTAGCCAATCTGTCAGCCTTCCTGGGGTAAAAAAGTCAAACAGCGTTTGAATGGAGCCCATCTGTGAAGCTTGAGTTCAGACTCTAGCCTCAGGCAGTTTCAGACAAAGTCATAATTTTCAGAACAATAATATATCATAATATAAAAATAGACACTTTGTGGCCAACAGGCTATAAAGCCAGCGGAGCTCTCCAGAGGGCTCTGCCTCCAAGCTCTGCTTTCCCTTGGGGTGGGAGCGGCAGAGAATAAAGTTCTACTCACAAGAGCGAAGAGTTTCTCCAAAGTCCAGGGCTCTTCAGTCACAAGTGAGGGGAGGATTTAAGAAACCAGGATTCAAAATGCTTCCCTTCTGAGGGTTAGCAAGATTAGCAGACCAGGCCGGCAGAGCAGTCTGGATTCTTTCTTGCTCGCTCTCTCTCTCCCTCCCTCTTTCAGAGTCTCTAAATGAAATGCACTTCGAGGGTTTTAGTGGGTGTTTCCCACGTCTCTGGCCAAGTAAGTCCCCATTTGTTGTAACCCAATGCTCAGCCTGATGATGTCAACCACTCAGCTGCCTTGCTTGGTTTCCACCTCTCCGTCCATGGGGGAGATCCATTTCCTCTGGACAATGAGCCAGGGGGTGGGGTGGGGAGCGGGGGCTGTAACTGCATCCCAGGCCGTCACACTTGCCTAACATCCTTCCTTCAATTTTAAACAGTGCAGCCTTAGTGACAAAAGGCTTCCTATCCAGTCACTGGGCCAGGGCTCCTGGCCTAAGTCCCTTTGCCTCATAGTCACTGATGACCGAAGGTGATCTGGTTTGCTTTGCTGTGTTTTAATTCACTTTGGTGTGTAATATGCTTCCTAGGGTGGAGATCCCCACTCGACCCCACCCCCATTTCCTCCTGCTCAATTTTCTCAGTTGTTTAATTTCTCCTCCCAAGTTTTCTGGGTGCATGCTGGGCACAGTGCATGTTTGTCCCTCACTTAGGGGAGAGGACATGTGCCCAAGTGTGAGGTTCAGAAGGCGCACCGGTCTGCTGCCTGGAGAACTGGCTTCTGGTCTCAATCACACTCCTAACTGAATGGCCTCAAGTCACCTCTCTTCCTGCACCTCAGTTTCCCCATCAATGAAGATGGCTTTGGGGCCTCCCACTTTTGAAGGTCAGTGACTGAGGAGCTTATCAACAATTGCAACATAAAGAATTTTACTGCAAGCCGGCTGACGACATGCTTAAGGGAGGGGAGAAGCCTTGACAGGTCAGAGGCTGATGCCCGAGATGCCAGGCTCAGCCTGGCTCCTTTAGCCTCCTTTGTGGTGCAGCTGAACTGTTTCTCTGGGAGGAAACACCAAAGAATTCACTGAACAAGGCCTGGGGGACATGGGAAGAGGCAGCATAAACTACTGGATAAGATAAAGAAGTATGAGAACTGTCCTTGGGGATTAACGTGGAACAGCAGGGGTTAGGAGAGAGAGTAGCAATCACTTGCATTTGCAGAGCTCTTGAAGGGGAAGACACACGAAAGCCCTGTACTTCCGGGTACAAAGGGAAGCAGCGTGACATGTATATTGCTTATGGGCATCAGTGTGGGAGCCAGAGATGTGGATCTGAGTCCTGTGTGACTTAACTGCTCTGAACTTTTTTTTTTAACTATAAAATGGGACACTAGGGCCTGCCTGTTAGGGCAGTGAGAAAGAACACGTGCAAGGGAAATGAAAGCATCTGCACATACTACGAGCTGATAGACCGCAGCTTTGTTGTTGTACGTAATCTCGCCTGATTCTCATTTTAGGAGAATTAGTACCCGGGGGCTAAATTCTTAGTCTGCTTTTCCTGGGTAGGAAAAATGAAACAAAGAGAAGTGACATGCTCACGGTCATACAGCTCAAGATTAAAGGGTGAGATTGGGAAACTGAGTCTTTTAACTCCTACTTAGGCCAGCATGCATGCCATACACATGCCAAGGCTACTTCTCAGAATGGTAACTTCTCTGAACATGGCCCTTATTTCTAAATGGGATCATCTCTACTTAGAAAAATGAGCTAACTTATTAAAACAAATAGGGAAGGGGTGGGAGGGAGGATTTTCAGCCAGGCCAGGGGAGGGGGAGGTAGTCCATCTACTGCCTAACGGAAACACGAGAGGCCATTCATTAGGTAAGAGGCGGTACTACTTACTTGCTTTGCTACCAAAATACCTCGTGACCTGAAGGAGTCTGGGCTTCCGCCACCCTTCCCCACAAAAGGCAGATTTGATCGGTCTTAAATTTACTTGGATGGGAAGATGGGATTGGAGCTCTTTTAGGAAAGAAGCTATTTATAGGTGGGGGTAAGGCTGTGGGAGTTTGTGACTTAACAAAAATTTTAATTAGTTTTCAGAAATCTTTGATGCTGTAATCAGGAAGGACTAAGCAAACAGACTATATGTCAGGAGGGAGTGTGCCAATCTAAGGCCTTCCCAAAGCTGGTGTGGGGCTACAGTAGAAGGAAAAGCACTCCAGCCTCTTAACTCATGGAGAACAGTAGTTACCATCTCAGAGAGATCTGGGTTTTTCCTTCCTGTCCTTGGATGGTCCAGCAATGTATAACCTTGGGAAACTCAACTTCTGTGTAAAGTGTGAATAATAACACTTACCCTACAAGGTTATTGTGTGGATTAAGTGCCTGGCACATACCACATGTTCAAAAATACTTGGAAAAAAAACTTGCAAAAATAAGCTGCGACATCCTAAAGTAAAGGCATTATTTTCTAATTCTGATTCAGTGTCACCATCCTCTATTCTGAAGATGATGTAACAGTGAATGAATAAAGTCAAGGATGTTGGGAAGCCAGAGGACCCATTATTTCTCTAGAATTCTCTAGAATTCATTCTCAAGATGAATAAGGAACAAAAGCCCACCTAGAGCTGTGTTCTCAGCAGGAACACTCAGCTTAGAGGGACTGGAGGTGGAGACTGGGGCTATTGTCTGGCCAGGCCTTTATTCCAGAAGCCCAAGGGGGCATCAGAAAATGAGCTGGGCCCTGGACAGATCAGTTTACTGAAATCACTCCCAATTCTTTGAATCATGTTTTGTTATTTGAACAAGAATAATAGTAAGGAGCGTGTTCATAAAAACAAAGATATTGTTTTCTTCGACCACATATATTTTACTTTTTTAAATTATTTTTTTAAATTTATTTTTGAGAGAGAGAGCACAAGTGGGGGAGGGCGGAGAGAGAGGGAGACACAGAATCTGAAGCAGGCTCCAGGCTCTGAGCTGTCAGCACAGAGCCCAACGCGGGGCTTGAACTCTCACGAACCATGAGATCATGACCTGAGCCGAAGTTGGACGCTTAACTGACTGAGCCACCCAGGCGCCCCATCGACCACATACATTTTATAACACTTGCCTGGCAGACTGAATACTTGTACATCTGTGACAGAATCCACGAAGAGAAAACAGGACAACACCAGCACACTCATTCTGTCTTCTGACTGACAACGGCGGATTTACCGTGTGGACTGGGGCCACGCTCTGTGCCTAGCGCTCTACAGACACCACCTTATGTCACCCTGACAATTATCAGGGGCAAGAGGTATTTGGTATCCTCTCATCTCACAGCTGCGGAGACCGATGCTGCAGAGGCTGACCAACCTGTGCCAGGTTCACTGGAATACAGGCAGGAGCCTGGGCTCCTCGCCAGGGCTGCCTGGGGCCAGGCCTGTATTCTGAAGTCCCTCACTCTACTGACTCTGATGGGGTTTCCCTGCAGGAAAGCTCCCAACTCTACTCAGCCTGCAGTATTGGCTCCACCTGAGGACACGCTGGCTGCTTCTGAGTGCAGAGCTGGTCTGAAGGGCTCAGGCAGCCCCTTTGCACAAAGCTGCCCTTAATTCCCACCCTCCCCCCCCCCCCCCCCCCCAGTCTGGAAGGGGTCGCTCCCTGTGAATTTCCTTAGTACTTTATCTGTTTTCTCTTACAAAACTTATGCTTTTCTCCTCTCTGAGACATATTTATTCCTGGGCAGATCTTATGTTGCTAGAATCTGAGTTCCTTATGGAAAAGATCTGTGTTTAATTTATGAGCATTTTGTACATATGATGAGATACTTGTTAAAATAAGAAAATCTATAAATCATAAAAACTTACAATGGATGTTTACCATACACCAGATAATATTCCAATTGCTCTATATAAATTATCTCATTTAATCCCTGTGAGGTCCTATCAAGTAGGTATTATTATTTCCATTTGACACATGAGGAAATTCTAGACACAGATCAATAGGTAATTTGTTGAACTGGTAACTGACTGGCATCTGTTGAAAGGAGCATATGATGAATAAGTTCTGGCCATGGCTACTGACCTAGTCCAAACAGCTGCTGCAAAATGCAATTAGCTTTCACCCTATCAAAGGCAGGTTTCACGGGCACCTGAGTGGCCGAGTAGGTTAAGCGTCTGACTTTGGCCGAGGTCATGATCTCATGGTTTGTGGGTTCGAGCCCCACATTGGGCTATGTGCTGACAGCTTGCTCAGAGCCTGCAGCATGCTTTGGATTCCGTGTCTCCTTCCCTCTCTGCCCCTCCCTCACTCACACTCTGTCTCTCTCTGCCTCTCAAAAATAAATAAATGTAAAAAAAAAATTTTTTTTAAAAGGCAGGTTTCAGTTGTCATGCCATTTCAAACTCTCTTATTCACTATGGCACACAGCTAGAAGGTCCCCATTTTCTCTAGACATTATTAAGAAGCATATTGACTGAGACAATTATAAAAAAATAGATTTGTTTTCTTTCCAATTATAATTGTTTACTATAAAAAAGAGGAAATATAGAAGAGCAGGAAAAAAGGGAGGAAAATCATCCATCTTCCTACCACACAGAAATAACCAGTTAACCTCCTGGCATATGGACCCAAAAAGAACCATACCTACACTCAAATAATGTTTTAAAATCAGACACTTAAGGGCACCTGGGTGGCTAAGTCAATTAAGTGTCCGACTCTTGATTTCGGCTCAGTGCATGATCTCGAGGTTTGTGAGTTCAAGCCCCATGTTGGGCTCTGGGTGCTGATAGAGCAGAGCCTGCTTGGGATTCTCTCTGTCTGCCCTTCCCCTGTGCACACTCATGCTAGCTCTCTCTCTCTCTCTCTCTCTCTCAAAATAAATAAGTAAACTTAAAAATAAAAAATAAAATCAGACACTTAAGTCATTTGGGGGCAGAGAGGAGTCAGTCCCACAAAAGATGACAAAGAAATGATTTTTTTTTTTTTTTTTGATTTTGGAATATACCTGGCTGTATTCTTTATAGGGTTTGATGTTCTGAGGGTCCACCTCCTGGGCCCCCTTGGACTGCTGGTGATGCAGCCAGTGTGCCCGATGGAGGGATGGCAAGAGAAGGGAAGCCTGATCCCAGATAGCATGCACTTAAAAAAATAGGTAGGTTCACAGGATACCTCCTGTCTCATAGGAGATTGGGTGCCCTTATCCTGACCTTTGAGGGCCCCTCAGTCTAACTGCTGGTCAGGTGCCCTAAAGCAAAGTGTACCCTTCAGTGTGGTACACAGAGCTTCTGGCAGCTTCCCAGGCAGGGGTGAGGTCCATGTGGCAAACAGACAACCAGTTCCAGAGGAAACGAAGGCCTAACTCCTAAAAGGAGGCTTTTATTATTGCTTACAATTGGCAAAAAAAAGGAAAAAAAGAAAAAAAAAAAAAAGGCATCACAGGGCATTTGAGGAAAACCAACAGCAGGACAGAAACTAAAATATAGAGAAAATGGACTCTTTTATGGGAAAGAAATTCAGACAAGTGAAAACCTTTCAAAAAATTTTCTTATGTCTTCAGAGAGATTCTGAAGATACTATCTATGTCCATAAAATAAGCTGACAACACTGGACTCTTGGAAATTAATAATATGAATATTGAAATTAACAATTCAGTAGAAAACCTGGAAAACACGAAAAGGAAATCTTTCAAAATACAGTATAGGGGGAAAAAGTTTACAGGATAAAAAAGGATTTTGATCTAGAACAACAATCCAGGAAGTTCAACATTAGACTAAATAGGAATTCCATAGAAAGGATACAAAGAAAAGTACAATAGGAAATCATCTAAGAAATCATGAGGAAACGTTCCCAGGGCTAAAAGGAAGGCTGCATCCTTAAAAAGGAGGAGAGTCTCCCATGCCTACATGCATTCTCCTAACCTTGCAGAATCCAAAAGGAAAAAAAATCCTCCACGTTTCTAGGGAGACTGTTTCAAAAGAAAAGAATCAGAATGGCATCAGACTTCTTCCGAGCAATACTGGCTGCCGGAAGACAACGGAGCAACGCTTTCAAAGGGAAAAGTTCTAAAGGAAAATGATTTGGAACCTAGAATTTATCCTCAGCGAGGCAAAATGCAGATGATTTTGATACATAGAAGGACTCAGAACAGTTTCTCTCGTGTACTGTTTTCTCACTCAACTCCTGGAGAATATCCTTCTCCTAAAGGAGGGTTTAAGCTGTAAGATAGGAGTTGAAAGCAGGGATCTAACAAGAGAGGTGGAAGGAACGCCCAGGATGAGGCTGAGGGTAGCTCAGGACTTCAGCTGACCTGCAGGCCTAGAGAGCACCAGTCTGACTGGGGACTCCCTGACAGATGTGCTGAAAATCGTACTGAGAGTCCACGGAAGAGTATGGGAAGACTTTGCAGTAAGAAACAAAGAGAACTGAATATAGTAAAGACGCAGCTGTTATTACATCCAGGAAAAGCCATACAGAAAGGAAAAATAACCAGAACATTACTGGCTCAGCAGTAAATATTTACGATGCCATAATGCTACAAAACACTGGATACTGACTTAACCCAAAACCTGTGATACTGGGTGAAAAAGGTAAAGGAGAAGCGTGAGGGGGGCTGCGGTGCTTATAAAAAAAGCTAAAGCCTAATTAATGTGCCATTGGAGGAGGTCAATAGGTAACACCTAAGTTGATGAACAAAGAAAAACTAAATAAATAAGTAAAACTGATGAACAAAGAAAAAGTTGTATGGTAGTGTGTGGTCCTTGCTTGCATCTGATTTGAATAAAAAAAATACTTAGGAGTTAATCAGAGATCTTTGCTAGTAATAAGGGATTATTAATTATTTTATGTGTGATAAGGGCAGCATAGTTACATTTTTAACAAAGCAATCCTTGTTTTCTTAGAGATACATGCTGAAATTGCTACTGATGAAATGACATGATGCCTAAAATTTATTCCAAAATTGTCCAGTGGCAAGGGGAAAAGTGGCTATAGGCACAGATGAAACAAGATGGGTCATGATTCTTGAAGCTGGATAATGGCTGGTACATGACCACTCATTATATTATTCTAGTATTGAATATGTTTGAAAATTTCCACAATAAGAGAATGTTTACACAGAGAGGCAGCTGTATAAGCATATTATTTGGATATATGGAAGTAACACTAGAACAAATAACTAATGGGATCCAAAATGGATGCTCTTGGAAGCAGGGCAGGAGGCAGGGGATAGAGGGGTGGGGGCAGAAGACAGCCGTTTTCAGTAACAATTTATTGAAACATTATTTGTTTAATGAAACATTATTTGTTGTTTCAGTAACAAGTAATGATACTGATCTTAAAAAGAACCTATGTGCATATGCCATTTTGACAAAAACAAAAATTAGTTTTAAAAAAGAAGTGGAGGGGCACCTGGGTGGCTCAGTCAGTTAAGTGTCCAACTTCAGCTCAGGTCATGATCTCGCCACTCGTGGGTTCGAGCCCTGCACTGGGCTCTGTGCTGACAGCTCAGAACCACTTTTTGGATCCTCTGTCCCCCTCTCTCTCTGTCTCAAAAATAAATACACATTAAAAATTAAAAAAAAAAAAAAGGAGGTAGTGTAATGTTACTTAGAGAAACAGAGGGAACCACTGGAAGAGCTAAAGGCAGAAGATGTTGCCTCGGGGGAGGGGCAAGCAGGAAACGGGTATCTTTCCAGACCTGCAGATTTTTTTTTTAAATTATGTTTGTGTATTATTTTGACTTTTTAAAAATGTTATCTATTTTTTATCAGTTACTGCCATCAGCTTTTAGCTGGGCCTTTTGCTAATCTCAACATCTACAAACTGAATCTGTTTCTCTAGGCAAAGAATCCTGAATAACCAGAGTGAATGCCTCCACATTAAATATAATGATAATTATTACTGCAGTTTAATAATTATCTACCATTTGTCAGTGCTTTATATAGGTTATTTCTAATCTTTATAACACTCTTGCAAAGCAGATATCAATATTCCCATTTTACAAATGATAAGATTAAGGTTGAGAGACCTTAGCCATTTGCTCGAGGTTACAAAGTAGAAGGCCAGGCCTGCGAGACTCTAACTAACCTACCTCTCCTTTACGGTCCACTAGTTTGATATAGTCCAGAAAGTATTATTACATCCATTTTGTCATCCAACCCATGAAGCAGGAGAGACAGAATTACCTATACTTGACAGATGAAAGAATTAAAGCTAAGAAAAGTTAGGTAACTTGCCCCAGAATCCAGGTTCCCTGAACCTGATTCACCACTTTTCTATCATTCCTATCATCTGTTCCCCTCAACAACAAAATGTTGTTATTCATAACCTCCTCAGAGGCATCTGACATAGAGTCAGAGTAAATGAATGCAGCTGAAGCAGGAATTTTAAAAAGAGACTTATTTTTTCCAAAGGAAATATAGTAATAAACCATGGAATGTCCTCGGTTGCTCTAATGTCAGCATTTTACTTGAGTCCTCAAAGGGGTTCTTAAAATGTCAACAGCCTGTCTTCCTGACACATGGCACGCCAGCTGCTGGCATGGGCAGCCTGCAGCGGTTCTGACAGCCAGTGCCACTCGTCTTGGCTCCAAAAGAAAGGAATGAGCCATGCATGCTTCAGCCCTGAAAAAGAAAATGTCTGTGTCTCCTACATGTACTCATCGGCCATGTGGTTCCAGGGCTTTTTATAGTTGCCAGGAGCCTTAGCTTGTTGCTACTCTAGAGCAGAGGCAAGTTTATAAAGCTGTAACGATAGGCTGGGTCAGGGTGGAAGTCAAAAGTGGGCAACTAAAGGGCCTGAATGTCTGCCTTCTGGTCATCTCAAACCCTGGGTGGCTGCTGGCTCTACCTGGCAAAGAAGCAGACTAAGAGTTGGGCACAAGTGCCATGAGCTTGGTCTGAGATGCTATTCCCTGGCTGTTCTGGCATCTGAACAATGGCCAAGCAGTAGCTAGGGGGAAGAAGCTGTTTACTCGAGTTCAAACTATTTATAGTACCAGCAATCTGCACATATTTGGATGACAAATCTCTGGGCTTCAAGTGAGTGGTGCTTTGCTCCTGGACAATTTCATCAAACACATTCCCTCCCTACGCCACCCCCGGACCCCTTCGCTCACACATTTTGCCCTCAGAATGTTTTATTTAGGTTGCTGAGTTTAAAAAGATCAAGATCATAAAAAGAAATCACATTTTAAGAACACATAACTTGTAGTCCGTTTGCCTGTGAGCTTAAACTACATAATGTCATTTTCTTTAAGGCTTGAATCAGAGATTAAAGTCTAATACATGTGTATTCTATAAAAAATACGACTGAAATTAAAACAGTATCTGAATAAGCTCTGTAACTGAACATGTACTATATCACTGTAATGATGCTGAGCCCCACTCAAGACCTGCAAAGAGAATGTTTCTTATGACACAGTTTTAGGATGATAAAAGGTTTTACAGAACAGATCCACAAACAATATGTAATCATACACACATTCCAAACAAACCAAAGAGACACTACGCACCGCTTCTGGGGCAGCCGCAGTGGCAGTGACTGCTCACAAGACCCCTGCCCCCAGCGCATGCCACACGGAGAGGGGTGTGACTGGAACAGAAAGATGTGCAGAGCCTTCTGCACAGTTGTAACGCACAGGTTATTATACCCTTGCCAACACATTTGTTTGGAAAGACCAGCCCCACCTCTAAAAGCTGCCTTGTTTTTATAGCAAAGGCAATGCTTGATCAGCACCTCCCCTGAGCCAGGCACTGCCTGATTCCCAAGGGGAAACGTGGTTGTTGACATGTATGCTGGTTAACGTGCTGGTGGCTTCCAGTCCTGTCACACAATGCGTGCAGGAACTGGCATAGAGAAAAAGGGCAGAGTGAGTGAGCAGAAAGGTTTATAGTAGGGGTGATGTTGGACAATTAAGGGATCCCTCCAAGGGACTAACTTGTTTTCTTATTTTTGACCTCTGCTAATGAAGCACATTAGAAGACAAACAGGAAGGTCTCCAAGATAATCTTTATATTAACCCCACTTTTTAAAATCAAAAGAAAAGTGCTGGTAACGGTGAAGGAAAGAAACATGTTTATATGCAGAGGGAATGTAAATTATTAAAAAATTTTTTTGTTGGTCAGCTGGTAATATTTGGTCAATATATTAACAAAAGGCTTTAATGCATGTAATTTTGATACCACACTTCTACTTCTAGGAATTTAAAGAATATCCTCATTATTCAGACTTTAGCTAAAATGTCACCTCTTGAGGACTTCCCCAACCATTCAACCTAAGGTAACCACCCATCTACCTATCACATCACTTACTTTTAAATGTCTGCATGGCATGCTATTTTTCTTGCTCATTAGTTTGTGTACTGTTCGTCTTCACTGCGACTCCCCACCTTCCACGCTGAAATGTTGGCTTTATATGAGCAATGACCCAGTGTGTCTAATGCACTGCTCTTCCTATGTGTTGAATATTAGTCAGGGATGTTACATGCATCATCTCATTTAATCCTCACAAGCCATGTGAGGTTTCTGGTATTACCCCATTTTACAGATGAGCAAACTGAGGCACAGTTTAAGTCTAGCGAGTGGCCAGCAAGTGGCAGTGAAGATATGAACACTGGTATGTATGACCACGAAGCCCATGCTCTTCACCACCGCTCTCAAAATGCACCAGAAGTTTCAATGTGCAACCTTTTTGACTAAGCAACTATAGTTCTGGAAATTTATCATGTGGACATAAACAGACAAGAGCAACAGCTAGTTACGTCTTCATTTACTGTAGACTGTTTACAGAAGCAAATATTGGAAATACGTTTAGGAAAGTCATCAGTTAGCTATAAGCCTCCAGTTTACTGTTTGGTAAATGGGGGGCCCCATCTCAGAGACACTGAAGATTTAATGAGACAAAGCACCATACCCAGCTCATAGTCAGTTGTTTTATTGTTGTTGCTATATGCATTTAAATCTCTACAAGGATATGTATCAAAATGTTACCAGAGGCCATCTCTGGACAGGATTATGGTGGGGGAGGGGTTTCATTAATTGTGTACTTCCACACTGTTCTAATTTTTGAAATATTCATACTGATGTCATAGTCATCAAAAATAAATATATTACTACCTTTTTAAAAAAAGAAGATTAATAAAAAGTTAAAGAAACTTGGAGAAGGAAACTCAGTTTACGGCACAGTGAGGGAAACTAGTTTTGCAGATCTCAAGATAAAAACGTTCGTCCTCTTTCGTTTCTATGTAAGAACAAGATTTTCGGCGTGCTTATAGGTCCTACCCCATTTATAAAGGCCTACGTTTGCAGTGAAGTCAGGGAGATTCTTCGTAAGAACACAGACATACAGAATTTAGTAAGATGGATTCAAGGAAGTTGAAAAGATGTTAAAATATATATACAACAAGAAAAAAAAATCGTTACAGCCACATCTGCCTTCCAAAGAGAAAGGCTGTCAAATGGGAGGCCCTTTTGGCTCCTGGTCACCTTTTTGAGTTCAGCCATGCAAAAATAACAGAAATAAAAGTTGAAGGTTGCCAAGTAGCTCTACACAATAAAGAAGAACTGAATTCCAAAGGGAAATCTGTGATGAATAAAAGAAAGGGAAGGAACAGGGAGCCAGGAAGATGCCAGAGGTCTGGATTTTCTGCCATGCGACCCCTTTCTGGGGCTCCCAAATCACCAGCAAAGCTGGTAACAACACTTACAAATGCTTTTTGTGAGTGTATTCTGTGTTCCTGACAGAAACCAGGAAGGGATTGACTTTCGATTCTGAAACGGACAGGTTGAGAAAACAGAGAAAGAGGAGGCGGAGATGACCCAGAGAACAGAAGCCACACCTTCACCCCCAAGGAATCTGCAGATTCCTGGGGAAACTTTGGACTTTTACCGGGCAAGTAACAAGGAATCAAGCTGATCTTATCTAGATCTTAAAGTACTAACACATCAGGGTTACTTACATATAGTTTATTTATCAAGAGGGTCAAGCAACAAACTGATATGCGTGTGGGCACAAAAATAAATTAATGGCTCTTCCACACCACTGAAAAGCTTTTCACAATTTGTGTGGTGTTGCCAACTCATTTTAGGTCACATATTCCTTTGAGAATGTGATGAAAAGTAAGATGCTGCTCTTTGGAAAACGCATTACCTTTGGATGTATATAATTTCAAGAGGTCCGTGGAACCTGTCCGAGGCCATCTCGGGGACTCTCACTGTAGGGAAACTGCACCAGATGTAGTTTGTCGTCGACAATGGGTATCACAAGCCACCTTGCAGTTTATGCAGAAGTCAGAAAAACACTGCTGGCATTCATTCATTTATAAACATTTGTTGGAGACCTAATACACCAAATGCTGAAGGCATAAACAAATGCAACGTGATCCCTGTACTCACTGAGTTATTTTCAACTGAGGGAAGGAAAGAAAACAGACCACTACAATAGGGTGGGATAAGCCAGGCGGTGTTTCAGAGTAACCTCGACCCTCAACTTCCTTTTTGGCCCCAGGTCTAACTAACTACAAATGGAACAACAGGTGGAAATGAGTGATGAGAATATGAAGCACAAGTGGAGGAAAGCAACAAGAGGCCAAAACATTGGAGCCACTTTAAATAGCCAGCCTGCTTTTCTGTGGACTTTGATTCCCCTCTGTGTCTGCATAAAAACATCTCCAAAAGAACAGAGCTCTTTTCTTTAATAAATAGTAAGTAACCATGGATTTTTAAATGCCACTTCAAGAAAAAGGAATTAGCAAACTAAATGATTGTTCCACAGGACTCATCTATGCTAACAGAAGTCCACAATCTTACATTGCTGGTTTGCATTGTTACATCAACAAATATTTACTGAGCTCTGAAATTAATCATGTCTGATGTTTGCATTGCACAGGAACTTTCAAGTAGATTGTCTAATTTCTTCTGCAAAACATCTTGTAAATGCTTACATTCAAGGGCACAGTGATTTGGTAATTTACAGCTTGTAAGTCTTTCAGCCAAAGTCAAAATACAGATCTACCTACCTTTCCCTAAACTCACAGGGGAAAAAAAACAATAGCAGCAACAGAAACAGGATGGGGAGTGGAGGTAACAGCCTTGAGGGACAGAGCGGAGAGGCTATGTTAACGAGGCACCAGTATAAGCAGATGCACCTGAGAAAAAATCCTGGCTCCCTCTCCCATTTATGAGCTATGTGACTTCAGGCAAATCCCCTAACCTCTCTTAATTCTGCTATCTCATTTGTAAAACAAAGAAAATAATAGCGTCTCATCTGAATGTAGAAGGAAGAAGGAAGAACAGAAGGTAGAGTGTAGTGCTGGGGTGCTGATTTCTTCATCTTTTACAGAGGAGAGTCAAGAGATACAAAGTGAGTGGATTAAGACTGCCATTTTAACTAACGTGATGGATTACATATATTAAATAATTATTAGATATAATTAATGGATTAAATATATTTAATAAATAACTTGCCTCCCCAAACACCTCAAATGATTGGTGCCACCACTCTAGCAAATATGCAAATACATGCCTGAATTAAAAGCAAGCCAGCATGGGAAGTTTTCTGAGGTCAAATAAGAAGCACAAGTCAAGTGAGAGGAGATAAGCACCAGAACTTTTCAAGACATCTGTCATTTAGGAATACGGAGCTACGTGTCAAAGTTAACACTCTAAAAACACAAATAAAGAAGAAAAAATAGCTATGTGTGTGTATAGATCTTTTTTACAATTTTGGAAGTAACCACAATTGCTAAAAACCATTAAAGTAAAAGCCAAGTAACTTTCAGGAGAAAGCCTGGGTGAGGAGGGAGACTTTTTTTTCTTTGTATCTTTCTGGTCTACGTGCTTATTTTTGTGTACAATTATTATTACTTTTCGGGGGCACCTGGGTGGCTCAGTCTGTTAAGTGTCTGACTCTTGATTTTGGCTCAGGTCATGATCCCAGGGTTGTAGGATCCAGCCCTGCATTGGGCTCCATGCTGAGCGTGGAGCCTGTTAAGATTCTAAGATTCTCTTTCTCACTCTCTGCCCCTCTCCCCTGCTCATATTCTCTCTCTCCCTCTCTCTCTCAAAAAAAAAAAAATAATAATATGGGGCATATGGGTGGCTCAGTTGGTTGAACATCTGACTTTGCTCCAGGTCATGATCTTGCGGTTTGTGAGTTCAAGCTGCATACGGGGCTCACTGCTATCAGCACAGAGCCTGCTTTGGATCCTCTGTCCCCTTCTCTCTGCCCCTCCAGTGCCTGACTGCACTCTGTCTCTCTCAAAAATAAACAAACATCAAATAATAATAATAATAGTATCAATAAATAAAAGGTATTACTTTTCTAATTTCTGTTAAATTGGCAAAGGAAGGAAGATTGGTGGCACTCTGCCACCACCAACCATAAAAAATAGTAATGGGATGAGTAACATAAATATGAATTTCAGAAGAAAATAAATCAGTCTTAAGATGACTGGAGTAGGGGCACCTGGGTGGCTCGGTCGGTTGAGTGGCCGACTTCGGCTCAGGTCATGATCTCGCGCTCCGTGAGTTCGAGCCCCGCGTCGGGCTCTGTGCTGACAGCTCAGAGCCTGGAGCCCGTTTCAGATTCTGTGTCTCCCTCTCTCTGACCCTCCCCTGTTCATGCTCTGTCTCTCCCTGTCTCAAAAAAAAAAAAAAAAAAAAAAAAAAAAAAAGATGACTGGAGTAGGTATTGTTTCAAATGTACCTTATCAAAGACTTCTTTTGAATGATAACACATGGTGTTGTGGAAAAAAAGGGAAAATGTAAGTTAAGAATAGAAAGTGGTACAACGGTCTTAAAAGGCAACTTGGTAACACATACTGAAGTCCTTAAAATCTTACATGCACAGGGGGTGCATAGGAACTCTCTCTTTCTGTTCAATTTTGCTTGAACCTAAAACTGGTCTAAAAAATAAAGTTTACTGGGGCGCCTGGGTGGCTGTTTGTTAAGCCTCTGACTCTTGATTCCGGCTCAGGTCATGATCTCACAGTTCTTGAGTTCAAACCCTGCACAGGGCTCCACGCTGAACATGCAGAGCCTGCTTGGATTCTCTCTCCCTCTCTCTCTGCCCTTCCCTGCTCTCTCTCATTCTCTCAAAATAAATAAATAAACTTAAAAAAATAAAGTTTACTGATTAAAAATACATATATACAGGGATGCCTGGTGGCTCAGTTAGTTAACCATCCAACTTCGGCTCAGGTCAGGATCTCATGGTTCGTGGGTTCGAGCCCTGAATCAGGCTCTGCGCTGACAGTGCAGTGCGGAGCCTGCTTGGGATTTTCTCTGTCTCCCTCTCTCCCTGCCCCTCCAGTCAAGTCAAGCTTTTTCTCTCTTGCAAAATAAATAAACTTAAACAAAGACATTAAAAAATATATATACATACACGCATATGCACACACACACACACATATACACGTATATACACATACACACACACACACACACATATATACATGTCCTTTGACCAGGTCAACCCACTTCCTGGAGAAATCATTACAGGATGTGTGCAAAGGCAGGACTCAGGCTGGTGATTCACCAGTGTCCTGAAGACTGACAAACTGAAAACAATCCTAAAAGTTCACAATTAGAGAGTGGCGAAATACATTTTGGTACATGTATAAGATGGATTATTATGCAATCACAATGTGATGCTACAAAAGACTATCTAATGAACATGAGAAAAATAGTCTCATTTTAATGTTAAGGTGTATATAATAGGGGCTCATGTTTGTAAAAGGGAAAATAGTATTTTGTAGAAAAAAAAAGACCTGATGAATCTATTAGTAACACTATAGGTAATTTTAATTTTTTTCTTTCAGTTTGTTGGCATTTCAAATGTTTTTGGCAAAACATTCTTCTTAAAAATATAATATTCTATAAAAAGAAAACAAATAAAAAGTTATTTTTTAAGTTCCTATGGACAATATATACCAAGTAAAGAAAGGGAAAATAAGAGAAGAAAAAGGAGGATCTTTTAAAAGCAAGATGGAGAAGAGAGAGAAGGGGGCAGGATCCTGTGAGAAGTGCCCTGGGAAGTCTCTGAGCTCCTCATCCAGAGCCCTCCTTCCAAACATTTGGTGAGAAAATCATAGAGAAAGGATCCCAGAGTTTTCTTCTCATTTCCCACCCATGACCACATCGCTCCTGGCAGGTTGATGGTAATTGTGCATCCAGTGGATTTTAGTACAATGAAAGATTAGATCAAGAACAAGGCTATTAGTCCATAGAACTAAAGGTAACTTCAAACTAATATGCACCAATGTCATGATTTATAATAAACAGAGACTATTTATTAAAGAGCAGCAAAGAGGCTATTGTGTCCACAGATGAAAATTCTTAGCCAGGAACAAATTCCAGGCCTAAAGCAGAGCAGTCTTTAAAAGAGGGCAGGCTTGCAAAAGATAAAAGGGATTCTTCCCTCTCCCTCGGAGAAGACTGAGGCTGTCAGCCCAGAGATAAGAAGCCTCTGTAGATACTTATGTTGAAGTTTATTAAAGTCCCAATAAGGAAAACAAAAATAAAGATGATGTGCTTGAAGATTAATTTAAACAGCAACAAACTGGAAAGCAAACAAAAGTAGACTGGCTGCCTCTGTTAGAGGAAGTGGAGGAAGCGGACAGAAAAGCTCATTAATAATAGTGTGAATTTGAAAGAAGAAAATCAGATGAGGACAGTAACATGGGGGCTTCTCCATCATGTGGATCCCTTCACAGGAAAGCCAGGTTACTAACAGAAGACTTCAGTGTGGACTAAATATACTAAATATACTGCCTGGGCTCAAAGAAGAGAACAAAGTTACACCTGAATTGTGGTCCTATAATTCTTGGGCACCCAACTACTAACTCCATATGTGCAAATATCAACAAGGATAATCCTGATTTAATCTGCCTTAACTTACAGGAAAGACAGATCTTTCAAGCACTCGTCAGCATCCAAAAGTTTCTGGCCATATCCCAAAATTATCTCTGTTATGGCAGAGAGTTTACTGGACTCCTAACAAGAGAATCCTCTATGAGCTGGAGACACCATCATCTGAAGGACTAAAAGGAGCACCTAACAGAGCAAAAGGCCAAAAAATAAAATAAAATAGAAATTAATTATGTAACTAGAGCCAATGGGCTTGAAGCAATGAAGACTGGCCTGCAGCACTGAATGCTGCATTTCTTAATAAACGCCTGCACTCCAGCTAAGACTGAAAGGGCTGGAGTGTCTGAAAGGAACCTTAATGAGAACATCATATAACTCAGGGAGCTACACGAGGCCCATTATGAATGTCAGAGCACTGACTGCTGTCCCAGTCCCTCAGGACCCCATCACGTAGACTATCTCTCTGAACAAGTAACTGATAAGGAACTTGCACAGCAAGTAACTCCTGTTGCAACTGCTCAACTCTTTAGCCATCATAGACAACGTGCAAGCCGGGGAATATAGTGTATTACAATAACACTGCATTTACCAAAACAAGTGGCAGGCCATAATTTGCTGATTCTTGCACTACATGACAGGAAGCTGGTCATTGATAGCATGAAATGAAAGAGTTTTTAAGGTAATCACCCACAGTCATCTGAAGTGAAGTGCATATTGAAGGCAAAGCTATTTCAAGCTCAGTAGTTGCTGCTCTAGACCAATGAGGGGCATGAGGAACATAAAGATCATGAACTGGGCTAACTGCATCTAACTGTACTGGAGACCTTAAAGGAAATTATAAGCTCATGTTACAGGACTGTTCTGGAACAGAGTTTCTAACGTCCAATATCTAATGCCATTTGTGCTGAAGACGCAAGTCAAGGAAGCAGTAGTCTTTTCCCTAAAACAATCCCCTTTAGTGTGCTTGGGCATTACCTGGTTGCTTTGTTTCCAGTTGTGTAACATTCAAACCCAGATCTATCAACTTCCTGGGGACTGTGTAAACTATCTTTCTGCTTAAACCAGCTAGAGTGGATTTCATCCTTTGCTACTAAAAACCCTGATCAATAATACATGCTCCCAATAAACACCTCTACTATAGATGGGGCGCCTGGGTGGCTTAGTCGCTTAAGCGTCTGACTTCGGCTCAGGTCATGATCTCACAGTTCGTGAGATGGAGCCCCACATCAGGCTCTGCACTGACAGCATGGAGCCTGCTTGAGATCCTCTCTCCTTCTTTTTATGCCCCTCCCCCCAGCTCATGATCACTCTCTCTCTCCTCTCAAAATAAATGAATAAACATTAAAAAGCACCTCTATTATAGAACCCAGCACAGTACATTATGATTATTTGTGGTATCTGTGCCTCCCTTAGTTGATGGATAAAATATTTTACTCATGTCCACAGCCCCAACCACCCTAGCACAATGCCTGGCAAAACAAAAGGCACCTGATAAATGAATGTAGATAAATAGAAAAAAACCCACAAGAAACATGAAAACTGTGGCTTTAGAGTGATGAGACATTTCATTTTTAAATGATGTTGTAATATATTTTCCTAAGTGCCTCAAAGTGAATATCATCCACTGAAGACCAAGCAGCACAGTAGTATTTATATTAAGGACCACAAGACCTAATGAAGAAAAATGATTTCTAATTTTCTTTATTTCCATTGAGAAGTTTGAACTGAATTTCAAAGGTTTGGAAGGTTTGTGCATTTATATTGGAACAATGACAGGAATATGAAATCATGATCAAGGTGTGTTTCCTCCTGTGCTCACAATCTGCCTTATAAAGTAATACATGGATGGAGAGTTACAGAAAGTTAAAAAAAAAAAAAAAAAAAAAAAAAAAAAAGATCACTGGATGAGATGGGTTTGGGACCAGGCAAACACAATCAGAAAAGAAAGCCCTTGGAAACAATGATCATAAAAATAATGACTAGAATTCACTATATTTCATGCCATATCATAATTTAGAGAACTTATAAGTGAAATGAAGCTGTGCCTTTTCATGACATCAGAAAACAGCCACTTAAAATGGAACAAAAAGGAGATCAAAATTGTAACATGTCAGGTAGTGCAGTAATAGAAAGTTTTGGGAAATGAAATGGGATACTGAAAAAGGATTCAGTTTAAAACTACTTTTCCCACCTGCTGTGGGGAAGAGGGAGCGCTAACTTCAGATGCTCATTCCAATTCCTCTGAGTGAAACGAATTCCATACCCTAAAAGATATCAAGACTCTTTATCAGATCTGTCTCCCCTAGAGTCCAAATTCATCTCTCCATCTGCCTGAGAAAGGTAGGTTAATAAGCAGAGTTTTATAACTCACACAAAAAATAACTTCTGATGGATCTACAGATTTAAATGCAAAAATATCAAACCATGTAAGTACTAGAAAAATACATGGCACATTTTATAGCCTCAAAATTGGGAAGGCCTTTCCAAATATGGAATAAAACCCAGAAGTCATTTAAAAAATACTGATAAATTCTGTGTATAAATAAAAATATTCTGTGTGGCAAAAAATCATGATCAGCAAAGTAAAAATCATAAGTCAAACTGGGAAAAATTATATTTCATAGCATGAATAGCCTATTCCCTTAATCTATAAAGAATTTCTAGAAACTGATAAGACAAAGACCAACAACCTAAGGGGCAAATAAGCTCAGAATATGAACAGGGAATTTACTGAAATGTAAATACATATGGCTCTGAATATATGAAAAGTATTCAACCTCAGTTGATATTCTATTTTTCATCTACCATTGGAGAGTATCAAAAAGTCTAACACACTGGTGTTCAAAAACAGGAATTCTCATCCACTGCTAATATAGTCATACACTGATATAGTATCATTTGTCAATCAATTTAAAAAGTCACACATCCTCTGCCTGGGCAAATTCACTTTTGGGAATTTATCATAAAGGCATACTTTCAAAAATATGAAATATGTATTCATTGCAGCAAAAGATTAGAAATAATCTAAATATCCATCCATGAGAGACAGGTTAAATAAATCAAGGTACTTCCAAACAGAAGCCTATGCAAACATAATGATCTTTTAAAATTTTTTTTTTAATGTTTATTTATTTTTGAGACAGAGAGAGACAGAGCATGAGCAGAGGAGGGTAGAGAGAGACACACAGAATCGGAAGCAGGCTCCAGGCTCTGAGCTGTTGCACAGAGCCCGACGCGGGACTTGAACTCATGAGCTGTGAGATCATGACCTGAGCTGAAGTCAGATACCCAACCAACTGAGCCACCCAGGCGCCCCAACCATAATCATTTAGATAGACAAAAAATGATAGCTATTTAGTGATACAAAAAATATTTCCAAAAATATATATATTTTACAAAGCCAGATGCAGAACAATATGAACAGTATACTTACCTACTTTGTAATAAGGAAAGAAATAAATATGCATATTTACTTTTATATGCATGGACTATCTCTAGGATGCATGAGAAACTGGAAATGGTGGGTCTCTCCAGGGTAGCTGAAGGATAAGGATAAAAGGAAGATTTTTCTTTTTTCTTTTTAGGATCCAATCTAGAACCCCACTTGGAATCTGATTGTTTTCTTTCTTAAATCCCATCTAATCTAGAATAACGCACATGTCTTGTGAAGAACCGGTATTTCTACAGCAGCGAGTTTTCTAATATCTGCAACAAGATCGCTCTTTTTATGTGGGTGCTCTTTAATGTCTCCCAATAAAATTTCATAGTTTTCTCTATAGGGACCTGCTGCTTTTGATGCTGCTGTAGAGAGTTTTGTTTTGTTGTTGTTGTTGTTTTACTCTTTATTTTTGAGAGAGTGCAAGCAGAGGAGGAACAGAGAGAGAGGGAGACACAGAATCTGAAGCAGGCTCCAGGCTCTGAGCTGTGAGTACAGAGCCTGACGTGGGGCTTGAACTCACGAACTGTGAGATCATGACCTGAGCCAAAGTCAGATCCTCAACTGACTGAGCCACCCAGGCACCCCGAGAGTATCTTTTAAAATTTAATTTTTCTATTTGTAGCTGGTATATAGAAATAGAACTGATTTTGAATATTAATTAATTTTGTATCCAGTAAACTTGCAAAACTGTTATTAACTTTAATAATTTGTTTGTAGAATTCTTTTATAATTTCTATATAAACAATCATGTCATCATGTAAATAAATCATTAATTTGTCCTTTCCAATACTTTTATTTTTCTTGCTTCAGTGCAATTGCTAGAACTTCCAACAAGCGTTGAATAGATGTAATAATAGGGCAACTCTGGTGAAAACTTCCTCAAAGTGAAAATTCACCATTATGTATGATGTTTACTGTACATGTTTTATAGTTCTCTTTACCAGATTAAGGAAGCTCCCTTCCTATTTTCCACCTATTCCTAGGGAGCTACAGTTGTTGCTGCTGTTTTAATCAGGAATGGATACTGCATTACATCACATAATCACGATTTTTTTCTTTTAATCTGTTAGCAAATTACACTGAGTCTATGGTATCAAACCAACCTTGCATTCCAGGTATAAGCCCAACTTGGTCACGATGTATTATCCTTTTCAGGTACTAATAGATAGGGCAGACTGTGCTTTCCAAAGATAGCCTCAACAATACTATCCCATCCTATGTGCTTTTCTTACATTGTGACTTTGGCACTCCTCTGATTGGGTGGTGGGGTCTTTGACATCTTCCCTGGAATCTGGACTGACCTCTGTAACTCCCTCAACCAAGAGAGTATGGTGGTGGTGGCATATGTGAATTTCAAGATTAGAACATAAACATGTTAAGGACTTCCAACTAACTGTCTTAGGATCCTGCACTTAGAACCCAGCTGCCATGCTATCAGGAAGCTCAAAATAATCCATGCAGACCACAAGGAGAGATCCTATGTAGGTGTTAGAGATGATCTGAGGTTCTACACAACAGCCAGCTGACCGTCTACACAACAGCTAATGTCAACAGTTGGACATGCAAGTAAAAATCGCTCCAGCTGATTCCAAGCTCTCCTTTGAGTCTTCCCAGCTGGGGGCCCAAACAAAATGGAGCACAGAAATTCCTGACCCACAGAATCTCTGGTATAGAAAATGGCTCTTCTAAGGCACATGATTCTGGCTAGTTTCTTACACCACAATAGTAAGTGAAAAACTGGAAGTTGCTTTGCTAATATTTAGTTTAGGATTTTCCATATCTGTGAGTAAAACAGCCTATGAATTTTCCTCCCTCACAATATTACTGTCAAGTTTTTATTTTGTTTTGGTAATCTCTTTTTCTATTTTCAGGAAGAGTTTGTGTAATATTAATTCTTTCTCTTTTAAATACTTGATATAACTTGCCAATGAAGCCATCCAGACCTGGAGCTTTCTTTGTGGGAAGGTTTTTTTAATTGCTGATTGAATTTTTATTAATAGTTACATTACTAATAAACTTATCAATTCATTAAATTTCTAAAAATTTTGGCATAAAATTATTCATTATATCTTATTACCTTACTAATGACTATATGATTCCCCCCTTTTCACTCTTGATATTGGTTATCTGTGCCCTTCCTTCTTTTCTCCCTCCCTTCCTCCCACCTTCCTTCTCTTAACCAACCTCTCCAGAGTAAATACTTCTTATTAATCTTTCCCAAGAACCAAGTTTTCATTGATAGATTATGTTATATACTTGCTTTATATTTCATTCATTTCTACTCTTATTTCTTTGTCTTTATTTTCTTTAGAATTATTTTGCTGTGTTTCTTCTGACTTCCTAAAATAGATGTTTGCTTGGGGCACCTGGCTGGCTCAGTCAGTTGAGCATCCAACTCTTGATTTTTGCTTGGGTCATGATCCCAGGGTCCAACCCCACACTGGCCTCTGGGCTGAGCAAGGAGCCTGCTTGGGATTCTCTTTCTCTCCTTCTACCACTCTTCCCCACTCATGCTCTCTCTCTAAAATAAAAAAAAAATAATAATAAATAGGTAAAAAATACAAAAGGGCAGATGCTCACTTTTTAGCCTGTTTTATTTCCCATTATATGCATTTTGGGCTATATACTTTTGAATCTGTGAATTCATATCTTTCAACATTTATGGGAAATATTCAGCTATTATCTCTTCAAATACTGCTTCTGTACCATTCTTGCTCTTCTCTTTCTAGGATTCCAATTAAATGTATATTAGACCTTCTCATTGGATTCTCTTAATTCTTTTACCATCTCTTCTAAATTTAGCATACTTTTGTCTCTTGAGGGTTCATTCTGGATCGTTTTCTCCTAACCTATCTTCTAGTTCACTAATTCTCTCTTCAGTGATTTTAAATATACTGTGATCTTGTTTCTGATTATTATATTTTTAGTACTACAATGCCACTTTGATTCTTTTTCAAGTCTGCTGTCATTTTTGACAGTGTACAATTACTTACTGATATTTCCATTCTTGGCTTCTACTTCTTTTTACATAATAAATTAGTTGTATTATAGTCCGTGTCTGAATTTCCAATATCTCATGGCTTTGAGGATGCTTCTGCTATATATTGTTTCTTCTAGTTCTTTTCATGGGTGTCTTGTTTCCTTGTGAACCTCATTTTCTTCTATGTGCTGATCATCATGTAACAAATTATTTAGAGGACTGCTTTGATATCCAGGATAACATATTTCTTTAGAAAGGATTTTTGCTTGCTTTTGCCACTTGCCTGATGGCACTATTAGCTTAAGACCATCAGGATTAAAATTTCCCCAGAAGCTTTAGTTGCACAGCTATTTTGAGAGATGGTTTAGCTCAAGATCCCCCTCATGTCCTTAGGGGTCCCATTCAAATTGGAAAGGTGGTTTACTTGCGTCCCTATCCTTGACAGGCAACAAGCTATGAATTCTGTCCTCAAAGATGAGGCCACCAATAGTATAGCTTAATTACACAGATGCTTTCTCAGGATAAACAAATGTCTTCAGAACAAAAATGGCTTTGGTAGCTAGGCTTACCTCTCTTAGCCTTTACCTCTGTTAGCTAGGTTTACCTCTCCTGCAATGCTTTAATATCTTCTAAACTTTTTGAAGCTTTCAGGAAAATGTTTTTATATCTTGTGCAGCTTTCTAAATTGTCATCAGCAGGGATGATTCAAATGACCTTGTCTTCCATCGCTGGAAAGTAGAATTCCCAGCACGTACCTGTCAAGAAACTTGGGAATTCTGTACCATATAATAATATTGCCTATTCAAATAAACAAATACAACAAACTTTGAAAAGAAATAAAATGAAGAAAGGATCCAATATTGAGGAAAACAAACATGGAAAGGAAAAAAATATGGGAAGTTGATTTATTTTTTATATTTCACAGAATGTCAGCAGGTATATCTTGGGTACTGATGAACATGTTAGCCTCTTTTTTTTTTAATTTTTAATGTTTATTTATTATTTTTGAGATAGAGACAGAGCATGAGCAGGGGAGGGGCAGAGAGAGAGGAAGAATCCAAAGCAGGCTCCAGGCTCTGAGCTGTCAGCACTGAGGCGATGTAGGGCTCGAACTTGTGAACTGTGACATTATGACCTGAGCTGAAGTTGGACACCCAACCAACTGAGCCACCTAGGCGCCCCAACATGTTAGCCTCTTAATGGAAAAATATAATTAGCTGGTCAGAAACTTCTCTTAATACACTTATTGCTTGGTAAAAGTTGAAATTCTATACTCCAACCACTTGGACTTGGTTTTCCATTTGTTTTGACACTTGTGGTTTTTATGGAGTTATTTGGTGATAAATAACTTTGTATCTTATAAACGAAGAGAAAGTCAGTTTCCCCCTGTAGAATGTAAGCTAGTGCAAACTTCTCAGGATGAATTGGCAATATTCATCAAAATTTTAAATGTACATATCCTTTGATACATACAGCACAGTCTTCAACTAGGAATTAATTCCACAGATGATACACTTAAAACAAAAATTCACAAAGACAAACTAATTTTCTTTGAATCAGTGTTTTTTGCTAGTGAAAAACTGAATATGACAACTATGAATATGTAGATATGAATATCTACCAAGAAATAGCTAGTTAAGTAAATTATGGCATATTTATACAACAGAACACTACTGAAATGGAAATTCATCATTTTTTTAAGCTGTCCAGCATTCATCTGCCTCCTATTTGGAGGTACTCCCGCCACTTGGACTCTAAATCATAAGCCAGTGACACAAAGACAAAGGGACAGTTGGAATTTATTCCTGAGAGTTCTAGGGCAGTGATGGCAACAAACTGGCCTGGCTGCTTTAGCTAAAAGAGGCTCATTAAGCCTATTACTTCATGGTTCTCAGGCTTGCCTTGATCCTGACCATTTTCCAAACTTTGTCCTACATCCCTCCAGTACATTCTTTGTTTTCTGCTACTTGAAGCCAAAAGGTTTGTAACTGATACAATCATGAAGTTGTTTAAAAGAATAAAATGGATCTATGTGAACACTAGTGGCAGAACAGTATGAACAATATGAACTCATTTATGTAATTTTAAAATAACTAACAGATCTAATATTTCTGCTTGGAGATATACAGTTTCTGGAAGGATTATCCAGGCAATTTATAATGGTTACTTCTAGAAATGAACCACTTATGAATTTTTATTTTAAGAAAGAGTTTATTTTAAAAAGGAAAACAAAAGCCAGAGCAGATAGACTGTTTGGAAGTTGAGATACACTGAAATCTCTAAGTGTTTATTCTTACTGAGGGCCATTCAAACCCAAAGCCCATTATCATTCCTTAGGAGATCGGTGATAAATAATTTTAAGTGGCAGGGTGACATTTACAAAGCAAGATTTAGATACATAACTTTGGCAAAAGGAGCCCCACCAGAAGGATGCATTAAAGTAAAGAGAGACTAGAAAAAGGCAAACTGGTTAAACTGCAAGAAATATGAGCTTGGACTGGAGAGTTGGCAGTAGGAATGGAATAGAAGGAAATCGTGCAAAAGACAAGATGGCTTTATATCTCACTCAAGTACTTACTGAATGTCTACTATTGAGTACCTAACAGAGGGCAAAAGGAATCTGAACTTTAGCAAAACCAACCAAACAAATTGTATATAGTCTATTTAAGTCTCCATTCTCTTGTAAAATGGAGAGAATAAAATACCCAATTTATTAGACTGTTATAAGGATTAAAGGAAACTATGCATATAAAACATAGTCTTCCATAAATGTTAATTACTACTAGTGCTACTATTATAAGAACAATTACAATGGAGAGGATGACAATTTAAATAGCAAAAATGATACAAAGCAGTGTATCTTTCAGAAACATATCTACATTATGGAATGGAGTATTATATATTCATACTGCTGTATTAAAATACTGTGGTCTATTTAAAGACTGAAAGTTTTGTTCCTAATGACTCCTGGCTTTACAGAGGTCTCCTCAAGAAAGCTGGTTAATGTTTAAAAACAGAGAAGTTCCTAGCCCCGCGGCTATGCAAAGGCTCCTCCTGAATTCTCTTGCAGTCTCAGACAAGGAAAGTCTTGGGAATCCAAAGCAGCACCACACCTCATGTTTGCACTCTATACTCTGCTACAGTTCTTTGAGACCAAGGTATAAAGGTCTAGCCTCTTTTAAACATTTACTATTCAGTCAAGGTTGAGGAACTGACTGGTGAAATAATACAAAGAAATGAAAAGGCCAATTTCATTAAGTAGAGATTACTCTAAATACACTGAAAATCCCAATAAAATAATTTTATATGTGACTCTAACAAGATAGGTAAGATTCATGGCCCCCTTCTGAATTTTAATGAAGTAATTAAGATAATGCAAGATATATACAACCCCTGAAATTTAGTTTGGAATTGTAAATAATCCTAGAAGACTAGAGGACAAATGAGTTTGGCCAAGCTAGAGACTGTTACTAGACTATCATAAAAACAATGAGTGGGGCCTTTTGAATAAGAGGGCACATTCAAAGACTTGGCAGAAAGGAAACATGCAGGAAACTGAAACCACACTGCCACTATGATTTCACACCCCAATTTGAGATAATTAGTAAAAACTATCTCTCAAATCTATACTCTGCTGTAAATGAAAACATGTTATTCTTGGAATCCAAATTTAGTATAGATCTTCACAAACTTAATACTATTACTAGCCAAAATGTCTAATTGATTTGTCACATATGAGGGACAAGGTATTTATCAACTGAAATATATATGACAAACATTTTTTTAAACTAGGAGATTTAGCTAAATGAGGACAAAAAAATGAAAAGATTATCTTAGGCAGTAAAGGATTTAGTTGCTAACAGTAAGCAATCAGCAATAAATTTTAAAACTAGTAGAAGTCTTTAATATTCCTTCTAACTCTTGGGTTCTGTGAGATGGATTTCATCTTGTTACAAAAACATATAGGAGTGACATCAGCGAAATAGCAGAAAATGAGTGTTGTATCACCCTTCCCTCAAACAATAATGATTTTGACAATCACCCATGGACAAGAGTATCTTTGTGGAGGTCCAGGAATCCAGTGGAAAAATTTCAGCACATTGTTAGAGCAAAAAAACCTAAGATTGGACTCACTGAAGAGGGTAAGAGGAACAGCTCCGCTTTACGTCAATCATTCCTCCCCCACCACAGCACAGCTCAGGGCCCAGAGAGACCTTCTTGCCCCATGATTTCTCCCATGAGGAAAAGTGAGTGTTTGTGAGTGAAGGCCCAGCTTCCCCAGCTGTACAAGATGCTGTCAGAGAGGCGCACTTCTTTCTCACTCCATCCAGAAGACTGATGTTTCTACATGACTGTGGGGTAGGCAGGGACTGAGAGAACAGGAGCTAGGGTTCTGGGAGGCCATCAAAGGGACACAGATCACACTACCCCTTCATGGACTCCATCAGGAAGTCTGCCCATAAGCTGCCAGCAACACCTTGCCTGAGGATCCCCCCCCACAGACTCCCCCGCCAACTGGCCCATGGGTACCCACAATGCCCCATGAGCCTCATCCATACCCACACCATTCCATGGCAGGCTCTAAGTTAAGTACCCTGAGGACAGTGAGTGCAAGCCTTTGCAGATGGCTAGTGAGCACATGCAAAAAGCTGGCTTAACTCTATGGAATTCAGAAAAAAATCACAAACTTGAGTATTCAGAACCACCCAAAGAAAATCAAACAAGAGGCTGTCAGCACCAGGCCTGGCTTTACAGAATTGAGTGAAGGCATACATCTTTAAGAATTCCTCCCCAAGAGGGAACAACAAGAAGTGTGGAGGAGATGCATCCATAGAAAAAGTCAGAGAAAGCCTCAGAATCCCTAGTAAGGTGAACAGAAGATGTTTTTTCCCTGAGGCCAGTCAGCAAACACTAGAGGAGGTGACTGCTTCTTCAAATGTAAAGAGAACAATGTAAATCTTTAAGGAACATGAAAAATCAAGGAAACCTGACATTAGCAAAACAACACAATAATTTTCTAGTAACAGACCTCAAAGAAATGGAGATTTGTGATCTGCCCGATAAAGAATTCAAAATAGTTGTTTTAAGGCAGCTCAGTGAGCTGCAAAAAAACACAGAAAGATATTCAATGAAATTGGGAAAACAATACATGAACAAAATGAGAATTTTAACAAAAAGACACAAATTATAAAAAAAAAAAAAACAAAAACAGAAATTCTGGAGCTGAAGAATATAATGAATGAAATACAAAATGCAATGGAAGGCATCAACAGCAGACTTAATGAAACAAAGGAAAGAAGTTGTGAAGTCAAAAGTAATTTGAAACTATGCAGTCAAATGAGAACAAAGAAAAAAGAATGAAAGAGTGAAGAAAGCCTATGTAAATTATGAGATATCATCAAGAGGAAAAAATATATACATATTATTGGAGTCACAGAAGAAGAGGGAGAAAGGGGCAGAAAGCTTATTTGAGAAAATAATGCAAGGAGAGATTTGGATATCCAAGTTCACGAAACTCACAGGCTCCCAAAAAGGTGCAGCACAAAAGATCTTCTCCAAGATACATTCTAAAACTATCAAAAATGAAAGACAAAGAAAGAATTTTAAAAGCAACAAGAGGAAAAAAGTTCCTCACATACAAGGGAATCTCCATAAGACTATCAGCAGATTTCTCAGCAGAAACTTTATAGGCTTGGGGTGGCTGGGTGGCTCAGTCGGTTGAGTGTCTGGCTCTTGATTTTGGCTCAGGTCATGATCTCAGTTTGTGGGATCGAGCCCTGTGTTGGGCTCCACAATGACGTGTAGAGCCTGCTTGAGATTCTCTCTCTGTCTCTCTCTCTCTCTCTCTCGGCCCCTCCCCCCCACTCATACACACATTCTCTCCCTTCCTCTCTCTTTCTCTCTCAAAAAAAAGTGTTATACCTCAAGGAAAAAGAAGAATAAAGCAAGCCCAAGGTTAACAGAAGGAAGGAAATAACAAAGATCAGAGCAGAAATAAATGAAATAGAGACCAGAAAAACAAAAGATCAACAAACTAAGAGCTGTTTTTTGAAAAGATAAACAAAAGTGATAAACTTTTAGTTAGAAATCAAGAAAAAAAGAAGAATCAAATAAAACTAGAAATGAGAGAGGAGACAGTACAACTGATATCACAGAAAATGCAAAGGATCATAAGAGAGTACTATCAACAACTGTACACCAATTTGAGAACACTGAAGAAATGGAAAATAAAGAAATAGAAAATCTGAACAGATCAATAATGAGTAAAGAGGTTAAATCAGTAATCTAAAACCTCCCAACAAAAAAAAGCCCAGGACCTAATGGCTTTACTGGAGAATTCTAACACAAACTTTAAAGAAGAATTAATACCAATCCTTCTCAAACTCTAAAAAAAACTGAAGAGGAGGGAAGATTTTCAAATTATTTACAAGGCCAGCATATCAAAGCCATATAAGGACACTAAGAAAATTTCAGGCCAATATACCTAATGAATATATATGCCAAGATCTTCAACAAACTATCAGCAAACTGAATTCAAAAGCACAGTAAAAGATCATACACTGTGATCAAGTTGAATTTATCTGTGGGATGTCAGAATGGTTCAACAAATGCAAATCAATGTGATCCACCATATCAACAAAAAGGAAGGATAAAAATCATATGATCATCTCAGTAGATACATAAAAATATTTGAAAAAATTCTTCCTTTCATGATAAAATCTCTCAACAAATTAAGTACAGAAGAAATGATGCCTTGGGACGCCTGGCCAGCTCAGTCAGTTAAGCATCTGACTTTGGCTCAGGTCATGATCTCACTGTTCCCAGTTCCCCAGTTCGAGCCCTGCATTGGTCTCTGTGGTGACAGCTCAGAGTGTGAAGCCTCAGATTTCGTGTCTCCCTCTCTCTCTCTGCCCCTCCCCTGCTAGTGCACGTGCTCGCTCTCTCTCTCTCTCTCTCAAAAATAAACATTAAAAAAAATTTTTTTTTAAAAAGGAAGAAATGATGCCTCAACATAATAGAGGCCATAGAAGACATGCCCAGAACTAGTGTCACACTCAACAGTGAAAATCTGAAAACTTTTTCTCTAAGATCAGGAATAAGACAAGGATACCCCATCCTGCCACTCCTATTCAACCATAGCACTGGAAGTCCCAACCAGAGTAATTAGGTAAGAAAAAGAAATGAGGGGCACCTAGGTGGCTCAGATGAGTTTCAGACTTCGGCGCAGGTCATGGTCTCGCCGTTCCTGAGTTCCAGCCCCACACTGGGTTTGCTGCTGTCACTGCAGAGCCTGCTTCAGATCCTCTGTCCCCCTCTCTTTGCCCCTCCCCAGCTTGCACTCTCTCAAAAATAGATAATGATGAAGAAAAACAAAAGAAAATGAAAGGTATCTAATTTGGAAAGGAGAAAGTAAAACTATCTTTGTGTGCAGACAACATGATCTTTAAAAACTCTAAAGGCACCACCAAAAAATTTAGAACAAATTCAGTAAAGTTGTAGGATATCAAATATACAAAAATCAGTAGTGTTTTTATATATTAACAATGAACTATCTGCAAAAGAAATTAAGGAAACAACCCCCTTTACGATAGTGTCAAAAATAATAAAATATTTAGGAATAAATTTAAGGAAGTACAAGATCTCTACACTGAGAACTGTAAGAAATTGATGAAATTGAGAAAGACAAGTAAAAGGAAAGATATTCTGTGTTCATGGATTGGAAGAATTAACGTTATTAAAATGTCCATACTACCTAAAGTGATCTACAGATTCAATACAATCTCTATCAAAATTCCATTGGCATTTTTCATAGAAATAGAAAAATCAATCCTAAAATTCATATGAAACCACAAAAGACCCCAAATAGCCAGCATAATCTTGAGAAAGAAGAACAAAGCTGGAAGCATCACACTTCCTGATTTCAAACTATAAGAGAGAGTTATAGTATTCAAAATAGTATGGTACTTGCATGCAACCAGATACATCATCCAATGGAACAGAACAGAAAGCCCAGATATAAACTCAGGCATATACAGTCAACTAACCTTTGATAAAGCCCCAAGAACATACAATGGGGAAAAGATAGTTTCTTTAATAAATGGTATTGGGAAAACTGGATATCTATATGCAAAATAATGAAACTTGGCCCTCTACTTTATATCACTCATGAAAATTAACTCAAAATGGATTAAAAACTTAATATAAGACCTAAAACTACAAAACTCCTAGAAGAAAACACAGGAGAAAAGACTCTTGACACTTGGCAATGACTTTTTGAATAGAATACTAAAAGCAAAAAAGCAAAAGAAGTGTCACCGTATCACACTAAAAAGCTTCTGCACAAGGACACCTGGGTGGCCCAGGTGGTTAAATGTTCAAGTGTTGTTTTCGGCTCAGGTCACGATCTCAGTTTGTGAGATCGAGCCCTGTACAGGGCTCTGTGCTGACAGCACAGAGCTTGCATGGGATTCTTTCTCTCCCTCTCTCTCTCTGCCCTTCCCCTGCTCACACACTCTCTCTCAAAAGATAAATAAACTTTAAAAAAGGGCAACCGGGGTGCCTGGGTGGCTCAGTCAGTTAAGCATCTGAGCAGCTCAGGTCATAATCTCACAGTTTGTGGGTTTGAGCCCCATGTCGGGCTCTGTGCTGACAGCTCAGAGCCAGGAGCCTGCTTCAGATTCTGTGTCTCCCTCTCTCTCTGCCCCTCCCCCACTCACACTCTGTCTCTTGCTCTCTCTCAAAAAAATAAAATAAACATTAAAAAAATTAAAAAAAATAAAAATAAAGTACACAATGTGATGATTCAACATATACTTAGTGAGTACCAAATCAGGTTAATTAACATATCCATCACCTCAAATAGTTAGTTAACTTGTTGTATGTTTATGTGTGGTAAGAATGCTTAAAGTCTTAGCCGATTTCAACACAGTATTATTAACTATAGTCATCATGCTGTTCATTGGATCACTAGAGATTAATCAGATTGTAAGCGAAGGCTTGTAGTCTCTGACCAACATCTCCCCACCTCCAGCCCCTGGTAACCACCCTTCAACTGTTTGTTTCTATTAATTCAACCTCCCTGTCCTCTAAATTCATCCATGGTGTTTCAGATGACACGCTTTGCTAAGTGATTAAACCCCGTGGGCCTGAACCACCCTGTAACCTACCCCAAACTAACAAGATGGTACCTCTGAATTTGGACATAGAAAGATGCCAGGCAGTCTGGATATGGCTATGAATTTAGGTTAAGCCCAAACTTATATAAAACCTATGGAGCTTGTCAAGCTTTAGAGAAACAAACAAAACCTTGTGGGAAACAAACTTCTTGAAAATATATTTCACATGTTGTCGCAGTAAACTGTTTTTACCCACTGTTTCTTACGGCTTTTTAAAAGGAAAAAAGGGAGGTAGAGGATAGACCCAGATGTCTCGATACGTTTTTATGTTTGCTTATTCTTTTTTAGTAGGAAAAAAACCATTTCCTGATTAGAAACACTGAGGATAATTAGTTCCATACATAGTATCTTTTCTTTCTCTCTTTAAGAATAACAACAACAATAGCACAGTAACACATTAAATGATTTCTGGCATCATGTCAAAAATCCAGATATTGAAATGGAACACTTAAATGCTATAAGCTTCAGTAACTCCCTAAAACCCAAAACTGTAACAATATTTTTAATATCCTACTCTTAGAAAAGGAAAATGTCACATGTACTGTAGGAAAATATATCGATAAGGTGATTAGTTTCTTCTGTCTCATCAATGGAGTTGGAGGAAACACTGCCTCTGTAGCTAGCAAGCCATGATTTCAGGAGGCTTTCTTCAAACTGCAGGTCGCCTGGGAATCTCTCCAGGAAGACCCTGAAAAACCACAGTATTCTGTGCTCTGTGTAGATAATTTGGATCCTACAAAGCATTTGGGTTTGTCCTCTGCTAAAAACATCTTAGGAAATTCAAGATCCTGGTTCATTCCCAAGCTGGGTTCCCTAACCCACCTACAGACAACCACCTATCCCAGCCCTGTCCTACTGGTGCCCTCGCCACCCAGGGGGTTATGAGCTAGCAATTAGCATCAAGTCTGGGCTCTGCTCAAAACCTATTTGTCTCATCAGAGGCAAGGTCAAGGAGATCCACTGGTTGCAACTTAGTGGCAGAAAGTCTAAAATAATCACCTCATTCGGCAACTGTTTCTAACTCATCTGGGAACTGTTTCTCTGTTCTGTTCCCAGGTAATGATAAAACGATGTGATCGGCTTTAAAAACTCTGTACGCCGGCTGTTCGGGGACACACTCTTATCAAGAGTGTTGGTCCCGATCTGTCAGCCTTGCCTCTCACTGCAATAAACTTTGTTGTGACTGTCACTGGTGCCCGTAGCATTCTGTTTCAGGAGTCGTGTGGATGCAACAATAAGCACTATCTGTAAAATTTACCTCGCTTTTTTTTTTTTAAGGTTTATTTATTTATTTTGAGAGAAGAGAGAGAAAGAGAGGCGGGGCAGGGGCAGAGAGAGAGAGAAACCCAAGCAGGCTTGCACTGTCAGCATGGAGTCTGATGTGGGGCCCAAACTCGAGAACTGTGATATGACCTGAGCCAAAATCAAGAGTCAGAAGTCCAACCAACTGAGCCACCCAGGAGTCCCTACTTCATTTTTAAAGTTGTTTTTTTTTTTTTAATTAATAAACTGACCCACGATGTTCTGCATGATCTGACCCTGCAGCTTCTCCAAATGTTTCTTGTGCCAAACTTCCCTCTCACTCAACTGTCCTTGGGTCACCCTGGAACTTATTTCAGTTCCTCCATGAGCAAGCTCTTTCCCACTTCAAGGCCTTCACACATTGTCGCTCCTTCTGCCTGGAGTCTCTTCAGCTATCCCTGCCCCACCTACCTCCTTTCTTCTAGTTAGCGCCTACTTCAGCCAGCCTCAGCTTGGGTACCTTTTCCTCCCTTCACCTTCATGCACAAGTGCATGCTCACACTTACAGGGCAGGGCACCTCTCTGTTCCCTTAGCATCCTCTACTTCCACCACCATAGCATTCAATACAAGTGAATGATTTGTAATCACATTAGATTGCAAGGTCCATGAGAGCAGACACCATGTCTTTATTATTCACTGTTACAGCACTAGCACCTGCCACATCACAGATGTTCCACAAATATTCATTTAATGAATATCAAATGAAGGCACAAAGGTATTAGTCATCCTGATCTATAACCTTCTCTCCCCATTGTGCTGACTATAATGTGCTACCTGAATTGTATCTGTATCTCAAAACCACTGTTAGGTATCATAGCTCTGGCTCTAATTCTGCTCAGGTTTCCTATCTCAGAAGAAGAAATTTTCTAGTTTCAACAGAATGTGAGTTAAGGTGCGAACATGTGTTTAGTCAATTAACATGTACATTTCAGGCACTTGTCTAATCTCTCAGCCAACAGAATTGTTTGTCTGGAGGAGGTTTTATGTGAGATGTTCAGCTACATGGCATTGGTCATTGTGGCCACTCCAGGGCAGGACGCTTTTCTGAGATGGAATTAATGACGTGACACCTTCAAGCTTTCAACTTTGGAAAATTAAAAAAAAAAAAAAAAAGTAACCCGACTGATTTCCCTAAAAATTCTCTCCCTTGCAAGGTTGTTATGAGCGGTGGGAAGGAAAATGAGAAGGATGAGTCAGTGTGAGTCAGTGTTAAGAAAAAGGCTCTGCTTCTGGTAAACAGTTTGCTCTTTTACAGACAGGATTAGGATTACCCGACTCCCACTGCTAAAAATATACAAATAACAGGTGGTATATATTATATAAGTAGTTCCAAAACAGAGACTCAGATCACGGACTCTAAAAAGGGAACAGTTAATCAGCGATTGGCCAGACCTTCCCCAAGGGCCTGTTCCTTCTTGGAGAAGCCCCAAGACAAAGTAAGCATTTCCTTTAAGACAATTAAGATCCTATCACTCAACTGACCTAAAGGAATGACTGAGCCTCCCTTACAAAAACTACCACTGAATGAGCACCTACTTGGTGCTAAACTGTGCCTGGCACATCATATAATTCATCCTTAAACTTGCAACAGTCCTGTAAGATGGCTGTTATTATCAGTGTTTTTTAGATAAAAACCCTGGAGCACATGGAAGTTAAGTGATTTACTCAAGGTTGCACAGTGGTGTGTCATGATTTTAACTCAGATCTGACTTGGAAGTGCTTGTTTTCCTGTATCCCAAACTGAATTCAGAAATACATACGAATCACCATGTGCAAGGCAATGTACCAGGTGCCACAGGGAACACAAGGGAATAAGAGGCCACTCCAATTATCAAGAAAGCAAAGAAGAAAATGGGATTATCTAGGGGAGATTCATCTCTATTTCCAGAATCTTGAACAAGGCTTGCCACATACAAATTGCCCAGGGAATTATTACTGAAATACATGTGGAAGATAAGGGAAACAGGCAATGAAATGTAACACAGGCAGTCTATGATTAGTGTCATGAACAAGAATGTGTTATGGGGTTTAAATTACATCCTGATATAGTGCTCTGAGGAAGATCCATGAATACGATGGCATTTGAGATAAGCTTGACAAATGGACTTTGACAGGTAACAGTGAAAAGTAAAGAGATTGGTGAAGTCCAGGGAGCAATAAAGTTGAGATAAATCCTTCAGCATCTCTAGCAAAACAGGGAAAATAAAGCTGGAAGAGCAAACTGAGTGGGCCCTGAGTCTGCTTCAAGTCCTATTATATGGAAACACACAAGAGTTATAGATATTTCCTAACTGATTCAGATCAATACATAAGGAGACACATTTAATGGTTAAATAAATCAAGAACTGTCATACAGCCTTGCTGGAACAAAGTGGTGGTAGTGATAGGGGGGATTTAATTGACTAAATGAATATATGTATACAAATCTAGAACGTACGTGGTCACATAACAAAAGGAACATTACAGGTAAGTTCTACCACCTTCATGACTTCCAACACGGAATCATAAACAAACACTAAATCATTACAGTATGGGTTCTGTGAGCGTACATTTTCTTTTAATTTAACCTACAGTTCCATCATTAGCCAGTTAAGTCAATGTTCTCAGGCACAGTCACCAGAGGGCTTTCTAGAAATGGGGGAGGAGGAGAGGGCATTTTGGTTTCACAGTATTTGAAACCTACATACTCAAATGGGTATTTAGTAGGAGGGGACCCGGACATTAAATGTCCAGCAAATTATGAGGCAGTCTTATGGAAACAAAACTGACATTAATTACCCTGCCTGATTTGCAAATACCAAGACATTCATGTAAGTGGAAAACCTGTTTATAATTACTTGAGCCTAGAATCTAACTTCTTTTCACACTTAACATACCTTCCCATAGTTTTAGAGGCAATATATTTTTCAAGAATGCATGGAAAAGGAAGGATGTGAATACCATTTAAAAGATGGTCTGGGGCACCTGGGTAGCTCAGTCCATTAAGCATCCAACTCTTTGATTTCAGCTCAGGTCATGATCTCGCGGTTGATGGGATTGAGCCCCACGTCAGGCTCCACGCTGACAGTGTGGAGCCTGCTTTGGATTCTCTCTCTCCCTCTCTCTCTGCTGCTCCCCTGCTCATGCTCTCTCTCAAAAATAAATAAATGCTTCAAACAAACAAACAAATAAAAGGGAGATGCTGCTGCTTTGTATTCAGGGATGAATTATGTCTGTACCATACTTTTGAATAGTCCACTATAAAACTGAAAAATACACACATATAATAGAGCACATGCAGCAAAATGTTAGCACTGTTTCATCTAGGTAATTGTTACAGAGGTTCATTATACTTAAAAAAATTTTTTTTCTGTATGTTTGAAATGTTTCATAACACAAAGCTTGGAGGGGGGAATCCACCTGGCCCCCATTAAGTGAGAGGTGATAATAGAGGCTAAGAGCACAGACTCTAGAGCTATGTGACCTTAGGCAGGTTACTTCCCCTCCCGATGTCTCAGTTTCCCCATCTGAAACATGCAGATAATAATAGAAACTACCTCAAAGATCTCTTTTAAGGATTAAATAGGTTAATAAATGGAAGGTGCTTATAACAGAGCCTGACACAGAGTAGGTGCTATTGAAGTCATAGCTATTATCATCATACCTCAGTGAACAGTCACCCACCCACACACCTGCCCATCTCTCCAACCTGAGTTATTGGCACAAGCAGAAAAAGACTGGAAAGTCTTGACCAAGAGTCATTGTCACACTATTTCCTTCCAGTCAGATCCTTTCCCTCTCTTCCCCTTCTTGAAGCTGCTGCAGCCCAATAGATCCTACTTAGCCTCTGCTCTGGAGTACCTTTCTTTTCTCAGATACGTCCTGACGTTGTTTTTTCCCATGCCACCTGAACACCTTTCCTCCTTTCTCCTTCCTAATTCTTATTTATCCTTCAGGACGCCGGCCAAGCACCAGCTCCTCTGTGAGCCTTACCAGGCTCAGCCATCATTTGGCTGACCTCGTCTGGAGTCCTTCTCCCAGGCAATTAGTGTAAGGCTGTTCTGAAGTACCAACTACTGTTCAATTTGCAGGCGACTCTCTAAACAGATTTTAAATTCTTTGAACAAGGGCTGAACTTTTCTTTTTTAAAAAAATTTTTTTAACGTTTATTTATTTTTGAGACAGAGAGAGACAGAGCATGAATGGGGGAGGGTCAGAGAGAGGGAGACACAGAATCTGAAACAGGCTCCAGGCTCTGAGCTGTCAGCACAGGGGCCCGATGTGGGGCTCGAACTCACGGACCGCGAGATCGTGACCTGAGCCGAAGTCGGCGCTCAACCGACTGAGCCACCCAGGTGCCCCAAGGGCTGAACTTTTCTTTGCTACCTATTTTCTTGGGCTTCTCACAGCCCCTTGCAGCAGATGCATGAGGAAATCTTTCTCCTATGTTGGCTGCTTCATTTGCTCTCTGAAGAACTGCCCTTGTTTTTAATGCTGCCTCAGATAAAAACTGGCTTTACCCCATACAGAATTATTTCAGTTGACAGTATCATCTGTGCTAACATAAAGCTGAGGGTGGTCCCCAAGAATTCCAAGCTGCACGTGCTGCACCTACAGAGGCCAGGGTACAATGAAGAACTGACTGGGTGTCACCTGGTGCCTCTTCCTGAACGTATCCAAAGCCCAGCATGAGCTGCGTCTTCCTTTCCATCCCAGCACATATACATCATTCTGCCTGAACTCCTTATTGGGAGGACCAGTGTGATTAACGGGTGATAGTCTGAAAGTGACAAAAGCAGAGTCCTTTTCTTGAAGTGGTCTCCAAAAGAAATGCATACACATGGGGGCAAAGCAAGGGAAAAGAAAGCTTCATTCTAGACCCGGACTTTGGTCCCAGAACTCCCATGAGCTAAGCTGGACCATGTTGTTCATAGCGTTCCCTTGCTTAGAACCTTCCAGTGTCTCCCATTGTACTCAGAATGAGATCCACTTTCATCATCACGGTCTACAACGCCTGAGGTGACCTGGGCCCAGACTATTTCTCTAGTCTGAAACGGTACCACTCTCCCTCCTCTCACTGCCTATCCTCCAGCATCCTGGTCCTACCTGTTCTTTGAACAGGATGAACTCAGCTCGACTTCAGGGCCTTTGTGCCTGTAGCTTCAAGTCCTGGTTCCACTATTTACTAGCCATGTGACCACAGTTAAGTTACTCCATCACTTCGAAACTTAGTTTCCACATCCACAAAGTTCAGTCATTCAGGAAATATTTATCAAGCGCCTACTATGTGCATGTCCTAGGCACTGGAGATAAAGCAATGAAGAGAACAGATAAGGTTCCCATTCTCTTTAGCTCACCTTCTTCTGGACAAAAGACAACTAAGTAAATAAATAACTTCAGACATTAACAAATTCTATGAAGAAAATTAGGCAGAATAATCGTACAGGTGAATGAAAGTGGGGACAGCAGGCTATATCAGAGTGGTCCGGCAGGGATGCCTTGAGGAGGTGACATCCGAGCTAAAATCTATTATTAAGGAAACTGGGTAAAGCGTACATAGGATCTCAGTATTGTTTCTTACAACTGCATATGAATCTACAGTTATCTTAAAAAGTTAAAAAAAATACCCTGGCTGCTATGTGGAGATTTTTATATATATACATAATATGTATATATACATAACACCATTTCTTAAAGCTTTAATCTGTTTTACTTAACACAGTATTTCCAAAACATTATCATTTCAACATGTAATCAGTATAAAATTATGAACAACATATCTTTATCTTTGCACGAAGTCTTTGCAATCTCTTGCATGCAACACATCTCAGTTCAGATGAACCACATTTCAGGTGCCCAGTAGTCACATGTAGCTAATGGCTACCACACTGGACAGCAACTACAGAGTTCTACCTAAAGCCTTTGATCACGGGCATTTAACTTCGACCCTCATTTCTCTCTCTACTCACTCCCTCCTGCAGTTTTATTGAGCTATAGTTGACATATAAAATCGTACTAGTTTTAGGTGTACAACCGTAAGTCTTACAGTGGGACAAAATAGGGAATCAGGGAGACCGGCGAGGAGGCAGCCAATGCCGTCTGACAGCTCACGGGTTACAGAGGGAGCAGGGTGTGTTTTGCTACTACAGCGGTGTAACCAAATGGACCGGGTGTGAATAGGACCGTAAGAGGGATCAAGGAAGAGGGTTTTCAGCTTAAGCACCTGACTATTTAAATCCTATCTACCTACCAGTACTTCTCTGACAATTAAATGAGCTACTTAATATATGTAAAACACCCAGCACAATACTATGTGCATAGTACATGTTCAATATATGTTGAAATGAAGGGGAAAAATTGATCCTAAAGTTCTAGTACCTAAAAACTGAAGGTACACCTTATATACTGGATAAAATCTTCCAATTCCTTTGGAAGTTAACACTAGTTCCAAATTTCATTTTTCAGTGATCAATAAGGAAGATCAAAGAGTACATTTATCCCCTTTCCAACTCCCTTTTCACTCAAGGAGACGTAAACACGTATCACAGAGAAGGGGCGTCTCCATAATTATAAAAATCCAATTTTCCTGTCAGCGTCTCTAGAAGCAATCTAGAAGGTTAGATTAGATTTAAATTAAAATTTAAATTAAAAGAAGGCTATCTTCTACTACAACATTGGCTGGAGGACTACTAGAAATGATTTGAGTTAGATCCTTCCAAAAGAAATATCGACAAAATATACTGGAATCTCAGGAAAAACAACCAAGAAAAGAAACTGCAATAAAACATTTAAAATAGAACAGTCTATGGGAAATAAAGCTAAGAGAGATCATATGTCACTGGGGCCAAATAGTGGTATTAGGATACTGCTCTTTTTGAGATAAAACTGCATTTTGTATTTATTTATTTTGTTATTTGGTGGCACAGAATGGGAGTATAGTTTGTTTGAATGATGAAGCTTATAAAAGTATAAGATGCTATAAATCACAAATGGTAAAATGGCCAAATTTTATTAGCTAAAACAATAAAAATCAAACTTTTAAAAAGTCAAACCTAATGGCAAGTGGTAGTTTGAAATGAGATCTTTCTGAGAATTTAAGTTTAGGGCACTGACTTTCTGACTGGGAATTATTATAACTTTCATGCCCAGGAGATGTGACAGCTGATTGTCCTATCCAAACAAACACTGCAGAAATTTATTATAACCAGCAAGGATATTCCGCTTCTCTTCCCACAGTATCTACTAATTCTTATCTCAGACAGATATGTCTGTGATTTGGATGAATGTTCTGCATAATTAGAATTCTTTGCAGAACTAAGGAGAAAGCAAAGGGTTTCAAACTTAGACTTCATTGAAAAGAAAACTGATTTTTTTTTTAAAGAGGAATCCTGGAGGAATTTGGGAAAGCTATTTTTAATTAGGAGTTGAGCAAAGTGTTATAAGAAAAACATAGACAAACGAAAATACTGTTTATATTTCAAAGCCGATGAAACAGATTCTGCCACAACATTTTCCCAACACTAATTCCCAGCAAACCATTCCTTAGGAAAACTATTTTTATCTCTTTACCAACTTGGTTGATAAGTATTTCATTTCCAGTGCATATGTGGACAAGCTATATAAAGCAAAATTGTTTTCATGCTTTAGAAACAAGTATTTTGCAAATGGAAACAAAACTTATAGTGCTATAATGTTTATTTGCTAGGTTGACAAATGACTCTGGGGCCCCTTAATATCATGAAGTCTCAGAACAAGAGTCCATACAAGGAATAGGCTTGACTCTCAAAAACTCCAGAAGCCTGGTCTCTCCAAGCCAGAACAGCACTCTAGAAAAGTGCGATTGTTAACTAATCCAAAACACACTTATATGCCTTGTTTCACTGCTTTCCATGGCATATAAGATGCCATCATTCTCATTTTTCATACAGAGAAACTGCAGCTCAGAAAGGTTGATGTCCAAGGTCACCAAGTGCCTCGGCCACCACACTCAGCTCCCTCAAGCTATGCAATGGTGACAGTCACGGTGTGGCAGTGGCAGCACTAAGTTACACTCACCTCATGTTGGGCCCTGTTCTTTGTGCTGTTCTTGTCAACTCCCAGAACCCTGACAACAATCCTAGGTGGGAGGTAGGCAGGTTTGTCCTTGGCCATCACCTCTTCTTGCTCCACCCTGCCCATTATACATGTCTTGCGTCTTTCCCCACACAATCTAAATGGGCACCCCAGAATCCTCAGAATCCTCAAAATCCCCAGATTCTCTCTGTCCAAATCAAAATCGACTCTCAAATGTTGATAATTGCTGAAGCTAGATGATGGGTGATGGGCGGTTTCTTTATTTTACCTTTGTTTATGCTTCAAAACCACCTCACAAGGGCGCCTAGGTGGTTCAGTTGTTTGGGCATCCAACTCTTGATTTCAGCTCAGGTCATGATCTCACGGTTTGTGGGTTCAAGTGCCAGGTCGGCTCCATGCTAACAGTGCAGAGCCTGCTTCAGATTCTCTCTCTCCCTCTCTCTGCCCCTCCTCTGCTCGTACGTGTGCTCTCTCTCTCTCTCTCTCTCTCTCTCAAAATAAATAAACTTTAAAAATTTTTTCAAATAAAAAATAAATAAAATCACCTTACAAACATTTAGCGTGTTTTGCTCTAACATGGAACCTGACCTATCATAAAGAGCTTAGAAGACTAGCCTCCATAACAAGGAATTAGAAGGCATGCTATGGAAGATGGCCATGTCATAATAGAAGAAAAGTGACACTGATTCATCCATTCTTTCCATGAACACAAAGTGAGGGCCCATTATGCTAGGATATATAAAGGTCCAGTGAAGGACTCCAGTCCTCAACAAGTTAAGAGTTTGGTACCAAATAAAAAATGAATGCAAAAATAATTACAGAAGAGAACTATCTGTGAGAAACGCTATAAAAAGCAAAGTTCAAACAAAGTGCTATGTGAACTGGGAAAAAAAAGTCACATCAGGACATCTTCCATTACGCTGAACTCTCTGGGGCAGCTCAAACTTTGTGTATGAAACAGTAAACATTAACTTAAAATCAGTTAGTGACCCGCAAGAAGAAATGGAGCTAAATCCAAAAGCAAAATTAGGGCTGGAATTCCCACGTGCCCTTTTTTATGGTAGTATAAGCATTTCCAGATTGTGAAATCTGGGCCTGTCAGTGAAAAGGGGCAGGATTCCTCTGAAGTCCTGTGATCAAAACATACTGACTGGAGAAGATCTAGCTGTAAAGAAGCTCACCAGAACACCAACTATAACACTAAAAACTGAGCAACGATGTAAATGTCCAACAATTGGGTTTGGTGATATTATTCATTTCAAATGATGCACGGTAATCCATATGTAACAATTAAAAAAATAAAGACATTCTCTCCCTGATGAGATCAGGACTAATCATGGTAAAAATTCATTAAAAAAACAAAAACATAAATAGCCAATTAAAGAGAGAAAGCATTAAAAATGTATGATTTGCCTAATACTTGGGGAGACCAAGGCGTTTTCTTTGAAAATAAGTTCTAGTAATTAAAGTTCCTGCATGAACCACACCCATGATGCATGTCTATGTTTTCTAGTTTTTACTGGAAAGACATGTGAAGTAGTCTCAAGGCAAAGTCCTATATTTTGATGAATTTTTTCCTCAATCTTTTCAGAGGTCTCTTCTATCTCTAATTTAACAAGAAGTTTATTTTTGTCCTTTACCTTTACCAGGTCTTTCAAACACATTAAACTTATTTATTTATTTATTTATTTATTTATTTATTTATTTATTTATTTTAATTGGAAACACTTTGAATTTTTTTTTAATGTTTTATTTATTTTTGAGAGAGAGAGAGAGAGAGACAGAGTGCAAGCAGGGAAGGGGCAGAGAGAGAGGGAGACACAGAATCCCAAGCAGGCTCTAGGCTCTGAGCAGTCAGCACAGAGCCCGACGCGGGGCTTGAACCCATGAACTGTGAGACCATGACCTGAGCCGAAGTCGAACGTTCAACCGACTAAGCCACTCAGGCGCCCCACATTAAACTTATTTTTCACAAAACAATGTCTTTTTTTTCCCCCTTTATGTCCCCAAATCTCATTAGCCTATGTAACAGTTATTTTGTAATCACAAGAGCAAGTAAAATTGGCGCAAATAGGCTTGGGAACAAACCCAGCTGACTCTCGGTCATCACCATCACCACCATCACCATCAGCAGCAGCATCGTGACAGATATGTACAATTGTTCACTCTGTGCCAGGCACTGTCCTAAACACTCTACATACATCAAATCCTTTAACCCTCACAGTCTAGGTACTACTGTGACCATCATGTTACAAGTAAGGAAACTGGGGCACAGTGAAAGTAAGGAACTTACCTGAAGCCACACAACTAGCAAATAGTAGAGTGAGAATTCACATGAGGCAGTCTGGTTCCAAGTTGGTGACCTTAAATGTTTATTTACTTATTTTGAAAGGGAAAGAGAGAGAGAGAGTGTGCACAAGCAGGGGAGAGGCGGAAACGGGGAGAGAGAGAATCCCAAGCAGGACACACGCTGTCAGCGCAGAGCCTGACGCGGGGCTCGATCCCACAACCTGCGAGATCATGACCTCAGCCAAAATCAAGAGCCATTCGCTCAGCAGACTGAGCCCTCCAGGTGCCCAGGTTGGTGACTTTAACCACTACACTCAAACACCCTAAACCCAAACAGGTGAGAGCTGCGCTGTGCTGGCGCTGTGGAGCAGAGCTGCCCCACACCAGTGTCTGCAATCCCATTTCTGGGCTGCTCACTACAGTAATGACCAGTCATCTGTGGCTTTTCGAGAGAGAAAATGACTTTTTAAATGACATCAACTAAAATTTAAACGGCCACATGTGGCTAGTGGCTGTTGTATTTGACTGCACAGTATAGAGTTGTTTACTGGCCGAGAACATTCAGAGGGCCATGGAATTAAACACTACGTTTTATAGTGAAAATGAAGAGGATCTGTTACTCTAGCATCTGTTAAGTGGAGATGAAGAAGCTTCTCCTATGTATTAACTGACATGAAAAGATACTCATGGGGTGCCGGGGTGGCTCAGTCGGGTAAGCATTGACTTTGACTCAGGTCATGATCTCACGGTTCATGAGCTCAAGCCCCACATCAGGCTATCTGTCTGCTGTCGGCACAGAGTCCACTTCAGATCCTCTGTCTCCATCCCCCTCTTGTGCATGCTCGCTCTCTCTCTCTCTCTCTCTCTCTCTCAAAAAAACCAAAAACCAAAACAAAACAAAAAAACATGAAAAGATACTCATGATGGTGTTAAATGGAAAATATGAACTATAACACATGTAGAATATGATTGAAAAATCATGAATACAGGAGCACCTGGCTGGCTGGCTCAGTTGGTTGAGTGTCTGACTTTGGCTCAGGTCATTATCTCTCAGTTCACAGGTTCAAGCCCTGCATTGGGGTTGCTGCTGTCAGCATGGAGTCTGTTTCGGATCCTCTGTCTCCTTCTCTCTGCCCCTCCCCTATTCATGCTCTCTCAAAATTAAAAAATAGAAACTTAAAAAAAAATGATGATTAGAAAGACAGTAAATATATACCAAACTATGGTTTCCTCCAAATGGAGGGTAGTGGAGATTGTCGGTGCCTTCCGTGGTGGGCACTGCACAGTGCCAGACCTACAGGCATTTTCTCTTCTTCCATAGCAACAGAATCCCTATATTGTTGGGAACAGCAATCTGTCCAACTAAGAGACTACGTTCACCAGCGTCCCTCACCTATAAGAAAGGACAATAAGATGTAAACTGAATGTGTTGGTTGGGACTTCCAGTACTTTAAAGCACATCCTTTGTCTTCTCCTTTCCTACTTCTTCCTGCCTTGAGGAAGGACTGTTTGGTTAGAGCCAGAAGCCCAGTGGTGACCACAAGGTGACCATGAGAGTTATAGCCATGGATAAGGACAGTGAAGCAGAAAGAGAGAAAGATGTTGACTGCCTGATGGCACTGTTGAACTACCATGCCAGCAACAGACTGCCTACTTTGGACTTAATTTTTTTGAAAGAAAAATAATTTGTCTTATTTATTTTTAAATGTTTTTTAACATTTATTTATTTTTGAGACAGAGAGAGACAGAGCATGAACGGGGGAGGGTCAGAGAGAGAGGGAGACACAGAATCTGAAACAGGCTCCAGGCTCTGAGCTGACAGCACAGAGCCCGATACGGGGCTTGAACTCACGGACCGCGAGATCATGACCTGAGCTGAAGTCGGACGCTTAACCGACTGAGCCACTCAGGCGTCCCTAATTTGTCTTATTTAAAGCACTGTTATCAGCAGCCAACAGAATTCCTAGCCAGACAATCTATTCAGAGGCCATTCCTCCTCTTCAGAGAAAAACATCCTAATAGAAACACAATTCTGTTTTTGATTGGCCTAAAGATAATTTCATCCCCCTCATAAATAACTTGTTCAAGAACCAGGCCTAAGCCAAAAGGCACTGCATTGCCTTGATGACAGCAAATGGTTCAAGAATGGGCACATGACCAAATACAGGCCAATGAGATTTTAGGATTAGTATACTGGGGGCTTCTGAGAAAATTTTTCACTTAGAAGAACAGAGGAAGAGAGAATCTTTCAATTCCTTTGGTGGGTGCTACACACGGACCTGGGGCCCAGAACTGCCACAGCTCTTTTGCTGCTGGCCTAAAGATGAAGCCAACAACTTAGGAAGGGCACCACCAAGAGAATCTGAGGGAAAGAAGCCTGGCAATGGATTAAGTTAATGTTGAAGTCAGTCTTACCTCTGGAACAAGTACAAGTTGTATGAGCCAAAAACATGCACACTCTTCAAAGAGATTATCTTAAAGGCAATGGAATAGGTGCTAACAGTTATTCAAATACTGTGAGAAAGGCAAATAAGTCAGGTCTTATTACAGACCCTAGGGGCATGCCAAGTTGGGCATCAAAATATTTCTGCACCTTTCCCTCTCCCCTGCTCATTTGCACTCTCTCTCTAAAAAAAAAAAAAAAAAAAAAAAATCTTTAAAAAAAAAAAGCTTTTGTTCTTCTACAGGCTTTTGCAAAAAAAGATTACTGAATACATGTACATGTTTCAAAGGCCTCATAATAATGACAACAATTAACATTTATATGTCCAGTACTTACTACCTGCCAGGCCTTGTGCTGAGCCCTTTAGCTCATGCAATCCTCATGAGCTAGTTATATCCATTTTACAAATGAGGAAATGCTGAAGCTTAGGAAGAAAAGCTAAGTAACTTGTGCACAAAAGTAGAAAGTGCCTGGGCCAAGATTTGAAGTCATGTCCAAAGGACTCCAATGCCTCTTCACCATGACTTTGTATTGCTTCCTTAGGATACATAAAAACACATCTAGGATTTCCCCAAGACTGCGTTATTTTAAAATATGCTATTCTCCAGGGGTGCCTGGCTGGCTCAGTTGGTAGAGCATGCGACACTTGATCTCGGAGTTGTGAGTTCAAGCCTCACACCAGGTTACTTAAAAATAAAATAAAATAAATATACATATATACTGTTTTCTTGAACCTCTGAGCATACTATATTCATCAAACTACAAGCCCCAGTTTTTTGGTCTGGAAAATATGGCCATATGGACCACGTGTAACATGCAGAGATCATCAAGAACCACTGATGTTAACCCTTGTGCACACAAAAAAGCAATATAATTACATATGTTTAACTGATGTTGAACGGTAGGATGAAACCACCAACTTTTCTATTCTTTTTCAATTTCCTTTTTCTAAAAAAATTAAGTTTATTTATTTATTTTGAGAAAGAGAGAGAGAGAGAGGGAGAATGAGTGGGGGATGGGCAGAGAAAGAGGGAGAGAAGGAGAATCCCAAGCAGGCCTCTCTCTGACAGCGCAGAGCTCGATGAGGAACTGATCTCACAAACTGCAAGGTCATGACCTGAGCCAAAACCAAGAGTCAGATGCTTAACTGACTGAACCACTCAGGCGCCCCCTCAAGTTTCCTTTTGGGGGTAAGGAGAAGCACACAGTAGGTAGGTTTGTGGAAATAAAAGTGAGAGAACAGAAGATAACTCGTATTTACAAAGTCCCTTCTAGTGGTCAGGTTTTATAATAGTTAACTCTCAAAGGATCTCATGAGACATTTCATAGATAAAGGAAGTGACTAAAAGACTTTGCCCAAGGTTACCCTGATCTGCCTGAAACCCAAGTTCTTGTTCTTTCCACTGTGTAACTCCGCATTCCCACAAGCTCTGGCATTTCCCAAATGTTGGTTAAAACAGTGACACTGAGGTCACAGGAACCCTATGCCATTTTGTTAGCTTCTCCCTGGAAATATTATTTTAATTAAGTTTCAGTGACTTTCAACCATGATGCCTTCAGCTTTAATAGATTATCCATAAGAAAATAAACTAAGTTGAAAAGATCTAATGCCTCAGGTTTTAACTTAGAAATCACAAGGATATAGGTAGCGTGTTTCAAATAAGTGGATTTAAAATAATACACTCAGTATTTATTTTATTAGGCAGTAAAATACAGTCAGAAAACAGGAAAATATTAAGCTTTGGTACAAATATTCAAATAGAAACACAGTCTAGTCTCAAAAGTACACTCAAAAAGTACACTCAAAAAGTACACAGAAAATCACTCAAAAAACCGCACCCAAATCTGCCTCATGTACAATTAAATTGTTTATGAAAATTTAGAAGTTATACATTTTAAAAATTTTTTCAATGTTTTTATTTTTTTGAGCAAGAGACAGAGTGTGAGCAGGGGAGGGGCAGAGACTTTTGAGAGAGAGAGCACAAGTGGGGGAGGGCGGAGAGAGAGGGAGACACAGAATCTGAAGCAAGCTCCAGGCTCCAAGCTGTCAGCACAGAGCCCAACGCGGTGCTTGAACTCATGAACTGCAAGATCATGACCTGAGCCGAAGTCGAACGCTTAACAGACTGAGCCACCCAGGTGCCCCTAAAAGTTATATATATTTTTTTTTTTTTTTAATTTTTTTTTTCAACGTTTTTTTTTTATTTATTTTTGGGACAGAGAGAGACATAGCATGAACGGGGGAGGGGCAGAGAGAGAGGGAGACACAGAATCAGAAACAGGCTCCAGGCTCTGAGCCATCAGCCCAGAGCCTGACGCGGGGCTCGAACTCATGGACCGTGAGATCGTGACCTGGCTGAAGTCGGACGCTTAACCGACTGCGCCACCCAGGCGCCCCTAAAAGTTATATTTTTAAATGACACATCTATGATTATCTCATTTTCTTTTCTTTTTTAATTTTTTTTAACGTTTATTTATTTTTGAGACAGAGAGAGACAGAGCATGAACGGGGGAGGGGCAGAGAGAGAGAGGGAGACACAGAATTGGAAGCAGGCTCCAGGCTCTGAGCTGTCAGCCCAGAGCCCAACGCGGGGCTCGAACTCATGGACCGCGAGATCGTGACCTGAGCTGAAGTCGGACGCTTAACAGACTGAGCCACCCAGGCGCCCCTGATTATCTCATTTTCCAAGCGGTTAAAATCCTCAAATAGAGAATCTTATAGCACAGAAGTAAGAAGTCTTTATTATTCCTTTGATAAAAATAAAAACTAAAAACAAGGGCTTTTAGGTATAAAACATTTTGTTCCCTTTTTCTGTTTGAAAGTTACTGATCACCTGCCTGTGTATTTCCCCAAATCCTACCATTTTCAGAGGCATCCCAACTAGGCTCTAGTTTCTCCCTAATACCCTGTAGCTATTAGTTGTCCCAAACCAAAGAAGAGTGCTAGTCATTTTTTTCAGCAAGAAGGGCGTGCCAGCAGTCCACACAGAAGCAAAGGCAGTGGCTGAAAAATGAAATGGAGCAGGAGGTACAGAAGTCTTACCTATTTTACATTGTGAGACATATTTCAGAAATAATAAACACACAGATCAACAGAAGAGAATAGAGAGCCCAGAAATAAACCCACACATGTACAGTCAATTCATTTATGACAAGGAGCTAAGAATACACAATGGGGAAAGGATGGTTTCTTTAGTAAATGGTGTTGGGAAAACTGGGCAGCACATGTAGAAGAATAAAACTGGGCCACTTACACCACACACAAGAATCAACCCAAAATGGATCAAAGACTTGAACATAAGACCTAAACCATAAAACTAGAAGAAAACATAGGCAGTAAGCTCCTTGACATCAGTCTTGGCTATGATTTTTTTGAATTTGACACCAAAAGCAAAATTAAACATGTGGGACTATATCAAACTAAAAAGCTTCTTCACAGCAAAGGAAACCATCAACAAAACTAAAAGGCAACCTACAGAATAGGAAAAAATATTTGCAAATCACATATCTGATAAAGGATTTTTCATTTTTGTTTTTGTCTTGAGAGAGAGAGAGAGAGAGGGTGCAACTGAGAAAGGAGCAGAGAGAGAGAGAGAGAGAGAGAGAGAATCCCATGAGGGGCAGAGAGAAGAGAGAGAAGCGGGGCTCACTCGAAGTGGGGCTCATGTTTTACCTGAAGCGGGGCTCTAGCTCACCCAGATATGGGACTCGAACTCACGAATCAGGAGATCGTGACCTGAGCCAAAGTCAGATGCTTAACAACTGAGCCACCCAGGCCCCCTTATAAAGGGTTAATATCCAAATTATACAAAAAACTCACACAAGTGAATAGGAAAAAACCAAACAATCCACTTAAAAAATGTGCAGAGGACCTGAATAGACTTTTTTTTCCAAAGGAGACATACAAATGGCCAAAAGGTACATGAAAAGGTACTCAACATCACTAAACGTCAGGGAAATGCAAATCAAAACCCATGAGGTATCACCTCATGTCTGTTAGGATGGCTTTTCTCAAAATGACAACAGATAACAAATCCTAGCAAAAATGTGGAGAAAAGGAAAACCTTTACACTGTTGGTGGGAACGTAAGTTGGTAGACGCTATGGGAACACTATCGAGGTGCCTCACAAAATTAAAAATACACCTACCCTATGATCCAGCAATTCCACTTCTGGTATTGATATGAAGGAAATGAAATCTCTATTGTGAAAAGATATTTGCACCTCCAAGTTCACTGCAGCATTATTTACAATACCCAAGACATAGAAACAACCTAAGTGTCCATTGACAGAAGAACGGATAAAGAAAATGTGGTATATATACACAATGCAATATTATCCAACTATGAAAAAGAAGGAAATCCTGCCATTTCCAACAACATGGATGGAACTTGAGGGCATAATGCTAAGTGAAATAAGTCAGAGAAAAACAAATACTATGATCTCACTTATATATGGAACCTTAAAAAAAAACAAAACAACAACCATTGACAGGAGAACAGATTGGTGGTTGCCAGAGATGGGGGTGGGGATGGCAAAACAGGTAAAGGCAGTCAAAGTACAAATTTCCAATTATAAGATAAATAAATCCTGGAAATGTAATTAATGTACAGCACAGTGACTATAGTTAACTAGATATAGTTAACAATATAAGACCAATGTCAAATGTATTATATGTTTGAAAGTTGTGAAAAGAGCAAACCTTAAAAATTCTCATCACAAGAAAAACAAAACAAAACAAAAATTTGTAACTATGTGTGTTCATGGATATTAACTAAATTTATTTATTTATTTATTTATTTATCTATTTATTTATTTATTTATTTTTGAGAGAGAGATACCTGAGCCAAAATCAAAAGTCAGATGCTTAACAGACTGAGCCACTCAGGTGCCTCCTCCCTGCTTTTTTGAGGGTGGATGTTAATTAAATTTATTGTGGTAATCATTTCATAATATTACATATATCAAGTCATTTTGTTGTATACCTAAAACTAATACAATGATAAATATCGATTACATCTCAACAGTAATAAAAAAGAATCTTGTAATACAGCTTTAATCATTTCTGGAATAAGGAGAGGTTAAAAACAGACATAAAGTGGGGCGCCTGGGTGGCTCAGGTGGTTGAGCATCCAACTTTTTTTTATGTTTATTTATTTTTGAGAGAGAGAAAGACAGACAGAGCATGAGCTGGAGAAGGGCAGAGAGGGAGGGAAACATAGAATCTGAAGCAGGCTCCAGGCTCTGAACTGTAAGCACAGAGCCTGACGCGGGGCTCAAACTCAGACTGCGAGATCATGACCTCAGCTGAAGTCAGAGGAGCATCCAACTCTTGATTTTGGCTCAGGTCATGATCCCAGGGTCGTGGGATCAAGCCCTGCATCGGAGCTCCATGCTAAGCATGGAGCCTGCTCACAATTCTCTCTCTCTCCCTCTATCCCTCTCCTCTGCTTGCACTCTCTTAAAAAAAAAAAAAGACATAAAGTAAAATACGTTCATTATTTTAAAAAGAGGTAATAGATAATATTTACTGAGTGGTTCTCATAGGAAGGCTGTGCTAAGTGATTTACTACTGTGCTCAGTGCTTTAACTATATATTTAATCCTTGTAACAATTCTATGCAGTAGATACTATTATTAAGGAAGTTATTCAGCATCATACATTTATTCAGAATATTTCCAGGATTTGGTAAACCCTTAAAATTTTGCTCCCCCACTTACTGGCTGATTCTGAACAACTGACTCTCTGAATCTCAGTCTCCACAGCTTTAAAATGTTAACTATATACTATAGTCCAACATCTGCATTTTCTAATCGCTTATCACTGGTGTCACTAAATATCCCATCTTCCCATGTCCTAAACCAATTCCAATCGAAGTCTGAATAGTATTAGGGCTACCTCTGTTTTACCATCATGTGCATGGGAGGTCTGGCTGCCTTACCCCGTTCCCATGCCCCAGAAGCCAACCAACAGGCTGAGTCTGTTTCTCTACCTGTCCACTCCTGACGTTTTTCCCCTTTCCCAACCAATTCATCTTGCTGAGGTTCCAGCATGACTTTTATTTATTTTTTTTTAAGGTTTTATTTTTAAGTAATCTCTACACCCAACATGGGGCTCAAACTTACAACCCTGAGATCAAGAGTCGCACGCTCTACCAACTGAGCCAGCCAGGCACCCCTCCAGCCTGACTTTTAATGATACCAGTATTTTTTTTTTTTTTAACGTTTATTTATTTTTGAGACAGAGACAAAGCATGAATGGGGGAGGGTCAGAGAGAGGGAGACACAGAATCTGAAACAGGCTCCAGGCTCTGAGCTGTCAGCACAGAGCCTGACACGGGGCTCGAACTCACGGACCGCGAGATCATGACCTGGGCCGAAGTCGGCCGCTTAACCAACTGAGCCACCCAGGCGCCCCTAATGATACCAGTATTGAGTGGAGTCATCTACATCATCCTCAAGGGTAAAAGAGAATCAAAAACAAATCCCTGAAGAGTTCACATTTCTTCTACTTGAATACTAGAAGATTAGGTCACTGGGGTAATGCAATTTTGGTTAACTGGCAGTCACCCAAACAAGCCTTTAAAGGAAATTCTAAAATGGATCAATATACTGTACTATTTGATAAATAGTACATTTGAACATAATTGAATCCTTGACTAACTAAAAAAGTTGCTATATTTCAGGGGCGCCTGGATGGCTCAGTCGGTTGAGCGTCCGACTTCCACTCAGGGTCATGATCTCCCGGTCTGTGAGTTCGAGCCCTGAGTTGGGCTCTGTGCTGACAGCTCAGAGCCTGGAGCCTGCTTCCCATTCTGTTTCCCTCTCTCTCTGCCCCTCCCCTGCTCATGCTCTGTCTCTCTCTCTCTCTCTCTCTGTCAAAAATAAACATTTAAAAACAAAATTTAAAAAGTTGCTATATTTCAGGGTGGTCATCTGAACACTGGGACAATTTGGTTTTGGCCAAGACCTCAATAAGAAATGCATTCTAGGGGTGTCTGAGTGGCTCAGTTGGTTGAGCCTCCAACTTCGGCTCAGGTCATGATCTCGTAGTTCGAGAGTTTGTGCTGACAGCTCAGAACCTGGAGCCTGCTTCAGATTCTGTGTTTCCCTCTCTCTGTCCCTCTCCTACTCGCTCTCTCCCTCTCTCTCTCTCGAAAATAAATAAACATTAAAAAAAAAGAAAAAAATGCATTCTATATTATGGCTTCCAGATATACACAGAAAGAGCTGAAACAAAAGTTTTACAAACCAAAGCTTATTCTTCTTACATGAGATGCACTTTTTTTTCCGTTATTTCTATTCTAATTTTTTATTTTAAAAAAATGCTGGAACTTCTCCCCCAGATAATTCCTTAACATACTAATGTATAATAACAATGTGTAGTTTGAAAAACACTGACATAAGCAGCCTTTCCACTGTGTGGTTTTGCCAATACACAAGACCAACCTAAGAAAACAATGTTGTGAACAACCAGTATTAGACACAGCATATGGGCTCTATTTTTTAAAAATATATGTTAAGCTGAATCATTAATTGAGAGATTTTTCTCCATCTATCACAGCAGAGAATACAGGACAAAACATTCCTTTAATATGGAGACAGTGGGATTTAACAGAGTACATGACTTGGTATTAGAAAACCTAGATTCATTTTCCAAACCCTAAAGAAATTCTAGATCTGAGCAATGATCATTAAGAGCTGCTAAAATCATTCTGTGAAAGACTAATGAGAAACTTATAATGGATGGACCATGCTAACAACATCTGAACCCCATGATCAATCTTAAAATCACATCCAGGGAGGGGCGCCTGGGTGCCTCAGTTGGCTGAGTGGTTGACTCTTGATTTCGGCTCAGGTCTTGATCCCAGGATTGTGGGATGGAGCCCTGTGTGGGGCTTTGTGCTGAGAATGGAGCCTGCTTAAGATTCATATTCTCTCTCTCTCTCCCTCTCTCTCTCTCTCCCCCATCCCTCATTTGTGCACATGATGAGATGCATGGCACCACCTATAAAGTATAATGGCCAAAAAAATTAAGGGAAGAGAGGGACACATTAAAGGGATGCAACCAACAAAATCAAGAATGTGGTAAGTCGTACAGGACAAATGACCTAGTTTTTCAACAAATAAAAGCAAGGGGAACGGGGGGGGGGGGGGGAGAAAGAGGAGGAGATTGCTATAAATGAAAAGACTTAAGAGACAGTCGACCAGATGTAATAGGTGGATCCTGTTTGGATCCCAATTTAATCAATTGTAAAAAGACATTTATGAGACAGCTGAGGAAACTGAATACCAAATAAATACTAGGTGTTTTTTAGGAATTCTACTGTTTGTTTTTCAGGTATGATGATAATGGTATATGATTACAGGGAAAAGGGGGCAAGGGAGAAAAAGTCCTTATCTCTTAGATACATACTGAAGCATTTACAGATAAGATGATCCGTCATCTAAGATATGCTTTAGAATAATCCAGAATGGAAAAAAAGATCCAAGGTGGAGAGGGAGTAGGGGGTATAGATAGAATAAAACTGACCGTATCTTGGTAACTATTGAAGCTGGGGTATGGGTATATGGATATTTATCATACTATTCTTTGTACTTTCATATATGTTTAAAATTTTCCATATTAAAAAGCTATAATATAAAAAGAAAATAAAACCTAGATTCAAACTCCAGAGTTTAGTAGATATAGGACTTTGGAATACTCTTGAATACTCTGATCTTCAATTTTCTCATCTAAAAATGGGAATGATAATGATAATCCTTGCCTCACACAATTTTTAGGAGGAATGAAATGAGATCATGGATTCACATCTTTCGGAAATTCAGCCCTTATAAACTGCAAAACTCTTACATATGTTATCATAATAGTTAGTTCTCTCTCTCTGCGATGGTATGGAAGCAGACAGAGATTGTAGTTTTGTTGGGTTAGAAACAGGTAGGGGCGCCTGGGTGGCTCAGTCAGTTGGGCATCGGACTTCAGCGCAGGTCATGGTCTTACAATTAGTGAGTCCGAGCCCTGCGTCAGGTTCTGTGCTGACAGCTCAGAGCCTGGAGCCTGCTTTGGATTCTGTGTCTCCCTCTCTCTCCGCCCCTCCCCCACTGACACTCCATCTCTCTCTCTCTCTCTCTCTCAAAAATGAATAAACGTTAAAAAAAAAAAAAAGAAAAGAAAAGAAACAGGTAATGGGCTGAGTCTCTTAGAACTTCCCCAAATTTTTGTTTTGTAATATCTCCTTAATATGACAGTGTTTACTGTACATTGGCCCTTTTCTCCCAAAAGGAAAGTGTCAAAATTTATTAACAATAAACTGAAGTTCTCCAACTTGAGTTGTTTATATATCTTGTTTACTTCCTCAATTATTCATACTTCCCCTACTAAAGGTAGAAGGTAAATTTACAGGAGACTGTGGTGTTGAGATAAAACTGAATACAATTAGAAATCAATGTAATCTAAATAGCACTTTGTTTGAAATAGTCCAGGTGCTTTTCAAGAGCAGATATGTATCTTTCAGCACTAATACTTCATGTCAAATAAAAGGAAATTAGCAGAGGTTCAAGCCTAAGTAACACAAAGGGAAACTTGGCCCCATCTTGCTTCAGCTTGCAGAATGGGTTGAAGGGAATCAGGGTGATCATTCTATTACACAATTCTGATTAAGTCATTTCCCTTCCTTTCAATGGCTTCCCTCTGCTTTCAGGAAAAAGTCCAAATTCCTGAACAAAGGTTCAGGTGGCTGTCCAGCCTTACATCCTCCCTTTTCCCCTAGTGTAAGCCCCTCTAGGACTGATGTCCCTTGTCATCACTGGTGGGGCGAGTCTTCCACTCTCCTCTCCCTTACCTTTTAGTGGTCAAGTCCGGTTAATTCTCCTGAGGTGTCTCTCAAATCTGCCCTCTCCATTCCATTCCTGCTGCCACTGCCCGAGATCAGGCCTTTTTTTAACCTTTACTCCCCCATCTCCCCAAATAGGACATATCCTTATTGCTTTTTCTGATTATAAAACAAGTCATGCTCATAAAAAAATAAATAAATAAGGCAATAAGGAACAAAAGTCTCCCCATGATCTCCTGACATGGACATAAAAAACCTCTCTATTACACTCATATTCATAGCACCATTACTGACAATAGCCAGAAGGTGGAAGCAACCCAAGTGCCCATGTGTGGAATGGATAAACATAATATTTATACATACTATGTACACACAACGTGTACGTATACATACAATAAAATATTATTCAGGGGCACCTGGGTGGCTCAGTAGATTAAGTGTCTTACTCTTGATTTCGGCTCAGGTCATGATCTCACCCGTGGGCTCAAGCCCCAGCCCCACATTGGGCTCTGCACTGACAATGTGAGGCCTGCTCTCTCCCTCTCTCTCAGCACCTCCCTACCCCGCCATCCATGCGCGTGCTCTCTCTCTCTCATAAAATAATAAACTTTTAAAAATATATATTATTCAGCCTTAAAAAGGAAGGAAATCTGACACAGGCTACAACATGGATGAGCTTTGAGGACATTATGCTAACCGAAATAAGTCAGTCACAAAAAGACAAATATTGTACAATTCCATTTATATCAAGTATCTAGAGCAGTCAAATTCATAGATACAGGAAGGAGAAGGGTGGTTGTGGGGGGGGGGGGCGCTGAGGGAAGGGGGAAAGTGGGAAAAGGGGAAACTGTTCAATAGATAAAGAGTTTCAGTTTTACAAGATGAAAGAATTCTGGAGATTTGTTGCATAACAATGTGCATATCCTTAGCACTCTGAGCTATATGCTTAAAATATTTAAGATGGTAAATTTTATGTTATGGGTATTTTGCCATAATTAAAATAAAAAAAAATTTAAAAAGAACTACTCTTTCTAGACATTTTTCCTATAGATTTGTATGTATACACTTAAAAAAGCAAAAATAGGAACACACTGTACTGTAATGCACTTTTCACACCTAACCATATGATGCAAACATCTTTCTTATATATATAGCTCCCACCTCATTCTTTTTTTTTTTTTTTTTTAATATTTGTTCATTTTTGAAAGAGCATGCACAAGGGAGGGAGAGAGAGAGAAGGGGACAGAGGGTCTGAAGTGGGCTCCATGCTGACAGCAGCGAGCCCTAAGCTGGGCTGGAACTCACAAACCTCAAGACCACGACCTAAGCCAAAGTTGGATGCTCAGTGAACTGAGCTACCCAGGCGCCCCTCACCTCATTCTTTTCTAATGGCTAATAGTACATATCACAGGACTGCATCATAATTTAACCAGTCTGTTTTCAACATTATAAAAACATCACAGTCAACATCTTGCATATTTTCTCAATACGTCTTACAATAGGCATCTGCTTTGTTTTTTACATGCCCGGTTTCTGGTGTCAGTATCAATATTTTCCAAAGGAAAAATACCTCCTTCTTATCCAAACATCCATCCTGTACCTAGCCTCCTCCCCTCTAGCCACTCTTGTTCTATGAGGCTAGTTTGTTCCTAGGTATATTATTTTTCATGTTGTTACTTTCATCTCTCCTACAATTTCATTTTCTGACTATTACTGCTTGCATAAAGCTATTGCTTTTTGTCTGTTATACCTGCTTGTTCACTTAACCTTATTATACCTAATTATTTTTACTTAATTCTCTTGAATCTTCTCAGCAGGTCATCGTATCATACGTAGGTAGACAGTCATACTGTCTGCATAGTGACTAAGAGCAAAAGCCCTAGGTGGCTCAGTCCTGTTGAGCATCTGACTCTTGATTTTGGCTCCGATCATGATCCTAGGGTGGTAGGATCCAGCCCTGTGTAGGATTCTGTGCTGAGCGTGGAGCCTGCTTGAGATTCTTTCTCCCTCTCCCCTGCTCCCTTGGCTCTCTTTCAAAAAAAACAAAAACAAAAACAAAAAAAAGAGTAAAAGCTCTGGCCTCAGGCAGACCTGGATTCAAATCCTGTATGACCTTGGGGAAGCATTTTACCTCAATTTCCTCATCCACAGACTGGGAATCATAATAAAGGCTATCTCACAGGATTGTTCTCAAGATTACATCATTAATTGAGGCTAGTGCATGAAAAGTGCTCAACACTTACTAGTTCAATAAATGTCTAATACAGGACAATAATGAAAATATAACTCACTCCACACTATGCCTTTTATTTTTTGTTGTTGTTGAATTACACTGACATACTCCTTGTCAGCAACTGCCTTGCTTTTCACTTCTTCAAAAAAGTAGAAGCTGTCAGACTCCTCGTAAAGATCTGTGCTGTGGATGTTATCCACTCTTACCTTTTTGGGAAAGTAGTGCCATCCGTTTCCCCTTTCATCTCCTGTATTTTCTCAGCCTCTCTCCTCAGTACTTGGCTCTTTGCCATCAGCATTTAAATCTGCTCACGTCTCTCTCATGCTTAAAACTTCACCTTATTCCCCAATCGCTCTCCAGCCTTCTCTCTCTCCCCTCTCTCCCTTCACAGCCAAACTCTGTGAGCTGCCTACACTTTGTCTTTATTTTCTCACATCCCACTCTCTCCTCATCCCACTGATATATTACATTGAACCTTTGGAAGCTGCCGATATTCTAGATTCCACCCCCATCATTTCACCAAATCTGCTCAATTAGGTCCCCAGTGACCTCTATATTTATTCATCCGAAGGACACATTTTAATGTTTAACTTATCTTACTTGAAACCTAAGCAGGATTCTGCAAAATTAACCTCTTCCTTTGGCTTTCATGACTGCATTCTCCTGTTTTCCTTCGACTTCTCTGGCCATTCCTTCCTAGTATAGTCTAAATGAACCCTTCTTCCAAGAGTGTACAACACAGTGGCCTCAAATGATCTAGGCCTTTCTTTCTTTTTTTCAAATCTCTCTTGATGGTTCTCTTCCAATGTTAAGTTTCCAGTTGTACTGGATTCATGTACTATACCCCATAAGTGTACCTTGGAACATGTTTGGAATGCATGCTGTGAGGGCAGGAATCTGAGTCCTTACTGCCCCCACAATGCCTGGTGCATAACAGACGCTTGATAAATATTCTTTGAATTGCCATAAATGAATGGCTGCAATGTGAAAAACAGATAAGAGGAATGAAGACCGAGAAGGAGCACAACTCCCCCCCCCCCATCTTTCTGAAACCATACCTCTGATCAAACACATGCAACATACAACACACACTTACTGCATGCTTAAAATCCTTTGATGGCTCCCCAATGCCCCCAAGCTAAAATCCAAATTCTTCAGAAGTTACAAAGGAGATACAAGGAAAGTCTGAAGCAGCACCTGCTTTTCTCTCAAACATCATCTAGCCAGACCACTTCCACTTCTTGGAATCTGTCTCTAGCCAGCCTATGAAATCCTTGCAGATGCCCAAAAAGGCTGCACTCTAGCTCTGGGGCTTTGCACATGCAGCTCTCTCTGCCTAGAACATTGTGCACTTCACAATGCTCATCTGGCCAATACAAAGGCAGCCTTCATGTCTCATTTTGGAAGTCATCTTCTTTGACCACCTTCCCTAGCCTCATTTCCTGAAATCTTAAGTTAACTGCCTTCTCTAGGCATTCACGGTCCCCTGTATGTCCAAAACCATAGCTTGAATCACAATGCATTCCTGTTTATACGGTAAAACCGTGGAGTTCCCTGAGGACAAGACGTCTCATTCACTCCACCCGTGGCGTGGCGATCAGCCCAGGCCCCGGCACACAATACATGCTCAGTGATGGACTTCCTTGTAGTAGTAGCACTGATAAAAGCTCCAAGATATTGAGAACTTACCTGCAAGGGTTTTAAATATAAATTTAGTTTGCCTTATAAGACAGCTATTATTATGCCCATTTTGCAGATGGGAAAACTGATGTACAATGAAGTCAATCCTCTCTGGCCCCAGGAGAGTCGCACCGACACACATTTTCCGCAGTTTTGAGTTATTCCCCAACACCCAAATAAGAGGGGCTTTCTTTTTCTAAGAAACTTGCAGGTCAGGAGGAGCAATGGGCCCAAAATACAGTAAACAGCCAAAAGCGCACTCCAAGCCAGCGCCAAGTGGGGTTGCAGGGCAGGAGGGGGCGCCGCCCCGGCGCGGCGCAGGGGATTAAGGTCTGGCCCCAGCCTCCTTCCCGGGGGTCCCCCGCGCTCCAGCCCCAGGTCTGCTGCGACGAGTCGACGCCGAAGCGGCGTGTTTGGGTCGCGACTGCCCGCCCGGCCCTGCTCACCTGCAGTCCCGCCGCCTCGCTGAGCCGGGGCCGCCGCCGGCCCGCTGCGCCTCCGCCGGGCTGCTTGGCGCCCGCAGCGCGCAGCGGAGCGCGTTGCCTTGGCGACCGGAGCTGCCGAACTCCCGCGGCGGGCGCTACGGCGGCTCGGAAGGGACCGGGACGGTTCGCGTCCCTTTCCGCGGCCCCAGAGCCGCCAGAGGAGGGAAAGGGAGTGGGAGTTGGGGTCCTGAGCCGTGAGGGACCAGGGTGGGGTTTGGCAGCCTGAAACTAGGCCCCAGGAGAAAGGGAAAGGAAAGAAATGCTGAGGGAAAGAGAAACAGTAAGGCGGGGGAGGGGTGGGGACTTGTACCTCGGATCCCGCCTTTGCCTCGGTTTATCTCTCTGTAACCAGATACGGGGACAGTTGGAGGAGAGAACGGGGCCATAGGCGGAAGCTTGCTAGACTGGGAATATTTAAAGACGAGAAAACTGATGTGGGAGGAGTGGCAGATGCGTTTCCCTTTAATCTCAGAAGGGGTGGTGTGGCAAAGAATGAATAAACTTGTTTCTTTGGGCTCAAGGTGAGAATTAGATCATCAGATTGCATTTTAATATGGCAAATTTAGCTTCTGATCAGCAATTATATTTCTTGAAATAACCCTGCAAATATACTGAAACATGGGCACAACGGATATTCATTGCTCCACTGTTTGTAAAAGCAAACTGGTTGAGACCAGTCTAAATGTCCATCAGATGCACCCATAAAATGAATTTCTACAGCAAGAATTAAGAGAGACCGAAATAAGGACGTAAATAAAGTCTAGATAAAGACCTGTCTTCAAGCTCTGCTTACACCAATGGTCTCCAACCTAGTCCTGTCTTTGTATCTACTATTACTTCCAACTTACCAACCTTGCCCCAGTCTATTCTCCACACTGAAGCCAAAATGTCCTTTTTAAAATGTAAACATGATCATGTCCTTCCCCTGTTCAAAACCTTTCAACAACCTTCCCATCATATTTGGAATAAAATCCGGAATTGTTCACCATGTTCAGCTTCATCTCTCACCATTTCCCCTCTTGTTCATGCTCCAGCCACATTGGCCTTGTTTTTAAGTAAATCATGTTTTTAAACACACACACACACACACACACACACACACACGCAGAGGCCCAAAAGGGTGTCGCTTAGACAGAATTCCCAAACGTGTGCCCAATATGTAGTCTAATTGCAGTTTCAACCTCCCCCAGGCATGTAGTCTTAGCCAGTCAGCCAGGAATTTTTTAATCCTCACCAAAGAGTCTGCCACCTGGTCCCTCTCCACACCCCAAAGAAGGATGAGGTAATCTGCATAAGACAACTTGCTTTTCCCCTAGAAAGTGGCCTTGTCTACAACAATCCTTTTCTTCTAATAACTTTTTTGCCCCCACTCTCCTTCTGTAAAAGCTTCCATTTTGTAGAACTTCAAGGAGTGCCTCTCTACTTGCTAGAGGAGTAACACTCAATTGATGAATCACTTAAAAAAACCAACTACATCTTCAAATTTACTGGGTTGAATTTTGTTACTTAACACATGCTTCTGTTTCACGGCCTTTCCTCTTGCTGTTCCATGTCGGGACCACTCTTCCTCTGCGGTTTGCTTCCTCATTTCTTTAGTATCTCTGTTCAAATGTCAGGTCTTCAAAAACACCTGCCCTGACTATTTAAAATAGCAGACTCCCACCAAGTCTTGTGTTCTCCTTGCCTGTTTTATTATTTTTCTTCCCAGCTCTTGTCAGTATCTGACATTTTCTATTTGTTTATTTAAAAATACATACATATTTTTATATTTATTTATTTTTGAGAGAGAGTGAGACAGAGCACAGGCAGGGGAGGGGCAGAGAGAGAGGGAGACACTGAATCCAAAGCAGGTTCCAGGCTCTGAGCCATCAGCACAGAGCCCCTTGCGGGGCTCGAACCCACGAACCCTGAGGTCATGACCTGAGCCGATGTCAGACACTTAACCAACTGAGCCACCCAGGCACCCCTATATTTGTTTATTACTTGTCTCTTTTTACTACAGCATAAGCTCTTTAAAAGGCAGGCATTTTGTTTTGTTCCCTGCTGTTTTCTCATCACTGGGAACTGCCTGGCACATAGTAAGAGCATGGTAAATATTTACTGAATAAATGAATAAGTTAAGTGAAAAAAGCAATATGCACCACTATGTGGTTGGAATGCTACCATGTGTAAAAAGGGAATGATAGATAATACATATAATGATGGCATATGCATCTATAAACTCTGGAAAGAGATCTGGGAGATGAGGGGGTAAGGTAATACATTTTCACTGTACTTTTATGCAGTATTTTTAAAAACCAAGTACCCGTAGTATCTTTTTGAACAATATATAAGAATGTGTGGGACTAGAATATGCCACCCCAGAACATGCCACTTTGAAATAAGAATTATTTCAAGCCGAAAACAACTGAGAAGTAGACACAGAAAAGCTCTCTGCCCTCATCCTTATGAATTTCCCTTTGTGAAGATGTTACCCCCACCCTCTCCATCAGGAAGAGCAGAAGTTAAACAGGAGATAACTCTGGACTTTTATCAAGAGAGGGATCTACATAATAAACCTTACTAAAACAATCCTTCCACTAATTTCTCCCTCTTTACCTCCCTAATAGCCTAAACTGCTTTTCATTGTCTTAGAACTTCTCTACAAATTTAAAATGTATCATCCTTTGTCAGAATGGTATACAAACCTCCAGGCCTCCCCTGCCCAATCAGTGAATCCAGAGGGTAGAGGAAAAACTTCCTCCCTTACAAGGGAAGAAACAACCTAGTTCTGACAATCAACATGTAAAGACAGGAGGGGCTGCCTTAGGGCAGCAGTGAGCTCCCCAACCTAGAGGAAATGCGAGGGGTTCCTGCATGACGTGGGAAATTGGAGCAGATGATCGGCTTTCCCCATGTTTGCCACCTAGATGAGGTACACTTAATCACTAGGGTCAGAAACACTGAGAGACTGGCAAGATCCCACAGTTGGGAAGATGAGAAAATGAAAAGTCTTCAGCTGCCAGGTAGACCCGGTGTTCCTCGCTGAATGTACACAGCAGTGCTCACAGAATGTAAACAAATAGCAGACAAGGCTGCTGTGGAATCACAAATATGACAATATTCTCCTCTAATACCACGAGTGGGTCCTGCTTCCTTCTCAATCATAACTCTGGCTCTGCTCTAATCCTCCCACCTCCTGGGTAAACCAATGAGATACGTAACCATCCAATGGCCCCTGCTTCTCAACTTTATCCAATTCAAAACTGTTCCCTACTTGCTTAAACCCTCCTTACAGATACGCGGCACAAACCCAAATCCTACAATAAGCTCTTCCCAATTCCCTCTTAGAGAGATACCTCATGTTTTCTCTGATGTGAATTCTCCTTTGCTGTACACGCTAAATAAATCTGGTATTTTTTTGAGTATAGGTATGTCCCTGAGGGGATCTGATCACGGACTTCATTACAGTCTTCGCTTTCTTTAGGCCAGTCCAGCAGTACCCGAACAGGAAGAAGTAAGGATTTAAGGGTTACCTGAGAGGTTCAGTGACCATGAGGCAACTCCACTTGGGCAGGTATTGAGTGGTAAGGGTGGGGGTCAGGTGAAGAGCTCAGGTAGGAATTAGGAAAGCTTAAGTAATTCTCCTTCCTCTGCCATCAACCTTTTCTGTGGCCTTGGGTAAACCATTTCACTTTGAGCCTTTTTCCATTTCTGTAAAAAAAAACAGATTCAGATATTTCTAAGGCTTCTTCCAATCTAAATATTTTAGGATGCCAAAGTCTACAGGTTCTTATATTCCCAGGTAAATGTTCCCCTACTTAGTCATTTGTATGACACTCTCCTCTCATCGTTGTTGCCATATCTGCATACCACCTGCACTGTTACATATATAAGTGAAACAGTTCCCAATTTTTTTTTCTTAAAATAGACTCCCAGTTTTAACTTAAATTTACCCAGCAAAATTTACATCGCTTCTTAAATGGACAACCCGCGTTGCTGAAGCGGCCTCGGCCTGTGTGGCCAACCTAGTAATCTAAACTTCAGCGAACACCCTCAGTCCCACTGATTGGCTGACTCACCTTTTTTGTTTTTTTTGTTTTGTTTTTTTTTTAATTTTTTTTTTTAACGTTTATTTATTTTTGAGACAGAGAGACACAGAGCATGAACAGGGGAGGGGCAGAGAGAGAGGGAGACACAGAATCTGAAACAGGCTCCAGGCTCTGAGCGGTCAGCACAGAGCCCAACGCGGGGCTCAAACTCACGGACCGTGAGATCATGACCTGAGCCAAAGTCGGACGCTTAACCGACTGAGCCACCCAGGCGCCCCTCACCTTTTTTGGTATAGAGATCATGCACTCTTTCTAGAAAGGACAGCACTTCTGCAAGTCACGAAACAGAAACCAGACCCCCTCGCAGCAATCCCCAGGCACTAAGGAACCAGACCCCCTTGCACAGTCTCCCAGAGCAGCGATAACGTCTCAAGCTGGCACGAGCAAGTCTGCACATAATCGAGAAATGTTGGGACCACTGCATTCCCTGTACCGATGACCTGCCCTGAATCCCTTGAAAAATCCCTGGGCTAGGCAGAAACCTCGGCGGAGTCGGCATTTGGAGAAGAGTCTGCCTTCTCCCCAGGTGGCCAGCCTCCCGAATAAAATTCATATTCCTTTCCAAGCAAAACTCACCTCTTGAGTATTGGCCTTTGGAGCCACGGGCAGCCGAACCTGGGGTTCGGGAACACTGCTTGCTACAAATGAACGGATTTCTGCAAGCACACACACTGATCCTAAAACAAAACAACGTTCCTTACCTGGAGATGGGCTTACCTTTTGGAGAGACCTGGAAAACGAAGCCTTCGCTCTGTCAAAAATGGAGGCAAGCGAATGTTAGAAACCTGTTAGGTACTAGCGGCGAACGAACTTTCTCTTTGGTTTGAAACCGGACTTGCTCACTCTGCCTTTTTCGACGTTACCTAATGTGTTCATGCACCCAAGACCCTCCCATTTACCCCAAGTGGTTATAGGTTCCGCATTTTAAGAAACAACGCTCATCTTTCCCCGATTAGCTTGGACTCATCTTTCGGTTCTCATATTAAATACAAATTCCTCAGAACACCCTTCCAGTGTGTGTAATTTTAACACATTAAAACACACCCCCAACCACATTATTCTCCCCTCACATAGTAAGCGTTAATAAATAAGCTTTTATTGAAAGGACATTCCCTCATACTACTTCTTCAGAGTACTCATCACCGTGTGTCACGGTGCATTTATGTTCGGTGTCAGGCTCTTAATTAAGTAGGCCATAAATTCCTGTGTGTTTTTGTACCTCAGATCTCGACACATAACGGGCTCCCAGTGAATACAAGTGAGGTGAAGGAATAAAGCCTTCACACCTCCCGCAGCTCTGGGCCGCTTTCGCCCCATCTCCCACCTCAGCGCCAGGCGGCGTTAACCCCGCCTTCTCCCTCAGCTCCAGGCCGGTTTAGCCCCGCCTCCTCCCTCACCGCCGGCCGGTTTAGCCCCGCCTCCTCCCTCCCCTCTGGCTTGGTTTAGCCCCGCCTCCCGTATACGGCCAGGTCGATTTAGCTCCGCCTTCTCCCTCTACCAATGACAGAGGCTCTCTCGGGCAGCAGCGCCTGAGGGCGGTGGGCGGGGTCGCGCAATGACGCAACTCGCGCGTTTCCGGCCTGAGAAAACGTCGCGTTTCTGGGGAGACGCCTCGACTGGCAGTTACCACGGCGCTAGAAGCCTACCGACCGGCCGCTTCCATCACCAGGCGTCACCATGGGGGCTGTGCTGGGCGTCTTCTCCCTCGCCAGCTGGGTGAGTCCAGGGTCTGATCTCTCCGTTGGACGTGTAGTTTGGGGGAGGGCAACAGGGAGTCCCAGGCCCAGACTCTGTCGGTCCTTGGCCGGCGGTGGAGGGGCACAGGCCCTGGGCTGCAGAGAGTATCCGGGGGCCCAAATCAAAATCCGTGATTGCCCCTGGAGATTGGGATCACGCGGCTCGCCTTCCGGGTTTGTAGGGGGAACGTAGGAGGCCAGGCCGTCATTGTTTACAATTTCGATTGCCCCGCCCCCTGAGCCTTCAGGCCTCTGGGTTCCTCTGGAGCTGGGACCCGAACCGCGGAATGACAGTTCCGGGGCGAGGGCGCTCTGCTTCTTTTCGAAGTACCTTCATAAGGTGGCGTCGTTTAATTTTGGGTGGCTTAAACGATATATTTATCCCATAGCATGGATTTGCCAATGCTACAGAGTATGTGGCAGAGCTGGGATTTTAACCAAGGCCTGTATGCAGTTCTGGTGCAAAGGAAAGAAAGCCTGGTGGATTATTATTCAAAATTGGAAGCCATGGCGTGAGCATTTTGAGACCTTGTCCGAGGCATTTATCTCTGGCTTCCTGTAACATGAGGATAATCACTCCAGCGTTCCTCACCTCGAGAGCTGCTGTGAGGATAAAGTGAATAAATTGGGTTGAATCACTTTGTAGGTTGTAAACGGCCTATTTTAAAAAGGAAATTTTAGGATCTAGGGACAAGAATATGGTGAGTTTCCTCATATACTTGACCCTGAGGATCATGATTCTTTAAAATAATTTTTTTGTTTCATAACTTCCCAGCTGATTTTGTTGATCAAGGACTCAATCTCAACTCATTATACTACCATTTCTTAGGGACAAAGTGTATATTCCATTTTTTTTTAAGATTTTAAGTAATCTTTACACCTAGTAGGGCTCCCTCGCACAACCCTGAAATCAAGAGTCACATGCTCCTCTGACTGAGCCAACCTGGCGCCCTTCCATTCTTTGAGGCTGTTGACCTTAAATCGGAAGGGTGTTTAGTCATTTGCAGGTTCCTTGAGAGCAGCGGTCTTCCAATTTTTTGACCTTGACCCAAAATAAGAAATAAATTTTATGTAGTCGATTTAATATGCCCAATTAGACCCAAGTTTCATGAAATAAATTTTACCTTTACCATCTGCTGTACAATTTTTCTTTCACATTAAAACAAATCCTGGTTGAATTTTATGATCCACTAGTGGGTCAGGCTATTTGCAAAATAGATTTAGGAAGAAATATAGTTAAGAAGGTAATTAAGGAGTGATTTGTAATTTGAAACAAAGATGTCTTTTTTTTTTTTTTTTTTTAATCCTAACAACGTGCAACACATTTTGGCTTTGTTGTAAAGTTAAGATTTGAATTGATGCCATCAAAGCATTTCTCTCTATAAATTGCTTTTATATTTTATTAATCCCTTTTGTTCAACAGGAAAAACAAGAAGTGCAGTGTACCAGAGAATGGAATGAGGGAAGGGAAGAATAATAGGAAATAAAGTCAGAAAGGTAGCAGGGAGCCAGCTAAATCCTGTAGATAACCCATTGTTTGGTCTTGTAGGATAATTTAAGGACTTTGGCTTTTACTCTTAAAGTGACAGAGGGATCCATTATAGAAAAGAGGAATGATGGGATCTGATCTGTGTTTTAACAAGGTGGTTGTGTGGAGAACAGATGGTAGAAAAGAAAGAGGAGAGCAATGTAAAGGAGAAAAAACGTTCTTTGCATCCTCTGTGAGGTTAGTGGTTGGGGGTCTGTGAATTAAACTGACAAAAGACAGATTAGTACAAGAAAAAAGAGCTATGTACACATGCAACACACATATACACAGGATGTTTTTCATCATTCAGTGATTAATAACCCAAAAGGGTAGTTAGAAAATATGGCTTATTATATACCTAACTTAATAGGGGAGAAGAAAAGGGCTTTCATAGGATAGGTTTCTTTAGAGAAGACAGGTCGGTTTTTAGAACAAACAGGAGATAAGGAAGTTTGTGATAATACTTGTTTGTGTAGGTGCAGAGGTCTTTTGTCTTCTTCATGGCCATAAAACTCTTGGAGAGAGAGTTTATGGCAGCTTCATATCCCAGAAGTTGCTGCTTTTAGTTAGATGAAGAAAGCTCCAAGAAGGCTTTTTCCCGTGTCTGTTGAATCTCAAATGTCTTCATCTTAAAATAACCTATACCAACTCTGGCTTCTGAATGGGTCGCTTCAGCAGTGAGACAGGAGCCATTGCAATTAATCCAGGTGAGTGATGATAGTAGTGGCTCAGACCAACATGATAGTTAAGGATGCTAAGAAGTGATCAGATTCTGGATATAGGGGCACCTGGGTGGCTCCATCGGTTAAGCGTCTGACCCTCAATTCAGCTCAGGTCATGATCTCACGGTTCATGAGTTCCGGTTCATGAGTTTCAGCCCTGCGTTGGGCTCTGTGCTGACAGTGCAGAGCCTGCTTGGGATATTCTCTCTCTCTCAAAATAAATAAATAAAAACTGAAAAAAAAAAAAAAAGATTCTGGATATATATTCTGAGGATAAAGCTGATGTGCTCACAGATTGGGTGATGGTTTTGGAAAAAAAAGAAGGCATCAAAGATGACTCCACGGTTTTTGGCCTGAGTACCAGGAAGAATAGAGTTGTCATATATGAGATAGGGAAATGATAATAACAGTAGGACAGCTTTGTTCCACAGATTGAGTACCTACTGTGTAAAGATACAGGAGACATAAACAGTAGGTAGTCCCTCCTAAAGGTACTTAAAGTCTCCTGATACTTATAAACAAGTAAGTAGGTATGTTAGTTTGCTAGGGCTCGATAACAAAATACCACAAACTAGGCGGCTTAAGCAACAGAAATTTATTGTCTCTCTGTTCCTGGAGGCTAGAAGTCTGAGATTAAGGTGTCGACAGGGTTGGCTCCTTCTGAGGGTGATGAGAGAGAATCTATTCCATGCCTTTTTCCCAGCTCCGGGTGGTTTGTATCAGTCTTTGTTATTCCTTGGCTTGTAGATCTCTGCCTTCGTCTTCAGTTGGTATTCTTCCCATGCTGCATGTCTGCGCTCAAATTCTCCTTTTTATGACACTAATCATGTTTAATTAGGTGCCCACTCTTCTCCAGCATAACATCATTTTAGCTAATTACATCTGCAGTGACTCTGTTTCCAAATTAGGTCACATTCTCCAGTACTGGGGATCAGGACTTCGACATACTAATTTGACACAGTTCAACCCATAACAAACAGTAGGCAGTTATTATGAGATTATTTTATGGGCCAGAAAATAAATAACTACAGAGAGTCAGGAGTGTGTGGATGCAGACAAAATAAACCTGAAGCGATTAGTGTCGTTGTTGACTGTAAAACCTCTGTTCCAGTCGCTGGCTAGCTACAGACCTCTAGGTCTTTTGGCCCAGATTATAGTTAAGAATTGGATACTGAATATGGGTGATCAATTTCCCATGGTTGTTGTGGTAACAAATGTTAATGGCTACCGTGATAATATTGAGCCCCTGCTGTGTCAGGCATTATGCTACTTGCTGGATATTCCTGATACTAGCTCATTCTTCACACAGTAACTGTTTGGGTAGGTGGTGTTAATGCCCATTTTTACAGATGAGAAAACTGGGCTTTTAAGAAGCTTAACGTCTTGCTCTGGATCACACAAAACCATGATAAAGGCCACGCAAGGTACCATCCATAAAAAGTAAAGACTGGGACCATACTGTGAGACCAACATCCTCTACAATTTTTTTTTTTAACGTTTATTTACTTTTGAGACAGAGTCAGAGCATGAACGGGGGAGGGTCAGAGAGAGAGAGAGGGAGACACAGAATCTGAAACAGGCTCCAGGCTCTGAGCTGTCAGCACAGAGCCCGACGCGGGGCTCGAACTCAGGAGCCGTGAGATCATGACCTGAGTCGAAGTTGGACGCCTAACTGACTGAGCCACCCAGGCGCCCTGCATCCTCTACAATTTACATCTCCTGCTTCTGCTGATGATTCTGACTTTAGCCTGCCCTTGTGATGTGACTTAATGTCACCTGTGAAAGCAATTCAAGCACTTTCCTAATTAAGCCTACATAAAAATGACTCAAATTATGCCTTCCTCTGGAATGCTCACCAGAGATCCAGGTTACTTTTCTTTTTTTCAATTGAGGTAAAATTCACAGAATATAAAACTAACCATTTTAAAGTGTGTAATTTTGTGGTATTTAGTACATTCACAGTGTTGTACTGTCATCACATCTGTCTAGTGTAGAACATCTTCCTTCCCCAAAGGAGAAGCTCGATTCTCATTAAGAAGTCATTCCCCATTTCTTCACTCCCACCCCCCCACCCCCCCCATCCAGCCTCTGGAAACTAATGCTTTCCATCTCTGGATTTATTTATTCCAGATATTTCAGATAAATGAAACACAGTATGTGACCTTTTGTGTCTGGCTTCTTTCACTTAGCATGATGTTTTCTAGGTTCACCCATGTAGTACCATATATCAGTACTTCGTTCATTTTTATGACTGAATAATATTCCATTGTGTGGATATACCACATTTTATGTATCCATTCATCAGTTGATAGACATTGGGTTGTTTCTGCCTTTTGGCAACTGTAAATAGTGCTGCTTTGAACATTCGTGTACAGGTTTTTGTTTGAATACCTGTTTCGGTTCTTTTGGGTGTCTATTTAGGACTGGAATTGCTGGGTCAAATGGTGATTCTGTAAGGACTCTCCAGGTTACTCTCAAAAGGAGCTAAATGGCTCTTGCTAACCTTATTTATGATGATTTCCATGTAATGTTGCTTTATGTTATAATACCAGATTTGGTAACTAGGATTCCTTAAATAGCAAGTGGAGTTAGGTTTTTATTTTTCTCAGTATTTAAAAAAAAATTTTTTTTAACGTTTATTCATTTTTGAGAGAGAGAGGCAGAGCACAAGTTGTGTGTGTGTGGGGGGGGGGGGGGAGTGGTGATGGGAGAGAGAGGGAGACACGGAACCCAAAGCAGGCTCCAGGCTCTGAGCTGTCAGCACAGAGCCCGATGTGGGGCCTGAACTCACGAACTGTGAAATCATGACCTGAGTCGAAGTCGGATGCTCAACCGACTGAGCCACCCAGGCGCCCCTATTCTTCTCAGTATTAATATATACTGTTTTTCAATAAAGTATACTCTCTGTGTGAATATAACTAACATATACTGGGCTCCTTCCATGTTTTAGGCCTGTGTTGAGTACTCATTTCATACAGCAATGTGTGGGGGAGGAAGATTCTGTTATTGAGTCTATTTTACAGAGGGAGAAATAAGCTAAGCTTATGTAACTTGCTGAGGTAGAGTGAGAGAAATAATATTGACTCCAGAATCCGTGCTTTTAATCACTTCCTCCTCCCAGCTATAACTGTCTCAGGTAAAGCTGTGAAAACCTGGCCGACCTCCTCATCTTCTGCTCTGTGACACTTATGACACGAAGAGGTCCACTCAAAGAGGTCTCACATGGCTGTGGTGTGCTTGTCACAGGTTCCGTGCCTTTGCAGTGGTGCGTCATGTCTGCTGTGTAGCTGCTGCCCCAATAGTAAGAATTCCACGGTGACCCGCCTCATCTACGCCATCATTCTCTTCCTGGGCGCTGCTGTGTCCTGTATCATGCTGACAGAAGGGATGGAGTCTCAGCTGAAGAAGGTAAGGAGAAGTAACAGTGGCCTTAATGTGCTGGTTATTTGTATTACTTTTACAGTTGGCACAATTTTAGTTGTGATTAACGTCCCAACTTTTCACCATTGTAAAACTCAGTCAAGTTCATTGTAATTGTTGGGTTTTTAAATTACTTTTGGGTATAGTCAAGACATAGACTATGAAAGGGTTAGTCCTTTTCCAGAAATAAAGGTCGTCAGAACGAACATCTTCAGAGTCTCATGTCACAACTCAGAGAAAGATATTAAAAGAGTGACACGAAAACATGATCTTTCCATGTATGTTTCAGATTTAAACATTTACCTAGACTCGACCTTCACCTGTGGAAGGAGTCAGTTGCCATGAAAATTTGTGGCAAAATGGGAGATAACCTCATCAATAAGAAAAGAGCACTTCACTTTTATTTGCAAAATACAAGTTGTTTCTACTGTTTGGTGATAAGGTTGCAAGTGAATTGGAAGGCAAAAAGTGAAGTCCCACAGGACAGTCTTGCAGTTGTTGAAGTAGTCAGTTTTAGAAATTGAGGCTTTTTTGTGATGGGATAGAATCTTCGTTTAAATGTGGATATTGCCATAACATTGCAATTGCTTTTTCCAGATCCCTGGATTCTGTGAAGGGGGGTTTAAAATCAAGGTGGCTGATATAAAGGCAGATCAAGATTGCGACGTGCTGGTTGGTTATAAAGCTGTATATCGGATCAACTTTGCCTTGGCCATCTTTTTCTTTGTCTTCTCTCTGCTCATGTTAAAAGTAAAAACAAGTAAAGATCCCAGAGCAGCAGTACACAATGGGTATGTACAATTTATTTTATTATTTACTTGCTATATTATGGCGTGGATCCTCCTGTTGAGCAGTTAATGTTGCTATTCGGATGGAAGCAGTAGAGTGTATGAATCAGTGGCCCACATATATTTTTGATCTGTTTCTGACCTATTGTACATGTGAGGTTGTTCCAGTGTTATTTCCAGTTGGAGCTCTGTAGCACAGAGAGGGTAGAGGGGATGAGGAAAATCTTGTCCTTTCTTTTAATACCTTTGTTTCAGGTTCCTAGATTTTTATCAAACACCCATGAAAACAGTTCACGCACTGTGCTAGGCACTGCACACACACAGACACATACACTTTTTTTTCTTTTCTTTTTTTTAAAAAAAATTTTTTTTTAAACGTTTATTTATTTTTGAGACAGAGAGAGACAGAGCATGAACGGGGGAGGGTCAGAGAGAGAGGGAGACACAGAATCTGAAACAGGCCCCAGGCTCTGAGCCGTCAGCACAGAGCCCAACGTGGGGCTCGAACTCACAGACCGCGAGATCATGACCTGAGCCGAAGTCGGCCGCCCAACTGACTGAGCCACCCAGGCGCCCCACATACACTTTTTATTGTTAAAAGAGAAAAATGTACCTGATATATTAAACAGTATACAGAAAAATAAACTGGATCACTGATTTACACATCTGTCGTTTTCCATTCCTGACTGCTCCCAGTTCCTCTTAGTTTCAAGTAATTCTTTTTTTTTTTAATTTATTTATTTTGAGAGAGAGCGAGAATGCACAAGTGGGGGAGGAGCAGAGAGAGAGAGAGAAACAGAAAATCCCAAGTAGGCCCCACACTTGTCAGCACAGAGCCCAAAGTGGGACTCGAACCCTGGACTGCAAGATCATGACCTGAGCCGAAATCAAGATTCGGATGCTTAAACCAACTGAGCCACCCAGCCGCCCCGGTTTCAAATAATTCTTGTTTGAAGACTGAAAGTTCTGTAAACTTTATATGTATGATAATCCCCTTTTTATAGATGCAGTAACTGAACTTCAGAGAGATTGGAGTGTCTGAGATTTCTGAGCCAGTGAGAGTTAGAGGTAGGATTGAAACTCAGGTCTGTCCAGCTCCAAAGCCTGATTCTTTTCACTCTGCCATACAAGGCAGTCTTTAAAGATCATGAACCGAAAGCCAGCTTTGGTCCTGGCTTTGCCAGTGATGAACTGTGTGATTGTGGGCACAAGGCACTTAGGTCCTGTATTGTGAAAGAAGGATTAGACGATAACTTTTTCCTAGATCCAATAATTAGTTGCTTCATATTTAGCTAACATTGTTAGTTTAGAATGCCCCAGAATTCTAGAAAAATTCCTATCTTTAATTGCTAAATGTAGGGAAATTCTTAAGTTATATGTTTTTCTCTTACATCTATGAATGATTTGTTCTCTGGGCTAATGTTTGTCTTTAAATTGTATGAAAGATTGAGTGAAACAGCTTCATATCAAATGAAGGGATAATCCCAGACAATCATGTTGGAAATGCTGAGTCTTTATTTTTTCATTTCAGAAATTCACTTTTCTTAGCATAAGAGCAAAAATTAACATTTCATAAATGCACTTTTTTATATTTTAATAGGTTTTGGTTCTTCAAAATTGCTGCCATTGTTGGTATCATGGTTGGCTCTTTCTACATCCCTGGGGGCCATTTTGCCACAGGTATGCTACTAAGGGGGTTAATTATAATATACACAGACTCTACAAATGATGGAGTTTAAGCTACATTTTCATTACTGGTTTTGCAGAACTGGCAATTGAATGAAGTGGTATTCAACTATATGACTCAGTACTAATATTAAGATAGTAATTAATTGTATAAACCCAGGAGGCATTCAGCCCACTTCTCAGCTGGAACCATATTTGCCAGTATCTTAATATAGCTTACCTTCTCACTTGGCAGTACTAAGTTAATCAGAGAGCTTGTCAACATAGGGACCTGTAGGAACTCATATGTGCTCATATCCCTGTCATAATCTGCTTTCTTACCATAACATCAAGTGACTTATGTGGATTTCCACTGTGATTTTTTTTTTCCCCTTGTAAAATAAAGGAAAATGCTTATTGTACCATTTGGAATGTCAGATCCCAGGCTCCCCTTGGCACAAGCTAGAACAAGTTTTAAAAGGTCTGAAACCCAACAAAACACTTCTCAGAGAATGCCTTTGAGTTTGGATTTGGAATAATTTTGCTGTGCTGCTGGAGACAGAATATTCTCTACCACCTCTTACTTGAATTGAAATTGTTTTAAAATGTTGGACAGTGATATTCCGAAATGTTACTCCTGTGGTTAAGAATACCTTTGTTCTTTTGCTTTGTAGCCTGGTTTGTTGTTGGCATGGTAGGGGCCTTTTTGTTCATCCTCATCCAGCTAGTGCTGTTGGTAGACTTTGCTCACTCTTTGAATGAATCATGGGTAAATCGAATGGAAGAAGGAAATCCAAGGTGTTGGTATGCTGGTAAGTATCTGAACTCACCTATAAGAGCCATACTGCATTATGCTACATTAAACACAATGTACGTTAGACACTATTAACTATAGAGAACCAACTGAGGGTTGCTGGAGGGGAGGTAGGCGGGGGAATGTGCTAAATGGAGACGGGCATTAAGGAGAGCACTTGTGTTGAGCACTGGGTATTGTATGTGAATGATGAATCACTAAATTCTACTACTAGAATTACCATATATGTTGTTATCATATATTGCCATATATGTTAATAACTAGAATTTAAATAAAAACTTGCAACAAAAAAATAAATAGGATGTGCAGTAAAAATCTTCATTGATTTAAATGTATAAACTTCCAAATGAGAGCTGACTTTTTAAAAATTACAGTTTTCCAGTTGAGTCAGTTCTTTTTTTTTTTTTTTTTTTTTAATTTTTTAACATTTATTTATTTTTGAGAGACAGAGAGAGGCAGAGCATGAGCAGGGGAGGGAGAGAGAGAGAAAGAGAGATACAGAATCTGAAGCAGGCTCCAGGCTCCGAGCTGTTTGTTAGCACAGAGCCCGACGCAGGGCTCGAACTCAAGAACTTTGAGACCATGACCCGAGCTGAAGTCAGAGGCTTAACCGACTGAGCCACCCAGGCGCCCCAAGTCAGTTTTGAATTGTATACATTACTAGAAGGAGGAAGCACAGATAACATAAATCATTGGCTTCTCTCAATTCATTTATTTTGAGATTTATAATGTAACTAGATGTGTTTAGATAAAGAAAAACAGTTGTATATAGTGATGTAGTTTTGGTTTTGATTTCCTTGTTGCCATAGGCAGGGGATTCAGGTGGGTTATACATACGGGTCATCTGCCCACATCCCTCAGGCAGATAGAAGTGAACAGTCCTTACTGCTTTATTCAGAATATGACTCACACCCCTTGTAAAAGCTTTCTGGTAGAAAAAGGGCACTTAAAATTTCTAGGGTGGAAATAGGATATACAGCTTGTAACAATGGGGTGGGAGTTGAGTTCTCTCCTTACTAGGGGCAATGACCCAGCCATACCTCATTTAAAAAAAATAGTAGTTGTGAAATTCCCAGCTCCTGCCCCTCCACCCATTATAAAAGTAATAGCGAGGCGCCTGGGTGGCTCAGCCGGTTAAGCGTCTGACTTGGGCTCAGGTCATGATCTCACAGTTCACAGGTTTGAGCCCCACGTCAGGCTCTGTGCTGACAGCACAGATCCTGTGTCTCCCTCTCTCTCTGCCCCTCCCCCACTCTCTCTCTCTCTCTCTCTCTCTCTCTCTCTCTCTCAAAAATAAACACTAAAAAAATAAAAAGTAATAGCTGCTCTGTGTCAAGAACTCGGAAAACCAAAAATCACAAAAGAAAACATTCCCCCATAATCCAACTCTTCAGTAATTAATACTCACTGTTAACATATTAGTCTATGTCTTTCCAGACTTTTTTTTTTTTTTTTAAGTTTATTTATTTATTTTGAGAGAGAGGGAGAGAGAGAATTCCAAGTGGGCTCCATGCTGTCAGTGCAGAGGCCAGCACGGGCCTCAATCTCATGAACCAGTCTCACGAATCATGAGATCATGACCTGAGTCGAGATCAAGAGTCAGACACTTAACCAACTGAACCCCCCAGGTGCCCCTCTATTTACTTCCATTTTTTATAATTCATTTGGACTCACTCAACTTTAGAAGAATTTGATAATGAGCTGAGCATTTGCCATGCTTTGGAGTAACTAAAAAATAGAGAAATCTTGCATGTTCTTATGGAAAAACATTAGGAACTATGCTAATAATTTAATATACATTATCATTTGATAGTAATATATGCATCATTTAATTTTAAACATGCAAAATCCATGGAATTATGATAAATGGAAACTAGTTTTCTCAAATAAGTCTGCTGTGAATTAAGTATAAGTTAATTGAGCTCAATGTTGCTATAGTTGGTCTGAGCATACTGTTACTCTGTCATGTTTTCTAATTTTCAGAGTTACACAGCTAATTGTTGATTGTCCATGTGAACAGAAAGGAATATTATTTTAGGTACTTAAAAAGAGCAAATATACCACTGTCCCACAATGATGTGGTCTCACAGTGACAGGAAACAGGCTTATGTGGCCAGTAGCTGCAGAGGACAAACATCATAAAAGATGCCTGTCCATTGTTTTCTGCTAACACCATCCCTGGCATCTAGCTTACTGGACCTCAGCCAGTTTGACGGCCCAGAAGTTTTGTAGGTTCCTAAGAAAGGCTTGTAATGAACACTATTTTGCGTACAGTTGGAGTTTACTCTAGCTGGAATGATCACATGTCTGGTTTTTCAACCCATGGAATCAAGTAAGGTAGTCTAGGAAGTAAATTCAGTTGCTTGGTGGATTTTTGAATTTAACATTGAGCTGCCTCTAATGCTGTCTGAAACATCAGCCTTGGGTCTCCTGTAATTTTCCTGTAAGATGTTGACCACCCTAACAATAAAATAATGTGTCTTTATTTTTATATGGAGTAGAAGACAATTGGTCTTCATTAGCAAAGTTTGTTACAATCACGAGCATTCATGTTGGCTTCCCTTTTTCTAGCTTTACTCTCCGTCACAAGCTTCTGTTACATCCTGTCAGTCGTGTTTGTCGGGTTATTCTATACATACTACACCAAACCGGATGGCTGCACGGAGAACAAGTTCTTCATTAGTATTAATTTGGTCCTTTGCGTTGTGGTTTCTGTTATATCCATCCACCCAAAAATTCAGGTATGGTTTTCTGCTTCGTCCTCCTGTGACAGATTTTTAATTAATGCTAAACTTTAACTGACATAATCTTTTATGTGAGTTTATGTTTAAGATTATGTACTTAAATATTTTCCCATATTATGATAAAGTCTTTATAATTATAACTTAGTAACTGTAAAGTGTGCCATTGAGTGAGTAATTTCCCTGTCATTTAAAAAAAAAAAAAAACCCTAGGTAACCTGAAAATTTATAGCTCTTATAAAATACTTTACATCGTGAGTGATTCTTAGGAAACCTTAGCCAAGATATTAAACTAGAAAATCATTGCTTTTAGTATTTAAAAATAAAACTCAAGTGTGCAAGTTTCACCATTTAAAAACCATACTTAAAAAATTCGTAGAGTTGTAGATGAGAAATATGAAAAGAATATGCGACATCGCCTCTCCTTTCGAAAATGAAAAAGCTGAAGTTGCAGAGAGATGATGGATCACCTGGTAGCTAGTTAGGCCACAGCTAAGCTTAGATTCTCCTACACCAAGGGACTAGTAAATCAAGCCCCTGTGGGATATACAGGAATTCCAGGACTATGACATCCCTTGAGAACCAATAGTACATGGTTCCTCTTTCTCGGGTCTTTTTCAGGCTAACTCAGACTGACAGGTTACCTTTCATCTTTCAGCTGTCAAGTAGAATCAGCAGGTTCTCAGTTAGTAGTATTTCAGGGGAGCCTAGGGAAATCCACTGGGTTTTAGGAAGTCAGCCCTTGCAGTTCCTGTGGCATTGTTTTCTTTTTGATTTCACAGGAACACCAGCCTCGTTCTGGTCTCTTGCAGTCCTCTCTCATCACCCTGTACACCATGTACCTCACCTGGTCAGCCATGTCCAATGAACCTGGTAAGGGAATGTCGATAGCACATTCATTTGATGAGAAGAAAGTAGGAAATTACTCTTGGCAGGTGCAAAACTAGAGGTAGAGCAAACATTAAACAGGCGAACAAACAAAAAAGTTCACTCCAATGTACAGTGTTCACTATGATGCAGATACTTACATTTCAAGTTTTATTCTTCATGTCTGTTCTTAGCTGTTCATAGCCGATAGCCTGAAGGACCACAGTCCTTTATACAGTCTAAGCTTTTCCCTGAACTTAGACTAAGTCAGACTAGTTAAGAGCTGGACAAGGCAACATTGTTTTGGCCCTCTGTAGCATTTTTTAATTGAATTTCACTTTGGTGTTAAGGCTCTAGAAGAAATGACTGTGAGAAATCTCCTTTGCATTGTGTCTCACTCAATAGGGTATTCTGCGGACTTGTTTTAAAGGAAAACAGTTACTGCAGACCTTCCAATGATGACTCAACTTACTGTTTTTGTACTCCTATCTAACTATGTAAAAACAAAACCAGGGAAAAATTCCTTGCGCTTAAAGCCTTTGTAAAACTATAGACGCAAAAAGATTTGCCAGTAAACTTCAAAATCCGTAAAATGAAGATTGACATTTATGAAATTTGACAAATATTTTGTTGCATCTTTTTTTCTAAAACTAAGTCACTGATTGCAACACAGATATGTCTAAGTTTCCAGGTTCTTTTAAGTATAGCAGTCTCATGCTATACATCATGACTGAATAAATGTGTGAGCATATCCCTCAAATCGTTTCCCGGAACAAGAAGAGTTCTAAGGATAATAAATTTTCCATTTTCAGATCGTTCCTGCAACCCTGGCCTGTTCAGCATTGTTACACACATGACCGCACCAACTTTGGCTCCTGGAAATTCAACTGCTGTAGTCCCTACCTCTGGTCCGCCCTCAAAGAGTGGGCATTTTCTGGATCTAGAGAATTTTATTGGGCTGACAGGCTTTGTTCTCTGCCTTTTGTATTCTAGGTAAGTTAAAAAGTACTTGGGACAAGATTCTTAGGACAGTTAATAATAGAGCAAAGAAGCTATTTTCTTTTCAAAAAGCAGTGTGAGGAATTAAAAATAACAATTTAACTCTTCTTTATGGGAAGCCCTTGACTTTCCTCAGTTACCCAGCCATGGATATTTCTTAAAGCCCAGTAGATTGTCTCATCAAATAATTCCTTCCAAACTGACATAGAGATACCTTCTCTTTCACTAGAGGATAAAGTCTTCATCTGACCCTAGATCAACTAGAGTAATGGCTCTGGTTGATATTTTTTTGTAAGAAAATCTTTATTTCCTGATCATTGTAAAAAAAAATAAACAATTACAGAGGTGCCTGGGTGGCAGTTAAGTCAGTTAAGTGTCCGACTCTGGATCTCAGGTCATGATCTCACAGCTTGTGAGTTCGAGCCCTAAGTCGGGCTCTGCACTGTCAGCGCAGAGCCTGCCTGGGTTTCTGTCCCTCCCTCTCTCTGCCTAACCCTCTCCCTCGCCCTTTCTCCCTCACTCCAACCCCCCCACTCCCATGCATGCACGTGTACTCTCTCTCTCTCAAAATAAATAAACTTAAAAAAAAAAAAAAAAAAAACAGAATTCTGTTACAGCTAATTTTAAAGTCTCTAGTTAATCCAAGAGCTCAGATATAACCTATTTTAGCACTTTGCACTCCTATATATGTAACATTGGAATAAGCAAATGTATAGATAAAAGGTGATTCATTTCTTACCCATTTTTATTGGTATTTTCTGCATAATAGCATACGTTATTTTAATAATTAAAAATATGAGGTAAAAATGGGCAAGGATATATTTATGTAAATTAACAAGTGAGAAAAGTATAAAGTGGAGAATGAAAGTATCCTCACTCCAAATTTACCTCTTCCATGGTTAACATTATATGGTACATAATAGTTCACACTTTTCCCCTTTGCTTATACTTAAGTGTCTGTCAATCTATTTGTATCTGTAGAATTATATACAGTTTTATATATAGTTATATACATATCACTTGATAAATAATAACTTAAAATCAGTTAGGGATGTACCATATAAATACATGTAGTATTCTCAGATATGAACTTTGTTGTTATAATTTGGACAGCTTTCCACATTTTGTATAGATTTATCTTTTTTTTTTTTTTTTTTTGATGCTTGCTTAAAATACGGATTGGCATACTACAGCCCTTGTGCTGGCTGCCTATTCTTGCGAATAAAGTTGTATGGGAACACAGCTGTGCTCATGTGTTTGTTATATTGTCTGATCTTTTTTGTTTGTTTTGCTTTTGGCCTAACATGTTTTGTATTGCTTTTGAGATATAATTTCCATACTATAAAATTCACCTTTTTAAATTATACTACTCAGGTTTTTAGTCTATTCACAGGATTGTGCAACCATCACCACAATCAGTTTTAGAACATTTTATTTTGTCAAAAAGAAACCATGCTCATTAGCAGTCACCTTTCTATTCCCTCCCGCTCCAGTCCTTGGCAGAAATGAATCTCCTTTTGTCTCTGTAAATTTGCTTATTCCAATGTTTCATATATATGGAATCATAAAACATGTGGTCTTTTGTGACTGTTTTTTTTACTTAGTATAATGTCTTCAAGGTTCATCCATGTTATGACATATCAGTACTTAATTCCTTTTTATTGTTGGAAATAATACTCTGTTGTGTGCATATATACCACATTTTGTTTATCCTTTATCAGTTGATGGACGTTTTGGGGTTGTTTCCACTGTGGGACTAGCATGAATAATGCTGCTATGAACATATGTGTGCAAGTTTTTTGTGTGGATGTACACTTTAAATTTTCTAGGATACATACCTAGTTGTAGAATGGCCGGGCTGCCAAAGTATTGTCTAAAGTGGCTACATCATGTTACAGTCCCAGCAGCAATGTATGAGTCTTCCAGTTTCATCAGTTCTTAATCAAAATACCGTAATTGTCTTTTTTTTGTTGTAGCCATTCTAGAGGATGTGAAGTGGCATTCCATTACGGTTTTGATTTGTGTTTTCCCGGTGACTAATGATATTGAGCATTCTTTTCATGTGCTTGTTAGCCATTTGTATATCCTGAAGAAATGTCTGTTTAGATCTTTTGCCCACTCTTAAATTGGGTTATTTGTCTTTTTATTGTTTTTATATATGACTTGAGTAAGGGGTCCAGCTTCATTCCGTCATGTGTGGGTATCTACTTGGCTCAGCACCCTTTGTTGAAAAGACCATTCTTTCCAACATTGAGTTGTCTTGGCATCCTTGTCAAAAACCCAGTGACCATAAATGTAATGGTTTATTTCTGGACTTGTAATTCTGTTTCATTGATCTGTGTATCTATCCTTATGCTAGTACCACACGGTTTTGATTACTATAGCTTTGTACTAAGTTCTGAAATCAGGAAGCGTGAGCCCGCCAAATTTGTTCTTTTTCAAGATTGTTTTGAATATTCTGAGTCCCTTGCATTTCTATGTAAATTTTGGGTTTAGCTTGTCAGTTTAATTGAGATTTAAATAAGGATTGCATTGAATCTGTTCGTCAACTTGGGGAGTATTACTATCTCAACACTATTAAGGCTTCTAGTTTATAACATAGGATGTTTCATTTAAGTCTTCAGTTTCTTATCAGTGGTTTAGAGTTATTAGCATACAAGCCTTAAACATCTTTTTTTGCATTTCTAAGTGTTATAAGTTAGATATTTTTTTTTAATTTTAAAATTTTTTTAATGTTTATTTTTGAGAGAGAGAGAGAGAGCGTGAGTGGGGGAGGGGTAGAGAGAAGAAACACAGAATCTGAAGCAGGCTCCAGGCTCTGAGCCGTCAGCACAGAGCCCGATGCAGGGCTCAAACTCACAAGCCATGAAATCATGACCTGAGCTGAAGTTGGACGCTTAACCAACTGAGCTACCCAGATGCCCCATAGGTGAGATTGTCTTCTTAATTTGTCTTTTAGGTTGTTCATTGTTAATGTATAGACATAGAGTTGTTGTATATTGATGTTGTGTCCTGCAAGATTATTTATTGATTCTAATAGTATGTGTATTCCTTAAGGTTTTCCATGTACAAGGTCAAGTTATCTGCAAGTAGAGATCATTTTACTACTTTTGCAATCAGGATGCCTTTTATCTTTTTCTTGCCTAATTACTCTGACTCGAACCTCCAGTACCACGTTGAATAGAAATGGGGACAGTAGACTACCTGTCTTGTTCCTGATCTTAGCAGGACAGCTTTTAGTCTGCTCTGGGTTTTTCATAGATGCCCTTTATCAGTTTGAGGAAGTTCTCTATTCCTAGGCTGAGTGTTTTTATCAGGAAAAGGCATTATTAGATTTTAGTCAAATGCTCTTCCTATGTCTGTTGAGATGATTGTGTGGTTCTTGTCCTTTAGTTGTATGTACTTTTTTTTTTTTATTCAGTCATTTAACACACTTGCAGTTAGCATCTGCTGTTAGAAACGCAGAGATGACTACAGTCGTTGTTGTTGAGGAGTTCTAGGACTAGCAAGAAAGACAGGCATGGTAAGTGCTACAGCAGAGGGAAGCATAAGGAGCTGTGGGATTTTAACCCAGCCTGGTGATGAACTGATGTCAGGGAAGGCTTTCTAGAAGATGTGGCGTATAGAGAACTGAAGGATAAATAAGTTATCTGGGAGAAGGTTTGTGGGTGGTGTATTCCAAGCATAGAAGAGGCACTTGTGAAGTCATGGAAGCAGACATTGAGAGCATAGTGAAACTCCTAAGCAGTTAAGCCATCAAGTAGTAACTGATAAAAGTACTCTCTTTTTTTTTTTAAGTGATCCCTACATTGAATGTGGGTCTTGAACTCACAACCCCGAGATCAAGAGTCGCGTGCTCTACTGAGTAAGCCAGCCAGGTGCCCCCACCCCTGCTGTCTTGTGATGACAGGTAGCCCTCCAGAAGGCCTTCAGTCCCCAAATAGTAGTTCAGGAATAACCGTCGTGTATATAGGCCAATGGCAGCAATTCATCTCCTGGCCCCTTTCTGATTTGTCTTCTTTTGGATCACTTTCCAGCATCCGCACTTCCAACAATAGCCAAGTAAGTAAGCTGACCTTGTCAGGAAGTGACAGTGTGATCCTCCGTGATACAACCACCAATGGTGGCAGTGATGAAGAAGATGGACAGCCTCGGCGGGCTGTGGACAATGAGAAAGAAGGAGTGCAGTACAGCTACTTCTTATTCCACTTCATGCTCTCCTTGGCTTCCTTGTACATCATGATGACCCTAACCAGTTGGTACAGGTAGGAGGCACAGACTAACCAGGTGGAAGACCACTTGGCCCCCTTGAAAATATCCATCCATTGCTTGACCCCAGAACCCCCTTGTCTTGCCCATATCATGAAGTTGTGTTCAGTGCTCTTTTCTGAAATGCCTTTGAGTTTTTCTCCTATCGGATTTAAAATCCAGTTGGAGTTCTTACAGAACAAATCATGGAGACCCCTTCCAGACTTGAGTTACTTGAGAGAAAATCATGACATAAAGCAGCCTGACCCATCTTTGTTCACTAATTTACCTCTGTATGTGGCCATACAGAGTATTCCGGTCAAAGTAATGATGTGATTCAGAAGGCAAGTTTGAGGGATGCCATTTCAATGTAGACTTTTGCCAATATCTAGAATAGCTAGACGTTCCTAAAGAACTTTGCCCAGGGGATACGGTAGTCAGAGTTCTTCGTGCTAGCAAGAAGATAAAAGCTCTTTGAGAGGCAGAGTCCCCTGCTTATAAAAAAGTAATAATAGCAGCTTTCTCAAGTTCCTCCTAGAACCTTACTAGAGAGTAGCGTCAGCCTCCCCCTTGGCTTTGGCCAGGGGGCTGCTAGATACTGATAACAGGCTCCTTTACTTGACTCTCTTCTGTTTTCTTAGTCCTGATGCAAAGTTCCAGAGCATGACCAGCAAGTGGCCAGCCGTGTGGGTCAAGATCAGCTCCAGCTGGGTCTGCCTCCTCCTTTATGTCTGGACCCTTGTGGCTCCACTCGTCCTCACCAATCGTGACTTCAGCTGAGCCTCTGAGAATTCATAAAGGTCTGCTTTGCTGAAAGCCCATATCTATTTTACTTTTGCTTCAACTAAAATATTAAGTGAACAGTTTGCAAATTTGACTATATCCAGGTTTGTATCAGAGGGCAAGATTGAGTAATGCTTGATGCAGGATCTGAACTTTTCATTTATATGTATATTATGTTTATTTGTAAGGATATATCGCAAAGGGAACATTTTGCGTTTTAAAGTGAACCACAGCTGTGCTGTGAAGAGTTCTTTATTGAGACCTATAGGATCCTACAACTTTGATTTAAAATGTAAGAAAAATGTTGGATATTTGAGGCCAATCGTTAATATATTTCTATTGCAGTATCCTTAAAAAGCAAAAAACGAACACAAAAACCACCATTTCTATGACGGGTTTCCTCTGTGAAGTCTTGTGTGATGCAAACACTCTGTTCAGTCCTTAAACCCCTACTATGTGTAGCATCATAGTACTTGGGGAGGAGTGTGTGTGTGGGTCCTTCCCCAGAAGAGCAGGGTGGCTGACGTGACTACTGCTTCTACAGCTTGAGTTTGTTCAATTCGTGTTTTACACTACAGCATTGATGCTGCGCGATTATAGCTTTGCCAGAAGTGCTTTCCATAAGTGCTTTGTAGGTTTGGTTAAAATGAAGATTCACTTGGGAAAACAGTGCGACTTTAGGTCAATGTACTTATCTTGTTATATGAGTATGAAAAAGTAAATGCATGTGAATTTATTATATTTGCACTATAAAGTTATTTGATTAAAATGGAGACTTAAGCTTTGAAGGACCCCCCCCGCCTTTTTTTACAGCTTTTATGAGTTAGCAGCCATCCTATATTTTTTAGACCTATATGGGCAGTCGGGTTTACCAAGCATTGAGCAGAATGTGCCTGTCCCTTCTAAAACGTAAGGTCTGGCTAGTAAGTAAAGGCTTGAACTCATCCAAAAATTGTACTAATCATCTTCCCTGGATAAGACACTTGCATAGATGAGAGACAAGGCAGGCAGGCACCGTCAGGAAACTTCTTCAGGAGAGGTAGCACACAAGGAGGTAGAATAGAACGGTCTGTTCCGTACCAGGCTCTGTCAGGTTCGAGGATACAACTTTACTCGTGACAGACACCAGCTCTGCCATCTTGGACTTAAAGTTTAGAGGAGGGCGAAAATGAGCTGACAGGTGTACAGCATGGTGTGATTAGTGCTGTGATTGAGGAATTGTGGAGAACCCAAAGGAGAGGTGCCTGGGGTGATTGGGGGGGGGGGGGGGTTGTCCTGGTAGGCTTCCTGGAAGAAGTGGCATCTAGGCCAGGGATTGTTAGGAGCTAGCTGAGAGAGAACTGGGGAAGTGGGCTGGCATTGCTGAGGGGTAGAGAGAACTGCACGTCAAAGGCAGGGAGATGAAAACCCATTCGGTAAGGCTGGAATGGGGAGAAGAGGCAGGGATTGGGTCACGAAGGGCTTCGCAACCCACACTGAAGAGTTTGAACCTTACACTGAGAGCAGCAGGGAGCATATTCATAGTGACGTAAACAAATGGTCTTCAGTCACTGCGGCTGACACGTAGAGAAGGCATTTAGAGATGAGACCGGGGCAGGCCACGTACCATTTGAAACAGAGGAGTGAAAATGAGGATGGGGAGAAATTGACAGCTGAGCTACTCAGTAATTAAAATTTTAAAACTGGCAATTGATTAGATACAGGGAGAGGCAGATTCTGGAGTGATGCTGGTTTCAATCATCTGAGTCCGTGGGGTTCCATTTATATGGTGAGAGACAAGAAGAGGAACAAATTGTACCAGAAGGGTGGAGTTGGTCCCTTAAGAATGGCTAAGAACATAGGCTTGGAAGTCAGACTGTTGGGGTTTGTATCCAGCTTTGCCATTTCTGTCTGTCAAACTGGGCGGCTAATTTATTGAGTACATACTATGCTTTATGACCTTGGGCCGGTGACTATCTGTGTGACTCTGTCTGAGCCTCAGCATTTTCCTCGTTTGAATAAAAAATAGTACCTAGTACATAAGATTGTTTAAAAGTGTAAAGTTACTCTGCAAAGTGCTCAGTGCATTGTAAACACTCCAGTGGTAGCTGCTGGTCTGGCCGTGGGCTAAAATGAGACTAGACAGCATTCACAGGTGAGAGGTGTTCAGCCACAGTCTGACGGAGGCCAGATTTAAGGTGTTCTTACAGAATTAAACAGGTAGGACACAAAGGGCACCATCTCAGTTGGGATGGAGGTTGGGGGATGGGGTAGGGAAGCAGCACTTGCCAGGAATTGTTGGAACCACCATGTTTTAAAAGAGTGCTTTATATCAAGGTATAGAGATAAAGTAGCAAGGGAGTTGGGGGGCAAAGAGGGGAGGTTTAGCCCTTTGCTTTGCCAGTGTAAAGCAGACACCCCACTTTTCCTTAATAGCAAGGATAGCCAGATTAAGACCTTTAAAGGTCCCAAACGTCAAAAGCATGACGGTGTAACATCCCCCACCTTATGTAATGCAAAATAAAGCAATACTAAATTGTAAAATAAGTGTAACAGAGTCCAATAAAGTTCTTATTTTTTCTCATGATGATAACTTTGATATTAATTTGAAATAACAAATTTCCTTTGAAAATTAGGGAGCAGTATCCCTGTTTGCTTGGCTGTACTCTAAGAATAACTTGGCCTGTTGCTAGGAAACCTGGTATTACTCAAGACTCCAGTGAATTGTACACGTGAGTGCTGAATTATACATAAGCATAAATAATGTCAGCATGTTGAAGCCCAGGATCATACTTGAAACAGGAGAGTATTTCGAATCATCGGATCAGACAGTAAAAGGCACGCACGGCTTGGCTCTAACCATCAAGAGAAACTGGGCTCCAGTCTGACTACCTGGTTTTGAAACCCAGCTCCACTACTTGACTTGCTGTGTGTCCTTGGGCAAGCTGCTTAACTTCTCTGTACCTCGTTTCCCTCCCTCTGTACCTCCTTCTCTGTACCTGGCAGTACTATTACTTAATTAAGTACGCTTAAAGGTTAAATGAAGTTATCTATGTGAAACACTTAACGTAATGGATGCCCAGCGCTTACTGGCACCAGGAACTGTTAGCTATCCCTGGAAGAATCTGAGCCCCCTCCAGAAAGTACAGCTGGGCCTTAAGAACTGAAACATTTGCATGTCGTCTCTACCATTGTGTGCAGTGAGCACCATTCTCTGTATATGCTGGGGTCTTCTAAGTGCGCACGATCTTCGGAGGTGGCCAGCCCCAAGTCTACAGGTGCATGGTGTTGCCACAGGGCCTCTCCCTATCTGACGCGGAGGGAGGCTCTGCCCAAGCCGCCATGTACCGTGAATCACAAAACTTCAGAACCTCTGTCTGAGCTGTCATTGTCACGAAAGGACTCCACGCATAACCTACGGGGATTTTTTATTGTTTCAGACCCAGTCATGCATACTAAAGTTACATGTTTTCACCACTTTGACTTAGAAAATGCACTAGAAAAATAAACTTTTTGGTCAGAACAAACACTGAAGTAGATGAATCCTCCACCACGTGTCCATACACTCAAAGCTAAACTGAATTTCAGTTTGAAGCGAGGAATGTGACCAGCGGCTGAAACGGTGCCCCAGTCTGGTCAGAAAATTAGCCCACCTTCCGGCCCTGTCGGAGTGGTGTCGGAGAGAGGTTGTGGGTATTCCACTGCCACGAGCTGTAAGCGAATCCACAAGAATCCCCAATGGCAGCTGAGTTTCTGCCCAGCTAAACATGCTGGCCAGGGAGACCAAAGGAAAAGCAGCTGTCAAACGGTAAATTCATCACTAGCATCTCCATCCACGAGCCACACCGGGCCTTCCTGTGGAACCAGATCTGTTAAGGAGGAATTTGGATCTGATGACGCCCGTTACTTGGCCTGTCAAGCAAACCATTGCTGAGTCGGGAGAATAGGAAGGAATTTACTTTGGATTTATGGATTTATGAAATTACCAGATCCCCACACTGAGAGGCATCACCAGAACGGACACCTTTCCCGAACAGCTGAGAGGTTTCTGTTTGGTGTCTCCACATATCTCAGGCCACAGAACAGCCACACTTACGCCATGACCTTGGTTAACACTTCACTTCCTAAATGGAAGAGGGGGCTTCGAGAGAAAACCTTAAAAGCTGAACACTTTAAAATGAAGTATTCTAATAATGCCACAACAGTACTACAGGTTTTGCCTCCCCAAATGAAAAAGTAATCTCATGACTGACCTTGAGAATCCCGTGGCATTTAAAGAAACTGCCCACCCAGGGAGAATTCAGAAAGGCTCAGTATGTTACAGGAGTTCAGGGACAATACCTCTTGCTGTGCTCTCTCTCTGGCAGAAATGTAGTATCTTAACAAGCCGAAGTGTTTGTAAACCTCTAAGGACATGTGGCTCCTTGTAAAAGCAAGATGAAGTCTGGGGACGCTAAAGCCACTTCTGCCAAAAGCAAATAAACTCCAGAGAAGCCAGAGGTGTGCACAGTTGTTTCCGTAGCTTTCTTCCAGCCTCCCCCTGTGAAGGCAGAATAGGATTCCAGGAAGAGACACAATTTTCCAGATTCTGTATAAGAAGAGGAAGAAGACCCCCATCTTACCTAAGTTGACAGAGTCATTTGGCATCGACAGCTTCAGATGTCGATTCATTCAGACCTACATTTCCTATAAAGTAACCCAGATTGGCAGGGGAGGAGGGGGGAGGCAGGAAAGGCCTCCAAAAGGCAGAGTACAATGTCCCTGTAGCAGTAAAGCCAATTGATGCCGAAAACAGAGGGTTCAGAGCTGAGTGTAGATCCTTTTTATCATGTGATTCAGGGGTGTTCAGTGGCTCATCCAAGGCCACGGTAACATAAAGCCATTACTCGGGTCTCCTGATACACCATTCCTTTCCCTTTTCTATACCACAGTGCCCTGAATTTGGGGAAAAGTTACTTTTCAGGTGTTGGTGAAATGGGCCAGAATTTTTCCCTGAAGGAAGACACTCCCAGGTCTCCGGATGCTCCCTCATTTGGCCCATCAGTGTACCCCCACTACCGAGTCAGGCTCACTGGGTGCTCCCTTGGTTGTTCCCTCACCCTGCTAGGGAAACTTTACACAAATGCCTGGCGAAGCCACACAGAAACTGCCTTGATTTTCACCCAAGCAGTCCCAGTTTCACAGCTTGGTTCAAACCTCCTGAGGTGTCAAAGCTATTTGATCTCTCTTTGAAGCTGCAGAAGGCAGACAGATCTTAGCTCTGACTCCTTTCAGAAGCTGAATGCAACAGCTCCTTGGTCCAACTGGAGAGGCCTCGGAAACGGGCAGCATCCTGGTCTCTGACATACTTGTCCAGGTGAGCTTAAATACATGTAAACTTCTGCAGTCAAATAGACACGGGCAAAACCGGCCAGGAATGCAATACAGAGTTTAAACTTTGGAAACCTGGTGGGGCCAAATGGTTCATTTGTCCTTCATTGTAGCTTGCTGTTGGTTTTGTTTTTTAAACTCTTTCCTCTTTGAGATGTGAGAAAGCCTCTAACCAATTCCCACCTCCAAGCAGTTGGGTTCTGAACCATCTACTTTAGTCATCCTACTTGTGCTATTTTGATCTCTTCAGCAATGCTGGTCACACTGTCATCAGCAGATGGAACCGGAGGCTGCCAGGGGTATGCACTTGGGTATTTCCAGCTATGCCAGGTCCCACGAGGATTCAGGGTTAGTATCTATGGTGAAAGGATCTTTCTCTGGAATTGGCACTAATGAGGTGAATAATTTCCACCACCAACTTCTCCAGACATTTAAACAGTACTATACAGATGAAGAGCTTATTAACAATAGACTGGCCTTTGCATTTCAGAGTACCGTTCTCTACCTAACTGAGCTGTCCCCCTTGCCTGGTGGTCTAGTAAATGCATGGAGAAGGTACTTACACAACACACAGTACTCGTCACTTTTTAACGCCATGACTTTCAAGGAATGAATACAAAAGAAAATAGGTCAAAAGCCACCAAATGAACCACTTAATTTGATGCGTGGGCTAAGGCTAAATTTTTGACAGAAAAGGTCTAAAGTGCTGAAACGCAGAACTAACATTCAGTCTCGCTGGATAAGGTCTGTCCACCCACACCAGAGGCAGAGACTCAAGACGGTCTGCGAGGGTGGGGGCCCCAGAAGTGATCCAGCAATAACCTGCCCTTGCAATCATTTCCAGAGACCAAAATTTAAGAATCCCACTCAAGTCATTTAACCATTCCCCACTGCCAGGTTTACAAGGTACCACCAGAGCCTCAGGGATAGAAGGAATTCATACAAACCCTGGTCATCTCACCTGCCCTTTTCAAGTTTAATCCTCCCTACAAGAAGGAAGTTCGTTATCGCCAGGTCCCAAGAATATACATACTAGTTTCCTTAAAGGCAGGGCCAGATGGTGACATACGCCTCTTGGAGAGGCCCAGATGTACCACAAAACAAGATCCAACCACTTGCATCTAGAGGCAAGAAAACCAATTTTTCTAGGCAGAAAGCCAACATCTAACATTCAGTAACTAAACCAAATCCCAGAATGTCATGCCAAAGCCCTAGGCATCATTTCATCCAGCCTCATTTTACAGATGAGAAAGGTGAGGCCCACAGAGGCCCAGGTCTTGTCTACAGTCACACATCTGGGGCTGGAGCCCTGGTCTCTTAATTCTTGGGCCAGAATTCTTTTAGCTACTCAGGCCTCACATCCAGTGTTTCAGGTTGAGTAAAATCATATACCTCTAGGATCCTGTATGATTCTATTGAGAACAAGGGCTAAGGCTTTATGGGTTTGGGAAAACTTCAGTTTCTATTGCAAGAGTCAACCAGTGAATCCCAGAGGTGCTTTGAAGTCTCGCTCCCAAATTTGATCATGAAGTGCTGCTTATGTCCTGATGCTCCCACGATTGAGTTAAGGTGCTTTCCAAACGCGGTGATGGCAGCTGGGGTCTGGACCTCAAACTAGAAATTTCACGATGAGCAACAGAGGTCTTTAGTTAGGGTTCATGCGAAAGACAAATTCCCAAAGTCTCACGTGTGGCCACCTGGTAGGCTTGGCCAAGTTATTTCACAGGCGTGTCGCCACTGGCCAGTCAGGTTGTTTTCTCCTGAATGTGGGACCAAAGTGACTTTGGTCCTGGTTTTTCCTGTTCCGACATCTGTAAGAACCAGATACAGCTTCCAGATTAATGGTTGCAAACCGAGATTCCAAACATTTGGGAATCACTGAGGACATTTTCCGTGTCTTCCGTGGATTAATTCAAGTAACCAATGGCTTACCCCGTGGCTCAGCCTCAGAGCCCCACAGGATGCAATTCAATGACAAGGAGCAAGACTGACTCCGTGGCACCTCAAATTCTCCTTGTGCCTCTCCAAAGCAAAAGGCAAGGATTTAAAGATGGTGGCACTCACAGAGGACTGGCTAATAGCAGGAGTATAGCTGTGACTTCACAGCCCGCAGGGAATCATCACACTGCGCATCTGAGCTTAGCCCCTCGGGCGGCAGGGCCTGGCCCAGGATGCTGTCACAGACGGGAACAGGTTGGCAGAACTCTCTCACAAAGTCCTCCTCCGAGGCCAGCAGCACCGCGTTCCAGGCGGTGGTGTCTAGCTCTCCAGCCGTGCCCCCATACTCCTTGGGGAGGATGCTTCTTGGAAGGTTTGTGTGGAGAGAGTTCAGGTCAGACCCGTGGAGGAAAAACTAAAGGGGGGATGAGATGGAAACACACGTGTCCTCAGGTTAATCAGGATCGGTGGCCTGCAGGATAGGTAGGCGCTCAGACATCTGCTGACCTTATAAAGGAACAGTTGACGGCAACTTCGCCCTTCCAGTTCCTCAAAAAGCCCGAGGACCCTTAATTCCCTTCCTTATAACCCACGCACTGTTGGCTGGCCCTTCAAAATATATCCGAGATTCGACCCCTTTGGAACCATGCCGCTAGGGCTTCTCCCCTGGTTTCCCACGATAGCTTCTGACCTGGTCTTCCTACTCACAGCCTGTCCTACAATCTCAGCTCTTCTCAGTGCTGGACGGTGCCGCTCCTCTTTGTACAACCTGCCAACGCTCCCACCTCACGCCCACAGGGCCTGGCATAGTCTTGCCCTTGCTGCTCCTCTGTCTCCCTCCTCCCTCTGCGGATGTGCTCCCACCTCAGGGCAGTGCCACTGCTGATTCTCTTATCTTTATGCTCACTCCCTCAGGTCTTTGCTCAAGGCCAGCTTCTCAGCGATGCCACCTCTAACCACCCTGTTGAAGGCTACAACCCCTTGCCCCCGTTCTGTACTATCCCATTTCTCTGCTGAATTTTTCTCCATAGCACTTACCACATTTTAATACTAGGTAATACACATCCGCTGTCCGTGTCTCTCTCTAGAATGCAAGGTTCCCAGGGGGCAGAGATTTTGGTCTATATATTGCTCATCTAGAACATACTTGTACATAGTAGTTAAGTGATACATATTTTTGAATGAGTGAATGAGCATATGAAGGATGAAATGAACAGGATAATGGACCACAGATACGGTCATTTCATAGGTATAAAAGGCCTCTTCCAAAGGCTGCTTTGGCAGCCTGGGGTGCCTGGGTGGCTCAGTTGGTTAAGCATCTGACTTTGGCTCAGGTCATGATTTCACAGTTTGTGAGTTCGAGCCCCGTGTCGGGCTCTGTGCTGACAGATTGGAGCCCACTTTGGATTCTGTGTCTCCCTCCCTCTCTGCCCCTCTCCCGCTCGTGCTCTGTGTCTCAAAAATGAATACACATTTAAAAAAAATTTTAAAATAGAATAAAAAAAAAAAAAAAGGTTCCAAACAGTATCTCCAGGTACTAGGCAGGGATGCTACTAAGTTAGCAATTCTCAAGCCAAACTGCATCAGAATTACCTTAAGTAGAGTTTAAAAACAGACTCTTGGGCTTCACCCCTAAACTGGAGTTAAAATCTTCAGGAAAAAGGTCCCGGAATCTGGATTTTATTTTATTATTACTATTATTTAAAATTTTATTTTTAAGTAATCTCTACACTCGACATGGGGCTGGAACTTCTAACCCCAAGATTCAAGAGTTGCATGTTCTACTGACTGAGCCAGTGAGGTGCCCCCTTGTCTGGATTTTAAATTCCTTCTCCTGCAACCCTGAGATTCTATCTCTATGTGTTTCCTCTTTGAAAAAGAGTACATGGGGCGCCTGGGTGGCTCAGTTGGTTAGGCGTCCGACTTCGGCTCAGGTCATGATCTCACAGCTCATGATTTCGAGCCCCGTGTTGGCCTCTGTGCTGACAGCTCGGAGCCTGGAGCCTGCTTTGGATTCTGTGTCTCCTCCTCTCTCTGCTCCTCCCCCACTTGTGCTGTGTCTCTGTCTCTCAAAAATGACTAAATGTAAAAAAAAAAAACAAAAGAATTTTTTTTTAAATAAAAAACAGGAAAAGAGTACAAAATTCAAGACCATCTTTGGAGGGACCATAATATTCATAGGCCTGGGGAAGAAGGAGAAAAATATGAACCACATTTAATTGCAGTCCTCAGAGAGGCTGAGGGAGAAGACGTGGCTCTCCTAGGTCAGAACCATCTATCCTTTGTTAAATAACAGGTAAGCTACAACTCACAAATCTCATAAACCTTGAATTATTCCACAAACTTGATATAGCAAGACAACAAATCAGGTAAATGGGAGGCCTTGAAAATAGCGTTTTTTTGGTTTTTTTTAAATTTTTTTTTTTAACGTTTATTTTATTTTTGAGACAGAGAGAGACAGAGCATGAACGGGGGAGGGTCAGAGAGAGGGAGACACAGAATCTGAAACAGACTCCAGGCTCTGAGCTGTCAGCACAGAGCCTGACACGGGGCTTGAACTCACGGGCCGTGAGATCATGACCTGAGCTGAAGTCGGCCGCTCAACCGACTGAGCCACCCAGGCGCCCCGAAAATAGCGTTTTTAAAGCCCAAGAAGCTGTAGTAAGAAATCGCCATAACTTTTCAACTATCTGCCTGATACTACGCTTTTCCATGCCCTCTTGCACACAAAATACAATGTTGGTTCGCAGTGCCCAGGCCAGGATATTAAAAAGTCTAAATGACTACAGAGCAGAGAAGCTCTTACGATACCAATCCCACTCTGCTCTCTCCACTGCCAAATATTCTGATTAATTTTATCTTCTTCTCACAGAAAAGACTGTTCATTTAGTTTATCTGTAACTCTGTACTTTCCAAATTAATCACTCCAGGGCAAAAATAATAAAGAAGTTTATCAATGTCACCAATAAAGGAGCAAAAACAAAAAAAAAGTTAAAGTATCAAGTTAACAGAATCATCACTTACTCTGTTTGCTATTTTCTCCTTCAGAAATGGTTTTATGATGGCAAAAATGCCTTTAAATATTCGAGGTTCATTCACTACATGGACTGCTTTTATCCGAATGGGGAAGCCATCCTGTGAGGGAAGGGAAGGAGGTGTTAGAACAGGTCGGGTGCCTGCAGACTGTTTCCACAGTCTGCCTTTCTCATTTAAGTCTTCTTCATTAGGCCCCCAAATTGGTTTGGTGTGATTCTCAGGGCCTCATCAAAGATGGCCCACGTGGGGTCTAGCCAGGAAGACAAGCCTCAGAGAAAGAGTCTCTTGGGACCTAGACTTAGGCAAATAAGTGCAGAGCTGCTCCTCTTATAGGGGTGGAAGGGGGGCGAGGGGGGGCATAAAAAGGCCAGAGCCTGTGGATCAATGTAGCAAACATCAGACCTTCAGGATCAGTGTCGCCCAAAGAGTATTTCTCAGGACAGTACTAGGTGTGATTGGAAAAAAGGTTCCACAGTAGGTAGGTTTGAGAGTAGCAGATCACAGAGTCACATAGTTTCCTTAAATGTGACACTGTTCACATGCAAATGTTTACAGTCACATTCACAAGAAAGGGACATGCTACACCGCACCTCCCAAACTTATTTAACCCTGGGACTTTTTTTCCCCCAGATTACCTTCCAAGACTAGAAAATATGATCCAAACTCATTATGCTGATACTTGAATCTACACAGTAGATCAAAAGAAGAGTGGGAGCTCAGGAAAGCCAGAGTATTAGCTCGTCACCAGAATTCACATTTCTGATAACGACCAAATGTAACACTGATGTCGAAATAATCAGCCTGGTAACAGTAGGGGCTTACACACATTGTGGGATTCGGAGAGGAAACTGTTATTTGTCTGGTGCCCCACAGCTCACGAGAGACTGCACCCACAAGCTAGTCGGGGGGAATGAGGAGCCAAAACTGTTACAGCTGGGAGACTCAGGCCAGGCTACGCCTGTGAGGGCTTGGGGTCCCCATCCACCTAAAAGGAAAAGTAATTCGTGCTTGCTTAGGCAGCACGTATACTAAAAAGGAACACAAATTCTTGCCTTGTCTATCTCAGAGGACTCCCTGTAGGACTGAATGAGATAATGACTATAAAAGCACACTGCAAACCGTTGAACACTGTGCACATATGGGAGGAACTTTCCGGTTCCCGGCACTTGTGTTCTGAAATACAGAACACGCGAAATGTGAAAGCATCTGTCCAAAACAGTCCAAAAGGCTCCCCGGCCCTAGGTCCCAGAGGGCAGGACAGGCTCTAGCAGTCAGACGGAAACACAGATTTTCAGTTTCATTTGTTCAAAGTGCTCCTCTGTCTTCTGGAGCAAAGAACCCCTCAAAAAACGTGCAGAAAGCATTTCTCTGGTTGTTTGGGCTCTTGCCCTAAAGCTGATCTTGCCCAGACTGAAGGCACCTCAGAAACTACTGGAGAACCTGACGAGAGTGTGTGGTAAATAGGGCACCTACATTTCTTCCCATAATGCTTTTGCATCTTTCAGGTCATTGGAGAAGTGGGGTTTGTGTAGCACGTGGGCTCTGTGGTAAACGGACAGGCCCTGGGGAAAGCCAAAACCATCATGGAGCAGGCACACAACAGACAAGGGCCATACCTGAAGGATGCCAATCACCTTTTTGGCTATAAAAGGGCCAAAGTGAGATGCTTTTGATAAGCTCACTCCTTTGTAGTCTGCAAGAATTACAATTCCATTCACCTGGGTTTCTTCAGACTGAATGAGTTTTTCTAATGTCAAGTATATGGCTCGGATGTTTTCGGTAATTGGATAGTTGCTCGGTATCCATCTGTCTGAGGTCATAAGAAACAGACAGAATGTTACAGAGATGAATACAAACAGGTAACCCACAGGCTAAGATTGATCTCCTTGCTAGAACTCTTGTTTAAAGATGGAAAGAAAGATATTCTACTGGCCTGACTCTGTTTAGGTTAGTAAATGGGACGCCTTAAGCAACAGCTGATGTTCTTAATTCCAAATACAGCAACACATTGTGAAGTGGAAATGCCATTGGGTGCTGTGGTTAAAAGCATCAGCTCTGAAGTCAGACACACCCAGGGGTTTGCAACTAACTAGCTGTGTGACCCTGGGTGAGTTACTTCCTCATTCTGAGCCCACATCTCCTCAGCAGAATGGGATAATAACACTAACCTTAATGGACATCTGTGCCTTCTGCCAACAGATGTGTCCCCAGATTTTTATACCTTCACCCTGAGCTACCTCTTTCCATGCTATCCGAGCAAGTTTGGGTAAAACTGACCTGACTCCTGACTGCAGAGGTGGGCTTGGTCAATGCGGGTCTTACCTCCTCCTAGCCACAGCATGTGATCCAAGCCAGATCAAACAGAGCCAAAGGGACTCAATTCTGGGACCTCGGCCCTTTGGAAAGAAAAGATCTCTCTTCCCTCTGGTAGTGGTGAGGCCAGGAGCCAGAGACTCAGGGGCCCCACGAGGCAAGAGCTGGCCTGACACTGAAGCCTGTACCAAGGGAGGCAGAGATAGAGACAGCTTTCCAGTGCTGTGGTTTGAGCAAAGTCCCCTTTCTGGATGCTTCTTTAATATTCCCTATATATTTAAGGAGTCCTTCCTTTCTCTGGGAAGAAGATGGAAATGACAACTTTTGACTATTAACCACTATTCTCAAGAAAATCCCACCAAGACCGGTGTGTCCTTTTCTTAGGAAGATAAAACTCCACGTGACTGTCACCACCAAGGGGATATGAAATATGCGCAACATTCCTACGGAAAAAGTCTTTGTCCAAAAACTGTGCCAGTTTGCTGTTTAATGTTGCTGCCAATTAGAGCTGCTTCTACATAACTGGATGTCATCCTTTTCAGTCACATATGTCCCAAAAGAGCTTATAAAAAGGCAAAGCTAATAGCCAGTTGACAACAAAACCTCCTGTGTATGCCTCCTCCTAAAAAGTTGCATTGGTGGGAAGGGTCTAGCTCTGCTCTAGACACATCGGGAAAATCCACCTCGCAAGCAAAGGGTTGAAACCACGCAAGCAAAGAGGTGAAATCAGTGTGCTAATCTGTTTTGTAATATCCTTATGAGTTGAGTACAGAGGAGTAGCAGAAAAAAAAAAAAATTAAAAAAAAACCACAGCTGACTGGTTCCTAGGGCTCCCGATGCCCTAAAATCTCCTAGGGCTCCCGATGCCCTAAAATCTCCACTGCATTGCTTATTTTAAAATAAAATAAAAAATAAGGTAAACAATCCCAGTTTTGGCAAGTGTCTAAAATAGCAGATAAATCAGTTAACACTGTGCCTGGGACACACTAAGGGCTCAAGAGGATGGTTTAATCTCCAAAGAGGGTTTGGTAAATGACCAAAGCACCTGGTGACATGGAACTTCAAGGCAGAGGAAGGCACAGGGAGGTCTCTATTCCCCTTCAGGCGTCCTTTTAAGAGGAGTGTTACGAGATGTCCTGATTAATACCACAAAGTGCTAAGATGGAAAACAGAATCTAAAGTCCATGGATGGCTTAACAAAGTAGAGGAAAGGAGGGGGTGGGAGGAGGCACAGGGTGGACAGACTGGACTGCCCACCCCCACTGATGTCTACCTCACCTACTCACAAAGGAGGGATGGGGTGGGGGGCTCCTGGCAGCCCTGCTTTGTACCCTGTGACCGAGGCAGTCTTCTCAGCCCACCAGACTGCCATCGCTAGAAACCAGGACTGTGCGTGGAGCGATACCAGATCTCACCATGTGCACAGAGGAAGCAAAAGCCACTCTACAGAATGAAGGATGAAGAAGATATGCACAGGACAGCAGGAACGTGTGGCCCAGAGAGATGCACAGACTGACAGACACAGGCAGGACAGGGAGAATGGCTGGCTTAGTTCACGATGGGGGAATGAACTGGATCCTGGTTCTGGGGTGCCGGGCTCAGTGAGAGCTACACCTTCAGCTCGCTGGTTCCTCGGGATGCTCATGTCTTTCTAGACTAACTCCTCCCTTTTTTTTTTTTTTTCCTAAGCCAGGTTGAGTAGTTTTTTGTCATTTGTAATCAGAAGAGCTTTGGCTGTAACAGGGAGAAAACAAACAGGAAAATATAAGGGAGAGAGGGCGCCAGACACACAACATCGCAAACGGCCGGGATGCACGCGCCCGAAGAGTCTAGGGTGATACCTGGGCGGATGCAGAGGATATGGCAGCCGCGGGGGTCGGTGTGGGGCAGCACGGTGAGGAAGCCAGAAGCGAGGACATCCTTTACGGCCGAGGGCTTCAGGTTATTGAAGACTTCGGGCCAGCTTCGCCGGCAGCTGTGGTAGTTGACCAGGAGCTGCAGGGCCCGGTCGTAATCAAACTTGCGGGCTCGGAGGAAGCGCAGCAGGAAGGCGTCATCCAGGGACGTGCTCAGGTTCGGACACTCCTTCCGCACCATGTCACGGAGGGCCTGCACGTCTCGAAGTCTCCATTCTGGCTTCTCCTGCAGCTCTTCTCTGGCTTTGGTGACCAGTTCTTCTGTCAGTGAGCACACATAGCCCGGGGGCTCGGGAGGTGGCGGCGGCAGCTCATTCTCTGAGAGTGAGGCCGCAGAGGGGCTGGTCCTCGGAGAGTCGCTTTCTTCGGACATTAGCTACCAGGATCCCTGCCAAGACACCAACCCCAAAGCCAAGTTAACAGAGCCCGGCCCTGCTCGTTTCAGGGCAGCACAATGTGGGGGGGGGGGGAGGGGGGGACAGGCACACTTTTGTCAGAGCAGTGGTTCTCAACTGGGGCAACGAACTGATCTGAACCACGTGCCCAGGTCCAACCCCAGACTGAACGAAGCCCACATTTCCACGGAGGCCCCCGGGCAGCTACAGCAGGGCATGGACACTCCTCACCAAACACCGTGGCCTTGCTGACAGATGTAGGGACGGTTGCTCAGTCTACTCATAATTAAGGAAATGTGAATCAAAAGTCTGAAACTGGTGAAAATACTTGATATTTTTGCTGATATGCTTGCTGTTGGTCAGAGAATAAACTGGCATAGCCTCTTCGGAGGGCAGCTTGTCGATACGGGCCACAATTTAAAACCACACACCTGTTGCCCAGCATCCCGTTTCTAGGACATACACTTGCATGTGTGTGCAAAACAGACACCCAAGGATGATCACTTCAAGTGCTAATTATAATGGGAAAAGATAGGAAACATTTTAACTGCATACCAGTTGGAGACTGGTTAAATATTATAAGAATGGGATACTATTCACTCATAAAAAGGAATTAAGCAGGCCTTTATAAATGACACACTACGGAAAGGAAAGCAAGATGCAGAATAATGGGTATAATCTCATTTATATTTTAAAAATGTATTCATATATACTTGTGAATGCACCTACAATTTCTGGAAGGAAATACAAGAAAACTGTTATCAATGGTTCTGTCTAGGGAGCAGTACTGGACAGCTGGACATTTAAAGAGAGAGACTTATTACTGTACCATTTGACTTTTCTACCATATACACGTAGGACTTATCCTGATGGCCGTGAAACCATGCTGATGGACTCTCCCGCTGGGATGGAGCATAACTGATGAATGACCCAAGCTGCCAGCCCTCTGGATCCACCATCCAGGTAGATGCCACACTTTCCACAGACTGTCCCCAGCCAGTGACTGAGTGAAACGCGGGCTTCCTCTAACAGGCAACTTTGCCTTGAAGACTCCTGATCAGCCTGGCCGAAACTTCCGTGGGACTGCAGTCCATGACCTCCTACCCAAACCTCCCTCTCAGGGGGTAGATTCGGATCATTGTCTGAAGGCTCTCCCTGACTTCTCCAGTTCCCCTCCCTTTTATGCTTCACAGGCACTGCCTCCAATTCATCTCTTGCCTGTCTCACCTCATCCTGGTGTCTGCTTCTTGGAAGATCTGAACTAATACATTTATTGAATAAAAAACAAAAACAAAACAGCTGTTTTTAGATATTCCAGGAATAAGGTGGTAGCAGCTGCCCAGTTCCAAAGCCCAAGCTCTTGTCCACAGACTGCCACCGATCCCTGACTCCCAAGCTCAACCAGGAAAGCAAGGACCATCTCAGGGGTCTCTTCATGTGGGCGGTGACCAGGTAACTCCCCCTAAATGTTAGGTCTGCCCGCTCTGTCCCTTGCATTCTAACCTCCAGCCCCACCCAGCTGCTTTCACTCCCTTCCAAAGCTGGGTTTTCTTGTCTTGTTCACATCCTGTTTTCTGTGATCAGCATGCTTTTCCTCCAGTTCTTCACCTAATACTCATTCATCCTTAAGTCCCACTTAAATGCCACTTCATTCACTCAACAAATATTGAGTACTTCCTATGTACCAGGCTCTCCTCCGGGCACTGGAGATACACTAGTGAACAAGCAAAAAAAAAAAAAAAAGTGCCTTTGTTGAACTTAGATTCTAGCGGGAGAGGCAGACTATAAGTGAAATAAACTGTGTAATCTACCAGACAAAAGTGTTATGATGAGAAGTAAAGCAGGGAAGGGGCTTGGAGGTACCTGGGAATTGGGGCTGCAATTTTAAATAGGATGGTCAGAGAAGTCCTCACCCAAATGACATTTGAGCAAAACGAAGCAGATGAGGGAACAAGCCATGTAGGTATCTGGAGAATAAGGGCAAAGCCACAGGCAGGAACACACCTGGCTTTTGCGAAGAACAGACAGGAGGCCAGTCTGGCTAGAGCCAAACGAGCCAGGTGGAGAGTATTAGCAGATGAATTTATAGAGGTACTGAGGGCCCCATAGGCACAGGGCTTTCAGGGCCATTAAGAACTTTGTTATTGAGTTTGGTGGAGGCTATCTGAGTGGAGTGACGTGATCTGATTTATATTTTAAAGGATCACCCGGCTGTCTCCCAAATGGATTGTAAGGGGATAAGGACAGAAGCAAAGAAAGAGACCATTCAGAGGCTACAGAAGTAACCCAGGGAAGAGAGGATGGTGCTTGAAGCAGGAAGACTTCTTCAACTCCAGGCCAGGGTAGGAGCCTCCCCACCGGCTCTTTAGCATAGCATTCTCCCTCTGTTATAACCGTAGGCAATTTGTGGGCAGCATCCATTATCTGTCTTGTTCATCACCCTAAACCCAGCACCTAACAAAGTGTCAGACACATAATCTGCACTCCATAAATATTTGCTGAATGAGTGGAATCGGCTTGGCGGAGGAATGCTAAGTGAGGAATGAAACAACATTCCTGGTTCACAGGACCCACCCTGGGCTGTTTCCATGGAGTCACCAACAGATGCCTGTAACCTCAATCCAGTGCTTACCTGGGAGACAGACTGTAGTGTCCATAGGCTATAGGCCTAGCCTGGCACATGACGGTGCTCTGTAAATATTAGCGGACGATATGAGGTCAAGTGATGTGCTGGAGGGTACACACCTAGTGAGCCAGAGCAGGGATGCGTCTAGCCCCATGCTGGGCTCTACCTCCCCCTGGAGCTTCCTGTTTAATCTCCAGGGCCTCGGTAGTGTCAAGCTCAGAGCAGGACTCAGTCAGTCTCCAGAATGAACTGATGGATGGGCGTATGGATGGGTGCAAACACCATTTGTTACGGTGAAGCCTGGAATCTTCCTCACCTGGAACCCATCGCCTTCCTCCCCACCCCACCAAGAGGAGGCCAGGAAGCCATCGTTTCTGGAGCCCCAGAGACCCCACGTCCCGTCGACAACCTTCTGAGGCCCCCCACTTCCGGCTGTCACCCCTTCCCCAGGTGTCCCATTTCCTGGGGTCTCTCTCCTCGGGTCCCTTCACTTCCGGTTTCCCCTCCCTCTCAGGGGTCCCTCTCCCCGACCCCCATGACACACGGGCGGTCTCGCGGGCACTCACCGGCCCGGCTACGGGGCGGAGCGCGGGTCAATCGGCGGCGGGAGCCTCGTCCGGCAGCGCACACAAAACCGACCCGCACTCCCTTCCCGGCCGGCCCGGCCCCTCGCGCCGGAAGTGACGTACGCGGGGCGTGGGAAGGCGAGGCGCCGCCCGTGAGTGCGCATGTGCATCGTCCCGCCGCAGTGCCGGCCCTCTGTCCCCACCTAGCGGCCAAGTCTGTGCTCTGGAGGACTCAGTCCTGCGGAGAGGCTAGTTGGCAGGGTCAGGGAGCCTGAGCTGCTTTGGGTGTACAGTCGGGGTCAGGGAGGCCCAAAGAAAGAAGGAAGGAAGCTACCATTTCTGAGAACATACCTCCATGTAGCTGGTGTTTTACACCCATTGTCTTATTATCCTATTTATGGAATCCCCGTATTTCATGGAGGGGGAATTGGCAATTGGTGAAGTAAAGGGCTTCCAACCCAGACATCTTAGATTAGCATGTCAGGATTCTTGCTTCAGGACTGGCTGCTGCAAAGGGGGAGATGCCAGCCTAGAGGACATCGGTCTGAAGTTGAGTTACCTCAGGCCTCAGTTTCCTCATCTGTAACATGATTCTTGCTTTGAAATCCCTATTGAGTATTGTTTGTTTCCTGCTTTGGGACTCATAAAGTCCTTCAGAAAGTGGTAGCTTGGAAAAGGCTTTGCTGCCCCATCCCCGTTCATTAAAACCCCCAGCACCATCACCACCACCCCCCCCCCCAACCACCACCACCAACATATATTTTATGCAACTACAGCTTTGAAACAAAGATCCTGGGTCACTCTTTCAAGTGGGAAAAGACACAAAACCATTACTAGAGAGAAATTCTGTGGCCTGGGAGAACTGAGAGCCCAAATGTGTACACAAGAGATGATCTTATACAATCTCTTCCTTCCTCCAACCCAGGGGCAAGAGGAGCTCTAGGGAGATAGGAACTGATCCACGAGGGCCACAAAAGCATGGCAGTTTCTGCCAGATCCCAGATTCTTAGGGAAAGTGGGGGAGCCTGGGAATCATAAGTTTTGACTCTTGCTCTGGCTCCACCACTTCTAGGATAAAATACAAAACTTTCAGTTAAATTTGAATTTCCAATAAGCAACAATTTCTTTTTAAGTGTAAGTATGTCTTGTACAACATTTGGGATATACTTAGATGAAAAAATTTATTACCTATAAGAACTTCAAATTTAACTGGACACCCTGATTTTTTTGTGTTTGGTTTATTTTTCTCCCTCCATCTATGTATTGGTTTCCTGTTGCTGTTACAACAAATTGCTACAAATATAGTGGCTTGAAACGACACAAATTTATTCGATTACAGTTCTGCAGGTCGGAAGTCTAAAATCAAGGTGGTGACAGGGATGCATTTTCTCTGGGGACTTTAGTAGGGAATCCATTTCTTTGCCTCTTTAGCTTCTAGAGGCTACTTGCATTCCATAACTCATAGCTCATTCCTGAAATCACTTCAACTCCTTACTTTTTGTTGGCACATATCTACTGACTCTGATCCTCATGCACCCCTCTTTGAAATTTTTAAAAATATTTCTTGTGGTAAGAACACTTAACATGAGATCTATACTTTTAACAATTTTTAAAGTGTACAATACATTATTGTTGAGTACAGATACAATGTGTCCTGCCTCCCTCTTATAAAGACTCCTGTGATTACATTGGGCCCACCCAGATAATCTAGGATTATCTCCCATCTCAAGATCATTAACTCAATCACATCTTCAATGTTCTTTTTGTCACATAGGTAAGATATTAACAGGTTCCAGAGAATAGGACAATAATATCTTTGGGGTGCCATTATCCAGCCTACCACTATCTGGCAACCCTGTTCCCATCTATGTGACTGTAGCCAAGTCACTCAAATTTCCAAAGCCTCTAGTTCCTCATGAGCAAAAAGTGTATTAAATAAGATCATAAGAGGAAACACCTTGTCCCTTGCCAGGCATATAGTGTTTTTACAAATGACAGCTCTGGTGCCAAAGGGCGAGGGATGATCCTATCCAAACCATGCTGTCCTAGGGGTGGTGGCTCAGTGGGTTAAGCGTCGGACTCTTGATCTTGGCTCAGGTCATGATCTCACAGTTCGTGAGTTTGAGCCCCACAACAAGCTCTGTGCTGACAGCACGGAGCCTGCTTGAGATTGTGTCTCTCCCTCTTTGCCCCTCCCCCACTCAGTCTGTTTCTCTCTCTCTCTCTCTCTCTCTCTCTCTCTCTCTCCAATACACTCAAACCATGCTGTCCTAGTCATTGGGATAAACCCCTTCACTCAGACCCCGGACCCATTGGTGGTACCATCCGGGTTGCAATCCCAGATACTGCCAGCAGGAGGAGAAGAATATTGTTCTAGAACCTGGTCTCAAGGGCAGGGGAAGGGTGGGACAAGATTCAGAGATGCCCCAGAAGTCCCTGCCCCATCCTTCAATTGAGGGCCATTACTTTTGGTTCCTCTTGGTGTTACATATCATGGAACCAAGTTATCTCAGGATTAGAAGAGTCTCAGATAATTAACAAAAAGAGAGTTTTCATATTTTGAGTGATTATATACACCAGGCACTCTACTAAATAGTTTGCTTGTATGATTTCAATTATGCCTTACTACAACCCTGTGAACAGCAAGCTAGGATTTCCCTCTGTCCAGATGAGGAAACATCTTTCCATTTCCCCTGTACAGAAAGGGAAAGTCGCTTGTCTAGGGGCTCAAGATAGTCAATGAAAGAGCTGGTTTGGGGCCCAAGTCTGTATGACAGCACAGCCCCCAATTTTACTTTGCCTAAGAGGTTACTTTGCCTGTTTGTTCTTACAGGCTGGGAAGCAGACTCAGAGAAAAAGAAGAAATTGCCCATGTTTATATGATGAATCCATGGTTGAGCTGAGATTTGAACTTCTGTCTTTGACTTTTCTGCACTGGACACTCAGAAGTAACACACACCAGGGGCGCCTGGGTGGCGCAGTCGGTTAAGCGTCCGACTTCAGCCAGGTCACGATCTCACGGTCCGTGAGTTCGAGCCCCGCGTCAGGCTCTGGGCTGATGGCTCAGAGCCTGGAGCCTGTTTCCAATTCTGTGTCTCCCTCTCTCTCTGTCCCTCCCCCGTTCATGCTCTGTCTCTCTCTGTCCCAAAAATAAATAAACGTTGAAAAAAAAAAAAAAAAAAAAAGAAGTAACACACACTGAACAACCCTCCAAAAGATCCATTTGCTCATGGGTAAAATGGGGGGCAGGTGGTTCCCATTGTCCAGAGGGTCCTTAGAAGGATTCAGTAGAATGGCATGTGCAGAGTTCTGGTACATTGGATCATGACACGTCTGTTAACTTGTGATGACCACCCCACTCGAGAGCAGAAAGATCACCAGAGGGAGGGGAGCTTGCTCTGCATTTTGGTTTGGAGGGCTGCAAACATCCTGCCCTCCAAGCTTCCCAGTCTCCGGAGAAAGAAATCTGGGCATTGGGTATGTGCTAAAGGCGGCCAGAAATGCCTGAGCTGTCACTGTTTTCAGAGCACGTGATTCTGAGCTCAGACAATCTCCTAGAACCAGTTTTAGGATTGATTGTAAGCCATAAGCCATCGAGGCTACCAAATGGACTTAGAAACCAACCTGATGATAGTACAATTTCAGCTGCAACAAAGCTAATAATCACAACTAATTGAAATGCATCAAACACGTTCCAATAAGTTCATATGATATTCAGCCAACACACTAACTGATCGTCTTCTGAGGATGGCAGAGAAACAAATTATATTCTTGGAAACTATGGAAATAAAAAAGAGTCAAGTATTTGTCCCACCTTTCCAATTTGGAACTGAGTGACCAAATAATAGATTAAGAAAACCATTTTCTTATAAAACTACTACAATTGATGCAGGAAGGCAAAATAATACAATATTGCTATTTTGCCAGCTGCCATGAATTAATGTATGTAGCTGTTGTACCCAGTAGCAGGTAATATCAAAAAAGAGCAAACTCCAGCCACGTATGTGCTTCTTGATAAAAGAACCCAGGACTACCTATAATCACACCAGAGGGATGGAAACTGGGTCTGACTCAGCTGCTAATATACAAGTAATGCAGAGGTCAAAGGGCCATGTTGAACTATATACTGTGAGGATCTGAGAGACAAAATCCAGACTTTGAGGAACTCTATGGGTCAAGCAGCATAACAGATAAATTTCAAGGAAAAGAAAGAGATATAAGGGGAATCTATGGCTTAAAACACATGCTTCGTTTCTTCTAATGGGCGAAACTGAACTACAGTATCTTAGGGATGCACACTCAAATGATTAAGCAAGGAAATAATTACTCTAAAAGTCAGGCTACTAATTACTTTTGTGGGGGGAGGGCTATGATTGAGATGGGGTACATGGAGGGGCTTCTGGGGTCACTGGCAAAGTTTTATTTCTTGACCTGGGTGTTGGTTATGAGGGCGTTTGCCCCTGAAATAATCACCAAGCTACAAATTTAATTTGTATGATTTTCCACATCTGTGATTTGTTTCATAACATAAAGTTTTTAAAAGATGAAAACAGAACTACCTACCTCACTGTGTGTGTGTGTGTGTGTGTGTGTGTGTCCGTATACACATGTTTGAATATATGGATATGGCCTGGTACATAGTAGGTACTCAATGAATATGAGTTCTCTTCCCTGTTAATCCTGTCAAACAGCCTTACTGGTGTGATTTCAGCACCATTACCAACATGTCTGACTCATCAAAAGTAGTTAATGCTTATTAAGTGATTATTACATTCCAGGCACTATTCCCAGTACATCTCATCTAACTGCATCCTCGTAACCCTATTATTTTTATTCCCATTTTACAGAGAAGAAATGGAGACTCAGAGAAGTCACCTGTGGTCATGAAGAAGGTGGTGCAGCAGCCTCGTTTTGAACCCAGGAACTCTGCCTCCATAGTCTATGCTCCCCCCCGCCCCCCGCCACCGCCAACCCCGCATATATAACGTACTGGTCCAGCGTCCCTGTTTGCCCGAATAACTTCCCCCATCAAGTGCCTGCCAGTGTGTGCCACCCCCTGACACTCATTATCTGAATCTCACAACAACCCTGGCAGGCAAAGGTGCTTGTTGGTTTGCATTTGACTGGTGGGAAAATTGGACTGAGGCAAAGGAACTTGCCCAGAGTAAATGGTAGTTGGCGGGGGGGCATAAATTGTGGATGGGGAGGGTTCATACTCTTTGGCCCTTGGGATTCTAAAGAACAAAATGTTCCATACTCTTCAACAGATGCTCATCTGATGGATCTGACCCAGTCTGAGGTCGTGGGTTGCCCAACCAGCCGTCCAGAGCCTGACTTGGCTTGAGAAGTGTCCAGACCAGGGCTGGGAGAAGTCAAGGGCTTGGCAAGCACCAGACATGCCTGACCCCAACCACGAGGTCATGCGAAGCTTGTGACCCATAGGCCTGGCATGCCTCAAGGAGACAGAGACTTCTGTTACTCTGTGTGCAAGGCTTTTTGCTCACAAATCTTGGAATCAGGGCCCAGAATAGGGCTGGCCACCTCTCTGAGCTTGAGATAAAGACATGTGTGCAGCTGGCTGTGCAGATTTCCCACGAGAGGTGAGAGCCCAGCTGTGTTTTTCTGGTCACACATTGATTTTTAAATCTGAGTCAGCATGACTGCTTGGAGGTACGGGCAGTCCTATCTGTTCCCAGGGGCCCCAGATCCCAGCTGGGCTGAAGCATTTCCAAAACAGGGCCTGGAATGGTAGGGGACCAGCAAGAGTGGAGACTCCATATCCCCTGCCCCACAAGTACCAGCTTAGGAGTCCACCCAGCCCACCCTCCACTGTATTATTAACGTCCAGCAGTACTGAGTACTTACCAAATGCCAGGCACTGTGCTATGCACTTTATATATATTCACTCCACCAACCTTGTGGAGATGCTATCACATAGGGGCTCTTACGAGTACCATTGGACAGGTGGGAAAACTGAGGCCAAGAGAGGAAAATCACTTGTCAGCAGTCACCCAGGGACGGAGTTGGAGGTCTGTGACTGTGAGATCCTAGAGAGTCAGTTCTGTCAACACTAGAAATTTTTTTATGTTTTTATTTTATTTTATTTTTTTAATTTTTTTTTTAACGTTTATTTATTTTTGAGACAGAGAGAGACAGAGCATGAACGGGGGAGGGTCAGAGAGAGGGAGACACAGAATCTGAAACAGGCTCCAGGCTCTGAGCTGTCAGCACAGAGCCCGACGCGGGGCTCGAACTCACGGACCGTGAGATCATGACCTGAGCCAAAGTCGGCCGCCTAACCGACTGAGCCACCCAGGCGCCCCTATGTTTTTATTTTTGAGAGAGAGAGAGAGAGCATGAGCAGGGGAGGGGCAGAGAAAGGGAGAGAGAATCCACAGGCTCCAGACTGAGCCATCAGCACAGAGCCCGATGCAGGGCTCGAACCCATGAAGCGTGGGATCATGACCTGAGCCGAAGTCAGAAGCTAAACAGATTGAGCCACCCAGGTGCCCCTAATACTGGCAACACTATAAATTAACTATGTCACTCAGTCCCCATAACAACACTGTGGGTAGGTATTGTCACCTTCATGAAGATAGGAGAAAACAGAGGCCCAGGGAGGTGGATGTAACTTGTACACTGTAGCTCAAATGCTCTGTTGTGACAGCCATCGATAACTTTTCAAGAGCACAGTCCAAAGCCCACAACTGCTAAGTTTGGCCATGACCACTTAAAACCCTGATATGTATTATTGCCCCGACACCCACTCATGGTTCTCCTGTGGCAGGGAGAGAGGACAACGACCCTTTGGTGGCCATCTTCTTAGAAGAGTGGAATTGAGTGATGGGGGCTCTTGAGGGGGGTACAATTTGAAGAGCTTAATATGTGGCCCCTGTGTGGGGACCCAGGGGTCTGATGTGGGCAGGGACATCTAGAGGTTGGGAGAAATGGGCTGCCCAGCTGCACTGGTGAAGGAGCTGGAGAGTGTGGAGGTGCTGAGGTCAGCCCACGCTCCCAGGTTCTCCAAGTATTCCTCATGGACCAGCATGAGCACAGGGTCAGCTTGGGTCCTGTCTCCTAGGGCCTTGTGGAAGCACAGAGAAGTAGTAGCACCGAAAAGCTAGGGTTGGATGTCAGGTTCCTAGGGCTGAGAAAGGAGTTGCTAGGGACCCCTAGGAAGAGAGGTGCATCCATCAAGGTCAAGGGTGAGAAGGGGCTGTAGCATTGGGCCATCCCCATGAGCCCACAACAGCATCCCATGACAGAAAAGGGGCAGCTTAAAATGTCTCTTAGACCCAGAGAGCTCAAAGCCAGCCAAGATGGTGGCAGGTCAAGTGAGAGCCATCCTCTCCCCTCACCTTCTCTCCCCAGCCCCCTCAGCCCCACCTGTGGGGAAGGGGATGAGAAAGAGAGGAGCCACCTTCCCCGCCTTCCTCCCACTGTGGGTAGGCTGCCAGCCCGAAGAAGGGCCAAGCTGGCTGAGGGGAGAAGCTTTAACCCCAAATCAAGCTGGGAGTTTTGATTCGTAGCTTTACTGGACATTCTAATTTCTAAATCACTACTGTGTTTGTGACCTAGAGTGATTATAGAATTGTCTGTGTCTTGAGAATGAGCAGAAAAGTAACGGGGGATGAATTGTCACCTAGTGGCAAAGAAAATGTCGCTTCACTGAATTAATCTTAAAAGGGACATTGGGAGACAAAAATAAAGGTGTGTTTTGATTATGTCACAGGTCGGGTTTGTTCAACATGCTGCTTACAGCAAGGTGGACAGTTCTCCAAAACAAGCCTGGAAGTGAATGTTCCAGAACGCTCTGGAGTTTGGTTCATTAGAAGTGTGTGGGTGCCTCTGGGAACCTCTGGAGCCCTTCCTTTATGGGGCCAGCACCCCCATCCTCCTAGATGCTTCAGTTGTTGGTGTCTAATGGCTTACTTTGTCTCCTCCTGAGCACTATGACCTCAGAAGTCACCTCACCCAAGAGCTCACCCTCGTCACCCACAGAGTGGTTCACAGCCAACGGACAGACGTCCAGACGTACAACAGGCCAGCCCCCTCACAGGACTTTATGTGAGAGCACGACTTTGCTCGGTTCCTTCCTATCCTGAGTTCCTCCTTCTCTTACAGTTTCCCCCGTTAATAAATCACATGTACTTGGGGTGTCTGAGTGGCTCAGTCAGTTAAGTGTCCGACTTAGCTCAGGTCATGATCTTGCTGCTTGTGAGCTGTGCCAACAGCTCAGAGCCTAGAGCCTGCTTCAGATTCCGTGTCTCCTTCTCTCTCTGCCCCTCCCCTGTTCATGCTCTGTCTCTCTCTCTCAAAAATAAATAAACATTTACAAAATTAAAAAAAAAATAAATCACACACACTCAGTCCCTGCCTCAGACTCTGTTTCCAGAGAACCTGGCTAACGATGGCCCTGAGCCTCAGGAGGTACTTTTGTGACTGGGCCATTTTGCTGGCCAGGCATGCCATTAGCGATTCTTCTAGCCCCCAAAGCAGACTGACCGAGGTTCAAATCCCAGCAGTCACTTAAGTGCTGTGTGACCTTGGCCAGCGACTGGTTACCACACCTCAGTTTTGTCGTATGTAAAGTTAGAAAAAGAAAAAAACAACCACTCACCTTGAGGCTTTATAAGGCTCAGCCATGCACAGCACCAGCATGGTGCCTGGAACCTTCCCTGCTGCTCTCATTTTTCCTCCGGGCTGGGAGCATGGACTCCATGCAAAGGAGGCAGCTTTTACCACCCAGTTTGAAGGTGTGTCCTGGGGTAAGGCCCCAGACCATGGGATGGCCGGGGGCCAACTAATAAAATGGCCAGCTTTTAGGAAACACGGACGGTCTGCTAGTCCCTGTGCTGTGTTGCCTATGTGCCAGCTTCACTGCCTTTCGACGCTGTTACGATTCCCTCCATTTTACAGATGAAGAAACTGGGCTCCAGAAAGGCTGAGGGGCCACCAGTGGGGTCTGCAGGTTGAGAAACACTAGGGCATCTAGCTACGATGGCTAAGATGGAGAAGACTCCCCCTGGCAACTGAGACTCTTTACGCTGCTGGTGGGGACACAGGACAGCACAGCTACTTTGGAGAATGGTTTGCAGCGGCTTCTGAAGAAGTTAAACATACACTTACATGACTCAGCAATGACACTCCCTGGCACCTGCCTTCCGGTGACAAGAGCATCTGTCACTCAGAGACGTGCGCCTGAATGTTCTTAGCAGCTTTATCTGTAATGGCCCCAAACTGGGGAAAACAATGTTCTTTCCCAGGGAAATGTGATAAACGAACTGATATGCATATAATAAGTAAAAAGAACAATGAAGAGGAACAAACTATGGATGTGTGTAACAACCTGGGTGAATCTCAAAATAATGATGCCCAATGAAGGAAGCCAGATGAAAAGAGTACACGTTGTATGATTCCATTTCTATAAAATTGCAGAAAATTTAAAGTGATCTAGAGTGAAAAGAAAGTACTCCATGGTTACCATGGTGGCATGGGGATGGGAGTGGGGTGTGTGTGGTTAGGAGGAGATAGCTTACACAGGGGCCCCGGAAAACTTTCGGGGTGATGGAGATATTCATCATCTTGATTGTGGTGGTAGGTTCATGGGTATGTACATATGTCAAAATTCATCAAATGATGCAATTTTTCAATGTTTATTTTGAGGGGGAGGGAGGGCAGAAAGAGAGGGAGAGAGAAAGGGAGAGAAAGAACCCAGAGAGAATCCCTCTGCACTGTCAGCACGGGCCCTGCAAGGAGTGCAGAGCAAGGAGGCTCTGCACTGTCAGCACGGAGCCCATCGTGGGGATCGAACCCACGAATCGTGGGATCATGACCTGAGCCAAAATCAAAAGTCAGATGTTTAACCGACTAAGCCGCCTAGGTGGCGCAAATCATGCAGTTTAAATAGGAGTTGTTTATTGTACATCAATGATACCTCAATATTGTGTGTGTGTGTGTGTGTGTGTGTGTGTGTGTGTGTGTGTTTCAACTAGAGAGTGGCATAATTAGTATGTGAAGCCATGTGTGTCTGATGTGAAACCACTCAAGGGCTGGGAGTTATTAAAAGCCCTCCTTTCTTGGCTGGAGACATAGAGTCAGTCGAAATGATATCACCTCCAGGAAGCCTTCCATCCCTTCCATGGTGATCTAGGGCTTTTCAGAAATTGCCTCTCCCCCGGCCTCGGTCTACACTGCCTTTCTGCCTTCAGGATTTGTCAGTGGCTCCTTTCTCCACTCTGGGACCTTCCCTTGTGTTCTCCCCCATATTGTCCTTCCCATATGCTGGTGGAGAGCCCAGCACCAGAATCAGACCCACCTGGGTTTGAATCCCAGCTCTGCCGTTTACACCAGCTGTCTGACCTTGGATGGTTCCTTTACTTCTTTGAGCTTCAGATTCCTCATCTGAATAATACTAGCAGCTACCTCCAGATTGCCTCTAGGATCAAATGAAAGATAGTTCGTGTTAAACAATTAGCGTAGGGCCTGGTGTGTAATAAAGCACTCAATAAATGTTAACTATTATTGATCTTTACCTGGGCAGTGGCTGCTGACTGTTTAAGTTTCTCAGCCTTTGAATCAAGTACCTACCGCCACAGCTATATTTATTGACATGGAAAGATGCCCAAGGCATACTCTTAAGAGGAAAAAAGCAGGCTACGAACAATCTGTGCCTCACAGGTCATTTTAAGGATTAAAAGGGGGGAAAATGGACATATATCTCCTTCCTTGCATGGTATCTGGCACATAGGAAGCACCCACTGAAAGCACCCACATGGAAGCGGCCGTGATTGTTGACATGAAAGCTTGTGTAGCCTGTCCAATGCTGCTTTCAAATATGATCATGTGAGTTCCTGGGAACAAGATGTTTGCAATTGTGCTCGGACAGTGAAATATAGGGCCCTGTGCGTCCCCTTCTGCCTGTCTTCTCACAAACTTCAGGGGACTACCACGGGCAGGGCTAGAGTTGGACTTGGGAGCCTTGGTCTGATGTGAATTTGGGTACTTTCTTCTGCTTTCTGGAGCAAAAGCAAAGCACTGCCCTTCAGAATTGAGACTCCAAACTTGGGTAAAGGGTATTCTTTGCAGTAACTGAGGCGCTATGACAAAATGTAGACACTTGAGGGCACTCCAATCAATCTGCAATAGAGAAAATCACAAAAGGGGGTGATAATAACATGAATGTTGTCACTTTTAACAGTGGCTTCCATTCATTGAGTTCTTAATATGAGCTCCTAAAACGTGCTAAGATATTATCTCATTTTACCCTTTTGAGCACCCCATCAGATACTCTTACTAAAGATTGTTTAAATAGGGTGTACTGCTCTTTAAAATTTTTAAACCTTTTTTTTTAAGGAGTCACAATTCACAAAACTTGTAAAATGTACAAATATTAAGTATACAGCTTGGTGAATTGTTACAAGTGTGTATACACAGGTAACCTCCCGTCCAGATCAAGATATACAGCGCTTTTTTTTTAAAGCTTTTTTGTTTTAAGTTTATTTATTTATTTTGAAAGAGAGCATGAGCAGGAGAGGGGCAGAGAGAGAAATTGTGGGATCATGACCTGAGCCGAAATCAAGAGCAGGACACTCAACCAACTGAGCCTCCCAGGTGCCTTGATACATAACTTGTCTTACAACCTTTCTACTTACTCCACCCCTGGCAACTGCTATCCTAACTTCTAGCACCATTTATTCATTTCGCTTGCTTTTGAACTTCGTGTAAGTGGAATCACACATACATAATATTTAGAGTTGCCACGTTTAGCACATAAAAATCCAGAATGCCAATTAAGTTGGAATTTCCCCTGGGAGATATTTATGCTAAAAAAAATTAATTGTTTACCTGGAATGAAAATTCACCTGAATATCTTGTATTTTATCTGGCAACTCTAGTATCTTTCGCAGCTGGCTCCTTTCGACGTACTTGTACGATTCCCTCACGTTGTTGCAGTTACTGGTAATTTACTCTTTTTCATTACTGTGTAGTATTTCCCCTCTACGAATATACCTCCGTGTATTTACTCTTTCTACTGCTGCTGGGGGGGGAGGAAGGGTCACTCTTAGAAAGGCACTATAGGGGCACCTGGGTGACTCAGTCATTTAAGCATCCAACTCTTGGTTTTGGCTTTCGTCATGATCTCATGGTTCATGAATTTGAGCCCTGCATCGGGCTCCGTGCTGACAGCGTGGAGCCTGCTTGGGATCCTCTCTCTCCCTCTCTCTCTGCCCATCCCCTGCTTGCTCTCTCTCTTTCTCAAAATAAATAAATAAACTTAAAAAATTTTAATAAAATAATAATAATAATAATAATAATAAAGAGGCACTATAGAAATGTTCAGCAGGTGCACTCTGCAGGTGCATCAGAGGCCTCGGGGATTTGAATTCCAGCTCCACCTCTTCTATTCATGAGACCTTAGCCAAGTGACAATCTCCCTGAGCCTCTGCTAGTTTAACTTTAATATGGGCTAATCATAGTACCTCAAAGAGTGTTGTAAGGTTTAAAGGGGGTATTACCACTTGGAGATATAAGCCACTTAGAACAGGGCCCAGCACACAGTTGGTGCTCAATAAATGCTGCCAGTGTCATTGTACCCATTAGACCCAGGAGAAAACTGAAGTTCAGAGGTGTAGAGGCTTGAGTCTTTACACCTACCCAGTAAGTAACAGAGCCCTTTTGTCACTGATCTCGGCTACATTCGAGTCCTTTATTCATTCAACAATTTTTGTTGAGTATCTACTGTGCACCTGGCACTGTTTTAGACCTTGAAGTCACACAGGGAGCAAAACAGCCATAGCCCCTGCCCTTATGAAATGCTCATTCGAGGAGAGCTAACATTGCTGTTTGCCTGCAAGGTGCTTTGCCTGTGCTTATTAGTTAAATGAAATACTGTCTGAAAAGCACCTAACACGGAGCCCCACACACATTACCGTTCCAGAAACAGCAGCTATTTGCCAGATTGGAGCAGTCTCTGTGGCAACGCTGTGTGATGGCTATCAGCAGTCCCGTTTTACAGATGAGAAAACCGATGTTTTGGAGATTAAGGCGCTGACCCAAGGTGACAGTCAGTACTGGCAGAACGGGAATTCAAAGTCATGTGCCCCTGACTCTAAACCCTTTTGAATTTCTCAGTGCTTCTCAGTCTTGAGTTCTGCCTCTGGAGTCTAAATGTTAGACTTTGCGGCCCAGCTTTGCGACCCCGGTTGAGTGCCTTGCTGTCCGTGAGCCCTGGTTTCATTCAATGCCTTAGGATTGCCTTAGGGATCTGCAGAAAGCTCTTAGGACAGACGCAGGCAGAAAATAAACAGCCTCTAGAGGGCGCAGTGTGGATCCGCAGCGAGGAGGGGGCTCTAGAGTGAGTGAGCTGCTCAGCCCTTAAAACCTTACTTTCAGAAACGAGCTTGCAGACGTGGAAAGCTGCCTACAATATCTTGTTGGGTCTATTTAAAAATCAGACTGTAAAACCGCAAGCAGGTGTAGTGCGCGTGTGCGGAGCATTTTCTGAGAAGGATCACTTAGCAATTGCGCTGTATCGGTGCCCTTCTAGTAGTTTCCTCAGTTAGTGCTCCTCACAGCCCTGGGTGCCAGGTGCCGCCGCTGGACACTTTTGCGGGTTAGAGAAACTGAGGCAGAGGAGAGTTGACAGCTAGCTTGCGACGTGTTGGCTTCAGAGGTTGTGCTCTGCTTCCTCTGCTTCCCTGCCGGGGCTGCTAGGATAGGAAGGGGCTGCTGGGAGTTTTCTGCCTATGACCCCATTCATGACCCCGGCTCCTATCACCCCAGCCTCTAAAAGACTGGGCCCACAGGGCCATAAATTCCTGCTGTCGTTAGTCAGTATCTCTATAGCTCAGGCTGTTTGCCAGGAGCCCTACAATTATTTTTATCACTTACTAGTCCTATAATTATTTTTTATCACTTTTTTTCTCCCAGCAGCCCTAAAGGTAGGGCTAGTTGTACTGTCTTTTGGTTTGGAGTTAGGGGAACCCACGTCCTGGAAGGTTTCTGGCGTTGCCCCTCCAGAGAGGGTCAGTGTTTAAACTCACAGCCCCTCCGTGTCCAGACTGGAACTTTGTGTGAGGCCAGAGGCTGTGGGAGAATTGGGAGGTGGAAACTGGGAACCACTGGGAGCCAGGGAAAGGCCTTAGGCTTGGCTACTGCCAAGCTGGATGGCCTAGGGCAAGTTGCTCAATCTCTCTGTGCTTCAGTTTCTTCATTAGTCAAATGCGGAAATGATAATACTACCCATCTCATACGTTAGTACATACACATGTTCAATCACTGTGAGGTTTTATTTGACCTTGAGTTGGGACCTGAATTCTAAACCCAGACCCTTGCCTACTGGATGACTTGGTTAAGTCTCTTACCCTTGCTGAGTCTCAGATTCCTGATCTGTAAAATGGGTATCTTGCCTGCCTTACACCCTGGCCTTCTCGTCTCCAGTCCCATCAGCCCAGCTTTCTCGAAGCCCTCTGACTGCCAACCGTTCCCCTTGCTTGGAGCTAAGCCCAAGCCTCCCACCCCCAGCTCTGTCGGGTTAAATCTCCATTACTGTCGCAGGCATCCTTCCTTCCCTCCCAGCCTCCCTTCTTTTGGTCACTTATTCAATAAATATTTATTGAGCACCTACTATGGGCCAGGACTATAGTGGATAGCAGGTAAGACAAGGTAAAGTCCATGTTCTCATGAAGGGGAAATAGACAATAAACTAAAAAGAGATTAAAAACAGAACAAAACAAACAAAAAAGCCAAGGCAATTAGTACTTCATAAGGGAAAATTCTAGCGGGGAAGATTGTTTTCCAGAAAAGCCTCTCCAAGGAGACACTTGGATTTGAACTAACAATTTATTTGAACAGGCACATGGTACAAAATTCAGGCAGTACACAACACCCAGCCAAAGAGGCTCCTATGTTGCCAGTTGCTTGGGGGTGGGTGACATTTGTGGCAACATTTGAATCATGAGAAACAGTAGCCGTTTAAAGATGGGGGAGAAGAGGAATCCAGGCAGAGGGAAGGGCAAGTGCAAAGGCCCTGAGGCAGGATCCGCATGCCTAGAGGGAGGCAGAGAGGAGAGCCCAGGTGATCAGGGCCCACACAGGGCTGGTGGGGAGGAGATGTGTCACTCTGTGCGGCATGGGTATAATTCTCGAGTTGGGGGTAGGGTAGAGGTGAGGTCTTCTGATTTGTTCTTTATAAAAAAAACACTGTGGGGAATGGATTTAGGGGTCCGAGTGGGGCAGGGAGAGCAGCGAGGTGGCGACTGCAGAGTTGGGGATGGTGAAGACCAGGCCAGGGTGGCCAAGTGGGGTTGTGAGAAGGGGCGGGTTTGGGTGGCTTGGGGGGCAGGGCAGAGACCAGCAAGGGTCTCCGGCCCGTGCTCTCACGACTGTTGCCACTGTTGGTAGCTCCGTCTTTGTGATTATTGGACGAACGTTACACCCTGTAACCTGGCACAGAGTGGGCACTTGGACATGTTTGCTGAAGGGATGACGAAAGATGAAAAGGCCCTTTGTAAATGGAGACACGCCCTTGGAGAAATGGCTGCGGTGACTCCTGCGTGCTCCCTCCGTCCTCAAGTGCCGCCACTCCCGGGCCACCCATCCCCGTGGGTGAACCACCCCCGAAGCCATCCTGCCTTGTGGAGCCTGCTTCTGAGAGGCAGCATTTTAGAACCTTAAGCTTCCCATGAAAGCCTGATATGTAAAATGTGTACAAAGTTATTTTTATAACTTCAAACACCTGAGAACTTGGGTAAACCAGACGAACGAAACAGACATGATTCTCAGCACGGGTATACAAAGCAATCATTGAGAAAAACAAAGGCGTCTTATTAAACACCTTAATTTCAAGACAGGGCACACGTGACGATTGCTTTATTTGCGTTTATCCATCAAAGAGCCAGCAGACGCCTCCTGCAGGGAAGCCGGCCTCCCAAATCCAACTATTCCAGCATTTGGTTTCCTTCATATCAAAACGCAATCCTGCTCCATCCAGACAAGTATTTCCAAATGGTAACAATCTGTGTGCATGTGTGCTTTGAAATTTTTATGTCATTTAAAAAATACACGTTTTGGGGCGCCCGGGTGGCTCAGTCGGTTGAGCGTCCGACTTCGGCTCAGGTCGTGATCTCACGGTTCGTGAGTTCAAGCCCTGCGTCGGGCTCTGGGCTGACGGCTCAGAGCCTGGAGCCTGCTTCCAATTCTGTGTCTCCCTCTCTCTCTGCCCCTCCCCCATTCATGCTCTGTCTCTCTCTGTCTCAAAAAAAAAAAAAAAAAAACAACATTAAAAAAATAAAAAATACACGTTTTTAAAATGCACAAAGCCCACGTTAGCTCAATAATCATCACAAAGAGAGCACCGTCACCACCTTGTCACTGGCGCCCAGATGAAGGACTGGAACCCGGCCAGCCCCCTAGAAGCCCCGCTTGTGCTTTCGGCTGCTCACTACCCTTGACAAGAGTAACCACACTCCTGACTCCTAACAGCCTCCATGAATTTGCTCTGTTGTTGAACTTTATAGAAATTGGAATGTACAGGAGTGCCTGGGTGGCTCAGGCGGTTAAGCGTCCGACTTCAGCTCAGGTCATGATCCCGCGGTTCATGAGTTCGAGCCCCGCATCGGGCTCCGTGCTGACAGCTCAGAGCCTGGAGCCTGCTTTGGATTCTTTCTCTTCCTCTCTCCCTGCCCCTCCCCCCCCCAAAAAATAAATAAACATTAAACATTTTTTTAATGTTTATTTATTTTTGCTGCTTCGGATTCTTTCTCTTCCTCTCTCCCTGCCCCTCCCCCCCCCAAATAAATAAACATTAAACATTTTTTTAATGTTTATTTATTTTTGAGAGAGAGAGAGAGCATGTGAGCAGGGGAGGGACAGAGAGAGAGGGAGACACAGAATCCGAAGCAGGCTCCAGGCTCTGAGCTGTCAGCGCGGAGCCCGACGTGGGGCTCGAACTCACAAGCTGAGAGATCATGACCTGAGCCAAAGTCGGACGCTTAACCGACTGAGCCACCCAGGTGCCCCAACATTACACATTTTTTAATTAAAAAAAAAAAAAGGAATTGGAATGTACAGGGGGTGTTCGTTTGTGTCTGAATTATGTTTGAGATTCATCCATATTTTTTATGGCTAGGGCTCATTCATTCTCATTGCTGTATTCTGTCCCATTGTATGAGTATGCCATAATTTCAAATAGTGACTTTTTTTTAACAGCACATGGGGCATAGTGGGCAGGGAACTGGGTTTGACCCATAGATAAGTTTTGTTTCATGCACCTAGTGCTTTTGTTTTGTTTTCACTAAATTTGTTGCTGTGAACGGTGGATGTCCGGCTTCTTTTGGAAGGTCTGCCGTTACTGGGCCCTCAGTTTCACGTGCCCAGAGTTGAGGGATGGCTGCTCCCAGTCACTGTGTGCATTCCATTCCCATTTTGCCACAGTCCCCACCACCCCCTGTTGCACTACACCCAGGCCCGCCTCACTCACCAACATAGCCCAGCTGGTCCTGTAAATATTCGAGTCTTCCACTCCAGCTGTAATCCAGCAGAGGTGGCTCATTATTGTGAGGTCCACACAATGAGTGGATCTGGCAGCCCAGGTTAGAATATAAGTTGTCTCCACTGGGTCGAACTTTGGAATTCACATCTGAGTGCTCAAAAAATTTATTGCCATTATTACCATTTCAAAAAAAATGTTTTAAATGTATATTTCCATCCTCCTCCTCCTCGTTACTACTATTGCCATTATCTCATCTCAAAAGCTCTTTTAAAATATAGTCATATGTGTAATAGAGGTCATGGTTAAATATGGGTACTCTGGGCCCAGACAACCTGGAATCAAATCATGGCTCTATTACTCAGGAGCTGTGTGACCTCAGGCAATTACAGAACCTCTCTGTGCCACTGGACAAAGAGGGATGCTAATAATATTTCTCTCACTGGGTTCTTATGAAGAGTAGATGAGATAATTCTTATAAGGTCATTAGGAAAGCACCGAGCACATAATAAGTATTCAATATAAGTTAGTTACTTATCATTTTAATTTTTTAAGTTTATTTATTTTGAGAGAGAGAGAGACAGAGAGAGTGAGCAGGGGAGGGGCAGAGAGAGAAGGGGAGAGAATTCCAAGCAGATTCCACACTGCCAGCGTGGAGCCCGATGAAAGGCTTGAGCTCACGAACTGTGAGATCATGACCTGAGCTGACACTAAGAGTTGGACGCTCAACCAACTAAGCCACCCAGGCGCCCCTATAGATTTGATTTTGAAAATAGTATTAGGGTCACATGTCGTGGAACCCCTAAAGCATCCCTTATGATACAATTTCTGCAAAGCACCAATCTTACCTGTATTTTGCCCATCTTATAGATGCCCAGAGGTACAAAGGAGCCCCCTCTTAGTGGCGCTCCTCCCCAGCCCCCACCTTGAAGCCTCTCCTCCATCACTTCCTCCAGATAGCTGATAGATACTGGGTTTTGTGTGTGTGTGTGCTCATCAGGCACTAAGTAACACACTGAGTGCTTTCCATTAATTTTATTCTGGCAGTCATCTTAGGAGGTGGGTTCTATTGTGATACCCACTTAAGAGATGAGATACTTTCTTGCCTTCCGGCTTTCTATCCTGCCCGCCCACCCATGTCTCCGGGCCTATCATTCATTCATTATTCATTCATTCTGTATATGTTTGCCTAACTGTGGTTTCCTTGGAACTTCTGTTACAGAGAAAACCACCCAGGTTCCCTGGGTCCTGTTTAGTCATTGAGTCTAGTCCCTTGTCTTCTGTAGCCTGTTTTAAGACATTGTTGAAGGATTATTTGATTCAATCAGCAAATGTCTCTTACCGCTGGGGCTATGTGGCGAATGACACAGAGACCCTTCCCTCAAGGACTCGAGTCTGGTGAGGGACCCAGCTGACCAGGTTCTCTCCCCACGGTACAGGAGGTAGCTTGAAGACAAAGCCTGGGTCTCTTCATCTCTTTGCCATTAAGAGCAAGCCAACACCGGGCATGTAAATGAGTAGATCACAGTGTAGGGAGGGCAGCGGGTGTCCAGACCCCCCAGCCATGAACTCTTAGGCTCCAAGCAGGGAGCAGTTGGCATCTCAAAGGTGTAAATCAGGGTTTCTCAACTTCGCACCATTAATTGGAGCTAAACAATTCTCTGCTGTGGGGGCCGTCCTGTGCACTGTAGGATGTTCAGCACCATCCCTGATCTCCACCCACTAGATGCCAAGAATGCTACCAAAAGTGTCTCCAGACATTGCCAACTGTCCCCTTAGGGGCAACGTTATTACAGGTAGAGAAGCACCGGCTTTACTGAAGCAAATTTAATGAAGGACGTATTTACAGAGGCGTGAACAGGCTGAGGGAAACTTTAAGGAATATGGAGGCACCCAGGGACTAGAAACAGTGGGGAGCTGTTATCACACCAAGGCTTGAAGGAACAAGAGAGGGAACAGTGTTAGCACTCCCAGAGACGGCTGGAACCGTAGAAGCCAGACCAAGACAAGAGTGGGGACCTTGGAGAAATGCAGTCCCTGTTAAGATTAAGGCAAAACAGGGGCGAGATGGGGAGCGTAAACACCCCCACTTCTTTCTCCTCCTGCCCTTTAATCTAATACTGACTCCTCCCTTTGATGGGATCCAGGGACCCAGTGGGAAGCCAGGAGGCATGGGTGCCTGTTGGGACACAGAGCAGGGCAGATGAGGACATGTGGAGGTGATGCGCAAATGGAAAATAACCATCGCGGGGACATGGCAACAGGCCCCAGACACTGGGCAACTGAAATCAGTCTTGTTACTGGCATAGGAGTTCTCCAGGTGGAGCAACCCGGGAAAGGGTATTTCAGACAGAGGGAACAGCATGTACAAAGGCATGGAGTTACAAAAGAGCCTGGCTCGCTTAATTGTTTATTTAATTATGATTGTTTGTTTGATTGATTGACTCTGATCTACGAGCACCAGATGAAAATAAAACATTCAAAATGGTACAAAAGGGCATAAAATGAAAAGTAGGTCTTCCTCCCCCCCACCCCCTGACCCCACCTACCCAGCTCACCTCCCCAGAGGCCACCTTTCTCTGAGGTCTCTTATCACCTTCTAGAATCAGTAATGCAAATGCTAGCTGGTAAATGTATATGACACGTGTCACTTAAATTTCTAACTTGACTTAATTTCACTGATGTTTGTGGAACCCCTACTGTGGGTAAAGAAATGGACGGAGAGTTCTGGTTTTGGAGTCTAAGCTCAACCCTTCACTAAACCTTGTGTGGTTTCCCATTTCCTCCTCCAGGCAAGGAGTGAGTCTCCAAGAGTCCGGCCAGCAACGTGGGGTTTGCCTACAGTTGTGTTGTTCAGCTGTGTTTTATGGATTAAACTGAATTGAAGTTGAACCACTGGCCAGAAACACATTGTAAGACGGGAGCACACGTAAGCCTTGGGTGTGGTTCCAGAGACTACATATTGTTGTTTTGGGGAGACAAATGAGGATTCTGTCTCCAAAGGCCTGCTCTTGTTTGAGTCAACAGAACAGTCAGGAAGAAGGGAACACTATAGTATGGCCTCGAGGGTAGGCTGGGTTGGGAGCAAGTTAGAGAGTACTTGGCCTGGCTCAGACCGGCCCAGGGAAGACCAGGTCCTTCTTGGCTACCCCTGGCTGGTATCTGCAGCCCTTGGGGGAGTTTAGAACCAGGAGGGGGAGCTTGGAGGGCCAGCAAGCTACAGATATGGGGAGTCCCACAGCCCACCGGCACACCTGTCAGTGCCTGGAAGCAAATAACCAAATCCAGGAACCAGCCGCCCAGCCAGAAGCAGGGAAGCAGGAGCAGCTAGGAACAAATGAAAACAAAGCTCTTCCTTGCCTCTTTTCTTCAGTTCTGATCTCTATTGTGCTCTCAAGACCCAGTTCTTTCCTGACAATGCCTATATGTTAAGCGCTTGGGGCAAACATACCTACCAGGGACCAAACGCCTACTTCATGCAGGTGCTGACCACACACCAGCTCTCACTCCCCTGGCTGCTCTTCGAGGAAGGTGTGGATGATCCCCTGCTTTGCAAACAGGGGAAACAGGCTCTGAAAGGAGGGATGCAGGGCAGTGTGAGGTCAGGGATTGTAAATGTATAGTGATATCAACAGGCAATTTGTGACAAAGAATTATGAAGTGTTGAGCACAAGATCTAAGAATCAGAGAGTCATCAAGTCCAGGAGTTCCACACTCACAGGTTACCACTATAATCCACACCCCCCCGTCCTTTCAACACTGCAGATAAAACATCTCTCTCTGGCCCTCTCCCATCTGGTTTAGGCCTCTTCTTCTCTCACCTGGGGTCTCGGTCCAGCCTTCTCTCTGGTCTCTCCTCTTTCCAAACTTGCACGCAGCAGCTGAGCCACCTTTCCAAACTGTAAGCACACTATGCCACTCTTCCCTTTAAAACCCTTCACTAGCTTCCCTTTGCCCTCAGGATAAAGTTCAAACTTCTTGACATGGTTTACTAGGTCCTCTGTCACCCGGCCATAGTCTCTTGCGACTCTGCTCCTCTCCAGCACCCCTCCACCAACTCTATACCGACCTCATCTTACCAGATATGCCACTCTCTCTCCCTTTTCCTAACCCCTGGACCTTTTCACTTGCTGTTCCCTCCACTTGGACCACAGCGTGCACCAGTGCCCCCTTCTCTGGTTGGGATTTTCCCTCTCTCTTCCCGTCTCCTCTGGGAAGCCACTTCTGCTCACGCCCCTCTCAAAGATGCTGAGTTGTGCCTCCTTCTCCACTTCCAGCCCCTCCCCACCCCGGTTCCTGTGCCTACCCACACGGGGGCTCACTATGTACCACATATGCGCATGTGCTTACCTGTGTCCCCATCAGCCACATGAGATACAGGAAGGCAGAAACAGGGGTCATCTTTTCTCTCCTGAACCTGTAGCTCCTGGGAGTGTGCCTGCAGAGAAGAGTTGCTGAACAAAGATATGTATAGTTAAATAAATCATAATATGTTAGAATCACAGAATCCCAAAATTTGAGAATCACGGATTTGGTGAGGCAAAAACCTGAAATCTCAGAATCACGTAATCATCAACTTAGAGAGCGTTAGAAACATGAACCGAGACTCCCTGAAGAAAGATCGCAAGGCTGGAAGAATCCTTGTACAGGCAACTCGTCCAAGGACTGTTAGTGGATTAGGAAAGCCCTACTTGTGCTCTTCTGTATATTAAATTTCTATTTTTCCATATGTGTATATACTATTACATTGATGTCTTTCACATGTTGATTTTTATAATGTGTCCCTCTATCATATGTATTAAGCACCCTACTTATTTATTAGCCAATATTTATTGTGTATACAATGTACAGGTACTGTGCTGGCAATTGTATTTTATCTATGGCTGCGTAACAAATTATCCTGATTTAAACCAATAACAATTTATTATGTCACAGTTTTTATGTGGTAGGACTTCAGGAGTGGCTAGCTGGGTAGTTTGGCTTAGGGTCTTTCATGAGGTTGCAGTCAGAAGGTCCATCAAGGCCATGGTCACCCGAAAGCTTCACTGTGGCTGGAAGATCCACTGCCAAGAGGGCTCATCCACATTGTTAGCAGTTGACAGGGGGGCCTCAGCTCCTCCCCATGTGGACCCGCTTGAGTGTCCTTACAACATGGTTGCTGGCTTTCTCAGAGCAAGTGATCCAAGATGGCAAAATGGAAGTCACAATGCTTTTCTTAACCTGGCTTGAAAATCACACTCCTTCACTTCCACAGTATCCTAGTGATTACACAGGGTAGCCCTATTCAATTTGGGAGAAGACCTCACAATATGTGAATACCAGGAAGCAGGGCTCATTGGAGGCCATCTTGGAGGCTGGTTACCATGGTGGTGTAGTGACAAAGTCCATGCTCTTAGAGTTAACAGTCTAGGGGGAAGGGTAGAAGAAGACAATAAGTCAATATACAAATAAATAGATACTTTCATATAGTTGTAAGCATGAAGGAAATCACACAAGACAATAAATTAAAGTAGGGGTCAGCAAACAATGGTCATTGGCCAAATCTAGCCTGCTGCCTGCTTTTGTAAATAAAGTTTTATTGGAACACAGTCACTCCCATTCACTTATGTATTGTTTATGGCTGCTTTCACACTATAACGGATTTAAGCAGTTGCAACAGAGACCATATAGCCTTCAGAGTCTTCTATATTTAGCTAAGTTGGTCGGGGAAGGCCTCTTCAAAAGGTGACATTTGAACAGAGACTCGAATCATTAGAAGGGAGCAGCCAGGGGAAGAGCTGGGGAAAGAGTGAGTGTTCTAAAAAAAAAGGAACGTCAGGGTAAAGCCTGTGAAATGAGAACAGGTTTGGTGTGTTGAGGAGCAGGGAGGAGGCGAAGGGGGCTGGAGTCAAGTGACTGAGGGGCAGAGTGGTAGGAGATGACTTTGGAGGGGTGGTCAGGAGCCACGTTATACAGGGCCTGAGGGCCCCAGTAAAGGGTTTGAATTTTGTTCTAGGGATGGTGGGAAGCCACTGGAGGGTCTTAAGGGGGAGAGGTCGGATCTGGTAGGGATGGAAGAGGTGCCTGGTGTATTTTGGCTCCCTCCTCTGAGCAAGACAGTGCTTCTGCCGCCCCTCTACGCACAGCTATCCCAGAACTTGTTGGTATTAACGAGACCTAGGTAAAGACATTTTACGTTATTTTGCTATGTGTTCAGAACTCGGAAATCCTTCTTGTCATAATTGTCCTTTCTTTTGACCCACTTTGAGAGCCTTGCTCTCCCATCTCTGCCTGACTTTTCTGGATCTAGGAAATCTGTGAGGCTGGTAAGAATACTGGATTTTGAGCCCTGGATTCCAGACTCTTTCCTGACATTGACCTGTGTGTGACCTTGAGAGAGTCAGGCAACCTCTCTGGGCCTTCGTTTCCTCATCTGTAAAATGAGGCAAGAGTCCAGTCTTCTTGGAGCAAGACCAGGTGATTAAAAGTGGGGTTGTGTTGGGCACATACACCACAGTCCTAGAGAGAGCTCGAAGGTTGGGGTCACGGGCTTGGTCAGGCTGGGGTTGCTGAGACAGACTTGGGTATCAGGAAGAGCACATAGTCTGTTGTCAAAGAGAATCCTGGCTCCGCCACTTATTTGCCCTGTGCTCTGTGTCCTTGTTTTTCCCATCTGTGAAATGGGTAGAATCTAACCTAAGATGCTTCTGTTGTAAAAGACACTGGCATTCGGCTTACCACTAAGAAGGAAAACACACTGACCATTAAATTGTGACATAACGCTTTCTTATGACTTAGGATTTTTTTAATTTTATAACGAATAAAGAGCTCAGAGACTTACTTCGATTGTTTTACAAATCACATGTCACCCTTGTGCATAAATACAAAGGAAGATATAAATGAGATACATGAGTTAGAGAACTCCTAAAGCTTCCTCACAGTCAGCATCCAGCTCATCTAGATAACTTTGCCCCTTGGAATCTTCCTTGTCCATAGGTTTTCACACAGTGTTACCCTCCATACCATGAAAAGCTTGTATCACACATTTCTTGAAAGAATGTCCCACTGCAGACTCTAGGATCTTCTTCGAACTGCTTGCTCCTATTCTGCGAGCTGGAGGCTGGTGCTTTCTTGCCCTTATCAGAAGGTGCCAACGGAAGGTTTTCGGGAAACGACCAGGACTCAGCTCCCTTCCTCAAAGATCCTCAAATTGTTTGTGATGAAATATACAGGGTGTGTAGCTGTCCAGCCAGGCCACTGGAAGTAACGACCAGAACCAACCAGGTCATGAGTGCCACCGGCCTCACCAACAGTGATTGCAGGATGCCATTGACTTGCAGACACATCCTAATTTCAGGGGGAAAAGGTGCTTCCTAGAAATATATCACAATAACTGCAACCTCCCGGGGTTTATGCGGGGATAAAACATGGTAAGCGTGTGACAAGTCTTGACCACAGGCCTCATGTGCCCGGCTCGGTAGTGGCTGTCCCTAGGCATTGCTCAACTGTCCCAGGGCATCGCCCTCACAGGGCTGTGCAGGTTTATGGCAACAATCACTGCCCCTGCCAGACATGATCTCAAGCCATAAAGGCTTTTACAGTTTCACTCTCCCCCTGAGATAAGCCCGGGAGCCCTTCCCAAGGCCGGGGAGCAATTTCAGAGCCACGGGGGGAGGGGCTGGGCGTTGCACAAGTCGGGAAATGGAACAAGTTTTATGGCCCCGACTTCTCTAAAAAATACCGTGTTCTCATATCCTCAGCCTGAACCTGGTGGTCATGCCTCCAGCACCTGGAGCACAGTGATATTTATTTGTTCATTCATTCATTCAACAAACAGGGAACTGATTGCAGGGGTACCCCAGTATGGATCTCATTTTGCCACTATTACATGCTCTGTATGGACCCAGGGCAAGTCACTTCCTCTCGTCTGTACAACAAGGACAGTCGATTTAAGCTGCCTCCCGGCCTCAATGAGGTGGTTCCACCAGACGATGAACTTGTCAGCGCACTTAGCACGCAGTAGGCCTGCAACCAACATTGCGTGAATCCCTCTCCCTCACCATGGATGGTGGAGTGGTCCAGAGGGAAATCCTCCCCTGCATCGCTGCTGGCTACACTCCCTCTTCAAATGAGTTCCAACAACAAGGGATTGTTTTTCTTCCATTTTTTATATAAGGTATAATTTCCATATTCTAAAACTGAACTCTCTCTCACGTATCGTTCGGCAAGTTTTGCCCAGTTGTGCAGCCATGTAACTGCCACCAGAGTCAAGAAATAGAACTTTTCATTACCCGATCCCCTCCCTCTATGCCCCGTCCTATTCATTCAACCCTCCATCCCAGCCCTTACGCCTAGCAACCACAGTACCTGACTCTAGAATTTTGTCTTTTCCAGAATATCATATAGATGGGATTCTATTGTGTGTAGACTTTGGGGCCTGACTTCTTACACTCAGAATGATGCATTTGAGATCCAGTTTGCTCGTATCACCCGTTTGCTCCTTTTTCTTACTGAGCAATATTCCCACTTGGCTTTTAAATTACATCTATGCTTACGACTTGGACTTCTCGCCAGCCCAACTTTGTCCTGAACTCTAGGTTTTTATATCCAATGATTCCTTGGATGTGTCATTGGCATCTCAAACAAAACATCTCCAACAGAACTCTGTTTTCTAACCCAGATCTACAGCCTCCCAAATCTATAGTTCCCTAAATCTATAGCTCCCTAAATCTATAGTTCTCCAAATCTACAGCCCCCCAATTCTAGAGGTCCTTAAATCTGCAGTCCCAAATATATAGTTCCCCCAATTCTATAGCTCCCCCAAATCGATAGCCCCAAATCTACACCTTCCTAAATCTACAGTTCCCCCAAATCTACAGTCTCCCAAATGTATAGCCTCCCAAATCTATAGCTGTCCTCAATTCTGCCGCTCCCCAAAATTATAGTTCCCAAAAACCTATAGCTCCCCAACTCGACAGCTCCCCAAATCTGCAACCCCCCAGTCTTCCTCATTTCAATGATCAGGACCACCAGTACCACAGCTACGTATCTTATTTTCTTCACACATCCCACCCGTTAGCAAGCTCTTGGTGGTGCCACTTCCCCGAATTCCAATCTGGCCACGTCTCCCCACCACCGCCTGTATTCATCCTCAGTCCCGCATGACACATTATTCCAGACTTAGTGGCTTGAAACAGCACTCGTTTATTATCTCACTGTCCAGTCATAAGTCTGGGCACGACATATGGCACAGTTCTCTGCCCAAGGTCTCACACAGCCCAAGTCAAGATTGCGTTCCCACCTGGGCTGAGCTGCGTTCCTACCTGAAGGCTGTGGGGTAGGATCCCCTTCCAGGCTCATTCAGGTTGTTGCCTGAATTCAGTTCTTCGTGGTTGTAGGATTGAGGTCACCGTTTCCCCGCTGGCTGACAGCTGGGGGTTACTCTCTACTTCTAGAGTGTGCCTGCATTCCTTGCTGTGGGGCCCCCTCCATCTTCAAAGCCGGCGTGGAGAATTTCCCCCACCTCAAATCCCTCTCACGCCTCTCGTTTCATTTTCCAGAAAGAGCGCAGCTCCTTTTAAGGGCTCAGCAGTTTAGGGCAGGCCCACCAAGGATAGTCTCCCTATCACAAAGCCAGCTGGTTTGGGACCTCCATCACATCTGCAAAATCCCTTCACAGCAGTGCCCAGATTAGTGTCTGATTGAATAATTGAGACATAGTGTGTATAGACCAGGGGGCAAGGGGCTTGAGGTCACCTTAGACTCCTCCCTACACCTTGTGTAGTCCAGGCTGCGTCCTCTTTCCCCCGGACCATGGCACACAGCCCCTCTGGGCTTTTCTGCTTCCGCTCTTGTTCCATATTGTCTGTTTTTTTACACAGCAGAGAGTGGCCTTTTGAGAACACAGTCAGGATGCCTGGGTGGCTCAGTCTGTTAAGCGTCCGACACTTGATTTCGGCTCAGGTCATGACCTTGTTGTCTGTGAGATCGAGCCCTGGGTTGGGCTCAGTGCTGACAGCGTGGAGCCTGCTTGGGATTCTCTCTCTCTCCCTCTCTCTATGCCCCTCCCTGCTCATTCTCTCTCTCTCTCTCTCTCTCAAAATAAATAAATAAATACGCTTAAAAAGAAAAAAGAACACAGTCGTATTGCATCACCTTCCTATTAAAAAACTTCTAAGAGGGGCGCCTGGGTGGCTCAGTCGGTTAAGCGTCCGACTTCAGCTCAGGTCACGATCTCGCGGTCCGTGAGTTTGAGCCCCACGTCGGGCTCTGGGCTGATGGCCCAGAGCCTGGAGCCTGCTTCCGGTTCTGTGTCTCCCTCTCTCTCTGCCCCTCCCCCGTTCATGCTCTGTCTCTCTCTGTCTCAAAAATAAATAAACATTAAAAAAAAATTAAAAAAAAAAAAAAAAACAAACTTCTAAGAGCTTCCCATTTTGATAAAATCCAAAATCTTTCTCGTGGCCTAGCAGGCCCCACCTGGTCCTGCCCCCCGCCTCTCAGATGTCATCTCCTGCTCCTCTCCAGCCACCCTGACCTTTTTGTTCATCCTCCAGTATGCTCTGCTTCTTCCCACCCGGACTTTTATCCCTGCCGTAGCTACCCACCCTTACCCCCCACCCCTCCCAAGCTCTGCGTCCTACAGACAGTCCTCCAGACCTCGGTGCAGATTCACCTCTCAGGGAGGCCTTCCCTCACCCCCCCAGTCTGATGTTATCTCATTCCCAGTCCTTTCAAATTACCGTTTTGTTATTTTTATTTTATACTGATACTTTCACATTACCTGGTTTTACTTTTTTAAAAATTTTATTTCAGAGAGAGAGAGAGAGAGAGCACTAGCAGGGGAGAGGGGCATAAGGAGAGAGAATCTTAAGCAGGTTCCACGCTCCACATGGAGCCCAACACGGGGCTCGTTTCCACAACCCTGGGATCACGACCTAAGCTGAAGAGTTGGACACCCAAATGACTGAGCCACCCAGACACCCCTACCTTGTTTTACTTTGAAAGGACTTAGCTGTCTTTTCACAGTCTGACATGTGACTATTTGAAATCACCTTCGTTTATTTATTCGCTCCAACGCCGTCTGCTGCTCCCCCTAGAAAGCTAACCCCACGGAGTCGGGGACTGTGTCCTCTCACCTGTGCACAGCACATAGTAGGCACCCACGAAATGTGTGTTGAGTGAGTGAAGGAGTGGACATGCAGTTTTTGGATTGGTTCCCTCCCCTCCATCTCTGCTGCCACCATCTGTCACCTGGTCCCACCTATGAGTGTTTTCACAGGTCTCCTCGCCTACAGTCTTCCAGTCCATGAAGCTACCAGAATGATCCTTTAAAAATACAGATCTGGGGCACCTGGGTGGCTCAGTCGGTTGAGCGTCCAACTTCGGCTCAGGTCACGATCTCACAGTCTGTGAGTTCGAGCCCCGTGTCGGGCTCTGTGCTGACAGCTCAGAGCCTGGAGCCTGCTTCCGATTCTGTGTCTCCCTCTCTCTCTGCTCCTCCCCCGCTCATGCTCTGTCTCTGTCTCTGTCAAAAATAAAAATAAACATTAAAAAAAATTAAAAATACAGATCTGGGGGCACCTGGGTGGCTCAGTGAGTTAAGCGTCTGACTTCGGCTCAGGTCATGATCTCACAGCTGGTGGGCTCGAGCCCCGCATTGGGCTCTCTGCTGTCAGCGCAGAGCCAGCTTCGCTTCAGATCCTCTGTCCCTCTCTCTCTGCCCCTCCCCCACTCTCTCAAAAATAAACAATTTAAAAAAGTACAGATCTGGCCACAGCCTTGCCCTGAGCCACAATCTCCAGTGGCTTCCCATTTCCGCAGAAGAAATTCCAGTTGCCCAGGGTTTGAGGTCGCCACCACCTGGCACGGATGAGCCACATAGCATCACACAGTGGCATGCTGAGTGATTTTAGGGTTATAATGACAACATTAAGTGACACTGTCCCCAAAGCCTGTGTCTTTACAGGTCTTACTTCCTTCTGAAACCTTTTTGGAGAAAGTCTCCATTGGACAGCACATGACTTCAACATCTCCCTAAATACTCGTCCGTTTCCTGTTCGAAGGAAAAACGAGCAGAGCTTCCCCTGGGTAATCCTCTCCTGTTGCACTTTAGGACAATTGCTTTCTTTTCACTCTTCCTTTGCAGCCACCTCCTACTTATGGCAAGTGGTTCTGGTTTCTCACTTGTGTCAGTGATCTGGGTAAAGAGAATGTTTACCAATTGATTTAAATACAAATATTCAGCGAGGGAATGTACGGGGTACTCGGGTACAGGGAAGCTCAAGGTGGCACGTGCAGTGACTGGGGGTTAGGAAACGGGTCCCTGTCCTTCTTCCCACCCACGGGTGCACTTCCTGCTGTTTGCCCCAACTTATTGTTCTGCTCTCTCTTCTCGATCTCGAATGCACTTCTGTCTTTTCTCCACCTTCCTAGCCCCTGAATCTCTCTCCTACAAGAGCACACCATCCCTTTCCCAGACCACAGCAATCCCTCCCTCAAACTACCATCTCACTGCCTGTCGCCCTCACTCCCTTGGTTCAAGGATGCTTTGGCACAAGGCTTTGCCCATTGACTATTTCTGTGCCCACCATGCAGTGACTGAGTCATCAATGTCCTCTTCGATTTCATCACAGTGGCCCCTGGAGTCAGACAACTAGCAGTTTGAATCTCCACTGTCATATCAGTTATGGACCTTGAGCAAGTCCCTTCCTCATTTGTGAAAAAGAATAACAAAGTGCTCAATTCAGGGGGTTATTGTGAGGATTAAATTATGTCCAGCAAAGCCTGGAAAAGAGGAAGAAGTCAAATGTTGTCCTTGGACTCAGGATTTGGGTTTTAGTTTCACTATCATCAAATAGCTGCTTGGGATACTGGGATTCTGGTCCCTTAGACCACGTCTTGGGCGTTTACATAAGACACCCTGATGCAAGAAATGTAGACCAAAGGTGATCTGGGTTCTGTGAAAGAGGAAGTAGGGCATCCCCACCAATTTGGGACGATGGGCCATTCACACAGCGTGGAACTCCCTTTGGATCCTCATGCAGCCTATCATCTTGCACTTCTCACCCCCACTCTGAGCAATGGGGCGCCATTTGGAATAATGGGATAAAAAGCTTTTAGTGTCATGGCTTTGGAAGCAACCTTTGTAGGAGGGGCCAGTTCCCAACTCTCTGTGAGGCCACATGGATTCAAGTTCTGTCTCAGCTGCTCACTAGCTGTGTGCCTTAGGCCTTAGGACAAGTTCCTTGGCCTCTCCGAATCTTGGTTTCAGGAACTCTATACTGGAGATTATGGGATTTTCTGTTTGTCACCCAAGCTGATGTTTTGCAACTGAAATGGAAATCAAACGTGAAGCTCTGGCCGCCCACGCTGAGATTTGTGATTAACTGGGGCAAAGGGCTGATTAGGTGGAGGAACCAAGGCCAGAGGAATTTATGGCAGCCCAGGGTTTATGGTTTTGATATGGATTTATTAAGCACACTCTAGGACCGCAGAAGCTTCTCCTCTGGCCTCCAACCCCCACTCCATGCTGGCAGCGGCATGGACAAGGCTTCCGTTACAACGTTATGGAAAACATTTCCTGGAGCTCAGGAGAGGAGGGAAGGGACAGGGGAAGGCAGGAGTGGCCCCATGGATCTGCAGGCAGCTAATGGGTCCTCTTGAGGCTGGAGAACTTAATGATTAGCTTGTTGTTAGAAAGGGTCTGGGTACAGAGTTCTCACTGAACCCCTGGTGGGTGGGCACCTCATACCCAGCAGCTCGTACAATTACTATGGTCTCATTCAATTTAATCCTGACAACACTCCTGAAGGGAGCTGTCATTCCCATTTGACAGATGAGTCTCAGAAAAGAGGGGTGACCTGACCAATGTTACATTGATCTGTGACTCCCAGCCCAGAACCGTTGACACCCTTCTTTGGGAAGCTGACGGGGTCACCCTGTTCCACCCTCATCCTCGAGCATTCCCATGCCTGGGCATCCACAGTCCAGCCACCCCGCATGCTCTACTCCCATCCCTGAATGCCCTGATGTGCTGGTGATGTGTAGCAACTGACCCTCCAGGGGTAAAGCCTTGATTTGTAGCTCTTGAAGTTCTTGTGGTGTAAACGTCACATTGCCAAACATGGAGTTGGGAGGAGAAGCTAACAATTGGCTCTCCAGCACACCCCCGACTGCATATGAGGTTGTGGTGTGTGGTGGCCAAGGTGTGAGACCACCTGCCTGGTTTATCAGGGGAAGGACCAAGGTGGCTACAGACCTGGCTAGAAATTCTTGAGTGTGTCCTTACCTTTATTCTTTTTTTAAACAACTCAACTTTACAAAATCTCCCCGTGCCTTCTTATCCCCTGTTGCTGGCAGTAGGCCCAGGTCCCTGGAAATGACCCAGATTAGGGCTCCATCTTGGACCCTCTTTCCATTCTTCCAGATCTTTCCCTCTCTCCCCTCTCTCCCCGCTCAGCCCTCCCCTCTCTCCCCACTCAGCCCTCCCCTCTCCAAGAGGAAGGCTTGACTTTCATTCTCCCCACACAGTAAGCACTTGGAATCAAGGCATCCGAGTTAGATTCCTACTTCTACCTCTCAAGGGAAATCACTTCCCCTGAGCCTCAGTTTTCTCATCTATAAAGGGGGTTGGGGATAATAATGTCCAACTTGCTTACCTCTTTTTTCTTTTATTTAATTCTAGTTACCAGACAGTGCAATATTGGTTTCAGGAGTAGAATTCAGTGATTCATCACTTACATAAAATACCCAAGGCTCATCATAACAAGTGCCCTCCTTAGTACCCATCACCAATCTAGCTCATCCCCCACCCACCTCCCTCCATCAACCCATGTTCTCTATTAAGAGACTCTTGTGGTTTGTTTCCTTCTCTTCCCTCCTTCCCATGTGTTCATCTGTTCTGTTTCTTAAATTCCACATATGAGTGAAATCATATGGTATTTATCTTTCTCTGATTGACTACTTTTGCTTAGCATAATGCATTCTAGCTCCATCCACGTCATTGCAAATGGCAAGATTTCATTCTTTTTGATGGCTGAGTAATATTCCATTTAATGGAATATGTAATGAGATCTTACCATTTGCAATGACATATATGTATATGTCATATATGTTATATGTTATGTTATATGACATATATAACATATATGTCATATAACGTGTGTGTGTGTGTGTGTGTATATATATATATATATATATATATATATATATATATATATCACATCTTCTTTATCCATTCATTGGTTGTTGGACATTTAGGCTCTCTCCATAGTTTGGCTATTGTTGATAATGCTAACTTGCTTATCTCTTGATGTGAGATTAAAAATCAATAATGTAAAAAAAAGCACTAATATATATAAAAACATTTTGCATATCATAAAGAACTCTCTGACTATTCTCATCCTTATTTCTAACACCCGAAAAGGTAGAAAGGACACCCGTCCAAGGACTTAGAAAACATATGCGCCATTTATTTTGCTTTATAAACTTTTGTTAAAACACACAAGAGTAAGAAATGTTTTTTTGCTTCTCTGCCCCATTGGGCGGCAGAGTGACAGGGGCTCAGGTGTCAGCACAGGGGCTGGTGGCATTCACACCCACAGGAAGCAGCCCGCTTCCAGTATTGCTTGATGTGAATTTCACAATTCATCCCGATCAGGGCAAATCACAGAACAATTTGGCAAAAGCAATTGGCTTGGTCATCACAAAAATCTAGGAGCATCCATTTCCCACCCTCTCCTCTGTCTACTCTGCGGGGAGTCATGCAGATTCTGGAAGCTTCTGAGAGCTGCCTGGAGAAGAGGCTGTCTCAGGGAAGGAACTTCAGGGTCCATGCTTGCCCTCCCAACCCTTGTTTATTTAGTCCTTCAGATTTCATTGTTTAGGACCAGAACTCAAGTGGCAGAGAGAGAAGAAGGGGGGGGGGAGAGAGAGAGAGAGAGAGAGAGAGAGAGAGAGAGAGAGAGGAGAGAGTGAGAGAGAGGGATTTTTCAATGCCATGTCCTCAGAATCAGAAAAGCAAACTGCTCTTTGTTTTGTGCTTCCCACATTACAGTAAAATTATCTAAATGGAATGGATTTCTCCTGCTGGCAGGGTTAATTGGGGCTAAGGACTGAACCCCTGACCCAGAAGATTTTGCTACTATTAAAAGCCACTGCTACTCCAACTCCATCCTGTGGAAAACTCTTAACTCGATTCACTCCTATGACAGAGGCCCGAGCGACTTTGGGGGGCAGAGGAGCAAAGAGTGTGAATGACCGCAATGACAGAATAGTTCCAGCTTCCTCACCTTGTCCCAGATGAGTCTGAGCTCCCTGGCTGGAATTTCTGGGGACCCAGAGAGAGAGGGGCTGGGGAAGACTTGAGAGCTCTGAGTAGGGAGCAGTCTCTCTGGCACCAGGGACTTGACTTGGTGGCTTGGGTAGGCTGCTCCTGGGACCACTGGAGATGTAGAGGTTTCCCTTGGACATGTTGCCCTCGAACCCCTCATGCCTCTTTCACAAAAAGGAGCCATCACCAGTGGTGGAATTTGGGGGCACTGGAGTCCTGCTCCCCCATCCACTCAGAAGGGTCAGCCTGGGGTGGGGATAGGTAGCCAGTCTAACTGTTCACTCTCCTACCTAAGCACAGTGCCAGCCACAGGACCCATCTCTTTCCTTCCCACTGGCTTAGTGGCATTTTGCAGAATTTTCCCAAAGCCTCCAAAATTCCACATGACATGCTGACTGTTCCATCTTGGGGCTTAATGTTTCTCAAATGTGCTCAAACCCAGGCCTTCTCATCCCTCCCTTGAACCACCCCCAAACCATCCCGCTCCCAGATGGCCAGGCCACATTGGTCCATCTCCCAAGAGCCAGACCCCTGACACCCGCCCTGGACTTGGGGAGTGAGGAGAGAAAAAGGAGTCCAACAATTATAACTTCTCCTTTTCATCAGCAAACAGGATGCTGGACCCTGATTAGATATTAGTGTAGCTCCAAGCCAATCTTAGTCCTGGGCATCGGTGGGGCCCCTGGGAAGAATAAGACTTTGGCTTCTGAGGCTGGCGACAGGGGCAGGAAGCCCCTCAAACTGGATCACGGTGAGGACAGAAGGGCCCTTTTAGTCACCGTGGTCAAGAGCTCCTGTTCTGATCCAGGAAGATACAGGATCAAATCCTGACTCAGCCACTTACGAACTGGGGGTTCCAGAAAAGTCACTTAACCACTTAGATCTCAACTTCATCTTCGGTAACAATGAAAGAGATGATGCATGTGCTGCACTTAACACAGCACCAGGAATGAGGCAGAGTCTGAGACGGGCCCTGGGGGGGCAATTCCTCCCTGACACCCTTCTGAGCTGCGTGCACCCACCCATCTTCACCGCCGTCTCCAGGTGTCTTCCCTCTCACCCGCATTACATGCATCACCAGCCCCCATCTGGCCTGCCCTCTCCCTCCCGACCCGCCGCACATCCTCCCGGCTAGTCATGGCCGAGGAGCCCATGTCTCAGTGCCTCAGTCTGGGGTTCAAGGCCCCCAGGCTTCTCCAGACAGCTCAGTCTTTTCATTGCCTTCCCCCCACGCCCTTCTTCTGACCTGAGTCCTCGCCCAGACTGTTTGCCCTACTTTGGAATGTTGTGTCTCACCTGCTCCACTAGCCGAAATCCAGCCCTTCCTTAAAGGCCTAATGCAGTCTGCCCCTTTCTTGGTGCTTTCTCTGACCACCCTAGTCCCTCCAAGTTCCCGTTGCAGTTGCCCACCTTGGATTGTCCTCTCGGTGTTGACAGCCTGTAGGGAGCATCACCCCTGTACCCACCCAAGTCCCAAAGAACGGAAGAGCCATGGGTTACAGGTGGAACGGTGTCTTCCTTCTCAACAGTCTCCTACGCTGTGCCTAGCCCAGCTAGGGCTTTAGAAATGCTCCTGGGATAACCGGGTGGTTGTCTGCAAGTCTTCTTCAGCCTCTGGAGAGGTGGCTGTGGAGAAATTAGCATGGCTGAGGTGGGTGACGGTGGCAAGTGGAGAGGAGCGTTGCAGGCAGGGGCAGCAGGACAGGGAGGGATCAGAGGCCCCGATCTGACCCAGCCTTGAAGGGTTTTGTGTCTGGGCACTAGGACAGTACTTGGAGAGAAGTACCAGTCTGAGGGGAAAGGGAGCTAGCTATGTCCAAGCAAGGTCCCATGTCATCTCCAGAGAGTTGTCCTTTGGGGGTGAAGAAGTTGGGGTTAGGTATGATGAAGGAGAAGGCAGTGGCTTTGGCAAGAGAAGAGTTGTCCAAGGCAACAGAGGATTTTCCAGCTGGGGTCTCCCCAAGTCAAAGCCCCATCATCCAGAGCAGGGGGTGGAGGGTAGCAATGGGATGTGGCCCGCAGCCCAAGTTCTTGGGCCCTTCGCCCTTTCCATTGCTGCCCTGAGACTGGCCTTGTTGTCACGGCTTCCTTCACTGTGAACAAGTGACCACCGGGGCTCTCTGAGGGGGCTGGGGGGCCGGCAGAGCCCCCGACCCCCAGCGGCTTGCTAGATGACTTCCTGCTTGGTGATGGTCGGCTGGGGGATGGCGGAGGGGGGCTTGACAATCGTGGCGATCGCTCCTGGCAGGAGCTTGTAGGGCTCAGACGCTGAGCCACCTGGTGGTGAGGGCTGTGGAGTCTCAGGGGTGGCTGGAAGGACAGAGAGACAGACAGGGCTGCTGAGAATTCCAGCCATTTGGGGAATAAATGAAGACTCCTGAGTAGGTTCTTCCCCCACTCTGAGACATAGTTCCCTCTTCTATAAGATGAGAGAATTAAACTAGATAATCTCTAAGGTCTCGTAAAATTCAAACCTTCTGAGTTCCAGGTCACAAAGTCTAAGTATGGTTAGTCTGGGAGGCTGCAGATGGGCCAGGTGTGGTCAGAGCCTTTTGCCTAGGTCCTACCAACACCCATCTCCTCCACCATTTAACATGGAGATCTGGGCTGCTTCTCCCAGACCAGGGCCCAAGTCTGACTTTGTTTGAGGACAATGGGACATGTGACAGTAATATCCTTTCTTGGAGAGAAGGGATAACAATTGATGAGACCCAAGGGTCTGGCCAACTGGCTCAAAAAGTACTATTTCTTTGATATTTAGGTAGATGGATAATGGAAACTAATTGGCCTCACAGCATCACACATTTGTAAGCTAACTTTGGCCATGACCCACTTGGCCAACTTTATTCAATGGACAACCTTCCCAAAGAACAATCTCAATGAAATGCAATCTCATTTTAGTGGACGACCTCCTCATCACAATGATAATCTTACTTTTTGAAGAACTTTGTCCAGTGACAAACTCACACTTCTGAGATTTCACCTCAGAATGAAATATATGTATATATGGCCCCCAGTGGACATCCCCACCCAAGGAGTAGTCTCATCCAATTGTATGATGGCTAGTCTTACCTACTGGGCAGTCTTACTTCAAAGAACAATTTTACCTGATGGGCAACATCACCTAATGGAATTCTTGCCCCAACGGACATATTCATCCAATGGATCCCTCATCCCAAGGACAGCTTCATTCAATAAAGGCTATTAATTACCTCGCTGAGTAAAGGACCTCACTGAAAAAAACAGCCTTAAAAAAAGGCCAGTCTCACTCCTCACTCCTTACCCCAGAGCACAGAGAACTGCTGTATCCCAGTTCCCATCTTCTAGACCCATCCTTCTCCTGGCTCCCCCCTTGGGCCCCCAACCCCATCCCTTGCTGGGTAGAGCTCAAGTTGCCCACCTGCCTGCCCCCTGGGTCGGGGCCACTCACACATCTGTCCATTGCTGAGGTGAGAGGGCATTGTGTTGGCAACAATGACGTTCGTGCCCATGTGTTCCTGCATCAGGTGAGGGTGCAGGGGATGATGGGCATGAGGTGCATCACTGGAGGACCCTGCAGGTAAAGAGGGGACTCAATCAGGATGGAGAGTCTGAGATAAAGACCATGGTCCTTGAGGTACATCTTCAGGTGTGGCCAATAAACCTGTTCATTCAATACTGACAGTGCTTGTTGGCTACCCATTTCTGGATTAGTAAGCTGGGGCTTACCACTCCTATCCATAGGTTTCATGAGGGTACTGAGAAGACCCAACAAACCAAGAGAACAGAAGTTGAAAGAAAGAAGGAGCGTGTAAGGAAGCTGTGAGATCAAAATATTATAATGAATAGTGTATTGATTGACTATTAATATAAGAGATTTAACCAATGGCCCTCAAATCTCCTTGGCATGCAAGTCCTTCAAGAATTTGGTGCCAACTCACCTTTAGCCTTGTCCCCCCGATAGCCTCTGCTTCAGCCAAACCTACTTATAGCACCTGAGTGTTCCCTGTACTTCCCTATTTCTATACTTTTGCTCTTATAATACCATATAAGGTATAGGTTGGTTTGGTAATGGCTGTGGTCACTGGTGTGACAATGGTGGGATTTTAGGGCTTGCAAGAGACCTCTAAAGTATACTGTTTCCATGATAGCTATCAATTATTGAGCATCTAATATGTGCCAGGTACTGTTTCACAGCACTTTTCATGTTTAAAATAATTTAACCCTCATAACAGTCCTATAAGGTGGATATCATTATCATTATTGTCCCATTCTACAACCAGATGAGATTACAGGGCCCTGTTATCTCCCAACAGAGCACAAGCCCCATCTTGATCCTATTTTTTTTTTTTTAAAGATTTTATTTTTAAGTGATCTCTACACCCAACATGGGGCTCAAGATCACAACTCCAAGATCAAGAGTCATAGGCTCTGCCGACCGAGTCGGTCAGGCGCCCCCGTCCTGACCCGGATCTCGATGACACTCGATCCATAATTCACAGGGTCAAAGTGAAAATGAAATGAGTTATCATCTGACAGTAGTTCTCAACTGGGGGAGATCTGGGGCCCTCAGGGGACATTTGATAATATCTGAAGATGTTTTTGGCTGTGCTGCTGAGGAGTGCTACTGGCATCTCAGGGGTAGCGGGCCAGGGATGTGGCCGAACAGGGTACACGACAGCCCCCACAAAAAAGAACGATCCAGTCCCAAATATAGGCCCAGGTGGCCCTGGGCCAAGCCATCACTAGTAACCACATCACTTCCAAAATCCTGAGTTCAAGTACCCTCACTCAGATCCTGCTTCCTAGCCTCCCAGCCCACTTCGTCTTGTACCATCACTGCAAAAACTCTTCAGCCCGGCTAAATCTGTCAATTCCCTGATGCCCACTTTTCAGTATCTATCACCATGGCCCCTAACTGCTGGAGCACCACGAAGCTGTCTTCCCTCCAGAGCTTTGCACTTGTGCTTGAGCAACAGACTCAATCAAACATGCAACTTCCTCCTGATAATTGCCCTTGGATACCTACAGTCATCTCCAGCTTTGCTGAAGTCTAAACAGTCTCTTGGCTCGTCTCTCACTGCTGCCACCATCCCAGCCTCAACCTGCTTTTCCCCTGGCTTCCTCATCTCAGTAAGTTATTCCATGAGCGTCCCTGTCACTCAAAGCAAACACGTGGGTTTCATCTTTGTTTCTTCCCTTCCCTCGCTTCCCACATCGGGTCAATCAGCAAATCCTGTGCGTTCTTCCAGTCATGCCTTCGTCCCAGCTTTCACTGTCCTACTCCGGCCTGGAGACAAGTAATGGTTAGGGGTCTCCTGCCTCCACTGTGCCACCCCTGGAATTTACTTTCTACCTAGCAACCAGAGTAGTTTGCTAAAAAGAGTAGTCTGATGTTCACTCTTCTGCAATGAAAATGAAATCCAAATTTCTGACTGTGACCTACAAGACCGCATGTTGCCGATTTGGTGTCTGCCCATATCAGTTTTCATCTCATGACCTTATCCTTCTTTCTCGAACACACGAACCTCTCCTGCCTCAGGGCTTTTGCATGAGTTACTTCCGCCGGGAATGCTTTTCTTTTGGCTTTTAAATGTTCTATTTCCTTTCATCCATCGGGTTTTAGCTCAAAAGTCCCACTTCAGAGAAGTTTGTCTCTGTTGGACAACCTACCAAAATAGACCCCTTTCCAGTTACACTCTATCATATTACCTGCTTATTTCAAAATCTCTAGTTATCCTTTGGTTATTGTCAGTTTCCATGAGCCCTTATGCACACACGCGCGCACACACACACACACACGTACTCACACGCAACCTCCAGAAGGGCAGAGCTCTTGATCTCTGCTGAATCTCCAGCACTTACAACAGTGACTGGCACACACTAGGTTCCCAGTGCCTGAATAAATGGACCATTGGTTCCATTTTTCTGATGAGGAAACTGAGGCTTAGGTAGGTTAAGGGATCTGGCCAAGGCCACAGAGGGAGGAGGTGACGGAGCTGAGAGGTGGGGCCTAGGTATGAAGCTTATCTTTTGCCAGGGGGCCCGCCCACCTCTCAGCCCCTCCTGGGCCTGGCACGGACCTCCCAGCAGCATCTCCTGCAGCAGGTTGTCGATCTTGGCCATGCCGAAGAGCTTGATGAACTGGATCTGCTCGATCATCTGCCAGGTGATGCTCTGCAGGGTGGGCAGCAGTAGCAACAGCTCGCCGAAGCGGCCACGCGAGTCGTACTGGCGGTCGTTGATGTAGTCCTCCAGGCTCACCTGTACCTGTGAGCGCAGCCGCTTGATCTTGCCCGGGTCGCTCAGCCCCTTGGCGTCTGCAACGGGGAGGGCACAGGTGAGGGAGGGCAGGGGGGCCCAGTCGGAGCCTCTGGGGAGCCAGGATCCAGCTCTCCCCTGGCTCCTGGGGTCCTGACAGCGGCTCTTGAGGCCCAAGGTCACCTAGGGAGTCCTTAGCCGTGCTAGGACAGCATTTGGGATCCTCGGGAACCTGGGTACACTAGCACATCTGTAGCTTCCTGGACGCAGGCAGAAAAGCATTTCTGTCACATTTCCTGAGATGCAGAACCAGGAGATGGGGGTGGGGGGTGGGAGGAGTAGGACTTCAAGAACTTACCCACGAGGGCACCAAGCAACCTCCTCATTACACATGGGGAAATGAGGCAGAGAGCAGGGAAAGGACTTGGCCCAGGTCATACATCCAACTTTTGGTAGATCCATGATGGGGACTTGGGGCTCCTGATCAGCATTGAGGTCCCACTGACCAGACCTCAGCTCATGCTGCTCCCGCTGCCTTAGGAGAGTCTCCCTGTTTCCCTGCTCCCTTGCCTGTGTCATCCTGGGGTCTCAGCTTAGGTTCCATCTCCTCCAGGAAGCCTTCTCCATTCCACCCTCCCAAGCCTGCTTTATGAGTGTCCATCATATCCCAGATTTCTGTGGCTTTTCTGTCGCTAGTGGCCACATGGGATGTAACGGTCTCTTCCACCAGACTATGAGCTCTGGGTGGGCAGGCATGTCTTGTTTGTTGTTTTAAATTTTTTTTTTTCAATGTTTTTTATTTATTTTTGGGACAGAGAGAGACAGAGCATGAACGGGGGAGGGGCAGAGAGAGAGGGAGACACAGAATCGGAAACAGGCTCCAGGCTCCGAGCCATCAGCCCAGAGCCTGACGCGGGGCTCGAACTCACGGACCGCGAGATCGTGACCTGGCTGAAGTCGGACGCTTAACCGACTGCGCCACCCAGGCGCCCCAATGTTGTTTTAAATTTTTTAAATGCTTATTTATTTTTGAGAGAGAGAGAGAGAGAGAGAGAGAGAGAGTGTGTGTGTAAGGCAGGGGATGGACAGAGAACAAGAGAAGCAGAGGTCTGAAGCAGGCTCTGCATTGACAGCACAGAGCCCAATGTGGGGCTTGAACTCACAAATGGTGAGATCATGACCTGAGCGGAAGTCAGACACTTAACTGACTGAGCCACCCAGGAGCCCCTTGTTTGTCATTTTAAACCCACTACCTAGTACCATGCATGGTCAATATTTGTTGAATAGGTAACTCGATGAAGGGATGGGTAGATGGATGGAAGGATGAATGAATGAAAAAAAATCAATGGATAAATTCTAGATCCTTAACCTAGAAGGGGATTCAAATGGTTGTCCAAGAGTTAAATTCAACCTTTATGGAGGTAATGCATTTATCACCTCTTTAATGCAAAAGTAAGTTGCAGATAGAGAATTTCACTCACATTTCCATTCCAGGGCTCACTCCACTGAGCCATATTTGTGCATTCCTTCATTCAGTCAACAAACATTTATGGAGCATCACCTACATGCCAGGCCCTATACTAGGTCACCTGCCCCTCCAAGCCAGGTTGCTAACCCTGACTCAGCATCAATAATCCCATCTTATTGAGCAATTACTACCTGTCCAGCTCTGTGCTGAGCACTGCAGAGGATAAGCCTGGGCCAGGTGCTCAAGGAAACTAGAACCAGAAGTCTTACCCTTCAAGAAATGGGGAAGAGTGTGCAGTAGGTAAGAATATAGGTTTGAGTGCTAGATAGTCTGAAGTTCAAATCCAAGCTCTGCCATCTCCTGGTTGTGTAACCTTGGGCAAATTAGCCAATCTCCCTGTGCCTCAGTTTCCTTATCTGCAAAATGGAGATAATAACAATTCCTACCTCAGAGGTACTGTGTTGCAAGCAAGAAGTGGCATAATCCACATCAAGTCTTTAGAATGGTGCCTTAGTGAGCATTCCAGAAACTGTGGTCATCTTCCTCTTCGTTACCGTTATTACCGGAGGTGATCTCCATGTTGGTGGGGTCTAGCACTAAGGGCAGTGGGCAATGCCTGGGCACATGGTGGGTCCCCTCTAACATGTAAGGAGGTAAGTTAGCAAGCAAGCCTTTGAAGTCCAGGCATCTTGATATGGTAAAATGAAATCGGGCTTTGCACAAAGACATAACTATAAGGACATTCTGTAAAAATGTAGGTGGAAAGTCAGCAGATGGGATGGGGTGAGGAGAGCCAACAACATTGTAAAGATAATCAGCAGACACCAAACTAGCCCTGAAAATATAGGAAGGAGATGGGAGAGAGAAGACGGAATGGCGAAAGGGAACAGTGAGATCCTCCACGAGTGTAGGAGGGCAACTGCGATCGGAAACAGCTACATCAAGAAGGAGAAGGCTTAGCATTTTATTTAGAGCCCGAAGAAACAATTAAAAGAATCAGAAATGGTGCCCCCTGGGAAGGAGGCTTTAGCAGGGAATGTGGAGTGGGGGGACTGTTTGAATTTAAATGTGTGCAGATATTATTTTGGTAAAAACGTTTCAGGGAAAGAGAAAAGATGAAAGGAAAGAAAAGAAGGAAGGGAGGAGGTAGGAAGAGGAGGAAGGGAGGAGGGGACAGAAGGGAAAGGAGAAAAAGGACAGAACCAAGCCCCTGGAGCCCATGTGCCTTGTCAAGGCACATCAGCTCTCTGAACCTGGTTTTCCTCGTCTGGGAAACAGCGAGTGCAAACAGCCTCTCCCAGTTGTTGTCCTGCAGAGGGAGGCTGTGAATGTAGGGCACACCACAGGAGAAGTGTGACAGAGGGTCTGGAGCATCGGGGGCGGGAGGGAGGGGCGGACTGTACCTGGGTCAAAGAAGATGATGGCTTTGAGGCAGGCATACTCATTGTCATCTATCTGCAGCTCCTGGAAGGGCAGCACCAGCTCGTCGAGGATGCGCACGGACACCCGGCTCATCTCTGCCAGCTCCGGGCAGTGCCGAGGGACGATGTAGTCATTGCCTGGGTGGGTTGGGAAGGAAAGGGGATCAGGACATCCCCTTGGGTGTACCCTTCTCCCCAGCTTTGCGTAGGCCCTGTCCTTTGCGGCTGCAATGCAACTGGTGCCCATGGGAGAAGGCCCCATGGGGATTATCATGCCCATTTCACAGATGAAGAAATGGAGGCCCAGATGAAAGGAATGAGTTGCTTGAGGTCATCGGACTGGGCCTGGAGCCTGGCTTTCTAGGAGCCTTTCACATCACCCGTGCTCCATTCTCTGACATGACCCGTAAGAGTAGTGACATTCGAGGGCCACTTAGGAGGCAACAACACATCAAGGTTAAGGGCCCAGATTCTAGAACTAGACTGCCTGGGGTTGAAATCCAGTTCCACCACTAACTAACCATATATATTTGGATAAATTACTTTCTGTGCTTCAGTTTTTTTCATCTGCAAAATGGGGATAAATAACAGAGCCTACCTCCTAGGGTCATTGTATTAAAGGAGTAGTGTTTGTAAAGTGTTAAGACTAGGATCTGGCCCATAGTGTGATCTATACGAGCATCTAAAATAATAAATAAACACGCCATGGGAGCAGACGTGACATAGGCCAAGGTTTGTGCCATTCCTGGCTGCGTCTTGCCCCTGCTCCAGAAAGCACTCAGAGTGCAAGGGCAATTCCAGGGATAACCCCTACTTCGCTCTAACTTTAACCTTGGAGGCCTTCCTTGCCTGGTGTCCACACTTCTTGCATCTGAGTAGAGGAGCCAGATGGGAACACTGGGAAAAGTCTATTTTTTTTTTTTTTTTTTTTTAATGTTTGCTTATTTATTTTGAGAGAGAGAGAGAATGAGAGCAAGCAAGCAGGGGAGGGGCAGAAAGGGAGGAAGAGAGAGAATCCCAAGCAAGGCTCCACACTGTCAGTGCAGAGCTTGACATGGGGCTCAATCTCACAAACCTTGAGATCATGACCTGAGCCAAGATCAAGAGTCAAACGCTTAACCGACTGAGCCACCCAGGTGCCCTGGGAAGAGGCTACTCTTGATCTTTCTCCCTTGCCCCTGCATGCCACCTTGGAAGTCTCCTGTGCCCGGGTGCATTCCACACTGGGTATGCCCTCCGCAGAGCCCTGGCTGGGGCAGGCAGCCTGCTTACCTAGAAGCAGAACGTCCTTGAACACCATGGATCGCTTGGTGGCTCCAAGCAGCAGGTGCTCACCGGCGTGGGCTCTGAGCAGGGCCACCTGGAAGAGAAAAGGGATGGTGTCTGGCCGTGGGACTCCTGAAAAGCTGTCTGCACCCCCTGGAAAGTTGCTCCTAGCCAACTCAGTGACCCTGGGAAAGCTGGCTTAATGCTTCCCTTGCCTTTACCTGCCTGAACTACAATAAAAGGGCTTCAGAAAGCTGTCGCCTTCCTCCTACAACAGAGAAAACCTGGAAAAGGTTCAACAGGAACCTGGAAGGGAAAAGAACATGCACTCAGAGCTAGGAGGCCAGATGCTAACTTTATCTTTGAACTGCTGTGGCCTTGGGCAAGCTGCCTCTTCCCTCTGGGCCTTGTTTCTGTGCCTGATGAAACTTAACACCATTCTGGGTGTTTTTGTTTTTGTTTTTGCAGCAGAGTTTCATCAGACTCTCAAGAGGGTCTATGAGGCAGGAAGATCTAAAACCGTAGGTCCCGAACTCCTACCCGTGGACCAGCTACGGAAGATTATGAAGAGTATTTTGTAAAATGCAGATTCTTAGGCTCTACTCCCAGAGATTCTGAGTCTGTAAAAGTGGGCCCAAGGATCTGTATTTAACAAGCTCCCCAGTGATTCTGATGTGCAATTGTGTTTGGGAAATCCCTACTCTGGAAGATCTCCAGGGTACCTGCTCACTTGACATTGTAAGATTCTAGGATTCTGAGAGTGAGTTCCAAGCATTTGGACATGGGTGTTGGTTCCCAAAGCAAAGGCGTGAGCACTGGTCCTTGGCAGGGGATGGGCTTGACATATTCCTTCCCTGCAGAGAAGACAAAGCAGCTTTGGAAGACTGAAGTCCGAGGCAGGGGCCCGGCCAGGAGGACACTGTCAGTCCTTTCCGAACCATCTGCTTTGGTGTTTATGTCAGGCCCAGAGGATGGGAAAAATGGCAACTGGTGAAAATAGTCACAGGCTGGTCACCTCAACGATCTTGTCTGCAAGGTTGGACTGGGGAATTTTGGAGACTTTTTTAGCAGGCTAAACTAGGACGCAAAAATGTTTTGATTGTTCCTTCTCTCATTTATCAAATGTTGAGTGCCTACTAAGCGACAGACACTTCTTAGGAAGGAAGGACAAGACAGATGGAGGGAGGTGAGAGTCACGTGAGAAAGAGATATGGGACAAGAGGGGCTACGCTGGGTGGGGAGGGCAGAGAAATCTCTAAGGAGGCGAAACTGTCTAAGGCATGGAAGGCAGCTGGCACACAATAAACCGTCAATAAATATTTATTTGAAAGAAGAAAGGAAGGAATGGGTGAAGGGATGAATGAATGAATGAATGAATGAGCAAACTAGTTAACTTCCTTTCCAGATCCAGCCCCTCCTGGGCAGCCACCAGCTCTTCTTCATCTATTCTCCCATGGTCACACCTTATGAGGGTGACAAGAAAAGAGGAGAATGGTAAAGAGGCCTACAGGTGAGTCCACGTTCTACGACCAGGACAAAGGAGGCCAAGGATGCTTATTATCAAGCACCTCCCATTCTCGAGGTGCTGTGGAGGGCTTTCGCCACCGACCCCAGTGACTCTCAAACCGAGGGGGCAAGAGACCTGCAGTCAGATCCCAGCCCTGTGGCTGCCTTGCTCTGCGACCTGGGGCAGACCGCTTTCCCTCTCTAGACCTTAGCCCCTGTATTCAATGCTACCCAGCCTCCTGGGTTTCAATGGATTGGTGCCCAAAACAAATGAAGAAGCAAACTTGGAAAGTGGCTCCTGGAGCAATGTTGACAGATTTGGGGTGTCCTTTGGAGGACAGTGTCCCCCAACTCTCCCACGTGTGCCCCAACTATCTTGGGCAAGATGGGCTCCTTATACACCATGAACGGGGAGCTGGGAGCCCTCCTGACATGGCAGCTATTCTGGGGGTGGGCAGGCAGGGGGTGCGGGGATGTTAATGATTGTCCTGCGTTGCTGGCCACCCATCACTGCTCTCTAAGAATGCTCTGAGCCCCAGCCAGGGAGGTTTGGGTGGGAAATTGAGGTTAACAATTGCTCAGCTTGGGGGTATCTTATTGCCCTGCTGAGCCCCTGGGAAGGAGCATAAGGGATTAAACATTAATACAGACTCTCCAGCAGAGGAGACCAGGGCCAGCACATAAGGAACAGGGGTAAAGGCAGGGACAACTCGGCCGAGATCCCTGGCCTGTTATCCTTCCCAAAGTGGGGAGGGATCTATGGGACACAGCATCTGATCCAGGTCCCAGTGTGAAGGTGAGGACCAGCCACACCAGTGTTTCCACAGTGTGTCGACCCTAGCATACAAATAGGTGCTCCAGGAGAGTCTGGGGTCAGGGGAGTTTGAGAAGCCCTGGGTTTCACAAAGTTCAGTTGCACAAAGTTCAGTTTCACAAAGTTCAGTTCACAAAGTTCACTTCTCAGAAACTTTAATAGACTAACATACATTGCCAATGTTTTGTGCAAATGTGCACACTAGAGAAGCAAATGCACCAGGAGCTGAGGTCTGGGGCACTGTCCACTGGTGCCCCTGAGCTCCCTCCCTCCCAGCTGAGAAGGTGACCCAGTCCAGCGACCCTTTCCCAGAAAGTGTCTGCAGAGGCCTAGGGGGTGCCTGGTCAGGAGCCATCATTTGCAATATCTGTGAAACTCACCTGTCCTCAGAAATGTACCCGTGCCTCCCTGGGACCTTTCTGGTATTCCAAAGAATGTACGTGGGAAATAAAATGCTGAGTGAAACCATCTTGGTGGGATACAAGAAAGTGACACTTAGGGAGGCCAGCTGCGGCCTGGGCACAATGGAGGTGCTCCGTTACATGATCATTTCAAATAGTGATGTCTTTAATTTTTTATGAAGCAGATATTATAATTCCCACTTTACAGATAAGAAAACTGAGGCTCAGAGAGAGGAAGCAATTTGCCCAAGATTACACAAAGCACCAGTCTTAGAGCCAGGGCTCAAGCTCAAATCTCCTGATCCCTGGCTCTGGGGCCCTGTCAACATGTCCCCAGGAGACCTGTCTCGTGCAGGAGTGCAGTGGCTAGAAGCCTGGACTTTGGAGCTTGCCCACCAAAGCACACTTGCATGCACAGTGTTCTAATCCCAGCTGTGCTGGGTGCTAGCTGTGTGACCCTGAGCAGGTCACTTAAGCTCTCTGTGCTCCAGTTTCATCACCTATAAGATGGGGATGATAATAGTACCTATCTCATAGGGCTGTTGGATGGATTAAATGAGTTAATATTTGTATAGTGATTTACACAGCTCGAGACACACACGAGCACCATGTGTGTTTTGTTAAATAAAATCAAACCAGTCCAAGGCTATATCCCAGGTGGGCCAGCAGGATCTACCTGCCCAGTGCCCCCACTGCCCACAGACCATGTCTCCTCTCACCTGGTCATCCAGAGGGAGCTCGCAGAAAGCAGGAATGTACTTGGCCCACTCAACGAGCACCAGCAACTGCTCCTTCATGGACTCGCACACATCGGCGATGCTGGCGATCTTTTTCGCCCGAATGTCTCCGTTGATCCCAGAGACGGGGGAGGTGATCTGGGGGAAGAGAAGGAAAATGCTGAGGATGGCCAAGCCCTCCTACAGTCTCTGTCCTCTGCACAGAGCGCACTCCCCCCAGATAGTTTCCAGGTCTGCAAAAGGGGAGATGGACTACAGATGCCTTCTAGGCTCCGGAGGAAGCTCAGAGGCAGGTGGAGAGCAGAAAAGATGCTGAAGAAGTCAGCTATGAGGGAGGAGGCCTCCCCCCGGGCCTTCACCTGCTGCCCAATTCCCAATGTCAGCTTCTTAGAACCCCAAGGAGACTCTCGGCCCTACAGGAGAAGCGGGGCAAAAATCATCATCCTCATCTGGTAGGTAAAGAAACCAGCCCAGAGAGGTGCTGTGACTTGCCCAAGGTCACAGAGCAGGGGACGGGCTGAGCCCCAGTTTGCTAATCTGTCTGCTTGTGCACTAATCTGTTCTCTTAGGGCTCAGGTGATCTCAGGCCCTCATGACAGTAAACTCTGCTTGGCCTGCAGAACACATGCATGCAAAGGGTCGGACTAGAAAGTGCCACAGTGTGCCAGACCCGAGTTTGAGTTCTGCCTTTGCTACTAAACTGGCTGTATGACACTGGACTCGGTTTCCCTTCTGTGATATCCCAGGACCCTTCTAGCTGTTGCTTCAGGACCTGGCTGGAGAGGACAGGGGTGGAGGTGAGACCCCTCCTTGGTGTGGGGGATCCCCAGGTGGGTAGAGGGTCGTCCCAGTACCTGCTGGGACAGGACCTCGGCCTGCAACAATGCATTGATGGAGGGCAGGCTGCTGTCCTCGTAGCTTGATCGGCGAGTGCTGATCCGGTCCCGCTCATTTTGCACAGCTGGGAGGAGGAGAGAGCGATGAGGAGGGAGGCCAGGGATGGGGTGGAGGGAAGGGTGGTCCCCTGACTGCTGAGGAGCGGGTGAGGCGCGAGGGGAGAGAGCTCGACCCAGCAGGAGATACTGAAGGGCTGAACTGGAGTAAAGGAAACACGGTTGGTGGTGGGAATAGGAGGGAGCACCCAGGGGGCAGAGCCCGGCTCAGCGTGTGGGAATGAGGAGAAATGCATTCCAACCCAGCACGTGGGAGAAACTTCGAAGCACCAGAACTGCCCCCAACACAACGGGGCGCTGAGGGAGTGATCCACCCGTCCCCGGACGGATGCAACACAGTGATGCCTTGGAGAGGGTTTAAGATGGGTCTTGAGTATTGAAGAGGGGATCTGTCTAGATGACAGATGTTTAAGCTCTGTTTTGGAGAAGGGGCCCTTTTTTCCCAGATGAAAGTGGGTAAAATAAGCAAAAAATGCCTCTGGGTGACACAGAGATGGCCCAGGGGTTCCTGAACACGGAGACGGAAGGCCTGGAAAAGGGGATCTGGAGGCCCCCACCTGCCTGGCACGTGCTCCAGGCTAACCTCAGAGACAGCAAGAAGCAGCCCTGGGCCCCTCCCGTCCCACCGGTGCACTCTCCTCCAGGAACTCAGAGATCTGGGCCTCCACCTACGGGGGCCCCCACACCTCCCTGCACGTCCCCATCCGTGTCAGTCCTGGCCTAAGATTTAAGATGGACCTTCTGTTGCCCTGGCCGTCCCCTAGAGTCCAAGAGGCCTCACTGTGGAACGAGGCTTTGCTGAAGCTGGCAGGAGGGAGCACGAGGCGGCCGGAGACCTGGGTGGCTGTCTGGAATTTGCCACTTACTCTGTGTGCTGGTAGAAATCAAGTCCTCTCTTGGGGCCTCGGTTTCCCCATCTATAAACTTTTTCCCTCCCAGACCCGCTCCTCTTCAGTCTTGCCCACGTCAGGAATAGGCTAGTTTATTCTTCCTCTCCCAGCCTGGGAGTCCTCTCTTTATTTCACGGGCCGCCTCTGCTCACGCCCACGTGCTGTCCAGAATCCCCACAGAGTCCACGCGTGCCCCCTCCCCCGTCCCCCGCTCCAGTCTGGACCCTGCTACGTCTTCCCTCGAGCAGCTCAGGCTCTCCTCCCTGGTCTCTTTGCTTTTGGCCTCGCCTTGACCGTCTGGGCACCTCGCAGAAGACGAGGGGATCCACTAACACTGAACTCAGTCACGATCCCCCACTGCTCAAAACCAGTGACTCCCCGGCCCACGTGGAGTGAAGCCACAACCCCTACCGTGGCCCCTCTTCTCGGGTCCCACTCCACCCGCTCTCGCTCAGCACCTCTGCCAAGGATTCTGACCCCACCCCCCAGCTTAGCCTCTTGACTTCTCGCCTGGTTCCGTGCCAACGTCACCTTCTCAGAGACACCCTCTCTGACCATCCTGCCCGACGTGGCATCCCTCCCTCATGCTCTGCCCTTTATTTACACTGCTTCACTTTTCTTTGGGGCCCTTATTGTAGAATCCTTTGTTCATTCTTTACTCTCTGTCCCTCGATGGGAAGGAAAGCTCCAGAACGCTAGCACTATGGTCCTGTTCGCTGCCGTAGCCCCAGTGACTAGAACGCAGCTTGGTGCACAGTGGGTGCTCAGTACGTGTTTGTCAGGTGAATGCAACAAGTTTTGGTTCCCAGTTGGGCCCAATGCCCTCTCTCTCTGTGGGACCCCCACATTGCAGCCATCCAGCTTCCTCTCGATTTCACACAGTCTTGAAGTCAGAGAATGAAAATCAAAGAGTCTGAACGGAGCCCCGGAGTGGGTGGGGTATGACCGAGGTCCCAGGTAAGAAATCTCTCCTGCGACCCACCTCCCGGGAGAGGACCGGCTCCCGGGACTGCTCCCCTGCACACGTGGTGGCCCTGCCCGCCGCCGACACCCCTCCCATGGCTGCCAGCTCCCGCACCCACCAGGGCGCCGAGTGGAGGCGGGCCCAATAAAAGGGCCGCTGTCAGCAGCTGCGGATTGGGCTCCTCAAGGTTAGCTGGTGTTATCAGTGCCCAGCGAGAGCTCAGTCACGGAATGATGTTTTCCAAATGTTTGCTCAGTATTAGCAGGGTCGGGGACCTAATGTAACTTCTATTGAATATTAACCGACCCGGCCAGAGGCAGAGAGGAGGATGAGCCTGTCTTCCCAGAGAACCCCTGGACGGGGCCCATGGGGGGCTGGGCTGGGGTTCTGAGGAAAGACCCATCAGACCACCCCGGCCCACCACCAACCTGTACCTGCTGCACCCACCCTTGGCCCAGCTTCCTGAGTGGGCTTCCGTCCAGGAGCTGGGCATTTGTCCCGGGTCTGCCAGTCAAGACCCAGGTAGGTGTTGTCTCAGGTTATAGGAGAGAATTCAAGACCTGCTGTTGGGCCCACTGACCCCCAGCTTTCTCCCCAGAGTCTTCTTCCCTTCAAGGGAACCCACTTCTGGCCACCATGGAATATCCTCTGGCCAAGACTCACAGGCCTGTGGGATTTGGAGCCCTTCCCTGTGGTCAAGAGGAAGTTTCAGGAACCTAGACCAGAGAAGATGCCTCCAGGCTGAGCCTCCCAATGTCCATCCAGGGAGCTTGGTGTCTGCCCAGCTCGGGGGAACCCAAGTTCTAGTCCTGACCCCACCCAATCATGTCACCTGTCTGGCTTGAATTTCCCCATCTGTAAAGTAGGGAGGGGGTAGATTTGACGCCCTTGCATACGCCCGGCCGGTCCGTAAATCCTGTGTTTGCAGCAAATGCTTTCCTGTCATCACCACTTTTGGGTTTCAATTCCTGAATCCTAAGGCCATCAAAGAAGAGAAATGAAAACTTGTCCCAAGTCTCTGGATCACGGAGGCTTCCACTGAGAATCTCTCTTGGCTTTGAGGACTTCCCAGCAGGCTGACGAGGGGCGTTGGGACTAGCAGACTTGGGTAGACCTGGTAATCCTCTTTCTTCCCAGAGCTTGACGGTGACAGCAACTGACTACTTTTCTGCCCTGGCCTAGTCTCGAAGCAACCAAGCTACTGCATGCATCATGATCTTCCGGTTGACCAAGGCGTGCAAATAAGCGTCAACATCTACAGGCCGACACTCACCTGCCATCAGCCAATCTTCCCATCCTCCTGGCATAAAGCTGCCTTCCCTGAGCCATGAAGCACTGGCTATTTTCAAGGTTACGCCAAGGCAGAACGGCCTGGAGCTCCCCTTCCCCTTCCAGGAGCCAGGACACGGGTCTGCTGTCTCCTTGGCAGCTCAAGGGGAGGACCAGGGAACAAACACACATGTCCCCATGGGGAGTGGTACATCAGTGAGTGTGTAGCTGGACTCACAGAGCTGGAAGGCACCAGTATCACCTTCCTCACTTTATAGATGGGAAAACCAGAGTCCAGAAGGAATGTCCCTGAAGTGACACCCATGCCAACGCCTCTGCAGGTTTAGCAAGAGACACATATGAAGACTGAACACATGCAGGCACCAGGCCACATACGGCCCAGGAAGGCTGTCGATCCTTCTGCTGCCTGCCTGTCACGAGGCCTGAAACTTTACCATGAGACATCCACGCTCTCGAACTTGAAACCTTAGGCTGTTGGGGAGTAAAACCACCGGCTGTGAGAACCATAGACCACGAGGCCCCTAGACTGCAGTTCTCAGGCTTGTCCTTGCCTCCAGCCGCTCATCCACATGCCACAGTCCCGCCTCTCACATTCCTCACTCCACAATGTGGTACCCAACTCGGAGGAGAGAGACTCGACCTCACTGAGAACTGGGTAGGGGGAGGTGGGGGGTGTCGACCTTTGAAAAAGGCCCTCCCATCTGAGAGTCCCCGACCCCTACCAGATCTGGGAGCTACCATGGTGGAGTTGGCAACAGGAGGGGACCTTGGGAACCACCCACTGCTTCATAGGGGTCAGCAGGCCCAACTCCCTAACAGGACTCATGAGCAAGTCCCCTCAGGGGTGGCATGCAGACATACGTCCTAGGGAGGGGTTGGGGAGAACAGGGGCTCCGAGGCAGAGACGGGGAGGGGTGCCCTCCCTTCGCATGGGCGAAGTCGGCTTGGGCAGGCTGGTCCCAGCTTCCTACCCTGGGGTGCGGTGTGTCGGGGGGTGTCATACAGGACCGGACGGGGGGCTGGGTGTGCCACACGGCTGCAGGCTAGGGGTGAAGGTCTGGTGCCCGAGCTGGGGGAGGGGAGTGGAGGGGAGAAGGAGATGAAGAAGTTAAAGGATTTTTGCTTCCTGAGCTCAGGCTGCCAACATTTTAAATGTTCCTGAGGTCTGGAGGTCATAAAGGAGGCAGCGTTGAGGGACCACGAGACAGCACTGAACTCTAGTCTGGAGCACTGGGTGCAAACCTCGGATCTTGCACTGACAAGCTGTGTGGCCTTAGGCAAGTTGCTGAACCACTCTGGGCGTCGGTTCCCTCCTCCAGGAAGAGGGGGACTGACAATTCCCCGGCCACCTAGGGTGCCACGTCATCACTCGTGGAAAAGCCCAGCCCAGTGACTGGCATCTGCTGGTGGCAGGAGGCCTGGAAAGACCTTAATAAACGTGCTCTGGTCTTCCCCTCTGCCTCCACCCAGGTCAAGTCTGACACCTCGTTCCCACTCCCTAAAACATGAAAACTTTGGGCCACCTGATACTCAACACTGAAAACTAAGGAACGGGTGCACCTGTCCCTGGGACCGGAAGCTCAGGAAGAAAGCCCCCACCTCCCACCCCACGCTGTCCACATTTGCTGAGTCTGCATGGTGGATACGTGGACGTGTGTAAGGTCATTCTCTGCTCTCCTCCTGTTCGAAAGAGTATATTAAGAGAAAACGCCCAAATGGGCTTCCCGCGGCGGTGAGGCAGGTACGGGTGGTGACGGCTGGGAACCTGAGCGCCCCAGAGTGCGAGTTTATCTCTTCCAATCTTTCTCAAGACCAAGCCCAGCCCCTCCCTGTGGTCAGATTGCCAGGCCCTCCCTCCTCTCAGCCATTAGCCATTCACCCTGGAGCCTGTCGCCGAGTCATAAAGTGTGGCCGCAGTTGTAAATGACTGTCCGGGACTGCGGGTGTGGGTGGGGTGGTGGGGTGGAAGGGGGAGGGCCGAGGCTCACCTTCCTTCTTCATGCCAGCCCGGAAGCACTTCTTGAGCCTGCAGTAGCGGCACTGGTTCCTCTTGTCTTTGTCCACCACGCACTGCCGACTAAATCTGAAGAGGGCTCGGATGGTTGGATGGAGAAGGGACGGCCCTCCCATCCCAGGACTGAACTAGAACCCTGGCCACCTGTTGACTCCCAGCCTCCTCGCCTCCATCACAGGAGCTGTGTGAACCACGAGAAAGGCCCTGGGACTCCCTGAGAATCCAACCCTGACCGGCTGAACATGGGGAAACTGAGGCTCAGAGAGGTGACCTGTAGCCCAGGATCGCTCGACCTGGTGGTAGAACTGAGTTTGGAAACTCTAGCCCCTTGAATACCAGGGCACTGCTATCACAGAATGTGATAGAGCCCATAGCAGGCTCCTGGTTATGGTTCAGAGTCAATACTTGGTTCACATAAGTGACTCTCTGGAGGGGACATAAACAGAGGCAGTGCCCCACAGGGGTTATGGGTGGAGCCCTGAGTATCATCCTGGGCTCTGCCATTCATTCAAGCTGGATGACCTTGGACAAGTTCCTGGCCCTCTCCAAGCCACAGCTTCCTCATCTATAAAATGGGAAGAATAATAGTCACCATGTCAGAGGGGTGTTGACAGGTAGAAATAAGATAATATGTGGACGGGGCTTGGCACAGCGTCACCATATGCCAAATACTCATAACCGAATGCCACTATTTTATTATTGTTGTTTCTCATCACGGGAGATGCTTTTGAAGGCAGGATCCCGAGGAAGGCTTTGGGAAGCCCTTGGGGTATATGGAAAGGCCTGGGGCCAATCCCCTATTTGCCCCAGGAAAAGCATCGGGTTGAGGGATGGGCCCCATCCTCTGAGGCTTCACAGTGGGCTTGATCCCAAGCCTCATGGATCCTCATTTGCTAAATAAGAAAAGTAACAATGGGCTTGCGGGGCCAGTTAAATACATGCAAAGATTCAGTTTGTCTGGCATATAGTAAGTGCTCAGTAAAGGGCAGCTGGTAGCTTTATGCTCAGTAAATGAGGTTCCTAGAATGGATGTTCCCATTTGGGTCCCCAAAGCCTAAGAAACCAGAAGAAGCTTTAAGTCCTCAGAAGGAGGTTGTTCCTGGGACCTAGTCCGGGAGTAGACAAACTGGGGAACATCATTAGCTCAAGTGGACCCACTTTCCAGCTAGAGAAATCAAGGCTCCAAGCAGGGGCTCCTCACCTGCAGGAGTACATGTGGTTCTTTCTCACACTCCTCCGGAAGAAGCCCTTGCAACCGTCACAGCTGGAGGCACCGTAGTGTTTCCCTGTGGCCCGGTCCCCACAGATGGCGCACAGGGCGCTGACACCCAGGCTGTTGGGTGCGTTGAGGTTGGCACCTTCTGATGGGGATGTGTCTGCACCAGAGGAGACAAGAGTGAGAGCTCAGGAGGGACAGAAATTCACGTCCCAGAGGCCCTGCACCCCTGGTGGTTTAGCTTCAGAAACCAATATGAGCATCGTGGGGGTCTCCCCCCGGGGCTTCAGCCTCATTCAGACCGAGGTTCCCACTCCCCCAATGACCTTGGGCAAGTCCCTTGGCATGCGGAATGCCCGTTTTGCATCATTACTTAGGGATGGTTGTGACACTGACTTCACAGAGTCCTTTGTGAGGACCTGTTTCTCCCCAAGGTGGAGAGAGCTGGGCCCAGCTTTCTCTGGGAAGTAATGAAAACCTGGCCACCCGCTCCGATGCATCTGACCCTTACAGACCGTGACTGACGGGGCCGAGGGGGCTGTGGAAGAGACAAACACACCGTAGCATCTACTCAGGCCCTGCTCAGGTCCTGTCCCTCATTTCTCAATGTACCCACACGCCTTGCAAACTGTCCCGGGGAACAGGAAGACACGCACCAAAGACAGTGGCCCATTTGTCCTGCTGGGAGGGTCGTGGCAGGGATCTGGGTACCTCTAGAATATGTCCTGTCCCAGAGGCAAAATCTACTGCATCTCTATAAATCTGAGAAGGGGGATACGAGGCAGGTGGCAAAGATGGGGATGGGGTATTTAGAGTCCTGGGTGCTACTGCTGCTGCTGCTGCTAACTCACCTGTGACTTTGGACAAATTCCTTTCCCTCGCTTCAAGTCGTACTGGGCCTCAGTTTCCCTCACTGTAACAGGTGGTGGTTCGACTGGTCTGGTTGTTTCCAATTTTTTTTTTTTTTGTTAATTTCAGTAGCTGAAGCATATTTTTGTAAGCAAATCTTCTACCTCTTGGAGAAGATACTATTAGCTGGGGTGGGTAGGCAAGGTGCACGGGGGGGTGGAGGGGCAGGCTTAGCTCGCTTCTCCTTAGGTGATCCACTTCAGGAGGAGCCCCTCTTCCGTGGGCCTCTAGTCTGCGCTTGACTCCGGAGACTCCCTTCTGCTAATCCTCTGGCGGTTTTCTGGGTTCTTTAGGCAGGTGTAGGTGGAATCTAAGTGATCGGCAGGACGCGCTGTGAGCCCCGCGTCCTCCTACGCCGCCATCTTCCGGAACCCCTCTTGGAGAAGATACTAAATGCCATGGGCCATCTCCCCAGAAAAACGCGTGCATATGTACACCACACAGTCAGGCGCGCACACGTGTTTGCATAGAAACCTTGAATCTGACCTTGAGTTCCCAGGGCACACCCCACTGAGAACCGGAGAGGGGCATCGCGCTGCAGTCAAGAGCACGCGCTCTGTAGCCCTCCTGCCAAGCTTCAGTCTCAGCTTGCCCACTTCTTAGCCATGTGTCGTCGGCTAAGACTCCTACGAGGATTCAGTGAATCAATGTATGTGACGTGCTTGGTACATAAAAAGCACTGCATCAGCATTTGTGAAATAAAATCTTTCCTGCAAAATCAAACTCCTGGAGCAGGTGTTGTCCAACCTCCGGGCATAAAAGGACACCACTGCGTCTTTGCTGTTGCCTGGCTGAACATCTCCTAGACCCCTGAGGGTGCCCGGGGGCACAGCCCCCTCCACTTGGTGAATTATTCCCGGAGATGGGGATAATTGTTAAGCCGTGTCGGTGCCCTTTCTCCCTCAGCCTCACCTCCCCCAACCCCTGGGGAGATATGACCCCACAACTCCTGGTCATTTCAGTGGAGGCTGGGGGCAGGGCTTCCTACATCCTGGGCAGAAGGGGCTGAGTGCCGCCTGGTGTATCACTTCACCCCTGGGTTCAGCTGATAGACCCATTCTCTAAGCGAGCACACCAAGGCTCAGAAAGGACAAGTGACTTGCCCAGGGTGATCACACTGTTGTTAAGTAGAGGACGCAGATTTACACCCCGGGGATGCTGGACGACTCTGGCCAGTGCTGCTATTGTTGGGGTGCCTGCTGAGGCCTCTGATAAACAAAGACCCTGCTGCTGCTGCTGCTGCTGCTGCTGCTGCTGCTTCTGAATCTGGGGTGGGGGACGGCTGGGGATCTTTCCATGGAGCCCTGGAGGCACCAGCCCAGGATGTATTTAAAATGGGATCCCAACACTCAGACCCCTTCAAATGTCATAAGGAAACACAGCCCTTTCTTACAGATGCCGAACGTTCTTGAGAAGACCCATGTGGGGCCGGGATCAGTTACCAGTGCTAAGCGCCGGGTGCCTTGTCTTATTTAATCCTCTGGTTACCTCTGAGAGGCAGGCGCCATTATTTATTCCCATTTGACAGATGAGGAAACAGAAGCTCATAGAGGAAAATGGCTTGCAGAGCTCACATAGTTGGGAAGGATCAATGGTAGTATCTGAGCCCAGATTCTTCTGGCTCCTGAGCTGGAGGCTGTTCTGTCTGGGGGACACCCAGTGGTGGCCTCTGCCTCAAGTGCACAGGATTCCTGGGAGGTGTAGGCTCTGAAGGGGTGATGGGGCTGGCCCCAGGGAGTAGTCTGGGGCTGGGCAGTGGCCTGGAGTGTGACAGCACACAATGTCCCTGCAGGGTCACACGACACTCTGCCTAGTGCAGAAGCTTCTTGTTTACCATTTCCTGTGTGTTGTCTCCTCAATTCCCTTATGCGGACACTCCTAAAAGGCGGCTGGCCAGCAGACCTGAGGTGATTAAGCCCATTTTACAGAAGATAGAGAGGCCAGAAAGGGGATATGATATGCCCAAGGTCACACAGTGAGTGAATGGCAGGGGCAGACGAGCAGCTGGTGAGGCCGACCATGGGCAGGGCAGTCACATCTTTCTGGCTGAGCCAAAGCGACCACACGCGTTACAGACCTCTGCTGGAGCCGCACAGCCATGGAAGGAAGGCAGGTGGCAGGCTGACCTCGGCCACCTGCCAGCCACCTCTCCTCTGGGGCTGGCCTAGGGCCCTTCCCCTCTAGAAGCTTCCTGGCTTCCAGGCCTCCTCCCTTCCCCTACCTCCTTGCAGAGGAGAACCTCCCACCCGATTCAGATGTGCTCTTGGTGATATGGGAGCAGATATACAAACCTGAGGAGAAACACACTCAGACAAGAAGATCTGCTCAGAGAGAAACAGACATGTGGCTGATGTGAATCTCCTTTGGCAAATGGCAATATCAAAACCCTGCATATCATGTCTGCATAATCATGTTTACCAGAGAGTACGGACACTCAGCACAGGGATGTGCACCGAGCACCTGTAGACAGGTGGGTACAAACAGGGCCACAAGACAGAACGTGCATACAGGACACGCATCCAGAAAGCACAGGGCACACGAACAGATCCACATCCGCGGCACATGCACATACATTCACTGCTGCCTATGTACATAAGCGAGACAAACACATGTGCCCCTAGAGACATCAACAGACACAGACACACTCGATGACCAAATACAAGTGGAAATCGACATGGAACAGGCATGCACGGGCACAAATACGCCAATGAATTCCCGAAGGAATGTGTTTGCCAACACGGTACACCCCCACCCAACACACTTACACAGAAACTGGTGCATGCACACCAAGAGGAAGTCATGAGCACACACAGCACTCACTGCTGATTGGCATCTCACTGAGCAAAACTTCCCTTAAGAACTCCTTTTTTTCCTAAGCGGGGCGTTCACCCCAGGAAAGTCCCAAAGACACCCGGTTGTGTCTCCATCCAGCATCTTCAGGGACAGAAGACACCTTTCTATGTCTCTGGACCTATGCCCAAAGGGTTCGTGAAGGGGCCTAGTTGGGCCCAAGTACTGGAGCCAGATGCCAACGGGGAGCTCACGGTCATGTCCTCACTCTCCAGTGACGCTCTGAGCAGACCTAGTTTTGAGGTAACAGGGACCAGAAGGGCCAGGCGGGAATCCCGGGGCCTACTTTCGCTGGGGACTTGCCCGCTCAGGCCTCCCGCACCCAGAATGCCTCTGGTCACTGTACCCGGGCACATTTTTTTCACCTGGCGACACCCATACTGGCCTATAGGCCCAACCTGCCATTTTCTGTCATTCTCCCCCCGGCCCAGCGTTGAGTGCCACAGACACGCTCCGGTATCTGGGCATACCCGCCCCCAGTGGCACGCCTGGGTACACTTGTCCCCACCTACCATTGCCCATCGTCAACACCTGCACATTCTCGAATTCCAGGGTGGTGTAGGCTGGGTCCAGCGCGGCACTATAGTCGGCCATGTCCATGTCGACAAGGGTTTTGGAGAGGCGCATCCTCCCCTTCCACACCTCAGCCGCTTGCCCTGCCCAGGATGCCCACCCCGAAGGCTCCGGGCAGAGCCCTGGCCCCCGCCCTCCGCCCTCCCACCGCCTCCTCCCAGGGGCCCCCTCTGCCTTCCTGCGTTTCAAACCGTCCTCTGGGAGGATCTGCTGGGAGTCTTGGCCTAGCCCCTGCGAAGGGGTGGAGGCTCTGCCGGGGAGGGGTGGGGGTTAATGGTTAATCGGCTCCCCCACTGGAGGAGAGGCTGGGCGGGGCTGCAGGGATTTGGCTGTTTGTTGGCTCCCGGTGGACACCAGGGTGCTGTTACAACAGCTGGGGCCCTAACTCCCCGATATTCAGGTATGGATTTCTGTAAAACGGGCACGCTAACTCACCGGCACTCATTTGACCCCTGACTCAGCCATGCCCCCAAGTCACTGTCACCCCGAGTCCGGCATTCTAACTGATATGCTCAGACACTGGCAGCCCACCTCCAAGATGCCCTAATTCAGTAACCTCCCAAATCAGTGACTTCTACCTTCTATGCTCTTGAGATGGAGCTGCCTTGTGGCACATGAATTAAAAACCTAAATCCCAGGGCCCAGACACCAGTCTTCTCTCCTGGGAACTCCCTTCCAGTTTCCCATCTCCCTGGGGAGCAGCATGGATTCACCCCTGGTTCCCCACCCTGCTCTCCATGACCCCACTATGGCCACCACTAGCCCCCATAGCACCAGCTGCTCAGGTCAGACGTCACCTCCTCCTGGTTCCTTCCCCCGCCCCTCTAGACAGCCAGAGACGAGGCTTGCAGCCCCGCAGACCTGGATTACACTCAGGCGCCTACCCCCTACTAATCGGGACTTTGGGTAAATGATTCTCCTCTTGGAGCCTCAGTTTCCTCCTCCGTAAAAGGCATAATCGACCTCAAAGGGTGGCTTGAGTATTAAATGAGATGGTATCAGGCAACCATAAGGCAGCACCCAGCAAGTGCCCGTCCCGTCTTCCCCGCCCCATCCCTTTCCTATCTCCCTCTTCTCTCCACCCATCGCCTCCCCCAGAAGGGCCATCTGTGAGCCAATCACCCAAGCAGTTAGGTCCCTGTGCTTGGTTTCATGCTCTGCTGTTGCCAAAATTCTTAACGATTTCCGAACAAGGGGCCCTGCAAATTCTGCAGCTGGTCCTGCCAACCTTCCGCAGGCGTTCACCCTTTTCTTGTCTCTCCCTCCAGCCCCACGGCCCTCTCCTCGGGCCCTGTCAAGAGCTCCCCACCTAGCCGGGGAGGTGAGGTCACAATGAAGGAGGTAGAAAGCGCAGGCGAGGGCAGAAGGGCCTAGATTTGGGAGTCTGGGAGCCTGTCCTCTCTGCCAGCCGGAGCACCAGTGGGTGAATTAACGATAGCCGAGTAGGGAGGGGCGCGGAGGTGAGGTAGTGACAGAGTGAATCAATGAACGAGTGGGTGAATTAGGAAAGGGTGAATCAGAGAGTACATATGTGGGGGAGTTTATGTGTGGGTAAATCAGTGGGAGAGGCGGTGTGTGTGTGAGGACATGCAGAGGCACCCCCCTCATATTCTTCCAGTTAGAAGCCTTTTCTGTGCCCTGTGTAGGCTAGTTCTGCCCCCCTCCAAGGTCTCCCCAGGCCTGAGATGACCGGGGCTGTGGGGGGAAGCCATGGTTCTAGAGGAGAAGAGAGGCTGGATTTGGTGTCAGGAGACCTCCGTTTAGGAGCTATCTCTGTCACTGTTCGGATGACTTTGTCCAAATCACATCTCCCTCGGGGCCTCATTTTCCCCATCTGTAAAATGGGGAGATCTTGGCCCATTTGTCCGTTGGTCAAGACCCCCCAGAGAGGGAGGAAGAGAGAGCTCCCCTTCCCCCAATCTGCACTTTGACATTTGTTAAGGGCCAAAGGAGACTTCAGCCATTGGCAGATTCCTCCCGTGCCTACCCGAGGATGTCTGATCCTGGCTCCAGTAGCCGGTACAGAGTTCAGCTGGGCAGGAGACCGGATTGAGGGATAAACACAGAGGAGAAGGAGGGACAGCTCTGGGAGGGGCCCCCCAGGGCTGAGCCCAGGTCCTACCACCTGTCTGGCACCTGCGATGGGCCACACACAGCTACTCCCCTCACAAGCCAGCAATACGTGGCCTGCACATACAGCGATTTGTCAGTTCTAAGAGGCACACTTCCTCATTACCAAAATGGGGCGTGATTATCGGCACATCGGAATTTAATGGGTAACGAAAATGGCAAATTTTCAACCTCTATAGATGACACCTTAGGTTGAACTAAATAAGGTCTATGATCAACTGGGGTGAGCCATGTCAGGTCACGTGCATGACCCGGCACACATAAGAACCACCAGACGGACAGTCTGCACATGACAAGCTACTAAGTTCGCAGACCGTGACACGAACACTTTACCAAACGCACAACACACATGACCCACTGCTTCTGAGTCACAGTCCAGAAACCTGTTTCATACCCTGCCCATGTCCCACTCTTGAACTCTAACTACTCACACACGAGCTTTTCCAATCTATTACGTACGTGGTTCCTTTCGCTCTCAGCCAACCCCAAGCAATGGCTTCTAGATACATGTCCCCCATATAAACAACACTCCACCTGTGAGATCAACTGGCTCTGTGATCTCAAGCGAGTTATTATTTTGGAGCCTCAGTTTCTCCTTCCGTAAAATGGGCCTACTGTGTAGTTTGTTGTGAAGATCAAATAAAAAGATAAAATAAGCCACAGGCCTTGGAATCAGACAGAGCTAGGTCAAAATCCGGGCACTGCCAACTTCCCAAACTATGACATCAGGTCCTACCCCACCCGGCCTTAGTTTTGGCCGCAGATAAATGGGTTGATGCCTTCTTCGCAGGGACGCTGTAGGCTACGCCACGTGTAGGCATCTGGCATAACAGAGGCAATTATCGTCACTGGCGATTGACTCCTTTTTTTTTTTTTTTTTTTTTAATTTTTTTTTTTCAACGTTTTTTATTTATTTTTGGGACAGAGAGAGACAGAGCATGAACGGGGGAGGGGCAGAGAGAGAGGGAGACACAGAATCGGAAACAGGCTCCAGGCTCCGAGCCATCAGCCCAGAGCCTGACGCGGGGCTCGAACTCACGGACCGTGAGATCGTGACCTGGCTGAAGTCGGACGCTTAACCGACTGCGCCACCCAGGCGCCCCGCGATTGACTCCTTGACACCCTAGCCACACAATCGGTCGCAATCAGAACCCTGCTCGGGAGAGCTCCCAGGTATACAAAGCGACCCCTGCTCGGGAGAGCTCCCAGGGATACAAAGGCCGGCCTCGGTGCCATCAACTCAGCAGCCATTCTTTCCCTCTGTCCTGCCCCTTGGGCTGTCTGACCCCACTCCACATGAGGTGGCTCCCAGCAGATAACAGAGGCCCTCAGAGCTCACCAAGAGAGCCAGCTCCTTCATGTGGCAGATAGTGAAATGGAGGCCTCTAGGAGGGAAGGAGAGCTCTAGAAGGGAAGAGGGGCTCCTTTGGGGCAGCTGGCGGGGGGGGGGGGGTTGCCTCACACCCAGCTGTGGGCAGGGCACTCAAGCCTCTGGTGTGGACTGTGGTTAAGAGCTGCCACTCTGGACACATTTTTCTTTTAAACTATAATAATGGCTAACGTTTCTGGAGAGATTCTGTGCTAGGCCCGGGGCTAAGAATCTTCTGCTCCCCTCAGTTTATCTGTTCTGCTTTACAGATGACAAAACTAAGGCTCAGAGACGGGAAGTGACTTGCCTAAGCACAAAGGAGGGGCTGTCATTTGAGCCCAAATCTGACTGCAGAGTTTAAGGGCTTCACCCCATACCTCTGCCTCCTTCCAGGAGTCCCAGAAAGGACGACAGAATTCTGGAGCCCTGGAGCCTGCGACTGTCATGTTCCTGCCGGGAGCTCAGGGGTCTGAGGAGCCAAGGAGCCTGTCCCCAGGCACGTGCAAATCCAGAGGCATCGTCCAGACACTGGCCACCCCAGGCCACCTGGCATCTTAGCTCCCCCCGGGTACTAACTACCCTACTATCTCCTGTCTCTCCTCGCCCCGCCCCACCACCCGGGGAACTGGGACTTATCAAGACAAAGAACAAAAGTCGTGGGGGAAAGAAGCCAAGAGCCATCTCCACTCTGGGGTAGGGCCCTCCAGTTTCGCCCCTTTGAAATTTCAAATTCCAGTTTGTGGACAAAGTCCTAACTTTCTCACAATATAGGTCCCCAACCACTGACCAAACTCCAGTCCAGGCAGCCAGCAGGCCCGGGGCTGGTCCGGCCTTGCTGTCTTTCCCCTGGCAGTTCTCAAGTCCAGGGGGAGGGATCCTGGGCCAACTGGGGTCTGCCAGGCCATCCCCGCAGCCCTACTCCACCCCACCCCACAGGGACCCCTGCCTCCCATCTGAGAGGACAGCTCTCTTCCCGGAGCTGGGATCTGACGCTTGCTGGTGCCAACAGCAGATACCAGGTAGGCCCCCTCCCTGTTCTGGGCACCTTCTCTCCCCCCTGAATTCCTAAAGCACGGCCCATACAACCCTCCTCACCCTGAAACCCTCCTCACCCTGGATAAGGCCACATTGGCTTAATCCAATCATGACCTCGCAAAACTTCAAGACTGGAAAGGGTGTCTCAGCCAACCCACCCATTTGGTGGATGGAGACACTGAAGTCCCCAGGGTAGTGGCAGCTGGCTGTAGGCTTCACCACAGACCTTCGGGCCCTCACTGAGCCCCAGAGGGTGGAAGGAACATGCTCAAAGCCACACAGTGGTGGGGAGGGGGAGCTTTGCCTTAACAAGAAGACCGCAAGCTCTGTGAGGACACTGGTGCTTCATCACAGCCCTCAAGGGCCCTGGAAACACCTCCTGGGGACCCTGGATGGTGGAGCGTTCGTTCCCTCAATCACTGATGGCCACTGGGTTGCCACGGGAGTACTTCCGAGAGGAAGATGAGGGAACTCAGGGCTGAAGGCCAGCGGATTTGGAAGGAAACAACCTTCGTGTGGTTAACTGATAACTGAGCCCCATCCTTGGGCCCCCAGAAGCCTCCTTCCTCCCTCTTCTCAGCACGATTAAGACGAAATTACCTGCCTGCTAATCATTGCTGAGCCTGTTGATTTTGCCTTAAAAAATTAACTGGGCATGAGTTTGTGGTTTGCCTCACCCCTAACCCTGAAAAGGCCTGGGTGGGCAGGAGGCCACCCGGGTTATGCAAGAGGCTGCTGGCCTCCCCACGCACATCCAGCGCCTCCTCTCCTGCTCTCCAAAGACTAGGTTTTGCTCAAGAGTCAACAGTCTGCTTGTTCCCTCTGCTCTGGGTCCTGAGCAAATTTGCTCTTTTACCAAAGAGAGATAAAGGCAGCTGGGGGGGCAGGGGGGGCTTTACAAACAGGGATGCAGGGCGGCAGCTTTGAGCATAGGATTCTAGAATCCTGCGGTGTCAGAGGCTGGAGAGTGCAGGCCAGAGCCTTTCAAATGGGATCTGAGGTTCCTAGGAGCCAAGGGAGGGTACGCACAGGCCCGCTTCACCCAGGGCCTGCCTCTTAGATGCTCTCCCCTTAATACTTCCTTTGAAAGGTAGAGGCAGAGCCGGTGATGGGAACCTGAAAGATGCTGGGCCAACCTCAGGATATCCCTTCCCTCCGTGTGCAGATGGTGGAGGGATGGGGGCTCATCCAGGGACAGGAGGTCGCCCCCCGTGTCCTAGGTCTCCAGCTAGCCTGAGGAAGACAGGGGCTCTCTCTGGACTCGGTGATGTGTTCTAGACATTAGGGAACAAGATGCACTGGAAATGCCCTGCTTTGCCCATCACCCCCCAGCCCACGGCTGGCTCGAGCAGAGAGGTGCCTAGAGCCACTTCTGGAGAATTCACCTGGCCCCGAGTCCTGTGGGCCTTCTGAGGAGCAGCCATGAGCAGCAAACAAGGCCTCCAAGTTATGGCCCGCCTCGGCCGCGTCCTCAGTGTCAGACCACAGAGCAAGACGCAGGGCCCTTCCCTGACTCTGCTCCTCTCTTGAATCTGGTTCCTCGCCCGCGATTGGGAATAACAATACCTAACTCAGAGGCTCGCTATGAGGACGAAACGGAGCACGGATGACCATGGCTGATGCTGAGGAAGCTGTTTTGCAGGCTTTACACGTGCTACCACGTTAACCCTCACAACCAATTTGTGAGGTAGGCAGTATTTTTATCACCATCTCACAGACCTGAGGCACAGAGGTTTGAGTCATATGCCCAAGCTCACACAGTGTGTGAGAAGCAAGAGCTGGGATTCCAGCCTGAGCGGTCTGGCTCTCCAGAGTCTGTGCTCTTAACCCCGGGGCCACACCACCCGTCCAGGCGCCCAATGCAAGTTGGCGAGTATGACGTTAAAATAAGCTCCCTCCTGAGGCGCGTGCGGGCTCTGTGCATGGACTGTGCGGGCGGGAGAAGGCCTGAGATGGAAGGTCGGTCTCTGGGCTGGAGTGGTCAGGGATGGATTCCTGGAGGAGGTGGCATCCTGGGCAGAAGGGACACCCAGAAGTGGAGAACATGGCGAGTGATGACGGAAGGACATGGAAGCCTCTCTGGCCAGAGAGCAGGGCATTGTGGGAGATGCCAACTACAAGGCTCGGGAGGTAGGGTAGAGCCTGTGGTCTGGAGAATGATCAGGAAGCAAGCCAGGAGGACTTGGGTCTGTGTAGGCGGGGCCTCTCTGAGGGCTGCCTCCTGCCAGGTGGCTTGTGACTTCTGGGCTGAGGCTGTTGTTGTTCTGTTTATGTCCTTCCCTCCCCCCCCTCCCCCCGATTATGTTCCTGACTTTATCTGCAGAAGTGACCTTCGGAGTTAGATGGGGCCTGCCCAGCCCCTGTGGGGCCTGAAGGATGATAGCAAGCCCCTGCCTGGCCCAGGCCCTGGTCATGGTGTAAGGGGTGAACCCATATCCCAGGAACCACCCTGGGTCTCCCTGTACCCTTGTACCGAAGGGCCCCAGATATTTGCCTGAAAGTCACTGAGATGTACCTTTTGGGAGTCCTGAGATGCAGGCGAGGAATCAGTTGTACAGGTTGCTCACTGCACAAAGTTGTACAGGTTGTACAACTGCATACAGTTGTATAGGTTGCTCACTGCATGAAGCTTCTCTGTGCAAGGAAGTGAGTCAGTGTAGAAATCTAGTCCTTGTTCCACTTACCAAACCAAGTGCCTATGGAAATTTGTCTGCCCAGAGGAGAGCACCTCTTATTTATTTTCAAAAAGGCTCCATGAGAGCCCTGCCTCAGCTCAGCTTCCAGCCACTGACCTTGGGCAAGGTCATTTTCCTCCCTGGCCTCGGTTTCCTATTTGAAAAGTTGTCTAGCATAAAGCAGCGATTCAGCCCTGACAGTGAATTAGAATCACTTGGGACCTTTAAAAGAATATTGATGCCCAGGACCCATCACAGACCAATGATCAAATCTTGGGATTGGGGTGAGTGGGTGCTAGGCATCAGTATTTTTTAAAGTTCCTAAGTGATTCTAGGGGCACCTGGGTGGCTCAGTCAGTTAAGCGTCCAACTTCGGCTCAGGTCATGATCTCGCAGTTCATGAGTTCGAGCCCTGTATTGGGCTCTGTGTTGACAGCTTGGAGGCTGGAGCCTGCTTCGGATTCTGTGTCTCCCTCTCTCTCTGCACACCTCCCCCCCACCCCACCCCCGCCTCACTTGTTCTCTGTCTCTGTCTCTCTCTCTGTCTCATTCTGTCTCTATCTCAAAAATAAATACACATTAAAAAAAAAATTAAAAGAAAAAAAAAGAGAGAGAGGCCTAGTGGTGCATCCATGGTCTGCAACTCACTAGTTGCAACTTGAGTGAGGCTCAGTTTCCTCATCTGTAAAATGGGAATGATGACAGCTTCCTGGTAGTCAGAATGTCTACTCAGTGAGAAGATATTCAGATAGCACCTGGCACTATGGCTAGCATGTAGAGACCTCCTGATTCTTGGTACCAGTGACCATTATTTTGCAGTTGGCAAACGAGATTGGCTTGAAATAAAAGGCCTTTCCAGGTCAAAGTCAGAGACTCAAAGGCAGGCTTTCTCTGTGACTTGTGTCAAGTCCTAGCACTTTGGTCTCAGTCTTGGCTATACTCCTGTTATATTGTTGAGGTATGTGTGATTGTCATTGCTACGTGATATTTTACCAATTTCTTAAAATTTTTATTTAAAATTTTTTTCTTAACGTTTCTTTATTTTGAGAGACAAAGAAAGAAGAGCAAGTGGGGGAGAGGCAGAGAGGGAGAGAGAGAATTCCAAGCCGACTCTGCACTGTCAGCGGAGAGGCCCGAACTCACAAACCGCGAGATCATGACCTGAGCCCAAATCAAGAGTTGGACGCTTAACCAACTAAGCCACCCAGGCGTCCCATGTTAAAATTTTGTAATTAATTTTTGAATCAGTACTTCATTCACATGGTTCAAAAATCAAGGGGCGCCTGGGTGGCTCAGTCAGTTAAGCATCTGACTTTGGTTGAGGTCATGATCTCACAGTTCATGAGTTCGAGCCCCGCGTCGGGCTCTGCGCTGACAGCTCAGAGCCTAGAGCCTGCTTCAGATTCTGTGTCTCCCTCTCTCTCTGCCCCTCCTCTGCTCATGCTCTGTCTCTCTCTCAAAAATTAACATTAAAAATTTTTTAAATGAGAACAATAAAAAAAACTTTGAGAAGTCTTGGTCCCCTTCTCCCCACTGCCCACCAGTCCACCCCTTGTCCTCACCACAGGCAACCACTCCTCTCACTTCTTTACGCCTCTTCCTGGTTTGTTCCACGCTTACCAGATCGGGTGTTATCACCCTGTCCCTCCACTGCTCTGTACTTCGAGTTGGTGATTTAATGGCACAGCTGCAGCCGCTGAGAGCAAGGCTTGGAGGAAGGAAGCGTTATTGCCCCCGCCTCACAGGGGAGGAAAGTGAGGCTCACCTTGCTGGGTCAATAGTGTTTTGAGCTGTCTCTACCTGGTTCCAGAGCCGTGTTTGCCCCCAGGCCCCAGTGTGGCCTTCCAGAAAACCTGGCCCTGTGAGCTTTGGAGACTGACCTAAATCTCTCTGGTGCTGGCCTGGCAGGAGGTGGGGTGGGGATGGGCTGGTAGGGCCCCCACGGCGTCTGGACCCTGAAGACACATAGAGGCTGAAGCAGGGAATAAAAAATGTCCACAGTCATCCAGATGGTGACTCAGCCAGGGGATGTCCCCTGGATGGGACAGTTAGGGCCTGGCGGCCATGTCCTCCGGTGGAGTGGAGCCTACCCGGAAGTCTCTGCCAGCCTCCAGGAGACAGGAAGGGTCAGGAGGAGGAGAGGGAGGGAGGGAAGGGGAGCATGGCCAATGGGACAGCCCAGGGGGAAGAAGACTAGGGGGCCCCCTTTGTGGAGGTCAGGGAGGAGCATTTGGACTTCAAGGCAGAGGGGACAATGTCATCTTAATCACTGCCTTCTGCTCAGGTGACCCACCGGCTCCAGTTCACTAACTCACTGACTTTGGGCAGTCACTTTCCTTCTCTGTGCCTCAATTCCCCAAACTGCAAAATGAAGGAGATTAGGTAGCTGGTCTTTAGCTAAAAGACCCTGTAACGCTCCCCTCACCTTGTTGAGGGAATCTGGATCTGCCTTGATCAGAATGGCATCCGCCTATCAAAGACCCTGGGCCTTCCTGGGTTGGGGGCCAGGGGTCCAAGGCCTCTGCACTGCTCCAAAATCTGGACTTCTCCCCTGAGTCGTGTGTCTCTCTTCCGCCACCCCGTCCTCCTCTCCAGGTAGTTGTGGAGTCCGGACCATACCTGGGAGGTGCTGGGGGAAGCCCTGGCCCCAGTCTGACATCCTCCTCCTGGTGTTATGGGATCCCGCACAGTGAGCAACCTCTTCATCCTGGGGGAGCCCCTGCTGCCACCCTGGCACCCAAGACCCTGTGAGGGCTGCGGGGCAGCGCTAATCTCTTAATACTGGTCACAATGAGATTTCAGGGATGGTAGGAGGTGGTCTCCATAGAAACCGTGGACCCGCCCAGGACCCATGCAAGGAATTAGCCACAGGGCTCAGCAAGGGGGTCCTGGAGACCCAACCCAAACAGGAACAGGAAGTACAGCATCCTGGACTCCTGGGTCCTGCCTCCGCCCTCCCGTGGTTTCTCAGACGGTTGGCGACAAACTGCACCCCTTGTACTGCCTCAGTGTTCTCCTGTGAAACTGGACGGAGCCACATTCACAGGGACAGCCCTGTTACCTTTCTGAGCCTCAGTTTCTTCATCCTCCAATTGGGGTTCCAATCCCTAACCCAGGGGCTTTTTGAGAACAGTGCAGGCTTCAGAGTCTGTCAGACAGGAGTCTGAAGCTCAGCTTTTGCCACTCATTTGGCAGGCCAAGCATTTCACTTCTCTCACTTTGCTCATCAATACAATGGGCACAGCGATACCAACCTAGCATCACTGTTGTAGCTGACTGCTGGGTACGGATACTCAGTGGACGAGTCTCCTCCTCTGCTCTCTCTGATTGCCCCACCCATACTGCACATCGGTCCCCCACCCCTAGCCACTCGCCTCTTTCAAATCCCACAGCCTCCGCCTTGGCTCTGGCCTTTGCACATGCCAGGCCTTCTGCCCAAAGCTGCTGTCACACCTTTTTATTCTCCCCTTCCCCCTCCAAGCTCCATCGTGGACTCCTCCTCTGGGCAGCCCTCCTGGTTCCTCCTTTGTGCTCACCTGGCCCCCAACACCTTACACCATCACAGTGTAGTCAAATGGCGGTTGCTGCTTGCGTCTCTGCCTCCTCCATTGGACTGTGTCCCATTTACTGTTAAATTCCCAGGACCCAGCTGGAGCTTAATATAATGGGGTGGATGGACAAATGAGTGAATGAATGAAGGACTCTATCCATCCAATCATTTAACCTTTATTCAGCATTTTCCACGTGCACCACTGCAGGTGTGGGATACAGCTGTGAAGGCAAGAGGCAAGATTCCTCCCCCACAGACTTGCAGGGTGCCCAGGTACATTTAAGATAAACATCGAATAATGTTTTAATATAAATATGTACCAAATAACGCAGGAAGCATACTTACACTTAAAAAGTAAGGTGTTGTTTATCTCAAATTCCAATGTAACTGGGCATTCTTTGGCATGTCTGGCCCTCCCTATTCCCTCTCTCACAGAGCTTACATTTTGACGGGGAGGTGTGATGCAGAGACAGTAAGCAAGCAAATAAATGTTTCAAAAGAGAATGTCAGGGGCATTTAGGTGGTTCAGTTGGTTTAGCTTCCAACTTTGGCTCAGCGCAGAGCCCACATCTGAAAGTCTGTACCCACCCCCCAGCCTCTCCGCTCCTCCCCCACTCGCACGTGCATTCTCTCAAAAAATTTAAAAAAAAATTGAAAGAGAATTTCAAATACTGACGAAGTGCAATGGCAAGACGAAACTGCAGGTTGTGCTAGCGCCTGGGGATGACAGGGGGTGTCTTTGGAGAGGGTGATCTCCCTAGTGGCCCTGACCTGCGTGGCACAGTTCTAAATCCCAAAGAGATGCTCCTTTCGTAAAGTCCTTTAAGGATTTTAAGTCCTTTAAGGATTTTAAAGGGCTTGGTGGAGGCTATTCAACTTGAGAGAAGGACTCCGAGGTGGGCAGAGGGCGCCTTGGAGGGAGGGGAGCTGCCCTGTCTCCTTTGACAGACTCCACAATTTTGCATTTTGGATCTGGGCCTTCACAAACCTTCACCAACTCTCTGCCCCACCCCTCGGTCAGCCAATGTCCTCTGCGGGGCTGGGAGCCAGAGGAAGGGGCCAAAGGGGCTGTGCAGAGAAGCGTGGCCACCCGGGCCAGAACTGGGAGTTCTAACTCCGTCCCCCACACCCCCACCCCAGCCCCGCGGTTGCCTGAGGGCACAGGGCAGAACCAGCTGTCGCTGCAGAACCGGAGGGCTTCGGGGAGGAAGCGGCTCAGACACGCCTAAGAGCCTCGCTTTGCGCATCCCGGGCTCCCCCTAGTGGCCAATTCTGGATTGGCGCTGAGAAACTTTCAAATAACCGCACAGGTTTAACCAATCACAGCGGAAGTAGCATTACAATCCCACCAATCACAGGCCAAGACGGACTAATCTCTCCAAAACCAGAGGGAAGGCAGCTCGACCGGTTCACCAGTCACCGCTCTCTGGGTTTAGTCACCGAGCAAGCTAACATCCCCGCATTGACACACCAGCCCTTGGCCACTGCACCAATCAGAAAGCAAGATTTTAAAACTTGCTCCCCAAGGCTGGTATGGCGCTGCCCTTACATCATCTATGAAATTTATATTCCCGACACTTGGTCCCACGTGCCCGCGCCGTTGAGTAGGGTCCCACACCTCGGGCTGGCTCCACTGATAGTGTGCATTTGCATTCAGGGGCATTTATGTATTTTCACATTTAAAGATAGTAATAGCATTAAATATCATCCCCCCCATTATAGAAATTAATGTATGGGTCTGGGAGAGTGGAGAACGTAGGACCTTGGGAGTAGACACACCAGAACTGGAGTTCAGTTACTAGGTTAGTGAAGGACAATTCACTCCCCCTTCCTCATGCTTTGAAAGAGAACAATAGTAATCACACCTGCATTGTCATAGTCCATCACCCCACACCCTGGGAGTCACTATCTTTGTGTTCCTCTCTCCCAAATCATCGGAAAATCCAGTGCTTGCCACCTTTAACAGTAACTCAGATTTTCACCATCTTTCCACCTGCACCACAGTCAACCTCGTCACATCAGTATCATCTCTGAAGGTCTGCGAAAGTCTTTTCACTTCTTTTCTCCCTACCACCCACTCTTGCGGGGGTGGGGGGGGGTGATTCTTTACACACAGACTGCATCAGGCCCCCCCATACTGAAACTTTAATGGCTTCCTACGCATTTATAATTAAACTCATAAAATTCAAAACTCCCGTGGACCTTGTGTGTCTATCCCTGCATCCCCAGCCTCCATTTCATTCCATTCTCCCTAGTCCCGTGGCTGCAGCCACACCAGCCTTTTGTGTCTGGCTCAGCGTCTTTGCACATTCTTTTTTTCTTTGCCCGGAAAATGGTTCCTTGGGCCCTATCTTTGAATTCCTCTCCTTTCCGATTACCCTTCTCTGGGTATCTTTTCAAAGCAGTGACAAATCCTATCTCAGCCGAAGCCCAAACTGCTGTGTCCAGCTTCAGGGAACAAGCAAACCTGACCACAGAGTTCAGCCGCAACTCTACGAAGTAACAACACCCTGCAACCAAAAGGCATCCCGAGTTGCTGCCGGGGAGCAGCACTGGCTTAACAGAATGGTGCGGTCAGACGGTCTTATCCTTGGCGGACCAGAGTCCCTTCTCTGAGAACAGGTGCTGAAGGCCCCTTGGTGGGGCTGGTCATCGTGGTCAGAGACAGACTCAGTCTCCTTTCCTAGACCCACCTTTCAGACTGCTTTACTCACTATCTGCCGGCTGTTCTCAACTGTTCCTCCTCTCTCGTTTCAAGCGCATGACCGGATTACTCTTTCTTGCTTCCTTTGAAGTTAGACGTGACCATGTGACTTGTTCTGGCCAATGAAATGAGAGCAGAAACAACTGGTGCGTCACACCCGGGCAGAAGCTTGAAGGGTCCGCGCTGGGGCTGTTTCAGAAGCACGTACGGATATGGAGTCATCAGGGTGGGGAGTGCACCCCGCCAGCCTCTGACGGAGAAGTACTGTAAGTGAGCCATCGGCTCAGCTGTGTAAGCCACTGGGACTTAGGGCCTTTTCGTCATTACAGCACAGCCTCACCTAACTTGACTGCACAGGATCTTTCCAAAGGTCACTGATTTTCCTCTGGCCCTTATGATTTTTGTTGTATTCGGAAACCTCCCATACTAATATTAAACATTTTTCTTACATCGACACACTTATTTTTATTTAGATTTATTTTAGAAGGAAATGTTATTACTACCAAGTGAAACACCAGTATCTTAAGTAGAAAGCGATGGGAAAATACATGGAATGATATAAACTATTATAACATATCCTGAATTAAATAATACTGTTGCGGGTGAAAGCCTCTGAGCCCTTAGTCTGTTCTTTATATGTTAAAAAAAAAAAAAAAAAAAAAAAAGAGGTCTCTAAGTGCGTGTCAGTCTTTTCGGGCCCAAAAAACTGGCTGAGCCCGTCAGATGTTTGGAAGCGTCTGTATAGAGGCTGAGAGCCCAAATTCTGGAGCCTGACTTTCTGGGCTTGAATTCTGGTTCTGCCATGGACTGGCTGTGTGACCTTTGATGAGTTACTTAATTGCTCTGTGACTATTTTCTAATTGGCAAAATAGGGATGATAATGATATGTACTCATTAGGAGGCTGTGGGGATTAATCATGCTAATTACAGACAGGACTTAGAACTGTTTCTGGCAGGCAGTGAGTTCTGCATAGGTGTGAGCCATAAAATAATGGCAGGATCAAGATCCACATGAATTTGGAGAAATGTTTTTTTTTTTTGTTTTTTTTTTTTTTAGAGAGCCTGCATGAGCAAGGGAGGGGAAGAGAGAGAGGGAGACACAGAGTCCGAAGCAGGCTCTGTGCTGTACAGAGCCAGACATGGGACTCGAACTCACAAACTGTGAGATCATGACCTGAGCCGAAATCAAGAGTCAGACACTTAACTGACTGAGCCACCACGCGACCCTGGAGAAATGTTTGAACTCGATGAAGAGGAATGAGAAATCCTCCATACTGGTTAAAAATAAACCACCTGGACAGTGTGCTGGAGAGAGCTGCCTTAGTGGCAGGTGACGTGACTAAGTTCTAGAGGTTTTATTTGGTAGCAGCTGCACACACCTCTAACCTGATTTTGTGTGACATCAGGAAGGATGTAGTGCTCGGGTCAAAGGAGCTAAGACATCCTCTGCATTCTACCCTTAAGGGACCATGCATATGACACCAAAAGCAAAGAAAACAAAAATAAACAGGTGGGACTACATGAAACCAAAAAAAGCTTCTGTACAAAAAGGGAAACCATCAACAACATGAGAAGGCACCTGGAACAGGAGAAAATGTTTGCAAAGTCTATATCTGATAAGGAATTAATATCCAAAATATATAAAGAATTCCTGTGTCATAGGATGGGACAGGATGCGAAAACCATGTCCTTTGAAGACTAAAGAACCAAAGGAGTTCTGGGCTGGCTGTTGGGGATGAGGAGAGGGGCAATGTAGCAGAATGGTCAAGGCCACTGCCTTCCATGTATCAATGCTACTATTTACATAACTGACCTCGTGAAAATTATAAGCTCTTCAAGCCTTATTTGCTTCATCTGCAAAATAGGAATCAATAATAGGACTTGTTAATCAATTGCTTTGTGGAGCAAATGTGATAAACCTTATAACCTGGCAGATAGTTGCCTATCGTGTAGTTGTGTTACTTAAGTCAAAGTACTTTATGTTGGAAAAGATGCTTCTCTCTTCTCATAGCCCCAGAAAACAAAGCAGGACCAACAGACGAATGCTACAAGGAGAAAGGTTTGTGTCCAGAATTAGGATTTTTCTACCAGATACGATAGTTCTAGCAGGAGAAAAGCTGCTTTATTAAGTAGTGAGCGTCTTGTCATTGGAAGCATCAAGCCCAAGCTAATTGACTACCTGTCAGGAAGTGCATCTATCCTGGATATTGGGAAGTACTACCTATCCTGGAAAGGATCCCAGTAATCAGTCAAAGGTTGAATCAAAGTAGCATCTCTCAGGTGCAGAAGTCTTAACTAAAATTCGATCAAAACCAAACTCATGTTGGAAAAACTGGGTCTCCCCATGCAACGAATGAAACTGGACTCCTAGCTTACACCATATATAAAAATTAACACAGAATTGATTAAGACCTCAACATAAGAGCTAAAATTATGAAACTCTTAGAAGAAAACATAGGAGAAAATATTCACAACACTGGATCTAGCAGTGATTTCTTGGGATACGACACCAAAAGCACAGGAAACAAAAGAAAAAATTGATTGACTGGACTACATTGCAATTAAAAACTTTTGTGCACCAAAGAACACTATGAATGGAGTGAGAGAGTAATCCGTGGAACGGGAGAAGATCGTTGTAAATCACATAGCCGGTAAGGGGTTCATATCCAGAGTATATAAATTCCTGCAACTCAACAACAATAACAAAACCAGATTTTAAAATGGGCAAAGGATGTGAATAGACATTTCTTCAAAGAAAATATATGAATGACCAAGAAGCACATGAAAAGATGCTCCATATCACTAATCATGAGTGAAATGCTAATCAGTGCAAAACCACAATGAGATACCACTTCATACCTGTTAGAATGGGTAGGATAAAAAACAACAAACAGATCATAACAAGCGTTGGTGGGTATATGGAGAAATCAGAACCCTTTCAAACTGCCAGTGGGAATATAAAATAATGCAGCTACTATGGAGGGCAGTCTGGCAATTCCTTAGAAAAAATTGAAACTAGAATTACCATTTGATTCAACAATTTCACTTCTGGGTATATACCCAAAGGCATGGAAAGCATGGTCTGGAAGACATGTTTGACACTCATTTCATAGCCAGCGTTATTCACAACAGCCAAAAGGTAGAAGCAACCCAACCATCAAGCGACAGATAAACAGGAAAACAGGAAAAATCACATGTGATATATACATATAATGGAATATTATTCAGCTTTTTTTTTTTTTTAAGTTTATGTATTTATTTTGAGAGAGAGAGCAGGGAGGGGCAGAGAGAGAGAGAATCCCAAGAAGGCTTGAGAAAGTTATTTTGAGAGGGGAGGGGCAGAGAGAGAGAGAGGGAGGGAAAGAGAGAAGTGGGGCTCACCTGAAGTGGGGCTTGAGCTTGCCCAATGTCAGACACAAACTCATGAACTGTGAGATTGTGACCTGAGCCCAAGTCAGATGCTTAAGGACTGAGCCACCCAGGCACCCTGGGGACTTTTTTAAAATTAAACTTTTAATTTTGGTATAAATGTGGATTCACTCACCTGGGTTTTAAAAATATTTTTTTTTTAATGTGGCTACTAGAGGTAGAAAAGCAGAACAACATACAGAGCCTAGGAACAGGTCTACATATATTTGAAAATGAGAGACAAAAGGAAATTGCACTGCATGTCAATGGAGAAAGGATGTCCTGGTCAAAAATGGTTCAGGGCCAATTGGTTCTCCGTATGAAGGAAAATAGAATGGCATCTATTTTGTACCGCACATAAAAATCGGTTCCTATGGGGGCCCCCGGGCGGCTCAGTTGGTCAAGTGTCTGACTCTTGATTTCAGCTCAGGTCACGATCTCATGGTTCATGAGTTCAAGCCCCCTGTGGGGCTCTGCGCGAACAGTGCAGAGCCTGCTTGGGATTCTCCCTCTCTCTCTGTGCCTCCCTTGCTTGTGCATGCACGTGCGTTTTTTTTTTCCTCTCTCTCAAAAATAAATAAACTTTAAAAAATCAATTTCTATGAATAAACACCTAAATATGAAAAACAAAACTTTAAAACTTGAAGAAAACAGTACGTATCATATCTTTACAATCGCAGGGCACTGCGGGATTTTATGGACAAGATACAATAAGCACAAGCCATAAAGGAAAAGATTAGTAAATTTAACAACCTGATTTATAATTTAACCAGAACGTAACTACCGTGTAACTGTAAACTTCTGTACAACAAAAGAGGCTCTAAAGGAAGTGAAAAGACAAGCTGGGTCTAATCAAAGATATTCTTGGCTAATAGAACTGAAAAAGGATTTGGATCAGGAAGAAATAGTTCCTGGGGCGCCTGGCTGGCTCAGTCTGTAAAGCACGTCAGTCTCGGGGTTGTGAGGTGGAGCCTCTCGTTGGGCATATAGATTACTTAAAAATAAAATCTTAAAAAAAAAATAGAAGAAATAGTTCCTTCAAATGATAAGAAAAGGTAAATAATGTAACCGAAAAACGGGCAAAGGATGTGAACAAGTACCCTGACAGTTCAAAGTCAAAGGGCAAAAGAGCATTTCCCTCTAGTAGTAGGGGAAATACAAGTTCTTATTTCACATCCATCATCTTTTGGGGTGCTCCTGAAACGCTGCTGACCGACGTGGCAGTTGGGGGGCAAGATGGAGCGACTTACCAATGTCTCATCACAGTGGAGATGTCCACTGCCTGAGCTCCAGAAATTCCACTCCTACGTGTTATCCTAGAGAAGCTCGCAGCCACAGGCATAAGGATGTTCTTTGTGGCCCTGTTTAAGATAGTGAGAAACTGGAAACAACTCCACTGTCAAAAACCAGAATAAGTACACTTGGGACATTCAGACACAGCACTTTCAATGAGTGACCTCTAGTCCTGCTTGTATCTGCATGGGAAGATCCAAATAGCTCCTATATGAGTGAACAAAAGAAGGTTGCTCAGGGAAACGTATAACATGCCGTTTGAATACGTTTTTCAGATATAAATAACATTATCCATTGTTTACGTAGCCACGTGTAGTAGAAACATAAAAACATGCCTGGTAATGATAAACGGCAAAAGTTGACCACGGTCACCTCCGAGAGGGGTGGCAGGGGGATGGGATTGGGGAGAGGTACAAGGGGGCTTCAACGCTAAGTATAATATCTCACTTTTCATGAAAAAAAAAAAATGAATCCAGTGAAACGATGGTCATGCAGTAAGATTTCACAAAACTGAGTGATGGGTACATCGATGTTCACAATGCTGTTCTCTGTACTTCCCTGTGTGTTTGTAATATTTCCTACTTCACAAGAGAAAAGGAAAGGTATTATGAAAAATTAACTTTCTACACATCAGCAATAGACAATTCAAATGTAATTTTTGGAACTTTTTTTTTTTTAGATGTTTACTTATTTTTGAGAGAGAGAGAGACAGACAGAGTATGAGCAGGGGAGGGGCAGAGAGAGAGGGAGACAGGATCTGAAGCAGGCTCCAGGCTCAGAGTTGTCAGCACAGAGCCCGATGCAGGGTTCGAACTCATGGATAGCGAGATCATGACCTGAGCTGACAGACGCTCAACCAACTGAGCTGCCCAGGTGCCCCTCAGATGTAATTTTTAAAAATCACACTATTTAAAATATCTGAAAAAAAGTATTATTTTTTTTTTTAATCTAGGCATGTATCTAAGCTATAGCATTTCTCTGCTTGGGGAGCAGGGAGAGCTTTACTGGATGTTAATGTTCAAGGGGCTCTGATGAACCACGTGGGCACAATGGAGTTGTCTGTTGAAGACACACTGTCATACGTTAAGGGCTCTGAGAAGTGTTCTGTACTGAAATGTGCACAGCTCTCTTCAACCCAGCATTTTTCAGACATTTAACAGTAGAATCTTTCTTGTCTGAGTGGCCTTGGGAAGGTCTGCCCTAGTGACCTCCACGGTCTGCCTTCCTAGTTTTGCCCGTGCCACTAACTTGCTGTAGACTTTTGGCCAAATCACCTTTCCTCCTGGAGCTTTGGTTTAAGATATTAAATGGGTGTGTGAAGATGAGACTCTTAAGATTTCTTACCTGTTTCCAGATCCAATGCCCCCCGTTGGAGCCCCGTGTTAGGGTGACATTTCCACTTAATTTTAGCCCTCCTCTCTCTGTTAACAAATTTATTATTTTTTAAGCAGGTTCGTGGAAGGAGAATTATGAAAATGCACCAAGGCAAAATAAAAAATGATTAAAATTATCCCATATTGCCACTACGGGCCCTTTTTCAAAGGTATGATGAAAGCAAGCATTTATGGGGCACTTCTGTGCAAAAGCACTGTGCTAGGGTAGGTCTGTTCTTATCCTCATTTCACAGATGAGCAGACTGAGGGGCAGAGAGGTACTGTCACCTATCTAAGGCATGTGGCTTCCATGGCTCTAACCCAAGTCTTCCTGACTCTGCAGCACAAGTTCTCAGCCACTACCAGACAAGGTCGCCCCATGGGAAGGGGGTCTTCATGACCTGCCAAGATTCCTTTTTCTTCCTGCTTCCTGAGTCCTTCAGGGTTCTCTCATCTCCCCAGGGGAGCTGTGGACATTATCTCTTCCAAAAACAAAGTCTGTGCCTTCACTATAGAAGGACCTGTGTCCCTCCCCCAAACCCAGTCTACCTTATCTCTGGAAAAACTATGACTTGCCCTAGAGAAGGGGGAAAAATAAACTCCTCCCCACCCCAGCTCCACCCCCAAAGTCACTGGATTTGGGGTAAATTCAGCAGGCTGGAGACGGAAGAATGGATGTGTAATGAAGTTTCAAATTGACTATTGTTTTATGTGAATGTCTGATAAAGAAAACACAATGGCCGCCAGATGGGGGCTAGGAGGTGAGATTTCCCAGGTGGAGAATTCTAGAAGACAGGCCTGGAGTTCTGGAGCCAGGGTCCTCCAGACAGGCAGGCAACAAGGGTGGGGACACCAGAGATAAATGTAGGCAGGGGAGAAGAGCCAGCCAGGGACACCAGCCCAAGTGGTTTGGCTAGGACTGGTCTAGTCAGCATGGGACATGGAGGCGGGATGAGTTAGCAGTGAACTCGGCCACTCCTATGGCATCCAAAGGGCTAGAACAACACTGTTCAACGGAAATACAATGGAAGCCATGTATGTAACTTTAAATGTTTCAATAGCCACATTAAAAAATGGTACATCTATAAAACAGGAGATTGTTCTCAGAAATAATGAGCTTTTGCTTGGTCAAAGCAATCAGGGGTATCAAACTCAACTGCCCTCAGTGGTATATGGTATATAAGCATATTTCACACTTTGCTGTAGGAAAAACAGTGCAGCAAACAATGTTTTATGTTCACTAGTATAACTTCAGTGTGGGGACATAAAGGAATGGTGGGGACTGCAGCAAGTTAGAGAAAGCACACCCGGTTGAAATTGTTTCAGTGGACTTTTGCCTCGAGGCTATGGGAAATCAGTGTTGCCAGAGCCTCCCATTTTTTGAAAGGGGCAGGAAGTTGGGATTTCTAAAGGTTAGCAGTCAATTCAAATTGTATCAAAAAAATCCAAACTGGCTGGGCTGGATCTCAACCTCTGATCTCCCATGAAACCCTCCACCATGTTTTACAGAGAAGGAAACTGAGGTTCAGAGTGGTTAAATATTTTCCCATCTCCTAACAGAGAACTGTCTCTTCCGGTCATTTCTACTACATCTCCTAATAACCAGCGTTGACTTTTTTCACTATTCTTTTTGAGAATTTACTAGGTGCTGGGTTCTGTGCTGAACATATGATACCATGAAGGAGGTACTGTTTATGATGCCAGATTTAAAGTTTATTTTGAGGGAGGTGAGGAGGGACAGAAAGAGAAAGAGAATCCCAAGCAGGCTCCGTGCTGTCAGTGCAGCGCCTGACGCGGGGCTTGCACTCATGAAACCGCAAGATCGTGAGCTGAGCTGAAACCGAGAATCAGACACTTAACTGACTGAGTCAACCAGATGCCCCATGATGCCAGACTTAGAGAGGGGAAACCAAGGCTCAGAAAAGTGGAATAAATTGCCTGAGGTCACGCTGTGGGGCTTGACCCTGCATCTATTTTGATTCCAAGAGTCTAGATGCTCCCTCTGGCTATGCCTCTCCCACCCTACAGCACAGGAACTCAGAGAGCAAGGAGCCTGGGGGTTTTCACGCGGGGCTCCTCCAAAGGGCCTGGAGCGACAGTTCGGCCAGCTTCCTGCACCTCCACACTTACTGTAAGTGCCTCCATGGTATCCTTCCTGGGAATTGGCTTCTGGGTAAGATTTTGTTTGAAGACACAATGCCACTGCCGTTTTATTTGTTTGTTTAAATTTGGAAACCCTGGACCTGCCCTGGTCCCTTGGTTTACAGAGGAGGAAACTGAGACCCAGAGATGGCAAGTGCCTGAGGTCCCTCTCTGCAAGTCAGGGCCAGAGCAGGGACCAGAATTGGGGCCTGGAGGCCCAGCCTGGGAAGCTGCCCGCTGGGTGTGCCAGGGCCTCCCTCCAGCTCCTCTGGGCTCTGCCCAGGGAAGGGCCAACTGTTCTCTGTCTCACCACAGACTCCGCCCTTCCTCATGCCTGTTTGGATAACTTTTCGACCTGTTCCTTCACAAGTTCTCCCCAAGGTGTGGCTGCCTCTGCTGCTTGTCCCAGGGAATCCTGGGGCCTTGGCCGTGTGGCGGCTCAGGCTTGGCCGGGCCCTCAGTAGACGGTTGTCAAACAGTGGCTGTCTGAGCAGAGGGAGGCCTGTTTACCCAGGGCAGAACCCAGGCAGAGGCTGCAGCTTCCTCCCCATCCCGCTGGCCCATCCAGCCCCTCAGCATACTAACTCAGCTGCCCCTGTCTGAATTTGCTCATTCTACAAATATTTATGGAGCACCTACTGTGTGCCAAGCACTGTTCTACATGCTGAGGATTTAGCAAAAGCAACAAGACACCAGATTCCCTGCTCTCATGGAACTTACATTGTAGTGGAGGAGACAGATGATAAACAGATCAATGAATGCACAATTCCAGAGCTGTAGAAGATAACAGGATTGATAGTGATGAGTGGAGGTGGGGCAGTCTTAGATTTGGGTGGTTCAGGAAGGCTGCTCTAAGTGGAAAACTTTTCAGTTAAGACCCAGACTATGAGAAGAAATCCATTATGGGAAGATCCAGGGAAAAGGATGTTCCAGGCAGAGGGAACAGCAAGTACAAAGGCCCTGGGGCAGGAATATGCTTGACCTTATTGAAGGACAGTTAAAAGGCCACCGTGGCTGAACTAGAGTGAGAAAAAGGGACAAAGACAGGAGAGACCAAAAGAGGGACAGCCAAGAATCAGACTGCATGGGGCCTCTTAGGTTAGGGAAAAGAACTTGGGAGACAGAAAGGTGCTGAAAGGTGTTCAGCAGGGATTTTAAACATGAACCTTAACTCTGCTTTTCCCTTCTGGGGCTTTCTGCCCCAGGGCTCTTGTTTCCACGTACACTTGAACGTGTTTGAAATAGTGTTTATTCTTTTTTCCATTTTAATTTTTTTTTTCAAAATTTTAATCAAAGCTGTATAGGTGCACAGTTGAAAAAAATAAAATACTCTTACCAAGCTAATAATCAGTAATAGTACTTGTCCACCAACTCGTTCCTGAACCTGATTCCCACCATCCAGAGGCAGCTATTTTAGCTAGCTTTCCTCTATATTTCTACCTATCTTGGTTATACTACTACTTCTCAGTTTTTCAGTCTTAGATGTAATGTGTTAACTTGCTAATAGGAAAGATCCTATAGAACTATTTCCCAATTTGGAGATAAGCCTATATTCATCGTTTTAATAACAACGTGGCTATTATTCACAGCTGATGTCATCTGTATATGAACCAAGAGCTTTTCCTGCACGGTCTCAGTTAATCTTCACAATAACCCTGTAAGATACGTGTTGGTCAACATAACAATCCTTTCACTTTATATATGACACTGGTTGTACCTGCAGAGCTATCCTGAGAGGTAAGCAGAACTGGCATTATTAACCCATTTTTCACAAGAACACATGGAGCTCAAAGTGATATAGTTCTGCCCATCACAGTGGGAGTGCAGTGGTTAACATAAAAGTCATCTTCCAGCCAAGATGGAAGGAGCTGGGGTTCCTGTGTGAAGGACATCATACATTTGGGTGTGTTTGTTACACCAGCCAGCATCGCTCTTACTAACGCAATGCCTGGGTTTGAATCCTAGCTCTGCCTCTTTAAGTCTGTGTGGTTTGGGGTAAGTTACCTTTCTGAGCCTTTGTTACCTCTTCTGAGAAATGGGTATGATGGCAGTACCTACCTACCTCAATAGGCAGTTGTAAGAATTAAAGGAAGTGATTTTTACATATTGTTTAGAATGGTGCCTGGTCCATAGTAAGTACTATAGACTATCAAATAAATCAGAGCTAGAATATGAATGAGCCGGAACCCATATCTGGGGCCATGTGATGCCAAGTTCAGTATCTGACCCCAAAGTCCTAGGCATTTTTATTTCTCTTTGCAATCTTTACCATATCTACCTGTTACCTGTACTTTATTTACCTGTAATTATTTACTTGATCTTTTTCTTTCTTTTGATGAGTATCTTAATTTTTAAAAGTATATTTTATATTAATGCTTTAATATAAATGCTAGTTATAATATAAACGCTAGTTATAAAATTTTCTAACACACAGTAATATAAACTTAACAAGATTTTAAAATGTTTGTCCATGTACTACCTAAAATCAGCCCCTGTGCCCTGTGGGTACACCTAAGGAAAAGTACACTATTTTTAAGTCTATAAAGAACCTTTGGGAACATTCTGTCCAGTGGCATTTGAACCATTTTGACCATGACCCTCTATACAGGGTGGTAGTCAAAACAGGGACTCTGAAGCCTGACTACCTGGGTTGGAAACTCAGCATCGCCTCTTAATGCCTGTGTCACTTTCACTGAGTGACTGGACCTCTCTGTGCCTCCATTTCCTCATCTGTAAAATGGGAATGACATTAATAGCATCTACTTCACAGGGTCATTGTGAAGAGAAGGAGTTAATATGGGTAAAGCCCTAGAAAGTACTTTATAAAAGTTTGTTATTATCACAACCTTACACACGGATCCATAAACATATATAAATGAAACAAAGTGTTCACACATGCAAAATTTACTCTTGCTACAGGAGATATAGTAGGATGTTTTCTATTATATTTTACTTCATTTTTTAAAATGTGGCCATCTTTGTGAAATTTCACTAATCTGTTTGTGATTAATAATTCATGTTCTTTTCTGTAGGAAACGCTATACTTCAAGGAAAATTTTTGTTTGTTTATGTAATCTCTACACCTAACATGGGGCTCAAATTCACAACCTTGAGATCAAGAGTCACATGCGCCCCTGAGTGAGCTAGCTGAGTGCCCCTAAAAATACTTTTTTAAATAGTACATTTTTATTAAAAGAAAAGGCAAGAAATGAAAGTGAAAGAATGAGCTAATTGTGTGAACAGCAAATGTGCTGAAATTATTTTGTCCAGCATAGTGAGGGGACATTAACAGACTTGGGATCCCTAACAGCTTGGACACGCTGATCTATAATTTCTAATGAAGGCTGTTGAATTAAACTCTAGGAATAATGTATCTGCTTAAAATAAAAAAATATCTGCTTCAAAGTCTTTGAAAGAGTCAGTAAACTAAAACCTCTTGGTCAAATCTGGCCCACTGCCTATTTTTGTAAATAAAGTTTTATTGGAACACAGCCACATTCATTCATTTACATGTTGCCTATGGCTACTTACATGCAGCCAGGGTCCTATAACAGCAGAGCTGAGTACTTGCCACAGTTCCTGACCTGTGAAGCCCCAAACATTTCCCATCTGGCCTTTTACAGAAAAAGTTGGCCGATTCCTGTATTAAAGTTACAATTCAAAGCCCTGAAGCTTAAATTAAATCTTATTCTATTTCTATCTTGTTCTATTCTGTTCATAACTCTGGCAAACTTTAACAGTTATATTTCCCCCAACATTGTACTTTGAAAAACGTCAAACCCACTAAAGATTGAAAGAATAGTACAGTGAACATGGACATATCCTTCACTGAGTCACCAGTTGGTAGGTAGCATTCTGTCACATTTACTGCATCACTATCTGTGTATCTGCGTATTTTTTATTGAAATATTTGATGTTAAAAATTGTATATTCACATTTGTGATACATATATGACTGTGTGTGCATGTACATGTGTGTGCACGTGTGTGTGTGTGTGTGTGTGTGCATGACCCCAAGCCAGAGGTGGCCAGCTGTGTAGCAATAAATTCATGTTCCCCCTTCCATAGTTTATAGAGCTATTCCTGGAAAACAGCTGGCCTACTAGGGACCACACAACCCAGATTCCTCTGCGTTTGGCCAAAGTCATGTGACTAATTCTGGCCAATGGAATGTGAGCAGAAATGATAAATGTCATTCTGAGTCAGGGTCACTTCTGGGATCCCTGGATGACTATGTGACAGAGGCAAATAAACTTCTCACTTACGTTTTGGGTTTGTTACGTCAGCTAGTGCTGCCCTAAATAATAAACCCAATAAGTTGCATGAGCCTTTAATGGGTCAGGATCGCAGCTTGAAACACACTGGTTCTCTGGCTTTCCAAAAATTTATGAACCATAAATTTTCCTTTCATCACATGTTTCATTCAAAGTCAACATGGAGCTTCTCTGGTTGAACCAGAGGTTGTGGCTGGGGGAGGCTAGGAGCCCGGTTCATTTGAACACCCACATTGGCCTCAAAAGTGAACCCTGAGACATCCTTCTGGACTCCTAGGGCTCCAGTGAATAATGTATGATGACCCCTGAATAAGGAACATGCCTCCTTTTCTCAGAAGAGGAGGCAGAGACCCAACAGAAGGACTTGAGTGGGATCACAAAAAGCTGGCTGGGGCCAGAGCCATTTCCCATGTCTGTGGCAAGGACGGGTCTGTGCCCACCATTTCCACGCCTCCCATCTGCTCCCACAGGCCTGTGTGCATGATCTGAGCCCCCAAGAGCATACCCCCCTGACAGGCTCCAGAGGGTACGTGAAGGCTTGGAACTAAGCTTCGTTCTGACTCTCCACCCAGACAATTACATCCTGGAATGACCAGTTACATATCCCTCATTCATTTCAGTTTGTCTCACAGCAGCTAAAAGATGCCTAACACACAGTAAGCATTCCGTCCCTTTCACGTAGTGGGTATATACTCTGCAGATATTATGATAATAATTAAAATTTATACAGCACTTTCTATGAGCCAGACACTCCCCCCCCATTCCACATATAAACCTCCTGTGATTCTCACAGCAACCCTAGTAGGTTGAGGGTCTGACTCTTGATTTCGGCTCAGGTCATGATCTCAGGGTCATGGGATCAAGTCCCACATCAAGATCTGTCTGAGAGTGGATCCTGCTTGAGATTCTCTCTCTCTCTCTCTCTCTCTCTCTCTCCCCCCTGCTCCCCAACTCACGGTCTCTCTCTAAAAAGTAAAGTTAGTGGCGCCTGGATGGCTCAGTCAGTTAAGCATCTCACTTCGGTCAGGTCATGATTTCGCAGTTTGTGAGTTCGAGCCCCGCACTAGGCTCTGTGCTGACAGCTCAGAGCCCGGAACCTGCCTCAGATTCTGTGTCTCCCTCTCTCTGCTCCTCCCCTGCTCATGCTCTCTCTCTCTGTCTCTCAATAATAAATAAATAAATGTTAAAAAAATTTTTTTAAGTTAAAAAAAATGAATACATAGATGTAAAAAAATAAATAAAAGGAAGAAAGCACTTCAAGTAACCAGAGTCCAGCCTGTTACATAGGAAGGGCTTAAATGGGGACAGATGTCTTTCTTCTTCCCAGGCCCACCCTCATGCAAAAGGAGTGTGAGTCAAAAAGAAAGGGAAGGCATAGTTCCTGCACGTAAGCATCTCAGAATCTTTCATGAAACAATTAGAGAAGTCCCAGAATACTTTCAGAGAAGGGACTGAGCTGCAGTCAAGTGCTAGTAAAATCTGTACAGATTAGGCCCGGCTCTAGGCCTTTGCATATGGTGTCCCCTCCCCTCTCTTCTCCTGGTTGATTCCTACTAAACCTCTGGGTTTTAGCTTCGATATCAGTCCACTCCTCCACGGTCAGGAGGTCCCTGATCTCTTGCCCTCCTCCTAAGTTCCTTTGTGTCCCCATCATGCCCTATCCATCCATATCCTGGCACTCTGTTTTCATTGTGGCTGGGCTGTCTGTCTTCCCCACCCGACTGGGTGCTCTCCAAGATCTGAAGCCACGTTTTATTCTCTTCCATTCCCCCAGTGCCTAACAGAATGCTTTATTTTCCATAGGTCCTCAGTAGAGGTTTGTTGAAAAAGTGAATAAGTGAACAGTGACAGTGAATGCAGGAGCCTCCTGTGTAAAGACAGGACCCATTCTGGGTACCCATATCCTCCCTTTATAAAATGGCACAAAATAAGACAATGGTTTTCTATGCTGGATCGCAAATCACGTAAGGACTTAGTAAAAAATTAAAGATTCTTGGAACTCATCCCAGGAGATCCTGATTCACCAGGTCTGGGGTGGGGCCCCAAAATATGTCGTTGATAAGGAGGTTTTCTATATGCAGTCAGGTTTGTGAACCAGTGAACCATAGAGGCTGAAATTAAATTGAGGTGAAATGGGAAAAGATGTGGAGAGGTGAGAAAAGGGAAAACGATGGGGGAGACTCTACATAGGGAAACAGCCGTGCCTGACATCCGACACAGTCCTACAGTTGGCCAGCCTCTGGCATCCTACCCAACTTTGGGCCCATCAGCCCTTCGAGGAAATGAAGCATCTTCTAGTTTATGATACTTTTCTCCTTCCTTACCTCATCGAATCCTTACGACAACCAACTTTATTTGATGGAGGAAGAAATTCAGAATCAGATGGCGAAGGAAAGTGTCAACCACTTATACAGTTTTCAGTGGGAGTGCCATTTAACCAAACTGCCCCCGACAACAGCCTCTGATCCGGCCTGAGGCTCATGTCGTTGGCCTAATTGAGGTTTGTCGACCAGTGGCCAAAGCGCCCAGTCTCCTTACTTGTTCTGTCCTCAGCACTTGCAGATTCTGCTAGCCCAGCCCAGCCCAGCCTATATCATCCATCCAAACACGAATCCATCTGTGCATCCACCCACACACCCAGCTAACCAATTGCTTATTCATCCACTTATCACATTCATCTACATATCTCTCCACCGTCCCATCCATCTACTTACCCATTTATCCATCATCCACCATACCCACCCATCCACTCACCCACCCAGACATCCATTCATTCATCCATCCATTTTCTGATTCATTCATTCATTCATTCATTCATTCAATAAACCTCCCTCAAAGTCAATATAGGTCCAAGTCCTAGCGTATCCTAGAATAAAACAACAAAGATCATACAAATACAGACCTTGCCCTCAAGGAGATTTGAAATGCTTACAAAAATGACAAACTTCCAAAGGACCAAGACAGATAATTAAGGGAAGCTAAGGGGAACTTGTGAAAAGGAAAAGCATAGGAAAGGGTAAGAAAAGAATGAAGCCAGAAATCTGGGTAGCATACAGATAAGCACACAATAGCATCTTATCCTCATAATTGCTAAGGGCAGCTCCAGATTTGCCTCTGAGCTAGACCCTGGCACCCGAAGCAAATAACCACAGCAGAAAAGTCACAGGATATTCAGTTGTGGCAGACATCATGCAGAAGCTATCCCTGCTTCCTTATACCACAGTAGTGTTATATGTGTCCAGGGCACATCGAGAAACGTCTGGAGACATGTTTGGTTGGCACAGCTGATGGGGGAAGAATGCTCCTGGCATCTGATGAGTCAAAGTCTGGAAAGCTGCTAAATATCCTACAACGCACAGGACAGCCGCCACAATAAAGAATCATCTGAGCCAAAATGTCAATAGTGCTGAAGCTGAGAGACCCTCTTATGAGAGAACCCTGATTTTGTTTGGAACAGCATCGTGCTAGACCTCAAGAAAACAGTATCATTGGTCGAAGCCAGTCTTGGCTTTCCCATTTCTTTCCACTAGACCCTTGAATTCCCAGCTTTCCTTGAACCAGGGAAGTCTCCTGGGAGGTTTCTGGGGAAATTTTGCTTTTTGATAAAAGAAACAAGTACTTCAAGGACTATCCCTTCCAGCTTCAGGAGCTTGAGGGCAGACGTGATGCCCGCACCATGCCAGCCACGTTGGGTCTGCACGGTGAGCATGGAGAGAGACAGAAAGGTAGAGCATGGGTCTGGCTGACCTTGTTGACGGTTGTCATAGGGTTGTTTCTTAAAACCTCCCTCAGTTCATGCATCCAACAGATGCTTACTGAGCATTTATTCTGTGCCAGTCGCTGTGTGAGACGTGCAAGGCTCGCAGAGTTTATAGTCGAGTGGGGGATACAGAGGCCACAACGCACACCAATGCTGTCTGATCAGAGTCATGATGAGAGCTACAAACCAGAAGCCAGTGTGCCATGAGTGTGTCGCAAGTCCAGGGGAAGGTCAAGTACACCCAGCATCACCCCACCAAAGATCAGCTCCCTAAAGACTGTCCTCCTGGGGTTCAAAGATGTGAGACGGCAGCTGACATTTACTGCATGGTTGCCTTGTGTCAGGCACGACGCTGAGCTCTTGTGTATTAACTCACGTGTGTTAACTCATGTTATCCTCTCCACAGCCTTGCCTGCCATTGCCCCTCCTGAGGCTCTGCTGTGGACCTCATCCCTTCCCCTACAGCTTACCTCTGCGGTTGCAGCCTTTGGTGGGGGGTTAGTATTATCCTGATTACAGAGCCTAGGAAAAGGGGTTCTCCTCAAAACACTCATTTCTTTTTTCAGAAGGTGCATTTTCCCTAGAGCTTCCTAGTTCATTCAACATGTGGGGCTCAGAGAGGGATAGGCCACACAGCTTTGAAAAATAAAGGAGGGGGCAGATCCAGGATGCTAACCCAGATTTACTTTATCTCGAAAGCAAGGTCTTTTAGCCACCATCACACACACACACACACACACACACACACACAAACAAATGCCCAGCTGTCCCAGGACAGCAATGTTCTTTTGTTGATGCTTGCTACAAATCTGGCCATAGGAGCTCTCCTTTCTCTGCCCAGCCCAGATCTGTAGCTTAGTCAAGAGAGTCACAAATGGACTGAAGTCAGATGATTTTTTTTTTTTTTTAAACAATCCTGAGCTCTAGTTTTCTCTTCTATCCTCGGAGATAACAATATTATTATCTGGAACAGCTGTTGTAGGAATTAAAGTAATAGGCATAGAACATCCATCCATCCAACCATCTATCCATCCAACCATCCAACAAATGTGTGTTGAACACTTGCTTTGTGGTGAGCACTGCGTACAGGTCGGGATGAAAGGGCATGAGGCCACCCTACAAAGTACATAGACCTGGAATACGTGAGAGGCTGTCAGGTTATATTATTATAGTACTCCCCTGGGAGAAATGTGGGGGGCCTTCTGTTCATCCCTAGCCTTGGCTTGTGGCCTGGGGCTCTCCTTCCACAGCAGCTGACTATCTGGTCCCTATGCAAGACACAGAATTGTTCTGGCTACAGGGTCAACCAAGTCTTATAATTGTGTTTCAACCTTGGATGGAGCACCTAAGACATGCCTAGCCCTTCAACTATGCTATCTCCTCTCACTGCACCACCCTCTGTGAGATAGGTCCATTTTCCAGGTGAGGAAATAGATTCAGAGAGGGGAAGTAACTTGCCCAAGGTCATACAGCTGGTATACGGGATGGATCCCCAGGCTATTTTGGGTTCCTTAGCCTCTGCTCCTTCCACTATAGCACAAACTTCTGTTTGGTGGTGGGTCAAAGAAAGATCCCAGTGGACCAGTCAGGAGACCAGTCCTTGATTCCTTGAGGCCATCTGTCCTCAGCTAATGACAATATTAAACAATATTTGTTGAGTCCTTATCATGTGCCTGGTGCCTAGGGCTTACACCCTTGGTCTCCTTTAGTCCTCTATGAGGGCCTGTAAGACATCCTATCTCCACTTGAAAGAGAAGGCAACTGAGGCACAGAAATGTTGAATAATTTGTCTAAAGTCACAGAACTAGAGCCTGGATTCCAGAGGCCAAACACTATGTGTGTTTGTGTGATTTAAATCTCTTAACAAAACGCACCTAATTTTTAAAAATCCAAAATGTGCAAGAAAAGGTTAAAAAAAAATTGATTGAACCTCCCTCCTCAGAAACACAACTCTGTTACCAGTCTCTTCCTGTCTGTCTACTGGCTTTCTATGCAAATACAAACGTGTGTGTACATATACATGCGAATATCCGTTCTGTTATCAGAAATGTAAAATGCTACACACAGTGCTTCAGTTTGTTTTTTTCACTTAGTGTAACCTGGAGGTCCTTCCCTATCTGCAAACAGATCTGCATTTTTGCTCCCTCAACAATGGGCTAGCATTCCTTGCTAAAGATGCATCACGCTGTGTTTACCCATCCTCTACGTTTGCTGCGTTACCTCCAGTATGGAGTCACCCCAGCCACAGAGCCCAAGCTTTCACCTTTCAGTGACACGTTCTTCCCTGGCCTTGCACCTAAGTTTCATACATCTAGCAAGAGACCATTCTTTTCCGACGCCCCACGCCCCACGCTGTGTTGCTCGACTTGGCTTCCCTTTGGTGAATTATCCAGAGCTCATCAGAGCGGCCTGCCCCGCCCTCCCCCGGGGTCCCATCCGCCTAGACCGTGAGCCAGCTCTGTGCTAGGCCCAGCAAGGCTCCGGTCGGCTTCCACTCGTCCCTGGCAAATGGGTTGGTATTTCCAGCCCCGCCCTCTGTGGAATTTTGGAAAGACCCTTGGGACACGTGCCCAGGAAAGCAGTCTCTCTTGGCCGAGGCGAAAGGAACAAGCCCCTGCGGGGGGGCTCCTACGGCCCCTCCCAGCCCTTCCCAGACCAAATCTGCCATGCCTCTGGGACGTTAGCGAAGCAAGCCACATGCATCCCCTGAGGTTCCTGCCATTCTGGAGGAGACCCTAGAGAGTCGTTGCGTTCCTCGGAAACACATAATGGGGCGTCCCATGGCCTCCCAAACTTGACCACGGTCCTGCCCTGTCCAGTCCTCCCCCCACCCGACCCTTGGTCCCACTCACCATAGGGACTCTCCACTGGAGCCCCAAGGGGCGCGTTCACACTGACCATGGCCGAGCCCACCCAGCCAGAGACGCGGGGGCATGGAGGAGCCGGGCCCCACACACAGCGGCAGCAGGGCCACCGGGAGCCAGTCCACCAGGAAGGCAGTGAGTACAGCCAGCTGCCACCGCCTGGTTATCTTATTGATTCTTCTAATCACCCAAGGTGGGTGGATATGTTAAAGAGTAACCAGTCACTTAGGGAACCTGCGGCTGAGGACTGTCACTGTTACCATGGCAATGGCAACCTGGCCAGATCCGAGGTCCACTTGGGCCCCAGTCCTGCTCTCTGGGGTTGGGGGGCACCTGGAGCCAGATGTAGGGGACATCAGCCCCTCACCCCAACTTGAGGTAAGGGACTGGCCAGGAGGCGATGAGGAGGTGAGAGTCCAACCTGGGTTGGGTTTTATGGCTCCTCATAATGGGTGTGGCATTGTGGCAGGAGGGAGGGGTAGCAGAGAAAAGGAGGGGAGTGGAGGACTGTATTATTGAGCACATACTGGATGCTGGGAGTAGCACACAGGTATTGCCACATTTAAATTAAGCCTCTGTGAGGAAACTTGAGCCACAGAGAGACGTGGCCTGCCTGTAATCTCACAGCTGGTGACAGAGGAGTTGAGTTAGCGTTACAAACCACAGTCTCCCCTTCATCGAATATATATTTACTGAGCACCCACTGTATACCAGGTCCTGTGCTAGACTCCAGGGATACAGAAACAAGCAAAGCAGGCATCAGCCCTGCACCCATGGAACTTGTGGACGACTGGGGGAGATGGGCATTCATCAAACGATAGTAAAGATTATTGAAAGATATTATGACACAGACCTGATTACAAACCGGTGAGCGTGATGAGGGACGGAGAAACACAAACCAAATGGCAGACTCTGCCCACCCCCTCTCCTGGTCCACTGGTCTCCTTCTTACTCAAAAGGCAACTACTGCTGAAATCTGCATTCTGTTCTCTGACGGCAGAGCCCTCCTACATCTCAGCTCTCTTGCATGCACACCTGCTCCCTGGCTTCTTTTGGAGCAGTCCCTTTTCTTTTGTCCCAGCACTGTGCCCAGTGGCTTGATTTGGGATTCTGAAATCACCAGCTTCGACAGACCCCTCCATGCCACCCTGAGCTTCTATACTGTTTCCCTTCTTCTGGCTTGTCTAGTCTCTACCTCTATTTCCAATCTTTTTTTTTTTTTAATGTTTATTTATTTTTGAGAGACAGCAAGTGGGGGGGGGGGTGCGGTGAGGGGGGACAGAGAATCCGAAGCGGGCTCTGTGAGGTCAGTGCAGAGCCAGCCCGACATGGGGCTGGAACTCACAAACCGCAAGATCATGACCTGAGCTGAAATCGAGAGTCAGATGCTTAACCGAGTGAGCCACCCAGGCGCCCCTCTGTTTCCAATCTTTTCACTCCTCGCAACTTTTCCTTTCTCATCCTCAGCAGGAGGAGACTACCTCTGCACAGAGAAGAAGCCTTAAACCTGGACATGCCCAAACGCCTCACCCAAATTCACCTGCACCTCCTTCACCCAGATCCACCTGGTCTGCACCTGCCTCTTCCCCCTGCTCAGGAACCCACCGTGAGCCCATGGGGCTTCTCCTACATATTTGACCTCTCCCTCTTTAGACTTTTAAAATCAACTGTCTGTTGAAAGTATAATTTACATATAATCAAATGCACTCTTTTTAGGTACACAGTTTCATGAGCTTCGGTAAGTGTATGAACCCATACAGAACATTTCCACGACCCCCCCAAAACTTCTCTTTGTTCCCCTGCTGTTAATCCTCCAGCACCTCCCTCTCCACGCAACACTGACCTGCTTTCTGTCACTCTACATTAGATTTGTCTTTTCTAGAATATCATAGAAATAGAATCAGGCAGCATTTACTCTTTTGTGTCTGGCTTCCTTTGCTCAGAATGTTGGTGAGATTCACCCACATTCAGGTCCCCTGGTACTACTTCCTAGTCCACTGAATAGATACTCTGTGACTGGTTCACCCAGTCACAGGCATTGAAGTTGTTGCCAGTCTGGGGCTATTGTGATTACACAGCTACATATAGTCATGAACAAGCCTTCATGAAGGCATATGTTTTCATTCCCTTGGTTAAATTTCCAGGAAAGGAATTGCTGGTTGATCAGGTAGGTGTATGTTTAATTTATAAGAAACTCTCAAACTCTCAAACTCACCAAAGTGGTCAGACTTTTGTATGAATACCATTTTGTATTCCTGCCAGTGGGGTAAGAGAGCTCCTGTTTGCTATATACCCTTATCGCTGTTTATTGTTGTCAGTCTTTTTAACTTTAACCATGTGACATGATCTTTCCTTTTGCTTTCACTTGTTTTAAACTAGTTTTTTTTTTTTTTTAATGAAAAAAGTAATACATTCGCGTATTAAAAATGAAAATTGTGCAGGGGTGCCTGGGTGGCTCAGTCGGTTGAGCGTCCAACTTCCGCTCAGGTCATGATCTCGCGGTTCGTGGGTTCAAGCCCCACACTGGACTCTGCGCTGACAACTCTGAGCCTGGAGCCTGCTTCCAGTTCTGTTTCCCTCTCTCTCTGCCCCTCCCCTGCTCACACTCTGTCTGTCTCTTAAAAATAAATCAACGTTAAAAGAAATATAAAAGAAAAAGAAAATTGTGCGAACAGCATATGATGAACAATAAGCCCATCTCCTATAATACAAATTCTTGTTTATATTTCCGGAAATTAAACACATACACACACGTACACACTACTGTGGACTGAATTGTATCCTCCCCAATTCCTATGTTGAAGCCCTAACCTCCCAATGTGATTGTATTTGAAGATAAGACTTTTAGGAAGTAAGTAAGGTTAAATGAGGTCATAAGGGTGGGGTCTTGCTTTGATAGGATAAGTGTCCTTCCAAGACTGTGGGAGGACACAGTGAGAAGGTGGCTATCTGCAAACCAGAAAGACAGTTTTCCCCAGAACCCAACTATTCTGGCTCCTGGATCTCGGATTTCCTGTCTCCAGAACCATGAGAAAATCGTTTTCTGTTGTTTAAGCCACCTGACCTATGGTATTTTGTTATGGTAGCCCAAGCTGACTAATGCATAGACACAAATGTAAATGCATAAAATGCACGGGAACGTGTTAAACACACTCTAATGCCACTTGCTCCTTTCTCCGCTTGGTATCTAAGGGCTATGTCCGTCCTGGCATACCTACCTCATTCACTTGAGTATTGATCCAGTTGTGTGAATATAATTGATTTGACTAGTGTCCTCTTGCTGGACATTTAGGATGTTTCCAGGCTTTTGTCACTACAAACAGTGAATGTCTTCCTGCACAGGTCTTGAGCCGCATGTGGGGAGTATATCTATAGGAAATTTCTAGAAGCAGAATCCTATCAATACTGAAATATGCTATAATATCTCTTTTATTTAAAAAAAAAAAAAAAAAAAAAAAAAAAAAAAAAGCCTTCCAGGGCACCTGGGTGACTCAGTCGGTTAAGTGTCTGACTTTGGCTCAGGTCATGATGTCATGATTTGTGAGTTCAGGCCCCACGTGGGGTCTGTGCTGACAGCTCAGACCCTGGAAGCCTGCTTTGGATTCTGTGTCTCCCTCTCTTTCTGCCCCTCCCCTGCTCATGCTCTGTCTCTCTCTGTCTCTCAAAAAATAAAATGTTAAAAAAAATTTTTTTAATAAATAAATAAATAAATAATCCTCCCTTAATAACTTCCTTCCCATCTCTGCCACTATATCACCTCTCTCCTCCCTTCACTGCTGAACTTTCAAAATAGTTGCCTATACCAGGGCTCTCTTTTTTTGCCGTCTCCTGTGACACAGCCCACTTCAGTCTGGTTTCTGTTCCAACTGCCCCTTACACACACACACACACACACACACACACACACAGTCTTCCTTGGTGGAAGAGATGATTTCTTACTGAAGCATTCAAAGGACATTTTACTGCATTTGACAGTTGACTCCTCTTCCGTTAGCATCCACACTACTATAGTTTTCTGGATTCCTTCCTTCTTGACTGTCTCTTGACATTTCATGTTCTCGACCTGTCTTTAAATACTAAAGTTACTTGGAGCTTAATTCTAGATTTACTTCTTGTTTTTCATTCTGTTGTCTCTCCTCCCATAATCATATCCATTACCATGGCCTCAAGGCCAACTGTATACTCATGACTCCCAATTATGTATCTTCAACCTAAATTTCTCCTCTGGAGGCCAGATTCATATATCCAACTGGCTTCATCTACCTCCTAGATATCTCCACTGGTATGTTTCACAATCTCAAATATGATATGCCCCTATCATTGCACTCCTGGTCTTCACTTCCATCGAAACCCCTTCCCCTAAATTCCCCATCTTGATAAAATGGCACCCTTCTCTACTCCACTTTCTTCACACCCGCACCCAACCACTACAAAATCCCCCTGCATTCCACTTAAACATCTCACAAAGGCATCCACTTCTCCCTGTCTCCAGTGCCATCATCTTGGTAGGAGTCATCCTCATGTCTCACCTGGATGACTGAAATAGCCTTTCACCCGGATCCCAGGATCCATTCTGACCCTGCCAAGTCTATTCCTCTTGAATGCAGCCAGAATTATCTTTTCAAATGCAAATCTGACATGTGTTCCCACTGTTAGAATCTTGTGGTGCCTCCCCCTTGTCCTTGGGTGAAGCTCCAAGATTGTGCCTGACTTGGCCCCTGCCTCTCTTCCCAGGATCAGCTCACTCCCTGTCCCTCTCACCCAGCGGGCATCTTTTAGAACCTGACAAAGCCCTGTGCTCTCTCCCCTAGCTTCCTGCCCCCTTGTCCTTATGGGAGCCTGTAATTCCCTGTTCTTCTCCCAGATGGCACTTACTTCCATTACAATAAAGTATTTGCATTCATCTTCTGTTTAATGCCTCCCTGTCACACTGGAATTACAAGCTCTAGGAGCCTGGGAACATTATAGATCTCAGGGGTCAATAAACATTTTCTATAAAGGGCCAGAGAGCAAATATATTGAGTTTTAGATATGCGGTCTCTTGCAACTATTCCTGTCTGCTGTGGGACCATGAAATCAGCCATAGACAATATAAAAACAAATGAGCTTGGTTGTGTTCTAATAAAACTTTATTTATAAAAACAGGCAGTGGGCCGGATATGGCTTGTGAGCCACATATATTAGGGACCACTGTGCTCAGAGCTGACACTTTTATAGTACTTACTATATACCAAACACTGTTCTAAGTGCTGTCCATGTATTCATTCATTTAATGTTTTAAACGACCTCATGAGGCAGATACTATTAGTGTCCCCATTTACAGATGAGACGGGCACTGAGAGCTCACAGTAATCTACCCAAGCACACTTAGCTCGGAAGTTAAATTTGAGCCTCGGCAATCCGGCTCCAGAGTCTATGCTCTTAACACTCTCAGCTGGTGAATGAGCAACCAAATGAGATCGGGGTATGAAAATCTTCAAAAAGTAAAATACTACAGAGGCTTCAATGTTCTTGCAGATTTCTTGCAGGAGAAAGTGGGAAGCACTGTTGCCCTTCAGTGGGAACAGCAAAGTAACAAACCAGGATGCTATGGCAACTCCTCTCAGCCTGAGCCCTCACCCTGGGTCTGCAGGGTCCAGGGCTTGGCTAGCATCAGCAAGCCCAACCTGCTCATTTCTTGGTCAGCGCGGGCTCTGCTCAAGGGCAGTTTCATGAGAGGGAAGCCCGGGAGGTCACCTGGAATTCCCGCCCCTACAATGTCACTTTTTGCTTAATCGTCCCTACCTTTGTCCAGTCTCTGAGTTTCTCCCTTCTTAGCTGAGAAGCAGAGAGCAAATGGGTTAAGACATTGGGGTTTTGAGTCACATAGAACATATTCAAATCCAGCTTCTTTAGCCTCAGTTTTTATGTCTGTAAAGGGCAGATGGGAACAGAGCTTATCACTTAAGATAGCTGTGATAATTCAATGAGCTTGAGAGTGTACTAAACAGTTCATAGATGCCAGTGACTGTCCTTGCCATTCTTCTGGTACTTGGGACACAGGAAGGCAATGTCCAAACAACACAGGCTTTGAGAGCAGATGAAGCTGAATTCAAATACTACGTCTGCTCCCTACTAGCTATATAACCTTGTGCATACCTTTTAATTCAGGGGATCTCATGCCACTTAAATTTCCAGAACATTTTGGGAAATTGGCATAGGGTGGCAAGCCTTTTCCCCCCAACATAAGGACGTTAATAATTTTTTTAGGTTTATTTATTTCTTTGAGAGAGACAGACACAGCACGAATGGGGGAGAGGCAGAGAGAGAGAGAGAGAGAGAGAGAATCCCAAGCAGGCTTCACACTGTCAGCACAAAGCCTGATGCGGGACTCGAACTCATGAACTGTGAGATCATGACGTGAGCTGAAACCGAGAGTCGGGTGTTTAACTGACTGAGCCACCCAGGCGCCCCAATATTTTTTTTAAAAAACTAACATTTATCATCACCACTGTTTTACAAATGAAAATACTCCATCCAAAAAAAAAAAAAAAAAGTAGGAAGGATATAATCTGCGAATAATAAACTCACAACAGTGTACTTGTTTCCCTTCACCTGTTTCCCGCATTTGGAAATGGGCACTCTTCCTAAGCCTCACTTTTCCCACCAGTAAAATGGAACAGTAATACATACACATGCACTTGCACGCTGATCTATTCGTCGTGCCTGGCACAAAACAGGGGCTGAGGGGCCGTTAGCCCCCTCTCCTGGTCTTCCTCTGGAGCTGGTTTTGCCCTCACTCCATCTCCCCCTCCTCAATTCCCTTCCTTCCTTTTTTGACCCCTTCTGAGACCTAAGAGAAGGAGGAACCAGAAAGAGCCACCACATCAGATCTCAAAGGACTTTACTGGGGGCCCGGGACAGAGGGTGGAGAGGTGTTGGCATGCACAGGTCGTGGCCTAGGTGGGAATGACCAGTGGGAAGAAAACTCACTCCATTCAGCACGATGTAAGGAGTCTAGGGAAAGGGGCTGTTTTCCATCTAGGTCTTTGAATGGAGTGTTCTCTGGTCAGGCAGGGAGTGGTCCCCAGCTGGAGGGCAAGGTCTGTGGGGGAGATTTTACTATCTCTGGAAACAAAAGGACTTTTGTGTGTTATGATATCTGGGTGGAGTGGGGCGGGGAGAGGGGGAAATGGTTTATGGGAATGAGAATGAGGCTCTATGGGATGTGGGGGAGAGAGAGAGAGATAGACAGACCAACATGTGGAGTGGTAGAGAAAAAGACAGGCTCAGAAGAAGACAATTCTCTCAGGCGGCATGGGCTGAGCTTTGGTTTTGCACTCCATCTGGGCACTCAGAGAGGAGTTAGACAGTCTGTAGGGCATGTCAGGACCTGAGCTCCCAGCTGGGTGCCCTTGCAGACAAAGTGTGAAGCCATCAGTAGGTCACACCCTCCTCTGAGCCTCGGTGTATCCATCTGTAAAAGGGGAGCTTGACAGGTGGCTCCAGTAACACGCAATGGGAGTGAACCACAAGTCCTCAAAGTTTGGCTGTTACTGAGTGAATGAAAGTGGGTTTCAGGCTAAAGATCGTTTCAGAAATACTCTTCACTGGATGGACAAAGACCTGTGGGTTTGGGACCTGAGAGTTGGCCAGGCAGCCCCATCTAGCCCTGGCTCTCTGAGCACTGAGTCAATGAAAGATATGGGCCTTTTTGCCAGAAGTTGGAGAGAAGAAAGCTGTAAGAAAGAAAGAGAAAGAAAGAAAGAAAGAAAGAAAAGAAAAGAAAAGAAAAAGAGAGAAAGAAAGAAAGAAAGAAAGAAAAGAAAAGAAAAGAAAAAGAGAGAAAGAAAGAAAGAAAGAAAGAAAGGAAGGAAGAAAGGAAGGAAGAAAGAAAAGGTTGTTTTCTTCAGGCACATGCTGGACATTTTGGGAATGGAAGGAGTCAGGAGGGAAAATTCAGATCAGAGGAGTGAACCCAATTATGTCCTTTAAAAAAACAATTATTCTTTGACCTGGTCTTTGGGAAGCGATCCTCTGGAGGAGGCCAGAGGCGCCGCCGGGGCCCTGGGGAAATTTAGAACCACAGAAGCTTATTGGATTTGAGTCCAGAGAAACACATGTTGCTGCTGCAGGTGCCTTGGTAACTTGGGGGACAGGCAGAACACGGCCGCCCCATCTTGTATGGTGCCTCGCCGATCCAGTTGCCCCTGGAAGAGAAAAGGTCCCAAGGAGATGGGGACAGAGAGTTATGTGAGCAACGTTCACACAGGTTTCCAAATCCCAGCACCGCCACTGACTGGTTATGCGACCTTGGGCAAGTCACATCTGTAAGCCTTGGTCTCTTCATCTATAAAACCAAGAGAAGACTTCTCTCTCTCACTGGGATGCAGCGAAGATCAAATAAGGGAGCCCTGTGTGCACGCACCCAGCACCATGCCTGACAAATAAGCGACTCTTCAGTAAGTGCTGGGTTTCTTACTTCCTCCACCCCACCTCCCATCGCTGACTCAGGCAACTCTGAGTTCTGGTCTGGGATTCTGCCCAGCTGGTAACAGAATAAACCACCTCGTTTCTTCTGAATAAAATAAAGAAATGAGGGGCACCTGGGTGGCTCAGTCGGTTGAGTGTCCGACTCTTGATTTCGGGTCAGGTCAGGATCTCGCCATGGTGAGATCAAGCCCTGCGTCAGGCTCTGCACTGACAGTGCCTGCATGAGATTTCTCTCTCCCTCTCTCTCTGTCCCTCCCCGCCCCTCCTTCTCTCTCGAATGAATGAATGAATGAATAAATAAATAAATAAATAAATAAAATGGTATCTGCAAAAATGTGTGAACACTTTATGACCTTCAAAAGTGCTGTGCAAATAGAAGCTAGAATAATCAGATGACGAGTATAATTCAATCATGGGGGCACATGCCCTTGAAGCCTCATCATGGCCACTGCTGTCCGTTTCTTCAACAGCCGGATCCCAAATCCATCCTACCTGCTCCTGAGTTAGTCCTTTCAAGAGACCATGATGGCCTTTTGGAGGAAGTGGGATAGGGAGTTGATTGTTCAGTGTTTACAGAATTTCTCTTTGGGATGATGAAAAAGTTTGGGAAGCAGATAATGGTTATGGTTGCACAGCATCGTGAATGTAACTAATGCCGCTGAGCTGTATGCTTAAAAATGATAAATGGTAAATGGCAAAACTTATGTTACACATATTTTTAAAAAATTAATAATGTAACAATATACCAAAACCCACTGAATTGTACACTTCAAATGGGTGAGTTGTATGGTATGTGAATTGTATCTCAATAAAGCTGTTAAAAACAAACCACTTTCATCACTTTCTCCTGCTCAAAAACTTTTAGTGGCTTCCCATTGCCTGTGCAGGGGTCGACAATTTTTTTTTTAATGTTTATTTATTTATTTTGAGAAAGAGAGAGAATGCACGCATGAGGGCATGCATGAGCCGGGAAGCAGTAGAGAGAGAGAGAGAATCCCAAGCAGGCTCCGCATTATCAGTGCAGAGCTCCATGCGGGGCTTGATCTCATGACTGTGAGATCATGACCTGAGCTGAAATCAAGAGTCAAACACTTAACCAACTGACCCATCCAGGTGCCCCAGGGTTGGCAATTTTTTTCATGTAAAGGGCCAGATAGTAAATATGTTAGGGTTTGTGGGCCGTATATCTCTACTGCGTTGAAACCAGCCCTGGATAATATGTAAATAAATGGTGTGGCTGTGTTTCAATAAAACTTTATTTACAAAAACTAGCAGCACGCAAGATTTTGGCCATGAGCCATTAGTTGGCTGACCCCCCAGCTCACAGAAGCACATGTGCAGCTTTTGGGCAGGTGTTCCAGACTGCTCCAACAGATCCAACTTACATACCCGCTCTTCCCCATCCCAGCCCACAGATTTTTCTTTTTCTCCCTCCTCTTCTCAAGGCCTAAAATCATTCCCTAGCTCTTGCTCATGACTGCCTCATCATCTCGCCACTGTTAGTTAACTTTGCCTTATTTTCTCGCACTTCATATGAATACTCCTTGTGGGCAGAAAGGATACCTTTTATCTCCAAAAGTGATTGTTGAATGACTGTAAATAAAGTCAGCCAAAGTGCTTAGAGAAGTATGCATTTCTGGTTTTATATGGAGTTCACTCACTTATTCATTCAACAAACACTTCAGGAGCAGCTATAGGGCACCAAGACTTGTGCCAGATGCTGTGAGTCCATAGTTTTCAAAAGGTGCTTCTGGAAGTTTGGGGGCAGTGGGGGGGGGGGGAGGTGGGGACACCTGGGGGTGATGGAACAAAAGTCATTCTTTTTTTTTTTTTTTATTTAATTTAACCACTGGGGAAAAATTTCTGCTTTTAAAAAGGGGGGTTGAAATCATTGTAGTAAAGGGATATAGAAATGAATTAGGTCTATTTTGAAGAGTTTATAACCTAGTTATAATCATGGCCACCATTTACTAAGCATGTACTGTGGGCAACTATGTGCTGTGATGCTCTGTGAGGTAAGTAGGATTAGTCCTATTTTATTTAGGGGCAGAGAGAGAGAGAGAGACAGGGAGACAGAGGATTCAAAGCAGACTCTGCGACGAGAGTGGAGAGCCCAATGCGGCGCTCAAACTCAAGAGATGTGAGACCATGACCTGAGCCGAAGTCAGACTCTCAATCAACTGAGCTACCCAACTGCCCCCAGGATTAGCCCTCTTTTAAAAGAGGAGAGTGAGGCTTGTAGAGATGAAATGCCTTATCCAAAGTCCTCATATGCACATGGTAGAGCAGGACATTAAACCCAGATGTGGTCGCAGCAGTAAGCATCAACATATATTCTGACATTATCATGAGCCCGGAGGTGTTACCTGGGTCAAATCATTTATTTTTCTCAGTAATAACGAGTAGGGACTATTTTATTCTCATTCTGCAAGTGGAGAAACAGGCATGGAGAAGTGAAGTTAAATCACAAATTTGAACCCTGACAGTCTTGACTCCAGATAATAAAAATCTTAACAATTATGCTGTTAATGCTGCAAAAGTTTGATGTATCAGCAAATTGGAACAGCCCCTTAAGCCATTTGTAACGAAATTTGCTTTGTATTTTTGTGTCTGATAAAGCTGGGCTGATACTTTGTTAATAGACGTCACCATTAACAGGTAAAGGGCTTGAGAATTTGTGTTCAGGCTACCAATGACTTCCAGAATATCAGAATAATGTAGGAGACAGAACATAGGACTTGAGGAGCACCTGGGTAGCCCAGTTTGTTGGGCTTCCGACTTGATTTCGGCTCAGGTCGTGATATCATGTTGTGTGAGTTTGAGCCCTGCTTTGGGCTCTGTGCTGGCGGCATGGAGCCTGCTTGGGATTCTGTCTCCCTCTCTCTCTGCAGCTTGTTCTCTAACTCTCTCTCTTTCAAAAATAAACTGAAAAACAAAAAAGAACATAGAACTTGAAATCAAGACTTGTGTTTCAAACAGCTTTGCTACCTCCTGGCTTTGTGACTTTTGTAAGTTACTTAACCTCCCTGATCCTCAATTTCTTACTCTTTTAAAAAAGGAAAAAAGTTTCCCAGTATCACTCCCATTTTTTCTTCCTTCTTTCTCTTTCATCTCTTCAATGAGATAACGAGGTGAAAAATATTTTGTAAATGGCTAAGGACTACTTGAGAGTAAAAGGTGATTATCAGCATGTGATTTTGAAATTCTAAATATTATGTTTACTTAGAATTTGTTCTTGTTTTTATTTATTTATTTATTTAATGTTTACTTAGTTTTTTGAAAGAGAGAGAGACAGGGCATGAGCCAGGGAGGGCAGAGAGGGAAGGAGACACAGAATTGGAACCAGGCTTCGGGCTCCGGGCTGTCAGCACAGAGCCTGACTCAGGGCTCAAACTCACAAGCCATGAGATCAGGACCTGAGCCAAAGTCAGATGCTTAACCAACTGAGCCACCCAGGTGACCCTGTTCTTGTTTTCATATGAGAGTCTGTAATGTTGGCAAATTTGTATAGTGTAAGTTGGATGTAACTTCCATTCCTCTTTCTCCATGTTTCCAAGAGGCTTACATACGAAGGCCACTCGTGACCTCCCTCCCACCAAGCTGATTGGAGAGTCTGGAGGAAGGAACTGAGTGTGCTCGTTCTAGCCTTCCTCTCTTTCCCTTGGGATCTGCGTGGCTGCAGGGAGCGTGTGTTCTCGGTTGCTCTGTTCCTGTGACGAGCTTGGAGGGGCCAGCAATGCACTTAACTGGTAGAGGACTGCGGTTGTCAGGTGTCCCCAGTCAATCGGTGTGCAGGTCCGATATGAGAGTGAGCTATTTGAAGCCTGCTTGCCTGGCACATCTCAACCACTTTCTCTGCTACTGACTTCGTCAGCGCGGCTGCCTATCCACCTGACTTGGTCCTCTGTCTCCCGATCACTTTTGCGATTTGGGTAAAGAAAAAGAATTATCAATTGACTCTAAAACTACCAAGTTGTATGGTTTTGAGGTTTCTTTGAATTCTGCCCATTCCACCTTCAGGGTCCACCCCTGTGCCCCACGGCCCCCTGCCTGGGGGCTGCACTTACTTAATGGCGTAGTTGCAGACCAGGTACACTGCCTGACGCCAGGTGTTGCCCCAGACGTTGATGCTGCCACAGGTGTGGAGGGCACAGCCCAGCCGATTGGAGGATGCCCACACCATCTGAGGAAGGACAATGACAGGGGAGGCTTTGAGAAGAACTCAGGCGGACCCAGGCCCCTTGGCACGGGGAGGCTCCTGGCTGTGGTTCAGGGTGTGGGCATTACGTGAGGTCTTTCTGGGGAAGCCATCTGCCTCCTGTTCCTGGAGACACATTGTGCTATAATGTTACTCAAGGTTTTTGTTTTTTTACTACCACCAATGGTAAGGAGTGAATTTCCAATTGTTAGTGCACAAAATACACACACACACACACACACACACACACACACAGCTGGAACACAAGTTTTGTGAACCCATATTTAATATTTTCATGTGTGACATATGTTAATATTTTCTATACTGTTCTATTAATTTTCTTTCTTTCTTTGTTCCCTAGTGACTACCGCTTGAAAATCATTATTGTGTTAGAGTTAAAACACAAACTTTAGAGTTAAACAGCCTTGGATCAGAATCTCGGTATCACTAGTGTGTGGCTTTGACCAAGTCATTTCACCACTCCGCACCTCAGTTTCTTTGGTAAAGTGAAGCTAATAATGTCCTCTGGGATATCAGGGAGGACATTGTCTAGGCCTCATATTTCCTAGAGGGTCTCCAATGTAGAGTTTTGACATTAATTCCAAATGAGTCACAGAGAGATAGACAGACTGAAAGAAAATATTGGTCCTGGGGCACCTGGGTGGCTCAGTCAGTTGAACGTCTGACTCATGATTCCAGCTCAGGGCATGACCCCAGGGTTGTGGGATCAAGCCCCGAGTCAGGCTCCACAGCCTGCTTAAGATTCTTCCTCTCTCTCCCTCTGCCCTTCTCCCCCACTCATGCATACTCTCTCTCCCTCTCTTTCTCTCTCTCTCTCTCAAAAAGAAAAGAAAAGAAAAAAGAAGAAAAAGAAAATATCGGTCCTGTGATGGGAATTTTCGGTCCCATTTCCTACATTACATGGCATTATATTTTTATGTGTAACAAGTGGTAACATATTCAATATTAACACTCAAAATATACTACAATTTTGTCATTTTATTTTACCACTTTTTTTAAGATAGTGGGGTTCTTAGAATATACTAGAAAGTGTTTGGACCTATTGAATTCAAAAGCATTCTTGAACTCGTCAGACCACACATCTCCATTTTGGGGGTCAAACAATCTGGTCGGGCCCATGCAAGACACTCAATGCAAGATGCAATTAGCTGAGTTCAACATACACACAACCTTCCAGGAATATGCTTATTGTGTGAGAGGAAGTCCATAGGGCCTCTGTTCTATTTATTTATTTTTTTCATGTTTATTTATTTATTTTTGAGAGAGAGAGAATACAAGCAGGCAAGGAGCAGAGAGAGAGGGAGGCAGAATCTGAAGCAGGCTCCAGGCTCCAGGCTCCAAGCTGTCAGCACAGAGCCCAACACGGGGGCTCGAACTCACGAATCCAGAGATCATGACCTGAGCTGAAGTCAGACGCTTAACCACCTGAGCCACCCAGGCACCCCCTCTGGTCTATTTCTAATTTCTGTCCCACCACATTCTTTTTCTTCTAGGCTCCCAGGATTTGTTCTCCCTCAGCCCTTCCTCCCAACAAAGGGGTACCTGGGTATAGTGGGAGCAGACAGGGCCGCTGCAGCGCCAGGGGCAATGTGGGCGACAGTCCCTGGGGGCAGGAAACGAGTAATGCCGCTTCTCCTCAGACCAAGACTTGACGAGGTCCACCACCGAGCGGTACCTGGGGAGGCAGAGCAGATGGAAGGCACACTGGCTGGGGAATGGAGGAGCTACCCTGCCGCCACCACCGTGCTCCGTGACCTCATCGAGTGACCGAGAGGACAAAGGGAAAAATGTCACTCACCGGCCAGAATGGATGGACAGGTTCTGGCCCACGTGTCTCATCAGCTGTGAGGGCCCGTGGGCCCAGATGCACTGGGTGGCCCAGGCCTCGGCAGACCTGGCCAGCCGCTCGTCCCAGACCTGGGGAAAGAAAGGCCATGAACTTCCCTGGGGCCGGGGCACCGGTGTGGGCGGGGAGGAGGGGGAACCACTATCCCAGCGGTGTCCTGAGATGGGCATTGTCCTGGTCCTGTTTCTCCTCCATCTGCTTGAAACCCTGTACCAAATCCACTGGACAAATCAGAAAACTAAGAGTCAGAGAAGGCCTATGACATCAAGGTCAACAGCAAGTCCACACCAGAGCCAAGATCCACCCTGACCTCCCACTCCTCGTCTGGTACCCACCCCCACTCCCGCCTCTGGACTTCAGACTGGGGGCTCTCGGCTCTGAGCGGGCTCTGTGGTGTTTGTGCGGGAGTTCCTAGCAGTCTCTGGAAGTGACTGAGCCCAGGGTGATGGGGAGGGAACTGGTTTATTATTTTATTTATTGTATTTTTAAAATGTGTTTATTTTAACATTAAGCATTTTGAGTTCAAAAGGTTTTTTTTCCTGAATAGTGAAAACACGCACAAATTTAATATGTGAGATGCCTAAAGGAGGAAAAGTAGAAAGTTTCTCATCTTTTTTTTTTTAATTTTTTTTTAACGTTTATTTATTTTTGAGACAGAGAGAGACGGAGCATGAACGGGGGAGGGTCAGAGAGAGAGGGAGACACAGAATCTGAAACAGGCTCCAGGCTCTGAGCGGTCAGCACAGAGCCCGACGCAGGGCTCAAACTCACGGACCGCGAGATCGTGACCTGAGCTGAAGTCGGACGCTTAACCGACTGAGCCACCCAGGCGCCCCGAAAGTTTCTCATCTTAATCCTCGACTTCCTCCCCCACCTGTCCTGCCCCATAGAGGCATCCTCCTCCAGAAACACTCTATACCTGTACAAGTATATATACATGAATATACATGCATACATATAATTATATAAGTATATGTAAAATATATGATTATATATAATACATATAATTATATAAGTATATAAAATTACATAAGTGTATATAAATATATAATTGTATTTAATATAAAAGTTATACATTTTGTTGACAAATGGCAGCTAACCAGACCTTCTATCAGTTTCCTGGCTGCTTTTGCTCAACCAAACAGGTTATCTTAGTGGCTATTCCACATCAACACATAAAGAATAACGCCCTCCTCCCTCCCAACAGCTTCATAATTTTCCAATGTGTGACTGCTGCAAGTTTTATAACTTGAAAAAGGACCACTTTAAAAAAAAAAATACCAGTTTCCTTCCACTCTGACTTCCTAGGATTCTCTGAGATACTATTCATTCATTCATCATATTTGTTCACTCAGCAAATACTGAACAATATTTCTAGGCACCCAGAACTGACAGTCTAGCAAGGAAATGAGACATTAAACAATCATTACGATCCCGGTGGGTGTGAGCATGTGAAACAGGCGACAGGAACTTTTGGGGAGGCTGTGGGAGAGAAAGGATTCCTTGGGCAAAGGATACTTAGTCAGATGCCTGTCCTGCGGGCAGAAGGCAGCTAGTGAAGAAGTCACAGGGATAGCAAGAGAGGGGTCCAAACATGTTTCCAGGGTTGTCCAACTGACACTCTTCGGGAATGCAGAGGAATGTTTCCTTCGTGCACCAAAGGGGTAAAACGAGGGAAAGAGCATGCTAACATCAAACCCACATCCACTGACCCTGCTGGGGTCCACGGTGAGCTGTTTCACTCTCTCTGTTCCACCACGCATGCAACAATTAAACACTCGTTGGGATGAGTGCCTTACACACACGCTGGTGCACAATAAATGTGTCATTGTTTGAAAAACGGAGGACCTTCCGTGTGCCAGCCCCTGTGCTAATAAACGAATGAGTCAGTCAATGAACAAATAAATGACTCCCCCACCTCTAGCTGCTTGCCGTTCTGGTTCCTATCCCCGCCCTTCCCCAACACCTTATGCCTACTTGACATTGTATTACCCATTTGTTATGTTGTGGATGTTTGTTTTCTATCATCCCCATGAGGGAAGACACCTTTTCCATCCTGTTCTCAGCATCTCCATGAGGCTTAGCGTACTGCCTACCTCTGAGCAGCGGTTACTACCTAAGTGAATGGACACATTGCAAAAGCATAGGGATTTTCAGGCTGTTGAGAAGCACATGTTTGTCTTGGAGCGGGGAGACTGGCCATCTCTTTCTGTAAAGAAATCTGTGGGTGGGCTAGAAGCCTATCTCTCCAGGCTGGTTTGAGACAAAGGTCCTGGGGGAGGGACTGTGATAAAGAGAAAGGTCCCCTCCTCCACTCTGAGAGTCTGGCTTCTGCAGGGCTGGGGTGACAGCCGCTGGTCCTGCCTCCTTAAGGGAACATCTCTCAGCTTCTGCAGCCGCTCAGCTGCCAGTTTTCTTCAGCTTGAGACCCCAGGTACCAGTCCCCGCTGCTCCAAACTCTCCCCCCACAGGCCTGCTGAGTACAGTCTGTGAGTGTCCATCAGACCCCTGCCGCAAAGAGACAATAGCATGGACCGCTCCAGCCACCCACCCCCTGCAGACCCCAGCAGGGAGCCAAAATCCTTGGGCAAGGTATTGTGTTGTTTAAGACCACAACCTTTCACAGCAGGCTGACCTGGGTTAGAATCCCAACCAGATGACCTTTGGCAAATCTCTGCCTCTCGGTTTCTTTATTTGGATAAAGGAGACTGCAATCTCCACGTCGAAGGCAGAGGAGAACCCTCAGGGTTATGTGTAGGTGAGGTGCAGGCACACAGTGGATGCCCCATAAACAGCAGTCTGCTGACCCCACTTCCCAAGACAACCTGTGCGCATGGCCTTAGTGTCCTCATCTATCAAATGGGGAGAGGAATTCCTGCCCTTTGCACAGGACCCAGACACCGAGATACTGGCTAGTGGGGCCAGGCTGGCAAGTGGTCCAGCCCTTCCAGAACACACTGAGTTGACTGACATTTGCTGGAAAGGGCACAGGGGAAGGCACGGGAACTCACCATATACTCCATGTTGGCCGCAGGTGGGTGCACACTGGCCCGGATGTGGTTGTGATAATCCAGTAAGGCACTCATGTCCCGGGCAGAGATGTGGCGCTTCCGCCGGTAGCGGGGCACCCCCAGGCCACTCAGGGGCCACACGGCTGTGCCCTCGGTCCGGGCCAGTGCCAGGGTGGCATTGGGCATCAAGGCGTTCACTGCCTGGCCTGCCCAGAAGAGCAGGCCTGCCAGGCCCACGGTGCTGGGCAGCAGGGGCATAGCTGGCTGGAAGGGTCACGCGTCACCTCGTGCAGTCAGCGCCGGCTGCCTGGAGGGGGTGGGCATGAGGGCACCAAACCCTGAGCGTTCTCCAGCACTGCCACCCTGAGGGTGCTAACTCACCCATGGGAACTTGGCAAAGATCTCCTGACTCAGCTCTAGTCCTGATGCCCCCACACCCTGTCCTCCCCACCCCAGTGGACTCAGTGGATCGGGCGATGGAGGGAAATGCCCGGACAGCAGCTAATCCTGATCAGGCCGTGTGATACAGATGGAGCTAGCATCAAAGCCAGGGTCCCATCCCACGAGCCCAGGAGACAGACACCTGTCCTCTCCAGCCCGGACACCCTCTTCACCAATCCTGCTCCAAGTGGGCTCCACCGATGCCCTCAGAGGGCAGGGCCAACCTTCCCCGGGGCATACTGCCAGGCCCTGTCATCCCTGAATTGCTGTGTTTTGGGGGTTGAGAGTGAGACACAGGAAGAATCGGGTGGCAGAGGAGATGGAGGAGGATGAGGCAGAGAAAAAGAGAAGCAGAGAGGAAGAAAAACGAGAAGAGACCCAAGAGTCGTCTGAAAAAAAGATACAGAGAACAGGGATGAAGGAAATTGGAAGGTGGAAAGATAAGGAGAGAATGGGAGACAGTGACGGGGGAAAAAGAGAAAGAGCATGGGAGAGACAGAAGCAGAGGGAAAAATTCTGACAGGGGAAAGAAGAACAGAGAAGACGAGGGAGAAAACAGTTAAAGAGAAGACAGCCAGAGAGAGGCGTGCGTGCGGACGACCACGCAGCAGGCTTCCTAGGGGCGCATACCCAGGCTGGGCAGCCCAGGCGGGTTGCAGCGGGCGTCGAGGAGGCAGGGACCTCTGCAGACACCCTGGCCCGCCTGGCAGCGCCGCGACTTTAACGGTCCCCTGGGAGCTGATGGCATCTGACGTCCGGGCCCCACAGCCCCCTCCCCTTCCAGCCAGGCCAGGCTTGGACCGAGGCTCCGCCTGCCCGTTTGTGGGCTTTCCTCTCCCGCCCTCTGGCGCCTCTGCTCTTCCTGCTTCCACCTGGGGTGTGCAGGGCTGGGCTGAGCTGCTGGTTGGGGTAGGGATGTGACAATGGCAGGGACTCCAGGAGGAAATAGCACCCCTACCTTAGAAACCCCAGATACAGAGGCTTTTCTCTGCCTTCCAGACCCCAACATTAAGGCCACCTTGCTTTGGGAGAGTATTCTTTGTTTTCCCTACGAAGCCGTCCAGCCTCAGAGTAGGCAATTGACTTGGTCCCATCTAATGAGCACCTACTATATGCCAGGCCTGGGCTGAGTGCTTTACACACACAAGTTCAGCCAACCCTCAGAAGCAGATACTATAGCTCCCCATTTAACAGGTGAAGAAACTGAGCCCAAGAGATGAAGGGACGAGCCCAAAGCCAAGCCAGCCGTCTGCAATAGAGACAAGATTCAAATCCAAGTCTGACCCCAGAGCCCTGTTAGTATGTAAAAAGGGCGCCATTTTCTGGGTTTCTTTGTTTGTTTCTAAGGATGCTATTTTTTTTTAAACCAAACCAACATCGAAGCCCAGAGAAAGAGCCCAGGAGGATGTTCACTAGCATGCCACTCGAACGGAGCACCATGCAGCCTAATGAATTAAGCAATGGATCTGGGTTCAAATCCCTGTTATTTCGCTCACTAACTGGGTGTCCTTGAGCAAGTTACTCAGTCATTCTGTGCCTCGTCTGTAAAATGGGAGTAATAACGGTACCTACCTTCTAGCACTGTTGTGAAGATAAAACAAATTAACATTGTGGAGCGCTCAGAACTATGCCGGTACACAGCCTGTGCTCTGTGCGTGTGTGTGTGTGTGTGTGTGCGTGCACATATGCGTGTGTGTGTGTGCTTGCACAGACACATGCACCAGCATGCAGATGTCTATACAGGCATGTGCACGTGTGTGTTGTCAAAGCCCCTTTGGTCTCTGAGTTGCTGTATTTCTAGGTTAAGACAGGAGTTTAATTTCTCCTCTCTGATTACTTGTATTCTTCACAAATAACAAGCAACACTTTTGTAATGGAGACGGTAGACTTACAGGAAAGAGGTTCTATAAAAACACCCAAAGTCGAAGCATTTGTGAGCCTTCAGCCTCTTCTTCCAGTGACCTCTAGAATCCTCAGAACTCGGTGTCGGGGTCCCCAGCTGAGCCAGGTGGCAATGGAGCGCTGGGGGCTGGGGTTCTCCCCAGACACATGGCATTCCCGCCCTCGGCAGCCACCCAGCCTCAGCCTCCCGGCCCAGACCGTGCCTGCTGCCAAAGCACACATCTTCCTGCCGGAGTGGCTGCCTGCTGGACGCTGGGGGAGGTGGGGCAGGCCGAGGCAGTGAGGGCTGTGGGTGCTGGCCCTGTCCGGGACAGGCTTTCACCACCGTGCCAGAAAGACAAGGGGGCTGGGCTCCAATCTAGCCCCATCTCTGCCTCCAGAGTGCTGTGTGTCCTGAGGTAAGGTCCTATCCTTCTCTGGGCCTCAGATGTCCCATGAAAAAAGCTGGACTGAGGGCTTACCCGCCTATGGCAGGCTGGGACCCACGGCACCCAGGGGGAACTCTGCAGCCCAGGGTAGGCACACGCGAACAGCCTTGGCCCTTACAGACCCAGGAGCGCCAACGATTATGCCCCCCTCTGTCAGCACGCTCAACGGACCTTCTTCTATGGCTTGCACATGAGTGGAGCTTCACATCCACAGTTCACTGCTTTTCACAGCAGCCTTTGAGGCAGTAACCCCACCCATGGCACAGCTGGGGAGACTGAGGCACACAGAGCCTCAGGGACTTGTCCTAGGGCCGGGAGCTTATTTGTGTGGTAATGGGGACTCTGCAGTAAACATCCTCACACGTTTACAGAATGCACATGCCTCCCCTGGGCACACACCACACGCACCTGCATGTACACACTCCCGCAAGCGCTTCCTCCTCCTACAAACCACAGAGACGGCTCAATTCCCCATCCCCTTAGATCCTTTCTACTGTGCCCCCTCCGGTGCCCTTGCATAAATATACAGGAACTCACCCTTTACACATTTAATCCTGTGAAAACATATAAGCCATCCATACTTGCTCCTATCTCAGTGCTCGGCACTATTTTAAGCACTTACTTGGATGAGCTCATTGAATCTTCAGAAAAACTCTATCAGGTAGGTACTAATATTGTCATCATATCCACTTTTATATGCACATGGCAGCTAAGTCACAAAGAGGTGAGTCACTTGCCTGGGGTCCCACATCCAGTGGATGGCAGAGATGGGTCAGGTGCCCGGGCAGGCTGGCCACGCTGCCTCCGCACAGAGACACAGACAGGCAGCTCCACATACAAAAGCATCATCTCCTACCACACACATTCACACATCCACAGAAACCCAGAAAATTGCACCGGGTAAACACACAGCAACACCCCCAGGCCACTCCACCAGGTGGGAACGTCTCTGCTGTCCTCCTGGTCTGAACCTGTTCCCGCGCCCCCTTCGGCAGGTTTTCAGGAGATCAAAACGGTAGGGGTGGGGCAGGAAATAACCAGGGATGGCCCAGATTATTGTCCTGGGTCGGGATCTCATTTTAGGGTAAGAACATCTTCTCACCTCTGGATTTTACCAGCTGGATTCAGCTACTACGTCACCCTCCTTCCTGTCGGAATTCTCTCCGGGTTTGGGCAAGCAAAGGGAAATTCTTCCAGAGAGTAGTCGTATTTGAGGCAGTAGGGCTCAGTGGCTACCAGCACGGCTCTGGATCTAGACACTTAGGTTCGTGGCTTACCATCTGTGCGACGGTGGGCAAGTTACTTAACCTTTCTGTGCCCCAATTTCCTCATCTATAAAATGGGGCTGCCTCACAGCACTGTTGTGAGGATAAAATGAGTTAGCACATCTGAAGACACTTGACACAGAGTAGGCGGTCAATATACGGTAGCCCTAAGAGCAGCTAACAACAGTAGCAACAGCCGTCAACCGTGATTAGCACATACTAGGTGCCGGGCACTAAATGCTTTAGGGGCCTGATCTTATCTAAGCCGGGCTCCAGTTCCTTGGGTGAGGTATCAGAATCCCCATTCTATAGACTAGGAAGTGAAATCTCAGAGAGGTCAAGTAATTTGCCCAAGTTCACACAGCTAGTGCCAGTGGAAACTGGATTCCAGAGCCAGGTCTCTGATCCCTCACCCTGTAAAGTTGCTTTTGAGTAGACTGCAGGACAGAAGTCTGGTGTTCAAGGAAAGAGGCTGAGAGCTTCTAGGTCCCTCATTTGCCAGTTGAGGAAAGAGGTTCAGAGAGGTTAAGTGACTTGTCTAAGTCACACGGCAACTGGCAGACTCGGGACTGGAACCCAGATCCGCATCACTTCAAATCCAAGGAGGAGAGGGAGGAAGCTAGAAGGAGGGCAATGCATGTGAAAAATAATAGCGATGATCCAGACTCTTCAAAACTTTTCAGGTCAAATGCTCCAGATTCTTCCAAAAGATAAATTAAGAAAATGCAAGGGACGAGGGAGGAATCAGTAGAGATTTAAAAGATACACATTTTTCAATATGGACAAGGCTCCTATAGTCTTTAGGGATGTGTACTTGGGCAATAAAACTATAAAGAAACACAAAGAAATACTGTCAAAGTCAGACTGTGATCAGGCTGGGACATTTGAGGGGTTCCTATTTCTTGGTCTGACTGGTGGTTACAAGTGGTTTGCTTTATTGGGTTCCCTCTCTGTTTTGTGTGACTTTCTGTATTCATTTTATTTTACAATAAAACAGGCTTTAAAAAACATAACAGCAGGAGTCATTTATACAATGACATCCTCCATCTGTTACCACCTTAACCATGCATGAGGATTTTAATCTCCTTTTAATAGTTAGAGGATGCGAGGCTCAAAGAGGGAGGCAACCTGCCCACAGTCACACAGCAAATAAGTCTGGGAGCTGGGAGTCGACCCCTGTGGCATGGTTTGTCTCTGCAGCACAGCGGTGGTTCGGCTGCCGGTGGTAGTTCCTGGCCCAGCAAGGAGAATCGGAAAGGCCTCATGACAGATGCAGAGAAACTCACGCCTTAGAAAATAAATCACACTCAGAAGCACCTCTGGGCTCCCAGGTTGTCCTCCTGCTCTCTCTGCAGCCCGATAGCAGTGTCACCTCCTTGGCAGGTTACCCAAGAGGGGGCAGGATGGTCTAGCACTGGGTAAGGAGCAGAGCTGTGGTTTCAGACACGTGACCTGGCTCTGAGCCCTTTCTAAACCTTTGTTTCCTCATCTATAAAATGGGAACAATAAATAGACACTACCTTATTTGGCTATTAGGAGAAATTCAGTGTGATATATGTTAGCACACAAGCCAAAGTTTGTTCAACGTTAGCCGTTAACCTCCCCAAACAGAAACACGGTGTGATTCCATTGACACACTGCGCAAGAGCAGGTAACACTAATGGAAGATAACAGAAGTGGGAACAGAGGCTACGCTGAGGGGTACTGACCGAGGGGGGCAGGAGGGGGCTCCCACTGAGGGGCTGCACCTGTCTTTTATTTTGATCCAAGTGGTGGATCCAAGGGTGTGTGTATGTAAAACTTCATCTAGTTGTATACTTGAGATTTCAGCACTTAAAATTAAGTTATGCTTTAATTTTAAAAGTTGGACTTATATATGGTTAAAAAAGTCTTCGTTTAACGTAAAAGAGTTCTTTCAACAAGTACAACATGAAAGTCCTACGTAAGAAAAAACACATACCAACAGAAATATCCCATTCTTGTCTCCCCAACAACACATCCATTCTCCCCCATACACCCAACCTAAATCCCCAGCAGTCTACACACATAACCAAAGACCCCAATATCAACACAGACAGAAGTCAACAGACGCAGAAGCAGACGCATCCAACAGAGCAGACGCATCTGCAAACTCCCACTCAACCCCATAGCACATCCATATTCAAATATAGATGCTTTTCACTCCGGGCCCATGGAAACACACCCTCTGTGCAAACACACAAACAGACACACACAAACACGCCAAACCCATAGACCAAACTGATTCAGTGAGTAGATTCGTGAGTCAGACTCCACCACTTCCTCACCATAGGACCCGAGGCAAGTCATGTAATTCCTCTGCGCCTCAGTTTCCTCATCCGCAAAATGGGCCCAATAAGATCTTCTCTCATGAAATAAAATACAATAAAAAGGAAGACAATGGGCAAATAAGCACTTTGAGGGAAGGAGCTGTGTGTTTTGTGTCTCTATCTTCAGTGACGCACATCACGCCATTATTAGTGAACTTGAGTATGTTGTCCGTTCTCACCAAATTACACTTTAGATTCAAAAGGATCTTTTTTTTTAAGGCCATGATTTTAATAGCCTTTACGTAGTTATTTTATGCAATTTATGTAGCTTTTTAAAAAAAGTTTACTTATTTATTTTTGAGAGATAGAAAGCATAAGTGGGGAAGAGGCGGAGAAAGAGAATCCCAAGCAGGCCTCACGCTGTCAGCCCAGAGCCCCGAATCCTGAGATCATGACCTGAGCTGAAATCAAGAGTCAGGCACTTAACTAACTGAACCACCCAGGCACCCCTAGTTTCAGGACGCATTTAACCAAAATTCCAAGTTATTTTGGAGGAAGTTGGCAAGCTGATTCTAAGCTTTGTATAGAAGAGTCACGGCCTAAGAGTTTTCAAGACATTCTACCAGTTGAAACGTGAGCAACAGGTGATGATTAAGGAGAAGCGGAGACATGAGTTGGGGGTGAAGCTGGGACACAGGGTCGGGACAGGGACACCAGTACAAGCACTGGACGAGCTTGGGCAAAGGCTCTGAGGCAGGCAGGAATTGGGTGGGTGTGAAGAACTAAAAAAAAAAAAGGCAGGTTAGGGAAGACTCTCCAGGTAAGAGTGTGTAAGGGGTTAGTTGAAAGATGGGAGCACATCTTACAGGTTGGAGACCTTGGAGGCCATGCCAGCCACAGGGCAAGCGATGACCTGAGGGCCTCCTTTTCTGCTTTGCCCTGTGCCCAGTCCTGCCAGTGGGGGTTGGGGAGTGTGAGGGGGGCAGGGAGAGCAGACCAGGGCGTAGCCCGTTAGGGAAAGGGGGCACCTCACCCTAGTCCAGAGCAGGGGAGGGGCAGAGAGAGAGAGCCCTCGCACCAGGGAGCCCCTCACCGCCTGGGTGAGGGTGTCAGAGACGACTTTCCCCTCCAAAAGAGATGCGGAAGCTGAAAGAAGGGGCTGGCCAGGGGCGATCCAGCTGGGGGAGGGGGCGCCCAGTGATCCTGCGCCCTGGCGCGCCGTCCCTGCCTGAGGCCGCGGCTTGGGGGCCGGCGGCTAGAGGACTGGGGAATCCTCCTCCGGGTCCAGCCTGGACAGCTGCATGGCCAGGTGTGGTCGCGGAATTTGCTGTGTCGCCGGCCGCTGCAGCTGGAGCGGAAAAGCCTCTGTGTCAGCTCCCCCCCCAACCCCCCCTCGCCACCACCACCGAGGCGCCCCACATTCCTGCTTCGGGCGCGGAGCTCGAGCCCCGCGGCCACATCCCGGCTCCGTCTCCGGACCCTAAGAATTCAGCAGGGCGGGGGCGGGAAGGGACCAGGGGGAGACTCTGTGGCCTGAAAACTGAGTCAGACTTCTCATCTGTTCAGTGAGGACAGTGACACTTTGCTGTGCCTGTCTGACAAGTTACTATGAGCAAAGATGAGCGTCTTTATTTCAGGGGTGACCATCTCTTGTGTGCCTACTGTATGCACACCTAGTACAATAAGGTTTCACTTATTTATCCCCGCAACAAGGCTGGCACTCCAGCGTTGTCGTTTTTCAGATGAAGAAACAGAGATAAATGACTTGTCCTAGGACACATAGGTAATAAATCCTGAGTCTAGACTTGACCCTGTGTCTGCCTGGCTGTGTTCTTAACCAACATACCACATGGCTGCTAAATCTTCCCAACTGCGCCAGTGGTAAGCTTTGCAGAGTGCTGTGACCCTGTGAGTCGTCTTTTCTTTGGCGGGCCAGTGAGGTCAGAGCGACAACCCCCAGACCTAGGAGACAGGGGTGGCTACTGGTTAAGCGCTTCACCCTGTGAGGCATACTTTACCCTGGTCTGAATCCCAGCTCTGATGGCCTGCTGGCTGTGTGACCTTGGCTAAGTTTCTTGGCCTCTCTGTGCCTCAGTCTTTGCAGAATGAAGTAATAACAGCCAAATACAGTAAAGCATTTAGTGCCAGACACTTAGTTAAGTTTCAATAAAACGGGTTCTTCTTAGAACCTAAGTATTTTATTCCCAGTTTGGTGTTCCTTTTTAAAATGTATACTTTCTCATAAATTGTGAAATATAACATAGGTACTAGATTTATAAAATACAAATATGCAGTTTATTCCATTTTTATTTTTAAAAAAAATTTTTTTAATGTTTATTTATTCTTGAGAGACAGAGCGTGAATGGGGGAGGGACAGAGAGAGAGGGAGACACAGAATCTGAAACAGGCTCCAGGCTCCTGTCACCACAGAGCCCGATGAGGGGCTTGAACTCACGAACCATGAGATCATGACCTGAGCCGAAGTCGGCGCTTAACCTATCGAGCCACCCAAGGGCCCCTAATCCATTTTTAAAAGTGAACATCTGACAACCCCCAGGTAAAGAACTAGAAAACTGCCCATACTCTGTGTGATCCCAGTGCCCTCCCTTCATCCTATAGGTAACTGCTCAACAACACTGGGATACTTGGTTCCTTTCTTTTCTTTCTAGTTTTACCAACGTTCTTTCAGAACCCCAAACCTCAGCCCTGTGGCCACCTGAGACAGGAGGGTCTGGGGTCTGCAGGAGTCTGTGGCCAGTGGAGGGAGTGGGGGTGCTGGGGGTGGGGTAGGTCCCAGGCAGCTCCTCCCACTGCTGTGTCTGTGGCCTGTAGATGAGCAAAGCCAGATCCCTGTCCTCCTGCAAAGCCCTTCTGACTCTGTGCCCACATGATGAGCAGTCGGGGGTTGTGTGTGTTGGGGGCACAGCCAGAGGACACAATCCCCTCCGAGTTAGCAGTCTGGCCTCTGGCAGACACAGGCTTTGCTCAGCTGCCTCACCCCAGGGAGTGGCTGGTTGTCCCCTCCGGCCAGAAAGAGGTGGCCAGAGGTTAGGAATGGGGGAGGCATTGCAGAGGAGAGTTCAGAAGGAAGCAATTGGTCCTGGCTGGCCAGGAGCTGTGGACAGAGCCAGCTGCCCACTGGGAGAATTACCCGGCTGCCTACCCCTTCCCCCAACCCAGAGTGAATTATTTCCCACACACCAGCCAACTAAAGGGCACCTGCTGGTCGCTCTTCCTGGAATGATCGCTTCCCACTGTTCTTCTGGACAACAGGGGTCGAACCCCATCAGGGGTTCTTCTTCAGATGTCCACTTAGATAGAAATCATCTCCTTCAAGAACTCTTCCCTGACCCTTCCCTGGGCCTATGTGGTCTCTTCCTCAGTGGCTCTGAGCATCCTCTGCTTAATCCATTGTCATTCTGCTGCAGCTTTGTTCAGACTTTATGGACCAGAAAATCTCTTTCCTGGTGATTTATAATCTTTTTGATCTTAAGATAAATAATAATAATTTTATAACTATTATTCTCTGTCATCTCTCCTCAGTTTGTAAAAAAGCAATTTAAGTTTAAAATAACTTCCTTTACATAAGCATATTAATAAGGATTCATTAATTTATTTAACAACAAAAAGAGTGCTTAGTAGGTGCCAGCCATGGTTCTAGACACTTGGGGTGCATCAGTGAACAAAAAAGGCAATGTTCCCTGCTCTCTGGAATTGACATTCAAGTAGGGGAGACAGAAATTTTAACAAATGAATAAGTAAATTATAAAGTGTATTTTTTACAGTCTATTTATTTATTTTGCAAGAGAGAGAGGGGAAGAGAGAAGGAGAGAGAGAATCCCAAGCAGGTTTTGCGATGACAGCGCGACTTGAGATCCTGACTTGGGGCTCAATCCCACAAGAGTTCATAATCAGAGCCCACAAGAGTCAGGCTCTTAACCAACTGAGCCAATCAGGTGCCCCTAAAGTGTATTTTTTTAAAGGGTCCTTAATGATACTCCTAATTCATAAAGGCCTTCTACTCTTTGCCATTTAATCAAGCGATTCAGACCAATATACTTTAAAACAGACCGAGATCATTGTCAAAATAAAGATCTCTTTTCCAATGAAAACAAACACTCAGATTTTTTTTTTTTATTTTACTCAGGCAGAATGTAATCTCCTTATAAATCAGTGGCACTACAGTATAATGTTATAAAGAAGAAAAATTCTTTATGAAAAGGCAGCACAAACTTATATTTCCTTTAAAAAATTTTTTTTTCAAGTTTATTTTTGAGAGAGAGAGAGACAGAGTGTGAGTAGTGGAGGGGCAGAGAGAGAGAGAGGGAGACACAGAATCCGAAGCAGGTCCCAGGCTCTGAGCTCTCAGCACAGAGCCCAATACTGGGCTCAAACCCACGAACTGCGAGATCATGACTTGAGCCAAGGTCGGATGCTTAACTGACTGAGCCACCCAGGTGCCCCCTATATTTCCTTTTATTTAATCTTGAGCTTATATATATATGTGTGTATATATATGTATATATGTGTATATATGTATACATATATATATGTGTGTATATATATGTATGTGTATATATGTATACATATATATGTGTGTATATATGTATATATGTGTATATATGTATACATATATATGTGTGTATATATGTATACATGTGTATATATGTATACATATATATGTGTGTATATATGTATATATGTGTATATATGCATACATATATATGTATATCTATATGCCTGTCCAAGCTGGCTACAGCATAATGGTAACGTCTGATGATTTCCACGCAACCATTCCACACTTAGTGATTCTGCTTCCAACTAGAACAAACTGTGTTTTCAAAGGGTGATAAATCTTTGGTTATCAAGGAAACTCACCTATTCAACACACTGGAAGTGCTAACATCTAACCCAATGCTTGGTTCACTAGTAACTTAATAAATGTTGCTTGGCTGAGTAAATGAATGATGATCACCTTCACTGGATTTTAAGTTCCTTGAGGTCAGAGACCACTAGATTTTAAGTCATTGCTGACTAGATAAAGAAGGAATGAAAATCGGCAATTAGGTGGTACCATGGAAGCAGCAGGAAGGGAAGAACTCTGGAAATTGTGGCCTTCTATCACCCTCTGGTGGGGAAGGGCGGGGCATTGTCCTCCAGTGCCTTAAAATCTTCTGTGTTTTTCAAACTATAGATCCCTACCTATTAGTGAGTTGTAAAATAATTCAGGGGGCATGACCAGCATTTCTAAAAATTGAATTTATGACTAAACAGAAAATATGAGAGCGCCTCACACCCAGCAGAGGCAAATTCTGTCATGAACTGTCATGAAGCTGTATTTATAGCTATGTCTATTTATCTATTAGCATGTATATTCATTCATATGTTACATACTATTTTTGTGTGCTTACTGGATTACAGCCAGTGATTTGTTGACAAATGTTTAACAACTAGCTCTCTAAGAAAATGTATAAGTATATATATACATAGGTTTTTCATAAAGTTTTCTCAACATACAGAATGTGTAGCACATAATTTACAAATAATAAAATATACAAGTATTCTTCACTGTAAATTTCATATAGTGGATTGATTCTCACAGAACTCTTTCATCGCTTTTTGCTGGACTCTTGTATCTGTAGATAATTTATAGTTTCAGTTCAACCATACTTGACAAATGGAGTTGTATCTCAATCTACACAATCAACAAACCAAATAAAGCCCTGATTTGTAGTAACTGGTGAAAAGACTCCCACCACGGATGGTTTTGAGCTACCAGTGTGATGTCACTGAATGTGTAGTTGGGAAAATTGCGCAGTAACATGCCATACAGATACAACAGATATAAGTAACCCCAAGAGCATAGATAATAAGCACAGGTAATTAGAATACGTAAGAATAGGTAATTAGGAAACAATGGGTTTTGAATATTAACGTTGAGTTTCATTGTTAGTTTAGACAATGTAATTTTTAATAATGGCCATGTTTAACAATCATCTTGCCAAAGTCCTGAAAATGTAACAATCTGCTGTCACAGGCCTGTATAGTTGGCTCCAGGACAACACTGAGTTCACAACATAAACATATATTTCTTAATATGGGTTGAGGTAGAAAGAAAGAAAGAAAGAAAGAAAGAAAGAAAGAAAGAAAGAAAAAGAGAGAGAGGGAGAGGGAGAAATAAACGGAGGGAAAGAGAGGGAGGGAGAGAAAGAAAAAGGAAGGAAGGAAGGAAGGAAGGAAGGAAGGAAGGAAGGAAGGAAGGAAAACTGCTCTAAAGACGTATAATTTTTCAAGTCTGGGTTTAACCTAGTCTGCAAAATTCTCCAGGGATAAAACTACATAGTCTTAAATGGAAAAAACCCATATCCTTTGTACAGAAATACAAACCCTGAAAGTTTCAGGAGGTACACTTTTGAAAGTTCATTTGGGTGATGTCTAGAGTTTCTGTTCACGCAGAGCCCTTTCACCTTTTCTTGGAGTGCGGGATCAGCATCTGGATTTTCACTAATGGAACCGCTTTAATAATATCCAATTACCTCCCTGTTCTTGACCATTATGCAGTTTGCCATGGAAAGTAACAATGGTTGAGCATCTGGCAACCTTCAGGAGATAGAGATGATTTCAGATACTATTTACAAGCTGCCTTCACAAATGAGATCTTTCTAGCTGTGTACTTCCCATTCCCAACCATGAAAAGCCAAGCTGGTGTGATCATCATTATATATATATATTTTTAAGAATGTAACTTTTTGAAGGCCCAGAGATATCTTGTTACAGAAGAACCCCAATTAGATAAATGTGATTTTCAGATATGTAGATCATCTTGAGATGGTTCTAAGGAATTAATGCTGTTGTTCTCATTAGTTTATTAATTCCCTGCATGAGAGGTTTTTTTAAATTTTGTTTTTATTTTTTGAGAGAGAGAGAGACAGAGACAGGGAGAGAGAGAGACTCCGGAACAGGCTCCACACTGTCAGCACAGAGCCAGATGTGGGGCCCAATCTCAAGACCATGAGTTATGACTGAGCCGAAATCAAGAATCAGATGCTTAACCAACTGAGCCACCCAGGTGCCCTTCTGCATGAGGGATTTTAAATGTCAGTCCATTATAGGCATAGATCAGGTCAGTGCTTCCTGACCTCAGGTCAGTGCTTCCTGACCTCAGGTCAGCGCTTCCCAAGTTTGGGGCATGAGAATATTTTAGACAGCTAGTGATGATGAATCCTTGATTTAGGGGCATGGGAATATTTTAGACAGCTAGTGATAATGAATATTTCAATATAAATGTTTATTTGTGATAAATACAATTGGCACACATAATCCATAATCTCAAGGATATTTTTGCTCGGGAAGCTATTCGGGAGGTATTTGAGTTTGAAATGTGTGTTGTTTAAAGAAAAGCTTTAAATAAATATTAGTATTGGTGGTATGTGGACATAGCAAAAGCAGCTAAGGTAGCCGTAATGGCCTAAATGGTGATCCTCAAAAAGATGTGTCTTAACCCCTGGTACCTGGGAATGTGACCTTATTTGGAATGGGATCCTTGCAGATATAATCAAGGGTCTCAAGATGAGATTATCCCGGATTTACGGTGGACCCGAAATCCAAGGACTATTACCCTGGTTAGAGACAGAAGGAGAAAGACACACAGAGGGGAGAAGGCTGTGTGCGGATGGAGGCAGAGACCGGAGTTACACAGCTACAAGCCAAGCAACGCCCAGGATTGCAGGCAGTCACCGGAAGCTGGGAGAGAGGCCTGGACAGGAGTCTCCCTCAGAGCCTCCGGAAGGAACCCTCCTTGCCAACAGCTTGGCACTTCCGGCTTCCAGAACTGTGAGAAAATAAGTTTCTGTTGCTCTAAGCTAAGCCGTTTGTAGTAATTTGTTACAGCGGTCCGAGGAAACTGATACAGCAGCAAAAAAAAAAAAAAAAAAAAAAAAAACAACCCAAAAAAACAAAAAAACAAACAAACAAAAAAAACAAAAACAAAAAAAGTCACAAGTTTGAGAAACACTGAATTGGGCACCCAGCCATGATGGGGGTGAGAGGATTTAGCTCTGTGATAAACTGAGCAACTGAGTCACCAACACTCTCATCTGACCTTAACCCCCAGAGTCCAGCATTTTCACTCAATACACTAGTTGTTTAAAATGAAACGACTAGTTGATAGAATGAAATCTCATGTCCCTATACCTGGATCACCGTAATGACCTCGGGGTCCTAAACTAACTCTTGGGAAGGGTTGAGCTCCTCTTGGCTCCCCATTTACGGATGAGAAAACTAAGGCGCAGATGGGCGAGGTGTCTCCAAGCTTCCAAAGGAGACTAAATGATGCTGTGACCACTGCTCCAATCCCTACAACACTGCACTTAACTCTTTCCGGTATCCAGCAAATACTCCCGGAGCGCTTTTTCCCAGACCCAGAGAAGACTCCGAGGCTGCCACCTGGCGGCGGGACTGGGAGAAGTGAGAGAAGGACCGCGGCGTTCCGCAGCGGACGCCCTGCAGAGGCCGTCAGTGGCCAGGAGGGGGAGCGCGAGCGCCCCGCGAGGGGTGGGGCTCACGGGAGGCGCGCATGCGCCCAAGAGGAGGCACGGCGCCTTCCCGAGCGAAGGGCAAGACGGTAGCCGGGAGGACACCGGGAGGCGGACGGTGGCCGACGAGGTCGGGCATGGAGCATCTGGAGTGCTGCGCGAGGTTCCTCCGGGGGACGCTGGTGCGAGCGGCGGTGCGGCGCTACCTGCCCTGGGCGCTGGCGGCCTCCATGCTGGCGGGCTCCCTCCTCAAGGAGCTCTCCCCGCTGCCCGAGAGCTACCTCAGCAACAAGCGCAACGTCCTCAACGTGTGAGTGCGTCCCGGGTCCTCCCCTGTCCCCGCCATAGCCGACCCGCCGGGGCTTAGCTGCCCTGATGGACGAGTCAGCGGAAGGGGAGGCCTTCCCCGTCGTGACAGGTGCATCTGCACGCGTGTCGCGACCGAGGGATCCCCCGAATAGCTAGTGTCACTAGCAGTTGGCGTTTGCACGCCCAGACGAGCCAGCCTGAGTTGACTGGGCAGGGAGTGACTTGCAGGGCTGTGTGCGTGTCTGTGTGCGCCTGTCGGGGTGTGGGGTGGGATGGGGCGTTGAATTAGCCTCTGTCGCTGAGCCCCCACCTCCCCGTGGAGTCCGGAGTCAGCCCTGGACCTGCTTGGGAGATGCCACCTCTCTCCTCCTGCCTGCCTGTATCAGACCCCACGCTAAGTTCCCCCCGTCCCAGCTTGTGACAGAATCCCGTCACCACCTGTGAAAGACCTGCCTTCCCCTGCTGACTCTGCAACCTTTGCGAGCCTTGCCCCGGCCTCTGACCCAACTCCCGCTCCAAGACAGTCCCCGAGGAGTGGAACCCTCCAGCCTCTGACCTTTCCCCTGGATCTCCTGGGACCTTCTCAGCCACTCAGAGTTCATGGCAGTGGCCCAGGAAAGTAAGCCCAGTGGGGCTCTTTGAGACATCTCCTTAACTCCACCCACTCACGCCTTTTTGTTTGTTTGTTTAACGACTGGATTTTAAGTTTATTGCACAAAAACACTGTTGCGGTCTTAAAGGGAAACTCTGGAAGATAAGACTTGGCCCTTGAAGTGAACTTCGATTCTCCTTTAGAATTACAGTGTCAGCAGCATCTCCCAAAAGTCAACCTAACTTTCGTTACCTGCATAAAACCCCGGTTTCTCTCCGCAGCAGTTTTGTCAAATGCCTGACAGATCTTGGCTCTGGCAAGATCCTTGCATATCAGTCCCAGGGAAGAAGTGAGTGTCAGGCTCTTGGGTGGTGTGTAAGAAGCCTTTGGAACCCGGGAGAAAGTCATCCTGTCCTTGGCCCCCCTTCCTTCCTCACGCCTCCATGGAGGCTGGGCTAAGAATAGATGGATGATGAGTGTGGTTGTTAGCCCCAAGTCTCTTGCGTGTGTGTTTCCTGTGGCCGGTCCCCAGGTCAGCCACCTTTGATGGGCAAGGGGGGACAGGCAGGCAGCTGCCACCTTATCTGGCCTGGGTGAGCTGGGAGCCAAGCAGCCTGGCAGACGAGTCCCTGTTGTGTGTGGGTAACCATAGGTTCTGATGTTTGGTTCCGAGCCTCTGCTAATTGGAGGGAACCAGTGAATCATTGGCTCTGGGAGGGATTTCAAAACTCACTTGGCCTCCTCAGCTCTATCTTTACAGCTGGGGAAACTGAGGCCTGGAGAAGTGTAGTAACAAGTTGAGTCGGAGTCAGGATTTGAACCTGATCTTCTGACTTGAACTCAAGCTCTGTTCTGAGATCATTTCTGCCATGTAGGAAAGAGCCACAGTGTGGGGGAGAAAAGACATGGGCTTTGGGGCTGGCCAGACCTTGGTTTACTCTGGGTTTGCTGGAGGTTTGATTGTGACCCTGGGCAGGTTATTGAACTTTTCTGAGCCTCACATTCTTTATAAAATGGGGTAAGTGAGACTTTCTTCCCAGGGTAAGTGGGAGTGTTCTTTGTGTTTACTTTCCCAGAGCCTGGATCACAGACTAAGATCCCAGGCCCTGGATTTGAATCCCGGCTGCACCACTTATGACCTCTGCTTTGGGCACAATACTTGTGTACCTCAGTTTTCTGATCTGTGAAATGGGGATAGTAACGGTAGCCAGCTCCTAGAGTTGTTTAAAGATTACATTTAAAGAACTTAGTAAGTGAAGTAGCTATCAGTAGCTGTTATCAACTTTTCTTAGTTCCCCTCCCTTGCGAGTCTGGAGACCTGAGTCATGACATTGTTTCCTCTCCACCATGTCCCCTCTCTTCACTTCCACTTTCCTCCTCTGCCAGGTATTTTGTCAAACTGGCCTGGGCCTGGACCTTCTGTCTCCTCCTGCCTTTCATTGCCCTCACCAACTACCACCTGACAGGCAAGGCCGGCCTGGTCCTGCGGCGGCTGAGCACCCTGCTTGTGGGCACGGCCATCTGGTATGTCTGCACAGCTCTCTTCTCCAACATCGAACACTACACGGGCAGCTGCTACCAGTCGCCGGCCCTGCAGGGGGTCAGAAAGGAGCACCAGAGTAAGAAGCAGTGCCACGGGGAAGGAGGCTTTTGGCACGGCTTTGACATCTCAGGCCACTCCTTCCTGCTGACCTTCTGCGCCCTCATGATTGTGGAGGAGATGGCTGTGCTGCATGAGGTGAAGACGGACCGAAGCCACTGCCTCCACACCGCCATCACCACCCTGGTGGTGGCCCTGGGCTTCCTCACCTTCATCTGGGTGTGGATGTTTCTGTGCACGGCCGTTTACTTCCACGACTTGTCCCAGAAACTGTTTGGCACCCTGTTCGGTTTGCTGGGCTGGTACGGGACCTATGGGTTTTGGTATCTGAAACCCTTTTCCCCAGGACTTCCTCCCCAGAGCTCTACTTTGAATTTGAAGCAAGACAGTTACAAGGAATAAAAGAGAAACAAAAGGGGTGATAGATAGCAGGGCAATGGCTAATGTATTTTTCATGATTTTTCTTGGCTACTTGACTAAAGTATCAGTCCTCCTTCAGCGAGGTTGCTCACCAGGCGGTTTTGGTGAGTGGTGGTGGAGTCTGGGGAGGGACTTGAATCCCCACACTTCTTGGCCATGTCATCTTGTGTCACAAATACCACCCTTCCCAGTCAGGCACTTTTTGTCCCTGGCAAGACTTGACCTTAATCTGGAATGTCCCTTTGGTCCCTAGAGGGCAGAGCTAAGGCTCAGAGAGACGACAGAATCAGGAAGGCCTCCACTGTGTGGCTGGAGGGGAGGCCAGGGCCTCAGCACCCTTCTCTGCCACTGTCATTCTCTCCCTGATTCTAGTCATCTTGTACTTTAATGGCTGACTTAACGCTGTTATTTAATAATATTGCCCTCTGGTCAGCTTTGCGTAAGCATTTATTTCCAGCAGGGTTCTTTATAAAACAACCACCTGCCTGAAGATACTCTCTGGTGGTGGTATTTGTTTATCCTCAGAATGTTCTATATCACAACTGGCTTGTGATTACCTACCAAAACAGTTCAACTGGAGTGCCTCTGTGGCTGAGTATTGGATGATTTTTGTGTAACGAACATTGCCAGTTTTCTGTCTGTGTTGCCCAGTTTTACTGGCTTTTGGAGCAATAAGGTTACCTTTTTTTCCTACTATTTTGAGCAAATGCTTTATTGTTTTCAATAACAACTATGGCGTTTGTTCTGTGTTGACAAAACTCTTGACGATAACCCACAACCTTGATGCTGCACTTTGGCACGTGTGTGGATAGCTTTGAGGGTTTTCTTAGAACACTAATTTACTTTTTATAAACTAGACTCCTGGATTATGGTATTAAAGTCCCCCTCGCTTCATGGGGCTGTTTTCTCTATTAAGAATAAAACCTGAAAGCAGACATTTTAATACTAACTTGATGAAATTTAAGCTGAGTCAGAGTAACTTTGCAAAATGCATACTTGCACTGAAACTTTCCTGACCACGCATCAGTGGTGTAAGCTGAACGGTGTCCTTCAGACTCAGCTGATAAGTACATTGACCAGTCTGCTGTGGCCCAAGGAATTTTTACATTTTGGACAAGATTATGATAAATTGGAGGTGAAGGAAAACGTCTTCCATTGTCTCTGATGGCAGGAAGCCTACTGTTTACAAAAATGTCCCTGTTAAATGTCGGCACGACTTTGGCCCTACCCTCCACCAGACCCAAACTGGGCCTGCTCAGCTGGCCTTGAAATCGGTCTTTCCTTTCCCCCTTTGCACACTTCTCAGTGTCCAGCCTGTCCTTCTGTGGCCTGTCACCTTCACCCGCAAAGTTACGGTTACAGCTCTGTGATAAGACACTCCCCCGCCACCCGTCATCTCCACAGGTTGCAGGCTGCCTATTTACTGTCTCCTTAGGCCTTTATACCCAGCCCTTCGCATTTTGGATAATCATCCTGGAAGCTTCCTTGATGCTCCTTCTCTCCCTCAGAGCTAAGCCTGACAAGCACTACACTTAACTGCCTTAACTCAAGCTTACATGTTAGGAGCTTGAGGCCTGAAAAATCTTCAGCGTAAATTGTATTTCTTATAAAGATGTATTTAAAATATATATTTGGTATCCCACCAGGCTGCATGTTAATTTGTATCGATCAAAATGTGAGGTATGATACGTTGTACCAAAAGGTGGCAGAAATGTTGGCTCTGAGATTTCGGAGGTGTCACCCGTGGTGCTTTGGGATGTTGGGAGCGTTGGCAAGATATGACGGGCCCCATGAGATTTTTTTTGCCCTTTGGAGTTTTCGTCTGTAAACGGGGAGGTAGAGTAGGCGGCGGGGGGGGGGGGGGGGGAGGGGGTCGTCTTGTTGAAGGGGTTGAAGTCTCTCCTGAGTTTCATGTTCAGCACCGAAGGCAGCAGATACAAGGTGACTCTATGTGTCTATTTGTCACACTTAAATACCCAGACATTTTCCCCCTAGCAGATCTGATTCAGGCTCAGCATTAAAAGTAACTCTGTGGAAAGTGTCAGTTACCGACCCTTGTGTACTGAGCAGTCTTCTATCACTTCCTGTTCAGTCTTAGCACCCTCGCCTTTTCCTTGGGAACGTGCTCCCTACCCCTCTGTGAGGCAGCGTGGTTTGGTGAAAGAGTTTGGGCTTAGGAAAATGCGAGATGGGGTTCAAATATTGGCACCACCACTGAGAGGTGTCTGACCACAGGCAGGCTTCGTGTCCACACCTGGACAATGGAGATGATACGTTAGGATTACGGGAAATGATGTATGTAAAACACCCAGCACATGCGCTTAGCGGACCAAAATCCCTCATCTCCTTTTTCCTCACCTAAAGCCTTTAGAACTTCTTGGCTCCTTAGAGGAGGCAGGGAAACTAACATCTACTTTTGAGTACCATTTGGGGTCTGGGTCTCCTGTTGAAATAGTCTTGTATCTTTTGAAAAGTGTCTGTTGTCCCCAGGTGCTGAGCAAGAGGCTTGGAAGGGCATCTGTGATCCCAGAATACCACCATGCTTGTTTGGCGTCTCCACCCTGAGGTTCATTCACTGACACCTCATTTTCCATGTGCATCTGTCATAGTCTGAGTACCAGATTGTATTTAGAGTTTGGCTCCTGCCACTGTTACATACACACAGATCGTGTGTGTAAACAAGCAAATTAAGTAAACTGGAGATAATGAAATCCCACGTTCCGTGTTTCATGTGTTCCTTTCTAAAACCCTTAAGAAAGTCCAGAACCAGGAAAGCGCAGCCTACTTTATGAAAATGGTATAGTTCTTACTTGAGCTACTCGTTAGATACAGGGTGTTTCATGACTATGGTTACTCTTTTTTTTTTTTTTTTTTTTTTTCCTCCTCAATTCTATAACCAAGTATATGTTCAGTCATATTATTTCTTTTTTTGGTTTTGTTTTCCAGTCATACATTTCTTAGCTTGATTTACTCCTTCCCTTTGTGTCATAGCTATGTCTGAGAGTCCTGAGGTCTGAATCAACCAGATTTGGGAGTTTTCTGGGCAGAAGGAGAGGAGTTGAGCCTCATGGGAGCAACACTGACGAGCGGGTACAAAGTCCACTCCAATGAGGTCGGCTGTGAGAGTGCCCTGTGCCCTGGAGGCCTAGACCTCTTAGTGCCTGCCTACTCGTTTGTCAGCCTTACCTGGTTGGCACCTCCAGGTAGTGTCTGTTGAAAGCTCCAGAAAGCTCTACGGCTGTAGGATTAAAAGCTCCTTAGATGTTGTACTTCCCTCTGCAGATTTCGTCAGCAGCACCAAGCTTCCTGAGTTCGTACTGTGAGCCAGGAGCTGATGGTCAGGATAAACTCTCTCCCCGCTGGAGTTTGTGGTCCAAAGTCTGTCCACTCAGAGCTTCAGGCAGGTGCTGGGGTTGCAGAGAACTTGATACATCTGTGCATTAGAGGAATTTTCAGTCTTGTGGACGAGACACAAAAGGAATCAACAACCACCATCAAGTGTTTTTTTTTTTTTTTAATGTTTATTTATTTTTAACAGAGAGAGAGAGAGAGAGAGAGCAGGGGAAGAGCAGAGAGAGAGGGAGACACAGAATCTGAAGCAGGTTCTAGGCTGTGAGCTGTCAGCACGGAGCCCAGTGGCCGGTTTTGGGGCTTGAACTCATGAACCACGAGACCATGACCTGAGCCAAAGTCGGACGCTTAACAGGCTAAGCCACTCCGGTGCCCCTGAAATGTTCTGAGTGCTGGGGCAAGGTCAGGGCCTGGGAACATAGAGCAGGGGACAATCAGATGCCCTGGGAAATTAGAAAATATTTTCACAGAACATAACCACTCTTTTGGGTCTTGAAGGTGGGGAGGAGTTCAGGCAGTTAGAGAAGGGAATCCAAGCAAGTGAGAACAGGACGCACAAAGGCACAAAGACATGCTACAGTGACTTTTATCCAGACATCCCTTCTCAAGGAACATAACATTCCCCCCATTTTCCAGAGCAATGGAGCATGAAGAAAGGCATGAAGGACTGCAGGGGTGATGGATGTGCTATAGCATGGAGAGCCCGCAGCTAGAGGTGAGGCTACCTGGCTTTGAGCTGGATGCTGCCACTTCTGATTCTGCTTTCCTGTGTGACTCTGGATTCGTCAGTCACCATCCCTGGCCGTCAATTCCTTACCCAATAAAAGAGGGGGGTGGACTGAGTAATCCCACCAACGCGTCTGCTCTATTCCCTTTCTCTGTTCTGCTTCCCAAGCTGGTTGTGATCCTATTTTAGGAAACAACGTGAAAAGAAACTCCTACTCAGAGCTGAGGTGGCAGCTGGTTTTCTAGTGAGTGATGGAGAAGCCCACCTCTGGGTGCTCTTTGTCACCCCCCGCTTTTCTGTGCATCCATAGCCTAATGTAGTTCAGACCTGATTTGTATGCATTCATCCGGACTTACTGGACATGGGGAGCTGAGCCTCATTCCCAGAGGGATGAACTCCAGAGGCCTTACCAAAAGAAGTCTCTAAACTCAAGCCATTTTTGACAGATCACTTTTGACCAGGGAAGGGGTAGGTTCCGTTCAGAGAAACCCTGTGCAGTGTAGTCACCTTCAGAAATTGTCCCCAAAGCCCCTAATACAGTCGCTGAGTTTTGAAAGTTGAACACACAGCACAGAAAATAGGTGCCCTCCTTCCCTGGGGAGAGGGGAGGTAGTAGATTAGTACCACGTGTTTAGAAGGTAACCTAGTAGTGTCCAGACTTAAAATGGGTGGACCCAGCAACCTCTGTCTCGGGCCGTGGGCTGTGGAAAGGGGTGTAGAAGCAGGCAAACGAGTATAAAGACCTCATTGCGGCAACGTGTAACAGCGAGATGTTGTCACGATCTGTTGTCCTACCAAATTACGGTAACTATATCAAAAATAACAGTGCAGTCACTACAAAGAATCAGTGATGTATCAGCACGGAATCTGGAGGCAGGCAGACTCAGATTTGCACTGCCTGGAACTTACAGCTCTGTGTCCTCTCTCCAGTCATTCTCTCCGAGCCTCTCCTCCTGGGAGTGTAAGGTCGGGATGATGGTGGCTTCCCTCACCCAACATTCAGGGCTTCAGTGTTGAAGGTACACTGAGGGAACCAGGCACTGTGCGAGGTCCAGTGTTAATTCAAAGAGACATGGTGCCTTTGGGGGGATTCGTCCAGCTGGGTGCAGGCACTGAATGGAGCAACTCCCAAGCTGTGCTGAGATTCTAAAGCACGGTGTGCCCCCAGCCTACTCTGACCTTGTCACAGCCCAGGCAGAAATGGTTTGTATAAAGTGCTTAGAAAAGCAAAAGAGGGAGGAGATTAACGTGGACTCCGGCCAGACTGCCTGGGTTCAAATCCTGGCTCTGCCACACGCACTCTGGCTTTGTGACCTTGAGCGAATTCCTTAATCTTCTGGCCTCGGTTTCCTCATCTGTACAATGGGGATGATATAAGTACCTAGCTCATAGGGTTGTCATGAGGATTAAATGAATAGATACCTGTAAAGTATATCTTAAGTGGATTAGAACAGGACCTAGTGTATTGGAAGTACCATACACATGTCTTCAAGGGCACAGTAAGTCTAACGTGCCATCATTACCATAACTTACTTTAAAATCAGAAGAAAGGAACCCCATACATGTCAGCACTTTAATTTTGATCAACTCAGAAGTAATTAAAATGGACAGGTAATGAATGTAGAAGGCCATGTCCCAGTGACCTAGCGTGGGAATGGGGCCTCTGAGAGTCTGTGGTCTGCTTTCAGGGCTCACGGAGGGATGAGGGAGAGCAAGAGAGGTGTTATCCAGGAGAGCCGAAAGGAAAGGCCATCTGTTTATCCGTGGGGATTTGGGGGCAAGGAAAAGTAGGTCTCCCCGTTTGAGGTGCTGTCCACTCACAGGCAAGCTACAGGCTGGCTGACCCGGCTTTCCAGGCTGCTTATTTTGGGGAACTGGGCTGGGTGCCTTATCACGGAGCCTGCCTTCCCTCGTCTTCTCTGCCAGGGCGTGGCTGAGGTGTCTGAGTGCTTAGGAGATAAGCAGGTGGAGAAGCCTGGGAGCCACCCCTCATAAGCATCTTAATTTCTGGAGCAGTGTTGTTCAGGTCCTGCCCAAACAAGCTGCTACCACCCACCGCCCCACCCCACCCCCACCCTTCCATCCCTTTTTGACTTCTGCTCCAATTGCCTGAGGATTCTGTGTCTGCTCTGTGTCTGCCAGATACTCCCCTGCTCCTGGGGACTAATGCAGGGGTGAATGGTGACTCTCATCTGGAGTTAGTAGAAGCTTTGGATTAGAGCAAGCAGACTGCATTCAAATCCTGCCTGTCCACTCCTGCCTGTCCACGGCTGTGTGACCTTAGGCAAGTCACTTAGCCTCTCTGGGCTTGTGAAATGGGGATAGGACTTTTTTTCTACCTCACTAGTCTTTGGGTGGCTTAATGAATATCATGGATGGGAAAATATTTTATAAGTTTTAAAATGTCAGGCACCCACGAGGGCTGCTTATTACTGAAGAGATTCACCTTTGTCTAGTGAAGCTAGAGCTAAAGCTAGAGCTTTGTCTTTCTCAGAAGCCTGGGCCCTGTAACCCCTGCATGGCCCCAGGAACCCTAAAATGAGCTGGTGTCACCAATATAATTTTAAAAATGCAACATTGAATTAAATTAGTAACAACTAGCATTTGTTCTAATTTTTTAAATCTGGTGCCTGACGTTTTTATTGTATTATCTCAACCTAGGCCATAGAGAAAACAGGAAGGTCTTTGGCTTCTAACACAGTTGGTTTCATATCCCAGCTCTGCCAGTGTATTAGTCAACTACTGCTGTAATAATGCTTTGTAACAAACCTCCCCCAGCGTGATGGCTTATGACCACAGATGCTCACAGGTAACTGCAACTCACTGACGTGGGCGGGTCTTAACTAGTGAGTTCTGCTCCAGGCCACAGCTGGGCTCAGGTCTGGGGTCCAGACTAAAAGGGCAGCAAATACGTGGGGCATGTTCTTGTGATGATCCCCGGGGCACGAAAGCCTAAGACAAATTGAACAGTACCTGCAAGCCGCTGCTTGTGTCACATCCTTCCATTGACATTCCACTGGCTCAAGGTGGTCATATGGGCAAGCCTGGCATCTGCAGGAAAGGAAATAAAGAAAACTCCACCCACAGTGGGACATGCTACAAAATTATATGGCAAAAGCTGTGGATATATAATCCTGTTAGGAAATCCAGCAACCCAATCTACCCCTTGTGCCTTGGGTGCTTAACTCTCCAAGCCTCTGTTTCTTCATCAGTGAAACATAAAAGTCTATGTTTTGCAGAGTCAGAAATAATGTATGTGAATTTCCTAGGGCATAGTTAGTATTCAATGGATGGCAGCTATTATTATTATCAACTCCATTTTAGAAATGAGAAAACTGAGACCTCTAGGCAGTGTGGTCTTAGATTGTGAGGGAAAGATGAAACAGGTCTTTGGAGATATGTTGAAGTGACCTGGACAAGTATTCTGTGGCTTTGGGAGTAAAAGCTGTGAGCTGAAGAAAATATGGCCTTATTGTCCCCCCCGCTACGGACCTGTGAATGATGGAGAGACATTTTGCAACAGTGTAAACTTTGGGGATGCCCATTACCACGGTCTGGGTGGTGGTGGTGACTGAACTCTGATAGCCCCACAACCTCCTCCTCTCTGCTTCCCTCCATGGCACCTCACAGAAGGCTCAGCAACTGATGGATTCTGAGCAAATGTTTGCATATTGATTCTTCTTGTCCTCCACCCTAGGTTCTCTCCATGACATTCCAAGAGACAGAATGGGACCAGGGAAAAGACTCTTGGCTTTAGCTCACTCATAGTGGGATCCTGACCAAACCAGAAACCAGCCCATCTAGGGCCTCAGTTTCCCCATATGCAGAACAGGTGGGCGGACGTGCATGGTGTCTCCCAGCCTGGACTTTGAGTCTATGATTTTCTCTAACCACCTGCCTGTGCCTCATCTCATTCAGTTATTCCTTGTGTTAGAGTCTGCTAGCTGTGCACCAAGATCTGTTCTCTCCTTCCTTAGCAATGCTGTGCAACCGCAGACATTTTCCAGTCTCCTGTGCAGCTGGGAAAGGCCGTGCGATTAAATTCTCACCTATGCAATGTGAGTGGAAGTGATGTGACCCTCTTTCAAGTGTAGGCCTTACCGGACACACACTCTTCCAGCCTCTCTTTCCCTTCTGATCAGATAAAACCTGGGCCTCGCGTGCCCTGTGAATGAGGACAATGCACAGGAGGAAGGTGGGGAAACAGCATGGAAGGAATCTGGGTTCCTGAACAAAGACAGGAGACAGACTCCAGGCCAGTTTATACCACTCCCCTCATTAATGGGACAAAACTGAATTTCCACTCTCCTAAGTCTTGATGTTTTGTTTTGTTTTTTCCCTCTTGTTAAAAATTGCTTGGGGGTGCCTGGGTGGCTCAGGTGGTTAAGCGTCCGACTTCGTCTCAGGTCATGATCTCATAGTTCATGAATTCAAGCCCTGCATCGGGCTCTGTGCTAACAGCTCAGAGCCTGGAGCCTGCTTTGGATTCTGTGTCTCCCTCTCTCTCTGCCCCTCCCCCACTCACATGCTGTCTCTCTCTCTCTCTCTCTCTCTCTCTCTCTCTCTCTCAAGAAAAAAATAAATAATAAACATTAAACATTTTTTTGTAATAAAAAAACAAACGAAACAAAACAACAACAAAAAACTCACTTGGTCATTGTAACAATTCTGCCTTCCCTGCCTGCTGTACTCCATCTCCTTTATTCCCACTTCTCCAGGCCTGGCTTCCTTGCTCTCCAGGCAGATGCCCTGGGAGATGCCCTAATGTGTTAGGTGTTTGGTGGAGACACAGCTCAGTTGGGCATCAGCCTCTCTGCCAGCTCTTCTAACAGCTGAAGACCCTGTCTCCAAACTGAGATTGACTGCTTCTCAGTCTTTGCTGTGGGCAGTCACCTTACAGTCTCAGCAGGACCAGACAGACCTCCACCTCTTCCTGCTGGTCAGTCACTGCCTCCCCCCATCCCAGGCTAAGCCTCCACTCATCACCCGAGGCAAAGTCATGTGTTAAGGCCATCCCAACATTTCTACCTCTCCAACTAGATAGAAGAGCTATTCGGGTAGACCAGGGAAAGTTCCTGGAACTCCCCATGCCCCCACACACTAGACTAGTTACAACACTGGAAAATGGGTGGGTCTGGAGAAGGGTCATGTTTCATCATGAACTCCTTCAGGTGGTGACTCAAACTGCCGTTTTTTCAGATGTGGCTTCTTTACTAAAGAAAATCAACACAGTGTCTAACACTTTTAATGCAACATCTGGTCTGGAAACTGTTGTTCTCTCTACCATTTGGTGAGGACCACCAAAAGCCATTTGCTGTTATTGGGCAGAGCAGTAGCTTCTCACTGTGGGGCTATGTCAGCTTTTTTGTTCTCTGTTGTAATCTCATGTATAGAGACCTTGATTACCCTGATGTCCCCATAATAAGACACTGACCCACTATGTTGATGACATCATGTTGTTCCCGGTGAAAAGGAAATGGCAAGTGCACCAGATGCTTTAGAAAGACCCACACATGCCAGAGGGTGGTATATAAACCTCAGGAACATTCAGGAACCTGTACCTTGTTAAAATTTCTAGGGACCCGGGGGTTAGGAAATGTCAGGCTATGCCTTCCAAGTGAAGAAGTTGCTATGCCTGCCACTAAGATGGAAGCACTGCAACTGGTAGCCCTGTTTGGATTTGAGAGGCAACGTTCACCCATTTGTGTGTGTTGCTCCAAACCATTTACAGGGTAACCCATAAGACTTCTGGTTTTGGGTGGATCCCAAAGTAGATGCAGGCTGCAGTTCAGATGCTCGGAATGACCCAGCAGATCCAATGGTGTTGAAATTGTCTGTGGTTTAGACATGGTGGGTGGAGCCTCCAGCCAGCCCTAAGAAGAAACTCTCAGCACATACCCCCACGCTCTTGGAACAAAGTCCTGTCCTCTTCTGCATATAACAACTGTCCTTTTGAAAATTCGTTTCTGGCCTGCTACTGGGCCCTGGAAGAGACTGAACACCTGACCATGAGACACCAAATGACTAAGCAACCTGAGCTGCCTGTCGTGAACTGGATGCCATCTGATTGATCAAGCCATAAGGCTGGGTACGTAGAGCAGCATTCTATCAATTGGAAGTGAAACAGCTCAGAGGATGCCAACTATTCCTGCCACCTCACCACCTCTTCCTCATCCAACACCTAAGGACTTGTGACAAACTCACTCTGATCAAATGATGGAGGAAGAAAAATCTCAATCCTGGTACCAACTGGAAGTGGGTGGTTGCAGCACCACGGGGAATGCCCTCAAAGACATTGGAGAAGGAGAATCCTCACTGTGAACAGGACTTCAGGCAGTAACTGTGGTTGTCCACTATATCTAGATGGAGACAGAAGTCCAGAAAGACGGATCTACACATATTCATGGAATGGATGGTTTGGCTGGATGATCAAGAGCATGGAGAGAGCAAGAATGGAGGATTGGTAACCAGGATATCTGTGAAAGAAAGAATGTGGGCGAATCTGTAACAATGGGCACAGAAAGAGAATATTTGTATCTCCCCCAAAAGTACTCAGTAGAGGAGCGTGTTAACAAATATTTGGACAAAATGACTTGTTTTGTAGATACAAGTCGTTCCCTTCCCCCAGCCACCCTAGTGCTTGCTCAATGGGCTCACATACAAAATGGCCATGGTGATCGAGCTAGAGGTTCTAGGTGGACACAACAACACGGACTCCCTCTCAGCAAGACTGATGTAGGTAATACCAGCATCAAGTACCCAACATGCACAGAATTCCTGATATGGAGCCATTCCCTGTAGGAACTAGCCACCTAGTGGCAAACTGGTCACATTGACCCCTTCCATCATGGAGAGAGCAGCGAGCAGCAATTTGTATATCCTATATATGGATTTGCCTTCTTTGACCACGACATCCACGGACATCTTGGCTCCAGTCCTGGTATTCCATACAATATTGCTTCTGACCAAGGGGTTGATATCACTGCAAAAGAAATGCAACGGCGTAATTATACCTGTGGAACTTTCTGGTCTTACCATGTGCTCTATTATCTAGAAGCAGCTATGCTTATAGAACATTGAAATGGCCTATTAAAGACTCCATTACAGCACCAGCCAGGAGACACTGCAATGTTGAGGTGATGTACTACAGGATGCAGTATAAACTTTGTATGGCCCACAGTGCTGTTCCTTCCCCATACAGAAAACATAGGTTCAGCAGTGCTGAGGTGGGAATGGGAGACTAGCTCTCACTATTGCACATAATAGCCCATTCACAAAAATGTTGCTATCCATTCCTGAATCTTTGGACTTTTATGGTTTAGAGATTATAATTCCCAAGGAAGGAATGCTTCTGTTGGGGAATACATCAATGGTTCAACTAAATTAGTAGAAGCTGAGATTATAATTTGGCCATTTTGATCTCCTACCATTGAAACTACACGCAAAAAGTTTACAGACTAGGGTTATTGGTCCTGGTCATCGAGGGTAAATGGGGTTGCTGCTGCAATGGTGGCATGGAAAACTATGTATAGGAAGTAGAGGATTCCCTGGGGTGTCCCATGGTATTTCCATGGCCAATAGTAAAAGATTAATGGACGACCACAGCAACTCAAGACCACCAAAGCCTGAGTCAGATAAAATACCCCAACCATGAGGTGCTGGTCCTCAGACAAAGAGAATATGGGATAGCTAGTGGAAAAAAGAGAAATTATAAGTATCAACAATGGCCTTGGGATCAACAACAGACATGAGGACTCTGGCAGCTATGCAGATTTTCTTCCTCGCTTGTTATGTGTGTGTTTACATTGTATACAAGGAATGCTAGTGATGGATAAATTAACATTTTAATATGTAGATTACAGTATACTGAGGAGTGCCTGTGCCCTCCAGAAGTAGAATCCGATATCATCCAGAGTGATGTTACTGATGAGGCTTTGTGAGTCTCATTTTGGAGAGAAGGTGCAAGCAGACCAGTCAACCTCATCGGGATTAGGCATGATGTCATTGTTCTTAAGTGGAGTTTAATTATGTGGAGAGTCTGTGTAGATGTTTGAATAGCCTAAGGGGTGGACAGTGCCAGATGGTGACTCTATTATGTCCCATGCTTGTCCTATCAGGGCCCTGGCTATTTTTTTCTTTTCATCACAAAAAAAAAAAAAAATGGGCAAATTCTTATACATTTTTGCAAAATCAATAAACTATGCTTTATGTTCTATAAGTTATATCCCTGGTTTAATGTTCTTCAGACATTTTAACTCATTTTCCCTTCTGGGAATGTGACCTGGGTATACCCCGGTCTATGTCCAAGTTAACACAAGCAGATGGTTGTGAACATGCTCTGTAAACTGAGAAGCCCTGTGTCCAAGTGAGGTGGGTTTATGCCAAGGTCAGGACATTGCAAAGTCCACCCAGAAGCCATCTCCACAACCAGCAACTTGAGACCCGGACTTTATTCTTGCTTGCTCTTGCGAACCGCTGAATCTGAACCTCGAGTCTCTGCCTCTCTGCCCCAAACTTTGGAAAGGAGAGATGGATGGACAACACAGGTCTAGAAATGAAAAGCAACTGCTCCTCCTGAATGCTTTATTGGGGGCTTTCGGTGGTTTCTAAGCATGAGCGGCAGTGACACCCAGACCTTCTCCCAACATGCAAAAGGCACAGGAAAGTGAGACACGACCAGGGAGGGCAGCAGGGATGCAGAGACACCACACTCCCCTGCTCCATGTGGCATGGTGGGGCACAGGGGAAGCCCCACGTGTGATGGGGAAGGTGGGCAGTAAAGTAGGTGGCTTTGGCAGAGGCAGAGGGAAGGACCTGAGTCCATCCACCTCCAGACCCACCCCTGCACACAGGCCAGGACTGACCTTCTGAGAGAAGGTCAACATGGCTTTCGCTGCAAGTCCACCTCCCATGGTGGGAAGTCAACCCCAGCGGGAAGAGGTGATGGGTGGGTGCTCTTCCAGGGACTTCTGGTAAAGCAAACACATTGGCCAAATCAGGAGGGGACGAGAGGGCGTGCTCATGGTGTCGGTCCCAGGCATGGCCTGGTGGTTGGGTGCCACTGTCTTGGCTTGTGCCAGTGCTGTCTCAGTCCACGTGCAGGAGAAGAGTGGAGCCCCTTGGGGTCTTCAGGAGCCTCCCCAGGGTCCGCGGTCTCCAGCCCCAGCCCCAGCCGGAGGCACCACTTGGAAGAGTCAAGTGTTGATGTTGGCTTTGTCCTGTGGAAGAGTTCCCTGGGCAAGAGGGAAGGGGAGGCGAGGGGATCAGGCCCTCTGAGCCCCCAGCACCTCCCAGAATCTGGGCCCTGGTGGATCAAACAGCCTGGGACTCACCTCAGATCCTAACCAGTCCCCACAGTTCCATCTTGAGACCTTGAATCAAAAGAAAAGGCATTCGTGTTTTCTGTTCTCTCTCTCTTTCACACTCACGCTCACTCTTTCTCTCCTTTAGTAGAGCCGTGGCCTCAACTCACGGCATTGGCGACGTCTACTTCTAAACTATGGAATGTTTTCACATTGACGATAGAATTACTCCAAACGGGGTGGGGAGTGGCTGTCCAAGTGTTCATGAGACAGTGCGTTACTGAGAGCTTGCTGGGAATCACACAGTACAGAGACACCGACAGGCGCTGAGCCCGGGCCTGGCTCTAGATGTATTTTTTCTTGAGGTACCAGTAGGCAAAGTAGCCCATCCCCCCCAGGGAACCCATGAGGAAGGACGCCCCAAAGAAAGATGGGGGTTTCCGCTTGACCAGCCGGAACGCGTTGGGGATGACAGCCGACAGCAGGGTGGTGTGGATGTCTCCGAGGACTTTCCGGAAGGCCAAGCGCCTCTGGACCCTCTCAAAGAAGGACTGCAGGTTGGGCCGGCTCCCATCTTCCCAGTATTTCTTGGACAGTCCCAGGAACTTGAGACGGTGCAGGGTGGCTCCCAGGAGGACATCGGCTAGGGTGAAGGCACAGCCACAGAGCCAGAGCTCACATTTCTGCCCTGGGGGGAAGGGAGAGGAGATGGGGGTGGACAGGTCAGCTTCGTCCCATCAAGCTGATGGGACTTCTCTCCCTTGGACTCCTCCAGTCTCTGCCTGCCCGCCACAGCACTGCCCCGAGGTCACTCACTTCCATACAGCTTTAATGATGTTTGCCTTATGCTTATACTACCTCTATTACTATTTTTTCTTTGAACCAACTGACTTTTTAAGTGCAATATATGTATTTAAACTCTGGCCTCCTATGTCTTACTTCCCATTTTACAGCTCCACTTGGATGTCCACTATGCATTTCAAGCTCGGTTTGTCCAAAATAGAATTCCTGATAGTCACTTCCAAACCCACCACAGTCTTCCCCATGTCAGCAGCCACATGCCTACCCTGTCAGTTGCTCAGGCCACAGCCCCATGCCACATCGAGTCCTCTTTCTTTCATTCCTCATGTACAGTATGTCAACAATTCCCATCGGCTTCTCTTCAAAATACATCCAGAGTGTGATGTTACCTCCATTGTTACCATCCTAGTCCAAACAAACATTCTCTCCTACCTGGGTTATCATCATGTCCTCTTACAAGGTCTTCTTGATTCTGCCCTGGACTTCCTAGAGTGTGTTCTCAACATAGCAGCTGGAGGGACTGAAAATGGGCATGGCTGGCCTGGGGGACCCAGTGGATAAGTGGATGATTCATGAGAAGTCAAGATTAGAGAAGTGGATGCAGATAAACTAGTGAAAAGGCTTAAAAACCAGGCAAAGGAATTTGGACATTGACATGGTCAGTGGGGAGAATGACGGGGTTTTGAACAAAGGTGATGTAGGAGACCAGAGGAGCTGCCTGTCCACCTCCGGGCCTTTGCCCCTGCTGTGTCTCATGCCTGGAGACTCCCCTCTGCCTCCTCTCTGCCTCCACTTCCTGTGAGGTCTGCTGTCCTAGGAAGCTTCCTTCTGCATCTTTGAGCAGGTGTCCCTTTCAGCTCAGAAATTTCCTGAATCTGATGCCCTCCACCATCAAAGCCTGATCCCTTCCATCCCTTTCACTCTGCATCTTCTTGTTCATTCATTTATTCATTAATCCCACACATGTTTATGTATGTGCTGGACATGAAGACCTGACCTGACATGACACAGGACAAGACAGTGTCTTGAGGGGTTGATGGTTTCATGGAACGAGGAGGTAAAGTGTAATGAAGGCCCTAATAATCTGAAGTTTGTTCTTGAACAACATAACCTTCAAGATGCCCATTGGATAGCCAAAGGGAGATGATGAGTCAGCAGTTAGAGGTACATGTACCTAGTTCAGGTGTACATAATCAGCATGGAGGTGGGGGGACATCAGCGAGAAAGTGAGTGCAGACGGATCTGAGAATAGGACCAAGGACTGAGCTTGGGAGTTTTAAGATTTAGATATTGGGCAGCAAGGAGAAACCAGCAGAGGAGCATAAAAAGGAGCACCTGGGAGGTGGGAGATGAACCAGGAGACTGTGTTATCCTGGAAGTCAAGGTTAGGAAGTGTCCCAAGGAGAAGGGAGTGCCCGGCTGTGTTCAAACGCCGCAGAGAGGTCAAGTAGGAGGCTGAGAACTGTGGTGGCATTTGGTGACTGGTGACCATGACAAGAGTAGATGCTGATGCTGAAAGCCTGGTTGGAAGGAGTTCAAGAGAGAAATGGAGGAGAGGAACTGGAGACAGTGAGCGAAGGTCACTCTTTCAGGGAATTTCGCTGTAATGGGAAGGATATGCCAATATGAGAGACAGGTCCAGAGTGTCTTTGCAGGTTGGGAGAGGAAACTCAGGATGTTGATGGGAATGATCTAGCAGAGAGGGGATGACACTACAAAAGACAGTGGAGGGAATTACTGACGTGAGTCCTTGAACGGGATGGCTAGTATTCACGGGGAAGAGGTACTAGTCGAAGGACAGTTCACTCTTGGGAATACGAGGGAGTGTGCGGTACTACGTTTCATCAAATCTAAGTTGCTGTCAAACGTAAGACATCCACCCTGGAGAGAACAATGGTGCCAATTAAACTTTGTGAGAAACACTGCAATTTCAGAGCTGCTGAGATGTGACATAACAGAGGTGCACCTTCGAGCTGCTAAAACGTGGTTTGTGTATGGGCACTGATGCTGGTCAGGGAGAGGTTGTGGGGTCAGAGATCTGAGGGTCTCCTCCTAAAGCTTCCATTTTCTCAGTGATATAGAAACAGTCAGTGAGGGGAGGGGTGGAGGCAGTGGTTAGAAGGTTGAGGAGGAAGAAGAAAGTATTATTAAGTAGTCACCTGGGGAGGGGGACAGGGGTGGCCCAGGGCAGCCGGAGAGCCATCTAAGGCTAGTGGTCTTGAATCCAAAGTGAGACCAGCCTGCATGCACGTGTATTTCTCTAGCCACACTTGGGTTCACAGGTGCCGGTGCTGACTAGGTCAAGAGTCGGGTGTAACCATGTTTGAGGTTTTGCAAAGTATGATAAAGCAAGAGAAGGGCATGGAAGCCGATGGTGCAGGCCAAGGAGTGCTCTTGCTGGTGGGAGCTTACTGCTAGGTCCGGAGCAGGGTGAGATCAGGATGGGGGCGAGGGGCAGTGAAAGGAGGCAGGACCAAGGGCCTGTAGACCCCAGTGACAGACTGGAAGAGACAGACAGGTTTGAGAACAGGACCAAGGACTGAGCGCTGGGGCACTCCAAGGTTCTCCAGTGAACGAGGAGAAGCCAGCAAAGGCACATGAGAAGGAACAGCCTGTGAGGTGGGAGATGAACCAGAGCACGTGCTGTAATTTCCTTAATCCTCATGACAACCCTATCAAGTAGGGATTATTATCCCCACTTTACACATGAGGCAACTGAGGCACAGAGAGGATAAGTAACTTGGTCAAAGCCACACAGCTAGTACACGGCAGAGCAGAGCCTGGATTTGAACCCAGGCCATCTGGTTGCAGAGTCTGTGCTTACAACCACTACACAACACTGCTTCTTTCCGTGTGCGGATGAAAAAGCGCGTATGCATGTATCTCCACATACACTCGGGCCCCTGGGTGGCTCAGTCAGTTAAGCATCCGACTCTTGGTTTCAGCTCAGGTCATGATCGTATGCTTTGTGAGACTGAGTCCCGAGTTGGGCTCTGTGCCGACGGTGCACAGCCTGCTTGGGATTCTCTCCCTCTCTGCCCCTCCCCTACTCACACTCACTCTCTCTCTCTCTCCCTCAAGATAAATAAACTCTAAAAAGAGAAACAAAGAGGTGTATTCTTTGTTGGGTCTGTGTGCAGATCTATGTGTCTGCTGGCCTATGTGTTTGCCTGCTCAGGTCCCCGCGGCTGATTGTGTGTACACACGTGGATATCCGCACACCTGGGCATCTGTGTCCATGTGGTGTGGAATCCCCGCGTGTATACGTGAAGTGTCTGCCCGCATCCACTTGGCTGTTGGCCTGCAGACAGATGCTCACGAGCATGTATGTGCACATCGCTATCTAAGTGTGGCCATGCCTGTGTTTACGTCTGTGGGCAAATTCTGATAGCCATGACCACCACGTATGTAGACATCTGGTATGTCACCAGAGGGCCGGACCCATTCGGTTTCCCCTCCCCTCCAGCTATGCATTCCCTTCGGAAAGCCCCCAGCCCTGGACAAACTCTGTCTTGTGCCTTCTCCGAGTCTGCCAGCTGAGTGTGCTGGAGACAGTGACACTGACCGGCTATGCCTCAGATTCATAACCACAAAGCCCAAGACAGCACTCAGCCATGCCTGGGCCTCTGATAGTTCTGGAGTAGGCTGGCTTCCCCACGCCCTGCAAAGACAACCACACTCCTCTCCTCACACTCTGTCCCCAGTCCTCACTCAGCTGATGATGCCGCCGCGTGCTTCGTTCAGAAAACAGGAGCCTTCATGGGGCGCCTGGGTGGCTCTGTCGGTTAAGCGTCCGACTTCGGCTCAGGTCATGATCTCATGGTCCGTGAGTTCGAGCCCCACGTCGGGCTCTGTGCTGACAGCTCAGAGCCTGGAGCCTGTTTCAGATTCTGTGTCTCCCTCTCTCTCTGCCCCTCCCCTGTTTATGCTCTGTCTCTCTCTGTCTCAAAAATAAATAAACGCTAAAAAGAAATTAAAAAAAAAAAAGAAAAGAAAAGAAAACAGGGGCCTTCAGGGGTGCCTGGGTGGGTCAGTCAGTTAAGCGTCCAACTTCAGCTCAGGTCATGACTTCACAGTTCATGAGTTCGAGCCCCGTGTTGTGCTCACTGCTATCAGCTCAGAGCCTGGAGCCTGCTTCGAATTCTGTGTTTCCCTCTCTCTCTGCCCCTCCCCTGCTCACACTCTGTCTGTCTCTCTCTCAAAAATAAATAAACATTAAAAAAATTAAAAGAAAATAGGAACCTTCAGCCAGAAAAGCCCTCACTCCAACCAGGAAACCTACAAAGCCAGTCACCTACATGCACACTACCTTGGGCCACCTCGCGGTGGAGGGCGCCAGCCACCTCCTCTCGTGGCCAGGTCCTCTGTGGCTCTCTGCCCACCACCCCCCGTCCGAGGCCACACATCTTCCCTTTGCCTTCCAGACCTGCTCTCCTCCCTTCTCCGCACAGCTCTCTGCCACAGGAGAATGACTTGATGGAAAAACCGGTGGGGCTCCACACCCTCTGGCTCCAGCCACTGGGGAGCAGAGGCAGGAGATGGGAGGGTGGGCGAGAGTGAGGTCAGAGTCTTGCTTCCCTCAGTGTCCTCTCTGTGCATCGCCACGGACTGGGTGTGTCCACAGACTGAAGGTCACAGCTCCTGCCAGGGGGTTCCCCTCTCCACACAGCCTCTCTGTCCAGGTTCCTGACGCTGCTCCCACACCTCACAACCTCACGACCTCAGGCCCAGGGCACTGCATTTGTCCCTGTGCTCTCCCTGCATTCTGCCCACATATTTGTAAATAGTCCTTTGATTAAGTGCTTTTCACCTTTACCTGATTCGAGGTGCCCTGTTTCCTATGGGGCCCCTGCCTTGAAGCAGGTCCCTAGCGTCCCCTCCTGGACTGGGTGCCATCCATCCTGCAGCACTGATTTCTCCCTCCCACTGGGTTACTTCTACCAGCTTGAAAATATGCTCTTGGATGTCCCATCTTAAAATTTTTTTAATGTTTATTTTTGACAGAGAGAGAGAGAGAGAGAGAGAGCATGAGCTGGGGAGGGGCAGAGAGAGAGGGAGACACAGAATCCGAAGCAGGCTCCAGGCTCTGAGCTGTCAGCACAGAGCCCGACGAGGGGCTCGAACTCACAGACCGCGAGATCATGACCAGAGCCAAAGTCGGACGCTCAACCAACTGAGCCACTCAGGCGCCCCTTGGATCACCTATCTTAAAAAAGTTTCCTCTCTTCACCCCGCATCCTTCTTCAGGTACCATCCCATCTCTCTACTCCCACAGCTAAACGTCGCAAAAGAGGTGTCTTCATTCTTCACCTCGTGTTTACTCTTTAGCCTTCAGCCCCCACATTCCAACTAAACTGCCCTTGGCAAGGTCACAGCCAACAGCCATGAGACAAAATTCATGGCTTGACACTGTTCTTTCCTTAAAGCACAATCCTTTCTGGGTTCCATTCACACAAGGGTCCTACATCACTGGCTCCTCTCTCTGTCGGCTTTGCTGGCTCCTCTGCCTCTACCCTCTCCTCGATGTGGGGGGATCTCAGGGCAGGTGTGGTAGTTTTAAAAATATGCTCACAAAGGGCACCTGGGTGGCTGGGTCGGTTGGGCATCCAACTCTTGATTTCAGCTTGGGACATGGTCTCACGGTTCGCGGGTTTAAGCCCCTGGTCTGGAGCCTGCTTGGGATTCTCTCTGTCCCTCCCCTGCTTGCGTGCAAATGCTCACTCTCAAAAATAAGCATGTGAACTTTAAAAAAAGTATACGCTCACGAACTACTCAATACTTCTCCAATGGAACCCAATTTCCCTCCCCTTGAATATGGACTGTATTTTGTGACTTGCTTCTAGTGACTAGAATGTGACACAAGTGACAGTGACTTCCAACAGTAGGTCATAAAAGGCATTGTGGCTGCTTCTCTCTCTACGTTCACCCGTTCAGGGGAAAGCGATCAGCCATGTTGTAAGGAATCTCAAGCAGCCCCACTGAAGCTTAGGTAATGAGGAACTGAGGCCTCCTGCCAATGGCCAGCGGGGAACTGAGACCTCTAGTGAAGAACCATGTGAACGAGGGGCGCCTGGTCTGACTTGGGCTCAGGTTCTGATCTCACGGTTCATGAGTTCGAGCCCCACATTGGGCTCGCTGCTGTCAGTGTGGAGTCTGCTTTGGATCCTCTGTCCCCCTTCTCTCTGCCCCTCCCCTCGCTCTCGCTCGCTCTCTCTCTCTAAAGTAAATAAACATTAAAAAAAAAAAAGAACCACGTGACTGAGCCATCTGGGAAGTGGAGTCTCCAGCTCAAATGACTGCAGCCCCAGCCAAGCTTGAGCGCAACCTGCATCATGCAACCATAAATTAGAACCAGCATCTACCCTGCTCCAGAATTCCTGAGCCACAGAAAATGTGTGATGTAAAACATGTGGGTTTTGTTCCTGTTTCAGCCCCTAATTCAGGGGAAATTTGCTGGGCAGCAAAAGGACACATCAGCCCTTGACTCCTCTGTTTTGTCTCTCTCCACTGTCTCCCTGGATGAATTGCCCAGTTCTATGGCTTTAAATACCACATATATGCCGGAGTCTCACCAATCTCTCTTCAGATTCCGGCCTCTCCATTACAAGGCAGACTAGAATACTAATGGCTATGTGACACCCCCTCTTGGATGTCTGAAAGGCATCTTGAACTCACTGTGCCTCAAATTGAACACTCAGCCTCCTTTGCCCATATCAGGAAATGGCACCACTCAGTAGCTCAGACCAAAACCCAGTAGTCATCCTTTTCCTTACTCTTCCCACCTCACTCGACCATTCAGCAAGTTCCAGTTCATTCTGTCTCCAACATGCCTCTCAAGTCCATCCACGCCTCCCAATCACCCCTGCCACTTCCTCAGTCCAGGCCAACATCATCCCTCCTGGGCTGCTGTGACAACCTTCCATCAGTCTCCCTTGAAATCCATTCTCACAGCAACCAGAGTGCCCTTAAAGTCAGAACACCTCACCATTGGTGGATTGCAACAATTGCCACCAATTTCCCCCATCCTGCATGCATGTGGCTTTGCTGCTTCTGCGAACAAGAGGCAGAGTCTTCACCCCTTTAATCAAGACTTGCTCTAGCCAACGGGGTTCTAGTAAATTCCACACAAACAGAAGCTGGAAAAGGGTTTATGTGCTGAGCCTTTGCTCCCTCGCTGCTCAGAAATGGCTTTGACCACCACCATACGAATGAGCCTGGGTTAGCCTCTGGGCGATGAGCAACATGTAGCCCACTTACTCCCATTGGCCCTGCCAACAGCGAGCCAGCCACCAGACATGTTAGGGAGGTCACTGACTGCCAGCTGGCCACAAATACCTGAGTGATACCACCACCAGCATGTGGGACAGAGACAAGCGATCCCAGCTGAGCCCAGCCCAAACTGCCAAAGCACAAATCATGAACAAATAAAAGGTTCTTTTAAGTCACTCAGATTTAGAGTTTATTCGTTATGCAGCAAAAGCTAACTGATACAATCCCTTTCTCAAAACCCTCCAAGGATTCCCCATTGGATGGATTTGTATATAGTATAAAATCTAAATTCTAAATATGAATAAAATATAAATATGGGTACATTCTAAATTCTAAATACAGGTCCATTATCCTGCATCTCTCTGGCTCTCTCCAACCTCACTCATGCCACTCTCCCTATTACTCAGCACACAGTAGCCAAGTACTGGAGAGCTCCCAGCTATCCCCCCCCCCCCCCCCCCGCAATGGTATCCCCTCAGTGTGGGACACACCTGTCCTGGTTCTTCACAAGGCTGGCCCCTCCATATCCTTCAAATCTTATTTGAAATGTCACCTCTTCAGAGAAGCTTTATCAGATTTTCCCTGCTCTTTTCATTATTAATCTTAACACTTACCACTGTGTACAATTCTGTTTTTACTGATGGGATTATTTGATTAATGTCTTTCTTCTCCATACGACTGTAAACTCCATGGGAGCAAGAACAATGTCTTGTTTTTTCTTGCATTTTTATCCCCAGGACATGGCACACAGGAGGTGTCCAAGAAATATTACAATAAATGAATGAAAGAATGGTAATGGTAATTATTTTTGAAACTGCTATTTCTAGAACATTTTACTTTTAGTCAGGTAATGTGGAGAGTGACCAATACTCATTATCTTTATGAACCCTCACAACCTCCCTCTAAGTTGGATTCTATTATTACCCACATTTTGTAGAAGAGCTCAGAGAAGTGAAGTGAATTCCATAAGGTCATAGAACTAGGATACAGCTGATCAAGAACCCACATCAGTGTCATCTGGCTCCATGCTAGGGGTCTTAGCTGTGACATTATAATACCTCCCAACCCTGGGCTCTGCCTCACGAGGGGACAAGTGGAGGGCATGAGTGATCCCCCCAGGGAAGTTTGGGGATGCCCCAGTGGGTGAGTGAGTGAGAGACCATGTGGGCCCAGCTACTTCCTGGACCTTTGCTACCTCCCCCAGCCATGGAGGGACACAGGACTATCCAACATCCCCATCTGGAACAGCCCCAGTCATCTTGCCATGAAGCAGTGCAATGTTGCCTCCTCTTGGAAGAGCTCATGACGAACACAGAGACTGAGGTCAGGAGGCTTCCAATCTAGGGATCACCTGAGCATCCAAAGCTGTTCTCTAGGACTATCAACCCTGCTCTCCATCTAGGTCACACTCTGTGTCTCCCTTGATCATATCAGCAGCTAATATTTGTGGACATTTCCATACTGTGTGTCAGGCCAGGTGTTTATTCCCTTTCACGTACTTTCTCATTGAGCCGCACAACAGCCCTGTGAATAGGCTTTCATTTTATCACAGAAGAAGTGGCAGAGCTCGAGCTTAAAAACTCAGACTCTGGGAGCCAGGGTTTAAATCTAGGCTCCCCCATTTCTATCTGTGTGACCTTGGGAAGGTTACTGAACCTCTCTGTGCCTTAGTTTCTTCATCGTAGTTACTCATATTATCTCCTAAAGTTGCTATGGGGATTAAACTATGTGAAACAGAATAGTACTCGACACACAGTAAGTGTTGTTAAAGATGAAAGCAGTATGGGTTGAACGGTGTCCTTCCAAAATTCATATGTTGAAGCTCTAATCCACAGTATCTCAGAATGTGACTATATTTGGAGAAAGGGCCTTTAAAGAGGTAAGTTAAAATGAGGCCATCAGGGTGGGCCCTAACCAATCTGAGGTGTCCTTGTAAGAAGAGGACATTTTGCCACACAGACACCAGGGGTGTGTACACAGAAGAAAGCCTCTGTAAGCCCAAGAGAGGCCTCAGAAGAATCAAACCTTCCCGCCCCTTGAACTCAGACTTCCAGACTCCACAACTGTGAGAAAATAGATCTCTGTGGTTTAACTCATCCAGTCTATGGGATTTTGTTATGGCAGCCAAGCAAATTAACCCATGAATATATAAGATGTGCCTGAGAATTAAGGTCGACCAATGAGAGAATGGCAGAGCTAGAACTCTGTCTGACCCCAAAGGCAGTCTTAGAAACGCCATGCCTTCTGGCCTCTGAGCACTCTTCTGTAAGGGCTCCCTTAAGCACCTTCCCTGACAGGAAGGAGAAAGTCCCTTCTTGAGATGTGTATATTAGTTTCATTACTAAGCCTTGCCATGCTTTTTTCTACAGAGGATTTAGGGCCCTGACTTTAGAACTCATGGCAATGTCCCTATTCAGGACTCTAGGTATCTATGTGTACCTTGTGCTTGCCTCAGTTACGAGATGCTGGAAGAGCACTGGACCTGTCAAGAGGGAACATGTTCTTGCCCTAACCATGCCATTTATGAGCGGTGTGATGTTGAGCGCGTCCACGTATCTCTCTGAGCCTCATTTTTCTCAAATGGAGAATGTGCATGCTGTTAGCTGTTATATGTTTAAACTAGCATGTTCCAGGCAACGTGCAAAGTGCATTTACTTTTTATAAGAGTCCAACAAGATGGCGTTAAGTTGTGTTCTTACCATCCCATTCTACAGATGAAGAAACTGAGGCTCCAATAGGGAAAACAACTTGTCCAAGTCACGCAGTACAGGCGGCAAAGCTGGAACTCTAACTTAAACCTGCCTGACTCTAAACCCATCTCTCTTTTTTTTTCTTTTTAAGATTTTAAGTAATCTCTACACCTAATGTGGGGCTCGAACCCTGAGTTAAGAGTTGCATGCTTTACCGACTGAGCCAGCCAGGCGCTCCTAAACCCATCTGTTACAGCACTGTGCCCCACAGTTTTCCCATTCAGATGGGGTGTGCATGTGAAGCTGTGAGTGTAGCGCTCCATGTTGCATAGGCTCCATAAATTAGCACAGCTGAGGAGACAAGACTAACAGGTCACCTAAAACAGGGCAAGACGAGAAGGTCTGGAATCAAATTTGAAGAAGAGAAGTAGCAAAGACAGCACATAAAAGGAGAAAGGAGCAGAGTGGCATGGAGACTGTACTCCTGGCCGCAAGAGCTGCAGGAGCAAAGTTGTGGAGATGGGAAAGAGGTTGCACACTTAGGGTCCAGAGAGCCACTTAAACAGAAAGATCAAGGTCAGAAAGAGCCATAATGCATCCTTGAGCAGGGGAAGGCAAGATGATGTGGTGGGTCATGTTGATCACCAACTACCACCAGCATTATCATTGCCATCAATGTTTGTTAAGCATCTACTGTGTGCTAAGCATTAACCTAAACATTCTTCGTGTATAATTTCATGTAACATTTCAACACTTTTGGCAGGTCTTCTTATTATCCCTATTATACAGATGAGAAACTGAGGTCCAGGGAGGTGAAGTACCTGACCCATGATCACTTAACTACCAAGTGGTCAAGCTAGGACTTAAACCTAAGTGTATCTGACTCCATGGCCCATGATTCTAATGACCTGGGAGGTCCTCTGACATCTTTGGGATAAAGGGGCTGGAACTAAACAGGGTCAGGTGGGCCGGATGGGCTCCAGCACCCACCTACCCCAGACAGAGCTGGCACCCACCCTCATTCTCCAGCTTCCTCTTCTCCAGCTCCGCCTCTATCTGGTCCAGCACCATGGCCAGCTCCCCGAGGATCTTCTTCAAGTAGCTCACATCATCGTGCTCCAGGATCTTGGCCTGGGGACAGGACAGGCAGGAGCCAGAGGAGTTGAGTTGGCTTCCATTGAGCCTGGGTGACCAGGGATTGAAGGAGCTTGACCCAGACGCTCTTTGGCAAACCCAGCCTCCAAACATCCCCTTCAGTGTAGAGGGTGCCCCATGGTTACGAAGCACCCGCATCTGGTGCTCAGTGCCCCTTGAGCTCAGCTGTCCTGGCCAGACCTCTTTCACAGGGCTGACACTCTCATATACCAACTGCTGTAAGGGTTCATTGATAGGAGCTCATTGCTGCCCCTTCTCCTGAGAATTACTCTCAGCCAAAGAAAAGCTGCCTGGAGATACAGGCCCCTCAAGCCCCCGCCAGGCAATATGTAACCACTGACTGACGGATACAGTATAAAAGGCTTGCCCCTTGCCTTGGGGTGGATCAACTTTGTGGTGTCACTCATGCTGCAGAGGTGAACTTGGCCCCTCCCTCTTTCCTATCCCTCCCACCCTTACAGGGTTCTCCTCAGAACGCTCCCTCAATGTCACTCTTATCCAAGAACCTCCGTCCAATGCTCTGCTCTTAGGGACACAACCTAAGACATGAGGAGACCAAGGCTCCAGGGAGACAGTGGCTTGCCCAAGGTTAAGTAGCCAGTAAATGACAAGAGGAGACAGAATTGGAAAAACAAGCCAGTGTTGTTTTCATTTCATGTCATCAGCCGATCCTCTACTTTGAACCAGCCTCGCGCCTTTGTTCTTTTCCATGGGAAAGATAGTGGGGAGTGGAACTGAGCAGGTCTGGAAGCACTCACCATGAGCTTCTTCTGTTTGGAAAGGTAGGGCTCAGAGAGCTGGGGCTCCTCTTCATGGTCCAATTTCATGAGGTCTGTGGTGGCATTGGCTAAATGTCCTGGGGAGAGAATAAGGAAGGTCCCATCTTTCTGATAACCAGTGCCACCCCCAGCCCTTCTTCCACAAGCTTGTGAGTAGGTTCCATTCAAACGTTGGTCTGAAAAGTAACAATATGGACAGCCAACACTTGGTAGGCACAACAGGCTGGAACATGGGAATGGATGAGATGCCATCCTGCCCTAGGCTCAGGCTAGTGGGAGAGACAGACACACAAAGAAATCTCTAGGATAAAGCACCATCAATCTGCAATGAAGGGTGAACAGAATGCTGTGGGATAGAGGGCCACCTGCCTGGGGCACAAGGCATCAAGAAACCCCACTGAGGAGGGGACTACTCGGGAATGAGTGGGAGCTTGCCAGAAATAGATAGGTTATAAACCTGGACAGACTCATGCTTCAGTGCATGCCACCCCCTACTCTTTCTTGTGGTTAAGGAAATGGGTTCGGAGAGGCTAAATATCCCACACTAGTAAACGATAAGCAGGATAAGATCCTAGGGTCTGTTCTGTGATTGGGGTGGGGTTTCTCCAGAATTCTTGGCCAGTGAGTCTGGGGTGTGGTTAGTCAGGTGGACAGTGGTGCCCCAGTCCTGCCTGGTCCTTTCCCTTGGGCCCCAACTCCACTTAGCCATCTCTTAGGCTCCTTGAACCTCACCCAACAGACCTCACCATCTTCCCTGCTCCCCCTGCTCCTCGCCTGCATTCTCCCCTAACTGCAGCACCCCTCCCCCACACCAAGTTAAGCCAGATGCCTGGGGGTTGCCTTGAATTCCTCCTTCACCTCCTCCCTGAACAAAATCAGTCCCACGTCCTATTGATTCCTCCTTCTTATTCTTTCCCATACTTAACATCTCCTTTTCAACCCTCTGACTCCCTTAGTTCAGACTGGATGATTCTGACCTGGCCCCAGGCACTGGCATTCTCTCCACTCTGTGCCCTTCTTCCCACTCACACTGAAGAGGTCTTCCTCAAATACACACTTGTCCGTGCCATTCCCTGCTTAAAACCCACTCTGGCTCCTCACTGACCTCGGATAACCTCCAAACTCTTCAACGTGCCTTAAAAGACCAGCAGGATCCCTCTCCTCTCTTCTCACCAACTCCACCTTTCACTGAGGAAACATTTCATCCACCCAAATGCTTGGCCTGAATGTGCCAGACCATTCCAAACCTCAGGGCCTCTGCTCACACTACTTCTACCTTCTGGAATAGCTTTCTCCTGTATTCCTGAAAATCCCCTTCTAGATCCAGCACAAGATCACCTCCTCCAAAAATCCCATCCTGATCCTTTGAGAGGTCTGACAATCCAATGCCTTTGTCCTTCAGTGCCCATGGTGCAGATTTCTGCCAAAAAATGCAAATATAGTAATCAGAGATGCCATTGCAACAATCCGTTCACATTCCAATCTGTGCGAAAAGTGCCCCCTGGTCTTGCGCAGTTCACACCCTGTAATGCTATCCACAGAGATTCTGATGTACTTCTCTCTGAATGTATATGTCTCCCACTAGAATTTGAGTTTCTGGATACCAGTGGCTATGTCAGATTCACCTGTTTCCTTAAAACACAGTACAGGCCTGGCACAGAACAAGAGCTTAGTGAGTGTTGAATGAATGAATGAATGAATGAATAGAATAGAATGAATAAAATGAGTGAGTGAATGAGTGACTGCAGGTATTCAGCTACTGCCCTCTGACGTCTTACCATCTACCACCCTATCTCCTAGCCTGCTAGAAAAACCAGTAAATATGCTCCCAGACCTTCCAGCTTTGGGGCTATATTAAATCTCATTGATATTTTATGAACGTGAAGGTCAAGTATAGCATTTTATCTCTTGCCAGTCATCCAGAGGTGTACACGTGGCTCTCTTTAGACTCTAGAAGGGCAACCCAAGCCAAGGAAAGACCTTGGACTGATTGGAGGGGTCACTGCAGGATGACTGCTACATTCTGTTTGATCCCTCTCCTCTCCCAGCTGGGCTGGGGCCCTGAGTTCTTGTCTCTTCTCAAAGGAAGGAGCAGGGTAGGCCTTCTCTGGACCCCTCACTGCCTTCTAGGCTCCTTTAAATGACTCAGGGTGGAATGAGGAAGTGCCTCCAGCCCCCAGAAGCATTTAGGGACTGCCTCCATCCAGTCCTGGCCACCGTCATTGCTCACCTAGATGACAGCCAGGACCTCCTAACTCAGTGAGGGAACTTTGTAAAATGCACATCAGATCATGTCACTGTCCATCCCTGTCTCTCCACTGCTCTTTGGGCAAAATTCCAAATCTGTCAGGCCTACTCCCCAGACTCACAGCATGGCCACTCATACCTGCCTCGGACTACACTTCATCCACATTGAACTTCCTTCAGTTCCCTGAACACACTACACCCTCTCTTCCCCCTCAATGAAAGGGTTCTCCCTCCCCTCCTACCTCCTGGTCATCCTTGGATGTTGCTGCATTTCAGAAGCCCTCCAGGCCCCCAGAGGCTGGAATGGGCATCTTCCCATAGCCTCCATGCTTCCTTTACCATAACACTGATTGGTTTTGGTTAAAAAATTTTTAACCAATTAGTTTTTGAACAGGTTATACATGTATACCTGTTTAAAACTTCAAATATTAGGGGCGCCTGGGTGGCTCAGTCGGTTGAGCATCCGACTTCGGCTCAGTTCATGATCTTGTGGTTTGAGTCTGAGCCCTGCGTCGGGCTCTGTGCTGACAGCTCAGAGCCTGGAGCCTGCTTTGGATTCTGTGTCTCCCTCTCTCTCTACCCCTCCCTCACTCATTCTCTCTCTCTCTCTCTCTCTGTCAAAAATAAACAAACATTAAAAAAATTTAAAAATTCAAATATTAAAGAATGTGCAGTGAAAAGTAAATCTCTCCCCCCTCAGTCTGTGGTCTCTTAGTTCTGCTTCCTGAAAGCAAACCCTATTGGCAGCTTCTCGTGTATCTTTGTGTTTGCAAGCACCTGGGTATCCATTTAACACCCTTTTAAATATAGTAATGATAGCACACTAGATGCATTTGTTTTGCCTTCCTTTATTCTTACTTCCTAACATATCTTAGGGAGCATCCCTTATACTCATTTTTTTAAACAGCTGTACAGTATTCTATTGTGGGAATACTAGAATATTTTGCCCAGTTCCCAACTCATGCACTGCTGAGTTATTTCCAACTTCTTGCTATTACCACCTATGCTGCAATGGTGATTCTTGGTGCACACGTCCAATCGTAACTGCAGGATAATCTCCACGGTGTGGGCCTTTTTGTGTTTGATATAGGGTGCCAGACTGTCCTCCTGAGAAGTTGTTCAAATGTGTTTAGTCCCACACTGCAATTACCTGGCCACTTGTCTTTCTGCTTATCTGTGATGGAACTGTGACCCTGGGAGGGTAGAAGCTGTGACTGTCCCCATTGGTCCCCAGACCCCTGCCCAGCGCCTGGGTCATAGGAGACCTCATAAGTGTTGACTGAATGGAGACAAGATGATATTGATAGATTCCAGGTCTTATTCAAGGGTACTCTAAAGGGACAAGATCAAGTTCCACAACCTGCCCCTTCCCACTTTAAACAACAGCTCACGCCTTTGAGAGGAAGTGACCATTAACTAAGTACCTAGTATCTACTTAGAATCATCACACTTCATCTGTCTATAGGATCCCATGGTGTCTGCACAGGGCCTGGACCAAAGTCTGTAAATAACTGTTGATGGATAATCTGATTTAATCTAACCCCCATTGACCAGGCGCTAGAAACAAAAAGATGAACCAGGCTATGGGCATGTCCAGACTAGCAGCTAGGACAGGACGTGGGTGATGCTTCAATCAGAAACAAGAGACCTCACAGGGGCCTTACATATCTGGGCAGCCTTCCTTGGTGACACCAACCCTGAAGTCGCTCATTGCCCTGGATCACCAGCTCTAGTCCTGACCTCCTTGGGCCCTGACCCCAGGTGTCTGGGGCTGGGACTCCTCCAGTACAAACGTGCTCCAGCTTTCCACGGACAAGACAAGCCTCTGGGAAGGCAGACAGCCCACAGCCTCTGTACGGGATGGCAGGATAAGAGGAGGGGCAGGAGAGGGGAATGAGACGGACAGGGAGGGAGAGACGTTTTGGTTTGAAAGTGGGTAAATGAGATGGACGGCCAGGGAGAGTGGTGGAGAGAAGGCAAGCAGGAGGGAGGAAGGAAGAGAGACAGAGGATGGAGCACGAGACACCCAGGGCGAGGGCCAGAGAGATGAACAGAGACAGAGAGAAAGGGGGTGGAGACAGAGGCAGGGACGGGAAGAGGGAGACCAGGAAGGATAAAAGAGGGGGAGTTACAGACACACAGTGGGGAGAAGATGTGGAGGAGGGGAAGGACTCCCGTTGAGGGGTCACCCATGGCACTCACTGCGGATCTCAGCCGTGGCGTACTTGGGGATCATGGAGTCCGTGGTGAGCTCGGGGTGTAGGATGCAGCCGTGCGTGTAGGCGTCCATGGGCAGCGCGTCCAGTAGCTCCCGGTACTGCAGGACCCTCGCGTGCTGTGGGCTGCCCGCCTCAGGCATCAGGGCCACCACGTGCTCTGTGGGGCACAGCCGGGGCTGGGCTGGGGGGCAACGGGTCCTGCCCCGGCCCCCTACCCCTCTCATTCAGACAGACCGGGCTCTGGCACCCTGTCCTTCAACCCCGGTGTGCTGGGACCCCAATCGTCGTGGCCCAGGTGCCACCCCTTTCCCCGGGCTCTTGAGATAAAATTTCCCCCCGGTTGACAAGGGGATCCTAGTGGTCTTGCCTGCCTACCTCACCTCCCTGGAGTCCTGCCAAGCTGTCTGCTGAGGGGCTGCCCGATGGGAGTCTAGGCCCAGTGTTGGCAGGCTTCAAGAGAAGCCAGAAACCTGGATGTTTAAAACTGAACTCTCCTGGGGCGCCTGGGTGGCGCAGTCGGTTAAGCGTCCGACTTCAGCCAGGTCACGATCTCGCGGTCCGTGAGTTCGAGCCCCGCGTCAGGCTCTGGGCTGATGGCTCGGAGCCTGGAGCCTGTTTCCGATTCTGTGTCTCCCTCTCTCTCTGCCCCTCCCCCGTTCATGCTCTGTGTCTCTCTGTCCCAAAAATAAATAAAAAAAAAATAAAAAAAACAAACAAACTGAACTCTCCTTAATTCTTCATTGTTGGCAACTAATTCGTATTCTTTCTCCACAGTGCATGTCTGGGCCCTGGACCCCTCTCAGCTGTGGTCTGCAGCACCTGCTATAGGCAGTGGGCTTCTGAACCTGAAGAAGGCTGGAGGGCAGGAGAGGACATAGGGTCCTGTGGTGTTCCAGGGTGTCTGGGCCCTGCTCACATCTGCAGTGTTCCGGGGTACCTGGGGCCAGGTCTATGGGGTTCCTGGGGAGTCCATGGCCCTAACTATGCTTATAGGGATTCAGAGGGCTGGGCCCTGCCTGTGCCCTGGCATCCCCAGAAGACCTGAGCCCCTCCTGGTGGCTAGGATGGTCTGGGTCCAGCTCCTGCCCGGGGGCTCGGAGGGCCTGTGGCCATGCTTCTGACTCCAGAGCTCCTGGGGATGGAGGTTGTAGCCCCTTTGCTCCTAGGGCCATGTCTGGGCCAGCCCTTTCCCTGGAGTCCTGGGGATAGGGTTTGTAGCATCCCAAGGATTGTGGCCATACCTGTGGCCCTGTGGTCCCTGGGGGCAGTGGGCATCTGAGCCCTGTCTGCCATCCCGCTGTTCCTTTTGGGGGAGACTGGGCCTTGTCCACAGTCCCAGTGAGCTTCCTCAGGCTCCCCAAGGTTCTGTGGGGTCCCTGGGGTCTGTGGCTGAGCCCCTGTGGGTGTGGCGGCCGTACCTCCTGTGAAGGTCCGCTCCACGTAGTCGATGATCTGGTCATAGTCACTGATGATGTTGTCCCGGTGGATAATGACGGGCACCTCCTCCCCCAGGTTGAGCCGCATGAACCACGGCTCCTTGTGCTCACTCTGCGGCAGGCTCACGTCCCTCTCCTCACACGCCAGGCCCTTCTCGGCAATCACCAGCCGCACCTGCAGGCGCCAGGGTCAGAGCGGGGAAGGCGGGCGGACGCACGGGGGACACTCTGCCCAGGTGGGGTGGGGCATGTGGGAAGGGAGGTCAGAGGTCACACACAGGAGGGGGCACTGTTGCTTCCTGCTCATTCTTTGGGCAGGTGGACTCTCCCAGGGCCCTGCGCCTCTTGGTGGGAGGAACACAGCCCTATCTGGGGCCAAGGGTCAGGGCTCCCTCATAGTTATGGGACTGGGTTTCACAGCTGGACATACCTGGGATAGGATTCCTGGCTCTGCTGTGTGTGTTTGGGCAGATTCCTTAAACTTCCTGAGCCTCAGTTTCCTTATTTGCAAAACGGAAGTATTAATAGTACCACCCCAGTGTCTGGCACATAGATGGCACTCAAGTCATGGTTTCACTATTATGACTGGACACTCAGCTTGGCCTCCAGGGGTACATCTGGCCAGGAAATTCATAGGAATTCTTATCATCAACATGATCGATAGCAATATTTCTCAAATTATTTAGGAAACAAAGCAAGGTGGAAAATAATTTGCCAACATCAGCTGAGCCTTTTATTGCCCCCAGACACTTTCCCATCTGGTTGTTGTTCACAACAGCTTCCCAAAAGAGGGTAGAACAGAGGCTATCTCCCTGTTTTTCTTGATGAGAAAACCAAAGCCCAGAGAGGGCAAGTAACTTACCCAAAGTCACACAGCAATTTAGCAGTAGACCTGAAACCGGAAACAGTGGGTCCTGACTCCTGCGGGCACCTTCAGGGAGTCCTGGGCCTGCCCCCTCCTTAGTCTTTCCCTATGTCTCTAGGGGGTCCCAGATGAATATTTGAGCTGGTAGAAGTTAATGGAGAGCCTTGAGGCTGGGGCCTGCTCCTAACCCAGCCCAACATTTCTGAGTTGGAAGATAATTAGAGATCACTTGGTCCAACTGTCCCCTGCTTGTGGACTGAGACTCAGAAAGATGACTTTTGTCCAAATTCCCCAGCAAAAAGATGGCAAGCGACTCTACCAAAGGCTCCAGGGCAGGGGGAAGGGAGGGCATCCCTGAGCCTAGCAAAAGTGGTTCTCCTTGAGCATCAGTGTCCCCACACACACTCGGTAGGTAGCTCTTGGGACTGGATGTCCACAGCCTCCCTCCCAGATGCCAGGAGTTAAGCACTCAGAAGGGTCAGCATGGTGTCATAGTCGGACCTTGGACTCGGTGCCAGACTGTCAGTTCAAATCCCAGCTCTGGCACCTACTTGCTGGGTGACTTGGCTTTACATCTGTGTGCCTCAGTTTCCTCATCTGTCCAATGAGAGTCCCACTAGCAGTTCCCGCAGAGGGCTGCCGTGAGGATTAGATACATTAGTCCCTACAGAACAGTGCCTGGCACCCCATAGGCATATTGTGTCTTAGCTACTTGCATGAGATCAGGTTCTGGAAGCAGACAGATCTAGACTTGAAGCCTGGCTCTGCTGTTTATTTGCTGTGTGATCTTGGATGAGTTACTTGACTTCTCTAATCTTAGGTTCTAAAGATGAGAAATGTAATCCACTCCTTCAAGCTTGACATGAGGTTGAGATGGGATCATATGGATAACGTCCCAGCACGGGAGGTTAATACATGGATTCTACCATCATTATTACACACACACACACACACACACACTCACCATCATGATTGGTGTCCTAGAGTACTTCATGCCCAACCCTCACAGCTAACATGAACACCTCTTTCCATGTGGGGAGGAAGAAGTAATTAGCCCCTGAGGCCCCAATGCTCATTCACAGATTCGTTTGCTCCATTAGCCAAAAGCAGGTCCTAAAGATGGGGCTGGGAAGTCCTCACCCTGTCTCTGCCACAGCAATGCTATTATGTGACCTTAGAGTGTCACTGCCCCTTCCCGAGCCTCCTTTTAATCATGAGTAGAATGAGGGCTGGACTCCACGTTGGAGGAGCGCCTTGCTGCCAGCTGACGCTACATTCGGACCACGCAGGAGACAGTGGGAGGAATGGCTGATTCTAAGAGAGGCGGAGGAGTTGTGGCAGAGAGAGAGCACCGGGGGTGGCATCTGTTGGGTCTGGGTGTGTGAGTGTATACATGCGTGAGCCTGAACGTGAGTAGCAACTGCATGAGTGTGCAAGTGTGTGTGTGTGTGTGTGTGTGTGTGTGCATGTGTTCATGAGTGCGGGTGTGTATGGATGAGTGTCTGAGTGAGTATTAAAGCATTGTGTGAGTGCGTGTGCATTAGTGTGGATATGAGTGTGCATATGCAAGTGTGAGTGTGTGTCCTTGTGTGTATGTGTAGGTGAGTGTGCATGTGTATATTCTCCTGCCTGAGCCCAGGAGGAGCCCCAGAGCCATCAAGGCTGGAGTTTGGCTGGAGCGGAACTGCCCATTCCCTTCCTCCGGCCCATCCTGGCATCCTTGGCCCTGAACCATCGCGCTCTGCCCAGCCATCCAGCCTCCAGGCCAAGCTGGGACCGCTGAATGGATGGAAACAGAAACCAAACCAGGCCTCTGTCCTTGACAGGTCCGGACATTTGGCCTTGCATCCTGGCAGGGCACCTGCTCCCAGGGACCACTCCCAGGTCCTGCCCTGGAACTCTAGTGAGGGTGCCAGATGGGGCTAGTGCCTGGGGAGGGGACTATCTTTAGAGATGTAAGAGTTTTGCTTGGAGCTGCCTCAGGGTCAGGCCGGCAGGCGGCCAAGGAGACTTTCTCCTTTAGCGGAGCTGCAGGCCAGAACCGTGTGCCATCCTGCGGGGGAGGGGAGTGTGGGAGGAAGCCAGGTCCAGGGGAAGGGCATGCAGTCACCAAGGCCATCTGCCTCTCTGCATCCTGGAGGCTGGACCAGCCTTGGTGGTCACCACTCAGTGTGACCAGACATCAGCCACCCCTGGGCAAACCATCTTCTCCGCGGGTGCATGGAATTAGCTCACTGGTGCTTCAGAGTCGGGACTGTCCCTCCTCACCAGGCAATTGCAATGGGCTGGCTTGGAGTCTGTGCCCAACCATTTAGTTGTTGTATGACTTTGTAAAAGACACTTAAGAGTCTCTGAGCTTCAGTGTATTTATCTCAAACATCCTTTTTTTTTTTTTTTTTTTTTAATTAATAAAGGTGAAGGAGGGGTCCACACAGGGATCTGAGGAAAAGAGTTCCAGGCAGAGGGAACAGTCAGCACAAAAGTCCTGAGGCAGGAGCGTGTCTGGCATGTTTGAAACACAATGAGGAGGCCGGTGTGGCTGGAACAGGGTGGGCGGGGAGATGAGAGGGGATGAGGCCCTGCACAGGGCATTTTAATCAAGACCCCAGATTCCGTGAATAAATTCCGTGGCTCCTTGAACTAAGATGGGGAAATCACATGTTTACTTTCAATAATCTCATACTGACAGTTATCATTTTCTTCAATTATGAGCGTGGGCGACAAAGCATGGTAGTGTTCGCAATGCCTGAAATATTGTCACCACAAGACATCAGATACTTTCATCACTTCACATTGCTACAGTTACACTCATCACGACTTCGACACTACAGTGATCAGTCCTGCCACCAGGTAAGGTTATAGAATGGGTTAATACAGAAACATATATTATTACATAATGAATTTTTTTTATAAGGATGTCAACAGCTATACTTCGATTGGCTTCCCTTCTAGTAATGTTATGTATTTTACTTTATTTCATTAAAAGCATTATTCTGAGAAAGGTTCACAGGCTCCCCTCTATTGATGAAGGGGTCTGCGACCCAAGGAAGGTTAGGATCCTGAGGTAGAGCCTGAGGCCATGACGAGGATTCTGGCTCTTTCCTGGAGGCCCCTGGCGAGCCACTGCAGGCTTCTGGGAAGAATGGGGAGGTCTGTGGTTGCCACCTGTGAGCCTCTGGGGGTGGGGGTGGGGCAAATTGTCAAGGGCAGCGTGGACCGGGCTAGGAGCCAGTGCCCAAGAGCTTGAAAGGCAAGGCCCGGGTAGGAGGTAGAGATCACCCTCCATTCTCACTTCCTCCTGCCATGTCTGAGAGGGGCCTCTGGAAGACCTGTTCAGTCTTGGGTGTCAGGACTGTCTTCTGACAGGACCCTGACCTGGGCCTCTCACTCCTGGGGGCAGAAGGCTGGGCCAGGTTCTCCCCAAAGGTACCTCCAAGAAAAGGGCAGACCCTGAGAGGATGGAATAAGGGAAACTTGAACCAAGCTTGTTGCAGGAAGCCAAGGACGGCTCTCAGAGGCTCACCTGGGTGGAAATCACAACAATATAGCTAACTCCCAAAAAGGGCTTTCTCTGTACCAGGCGCTACTCTAAGACATTTATGTGTATTAATTAAGTTAATCCTCACAAAAAGCCTAATGAGGTAGGTACTAGTATCATGCCCGTTTTATAAAAGAGGAAATAGCCACAGAGACAGCGCTAAGTTGTCCCAAGTCACACAGCCAGTAAATAGCAATCTTGGTTTTTGAAAAACTGCCTGGTGTGAGGACAGAAAGATGCTCAAAGGGATGGGGACACACAGAGACAGGGTAATTCTTCCCTCCTGGGGAGGGAGGAATTCAAGTTGTATCAACGTGTAGTCCATTTTCATGTGGAAGAAACTGAGGAGCAAAGAGGATCAGGAACTACCTGAGGCCACAAGCTAGTGAATGAGAATGCCAGCACTGGATGCTGGTGTCTTGACTCTTGCCCCTTCCAGTCTCACCCTTCTGCCCCCTCCCCACCCCCCCAAGCCAAGGAGAAGGTGGCGGGGGGGGGGGGCCAGAAACAGCCTCAGAAGCAAGCTAACATCTACACTTTGCATTTAGAACCCCCTTTGAACCCTGTGGCCTCAAATGATCACTTATGATGGTGCCTGAAAGTTCACTGTTAGCGTGTCATTTTTAAGGCGTTGTGCGAAGTGTGTGACCATGCATGATCTCAGTCTTCACAGCCCTCTGAGGTAGGAACCGTTCCTCCTGAACACAGGAGGAAGAGGAGACTTACAGAAATGAAGACACGTGCACAGTCACGCAGTGGGAAGTGGCACAGTCAGGATTTGCTCTCCTGTCTAGTAAATGTAAGTGCGCTTACTGGGCACTTTCTGTGTGCCAGGTGCTGCTCTAGGTGACTTAATGGATACATTTGCTGAATCCTCACAACAGCCCTATCCCGGAGGTGCTGTTATTTTTCTCAATTTACAGACGTGATGCCTGAGGCATGAGAGGCTGAGCAACCTACCCAGAATTACTCAGTTGGTCAGTGGCAGAGTTGAGACTGAACCCTGGGCTGTCTGGCCCCAGAGTCTGGGCTCTGGCTCCCCTCACTGTCCTGCTGCCCTCTAGCTCTGGAATAGTCCCCAGATGTCCCATGGAGCCACCACCATTCTTGGGGGTAGGCTATTTTCTGCTATTCATGTACCATTAAGGACAGGCTTCTCAGATGCTCCACAAAGGGGAACTGCTCCCCGAATGCAGGCAGGGCCCTTTGGGACTGAAAGGAAGGAAACTCACCTGCTAAACTCCTACTATGTGCCAGACACTTAACATATGTCCATGTCCTCTCAAACCCTCAGGAATTCTGCAGGGTTGGATGCAAAAGTCCCTTTTGACAGATGAGGATATTGAGGCACAGAGGGGTTAAGTGACTTGTCCAAGGTCAAACAGCCAGTAAGCACTCAAGATGAGAATGGAATCCAAGACCATCTGACTGCAGAGCCCATGCCCTTTCCACCAGGACACACTGTCTCTAGAGCCCACCACAGGCCCCCAGGCAACGGGAAGTCCATGGACGGGGAGGCAGGAGGATTCCCAGGCTGGCCTGGTCACAAATGAGGTTGCAGTGAGCAGTCCCATGCCTGAATAAGGGGCTACCTGAGCCCTGAGTGCAGGCTGAATAGGAAATCTTCCATGGGGGCAAGGGGAGGAGCAGGAAGCTCCCTTTGGGAATGGTAATGGAAGGTACCATCCCTCTGTCCCCTGTCCAGTCCCAATCACTGGGGTCTGGATCCTGAGGTTCTGGATAGGAAGGTATTCTGAAATCTGGACGTCAGTCCGATACATCTCCAAACTCCAGCAACTTGCACGGAGCCTGGCATGCAGTAGGTGCTCAGCAGGCATTTGTAAAATTTACGGATGAGTCCTAGAGTGGCCCTGGTTAACTTGACCCCTCCTTCAACTAGCACTGTGGTGATATCACACCTATAATGATCAGAAACTTGACCCTGTGCCAGGCACTGCCATCAGCACTTCTTTTGTGTCACCTTATTTCACCCTCAAAATAGCCCTCTGAGAAAGGTACTGCCATTAGCTCCATTTTACAGATTATAAAACTGAGGCTTTGGAGTGGCAAGGCGACCTGTCTAAAGTTTTACAGTGAATTACTGGGGAGGATGGCTCTTCCACTGGAGACTGTCTGGCCTCAGCCTATACTCTAAACTGGAGCTACTCAAAGGGGGATCAGTGGACCAGCTTTATCAGCATCACTGGTAGCTGGCTGGACATATGCAGCATCTTGAGCCCCACTCTAGACTTGCTGAATCAGAACATCTGGGGTGGGACCCAGCAGTCTGTGTTTTAACCAGGACCATGCAGTGATTCCAATGTATGCTCAAGTTTGAGTACTGCCAGTCTAGAACACGAAGTTATACTGCCTTTTCAACAACTCTCTCAGCAACTCTGAGAAGGGCTGGGAATTAGAAGTAGCTGCTATTATTATAATTATTGTTATTCATTTTCCAGATGATGAACTGAGCCTGGACCAAGACTCAAACCCAAGTCTTTTGGCTCCAAGGCCCTTTCTCCTTACGGAACCTGTTTCTCTATCTGGAAAATGAGTGAATGGAACAAAAGGATCTCCCAGGGAGAAGAGGAATCCCAGGGTCTGACAACGGGTGCCACTTGGAACCCAGCAGCACACGTTGTTGGGCCCTGGCCATGGTGCTGAATTCGTGCCCCACTGACGGACAGCCGCCTAGGGTGGGAGATTGCGCCCCTAGAGGCGCCCCTGTCACAGGCGCTGTGCCTGGCCCTCGCCCCCAGGAAGCGGGAACCCTGATAACTCAGCATCAGGCTGGATTCCCAACTGCGACCCAGCTCAACTGGGTCTGCGAAGGCGCTGAGGGGCCCTCTCTGTCTTTAAGAGCAAAACAGATTTTAGGGGCCGAACTGAGCTTGCCTTAGGAGATGGGTTAACTCCTTTCTCAGCTCAAGATAAGTGGGGGTGCGGGAGAGGACCAGGGACAGACCCTTCAAGCCCCAGCCAGAGGAAGGCTCCCAGCTGGGCAGAAGCTGTGATCTGGAGGGCCTGTCGTATCCAGGACAGCAGCGTGGAGGGAGGCCCACAACCGGGCTACCGGGGCTGGAGGCTGGATCCCAGGAAGCGCTCCTCCTCCCTTCCCGCAGCAGCCGCCCCCTCCAACAGGCCGCCTTCCCAGCAGTGCCCATTCCCTTCCCCTTGCCTTTGTCTCTCTTCTCAGCCCTCCAACAGACCAGGTCTTTCTGGGAGGGAAAGAGGCAGAATGGATGTTCCCAGAATTGGGGACGGTGCTCCTGGGGCCCAAGACAGCGCCAGTCACCTCCCTGGAGAGCGGCCCAGCATCCTCCATCCTCCGGGTCCCCGAACCCCCACATCCCACCCTCCAGCCTCTCACCAGGTCCTCGGACCCCTTCCTCCTCCTGAATCCCCTCCCCCAAGCCTCCTCGCTACTGGGTGCATCCGGCTCCCCTGCTCCCTTGGGCTCTACCTTCTGAGAGCTGAAGGACTGGGTCCAGTGGTACAGAACCAGGCTCTCCTTGGGCCAATGGGCGGGGCTGGCCGCCTCGGGCGCGTCGGGGGCCTCCACCGGCTTGGCCGCATCGCTCTCCAGCGCAGAGATGGGCCACCAGCTGCAGTTGGTGGGGGTCAGGTTGTTGGGGGTCGCCATGACAGCCCGGAATCAGAGGGAGGAAAGAAGGAGGCTCCGCGGCGGCGGCTCTCTCTCGCCCAGCATCACATGGCCTCGCCGAGCCTGCCCCTCTGCTTCGCTCCCTCCCTCCCCTCTCCGTGAATGTCATTACTCGCTGGGCAAGTGGGGGAGGGGCGCGGGGGATCCCGGGATCTCCTTCCCTCCTCCTCCCCTAGGGACGCCCCTGGCCCCTGCTAGAAAAGCTACCAGTCCCCTCCGTCAGGCTCCGTGGAAGGGTTGGAGGAGCCACAGGAGAATGGGCCATGTCCCCCAAATAGCTCATATCTGGCCAGCCACCTGCCAAGACTCCACCATTGTTAACGCATTCTGATTCTCAGTCTTCCAAGAAGCAAATACCTCTTAGGACACCTGGTGTTATAGAGACCCATTCCTTGTATAAATCAGTGTCTGGAAATAGCTTTTCTCTCTTTGGAGCTGTTGTTTCCTAGCATTTCTCCTGAAGGATCTCTAAGGGCAGAGGGGAACAAACTATGAAATATAGAGCAAATGCTTACATAGCACTTGCCGTGTGCCCAGGCTTTACAACCATCAACTCACTGAGTCCTCACAATAATCCTATGAGCCTCGTTTTACAGAAGAGGAAACTGAGGCACAGAGAAGCTAAGTGACCTTGTCCAAGGTCCCCTAACTAGTAAGCGGTGGAGCCGAGATTCGAACCCAGCCTGTCTGGCTCCAGAATATATGATCTTAGTGATAAGGTCATGATACTATGATAATGATATAAACAACAGCACAGCAAGCTTTTTATCAACCCAAGCACTTTATACGCATCATCTCATTCATCTGCACAATAATCATTTTTACTAGAGGAGGAAGGTGAGGCTCAGAAATGTCAAGTCATTGGTCCAAGGTCACATCTTCACCCAGGAGACTGAGGCACAACTACAGGAGCCCAAGAAAGCCTGTAATGCCCTGTTGTCACTTAGTTTATGCTTAATATTCATGGGAGTTTCATATAAAGTTCCCTAATACACCCGTGCTTCCCTTGATATAAATATTGTTTTATTTACCATTGAACAAATAGATGCACCAGGGAGATAGGCTTCTCAATTTGCCCTCCCTCCCTCATGTGATGCTACCAAGCAAGGACTCCTTAGCACATCATCCTTTCAGATTGATGAGCATGGCTCTTGAGGAATCAGTGTCCTTCCTTCTACCAGACAACAAAAGTTCTGTGGTCCATGGGTTTCCCTTTTTGCTTTGGCTGCCAGGAGGCTTGGAGCTACATTTTCTATTAACTCCCAGTTGCCACATTAGCCTTCCTGGTTCGGCAACTTCTTTGTCACCCTTTCAGGAAATTTTTATTCCTTCTTTTTCCTCAAAGTATATTGTTGTTCATGATTTGGTTTTACAAAGAAGGATATGGTGTGTCTTGAGGAAAACTTCAAATGTCTGAATTCAGGGAAGTAAGACCTTAGATATTCCATCAAGGTGAAAAATCTGGTCCCTGTAGAGGCTGCTTTTAGGCAACAGACTAGAGCAATGGAATGTAGAGCGAGGCAAAAGGGCCCAGAGTGACCACCGAGCTGATGCAAACAGGTTCATTAAACAAGCCACCGTGAAATAGCCATAGGCCCTAAAAGACCAATTGCAACCAGGCACAGTTCCTAAGGTTACCCAAAAAGGACAATTGCATACATCCCCATAACTCTTTTACTCCACCCTATAACTTTAGCCCCTCGCCACCACCTCTCAGCAGTCTCCCCTTTGCTGTCTCACAAGTGCTGCCTCGCAGTGTATTCAATAAACTTTTATCTCTTTTGTTCTGCCTTGGGTGAATTCTTATACCACCAGAGCCATGAGCCCCCACCCTACTGGGATGCCCCACAGTCCCTATCTGGGTCTTCAACCTGAATGCATACAGGTGTCCATGCCACAGCAGTTACACCTCAAATGTGTATTCCTTCCCTCAACAAATAGTCATTGTGCACCCATTGTGTGCTAGTCACTTCAGTGGTATCAGAAATACAGTGAAAAATAAGACAGACACTGACCTGCTCTTTGCATTTTTCACTTAGCAATATATCTGGAAAGAGTTTCCTATCAACACAGATCTAGCCCATACTAACAGTCTGCATTGTATGAACAGGCCATAATAAATGTAACAACTCCTATGCCACATGTGCTGTTTTAATCTTTTGTTATAAAAACAATGTTGCAGGGACACCTGGGGGCTCAGTCAGTTAAGCCTCTGACTCTTGGTTTCAGCTCAGGTCTGACTTTAGGGTCTAGAGTTCAAGCCCTGAGTTGGCCTCTGTGCTGGGGGTAAAGCCAACTTACAAAACACACACACATAAAAACCACACACACAAAAAACAATGCTGCAGTAAAAATCCTTATTCATACAGATTTGTGCACATGTTTGAGTATAATTTATACGACAAATTCCTATAAGTGGAATTGCTAGACCAAAGAATTTGTCTCTTAGGGCACCTGGGTGGCTCAGTTGGTTAAGTGTCTGACTTCGGCTCGGGTCATGATCTCGCGGTCTGTGGGTTCGAGTCCCATGTTGGGCTCTGTGCTGACAGCTCAGAGCCTGGAGCCTGCTTCGAATTCTGTGTCGCCCTCTCTCTCTGCCCCTTCCCCGCTCATGCTTTGTCTTCTCTGTCAAAAATAAATAAACATTAAAAAAAGCAATAAAAAATTAAAAAAAAAGAATTTGCCTGTGTCAAAGTTCCCTCGGGAGAGGCTATTCCATATTACGCTCCCCACTAAGAATCCACAAAAAGGCCATTTCCCTGCACTTTTCCAACCCAGTGTACTGTTAAACTTTTTTGTTTCTTTTTGAATCTCTGGGTAAAAAATGGTGTATCACGGTTTTTATTTGCTTTTCCTTTTTGAGTTTTTATTATAAAAAATTTTCAAACATATGACATAGCAAACAAGACAGCTCAATGAACACCCATATATCCATCACCTGAATACAATCATTGGTTAAAGCTTGCCATGTTTGTTTAATTAAGGGAGGAGGGTTTGAAGTATTTTGAAACAAATTATAGGCATCATGATACTTCATTGGTGAAATACTTCAGTATTACATACTTTATATCTAGCATAGGTCATTTTCTCACATAAACAACACATTTTTCACATTAAAAAAATTCACAGTAAGGCCCTGATATCTAGTTCATACTCATATTTCTCCAGTCGTACCAGAATGATCTTCATAGTTTGTTTGAACCAGGATCCAGTCAGGGACCATGCCATGAATTCTGTTGTTACTTCTCAAGTCTCTTTTTGGAGAATGGTTCTTGTTTCTTTTTATTTTTTTTCCCCACGGTGTTAACTCGCAGAGAGACTAGGCCAGGTGTCCTGTAGAATGTTCCACTTGGGGGTCTGATTGGTCACTGTTCTGCCCTTTAACTTGTCATACTCTCCCTTGTATTTCCTATAAACTAGTACTTGGGTCTAAAGGGAAGACTAGATTCGGGTGAAGCATTTTGGGGGCAAACATTTAATCGTTCCTTCGTGGGTGGTGCCATGTGCTTCATTCTGCCTTGTGGCAGGAGCTCCACGATGTCTTGTTGTCCCACTATTAATGACGCCAAGTTGGATTTGAGTGGTAACCACCCCTCTCCATGTTTAAATGCCCATTTTGCCTCTTCTCACCAGGACCTTATGGGTATCCGGTTTCTCCTCCATTGATGGTCCTTGGCTGAATCAGAGGCTGTAAAAACATTTTCAACTTTGCCCTTCTATGTGTATTTATCGGCTGGCATACTTTCTTTGAGTTTCATTAAGTCATAAGTGAAGTTGACCATCTTTTCAAATGTTCCCCATCCATTTTAACTTGTCCCAGTGAATTGTCTGTGTTTCTGTGGGGACCCGGGCAATTATACCACAATGTGACGAGTGCTGTGCTAAGGTAAGGACTGGGGCTGTGGTAGAGTCAGGGAGGGACATCTGCTTGCCCCACTTGCCAAGGAAGGCTCTCAGGAGCCATGGCGCTCAGTATGGGTTTCTCTGAAGCAGATCCTGAGACAAGAATGCAAGGACAAGCAGTTAATTTGGGAGAAGGAAACTCTGGGAGGGCAATGGCAGGATGACACAGACAAGAAAGGCGGCCTTGGAAGGTATATGTTCAAGCAAGTTAGCACCATGGGCGCCTGGAGCTTAATCCCGCAGTGAAACTCTGAGGCTGGTGTAAAGCCCCTCCCGAGGAGGAAGAGAGCCAGGGTATTTACACACCGAGTCCTGCCAGTCCGTTGTTAGAAGGCTGTTCCTTGCAGGGAGTGTTAATTCCCCAGCACTTCAGGCCTGCCCCGCAGTCGGCAGAGTGGGTTCCTGGGTCTACGAAAAGCCCTCAGACCATAAATGTGGGTGCTGCCAGCTGGGGGTCAGCTGGTGTGCACAGAAATGGTGAAAGTAGGGGACACAGGTAGGGCGCTATCAGCATCTACTCAGGATGTCTAAGTAGAGAATTTAAGAATGAGGAGGAATTAGCCAGATACAAGAAGATGGGGAAAGGGATGCGTGTTCCAGGCAGAGAGAAGAGCAGGGACAAAGCCCAGAGGTGAGAGAGGGTGGGGTGTTCCAGGGACCCGTGGCTGTTCATCTGGCTGGAGACAGGGGTCACAGTTGAGGCTCAGTAGTCATGCCAGGCCTGGTAAGCCACATTTAGGAGTTATCACATCATGCTAAGGGCACTGGGGAGTCACTGGAGAGTTTGAATCAGGAAAATAACATTCAGTTTGGGTGCCGGGAATCTGAAAAACCCTGAAATACATACACTGACAGTCCAGTGTATGAATTCACACTGGAGACTAGCTGTTCCTTGTCAGTGATGGGATTGCTTCTGCCCTTCTTCCATGAGAACTAGGGATGGACTCAGCCATCAAGGGGTTGCCATTGAATGTGAACTCAATGCACAGCGAGATGGAGAGCCTGACGGAACTTTTTCACTTGGGTCTACCACTGGTATTATAATATGTATGTTATTATAGTAACAGCTTTGAGGGTTTTCCATGTGCCAGACACTGGGCTAAGCACTTTTTAGTCATTAGCTCAGTTGAGGTGGTATCGTTACTATCTTGATAACACAGATGGGGACATTGATGCTCAGGTGAATGAAGTTATTAGCCCAGGTCAAGAGCTAACATCCAAGTCCATAGAAAATGGAGTTCTAAGTGTCCACACAATAGGGGATTAGATAACTTAGAGTATGTTCATACCATGGAATAATTTATATCTACCAAATGAGGAAGGTTACAACTTAAAGGTTACAATTAAAAACAGGTTATAATTATATATGCTACTCTAAAAACTCTATTTAGTTTAGCTTACTATAATATTTAAAATACAAAAAGAAGAAAAAGCAGGTTACCAAAAAATACATACAATTAAATTTTAAAGTATATAAATTATAGAAGGATAGTCAGTAAAAGTGGTTTACATCACAGTGAGTGGAGACGGGCAAGAGGAGATCACGCGTGCTTCTTTTTTTCTTTGTTGGATCTTCCAGTCTTCCTTCTAATATGGACTGAATTGTCCCCCCCCAAAATCCCCATGTGACTGTATTTGGTGATGAAGGGGCTTATTAAGGCTAAAGGAGGTCATAGGGGTAGGGTCCCAATCCTTTACAAGAGCAAGAAACACCAGGGATCACAATCTCCTCAAGCAAGCACCAAGGGAAGGCCCTGTGAGGACATAGTGAGAAGGGGGCTGTCTATAAGCCAGAAGAGAGGTAGAATTCAACTCTACAGGGACCTTGATCTTGGACTCCAGCTTCCAGAACTGTGAGAAAGTACACTTCTATTGTTTAAGCCACCCTAATTTGTGGCAGCCCGAGCAGACTAATACAGCTACAATGGAACTTTATTTATATCTTTTAAAAATAATTTGAAGTTGGTTTTGGGTTTTTTTTGTTTGTTTGTTTGTTTCTAAAGATACTGCTTGATTTCTCCCTCACTCCCGGGGGCAAACCAGGCCTGGGAAAGGAGAAGGAATTAACATGGTCTAAGTGTCCTTTCGCCAGACACTTTACAGAAATCCTATGAGAAGAGTTCTAACGTCCACACCTGACAGATGGGATCACAGAGGTTCAGGAAACACGAACTGCCTGACCCCAGTCACCATCTAAGATGAAGCAGAGCTGGGGTCAGGATCCAGGTCTGTCTGATCTATCCCCAGATATACCTGAGCCCTTTTCTCCACACACCCCTGTCTCCATATATAGCAGATGCTGAAAGGGCCCTGGCTATGGGCGGGGTGGGGTGGGAGGGGGGTGGAGCACATCCTTACAGCCTGTAAAGATCCCTCAGGAGATTTTGCTTCCAAGTTTTGGGCAGGATGAATGGTTTTCCTGGGAGTTAGAAGTCACCTGAAGAAATGTGCTATGAAAAATCCCAACAGTGGGGGGCGCCTGGGTGGCTCAGTCGGTTAAGCATCGACTCTTGATTTTGGCTCAGGTCATGATCTCACGGTTCATGGGATCAAGCCCTGAGTTGGGCCCTTGGCTGACAGTGTTGAGCCTACTTGGGATTCTCTCTCCGCCCCTCCCCCACTCAAGCGCACATGCTCTCTCTCCCTCTCTCTCAAAATAAATACACAGATTTTTTTTCTTAAAAAAAAATCCTAACAGTGAATGCATCTAATATCTGCATCTATTACATCAGGGCCTGCTGACTCAGGAAGCTACCAGGGCCCCAGTAATGCCCTAAGGGTGTGGCGGGGACATGGCGGGCTGGGAGGGCACATGCTCCACCTGGTGCACAGCTGCTCCTTGTTCCAGCCGATTACTCCCACGGTGGATTGCAACATGGCTGCCAGCTATCCCAGGTTTTCAGGAACCTGGAGATCCAGATGATCACATGAAATCTCTCCTTTTAAAATGTGTTGAGAAAAAAACAAAAACAAAAACACTGGCTGGCACAGAAATAACAAAACATATTTGTGGGTTAGATCAAGCCCTCGCATTGTCAGTTTGCAGCCTCTGCATGAGATCATTTTTGCCACAATCCTAGGGGCAGTATGTTAGTTAACAAAGCACTAGCTACTCTAAGAGATTGCCAAATCACAGTGACTTTACACACTAGTTTATTTTTCACTCACATGAGGTCCAATTAGCAGCAAGTTAGAAGGGCAGAGAGTTCTGTTAACCCTCCCATGTGGCTTCCAAGATCACCCAGGCATTGCTATCCAGTGGGCATTTAATATCCAATGGGCAGACAGTGGAGAGAGAGAGCAGAGGACATTGTGGAAGGTTTTTATGGGTAGCAGCCCTCCTCACTTATGCCCTTGCTCCATTGGGCAGAACTCAGTCATGTGGCCGCCTCACCTAAATGTAAAGGGGAGCTGGGAAATGTAGTCTCTGTGACAGCCTGTGACAGCCAGTTTTCAACACAAACTGTCCTATAGACTGCGTATGTAGACCTCTGGGGTAGTTACCCATCTCTGCCCCATGCAATTACCATCACCTCCATTCTACAGATGAGGAAATGAGCCTGTGACCTGTGAGAAGTCTCGAACCAGGAGCACGGTCTTTCTGACTCTGATCCAGGGATCTTTCCTCTACCCCAGTGTTTCCCAAAGTTGCCATTTCATAAGTCATCCATGGCACTTGTTAAACACTCAAGTCCCTGAATGTTTAGGAGAGCATGTGGTAACCTGTATCTGTATCAGGAATCCCAGAATATTCTTCCCTCAGACTCCACATCAGGGGCTTCACCTCAGAATCATCTAGGGAGCTTTGTGGAATGCTCATCTCTTGGCTCTAACCCCTAGAAATTCTGATTCAGTGGGTCTGCAGGGAGGTGACCTGACACTGACATTTTATTATTCTCCCAGGTGATGTGCAGCTAGGGCTGGGAACCTCTGCTCCCACAACAAATTGGGCCGGTCAGGTTTTCAAACTAAAGCAGCAAGAGACAGAGACAGAGAGAGAGAGAGAGAGAGGGAGAGAGAGAGAAAGACAAGTGAGTCTCTACCCTGAGAAGCAACATTTTAAAAACTCTTCAAATGATTCTAATGTGCAGTCTAGGTTGAGACCTTGTTAATAAATGGACCAGAAGACTGAATCAGTCACTTTGGGGTAGGCCAAACTTTCTGTATTTTTAAAGCTCCTCCTGGGTATTATGATACCACTGCCCTAGGGCTCTGCTTCTCAAAGTATCCCCTGAAGTATCAGCATACCTCTGGGAGCTTAGAAAAAAATGCAGAATCTCAGGTTCTACGCCAGAACTGCTGAATTAAACCCCCAGGAGATTAGCACACACATTAGTGTGGGAGGCACCGTTCCAGGCACACAGGCTCTTTTTGGGAGGGCAGCCAATTAGGTCCTCCAATCAGGGCTGGCTCATCTTCTCTCTGTCCCCATCCACCCTCCTGAAGCTGCAGGAAGTTTTCTAGTGTCACTAGCATAATCTGTCCTCAAAGGTCTGGACCTTGCTGCCCCCATGCCGTGACCATCTGTTCATGGATACTTTGTTTAGTCTGGGCATGCGCATGGTTTGATGAATCAACAGGGGACTTGCAGGCCTATTCTGCCAGGGAAGGACATCACAGATGCTGGGTACTGTCTTGGGGGCAGACCATGGGATTGGGTGCCTCCCCCAAAGATCTAAAAGCTCTTTAGACCTGCAGGTTGGAGATAAAGGCAGGCTTGTTTTGTGAGGTTCTGGGACCAATCAGAGGAGCCTACCGGGAGGGAGGATGTAGTTCAATAGAGGGAAAAGTTTCAAACGAGTAGAGTTCAAATCCAGGTAGTAAACTTCCTGTTCTCTGAAGAGGACAAATAAATGTTGAATGGCCTCCATTCAGGGGCACCTGGAGGGAACCTCTGGATTGGATGTGAACTGGAAGGAGAACTCTCCTCAAGGCTGAAACACGCAGGCCCTCAGAGGCTGGGAGGCTGGGTCAGGAAGAGCTTGGGGAACAAAATGATTCAGGGTTTTACTGTGCCAATCATGCATGAAGGTAGTTTGCTTAAACACAAATGACAGTTTCTGCATGAAATAATTTCCGTGTCGGTCTCCACCAGTTTGAAAGCTGTGAGGTCAGTGGCTGGGCTGCCTGTAGAGTCCACAGCACCTGGAACAGATACAGCAGCACCTGTCCAGTAAGTATGTGTTAACTTAAACGTAAATGGCTTAAAGTGAGCATTGATCTATTTGTCTCTTATTGGTAATTTCTGTGCATTGTGGGACAATTTGGCATCCTTTTGTGCCCTTTAAAGCACCTTTGTCAGGTGTTCAAATTGTCCATTTTTTCTGCTTGCTTTCTCATTAAGTGCTAATTCTTTTTCACCCAGCTTGTATGTGCATGGCATTCTTTGTAATGGCAAAACAACTCAAATATCCTAAATGGACCACAAAAGGGGGTTGTTGAATCACTCAGGGGCTCTCTTCCCACAAAGCCCATCCAAACAATCCAAGTTAAGAACCTCTTATCTGGAAGGATCCCAGAATGATGCCAACAGCATGATCTCCAGGGCAATGTTCTCTATGAACTACTTTGTGCTTGGCCATATCTTGGTTTTTTGTTTTGTTTTGTTCTGTTTTGTTTTTTCTGTTCTGAACATCTATTACTTTTGAATGAGAAAAACCAACCAGCAGATATTGGACTGGTTTTAAACTCTATTTTAGATCTCTCCTTTATTTTAGCCAGCTTTATCTAGTTGGCAATGTTATTATTTGAGAAAATTGCACATTGAAATACAGAGTGAATGCTTCCAACAACCACTTAACAAGGAAGCTGAGGCCCTTAGAGAAAAACAGTTATCTGTCCCAGGGTACATGAGATAAGAGCAGAACTCAGCCCCTGATTTGCAGATGGGTGTTCTTTCTCATAGATCACTCCCTTCCCTTCCCATGTTGAACCTCTAAATGTTTTCTCTCATGAAGATAGCAATGCAGGGGTGTCCCAGGCATTCTTGGCCTCACAGGTTGGATGCTTCATTTCACTGACATGACTTGTGTCTTTCAGAGTGGAGAGAGCCATCAGACCAGGCAGCCTCCGCATATGCCTTTGCTTACTGGATAACCATAACAGGTTGCAGATCAAAGGCACAGAACTTCTGGCAGAAGTCCTGGACCTGGCACTAGGCCAGGAGCGATATTCCCACTTTGAAAGTCTGCTGTTGGGTGATCTTCAAAGGCTGCAGGCAAGTCTGTGCCATTTCTGCCACATGGGACACTTTCTTGGGAGTATCCGGGATTACTGAGAGGTTGTCCGTGCACACTTCCTCCAGGATGGCTCCGGCTTCTCTGAGCTAAGTGAAAGGTGTAGGCACTTCTCCAGGAGTCCTTGACATGCTGAGCAGCACTTAGGACTGGGCTCCACTCCTTTTCCATTTGATAGGACCCAGCAGAGGGAAGGTGAAAGCATTCATGCTGCATCAGAACCTATGCCAGCAGCTTCAGGCTCTGCAGAAGCACCACGGGCTTGGCTCAGCTGTGACAGGCTGGACAATTCACAGGGTGAATGGATCTCAGGTTTCACAGCTGAGAAATAAGCATGAGGATTTTTTATTGTTGTTTTTTCTCCTGGCATTTGGGCAGATGAGTCCATGGTGGGTATTCTAGGTGTCCTGAAGTCAGCTGCAGAATACATTTCATTTGGGGGTCCTGGTCTGTGATAAAGAATATCTCTGGGCTAATATAATTCTTGGACTTGGCTCCTGGGTCTGGGTGTTCACGGGGAGAAGGTGCCTTGGAAGTGCAGTAGAGAAATTCTGAAGGCCAGAGAATGTGAGCATTGACAAGTTCTCAAGGCCTACACTGAGGGATTCTTTCTACACCTTCTCAGGGAAAGACAAACAGGCACTTACATGACTCTTTTTTTTTTTTTTAATGTTTATTGATAAAGAGAGAGCATGAGGGAGAAGGAAAGGGGCAGAGAGAGAGGGAGAGAGAGAATCCCAAGCAGGCTCTGCACATCAGCGCAGAGCCTGACACGGGGCTCGAACTCGCAAACCATGAGATCATGACCTGAACTGAAATCAAGAGTTGGACATTTAACCAACTGAGCCACCCAGGTGCCCCTACATGACAAAATCTTAAGGACAGATTGCATAGTAATAATTAAAGAGGTGTTGCTTAAAAAATCTTCGGTGGCTTTACTAGAAAATTACAAAATTAATACACATTCGTCATAACAAATTCAAATAATATATAACATAAGCAGTAAATATAACTCCATTCTCTTTAAGAGGTACAAAACAAAATAAGGTATCATTTTTTCAAACTATCAGAAATAGCCAGCTTAAAAAACTGGTAATATCCAGCACTGGCACAGGTGTAGGCCAGGGTATTTTAACCTCAGCACTACTGACATAATTCTTTGCAGCGGAACCTGTCCTGTTTATCCTTGGATGCCTCAGTCCCCTAGACACCAGTAGCATCCAGCACTACCTCCCAGGCTGTGACAACAAAGAATGTCTCCAATGCCTGTCAAATGTCCCCTGAAGGGGGGACAAAATCACCCTCTCCCCCCACAGAGCCACTGAAGACAAAAGGACACCCCGAACACCACCGGTGGGAGTGGAATCTGGCAGTTTAACATACCTATCAGATATTAAAATGTGTATCACAAGGATAACCCTTCAGAATATATTTACAGGGGCACAAACTTGTCCATCAAGCACTCATGGTAACAATGGTTAATGGCACTAATGGTTAATACAGTACTATTGGTAATATTTTAAAAATTAGCAATGATCTAAATAACATTGGTAGGAAATTGGTTAAATATCTATCTATCTATCTATCTATCTATCTATCTATCTATCTACAAAATGCCCAGACATACAACTGAATTAGGCAGCTCTGATATAGAGGTCTTCAAGATAAAATTGTTATAGGGGAAAAAAGCAAGGTGCAGAACAGTGTATAGAACATTTTTTTTTAATTTAAAGAACAAAATTGTATGAATAAGTGAGTGTGTGTGTGTATGTATATGTGTTTATATGTATATGTATATATATATATATACACACACATATATATACATATATACACATATATATACATATACATATATACACACATATATATACATATACATATATATGTGTATATATATAAAGATATGCATAAAAATATGTATGGATACATGGTTTTAAAGCCTGGAAGGAGGTGCACTAAACCACAAACTGTGGCTATCTCTCTGCAGAGCAGGATATGGGGGTGAGGGGCCGGGGTGGGGGGGATGGTGAGGGAGTACCTGGGGTTTTCTATTTCTACTTTAAATATCTCATAATCAGAGCACCTGGGTGGCTCAGTCCGTTAAGTTGGATTTTGGCTCAGGCCATGATCTCATGGTTCATGGGTTTGAGCCCCACGTTGGGCTCTGTGATGACAGCTCAAAGCCTGGAGCCTGCTTCGGTTTCTGTGTCTCCCTCTCTTTCTGCCCCTCTCCCCCCCACCCCACCCATCTCAAAAATTAAGTGAAACATTAAAAAAAAGGTTTTTTTTAATCTCATAATCACTTGCATCGTTTTACAAGGACATTATAAAATAACGAAGGTAAAAATAAGAAGTCGAAAAGGAAAAAAGGAAAGAAAGGAACCCTCATTGGAGTCCCACCTGCCCTCACCTGGAGTAAGTAAACCTGGCTTAAAGGACTCCTCGTGCCCTGCACTTTGAAGATCCCACAGCAGCATCATAGGCACCACGGCACCAGATCATCAAAGCAATTCTTCTAGTTGGCAGAGGAGTAGTTATTTTCATCCTGCAAATGGGGAAACTGAAGTTCAGGGAGTGCAGTATTTGCCCAAGGGTCCATACCAGGGAGCAGTCCCAGAGATTCCAAAGTCACAGGCACAGGTCTGGCCGCAGGCTCTCACAACCATGGGCCCAACAAGTCTGTCCTGTCCCAGTGCTCCTACTTGTGGCCACTTCAATCCACTCCAGCAGAGCTCAGATTCCTGCCCCCAAGGGCATTCATTTTCCTCCTTCTGGCTCTCCTTTGCTGCAGGCAAAGGTCAGTTTTTAGGAAGAGGCCGGTTTGAGATCTGTCCCTGTCACTCACCAGTTCAACTAGTGGCTTCACTTCTCTGGGCCTCATCTGTAAAATGGAGATAAATGTACCTAACTCCCAGAATTGTTTTGAGACTCAAAGCAATCACATTTGTGAATGCATTTTGTAAAATATAAAGCTCTTAAAGGTATTAGTTGATTTATTTTTTAATGTTTATTTTTGAGAGAAAGAGTGCAAGAGGGGGAGGGGCAGAGAGAGAGGGAGACACGGAATCCAAAGCAGACTCCAGGCTCTGAGCTGTCAGCACAGAGCTCAACGTGGGGCTCAAACCCATGAACCGTGAGATCATGACCTGAACCGAAGTTGGACACAACCGACTCAGCCACCCAGGCACCCCCCAGTTGATTTTATTTTAGCAAAATAAAACTCTAGCTCTCTTCCCATGGGGTTGGTTAGAATGAACACTGCTGGGGTGACTGCAAGGGAGAAGGCATTGAATGGAAACTGGAATCTGAAACACCGTACAATGATTTGCAATATATTGCAATGTGCTGAGAAGGCCATACAGAGTTCAGAAAATGGGTCAATCCACCTAAGCTAGTACCTTACCTGAGCCAGGTTCTCACAGAACCTTTTACAGGGCTCTGGGCTCAGCGCTGTCACCAGGGATAGATGCCAAAATGCTAAACATCTTAGGGCAGAGGAACAAGGAAACAAGTGAAGTGTATTGCCAGCACCATGGATTGTATTTCTACTCACAGGAAAATGGACTGGGCAGTAAGCAAGTTAATAGTCCATCCAGGATTTATGGGAGTATTCAGTTAATTTATGAACATTATGTATATATATTTTTAATGTTTATTCATGAGAGAGAGCGAGAGCGAGAGCGAGAGCGAGAGAGAGAGACAAAGCATGAGTGGGGGAGGGGCAAAGCGAGAGAGGGACACAGAATCAGAAGCAGGCTCCAGGCTCTGAGCTGTCAGCACAGAGCCCGATGCGGGGCTCGAACTCACGGACCACAAGATCATGACCTGAGCCGAAGTCAGACGCTTAACTTACTGAGCCACCCAGGTACCCCAATTTATTAACATTATAAAAAGTAAGGTATGCAGAAGCACATGGGGCAAAATTCCATTTCCTACCATCCCAGTGAAATGCGGCAAAGCCTTGTGAAGAATATGGCAGCAACAATGGGCAGACTTAAAGGAGCTCATCTCATGCTGGAGGGGGTGTAGTGAGGGGGGCCCTGAGTGTGTGAGTGGTTGATAACCTTGCCTTTATGTAATTTCTAAGCACATTACTGGAGACTTTAGACAGCCCATACCTTCTTCAGGTGTAAAATCCTATTTTAAGAAAATAATCAGGCTTATGGTCAGATGTAGATACAGACACAAACGTAAACATTTTTATATGTACATACACACATAAACAAGGATTTTCAGATCAGAGTTCTTTATTATAGCAAACATACACACACCAACTGTCCAAACATAGAGGAATGGTCAACTACAGAGGAAATTATGAATGTATTTAAGTGATGGACCATTATACAGTCATGTAAGTCATGTTTCTGGGGAATATGTGTGACCTGGAAAATGCTTACAATAGATAATGAAAAGAAGCAGAATATTAAACCGTATATACAGTTTATCAGCAATTAAAATATATACATTTAAAATAATAGTAATATTAATAATAGCAGCTACGAGGTACTATGAGTCAGGCAGTGTCCTAGCCTGTTATTCACTCAACTCTCTCCAAGCCTTCTAAAGTGGGTACTATCATTATCCCCATTTTTCAGAAAAGTACATGGAAGCACAGGGGCTTGGGCAGCATGTCCAGGGCCACACACAGGGGTGGGGGTGGTGAAGCCAGATTGTGAACAGAGCTGGTCCGGCTCTTAGGCACTCTGCAGCCCCGCGACAAAAATGCTCATAGTGGTCGTCCCCAAGTGCTGGGGCTGAAGGACATACAATTTTCTTCTTTATATTTTCCAAATTTTCTATAGAGGTACATTTTTCTTTTGTGAAAATTATGCTTTATTAAAAAATAATGTATAAATACATTAAAAATACTTCCAAAGTACAAAAGGTATTAAATAACTTAGGAGCCAGATGGATGGAAGGTGGTGAATCAGATCCAATTTGATCCAGTACAGTGGGAAAGGGATCAGGAAACGCCAGAAGACTAGGCTCAGCGGAAAGATAACCTGTTAGATTCTGAACACATCTCGTTTCACTAGGCGTTGTGGAACATCCATGTAGAGACAACCAGCAGGACACGGGACACAGAAGTGTGGTGAGGGGTGCAGGGGCCAAGGGCAGGTTTCCCCAAGATGGCCATTTTGACATGAAGATTATTGTGAGCTGAAGGCAACAGAGACCCTGTGAGCTCAAGAGAAACTTTTGCCCCTCCCTTTAACTATACAAAAGAATCTAAATTGGGGATCTTTCCCAGAATATGGGTTATTAGCAGAGATAAACTTTATCTGAGTGACCCATCTGCATGGCAGGACAAACGTCTAATTACCAACATCTACTTTATCACTCTGGGAAACGCATTCCTTTCTTCTGGAGTCCCAGGCTCCTGCTCCCTTCTCCTTAGTTCAGAATGACATATGTATTTATTCTGGCTGTCTGTGTAGATTCCCTGTACATATACAGGGATCTGTCCGCCTGCCCCCGATCCCTTTCTTTGGGTAAGAACAACCCATCTTTTCCTTTGGAGAAGTACCCTACCTGTTCTCTGTAGTGCTGGTGAGACTGGAAATCAAAGTGCCTGGCTATCCAAGAAGTGGGCACATCTATCAAGCTAAAGGAGAACTTTTCTTGAGGTCAAAACCTGTACTTCTGTTACAGGTAATTCACGATTCCTAGTAAGCCTGCAGTGCCCCCAGCCATTTAGTGAATGGCCTCTGCTGCTTGGGAAGCCATTGCTCGGTTTTGAGTCTGAAATTCCATTTTCTTGAGTCCATAGTGAGATAAGAGTCTTAAAATCTGGCTTTTGTGGGGAGGAAAAAGGGTTTTTTAATTTCCAAACTCTTTATAGATCAAGAGCACAAACTGAGGGTGAGAGGATAGACTTTCTAGAAGTCACAGTGTGGAGGTGACACACTAAGATTAAAGAGAAGTTCCCATAAAAGGCCTTCTGGGCTTTCTCAGGAGAAAGAGGAGGACAAGAAACAGATACAAGTGTTCTGGTCCGCCTTTCTCTAAGGCCAGATCCCTTGCATGGGGCTTAGAAGCATCTAGACAAGCTTGGAGGACACTGGTGCCCCATTCTCTGAGCACAGCCGAGGGGCAAGCACGGGCAGCTCAGAGAAGACCCATGCTGGCCGGGTCGTGGCACCAGGTTGGCACCCAGGCTACACAAGTAGCCCCAGGAGAGGATGTGGTGGACAAGAGCAGTTCTCCCTTCCCTTTCACCAGTGTGCCATGTGAGTGACTTGGAAGTGCACACCTGTCCCAGTGCCGTGCAGAGCAGACGAGGAAAGGTCAGGAGACAAGTTGTGAGAACTGCGGCACACGAGGACCTCATGACTACAAACACTAGCACTTTCCATGATTTTGCTCAGAAACGAAATCAGGCCAGCCCCATCTTGGGCCCCACCAGAATCCATAATGCCTAGGGACAAGTCTAGGGCAGCCACATGGCAGCGGAGACCAGCAAAGGGCAGATCTGCTGCCCCCTTCTCCTGCCCAGATGCCACTCTGTGCGCGTGTGTGTGTGTGTGGGGGGGGGGGGGGACAGAAGGAGAAGAGGGAGGGAAGAAAACTCTAAAATACTGCATATTTGTGCAAAACTGTGTATGAACCAGAAGGGAGGGAAGCCCCCCAGGACTGGGGGAGGATGGAAGTCTGAGCAAGGTGACACTGCATGAAACACGAAGTTGTGTGGTTTCGCACCCAAGGAGCAGCAGGCAAAATGTGATGCTGCTAAGGGGCCAAACGAGGAACCCGACTACTGTACAGGGGGACACAGAAGAATGAAAAATGTGTGGGACCAAATCACTCTGAACACGATGCCCCAGAGAGGCTGCCTGTGAACTCCTGGCACCCGGAGAAGCTCTGGTCTCCAGTCTGAGAAAGCCTGGTTGTTCAGCACTCCCTTTTGCAGAGTGAGCTTTCTGGTAGCCTCTCCAAGAGAGTCACAGCGTCATCCCAGGATGACAAGGATGTGAGATGGGAAGGGTGGCAGGGCGAGGCCCTTGAGGACCAGCAGTTGGACACAGGAGGAGCAGCTAAGAGCATGGCCCTGGGTGCAGGGCCACACAAGCTAGAAGGGAAGAGGAGTTAAGAGGGAGGTCATGACTAGTGTCAGACAATGTTCAGAACTCAAGCAACATTAACAACTGAGAAAGAGACACTAGTTTCGGCAAGAAGAAGTTACTCATGACCTTGGCAAGAAGTGTTTCAGTAGGGATGGAAGTCGGGCTGCAGTGGGCTGAAGAGAGAGAGAAGTGAAGAAGGAGGGATACTGACTATGGTTCTAAGGGGGAGAATAGGACAGGAGCCTTAGGGGGTATCTGAGTAGTAGGGGCCTTTGTGGGCTTGGGTTTTGTGGGTTTTTTCCCATTGATTTTGTTTTTTAAAGGATGGGGGAAGACACGGTATGTGTTTGCATATATGGAAAAATGGACTGAGTCTCCTGAGAACGGGGGCAAGATGGGAAGCAAAGTGGTGTCAGAGTAGGGACCGGTCTTAGAGAAAAGGGGAAGGCATGGCTCTAGAGACGGGCCAAGACAGAAACAGACCTCATATCCAAAGCTTCTCAGGACACAGGTGTACCTTTCTAGTGAAATCTTTTCTTTTTCCCTCAGGCAGAACTAGATGTTCATGAAAGTATAAGCAGAGAATGAAGAAATATTTTGACAAATTATAGCTATGCATCAATGCCTGAGAGGGAAGATTGGTTAAGAGACCATGCAGGGCAAGGAAAGAATTCTTGGAGCCAGGAAACCATAATCCAACAGTTCAAATGTAGAATAAGTTGGAGACTTATCAAGACTTAAGTTAAAAAACTCAACCTGCCATTGCCTAGTCAATTGGCAGATGCGGTAAAGTATGAACGCCTACATAAATGCTTAGCTCAACAGCCTTGGAGCAGGGGCTCTTTACATTTTTGGTTGTTATTTTGCCTAAGTAATACATTGCCAGGATCCAAAACTCAGAACACAAGGTCCAGGCTGTCTCCACCCCAACCCAGGTCTCCACAGGGCTGCCCCAAGATCTCTCAAGTTCAGTGTGACTAAAGGGAGCTCCTCATGTAGAGGCATCTCACTCCAGTCAGGTGGTGAGAGCAGACTTTAGCCAGACTGCCTTGGTTCAAATTCTAGCTCAGCACGTACTAACTTTGTGACCTCAGGCAAGTTACTGTACTTTGCTTTCAGTTTCCTCATCTGGAAAATGAAGATGATAAAGGTAATCTCGTAAGATTGTTGGGAGGATCAGACCGGGTTTGCAGACCGTAAAAGTACTAGCTTTTATTATTATCCTCCATCTAAATATCGTTTTTCATCTGTTCCCCGTCAAATGGATTCAGTAGGATTACATTAGAAATAGGCAATAATACCCATTCAGTGGCTCAATCCAGAAAGCAGCTTTTCATTGTCCACTTTTGCTCACATTTAATCTCTCACCAAAGCCTAATGTATACAACTTTCAATCTGCTAACATGCTCTCCATTCTTATAGCCACCTGCTCTTTAGAGATCACTGCCAACTCAGGATGGGATCACTGTGCCATTCAGGCTGAAACCAGAGTAATCATTCTAAAATAAAGTGGTCCTTTCTCTTCTCTTCCATAGTCTCCACGATTCTGAAAATAAACCCTTTGACATGGCCTCTAAGATGAAGACCCTTGGTTATGGGTCTGCTTTCGATCTGCACGTTAAACCCCTTATGCCCAAAACTAAATTCACCCATTCCCCAAGCTTACTGACTTCATGGATCTCCCTCCCTGGTGAATGGTGCCACCTACTGGCCACTCATTCACTCAGGCCAGACAGCTCTCTGACCAGAATACCCAGCCAAGTGTGCTAATTTTAAATGCCAGGGCTCCTTAGATGCTTCTCCCCACTTTAGCCACTGTTCCAGTTCTGGCCTTCATTTACATTATTTCAAATGTCTTCAAACTGGCCTTACATCCCCCTCCTTCCTCATCTGCTTTCTAAGAGGCTGCCAGAGTGATATATATGGCTCACTGGCACATCACTTCTTTGCTTAAGGACAAAATGCAAGCTATTTAACACGATTCTCTCCTGGAGTTGGCTTGGATGCTCTCCGTTCTCATCCTAGTCCCTTCTCACATTCGAGGTCAGTGCCTGCCTTTCAGAACCCAGTTTAGACAGAACTTCCTCCAGGAAGCCTGGAGACATCCCTCTGCACCTCCAGACCAGGCTAGGCAACCCTTCTGGGTGCCCACGCAGCACCCTGTGCCTCTGCTTACACACAGCACCCTATGCCTCTGCTTATACACAGCACTGGGCAAGCAGCAGGCAGTCACTAAAGTCTGTGAAAGAAGAGTGGGGACAGAGGACAAACAAGGAAACGTAACATACTGCGGTCCCACAGCAGAGACCAGGATGCAGCTCTCTTTCCCAGACTTCCAAAATGACACCACATATTTACTACCCACTACCAAGTTGCTTTGGTAACAGAAATATTTCATAACAGCATGATGGGGGAGATTAAAAATATTTAAATAGTTTCTGGCACATAGTGAGCAGTCAATGATTTCACTTGACCAGTAATTACTGCGTGCCAACTCTGTGCCAGGCAAGAGTTTGGGCCCTGAGAATACACTGTACTTTCATCAACTCTAAGACACCGTCATTTTAAACCCTCACTATCTTTTGTAGGTATAATTAAGAAAAAAACCAAATGCTATCAGGTCACAACTGTCAATTATAAGACACATCCAGATTTTTAGAGTGCTAAACTGTGGGAAAGATCATCTTAGATTCAATGACAAAAGCAGTGATAAACAAAAGAGACAAAGTCTCTGTTCTCAGGTCCCTTCTATTGTAGTGAGGGGAGTGGTAATGAATATATATCGTCAGGAGGTGTTAGGTGCTATAATGAAAAATAAAGCCAGCTGAAGGGATACAAATGAAGAGGCATTCTGGGGTAGCCAAGAAAGTCCTGCTGGGGAACTAATATGAGCAGAGACTTGAATGAAGAGAAAAGTTATGGGTAAACCACGTTCCAAGCAGAGGGAACATCAAATACAAAACACTTAAGAGGGAAATGTGCCTGGTGAGTTCAAGGACAGGCAAGTCAAGTGTAGCTGGCACAGTCCCAGACCCTGGGCAGCCAATTTCCTCAAGCCCAGTGTATTTTCTAGGTGAAGGTAAGTATGCCTGATCTACTTAGGGTGTATAAAGGGGAGATGGGTTGAGGCTAAGAAAAGTGGTGTAACTCAGTGATCAGTAAGTTGGGTGTACAGTCAGGTGGCCTAGATTTGAATCACAATTCTACCACTTACAAGCTGTGTGACCTTGGACAAATTATCTAACTGCTCTGATTGTTAAGTTTCCTCAGCTGTAAAATGCGGACACAAATAGCAACTGCTTTGCAAATTGCTTATGAAGTTTAAATGAAACAGTCCTTGTAAATCAGAATACATATGATCATTATCATCACCATCATCTACTCCAAAGTCATCTTAAAAATTACATCAAGGTAAGGAACAAATAAACTTATTTGAGCTTTAAAATGTTTAAGACCAGGGCGCCTGGGTGGCTCAGTCGGTTGAGCGCCCGACTTCAGCTCAGGTCATGACCTCACGGTTCGTGGGTTCGAGCCCCGCGTCGGGCTCTGTTCTGACAGCTCAGAGCCTGGAGCCTGCTTCAGATTCTGTGTCTCCCTCTCTCTCTGCCTCTAAAATAAATAAACATTAAAAAATTTTTTAAAAAACAAAATAAAATGTTTCAGACCCTGATTCCAGATTACCAACTGGTAGGATGGCAGCCACATTGTTGAGAAAATAATTTTTTTTAAGGTTTTGAACTTACCTTCTCCAAAGTCATTTATTTATTATTTACTTACTTATTTATTTATTTATTTATTTATTTGAGAGGAAGTGCATGCACACGCAGGGATAGGCAGAGAGAGAAAAAGAGAGGGTGGGGGAGAATCTTAAGCAGGCTATCATGACCATGAGATCATGACCTGAGCCAAAATCAAGAGTTGGATGCTTAACAGACTGAGCCATCCAGGCACCCCCAAAGTTATTTTTTTTTTTTAACGTTTATTTATTTTTGAGACAGAGAGAGACAAAGCATGAACGGGGGAGGGGCAGGGAGAGAGGGAGACACAGAATCGGAAGCAGGCTCCAGGCTCTGAGCCATCAGCCCAGAGCCCGACGCGGGGCTCGAACTCACGGACCGCGAGATCGTGACCTGAGCCGAAGTCAGATGCTCAACCGACTGAGCCACCCAGGCGCCCCCCCAAAGTTATTTTTTAAAATTGAAAGCTATCTTCCTATGTAGACAGATTGTTTTTGCAGTATAATTTGATGAAATTAAGTCTCCTCTATTCAATCAGTTAGAAGATACATGAAATAAGAAGTCCTACTAAAGGAATTTTGTAGCTGCTCTAGCTTTCTGATTAAATGACATTGCTATGTGCGTTACGTTAATACCAAGTCAATTTCTTAAATACACATAAAGTCTGCAAATAAGCTCAGAGGTTTCTCCATGGCTAGAAAGACCCTGTGTTGCTAAAACAGGAGGCATATCTGGCTTTTTGTTTCCTCGATCACATGTTTCGTAGCTTCTCTCATTCGGTCATGAGGTACCACACAATGAGTCAGGCCTGTATGTAATGACTTGAGATTTCAGGCCATAGCAAGTGGTGTGAGTTAACAGACTTTGGTATTCCCAAGAGGCTCTCACCTTCCAAATACTCCCTGAGTAATGAGCCACATTCTCAGAAAGCATCTGACTTTATGATGGAGCTATGCTTACATGAAGCACTTGAAACTTTTTTGGTTGTTAGTATTTAATGCCATAATGGATGGAACTAAGGTAGAAGGAAGAATTCACCAAAATTGTATTTAGCACATACTAACCTCAGGAATTGTGTTTGGCTTTGGAGATTCATTACTGACCTAGACACAGTTCTTGTCCTCAAGTATGATGGCTTAATACCACATATTTAGCCTTGATGCAACTCACCTCACAACTTCTGAGAAAAAAATGCACCACATTTCCCCCCCTCCTTTCTTCTTTCCTAAGAGATGTTGAAAAAGGGGCAGCAGTATACAGACAGGCTTTTGAGACATATTAAATCCTGACTCAGTTACTTCTAGCACTGGGTGACAGGACAAGGGGAGCTAGAACAAGTGATCTGAGTCCCAGGCATCCTCATCTGTAAGATGTATACAATCCCAGGAATATTAAATGAGAGAACATGCACATGGCTGCTGCATGGTAGAGGGGAGCCATTATTATCAGCATCATTAGACCTGATGTTGGAACTTTATAGTTAGCAAGTTTTTTCATCCCCTGTCAATTATTAAACTTTTGGTATGAACAAGGAGAATTTAAAATGTTATACCCAAGGCCCACTACACACTTTATGCTCAACAACCTTGTACAATGACCTGTCGATTCAATTCCTAGACGTGGATCAGGCATTCCAAAGTCTGGCCGTGGTTAAGCTGGACAGACTGAACTACTTCTCACAGCCTCTCTACTTAGGTGACTATACCTAAGTATCAGTGGGCGGGGGGTGGAAGGGTCCCATTTTGGTTCAGGTAACAACCCTCACCCTAGTGCTGGGCCACAACCAATTCTAGCCAATTTTATACAGGAAAGCGATATTTTCCACAAAGCCCAGGGAAATACAGACGTGGAACCGTGCCATGGCGAGTGATGAGAGAGGCACAGCTGCTTCAGTGGAACCAGTCCCGGTGGTGGGGGGGGGGGTGGCGGGGGGTGGTTGCAACTGTTGCACACATCACCCCTTCTCTGCCTTTCATTTGAGCAACTGTCAGAGTCATACAAATGGAAAGATCCCTGAAAAATCACTTACTTGGGTGAATGCCCTATAAACCTTTTTGCAAAATTTAGTGTCTGTGTGTGTGTATGTGTGCATTTCTCTGTCGAGTTCTCAGATTTTTAAAGGAGTCCATGCCTGAAAAAGAGGGGGAGAAAGAGGGAGGGGGAGGGAGGGGGAGGGAGGGGGAGAGATTCGCTGATATATAGTCTAACTTCCTCCTCACTTAACAGTTGGAGAAACCGAGGCCAAGCCAGGTAAAAGCAGATGTTTCAAGTCAAACAACAGGGGCACGAGAGCCATTCCAATTCCAGCCTCACATCCATAGCCCTGGCCGTGTCTGATACCTCCCCTCATCTCTGCAGGCCTTGAAAGATGTCCAGGACACGAGGGTTGTCGTCTGAGCTCTGGAGATGTCGCAGGCGGTCCGGTTCCTTAGCACCAAGGAGACTCAGGCCAAGAGCTCAGCGGGGCTCCGGTGCCGCGAAGATTCCCCACCCTGATTCAGGCACCGGAATTTCCGTTGCCTTCGTGACTCCAGGGCGAGCACCAAGCGCAGGGAGACCCCGGGAAGTGAGGCTGCTGGGCGACAGCGAAGAACAGCGCCTACTCACTCACCTGACAGAGAGGAGGAAGCGGGCACGCCCCAAACGCGGTCCCCAGCGAATCCTCCTAGGACCGAGGAATCAGAGAAGAGAATAACAGGAAATGACGTAGATGCACGTGCTTCCGAGAGGGGCGGGTGCGAGGTGTTTGAGAGGCTAGGCCGCCGCCTCGCGCTTGCGCAGCCACCGCCTACCGCGCTGCCGAGTCACTAGGCTAGGTGGAGCATGAACTGGAGGCGGGGCGTGTGCCTGAGTGACGCAGGCGCAGTGAGACCCCGGAGGCGCGGGCTGCCCCCTCCGCGGGTTTGGATCCGGGTCAGTCAGGCGCAGCGATCGGGGAGAGACGATCTGAACCGACGGGAGTGGATCCCCGGAGTGCCCCAGCTGCGAGGAGGTGAGTACCTGGAGGTGATCGGGAGGGGCCGCGGCACCCCGTTTCGCCCTGGCCGCCCGGCCTGGCCGCTGGCGGCTTCCTCTGGGCCCGCCCGCCTCTCGTCGCGTCGTCCCCCGGCGCTGACTGCCTGGGCCCGGCCGGGCCTGGGCCTCTCCGCGCCCCCTTGGCCGCCGCGGCCTGGCCCGGCTCGAGCTCCGCTGTCTCTCCCCTTCCCGCGCCCCCGTGGACCCCGCAGCGTCCCGCCCCTCCGCTCGCTCCCGTCCGGCAGTAGCTTCCCCTTTTCGCCTTCCTTGGCCGCCCTTTGCCCCTTCCCGCCCTTTCTTGCTTGTTTCCGAGACCCAGCCTCGTTGGCTGCCTCTTCGGCTCAGCTCCCGCCTCCTCCTGCATCCCTTGCGCCTCGGCGCCACTCCAGCCTCCCATCCTGGCTCGGGGAGTATCCAGCAGGGGCACCTTTCCAGCTGGAGATCCCGGGCGGACATAGCTTGGGCCTTCGCTCCCCACTTCCCGAGCCTCCCCTCCACCCCAGTTCTGACCTTTCCCCAGATCGCGTTTAATCGCGACCGACCCAGTTTCGGGGCGGGGGGGAGGGAGACAAAATTAACCTCGTGCTTTGACTCTAGCACCGAGAGTGTAGGGGGTGAGAGAGTGGGTAGAGAGAGGTGTGTGTTTTGATCTGGGGGCCAATTGTTTCTACCAAGACTTGTTTGCGTCTTAGGGAGTTGCTGTACAGGATTTTATTTCCCGCACTCCACGCTTACCCGGAGGCTGGGAAAGTTTCTAAATCTTTAACATTGTGATGACACGCTTACGCGGGGATCCTTTATTGATCGATCTCAGGTCTTTTCAGGGTCCTGGATGTTTGGACTTAGGCTTGAGGTTCAAAGAGGTCTTGGTTAAAACTACAAGATGTAAATAAGATTGTGACACATGCTATTCGTTGAAAGTCAGAGAAAACCAGGAATTTGCCCTTTTGATGGAGGAACTTAGAAAATTTTTGTCATTTTTGAAAGGATGGGGAAAATCCGAGGCAAAGTTAAATTGCCCCTTGTGATTTAACTTAAAACAATACAAAGTAACTTCTAATAGGCCTTTGATCTCTTTGGGGATTGTTCCGTTTTCAAGAAGTCAGCGCAGTGAAAACGGCAAGAATGTCTTCACAAATTTAATATTAATGAAAAAAGGCCAAACCAATTACAAGTGTCCCGGCGTTAGTTTTGAGTGAATGGGAAGCTAGGAATACAGAGGAGCATTATGAGCCTTTTGTAATTACAAACATGCTCTGATTTAGCTCTTAAGATCACGTCTAAGACTCACCTTTGCTCTGGGTTAATATAACTTAGGGAAAAGATGCCTAGTCAGAATATTGGAAATAGCTTAGAGCTTCATTCCTAAAATTTTAGTCTATAGCCAATTTTTATTTTGATTTTCAAATAATCTTTTAGTGTGTCGACAAGAATGTTAACTAAGTTTGTATTAACATCTAGAGGTCACCTGCAGTGCAATTAAGTTAGCACTATATAATTAAAAATTACATATCTGGGTGCAGAGCTTTTTAGCACAATGTTAGGGCAGGATTGAGAGTCCAGTCCTTACAGGAATGGCGTTCACAGCCCTGTTATGTGTCAGGTTATCCTTCTGTTTTAACATCTAGTCTGGTGTTAAAGCACATGGTGGGAATTCTGTAAATATTTGTGGACAGAATAAATTTCTGCCTGTGGAATTCAGCAGTGTATATTTAGATGTGATGTGTACTGATTTCCAGAGAGTCCTAGAAGAGGTTTTGTGTGGGGTCTTAGGAGATGGGGAGACTGTCTCAGATTGTTTGATTCTGTCAGGGCTGATAGTCTGAGCATTGACTGACTGGTCATAAAATAATTGAGGAAAACTATAAGCCAAACTTTAATTTAGTTCTGCCAGCAGGAAGAATTTGTTTACAATCTACAGTAGCACTCTTTTAGGTTCTGTGGAGCTTCAAAAATACTGGGATCTGTGATCTTTGCTCACCTCCCTCCCCAGATATGTAGGATATTATTGCGTATTTGGGGGAGGATCCTGCTCTAAATCCAAAAGAATTAGAAACCAGTGAAATAGGGAATTGATAATGTTTCCTCAAGTTCATATACTGATTAAATAAATCAGCCAAATATGTGGGGAGTGTGTTTAAATTTTTTGACTTAAGAAGTTGCAGTAAAAGCTAGCTGAATTCTTTGGAGACTTTTCAATGTATGCCAGAGAGATCTGCCTAAAATACTTTCTTCTACATGTAAGTAAATAAGTGAAATGAAAGGAATAGTCTTAATTTCTTGCTTCTTTATTCTACCACTGGCACTACATGATTACATTATATCAAACATATTATGACACCCTGACCTTTGGAATATTAGAGGTCTCACAATAACCTCAAACTCACTCCTGAGAAATGAGCAGATAAGGAATCAGAGAAGTTACAAGGGTCCACAGAGAGGCACTGCTCCTTCTGAGAGTGCCGTAGGGAGGTTGGGGGGGTGGGGGGAGGTTTGATGGGGTTAGCAGGTTAGAAATAAGGAAGAGGTAAAGTTAATCCTTTAATTCACAAATCCGCCATCTTCTTTTTTCGTTTTACCTTTTTTTCTTTTTGATTCTTTGTGGTATGTTCATAGATACTAATTTGTTTATTTTTTTGTTCAGATTTGATATTAGCTAATTGTCTTGAGTGAAAAAGTCAGGAAACTAGATTTTGAAGGATTTATTAACAGACTTCTCTGTTGTGTCTCTTATTGCTTTGGTTGGGCCCTGTTCCCCTTTTCTTTCTTTAAATATAAAAATCAAGGTGGAAGAATGGAGAATTCTCACTAATCAAACTGGTTGATTAAATGGAGGTCATTTAATGGTGCCTCTACAGAAAAATAATTTATATACATATATATGTGTGTGTATATGTGTATATATGTGTGTATATATATATAGATCAGAAAAATAACTTATATGTATAAATATATTTATATGTATACATGCATATACATATAAATATACATATAAATTTATACATATAAATTATTTTTATTATAATTACATATATATAAATTATTATTTTTATTATATATATTTATTTCCCACCTTTATCTTTTGGCTAACTTTGTTCTATTTATCTCTGAGTTGCAAGCATAGTTCATTTATTTTCTCTTTCTTGTGTAATAATTAAAATGCTTCAAAGCTAATAAAAATGAAGGGATCAGCCTTATTGGTAGAGTCTGGAATAATCAGTAATCATTGAAACATATTTGTAATGCTGCTTTCACAATGGTAACATCTTGATATCTGAATATGGATACTTAAATGAATGTGAATATTGATGTCTGGGTCAGTATTGTTTTAGAGAAATGCTATTGTGTGTCATGAAGTTACACTTAACGGGATATACTTAGGGTTGGACTACACAAATACTCAGTATCATCTTAAAGAATCGGAAGTGCTATATAGGTTGAGGTTTTCACTTTTACCGTATTTCTGATGCAAAGGACATTTTGTTTGTGGGTTTCTAGATCTCTGCAACCAGATTTTTTACTTTCCTGTTAAAAAGTGTGCTTAAACAGATTTCAGGTGATGTAGTTTCCAAAACTGTGTAATAGAATATTGGCATCAAGTATTTTTGGACAGTTTAAATTCTATGATAATAATTGAGTAAGATACAGAATTGTTGAATCACTGTGTTGTACACCTGAAACTGTTAATATAACGTGTCAACTACAATAAAAAAATCTGTTCTAATAAATATATGTTTCTGTATCATTTCATTTTTCTTTTATTAACAAATAAAACCTACAGTCCCCTGTTGTCTACACTGAAGCTTTTCCTTTTAGAAATAGAAATTTGCTTTCCCCCCCCCCCAACGAGCAGTAATAGTATCAGGAATGTAGACTTTAACAAAAGGTATACTTTTGAACCTGCCTGTTTTCATCTTGCTCATTTTATTTTTATTTTATTTTTTAGTATTAACAGCAACATCCATAGTAGCGTAAAAACTTTCACAATGAAATCTGAAGCCAAGGATGGAGAGGAGGAGAGTCTACAGACTGCTTTCAAGAAATTAAGAGTGGATGCCTCAGGGTAATTAAATATGTAATATATTATTTGGGGATTGTTTACTAGGTTTAAATAGCCTTTTCCTCTGAAGAAGATCTTGTTTTCTTCTGAAATTTCTCATTATTCATAGAAGATAAAAACATTAATGGTGTGACATTCTACCAAATTAATTTTGCACAACATTATTTTACTTATACAAGAAACTTTTTTTTTTTTTTTTAAGAAACTCTTAATGTTAAATTTTGAAAAAATAGCAGCTCATTTGTACTCCCAAGTTGGGTGTTTTGGTTTCCCTTAGCTTTGAGGAGGGTTCCCCACCTCTGTCTTTCATCAAAATTATCAAGCAGTGTCCCATCGGGAATTTCCTCATACGTCTCTAGGGAATCACCATATTTTTTTTTCCTAAAAGTGAATTGGCTCGATAGAAATCTGCAGACATTCTTGATTTCATGGGCTCTGATTGCTGAGCCTATCACTATGGAAACCTCTATTCATTAGGGTTCTGTCACTGAGATCAATAATCTCGGACCCTTTGGCCAAACTAATTAGAGCACCTGCAGACCAGCTGCTGTCTGAATGTTAATATTTCACTCTTTGCAAAATGTTCTGTGCCAGACTCTTTTCATCCCCATTCTTCACCCCAGGCCAGAAAAAAAATCTCAAATCTTTGATAGATAAGGAATATTTCTTTTCACAATGGAAAATAAACACTGGAAGCTGAGAGTAGAACACTTCCCAACAAGTAATAATCACTGGGATTTATCACTCACCTACTATGCCCTAGACACTGGTTTAAGCATCTGTGCACGTTACTTAATCCTCACTACGGACTTAGAAGATGGATACTGCTCTTATTCCAGGTTACTGATGAGCTATAGATGATAGGTCACTTGCCACAGGTCACTTTGGTGAGAAGTGGTAGAGTCAGGATTTGAACCCAGACAGTTTGTCTCCAGAACCGGTGCTTTTAACCCTTCCTTTATATGCTGCTTTGAAGACAACATGAAGAGTTGTATACAGTACTTGGCACACAGTAAAAATGAAATAGTTGTTGTTAGAGCTGTTTGCTTACTGCTAATACCATTTGTTTTGGGTTTGGCCTGCCAGGTGAGAAGATTTGTGCTAATGGATTTGCACAAGAACTGCTAAAGGTGCTCACATTTGCTTCCCTGACACTTCAGATAAATCTCTTTCTCCACCCAGTAGCTTTTCCGATATGGTCATCTGCCATTAAAATTGAACAGTACCTTTTAAGTCATTTTGGGAAACAAAAAGCAGAGGAACACGGAGTTCCAGATTATGGTCACGTTCCTTTGTGATATCTGGTATGGGAATAATGCTGGTAATGTACACACACACATATACTTATAAATCCCTTAACGTATCAATTCATATGAGTTACTCTTCATACACAGATTTCTTTCCTGGTGTTTTAGGAAGTTAGAACATAAAATTAAGCTATTTCACTACCCCTAAAAATTACCTGGGACATGGAACATTTAAAAAAAAAAAAAAAACAACAACAAAAACCTTTGAAGATATCTGTCTTCAAGCCTGTGGTCAAATATTGTATCTTTGTAGTGTGTGATCTGCCTGGAGTAAAATTACAGAAAGGGAAGGAGCGATGGAGAACATTTGAGAAAATCAAATAAGAGTAGAAGGGGTGAGTCATTACCATGACTAAGCAGAATAGGACTTGTGTAATGTATCATATGTTTCTAGTTGTTTCATATTGTTGCTGATTTACAAATGGGACATCTGAGGTCCTGACTCATAAACTACCCAAGCCTTGCCAGGAATTTAGCACTATCCTGTTCAACAGGTTTTGATTCCCAATGGTATTTGTTTTATCAGGACAAATTTCTATATATATATTATAAAACAACATAATCTTTTTTATCTGATTATAAAATAATGCATTCTATTACAAAAATTCACAAAAACAAAAAGGAAGTAAAAATCACAGTTTATATTAATGCTGTTAACATCTAGACCATCAGTATGTAATATCATATAGTATATTTACATAGTTGAGATCATAATATACGTATAGTTGTTTATCTACGCTATTTTCTCTTAATGTTATTAGTGTTCTCCTGTCATTAGAAGTTCTTTGTACACCTAATTTTTTAAAATTCCTAATATTCCATTGAATAGATGTGTCATCACTTATATAATGTAGTATTTTCTATTTTCTACTGGGAATTTAAGTTATTCCTAGTTCCTTTTTATTTTAGATTATTTCAGTGAACATCTTTTTACTTTAGTAGATTAATATTTCCTTCTAAAGGATTTTTATTACTACCACAGCATGTGTAGCAGGAGCCCAGTGTGTATGTGTGTGTGTGTGTGCATTGAAAAGGTCTGGAAGGATTTATACCAAAATTTTAATCTCTGGGTTGTGAGATTATAGGTATTCTTTTCTTTCAAAATTTTTCATCTTCTTTACTGGGAACCCATATTACTTGTATAGTTTTAAACTGCAAAGATTGAACTGTCAGTAATATTTCAAGTTTATTGGTTGTAAAAAATACTCATTTTTAAGTTAGTCCCCTGAAGGTTTTGCCCCTCAGCTTAGTTTTCCTGGCTCTGATTGGCCTCTACCTACAATAAATGGTCAGTGTCATCAGCATTCTCTGTGGACATAAGGCCTTATCTGCCCCAGATAAACAGCCTAAAAGTCTGTTTATATCCTGTTGCTAGTCATACTTAGGAATTACTATTTGGTTTGTGATTTTGCAACCGTGGGCTTTTAGGCATCCCCTAAATTTGGTTTTAGAGGAAAATTTGCTATAAAAGCAGCACTTTTTTGAGAAACCCAAATGAGAAGGAAGAAAGGTATTAATACAAGTTGTGTTTAAGTTGGTGAGAGCAGTAAGTTCTCCTCCTTTCGGTTTTTTGTAAACGGTAAACTTTGTTCTCTTCTTCAGGTCCATAGCATCTCTGTCTGTTGGAGAAGGCACAAATGCCAGAGCATCGGTCAGAACAGCAGCAGATGATGCCAAACTGAAAACCACATGTGCATCGAAAGACAGTTGGCATGGGTGAGAGCGTCTTACTGCAGATGGCATTTGTTCCAAATCCTTTATTTTATTTTTTTTCTAAGTTTAATGTTTGTTTATTTTTGAGAGAGAGAGACAGAGACAGAGTGTGACCTGGGGAGGGGAAGAGAGACAGAGGGAGACCCAGAATCCGAAGCAGGCTCCAGGCTCCAGGCCCCAAACTGCACAGAGTCCAACACCGAGTTCAGACTCCCCAACCACGAGATCATGACCTGAGCCAGTCAGATGCTTAACCGACTGGGCCATTCAGGCACCCCGATCCCAAATACTTTAAATTAGTATTGGACTTTCTTCCCTGAATATCCAGAAAAGAGTATGTTAGATACAGAACCCAAGACCCAGTGATTAGAGAAGAGCTGTTCTTAATGGAGAATTTGCTGAGACTTGCTATATGGCTTGGTCCATAGTCAGTTTTTTTAAATGTCCTATGTGTATTTGAGTAGAATGGGTCTTCTGTCATCATTCTTGGGTTTTCTTTATGTCCATTAAATCAAGCTTTTAAATGTATTTGAATCTTTTTCCAGTAATTTTTTTTCAATAGTTTTTTTTCAGTCTATCAGTAATTGAGACATATATGTTGAAATCTTCCCCATGGGAGTGAATTTGTCTATTTTCCCCTTAAATTCTGTATTTTTGCTTTATGTATCTTAAAGCTGTTTTGTTAGGTTTTTACAGTGTAGGTTCATACCAGCTTAGAATGTTTTCTTTCCTGATGAATTGAGATTTTTAATTATATAGTGACATTCTTAATTCCTCCTAATGGCTTTTGTTTAAAGTCTATTTTGTCCAGAATTAATATAGTTAATCCAGTCATATTTTGGTTGGTATTTGCGTGTTGCATCTTTTTTTAATCTTTTATTTTCAACCACTATGTGTTTTAAAATTTTAGATGTGTGTGTCTCATATACATATGGCTTGTTTTGTTTTGTTTTATTCAATCTGATAATCTTTTTAACTGCTGAGTTCAGTGCATTTATTTATTTTGATTGTTGATAAATTTAGACTTGTTTCTGCCATTTTACTTTATGCTGTTTGTCCTGCTCTCTGTTTTTGTGTTTGTTTGTTAGTTTTTTACTCTTCTTATACCTTCCCTCTTCTCCTCACCTTTTAAAAAATTGTTTGAAATGGGTGTGTTTTTTTCCCCCTCTACCACTTTTCCTTCTACTGGCTTACAAATTATATGCTGTGTTTCTATTCTTTTAGTAATTCGCCTTGAAATTCCACCATACATGCTTAACAAAGACAAAAGTTATTACAGTGACCCTTGAACAGCATGAGGGTTGGGGCACCAATCTCTCTGCAGGTCAAAAATACATGTATCACTTCTGACTCCCCCAGACTTTACTAATAGCCCACTGTTGACCCAAAGCCTTACAGATAACATAGTCAACTAACACATATTTTGGATGCTTTATGTATTATATAGTGCATTCTTAAAGTAAGCTACAGAAAACAAAATGTTACTAAGAAAATCATGAGGAATAAAAAATACATTTACAAGTACTGTAAAAAATCCATGTATAAGTGAGTCCATGGAATTCAGACCTGTCTTATTCAAGGGTCCAACTGTATTTTAATCCTCCTCCTTGTAATCTTTTCACTTTGACCTCCTGATGTCCATGTGTAGTTTCCCAATATTTTAGTTTTCTTGCTTCTTTTTAATCTCACAAATTAGGTTTTATTATTTAAATAAGCAGTGTTTGCTTAGTTTTATCTCATTTACAGTTTCTTTGCTCACCATTCTTGTAACTCAGACCTTCCATACAGGGTGCCTTTCTTTTGAAGTATTTCCTTCAGAAATTCCTTTAGCAAAGGTCTGTTAGTAAATAGGGCCTCTTATAGAACTACCCATAGAATAAATTTGAATGGTGTCCCCCTCACCCTTCTTCCCTGTTGTATAACATAAAGTTCTATTGGTAAATATACCTTGCTTTGATTTATCTGAGAATATCTTTTTTTTCATCCTTGTTCTTGAAAGACACACCTGATTTGCTGAAGCTGTAGTTCTGAGTTATTTTTTCTTAGCACTGGAAGATATTCATTGTCTTCTGGCTTCATTGTTGATGTTGAAAAGTACTACTTTCAGTCTTACTGTTGTTCTTTCTGGAAATAATCTGTCTAGTCTCTGGCTGCTTTTAAAATGTTACAGTTTTGGAGAGTCTACAGTTTTGTTACAGTGTGTCTAGATGTGGATTGCTCTTTATTTGTCCTGTTTCAGGGTGCTGCCTGTATCTGTAGATCTCTTCTTTCATCAATTCAGAAAATTTCTCAGCCATTATCTCTTCAAAAATCACTTGTCTCCCATGCTTTGTCTTCTTACCTTCAGAGATTCCAGACTTCTTGTTCTATCTTACATCTCTCTCTCTTTCTCTTCTTATTTTATTTTATTTTATTTTTTTTTATTTTTAACGTTTTTTATTTATTTTTGAGACAGAGAGACAGAGCATGAACAGGGGAGGGGCAGGGAGAGAGGGAGACACAGAATCGGAAGCAGGCTCCAGGCTCTGAGCCATCAGCCCAGAGCCTGACGCGGGGCTCGAACTCACGGACCGCGAGATCGTGACCTGAGCTGAAGTCGGACGCCCAACCGACTGAGCCACCCAGGCGCCCCTCTCTCTCTTTTTTTTTAATATATAATTTATTGTCAAGTTAACTAACATACAGTGTATATACAGTGTACTCTTGGTTTTGGGGGTAGATTCCCATGATTCATCACTTACATACAACACCCAGTGCTCATCCCAAAAGTGCTCTCTTCAGTGCCTGTCACCCATTCCTCCCTCCTGTCCCCCCATCAACCCTCAGTTTGTTCTTTGTATGTAAGAGTCTCTTATGGTTTGCCTCCCTCTTTGTTTGTAACTATTTTTCCCCTCTCCCTTCCCCCATGGTCTTCTGTTAAGTTTCTCAAGTTCCACATATGAGTGAAAACATGATCTGTGTCTTTTCCTGCCTGACTTCACTTAGCATAATACCCTCTAGTTCCATCCACGTTGTTGCAAATGGCAGGATTTCATTCTTTCTCATTGCCAACCTGTATTCCATTGTATATATAAACCACATCTTCTTTATCTGTTCATCAGTTGATGGACATTTGGGCTCTTTCCACGATTTGGCTATTGTTGAAAGCGCTGCTATAAACAAGGGGTACATGTGCCCGTATGAATCAGCACTCCTGTATCCTTTGGATAAATTCCTAGTAGTGCTATTGCTGGGTTGTGCTATTTTTAATTTTTTGAGGAACCTCCACACTTTTCTAGAGCGGCTGCACCAGTTTGCATTCCCACCAACAGTGCAAGAGGGTTCCGGTTTCTCCACATCCTCGCCAGCATCTATAGTTTCCTAAGTTGTTCATTTTAGTCACTCTGACCGGTGTGAAGTGGTCTCTCATTGTGGTTGTGATTTGTATTTCCCTGATGATGAGTGATGTTGAGCATCTTTTCATGTGTCTGTTGGCCATCTGGATGTCTTCTTTGGAAAAGTGTCTTATGCCCATTTCTTCACTGGATTATTTGTTTTTTGGGTGTTGCGTTTGGTCAGTTCTTTATAGATTTTGGATACTAACCCTTTATCCGATATGTCATTTGTAAATATTTTCTCCCATTCTGTCGGTTGCCTTTTAGTTTTGTTGATTGTTTCCTTTGCAGTGCAGAAGCTTTATATTTTGATGAGGTCCCAATAGTTCTGTCTCTCTTTTTTTTTTAAAGTTTATTTATTTATTTTGAGAGAGGCAGAGATAGTGCAAGTGGGGGAGGGGCAGAGAGAGAGGGAGACAGAGAGAATCCCAAGCAGGCCCTGCATTGCCAACACAGAGCCTGATGTGGGTGGAGCTTGAACTCACAAATAGTGAGATCATGACCTGAACCTAAACCAAGAGTCGGATGCTTAAATGACTGAGCCACCCAGGCACCCCTTACATATCTCTAACTTCTTTTACATTTTTCCAAGTCTTCAAGCCTCTACTACCTCTCATGTCAGGGGTAGGCAAACTTTTTTTGTAAAGCGCCAGATAGTAAATATTTCAGGTTTTGGAGGCCAAGAGGTGAGATCTAAGGATACTACGTAGGTACTTATATAAGTGAGAAAATTCCTGCCCTGCCCCATTTGCCTGATGCACACTGTTCTGGCTGGTGGACATACTTTGTGTTCAGTTGCTTAGTGTCCGCATGAAATGACTAGCCTGGCAATACCGGAGTCAGTTTTATCCTGTGCCCCAGTGGTACCCGGATTCCAGCATGCCCCTCTTTCCTCCAGAGAGCCCAGCACAAGCCAGACTGGAACTGAGATTCCACCTCTCAGGGCCCAACAGTTACTGACAGCAGAGCCCTAGCATGTAGATGGCGGCCAGCGTGGGACCAGGCAGTGGTGTGACACATCTCCTGGCCGGGAGGGCAGGCACAGGGAGCAGAGGACAGGGTGGAGTGTGTCCCTGCCCGGTCTCCGTGGCTCACAGTGTGAGTCAGCTGGGGGCCAGATTTGACCCGCAGACCACAGTTGGTTCAGTCCTGTTACGAATAATTCAGATTTATCTTCCAGTTCGCTGTTTCTTTCCTTAGCTCTATGTATTCTACTCCTTGGCCCATCCAGTTAGTTTAATTTCAAATACAGTTTTTTTATTTCTTAAAGTTCTTTTTGGTTCTGTTTTCAGTTTTGCTTGGCGGTTTTGAGTCTCTCTCTGTCTCTATCTCTCTCTCTCTTTTTTTTTTTTTTTGCCTTTGCTCAGTTCTCTTATTTAAATATTTTATTAAAAGTTATATAGAATGTCTGATAATTCCCACTACCTGAAAACTTGAGGGAGTCTAAATCTGTTTGTCAGCTGTTACTAGCGATGGAAACGAATCCTGGGTCACCTGGGTGGCTCAGTTTGTTGAGCGTCAGATTCTTGATTTCCACTCAGGTCATGATCCCAGGGACATGGGACTGAGCCCCGTGTCAGGCTCTATGCTGAGCATGGAGCCTGCTTGGGATCCTCTCTCCCTCTCTCTTTCTCTCTTAAAAGAAAAATAAAGGGGCGTCTGGGTGGCTCAGCCTGTTAAGCATTCGACTTTGGCCCAGGTCATGATCTCACGGTTTGTGAGTTCGAGCCCCGTGTTGGGCTCTGTGCTGACCGCTCAGAGCCTGGAGCCTGTTTCAGATTCTGTGTCTCCCTCTCTCTCTGCCCCTCCCCTGCTCATGCTCTATCTCTCTCTGTCTCAAAAATAAATAAAAACATTAAAAAAAAAAAAATGAATCCTAAATCTGCTGCTCTGTTTGGTAGTCATGACACAGTGGCCATTTGCACCATCAGCCTCACAAGTGGTCCGGAAGCTGCTACGTTCACGGCATAGAGCTTGGACTTTACAGCATCTAGTGGTTTGGTGCAGGGTGCTTTCCCAGACCCAGTGGCCAAAGGTTCCCAGGCCAAGGGTTGGGACAGGGCAGGTGTTCTGCACCCAGTGTTTGGCCCAAGAAATGCAATTAAAAACTACCCTTTACCTCTCCTATTTCTGTAGCTTGCTAATAGGGAGATGTTGAAGTTTTTGAGATGCCGACTTAGGCAGCTTGAAGATGGAGATAAGCACGTCTCTTTGGGGGAAACTTATGACCCTAGACTCCAGAGGAGAGGAGGTAAATTTCCAGCTATCGTAAAGAATCTGTTTAGGGGAGCTGTGTATCCCAACATCTTGTGCGTTGTTTTCCTCTTAGGTCTTCAAGGAAGTCTTCACGAGGAGCAGTGAGGACCCAGCGCCGTCGACGTTCTAAGTCTCCTGTCCTTCATCCTCCAAAGTTTATACATTGCAGTACAATAGCTTCTGCTTCCAGCAGCCAGCTCAAGCACAAAAGCCAGACTGACTCCCCTGATAGCAGCAGTGGGCTGGGAATTTCCACCCCTAAAGAGTTCAATGCAGGAGAATGCTCTACTTCTCTCGATACTAATCATACAGGGGCAGTTGCTGAGCCTTTGAGAACTTCGGTTCCCAGGCTCCCATCAGAGAGTAAGAAGGAAGACTCCTCTGATGCTACCCAAGTCTCCCAAGCAAGTCTCAAGGCCAATGATCTCTCTGACTTTCAATCCGTTTCCAAGCTAAACCAGGGCAAGCCATGTGCATGCTTAGGCAAGGAGTGCCAGTGTAAGAGATGGCAGGACATGGAAGTTTATTCCTTTTCAGGCCTGCAGAGTGTCCCTCCCTTGGCCCCAGAACGAAGATCCATGCTTGAGGACTACTCTCAGTCGCTCCACACCAGAACTCTGTCTGGCTCCCCCCGCTCCTGTTCTGAGCAAGCTCGAGTCTATGTGGATGATGTGACCATTGAGGACTTGTCAGGCTACATGGAATATTACTTGTATATTCCCAAGAAAATGTCCCACATGGCAGAAATGATGTACACCTGATAGCAAGAAGCTCATTAATATGCTTTAAACCAATGAAGGGTTGTCAGAGAGATTTAGTTAATGGCAGACCTTGCGGCCACGTTGTGTGAGAAGACGTCTCCTTCTGCTCACTGTGCTTGCAATAAAAACTTTTCTTGGCATCTCAGTTCATCTTCATTCTTTAAACTTACTCCCTGCGTTCTTACATACGCACCAAGGCGAGCAGATCAAAGGAAAACCCCTCCCATTTAGAAAAGTTTCTGGGAGTTGAAGAAACCATAATTGCTTGACTGGTAGCAGTGGTTATATGGTAAAGGCCTTTGTAAAGCAGTGCATTTTTCAGATCTGTTTAAGATTTTTTAGCCAAGGAAAATGAAACGTTTCGTAACGGGACCGAACATTCGTCATGCTGTAGTCGCCAGCCCAGAATCTTAGAATTTATATGACTGGTTTAAACCATCTCTGAGTTAACACAAGTTGATTGTGTCTTTCAAGGTTTGTTAATGTTATTGTTAAGCCAGAGACCTAAGGTTTAGATTCAATATGAATAAACTAGCTGGCCTGCCCTGTATTGTTTGAGAGAATCATTAACCATCACCAAAACACCCCTGCTGGCGCTTGGCTCCTGGAGGCTGTGTTACCTTCGTGTTCCTCAGGTAGGCAGCAGCAGGGAGCGGGCTGCTTCAGTGGAAGGAGGGGGTGTAACGTTTGAAACTAGCGTGCATCTTCTCCAGCTCTGGGATTTTAACACGTGAGGCATGTTTCAGTCAGTTGTAATGTGGATCTCATACCTCAGTTTCAAATCTTCTGGATGGATATGATCTCTTCGCACTGCCCTCCTCCCTGGCAGCAACCCTGAAACTATTTTGTACGTGCTATATATCCTGTATTTCTGGTTGGCCATCCCAAGATTCCTTCCAAAATTTGGTTTAAAAAAAACAATCCTGAGTTTCAGCTGGAGGATGAATCCCACTTTTTCAGGTGGCTTCCAAGTGGATTTTACATATACCAGATAACGTATATATATATACGTATATATATATATGTTTATATATATATATATGTTTATATATACGTATATATATATGCACACACACACACACACATATATATGTTTTGATTTTTTTTAACGCCTTTTTTTTTTTTTTTTTTTTGAGAGAGAGCAGGGGAGGGGCAGAGAGAGAGGGAGACAGAATCTAAAGCAGGCTCTAGGCTCTGAGCTATCAGCACAGAGCCAGATGCAGGGCTCAAACTCAGGCATGGGAGATCATGACCTGAGCCGAAGTCAGACGCTCAACTGACTGAGCCACCCAGGTGCCCCCCACATAACTTAACATTTTAATTCAAACCATCCTAAGCATTCCCATCAGATTTAGTGAGACTCTGTCCAGCCATTTTAACATCACGTTAACAGAAAGTTTGTTTCATTTTTATGTAGATTACGAAACAAGTTTTCTTTACTAAAACATCCCACTGACTGGAATTGGTTCAAGAATGTGAGGTCTGGGTTTCACACATATGTGATCGGTACTTGTGTGAGGTGGGAAGGGTATTGCCTGGAAAAGCCCTGAACATAAGTAGTGGGAGATTTCTGCTCGTTCCTAGTTTAGCATGAGTTTAGTGACATCTGAAGGCTATGGTTCAAGCAAGGGAGCACGATACCTTGCCATCATAGCCCTGGAAGCGGAGAGATTTCTTAATAATGATAAGCCGAAAGAATGCTGTTCCACATCCCTAAGGCAGCAGTTGTGAAACCTTTGGGTCTCATGACTCATTTACAAATTAAGGATGCCAAAGAGATTTTGTTCATGTGGGTTATACTTAAAAATATTTACCATGTCAGAAATTCAAACTAAGAAATTCAAAAAAAAATAATGTATTACTCGATTTAGAAGTAGTGGTTTTATTACACGTTAACATTTTTAATTGAAAAATTAACAAAATATCTTAGAAGAGTGGCAGTGTTTTACATTTTTGCAAATTTCTTTCATGTTTGGCTCAGCAGAAGGCAGCTAGTCTCCTATCTGCTTCTGCATTCAGCCTCTTGTGAACATTGCATGTTGTGTGACCTCTACAAAATTCTGTACTACACTTTTGGGGGAATGGGCATGAAAAAGGCGGTTAACATGTTAATATGAAAGTAGTTTTGACCTCACAGACCTCCTGGAAGAGTAGATCCCTAGACCATACTTTGAGAACCACTAATTGAGGCCATTATAGTTTCTGTTGTAAAGGTGTCTACCACCCACCCCCTCACCTCCACGACCCGTGTCTTGCTTTACCTTCTGTACTGGCGAGAGTGGAGCAAATCGGGCTTAGCGTGTTACTTGAATAAAGATGGTTCCTCATCTTTAAGTCTCAAGTCCTTTTTAGTTTGCTTTTCAATCGGGTGACCTGGTTGTTTACTTAATTCTGTATGCTAACAGAACAGTCACCAGGGAACGAAGAAAGATGCACCTTCCTTTCACAGTTGTCATGAGGAGTGGTGTCAGGACAAAGTTCCAGTGGCTGAGTAACCTGTTAAAGAAATCCAAACTTGGACGAAGGCTAAGCATTCCAGATTCATGGGAATCGATTTTAAGTATTTACACCTCGGTCAAAATCTTCTCAAAATATGAATCTTGAGGCTAAAAATTACTCTGCTTAGACCCAGTTGGGCCAGCTTTCACATGAGTGTCTCACATTGGAACACTTGACCTTCTGCAAGTGCAGTTTACTGAAGCAATCTTTCTTGAATGCACCCAGATCGTGGATTGAGGAATTTTACTCTAATGTTTTCAAAAGTAGCATCCTGACAATGTGCCTTTAATAACAGAACATTCATTCATCCCATTTATTCGGCAAATATTCCTAGAGTGCCTACAGCATCAGGCACGTGCTACTAAATGCTGGGAGCAGAACTACACCCTTGCCCTCAGTGGAGAGAAGAGGATTCCGAGATCATAAGGGCTTGGGGAGGGGGCAGGGTGGTCAGAGAAGCTCCTGTGATGAGGTGGGTGACATTTGAGCTGAGACCTGAAGAAAGTGAGGGAGTGAGCCTCGTGGATATTTGGGGGAAGGGCATTCCTGACGAACAGCAAAGATGACAAGGAGGCTTGAGGCAGGCAAGGTCACAGAAGCATGGGGCAGGGGCATATCACAGAGGGCCTCGCAGGCCATTTTAAAGGCTGCAACTCCTGAACGAGGTGAGGAGCCATTGGGTGGTTTGGAGGAGAGGTGAGGAGAGGCGAGAGGAGTTTGGAGGAGAGGTATCAGACTGGCCTTTACAGAGGGCACTGGCTGCTCTGTGTGGACCCAAGGGAGCAGGGCAAGAGGAGGCAAGGAGGCAGGAGGCTACTGCAGTAAATCAGGCAATGGCTTTCGGTGGCTTGGACACTTGGCAGTGCAGAGGAAAAGGTGTATTCTGGAAGTATGGTGGAGGTAGAGCTGAGGGGATTTGTCAGTGGATTGGATACAGGGTGTGAGAGGAAGACTGGAATTAAGGACTCTAAAGGATTTCAGAAGCTGGGAGTTGGCTCGAGAAGCAGATACGGGAGAGGTCGGGAGTCTGATTTTGCTCCTGTCTTCCGAGGTGCTTATGAGACACCCTGTGGCCATGTTGAGTTGGTGGTGGACCTACGACTAGAGATCAGCAGAGAGGCAGGCATAGGCTGGAGACACAAATTTAGGAGTCGTTAGCCTATGGACATTTAAAGCTCAGACTGGAGGAGACCTCCTAGGAAGTGAATGTAGATGAGGAACCAGACAGAGGACCAAGCTCTGGGATATTCCTACGGTAGAGAAGTCGGCAGAATGAAAAGGAACTAGCCAAAGACTAAGTAGGAGCAGCCAGTGAGGCAGGAGCAGAACAGAGAGAGCAGGCCTATCAGCCAGGTGAAAAAGCATTTAACTAAGAAGAGAGTTGTAAGCTGCCAAGTGGTGCAGAGAAGGAAAGGTGACCACCTACAATGTGCAGGCGCTGGGCAGACACGGATGGGCCCGAGTGCCGGGCACTTAGTACGGGGTTCGTGCTTTTTTTTTTTTTTTTTTGAAATGAAGCTAATCCTTCAAACAACTTACTTTGGAGGAAGAGCCCGAATGTGCGAAGGCACCTAACCCAGCCAGCAACCTTGTCTGGGGAGGCGGGGCTTCTGCAGCTGAGAAGTACTCCAGTGGATTTCTGGGTGCAGACCCTCTCTCTCTCTTCTGGATTTTCGGGTCCCTCCCCTCCAGGCTCTCTAGGAAGCAGTCCCACCTGCGAAGTGAGAAGGAAACAGGAAGCGAATGATTACCCTCTCTGATCAAAGAACAGAACCACGGAGCACGGAAAGACCTGGGGAAAAGCAAGAATGGGACAGCTACCTTTAAAAGCAGTTTAGAATTCATTCCAAGTTTAGTAAATTCCCTTCTGTCTGAGGAACTTGGTTTTCCTGACGACAATCTGTTGACAGACACGGATGGCCTCAAGAGGTCGCCCTTTCCCTGAAATGCATTTGGCTTAAAGGGAGGGGCAAAAACGTGAGAAGTTCGACACTAATCACCTAAGGCCAATACCAAACTGGGCAAAAAATTTCCTTAAACTTTTAAGAAATCAAAGTGTCCCTTTACCAATAACATGGTTTATCAGTTTAAAAAGTGACAAACCACAGGACAAGGTTGAGTAAACATGGACTGTGTAGAGTAAGGAATGCCTCCGTGTCAAGGGGTTTGGTATTTAGGCAGTGACTCTCAACTCATTGGTGACTATCTTATTAAGCATTCTATTTGAAGAGCAACTTATCATGTGAGGATAATTTTTAATTAGCTAATGTTTATTAGGTGTTAGTGTGTTCTAAGCCTTTTTAGATACCAACCTACATAATCCTCACCCAACCAAAGAAGGAAGATACTGTTATCCTGAATACTAATAATCCTTTGAGACAGGTACTTTTACAGTTGAAGGGTTTGTGGCTTAGGGAAATTAACAATTGGTCCAAGGTCACACCTTGTGAGGGGCAGAACTGGGATTTGAACACAAATCCACAACTACCTACCGTATACTTATCCAGTACCTATAGGGTACTGGATTCACGAATGTGTAAATGCTATTAAGAAAGAGTTTCTTAATTTAAAAACATACAGTGATTCTTTTTTGTTGTTGTTTATTTATTTATTTTGAGAGTGAGAGCACACATGCATGTGGGGAAGGGGCAGGGAGAGAGGAGAGTGAGAATCCCAAGCAGGCTCCACACTATCAGCAACGGAGCCCAATGAAGAGCTTGAACTCACAAACCGTGAGATCATGACCTGAGCTGAAGTCAGATGCTTAACCAACTGAGCCACCCAGGTGCCTCCATACAATGGTTCTTAACCAGAAATGAGTCAGATCCGTCTGAGAAGTTTTATTTTTTTTTATTTAATGTTTATTTTTGAGAGAGAGCCCAAGCAGGGGAGGGGCAGAGAGAGACAGAGAGAGAGAGAGACAGAATCTAAAGCAGGCTCCAGGCTCTGAGCTGTCAGCACAGAGACCGACGTGGGGCTCAAACTCAAAAAAGGCAAGATCATGACCTGAGCCGAAGTTGGACGATTAACTGACTGATAAGGGTTTATCTGAGGAGTTTTAAAAAGAATAAAACTACCTGAGGTTTTTCCCGGAACAATCTATCATTGATTTGGGGTTGGGGGAGAGGGCTCTGGAATCTGTTTATAAGTTCAACAGGAGTTGAATTTAAATCTTAAGTGTACCCACCCTTGGTAGGGAACCACCATAGGGAGCTGCACGGATGAACAGTGGCTAAATTTATCAGGTGGAACAGCACAGTAGGACACGGCAGCCCCCCAGTCTTAGAACAGGATTATGGTGATTTGCCTAGTGTTTAACTACAAAGAGTATTAACTTGGGCAATTCAAACCCCTCTAACTTCCACTGTGAGCGGTTCTCCCCTCTCCCCTTGAGAGCAGAGTTGGGAAGAAACCTGTGATTCTCCAGTGACCTTGGTGATAAGTGGCAAAAGCAGAGCTCTCTTGGGCCGGCAGCGAGGCATTCTTAAAATCTGTCAGTCAAATCCATTCACTGGCTGGATGGTGAGTCAAACACCTAGACGATGCAGTCTTTACCTACTGCTACTTGCTGCCCGTCAGCTCGGCAAGCTGCCGGTGTTGGTGAGCTCAGAGGCTGGGTGTTTCTGCCTGGGGATGAAACGTGGGCCCAGATGGGGCTCTTTAACAGTGAAGGAACCAGTAAGAACTGGAGTCAGCTGGGATGAAGGGAGACATCATGTTCTGTCCATTTCTGAAACAAGGACAAATCTTCCGCAGTGACTTCAAGTGGCCTGAGTCATCGTGGGATTTGGAGTATGTCTGATAAGTTTGAAGTCAGATAATAGTCCAGTAGTTCTCAAATGCCTTCTGGGCTTCCTTTTTAAGTGATTTCTATCCTCCCCCCTCTCCATATCTCTACATCTCCCCACCCCCACCCCCCGCCCACTTCCTGTTCTTGGTGTCTCCTACCTTTCCCAGAATTACTCTATACTCCTGTTAACCCTGGGCTCAGTTGGGATTTCCAATCATTAGTCCTGGCCACAGCTTCATGTCACGGAGATTTATTTGTCCCTTTCACTGGAGTTTGGTGGGAACCTGAGTGCTAGGAATCCACGCAGGCCCTTTGCTCCCGACTCTGCCCCAAGAGCTTTCTGAAGTCTGGCCTCACAGGCCCTGAGGACACCAGAGAAAGAAAGCTTGGAAAGGGGATATTTTTAAAAAATCATGATCTTTGAGTACCGCTAAGACAACCTCATTCCAAATAACCAGCAACCCTGTGTCTCAGAGATAAAGACAGTTTCCTCGCCCCTCAGAGAAGAGAGAAAGGGAGCCATCGGTGCCTTTTCTGGGCTCTTTGCCAGGTGTTCCCAGGGGTGCAGAGGGGGACTGGGGGTTGTGCGTGAGCCCTGGACTCAGATTTGCTCTATCTTCCAGAATCTGTTTCCAGAACCTCACTTCTCTTCCCTAGTTCCCTCCTCTGCTTTCAAAAGCATATGTGAACCATGCCCGTTCCTTTCTCTTTAGGTCACCAGATTCCTTTATGGGGCTGGCAGCGTGGATAGCCCCGGGTCCTGTTAGGGCATGTGAGTGGTGGTGGGGCTGAGATTTGCCAATCGCTCTGCTCTGGGGGATTTTAAGTGTTCCAGGACTGGGTGTTCCTCTAGTCCTCCTTTCCCCTCCCTTCCCCGATCCCTCTGCCTGTTCTCTTTCTGCAGACTCCGGCCAGCCAGGGACGCTGGAGGTGGAAGGGAGCTCATACCCAGGGGAAGAAAAGCCACCAAACTGTCCCAGCTGCCTACACTTAGTTCTCCGCTGCCCTTCCTTGCCCCTCCAGCCTCTCGGCTGGGTCTGGAGCACTAGCCCAATTTGAAACACCCCTCCCGCTTCGAAGGAGGCTGGGCTGGCCAGGGGGTTATTTTGGGAGCAGCCTCAGAGATCCAATGGCCTTGTTAGGGCAACACTGACCTTTCCGTCCCAGGAGGAGGGCAGGATTGGAGAGGGGCGGGGCAGCGGCTGGGAGATGGACAGCCCCGCACACCCACTGGGTGGAGAAGGGGGCCAGCCGGCTGCAGGAATTCAGCCTCGGGCTGGGGGCTGTCACCAAAGAGGAATTTCTCCACTTTGAAACAGACTGGGGACCCCTCCACCCCACCCCTTTCACTGTGCTTCTTAAAGGGATCACACCGTTTTTCCTTTGACTCCAGGGAAGCCAGACTTGGGACGCTCTATGGAGACTTTGAATCTTGCCCTCCTGCTTCCTTCCCAACTGGCAGCCTTCCTCTGGCTGGTTGAGTGGGGGCCTCCCAGGCATGGCACTGACCAGCCGACCCAGTGCTGATTTGGCTCCTGGGCTCATTCAGTCTCTGGTGGCATTTTGCTTTCCCCCTCCTGGGGCACAGTGGTGAGTCAGGGGCGTCCAGCCCTGAGTGTGCTTGGAGAGTGTCGCTGGCACCCCCCCCCCCCATCACCCTCTCTCCCCCACGCTGGAGGACGGTGAGGTTGTCAGGGGCTACGATGAGATGAGTGGGGGCCGCTTTGACTTTGATGATGGCGGGGCGTACTGTGGGGGCTGGGAGGGGGGAAAGGCCCATGGACATGGACTGTGCACGGGCCCCAAGGGCCAGGGCGAATACTCGGGCTCCTGGAACTTTGGTTTCGAAGTGGCGGGCGTCTACACCTGGCCCAGTGGGAACACCTTCGAGGGATACTGGAGCCAGGGCAAACGGCATGGGCTGGGCATAGAGACCAAGGGACGCTGGCTCTACAAGGGCGAGTGGACACACGGCTTCAAGGGACGCTACGGAACCCGACAGAGCAGCAGCAGCGGTGCCAAGTATGAGGGCACTTGGAACAATGGCCTGCAGGATGGCTACGGCACGGAGACCTATGCAGATGGAGGTGAGCCCGGCCTGGGGCCCCGCAGAGGGGGCGATGAGTGAGGGAGACTGGTGGAGGGTGGGAAGAAGGAGGGGCGATATGACACAGAATCAGAGGAGCCAGGACGCTATTTGCTGTGTGGCACCGGGCAAGCTGCCCTACCTCTCTCAGAATCCATTTCCTTGTCAGTAAAGGTGGGGCCAATGACAGGGCCATTGAGAGGGCTGGCAGCGGTGTTTAGGACAAGACCTGCTGTATAAATACACACTCAACACACATTCAGTAAAACCTAACTACTACTGTTTGCATGCTAGGCTTACAAACAGCCATGGAATATACTCTGGCTTGTGCTCTAGAAGAATTTGGGTCTAATCTCAACTTTGCCATGAAAGTTATTTTCAAGCAATAGATCATGAAGTGTTCATTCATTCACCCATCCATCTACCCACTTATCCATCCATCCCCCCACCCACCCATCTAATCATCCACTCACACATTCATTCATCCATCTATCCATCCTTTCATTTAGTGCATATTTCTGTGGTACCTCCTATTTGCCAGGTATTATGAAAAGAGTTAGATATAAAGAGGAATAAGATACAGCCCAAGGCTTCAAAGATTGGCTTTAAACAAGCCATTATACATGAGTAGGTACAGAGTGCTGTGGCAGAGAAGTTAGATTTGAGGAGGTCAGGGGCTGCTTTAGAAGAGGTGACATCTGAGCTGGATCTTGTTGGGAAAATTGCTTTAGAGAGGGTGTGAGAGCAGGAGAGAACGAGTAAGAAGCTCAAAAGCATGAGCGTGCCCGATGGGTTAAGGGAATGGAGAGGAATTTTCTGTGGCAAACAGCCGTGGGGAGTGGCAGAGAAGATATCATCACATCATCCACTGGGTACAACTGCATGTATCACTTAGTTGAGCCTCAGTTTCCTCATCCACAAAATCGGTTTTAGAATGTCAGCGCTGCTCAAAATGTGGTCAGTAGACAGTATCAGCATCATCTATCCACCAATTCAAAATTCAAAATCAGGGGCCCCAACTAGACCTTCGGAATCCAAATCCAAATCTTGAGGGCGGGCCTAGGCATTTGCTTTAACAAGCCCGCCTAGAAATTTTCATATACATTAAAATTTAAGAAGCAATGCTTTAGATCAGGCGCTTGCAAATGACAGATAGCAGGCCAAACTGGCCAGCTGCCTGTGTTTGTACAGCTTGTGAGCTAAGGGTGGAATATTTGAAAAAAATCAAAAGAAGAACACTACTTTGTGACATGTGGAAATTGTATGAAAGTCCCTGCATAATATCCTTTTGGCCCACAAAGCCAATACTATTTACTATTCAACTGTTTACAGGAGAATTGGCTGGCTCTTGCTTTAAATGGTCATTTAGTTTCCCCCCAGCTCAGGATAATTCTATGAAGTCTCCGTAACTTGCCCCATGGGGAAGAGGAGCTAACACAGATACCTCAGAACTATATATTTTGGCATCTGTCAGATGCATGCATAGTTATATTATATCACTATGACAGAGGGTGAGCAGTGGACAGTCCCAGAGTGGGTTTGGGGAGGGGGCAGGAAGGGGCATGAGCCAGCCCAGAGCAGAAGTTGTGCTCAAGCTGAGGCTAGTGGGCATACACAGAGGGGCCTCACGTACAGGATGGACTCCTGACTGGGCTGCCCATTGGTGAGCCCATGGTGAGGACCCACCCTCAAATGCATCTGCATGTTAATGAGGTTGCGTCCCTGGAGTTTCTGTGGGTGCAGTGGCAGCTACACAGCACTGGCTGGAATTGGACAGCGCTGAGGACAATTTCTGGCTCCACGCTTCCTAATTTGGTGACCATCAGCCGTTTGCTGAATGTCTGCAATTCGGTGCAATTCAATTCACTGGATGTTTATGCTGGACACTGCGCTGAGCACTGGGGACAAGTAGAGAGCAGGCCTCAGCTTCTCTGGCTACAACTTGGAGATGATCCTTGAGTGCTTGCTGGGTGTCAGATACGCATGCAGAGTGGTGCACAGGGTGCCAAATGTTCCTTCCCTAAGGTGTCTTAAAGGGGGAAACCTATTCATTCATGCATTCATTCATTCATTCATTCACACAACCAATATTATGGGGCACCAACCAGGTGTCAGGCTCCATCCTACAGCAAGTTCCAGGAGCCAGGGCAGTGGGCAAGCAAAGTTATGAAACAAATAGCAGAGAAGGAAGAGGGTGACTTTTTGGATGGTGTAGCCTGGGAAGCAAGATGGGAGGACTAGGGAGAGAGTAACGACTTCCAGGAAGAAGGAATGATGGTCACAAAGGCCCTGAGGCAAGACTGGACTTGGCATGCTTGAGGAACAGCAAGAGTGCCAGGGTGGCAGGAGTAGAGTGGAGGGGGACAGGCAGGGGTTGACGTTGGAGCTGAAGGTGTGAGCCAGATCACGTAGGCATTGCAGGGCCCAGGGCTTGATTCTGGGTGTGCACAGGAGCTCTTCAGGCTAGGTAACTGGAAGGCCTGTTCCTCTGGTTTGTCAGAGGCCCAGACTCTTCTTCCGAATGAGACAGTCCCACATCCAGCGGCCCTGGAAACCTCAGATCTCTCCCAAGCCACACACGAGGTGCAACTCTCCAAAATTAGATGTGGCCACTGCTTCGGAAAATCTCCTTAATCAACCTGTCATCAGTTCCCCGAGGGTTTGTTAAGGACCTGCCCTTTGCCCCATCCTGGGTAGTGCTGAAGAGAATGTGGACAAATAAGATCCTGTGATTAGAAACGGCTGGGAGTCAGGCAGCCCTGGGTTATTATTGTGGCTCTATCCTATTATTTAATCTCTTGGAGCCTTAGTTTCCTCACCAATAAAATGGACTATGCTAATCTCTCATAAGATTTCTCATGAGATAAACAGGTACTCAATAAATGGTAGTTGCTATAATTACTATTCACCTTCATTAACTCATTCAATAAATATGCATTGAGTGATTATTATGAAGCTAGCTCTATACTATACTGGTGGTGGGAGGGAGGAGTATAGACATGAACAGGATGGGCAAGGTCCCTATCTTCCAGAGAATCTAACAAGAAATTGTACTATAGTGTGTTAGGTACTAGGCAGGAAAGTACTGGGAACTAAGGGAGGAAGAGGTGGGCAACTAATCAGACTGAGGCATTCAGGAAGGCTTCCTGGAGTAAGTGGCAAGCCGGGCTCTGAAGTATGGAGTGAGCCAGGTGACAAGGGTGGGAGATGAGTGCCCCAGGTGGAGAGAACAGTGCACACAGGTCAGGAGGTCCAGAACTTACTGCCATCCAGGAAATAAAGCTGAAAGTTGCATCTCATCCCCAGTTTTCGGAAGGACTGATCAAAGGGACAATATGTTCCATTTCCTCCAGTCCCCACCTTGCCTTGCGGTCAAATGTCGCAGGTGACTGCCTCCTCTAAACTAAAGGAGGGGCACCTGGGTAGCTCAGTTGGCTAAGTGTCCGACTCTTGATTTCAGCTCAGGTCATGATATCATGGTTCATGAGTTCGAGCCCCACATCGGGCCCTGCACTGAGCATGGAGCCTGCTTGAGATTCTCTCCCTCCCTCTCTCTCTCTCTGCCTCTCCCCTGCTCGTTTGTTCTCTCTCTCAAAATAAATAAAATAAACATTCATAAAATTTATAAAAATAAATAAACCAAAGGAAACAGCAGTTTTCCAAACTGGAGGTATTGACCCATTAATAGGCAGTAAAATCAATTTAGTGGGTCATGACCTGCATTTTTAGAAATGAAAGAACAGAACAGAAAAATCAGAGTGTTTCACAGAGGATAAGAAAGCATTGTTTCCTGAAACATTTGTTCAGCTGAAGATATATGTACATATATAATGTGTGTGTGTGTGTGTGTGTGTGTGTGTGTGTGTGTGTGTGTATAAAAACTTCTGTGTTTACATGCATCGTGTATTTCTTACATGATGTGTGTATAAATGTATTTCCTACTGCAGGTCATGGTCAAAAACATTTGAAAATCACTATTCTAAAGTGACTTGACGTGGAACCCTCATCCAAGCCTCTCCATTCCCACGTCCACAGACTCTCCCTCTCCTCCAAGGCTGACACTTCAGCTGGGGGTTAATTAAGCTCTCCAGCAACCCTCCCCCCCCCCCCCCCCCCGGAAGGAGAAGATGGAAGGAAAGGTGCCCCCTGGGGTCCCAAACCCTGCTATAAGCCTCATGGCACCCCTCCCCTGCCTACAGCCCTCTTCCTGCCCTGGCCATATATAGCAAAACTAAAAATAGCTGCTGACTTAAAGCTCCAAAGCAAGCATACACCCAGGCCTTAAGTAGTAATGCTCCTTTGACGGTCTAGCTGTCTCCACCCCAGGGACTCACAGACTCCAGGACTGGAAGGGCCATTGGCGATCTTTGCTTTCCTAGGTTCTTGATCTGGGGCCCGTGCCTTGGCCTCAAAGGCCCATCAGGGTGCAGGCAATATGTGTGCATATGCATATGGGTTATCTGTGTTTTTCCTCAGAGAGCCCTCAGATTCTTAAAGTAATCTGGTGCTCCAATAAGTTCTAGAACTACTTACTTATCTAGTCAGCAATCCCCTCCCCCAAATGTGCAGTGGAAAAACCAGGCCCAAGGCTGACTTTGTTCATAAAGCCAATAGTAATAATAATAGTTAATATGTTTGGTGTGCTTACTATGTGCCAGGTGCTGTTCTTGGCATGGAACACGCTATGTTATTTAAACTTTCACAACAACCTCGTGGGGAAGTACTGTTATCACCCCAATTTTATAGACGAGGAAACAGAGACAGATGATTTAAGCACTGTATTTTTACTCATGGTCCTCTAGCTAGTAAGAGGCAGACATAGAATCGGATGGTAGTAAGTGATAATTAAATATTTCACAGTATAACTATTTTTAATAAACAATAAACAACTATACAAAATAAGACTGGCTACACCATGGGTGAGACCTAGTGCAAAATGAAAACGCAAGACCCCTTCTTCAATATCATTAAGAATTTCAACACACTGACAGCCAAGAATTAAACCAAGTGCAGGGCCTTCTAAGTGCAGAGCCTGGAGCTATGACACAGGGGGTATGCTCATGAAGCAGGCCTTGACAACGGCCATATCTGCATGAGCCACTTACTGTGTCTTTACTCTGTGCCAGGCTCTGTGCTAAGAATCTTACACGTTTTATACTATTCAGGCTTCTTAATACTTTCATTGACTACCCTAGCGGTGTTTACATCTTTATGACTACAACCCGCTATAAGTTAGGTATTTCACATTGTAATTCTAGACATACACACACAAATGTAAAACTGAAATATATCACTGAAAAATATTTCCCCTCCTATATGCAGTACTTGCTATTATCTCTTTTATTCCATCCTGTTGACAGAATTAAACTCTGCCCTGATAGAGTATAGCACTTAGAACAGAATTTAACATGTGGGTTAGTGCTATTATTATTATTATTATTATTATTATTATTATTACATGTTTAGCTATGACAACTGGGTCAAAAACCCAAGCTTCTGCTCTCTGGATCCAATTTTCTTTCTCTTGCCTAAAGTTGATGGCTTAAGCTCATTTTAGCCCAATTGACTCTGAACATGGGAGCAAAATGGATTTGCCAGGATCTGGGTCTGAGCAATACCTAGTGTCCCATTATCTGGGCCTGGGATATGTGTTCCTTGAAGCAACTTTATTCATTCATTCATTCATCCATTCATTATCCACAGGAATATCTTTTCTATTGATCTGTTTGTCTACCTTTATGCCAATATCACATTGCCTTTGTTACTGGAGCTTTACAGTAAATTTTATTTTATTTTATTTTATTACAGTAAATTTTATTTTTTAAGTTTATTTTGAGAGAGAAAAAAAGAGAGAGAGCACAAGGGGGGGCGGACAGAGAGAGAGGGAGAGAGAGAGAATCCCAAACAGGCTCTGCACTGTCAGCTCAGAGTCTGATGAGGGGCTCGAACTCATGAACCATGAGATCATGACCTGAGCCGAATTCAAGAGTTGGATGGACACCTAACCGACTGAGCCACCCAGGCACCCCTATAGTCAGTTTTATAGTAAATATTAAAATCAGAGTAAATCTTCCAACTTTGCTCTTTTTGCTTATGGCTGGGTTCTTCTAGGTCATTCCCGGTTCTATATACATTATCAAATCAGCTTGTTCATTCTAGTAAAAAGACTGATAGGCATTAAAGTGATTAAAATTGCCTTAGACCTAGGGTGCCTGGGGGGCTTGGTAGGTTAAGTGTCCGACTCTTGATTTCGGCTCAGGTCATGATCTCGTGGTTCATGAGTTTGAGCCCTGTATCAGGCTCTGCATGCTGGCAGTGCAGAGCCTGCTTGGAATTCTCTCTCTCTCCCTTTCTCTGCCTCTTCCCTGCTCACTCCCTCTCTCTCAAAAACAAACAAACAAACAAAAACTTAAAAGAAATGCCTTAGACCTATACATCAATTTACAGAGAATGGATAATTTAACAGTAGTGACACTTCCAATCCATGGACGTGGTATAAGTCCCTATTTATTTAAGTCTTTAATTTCACTTAGCAATGTTTTGGAGTTTTCAGTGTTTTGCACACTTTTTTTCTTTGAATAAAGTTACAAGCTTTTTAAACGATATTGTAAATGGAATTTTAAATTTCATTTTTCCAATTGTTCATTGCTAGGTTATAGAAATGCAATTATTTTTGTCATTGACTTTGAATCAATTAATTTACCCTGCTAAATTAATTTTTTAGTTCCAGTGGGATTTTTTTTGTTCTTTTTCAGATTTAAAAGGAACATCTTTTAGTTTAAAATTTCTCGATTGCTATTAAAAATCAAGCGTGGAAGTCCTAAGAGGGGCACGTGGGACTTAGCATGTGGGGCTTGCAGTAGCCAGATCTGGGTTCAAATGCCCACTGTGCCACTTCTTTCTTTAAAAAATTTTTTTTTAATTTAATTCTAATTTTTTATTTTTAATTTATTTGAGAGAGAGATAGCAGGGGAGAGGCTGAGACAGAGAGGGAGACATAGAATCCAAAGCAGGCTCCAGGCTCCTAGCTGTCTGCACAGAGCCCAATGTGGGGCTCAAACTCACAAACTACGTGATCATGACCTGAGCTGAAGTTGGTCCCTCAACCAACCGAGCCACCCAGGTGCTCCCCTGCTGTGCCACTTCCTAAATCTTTGAACGTGGGCACTCTGAGCTTCCATTTCCTTTTTTCCCTTAGGGATATCACATTCTCCTTCAAAACATGGCTGAAACAATGGAATGAGATAACACATAAAAAGCACTTAGCATAATGCCTGGCACATAGAAAGTGCTGAAACTATTCTCCTTTCTTGCATTCCCTTCACCGTCTAGAGGGTGAACTAATTCAGGATGGTCTGAACCACAGCTGTTTTGGGGAGACTGTTTCAGCACAGAAACTAGCTTTTGACTTGGGAGCAGTTAATAAGCTAAGACTTTGATTCAATTAGTTCTGCCTTGAGTCCTGCCAGTGTTGATGGAACTCCTGCCAGGCACGATTCCATTTCGAATGTAGAATCAGCATAATTTAACCTCATCTTGAAAATCTCATGTCCCAGTTCACAGCCAGAGGGCCAGTGTGACAGCCGGCTGAGCTGCTGTCATGGCAGCTTCTTGGCTTTATCTGGGACCCCAGGAGAGCCGAGCAGACCCTCAGGGAGACAGGGAAGTGGACACAATTAGTCTTTCTTCTCTGCAGCTTTGCTTTCTGTGATGTGTGTGTCCAATTGGCCAAGTCTCTGCACACATGCTCCTGTCCAAGGCCAGGCCCTTGGGATTCATGAGGCTTGCTTGTTTCCAGAGCCTGCTAATTCCATGTCCCCAACAGCTGTTCCCTGGACCAGCCCTTGCTGCCACACCCTTGTGAGGAATGTTGAGCCTCATTTTCTGAGGGCCCTGGTTGAGGTTGGGGTGCAGGCTGAACGGGGGGATGGTGTTGCTTCCTGCCCTAGACCAGAGGGCTACCCTTGTTCTCTTCTACCCCTTCTGGAGCTAGAGCCACAGAGTAGGTGGACAGTTAGGTCTGGTCACGAATGAAGCATCCAGGACCCCTACTCGTTCCTCTATAACTGAGAGTTGACTGGCCCAGACCCACCTGGAAAAATCTATAGAATGATCCGGGGGCTGTGGGAAGGCCAGAACCCCTTCTCCCCAGGCAAGTAGTGAGCACCGTGAGCCTGGAAGTATCCAAGCCTATGCTGTTGACCATCATCTGGGCAATGTAGAGTGGGGGTCACACACTGAGGCCTGAGGGCTGCACACAGCCTGCAGGAAATGCTCTATTTGGCATGCACAGTGACGATGGGTTTTTTTTAAATTTTTTTAATGTTTATTTTTTGAGAGAAAGAGAGAGACAGAGAGACAGAGCACGAGTGGGGGAGGGGCAGAGAGAGAGGGAGACAGAGAATCCGAAGCAGGCTCCAGCCTCTGAGCTGTCAGCACAGAGCGCGACTCAGGGCTGAAACCCACAGACAGTAAGATCATGACCTGAGTCGAAGTCAAACGCTCAGCTGACTAAGCCACCCAGGTGCCCCTGCACACATGATGTTTTTAAGACTTTTATTTTTAATTAAATTTGAATCCTTTATGGGTAAAGGATTCATCTTAGTAAAGTGATCAAATTTCACATCACTGATGACAGGACGGTCTTACAACATAGGCCCTTGATGGGATGTACAGAGGAGGGCACAGCATCACCTATATATACACCATTCCTGCCAGGAAGGTGTGGAGAGGAGGCAGTTTATGCAGGGCCTTGTAGGCCATCATAAGAATCTGGCTTTTACTATGAGAAAAATGAGGCCTATAAGAGTGACATGGTCAGATCTTGTTTAAAGGGATTCCTTTGGCTACTCTGTTGAGAGACTGGGGAGAGGAGGTGGTGCAGAAAGGTAGAAGCAGGGAAACAAATCAGTGAGCTTACTGACAGGTGAGAATACAAGCTTGGGCCACCATCTGATGGCGGCAGAGGTGGAGAGGTGGCTGAATTCTGGATCTACTATGAAGGTAGCATCAATAGATTTTGCTGATAGATTAGATAGGGGGAGTGAGAGAAAGAGGAGTCCAGGATGGCTCCAAGGCTTTGGCCTAAGCCTCGGAAAGATGGCATTGCCCTGACCTGAGATGGGCCAAGAGTTCGAAGAGGGAAGGTCAGGAGCTCAGTGTTGGACGTCGTGGGTGAGAGATGCCTATTGCACATGCCACCTGGGCATGAGGGTTGTGGGCAGGCCTGAGCATAGAAAGGGAGCCTGAAATGGGGCGCCTGGGTGGCTCAGTCGGTTAAGCCTCCAACTTTGGCTCAGGTCGTGATCTCACAGTTTGTGAGTTTGAGCCCTGCATTGGCCTCTGTGCTGACAGCTTTGAGCCTGGAGCCTGCTTCGGATTCTCTATCTCCCTCTCTCTCTTCCCCCATTTGCTCTTTCTCTCTCTCTCTCTCTCTCTCTCTCTGTCTGTCTGTCTCTCTCTCTCTCAAATATAAACAAACATTCAAAAAAAATTTAGAAAAAGGGGGCCTGAATGACCATGGGGGGCCTCCTTTGAACCCAGACTCTCTCCCTTTGATATCTTTTTGCCTCCCCTACACCCAATTATTTCTGGTTTCCCAGGCCCTCAGGGTTACTGAGCCGACTCAGAGCCTGGCAAAGGCACTTTCACCCAGGTGACTGGTCCGCAGAGCTGGCAGCACCCAGGTGATGTCGCCTGGTTAATTCCCTGCTTCTTGTGTGAGCTGTGGGGTGTCATCCGGGGTAGCAGCCTCTGAATGTGGGGATGGTGGAGCCCCGCAGGCCACGGGGACTTGTCCTACACCCGCTGTAACCTGACTCTGCTCCCAGGAGCTGGTCACAAATGCTGCCAGCTTCTCCGCTTTGGGTTGCCTTTCGGTGATCCCGGGAAACCAGGGACAGTGGAGCTCTGATGGGTGGCAGCACTTGGGAGCCGTGGGAAGGGAGTTTGGTGCCACCTTGCAGGCAAGCCAGAGAACAAGGCCTTGGGGTTGTTATGGGAAAAAAGAAATGCAGTCTAAACGCTCACACAAAAGGCCTGCTACACTAACTCAAGAGAACCATGCCATGAAGTACTAAAACCATTAAAAAGACAAAGGCAGACCCACCTATACTAAGACGTTTTAAGGGAACAAGAACCATTTGACAAATATTTATTGAGTGCTATGTGCTAGGCAGTGTTTTCAGTGATGGGGCTAATGGTAGAGTGGGGGAACAGCTAAACATTTAGTCTATTTGTTATATGTATATCCTTGTAAATGAGCAGAAAAGGCCTCTTAGGACCTAGATTGTTAACAGTGATTACCCTTCTCACCCTGGGGAAATAGTACACAAGTTGTTGTTGTTGTTGTTGTTTTTAATTTTAAATACTCCTGTATTGTTTGAATTTTGTGCAGTGAGCATATATGATTTTTATAATTTTGTTCCAAGTTCTGTATTTTGAGAGAGAGAAAGTTGGGGAGGGGGAGAGAGAGAGAGAAAGAGAGAGATAGAGAGTATCCGAAGCTGACAGTGCAGAGCCCAATGTGGGGCTTGAACTCACCAACTGTGAGATCATGACCTAAGCTGACGTTGGATGCTTAACTGACTGAGCCACTCAGGCACCCCAACTTTTATATTTTTAAAGAGTGTCCTGCCCACCAACACATATACAACACTTACATATACAAATAAAAAGCCTTCAGGGTGAGGCGCCTGGTTGGCTCAGTTGGTTGAGCGTCTGACTCTCGGTTTCAGCTCAGGGCATGATCTCATGGTTCGTGGGTTTGAGCCCCGCATTGGGCTCTGTGCTGGGGGTGCAGATCCTGCTTGGGATCCTCTCTCTCCCTCTCATTTTGCTTCTCTCTCTCTCTCTCAAAAAAAAAAAAAAAAAAAAAAAACAAAAAAACAAAAAAACCAAAAAACAAAAAGAAAAAAGAAAAGAAAAGAAACTGTCAGGGTACAAAAAAGGTTTGGAGGCTCTAAGCAAAGTTCCCCAGAATCTAGGCTCAGATCTCAAAAGATTCCCCCTTTGTTCCTCTCCATTCTGGGATATTCAGCAGTTCAAAGCGAGGCGGGATTGAAAGAGCTGGCAAGGCAGTAGATCTATTCTTTAATCTCAGATGAGCTATGGCCGGGTTGTGTGGCCTTAGGCAGGCCCCTCCACCTCTCTGTGTGCAAGCTTCCTCCTCTGTAAAATGAGGGGGCTGAACCACACTTACTCCCAAGGGTAAGTCACTTTTTTCTTATATGCAACACCAGCTAATTGACTATAGCTACCTGAAGATGTGATAAGGGGTCCTATGCTCAGCCATATCAGGATCATGACTGATTAGCAATTACTGTTGTGGACACACTGTGGGTAAGAGATGGACCATATGACAGATTACTTGTTGCCTTGAACTAGGTGGTCTCGGAGGGCCACTTATTCTCGGGATTGAGATAGTCTCACCTTGAAGTTGAGGTTGTCAGTGAACATGCTGCACATTTGTAGGTATCAGGAACATACCAGTCTGTATTACATACGGGTGCTGGCACCAGTTGCTACCATCTCATGAGAGCCCATTACTAAATTTTCAGGAATTTTGCAAGCTGGCTGTTCAACTGTTGGTAGCCTGTCTGGCCGCGGTGGGTATACTTACAAGATGGAAATTGGCTAGCACTACAAAATCAGGGTTGTTTGTTTATTTTTCCGAAGAGCTATTCTACCAGCACACCATTGAACATTGTGCTAATATGACATGCCCTTTTTTCCTTCTCACCCAGATGAAGGGTAACCAAGCAGCCTGCTTTGCCTGGGAACTGTCCTGGTTTTAGTACTGAAACTCCTAATCTTGGGAAATCCCTCAGTCTCGGGCAAACTGGGATGACTGGTTACCTTGCAATCCTTTCCCATGAGGTGAAGGGAGCAAACATTTGTTGATGAGAGTCTGAGACCTCTGCTAGAGAACCCATGTAAATACTCCAGCAGTAGACGCGGCAGGACACCCTCAGATACCCGCCAGGGGCAGAGTCCTCCTTCCCCTTGCTGCCAGGACCACTGGTCGCTGATGGCTCACAGCCAGGCACTGTTGTCTGTCAGAAGGAGCTGCCTAGCTCAGTGGGCAACCCAGAGCTAATGACTGCTTGATACAGGAGTCCAAAGACCCAGCCTCTTTGGACAACTCTGAAGGGCCATACTAGCTCCAGAGATCCCCATGGGATCACTACAAGCCTTGGCTTGTTCAACTTGAAGAAGTTCAACTTCTTCTGCAGTTGAATCCAGAAGATTCCTTCCTTCCTTCCTTACAGATGCTCATCCCAAGAGTATTCCCCCAAAATCACTCACATGCAATCTTGGCTTCCTAGGGACCCAAGACTATCCTTGAGGCACTCGGAAACCACTGCAGGGTTTTAGGCAGGGTCACCTGATCAGATCTACATCTTATTAAGATGACGACTCTGGCAGCAGCAAAGGGTGGACTGCAGCATCAGGGGAGGCAGGAGACCAGGGGAGATGCTGTTGTAGTTAACCAGGAGGCACTGGTGCAGCCTGGACTAGATGGACAGGGTGAAGATAAAGAGAAGTGGGGGAAATTAAAGAAATATTCAGAGTCAGGTCCGTCTGTTTCCAAAGCCCAAACAATTTCCATTATTCTGCTGCCCCCAAAGATGTCTCAGGCCTGGCTTGCTTTCTCAGGGACACTGGTCCATGGTATTTATCAAGGTGGGTTAGAATTGAGCTGGGATGGGTCTCCTATATTTAGGAGCATCTATATAGGTATCTGTGGCATAAGGGCATGCTTGTTCACTGCTGTGCATTCCTGGTTTACATGGCCCAATTTTGGTGCACCTGGACAAGAGCCACTGACTTCTGGACTCTCGGTTGCTCAGTCCCCTGCCTGCCATTCTCCATCTTAAACAATGTCTGAGATCTGCTGATGACACTTCCATAGTCCTGTCCAAAGATCTTGTGCTGACATCTGACACTATGGGAAAGGATTTGAGGAAGGACCAAGAATGGCTATTAGACCAAATAGATAAGATATAGATGAGATAGCTGTATAAGAGGTAAGAAGTGACAAATGTCTCAAGCAATGAGAGTATGGAGGAAAAAAGATACTCCAGGAAGGTTTTCTGGAGGAGATGACTTTGAAGCTGGGCTTTGGTGGATTTGGGAAGACAAAACTAGGAGGGTGAATTGGGACCAGGTCATGAAGACAATGGACTGTCGGGTCAGGACTTCCATAGGCAGCGGGGACCACAGGAGAGGAGTTAGCCCTGATTCTTCTCTCTCCATCTCTGTTCAGCCCTCCAGGGACACTGGTGTTCAGACCTCAGACAGTTTCCTGGAAATAGGCAGGTGTCACTGGCCAGAGGGGGTGATGTTCTCAGTGTCCATTCTGTATTTGGAGGCAGAATCCCTGGTCTGGGCCACATGTCTCTTCTCTGGTCAAAGTGGGTTCTGGATCTCCTAGACTTCCCTTGGGTTTCTGAAATGGTCCGCTCCCTTCAGAGCTGAGGTCTGGATGAAGGATTGCAAACCTTTAGCTCGTAAGGGATGTTCTCAGATTCCTAGAGGCGTAGAGGAGAAAGCACTGGTCAGGACACCTGGCTGTGACCACCAACAGCTGCTATACTTGAAGCAAGTAATTTAAATTCTTAGTTTCGATTGTTCCAACTATAAAATCACAATGGTGACACCGATACCTGTTAGGATATTTTTTTGTCTGTGGGAAACAGAAAACCCTAACTCCAAGTGAATTAAACAAGCATTTTCTATAGAAATATAATGTGGGCTACAGATGTAATTTAAAATTTTCTAGTAGCCACACGTAAAAAAGGTGAAATTAATTTTAATAATATATTTTATTTAGGGGCACCTGGATGGCTCAGTTGGTTAAGCATCTGACTCTTGATCTCAGCTTGATTTCAGGGTCTGCGTTGGGCTCCATGTTGGGTGTGGAGCCTCCTTAAAAAATATATATTTTATTTGACCCATTAACCAAAATACCATCTCTACATGTAATCAATATATAATTATTAGTGATGTATTTTACATTTTTTTGGTGCCAATTCTTTGCAATCTGGTGCTCAATAACCACCTGTGTCTCCTGGCTGCCATGTTGGACAGCACAGACCTAAACAATAAGGATATTTATAATCTCACATAAAGAAGAATCCAGAGGTAGGAGAGTCTCAGGATTGGTTAACTTGGAGGCTCAACAATGTCAACAAGGACCCAGGGTCCTGCCATGTTTTGCTCTGCATCCATATAGTGTCAACTCTATTCTCAGTGGCTTCATGGTACTAGGTTGGCTGCCACAGCTCCAGGGGTCACCTCCACATGCAGCAATACCCAGCAGCAGAAGAGTATATGCCTGCATGTTTCTCCTTAAAAGAACTAGGAACTCTTTCCTGCCTCCCTGGTCCGCCCCCCAGCAAACTTTCCCTCCGGTCTCACTGCTGGATTTCATCAAATGCTCACATCGAATCCAATCATTGGCAAGGTAAGTAGACATGAAGTCTGGCTGAGAGCAATCAGGATTTACCCCTGGATAAGGAACCTTTCTCTGAGGCCCAGGAAGGAGGTCTGGGCCCTTGAACAGAACGAGGTTCCATCAGCAAAGGAGAAATCCACTATTGGGTAACCACTGGGATCTGCATGACACCTGCCAGGTACGGCATGTCACAGGTTTGACAGAAGGAACGGAGCCAACTGGTTAACGAGAGGCTAGTGTAGAGTTTTGCAGCTCTTACTCAAGTTGCATATTTGAGCCATCAGAGGTGCTTTAAAAAACTCCAGTGTCCACGTCAGTTAAGTCATAATCTCTCCCCCAAAGGGTGGATCTTGTACTATAAATATGGTTTCCAGAAACTACTCTCTCATGTGTGTCTAGAGGGTGTGGAGGCAGGTCTCATTGATGAAGAGACCCCCCCCCCCCAAATTTTCTTCTTCCCAAGGACAGAAACTTTAAGGCCTCCTGGGTCAGAGATGTGGCCAAAGCAGCCAAGCCTGGGCATCCCAGCGCATAAGCCTGCTTTCTTACAAGCAAGCAGACGTAGGTGGAAAATTGGAGCTGGGCTCGTTCTCTCCCTCTGAGTTCTTTCTCTCCTCCCCGGCTCCTTTTCAACTCTCCAGTTAATCCTTTCTGGGCGAGCTTTTCTGAGCAAAGATTCTAGCCTGCCAAAACTAGCCTTTATTGAGCACTTACTGTGTTCATACGGTTCATTTATTCCTTGGTCCGCCAATCCTCCCTCACCACCTAAGGCCTGGACCATTATCACTCTGCATCACTGGTGTGGCTGCCTAACATTTATTTCTGTGGTGGTTGCTTAAATCTAGTCTATCCTTGGCGCTCAACTCTATGCCTCTTGAGGGTGGAGATCATGTCTATTTATCACTGTGTCCCCAGTATCTAACACCAAGAATTCCAGGTCCATAGCAAATACTCGTTAAATTCAAACAAGTGAATGAACAATGATCTAAAGTATGTATCATTATCTCCATTTTAAGAAGGACAAGCTGAGGCTCAGCAGGCTTAAATAGTTCGACATGTTTTAGAACTATTTGGCATCAGAGTCAAGGTTGAAACCCAGCTTATTCTGTACTAAACCAGAAGGGCAACTGCAGGGGGAAGATGATATTCAGGTTTTATTAACTTTAGGAGCCTGGTCTGAGGGACAGAACTGTATTTACCAGCCTTTTACATGTACCCCAATAATTTCCAGGGTTTGGGCTGCTAAATCTAGACCTGACCACATTGGCAGCCACTGCCAGTCACTATTGAGTACTTACCATGTGCTGAGTCATGAAGGAAAAAAGAAAATGTGGTTCCTGCCCCTGGAAGAATGGAAGGGTATCACTGCAGAGAAGATACAGATTCATCAGACGTTTACTGTAGGCTTCCTTGGGCCTGGGAATTGTGCTAGATGCTGGGATCATAGCAGGAATAAGCTGGATATGGCTCCCTCCCTCTTGGAAGCCAAAGTCCAGTGGGAAAGGCTTATGGTGGACAAATGACCTTAACAGTTATTTAATTGCAATTGGGAAAAGTGCCAAGAAGAACAGGGAGACATGACATCATATGGCAGTACTCAGGGGGCAGGGTTCAAGAAGCCCTCCTGGATGAAGTCATATTTAAGCTGAAACTTGAAATATCAAAAGAAGTTGGCCAGGGGAAGAGAGAAGGGAAGAGCATGCTGAGAAGAGGTGGAGGGCGGCAGGAGCATGTGCAAAGGTCCTGAGGTGGAAAGGCAAATGTGACTGGAGAGGGGGTCAGAGGCTGAGAATCCTGCCTCTTACCCTGAGGGCAGTGAGAATCCCTGTAGAGTCTACAAGGCCAAGTGAGGGGCCAGCCCAAAGGTGATCAGGAAGCACTTCCTTCCATAGAAAGCTCATCTTAGCCAGATGGCTGTGGGCAGGGTCCTCCTTTTCCCTCTCTTCAGATGCAGATGCTGCGTTCTTCCAGTCCCCAGGGAGAGCTGTCCTGTCTTAGAGAGAGTCAGGCTGGGGATGGCCCCAGCACTTGGCTTTTCCCCCTTCCCAGGGCCCCGTCACTCCCAGTCTCCCCTGGGTGTCTGTGCCTCTTGCCACTTGCTTGTAAGTTTCCTAATATAGCCTGGCCGTTTCCTCCCCAGCTGGTGGCCAAGAGCAATCTCAGTTTCTCTTGGGCTTAAAGGGACCATGTCAGCCCATCTCACGCCAACTTTAAGCTAAAGGTAGATTGGTTGATTTAATTTCACAAATGTGTCCAACCCAGAGATTAGATGTCCTCTGTCTTTCTCCCAGGTTACCAACTTCTCTGCTCCATTCTTGTTCACTTTCTCCTTTCAAATATTTGTTTTTCTTCTTTCTTCTGAGCACAGTAAGGAGCACAGCTGGACATGGATGGGAGTTTTGGTACATTTATTAGCTTTGTCACCTTGGATGGGTCTTATAGGAACCATTAAATACCTCTCTGGGAGTGAGCTGTGCAGATTTCTGGAGGAAGACTGTTTCAGGCAGAGGGAGCAGCAAACAGAAAGGCCCCGAAGCAGGGGCATGGCTCATGGAACGGGAGGAACAATAAGGAGGACTTTGTGGCCAGAGTGGAGTGAGGGAAAGGAGGAATGGAGGGATGTGAGGACAGAGGAGTGATGGGGATGAGATCAGGTTAGGTCTGTGGATCACTAAGGACTTCAGCTTTTCCTCTGAATGAGAAGAGGCAGAGCAGTGTCGTGATTTTTGACTTTATTACATTTGGACAGAATCCCTGTGATTAGTGAGCTAGGAATGGACAGAGACGCACGGGGCAGAGAGAGGCCAGTGTGGCAGCCATTATGAAAATCCAGGACGAGAGACAACAGTGGCTCAGGCTACCGCCTAGTAGCAGGGGGGTGTGAGAAGTGGCCGGATTTCAGAATCACTTGGAAAGGAGAGTTGACAGGATTTTCCAATGGCTATTTGCAGAATGCTGTGCTGGAGTGGTTTTTTTCTTAAAAATTTATTTACAAATTAGATTATTTATTACATCAAGGTATAGTTTCCAGGCAGAGAATTCATTTTAAGTGCACGGTCTTGACAAATGTATACACCTGTGTAACCACCAGTACAATCAAGGTGTAGAACATTTCCATCAGTTCGGAAAGTTCCCTTGTACCCCTCTCTGGTAGATCCCTCCTACCTGCAGCCCTGGTAACCACAGATCTGCTTTCTGTCACTATACTTTAGGGTTTTTTTTCCAGGGTTTTATGTAGTTGGAATCGCACAGTTTGTATTCTTTCATCTCCGGCTTTATTCACTTAGCATGTTTTTGAGATCCATCCATGTTGGATATGCCAGCAGTCTATTCCTTTTTAACGCTGACCAGTATTCCACTGTGTGGCTGACCACCGTCCATCCATTTACCAGTTGATGGACATTTGGGTTGTTTCCATTTTTTAAAAAAATTTTAATTTATTTATTTTTGAGAGAGAGAGATACAGAACACAAGCAGGGGTAGGGCAGAGAGAGACAGGGAGACACAGAATCCGAAGCAGGCTCCAGGCTCTGAGCTGTTAGCAGAGAGCCCAATGCAGGGTTCAAACCCACGAACCATGAAATCATGACCTGAGCTGAAGTTGGACGCTTAACCAACTGAGCCACCCAGGAACCCGGGGTTGTTTCCTTTTTTGTTGTTGTTTCCTTTTTAATCTTCCCCAAACCCTAGAAGGTGGGTATTATTTTTCCATTTTCCAGATAAGCAAATTGAAAATCTGAAGAAGTAACTTGTCCAAGGTTCTCCAGATTAGATATTTGAGATCAGTTTGTCTCTGACTGCAAGTTTCTGTCTGTCCCCTTGCCTCCCATACAATGTGACCACATGTGAATGAGCTTAGAAAGGGGAACACATTAGTTTTAACTCTCTACTTTCTCATCCCCTGGACCACGTTCTCTTTGCTCTGCTCTCTGCACCTGCCACACAAACCCATTTTCCCACTTCCTCAGCTTGAGTCAGACGTTGGGTTCATACCCCAGTTCTGCTCCTTCCTTACTAGGTGACTTTGGGCAAGTCACACAGTCTCTCTGAATCATCCACCTGTGAAATGGAGATCATATTTGCATCTTCTTCTATGAGATCATGTCCAGTGATATCTCCTTTCTCTCTCTCCACTTCTCTTTGGCCCTTTTATAGCTCATATTCCATGGTCATTGGCTTTCCATGGCTGGTCACTGACAGGAGGAGAGCTCTGATGTCCCTCTCACTGCTGGCTGTGTGCCTGCCTGTAGAGAGGCTGCAAACAAATTAAGCCAGACTTTCTGGTGGTGAGGCCCAGAAACTGGTATTTTTTAGAGCTTCTGAAGGGCATCCAGGATAGAGAACTGGGGGCTCAGAGTGTGAACTTCGGGCATCAGATAGACTTGGGTTTGGATTCTGCCTCCTTGGTCAAGTCACTTAACCTCTCAGACCACCAACTTCCTTTCCTGTAAATGAGCATCATCAAGGGACCCACCTGATAGGAACTTTGAGATGTTTAAATGAGCCCTCGGCACTGTACATGACTCTTAATGCAGTCTCTTCATGCAGAAAGTGATGGGGGCGGGGTGGGAATAGGGGCCCAAGGTGGAGTAGCCTGGGCTGGGAGGGACCAGATAGTATAGAGTCATAGGGACATGCTGTCCTTCCCCTGCAGAGTCACAATGCAGGTCCTTCTAGAATTCCAGTGTCTCAGAGTTAGGCCAAACTTTAGAGAGTTTCATATCTAACATGTCATTGACAGGGCGATCGAGGCCTTAAGAAGGGAAGAGAGTTGCCCAAGGTCACACAATGAGATGGAGTTTCTGGGGAGGTTCAGCCAATCAATCAGCAAATATTTACAGAGCACCCCTATGTGCCAGGCCCTATTGTAGATGCTGGGGCTACATCAGAGACCAAAACAGGAAAGATCCCTGCCCTCATGGATTTCCATTCTAGTGAGGAAAGAAAAGCAATAAATGCAACAATTAAGTCATATGATATGTTAGAAGAGGATACATACTATAGAAAACAGTAGATAAGGGGTAGATAAGGGTGCTTGTGCTCAAGCAGATGGCAATTTTAAATAGGGTGGTCAGGATAGGCCTCACTGAGCAGAGACATGAAGCGTATCTGCAGGGAAGGAGTTCCAAGCAGAGATACCAGCCAGTGCAAAGGCCCGAACGGGAGCCTGCCTGTTGGGTTGAGTTTAGGAATCCCTTACCTGGCCAGCCGTTTCAGTTCCTTAGCCATCCTGGGCATTTGCTGGGAAGAAGGCCATTTGGGGCCTTTTTTGGTTAACCAGGGTAAAGTATCAGCTCGTGTTAAAACAAAGGCTCTGAATTTCCCCCCTCAACTCCGTGAACACTATGGCAGATACTGTCCTGCATGCTGAAGGCATAAAGATGAAGGCAGGGAGCTGGCTTTTGGCAGGCTACTCACATAGGCTCTTGTTCCCAGGAGCTCACGTGCTCACACCGATGGACACGCAAGGCCTGCACTGATGATACCTCCTTGTACATGCCATTATCCTGTATACACACGGTCTTACATGGTCTCAGTTTCCCTGCTGCCCACAGCCTCATACACTCAGCCTCAAGTGCCACATGTTATTCTGTGCTTTAACACTCAGACAGCCTTGCATACTTAGAACATCTCACATCCCCATGATGTCACCTCCACAGGAACTTGGGCACTTAGCCCACTTTGCACGCTATGGACTATGTGCATGCATTTAACCTCACACATAGATAGATGTACCTGCTCCCACAAGTCTGCACGCTTTGAACCTCTACTGGTTTTGCACCCTCACTCAATTTTGCCTTTCCTTTCATACTCAAGACCTCAAATACTCGCATGACCTTACGTTACATCTCATTACATCACACTCATGTGATCTTGGTCACCCTCTGCGCACACACTGCCTCGCACACTCATGATCTGACAGGCTTCCAGGACCCTGCACACTCCCACAAATGCAAATATTCACACTAGGGCACAAACTCACTGTCTTGCCCACTCATGCTCTTGCACAATCTGTGCACTCGTTCAAATTCACACTCACCGAACCTCATCTGCTCGGGCAACTTCGCATGTTAAAACTGACTCACCCCGCCTGGCACACTCGTGACCTTGCTGTGCTCCTACCAACAGAAATATTCACACCATCCCGCAGACTCCTTCTGACCACTCACTCGTTTAACCGCACACACTCCGGGGCCTCGCCCGCTCACGCAGCGTCACACGCTGACGCCCACTCGCGCGACCTCACTGTGGCCGCCGGGAATAGTCCCGCCACTGCGCTGCGCAGAGGGGGGGTCGCACTCTGTCCTCGCACCCTCACGGACCACGCGCCCCCTCCCCCCGCGTCGCCCGCCCTCCCACCCGCGCGCTCGTCGCCCCGGCCCGCCTCGCCCCGCGCCCGCAGGGCCCTCCCAGCCGCCCACTGACGCGCCCTCTCCTCGCCCGCAGGGACCTACCAGGGCCAGTTCACCAACGGCATGCGCCACGGCTACGGCGTGCGCCAGAGCGTGCCCTACGGGATGGCCGTGGTGGTGCGCTCGCCGCTGCGCACGTCGCTCTCGTCCCTGCGCAGCGAGCACAGCAACGGCACGGTGGCCCCGGACTCGCCCGCGTCGCCCGCCCCCGACGGCCCGACGCCGCCCCCGGCCGCCATCCCGCGCGGCGGCTTCGCGCTCAGCCTGCTGGCCAACGCCGAGGCGGCGCGGGCGCCCAAGGGCGGCGGCCTCTTCCAGCGGGGCGCGCTGCTGGGCCGGCTGAGGCGCGCGGAGTCGCGCACGTCGCTGGGCAGCCAGCGCAGCCGCGTCAGCTTCCTCAAGAGCGACCTCAGCTCCGGCGCCAGCGACGCCGCGTCCACCGCCAGCCTGGGCGAGGGCGCCGAGGGCGCGGAGGGCGCCGACGAGGCCGCGCCCTTCGAGGCCGACATCGACGCCACCACCACCGAGACCTACATGGGCGAGTGGAAGAACGACAAGCGCTCGGGCTTCGGCGTGAGCGAGCGCTCCAGCGGCCTCCGCTACGAGGGCGAGTGGCTGGACAACCTGCGCCACGGCTACGGCTGCACCACGCTGCCCGACGGCCACCGCGAGGAGGGCAAGTACCGCCACAACGTGCTGGTCAAGGGCACGAAGCGCCGCGTGCTGCCGCTCAAGAGCAGCAAGGTCCGCCAGAAGGTGGAGCACAGCGTGGAGGGCGCCCAGCGCGCCGCCGCCATCGCGCGCCAGAAGGCCGAGATCGCCGCCTCCAGGTAGGCCCCCGGGGGCTGGGCGCAGGCGGGGTGGGCCCCGCCGGGGAAGGGGGTCCCGGGGGCAGGGCGACCCTGGAGGCCCGGTCTCCAAGGCTGTTCTGCTTCTTTCACCGTCAGGGCTTCTCCCCGACCTTTAGAGAGTTAACTGGAGGTGCTTCTGGTCCCCTGTCCATCCACCCATTCATCCAACCCTTCCGTTCATCCAGCCTTTCTAAGAGCCACCTGGACGACCATCTCTTCACCCCAACCACCCACTCCACTTTCTGATTACACATTCAACCCCCAGCCACCCGTCCAGCCACCCAGTCATCCATTCATTCTCCCAGCCCCTTCATTCACCTAACTTCTCAACTACCCGCCTGAACAACTCCTCCATTAGGCCAACCACCTCCAGTCACTCAGCCTCTCTAACATCTACCTGGACAACCACCCACCCACCCAACCACTTCCTCCTCCACCCCTACCCACCCATCCAACTTTCTATCCTTTTACCCACCCAACCCTCTAATCATCCACCTGTCCACCCAACCGCCTAGACTAACCCACCCATTCAACCACCCATCCACCCCTTATTCACCAGCCACCCATGTTCACTCACCTATTACTTCTATCCGCCAAGCCACCCATCTTTTGATTGATTGATTATTATTATTATTATTATTATTTTAATTTACATCCAAGTTAGCATGCAGTACAATAATGATTTCAGGAATCGAATCCAGTGATTCATCCCCTATGTATAACACCCAGTGCTCATCCCAACAGATGTCTTCCTTAGTGCCCCTTATCCATTTAGCTCATCCCCCCGCCCACAACCCCTCCAGCAACCCTCAGTTTGTTCTCTATACTTAAGAGTCTCTTAATGTATTTTTGCTTCCCTTCCCTTATGTTCATCGGTTTTGTATTTTAAGTTCCTCATATGAGTGAAGTCATCTGATATTTGTCCTTCTCTAATTTCACTTAGCATAATACCCTCTAGTTCCATCCATGTAGTTGCAAATGGCAAGATTTCATTTTTTTTGATCTCCGAGTAATATTCCATTGTGTGTGTGTGTGTGTGTGTGTGTGTGTGTGTGTGTGTGTGTATACACACCACATCTTCTTTATCCATTCATCCATCGATGGACATTTGGGCTTGTTCCATACTTTGGCTATTGTTGATAGTGCTGCTATAAATGTTGGAGTGCATGTGCCCCTTCAAAACAGCACACCTGTATCCCTTGGATAAATACCTAGTAGTGCAATTGCTGGGTCTTAGGGTAGTTCTATTTTTAATTTTTTGAGGAAGCTCCACACTGTTTTCCAGAGTGGCTGCACCAGTTTGCATTCCCACCAGCAGTGCCAACAGGTTCCTCTTTCTCCGCATCCTTGCCAATGTCTGTTGTTGCCTGAGTTGTTAATGTGAGCCATTCTGACAGGTGTGAGATGGTATCTCATTGTGGGTTTGATTTGTATTTATTTCCCTGATGATGAGTGATGTTGAGCATTTTTTCCTGTGTCTGTTAGCCATCTGGAGGTCTTCTTTGGAAAAGTATCTATTCATGTCTTTTTCCCATTTCTTCACTGGATTATTTGTTTTTTGGGTGTTGAGTTTGATAAGTTCTTTATAGATTTTGGATACTAACCCTTTACCTGATATGTCATTTGCAGATATCTTCCACCATTCTGTTGGTTGCCTTTTGGTTTCGCTGACTGTTTCTTTTGCAGTGCAGAAGCTTTTTATTTTGATGAGGTCCCAATAGTTCATTTTCACTTTTGTTTTCCTTGCCTCCGGAGATGTATTGGGTAAGAAGTTGCTGCGGCTGGCAGAGTCAAAGAGGGTTTGCCAACCTTCTCCTCTAGGATTTCTCTAGCAATCCTCTAGGATTCCTGTCTTACGTTTAGGTCTTTCATCCATTTTGAGTTTCTTTTTGTGTATAGTGTAAGAAAGTGGTCCAGGTTCATTTTTCTGCATGCCACTGTCCAGTTTTCCCAGCACCATTTGCTGAAGAGACTGTCTGTATTCCGCAGGATATTCTCCCACTTTGTCAAAGATTAGTTTGCCAGACGTTTGTGGGTCCATTTCTGCACCAAGCCACCCATGTTAACATCCATCCATGCATTCATTCACCTAGCCACCTCCGTTCACCAAGTCTCCTCCATTTATCCAACCACCCCCATCACCCAGCCATGCTTCCATCCACTGAAACAACGTCCAGTCCCACCCACCTACCCAGTCACGCAAGCACCCATCTATCATCCGTCTATCCGACCCCCTCCAGTGTCCAACTGTAACTTCCACTCACTCAGCTGCTATCACCCATCCATCTACCAGCCCTGTGTCCAGGCACAACCAGGCACAACCTGTATCCATTCAGCAACCACCCTTTCATTCATGTTCAGATCCCTCCATGTCTTCTCATTGTACTTCGGAAAAGGTTCTAATGTTGTCTTCAAACATTTATAGCTCTTGCTGTGCACATGGCACTATTTTAGTAGTTTATAAATATTGACTCATTTCATTTCCTTAAGGACTTTATAAGATGGGTACTATTTTTATTTACATTTTACAGATCGGCTAAATGAGGCTTAGAGAGATAAAGTGACTTGTTCCAAATCACCCAGGTAGTGAGTGGCTCTTCATAAATCTGGTTCCTACACTTCTATTTAGCCCCCTTCCCTTCCCTTTGCTTTCCTTCCCTTCCCTTTCCTTCTTTCTTTTGAGAGAGAGAGAAAGAGGGTGAGTGGGGGAGGGGCAGAGAGAGGGAGACAGAGGATCAGAAGTAGGCTCCTCTCGCTGTCAGCGCAGAGCCAGACCGTGGTGCTCGGACCCACGAACCACAAGATCATGACCTGAACTGAAATCAGGAGTCGGACGCTTAACCGACTGAGCCACTGAGGCGCCCCATCTTGTTGCCCATCTTATTCCTACTCTTCCTTCAGGTCAAGCCTGACTCCCTTAGAGGGCTGATGAAACCCAGTCCCTGTCACTTAACTGCATGGACGTTTTCTTAGAACATCTTGCAATTGCAGCTATATGCTGCTCATGGGATTTGTTTTTAGCCTGCCATTTATAAAGGGCTCCTTATGGGCCGGTCACTGTTCTGAGACCTTTACTTAACTGAGACCTTATATTAACTCACTTAATCTTTGTAACATCTCAAAAAGGTAGGTACTGTTATTATTGCCGTCTCACAAATGTGGAGTGAGCTGCAGGGACATCAGTGGGTGTGACAGGACAGTGGTGAAAAGCATTTGTCTGTCCTGGTGCCCATGACAATCCTGCTGGTGGCTCTAAATGGCCTGGGCTGGAGGCTGTGGCTCTTTGGTCTTCAGGGTTAAGCCAACCTAAGACCAAATCCCGGATCTGTCCTCTGTCAGCTGAGACCTGGGTGGATCAGTTTGCCTGTCCCAGCTTGAGTTTCCCCACCTGTGGTACCGCTGTTTCTTTGTTGTATGCTCTTGGCCAAGTCCGTTTTCTTCTTCAGCCTCCATTGTGTCATCTTGAAAAATAAGGTTAGTCTGAGGGTTCACAAAGACAGTGCAGCTCCTGTGGTTTACAGCCCTGTCACGGGGCGAGTTCTCCTGGGAGCCGAGTTTGAGGTGGAGATCAGGGTACAGCAAGTTTATGGGGAGGACTCAGGATCAACATTTGTGGGGAAGGGAAGGAAGCTGGATTGGGCAGGAGACGCTGGGCTGCAGTGCAGTCCCTACAAAGGCCTCAGCCAACCACGAGGGGTACGCTGCTGTGGAGATGACCTTCAGAGCTGTCCCTAATTGAGGTGAGGTCGCTGGATCTTTACACCCTCTGCATTGGGTGCAGCTACCTTCCAGAAAGGGGTGTGAGGGGCACCTGGGTGGCTCAGGCGGTTAAGCATCCAACTTTGGCTCAGGTCATGACCTCACAGTTTGTGGGTTCAAGCCCCGCATCGGGCTCTTTGCTGACAGCTCAGAGCCTGGAGCCCACTTCGGATTCTGTGTGTGTGTGTGTCTCTTTCTCTGCCTCTCCCCCACTCACACTCTGTCTCTCTGTCTCAAAAATAAATAAACATTAAAAAAAGAAAGAAAGAAAAGGGTGTGAGCTGGGGCTGGACGGTTCTGTTCAGCCAAGGGCAATCCCTGGACAGGGCTGACAGCCAGTATCACTCTGAGTGGCCGAGAGGAGGAGAGGAGAAATAAGTCCTTCAGTCCCGAAGGGGAAACTGGGTGGCGCATCACAGTATCTGCCACAGTGTGGGACACCGAGCAAGGGCTCAGTAAGCATTACTAGTCACAGTCGTCATTTAGTGAATTCATTATACAGATGTGGAAACTGAGGCCCAGGAAGGCACATAATATGCCAGAGACCGCCTGGCAAGCAAAGGAGAGAACGAAGGCTTCAGCCCCGACGTTTCTGATTCTAAAAAGCTTTAAACAACACGTCTTGCTATCTCTGAACTTTGTGAACTTTAAATTGCTGTGAATGTGTGAGCAGTTAGTAGCATTAAGACAGAAAGATGGTATTTTTAAATCTTCAGAAAAGTACCCATACTCTCTGCCCAGTTTCCCCTAGTGTTAAGTTCTTACATTATCATGATACATTGGTCAAAGCCAACACTGGTACCTTACTATTTATTAAACTCTAGACTTCGTTTGAATTGTACTGGTTTTTCCACTGCTGTCCGTTTCCTGTTCCTGGGTTCCATCCGGTGTCCAGCATTGCCGTTGTTGTGTCTCTTTAATCTTCTCTGGTCTGGGACAGTTTTTCAGCCTTCCTTTGTTTTTTACGACCTTGACAGTTTTGAGAACTACCAGCTGGGTGTTTTGTAGAATGTCCCTCGGTTTGATGTTTGTCTCATCGTTAGACGGAGGTTATGGGTTTCGGGGAAGAAGAATGTAGAGGTGAGGTGTCCTTATCACATCATATCAGGACACAGGTCTCAACATGACTTGTCACAGATGATGTTAACCTTGATCACCTGGTGTCTTACCATTTCCCCCTTCCCACACTCTGTTCTTTGGAATGCAGACACTAGGTTCAGTCCACACCTCAGAGGGAGAAAGTTCTGGAATGAAGCTCCAGAGGGAGGAGTATCAACATACATTAGCTGGAACTCTTCTGGAAGGAAGATCTGTCCCTTCCTCCAAAGGGAACATTTTAAATTATTACGCCAAGCGTGTATTGTTATGGCAGGCATAAACCAGCACTGTCCTGGGCCACCCTGGGACGTGGCAGAGCTCACAATAGGTAAGAGCTTGGGCTCTTGATTTGGGAGATCATGAGTTAGAGTTCTTGCTCCTCTACTGCAGAGCTGTGTGACTTTGCCCAGATTGCTTCGCCACTCTGAACCCCGGATCTTCTTCCCTCCTAGAGTTGTTTTGAGCAGTAGATGAGCTAATGCCTATAAAACGTCTGGTGCAGAGAAGCCAGGAGCCAAAGCAGTCATGGTCATCATCTAACATGTTTGGTTTGGAAGGTGAGGAAAGGGAAGCTGGGGAAGAAGGAGGGGTTTCCCCTGAGCTCTTCCCTGCTGGGGGCAAAATCTCGCCGTCTCTGCCCCCCTTGCTTTCCCTGACCTCCTTGTCCTTTCTGCCAAATCCTGTGCCCTTGAATGTGACGAGCTCTGTTGGAGCTGCCAGGCCCAGACTGGGAACTGAGTCTTGGGAGTGAGAAGGTAGTATCTGGCTTCTTCTACAAGGTCTGCCAGGAGGGGAGCGCAGGGAAGATTTGGATTCCTCGTGGGTCTAGGGAACACATCCTGTATGCCTACAGGGCTGTTGCCATGTGGGGGGCAGCTCCCTGGCTCCGTTTGAAGCTCAGACTGAATTTCCAATTAAGGGAATCTTTGGGTTAGGAGGGAAAGCAGGGTTGTCTCCCTCACAGGGGTTTTGGTGAGTAATCGAGCTGCAGAGCAACAGGGGGCATCCCCAGCAGCCACCAGACTCCTCGGCCCAGGCAGACCTGGGGTTTCTCTCTGTTGTGGCCTCAAGTTCCTGGTCCTGGGCTTCCATGGATCTTGTCAGCTCAGATTCTAGGATTGGGGTAGCTTTTCCAGGGGGAAGAGAGAAAGTGGAGAAAGTATGTCCCCCTAAAATGGGCTATGGACTGAAAAAGATTCTAGACCTGCAGTCACCGATAGGGTAGTCTCTCGGTGGCTGCTGAGCTCTTGAAATGGGGCCGATCTGAACTGAGATGTGCTGTTAAGGGAGAAATGCACTTACTGGGTTTTGGAGACTTAGCAAGAAAAAAAGTATAAAATAATCTTATATTGATTTTTCATATTGATTGCATGTTGAAATGATTCTTTAGACATATTGGGCTGGGTAGAATGTATCATTATATTATTATTAAGTTAATAATGTTAGTAACATAATTATTAAATTAATTTCATCTGTGTCATTTTACTTTTTTGAATGTGGCTGTTAGAAAATTTAAAAATTACGTATGTGATTCACATTGTATTTTTATTGGACAGTTTTGCTCTAGACCCATCCAGGGCTCCAGGAGATAGTCCAACCCCTTCCCTGACCAGATGGGAGAGTCGCAGTAAGAAAGGGACAGAGAAATACCTGTGGCCACTAAGTGGTCGAGGGGGAACTAGCCTCAGGTCTTCTGATTTTGTGGCTAAAAACTTAAAAAAAATTTTTTTTAATGTTTACTTATTTTTGAGAGAGAAAGAGACAGAGCGTGAGTGGGGGAGGGGCAGAGACAGAGACAGAGACAGAGACAGAATTCAATGCAGTCTCCAGGCTCTGAGCTGTCAGCACAGAGCCTGACATGGGGCTTGAACCCATGAACAGTGAGATCATGACTTGAGCCGAAGTCGGGTACTTAACCGACTGAGCCTCCCAGGAGCCACTAAAAATTCTTTTTGTAATGCCTTTTAAGGTTATAGATCCTGGTGGAGGGAAGCTGGATGTTTGGGGAGTGCCTGAATGTTTCTGGTTGTTATGCCAGCTCTGTGATGATAAATGGCTCCCTTCCATAAGGAGCACAGGGAGTGAGGGGTTAAGAGTGCTGCTTTGGTCTTGTGTTTTGCTTGCTTTATCTTATCTTATCTCCAGACTTCAGTTCTCTCATCTCTAAAAGGAAAATAATGATACTACCTTAAGTCAGAGATTGCACGTGAAGCACTAGCATAGGACTGGAAGAGGAAGAGCCCAGTAAATGTTAGCTGCTTTGCTTGGTCATCGTAGTATTCTTGTTCTCGTTCCTGCTCTTGTGTCCCTAGGGCAGAGCCAGGGGATGGCCCTGCAGGAGTTCTCAGCTGCCGTAGGGTGTGAGGTTTGGAACACCTCAGGTTTTGTGCAGGGTGACATCAGTGTGGCCCTGAGGACAGGACCTGCTGAGTGGGCCTGTCTTCTGCTCCTCTGCTCCCCGCCCCCACATCTCCTCCCTGGACTGGCCCTGGAAGTTCCCCAGTTGAGTGTAAGGTTAGACCTGGTTTGCAGGTTCCTGGGAGGTGATTTGTCGGGTGAGCAGGAGCGTGTGTGTTATGGTGGCTAAGAGTTCGGACTGTGAAGGGGCGCCTGGGTGGCGCAGTCGGTTAAGCGTCCGACTTCAGCCAGGTCACGATCTCGCGGTCCGTGAGTTCGAGCCCCGCGTCAGGCTCTGGGCTGATGGCTCAGAGCCTGGAGCCTGATTCCAATTCTGTGTCTCCCTCTCTCTCTGCCCCTCCCCCGTTCATGCTCTGTCTCTCTCTGTCCCAAAAATAAAAAAAAAAAAAAAAAAAAAAAAAAAAAGAGTTCGGACTGTGATGTTGAATGGACCCAGGTTTGAATCTGGGTTCAGCTTCCCTATAAGCAGTGTGACCCTAGGCAAATTACCTCACCTCTCTGAAACTCACATTCCTCTTCAGTCAAGTGAGAATTAATTGAATCCTTCTTCAAAGTGTTGTTGAAGAGAATAAAAAAAAAAAAGTAGCCCACGTAAAGGGCCTATGTGTTGAAGGCGTGCAAGGTAGTATAAGCTTTACTGTGAATCATGCATCATTCTGTACTAATCTAAGCGTCTTCCCTGAGAATGAAATTGCCCTGAGGGAAAGCCCCATCTTCTGTCACAGTCCTTAGAACTGTGTTTCCGAAACTTGCCCCTTGTGCATGCCACCATCCCAATTCTTGGTACATCCCATCCCCTTTCTACTTACTTTCTTAATATCTTTCTTTAGATCAACTTACTTAAAAGTACTTATATATGTTTATTGAAAAGGAAGACTTTCTAATCACTGTTGAAAATGGAAAACCAATATCATGTTCTGAAACAGAGGTCAAACTGTTACTACCAAAGGTGCTTAAACCAGAAGTCTGCTCTCTTTTTGTTAAAGAGAGACATTGGCAAGAGATTGACAGGTATGAAAGACCTATATGCGCCTGGCCGAGGTTTGTCCTAGACCAATAAGACACATGGGTCTGGCCCTGTTTCCGGCTGGGGCTTTGCACCTGCCAACCCTCATTTCCAGAATCACCAGGGTATGCAGACCCAGGGGGAAGAGGGCCAGGCCTTGGACCTGGTTGGACCAACAACCAGGAGGATGTTGGCAATTTGTTTATTTCATTTTCAATTGACAAACATCCATGTAGTCCTTATTTCTGAGGGCCAGGCAGGATCCTAAGTACCTTATGTGTGTTAACTTAGTTAATCCGCAAAACAACCCTATGAAGAAGGTACTATTTTACCACTTTACAGATGAGGAAACTGAGGCACAGACAGGTTAAGTATCTTAAATATAGTCATTCAGCTGAGTAATGGCAGAACTGGGAACTGACACCCCAGAACCAGAAGACCTGGTTCTAGAATGCTCTTAACTGTTATCTGACCTTTGGCAGGTTTTCTTTCACATACTGATTAGCACTTACTCTTTGCCAGGTTTGTGCTGGGGCACAGAGCACCCAGTGGACCAGTGTGGTCAGCATCCTCTGGGGACTCATAGCTTAGTGGCAAAGACAGACAGGGCTTCAGCACAGCCCATCGTGGGTTGGAGGGAGGTCCAAGGAAAGAACTGCCCCGGGGGTGGTCTGGGAAAGCTCCCTGCAGGTGTTGGGTGACTCTGGCTGGGAGTTTGCCGGATGGAGAAGAGGGAGAGAAAGGTCGCTTCAGGTAGAGGCACGGAGGTGGGAACGTGTGTGGTGTATTTTGGGAGCAGTGAGTCATGGGGAGCTGGAGCGGGCGGGGAATAGACTGGAGATAAGGCTGGGAAGGCAGCCGAGGGCCAGGGTAGGACGGGCTGTGAATGCCAGCTTGAGGAGTGTCAGACGTGCGGTGTGCGGGCACTGCTCTAGGTGCCCAGCTGAATTCACTCATCTCATGCTAATGGTGGCACATGGAGATTTCTTTAATATGCTTCAAGTCACACAGCTAGTAAGTGCTGGGGCGGAGATTCTGGCCCCAGCGTCTGCATCGTCCTCCACCATACTACCATTTCACATACAGCGAACTTCTCTCTCCTTTTTCTTTTTTCCTTTTCTTTTTTTTACATTGCTCAGAACAACATACTTGTTAAAATTAAATGATATTCAGAATAATAAAAGATAAAAAAGGAATCAAACCCCTCTCCTACTTCTGTCTCAGCCACACCTCCGGCGTGACCATTGTTAAGCGTTCACTTACAGCCCTCTTCCTCTTACCTATTCTGAGTTTGTTGTTTTCTTTTGCAACGAGGATTACCTCTATAATGGTCTTTAGCTTGATTTTTTGGCTTCATGTGTTTTGAGGAGTTTTTTTTCCTATCTTCTACACATAAATCTTCCCTGTTCTTAACAGCTGCTTACTATTCCGTCGTTTGGAAATACCATGATTTATTTAACCAGATCTCTCTTGAGGGACATTGAAACCATTTCACGCTTTCACACTGACAAAAAAGGCTGTAGTGAACCTGCTTGGACACATACTCTTGCTCACAGAAGAGTAGGCTGGCGAAAGGGATGGCTTAGCCCGTTCCCTTATTCCATCAGGGACATTCGACCGTCCTTGGAATGCATGGGAAATATGATGCCAGCTAACCCGGGTCTTTGCAAGGAACTGAACTCTTGACGTTCACTGTCAAAATGTGAATATGGTGGTCTCTCTCCTCCAGTACTCAAGGATTTACACAAACAAGCAGAAATCCAAACCATTCCTGTCTGATGTCCCCCCACCATATCTGTTCAATAGATATTTAAGAATAATTGTTGGATTGTTAGCCTGCTGGCATGCCCCCCATGTCTCTGCCTGTCCTTGCTTGCACAGATCTGCACTTATGGGTTACAGTCCCAGAAGCAGAATTGCCAATTCAAAAAGAATGTGCGTTTTTATTATTACCAGAGCCCCAGTTAACCTCCTAAGGGGTTGCACCAAATTTATACCCTCCCCCCACCACCAGTAGTGCCCAGGAGGGCGGTTTTCCTCAAACTCTCACCAACACCATGTATCATCAGTCTTTTGCATCCTTGCCAAATTATTTGAGCACAATCAGGTGTTCCATAAACCCAGTGACCACCATCAACTACCCATGGTCATAGAGGCAAAAGTTAGCCCTTAGCTTGCCTCTTGAGGTTCCTCCTTGGCCTGGGGTTCCATTGAGGGGGATTAAACTCCCTGCAGAAGGTCTTGAGGATGTTGGAAAGGCCCCTGACACTCGACTCCTGCCTTCCATCACATCCCTCCTTGGAGAATTGCCAGTGGACAAAATCCCTTTGCTCCCAGAGACTGAAGACTGGGGTGAATGGAATGTCCTGAGTTGTCAGAGCTGGTCTCCTGTGACATACAAGAGGCAGCTGTGACTCCAAGGCCGGCCTCTGAGCTGAGTGGTCTGGGGAGACAGAAGACCTTACTTGGGCCCCTGGCAGCAAGAAGATGTTCAAACTATGAGGCAGTGTACTTGGGGGAGCCAGACGTTCTAAGCTTGGAGAAAGGGAAACCAGAGAAAAGACCCAGTGAGCTCCTATCACTCCTCAGAAAAAGCCTGTCAGAACTGGACTTTAGGGAGAACACAGCCCAATGTGCCCATGTCACAGACGGGGAAACTAAGGTCTGGAAAGGGAGAGGCACCCAACCAGGGGCATGCAGTGAACCAGGGGCAGAGGAAAGAGAGAGAGAGAGAGAGGCATGGCTGGAGGGCTCTGGTGAAATCTCAGTTGACTTCTGGGTCACATTTAACAAATCAACTAGGAAGAGAACAGGGCTCTGGGAGGTGGAAAGGCATGGTTTTCTCTCCCCTACCCTTAGCCCTTATAAACTAGGCTTGCAGTCCCGTTCCAGAACCTTTCCAGCTTGATTTTTTAGCCTCAATAGCAGAGTCAGAAAACAGGCCCAACAGCCTGCACGTTCAGGAGAAGAATGCTGCTTTCTTTCAATGCAAGTGTTTCCCCACATCCTGTGAAAGGTCTGACCACACGAAGCCAGTGCTTGGCCCCTGACTCTGGCACTTGAGTGGAGCTCCAGCAGCACAGGGGATGCAGAGGGAAGGCAGTGGCTCGAGGGCTCAGCTCAGGGCTGGGCTGCCTGGGTTCTAGTCCTGGACACTGGCTGGCCACATGGGCTAGTGACTCCCCTGTACCTCCGTTTCTCTAAGATGGGATCCTGAGAGAACCTGCCTCGTGGGCATATGAGAAGTCAGTGCTTGGCACAGATCAGTGCCCCGTTCCCACCACTGTGTGCCAGGCTCTGTGCTGATGCCCTTTATACACACCATCTCATTTAGTCCTCACAGTGAGGTGCTGTTTATATGTAATAAATAACCCATTGTGTAGGCCAGGAAACTAGCCCAAAGGCCTAAAATAACTGACACAACCAGTCTTTGAATTCTCAGATCCGGACTCTGCCCGCTTAAGCACAGGTGAAAGAGGGGAAGTCCTTCAGCTTCAAATCATTATCCTGCCCATCTGACATTCGGTGCCTGGGCCTTGGCACCTGGCTGGCCTTTTGTATGGCAGAGTAGTTGAGGGGATAGGCTGGGAAGATGGGGAAATTGAGGTTCGAATCCCACATTGTTACATCACTGTGTGTCCTTGGTCCTCTCTGAGCCTCTAGAGAGGTATGTTCCCACCTGTAGAGTGGGGACAGTGTCAGCCTTGCCTCCTAGGTCATGGTGGGGACTAAATGAGGGAGTGTGCTTAGAGGGTTTGTATGGTCTTGGTGCTCAGCAGGTGCTTGGTGAGTAGAGGCCATGGCCAGTTTTATCATCAGAAACTCAGGCAAGCGGAACATGGAGAGGCCAGCAGGCTCTTCCTCCAAGCTCATCTGTCCCCAAGTGCAAGCCCTTTTGCTCCCCTGGGTTTCCAAAGCCCAGTCCAACTTCCACTCGACTTCCTAAGTCCACACCAGTGAGTCCCTGCCATTGGGAGAGGAGTTAAAAATAAAGCCCAGTCTTCAAATCCTTCAAGTAAACACCCAGCTCTCTAAAAATAGTGCCTTTGCAACTGGTCTCCAGAGCCAGGCTGGCCTTGAGGGATAGAACTTGGCGGACCTGGTTCTCACAGTCAGGCAGGCACGGGCCAAGCCTCTATACCACCCCACCTTGCCACCAAGCCTCTGGTCCCAAGGGGGATCCACGTGTCTCCAGCCCCTTTTGCCTGTCTCCACTATCACCAGCCCGGTGCTGGCCACCAGCCCCTCTCGCTGCAGAACTGTAAGGGCCCCTCAGCAGCTCTTCACTCCTCTTGTTGCCCTGTACTCTTCTCTGCACAACAGTTGGAGTGAGCTTTTGTAAATGTAAGCCTGAGCATGCCACTCTGGTAAGCAAAACTTTCCTGGGGCCCTTAGTTTGGGTTCCCCCAAAAGCAGAGCCTGAGGCAGGGATTTGGGTACAGGTAGTTGATTTGAGAGGTGATGCAGGAAGAAGGTAAGAGGGGTAAGTGGGTAGAGTAGAGACAGGGAAGAAGGAAAAGCCAGTCTAAGGGTGTATTGCTGAGGCATTACTACAGGCCACAGGGAATGGATGGGCTGGGACCTTAGTATAGAACACCCCCAGATTGTCACCTGAAGGATGGAGGGTGGGTGGACAAAGCATGGCCCACCCACTCCAGCCCCCCAGTCCCTGAAGATTTCCCCTGGGGGTATAAATCCTTGTCTACTTCCTGGTGTGCTTGCACTTGGGGTGGGGTTGCAGGGGCCTCCTGCAGCATAAGAGTAGGCTCTGGGCAGAAAGCAGAAAGCTGTGCTTGGGTGAGACACCAGCAGTGCCAGGGGAATGTGTGTAACTTCCCTCCACAGCAGCAGGTGAAATTAGGAGAACACTGAGGAGATGTGATATGGGCATCGGGGATGTCTGCTTCTGGGAGAAATTGCAGATTTCTTTCTTTGGCCCATAAGCCCCTTCCTGTCTGGCTCCAGCTGACCCCACCAGCCCCATCTCACGTGCTCTCCCTGTCACCCAGCCTCAGCCACAGTTCCTCCAAAGGGTTCTTCTCTTTTCTGCCTCTGGTCCTTTGCATATACTGTTCATGTTGCCTGAAATGGCCCTTACTCTTTACCTTGCTAACAACACCTTCTCATTCATCAGGCCTCACTCAGCTCAAATGTTGCTTCCTCTGAGCTCTCTTCTGGTTCGGCTTCCCTGTGTTATGTGCCCCTGCTTCAACTGCAGCCCTCCTGCCATTGTCTGTATCCATCCTGTGTTTTCTGCTAGGTTGTATACTCCTTGAGGGTAGGGGTCCTGCCTGCCGTGTTCACTGCCTGGTACCAGCACCTGTCATGGCACCCAGCACGTAGTGGGGCTCAGGAGGTGTTGCTGACTAAGGTTAGGTCCCAAACATCTCATGATGGGAAGGTCTCAACATCTCCATTTGACTCATTAAAGCTCATTTAAGCCTTCAGATACATTCAACAAATGTTTATTGAGAACCTGTTATGTGTCAGGTAGTGTTCTAGGCTCTTGGGGAAGGAAAGCTAAAGATCCTGACCTTCATGGAGTTGAAATTCTAGTTGAGCAGACAGAAGAAGTAAATTATAGAGCATGGGGTAGGGGGTGAGCCGCCTTGTTACATAAGTGGTCAGGGCAGGCCTCCTTGAGAAAGTGATACAAAGGAGTTGAAAGAATCAGCCGGTGGGATGTCTGGGGGAAGAGCAGCCCAGCCACGTGCGGGCAGAGCCAGGAGGAAGCTCCAAGGTGTGCATGTGCCTGGTGTCCTCTGGGAACAGCAAGGAGACCAGCATGGCTGATGTGGAGTGGGAGAGGAGATCAGTAGCAGAAGAGGCCAGAGAGAATGTGGGGCTGGGGCAAGGACACGTCACTATATCAGCATGGGAGCCATTGGCCACGTGTGGCAGTTTAAGTTTATGTTAGTTGAAATGAAATAAATCGAAAGCTCCATTCTTAGGTTGCATTGGACATGTGTCAAGCCCTGGTAGCTACTGCATTGGACAGCACAGACAGAGTCCGTTTCCCCCATTGAAAGCCCTATTGGACAGTGCCTTGGTGGGGCCTGCGACCTTGCCCGTCCATAGCTGGATGCACATCCGGGGGTCCTTTCCTCACCTCCCAAAGTGGGTATGATTAAAGCATGCAAACACAGACAATGTCAGAATGCCTTTCCCAGCATCCTTGCCAGGTGGGCCTTCAGTCACTGCTTCTGTATCTCCAGGCAGAGGAGACACCCCTCCTGAGAAGGTCCAGGCCAACCTTGGAGAGCTTTGACTTGGGTTTGCTAAAACCAGAAGAATGTTTTGCCTCTCTGTACCTTCTGAGCATCAGACCCAGTTCTGCCCTTGGGGCCTGTATCAGTTAGAACGGTACTCAGCCGCCGGTGTCAGAACCTGCCTTTAGTGTCTTAGCGTCTGGGCTGACCTTCTCCCATAAGATCAGAGAGGCCATACAAGGCTGTCGCGGCAGCCCCGTGATGCCCACAGTGACCTGCCTCCAGCTGTCTTCCCCCCCCTGCTCTCCTGAGCATGTGTCTTGTGCCCTCGTCCTCAGAGATGGCCACCACATCCCCTGGCTTCACCTCTGCATTCCAGGGCAGAGGTCACAAGGCAACAACTCCTCTTCATGGGTAAGTGAACCCCACCCCAGGGACTGACATCTCATTCTCCAGAACGGATTGCATGGCCTTAACTGCATGTAAGGAGTCTGGGAAAATGAGTATTTTTAGCCAGACATGTTTCCTAAACAAGATTAGCCTTCTGTTAGTGGGGAGCATGGAGAAAATGGATATTTGGTGAGCAGCTGGCAGTGTCTGCCCTTGACCCACATCCCTGCAGAGATTTAAAGACTGTCTTAACTGCCCCAGGTTCCCTTTCGTTGGCCTCTGCTCTCAGGTCTCCTCACTGACTCCATTTTCCAGGTGGAGAAACAGAGGCACAGACATACATCATCTGGTGTCAGAGCACAGGTTTGGGGGCCGGATAGACAACACTGGCTCCTTGGGCTGTGGAATGTGGAGGAAAGCAGTTTAGTACTTACTGCTAAGGGTGTTGTGAGGCCCAAACAAGGTAACCCAAGAACTACCCACAGTGCCTGACACACAGCAGTCACGCTGTAGAGGCAGTTGCTGTCTTTATTATTGTACTTGTTACCGCTCTTACTTCAGTGAGTCCTTCTGGTGGTGTTGAACGAGGAACCAGGGAGCCCGGACCAGGTGAGCTCTCGGCTGGGGTCGCCATGGTGTTCCCATAATGCCAGCAGTCACTCCAGGGAGAGCCTCTCTCTGTACATCTCGAGAAGGGATGTGGGGTGGGGCCACAGAAGAGGAGGGGCTTCAGTGGGATCCATCTCCACAGCCACCTTTGGCCAAGCCACATCCTGTGTGAGGGCTGTCACATTACTGCTGAGCGCCGTTCCCATCAGCCCTGGCTCGGGCAACCCTGACTGGGAAGGGGGTGTTACCCCAAGATCGTGGAAGCCCGCTGCCTAAACTGTACCCTGTAGGACTTGCAGCCTTGCTAGAAGCCTGGCTAGGGGTGGGGGCCCTTCAGCTCTGACCCACCTGGGAGAGGCTCAGAAATGCCAGAGAAGGGGATTTGTCGGAGGCTAACCTGGGACAGCCCCGCTGAGCTCCAGGCCTGAACAGTCCTTGCCTAATCACCCCAACTGGGGTGGGTACAGAGACAACCATCGTGTAGCAGAAAAGCCACCCTGGAGCCTGAATTACTTCTTCCCTTATTTTTTCTTAAATAGGTCACATGTTCCTTTGGTTCAGAACCCCACAGTTACACAAATGTAGAGGGGCACCTGGGCGGCTCACTCGGTTAAGCATTCAGCTCTTAGTTTGGGCTCGGGTCACGATCTCACGGTCATGGGATGGAGTCCTGAGTCAGGCTCCGAGCTGGCAGCGTGGAACGGGCTTGGGATTCCCTCTCTCTGCCCCTCCCCCACACTTGCATTCGCTCACTTGTACCTGCTCTCTTTCTTTCAAGATACATAAACTAAAACAAATTTTTTTTTTTAATGTTGAGTCCATCTCCTCTCCCTGTCCTCCTCGTGAGGACACCTCCACACCCCATGGGCAGCGACTGTTTGCAGTTTCTTTTCTTTCCTTCCAGTTACTTTGTGCATCCCACTATGCAGGTGGGACCCAGGAAATGGACCATGGCTGACCTCCAAAATGGCAGTTTCATACAGTTCCACCTGAGGTGGAAATGCACACTTGGATTCCTATTTCCCTCTTTCTTACACAAAAGATAGCATATCCCGCATACTGTCCTGAACTTTGCTTTCTTCTCTGTGCGTGAATTGGAGATCTTTCCCTAACTTCCAAAATAAAGACCTTGACCAGTTTAACACCTGCGTCGTATTCCATTGTATGGCTGGGTCACAATTGATTTAATCAGGCCCCTCATGCTTGAACATGATCATCTGGGTAGCTTCCGGAATTTTGCTATGTTAAATAAAGCTGGACACTCACCATTTCTCCCACGGGTCAGTGTATCTCTAGGATAAATTCCCCAAAGGGCAGTGACTGGATCAAAGGCTCCCTGTAGTGGTTGTCCCATTTTATCTTCCCATCCACATTAAATGAGGGCGAGAAGGCCTCTGCCACTGATGTCCTGAATGACCTTGGGTAGGTCCCTGCCCTCTGTGGGTCTGTTTCCTGGAGCACTGAACTCTCCTTTACTTGTCCTTGGGAAAAATAGCCGACCCAGATTCGTCTCCTTGCTTGGCCTTTCCCATGCCCCAGCCACATGCAGCTATTGTTGCCACAGCTTCTTTGGGAAATGATTTCAGCCCTGGCCAAGGCCACGGCGGCCCAATGAGGTCAGCATGGAAGAGCGGGCAGAGGGACCAGCATGGTCAAAGGCACAGAGGTGTGGCAGCATGGAGTGAGGCAGGGTTTCCCAAATGCCAATCACTGATGGACCTTCCTAAGCCGTGCCGTAACCACGTGCCATCTGGTTATTATTTCCTTGCTGTTTTAAAAATGTTTTTAACTTTCTTAAACCTACATTTATTTTTATAAAAGAACTTTTTACATCACCATAAATAGAAATCCAGTGTTAGATAAAAAGTTAGCAAAAAAAGAAAAAGAATAAAAAGGCGTGTGCACACACACAAGAAGAGAAAAATACAATGGAGCAAAGCATCATTAAACCATCCCTCTGACTGTTGCTCACTGAAAGCTCAGATCAAGACTGCTTGCTACAGTGCACTCTCTGCTAAAAAATGAAAGGTAAGAGACTCATTAAAGACATATAAGCATCAGAGGAGTCTTTCTCATTGATGAAATCAGGACATTTGAATTTGAATTTTATTTTTTTATTTTTGAGAAAGAGAGAGAGAACGCAAGCAGGGAAGGGGCTGAAGACACAGAATTGAGCAGGCTCCAGGTTCTGAGCTGTCAGCACAGAGCCCAATACAGGGCTCAAACTCGTGAACTGTGAGATCATGACCTGAGCTGAAGTTGGACGCTCAACTGACTGAGCCACCCAGGTGCCCCTGAAATTTGAATGTTAAAGAACAGTATTACCTGATGAATGTCCTGGTACCACCTATCAGTTTTGGTCCTACCCGTGGTAAGCATTCCACACTTTATAGACATCGGCCTGAAGAGACAGATTTCTCCTCTCCCTCCTCCCGGATCCTCAGAAAGAGAGAGGGAAAGTCGATCTTGAAGGGCCTGTGGTCCAGGGACCAGACTCTGTGGAATTCTGGGTGAGAGGCGCCCGAGCTTAGACAGGCTTGCACACAGTAGGCACTCAATGCTTGTCAGTGACTGACTTCTCAGTGAGCCTGAGGGGCTCTTATGAAAGGATGGGCGTTCAGACTAACAGGTACCTTCCTGGATCTTGTGCAGAGAGGACATGGCTTCCTCTTGCTCTGTCCTCCTGTGGCAAATGGTTTACCTCACAGCTGAGTCTTGCTGGGAGAGCACTGGAAGAGGAGCCACACAGAGTGGAGAGGAGGAGCACAGGACCAGCCTCATCTTCTGCCATCTCTTCATTCGTTTGTGGGATGCAGACACGCACACAGGGGAACAGATCAAGCCCAAATTTGTTTCCTGCTCATATAAAATCCAAAACTGGTGCCCTCATTGGTGGACAGCGCTCTTTCAATTGATTCAGGTGCCCGGACTCCTTCCATCTGTGGCCCCGCCATCTTCTACACTTGGCTTCCAGGGTTGACCTGCTCTTCTGCATCAAGCCAGTGAAAAGGGAGAACACCCGGAAGGATGCAAGTGGGTGGTTTTTATTGGCCAGCCAGGAAGCAGGGCTTGTCATGTCCTCTCACATTCCATTGGCCAGAATCCAGTCACAGGACCACACCTTCTGCAAGGGAGGCTGGGGAACATCCTAAGTGTGTGCCCAGGAAGAAGAGGAAACCGGCTCGATGAACTGAAAACTGGTCTCAGCTTAGCGAACATGGCACTCAAGGTCCTTTATCATCTGCCTCTGTCCTATGTTTTCATTCACTCATGACATTAACATTATCAGGCTGAACTTTTCTCGGTTTCTTAAATTGTGTGTGTGTGTGTGTGTGTGTGTGTGTGTGCGTGTGTGTGTTTAGTTTATTTATTTACTGGGGTGGGGAGGGCAGAGAGATGGGGAGGGAGAGAATACCAAGCAGGTTCTGCACTGTCAGCACAGAGCCCGATGCAGGGGTCGATCTCACAAAGCGAGAGACCATGACCTGAGCCTAAATCAAGAGTCAGATGCTTAACGGACTGAGCCACCCAGGCCACCCTGTGTGTCTCTTAGTTTTAACACCTCATGTGCCTTGGCTTTCACAGTTCCCTCTATTTAGAACAGCCTTTCCTCACTTCTTCCCTGTCTTCTCTGACTGACCAGCTTACAGGGGTGTGGAGAGCATGACCACAGCCCCAGCCACTCTCCCACCTCCTTCCTAAAGCCGATTGCAGGTTTTCTTTTATGCACCGATGCCACTCCCCGAATTGTCCTGTGATAGATAGGGGATCTATAGTCAGAGATGGAAAACCTCAAGAGCTCTGGCTAGAAAGCTGGGAACCTGTTTCTCAAAGTCGTGGGAACTGTCCCGGGAGGAGGAGGAACACAAGGGTCTGAAAGTGCGGAGACAGTTAACTGTTTTATAGTTCATGTCTGTTCCGAGGAGTCGTGTGCTCAGGAAGTAGCTCTTGGAGGGGCGGGTGGCGAGGGGAGGTGGGAGCCTGTTTCCTGGAGGCCGCTGATCTCCGTGGTGTAAATACTGCCACCGTGGCCCATTTCACGCTCCCGAAGTGCAGAGTTGGGAAGACAGGTGACAAGATGGGCTGTCTCGAGCAAGAGCTTGGACGAGCAGTTCCCGTACGTGGCTCGCCCAGGGCTCAATTCCTCCATCGGCTCTAGGAGCCTGAACATTATCCAAACTAGATTGTTTTCCTGTCGATCTGCTCTATGTGTCTGTCAGCTTCTTATGGCCAGGACGGTGCCCTTTGTGTCCCCCGTTGCACTGTTGGATGCCCACACGCACGTAGGAGGCACCCAGGAGGCACCCTGCCCAGGGTGGGCAGGAAGAGGGATGGAACAAGGTGGGGCTGAGGAGCCCAGTGAGGGGGGCCGTTATGCTCTGTGACTTGTTGGCCATGTGAGCTCAGGCGGATCCCTCCCCCTCTGTTTCCATCCTCTGTTCCAGCCAGGCAGGCCTATCACTGCACAGTAATGATGATGGTAATGTGTCTACATTCAACAAAGTTCTATTCAGCACCTATTCTGGGCCCGACTCTGTTCTAGGTGCCAGGGATTCTGCAATGAACTAAACATAAAAATCCCTTCCTCGTGGAGCTTACGTCCTATGTTTGCAACATGCCACAAACTGAGTGGGCTTTCACAGGCACTGTCTCATTCAGCTTCCAGAAACCTCGCAGGGCTCCATTTTCCTGCTACAGGAAGTGAGGTGAAATAGAGTCATGTGAGGAGCCGGAAGTCAGTCAGGGCATGAAGGACGAGGATAGGATTTAGACCCCGGCATCTGGTCCCAGGACCTGGTTCTTAGCCATCACATGCCCTTCCCTACCCACAGGGCCCTTTCCTGCCCACCTCTCTGCCTTTGCCCAGGCAGACCCGCGTGCCCTCCCTGGCATGCCCTCTCCACATTGGATCCCTTCCTGTGAACATATCCTTCAGGCCACCTGCAACCTGACTCCTCCCTGATGGTGTCTTTTCTGTGTCTCTGGCCTTGTCTCCAAATCCTTCCTTGTTACCCGGCCAACCGTGGTTGGCCACTAGGAATGGAATCCTTTGCTTCTTTACTCCCTTGAGACACCTCTTTCTCCTCCCCCTTCACCCCACCACCTCAGGGCCCAGGCATGGACCCCACATGAAGAGTCTAATAAACATCTCTATTAACGCACGGAAATCCTTGACTTTTCCCTTGGACTCTGAGCAAAGTTGCAGCTTTAAATGTCTTCAGGTCTTCCTTGTGTGGGTTATCTATTCTTCCCGAACAGTCTGAATATCAGATCTGTTAGACAAAAGCTCAACAGCCCTTATGTACACCTTCCATGTGCTGGGTCTGCCCAGTGCTGCAGGGCTTACAGAGTAACAGACACAGTCTCCTGTCTCCAGCCTCAGCTGGCACCTTAGTGTGGTCAAGGCTGAGATTACCACACGGCTTCAGGTGCCTGGGACGGTCCTGACTCATGCTAGGTGTAATTATTAGCAGCCTCCCCTTCACCCTCAGCTTCCCTGGTTTGGATAAGCTCTCCAGTCACCCTAAACAAAGCCTCTGACTGCTCTAAGCACATTGCACATTCCAGTGCATGTGACCCTCCCAACCCTATGAGGTTGGTTGTGTTATTCACCCCTTTCAAAGAAGGGGAAACCGAGGGACAGAGTGATAAAAGTAACTTGCTCAGGTCACACAGCTTGGAAGAAGCAGAGCTAGGTTTTGAACCCAGATCATCTGGGGCCAGAGTGTTCTCGCTCAACCACTATCTGAGCATGAACTTTTCTTTTTTCTTCTCTTTTCTTTTCCTTTCTTTTCTTTTTTCCTTTCCTTTCCTTTAACTTTCCTTTCCTTTCCTTTTCTCTTTTTTCTTTTCTTTTCTTTTTTGAGAGAGAGAGAGAGGATGCAAGTGATCAAGGAGCAGAGAGGGGGGGGAGAGAGAGAGAGAGAGAATCCCTCGAGGGCAGAGAGAGAGAGAGAGGTGGGGCTCATGCTCACCCAAAGTGTGGCTTGTGAGCTCAGATTTTCTAAGAGGTTTTTGTTGATCCTGTGCTCAAGCCCAGATGTGTTCCCCCTCCTCCACCCCACACACTTATCCTAGTCAGGACTCTGCTGTGACACAGTTTTGTGACAGGAGGACAGCAATGGAGCCAGATTCTCCTCTGGAGTCTGGCACAGTGCCTGAGCCAAATAAAATCTCTGGAAATGCTTTTTGAACCAAGGGATGCGATTCTGTAGGATGGGGGCTGGGTTTGGCCCCTCTCTGTGGTTTTTTCCTCCCCATCCTTGTGGTGACAGAGATGCCAGCCCCCAGGAACAGTTGTCGCTGCCTGGAATTCCTTCCCAAGGCTCCTTATCAGTTTTCACAGCAGCCTGGAGTAGGATGAGGGGGGTGTTGGGGATATTCAGGACTGCTCTGGAAAAAGCTGGAATGCCAGAGCCCAAGCCCCACCTGGGGAGGGGCCGGAGGTGGGGGAGGGTGCTGGGCAGGGAGGCCTCAGCTGTCACATTCCTCAGGCTCACAGAAAGCTCTCCTGGGCGCCTTGTCCTTATTTGGGCAGGAGATGTCTGCTGACTCTGGCCTGTGGGATGCCATGACTGGCTGGCTCACCAGGCAGGTTGGGGGGCAGCGGGGGTGGGGGCGTGGGGCGTGCAGAGCACTCCTGGAACCAGATCAGTGGGCTCTTGGACCAGCAATCCCAATGGAAAGTTCAACCCTTGGGGAGAAAAATCACTCTCTAAGTAATAATTACAAAAATAGTAGCTACCATTCAGGGTACCTATGGTACACAGAGCACTGAGTGAAGCCAGTCTGTAACCTCCAGGGGGTAAATGTCTCCTACTCATGGCTATACTCCCAGATCTACCCCAGGACCTGGCACACAGTTGGGGCTTAGTAAATACTTGTCACGATGGAGTGAATATACACTTCACATTCCACAGTTCACTTGATCCTCACAGTAATTCTAGTGGTGGCTAATTATCAACCCGTTTTACAGGTGGTAAGGCTGAGATTTACAGAGGTTTTGTGATTTGGCAAAGGTCATGAAACTTGGAACAGAGGGTGCTGGGGTTTGAAGCCAAGGTCTCTGATCCCAACACTAACTAACTAATGTTCCCACCTTCTTATATTGGCGGTAGCCACACTGGAATTCCTGGCTTTCCCCCTTTATTGGCTGTGGGGGTTGGATCCATTACATAACCTCGTCACCCTGAGTTTTCTCACCAGTGAAATGGGAATCGATAGTGATATCTACCTTGGAGAATATCGTGAGGCTTCAGTGGAGTAACGCATTTAGCATCGTGCTCAGCACACAGTAGGGGCTTAACATGTGTTGTCTGTTAGTAATGTGGTGATGGCTCTCAGGATTCAGCATCCTTCTCACTGGATGCGACCCAGGCAGCAGAGTGGACAAAAGATGGGGCCATCTCCCGGCGGGCTCTGTCCCCTCCTGGAGCACAGTGACAATCATGGCCCTGTAGAGAGAGCCATTCCTAGCCTGTCTGAAGCCTTTCAGATTCCCAGAGCAAGAGACTGGAAGGGGTGTGGGTTTTACCCTGTGTTAATATCTGGTGTGCAATCATGCTCTTATGTCAGCTCGATTGACCGAAGTTTCCATGAGCACCTACTGTGTACCCAGGTCTGGGCTGGTGCCCAGAAGCAGGGCCTGCTGCCGTCCCTCAAGGAGCCTGTGGCCACACTGTGGAACAGCAGCAGAGTGGGGTGTCAGAGAAACACAGGTTCTGGAGCCAGACTATCAGGATGCCCATCCCTGGCTGGCCGTGTGCCCCCGAGCCAGTTACTGAAATTGCCCAGAGTCCTGCTTTCTCATCTGCACACCGAGGGTGATAATCGTATTTCCCATCCAGTTGTTTGTGTTTAGTGATGTAATGTGTCTAAGCACCTAGACTGGAGCCTGTCACATAGTAAGTGACCCTTCTAACATGTCTGTAACAGAGCTAACCATCAGCATGATTAATTTTCAAATATTGAAAATGATCAGGGGCACCTGGGTGGCTCAGTCAGCTAAGTGTCCTTGATTTTGGCTCAGGTCATGGTCTTGCGGTTTGTGGGTTTGAGCCCCGTGGCAGACTCTGTGCTGACAATGGAGCCTGCTTGGGATTTTTCTCTCTCCCTCTCTCTGCCCCTCCCCTACAGGTGCACTTTCTTTCTCTCTCTCAAAATAAATAAACATTTAAAAAATAATGATCACACAGGTCTCTCTGGGTCTCCGTTACTCCATCTTATAACTGTGTTATTAAATGAGAAGAGATGTGTGAGTCTCACAGTCCAATATGTAATGCATATAACACATTTACCTAACAAATATTTACTGAGCACCTGTTACGTACCTGCTACTGCTTTGGTAGAAACACAGCAGTGAGGCTCCTGCCCCTTTTGGGGGCTCACAGACCAAGTGGAGGAAGAGAAAGTGACCTTGCAGCTAAGTGCAGGGGACTGCAAGAACAGAGAGCTGGCAGTCAGAGTAAGCTTTCCTGAGAGAGCGTTCCGAAGGATGAATAGGAGTTTGCCAGATGACAAGATGAAGGAGGGAACAGGTGTTCCCAGGAATGGGAGCAGCCTGTGTAAAATCCCCAGAAGTGAAAATAGTAGAGCACATGTGGGGACCTGGAAATTTCTGGCTGTCTGGAGGGCTGGTTTAAATGAAGGCCAGAGAGGTTGGCAGGGGCTAGGTCATGAAATCATATGCATAGCATAATAATGCATTTCTACATCATCCTCCAGGCTCTGGGAAAGGCACTGAGGGGGCTTCGGCAGAGGGTCAAGATCATGTTTACTGGGGGTAGACTCTGGGGAGTGCTTCCTGAACCAGATGGGGCATAAGAAGGAAAACTTACATCCAAGGTTAGCATCCAGCTGAACACTCCTGTAGCATCATACCAATTGTTAACATTTTGTAATAGTCTGATTTGTGTCAATTTGCAGCCATCAGCTCCCCTGAGCCCCCTAAGTGCTCTCCACCTCCCATTACCGTCCTGTACACCTGGCCTCTTGCCCAGGATATTGACTTCCCCAGACCCAGCAACTAAGTGGTTAACCACCTGGCACACTACTCTCATTGGTTGGTGCCCACCCCCCATAGCACTTGCTCAATATTTTTAATATCCCTCTGCTGTATACATCTTAGTCAAGTTCCGGTTCTAAGAAAACATTGTAGAACATCGGATAGAGCAGGACCAGATCGGGAAACTTGGATCTTAGCCCAGTCCTTGTCCTCTTCCTGCTGGGTAAGCAGGTGAGACGGGGCCATCCTACACTGGCTGACACAGGCTTGGGAATCAGGCCAACCTGGGGTCTAGAGCGCTTCCTGGCTATGTGGCTCTCCCTGTCTATTTAGTGGACATAATAATACTATCCTTTAGGGTTGTTTTCAGGAATAAATTAGATCATTTAAAAATCCTAGCAGTCATAGATGTTAGGTTTTTTAAATTTTATTTATTTATCTATCTATCTTGCAATAGGAATACTATATGCACATTCAAAAGATCTAAAAGGGCTGTATCAGTCAGAGTCCTGGCAGGAAGGGATATTTGCAAAGAGTTCAGCTGCAGACAGTTTCATGAAGCTACTGGATTTCCCCCCACCTTTATTGAGCTATAATTGACATATAACACTGTATACAAGGTGTTGATTTGCCTCACTTATATATTGCAAAATGATTACCACCCTAGCATTAGCTAACACCTCCATTGTGTCACATAATATTTAAAACCTACTCCCTTAGCAACTCTCAAGCATATAATACGCTACTGCTAACTATAATCACCATGCTCTATATCGGGTCCCCAGAACTTATTCATCTTATAACTGGATGTTTATACCAGGTAGGCAGGAAATTAACCAGGATATTGAGGTACCCAGGACCAGCAATGATGGGAAGCCATTAGTTCCCTGGGTCTGACAGAGCCAGGGGAGGAAATGGTGTTACATTAGAGCCGATGGGTGCAAGCTGTGGAGGAGAGAACCCCCCTGAAGAGGAACAGGGAGCCGCTCCCTCTCCCTCCTCCAGCCCTCGGCTGGTGCCCCCATCAGCTAAACCCAGCTGGAAGCCAGAGAGCAAGGGCGCTGTGAATGCAGACCGTGGAGGAGGGTCACCCAGGGTGCAGAGCAGGGTGGAGAATGATGTGTGAGCTGAGGGGGGAGGAGATGAGGCAAAAGGAAAGTCCCCAGCTCAAATGAGAGTGTGTGTGTGTGCTCACGCATGTGTATCTTCCTCCCTTCCACCTCCCCCCACCCCCAGCCATCTAGTTCCCATCCCAGTAAGCAGCCTTTATGACCAATTTCTTATCTATCCTTCCAGAAATATTCCACATATAGAAGAGCAAACTCACTTGTTTGTTTACACAAGCGTTGCATACAATATATGTTAATTTACACCTTGCTCCATAACTTGACCTATCAGGATTCACTCTGTTTTAAAGATCTATCTCATTCTTAGTACTGGCTGCGTAAAGTCCTTCAAGTGGCCGTACCAGAGCGTAGTTAACCAGGTCCCTACTGCTAGCTTTGGGTTTGTTTCCAGTCCTTTGCTGTTACAAACCATGTTGCCATAAATGCCTTTGCAATATGTCATTTCCAGCGTATCTGTTGGCCAGATTCCCAGAAGAGGAATCACTGGCACTGAAAAGAGGTAGATGCCAAATTTCTAAAGGAAAAAGCTGAGCAGTTTGAAAGCTAAATACGAATATACAGAAACACAGAAAATTATTTAAGTGTAAAATCTGTAGTAGTGCACTCCTTTAGTGCACCCTCTGTGCGAGCCACTGCTGTGTATATTCTAATTTTCGTAGCAACCCTAGGAGGTAGTAAGGGGTCTTAGCACCCAGTTTCAACATGTGGTGGTGGGGGGCGTGGTTCCCCCCCACGGCACCAAGCAGTTCACCGACACTAGCTGGGGCTCTGGGAATTCAGCTCAATTCTGACATTATCTACCAGGAGAAAGCATCAGAGCCTACAAGTCAGGGGTTCAGTCCTACGAGATGGCATATCCCCCCATGCCATTTGCAAGTCCAGGGTGTCACTGGGCTCCTGACTGACCAGCTGTAGGTAGGAGGTTCCAATGACCCCTTCTTTGAGTTCAATTAACTTGCTAGAGCAGCTCGCAGAACTCAGAGAAACAATTTATTTCTAGATTACTAGTTTCTAAGAGCTGTGCAGGGCTTCTGTGCCCTAAGCGTGCCACTCTTCCTGTACCTTCACATATTCACCAACCCAGAAACTCTCTGAACACCATCCTTTTAGGTTTCTATGGAGGCTTCATTACATAGGCACAATTGATTAAATCATTGGCCATTGGTGATTGGTTCAACCTCCAGCCCCTCTTCCTTCCCCTGAAATCACTGGGTGGGACTGAGAGTTCCAACCCTCCATTCTTGGTTGGTGCCCCTGGTAACCAGCCTCCATCATTAGGTGCTTTCCAAAAGTCACCTCCTTATCATAAACGCAGGTGTGGTGGGAAGGGTCTTGTTATGAATATCAAGACACCTGTTTTGTTTTTATGACTCTGAAGTGATTTCAGGAACTGGAGACAAGAGACTGAATCTTGTAACAAAAGGTTGTCCCATTGCTCTTATCACTCAGGAAATTCCAAGAGTTTTGGAAACCATGAGACAGGAACCATGAATGAAGATCAAATATATATGAGAAATATATTTTGGTCATCTGAGTGACCCTCAAGTTGACCCTTAAATAACAGGTGTTTGACCTGCACGGGTCCCCTGATACACGGGTTTTTTTCAAGAGATAAAGTACAGTAGTGGGAATGTATTTTCTCTTCTTTATGGTTTTCAATAACATTTCCTTTTCTCTAGCTTAGTTGATTGAAAGAATACAGTATACAGTACAAATAACATACAAAATATGTGCTAATCAACTGCTTAGATTGTCAGTAAAGCTTCTGATCAATATAGGCTATTAGTAGTTGAGTTTCTGGGGAGTCAGAAGTGATACTTGGATTTTTGACTGTATGGAGGTTGATGCACCTAACCCCTGCTTTGTTCAAGGGTCAGCTGTATTTCTTATAAATCACAATATCACGAGAGACATAGTCTTTTTTTTTTAATTTTTTAAATGTTTTTATTCATTTTTGAGAGAGAGAGAGAGAGAGACAGAGTGTGAGCGGGAGAGGGGCAGAGAGAGGGAGACACAGAATCCAAAGCAGGTCCATGCTGTAAGCTGTCCGCACAGGGCTCGAACTCACGAACCGTGAGATCATGACCTGAGCCGAAGCTGGACGCTTAACTGAATATTCCCGTGGGCCTTTGGACTGAAGGCCTCAGTTTCTCACTTCTGTTGGCCAGAGGCCGCCCTCAGTTCCTTGCCACTGGATGTCCCCGTCAATGCCAGCAAGAGAAGCTGCTAGCAAGAGAGAAGTCACTGTCTTCTATAAACGAATCACCTTTCCCAAGTTTTTTTATTTAGGAGCCTAAGTCCAGCCCATGCACGAGGGGAGGGGATTAGACAAGGGTGTGAGTGCCAGGGGCCCTCTGAGAAATCTGCCTGCCACACTCATTGTTCTGAAGAAGAGATGAATGCACAGAGAAGTTAAGCAATTTTTCCAGGCCGCACAGCCTCGTGTGTGAGTCAGGTTCGATCCCAGGCAGTGTGATTGCAGGTTCCACACTCTCAAGCGCTGTGCCCCAAAACTGAATCATTACTGTGTTCACGGCCCTGTTAAAAGCTGGGTTGTGCATAGGGAGCTCAGTGGATTCAAGGTGCTGCAGCTTTAATATTACTGCTTTTATAATTTACAAAATTGGCTTTCAAACCTGGTATAAACGTTTTAAAAAGGAAGTTTCTCTGTGCTGCTCCAAAGGTCTATCTGCCAGCCCATGCAGAAGAGGCCACCCTGGCGGCAGCCAGGTTCCAGATTGGACTGCAGGACCCAGTTTTATCTGGGGGAGGGGTGCAAGACCCAGGTCCCCTCCCTGTCATTTCACTAGTTACCAAAGTGCAGCCACACCTCAGCCATACATAATCAGCCAGCAGTCCCCAGGCCCCGATGGACTAGCCTTTCTCTGGGGAAGTAGGGTTCTCACCGCCAGTAACTGCTGGCCCTGGGCCCTCTCGGAGGGGCACAGGGACTCAGGGCCTCACGCTGCCCCTGGGGAAGAGGCTGGGTGGTGGCCGCTGTGCCCTCCTGGAACGTGGGCTTGAACGGAGGCAGCACAGCAGACACGCGGGCCAGCAAAGGCTCTGGTGCCAGACGGCCCTGGACGCAGGTCCAGCTGGCCCTGGCACTTCCAGCTACGAGCCTCAGGCAAATGACTTCCTGAGCCTGCGTTTCTTCCCCGCCTGCCCCCCCCCCCACCAAAGTGAGTTGTCTTTGAGGATGACAGGAGATCACACAAGTTGTTTTAGTTTCCTGTTGCTGCCATAACAAATTTCCACAGATGTGGGGCCTTAAAACAACACAGATTTATTCTGAAATCCGTCTCACCACACTACAGCCAAGGTCAGCACAGCCAATTCCTTCTCAAGGCTCCAGGGGAGAATCCAATTCCTTGGCTTTTCAGCTTCCAGTGGCTGCCCCATTCCTCACCTCATGGCCCCTCCATTTTCACATCACACCGCTCCAGTCTCTGCTTTTTTTTTTTTTTTAAGGTTATTTATTTATTTCGAGAGAGAGAGAGAGAGAGAGCAGAAGGGGCAGAGAGAGGGAGAGAAGGAATCCCAAGCAGGCTCTGCACTACACGGGGCTCGAACCCGTGAACCGGGAGATCGTGACCTGAGCCGAAATCAAGACTCAGACGCTTAACTGGCTGAGCCACCCAGGCACCTCCCTCTTTTTTTTTTTCATGTCCAGTCTCTGCTGCTGTCATCACCTCGCCTTCTCTCCTGCCATCCCACCTCCCTCTGCCTCCTCTTATAAGGACACTCGTGATCACCTTTAGGGCCTCCCTGGATAATCCAGGATTATCCCCACATCTCAAGATCCTTAATCACATCTGCAAAGCTCCTTTTGCCATATAAGGTCACATTCACAGGTTCCAGGGATTAGGATGGGGATATCCTTGGGCCATTATTCAGCTGACCACATAGGTCAAATGTCTGGCACATAGCACTCAGTAAACAGCAACTCTTACTACTTTGCCTCTGCCTTCTAGGCTGGGGGCGGGGGTCACACACACCTGCTGGCATGCGGACGGAGGAGGCCTTCTTTCGGCAGGGGAGAAGGGTCGCTATAAAACATGATCTGGGGGGCCCTGGGTGGCTCCGTGGGTCGAGCATCTCTTGGTTTCTGCTCAGGTCATGATGTCACAGCTCGTGGGTTCGAGCCTCCATCGGGCTCCGCCCTGATGTGTGGAGGAACCTGGTTGGGATTCTCTCTCACTCTGACCCTCCCCAGCTTGTGCTATCTTTCTGTCTCACAAAATAAATAAATTAAAAAAAAAAAAACAAAACATAACGTGATCTGGAAGACCTCATGTCCACGGCCTGGGAATTCCAGGCTGGGTTTCCAAGGCAGGGGTATTCTCTGGGGCCCTGAGGAGGTGGCAGGTGTAGCTGCCCACTTCACCTGGAACAAAATCACTTTATGGAAAAGTTTCAAACTCTTGCATAGAGCCTACGCTTCAAAATGCTTTGTTACATTAATTCACTCTATAATCCCAACAACCCAATGAAGTGAGGGCTATTCATGGCCCCATTTTACGGATGGAAAAATCAAAGCACAGAAAATTTAGTAAGTCATCCACAGTCCTACAACTGTGCTCCTACCCACCTCAAAATACCAAAACATTGATGGCATTTTTTTCTTTTAAAAAAGAAAACCTGCTGATTTTCAGAACTTTTCTACAATGAAGTCATGTCGTTTTATACCCTTTAAAAATTTTTTTAAATCTTTATTTGAGAAAGAGAGAGAGAGAGAGAGCAAGGGAGGGGCAGAGAGAGAGAGGGAGACACAGAATCTGAAACAGGCTCCAGGTTCTGAGATGTCAGCACAGAGTCCAACACGAGGCTCAAACTCACGAACCATGAGATCATGACCTGAGCCGAAGTCGGAGGCTTAACCGCCTGAGCCACCCAGGCACCCCTGTACCTTTTATCTTTTTTATATAATATGAAAGTAACAAAAGACAAATTATGAACACGTAACACGGTGGATGGGCTTTCTCCTACTCTGTTGACTTCTGTTTGCTTTGCTACAGGACTTTTCAGTCTTGTCTGTCTCCTACCAGACTCGATTTCCTTTCCTTCTGGCTCAACACTCATTTTAATAGCAATGAGCAAGTGAGTTAGGCTCTCTGTGACTCCGTTTTCTCATTTGTACAATGGTGGTAGTACCTAACTCAACAGGGCGGCATGAACCCTTAGGTTATTTCCCATTTTTCTTATTAGAAGCAATGCATATGTATAGATCTATACATCAGCACGAAAACTGGGAAACTCTCAGAAGAAAATACGGGAGTAAGCCTTGGTGACCATAGGTTACACAAAGCCTTCTTGGATCTGACACCAAAAGCACACGCAACAAAAGAAAAAACAAAAACAAAACAGATACACTGGACTGCATTGAACTTAAAGACCTTTATGCTGCAGAGGATGATATCAAGAAAGTGGAAAGACGAGCCGCAGGACGGAAAAATATTTGCAATACATGACTGGCACCATATCTGATAAGGGACTATATCTAGACTATATAAGGAACTTTAACTACTCAATAATAAAATATACCAAAACCCAATTTAAAAAAGACAAAGGATCCGAAGAGACGTTTCTCCTGAGATCCACAAATGGCCGCGAAGCCCGTGAGTAGATGCTCAACGTCATTAGCCATCAGGAAAATGCAGGTGGACATTTCCCCAATGGCTAATGATGCCTCCACCACCATCATCACTGTCACCACCACCTCACAAACCACTAGTATGAATAAAATTTAAAAGATGGGTATAATAACAAGTGTTAGCGAAGATGTGGAGAAATGGGAGCCCTCCTATGTTCCGGGGAGGATGTACAATGGTGCAGCCACTGTGGAACCAGCCTGACGGTTCCTCAGCCGGAACATGGACTTAACACATGACCCAGAAATTCTGCTCCTCGGTGGGCACCCATGACACGTGAAGACATACAGACACACAAAAACTGGTACACCAGTGTCCATACCGGCATTATTCACAGCAGGCAGAAGCGGAAACAACCCGAATGTCCATCAGCTAAAGAACAGGTAAACTCAATACAGTTGTTGCACACGGTAAAATAACATTTGTTGGTAGAAAGGATTGAAGTATGGGGGCGCCTGGGTGGCTCAGTCAGTTGAGCGTCCAACTCTTGATTTCGGCTCAAGTCATGATTCCAGGGTTGTGGGCTCAAGCCCTGTGTTGGGCTCTGTGCTAAGTGTGGAGCCTGCTTGGGATTCTCTCTCTCTCTCTCTCTCTCTCTCTCTTTCTCTGTGTGTGTGTGTGTGTGTGTGTGTGTGTGTGTCCCTGCCCCACTCACATATGCTCTCTCTCTCTCAAAATAAAAATAAATTAAAAAGAAGAAAGGATTAAAGTATGGACACAGGTACAGAATGGGTGAATCTTGGAACAGCGTTCAGAGGACATATCCTTCCACAAGAATGCATATTTACATCCCAATTTATTGGCAGTCCATAGAATTCTGGAAGAGAAATGCTGGGAAGCATTGTTATAATAGTTACAAAAACCATGATAATGAAAGCTAGTGTTTGTTAAATGCTCCGTCTATGCTCATTTCAGACTCTCAGTAATTTTGTGAAGTATTATTATCCCCATTTCACAGTTGAGGAAACTGAGACCGGTGAGCAAAGGTCAGATACCTCTAGTGTGATGGTGCTATTATTTAGACTGGAGCTTCTGCCCTTAACCCCTCTGGTGAGGGGGGCTTCCTGGAGGGACTTCGCCCCATTTGCCAAATGAAGCCCTGGGGCTGGGGTGGAGAGGGGAGGAAGTTCCCTCCTCTGTCAAGACTCGCTGACCGTGCCCCTGCCTACATCCTTGGGGGCTTTCTTCACCCCAGCTGTGGTTCCTCTCTGTGATTACTCTGACCATGATTGTTCTGGAGGAAGTGGCCACGGCCAGCCAGAGCTGTGGGCGAGGGGCTATTTTGGGAGAGGGCAGGGCAGTGGCATCTGAAGCATCCCCCGCCACAGGAAGACACTTGGCAGCATTGTCCCTGCCGGCCACCTCTGCGGCCTCCAGAGAGGCTGGCAGAGGTTTGAGCTGGAGACTCATTATCTGCCTCTGTCCTGCAGGCATACCAGAGGTTTTGTGTTCTGAAGATTTTTTTTTTCATTTTAAAAACGAAAAAAGTTTTAATTTTTTTTTTTTAAACAACTCAGCGGCACGTGGTCCAGGATTTTTAGGCTTCTCCAAAAAAGTATGCTTATTTATTTTATTAACAAGCACTGTATGGTCTTCCTGCATCCGGGTCACTGCTCTAAGGGCCAGATGACTGTCCGTTCATTTACTTCTTACATCATTTCTGCCTGGCAGTTGCTGTTATTATCCCCATTTTACAGATGAGGAGACCGGGGTTCAGGGAGCTCAGACTTGCCAAAGATTGGTTGCAAGGGGGCAGTGCTAGGACCCCTCACCCAAGCTACCTAGCTGGAGTTTCTCTCTTCTTAGCGGCTCTCCCCAGCAGTTTAGAGGCTTTGTTCTGCATCTCTCTTCATCCATTGGTTTGCAGGGCTGTTGTGTGGTTGGCTTGGCATGGCTGCGTTAGGCTCAGGTGGCTGCTGGGTCCTATTGATCCCCATCTCTGGGCCCAGCACCTGGCCCAGAGTTACTGGCAAGTGGCGGGGGGGTGGGGGGGGAAGCTTGGTGTAATGGGTAAGAGCTCGGGCTGATTGCCTTTCTAGCTGTGTGACCTTGAGAAAGTGACTCCACCTCTCTGAGGTCATTTGTGTAAAGCAGCCATAGCACAGAGCTGGGCACAAGGTAGTCAACAAATAACAGATGTTAATAGTGTTGAAAGTAGTCGTAGAAGAGACAGTTGTTGAGTGAATGCATTAAAACAGGGGTCAGTAAACCTTTTCTGTCAAAGAGCAGGTGGTAAATATTTTTGGCCTTGCAGGTCACACGGTCTCTGTGGCAACTGCTTAACTCTAGACAATGTGTCAACACATGGGTGTGGCTGGGTTCCAAAAAACATTATATGGACACTGAACTCTGAATTTCATGTAATTTTCATGTGTCAGAAAATATCACTCTTGTTTTGTTTTTTCAACCATTCAAAAATATACAAACCAGTCTCTGTTCACGGACAGCACTGGCTGGCCCGCTGCTGCAGTTTGCCGACCCCCCTGCACTAGAACGTGAGCTCTGCAAGGGGTTTTTAGATGCTTGGTTTGCTCTTAGATCCACAGTACCCAGAATGGCTCCTAGCACTCAGTAGGCACTCCAGAAAGTTATATTAAGTGAATGAATCAATATATAGAAGTGGGTTTTGAGCTGGCCCTTTAAGACTGGGAGGGTGGACAGAGGGGAAGGAGCCTTCCATCCAGGTGGGGGAACAGCCTGAACAAAGGCACGGAGTTGGGGATGATTCCAGCAGGTATCTCCCTTGGTCCATGAAGCCATCGACACCTGGTGGAGACGACTTGTAGCCAGCAGTTAGGGAGCTAGGAGTGAGGAGAAGGAGCTGGGGTGCGGGGGATGCTCTCAGAAGCACTTCTGTTGGGTTATCGCCCTGCCCCTGTCCCAGAACCACCAGCCTTATTTTTAACCCCGCTGACGAAAGATAATCCCAATGAAATCAAGAAGAGTGACTGATCCCTGCCCCTCCCCCTGCCCCAGTTTCTGCTGGTTCCCTTTCCCGTAGGTCAGAGCCATCCTTGGAGACCCTCCCCTAGCGGTCTCAGCCCAGACACAGTGAGTGGTCACAGGAGAAGAAACAGGTCCAGCATTTCCTTAGCAGGACCTGAACCCAGAGAAGGGATCCTGGTGCTTAAGGAGAAGCACTCAAGCAAGGCTCCCGGAGAGTTGAGCAGGCTGGGAGCTGCCCAGCCTAGAGCTGGTTTCTCCGTCTACCAGCACATGCTTCTTAGACTTCAGTGAGAAGTGGAAGCCTCTGGAGCACTTCTAAAACACAGGTTCCTGGGCTCCTCACCCTGAAGTTCTGACTCAGTAGGTCTGGGATGGAGCCCGCGAACCTGCATTTCTGATGAGCTCCCAGGTGATGAGGGGCCAGGAGGGTGATGGGCCACACTGTGAGTGGCCCTGACCTACAAGAGCCTCTGGGCAACAGCAGGCTCCCCGCCCTCACCCTGTGAGCTGCCAGGGCTGCGCTGAGACGGCAGCTGGTGATACGCTCATCAGGACGGCCTCAGCGGAGGATCTGGAGAAGCTGGAAGGCTGCGCTAAGTGCCTTGGGCTTTATTTTGAGCGTGGTAGGAAGCCTTGCAAAGATTTTAAGCAAGAGTTGAGGCCTCTGGACGTCTGGATTAAGCCAGCCCACGATGCCACTGTGATCAGTTGTAGGGAGCACACGGGGGCTTTGAGGAGCAGTGACACAAGGAGGGAGAGGCTGTGGATGCTGGAGCTTTCGCAGGACTAGGAGAGGGGACTTGGTGAGTGATGGCCGTGGCTGCCGCAAGGAGCCGAGGAGGAGGGCGTGGGAGAACACGGGAGTGTCTGGCTGGAAGGGTGGCAGCCATTCCTGAGACCAGAGACCAAGGGGGTCAGCCGGCCAGACTGATGGACATGGGAAAGAGCAGCGAGCTTCCTGTGAACACAGCAGCTCTCACTGCCTTGGGCCGTGTGGCCGCCCCTTTCTCAACCCCTGTCTGGCTGCTCTGGGGGGTGTCCACGGTTGATCTCCCCAGATCTTCTGGGGCTCTATGTGCAGGCTGCCTGTCTGGCCTTAGGAGGAGTCCTGCAGCACAGCTTCCCAGGGCACCAAGGAAATAAGCAAGCACCATCCAGCTTGCGTTACCAAAAAAGGACATTTTCTCTGTTTGAAGGTTTGCCCAGCACTTTCCCTCCTCCCCCGACCTGGGGTTTCAGGTTGCCAGGGAAGTGTTTCTGGAAAGTTTAGGAGTTTGAGTCACATGCATTCGTGCGCAGGCAAATATGAACCTGGGATATGCATGTACCACACTCAGGTTTGATGTCATAAACCTCATCTCCCTCCTTCTTCTCCTTCATCACCTCCTCCTCCACCATCACCTTCACCACCACCATCACCACCATTACTGGCACCTCCACTCAGTCACATCGTGGCCTAAACGCTTTCATATGTTGCCTCTTAAATCATGAGCTTTCACAGCAACTCCAAGAGGGGGAAATTATTATTTCCATTGTACAAATGAAGAAACTGAGGCACAGAGAGGCAGAGCAACTCACCCAAGGTCCTAGAGTCACGGTGGGATCAGGACTAGGGTGAAGTGATCAAGGTCGTGCAAAGTGCAGGGTCTGATCCAGTCTTTAAATTTTGTTCACAACTTGTTCATCAAGGATTTTTTGGCATTATTCTTGACTTTTAAAATATTGCTTTAAAACATTGTTTTCTCTTGCTTGCTGAGTTTTTGGCATCCTCCTAAGTTTCAGCCCCAGCCTTGGCAGCATCCGAACTGGAATCTAAAGCTGTGCTCTTGACCGTTCCCTGTGCTGCCCCTCCACGCATACCTGTGCACATGCGTGAGTTCATTTAAGTGTTCATTTTCTTTAAAGTAAACTCTATGCCCAATGTGAGGCTCGAACTCACAACCCCATCAAGGGTCATAGGCTCTACTGACCAAGTCAGACAGACATCCCATATTTAGGTATTCTTCTGTCAGTAAAGAATTTTTTTTTTAATTTTTAAAAAATGCTTATTTATTATTGTGAGACAGAGACAGAGCGTGAGCAGGGGAGGGGCAGAGAGAAAGGGAGACACAGAATCTGAAGCAGGTTCCAGGCTCTGAGCTGTCAGCACAGAGCCCGATGAGGGGCTTGAGCTCACAAACTGCGAGATCATGACCTGAGCCAAAGTCGGACGCTTAACCGACAGAGCCACCCAGGCGCCCCTGTCAGTATAAACACTATTGTGGCAAGGTGGCAAGGGCAGGGCTTGGAAATCACAGGGTTCTGGGTTTGAACTCCACTGTTCCCTACTGGGTGAGCGGACAGCCTGCAGTTAAAGGTACAGACCCTGGATCCCAGAATGTCTCCGTTCGAAATCTTGCTCTGTCACTTCCTGGCTGTATAAGTTTGCCTTAGTTCCTTAAAGCCTTGTGCCCTGGATTTCTCCTCAGTAAAGAGGGGTGGTGGTATTAATATCTGCTACCCAGTGTTATTGGGGGTTCAAATGAGTTGGTTTCTATAAAGCCCGTGGCATGTGGTAAATGCTTTGTAAGTATTAACTATTATTTTGCATCCTTGAGAAGATACCTCTCTGAGCCTCAGTTTCCCCATGTGTAAAGTGCAAACAGTAAAAACTACCTCCCAGACATTTTGAGGATTGAAGGGGTAACGTAGGTAAAGGGCCTGTCCTCCCTTATTCCAGGCCCAATTCGATATACTGGAGATTGAGATGCAAAGACACACGTCAGCTCCCTGAGGTGTGTCTCATCAGCAGATGTGGACACTCATTTGTTTAGTTCTCCAAAGCACTGAGCTCTTCCTCTTTCTCAGGGCCTTTGCACATGCTCTTTCTTCTTTCTGCCTTGTTGTGCCCACCTCTCCTGTTATGGGTCTAATTTATGTTTTTCTTCATCTCAGTGAATGTCACATTCTCAAAGAAACCTTCCCTGGTCCCACATCTGTCACTGATCTATTTGTCTTCCTGCTCTAGAATTTTTTTTTTTTTTTTTAAGTATATGTGCTGTACCTTTTCTATATTTTCATGGCACTTCCTTCATGGCACTTCTCACAACAGCAGTTAAGTTATTTTTATTTAACTGCATTGTATTAATACATTTTGTTGTTTTGTTTACCTCCTTCCTGCCTCACTTGGCAGTGAGGGCAGGGACAGGGCTGGTCTTATCCTCAGGTCTCTGTCCTCAGTGCCCCGGGGTGGCACGTGTTCCAGAGTAGTGCTCGAGCACGAGCCCTGGGCCTTATTGCCTGGGTTCAAATTCCTAGCTCCTGCACTTAATGACCCTGAGACCCAGGGCAAATTATTTAACCTGTCTGTGCCTCAGTTTTCTTTTCTGTAAAATAGGGAAAATAATAACAGCACCAGCTCCCTAAGGCATCATGATGATTACATAAGATAATCTTGATAATTCCTTCAGAACTGTGTCTGGCCCACAATGGAGTTGTTATTTTAGTAGGTGCTTCTGGCTAGACTAACAGCTGAAAGGAACATCTCCCAGATCTCAGGTGTTAACACAATAAACATTTAAGGCTTCTTTAAATGTTCCACACTGAATGTTTAAATGTAATGGCTAAATGTTCCACATTCCAGTGTGGGACTATGGGAAGGGAACTTCGCATTATCTATAATCATCTCTGGACCTCGGTTCCTTCCACTGTGTCTCTTAACATGGGGTTCACAGCGGGTTCTGTGGATGGAATTCAGGGAGTCTGTGAACCTGGATGCTGTCTTAGGTGAGATTCCCTAGAAGCAGAATCTGAGGTGGGGATTCTTGAGCAGATTATTTTTTTTAAGTGTTTATTTATTTTGAGAGAGAGAGCGTGTGTGCACACGCAAGCCGGGGAGGGGCACAGGGAGAGGGAAAAAGAGAACGCCAAGCACGCTCTGTGCTGTCAGCACCGAGCCCGACATGGGGCTCCATCTCAAGAACTGTGAGATACGATCTGAACCGAGATCAAGAGTTGGATGCTTAACCAACTGAGTCACCCAGGTGCCCCATGAGCAGATGATTTTTTGAGGGGATGTTTTCAGGAGAGGGGAGGGTGACAGAAACAGAGTAGGGTAGGGAACCCAACAAGGATGTAATCTTACCTGCAGTCCCGCCTCAGCCTGACCCCACGGCAGGGGGTGGGGGAGTGTTCTGTGGCTACCACAGAGTTGGTTCCTCCTGGGTCAAGAGGGGCCTGGGGGGTGTCATCAGTCATTAGTTGTGAGCTGCTTGATTGGAGTGGGTGGCGATTTGACCTCTGGAGCAATGTGGCTTCTGTTGGGTGCAATTTTCTAGGACAGTAATGAGCCATTAGCAGCCTATACAGGAGCTAGGGGTGGTGCCTTTGCCCAGCGAAGGGATCTGGGCAGAGCACCAAAAGTTTCTACAACAGAGGGGGAAATTATCTTATTTGTACTAACTTCTAACTGAAATTTAGCATTTGCTTCAAATTATGGAGGTAGGCAAAAAACCATAGTACTAGAAATATCTGTGACTTGGGGCACCTGGGTGGCTTAGTCAGTTAAGCATCCAACTTTGGCTTAGGTCATGATCTCATGGTCCATGAGTGTGAGTCCCATGTTGGGCTCTGTGCTGACAGCTCAGAGCCTGGAGCCTGCTTCAGATTCTGTGTCTCCAGCTCTCTCTGCCCCTCCTCCTCTTGCACTCTCTCTGACTCAAAAATAAAAATAAAAAATGAAGAAATATATGTGACTTTGTCACTGGTATAAATCACATACACTTTCACATTACATTATTATTGTTGCAGATATCTTCTTTTAAAAAGGGATTTTATTTTTTTTAAGTAATTTCTGCTCCCAGTGTGGGGCTTGAACTCACAACCCAGAGATCAAGAGTCACACGCTCCACTGACTGAGCCAGTGCCCCTACTGCAGATATCTTTGAAATACCCTTTATGCTAATCTATACTTTAAAATGAGTGTAGTTGATACGCTTGCTAGATATTTTGTTCAATGTGTTAATGAGGAAGGACCCAGACATTATATTACAAATTTGTTGCTTTAAGTATTTCGGTAACAGTGTGTCAGTATAATTGCGTCCCTTTGTAATCCTGTGTATTTTTTTTTTTAAATTTTTTAACGTTTATTTATTTTTGAGGCGGAGAGAGACAGAGCATGAACGGGGGAGGGTCAGAGAGAGGGAGACACAGAAGTGGAAACAGGCTTCAGGCTCTGAGCTGTCAGCCCAGAGCCTGACGCGAGGCTTGAACTCACGGACCGCGAGATCGTGACCTGAGCTGAAGTCGGACGCTTAACCGACTGAGCCACCCAGGCGCCCCGTAATCCTGTGTATTTTATGCATTTTAAAACATTATTCTGAGGAGGAGTCCATAAGTATCACCAGATGCCAAAGGGGTCTGGGACCCAAAAGAAGTTAAGTTTCCTGTTCTGGAGTGTTGGCTTTTCCTCCATCCAACCAGCACCAGGGCAAAAGGAGAGGATGTAGATTGCAGAAGAAGTTTTCATGGGCCCAGCCTGGTAACAGCATATGTCATGTCTTCCCACAGTGCGTTGGCCAGAACTCAGTTGCCTGACCACACTGATTGCAAGAGACATGTGGCCTGTGTGCTCAGAAAGAAGAGGGAATGGTCTAGGGAGTGCACAGCAGTCTGGGCCACAGGGTTCAATACATATTCCTCGACAGCCCAAGTTAACGAATGCTCTGGCCAGCCTGTCTTTTGTGGGCAGAGGCCTGGTTTTCTGGAGGGTTCTGAGTCTCTACCATGTTCTCTCCGTAGGACAAGCCACGCCAAGGCCAAAGCTGAGGCAGCGGAACAGGCCGCCGTGGCTGCCAACCAGGAGTCCAGCATTGCCCGCACTTTGGCCAGGGAGCTGGCTCCAGACTTCTACCAGCCAGGTAGGGCCACCCAGGGAGGGGACGGGCAGGACAGGGTGAGGGGAGGCCCCCAGGGTTGGACCATTTTTCTTTTCGTTTGTTTGCTGGAAAGCTGAGATACCCAGGTGGGTTCACAAATGTCTGTGAGTCCAAGAACGGGGGATTGTGACAGCATGGGATAGAGTGACACCAGGGGACCCATGCTGAGGTCGTGGTGGGGAATCAGAGGCTCCCAGCTGCACATTGGCCCCACTCCTGGCTGCCTCCTCTCTCTGCTGCAGGCAGGGCAGTTGAGCTGATGAAGCGTGGTGAAGGGAGAGGTCTCTGTGGAGGAGGAGGCGTTAAGCCCTCCCAGTCTTGCGCGTCACTTTCAGTTTAATCGAGTGCTGCCTGTGTGTCAGGCACTGTGCTGGGTTCTGGGGTACAAAGCCGGGATCCAGAATCTAGAGGAGCATTGAATCCTGAAGACAGCATATCAGGGCGTGAGGCATGTATTCACGTCCTGACTCCACTGCTAACCAGCTCAGAGACCTTGTTCAATTCCTTCACCTCTGTAAACCTGTTTTCTGATCTGTAAAATGGGAGTAAGAATAATACTTTTTGGGCAGCAGATTAGATGCACGTCAGGTGAAGAGCACACGGCCTAGTCCATGGCAGGCTCTCAATAACTGTTGGTGTTGGCTGTCGTCTCCCTTTCACGATTAAATTCCACACAGCGTACGTTCTGTGTGGTTGGAACGGGGGCTCTGGGCGCTCATAGGGAGCACATAACCCAGGGAGTTACATCTCCAGGCGGGGCGGTGTTAGAGAAGGCTGCCCTCGGATCAGTGGGTCTCAAACGTGTCACAGAACACCAGGCCCACCCCGAGGTTTTGATTCGGTAGGTCTGGAATAGAGCCCATGAGTGTGATTTTCTAACAAGGATTGGGAAGTGCCAGTGCTGCTGGTTTGGGGCCACTCGTTGAGAATCACTGCACCATGTAGTGCTATGTGGGACCGGCACATCAAGAGGAAGGGACTGTGGGTGCAAAGGCACAGAAACGGAAAGGAGTGGCAGGCTTCCTCGCCAGCTAGATGGTAAAACAAGCAGCGGAGGTGGTGGGAAATGCGGCTGCGGAGTAAGGATTCTGCAGCCCCTGACTCAGATACAGACTTGGCGCCTGGGTAGAGCAGTGGGAGCCCAGGAGGTGGGCGACCGTTCTCCGCATTGAAGGGCTTTATGGCAAGTGGCACGATTAAACTTGTATTTTCTGAATGTTATTCTGGCTGTAGCAAGGAGACCACTGGGGACTGGCTGGGGGACCTTGGAGCGCAGACTTGTAAGTTGCCTCCCGTCACAGCGCTCCCCCTGCTGGTCCCAGGAAGAACGACACCTCCCAGCCCCAATTTCACCTGTGCCAGGTCCTGAGCTTTGCATTTTACATGCATTTTTCAATTAAACCTTGCATTAGTATTTGTGAAGTAGGTATGATTAGGCCACTTTTCAGATAAGGGAGTGGAAAGAAACCAGTGCCACAGTTAAGAACATAAACTCTGGAGCCATTCGGACTGGATCTGGGCCTGCCTCTGCCCTTTGTCAGACTGGTGACTTGGGGCAAGCGATGCCACCTCTCCGAGCCTCCCTTTCTTTCATCTGTAAAAATGAGGCTAATAGCACGGAGCTCATAGCGTTGTTAAAACACCTCAACAAGCTACTGTTTGGAAATTGCTTGGCACAGTGCTGGGCACAGGCCAGGTGGTAGGAAGCTGCTGGCTGAGTAAATAAAGGAGGTTGGGGTTAAATGGCTTGCCCAGGGTCATCATTATTGGGACCGGGGTTCGAGGCCAGCCTCGCCGGTTGTTCCCGGCAGGTCCGGAGTATCAGAAGCGTCGGCTGCTGCAGGAGATCCTGGAGAACTCGGAGAGCCTGCTCGAGCCCCCGGAGCGGGGCCCAGGGGCCGCGGGCCCCCAGCAGCGGACCCGCGAGAGCCCGCAGCTGCACGAGCACGAGCCCCCCGGGCCTGAAGGCGGCCCCCCGTCGCCGGCCGGGACGCCCCCGCAGCCCAAGCGGCCCCGCCCGGGGGCCACCAAGGACCGCCCGGCGAGCCCGGGCGCCTGGAACGGGGAGCCGGGTGCCGAGGGCGCGGGCCGCCGCAGCCCCGCGCGGCCGGCCACCGATCACATGGCCATCGAGGCGCTGCAGCCGCCGCCTGCGCCGTCGCGCGAGCCCGAGGTGGCGCTGTACCGGGGCTACCACAGCTACGCGGTGCGCACCGCGCCGCCCGCGCCGCCGCCCTTCGAGGACGAGCCCGAGCCCGAGGCCTCCGGGCCCGACTCCGCGCCGCCGTCGCCGGCCGCCGCCCCAGTGCGGGCCCCCCAGCCCGCGCCCAACTCCCCCGCCAAGCTGGAGCCCAAGCCCATCGTCCCCAAAGCCGAGCCCAAGGCCAAGGCCCGCAAGACCGAGGCCCGAGGGCTGACCAAGGCGGGGGCCAAGAAGAAGGCTCGGAAGGAGGCGACGCAGGCAGCGGAGGCCGAGGTGGAGGTGGAGGAGGTGAGTGAAGCTTGTGGCAGAAGGAGGTGTCCCACGTCGGGTCCCCCAGGGTGGCTGGGCTTCAGGAGGGATTCCAGTGAGGATGATTTGGGGGTGGGAAGGGCGAGCGCACAGAATAGGGCAGGGAAATCCCCAGCAGGGATGTGGGCTTAGTCAAGTGTAGCCTGATCCCTGGAGGCATGGGGAAGGTAACTTTCACTGCAGAGGCCCGCACCTTGGGGCAGGGGACAGGCCTCTCCCTCTGGTCCCTCTGGTCAGAGGCAGTGCTCTGGGGAAGGGGGTGCTGGGAGCCCTAGGCAGCTGGGGATGGGCAGGGAGTGAGTGCATCTGCGGGACCAGGGCTATCTGAGCTGAGCACCAGCAGCATCTGCTACAGAGTGTAGCAGGGAGGGCTTCCTGGCAGTGGAGGAAGGGCCCAGTAGGGCTTATTAGAAGGGGCTGGGAGCTGCAAACTCAGGGACCAGAATGAAGCTAGGTCTGTGGGACCCATGGATGCGGCCCAGCGGGGATTCGCAGAAAGGAAGGCGTGTTCCTGGCTTCCAGTTCCAGTGCTGCCCACTGTTGTGCTTTGCGACCTGGACCCTAAATGGTTTGGTTAATCATTTCCCAGAATCCTTCCAGCCCTGATGGTCTGCTGTCCAGTTGCCCGACACAGCAGTGAGCAAAATGCGGGGTGCTCAGAGGAGGGTTCTTCCGGAAGTTCCTGTTCCTCTGTCCAGCTTTGTAGGGACTTGGGCAGGGGGTATTTCAGAGGCCATGGGAACTCAGGCAGCTTCTCTCCACTGCTCCCAGGTCCCCAACACTGTCCTCATCTGCATGGTGATCCTGCTTAACATCGGCCTGGCCATCCTCTTCGTTCACCTCCTGACCTGACCCTGGTCTAACAGGTGGGTCTACCAGGGGGTGGGAGCCTGTGGAGAGCTCTCGGCACCAGGGTGATGGAGGAGGGAAGGTGCCTACTGGGCATCTGTCCTGCAGCTCATTGAGGCCCATCCCCCAACAGAGGCAGGGACCTAGAGTGTGGATTTGATAGATGGTGCCTTCCCCAATACAACACACACACACACACACACACACACACACCTCGTTATCTCAACACGTGCAGAGCACCTGCTCCCTGTCAGGTGAGCACTGGGGGTTTCACTCACTCACTTGTTCATTAATGTATCACCATTTACTGGGCCACTTCTCTGCTGGGATTTAGAGATCCAGGAGGGACACACTCCTGCCCTAAGGAACAGGGTGAAGATGAAAGTAAACCCTTAACTTACAGGCAGAAGTCAGACATGCGGATGTCAGGCAAAACAGTTCTTGACTCTCTCCCCAGACTCTCACAGTCTCACGGAGCTTGCCTGGCATGGGCAGGCCCCCTTCTCTCTGCCCTCCCTTTCTCTCTTGCCCGCTTCAGTCTGTAATCCCTCCACCCCCAGCCTCCCCATCCCCCAGTCCTCCTTTCTAGAAACACTCCCCCCCTCCCCCCAACTGCTGTCAGTTGTTTCCCCACGATGGAGCTGGGAGGGCTTGGTAAGGTCCTGGGAAAAGGAGGTTGGCTGGGCTGGCCTGAGGGAAAGTGGCCCTCATGAGTCTCAGGGTGAAGTACTCACACCACAAATAAAATCTTTGCCTGCTGGGACCAGCCTTTACACCATAAAGCCTGTGCTTGGTGATGCTAACAGTTTCTGCCTCTTGCCCTGCTCCCAACCAAAGACCCCCTCCCTTGATCCTAGCTTAGTGTGGGCTGGAGGTTCCTACTCCGTCCCAGGAGAGGAGGAGAAGAAAATCCCTGTCCAGTCACCCTGCAAATAGCCGGTGACGACATTAGCCTGGTAGGTGCTGCCCTGGGGGGTGAGTGCTGAGCTCTGCAGGGGCCTCATTTTACAGGGGATCTGGGAATGATGGCTGCAGGGACTGACAGCTTGTGACCTGAAGGGTGGAAGGCAGTGAGGAGGAGGAGGGCAGGGAAGAGCGTACCGGACAAGTTAGCACTTCCTCCCTCCCTCCCTCTCTCGCCTGACCCTCTTGCTGTCTCTCTGCAGAGGAGTTCCTGCTGAGGATGTGAGGACCCGTCTTTCTGCGCTGCCAGGCAGGGTGGCCAAGGAGGACTGGACTCTGGACCTGGAGCCCCGGGATCCAGCTCACGTGCACACCACGTTCATTTTGGAGGCCTCCCGTGGCGCCTATGCTGGGTGCCAGTGGTGCCCAGAGGAACAGAATGTGCTGGGGATCCTCCAGGAGCTCCGTGCCTGTGGCAGGGGAGGCCTCGAAGGAGGAGCCCCGGTCTCTTGAGCGCTCCTGTCCCTCGTCCTCATCCATTCCCTCGCCTTGCTGCCGGGGTCCCCCTTCCCTGAGCTTTCGTGTGTTTCGGGAGAAATCACTGAACCAGGACAGTAATATAACTCCCAGCCCCTCTCCTTCCACCCCTCCCCTGCTTTGTTTTAACTTGCAGCAGATCCCTGTGGTGGGCGAGCCAGAGAGCTGCCCACAGAGCAGAGGCCCTGCCTTCCGTGGTCTCCACGCAGCATCCACTCCGTCCCTTGCTTACAGATGTTCTGGATGACAACAGAGGAAACAGACACGCTTGGTTTGAGAACCCCGGGATACGGTGCTCCTGTCTCCTCCCACCGGTCCAGCTAGCTTCCCTGCTGGACCCATAGAGGATGGGGAGACGCAAGGCACTGGAGCCTTTAGCCGGGAGGCCGCTGACCAGGTGGCCCCGGGGTGGGGGTGGGAAGCAGGCATAGGGGCAGTTAGGATGGCCCCTGTTCTCTGGCGTGCCTGAGCCTGAGGCTGGCATTGTGTTCAGGCTTCCAGTGTGCTCAGAGTGCTTAGGCTCACCCTCCAGGAGCCCCGGGGCTGCCACGATAAAGCTAGCGGGGCACCTGTGAATTGGTGTGCCGCTTCCTTCACCAGGGCCCATCGCCAGCTCAGGGGAGAGTGGGCATGGAAGCCCTTGGAAGCCCAGGCAGATTTCCCGGGGCGGACTCTGGGGCAGGTGCCGGAGACAGGCTTTCCCGGGGAGAGGAGAGCAAGTCTGGGGGCCCCGGTGGGTGCGGTCTGTTCGATACTAAGCCCCTTGGCTTGCTTGGCAGAAGACGGTATTTGCATGTAGCTCATTACAGATGTTCTGAGCCACCCCAGGCCTCCGCTCCCTTGTGCTTGGGGGGCCGGGTGCAAGCCGAGGGCTCGCGGGGCCCCTGCACCTGGGAGGACAGAGGAAAAGGCTTCTAGGCCCCTCCAAACCCAGGGAGGATTGTGGCAGTGGCGTCCAAGCAGAACTGCCTTGGCCGCTCCACAGCCTTTGTGTCTGTGGACTTGGGGCTTCGGTGCCGTGGTCGAACCTCGAGTTTGCTTCTGATGAGAGGTCGGCTGTGCCTCTCCCCCTCAGTACTTGGGAAGCTTCCTCCAGCCCCACGCTGGCTGTTTTGAGGGCTCCTGATGTTGCACGGGGTGGTTGGAATCTGGGACTGCATTTCTCTGGAGGGGAGCCCGCAGATTCCCCCGTCCTCAGCCGGCCCGAGGCTCTGCATCTGTGTGTGGGCTTTTCTGGACTCCAAAGAGATGACGGCTGGGCTGGGGGTGCTGCTGGGGCCGGGGGGCCCCGGGCCTCAGCTCTGAGACCACGGCCGGGGTTTTGGTCTGGCCCAGGGCTGGGGGCAAGCTGCAGGCACCAGAGCTCCCAGGCCTACTTTTAGAGCTGGTGTTTGGGGTGACGGTTCAGGATGCTGTGGTCTGTGGAATAATAAACCTGCATCTGCTCGTGGGCTGCGGTGGGGCTGTGGTGTCTGCTTGTGGGCCCTGGTTGAGGCACTGGCCAAGGGGGGCAAGAGAGGCTGGGGGTCCTGTCTCTCTCACACACACAGTTTCTCTAAAACCTCTTGAGGGGCAGCCAAAGGGCTTCAGTTCTGGTGGGGCAGATCAAAGACCTTCTAGGACAAACCCTGAATTTCTAAAGCAGACTTCCAGAACCTTCCCTGAGCAGCGTATGGTAGAAGAAAGAGCCTGAACTCTGAGGTTAGGTCTTCCTGGCCTGCAGTCCTGCTCAGCCCCTTACTTGTCTTCTGTGACCCGCAGTTTCCTCATCTATAAAGCAGGGGAAATAATAATAGCTATGTCCAACTGCAGTGAGGATTCCGCAAAATGTCGACGCTTATGTAGTAAAGCCCAGCCGAGAGAGAAGTGGAGAGATGGAGACATGGGTCATCATGGCTGCACACCACACTACTGCCCAAGCCCTCTCAAAAGCCCCCTTGCATTTTGATGGAGGACCCCATGAGTCCCAAAGGGGTGGGGATGTGTGGGGGGGTGTGTGTGTAGGACGTGGGAGCGAGGGGTAGGGGCAGAGGGATGACTGCATTAGAATCGCCTTGGATGGTTTGAAAAGAAGGCTCATCGGGGGTGGGAAAGGGGAAAAAAAGAAGATAAAGAAGGCTCCTTCCTGAGCCCCCATTGGAGTCTCCCAGTCAGGGAAGGTTGGTCAGAGTCGGGCGCCCCCTGGTGGCTCAGGTGCCGCACACAGACCGTCCCAGTCCTGGCCAGCCGCAGCTCCGGGAAGTGCCTCCCGTCGTCTGCCACGTCCAGTGTTCATTTAAGGTGTCTTGTGCCAAAGGGGAACTTGAAACCACCCTGTGGGCGTTGCCAGGGCCTATGATCACTGACCACTACCTTAGGGTCTTGGCAGGAATCTTCCAGGGCAGTAGGAAACGATGCTCAGGGAGCAAGCAGAGGCCCCTCTGGGTATCTGGACAGAAGGAACTTCAGTTTCCTGGAAAACAAGCCCAGGGAGGAGGCGTGAGCGGGGCTGGTGTGGGGGTGGCTGGGCCAGAGGGAAATGCAGCCCAAGCCGAGGCCTGGCCTCGGGTCCTCCACCTCCTGGGGATGGCTCGACAGCTGGAGGGCAGGCGTCCCGCTCTAGGAAGGCCTCCCTTAGCGGGCCCCTCATCCCCTTCTGGTCTCCAGGAAGGAAGGAAGTCGCCTGTGGGGGCAGAAAAGCAAGTGGGGTGAAAGGTGTGTGTGTGGAGTGGGGGTCTCTCTAGAGATCATGACAACACAACACGTCCCTCACCCCCAGTCTCCCCCGGGCCCCTCTTGTCTGGGAGGAAAGCGGCTGGTGCACCGTCATCCTCATCTGGGCATTTGCAAGTTACAGGGGGATTGTCACTGTGAAAAAGTCTGGATGGAGCAAAGCGTTATCAAAAGTTATCAAAAGAATACTTGGCTCCAGTGAGATTTCAGGTATCCACAGGGGGCGTCTCTTTTCGGTCAGGGACTCAGAGTCACCCGTCAGCTCCACCCAATAAGAAAAGTAAATAACAAAGGGGCATCCACCTTCTCCTCCCCACAAGATGGAAGGATGTTGGCAGTGTGGGGCCGGTGGTGTTCTGAGCACTAGGCTCACGCTGCCGTCGCGCTGGCATCGCGGCAGGATCATGCTGGGATCATGGCCAGCACTTCCTAGGGGGTATTCATATCCCTTGCATGGCGGACGGTATCATTAAGTTGTTAGGGCCGCTCCATGGGATTCTAGTTGCTGGAGACACGGAGGGTGAGAGTGCAGGTGAATGCCCGTCACCTACTTGCACACAGCAGAACTGGACGCAAACCCGTTGTCTCACCCTAAAGCTTAACTTGGCCCCTAACCATTTTCTTCGGCCTGTTCCACTGCACTGCAGTTATCGATGTTGACCACCTGGGGGCGCCACGGCCCCACACATGAGTGGTCTCACAGATGCGCTCTTGAGAAGGCAGGCTGCTTTTACACAAAATTCATCACCATTGCTATCCACCGACTTAACCACAGTAATAACAGCTACTATAAATTAAGCACTTACTATGTGCCAGGCCCTGCACTAAGCACTTTACATACATTAATTCATATTTTCCTCACACCAGCTCTGTGATTTGAAACACGATTGTGCTTTGCAACTACGAGGCTAAGGTTCAAAACCAGGTCTGTCTTCAAGGCCCATCTCTTCACCGTCTCCTCGTAGGAGGCGCGAACTGCCCGGAGGCTGCACTGGGCTGGCAAGCTCGTTGTGCTTTGGCCTGCGCGGTGTCCTCAGACACCCTGAGTTTGAATGCTTTTTGGCAGGGCACCTTCCATTCGGCCGCGCCCTGGCCTGTTATCCTGCCTCAGTCGTTTGTTTATGTTACCTGCCCGACTCTGAGGTCATTTGCATTTGCACCTCCATTGGTGCTCATAACATTTCATGGACTGGAATCAGATCTGGTTTGGGGAGGCACCCGGGAGAGATGACAAGAGGTTGTGGCCCAGTGTCATGCCAGGGATGTGGGAGGCAGTCCTGTCCTTCAGCGCTCTCCCCTGACAGGCGAGGAAACGTTCTCTGAGTCATTCCAGCACGCGAGGCACCATCAGATGCGTGGGTCTCCTGGGACGGACGATGGTGAGCTGGAGGCAGACGAGGCACATTTGGACTTCGCAGCCTTCTCCCAGTGGAGTGATCTGGCTGTTTTATGCGCCCGGGCGGAATCCTTCCCAGTTTGTGTCCTTACAGTTCCCTTTCGCCTGGCCCTTGAACCGGTGAGTGGACTTAACCCTCACTGTGGGATTTCTAATCAGTCCCAACCACTCTGTTCTGGCTGACCTGTGTCTCCCCTGTAACTCCTATGTCGAAGCCCTCAGCCCCAGTACCTAACAAGGTCACCATCTTTAGAGAGGAGGCCTTTAAAGAGGTGATTAAGGCAAAATGAGGCCATTAGGGTGGGCCCTCATCCAATTGGACTGGTGTCCCTATAAGAAGAGGAAATCTGGTCACACGGGGGGGATGCTAAGGGCTCTTGTGCGCAGAGAAAAGACCAGGTGAGGACACGAGATAAGGCAGCCATCTGCGAGCCAAAGAGAGGATCCTCGGAAGAAACCAAGCCTGCCGACACTTTGATCTTGGACTTCCAGGCTCCACTGTGAGAAAATAAATGTCTGTTGTGTAAGCCACCCAGTCTGTGGTGTTTCATTATGGCGCCCCTAGCAAACTGGTCCTCTGTCTTCATGGAAGGTGGGCCGGCCGGGGGCTTAGACAAGGGCTGGCTGAGCTGGGGATGTGAGTCTGGCCAAGGGCCAGCCTGAGAGAGGAAGATGAGGGAGCATGACCCTGTCCTCCCAGCCCCCACCCCCACGAGACACTTCCGGGGCACAATTACCTGAAGTGCTTTGTCCCCCACGTCCTCCTCCCATTAGTGATGGGCGCTACCGTTTCTTCATGGACAAGAGCGCCAGGAAGCCGAGTTCCTGCCTTCTGATTACAAAAATACGGTCTGTAAGACCGAAGTTGGAGGCGAGATGCCGTATCTAGCTCGCTGCAGGTTGGAAGGGCCCACTCGGGGCCGGCACAGCAAAGACCCTCAAAACGTGCACCATTGTGCCGTCTCGAGATGTAGAGACAGAAAATCTGAAAGCTACCAGGGAAGGGGGAACATGAAGTGACAAAGAGCGGAGAAGCGGATGACAGCAGTCTCCCCAGCAGCAGAGCTGGAGACCAGGAGGCCATGAAGCAGTGCCTTGGGTCGCAGAGAAAGTTAGACACCTTCACCCAGTCAAACCATGGGCCGGGGGCGCAGGGAGAATGAAAATGATGGCGGAACTGCACCTTTATTCTCCATCTGCCCTCTCTGAGAAAGCCAGGGGCAGATGTGCCCCGCCACCACGGAGAAGCGACGCCAGAGAGAGGGCTCGATGGAACCCAGAAAGGAGAGGACCCTCTGGTGGGCGACAACAGAGGGGTTTGCGAATCACAAGCACAGAAAGGAAGCTTCAGGGCGAGGCCACCTCCAGAAAGAGGACGGACTGGCACCAGCATCCGAGCACAGGCAGAGTGAGTCACAGGGCCGTGAGGTCCCAGAGGCTCGTGTGGCAGAGACTGGGAAAGTGACCACTCGAGAAACGAGAAGCAAAAGCAGAAAATTATTCAAGGAAAAAATACGTTTCAGGTACACGGCTTGGTCCAGCAGTGAGCGTTAGCTTACGTGACGGCACCTCGGAAGCAGGGGACGCTGACCCACAGTTAATACTGCAGGACGCGGGAAGGGGGACGTGGCACACAGACAGCGGGCAGCCGAGCCGTAGTCTGCAGGGGTGCCCTCCGCCCCGCCTCCCTCCTCACCACCGCGCGCCACTTCTGAGTGACTGCCCTTCTGCCTCTGGTGGCTTTGGGGTTATTCATTTGGGGAGGTTTAGGGAGCAGAGCTGTGTAATAACGGAGGTGCTGGGCAGTTTTTTTAAAGCCCCCGAACCTATAAGTGTGTGCCAGATTTGTTGCATGTGAACTCTTCCAAATTTTCAAGAACATTTCATTCCCACATTAACTTATGCATGGATACGTATGTGCCGTGCGTGAGGATGTGCAGTTGTGTGGTTTGTGCGTGTGATTTTGGCTCAGGTCGTGATCCCAGTGTTGTGGAATAGAGCCCCATGACGAGCTCCATGCTAAGCATGGAGCCTGCTTGGGATTCTCTCTCTCTCCCCCCCCTGCTTTTCACCCCCTCAGACTCTCTGCCCCTTTAAAAAAAAAAAAAAAATATATATATATATATATATATATGTATATATATATATATGCACTTGTGTGTCCAGTGGGTGGGTGAAAGGAAGATATTTGTATGCATGTGCACGGTGCATTTGTGTGTATGAACATAGTGTGCATATGTATGATGTACGTGTGCACATGCTCATGTGTGTGGTGTCGTTGCATGATATGCACGCACACGTAGCATACATGTGTGTATGGGCGTTGTGTGCCTGTGGTATGTGATGTGTCTGGTGTGCACGTCCACGTGCTATGCATTATGTACCGTGAATGCGTGTGATGTGTGTGCATGTGCACATGCGTGCTCGTAGGGTGCAGGCGTGTGTAATGTGCCCCCGTGTGAGTTTGATGTGTGCGCATGCATTTGTGTTTTGGGCACAGTGCACACGTGTGTCCTCTCCTACATGCACACCAACTACACGTACACACACCACATGCACGTTGCATCTTGTACTCACAAGCACACCACACAGACGTGCACCCCGCAGACCTGCAGGTGCGCAGCACAAGCCTGCAGATACAGACACACCACACGTGCACACCTCGCCACCCTACACACAACTCACACACAGGGGCACGTCACCCACGCTCACACCACCTCCGCACGCATGGCACCCTCAGCCACCCCTACCATACAGGGAGCCCGGTTGGCCCAGACCCCGGCAGGTGAGAACATGCACTGCGCCTGAGGTTCACCTTCAACCTGAGGACAGCCGCCCCTGTTCCTGCCTCTGAGATCCCCACGCAGCTCTGTGGACTCAGCCTCAGCTTCTTCCAGAGAGAATTCTTTGGGATTCATAATCACAGAGAATCACAATCACAGAGCCACGGCCTCTGGGGGTCCTGAATCAGGAAAGCACGGCACTCTAGAACCACATGTCAGTGCTCTGGCTCAGTCCCGGTCACTGGATGGGGAGCAGCCCACATATCGCCTCCCCCAGGAAGACGCTGCGGACCCTGGCTAGCCTGGGGGCCCCTCTTCTGCCTTCTCCCGGCCCCTTTTCGTACTCGTCACATAGTATCGTGAATTTTATATTTTTATGATTTATAATATACACTTACACTTTTATAGCTGTTACCATTTTCCTTCTCTGCTACCACAGCTAGGGAGCTCCTAGGGGTGGAATCTGTGTGCGATTCCCCAGGCATCCCGGGTGCTCAGCTGGGGCAGAAAGTAACCGCTCACCTGTTTTTAGTGTTGCTGAATGAACACATTGAATTTCAGCACAGTGGACTCTATTTTTTTTTTTAAACTGTTTATTTTTGAGAGAGAGACAGAGTGCCAGCAGGGGAGGGGCAGGGAGAGAGAGACAGGGAGACACACACAGAATCTGAAGCAGGCTCCAGGCTCTGAGCTGTCGGCACCGAGCCTGACACGGGGCTTGAACCCACGAACCGTGAGATCTTGACCTGAGCTGAAGTTGGATGCTTAACCAACTGAGCCATCCAGGCGACTCGTCTTTTTTTTTTTAAGATGTAACTGGACTGTTGACCACGATTAGTTCTTTTTTTTAATCAAAGTTCATTTATTTGAGAAAGAGAGAGGGTAAGAGCACATGGGAGGGGCCGAGAGAGAGGGGGAGAGAGAGAATCCCAAGCAAAGCTCCACACTGTCGGCACAGGGCCTGTCACGGGGGGCTCGAACTCATAAACTGCAAGATCATGACCTGAGTCGAAATCGACAGTCAGTCGCTTAGCCGACTGAGCCACTCAGGCGCCCACATTGTGGACTCTTTAATTAAAGAGTAATTGGAAGGCCCCTCCGTGCCGTGTTGTCCATCTTCCAATCTAATGTGGAACTTCCTGTGGAGCTCCAGGGAGGGATTAGTGCTGGACACTCTTGGGACCAGCCACCCCTTCCTCTGGGGTCTGGAGGCTTGGCCTTTGCCCAAGCTGTGCCTCTGCTGGGATGCCAGTCTGTCTGCAGGAGGAGGTGGAAAAATCTGAAGCAGGTGCATGACACCTGGAAGGGTCGTCTCCATGGACAGGGCGGGTGGGCTGCAGGGGCTGAAGGTCCTTACAATGTCAGGGGCACCGCTCTAAGGTCCAGACGCAGACTGGCCTTGGCAGATTGGGGGTGCCACCGGACAACCCCTGACATCTGCAGGCAGGGTATTTAGACTCCGCTTGGGCATCTCGGAGCGCCCCTTGCAATGGAGAGGTCAGCCTTGGCACGTGGACACGTCCAAAGGCCAGGGCAGCAATGGGGGGCCGGCAAGAACCTGAGAGCTTTACACTCATCATTTTGGGTTGTCTGTGTGGATCCCAATGACACTGTTTTCTCAAATGTAGAAGCAAGAGTCGAATATTAAACTAAGTCATCACCGTGTTACTGACAAGCTCCACACAGGAAAGGAAATTGTAACCACATGAAATATTTATGCTTCGCATCGCAATGATGCTACTGACATGACAGCATGTTGTTTTTGTTGTTGGTTTGGTTCTCTTTTTTCTTTTTCCAAAGTGGATTACAAAATGCCCTCCAGTGAGGAAACTGCTCATAGAGAGATTGCGCCCCAGCCCTGGGGCTGTTATCTGGGAGAAGGGAGGTGACGGTGATGGGTGGTGGCAGAGGGAGAGGCCCTGAGAGCCGACGGGGTGGGGGTGGGGATGGGAGGGCTCCTCCATACCAAGAAACTGTGATTTTTCCAGATACAGTTAAAATAGTCACATAATTATTACTTTTTTTTTTTTTTTTTTTTTGGTATCACCACTGAACATCTGTTGGGAAATCTGGGTTAGACGCCCTTGTCTGGGCTGCCCCTTACGTTCAGGTTGGGAGCATCCTCAGGGCTCCCCGAACCCAGCTCTCGCCTCCCCCAGGCAGATGCGCCCTGCGCGGCCAGCCCCCTGCCCCCGTTGACCGCCATCGTCACCGGCAGGCGTGTGTGGGCGCCACTGCTGTCCTACTTCTGCAGACGCGACACGGAGGCGCAGTCGTCCACACAGACCCTCCCCTCCGGGCGAGTAAACGGCAGGTGACGCTGGGCCCAGATGCCGCTGGCGTCGAGGGCAGAGCTGCTGCCACAAGGCACCTCGGAAGGCCTGGGTCTGGCTCGCCAAGCGCATGAAGGAACAGACCGAGTTTCAACTTTTCGGAAGTTTTATTAGAAAGGAACGGAGAGAAGCACTGGGCGCCGGGACGGACACCCGCCAGGGCCAGGGAACAGCTGCAAACAACACTAAGAACCAAAACCCAAACCGAACCCGAAAACCACACACACTTGATGATAGACTGCATTTCTGTTCTCAACTTTTCTCCATAAATAGACAAAGGTCGGTGTTGGCAATTTTAAATAGACGGACGTAGGGTTAAGAAAAAAAGCGCAATGTCTCCCAGTGTGGCTACAAGTCGTCCGGCACGTGCTGCACAGGCGGGGAGCCGGTTTGGCCGCTGCTTGGTGCACCTCTCCCATAAGAGAAGACTTAAACAAAAATGTGCTAAGGGTCATAGAAAATGGTTGTCACCTTAAAAGGAAACTACTCCCCTCCCCCACAAAATAATCTCACAGCTGTCTTCACGGTTCTAAAACACTTAGTCAACTACTTACGTGGAGGCAATAGTCTAGACGTTTCATAATCTTTGTTCACACTGTAAAACCGCATGTGCACGTCTGTGGCCGGGCGGCCCTGGGCCCGTGCATCTGGGGGTGGGTTTCTGTCAGAAGGCGACCCCTCCGGGGGCAGCCCACGCGAGCCTGGGCTGGGGCCAGACGTCCAGACGCAGAGTACAGCGTGCAGGGCGAGGAGCGGGGTCCACGGTAACCCTGGAGCAAGCAGGTCGGGGGCAGAAGGTTCCTGCAGGTTCTTTGGGCTGGCGGCGGGGCGGCGGGCTGCCTCTGCAGAGTCTGGTGTGAGGTGGAGGAAGAGACGAGGCCCCGGGGCGTCCGTGTGTCACTGCCGTCTCCTTCCGGTCACCCCGCTTCCTGCCAAGGCTCCCCTTCTGCTGTGGGCCCTTCAGGCTCGGAGCAGTACCCCTCCAGCAAGCCTCAGGGAGGAGAGGGGAGGCGGGATTAGGTGAGGTAGAGCGATTTATCCCTGGGGAGCAGGCTGGGGAGAGAGGAGGGGCTGTCAGAGCCGGGGGAGCCCAGCCAGGCGCCCTCCGGCTCCCAGGGACCTGAACGCACGCACGGCCTGGAGCGGACGGTGCCAGGCCACCTGTTCGCTAGCCTTCACCCTCACCCTGGATGCGCTGCCCCTCTGGAGACCACTGGTCCCTCCCTGATGGGCCACCAGGCAGAACCAAACTCCCCTCCTGGAACCCCGGCTGGGGACCACGAGGTCCTCAGCGCTGGGGAAAGGTGGCTGCGAGTGCCTGTCCTTCAGAGAAGGTGTTCCAACAACACCCCAGCTCTCAGGTCCGTGTGGAGTCGGTTTCCATTTGTAAATTCCACATGGAATCCGAGGAGGGCAGGAAGGTGCCTTCTGTGTTTTTAAAATAGGACGCTCAGGGCGCGTGGGTGTCTCAGTCAGTCAGGCATCCGACTTCGGCTCAGGTCATGATCTCACGGTTCATGGGTTCAAGCCCCGCATCGGGCTCCATGCTGACAGCTCGGAGCCTGGAGCCTGCTTTGGATTCTATGTCTCCCTCCCTCTCTGCCCCTCCCCTGCTCTGTCTCTTAAAAATCAATAAACATTAAAAAAATTTTTTTACAAATAGGATGCCCATCTGTGAGAGCGGGAGACCTTGAGGGCCTTGTGCCAAGTGACATAAGTCCGAGAAAGATGAGAAAGACCAGTATCAGATGATCTCACTTACATGTCGAGTCTAAACAAATCCCAAACCAAGCTGATAGACACAGAGAACAGACTGCTGGGTGCCAGAGACGGGGGGGGGGGGGGGGGGGGGGGCGGGGGGATGGGTAAAACGGGTGAAGGCTCCAAAGGTATAAATAAACTTCCAGCTCGAAGATGAATACGTCTTGGGGATACCATGTACAGCAGGGGACCTCGGTTACTAATACTGTATTTTTGTACATTTATACGCTTGAAGGCTGCTAAGAGAGTAATCTGAAAGGTTCTCAGGACAAGAAAAGAATCTGTAACTCTGAGTGGCAACAGATGTTACCTAGACTCTCTGTGGTGATCATCTCCCAGGAAGCGCGAGTCTGATTCGATCACTCTGTGGTACACCTGAAACTAATGTGCCAGTTCTACCTCCACTTAAAACATAAGTAAAATAGGGCACAGCTGTGGGCTGCCCTCCGTGTTGGGGGGAAGCTCGGACGCATTCCCTAATGTCCATCGTAGAGCTCCCAGCCCCACACTCTGACTCTTGGGAAGGGAGCCCGTGGAGGGAGGGTCTGCACCTGCCCAGGTAGGGGGACAGGAATTCCCGCTGAGCGCAGTCTGCCCACCCAGGCAGAGTCTGTGGCCGGGCACTGGCCCTCAGCAGCGGGGCACGAGCCCTGTCTGCTCGCTCCCTGGCGGGCTTGGCCGGGTGAGGAACAGAGAGGCCGACAGCCAGGCTTAGGCGGAGCTGGAGCCCGGCCACAGAGAGCACCTCCTGTCCACCAAACATGACCATCCAGACTTCCAGGGTGTGGGGTTGCTGCTGGGACCACATACCCAGGGTGTGGCCACAGGGTTAGTTCTTGCCAGGGGATGGCAGTCAGGGCTGGTGGGTAGAGGAATAAGGTGACATCCGTACCCCATTTCCCTCTTCTGAAATGAGGGGTCACTGTCTCTTGGGTCAGGAAGACCTTCTAGAGGAAGGAAAGTTAGTGTGGCATTGACAGGCTAAGAGGCTGAGAATGAAGGATGGGAGAGGAGGTTGGAGGACGAGGTCCACATGAGGACCAGGGACCAGCCAAGTCGGGGGGGGGGGTGGGTGTCAGAGGGGGTGCTGGGCTGCAGCGGGCGGTAGGGGTACCAGTAAGGTCTGAGGCTCCCCGTGTTGGCCACTTGGCCCTTCTTGCTCGTGCCTCCCCCAGACCCCCTCTCCTGCCCTCCCCAGAGAGCTGCCCGGGGGTGGACGAGACCTGCCTTGCCTGGGGGCCACACCCCTGGGGCAGCCCAGAGCCAATGGCTGACAGACATGGGTACAAAAAGCCCTAACCTCAGAGCAGGACCAAGTCTGCAGGGCCATCTGTGGCCGAGCTCCGAGCTCACGGTGGGATCAGGCTGAAGTGAGTCTGTGGCTGAGCTCTCTCAGCTCCCTCCGGGGGCCCTGTCCTGCCCCTCTCCCTTCCCTTCTCCCACAAGCTCTCCCTCGGCACCATCGAAAGCACCCGCATCAGCTCTGCTTCCAGGGAACCTGACTGAGGACAGAGGAGCCATCGGTGAGTGTCACATGGTGGCACCAGTGAGACAACCAGGACGGAAGGAGGAAAAGGAAGACTGAAGCTGGCCCCGTCTCCCAGGCCCTGGCGTCAGACCAGCGGAGTCCTTCTGGGGTCTTGCTTCGTCCTGTGTCTTCTCGCAAGACTGCGGGCACCCCCGGGGCACTCCCGCAGGGCTGACAGTGACCCGCAGAGCCTTGCCCCTCCCGTCCCCTGGCAGCCCCGGGGCTGCGGCGGAGGCCAGGGTGAGGACCCACCTGCACGTGCTGACGCCACACTCCGTGCTGGGGTAACTGCTGTCCCAGTCTCCGCTGCTGCTTGGGGGATTGGACGGGCCGGGTGAGCGGGATCCGGACCCACTGGGGAACTCGGAGATGTGAGGGAAGTCCTGCCCAGGGGAAAGGAGGCAGGTGAGCAAAGGGGAGAAAGTGGGGTGCACATCTCCAGCAGCAAGCAGGGGGTGGGAACTCTATGTGCCTGAGGGTGTTCACGGAGACACTTCCTCCGGCCTCTACAAAACTTCCACTCTGCCTCTCTGCCTGGAATGCTTCTTCCTTCTCCCTAGCGGAGCACCTTCTGGAAAATTCAACCCTTCTCCTGGCTGCATCAGCGGGGTGAAGGACTCTTGCTTTCGGGGCCTTTCCTTTTCTGGCCTTGGTTTCCCAGTCTATAAAATGGAGTTATCGTGCTGAGCCACACAAGTCTCGTAAGAGTATCTGTGGAACAATCAGTGGGGTCAGACTTTGAAGGCGCTGGGGAGAGTCAGGGGCTGGGGCTGGTCTGGCAGAAGCTGCATGGCTTTCAGCCCCTCGGGCCAGAGAGCAGAAATGGACAGAGGAGAAGAGGAGGGCCTGGGACATCCTAAGGATCCAAAGCATCTGTCTGGGAACTTGTCAACTGTTCACTGTAGCCGGTGTATCTCGGGGAAGGTATGCTAGAGCCAGTTCATAGATGTGACTGAGGTTCAGAGAGAGGTAAGGAGCCTAGGTTAGTGAGGGGCAGGGCCAGTATCTGAAATCCCAAGCCACCTCCCTTCCCCATGAGGGGTCCTGAAGGGCATGTTCCTACTGGGCCGTCCTTACCTGTGGCCCTGGAGGTGAGGGGCTCATAGCCAGCTGCACCTGCAGTGCCATGGGGGTGGGCAGGACAGGAGCCTGGGGGGCTGGAGACATGCTAACAGGCGGACTGAGGAGGGCACCCTGGGCATGGGGCGGCAGCGGCAGCTGCTGGTGCAGTGGAGGGCTGAGAGGGAAGGAGGGGGGCGGTGGCGGGGACGCGCTGAGGCCAGGCAGCAGTGACTTGGAGCCCAGCGTCCGGGCAAGGCTGGCGGGAGAGGCCCCGCTGCGGAAGGCCTGCAGGTCCGATGGCGTCAGGAAGGAGGCCAGGCCCGGCATGGCATAAAGGGGCTGCTTGGGTGGCAGCATTTTGGCCGGTGGGTTTGCCTGAGTGCCCTTGGTCTCACCCTGGTCTGGGGAGCTCTGCAAGGAGACAGACACCAATTATTCTGGGGAAGACGGATAAGCCAGAACTTGGGCCATGAGACCAGCAGGGTCTGCAAACCACTGCCATGGCCCCTGGCTGGCTCTCTGACCCCTTGGCAGGGAGCTATGAGCTAACCGGAGGTAATTCTGGGTCATCAGTGCACTTGGCTCTGACCATCCAACCACCTCCTGCACTAATCCCTGGGGTTTCCCTGCCCATGAGGCCCATACTCCTCAGCCTGGCCCGTGAGGCCAGCACCATCCAGCTGGGACATCCTCTATTTATGCTCCTCTACGGCCTCTATGCCTTTGCACGTGCTGTTCCCTCAACTTGGAACACCCCCCTCCCCCCACCCGACGCTTTAGGGCCTAACCCACCTGCCATGTCCTCTAGGATAGCTTTCAGACAATGCCCCTACGCTCATCATGTCAGGCAAGTTGCTTAACCTCACTGAACGCTGGGTTCTTGGAAGAATTAAATGAAACAAGATACATGTAAAGTGCTCAGCATGAGCGCAGCACATAGTAGGCACACCGGAGAAGTGACCACATTGGTCTTATCCACTCTCTCCACAAACTGTAGCTCTGACCGTTCCCATGGGCCTCAGTTCTTGCTCTATCCCTTGGGCGGTGCCACCCTCATCACGGCCGGGCCCACGGTCCAGGGTGTTACCTTGGATACGAGGCTGGCCCTGTAGGCTGCCAGAGCCTTCAGATACTCCTTTTTTGCTGCCTCGGTCTTCCTCTTGTAGGCCTGAAAGATTCAAGACATGGGCAACACTGGGGAGGGCTCCGGCGATCAGCCCGAGGTCCCACAGCTGGTAACTGGAATCTGCCTAGGGCTGGTTCTGCTCCCTATCCTCCCTGGACGCCCATGAGAGGAGCCATGGGCACACGGTAGGTGGGAGAGGAAGCTCTGGTCTGGACTCCAGACTCACACAGTTGGAGCGACAAGACGGACGGAGATGCTTATTCGTGTTTTACAGATGAGGAAGCCGAAATCCAGACTGGTTAAGTCACTAGAGAACACAGCTGGCAAACAGCAGAACTGGAATAGCTTCCCAGATTACAGATGGGCAAACTGAGTCCAGGAAAAGACCTCCGTAAGAGTGTCTTCCTGGTTTCAGACATTCCAAGTCTGTCACTGGCTCCAGGGCCTCAAAGCCTCGGGGGACGGTCCCAAAAGGGACAGAGACTCACCTGCTTCTGCTCCTCTCCCAAGCTGTCCCACATAGAGGCCACGATTTTGGACACATCTCCAAAGGTGGCGCTGGGGTTCTGTCCCTTGATGGCGGCCTGAGTGTCTCTGAAGAAGAGCGCATAGGCCGACACAGGCTTCTGAGGCTCGTTGGGGTCCTTCTTCTTCTTCTTCTTTGGGTTCTTGGTCTTTTTTCCTGGGTCAGCCGAGGGTCTCTTCTCTCCGGACATCTGCGCAGGTGAGAGGAGTCAGAAAAACAGAGAAGCTGGGGGCCTCCTGTCAAAGGTTACCCACCCCAGCCTGAGGCAGAGGGGACCTTCCTCAGCACCCCACCACCTCCCTGTCTGACTCCACGCATGCATGGGCGGTGGTGGGCTGGCCACCACCCTGGGCTTGAACACATGGTCATGCTCCTCACTCTCTAGGTGAGGGAGGCAACAGACATACGCACAGGCTGGGTAGGAGCTAGGAACTCTGGGGTTTGTGCTTAACTCATTAATGAAAATCAGCAAGGCAGCAAAGTTGATTCAAAGAAATATAAGCAAAACTGCCCTACAGAGTAATGAAACTATCGCTTTGGGGGCTTTTAATCTTTTCTACGGGGCAGAAGTCATTTGCATCTCTATAGGGAAAAATTCATTTGCCTTGTAATCAGACGAAAATTGTTTACATCTCTACCACTTCTTTCCCAAGTTAACATCTGACTTTACAGGGTGTAAAGTCCCCTAATCGATCATGAGTAATGAATCACAACAGCGGCACATTCTCCCAGAGGACCGGTAATTCTGGAGCAAGCCTGCTGGACAATGCTGTGGTACGCCACTGAAGGAGCGTGCAGCTGTTGTTCAGGGCCCGATTTCCAAGTTTTATATATATTTTTCTTAACAGCTCTCCTTTCTTGTGATCACAAATCATCCCCAAAGATGATCCTTAACCACAGAAGATCAGTGTCTCCCGCCAATTTTCAGGTGTGCAACTTGGGGCAGGGGGCATAGTCCCCAGGGGCCCCTGTGACATGGCTGGATGGGAAAGGGGTTATGTGACTCGCTGGGTGTGGCCTCACTCTGGACACCTGGCCTTCAGGAGCAATCAGACTCCAGGACTGCAATCCCGTGAGTGTCGGACTCAGGGCTTGCAGGATGGGTACAGTATAGGGATGCTCACCACAGACCTCAGCAGGTCCCCAAAAGGACCCTTCAGGCCACACAGGAGGGACCAGGAACTTTGGTCAAAGGCCCTGGATCCTGCAATGAGGACTGTCAGCCTGCACCAAGCAGATGAAAGTGACGCCGGGAACTGATAGGGAAACCGTGGGCCACTGGACAAGATTCAGGCCTCTGAGTCTGCGGGACAGTGAGGGGCAGTCTGCAGCAGAGCCCGTTCTGTTCCTGCCTCTATGTGCAGCTGGCCGCCCTCCGGGCCCGGTTGTGTCCACCCCAGGAGAGGCTCTAGCAGGAGGAGGGATGCAGATACACCGCTGGATGAGGAAGAGATGACAGGGCACTACAGGTGGCCAAGAGCACATCAGCTGGAGCCAGACTGTGACCACCTCAGTCTGAATCCTGTTTTGGTGATGCTGGAGAAGTTACACAATCTCTCTGGGCCTCAGTTTTCCCATCGGCCAACTGGAGATAGATGATGGCACCTACCGCCAGGACTGTGGTGAGGATTACATGGATGCATACTTGTTATGTGCTTAGAACAGCGTCTGGCCCCAAGTGTCCGTTAAATAAAAAATAAAATAAAAACGGCTCCTGTCTGGCCTATGGCAGAGACCAAATTATCCTGAGGATGAAGCTGAACCGGATCCAGATGCGCCTCCCCCTGCGCCCCGCCCCCCCCCCCCCCCCCAGGCCCAGGAGGTCAGGGTCTCTGCTAGAGGGGACAGGCGCCATGGCTCCTGCTCCCAGGCATCTGCAGGGCCACTGTGTGGAAAGGGGTGAGAGGCCCTTATGAAGAAGGAAGGGAGGCGGAAGTGGTGGGATCAAGTTTATTCTGCCACGGGCTCATTGGGAGGCTCCCAGTGACAGCTTCCATCCTGGGCCTTTCTGGGCCTCTGTTTTCGGCCCCAGTAAAACAAGATGCTTTCCAACAGCCAGGGGGATTTGTCAGTGCAAAGAAAGGACAAGCCTGGACAGCTGGTGACCTCTCCCCTCCGACCTGTTCTTAAGAGGCAGGACCACCCATGACTCCAGGGATGTTGGGGGGGTGTGTCCCCAGTGACTGGGGTGGTGGTGTTCATTTTTAGTGCCCCATCCTGCGGTCAGCGCAGTCCAGAGATGCCTTCTGCTGGGCCACCCATTTTTATCAGAACATTTTCTCCTAAAAGGCCAATGTGGCCCTAAGATGTGACCCTGAGGATCTTGTCAAAGATGCTCAGCAAATTTAGCAGCTGAACCCAGGTATCCCGAGTTCCAGTCACCACCATCCCCACTGCCCAGGCGTTCCAGCCAGTGGGCCCCGTTCTACCTGCTGATTTTCCTCCTCCGTGTCTTCCAGCAAAGGGTACAGTTAGACCCTTCTAGTCTTGTCTAGAGGTAGGTGATGCCAATTTCCACACAGGGCCCACCCACCTGCTGACAGGAGGGCATCAGTTAGGGCTCTGCATCTCCACCCTCCCTACCTTGAAATGCGCTTCTGATTCCTCCTCCTGAGTTGAACTGGAGGGAGACGGCGTCGCTGACTTGCTCCCTGGGGGTGACGGGGAGCTGTGGGCGATGCCACTCCGGATGCCCATCTGAGAGATGAGCTGGGATTGGCTGAGGGCACTCATGTGGCTGGCCAGCATCGCCGGGCGGCCCAGGAGGGGCCCAGGCCGGCCTGAGTCGTAGGCAGCAACCTCCGAGTGGACCATCTCCTGGATCTAAGAGAATAGGACAGGGCATTGTGAGCTAGGGAGGACCCGCCGGCCACCATCACCTCTGCACCGTGGGACTCAGAGCAGCGGCATGCAGATGAGAAGGCTGGGGGGCTCCACTCCCAGCTGGGCTTCCCCAGGCTCCAGCGGTGGGGTCGGGGGGTGGGCAGGGGTGAGATTCGGTGCACCCGGGGGCAGCCTAGAGCTCCCTGACAGTTTGCCTTCTGTTGACATTCACCCTGGACAGATGGTTAGCAGTTCAGCCCTCGCCAGAGAGCTCAGGCCAGCAGTGAATTGATCATTTTACTGATCATTTTCCATTTACTGATACTGAGTCCTCCCTCCTAGAACACGGTGTGTCTGTTCATTTACTTGCTATGCAGCGCTACAGCAAAGAGCACAGGTGCTGGAGGCTGGCTGTGATTTGGATCCCGGTTCAGCCACTTATAAGCTGTGTGACCTTGGCCCAGTTATGTATCCTCTCTGTGCCTCAGTTTCTTCATGCAAAAAAATGCAGATAATAATTAAAACTACCTTTTAGGTTTGGGTAGGACAAAATGTGCCTGGCCCCTAGTAAGCCATATATTGTGTATAAGTGTTTGTTAAACACATAGAAGAAATAAATCCCTTAATAAAGCTTTGTACTTTTCTTCCTCTAAGTCAGTAATTTCCTCATCAAATCTTCCTTATGATATTTCTAACTTATTATTTTTGGAATATAAGAAAGCTCCTGATTTTTACATACAGGCATTTCTCATACTAAATACATCTGTAGAACGGTGTGTTCTTTTCACCTAAATATTTTATATATACACGCACACACTGTTGAGTGAGGCATAACAATTTGCATACTCATAATTATTTTTATTTCATTTTTTTTAAAAGATTTTATTTTTAAGTAATCTTGACACCCAATGTGGGGCTCGAACCTACAACCCCGAGATCAAGAATCACATGCTCCACCGACCGAGCCAGCCAGGTGCCCCTATTTTTATTTCCATTGCATCTGTGGTTATTTTTCCTTTTGTTAATTTCTCATGTCCAGGAGCTGTTTTCCTCCCATGTTCTCTTCATTAGGCAAGTTCATGGATTTCCCATTTTATTATGTGGGAGTTTTTTTTCTCCTCAAAAGAATCCAATTTCTTTTTTTTCTAATTAAAAAAAAATTTTTTTAATGTTTATTCCTGAGATAGAGAGACAGAGCACGAGCAGGGGAGGGGCAGAGAGAGACACACACACAATCTGAGGCAGGCTCCAGGCTCTGAGCTGTCATCACAGGGCTTAATGTTGGTTTTTGTTGGAAAAAGAAAACTGTCTTCATTATGGATTGAATGTTTTTATGAAATTTTTAAAAGTTTATTTATTTATTTTTAGAGAGAGAGAGAGGCAGAGCGAGAGGCAGAGGGAGAGGGAGAGAGAATCCCAAGAGAGCTCTGCACTGTCAGCAGAGAGCCCAATGTGGGGCTCGAACTCACAAACTATGAGATTGTGACCTCAGCCGAAACCAAGAGTTGGACACTTAACTGACTGAGCCACCCAGGTGCCCCATGAATGTTATTATTATTATTATAAAGTGCCTCCTTTTGCCTTGAATTCAGTGGAATCTGATCGGAACATCGCCGTCTTTGCCTGGATGTGTGTTTGTTTCATTTTGTCTGGTATGTCCTCAGTTCTAAGGAACTTTCTTTTTTAGGTTTGTCCTCGTTTCCATTTTCTGGGGGGTTATCTTTAGCCAATGTTGGCATTTGTGTTATGTGCTTTTCGAAAGACTGATTTTCACAGTATTTTCCGTGGTTATTTTAGTTTCCATATTCTCTTTAGTTAATTCTGGTAAGTTACATACATATATACTTCAACTGTCTACTTTGTCCACATTTTAACATTAATAGCATATAACTGGGATAATGTTATCATATTTTTAACCTACTCTATAGTTTTTGTAGTTAAATCCTCATTCCCAATTATAATACTGTGAATGCATGTTGCTTTTTTAAAATTTCCTTCTCAAAAAGTTTATATGTTTTAATTATCTACCAAGGAACCAGTTCTTATATTAAAAAAAATAAATTTGACAAGTTTTCTGATTATTAATTTTGCTTTCCTCTCTATTACTGTTGACCTCGGGTATCATAAGTTGCTTTTTATGTAGCTTTTCAAATTAAATAATTTATTTACTTTCACATTTTATTTTCTTAAGTTATTTATTTTGAAAGAGAAAGCGAGCACAAGCAGGGGAGAGGCAGAGACAGAGAGAGGAGAGAGAGAAAGAGAGGGAGAGTGAATCCTGAGCAAGCCCCATGCTGTCAGCACAGAGCCTGATGCAGGGCTCAAACTCATGAACCATGAGATCATGATCTGAGTTGAAATCCAAAGTCAGATGCTTAACCGACTGAGCCACCCAGATGCCCCTCAGATTTTCTTTTCTAATAATATTACTATCTAGGGCAGAGGTTCAGACAGGGACCATTTGCAGAGAAATCTGGAAATATGTAGAGCCATTTCTGGCTGTCACAACTGGTCTGTGTGTGTGTGTGTGTGTGTGTGTGTGTGTGTGTAGTTGGTGCTACCAGCATCTAGCAGGTAGAGGTCAGGGATGATGCTAAATGTCCTACAATGTGTAGAATGCCCCCTCCACACACACACACACCCAAAGAGTTACGTACCCCAAAATGTCAGTAGTGCTGAAGTTGAGAACCCCTGCTCCATAACTATGATTTTTCCCTCATTGTATACCACACAAATATTTTAAAAAATATTCTACAGTGTTAGGCAAGGGGGAGGGGGTTGCCTGGATGGCTCAGTTGGTTAAGTGTCCAGCTTTGGCTCAGGTCATGATCTCACAGTTCATGGGTTTGGGCCTCACATCGGGCTCAGAGCCTGGAGCCTGCTCTGGATTCTGTGTCTCCCTCTCTCTCTGCCCCTCCCCCACCTGTGCTCACTCTCGCTCTCGTTCTCATTCTCTCTCAAAAATAAACATTAATTTTTTTTTTAATTCTATGGGGCACCTGGGTGGCTCAGTCGGTTGGACATCTGACTCCTGGTTTTGGCTCAGGTCATGATCCTGGGATGGTGGGATCCTGTCCCACGTTGGGCTCCACACTGAGCATAGAGGCTGCTTGAGACTCTCTCTCTCTCTCTCTCTCTCTCTCTCTCTCTCTGCCCCTACTCATCCCCCCCAAATAAAAATATATATTCTACAACTGAAGGGTTGTTTGTTGGTTTTTCGTTTTGTTTTGTTTTTTACCTTAAGTTATTTGGAGAGGAGTCTTCATTTAATATATTCTTTTGTTATTATGGTCAGAAAACATGACTCCTAGAATTTTATCTTTTTGGTATTGGGGTTTTCATTATGGCTTAGGGTATGATGAGTTTTTGTAAAATGTTCATGTGTATCTGAAATCGTGTTTATGCTCCAATATACACATTTCTCTATATGTCTATTCAATCAACTGTTTTGACTACTCTAGCTGTGAGATTTCAAGAAAAATGAGTTAAAGCAGCTCCCACTGCTATTGTGTTCCCTTCAGTTTCTCTACGGAATTTAAACAGGTTTCTTCACATATACTGATGTGACGCTATTCATTCCCATAAATGTTCCAGAATGCTATACTTTCATGATGGCTTCTTCTTCTTAATAAAAAAAACCCAGTATCTTTGCCTCAATTAATGTTTTTATTTTAGATCCAACTTCACCTGTGATCAGTACCTCTATTTTCCCACTGTTTATTACTGTCCTTCATCATTTTAAGTGTGCATCTTGTGAACAGCACGTAAGTAGATTTTGGTTCTGAGTTCTTAATATAATATATTGTGAAATCTATATTTTATTATTATATTAATCATAAAGAAGCCCAGGAAACAGACTTCAAGTGAACTATTTCAAAGAGTAGAAACTTTTACAAAGAATTCAATTTAAAAATGGGCAAAGAACTTGAATAGATACTTTGAAGACTTACAAACGGCCAACAGGTACATGAAAAGGTCCATAACATCACTCATCATCAGGGAAATGCAAATCAAACCCACAATGTGGCACCACCTCATATCTGTTACAATGGCTATCATCAAAAATATACGAGATAAAAGTGTCGGTGAGGCTGTGAAAAAAAAAAGGGAACCCTTGTGCACTGTTGGTGGGAGTGTAGATTAGAGCAGACACTCTGGAAAACAGTCTGGAGGTTCCTTGAAAAATTAAAAACAGAACTACCATGTGATCTGGCAATCCCACTTCTGGGTATCGATCCAAAAGAAATGAAATCACTACCTTGAAGAGAGATCTGCATCCCCGTTGTTCACTGCGGCATTATTTACCATAGCCAAGGCATGGAAACAACCTAAGTTTCTCTGAACAGATGAACAGACAGAAAGTGTGGAATGTATGTACAATGTTATTTGGCAACAAGCAAGAAGGAGATCTGCCTTTTGCAACAATGTGGATGGCCCTTATACCAAGTGACATAAGGCAGACAGAGAAAGACAGACTGTGCTCTCCCTCATGTGGGGTCTAAAAAAGCCAAACTCAAAGAAATAGAGAGTAGGATGGTGGCTTCCAGGGCCAGGGGCTGGGAAATGGGTGAAGGCGGTCAAAGGGAATAAACTTCCAACTACAGCATAAATAAGTTCTGGGTACCTAATATACAGCACGGGGATTATAACTAACAATACTATATTGTATACTTGAAAGTCGTTAAGAACAGAGATCTTAAATCATCACACACACGAAGGTAATTATGTGAGGGGATGCAGGTATTAACTAACCTGACTGTAATAATAATTTCACAAAATATTTGCATGCATTAAATCATCATGTTGTATACCTTAAAATAATATACGTTAAATGTTAGTACTATCTCAATAAAGCTGGGAAAAAAATTTAACTCTCAAGAAATAAGAGTCGAAGGATTTAAAATCTCTAAACATCCCTCTTTCCACTTCCATGCGTAAATACCCTTCCTTCCCTGAATCTTAAACAGAGTCTGACATTATTTCCTGAAGGGCAAAATGGCCTTGGGGTTCTGTGTTTAGGACTTGTTTTTTCATTTTTCTTCCCAGCAGCGTGCTTAGAATTCTTTAGCCAGAGATTCCTGACTCTGTTATTTCATATTTTGCCAACATTTGATAATGGCAGACTTCTGAATTTTTGCAAATCTGCAAAGTGCGAAATGCTCTCAAACTTGTTCTAATTTGCATTGTCCTGACTACTAGAGAGGTTGAACACCTTTGCATAAGTTTACTGGCCATTTGGGTGTCTATTTATACTGCTCTTAGAGTGTAAGCTAGTAAGGTAAACATTTCAAGAGGCAATGATAATACCCAGGTACACTGAAGACATGTAATTCGGTAATTTAGCAATTCTATTCTAAGATATTTATTATAAAGAACTTTCCCAGATGCACAAGAAGAAATAAATACTGCAGGATAAATCTCAAAGACATTAGAATGGGCAAATGATTGTCCTTTCGACGGAATGCTGAGCATGGCTCTTGGGCCTCTGGGGTTATCTGTGTCTACAGGAATGTGTGCCTTTGTCTTTGACTAGGCTATTTTACAACTTTGTAAAAAAATGAAATTAGTGCATCTTTTTCATTGTTACATTTTTTCCAGTGTGGTAAAATACACACAACATACAATTTACCACCTTAACCAATTTTAAGAGTACAGTTCACTTTCCCATTGTTGTGCGGCCATCCCCACCGTCCATCTCCAGGGCTCTTTCCATCTTGCAAAACTGCAACTCTACCTATAAAACAATAACTTCCTATTCCTCCCTCCCTGCTGCCCCTGGCAACCACCATTTTACTACTGTGACATTTGGCTACTATTCTATGAATCTGACTACCTTAGGTGCCTCCTGTAAGTGGAATCATACAGAATTTGTTCTTCTGTGACTGGCTTATTTCACCAAGCAAAATGTCCTCAAGGTTCATCCACGTTGTAGCCTATACCAGACTTCCCTTCCCTGCATTATTATTTAATTTTTTTTCTTCTTTTCTTTTTTTAAATATAATTTATTATCAAATTGGCTAACATATAGTGTATCCAGTGTGCTCTTGGTTTTGGCGGAAGATTCCTGCGGTTCATCACTTACATACAATACCCAGTGCTCATCCCAACAAGTGCCCTCCTCAATGCCCATCACCATTTTCCCCTCTCCCCCATTCCCCCACCAACCTTCAGTTTGCTCTCTGTTTTTAAGAGTCTCTTATGACTTCCCTTCCTTTTAAAGGCTGAATAAAATTCCATCGTATGTGGATGCTGCATTCATCCATTCATCTATTAATGGACACTTGGGTTGCTTCCACATTTTGGCTGTTGTGGATAATGTTGCTGTGAACGTGGGTGTTTAAATATCTCTTCAAGACTCTGCTTTCAATTCTTTGGGTTATAAACACAGAAATAGAGTTGCTGGATCATACAGTAATTCTACTTTTTTTTTTTAATGTTTATTTTTATTTTTGAGAGAGAGAGCACAAGCGGGAGAGGGCAAAGAGAGAGGGAGACACAGGATCCAAAGCAGACTCCAGGCTCCAAGCCATCAGCACAGAGCCCAATGTAGGACTCAAAGCCATGGACTGTGAGATCACCACCTGAGCTGAAGTCAGATGCTTGACCGACTGAGCCACCCAGGCACCCCACAGTAATTCTATTTTTGAGGAACTGCCCCGTTGTTTTCTCTAGTGGCTGCACCATTTTACATTCCCACCAATAGTACACAAGGTTTCAATTTCTCCACTTCTTGACCACCACTTGTAACTTTTCTTTTATAGGAGCCATCTTAGTGGGCATCAGGTAGAATGCAACTGACTCTTGTCCATAAAAACGCAAATAAGTGTTGTCTGGCAGAGGTACAATTGATTCTACCTTGTAGAAAGAAGATTTCAAACACGGTATTCTGTTGCCCCAGTTTTATCTTTATTACAAAATTTATTTTATCATTCTGGGTTGCTGGTATATATGTCTATTCATCAGATTCTCCTTTGAGCCAATTGTAATGTATTATTGGCTTTCTCATTAATTAATGAGCTAAATAAATTGACATGTCTTCATTTCGTATTTGTGTAAGAGTCATGAAGTTACCTTTCAAAAATTATATATTATAATAAAGATGATCATTACTATGGCATTTTCTAAGTTCCAGAAAAACTGGAAATAATGTGAATGTTCACCAATTAGGAAATGGTGAAAATCCGTGATATATTCACATAACGGAATTCTGTACAGAGTTCAAGGGAATGACCTGTAGCTACACCTGTCAGTGAGGTGGATGAACTCAGGAACAATAACGAATAAAAAGAGTTTCAAAAGGATCCATGCAGTAAAATACCTTAATGTACATGTTTATAACATAAAACATTACAATAAGGTGTTTAAGGACATATAAAAATGCAGTAAAAACATTAAAAACAGGAAAAGCAGGAAAAGAAAGACAGATACAAAGGCTGCTTAATTTGTATCTGTAGTATTTTATTTTTTCAAAAATAGACCCCAAACTAACAATAATAATAATAATAATAATAATAATAATAATAAACAGGGGCTCTTCAAAGCCTGGTGTTGAATGTACTAGGTTCTGGGAAGTCTGGGAAGGCAGCTGGCATCCACATCACTTAGTTGGTTATGTGATGCATCCTGAAATAAGATAGGATTGGTGCCCTGATCTCCAGCTTGGGCCCCAAACACCTTCATTCCATTGCCTCGCTGTGTCTTCACTGGATGCCCCACAAGCACGTCAAACTTTACATGTTGAAAATGGAACTCAATTCTCCTTCAGTCTGCTTCACCAAGCCCCACACCTGGGTCCCAACCTTGATTTCTCTGTGTTCCTTGCACCCCTCTCCTGCCCCAGACACACCTGTGTTGGCTCGGCCTCTGCAGCGAATCCGAAGTCCCACACACACCTTTCCCCACCCTACCCCCCAAAGCCACTGCCATCTCCCAGTTTTCCTGTTCCATTGCCTGTTCTCCCACCTCCCACCAGCCTATTCCCCCACAATCACTGGACGGATCTCTCAAATAAGCGAAGGGGACCATGCTATTCCCCTCCTCAAAAGTCTTCCTCAGCGTCCCCATTCCCTTAGGCTAAAATGTGCTCCACTTTCCACGGTTTTCAAGGCTGTGCATGATGGGCCCCAGTCTGACGCTCCAGCCCTTTGTATACACTGTCCCCACCGCACCTACTGCACCTCTAGCTTGCTTTGGCCTCCTCTCAGATCTTCAAATGCAGGAGGCCTACCCCGGCCTCAGGTTTCTGACCTGAGCTTTCCTCCCCTTGGTCTCTGCACGTGGCTCATCTTTCAGTTCTTTTTTTTTTTTTTTAATTTTTTTTTTTAACGTTTATTTATTTTTGAGACAGAGAGAGACAGAGCATGAACGGGGGAGGGTCAGAGAGAGAGGGAGACACAGAATCTGAAACAGGCTCCAGGCTCCGAGCCGTCAGCACAGAGCCCGACGCGGGGCTCGAGCTCACGGTCCGTGAGATCGTGACCTGAGCCGAAGTCGGACGCTTAACCGACTGAGCCACCCAGGTGCCCCTCATCTTTCAGTTCTTAACTGGAATGTTACCTCTTCCGAGAAGCCTTCCCTGACTACGTTGTCTAAAAACCTAACCCACGACCATTATTTTGTATCATCATATCGTCTCTTTCTTTCATAATGGTTATTTCAAGCTATAAATTATTTCGCTCATTTATTTGTTCATGGTCTCCTGAGAGCATCCTCTGCCCAGGGCAGAACAGAAGTGCTGGACAGGTGAGGGTCCAGGAGTGCCCTTCAACCATGAGGGACCAGGAGCGTGTGGGAAAGCCTGGGCTCCCTCTCTCCTCGGCGGGGCGGTTCCGAGTTGTGTTCCATGCTCTCCTCAGAGTGTCCAGCGGAACTGTGTTCCAGTGGCCACGGTGTCACAACTCACCAGCCCACCCTTTCCTGGTTTTCTTCTCTTCCAGTCTCAATTCCCTTCATCCTTTGCATGGCTTCCTGGGGTCACCCCCAAACAAAATACTTGCACCCAAACCTTTGCATCAGAGTCTGATTTAGGGAGGGGGTCCCAAAGTAAGATACCAGCCCCCTCTCTGGTGCTATGCTGGCCACTGGAGTGACCCCACTCAAGTAGAAAGGGTGTCCTCCCTGCTCAGAATCTTCAGAAGCTCCTTCAGGGTCTGCTAGCGTTGTCTTAGCCTGTGAAACAACGATTTGCATGCACCACCTCTGTCTTCCTGACCTTTCCAGATCCTTCCCAGAGCCCATGTGGGCTTCCCTCTAAATGGAGACTTTCCCCTGTGGCTCACTGCTCCCTCCCTCCATGTCAGCATCCTTTGAGGCTTACCTGAAACATCGCCTCCTCAGAGAGGCCTCCCCTGACCTCCCTTTCCAGCCACACTCCTTTCCTGAGCTTTCCCAGGGCTCAGCATGGTGGGCATCAAGCATCTGCTTCTGTGCAGACATGGCCCGGCATCCAGCTGGCACTTAGGAGATATCTGGTGGCCAGGGGCACCAAGCCTCCTGCTTCTCTCATGGAAACATATGGGCACACTTAGGAGCCGCTCCTGTGGCCTCTCCAGGAAGGATGAGCCAGAGGAAAGAGTAAGGAGGCATCGTTGTGAACTTAATTAGATTCGCCTGGCTTAATAGATTCTCGGAGGGGCAGGAACACAAAGGTGTTTTTCACAAATTCCCCATTTGCAGCCTCTGTGGAGAGGAGCCCCAGGTGCCAGGGTGCCCCCACCCAGACGGGAGAGGATAAGAAATCACACCTACTCCTTCCTGCCTTCTGATGATTCGCAGAACTAACACCCCGCCTGCTTCCTCTGAGGCAGGGACGTGTATCATTAAACACAGCCTCACACTCTGCCTGGAGAATTGGGACTTTTTTTCTGAAGGCGACAGCAGCTCAGCTCAGTTGTGTCCTTTCACTGAAGCTTTTGCCTCAGCTCTAGAGGGGCCAGAAACTTCTTAATTTCAAAGCACATTCAGACCCCAAAGGAAAACTAACGAACCACTGACCAGCATTTTACAATCCCTCCCACGGTCCAGAGTGGTTCTTTCCAACAGATACTAATCCCTCTCTTCTACAGAGGATGGTAACAATTGTGATAATGATTAAAAATACTTATTATTTCACTGGATGTGTGCTCACTATGTGCTGGGCACCATGCCATGAGCTGCATGAACACTGTTATCATCCCCATTTTACAATAAAGACCCTGAAACTCAGAGAGGTTGAGTGACTCTCCCAAGGTCACACAGCCAGGAAGTGAGAAAGTCAGAATTCTGGTTGTCTCCTGAGACTGAGATCTTTTCATGGCACCCACACAGATCTTAATGGCTCTATTGTGGGTGGAGGGTAATGAACCTGCTCTCATAGGGCAGCTGTGAGGATCCAATGAAAAGGTAACTTTGCACAGAGCCTGGCACTGGTATGTGTTCCTTTCCTTCATCCCCTCACAAACTTGCTGGAGGTATAAACTTGATGTTTGAACCAGATCTCAACCGGGCTAAGAGGTGAGAAACAATGGAAGTGTCTGGAAAGTGAGAGAAGTATGAGAGAAGCCAGAAAGGAGGCTCCAGTGAGAATAAAAATAACAGCATTAGGCTTGGCACTAGGGTAGTACTTCACAAATATTTATTTGTTATATCAGGAGTTGGCAGGCTTCTTCTATAAAGGGCCAGATATTAAATATGCTAGGCTTTGCGGGCCAGATGGCCTCTGTTACAACTATTCAATTCTACCATTGTAGTGCAAAAGCAGCCCTAGACAATATGTAAATGAATGATCGTGGCTGTATTCCAATAAAACTTTATTTACAAAAACAAGTGGAGAGCCAGAATTGGCCTATGGCCATAGGTTGCCAATCTCTGCATTTTTTTTTTTATTTTGTTTTTGTTTTGTTTTTGAGAAAGAGAGAGAGTGTGCGTGAGTATGCCGTTGGGGAGGGGCAGAGAGACAGAATCCCAAGCAGGCTCCGCACTGTCCACACAGAGACTGACTCAGGGCTCGATCTCACGAACTGTGATGTTGGCCTGAGCCAACGTCAAGAGTTGGATGCTTAACCAACTGAGCCACCCAGGCATCCCGCCAATCTCTGTTTTAGCTGAACGTGAAGTAAACAGAAATAGTGGTAGAGGCACTACCCTTCAGGTGGCAGTTACATCTGCCAGGCACTGACCTTCTGAGCGCATTTAATTCTCACCCAGCCATGGGAGGAGGTAGGTTTATCATCAGCATCCTACAGATGTGACAGCTGAGGCTCAAAAAGGGAAGGAACATGACCACGGTCATTTAGGGTAAGTGGTAGAGCTGGGATTCAAGTCAAGGTCTATCTGCTTGCCATGTCCTTGTCCTCAGGGACTACACCTCCAGCCCGCCGTCTTGTCCAGACCTGGCCCCAGGAAACAGGCACTTGCTGCCGTCTCTCAACTAAACCCTGCTCTGGGCATCATCTGGGCCCTTGCTCTGACTGCATTACAGCCTCTCTTTAAAATCAGAAGGCCTGGACTGGCCACAGAGACCTTATAGTTAGCCCCCGTTCTGACGCTGGCCTTCCTTTGCTGCCTGCAGCCTCCTTCTCGGGTCCTTGACAGGGCCTTTGCCTTGAACTGCCCTTAGCAGAACCGACCTCTGTGGTCATCTTACTTCTCTAGTCCTCTTGGGTCCCCAAGTCTGCTCCTGTCACTCATTCATTCAACAGACATTCCCTGAGGGTTGCTGTGTCTGGGACCCTAAGAGCAGACTAAAAGAACACCCCATCTGGAGTGCACAGTCTGCTGGGGGAGGCAGAGATGCACCCACACTGTTTTAACCAGTGCAGCAAAGGGACCTGGGTGGAGGGGGTCACAGAAGGGGCCCCTCCAGTGCCTGGTGAGCCAGAAAGCATTTCCATGGGGGAAGACTGAGCCAGCTCTTGAAGAGGAAGTTTGCAGAAATGAGGAGGGTGCAGAGGGCATGCCCAGGAGCAGGAACAGCCTCGGCAAGGGCACAGAGGCATGGAGTAATGTGATGGTTAATTTCTCTGTCAATTTGACGGGGCCACAGGGGGGCCAGACATTTGCTCCAACATTATTCTAGATATGTCTCTGAGAGTGTTTCTGGATGACACTAACATCTGAATCAGTCAACTGAGTACAGCTGATTGTCCTCTGTAAGGTGGGTGGGCCTCATCCGGTCCACTGAAACCTTAATGGAACGAAAAGGCTGAGTGATGGGGAACTTCACCAGCCTGAGTGCTGGGACATTCTCTTTCTCGGGAGAGCTCTAACATGAGCGGCACAACCAGCTTGGCAAGATGCCCACAAGCAAGCCGGAGTGTCGGAAACAGCGGGAGATAAGGATGAAGGGGCATCAGAAGCGAGCACTCGGGGGACTGAGGTGGAGGGCCCATGCCTGCAGGTGCTAAGTGGATGGCCACGGGCTTTAAGCAGAGGAGGGTCAGAGCCCAGATCTGTGTGCCACCAGCCTCCAGGGAGTCCTGGGGTCTGTGACAGAACTGCCTGCCTAGGGAAAGCGGCCTCGGGACTCTGAGAAGGGTCTCAGGACACTGGGAAGCAGCAGAGAGCCAGCGTGGCTGTTTCCTGTCGCTGCTGTAACAAATTACCTCAAACTTGGTGGCTTAGGGGCACCTGGGTGGCTTAGTCAGTTAAGCATCTGCCTTCGGCCCAGGTCACGACCTCACCATTCGTGAGTTCGAGCCCCTATTGGGTTCTGTGCTGACAGCTCAGAGCCTGGAGCCTGCTTCAGGTTCTGTGTTTCCCTCTCTCTCTGCCCTCCCCCCCTCCCCCACTTGACCTCTCTCTCTCTCTCTCTCTCTCAAAAATAAATAAAACATTTAAAAAAAATTTTTTAAAAACCTTGGTGGCTTAAAAGAACACAAACTTGGGGCGCCTGGCTGGCTCAGTCAGTGGAACATGTGACTTTTGATCTCGGGGTTGTGGGTTTGAGCCCCACGTTGGGTGTAGAGATTACTTAAAAATAAAATCTTAAGAAAAGAAAAAAGAACACAAACTCAACCCCTTATAGTTCTGGAGGCCAGAAGTCTGGAATCAGTGTCACCAGGCTACCGTCAAGGTGCAGGGATGGCCGGTTATTTCTGGAGACTCCAGGGGAGACTCTGTGTCTTCACTTTTTTTTTTTTTTTTTTTTTTTTTTTAGGATGGCTGCTGTCCTTATTCCTTGGCTTGTGGTCCCGCATCACAAGGGCTTTTCTCCCTCTGCTTCCATTGTCACACCACCTAGTCTAGGTGTTGGACCCTTCTGCCCCTGCCCACATAAGGACTCATGATTACATCCCCAGGCCCACCCAAATAATCCAGGATAATCTCTGCATCTCAAGACTTTTTTACTCAGTCACATCTGCAAAATCCCTTTTGCTATATAAGGTAATATATGCACAGGCTTCAGGGATTAGAACATGGTCATCTGGGCAGGGTAGCATTACTTAATCTACCACACCCTGGAATCAATGATGTGTGAGGTCACAGCCAGAGCCCCTCCTCAGCCAACCAAACCAGCTCTCTGAGGCTTCTTTGGGCTTTAAGGGTCAAAAATTTGAAAATTATTTTCTTTTAGGAAAAAAAATTTTTTTCAGCACAAAAGAGAGGAAAAGAAAGCCAATAGGAAGCCTTCCCCAGTGCCTGCCTCTCACTCCGAAGCCTTTTGTGAGTAAGTATTTCTAATAAACTTTCATGCTTGGTGGGAGATCCCTTGCACGCTGACAAATTTCTCCTGAAATTTGAGATGTCTTGTTCAGAGTAATAGCTATAGTGCACAGGTGCCCAGCTGCTATTGTAAAATCAGTAAGCATTTAATTGAAACAAACGACTATAATAATAGTACATTATCCCTGCAGGCCGAGCGCCATCACAGTTTTAATTATTGAGTTAAGAGTCAGACTAATTTATCCTTTTAAAGCAACAACCCCATTCCTGGTTACACTGATCATCCTGTTATGAATATGAAGGCACCAGCAGGGAAGGATGTAAATGGAAAGCAATTTGTCCCCTTCAGGGCTGATTTGGTCTCTGAAGAAAGGTTTGCAAACAGGGTCGCTGAAACACTGGGTCTGGGACTGCCCTGCTGGGGGAGTGACATTTCTGCCTGGGTTGGGGTGGGGGCTGTGGTCCTGGTGCCGCGCAGCTCTGGGATGCAGGCCCTTGTTCCTCTGCTCAGAGCCTGCACCAGCTCCCTCCCTCCCTTCCTCCCAGAAAAGCCCAAGTCCTTGCTAAGCCGCAAGCTCTGAGAACAACCCCAGCAGCAGCACCTGATACCTCTCTGCCCGCCTCCCCGCCCCCCCATTCACTCCACTCACACACATTCCCACGCAAGCATGCTCAAGGCGCAGGGCCCTTCTCTAGCTCAGTGTGACTTTGCACACACACCCCAGGGGACATTTGGCAATATTTGGGGACACTGCCAGTTACAGCTGGGAGATGCTACTTGTATCTTCTGGTTACCAGGCCAAGGGTACTGCTCAGCATCCTACTATGCACCAGACAGCCTCCCACCATGAAGAATGACCCAGCCCAAAATGTCAACAGTGGCAAGGGTGGGAAACCCTGTATATTAGCTGCTCCCTCTGTACTGGATGGTCTTCCCCAGCGAGGGGGTACCTACGCCAGCTCCCTCACCTCCTGCCGATCTTGTTCAGGTCTCCCCCTTCCTATGAGGTCTTCCCTGACCATCCTCCCAAAACCGCCCTCTGCCCACCCCCAGCCATCCCAATCACCTTCATGCCACTGTTTTCTTCCTTCCAATGCACCGAGCACCTGTGAACACACTATATGACTCATTTATTATTTTACTGTTTCTTATCTTGCTCCCCCTGCCAGTTCCACACAGGCTCACATCTTCATTGTTCCAGAATAGCACCTGACACATAGCAGGGATTCAGTGAATGTTTGTTGAAGGAATTATCTGTCCCTACTCCTTCCTCCTTCACTTCCTACAACCTCTTGGCCTCGAGGTTGGACAATACCACCTCTTCATGATGTCCCAAGTCCACCCCCTCTTGTCAAGGTTCAGAGCCAGCGATTGTTAATTTTATGTGTCAGCTTGGCTGGGTCAAGGGGTGCCCAGAGAGCCAGTATAATGTTATTTCTGGGGTGTTCCGAAGGTTGCTTCCAGAAGAGATAGGCATTTGAACTGGCCAATGATTGTAAAAGTCGCTCTCACCAATACAAGTGGGCATCAGCCAATCCACTGAAGACCCTCACATGGAACAAAACAGAACAAAAAGACAGAGAAAGGGCAAATTCTCTCTCTTCTTGAGCTGGGACATCCATCTTCTCCTGCCCTCAGACACTGGAGCTCCAGGCTCTCGGGCCTTTGGACTTGGACTAAGTCACATCCCACTAGGTTTCCTGGCTTATAGACAGCATATCATGGGACTTCTCCGTGTCCATAACCACAGGAGTCAAGTCCTATAATAAATTTCCTCTTATCTGGATGTCTATATACCCTGTTATTTTCCTCTGGAGAACCCTAACACAGACCCCATTTCTTTTTCCTGAACAATGAAACGTCTCTTAATGGGCTGTTTAGGGATCTGTCCAGTAAGAGTTTTGGGGTAACTCCCACATACCACATGGCACATTCTTGGTTCCTCAAGGGCAGAAATGGAGGCCTGTGATCTGTCACAACCCCAAAGCCCACACGATGACTGCCCCTGAGCCACAGACCCTGAGACACAAAGAAGGCAGGCACAGTCCCTGTCACTCAGGAAGGACCATCAAGTCCAGTGGAACAGGAAGACAAGTGAGCCAGCCATGTCATGCAGTGTGACACGTGTTATTAACGCACCCACCATTACTGCACTGCGGACACTCTCACCCACTCAACAAATGCGGTGTGTTCCCTATGGCCTGTGTTCCTGGGACACAGACTATCTCATGCCTGTCAACAGGGGACAGCTGCTCCACAGAGAGGTCCTGTTCAGGCCTACAAGATTCTTCCAGCACATTAATATTTTGTGCCACCAAGGCCCAGCCTCAATGCAGAGTATGCCAACCCAGCTGAGCCCAGCAGGCAATGGAGGGGTCAGCTCCTTCTACGTGTTTCTTTTTGTCCTTTTCTACATAACCCAGCAGTGAAAAGGCATCCTCCTACCTTCTCCCATGAAGCTACCTTCCCAGGTCTTATGAGAGTTTCTTTTTTCTTTTTTTTAAACGTTTATTTATTTTTGAGAGAGAGAGAGAGAGAGGCAGAGAGAGAGGGAGACACAGAATCCGAAGCAGGCTCCAGGCTCTGAGCTGTCAGCATAGAGTCCAACGCGGGCCTTGAACACATGAATTGCCGAGATCATGACCTGAGCCAAAGTTGGATGCTTTGCTGACTGAGCCACACAGGTGCCCCCTGAGAGTTTCTTTAGTAAGAATTTAACACGTGTTTTTTAATTGTACAGGTATCTGAATTAGTATCACTATGATTTTCTGTTAATGCTGTGGTTACAAAGTTACATAGACCTTGAGAGGTTTGCCCTAACCCTGTTTTCCCCACAAGCTCTGTTGATTTTAGGAATTTGCAGGCTTTGTAGAACTGTGTCTCTCATAGAATAGCAGAAACATCTGTATTTACTAAGTATCTGCTATGTGCCTGCCAGGCACTGCAGAACACAGATTTCATGGTGAGTAATACAGGCGCGGTCCCTGCCCTATGCAGCTGACGGTCTTGTGGCGGAGACAGGCATCAATCAATTCCACACCCAAATCAGTATGCAGTCACAATGGTGATGAGCACTGAAAGGGAAGCCACGGACCACTGTGAGCTTGTGCAATGCAGGCTGGGGCTATGTAGTGGCCCCAGTTAGAAGGTTAGTCGGGAGGGGGGAGGAGGGCTGGAAAGATGAGCTTAGAAAGCCAGGAAGGGGCCAGGCTGGGTAGGACCTTGAATGCCAGGTGAAGATATTTGGACTTCATCCTGAGGGTCACAAGGAACCCAGAAATATTTTAGGAAGATCAGTGACTTCAATTTTAGAAAGGCCAGCTTGCTTGCTATGTGGCAGGTGGCAGGTGAGAAGTCACATAATCACTACTCAGATTCGGATAATGGAACGTAAGAGATGGCTGTGAGAGACGCCAAGGGCAGATCTGGGATTTGGGACTGGTCATGGTGGGTGGTCCAGGATGACACCAGATCACTAATGATATTCATGGGCTGGTCACATGAGAGAAGAGACGTGTCCAACCAGGTAGGAAGGAGTGGTCAGCTGTGGGCAGGCTGAGCTTGGGCCCAGCATCCAAGTGGGGTTCCCCAGGTGGGGATGGTCGACTACATGGTCTGGTATTTAGAGGTGGGGACCAACAGGTACCCAGAGAGAGGTACCCACTCACCATGGGGGAGAATCAGGCCAAGAGGGAGGGGTGTGAGAAGGGGTGTCTGAACAGGAGTTCTAGTCACACTGAGGAAGCAGAACAGGAAGGCATCTCAGGAAGAAAGGAGTGGCCCCTAAATGTCAGGGGCGATAGAAGCAGCACGTACCTGATGGATTTGGCAATTTGGAGGCCACCAGGGTCCCGAAGCGGAGCAGTTTTGTAGTTGGGGGGAGGCAGAAGCCATAGTGAATGGCAGGGGAGGAAATACGACCACGGTTGATGACCCCTCCTGGGAGCTTCACTGGGACCATCAGGAGAGAAACCAGACAGTGGCAGGGTCCAAGGATGACCTTCTACTTAGATGCTAAGGGGAAGCACAGAAATGCCCCCTTGGAGACCTGAACCGCAGAACTGAGGGGCCACAGCACCACTATGCATGCCTCTTGCTGGCCACATGCTCATCTTTGGTCTCAAGTGAGCCTCTTAACAAGCCCTGTGAGGTAGATGCTGCTGTGCCCACTTTACAGATGAGCACGTGGAGCCCCAGAGCAGTAACATCAATTGCTCCCTGATCCCCACCCGAGTCTGGGGGTCTGAGCTCTTTTCACTACTGAGGGCAGAGGGGTGCAGCCCAGGCTGGGCCGGGCCGCAGCAACAGAGCATCTGAGAGGGAACGGCTCTGTTATCACCACACGGGGAGTCGGCACAGCAGGTCTGTCTTATTTTGACTACAACTGAGCTCTCCTCTGTCTTTGTGAAGAACTGGGGCAGGGGCTGAGTGTCAGGGAGCTACTAGGACTGGGGGTACACTGGGGCCCAGGCAGTGACGAAGCTGGGGGCAGATCACACACACGGTGAGGGCTTGGTCCTACAGGCTCTGGAGAGCCTGGGTGGCCATGAGCAGCGGATGGCCCAGCAGGTTTCCTGTTCTCAGGGCAAGAGGCCAGAGATAGGGTCAGGAGGCACCTGGGGCAGACGTCATGGACAGGAGAGAGCTGAGGAGGTGGAGCCAGCGCCCACGGTCAAAGGGAGCTGATAACCACAATGACCTGCCCAGACCAGGAACCCCCGCTCTTCCCGAATTTGATCTTTGGTTCCTATTTCGAAGGGGGCCTGATGCCTGTGCCAGCAGCACTAGGGCTGAGCCACATTCTGCAAGGATGCACTTGGTTATCTGACAGCCAGCCTTTGCCTCTCCATCTGAGCGGCGGGAAGGGTGTATTTTATTTCCTTATCTTGTTGTCTGCCTACCACACTGGAATGGAAGCTCCATTGATCAGGACTGTCATCTGCTCGGGGCTTGAGAGAGTGCCTGGTACACAGTAAGAGCTCAATAAAAGGTTCTAGAATGAATGAACAAGTGCATGAGTGAACCCAATGAAATGAAGCTGAGAAATTCCACTGGTCTTGCTCAAAGTCTCACAACTTTAAGGACAGGAGCCAGGGTTTGGGACCAGAAAGGGGGCTTGTTTCCTTTCCAGCAATAGCTTCCTGTGGACAGATGCCCCTTTCGAATGACCAGTCCAGCCCCCACCCCCACCCCAGGCCACTGCCAGGGACTCTGCCCTTCCCCCATCCTCAGCACCTCTCTCCAGGGCAGCTGTGACACCCTGCTGGCCCAGTGCCATGTGCCTGGCAACCCAGTTTGTCTCTCTAGCCCCTACTCATTCTTCAGGATTTAGCTCAAATGTCACCACCTCCAGGAGGGCTTCAACTGGCTCTCTCACCTAAACCAGGGCCCCCCCGTGGACTGCCTCTCACGGCACCTTGTTAGTTTTTTCATTGGCCTTGTCATGGTTGGGATAATACTTTCGCTGCCGGTGTGCATGATTCTGGCTCTGTGCTCCAGCCATGAAGGTGGGGACCGGGTTGCTTTGCTCAGGGTGGTTCCCCCGACGTCTAGCCCCAGGCCTGACACACAGCAGGTACTAAGGAAATGTGGAGGGAATGAGCCAGGGTGCTTCCCAAGCTCCAGGCCAGCCCAGTAGACACCCGGCCCCTGAGTGGGAACTGCTTCCGCCCCTCCCCCTCTAACACCAGAGACTCCACGCCTTTGCCTTCCGGGGCTCCTGTTCCTTCAAGCCTTGTCTGCTCCCCAGTGGCAGATCTGCCTCTTTGCCTTTGCTTATGCTGTTCCTCTGTTTCTCCAAGTCTGGAGACTGGCTGAAGTCAGATGGTCCTGGTGTGCTCAGGGTGAGAAGACCTTAACCTAAATGACCTGAATGACCCTGACCAGCCACTTCACCTTCTGGGCTTCCTCAATGGGAGGACTCTAAATGCAGTAGAAGAATCACATCTGCATTTCAGAAAGCTACGCTAGCTGCCCCTGTGGGAGTGAACCGGCTCATGAATGAACCAGATGGGGAGAGACAGAGGCAGGGGGCAGAGGAGAGCTCAGAGGCTGCTGAGCCAGCCCAGGCCATGACAGGGGAGGTCTGAGCTGGGATGGGGCAGTAGGCCCGAGGCAGGGGCGGTGGAGGTGGGAGTGACTCAGGAGGTAGGCTCTGCGTGGCTCAGAGATTCCTGGCAGGTGGCTGGGACCCACAGGAGAGGGAAGCACAAGGAGAGTGAAGGGTTACTCACCCCTCCTGAACACTGAACATTCTACATTCTGAATTAGCACATGTGCTAATTAAAACCATCTTTCCAAAGAATTTATTATAGGATATTCCAAGCTAATTATAAATTCTCTGTAGCTGATCCTGAGCAGTTTGCTAATGCGGTGTTGAAATCTCTTTGGCCACCCTCGTTTAAATTATTCATCAGGCCCTGCAACAGTTGTGAACTGTAATTTAAACAGTCAGCTCATGAATATTCAATTAACACAACAAACACTGGCGTGTTTTACTGCCTTGCCGCTCAATATTTTGTATCCTCATCCGTGTTTACATGTTTTTATGAACTCTCGAGAAACGCGTTGCCTGTTGAAAGTCCCTGGTTAAGCCAAGATTGAAATGCCTGGGAGGGGCTGGAGGCAGGAGGCAAAGCTTCTGATACCCCTTCTCAGAAGAGCTGCAGGTGGTCAAGCTGGAAGGGTCCAAGGAGGGGAGGCCCAGCGAGGGCAAGGACTGGTCCTCAGGTAACAGTGCATCCAAGGCACAGACAGGACTGAGAGTTCTGGTGCAATTCCCACTGCCACGGCTGCTACAAAGTAATTGGGAAAGGGGGGTAGGGGCATCTGGCTGTGACTCAATGTTAGGAACAGAGGAAGCCTGGCATTCTTTGGTGCCCAGCCTCTTAAAGGCAACAGCCAACTGTTGCCAAAGCGGTTCAGGGACACAGGCTGTTTTAGAATCCAGGCTGGCTCCACCCTTAAAGATCAGAGTTCCTGCCCTTCCAGGACCCGGTCACAGGACTATGTGCCCTTCACTCTGGCATGAGTTTTAGGGCCCCCACAGCCTGTATATAGTTTTGAAGTCGCCACAAATGGCTCCTCATTTATTCCCACATCTCTCCCGTGAGGCAGGCACCATGATGACTCCCATTTTTACAGATAAGACTGAGGCTCAGAGGACGAAGCAGTCTGCCTGGGGTAAAGCTCTCTTCTCCTCCCTCTCTGAGACCACACCTTCAGAAAAACACTTCCACGATGCAGGAGGAACACATCCCAAGACAGTGTTACAGTACAGAAATGTCAGAAAAAGCCCAGATGCCAACAGAACATTGTTTACGTTCACAATGAAACATCCACACAACGGACTGTTATGCAGGCACTAAAAATACGGGCACGACCTAGAATTACAGACATGGAAACACATCCATTAGCTACTCCTACAGAAAATCGTCAGGCCACACAACAGCTCTAACAGAACAGGCTAAAAAGTACAGGAAAAGGCCCCATACTATATCTTGTTTATGTAAATGATATTCATATGATGTTCAAAGATATGACTGAAAAGATACCCAACCAGCAAATAGTTAGGTTAATAATAGTTACTTGCGGATAGTACAGTTTAATGACCTTTTATTTCTTCTTTGTATTTGTGTTTAATTTTTCTTTTACAGTGAACATGTGCCATTTTATAAAAATCAACACAGCTCTGTTTTTGGAAGATGTAGAGGATGTAAGAAGGCCTCACTTCAAAATTTATAGGATACAGCCAAAGCCATACTCAGAAAAAATGCACAGCCATAAACTTTTTTATCATTACACAATAAACAAAAGTAAATGAACTAAAGAATCTAAAATGACAAATTTAAACATCTAAAGAAAGGAAGAAGAAGGAAATAATAGATAAAAAAGGGGAGGGGCGTCCAGGTAGCTCAGTCGGTTAAGTGTCTGACTTTGGCTCAGGTCATGATCTCATGGTTTGTGGGTTCAAGCCCCGCGTCTGGCTCTGTACTGACAGCTTGGAGCCTGCTTTGGATTCTGTGTCTCCCTCTCTCTCTGCCCCTCCCCCACTCACACTGTGTCTCTCTGTCAAAAATCAGTAAACATTAAAAAAAATTTTTTAAGGGAGAAATGGATATGTTAAGAAAAAAGATAAGTAACAGAATTGAAATGTAACTCTGATGGTTGGTTCTCTAAATAAAATGAGTGAAATTGGATAAACTAGTGACACAGATGAACCTCCCATAAAGAAGAACATGAAAAAAGAGCAAAACTACAATATACAACTTTAGGAATATGAATGGGACATAATTACAGGTACAAAGACTATAAAAATTATAAGACTACTACTAAATGTAATTCAGCGGTAATAGCTGTGTAGATCTTAGTGTAATGAACTATTCATTTTAAGAAGATGGTATAGCCTTGATAATGGTTATATAGATTATAGTTATAACCTGTGTTTCAATACAGGAATATGAGAAAGCTATCTTGTATAAAGAAAACTACAGATCTATTCACTATAAAAAATGTTAAATAAAAACCTTAAGTAAAATAATAGTGCTTTAAATTTAGCCTCATATGAAAAAAATATATGTGTATGTATGTTTATTTTTTTTTTAATTTTTTTTTTAACGTTTATTTATTTTTGAGACAAGAGAGAGACAGAGCATGAACGGGGGAGGGTCAGAGAGAGAGGGAGACACAGAATCTGAAACAGGCTCCAGGCTCCGAGCGGTCAGCACAGAGCCTGACGCGGGGCTCGAACTCATGGACCGCGAGATCATGACCTGAGCCGAAGTCGGATGCTTAACCGACTGAGCCACCCAGGCGCCCCTGTGTATGTATGTTTAAATATATATGTATACATGAATATCACAACCAAGTAGAATATATTAATACTGGGGAATCTATGAATAAAATGCATCACCCCAGTATACTAAGGAAGAAAAACCACATGATCATCTCAATTCATACTTAACAGGCATTTGATACATGGAGCGGTCTTGTACAACCAGCTGAAACAAGAAGAAAAGGCCCAAGGACAATTTACACATGGGTCAGTATACCCACATGGGTACCAGCCAAAAAGTGGGCGGGGAACCCCATTTGAGCAATGTACACAGTGGGCCTTGAAAGAGAACAGAGCCGAAAGATGTTCCCCACAGCTGGGGCTGTGAGCCCTGAATCCTATCACCTACTTTGTGTGGAAGGAGGAGCCCCCCACCGTGACACTAAGTCGATTCTCATTATTCACGGTAGTTAGTTTCTGAATTAGCGAATGTTGAACAATTGTCTTTCTAGAGGAAAGACAGGGATAGGTTCCTGCAAGCCTCTGGTCACACTGTTTTCATCTGCTGACCCATATATAACCTTATGCGTGTTCCCGTTTTAAAACACCGTATTTGATATTGTTGACTCATTAGGAATTCAAGGCACCATAAGTCATACCTGAACACACCTATTTTCTCCGTGAGGCCTATCTTGAGTTGAGAAGCACCAGACAGCACTTCAGCACTGTGCTTGGGGACCACTTTAAACAGTGAAATAAGCCACAAAATGCAAAAAATGTGGCACCGCACAGACTGCAGAACAGATTCTTGTGTAGAGTATGAGGGCTGAGACTAGAAGGCAGAGCATCCGTTGCCTTGTTCGACCTCAGCTGGGAATGTGCACATGGGGATGACATGAATTTTTTGCTGTTTTGTGCATGTCCACAGATGACTACGAACACCCCGTGAATATTGATTTTGGGGTTATAAAAAATTTTGAGCTAGTAGATGAAGTGGCAAATGGAGAAATCTGCCAATAATGGGGATGGATTATATACAGATTCATAGCAGCAGCTAAGGGCCTGGCTGTCTGGTCAGGGGTCTAGAAGGAAGAGAAATGTGACCTTGGAGGCAAGCTGGTCTCGGGGAGAGGTATATGGATGGAGATACAAGAGTGAGCACGAAGTGTGATCTTTGAATCACGTTTTGCCAACCAGAAGGCATTCATCATAGAAGAAGCACTGAATAATCAAGTGGATGAAATGGCTCAGCCCATTGCCACTAGCCAGCCATTATTATCAACCACCCCCCAATGGCACCGAGCACATCAATCTAATAGCCCACGTGGCAAAGATGGAGGCTGTTTATGAGCCCAATGACATGAACTCCCCCTTCAGGGTCAATTTAGCTGCTGCTGCCTCTGAATATCCACCCGGTCAACAATAGAGACCAATGCTGAGACCCAACATGGCACCACTCCTTGAGGAGAATGACCAGCCCTTGGATGCAAAGTTTACCACTCTGGGCCCCCTCTATCATGCAAGAGCCAGCAGTTAGTCCTCTCAAGGATAGATATTCTGGGCATGGTTTGCCTCTATCGGCAGAACTCCAGCCAGCACTGCTCTCTGAAGACTGACAGAAAGACAGGCCCACAGGCATGGAATCCCGCATGGCGTACTATACAACCAGGGGGTCCACTTCACAGTGACATGTGTGGGAATGGACCCCCGTCATGGGGGGGTCTACTGGCCATATCACATGTCCCACCAGCCCGAAGCTGGATCACAGAATGCCTCACAGAATTCTGGAATAGCCTTCTAAAGGTGCAAAGTGCTAGCCTGAAAACACTGAAGGGATGGGGTCCTGTCTTTCTTGATGTGGTATGTGCATCAGATCTGGGACCTCCATATGGTTCCATGAAGAATACATGGGTTCAGGAACCAAGGGGAAGAAGCAGAAGTGGCCCTACTCATTATCACTCCAAGAGACTCACCGGGGCAGCTTGTGCTTCCTGACTGCAGTTCTGGGTTCTGCTGGGTTGGAGGACCTGGTCTCCCAATGGGGCGTGTTCTTGCCAGAGGACACAGCAGCTATATCTGCTGTCATAGAAGCCTTTGGGCTTCTTATGTCTAAGGACTGGCAGGTGAGAAGAGGGCTCACCATAAGGGCAGGGGAATCAGTCCTGATGGGCAGGAGGAACAAGGGTGGCTGTGACCCAGTGGGGGCAGAGAGTGTAATACACATGTAACCCAGGGGACCCACCTGGATGCGTCCTGCCACCCCCTTTCCCATTGTAACTGTGAAGGGGACAGGTGTGGCAAACTTGAACAAGTGCCAAAGACTCGGACTTTTCCAGAGCCCGTAAGACACATAAGCCACCAGCTCCATCAAGGTGATAGCTGAGGGAGAGGGAAACTGTCATTTGTTCCACTAAGTGTCCTTCGGGAAAAGGGGCCCAGGGAACCATGGATCAGATCTGTGTGGCACAAGGGGTGGACTGTGGCGGGCCATGGAAATGCACTGGTCAGCCCTTCTGCTTTGGGAATCGCAGTGCTGAGAGCCCCAGCCACTGCTCCTCTGGCTCCACGAACGTGCTCTCACCAGGGCCACCCCCAGTCAATGACTAAGCACACTGGGGATACCAAGGCAGGACCCTCTGGTGAGACAAGAAGCTCCTCCAGTGAGCGACTTTGGTTTGGGGACCCCCCCACTGGCCTGGCCAAACCTTTCTGGGAACTGCACACTGTCCAATACTCTTTATACTGAAGCCTCCTCCTTCCTCTCCTCTTTCTTCAGGCATCAGGCCTGCATTGTGGTCTGAAATTCCCCCCACCTCCCACCATCTCTTTCTCCCTCTCAATAAATCTCTTACCTGCCTAATCCTGTCTAGTGCTGCTTCTTGGTGGATTCAAACAAATGCAACCAGAATCTCTCTTTGAGAGAAAACTGTACTTAACTTGTATTGAGAAACACACCATGACCTGCTCAGGGTAGAGGGTGTCCCCAAAGATGCTCATTTCAAATGAAAGGGGCCCTAAACTAACTTCTAAGGAAGTCAGGTGCTAGTAATGGAGGAGCCTTCATTCAGCTGACCTCAGAGGATCTGTAGACCTTGGGAGAGATGCAGAGGCTAAGGGGAACACAGCGGGAGACAGAACAGAGGGGAGCCTGACACTGAACTTGCCATGTGGGCAGGGATAAGAGAGAGAGGTCATCACAGTGTCAGTGTGGCCAAAAAGGGGACTTGGCAGCATAGACATGTGCAGCTGTCTGTGGTGGGTGCCCCCCCCCCCCCGTAACACCCCCAGGAAGCCGACTTTGTCCACCAATACTTGGGCAGGTGGATTTCTTGGGTTCCAGAAAGGATACAGAGTTCTCCGTGTGGGTTGGCGGGGAAGAAAAACAGAGGCAGCTCATCACAAAGTGCTTAGAGACTAATATCATTGTTATGGCTACCATGCTGAGCATTTTATAAGCATTATAGCATTTAATTATCAAAACAGCTCCATACAGTAAGAATTATTAACATATCCACTTTACATATTAGAAAACTAAAGTTCAGAGGGGGTGGGTAGCTTGCTCAACACAGCAAGCAGCTGGAAGAACTCAGGTTTAAATCCATTTCCCTTGAGGTCTAAAGCCAGTGATATCAATTCTGGCAAAGTGCTGATCCCCTTCCAGCATGGCAGTGGGCACAGAGACATGATGTGAGTGTCTAGGTCAAGGGGCCACAGCAGAGGCTAAGCCCCTATTCCCAGAAGATAGTTTTGTCTCCAATATCATTGACTGGCCACTGGTCACCTGCACCGTGAACACCTTCTTGGGTGGCAGGCTTCCACCATATGCTGGGGACACAGTGAGCCTGTTCCCTACTCCTTTTAGGGTTATGGGAAGATACAGTTCCAATTTAGTATGACCAAAGTCACAATGGTTAGGACATGCAGAGAAGGGTACAGCCAATTTGCTGGCTGGAATTCTGCTTCTCCTTAGCAGGCACACAGCAAGTAAGAATATGTCAAGTTCACAAGGCAGGTGAAAGGGAACAAGGAGGAGGGGTCTTATGTGCAAAGGCATAGGGGCCCAAGGACTGGGGTTCCCAAGGGAGAGGAAGAGTCCTGCGGGATGGGGGAGTGACCATTTTGGCTGACCCACTGGGCCCTGGATGTCTGGTGGGGGCCCTACACTTTGCTGTCACCTTTGGTCAAAGCCCCATTCTTCTTGTCCAGCTGCTGCCAGTGCTGCAGGTGTCTAGCTTGAGTCTGTTTGTCTGACTGCCCACACTCCATCCTTTCATGGTCTCCAAGAACAGGTTCCACTGATTGCCCCACACCTGGTACACAGGCACAGTCCCCCATAAGCAGCTGGCAGAACCCTCCCTCCCGGTCATACAGAGGTCCCGGTGACCTCCCCTGCCCTAAGTTTCCCTTCTTTTCCCTACTGCCTTTTGTTTCTAATTCTGGGCCACTCCTGGTGCACAATTACCCATTAACCTCAAAAGGATAAGACAGTCTACAATCTAAGGAGAGCTGGCCTTCAGATCCTAAGCTGGGGATGGTCCTCATGCCCAAGGGTCTGTTTCAAGGCCTGTGCCAATGGGAGGCATAAGGTGATGAGAAGAGTCTGGAGCCACTGGCAGAGGTGTGGATTCTCTGGTTTCTCTGGGGGATAAGGTTTGCAACTGTCACCAGTGTGATAAAATCCTCAAGGCAAACTGACATATGAGTGACGGTTCTGTGTACCCTAAAAACATGCAGAACCTGGGCCCCCGCTGAGGATGGTGGCAATCCAGTGGTGCTCAGCAGGATCAGAATCCCCCGGAGGGCTGGTGAAACACAGGTTGAGGGTCTAGGGTGGGGCCTGAGAGTCTGCACCTGTAACACATTCCCAGGTGATGTTGATCCTACCAGGAACTCATTTTAGACACAGATGCTGCCCGAGCCCCCACCAGATGGATTCCTGGGTGTGCCGGCTGCCAAAGGTTCGCAGTTGCCGTCTTCTCTCAGAACTGTCCTTGATCAGCAGGAGTCGTCTTGCCTAGGAAGCTCTGCACAAGTCCCACCCCCATCCTAGCCTGTGACCAATGACTGACTCACACCTCACCCAAGGGCACCAATGCTGGCAACTCTGTGGTCTGATTCACGCTTGAGAGTTCCCTGTGGGACCAGGCGGACCTCCCTCTAATGCGGATCTGGACAGCACCTACCATTCACTCCTCACAACAACCCCGTCAGGAAACTGTGGCCCAGACAGGTCAAGTGGCCTGGCTGAGGTCACACAACTGGTTACACGTGCAGATGTCTGACCCCAGAGCACTCTCTCCCAAGCCCCTAGGCTCCTTGACCTGTGGCTCTGACCTGCAACTCCAGTGACAACAACCCCTTGCAGGGCCCATGCAGGACACATTTCAGAGATGCTCTCTATACCTACATCCTCTCTCCTCGACTCCCTGTGGCAATGTGGGGTTTGCCCACTCAACATATGAAGAATGTGAGGCCGGGAGGAAAGTGGCTGGCCTTACGTAATCCATTAGTGGTGGCAGAGGTAGGACGGGAACCCGGGTTTCCTCACCCCAGGTCTCTCGTCAGTTTCTGGGGTGACAGGGAAAACTCACAATGGCTTATTCGGGAGAGACTCCTCAAGGCTCCAGCATCCCAGGCCCATGGCTCCATGTGACAGGCTCAGCCCAATGACAGGCTCCAACTACTCACCCCAAAGTTCCTTTCCTTTGACCTTGCTACCAAGAGTTTGGAGAAAGAGCCCCGGGGGCCATTTTTGTCCCTCCTACTAGCTCTGTCTCAGGTGACAGCTCTGACCGCCCCTCACTGGCTGGACTGACAGGGGTGAGGGTCCTGCCCCCAGTTCAGAGGTGCAGGGCGGGGGCTGGGGGCTGGGGTCAGGAATGCTTCTGTACAATGTTGAGGGCACAAGATACTTGGGGTCAAGAGAACAAGGTTCCCATCATGCCTCCTCCACTTCCTGGCTGTGTGTCTTCAGACAAGCCACTTGCCTTCAGAGTCTCAGGTACACATCTGTAAAATGAGGATAATTCCATCTCCCGCCAAGGTTAGATGAGACAAGGTGGATTTTACTGTGAGACGGAATAAGCTATTGGGACCCCATCTGGCTTGCTCGCCACCTATGACGTAGGCAACGCCCTACAGTTTGTGACACCGTTTACACAGGCAGCATTTGCTGTTCATTCATTCATTCAGTCAGTCAGTCCACAAACCCATATGAGACACTGCTGCAACCCACACATAAAGCTAAGCACCAGAAGCATTTTATTAGCACATTTGACCCTAACCACCACCCTGGTGGGTAAATAGCATCAGCTCCACCCTACTTGAGGCTCAGAGAGGGAGAATAATGCCCCCAGACCACCCAGCAGGGCAGAACAGGGACCTTGGGACTCCAGGCTCCCATGATGCACTATTGCTTGGACACCAGGAGGCAGCACCGCAGCCGCGGCCACAGCCCATCCCCACCGGTGAGCGGAAATCTCCCACGGACACTCCTCGAGGTGCTCTTGGCCCCTCGGCTTCAATAGTGCACCGACGCTCTCCTCTGGAGCCTTAATATTTAGATGAGTTTTATTTGTCTTGCTGCCTTTTCTAAAGACTCTGAGTTCTAAATGGACAAAGCCACAAGACGAGAGAAAGAGCGGAGACTGACTTTTTATTATCCAGCCGGAGCAGGGGGAAAATGACTCCAATAGATCTCAAGTTTTATGTGCTCCAGACACTCTGCGGAGCCGGAGATGGCTTCTGAGCAATGCCGACGGTACATTAAAAGCTCATTTTCCCAAACATGGTACTGAATATGCACTCGGAGGAAAGGGCCATTATGCCGGGTAATGCTGCAGCTGCGGCTGACGGATGCTGCTGGGACTTTCCCTGAACTCTCCCTCATGACTTGGAGCAGGTCTCAGGGGGAGAGGTAGTCTGCCAAGCTTGGCATCTTGCCCAGAATGGAAGTTAAATGTCTGGCCCTTGCACTGTTTGCAGCCAGAGGGTCATGGCTCCAATTAGGAGCCCGGCAGGGGGTGGAGAGGGTGGGCACCAGAGGCTACCTGGGCAATCATAAGACATCACAAACTGTTTTGCGAATCCCAGCAGAAACGGTGGTGACGGGGTCTGAACAAGGAAGTTTGGACAGGTGTGAAATTTCCTTTTCTCAGGCTTCTGCTGCTTTTCTCCGGCCCCTGAGGCCCACCTCCAAGGCCACCTCTTCCAGGAAGCCTTCTCTGCTACTACTCTCCTCTGAACTCCTCGGGATTCATGTGTTCCTTGTCCCAAGCTAGCATTTCATGCTTCATGCTGTGCTTACTTATGAACATGAATGGCCTGACTCAGAGTCGAATAGATGAAGTTGGTCTCAGTCCTGACTGGCTCACTCCCTTGCTCATTCTTCATTCACTCACTCATCCGAAGGGTATTCAGGTTAGATACTACAATACCCAGGAGTCAGCCTGCCAGGGTTCAAATCTTGGGGCCACCATTGATAGTTGTGTGGCCAAGTGATTTGTCTCTCTAAGCCTCTGCTTTTTCATCTGTAAAGGAGCAACAATAAGAATACCTCCTTCTTGGGGTGAAGGACCAAATGAGATGACAAATATAAAGGGCTTAAGTGGGTGCCAGGCACATATAAGTGCTAAATAAATGTTAGCAGACTACAGTTAGAGGTAATTCAGCCACTCGTTTAGGAAAAGTTTGCCAAGAGGATATGGGGTCCAACAAGATGTGGTCCTCGCTCTCCAAAGGCCAAGATAAGGAATCTGTGACCACAGTGAACGTGGACAACAGTGCTCTGAGGGGCTGGCCACCAGGGTTCTGTTCTTGGAGATGCTCTGCCTCAGAAAGCTGCCAGCTGCTGCCTGGGAAGCGGGTTATAAGCCTAAAGTGAGCTGTAGAGAGAGCCAGGTGGACACCAACCTAAAATCATGGCTGCTGTTACCTGGCCCCTCCTCCACGTTATGAGCCCCCCAGGGCATCTTTGAGTCCTCCGTGGCTTAGGTACCAACAGCTCTGCAGGCAACCCCCATTCACCTGTACACAGCCAGAAGGGTGCAGAGAGCACTGAGTTTGGAGCCAGAGGCGCAGGTTCAAGTTCTCGCTCCCCCTTTCTTCTCACTCCATGACCTTGGACAAGCCATCTCTCTTCTCCCATTCATTCAGTCAATTAACAGATGTTGAGGGTTATCCGCTAAGGTAGGCCCTTTGCCAGATGCCGGTGCCAGAGGAAGGCCTAAGCACAGACCCAGCCTTCAGGCCGTCCCAGGCTGGTAGCACAGACAGCTGCCTGTATCCATGAACTCAGACTGATCTCACCTTTATTCAAACTTTTCATATACTGCTCATCATAGTTTTTTGTGGTAATTTTGATTAAAAAAAATACTGCAGTAAGATACTGTTTATCTTGATCACTGAGTTTTTTGGCCCTCTCTTAAATTTTTAGATGGAGGCAAATGCCCCACTCTCCTCGCCCTACTCCCAGCCCAGAGGGTCCAGACAGCCTCAGAGAGAAGATGACTTCTGAGCTGGGTCCTAACACAGGAAAAGGAGTTGAGCAGGTTGACAGGGGGGAAGAGCCTTCCAAACAGAAGAAACAGCATGCAGTGGTCCTCAACAAGGGTTGATTTTATGCCCCGGGGGACATTTGGCACCCACTGGAGGCATTTTTTATTGTGATTTTGACTGACAGAGAGCTCCCAGAGGCCAGGAATAGTGGGTGGAGGCCAGGGACACTGCTGGACGTCCTACAAGGCACAGGGCAGCCCCCACCACAGAGAGCCTTCCTGCCCCAGGTGTCAGTGGTGCTAGGTTGAGAAACCCAATGCTAATGAATGGACATGTGAGACATCATGGCATCATGCTACCTTGGGCTAGTTGCTTGGCCTCTCTACGTCTCAGTTTCTGCAGCTGAAAAATAGGGGTAATAACGGGTTGCTGGGAGGAAGCAATGGGACCAATCTATACACAGCAGGTATTCAATAAATGCTTAAGCCCCCACCTTTTCCCCTTTGAACACATCTCAAACTTTAGAGCAAACAGTTTTCAGAAGAGACAGCACCCCCAGGTTCCAAAGGAAACTGGGACACAGAAAAGAACACATTCTGTTCTTTTCCGACCTTTCTTTTAGTGAAAACCACAAGTCTTATCTCTCAACCAACGGGAGTCTGCTCGCAGAGAACTAGCCTGTGTGTTGGCTTATCACTGGCCTGAGTTTTCACAGGGAGTGAATTTTTATGACCGAGTTATAAACCTTTGCAAAAACCATTTTTAAACTAAAAAACGCTGACAGGTTCTTAACTACTATAGCTGCTAAATTAAGCATGAGGGATGGGGTGGGCGGGGGGAGAGAGCAAAAGGAAAACAAAAGTGCCCTAAAAGAGTTAGTGGAGGTAAAATAATGTTCATTAAAAATAGAAAAACAAACACACAAAAAAATCTTTTGTGTTCAACTTCACACTCGTACATCATAATGTTCCAGTAAAAGGCCATTTCCCCCTGAGATAATAAAAGAATTGAATTTTTCCTTATCGGTCATCTATTTTTCTAGCTGAAGCTATTACTCCCGCTCTGGGGTTGCTAGGCAACAAGAAATATTAATAGCAGCTTTTATTAGCTTAGCTTTTGCAGCCGAGTACCAGAATGAGAAAATGGGAAACATAAATGTGTTACATAAATCTTTCAACCTTTCAGAGCTGGTGTTAGTCTCTGTTTTCATAATGATTTATTGAAGTGATGGTTCATTTATGAGAAAAAGGAGTGCAGGATAAGAAAACGGAGCAGTCCCCTGCAGGAGTGTTTGAAAATAAATAATTATAGCAGGAGAGCAAAAGCTGTTTAAAGCCATTTTTCTGAGTTTTATAAAATGTAAAAAGACATATTTCTTTTGCTTACTGCCTCTGAAAAACAGGGGGCGGGAGTCTCATCCACACTCTGCTGAATATAAAGAAACCTCTGGGCGTCTGGTTACCCCCACTTATGGATCCTCAGAGGCCCATTTCAGAGACCAGCACCCCCATTCCCACCCCCCGAGGGGAATTAGACAAAAACATGGCACCCAGGAAAAACCCAAGCTGGGGTATCCCCGTGAGCCCCTTGTTTTTACTGAGATGGATCCTGCTCCCCGTCAAGCATCCCAGAAAAGTTGGGTTTAGGGTCCTCGCCTTCTTTTTTCTGTCTTTATTTTTATTTCTTTTAGAGATAGAGTGTGAGTGAGGGAGAGGGGAAGAGGGAGAGAGAGAATCCAAAGCAGGCTCCATGCTCAGTATGGAGCTGGTCGCAGGGCTTTGATCCCATGACCCTGGGATCATGACCTGAGCCAAAATCAAGAGTTAGACACCCAGCTGACTGAGCCATTCAGGCTAGGGGCCCTGCCTTCTTGGCAGGTAGTGGGACTGTCAATTTGCAGTTGCTTTTAAGCTCTGAGCCCCAACTGAGGTCCCAGTGGACGTAACATGCTTTCCTCCAGCCCGCTCTTGAGCTGGGGCCCTCTCCCTACCCACTCCACTTGAGCTTCTGACCTGCCTTTCCCAACACCCAACCCTGGGCCCGGGCCCCTGCAGGTGAGCCAGCCTGACTACTTACTGCCCCAACAAAGCCGACCCCCTAACAGTTCAGGCTGGACAGAGACGAGGCTGAAGCCACCCAAACTCCACCAGCAAAATTAATAGAGTAGCTCACATTTATTATGAATGCCCAATGTGTGCCAGGCACTGAGCTGAGCACTTTTCCTACATCTGATCATTAAATCTTCACAAGTTCCTACAAGGCAAGTAACATTCCCTCCATTTTACAGATGAGGAAACTGAGCCTCATAGAGGATTAACCTCTTGGTCTGAGTTTCAGGGTAAAAGGTAACAAATAGTGAAGCTGGGCTTTGAACTTGGGTCAACTTAACTCCAGAGCCCATGCTCCTAACTAGTAGGTGATACTAAACGTCAAGAAAACAAAAGCACATAAGCCAAACAAAACACTATCACGACAGATTTCAAAAACAGCCACAAATTCCTGCCCTTCCTGCATCCACACCTTTCTGCAGTGTGACACTGATATTTCTCCCTTCAAGAAGAGGGGCTGATTTCTTCACTCCTGGAATCTAGGCATGGCCATATGCCTTGCTGTGGCCAGTGGGACATCAGCAAATGTGATGCAAGCAGAGGTTTGAAAAGTGATTCAGGGCACCTGGGTGGCTCAGTTGGTTAAGAGTCCGACTTTGGCTCAGGTCATGATCTTGAGCTACGTGAGTTCGAGCCCTGCATCGGGTTCTGTGCTGACAGCTCAGAGCCTGGAGCCTGCTTTGGATTCCGTGTCTCCCTCTCTCTCTGCCCCTCCCCTACTCACACTCTGTATGTCTCTCTCTCAAAAATAAATAAACATTAAAAAAGAAAAAAAAAAGAAATGTAGTTGCACTTGGGGCCTGTCCTTCCTTGATGTTGTTGGGAACCCTGTGGCCATTGCCATGTAAACAGGCCCGGCCACTATGGGATGAGAGACCACTGGCCCCAGCCAGTATCAGGCCAACCGCCAGGATGTGAACAAGGCCGCCCTAGACCAGGCCGTCCCAGCCAAGGTGTACCCTGGCCCCAGGAATCAGACAAGCTAATCCAGATAAAAGACCTATCGACCCACAGAATCACAAGAAATAGTAAAAATTCATTGTTTGCTTCAAGCTTGTTACACAGCAAAAACTGCTACAATCATAAACCAAAACAAACAAAAAAATAAATTAAATGCATTAAGGGCAACAAAATGAATAGTCTGATTGGTGGTCTTTACTGCCCACTGTGGCTCAGTAATCCAGACAAGGGTGGGGGGCGGTGTCTTTGGTCCTTTTTTCTCAGACTGAGGAGGGGAATCCCCTGCATCTCAACTTGTGAGAATCAAATAGAGGTAGACCAAATCTCCTGGGGGAGGAGGAATAAGGCAGGGAAGGGAGGAGAGAGAGAGAGGAGATTGGAGGGGAAGAGCAGAGAACAGGAAGAGAAGGGTGTAGGTGTTAGGACATATATCAAGGACCTCCCAGAGTCAATACAGACTTTGCCCCAGTCCCCAGGCCCTAACCCAGAGCTGCAGGCTCTCTCATGGGAACCACCTCTAAACAAGGGGGAGAAGTGGAAACTAAGAATGCCCAGCTCCCTCCCCAGCAGCCTACCCCAGGATACTAGTCTGGAAAGACCTTTCACTTGGCATGGGGTCCCTGAACCATGGCCCCTAGCCCACTCTGTGTGGGAGAAGGACCAGTCCTACCAAGATGCTTTGGGACAGGGACATAGAACACAAAGTATCTAAAACTACCAGTCTAGCACCCAGGATTTTAATCCAAGTTGGTAAGATCTGAGGCTCCTGGGCCAGTGACATGTGTGGTGGTGGTAGTGGAGGGTCTATCCAACCTCAAACCCATATACTTGTTCAATGTGTCCTAGCGGACAGAGCAATTATTCCCATTTTCCCGTTGGTGAGTTCACCAGAGCTGGAATCTCAATCCCCATTCAATAGATGGGAAAACTGAGGTTGGGAGAGACAGCAATTGTCAAAGGCCCCAGAAACAGTAAACAACAGTCAACTCTGGAAGAGAACGCTTGAATGACACTTGTATGCCACGCCTGTGCTGAGGACTAAGACTGGACCACTCAGTTCCAGTGACTCCCAGGGCTCGGCTTAGGGAAACCCCACATTTCCCAAACCACCAGAACCCATGGCTGGGGCGGGGACAACTTTGCCAGAACTCATTTTCCATCACACCCATCTCCACCCACTCAAGACTCTCCCACAACTCTCTCTGGTCTCACAGAAGGTGCAGGTTCCCCGGGACTTGTCTGGCAGCATCCAGCATTGGCCCTTCCCAGGAGAATTCCTCTCCTGGGTGTGCCAGGACCGTAAGCTTGAACGTTTCCCAAGGACGACTCCAAAATAAATTATTTCAGACTTAACAGAGGCCGCTTAATAAATTCCACTCTTCCAGTTTCTTTGGGTATTTTAGAAACTGATTTATACATACAATATCTCTCTCAAAATGAGACAATCAACACAGGATAAAATTATTGAGTTATGAAAATAGGGGTCAGATGGAGGTGCAGTGCTTTAAATTAAACCAGCAAAATGTATCTTTCATACTAAATTGACTCTTTTTGTCTTGGAAATGAATGTTTAATCAGTTAAGACGCTGAAGTCGAGGGAGAAGCTTTAAGCATATTTAATTTTGTAAAAGGGGCCCAATTCCAATACTGCACAGGATTCCTGCCAGTAGCCATACCTTAAAAGCAGAAAAGCCGGCGGCCACGCACATCAGGAGGCCACCAGGCCAGGGTGGGGGACCAGAAGGAATCGGCGGCCTCTGGACCAGAGCCGAAAGGGCTGGGCATAAACGAGATGGCTGTCAAACGCTCTGGCCTCAACCACATCTCCAGGAACAACATCCTTGATGCATCTCAACCTGTCCAAATAGCATCTGTGACCTCCTGCCCATCGGAACACCTGTGCCGCCTGCGGCCCTGCAGCCCAGCTGCTCCATCTCTCAGGCACCTGGTGAAACTGAGAGGTGTATGGGAGCAGACAGAGCTGGGCTGGAATTCTGGGTTTGTTTCTCAACAACTGTGTGACATTCATTCATTCATTCATTCATTCATTTATTCATACAGTGTTTGTAGAAGCTGCTATGTGTCAGCTCATCACTTCCTAAAGGTGCCTCTTCTGGGCACACATAGCAGAAACAGAGTCTTCACCTGTCTCTCTGCCTGCTCCAGGAGTTCCTCAAGGGCATCTTGTAGGGGCGGCTGGGTGGCTCTGTCGCTTGAGCATCTGACTCTTGGTTTCTGCTGTCACGATCTCACGGTTCATGGGCTCGAGCCCTGTGTTGGGCTCTGTGCTGCCACCATGGAGCCTGTTTGAGATTCTCTCTCTCTCTCTCTCTCTCTCTCTGCTCCTCCCCTACTCATGCTCTCTCTCTCTCAAAATAAATAATAAACATATATTTACATATATGTTTATACATATGTTTATACATATATTTACATATATAAACATATATTTACATATATTATTACATATATACATATATATTACATATATACATATATACACATGTATACACATGTAATATGTAATATACATATACATATGTAATATACATATATATTACATATATTATTTACATATATTTACATACATTATATATGTGTGTGCATAAAGGGCGTCTTGTAGACCCAGGGCTCAGACAATGCCTGGTGCTTAGCAGGCTCTCAATAAAGGCTGCTGCATGGTCGATCACCATACCACAGGCTGAAAACAGCTCCCTAAAAATGTCAGGTCCTAATCCCTGGAAGGTGTATTTGGGAAAAAATCTGCAGGTGTGATTAAGGTAAAGCTCTTGAGATGGAGGGATTATCCTAGATTATTCCTAAATGCTATCACAAGTGTCCTTATGAGAAAGGCAGAGGAGACTATACTGACATAAGAGAAGGCCATGTGAAGACAGGCCAGAGGTTCGAGTGTTGTGGCCACAAGCCAAGGATGGCCAGCAACCTTCAGAAGCAAGAAGCAGCACGGGATGGAATCTCCCCAGAGCTTCCGGAGGAAACTCACCCCTCCAGACACCTTGAGGTTGGCCCAGTGACACTGATTTCAACCTGTAGCCTCCAGAGCTCTGAGAGAATCACTTTCTGGTTGTTTTAAGCCATCATGTTTGTGACAATTTGTTAGAGCAGCCACAGGAAACCAATACAATCACCTGCCTGCTCCAAGCCTCCGTTTCCTTATTATAATGTGGCACTCGGTTCTTGGGAGCAGTGTGTGAGCAGTTTGTAAAGCCCTCTGCACCAGGCTTGACACCTAGCAGGTGGTGAAGCAAATTCCAGCCCCACCCTCAGTGTGCACGTCCATATGCACACAGACACACACCTGCGTCCTACAGCTCAGACAAATTTTAAAAACTTGTCTCTAAGGGCGCCTTGTCTCTCTTCACCAGACAGTCCCGACAGATGGACCTGTGCTTACCCGGTTTCCCATTTGCTCCAGTAGCCCTCCCCTGGATAAGAAAGTTTAGCTTATCTTTCATTACATAACAAGGGAATATAAAACTCAGCAAACCCTTGAAAACTAATGAAAGAATTCAAGCTATCTGAATTTGTGAAGCATTAACATGAGCTAGTTTTAAAGAAATATGGAAAATGACTCAAAGTGCCTATTTGGACCGAGCCCAACCAAAACATATCCTAGGAGGAAGGATCAGAAGATCATTTTTGATTAACAGACAGCATTCTTTGTAATTATCAGAGCTACTGTAATCAGGTGGCCCTACAAAAGTACCTGAGAGTATCTGCAATCTGTTCCTTTAGGTAAGGGAGGTTCACGGAAAACATTGCCATTTGGTTCCGGTGGGAATTCATTGTTATTACTACTACTACTAATAATAAATATTCCCTGATCGCTTGCTCTCTGCCAGGCATTTGCTAAGACTGCACACATTATCTCAGATACACTTCACTGCAGTCTTGAGGTGGGTACTGTTATGATTCCAAGATAAAGGAATGAAGCTCGGGAGGTGGAGCCAGGATCTAAGGCAGGTCTGTGAGACTCTGGAGCCCACACGCTAGCCACTAACCCACTGTCTCCCCTGTCCACCACACCAGAGGCCCGCAGCACTGCCGCCCAGGACTACAGCCATACTCACCCCTGCATTCACAGCCCTTCCCAGGGCACATGCCAGAGGCGTCTGCGGGCCCTGCCCTTGCTTGTGTTACCATAATTCCCCAAAAGAGATGGTCTGGAGTAGTGATGCCTTGTGAGCAATTAGCCGTGCAGGCAGCTAAGGCACAGCATTCTAAAAAAGTGGAATTAAAAGCATATGGCTCTGGAATCCTGAGGTCTCTTAGAGAAGAGGAAACCAAGGACCTGCATTATTGATGGGCCCCAAAGAAAAGCATTCCTCAAAAAATGGAGGATCCATTTCCACTGAGCACTTGAGTCAGACCCTGAACGTTACAAGATGTGGAGCTTGAGTTGGCTGCCTCCCTCTCCCCTCTGCCTCTCCCTCCTTTTACTTCTCACCTGGATTCAAAGAAGAAAAAAATGTGATGTAGTTTACAACAATACATAGAGGATACCAGCTTTTTTTTTTTTAAGCAAGAAGATTTGGTGATAATAAGAGTAAGGAATAAATAAAACACAGTCAAGATTGTTAGAATACACACTGCATGCCCAAAGGTCCCGGGCATCAGCTAGAATTGGGCCAAACACGTGGCTGTGGCCTCTGAGTATCCCCTGCAGAGATGAAAGTGATCCACCCAATACCAAGTGATTCTGATAGGAAATCAACTATGAAGTCCCTTCTCCTCTGCCACTGGTGAGTTTGTGACCCAAGCTGACAATATCAAAGATTGTTCCTCCTGGACACAATGGTTGGTCCAGCCATGCTCCGTCGTGGTCCCTCCCACCTCCATCCAGAAGACCCAGACTGCCACTTGCCAGAGATGTCAGGGAAGATGTTGGTTACCAGCAGCCACCATGCCTGCTGCGTGTAAATGGGCATAGAATAGGGACCTAATGACACTACTGGGGTTTCTGGATCCAGCCATGCCTGAAACCCCGTGTCCGCCCCTGGATATTTCAGACTTTTTTGCGTAAGCTAGTTTGAGATTGGTCCCTGTCACTTAGAAATGAACTTAAGACTTGTGACTAGTATATAATATTAACTGTGAAGGAAAAAGCAGAAACTAAACAGGAATCATAGTTACTCAGGAGAAGTACTACAATTCCCTTAAGGGTCTTTTTCTATTATACAAGCAATGCTGTGCTAGTTTTCTATAGATCTTGATTGTTCAAATCCGCCATTATGCTAAGAAATCATACATTTCCTTTTCATGGGATTCAGGACCCTTGTGGTCCAGGCCCTGCTAGCTCTTTCACCTCCTCTTTTTCTCTTGCTCCAAGTCCTTTCTCTCCAGACCTATAAAGAAAATGAACCACATGCTGTCTCCAAGCATGACGCGAGCCCTCCCGCCTGTTACTTTTGTACATGCTGTTCTCCCAACCTGGAAAGTACTTTCCTGCCCTAGTCTGCCTGCCGCATTTCTACTTATCCTGAAAACTTTAACTCAGGAACCACCCTCCTCCCTGGTAGTTTAAACAAGATACAAAATACAATTTTTTTTTAAATTTTTGTTAACATTTATTCGTTTTTTGAGAGACAGAGAGAGACAGAGCGTGAGCGGGAAAGGGGCAGAGAGAGAGAGGGAGACACAGAATCTGAAGCAGGCTCCAGGCTCTCAACTGACAGCACAGAGGCAGATGCGGGGCTCGAACCCACAAACTGTGAGATCATGACCTGAGCCGAAGTCAGATGCTTAACCGAGCCACCCAGGCGCCCCCAAAATACAATTATTTTAAAACTATTATGATTCTATTTATATAAAATGTCCAGAATAGGCAGATATCTAGAAATAGAAAGTAGATCAGTGGTTACCTAGGGCTGGGGGTTGTAGGGCTGGGGGTGTTGAGAATGATGACTAAGGGGTACAGGGTTTCTTTTCAGGGTGATGAAAATGATCCAAAATGGACTGTGTTGATGTTCATACAACCCTGTGTATCACCTACTGAGTTGTATACTCTAACAGGGTGAGTTGTATGGTGTGTGAATTCTATCCCAATAAGGCCATTATAAAATAAAAATAAAGATGAGATTATACCATTAGAAATAATGACAAAACAAATAATACCAAGATATTATAAAGAGAGTTCCAGAAGCTACCTGTGTGAAGACACAGATTATTCTCCATGCCCAGCCCTCATATTCTTCAGACCCCCATGCAAACATCCAAGCCCACACCTTGCACACAAGCACACAAAACATTGGCATTCTGCTTTCTTAACCCATTTCCCTACTGTAACCAGCAGGAACAATGGTGGGGGAAAAGGACTCACCGTGGGCAGCTGGCCCGACAGCAGGTGGCTGTCCTGGGCCAGCATGTTGGACACCATGATGGCTGGGAGGTCCATGGCCTGGTAGGAGTAGGCAGGGAGGAGTCCGTTGGGCGTGAGGCCGTGGCACAGCGAGTGGTAGCCAGCTTCGTGGTCCCCCAGGTGCAGGAGGGATGGCTCAGGGAGGTTGGGAGGTGTTATCGGGGGGATCTCATAGTCTTCGTTGCTCTCGCTCTGGCTGTTGTAGGTCTAAAACATCAAAGGGGCATATTGTTAGGAGTCAGTGTCTTACAACCGCAGAACATGTTTAATAGCACCAATAAGAGCAGCAACAATGGTAACAACTTCTTGGCAAAGGAAAGAAGGGATGATCCCTCTGCAAGGCAGACAGTCAAAATGGCCCTATGACTTGGTCAGGTTCCTGCCCCATCTCTAAATGGGTGCTCCCTCTCACTAGAGGGTCTGTATACAAAAACCTGCCCTCTCGGAGAATGGGACCAGCTCTTGTTCCCTCCCCTCTCTTCTTCATTTTCCATTCAGATCTGGCCACTGCAGTCCACTTTGATCCCATCTTCCTATACCCACCCATTTTACAGATGGGAGAATTCAGGTCCAAGAAGAAAGTGGCAGAGGAAAGACACCAGAGGAAAGACACCAGAGGTACTGGCTCCGTTGGAAGAGCATGCGCCTCTTGATCTCAGGGTTAAGTTCAAGCTCCATGTTGGGTGTGAAGAGATTACTTAAAATCTTAAAAAGACCAACAAACAAACACCAAGAGGAAAGTGGCCCATCCAAGGTTGGTTGAAGAGTTGGGATGGAGCTGAAGTATCCTGATTTCCTGCCTGGTAGGCTTCCACAGCAGTTGGATGCCTTTCCCTTGTGTGCCCTGAACACCCAGTCCAACTGGGTCCTCTCTTGGTCTTTCGCATCTTGGTAAATGGCACAAACATCCCCCAGGAGCACAAGCTAGGAGCCATACTGGGCACCTTCCTCTCTAATCCTTGTTTGTTGTTTTCTCCACCTTACTGCACTGATAAGGAAGCTCCAGGACGATGCTGAATAGAAATGGTGAAAGTGGGGACCCTTGCTTTCTTCCTTATCTTAAAGAGCTCAGTGTTTTACCACTAAGGTCAATGTTTGCCATAGGCTCTTACAGGAATTCTGTAACAGAGTGAGGGCATTCCTAGTTTGTCAAGGTGTTTATTTTTCTTTCAACTGTGCATGGGTTTTTGTTGTTGCTGCTGCTGCTGCTGCTGTTGTTGTTGTTGTTGTTGTTTTTATTGGACTCCTGCTCCCTGCATCTACTGAAAGGCTCAAGTCACTTTTCTCCTTTAATACAGTTAATATGGTAAATTACTTCACTTGGTTTAACATTAGAAAATGTTCAAGCAACCTTGCATTTCTGGAATAAACTTGGTCATGATGTATTACTGTTTTTATGCATTGCTGGATCTTGATTGCTGACATTTTGTTCAGGATTTTTGCATCTAGTTCATGAGTGAGACTGGCCTGTAGTTTCCCTCTTTTCCTTCTGCCCTTATTGGGTTTTGGTACCGAGGTGATGTCAGCCTGGGGGATCACTCCCCTTTTCTATATTCTGAAATAGATCAGGGCTCAGAGAAAGGATGTGTGCAGACGGGAAGATGGATATGAGAAAACTTCTAGGAAAGAGCAGTTAGGGGACACTGAGGACAAAGGGAGGGTGTCCAAAGGACACCTGTTCAATCAGCATTCTGGAAGAGTGACAGAAGGGAAGAGGAATAACTGAAGAGATAATGGTTGGGAATATTTCAGAACTGAAGAAAGACACCAGAGGTACCGGCGAATATAATGGTAAATCTTAGAACAATCATAATACATAATGTGTAAAGGGGGGGAACCCCACAATACCAGAGTAGAACATGGGAAATAACATCTTTCCAACATCCTTGTTTTCTTTGATAAGTTAAATGTGTATGTTAGAATAACTAGGGTAGTTGAAGCCCAACACAATACCTGCTTCCTGGTAAGTAGGCTCCCAGTAAATACTTGTTGGATGAGGCCACTGAGTGCTAAGGGTGAGTAGGATTTGAGTAGAGGTGTGGCGAGAGCAAGGAGCACATGGTATCTAAACACCTCTTTGGTGTCAAAACTTTTCTCCTCAGGCACCATGTTTGAACCTCACCACAACTGCCCGGGGAAGAGCCCTGCTTATCTACAGAAACATGCTCCGAGAGGATAAGCGCCTTGCCACACTCACACCCATCCTTGGACCCAGAGCCCAAGCCATCTCTTGCTCACTGGCTCCCTCTGCAGGGCTGCTGCGGGCTTATTTCACAGATGGACAACGTGCAGTCTGGGAAGAAGTGATCGTGCTGGTGGCAAAGGACATTCACAACCATCAGGAACGGGACCTAGTCTTCTGCCCCCAAGATCTGGCTCCTTCCCATCACATGAAACTGCTTCCAAGATCTGGACCAGGACTCAGGATATGGGGCGGGAAAGGCTTGCATAGGTTTGGGGACTGACCCCTGCCTCACTGCTCTATATGTACGCTCCAATCTCTTTATTGCATGATCATTGTCCCTCTCTGGATTCAGTTTCTCCATTTGCATAAAGAGAGGGGAGGATGGACTCATCTCATCCATCTCAAGCTCCGTGGCTAAAAATATTAGCTACTCGATCAATATCTGTGGAATTGAACCTAATTCAATAAGGGACACACAGCTGGTACCTGAGGTTAACAGAATAGCCAGGGGAGGAGACCAAGGAATACTCAGTCCCTCTTGATGAAGCTCAACACATAGGTGGAAACCATGTCCTGGTAAGTCTCAGATCTTTTGTAAACAAATTCCTCAAGCTTTTTTTTTTTTTTAATCAAAAAATGTAAGTATCTAGCATTTATTGAGCATATAGTATATGCCAGGTGCAAGCACTTTACAAACATTTAATGAGTTAATTCTTACAACAACCCAATGAAGGAGGTTTCTGGTATTATATGCTCCTTTTATAGATAGAGAAACTAAGACACAGAGAGGGGAGTTTACTTGCCCAAAGTCACACAGTTAGAAAGAAGCCTAACTCCAGTCACCTTCCCCTTCCTCCAATTTATACTGTCTCCAAAGGAAGGTAATGTGTCCTTTCCTGTGACACAGATCCTAAGAATCTGGGTGCACATAATCCTTAGTTGCAGTGCCAAGTCATGGCCAAATTGAGGGCTTGGGGACCAAGAAACAGGCTTTGATCCAGCCTTGTTATTGAGGAACTTGGCAAAGCAACACCTCCTTCTAAATGGTGCAGATCAAAAGCACATTTCCTTACACAGGACCCCAACCCAGCCCTCTTTCTTACTGTCTCTTACCTAGAATAATAACCCTCCTGACCCTTGACCACCCATCATGCAGGGTGTTTTATATGCATGCCATCTCCAATTCTGTCTTTGCTCCATAATCTCCTAGGCATGTGACACAAAACCTGGAATGTGCTCATAATACCCCAGGCATGTCTATAATGACCTCCTATGTTTCCCTAATTACAAATGTGTGCCTAATATGACCTTGGATAGCTCTCTAAACTCCCCAGGTATATCTACCCTGGTGTGGGTTATCTCCCTAATTCTCCAGGTAAGTCTACCTTGACATGGATGTCTTCCAGGTTCTCCCGGGTTCCCCAGTTTTTCCAGCTTTATTAAGATGTAATTGACATGCAATTAATTCTCCAATTCTTAAAAGAATCCTGTATTTATCCCCATTTGACAAATCAGATAATCAAGATCTAGAGGCTTCACCCAGGTTACAACACTAGGAGGGAACAGGGTCTGATCTGTATCCTCTTCAAGGAGTCTCCCGGCACCATCCCCCACTGAGACTCTGTCCACTCTGCACCCAGTGCCCACCTCCCAAATAAATACATTCTGATCATTCCATGCTTAAAAACTAGTACACCTCTACTGGAGAGTGTCTGGGGGTGGGGGAGAGAGAGAGAGAGAAAGAGACAGAGAGAGAGAATCTTCCAAACATCTTAGCATGGTTCCCTGGGGGGATGAAAATCGTTTTTCAGGTTGCGTTTTGATGCACTTTGGTGGGTGTCAATGCAATTTTGCCTTTGAGCGCACCTCCTCCAAGACAAGGCGCCCACAGGTCAACTGGCATACTGTTATGGTTAAGGCTATGAGTGGTACAGGGCTTGGTGAAGGGAGATGGCTATAGAGGGGCAGAAAGGACAAGGGGCCAGAGTACCACCAAGTAATCAGAAATGGTAGAGGAGAGAAAGCTCTCTGTGACCCTCTTTGCTCTTCTATGCCTAGCACCTTGCTTATAAGACCCCCATCATGATATGAACCCAACTACCCACCCTTTCTCACCCTCACCAAGAGAACTGAGCAAGCTTCGATCAAATTTCACCAGAAATCATGGTCACCAGCTCTCTGTGGTGTTTCCATACTTCTGGGAAACACTCCCTCCCAGCTTGTTCATTTCCACGGCGGTTCTCCCTAGACTGTCTTCTTTCCTCATCCTCTAGCACCTTCTCTGCCCCTTCGCCCAGTGCAGATGACCAGATGACCTTCTACTTCCCAGGGAACACAGAAAATAACTCTAACAGCATCCTGATGCCAGAACCACAAACTTGCCCATTTGGTACCAACTTGCTTCCTGTTGTGATGCCAGAAGAGCCACCCCTCTTTCCTAAGGCCAAGCTCCTTGCTTCTATAGGCGATGATCCTTCCCCATCTGTCCAAGGACCTTGGGCATCCCATTAACCCTTCTTGCTCCTGGCTTTTTGGCCTCCCCCTCTGCTGGACCACTGTCATCAGCACTAAAACATGCCCATCTGTCTCTGGTCTTGCACACTCCCCCATCCCTCTCCAGCTGCTACCACCTCCTTCTGGTCCATACCTGTCTTCTTAAAAGGGCTGTCCTCACCTGTAGCCCCCTCTTCCTCATCTCCCAGTCACTTCACAGCCCACTGGGACCTGCCTCCTCTGCCATGTTTCCAGCTCCAATCTTGGCACCCATCTGAGCTCCAGATCTGAGCATCTAAACACCTCCCCTCACCCAATATTTTCACCTCTTGTCTCACAAACCACTCAGGGTCAACATGTGCAAAGCTGTAGGTAGTCATGTTGCCCTCCCCTACCCTGCACCTGTGTTTCCCTCATCCAGTCCTCCATCCAGTTAATAAAGCTACAGACTTGGGGCTTACCCTTGGTCATTCCTCAAATCTAGTGAAACTCCTCTAAACTATCTTTTCAACATACCCATTTTTCTCCATTCCCACCGCCACTGCCCTGGTCCAGGCCACACTGTCTCTTACCCGGACAAATGCAGCAGCCTCTGTCCTGGCCTCCCACAGCCCACTCCTTTCCCTGCCAGTGCATCCCCTCCATGTGGCCAGAGGGGTCTCTAGAAAGACGATCACCCCAGCATGCCACTCCCATGCTTACAATGCTTTTGATGGCTCCCCACTGTCCTGAGGATAAAGCCCCCCCAGTCCCAAACATGGCTCTGTCATCCTCACGTGGCTGCTCCCCACCACCCCTGTAGCCACAGTGACCTTGCCTGCCTCCAGGGCCTCACGTAGGCTGTTCCCTCTGCTGGAATGCTGTGCCCACCACACGCTGTCCCTTCATCTAATTTCTACTCACCTCTCCACAACAGGTTGGTTTAAATGGTTTCCCTGATACTCTCTAGAGTGGCTCACAGCCCCTTACATGCCTCCAGGTGGCTCTGCATTCTCTTTGGAAGCACTCATCAAACCTGCAGTTAACTAACTGCTTACATAATTATTTGGTTCAAGTTCAATGTGAGTTCTGCTAGGACAGCCCTTGTTGGTCCTGTTTCCCAGAACCTGACACAAAGTAAGAGCTCAAGAATAATTAGTTGAGCGCAGGTATGAGCCAGGCCCCAGGGCAGACGCCATGAGCATACACCTCACTCAACCTTTGTGACTGCCCTGGACACAGGTGATATTTGTCCCCACTGCACAGGAATACAGTGTGTGGTGAAGCTCAGGAGGGCCTGAGTTTGAATCCTGGCTCTGCCACACTCTAGGTATGTGACTTGAAGCACACTACTTAACCTCTCTCTGCCTCAGTTTCCTCATCTGTGAAAGGAAGGTAATAACAGCAGGTGCTACAGGGCTGTGTAAAAAGTAACTGTGTAAAAGTCCTGACTCACCCCTCTCAGTGCCGGCTGTAATTGTCGCCATTGTTGCCCTTGATCAGAGTTCTAGAGATGTTAAGGAACTACTCCAAGAACACACAGCTCATGTACTTGGTACCCTCACTGTGAATGGTCTGCACTCCTCCTCCGCATGCCCCAGGCTTGCACACCATGGGGTGATGTCTGTCTTTGGCCTGATGGGCTGAGGGATGACTGGTTTTAGGTGGGACTCAGCCATGGGCCTCATATCATCCCAGAAAGCAGGGTCCCAGGAAGCCTCCCCCTGCTCCCCTGCCCATCCCGCAACAAGACTCCCCTCTTCACATTCCCCCTCTTCGGCCCCTTGCTTGTGCTCCCCACAGTATCACACACATCTCCAATTATCTTTTATTCTTTACTTCCCTTTTACTTGTGACCCCCTCCAACCCCACCCCGACCCCCTGAAGACAGGGACCAGACTGTCTCGTCACCAGCACCTAGCATAGCACATGGTACACAGTAGGTGCTCAGTTAGAATGTGGTGAGTGAGCACATCAGATGGGGAGGGTACCAGGCTTCAGGTTGAGAGCTCACCTAGGTCCCTCCCGGCAGACTGGAAACCCTTCAGTTATCCATGGCTCATGTCTCTCTCCACCACCGCCTTCCTGCCTGCTCCCTGCCCCCACAGCTCCCAGAACAGGTGCTAGTACGGAGCATGTGCCCAATGAGATTTGAACGACTGCACGAGTCCATTCCTTTTTTTAAAACCCAAAACCTCAACACACTGGAACCAGCCCAACCAGCCAGAAGCCTTTTGCAAAAATAAGCATATGTTGTATCCAAATATTGGAATAACACAATTATGACAATTCATTTAAAAAGGCGATTAGCACACTTAAAAATAACTAAACATGCAAACACTACATGTCTCCCTCGGATGCAATCAAATCCTAAATGCGTGACACCTGAATACCAACCCGCTTGGCTACTGCTTCTTACTGAGCACCTAGCGTGTGCCAGCCATTGACCCCAGCTTTTCCACACGCGTTCTCCATTTAACCCGCATCTGTTCTGCAAAGAACTCACATGACTATTCTCTCCAGGTGAAGAAGGGGAAGCTCAGAAAGTGGGGGTGTCGTGTCCCTGGTACGTCCTGGATGGGATTCAAACCCAGGTCTTGTGACTCTGAATTCAGCACTGTCCCACACTGGATCAGAGGCTTCTTCAAGATTCATTTCTCACTCCTCCTAAGAAAGAGATGGGCTTCCCTGCCTCCACCCTTGCTATGGTCTTTTCTCCCTCGGGGGCCAGAATTATCCTGTTAAAATGTCAGATCGCAGCACTCCTCTGCTCACCACCCTCCAGTGGTCCCCTTGTCCCTCAGAGGAAGAACAGGGTCCTTACAATGGCCTCCTACCACATGCCATATGGTCTAATGCCCTCATGCACACCTCTGTCTCCCTCACCTCCCTGACATCCCCCACCATTCTCCTGGTTCATGCCACTCTGGCCACACGACGCATGATTCTGCCTCAGAGCCTTTGCACTGCTCTCTGGAACACTCTTCTCACAAATACTCACACAGCTCCTTCCTTTGCCACTCATGTTTACTGAAATATCCCCTTCTCAATGAGTTCGACCCTCACTGTTCGATTTAAAATCGCAAACCATGGCCATGATGCATTTTCTGTTTGTTTTGATCACTTTTGTGTGTTTATCAATTTCTAACACCTTACACATTTTATTGATTACCTGTCTCACCCCATTAGAATGTCAGCTCCATGATGGAGGAGATTTTCATCTGTTTTGGTCATTGCTGTATCCCCAGTTTCTTCAACAGTAATGAGTGCTCAAAAAGTAAATGAATGAGTGAACAAATGAACTTCTCACCAAATGCCAAGAAGCAAGAATAGTAAGAAAATGAATGGACTGGCAGACCATGAAGATTCTCCATGTGGGGGAAGGCTTATCTTGGCTGTGACCCAGGGGAAGGACAGGTGGTTTGAATCAGGCCAGCATTCCTCCTTCCCCAGAAGTGGTGCATGAAAAACCATAACTGATTGTCCTTTGTGGGGAGTGGTTGAGGAGAAGAACCATTGAGGCAAATGGCAGGGCCAGGTTGTGAAGTTTACAAACACGCAAGAAGTTAGAGCTCACCAACCACACAGAGGTGGGTTATGAGGCTGCGAGAATCACCTTGTTCCCCAATTTCCCCATTTGTGGTTCTCTTTCCAAATAACTAAGGAATGGGAATTCAGAGCAGAGCAATATTTCTCGGGTAGAAGGGGCATGCAGAAGGACAGACTGCCACAGGCTCTTCATGCACCAGGAAGGGAATTCCAGGAAGGGAAGAATGCTAGGCTGATTCCAGTATGTGGCTTTCCCTTTGGGTCAGGAAAGGGTAAGCCTTCCCCTGTAGTTTCTAGGAGGAAGAGTCTTCAGTAAACATCAAAGGCAATGACTCCTTGAGATGGGGCGGGGTAAACAGGGGCAAAGGGGAGGTCTCTGGGCCTTGAGGAGGGGCTAGAGAAGAACAAATCCAAGAATAGCCAATGGGCCAGAAGCCTGTTGTGGTGATAAGCTTATGTTCTATGAAATCATCAGAATATACTCTTTCACTTACTACAACAAAATGACAAATCAAAAATTCATCCATAGGGAGTAAAATATACATACTGTGTGCATGTGTGTGTGTGTGTGTGTGTGTGTGTGTGTGTGTGTGTATTCTTTCAAATTGTTCCTTTCTGAAGCAAATACTGTCAAAGCTCAAACCTAGAGAATGAAAAGTAAACCCAAAAAAGGAATTTTAGAAGGAGTGAGCTCAGAAACCACTACAGTTTATATTCATTCAAAATAGCTATTGTTAAGGTGACTGCAGGATTTAATGTGACTATTTTATAAGGATTCCTAAAATAGAAGAGATAGCATAGGATTAAGAAGTTAATAATGATCACCAACTAAAAATCTGGAGGATTTCAGCTAGAAGCTGTGTCTTCTTTCCTTAAAGAAGCAAATTACAGATACTGATTAATTATTTACAGTGTAAGGAAAAGTTGTTTAAATATATTTGTTACAATTTTTAAACTTTATTGAGGTGAAATTCCTGTCACATAAAGTTAACCATTTAAAAATTAAGACTTCAATGGCTTTTAGTATGTTCCCAGTGTTCTGCAACCATCCCTTCTATCTAGTTCCAGAACATTTTCATCACCCCAAAGGGAAACCTCATAGCCATTAAGCAGTTTCTATTCTTCCTGGCCCCTCCAACCCCTGGTAACCACCAATCTGCTTTCTCTTTCAGTGGATTTACCTATTCTGGATAGTTTTATATAAATGGAACCATATATGTGACCTTTTGTGTCTGGTTCCTTTCACTTAGCACAATGTTTTCGAGGTTCATCCAGACTGTAGTGTGTTATCACTTCATTCCATCTTCTGGCTCAATAATATTCCATTGTATGTAAATACCACAATTTGTTTCTCCATTCATCCACTGATGGACATGTGGGCTATTTCCATCTTTTGGCTGTTGTGACTAGTGCTTCTTTGTGTATATATATTTGTTAAGAGTCCCTCTTTTCAGTTCTTTTGTGTATATAGCAAGGAGTGGAATTGCTGGGTTTATGGTAATTCTACATCTAACTATGAGAAACCATCAAACCATTTTTCACCCAGCAACATCTGAGAGTTTCAATCTCTCCACATCCTCACCACCAACAACTTATGTTCCACTATTTTTTTTTACAGCTATCCTAGGGGGTATAAAATGGTATCTTCTCATAGTTTTGATATGTATTTCCCTAAAGACCAATGATGCTGAGCATCTTTTCATGTGTTTCCTGGCCACTTGCATATCTTCTTTGAAGAAATGTCTGTTCAAATCTTTTGCACATTTTAAAATTTGGTTGTCTTTGTGTTGTTGTATTATAAGAGTTCTTTATGTATTCTAGATACACACTCTTATAAGATATAGGATTTGCACAGGTTTTTCTCCCAATCTGTAGGCTGTCTGTGGATGCACAAAGTGTGTAATTGTCATGAAGTCCAATTCATCTAATTTTTCATCAATTCATCTTTTGTTGCTCATACTTTTGATGTCATACCTAAAAATCCACAGCTAAATCCAATATTATGAAGGGTTATCCCTATGTTTTCTTCCAAGATGTTTATGGCTTTAGCTCTGAGACTAAGGTAATGAGTCCATTTTGACTTAACTTTTGCATGTGGCAGGAGGCAAAGTCCAACTGCATTATTTTGCACATGGCCATTCAGTTGTCTCACAACTATTTGGTAAAGACTATTGTGTCCCCACCGAAGGGTGCTGGGATCTTTGCCAAAAAATTAATTGGCCATATATGTAGGTAGAGGTTTATTCCTGGACTATTTTGATTCTATTCTATTGATCTGTATGTCTATCCTTGGAACAGTACCACACTGTTATGACTATTGTGGCTTTGTAGAAATTAGGAAGTGTGTGTTATTCAACTTTTCTCTTCTTTTGCAAGATTTTTGTGGCTACTCAGGGTCCTTTGGAGCTTCATATGGACTTGAGGATCATCAATTACATTTCTGCCCCAAAAGCTTGGTAGAAATTTGATAGAGATTATACTCAATCTGTAGCTTGCTTGCATGGTATTGCAATCTCACCGAAATTATGATTTCCCATCCATGAATATGGGATGTCTTTCCCATTTTTTAGGTCTTCTTTAATTTCTCTCATGAATGTTTTGTAGTTTTCAGTGTTCTAAGTCTTTCACCTGCTTGGATAAATTTATTCCTCCATATTTTCTTCTTTTTAACACTATTATATATGGAGTTGTTTTCTTGGTTTCCTTTTAGGACTGCTCATTTCATTGTATATAGAAACATAACTGATTTTTGTGTGTTAGTCTTGCACCCTGAGACTTTGCTGAATTCACTGATTAGCTATTTTTGTTTATAATTTTAAGGGAAAGCAGAAACTCCACACCGTTGGAGGAACCAAAATAAAGGAAAAGAAAATGGAATCTGATCAACCTAACAAAAATCTGAAAAGAAAAAAAGAAAATAGGAATGAACTATGAAACATGATAATAAAGAACCTTCATAAAATGACAGCACTAAGGTTAAATATTACTAATCACAATAAATATGAATGATTTTAATCTGTTTGTTAAAAGATCAAAATTAATGTTTTAGTTAAAATAAATGAATCCAGCATATGTCATTTATAATAGACATGCCCAAAGTAAAATGACACAGAAGGTTAAAAATAAACAGATATGTCCGGTAAGTAAAAAGCAGACGTGGCAAAATTAGTAACAAATCAGGTACAATTCAGGGCAAAAGCACTGAGGGAACTAAGAGAAATACTTAAGTTGATAAATGATACATTCTACTAAGAAGAAATGACAGACATAAACTTTTATGTAGACTGATAAACCACAGGAATATAAAATGTAAAGGACTGTTAGAGGCACAAAGAAGATTCAACAAAATCGTAAACACAACAAGACACTAACACTCCTCTTCAAAAATTGATAAATCAATCAGATATAAATCAGTAAGGATACAAGAGCTGAAGAAGACGATTCACCCTCTTGATTTCTTCCACTATTTAAAGAACACATATTCTTTTCAAACGTCCCTAGAACACTTAAAACACATGACAATGTATTAGCTACATAGATAATCTCAAATTTTTCAAAAGGTAGAAATGATATAGACCTCACTCTACTATCTAAATGTACTAACCTAGTTTTTAACAAAAAACAAAGAAGGTAGAGAAAGAAGGAATAGAAAAAATTGGAGGGAGGCAGATGCTCTTAAATCCTTGGACCCTTTAGGAGCAATCTTTTTTTTTTATTTTTGAGAGAGAGAGTGAGCGTTAAGTGCGGGAGGGGCAGACAGAGAGGGAGACACAAAATCCGAAGCTGGGTCCAGGCTCTGAGCTGTCACCATAGAGCCCTATGCGGGGCCCAAACTCACAAACCATGAGATCATGACTGGAGCCGAAGTCGGACGCTCAGCAAACTAAGCCACCCAGGTGCCCCAAGAGCAATCTTCTAAATAACTTTTGGGTTAAAGAGGAAACCAAAACCGAAATTACAGACAATGAGAACACTATCTGACAAAACCTGTGAGAAGTGAACAATGAAAAATTTATAACTTTTTACCTAAGTAAACTTATCAGAAGGCAAGAAAAACAAACAAACAAACAAACAAACAAACAATAAACTCAATACTCAACTCAAGAAGCTAGACATGGAAACAAAATAAACCAAAAGCCAGAAGAAAGAGGAATAAAACAAAAATTTTGATAAATTTAAGGAACAGATGGGTGTTTTTAAAAGGCTAACAAAAGGGAAAACCACTGACAAAAAAAGAAAAGAGAGAATACCCAAAAGGGAATGAAAAATATACCGATCCTTTGAAAGTCAATAATTCCTTTGTAATATAGTATAAAGCTAATTTTCATAAATGTTTATTATCTCCAGCTTAATTCTGTTACTTAAATTGTCTAAATCACACTAGTTTTATTTTTCTGCTTGATCCTTGGTTTATGAGGTAAAAATGTCTGCTGTGATTGTGATTTGATCAATTTCTTCTTGTATTTCTGTTTCATTTCTGCTTCATCTGTTTCAGAGCTATGTCATTAAGTATTTACAGATTGCTGATATCTTTCTGGGGAAGTATGCCTTTCACAATGTGATGGTTTCCTACTTTATCCAGGTAATGCTTCCAGAAGGTTCTCAGACTGAAATTTGGACTCCACTTCCATCATCCACCCCCATGTTGTATAAGACAAAGGAGGAAGATTCACTGAGAGGGAATCTATAGCAGTAGGGGAGCCCCACCTTCGAGCCGAGCAAGAAAGGTCCCCAATGGCACAGCTCGCTGGGACTCAGGATACAGCACAAGACAGGAGGTGGTACCTCACTCCCTGGTGAAGCTTGGCAAAAAAGAGCTCTCAGGAGGACCCAGCTTGTGTCCCCAGAGTTGAGAGGCTCAGGAGGTTTTGGGGAGATGGGAGGATAGCTGGCACTGCCTGAAATGGCAGAGATTGAGAGAATAAAAGAGAGAGACAGGTTGAGGGAGACAGAGACAGACAACAATCTGCAGGTGCGTGGTTTGGCAAGGCAAGGCAAGGATGTGTGAGTGGTCCTAGAGAGCAAGTGAAAGCTGAGGAAGGCAGGGGCTGAAGGCCTCTGAAAGGGTCCCACCCAAGACAGCGGCCTGATACGATATGGAGGCCTCGGCAGTAGGTGTACCAGCCGCGGAGCAGGTCATGAGCTGCAGTGTGAACCCCAGCTCAGTGTGCCTCATGGAAAGAACCAGTGTGTGAAAATCGGCTAGAACAGCAGGCATGGATGGTAGGACACTAGTCGGCAAGATGTTCTGACCCTACTTCTTGAGCCCCACCTCGCCCTGCCCGATCCCAGGGTCTCCAGCAGCAGCAGAGGAAGTAGGCGTGGTAGGAAAGGGAACAGACCACCCTCATTATCACGGCAGGTTCCCAAGGCCATGAGCCCGGAGGAAAGAGTGAGGGATGGATCTCTGCCTTCTTGTACAGGTCCAGCCTGTTGAATAACCTGAGTGACAGCAACAATACCTTGCACTGACACAGGACTTTGGGGTTCCAAATGCTTTTATGTATTTCAAATATTTTTCCCCAAAAATGCTTGAAGTTTCTTGGAATACATAATCAGTGAGTACTGGGTTGTTGGCTTTCTTTCTCTTTCTTTCTTTCTTTCCTTTTCTTTTCTTCTCTTCTCTCTCTCTCTCTCTCTCTCTCTCTCTCTCTCCCCCTCTCTTTCCTTTCTTTCTCTTTTCTTTTCTTTCTTTCTTTCTCTCTTCCTTTCTTTCTTTCTCTCTTTCTTTCATCTGCAGACAGAATGTTGGCTTTGGGGTTAGTCTGACCTGGGGGAATTCCAGTCACTTACTTGCTGAGGGACCTCTGGCAACTTATCCAAAACTGTCTACTCCTGAGTGCCCTTATCTATGAAACTCCACCTAACTGCTGAGAGAACGGCACAAGGAAACAGATGTGAAAACACATGAACAGAAAATCAACATGATCCCCTCCCCCATACCCAAGGAGGGGGAGAAAAGACATCAGGTGGTAAGCACAAGTGCTAAATATCTTTTCCACTTTACAGATGAAGAAACTGAGGTTCAAAAGGGCAAAATGACTTATCCAAAGTCGCACGGGTAGCACTTATGGAAATAAAGACAGGAAGCCCTATCTGGAGCCAACACACGCTCTGCCGTTATTTGCACCCCTCCCAACACACACATTAATCCTGATTAGCCCGGGTCAGTCCTGTTTATGCCTCTTGTCTCAGGGTAATCTTTCATAGCGCCTTCTTTCACCCCCAAATCATCCTGGTTTGGTGGCGCCTGGGTGGCTCAGTCGGTTGAGCATCTGACTCTTGATTTTGCCTCAGGTCATGATCCCAGGGTCGTGGGATTGAGCCCGACACTGGGCTCTGCACTGCATGTGGAGCCTGCTGGAGATTCTCTCTTTCTCTTCCTCTGCTCCTCTCCCCTGCTCGCACTCTATCTAAAATAAAACTTAAAAGGGGTGCCTGGGTGGCTCAGTCGGTTGAGTGTCCGACTTCGGCTCAGGTCATGATCTCGCGGTCTGTGGGTTCGAGTCCCGCATCGGGTTCTGTGCTGACAGCTCCGAGCCTGGAGCCTGCTTCTGATTCTGTGTCTCCCTCTCTCTCTCTGCCTCTCCCCTACTTTCTCTCTGTCTCTGTCTCTCAAAAAAAATTTTTTTTTAAATTTTAAATAAAAACTAAAAAAATAAAATTGTCCTGGTTTGGACGATAAATTACACGGCTACCCTATCACCCTACTATTTTCACAAGTAAAATCCACACCCTGTAAGAACATCTCAGTGAAAAGACTGTCATTCAATTCAGTGTTTCCTGGCTCTGTTTTCAAAACAAGGAAACCTTATCCAAGGAAAACCTTATCCAAACCTGAAATCCCATCAACAGGAGCAGGGCACCCAGCGCTATAACTTATTATGTGTACAGCAATTTTATGAATTCAGTGGGGAATGAAACGCAATTTTGTCAGGCTTGTCTGTGTCCATAATGACCAAGCCAAATTAATCATCTTGGATAATACCCCTGTGTCGCCTGTCCCAGAGATGTGTAATAGAATCTTTCTGATTCATGTCTCGCAGTACATTGGAGCTGGAGTATTGCTGCACTTCTGAAAATCAGTACAATTATGCCTTCTTGTTGGGCTATCATTTTCCCGGACTCAAAATGCTTCTTAAAAATAAATAAATAAATAAAAGCTCATACCATATATAAACAAAATGGAAATGAAAAAGCCATATTGTTAAAATTACACATGGATTCTGGAGGAATGGGAGGGGGGGAGTAACATCGTTTTAAGCCTTTATTTACAGGCAGAACTCCCAAGCTGTGTCAAGGGAGTGAAGGAGGGAGTAGAACACTCCCCTGCTGGTGGTTCTGACCCTGAAAAGCTTAGATCAGAGGCATCACAATGTGACAATGGCCGCCGGTCACATTAGCCATGAGGGTTTAAAAAAATTTTTTTTAATTTTTATTTATTTTTGAGAGAGAGAGAGAGACAGATTGTGAGTGGGGAGTGGTCAAAGAGAGAGGGAGACACAGAATCTGAAGCGGGCTCCAGGCTCTGAGCTGTCAGCACAGAACCCGATGCAGGGCTTAAACTCACAAACAGTGAGATCAGACTGAGCTGAAGTTGGATGCTTAACCAACTGAGCCACCCAGGCGCCCCAGCCATGAGTTTTGTTTACTAAAACTCTATCTGGGAACAAACATGATCATCTCCATGTGTTTTTGCTTGAGAAATCATCTGACACTCTGAGCTTGAGGTAGCTTTCCGGACTGATATACCTGGGGGGAGGAGGGGGATGTTTCTGGAAAAATGATCCATGAGTGGTGGAGCTGCCTTCTTCTTTAGGAGGAAACAGTCCCAGCAAGTAGCAAAGCTGAGGATAACTTGGGACCACAGCATTCCAGTCAGGGGGGTGCCTGAGCACCAGGCATCACTCCATTTTATAGATAAGGAAGTTCATTTTTCCAGTAAGTGGCAGAGTTTCATTTATTTTAATAACATATTTTTAAAATATTTATTCACTTTTGAGAGAGTGAGCAGAGGGGGAGGGGCAGAGAGAGAGGAGGACTGAGGATCTGAAGTGGGCTCCATGTTGACAGCAGCGAACGAGCTCGACGTGGGGCTCAAACTCAGGAACCACGAGATCATGAACTGAGTGGAAGTTGGATGCTTGACTGACTGAGCCACCCAGGCTCCCCTTAATAACATATTTTTTATAACCACCTACCCAACTGCCTCTTTGACAGTTTCCCTTGGATGTCCTAGAGGACAAGTCAGCAAACTTTTTCTGCAAAGGTACAGACAATAAATCTTTTTTGGCTTGTAAGTCATGTAATCTCTGTCACTATTCATCTCTGTTGCTGTAGCATGGAAGTAGCCATAGACAATATTTAACCTAACAAATACAGCTGTGTTCCAATACAACTTTATTTACAAACAACAAGTAGAAGACCAGATTTGACCTATGGGGCCATTGGTTTGCTGAACCCTGTCCTAAAGGTGGTTTCTCTTTCCCATCAAACCTCTCCCATCTAACACACAAGAGTCTTGACTTTTAAAAAAATGCATATTCCCCATTCCCTTCACCAGAATGTATATTCTGCTGTAACGTCACTGATTAACCCAGGACCAAGAACAGCGGTTGCACATAGTATGGCCTCAATAAACATTTGCAGAATGAAACAATACACGAATAAATGAGAACCGGGGATTGGACTGCCGTGTTCACACTCGTATCTCTAGCACCTAGAACACTGCCTGACACAAGGTAGCTGCTCAGTAAATATTGTTTTGAATGAATGATTGCACGAATGAATGTACTGACAGCCTGCTGTTACACGGGGCTGGGCTCTTCACCACCTTCCCCGTAAGCTCTAAGAAGTCAGCAAACATCTGAAGTGGTCTTCCCCTTAGAAAGGCTTTTCAGAATGAAACAATGCTCACAAGGGCTTCCTGGTTCCATGTTCTCATCTTAGAAATCATCTTCCTATGAAGGCGCTTGAGTCCCAGCTCTGCCCCTGATGGGCTGTGTGGCCTTGGGAAAGTCACTGCCCCCCATTTTAGTGTTCAGTTACACCACACACGAAAGGAGAGAGTTGGACCAAGGGATTTTTAAACCCAAATTGAATTCATGTATGTGCCATTGGTTTGCAGGTCCACAGGCAGGCATGAGGCAGCACTAATTTTAAAAGCATTTAAAAATGATGAGTAGGCTCTCCAGTTATTTCCGTGTTAAAATAGCTTCTGGAAAAAAAAAATTATGTCTATTTGCAGCCTTTTTTTCTTTTCCATCTCTACCTTTTGAAAACTACAGAAGTGGCATCATCTAAAAATGTGCTAAGCCAGCTGCCTGAATACGAAGGCGCTGAAGTTTTCAGAGACTGGCCTTTGTGAGTGCTCTAGGCTCTGTGACACACGGCTAAGTAGGCAAGTCCCCCCATCCATGCTGCTCCAGGGACACTGCCCTGCTCAGACCCTTCCAAGGCTCACTGCCTTCAGAGCAGGGTCCCAGTATCTTTCTGGTATATGAGGCCTCCTGGACCAGATCCTGCAATATCACCTAACACCAATCGTAGTGAGCCCACTGCAGCCCCCAGACAATGCATACTCTGGTATCACCAGACTCCTGGAGATGCTGGACCCTCCACTTGGGCCACTGTCTACCCCCAGATGACACTTGCTCCTGCTCAGGATCACCACAACACCCTTGTGCCTTCCCAAGCGGCAGTACCAAGGACTATGCCCAGCACTCTAAGCCTACTCTGAGCAGAATGGAGCAAGGCCTCCTCCTATAGCCTGGACCCCCATGCTCCTGTTAATATGCCCCAAAGTCCCCACAGGAAACCCAGAGCTCATCCACTCCCCTAAGGCTTATTAAGTGGCCCTCTGTGAACGAAGCTTGTGTAGTCCTGCTTCTCTGCACTTTTGTTCAAATAATAACAGCAAGCATTTATATAGATAGTGCTTGTGAGGTGCTAAGTGTATCCCTGTTCTACAGACTTTTCATACATCAATTTATTAGTCTTCACCATAACTCTATGAGGCAGGTGCTATTACTCCATTTCACAGAGAAAGAAACAGAGGCACTGAGAGTGAAACTCAATGGAAGTGACACCACTGGGAAGGGACAGAGCCAAGTCCCAACTCAAAAGTTACACTCCAGGGATCTGAATCCCGCTAACAACCACCAATGAGCTCAGGAGCAAACCTCCCTTCAGTCGAGCCTTCCGATGAGGCTGCAGCCCTGATCACCACACGAACCGCAGCCTAGTGAGAGGTCTGGAGCCAGAGGCACCCCGTTAATGCAAACCTGGGTTTCTCACCTATGGGAACTACAAGATGATTAACATGTGTTGTTTTTAAATGTAAAAGTTTAGCTCATGAATTGGTACCCTTAATGACTGTGATTCTGCACCTTTCTAAACAGCAGGGACTAGGCCCCCACATGTGCAATGCAGAGCCTCCGTGTTGATTCTGTCTCCACAGGTAGCTCCTGGCTGCATCCTCTCTCGTTCTCTGATTGCTCCTCTCTGGTGGTCCTCAGGGTGTGCCTACACCTGTGCTCTACCCGCCTTGTGAACCCTACTTCTTCTTAATGCTTGAGGGAAACAGTGTACCTTAGGCCCTGCTTCTCAACCCATAATGTGCACACAGATCACCTGTGGAACTTGGTAAATGCAGGTTGTGATTTAGGAGGTTGGGGTGTGACTTGACATGCTGCATTTCCAACAAGCTCCAGGGGACGCTGCTGGTCTGTGGGTCACACTGTGGACAGCAATGCCATAGGCATTAAAAGCATATGCTTTGACCTGGACAGACCATGGTTCAAATTCCAATTCTGTCATATCCTGGCTAGGAGTCCTCAACCTCTGAGAGGTGGAGAAACGGGAACCCTCTTGCACTGTTGGTGGGAATACAAACTGGTGCAGCCACTCTGGAAAACAGTATGGAGATTCCTCAAAAAATTAAAAATAGAACTACCCTATGATCCAGCGAAAGCACTGCTAGGAATTTACCCAAGAGATACAGGAGTGCTGATGCATAGGGGCATATGTACCCCAATGTTTACAGCAGCACTTTCAACAATAGCCAATTTATGGAAGAGCCTAAATGTCCATCAACTGACAAATGGATAAAGAAGATGTGGTTTATATATACAATGGAATACTACTTGGCAATGAGAAAGAATGAAATCTGGCCATTTGCAGCAACATGGATGGAACTAGACGGTATTATGCTAAGTGAAATCAGTCAGAGAAAGACAGATACCATATGTTTTCACTCATATGTGGACCTTGAGAAATTTAACAGAAGACCATGAGGGAGGGGAAGGGGGAAAAAAAGTTACAGAGAGGGAGGGAGGCAAACCATAAGAGACTCTCAAATACTGAGAACAAACTGAGGGTTGATGAGGGGTGGGGGAGAGGGGAAAGTGGGTGATGGGCATTGAGGAGGGCACCTGTTGGGATGAGCCCTGGGTGTGGTATAGAAACCAATTTGCCAATAAATTATATTTATAAAAATAAAACAAGGAAAACAATACAAATAAATAAAATAAAATAATTTTTTTAAAAAGACCTACCCAAAGTCACATAATAAATGACAGTTATGTGGAACCCCAAACAGAACCCTGTGTTCTGACTTCCAGGGCAGAGTCTTGAAACTGCAGCTAACCCCACCCTCCTGAGCTCTGGGCCTGGACATGTCTGGGTGTGTGCATGCATAACCCTTGGGTGCTTGCATACAAGTCTACACATGTGATCACATGCACAAATGTGTACGTCAATGTGTCTAAACATCAGCACGTGTGCCAGTGGATTTGTGAGAGTTGTCCATTCATTCCCTCCCTCCCTCCCTCCCCATTTTTTAACTCAGCTCCTACTACGTGTCAGGTCTCTGCTGCCACAATACCAACAGTCTAGGAGGGAGGCAGCCAGTAAACAAATAAACACAAATAAAAATGTAATTTGTGTGTGCATCTGTGTATAACAGCCCCAAGGGCTGGGTGCTATTATTCTTGCCATTTCATTGGGGAAACCGAGGCACCAAGAGGTTAAGTAACTTGCTCAGAGTCACAAAGCGATGCTTAATACGTGAAAAGGTATGTATCAGCAAGCGTGCCCATATGAGTGCGACATGCACATATGCTCGCATTTGTGTGTGGATTCTTTTCCGCAGACATCCTCACATATTCCATAAATAAGATTTCCTGGTACCACAACACAGCATCCCAAAAACACACACATGCACACACACTTTCTTTTATTAGATGTTTATATTTTCAGTCATTTCCTAAAATTCTGTAGAGAAATAGGAGTGAAGGTCAGGGCCCACAGAGCTGAGTCGATCCAGATAAGCCCATACCACCTGTTTCCCTAGAGCAAGCCATGGCAGGAGCACTTTCACAGTTCATCATCCGTTATGAGGCTAAAATAGTCCTTCCCCTCCCAGCAAGTTAAATAAATTTCCCAAGCTATGAAGGATCAGTCCGTCCACACCCCTACTGGGAACACACTATACAAGATATCTGGCTAGGTCGCCTTCCCCATCTTACCATGTCTCTAAAAATGGAGACACTGGTGCAAATACCTTGAAATTTTTTTACTCTTTTTTTAAGCACAAGATACCAACAGAAAGGATACAAGTCATAAGTATATAGCTCAAGGACGAATCCTCACGAAGTGAACAGACTTACGTAAACAGCACCACACCAGACCTCTGAAGCCCCTTAAGACTCCTCACTACCCACCCTCAAGCGGGGTAACCACAATTCAGAGTTTTTACCACCACAGATTGGTTTTGCCTGTTTATGTGCTTTAAGTCAATGGAATCATCTAGAATGTTCTGGCTTCTGGATGTGTCTGGCTTCTTCTCTCAACCTGGGGTTTGTGAGATTCACCCATATTATTGCATGCGGTTATAAACTGCTGGGTCTTCTATGCTGCATAATACTGCACCGTGTAAGAATACTCTGCGATCATTCACGTAGTCTACTGTGGACGGACATTTGAACTGTTTCCAGTTTTGTGCTCTTATGAAAAGTGCCACTATGGACATTCTTCTACGTGTCTTTGGGTGAACAGATGAACGTGTTCCTCTTGAGTGAGCACCTGGGAGCTGCATTCCTGGGTCACAGAGCTTCAGACACTGAGAAATGGTTTTCCAAAGTGGCTGTGCTAATTCACACAACAACGTGTGAGGGCACCGTTCCTCCACATTCTTGCCACCTTGGTACTTTCTGTCTTTTCCGTTTTCTACCTTTGGTGGTGGTGGGGAGTAGTTAATACATTTCAAAATGCTTCCTCACCCCTTCTCCTGCCGTCCGGCTCACATTGCCATCCCTGGCAATTGTTAATGAGGCCAGCAGGACGCTTAGAACTAGCACTGCCCCGCATTTATGTACCGCACAGATATAGCCTCTAGCCACGACCCCCGTGCCCCTGAGGGCCACTCCAGCATAGGACACAGCCAGAAGCAGCCCAGATCAACCTCCAAGGCCTGTGCTGTTACAGAACACTCTATTTAAGGGTTTCTCAAGGGGGCTTCCAAGAAACGATCCCTCACAAAGCAAAGCCAGACTTCCTCAAGGCGCTCCTTCCCCATCTCCAAAGCCAACAGTCGTTCACACGGCCCACCTCCCCATCCTCGCCCCGCCTGACACACCTCCCCCTCAAGCACCCCAGCTCCCCCAGGTTCCTGGGAGCCACCCTCCCAATGGCTCAGTGCCCCTGGGTGCTTGTACAGACTGTGCCACGAGGCGCACAGGTGCATCTGAGCTGAGGGCTCCTGGGCTGGATTTGTGTTTACCTGAACCACCAACCTCGTCTTGTTCATTCCACCCCGGTCCTACGTAACACACATTCACAGAAAATTAGAGCTACTCAACATGTTCCCAGCTCCTTCACTAGTTCACTTTTCTTCTCTAAACTGTAAATTCTAAAAACAACAACAAAAACTTTACCAAGCTCCTATATAATCAGCACTGGCCGGGCTGGTTACCTTCTACCCACTTAACCAGTCCGCTCAACCAGCCTACACTTAACTAGTCTAACTAAACTAAACTAGTTAACTAAGCTACACCTATTTCTGGCTTTCTTAACCTGCAAGGAAGGGAGTCATACTCCCATTTTACAGAGATAGAAAGCAAGCCCAAGAGAGGCTAAGTAGTTTGGTCAAGACCACACAGCAAGAACAAGGCAGAAGGAGGAGTCACGCACAGACCACAGGCCTGCCACTCACTCTCACCTGAGCCCCTTGCGCTCCACACTGTCCAAGGAGGATGCCAGGCCCAGCATGGGCAACCACCTCACTCACACCTGGACTTTTGTTCCTCATCAGAGCCAGGGGCTTTGGGTATTTGAGACACAGAGAAATCGGCTGTCTGGACCACATGAAGGCCTTTTAATGTTAATGAGATGTGAATCAAGGAGGCTTAAATGGCCCAGCTGTTCCCTGGCACACTGGGCTGGAGGTCTAATGGAGGGGGCTGGGAAGGGATCACACACCTTCGGTGAGCTGGTAATTGCCAGGAAGCATCTACTGTTTTTGTTATTTGAGGGGGAACATTTCTTGGCACATTTTAAAAACAAGATAGTTCCAATATCATCTTTTCAATTTCAACCCTTAACATAATTTGATTTGTATTAGATAAAATAGCTGACAGGCTCCTTGCTGATATCTCTGATGCCGCATTGACTCCTGGGTTCACCACACACCCTAGGTGGATGACCTTGGGCAGGCTGTTTTATCTTCCTGAAAATCAGTTTTCTTCATCTGTAAGATGGATACTTTTTTTTTTTTAACATTTTATTTATTTTTGAGACTCAGAGAGACAGAGCATGAACGGGGGAGGGGCAGAGAGAGAGGGAGACACAGAACCGGAAGCAGGCTCCAGGCTCTGAGCCGTCAGCCCAGAGCCCGACGCGGGGCTCGAACTCACGGACCGCGAGATCGTGACCTGAGCTGAAGTCGGACGCTTAACCGACTGAGCCACCCAGGCGCCCCTGTAAGATGGATACTTTAATAGCACCTCATGCAACTGTCATTTGCCATGGACCAAACACTGTAATAAAAAGTCAGGGTATAAATACATTTTATTTACTTATTTCTCCCTGCATCACTCTGAGGAACTTCTAAAGACAAAATTGAGGTTCAGGAAAGCTGGATGATTTGTCCAAGGTCATCCAGTCATGAAACTTGAAGACCATAATTTGAGCCCAGGTCTGTCTGTCTTCTCATGTCATTACCCTTATAACCCATCCGACTACCAGCATCTGTTTACTGTCACCAGTGGTGGGCTGGAACCCTGCTCAGAACCACTGAGCACCATCTCCGAGGGTCCCTTAGCATTGGTGCTATGTGGGGGAGGGGAGCTCTGGCTTGTTGGACAGACCAGTGTCCTTCCTAGAGACTCAAACAGGAGGTGGAGGAAACCAATCCGTTGGCTACAGATATAACCTAAGAGGTCTCTCAGAGACACCCATTCAGACTCTCATTCACAGACACAAAAAACAGGGCTCAGAGAGGACAAATGACCTACCCAAGAGCACACAGTGAAAGAGGCTGAAGGGGGCCAGAACCAGGCTCCTGACCCTCCAGAAGCTAAGAACCCTGCACCATTTTGGAAAGGTCTCACATCTGGCTCTCTGGCTCTCACATCTTGATGACAGGGTTAGCTTTCTTGTTTTTGTTTTTGTTTTTTTTTAATGTTTATTTATTTTTGAAGAAGAGAGAGACAGCGTGTGAGTGGAGGGCGGGGGGGGGGGGGAGGGCAGAGAGAGAGGGAGACACAGAATCGGAAGCAGGCTCCAGGCTCTGAGCTGTCAGCACAGAGCCCGACGCGGGGCTCGAACCCACAAACCGCGAGATCATGACCTGAGCTGAAGTCGGACGCTCAACCGACTGAGCCACCCAGACGCCCCCAGGGTTAGCTTTCATTTAGCAACAAACAAATGTGTTAAACCAGAGGGCTCTCCCACACTCCCCAGCAAAGACCCAGGCCCTATAGAACACATGCTGAGTTCAAGGTGGCTGAGAGTGGGAGAGGGGTGCTGTTTTAAAGAAAATCCTTACATTTCCAACCCACTGCTGTTCCCTCCCCCAACCCATAAACTTCCTGCACCATCTTCATTGTTTCCATCCCATTTAGAGAGAGGGAACGTTTCCAGGGATTCAATTTCTCTCATAATAGTTGGAAGGAAACAAAACTATATGCTGTAAACATTCACCGCATTGTATGAAAAATATCTTTACTACAGGGGAGGTGTGGTAAACGCAGACCAAGATACCCCACCCCCAAGCCCGTTCCCTAACGCCTCTATGCCTGCGCCCTCAAATATTTAAACATCTCACAGCCAGGAATGCAGAGCTTTAAAGTGAATATATTTTTAGCCACTGGAATGCAAAATGAAGATCTGTGAGGTGTAAGTACCAACTCCTTCTCAGCGGTTTTCTCTCAATGAAAACAAGAGAGGCTCGTCCATTTTTCTAAGCACGTGTGTAGGACTGATGAGGGAAGGCTCATTAGTTCAGTCTGACATATACTCAATTCTCTCCATACACATAGGATGGGTTTTTTTTCCCCTCCTTGCATTTTATTCTCCAGCTGCGAAATGATATTAAATTTCATCAGATTTGAACAAAATCTATGGTCTTGAAACAGTTTCCTTCAAGGCCCCCTCATATTTATTCAGAATTCATGAATCATGTTCCGATAACACAACCATAATTATTTTTAAAGTGTGATGTTTGTGGCTTTAATAGGAAATGCTTGCAAAAGGCCTTTTCTCTTTGATTGTTTGTAATCTTAGCAGTAATCACTGCCGGTCCCTTCTCGGCACCTCGGCCAGCGAAACACAATTTCATTTTAATATGAATCGCGAGCTCTTCACCCAGGTTTTAATTAAAGCAATAAAAGCCGTGTCTTCTCTGCCCTTTACCATGTACACAGATTCAGAGGCCAGAATCTTAGATTTGAACAGTGACAGGAGGGAGGCCTGCCTCAGGTGCATTTACTATCCGTGCATTTATTCCCAGCACATTGTTTGTTTGGTTGGTTCAAAAACACTCAACCACCTCCCTGTCTCTCTGCTCTGCAGTTTTCTCATCTGTAACATGGCATAGCAACAGTAGCTACCTGATAGAGTTCATGGAAAACATTTAGCTCCAGTGCCTGAGCCCACAGAAATGCACTACGAAAGCAGCAGCAGCAGCAGCAGCAGCAGCAGCAGCAGCAGCATGGGCTGGGAAAATCCCACAGACCATCTACCCTCATCATTCACGTGAGGAATAGGCTGGGAGAGATAACAACAGAGGTGAAGGAAACGGAGCAGACAGAACCCGGAACTCAGAGCTCTGGGCTTTCCCCCCATTCTGGGCATCCTACACCATCCCTTGCTGGAAGGAGGCTGTAGGCGTGACTGTGACCAGCTCTGGTCTTCTGGGTTCCTGGTTATACCATCGGCCCCCTCTAGGCCTATGCTTGATGTAAGTGGTAAGCAAAACAGACCAGGCATCCCTGGGGATCTACGAAGGAAGCTGGCCGCACACACACACACTGGTGTGCAGACCCAACGGCAAGAATCTGCTTCACTCAAAGTCCTTGCGTGTCTGTTGTGTGCCGGGTGTGGTGCGAGGCACCGCAAGGCCTCATTTGGTAGCGTGGGAATCTTGGCCTTTAAGACAGAATTCCACTACCGCACTCGCTCTGCTGGAACGTTAGGAAGGGGTGCAAAAGAAGCAGCGGCAGGCAGGGCCCACCCTGGACACTGCTCACACCTGGCAGTGCTGATGGTTGGTGGTGCTGACCGTGTTCCATGGGTCCTAGAGTTCCCCAGGGAGCACCTCAAACGTGAGCCCCCTGAACCTCTCGCCTCGCAAATTGTCCCTGGACCCACTGGGATTCCTACTCTAAGAATAAAAAATTCCCTACTTCCCCAGAGCTTCTTAGAACATGCCTTCTGCTCACTTCCTGTCTCCTCTGTGGATGAGCTGTCCATCCCCCACTGCTCACACATGTCAGGCTGGAAGGCAGGCTTGACATCCTCCTCCCTCTCCACTGCCCCACCTGGACCACCATCCATGTTCCCCACAAATCCCACCCCACCCCACTCAGCTCCATCAGCATCCGGCCCCACGTGCTGCTCACACACCTCTGCTTGTCCCCCTACCCGACAGGCTCCCAGCCTTTGGCTCCGGGTGCCAGAGGCCTTCCCATCAACCCCACCTCGGCTTCATCCTGGGTCCCTCCAGCTCAGACACCATGCTGATGCTGGGCTTGCTCCACTCAGTGTCAGCTGCCCACTCTCCAGACACACCCAGGACCCCAGCAATGCCCACAGCTGCTTCTCTCAGAATCATCACCCACTTTGCACTCCATGACTAAGATGTCCTCACTGCCCAGGTCCCCCTTACCGAGCTTAGATTCCCCGGTCCTTCATTTCAGTCTCTCTTTTGCAAAAAAAAGCTTGAGTGTCCTTCTGGTACACCTGCCTGACAAATCCCCACTGTGGATCCACCCAACTGTCTGCACCCATAGCACCCGTGCCAAGAGCTCAGCCTCCCACAGGCCACACAGATGTCCCAGACCTTCTCTACCCCCGCACACCTCTGGCACCCTGACTCAGCGGGTGACCTGCCCACCAATCTCTTGGAGAAGACAGATGCTTTCAGGTGCAGCATCCTCTCTTCTGGGCAACCCTCTACAGAGACACACATTCTTTCCCACTTTGTCCCCACTCTTGGCTAAGGCCACAGCTTCCACCTCTTGGCAGGACCCGGCCCCTCCCACCTTCTCCCAAAACTTAAACCATCAATTAACTCTTCCCTCTCCTGAACGCCAAACTTTACCCTCTCTCTTGGATGCCTTCCATTGGCAATGAAACATTCTAAAGACTCTCTTGTCTTCAAAAAAAACAAAAAGTCCCTCCTTGGGAATGCAAGCTGGTACAGCCACTCTGGGAAATCGTATGGAGGGTCCTCAAAAAGCTAAAAATAGAACTACCCTACGACCCAGCAATTGCACTACTAGGCATTTATCCACAGGATACAGGTGTGCTGTTTCGAAGGGACATATGCACCCCCATGTTTACAGCAGCACTATCAACAATAGCCAAAGTATGGAAAGAGCCCAAATGCCCATCGATGGATGAATGGATAAAGAAGATGTGGTCTATATATACAATGCAATATTACTCAGCAATCAAAAAGAATGAAATCTTGCCATTTGCAACTACGTGGATGGAACCGGAGGGTATTATGCTAAGTGAAATTAGTCACTCAGAGAAAGACAAAAATCATATGACTTCACTCGTATGGGGACTTTAAGAGACTTCACTCATATGAGGACTTTAAGAGACAAAACAGAGGAACATAAGGGAAGGGAAACAAAAATAACATAAAAACAAGGAGGGGGACAAAACAGAAGAGACTCATAAATATGGAGAACTGAGGGTTGCTGGAGGGGTGGTGGGAGTGGGGGGATGGGCTAAATGGGTAAGGGGCACTGGGGAATCTACTCCTGAAATCACTGTTGCACTATATGCTAACTAATTTGGATGTAAATTTTAAAAAATAAAAAATAAAACAAGTTTAAAAAAAAAGTCCCTCCTTTGGAGTCCTCATCCCATCGCCCTACGGCCCTTGCCCTGGTCCTGCACAGCCAGACTTCACATAAAAGCTGTCTACACACACTGTTTACATCCTTAATGCAGGCTCCCTTCTTCATCTACCCTGGGACCTGCATGAAGCCCACTACACATCAAGGCTGCCTTTTCTGAGATCCAGGATGACTTCTTGTTCTTAAAACTATTGGACGCATTTCAACTTTTATCCCAACCAATCCCTCAGAATCATTTGACCCTCTCCTTCTTGTTTACATTTTATTCAACTTTTTGAAATAATCATCCCTACAGTTAAAAACCCCTAAAATCTAAAAAGGTACAATGAAAAGTCTTTCCATCCCTGTCCACCCGCCCAATTTGCATCACTCATACACACACACACACACACACACACACACACACAAACATACACACAAATGTGAACACACACATATAGGTACACACACAATGTACAAAGCCACTGTTATTAGCTTCCAGAGTTACTTTAATTATATACAAGCACCTAGAAACACATTCTCAGTACCCTTTCTCACAAATGGTAACATACTGTACTTACTATTGGCCACCTTGCTTTTTTCAGTAAATAATGTATCTAAAGAACTTCTATATCTATTCACTTTCTTCTTTCTTTATAGCCATACAGTATTCCACTTGATAGATGTATGTAATTTATGGAACTACTCTCACATTGTTGCATATTTGGGTTGTTGCCAATATTTTGCCATTATGCCAATACCAAAAATGAGTAATCTTGAGGCCATCACTTCTCATATAAGCAAATATATCTGTGGGAAATACTTGCAAAAGGGAAATTGCCGGGTTAAAGGTCGGTGCATTTGTAATCTTGATAGATGTTGCCAATTTGCTCTCCACAGGGTTACACCAATTTACTCTGCCTTCAAGCAATGTACAAAGTGCCTCTTTCCCCACAGGGCTACAACAGAGTATATTACCAAATCTTTGGATTTTTGTCAAAGAGGTGGAAAATGGTAGTTTTGTTTCTCTTACGAATTTTAGCATCTTTTCATAAATGTAAGGTCCATTTGCATTTCCTGTTCTGTAAACTATTGGTTCATATCTCCCATTTGTTTTTCTACCAGGGTTTTGAATTGATTCCTGGGAACTCTATATATTTATATTGTGAGTTGAAAATAATTTTGCCCAATTTTTCATTTGTCTTTTGACTTTTTTAGCCATACAAAAGTTGTTTCACATTTTTATTTGTGGTCAAATATTTAAGTCTTTTCTTCTAAGACGTTGAGTCATAGAAATGTCTTTCCCACTCCAAAGCTGTAAAGTATACCTTAAAGGCTTTTTTTCTGGTGCCTTTATGGTTTCCATGAGTACATATAAATCTTTGATTTATTTAAAAGTTATCCTTTGACAGGGAAGAAGCTGTGGATCCAACATCGTTTTTCCCCAGATTCCTGACCTCCATCTCAGAACACTGTGTGTGCCCTAGGCTTCTAAGCCTCCATGTTCTCCTCCTGTTTCTCTGGTCTACTTCTCAACCTATTTCACAGTCTTCTCCTCCACTTTGCTTTCAAATATTGGAGCTCAACATTTAAGACTCATTGGTCCTCTGCTCTTCTCTGTGGTTCTCACTATTCTCTTTCTGTCTTTGCAAATTTGATCCTCACCATGGGCTAAGAACTTCCAAGTTCACTTCCCTAGAAGTTCCAGACTTGCACAGCCTTGGACATCTCCCCTCGGAGGAGCGTCTCAAAAGTAACATGTCCAAGTCTGACCTTGTGAAACCTGCATCTCCCCAGGCCTTCTCCCACTCACAAAAATGCTACCACCATCTGGAAAGTGCACTATGCTTTACTCCTTCATTTCTCTCTCCCTCTAGATCCATCCATTGTCAAGATGTACCAACTTTATTTCCAAAACAGATCCCAGATCCATCCACTTATTTCCATCTCCTCTGCTTCTACCACCATAGAGGACAACACCATCCTTCATTTACCCTCCCATGTGGTCTCTCTGTATCCACTCTTGCCATTGAGAGCTGTTAAAACCACTATTTGATCATGTTATTCAATATCAATCTCTCTTTCTCACTAACAAAGCCCAGTGACTTGCTTTGACTAATAGAATGTGATGAATGTAGTCATGTGCCAATTCTCTCCTCTCTCCTTTCCCTCCCTCTCTCTCTGTGTCACACACACACACACACACACACACACAATGTCCTTTCAATAATTCTTAGCATGAAGTCAGAAATCTTCAGCAGAAGTCATATTTACAGCCATGAGAGTGGAAAATTCTACCTACAGCCAGGAAGGGTGGACTGAAGAGGTGACATTTTCAGCACCCCTGGAAGAACAAATAGGCATTTGTTGGGTGAAAATGGCTAGGAGATTCCTATCAGAATCCATGCATACAAAGGCATAGAGCTATAAATGAGCATGAGAGGTGACCAGAGATTCATCTGTGTAACCAAAGCATTATTTATGATAAGAAAACCATGGAAATAAGTCCCAGCTAGTTTTATGAAACACTGGTAGTTTATATACTATCTTAGGTTAGATTCCCTTGAAGTAGAGACTGAGATGGGGATTCCTATGACACTGGCATTCCTTTTGAGAAGTGACTCAGAGGGGACGGGAGGGAAGCAGGACAGAGCAGGGGAAGGAGCTAGGCAAGGAGGCCATGCCAGCTGAAGGTCCGTGGGGAGTTGTAGAAACTGCTCCCTGCTTGAGATGAGGACCTTCCTGGTCTTCTAGGCCATCCCCCACACCCCTCCCCGTTCACAGTTCCCATCTGGCAGAGGCCAATTCTCCAGAGAAGGGGCAGCTGTGAATAGTTACCAGCCAGCATTCACAACAGCTGGGTGAGGGGTGCCCCAGCCTGGTGACGGGAATCCACAACGCTCACACTGGGTACTTATAACACCCTCGGAGGCAGAAGTTACTTCTCCCATTTGACAGAAAGCTGACACAGCTTGCATAGGGTTAGAGTGGGCATCTGGCTGGGATGTCCAAGAGCTGGCTTTGAATCTAGGTCTGCTGAGCCCACGGCCCAGTTCTTTTCCTCTTCACCCTCATCCCAGGAAGAGGGAGACTCTTCCCAGCATCACATAACCAGGAAACATTATCCTTGTAACTCCTGACCAGGGTCTGCTCTCAACAGGGAGAAAAGCTGATCTCTACCAGGCCTTCCCCTCCCAGAAGCTGCTGATGAGCCAGAGCCAGGCCTGAGAAGTGCATCTCGATCTCAGACCACCCAGGCAGGTCTGGTGCAAAAGAAACACAGGGTCCAGGGAGGGGGAAAGGGGATACTGCATGAAAGCTAAGGCAGCCAGGCAGGAGTTTTGTGGAAACTTGCAAAAACCAAACAACAAAGGATCCATTTGCAAAAGAAACTTCGAGCCCCTAAGAGCTGGTTTGAAAATTTTTAAAGGGGGCACAGCTGGCTGATATATACCCCATAGGAACCTGTGTCTCCAATCAAGTTTCTAAATAAAGAAGATGGTGTTTCAGGAAAAGGTTACATTAAAGAGCAGGTTTTTTAACATGACGAAATTGTACGTTTGCTCAGAAAGCAAACGTCTCCCAGAAATGGCTTCCTGCCTATATCCAGAGCTTTGCACATAAGTGCCCAATAAACATTTGCTGAATAGGTGAAACTTACATTTAACTGTATTTATAAAATGCATTTTATGCCATTTAGAGTGTTGGTACTCTGAATCCGCTATTGGCGAGGAGACTCTCATTTTGCCCACATGTTTATGTCAGTCCCCCCATGACTAGGACCATATAATTCCTGCCGTTGGTGAGTACCACACCATGACAGGGTGTTCATGTATATATGAGAGTGTGTGGGTTCAGGAAAGCACTCCAGGGAAAAGACTGGATGAAAAAATTAAGAAGTAGGGGTCCTGGAGCCCCACCAAGACACTGCGGGCTGCATGTCCTGAAGGGGCCTGCTGTTCTCCAGTAAAATCAGCACGAACGACATACCATGTTCCTTGTAGGTGGTAGTTTGTTAAAAGACCATGATACTTTTCAGCGCCTCCCATCAAACAGATGGGATCTATTTCACCATTCCTTGAGTCTAGACTGGCTTTCTGACTTGCTTTGACCAATAGAATGCGCTAGATAGAAGTAGTCATGTGCCAGTTCCAAGCCTAGACCTCAAAAGGTCTGGCAGCTTCTGCTCTTGCTGCTCTGGGAACCCTTCTCCAACCACATGAACAACCTCAGGCTAGCCTGCCAGGGGGTGTGGAAGAGAAGTGAGTCTCCACACCAACCAGCCCACAGCTGACCTGGCAGCTTACAGCTGCCACTTACATGGGTCCTAGCCATGACCGGAAGAGCCATCCAGCTGAACCCAACCAACTGCCAACCCCTGGAACTATGAGCTAGACAAATGTTTGTTATTTTAAGATGCTGAGTTTTGACATGCTTTTTTTTTTTAATTTTTTTAATGTTTATTTATTTTTGAGAGAGAAAGAGAGAGACAGATAGAACATGAGCAGGGGAGGGGCAGAGAGAGAGGGAAACAGAATCTGAAGCAGACTCCAGGCTCTGAGCTGTCAGCACGGAGCCTGGCGTGGGGCTTGAATCCACGAACTGAGAGATCATGACCTGAGTCAAAGTCGGACGCTCAACTGGAGGCACCCCAATTTTGACATGTTTCTTATGCAGCAAAAGCCAACTGGCACAGTGTAAGAGTCTAGACTATAATTGCTAATCTGTTCACATCCAGGTTGGCTCATGGCACCAGGGGTACTTAGTTAATCACGGGGAATCCTGATGTTTTCTTTATAAAGTGCTAAGTTAAGGAGACTCTGAGTGACAGCACACGAGACTTAAAGGGATCCTTGGGGAATCCAACTACCTCATTTCACTGTCAGGGAAATTTAAGTCCAGAAAAGAGAAGGGGCCATATTTACCCATTACGCAAACCTTTCCTGAGTGCCTTCTACGTGCCAGGCTTTGTAACACATTGAGGGACACAACAGTGAATGACAGACTGGATCCTGCCCTCATGGAGGGCACAGTCTAATGTGGAAATCAGATATTTACCAAGTCGTCACACAGATAAGATAAGCAGGCCATCATAAACAATGACAAATGCTATGAATTAACAGCACATGGTGCCACGAGAGAGAATCAAGGGGATGGGACCTAATCTGGATTTCAGGGTCACCAACAGCTTTCCGAGAAAGTGACATTTAGGCTGAAGCAAGTTGGTGGCAGGCGTTGAGTGGGAACAGAGTGTTCCACAGACACAGCAAAGTGATGTGTGGAGCTTTGAGCCCCAGCTGTCCCACTCCCTGGATGAGCCAGTCAATATCCTGAGGCTCAGCTTCCTCATCTATAAAATGGGATTAATGGCAACCTAGTAGTTCTCAAGACTGTTGTGAAATAACTAAGGAAAAGGCTTTGCAACCATGAGATGCTGGGTAGGCAGGTGAGGGTGCAGCTGTTAACAGCTTGTTGGGGCATAATTTGCCCTGCGTCTCCTCTCCAAAGGACTGCACTCCCCTGCCCAAGCCTGGAGCAGACACGGAGCCCCACCTTCCGTTCTCACGGGGGTTATAGAGCCAACACTCTCCATCAGGGTTTGAGCCACACCGATCCCACCATGCTATGGCTCTGAGAGCCAGGGCTCAGCGTGTTAGCAAGATGCACCTGAAACACTGTGAAAGGGCTCAGATAAGATGTTCAGGAGGAAGCTCTGCTCTTTTGAGACAACCATGTTTCCAAGCTGATTATGGACAATTAAATGACTTCAGTGGTCTCTTCCAAAATGAGCATTTCCAGGACCTGGAGTCTTGCCCAGCAGAGTGTCTTTTAGGTTGGCACGAGTCAGTGCAATATAAAAGCTCTGCAGCAGCACTGTGATGCTCATGTGCTCACAGGCCAAAGAAGGGGCATGGCACGGTGGCCCCAGCACGCACACCTGCCATGGCAGGGGAGGGGGTTGCAGCACCCTGCAGCGGAGCTGAGAGTATCTTCCCTGACTGGCAGTGCGCCCCTAAGGGCAACAGGTCAATGCCTTACTCATCTGAGTCTGCCACTGGGCCTGTCACATAGGAGGGCACATAAATGTTTGTGAACTAATAGCATTCTGGCTCCCCAGCTAGAAAATGTGGGCCCAGCCACCCAATTTGGACTGCCACAACCATCACTGCTGCACAGAGGATGGAGGTCAGCTCCAGGGACAGGCTTGTCCTTCAGCTTGCCAAGTTCCTCTGCACCCTGAGCTGCTGCCACACTGCAGGCACCACTGCCTTAAGGAGCCATCCTCCAGGTTGCCACAGTCTGCAGTGAGGACCTCCCCAGCATCCCAGTCTGCAGTGAGGACCCTCCCCTGTATCCCAGTCTGCAGTGAGGACCCTCCCCAGCATCCCAGCCTGCAGTGAGGACCTCCCCAGCATCCAATCTTGCAGTGAATACCCTGCCTGGTGTCCCAGCCTGCAGTGAGGACCCTCCCCAACATCCCAGCCTCCAGTGAGAACCCTCCCTCGCATCCCAGTCTACAATGAGGACCACACCCCCAACATTCCAATCTGTAGTGAGGACCCTCCCTGTATCCCAGTGTGCAGTGAGGACCCTCCCCAGCATCTCAGCCTGCAGTTAGAACCTCCCCAGCATTCCAGGCTGCAGTGAGGATGCTCCCAGATGAAAGAAAATTTAACTTCTGGAGACCAGACTCAGTGGAAATTCATATTCTAGCTGGCATCTGGGACTCCCAGAGGGCTAGGGACCAGGACAGCCTTGCCTAAGGATGACTCCGTTTCCTTCAAGAGCAGGGAGGACTGCAGAGGAAGTCTCTGCTCTCCTCCCTGTGTACCACACCCCACGATCCGCCCCCCAGTGGCACTAGACAACTCTAGGTGGGCAGGAGAACTCTGTGTGCCTTTTCATGGGTGTGTGTGCCTATGTGCCAGTGTATGTCCCATGGGTGCTGCGTCGCAGCAAGAGGCCTCACTACAGCTGAAAATTTCTCCTCTGTGCACCGGGAATGTGGGTCACACCTTTTGAGTTTTACCAAGTTTTCAAAGGTGCTCACTTTAAGCCAACAGTAGCCAGGTCAGTGATCTATAGAAAATACTGTAGTCCCAGTTGGACTGTCCCTTTTAAGGGGACTCTTGATATTAATCATTGTGAGAGAGGACAGTAGTGGGCTATGCCCCGCTGCTCTGCACCATCCCAGCCCCACCCTGGAGCAGCTGAGCTCCAGCCAGCTCCAGGCTGGACCCCCACACAGGGAGGGTGGAGCACCCACCTGGCTGGTCGATAGCAGCTCTGGGTTCCCGTCACTCATCCCCACGTAGGCACTGTCACCATCAAACTGGAACAGAGAAAGAGAGAGAAGCGGGTCTGAGTAAAGTTTTCAAGAAGGCCCCTGGAGAAGCCCAAGTAGGTCAGGGGACTGAATACACTGAGGGGCAAGGTCTGTCTGTGGGGCCTAGAGAAGCAAAGTTCCAGCCCAAGATGCTCAAATCCCATTTCAGCAGGATTCCCTCTGGGGTGAAACGAGCAGCCCCTGTCCTGTGGCCCCTGTGGGCTTGGATTAGCACCATTAATCACAGTTAGGATGAAGAGAGGAAAACCCTTCTGCCCTGTCCATAGATGCAGCAGCTGTTCCTTGTCAGATACTGAGCTCCCCTTCCCTCGAAGTATGCAAATATCTCTCTTGGTCAAAATGACATCAGACTATCAGCTAGAGCTAGAATTCCACATGATGGAGAGAGGCTGAGGTCTTCAGAGCCCTTGGGGGTCATGACACTTCCCCCAGACATGCCCTCCAGGTCGTACCATCCTAAGAAGCTTTGCCCCCCCTCACATTTGCCCTTCAGGCCACCCGTGTTCACACGCAAGAGAGGACTGTGGTAGAGACCACACATAGAAACTGTAATCCTGTGTTCTGAGAAGCTGCCAACTCTGGATTCAGGAAGATCTCCCTGCAGTAGGAGGAAGATATAGTGGGAGAAGTGTGGGCTTTGGGGCCACTGGCTGTTTCCCCTGATGCGTGATCTTGAGTAGGGGTCTGAACTTCTGAGGTCCCTCATGTGTTTAATGAGGATAATGACAGTAGTCTCCTCTCCATGGGGTGCTTCACGGAAACATGTGGAGCACTTAGCTCATTTCCAGTAAGTTCTCTTCCATTGAGATAGGTGTCTTGGATCAGGTTCCCTAAATTTAGAGCCTAAGACCAGGATTCAAATGCATGTGATTTTTGAGAAGTGCTCTTTAGGAAACTATGAGGGAGGGAAGGAAGCAGGACAGGGCAGTGGAAGTAGCTAAGCAAAGATACAATCTCAGCTGGAGGCCTGCTGTAGCCTGATCCCAGGGGGGGCTGTGGGGCATGAATTGCACCACGGAGTTAAGTCAGTCACTGGCTGTGGGCTGCCCTTAGGGGATAGGGGAAGGCATAATCTTCTGAACAGGGCAGCCCCCATTTGGCCAAGGACAGTTCCCCAGAGAATTGTGCCAGCTGTGAGCCATTTGCAGCCAGTGTTCCTGGCAGATGGGAGATTGCTGTGCAGGCTAGTAAAGGGATCCTGTGTTCTGGGTGGGGCCCCAATGGCAGCTGGCCATTTTATTTTAATTGAAAATTTAATTGTTTTATTAGGTTATATTCACATGGTTCAAAATTTCCAAAGCACAAAAAGCAACAGAGTGAAAAGTCTGCTTCCCACCCCACCTCCCAGCCATCCAACGCTCCTCTCCAGAGGCTACCACTGTACCTACAAGCTTCCTTTATATCCTTTCAGAGATGGTCCACATATATACATGTTAGAGCAGTTTCTTTCACATAAATGGCAACATACTATACACACTGTTTTGCACCTCATTTTTATCCTAGCAACACATCTTGGGAACTCGTTTATATCAGAACATAATTCTGTCTTCCGGTACCTAGTATTCCATAGTAGGGATGTAACAGATATATTTAACTAGGTGAGCTCACGGGCAATTGAGCTGTTTCTAGTCTTTCCCTATTCCAGCAGTGCGCTCACGAATCATTTCGCATGGGTGTGAGTTTATCTGTAGGATTAGTTTGAATAATAATAACAGGTCCAACTGTGTGTGCATTTGTAATTTTGATAGGCATCGCCAAGCACCTTCATGGAGACTGTAAAAATCGACCCTCCCACAATCGCGCACAAGACGTCTGGACCCTTGTCACTCAGAGAGGCCTTCCTCAACAACTGGCTCTGATGCCAGTCTCCTACCTGTGTGGGTCCTGCGAGCGCACCAGCACTATCCTTCCCAATTCCCTTGCCCTGCTCTACCTCATTCTTTGCTCCATAGACCCTTTTACTTTCTAGCGTTCTATATCATTTACTTATTTACCATGCTCGTGGCTTATAGTAGATTCCCCCTATTAAAACTGAGGCTCTCAAAGGTCAGGGATCTTAGTCTTGCTACCTCCTAAGCACCTAGAATAGTGCCTGGCACAAAGCAGAAAGTCAATTATTGCTTGTTGAATGAATGAATGAATGAATGAAGCAACCACTGCACCATTCATATTGTCTTTTCCTAGTGCAGTCTCCCCATCGAGGCAGTAGGATTAATGACTATTCCCAAATGTCTTCCCGGCATAGGGATGGGCAGAGTCCCTCAGTGACTGCAGGATTAACAGAAGAAAAGGCTGCAGCATCCCTAGAGCCCCAAATGCAGGGCTCCATCCACCACATTGCACCTTGAGCTCACACTTCAAGGCCCTGCTCAGAAATCACCTCCTCAGGAGGCCTGCCATGCTCTCGCCTCCTCTGGCTGTCTCTCTTACAATACAGATTGTCTCCACATCTGTCTTCCGCCCCAGAGTGGGAGCAGCATGGAGGCTAGGACTGTGTCCGGTCATCTCCAAACCCCCAAGCACCTGGAACAGGCTGGCATCAGAAGGGACTAAGCTCTTGGGTACTTTCTGATGTGTCACCATGGCCATTTGTTACTTTGATAAAAGTAGAACGTTTTTAAAAACCACACGTAATTTGTAAGTATGTCCTAAAAGAAAGAATGACTAGAAATGGAGGGGGACTAGAGTTTAATCAGATATCTGAAACATTTATAAAGCAACAGTAATCAAACAGTATGGCAGAGGTTAAAAATACAGGAACATGTATCAAAGAAGCAAGGGAAAGCTGTCCCCCCAAAGCCCGAGAAACAGCCCAGTTATTAACTGCTGACTACAACGGAATCACCGCAAAAGGAGGAACCCGTCTGCTCTCCCCAATGCACACAACAGGCGCTCAACAAATATTTGGTTAATGAATGAATATGCTTGGCACTGAGCAAAATACTTTCCATAAAAGATCTTATTCCATCCTCAGAACAACCCAGTGAAAGCAGGTATTATTTTCCCTGTTTAAAACCAAGGAAACAGGTTGGAAGGATTAGCAGCTGCCTCAAAATTGCACACTTAGTGACAAGCTGGGCTTCACAGCTTCTTGACAGCTTCTTCACAGCTTCTTGTCTGCTTCTTTGGTTTGGTTTCTCCCACTAGGCTGGAAGCTCCTCAAGAGGGGGGATCAAGGCTTTGCTGCACCCTACTATGGAACCAATCATTAGCCTGGGCCTGGCACCTACTAGGTGGCACACAATAAGTATGTGTTAGTGGTTCAGGGAGGGAGGCATTATCTGCAGTGAGCCGTGGGGAATGGCTCTGGGGACATGAGGAGAGAAAACCCTGGGTTTTGATGTGTGTATGCTGGAGGATGCAAGGGGGTTGGCCCGTGGACCACATCAGGTCACCAGAGCCTGCCTCTAGGGGGTTATTCATTCACTCGTTTATTCACCCAAGAAAGAGCTGCCCCACACCAAAGTAAAGCTTGCTTCTTGCTTTCAAGGGACCTGAGAAGTTGGCAGAGGTTCCCAAGGCAGGGCCTGGGTCAGCCTCTGGTTACTGCCAGGTGTCTTGCAGGTGCACTGGGAGCACACTGCGCTTGGGACCTGGCTACTGAGCAGCCAAGAACCCGAGGTGGGGGTGGAAGGCCCCCCCCCCCCGGCCTTCCAGTGTTCTACCATGCCAGACTTCTTGCAAGGAGGAGGAAGGAGAGAGGATGATCCCGAGGGTCCCAGGCTTCCTCTGGCTTGACCCTCAAGGTCCTATGGCCTGGGGCTTACCTCCTCAGCCCTTTTGGGGAGGTTGCTTTCTGGGGGAAAGAAGCCAAGGGGAGAAGTCAAAGGGCAAAGCAGGGCTACTTCCTCCTCTGTGTGCACAAGATCATGAATGCCCATATCGACAGCCACCACACAGCAAATGCTGAGTGTGTATGTGGACACAAGTGAACACAATGGACGCAGCGTGCCCAAGCATGGTGACCACATACACACCACAAACCAGTGGGGGAACCATGTCACACACAACACAGCATTCAAGAATGCATTTGGTCACACACGTACCACATCCATGGATAACACAAACCAACACAAAGGCGTCTACGGCACAAGCATGAGACTCTTTACATGACTGAACCACAATGCCCACAGGATGCACACACGGACAAGAAACGTTGCCCAGATGTATATAAATATACATTCACCTGCAGCTGTATAAATAGAACTCCATAAATGTGCACACAAACATATAAGGCATAAGCATGTAGACACATACACAAAGCAAAGACACACAAGAACTTAAATTCTGTGCATATTTCACAGTCTATCAGTCCCTCAGCCAAAAATATTTTTTTCACACCACACAGCCTTCTGTATGCTTTAAAATCGGGGAGTGGGGGAATGCAGGGGAAACAAGGGCCTAAGAATTTCCACGAAACGCCAGGAGAACATCCTCTCACCACTGACTGGAATAGATTAATTTTCCCCATTTCATATTCTAATTATAATTCCTTTTCCCATCGCCATCTTCAGTCCTCATTACAGCTGGAAGATTGTTCTGTAAAAGCCAGACCTTCATCTTCTCTTCCCAAGAGTTTTGTCATGGAAATGAGTTTTGGAATCTGAAAGGACCCACATTTTTGCAAATATCGAATGTGTGGGGATAACCCTTTCATGACGGCCACCAGGGACTCTGCTCACAGAGGCTTCTAAAGAGTCTGTATCTCCCCCCACGCCATGTGGTCCCTGGGCAAGAGGGGTTCCTGGGCTCCTATTCAACAGCTCTCCCAACCTAGATCCCATTTTTATCTTTAAGGACACTTAGCAAATAGGCAGCCAAGGTGAAAGTTGGGAGCCCTGATCTTAGAGTCAGATGATGCCAGCTCCATCAGCACTACCCTGAGCAAGCGCCCTAGCTGCTCTGTGCCTCAGTTTCCTCATTCCTATGACCCACAGAGTCATTGATTCATATTAGCTGTAAATTAAATACCTGTGGGATGGACAAATGAGATAACTGGATGGATAAATGGATGGGAGAAGTGAGGGAGTGAAGGATAAGATGGATGGATGGATGGATGGATGGATGGATGGATGGATGGCTGGCTGGCTGATAGATAGTATAGGTCAGCACAGTCTAATAGGAATATAATGCAAGTCACAAATGCAAGTTACATTATATCATTTTAAATTTTCTAGCGGTCACAGTTAAAAAAGCAAATACAAGCAAGGGAAATTAATTTTAATGACATGTTTATTTAACCCAATATTTTTACCATACTATGATTACAACGTGTGATCAACATAAAAATTGTGAATGAGATGGTGTACAGTCTTTTTTTTTTTTTTTTTTTGGTACTGTCTTTGAAATCTGGTGTGTATTTTACATTATAGCACCTCTCAGTTTAGACTTAGTCACACTTCAAGTGTTCAAAAGTCACGTGTGGCTGGTGGTTGACATAGTGAAAAAAGAAGGAAATAGTTGTAATGGGTAAAATGAGTGGATGGATGGTGGGTAGGTATATAGGTGGGTCGGTGGGAGGGAGGGATTGATGGATGGGTGGATGACAGGTGCGTAGAGAAAATAAGTGGTTTGGAGGAATGAATGGAATCGATGGGCCAGTAGGTGGATAAACAGATGACTCAGTGACTGGATAGCAGATTTAGAAGACAGGACATGCGGGAGGGTAGGAAGGATGGATGGATGCATGGAATTTGTGATGAGATGGGATGCTGGGGTGAGAATGAAGAGGTAGGTGTATGAGAAGATGCTTGGAATGGTGGGTGAGACAGAGAGATGGGTGGGATGCCCGGTTTGATGGAATGGGTTGAATGGGTGAGTGAGATGGATACGTGGGTGGATAACTGTATCTGGTATTTCCTTCTCACTGGAGCCACACTTTCTCTGGACAATGTCATGGCTTCTTAGGGTTATAACACAGCACTGACTCTCAAATGCTTATCTTCAGCCAAGTTACCTCCAGATTCTGACATACAGTCTCCCTCTGGACATCTGGTCCATGAGCATCTCAAATTCCACACACCCCACACTGAACTCATGACATGGGCATGAACCTGCTCTTTCTCCAAGTGGTCTGCCACCATGAGAGAAGATGTCACCCTCTGCATAGGACACAGGCAGTACCTCCAGGATGACTCTGGACCCTGTCACTCCTATGTCCCCCTAATCCAAACACCCACAGTGTCTTTGTGCTCAGCTACCCCCACTCCCAATCCACCCTCCACCCTGGCTATCACTAGTGATCACTTCAGTGCTCAGATCAAAACCCTGCAGTGACACCACATCATTAGCTGTGCCATACAGGACCCTCCATGACAACTGCCCCTGAGCCTCAGCTCCCACAGTGTTCCCTAAAGCTTGCAGGAACCTCCAGAGCCTCTGACTTTACACATATTGTCCCATAGACAGTGTGGAGCATCCCCCTCCTCCCCTTCTCTACCCACTGAAATCCAACTCTCCCTAGGTCTTTTGTTTCTGGCTGTGCGCTCCACCCTTAGTGGTCTTGCTTGCTTCTGTAGACTTGCATTCTTGGGCCCAACCGTAAAGCCTCCATCTCAAGTTGCTCTGGTCTTAATTCAACTTCTACATGTAGTGTGGTACACTGGGCAACAGCATGGATTCCTGAATTGGAGTTTTACTTCCACCAGTAACCAGTTGTGTGTGACCTTGGATTTAAACTATCATTGCTATTATGTGCTAAACTCCTATCCCTATGTCAGCCACAACCCCCTCCATCTAGTACAGGACCATGTCTCCTATGTCACTGAGGCTGTTAGCTACCCCTTCAAATCTCTCCCCTCCCCGACACTGTTGACAGCTCACCCATCCTGACCTCCTTCCTTTCTGTCTGAAAAGGTGAAGTATCTCCATCTTGTTCAAGGTCAACTCATTCACCTCGACCCCACCCTCCCATGTCTTCCCCTCATTCACTCTTACTCTCTGTCCTGGGTCTAGGATCTAATTTAAATACGCAGAAGCAAAATGAAATCAGTTCATGCCCTTGTATATCATATATTAAGCACCCAGAATGTACCAAGTAATAAACTCCCAACCACTGAGTATTTACAATAAATAAAACTTGTCACAAGGCACAGAAATGTAAAAGCAAAGGGATTCTGAGGTTACAGAGGGGGCAACTGCTGTTTATTGAACAACGTCTAGAGAGTGTATACTATGTGCCCAACATAGTAGTGACACACAAGGCACCCGGTAATGATTCTGACACAGTCCCTGCCCTCAAGGAGTCCCCAGTTCTATGGAGAAGTTTCAAAGAATAAAATGTTCCCATTCTCCAAATGTGAGAAAGACACGCGGTTCTGGTCCTAAGATGGGAATAAGTAACTATACAAACTTGTTTGAAGCCTGTCCCAATTGGTCAGTGACAGCTTCTCATTCACCCAGCCTCTGAAAGTCTTTAATCCTCTGAAAGACTGGCAATCAATGCCAGTCTTACTCCAATAGCCACACGTCCACCTCTAGGGCTCAGCTAGTCCCAGAACCTCCTGCTTATGAAAGTCCCTCTACTCTAGGACTCTGTGCTTCCCCGGAGCCCTACAAAGCTCAGCTCATGCTTGATTTGGAGAGACTAACATTGCAAAGTACGGCAATGAGTTTTCAGCACTCCAGATATCAAGTAATGGCTTCTTCTTTGATGAATGTGACAATGGCAGGATAAGGTTATCACAGGGGAGCGGAAGCAAGGAAGAAGGCCTCTCAAGAGAGGCGTCCTGAAAAGGTAACTTGGAAGCTCCATGACAGATGACACACAGGAGCTGGCGAGGCAAAGAGCAGGGAACACGGCATCCGAGGCTGCTGCGAGCTCAGGCCCGTGAGCACCTACCAGACCTCATTTGAGAGCTGTGCCTGGTCATCGCTGGAACCCTCCCAGAAATGCCAGGGCTGCATGACCAGCCCTGTCGTAGAGATGACCAAGGCAGGGCTCAGGGTGGCTGGAGAGCTTGCCCAAACCCACCCAGCCAGTTATGAACCTGGCCTTGACTCCAGGTACCAAAGCAATAGTTGTTCTATAGAAGCTCTTCCCCCTGCTCCCCACTCCCACACAGAGACACAGATCAAAGACCAAGGATGCACAGCCCCCAGCACAGCCCGTAGCAGACAGGGAGAGATGCACCTCACAGAGATCTAAAGAGGAAACAATCAAAGCAGCTTATACTGCACCTGCCTGCCCCCACGTCGGGCCGTGAGAACATTCCTTCTACACAGATAAAACACGGCTCAAAAGCTAGAGGCAGCGAATGTGGCAGCTGCACCCTGGGCCTGCCGAGAGTGCGGTTTTACGTGGCAGAATCACAGAGAGATGCACATCAGGACCAGGGAGACAGGAGGGAGGGGCAGAGAGGCACAGGGCAGATGGAAGGGGGCCAGCGATAGAGCCTCGGGCGCAAATGCACTTAGAGAAGCATGATAGTGTTGTGGTTACAAACATGGGCCCTGGTGCCGGGCTGCCCAGGTCCAAATCTCAGCCTTGCTCTTCAAGCTGTGTGACTTTTTAACTAACTTACTGTGTCTCAGTTTCCTCATCTGGAAAATGGGTATGACTATCATTTTGATTGAATAAGTCAATATACAAAAGTACACAGAACATTGCCCGGTACACAGAAAGAACTCAATAATTGTCAGCTATTACTTATATTTAATCCTCAGAACAACCCTGGGAGGTCGTTGTAACTACCTCTATTCCATAGGTGAGGAAACAGTGGGGCTACATGCAAACCTCTGAGGTCTCAAACATGGGAAAGCCCCCTAATGCCTCTACCTGCCATACATAATTTGAAATAAAATTTGTAAACTAAAATCTCTAAGACAGTCTGAGAGCTGATTCTTTTCCATGATGATGACTTTCATGCTTTGTTTCTAAATATCAAGTATCATTTCTCTCCAAAAAAAGTTTTTCTCCTTACTGGTGTACCTACATTGCTGGGCATAGTGCACATTCCTATTCTGCCCAGAGAAATCCAGCACTATGACTGGCTGAGAGGTTAGGGGATCTGCCCAAGGCCACACGGCCAGGATATGGCAGAGCTGAGTCTGTAGTCCAGGCTGCTGATCCCCTAAAAGCCTATATTGGCTTCCCAGCCCCACCGTTTCCCAGCTGTGTGAACCAGAGCACAACTCTGGGCCTGGGGCCTCATCTACCAGTGAGGGGAAACAATGCCCAGTGGGGCTGGGAGCAGGCTTGTGAGCAAGCCCAGAGCTGTGGCTACTGCAGGCCCCTCCTCCCCACTGCTGACAAGAGTTGGTGTGGATGGTGCTTCCTGGTTCAGTCTTAATATACATTGAGAGGTAGCATAAAAAGACAGTGATCACTACAACTCCCGTGGTGGGGTTACCTGGCACCTGCCACCTCTGGGAGATAGAAGTCAGTGTCCCCATTTTACAGATGGAGAAGCAGACCCTTCTCAACTGGCTCTAGCCATTCTCCATCTAGACCTGTGCTGTCCAGTATGGTGGCCACCAGCCACATTTGGCCCCTGAGCACTTGGAACACGGCTAGTCCAAATTAAGATGTGTGTTAGTGTAAAACACACACCAGTCTCAAAGATTTAGAACAACAACAAAAGAATGTAAAATGCCTCATCAATATGTTTCTATTGATTACGTGCTGAAATGATAACACTCTGGATGTATGAAGCTACCTAAAATATATTGTTAAAATTGATTTTACCTGTTTCTCTTTACTTTTTTTATATGTTTATTTTTGAGAGAGAGAGAGAGAGGCAGAGAGAGGGGGACAGAGGATCTGAAGTAGGCTCCACACTGACAGTAGACAGTCTGATGCAGGGCTTGAACTCACAAACCATGAGATCGTAACCTGAGCTGAAGCCGGATACTTAACTGACTGAGCCACCCAGGCGTCCCCCGTTTTTCCTTTTTTCAATGTGGCTACTAGAGAATTAAAATTACAAATGTGGTTTGCATGACATTTCTGCGGGACGGCACTGCTTGAGATGCAGCCACTCTCTGCTGTAGACCCAGAACCTTGGGGATAGAAGAGTGCACATCACCAATAGCTGAGTTCTCTGTGATAGATATGGGGAAACTGAGGCGCACAGAGAGTGACTTAAGGCAAGAGTTTGGGACAGAGGCACACCACTCATATTTTACTTGAGTTCTAGGTACTGGGTTACAGCAGAGAATAAAACATGGGGCAACCCCCCGGCCCAGGGGTGATGTGGTGGGGGTGCAGCATTCCTTGCTCGGCCAAGCCCTCACAGGCCGGGGCAGCTGGACTCGGCACCAACCCTCCTCTCCGCACAGTCGGTTCTGATCACAGTGCTCAGAGACTGCAGGCAGGAAGACACACGGGAGCTCCCGCTCCAGCCCGGAGCAGAACCACCTCAAAGACCCCTGCTGAGTCCCACACAGGCCATCAGCCAGCTGTGGCTGCCAGGAGAGCCGGATGGACAGGGCAGCCCAGCGGGCACAGCATGGCTGCCTGGTGGGCCGGTGGTGGCTTCCACACCATCCGAGCTACCGCAGATTTATGGCAAAAATTATCCTCTCTCTCAGCTCCATTTAAAGCCATTTGGAGCTCGCTCCCATCCCCGATTATAAATCTAATTGCACATTCCAAACAGACAAGCGCTCATTAAGCTTTAATTATGCACATGTTGTTTTCAACAAACATTTTCATTTGGCCGCTGAGAGGGGGAATGTTTCCGAGGGGACTGCAGACGCTGCCTGTGGCTGGAGAGAGCAGGCTGGGAAGTGGGTCAGGGTGTGGTCACATAAGGCTGTCCAAGAGCAGGGCAAGGACCCCATCAGATCTGGCTCAGACTTGGAGGGCCTCCCACCGGGCTTCTGTGGCAGGAGATGCCGGTGTGCGTGTTCTCAGCTGGTCCCACCTGCACCCCTCGTGTGCCCACAGTCTCCTCTCAGCTGGCGCCAGTGGGCCTCTCTGGGGTGGGAGGAGGGAAGACAGGGACCTGAACTCCCAGCTCAGAGCCGCATACCCTCCCCAACCCAGAACTGGTGTCTTCAAAGCCTCCGCTCGGCCCTGCCCACGCTGCAGTGGAGCCATCTTTCTCCAGCACAATCTTCCCTTCCCTCATCCGCTCACTCATTTCTTCTATAACTATTCCCCGAGCAGCGACCTGAGCTGGCAGTGAGGGACAAGAGTAGGTCAGGAGAGATAAGGCCCCTGTCTGGTTCTGCCCAAGACCCTCTCCTTCAAGTCCCATCCTCCCCACTGGGGCAAAGTCTTTGAAAGCACTTGAAAACCTGCCCCCTGCCAACCCAACCTTGCTGGTGGCCTCCTGGCCCTCATTGGGGCTCCTCCCCTGCTCTGCCTTTCCAGGAGGTCTCTCACACACACACCCAGGCTCTGCACTCCCCCCACCCCAGCCCCAAACCTCTCTTCCCTTCCCTTTCTTTGCAGTTAACTCCCACTCACTCCATGCCGCCCTGTCCAGGAAGCCCCCAAAGAGACTGGCTGCCCTCTGCTTGGGGCACCATAAAAGCATTTATTGGACCATAACACCATACTCGACTATGTCATGTCTGACTCCTAAGACCAGCCTGTCCCACTTTTTCCCAAAGCACTATCTCCTCTGGGGGGAAAAGGAGAGGCACCTGTTCGCTGTGTGGCTTCCAACAATACCTTCCTCTCTCTGAGCCTCACTTTCCTTTTTTGTACATAAAGGGTTTGAATGGGTGAGGCTCTGTGGGTCCCTTAAACAGTTTGGTTGGTTTTAACTTTGGTGGTTTGTCCCAGAGTTAGACCTTCCTCTTCTGCCAGAAGAGGGTCCTGAAATCACCAACCTACCTTCAAACGTTCCACCAGGACCCTACAGAGCAGGGGAAGTTTGCCAAGGCAGGTCAATGGTGCACACAAAGATGTGGGGGGACAGGGATGGTGCAGAAACCCCAAAGCTGTTCCTCAAAGACCTTCTGGAAATGCAAGCAAGTGACATAAATGTGTTTTAAAATGGATGTCAAGATCCATTCAACATCTGGTGGTTACCTGTGGTTTTAGGGCAGGGTCCTGGGAATAGACCTTGAGAGTGAAGGTAGGAGTTTCACTGGGGGGCACCACAGGAAAGGCAGGGAGGCAGGACTGGGCAAAGGGACAAGTTGAACTGTGATAAAGTCACATCAGAGGCAGCAGCCTGTCCACAGGAGAGCTCTGGAGCTGGAGAAGCTCAACAGGAAAGCTATATTCCCAGGTGAGCCAGCCTCGGGACTCAGGCTGCCCCAGGGGAGGGGGAGAAGCTTGGGAAAGGCCCCCTCCTTCCACAAAGGCAGTACCCAGAGAGGCGACAGCAGCCACCACTCTCAACGGCCAGCAGAATGAGTGTCTCAGTTGAGGAGGGACATGGGTGACTTAGGATAATGTCTGCTACCACTAAGAGCGTTTATTTATTGGGGTACCTGGGTGGCTCAGTCGGTTGAGTGTCCCACTTTGGCTCATGTCATGATCTCGCGGTCCGTAAGTTCAAGCCCCACGTCAGGCTCTGTGCTGACAGCTCGGAGCCTGGAGCCTGCTTCAGATTCTGTCTCCCTCTCTCTCTGCAACCCCCCCACCCCCACCCACTCATGCTCTGTCTCTCTCTCTGTCAAAAATAAACATTAAAAACATTTTTTAAAAACAGAGCACTTATTTATTTTAACTAATTTGTGCAACATTTACACAGTGCTTGCAGAAGCCAGGCACTCCTTTAATTGATTTGTAAATTTTGACTCACACCATCTTCTCAAGGCTCCCATTTTACAGATGAGATGACTGAGGTTCAGTGAGGGTAAGTGGCTTGCCCTAGGCCATACAGCCGGTAGGTGGTAGAATCAGGACTCAAACCCAGAAAGTCCACCTCCAGGGCCGATGCTCTAACAGTTAGGCTGCTCCATTTTTGTGGTATTGCCCTGCTATGCTGCAAGGGCAGAGCTGGCCAATCCCAGTCTCCTCCCCAGAGGCTGGGTTGTGGTCAGCGGTCTAGAGCCTCAGGTTGCCAGTACTGCCAGTATTCGTGCTTGACAATTATCTTTCCTCCGAGCGGTTGGGAACAAGTCCCAAAACTGATCCTTGCCAAAGACAATTAACCAGAGGCCACATGAGCGTGTGTTGGGCGGGACTGGGGCATGGAGTGGGGGGTGGGGCGAGCAAGTGCCTGAGACAATGAGCAGCAGATGATTTGGGAGATATTTTCTCCCCGGCTCTACAAAACAAGCCCTCAATCATGCCACAAAGGGCTTGCATTGTTGGAGGGGAAATATGTCTCAACGACAGCATCGAATTGTGGGACGGTTAAAAAAAAAGGAAGAAAAGAAAAAAAAATCTTTTGAAATAGTAATTTGACCTAGAAAGGTTTTCTAGGTCACCTGAACTTGGCATTTATGCATCTAACCCCAAAACCTAACACAGACAAAGTACCAAGTTCACTTCCTTCTGTCAGTACCAGATAAAACAGGAAATGATATTTGTAAACACTGCTGCTTCATTTTTTAAGGGCCGTCTTAAAACCAGCCTTTGGACTTGGGAGCTGAGAACACTGGTGCGGTGCAGCTCTGGAAGCCTGCAGCCCTGAGTTCACTCACTCCCAGGCTCGCACTCAGCCAAGTGGCCCTGTGGCCAAGGGAAGGACCTCACCTGTCAGAGCCTCAGGCTTCTCCCCCATAAAACAGGACTAGAGCTGGCAGATTGGGAGGGCAGCCTGGCCGCGTGAGGGCACACCAAGGTGCCCTAGAAGGCTGCATTCCCACCCCCATCCCTCTGCTCTTGACAACTGAACCCTTATACACCAAGTCTGGGTTCTCCTGAGGTCCCTGAAGCACAGAGGCCAGGAGGGCAATGGAGGACCTGTGTCCTAACAGACCTTTTCTCCCCAGAAAAGAGAAAGAGAGGGCAACCCAAACTCCAAGGCACAGCATATGCCAGTGAGTTCTTCTAATTCATCATCACTTTATAGCCACCCAGTTTAAGATAAATCAGGGGCCTCAGAGACCTTCTCCTTATCTCATGGAGAAACCTGAGGCCAGAGCTAGTAGATGGCCTACAGTTATTGGCAACAGCGTGCTGAGGGTTACAACCACTACGTTACTAGGTCCCCTGAGCCTGTGCCTCCAAAAGAAGCCAGAGTTAGCCCGGTTGTCCTCAAAGCTGAAGGTCATGGGGATTATCCTGCCTTCCCCAATCCCTGATCTGAGTACCTATGATGTACCTGACCATGGGCCAGGCTCTGAGGACTAGACACAAAAATGATCCCTGGGGATGGTTGGGGTCCATAGGGAGTGCAGGCACCAGCACTGATGATGGGGGAGTGGGGGTGACAAGGCACTAGATTGAGACAGGCCAGGTAAGAGCAGTTGACACACACCTGTCAGACAGAGGGACCACAGTGAGCAAAGGCAAGGCAGCTGGGAGGGGTATACATGAATGATGGGAGGCGGGAGGGTGTCTATAAATCACTGAGGTGGGCTGCAGTGCGGGGGGGGGGGGGCAGGAGGAATCAGCATTCACTGAAAAAAACAGGGAGAGTTTGCAGCAATATTCCTAAATGAAGACTAATGGATAGGGGTCTCACTTGGCCAGAGACTAAAACTTTCTGTGAAGCCACAACCAAAGGAGAATGATAATGATGCCAAAGAAGAACTTTAAATCAGTGCAACAGAAGAGAAAGTGCAGAATCAGACCCAACTCTGTATGAAAATGTATGATGGGGATGCTTGGGTGGCTTAGTCAGTTAAGCATCTGACTTCAGCTCAGGTCATGATCTCATGGTTTGTGAGTTCGAGCCCCGCATCGGGCTCTGTGCTAACAGCTCAGAGCCTAGAGCCTGGTTCAGATTCTGTGTCCCCCTCTCTCTCTCTCTGTCCCTCCCCAGCTTGGGCTCTCTCTCTCTCTCTCTCAAAAATAAATAAATAAACATTAAAATAAAAAAGAAAATGTATGGTGAAAGAGGGCACTCACAATGTCAGGTGCCATGTGACATGCCTTGCCATACGATATTTCACTCAAGCTTATGAGGGAGATATTATCCCACTTTACAGAGGAGAAAATTAATGGTAAAATTGAAGCAACAAAGGTCACACAGCTAGAAAATGGCAAGACCAGCATCTTAACTCTGCCAAAGTTCACCCTCATAACAACTATTCTATTTTGTCTCTCCTTTTGGAGACAAAGAGACAAAGACCAATTATTTAAAAAACAGAATGGGGATAACAGGGCTATCCTGTTCCTATTTAGGAACACTTAACTAGATACCCACTGCAAGCCACCCACCAAAATGTACTCTAAACAGATTAAAGAGTTAAATATAAAAAGTCACGTTATAGGGAAATAATCAGAAAACAGAACAGAATGCTTATCAGATCTATGGCACCAAGATAACTTCCTCAGCCCTTGAAGCAATCACAGAGGAAGGGAGATTGACAGATTCAAATATATATGCATTAATATCTTCTGTAGAAGGAAGCATAATAAAACCAAAATGAAAAGGACATCAGACTAAGAAAATATCAGCACCAACTACGAGACAGTTAATACATAAGACGTAGAAACATATCAGTCAAATTAAAGAGACAGCAAGATGCTGATAAACAAAAGGACACAGGACACAAACAGGAAAGTCATGCAAGAAACAAATATATAGGGAAACCGTACACTTGATTCGATGATGACAGGAGAAAAATACACACGAAACACACCTACTATAATGAAAGGGATATTTCATGCCACTGCTGACATGGAAAACAGTTTCCAGCCTACTGGAAAGCAATATGGCACCCACCCCCAAGGCAGACAGCCAGCCAGAAGCAAGGTAGATGAAAACCCAAGACCCCCGTCTCCTGCCTTAGGAGTCACCCTGTCAATACACTGCCTATTTGTCTCAAGTACATCCAGTCTTGCTTAAAACAGTCTTCTGTCCTAAGGGCTGGAGATGGTACCAGCGATGGATGGGACCCAGTCTCTGTCCTCCTGAGCTTGTGGTGTACTGAGGGGAATGGGACCAGGTACTGTAACGTGGGTGGTGAGTGTATGGGGAGCCAGAGTTCACAGGAGCCTAGAGATGGGCCGTGTGAGAAGACTTCATGAAGGAGATGGCTTCTAAGTAGACCCACCTGCAGCATGAGCATAACTGACCAGGTGACGAGAGAAGGTACCAATGGAAGGGAGAGGGCATGGGAACAGCACTCACCAAGACCTGGGGGCTGGAGAGGGGGCCCATTCACTGAACAGAGAGGCAGTGAGAGCCGAGATGCAAGGCAAACAGGACCTTATCATGATAGGGCTTTCAGGGCTACACCAAGGAGTTGGACGCCCAGAATGAAGCTGCATTTTACTTTACTTTACCTTACTTTACTTTATTCTACTTTTGGCAGTGGCAGGGGGGTGGGGGCTGCATTTTAGAAGCTGGCCTCTGGCTTCAGGATGGAGAATGGGTTGGAAAAGGTAAGACTGGAACCTGTCCAGGAAGCCAAGCAGAAGCTGCTGCAGTGATTGGGCGAGGGTGGGGAGGACCAGGAAGTAGGACTCTGAACAGAGCCTGGGCAGAGAAGAAACATTCGATAAAGCAATAAGAAGTAAAACAGTGTGGCAGTGATTCAAAGAGAGACATTTATGTTGATGGCTAGAAAGGGAAGCGGGGCTGGAGCCAGAATAAAACCACGGCAGTCCCTGGTATGTTTTCCAAGCTACAGAACCGAGAGTCTCAGAGATGAATGAAAACTGCCAAGAGCAAGGGATCACCCAGGAGTCAGAAAGGGGGTGACTCACGCAGTTCGCAAACCCTAATTTCCTCTCTTTGGTCACACACTTCCTTCTGATTTCTTTTTCTGATGATTCATAAGAAAAAAAATTCTCCTTTTAAATTCAAACCAAAAAAGCTCGAGCACCTGAGCTCACCCTGCCCAAGCCATAACCTCTGCCCCTGAGCAAACAAAACCCAACATAACCCCAGACAGCTAAAAAGACACTGGCCACCAAGAAACCGAGAGGAAACAAGAGGTTTCTGGCTATGCAACAGCTGTCACAGGCCCCCCGACCCTTCCGGGCCCCAAGAGGGTCTTCAGTATCAGCTCGCACACACGGATCCAAGCCCCTGAGCCAGACTCATGGGATTCCAGAATTCAGAATGTGTTCTGATTTCCAAAAAGGAAGTGAAAATCCCACAAATTACATAGTAGCCAGAGTGGGGTCCGGGGCCACACCTGCAATAAAACACATTCATATCCTGTGAATATCCACACAAGGATTAAGTAAAAATTATGAAGAGTTTTGTGTCAGTTCAGATCAGGTTCTGGGGTCAAATGAGTTCACAGCATATTTACAAACCAGTATTTGTTGGTGGAGCTTTTTGGATTTCAGATAAGGGACTTTAGAGCTGAACCAAGCACTGGGCACACAGGTGATAGGACCTTGTTGACAGACCATCCCTCTGTGTTCCCATTTTACAGAAGAGATAAGTGAGGCTCAGAAAGGGTAAAGGAAAGTGCTCAAGATCTCACAGCTATTAGGTGGCTGAGCTGAGATTCGAGCCCAGACCTGACATCTTTCCACATATATTCATGGATTCTCCAGGCAGCTGAAATGCCAGGTAGAGCATCTTATGGGGAATATGGTGGCATTGGGAGTGAGTCAAGACCAGGTGCAGCAGGAATCATGGTGCTACCCACCCCCCTCCCAGGGGTCCCCGTAAGGCATTTGCCTTCTCGGGCAGGTCCAGAGGCACGCAGCCATCCAGGCCACACAGGCCTAGAGCTCCCCGCATCCTCCACAGACATGATCCCAGCCCCCACAGACCTTAGAGCCTACTGGGGAAGGCAGGCAACAAACAAGCAAACACACAAACATGGGCACAACTGTGATAAAATGCTGTGAAGCAACCCCTTGTTTGCAGAGATAGAAGACAACAAGGAACAACTTGAAAAGATCTCTCTCTAGAGATAACAGTTAAACTGGGGGAGCCCTAGGGGCTCAAAAAGTACTGTAGGCAGAGGGATTACCAAGGGCAAAGTCCTTGAGGTCAGCAAGCAGAAAGCTGTCACATGGGGGAGAAATAATGTGGCTAGAGCACAGGGGAGGGACAAGGTTGAGATCAGAGCGGTCGGCAGGAGCCAAAGCATATGAAAACCTGGGGCCATAGTAGGGATTTGGATTTTATCCCAAATGGGAAGACCCTGGAGAGTCCTTGCAAAGGAGTAGCATGCTCTGATTTACATTTTAGAAGATGACTCAGGCTGTCATATGGAGGATGGATTCTGTGAAACTCCCTTCCATGAGTCTCAATTTTTTCACCTACATAATGGGTTCATGAGAAACCTCATGAAAAGCACAGCCAAGAGTGTCTGGCATATAGTTGACTCTTAGAACAAAGACTGAATTTTCCCACCTAGTCACAAACCAGGAGAACCCCGTCTTAAATCATCAATAAGTCACTCCCTTGATTAAAGTCCTTCAAAGGCTCCCACCTCTTTTCTTTGGTCCCAATGTTCTGCTTGACCTGATTCCTGCCACTTTCTCTAGCCCCATCCCTTGCCATCTCCCACTGGACCTCTCCTCTCCTGCCGGCTGACCCACTCCTGGAAAGGCCCTTTCCCTAAAGCACGAGGTCTCCTTCACACTGGCCCAGCTGTCAATCTCCCTTTCCTTCCTACAAACATTTGATGAGCCATTTGATGAGCCATTTGATGACCTCAGACCAGCCCTGTCTCAAACATTGAGAGGCTCAAAAAGTGGCTAGAGATATCTATGCAAGCACACATGTGTGTTCATACATGTGAGTGTGCATGTGAAATAAGAATCCAAACAAATCCAGCCCGACCCCCTTCTGATGGCTGGGCTGGTTCTTATCCCCTCACTCATGCATCCATTTCCTGAAATAATACTTATTAAGTATCTACTTGGGGTCCAGGCACTATTCTAAGACCAAAGATCCCTGGAGCCTGCCTCTTGCATTGAAGACAAAAAGCAAACATTAAATATGGTAACTAAGTCACTTCCACAGTATGTTAGAAGGTTCAAGAATTAGGGAAGGAAGGAAAAGGTGAGCAGGTGAGATGAATCAGGAATGCCTGGATGGAGGCTATGTGAGTTTAAGGAGGGTGGCCATGGTGGGCCTCACTAAGAAAGGGGCAGTTGGGCAAACTGAAAGGAGGTAAGGGACTAAGTCAGGCGAGTAAATGGGGGAGAAACCACCTGTGCAAAAGCCCGAAGGTGGGACTGTATGGGTGAAGACCAGTAAGGTAAGCAAAGCGAGCAAGGAGGCAGCGGGGAGAGATGCCAGAGAGGCAACAGAGAGTGGAGTGCACCCCACAGATGGCACTGAGATTACTCCTCCCCAGAGAGAGGAAGCCAGCACTTTTTTCCTCGGCCTTATCTGATGGCTGTGGTCAGAGGAGCCAGTAAGGGCAGGCGTGAGGCCTGCAATAGCTCGGTACATCGGAGGAGCCTCGGTGGGGCCTCAGAGCAGCTGACATCCGCTTGGCCTGCGGCTTCTTCCTGTGGCTTCTGCATCTCAGGTTGCCTGAATGGGTGCTATTTTTGCTCCTGTTTGAGGTTCTGTGCAGGGCTCCTCTGTGCACGGTACTGGGGGCCGCTGGGCCTGGCCCCTCTTTGGGTTTGCTCTGTTCAGAGCAAAGTAGGGGAGCCATTTAAATGTTCTAAGTGCCTTTGGGGACATTTACAGTCCAGCAGGCGGGAAATAACAGGAAATTTGTTGTAAGTGTCATCGTGTCCATCCTCATGACCCTCCAAGATCAGAGAGGTTAGATGGTTTCTCCAAGGTAACAAAGCCAAATCAAACCACAGGCTGAGGATCTAATCCAGTCTGCCTAGGTCTGAAGGCCCTTAATTTGCAAGGAGTTCTTTGCATTTACACCTAAATTAATGTTTCCTAAGCAGATACTCTGTGTTGCATCACCTTCCAGAGGGTGTGAGGATAAAATGCATCATACCCAGCTTCAGTCCCCCAGAGCATCAGAGCACTGATGAGGAGGATTACAATGGGGTGGGGGCAGGGAAGGGTCCCTGGCCCAGACTGTTGGGGGTGGGAGAAATGAGCAATCAGAGCAGGCTTCTGGAAAGCAGTGATGCCACAACTCTGTCTGCAATAATGAGCAGAAGTTCAAGGGGTAGAGGAAACATTCTGGACAAAAAGGTCTGCATGTATAAATCCAGAAGCATGACAGCTTGGTTAGTGGGGGAGGGGGCTTCAGGAAGCTGTACAGCAGCAATGATTCTGCTTGGGAGGGAGGAGGCAGAAGCTAGCTTGCTGACTGCAAAAACTGAAATCAGACAGGTGCCCCAGCCCCCCAAGGGGCCACATTAATACACATTAAGGGTATCGGAACAGGCCCAACAGGCTACAAGCAACCATCCAACAAAAGGCTTTCAGCAGGGGAGTGGTTCACAGAGATCCTGCTACCTGTGTGAGGAGAGAGGACTCTACAAGGAAGGCGGAGGCAGGGAGGCCTGGGCAGAGGTTCCTGTATCACCCAGCAACAGGTAATAGTGAAGTAGGGAGGTGGGGTTGTACCCTGCAGGTACAGCCATCGGGTAGTGAGGCAGAGAGAAGGGCCAGGAGTGATGCAAGCCAAGGAGCAGACAGTCACAGTGTTTACCAAGATGGGCATGACAGGGGAGGGCATGTCGGAAGGTGGGGCGTGTGAATCAAGACAAGGACCATTTAGAGCCACTGTCTTCTTCAGATGAATCCTCTGGGGAGAGAAGATGTAAATCAAAGCGGCTTTTCTATACGATCCCCCCATTCATAACAGGCTGCTGCCCCCATGGCTGCACAGCAAGGCAGACCCAGAGATGGTGAGCGCATTGCCTAAAGTCTCAGCCAAAAATCAAGAAAGGGAAGACTGAAGATCCCAGCCTACCTGATTCCTCTATCAGTGCCCATCTGGACAGACACCCAAGAGCAGGAGGACCCCACACCCTCCCTGGAAAACAGCACCCCAGGGTCTGGGAGAAACTGGAGAAACCACTTCCCATCTATGATATTTCAGTGCTCCATTCGTGATTATCCATACACGTGAACACTTGCCAGGCCCCCGGACTGGACAGAGATGGTGACTCCTGGAGGCAATCACAGCAGGTACCACAGAGGGAGCCCCAGCCATGCCCGCGCGGCCTCCTCAGGAAACCTCGCATCTCTGCCTCTGCTCCCAATTTTGTTAATTACTGGTTTGCGAATGCAGGAGGCAGCAGGAGGGAGACAGTCATCACGGGTTCCACTAATCGCAGAAAGGAAATTAATTTCAAACATGAGTTTATGTTTGAATTTCCAACACGGAACAGAATAGTAGGAGTTTGCAGGACCAGCCTGAACTACTTTTTTCTAAGGGAATCAGAGACCAAAGGAAGGCAAAGAACTTACTCAAGATCGCAAAGCAATTGCATAGGAGGATATAAACATACAACTCTGACTTCCCACTCCCTGGGCACCTTCATCCGCTCCATAAATATTCATTAGGTATCTGCTGTGTGCCAAACCCTGTGTGCCAGCAGATACCCTGGGCCCCAGTCAAAGGCTCCAGGGTCCATCCCCAAGAGGGAAGAGTATTTTTATTTACTGAGCACCAACACAGTGCTTTATATACCTAGTCCCATTTAATTCTAATAATCTGTCATTTTATAGGTAAGGAAACTGGTTCAGAGAGGTAAGTGACCTGCCAGAGACCACACAGCAAACCCAAAGCAGAGCCAGGACTCAAAGCCAAGTCTTCAACCTGGCTTCAGGGGTGCCTGGATGGCTCATTTGCTTAAGTGTCCAACTCTTGATTTAGGCTCAGGTCATGATCTCACAGTTAGTGAGTTTAGAGCCCGCATCAGGTTCTGTGCTGACAATGTGGAAACTGCTTAGGATTCTCTCTTTTCTTCTCTCTCTGACCGTCTCCTGCTCGCTTGCTCTCTCTCTCTCTCTCTCTCAAAAATAAATAAACTTTAAAAAATAAAATAAACCTAAAACATTAAAAAAAAAAAAAACCAACCCTGGGTTCAGCTTCTGTTCTCCAGATCTGGGGGTATTCAGGAATGGTGATACTCCAGTCACACCCTCCCTTCTAGGACTACTCCCATCTCCCTTCCAAAGTCTTTCTTCCCACCCTGGGCTCTCAGCAAGCATTAAAAATAAGACTCAGCCTGTTTCAAGACAACCAGTAAGTCCCTGTAATTAACTCCTCCTCTCCCAGTCAAGAGCTATGGATGTGACCAGACACATAGAGAAATTCGTACCAGACAGGACTGTGAAGCAGAATGTGGCCCTGCATCCAAGCTCCCTAAGAAGAGAACCAGAACACAAAGTCTCTGGCTGTAAGCACAAGGGGGAGAGCTCCCCAGGTCATATGTGTGTGTGCACACGCGCACACACATACACACACACACACACACACACACACACACACACACACACACAGTGTTAGCCATGAAGTTCTCCTAAGCAGAGCTATGGGTTCTGGGTCATTTGCTCCTTCATTCACTCAACATTTATGGAGGTCCTACCACATACAAGGCAAAGTGTTAGGCAGCACATGTGTGTGCACAACACACAATCATCACAACACAAGGAGGGAGGTATCAGTGTCCCCATTTTATGGAAAGGCAGACAGAGACTTGCAAAGCTCCAAAAGCTGGCCCTATGTCACAGACTGTATGTGTGGCAGAGCTGAGATCTGAAACCAGTACCTAACCCAGACCCTGGTACACAGGAGGCACTCCGTGGCTATTTCCTCAGTGGCTGACTGGCTCCAAGGCCATCCCCCACAGACTAAGGGGCTGCGTCCTCTTGCCTTTAGAACCAGCATGCAGAAAGTGGAGATCACGCCAGGGGGCACAGAAGCTCCTCTTTCTTGGTCTCTCTTGGTTCCCTTGGGACATTCCAAGCAAGGGAAAGCAGGCTTGAGAGGGCGGTTTCCGTTTCTGGGACACACGTGCACAAAGCCAGCTTCTCCACAACGACTGTGATAAATCAGAGCACCAGAAGAGGTCAGGCCTCCTGCTCAGCTGGGTGCAGCCCTGTCACCTGCAACGAGCCCCACCTCCAGCTCAGCCAACTCCCTCCACAAAGACAATCTCCCCAGCGACAGCTGGAAAATGTCATTAGTAGTAGGTTTCTGCATTCAAAATCTCTGTCGCCTATTATGTGTGTATGTGTTTGCCTTTAAATCTGTAACAATGTCAGGGCACCTGGGTGGCTCAGTTGGTAAAGCCTCCGACTCTTGATTTCAACTCCGGACATGATCTCATGGTTCATGAGTTCAAGCCCCAGGTCAGGCTCCATGCTGATGGTGCAGAGCCTGCTTGGGATTCAATGTTGCCCTCTCTCTCTGCTCCTCCCCCACTTACACTCCATCTCTCTCTCTCAAAATAAATAAAAATAAACTTAAAAAAAAATCTGTGACAATGTCCTTCCTTATCTTTTGCTGTCCTTGCTTTTACAACAGGACAGCAACTGGAGATCCCAACTGCTTATTTTTCAATATCCTTAACAGGCAAAAGGAAAAGGTGGTACTTGCAAATCTGGGGAGGAAGTTTTATTGATTCTACAAACTCCAAAATCCAATGGAAGCAGCAGCTCAAACTTGGTTCCTAGTGACAGCCTCAGCTACTCCTCACCCCTCCTGCCTTGAAAAGCCCTTCCCACTCCTCACCCTAGGTATCTTCTGGGCCCCTGCCATACCATGTGTTATCCCCACCCTTGTTTCTGGTCTGAGTTGGCAGGCCCCCCACCCACACCTGGCCAGGCCCACTGCGGGGTGTGCTGAATGGATGAATGAATGAATGAGTGAATGAACAAATGCTTCCTGAGTACCCTGGGCAGCTATGATGCTCAGGGCACCAAGACCTGCCCCTCCAGGGGCCAATCCCAGCCACTTTTAGAATTCCCTTTCAAGAAGGAGCTGCCAAGTGCAGGCCTCCTGGAACCCTCCAAAGCATCTTCATTCCACAACGTGACAGGCACCAGTCCAGTTCGCTGCCTGCCCCCACCCAGGCACTGTCTGTCTTCACCCCGCAGCAACGGCCTGGCCGCCTCCACCTCAGGAGGTGGCAGGCACCCGCTGCTTACCTTCTGCTGAAACACACCTGCAATGCACCAGCGTCTCCCAAGTAGAAGGAGCCCGAGTCTCATTCCACAGAAGCCCTGGCAGCGAGAGAACGCGCCCGCGACAGCCTCTGTGCGATTCTGCTGCATAATCAGCAGAGAAAGAGAAAAAATGCCAGAAATAGCAAGCTTTATAAGCCCTCCTGACAAGTCTTGGTCCTCTATTGGCTGGAGGCCCGGCACCCCCACCCCCCCCCATCCCATTCCTATAAGGTGAAATGGAAAAACCTGTTATTTAATCTCTTTTATCAAAATCCATCTTCTATCCCAATCTGGGCCTGAGTGTTCGGAGCTCCTGGCAGCGGTCTCCACACCAGGTCTCAGGGAGCGGAAGGGGAGGCAGCCTGGCTCTGCATCGTTTGTGGCTTACGAGCCTTCCCCACTCACGCATGCTGCCTCGGGAGCAGGTATTGAGCTGGAAAAGCTTCTGGAAGGCAGCCTGGCAGCACCTGTCAACACGTGAAAGTTGCATGCCGTTTCACTTGGCAGTCAGACTTCTGAGCATCCGTCCTGCGGAAATACCTGCACTGGCGTGCACAGTGCACACCCACAGATGTTGTTTGTTACAGACAAGAATCGGGGGCACGCTGAATGTCTCAAAGCAGGGCTGCGTTGAACAGATTAAAATATATCCATTCTGTGGAATACGATGGGATGAGGAAGGTCTGCAGGTACTGACTTGGGACTGGTTGGGAGAAAGAATCAAGGACGTGATCCCATTTTTATAAAAACAACAACTGTGTGTGTGTTTGGATACACACTGTAAAAGATGCCAAACTGTGAATAGTGGTCACCCTGGGGAGTAGGATAAGGAGGTATTTTCAGTCGTTGCTTTTTCTTTCTTGTCTTGTTTCTTCTTCTTCTTCTTCTTCTTCTTCTTCTTCTTCTTCTTCTTCTTCTTCTTCTTTTCTCTTTTCCACAAGCATGTATGACATTTGTAATTTAAAACAAAAACATGAAAGCCTGCCCGGTTCCTTCTCACTCCTGAGGGGTAGCAGGCCAAGGCCCAAGGTCACCCACCATGAGGCTGGATCAGGCTTGGGACAGGGCTGGTCTGAAGCTCGTTAGCTTCCACACAAGTGCAGTTAACTCGGCTCCGTGAAGAATGTGGACTTAGGAATAAGACAGAACTGGGTTCAAACCCTGGCTCTGCCTACTGGAATAATTAGCGTCCCCACGCCTTAGTCTCTTCATCTGTAAAATGGGGATGACAGTGCCTATTAAGTGCCATGTACTGTGCCAGGCCCTGTTAAACCAATTTTCATTTTTGGACATTTTAGAAACACCAGAGGCTGCTGAGGAAGCCTCACAGAGCTGAGGATGCTCAGAACTCAGTGAGAGGAGTTCTGGGAATCACCCCAATATTGAACACTTGTAACAATAATAAACTAAGTGACAAGAAAGACCTGGGGAACACATGGTGATAAAAGAGACTGATGACCAGCATATCTGCATGAGGAGGGGGCAGGGGGACTAGAAGGGGCTCCAGAGAGGAAGAGTCTTGCACCCGTACCTCTACACCCTTCTCATGCCGTTCCCTTGCCCAGGCCTTCACACAACTGACTTCTCATCCTTCGCATTCTGCTCAAAGATCTCCTTCCTTCCCAGAAAGGGCTCCTCTGACTCACCCACCCTGAATTACACTGTTCACAGCACACCCCTCCAGCCAATGTTTTCTGGTTGTTTGTTTTGATGGCTGCTTTTATTTGTTTATTGTTCATCTTCTTCACTAGGCTGCGAGCTCCACGATGGCCAGGAGCCCTCTGCCTTGCTCATCTCTGGGTCTCATCTCCTAGCAGAGGGCCTGACACACAGCAGATGCTCAACAAATAGAAAGTACACACAATCTGTAGATCCAAGGCCTAGTTCCAAGCACACGGAACTTGTGTGAAGGAGAGGGAGATGCACATTTTGCACTACAATAGAGAGGTGGAAATTTCAGATATACTGAAGATCTGGAAACATACACACAAAGCTGGGGGAGTGCTAGAAAAGTCCATCCTTGAATGCTTATATGGGCTTAAGATGGAAAAGGACTTTCTAGGCTCAACTTTATTTGCACAGGGACATTTATTTCTTTATTACAACATTATTTATAAGAAAATGAAAATGAGAATAAAATCCATTGATAGGGTATAGGCTCAATAAGCCACAAGTCTCTGTACCATGGAATAGTATGCAGCCAGACAAATGACCTGCGTTCACTGATCTGGAAAGAAGCCCATAGTGCTTGCTGGATGTTAAACTTTCTAACTGGGAATCAGAGACTGAGAAGAAAAAGGTATAATTTATTGTGACTGAGAAAGTGTGAAGGTAAAAAGCCTTCAATTATCATTTATTAATTCATTCAGTCAATAGCATTTTCTGTTCCCTCCCTCTGCCTATTTCCTACTCTACGCAAGGGACGGTTCCAGACACAAGGGCAGTGTGTAATTAGGACACTGTCCTTGATCCCAAAGACATCTCAGCTCATGTATGTAGGTAAGAAAATATTATATAAGGGATACAGTGCTCACAGCTAAGAACCTCAGTGTCATTGGCTGAGTGTGGAAGGAGGGGCAGGGTTGGGTACACAGAGACAGGAGGAAGCATGTTAAGAGGCAGAGGTGGGGTGACACGGGGCAGGTGCAGAAAATCCCTGCATTCTCCATTAAACACTGAACTCCATTACGTGCAGGAATTCTGGGGTTGTGACCATGCTGTCCCCATGCATTCAGGCACAGAACAGCTTCCCGACCTGGACCCATTCACCCTGAGAGCGCCTGCCCCATTAAACACTTGGGCCAAGGTACCCAGTGCAGGGTGGCAGGGGTCCCAGCTCTTCGGACCCTCTACTCAGCTCCTCTTGGGAGAACTCAGCATTTTTTATTTTTATTTTTATTTGGGGCATTTTGAGGCAGCTTGATGGTTACGGTTCAAAACACAGAGAGATGACTCAGCTTCATGTGAAGGAGCCGAAGCCTTTTGGAAAGATATTTCTGTTTTAATGCTTCTCTCTTCTCAGCCACAGAAGCAGCTCATCCAGGCTGCCTTGTTTTCTTGACATTCAACTGCTCCCAGAGTTGGGGGCAGGGGCAAGGGCCAGACTCTGGGGGCCTGACTGCCTGAGTCTGAATCCTGGCACCACCCCTTACTAAGAAGACCTGGACAAAGTCATACCCTCTCTGAGCCTGCATTTACTTAAGACTGCCTTGTGCGGTCTTTGTGCGAAGCCACCGTCACTCATGGCACAAAGTGAGTGGACAATAAATATTAGTGTTAGTAACAAAAGCCACCTGTGCTGACCTTCTACTGTGCCTGAATTATCTCACTTAATCTTTACATGCTGCCGGGTACAAGTTCCCATTTTACAGATGAATTGACTGGGGCTCAAAGCAATGAGGTGGCTTGAGTTTCCATCTTCCCATTCGAGAGGGTCAGTGCACACACCCCAGGCCGACTCAGCAGCGAACCTGTGTTAGTTCTTTCCTTCTGTCTGCCTCTCTCAGCACCAGTAGCCAAGTGCACACCAGCTCCTCACTGCCTTTATCTGCAAAATGGGGACAGTATTCTGAGGTTGTTGAAATATTCTAGTTATGGCTTAATAAAAATAATTCCATGAGGGTGCTCAAAAACCTTCAATAATATCGCATGATTCCTTTCTCCGGTACCAAGAGTCAACAAAACGCTGAGCTCTTCATGTGCAATATCCCAAGGAGAGATACGAAGCTGTTTGGGAAAACAACTCCTCACAAGTCAGGAGAAACCCAAAAATGAGAAAGAGGTGCAAGCTCATGCCAAAAAAATTTAAACAAAAAAAAGGACTTTAAAATGATCCATAATGCAAATGGGAACACTGCACCTGCACCATGACATTAACACAGGGTCTGTCAATCTTCTGCCCCGGAACAAACAGAAAAAGCTGGTGCAGGCAAGCACATGGTAACCCGAGACAGTCAAAACCCAAGTTTCCATCCCTGTTCCCCTGCATTGCCCTGCAGTATATGCTGACAGGGCAACCTTAATAGTAACTGACTAATTGTAAACCCTGTGATTACCAGGGTTGATTTCCATGGAACTTCCTTTTACAGCACCGAGAACCTCTCACGAGCCTAATTGCCAAGTTCAATTTTAGCTCTGTCACATCCAGCCATCGCTGCTAACTAAGGCAGCTGCCTCCTTGCCAGGTAGGCTGTAATGAAGTCGGCTCCCTGCTTAATTTCACAATATTGTGATGCCCCCGTCAGCACCTGTAAATGCTGGAGGCTCTGAGCTGCTGTTGAATAAATCTCGCCCAAGGGAAGTGATTAAAGCCGCTTTGCGCCTCTGTGGTGCCTGTCTGGATCCTCACACCCACTGGAGCACCGTGGTTGGCTTCATCCCATGTGCCTCCTCGCCAAAACTGCCAGCCAATGTGGGGCCGCACTGGACACCTGACGGTGCACAGGACCCTGCCTCCCTTCATCCTCTGTAAATGCCTAACACTCTCTCCGCCACCCCGCAGCCCTCCCGGAATTCGAACTCATGTCTGACTGCACCAGGTGGCCTTCATGTAGTCCTCAGACACACTGCACATGCTCATTTGTGGGGCTTATGCCTCATTGTGTCACAGTGCCCACTGGCCTTGGCATCTGTCCTGTTATTAAACAGTCACCACCTCCCACACACGAGACTCCCCCTGACTGGGTCCCAACAGCAGAGCTGTGCTCTCCAGGCACTGCCGGGTATGTTTGGACTTCAGCTTTCGTCCAGAAATCGGCAGGAGTTAGCCATGACAGGGCACACGGGTGAGAAGTGTGCCCTCCGAGTGCCCACGACTTGCTGGGCATACACCAGGTACTTTATACCCACATAATCCCCACAATCAGCCGGAGTAGCAAGGAAGAATGGTCTCATCCCCATTTCCCCCATTTTACGGGAAACTAAAGCCTGAGAACTTCCATGAGGCTGGTGAGAGGAATTTCTTTCAGCTCCAAATGCCAGTTAAGACAGTATTTCTTGTGAGGACCTGTCAAGCCTCTTCCCCCTTATCAAAGAAATCCTGGGGTAAATCTATTTCCCTTTTCACTCATCTGCCAGGAAGCCCAGAGCTGGATTTTCTGATTTCTATAACTGCAGAGCCCCAGGACCAACATACCTGCTTTCATTTTTCCACCTAGAATTTTTTCTATTTTATATTTTCTTTGCCTCTAATTTTGAAATGTATTAAATATACCCTTATAGCTTCATATGTGTTCTTGTCACTGAATAACCAAAAATAAACAAGGAACCAGCAAAAGTGAGACTCTGAGAGGTTAGGTGGGTGTCCCCAGGTCCCACAGCAGGCTCGGGGGTATCACCTTCTTCCTCCCCTCCTCAGCCAAAAGCAGTTTCTGAGCATTGGCTTCCTGCCAAGCACAAGGACAGGTCCTGTGATAGCCACACTAACTTCCCAACACAAGGTAACGCTTACAGCAGCACATACTCTGTCCCAGGTACTGCTTCCTGCATTTACACATATTGGTTCTCAAGACAACCCTGTTAGGTAGATGCAATTATTATCCCCGTATCACAGAGGAGGAAACTAAGGCACAGAGAAGTTAAGTAACTTGCTGGATGCTCACAGCTAGTAAGTGTCACAGACAGGACTGGAAGGAAGGTTCTGGGCCTGCCGTCCACGCTCACTGTGGTGTTGTCAACTGAGTCACCAGATCCCTCATTTTACAGATGAGTCAAGGTTCCAAGAGACAAAGGGATCACCCTAGCCTGGACTTTGACTCTCCAGTCTGGATGGCTGCAGATGTAGAGAGAGAAGCCAGTGGCTCCAGGAAGCCCCACTCTCAACATCCAGCCAAGGCAAAGCCATGCTTCTGGAAGTAAAGGTCTAGGTCCACTCCTGCCAGAGGTGCATAAGGAGGCTGACAGGCTGAAGCACAAGGACTGAAAACCTTCTCAGTCTCCAAGGCCACCTTAGCCGCCCCTCCACCACCACCACCACTGCCCTGGACCCCTGTGTGGTGGGGCAGGCATCGCAAGCCAGCGGCCCCCACATGGGGAGCTGACAAACACACTCTTCCTAGCTCTACTGGTGCCTGAACCCCCAGTTCAACCAAAGACAGTATGGAAATGAGTTCCGAAGCATGAAGACCCAGGTTCAAATCCCAGCTCTGCTAGTAGCTGTGAACCTCTCAGGTAAGGGTGAGCCTCTCTGCAAAGTAGGGGATTAATGCCACCACCTTGCTGGATGTCTGTGGACACTGGCAGAGACCACTGGCCCTGTGCCCACACTCCCAGAATAGACGCGTTGCTATTTCGGTGCTGATCTCCAGCAGCATCCTGGCAACTCCGTCCAGGGCATCCAACAGGAGATGACAGAGGGAAGGAGAGGGCAGGGAGGTTTGCTCCAACTTATCTCATTTAGGACATGCTTTCTGGGACAAGACGGAAAAAATAAAATTCAATAATAAAATATGAGGTTGGAAAAAACCCAAAGTCAGGATTGATTTTGCTAGAACTACTAGGTCCTACCTCAGGCAGAGAGGAGGGCTAAGGGAGTTCCCAAGGGTCACCCCACCGGTGGTGGGCCTCTGTGACATCCCCTGGCCATCAGCAGCAAGATGGGCTGCTGGCCATGTGATGCATCTCAGTTGCCGTGGTTTCTGTTTATTCTGGGGCCCGGTACAGAGGAGTGTTTGCTATACTCCGACTTGGCAGTCACCTAGGCCCCTGCACTGTCCTTGGCTGCACACAGGAAGAGCCTGCATGCATAGACAGGCACTAAGATTAACTCCGCCCCACAGGGGCTCAGTCCAACCCAGGGTGGATGGGACCAGGCCCCCATTTTCAGATGAGAAAACCAAGGCTTGAGGCCGGTGGCACTTGCCTGGAGGTTCATGGTGATGTCACAAGGAGCAGGAATTCAAACTTGAATTTGTCTGACCTGTCCCATTTTTCCACTTCTGTGCTGGCTCATTTATGATCAGGCCTTTCTAAAACTGCACCGTCTGATATGCCTTGAGAGAGCCTGCTGAAGGCTCAGGGACATCGAAGGCAGCTCACGGGAGTAAGTAGGTGGTTCCCCAGGGGGCTGGGCACTCAGGTCCCCACCCCAGATCTGATACCATTCTCAGTTCATGGTTCAAAGATCACTGACCAACAGAACTAAATCCAAACCCTTACTTAACCCAGCACCCTAGACCTGCCCCTCAATCCTATACCTATGACTTCTCCCTCACTGCCTCCTTGTCGTTTCCGACGCCCAAATCCCTCCTCTTCCACAGGATTTCCTGGGTGCCTACATGAGCATTAATCTCTCCCTCTTCCCAAAGGCCACCAAGCCCAGCTGCACAATGTATAAGCTGCCCATGGAAAGGTCTCTCACCACCTCCCTACTGAAACTGTGTCACATGGGGGCTGCTCAAGGGACATCTATGAACCAAAGTTCCTTTCGCAGCCCAAGCATGCTGACACTTAGAGGGAACTGGCACATCAATGGGTGCTTAAATGTGCCAAGTCTCTCCTTCCACAGGACCTTTGCACATGCTGTTCTCGCTATCTAGAATGCCTACCCTGCCCCCACCACCTAGCAACGCGTCTTCCTGTAACTCCTGAAGTCCTTTCTGACCTTCCGTTACCTGGCCTCATAGCACTTGTGCAGCTCTCCTGACCAACCTTGTCATGCTCCCATTTTGTGTTCCATTATGTCATTATAGGTCTCTTGTTCACCCTGGAGTTCCTGCCACAGTTCCTGGCACACAGCAGGGGCTCCATAAATGTTTGCTGCCAGCCATGATAGATTATAAAGATGAATGCAGGTCCTCCCGTTTCTACACATGGGCCCTCTGCACAGTGACGTCACTGCTCCTCTTATCAAGAGATGGAGTCTTTCTTCACACCTTGAAGGCGGGCTTAGCCATGTGACTTTATGCGGTCACTGAGACAGCAGCAAGTGTTTCATAAGGAAAAACTTGAACAGCACTTGTGAACTAGAGCATCTTGTCTTGCTGCACCAGGAGCCCCGAAGCGCTAAGTGAAGGAGCCCGAGCTGGCCTGCTGGAGGAAGAGGTTTTGGGGAAAGCCCAGCCAACATTCAGCCAGCTCCCGGCCAGCAGCCTGCCAACCACCAAACAGGTGAGTGTGGCCATCCTAGATCATCCAGCTGCCAGATAAATGACCGACTGATCACAGATGCAGGAGGGAGCCCCGCGGAGACCAGCCAGCCCATGCCCAGAGAGTCTTCCAGCTAACCCACAGATTGTGAGCTAAATAAAACAGTTGCTTTGAAGCACTAATCTTAGGTGGCTTTGTATGCAGCAACAGACAACTGATACAGGAGCTAACAGAAGAGCATTGGCCATGATACGCTCACAGCCAAAGAACAAGTGTGTCTGGTCTATACAACATCAAGCTGAGAACAACAAATGCCTCTTGGGACGTAGAAAGCAGCTCAAACCCTGGGTTTGAGCCCTACTGACGTATGACCTTGGTTTGAGCCTGGACAAGGCAGGCACTCACCTCTGTCTGTGCAGTGGGAATAACACATCCTATGCCAAGTCTCCTAGGTTGAGATGGTTTGAGTCTAAGCAGGGAACACATGCAAAAGGGCCCCTCAAAGGAAGCTAAAGATACTTTGCATATGGTGCAGAATAAGCATCATGACTTCAGAGCTAGATAGATTCTGGTTCGTGATCCATTCTGCTACCTGCAGGCTGTGTGACCTTAGACAAGTTCTCTATCCGAGCTTCTGGTGTTACCTGACCAGGTGTCAGGTGTCTGTGACATGGTAAAAATAATATGTACCTTGCAGGACTATTGTGAGGGTTAAGTAAAACAGTATACATAAGACCCCTGGCACATAGTATGGATCCAGTAGATAGTAGCTCCTCCTCTGTCCCCACCCCCACTTAGCGGGTACCTCTCACACCACTCCCCTTGCCACCCAACTTGGCAGTAACAGTTTCCATGTTTGATATCAACATCTTGTGCCAGGTGCCAAGTTGTGACTGTAGCTTACATAACATCCAGAGAGAGAGAGAGAGGTTTACATGAAGAATGAGAAAGAGCTGGGTATTGCCAGATTCTACTGGGGGAGAAAAAACTCGGGCCACGGATAAGAGAGTAAAGAAGGCTGAAGATGTTTCAGACCTGAATCCTCAGCCTCAAAGTCTTGACACACCCAAGCCCACATCTACCTTCATCTGGGATAATTGTCTGTGGTCCTTCCTCCCTTTGCCTCCAAGGCACGGGGTGTGCGGCCTGGGGCTGGCCACGCAGGAAGGAGGGAGGCAGGAAGGGGGGCTTGTCACAGTGGCAACCAGCTCTTCCCTACACTGAGACTGCTGGGTAGCAGTGTTATTCCAGGCCTTCCGTCCCACAGAGCGCCTACAGCAAAAGCGGAAGCCCCTCTGCCCCAAGGACCCCAAATGCCCAGAAAATGGTCTACAGAAAGGGTCGAGGATGGACTCCATCCCACCCCACCCCAACCCACATGCACATGTACACACACACACACACACACAAACACACACGCACGCACACAAACACACTGATGAATAAGTTGAATCAGGGAAGATAGATGCACCAGTGTGGGGGCAGGAAGGGCCCCAGAGCAGAGGGGCACAACACTGGCTCACTCCCCTTGCACACACCACGCCTGCCCCAAAGCCCTCTGCAGCTCCCCCCATAGGACCCAAACTCCAGGGCCTGGCACTCAATGCCCTTCCCAAGTTGCAGGTTTTGCCTCTTCTTCCACACGAGCCTATACCCATCCAGACAGCTCTGCCATAGTTCCCTAAGCCACTGGTCCCCTTGGCCTTGGTCACACCCCCTCCCTGCTTGGTGCAGTCATGGAGGCCAAAAAATGGGGGTCCTAGCTCACAGGTTTGGGTTCCAGTCCCAGTGTGACCAGGGCCCAGTCACCACACTCCCGGTGCCTCAGCTTATCTGCACAGCGGGATCAGCTTCTACTCCAAGTGTGGTTGCAAAGAGTAAATAAATAATGTAAGTGAAATACCCATCCCATGATAGATACTAAATTAATGGCTCTTCTGCTCTCCCCTCCTCTATAGGTCCTCATCCTATCCTTCTTGGAGGTCCTGCCTAAATGCCTCCCTCTGCCAGGAAGTCCTCCCTGAACACTACGGGTCTCAGGGATTCTCTCTCTCTCTCTCTCTCTCCCTCTCCCCCTCCCTCCCTTTATCTTCCCTTCTCCCACCCTCTTCCCTCTCTTTTTCCTCTCTCCCTCCTCCCCCCACCTTCAGCTCTGAAGTAAGAGTTGTCTTATCCTGTACAGAGCCCCACCTATCTGCCCATCCCTACCTGCGGGCTCCATCACAACCTAAGGACAAAGACCAAGGACCAATCATGAGCAAAACCTTGTGAGGCTGCAGCACAGTGCCCAGAGAGCAGAAGTGGCTTACCCAAGGTCTCACAGCAGACTTCAAACAAGAGCAAACAGTCCTGCCTCCTTGTCCACACTCTCAAGGCTATCAGACAAGGATACAGTGTGTGGATACTGATGGGGTCTTACCCAGATCTCCCTTTTCAGCTCTGTACCCATCCCCCAGTAAATGGGTGCTAATATCCCTTCCTCTGCTGAAGAGCCCTTGGCTGATAGGAGAAAAGCATAGGAAGCATATCACTCCTCCCCCACCCCTCCCTGAGGAAGCCTATGGCCAGTAACCAACTGACAAGGGTGTGCAAAAGGCCACCCGCAGCCCTGACCTCAAGACGGGACCAGCTCTGTAGTGCCACTCTTGCTCCAGGGTTCCCCACAGGATCAGGCTGAAGCAGGTCTCCAGCTGAGACCACCTCCTTGCTCCCCTCCTCCTCCAGGCTTGTCCTGGGCCCCCATGACCCTTCTCAGGAGGGCACCCCACTGGATCTCTTTGACAAGCATCCTTGTCTCAGGCTCTGCTTCTTGGGAGCTCATCCTGACACAAAGGACTTGATTCTCAAATTGTGGTCCGCTGACCAGCAGCCCAGCATCTTCCAGACCTTGTTAAGAGCTGAAAAATCTCCGGCCCTACTCCAGGTCTCCCAAATCTGGATCTGCATTTTAACAAGACTCTATGTGATCTACATGCATGTTCAAGTTTTGAGAAGCTCTGGCTTAAGGTAGGTAGTCACCAGCCAACTGCGGGACCATCCAGCAAATATGGTATTAACAACACGCGCCCATCTGTTACAGCAATTATACAGCTAACGTGGGCATTATCCAACCCTGATTATTGACTGTGGAGGTGAGCCAGCTAGTGTGGACATAACCACCCCACACACCAGTGTGTTATCTCCATGGCCCACCTTCTGGTGAGTGTGAGTTACAACATTAGCAAGATGCAAGCTCCATGTCCTTCTGGCCTGAGCTCCAATCCCACACCCTACTTGGTCACCAGAATTCTGTTTCTCTTGGAACGAGTCCAGTGTCTGCATTAGTCAGTTAAAGCCTTTGCCTCTACCCCTTCTTGAGGAGACCGCACCCCTAACACCAGACAGCGAAGAAAAGTTCCCCAAGGGCACCCCTGCAGAAGATGCTAGAAAGAGGGGAGGTTAGGATTCTCCAAGATCCTGGTGGGTAGGGAGGGGGAACAAGGCCATAGATGTCTCTGCCCTGGAAGAAGCAAATTCCTGGCCTGCCCTGAGTCAGAAACCCCTCTTCAGAGGCCCCATCCAGCCACCCCAGGGTATGAGCCCCCTCATCCTGGTGTGAGTCCCTCAGAGACCCTCTAAGGGGTTGTCCATGACCTTTGCAAAACTAAAGGCAATAACCAAGTCCTATGTGCCGAGCAGACCCCAGGGCCAGCCCCGGAGACTGCAATAATCCAGACGTGTGTTTGGACAGGAACACCCTGCAAAGCTCCGTCAACTCTGCCTGTTGCCTGAGGAGGGAAGCGCTTCACCTTTTGCTAATCGTCCTAATTCATTTTTTATTACTAACTTTCCTGTTTTCTATTTGCCATCTGATTGAAGATATTACCAAAGGCATTTAAACAGCATCAGACCGTACCACAATGGCAAACATAACTCTTTTTATTGAAATCTGCATTAATATACATATAATTCCCTGATCACAAAGACCTCATGGTCCACATGTTACACCCTAAGTGAAGGCAGGTTTGACAAGAGGCATATACACAATTGAAGGTTCCTCAAAAGACAATAAGCCACGTCAGAAGGGTGGGACAAAATGGACGCTTTCTCGTGCTGCTAGGGAATGTGGATGACTCTTCTGGAAAATGACATGACAATCCAAATCAAGAGCCATAAAAATGTTCACTTTGGGTTCTACTTTGGCCCACAGCCAACAGCCTGGGTCTTTCTGCAATGGTGGGAATGTTCTGTATCTGCACAGCCCAGTGGCTATCGAGCACTAGTGAGACCTAGGAGTTCAATTTGATTTGATTTGATATTAAATTTAAATAGCCACATGTGGCCAGTGGCTATCATGTTGGACAGTGCAAGAAGCCATCATCGAGTCTCTCCTAAATAATAGTAATCACCTGCATCCACTCTCACCCTCATCCAAAGTTTTCCCCAGAAGACAGCTGCCAAGATTCTTCTAAAATGCAATACACCTCAGCTCCCACTGCCCTTTGAGACAAAGTCCAAGCTCCTAGACATGGCCTTCAAGGCCCTATCTCCTGGGGACAGAGAGCATCCCACCTCTCAGGGAGCCTAAGGTGTTCCAGATGTTGAAGGGGCAATGACAGCGGCACAGAGAACAGCAGTAAAGACCTGGCGGGGGTGGGGGGTGGGGGGGTGGCCCTTGAGAAGAAACCTAGAAGACACATGGGCAGGAGTTTGCCAGGCAGGTGGGAAATGCCCAAACCAGAGGCAGAGCAATCAGAGCTGCTCCCACAGACCCCCGTCCTTGTGAAGCTAATATTCTAGCAGTGTGGGTGGGACATAAACAAGAAATGCAAATTATGGTCCAAGAAAAGAGAAAAGATGAGACAGGTAAGGGGTTCCTGGAGGATCCAGGTGGGGCAGAACAGTCTGCACTGAATATTCAGAAAGGAAAGGACCCAAATCAACACTGTTCTTTAGTCTGCACGGTGGGGTCGTGGCAGGGGATCTCCCCCATTCCCTAAACGTTTGGGCAGGTAACATAATCTTTATAATTTACAGTTTAATAAAAAGAAGGGGGTCATCCCTTCTGGAGAGAAGTCACCCAAAACTCCTGCTTGCTCAACAGAAATGTTCCCACGAGCTGGAGATTGTGCTATCTCTGAAGGCCAGGCCCACCGTGCCCCAGATACCCCAACCCAGGCAACAGGGAGTGATACCCTCCCCTCGAAAGCGGCAAGGTCACCACCGGCCGGGAGATGGGAGGCGGACAAAACAGGGGGCTGAGGTCTACCAGCCCTTGCCCCAGAGAGCCAAGCATTGATTAAAATCCAGACGATTTTAAACGTCATCCCTCTTGACTTACACTTCAACTTTCTTTCTTGGGCTCAGCTGGAGGGGAGGGTGGCAGGTGGTAACGGTGGGAATTCACATTTATTAACAGTTGCAGGCTGGGGCGCCTGGCTGGCTGTCGAAAGAGCATGCGACTCTTGATGTCGGGGTCATGTGTTCGAGCCCCATGTTGTTGTGTAGGGATTACTTTAAATAAATAAATAAATAAATAAATAAATAAATAAATAAAAGCTAAAACAAAAAACAAACAAAACGCTTACAGACCCCAGACACTGCCTCTCACGTTTATATGTTTAACCCTCCTGACAACAATATACACATAAGACATGTAAAGGCCCAGAGACAGCGAGTGACTTATTCTTGGAAACACAGCCTAAGTTATGTTATAGTGGCCATCTCTAGAAAATATAACCTCCACACTGACTCATATATTCTTTCAACAATTTTTTATTGAGCACCTACTCTATAGCAGACACCATTCTGAGGTGCTGGGGACTCAGTGGTAAAGAAAACAAACATGACCCCCAGTGGTCTGAAAGGTGGAACAGACACTCAAGTAATCTCACAGACACATTGTGCGATGGGGAAAAAATACACTAGAGGCTGTGATGGAAAATGATGGGATAACCGCAGTGATTAGAAGGTCAGAGTCTTTGAAAAGGCGAAAAAAAATGAGTAAGAGCCAGTCATGTGAAGAGTGAAGGCAAGAACATTCCAGGCAAAGGGAATAGCATTTGCAAAGCCCCTCAAGCTAAAAAGAGGATGGTGGGGGAGACTGGAGGCATGAGGGGGCTGGAAGCAAGAAGGCCAGGACGGCTAGAATGAGGTCAGCCATGGGGAGGTTGTCTTTGCTCACCACCGTATCCCCAGCACAAAGTCTGGTGCCTTGGACAGAGCAGCTGGGAGTAAGGCTGGAAAAGCAGGCAGGGGCTAGATCACACCAGGATTTATGCCCCACCCCCCGCCCAAAAAAAAGGTATTTGATGTTATCTACACACCAGGGGGAGCCACTGGGAGGTTTTAAGCAGAGGTCTGATTTAGGTTGGTAAGAGTTCACCAAGCTGTAACAGAGAGCCGTTGAGTGGTTTCACCCAGAGAAATGACAGGACCCAATTTACACATCAGAAAGATCTTGATCATGGCCGGGATAACTCCTCAGCTCATCCTAATGTGACTTGTGGTCACTAGATAGTAAATGTCCCCCAAAGCTAAGCATCCCCAGCTGGCGTGTGGGAGGGGGCCGCCTTTCAGAAAAGCAAGACAAAGCAGCAAATGACAGGATGTGTTGACAGAGCATCAGACGGGCACAAGGCTGTTGGCAGATGGAAAATTGTCCCAAAGAACGCCTCAACAGGGTCGTGGCTTATTGTTAATGTCGAGCCATTAGGAAAACACAATTATGTGCTTCACTGATATTGTAAGACATAATCTGAGACAGAGCGCAAACATTTAGTGCTTCATCCAAAAAAGAGGTAAGACAACTAACAGAAGAGTCACTGGAGGAGAAGCTTGCATTGCACAGGTGGGTGGCCAAGCCCTCCAGGTTGTTTGTTTGTTTGTTTCTCCTTGTCTCATGTCTCTCATTCAAAGTCAAAGTTTGGCTCTTAGGCATCCATAGACAGATTTGGAAAGGGAATTAAAATTAACCTATCCCGGGTGCTTAAGCAGACATTATTATCTCATTTAATTTCATAAGCGGGAATTTAATCCCATCCCAAAATGGTAATCCCATTTTGTAGATGAGGAAACTGAGGCTCTGAGATATTAAGTAGCTTTCTAAATGCCCTCGTTTCCCTCTTGAGCTTTATCTCTTGACACTCTCAACCCCTTCTACGCCTTTGTAAATGTTGTTCTTTCTATCTGGAATACTTTTCTCAATGTTCTTCACCTGGCCAATTCACCTTCAAGCATAGACCAGGTGTCCCCCCTCCTCTGGGAAGCCTTCCCTGACCACCTCAGCCTGGCCTGGTAATCCCACACCCATTTGGAATTGCTTATTTTTGCCTATCTCTCTAATATGACTGTGGCTCCTCAAGGGTTAAGGACCAGGTCTTAATCACCTGTTCCTGCCTAGCATCTACCATAAAGCCCTGCAGACAGCAGTCAGTGAATGTTCTTTGCATGGCTGAATGAATGAATGCACTCTTAATAAGTTGCAAAGCCAGGATTTGATCCCAAGCCAATATGACTCCACAGGATATCTCTTGGCCAGAGTTTATGTCTGTGTCTTATATAGATCAATCAGAAAACAAACAAGCATGGAATATATCATAACCATACTAAGGACTTCATTCATGGCTCCAAAAGAGATGTCGAAAAGCACCACTTCTCTGGGGAAAACAGGATGATGTATGTGGGGTAGAGGGTTAAGCAAATCCTTTTCCCTTCTGCAAGAGAATTTCACCTTTGTTAATTGTCTAGCATAACTCCCTGGAAACCTGATTAAAGTAGGATGTTAACTATGTTACTAGGCAACTCTGCTTATGGTAAAAATGACCTCTGACTGGTAAACTGTACCTGGACTGGAAGTAACTGTACATAAATTATAAATATCTGATAAAGAAACCAAACTTTAGATTTTCCTGAGTGCAGTGACTCTTGTAACTGACATGCCCCCTTGCAAGAAACCCTCGAACTAAAGGCTATGGAATTGCTACAACAGATATGGGTCCTTTGAGGAATAAGGCTTGTGAGCCAGGGTGACTTCCAAACCTACCCGTTGTGGGTCTCATTCCCTTGCACCTAAACTAAAACCCCACAGGGTGGGGAGGCAGGTAACAGAGGAGCTGGTGGCTACCTCCATGGACTAAGGCAGAGACTGTGGCTAGAACTACTCCTGCAGAAGAGGAACAGATCCTCTTCTGCTGGCAGGTGGCTCCTTCAAGGAGACAGGAACCAAGTGTCGCCCATGTGTGTCTTGTGAGTCTGAATGTTTAATTGAACCTCATCAAGTCCCTGTGGGATATACAACCAGAAATAAGGGAACTGATACGGAGAGAAAGGAAACCATCCCAACCAAAACCACCACTACACCTATTCTGAACGGGAAAGCTCCTGAGACTCAGCCATTTATAAAAGACAAAAAAACCTGGGATGGAGCCTATGTTCGCTGTCCTACAGAGGGCCCAGATGACCTGAATGGTACTAGGCAGCAGGAATGAGGGAGGTCATGTAAATCATGGAGGCCTCACCACAAACCTGAGATGGAAGTGTGGTTATGTGAGAACACAGGAGATCAGAGAAGTTAAGTGACAGGTACAAAGTCACACAGCTTGTAAGCGGAAGGATAGGAAGCCAGGCACTTCCGCTGAGCTCAAAGTCACATTTGAGTCCACGGATTTTGCAAAACAATGAACTTACAGCTCAGGTGAATGAATAGAATAGAAAAAAGCATGGGGGTTGGGGTGAAGGGACCTCCTTAAATAATGTAGATACCACCCACTAGGCACTCAGTAAATATCTGCAAAATAAATGAGCAACGAAAGGCCCAGCGTCCATATTCCACATTATCAAGTTCAGTTCAAGTCAAAACACAGCAAAATGGAACAATAAAATTTATGCATGAGATTGACCCTGGGTTATACTACTGAGTTGGATTCATTTCCAACAAGTTTCTAAATCATTTCTGCAAATGAGGCCCAACTTCGAGATAAGCACGTTTTAATTAGCTGTAATATGAAGGCATTCTATTACCAAGGGATGTTTGAAGTTGAAAACCAAGGCAGAAGGCCCAGCTGGGAATCCCCTGGCCCCTAGAAGAGCCAAGGTGTCAACAGTAAAAGCAAGGGGCAAGCTGATCCACTCTTCCATCCCTGCAGAGGGCAGGAGCTCCACCCGGCACCATGGAAGCTGCAGGAGAGAGGAGGAGAGAGAACACACTCTGAACTCCAGCTCTGCCAACCAGTTCCTCTGCTGCCTTTTGTAACGTGATCTACTTGGATCTCAGTTTTGTCACCTACAAATGGGGACACATGTGCCTGGCATAGTTAGGAGGCTTAATGAGATGGTACGAGAATGAGCCTGAGATGGGTAAATGCTCAGCAAATAAATCTGCACTTATTTCTACCCTACTTTCCTTCATAAAATAGCACAAAATTTAAAAAATAAAAATCAGTGAGAGGGGACTTTTTGTTCAAGACGGCAGAAGGAGCACACACTTTCTGCCTCTTTTCTAAATAACACTAGAATAGAAAAAAAAAAGATATACACACATATAACACATATATTCATAATTCTTATATACACACATTAATATTCATAATTCAGACAGATAGATGGATTAAAGTGGAGTAACTCCAAAGAGCTCCCATAAGAACACAAGAAAGGGCTGGGGATCAGAAACACCAAGAGTGCCAGGCAGTAAGAAGTCAGACTGACAATGAAAGCCTATCAGCTCCGAGGCACCAGCACACCAACACAGTCCTTTGGGAAAACTATTATCCTAACTGAACCCCAGAAAATCCCCGAAGAGAAGCAGCAGGGACTGGAAGCCCTGGGCCAGGGATGTACCTGGACCTTTGTGTCAGCTTAACAGACCTCACAAAAGCTGACTGTAGGATCTGCCTCCAGCCAGGGAGGAGAATTCCAATTAAATGAGAGATCTGCCTCAGGGAATCCCCACTGTGGGTAGGCATGAGGCAGGAGAAACAAAGTGTACCAGTACCCGTGGGTAACTGCTGGTCTACATGGGAAACAGATGCCCCCAACCTCTAGTGAACTTGTCCCGTGTGCTAATAGAAGTCCCCAGCTTCAAGTATCCACACACAAACCACATCCAGGGCACCTAAAATCAACTTCACATTGCTTATCCACAAAACTATGGATTTCACAGGCATTGAGGAAACTTACAACTACAGAGCAGATCAGTCTAGACCTCTGTTTACAAGTAAATGTCCATCAAGAATCACCAGACATGTGTAGAAAATATCAGCATAAAAAGAGGCCTAAGGTGAAGAGAACTAACCACCAAGAAAACAGAGTTAATGCAGGAAACAGAAGATAAGTTAAAAAAAAAAACCAACTGTATTATAATCTTCAAAAAGACTCAAGATATTCACATAACCATTTTATAAAAGGAATGGGATACTCTGATACAAGATCAATCAAGAAATAATACAAAATTCTGTGAATGAAAAAGTGATTACAGAATAGAGACAATAAACTTATTAGAAGTAAACTGAAGAGTAGTGATGACTAGAAGTACCTCCACCCAATACCCTCAGGGGTTAGCCCTAGGGAGTAGGGCAGGGAAGGCAGTGGGGAGAGGGGATGAGAATGAGCAGGACCCCCATGTTTTCCTTTATATTCTACCATATTTCTGTGTATCTTACAAAGAACAAAAACAAATTAAAAAAAAAAAAAGGTGGGACTCAAGATCAAGTGGGAAAATGACAGAAAAGCAAAATGAAATTGGGAGTTAATAAGCAAGAGATGTGTGTGCTATTTATCCTATGTTATAGCTACAGATGATCTGCTCATTTACCTCTAGGCTTCCTGGGAGCTCAGAGAAGGTGAAGACAATGGGGATAGGACAGCCACGGACAAGGGCTGACACTGAGGCAGGGGCCAGGTGAAGAGCCTCTTATTGAAGCTGTGACAGGACTCCAGCCCAAGGAGAAAGCCACTGTCCCCTGCCCAGAGCTGACCCCCTGAGGCATGGCCCAGAAGTTTCTCAGAAATCAGTGTGGAGTCCTTCCCACCACACAGGAAAGTACGTGACATCTCAGTAATAGAATCTCTTTGGGCCCTAGAAAATCCCATTAATTATAATTTTTCTTCACTCAGACCTAAGAAGCAATTATCCTACAGTTCTCACCCACATCATGAGATAAGGAAGAATCTTCAGCAAGTGACTCAAAGTCTCTATAAATCATCAACATGCTGGCCCTTGATTTCCTGGGAACCAAGAGAAGGATGAGTTTTCTCCCTATGTTGCATCTCCCTGAAACAGGCACTATAGTGCTCCCCTTTCTATGCATTCATGCCCAGCTGATGGGGATGTCCCAGCTGTAGCCCCCACTGGGAACCTCTCTGCTATACGGAGCCACCTGGGCCAAGGAGATGCCCTGCAGCTAATGACTGGATGTTGCAAGAACCAAAGACACAGGTAGCCCTCCTTGCCCCAGTTTGAGACAACGAACGCTACAAAGCCACTCCAGATTAGTGACCATGCTCCAGACCAGCTTCTCCCTCCATACAATCATGCTTCCCTTACTTCCTTACAGGTACACTTCCTGGGAACTTCCCCCCAAAAAAACTTTCCACAGGCAACCCTCCATCTCAGAGTCTGTTTCCAAGAAGCCCAATGTAAGACTCTCCAAGGTGAAGAAGACTCTCCCCATAACTACAGAGGGCCTAAAGAAGGCAGGGGTCTCTGGGATACCTGACTGTGTCTGAGCCAAGGCCACATGGCCCAGTCCAACAATATGTTCCCAGCAACATCAGCATCACTTGTTATTAGCGCTGCACATTTTCAGCCTCTCCCCAAACTTCCTGAGTCAGAACTTCTGAGAGCGGCACCTAGCAATCTGTGTTTCAACTGCCCTCTGTCCAGGTGATTCTATTGCACTAAAGTTTGAGAAGCAGAGCCTCTATGGCTACCGGGTGAAATGAAACACAAGTCATTAAACTTTTCCATCAGCAGAAGACCAAGGGACAGCTGCTGATAACAGCCTGATTCAGCAACATGAAGCATTCCCTACTCTGCTCCACACCTCTGGCTCCAAGGCACTCCTTTACTTAAAACCCAACCAGCTGGGATGTGACACCCTTTATGACAATCTCTGCTGGTGTCTCAGCTCCCCTGTAGGCAGGCCTCCCTGCCTTAGGCTACAGTATCCCCAAATCACCCTCCAGGCCCCCTTGCAATAATTGCTCTCCCCTCTGCCCAGGACACCATTCCAAGAATTCTACATGCCCCCCACATAGCCTGCCTGGCGTATCCTGTAAGACTCTGCTGTGTGAGGCCTTCCCACAGCCCTGCCACATCCCCAGACAATTATATATTTAATTATGACTCTGCATTTTAAGCCATGTTACAGACCCACACAGCCTTTCATCTAGCAAATAAAAGTTTCCCGTTGAGTGGCTGAGCCTTCAAGACACGGCTGCATCCCCTGGCACACAGTAGGCACGCAATAAAAACCTGCTAAACATCTGAGAAGCCCAGCAGTAAATGGGTAATTACATAGTGAAAAACCACAGTCTTATTGCTCATTCTAGCAGGACCAGAAGTTTGTTGTTAGACAGTAGCAAGTTTAAGCATCAGGATAATTGATCAAAATTTATTATCCTGTGTTATACAGCATGTTTTCACTAAGAGATAGAATTACAATTTACCACGACTCATTAAGTTAATAATTATTTACCATATGTGTTTATTGCTGCTCCCAAACCACACTGAAAAATCACTACGCGGGTTTTTGGTCCATGTAAATAGGATGACTGCCAACCACGTGGGCACAGAATTTACTGACAGGGAGACACAGGACTAAAATACTGAACAGAAAGCACAAGCTCTAAAGCTCTGTCACTCTCATCGCCATCACTTTCTAGTTTACCTGTGTCACATTTTCCAGGCCAATGGTTCTCAAACAGGGGCACTTCTGCTCCTCAGGAGACACTTAGCGAAGTGTGAGGATATATTTGGCTCTCACGACTACGGAGGAGAGGCTGCAGCCCCCCAAACAAGGAGTTATCAGGTCCGAAGTGTCAACAGTGCCGAGGCTGGGAAACACCGTTCTAGATCAAAGGGAACTTCCATGTCTGCTTTTTTAATCTGAGCTTCATAGCAACAGTATGAGGAAGGCATTACTGCCCCCTTGTACAGATGAGAAAACTGAGACCTGCAGCAGTTAAAGAATGTGCACGAGGTCACCAGCCCACTCCAGAGAATGGTGAGGCTGTAATTAACCAGTCTTCTCTGCCTCATGAATCCAGCTCTGCTCCCACACAGATTCAAAAAGGAAACAGAACCCAAGGAAATGAGCAGCGCCTTGTCAATTCATTATGCTGAGCAGTCCGGTGAGAGACGGCTTCAAACCAGATGCAGGAAAAATCAGATCCAGAGACCCAGGTTATGGAAACACCTGATGTTAGGAAGACCCTTCCCCTGCAGCAGCTGGGATTGGTCAGTCCTCCAGCATCTAGTGCTGAAACAGGTTCCTCCAGCATTTTAACTTTCAACTGTGCAGCTCTTTATGAATAGAAATGAAAGCATTTCCTGCTGGGGCCACATGCTATATATGCATGATCTTCAACCTCAAGGCAACCCCATAGGGGAGGTGTTGCTGTGCGCATTTTGTAGATGAGGAGACTGAAGCACAGGGAAATAACGGGCCTATGCTGATGATGGTGAAGGCAGCATTCAAACCCAGTTCCTCTGGGTTCCAGAACTCACACTGCCTTCATATGTTGAGACTAGTTCTAGGAAATCAGAAGCAAGATAGCTGACCCTATGGAATCACAAGGGGCCGGCAGTCCTTAAGGGGGATTCTTGGGACAAGGGTGAGGTGTGGGGCCCTGTCCTGTATGCATAGTCTCAACTGCTCTTCAGGCTTTCTGACTGCTCTCTGTGCTGGGCTCTGTCCTCCAGGCCTACTTGGGTAAGCTCTTCTAGGAATGACCAGTCAGCCAAAAGAGTCTTGGCCCCTGCCCTGCCTTGGATTTGATGGCTCACTAAATCTTATAAGAGCCAAACAGATGCTAAGTGCCTCAAGCTACAGGGGACAACTGGTGAGCCCTGAATTTATTCATTCAGTCAGTCAGTCAGTCAGTCCGTCAGTCAGCAAATATTGATTGGGCACCTATGTGCCAGGCCAGCTCTAGGAATACAAAAGTGAAAGTAGGCACAGTGGTTCCTGCCCTCTGAAGCTTATGAGGGCCCATCTCCTCAAAAAGCATCGTTCTCATCCTTCTTAGGTAGACCACACTCTACAGTCACAAAGGCCATACCCAGCCTTCATTCATTATATCTCCACACCACAGCTCTCCTTCTCACTAGACCGATGTTCGCTGATTTGCTTGCCCTTTGCCAAGAGGGGAACAGAGGCCCAGAGAAGGGTACTGTTATGCTCAAGGTCACCCAGGAGACTGGAGGCAGCAGTGCCAAGCCTGGGCTGTGGCTCCTGACATTCATAAGGTACAGGAGTTTTGGTGTAAGGACCCTTCGAGACAGACTAGGGGAGGGGCTACAGAAAACACATCTAGGTGAAAAGTAGAAGAGCTTCCTAACAGCCTCCAGAGTCCCCGGGACCGGCCATCTCAGCTCAGAGCTCACCTGGCTCACAGCCACCCGTGCCCCTGCAGAGAGAAGCAGTGGGACCTCATCCACCAGAAACACAGAGCAGGACTAATAAACCTCAAGTACAGGTGAGGCGGAGACAGCAACCCCGCTTCGTGGATCTTCATCCCAAGGAGACTCCAGTGATTCACTGGCGGAGCTTGTGTTTATCCCCATCAAGATATAAGATGCTGTGCCCGGGGCTGTGTGGGTGGGAAGTTGCATCACTCACCCACCAGCACATACTTCCTGAGTAGTTATGGGTCAGGCACGGTGCCAGGTGCTGGGAGCCCCACAGAAACCTGTACACAAACAACCAAACCACTGCTACATGAAGTGTGGTCACTGGACCGCCTGGCGCATCACCCTGGAGTTCATCAGATGTGCAATTCTCACAAAAAGGCTTTTGTAAAAATGTCCACAGAGGCTTTATTTACCACAGCCTAACCAGGAAACAAAGCCAAACGTCCATTGGCAGGTAAACAGATAAACCAACTGAGCTGTAGGCATACAATGTAATATTTCTTAGCAATAAAACACAACTCTGGATATACACAACACAGATGAATCTTGACACTAAGTCAAGAAGCTAAAGGAAACCAGATGCAAAACTGTACATGCTGCCCATGAAATTCTAGAACTTAAACATACTTAGTACACTTAAACTGAACTTAAATAAAGCGCTGATAACAGAAATCAGATAAGTCATTTCCTATAAAGGTGGGGATGAAGAATGTAGGCTGGAAAGGAACATAAGGGAACTTTCTGGGGCATGGAAAATGGCTATATGGGGATTGGGATCATGGTTACATGGGTGTTTACATTTGTCAAAACTCTTGGAACTGTACACTTAAAATTTGCATTTAATTTTATATCAATCATATCTCAGTAAAAAAAAAAAAAAAAGAGCTATAAGTCATGTGCCCTAGGTCACAAAGCCACAACTGGAGATTTGAACCCAGGTTTGCCCAATTCCAAAGGCCTGTTTACACGAGTCTGCCATAGTTGAGTGGGAAGCCCTAAGCAGTGCCCTCAGCCCCGTAAAGTGCCTTGCCAAAATCCAAATGAAGGCACTTCGCAGATACCCTAGGAGGATGTCACAATGCACTCCCCACCCCTAAACCACGGCAGAGACTTGAGGGCCACAGAAGTGTCAAGCTGGGAGTCAAGAAACTTGGGCTCAGGCCTCAACTCTGCTCTTCACATGCTATGTAACCTGTGAGTACACTACTCTGTGACTCAGCTGCCCCTTCTGTGAAGCAGGGGAGAAGGAGAGGATCAGTGGTTCCTAACATGGGGCCACAGATCCTGGGAGCCACAGGGCCACAGGCCCCTATGCTCACCAGGCACTGTTATTACATGAAATGAGTAATGTGCCCGCCTCATGTCTGGTAAGCTATTTTTCAAATGCATGCTAATATTACTGTGATTAATAAAATAACATCTATTTCAAAGCAAAAATGAAACCATAGCAGCTTTTGCCATTATGTATTTTCTCAAACAAAAGATACCAAAAGAACAGCCACTGCTCATGACTTTGGTTTAAAGTGGCTGGAATCTCTGTGTAGAGGATCACTAAGGGGACAGTCACCAAGGGAACAGTCGCCAAGGGCCCTTCCAGGTCATCTGTCCCATGGTTATCAAGCATCACTTGGGCAAAAGCTTGCCCTTGTGTTTCGCAGGCCCAGCTCCCTGTGGAGGCAAGCCTCCTATGTGGACTGCCAGGGCCAAGCCCCCAGTGTGCAGGCTGTGTCCTAGCTCTGCAGCCCAATTCACAGGCTCCAAGTGTGGTCATGGCTGTGCCTTGGGCCTTAGTCTCCCCTCCAGTTCTGATAGTGATCAGCTGTACGAAGGGAGCCCGGGCAGTCCCTCACCATCAGGTCCTGGCCACAATGTGCTCCACCTCCAAACCACCAGCACTAAAGCTGACGGCCCACTTGACATCTGCTACCAACAGGCATCTGACCCACCCGAGCTGAGCCAAGTGACTTCCCCGGCCTCATCCTGACACAAGCCTGAAGCCTGAGAAGCAGGGCTCACATCGAAGTACAAGGTCAGACCTTTCTCTCACCTATCTTAGTGGCCCAGCTGCCACCCTCCTTCATCTGGACATGCACTTAGCTCTGGTCCAGGGGTCCTAGGTCACAGACTTTAGAAACCAGAATCACCTGGCTTCTCATTCCCTGAGCGGTTCTCTCCCTGGCCAGGTTTCACACTGGTTCTTGGTGCTGAGTCAGAGCTTTGTGGAGTTATCCGAATAAAGCTGGGGCCTCAACTAAGTGCCAAAAGGCCCCCCCTCAGAGGTCCCCCCAAAGGCCCACATATGGGACCACCCCACTCTGGAGGGATTTACAGAAACACCACCCCAGAAAGGAGCACTCCAGGCTAACGGTCATCCACCCATCCAGACTTTGAGGCACAAATCCTGCATCCCCAGCACACCCTGAAACCACGGACTGGAACCTTGCCAACTTGATATTCAAAAAAGTAACAAAGCCACGGGCAGAAGACAGACCAACTGCCCCCTCATCCAACGGTGTTCTTCTCCCTCAAGACTCCACTTGCTACTTGTAATCAATTTTCCCTCCATCCGACTGAAAATAGCCCCAGAACAGGCCTTCTCTTAAAGACACCATCCCCCTCTCCCGCTTCTAACTTTGCCAGTCACCGGACAGAAGATAATCACACCCACCTCCCGGGAGACCTCACTTCTCCCCGACCTCGTCCCCACGCCGCCCAGGTCCTGGCGGCCCAGGACCCCACTCCCCCACCCTGGGCGAACTGCGGAGGGCTTTGCCCTGCGACCCTAGAAACCGCTCCCCAGCGCCCGAGGACGCGCTCTGCGAGGCCCAGCCCACAGGCCCCGCGGTCCGCGCGGGGCCGCCCCCTTCCCGCAGCACCCACACAGCAAGGGGCTCGGTCAGGAGCTCCGGAGGTGTAGGCGGAGGCCGAGACCCCGGGAGGGCCGCCCAGCCGACCACCGACGCGCACTCACCACGCAGCGCCGCGGGGCCCGTGCGTCTGCGGCAGAGCCGCGGGGAGACCCACGCGCGCCGTTCAATCCGGGCTCCGAGTGACGAAAAGCCGCTCCCAGCTCCGGCCCCGGACCAACGCGCCGACCGCCGGACGCACCCACCGTCGGGCCTGCTAACTAAGTTTGAAAGTTCCCTCCCCGGCAAGGCGAGAGACGCGGACGGCGCCGCCGCACCTCAGCGTCCCGGGCCGGCCTCTGCCTGGGCAGCGGGGGTCGGACGCCCCTGGTTCGGGGAACCGGGCACGCGAGCTTCCATCGGGAGGAAGCGCCAGGACAGCACAGCGGGGACCCGGCCGCGGGCTGGGGCGGCCCTCTCGGAAAAGGCCGGGGGTGGGGGCGGCTGGCCGTCACCGCAGGCCCCAGCCTGGGGGCGGGGGGCCGGGGGAGGGGGGTGGTGAGGACTCCCGCTCACCGTCCCCGGGAAGCGACAGGCCTCGATTGGCCACTGTCAACTCGGAATCCCAGGCCCCGCCGGGCGAGTGACGGCCAATTAGTGAACGGCCAATTAGTGCGTCTGGGCGCCGGGAAGTTGAAGCCCCGACGCGCGAGTTGGTGACCGGGGTGAGGGCTGGGGCGGCGCGGAGGCCGGGTGTGACCGCTTGTGGCTGTGTGGTTCTCGTGTTCACCGTGCATGGGTGGCTGTGCGTGACAGTGCGCGCCCGTGTGAGTCGTGGGGAGTGTGAGCGTGTGACTGTCGGAGCAACTTCTTTGTGTGCCTGTCCCCAGTTGTGGCTGGGTGTGACAGGCGACCGGGGGCATGTAACGGCGTGTGTGGCATCGTGCTGTGTGGATGGGTGACTTGTGTCTATGTGACAGCGTGCGTGGGCGAGTGACTACATGTCATTGTGTATCAATGACTGTCAGGGTGACTTGCGCGGGACGGTAAGACAGCGTGCAAGTAGGTGCAGGGCTGTCTGTGTGTGCGACAGTAGGTCCCCGTGTGTCAGCCTGGGAATGAGCGTGAGGCTGTCAGGGGGCCGTGGGAGGGCGTGTCACTGTGTCATCGTGTGAGTGGCCGTCGAGGTGACTCCTGCCGGTGAACGGAATAACTCGGGGCCGGAGGGTAACGGCGAACGTATCGGTGTGACCGGCATGTGCCCGTCGGCGGGGCGGATGCGTGCGGGTCCCCCGCGCGCTGGCACCGCCGGCACCTCCCCCCGTGGGTCTCCGACAGTGCCCGGTCCCGAGCCGCCAGGTGTCTCCTGCCCCGCGCTCCAGCCCGGGACGCTCCAGCCGCGGCGCGGGGTCCGAAGGCGCGGGCAGGCCGCGCCCGCCTCGGCGCCCACCCCCGGCCCCCGCCTACCTTGCCGCAGTGGTAATAGTCCAGGTGCGCCAGGCCGGCCGGCTCGGCCCCAGGCCGCGCGCCCACCGCGGGCGCCGAGGGGTACAGGCGGACGTCCATGGCGGGCGCGGCGGCGGCGGCGGCGGCTCCCGCGGGCAGTGCCTGGGAGGGCGGCGGGTGGGAGCCAGTGTGCGAGCGGGTGTGCGAGCGCGGGGGGCGGGCCAGGGGCGGGGCCCGGCGGAGCGCCCCGCCCCCGCCCCGCCCGCGCGCGCTATTGTTCCGGCCTCGGGCGCCGCGGAGGGCCGGGGGCCCGGGCCCAGGGGAGGGGGGCCCCCTCCTTCGGGCCGGGCCGCCGCGGGGTCCCCCGCCTGGCCCTGCACCCCTGGGGGTCCGGGAGGGCTGCGCGCCTGTCCAGACGGCCCTTTCCCGTCCCGCCTTCCGCCACCAAGGGCGAAGGGAGGGAGAAGCCCGGTTGACACCCCTCCCCAGAAGTGGGACACTGCCCACCCTAAATAATTAGGGCGTGGGGGCGGGGGAGGAAGGTGGTGACAGGAACACTTTCGAAGATGGGTGCTGCCTTGCCTGGGGGACCAGGCCCAGCGCCTGCAACTGATCTTAGGATGGCTTCCCTCCTAGTCCCACTGATCCTGAGTCACTGCCATTGGAGGTCTGGGAGTTGCTGCTGTTAAACTCCCACTTTACCTATGAGGAAACTGAGGCAAGGACGGTGACTTCAGTAACGGAGCTCCAAGTGTGTGGGCCCACGGCCCCCAGAGGATCCAGGTCTGAGACAACTGGGAGAAGGCAGAGGACCCTGACCCCTTTAATGATAGTAGAGGGAGGGCCACAGAGATGGCCTAGAAACTGAAGTCCTGAGGAGGGGTCCAGAATTTACCCCTCCACCCCTACCCCAAGGTCTCCTGAGAACAGAAACGCGATGGCTCCCATGGTGGAACAGAAAGGTGAGGGAAGCGGGCTCCTCTCCCACAGAAGAAAAGCTCCCTAACTCTTCACATCACAGGCAGCTGGCCTGTTGCTCCTCCCCTTCTCAACCAAGAATTGTCTACACTAGCAGTCTCTACTCCCTCACCTCTACCGACTGGTGCACTGGTTCCTGGCTCTGACACACTGGGCTACCGGGAGCCAGAAGCGGGTCACAGTGACATTGTTGGATGGCAGCTGGACATTTGATGCTATTTGGAGAAAAGGGAGTGAGCCTGTTGCCTGCTCAGGAGACAACTTAGAACAGAGCTCCCAACAGCTTCTTGACCAACAGCTTTGTTGGTCCTGACCATGAGCTGTGACTACTATTTGTAACCACAAAGATCCACTAATACAAGACTGGTGTGGGAAACAGGCTTTCGCTAAAAGTCTGGGAACAACAGAGGGAAATTACTGCTCAGAAAGGAAAAAATTCCAAATAAATTTCAGCAGTCATTGTTTCTAGAAATGCACTGCCATATCTCATCAGAAGGAATTTCCCATTGGCCCCTCTATTTTTTTTTTTTTTTTTTCCAATCTGGACATCCAACCGACCCAGCACTCTTTATTGAAAAGATCACCTTTCCTCCCACTTCTCTACAGTGTTAATTTTGTTGTAAATCAAGTCGTCCATATGTGTATGTATTGTTTCCGAATTCTCGAGTCTGTTCCATTAGCCTATTTTTCTCTTCCTGTGCCATTATCACACTGTCTGAATTTCTGTAGCTTTATAATAAGTGCCCCATAGAATAAGTCTACACACTCTTATCTTCAGGACTGCCTTGGCTATTCCTGACATTTGCACTTCCACAGACATTTTAAAATCAGCCAGTCTGTTTACACACACACACACACACAGTCCTGCTGGGATTTTGATTACTATGTTGCTATCACATTGAATCTTTAGATCAATTTGAAAATCAACATTTTCAGTATTAAGTCTTGCTATCCATAAACATGGTATGTCCCTTCATTTGTTTAGTTTTCTTTTTAAGTTCTCTCAGCAATGTTTTGTAGTTTGTTTGGGTTTTTTTTTTTTTTGTAGTTTTCTATGTAAAGATCTTACACATCTTTTATTAGATTTAGTTCTGAGCGTTTTATACTTTTGATGCTATTATAAATGGTTTCTTTATATAGCTTTTTATTTTTCTGTTTGTTGCAAGTACAATGTGGCAATTTTAAGACAAGTCAACAAATTCCCTCACTCTTCCCATGGAGTGGGGGTCTAATAACTTTCCCCTATAAAAGGGATGGGTTTAGTGAATGGTTTTTAACAAATAGAATATGGCAGAAATGACACATGGCTTCTGAGTCTAGGTCATGAAAGTTGATACAACTTGTGCCTGGCTCCCTCTCTTGGGTTATTTGTTTTTGGAACCCTCAGCCACTAGGCAAGAAGTCCCAGGCTGTTGTGCTTTAAAGAAGCCTGAAGTACAATCAAAAAGAATGAAATCTTGCCATTTGCAACTGCATAGATGGAACTGGAGAGTATTATGCTAAGTGAAATTAGTCAGTCAGAGAAAGACAAAAATCATATGACTTCACTCATATGAGGACTTTAAGGGACAAAACAGATGAACATAAGGGAAGGGAAGCAAAAATAACATAAAAACAGGGAGGGGGACAAAACAGAAGAGACTCATAAATATGGAGAACAAACAGGGTTCCTGGAGGAGTGGTGGGAGGGGGGATGGGCTAAATGGATAAGGGGCACTAAGGAATCTACTCCTGAAATCACTGTTGCACCATATGCTAATTAATTTGGATGTAAGTTTAAAAAAAATAAAATTAAAATAATTTTTTTTAAAAATAAAGAAGCCTGAAGTAACTGACACAGAGAATCCATACACAGCAACCCCGAGACTAAAAAGGAGAGTAAGATGGCTTGCCAGTCTCCAGTTGGATCATCCCCCTGCGGTTCCAGTTCTAGCCACTGTTTGGCTACAGCCATATGAAAAACTCTGGACCATCCAGCTGAGCCCTTCCCAAATCCTAAATGTACAGAAACTATTAGAGATTATTAGTTGGCAATGTAGATCTGGAACATATATATATTTTTGTACACTGCCCTTGTATTCAGCAACATTGCTAGACTCACTTAGGCTACCAATTTATCTGTAGATTCTGTGGCTTTAAAAAATATATATACCACATTCTGTCTCATTTGTAACAATGAGAGTTCTTTCCTTTTCAATCCCTATACATTTATTTCTTTCTCTTGCTTTGCTGCACTGGCTAGTATTACCAGTAGTGTTGGAAAGAAGTAATAATAACAGACATCCTTATCTCATTCCTGATCTCAGAAGGAAAGCTATCAATATTTCACAATTGATTATAGAGCTTGCTATCATTTGTTGTTTAATTTCATTACGTTTTTTTGTTTTGTTTTGGGTTTTTTGTAGACACCTCTGCTGTGGGCTGGGGAAGTCAATCTTCACAGCAATCCTCTGGGTCAGCAAATAAGACTACTTTGGCCATTTTGCAGATGATAAGAATAAGGTCCAGGGAGGAATGCTCAACATCACAGTCTTAATAGCAGGACTAATTAGCAGTACGTAAACCTAGATATCTCACCTGGAGCACTTCCTGATGCCCATATTTCCACAGTCTTGGTCTCACTAACTCTGACCAGAGCTATAGAACTACATCCATGAGAGGCTGGAGGCCATGTGCAATGAATCAGCTACAGACAGCCATTGGCTTCTTTAAGGGTCTGCCAGGAGCAACACCACCAACACAGTCACTTTTGTCCACTCCCTTCCCTAAGGAGAGGGTCAGCACCAAGGAGGTCTCCGGGAAGGCCAGGAGGGAGCCCAGCAAGGAAGTCACGCAGACCCAAAGCTTGGACTTGCCCTTTCACGTTGGCAGTTGATCAGATAGGAAGTTGATGACTCAGTTCCCCCAAAGAAATAGCCAGCCTCATTTGTTGTCCTGAGGATGGGAGTCGGGCTTGAGCCTTCCTCTCTTCCTCTTGACCCCATACAGAATCTGAGAGAGGGGAATCTCAGGTGTCACCCAGTGACCAGCTGGCTCAGGACAGCTTGGTCATGCCCTGCCTGCAGCAAGCCAGTTAGGGGACCCAGAATATCTGCTTGTACATCTTCCAGTTCTCAGCTTCTAGTATCATAAATAGCTGAGATATCAGAATACATATATGTCTTAATATGTTTTATTATGTAGATATGGCAAGGCAAACAGATCAGGAGACAATGGTCATTGAAAAGACAGTTTTTTACAGCTCCCAAGAGGAGGAGGCACACCATGCCATGGAGGTGGGGTGGGGCAGGGCACACAGGAAAGCATATGCATTGTTCAGGAGGCAGAGGGAGAGAGGAGAAGTGTGGGCAAAAGCGTTTACTGTCTGGAAAAGAACTTCTGTGGAAAAGAACAGGCGAGGCAGGAAGATTTAGGATTGGCTAATTCGAATAATTTCAGTGGGCTCTGGGCCTAGGGACTATCCCTCGTTGTGTGGTACCTGGCCCTGGGTGATGAGGGCAGGTGGATAGCCAGCAGCATGGGGTGTGAGAGCTCAGTAAAGGAGGAGGTTGCTGGTACGGGCTCTGGATTGGCTGGTGTACATTTGAAAACTACATGCACAGCAGAGCTGTTGACTATCTCTAGGAACTGGCTAACCCTAGAAGGGGCAGTCCGTCCAGGGTGTGCAAGGCCCCAGATGTCAAAGCATCAAATACAGAAAAGACATGGTTAATACAAGGCACGTCCACTTAGCCATGGGATCCCAGAGAGAAATGAGTCCTACTCCAACTATGGCCCCTTTACCTGAGGAATGTCTTGGCTTTAAATCAAAACAGCCAACATTTCAGAAACAACTGTGGCAGAGAAGCTATGTAGCCAGCTGTGGGAGTCCTTAGGTCTCATCATTAATACTCTGTCTCATCCTTCTTATGGGCATTTGGAGGAATTATACTTCCCCCCCCCCGCCCCCCTTGCACTTAGGTATGACAGCATGACTCGCATTAGCCACGGGAACATAAGTGGAAATGCTATTTGTCCCTTCTGGGCAGGAGCTTTAAGGATCTGGGCATATTTGACCCTATTCTCTTTTCTGTCCACCATGGAAACACTAACAAATTCCAGCTCTGCCTCTAGGACCCAACTCAAGTGACACCTCTTAATGAAGACTTGGCTGCAAGACTCCAACTCAGTGTTTCAATCTGCTGCCCCAATAACGGCCTGCACACAGAAGTGTTACCAAACCATAATAATGCATTTGCTCCATGAGTATCTTCAGGGCAGGGACAAGGGCTCACTCATCTTGGTGCCTCCAGGGATTAGCACAGGAGCTAAGACAGCATGGATGCTTCATGCCCTCTTCCAGGGGAGACAGAGCTTTGAACGACCTTCCCATCTACACACACACACACACACACACACACACACACACACACGAAGAAGTAGCCTCTAAATGGTTCAGATTCCAGGATACACTTACCGGTGAGCAGGTGGGGGGAGGGGGTCACAATTTAGAAGCCCAGCTATGGCTGCTCCTTTGTCTCTGCATTCCTGGTGGCCACTAAGATCTGACTTGGGTTAAGATGTGGTGAGACGTGTTAAGCTGGATTGGGGTGTGGAAGACGGAGGAACCCAGGGGAAAGCTCACCTCTCTGAGTTTAGCAGATCCTGACACAAGGATCCTAGTGCAAGTAGCTGATTGGAGAGTGATCCCAGGACACACAGGCAGGGGGGTGGGAAAGTAAGAGGAGAAAAGGAAGACAGTCAATAAAAGGTAAATGACCACTGTGGAAAATTAACTCCACTGCACAATTCTGGAAAACAACGTGGAACACGTGCCCAGAGTTATCTCACTTGAGGGGCAAGGAGTTGGGTCTTTACCCACCAACTCCTAAAAGTTTTGGTTGCAGGCTTTTCCCAGAGGACCTTAATTCCCAGGCAGTTCAGCCTGGCAGGCAGAATGGGGCTCTGGCAACCAGAGAAAGCCATTAGACGAAGAGACACAGGTACCAGCACTCAGCAGCTGGTCGTGTGCTGGAGTGGTGAGGTTTGTGGGGATGTGGATAGAGCACCGAAAGTGTCTGCCACAGGGCTCCGGGCCATCCAGTCACAGGGCAGAACTCCCGCTCCCTCAGGCATGCTCACTCTATGTGTGTGCATGTTCTTTGGGCACCTGGTTGAGGTGGGTGACTACCATCCGGGGCAGTAGCCAGGCATTCCTAGGGCCCTGGCCATCGTGTCCCCAGCATTCCAGTCTGTCCTTTATCTCTGAGAAGCAGCCAGCATGGCACACAGCTCCCATTCCAAACGTCTGCTGGGCCAAAGAGCAAATGGACCAATGCCCACGCGGCAGAGGCTTTGGCACAAGACGATTCACTCGGGCCCCTACGCAGAAAAAAAGCGTGAGATGCCAAGGGCTCCGAATTCAAGTCCTGAGTTCTTTTCAACTCCCTGTTTGACCTTGGCCAAGTCACTACACCTCTTTGAGTCTCAGTTTCCACTTCTGCAAAATGGGGTGGTAATGCTGACTCCATGGGTTTGTTGTAAGAAGCAATGATGAAATAGCAAAGCACTTTAAATCTCTGAAGCACTATTAACTTGTGAGTCATTAAGTGATGTTTTCCTAGTCAAGGATTCTTTAGTCCCCACCCTTGAATTCCTCTCCATCTTTCCTGAAAGGCAATGCCAAGGCCCATCTGGGAGATTCCACGCTCCTCGGGGTTTCCCACAGAGAGGAAGTGAAGGCTGGTTGTAAGGAGTAAAAGTGGAGAGTCCATGGGAAGTTCATGGAGCACCTGCTGGGAACCAGCACCTGAGCTTTTGGGACGCTCTCGCCAGCCTTCAAAGTGAATGATATTTATAAAGCATTTTTTACAAATGAGGAAACTGAGGCTTAGAGAGAAGGCCTGGAGCCTCGGCCATACAGCCAGAGCCAAGACTTCTTCTTCCTTTTGAGTGCAGTTGATGCACAATGTTACATCAGTTTCAGGTGTGCAACATAGTGATTCCACAAGTTGACACATTACGGCGTGCTCACCACAAGTACAGCTATGGTCTGTCCCAATATATTGCTGTTGTAACAGCCAGGACTTCTTGGAGCTAGGATTCATAGTTGAAATCCATGCTCCTTCTACAACACACTACACTTGAGTTTAAATTACATGGTGCGTATTGTCTTACAATACAAGGAGCTTCTAACGGGTGAGTTATCTGAAACACACTCCCTGAGAATTGTCAAGGTCTGAACTTTGTCTGCCAAGTGCACACCTGTGTATTAGAGTGTGCTGGTTAAATACGGAGAGAAGCCAAGAAAGTTAAATGTGACTGAACCCCATTCAAAAAAGAAAAAAGAAATCACTGGGTGCAGCTATCTGCAGGGAAATCAAAAGAAGCATGCCTAACAGCTAAGAACTACTGAGTGCCAGACGTGTGCCAGACTCTGTGCTAAGTGCTGTACCTCTAGTCATCTTGATAAAACCCCATGAGGTAGGTACTACTATTATCCCTGTTTTCCAAGTAAGGAAAATTCGGCACAGAGAGGCCAAGTAACTTACGTACAGTTAGTACATACATCTTGTGGCCAGGATTGGCTCAAAGCCCACACTCCTGACTGCTGGACCTCACTACACCTCTGATCTTACATATAAATTTCAGCTTCAGCAAAAAAGAAAACCCTGTTCATGTTTTTATTGGAATTACATTTAATTGATAAACTGGGGAGAACCAAAATTTCTTAATAAAGCCTTTCAATCTATTGAGGCTGCATATATATTTATAAATTATATTTTAATATGTTTAATACAATGTATATTTAATTTATGTAATGTAAATTTAATGTAATGTATTTAAAATATTCCATAGTCAATATATATTTGACAGTGTAATATATATTGACAATAGTCAATACAATATATATTTTTATATAGATTTATATATGCACATGTACATATGTGTGTGTGTATATATGTACACATATATCAACATATAAGGATACTAGGAAAACTTTGAATGCTTCTCTTGTACCCAAGAAACTTACAAATTCTCTTACTTGTGCCAACGGTTTTTTTTCTTTCTGTAGATTAGCTTGGATTTTCTGTGTAAATGATCATGTAATCTGCAGAGAGAGAGATTCTTCCTTTCCAAGCATCTTACCACTTGTTTTTCCTTACTGCATTATCCATCACCTCTAGAATCAATGTTAAATAGAAGTGTTGATGTCAGGAATTTTTGTCTTATTATTTACTTCAATAAACACACTGTTTACATTTAAGCCATTAAGTAAGATACTTCTGTGAACTTTTGGTAATTCTTCTTATCAATTAATAGTATCTTTTTGTTTTTAGTCTGCTAAGAAATTTTTTTCTGGCATTAGTTAGGGTTTACAATGCTTTTTGAGCATCTATTGAAATAATCATTTGGATTTTATCTTCTAAGCTATTATTGAACCATCCTTGAATTCCTGGCAAAAACTGCTGGAACTTATATATGGTTGTAATTTGTTTTCTTAATTCTGCTAAATTCCACTTGATATTATTTCATTTAGAATTTTCATTTAGAAAATTATTTCAGTTTATAACTATGTTAATAATTAAAATTGGTTGTACTTTTTTTATGCTGTTGTTGCCAAATTTTGCATGTCAAGGTTATCATTATTTTTGCCTAGTGACTTGGGGAAGAAGAATTTTAGTAACTGGTTCAACTTCTTAAATTATAATTGGATCATTATGTCTTATATTTTTCTCCAGTAAGTGTTGGTAAACTATACTTTTTTAGAAAGTTGTTCATTTCCTCTAACTTTTCAAATGGATTGGTGCAAAGGTACCTTTAGTACTATTTTACAGTTTTATAAATCCTTCTGTATCACTTCCAGTTCTGGAGTGAATAAGTCACAGGGATGAAAGGCACAGCATAGGGAATATAGCCAATGGTAACTGTAACAGTGTTGTATGCTGACAGGTGGTGGCTACACTTGCCGTGAACACAAGCTGTAGAGACTTGTCAAATCACTAAGTTGTACACCTGAAACTAATGTAACACTGTGTGTCAACTATACTTCAATAAAAAAATTCTACTGTATCTATTATCAATGTTTTTTTTCCTTTTTTCTTTTTTTTAAAATGTTTTTTTAATGTTTTTTTTTTTTATTTATTTTTGAGACAGAGAGAGACAGAGTGCAAGTGGGAGAGGGGCAGAGAGAGAGGGAGACACAGAATCCGGAACAGGCTCCAGGCTCTGAGCTGTCAGCACAGAGCCCGACGCGGGGCTCGAACCCACGAACCATGAGATCATGACCTGAGCTGAAGTCAGACGCTTAACCGACTGAGCCACCCAGGTGCCCCTCCTTTTTTCTTAATCAATCATGCTCAAGGTTTGTCTATGTCACTAGACTACATTTTTTCTATATTCTATATGTCACTAGACTATATTTTTTCATATTCTATATTTTCTGTATTTTCCTTTACTCTAAATTTTCTACAGTTACTTGGGTTTTTTTATATTAACATTAAAAAAATTTTTAACATTTATTTATGCTGGAGAGAGAGAGACAGAGTGTGAGCAGGGGAGGGCAGAGAGAGACGGAGACACATAATCTGTAGCAGGCTCCAGGCTCTGAGCTGTCAGCACAGAGCCCCATGTGGGGCTTGAACTCAGACCACAAGATCATGACCTGAGCCGAAGTTGGGCGCTTAACTGACTGAGCCACCCAGGTGCCCCTAATAATATTTTTTAAAACACAGAAAATAGTTATAAAGTAACTGGAACTTAGCTTTTGGCAAATACTCATTAAGTTTATATAGGAAAATATTTTTGAGCACATGGCAGAGACTAGTCAATTATAACTGAGACATAGTTTATCCTCTCAAGGAGCTTACAGCTGAACTGGGGAGACAGACAAGCAAATAGTCACTTAAATACAATGTGATCAACATAAGAAAGGTGAGTACAAAGTGGAATGGGAACAGAAAGGAGGGCTTCCTGAAGGAAGTGATGTTGAGTGGGGCACGGCAGGATGAGTAGGAGTTAGGCAGATGAAAAAGATGGGTGTCTCTTAGCTCTACCCTTGGGCCCATTGTCAGTTGACCCACCTGGTATTTTCTATCACCTACAGTGGCCTCAGTCATGTACTGGCCTGGACAAAGGAGAATAAAGATAGAAATGGTTGCTACTTTTCACCTTAAGGAAGAATTTGGCAAAATTCCTTATAGTGACAGTTACTCCCAACTGCTGGTGGCTTTGTAGAGGCACAACCTTATGGGAAACATCAGTACATTAAAATAAAAGATGTACAACTTTCTGACCACTCCCTTCCAAGTCTCCTCCGGGAGGCGTCAGGAAATCATCCTGCAGAAGCCCTAATCTCCTAGCCCAGAGGAGTGAGACTTATGTCCTAAATAGGACAGAGACAGCAGTTTGGTTAATGGACATGAAAAGAAGGGTTTCACAGTCCCGCAGTGCTGACAGCAACCACTTAGCTGTGGACTCTCTCAAAGAAACCATTTATTGAGCACTTACTACATATTAAGCGTTTGACATGTATTACTCCCCTAATCCTCCCAGCCACCTATGGGAGGTTGCTCTTACCATCCATCTCTAGGCTAAGTCAGGAAAGCAAAGCTCAGAGAGGTTAGGTGAGGTTAGCCCTACACAACTCTGGCCCTGAGACTCAACCCAGACAACCTGGCTCTGGAACTCTGATCCACCAGCTCATATGGGTTCATGTCCCCAGCACATGGGAGGAGAGCAGACCCTGGGTGACCAAAGGGTGAAGTGAGTTACAGAAGAATGAATTACTATGAAGACCAGGAAGCAACATGGGAAGTAATTATACTGTAATAGTAAGTGTGAAGCAAATGACAAAATGGTATGTGTGTGTGAGAGAGCTTGTGTGTGGCAGGGCTTGACTTGGGAGGAGCACGGGGGAACTTTCTGGAGTGACCATAGTGTTCTATACCTTCATAAAGGTTTGGATTACATAGGCAGATGCGATTGTCAAATCTCAGTTAATGAACATTTAAGATTTGTCCATTTCATTGCATGTAAATTTCAAATCAAAAGAAAAAATGTAAACAAATTCTGGACTCTCGTTAATGATTTCATACTGATGTGTTTCAGGGTCAAAGGATGTGCTTGAATTGCGTCCAGGAAAAAAAAAATAAGATGGACGATGGATGGACAGAGAAATGGCTAGATGGATAAATGTATTATGATAAAGCCAGGAGAGTAAAATGCTAACGCTAACTAATCTAAGCAGTGCATAGTCAGGTGTTCACTTGTAACATTCTTTCAACAGTGTTTGTTAAACTGTCCAAAATAAAACGTTGGAGGGGGCGGGGATGTCTCCAGTGTTGCACCAGCTACTGTGAGAAGACATTTGTATTGGACACTTTCACCTGCCTGCTGCTGTTTACTATGCTTTCTCCTTTAAAACAACACAAAGATAGCCCTTCCTCCCTCATTTCATCCAGCAAATAGCAACAAAGTGCCAACAAAGTGCCCAGTTGGCAGCAAATCACTTCTCGGATTTCTCCTCCCCCATAAAGCTCTGCTCACCCCCTTTCCCCATACAGCATCGGTTAGTGCCTGTGATGGGCACTGTCTAGACCCCAAGGAAAGGCTGAGTAGAGTTGCATGGAGATCACACGCACACGGGCACCCCCACTATACCAACACCCTTGCAGACAAGAACCTCATTTATCTTTGCATCCCCCGCCCCAGCTCTTGGGCTGGCATGGAGTGGATCATCCACGACTGCTGAAGGAGTGCAGAGACAGAGACGAGGAAAAAGTGTCCTGGGTTCAGCAAGTGCAATTGCAGACGATTTTTTTTTCAAACTTTCTGTAATGGTGTCCAGTTGCCTTTTGGATAAGAAGAACCCACAGCTTGCTCCAACGATGGCTTTTTACCCATTGAGGGAGGATGAAGCAGCATGCTGACTGGCAGTGATGTTTGCTTGCTTGGTTATGTGTTTATCGCTGGCTTGTTTTCATTTCATTTGCCACATTGTTTCTTTAAAATATCCAGAGAGGGAAACCACTATACATAAAGAAATTTGAATTTTTGATACCCGCTTCCCATCTGAAATGTCACTTGCACGCTAAGTCTGTGTCCCTGAGTTGCTGTGGCAACCTCTGCAGCACTCTTTGCCCGGGGTGACAAAGGGGCCCTTTGTCAGCCGGGAGGCCAGGTCTGGGTGCAGGGACATCCTATTCAGCCCATCATGACAAAGGAGCACACGTCCCCCTCTCGGAGCAGGGCAGCGGCCGGCCTGATTATGCCTGTGCCGTTGACAACCCTCCATGGGGAGACTGAGAAAAGCAATCCCCTATTATTGGCATCTTTGAACCAAAGTTGTTTTTCTCTTTTCTCTCTCTGTGCCGTTTGCTGTACAAAAACCCCTGCAAAGGGCCCCACTCATGCTCCTGAAAAGAAAAACACCAATTGTAAGGCCTCCCTGGAAGAGGGATGAGGCTCCCAATCTTAATTGAATCTCCTAAACTTGGTTATTAAAATGGCAACTCTAGCAGCAGTAGGTGAGCAGATGGGCTCTTCAAATTTTAGCAAGCAGCCTGGCCCCGGCCCAGAAAGGGAGCCTGACTGCCCTCGGCTCTGGGGTAGCCTCTGTACTTGAGAGCAAGGGGCTTGCGTTAAGGGCAGCCCCCCACTCCGACCAGGTACTCCATCCGATCAGACCTGGGGCTCAAGTGCATTCAGCCTGGGACGCTCCTCCCTCCTCAAAGGTGCAGTGGGGAATTGGGGGGCGGGCGGTGGTAGATAGTGCCCGGCCCAGGCTGGCTGAGCTGGTCACCTGAGAGGAAGGCCTAGCTCTTAAAGGTCACGGGAGGGTAGGAAACAGCATCCAGCCCGGGCTGCTGCCCTCCTCCCGCTCCCAGAGCCGTGGGCTCCACGCCCTGTACCTGCCAGGTTAGGCCCATTTGAGGCTCTCAGAGCCCCTTTTCTTCCCCCTGTCGCTCCTCTGAGCAGAATCACCACTTCACACTTCTCTCTGTCCCAGTGATGTGTGTGGAAGCTGAGACCCCAGCAGAGCCGGAAACAGTATCTTGTTACTCAGTGTGCACCAGGGGCCAGCACAGGGCCTGGCACACGGCATGTACTCAGACAGCGTTTGTTGAACCAACGAATCATGACTGATTTTATCTACAGTGTGGACTCATTGCATCCTATCAACCACTTTTTCAGGCTGAAGCCATTTCCTCATCTGATTCCATTTCCTGCTCTCCTCTGTGGCCAGGTCCAGGGCTGAGGCAGGCTACCAAGATGGCAGAGGTGATCCTTGCCCTAGAGCAGCTGCGTTTAGACAGATGTGTGGGCAGACACAATAGTGGAAGGCAGTGAGTGCCAAAGGGGGTAACCCGGGGGCTGCAGGTATTGGGGATGGAGGCTGCAGGAGGTAAGAAGGGAGGATGGAAGGAATACAGATGGACTTGCAGGATAAAGACCTTCCCAAACAAAGTCTTGGGAATGACCGGGGCTGGCTGAGCTTCAGTCAGAAGAAACAGTAAAAGCAAGGGCAGAGTGGTATGAAGTAACTTGTTACACGCAGAGCACCCCATGAAGCCAGCTATTGGTAGAGAAGATAGAACCTGGAAGACAGGGTCTGGATATAGCTGGAGAGGCAAAGCCAGAGGGAGGAGCCCACAACTGGGGCTTAGGAGCTCAAAGCCAAGGTGACCATGCACAGTTGTATAGGTTGAGTACTGTACAAAGGAGGTGAGTGGAGTTGAAATCCAGCCTGCATTCTGCTAGGGAATAAAAGCCCCTCCTCCCAGTTGTCAGTGGGCAAGGCTTAGCCAGGCTCACCCTGCTGTGTCAGGAATTCTTCCATTATTGCTCAGCAACTCAGTTACAAAGTATAAGATCTTTGAACATGTTTTTAAACACTATCAACTCTGCCCTGTGTTCATTACATTTCCCTTTGTCCTGAAGTTGGACCCACACAAAAACATCTCCTCCATTAAAAATTCAATGGGACTCGTACAAAGTGACAGTGGATTAAATAGCTGCATTTGGTAAAAGTCTTTCTGTCTGTCCCCCACCCCTCACCCCCCCTCCCCCGCCACACACACACCTTTTTCTGGCCCAGCACCAAAAGTCAAATGCCAAAAAGGCAACTGATCTCAACTGCTTTGAAACAGACTGTGTCACAAAGGCTGTTTCACTTTGGATACTCTGTGACCCTGTTTTGGGACCTCATATTAAACTAAATAAGCCAGGGGCGCCTGGGTGGCTTAGTCGGTTGAGCATCCGACTTTGGCTCAGGTCATGATCTCACAGTTTGTGGGTTTGAGCCTTGCATCAGGCTCTGTGCTGACAACTTGCTCACAGCCCCCCCCTACCCCCCACCCCCACCTCACTCTGATGCCCAGCAAGGCCTCAAGTCCCCTAGGTTCATTCTCTGAGGGGAAGAGGACTCACAGGACTCCTCCTGGTCCCCATGATGACCACTTGGGGAAGGGGAAGGAGCCGTAGGGTCCGGGGTGGGCCCCCTGGATGGAGGATTGGTTTGGGGACAGGAGGGTTCAGCTTCTGGTATTTAGAAACATCCTGATGGCCCAGCCTGCCCACTTGCAAGCTACTAGTAGGGGTTCAAAGAGGCGAACACCTGTAAGAAGTGGGGGTGGACAGAGCCTAAGGCTCTTCCTTCCCCACCTAAGTATTTATTTGCCCCCCAACTTTATCCCTACTCCTAATTAATAGTAATGATATTAACCCTTTCCTTCATATATATTTTATTTTTTTTAATGTTTCTATTTATTTTTGAAGGAGAGAGAGAGAGACAGAGTATGAGCGGGGGAGGAGCAAAGAGAGAGGGAGACATAGAATTTGAAGCAGGCTCCAGGCTCCAAGCTGCCAGCACGGAACCCAGTGTGAGGCTCAAACTCACGAACTATGAGATAATGACCTGAGCCGAAGTCAGACGCTTAACCAACTGAGCCACCCAGGCGCCCCTCTTCGTACATATTTTAAAAGTTTTTCTTCCACATTGGTATTTATCTTTTAACTGTATAACTTCTTTTGTTCTGTAGAAATCTATCTTCAGGCAATTAAATGGTGCATCTTTTCCTTTAGTTTTTCTAAAGTTTTCTAAAATATTCTTTTTTTTTTTTAATACTGCATGGATTTACAGATCCATTTTTTTTTTTTTCTCTTTTCATCTTTGATCTAGTTCTGAAGTTTATTTTGGAGTAAAGACCTGAGAATAGTTTCTAGCTTAACTTTTTAATCCAAATGACTAGCCAATTTAGATACGAGTTACTGAATAATTCATCATTTCCTTCCCAAAGGTGAAACACCAACTTCCTTCTATGCCCAACAGCTAGGGGTCCTTGGGTCTATACCTACACTCTGGGCTCTGTTCTCAGCATCCATGTCTCTTTTGTGGTTTTCATTACTTTACAACATGGTTTGGGAAAAGGATAAGGTAAGTCCCACTGATTATGCTTCCTTTTCAGAAAATTTCATTCTATTTCTTCATACCCATTGTTCCAGATTTACAATAATCTCATTAAATGCCATCAATGTGAGGGTATGTGTATGTGTGTTTATTGGGATTACATTGAATTAAAGGCTAATATAAGAAGAACGAACATCCTTATAATACTAAATCTGCTTATCCAGATAGGAAGTCCTATTGTTTACTTACCATTATATTTATTAAGGTCCTATTTTACATCCTTCAGTGCAAATTCATCATTTTCTCCGTATAAGACCATTTCCTGATCTTGTTTCTAAGAATCCTCCTTGCTGCACTTTTTACTTGACTTTCAGGACACCACACTTCTCTGTTCTTCCTTCTACCTCTCAGGTCACTCCTTTTTGGTATCTGTTCTGGTTCCTTCTCTTCCCCCAGAACCTCTTAACATTGGACCCTGGAGCCCAGACTTAAAACTCTCAAGGATTCTACCAAGTGAGTAATTCCATGGTAAATATTGTGTAAATGGGTCTTCCCATGGTTTGTGTATTTTCCTCCTTATGATTCCTCACCAGTGCGAACAGTGGACATAAGAGCCACGGAGGGTACAACTCCTCATCATGTCCATACCAACAACAGCTGTGTGGTTTCCTTCAGGGTTAGCTGGGTCCAGAGCACAGAGTTTTGGGAGACTGGGGTAAGAAAGCCCCTTTGTCTTCAAGTTAAGCTTTCAGGTTGCTCTATAAGTACAGCAATCTCGATTTGAAATGCAAACGCAGGAGCAACATTTAGAAGGAAATTGTGGTAGACTGCAAAAATGGCCCCTCGTCCACATGTGGAAAAATGATCTCTGGAGTATGTCAGTCCTAATTTCAAAACTCAGCTTTTCTCTCAACTCATGGTGTGGTCTTGGAAAAAAATAACTCATCTTCTGAACTTTCATTTCCTGGTCAATAAAGTGAAGACAAGAACGCCTAGATGTTGCAGGCAATTCATTTATTCATTCAACAAATATATATTGAGTGTCTGGCATGGTTTTAAATACTGGGGATCCAGTAATGATAAAAGAGACAAAAATCTATGCCTTTGTGGAACTTATATTATCAGAGTTCAGACAACCACAAAATAAACAAAATAATGAGAGCTAGTAGTAAGTGCAAAAAAGAAAAATAAAGCAGGAACATGGAATGGAGGAAGGGGGCTGCACCTGAGGGGGACATTTGTGGAAGGACTCCCATTAAGGTGGCAATGAACAGGGAGATCGTGCAGATGTTAACAGCACTTATTCAGGAGACAGGTGACAGTGGCTTAGGATGCAGCGGGAACCATGAGGAAGGTAAAGCTATCTTACCATGAGTGTGGAGAGGACCAAAACGTTCAGCCCGAGAGACTGCAAGAATTGCCATGAAGTGAGTTGCCCCTGAGACTGACGGTGGAACAGCACTGGGGAGATCGGGAACTTTGCTGGGACAAATCCCGCCGGAGAGGAGTGTCCACTTCGAAGCGGAGAGAGCCGGCAGGTAGCTGGATACATGGGTCTGGAGCTCAGGGCAGCAGCCCAGACCAGCAATAGAAATTTGAGGTTAAATAAGGGAGTCAAGTAAAGTGTGGAAACCATTGTGAGCCTGAGAGAGACAGACAAGTCTATGCTGGGCACTTGGCTAGGCTCACTCTTCGCTAGTTTGCTCCAACAGAGCAGTGTGCACACTTGAAACTGATGCCTCTGCAAACTCACACATTTTTTTTTTTTTTTTTTTACATGTCACAGTCCTTGCAAGTCTCTCAGAGATGGGTTTCAACAAACGGTGTCCCTCAGGAGGGCCTGCAGCGCTTTCTTCCAGTACCCATTCTCCAAGTAGTTGGGTCCTCATGGATTTCCACTCAACGGATCTAGGTCTTTGTTTCATAAAAGTTCCCCAGGTGATTTTCGTGGACACCTCAGTGTGGCCAGAACCTTGAATGCTGAACTGCTCGTGCCAAGAAAAAAAGAAGAAAACAACTGGAAACAATCTAAATATGCAAATAAGAGAGGTGAGCATCCTTAGCCTCATTTTACAGATGAGGAATCTGCAGCTCGGAGATTAAACAACTTCCCTGAAATCGCATAGCTGATGACTGGCAGCCAGGAACTGACACAGGCTTTAGGATCAAATGCGTGTTCTTGTCACCACACCACTTTGCTGCTGGTCACTCATAATCCCGCTGAGATAGGGAAAGCTGTTCGTGCGGTCTGAGTGACAGAGACATGTCTCAGCCAACTCTTCGGCATGGAAGAGGTAGGGAATCGGTCAGTGTGTCTCAGATCCTGGTGCAGTCAAAATCCCCGGGAGCATCCCTGTGCCTCGGTCCCGAAAGTTGGCGTGTTGGGTCTGGGAAACACAGAGTTAGATGCAAAGTGCTCGCCGACCCAAATAGTCATTCTGTAAAATCTTTCTCCCACCTCCCTGGATGCCCAGCCCCAGATCATAAACCTCCCCCACCTCAGTGCTGGTCCTTGGGATCCTGGCAGGAGAGGGTTAAAGTCCCGAGAACCCAGGGGCTCTTCTCTCAGGAGAATGGAATGTGGAGGGGAGCGAGCTGAGCTGCTGGCTGTCCAGTGCTGAGCATGGCCATTGTTGCAGAACAATTGACCTCAGGGAACAGAACAGCAGACGCTAATTACGGGACACTTGTGTTATCCTGTCATTATGAGGCCTCTATGACCATTAACACAAGAAGCGAAGTTCACTGGCTTGCTTTGGTCATAACTTTCCCTAAACTGCTCTCTGCTCAGGGGTCTGAAGGAGTAAAACTATTAACTCAAAGCATCAGAAAAAACCCAGCTCAGAGATTCTCTAGTTCTGGTTATATTAAAATGTCCCCGATGCTTGACAGACATGCAGACTCTCAGCTCCACTTCTAGAAACGTGCATTTGGTGGATCTGAGTGGAAATGAAGGTAGTTTAGCCATTGACATTCATAGAAATCCAAATTCAGCCCTCCTTGGAAGCTGGCAGAGGTCCTGGAAACCACACTGGAGCTTTCTAGTATCTGCTCCCTGGCAAGGACTCTGAGGGCCTGCTGACGCTGTCTGAGCCTGTGAGTTAGTAAACTCATCCTCAACCACTGACATCCCCATCCTAGCTCACCAGGAACACCAAGTCAGATGACTATTTTTCTGCTCACACACAGCCTCGGGTCTGGTGGGAAGATAAGAATCAGACGGGACAACAAGACAAAACTGGCCTGATGAGGGCGCTGAGGAGGGGAGAGAATGGACGAGGAAAGTGACCTCATCTGGGAGTCCCTTGATCTCTGACCCCTGAGTTAGTCAGGTGACTTCACGCAAGAGTCAGAACCAAATAGCAATCTAGCTTGGGCAAAAAGAATCATCGATGGGTGAATTTGCTTACTGTGGAAAGAGCTGCAGCTGGCCTCAGAAATACCCAGATCCCAAAGTTAAATGCCTCCAGAACCCAGAGAGGCTTCACTCTGAGGTGGGCTTTCTGGGCCCACTAGAAACCCACCAACACCAACACCCTGCCTCGCACTGCCAGCTCTCCCACCTGAGAGATGCCGTTATCTCTTCCTTTAATTCGAATTTAAAATCTCCCAGGAAGGCTTCTGATTGGTCCAGGGAAGTAAGCTGCAATGACTGACATCCCACACAAGCCAAGGGCGGAAGCAGGACAAGAAGCCTCTCCTCCAAAAGAGAGGAATGCTGGGCTAAGCAAAATCTGTCCTCTGTGGCTCTTCACATACCCTATTGCATTTCAGCCTCACAACCACAGAGTGAGATAGGCAGACTGAGTCACCATTGTGACAGCTGACCAAACTAAAACTTGAAAAGTTGAAGCGACTTTCTCAAGGTCACACAGCTGGTCAGTGGCAGGTCTCCTGTATCTCAGCTCCATGGTCTCTGCTGCGTTGTGTGGAATGGCAGGTTCGATGCCCCGTCTGAAGGGTGAACCAAAGACGGATGGTAGACGCCGGGGGAGAACTGCACAGGAGGCCGAACAGGTAAGTTGGGACCGTATTCTGGAGAGATAGGAGTGTCAGACCAAAACTCAGGCTCTTGTTTAGAATGCAATGGAAAGCCAATCAAGATTTTTGAACAGTGCTTTAATATCAGATTTTTGGCGCAAACCCAGACCTCTCAAAAGAAATAGGCAATGATACAGCATACACAAAACCAGCAGAAACAACAGATAAAGAGATGGTCCCACAGCAACTCTGGATTTTGGAGTACTCAGATACAAATGTAAAATAAAAGGAAACATGAAGAATTTCATTATAGGACTGGACATTTTATTTATTTATTTATTTATTTATTTTTCATGTTTTTAATGTTTATTTTTGAGACAGAGGGAGAGAGACAATGTCAGCAGAGGAGGGGCAGAGAGAGAGGGAGACACAGAATCCAAAGCAGGTTCCAGGCTCTGAGCTGTCAGCACAGAACCAATACGGGGCTTGAACCCAGAAACAGGGAGATAATGACCTGAGGCCAAGTCTGACGCTCAACCGACTGAGCCACCCAGGCACCCCAGAACTGGACATATTTTTTAAATAAAAATAGCATAGTTGTAAAAGAACTCAATATTAATACTAGAGCCTTAAAAAGACAGTAACCAAAATGAGGAACCCTATGGATGGGGTTAAAGAACATAAGAGACCCACCAGAACACAGAATTACTAAACTGGAAGTCAGAACAAAAGAAAATACACAGAGGTATATTCACTCTGTAAGAGAAGAATGGAGGGAAGACGCAGGAAAGAGAACAGTGAGCATAGAGAATAAAGTGAGAATATCCAGCATATGTGTAATTGGAGTGTCAGGAGGAAAAGAAAGAATGGCCCTTAAATAATCCTTGAGGAGACAAGGGCTCAGAATTTTCCAAAACCGATGAAAGATATCAACCTATAGTTTCTGGAAGCATGGCAAAGACAAAGCAGAATAAATAAAAAGAATTCACACTTGGGCACAATAAACTGAAACTGCTGAAAACCAATAACAAAGAACATCTTTTGTAAACATCAAGGGAAGAAGACAGACTACCTTTGAAAGAGCAACACAGACTTACAACTGCCTTCTTAAAACCAGAAACATGAGCTGAAGAAAATTGAATGGCATCTTCAATATGCTGTAGGGGCCAAAAAACAAACAAACAACAACAAAAAAAAAACCCCTCCAACCTGGAGTTCTGTCTCAGAAGTCCTAACAAACACAAGATGTAGAAAATCTGTCATTAGTAGACTCACACAAAGAAAATTACCAGGGGTCTTGCAGAAGGAAAATGATCCGAGAGAAAAGCTCAGAGATGTAAGAAAGATGAAGAGCAATGGAAAGGATAAACATATGGATAGATTGAAATAAATTATTCTTTATAAAAAAAATAATAATGATAATGGCTTATGGGGCTCAAGATATATATTGAAATAAAATATGTGACAATAATAGCATATAGGCTGGGAGAAGGTAAGCAGTGCTGTGGGGTTCCCAGTTGCATTAACTGGGAAGAAGATAAAAGTACCCACTAACATTAGAGTTTGATAAATGAAAGATACATGCTATAATCTCTATGGTAGCCTTTAAAACAATAGTAAAAGAATGTATCATTACTAAGATAACAGAGGGGGAGAACACACACACACACACACACACACACACACACACACACACACACACCAAATCCAACAGAAAAAAATACATGACAGAAAAAAAGATAAATCACATAGTAAAATGGTAGATATAAACTCAAGTACACCCATAACTACATTAAATACACATGGGCTAAATGACCAAAATAAGAGACAAAGATAGACTATATAAAAAGTGTAACACTCATGCTATATGCTCTTTAACAAGAGATAGATCTAAAATAGGACACAGAAAAGTTGAAAGTGAGTGTGACCAAGCTATAGTTGGGAAGAGGAGATCTAAGCACAGACCTGAATGAAGTAAGAGTCCTGTGTGTATCTGGAGGGAAAGTATTTAAGGAAGAGGAGATAGCACAGGAAGAGGCATTTTCATGCAAGAGGAAGAAGCCAAGGATGGCTGGTACAAACTGAGGAAGAGCCAGCGTGGTAGGAATGAGCTCACAAAGACAGCAGCCAGGTTGTGAATGGTTTTAAAGACCACTGTCATTCTAAGTGCCATCTGTAGACCAAGAGCATGGGCGTCACCCGAAAGCTTAATGCAAAATCTCAGACTCTGCTCCAGAATTATGGCACCAGAATTTGTATTTTAACAAATCCCCTGATGATTTGAATGCCTGTTAAAGATGGAGAGGCACTGTTGTCAGCCACTTGAAGGCTTTGGATTTTATTCTACATGTGAAAAGAATCCACAGGAGGGATGTGAGCAAAGGACTCGTGTTTTAAAAAGGATCCCTCTGGCTGTTGTGTGGTGTGTAGGCTGTTTGGAGTCAAAAGTGAAAACAGGGAAGCCAGTGTTGACGCTTTTTACAAAAGTCAGAGAAGAGAGAGGAGCGCTGGAACCAGGGTGGGGGCGGTGGAGGAAGTCAGAAGTGGTCAGACTGGTGGTGAGTCTTGAAGATGGTTAATAGAACTGGGGAGGAATCCAGTGTGGGAGTTGATAAGGGAAAGAGAAGACTCAAGAATACCTTTTAGGTGTCTGAACGTGAGTAACAGGATGAATGATGTCATTGTTAATGGAAATGGGAAGGCAGAGGGGGAACAGTTCTGGAAGGGGCAAGAAGGTCCACAGCTACTTCTGTGTTCTGTTTTGGACATCATCAGTTGGAGATGCCTAATAGACATCAATCACATCAATCAGAGGTATTGAGTTGCCAGGTGAATATGTACCTGAAGATGAAGGGAATGGCAGGACTTGAGGTAGAAAATAGAGTGTATAAATGATATTTAGAACCCCTATCCTTAAAAGCTGCTGATTGATGGATCAAAATGTGCAACCAGAAAGGAGAAGATCATAAGAGGCAACTGAGAATAAGCAATAAAACTGATTTAGGATGAAATTCACTCCAAATATCATATATTTCTAAAAATTATCTCTCAGAAAAGAATTGCCCCAAATCTGAGTTCTTACAAAATCCCTCACATTATTGGGAATATATTCTCAATTTCCTTATTTTGAACAAAAATCCTGTTTGGGGAGGAAACATCAACCTGAAGTGACCTCAATTAATACTGGCTTGGGATGATTAGGGATGGCACCTGACAGAATCAGTAAATAAAGAAGGCAAAAGAAATTTGACACAGATTTAGTAATTATTGCTGGAGGTAGCACCTCACAATTACAAGTGTCACATGTCTTTGTAAACAAGCCTTTAACACTCACTTTAAAATCAATACAGGGAATGGTTGTCTGTGGAAGTCATGCACATATACCACTAGGACAAATTAAACAACCAAAACCCTGTCCTGACATGGATTATTGTGGCTTGGGATACAAATTTCAGTGATAGCAAAAATATAGATTCAAAGATTAATGTATGTCAAATGCCCCAAACGGAAGTAAAGACGATGTACTGTGGAGTTTCAAAACATGGCTTTACTGATGATGAAGACACGGATGTCCAAGATGCTGGTGAAGAGTCTGAATACAATTGTTTCTTAAAATGTAAGTGGAGGGGCGCCCGGGTGGCCCATTCGGTTAAGTGTCTGACTTCAGCTCAGGTCATGATCTCACAGCTCATGAATGCTGACAGCTCAGAGCCTGGAGCCTGCTTTGGATTCTATGTCTCCCTCTCTCTTTGCCCCTCCCCTGCTCATGCTCTGTCTCTATCCCTCTTTCTCAAAAATAAATAAACATTTTTTTAAAAGTTAAAAATATATACAAGAGGAAAAAAGCAGTACATTAAGTTGTGTGTATATGTAATGAAATTATCCCAATAAAATTTAGAAGTAAATATCTATTTCAATTACGTTGCAATGGTTTTTTATATGTAAGTTGGCCAAGAATTTGGAGACTATTCTAAATAGGAAAATGGATGGAGGTGCTTTACATTCTGATTGTCCTCAATTTAAGCATATGTGGTGTTGGATATTCCTATGGCTATAAAACTAAGTGAAAAGTTATGGCACTATCTCCAATTTGGAGGCATGAGGACAAAGACACAAATGGGCCATGAGAAAATCAGAGACCCATTTTCCTACACAGACAGCACTCTGAGGCCATGGTAATGGGGTGAATGATGAAGACCATGTTCAGATAATAAGGACTACCAGACATCTGAGGAAATCCTCTAATGTGAAAATCAGAGAAAAAAAGAGAGAGAGAGAGAGAGAAGGAGATTAGACAGATAGGATAGGGGTGCCTGGCTGGCTCAGTCAAAGGAGTGTGTGACTTATGATCTCAGGGTCATGAGTTCAAGCCCCACACTGAGCATAGAGATGACTCTAAAAAAAAAAAAAGGCTGGCAGGATAATGGCACCCACAAAATGTCCATGTCCTAATCCTAGAACCCATGAATATATTACATGACACGGCACTTTTGCAGTTTGAAGCCTACAAATGCAATTAAGGTTGTTCATCAGTGGATTCTAAGATGAAATTATCCTGGAGTATCTGGATGAGCCCAGTCTAATCACATGCCTCCTTAAAAACTAAGAACTCGTCCTGGCCGTGGTCAGAGAGAGAGATGACAACCAGCAAAGAGCCAGAGAGATGTGGGTTACTAGTTTTGAAGATGAGTCGAGGAAGGTGGGTGGTCTCTAAAATGCTGGGAAAAGCAAGAAAACAGATTCTTCCCTAGAGCCTCTAGAAGGAAACAGCCCTTCAGATGCCATGATGTTAGCCCAGTGAAATCCGTATTGAACTTCTACCTATGGAATAGTAAGACAATACATTACAGTTGTGCTAATTCATTGTAGCATCAATAAAAACCAAATACAGGGGGATTTCAAGAAACAGATGTTTCAGAAGAGGAGAATCTTTTTTTAAAAAGCATTCATTGCCTCAAAGAAATGAAGTATTGCAAGCATGATCTAGGAACAGGATTCTCTTTTAAGAAAAGCAACATTCGCACAACAAAAAAGTGCTCTTGAAGTTAAAAGATAGGAGAAATTTCAAAAAGTCAGCAGCAGAGTTGGAAGAAACAGGTGAGGAAATTTCCCAGAAAGTACATTAAAAAGATAGAGAAAATATGCAAGAAAAGATAAGAAACTCTCTAGAAGATGCCCCATTTAAATAAGAGGAGTTCCAGAGAAACAGAGGGCAATATGTAAATAGGTTAAAGCACCAGTTTGAACACCAACAAACAACTCTTGGGCACCAGGTGGCTGTCCTACAATTCAACTCTGTTCCAACACCACCTACCTAGAGACAGCATCAGATTCCACAAGATAAAATTTCAGTCCTACAAGACTGCTCCCTGCCCCACTTCAGACACCAATCACAGGCCCAAGTTATTACCTGTACTTCTCACCCACTGGCTGTAAATCAAAGGTTCTGATGACCCCTCCTTTGGCTGGATTAATTTGCTACAGTGGCTCACAGAACTCAGAGAAACAATTTACTTACCAGATCACTAGCTGATTATAAAAGGATATAACTCCGGAACAGCCAGATGGAAGAGTTGCATAGGGCAAGCTCTAGGGAAGGGGCACAGAGCTTCCATGCCCACTCTAGGAGCACCACTTTCCCCACATCTCCAGGTGTTCATCAACCCAGAAGCTCTCCAAACCCCTTCCTTCTGGGTCTTTATGGAGGCCATGGTCAAGATGGTTAAATCACTGGCCATTGTTAATAGATTCAACTTCCAGCCCTCATCTCATCCTCTGAGGGTGGGGTGGGGTGGGGTGGGGTGGGGTGGGGTGCTAAAAGTTCCAAACCTCTGGTTACATGATTAGTACCCTCCACCCCCCACCCCACAACGAGCCCCCATCCTTAAGTTACCTAAAGGGCTTTCTAAAAGTCACCTCATTAACATAATAAGACACTTTGATCATGGGTAATGTCAAAGATTTTGAGAGCTCAGTGCTAGGAATTGGTTGAAGACCGAATACATATTTCTTATTATAATTCACAATATCACAAAATGTCATTAACAAAACAATAACAATTTCCCCCACAGAGAAGGCCATCAATTGCCACATCGAAAAAAGCCTGTGAGGACCCAGCAAGATGGACAAAAATGGACTCATGCTATAGCACATCATCATGAAATTTCAAAACACCAGTAGCAGAGATTTTTTCAAGATAGCTCTGATTATTTTTAGACCACTAACTAATCTGTCCACTTCTGAGAGGAATATGATAATACATCCAATGACAAATAATGATTACCAGCATCTCCCTGGGATTCTGTGAATTGTTGATGTATTTGTACACTTTTAAGGGCATATAGTTTCCTGTTGGTAATGATTTTTTTTACTATTCCTTTTACTAGTATACAACCTCTTGCTATGTTTATTGTATTTTTATACTAAATGTTGTTTTGTCTCATATTAAAATTGCTACCCTAGATCTCTTAATATTTGCCTAGAATCCAGTCCTTGCTTTCTTTGCCTTTTCATGTTAAGTGTATTTCTTATTTTAAAAAATAATAATATTGACTGTTTCTTTAAAACATCTAATCTTAGGTATCTTTTAATAAGTAAGTTTAATTCATTTGCATTTATTGCAACTATTGTTAGATTAGAACATATGAATTTCACAACTTATAAGGATTTTTTTCTTTTTCTTTCTTTCTTGGTTTCTATTGGATAGGGAGAATTTCCTTTTGCTGATTTAAGAAGCTACATATTTTGCTTTTGGTCTTATTGTGGTCAGTAGTAACCACTACAGTAGTCTTTAAAACTCATACTCATGGGGCACGTGGGTGACTCAGATGGTTAAGCATCTGATTCTTGATGTATAGTCGTGAGATTGAGCCCTGAGTCAGGCTCCACGCTAGGCATGGAGCTTGCTTAAGATTCTCTCTCCCTCCGCCCCTTCCTCTCCCCTCCCCCGCAAAAAACAAAACAAAACAAAAAAACCTCCTACTCAAGTTTAATTTCCTTTATTTATTTCTTGAACTTGACAATATTTATACCTACTCCTCCTTGTTTTCCATATTACTTGTAGTGTCTTCTTGATGTCAGTCTGATTCTTGTTTGTTGACAATCTGCTTCATTTCCAGAAATATTTAGGATGTGTCTGTGCTGTTCTTATGTTTTACCCTAAAGCAGGTGAAGGTTTTTCTCTATCTCTTTTTGTATGGTGTTCTAGAAGCCTTTTCAAGCCAGGACCTCTTGTCTTTGATTCAGAAAGTTGAACTTTTACTATTTCTCCAAATATTTTATCCTCTCCATTTTCCTCTTCTCCTAGAGTTCTTATTTTTCTGAATGTTGGCAATTCTACTTCTATCTTCCCTATTTTAAAGAATTTTTTGAGAGAGAGAGATAAAGAGAGAAGGGGCGAAGGGCAGAGGGAGAAAGAGAGAGAGAATCTCAAGCAGGCTCCACGCTCAGCACAGAGCCCAACAAGGGGCTTGATCCCATGACCCTGGGATCATGACCTGGGGATGCTCAATTGACTGAGCCACCCAGGCGCCCCTCAAAGCATTTTTAATAGTATATATTTTCCCCCTTTATCATTTGCTACTGCTTCTTGGGCAAGTTCTTCAACCTGATCTTCCATTTCATTAACTTGTTCTTCAGCTGTTTCCATCCTGCTATCAATTCCAATTCCTGTATCCTTTTACCTCGACTACTATATTTTCCACGCTTAACATTTCCACTTGATTTTTAAACAATTTCTTAATTTTTCTACATATTCCTAACCTTTCCCTTTTATTTCCTTAATTCTTTTTATAATGTTTATTTTAAATTCTAGATCCATCTGTCTCAATAATTCTGCTTCAGCTGGGATACATTCAATTTCTCACCTTTCTTTCATAACAGATGTACTTCTCCAGTGTCTCGATGCTTTGGCCTGTGAGTTCAAGGTTCCACCTGGCCAGCAGAGCAGCTAGCTGTCCCTGTTATTCCATTGACACTGGAGGTCTGGGCTGCTGCTTCCAACTTCTGTGGTGAAATGGCTGTCAAAGACAGCAGGGCATTTCAGGAGGAGTAGCAAGAACAGAACTTTTAAAAGCTTTCCTCCAACCCAACAGGTTTTAACCCTGGTTCAACATTAAAATTGTATGTGAAGTTGAAAAAAAAAATGCCACCTCACCACACATTAATAAAATCAGAATGTCTGGGATTGGGTCAGGAGGTGAGCATACATTTTCTTGACATTGTATTCTGAAAAAAAATTTTCAAACCTATAAAACAGTTGAAAAAAATAATACAATGAACACGGGTATGGTCTTTACCTTGCTTCACCAAATGTTGCCACATTTGCTTCCTCTCTCTCTGATGGGAGTGAGGGTGTTGGTTTTGTTTTGCTGAACCAGTGAAAGTAGGTTGCAGATGTCATACCTTTTCATCCCTAATACTTCAATACAAAGGTCGTAGGAACGAGGACATTCTCCTACATATCACTGTTATCTGTGAATAGTTTTAAGAGCTTTCTCAGATGACAGTTAATGTGCAGCCAGGATTGAGAACCACTGCTCTATCTTCCCACCATTGCCTCTGTTTGCCCTGTCTCCTACCCCTCAAAATACATGAGCTTGCACACATTCACACAGAACCCCCCCACACACACACCAGAACACACATCACACATACACACATAGATTACATGCATCCACACATCACACAGCACATGTGCATGTGCACACACACACACACACACACACACACACTCCAGCTCAAGGCAGCCTTCAGGCTCCCCAGGAATTTCCATCAGTTCTTTGTTAATTCCTTGACTCCATGTTTTCTCCCATTTCTATCATTTCTCTGGGGTACAGTTTGAGGGCAAGAGCCATCAACCCCAGCTACAAGGTCACCTTAACAGGAATTTGAAGTCCTCAGACTCTGTATATATCTATTTTATAATGTTGATGTATTTGGCATTTGATAAAGCAGTGGAGAAATCACCATTTTAGGCAAAACATAATAGTTTAGAAAAACTGAAGGCAATCCTAATACAAAATAAAGTCTGATCTTGAATTTGTTCATAGTGTTCTTAAAAGGATATGAAATATTTCTTTAGTCAAAATACACAAAGACTAAATTAACCCACTCTGTCCATAGCCCCATTTCAGTCTGGGTTTTAAATGCCTGAAATAGTATTTTAAGTTACATGATACAGTCTCCAAGTTCCCTTTTTTAAAAAAAAAATTGGGGGGGGGGGTGGTGCCTGGGTGGCTCAGCTGGTTGAGTTTCCAACTCTTGATCTGGGCTCAGTTCATGACCCCAGGGCCATAGGATCAAGCCCCATGTCAAGGCCCACGCTGAGTGTGGAGCCTGCTTAAGATTCTCTACCTCTCTCTCCCTCTGTCTCTCTCCTCAGCTCATGCTCTCTCTCTCTAAAATAAAATAAATTATTTTTTGAAATAGTGCATCTTCCCCATATCTTTACCATATTAAATATTATAAAATTGTAATGCTTCCTTCCAATCTGATATGCAAGAGATGATGTTTCAGTGTTGCTTTAATTTGTATTTCATTGGATATCAGCAACGTCAAGCATTTTTTTACAGGGTAATTCAGTCATTTATAAATTTTATCTGATATTCATAATATTTGTCCATTTTTCAAAAAGAGATTTTTAAAGAAATAGTCTCTCCCTCCAAAATTACCTTTAAGTAACTAATATTTTCTGTTGGTTTTGTAGCCTTTCAACTCTTTCTCCAAATGCATCCAAAATATACACTTATATGGTTCTAGTAAGATGATGCCAAAGCTATTCAAATACCGAGGGGTAAAGTGTGAGGTATGGGGAATCACCACGGAAAATCTGTCCGTGCAAGTGTGAGGCAAATAAAAATCCTAAAAAGAATCTTATTCAAAGATGACAAAAGGGGACACAAGCAAAAACTTGGCAACAAAAGATAATGAAACAAATATAGCAGTCCAGAGAAATGAAGAATATGTTTCTGAAAATTGAACCCATAAAACGGATGAAAATTTGGGGCAAATCCACTTTCAATGGAATGGAAAAAAATCATCAAGGACTCCAAAGAAAAAAGGATGAAAAATAAGATCCTATAACAACAGATCAGGTTAACGAAAGAATGGGTGATGGATGCTAAGAAAAATCAGTAAGGAAATAAACCATGCTATTGCAACATTAAAAAAAAAAAAAAAAAGGTATACAAAGCAATGAAAAACAGACTCATCATTGAAGAAACCCAAACCAGTGAGGTGGAGAGTAGACTTGAGAAAAATAATATAGGATATAGGGGCAAAGGACAAAAGAATAAGAAAATCCATACAGGAAAGACAATGGAGATTCAACGTAGAATGACTGGTATTCCCAAAGGAGAGGCCAGAACAAATTGGTCAAACAAACAGTAACAAGGCCAATTCTGATAAAATTATTTCATTTTATGCATAAATAAAAATTTATGTAAATATCCATGTAGAAGAAGCAGGACCCTGACTTCTCTGCCATACAATTCGCTGGCTTGAAGAAATAATAAGAACATGGCCCCAGATCATTGTCAAGGCACCAATCACCTGGTAAGGAAATGGACAAGATGTTATGAAACACTGGAGAATCTGAGGAGGAGACCACAAACACTTTTCCTCGAGAACTAGCTGAATAAATACTTTTGAACATGGAAGTTGTGTCATGGGGGAGAGTCAAATCCACCCAATTCTAAGCATGGAATTAGGACTTAATAACTGTAAGAATTATACTTATAAAATAGAGTGGAAATATTCAATTCCTGGATGGAGAATGACACATAATATAATTACGAATAATAACTTCATTATAACGCCCCGGGGCAAAAATTCAGGATACACTAATCTGGTCCGGTAGATTTGGAGTTGAGATTGACAGAGGAGGGGACAAAAAGGAGTAAAAATGTTCCTCCCTTTCATAGAGAGAGACAAAAGACAAGATCTTTCTTCCAATATTGATGAACTAGAGAATCTAGGATTAATCATTCAATTATTAACAGATCTAGAAAACAGAAACTACAGTCACTATATTACTTTAAAAATTGTAAATGTTATAGTAGAAGATACAGGGCAAGTAATACTGCAGCGAATCACAACAAAAAACAAAATAATCAAAGAACATTCTTAATAGAAATTATTATGACAATAAATGAAAAAGGGATAAACAGATTTTTTTTTAAGCTTGCTTAGGTGAAAACACATAATACAGCTTGCACATGCCTGCAAAACACTTGAGTAAAACAAAATGATTCAGAAAGATTATGAGTAAGACAAAAAGCAAAGAGGTTCCCAGGAATGCAAACAGGAAGAAAGCATAGCTGCAACGTGGACATCAGACAAAGCAGAAATCTCTCAAACATTCAAATATCACAGAAGTCAATTGCCATTTAAATTATTCTGATGCATAATGAAAGAAAATTTCCAATTATTTTTACAAATTATGCACGATTCAATATAGAAAGAGCAGACAAAGCACAAAATGAAACACTACAAACCCAATTATGAATACACCTACAAAACACTAACTAAAATATTAGCAAATAAACTAAATAGTATGTTAAAAGAAGAAACGTGAGATCAAGCAACAATTGTTCAAAATTTTATAGACTATTAATGTAAAAAGGTAAATAATCATCACAATAAATGACAAAAAACCTGATTTTTAAAAACAACATCTATCCCTGATAACAATGTTTCGTAAAATAAGAAATAAGAATAGAAAGATATTTCCATAGCATAACAAAAAAAAAAAATTACACATGCACGTAGAATGACTGTTAGCATCATGTTCAATGGGAAGACACTCAGAAGCATTCCCCTGAAATCATGAAGAAAGACAAAGCGACAACTATTACCACTCATTTTGCCCTCTCTTCTGAAGTGAAGAGAATAAACAAGAGGTATAGATATTTGGGGGGAAAAGCAAAGTGATCAATATTTGCACATTATATAATTTTCTCCCTAGGGAAAAAAAACCAAGAAAATCGATTAAAAACTTATTAGAAATAATAATAGATTCAGTAAAGTAGATGGTTTAAAATAAACATACTAAAATCAATAGTTTTCTTACATTTCCAGCAATGACCAATTAGAAAATATAGCAGATTTTTAAAAAAATCACATTCATTCCAGCAATAAAAAACAAAAGATATACCTAAAATTAAACTTTTTAAAATGTGCATGATCTATACAGAAAAAAGAACAGCTACCTAATTCTACCCAACTAACTAAATGAAAAGAGAGAAAAACAGGCATGTTTTTGGATAAGAATATTCAATTGGTATAAATACATTTAAAAGAAGATTTGGCAGTGTTTATCAAAACACAGGAAACAAGCATAAATTTTTATTCAGCAAACCCATTTCTGGGGACCCTACAGAAATCTTGTACAATGTAAAAAATTACAACATGCAATACTCAAGAACGTCAGCCTCAGCTACTGGGCAAACAAACAGTTGTGCAAGTTCCCAGAGCTAACAAAGTTTATCACACTGGCAATATGTACTAACAGCCTTAAAAAGTGCTTACACTCTTAGCTAGCAATTCCATTCCTAGGAATTTTTTCTTAGGAAATAATCAAGGTCATACTCAGAGTTAGTCTCCAGGAAATTTATTACCATGGTGTTCATAATAATAATAAAAAAAGTGCAAACAATTTAAATGTTTAACAATGGAATATTGTGGAGCATTTAAGATTTATGTAGAATATTCAGTGATTTGGAAAGATATACATGATATACAGTAATGTGAAGACAAAATCATTTTATAGGCAGGTATGTTCTGCATGTATAATGTGATTGAAATTTTCCTGAAGAAAAACTATGTGGAAAAAATGATATGGAGATTACAGATATAGATATAGATATAGATATAGATATGTAGATATAGATTAGATATAGATATAGATATAGATACAGATATAGATATATGCCTAGAAAAAAAAGCCTAGAAAGATACAAACCAAGTTGTTGACAGCTACAGGTGTGATTTTTACTTTTCTGTCTATATTTTCTGAATTTTCTCCGATAATCATCTTTTACTTTTGTAAAATAAAAACTATTTTAAAAATTGTTTTATCTTCTGTGCAAGGGACACAGCCTGCTATCTTTACTGCACTGGGTCCTTTGTTGTTTTGGAAGAATCCTTTTCCTTGGGGGGCCCTAAGTTCCTCATCTGTAAGCCAAAGGGTTGGTGAGGGCTGAGATCCTTTGGGCACTTATGCTCTCTGGCTACCTTTAAACTACCACCATTATGGCTCAGTTGGTTGAGAGTCTGACTCTTGATTTCGGTTCAGGTCATGATCCCAGGATCGTGGGATAGAGCCCCTTGTTGGGCTCGGTGATAAGTATGGAGCCTGCTTAAGACTCTCTTTCTCTCTCTCTCTCTCTCTCTTTCTCTCTCTCTCTCTCTCTCTCAACAAACAAATAAATAAAACAAACTACCATTAGCCCTGAGGCAACCTTTATGGCATTGCCCAGCCAGCCCACTACCTGTTGCTGGTGAATTCACTCTCCTACCCATGAGCCCTGGACCCTGACCATTTCAGTGCTGACTCAACTCCTAATTGCCATCATCTGCATGTCTTTGCCTAAGGGCTTTCTTTGGTGGCCAGAGGTCTCTTCCTACCACTGTAGCCTATGTAAATGCTAGGGACCTATGGAATCCTCAATCAGGAGCAGCGCCCCCCCCCCCTCCGGAGGGGTGGCTCCCAGAATCCCCCAGTGGGATTGACCTTCAGTTGTCCACCATGGTAACAGACTTGACCATGAACCCTTTACCGGCTTCCTTCCCTTCCCTGCCCCACTTCCCCATCTCCCACCTGTGTGTCCTGGGATCCCCTTCCAAATTAACTATATATAATACACCCTTGTCTCAGGGTCTGCTTTTGAGCAACCCCAAGTGAGATAACCTACCCTCCCCATTTCCCCTCCCCTCAAATCTCCAACTCCCACCACCTTTCACTCACAGCTGTTGACCTTGCTTGTTATTTTGTAGAAGTAGAAGCAATGAGAAGACAAAAATATCAAGACATTCACAGAAAAAAACTTTTTTAAAGGCCAATAAATAAATGAAAACAGGCTCAGCTTCACTGGTGACCAGAGAAATGCAAATTAAAACAACTGACAAACCTTTCATAATTACTAGTAGACTAGCGGGTGTGGGGGGTCAGGGGGTATCTAACAATATAGAGAAGGTGGGAAAAATACGAGCTCTTGTACAGTCTGAGTATGGGTACTCTCCTTGGAGAGCAATTTGGCAATATTTAGTAAAGTTGGAGATGTGCATGCCCTACAACCCTATGACCCAGCAATTCCACTTTCGGGTAAATACCCTAGAGTAACTCCAATACACAGGCTCGAGAATATTCCCTGCAGCACTGATATTGTTAAGAAGAAAGAAAGAACAATCTAATTGCCTACCAACAGAGGACTGGATAAGGGAATTTTAAAACGTTCATATACCACAACACTATATAAAAGCAAATGGACCACACCTACTTGTAAAAAGGTGAATACATCTTTTTTTTTTTTTTTTTAATTTTTTTTATTTTTGGGACAGAGAGAGACAGAGCATGAACGGGGGAGGGGCAGAGAGAGAGGGAGACACAGAATCGGAAAGAGGCTCCAGGCTCCGAGCTGTCAGCCCAGAGCCTGACGCGGGGCTCGAACTCACGGACCGTGAGATCGTGACCTGGCTGAAGTCGGACGCTTAACCGACTGCGCCACCCAGGCGCCCCAAAGGTGAATACATCTTAAAAGCACATGTTGGGGCGCCTGGGTGGCTCAGTCGGTTGAGTGTCCGACTTTGGCTCAGGTCATGATCTTGCGGTCTGTGAGTTTGAGCCCCGCGTCAGGCTCTGTGCTGACAGCACACAGCCTGGAGCCTGCTTCGGATTCTGTCTCCCTCTCTCTCTGCCCCCCCCCCCCCCTCCCCGGCCATGCTCTGTTTCTCTCTCTCTCTGTCAAAAATAAATAAAGCATTAACAAAATAAAAAAAATAAGTAAAAAATAAAAGCACATGTTGAGCAAAAATAAGTTGCAAAAAGTGTCCTACACTCTGGCACTGTTTTATGTAAATATCAGAAGCCCCCCCCTCCCCCACAATGCTGTGTTTGTGATCATACACAATGCAGTAACAGTTTCAAAATGTAGGTAGGACATGTTACCTTTAAGACACAGGCAGTGACTGGTTACCTTTGGGGATTGAGATGAAGAATGCACCAAGTATATCTATAATGTTTTGTTTCTTCAAAAGAATTTTATTGCATTTCTTTAAAAGGGAAGGTGGATAAAAGGAGTGAGGAGAGAGGGAGAAGGAGAAATGAGGCTGGAGCAAAGCAAATATGGCAAAGCAGTAACATTTGCTAAATCTTGGTGGCAAGTCTGTAAATGTTACTTTGTAATATTAATCTCTGTTCTTTTCTGGGTGGTTGTAACATTTCTGAATTCAAAAGAAAAATTATCAGGGTGATGAAAATGTTCCATGTCTCGCCTGTGTCGGTAGTTAATGAATGGGGGCTTCTGACAAGGCTCCTTGAACTGGACACCTAGAACGGGTGCATTTTCTCACATGTAAATTATATTTCAATACAGCTGATTTTTAAAAGAGAGAACAATTAAATGAGACATTGATTGGCAGGTGCTCAGCCCCTCCCATGGGACCTGGTTCAACATAGAAGGGGAGGGAGGTGAGAGATGCTATGAACTCTGGGTCAGCCTTGAGGGTCTGGCCCCCAAACTTCAGGTCCTCAGAGCAAATGGGACACCCTCTGCTTTGGGGGCAAGAGAGAACTGAGCCCTCCTCACAGGGTTGGCTGAGTCTAATTTTAGAGCTTTGGCAGTTGGGGGAAGGGCTGACTCTGCTTCCACAGTGAGCTCATCATGTTCTTGGCACCTCAATGTTCTCTCCATTTAATTTTTTCAGAAGCACCAACATATCAGAAAAGAAGTTATGTCCTGAAATTGCTATTTGGACGAACGTGACATTTGTAGGCCAGCAACGGAAACTGGAGGAGGTGATGTGTTTGCAACTCACGGCCTCATCTCACAGCCCACACTCCAAACAATGCACACACTTATGGCGGAGAGCATTTGCCTGGATGGAAAAGTACAGCTCAACAGACAGATTCTCCACGAGGCAAGGAAGGAAGGAGGGAGAAACGACATGCAGGGCTGGCTAGAACACATCAACTGCTTACGTGTGCCAGGCCCACTGTGTCATTTCATCCTCAAAATGCACTTTATCGCCCCCACTTGAGAGATGAGGAAACAAGGATGTGTTATTTTGCTAAGGACACAGAGCTGAGAAGCAGCAGAGTTGGACCTGACCCCATCTGGTTGATGTCAAATTCTTTATACTGTGCCTACAGTTAAAAAGAAGGGGCTCGGTAGCTGTTTCCTTCATTTTATCTTGCCGTCCAGTCTTTTTCTTCCTTCCAGAGAAATCAGGGGAGATGTGAAAAGTTACTGGGCTGTTTTAAGGGCAGATCCAGGACAGGGGAACTAAGCGGATGGTGAAGCTGAGGATGATGGAAGAATCCAGGGTGAGCCACGGGTTTCTGTCTTGGGGTCAGGCACAGAGATGAGGAGCCTTTGCAAGAAAAGGTGCTGTTAGTGGGAAGCAGAGACAGAGTGTTGGATTTGAAGTATCCCTGACAACAACCAATAAATGAATCCGGAGACAACGGATTTGTGAAGACAGAGGTATGCTAGGGGGATGTGGATGCCCCTAAAAATGAGCCTCACTGTGGTCAGACTTTCTTGTCAGGGTCTAGAATGATCCCTCAGTGCAATAAGTAAGGACATCAGACAGCCCAATGGTCATGGGCAGGAGAGGAAATCATTAGAAAAACAGACATACAAACTAAAGAAGCACACTCACAAGGGCACAGTCCATGAAGGGGTGACAGCTGCTCACACCGTAACCAGGTCCTCAAGGTGTCACTGTGTCACGCTGATATTTGTAATGATAATCCTTAACATCAAGAAAATATTCATATTCAGCCTCTTACATTCAATAAGGCAAGACATCTAAATCCACTTGATATTCATTCCCATTCAATATCAAATCAAAATGATGCTTAAAGGAGCAAGTTTTAGTTTCTAAAAATGTTTACACCTTTCAGGGAAGACACTGTCCTGGAAGGAATAGCTGGTATCTGAGATCAACTTTTAAATTTGTAAATGATAGAATACTTGTTACAAATGTAGCCTTACCCAGTGCTCAACCATACAGAGAACCCAGGGCACCTGGGGGACTCAGTCGGGTGAGTGCCAACTCTTGGTTTTGGCTCAGGTTATGATCCCAGGGTCATAGGATCGAGCCCCACATCAGGCTCTGCACTGAACCTGGACTCTGCTTGAGATTCTCTCTCTCTCTCTCTCTCTCTCTCTCTCGCTCTCTCTCTCTCTCCCTTTCCCTCTACCTCTCCCACTCTCCCCCTCTCCCTCTCCCTCTCCCTCTCCCTCTCCGTTTCCCTCCACCCCAGCTCATGTTCTCCCTTTCTCTCTAAAATAAAATAAAAACCATATAGAGCACCAGCCACAGTTCCTGGGGCTCCTCGGAACACAGTTTGAAAAACACAGGGCCCATTTAACAAGGTTATTTTACTGATGGGTAAAATGAGGACCAAAGAAACTTCTCCAGGGCCACCCAGAAATGCAGCAAAGCCCAGGCTGTGATCTGGGGCCAATTTCCAGGTATGGATTTCATGAAATCTGAAAACTTAAAGGCAAAAAGAACATACAACAATATACTTTTCACTTTTACCAGGAGAGAGATGAAGCCCAGAACTATTATATAATGGGTTCTTGGTCACACAGCTGAGACAAGGAATACAGTGTTCTTTCCTCTGGGTAGGCCGAATGAGGTGATGTGTCCCATAGTAGATTGGGAAAGGGGTCTAGGTGGGAAATTCCAATCCAAGGTGAGCTAATACATCTGTTAGATTTCTTCCATTTCCAATAGGCAGAGGGGGAGAAACACATTCACATATAGCTGTACATATAATAACACCTGCTTTTTTTAATTTTTAAATTTTATTTAAATCCAAGTTAGTTAACACAGAGTATAATAATGATTTCAGGAGTAGAATTTAGTGATTCAACACTTACATGTAATACCCAGTACTCATCCCAACAAGTGCCCTCCTTAATGCCCATCATCCATTTAGCCTATTCCCCCCACCCCAACACTCCCCAGCACCCCCCAGAACCCTGTTCTCTGTATTTAAGAGTCTCTTATGATTTGCCTCCCTCTCTCTTTTTATCTTATTTTTCTTTCCCTTCCCCTATGTTCATCTGTTTTGTTTCTTAAATTCCATATATAAGTGAAATCATATGATATTTATCTTTCTCTGTCTTATTTTGCTTAGCATAATACACTCTAGTTCCGTCCACATTGTTGCAAATGGCAAGATTTCATTCTTTTTGATCACTGAGTAATATTCCACCATATATATATGTGTGTGTGTGTGTATGTGTATGTATACACACACACATATATTCCATCATACACACACACACACACACACACATACACACACACACACACATATACATACATACCACATCTTCTTTATCCATTCATCAGTCGATGGATGGGCTCCATCCATAAGAGCCCATATGGGCTCTTTCCATAATTTGGCTGTTGTTGATATAAATATTCGGGTGCATGTGCCCCTTCAAGTCAGCATTTAACATTTTTGCAGTTGCTTAGCAATGAGATAGAAAAGGTAATGTTGTGGGGCGCCTGGGTGGCTCAGTCGGTTGGGCGTCCGACTTTAGCTCAGGTCATGATCTCGCAGTCCGTGGGTTCGAGCCCCGCGTTGGGCTCTGTGCTGACAGCTCAGAGCCTGGAGCCTGTTTCGGATTCTGTGTCTCCCTCTCTCTCTGACCTTCCCCCATTCATGCTCTGTCTCAAAAATGAATAAACATTTAAAAAAAAATTTTTTTTAAAGAAAAGGTAATGTTGTAATTTTTAAAACCTGGGATAGGTATTCCAATTAAGTTCAATTAAATATGCCCTTAGGTAGAGCAGAGGTGGTGAGCAATGTCTTGAGAAAACACACTCACCAGAAGACAAGGAGGTCATTACTTCATTTGTTGAAAAGGAGTGCCACATGGTGGAAAAAAGACAAAAATCTGGAGTCGGACACATCTAATCCACATTAACTTACTAGCCACAGGTGATTGAAAGCCACTATAAAATGAGCATAATAATATTTACTTCAACAGGCTGCTAGAGGGTTAAATGAGATAATGCACAGGAAAGCGATTTGAAAATGTATGCCAAATGGTCCTTAAAGCTGCTTCTGGAATATGAAATCAAATGGCTAAATTATTTTGTGAGGTTTTCTTTAAAATTATCTGAAACATTCGAGAAAAGATGATACAATAAATGCAGACTTACTAAATGTCCCCTCTCTGAATAGAATGAACAAAAATTAATTGGGGGGAGGGGGTTCAAAATGGCTTTTATGGAAAAACTAATCTGTAACAAAATCTTGGCATTGAACACGAAGGCTCCACCAGTTTTGAGCAAATCCTGCCAACCAAAGGTGTCTCTAGATTTTACCAAGTGTCCCCTGGGGGTAGGAGGCCATATTGCCCCAATATGAGAACCAGTGGTCTAGAAGACTCTTCCTTACTCCACAAAACAGTAAGTTGGCCAAACTCAGACAAACCTGCGATACGTCTTCTAGCTGAAGGGGAAGCAGAACCCTTTCAAGGGGGTAACCACCAGGACAAAACACTGTGATGACAAACAAAAGCTTTACAGAACAGAGAGAGGCAACAGCATCTCCCGTGGGCTGAGGGAGCTCCAGGAAAGATGTGGAATGTGAAGAATGACTCACTTGGCCTCTCTCCCTCCCTGTGAATAGGCAGAGGAGCAGAATCCCTAGAACTCAGCCTTATGAGAAGGCAGAAGAACCTGGCTGGACTCGTGGCCTGAAACAGACTGCTCTTATGGCAAAGACTCAGCCTCAGAGGGAGACCTTCTCTGAAGCTGGGACCACCTGAAGGAGGTGAGGGAGAATCCAGCTGTTCTAAATTCGGGTAAATAATAGGCCTGATGAAACCACTCTGGTTCAAAAACAAATAAGCTTAAATAACAACATCAAACATCAAAACTATGGAAATTTTCAAAAGACAACAGGAAAGAAAGGAAGAAATAGATCATGCTAAAAACAGAGACTCCGTTTTGGAAAAAGATACAGCCAAAAAGACAGGAAACAGAAAAAAACATTAGACCACAAATGTATCACAGCTTCAAAGAAACAAGATAAGGTGATAACAGATAAGATTAATAGGATTGGTTGGAACCAAGGTAAGGAATTATGCACCAGAATAATCCCACTGTGCCACCATCAAATAGGTGAGAAACAGGGAGGACTATTAAGATAGCCCACAGGGGCACCTGGGTGGATCAGTGGGTTAAGCATCCGACTTCAGCTCAGATCATGATCTCATGGTTCATGGGTTTGAGCCCCAACATCGGGCTCTGTGCTGACAGCTCACAGCCTGGAGCCTGCTTCGGATTCTGTGTCTCCCTCTCTCTCTGCCCCTCCCCCACTTGCACTCTGTCTCTGTCTCTGTCTCTCAAAAATGAATAAACACGGAAGGAAGGAAGGAAGGAAGGAAGGAAGGAAGAAAAACATACAGAAAAACCACACGAAATGCAAAGGAAAAATTCAAAGATCTAGGAACAATTTCAAGAAGATGACTGCCATGGATGCCAGACAATGGTAGTAAACACACTGATGACTAGCCTTAAAGAACAGAACAGAACAAATAAATCATAAAAATAATCCATCATATAATAAAGGAGGGAAAGCTGAGTATGGAGATTGCAAAAACATAGAGAAGGGGCCAAATCTACATCAACTCTGATCAAGACGTTCAACATAAGGATTTAACAAGAAATTATCTGAGCATCCAGCCAGGAATACCAAGTTATCCACAAGGGGAAGAATATCAAATAACCCTCAATTTCTCCACACTAACTGATGTCAGAAGACCAAAGTAACATCTGCAAAGTTTTCAAAGCAAAAGTATGGCTTAAGAGTTTTACACCCAACAAATACTTCACTCATATTTACTGAGAGACTATAGGATCTATCAGCATTTCTATTAAAAAATGTTTTGATAGGGGCACCTGGGCATCTCAGTTGGTTGAGCATCCGACTCTTGATTTTGGCTCAGGTCATGATCCCAGGGTCATGGGATTGAGTCCCACATCAAGTTCTGAGCTGAGCATGGAGCCCACTTAAGATTCTCTCTCTGTCTCACTCTGCCCACCCCACCTTGCTCGTGCTCTCTCTAAAATATAAATAAATAAATAAATAAATAAATAAATAAATAAATAAATATTAAAATGTTTTGATTTAAAATTCTGATAATAAAATTTAGGCAGTCAAAAGATAATTCAAAATAAGAAATAGGAAAGCTAGGGGCGCCTGGGTGGCTCAGTCGGTTAAGCCTCCGACTTCAGCTCAGGTCACGGTCTCACGGTCCGTGAGTTCGAGCCCTGGGTCGGGCTCTGGGCTGATGGCTCAGAGCCTAGAGCCTGCTTCCGGTTCTGTGTCTCCCTCTCTCTCTGCCCCTCCCCCGTTCATGCTCTCTCTCTGTTTCAAAAATAAATAAACGTTAAAAAAAAATTTTTTTTAATAAAAAAAAAAAAAGAAATAGGAAAGCTATTGAAAGAAAGGATAAGATGGGGCGCCTGGGTGGCTCAGTCGGCTGAGCGTCCGACTTTGGCTCAGGTCATGATCTCATGGTATGTGAGTTCGAGCCCTGCGTCGGGCTCTGTGCTGACAGCTCAGAGCCTGGAGCCTGCTTCGCATTCTGTGTCTCCCCCTCTCTCTGCCCCTCCCCTGCTCATGCTCTGTCTCTCTCTGTCTCAAAAATAAATAAAACATTAAAAAAAAGAAACAAAGGATAAGAATTAAGCTTTGGGTCCTTTTATATATAAAACTAAGTCTCAACAACTGTGAAAAGTCATTTTAAATCAAAATGAAAACTCATAATTCCTAAATAAAACCTATGTTAGTGCCTGGGTGGCTCAGTTGGTTAAGCATCTGACCCTTGATTTCAGCTCAGGTCATGATCTCACAGTTGTGAGATCAATCCCCTAGCAGGACTCTGCTCTGGGTGTGGAGCCTGTTTGGGATTCTCTCTCTCCCTCTCCTTCTGCCTCCCTCCAAAATAAATAAATAAACATTTTTTTAAAAAAAAGAAAGAAAGGGGCGCCTGAGTGGCTCAGTCAAGCGTCCGACTTCAGCTCAGGTTATGATCTCACAGTTCAGGGGTTTGAGCCCCGTGTCAGGTTCTGTGCTGACAGCTCAGAGCCTGGAGCCTGCTTCGGGTTCTGTGTCTCCCTTTCCCTTTGCCCCTCCCTTGCTCATGCTCTGCCTCTGTCTCTCAAAAAATAAATAGAAATGTTAAAAAAAATTTTAAACAAAGAAACAATTCAAAACAAGAATATAAAAATAATAAAGCAGTAATTCAGAAAATGTATACATTATAATAGCTCAGGAAAATAGTTTATTACAAAAATTTTAAATAATAATAGCTACTGGTTATTAAGAACTTACTACGTACCAGGGGCACTGCTACCAAATAGGCACTATTTTTATCCTTATGTTAAAAATGAGGGAACTGAGGCTCAGAGAGGCAAAGTCACCAGCCCACAGTCAATACAGCTTGTGAATGACAGAATCAAGATGGAAATCCAGGTAGCCTCATTCCAAAGCCCATCTATCTAACCATCAGGGACTGCTTCCTCTCAGTATACTTTTGTATATATGAGTAATAGCTAACCAGAAAATACAATGGAATAGAAGACTCATTTCCTAACAGCAGCAAAAGTAAGAAAATACTTAGGAATGAACATAACAAGAAACGTGCAGAACCTATAGTGCAGAGAAATATAAAATGTTATGTAGGGACATAAAATTTAAGTAAAGACTTGCATGAATAGTAATAGATACCTTCTTCTATGAGGATTCTAATATCATAAAGATATAAATTCTTCCAAATTCTGCTAAAATTTAATGCAATCCAAATTAAAACCTCGAAAACATTTTTTGGGATCTTAGCAAAATAATTCTAAACTTTGCCAAGAAAAATGAATGTATAGAGCTGTAAAAATTCTTTTAAAAGAACAATGAAGGGGGATTTTTTTCTTTATCAGGTAATTAAAATATATTATAAAACTACAGCAATCAATGATGTGGCACGTTGCCTAAAGAGATAGACAAATCGGTAGAACAAAATGGAGAATCCAATTAAGTTCAAATATATATATTGAAGTTTAATCTGTAATAATAGCAACATTTTAAGTTAGTCAGAAAATTATGAATTATACAGTAAAAGATGTTGGGACAACTGTCTGGCCCTTTGGGGGAAAAATATTCCCAATTTTTATCCTAACACTAAAATATATTCCAGACATCAATGGCTTAATAATTTTTTAAATGATTATAATGCTAGGAAAAAAATATATTGGGGAATATGAAACCTTGAAAAAAAAAAGGCTGATTTTATCATGTAGAAATTTTTAAATGGTAATGAACACCATAAACAAAATCACAAGATAAACTGTAGCATATGACCAAAGCCAAGGTCTCTACTGTACAAAGAACTCTTTCATACCGGAAAGAACATAGCTGAACTTAGTAGAAAAATGGGCAAAATAAATAAGCAATTCAATAAGAAATCACATGAAGAGATGCTCAACCTCACTAATGATTAAAGACCTCAAATTACAACACCAACATTCCTGTTAAACTATAAGATTTGCAATATTTAGTAACTGAAAACACTGAGGGGGAGTAGGAGCATGGAGGTGCTAGTCAGTGGCCAAGGATTCAGGGCTGGCAGTGGGGAGGATCACACAGAAGTCTGGGGCCAATGTGCCTGATGGCTGAAGAGGCTGGGTGGTGAGGGAGGCTTCAGGAACTGCATGGAGTGTGGGCTGACAGAGTAGCCAAAGTCGCAAGATGGTGAGGCAGATGCTGGGCTAGTGGGCAGAGAAGACAGAAGGCAAGTTAGGAGATGGGTTACATCAACCAAATCAGTAAACTAATTGAGCAAATATAAATATTGAGGATAAGGAGAACCAAGATTTTAACTGCCTAAGAAGATATTTACAAATGTAAAAGGAAGGATAGAAAGAACCCTGAGGTGCTGGATTGGAAATGGAGGTATCTATATGAATTCATGGTTCTATAATATGCACACAAATAAGTATGGAAATAATTTAAAGATGAGTAAATGACTATATGTGTATATGTGTACATATATAGATAGGTAGACAGATACACATACGCATGGATTACATTGATTATACAGATAGATACACAGATAGGTAGACAGAAGCAATGAGCATATGAGTGTGTTCATATCTTGGTTTTAAATATCATCCTCCACTGAAATATACCAGGGCCAATCAAAGAAATGACGGATTCCATTTCCAAAGAAATGAGTCAAGGAAAATGCAACATGAGAGGATGAGCCTAGAATATCTCATTGTGCCAGAAGGTAAGGAAATGATTGATGAATGATGGAGTCAAGTCAAAAGGACACAGAAGATACTGTGTCCTTGAAGCAGCTCCCACTGAGCAAATCTGGGACAATCTGAGCATCAAAATAAGTGATGATAGAAATGGATTATAAAATAGGGATCCATGAGCTCCTGCTGATACAAATAAATGGGACAAAAGGAAAAGCTTTTCCTTACAACAGAAGGCCAACTAATTAGTATAGAAGGAATGATGGGAATAGAAAATTCCCACTTGGCAACCACCATGGAAGTGGTTGATCCAGACAGGAGCTGTCCATGGAGGAGGTTTGACAAGGAACAGAGTATTGGCATAATCTCAGACAATATACTGATCAGAGACAAGAAGGTAATGATAAGTTTAAGATAGAAAAACCTGTCAGGCACCAACAGGACCAGGGACCAAGATTAACATCTCCAGGATGGGATGGGTCACTGCCACGTGCCTCCTGACACAGTGCACTGAAATTGCACAGCATCATTTCTATGGTCTTTCTGCCCAAGAAGCATGACCTGAGTGCAACTGAGGACACATCAGGTAGATCTGGGTTGAGGGTCAACCTAGGGAATGTAAGGCCGATACCCCCTGGAACTATGGAGGCCTCAAAACACAGGGGGAAATGGAGGAGTTGTTCCAGACTAGAGGAGATTGGAGGCACATAAGAACTAAAGCAAAAAAAAAAAAAAAAAGAACTAAATGCAATACATATTCTTTGAGAAGATCCTGGACCAGAGGGAAAAGGCACATGGTTGGGACAATTGATTTGAATGCGGTCTGTGCATTGGATAGGGGTACTGGCACCAAAGTTGGTTTCTTGATTTGGAGAGTTGCATGGAGTTTACATAGCAGAACACACATGGTTTGGGGAAACACACACTGCAATGTTTAGAGATGATAGGATATTATGTCTGTGGTTTGCCCTCCACAGATGCAGAGAAAAAATAATGGTGAGATAGCACAGATGTGATAAAATGTTAACAATCTGGGAATCTGGGTGAGGGGTAAATGGGAGTCCTTTGTAGTCTAGCAACTTTTCCGTAAGCTTGAAATTTCAAAAATATGTATATTTTTTTAATATTCAGTGTTAGAGAACAGAAAAGCAGATTCTCTGGTGATAGATAGTATTGCAATTTGGTACAACCTATCAAAAGGGCAACCTGGCAATATCTATCAAAATAAGCCTTTCTCTGAGTCTAAAAAAATGCATAAAGAAGTATGCAAAGATACATATATATATGTACATATACATATATATATACATTTCTATATTTCTATAGATAGATAGATACATACATACATACTCAGTGCAGAACAGATAAAAACTTGAAAAATTGGAAATAATCCAAGTCCAAGTACCTATTAGTGATTATTGAAAGAGTTCATCACATCCGCACAGCTTAACTCGCAGCAACCCTGAAACAATGAAGCATTGTTCAATGGACAAACACAGAAAGGTGTTTATGATATCATTTTGGAAAAAAAATCATTTATTCATTAATTTGGTTGTTTGCCAAATATTTATTAAATCCTATTATTTACAAATTATTGGGCAAGGTATTAGCTTTATAGATTAATAAAAGTACAGGATTTCCCTCTGAACCTCAAATTCCTAGTTAAGGAGACAGATATATAGACAAATAATAATTGTGATATCTTAGGTGAAAGGTGTAAGCTGTAGAGCAATTTTCATAGGATGCTATTTGGAAAAACAAAAATCTACGTATGGTAATGTGCGTAAGTACACGCGTGGCAACAAAAGGCATGCATGGTATATTCTACTCCATTATCAGTGGTTCTCTCCGGGGAATGAGTTAAAATGGGGGAAATTTCACTTTCTGTAGTGTTTTGAAATTTTTACAATGAGTATGTATTGCTTGTATCATCTGGGGGGCGAGGGGGGAAGCAATACAAATATCTACGACTAAGAAGAGATAAGCAACATGATGTTACCTGAACACAAAACAAGGAAAAGATTGGTCTTCCTCTCTAAAATCAGGATGCAGCTTCACCCCAGGAGAGACTGACCTAAATTATTATTAATTGCAGTTGTAGGCCTGAGTGCTCTGCCATGTCTGCAATTTTAAAAAGTAAACAAACATCTTGTTCTCAAGATAATGCTGAACTGTTTATATTTGGTCTTCCTGAGAAAGGACGTTTTGTGACTCACCAGGGCTGCAGGGAGGAAGGGGCAGGGCCTGCACAGATATCGGGTTTGCCCGCTGCTGGGCTTGTCCCCTCAAATCCCACCCTCCTCCCCGCCCCCATTCTAGCCATGGAGGGCAAGCTCCTCAGGGGCACCTCTCTGTGTTGAAAAGTCCTGGGGTCCAAGCCCTTCCCGGCTCACCTCCAGCTCCAGCAGAGATGGGGGAATCTTAATGGAGGGGGGGTTGGCAACTTTGGAAGTAAAAAAAGATTACATCTTTCTCTTCACTCACCTCTAACTGAAATGTATCATTTCCTTCCCTTGTGAATGCTAACAGCAAACCACAGTATTTGCAGTGCCCATGACTGTTGCCAAGAGAAATCACAGATATTTTCATGCCACATTCCTATCACTGCTGCTATCTTGAAAGATTGTTTACACTCATCATGGCTTCTAAATTATGATACTAATTAGACCGTCCTTAGCCCTTGGTATTTAGTGTGTTAATAAAGAAGCACATTTATTATTATATCAAAAATGTTTTCCTAATATTTTGGTAACTGCATTTTTTTTTTTTAAATTTTTTTTTCAACGTTTTTTATTTATTTTTGGGACAGAGAGAGACAGAGCATGAACGGGGGAGGAGCAGAGAGAGAGGGAGACACAGAATCGGAAACAGGCTCCAGGCTCCGAGCCATCAGCCCAGAGCCTGACGCGGGGCTCGAACTCACGGACCGCGAGATTGTGACCTGGCTGAAGTCGGACGCTTAACCGACTGCGCCACCCAGGCGCCCCGTAACTGCATTTTAATATACTCAGAATCCTTTGTAATCTAATCCATTTTGTTTTATGCACTTAGAAGGCTTGTTCGGAGAAGAGGACCATGGCTCAGAAAAGTCAGGAATCTTTGGCCTTGAGGACTGCAAGGAATTGAGGGTCCCAGAAGGCGTTACAGATCACCTTGAAGCCATCCTGCTATGCACTGAATGTGTGTTTCCCCCCACCCCAACCAGTTCATATGTTGAAGTCTAATCCCCAGCCTGAAGGTATTTGGAGCTGGGGCCTTTTAGAGGTGATTCAACTTGGATGAGGTCAATGGGTTGGAGCCCCAGGATGGGATGTGCACCATATAAGGGGATGAGAGCCTCGAGCTCTCACCAGACATGGGACCTGCCTGCCAGCGCCTTGATCTTAGGCCTCTCAGACTCCAGAACTGTGAGAAATAAATGTTCATTATCTAAGCCACCCAGTCTAAATGCCCTACCCCTGTGGAATATAATCCTAATGGGCCAGGGTTGGGGGGGGGGGGGAGGAGGGCAACGGATAATGATCAAGTAAGTTAAATACATAGCTAGAGGTAAGTACCATGGAGAATAACAAGGTTGGGCGGGGAATCAGAAATGTGAGGGTGAACAGGAGATTGCACTTGGAAATCAGTCATCAGGGAAGGCCTTTGGGCAAAGACCTGAAGTCAATGGGGAGACAAGTCATGGAGATACCTGGGGATATCTGGTGAAGCGTGTTCCAGGTGGAGGGAACAGTAGGTGCAAAGGCTCAGAAGCTTGAGAGAACATGCTGATGTAACTGCAGCAGAAGTGGTGAAGGCAGTGGTGACGAAGGTGCATGGAGAGTAGGCGGGGGAGTGCCAGGAAAAGCCTTGCATTTGGGGCTAATAAATGTGGGCTCTGTGCTGAGGGAATTCGGGTGGGAAGTGACCCAGTCAGGCTGTGTGTGGAGGGCAGGGCTGGAGGCAGGCAGGAGTGGTAGTCTCGTGCGGAGGCTGGTACAGTACACTTGTTGGAAGCTGATGACTGAGATGAGGGCAAGGAAGGTATCTGATGCCAGAGGGAGTACATGCGTTTCCTGGGGCCCCTGTAACAAACTGTCACACCCTTGGTGGCTTAATGCAACAGAGGTTTATTCTCCAGTTTCAGAGGGCAGAAATCTGAAATCAAGGAGTCAGCAGGGCCACACTCAATCTATTCCTTGCCTCTTCCAGCTCCCAAGGGCCACCGGCATTAAATGACTTGTGCCCTCTCTCCAACCTCACCGTCACACTCACGCTGCCCTTCCTTTGGCCTGTGTCCGATCCCTGGGCCCCCCTCTCATAAGGACAGCTGTGATTCTATTTAGGGCCTACGCACACAACTTCCCATCTCAGAATCCATCACTTCATCACATCTGCAAAGACCACTTTTCCACGTTAGGTTTCAGGGATGAGGAGCTGACATCTTTGAGGGTCATTATTCAACCTACAATGGGGGTGAAGGTAGACCCGCCTAGACCTGGAGAACTGTGGTCGCTGATGACCTCCATGTTGGTTAAAGCTCGGTCTTCCTCTCATTGGACCCACAGCAGCCTGGTCCTCCTCCTGTTCCACTGGCCACTCCTTTTTGGTGCCCTCCTCCGACCCAGGGCCCTGGGACGCAGCCCTTGCCGACGGTTGCAGGTAGTGGCTTCACTCTGCCTCCATGCAAGCAACGGCGGCCCAGACCTCACTCTGCACACAAGCCCACGAACTCAGCTCAGCATCTCCACGTGGGTGTCTAGGAGGCATCTGAACCCCATACATGCAGCTTGGACTCCTGGTCTTCCCCCAACCCACTCCACCCACTGCCATACTCCTCACAGGGGGTAGCGACTCCATGTTTCGGTTGCTCAGGCCACAGTCAGGGGGAGTCACCCCAGACTCCTTCCCTCTCACACTTCACATCTAATCCATCAGCAAGCCTTGCTGGCTGGACCTACTCTGTTCCCACCCACCCCTGGCCCTAGCTGTCTTATCTCACCTGGATTTGGCAGCAGCCTCCTCACTGGCCTCCCTGCCTCCCCACTTGAGACTTTCAGAAGGCATGTGGGAGTACTTCGCTCCTCTGCCCATTTCACTGAGAGTAGAAACCAAGGTCCGATGAAGCCCTGCATGTTCTCCCTGCTCTCTGTTTCCTCTCTGACCTAATGACTAACCTCTCTCTTCCCTTCTCACTCCTCCATGCCCACACGCTGCTATTCCATGAACATGCAAGGCCCATCTCTTCCTCAGGGCCTTTGCACCTGCTCTTCCCCTTCCTGGAATGTTCTTCCCTCCAATATATCCATGAGTAGTTCTCTTGGTCCCTTAAAGTCCTTGCTCAGTGTCCGCTTTTTTAAAAGGCATACTCTGGGGGCGGCTGGGTGGCTCAGTCAGTTAAGCGTCCAACTTTGGTTCAGTCATGGTCTTGCAGTTTGTGAGTTCAAGCCCCGCACTGGGCTCTGTACTGACAGCTCAGAGCCTGGAGCCTGCTTCAGATTATGTGTGTGTCTCCCTCTCTGCCCCTCCCCCACTCATGCTCTGTCTCTCTCTCTCTCTCTCTCTCTCTAAAATAAACGTTAAAAAAATTTTAAGGCATACTTTGACTACCTATTAAAAACTGCAACCCACCCCCCGCCAAGATTCCCAATTTCTCTTACCCAGCTCAGTTTCTTCACAGCAATGGAGATATACATCTGACACACATCAATTGTTTTTTTTTATGCTTACTGTTTAGTCTGTCTCTGTGAGACATAATGTAGAACATTTTGTCCATTTTGTATAGGGACTTCTCCATTGAGATTAGAACAATGCCTAGGCATAGTAGGTGCTCAATATTTGTTGAATGAGTGAGAGAGTGAATCCCTGGGCATGGGGTTGAGGGAGGGGCAGGAGTTCAGAGTGATTTCTGGGAGTCTAACTCCAAGCTCTGAGAGCCTTCCGTCTCCAGAAAAGGGACAGAGTAGAGGCCAGTCGGAGCTGGGATTGGGTGTGTTGTGTTTGAGGTAACCCTGACCCACAAGGCCGTTGGCTCTCTGGGACAGGAGGCTGGCAAGAGATCTGAGCAAAGGAGCTTGTTTGGCTTAAATGACAAACTAAAGCACCCCTACCACAGGGTCAGAAATAAACCCAAGCTCCTCCCATTACCGATGGTGGGAATTAGGGCAGGCTCCCTTATCCTGCTGAGCCTCATTTCTTCATCTGTAAAATGGGGATGGTCACGGTACGATCTCCCCCATGGGCCACTGAGAGGATTAAACTTGATGGCACTTGGTACTGAGAGTGTGGCAGATGTCCTGTCTCCTTTCCAAGGGCCAGGAAACCTCCCGGGAACCTGCTCCTCTCCAACCCCTATGGCCTGCAGGCCCTCCATGGCCCAGCCTTTGAACCTTGCTCTCCAAGGACCCAACTCTAGCTGGGCCTCATCCTGGAGCCCCATGGGAGAGTTAATGCAGAGGCTTTCAGCAGCAGTTGAGCACAAGCTAAAAGGCTCTGACCCACTGTTCTAGGGGACCCCTTACCTCCTGTCTACCCTGAAGACACAGCCACCTTCATAGATGGGAGGGGCTGGGATCTGGGTCAGCCACCCACTGTCAGTGAACTCTAGCCTCAGCAGCTAACGGTGGAACCAGGGCAAGCAGAATGGATGTACTGACCCCAGGACCATACCTACTGTGTCCACCATGTTTACACCCATCTCAGCCTTGTATGCCTTCCATGTGGCTCCATTCCAGTCACCCCGTGTGGGGGTGTAAGTGAAGGGGCAGGCCCAAGCATTCCCTCCCTGTCTATGAACCCAGTGCTTCCAGCTGACACTCCCTCAGAGGAAGATCAAGGTCAGCAGGTTCGATAAGAGGTTGTGCAGGCACCACCTCTCCTGGGAGGCTGGCTGTGGGAGCTGTACTGGAGCCACTCTGCAAGCAGTGGGGCATCATGGAAACCTTCCACGGCAGGGGATAAAGCCAAGAGCCAGTCACTGGCCCTCTCTGAGCATCAGTTTCCCCATCTGTTGAATGGGCAGATGATCCAGAGATGCGCTATCCAGTATGGTAGCCACTAGCCACATGCGTCCTAAAAGTGTAAAATATACAACGGGTTTCTAAGACTTAGCACAAAAAAAAAAAAAAAAAAAAAAAAAAGGGACTTAAAATATCTCATTAATAAGTTTTTATTTTGATTACATATTATTATTTGATATTTTTGCTATATTGGGTTAAATAAAATATAGTATTAAAATTAGTTTCACTAAGGGGCGCCTGGATGGCTCAGTTGGTTAAGCATCTGACTTCAGCTCACGTTATGATCTCGCAATCTGTGAATCCAAGCCCCACGTCGGGCTCTGTGCTGACAGCTCAGAGCCTGAAGCCTGCTTCAGAGTATGTGTCTCCCTCTCTCTCTGCTCCTCCCCCACCTCAAAAATAGATAAATATTTAAAACATTTTAAAAAACTTTTTTTAACGTTTATTTATTTTTGAGAGAGAGAGAGAGACAGAGAGAGAGACAGAGAATGAGCGGGGGAAGGGCAGAGAGAGAGGGAGACACAGACTCCGAAGCAGGCTCCAGGCTCTGAGCTGTCAGCACAGAGCCCGACGCGGGGCTCGAACTCACAGACCGTGAAATCATGACCTGAGTGGAAGATGGACGCTCAACCGACTGAGCCACCCAGGCGCCCCTAAAAAAATTTTTTAAATAAAATAGAATCAGTTTCACCAGTTTCTTTTTATTTTTTAATGTGGCTACAAGAAATTTTAAAATTATACGTGTGACTTGCATTCTATTTCTGCTGGACTGCACAGCTTTGGAGGCCTTCTAGGTTAAAATCTTTTGAGGGATGTGTGGATGTGGGTACTATGAAGGGGTGTGCATGTGTCAAGAGGAATGTGTGGGCTCAAATGTGTGTCCACGCACACTGTGCACACATAAATGGATATGCTGGAGCATGCTGCAGAAGGGAGGGGGTGGGAAGAGGAAACGTCTCAGAGACCCAGACTTGCCTGCCCCTGACTGACCATGATCCATATGAGTATGGCCCTCCATGGGCAGAAAGCTCCTTCACCTCCATCATCCTTCAGGGGCTCATAGAAACCTGGAGCTGGGGGTTCTGGTCTCCACTTTATAGATGAGAAGTGAAGACCCAGAGACTTAAATGTGGGTGATAGGTAACTTTCCATCCTACCCACACCCATGATAGCTGAGGGGCAGGTCTCAGGTACTGAGTGTGGAGGAAGAAGACACGTTTTAGGGGATGTGCTGACTTTCATGTGTTCTCTTACTTAACAGTCCTCACAACAGGATGGAGGGTACAAATGAAACTGAGGCTCAGACAGGTAAAGCAACTCACCCCAACAACGTCATTCTCAGACACCATCGTCCACCCAATGGCTACATGAACTGAAAGAGGAAGTTGGCCTTGCCTCCATCCGCTTCCTCACCCTTCACATCTACCCCACTCATCACCAGCTCCTGTGGGGTCCACCTACCAGATACAGTCTTCTCGGCTCTCATCCATCCAGACTAGCCCCACCCACCACAGCCCTCATGGGTGCTTCCCGTTCATTCTCTCCAAAGCCACTAGAGGGAGCTTTTCAAATGGCAGATCAGATTTGGACTCTCCCCTGCTTAAAACCCTTGGTTGGCACTCGGTTCTGAGGATAAACACAAAAAAATAAATAAATAAAAATAAATAAATAAATAAAAATCCCTAGCAAAGCCTCCCAGCCTCTACATGCTCTGGTTCCAGCTTATCTCTCCAGCCTCATGTCCCACCACCCTCCCCCTTGATCACTTAACTACAGCCCCACTAGCTTTATTCAGCTAACCAAATGCACCACCATCCTTCCCACCATAGGGCATTTGTACAGGCTGTTCCTTCAGCCTGGGATGCTTGTCCCTCCCACTGTTGCCTAGCTACCACATTCATCTTTCATAGCTCAGCTCAAAGTCATTTCCTCTGCAAAGCCTCCCTTGACATGACAATACGATGATGACGATAAGTTTTTTAAAATAATATTTTTAGCACTTTGCATATATTAATTCATTTAAACCTCACACCAAATCTATGGAAAGCATCTTAATCATCTCCACGTTACAGATGAAAAAACTGAAGCACAGAAAGATTAATCAGTTTGCTCGTGGTCACACAGAAGTTTAGCTCCACAGCCCTCCCTCTGCACTAAATGCCATATTATACACACTGTGTGCCACGTCCCTCTCCTTCATGGCATTAGTCATCAGCATCACCATAGCTAACTTTTACTGGGCACCTAGTATATTCCAGGCACTGTAGTGAGCATGTTATGAGCATTGTCACTGCTGTAATTTCACATTTGTTTGTAGGATTTTGGCTGTATACAGCTCAAGTTCACATTCTTACTCATACACTGTTTCATTTATATCCACAACAGAATTTGGTTAAGGACAGGAAGCCTGACGACAGTGAATCTGAAATACAAGTTAGTGAACATCACTGAAATGATGATAATTCACTGTATGTGCCTCATGGTAACTAACATTCACTGGGGCCATCTGATCACAGTCCTTATGAAGCACATCCATATGCTTCCCTCACCTCAAAAACCAATTATAAAGAGAGAAAATTCAGGCATGAGTACAACCAATTCAGCTTTTCATTTAGTGGGAGGGAAAAAGAAACCCACAATGTGTTCCTTGACTAGGTCTTACCAGCACCAGCCTGAGACCTTCATTCCTATTTAGTCAATTTGAAACAAAACCTCAAAATTAACCAATAAGCCAACGGCTTTTATTTTAGCCACAAAATGTAAAAATCCCTAACATCAGGCCATGACAGCAGTTTTTCTGTTTTGATGATCAACATGATTAAATGTCAGTCTCCATTTTCACGTGGATTTGTTCCCCAAATCAAATAAGATCTGTCACTTAAAGATGTATTTGTCAGCAAACTGTACAGTTTGTTACATAATTAATTCAAAACAAATTAATTGTGTGCATTTATTTTTAAAGGAGCAAGATAAAAAATGTCTCTTTCTGTATAACAATGGCATTAAACATAAACTTTGTAATGCAATCTTTAATAGTATGCTGATCTAAATAATTAACTACTTTTTAACATATGAAATAGATCTGTCAATCTTCTGAGAGAGTTGGGGAGGTTACTTTTACCATAAACAGGGAGTGCTGAGGAGCACCCCTTAGAGGCTCAGCTGGTGGGGAGAACTCTACAGAAGGCATGTGACTAGACACTTCACACAGCTGATGACTCAGAACAGAACTGAGGCCACAAGCCAGGTCTCCTGTCTCCCAGCCCAGACAGATGAGGCTAACCCTAAATCCCAAAACAGTGCTCCCTGAAGCTCTCTCCTACCTACTACCCACCCACCACCACCTTCCACTCTCACTGGCATCTCTCACATCCCTGCTGTCTAGGTCTTTGGTCCTATGGTTCCCTCACTGCCTCCTCCAGAAAGGCCTCCTGCTGTCCACCATCAGAGCTCCTGCAGAGTGTAGTTCTTTAACTACATCCTACCTGGGCCTCTCCTCTCCCCACATTGGACAGTGACTTCCTCTCTGAGCCCAGGGGAGGGGCTCACTGTAAACAGAGGCTGTGTGCCTGCAGGGCAGGGATCTCTCATAAGCCAGATTCACCTACTTTCTGAGGGACTAGGTCCCCGGGTTCAGCCCAGCCACATGGGGGGACAGAGCCCTTGCCTAGAGCTGCACCCACTGGGGAGAACTTCACCCCTGGGGGCCTCTGGGTTGTCACCTGTCCAATGAAAGAAAAGTCTCCACCCTGGCTCAGAGGGAGCCTCCAACAGCCAGAAGTCAGCCTTGGTAGGTATCCTTTCCTCCACCAAATAGATCTGGGTGTGACCTTGGCTCGTGCTTTCACCACTGTGCCCCTAAACCAGGCCGCTAGGACCTCTCACCTGGGCTCCCTGAAGCCACCTGCCCCCACCTCTGTCTACTCTGGAGCCAAAGTTATCTCGTAGGACGTAGGTCAGCTCATGTCACTCTTCTGCTCTGACCCCTCCAGTGTCCCCTCCACCCACACACACCCGTTTCCTTACCCAGGACTAAACCGCCCTCGTGCTATGATCCTGCAGAACCAGCCCAGACCCACTTGCTCGCCCTCCCCATACCCTCACTGTCCCACCACACAGAAGAGCAGGGGGGAGTCTCCACTGGATTCCACAAGCGCATCAAACCTTTTCTCACCTCTGAGCCTCAGCACATGCCTGGGGCATCCTTGCAACCCATCCTCAAACAGCTGGACCCTCCCCATCCTTCAGTCTAAAATCTCCATCCCTCAGAGAGGCCTTCCCTGGCCATGCTACCTGACGTGGCCTGCCTCCTCAACGCCCTGAACCACAGCAACATTTGCGACCTTCATCACATGGGTCACAGTCAGTAATTAATTAATTAGCTTGCTGATTTATTGCTTGTGTCACCCGCAAGTTTCTTCCTCCTCACTGCTGTTTTCCCAGCATCTGAAACAGTGCTGGGCACATACCAGATGCTGAATAAATACTGGTTGAATAAATGAAAGAACAAACACCCAGAGGTGACTGTGCGTGGTACCTGGGAAGGCCATGATGGATGTGAGGGAAGGTCACTCACAAATAACCCAAAGACTTACAAATAACTAGTCACCTTGAGGAAGGTTCTCTGCAGTGTGGCCTCTGTCCAACCCCAGACCCCAACTCTGCAGACCTCTCTTCATCTCTGCTTCCTCCCAGGATGAACACCTTCCACTCCACTCAGCCACGCTGGTCAAGGACTAATCAAACAAGGAAAGCGTGTTTTAAAAACAGCATTGGACAAGTCAGAACCTTGACCTCGACAGGTGAGCATGTGACACAGATATACCACCCTCTCAAACGCCGCTGTGCCAAAGAGATCGCCCCATGGTCTGAGCCTCCGTGGCCTCAGTTTGTCAAATAATAATTCCCCTGTACCAGGTCATGAGGCTGACACGCCAGAGTGCTTGGAATGAACTCTGCCTGGTGCCTGGTGCGTGGTGGCCCTCGGGACCCACTACAGTCTCTCTCCAGTCCCACCTCCTCCTCATTCCCTTGGCAGTCTTTGAATTGGGAAAATTCTGGAATGGAGACTGTATCTCATGGTATTCAGAATGAATTACCAAGTTTCTGTGGGTGTCTGGCTACCTCTCGGGGCCATCAAGCATCTTAATTAATGATGATCTGAAAGAGTCTGATATTCCAGGAATAAAAAGGCATGAGGGAGCACAGGCTATTTTAAGGAATATTAATTATTTAATGGACATTATTCGTAGAAAATTGGGGCTAACTGTTAAATATAAATTTAAGGTTGGGAACACTATGATTATTTTAACCCTAATCCCATTCCCTCTTGCCCATTATCAGGAGGAAACTATAGGTCCTAGCAGGAGAAAGACAAGATTCCAGTCTGATCTCTGCCACGGATTTGCTGTGTGACCTCAGGTAGGTCACTGCCCGTCTCTGGGCCTGTTTCATCATCTGTTATGGTCTGTACTAGACAGCTTTCCAGGGTCCTAAGCACTGACATTCTCTGGAATCAGAGAGGATGTCACTACAGCCAAGATCATCTCAGGGTACTTCAGAAACTCCCCACAATGGGCTCTATTTCCAAGGTTCTCATTCAATAGGCCTGAGGTGAACCTATCTCCAGAGGTCTTTAGGCCACACTCTAAGAAAGCTGGGACATCCAGGACATCCTCTAGAGGAGATTTGGACATGAAAGATAGCCTTTTTTTTTTTTTTTTTTGGTTTATTTATTTATTTTGAGAGAGAAATAGAGGCACAGAGCAGGAGGGGCAAGGAGAAGGAAAGAGAGAGAATCCCAAGCAGGCTCCATGCTGTTAGTGAAGAGCCCGATGTGGGGCTCGAACCCATGAACTGTGAGATCATGACCTGAGCTGAAATCAAGGGTCAGATGCTTAACCAACTGAGCCACCCAGATGCCCTGAAAGATAGCCATTTTTTATTAGCGGCCTACATGCTGAAAAGGCATGTTAAACTATATGCAAGTGAATTTGCCCAATGTCTGATTTTCCTCTTCATCAAAGTTCATGTGTTAATTCTGGGGTCAAAAACATAAAAATTTTCTCTTGTAATTATCTCCTAATCAGCTCACTACAGTGACCCCTAAGGAGAAGTCATAAATCTTGTCCATGGGAACTGAAGATAAAACCACACACAGTGAAGCTCTCTACAGAGAATGTACACATACGGATGTCCTGAACACAGAGAAGCTTGAACCTGAAACCCTGGGAAGTAGTCCATCCATCCACCTTCCCATTCATCTATTCATCCACCCATCTATTCATTTATCCATCCATCCACCCACCCACCCACCTATATATACATCCACCTATCTATTTATCCATTCATCCATTAAAATATGCATGTTGAATACCTACTATGTTCTGGGCACTGGGGATACAGACAGTAAACAAAACAACTTGGTCTGTACCAGGGATGGAGATGTTAAACAAGCAAACACACTAAATAATTATAAACTGTGAAAAATGCTATGTAGGAATCAGTTCTCTGAAATAGAGAATGGCAGGGTGGGAGAAGAAGAAACCTACCCTGAGTGAGTCATAAAGGGAGACTTCCTAGAGGAGGGGCCATTAAAACTGAGATCTCAAAGACAAGAAGGCACACACAAAGACCTTCAGAAACAAAGAACGATAAATGCAACGACTGTGGGCATGAACTGCTTGTGAACCTGAAACTCTCCCCAGTGCGACTCGCTCCCAAATGGTCAAATGATCCTTTAGCCTCTGCTCACACACTTTAGGTGACAGGGAATTCACTGCCCCTAGGACCTGCCCACCCCATTGTTGAGGACTCTGATAGGTCAGAGTTCTTTCCCACATGAACCCTGCAAGATCCACTAACTGATCCAGGTACTGACCACTCAAGTTACTCCAAGCTGGCCCACAAAACAGCGTTGGACAGTTCCAGCAACAGTGACGCCCCCAGGCAAGCCCCCTGTTTGCCTGAGGTACCACCCTAGCTCCTCAGCTGTGAGTGTTGGGGGAGCTGCGCAGGTCTGGCGTTAGTCAGGCATGGACTCCTCGGCTCTGAACCCCCTGGCAGCTGAGTTAGGCTTCCTGAGCCCAAGATCTTTGCGTGCAAAGCAGAGGAAATGCTAGCAACCTCTCCTTCTCAGACAGATGATGTGACAAAATGTAGCAGTGTTCCAGGCAGATAATAGGAACTCAGTAATTATAGGGAGATTACTAGAGGTGAAGGGCAAGTTCCTGTGAGGTGAAAGAAACATCCACCAGGGTGGAAATGATGACAAGCGTGCAGGGGAAACCTGGGTCTGCTGTTACCTCTTGTCAGCACACCTCCCCCACCCAACCACCCCTTCCTGGTCCTTGTCCTCTGCTGCACCACACCCATGCCACACGACTGCTTAGAACCATCCCAGTCACACCATCTGTGCCGGGACTTGACTACCACACTAGCAGCCCCGCCAGGCTACAGTCACTCCCGGGTCTGCAGCGCCCCTGGACCGAGCTCCTGATTTCAGGAGTGTCCACATAGCCAAGATGCTCAAAGAATGCACTGAATGAATAAACCTCAAAATGAAGCATGTTCTCAAAAACCAAAACAGAATGACCAGGGGATCCAGCAATTCCACCTCTGGGTGTATAGGCAACAGAACTGAAAGCAGGGTCTCCAAGAGCTATTTGTGCACCCGTGTTGATAGCAGCGTTATCCACAATGGCCAAGAGGTGGAAGCCACCCAAGTGTCCATGGACAGATGAACGGAAAATGAAACGTGGTCTGTACACACAACGGAATATTATTCATTCTTAAAAAATGGGGCGCCTGGGTGGCTCAGTCAGTTAAGCAGCCAACTTCAGCTCGGGTCGTGATCTCGCAGTTTGTGGGATTGAGCCCCGCGTCGGGTTCTGTGCTGACAGCTCAGAGCCTGGAACCTGCTTCAGGTTGTTTCCCTCTCTCTCTGCCCCTCCCCCACTCACGCTCTGCCTCTTTCTCTTTCTCTCTCAAATATAAATAAACATTTTTTAAAAAATTTTAAGTTAGAAAAAAAAGAAACAAGAAAAGAGAAGCAAGCTCTGACACAGGTTATGACGTGGATGGGCCCTGAGGACGCTATGCTGAGTGAAACAAGCCGGTCACAAAAAGACAACTATTGTATGATTCCACCTACATGAGATACCTAGAGCAGTCAAACCCAGAGAGAATGAAGCAGAAGGCTGGTTGCCAGGGTCTGGGAGGGAGGGGGAATAGGGAGCCATTGTTTCACAGGGATTAAGCTTGAGTTTTGCAAGATAAAAATTTTTAGAGATTGGCTGTACAACAATGTGAACGTAGTTAGCACTTTTGAACTACATGCTAAAAAAATGTTAAGATGGTAAATCTTACGCTATGTGTATTTTATCACAATTTTTAAAAACTGAAGCATGACTCTACCTACAGGCAGGGGCATGGACTGTTTGACCTAGACTTTTTGCAGTCATGTGAAAATACAATAGCCCAGAGTCCCAGAGACAGACGTGACTTTTATTCATAATCAGCACCGAGAAGAGGGTTCATTAAGTATCTAATGATTGATTCTAAAATTCGTATTGAAAGACTTGATGTGTATATTCAGAATCAGCTTGCCCTGCAATTAACTAAAAACCACTTATGACAGGAATTCATACATAATCGCTATCAGTGGAGTCAACCTGTAAGAATATTCTAAGCATTTAATTGACTTTTAAAAGAATAGCTCCAGCAAGCTAATTAAATATCAAGTTAGGGAATGTGTTAATTGATATTTAATAAGGATGTCAATTGATGTCTAACTAGCCAATATGTCTCTTAAAATATGTCAATTAGATGCCTAAAGATCCTTTTCAAGGGGATTAGGAATTGAATGTATTGAGGACGTAATTGGTTAATTTTTTTTTTTAATTACAAACTGTAACCCTCCCTGCTGACTGTGCCTGGATTATAGAGCCATTTATGAGCAGCTCTTCCTGGTTTCCTGGCCGTCTGTACATATAGATCTACAGAGCCGGAGCAGGCTTTTGTTGGGCTCTTATCTAACATCTGTATAAAAATGGTGCCCGGGGAGGGCAAGTGAACCCTATCCAAGTTTTCCATCAGGTCAGGAATGGGCTTTGCCTCCACCCACCATGACCAATTTTCATTAATCAGATACAAAGGCTGATGTAGGGAACTTATGCATGGCATGTACACCCTGCCTGACCACCCCCCACACCCACCCTGCCCTGAGACTCTCCTCCCACCTGGATGAAACCCCACACAGCCCAGGTCCTCTCCTTCCTATCTGCTCCCTGTCATGGTAAGAAGTTTAATCAGGAGAGCCCGTGTCACTTGGAAGCAACAAAAGTTCTGCTGCCTCCCAAATATGGCCACCAAACAATATCAACAATATTACCTGTAGCCATTCTTTCATTCATCCAACATTCACTGTGCACTAATTGTATGTTGTGGAAGATCTGAACTTTGGTACAGTTATCTACTTCTTCAGAATAAACCACCCTAAGCAACTGCCATTTTATTATGGTCATCTCTCTGTGGGTCAGAAATTCAAACAGGAAACAACATGAATGGCTGGTCTCTGTTCTGCAATGTCTAGAGCCTCAGCTGAGAAGACATGAATGACCAGCGTGACTCAATGACTGAAGTAGGGGAATCCAGGATCATCTAGAGGCTTCTTCACTCACATAACTGGCTCCTAGTGTGAAATAACTCAAAGGCTGGGTTCAGCTGTGACTGTCAGCCAAAAAACACCAATATATGGACTCCCCATGACATGGGTTTGGTGGCATGGTGGCCTCGTGGTGATCAAACTATCTTACATGGTGACCTAGAGCTCTAAGGACTAATGTTCCACCAACAAGACAGAAGGTGCATGGCCTTTTAGGACTTACGATCAGAAGTCCCACATCATTTTAACCATGGTCTATTAGTTGAAACAATCACGACCTAGTTTCAAGGGAGAGAATGTATTCTGAAGCTGTGTCTTAAAACCACCACAGATCTTTGTCATGAGAGCAGGGGAAGTCTGTAATAGGAATATAGCAGGGGAGCAATATGATCTGATTTATATTTTAAGGTCATTCTAACTAGAGTACAGAACAGATAGTTGGGGGAGTATGGAAGCAAAGAGACTTGTAAGGAAGCAAGCCATAACAGTGAATGAAGGCAATGGTGGTAGAGATGGAAAGAACTGGACAGATTCTAGAGACTTTTTAGTATATAAGGACAAAAGGATGGATTAATTGAAGGAAGTACCTGTCAAAAATGATTCCCCAGTTCCTGTCTATTGACTATTGTGGAAAGAGTGGCACCATTTCCTATGATGGGAAACACTGGAATGGAGGGTGGGGTTGGTGAGGGTTAAGTGAGACAAGTTTTGGTAGGAAAGGGTCACATTTAGTTTTGGATGATCTGAATTTGCTGTGTCTTAGGGACATCCAGGAAGAGCTGCAAGGCCTTCCATGAGAAATGCAGGTTTAGAGCTCAAAAGAGAGGTGTGATCTGGGGACAGGAAGGAATTGAAACCATAGGCATGGTGGATGGTATCACCTAGGACCAAGTCTTGAACCACTCCAACATGAAGACATTAAGTAGAGGAGGAAGATCACAGGGATCCATGAAGCAGCAGCCGGAGAGACAAGAGGAAAACCAGGGAGAGGTGGGGTCACAGGAGCTCAGGACAGGGCAATGTTCATGATGGAGGGAGTGGTCAGCTCTGTAAGAAGCCAATGAAAGATCAGAAAGATGAGGGTCCTTCGTGAGAAGGGGCACTAGGATTTGAACACAGATGGTCAGACACCTAACACTGGGTTATTCCTCTCTTTCACAGGGCAGGGCCTTCATGAGTTGTGAGCTGTGTATAACTCCACTCAAAACCTCAGCAAGATCAGATCTAAGAACTAACAGAAGCAACTCCAAAGTCCACCCAGGAAAACCAATCAGTGGAAGTATGCCTGAAATGTTTTACAAAATTAAAGTACTCAGAGATGTGATAAAACATAATGCAAGGCCAAAGGGTCCTCCATGAAAGAGGCCTGAATTTCATCCCTGTGGCAGGTCTGCCCCACTGCATGCCCCTACAAGGTTGGAGGGAGAGTGGGACAGGGAGAGCAGGCAGTCTGAGACAGTGGCCTGGGTCAGCAAGTCCCTTCACCTTGTCAATACTCTACTTCTCTATTCTACCAAACATTTAAAGAAGAGTTAACACCTATTCTCTTGAAGCTGTTCCAAAAAAATAGACATGGAAGGAAAACTTCTAAACTCTTTCTATGAAGCCAGCATTACTTTGATTCCAAAACCAGACAGAGACCCCACTAAAAAGGAGAACTATAGACCAATTTCCCTGATGAACATGGATGCAAAAATCCTCAACAAGATACTAGGCAACCAGATCCAACAATACATTAAAAAAAATTATTAACCACAACCAAGTGGGATTTATACCTGGGATGCAGAACTAGTTCAGTATCTGCAAAACAATCAATGTGATACATCACATCAAAAAAAGAAAGAACAAGAACCCCATGATCCTCTCAATAGATGCAGAGAAAACATTTGACAAAATACAGCATCCTTTCTTGATAAAAACCCTCAAGAAAGTAGGGATAGAAGGATCATACCTCAAGATCATAAAAAGCCATATATGAAAGACCCACCACTAATATCATCCTCAATGGGGAAAAGCTGAGAGCTTCCCCCCTAAGGTCAGGAACAAGACAGGGATGACCTCTCACACCACTGTTATTCAACATAGTATTGCAAGTCTTAGCCTCAGCAATCAGACAACACGAAGGAATAAAAGGCATCCAAATCAGCCAGGAGGAGGTCAAACTTCCACTCTTCACAGATGACACGATACCCTATATGGAAAACCCAAAAGATTCCACCAAAAAACTGCTAGAACTGATCCATGAATTCAGCAAAGTCACAGGATATAAAATCAATGCACACAAATTGGTTGCATTCCTATATACCAATAATGAAGTAACAGAAAGAGAAATCAAGGAATCGATCCCATTTACAATTGCACCAAACACCATAAAATACCTAGGACTATATCTAACAAAAGAGGTGAAAAATCTATACACTGAAAACTACAGAAAGCTTATGAAAGAAATTGAAAAAGACACACAAAAAAAGGAAAAATATCCCATGCTCCTGGATAGGAAGAACAAATATTGTTAAAATGTCAATACTACCCAAAGGAATCTACATATTCAATGCAATACCTATCAAAATAACTCCAGCATCTTCACAGAGGTAAAACAAACAATCCTAAAATTTGTACGGAAGCAGAAAAGACCCCGAATAGCCCAAAGCAATCTTGAAAAAGAAAACCAAAGCTGGAGGCATCACAATCCTGAACTTCAAGCTGTATTACAAAGCTATAATCATCAAGACAGTATGGTACTGGCACAAAAACAGACATTCAGATCAATGTAACAGAACAGAGAACCCAGAAATGGACCCACAAACGTATGGCCAACTAATCTTTGATAAAGCAGGAAAGAATATCCAATGGAATAAAGACAGTCTTTTCAGCAAATGATGCTAGGAAAACTGGACAGCGACATGCAGAAAAATGAACCTGGACCACTTTCTTACACCATACACAAAACTAAACTCAAAATGGATGAAAGACCTAAACATAAGACAGGAAGCCATCAAAATCACAGAGGAGAAAGCAGGCAAAAACCTCTCTGACCTCAGCCACAACAACTTCTTACTCAACACGTCTCTGGAGGCAAGGGAAACAAAAGCAAAAATGAACTATTGGGACCTCATCAAAATAAAAATCTTCTGCACAGAAAAGGAAACAGTCAGCAAAACTAAAAGGCAATCAACAGAATGGGAGACAATATTTGCAAATGACATATCAGATAAAGGGTTAATATCCAAAATCTATAAAGAACTTATCAAACTCAACACCCAAAAACAAATAATCCAGTGAAGAAATGAGCAAAAGACATGAACAGACACTTCTCCAAAGAAGACATCCAGATGGCTAACGAACACATGAAATAATGCTCAACACCACTCATCATCAGGGAAATACAAATCAAAACCACAATGAGATACCACCTCACACCTGTCAAAATGGCTAACATTAACAACTCAGACAACAACAGATGTTGGCGAGGATGCGGAGAAAGAGGATCTCTTTTGCGCTGCTGGTGGGAATGCAAGCTGGTGCAGCCACTCTGGAAAATAGTATGGAGGTTCTCAAAAATTTAAAAATAGAACTACCTTATGACTCAGCAATTGCACTCCTAGGTATTTATCCAAGGGATACGGGTGTCCCGTTTTGAAGGGGTACGTGCACCCCAATGTTTATAGCAGTGCTATTGACAATAGCCCAAGTATGAAAAGAGCCCAAAATGTCCATCAACAGATGGATAAAGAAGATGTGGTGTATACATATACAAGGGAATATTACTCAGCAATCAAAAAGAATGAAATCTTGACATTTGCAACTACGTGGATGGAACTAGACGGTATTATGCCAAGCGAAATTAGTCAGAGAAAGACAAATATATGACTTCACTCATATGAGGAATTTAAGATGCAAAACAGATGAACATAAGGGAAGGGAAGCAAAAATAATACAAAAACAGGGAGGGGGACAAAACATAAGAGACTCTTAAATACAGAGAACAAACAGAGGATTGCTGGAGGGGTTGTTGGGGGGGATAGGCTGAACAGGTAAGGAATCTACTCCTGAAATCATTGTTGCACTATATGCTAACTAACTGGGATGTAAATTTAAAAATAAAAAAATAAATTAAATTAAATTAAATTAAATTAAATTAAATTAAATTAGAAAATCAAACCAACAAACAAAATTAGGGACCTTGGGGAGAATGGAAAGGATGCAAACCCTTTCCAAATGAACTCGGATAAATCCTGTTAATTAATAAAAAAGTAATTTTGAAAAAAAAATACTCTACTTCCCTAATAATTTCAGGTCTATAGTATCTTGAGGTCCCACTGACTCCACTACAGGACAATCAAGTGGGATGGCTTCACGGGGGCCCGTGAATCACTATGAAATGCCACTTGTCCTCACAATATTAGACAGAACAATGGTTTCACAAGGATGGCTGAGAAGGTTTCCACATGGTCTCAGAGGAAAAGGATGGAGACACCACAGCCATGTGGTCACAAGCATGCTTTCAGAATTAGATGGTCAAGCTTCAGCTTCTGGACCTTGCTAGCTAAATGTCCTTGAGTAGATTTCTCAGCCTCTCAGAAAGAATCTAGAAAGTACATGCTAAGTTAATTTGTCCCACTGCTTAAGTCACAGAAGTTGGAGGGGAATAGAAGGGTAGCCTCTGTTTGCTCAGTATCAACTGAAGATCCCCAAATGGGGGCAAAGAGCTCAGCATTTGGAATCAGTCAGCAAAGAGCCTGGTTCCTCTTACTTTCAACTAGAAGGGAAAACCATCAGCAGCCACTCCAGCCGCTGTTGTTGGAGATGGTTATTCAGTTACCAATAACAACAGTTGCCATGGAGATGGGAGGTCCAGCCTGCCAGCCTGGAAGGACTCTCAGGCCAGGACCAGATGAGTCACATCCACACCCTTTCCAAACCCAAAAGGCAGTCTGAGTCCCAGCTTTCTCTCAATTACCTGACTGTGGAATTCTTCTGCTTTATTTTTCTTTCTTCTTCTTGTCAGAAGGTCCCACTATTTGAAAATCAGTTGGGATATATGCCAAAGGTGTGGAAAGTCTCATGGATGGTGCAGTTACTAAGTCTTTATAAAGTCAGAGGACAGCTTACATTGGTGTTGGGGGAGGGAGTTGTCACGGAGGGTAGATGAAGGAGCTATGGGTGTTCGGGGCTGCAGCAGGTCTGTGGAATCCAGGACTGCTCCTGGAAACCCTAGAGGCCTGTGCTGGGATCAAACTCCACAGAAAGAGCCAGGGGAAGACAGGGGTGTTTCTTGAGATAGTTAGTGCCTGGATGGGCAGCTGAGAACGTGCCCCAAGAGGAAAGGTGATGCCCACACTTGAAGGGGACCACAGTTTCTCTCCAAGTTCCTGAAGACCACTTCTGGAGAAAAAGAAGCCAAATCAGAAAATAAACAAATGTGAGTGGTAAAAAGAATCAGAGATGAGTTCTCTTGACAACAAAGAAATCAAACTCTCAGAGGAAACAGGCTTTCCCACGGCGACCCTAATCGTATACCCAGCAATCTCTACTCCCAGTCTGGGTTCTTCCCATCACGACACAGATCTGGGTTGTTCCTGGAAGGTCGCCCAACGTGAGCTGAGCTTTCTCACAATGAGAGTACCATCCACAGACTGGCTGTCTGCTGAGGTAGGGAGTGAGTTCCCTGTCATTGAGGGTGAAACAGAGAAGTCTAGCACCCTTTGGGTAGGGCATTTCAGAGATGATTCCTGCCCTGGGAGGTGATCGGGACTACATGACTTTGGAGCCCCATCTTCTCTCAGCTCTGTGATTCTACCGTGACTGGAGGTGTCCTGGCTCAAACTGGAGCAGACCATACCAAACCCCACCAACCTGGGTTCTTCTGCTGTTTTTCCACCACTCCCAGTCCCCGGCCTCCAAATGGGGAAGGGAAATGCTTTCTCAGCTTATGCCCGAAGAAATGTCCAGAATTACTTCACACAGCAGCATCCAACCCAGCTCTGTGCCCAGCACCCCAGAGGAGGCCTGGCCCAGAAGGCTTCTTTAAAATCTATGAAAAGAGCATCCATATACCTCCGAGAGAGGGAGGCAGGGAATGCCTTCCCCAAAGTCCCAATGGGAAAAAGAAGCAAGCCAGTGGCAGCCCCAACGACTCTCATGGTCTGAAGTCAAAGACAAGAGAATGTGTAATAAAGATCTGACCTGGTCACCAGCCCGTGTGCCATCAGCTTCCAGAGGCATGAACTCGGGAACATTTCCTAGCATCCCTGGGGCCTGGTTCCCACAACTAAACAACCATACACTCACACATGCTAATAAAGCAGATCTGCAACAAGGATTAAGAAGCTGGGGCAGGAAAGTACCCAACACAATGCTGGTAAGAATTGACGGCTGCCAATTTGCTTCGAAGTGGTAAAGCGGGAGAGGCACCTGGCTGGCTCAGTTGGTAGAGCATGTGACTCTTAATCTCAGGGTTGTGGGTTGGGGTTGTGGGTTCCGGCTTGTGGGTTTGAGCCTCATGCTGGGTGCAGGGATTACTTAAAAATAAAAAGCTTTAAAAAGAAAATGACAAAGGGGAGGCACAAAAGGGAGAAGAGACGCAACAGGATAGACCCTGAGGTAATAATGAAAACAGGTCTGCCAAGTCAGAACTATTTGCCTAATAACACTACAATGTCGTTTGCCTTTCTCCCTCTCTTCCTCTCATGAAGGTACTGTGGAATTTTCCAGAGGCTACATGGCATGTGATTGGACAACCATGAAATAAATGCAGAAGCAGATCTGAGAAGCCAGCTGCCTAGTAAGCCAGACATTCAAAGGATTTGCAGAATGTAAAACAATGCCTCTCATCTTACTAATTTTTTGGTTTGGAAAAACATAGTTTAGTTTTTTTTATAAAAAGTTATTTAACAACCATTAGGATGGCTATTACTTAAAAAAAAAATTGTCACAGAAAACCACAGGTGTTGGCACGGATGTGGAGAAATTGACACCTTGTGCTTTGCTGGGGGGAATGTAAAATGGTAGAGCGGCTGTGGCAAACAGTGTGTCAATCGTTAAAAAATTAAGCATGGAATTACCATTTGATCCGGCAATGCCACTTCTGGGTATATGCACAACCAAACTGAAAGCAGGGTCTCAAAGAGGTATTTGTGCGCCCATGTGTGTAGCAGGACTGCTCCCAATAGCCAAATGGTGAAAACAACCCAATGTCTGTCGACGGATGAATGGATAAACAATATGTGGCCTATACACACAATGGCATATTATTCAGCCTTGAAAAGGAAGGAAACCCTGACACAGGCGACCACAGGGTGAACCTTGAAGACATTATGCTAAATGATGCAAGCTGGACAAAAAAAGACAAATATATGTGACTCCACTCATACGGAGTACCTAGAGCAGTCAAATCCATAGAGACAGAAGGACGGTAGTTCCCAGGGGCTGGGGACAGCGGGTATGGGGAGTTAGGGTTTAATGGGTACAGAGTTTTAGTATGGGAAGATGAAAACGTTCTGGAGACGGGTAGTGGCGGGAGTTGCACAACAATGTGAATATACTTAGTGCCGTTGAATGGTACATTTAAAAATGGTTAAAAGTGTAAACTTTGGATATATTTTACCACAATAACAACAAAATAAAATAAAGTAAAATCTAACGGATGATGTATAACTAGCATTTAAAAGCTTATAGCAGAGAGGGGCCTGGGCGGCTCAGTCGGTTAAGCGTCCAACTTCAGCTCAGGTCATGATTTCATGGTTCATGAGTTCAAGCCCCACATCAGATCCTTTGTCTCACTCTCTCTCTGCCCCTCCCCTGTTTGCGCACACTCTCCTCTCTCTCTGTCTGAAAAATAAACATTTAAATAAATAAATAAAAATAAATCCTATAGTAGAAATAAATTATCAAGGACAAAAGTATTTGTGTTGACATGTAATGGGAGTATTATCTTTAAGTGAATTAATATTTTTAAATGTCTGAGTTCTAATGTCTAATATAGCAAACGGCAATAGATGCAACCCACAGGTCCAAAAGCTCTTGGAGGTTCTCAAAAAATTTTAAGAGTGTAAGTGTAAAATGAGACGAAAAAGTTTGAGAATGTCTACATGATATTATTCTCTCTACTTTGCATAGGTTTTAAATTTCCTGTATTAAAAAAATTTATTTTAAGCGCCCGACTCTTGATTTTGGCTCAGGTCATGATCCCAGTTTGTGAAATCAAGCCCGGCATCGGGCTCTGTGCTGACAGTGTGGAGCCTGCTTGGGTTTCTCCCCCTCTCTCTGCCCCTCCTCCCCTGCTCACACTCACGTGCACACTCTCACTTTCTCACTCTCTCAAAATAAATAAGCAAACTTTTTTTAAAACCCAGTAATTGGCTATTTTTCTTTCCTTCTTTGCTGTTTGGGCAAATTGTTTAACCTTGAAGGTCCTCAGTATTCTCATCTGTCAAGGGGGTAGATAAGTCTAAAGTATGATTCCATGAATCAAATCTAACCCCACACAGACACAGGGGCTACTGCTCCCCGCTACCCGGCCCCTGAGCTTCTGTGGAGATCTGAGCCTCTCTGGCTTGAGGAAGAGGGAGTGTGCTCTTGTGTTAATCAGATCCCATTAATTTTTCAAAGTAGACAACAGCCCACTTACTCATCTCCCATCGAGCCTCATCCATAATTGATCCCGCACTGCACTTATCCAAATAGACAGAGGAGATGCCCGGGGCACGTGGGGCTCTGGGAGGGTTTTCTGCTGATGAGCCTATCCTCCGAATTAATGGCTGTAGTGAGAAGCACTCACAGCCATGACCTGTTGTAACTAAAGGGGGCTGACGCCTTTCCTTCGATCAAGAATGACAAGGAAGAGAGAAAGAAACTACTCCCTAAATGCTCTAAAGGACTGTTCTGAGATTACTCCTAGTAATCGAAGCAGTTTGAGGGGATTGGTCTAAGACAGCTTTGAACTCAGGTTCATAAAGACCTCAGCAAGTCTGGACCTCAAGCCCCTTTGATCACAGCCTCTACTTGAGGCCATATACCTCTGCCCCATCTCCCCTCCAGAATAAATGCCAAATGAATCGAAGGTTTAAATATTTTTTAGAAAGAATTAGTTACAATGCTTAAAGACAACATAAAGTGAACATTTATCAGATGAGTAAAGATTCTGTGATAAGGAAGAGAAAAGCGATCCCTGTCATTTGGGAGAGGTGGCCCAGCCCTCACAGCTAGGCGCTGGAGTTTTCCTGTCAAACATAAACAATTTCATACAATGTCAACGTCAGACAAGGTCACAGGCAAGACAAAAGCAAGACCACTCTGTAATCATCTCTGAACTGTACTCATTGGCCAGGAAGCCGTAACAAAGTACCACAAACTACATGGATTAGATAACACGTAAGGTCTGGCAGTTCTGGAGACTGGAAGCCTGTGATCAAGGTGTCTGCAAGACCACGCTTTCTCTGAAGGTGCAAGGGAAGGAGCAGTTCCGGGCCTCTCTCCTAACATCTGGTGGTTCCTGGGCTTATGGCAACAGAACTCCGATTTCCACATGGTGCTCCCCCTGTAGTGCATCTCTGTCTACGTTTCCCTTTTTTGTAAGGACACCAGTCATATTGGTTTAGGGGCCCGCACTACTGGCCATTTCTAAATAAGGTCATATTCTACAGTACTGGGGGTTAGAACTTTAACATATGAACTTGAGGAGTAGACAATTCAACCCATAACCCATGAACTTGGACAAAAACAAGGACATTGTCCAAACCATAAAAATGATCAAACATCCCCTGTATGTTTCTTAGGGCTGCTGTAACAAATTACTACACGTTTAGTGCCTTAAAACAACAGAAATGTATCATCTTACAGTTCTGGAGGACAAAAGTATGAAATCAGTCTCACTGGGCTGAAATCAAGGTACAGTCAGTGCAGTGTCTCCTCCAGAGGCTCTAGGAAAGAATCCATCCCTTGCCTCTTTCAGGTTCTGGTGGCTGTAGGCATTCCTTGGCTTGTGGACACATCCCTCCAGGCTTCAATGTCAGCATCCTCAAATCTCTCAGCTCTATCTTTACACTGTCTTCTCCTGAGAGAGAGAGAGAGACAGACAGACACAGAGAGCAGGTATGTGTGAACCTCTGCCTCTCCTTTTTTTTTTTTTTTAAGTTTATTTATTCATTTTTGAGAGAGAGCACACGTACACACAAGTGGCGGGGGGGAGAATCCCAAGCAGTTCTGCACTGTTGGTGCAGGGCCCAAACTCACAAACCACAAGATCATGACCTGAGCTGAAGTCAGACGCTCAACCAACTGAGCCACCCCGGCGCCCCTCTGCCTCCCTTTTACATAAACATTTGGGAATATATTTAGGGCTCACCTGAATAACGCAGGATAATCTCCCCATCTCAAGATCCTTAACCTAATCCCAGCTGAAAAGACAAGTTTTCCATCTAAGGAAATATTCGCAGCCTCCAGGGATTATGATCTGACGACTGTGGCAGCCATTATTCAGACTACTCTACCCCCGGCCCTAGCTAATGAGGGTGATGTTACTTCTTTGTCAATTATAGCTTTAATCTCATTTCATTCCTAGCACTTTCTAAATCAGATGTATTAGAATATGCAATCACAGACTTGCCTTCACTTCCAGAAAGTGTCCAGTTCAAAGAAAAGCTTTATTTCCTTAAAACCTTCTCAAAACTACTTGACCCAGGTGCAGATCCTGTAAGTCCTTTGTAATACTCCTGATGAGGTGCCTCACAGTTCTCCCAAAATGTATGGCTTCTGTGTTGCAAAGAGTCAATAAACCCAACTTTGTTCAACTACAGGTATACCCACGGTGGCATTTAGTTGGAGAAAATAACAGTAGCATAAAAGCCATAAGAAGTATCACAAAGAAAAGGCCTAAGTTTGTCTACATAAGAGTGACATTATCAAAAACTGGCAGAATAAGAATCTCCAAAAACCCTCTTGACCATAAAAGCAATGGGATCACTGGCAAAAACTGTCAGAATCAACTGCTTTAGAATGTTAGAAATTAACCAAAAGTTTGTAGCGATCAGGGATGGGGTGCTTTTTCAAGGAAAACAATGAATCTTGATAAGAACCTAGAGCTTTGTGACATTTTAACTTGCCCTAGTCCTGCCCCCTGCTCTCCAGCCCACTATAACCTTGAAAACTAACGACCCATAATCACTAGCAAATCACTGGGAAAACCGGCAGCCCAGCAGCCCAGCTGCCACTGATGAAGTCAGAACAGAGTGGAGCTTTTCAGAGCCCCAATGTCAGAGCATCATCATCACTTGATCTGTCTGGCAGTCCCCTGGAAAACCCCACTTGTAAGGCTCATCCTTAGTTGACCTGGCTCAGAGCTCAGCCAGTGTAAACAGTCTTTTATTTCCTCCCCCAGGAGCTTTTGTCAAAAACAGTAAGTAGCAATTATATAACATTTTAGCTGCCTGAAGGAGAAATAAGTTTGGGCAAACAACGAGCTAATAACCAAAAAACTTAAAAGGAAAAGCTGGAGAATGAGAATTCCATAGAAGGTTTGGAAAAGGAGGCCATGCACACACAGAAAGCTGTGCACATGCCTAGGGCTGTGTGCATGATCAGGAAAGGTAGGAGAAGGCAGTAAGCTATCACCGCTGGCTCATCTTGGGGCCCCCTGTGAGCAGGAAGTAGAGACCAAGCCAGCGCTGTAGATGCTAGGCTGCGTGGTGAAAGTGTGCCCCACATAAAGAACCCCTTGACAAAGCCTGGGAGACTTTCTGGTTCCAGGGACTTAAGGACATCTCTATCCAATCAATGGCTGACCACGAGGCTGAGAAGAGACTTCAGTGGCCACAAACAAAAAAAAATACAGAGACTTTATAGAGTTAGCACGGTAGAGTCACTAAGCAAATAAACAACAGCAGCAGTAACAGAAATAGCAAAACAACAAACCCTGGGAAGGAGGGACAATCTGATTTCCAGAGTTGTCACGTCATGTTATTTAGAATGCTCAATTTCCAACAATAAGACATAAGATATGCAAATAAAAAAGAAAGTGTGGCCCATACACACACACTCACAAAAATGCCCATGCAAACAGTCCGTGAGGAAGCACAGGTGTTGGACTTACCAGACAAAATCTTTAAATCAGCTCTTTTAAGTATGTTCAAAGAACCAAAGGAAACCATGTCTAAAGCAGCAAAGGGGGAGATGCCTGGAGTGCTGGCAGCAAGATGGAGGACCAGGAGAGCCCAGCCTCCACACCCCCACAAACACTGACTTCAGGACAGATGACTTCCCAAGTCTCCAGGAGAAGAGATGAACACCCAGATCCATAACATCTAAAGAACCAAGAGTAGGCTGAATATCAGAAAATCTTCTATTAGACATATTAAAATCAAATTGTTCAAAGTCAAAGACAGAATTTTGAAAGCGGTGAGAGAAAAGCTACTCACCACATACAAGGGAGCCCCCATGAGACTGTGAGAGGATTTCCCAGCAAACCCATGAAGGTCAGGACAGAGGATACACTCAAAGTGCTGAAAGGAAAAAAACAAAACAGAACTGTCAACAAAGAATACCTTACCCGACAAAGCTGTCCTTCAGAAATGGAGAGAAAAAGACTTTCCTAGGCAAACAAAAGCTGAGGGAGTTCCTCACAACCAGACCTGTCTTATGAGAAATGCTAGAAGGAGTTCCTCACGTTGAAAGGTAGGGATACCACGTGGAACATGAAAACATATAAAGTAGAAGACTGTCTGGTGAAGGTAAGCACACGGCAAAATTCAGAATACCCTAATTCTGTAATGGTGGGGCATAAATCACTCCTAATGCCAGCATAAAAGTTAAAAGACTCGGGGCACCTGGGTGGGTCAGTCAATTAAGCAGCCGACTTCTGCTCAGGTCATGATCCCAAGGTCCATGAGTTTGAGACCCACATCAGGCTCTGTGCTGACAGCTCAGAGCCTGGAGCCTGCTTCAGACTCTGTGTCTCCCTCTCTCTCTGTCCCTCCTCTGCTCACTCTCTGTCTCTCTCTCAAAAATAAATAAACATCAAAAATTTCAAAAAAGTTAAAAGACTCAAGTACTTAAAATAACTATAGCTAAATAACCTGCTCATTGGTACATATCATAAAAGGATGTAAATAGTGACATCGATAACATGGGGCAGAGGGGGTAAAAGTGTGGAGTTTTTGTATGTGATGGAAATTAAGTTATCAGCTTAAAATGAACTGTCATAACTAGAAGATGTTTTATGTGAGCTTCGTGGTAATCACAAAGAAGAAACCTGTAGTAGAAACACAAAAGATATGGAGAAAAGAATCAAAACATAACACTATAAAAAAGTCATCAAGTCACAAAGGAAAACAACCAGAGGAAGTAAGGAATTACAAAACAGGCAGAAAAGAGTTTTTTACAAGAAAACAGTCTATGTCTTTACCAACCAGCAATTATTTTTAAAGTAAGTGGATTAAATTACCCAGTTAAAAGACAGACTGGATGAATGGGTAGTCAGGGGAGGCCTCTCTGTGGAGGTGGTAGTGAAACAGTCCTAACTGAAGGAAGGGAAGGTGGCAGGCAGGTGTCCTTGGGAAGTGCGTTCCAGGCAGAGAGAAGAGCCACTGCAGAGACCATGGGCAAAGAGCTTGCTGGGGAGGGAGATGAGACAGAACTAGAGGCCACAGAGTCTGAAGTGCAGGAGAGGGAGGTGGAAGGGTCTCCTAAGACAAAGGGAAGCTTCTGGGGCCTTAATGGAGTGTAAAGGGTGGAGGATCGGTTGGCGGTGCTCTCGTGGACTGGAGGCTAGGGGCTACAGAATTGAGGAGGCCAGATCAGTGAGGACGGGAGAGACAGAGGTGGCTTCATCTCTGGTGGGAGCTGGAAAAACAGTGAAGTGGGCGTATTGAAGAAATATTTTAGGGCCAGAGCTGATGAGATTTGCTAACACACTGAACGTACACCTCCTGGCACAAATTTCTCTGTTCCTTTTAGAGGCTTCATTCTTCTCTAATCTATTTGTAGAGAGAACAAATGAGGGCATTTTCAGAAAGTCATCAAGAGTGAGAGATGAAGAGATGAGGTTAAAGCCTCCCCACCCCCAACCTGGACTCTCTCAATTGAAGCACAGCACATCCCCAAAGAGAACCACATGAGAATGTCCATGGCAGCTTTCCCATAATAGCCCCAAACTGGAAACAACCCACATGTGGCTCAATAGTCGAATGGGCAAATAGATTGTGTGTATTCCTACTATGGAATACTCAGCAACAGTGAAAAAGCAAAATGGAATGCATCTCAAAAACATTATGTTTTGCAAAAAAAAAAAAAAAAAAAAGTCAGACAAAGAAGAGAGGATTCTGATGATTCCACTAGTACAAATCTGAGCACTGGCACCCTTCATTTAATTGGTAGTGACAGAAATCCCAACAGTGGTATCCCAAGGTGACAGTGGTTACCTTTGGGGCAGGAGGCATAGATGGACTGGAAAGGGGCAGGAAGTGACATTCTGGAAAGCTGGAAATGCTCTAGATCTAGATCTGTAAAAAAGTCACTGGCACCAGGGATAAATCAATGAGAGGACATGTGCCCCTGATAGGAAGTCATGAGAAGGGCACTTCCCCCAAATTCCCAACTCCAGTGCAAGCGTGAGCAAATCATCACAGAAACTCAAACTAAAGATCCATCTACAAAACAGCAGTATTCCTCAAAACTGTCAAGCTTGTGAAAAACAAGGAAACCATCAGAGACCAGAGAGACCTGAAGAGACGTGGTATGCTGCATGGGATCCTAGAACAGAAAGAGGGCATTAATGAAGAAGGTGGGTGAAATCCATATGAAATCGGAGCTTTATTCATAGTAGCATACCAACCCTGGTTTCTTAGTTGCAACAACTGTATTGTGATAATATGGATGCTGACATTAGGGAAAACTCAGTGTAAAGTATTTAGGAATTCTGTACTATCTCCACAGTTTTTTTCTGATGATAAAATTATTCAAAAGTAAAAAGATTATTTTTTAGAAGTCATTGAGGGGCACCTGGGTGGCTCAGTCAGTCAGGTGTCCGACTGAATATTTAGACTTGTCATTTTACTGTGTAAATCAGCTCTTAATAAAATATTTGTGGGGGGGGAGACAGAAGCACATAACATGCTCCCTGACCCAGCCAGCACACCGCCCAGCTGCAGCCTTCGGGAGCCCAGCCAGCAACAGTAGTGACAGAACCGGGTCCCGGGAAAGGGCTGCTGACTTGCCCTCCGACACCTCCTGCCTCTCCCCAGCACAGGGCAGCAACACATCAGCCACAGTGGGCCACATATCATTCTCTCCAAGGGATCTGAACATATTTTCAAAAATCCATTTTCCTTCTTAAATGTTATTGTTGAAAATCCCAGTCCAGGGATGTGATACGGATCTCAGCATTCAGTGAGAGAGGTGGCCGCTGAGGCCTCTCCGTCTCCAGTCACCCCCAGGGGTCTGCCCTGGGCCAGGCGTGGGGCTGCTTGCAGGAGGTGAAAGAAAAACCAACAGCTCCGGTGAGAAGGTGGGTCAGGCCAAGTCTGCCCAAGAGAGCCATTAAAAGCACGGACTCCAAAGCCAGGCTGGGGGTTCAAATCCTAGCTCTACCACTTACCAGCTGAATGCCTGTGGACATGTTAGTTAACTCCTGAGCACTCCAAACCTACAGGTGAAATAGGAATAAAGATTCCTTACAGAGCCTTAAATTTTTTACATATTGATCTTTAAAGTGTAAGGACCCACCACCTCTCTATCTCTATAATCCTGGGGATTACATCCTGTTTCCTGACATTGGAGCTCCACTTCAATATCTTCTACCCCGCACTCCCACTAGCTCTCTAAACTAGGAGACCCAATCCTCTAGGATAAGGCCTTTCCTTTCACCCACAAATACCTAGTGAGCCCTCTTCCATTGGGGGGACACGCCAAACAGTGAACCAGGCCAGAATCCGGCCTCTGTTTACAGCTTAGATCTCACCTCTCAGGTCCGCCAGCACACTCTTTCCATATGGAAGGACTTTCTTTTCTTCCCCTACCCCTCACACCTTGTGACTTTTTTTTTTTAGTGTTTGTTTGTTTGTTTGTTTGTTTTGAGAGGCATAGAGAGACAGAGCACAAGTTGGGAAGGGGCAGAGAGAGAAGGGGACACAGAATCTGAAGCAGGCTCCAGGCTCCGAGCTGTCACCACAGAGCCCAACTCGGGGCTCTAACTCAAAAACCGTGAGATCATGACCTGAGCCAGTCAGACGCTTAACCGACTGAGCCACCCAGGCACCCCATAGTGTTTATTTACTTTTGAGGTTGGGGGGGGAGAGAGAGAGAGACAGACAGACAGACAATGATTGGGGGAGGGGCAGAGAGAGAGAGGGAGACACAGAATCCAAAGCAGGCTCCAGGCTCTGAGTTGTCAGCACAGAGCCCGATGCAGGGCTTGAACCCATGAACCACGAGATCATGACCTGAGCTGAAGTTGGATGCTTAACTGACTGAGCCACCCAGCTGCCCTTCCTTGTGACTAACTTCTAAACATCCTTCAGATCACCCTGAACTGTCACTTCCACCAGGAAGCCCTCACTGACCACCCCCCCTTGCCCAGCCCATGTCTCTCCTAACTTCCCCACTAGCCAGGGACTCCTTACTTCTGTTATATACACTGCTAAGTCATCTACAGAACCCAGCTCAAAGCCTGGCACCTGCAATCACTGAGCATCTGTTGAATGAATAAGTAAATGAATGAGTGAATGACCTGGGAGAATAAGGAAGGCTTCTTCATGAAGAAGGTGGCATTTCACTGGGTTTTGAAGGATGAGTGGAAGTTAACCAACGGAAGAGTGGGAGGAGGGAAGGTCTAAGGGTGTTCTGAAGGCTTACACTTTCTGGGGCCCAAAGGGGAGGTGTCAGTCCAGGCTAAGATATTAGGCTAATATTTTAGGGCTTGATCTTGTAAGCCAGGGGCTGTCAGCCCAACAGAACATTCAAACTGCCTGGGACCCAACTCTGTAGACTCTAGTCCAGGCAATCTAGATCCCTCAGATTCTGAAGACATCTAAGGTCAGGGGCCCCTGCTGGAGCATCAAGTGGAAAGTCAGAAAGATTTCCAACCACAAAGGGACACAATCCCATCTTCAGATCTAACACTGTATCAGAAGTGAGGCCAGACAGAAGCCAAGAGTGAACAGGATGGCAGAAAGGGGAAAAAGTCAAGAGACTGGGGTTTCCCATTGACTGCAGGACACAAGGGAAACAGTGTGGGTCAGTGATAAGAAAGGTGAGCTGTGATTCCACTACTAATGAAGCAGGTGGAAAATCTGAGAAGTAGGTGTGATCTGTGTATACTTGTGGCACAACTCATCCCCCCACCCAACACACATACACAAAAACACACATGCACACAAGCACATACACACACACTCAGCCCTTTCTTGCTGAAGCCAGTAGTCCATCACAGTAGATTGCATATAGACACCTGCATGCTAAGTCTGGCTAACAGATCTCCAACCTTATAAAAATTTGCTTGCACACAACACTGGCAAGATGAGGCCCGACACAGCACCAATTTCCACTGTATCCGTTTCCACAGAACGAGAAGACAAGTAGTGGCTTCTAGAAAGAGCTTCAGGCTCCAATGGTTTTGCCTTTTCTGAGAAGCAACTACTGCTTTCATCCACACTGGGTGGGGGCAGAGGGAGGCGGCACAGACAGACAGTGGCTACGCTCTTGCTCATTATAGCCAAGTCCTGATATAGAGAGAAGAAAAAAAATACAGTTTGCACTATCTTCAAATATCACAGTGTTGTGACTTATAACAGCACCCACTGTATCTTGTTGCATTCCAACGGCCAAAAGGGAAAAAAAAAATTGAATTACCATGCTAATGTCTTCTCTTTTGGTGAAATCTGTGATTCAGGTATGTGGATATAAAATACATCATTAGTTGCTTTTAAGCTTGTCTTTAATGATGAAAAAACATTGCAGGGCATGAGGGGGAGACATAACTAAACTCACTCACTGGCAGCACTGGGAGCCTCTTGTAAACCGTAATGTGACAGTGCAGTTTCTTTTTTCCTCTGAGATGACAGTTAATTCCAGACCAGGAAGGCTGTCAAAAATGCTTAGTTCTGCTCCACTTGAGTTAATTACCGGCCCTGGGGCAGGCTGCCCTCCACTCCTCTGCTAATGGGGCTGGGCTCCAGGTAAAAAATCCATTTGCAAGAATGTTTTCCTTGCTCCAGATCTAATTTATTGAATATCAAATATTTATGCCAATGCAATTAAAGTGACAACATTGCTCTCCCTTCTCCCCTGCCCCCTAGTCGCAGACAAGCCCAGGCTTGCTGGCAGAATGCTTTATCCCGTCAACACAGGGTAAAACTTCTGCTTGAGCTTCTAAAGCAAGAGCTTTGAAACCTCTTCAATCCATAAAGTCACTTGGGACTTTACCTTTATCTTCTTTTGTAGGCAGCTACGTGACAGGTTATGGAGCAATGGCTGAGACGCTAGGGCAGAAGGCAAAGCGAAGAGAGAAAAGCCTGACTGTGGCTTGAATTCTACCCAAATCCTCTGTGGTCCTCTGTGTTCCAGGCACCAGACTGGGCACTATAGTTGAGAGAAATGGAATAGACTCCATCCATATCTCTATCAGTCTCCCAGCTTGACAGAGGGACAGCTTGGGGTATGTATAGAAAAGGTTCCAGAAACAGATCCTTTAGGGTCTTTGGTTTGGGGTCCCCAAGGCTTGAAGACCATCCAAGGCTCCATCCCATCCAACCAGCCTAACTACAAAAAGTTTCAGGTCCAGCAAAGCATATTCCACCTTTCCCAAGACTCTATTCACCCAGCAAGAAGGCCTCAGATTATCCAGACTCTGGAGCTTTGGGGCATTCCCTGTGGGGACAGTGCCCAGCCCCCAACGTCACATCACCCCCATGAGTCTCTTGCACCACAAAACACATGGTTTGACATCTACCCCAAACAGAGGGGTGGCTGGTAAAGATAAGCCAGAGAACAGTCTAATGTGCAAAGGAAATGCATTTGACTAAAGGAGGAAGGATTTTTTCTTTTCTTTCCAGAAGTAAGGGAACTCAGCAAAACTCAGGCCAGCAGGTAATATTGTATCTGTGGGATATCTGACATTGTGCTGTGCCCCCTGGCTGGGATTTTTTTTTTTTAGGGACCTTGCTGTCTACACCCACCTCTACCTCTCCCTTCCTGCAATGAAACAAAGACCTTTCCTTGGGTCTGAACTGGGTTTTAAAGGAGAAACAGGTATGCACAGGGTAAACCACAAGGCTTAGTAAAGGGAACACAAGACTTTGTGTTCAAAGAACTGAAAACAGATTGATTTTTATTCGAGCCTGAATTGCAAGGGAGTGAGCCCTGGGACTATAAGCATCAAATGAGGTAATCTAAGCATGGTAGAAAATGTCAAGTCCTAGATAAATATGAATTACTCTCCACATCACAGAGGTATTGGGGAACCAAATGATGTTATATGCACACTTGTGTTACATAAATTGTAGTTGTTATAAGACATTTTGGAAGAAGATGGATTAAGCTTTAACCATGGAGATAAATCAGAAAAAAACATATCTGTTAATATCTTTTGATCCTACCTTCTTATAACTGTTCACAAACAGAATTTTTGTAAATTTCCTTTCTGTTCTCTTTTTCGGATGAACATACACTACCCAATTTTAATATTCACTACCCAGTTTAATACCCAATATTTTTGACTTCCTGTCAGTCTGACTACCATGCTTTAGTTTTGAGGCTTTGTGATCATTTCGTATGGCCAGACAATTCTTTGTGAGTGTTGGAGGAAGAGGCTTGGTATTGCTATCCTTTTCTTTCTATGTCTTCTGTTACCACCCTATTCAAAGACATGATCATACCACCCCTCAACTACTGCCATAATTTCTTAGCTGTTTACTATGCCTCTAGCTTCCTCTTGTCTCCAAATCATCTTCCCCTTGGCTGCTCAAATACTGATATCATTTTTCCTTTAAAAGTAACTATAGGGACGCTTGGGTGGTTCAGTCCATTAAGCATCCAACTCTTGATTTTGGCTCAAGTCATGATCTCGTGGTTTGTGGGATTGAGCCCCAAGGTGGGCTCTGGGCTGACAGAGCTTGGGATTCTCTCTCTGCCCCTCCCCCACTCTCTCTTTCCCCCCCACCTCTAATAAATAAACAAACATTTACAAAAATAAAGGTAACTATAGAAGAACTTCTGCTATAGCCATGGTGATAAGACAAGAAAAAAAAAGAGGTAAAAACCACTGGGAGAGAAGAAGCAGACTTACCATTATTTACAGACAATTTAATCATATATCAGAAAACAATAACAATAAAAAAAAACACAGAAAGGGGCACCTGGGTGGCTCTGTCAGTTAAGCATCTGACTCTTGGTTTTCTCTCAGGTCATGATTTCATGGTTTGTGAGATCGAGCCCAGCACTGAGCTCCATGCTGACAGCATGAAGCCTGCTTAAGATTCTCTCTCACCCTCTATCTTTGCCCCTCCCCCCACTCACATGCACATTCTCTCAAAACAATCATTTTTTTTTAAATCACAGAAAATCGACTCAAACTAATGAAAAAGGTCAGTAAACTGGTCAAATACAAAATAAATTTGCATGAAACAATTGTTTTATATACTAACAATAGCCAGTTAGAAATAGAATTTTAAAAATATGGTTCACAATATATACCCATCTTCATGAGAATGTATCACAGAAACTGCCATGCAAAAGTAAATTTTGGATCTTCCATTCAAATATGTTCCTCCTCCAATGCTCAGCCTCGATAGGGGCTCTTCCATCTACCTATCTGCACAAGGCAGAAACCTAGGATTCGTCCTTGCCCCCTCCCTCTCTCATACCCCAATATATAAATCTGTCACCAAACCCTGACAATATTACCTTCTGTCTGCTTCTCTCCAACCAAACTGCCTTCATCACTTCTCACCTGAAGGACTGTAGTAGCTCCTCACTGTTCTCTTTTGGCTTCCTCGTTCTCTCCAATCTGTTTCCACAAAGCAGATTAAGGATCTTTTGAGATTTGAAGCTAAATCATACACCACCCTGCCGACAACTCTTCACTAGTTTATAAACCCCATATCTTCACCATGGTTTACATAGCTTGGCTTACCATGGTCCTTGCTAACCCTTCTACCCACTCACTTCTTCATTCCCTGTGCCCAAGGCACACCATCTTCCTTTTGGTTTCTCAAATGCCCCCAATCTCTATCCCACCTCAGAGCCTTCACTTTCCAAATTCCCTGCTGGGAATAAGGATTAGTGATCTTCCTTCAAGAAGGTTAGGCAGAGACAGGGGACCTTAGTCTTTGTCAGAGATCTCCCTGACTCCTTGGGCCTCAGTTTCTCCACCTACAACATGAGTTGGTTGAACTAGAGGTTCTCTCTGGAATTCTATGAGGTGAAGATTCAGTAAGAGGTAACAGCAGTTGAATTGATGGAGAAGAATGGGAAGTGGGGAGAGGGTAGAGAGGAAGTAGTCCTGGGAAAGACGGCAGAGAAAGGAAAGCTAGAAAATAAAAGGCAAGCACTTTCTGTGTATTTAAAATACTAAATGCTGGGGCGCCTGGGTGGCTCAGTCGGTTAAGCGTCCGACTTCAGCTCAGGTCACGATCTCGCGGTCCGTGAGTTCGAGCCCCGCGTCGGGCTCTGGGCTGATGGCTCAGACCCTGGAGCCTCCTTCCGATTCTGTGTTTCCCTCTCTCTCTGCCCCTCCCCCGTTCATGCTCTGTCTCTCTCTGTCTCAAAAATAAATAAACATTAAAAAAAATAATAAAATAAAATAAAATACTAAATGCTGTCACTTTATTTTTATTAGAACAACTCAACATTAAATCTTCACAGGATTTGGGATCATCATAATAATCTTGTCACGAAGAGAGAAAAAGCCAGCCAACTTGTATTTAAATATTAAATGTATGCACTACACTGAAAACTTGATTCCATTCCATGAAAATAATCCACATTATCCAAAGCCAAGAAAAAAAAACAAAAACAAAAACAAAACAAACAAAAAAAACCAACCTCATTCATCCATATAAACAATTTCTAGGTAGCCAAAGGAAGGAACATACTGGCTGCTTCTGCTCCTGGCTTCCACGAAACTCGTGGTTGCCTACTCAGTTCTCCTTCTCTCTTCCTAGCATAAGTGTGACTTCATTCAGAAAAGCAATGTACCCAGTTAAAATGCTACATTTCCCAGATTCCTTTGCCTACAAGGGTGGCCACATAGCATCATCTGGCAAATGATATGTAAGAATAAATTACAGAGAAATGTTAAAGGCAGGGTGGACTTAGCTGGCACATGTCCTTTTTCATCCTTTGTTTTTTTTATCCTTTCTTCTTCCTTCTTCAACCATCTTGTGTCCTTGAGGTGTCCATATGGGACAGGCCAAGGGAATTAGAGACCTCTATTTAAATCCCAGCTCTACTACCTGCAAATTCTATGAATTTAGACCGTTCATTTTAACCTCTCTGAGCCACACTCTGGTCTACCAAATGGGAGTCATGATGCCTCACTTGTGATACTATTAGGATTGACTGAAATATTTGATCAAACACAGGTGCAGTGCTTTTTAAATCATATAGCTCTTCAAAAGTACTAGATTATTTGTTTGTTTGCCTCCCTCCCTGTTTTATGACAGGTTTTCCTCCCCACTTAAATCTAAAATACTTCAGAAGTTAGAATGTCATATTTCTATAGGACATTCTTTCATAATAGGAATACCTATTTCCTTGACATGATATCAATCTATTATTTTTTTAAGTTTATTTATTTTGAGAGAAATACAGAGTGAGTGAGGGAGGGGCAAAGAAAGAGGGAGTGAGAGAATTCCAAGCAGGCTCTGCACCACCTGTTGTGGAAACTGACATGGGACTCAAAATCACCAACTGTGAGATCATGACCTGAGCCAAGACCAAGAGTCGGATACTTAACCGACTGAGCCATCCAGGCACCCTGTTACCAATCCATTATGTTATCAGATGCCAGAGGTCCTTTTGTATACACTCTGGCCACATGCAAATCCTAAGTTAATTTGCATTCCCCAAATATGACTTCAATTATCTTCTAAGTCAACCAAAAACTTAAGATGCACCATCCTTTTAAAATATGTATTTTTTCAAAGGTGTGAGTCTATTTTCTTGAGCATTTGAGGGGCCCTATCAATATCCTTCAATTTTAGCAATTTTTCTTGAATTATTTCTTTAATAATGTCTTCCCTTTCATTGTCTGTTTTCTCATTCTTGAACTCTTATTATTTGGATGTTGGATCTCTTGGTCTGTTTCTCTAATTTTCTTATCTTTGGGTAAGATCTCTTACCTTTCTTATCTATGTATCAGACAAAAAACCCTAAAGGCACAGAAACCATCCTACCTAGAAGGCAGTGGCAAATTAAAAATAACACGCTTCCCTAGTGCACAAACCAAAAAACCCAATCACTTAGACGTTTTTAAGTGTTCTCCTGGTTAACATTTGGGCTAAAGAAGAAAAATCAAAACTGTAAGTAGGCAATTCAAAAACAATGAAAAAGATAAAATCATATAGGAAATCTTATGGGATGAGGCAAAGCTGATTCACAGGCAAATTGATAACCTTAAATGCCCTTATGGTTAATCAGAAAAGGATGAAAGTGGGTAAAATAAACACCCATTTAAATAATTTGGTTTTTATAAAAGATTAAAAAAAACATGGAAAGAAATCTAGAAAATACAGTTAAAGCAAACACTATTGATTCATAAACTTAACAGAAAAACTGTAAAGTTGATAGAGAAGTTTTAGAGCTGGTTCATGATATAGCCTTGTTTCCACCACTGAAGGAGTCATAAATAAATATTATAAATGAAAAAAAGGGAAACCACAGATTTTAAAATTATAAGAGGATTCTATGAATAATTATATGCTAATACTTTCAAAACCTCAGTGAAATGGATTATTTTCTGGGAAAGCATAACATACCAAAATTGCCTCGAGAAAAATTAGACTACCTGAAAAGACTGATAATAAAGGAAAAAAATGTAAAGAAAGTTGCCAAGTACTGCCTTCTAAAATGGCTTCCCGCCTCAGAGGATTTCATGGGTGCGGTACTTCAGCCTTTCACAGAACAAATAATTTCCGTGTAACATAAACCCCTTCAGGGCATGAAAAAAGATGTAAATCATATCAGTTCATTTTACAAAGCTAAACCATTGACATAAGGTTTTGGATGAATCTCAAAAACATTATGGTGAATGAAAGAAGCCAGACACAGAGTACAAATTATATGATCCCAATTATATGAAGCTCAAGGCCAGACAATACTAATGTGTGATGACAGAAAGTACAGAAATGGTTGCTAGAGGTGGGGGTGGAGGACTGCCTGGAAGGAACCACAAGGGAACTTTCTGGGGCCATGAGAATGCTCCATATCTTGATCTGGTCGATGGCTACTGGGATATTTGTATTTGTCAAAATTCATCAAGTTGTACACTTAAGGTTTGCACATTGTACTGTGTGTAAATTATACCTTAAAAATGTACTCTTAGGAAAAAAACCTGGTGACCATGACTTAAAAGACAGCCAAAATAAATGAATGAATTAATGAATAAATAATGTAACAAAGCAGGCTAATCACACTTAATATGTTATATATGCAAAAGTAGTAAACAAAATGTTGGCAAACGTAATCCTGCAATAGATTAGAAGAATAATACATCAAAAAACTGCATGATTGTTTCAATATTATAAGTTTATTACTATACTAATCCAAATAAGAAAAAGCATTTCATAATAATATTGAAATTAGTCTACAAAATTCATTTATTCATGATTTTAATTCCTGATAAGCTCAGGTTAAAAAAAGATAATACCTCAGCATGATTGATAAATAATATCTATCTCAAACTGAAAGCCCAAATCATCCTTAACAGTGAAACTCAAGAGGCCACCTCATTAATGTCAAGAACAAAACAAGGATGGCCATTGTTCCCACTGATATTTACTATTGTTCTAAAGTTTCTAAGCAATGTAAAAGGACCAGAAATAGATATGAATCATAATTATGAGAGAAAGAAACAGAAGTATAATTTTTAGCCCATGATAATATTGTCTTTCTAGAGAACTCAAGAGGGCCAATTGAAAAACAATACTCTGACTGGTTACAAAATAAATACAAAGGCACGGTAGGGATGCTCACTGAAGCATTATAATAAAGAACAACTGGAAACCACCTAAATGTCCAACAGTAGGAAACTGGGTAAGTTTACTGGAAGTAAACTGGAAGTATACACACACGATAGAATGCTATGTAGCAGTTAAGATGAATTAAGTAGATATAAAAATATTAAGTGGAAAAGAAAATGCAGGATTATATATACAGTGTGATACTTTAATGCTTAAAAACAGACTGAAGCGCCTGGGTGGCTCAGTCCAGTTAAGTGTCTGAGTCCTGATCTCAGGGTTGTGAGTTCAAGACCTATACTGGGCTCTATGGTAGGTTCTGCACTGGGTGTGAAGCCTACTTAATAAAATAATAAGAAGAAAAAATAAAATAAAACAAAATAAAATAAAATAAAAACAGACTAAACTATACTGTTTGGAAAAATACAAAAAAATAGAAGTAAAAGATACCAACTTCCATACACTGGCCACCTCTGGGAAGAGAGGAAGGGGAATGAGAGTGGGAGGAATACAAAGGGGCTTCCACTATGGTTGTACCTCTTTTTTAAGGAATAAAAAGACCTGGAGAAAGCTCTCCATCTGACCACCGGACCCAGTATGCCAGAAATAATCCCCAGAGAGTTCACTTGTGGCCCTACCAGTCCTCCACCCTCACTCCTGGCAAACACTTCTGATTTATGCCATCTGAGGTGAGTTTTGCCAGTTACTGAAATTTAAATGCAACCATTGGTTTCCTTTCAGATCTTCCTTGGTCTCCTTCTGAAAAACTGGCCTTTAGGAAGGACACCAAGAGTCCAGAACAGACACTTGACAGACTAAGAGTTGAAGGATACGCAACTCAGTGCTCCCGGCCACCATGCAAGTCAGGGGTACAGCCTCTCACAGGAGGCTACTCACCTCAAGGCACGAAGCAGACACCCAGAGGACAGGTACCCCTTGTGACACTTAACAGACTCACCTCTGTCACCGATCAAAATACCACAATACCAGGAGGACAACCCACGGAGAAAGACTCCAGTCACCACACAGGTACATGAGGGTTTCTCAACCTCAGCACTACTGACTTTTGGGGCTAGACAATTCTTTGTTGTGGGGACTGTCCTGGGTGTAACAGGGTGTTTAGCAGCACCCCTGGCTTCTCCCCACTAGACGCCAGTACTGGGTCCCCAGCTGTGACAACTAAAAATATTTCCAGACGTTGCCAAATGTTCCCCAGGGAACAAAATCGCTCTTGTTCAGAATCACTGTGACAGAGAGGACAGATTAGGCAGAGGGGTGGAGGGGAGTTCGGGGTTTTTGTTGGTTTGGTTTGTTTTGTTTTACTTAGGAATAAAATCATCCAGATATGTGCATTAGTATATGAAGAAGCAACAAAGGAATACTGAGGACATGAAGGAAAGCCTGCATGGTTAGGGAGCACACCATATTCAAGGGTGAGAAAACAATATTATCAATCTATTGATCCTGTCAAACTAATGTGTAACTTCAGAGAACTGTAATTAAAAGTTGGCTAGAAACTTTCTAGAACTTGAAAATGTGAAGTCTAGGGGCGCTTGGGTGGCTCAGTCGGGATGATCATCTGACTCTTGATTTCGGCTCAAGTCACGATCCCAGGGTCATGGGATCAAGCCCCAAGTCGGGCACCACACTGAGTGGAGCCTCTCCTTCTCTGTCTGCCCCTCCATCATTCATGCATGTGGTCTCTCTCTCTCAAAACATTAAAAAAAAAAAAGATTCTCTCTCTCCCTCTGCCCCTTCCCCTGCTCACTTTCTCTCTTTCTCAAGTTAAGTCTAAAGTTGCAGAGGAAAAAAAGAGGTTGAATAATAAAGAAAATTTTCAAAAAAATAAATAATGGTTCTGATCTACCAGATATTAGGTGAGTTGTAAATTATAAAAATTAAAACAGTGTAGAAAAGTAGACATAGCTGAAAAAATTAAAAGCCTGGAAACAGGCCTGAGTCTATGCAGGAATTTAGTATCAATTAAAGTGATGCTTAAATTCATGAGAAATGTAGCAGAATGCCCAATAAATGATGCAAGAACAATTCATTAACCATTTGGGGCAGGAAAAAATTCAAGGCCTGGCATCATACATCAAAATAAATTTCATCAATCAGCAAGTTATTACTTTAATTAAAATATAAAAATCTAGAATAAAATATAGATTAATATTTTTCTGATATTAGAAGAAAGGCTTTCTAAACAAAACGAAGAACTCAAAAAGGAAAGATAATATACTTGACTACACGAATATGCCAACGTTCCCATACATCAGCAAGCACTATAAACAAAATAAAATTCAGAAAAACTGTCACCTAACAAGTTATATTGACTTCTACTAAATACAATATGAAAAGGACAATATGTCATTCCCACTTTTTTCTGAGAGAGAGAGAGAGAGAGAGAGAGAGAGAGAATCTTAAGCAGGCTCTATGCTCATTATGGAGCCCGACGTGGGGCTTGATCCCATGACCCTGGGAGCATGGCCTGAGCTGCAATCAAGAGTTGGACACCAGGGCACCTGGGTGGCTCAGTCAGTTAAGCATCTGACTTTGGCTCAAGTCATGATCTTGTGCTTTGTGAGTTCAAGCCCTGCGTCAGGCTCTGTGCTGACAGCTCAGAGCCTGGAGCCTACTTAGGATTCTGTGTCTCCTTCTCTCTCTGTCCCTCCCCCGCTTGTGATCTGTTTCTGTCTCTTAAAAATAAATCAACATTAAAAAAATTTTTCTAAAAAGAGTTGGACACCCAATCGACCAGGTGCCCCCACCCCCACTTTTTAAATGGACAAAAGGACACAACCATGCAATTCACAAGAGATAAAGGAGAAATGGCCAAAAAACATTAAGAAAAGTTAATCTCACTGGAAATTCACATCATGAAAATTAAAATATTGAGACATCATCTTTCTCCTATTAAATTGGCATGAATTTTTTAAAGTAATAGCCAGCATTTGGGAATTTCCATATCCTCTAGAGATAGTATTAATTTATGAACATTTCTGAAAAGGAATTTGACAACTATTTTCAAAGGCATTAAAAAGGTTCATATATACCTGAGAGTTACCGTTTATACCTCCAGCCCAGAACTTGCCCTTGAATTCTACAGGTGTATTTCCAACAGCCTCCCACCCAACATTGCCCCCCAGGGGCCTCTAACTGGTGCCTCAAAAAAACACGTCCAACACCAAGCTCCTGATTCCTACTGCCTTTCTGTGCCTCAAAGCTGTTCCTCCTATTGTCGCCTCCATCTCAGGAAAAGGTAACTCACCCTTACTAGTGTTCAGACCCAAAACCTTCATGTCATCCCTGACATCTGTCTTTTACTGACATCAAATCCTAGGTCATTACACTTTAAAGTAGTTGCAGAATGCAACTCTTTGTCACCACCCCTATCACCAACACTCTTGTCTAAGCCACCATCATTCCTTACACAGACCACTGCAATAGCCTCTTTCCTCGCTCTGCCTCTGCCTGTGCTGTCTTCCACATTATCCTCATACAGCTGCCAGAAGGATCCTTTTCGTAGCCTGAGTCAAATCAGACCGCTCCTCGTTCAAAACCCTCCCCTGGTTCCCTTCTCAGAGAAGAGCAAAGCCATGTAAGAGTAAGACTATGAAATTGTGGCTTATAAGAAAAATAAATATTCAGTCATTCAGATAACTGTCTCCGTAAAAACCCAAGAAGACGGGGCTGAGAGAGTTTCCAGGCTGGTGAAGACGTGCAGATTGGAGGAGAGAGGCACACTCAGAGGGAGCAGGGAAGCTCTGCTCTCTCCCCGCATGCTTCGCCCTGTGTGCCTCTTCCATCTGACTATTCCTGAGTTACATCCCTCTATAGCAAACTGGTGATCTAGTAAGTACAATGTTTATCTGAATTGTGAGTGCTGTAGCAAATTAATCAAACAAGAAGAGGGGGTCGTAGGAACCACTAACTTATTTCCAGTTGACCAGAAGTAAAGGTAACAACGTGCACTTGCAGCTGGCATCTGAAGTCCAAGGAGGAGGTCATGGAAACCTCCATCTACAGCTGGTCAGTCAGAAGGACAGGTAACAGCCTGGGCTTGTGCCTTGTATCTGAAGGGAGGGTAGGACAGTCTTATAAGACTAAACCCTTAACCTGTGGAATCTGATGGTGTTTCCAAGTAGACAGTGTTAGAATTGAGTTGAATTCTTGAAGACCTTTCTGGTGTCTAAGAACTGCTTATTGGAGGAGTAGGAGAACCCCACCCCTTCCAAACACATTGGAATTGGTCCAGGACCCCAAAAGAAAGACCATATAGGATCTGGCTACTTTTCTCACCTAAACCTAAGTGAGGCTCCATAATCATAAAACCCAATATTGCAGAATGCCAGCGCCAGAAGGATTAGCTTCTACTTTAGCAAGGGTGTGCTGAAATATAGAAGATACTGCCCTAGTGCCTCTGACAATTTATAACCACTGAGATTCTAGTGGTTGTACTCTCTCGCTCTCCCACTCTCAAAAAAAAAAAAAAAAGTGGGAATGACATATTGTCCTCTTCATATTGATTTATTAGAAGAAATCAACACTTCTACAAAAGAACAAACTGAGGCTTAGAAAGTGAATTCCTGAAGATGTGCAGAATCAGCAATACAACTCTCTCAAGATGTCCCCTTGATCCAGCCCTCCCTGTATCCCATATAGCTTAGAGTCTTAGTGACCAGATATAAGAGGTTATCTGTCTGGCAGCTCTGCACTACCCAATCAGAACATACATTTAGAATAAATGTTCAGAATAAATGTTTATAAATAAATTTGAATTACCCAAGCAACAAAAATTCTTTACTTTTTCATATAAATGTATAACATTTGCATGGCCATTTCTATTGAGGGCTACAATTTCTCAAGATGAAAATTCCAGGGCACCTGGGTGGTTCAGTTGGTTAAGCTTCTGACTCTTGATTTTGGCTCAGATCATGAGTCCAGGGTCATGAGATTGAGCCCTGCATTGGGCTCAGCATGGAGCCTGCTTAAGATTCTCTCTCCCCCTCTCTCTCTCCACCTTTCCCCAGCTTGTGCATGCTCATGCTCTCTTTCTCTCAATAAACAAATTGATTGATTGATTGATTGATTGATTAAAAGATGAAAATTCCAAGATAGATGGAATGATGGATCTCCCAAAGGGCTTTTGTCCATTTCTGTGGAGCCCACATATCTCCTTCCAGCTTATTTCCATGAAGGCAGTCTATTTACCAGCACTCATTTCTTCATGAGTTTGTTAATCTGGTTTACATCATCAGCAACGGCTCTGAGACGGGCCCTGTGCTGGGCACTAGCAGAGCTGAGATGGAAGTGCCATGAACACCATGTAGAGTAGGGAAATGAGCCCGAAGGGAGGCGGGGAGGAGGCTGGGCAGGCAAACACTGACCAAAGTAGCAACACCATAGGCTCTAACAGTTTCACTGTCCTGATAGCAGATGAGGACACCAAGGCAAAGACTGAGAGACCTCCTGGGGTTACATGGTGAATAGGTGCAGAGCACAACCATGGTCCAGGAAGCAGATGCTTAAAGCAGAACTCACTCCAGTGTCCCTCACCCCACGGTGATCCCCACCCCTGCTGCTCTCATGTCTCCTACAAGCCAAGTCAGGACTGAAGGTCATGTCTCATCCCTGGATAGTGCATCTTTGTTGGTTTTTGACTCCCCTCCATCCAAACATCTTTCCAGTTTGAGAGAAATCTCCCAAGGTGTGACCAACAACACTACCCGATGCACCTGTGCCCACTCCCTGAGTGGCCAGTCTGCTCCTCTCTTTACGCCAGATCCTGTCACACATCTATGAATCTCAGCTTCCCACTGTCAAGGTGTGTGAGAGGGTCATCCAGGGCATTGCGGGGCCATGTGGGTACCTCCTCTCTCAGAACTCGAGTACAAGTCCCCCAACGTTGCAAATGCTGCTAGTAAAGACCCAGCAGAAGCCAGCAAAGAGGCGCCTTAATAACATGCCTTGGAAGCAAGTCTTTTTATAACTTCATTCTTCCCTCTCAATGGCCCCAAATGAAGATGAAATACAGAGAGGAGCCCTTGGCAACAGTAAAGGAGAAAACTCATGCTTCCAAGGGCCTTCTCCTTGTGCCTAACTTCTTTCAATAGGAGGCAGATTTGGCCTCCCTGGCACCCACTGTGTTCCCAATTTTCTGGATCATGGGGAACAACAAAACTCACCCTTTGGAGAAACTGTGGACCAATCACAGATGCTCTAGGCTGCAGCTGTCATGATAATTAGCTATTTCTTTCCCTTGAGTTTCTCTACCTCTCCCCTCCCCATGTTCCAGCCAAAGGTAGGTGGTGTGCAGGGGCCTGTGAAGAAGGGCCATCTGGAGAGTCCATTGGGCGCGGTCACTTAAAGTCAAGAATAGAATCTGCAGTCAGCTGCCTGGGTTGAGAAACCAGATCCACCACCCATTAGCTGTGTGTCACAGAGAAAGGGATTTCTCATCTTTGAGCCTCAGTGTCCTCATCTGAAAGTGGACATGACAGCAGTGCCTGCCTTGTAGGCATAAATGAGAGCCACACGTGAGTCACCTAGCAGAGGGCCACAAGCAATCGCCACTCTTGCCAATGAATGTGTGTGCACGAACACGGACGCTTCAAAAGCCCTTCCACACACACCTTATCTGGACACCACGCCAGGCCAGGGTCCCACGCAGCAAGGGCCCCAGGAAGACCTGCATGAGCGCTGAAGTCATGCAGTTGAAGTCTTAGCAGTGCTTGGCATCCAGTAAGTGTACGAGACCGGCTCACCATCAAAGGCGCGTTTGAATAAATAATGGAGGCCCAGAGAGACTTTGGGATGGAGCCAAAGTCACGTTGGTATGTAGTAGACTATGGCTTTGACTAGATTGTCTGGTTTCAAATCTTTCCCTGCAGTATGTTTAGGATCTGGCAAGGTTCTTCTGAGGCAGATCCAGTTCTCAGTCTTGAAATGAAGAAGCCAGGGACACAACAGTGCTGATCCACCACTACCTCAGGGCACAGGCTGGGGAGGAAGACTACCTGGGTTCAAACCGGGGCTCTACCACTTTTCAGCCGTGCGTCCTTGGCAAATTACCCAAACTCACAGAGCCTCAGTTTCCCCATCTGTAAAATGAGGATGATAGTAAGATCATTAATATCACCCAACAAGGTCGTCATGAGGATTTTTGTTATTGTTATGATCACTACCTTGATCTCAGGCACCAGAGTCAGCCTGCCATATCCCTCTCCCTCAATGCATTGGTACAAGTGCCCTAAGGGCGTGGTCACTTCACGCCTAACTGCTCAGACAAGGCTGCTGCACTGCACAATTCCCAGGGCATCACTCGCATCCTATTCCATCTGAATGGTGCCCTCTGGGCTTGTGCAGCACACAACCTATACTCCTATACATAGCAACCCTGTGCTGAGGGCAAACTGTGGGACCATAGAGGATCTGGATGTTAGTTTTCTAGTTGGAGAGCATGAGCACCATGAAGCTAGCAAAATGTCATGGTTCTGGGGTCCTCCAGTTTAGAACTAGAATCTAGGCTGCTCCCAAAAGTCTGTGGGCCAACCCCGGCTGCAAGAGGAAGATGGTGAAAAATCGAAGATGCCAACACAGGGACACAGGGTAAGGGGCTGGACTGCTGGGTAGGGAAGTGACTTGGGCAAGTTTCAGCTCCAACTCCAGGTCTCTGCATAAAATGACTCCAGAGTCTGGGTACCTGGGTGGCTCTGTTGGTTAAGTGTTCACGAGTTCGAGCCCCGCATTAGGCTCTCTGCTGTCATTGCAGAGCCCACTTGGGATTGTCTGTCCCCCTCTCTCTCTGCCCCTTCCCTGCTTGTGTGTGCATGCTCTCTCTCTCTCTTGAAGAAAAAAAAAAAAAAAACATTAAAAAAATGATTCCAGGGCCAAGGGGAAGAACTTGCATATTCTGGTCAAGGAAGACAAAACAATAGATACCAGTTGCTACTTCATAGCATATACCGTGTCCTGCAGAACAGCAGCCCAGCCTTCAAGTTGGCAGAGCTAAGTCTTCAACAGGCCACTTCCCTTTCCACTAGGCTGGCTGCTTCTGCATCTACACGGTAAAAATAGCAAATCCCATGAGCACCTCACTCCTCTTACTGTGGCCAGAGGGAATACTGTGGCTATGGCTGCATTTAACAAGTTTGTGGATGGGGATGCTGCCAGGACCTGATGGAAAGGAAATCCAGAGTAAGTGTCTATTCCATTAAGACCAGTTGCTTCCCCTCCAATGCAAATGAGGGCCTATTAACCATTCTGCCACTAGGTCCCCTCAATGAGGTCTGATACCCCATCGAGGGCTAGGATTGGACATCTGCTGCTGAAGCACTGAGCACTGAGCAGTGGAGCCAGTCCAGGAAGTCTGGGTGTGGGGTACATGCAGCCTTTTGTGACCACTTGGCCATGATCTCCCTGAGCAATGGCAGTTTGCCCAGGAAGGAAGAAGGCCCACAGCCAGGGGGCAAGTTATCTCACCCACTGGTAAATGGCACATAGTAGATACTTAATAAATATGTTCTGAATGAATATATCAACGTGACAACTGAGAGGCATGGGGTACTTGTCCTGGGCACAAAACTGAAGGGAAGTGCCCAAAATCTCAACAAGTGAGACAAAAAATACTTTGTTGAAATGATTCAACAAATGAATAAAATTCGTATAAAACAACAAATGAATAAAAATTCGTATAAAATACTCTATGATAAATCAAATGTCAGAACATTAAATAAAGACAAGATCTGACAGGGCCAAGGTAAGGGAGAGGCAAATGAGGCCAAGTCACGCGAGCACAGGGTCAAACCCTGTCTTTACTTACAGTTCTGACATTCTGATGAGGATATTTCTACCTTCATTTTTCTTTTCCTAAAACACAGAGTTAAAAATATTATCCATCTTGACTACTGAGTTTTGGGGGACATCCCCTTAAATTTTGTGCCCAAGGCAAGTGTCCTACCTGCCATGCCCCAGTCCCTCCCTGACCCTGAGGGAACTCTCAAAACTTTCCACCAGCTGCGAACAGCATCCTGATGTGCCGCCAGACTGTCAAGAGGCAGGGTCGTTCACACAGCTGTCTGGTCCCACTGCGGGGCCTCCTCTTGCCTGCGGTGCCAGGCACGGCTGGTAGCAGGACAGCACGCTCACTGACTGAAACAGGCCACCCAGATGTGAAGAGCCACATTGGGCATGGGTGCCTCTTGCTTCACAGAAGAAATTGCAAGAGGCCCCACACCTGTAGCCCCAGGAGCTTCCCGAAAGTGAATGGCCACAAGATTTGTTTTTTAATTAACAAACATTATTTTTTAGAGCAGTTGTAGGTTTACAGGAAAACTGGGCAGAAAGTACACACGCTCCATAAACCCCCTTCGCTCCTCCACACAGGGCCCCTACTATTAACACCCTGCACAGAGTAGCATATTTATTAAAATTGACAAACCAATACTGATGCATTATTAATGACTAAACTCCATGGTTTAATTAGGGTTCACTCTTTGTGTTGAAGATTCTATGCGTTTTGACGAACACATGATGCCACATACCCACCATTACAGTGTTATACAAAATAGTTTCACTGCCCTAAAAATGCCCCCTTTCCTCCACTCCTCCCAATCCCTGGCAATCACTGATCTTTTCCTGTCTCCATAGTTTTGTCCTTTCCAGACTGTCGTGTAGCTGGAATCACACAATATGTAGCCTTTCCAGACTGACTCCTTTAACTTACCAACATGCCTTAGGTTTCTTCATGTCTTTTTATGGCTTGATAACTCTCTTTTTTAATCACTGAATTAATTGCTGAATAACGTTTCATTGAGCAGATATATGTACCACAGGTTGTCTATCTACTCAGCCACGAAAGAGCATTTTGGTTGCTTCTGAGTTTTGGCAATTAAGAATAAAACTGCCATAACCATTTGTGTACATTTTTTATGTGGACATAACTTTTCAAGTCATTGGGTACAATACTAAGGAGCACAACTGGCCCATGAATTTTTGAGGCTCAACAAGAGCCCTAGGATATGGGCCTCTTATCACTCTCCATGGTCAATAACATGACCTTGTCAATGGAGTGGACCAGTAGGGTGCTGTACGGGCCGTGAGGACACCAGAGCCTCCCACAGTCAAAGGTGGTTTTTCCCTGAAGCAGGATGGCAAAGGCGAATGGCTGCCTCTACAGGAGAAGGCGAATGATGTCTAGTGGTCCAGTTTAACAGGGGCGAGAAGAAAGACAAGTCCCCCCCCAACCCTGCCCCCGGCCCTGCTCCCATGCTAGACAGAATGTGACAGAACAGAGGGCAGAAAAAGTTTGCCTTTTCCAATTAAGCACAAACATTTTCTTCCCAGGGGTAGCAGGGCCTAGCACTTGCCTTTCTGTTTGTTCTCTCAATAAAAGGCCCTTTTACCTGCAATGATTACCTGCCACAAGGAGACCATAATTAACAGAGAGAACGTGTATTTCTAGCCATCAGAAAACTGTTTTCTAACAAGTAAAAATATAATTAACATTCCCCAGCTTTCTCCTCCATGGAGATTTTTTTCCTCCTCACTTTCTACAAATTCAGAGGAAATTCTACAAAGACTAGGAATGTATTATGGGGTTGAAACGTATCCCACCAAAAAGATACGGTGAAGTCCTAACCCCAGTAATTGAAAATGTGATGTTGTTCAGAAACAGGGTTACTGTAGATATAGTTAGTTAACATGAAGGCATACTGGAGTAGGGCGGCTGGTGTCCTTATAAGAAGAGACACAGAGATACACACAGAGGAGAAGGCCGCTGTGGGGACAGAGGCAGAGATCAGAGTCATGCAGCCACAAGCCAGGGACACCAAGGACCGGGAGCTAAAAAGACGCAAGGAAAGAGTTTACACAGAGTATCAGAGGATCATGGCCCTGCTGACACCTTGATTTTAGACTTCCAGCCCCCAGAACTGTGAGCAGATATCAGTCATTTGAAGCCACCTGGTTTGTGGCACTTCGTTACAGCAGCCCTAGCAAACTAACACAGAGCAGGATCACCTAACTCCTCACCATGCAGATGAAGTGCCTGATGCTCTGGAAGGCGCAAGGACTTACCTGAGGCCTCAAGAAAGTGGGAGGCAGAGATGACACTTGAATCAAGTCCCACCAGCTCAGAGGCCAGTGTTCATGTCACAGCAGGATTCACTCTGTGCATGTGTGACGGTCTCCGCTGGTCCACGATGCTCCCATCTGGACACTAACCACTCTGGGCTCAGCCCTTGGGCAGCAGGTACAAGCAGGCCAGCAGTGTGCCCTGGGCACAGGCTGCTTCAGAAGCCAAGGTGGGAAAAGAATGTGTGTGATGAGGGAGGAGGGGGGCTAGACCGAGAGAAGGGATTAATAATGATTGAGCTGAGTGCTAGGTGTCTCATACATTATCCCATTTGCATCCCACACAACTCTTTGGTGCAGGTATCATCAGCCTCACTTTTCAGAGCTGACACTGGGTCTCAGAGATGCTAAGTAACTCTCCCTAAACCATACAGCTGCTGGAGATTTGAATCTAAACTCTTCAAACGCTACATGCTCTTTCTGAGTACTTCCATCTCTTCCCGGTGGTTTAACTGCCATCCATATGTTAACGGCTCCCAAATAGTTTCTGCAGCCCCAGCATCTGGTCTCCTTGTTCAAGATCTCCATCTTCATGTCTCATGGGCATCTCAGACTCAGCATGTCCAAAATTTAACTCATCGGCTTCCAGTAAAAGCCTGGCACTCCCACCCACCAACTCCCATCCCACTTAGCACCCTGGCAGCCATCCCTGACTCCTATCCCAGCCACCTCAGCCCTCCCTGCACACAGTCCTCAAGTCACCAATTCCTAGTCATGCGTCCTCTGTCTCCATTGCTTCCAGCCTGGTCGAGATAGCCATCATCTCACTCCTGGGTGACACAGTCTTCTCACTGGCCCTCTGCTTTCAGCCTTTCCCCTCTGCAGCCTAGTTTTCCCTCATGCAGTAGCGAGGGATTTCTTGAAGCACAAACCTCATCACATGACTCTCCTGATTAAAACTCTTCAACGGTAATTGCAAATTCTTATCTGCCATTCACTGTATAAGCCCTTTACATATATTGACTCATTTAATCCTAAAAAGCACCCTCTGATATGAAATAGGCACTGTGTTGTTCTCCTTTTACAGATGAGAAAATTGGAGTGCTGGGGGTTCAGTAACTTGCCCACCATCTCACAGCTAGTAAGTGGCTGAGCCAGGATTTAAATTCCCTTGTGCTTTTGGGGTGCCTGGGTGGCTCAGTTGGCTAAACATCCAACTCCTGATCTCAGCTCAGGTCTTGATCTCAGGGTCATGAGTTAAAGCTCCACATTGGGCTCTATACTGGGTATGGAGCCTACTTTTACAAATATTTTTTTTTAATTTTTTTTAACGTTTATTTATTTTTGAGACAGAGAGAGACAGAGCATGAACAGGGGAGGGGCAGAGAGAGAGGGAGAAACAGAATCCGAAACAGGCTCCAGGCTCTGAGCTGTCAGCACAGAGCCCGATGCGGGGCTCGAACTCACGGACCATGAGATCATGACCTGAGCCGAAGTTAGATGCTTAACCGACCGAGCCAACCAGGCGCCCCTGGAGCCTACTTTTAAATGAATGAATGAATGAATGAATGAATGAATGAATAAATAAATTCCCTTGTGTTCTTAGGATAAAGTCCAAAATCCTTCTCCTGGCCTACAAGGCCTAAAGGGTCTCCCCCCTACCTCTACCTTTCCATCCCATCTCGCCCTCTTCTCTCTCACTCAAGTTCAAAACAAGGACTGGGTTGTCGCTGTTATTTTTAACTATTCAAGATCTCTAAGGTTCTTCCTATCTCAGGGCCTTTGTGCATACTGTTTCTTCTGCCTAGAACACGGCTGACCCCATTCTTCACCTGGTTGACTTCTCCTTCAGATCTCTTTAATTGTTGCTTTGTCAGAAGCTTTCTCTGAGCCCCCAGACCAAGTCAGGAAGCATGTCACTTTATGCTTTGTCACCTGAACATTTTCTTTGTACTACTTCTCATAGTCATATTTACTCATATAATATGATGTTTAATGTCTGTCCCGTCCCTACTTCCCAACAGACAAGCTCCTAGAGGGTAGAGTCTGTATCTGCCTTGATTCTCCAGGAAATTGCCTGGAAAATAGTAGATGTTCAATAAATAGTAACAGATTGAAAGAACAAACTAATAAATATAAGAATAAATGAATGAATACCCTGTCTGCTCTTCAGCTGTCTGTCCAGCCAAGAGGCACATTTTCAGACGTAATACCTTTCTCTGAGGAGAGGTTCTCAAGCTTGTAATGTGCACGCAAATCACCTGGGGGTCTTTTTAAAATGCAGATTCTGATTCAGGAGGCCCAAGTAGGACCTGAAAGTCTGCATTTCTGATATGTTCCAGTGATGCTGACACTGCTTGTCCAGGGACACCACTCTGAGCAGCAAATATTTAACCAATCTCTCACCTCAGTTTCCTCTCTTTTTAAAATTTTTACTTATTTTTGAGAGAGACGCAGAGCACGAGTGGGGGAGGGGCAAAAAGAGGGAGACACAGAATCCCAACAAGGCTCCAGGCTCTGAGCTGTCAGCACAGAGCCCAACATGGGGCTCAAACTCATGAATTGCGAGGTCATGACCTGAGCCGAAGTTGGACACCTAACTGACTGAGCCACCCAGGCACCCCTCAGTTTCTCTTTAATGAGTAAGTCTTTCTGATCTCTTCCCTCACCTCCTCCTTTCCAAGCTGGCACTTGAGTATTGAAAGGGAGCTCTATGTGAACTTTTGCCCCTGGAGAGTGGCAGTGGAGGGTGCAAGTGAGTGAGGAGCCGCTCCTGCGCCAGTGCTGACATAGGCATTATGTGGTCTGCTGCAGATGCCTGGTCAGGCCTGTCATGGTCAGGACAACCCTAGTTTCTGTAACAAATAAGCCCCCAAATTTCAATGGCTTCAACTCTCCCCATATTGCTCACAGAGTAGTCCAACGAGGCAATTCCTAGTCTATGGGGACCTTTCCTCCATGTAATGATTCAAGGACCCAGGCTCCTCCCGGTTTTGGCTCTGCCAGCCTCTTGGACCACCAGAGTCTTCTTCTAGCCACTGGAAGAATAGAGAGAAGTTCCCATCCACTTCTTAAAATCTACCACTCAGGAGTGACACACATGACTTCCACTCACATTCTGTTGGTGAGGACTTGTCACCAACCAGACACAGACGCAAGGTTAACTGGGAAATATAGTCCCTATGTGGGCAGCCACCTCCTGGCAGTAACTCCACACAGTGGGAGGGGGGAGCGTGAATGACTGGTAGGTGGAACACCAGCGGTGGCTATCACACAGCCTGGTCCCAGACACTCTGCTAGCAGTTACTAAGCCTGTCATCTGGCCTCCATCAGACATCGGAGCTGGTGTCTTCTCAGAGTATCTCTAGCCCCTCCTTAACTGGTATCAGCATTGCAGCACCATATGGCCCCAGACATCCCCTGGCAGAAGCCTTTGCTACAGACCCCCAACCTCTCACCACAGCTGTCTTGTGACAGGCTTTTGGCTTGAACCCTCGGCCTGACCTCACCTTGCTGCTCTCTTCACCCTTCAAGGGCCTTTCTACACAGCTATGTCCTCCTGGCACCCCAGACAGGAAGCTGAGCAGAGGCCTCCTACAGGAGGGCTCAGTGCCTCTCCAGCCTACCTCCAGGCCAAGGAAGGCAGGTCCTCCTGCATGATGCATGGGCCTCCATATTTGCTTGTCCTCTGTTTCTCATCTCCATCCCACAAGCTACTGGGCCAGGAAGTACAACAGTCCCTCCCTTCCTTTTCCTGTCTTGTTGGGCTCTCCCTCTGATAGAAGCCGAGGGTTCCCAAGCTGCATCTCCTTTGCTGGACCAGGATCCCCAATCCCCAGATCTTGTGAGTGTTGGCTGCTAAGGCTAACAGCGTCCCCTTTCTTGGAGACTTGCCTCTGGCAGGATCTACCTCACCTTCGAGATTACTTCTCCTCCCCAGTCAGTGACATCCAGTGGCCACTGACTAAATGGCATGGGGTACAAATGCCAGCCCCCTTGTCTCAAGTGGGGACCAACTCAGTGATACAATTCATGTTCCAGAGCCCCTCGTGGGGTTAGGCTGAGGCTGGCCTCACTCCTTCCCTCCCAAGAACACCCTGCCATAAATCGCTCTTACTAGAGGCCCCATCTCAGGTTCTGATTCTAGAACACCTGGCCTAACACACTGCCTTGCACCAGATCCACCTCTTCTTTCTCAAGATGGCACCCTCCACCTTCTTTTGCCAGAGCCATAATGGCAAACAGGAGGCAGGAAAAGAGAAATCAGTGTACAGCTAACAGAACATGCTTTGGGAAGTGCAATGAAAATATTACACAAAGACCCTTCAGGGTCTTGAGCACCATGTTGTCTGTCAAAACTGTTGCCAGCAACCCTAGCATGGCCCTGGAGCTCTGCTTCTTGGAGGGAGGCCACCCACCAAACCAGGGAGATTTCGTGGACAGGTGCTCTGAGTTCAGCAGCAAGGCCTTGACCCAGACCCCATCTGGCCTCATCCTGGCCTTCCCAAAGCAAAGCCCACTCCTTGTTACTACATTAACCATGTGGGGGAACAGACATGCAATGCGAACAGTTAAGAACCAGAGAGAAAGAGAGAGCATCACCTTCTGACAGGTCCGAACACCTCTTTCTCTGGCCCATCAGGAAATCCACACCCTCTCCCCAGGCCTACTGGCTGGCCCTGTTCTGGGACCTGCCATCCACAAAGGAAGTGCTTTCAGGGCTTGTGCCTGTGGATCCGAGTGGAAGGCGAGAGGGGGACAGCGACAGGAGCGCCCACCGGCCTGCAGCAATGGGGAGAGGGTGGGGAAGGTAAAAGGAGAGGGTTAAGAGCCTGGCAGTCCACACAAACACCTTCCACGCTGCACCCCTTTCAATTTCTTTTCCGTGAATTTAAATGCATTCTGTCACAGTGAGTTATGTCACCCGGAGAAAATGCCCAACTCGGCGACGTTTTTAAAGATTATTTTTTAGATCACCTATCACTATCCATTTGAGGAACGATTGTTCAATCTGAAAAAATAAATTCAAAACTGTCCCCATCTAAGCAAGATGGAAAAATAACTTTCCCTATTCTTTCCTTTTCTTTCTATTTTTTTTAAAGAAGGCTTATTTCTGAAGGACAGGTTTGAAAATCTGTTTTCACCTTGACTTTCTGGCTGGATCTGAGTTGGTAAGGGGAATATCATGCCCTGTCATAGGAATAAACAAATGAATGTACAGCCAGCTGTGTGACCTCAAGCAATTCACTTAACCTCTCTGAGCCTTAATCTCCTCAACTGTTACACTGAGATAACAATACCAACCCCATGGTCATCAAATGAAATGATGTCCAGGACAATCCTTGAATGTGAGACAGATGTAAAGTGTCTGTTCCACTAAAATGTCAATTCTTCAAGGGAAGGGAAGAGGCTCTGACCAATTCTGCCCTCCCAGTGGATCTTGTGCAGGGCCTGGCCCACAAGAAGTGTAATACTTGCTGGATGGTTGGATGGTTGGATGGGCAATGGCTTGGTGGGTCCATGTCTGAACATACAAAGAGATGGATGAACGAAAGAGGGATGGATGGATGCAATGGTGTGCTGGAAAATAGCTATCAAAAAAACCAAAAAAGCAAAAAAAGCCCTCACTTGTACTGTCCTCCAATTTCCATACTGTAAATACTCCCATCATGGCTGATTTCAAGCTACCAAGATGACATCACTGAACACAGAGTTGGAAAGACATGGGCCAAATTGGTGCATACAAGTCTATGAGCAGCTCCTGTGCTCCACTGGATGGATGAATGGATGGATGGATGGATGAATGGATGGATGGATGGATGGAAGGAAGGAGGGAGGGAGGGAAGGAGGGAGGGAGGGAGGGAAAGAAGATGGAGAGAAATAAAAGGGGAGGAAAGAAGGAAAGAAGGAGGGAAGGAGAACCATAAATAAATGTTCACCTAGAGAAGAAAATAAAAATACTCAGGAACCAGGCAATGCCAGAGAGAGCAAAGCCTGAGGAGCAGGAGACCTGGGTTCACCACCAGTCATCAGTCATCATGGACTAGGGCTGAATCCACCCATTTGCTGGAGTAAATTATTTCTTTTTAAGGATGGGGGTGTGGGGTGGAGGGTGGGGTTCACATAATGCAGAACAGTAGTCCTCAATTATTTTTAAGAATTAGAAAACTTTTGGGGCGCCTGGGTGGCTCAGTCGGTTAAGCGTCCGACTTTGGCTCAGGTCATGATCTCGCAGTCTGTGGGTTCGAGCCCTGCATCGGGCTCTGTGCTGACAGCTCAGAGCCTGGAGCCTGCTTCCGATTCTGTGTCTCCCTCTCTCTCTGACCCTCCCCCATTCATGCTCTGTCTCTCTCTGTCTCAAAAATAAATAAACATTAAAAAAAAAATTTAAGAATTAGAAAACTTTTTCTTTCCACACGAAATCTTACCTGGAAAACACAATAATTAAGGCTAATATTTATTAAGCATTTACTGTGTAATGAATACAGTCTAAGCACCTTGCATGGAATGCCCCATTGAATCCTCCCAACAAACCAGTGAGACAGATAATCTTATTATCATCAATTTATCAGAAGGGAGGAGGCAAGGTCACCTAGTAAGCAGGAGGTCCAGGTGATCTCAGTCCTAACCACTCTGCTCTTTTGCCTTGATAGAGCAGAAGGAAAAGAAGTGACCAGCTGAACTGTCCCCTGTGGGCCTTAAGCCCCGCCTTAAGCCCAGCAATCTGGCCCTACAGAAAGCCAGATGGTTGGAAAAACAGCAAGAGGAACAGGTCCTCATCTTGGTTCTGCCCCTGGCTGCCTCTGCGTCCTTAGAAAAACCTTTGCATTCTCTGAGCCTTGGTTTTCTCATTTATAATACAATGTGATCACTCCCTACAACTATTATAAATTACACATTGGGCAATTCTCAGGAGCAGGAGCAGGAGGACTTTGGGAAAAACCGCTTGCATGAGTCACATCACATATGATTTATTCACTTCTAGGACAGCAAGACCCATTTGATTTAGAATGCATCCATTTTGGGGGGCCTTTCTGACATTCTGAAAACAACTGGTAGTAATCATTTCTCTAACTAAATTAAATCTTATAGGGATGACTTTATTCTTAACAATACTTATTTTGAAAGTCATTTACTACTTAGTAATATTTAGTTTCTAGAACTGCCTTCATGTACCATTTTACAAATGTGGGTGAAATAAAACCTGGTTTGTGGGGGGAAGCAGCAAAGAACAAAAGGTTGTCAACCTATTGGGTGTTACTTTCTTTGGGACTCATATCCCTTTGAAAATCTAAGAGAAATATGCATACTTCTCCTCAGAGAAATGCAGACCCTTCCCAAACTCTGAATGTAACTTTGGGACAGGAAGGATGAGGGGACTGTCAGCCCCAGCAGCCAGGCTCAGAGGGTCTTAGACACAAAAATGTTTCTGAGGCCCCAGGTAATTCTTCAGGTCCACATTTTCGTGTCCTCAATCAATGCAGAAAAATAGCCAGAAGCCACTCAGACAGTGCCTGAGATTTTAACATGAAGAATTCTCTTGATAAATAAATCTCTTAATGAAATACAAGCAATTAAGCTAAAAGTCCTATCAAATGCAACCTGTCACTCAGCAGCCTGACACTTAATTGAATTTCTTTTTCCATCCCCTGGCTCCTTTTCCCTGATAAACAAATTCATTCACTGCAGATCAAGTTTCCCTAACCTAGAAACCAGTGATAGTCAATCAACTAATTGACACAACAAAGACTTCTATTAAAAAAAAAAAAAGTTCCCCTAATTAAAGTGGGAATGGAATTGTAGAATACTCTGGTGCCTGATATTAATTACTCTGTGGTTAACCCTCTCTCTCTCCTCCCCAGGGACCTGGCAGCAGCCTGGGGGCATGAGGGAGCCCAGACCCAGATACAAGTCCAAGTTCCAGCTTCATCCTAGTACGCTGTGTGACCTCCGGAGGTTGCTTCCCCTCTCTGTTTTTCATGAGGTGCAACAGAAGGGATAGAACAAGGTGACTTCCAAAGCTGTTTCCAGCTCTCTCCCATTTTATGATCCAGAAGACAGTCTGATGGCAGAGTCTTCTCTCTGTGGTTGCAGGTTAGCCAGAAGCCTTGAACTGAAAATACAACCCATCTTCTGTGGGCTCCTTCTGCCTCTGCCTGGTAAATGCAGCAGCCCCTGAATGCATACACCCCTCTCCCCATGCATCCACCCATACATCCCCAGCCACATGCCTTACACACATTATTTATACCACGTCTACCTGCAGCACACTCCTTCATATCACACACGCACGCACACACACATCCTACATCAAAACCAGGAGTGCACACACTGACGCACAGTCTCACACATGCATATGAAACACACACACACATCTAGACACATGCCCCTCTAGAGAAGAGATACCCTCAAAGCCTTGTGCACATCCCCTTCTCCCTCAGCCCAGTGCATAAGCACACACACATGTAGCCCCAGACCCTTTTAGAGCAAATCCCCCTCAAAGAGGCCACGCACACATGCATTTGCAGATGAATGCGCGCGCACACACACACACACACACACACACACACACACACACACAAATGTGAGCTGGGGTGGATGGGAGCAGGATTCAGCTTTGGCCAGGGGAGCTCCCAGGATCTCAGAAACCTGGCAACTGACCCAACAGGATTTCCAGGACTATCTGGGTTCTAAAGTTTCTTTTATTCAACTAAAGGTTGCCAAATACCTTCCCTACGCCAGGCATTGTGGGGAGAGTGGTGAACAGACAGACACCGAGCCCAGAAGCAGCTCTGCCCAGACTCAACAGCAAGTTGTGAGGGTCCTATCTTTGGGCTTTGACACACCCAAGGATCTAGTTTAGAGGTGGCTTTCTCAAAACATCACGGTCAAGGTGGCCTTTGAGCTAGGCCTTGCAGGACACAAGAAGGGGTTACCAGGCAGAAACACAACATGAACAAAGACAGGGAGGCTGATAAGTGGGGGGTACTGAGAGATAGTGCCATGCAGGAGTGTGGGCGGCCCAGCTCCTCTGCTCACGGTCTTCAGGGCTTGGGCAAGTCACTTAACATCTCTGAGCTTCAATTCCTCATCTGTAGAATGGGGACAATAGCTGTAGCACCAGAGAAGGACCATCCATTCCTCAACAACAGAGACTGAGCAGCCTCTCTGTGCCAGGCACTGTTCTAGGCACTGGGGCTTGCCGTGAAGACAGAAGAGACGATGAATACCAGCTCTCGGCATCATGTCTGCACACACTGGGCACTGGGTTGGCAGGGGCCCCAGGGACGCAAAGGGAGTAGAGTGAGTGGGAGGTCCCTTCAACTGAGTGTCAGTGGGAAGACTGAGCTCTGGAATAAATGGGGGCCTTTGGTACCCTGGAGCATGGAGGCCAGGAGGGAGCTGACAGAAGGGTGGCAGGGGCTGAGGCTGAGGCTGGGAGGCCGGCTTGGAGGGGATCGTGGAGAGCAGTTGGTCACGCAGCCCCCAGACTGAGGCTGCATCTCCAGGTAAGAGACGACGCCTCAGCCCCAAACCCTGTCTCCCACCCCCATTCCTCATGGGGACCCCTTCCAGGGCAGGGGCCTGGCTTCCCCTGCAGTTTGCAAAGCCAGGCCAGGGTGGTGATGAGGGGAGCACTTCCCTCCCCCTCAGGCACAGAATGCAGCTCTTGGCATCTCATGCTTTCTGTTGAGCTCATCTCCCTGTCTCTGTTTTCATGTTTTCCTCTCTCACGCTGGCTGTGTGGAGCACATCTCTCAGAAAATACTTGCTTTTGAAAGTTGTTGCCATAACAACCACTTCATTACACGCCAGGCCCAGTATCTCAGAAATGCAGAATCTTTCCTTAAAAGCGTGCGCTGCACATCAAAGGGGAATAGGAGCTCATTATTTTTACATTATTTTGCAGGCAAATAGATATTTTCCAATACACATTTCTTTTCTAAGTTGATTTTCTTGTTCAGTGGAAATGCACATTTCTTTCTTAACGCTTTCCTGCCTGCAGGGTTCAGGGCCTAGAAACCTAAGTTCCTCAAAGCAGAAAGGAGAAGGCATTTCTTTACCGGGATAGCCTTCCCTCAGCCCCCAACACTGTAGGTTCATGAAGGATGGTTTTCTCTAATTCACAATTCAACTGTACCCAGAAATTCCAGAAAAGGCAGAAATTCTCAGTGTAGCATATATACACCTTCGTTGGTGGGGCTTGGTTCAAACCAAGATTTCATAACAAGTGAAGCTAATTAAAAGATCCAAATCAAAACCAAACAAACCAAACCAACAAAAAATCTCAACCATTTGGGATGGAGAGGTGTTCCAGGATTTGGTTTTCTAAACCAGAGGGCACTATCAGAATGTAATAGGTCCTTTCAAGTGAATGCCTAGCATGTGTCTCCCCCGTCACTAACACATAAGCCCCATGATTATTGTCTGTTTGGCTCACAGCTTATCACCGGCCCCCAGAGCAGTCCTGGGCCCACAGGCACTCAGTAAATGTGTTTTGAATGGACTAATGAATGAACGTGCTGTGAACACTACATCTTATAACAATTCTGCAAAGAAGGGATTATTATCCCCATTGTACAGATGAGGAGCGTGAGGTCCAAAGAAGTTAGTACAATAATAATATGAAGAGTCATAATTACAGCTGGCACTTTACAATTTCTATGGAAGCATAATATGCATACAGAAAAGGGCATCCATCTTGAGCACACATCTCCCGGTTTCATAAACTGAACACCCCTGAGGAACCAACATCTAGATCGAGAAGCAAAACATCTGGCAGGAGGAATGAGACTTTGACAGTAGCTTCTCAGGTGGCCTCATCACAATCCACTAAGCTGCTGCATGTTTGTTTTATGGGAATTTCTGCATCTACTTTACAACAGAAAAGGCACTACGCCTCATGGCCACTATCGTGACGTCTAATATCATTGATTAGTTTTGCCTGTTTTTGTGACTTCTGCAGATGGAGCCATATAGCGGGTCCTCTTTTGTGCCTGGCTTCTTTCCTTCATCACGAGGTTTTTGAGATTCGCCCATGTTGTGGCCTATATGTGACCATCATTCACCACTCTGCTAATAGCAGCTCATTTGTTTTTTTTAATATACGCATTTTTAATGTTTATTTATTTTTGAGAGAGCGAGCACACACGAGTGGGGGATGGGCAGAGAGAGAAGGAGATGGAGAACTGAAGCGCCTCCAGGCCGACCGCAGAGAGCCCGATGCAGGGCTCAAACTCACACACCGGGAGATCATGACCTGAGCTGAAGTCAGACACTTAACCAACTGAGCCACCCAGGTGCCCCTACTACCAGTTAATTTTTAATGAGCATTTATTATGTACCTCACAAGGTCCTGTGATCGTCCCAACATTCTAAGATGAAGGCTTTATTTTGAGTGATTTGCCCGGAGGCCCACAAACAGTGAGTGGAGTATCGAACCCAGAACTTTACGGCCCCAAACTCCTGCTGTTGGCAAGAACCTCTTTCCTGGATGACTCAAGGCTATTGCTAAGAGAAGCACGGTCAATAGTGGGCTCGGCCAGGAGTGAGCAGGGAGCTTTTTGCTCCCACACCGAATGGCCCAGCATGCTATGTCCCAGCCTCTCGTGACTTTTATGTGTCTCCAGTTCCTGACCTGTCCAGCTCTCAGCCGTTCCGACTTGCTGGTACGAATGTGCTTGCCAACAGGTCGCACCAATGGCTCTTCTGTTATTTCTAATCCACCATGACCAGGAAGCCAAAAATATTAGGGCTACTAGAATTGTGTGCAAAACAAGAGATAATGGCTATGAACGTGGACTTGCCAGTGAGTGAGTTTACAGATGTATCTGTATTGTGATACAATATCTGTGATAACTGCACTTGTTTGCTCCCTAGGCCCACAGACGTAAAGTTTCTAGATCTCTAAGTGGCACTCTAATAGTTTTTCCCCCTTTTGACTGCTTCAGTAAAAAGTCTTTGGTTGGGGCCTGAGGGCTTCATTCTCATCGTGTTCCTGTAGCTTGTGCTGATGGTCAGTACCTGAAAAGCTAGCTCAGGTTTATTGTAGTCCTGAAACCCCACAAGACAAAGGAACCAGGAGAAACAAAGCCCTTCGCAACTCTCAGAGCTGAGGCAGTGATACCTGGGAGGGAACGGTTTCCCTCCATGCCCGGTGCCATGGCAGAGCTGGGGTCCTGTTATCTTGGGATTTCCCAGGTGACTCTGACTCCACCCTCCTAAAGGGCTCTCTCCCTTCCCCTCATGCTCCAACGTGAGCGGTACACCTACCTGATGCTGGGCTTGCACTGGGCGCTAGGAACACTAACACAAGCAGGATGGGACCCAGGCAGCCTCTTCCCCTGGCAGCTCCTCTGTGCCCAGCCCTCCAAACCGCCCAGGCCTGGGTAGCAGCGCCCTGCTCTAGTTCCTCACCCCAGCCTGTCTACCCTCCGTCAGAGCACTCACTTACCTCCACCGGGCACTTATTAGCTCTCAGTATATTTTTAACAAAAAAACTAAACTTTACTACCTGCCTTAGCCCTCTTGGAAGAAGCCAAGTTTGTACCTATTAACCAATTCATTTCCATTTCCCTGGAAAGTTCACATCTGAGCTCTGGATGTTCTTCTGAACCAGTTTTTAATATCTTACTGGTTCCTTCAGTAATTAATGGGTTAAAAAAAAATCCTTGACATGGGTTAAAAAAGAAAAAAGAATTCTGTCCCTTTAGGCTTTCACCCTGAGCATGAGCACTCCATTTTCCTGGTTTCACGCTCCCCTAAATCCTAGGCCTGACACCGGAGAGCGTCTCCCTTCACGGATAGAACAGCCATTTGCTTGTTTTCTGACACTTTTCGCAGCAGCCCTGATGGTTGTGTGGTACAAAGCCACTCCGCCCTGAGCCCATAGCTCACATTTGGCAACTGTGTCCCTTTAATGGATGCACACGTGTCTATTGTGAGTACAAACATAATGGTTTCCATGGAGACATGGTCACAATGACTAATTAGACAAAAGAGGGTGTTTTTCAAAGCCTTGAAACACATCATGGATGTAATAAGCGAGCATCATCTTATTCAATTGATGTATTCCTTCTCATTTCTCCCCAGAAACATCAATAAATGATCCCTGGTGACTTGACCTCGGATTGGAGTTGGACTCTTTGGCCACCAGTCAGAGCCTGCCAGATTCTCAGTTGCAGGATCCTGATCCTGGCATACATTCCAGAAACAGCCACGAGGCCACTCATCCCCTGCCAGCATTTCCAGACTGGGCCACCCCACTCCCATCCTACCTACTCACTCTCACGATGGCCGTTTAGGGACCAGGGATGGGCTTAGGGGACCTCATCCTCTCCCTTCATCACACCAACCTGACTCAGCCATCAGCTGCCCCACAGGGAGCTCCCTACCACCTTCATTTATTAATTTCAGGGTGTTGGGAGTGACTTTTATTGCTACCTCTCCCCCAGCAAAGCTGTGGGTAGTGAGTATTAACCATCCTACATTTCAAAGAAAAGAAAATCCTTTTCCCCAAGGAAGTGTACCCTAGCATAATGTACTAACAAAATCTCAGAGGTGAGAGAGAAAACAGCCCCAGGTATTTTTTTTTTTCCAAAGACTGTACACAAACCTGCCTCGGATAATGCTGAGATGAGTCCAAAATCACACTACATAACAACAAAGAGAATACCTGGACAGAAATGCCTGAGCACAAGAAACAGATGCCAACTATGCAAACATATCAACCGACACCCCAAGAAAAAAAATCACCCAAAGGCAAAGAATCCAGTCTAGAAGAAAACATAACCCCAAATCCAGAAGAAAATTTCACATAAGTGCTCTCTGCTACAAAACTATATAATAATACAAATATTTTAAGGGCATAAATTCTCAAGACCAAATATAAGAGAAGAGATGACAGCGGAGGACAGATGTCATCAAAATTTGGAAGATAAAACATAAATGGATGAGTGGCGACTAACCCAGGAAAAGAAAAAACTGAGACCTATGTGTGGGGTCTGCAGGGTAGGGAAACCAGCAAAGAGAAAATGGACTTGAGCCACAGAATTCTGAATCAACCACAATACCCTTGAAGGCTGAGGTACAAGAGATGCTGAAACAGGAGTGCCCAAGAGTCAGTACGACAAGCATCTAGAACGCCAGCCTCCTTTCCTGACTCTGCAAAGCTAGGAGATGATGCCTCTTACTCAGGAAAAAAAGGTGAGGAGTTTACTCCCTTGGGAAGGTTGAAACCAGAGGCTCAAAAATAAACATCGGTCACTGCTAGCGGAGGGTATGAGGTGCTGTGCCAGAATCACCAGAATGAAGTGCCAACTGTGCGCACTGAACAATGCAACACAGAGAAGTCCTTTCCCCATTCAGCCTCAGAACAGGCTGGTGCCCTTGTACAGGGGAGCAAGCAACTCCTCTAGCCCGGAAGAAACCAGCTAGATGGAAAAGACTTGGAGATATCCATATTTGAGGTCTCCTGGTGGCACACCTTGTCCCCTGCCCCTTTACCCCAGAGTGAAGCCCACCAACCAGCAAACCCCTCTCCCCAAACTCACCCAGGGCTTATAGAATGTAACCCTGTTACTTAGAAATACAGATGTAAAACTAAAAGAAACAGCTTCAAGAGTTGGAAGAAGTTGGCAAGAATGAAGAAAGGCAAGAGGAAAGAGTTGATTTTCCTGGGAAGTACAATTTGACTTTTTAATCTATGTGCATTTATTCTTTTTTAAAAATAGAAAATATTTTTAGAAAAAGAAAAACAAACTTTGAGTAATAAATCTTTAGGCATTCTGGCAGAAAAAGCAAATCATCTGCAAAGGAGAAGAAGCATCAGGCTGGATTCAGGCTTCTATTAGGTGCTAGTCAAAACCAGAAGATATTGGGAAAATGGGTATTTTCGATTAAAAGAGGTGTTGTGAGCCAAGATCATTCTGTCCTGCATAGATGTCATTCAAGTATAAAGGCAACAGGCAGACACTCGCAAATATTAGCTAACTCAGACTGTTATGAATCTCTCTTGTGAAAACTACTTGATAATAAAATCCAGCAAATGAAAAGATAAATAAAAAGTAGAAACTCAGGGAGGGAGAGGAAGACATCATGGCAAAGGACTGAGCACGAGCAATGAATCCATTTAAAATTAGGGTTTATACCAATGTTCAGATATGATTTCAAAGAAATACAAATGTTTTAAAACTTAGCAATATAGAATAATACAGAGATGAAGGATGAAGGGAAAGGAAGCAGGAGAAGGTTAGTGTCCTATTCTTTATAAAACAAGGAGTCCACCCATCTATCCATATTAACAGGTACACATGTCATTTAGGGATGCATGATTCTCAGTATGGGGCCAGGGGCACAGTAGATAATGCATCTGACCGCAGATCAGAAGATTTTAAGAACACATGGTTCTTTTTGGGAAAATGCAAATTAAAAGCACAATGAAATGTTGCTACATATCTACTAGAATGAACAGACTGTAAATTGACAAAGCCAAGTGCTAGAAAGGACACAGAGCACTGGATCTCTCCTACATTACTGGTGGAGATGCAAAATGTTCCCTAGGAAAACAGTTTGGCAGTTTCCTATACAGTCAAACACTTACCATTCAACCGGACAATCCCATTCCCAGCCGTACTTGCCTGAGACAAAGGAAAGGTTGTGGCCACAGAAAACCCTGTATGCAATTGTTTAGAGCAGCTTTACTCAAATTGACTGAAACTGGAAAGAACCCAAATGTCCTTTAACTGGTGAGCAGATCAACCAACTGTGGTACATCTATACAATGGACTTAGCAATAAAAGGAGTGAATTACTGCAACACACAACATGGTTAATCTCAAATGCATTATGCTAAGTGAAAAAAAAAGTCAAAAAGCTATCTCCTGTATGAGTTGTGTGATTTTCTGGAAAAGGTGACACTATAGGTATAGAAAACAGATCAGTGTTTGCCAAGGTCCAGGTGTGGAAGGAGGAGTTGACTGCAAAGAGACACAGAGATTTGCCGGGGGGGAGGGGGATTTCTGCATCTTGACTGTAGGGTGATTACGTGACTGTGCATTTGTCAAAGCTCACAGAACGGACTGTATGCTGCTCTGTGAAAAATGGATTAGGGAAGGAATGGAAAAGTTAGTCACAGACTTTTCACAGAATCTGCCCATGTCTTTTGATTTAATGGACAATTTTATGTTGGTCTCTCAAAAATTCTATCATTGGATTAATTGAAGTATTTTATCTTAGAAGAATACCATTGCTAAATGTGCTTATGATAAAATATATGTATTTTTTAAAGTTTATTTATTTTGAGAAAAATCATGCACATGCAAGCAGGGAGGGGCAGAGAGAGAAGGAGAGAGAGAATCCTGACTCAGGGCCCAATCTCACAAATCGTGAGATCATGACCTATGCCAAAATCAAGAGTAGGCTGTTCAACCGACTGAGTCACCCAGGCATCCAGTGGGATCTTTTAGGAAACAATTACACTGGTGATGAAATACTTACTCAAAGTTCAAAAATTCCTTTGGTTTCACTGGTTTCCTTTTCTTCTGTTAATATCAAATAAAATTACATTTAATGACTTTTGTTTTCAAAAGTACCCCATTTTATAAAAGTATTTCTATCTACCTCTCCGTCTAGAAACTCCACATAGAAATAGTTGTGGGTTTTTTCTTATTTATTTATTCATTTTGAGGGACGGTGCATGTGTGGGGGGAGGGGCAGAGAGAGAGAATCCTGACATGGGACTCCACCTCACAAACCATGAGATCATGACCTGAGCCAAAACCAAGAGTTGGACACTTAACCGATTGAGCTACCCAGGCACCCCATTCACATAGAAACAGTTTGAATGGTGGGGTTTTTTTTTAATATTTATTTATTTTGAGAGAGAGAGAGTATATGCAAGCAGACAAGGAGCAGAGAGAGAGGGAGAGAGAAATCCCAAGCACTCTCTCTGAACACAGAGCCCGATGTGGGGTTTGAATTCACGAACTGTGAGTTCATGACCTGGGCGAAACCAAGAGTCGGATGATTAACCAAGCCACCAGGTGCTCTTGAATGGTGGGTTTCTTTCTTTTCTTTTTTTTTTTTTTTTTGAGGGAGTGAGGGAGGGTCTTTTTTATTGTAACTTCTATATTTTTTTACATATTAATGCGTGTTCATTTTTATGAACACTGTATGTCATTCCCTGACCCCACCCTAGCGGCAATCACAGCTCCCTCTCTTCTCTCACCTGGCATACGTGTCACTCTCTTTACTCTGGAAGTGTTGTCACGCCTGTCCCACCTCCCTTCTGGACTGCACAGTCATGAGGGGCAAGAGTTCTGCCTTGCTCATTCCAGTATCCCATGACAGGCCATGGTCCACACAGTAAGGCTCAATGCAGGCTGCCAGAACAGAGGAGACCACAGATAAAGCTGAAGGAGAAATCCTTCCTAAGTGTGAAAAATACCAAAAACTGTTTTCAATCCTGACCTCAGGTGATAGTTTCCCATTGTCTACTTTCCTACAACATGAGGGAGAAATTAAGGGCAAGAGGCAACATGGCTAAAAGCTTAGCTCACAAGAACACTAGGGGAGGAGACACAGCCATCTGACTACCTAACATCTACTGAAATGTCTCTCCTCCTAGTGACAGAATGAGCCTGGGTGAGAAACCTGGTGGTTGGGATTCTCGAACTATGAATAAACAAAGAGAACTTAGGATGGGATGGGCCACGGAAGCCTGGAAGACACTAAGGTCTCTCAAGCAGAGACTAATAAACCCCATAGACTCCTTGGCATTGATGGAAGTCAACAATAATCATTTGTAAGCCATTCTCAAACACCAGGACACAAGATCACTTGTTATTTTCACTGAGGAATGAATTCAAATTATGTGTCCTGTGGAACTGGGTATACAAGGTATTGAAGATGAATCCCTTAGCCAATGAATGAGCCAAGTCCACCACCCAGTGCATCTCAACAGGGCTCTATTGTTCTTTCTTGGTCCTTGGGAGTCCCCAGACACTCCCAAGAAGTGATGAAACTCTGTTTTTGTGTAAAAATGGCACTGAAAATAAATTCAATTGCTTATGTCGGTAATGGAAGTGAAGAGGAAGTGAAGGCATCCAGGAAAGTGAGGTAGACTCCACACTGAAAAGGAACATCATATTATACTGCAGTTTGAATCTGTCACGTGAATGACTTCAATACATACTCAACAAGGAAGCCAGAAAACGTGACTTGTGAAACTTTTAGCAAGTGCTCCTGTCATGGCCAAAATTGCTTATCAAATGAAAGCTCAGTTCATTCCTTCATTCAGTCCTTCATTTGGGGGCACCTGGCTAGCTCAGTCAGGTGAGAACTGAGAACACGTGACTCGTGATCTATGGGTTGTGAGTTTGAGCCCCATGTTACGAGTAGAGATTACTTAAAAAGAAAATCTTTTTTAAAAGTCCTTCATTCAATTCAACCATTATTACTGATGTCCTATCAGGGCCCAGGCACTGGTCCTGGCCCTGAGGATGTAACAGTGAGCAGAGCAAGGTCCCAGAGCAAAGTTTCCATGATCACACCATCAGTAAATATCATACAACAACAAAGTAGAAAGATCCTTAATGATCATCTGGTCTGGCCCTTCTTTTTCCAGATGGGGACACTAAGCCCCAAAGAAAGGAGGAAGTTAGTCAGGACCATGTGGTCACCAAGGGTCAAAACCATAGCTAGGACTCAGGGTCTGGTCCTCCCTCCCAACCTAACACCAGCTCCCACTTTCCTACCCTTTACAATTTGGCAGAGATCCCCTGGACGCTGCCGTGAGCTGCCCCAAGATGCTCTTTAGAGCTCTTGCAAAACATTTTGTTTTGTATCACACCTGTGGTGACAGCTGAGTTAAACTGAATGTTCACAGTCATTATGCACAGAAACCTCACACGAGCCTCATCTATGGGGTTTCAGAATGAATCCAGTTTCCAAACTCTCCTCTCTCCACCTTATCACATGTCTGTATATGGTAAGCTTTAGAAAATGAGTCTAATAATTAGTCATCTTGGCTTAGTTAAAGACAACAGTATGTTCTCCAATTTCACTTTGTTTTTAACAAGAGAGTGATGCCAACGGTAATTTTCACCGTGGTTAAAATATGCTTCTCAGTTGGTCCCTGCAGTTAACTGAGACAGCTCTGGTCCCTGCACCTGCACAGGACTTCCCCACGGCTCACTCTTTAACCAGGCTGTGCCCCCCCCAACCCCCACCCAGGTGCCTTCTTTCCACACACATTCACATCTCTGACACCACCTGTGTACTAGGCACTAGACTAGACACTTGGCACTCATCATTATATTTAATCATCTTTGCAAGATAAACTTTACTGCCCCATTTTGAAGATGAGAAATTTGAGAACCTGAGGGTACTGGTCCCTGTCTACTGCCCAAACCCCACATGCAGCCACTCTCCCCCTTTCTCCCTGCACTCCAGCCATGCCACCTTCTTGAAGTTCCTCAAAGGCAGCGAGCTGGTTCTCATCTCAGGGCCTTTGCACATGTAGAGTCTCCTACCTGAAAAACTCTTCCCCCCTCTTAACTCCTAGTCACCCTTCAGACCTCAATTCAAGCATAATTTCCTAAGGGAAGAATCCCTCACACCCTCCCCCATACTCCTGTAGTTCTTCTTCATTCACATAGCACCCTGAGGAAGTTCCTCTTCCTTCAAAGCAGCTATTACAATTTGTAGTTTCATATTTGCGGGATTATTTGCTATTATCTAACTCCCCACAAAAGCATGAACTCTAGAAAGGCAGGGACAGTGTCTGTCTTGTCTACCACTATATCCCCACACCTGGAAAGTACACATAATATGAGTTTAGTTACTATTACTGGATAGATGATGGACAATGAACAGTTGAGAAATACTATACAAAACCCAAGAAAAACCAAAAAAATCCAAAACCTTGTCACCCATCCAGGTAAGTAATGAGGCTAAAATGCAAGCCCAAGCCCCCCAACACTCAACCCTACTTACACTGTGTGATAATCTTCTGTTCCGCCCCACCCCCAACCAACACACACACACACACACACACACACACACACACACCAGCCCCAAACCCTGACCCTAGAAGACTGATGAGTGGAGCAAAGGTTCTCAAAACTCTCCAGGCCTCCTAACCTTGCTGTCCTAACCGGACCCCCCCATCCCACACACCTGGAGCTTCAGAGGTGCTGATTCACGGGTCCAAGAAGGGCCCCAAACCTGGTTAGCAAGCACCCAGGTAATTCTGAAGGGAGCGTGTCCCAGACCTCCGTTTGAGGATCCCTAGACTAGGGTGAATCCAGAAGAACCCGCATTTGGGAGGCAGAGGAGCCGCCAAACCCTCCACCCCCCGGCTGCTAACTTGCTGGCGAAGCTGCTGCAGAAACTGGGGCCGTACTGCCCTCTGGCGGTCATAGTGGCACTGGAGCTGCCGGGCTTCCGAGAGGGCGCTCGCTGTTGGTGCACCCCACAGCCGCTGACGTCTGGGGCCCAGCTCTGCCCGGGGACACAGCACCTGCCTCTGGTCCCTGACTCTTCAAAGACTTCTCCGGGGCTTTTTTCTCTTCATAAATGAAGCACAGTGTTTTCCAAACTTCAGGTTTTTTGGGTAACACCTTCAGCATTTTGCCCATCTCATATGCTACCTGAATTACTTTTACTTAATTTTTTCTTTAAAAGTATGTATGTGAAATAACTCATTTAAAAAGAGAACTCCGGGGGCGCCTGGGTGGCTCAGTCGGTTAAGTGGCCGACTTCAGCTCAGGTCATGATCTCAAGGTCCATGAGTTTGAGCCCTGCATCGGGCTCTGTGCTGACAGCTCAGAGTCTGAAGCCTGCTTCAGATTCTGTGTCTCCCCCTCTCTCTGTCCCTCCCCATTCACACTCTGTCTCTCAAAACTGAATAAACATTTTAAAAATCAAATAGATAGATAGATAGATGGATAGATAGATAAATAAAGGAGCAAGTCCACAATAGATAGAAAAAAAAATAGTTCCACTTATAATAAATAGGGGCTGGGGAGAGGGTGGGGAAGATGTGAAAGAGTGAAAAAAAAAGCCAAGAATTACCAAATGTTTTCAAATAAAAATATTAGCATTTTATAACCAAAAATAAATGGCTTGCCCAGGTGGTAAAACCATAAAGAACAGCACAGAAATTATCATAAAAGCCAGGATAGGGGTTATTTCCGGGTGAAGGGGGAAGGCTGTAATGGGGGGGGGGGGGGAAGTTTCTGGGAAACCCAATTTTCCTTAATCTGGGAAGTAGTTATAATCATATGTTAACCTGTACATATGGGCTGTTATGTTTTTTCTGTATTATTTATTTATTTAGAGAGAGAGCACATGCATGTGAGCAGGGGAGAGGGACAGAGGGAGGGAGGGAAGGAGAGAGAAAGACAGAGAGAGAAAGAATCTTAAGCAGGTTCCACACACAGCATGGAGCCCAACACAGGGCTCAATCCCATAACCCTGGGATCACGACCTGAGCTGAAATCAAAAGTCAGTCACTCAATCGACTAAGCCACACAGGCGGCCTTGTTTTTTTCTGTATTTTTATCCCACAATAAAAAGTACTATAGAAATAAAAAACAAGCAGTGAAATACAAGCAATTTACAAATGCGCAGGTGAAAATAAGGGAGGTGAAGCTGAGTTCTGGGATGTTAGCAGTGGCCCTGGGCCTGGAAGAGACAGCAGGGCAGGGCCAGGAGCCCCATAAACCGGCTGATCAATGAGAGGCCTCCCCGTGGTCCAGCTCCAGGCAGCAGCCCCTCCACCACACCCTGAAACCTCCTACCAACTGAAGCCCACTCCCAGTCTTATTAAATGTGTGTGTCCAGGCAATTTGGAAGGATATGCGCTACATGCTATTTTCTTCTTCATATACTTTTGCATTTTCTGATTTGTTTTTATAATAAGGTTTGAAAATGAGAAAATACAGTCATGTGTCAAGGAAGTAAAGCAGTACAGTTTTTTGTGTTTTGTTTTGTTTTTAAAATTTTTTATGCTTTTTTATTTGTTTTTGAGAGAAAGAGAGAGACAGAGCATGAGCAGGGGAGGGGCAAAGAGACACACAGAATCTGCAGCAGGCTCCAGGCTCTGAGCTGTCAGCACAGAGCCTGACGCGGGGCTTGAACTTGTGTCCTGAGCCAAAGTCGGCCACCTAACCAACTGAGCCATCCAGGCGCCCGAAAGCAGTATAGTTTTGAGATCAAATATGGGAATGAAGAGGTCTGGGGGTAAAGCCCTCATTTTGTCCTTCAATTGCTAAGAGACTTTCGGCAAGTCCTTCCCCTGTCTAGGCCTCCATCTCCTCATCTGTTCAGTTAGAAGGGTGTGCCAGCTCTTCATCCCCAGTCTCTACCCACCCATTTTCCTACCCTGCTCTGTGTCCTGAAGGTTGGCTCTGTGGACACCCTTGTTGGCTGGCTTCTGGTAGTGGAGGCTGGAAGGCAAGAGAGAAGTAGGGGTGTTTCCTCCCTGCCACCTTCCTTCTTTGGGTCTCATTTTGAGCAGTAGTCAATTATTATGAATAACCATGATCATAGTCATGCGGTTCTTTATCCCAAATTGTTTCAAAGACATGAGATATGTGAGAGGCAGGAAAAGCATATGATGGGCAATCCAAGATTTTTGTAAACTTGGGTACAATTAATACAAGAGGCAGGACTTCTAACCCACAAATAAAACTGACTCAAGAAAACATGGCTCATTAAAAACAACAGCACTAACAAAATGACAGAAGTAAGACCGAACATAATAGGTGCCACAATAAATGTGCACAGATTAAATTCAAGACTCAGGATGGACCCAAAACCAAAATCCAAATTTTTAACCAAAAAGTGAGATTTTCCCGGTGTTCCACGGTAGCGTGCTAGAGGACCCAGGAACACTAAATCCCACCCTGCCATTCACTCTTCCTTACAAAGTGCCCAAGGCACAGACTCTCCAGAAACAAAGGAAAATGGTAAACAAGTTTCCACATTATTATGATTGGGTGTGAGCCCTAACCACAGGTTCCATGAAAACCCAAATCCAAATCTGACAGCCAGCTATTCTAGTGGTCCCCTAGAACAAAGTCACCAGTACCTAGATTGCCACATATAGCAAGTAAAAATACTGGATTCCCATTTAAATGCAAATTTCAGACACACACCAAGTAATTTCTTAGCATAAACATATCCCATGCAATATTCAGAACATACTTGCACTAAAAAAGTGTCACTGTTTATCGGGAATTCAAGTTTAACTGGGTGTTCTGTATTGTATATAGCTACCCGGCACACCATAGCAGGTGAATCAGAAAATGAGAGCCGAGGAAGGGGAAGCTGGCACACAACCCCCACCCTGCCACACGGCAGGGGGGATGCGGAAGATGAGGAAGAGTGGATTTATCAATCTGCAATCTGGCCAGCGCAGTCAGCAGCTCCTCCCGGGGAGATGTCAGAGCAAGCAAAGGGCAGTGGCTTCCCCTCCCTGTACTCACATAAGTGCTGTTTACGAAAAGCCCACATGCAGTGAAATGCCACGGAAAGGTTAAAAGTGAAAGGACTTCCAGATGACTGACAGTGGTGTACTCTTAACTGCTTTTTGCCAGATGCCTGCCGAAATGGTCAAAGGAAAAACACAGAAAAATCTGTATTAGTATATAAACGAGGGAGGAGCCCAGACCACATGCTAGAATCCTTCAAGTGAGACATAATGCTAGGAAAGCCCACCCAGTGAAGCGCTGGCTAGTCGTGTGCTGGGAGAGCTGGATCTTGCCAGCTCCTTGTGAAACCACTGGTAGCTACAGTGGGAGAGTTCACACCATGGAAATCAGCAGATGCGATAGGTTGGGGACTTTTTTTTTTTTTTTTAAGAACTGGTCATTAAACATTTGTTGGACTGGCTGTGCCGTAAATCACCAAATAAGAAGAAATAGATGTGTGAGTAAGCTGAAAGGACCCTGGAGCAGAGGCAGTCAGTGCCCCTCCCATATGCATGGTCCCATGCATGGGTTCCCCTCCCATATGGAAGATCCGGTATGTTCTGCCTAACCTCCAGTCTCCACATCTATTTGTAGTACCAAGACTGCCCATGCTTGGAAGGTCAGAAGGGCCAAGGAACTTATAAACCCCCTGACATAGCTGTCAACAGATGAGTCTTGTGGAAGTCGGGGTATACGTGTTCCAGCTCCCTGACCCCTTGGGTGGGGCAATTCCAGAATGTGTAGGCATTCCCCATTATTTCCCCAAAGGCCTTCAGATGCCCACCGAGGTAGCTGGATTAACCACTCACACTTTAATCTTTGCCAGCCTTTGCTAGTTTCCATATATATTTTTCTGAATACAATTTTTTGCTTGGTTTTCTTATTATGGAAAAATATGTGCATTGAAAGCTTTAGAAAGTACAGAAGACATACCATGACAGTGTTTGTCTCATTCTTTTAAAATATTTATATACGTATACAGATATATCTCACTTCCCCGCTCTCTAGAGACTTACCTGAAGACACTACTTGAGTCTGAATCCTTATCTGAGGCTCTGCTTCTGGGGAAACCCAAGTGAAAACAGAGCTACATCTCCAGCAGGACTCCATGCAATGGACAAGCTCAAAGCAATAAGGAGTAGGAAAGCTAATGCTCCAGAGCAGCTGTAGGGGACCAACGCTTGGTGTTGATGTTAACCCTTGGCTGGGTGCTTCAGACAATTCAGCCTCCAAGGTAACAAAACAAAAGGACAGCAAATCCTATCTGCGCTGAGACTGGTACAGCTTCCTACAGAGATACACAGACATCCCCCACTGCAGTGCCCCCTTCTCTAAAATGAACAGAGAAGCAACAGGAACTCAAGAATGGGCTCAGAGGTCCAAAGGGAGGGGCCTGAGTACTAGGACCTTTCATAAATAGTTGTCCCTCAAGGAATAAGAGTAGACCTTAACACAAAATTCTCTGAAATACTTTCCATGGAAAACTGGCTGTTCAAGACACTATGAGGCGTTAAGAGAAACTGAGGTTCAGAAACACTGAGCTAAATGAAGGTACACAGTCTGTTTTACCTAGAACTTCCTGGATCATGTGGACAGACATGGCGATTCCCCAGGGAAGGGATATAATATTCCAGCTCCCTGTAGAACTCATGTTCCAGCTTCACATAATAAATACATACAAACAGAAAAAACATTTAAATTCAAACATCTGTAAGGAAGTGACTAAAACTGATGACATTCAAGGCCACAAGGAAACCTCAGAGATACTAATGAGCAATCCTCTTTGGTCACATTATCTGACCACAATGCAATAAAAACAGAGATTAAAAACCAAAGGATAAATGAAAAAAATTAAATCACTTGGAAATTTATTCCTAAATAACTCAAGTCAAGGAAGGGAACAAAACTGCAATTATAGGCCATTCAGAACATAATGACAATTGGATCTCTGCATAGCAAAACTCATGGAATGTAACTAAACACTGCCTGTAGCTCTAAATGTTTTTGTTATAAAATAAGGAAGACTGAAAGTAAATGAAGCATCCAACTCAAGAAGCTGGAAAATAAGCAACAAGATAAACTCAGGGAAAGAATTAAAAGTTAAGGTAAAAGTTAATGAACTAGAAAACATAAAAATCAGAACTGGTAAATCAAAGACTCTGCTCCTTGTAAAGAGCTGTAAGATACCTAGACTTGTAAAATCCCAATAAAGAGAGAGGGCAGGGAGCATGAAAGAGAGAGAGTACAAAAAAATAAATAAAAATTAGAAAAGTAAAGGAAATTTAACCAAAGATGCGGAGAAGAGTTTTCAAATTATAAGAGATAAACAATACACACAGTATCCTAGTTTATCTAGAATGTTCAGTGGGGAATGCCTGTATATCAGTCTGCTCAGGCTGCATAACAAAATACCACTGATTGGGTAGCTTAAACTACAAAAGTTCATTTTCTCACAATTCTGGAGGCTGGAAGTTCAAGATCACAGTGCTGGCAGGGTTGGTGTCTGGTGGGATCTCTCTTCCCGGCTTGCAGATGGCCACCTCACCATGTCCTCATATGGCCTCTCCTCTGTGCTCCTGTGGAGAGATATCTCTGCAGTCTCATTCTTTTCTTTTTTTTTTTTTTTTTAATTTTTTTTTCAACGTTTTTTATTTATTTTTGGGACAGAGAGAGACAGAGCATGAACGGGGGAGGGGCAGAGAGAGAGGGAGACACAGAATCGGAAACAGGCTCCAGGCTCCGAGCCATCAGCCCAGAGCCTGACGCGGGGCTCGAGCTCACGGACTGCGAGATCGTGACCTGGCTGAAGTCGGACGCTTAACCGACTGCGCCACCCAGGCGCCCCTCATTCTTTTCTTATAAGGACACCAGCTCTACTGGATGAGGGCCCCACCCTTATATCTCATTTAACTTGAATTACTTCCCTAAAGGCCCCTACAAATACCATCGCATTGAAGATAGGGCCTCCACACATGAATTGGGGGGGCAGGGGGACACAATTCAGTCCCTAACAGCATATTTTTCTAGAAAAGTGAGAATTGCCAAGAGAAGCAGAAAACCATGGAACCAAGGTGAACATGGACATAGAACTATTTCCCAAAAGTGTTAGGAGTCAGAGTGTTTAGTAGACAAGTTCTTTAAAACTTTCCAACAATGTTCCTAGGCTGTTTAACTACCCAGAAAGCAGAAAAAGATAAAATGTGCTCCAACTCATCTACAAATCTAGCACAGCCATGATACATAAACCTGACAGAGATAACCAAAAACTTCACCCAGCCTGGCATCTTAACAAGATCCCAGGCGATTCGTATGCATGTTACAGTTTGAGCAGCACTGTACCGCGCAACAGGGAGGGTTTTCAAAATAAAGTCCTCAAGTCAAAGGGGCTAGCAGGAGCCCAGTGGGCTGAGACCAGGGCAGCCTTGAGCAAAGAGCAGCCGGCAGAAGACAGCATAGAGGAAATCCCGGGCCAGAATTCGAGTTCTCAGGGGGGCTATCTAGGCTGTCCACACCTGTCTGCTGGACATGCAGGGAGACACTGGGAGCCAGAAATGGAGTGGACAACACACCCCAGCGCCACATACACATGACATGAGTTTGGTATGTTTGGGATATCCTTACATACTGAAGGATGTTCCCAGAGCAGAGGGCACAGAGTTCACACTGACATGCTAAGGGGTATGAGGAGGCTGCTTGGCTCAGCTCAGTGTAAGAAACCCACAGCAAAACTCTCTAGGGAGTAGGGAGCTCCCTGTCACCATATGACCATCCTCCAGGGATGTTCCAGAAGGGATGCCAGCCCTGGGAGAGAAGCCAGTCTTGATGTAATATGTCCTCCCAAGCTTGTGACTCTAATCCTCTAATGGCTCCATCCCACCCCATAATGACAAGTGATGACTTGGCTGGCCAAGACACACAACTGTGCATTTTCAGAAAACATTATTCCTGCATGCTCCATGACCTTCTCTCTCCACGCCTGCATTACCATCTGTCGGTAGCACCTCTCAAGAGGGTAAGTGCGGGAGGGTAATGAGCAGAATCTGACCTCACTTGCATTATTGGTCATGTAGGTGCAGACAGGCCCAGAAAGTGCTGCTTAGATAGGTGTGTCTGCAGCCCTCGCTCCCTTCAAGTTTCCATGGTGAGCAACCTGTCAGGTCCCAGGCTCAGAACAGATGCTGGGAGAAGGCTGCAGGCTTGCAGACCATTCAAGATGTCCATTAGAAGCATTATCAAGTCCAGTCTTCCCTCTCTCCATAATGGACTAAATGCTGGCCTGCCACACTAATGGGTACTTGGCCACAAAGAAGCCTGCAATAGCTAATGCCCCATTCCTTATTATGTGGATTTCAATGACGGGTGAAGTGCTTTCATTATCATCTCCATTTGCAGACTTACACATGCCTGAATTACTCAGTGTCTGGGTCAGCCCTGGTCATAAGCATGAAAAAGGCTACGGGACTAGGAACTGAAAAAGCATTGTAAGCATCGCCCACAAACTGTGCCAGGCTTTGGGGGAATGGAAGAGCAGATACCAAACCACATGTTAACTCCCAGCAGGGCCAGTGTCATACATCCTCCAATACTGGGTTGCAGGCTTACAGAAAATGGGCACTCTATCCCATAAATGGAATGGAAGTTACAATTTACCAAGGACACCTTCTCAACAAAGTATCCAGGAGCTATCCCTAGGGGGATGGGGAGTAAAGGGGGTACAGTGAGCACGACTCCGTGAGCCCTTCATTCCTCACAGCAACAGGTTGGTTGGAAGCACTAGAATGTCCAGCATTCTAGAGTAAGTTCCTGCCAGAACGCAAGCAGCCCCCAGTGAGCACTGACCAAGGTGTTTATCCCCCACTCTAAGTTAGGACTTTGGGTTTTCTCCCTTGGAGATGGAGGGAGTATGTTATGTGTGTGTGGAGAAAAGGGAAACAAATATTGGTGACAAGGAGACACAGGACATTCTTAGGACTTTTTTTTTAAAGATTTTATTTTTAAGTAATCTCTACACCCAACATGGGGCTCGAGCCCACAACCCTGAGATCAAGAGTCACACACTCCACAGACTGAGCAGCCCGGTACCTTTTAGGACTCTTGACAAGGTTCCTATTCTCCTCCTTCTGGGTACACAATAGGACTGTCCCTCTTTGACCAAGAGTGTAGTGTGGCCAGAAGGCTCACTCAGGACAATGAAATGTCGGCGGAAGTGACATGTATCACTTCAGTGGAAGTACGAGAATAAGGTAGAAGCAATATTTGAAGAGACAATGGCTGAACATTTCCCAAAACTAATGAAAGACACTAATCCACAGATTCCAGAGGTCTAAAAGTAAAAACAAAGAATAAATAAAAAAGAGACCCACATGTCAACATGATAGTGAAACTACAGAAAAACTAAAGAGAAAGAAAAGTTCTTTAAAAGAGACATGAAAAGAAACAGATTACCTTCACAAGAAGTTAGGTAGTGGTGGAATTCTGAATTCTCAACCCTAGTGGAAGCTGGAAGAAACTGAACTCCGCTTCAGTGAAGAAAGGAAAATAGCACAACTATACTCCACAAAGTTATTCTTCAAGAAGGAGGATAAGATAAAGACGATTTCAGACAAACAAAACCAAAAGAGTTCATCAGGAGAACACTCTAAAAGGTAAACCTCTAACGGAAACCAAGTGATCCCACGTGGCAGGTCTGAAATACAAGCAGCAGAGAGAAGTCAACATGAGGACAAGTGGCAACAAACCTGGACCGTGTGGAATGACAGTAGCAATGCTGTCTGGGCAACTTTTTAAAATTAGGCTTAAAATAATAACACAATAAGTCAAGAGGAAAGTGTATGTAGAGAAAGTCCTGTACTACTTGGAAAGAGGATGAGACTTTTATGAACTTTAAACCTTGGTAAGTTATTTACGAATGTTTCAATCTGTAAAGTAACTACTAATGATTAGAGAATGTGTAACTTACAAAACCGTGGGGGAAATGGAAAGAAGTTTTTTAAACTGTCTATCTAAAATTAGCGAGGAAGAGAGAAAAAAATCAACCAAAGAATAGGTCAGGAAGCACAATATAATAGATTTAAACTCAAATATATCAGGAATTACATTAAACATATAAGTTTAGAAACAGTTAAATGACAAAAGACACGTCACCAGCAATTTTGAATGGCAGCTTTCCCCAAAGCTACCCCACCTCTTGAAAGCGATGGACAAGTGGCCTTTCACTGATGACTCCAGCTGCCCATTGTGACCATTCATGACTGCTCTCTGACATCACACAGCGTACCTCTAGGAATCAAGCGGAGCTGGCATGTACCCCCTTCACCTTCCTGTGGGGCTGCTGTGGTGTTCTGGCTCTCGCATGTGCTTTATACGGTTCTTCTGTGTAACGCTGCTCTCTGTGCAGCTGCCCCCGACAGTTCCTTGTCCCTTTCCTAACCCACCACTTATGGTTGCAGAGCACCGGAAACATGAGTTGTTAAGACCTTGGCCAACAGAGTTCTAAGAGCCAACTCTGGGCAGAGGACAGCTCCATCCTCCTTACCAAGGGCTCTTCCAACAGGGGCATTTCATTTTGAATCTGGGAAGTGAGCTACTCTGCCTCAAGAACAATTTCTCATGGAGCCAGAAGCCTTAGAAATTTGCCCTTACAACCCGCACCACCAAGTCCCACTCAGCAGATTTCAGTACCACCTGGCATCCTGCAGGAGAAAGAACCCCAAGAAAGCCAAAAAGATGGCCAGCTGCAAATACAACGCCTGCCACGTGGTCCCCATCAAAAAGCTGGAGGAGCACGAGGCCGCCTGTGTCAGCAGAAGCACAATGGAGGAAGAGGACAGCCTGTACCCTCTGAAAGTTAGCCTTCCAAGTTCAGAGAAGAGTGGAAATATCCCTCCAGAGCACCCCTGGCTCCCCAGTTCTGACGTCTGGAATGTCGACAGCACTAACTGCCATCCCACATTTGTCCTTAAAACTTTTGTTCCCCAAAAGCTTGTTTGCGAAAGTGACATAAGAGAGCCAGAGAGAGAGAGGCCCATTCCCCAAGACTGACCACCCCCCAGAAGACTCTCAGACCAGGAGGATAAACCACCAGCGGCAGAAAGCAGCGCTTGCCTCTTAAATGCCGGAAAGGAGATGCAACTCCCCAGAATAAAAGTGCGAAGTGAGCCACCTGGGACACCTCGTTTTTCATGAAGCAGTTGGTAAAGATCTAAAGGCTGGCAGGACATTCTGCTGGCAAAGATGGGGCAAACAGGCACTTTCGTAACATTGGTGAGAAGGTAAGCTGATAAATCTCTGCGGAGGGCAATTTGACAGAAGCTGTCAAAATGACCAGTGTGCTCTGCTTCGATGGCGCGATTCTACTTCTAGGAATGCATCCTGTAAATATATTCACACTTGCAGAAGAAGAAGTGAGTGCAAGGTTACCCACTGCCATGTTATTTGTAGCAGTAAAGGTCAGTCAGAAATGATCCAAATACCTCTTGCGAGAGGGTTTGATTAAATGAATTACGGTGCAGCCATATACAGAAATAGTATGCTGCCATGAGAAAGGGTGAGGCAGCGCTTTCAATACTGGCTTAGAAAGGCTAAAACATAGTGTTTAACTCAGACACCAGCAAGCATTTTCTCTAATAGCCCAGAGAGCAAACAAAAAAGGCCAGAGGCTTTATAAACCACATGTTCTCTGTCACAGCTATTCAGCTCTGCCTTAGTGGCATGGAAGCAGCCACAAACAATATGTAAACAAATAAATATAGGTTCCAATAAAGCTATTTATAGAAACTCATAACAGGCTAGATTTGGCCTGTGGGACATAGTTTGCCAACTCCTGGTTTACCTGATAAAAGCCAAGTCCAGAACATTCTGTATATTATGCTACCATTTTTGCCCAGTTGTGGGAAAGAACATATGCATGTATGGGCTTATATTTGCATAACATTTCTCTCAAGGATACACTAGGACAGCGGTCCACCTACAAAGCATACAATGTCTAACTGATCCCTCACAGAAAAAGCTTGTTAGTCTCTTCCCTAGAAACTTACCAGCTCTCGGGGCAGCTGGGGGCTCATTTGGTTAAGTGTCTGACTCCTGATCTCTGCTCAGGTCATGATCTCACTGTCTGTGAGATCAAGCCCCATGTGAGGCCCTGTGCTCATAGCACAGAGCCTGCTTGGTGTTCTCTTTCTCCTCTCTCCTCCCTGACTCGCACTCTCTGTCTCTCAAAATAAATAAATACACTTAAAAAAATCTTTAAAAAAAAAGAAAGAAAATGATCAGCTCTCTCCAGGGGAGGCAACTAGGTGACGGAAAGTCAGGGGAGAGAGACTTTAGTCTACAGACACTTTAGTACCTTTTATTTTTTTTTCTACATAGAAAAAAGAAGGAAGTAAAAGTTTAATTCTGTGGTTTACATTACACCTCATTGTGTCTCATGAACATTTAAAACCCTGTCCCCTTTTGCTTTGGAACCCTCCCCTCAGAAAACCATACACTAACCCAATGCTACCTCCAATTCTAAGAGGATTCACAGATCAAATTCATCTACTGTTATTTCATATGTAAGAAATTCATGCTAAGAATGGAATGTCCCAGGGGCGCCTGGGTGGCCTGGTTGATTAAGTGTCAGACTTCAGCTCAGGTCATCATCTCATAGTTCATGAGCTCAAGCCCTACATCAGGCTCTCTACTGTCAGCACAGAGCCTGCTTAGGATCCTCTGTCCCTCTGTACTCACCCCCTCTGCCCCTGCCCCACTTGCACTCTCTGTCTCTCTCAAAATAAATAAGTAACTTAAAAAAAAAAAAAAAAAAAAAAAAAGGAATGTCCCCAAACAGTAGAGGTATTAACTGTTAGGGAATATTGAAATGAAGAGGGATGCCTCAGAAGACCATGTAGTTTGTGAAGGTGGGTACTCCCGACCCTCTTTTTCCTCCCTCATGAGTCTGTACAAGGGCATATCTCAAGTGCACTTTAGCGACAGCTGCAACACTGTTTAAGTATATGCAACAGCTGATCTCATGGGGAGAAAACACCTGAATAGGTTAAACCTTCTTGCTATAGCAAGTTCATGTTGTGTTAGACAATTTCAATCATCTGCCATGGAGCACTGCCTGCAACCAACCCTTCAGTACCTTTTACATGTGAATACATGTGAATATACTATCTGGTAAAAATTAAAATACACATTTTTAAAACAGTGAAAGACTTAAGTCTTTTGAAAGTTTTTCAGTGGCACAAAAACAGACACATAGACCAGTGGAATAGAATAGAAACCCCAGAACTAGACCCACAAACGTATGGCCAACTCATCTTTGACAAAGCAGGAAAGAACATCCAATGGAAAAAAGACAGTCTCTTTAACAAATGGTGCTGGGAGAACTGGACAGCAACATGCAGAAGGTTGAAACTAGACCACTTTCTCACACCATTCACAAAAATAAACTCAAAATGGATAAAGGACCTGAATGTGAGACAGGAAACCATCAAAACCTTAGAGGCGAAAGCAGGAAAAGACCTCTCTGACCTCAACCGTAGCAATCTCTTACTCGACACATCCCCAAAGGCAAGGGAATTAAAAGCAAAAGTGAATTACTGGGACCTTATGAAGATAAAAAGCTTCTGCACAGCAAAGGAAACATCCAACAAAACTAAACAGCAACCAACGGAATGGGAAAAGATATTTGCAAATGACATATCGGACAAAGGGCTAGTATCCAAAATCTATAAAGAGCTCACCAAACTCCACACCCGAAAAACAAATAACCCAGTGAAGAAATGGGCAGAAAACATGAATAGACACTTCTCTAAAGAAGACATCCAGATGGCCAACAGGCACTTGAAAAGATGCTCAACATCGCTCCTCATCAGGGAAATACAAATCAAAACCACACTCAGATATCACCTCACGCCAGTCAGAGTGGCCAAAATGAACAAATCAGGAGACTATAGATGCTGGAGAGGATGTGGAGAAACGGGAACCCTCTTGCACTGTTGGTGGGAATGCAAACTGGTGCAGCCGCTCTGGAAAGCAGTGTGGAGGTTCCTCAGAAAATTAAAAATAGACCTACCCTATGACCCAGCAATAGCACTGCTAGGAATTTACCCAAGGGATACAGGAGTACTGATGCATAGGGGCACTTGTACCCCAATGTTTATAGCAGCACTCTCAACAATAGCCAAATGATGGAAAGAGCCTAAATGTCCATCAACTGATGAATGGATAAAGAAATTGTGGTTTAGGGGCGCCTGGGTGGCGCAGTCAGTTAAGCGTCCGACTTCAGCCGGGTCACGATCTCGCGGTCCGTGAGTTCGAGCCCCGCGTCAGGCTCTGGGCTGATGGCTCGGAGCCTGGAGCCTGTTTCCGATTCTGTGTCTCCCTCTCTCTCTGCCCCTCCCCCGTTCATGCTCTGTCTCTCTCTGTCCCAAAAATAAACAAAAAACATTGGAAAAAAAAATTAAAAAAAAAAAAAAAAAAAGGCAAGTGGCACCTGGGTGGTTCAGTCAGTTGAATGGCAGCTCTTCATTTCAGCAGAGGTTGAGGTCATGCCCCACATCGAGCTCCATGCTGAGATTGGAGCCTGCTTTAGATTCTCTCTCTCCCTCTGTCCCTCTTCCCCGCTCATACCTCTCTCTCTCAAATAAAAAATAATAATAATAATAAAAGTAAAGTAAAAATAAAAGCTTCAAGAGACAAAACAGGGTCAACTGGCTGGCTCAGTCTGTACAGCATTTGACTCTTGATCTTGGGGTTGTACGTTTGAGCCCCATATTGGGAGTAGAGATTACTTAAAAATAAAATATTTAAAAATAAATAAATAAAAATAAAATATTAAAAAGGCAAAACAGAGAGCACTTAGCTGGCTCAGCAGGTTAAGCACCCAACTTCAGCTCAGGTCATGATCTCACCATCTGTGAGTTTGAGCCCCACCCCGTGTCAGGCTCTGTGCCAACAGTTCAGAGCCTGAAGCCTGCTTCACATTCTGTGTCTCCCCCTCTCTCTGCCCCTTCCCCACTCACACTCCGTCTCTCTCGCTCAAAAATAAAAACAGGGGCGTCTGGGTGGCTCGGTCAGTTAAGCGTCTGACTTCGGCTCAGGTCATGATCTCACGGTTTGTGAGTTCGAGCCCCATGTCGGGCTCTGTGCTGACAGCTCAGAGCCTGGAGCCTGCTTCAGATTCTGTGTCTCCCCGTCTCTCAGCCCCTCCCCTGCTCATGCTCTGTCTCCCTCTGTCTCTCAATAATAAATAAGTGTTAAAAAATAAAATAAAATAAAATAAAATAAAATAAAATAAAATAAAAACATTAAAAAAATTTTTAAGGCAAAACAAGGGCACCTGGCTGGCTCAGTCAGTTTAAGCAGTCCATTAGCACAGAGCTGATTTCGGATCCTCTGTCCCCCTCTCTCTGTGCTTCTCCCCCACTCAGGCACACTTGCTCTCTCAAAAATATAAAAATAAAACATTTTTTAAAAAGGCAAAATAATATGGTGCTTAAGGTCAGGGTGATGGTTACCCTTGGCAGGATGGAAAGGGGAGTTTCTGGGGTGCTGGTCATGTTCTCTCTCTCGATGTGGGTGCTGGTTACATGACTGTGTTTACTTTGTGAGGATTCATCCAGCTGTAGACTTGGGATTTGTGTACTTGTCTGTCTGTTGAACTTTTATGGAAAGTCTTTAAAAACTGAACCCATACCTAATGCTCTCCTGCACCACACTGCTTCTCTGGCTGATAACTATGAAGCAAGTGATGACACAGAACAGGGCACACTTAAGTGCGAGCCTGCAAGTGAAGAGTGGCTCAAGTCATGCCCCAGGCCCTAGCTGGTAACTTCCCCTTGGAGCACTCCACTGAAGCATGGATACGAACTCCTCCTCTGCACGGTTTCTTAAGCATGAGAAAGGAATGAGAAAGCATTTTGTAGTAGCATCGCTAAGAGCCCGTATTTTCTAAGCCCCAGATGTGTGCCAGTGTTCTCTCCAGCCCCTTCAACAATGTGAAAGGTTAAGGATTCTCCCCATTTTATCACGAGGACACCAAGGCTCAGAGCAGGAAAGAAACATAGCCAGTAACAGCCAGGCTGGGATTCACATCTAGGTCTGTCTGATCCAAAGTCAGAAGAGCCCTAGAAAACTTGCCCCATGTCCTAGGGAATAATCAAGACATAGGCACAGTCACATGGCTCTGGCTTCTAGAACCCTTCATCCCACTCATTTCCAGTCCAGTTCTGGGAACTCCAGGTCTCCTAAGTTCCTCCTCCACCCAGCTGTGCCCCGGGTGCACTATTTTCTAGGGCTTTCTAGTGAACACAAGTCTACCTTGTGTATCAGCTAGTTGTCATATAATGATTCTGAGTAACAAACCACCCCAACATTCAGCTGCTTGAAACAACATTCTTACCATGCATCATTTGGAGGTTGACTAATCTAGGTTTACAAAAAGCAGACAAAAAACCAGGATATTGGACATGTAAACAATAGGATTAGCATGTGTCAAAAATGGGACACTGCCCTCAATGCCTGAAGACTATACATTCTTTTCAGACTCATGAGGAACACTTACAAAATTGACTGTATGCTTGATCATAAAGTAAGTTTCAACAAATTTCAAAGACTTGAAACCACAGAGACTATGTTCTCTGACCACAGGACAATTAAGATAGAAATCAACACTAAAAAAATGACAAAGCTTCCCCTATCCCTCTGGTCCCAGCTTCCCAAGGCCTTTCTCACTGCCACATCACTTCATGGCAGAATGAGACATTTACTGAGCACCTACTGGATACCAGGCCAGGCTGCTCACTGGGCAGGGGGCAGGGACTCTTTCCCAGAGAGGGGACAAACATATGCTCAATTGTGCCTTTCTGAAGATGCACTTGCAACTCAGGCTTTACACCAGTCCTTGTCAGACTGTTCCATTTGGTGCATACTTTAACCTAGATACCTATAGGGCAGCCTTAATTAACATACACGTAAAACACCTTCATCCTGACCAGCTGAGACCACTGGTCTACATCAGTGAAAAGTTTCATTCTTAGCTCAGACTGAAACTCAGCTTTAATTACTTTATTAGCTTATTATTAAGTAGGCTCCACACCCAGCATGGAGCCCATTGCAAGGCTTGAACTCACAACCATGAAATGAAGATCTGAGCTGGGATGAAGAGTCAGATGCCTAACCATCTAAGCCACCCAGGTGCTCCAATCAGCTTTAATCACTTTAAAACACATATGGCCTAAGGTGGAAACATAAACTCCATCTTTAGGGGAGGCTGAATCACTGTCATTTCTAAATCAGAGACTTGGTGACCTATGGAAACAGGACAGATTGATTCATGCTAGGGTCTGCTGAGAAAATGGCTAATTCTGGCAGTCAGGCTCTCAAGCTCATCCTGGCCTATCAAATACCTTTCCTGGATCTCCAATTTCCCCACAAACCAGCTCCCAATGCACCTTAGTTATTCCTATTTGATATTACTAAGGGGGAGGATTTTTTTCTCTAAAGAATCCTTTTCTTCACAATTGGTGTCCAACAATGGAGCTGGCTGATAAGTAATAAAGCCACCTCTCCCAATCAGTGGAGGTGTTCAAGCAAAGGTCAGACAACTGCTTGATGAGGATGCTGGAGAGAAGGCCTGAAAAACAGAAAAATGCTTCAAGGACTTTTCCAAGACCTAAAAAAACTTCTTTGGCCCACTTTACCTGCTGCTGCAAAAACACTAATGGCCACCAGGTGGTGACAGAGTCATACCATCATTGCAAAAGCTCTAAGAGCCCAGCACACAGCTTTTCCTGGAAGTACCAAAAACCTAAGTGAAACAAAATATAAACAACTAAAATTAAAAATAGGATTACCAAGGCACCTGGGCAGCTCAGTTGATTAAGCGTCCAACTTCGGCTCAGGTCATGATCTCATGCTTTGCAAGTTCAAGCCCCACAACGGGCTCTGTGCTGACAGTTCAGAGCCTAGAGCCTGCTTCAGATTCTGTCTCCCTCTCTCTGCCTCTCCCCTGCTTGCACTTTGTCTCTCAAAAATAAATAAACATTAAAAAAAAATTAGGGGAGCCTGGGTGGCTCAGTCAGTTAAGTGTCCAACTTCAGCTCAGGTCATGATCTTGCGGTTCATGAGTTTGAACCCCACATTGGGTTCTGTGCTCACAACTCAGAGCCTGGAGCCTGCTTTGGATCCTGTGTCTCCCTCTCTCTCTGCCCCTCCCCTGCTCGTGCTCCCTCTCTCTCTCTCTCTCTCAAAAATAAATAAACACTAAAAAAATTGTAATTAAAAAAAAAAAGAATTACCATATGATCCATCAATCCCACCTCTGGGTATACAGCCAAAAGGACTGAAAACAGGATCTCGAGATATCTGCACACCCATGTTGACAGCCTTATTCACAACTGACAAGAGGTGGAAGCAACCTTGTGTCCATTCACAGAAAGATGAATGGGTAAGTAAAATGTGGTCTATACATGCAGCAGAATATTATTCAGCCTTAAAAAGGAAAATTCTGGGGTGCCTGTGTGGCTCAGTTGGCTAGGCATCCAACTTCGGCTCAGGTCATGATTTTGAGTCTGGTTCGTGAGTCCAAGCACTGGTGGTGCGGAGCCTGCCTAGGATTCTCTCTCTCCTTCTCTCTCCCTGCCCCTTCCCCAAGTGTGCTCTCTCTCTCAAAAAAATAATAAACTTAAAAAGAATTTTTTAAAAAGGAAGGAAATTCTGATACAAACTACAACAAGGATGAACCTTGATATTATGTGAAGTTAAATCAGCTATCACAAAACAATATGATTCTACTTTATACAAGATACTTAAGAGTAGTCAAATTCATAGAATTGGAAGGTAGAATGGTGGTTTCCAGAGACTGGGGGAGGGGGAAATGAGGAGTTAATGGGTCCAGTTTCAATTTCAGAAGCTGAAAAAATTCTAGCTATCTGTTGCATGACAATGTGCATATAGTTAACATGGTTGAACTGTATACTTAGGAAAAGTTAAGATGGTAAACTTTGCTATGTTTTAAACCACAATAAAAAGGGAACAAAACTGAGTCTGGCACGTAGAAGGGATCTGTGATTATCAGTCATGAGCAGAGACTGTGTATCAGGCCTTCAGAGTCAGTTTAATCTCTGGGCACTCCAGCACAGGTGACGATGGAGGACATGGTCCAGCCTGGGACAGGGAAGCCTGCATCTGGGAAAAGGTGGGGTATGACTCTGGGAAGGACCTCTGGTGGCTGGAATGGAAGAAGTGGGGGACTCTCAAGATACACATACAACTCTCAGACACAGACACTTTTTGGTCAGGCCCTATGGTCACATAGCAGAAAGTCAGATCTTTCGTTGGTCTTGGCAAGAGGACAACCCCACCTCAAGTAGTCCAACATGAGATCCTTAGCTCATGAATGCCCAACAATGGCCACAGCATCACTGATCCCTCCTGGTTTTCATATTCATTCAACAAATATTTGTTGAGCACCTACTATGTGCCAGTCACTAATCAGTGCTGGGGATAAAGCCGTGAACATGGCTGGTATCATCCCTGCTCCCTTGGATATTACATGCAAACGGGAGAGTCAATAATGTACAATAAGCCAGTACAACACAGGTGTAACTGCAACTAGACAGGCCCTTCCCAAGAGGATGTCCCACTGCCTGAGAATCAGGGGCAGGTGGAAGGGGTCCAGGGAGCTATCACCCTGGAAACCACATGGCCAGGGCTGGCCTGAATCTGCCCAGACTGAGTTCTTAGAGTGAGTGAAACTCTAGGAGATGTTGTAGAGACCCAGAAGAAGACAAGATAGCAATGGCCCCAGATATCTCACTGATTTTGATCAACTGAATGATTAGTACCATTAATCCCTACTACCCAAAGTGCAGTCCCCAACTCAGCATCACCTGGAAACTCATTAGAAACCCAAGCCCTGCCTGAAAAGCCTCCTGGACCAAAGTCTGCCTTTTAACAGGATCCTACTGTGATTCAGGTGCATGGCAGAATCTGGGAAGCATTTCATTATACCGTTAGTGGTGGTCACCTCTGAGGAAAATGAGGGTGTATCGATGAGAGGGAACTTCTGCATTCTAGTTTATACACTTCTATGTCACTTGAATTTCATGTGAGGCTTTTAAAAATAAAAAATAGGCAAAAATGTATTAAAACATCTTAGAAGACAATTCCCTTTATTAAAGGGGAGATATAAAATGCAAATAAATGTTGCACGACATATCTCAAACATCATACAGACGCCCTGTAGCTAAACGTAAGTCCCCAACGCGTCGCGCAATGTCCACCTGCCCCGCTCCTCCCAGGGGGCGCCTAGCCTGCTCCCGAACCCCAGCAGCAACCTCGAGCTGAGAACACCATTTTCGCATTCGGAGTTCTTCGTGACTGCCATACGGGCTGCTCACTGCCACGCCTTGCTCTTCCACCCTGGTGCTGGTCCAGCCCGGGCTTTAACTCTCGGCTGTGGCCTCCCGCTCCGTGAGGGCCAGGACACCTGACCAACGTCGGCTGACTGTGCAACAGCGCCCGTATCAACAAACCACCCCCAAATTTAGTGGCACTTAAAACAATACCGATTTCCTATTTCTCAAGAGTCCGTGGTCGGCCGAGCAGTTCCGGACTGGGCCAGATCAGGTGAGGCTGGATGGCTTAGGATGTGCTCGCTCACGCGCCTGGAGTCACCTGGTCATTCCCGCCTCTCTCAGCAGGCTTTCCCACAATCCCTCACGCGGCAATCAGGGGCTTCCCATTGGGCTTCGTAAGTCACGTGACCCGTGCAGGGGCGTGGCTGCCAGGAGCAGTAATTTTTAGAGGGCAGTTGCCAGAATCCAATCCCACAGCCTCTGTTCCTCTGACCCCGTCTCCTTCACCTTCGGGCCATGTGAGCCAGCAGATACTGAGCCACCATCTGGATCTTGTCAGGACACTCAGCCTCTGCCATCCTAATTGAATCCCGCCTTTCCCTCCCACCTGTCTTCTGCCCTACTCCCTCCCTGAAGTCAGGTACCCGGCACCTCAGCACCTCATCATCACTCCCTCTTGCTTGTCGCACTGGCCTAGGAAACACTGGGCCCTGGATCAACCCGGCTGACCAAGTTCCCCAGGCCAGCCAGGGGCTGCAGACCCCACTGGAGCAATGTGTGCTCCCACACTTCCAATCAAACCGCAAGGCGCCCTCAGCACCGACCCTGGTAAACAAGTCCCCGCGGCCCACATGGTGACCCCACGGTGGCCAGGGGCTGCATCTGGCCTCCTCACCCAAGCCTCCCTTTCCTCCTAGCAGGCAGCCTGGCCCCCATGCCATTCACGTTTCCCCTGCTTTCTTTCTTCAAAGCCCCTCTGGCTTGTGTACAGATGTTGGCTTATGCCCTCTCTAGAATCTAAGCCCTGTGAGAATAAGGTTGTTTGGAAGCGTCTTGGCGTTTATTCTTGTATCCTCAGCACCAGGCACACGGGGGACCCTCGATGCCTGTTCACTTACTGCATGAAGCAGAGAACAGCTCCAGTGCAGAGTTCGCCAGAGGTGGCAAGTTAACATGTTTGCAATTAGCAGGGAGCCTCAGGACAGGCCCTGGGCATAGGTGGACAAGGCAGCCAGGAGCAGGCACTGTCAGAAAGCCCCTGGTGGGTTGTAGGCCAGCTCACTGAGGTGCAGCCACTGACCACCTGCCTAACAACAGCTCTCTGGGAGCCTATCATAAATCTAGGGTGGGAGGACTGGAGGGCAGGTGGTCTCAGAGGCTTGTTGCATCCGATTTTGATGTAGGTGTCCTACCGAGTCACAGTGAACCCTAGGTATGAAGGTCCCTTAGTCCCTCACTGGGGTCACCTGTCAATGCTGATAGCCCCGCGGGGACCATTCAGTGATGAAGCCTAGGATCTACAGGTCCCTGGGGGAAGGAGTTGGTGGGGGGCGGGGGAAGGGGTCCAGGCCAGGAAATCAACAAAGGCACAGGGGCATGTGGCAGATGTGGCCCTGCCATAGAACTGGCTGCAGCATCTGGCTTGGCCACAGGAGGTGCAGGAAGGACTTAGCCAGGCTCAAACCGGGGGTTACCTGAGGAGGGCTCTGCCATGCTGAGCGACAAGACCCCATGTACAAATTCAACAGGACAGGGGTGTGTCAGAGTCAGACTAACTCCCAGTCCTCCTCTTTACAGGACAGGGCCCCAGGCAAGAGGATTGGTCTTCAAGTCTCCCTTGGGAACCAGAGGCACTGAAGCAGAGTGTAGAGATGGGTCTGTCCCAGGCAGATGCCCGTCCTGTGGTGAACTGAGACCTCAGCCCCCAAGGATGGCCACATGCCAAATCCCATGAACCCTACTGCTGAATAATACCTCACTCCCCAGTCTAGACCTTCTCAGACCTGGCACCCACCCCTCTTCAATCCCCAGATTCCAGCCAAGTGCCAGTCATCCCACTGCACCATGATCAGGGTGGACCACAGCCCAAGCTCCAACTGCTGCCATGGCCTTGCCAAGTTAAGACTACTGTGCCAGAAGGTTCTGTCCACCTGCCATTCACTTCTTTACTGGTCTCACCTGGGGGCAGGGCTCATGGCAGGCCAGGTCAGCCAACCATGCCAAAGGCCAAGCAGGATGCTAATGCACCCTCCCCTCCCCAAGAATCCTCAGAGCTTTGAGACGCCCACAGATGAAACTGCCCCCAAGACACTGGGCCCCTCGGGGGAAGAATGTCCAGATGTGCAGACAAGGCAATGCTCTGAGGATGAGGACCTTGGTCTCCACATCCCTCAAGACCCCAACAACAGTCACCAGGGAACCACAGTGACTGGGAAAGCACAAGCAGCGTCCAGGAGGAAGACGGAGTAGACAACAGCACAAAGAAAAAGGCAATTTTATTCTTTCAAGAAAATGTACTAACATGTTGAGGGAATGAGCATGCTGGCCACGTCCCCCGTCCTAATCAGGGGTCTGAGATGAGGCCAGGCCTGACGAGGGCTTGGGAGAAGCTAAAGGGACTCCCTGTGACACTGGGGAGAGGACCAGGCAGGCCCAGGGGTGGGACTTTGTTCTGTTAGCACCAGGAACCGCCCACAGCCACAGCTGGACTTGGAGACAGGACAGTGGTGGCCCTGCTCTGCCTCCACCTGAGCAGTCTGGAGAGGGGCTGGCGGCAGAAGGCTCCCTGCAGGCGGTCATCTGAGTGTGATTCTCAAATTCACAGACCAACCTTGGTCCCCCCAACCCCCTGTAAACATAAGAATGAGCACCAAGCCCCTCAGGACAAGATGAGGGTCCGAGACGTGTGGCTGGGCTTCAAGCGGCCCAGGAGCTGCCGGGCTTTTTCTTGCATGAAGAGCTGGTCCCTGGTCCCCCCGCAGGCCACCGTCTTCCAGGCGCTGGTCATCTGGGAGGAGGCAAGTGAGTTACCATCCAGGGACAGCATGCTCTCAGTGAATGCTGTGAGCCTGTCCAGAGGGGTGGGGGACATTTCTATGACCCTCCTCCCTTTTGAAGCCACAAGTATTCTCGTGTTCCCTCCACCTTCCTGGTGGCCCTGGAGAAGTCGGTCCTGTCTCTGGGCTTCCTCAGATGTAAAGCAAGGAGGCTGCACCAGGCAACATGGCTGTGCCCCTGGCTGTGGGCACCAGGCTCCTCACGAGGCAAAGCTACAGCCAAGCAGGTTGGTGGGAAGGAACAGCAAGAGATTCATACATACAGACACTGAGGTGCGAGCAGCCACGGCAGACATCAAGATAGACATCTGCCTTTGAGGACAGACATGTGCTAAGCAACTAAATACAGAGACGATGACCTAGTTACGAGACCACACCATAAAAGGGCTGGGGGTGCAGGGAGGGGGTGCAGGTCTCCAGCACATGGGCTCCCTGAGGGTGTGATGTCCAGACTGAGATCTGAAGTCTAAGTTAATCAAGCAAACAGAGCCTCAGAAGGGCATTCAGGCAGAGGCAACAGTCTATGCAAAATCCCCAAGGGGAATACCACATTCGTGGCCAGCACTCACAGGGGCAGGTGTTGGAAAGTGGCTTCGGGACTTCTGCACCGCCATGGGCTTCTCGGGCTTAGCCTGCAGGAAGCCCTCATTAAGTAGGCTGTTGTCCTCTTTGATGCCTGGCACAGAGAGGCTGGAGGAGCTTGATAGGACATTTGTCGGCTGAAATCAAAACCAAGCCAAAGACTCACCCTTCTGCCACAAGCATGGTGGGAAGGAAGAAAACTAGTCATATCCCAGCAGCACTACCTCTGGGCTGTTGGATCTTGGGCAGGACATTAACTTCTCTAAGCCTCAGTATCCTCTTCCAGATGGGGACTTCTCTGTAAAGTGCCTGTTTCAGAGCCTTCACCTAATAAATGCCCAACAGTGCTGGTCCCTTTTACATGGAGCTGGTTCCTCCCCCACAGCCTCAGGCAGGGGCGGGGGGCGGGGGGTACGCTCTAGTTTCTCCTGGGATCAGAAACATCCACAGGCGGGCAGTCAGAGATGGCAGCATCAACCAGCACATACACACAGCTGCACAAAACACCTCCAGGCCCTCCAGTCTCCCAGCTCTTCTCCTTTACCCTCCTAACAGTCTGCTGGGCTAGGTACTCTTATGACAGGCAAGAGTCAGGCTCGGGGAACCTAAGAGATCCCAGAGAGCAAGAGCCAGTGTCACCAGTGCCAGGACTCCATCAGATCCACCCCACCCCAAATCCCATGCTCTTAGCTACTTGCTATACTTCGTTACCGTTTGAGAATTATTTTACATGCCCACGGTGATGCCTGTTATAGGTCTGGATGCATGGCACTAAGTCCCCAGCCTGGTGGGGCTCCCCACCCAGTGATGCTTCTCCACAAGGGCTATGGCTACAGCAGTCCTAAGTCCCCATATCTGCAGGATCTGCTCAGGCAATCCTTTGTCTCATGACTCCTGCCACACTTCTCACTGCCTCACACTGGGAAACTCATCCCACTGTCAGCTGAGAGGGATCAACAGTGTGGCAAGCTTTCTGGGGGCAGGCTCTGCATAGGCAACAGCCCCATTCCTGAGCTCAGCAATGGGACCTGAAGAGCACCCATCCCAGGGCCGATGTGCCCCAACCACCTGGCTGTGCCTTAAGCCTACCATTGACCCTCTGCACATCACCACCATGAATAGAATATAATGGAAGGTGCTAAGGACCCAGATCCATGGTTTTCAAACATGTTCTAGCAATGTAACTCTTGCCAAATACACCTTTCTGTGAAAGACACATGCAGAGCTATCTTGACTGAAGCTGGGGGTGGGTGCCCAGCCCCACCTTCTCCATCAGCCCCTCACTGCAGAGCCTGATATCCAGAAGCCTGGTCTGAGAACCACTGGGCCACTTTACTGCCAGGGTTCCCCCACAGCCAAAGGGTTCCAAAGGCAGAGGGTCTCCAGTGAGACTCCATCCTCCGTGGGACAGAGGAGCCCTCTATAGTTCTGGGCAGGGGAGCAGGTGAGGCAGCTGGGGGCGGGGGTGCGTTTCTCTCTCAGACCCCTTACCAAGGACAGCACCTTGGGCAGTGTGGACATCACCAGCTTCACATCCTCATCCACAATGTCAAGAGCCAGGGACTTGCGGACCTTCTTGATGGGGCTCCGCCGCAGCTGGGGGTGGGGAGGAGGGAGACAATTAGGGCAGACATTTGGGATTCCTCCTGAGTCACCACCAGAACCTTGGGTACGCCTGCCCCATCTGCCCTGATCACAGACTCACGCCCTGATGCAGTGGGGCCTTCAAGCCAGGCCCCTGGTTGGCAAGAATGGGGCAGGGTGTGGGGTGTGCAGGTGGATTGGGAGACCCTGGCCCCAACAGATTCAGCACCTAGAGCAGACCATCCTGCCAGATGCAACCACAGGAAGCAAGGACACAAATGCCTCCATCCAGACACCTGCTCCTCATCCCTCGATGGACCACGCATAGCTCCCAAGCCTCTACCACACTAAACACACCCCTAAACAGGCCTGGGAGAGAATCATCCAAATTACACCTCAAATACTCACCTGCAAACAAGGAATACAAACACGTAAAACCCGAGGGACACAGGCTTGTTACAGGAATGCCCCAGCCCCATGCCTGCACCTCCAATAAGCTGGTCAAAGGTCAGCTCCAATATCAGGGAGGAGCTCTGGGAATGACTCACCCCCTAACCCAGCAGTGTACCCTAAACAGGTGCCGGCATGTCTCAGAACCACCATCTGACATAGAGAGGTCAAGTTCTCTGAACCTAGGGGCCCCCACCCAGTGGGCCACTCCCAGACTGACTATCCACCTTCCCTACACACCTCTCTGGCACATTCCCATCTTCCCCCCTCTCCCAGAAGAAAGCATCTACAAAAAGGGGGAACACCGAATCCATCTGCTTTCAGGAAACCCACACACATGGTGCAGCAGAGGTGTGGCTTCTGGGCTGGCCCAGGGCAGCCCCTGCCCTGTACTCTGTACCCAGGTGTCCTTGCCAGCTCTCCACCTCACCCGAACCAACTGTCTCCCACCTGGCTCCCACGGCCCAGATGCGTGGCTGACTCCATCTGAGGAATCCTTGGAATCCCTTGGAATCCTTTTTGTGTCCCTTTCTACTCCCTTAATACCATGTATTGAGATGGTCGTGATGCGTTTGTCTAGTGTCTGCCTCCGCCCCCTGAGCTCTAGGAGGGAGTGACCACATCTGGGTCTACATCACCATTCTAATCTACTGCTCCGAGCCCAGAGCCCACCTTAGAAGGGTCCGAACACAATGCTACGTGAGTAAGGGGCTAGTTCAGTGGGGAAAAGGCAAGGGTCCTGAGCACTAGAGCCTCACCTTGGTCAGTTTCATTGATAACCACTCTGGGGAACAAAGGGCATGGGGCTGCAGCTCTACCTTCCCCAGTACCCTCCTTTTACCAGCTGTCCCCAGACTCCCCACCACCACCCCCACCACCCCACTCTCTCCCCTCACCTCCCCATGGCTTCCTTGGCCCGAGCTGCCCAGGCAGGCAGTAAGGGCATTTCCCACCCCACCGGCCACTCACCCCAGTCTTCCTCTTCTGCTTCTCAGGCCTCACTTCATCCTCAATGATGAGCTCGATGCCGGCCTCAGAGCGCAGCACCTCCTTCAAGTCCTCCTCCAGGTGCGGGGTCTGGGGCTGGGGGCGGGACAGGGCAGCCCATGTGAGGTTCCACACCCAGGCTCTAGGATACAGCACCCAGACGCGCCTTGGCTATCCTAGGCAATGCAAGGAGGCCTGAGGCCAGGATGCTGGCCTCACACTCATTTGTGACCATTAACTGTCCTGCCTTGGACAAGTAGACATTAACCTCAACTCACCGAGGACCGTCATGAGCCAGAAGTGCACCTACACATCACCAATATGACCCTCACAAAACTCAGTGCAACAGCTGTCATCTTCCACAAGGTAGAAATGGGAGGTTCAGAGATCAAGTGCCTGGCCCAAGATCACATAGCTATGAAGTTAGAACCTGGACGTGCTCGAGCCCAAACTCCTTTACCCCTTTGTTCCACACTAATGGGGATTCTTGGTTCCATTTCCCTTTCTTGGGCCTATGGGGTTCCAGACGACCACTCTGGCCTCAGGCGAAAGCGAACAGAAAAAGAGAGCAGCAAGTGTAGGGGATGGCAACCCTGAGAAGTCATTCTAAAAGCCCCTACGTGCTTTAATTTTGGTTGCCAAGGTCAGATGTGCCTTATCAAGCCTGTCTAGAGAGCAGGCCGATGTCTCAGGGTCTGGAAACTGTATCCCCACCTGAACTAGAGAGGGCAGTGCTAACTAGTGCTTCACTGGGCCCATTAACTTCATCAACTCCATCCCAGAGCCGAAGAGATCACAGCACGAGAATCCCACACAATGGGGGTCGGGGGCACACCACAGACCCTGTTCACAGGCCAAATGCTTTTCTACAACCTTTCTCTCACCTTCAATTCATTTCTAGAACACCTGCCTCTGTTTCAGAAAGCCCACAGTGCCAGTTTTCTGTTTTCACCAGGGAAAGCATGAGCATCCCACTGGGAGGAGTGGGTAGAAGGGCAGTTTGTCCACGGCCAGGAAGGTGCCTCACCAGCCCCTTGTGCCTGCCCACAAGTGGCTTGCACATGTTTTATAAAGAACCGGCAGTTAGTCAAAGGCTTCAGTGTGAGGGGCAATTAGCCCCAGCACTCAAGCCCGTCCTCCATTCCAGCCCCTGCCCATCTTCTCCCCAGCACCGATAATGCACTGGGAGTACTGAGTTATTCGTCAGTGTGTTTGATGTTGCCCCCACCCCCGATACCGAGATTTACCAGGGTGCGACTGCGTCTCCAGCACCAGCCAGTGCCCACTCAGCACACTGCAGGTGCTTGGATAATATCTGATGAATTGGTAAGTAGCTCAGCCTCAGATCCCCCATTTAATAACATCAGGGTATTTGCAACCTCTGAGAGGTTGGCAGAGTCTAATGAGATCTCAGAGGGGAAGAGCTCTGTGAGCCGTACATGGCTGCATGGACCCAAGCAACCCTACCGTGCATACCCGCCTGGCTGCACCACATACCAGGGGCTTTAGTGGTCCATACTTCTCCAGGGCATTCTTGAATGGGGTCGGCGTGTGAGGAGTGTTGTCCATGGAGTACTTCTGATCTGGGGTTACAAACCTGCCAGGGCCAGAGAAGGAGGCTTAGCGACCGGGTGGGGTACAGACACCAGCCACACCGCCACAGGCTGCCCATGACAACCACCATCCCTCCACCTGACCTTTGGCCTTGGCAGCAGGGAGCAAGCCCCCAGGCACATGGTCTCTTCCCATGGCACCTTTCCACCACCCACCAACTTTCCACCCAAGGGTCTTCATCAGGCGCTTAGAGGAAGCGCCAGCCTCAGAAACAGGAAAGAACAGGACATAGTCTAAGAGGGCCCTGGAGCCCCAGCCAGGCAGAAGAATGGTTGAGACTGTTGCTCCAACATTAGCCGATAAATGAGGACTTTTTTTTTTTTAATTTTTTTAATGTTTGTTTATTTTTGAGACAGAGACAGAGCATGAATGAGGGAGGGTCAGAGAGAGAGGGAGACACACAATCCAAAGCACGCTCCAGGCTCTGAGCTGTCAGCACAGAGCCCGACGCGGGGCTTGAACTCACGGACCGTGAGATCATGACCTGAGCTGAAGTCGGACACTTAACCGACTGAGCCACCCAGGCGCCCCCCCCCCCTTTTTTTTTTTTTTAATTTTTTTAATGTTTGTTTATTTTTGAGAGAGAGAGAGACAGAGCATGAATGAGGGAGGGTCAGAGAGAGAGGGAGTGAGGACCTTTCATAAACAAGGCAAGCCTGTAGCCATACTGCATGCAGGCCCAGTGAGAGAAGGTCAGGGGAGCGAGGCAATAATCCAGGAAGACCAAGTCCCTTCCCCAAGCCCTCTCCAGAGAGTGCGTGCCCCATGGAGAGCATGTGGCAGCAGCATTATTAAAGGAAGACATGTGATGCGAGATGGTGAAGCCAACGCACATGCTTAGCGTACCCTCTTCCCAAGTCCCCTCAAAATGATCACAGTGGGGACACAAATGGGGAGGGAAAGTTTTAGCAGACAGAAACCTGGGAAGGGTCTGGTCCACAAGCAGAGATACTAAAAAACTTCTATCAGCCCTGACCCTGGCAGCATGCAATATCTGCCAATGAAGGAGAAGCCTACTGGGGAGGGCCCAGAAGAGATCCCTCACAGGCCCACACCAAGCTGCAGGCACGGGCCCACCAGCTGGCAAACTTTAGCTCTCCACCTGCATGAGGCTGTGTGACCCCAGTCAGCTAGAGGTACCGCCACAGTGGACTCCCAGGCCTTACTGGGGCCGTCAGAGGATGGGAGAAATATCAAGGTAGTCAGGAACTCAGGAGCAGAGGCCAACATGGACACCATTACTGGGGCTGCTGCTCTGGCCACCTCCCCCAGCCTGCCAGCCATTCCACAGGGAGATAAAAGGCTGGAACAAGAGTAAACCAATCTTTACTTCCTGCCTCAGGGTGGGGGTTAGATAGGGATCCACTCAATCTCTTCCCAAGTCCTTGTTATCTCCCACACAGGACACACAGACACCCTGCCCGCCCCGTAAAGATGAGGAAAGACAGTAAGTGACAGTCAAATGTAAACACCTCACAGTTCAAACTGCAGTTCAAAGGGATGACTCCAAGTCTCTGTGGGACATGGAGCTTTTGCCCATGAGAGGTCAGGGGACCAAGGCAATAATCCAGGAAGACCAAGTCCCTTCCCCAAGCCCTCTCCAGAGAGTGCGTGCTCCATGTTGCATATTTTTGCAACAAATATGAGAAAACTCTAGAACCTCTCCAATTCACAGTATCAGCAAGTAGTAATACATGCATGTTAGAACACCAAGGAAGACTGACTTGAAAAGGAAAGACAGAGGATTACTTGAGATGAAAATAATTCCACTCTGTGAGCCAGAGGCCTCAGCAGGTGGGAGACTGCAGGAGCAAACTGGTGAATCAGAAGACAGTCCCACCATGCTCCCTCGAAATTCTGGATGGCTTAGGACAGTGAACAGGAACGTGAGGGTAGACAGAGACACGGCAAACAACCAAAAAGACTGTGTAGGAAGGAGGCCCTGAAGTGGAAGGAAAGGGGCAGACCACCAGAGAAACAATTAAAAAAGAAAAAAAAAAAAAAAAAAAAGCACATTTTCTTAGCTCAAAGTTTGAGTCCTGAGTTTGAAAATCAGGGTGGGGGGAAGAGGGGGCGATTTATAAAGAGACAGCACACCTACACGCCTGGCACATTTCAGGAATAAACTACACACACACACACACACACACACACACACACACACACACACCCCACACACAAAACTAAAAGCAAACCAAAGCCCTACAAGGATCCAGGGAGAAAGAAAAGATTTGCTACAAAGGAATAACAGCAGGTTGGGTGTCAGATTTCTCCACAACATAAAAACAAAGCAGAGCCTGCGGTTTGGGGTCACAGCTCTTCTCCCTCAAGACTTCTAGATCCAGCTCCTGTGGTGGAAAAACAGTACACAGACAGCCCAGACATCAGATGGCACAGACCTCATACCCTCCCTGCTCACAGCCTCCTCTCTGGGAAGAACTCAAAAAAAGCACTAACCCAGAAAATAACCAAATTTTAAGAGTGGGGAAGGTTTGTGCTTTATGAACCAGTAAGATCTGCTCAACACAGCCCAGCCCCACTAACACACAGACCTGGTGAACCCCGACTTCTCACCTACCATTCTCTACACCAGATTCGCTCCAAACCTACTGGCCTCATTTTTGTTCTTCAAAACACAAAAAGCCTGTTTCTGTCTGGGAGCCTTTGCATTTGCAGTTCAACCTGCCTGGAATTCCTCTCTCAAAATTCTGCATGGCTCCCCCTCCCTACAGGGCCATCCCTGATGTCCTCCTAAGTTAGAAACCCCTCTCCGTTACTCTGTGCTCCCCAGGCCTGTATAACCCCCCTTACGGTTTCTATCACCATTGGAAATACCATATACTGAGCATGTTTTATTTATTTGTTAAAGAGCTGTCCTTTCATAACTTCTATGGGGGGAAAAATGGGAAAGGTGGGATATAAAAATCAGTGGGCAGGGAAACTAGTCAAATTTGGAATGAAGTCCAAACAACCATTGCCTATTATACCACCTTGCAGATGTCAAAAATAACTTCTGAAAGAGACAAGAGGAAAACCAAAACAGTCTTTTCTGATAAGAATCTGGATTTAAAGATGAAGTAGCAGGTCTCCACTTGTGGCCCAAATAGGACATTGGGGCCAGATTTACTCTCCTGCCTGAAACAACAGAGCAACAACACACTGTGGATGACACAATAGGCTTCAAGACCCCAGGCACCAGATGACCGAGGACAGGGACACGAGAGACGGGAGACAGATGAGGACAGCTCCTGGGCAAAGCTCAGGGAGGGGAGCACAGGGGAACCCGGCAGGACCCTGAGTCGAAGAGATGTGCACAACACAGCATCACTGGAGAGGAGAGGGCTGCACGGACATCTGCAGATGGGCCTCCCTGAATATTCCGCAGGGCACTAATTAGTGTATACATCTGAGGAGACCACCTGAGAGCAGGCAGAATGATGCAAAAATATCAGAGGGAGGGGCGCCTGGGTGGTTCAGTTGGTTAAGTGTCCGACTCTTGATTTTGGCTCAAGTCATGTTCCCAGGGTTGTGGGATTGAGCCCCACGTTGGGCTCAGCACTGGGCATGGAGCCTGCTTGTGATTTCTCTCTGCCCTTCTCCAGCTCACACTCTTGCAAGCTCTCTCAAAAACACAAACAAACAAACAAACAAACAAACAAACAAACAAAACAGTACAGGCCAGATGACAGGAGAACATCTTTAAAACTCAAAGGAAACAATAATAAATAAAAATAAAACTCACAAGAAAAACCTGTCAGCCTAGGGTTCTGTACCCAGCAAAACTACCTTTCAAACATTAAGGCAACTTTTCAGACACACGAACTTTGCAGATTCACCAAACCGCAACATTAAGAGATGACTTTCAGAGAGAAGAACATTATTCCCAGATGGAAATACGGATTTATAGAGGAATGAATAGTAGTGGAAATGCTTCTTCATGTGGAGGAAAACAGAAAAGCGAGAGCAGCAGCAGCAGACTAGGAACCAGATGAAAAGAAAAAGGAGAAAGAGAATTATCAGTGCCTTTTGTGGCACCAGCATATCCGCTTAAAGGCTTAGATTTTTAAAATTTTGGCTTGAACAGAGAAGCACTCTGCATCCAACATGTCAGTTAAACTCGGTCAACTGCTAAGACCAATTTCTGACCAGGGGATTCATAAATCTTTCCTGACATTGTGTATCATTACAAGGGCTAAAATTTCTGAGCTGATTCCTGAATTATACAGCTTCCTAAGGAGATAATTAGGCAATGCTTCTCTTGCAGCAAAGGTAATAAGCAGAAGCACATAGCAACTGTCTCTACCTGGAATTCAGAGTCAGGATGACACAGGAAGTACACTTATATGAAAACACTTCCATAAAAGCACACGGTTAAGCAACCTGTATAGGTGAAACACTGAGCTTTCTAGGCTCACAGCCTGACCTCCTCCTGACTGGGCACCATGGAGAGATGGAGAACCAGGCACTTCTGTCCTTCACATAAGGCTACTCAAGCACAGTGGATTTGCACGGAAAAGTCACACTAGATTAGAAGACTTTTTTCATGGCTATCTGGACGCTAGTCTGGAGATTAGAAAACCATCAAATTAAAAAACAAAAATGAGGAAGAACAAAGATGAAGCACCAGGCTATCCTGACAAAAACGAAGAGGCATGGTAGCCAGAAGGAGGCTGCCTTCTTGAAACAGTCTCAGGAGTTTCTCTAAAGGTGGTCCTGATCCTGGCTTGGGAGGGAGGGGCCAGCAGGAGTGGGCAGGTACAGCACTCACGCAGCGTGCTTCTGGTGCAGGGGCGTCTTATCCCGGTGCAGGGGAGTGGTGACCACCACCTTCTGGCTGCACACCGGGGTGGACGTCAGCGAGGGGCTCTCCAGCTCCAGTGTGTCCTGTTTGTTCCAGAAGTTCAGAAACTGCCAGGGAAGAGGATGGAAACAAGACAAAGTGACAACCTGCAGGGAGGGAGTGAGACCCTGACCCCCACCCCCTGTTCTCTGACGGAGTGTTCCTCCTGACCTGGGAGCACTCCCCCATCAGGCAACAGAGAATAAACACCAAGATAGCTCGACAGGACCCACCAGCTAGGATTGCACAGACCCCTGGGATTGTCACTGCCCCCAGCCTTTGCTTTTGTGATGCTAGGGGAGGTCCCTCCCCATGCCTGTGCTCACAGCACTGATGACCGTGCAGTCAGGACCAAGAAAGCTGACAGAGCAGCTCCTTTTCAGAAGTAAGACTAGCTCTTACACGACCTGTGGACAGGGGATGGTGACAATGGTTGTGGTGATGGGAGCACCTCCTCACACCAGGGCTAAGCATTCATACCAAGAATTTCTTATAGTCTTAGCCATCTTCTGTGACATAGGTGATATCATGACACCCCATTTTACAAATAAGAAGGCTGAGCCTTACAGAGATAAAGGTTCTTGCACGGAGTGCTAGAGACAGGACTCAAACCAGATCTGAGCCAAGTCTGCGGCACTACCCTCCCCCCCTCTGCCCTGAAGGTGCCCCTGGAAACCCAAGGCCATGTGCAGGGTCCCCATCACCCTGGGCTGTTTGTTGGGCAGCTCAGGGCTCACCGTCTTCCTTCTCTCATCAGCTGCCCTTACTTGAGGCCTGCTATGGGCTGAACAGTGTATTGTTGCCCCAAATTCCTATGTTGAAGCTCTGACCCACAGGACCTCAGAATGTGACTACATGTGGAGACAGAGCATTCAAAGACATGATTAAGGGAAAACAAGGTCATAGGGAAGGCCCATATGTCATCCAACATAACTGGTGTCCTTGTAAGATTCTATGAGAAGGAGGTAAGAGACTATAAGAGAAAACAGATCAGGACACAGACACAGACACAAAGGGAGACCATGTGAAGACACAGGGAAGAGACAGCCATCTACACCCAGAAAGGCCTCCAAAAAAACTGAAATGGCCCACACTTAATCTCGGCCTCCAGAACTACGAGAAGATGAATTTCTGTTGTTTAAGCCCCCTGATCTGTGGTACTTTGTTAGGAAACCCATAGTGATGAACACAGGGCCTCTTGCAGAAAGATACCACTACTCACCCCCAACACTGGCCTGGCCTCGAGCCTTGAACAAATGATTAAGTAGCCTCCTAAAATGTGCCACATCTAGGCCTAGCTCTCTCCCATGTCCTCAGGGACCAGATACAGTGAGATCCAAAGCCTCCACCCACCCTCTTCCAGTCTAGAGACATGGGACCTCCACAGTCTACCTCTTGCCAGCTCTTCCAGTCCACCCTCCCAGATCCCCACCACCCTCTCAGCCCCCAGGACAGTGCATCCCCCTCATTGACACCTAAGGCTCTCCAAAGCCCCCATCCATCCCCCAGCCTCCCCATCCCTCCTAGCTCTGGACTTCACACCACAGACTCTGCTCCCTCATCTCCATGTCTTTGTTCAAGCTGATAAAACCCTGCCCCAACATCTCTCTCAGAAGCTCTAAATGCCTTCCAGACCTATAGGGGAGACAGGATCCCTCCTCAGCTCTCCCCAACAGTACTTTCATTACTGAGTCCTGGGAAGCAGCACCCAGGACACAATAAGCTCTCAATGACCACAGCACTTCCCACACCCCATTCTATTCAAGTAATTACAAAGCTGCTCTCAATATTCACCATCCTCGTCAAGGGCAGGGCTATGCCACACTCACATTTGCACCCCAGGGCTGGCAAATCTGCTATGAGCAAGTACACAATAAAGAGATTCTTTGAGCAAATACTGAGTCCATTCCCTTCTTTGCTCAGTTACCACCTGCTGGCCAAGCAATCCCTCCTCCTCATAGCAAACCCTCCAGGATGACCCCTTCCCCCCAGACTAAATGCCCTCACAAACCTATAAGCCTTCTCCTTCACACCAAATGTCACATTTATTTGCATCTTTCCTGCTAAATGGTCTTCCCACCAGAGCACAAGCTTCATGAGGGCAGAGCCAGGCCTGTTTTTGCTCACTCTACACCCCCAGCACCTAGCACAGGACCTTGCACACAGCAGGTGCTCAGTGAAGACGTGCTGAATGACGTCTGCCTGCGTGCCAGGCCCTGTACTGGAACCGGGAGTCTGCACACCGAACCCAGTGAGCAGTCAGGGTGGGGGCCCACACACCTGGGAGGGCGAGAAGGGCAGGGTCTTGACGGGTGTGCTCTTGGGGGTGAGGCTGTTACAGGAGTCCATGAAGGACAGGCTGGCGCTGTTCTCCGTGACAGGGGACAGGGCGACGCGCCGCTTCTTCTGCCGCTTGAGCACCGAAGGCGGCGTGCCGATGCCCAAGCCCCCCACTTCAGTGCTGGGGGAAATGGGGATCAGCTCGCCCCGGCTGCTCCGGCTCAGGTCTGAGATGGTGTGGCCGTCCAGACGATATTCGGTCACACTGGGCACCGGGACGGCCGGCTGGCGGGGCGGCAGTGCCTGTTGCTGCTGATGCTGCGTTGGCTGTGGCTGCACTGGACTGTTGCTGATGCTGCCCTCTGCAGACGGCTCCTCGGGCAGGTCAAATTTACTCAGGTCACACCAAGCATCAGGGTCCTGCCCAGAGAGGGGGGTTAGGAATAACTGCAATACTCTGCTTTCCCAATGGATTCCTCTACATCTGTATATCTCTATTTGCAAACATACCTGAAGTCATATTGTGCACATGGCTGCTTGCTGTTATTTTTTTTTTCTTTCTTCTTCTTTTTTTTTTAACGTTATTTATTTTTGAGAGAGAGAGTCAGAGCACAAGCACAGCAAAGAAAGACATAAAGTGAAGACATAAACACATAAAGTGAAGCAGGTTCCAGGCTCTGAGCTGTCAGCAGAGCCTGATGTGGGGTTCAAACCCACGAACCATGAGATCATGACCTGAGCCGAAATCGGATGCTTAACTGACTGAGCCACCCAGGCGCCCCTGTTATTTTTAAAAAGCAATGCACGGGCACCTCGGTTGCTCAGTTGGTTAAGCTCTTGATTTCAGCTCGGGTTATGATCTCACAGTTCATGAGATCAAGCCCCACTCACAGGCTCTGCACTGACAGCGCAGATCCTGCTTGGGATTCTCTCTCTCCCTCTCCCTGCCCTTGCCCTGCTCACACACTCTCTCTCCCTCAAAATAAACATTTAAAAAAAAATGCTTAATAAAATATGCCTAGTAAAAGAACCAAAGTTTAAAAAAAATGAACAATTTAAAAAAATCAATACATAAGGTATACAAAAAGCACAAAAAAAGAAAACTCAGATACCCATCAAGAAGTCTAGGAAATAAAACCAAATCACTGAAGCCCCAGGCCCACCTCCCTTGTTCACATCCTCTGCCTGAACTATTTACCATCCTCACGCATTTCTTTATCATTTCACCACTTACACAGCTCCCTAAATGACAGCTAGGTTTCTGCATATTTTTAGCCTTAGAATAAATCACTTCTATATCCTGCATTTTTTCCATTTAAAATTACAGCAATAATAATACTTAACTCTATTATACGAGTTAGATGTTTACTATTAATAAATATCAGTTATGTAAAATATTTTCAACTTTTACAAGTTTTTATGACTGTAAAATATTCCATCATATGAATATATCAGTTACTTAATTCCCCCCTCTTCTGTTGGACATTTTCCCCCTATTTTTTTTTTTAAATGTCTACTTATTTTGAGAGAAAGAGAGCAAGTGGGGGAGAGGTAGAGAGACAGAGGGAGACAGAGAATCCCAAGCAGGTTCCGCATTGTCAGTCTGGAGCCCGATGCAGGGCTTGAACTCACGAAGTGTGAGATCATGACCTGAGCCAAAACCAAAAGCCAGACGCTTAACTGACCGAGCCACCCAGGTGCCCCAATTTTTTAAAAATTAAAACTAACACCTTCAGGAACATCTTGGATACAGATCTTCTCCTGCATTTTTGGTGACTTCCTTGATAGAGACTCCTACAAGTGAAGTCTTGGTCCCGAGGCTGTGTGACTGGGTTTAAGGGTCTTGACCTGCACAGCTACATTCCTGGAGAATGTGCTCCACTGTGCTCCATGCACCTGTCCATCACAGCTGCCTCCTTGGCCACTTCACCTAAATTGTCTCTAATCCCACAACAATCTTGCCAGGCAAGCATTACCTTCCTCCCTTCCAGGCCAGAGAGTTGTGCAACCTGCTGAAGTCACTAAGTTTCTGGAAGCATTCTAAGAGTCATACCCAGGTCTTTCTTCCTTTGCCCAGTAAAGTACAACCCAGCCACAGGGCTGTTGGGAGACCGAAGCTTCCACTTTGGTCCCTGGAGGTCTGGCCCTGAGTAGACCCAGGCCTCTGTGGTGACTGCTGGTCCTTGGGACTCTCAGGACCCTGGGCAGTTATTCCTAAGGGTGGAAGCCAGCTCAGGGCCAACAGTGACTTCAGGCCCACACTCCCAGCAGCAAACCCCAACCTTGAGAAGGCCCCAGACTGATGGTGTCTAATGGACCAGAAGCATATTCCACAAGGACTGCCTGCAGGAACAGTCAGTAAGCAGTGTTTCCACAAATGCTATAACAGAGCATGTATGTTAGGTAGCAAGTAACGAGCCTGGCACTTAGCGGACACTCAAATGTTAGCTACCAGTTACTAATGAGGCATTTGGCCTGGCATACTGTGGGTGCTCAGTAAAACTGAGCTCCCCTCTCAAGTGGAAGAGGATGCAGAACAGTCTGAGGATGAAGGCAGGTAACACTGTGAAATGCCAACAATGCCAGGCATGGAGTGGGTCCAACTCTCATCTTCTAATTCTCCCCTTAGGGCCTGAATCAGGGACTACATATGGCAGCCTCAGAGCTATTTATTGAACATATTGATGAACACATCAGACCTGCTTCTCATACCACTCTGAAATTTCTTGGAGTAGAGGGGACACCACAGCTGGACCCTGCAGCTAGGTCCAGTCCCAGCCACTGGAGACAAGAGGTGGTCAAGACAGTTAAGACCACCATGCTTACTCGCTGTGTGACTGTACAGATACTACTTGACCTCTCTGTGCCTCAGCCTCATCTACAAAACACAGAGAAAGGACATACCTTACAGGATGCTGTGTGGATTATACATTAAAGTCAGAGCCTGGCATTTAGTACATATTCCATAAAGAGCATCATTATTCTTAGCAAGGATGGGAAAGCCCAAGTGGGAAGCTGAATGTGGGGTGCCTCGCACTGAATGCTGCTCCTGGTTGCCAGGCCTCTCACCCATCACCTCCTGAAACCTGCTCTACACAGCAGGCCTGGCTGACACAGCTAGGAGCTAGGATGTCACATCAAGAGGTTCAACCCCCACCAAGGAACTCCCTCCCAAGAGGTACGATCCAAAGCCAGTGTGGCCTGAGTTACCAGAAACCCCTTGGCACTCCAGCCCCAGCCCCATACATGGTGCCTCAAGCACTGTGCTCTCCTGTGCTGGGTTACGGACCTCAAACGCCCACCCCTTTTCACCCTGGAGGTCTCAGTGCAGTGCCACCTCCACCGGGGAGCCCTCCCACCCCACCTGCACCATATAGCATGAGTCAGGAGCTCCCTGAAGGCAGGGACTGCACAGCAACTATCTGTGTCCCCAAGCTCTGGCTCCTAGCCGGGCACTCAGCATCAACTCAGGAAATGTTGGCAGGACGATGGAGTGAACAGAAAGAAGGATGCCTGCCCACGAGAGAAGCACTCCCAGCTGGCGGGTGCTCTAGGCCCACTGTGAAGTGCTGTGACCAACATTACCGACTCGATCAAGTCCAGGGCTTCCGAGAAGCTGGACCCCACGGCAGGGATGAGGAGGTTTGCAGCCTCCACCACCCACTTGTAGGGCAGGCTGGTTTCTGGCAAGGAGCCCTCCTGGTCTTCACGCTTGGGGAAGTCCTCCAAGGGCTCTGGTGTTCGCACTCCATCCAGGTCCGCAGGCACAGCTCCCTGCTCCTTAGAAGTGGTGGCTGCCGTGGCTTCCTCCTCACTGCTTTCCTCTTCCTTCATGGCAGGAAGCGCTGGGGGCCAGTTGGTCACAAGACTTCCCTGTTGGACACAAGGACACACTGTTCGTGGACTTCTGGTTATAAGATATACACCATGTAGCATTCCACCTAAAATCGCACAACTCGGGGCACCTGGCTGGCTCAGTCGGTAGAGTGTGGGACTCTTGATCTTGGGGTCGAGTTTGAGCCCCTCATTGGGTGTAGAGGTTACTTATGAAAAAAAAGTTTTTAACAACATTTTTAAAAAAACATACAATCTGAATCTAACAAGCAAACTCAGAGGAATCTAAATTGAGACATAGCCTACAAAATTACATCATACACTTCAAAGGTATCAACATCACGAAAGGTTAAGAAAGGCTGATGAACTATTCCAGATAAAAGTAGACAAAACAGGGGCGTCTGGGTGGCTCAGTCGGTTAAGTGTCCGACTTCAGCTCAGGTCACGATCTCGCAGTCCGTGAGTTCGAGCCCCGCATCGGGCTCTGGGCTGATGGCTCAGAGCCTGGAGCCTGCTTCCGATTCTGTGTCTCCCTCTCTCTCTGCCCCTCCCCCGTTCATGCTCTGTCTCTCTCTGTCTCAAAAATAAATAAATGTTAAAAAAAAAAAATTAAAAAAAAAAAAAAAGTAGACAAAACATTTACGACAACTAATTAAAGTCTCATCTTGGACTGGATTATGGACAGGAAAATGGAATATAGACTGTAGATCAGTTAATATCCTGACTCAGTGTTAAAATCCCCCAACTAAATAGAAGCCTACTGTGAGTATGTAAGCAAATGCCCTTATTCTAAGATTCAGTATATTAAGGGATAAAGGGGCAAATGCATGTAAGATTCAGTATATTAGGGGATAGAGAGGCAAATGCATGTAATGGATTCTCAAATGGCTCAGATAACAAAGCAGTATGTGTATACAGAAAGATAAAGCAAATCTGGCAAATGCTAAAAACTAACTGAATCTAGGGGCGCCTGGCTGGATCAATCAGTGGAGCATGTGACTCTTGACCTCGCAGTTGTTAAGTTTGAGCCCCACGTTGGGTCTAGAGATTACTTTAAAAAAAAAAATTCTTAAAAAAATAAAACTACAACTAATGAATCTAGTAAAGAGTATTATGGGAGTTCTTTGTACTATTCTTGTAACTTTTCTGTATGCTTAATATTACTTTGAAATAAATGTTTGGAAAATGGGTGTATACTAATTCTGTGACCAAAAAAAGAAAAGAAATAGAGGAAAATCATTTGTGGCAATAGCTTTCCTGGAAGAACCTTGGAACTAAAGCTGACACGTTAACCTAACAGATCACAGTGTAGCCTTGAAAACAGCACATGTGATTAACAAGGCCGCCTAGAGGGCAAGGAGTGGGATCCTGTGTCAATGGGAGGGGCACAATGGCATCAGGGAGAGGACATGGGCTCTGGATTCAACCAGAGCTTGGACATTTTTGCTAGCTGACCGTGGGCAAGCTGTGTGACCTGTCTGCGATTCAGTTTTCTTGCCTGTAAAATGAAGACACTGAGGTTTACCATGCAGGGATATTACAAAGATCGGCAATGATGTGAAAAGCACCCAACCTAAACAGTGGCTATTATCACTATTGGTGTCAAGTGAACAGGATGGAAATGGTTTGGGATACAAGCAAAGGAAGAAAAGGAGATAATTTGATTGGGGCGCCTGGGTGGCTCAGTTGGTTAAGCATCTGACTCTTGATTCTGCTCAGGTCATGATCTCACATTTTGGAACATTGAGCCCCACGTTGGGCTCCACGCTGACAGCACAGAACCTGCTTGAAATTCTCTCCCCCTCCTTCTCTGCCCCTCCGCACTCACAAGCGCGGTGTGCTCTTTCTCAAAATAAACAACAACAAAAAAAAGCAGATTTGATTAAAAACTTATACCTGCTACAATTGGAGAAAGAGGAGGAAGGCCATAAACACCATTTAAAGGTTCGAATGTGGGCATCCCACTTCAGAAAATAGCCACATTGAAAATGGCTTGGCAATTACACATAGAATTCAGAAAACACTTAACATATGACCCAGCAATCCCAATCCTAGATATTTACCCAAGAGAAATAAAAATTTATGTTCACACAAAATCCTGTATACAGATGTTTATAACAGCTTTATTTATAAACACTAGCCAGAAACAATGTCCCTCAGCTGGTAAATAAAGAGTAGATGGTACCTGCATATAACAGATTATCACTCAGCAATAAAAAGGAACAAATCACTGACAAATGCAGTCACAGAAGAGCACAGACCGTACGATTCTATTTATATGACATCCTTACTAAGATAAAACTACATCGAGACAGAAAACAGGTAAGTAGTTGCCAAGGGCTGGGGACTTGGGAATTTTAGGGGGTGATGAAATGCCCTCCACCTTCACTGTAGTGTTGGTTACATTTGTCAAAACTCACAGAACTGTCACTAAAAGGGTGAATTTTACTGTCTATAAACTACCCTTTTATAAAGTGAAGGGATGAGGAAGCTCCAAGTTTCCCAAACCGGAACAACGGAGCTACTACATGATGAAAGGGTAATATTCTTTTTTTTTTTTTTTTAACGTTTATTTATTATTGAGAGACAGAGAAAGACAGAGCATGAGCATGAGAGGGGCAGAGAGAGGGGGAGACACAGAACCCGAAGCAGGCTCCAGGCTCTGAGCTGTAAGCCCCCCCGATGCGGGGCTCGAACACACAAACTATGAGATTATGACCTGAGCCGAAGTCGGGATGCTTAACCGACTGAGCCACCCATGTGCCCCGTAATATTCTTGATATAGAAATAAAAGTTTGTGAATGATTAAAAAGACAAAAAAAGAAGGGAAAAGCAAATCATTAAAGAAAAACGGTCAACTTCACCAGTAGTAAAATCAAAACCAAATACTCCACTGTTGCTCACAAAACTGGCAAAGATAGTCTTATAGAATCACAGCCAGTGGTGACACAGTGTGGGAAAACAGGCAATGCCATGTGCTGCCGACAGGAAAAATGGTGCCGCCACTTGAATGGCAATTTGGTGATGCCTATGAAAATCTCAAATGTCCGTACCACTTGACCCAGTCATGCCACATCTGTAAAATTAACCCATATAAATAGGTAAATGTACAAAGAACTTGAACAGTGATGTTCGTTGCAGCATATTAACAAATGGTGACACATGTTCATCAATAGGTTATAAGAGGTGACAGAGTCAAGAATGGTATAGAGACCTGTATATACACAATGATGTGGAAAGATTGAAGAAGAAACCTGTAAGGCAGTAAGATAGAACATAATCTCATTGTAACCTTATTGCCCTTAGTAAAAAATGTTGGCAAACACATTAAACAATATATTGGTTCCTTGTGGCAGCTGAGATTAGCAGGCTCACCTTCCATAATACTGAATTCTATAAAGTTTGTAACTCTTTACAATGATCATGCATTGCTTTCAAAGGACAAGAACGAGAATTGTAACTGCAAGCACTGACTAGTGAGTGGGGAGAACAGGACATAGTCCCATACACACATTAATAGGCAAACCTTTTCTGGCAGATAATCTAGCAAAATATATTAGAAGTTTTTCAAGAATGTGTCTCAACCCATCTCTAGGAATTTCTAAAATAATTGAGCACATGAGCAGTAACTTTAGCTACAAGGATGGTCATTAAAGTTTTGTTTCTAATTTTAAAAATTAGATATAACCATAATTAAATAAATAGCACAACCGAACCATGAAAATGATGGAGATGACCTCCGGTACTCAGGGTCATGATCTGGGCTCATTCTGGCCCAGCATGACCAGTGCTCCAGACACAAGACACAAAGTGCCAGGAGCAAAAACCTAGCCAATAATCAGACTTTCAACCAAGTAGGATTTTCAGAGACTGAGGAAGGTCTGTCCACTTCCCCTACCCTGAAAAGTGGCCAGTGTGTGCTGAGGCCTGTCTTCTCTTTGTGGGAACATATGCCTCTCCAATAAGAAGTAAAAGGCTTGAAAACATATTACTTAGTTTGTGAATATTACTTAGATACACCAGAAAGTGTGAGTAACCTCCTCCGGTTAGGGGTGTGTGAGGAGTCGAGACTGGAAGAAGTTGATTTACTTTTCATTCTGTATCTTTCCCTACTGTTACTCCATATGAGCATTTGTACCAGGAAATTAAGCGATATTCTCTCTCTCAAGTTGAAAAATCAAGAGACAGAAGCAAAAACATTATGTAATGCTCCAGTAGGGCATTGTAGAACTGGAGCGGTACACAGTTCTACCTAACGGGAAGGAAAAGGGAAGGGGGAGAGGTTAAAACAAAAAAAAAGAAAGAAAGAAAGAAAGATTATTCACGGGGCACCTGGGTGGCTCAGTGGGTTAAGTGTACGACTCTTGATTTTGATTCAGGTCACGATCTCACAGTTGTGAGATCAAGCCCACGTTAGGACCTGAGTCAGGCCTTACACTGAGCATGGCACCTGCTTAAAATTCTCTCTCCCTCTCCCTCTGGCCCTCCACCACTCATGCTCTCCTCGCTAAAAAAAAGGATTATTCACTCGTTCACCATCACAGAAGAAACTAGAACAGAGTACAGAGCGTTACCTACCACATACTCAGCATTGTCGAATCTCCATTCTTTGACACATTTGTTTCAAAATTTTTTAAGTTTATTTTTTTTGTGTATATAATCTCTCAATGTGTATAATCTCTATATACAACGTGGGGCTTGAACTCACAGCCTTGAGATCAAGAGTCACATGCTCTTCAGACTGAGTCAGTCAGGTGCCCCAAATCTTTATTTTTCAAGAATAAATCATTAGAGGGGCACTTAGGTAGCTCAGCTGGTTAAGTGTCCAACTTCGGCTCAGGTTATGATCTCATGGTTTTTGAGTTCAAGCCCCGCCATCAGGCTCTGTGCTGACAGCTCAGAGCCTGGAGCCTGCTTCAGATTTTTTGTCTCCCTCCTTCTCTGACCCTCCCCCAACCTCACGGACACACACTTTCTCTCTCAAAAATATAAACACTTTTTAAAAATAATAAAATAAATAAATCATTAGAGGGACACCTGGGTGGCTCAGTCAGTTAAGCATCTGACTCTTGATTTTGGTTCAGGTCATGATCTCATGGTTTGTGAGTTCGAGCCCCAAATGGGGCTCTGCATGGACAGTGCAGGGCCTGCTTGGGATTCTCTGTCTCTCTCTCTCAAAAATAAATAAATACACATTTTTAAAAGGGGAGAAAACAAATAAATAAAAGGGAAAAAAAAATAAATCATTAGAGACATAGCTTAAAAACATCAATAAAGTTTGCTCCAGAATGCAGTTTAGGATGTAAACATCTGCACACTGGTTACATTTCTACAATTGCATATGTAATATATTTGTGCACTGACAGCATAGAGCCTGCTTGGGATTTTTTGTCTCCCTTGCTCTCTGTCCCTCCTCCAATCACTCTCCCTCAAAAATAAATAAATAAACTTAAAAAAATTAGGAAAGATGGGAATGTAAGCTGGTGCAGCCACTCTGGAAAACAGTATGGAGGTTACTCAAAAAACTAAAAATAGAACTACCTTACGACCCAGCAATTGCACTAGTAGGCATTTATCCACAGGATACAGGTGTGCTGTTTCGAAGGGACACATGCACCCCCATGTTTATAGCAGCACTATCAACAATAGCCAAAGTATGGAAAGAGTCCAAATGTCCATCGATGGATGAGTGGATAAAGAAGATGTAGTGTGTATATATATACACACACACACACACACACATAAATATATATACACACACACACACACACAATGGAGTACTACTTGGCAATCAAAATGAATGAAATATTGCCATTTCCAACTACGTGGATAGAACTGGAGGGTATTATGCTAAGTGAAATTAGTCAGAGAAAGACATAAATCATATGACTTCACTCATATGAGGACTTTAAGAGACAAAACAGAGGAACATAAGGGAAGGGAAACAAAAACAATATAAAAACAGGGAGGGGGACAAAACAGAAGAGACTCATAAATATGGAAAACAAACTGAGGGTTGCTGGAGGGGTTGTGGCGGGGGGTGGGGGCTAAATGGGTCAGGGGCACTAAGGAATCTACTCCTGAAATCATTGTTGCACTATATGGTAACTCATTTGGATGTAAATTTTAAAAAATAAAAAATAAAATTTAAAAAAAAAGAAAAAAATATTAGGAAAGAGAAAGTAAAACTTAAAAAAAAGAACTGCACAGGGTTGCCTGGTTGGCTCAGTCGGTTAAGCGTCTGACTTGGGCTCAAGTCATGATCTCATGGTTTGTGGGTTCGAGCCCCACATCAGTCTCCACACGGGTGGTGTGAGGTCTGCTTGGGAGTCTCTCTCTCTGCTCCTTCCTCACTTTCATGCTCTAATAAATAAATAAACTTAAAAATAAAAAATAAAATAAAAAAAGAACTGTACACTAAACACAGATTTTACTGTATGTGAATTATACCTCAATAAATCTGATTGTTAAATTGCAAACATGCTTTTAGTATGAAAAATCTGGAAAAGGCACAGGTAGGAAGGAAGCTGCTGGGGAGGACAGAAGGAGGTTTAGGATCTCTTCAACCCAATCCTCCATTTCATATGTCAGCTTGTTCTGTCGTAATTCACCTGCGTACAAATAGGTGTCAAGTATGCACAGAATTATGGGACAAGGGAAGGCCTTGATGAGAGGTGTAGCCCACGTGAGATCCCGTGGTAGGAGCTAATGGACAGCTGTGGCTAAGTAAGATGGAAAGGAAAGAAGAGGCGTTAAATGAGATGGTCTTGGAGGAATATGCCACCTGACAAACCCAGAGCCAAGCCCTGCGGCTGAGTGGCCTCAGGCCGCTGTCTCACCTGGTCTTCCACGGGGCGGGCACTCTGGCAGCCGTCCTTGTCCTCAAGCTCCAGCAGCAAGTACACAGGGGGCTTGCAGTCTTTGGACTCACTCAGGAAGCCACCCGTGTCCACCTTCCTTTTGATGGTGGAGTTCCAGTGATTCTTCACAGCATTGTCTGTCCTGCAGGGGCCAACAGGGGGCCTTTGAACTCTGCAGGCCATGTGCCACCAGGCATGTCACTAACCTGAGTTCCCACTTCGGTAAACAAGCGTTCAGCCTGATGACTCTGAGGTCTCTTAGCTCTAAGATAAAATTACACGTGTTTCTAGCCCTCAACAATTTACAGATTTCCACTAACCTCAACAAAATAAGCAAAGGTTTTATTGGGCCTATGGGAAAATCACACCACTGAAATGTTTCTGAAGCTCTCATTCCCTTCTCTGTGCACCTTGCACCTGTAGAAACTAGAAACAAACCCCTGGTTGCTGACCTCCACTTTGAGGCTCACAGTGACCTTGAATACAAGCCCTGGTTCACCTCCCAGACTACAAAATGGCCACAGAGGGCAGAGCTAAATGACACAGAGGGTCTCACGCGGGTCATCTGAATTTCAGCTACTTTCTCTGGAGAATCAGGAGACTACTTCACACTCCACCACTTACTGAAGACTACACGAGGACGCACATACATGATAGTAGAAAGCACAGAGCAGCACAATGCTACAGAAGCACAGAGTAATACAGGAGTATACGGAGCCACCCAGGTGGCTCAGTCGGTTAAGTGTCCAACTTTGACTCAGGTCATGATCTCACAGTTCGTAGGTTCTAGCCCTACATCGGGCTCTGTGCTGACAGCTCAGAGCCTAGAGCCTACTTCAGAGTCTGTGTCTCCCTCTCTCTCTGCCCCTCCCTCACTCACACTCTGTCCCTCTCTCAGAAATATACAAACATGAAAAAAAAAAAAGGGCAGTATGGAAGTAAGGGAATTACAGTGACAAAAGGGCAGATTGGTATAGAAAGAATAGCAGAGCAGTAGAAAAGTGCATGTGGCACGGAAATCTAGAACAGTACAGCAGACAAAGTGTAATAAAGCACGCAGTAGTTTAGAAATATGGAGTAGCACAGGACTATGGTAGCATCCAGCAGAAAAGCAGGAAGCAGCACATGGCAGCAGAGTAGTAGAGCACAGGGCAGTACAGCAGTAGATAAGTCTAAAATAGTATCGCAGGAGAGAAGCCCACAGCAGTACAGCTGCAGCAGTGCATGGCAGTAGATCAGTACAGAAGCACAGAATACAACAGCACTACAGAAGCGCACACGGCGGTGGCGCCGTGCAGAGGTACTGGGTGATACAGCACCACGGAAGCCCCCCGCAGTGTAGCCGCAGTACAGAAGCACGGACTAGAGCAGCACCACGGAAGCCCCCAGCAGTGCAGTGCTAAGCAGCACGAGGCAGCTCGGCACATCATAACCAGAATTACAGAAATGCAGGCACATAGTAGGCACTTCCTTCCTCAGAGGTCCAAGCAGAGTGCTCTTCTAACTGTGAACAGTTAGCTCTTCCCCTGAATTGTGCACAGACACGAACAGCCGGACTGAACAACCAGTCAAAGGGGGGGCCTGGGGGGGCCTGGGTGGCTCAGTCAGTTGAGCGTCCGACTTTGGCTCAGGTCATGATCTCACGGTCCATGAGTTCGAGCCCCGCGTTGGACTCTGTGCTGACATCTCGGAGCCTGGAACCTGCTTCAGATTCCGTGTCTCCCTCTTTCTCTGCCCCTCCCACACTCATGTTCTGTCTCTCTCTGTCAAAAACAAATAAACATCAAAAAAAACCAACACTTTTTTTTAAAAAAAAAGAGGAGGGTCTGTATCTCCAAACACTCCCACTGAGGCTGTCAGGACAGAGCACTGACCACACGGGTGTGGGCGCTAAGGGGAGGTCGCTGGGGAAACGAACACAGTCTGGAAAGAGAGAAACATTCTCTGAGAAAATAACATCCCCCACCAGGGACTGAAGGAGAAGACTGTGTTGGCTATACAAGGGGCACACGCTGAGTGTGTTCCAGGACGACACAGGACCACAAGGAGCTCCCCAGAAGGAGCTTGCCATGGCTGCAGGGCTGAGAGGAGGGCAGAGCGGCTACAGCCCAACAGGTAAGGCAGGGTGACAGTGCATCAAGGCCAGGCTGGTGGCATGAGCCAGGACAAGCAGGCCACACTGGGAAAGAGACCGGGTCTTCAACCCAAGTGTTAGAAGCATCAGAAGAGTAACAAACTGGGTTTGAATTTTGAAACTAGACCATTCCAGACTTCAGGGGAAATACACCATCTGGCATTTTATCTTCTCTCCTTCCCAGGACCACAATGCCATAACAGACAAAGGATTAAGAACTGAATATGGGGGAAATGCACAAGGACACAGAGACCAGGATAGAACACAGCTGCAAGTAAGAGATTTTTCTGTTTCCAGAAGATGGAAAGCAGTTAGGGGATCAATAAGCAACTTAGGAGACTGGGAGTTGACCCTGGAGGAAGATTCTGGCAAGAATGGAGCCAAGTCTTCCCAATGCTTCCCCAGAAACCCAAGAGCCTCTTGAAGGGATCAGGTCCAGCGAGGAATAGAAAACTGAGCAGTGATTCTGATGTCTAGGTCCTGGTCCTGACCACACAGGCAGGAAGAGAGAGGTTTATTCTCTAGAAAAAAGACCTCAAAACCCTGCCAGAGGGCAGGGATGGTGCACAGAGCTCCAACAGGGACCAAATGAGAAATGTGTACACAGAATGGGAGGTCCCCAGGCTCCTTCTCCCTGCCCTATTCCAGAACTGTCTACAGCCAGGCCCGGGCACCCCCCGGCAAGAATCTGAAGAATTCATTCATTTCTGGGAAAAGTGAACAACCACAGAGTAATCAGACTGGCTCTTGGTACATCCCCCCCAAAAGGCCAGAGGACGCCTTCCCTTCCCGGGAACATCTCTGCCTGCTCTGGCCCCCGGCCCCCAGCGGCTCACCTCCCCGGCAGCATCTTAGCGATCTCGGCCCAGCGGTTGCCCAGCACCTTGTGGGCCTCACAGATGATGCGGTCCTCCTCCTCAGTCCAGCAGGACTTCTTCACCTCAGGGTTGAGGTGGTTGTGCCAGCGCTCACGGCACTGCTTCCCCAGCCGGCCCTTTAGGTGCTTGGCGATCAGCGTCCACTGCTTTGTGCCATACTTCTTGACCAGCTCGATGACCTTGGAAAAGTCCCCTGTGAAGTCAGGGAGACATGGCCCTCCCTCACGCCCACCACAGCACCTTCCCTCCATGTGAGCCTCACCTTACCACGGCCCTGAGAGGGGCCAGTCAGACACCCCAGCCGACCCCCAGAACAGACTCATCATCCCTTGATCCTCTGGTGAAGGCCCACTGTGTGCAAGGCACTGTCCCGATAGTTACCTTTTGGTCCTCCTCTTTGGTCCATGGCCCCTTGACCAGGTCTGGATTCAAGACCCTCAGCCACCGGTACTGGCATTGCTGGTCAGTGCGGTTCTGGGAAGAGAACAGGAACCTGTGAGGGTTCCTAGGACAGCAGCCTTGGACCCTGGCTGAGCACTGGGTTTAAGGGGCCATGCCTACCTCAGACAAGTTCTGTCTTGTTCCCTTCACCCACCATTCACTGCACTCCCCCATGCCACACACAGGGTTTCCCTGTACAAAGTTACCTCCCGTCCCCCAACACAAGGAGGCTGCCATCATGAGCCATAAATTCCTATAGAAGCTGGTGGTATATGCCAGGGGTTTTGCTTCTGAGAAAGCATTAGTCCCCTAAAGGTTTTAGACCTCATGGAAGCAGGGAAGGCGAGGACTGGGGTAGAAAGGGTCTGCTGAGTTGGTCCGTGAGCTGCCAAGTAACTCAGGAAATAAGCCACACAGTAGCTCCTGCCACATCCCCTGCCTATGACACCTACAGTCTTAGGGGTGGGGATATGGGGGACCCGCATCCCCAGGAGGTTCTAGCTGTTTAGGGGGGGGAGATGCTCGCCAGGAAGCCTGACGAAAGTATCACTTCCCTTTAGTTTCAGTCTCACTGTTGAGACTTTGCACTTCTTGCATGAAGAAATGCAAATGTGCCACTGGTCACATACTGCAGACCACAGAGAGCCTAAAGACCACCGGGCCTGCAAAGGCTGCTGTGTGGAGATGCTTATGACAGGGGCTCTCAAATTCTGGCTTGGGAAGAAAGGGTCTAGAAAGCTTGTTTTATTTTGTAGGGGGGGCAGGGGTAGCTTGGTAAGAAATACCCTCTTCTCCTTGACAGAAAGTCTGTCCCAGGCACACTGTCTGGTCACCCAGAACCCTTATCTCTGACGGAGGGGGCCACCGAGGGGCTGCACTCACAGGAAAGTGGCTGGCCAGGAACTTCCAGTCTTGTTGTCCGAACTGCCTTACCAGGGTCCTCAGCTGCTCATCCTGCCAACGCCAGAAAGAGAAGGCTCAGCTTGTACACGTGCAGAAAGCAGCCGTTCATGATGGAGGCAGCCCAAAGGCCAGTCACGTAGGGAGTGCCAACGCTGTGCCAGGTATACAGACACAGCAACAGGCAGCACCAGAGCTGCCTGACCTTGTGGGAATTATAGTCCAGAGGGAGCTAATCAAAGGCTCTCACAAACAAAAGTAAAGCCACCCTGTGGCTGGCTCGGGGCCAATGGACAGGTACGGGGTGACTGCCTTTTGAGGGAGACCAAGGGACAGGCTCAAAGGAAGTCTAATGCAGATAGGATGCAGGAAGCAAGTGAGAGGGGCATGCAAATGATTCTGGGGGGGCACAACAGGGGCCGGACCCACACGAGATCAATTTGAGCCTTTGTGTCACACAAAGCTACTGATGTATTTGAGCAGTCTGATGTGCTTATTATGAAGTTTACCTCGGCAGCTTCAGGGAAAGGGGTTGTAAGAGGGCAGAATGGAGGAAGGGAGACCATTAGAGGCCCCCAGGCCAGAGATGACAGCAATGCAGCACTAGAGATGGGGAATCTTGGGCAGAACCACAGGTAGTTAGAAGGCAGACAGTAGATGTTAAAATAGTCTCCTGAAAATACACTACTGACTCTCCCAACAACATGAAATCTCAGGATCATGATGATGCATGAGAAAAGCCAGATATAAGAGAGTACACACCGCATGATTCTATGCATATGACATTTTGGAAAATGTCAACTAATCTAAAGGTAGTCAGTGGTTGTCTGAGATCAGAGGGGAGCAAGGAATGTTTAGAAGTTAATGGAAATGTCCTATAACGTGATGGTGCAGGCAGTTTCACAGTAATACATCTGTTGAAATTCACTGAATTGTACCTTAAATGGTTGCAGTTCAGTATGGAAAGTATTCCTCAAATTATTTTTTGTATTTTATACACATATGTATAAAGAAAATATGGTGTAGGGGTGCCTGGATGGCTCAGTCGGCTGAGTGTACAACTTCAGCTCAGGTCATGATCTCACAGTCCGTGAGTTCGAGCCCTGTGTCCAGCCCTGTGCTGACGCTCAGAGCCTGGAGCCTGCTTTGGATTCTGTGTCTCCCTCTCTCTCTGCCCCTCCCCCACTCATGCTCTGTCTCTCTCATTCTCAAAAATGAATGTTAAAAAAAAAATTTAAAACAAAAAAAGGAAAACATGGTGTATATCCATACAGTGGAATGTTATTCAACCTTAAAACATAAGGAAATTCTGTTAGAAGCTACAACAGAGATGAACGAGGAGGACACAGGTGAAAGAAGCCAGTCAGAAAAGGACAAATACTATATGATTCCACTCATGTGAAGTATCTAAAGTAATCAATTCTTGGGGCACCTGGGTGGCTCAGTCGCTTAAGCGTCCAACTTCGGCTCAGGGAAAGATCTCACAGCTTGCAGGTTTGAGCCCCGTGTCAGGCTCTGTGCTGACAGCTCAGAGCCTGAAGCCTGCTTCAGATTCAGTGTCTCCCTCTCTCTCTCCCTCTCTCTCTCTCTGCCCCTCCCCTGATCCTTCCCCCCCCCCCTCAAAAATAAATAAACACTAAAAATATATATATTTAAAGTAATCAAAATTGGGGTGCCTAGCTGGATCAGTTGGAGGACCATGCAATTCTTGATATCAGGGTCATAAGTTCAAGCCCCACACTGGGTATAGAGATCACTTAAATAAATAAATATTTAAGTAAATAAAATAAGTCAAAATCATAGAAACAAAAAGTAGAAAAATGGTTGCCAAGAGTTGGGGAAAGGGTGAAAGGAATTTGTGTTCAATGGGTATAGAAATTCAATTTTGCGGGGCGCCTGGGTGGCTCAGTCGGTTGAGCGTCTGGCTTTGGCTCAGGTCATGATCTCACAGTTTGTGGGTTCGAGCCCCGCATCGGGCTCTGTGCTGACAGCTTAGAGCCTGGAGCCTGCTTCTGATTCTGCGTTTCCCTCTCTCTCTGCTCCTCCCCCACTCATGCTCTCTCTCTCTCCTTCAAAAATAAATAAAAACATTAAAAAAATTTAAAAAAAGAAGAAATTCAATTTTGCAAGATAAAGAAGTTCTAAAGATCTGTTGCACAATGGGAATATATTTAACACTACTGACCTGTATACTTAAAAATGGCTATGATGATAAAGTTAATGTTCCATGTTTAACACACACATACTCCTGGACAGAAAAAAAAAAAGCCACTACAGAAATCCAGACCCTCAAGTGCAATCCAGCACCACCTGGGCAAAGTCCCCAAAAATCCTGTAGCTGAGCCAGCCCCAAACACCCTGCCCTCCTCTGCCACCCGGCCTGGTCAGGCCAACACTCCCCTTCTTCCCATGTCCTCATATCCATCTCTAGCACTGCTGTCCCGACAACTGGCAAGGACACTTTGCTGTTTCACCTCCATCTCCTCCCGGATCCAGGGACCTCCTCCCGCTATCACTTCCATCCTACTGTCCCAGTGTCTCCACAGCTGGGCACCAGTCTCCAGGCCCCAGATTGCCCCCCAAATCTCTTATCCATCCTACACACAGATTAGTTCCCCTTAAGCCCAGCTACGTTCAGGTCACTCCTCTGCTTTAAAAACCTTCAATGGCTCCACCCTGCTAGCTCAACAATCCTACACACTGAGCCTGACATTCAAGGCCTTTCAGGATTTGGCCTCAGTCAATCTTTTCGTCCTTATCTTTCATCCATTCAATCCATTCCATTCAAGGACTCTTCCCTTTAGCCAAACCAGGGCCCCTCTTCTTGCCTTTCTCCACCTATAGCCCATTTCCTATTCTTACATACCCATCGCTTTGTACTCTTCCCTGACTTGATTTCCAAATCCTTATCCATGAAACTTTCCCTGAGCTCTTCGGGCAACATTAACCTCTCCTAAAGGTATTTCAACAATTACCCCTCCTACGTGCTAGGAGCCTTAGCACGGGAAGGAGAGATACAACGGTGAGCACACACTGATCCTGCCAGCACCAGGGATCACCAAAGCACATCCACAGGCCCATGCAGTCTTCTCTCTCCACCTCAAGCAGAGAGCGGTTCTGGGCTGGGGGCCCCAATTTATTTGTTCTTCTAGGCCTACAATAGCTGAATATAGCTCCTGACCCACAGTGGGATGAACAGAAAAGGCTGGCTTAGCGCTCCTCTGAAGAAACATGATTTTAAATGGTTTTACAACTTATACACAAAGCTGGGGGGGAGTGGGGAGCCCTAAATTAAACATACCTAGGAAAAAGGAGGCAGAATAAAAAGATAAGGCCAACAGGAGTCTAGGATGGAACAGGAGACTAGACCTTAGAAAAGGTCTGGCAGTTTCTATGAAACTAAACCTGTATCTACCCCAGGACCATACTTAAGTTATCTCCCCTAAAGAAATGAAAATACAATCCTCAAAAAAGATTTAGGCAAGAATCCTCCCAGGAGCTCTATCCACAATAGCCAAAAACTGGAACCAGCCCAAATGCCCATCAACAAGTGAAACATATTGTGGTAGACCCATACAGTGGAATGCTATTCAGTAACAAAAACGAAAAAATTGCTGAATCAAGCAACTATTTTGTTAAGCAAAAGAAACCAGATAGAAAAGAATACAGCTTTATGATTTCACTTATAGGACATTCAAGAACAGGCAAAACAACTCAAACTAAGAGACATCACATTAGCCATTGCCTGGAGCCAGGGAAGATGGACCTCAAAGGGGACTTTCTGGGATAATGGAGGTGGTGCTTACTTATGTAAGTAAGTACTTACTTACTTATACATACTTGTCAGAACTGCTGAACTATTCACCATTAAAAGGTGCATTCGATTATATATAAATTATACTTCTGGGAAGCTGATTAACTAAAAAGAGAATCACTTCAGAGCTGGATGTCTGAAGACAATTTTCAAAAATAATAAAGAGGAGGTTGCAGATTTAGCAGTTAAAGGACAAGAAGCACAATTAACGCCCACGATGCAGAACAGGCCGGCTTCCAAGAGAAAGAACAGCAACTGCTGGCCCTGAGGTCTGAGACACATTCTCCCGAGAGTCCTCCATGTGGAGTGCTGAGAAGAGGCATTGTGGAGAACCAGAGGACCCCTCCACCTCTTCCGCCGGCTCTTCATCATACCCAACGGGGCATCAGGCAGACATACCCCAGGCTCAGTTCTCTGACCAGCCCCTCAGCTGCCATCAGCCTCCCTCCCTAAAATGTCCCTCAGTGTCACTCACCTCCTCGTGGGTCCATTTGACCTTGCACTTGCTGTCCCTCTGCTCTGGCACGTCTGAATCTGTATCCTGGTAGTGCAGCTCATCCAGCTCCTCGCTGCAGGGAGAGCAAGCTAAAGGTCAAGACCATGTGTCACACTGCTGTGTGATGGATGGACAGTGATCTCTAGGTAAAGGCTTGGGGGAGGCAGCCTTTTAGGCTCTACTTTTAATATGTCCGCCTCCTCTTTTTTTAACTCTTTAATGAATTAGGGTTATGGGCAATTTTTATTTTCTTCTTTATTTTTCTATTTTCACAAACACCCTAATGATTTAAAAAGCTTCAAGAAAAAAAGATTTCACCAAGAATATTATAATATTTGAAACCAGACACCCATTTAATATTTTCTTTTGCACAGGGGCACCTGGGTGGCTCAGTCGGTTAAGTGTCCGACTTCAGCTCAAGTCATGATCTCACAGTTTATGAGTTCGAGCCCCACGTAGGGCGCTGTGCTTACAGCTCAGAGCCTGGAACCTGCTTCGGATTCTGTGTCTCCCTCTCTCTCTGTCCCTCCCCTGCTCGCACTCCGTGTCTCCCTCTCTCAAAAATAAACATTTGGGGTGCCTGGGTGGCTCAGTCGGTTGAGTGTCCGGCTTTGGCTTGGGTCATGATCTCATGGTTCGTGAGTTCGAGCCCCGCATGGGGCTCTGTGCTGATAGCTCAGAGCCTGGAGCCTGCTTTGGATTCTGTGCCTCCCTCTCTCTCTGCCCCTCCCCCACTCATGCTCTGTCTCCTCTCTCTCAAAACTAAATAAACATTCAAAAAAATTGTAAACATTAAAAAAAATTTTTTTAATATTTTCTTTTGGACAGAACTTTTTAAAATTTTATGGATTATTTTAAGGATTAAATCTGATGATATATGCAATCACCAAGTACCAGGATTTCAAGAAATATTGGTTATCTGAGAATAACATTTTTTTTTCAACGTTTTTTATTTATTTTTGGGACAGGGAGAGACAGAGCATGAACGGGAGAGGGGCAGAGAGAGAGGGAGACACAGAATCGGAAACAGGCTCCAGGCTCCGAGCCATCAGCCCAGAGCCTGATGCGGGGCTCGAACTCACGGACCGCGAGATCGTGACCTGGCTGAAGTCGGACGCTTAACCGACTGCGCCACCCAGGAGCCCCATGAATAACATTTTAAATACATATCCTCAGTGACTATGTCCATTTTCCAATCCTTGCCTACACACAGGCATGGTTTATGGAAAAGAAAATCAAAGTACAAGCAACCCGGACTTCTGGATGTTCTTATGTTCTAAGAGGCAGTTTTTCAAGTTCCTCCAAAGTCTTCATATTTATCTGGTTTAATGATTACAAAAGTGGAAATCACACTATCCACCTCCAGGAATGTTGGTGCTGGGGGTGAAGGCAGGGTAAGGTTAGTAAGCTCCCAACTCCGGTCAGTGGGACTGCCTCAGGTCATCTGTTAGGCACATTCCTAAGTCAGGTGTCTGTAGGTGGGAAAAGCCATTTCCAAACAAGCAAGACAGCACAAGCCTTGTTCCAAAAGGACAAGGACTTCCTTGCATGTCCATCTTCCTTCCCCTTCTAGAAAGAGCTCAGCATCTTCCTAGAGTCACTCTTGTGCTCCCACACCCTGGAAATCCTCCTGTCTCAGAATGAGACTCCCTTTGGGGGTTGCCACCAAAGACCTTAAGAAATGTTTGCTAAGGGAATGACCAGGTCCTCGAATTAATAACTAAACATGAAGTCTACTCGTTGACAAGAAATGTTAAAGTAAATCTTTTCAAAGTAGAAAAAGAAGGAATGGACAATGTCTAAACCCAGGAATACATCGGTCACAGAAGGAGCTAGAATTGAGCCTTGTCCGGTCTTCCCTGACCCCATTTATGGTGTCTTCCTCCAACACAAAGTAGGAGGCAAAAACTCCACAAGATACTAACAGAATAAAGCTGCCTTTAAAATCAATTGCATCCAGACTTCTAACAGAAACCATCTTTGGTTCTCCAGCACCCAGCTTCTAATAGCAGCTCAGTAAATGTTCCCTCAAGGATGAAACGTGTGGACGCTCCCTGGTGCTCCAATACTTTAATGGGGACAAGCAACTCAGCTGGGGGAATTCTGTGAGATAGTATATAAAATTTGCTTCTATCATCAACATGAAGCTAACCGACTACTTCACTAGCATTCCCAGTATCTCCATTTAACAGATGTGGAAATCAAGGCTGATAGGGATTATGCCACTTGCCAAGTCCACGGAGCCAGACTGCAGACCTGCATCTTCAAGCCCTCACCCTGCAATGCCAGCTGAAAAAGCAGACACCAAGCCGGTGGTGGCAACCACCTGTAGGTCCAACACACCCTTTCTATGCCCTTCGATGTTCTGGGCTCTGCTCCAGGCCAGGTGAGTCAGAAGCTGAGCAGGAAGTGGGGGCACTGGTGGCAGAGGAGAGTTACATCAATCGGCCAAGAATCGAGCTGAGGGGCTGTGGGGTGCCAGGACGCAGAAATCACCCCTCACATGGGACAGGAGTCCTCCACTGAGCCCTAAGGGAGCAGTGGCAGAGGACCTGGGGGTTTTCTGAGGCTTCGGTCATTCCCTGGAGTAACATTTCCAGCACCACCTATCAGGACAGGGTCCCACAGGTGCCTGACCAGAAAACTCCTGGGAACTGGAGCTGCCCTGGGAAATGGTGGCCTGAGGGAGACAGAACCCTTGCCGGCACCCTCACCACGGCCCAGGGATCAGAGGCTTCCTCGCTGAGAGGAACTCTGGGGAAGGCCGGCAGTGAGTGTTTCTCAAGTCTACACCCTCCTCGGGAGGGAGCAAACACCATGGGAAGAGGGGGTTAAGGTCAAGGGGGCTGCGCCATTCCAGGGAGGGAACAGGGCAGGCAGGCCCCCTTTGTCCTCGGACTTCCCAGACTGATGAAAAGCCCAGAAGTCAGGCCCCAGGCACACAGGTGTAGACAGAGACCTGGAACCCACACACGAGGTTCCAGGCCCCACGCTGCCACTTATTCTCTGGGGGAATAAGTAAAATGGAGACCGCAGTTCCTGCTTGGCCCCAGAGCGGTCTTGATACGCATCGGTCTCTCTTCCCCTCACCTTCTACCCCAGCTGCTCCAAACTCCTCATGTGGAAAAGGAACACAGATCTCTGAAACTAAACCGAGCTCCAGCTCGACACCCAGGTTGGGACGGGCGGGAGTGGGGGACACACAAGAGTCCCCTCCCCCCGGCCCCCTTCTCAGGCCGGAGAGAGTTGGGGGTGCTCTGTACTTCCCTTAATGTTAAGAAACGCCCTCCGCCAGAAACGAATCCAAACAGGCTTGAACCAAAAGTCCTCCAGGCTTGGGCTTCCCCCTCGCTGCGACTTGGAGGGAGAAACACATCCCCACCCCAGGGGTCGCCACCCTCCCCGATAAAGGCCCTAGCAGCTGACACCGCCGTCCCACCCCCACCCCGCAATTAGGCGGGAGACAAAATGACATCATGCAGGGCTTGGCCCGGGTCCCAGGAGCCCCGCCCGCCCCGGCTCCGAGGCCCAGCACGCCCGGGGAGCAGAGCGAGGGGCCCCCAAGAGCCCCCCGGCTTCCCGCGGGCCCCCCTGCCTCGGGCTACCCGGTACGCAGCAATTCCCGGGGAAGCCCCGCCCCGCCCGGAGGGGCCACGGCGAGGGTGGGGGGTGGGGGCAAGAGTCGGGGTGGAAGGGAAGGTGGGGGGAGCCCTCTGCCGCCCGGCTCCACTCACCCGCGCGTCCGCCGAGACATCCCCCCGGCCCGGGCCGCGCCGCGCTCGCCCGCCCGCCGGCTGAGCCCGGAGCGGGAGCCGGGCCGGGGTCAGGCGCGGCTGTTCGGGCCGCTCCGGGCCCCCGGGCCGTGCTGGGAGCCGTCAGCCTGTACGCAGATCCCGCCGCCGCTCGCAGGCACTTCGGCCGCCGCCGGCGCGCACAGAAGCACTTTTCTATCTCCCGCCAAGCGCGTCGGCGCCGCCCGGGCCTGGCGCGCGGGCGGGCGGCGTGCGCGGGGCGGAGTCTGAGGGCTGCGCGGGGGTGGAACCGGAGGGGCGGGCACAGGGGCGGGGCCTGCGGACAGGGGAGCGCCCCACCCTCCCAGAGCTCTGAAGCCCCAAGGCCCCGAGCGCGGGTCGGGGAGTGTCCCGCGAGCGTCGGGGTGGGGCCGGGAAGGCCGGGTTTGAGTGCCGCGGGTCTTGGGATTTGCGGTCCTGAGCCGGCCGCCATTTGACTGAGGCCGGACCCAGGCCAAATGTGGTGGGTCCCGGGCGGCCCAGGAGTTGCCCATCCAGGAGACTGAGGAAAGGTAGTGAGGCATAAGGATGGGAGAGTCAGGCCAGGGAAACAGCCTGTGCAAAACCCTAAACGCTACTCCCAAGGCTCTCCTCCGTCCCCTCACCCCTACCTAGGCAGGGTCTGTGCCTTCGAATTGTCTCCCTGCTTCCTCTCCAGCCTCGAATTCGATGGCTCTCGCTCGGTCCAACTCCCGGCAGTCTGAGTGAGCTTCCTAAAATGCAAAATCGATCTTTCCTCTCCGGAACAGAAAACCTCTCTCCCCTCCCTCAGGGTAAAATATTCCCTAATCAGGTTTATAGGATTCTGCCAAATCACCACCCTGCCCCTAGCCAAAGGAAACTAGCTAGCCTCCTGGCCTTTTGCCTTTGCGTGGGGCCATTATCTGGCCGGGAACACTTCCCGCGTCTCGCACCGAATTCCAATCTATGCTTTGGGTTCCCTGCCCACCATCTGCTCGTCGACTAGTGCATTTTTCCCTCCGAACTATGGGCACGCTGAGGTCCAAGCGGCCTCTCAATTCACTGCAGTATCCCCAGGGCCCAGAATTGTTCAAGTGCTTAAACTACTAGAGGCTTAGCAAGGATTTTCCATTTTAAGTTGCCATTTATGCCAAGTACCTCCCAAGAGGCACGTCACACCGGGCTCCCTGGGAGGAATGCTGAGAGCAAGGTAAATGAACTATGCGACGGGAGACTGGGGAAATCTGGCTGAACCCCAGCTCTTAGCTCCTGCTACGTCTCAGATTCCTCTTCCTGAAATCTGAGGAAAAGGCCACCTTACTGGGCACCTGAGGCCAAACTAGCCAGCTGCTGCAAACTTCATTTACCACAGCAGAAGGAACACTGACATCTTAAGTACCAGAAGCTTCCACATCAATTAATTCAGGTCTTCCCCCACCCACTTCCTTCATAAAGTAATTCATGCGGACATCCCCTCTTCATTGCTAGCGAATGATATTTAAAAGTGCAGGCTCTGAAGCCAGACTTCCTGGGGTTTGATTCCCAGCCCCATCATTTACTAGTTGTGTGATCTTAGGCAAATCACTTAACTCCTTTATGCCTGTTTTGTCATATGTAGTAATTAGATTTATCAAAAACTTAGCTTTTACAATGTGCCAGCCACTGTTCTGTATGCTTTATAAATTTTAATTCATTTAATCCTCATAACAATTCTATGAGATAGTATTAGAATGATCCTCTTTTGGCAGATGTGGAAACTGAAACACGGCTGTCCCCCTCACCCCCATACTATTGGTAAATGGCAAAGCAGGGATTCAAACTTGGGTTATCTAGTCTAGAGTCTATGCTCTTTTTTTTTTTTTCAATGTTTATTTATTTTGAGAGAGAGAGAGAGAGAGAGAGAGCAGGAGAGGGGGAGAGAGAGAGGGAGACAGAGAATCCCAAGCAGATGCCTCACTGCCAGTGCAGAGCCCAACCCGGAGCTCAGTCCCACAGAATTGCAAGATTGTGACCTGAGCCAAAACAAAGAGTCAAACACTTAACCCACTGAGCCACCCAGGCGTCCCTAGAGTCTATGCTTTTAATCACCACACTGGTACCTACTTTGTAGGAAGGTTGTAGGACTAAACAAATTAATATGTATAAACCACTGAGAATAATCCTTGGCCCTTAGTAAATATTACTTTACTTTCAGTTTTTGTTATTGTTATTGTGATGGTGATGATGATGATGGTGATGATGATGATGACTCTTCAGCTGCCCTCATGCTTGTTCTTTGAAGTCCAGGAAGCTGCTTTGCACACGTTCCCACACGGATTACTAGTTGTATTTCAGGAGAAAGACAGAACCTGGCAGCTCAGGCAAGGTATTTGTCCAAGGCAAGAGACAGGGAGCAGCTGGAGAGCCCACGCGGAACCTGGAACTGGGGCTGACCTGACCAATACACTAGAGCCTAAGAAGCCTAGGGTCAGTGCAGTGAGTCAGGGAGCAGGGAGATCACCCTGGTGTGGGATGGAATCTGGTAATCTCCATGACTGTGTTTTCTCCAGTTACCGTCATATCAACAGATACCCTCTGGAGACAGGACTCCCAAGTATACTGAGTACAGCCACACCTGGGAGTGGTCCCTGGGGCCAGGATTGATTACACACTGCTTCTGGGAAAACTTTCCTGGACATGCCCATCTTGGACAGGGAAGCTGCAGTCATTTGGTTATTCCACAATATTCCCCACCCCAGGGTCCAAACTCAGGGCCTGCCTCGGTCTTGGGAACACAGAATGAAATCTACTTATTAAATGCTCGGGGCCCAGCACCAGGCTGGACACAAAACAAACAGATTGAAGACAGGTAAATGATAAGTAGGATCATGTGGCCCTTCTGCCTGGCTTCCTCTCCACCTACAGAACACCTTCCTTAACATCATTCTCCCATCATACTTCCTGCGCCCACAATTTCATTGTTCTCTCAAGAGCCTGGACAGTTCCACATTCACATTTTTAGCTTCAGATCTCTACCATAATGTTTGGCTCCTAGTAGGTACTCACAGAAGGGATTTTACACTTTTTTTAATTGAATGAATGAAATATAACACTAATATTTGGGCTAGAGGGTTAGTAAGGCATAGACCAAAACTGAGAGGATGTGCCACGCTAGAGTCTGAATTGTATTTAGTAAGATATGGGACATCAAGAGATTTTGAAACAAAGGCAAGTTTTTCAGATACTTTTGCCCCACGCTCAAGGGTCTCAGTGTAGAGGACAGTCATGGTAGCAGGTAAGTGGTGAAGGGTGAAGACAGACCTGAGAGGCCAGCACCAGGACTGGAAATGGCACAGTTACTACAACAGGGTGGATTCCCCAATGCAGGGAAAGCAATTCAATTACCTGCTGCAAGGAATCTGACCTCTACAGAAAAATTTTCCCACTCACTTCTCAAAAGATTGAGATTTTATGAGTAACTATTTGTAAAGCACCTATCTGTGAGTTCCAGGAAAAAAAAAAAAAAAGGCAAAATATCCAAGTTAGAAAAGTTGCCATAATCATACTGCTAGAGGGCTCGTAGCTTGACATAAAGCACCCATAATTTGAAATGTAAATATAATGGATACTGTTTGTGAAAATACACTGAAATGATTGAGACTGGGCTGCAGGCAGGGGCTAGTCATTGTGAGGTCATCTAACCATCCATACTCTCCAGAAACTCATCAGCTAATAGGATAGACAATGAGCAAACAGAAAAGTAGAACTGTAAGGGTGAAGATAAACTTCAGGGGCTGTGGGTGCCACCCAAAAGGGTCACTGAAGGCTCTTCAGACCTTGGTGGTTTAGGAATTTGCAAGGTAGCTAATGTGGGGAATAGCACTTCAGGCAGAGGGAGCAGCCAGTGCATGCCAGGGAGAAGAAATATTAAAAAGTACTCAGGGATTGGCCAGAGTTGAAGTCATTTTTGACTCTTCTCTCACATTACTTATCTGATTCATTTGCAAATCCTATTGGCTCTACCCTCAAACTCTACCTTCAAAATATATGGGAAATGCGAATTAAAACCACCCAGCCACATGGAGACAAGAAAAATGAGTGCGTATGTCCACACAGAGATTTTTACATAGCTTTGTCTGCAACAGCCCCAAACTGGAAACAACCCAAATGTCCATCAACAGATGACTGGGTAAACAAATAATAGATATAAAATAAATATATCCAGGGGTGCCTGGGTGGCTCAGTCGGGTAAGTGTCTGTCCAACTTCAGCTCAGGTCATGATCTCATGGTTCGTGGGTTCGAGCCCCGCATCAGGCTCTGTGCTGACAGCTCAGAGCCTGGAGCCTGCTTCGGATTCTGTGTCTCCCTCTCTCTCTGCCCCGACCCCACTTATGTTCTATCAAAAAAAATAAATAAACGTTAAAATAAATATATCCATACAGTAAAGTGCTATCCAATAATAAAAAGGAATTACTGATACAATATGAATCTCAAAAATAATTATGCTGAAAAAGCCAGAAAGTGGATATTGTATATCATTTACATACAACTGTAGAAATTGCATAACAGAACCAATCAAAGTGACCATGGTTGCAGAGAAGAGATTACAAAGGGACAGAAGGAATTTGGGGCAGTGACTGATATGTTCCATTTGCATAACTCTAGGGGTGCCTATTCAATCACTGGGAGAAGTGTGGGGTCACTGACCACAGAACAAGGGAAACAACTCTGCTGGGTTTGTCCAGATCATGCCGGCCCCTGCTGTGTCCTTATTTTCACAACTGCACAGAATGAGAATTTGGTCTTTTAGAAACCATTTAACCCAAACTTCTGGCGTTCTTGTAAGGAAGAGGAGACTCAGATACAGCTGCCAGGGCCCTGGGCTGCTTTATACACAATGTTCAGCCTACAGCCCCGACCTCTACCCTGGGCTTTCTGGGCATCAGCTTTCACAAACTGAGTTCTTTCTTTTGCAATGTGTCCACTTGTCCAGCAACCAAGCAGGGAAGGATTCACAGGTTAGGGAGTTCCAGCACAAAGTCAGGGATGGAACCGTCGAGGGACACCAAAGCCTCCTCTGGCGGCGGTGGAAACCACTTCCACAGCCTGACCATGCCCCGCGGCCACCCATGGCCCAGGGCCGCGTCATCACCCACACCTGGGAAGATGAAAGGAAAATCGCGTTTTGAAGTCCACGTGGCAGTCTGTCGCCGCCCGCTGTGCTCCGGAGCGAGTGACGTGACCTGTTTTGAATCGCCCCTCTGGTAAACGGGGCCACACGAAGGCCCGAGCGGTCGGACTGCCGGGCGCGCGTTCTGTGTCAGGCGCGGCGCGAAGCATCGCGGGAGTCGCGCCTCCTGACGTCACAAGGGGGCGCCTGCGCTCGGGGTCCCCTGGGAGCCAGGCTGCGAGGTGTGGAGCCCTGACAGCTTTGCCTCTTCCAGCTGCTGCCTGGCGCGTGATCCCTCGAAGCTGTAGTAGCTGGGAGGCTTCTCCCGACGCCTGCCATTTCGGGTCGTGCGGAGGACGGGTGAAAAAAAGGACCAGGGGTTATGGAAGTGGTCGGCTCCGACCTCGTGGCGGTCACGGGAATTGGCGTCCAGTGGTCGCTCGGGCCCAGAGCCCTGTTGACCGCTCTGCCTCCACCTGGCCCTGACTCCCCGTGTATTTCAGCAGCCCGGCACAGGCTCCTGACACTGCAGTTTCCTTCATGCTACCATTGCGCGTAACCATTTGCGACTCTACGAAGTTAATTTCTCTCCCCAGTTAGATTGTGAGCTGCAGAAGCAGAACGCTAGTGTAAACGGTGGTAGGCTTCATGGTAAAATTTGGTATACGCAAGATTTCTTATTCTTTTTAAAGTAAATATTTCTTGGGGCACCTGGGTGGCTCAGTCGGTTGAGTGTCAGACTTTAGCACAGGTCATGGTCTCGCACTTCGTGAGTTCAAGCCCCATATCGGGCTCTGTGCTAATGAATAGCTCAGAGCCTGGAGACTGGTTCAGATTCTGTGCCTCCCCCTCTCCCCCCCTCCCCTCCCCTGCTCATGCTCTGTCTCTTTTTGTCTCTCAAAAATAAATAAATGTTAAAAAAAATTTTTTTTAAATAAATATTTCTGTTTCTTGAAGGCAGGGGAAGAAATTGATGACATTAGTTGCAGAATAGGGAACTGAATGGCTGAGGAGGTTGAAATTCTTTCTCTTCAAAATCCTCCAGTTCCATGCATAGGTATTACCTAATCTTTTAAATTAAGTTTCATTAGGGCACACGTAACACTCTAGAACCTTTTAGGGAACAGTTTGAATAAAACCTCTCATATTTGGTTTAATAAATAAATAAGTTAGCAAAAGCCAGACTGTAGGTAGATCTGTGAATAAGATACTCCAAATTTTCCTTCCTGCTCTTGGGGAGAGGAGAGACCTTTGTCCCCAACATGTTATCTCCCCTTTCTCATTATATCTCCTCTTCTTTTGACACTCAAGTTTCTCTGAGCAGAGATGTATTTGAGTTCAACAAATAAGATCTCCAACAGTTATTTTTATGCTGTTACCCACTAAGACTGATACTATCACTTTTTGTTGTTTTTGTGTTTGTATTTTTTTAAGGAGTTTTTAAACGTTTATTTTTGTGCATGCATGAGAGAGAGAGAGAGAGAGAGAGAGGGAGGGAGGGAGACGGACAGAGGATCTGAAGCAGGCTCTCTGTCAGCACAGACATGGGGCTCAAACTGACAAACCTCGAGATCATGACCTGAGCAAATGAGCCACCCAAGTGCCCCAGTTTTCGGGTATGTTTTAAGAGTGAAGTTGAAATACTTGTTCAGTTCCATTAACTTTTTCATTTCGAGAGGCTTGCATACCAGAAGTTCGAGAATATAGGTGAACAGCAACTGGGATAAAAGCATTCTTGTAGCTCATGTTTGAATTTATTTATTTATTTTTTTTTTTAAATTTTTTCCCAACGTTTTTTATTTATTTTTGGGACAGAGAGAGACAGAGCATGAACGGGGGAGGGGCAGAGAGAGAGGGAGACACAGAATCGGAAACAGGCTCCAGGCTCCGAGCCATCAGCCCAGAGCCTGACGCGGGGCTCAAACTCACGGACCGCGAGATCGTGACCTGGCTGAAGTCGGACGCTTAACCGACTGCGCCACCCAGGCGCCCCTCATGTTTGAATTTAAAAGCACCCCTGCTCACTACCTTAACCAGTGGATTGAACTTAATTTCTCTAATAGAGGACTGTGATATACACAGCATCAGCTATGAGCTATTCTTGCCAAAAATGTTTAATTCAAAGATAGTCAAGCCTTTAAACTTAACTTCCACTTTGCAGTAAAGGAGATAATGGGACAATAGACACCATCAGAAAAATCCAGAATGTGGGACATATAATTTAGTCTCCTCAAAAAAATCAATGTCATTAAAAAAAAAGAAAGAAGAAGGAGGAGGAGGAGGGGGTGGGGGGAGGAGGAGGAGGAGGAAGGGAAGGAGGAGGAGGGAAAGAAACACAGGGAACTGTGTTTTGGACTTAAAACAGATCAGAGACAATCAAATCCAATGTGTGAAACTTGACTGGATTCTGGCTTGAAAAAACATCTATAAAACATTTTGGGGACAACTGGGGAACATCTGACTAAGCATGAAATATCAGAAATGATAATGGTATACTGTAGTTATATAATGAAGTATATAATGTCTGAAGTTTAATATTAAGCATTCAGAAAAATATACACACATATATAAAGTATACATGGTAATATGTTAATTTTTAAAAGGTGGTAGGTATTGGTGTTTATTATACTATTTCCACTTTTCTAGATGTTTCAAATTTTTCAAAAAGTTGGGAAAAAACATACATCCTTGCCACAAGGGAAAAAGCCACATGACCCATGACAGGACAGGCCTTGCCCCCTCCAAGGCACCTTTTCAAGTCCATGTAATGGGAACAGCTCTAGGTTAGTAGGCAGGCTGTCAATGCTGCTCTGCCCCTAGGTCTCTCTAGGCCTCTGTGTCCCCTTTGGGAAGTAAAGTTGGATTAAATTCAGATAGATCCAAAAAGTTCTTGCTAAAATCGTAGGTATATGTTCTAATCATCTATTTCTACATAACAAACTATTCAAAATAAGTAGCTTAAACTGTGATTTTATAATGTTTGTGGATTCTGTGGATCAGGAATTGAGAAAGGTACAGGGACAGCTTGTCTGCTCCATGATGTCTGCCGCCTCAGCTCAGACAACTCAAAGGCTAGGGATGACTTGATGCTGGAGACAGGAATCAGTTTGGAGGCATCTTCACTCACATGTTTAGCAGGTGATACTGGTATAGGTTGGGACCTCTAGCTGTTGGCCAGGACACCTATATGTGGCCCATCCACATAGTCTATCCAAGTGGCCTCAGACTTCTTCCATTGTTGGCTTGTAGCTCTAAAGGTGAGTGTCCCAAGAGAACTAGGCAGAAGCTGTATAGCCTTTTATGACCTAGCTTCACAAGTCAGTGTCACTTCCACTATAGTGCCTAATTCAGAGGGAGGGAACATGGACCTCATCTCTCAATTGCAGGAGCATTAAACCCACAGTGTAAGAGAAGAGGATATGGGCTGGGAGACAATAGTTGAGTACATTTATGAAATGTATTCCAAATACATTGCCACAACACTCCAGTTGTTCTATGGCTAGTTTTCTCTCAGCTGGCCTCCAGATTCTACCCTCTGAGCAAAGTGGTCTCCTCCTTCCCCAAGACTCTGCTCTGACTTGGCTACTCTGAATAAGCCCCGCACTAGGGCTCCAGTGTGTGAGACAATGGAAGCCTGTGAACAGAGCTTTAACATGAATAAATAGTTTGAAATTCAGGATGTGAGCCTTTATTTCCAAGGCTCTGAATTTCTAAAAATGTTAATTCCTTGGTAGACTGTTCTCATGACTTCAATTATCAACTCCATATGAACAATAGCGATATCTTTTCTAAACCTCGGATTTCTAGCTATTTACTGGTTATTTCCACTGCTATGAATTGCCATCATCTCAACTGGATTCATATGCTCCAAAGCAGCTCACTTCTCAGAATCTCCATCTTCCAATAGCTCCACCACTTCCCAGGATACCAGGCTCAAAATCTTGCCAATCTGACCTTCCAACCATCAGACCAAATCTATTTCAAAATGCCACCTTTCTTACAACAGCACTTGAGTTCATCCTCATTACTTCCTCTTGGGGTTATATCACACTCTCCATAAATGGCCTTCCTTCCACAGTTCCCATCTTTATAGAACCCACCAGCTAAACTGTTCCCATTGCAACACATTCCTTACACACTGGTAGTGGCTCTGCAATCTTCTATCTGGCTTTGAGGGTCCACCAATGCAGGTCCCCAGTGTATCCAGTACCCAGCTGTCCCATTCAAGCACGTACAGTCTTTCCCATTGTCCTCGGGACAGATGATCACATCATTGTAACCGAAAATGACAATTCAGTGCTTCAGGAGCTCAGAGGAGGGTGGTAAAGTGTGAATGGAGACAACAGCCTCCAAATGGTTGTGTCCTGGGGGTAGCTGAGAAAGGAAGGGGTGAGTGATCTATGTAAGGAAGGTATCTATCTACTATTTCATCTTTTTCATTAAGCACATTTGGCGAACAGGTCATGTGGGTTAAGTTTGCTTTATATCCTTGAGGTAGTCCAAAAGCTGAATAATATTCATAATATTGACATTTATGCCTTTGATAAAAGAGACTCAAATTCAGAACTACAGTTGGAAGAAAAGACTTCAATGAAAGACTTTCATAAATTATAAAAGTACAGATTCAGTAGGTTTAATCTTAAAAATGGAATGTATCTTACATAAGGATCTTGTTAGAAACGCTATACCTATCTGGGCACTACAGAAGACGCACAGACCTTCCACAACTCATGGAAGAAAGAGTGTATAGACAATGTTGATAAGGAATTGAGAAACAATTCAAAAATAGTTTACAAAGGAATCAGGAGGCAGAAGATGCTTCAAGAGGCATGGTCCTCAGAAATTGTTCTGGAAGGCTGGTTCACTTGTATCAATGTCGTGTTCCTGAATGAAGAAATAAGACACAGAATTTTAGTATTTCAGTACAAAGCATGAAATGGGAAGTCTGGTGTTTTATACTTTGATTAAGATTCTGAACCATCATTAATTGGGACATATAGAAATCCCTGGCTTTAAGGCTGAATCCAGCTGGAGGATCAAGTTTTCACTCTCAGGACAGGGCTTTTGACTACTGCCCGCCACCCACCGCAATGAGCGGGGAGCAAATACAGTTGAAGGCACCAAGGCAAATACCACACCAGACTTCTTATCTTGGCCTTAGGGGCCTGTCTCTGCCTTGTCAGCAGGGTGAGTACTGCCGAGAACCTACCTGAGCAAAATTCCACATTTCAGTGCTCCGCAGTTATATCAACTCACTTCTGTGCTCCTCACAGCATTATATCAGAGCGCTGTTAATTGCCCCTATATATTCCAGTCTCCCCCACTGCATGTGGCTCAGGAAGAGATAGCAAAGGCCACTTTCATCTTGTTTACTACCACAGCCCCAACACCTAGCATCATGAGTACCCAGCAGAGTCAGTCCCTGCCAGTAGATTCCAACCATTCCACTCAGCACATACAATCCTAAGTATGTATATATTTATAGCCCTTCCCCCCAACCCCATTTACCATATCCTGAATGTCTTCCCAAGTCCTCAAACATTCTTCTAAACATTTTTAATCTTAGGGATGCGCCCTTGGTACTTAACTAGCTCCATACTGATGAAGATTTTTCTTCTGTTAAAACAGTGCTACACGGAGCATCCTGGTTGGCAAATCTACACACCTTCAGGATTATATTACTAAGACAAATTCTGAGGATTAGAATTGCTGTGTCAAAGGTACATACATTTTGAGGACTTTTAAGCAATATAAAAAAGCTCTCCAGAAAAGTGGGACAAATTTATTCTCCCATTGGTAGAATAGGTAGTATATAAATGCCCATTTCCAACGGTGGTTGAACATTTAATTTTAGAAATCTCATCAAGGGATAGACAAAATGAAGGCCAGGCATAATTTTAAAGCCCTTGATCCTCAGTCCAGAGAAAGATGATTTCCGTCATGAGGTGCTGACCTCATGGCCTGCTTCTGTATCCTGTGCTCAGGTCTCTCTAGCAACATTGACATCACTGCTATGCCTCAAAAAAGCCAGGCCAAGCCCAGCCTTCAGGACTTTGTACAGGTCTCCCTCTGCCAGGGACACTCATCTCCCAGCTATCTGCATGGCAAAATCCTCAACACTTTCAGGCCTTTGCTCCAATATCACCTTTGTAGTGAGACCTACCCTAACCACCCTATTTAATACTGCCACATTCAGCACGCTTGATCCCTGCTCTACTTTTTCTATGCCATCACCTTCTAGCATACCATGTGATTGACTTATCTATTATGTTTATTGTCTTCTGTCAAGCTTCAGCTAGAACATAAGTGCAGGGATCATGGTCTGTTTTGTTTACCTAGTAGATACTTAATAAATACTTGCAGAATGAATGAATGGCATAAAATACGAGAAGTCCAGTTTATGGAAGATACCACCACTCAAAGAGCTTCCACTTCAGTGGGCTTTCTAGGCTCTACCTGATTCAACTTCTTGAACTCCACTACTTGGAAGAAGATGTGCTCAAGGATATGTCTGGCATCTTGTTGGTCCTTTGGTAGTTTACTGGTTACTCCAAGAATATCACCACACTTCCTGACGTAGAATTCCAGGTCTTCTTCAGTACCTAAGCACAGTTGGAGCAGTCAGATTAACCCTTATTTCCTGTCCTTTCCAAAGTACAGACTTACTATGGTATAGGTGTCCCCTTGTCAGGTTCCTATACCTCTCAAGATCACTCACTTTTCCTAGGGTAATGTGACCACAGGACCTACACAGTAACAAACTAAAGAGATCTCTGATGTGCTGCTTTTATAAATCAGGACAAAAGTGTGACACTCCTAATTAGAATAAAACTGGGGGCGCCTGGGTGGCTCAGTCTGTTAAGCATCATCCGACTCTTGATTTCAGCTCAGGTCATGGTCTTGCAGTTAGTGAGTTCGAGCATCGGGCTCCCTGCTGACAATGTGGAGCCTGCTTGGTAGTCTCTCTCCCTCTCCCTCTCTCTTTCTCTCAAAATTAAATAAATTACACTTTAGAATAAAGCTGGAATGGCTCTGGCTCTCCTATTCCCAGATCCAGCATTCCTACATTACAAAGAATAGGAGGAACTAGAAGGAAATCAAATTACCATTCTCTGAATGTAGCAAGGACAATTATGAGAAGGGCATATGGGTATTTTAAATAGCATTTATTATAGCAATATTATAGAAAAGGAAATGAAAGAAGAAAAAAAAATCACTCATAATTCCACCAATAACATATCTCTGTGCAACCATCCCCAGCAGCCCTGTATCAAGGATGGACAGCCATTACAGCCCTTCTTACACTATACTGTAATTCCTTTCTGTTTTCCCCTTCTGATGTGCATTTTTTAAAGCTATGATAGAAATGTAAGTTTTTTATTAAAATATTCAAACCATAGGGGCACCTCGGTGGCTCAGTTAAGCATCTGACTCTTGATTTCAGCCCAGGTCATGATCTCATGGTCAGTCATGAGATCAAGCCCCACGTCAGGCTCCACACTGGGCATGGAGTCTGCTTGAGATTCTCTCTCTCCCTTTCCCTCTGCCCCTCCCCTACTCGTGCATGCACACACACTCTCTCTCTCTCAAAAAAAAAAAATCAAACCATACAGCTGCAAAAATCTCTTGCCCCAACTTTATCTCCACTGATACCACCTAAGGTAATTATTGCCATGTATGCCTACATATTTACATATGTGTAAAAAATAGGATCAAACTATAATAGTTCTGTAAGTTGCTTTCATTATTTAATGATGTCTCATGGACATCTTATGTCAAAGCTTATGCTCTGTATCTTTCCTTTAACAGATGTATAATATTTCGTTATTTTTTAAACCGAACCCTCTACTGATGGGCCATTAGACTGTTGTCAATTTTTTAATGCTACAATTAATATCTCTATAGCTATAATTTTTTGTTTCACATTTCTACAAGGATTTCTTTGGATAAACTGGATAAATTAGAAACAGAAATGCTGGGTCAAACCATCTGACACTTCACAGGTGTGTTATTCCTACTGCACCAATCACTACGTCTTGCTAATTTTTGCTGTTCAGCACTTACCACAAGGCTTGACAAAGAAGAGAGATGCAGTTAAGGTGTTCTACACTGAACTGTTTTTATTTTTGCAGTCTCCTTCCTGGTCCTTGGGTACATATAGATGTTGTTCATAGTTAGGATCCTAGTGAACATGGAATTTTATATCCTGCCCTTCCTCATTTAGGATTCTCACTTAAGTTCTATCAGTGTCACTCCCTGGCCCCTGGAAACCTCTTTTATAATGACATGTCATCCCATCAAATAAATGTGACACAATTTACTACCATTCCCCTGCTAGTGTACCCTAAGCCTATTCCCAATGGGTAAATAATTTTTATTCCTAATTTAAAAAATAAATAACATAGTAATCATCTATATGCCTTCACATATCTCCTTAGATTAGATTCTCAGGAGTGGGGTCACTGCCTCAAAATGGATGGTTAATTTTATGCCTCTAGGCACCTGTGTGCAGGCCCATTTGCTATGCATGTCAGGGGAGCACTGGGCCAAGAGTCAGGAGAACCACTCACCTCGTAGGCATGAGGCTTGGGGCCTCACCTCCTCATCCACATGTCAAGGTGGGTACACATAACTCTCCCAGGATCCCTTCCGATCTGAAGTCTCTATAATTCTTCTGGCCTTGACTGAATTTTCTTATTTAACGGCTCGTATGACCAATGACCTAGACTTGCTAAGTGGCAGCCAGGGTCAGAATGCATCCTATGGTTACTCAATAAGTCAGAACTAAAGACCTATAAGGGTTAAAGCTGAGACCTTGGCTTCTGCTTTGCATCATGTTCTAACTCACTGAGCAAACTGGCCTGAGAGAAACAACCAATATCATTTACATGAAATAAACAGAAACTCTCATTTTACACTGCCATTCATATTTTGTTCTCCCTGAACAAACTCCAGCTTTCTCTCATGGCAAATCTCAGAAGTTCACAACTACATAAAACTTACAAAAGAAAACAAAAAAAAAACCTGGCCAAACTTACACTTATTGGTAATCTGAGCGAGGCGGGCCTTCTCCGAAGAGAATGTCTCATCCAAGTCAAACAGCTCCAGTGGGGGAGGTGGTAACTCCCTGAAGCTGGGAGGGAAAACCTGAAAGGAAATCAGGTCTTTCATGAAAGAAGACATGCAAAGCCACAACTGACAGTGATAAGATGGAAGGAAATGAGAAGCCAATTCAGCCCTTCCCTGGGATGAACCACCCAAATGCCTGTCACCTCCTCCTGCCCTAACCCGTTAGACCGTATCAAGCAAGAGGACTAGTGCACTGTAAGCAATCAAACAGAATCAGCTCTAAAACAGCACTAAACTGATCAAACTGACACACCAGTGCCCACTAACTTGTGCAAGGACAAAAGCTTGGGGATAATTATGCTTATTTGTGTTGAACATCTGATTGGACAACTTGTTTCTCATTTAACTATGAGTTCATTAGGGGCAGAAATTGGGGAAGCAGATGTAGATCCATGTAGAAAGTGTATTCCAGAATGTGGTGGGATAAGAGAGTTTTGAAGGTAAGTTGACTTAATGCTGGACTGGAATGTTGAAAGTGACCTGTGCACACGTGACTACCCCCTGGGCTACAGACTGTGCTATGAATCTGAGGGCCTGTTGCCTAGAAAGCTGCAGTACAAAGCATTTCCTCCTTTCCACCCAGGATTTCTCCTATATACCCTCCAAGTACACCAGATGGGAAATGCTTAACGACCAGAAAAGTCCACGCCCTTGATTTCTCAGTTGGGAGCTACACCCAGTGGAAGTCCCTAAGGAGTACTAATAGGTTTGGTCTCTGCATGTTTACAGCCAGAGAAACACAACTTCCTGAGAAGTACCACATGCATTGGGTGTACAACTACACATGGTTGGGAGAAGGACCATGTGATGGCCCCGCTGGAAAGTAAGGACAAACAGTGGGGTTCTGTAGCAGGATCCCCCATGCACACCTACTCACCGCTGGCTGAAGGGCTGGCAGTGGGGTCTCAAACTGAGGTTGGATGAGCTGGAGAGGTTCATGTTTCACATTTAGCTGTTCATGGGCCCTGTGTTAGCAAGAAGACAAAAAAAGCAGGAATCAGGATGAGACACTGTGGCAAAGCACATCTAACTGACCACACTGCGCTGTTCTCCATCAAATCACGTGGTTCAACACTTTCACAGAAAAGCACACAAAATGTGTTGGTGTATGTAATGTAATGATCCTTTCACGAATATTCCCTACTGTGTCACATGGCACAACTATACTGTGAACTGAAGGGGAAAGTTTTTTCAAGTTTCATATCAGGCTTCTCCTAGACAGGCTTTTTCTTTTTACCCAGTGGACACTATAAATGTGGTAACTCACTCTGTTTCCTTATTTTTTTTCACCACCAAGAGACAGGAGTCAAATCTGAAGTCTGCTTCTTGCAACTGAACAGATCTATACAATATATACTTTTGTGTGCTCACTCAGCAAGTATTTACTGAATATGTACTGTGCACCAGGCGGTTTTATACACCAGGAGAACAGCAACGGTGAAAACAAGAGACCAAGGCAGCCCTCGTAAACTTACATTCTACTAGAGGAGAGACACGCAATAAACAAGACCCTAGATGACAGGTGTCAATACGTAGTAAGAAGAAAAGCAAACCAGGACAGAGGGATAAAGACAGGGAAGAGGCAGGGGGTACAGCCCTGAGTGAAGAAGTGAGAGAAGTGAGAGAAGCCCTGAGTGAAGTGAGGGAGGAAGTCATGCACTTACTTTCAAAAGTATCCCAGGCAGAGGCAAGAGCAAGGAGAACAGGAATAAGGGTGCTAGATATTTTCACAGAACCTCAGGGCAGCCAGAGTGGCTACAGCAGAGGGAGAACGCCAGTGATGAGTTTACAGAGTCAAGTGCTGACCTTACCCCTGTGTTTCTTTTTGATTATGGCTTCCCCTCTGCCTCCATTCTCTCAAACATTCCTTTTATCCTTTTGCACTGTAATAATTTTGTAAGCTGGCTGAACTCCTCTGGAAATGAGGCAAATTAAAATATACTCACCTAATTTAAACTATGAACACATTTGTGACCTTTTAAAATTAAGCTAAACAAGCAAATGTCAATGGGTGTGAACAAAGTTCATGCCTGCTTCTATGGACAAGTGATTGTAGAAAGGAAAGAGGTCTGTGACTTCAGAAAGGCACTTAGCTGAGCTGACTGCTATCACTGCCTCCACTATTCCCAGGTGCCTGGGGCGAAGAAGCTTTCCTGGCAATGCAGAAGATCCCTAGGGAGGGAACAGGAATAACTTTCACTGAGTACCGACTGCAAAACAACCCTGGTCAGTGGGTATAATCTCTTATAGAAAAAAAAAAGCAGAAGTATAGAGATAAAGAAGCTTCCCAAGGTCACATGGGTAAGAAGTGACAAAGGCAAGATTAGAACTCAGAGCTGGCCAATCCCTGCCAACCCAAAGCCCCATGACTCAGTCTATACTGAAGGCAGAATGTCATTAGGGGCAATGTTTAAGCTAAAGGTCCCACCACTGGCACACGAAGAACCCTGCTGCCATGATTTTCTGGCCTTGGCCATCCCAGCCATGATTTTTTGCTTTCTGTCTGCAGATGGAGCTGGCTACACTGAAGCCCTGTGTGAATAAGAAAACAAACGCCAGTGCATCTTCTCTTTCTTGCTCAGCTCGCAACTCGCCCAAATCTTCCTCCACCTACGAGTCACCGTGCGCTTGATGGGAGTGGGGGATGCGTGGAGAAACTAATCTTAAAACCAAGAAAACCTAATTCAGAAAGCTGACTGCGCGGTGGGGGTGCTGGGCGGGGGGGGGGGGGGGGGGATAAGGGGAGGAACAAATGCCAATGCTAAATAGAAACCTATGAAATGGGGCTGAGTTATCTATTTCCAGAACACCCTGGCCTGACCTCTGGCACTGTGTTTTCACCACTCTATGTCTCAGTCCCCAACCCATCAGTCCATGAACTCAGAAGGCAGGGACTCCACGCTCTTTGTCTCTACCTCACCCCCACAGGCATCAGTAAATACCAGATGGACAAATGAAGTTACTTCAGAGCAACATCATTCAGATGTTTAAATATTTAAAGGCTAATCGAATTTTTACTTAGAAAAGAGGAATTGTATTCAAAAGATGTTACTACCAAATATAAATTCCTAAGAGCACCATATAGAAACTGGCCCATAACTACTGTCCTTTGCTTTGGTATAAAAGACAAATTCAATTAAAAGAGCTATCTAAGCTCCAAAATATCTACTACTTGACTCTGATGGCACTAAAATAATGGTTCCAATCAATCCCACATTCAGCACAGTCACAACACCCTGATGTAAACCACATCAGAAGATGACAGAAAGCAAAGGCAGAAACTGGGTGGACTGTAACTCACAAGTGGGGCAGCCTGCTGTGCCTTTTGTTATTCTGAGAAAAGTTCCAACCACAGAGGAGGAGGAGCCCCGGGCCCATCTCCAGGCCATCTGGTTTCCCAGTTTCCCAGTTCTTTCCTACTCCCTGCCCCACACCCTTCCAGGGATTCTCCTGCTGCCCGCACTCCCCTGCCCCTCCAGCTCCTTCTCCCCAGCTTGCCAAAGGCCCTCCTCTTCTCCTCCTCAAAAGCAAGGGTAGCTGTGAGGCCCTGTCTCCAGCCCAATTCCCACTCCAGTGCTGTCCTTGAGAGTACCTAGCCCTTCCCCCACTTTTCTAATCACCTTCTCTAGGCCTCTTCAACATCTACACTGGTGGTTCCACCTGCATTCTTCACAGGGCAACCTCTCAGCCACATCAGATGGAGGCGCCTGGAGCAGAACTCCTCTCTCTCTCCTCTCCCCGCATCCTGAGAGCCAGTCCACAGCACTGCCAGGTGCCCAGATCCCTGAGGGAGAAACCACTATCTCTGACCTTGCCATCACAGCCTTCCATGGCCTGTGGCTTAGGATTCTTTCTTCCCAAACATCTCTTGAAACCACAGCTACTGCTCCCACCAGTGTCGCCCCTCAACCCTCCAATCTACTGTCAACAGTCGCCTAGCTGGTTTCTTCTACTCCCCCCACCCCCCCATCAATTGTATAAACTGCCGCAAGGCATTGTTTTATCTGGTTTTAGAAAACAGATTCAATCCTGTCCCTCCTCTAGAGGTCTTTACTAGCATCCCATTCACAAATTAGGCCCTTGCCCTGAGCCTCAGGCTGTCTGCCTTGGCTTCTTATTTCTGTGATGCTCAGGCAGGTCTCCTCAAGTGCCCGTGCTGGAGAACACAGAACAGATTGTTGCGGGGCACTTCAGAGGACCAAGCTTTCAACTATTACTAAGTTGGCCTCATTTGAAGTCAAGGCTAAATGCAGTTCAAAGAGCAGTTAGAAATAAACTTCCTTGCCTGGACACACCTACACATGTGAACATGTGGGCTTTGCACAGAAGCTACATCATCGCCCACCTCTCTCTCTGAACATCCCTGTCATCTCCTGAAGCCTCTTCACCCCTTACGGGGGAGCACCCAGTACAGTGCCAAGCAGACACAAGGCCCCCTAAACTGTTTGTTGAAAGAATCAATGCCTGGCTAAGAGGGCCCCTCTTTCATAAAGGCTTCCCTGCTCACCCCCTTAAGAGTCAAATTCTCACTCTTCATTACGCCCATGTTTAGCATTAATACAATGACCTTGCACCACAGCCTGTGTCTGTCTCCTGCATTAAACCATGAACTGTGGACACAGTGCCTGGCACAGGAGGTGGTCAGTAAGTATCTGGGGAACCTGAACATAAATACAGCAGTAGGAAGTTAGACACTCATCAGTAGTTTACACCCTCAGCCTTTGGTTTATCCAGATGTAAACCCCATGCCTGGCCAAAGAGGCTGAGAAATGTTGCCCTCAGTCCCTGTCCCTGTCATTAGGAATGGACAATAACAACAAGCAGGCAACAGAGCAGGCAATGAAACAAGAGAAAGCCCCAGTCTGAAAGCCATTCAGGCTCCCACCTTGGGAGAAGACCTTACCCTCCCTAAACCTGTTTCCTCAGCTGGAAATGCAGCAGGTAATTCAGAGGCAATTCAAAGTATGAAGTGAAGTAATAACATGGAGTGCCTGCAGGGCACCTTGCCTAACCAGCTCACTTTACTCGGAGCTCCTGGGGGCATGAGACCCTCTTTGCAGAAACCAGGTAAGTCCCAAGCAAACCAGGACAAGCTGGTTGCCCCAAATGCCTGATACAGAGCCTGGGACACAACAGGAGACTAATAACTGCAACCCCCACCCCAATTTTCTCAGCTATCTTTGTCGATCTCATCAGAGATCTGAGAACATGTTTTGCATACCACATATGCCATGACCCTATCTCCCGTCCCCAGGCTCATGTTTTCAAACCAAACACTCAAGAATGAAGTTCAGTGCAGCTGAGAGCTACAGGTACTGACTTGATGACCTTGGGGAGGGAGGTGGTATCCAGCTGGTAAATGGACAGATCGAAGAGGGTGGTAAAGTCTCTTGGGTTCTCATCGCCCTCCTGGAGACACACTCGAAGCCGCTCTGACAGGGTGGCTGTGTCGGGCAGCATCATGTAGTCGGAAATCTGAAAGCCACAAGAGGGTTCATCACACAGCACAGCAGGAGTAAGAATTTCATCTGTCTAACTCTGCAATAGTTCTGCTCTTGCCAAGAGATTTCACTGTCTCTGGTCACTAACAACTAAACCTTAAATAAGCCATTTCATGTGGAAAGAGGAATAAAAGTCACTTGGCTAAACCCCAACGCTGGTTAAATCCAACTCTGTAATTCCTCATGCAGTACTGAACACAGCTGGATAAACAACCATGCCGACTGGCCTCCTTTTGATTTCCTGACCACTGATCTCAAGTGCTCAGCAATCAGCTGTATTTGCCTAGTTCATTCACTTCCCGTTGTCCTAGGCAATACCTTCCTTTTGTCGCTTCATCCATCTCAAACAATTTTACCTTTCTTAATTTTAGCTGAAGACCTTATTTTCTATTTCAGTTGAGAAAACAGAAGCAATCACAAAAGACAGTCCACAAGCTCCCACTACAGCTATCCATCCACCAGCATCTAGGCCTTATACTCGGCTTCCTCTCCTGTTATATGTATGAACCGCCTGTGACCCCGGCACAGATGACCCTCCCACTTGGACACTAGATCCCAGCCCTTCTCACCTAACCAAGGACATGCCTCCAGCACTGCTGAGAGCCCTAAATGATGACACATGCTGTGTGCTGGTAACTGTAAAAGACCAGGAAAACCTAAATGTCCATCAATAGGAGACTGGTTAAACATACTTCAGTACAAACATTAGAAAATAGTCTTAAAGAAACAAAATGAACAAAAATAGAAAGAAAGCTCTTTATATGTAAATAAGGAAACATCTCTAAGACATATTGCCAATTTTAAAAACTAAGGTGGTGAATACACACAGTGCCATCTGTGTAAAACAAAAAGGAAGGAGATACACACACATACTTGTTTGCTTATAGATATATAAAGCATCTCTGGAAGAATATACAAGAAACAGTTGAGATTGTTGTCACTGGGGAGGGGGACAAAGTGGTTCAGCAAAAACAGGAGGGAAACTGTTCATTGCGTATGCTTTTGAATTCCCAACTGTGAATGCATTACCTACCTAAAAAGTACATTTAACTTTAAATAAAGGCGTGCTGACAACAAGAAGTTGACTCCTAATTGCCCTCTGAAGTCCCCTGCAACAATGTGTTCCACATTTTCCAGTGCCAGAACTTGAGGAAACACACTTAAGCATTACAGAAATAAGCCTATACAAACAGGCTCGTTTTTCTCTATATCCCAAGAGATGTATGTCCCAAGAGATATGTCTGTGTTAGAGGTTTCAACCCGGTAACAGAATGGGGGTTGAAGGTGAGAGCAATAACAAAGGCCCTGACTGTGTCAGAACACGCACAGCAGGAACATCAGTAAGGGCCAAGCATCCCAAAGGTCCTGAGGATGGTTCGCATCTTTGCACAGAGACTTGCTACCAAATCCTAGTTCAGAAAACCATCAAGACCTTAGATGTCCAGACAGAAACATAAGAGTGTTCCCAAGACCACTGGTTTTCATGACTTCCTAGCAGATTTAGAGATTAAAACTTGTCATGTAAATCCTCTTAGCTCTTTACTCAGCTACCATTTCATTAAGTAACATTTGAAACTGAGCTGTTGTCTGGGTTTGAAACCTATTCCAACATAAGATTTTATCTGAAATCATATGAAGTTTGGATTTTCAGAATTTCTTACTTTGCAGCATTACTGGGCCCAGCATTTTACTTGCCAAAGCCTTACAATGCAAAGGACATTTGCACCAGGTCTCATATGCAGAACATACAGGAGACTGCATGATTTTAGAGAAAGGCCTCAACGACCCCATCTTCCTCTGGCTCCCTATTGACACTTCCCTTCTGAACCAGTCCAGTGTCGCGTGCGGTAGACAGTCAACAACAGAGCAGCAGAAAAGCACACGCTCCAGAATCAGCCTAACATGCGCATTAGTTATGGCTGGCCAGGTATCAACCTCAGCAGGGACCTTGAAGAATGTACTTACTTCCATTTCCTCAGCTAGAAAACAGGAATGGCAGAAACTTAGTAAGAGCAGGTGGCCACAAAGACCAGGAGCAGACACAGCATCTCGTAGTGCTGCTTCCCTCGGCCCCCAACGCCCTAACTAGGACTGGCAGCTGTCAAAGATGCTATCCGCTCAAGAGTTGGGTCCTGTGAGATCTGAAAAGTGAATTCCTGACTGTACCCCAATTGTTTTATTTGGGAGGCTTATATCACTTTTCGGGAGGAATTTAAGCAAAACATCCATATACTTCATGTTTCCGTATGAGGGAATGTTTTAGACACGGGGCTCTTCTGTTTCCTAACCCAAGTCCGTTTTGGGGAGGCCACACCCTCAGCTGAGGGAGGAAGCAGGCAGCAGTCCACCATTTCTGACCATATTCTTACCCGCTCCCTGCTATCCGCAGCCAGGAAATCACTTTCCTGACACTTCAGAGTTTAAGAAACAGAGACACAATTGTAGAGCAAGTAGACTTTGGGTTTTTGTTTTTTGTTTTAATTTTTTTATTTTTTAAAATAAACATTTTTGGGGTTTTTATTTATTTTGAGAGAGAAAGAAAACACACACTCAAGCACGCGTGGGAGCGAGGGGCAGAGAGAGGGAGAAAGAGAATCCCAAGCAGGCTCCACACTGTCAGCACAGAGCCCAACACAGGGCTCGATCTCACAAACTATGAGATCATGACCTAAACCAAAATCTAGAGTCGGATGCTTAACTGACTAAGTCATCCAGGCGCTCCAGAACAAGCAGACTTTGAATAGAGACCTGGGTTTCAGTTCTGGCTCTGCAAGTGTTTGCTCTTGGGGCATACTGCAATCTTGCAGAATTTCCATTTCCTCATCTCTAAGATGAGAATAAGACCATCTCCTTCCCAGGGCTGTTGTAAGGATTATATAAGATGACTTATGTGGAAGTATATGATACACAGTGCTTGTATATAATAAATACAAGGGTTTAAGAAAGTCTGACAGCTGTATAGCGCTTCCTACACCTTTTAATTTAATAAGTAAGTATACATCTATTAATTGAGGTCTCACAATTATCCTGTGAGACAGAGTACAGATATTGGTGTGTCTGTGAGAGATGAGAAAACCAGGACAAGAAAGGGTTAGAAATAGCCTGCTTAATGGGGCGCCTGGGTGGCTCAGTCAGTTGAGCGTCCAACTTCGGCTCAGGTCATGGTCTCGCAATTTGTGAGTTTGAGCCCTGCGTCGGGCTCTGTGCTGACAGCTTGGAGCCTGGAGCCTGGAGCCTGCTTCGGATTCTGTGTCTCTCCATCTCTCAGCCCCTCCCCTGCTCATGCTCTGTGTCTGTCTCTTAATAATAAATAAATGTTAAAAAAATAAATAAAATAAATAAAAAAAGAAAGAAATAGCCTGCTTAAGGTCTGATGGCCAGAATGGAGCAGGACAGAAAAGCAGGTTTCTGGCCCCTATTTCCACGCTGGTCTCACTCTCCATCATCTGATAAATAGTATCCTAAAGGATTTAGGACTGTTGTTCCTAAAGGCACCAAAATTATAGTTTAAAATTTAAATTCAGATGATGTTTATTCAAAAAAAGTTATTTCTATATCCTTCGTATTTCTGAAAGAAGTATTTCTCTACAAATAATGATCTTGAAAGCTTGGCATATACATATAAAGAGGTTCCCATCTCAATTAAATCTATAATTCACTGATCGTTTTTTTATAATGTGGTTTTCATCACCCCAGAAAGCATCACTTCTTTCCATCTGTCTTACAGATAAAGTAAGAGATACATAATCCTTTGGAGCTGGTGCTGGCAGGCTGGACCCATTTGTTCACTTAGAAGGGTTTTTTGTTTGTTTGTTTGTTTTTTAAGTAAGTTCCACGCCAAATGTGAGGCTCGGACTCATGACCTGGAGATCAATAGTCGGATGCTCTTCTGACCGAGCCAGCCAGGTGCCACTCACTTTGAAGTTTTTTAATGATTCACAGACCCCTACCTCTGGGTCCTCAGCATCAATCTGGTTTAAGTGGATGTCTCCTGTCGTGAGCCACTGGAAAACAACATCCTGGATTTAAAAAACAAACACAGGGTTACACTTGGTTATTTGAGAAAACCAAAGTGGGACTAGATAACTACATCAATTAAGAAAAAATGATAAAGGGAAAAAGACTATACAGCAGTGATTCAAAAAAAAAGAGTAACCACCATTCCCTTGGTGAAATCATACGAATTCAAAGTTTTCTTCAGCCTAATGTCACTTTTACTACTGGAAAGTTATTATTTGTCTTAGGGCACTTTCACCTCTAACCACAGGCCAAAATTTATTAAAACTTGCTCATGATCAATCCCAAAACAACTCCTGTTTAAATGTGCCCATGACAGGGGTACCTGGCCGGCTCAGTCAGAAGAGCATGCAACTCTAGATCTTGGGGTCATGAGTTCGAGTCCCACGTTGGGTATAAAGATTACTTAAAAAAATAAATTAAAAAACTGGGACGCCTCGGTGGCCCAATCAATTGAGCATCCAACTTCAGCTCAGGTCATAATCTCACAGTTGGTGGGTTCGAGCCCCATGTTGGGCTCTCTGCTATCAGTGCAGAACCTGTTTTGGATCCTCTGTTCCTCTCTCTCTCTGCCCTTCCCACAATCATACACTCTCTCTCAAAAATAAATAAACATTTTAAAACAAATAAATAAGGGGCACCTGGGTGGTTCAGTCGGTTGAGCGTCTGACTTTGGCTCAGGTCATGATCTCACGGTTTGTGAGTTTGAGCCCCGTATCGGGCTCACTGCTATCAGCCTGTGAGCACAGAGCCCTCTTTGGATCCTCTGTCCCCTTCTCTCTGCCCCTCCCCCGCTTGTGCTCTCCCCCCAACCAAATTATTTAAATAAATAAATAAATCACTTTAGAAAATAATTTTAAAATTATTTCAAAAAAAAATGTGCTATAAAGTAGACTGTATCGGGGCGCCTGGGTGGCTCAGTGCGCTGGGCATCTGACTCTTGATTTCAGCTCGAGTCATGGTCTCACAGGGGATCTCATGGGGTCTCAGCTGGGATTGAGCTCCACGTTGGGCTCCATGCTGATGGTGCAGAGCCTGCTTGGCATTCTCTCTCTCTGCCCCTTTCCCACTCATTTTCTCTCTCTCTCACTCTCTCAAAATAAACAAACTTAAAAAAAAAAAGAAAGTGGACTATATCTAGATACCCCTGAAATGTGTCTAGAGACACTAGAATTTCATGTAGATTCCACAGAAACAAGATCTTAATCAATCTCTCAATCCAGTAACAGTCCTTGAGGCTGAAGGAATTTGTTCCATTAATGAAAAAGTTCAGGGGACCTCCTTCCTCTAGCAAGTGAGTCACCAGAATCACACCAATGTCCAGCTCTGGCACCCACCGTCTGTCATTCTTCACAGGACATGTTTCCACCACACAAAGCTGACAAACAACTGCAATGCCTTTACCTCATTCCCCACATCAACCAGTGACCAGTCCTGTCATAACCCCTCCTGACACCGCTCCTGCCAGCCGGCCCTTCCCCTCATTCTCGCCTTCCCTACCTTCACTCATGTCAGCGTCCCTTGCTGCCTGGCTGACTCTACCAACCTCATAACTGACTCCACCTCCTCTCTCTCACCTGCCACATGCCTGACAGAAGAGTTTTTCTGAAACACAGATCTGACCGTGCTCAAGGCTGCTGGACACTCTACATGGGCTCTCCACAGCTTTCTGCAGAAAGTTCAAGTTCCTGGGCTTTACGTGTGAGGCCCTGGTTGAGCTTACTCCTCACCTCCAGGGTTGGCTCCCACCCCAATTTGGCATGCTTGAAAACATTCACCATATCCTTCCCTTCTCTTTTCTTTTTCTAAAGAGGGAGACAGAGAACACCTGTGAGGGAGGGAGAAGGGCGAGAGAGAAAGAATCCTAAGCCCCATGCTCAGAGGGGAGCCCAATGTGGGGCTTGATCCCATGACCCTGGGATCATGACCCAAGCCGAAATCACTCAACTGACTGAGCTACCCAGATGCTCTTTACCTCATCCTTCTAAACATATGTCTCTGTCTCTCATGCTCTCTCTCAATGTACTATAAACTTTTTCAAAGCAGTGACTATGCCTGACTCAACTTTGTATCCTTAGTGTGAGGAACTGAGCTGAAGAGCTGTTCTCTATTTTGTTACTATCTTTTTTTTTTTTTAAGTTTATTTATTTCTTTTTAGTAATCTCTGCACCCAGTGTGGGGCTCGAACTCACGACCCCAAGATCAGGAGTTCCATGTTCTTCCGACGGAACCAGCCAGGCACCCCTGAAGAGCTGGTTTTATTTTTTATTTTTTATTTTTTTAATTTTTTTTTTTCAACGTTTATTTATTTTTGGGACAGAGAGAGACAGAGCATGAACGGGGGAGGGACAGAGAGAGAGGGAGACACAGAATCGGAAACAGGCTCCAGGCTCTGAGCCATCAGCCCAGAGCCTGACGCGGGGCTCGAACTCACGGACCGTGAGATCGTGACCTGGCTGAAGTCGGACGCTTAACCGACTGCGCCACCCAGGCGCCCCTGAAGAGCTGGTTTTAAATGAATAGATGAACTTAGCAGTATTTTTTTTAATGACATGAAAATCATACACATTATACATTAATGTGATGAGAGAGAAGAGCTTACCATGATTTTGCTGTTTTCTTCTTTATCCAAATATTGGTCACTGAACATGTGACAGGAGCCAAGAACTGCCAGCTTCCCCCCCTGGTTCTGTTGATGACAAAGTAGTGTCACATAGATCGTGAAATGCACCCCAAGCATCCTGGTCTCCAACAACTCATCATCAGAATCATGTGAGCAACTGTCTTATATACTAAGTGCCAATTCATATCAGGATTTTAATGGTCTAAAAATATCAACTATGACCACAACTACATTCCCACATGCTTCTCATTTTAGACACTTCCATATCCTTCTATTTGACTTTAACAAAAAAGCAATGTGAACTGGTTCTACAGTATTTTCCCAGTTAACTTGTAAACGAAGATTAGAATTTTAAAGGAAAAAAATATCCAAAAGCAACCTGTAAAGATCTAAAGATATTTTAGAGTACCAAAAGACAGTGTTTAAGATCCAAACGGAACACTAATCCACGAGCAAGAAATATTCATAAAAGAAAGAATCGGTTAATAAGAAAACACTTTAGTGACTTAAAAAAAATCAAAACAATATTTTTGCTGATCAGATTAATAAATATGAAAAAGATGGCTATCAACAGCGTTGGTCAAGTCTCAGTGAAATAAGTTCTTTCACACATTACTGCTGAAACTGTCAACATACGCAACACAGCAGGTAAGACTCTCCGGACAATTTTACAGTCATAATCACAAAAAGTGAGAAATCCAAATGTTCACCACAGAAGAAGTGGTTAAGAATAACAGAACTCCTCCAGTGGTGAAGTTATAGTGACACAGGGTTTTCAGTGACATGGAAGAATGCTTTTGTCATAACATTAGGTTAAAAAAAAAACAGTATACCAGACGCTGTACAGTCACCCTAGCGTAAAGCCCATGAAGCAAACCAGCAAACATAAGCCAAAGCAAAATGATCAAGACATCAGTTTTGTACTGAGAGGCATTCTTTTTTTTTCTATCATGACTGTATTTTCAATTTGTCTACAATGAGCATAAATTACTTTTGTAATGGGAAAAACAGCGCAATGTTCAAACTGCAAAACAAATGCGGTTTTTCTAGCAGCATCAGGGAATTGGCACAGCTGTAAGGTACTATGAAAGAAGGACTCTCAAGAGATACAAATAGACAAATTCTATAAATAAAACAAAATTTGCAAAACGAACTGTGACTTGTACCACATTAAAAGCAAATGTCTCATAGGAAAAATAACACTATTGCTATAACACAACCATTAAAAACACATCAGTTACTGAGAACAGGAAGTGAATCTGGTGGAAACGCACAGAAAGAATGGGGGAGCGCCGAGTGAACTCTGCTGCGATTTGAACTGACATATGTAACTAAATACAGGAAGAGGAAAGGACTTTCCTTCTTACTACTACCCACAGTTAGGCCTAGAATTTTTCTTTAATATTATTTTTTTCCCTACCTCCTTTATTTCAAATAGATTACAGATCTTCCTTTAATCCTTTTATTCTGTCCGATGGAGATCCTATGGAGATCCTACCGTTGTCTTCAGCTTCCTTTTCCAGCTTTTGTCTATAATTTGTTCCAGTTAAATAAGAGTATATCTACTCAAGGACTGATTTGCTCTTTCGATATTATTGAGTCTATCCTAGTAAAACACCTAGAAAAGATCATGACAAGCTCAAGAAGGCAATGGCCCTGGGCAAGGAGACAGCACTGCTCCCCCCCTTCCACTGGTTTATCTCACAAACTTAAAAGTGACAGGCAACATCCTCTCTGAAAGATTGTATTTATAAGGTAGGACTAAACACCTGTTAGGAAAACAGGCTTTAAATAGTTAGGCAATGGGCAGATGATAATCTCATGAGTTCAAGAAGAATCACCACAGTTAGCATAGAACTCTGTATCTAATAGATGCTTCATAAAAATCCACTAATTAAGCCAGGTAGAATCTCTGTGTTAAAAAGTAAAAAAATAATTATAGTTCTGGTATTACACTACCAGAGGCCCCTTAAGACAGTGTCTCATTACTTTTGTGCCTAAGTGACAGTTTATGTAGACCAATTATTTCCACATCTTAAATCATTTAATACTTTAATTTTAAAGAAATATTTCCAGTTTTTTGGGAGAGAATAACAACCATAATAACTATTTTGAATTTTGTCTAAATATCACTTTCAAACACAGCATAGATATTTATTTACTTTCTAATAAAATGAGGTCAGAGCTTTTAAATATGGAAGGGAAAAATACCTAAATCCCACAAAGAAAAATAGGATATGAGGAACTAAAGAAAAACTGGGAGGTCAGCTGGTGATTGGTAGACAAATAAAGGTGAATTCAGCAAAACACGAATTAAAAGGCAGTGGCGGGGCACCTGGGTGGCTCGGTTGAATGTCTGACTTCGGCTCAGGTCATGATCTCATGGCTTATGGGTTCAAGCCCCCCATCGGGCTCTGTGCTGACAGCTAGGAGCCTGGAGCCTGCTTCAGATTCTGTGTCTCCGTCTCTCTCTGCCCCTCCCCCACTCATGTTCTGTCTCTCTGTTTCTCAAAAATAAATATTAAAAAAAATTTTTTTAAGGCAGTGGATAAGTGGGGTCGCAATGAGAGGGGCTATGTCCTCTGGGACTACATGCTCCCACATTTTGTGGGGTCTCCAGGATGACAACTAGTCTTCTGACATGTTGCTCTGGGACAAACTAAAATAAAGGCAGCACAATTCTGTGTGTTTTGGTATAGTTTGTTAACTCAACCTTTCCCTGAATGGGTCCTCTTACACTCAGAATGACAGCCTGTAGTTACAGACGGTTATAATATAGACAGCCTCATGCTACAGTGGAATAGCTGTGGATTTAGAATGATAAGAGCTGGGTTTAAGTCTTGACTCCATCGATTATTGGACGATCTGCTATTTCCCCATAAGTATAGTTAATTGAAGTACTACCTCACAGGGCTGTTGTAAAGACCAATGAGAAAATACATGAAACCCCTCTGGAAATAGTAGTTTTTATTATTTCAATAATAAAAATAACATATCCACCCATATCTAAGAAAGGCTGTACCTTCGAGTGATAGAAAGCCAGAATGGGTCTGTTCAGCGGGAAACAGACAGAGCCTGTGGACAGAACAGCCACTGCTGGTTTCATGACACTCAACGTGGCACCAAAAGGATAGACAAAGGTGAGAGCCCTGTAAGAAATGAAAGAAATCATCAAAATTTTTTAAAAAATGAATAAAAATTTTTTGAACATAATCTCAGTGCTTCTTGAACAATTCAAAATCAAACACAAAATTAAAAAAAAAAACACGTAAAAAAAATTTTCTCTAAGCTTTAGTTTGTTAACTCAAAAACTGGTATAACTCTAGCTACTGGTTTAATAAAGCATTTAAAAATATATCAATGTAAATTAACAACTTCTCATTGTATGTGTAAATGACTGTAACTAGAAGAACTAAAGAAATCCCTATGGAGGAGGAGGAGGAGGAGGAAGAGGAGTCTCATCTAAGAGCTGAACTAGAGCTATAAATGAGCTTGCTCTGTGTGACAATGTCTTCCAGGTAAACATTTTCCTCTTCCTTAGAGATCTGACTGGTGTTATCTCCAGGAATGAGTGGCTGTCATTAGAAGGCTGTGTTACCAGTGAGTACTTATGTGAATAAAGACCTGCTACGCAGACCTGCCTTGGAGCCGTTCCCCTACTGTGTCCTAACAAGACCTAAGAGTATCTAGAGTGAATCAGTCTGACTTGAGGCAATGTACTCCTGGAAAGGGTATAGGATGGTCGAGGAGGGGGGGAGGGGCGGGTAAGGGTGGGATGCAGACCCTGCAGTATGGACAACCCCTGCAGGAGGGGTTAAGGTTTTACTGAAAGTAAGATGGAGCTCTGCAAAGGTAGTTATTTGAAGGAAGTGCTCTCAGAATGGAGAGCAACAGGAATCTTATAACAAAGCATAAAGTTAGAAATCGGCAGGGGGTGGGGGGAAGCACCCATGAAGAGCTCCCTATAAAGATAATGTTAATTTTCCTTTCTCTTAGACCAAGCTAAAAGAATTTTCTTTTTAGCTTAAGTTCACAATGATTTCCTGCTAGTGTTAAGTCTTCCCCTCCCTTCAGTCAAGTCTCACCTATCCCTCTGACTTCTGTGTCATATTGTGGGTGAGAAGTGGCACCTGCCCCACATTCTCCATTCTCCCCTTTTCATCCCTACCCAAGCAGTAGCCCAGGGAAGGGGACCATAGGCCATGAATCCTAGGCCAGAAGCAGAAATAAATGAACAGTTGACGGGGCGCCTGGGTGGCTCAGTTGGTTAAGCGTCCGACTTCAGCTCAGGTCACGATCTTGCGGTCCGTGAGTTCGAGCCCCGCGTCGGGCTCTGGGCTGACGGCTCAGAGCCTGGAGCCTGCTTCCGATTCTGTGTCTCCCTCTCTCTCTGTCCCTCCTCCACTCATGCTCTGTCTCTCTATGTCTCAAAAATAAATAAACGTTAAAAAAAAATTTAAAAAAAAAAAAATGAATAGCTGCCATGCAGGAAGAAAAGGGATGTGGGGAAAATGGTTACATGGATGTCGGTGCATATCCTTGTCCCACACTTTCCCCAAACGCACTGTAAGGAGATGATTCGCAAGGAGGAAGGGAGAACGGACACTTGAGTCATATGATGAAAACTGTCAGCTATTATTTATACTCCTCTATTTCTTTTATTATTACTAAGAAATCAATCAGACTGACATTTTGATAAGACTTTGAACATAAGGCTATACACCCATGCAAAAAACAAAAACAGGACTTTTCCAAACCACACACGAATGAGTAAGATTAGCAGACTGAATAACTGGGAAAGTGTATTCCCAACTTTAAATGTAAGGCCTTAGGGCCTTATATGTAGAGGTCCTAAGGTGGGAATGAACGTAGTGTATTTAAGGAATTGAAACAAAGCCGGTGAGGCTATGGCTGAGAGAAGGGAAAAGGGACATGATAGAATATGGGCAAAATGAGAACCTGAGACTCCAATAGGTCAAGATATCTCCAAACATAAAGCACAACTAGTTCTCCACATTTCAAAGCCTGCCCAGAAAGTGCTGCTTCCAGGATGACCCAGAAAATAACCAACCAGCCCTCTGCCCTTCACAACTGAGGACATAATAATGCAAAAGCAGGTAAGATACTATGTCATGTGCCTTACCAAGCACTTCTACAAGTATGGCCTCACTAGATTTTCCCAACAACTTTGTAAGATTCATATTGTCTCCATTACACAGACATGGGAACAGAAGCTAAGAGTAACTTGCCTGGGTCACCTTGCAAGTAAGACACAAAAATAAAAATTTTTACCTCCAAGTCCAAGTGCTTTTACCTACACCAACTGGATAAGCTGACACAAAGCTTAAGAATTAGATTATGATAGGGGCGCCTGGGTGGCGCAGTCGGTTAAGCGTCCGACTTCAGCCAGGCCACGATCTCGCGGTCTGTGAGTTCGAGCCCCGCGTCAGGCTCTGGGCTGATGGCTCGGAGCCTGGAGCCTGTTTCCGATTCTGTGTCTCCCTCTCTCTCTGACCCTCCCCCGTTCATGCTCTGTCTCTCTCTGTCCCAAAAATAAAATAAAAAACGTTGAAAAAAAAATTAAAAAAAAAAAAAAAAAAAAAAAAAAGAATTAGATTATGATCCAGACACCTGGGTGGCTCAGTCAGTTGAGGATCTGACTTTGGCTTAGGTCGTGATCTCACAGTTTGTGAGTTTGAGCCCCGCATCGGGGCTAGCTGTTGTCAGTCTGTCAATGCAGAGCCCACTTCAGATCTTCTGTCTCCCCCTCTCTCTCTGCCCCTCCCCTGCACAGTGAAGGAAACAATCAGCAAAACTAAAAGCCAATGGAATGGGAGAAGATATTTGCAAACGACATATCAGATAAAAGGTTACTATCCAAAATCTATAAACTCAACACCCAAAAAACAAATAATCCAGTAGAGAAATGGGCAAAAGACATGAATAGACACTTTTCCAATGAAGACATCCAGATGGCTAACAGACACATGAAAAGATGCTCAACATCACTCATCATCAGGGAAATACAAATCAAAACCACAATGAGATACCACCTCACACCTGTCAGAATGGCTAACATTAACAACTCAGGCAACAACAGATGTTGGCGAGGATGTGGAGAAAGAGGATCTCTTTTGCACTGCTGGTGGGAATGCAAACTGGTGCAGCCACTCTGGAAAACAGTATGCAGGTTCCTCAAAAAATTAAAAATAGAACTACCCTACAACCCAGCAATTGCACTACTAGGTATTTATCCAAAGTATACAGGCGTGCTGTTTCGAAGGGACACATGCACCACAATGTTTATAGTAGCACTACTGACAATAGCCAAAGTACAGAAAGAGCCCAAATGTCTGTCGGCTGATGAATGCATAAAGATATGGTAAGTATATACAATGGAATATTACTCGACAATATAAAAGAATGAGATCTTGCCATTTGCAACAACATGGATGGAACCAGAGTGTATTACGCTAAATGAAATTGGTCAGTCAGAGAAAGACAAATATCATATGACTTAACTCGTATGTGGAATTTAAGACACAAAACAGATGAACATAGGGGCGCCTGGGTGGCTCAGTCGGTTAAGTGTCTGACTTCAGCTCAGGTCATGATCTCATGGTTCGTGAGTTTGAGCCCCGTGTTGGGCTCTGTGCTGACAGCTCAGAGCCTGGAGCCTGCTTCAGATTCTGTATCTTCCTCTCTGTCTGCCCCTCTCCCACTCATGCTCTGTCTCTCTCACTCTCAAAAATAAATAAACATTTAAAAAAAAATTAAAAAAAGAAAAAAACACATGAGCATAAAGGAAGGGAAGCAAAAATAATATAAAAACCGGGAGGGGGACAAAACATAAGAGACTCTTAAATACAGAGAACAAACTGAGGGTTGCTAGAGGGATTTTGGGTGGGGGGACAGGCTAAATGGGCAAGGGGCATTAAGGAGGATACTTGTTAGGATGAGCACTGGGTGTTATATGTAGGTGATGAATTACTGGATTCTACTCCTGAATTTATTGTACTATATGTTAACTAACTTGGACATAAATTTTAAAAAATTAGATTATGGTTCTTGAATATCAATAATATTAACTCTATGATATATATTGCCATACGTTTTTCCCCTTTACTTTACCTTGGTTTTATCCTAAGAAAGATCTTCCCTACTCTAAGATTATAAAATATTCGCCCATACTTTTTTTGTAGTGCTTTTATGGTTTTATATTTTTAACATTTAAACTTTTAATCCATCTGAAATATATGAGTGTGTTGTGAAAATGGAAATATTTTGTCAAATGGTTACCCACAATTGTGCTATCCATTCTCCAATAGTTTGTAACGCCACTTTTACTATAAACTAATAATTCCCACCTCTCATATATATTGAGTCTGATTCTAATTTATTTATTTTTCACTATTTCTGTGTTAGTACCACATTATTTTAATCACTAGAGTTTTATAATATGCTTTAAGTCCATAAAATGTTCAAGTCCTATGGGGTGAAATAACTCAAAATAGAAAGGTAAACTGGAAAAAATATCTGCAACACAGGGAAGTCTTATAAATGCATAAGAAAAGACAAACCATCACAATAAAAATGGGCATAAAGTAGTGAAGAGGAAATTCACAGAAGAAATGCAATCAGCCAAAAGATTTTAAAGGTCATCCTACTCAGTAATAATCAAAGAAATGCAAATTAAAAGAAAGAGATATCACCTTCACTAGAATACTGCAAGCTGGCAAGAGAGGAAAAAGGAGCACGTTCATAGGGACAATAAGTGCTATAGACTACCTGGAGGGCAATTTACCGAAGTATCACATTTGGCAATGCATCAGTTGGAAAACCCTTGACCCAGAGGTTCTAATGCTATGAATCTAGCCTTACTAAAATATCTGTATAAGTGCACAAAAATTGTACATACAAAGACATTCACCAAGTGCTTCATTTATAGTAACAAATATAAAATTCTGTTTGTAATATCAACATGGAGCAGAAGTTCAGAGTACAGGCCATGGAGCAGAAGTTTAAAACTAAGTTCTGACACTTATTAGTCAAGTGAGCTTGGGCAATTAACCTCTCTGGTATCTCGTCTATAATCTTAGTGTGTTGTTGTGATGATTAGAAAGAGGTAAAAATTCCTGTCACAGAGTAAGTGTTCAATAAACGTTAGGTTTAACTATTAAAACAAAATATCACCAGGGCTCCTGACTGGCTCAGTCAAAAGAGCATGCAACTCTTGATCTTAGGGTCATGAGTTCAAGCCCCACGTTGGGGGTAGAGATTAAGTAAAAACTTTAAAATAAATAAATGAATACATAAATACATAAAGCAAAATGTCATAAATGACCTAAATGTTCAATAATAGGAGATTGGTTAGATAACTTAGAATAACTCAAATTTAATCTAGTCATTAAAAGGATATGGTACCTATCTGTATTTTTATATATGAAAAAAATCTAGAAATCTAAATACCATAGTATTAAGAATAATTGTCTTGGGGCGCCTGGGTGGCTCAGTCGGTTGAGCGTCCGACTTCAGCTCAGGTCACGATCTCGCAGTTTGTGAGTTCGAGCCCCGCATCGGGCTCTGTGCTGACAGCTCGGAGCCTAGTGCCTGCTTCGGATTCTGTGTCTCCCTCTCTCTCTGCCCCTCCCCCACCCACACTCTGTCTCTCTCTCCTTCAAAAATAAATAAACATTAAAAAAAAAGTAAAAAAAAAAGAATAATTATCTTTGGGGAAAGGAGCATACAATTTACAGTGGAGGGCTTCTATTTTCTTCCTTTGAACTATTCACAATGTTTTTTTTGGTAAGAATGACTTTTGTAATCAGAAATGAAAACTCTTCACTTTGAAAAAGAAAACTCTTTAAAATGATAAATACATCCTCTTTAGGTAGCCTCAGAAAACACACTCACTGGGCATTGTTTCCACTGCTCTCCTCATCAATGATTCCAGGCACAGCCTTCCCTGCAGCTCGGCTGATTTCCCTTGAAGAAAAAAAATCTAGTAAACAAAATATTTTTAGAATTTCACACCCCATTCATTAATAATAAGTATGAATGAACTGCAAGCATTTTTCAGACTTGTTCAAAATGTAATTCTTGAAACTTAAATAAAGGTACATCTATACACCTACACCACTTTGTGTAGCTTGCAAAAGTTAACATTAAAATATGAGGATCAGTGCTTTCTTGACTCCTGAGGGAAGGATCAATATACTAGACCACATTCTAGACTAGACCCACATTCTAGTCCTATATTCTAGACTCCATATCATCAGACTCAGCAGAGTGCCTGGCATGTAGCGAATTCAAGCGTGGAATGAAAATTTTTGAATATAGGGAAAAGCTCACAGAGGCCACCTGATGGTGTTCCTCTCATGCATTCATTTCCCACTTCGCCAAAGCCCCTAATTTATCCTCTAAGATCCAGTAAATCAGAAAAAAAATTAACTTCATCCCAGGCTCCAGGGGTAGAGAATATGACCTCGCCATACCATCAGGGTATTCTATGTCTCCTGCCACAGTGACCAGTTCAGGATGGGCATGTGGCCTAGGCCAGCTCCACCAGAGCAAACTGCAGGACTACTCTTGCTGGGAACGCTGTGACCAAGACAGGCTCTCATGATGTGGCGTGCAGATATAAATTTGGGAACTGCTAAAACTATTGAGCCCACACACAAAGGAGAGCAACGCCAAGAGAACTGGAGAGCAATGGAACTGGAGCCCGACAACATCATGAATTTTCAATCCACACCCTAACCCTGCCCTATTTCTGGGCTTTTCAATGACATGAATCAGTAAAGTCTCTTTATTGTTTAATCCCATTTGAATAGGGTTTTCTGTGCTTATAGCTGAGTGCATTAACTGACAAAAAGGTGAATGTGGAATAAGGTTTCAAAAGATGGGAGGAATGTAACTTGAGGAATGAGAAGTAATACAATAAAATAAATTACAATATAGTGAAATAAAACAAAAAGGCAAGAAAGGGCCAGCGAAAAGAATGTGTGAGAAGAGAGGAGAGAAGATAGGAATTATTTGTAAAAACATTTCTGCTTTCAACATGCTTACCTATTCAAGACTCCATTGGAAACCAGAGCTTCTTTAGGATGGAAATACTTATAATATACATTTCTAACCACAGCATCTTTAAAGGGCAAAGAGAGGAAGTTGCACCTTAATTAGAAATAGGTTTGATATCAGATGAATACAAACTTGACCTGTAAGAAACCCTGGAACTCTGTTGCAATTCCTCCCACTTTATAAATGGAAAAAGCCCCAGAAGCCTCAGACCGCCACTGAGATCAGAATGCCGGACCATGCACCCTCAGCCCAGGGCTCTTCCCATTGTACTATTAGGTCCAGAGGACTACAGTATGTATAATAAATAGGAAACGGCTACCTCTACTAAAATGATAATAATTACCATTATTAATCATGATTCCATATTCTTCCAGGAGAAAGTTAATATTGGTGTCGTATCTGGATTCCCCACCCTCTCCTAGCATCACAAGGATATCACCACCACCATCAAGGTATTTCTTCAGGACTTCAAACTACATAAAAGAAAAAAAAAAATCTATGAATATACCCCAAAGACTTCTGTCCAAAGTACTATGAAGAAAAATAAATAAATCTGTGAGGCACTTAAATATAAACATCTGTAAGATATATAAAATTTACTCTCTATGTAGGATTTCAAGCTTGTTTTTAAGTACAAAGTTCCAAAATACTCAAACTGAATTGACATTTTCCACACTGACTATCTGGAAAGCAAACTCAAAGTGGAAAGTATTAGCTAAAAGAAGCTCACAGGTCATTGAGCAGCATCCCCGGTCTCAATCTACCAGATGCCAATTGCACCTACCCTCTCCTGCCAACAACCAACGAGGTCTTCAGACATGGCCAAATGTCCCCTGGGGCCAGGGGAGAGTGTGTAGAAAAAAATCACCCATGGTTGAACACTATCGCTCCAGACCATACCTTGCCCTGCCAGCCACGGACTCAGGATGAGAGTATTGTACACCACCCCCAGGGAGCAATTCTGGTCAAGTCACTGACTGATCAAGCCCTAGTGAGAAATGCATGGCATCTGCTTATCTTCTAGGAAGCTCTCTCTTGTTTTCACAAAGCTAGAGAAGGGAGAAAAATCTAGGGCTGACCTTGCTGACCCAGCCTGAGAAAACCTGGGGTGAGTGGTCTAGACCAATAGTCCCTCAACTTTCCTCAAGCACCCCAACAGCAAATAATGTGAAAAGTAAAGTATGTATATTTATATAATTATAGAACATCCTCCCAAAAAGGAAAAATGTGAAGGATAATAAAGATATGACAAATATCATTTCCCCCTGGCACCTCAGTGATTGATCACACACATCCCACTTTGGAAACCACTGGCCCAGCCCAGCTTTGCTACAGACAAACCTTTGTGCTCTTGCACACTCCCTGGATTTCCTTCTCTCTCCCAGCCCCCCAAATATAGAAGACATAGTGCAACAGTTAACGTCACCAAGGGGGCTTGCTCCCAAATGAGACATAATTTCACAGATCCTGAACTCTGCACAAAACTGTGCCCTTCATGGGGATCCTACATACCTATTTAGCCTTTGTTTCAAAATGTGGAATATCAAGAGGTGCTCTAATGTATGTATGCTCAAGCAGTAACAAACTGATATTCTTCTAGTGTTTATACACCAAAACATTGACAATTTGAAGTACACGTGTTCTTTTATAACTCATTTTTTTTAACTACATTACAGTTGAGACACTTTTTTCAATGGTGGTGGGTTATATTACCTGGGCTTTTCAATTCAGAATAATAAAGGTGTATGTAAGTGATGAATCACTGAATTCTACTCCTGAAACCAATGTTGCACTGCATGTTAACTAAAATTTAAATTAAAAATAAAATAAAATAAAAAAGTTAAAAGTGCTTCTGCCTTTCCTTCCTACCTCGTTCCACCTCTAAAGTGAAGGCAAGGTGCCAGGAACTGGTCTGGTGTGAGAACATTTTATTAGGCTAAATATGCCTCTCAAGGAATTCTATCATTTGGAAGCCACTGCCTTCCATCTCTAAGAGCTCGAAGTAAGGTTTGACCTAGTGCCTGTTCCCTCTTGGGGAAAGGACCAGGCACCTATCTCTGACCCTCTTTCCAGATGCCCTGGCTTTCCTGACACTGCCTGCTCCTCAGCAAAACCTCCTCACGTCTCTTTGTCTTCACTAGCTGGAGAAGGGAAGTTGGCGGGGGGGGGGGAGAAGGGAGGTAGCGTGTAGCGTGAGGCCACTCCAAATCAACGGGGAATATGGAATATAGTATTCCTTTGCAGGCCACTGCACACTGTGTGTACATTTCCCTCAGGCTCTCACTGGGTGGGGGCAGCTGGCCACCTCCATGCTCCTAATAGGAATTCCTGTTCCTTCTCTCAATGAACCTGATCAGTTATGTCTCTTCTCAGGTGACAAGGTGGCCTTGCAGTTGGGTCAACAAACAAAAGAACAGAAATGCTTCCCTGTGGACCTCCTCCCTATGTCCCCATCCAAAGTCAGAGCAGAAGACTGGACCACACCGGTGCCACCCTGCCACCACCTCCCTACTCCCCACAACCATCCCTGAGCACCAAAGCACTTTCACATCTCTGTGAGAAAGGCTCTTGCTGTGTTCTGGGGTTTCTGTTTAGTTGTGGTAAAATACACATAACATAAAATTTACCATCTTAACTATTAAGTAGTGTTAAGTAGTGTTAAGCACATTCACATTATTTGCAACCATCACCACAATCCATCCCTAAAACTCTTTTCATCTTGCAAAACCAAAGCTCAAGACCCATTAAACAACTCCCCATTTCCCCCTCCTCGAACACTTGGCTACCTCGATTTTTTTTTCTTTTCGTTTATTTATTTAAATTCAAGTTAGTTAACATACACTGTAGTACTGGTTTCAGAAGTAGAACCCAGTGATTCATCATTTACATATAACACCCAGTGCTCATCCCAGCAAGTGGCCTCCTTAAAGCCCATCACCCATTTAGCTCATCTCCCCACCCACCTCCCTCCAACAACCCTCACAGTTTGTTCTCTATCCTTAAGAGTCTCTTATGGTTTGTTTCTCTGTTTTTATCTTATTATTCCTTCCCTTCCCCTATGTTCATCTGTTTTGTTTCTTAAATTCCACATATGAATGAAATCATAGGATATTTGTCTTTCTCTGACTTATTTCCCTTAGCATAATACACTCTAGTTCTATAGAGACTGAAGATGACAGAAAGAAATGGAAAAAACATTCCATGTACATGGATTGGAAGAACAAAGACTGTTAAGATGTCTATACTACCCAAAGCAATGTACACATTCAATGCAATCTCTATCAAAATACCACAATTCTAACTTTATATGAATTTGACTATTCTAGATATGTCGTATAAATGGCATCATACAGTACTGGTCTTTTTGTAACTGGCTTATTTCACTTAGCCTAACATCCTCAATATTCACCCATGGTGTAGCATGTATCAGAATTGCCTCTCTTTTTAAGGCTGAATAGTAATTTATCACATGTATGCCACATTTTGTTTATCCATTCATCTGTTGGTAGACTTAGGTTGCTTCTGCCTGTTGGCTATTGTGAACAATGCTGCTTTAGACATGAATGTACAAATAGCTCTTTGAGATTCTGCTTTCAATTTTTTTGGATATATATCTAGAAGTAGGATTGCTGGATCATATGATAATTCTATTTTTAATTGTTGAGGCACTGCCATGCTGTTTTCCATAATGGCTGTGCCATTTTACCTTTTCATCAACAGTGCACATGGGTTCCAATTTCTCTACATTTTTACCAATACTTGTGTTCTGGGTTTTACGTTTATCTTTGTCTACTCTATGAAATAGAATTAAAAACAGCTTAAATTTAAAAGGAATTTTCCTATTTTCAAATGTGGCAAACAAGTATGGCTAGTATTTAATTAGTCTCAACTATGCGTCTGGCACTTTATATGCATTATCTCAGTTAATGATCACAACAACTCCACGATGAAAAAAGAGATGAAAGTGATTACCTTAAGGTGATACAGTGTATGGTGAAGTGGGATTCATATCCGGAATTTCAGAGCTCATCTGCCAACCATCTCATTGTATTTCTTCTTTTTGGATATTACTTACCTCAGCTGCAGTAAATTTTTCCCTTGGCCCAGCTGTAATCCACAGTTTCACCCCAATTAGCTTCTCAGATGTGATTTCATCTTTTAAACTAGAAATAGGATTTTTAAAGTGTTAGATCCATAATTTAAAGCAATTTATGAACTACTCTAGCCTCTAGACTGTATGGAACCAGAGGCCACAGAGGCCCAGAGATGAAGGGATTTAGAGGTATCAGGTACAGCCTCTCTCCCAAAGTGAGAATCCCCTCTACAGGCTTGTCTGAGATCAGCCTCTGCTCAAATACTTCCCCTAGGCCAAGATGCCCAAATTAAACATACAAGAGTATAAAGAGTCCTCCAACTACTAATTCAATCAACTCTACATTAGTTTGTATAATTACATAGCCTTACCCATTAAGAAAAACCATTTACACACACAACAAAGGCAGAGAGGAATTCTCATCTTTCCTTTCCCTAAACTGAAGTATTGCCCGAAGTTAAAATATGGAGAAAGCCTCTAACCTCTTAAAAAGTTGTGTATGTATAATTAGAATAATTATTTGATTTGTGATTTGGGGGACAACTTAATATACTAATTGCCAACTTTAAAAAAATACGTTTTTATAATAATTTATTTACTTTTTTTTTTTTTTTGAGAGGCAGCGAGCAAGCAGAGGAGAGGGGCAGAGGGAGAGAGAGAACCTCAAGTAGATTCCACGCTCAGTGAGGGGCCCAACGTAGGGCTCAATCCCATGACCCTGGGGTCATGACTGGCGTCGAAATCAGGAGTCGGATGCTCAACCAACTGAGCCACCCAGGCGCCTCTATAATCAATTTATTTACTTCTGAATGTTCTTCATATTGAATTTCTCCTGCCTAAACAACCTCTTACATAAGAAAGTAAAGACTTTCCAATATTACCAGCAGGCTATTGTCATCACTTAGAAAGGAAAACAATATATATGGTCACCTCTGAATCTTCCAATTACTCCGAAGTCTTTTCTGCATGGATTTATAGCCATTGTTGGTGGTAAATACTTCTTTTTTGTACGCATTGAAAAGAATGGTGCTCCGAAGCTCTTTCTCCATGGTTACCTTATGGAAAAAAGAAGAGATCAGAAAAAATGAAACAATAAACAATATTCCAAAAGACCATAAATGGAAAAAATAGTCTTCTTCTAATTTATCAAGAGAGGAAATACAGCTGCAACCTAGTTACCAAATCCCTACAATTCTCAAAGATTGAGAGTGAAATGCATACTCACAGCCGCAGAAACCTGAGGCTATCTCTGGCTTTTGCTTCCTGTCTCTGGCCCTGGCCTTCCCACCAGCCTATTCTCAGGACCCTGACCTGCCATCACCCTACCTTTATGCCCTGAGACCATGATGCCCACCTGATTTCTGACTGCTAACTACTGTTGAGTGTGGGGTATAGCCCTTCAGATTCTTTATTTTTTAATGTTTATTTATTTATTTTGAGAGAAAAAGAGAGCATGAGGGAGGGAGGGGCAGAGAGAAAGGGAGAGAGAATCCCAAACAGGCTCCAAACTGCAGGGCCCCATGTGGGGCTTGAATTCACTAACCATGAGATCATGATCTGTGCCGAAATCAAGAGCTGGACGCTTAACTGACTGAGCCACCCACGCGCCCCTGGTTTAATATTTTTCTAACTGACATTAATTACTTTCATAGATTTACCTGTCTTTAGACTTAGCTTCTAGTAGCTTTTTTGGTTTGGCTTGGTGGAATTTTGGAAGCCAAACAGAGGTTTTAAATTTTTTAGAGTCAATAGTATTTATCTTTTCCTTTCTTGCTTTTGGATTACATGACATATTTAGAAATTTTTTTTTTGCTGTGCTAACTTTACAAATACAATGCTTTCTTCCAGTACTTTGTTATGTGGTTAAGTTAAATTTGGTCTGTTTGGAATTTATCTGGGTGATCAAAATAAGCTTCATTACTGTGTTTTTTTTTTTTAATTACAATAAAGCTGCCTGACATCAAACCATCTTCTTAATGCTGATTTGAAATACCCCTTGACTACATAATAAATCTCTAGAAGTATTTGTATTTGGATCTATTCTGAATTCCATTATTTTCTATCTGCATGTAAGTTCCTGCTCATTTCTATACTATTTTAATTATTATAACTTTATAATATGTTATAATATCTGGTGGTGCTGGAGAACTAATCCTCACTAACTTTTTAGAATTTTCCTGGCTAGTCTCATATTTTTTCTTCCAATTGAACTTTAAAATCATTTTGTAAGCTCAACAAAAACAAACCTCATGATTACAGCACCACTATCTTTTCATGTTCCAACCATCCTTGCACACTATTGTTTTCCCAATGTGTACATACAATACCCTATCCAGCCTTTCTCAGTTAACTAAAAGAAAAGTCTCCATGGTTAGGATAGTGGCTGCATGATCTAGTGCATGATTATGCCCTAATGAACTCCACCACTGCTTTCATGAACATCTTTTCAATTATTTCGCCTTCACAAACCCTATTGGAATTTATACACGTCTGTCTTTGCCGTTATTTCTGCTGTAGGACAAATTCCCAACAATTTCCTAGGATTCCTAGGAAAACGGGATGAGACAATGCTCTCTGATACTCAGCAAGAGAACTAAACAGCCCAGCCACAGGCAACGGAGATTCGAATGCAGTCCGAAGTTCGGGATCCGGGCCTGTATCTGCGGCCTCAGTTTACTTTATCTCATAAGACCTCGATTTTCCACAAGACTGGTCCAGAGGCCCCAGGAACAGGCCGGCGAGGCCCCCGCCAGCTCCCAGGACGCTACAACGGCCATGCCGGCCCATCACAGTCGGAGCCCTTCTTACCTGAGGCCCAGTGACCACCATCTTCACCTGACACCGCCCAGCATCCTGCGGCCAGGTATCCAAGGCCGCTTAGCAACGGCGTAGGCGAGGCAGCGCGCTGGGGAGGCGTGCACTGCGGCGTGGACCTACCTCCGAACCAACGTGATGACGACAGAACGGAAGACGCCATTTCGCCTTGAGCGTCACGGGGCTGGAGGTCAGGGGGCGGAGCTAACGTGGGACTGTACCATTACATTGGTTGAGGGGTAAACCCACACAGAACGTGAATTAACTTTAGGCCAAAAATAAACCCATCTCGTTTCGTACTTTAATATCAAGTATTATTGGAGACTGATACAAGTAGTAGGACCCTGGGGCCCAAACTTCGCTCCACCCTGAGGGAGGAAAGTGAAGGCTTCCGGCGGTGGCGGGTGGGAAATGCCCCATCCTCAACTCCCAAGAGCGCAGGCGCACAGCTCCGGGGCCAATCCGGGCGGAGAGTGGAGGACGGAGTCTAGCTGTCGGAAACGCCAGATGAGAGGTTCTTATACGTGCTGTGGAAGGGTCTCGGCCACTTGGCACCTCGGGAAGCCTTCCCCGCGAGAGATGGACAAGTTTAGTGGTGCGAATGGTCACTCGAGATAGTTCTTCCTCTTTAGTTAGCCCCGCATCTCTGAGCGCCGAAGTGCTAGGCCCAGGATATGACGGTGAACTCGCCCTCTAGGCCTTCCCAGACGGGGAGTTGGACCTTGGCCAGATCCTACCAAACAGTGAAAATATAAACTGCACTAAGGGAGCTGTGAGGGACCAGAGCTAATCTGAAAGGCGCTCCGGATGAGCGGAGTAATATTGATAAGGCATGGGCTGGAGAAGGAACTGCTACACCAAAGAGCCATCGCCATCAAAATGAAAAACCAGGCTCTAGTAACCACCAACAGGCCACAGTTTGTTCCAGGGGAGCCCTTGCCTGCCCTGAGAGTGTGTGGACTGTGTGCAGTGCCGCCGCCTCACCGGCGCAAACGAGCAGAGACACACCACGGTTTTGGTTCACATTTACGTTTGTTACAATCTTCAGTTAAGTACAGAGCAGTAGGAGTCTTAGGAGCTTGAAACACACAACTCTTGTTGCCTTTACACAACTACTGCCACTGCAAAGTTAAAAAGTGAAGAGGATGGTTGAGAATTCTCTTCGTGGAGATGCTGTATTTTGGTGCGAAATTAATACAAATGGAAGTGAGGGGAGCCTGGGTGGCTCAGTTGGTTAAGCATCTGACTCTTGATTTTGGCTCAGATCATTATCTCCTGCATGGTTCCTAAGTTCAAGCCCCACGTGGAGCTCTGTGCTGGCAGCCTGGAGCCTGCTTGGGATTCTCTCTCGCCCTGTCTCTCTGCCCCTCCCCGGCTTGTGCGTGCATGCTCTCTCTCAAATAAGTACACATTTAAAAAAAGAAGAAGTGATACATTCTACTAGAAAGGGTACATAGGGCGTGCCACTCCACAGTTTGGACAGGTCTGGAGTTCTCTGCCTGATGTGCAGTCAGTGTTTCCTATAAAACCAAAGGAGTACCTGCTCAGAGCCTTTCTCCCACTGATGGAGGCTGTAGAAGAGCATGGGTTTTAAAAGCAGCAGCCACCAAGTTCAGCTCTGGCTGTGCCTTGTACCAGCTGGGTGACCTTGGGCAAGTTGCTTAATCTCTCAGTGAATATTTATCTGAAAAGTGAGGTTAATAATTTCTAAATGCTGGTTTCTTGTGAGGATTGTAGATAATGCATGTAAAGATCAGAATGTGCTCAAAAAACATAGGAGAAGTATGATCAATATCATAGTTTTTCTACATTTTTATTTTCTGTCTTGGTGAAAATTTTGTGATTTTACAGTCTTAGAACACATGGAACCATTATGTGTTTCACAACCCATAGTGGGTTGTATACTTGTGACAGTACTATCATGTTTCCAACAATTACACTCTGTTGCTTTTTGCTTTGGGAAGTTGGGGAAATTTTGGCCACTCCCACATCTTGTTCCACACACTTGTCAAATAACAGATACTGCTATGATGGAAATCAAATCACAGTGTTTCAGAGTTCTCAGCACATGCCAAAGGGTAATGGTAACTCTTCCTGACCCAGCTTAGATCTCCAGTAGGTCTGTGTTGGTGTTGTAGGTGTGTTTTCCATGATCTTCCAGCTTCATCCCCCATTATTCCTGGGGCAGGGAGCTGGACAAACACAAATGGAAGAGCAAGAGTGAGATTAACAGGAAAAGACAATAAAACTGCCAGCACACACTGATGTTAAAGTTGTCTCCTTGTCCACAAGCCAAAAACCTAGTAAGCCTACCCTGAAACAGCCGATGAAACACAGGTTTGGGAGCGGGGGCAGGGAAGACTACTTTGCCACTGAAATAAGGCAGCATGATCCATCCTACTCAGTTTTGTGAGTACTGTTGCCGTAGCTACCACATAAAAGCTTCTAGTCCCTCCCTTGAGTCAAACTCTGGCACAGGTGCATCCCCGGGCCACATGCGTGGCCCCAGCAGTAGAGGAGGCTGGGACAGTCAGTATCTAGCATTTTCAGCTACTGTAAGTAGAGGTAATTATTGCCCCCTCATAAAGGCTTATTAGCTAGGACATTCCCTGAATATAGGAAAGGGTTCAGATGCCAGGCAGACAAACCTAATAATAAATGTCCAATACCATCCACAACAAAGAAAGATACCATCAAAAGAGAAAAATAAGAGCATGTTGGGTGATCGCCTATAGGCTTATTACATTTCTGTCATTTTACACGTTGAGTTAAAGATCCAAACACCAAGAGGTCCTTTGGTAGAGAGATCCTGGTTGCCTACTGAACATTTCTCCCTTCTCCCTTAGTATCAGAGCCCTATGTTTTTAGGGGTAGTAATGTACCCAGCTAATAAACCACATATCCCAGCCTCCATTACAAGTAGGAGTGGGTGGCTAATGAGCCAAAGCCATTGGTTGGGGCTTCTGGGGAAGCTCCCTAAAGGTGCTGTTTTGCTCTTCTCTCCTTGCCTCCTTTTTCCCTGCCCAGGACACAGAAGCAGTGGCTAGAGCTCCAGTAACCACTTTGTATCAATGCAGCAATCCTGATACTGGAAGCCAATTGCCAAGGATGGCAGAGAAGAGATACAGAAAGCCTCTTAGTATCTGATGACCTGTCGAACCAGCAGCCTTGGACTACCTAACAACATTCCTCATTCATATGCTGGAAACATATATGTAACCTTATTTAAGCCATTGTTACTTTGAGTCTCTGTTACTAGCAGCTGAAGGTAAGGAAGGCAAGTCCTTAGGGATACCAGCTGTCTTCAGTGGTTACACGAGTGCTTCTCTTCTAGTAGTCCAAGATGGCATCATCCTCTGGTGCATAGGAAAATCCCAGGAATGCACTTGAGGCCCCAGAGCTGCTGGCCACAGTGTCGGGAGTGCAGCCAATGGACTTTGACACAACTTCCTGGGTGAACTCTGGGTCAAAGTGTTTTAAGTCAGCAGGTCCTGCCTGTGAATATAAACCAATGGTGAGATGGGAACACTAGGGTCAGAGCCGCCAAAGGAACCCACGAGCCCTGAGAGCGATGTTAGGCCTCCCCTCCGAATGCCTTGTGGACACCCATCTTTAGCTATCACTTACCCATGTGTTTACATTAATCATTTTATTCCACATGGTCCACTAACCACATATCAATTCCTCTAACCTCCTGGCACCCTGCCTGCTTCACATCAACCCTCAGACAAGTCTAGTCAACATACACTTACTGACTGTCTATCAGCCACTATTCATGGCACTGGGGACACAGAGGAACAAAATAGAGTGGGCCCCGACTCTCATGGAGCCTATATTATGCAGAGGGTAGGAGGATTGATAATAAGCATGTACACAAATAGACAAATAGACAATCTGGGTTGTTGACAGGCCTTATGAAGAAGATAGAATAGGGTAATATGGTAGAGAGTGACTGGCTGCTTTCACCGTTTTGGAGGAAGACCTGTGTATGAGATTGTAGAAATGGTCACAAATCCTGCATTTGCCATCCAGAGGTAGAGTCCATCTCTCCATACTTATAATATGGGTTAGCCATGTGACTTGTTTGGGGCAATCTGTTACCAGATGTGGTTCAAGCAATGGTTTGAAAGATGCACATTGGGAGTTGTTCTCTCTTGCAGCACTTGGAACCCCGGGCCACCTCCTGAACAAACCCAGGCCAGGCTGCTGGACTACGAGAGGCCTTAGAAGGAGAACCCAGTCTCCCCAGCTTCTGGCCAACTCCCAGGCATTTGAGTGAGGCACCTCTAAACCACTGACATGAGAGAGAGCAGCAGAGACTAGCTGGCCTGGCCCAGGCCAAAAAAACTCACCCAACCAACCCAGAGAATTGGGGCAAAATACAAAATTGTTTTAAGTCACGTAGTTTGGGGGTGACTTGTTATGCAGCATGAGCTAACCAAATTAGTCTCTTTGTGAAGAAGGCACAGTCTGTGGAGAATGCTAGGCCACCTGGGTTTTCCGAAGTAAGCAGGTGAACAGGTGGAAGGGTGTACGTATGTGCTTGAGTGTGCAAGCCTTAGGTTGCAGAACCAAATAGACCATGATTTCCAGCTTCTTTAAAAGGCGACCAGGCACAGCGGTCTCAGTTCAGGGCTGAGAGTTCCAAGACCAGAGTGTAGATCCTGGCCCTGGCTCTTGTTAGCTGTGTGGTCCTAGACAAGACAGACATTATCTGTTTTCTACAAATGATATCGATGCTAAAGATACTTATCCAAGTCCTCACAGAGGTGGGTAGGTGGCAGAACCAGGAATCCACACCCAGCGTGTCTTACTTTAAAGTCTATTCACTGCATTCTGTTGCCTCCCTGTCTAGTATTTTTTATATTGGTCTCTCTCCAGGGTGTATGTTCAATATTATCCTCTGGGTCTTTTTTACATTCCCAGATAAAGAAATTTTTCAGGTACCTGGACTGAGCGTAACCTATCTGACAACCACTGTCAAGAATCTGGAGCTCAAAGATACATTTGTGAGCGGGTAATTGACGAAAGGCCAGGTGTAAATAGCGAGTTCACACTGCAGTGTTGACATATGCAAACTACATGGATGGAAAGGGCTTGACCCTATTGGACACCGCAGGTGGCTGAGAGACCCTCCAATGTCCGCTTCGAATGAGGCTCCTTTCATGCATACTACCACTGCTAATTAACATTCAAACACTAACTGCATTCACTATAAATCAAAGAAATATAAGTTAAAACAATATGAGATACCATTTTTTACTTAACAAATTTGCGAAGTTAAAAACAATGAACTGCACATGTTGCAGAGACAGACAAGAATTCTCCAGCAGACGCTGCTGGCAGGAAGCTGATTCTCCTCCCCACCACACAGTTAAAGCAGTAGGAATCAAGAGCCTAAACAGTTATGAATCAAGAACCAAAGGGCTCCTGGCTGGCTCAGTCTGTGGAGTGTTGACTCTTGATCTTGGGGTTGTAAGTTCAAGCCCCATGTTGGGTGTAGAGATTACTTTAAAAAAAAAAAAAAAAAGCCTAAAAGTGTTCACATACTTTGACCTGGCAATTCCCCATCTGAAATCCATCTTAAGGGAATAATCAGCACTCTGAGCAAAGATACATGCTTAAAGAGGCACCTGCATGGCTCAGTGAGTTAAGCATCTGACTTCGGCTCAGGTCATGATCTCATGGTTCGTGGGTTTGAGCCCTGCTTTGGGCTCTGTGCTGACAGCTCAGAGCCTGGAGCCTGTTTTGGATTCTGCCCCAATGCAATGTTTTGGATTCTCCCTCTCTCTCTGCCCCTCCCCCACTCATGCGCGCGCGCTCTCTCTCTCTCTCTCTCTCTCTCTCAAAAATAAATATTAAAAAAATTTTTTTAAAGATACACACTTAAAGGTGTTCATCAGTACATTATGATAAAGAAAGAATGGTAGTAACATAAAGCTCACCGTTAGGAGCATGGTTGAATAGATTATGTTACTTACCAACATAGGGTTTAAATATTATGTAGCCATTTAAAATGATACTTATAAAAGTTTTACATGATTTGGGGAAATAATGACATAGTTTTTAGCAGAAAAGAAAAAGGAAGGGGAGAAGATACCTCTATGTATAAAGTATGACCTGTGTAAGAAACACAGAAAAAGACCGTAGGGAACACGTCAGCAGCAGTTTCTCTCGGGCAGTGAGATAATAAGCTTTTCCTCCCTGTTGCCTTAAACTCTGTTTTATATATTTGCTACAATAAATACATGTCATTTTTATTATCAGGAGAAAAAAGGTTAAAGACAGAAAAAGACATTTTTATAGGGCTTGGTTCTGTCTGGGTGTGCTATGTGACAGACCACTTTCTTTCTTTCTTTCTTTTTGAGGTTCAAAAAATGTTTTATTGGGGCGCCTGGGTGGCTCAGTTGGTTAAGTGGCTGACTTCCGCCCGGGTCATGATCTCGCAGTTTGTGGGTTCGAGCCCCGCATCGGGCTCTGTGCTGACGGCTCAGAGCCTGGAGCCTGCTTCCGATTCTGTGTCTCCTTCTCTCTCTGCCCCTCGCCCACTTGTGCTCTGTCTCTATCAAAAATAAATAAAATGTAAAAAAATAAAAGGTGATCACCAAGCCCAAGGTCATCTAGATTTAAAAAAAAAAAAAAAGTTTTATTTATTTATTTTCAGAGTGGGGGAGGGGCGGGGGGGGAGGGAGAAATCCAAGCAGGCTCCACGCTGTCAGCGCGGAGCCCAACACAGGGCTCAATCTCACGACGGTGAGATCATGACCTGAGCTATCAAGAGTCAGATGCTTAATGGACTGAGCCACCCAGGCACCCTGAGATTTTATTTTTAAGTAATCTCTACACCCAGCATGGGGCTTGAACCTACAACCCTGAGATCAAGAGTCACACTCTCTTCTACTGAGCCAGTCAGGTGCCCCCAGAGAGTGCTTTAAACAGCAATGAGGGTTATTGGTGTTGAAAATGAAGGAAGGCTGTGTGGCTCATCACACAGAGCTGGGCTGGAAGTCGGGACTTCTGAGTTTTGGAACCAGTTCTGCCTCTAATTCACCATGTGGTCTCAGACATATCATTGAGCCTCTTGGGCCCTTGGTTTTACCACCTGTAGAAAGAGGGTTGGTCCAGATACCCTCCAAGCTCCCATTAGCCCTGGGAATCCAGAATCTGGGACATGGTGACCTCTTACCACATTTGGGTTGAAGGGTGGAGTCAGCCTCTTGTGGTACAGGTCATCCCAGTTTATGGGGCTGAAGAATACATGGTTCTTTATCTCAAGCTGCAGGAAGAAGGTGCTGATCAGAGTTCCCCGTAGCACCCCACCCCTCTCCACCACCCACCCCCATGTCCCAGATCTCCAACTCTACTGGCAGCTGGCTGTCAAGCCATAAAACCTTTACTGGGAAAGTAACCTACACTTCCAGCTGGTTTCCTGGGACAAAGGGGTGTTTTGTAGCCAGGCCTCTTCTCTCATCTAGAACCCAAACCCTTCTCCCCCAGAGCATTTGTTTATTCACAATTATTTACTGAGCACCTACTCTGTGCCAGCACCATGGTATGCTTTGGAGGTATGTCCATGAATAAGATAGCAGGACCTGCCCTTGGGGTTCCCAGGGGCTCTCGCAACCCCACCCACCTGCCTCAGTGCATCTTGATTCTTCTAGAATACAAACCAAAGGAAAAGATTACATCAAGTCAGTAAGGAAGGTTAAGGAAGTAAAGCCCCAAGAAAAGCTACAGTTTCCCGGAGACCCAGAATTTAAGACTCAGCCTTGGGCATGAATCACTACTTCTTTCCTAATCTAAGCCAATGTCAGCATCAAGTGCCTCCTATCCCAGCAGGACCCTCTCTGGATCTGTGTTTTGCAAGGAATGATTCTCCAGCTCCCTACATCACACCCTCCCCACCCTGTGGACTTGTTAAAAAGCCAGATCCATGATATACTGAGTACCCAAGAAACAGATAACACTGGTTGCCTTTAAACTAAGGAACTGAGTCACTAGAGGAACTTTTTCTGAATATCCTTTGAATTATGATCTATGTGAATATACACCTTATTTGAAAAATCATACATATTTTTTAAGATGCAAATTTCCACCTGGAAGAAGGGGAACAGTGTTCATGAAAGTCTCCCTCTTTAAGCTGGCTAGGGATGGGTAGACAAATGCCCTAAAAATTGTTACGCTTCACAGCATCTGGCATGTGGGGGTACAAATGCTTAAAAAGCACTATGTGCCAGGCACTGGCCTAAGTGCTTTGTATATATTAATTCATGTAATCTTTGTAGCAGGTATGAGCTAGGTGCCATTATTGCCAGTGGGGAAACTGAGGCTTAAAAAGAGAAGTTTGCCCAAGGCTCTACAACCAGTAAGGACTAGTAAGGTGGAGGAGGGATCTGAACCCAGGTAGTCTGTTTCATAGTCTCTGCATCGCAACCACTCTGCCAGAAAGAGAAAGCAAACTTCCAGGGAGAAATGCACTGTGGTCTTCCTCTTATAAATTCAAACGGTCTTTGGTTGACTCGAGAATGTAAGATTATTTTTTAAGTGCTACTTTAATGAAAAAAAATCATGAACTCATTGCAGGAATGGACAAATTATTCATCTCTATATCCTGAGTGCCCAGCCTGGCACTGGCACAAAACAAGTCCAGTCCTCTCTCTGCACAGAAGCCAGAGGAATTTCTTAAAACTGAAATTGGGTCTTACCACACCCCTATTCAAAATCCCCTAAAGTGTACTATGCTTCTTGTTTCTGCCACAGGACCTTTGCACATGCTGTGCCCTGTGTCTGGGATGCCTCCTCTCAGCTCTCTGCATGAGTGGTTTCTCTCATCCTTCAAGTCTCAACTTAATTGTTACCTCCTCAGAGTGGACCTCCCTCACCATGCCAGTGTGAATTCACTCCCTCTCATTATCGTCTATCTTGCTTCATTTACTTCCTGGTACTTGTCACACTCCACAATAATTATACACCATGATGTTTGTTGTCTGCCCCCCCCCACCCCAACTTAATAAAGCCAAGGACCCAGCCCATTGAATCCCTAGCACCTAGCTTGATGTCTGGTGCATAGTAGGTGCTCAGTAAACACTGGCTGAATAAAAGAACCAAACTAAAGGAAGTAATTAAGCAGCAGCAGCTGTGAATTTCCAGAGGAAACAGTTAGCAGTGCCTGGTTTTAGAGGGCAGCTGGATGCACATCACTGTGCTTCTCAGCTGCTTCTGCAGGATGCTGAGTGCCCTGTCAGGGGCCAGTGGTCCACTGGCAGTTCACCTACAAAGTCTGATTTGGAGCCCAGCCGCTGCCTCTGGTCCTTGTGGAGAAGGCCTTGCAGGAGGTCGCAGGCAGCCACCGTCTGGCCCCCCGGGATCTGTAGCGGCTGGTACAGAATATTCTCATACATCTGGGACACGTCTTGGCTGTAGAAGGGTGGCTGGTGAGAGAGAGAGAGAAGCTGGAGGCTCATCCATGCCAAAGCGGGGGGAGGTCTCAGGGAGAGTTGGAGCAAAGCCAGATAATGGAAAGATTTAGCCAGACCGCGTGTTGCGCAATGGCTCACATGGCAGATCGGAGAGAGACAGAGACCTCTGGGCTTCTGGCTGCTGGGAAGGCTGAGAAGGGACCTCCCAGGAGCCTGCCCCATCCCACCTCTCTTACCCCCTCTTGTGCACCAACTCTGCACTTTGCAAAGTTAACACTTCCCCCTTGTCATTCCGGCCCACCCCTCACAGCCGTCTCTGAAGGCAAGCAGCAATTTGTTGATGAGAACACAAGGCTCAGAGAGATCAAGCCACATGGCCAGGAAAAGAGCCAGCCCCAAAATGTGCCCAGAGCCCACTCTTTCCTGGTGCTCTCCACCCCCACCTCCTCCACTGGCCCTTCTTTGTCCTGACGCCACAGAGCCTGCTCTTTCACATCCCCCGTGCTCTGTTGACAAAGCCACCCGAGCAATGCCTGCGCTGGGGTGAGTCTACCCAAGCCTCCAACTAAGCAGGCAGCTTAGGATGGGGCCCAGGGCTGGCTCCACAAACTACCATCCTTGGGATCTTTCTGGGCCTGTTTCCCTCTCTGTACATAAGAACAGCTCCATTTCCTATAGTGGCAGCCTCCAAAGGCTGTTTCAAGGTGCCAAAGAGTGTGTGTTGTCAAGCGCTGAACTAACATTACTGAAAAATATACATAATCCTCACATCATCTTTTTTAGCTTGGAGTAGAGAGCGAGCGCTCTTTCGGTTCCTTGAGGAGCCTGAATGGCTACACAAGGCAGAGATCCACCCCCAAGGGACCGAGCCACAGGTCCCTTGCAGATGTTTACACCCTACTCACCAGGCCTTGCAGCATCTCGTAGAGAACTGCCCCCAAGCACCACCAGTCCACCGCCCGGTCATAAGGCTCTTTACGGAGCACTTCTGGAGCCAAGTACTATTGAGAAGAAACATACGTTATCTAAAGACACTCGGCCTCAGTCTCCCCATTTGTTTTATTTTTATTTAAAAGAAAATATTTTTTATATGTTTATTTCTTTTTGAGAGAGAGAGAGAGAGAGAGAGAGAGAGAGAGAGAGAGAGAGAGAAATGCAGCACAAGCAGGGGAAGGGCAGAGAGAGGGGGAGACAGAATCCAAAGCAGGCTCCAGGTTCTCAGTGGTCAGCACAGAGCCTGATGTGGGCCTCGAACTCACGAGCCATGAGATCACTACCTGAGCTGAAGTAGGATGCTTAACCCACTGAGCCACTCAGGGGCCCCTCAGACTCCCCATTTGTAAACAAGGCACTGGGAAGAAAAGATCACCAAGGGTTGCTCCTGCTGTGATATTCACCTGGTTGTGTGCATATGTTCATTCAGCATCCATTTGTCAAAGGCTTACTCTGTGTATGACCCTTTGCCAACGTGCTGGGGACATAGGGAAGATCAGGCAGGACTGCATTGTACAGTTGTATATGTTGTGCAACATACAAAAGTACTAGCCAAAAGGAGACAGGGGGATGCAAGCCTGGCTGTGATCAACTCACCAAGCCATAACCCTAGTATAGGGCTATATCTGGCAACTTTATTAATATTTAATGGGGTAACTTTTTCTAGTGAATCTGCCCAAGGGGGTGCCTTTATCTAATTTGTGCAGAGCATCCAATCGGTGTCCTGGGAATAGGAAAGCCCTGTGAGTACTCACAGTGCATTGTGGAGACTAATGGTTAGTAAACATGGCATGTGCTTGTACTGGAAACCGTAGTAACAGAGAGATGGACAGGAATCGGGAAAGAAAAGGTGACACTTGAGTTCATATTGACAGATGAATGTATGTCACAGAGCTGTGCCTTCCAACAAGAAGAGGACCTGAGGCATGACAGTGTTTTCTGCCAAACCCAAGGGCTTGGCGACCTCTTAGCCTGACGTCTCTGCCATGAGGAAGGGACAGCAACAGACAAAGCCATTTTGAGAGACTGTGTGGGTCTGGGAAGGGCAGGAAGTTACACAGACCTGAGCCCTATATAGGGCTCATTTAATCTACTAGAACCTTGATTTCCTCCTCCATAAAATGGGGTTCCAGGATCTCTCTTTTAAGGTTATGTGCTAATCTGTGTGGAATATGGTACACGTGTAGGCCTTAAACAGTGATCGCAACTATCGTTACTCTTGTCTATGCTTTCTGGCATCACAGCAGGGGCTGAGTTATGGAAGAGATGACATGTTGGGGCCACATGTCTCCTGCACAAGCCAGGGTGTCATATGCCCTGCTCCTTGCCGCTGACAATGTCCAAGGAAGGGATGGCTGGGCTGTCAGGCTTTGGGACACCAGCTCTGTCCAGAAGACATCCTACCATATACAAACACAGACAATGGCTCCTGCTCGGAGTAGTCACCTGTCCATCAGCTGTCCCAAAACCAAATGGAGGAAGCCCAGCTGACATCTGAGATCCAGATGTTCAAGCATATGGAGAACAATAGAGCCACTAAAGTCTTGTCCCATGTCCCATCAGGAGGAGCTTCTGCCCTGCGGCCTCTGCCTTCTAGCCCCCACCCAGATATCTGTCAGCTGGGAAGTCCTCTGCATCCCAGGTCCAAGGGTGGGAGTTCAAGGAAAGATTTTAACCCCAAGGCTACAGGGAGGCCTTGGCAGGACAGATACACATGTAGGAGCTACTGCTGAGACCCACAAATCTGAGCCCTCCAGGTTCTTGGTGGCTGGCAGAGGGAGACAGACCAGTGTCTTACACTCCCAAGTCCTGATCTTAACTGTCAGGCCGAGCCCTCCTGCTCCACACGGCCCTCACCCTGTGGGGCAGTGCTGTCCCATACGGCAGCCACTTATTACATGTGGCTCCCGAACACTTGAAATGAGGCTGATTTTAGCTGAGGTGGACTGAAAGTGTAAAATACGCTCTGGATTTCAAAGACTTAGTTAGAAAAAAGGAATAAATGATCTCAACAATTTTATATTGATTGTATGTTAAAATGACAATATTTTGTATATATTGGGTTAATGAAAACGTACTACTAAAATGCATTCCATCTGTTTCGTTTTACTTTTTATTTTTTTTAAATGTTTATTTTTTTTTAGAGAGAGAGAGAGGGTGTGAGAGCACACGCAAGTGGGGAAGGGGCAAAGAGAGAGGGAGGGAGAGAATCCCAAGTAGGCTCCATGCTGTCAGCACAGAGCCCGATGCGGAGCTCAGTACCATGAACTGTGAGATCATGACCTGAGCCGCGATCAAGAGTTGGACACTTAACCGACTGAGCCACCCAGGTGCCCTTCTTTTTACTTTTTTAATGTGGCTACTGGAAAACTTTACATTGACTATATGGTTTGCATGGCTATTTCTATTTCTATAGGTCTGCATTGCTACAGAGCTTCACCACCTGCTGGCCGGGGCCCAGCAGGCCCCTGAGCTGGTGCTGCCGTTACACAGATGAGGAAACCAAGGCAGAGTGCACAGCCAGATCAGGGCAAGGGCTTGGGTGAAAGGCGTGAGCATTCTTCCGCCCCTGCCCAGTGTAACCTGTTGGTTCTAAGCAGGAGTTGAGGCTCAACCACTTATGACTTGACCTCTGACCTCCCCTACAAGGTTTGGCTTACCTCGGGGGTGCCACAGAACGTGGATGTGGTCTCCTCGGGCTCTACACCCTCCTTGCAGAGGCCAAAATCCGTCAGTACCACATGTCCCTGCAGGGGAGGGGGGGCAGGGGCAGGAGAGTGGTCTAAGCTCAAGGTATGGTCAGGCCTAACCCCAAAGCCCAGGTAGTATACCCCAGGCCAGCAGCTACGGAGACTTATGCCTCTGGCACTGGCTATATGTTCCACTGGATGCCAGGAGCAATACAAGGGGCAAGGTGGGGAGATAGCATTCCACTGTCTGCTCCCAGTTTATCACAGACTCAGCCGTGCTCTACAACAATGGCAGCCCCATGAATGTCCTTGCTGGAGGGGTCTGGTGGTGGCAGCTGCCCTGACAGAGGGCTGGAGACTCAGAAAGTAACTGGGCAGCTGGGCAGAAGAGTGGCTAGTGGAGGGTATGGAGACAGTGGGTAGCATGGGACTCTGCTCAGATCCCGTCTTTAGGGACTGTCATGCCCATCCCCTCCCCCTGTCCCCGACTGGTGGGACACTGCCTTCTCTCAAAGTTATGCCCCTCCCAAGGGGCAATCCACACCCAATGACAGGTCAATGCAGGGACACAAAAGCCCAGCCTCCTCGCCTTAATTTGGAACAGTTCCAAAGAGTTGTCCCAGCTGGGGCCCTCGCCACCCCTGTAAGATCACCTGAGGCCTCCTCATCTGCAACCACAATGCAGGTGGGCTTCCACCTCTATCCAATCTTGCCTCCTCACCCCCTTAAAACCGAATCTCTTAGAGCATTCCCCAGTAACCATCTGCATTCAACACTCCATCTGTTTCCAGGGAACCCAGTCTAGGACATGGAGAGACTACAAAATCCAAGAGCCTCCACTTGGCTCCACCCTTGCTCATACAGACCTCATATACACACACATGCACATGCGCATGCGATGTGCACTTACATGCGTGTGCACGCACATGGGTACACATGCACACATACTTGAATGCATCCCTACCCATATGCACACACGTACAATGCATGCATGCACACTTGTAAGCACATAGCACACATGTGCACCTATGCACACACACATACACCAACCTGGCAGTCCAAGAGAATGTTCTCTGGTTTCAGGTCCCTACAGAAAACAAGAGGAAAGAGCACTGTAATGTCTCAACCACTTAGTGAGGAGAGTTGGGCCTCTAGAGTCCTGGTGGGAGGACTATTCACGGAGGCTCTCAAACATGTAGAGGGGGAGACCAAGGAGAATGGGCACTTGATCCTAGAAAGGAGGATCCCTACTCCCACTGCTGAACCATCCTCCTTAGACAGAGGACCAAGTTCACTGGCGTTTAATCGGGACCTAGGGGTCCACACAACCCCTGGCATTTGCATCAGACAGCCCAGGCCTGGCTCTGAGCCACAGGCAGGCCTCACCTGTAAATGATGTTGAGGGAGTGCAGGTAGCCAATGGCGCTGGCCACTTCGGCGGCGTAGAACCGGGCCCGGGGCTCCAGGAACCGGCGCTCCCGCTGCAGGTGGAAGAAGAGCTGGAGGGGGAGGAGGTGCATGAGAAGGTCTCTAGGTGGGGGGCTCCAGCTCCTAGAGTGCAGGGTGGGGGGCAGCTGGCCAAGTCGCCCCCTCTGTGAGCTGCAATGTACTCAGATGAAAAAGAGCATGCTGGCCCCCACCCCATACCGTAGTTGTGTGTGTCCAAAGGGTCAGCAGGAGAGACTAATTCACATGGATTGACAGGTACTAGGTTCCAGGCTCCAAGCCAGACCCCTTCACAACTCTTATCTCATTTAATCCTCACGACTACCTTCCAGGTATCAAATATGATGCCAGTTTCACCAAAGAGGAAAGTGGGAGGGGCCAGGTGACTTGTCCAAGGTCATGTAGCTCATAACTGACAGAGCTGCCATTTGAACCTGGGTCATTCAAAGATGTGTTTTTCCTCCCACCTGGGCAGTAAGATTATTATAGCTGTCAAACTGAGCCCAGCCTAGATCTGTCCATGGGCCAATTGCTTTGGTCTGTTTTGCTGGCCTAGAAAGGCCTTAGCTGCACCAGGGGACTCAGGGATGCAAAGCAAAAACTCTCCTCTTTGGTATCAGGCCAAAAGTCATGAGGTCACACAGACAACATCTGGGGTCACTTGCTCAGAGAGACAGAGTGAAGTCCAGGATGGAGCCCAGTTTATCCCAGCTGTGCTTCCGGGTCACCAGGTGACCTCAGGTCTCAATTTACCACAGGGACCACCCCCACCCAGTGGCCTGTGGTATAAAATGGGGACACTGGAAATCTTGACCACAGAGTTCCACTAACACTGACTTTGCCCAGGTGCCCTGAAGAGTGTCTAGGCAGCTTTGCGTGGGGCAGTCAAGAAATGCTCATGGCTGGGAGCCAGACAGACTTGCATTCAAATCCTGGCTCTGCTAGATACAGCAGGCTGGGTGGCCTTGAGCAAGTGAGTTACCTCCCAAGCCTCGGTTTCTTCAGCTACAAAATGGGTCTGTTGTAAGGATGAGGTGAGATAATTCCAGAACCTGATACACAATGGGCATGTCAGAGCCAGCCCAGGGGAGGCTCCCTGTGGGCCCACCCACCTCTCCCCCGTTGACATAGTCGAGCACAAAGTAGAGCTTCTCGGGCGTCTGGAAGGAGTAGCGTAGGCCCACAAGGAAGGGGTGTTGCACGCTCTTCAGAAGCACACTGCGCTCCGCCATGATGTGGTTCTGCTGTGGGGTCATAGACAGGGGCCCATGTCACAACCCAGCACAACCCCTTCTACCCTGGCACTGCCCACACGGCCTCACTGGTGGGGGTTGCCGGGCCCAGGGCCTTCTCATGCCCCTACTCAAATAACGGCTGTGGTTCCTTATTCCCCTCAGAGCCAGGCTCCTTGCCTACTAGCCAGGATTCTAAACGGATCAGCCTCATTCCCAGCCACAGCATGTAGGTACAGCTCCAGCCCCAGGGGTCAGAAACCCCTGCTGCCCTCCTCTGGGTGATAAGGAAAGTGTATGTGATTACTACGTTCATGCTTTTGTTCATGCTGTTTTCCCTGCCTGGACGTCCTCTTTTCAGACCATCAGAATCCTACGTTCAAGGCCAGCTGCCAGGCCACCTCCTTCGCAAAGACTTCCCCCATCTGCCCTCTTGATGTCCTTGTTATCATTAATTTCCTTGCCCAAGTCCTCTGATTGATATTCAAGCCTCTCTCAGGGCCTGTTCTATCCCCCTCATGGGGTTGGCATTAAAGAGACTCAAGTCAGCTGAAGCATCTAGAACTCCAGGATGGCTGTGGCTTTGAGGGGCCTTTGGAGGGTATCAAGTGTGCCCCCAACACTGCACAGATAGGGAGACTGGCAACTAGACAGGGCGGAGGACTGCCACGGAGCCCCGAATTCCCCAGGCAAAGGCAGAGGGCTGGGACCTTCCTTCTGAAGGTCCTATGGGTGAGTCGATTGGCTTGCCCTCCTTGAGAAAGGTCAGTGCCCTCAGCACCACCTGGCTGCCCCCTGCGATGACCACCGCTGCACCCAGCTCCATGGGTCCTTCAGAGTTGGCACCCAAGAGCTTGGGAAACCACCTTAGCCTGGGAACAAGAAGCAGGAGGGGAAATGCCCGTGTGCAAGCTTGGATACCTCTTTCTTCTGTAAGATGGACTTTTTCTGCAGCACCTTCACTGCGTAGAACATCCCGTCAGACTTGCGCTTGGCCAGTAGCACCTGAGCAGAAGCACAAATGCAAGGCCCCACAGGGGACCTACTCCTCTGAACTTCTTATTTCTCAGGAGCCCCCAGTTCTGGCCCCACGTCCATGATTCTGCAGGCTGTGAGCTCCCTCTTTGCACATGCAAGTGACAGGCAGAGGGTGGAGGAGGTCAGGGAAGGGAAGACCCAGGCCTCCCAGCCTCACTGTGTCACTCACCTTGCCATAGCTCCCTTTGCCAATGACTTTCAGGAAGTCAAAGTCGGTGGGCCGGGCACTGGGGGAGGGGAAAAGAACACGGGTCAGTGTTTGTGAATTTGGGAAACCTGGCTCCTGAGATCATATCCAGGCTTCTTTTTAACTTTGAAGCTGGGGAACAGAGGGCGCTTTCCAAGAGACAAGCCTCCTCACCACTGAAGCATGCCATGATCTCCCAGCCAAGAGGACTTCGAGGACAGGCCCCTGCCCCTGGGGATCCAGTCAAGCAACCAACAGGCGAGTTGGGGAGAAAACCAGACACAACTGTATAGAAGACAAGGGATCTGGCCTCCAAAGCCCGAGAAGGGCCTGAAGGGTGGGGAGCTGCTAACAATGCAGACTTTGGGGTGCATTTCAGGCACAGGGCTCATCATGGGCAAAGGCTTGGGAAGTAGTGGGAGATAAAGCAGGGGGACAGTCCTGGGTCCCAGATGGCAGAGGGTCTTGGCTATAGACCAGAGAACATGGATTTTATTCTCAAGGAGAAGGGAGCCAGGTACGAGGAGAGCCAAGGAGGAAGAAAGTTGCTTGAGAGACCAGAACTTACTTTGGGTTGGCTGAAGGCCCCAGGTTGACGTTCCCATTGGCCCTTGAGGGCTAAAGATATTTACAGAAAAGTTATTAAGATCATCAGGGACTGTGTTAGGATCCTCTGCACCTCCCGTTCCTCTGGCCTAGGCCCTGCTCCCTTCTCTACAGGCCTGCTTCCTTCCTTCTTTCCACTCGTCTACCAATCTATCCCCCATCTCACCTGCTCCTCCTAACAGCCTTGGGAAGCTGCTGACTATTGTGCCAATTATGAGGGTGAGGAAACTGAGACCCTGAGAAAAGCCATCCAAGGACTTACAGGCAGCTCCACTGGCATTAGAATCCAGGGGTCTTCAGGGCCAATTGTGTATCCCATCTTCTTCTTGAATCTCTTGCCCAACTCTACGCCCTACTTGCCCTGCAAATTAGCCCATTTGCATGAGCTCACAGTGACCCCTGTCGGCCCCCCAGTCCTGCTCTGTGTTGGCCCACCAGGCTAGCCTGTGCGTCCTCAGGCTTCCTCCAGTGTGGGAAGAAGTGAGCCCCCTGGTGGTGGGTGGGGGAACCAAGACTCACTCACCTGAGGACTGGGGCTGCCCGCCGGGCTAGAGTCCATTCTGTAACCGTGATCAGGTGGGTTCTGGGGGCACAAGGGGGACCAGGAATGAGAGAGCTGTTGTTGGGGAAGGAGCATGACCTGTCTAGAGTTTCAGGCACCGCTGCACTGTCCACCCCTCCCTGGCCCTGTGCACCTGCCATAGTCTGAGCATCTCCTACCGGAGGCCAGTGCCCCCTGCATGGGAAAAGAACTGAGGTGCCCTGGACCCAGCATCTCTAATCAAACATCTCAAGAGAGAGCCAGGGAGAATGGCCCAGGGTATCCCTCCCAAGCTGAATCTTTTCAAGGGCTGGGGACAGCCAGGACAGTAAGATCCCTGTGAGCCAGGGCAGATCCAGAAATCTAGGATGGCCAGGGCTGGAAGGACCCTTGCAGAGCATAAAGTCCCAACCCTTGCCCCCCTTTCACAGGTGGGGAACCTGAGGTCTAGAAAGGGGTTCGCCTGGGGCTACACAGTTTGTGAGGGGCAGGCTGGGCTCCCCAGGCTCCCAGACAGGCATGTTGTGACCCCAAATTCCTGTGGACACCCTGATCTGGGATCTGTGTCATATTGACTATTATCTCCCTGCCACAAGGACTTCTACCTAATGCCCCTGGAATGCCAGCTGCCCTGGGAGCTTTGGGCCCGAGCTATGAAGAGACCCAAGCCTGGCTAGTGTCTGTTTGAAATCAAATAGTGAAGAGTGTGACCACCTGGTCTAGGCAGCTAGGAGCACAGTGTTTTCCTGCCCCCTGGCCTGCAGGGTGAAGGAGGCTGGTGTGCCCAGGCCCTGGCTCAGGATGCCCAGCGCCCCACAGACTCACCCCTGTTTGGAAGGCCAAGGCCAAGAACCTAGAGGCTCATGGAAGCTGCCCGGTACTGTATATCCCAAGACCCCAGCCTTGACCCACTGTGGGGCCTGGGCTGCAGCTTAGCCTCTCTGGGTAGAAACCACCCATCTTTACAAGGCAGGATCCTACAGCAATCACCCCATGGCCTTTTTGGGAGCTGATGAAGTGACAACAGGGGAAAGGAGGGAATCGCCCACCCCAGGCTGCTCCAAGAGGCCCAACCTTGTGGAGCCCTGAGAGAACAAGCCGGAGAACTGCCTGAGAAACGTAGCCTGGCTTCAGCCAGTGCCCCAGGGTTCGGGTTCCCCCAGGGGGCCCACCACACCGCCACACCCTGTCCTGGGCTGACCCTTGTAGGCCCCTTTGCCAGGCCCTGGCCTCTCCAGCCCCACGTACCTGCACAGCCTGAGGAGAGGCCCCGGAGGGAACCAGCAGTTGGAGCCGGAGGACAGGCAGTGGACAAGAGAGCCTCTCTCTGTTCTCCCAACAAGGGCCGAAGTGTCTGTGCCTGGCGCCGGCCCTGCCCCAGCGCCCAGCTCAGAACTCCCAGCAGCAGCAGAGGGCTGTTGATGTCACATGGGATCCAGCAGTGCTTAAGATGAGACCAGAGACCTCTGTTCCCTCAGGGACATCGCCTCCCCCTGGAGGGTGGGTGGAAGGGGGTGGGCAACAGCTGTAGGAATGCCCTGCTGAGGCTTGGGGCTTTTTAGAATGCGTTTGTGTGGGGGTCAGGCTGTGTGTGTGGTGTGTGTGAGTGTGTGTACAGGTGTTTCGTGCATCGATGTGCTTCAGTGTGTCTGGTGTGTCTGCGTGTCCCTGCACGTGAAGGCTTTTGTGTTAGTGTGTCTGAGTCTATGTGTAGACTACTGCATGTGTTCTGCTTATTAGTGTGCATCAATGTGACCGTGTATTTAATCTTGTCAGTGTGTCTGTGCATCTGTAACTGTGTTCTCTGTGTGTGTATCGATGGGCTTCTGTGTAGTGAGTCAACATGTCGGTGTCAGTGTGTATCTTTATATATGTTGATGTGTTGTATGTATGTGTGTGAGTGTGAGTCTGTGTGTGTGTCTGCAGATGAGTGTAGGTGTCAATGCATGTGTATGACTGCATGTGTAACCACATGTGTATTTATAGGTTATTGTGTGTCTGTTCGTATTGGTTTATATTAGTGAGTGAGTGTGTGTGTGTGTGTGTGTGTGTGTGTGTGTGTGTGTGTGTGTTTATGTAGGGGACTTGTCTGTAAGAAGACATGCTCCCTGGGGCCTACCCAGGCCTGGTGTAGACAGGCCATCATAAGGTTCCAGAGACCTCAGTCATGGCAACTGAGAGCTCTTTGCCTCCTGAGAATCTACAGATATTTCAGAGCATAGGTATCTAGCTCAGTGCAGCTGGCCTTGGTCTTTGCCGAACACTTGGCCATTTGGGCCCTTCCTTGCTGGCTGCTCCAGGACTCTGGCCTACTGTCTCCAGGGCAGGTCAGGTCAGCCCAGAGCTCTCCAGCTTTGTGAGCGATAGGAAGCAGGGTCCCAGTCAGCACCCTGGCTCGTGAAGGCCCGGCTGCATGGTGCAGTCATTAGGTACTCGTGGGGTCCCTTCCTCTCCCCAGGAGATCCTGAGGGTTGTTCTGAGGAATGAAAGAGTTGACAGGGCCTGATCCAGACCCTGCCTTTCCGGAACTTTCTGTGTGACAACCATATGCTACACTTAAGCCTCTGCGATTCACCACAGTGGAGGGATCCATAGGCTGGGGCTAAGAAGGTTGGACAGAAAGGGACCTGAGCCCAATGGCCTCGGCGGTTCTCTCTGGGCTCCGAAGAGCAGGGGACCCGAGGGTGGCAGCAAAGAAAGCCAGAGTGAACAATATCAGAGTCTTCCATCTTTCAACCACACAGAAATGTTGAACCAATACACAGATGGGTAGGATGTCATGTTGACAAAACACATAACCAGAACAAGGACACTTCTTCTCAGTAACAAGACACTGATGAGGCCTTTATTCAGCAGCACTGTTTTAGAACAGGAGAAGAATAGTGACCATAATCATAACTGAAATGCCCGGCTCAGAGCACGTCAGAAGACCCGCTGGCTGTAAAACTCCCTCTCTTGACCTTACGTCCCTCTCCAGACACAGTTCTGCTTCTCTGTTCTCCTTTCCAGTTAAATTCCTCGAAAGAGCTGTCTGGACTCAGTTTACACTCCTTCTTTTCTCTCTTGAACCCATTCCAAAGAGGCTTTTTTTTTTTTAAATTTTTTTTTTTTAACATTTATTTATTTTTGAGACAGAGAGAGACAGAGCATGAATGGGGGAGGGGCAGAGAGAGAGACACAGAATAGGAAGCAGGCTCCAGGCTCTGAGCCATCAGCCCAGAGCCCGACGCGGGGCTCGAACTCACGGACCGCGAGATCGTGACCTGAGCTGAAGTCGGACGCTCAACCGACTGAGCCACCCAGGCGCCCCCCAAAGAGGCTTTAATCCCAGCACTCCACCAAAGCAGCGGGCCTGTGACCCCCGCATTCCAGAGCCAGTGGTGGCACACCGGTCTTCCCACTTGGCTTTGGGATCACCTGGTTTTCCTTCCACCTCACCTCTTTCTCCATCTCTTCTGCTGGATTTGTCTCCTCTTTTGCCACTGGCCTATCCCCATAGTCCCCGGATCTCTATCTATACTTGTTTCTGAGTCAATCACAACCAGTTTCATGGCTTTAAGTACCAGCTATACACTCGACAATTCCCAAACTTGTCTCCCTAGTTCCGACTCTCTCCTGCACTAAATCTGGGTTTATATCTCTAACTGCTCCCTCAGCAGCTCACTAGTTGGGTCCCTGGAGGCACCTCACTCGTAACACATCCAAAACAAGAGTCCTGGCTCACATCCCTTCCACTCGGCCCCACCCTGATCCTCTGTCAGTCTTCCATCTACCACCTGCTCAAAAGTTCAAGCTGGCAACTTGGAGTTCAATTTAGAAATATGGCACCCTCACCCACCTCCAGTCCACCATGAATCCCCATGAGACTCTACCTTCAAATTAAATCCAGAAGGCACTGCTACTTGCCAGTTCTGCTGCAACCTCCCTGTCTGAGCCACGGTCACCACTTGGCGTGGACTATTGCAATAGCTTCCTACTGTCTCCTGACGTTTATCTTTACCCTCTACAATCTTTCTCCACCCAACTCCAGAGAGCCACTTAAAAAAAAAAAAATCTAAGTGGATCACATGAGCTGGCTGCTCAAAAACTCTGGTTGCTTCCGGTCACACCTAGGATTAAAATCCAAAGTCTACCATGGTCTGCAAGATTCCATGAGACCTAGCTCCTATCACCCTCTCCACCTTGGTTCCCATGCTCTCCCTGTCACTACACTCCAGCCTCTCTGGCTTTCTTGCTGTCACTCAAACACACAGAGTGCCCTCTGGCCTCCTGCCCCTGGCATTTACTTTCCACTCTGTCTAGAATGCTTTTCCCCCAGACTTCTGCATGGCTAGGCTTCCACTAATATCCCAGAGGCCTCTGCTCAAATGTCACCTCTCAGGCCTTTTCTGAGATTATGAGTGACTGAATAGCCTGGTTTGTCTGGGACTAAGGGTTTCCTGGGATATGAGACTCTCAATGCTAAAGTTAGTACAGCTCTGGGGCAAACCAGGATGGCTGGTCACTGTACAACCCTACTCCCACCCACTCTTGATCCACTTTTTCTGCTTTGTGTTTTATTTTATAACACGTACCACACTGACACCTTATCATCAACTCTTTGTTTTCCGTCTTAAACTAGAACATTGGCTCTGTGAGGGCAAAGACCTTTCTTGTTCACTGTTGAATCCACAGCACCTAGATAAGGACCAGCAATATGATCGGAGCTCAGTACGTATTTGACTAATGAATCAGGAACGAGCTGATAAGATCGATTATAGTACATACATAAGGTGGAAAAGTACCCAATTGAAAAATAATAGCTAAGGCTTTGTAAATCAAAACGGGAATATGTGTGTCATACAATGTCAAGCAAAAAAGGACTTTTCAAAATGATAGGTATATCAGGGATACTAGCTGTATAAGAATGTGGGGCACCTGGGTGGCTCAGCAGGTTGAGCGTCTATTTTGGCTCAGGTCATGATCTCGTGGTTCATGGGTTTGAGCCTCGTGTTGGGCTCTGTGCTGACAGCTCAGAGCCTGGAGCCTACTTTGGATTCTGTGTCTCCCTCTCTCTCTTTCCCTCCCCTGCTTGTGTTCTGTCTGTCTGTCTGTCTCTCTCTCAAGAATAAATGAACATTAAAAAAATTAAAAAAAAAAAGAAAAGAAAGACATGTATGCGCAGATACATTTGTGCGTAGCCACCAAAAAAGGCTAGAGGGTTGTGACCCAAGGGGACAGTGGGTTAGGCTAATTTTTGTATTTGTACCTTTGTGTAAAATGTCTCAAGGTGTTGCTGTTCACTTAATATTGCGGCACTAAGGCCTGGGGAGAACTCTGACATGTGCACTTCCCACCACACTCCCATTGCCTTGACTGGTACTCACACCTGTGCAGCTCTCAGCCTATGGCTGCTTTCACTCCTGCAGCATAGTCTTCTGATTGTCTGGCCAGAGGCTGGGCATCAATATCTTCTCCTGACTATTCAGACCTATAGAGACCCCTGGGAACTCCCAGCGTGTGGCCCAAGTCCCTCCCTGAGCCCCACAAGCCCGCCCCTTCCTTCTAAGTGCCCCAGCCTAGACTTGCATGCCTCTGTCCCACCAGCTCATGGACCTGCTCACTCGTCCTTGGGCCTGCTGGACACAGTGAGGGTGGGGGTCACACAGTTCCCTGTCCTTGGTGCACTGCTTTGACCGTTCTGGTCTTCTCGGCTAGCCCTTTGCATTCAGCCTCATATGCTTTCCCCAAAAGTCTTGCCAGATCATCCGCTGGCCCCGATCCCATAAACTCTTGTCCCCTTCTTTGGGCCCACTGCTGTTATTACACTTGTCTTCATTCTGCTGGAATTTATTCATTTACATGCCCGTCTGCCCAGTGCATACCAATGACATACCAATAACAGTGCAACCAAGTGCCAGCTTGGTCTTATTTTGTTCCCACAGCACCAGGGATTAGAAACCATCATTATCCCTGTTTTGAGGAGGAGGAAACTGAGGCATGGAGAGGTGAAGTGGCTTGATCAAGACCCCTAGCTAGTAAAGGATCTAACTGGAATTTGAGCCTAAGTAGTCTGACTCCAAAGCCTGTGTCCTGGAATTTCAGGAAGAAGTTAGGAATTTAGAAGAGGAAGGCATGGAGTTAGAGGGAAGGAAGTGAGGGTATAAGGGATTAGTTAGGAAGAAAGGAAATCGGGTGGCCCAGGAGGCAGAGAGGTAGTTGAGAGGGAAGGAAGGAAAGGAGAGAGGGGAGAAGAAGCTAGGAAGGAAGGAAATTAGGAGAGAAGAGAGGAAGGCAGGGACAGTTAGGAAAGAAAAAGGAAGGAAGGGAATTAGGAAAGACAGTGTTAGGAAGGAAAGGGAGGAAACTGGTAGCCAGAAAGGAAAGGAGCCAGGTACCTCGTGTGTCAGCTTGGCAGCCCAGCAGGCTGGCAGGCAGGGGTCCTGCTCATGCCTGAGCCTCTCACCTGAAAACTCTGGGTCCAAGCTCAGGTCCTGGGGAGCAGTCCTGGGCACAGCTCTGTCCTCCTGTCTCTCGGCATGGTCCCTCTGACCTGAAACCCAGTCCTGACTTGCCGGACAACCTTCCCAGCCGGGAGCGACCTGTCACCCACTCGCTTGGCTCCCAAACCAGCGGGGAGCTGGCTGCAGGGCCTTTCAGTTACTAATTAACTCTGGACCTGAATCAAGATGCCCAGCTGTACCCACTGGCTTCTAGACAGGCCCTGCCCCAGGGACCCTCTGAACTTTTAAGAGCTACTGCACAATTCAAGTTGTGTGACCTTGGGCGAGTGACCAGCTCCCTGAGCCTCATGTGGATTGATGAGGATCCTGCGTGTCCTGCCTCACAGGGAGGGTCTCTGAGGTCCCTTGCCACATGGTCACATTTGCGTTCTCTGAAATGGCCCCCAGGTTCAGCCCAAATGCTAGTCTCCCACATAACCTTCCCTGACTCCACCAGCTAAATCACATCCCCTTTCCCTTAGTGCCTGGAGGACTGGTCATTGAAAGGGCTTGTCTCACACAACTGTCCTCTCCACCCCTTCCTGGAAGGGGACCACCAGCCTCTGCAGTTAGCCCGTCCCCAGACACCTCTGGGGATGGACGGCTCATTCCGTCCTGAGCCAGCCTCATTGCCTGAAGACTCTGGCACACCCTCATGCTGAGCCAAAGTCTGCTGCCCAGAGCTCACCTGCTCTGGCACCACTCGGGGAACCGTCCTGGGAAGAGAACTGCAGCCGAGCTGAGCCCCATGCTCCACTCTGCCCTTTGGAGACCCGAGGCTCAGGAACCAGGGCTCAGCCCTCCCCAGCTTGCATGGAAGGAAGGCTTTGTCCTGGTTCATCTGCAGCTGCCCAGACTGAGGGTTCTAACTCAGAGCAGGGGCAGGGCCTGGCCTGCTGCACAGGTGAGAAAAGTTCTGCCCGGTGAGCCCTCCTCAGTTGGCAACTCAGGGTCTGTCACGCAGCTTCCTCCATTGCCTTTTCATTAGCATGTCAGCAACTTCTAACTCACTCTAGCGCCTGAAGGCCCGGCTGCTCTGATGTGCCCTGGGGTGGCCCTGCGTGCCCTCGTCCCCACCGTCAGCAGCACACACAGCACCAAGCGTCCAGGCTCCGCCCAAACAGGGGCCGTGGCTTGCCCACGTGCCAGGAGCAAATCAGGGCCGAGCCCTGGGTCCTGCCCCCTTCCTCAGCGGCCCTGCTTCAGCTCCACCAGGCTCCTCCTCCCCCTGCATTCCCAAAGCTGGTTTTTAACAACCCCACACGATGGTTCTGCATAAACCGTTTTGAAAAATTCCAGCATATAGAACATGGAATAAAGTGAAATCTTCTCCTCTAACCCATCTTTAATCTCATTTCCAAAGTAACTGCTGTAAACTAAATGGTGACCATCCTTTTGGACCTTTGTCTACAACCTATATATCTTATACTAGTTTTCCCAGAAAAACAGGTCATACTATACATATGCATAGCAACTCACTTTTTCTCACACACATCTTTCCATGTCAACACATAAGAGATTTGAGGCACCTGGGTGGCTCAATCGGTTGAGTGTCTGACTTCGGCCCAGGTCATGATCTCACAGTCTGTGGGTTCGAGCCCTGCGTCGGGCTCTGTGCTGACAGCTCAGAGCCTGGAGCCTGCTTCCGATTCTGTGTCTCCCTCTCTCTCTGCCTCTCCCCCGCTCATGCTCTGTCTCTCTCTCTCTCTCTCTGTCAAAAATAAACATTAAAAAAATTTTTTTAAAAAGAGATTCAGTTGTTTTTTTAAAAAAAAAAACCATCTGCCTCACATTGTATAATGTGGGATTAATTTCTGTATCCCTGTTCCCTATTTACCGTTTCTTTGCTGTTGGACATTTAAGCTGCTACCAATTTCACAATAATTCTAATAAGGCCGTGGAGAACACGGATGTGTTAATGTCCTGTGGCCTTGCACTCCTGTTTCTGTCTGATAAACTCCTGCCCGGGGGGAGGGCTGGGTTCATTTTGACCTATCTACCAAATTCGTGTAAAAAGCTGGGCCAACTGACATGGCTATCAGCAGTGCTTCCACTTGCCTTTCCCTCCCCGATGCTGCAGAAAATAGCCAGGCCACTCCTGCAGCAAGGCCACCGCAGGGGTGCATCTCTTCTCTGTCCTCCTCCTCCTCCTTCCCCTGCCACCCTCCCTGTCCACTCCTCTCCCTCTGGCTGGCCGGACTCTGTCGTTTGGGTATGAAGGCCAAAGACATGTTTTCAGGAATGAGAAGGGGAGCCAGACACTGAACCAATGGGAACCCACGTCCATGGATATTCCCTCCACGTTGACGTTCCTCAGCCCACTTTTCTGTGCTTCCTCGGCCCCCACCCACACTCCTACCACTTCCTCCACCTGTACACACCCTTTCTCTCACCTGCAGGTTCATCCACAGGCAGAGGGGATAAGGGCCACGGGATTCGTAGGGAAAAATCTGTCACTCACATGAGCTGGGCACAGGACCTTTGGGCCAGTGTTCACACATAGTCCAGAGAGGGGCCCCAGGTTTCCTTCTGAAAAAAAGATTTTTAGAAATGGATGAATGTACAAAAGTTTAAAAAAATCAAATAGGACAGGCGCTTGGGTGGCACAGTCATTAAACATCTGACTTTGGCTCAGGTCATGATCTCACGGTTCTTGAGTTCAAGTCCCCCATCAGGTGAGCTCAAGTCCCACATCAGGTGAGCACAAGCCCCGCTTCAGGTGAGCCCCACTTCTCTCTCTCTCTCTCTCTCTCTCACTCGCTTTGTCTCTGCCCCTCGCTCTCTTGCACCCTCCCTTCTCCCCCATTCCCCCCAAATCAAATAGGACTATGAGGTGGATAATGAAAAAGATCAGGTCCTTTCCCACTCCTCAACTTTTTAAAAAGCTGCTTCCTTGGGAATTGATCTCCATGTGTCTAAATAGCATGATTATCCTGATATTCCTCCTCCTTATGATTTTAAAAAATTATCAAGTGGACTCCTTTCTACTACGGAACGAGAACCTTTAGATCTCACCCATCCAAACTCACGCTTCTGCTTTTCCTAAAGTTAATTAATACTACCTCCTTTGATGGTTTGAAATATCAAATACACACCAAACACACACACACACACACACACACACACACACACACACACACACACACACACTTCTCTCTTAAACTCTGTCTGATAGAGCTGAAAATATCCTCTTAATACAATAATACAGCAGTTTTGATTCATTTGTTTTGTTTTCATCCTTTCTGAACATTTTCATTCTTCTCTTCTCACCTGGACACTTGTTCAGTTGTCAACCTGGCCCTTCCTTCCCATCACTCTGGACATTCCCTTCATCTCTCTCCTTGTTGGATGTCCTACTTCGTGTTTTCTGTCTTCCTTCCTTCCTTCCTACTTTCCTTCCTTCCTTCCTTCCTTCCTTCCTTCCTTCCTTCCTTCCTTCTTCTTTCTGTTTTCTTTCTTTCCTAATTTTGAAATTGTGGGTAAATCTATACAACAAAACTTGCTACCTCAACCATCTTTAAGTGGACAGCTCAGTGACATTAGGTACATTCACACTGTTGTACAACCACCATCGTTATCTATTTACAAGACTTTTCCATCACCTCAGAGAGAAACTCTATGGCCAGTAAGCAATAACTGTCCATCCCCCTTTGCCCCAGTCCCTGGTAACCTCCAGTCTACTTTCTGTCTCCATGAATGTGCCTATGCTAGATATTTCTTGTTAAGTGGAATTCATGCAGTATTTGTCCTTTTGTGCCTGGCTTATTCCACTTAGCATCATGTTTTCAAGGTCCATCCATGTTGTTAAATCCTTTTTAAAAAATTTTTATTTATTTATTTGAGAAGTGGGGGAGGGCAGAGAGGATGGGAGAGAGAGTCCCAAGCATGCTGCCAGCACGAAGCCCAATATGGGGCTTGATCTCATGAACCATGAGATCATGACCTGAGCCAAGATAAAGAGTCAAGATGCTTAACCGACTGAGCCACCCAGGTGCCCCTGGGTTTAATCCTTCTTTATGGTTGAGTAATACTCTGTAGTATGGATAGACCACATTTTGTCTACCCATCAATCTACCGGTGGACACTTGGGTCCTTTCCACCTCTTGGCTATTGTGAATAATGCTGCAGTGAACAGTGGCACACAAGTTCTCTTTTCAGATCTTTCAGGTGCATACCTGGAATTTCTGAGTAATGTGGTAATTCTATGTCTGGCTTTTTGAGGAACCAAACTCCTCCTCAAGCAGCCAACCTGTTTCCCACAGTGGCTGCACCATTTTACATTCCAGCCAGCAGCTTCTCCACCCTTGCCAACAATGATTCTTTTCCATTTTTATGCTGACAGCCATCCTGGTAGGTGTGAAGTGGCAGCTTGTGTGGCTTTGATTGGCATTTCTCTAATGACAAATGATGTGGAGCGTCTTATCATGTGTTTATTGGCCATTATGGTAGTCTTTGGAGAGATGTCTAGGCAAGCCCTCTGCCCATTTTTTATTTGGGTTATTTGTCGTTTTGTTGTTTGGTTTTAGGAGTTCTCTGTACGTTCTGGATATTGAACTCTTGTCAGATAGACAATTTACAAGTATTTCCTGCCATTCTATAGGTTGTCTTTTCACTTTCTTGATGAAGTCCTTTGATGCACCGAAGTCTTTCATTTTGATGAACTTCAACTTGTCTGTTTTCTCTTTTGTTGCTTGTGCATTTGGTGTCCCATCTAGAATTCACCTTCAGTTCCAAAGTCATAAAGATCTGCCTCCATGTTTTATTTTACCTCTACAGTTTTAGCTCTTATATTTAGGTCATTGACCCATTTGAGGTTCATTTTTTATGTGGTATAAGGTAGGCGTCTAACTGCATTTTTTCACAAGTGGAGATCCAGTTGTCTCAGTACCAGTTGATGAAGAGACTGTTCTTCCCCCACTGAATGGAATTCTAATAAAAAAAATCAACTAGCCATAGATGTATGGGTTAGTTTTTGAACTTTCAACTCTATTCAATTGGTCTTTACGTCTATCCTTGTGCCAATATCACAGTTTTAATTATATTGGCAGCAAGTTTTGAATCAGAAGATCTGTGTCCTCCAACTTTGTCCGTTTTCAAGATTGTTTTGGCTTTTGAGATCCTCTTGCTATTCCATATGGATGTGAAGATCAGCTTTTCTATTCCTGAAAAAAGGCCATTGGCATTTCAATAGGTTTTGAGTCTATAGGTTACTTTGGGTAGTGTTGACATGTTAGCAGTATTAAGTCTTCCTACCCATGAACACAGATGTCTTTCCATGAATGTAGGTCTTTTTAAATTTCTTTCAGCAATGGTTTTGTAGCTTTTAGTATATAAGCCTTTCACCTCCTTCTTTAAATTTGTTCCTAGGTATTTCATTTTTTTAGATGCTGTTGTAAGTAGAGTTTCTTTCCTGTTTTCCTTTTTGTATTGTTTGTTGCAGGGGTATAGAAACACAAGCGATTTTTGCATGTGTTAATCTTATACCCTGTGATTTTGCTTAAATTAGCAGCTATGGCAGATCTCTTGTGGATTTTTTTTATATAAGATCATGTCATCCATGAATAGTTTTACTTATTCCATCCCAATTTGGGTGCCTTTTATTTATTTCTCTTATCTAATTGCTCTGTCTAGAACTTCCAGTATGAAAAGCAGTGGTGAAAAGTGGGCTTCCATGTCTGGTTCCAATCTTAGGGAGAAAGTCTCTTACCATTGAGGATGATATTAGCTGTGGGGCTTTTTGTAGATGTCTTTTATCATGTTGAGAAACTTCCCCCTCTATTCCTAGCTTTCTGTTTTTCTTGTGAAACAGTGTTGGATTTTGGCAAATACCTTTTCTGCATCAATGGAGATGATTGTGTTTCCTCCCCACTTCACTCTAGTAATGTGGTGTATACATAGACTGACTTTATTTTGAACTATCCTTGCATTTAAAAAAATGTTTATTTGAAAGAGAAAGAGAGAGAGAGAGAGAGCGAGCACACGAGTGGGGGAGGGGCAGACAGAAAGGGAGAGAGAATCCCAAGCAGGCTCCACGCTGTCAACTCAGAGCCTGACTCAGGGCTTGATCTCACAAAGCGTGAGCTGAAATCAGGAGTCGGACGCCTAACGGACAGGGCTACCCAGATGCCCTGAAATGCCTTTGCATTTTGGGGATCTTCCTCTTTTTTGATTTACTCTCTCATTTTAATGGAGCACATCCTCCAGTGGCTGAGGAAAGGTTCACAGGAGATAAAAGTTTGAAACGTATGTTTGAAAATGCTCTTTCTGCCTTCACATTTGATTGACAGCTCAGGTGGGTACAGAATTCTAGGGTGGAAGTAACTTTCCGTTGGAATTGTGAAAACATTGCTACACTCTCTTGCTTCCAGCATTGCTGTTGAGAGGTTCAATGCTATTGATTCATGTTCCTTTGGATGAGACCTGTTTTATTCCCTCTGGAAGCTTTTAAATCCTTTGTTGTCATTATTCTGATATTTCACAGTAATGTAGCTTAGTGTCATTCCTTTCCACCCACTGTTTCAGGCATTCAGTATAACCTTTCAACTTGGTGACTATAGTCTTGCAACTCTGTGAAATTTCCTTTTAGTAAAAGTTTTTTTTTTAATATAATTTCTTTGTTCTCTTGTATTGGCATTCCTATAAGTTGTATATTGGACCTCCAGCTAGTCCTTTAATATTATTTCCCGTTTTTCATTTCATTGTCTTTTTATTCCACTTCCTGGGCAACATCAACTTTATCTTTCAACCCATGTGTCGAATAATCTCTGCAACCAATTTTAAATTTCCAAAAGTCCTTTCTTGTCTCTTAATGTTTCTTTTCCTTTTACAGCAGCCACGGCTGGTAGAGGACTAGCTTCTACAAGTGGAAGGATCAACTCTTCTACTATAATAGGAAAGAAAGAAGTAAGAATGGAAATGGATGGGAGGAGATTGGCAGATGAAATGGCAGGAGGGTGGAGGTATTCCTCCTGATGACTTTCATTTTCTCTGTGATATAGATGATGAACACATGTATTGAGACAACAGGGAAGGTAATGGGGCAAGATGTTTGAAGAGTATGAAAAGGGAAATCAAAGATAACCCCCACAAAAAACCAACTGTTTCCTGGGCAGCCTTGAGGGTCCACACAGAAGCCAGAGACCATCAGTCAACCATGGCACCAATCCCCTTAGTCAGATAAGCTCTTGGGAAAGGTGTGGAGAAGATGGGCTTTGGACAGTTCCACAGTTGGTACTCTAGCTAAGTAGTCCAGAAGAGCAGCAGGGCAAAGAAATTAAGGATAGTGACAAGAAAGGGGTTGATGTGATCGAACAGGGCATTTCTGCCACTTGCCTACCTGCTCAATCTCTGGGAAACTTAAGAGTCTAACCATTCAGCTTGACATTTCCCCACCTGAAAGTATGATGTTATTTTAAAAACGGGAGGCTTCATTGAATTTTCTGCCCTTGACCATTTTTAAACTGTCAAGGATCAGGCCCTTTCCACACTATTCTTTGGGGGTTCCCATTGTTTACATTTCTCAGTGTAGACAAGTATATCCATTTATCTTTATCCTTTGTTTCCTATCTTTAAAATAGAATAAGGACTCCTAACAACAAAAAGAATACTTTATTCTCTTCAGTGATGGCACTATTGATATACATTTCATGTTTTCTGGATGTTTTACCATGAAAATACAAACAGACTCTGACTATATATCATCCAGATGTTCCAAGTTTATTTATGTTGTTTCAATACACTGACAAAACACCACAGTTTTAACTTCTTCTCTCTCAAGAGTCAAGAGTCATTTTATCTTAAACCAGAGGATTCTCTTAAAGAACACACATGCACACACACGCACACGCACACGCACACACACACACACAGTAAGTACAAAAACAATTCCACCAAAGTGCATGTGAATGAAAGTGCAAACAGGCTTCATTTTCAAACTCTGGGATCATTCTCTCTGCTTCAGAAATTAAACAGAAAGGTCCTCAGCGCCCTAAGCCAGGGCTGGGCAAGGGCTGGTTGTGGCTGCCGGGGCCAAAGTGTAAGCGGTATCTGCTGCTGGAGAGCAGGGCAGAGGCACATAGCATGGGCACTGGCACCAACCCTCTCCCTTCACTGGGCACCCAGGTCAAGGTGCGACGATCTTGTCTGGGGACAGGACGGGGGTGAAGGGGCAGTAGGGCAGATTTCTTTCCTTCTTTTTATGTGTTTTTTTTTTTTTTTTTTTTTCCCCAAAGAGTCTGACGTTGGTGCAGAAAGTGCCGAGGTCTCAAAGTTCAGAGCCTGGGGGTCCTTTTCTCAAGGCCCTAAGTCCACCTTGCCCTTCCTGTGGGCAAGCACTGGAAGTGTGGTTGGTAGATCCACATGGCAAAGCTGTCCCAGCCCTACTCACTAGGACAGGTGAGGTCCCGCAGCACAGCTGTGAGCACTTGCTGCCTCCTCTTCACACCACAAAGCCAGTGAGCATCTCTCCTCAGTTTCAAAGAGGAGCAAAGCCAAGGAGCTGGTGAGTTTTGCCACCACCCAAGCAACCAAGTCAGAGAGGCTCAGACTCGCTCCTCCTTACTCTTGGCCAAGGCGGCAATGCAACCTCTGTAAACCCGAGTGTCAGCCAGAGGCAGAGACTGCCCACTTTCCTCTCGGGAAGCCTGTGCTCAGAGCTGCCTCTCGGGGCCGAAGGGAAGGAACGTCTGAAGCCAGGTGGGAGTTCAGCTGGGTGGCTGAATGGCTGTGCTGGCAAAGCTGTGTGACCCCACGAAAGAGAGGGTCTCCTACTGGACTGTGGCAGGAAATCAACAGAGCTTTGAGTGTCCCACTTCTGTGGGGAAGATAAAGCTTCATATTTTAACAATAATAGCCCTTGACATTTTCCCAGCATCGAGCCTCATAGCTGCACCTGTCAAACACTCCCAAGGGTGCCCTAGGTGCACACACACCATGTGACTGAGGGAAGCGGCCTGGCTCTGCACCCCACGGGCCCATCTCAGCACCTGGGGCCACAGAAGTGTGGTGGTTGCTCCTCACCTCTGTGTAGGGCCAGCTCCCGCCGGGCTCTCTGCCTCTGCCCCACCCCGGCTGGTCTGGCAGTGGCTCGGTGGAGGCTAGGCCCCCACTTGGACATAAAGGTCTAAGTCCCAGAGCCCCAGCAGGCACCTGGCTGGCAGTGCAGGACAGACAGAGGGTGGTACGAAAGGTAGGGGCCACAGAGAATTCAAAGCTAGAGGAATTCGCCTTCTCAAGGTGCAAGTGGGCTTTGTAAGACTCCGCAAAAGCAAGACATTTAAGGGACAGGTCGAATGTGATGTCATGAGGTATGTGTGCTAGACATAGTGGCATATTCCCACAGCCGGAGTCCTGGCAGGTGTGGGGCCCTCACCCCACGGGCAATGTCTTGGCTGAGATGCATGGCTGCAGGGAAGGACGCTATGCCCAGCTTTGGGGACCATCATGCCTGCTGGAGCTTTCCCTCTGACCAAAGACCCGAGATTGTCTGACATACCCTTGAGCTGCCTCTTCCCCACACCTGATAGAGGAAGGGTATATGGGGAACATCCGTGGAGCCTTGACCTTTTCTGCAGAGGTAAAACAGGCTCTAATCACCTATTCTGCTAGAAACAGGACTTGGCGTGGGCCACTAAAATGCTAGCCGATCCAGAACTGGGCATGCTTACAAAGGCATCTTGGCTTGGAATCCCCCACTTGTGGGTAAAAGGGAGAAAGGCAGCCAGAAACTCCCAGTGGGCCTATGAAAACATGCTTATGAGGCTCACCCATCCAAGAAGGAAGAGCCAGTGGTCTGAGTGGGTGATGGCATGGGCCCTGCCCCGGAAAACCAGACAGCAGAGTGAGTAAAGATGTGTGTGGCAGGGTCACTTCTGGGTAGGAGCCAAGGAAAGAAAAGCATGGAGAGATGCCAAAGAGAAATGAGCCTCTGATGGGAAGCCTCCCATTCTACCAGATTGTCCTTAACGGCTAAGAAAAAGACCCTTTGGTGATAAAACAAGTCAGCTGGAGGTGTGGGGCTGCCATAGGCAGGGCACCTCCAATTTGTTCCATTGGCAATGCTCCTCCAGCCCGGTCACACTTTCACTGGTGTGCCTGGTGGCAGATGAGCCCCAGGACGCGGGAGCCAGGACTCCAAATTCCCCAGGGCTCCTCTGCTCCCACGTACCTTGTAGGAAGCAGCCCCGGAGAGAAGGAGGACCCCTGGTAAGATGTAGAGGGTGTTGGGAGTGGGGGGGGGGGGTGGATATGAGGAACTCAAGTCAGGAAGGAAGCATCAGCTGCAGAGGGAGGCCCAGCTCAGGCTGGAGGAGAGCCCAGCCCTGAGCCACTCACTTTAAGGTGTCATCGGCGTTTTTGAACATGAGAATGGCGTTATAGATCTTCAAGGCTGGGCCCAGCTTGACGCTCATGATCTTCACAATGTCCGCCTGTGTCAGCAAAAGGAAGGCCTCGCCGTCAATCATCTGAGGGGTTGGGGGAGGGAGGTGGAAGGAAAGTGGGGAGAAGGTGGAGAGGGCCGCGGGGAAGGCAAGGCGTGAAGGACAGGTGGGGTATCCATGGGGAGTGGGGAAGGGAGAAAGAGAATAGGGAGTAAAGGATATATGGGAGGAGGGACGGAGGACAGAGACGGGAAGAGGAAGGAAAAGGAGAAAGGAGAAGGGAAGGAGAAAGGAAAAAAGGAAGACAGCAATGGGGACAGAGAAGGAAAGAGAGATATCCACTGGTTTCCCCATGTTCACACACATACACTTTCTCTTTCTTTCTGTTGACTGGTCTGATTTCAATGTGTGTTTGCATAATATCTTCTCAGTCGTCACCGACAGTGGCCTCAAAACACTGGCTGCTGCAGTCCCCCCATAAACCCACTGGTGAGTGTTAGTGCTGCTGACAGTAAACAGGCAGGCACTGTGAGCGTGTCTGGGTGATGCAGTTATGAGGTACACAGTATTACCTATGAGCTATTATTCTTAAGAGGGGGGTTAGGAAGGCAGAGAGGAAGGGAGCTGATTTAATCTGAATCTGGGCAGACTTTCCTTAGGGCCATCAGTGCCAACTGCCAGACTGGACAGGCTGACTACCCATAAGACCATCTGTCTGCTTTGCTCTCTAACTTCTCAATCATGAAATATCCCTCTCATGACCGGTCTGTGTCCCGGCTGGAGAGATTCTTGACCCGTGTGTCTGAATGCATCAGTCCAGCCAGACAAAGGCCACTCCCTAGAGCATGCGCCTCCTTGGGGAAGTTGATGCCGTGGACTAGGTCCTGGAAAAGATCATCCTCAGCCCTCACAAAGGTCCTGCTCCCCACTGAGACTCCATTTGTTGCTGGCAGTCCACCCTTTGCCCCCTTTGGCCATTGCTTTTGTATCACAGACCATGCTGAACTGAGAGATGAGGTAGATGCCCTGGGGAGAGAGACGAGGACCAAATTCTTGCATGGTTCTGCGGCTGGCTGAACACATGCACTCAGAGACCACTTAAGACTCTTGTCACCAAAGGAAGACCTCTGCAGGGTACCACATGGTTCTATTTCATTAAACACGTGTGGTGAAGGTGTGACTTAAAACACAGAAGGTTTAGTTATCAAACGACAAGTTGTATGAGACTGGAAAGGCTCATTAATATCAGAGATGACAGAATCAAGATTTAAAACAATGAGACTATGAAACCAACAAAATAACATTTAATAGGGATAAATGTAAAGTTTTACATTAGGTTAATTAAAAAAAAAAACCCAGTGGTACAAGTAACAAAGTGGAAGATGTGGTTAGACTACAATGGATAATTGATATAAAAGGCACTTGGGGACTTTCATGACCTCCAAACTGGTCTGATATGGCTGCAATAAAGCTCATGCAAACTTAAATGTTACTAATACATATATATATATATATATATATATATACACATACATATATATATATGTATGTGTATATATATATATGTATGTGTATATATATATATATATAGTTCATATCTAGGGGAAAAGAAAACCACCCAAATATCCATTAACAGGAGAACTGTGGGCTACTCATAAAATGGAGCACTACTCAGCAATAAAAATGAACAAACTACCAGTATACACAATAACACGGATGGACCTCGAAAACATTACACTGAGTGAAAAGAGACAGACACCAAAGAATAGAAGCTGGACCCATTTATAAGAAGTTCAAGAACAGGTAACACTAACCTATGGTGCTAAAGATTACAACAGTGGTTGCCCATGAGGGCGGAGACTGACAAAGGGGCCATGAAAGAACGTTCTGGTGTGATGGAAATGTTTTATATCTTGACTGAAGTACTGGGTTCCAGGTGTACACATTTCACAACACTTGTGGAATTGTACTTTTAAGATGCGTGCATTTTCGTTCCATGTACATTTTTATCTCCATGAAAAAACAATCTAAGTATCAGTTTGTTATAACAAGTGCACCACTCTGAGTGGAGGTGATAACTGGGGAGGCTGTGCACATGTCAGGGATGGGGGTATATGGAAAATCTCTGTACGTTTCTCTCAATTTTGCTGTGAACCTAAAAGTGCTCTATTAAATCCTTTTAAATATAAAACCAAAAAACATCTAGGAGGGGGCAGAACACAGCCAGTGTGTTCTGTGCTGGTCACAAGGCATCTGAAACCAGGGTACAGCTGTGGATACATATGTGACAGTAAGATCACCAGCCCACGAGGCCACACCCCACATGGGGAGGAGTCTGGGGGCTCCACCACACAAGGACACTATGAAGAAACGGCTGACTGTGTTGGGTCTGGATAAAGAGAAGCTTCTAGGGGAAGAGGAGCAGACTTCTTTCTTCTGGGCACCTGACCTGGAGGGGCTGAGACTACATGCTGCTGGGTGAAGGGGGATACATGTATTCTTTGGAAAGAAGATCTGAACAAACTCCAAAGTCCCTTCTAGTTTCAAATTGTGTAAACTAGGAGAGTCACAGTAAAGTTCTTTACTTAAGGACAACTATTAAAAGTCAGAACCACCATTGAGCCCCCACTGTATCAGGCACTCTTGTATAGTGATAGGATTTATATACTATTCTACAGCATGGTGGTGATATAGTTATACTAGACAGTCTGGTACAACAATCCGTTCACCATTTCCAATGCTCACAATGGCCCTGCAAGGTTGTCGTTATACCCGCTCTATTTCCATCTTATAGATAAGAAGATGCAGACTCAGAGACAATAAAGAGCTCAAACCAGCAAAACTGGGATTCACATCTACACTGTCTGCAAAGCTAGGGTTCTTTTATGTACAACTCATGGCTTCTTATCCTTGGTAAGCTTTTGGGTCTCGGTTTTAAGTATGTGTTAGGATCCTTGAAGTAAAAGGCAATACCTGTGCCATTCAAGACACACTTTAACTTACTGTCCCTGGTGAAGCCTAGGTTTGGAAAACAAGCTGGGCGGAGAGCAGAGAGGAGTGAATGGAGCCCTGTCTCCAGGAGGCATTTTCCTTCCTGAGGACGCTCTGAACACAGCGGTTCACAAGCTGGGCCACGGCCTATACCCGATTTTTCCCAGAGGCATGGGCCACTGTGACCAGTCTCCCACAGGCCGGACAACAGAGGGCCCTCCCTAGCAGAGGGGGCAGCGCTGATGAGGCCACCTGCTCCCTGCCGTCTCACTGAGTGACCCTTCTGTCCCCGCTCTGCACTTGTACCTCACCTCACCTCACCTCATCTTTGAAGAGTCGTGCCTGGTCCTCACAGCCAGTCAGGGTCTGAACGAAGCTGAAGACCTTGGAAACCAAAGAAGACGTGTTGCCAAGGGGTTGGGGGGAAAGGGGAGGGGAGAGGTGGGCCCAGGTGGACTTGGTGCTCTCTGGGCTTCGACAGTGTTGCTTTTTCTTGTCAGCCCAAGAGGATCCTTGTGTCTCTGGTGCCGGGTGAGCAAGGAGAGGCCCAGGGGAAGCCTGTCTCTCCTGCTGGACTCCACGTGAACCAGCAGCACGTCCCTCTCCCCACCCACCGGGGTAGGCCTGCTGGCCCACGTCTCGGCCCCTGCTGGGCACCAGGAGGGGCTGTGGACGGGAGGGATGAGCGGGAGGTAGTGTCAGGTGCAGTGCCTGCTCTGCCTGACAAGGGCCTTTCCTGAACCCTCCTTCCAGGGTGTGGTGCGGTGACAGCACCAAGTGGGGAAGAGGAGTGGGGAGGGGTCCTCGCTCTCACCTCGTCAATGGTCCACTTGGCAACTGCTGAGGCCGAGATGCCTGCCACTCCCGGCAGGAGCTTGCAGTGCTGCTCCCAGCACACCGACAGCAAGCGGTCAGGGCGGGCCGACAGGGCTGACGTGAAGAGGGACTGGTGCATGGCGTCGGGAGCCAGTGCTGAAGGCAGAGGCAGAGGCTGGCAGGCTGGCGCTGAGGACTAAGCTGGTCCCTGAGGCCCACTCCTACCCATGCCCCTAGGGAGGACCAGGGCCTCCTGAGAGACTTGCACAGCCAAGAGGGAGATCTGACTCCTCAGCCACTGCCCACTCCTCCTGGTGAAGCGAGCGCCTCGCGTTACAGACTCTCAGGAGTCGGCTGTTAGGACCCGCCCAGCCCTCTCTCTCTCTGAGGCTGCATCACCCGGGGCCCCGGCAAGGGGGTGCTGTAGCACCCCTGACTGTTCTCTAGATACCTTGTAGCAGGATGGCTTCCAACATCTAAGAAGCTCAGCCCTGACAGCAGAAGCCTGTTCTGTTTGCCCTCTTTTCCTGCCTGACTCTGGCGGAGTCAGGGTGCTTCTGTGTGAGAACCCACCCCGCAAGCGTCTGCCACTGCCTCCAGCTCCATTCTTCCCCCCACCCACTCCCCGGCCTGTTCCGGACCTAGAAGGTGATCCCTGACCCGCTCGCCAACTCCACCCTGCCTGTCACCCTGCTTTCTGACCTGCTCCTGTAGTCCTGGCTCTTGGCCTCCAGCCCAGCTGCTGTATGATCTCATGACTGACGCTGTTTGGCCTCCTCCTTGACCAGGTCTGGAGCTCACCTGCCTGGACTTCATCTACTCTTGCAGGCTCAGACACACCTGGCCCCCGCCTACCTTACCAGCCTCGACTGGCTTTGGGCCATGTGGCCACTGTCCCATGGGGCTTGCCCTGCCTCTCTCTGCCCACAGACCAAGAGAGCTGCCTCCCTCCTGTTCACTGAGCTTTTAGTTCTAGACACACGGCTGCAGCTTGCCATTGCCGCCTCCCCAGGGGCCCTCCCCCAGCTCATCACAGACCAGCTTTCCCCGCCCCTTTGGCCTTTAGCTTCAGCCTTTCACCCTGACTCCTCTGCACTTCCAGTCACTCTCGGAGCCTCTGGGATCCTGTCACCAGCCCCACGGGCTGCTCTCTGTAGCTCGGCCTGCCGCCTGCCGCCATGTCTGCTTATCAGACCCAAGCTCTGGGCCACACTCCACAAACAGCCCAGCCTTCCGCACCGTGAAGGACCTGCTGCTCCCCCGGCTCCACCTGCTCTCAGCACTTGCCTGCAGCACAGCCGGGATCTCTCCTGACAGTTACCACCACAAGCACTTCATCTGCCCGGCCACAGCCTTGGCCTCCTGTTTCAAGTCCTCTTTCTGGTTCTCCAGGAACCAGGTGAGGGACAAGGCTGAGAGGCTGTAGGGAGCTTTGCTCCTAATCCTTCTTCCCCGGAGCCCAGGATGGGAACTTTCACAGGCAGTCAGGGTGTCTTATCTAACTGCAAGCCTTCTAGGGGCAGGTTCTTCTGCTTTTTTGGCTTATAAACAGCAGAAATTTACTCCTCACAGTTCTGGAGGCTGGTTAGTCCAAGATCAAGGCACCAGCAGATACACTATATGGTGAAGGCCCACTCCCTGGTTAACAGATGGCCAACTTCTCACTGTGTTGCCATATGGTGGAAGGAACAAGGGAAGGCTCTGGAGTCTCTTTTATAAGGGCACTAACCGCATTTCTGAGGGCTCCACCCTCTTGACCTGATCATTTCCTAAAGGCCCCACCTCCAAATATCATCACATTGGGGATTAGGTTTCAACATATGACTTTGTTGGGGGGACACAAACATTCATTCTATAGCATGATGATGATGATGATGATGATGATGATGATGATGATGATTAGGTAAGCCCTTCCTTGCCCTCTCTGGGCCACAGCCTCAGTCTCTGGAAAGATTTAGCTTCCCAAGTTCTCCGGATACTTTTGGAATGAATGTACAGGCACACGCCCTCTGGTGGCCAGAGCCAGACCCTGGAGTGGAAGCTGGCCAGATGTCCCCTGGGTGGGTAGAAGAGGTGCCCACTGCAGTCCCATCCTCAGAAGTCCTAACTCCGAGGGCCTGAAGGCTGGCCAAGCACCTTCTCACTCAAGCCTGAAGCTGCAGGAAGTGCCGTCTGTTTCCACCAGGAGGAGACAGCATGGAATGGCAGCAAGAAGAGGTGAGCCAATAGACAAGGCTAATAATACCAGTACATAATTGTGCTAAGCCCTTTACCTGACCTTCTCTAAATGAGAAGCCTCCTACCAGCTTTTGAGGTGGGCATATTTTCAGCATTGCACAGATAAGCAAGCTGAGGCTCAGACAGGGGGTCCCTCCCCAAGGTCTCACAGCCCATAAATGGCTGCCCAAGTCCAGGGCTGTGCTCTTAACCACCATGCTACAGATCATCTGGGTTGCAGAGACTGTTCCTGAAGAACCGGAACACCTTAAGTCCTGCCCAGAAACTGCAATGAGCCAGGCTATCTCTCATGGTCTCTTCTAGCCTTAACACGGTATGCATTCAACTCAAATAAGGCATGATCCCTAGAGCTCCTGCCGTGTATCAGGCTCTGTGCTGAATTAAAACAAAAGAAGTTTTTTAATGTTTGTTTATTTTTGAGAGACAGAGTGTGAGCAGGGGAGGGGCAGAGAGAGAGGGAGACACAGAATCTGAAGCAGGCTACAGGCTGTCAGCACAGAGCCTGACATGGGGCTTGAACCCACGAACTGCAAGATCATGACCTGAGTCGAAGTTGGACGCTTAAGTGACTGAACCACCAGGCACCCCAGGCCCTGTCCTCAAGATGTAAGATGAATTTGTCACCCAATGGAAGGCTCAGTCACCTTGTCCCTCCCTTTGGAGCATGTTATGGGCTTAACCGTATTCCCCCAAATGCATATGTTGAAGCCCAACCCCTAGTACCTCTGAATGGGGCTGTGCAGTTAACCCTGAATAATGTGGGGGTTAGGGGCACCAACACCGCACGCAGTCAAAAATCCATGTGCAACTTTGACTCCCCCAAAACTTTACTACTAATAGCCTACAGCTGACTAGAAGCCTTACCAATGACATAAATGGTCAATTAACATATATTTTGTATGTCATATGTATTATATACAATATTCTTACAACAAAGGTAGCTAGAGAAAAGAAAACATTATTCAGAAAATCATGAAAAACTACTTTTACAGGACTGTGTGCAGTTCAAGTGGCTGTTGTTCAAGGGCCAACTGTATTTGGAGATGGGTCTTTAAACAGGTGATTAAGTTAAAACAAGGCTGTTAGGGTGGGCTCTTCTCCAATCGGGGGTCCTTGAACACATGTAGAGAGACACTGGGAGGACACACGCATACAAGGCAGACCACGCGAGGACACACTCAGCAAGAGAGCGGCCACCTGCAAGCCAAGGAGCGAGGTCTCAGGAGAAACTAGCAGATATCTGATCTTGGACCTTTAGCCTCTGTAAGTGTGAGAAAATACATTTCTGTTGTGTAAGCTACTGAGTCTGTGACACTTGGTTGTGGCGCCCAAGCTAAGGCAAAGGAGACCGAGGGGTGGACGGACATCTGGGTTAGGTGCTTCTGGCCTGTTACGCCAGCAGCACAGACCAGGAGTCAGCTCTGAGTTTGAATGCCAGCTCTGCCCCTTATGAGCCGAATGACCTTGGGCAAGTGGCTTCAGCCTCTGAGCCTCCTCCTGTTCCTCTTCTCTCAGAAGAAGAGAATGCCATCCATATTACAGGATGCCTGAGAGGGTCAGCGACAGTATACGTATGGCACCTGCAACAGTGCGTGGCCCGTAGTAGGTGCTCAGTAAACAGTACTGGTAACTACTATTATTTCAGGTACTTGACACTTGAAAGTATTACTCATGTCTTCAAATGAGACTGAGACTCAGAGATATGAAGCGATTTGCTTAAGGTCACACAGCTAGAAAGTGAAAGCCATGGCCTCCCTCCCAGGAGGCCTAGAATCAAGGGGAATGGGGCTGGGGGGCATCCTCCTGCTGCACAGTGGAGAACCAGAGGCCCAAAGAGGCTCAGAGTCCCTTCTGCAGACCCACAGCAAGGCCACGGGAGAAGCGGGACTGGAACCCATGGTCACCCCTGTGTTCTTGCCGCTGCTCTATGCTCTGCAAGTGCCCGAGAGGAAGAGGAGGCCTCCCTTCCAGTTGCCCCCTCTAGGTCCCCCTAGTGACTCATCCCACCAATTACTAAGCACTCACTGTGAACACCTTGTGGAGGGCATGGGAGTAGATGACCCAGGACTTACTTGGGAAATCTTCTTGCGGGATCTTCCGATACTTTGGAGGGCGTCCAATCCTGGAGAGAGAGGGACCGGGTCCGTGGCAGGGAATCAGTGCCTGGCCTGGCCCAAGAGGACACGAGGCCCTGCACCCTTGCCCTCCGCACCGGCCATGATGGCGAGGCTTCTTCCTTAGGGAGAAGCCTGAGAGGTTCCTCTTACGGGCCGAGGCCTCTGTGTCGGACAGCTCCGCCTTCAGCCGATTCTGGTTCCTCTCAGCCAGTGGGCAGCCTGAGAGGCAATGGTGAGCTGTGAACTTGCCTGTGACGTGACCAGAACCATCACAACCAGGAGTGGGGCACTTCCTGGGGAAGCGAAGAAGAAGGTGGCATAAGCTGGGTTGAATATGCTTGTTCCCACTGAGCCCTTCCCAACTCTGGTCCCATTGGGAGAGTGTCCTGGTGAACCCCGATTGGCTGCACACAGCAGGTTAAAAAAGCCCCTCTCTGAACAAGGCCTGGGGGTCTCAGCAGGGGCCCTTCACTCACCGGTGGTGAAAGTTGTACTTGGAGGTCCTGGTGTGTGGCAGGCTCCGATAGCTGAGAGGGGGACAGCCCCCAGGGGAGGCAGAGCTGGGCTCTCTGGGTCCTGGGGCACCAGGAAGAAAAGAGTCAGCACAACGTCCTTGGCGGGGGGGGTGGTGTGAGATGAGGGGATGGAGGGCAGGGAAGGAACAGTTTCTAGGGGGAAGGTTAGAACTAGGAGCGAGTTCCTCAGCTACAGGGGCCCTAACCTAGACTGTGACATCATTTCCTGCTACTGGGTATCTGCCCCTCTTTGGAGAATGAGGGCTTGGCTCTCATACACTCTGTTCAAACCTCAGGCCATGATCTCTGCCCCTGAGAGAAGGAAAACCCTCTGGGAGAAGATCAACTCAGAGCTGGTGTAGGCACAGCTGTACCTGAGAAGCTGCATCAGATAGGTTCATGTTATTCTGTTTCCCTGTTTCATTCTCAAGGCGTTAGTAACTTTCTTTAGGCCCTACTCAGATTTGGAGAATAACTGAGAAGGATCAATACCCGACGTGACTTGGAACTGAGTGGTGCAGTGACCTGACCTCCAACCCTACCTGCAGAGACCAGGATTTTATTTAAAGAAACCTGCTTTCCTCAGCAAACATAACGTCTGCTCTGTGTGGCTCTGGTGGATGCTGAGAGAACTCCCTGGGTGCATAACTCCCTCCTAGGTACATGCTCCCAAGCGAGCTCGCCCTGCACATCTCAGTACCCTAAACCCAACAACGGCTCAGTGTGGCAGAGACCGCTGAGGCAGGGGAAATGCGGGATTCCAGAGCTCACTGTAGGCACTAGGGTTCACGTGTGCACAGTCAGAATCCCCTGGGCAAGCTGCAGGAAGGGGACTGTCAGAGCTTGTGGGGTTGAGGTGGACATCAGTAGGAGAAGGGTCAGAAGGTCCAAAAGGTACACACGGAGAGGAGGCTGCAGAGGATGCCCTGTCTTGGAGCACCAGCCTGCAGGGTGGATGTCGGGATGGTCGGCGTCAATCCAGAAGTCATAGGCGTGACTCCAGCCATCAAAGTGGAGCTGCAGAGGGAAGGCCCTTGGAGGTCAGGTATTCCTCATGGAGCCCAGCTCAGCCAGGAGGACCTCCAGGCTCCAGTGAGGCTCTCCACGTCCTTGGGGCCTGTCAGAAGCAAGATCCTGGATTGGAAGAACCAAGGCACCAACCTCACCAGAATCCACCTCCACCACCACTTTTTCCAAGGGCTTCACTCATTAAGTTACTGGCATCTCCCATCAATCCACACACAGGAAAAGGATCATTAGGCCCACTTTATAGGCTCAGAGAGGGGAAATGACTTGCCCAAGCTCACTCTGGATGAGGCTAAAGTTTGACCCCAGATCTTCGCCCTCAAATGTAGAGCTCCCTTCCCACAACCTGTGGCCTCCCTTATGTCTGACTCGTGCCACGCCCTTGACCTCTAACCAGTCCACAGAATTCCTGCCCAAACAGCCTGTCCACTCCCCTGGCCTGAGGGGCCCGGAGCCACCTTTATCCGATGGTCCTCCACATCCTCCACGCTGGCCACACGAATCAGGGCTGGGTTCCTGCGGTCCACGGCCTCCAGCTTCATGTTGACCAGGAAGCTGTGTGGGGGTCGCTGCAGGGGGACAGCAGCCTTCAGGCCAAGGCCTAGCTCAGTAGAGCTGAGGTCCCAAGAAAGGAGCCCAACTGCTGTGACTTGGAAATTGTGGCCTGCCAAAGGGGGAGCACTCCACTTGGCCTCCATTCCATGTGGCTGGCCAAGTGCTCCATGCCTTCCCAGAGGTCAGCTCTGGGGGCAGAGAAAGCTGACTCACCACCTTGAAGGCCCAGGTAGGCACAGCAGAGGCCCCGGTTTCTTCCAGATATTTCTCCCAACAGAAGCTGTCAGGGTCTGGGTAGTCTGGAGGAGAGGATGAGAGCAATGTCTAGGCACTGTGGCACACTAGGGGAAGTTCTCTCTCCCCAAACAGGACCCGGAGAACAGACGGGGTACAATCCCCCCAACACCACCAGAGCCAGCTGCTGGCAGGGGCTCCTGAGGCAGAAGGGTGCTAGCCGGAACCAAGCATATCACCAAGCAGTTCACAGGGCTGTCTGGGAACGCTGGCCCCCCTTCCCCCTTCTTGGTCCTGCTGCTCCAGCTCAAGCCCAGCCCCGTCTGAACCTCTCCTGTGTGTGGATCAGAGTAATACTCTGAAAGAAAGGACACACTTTCTCTGCTCTGGATTCCTGCTCCCTTGCTGAGGGGGGTTGTCTAACTTTCTTCCTTTAAACCTCAACAGAGTCAGGGGTTGACAGGTCTCTCCTTAAATCAAAGGTTTCTCAACTCCCAGGCAAAGACGATGAGGCTCCAGGATACATCTGTCCCCTCACCCAGACCCTAAAGACCCAGCTACTGAGGTAAAGGATCAGGAGGAGGGCTGTGGGGCCAGGCCTGGAAAGGGGCATTTGCTCAGGCTGCAGGGTCACCTTGTGGAGGGGTGAGGGGCTTTCCTTGCTTCTGGCACCAGCCCACCGGGTGGATGTAGGGGCTGCTGGGATCACACCTGAAACCAAGAATACTTCACTGTCCCAAGTGACACTTTGAGGCCTATGACAGCACAGCTCCAGTGCCCACCCTCATTCTACTGCTTAGTGAGAGCTACACAGACGGCTGATGAAGTCAGAAAACTGTAGCATTAACTACAAACTCTAAGACTACCATAACGTAAAAGGGAAAATCATGAATCACAGGTTTGCTCATCCTAACCTTGGTATTTTTAGGATGAAACATTTAATTTTGCATTGTATTTCTTATGATATAGATCAAAGCCACAGGACAGTCCGTGATGCCCCGGAGCAAATATCAATGTCAGGACCAGGTTGGGGTTACATGGTGCCTGAGGTCTGAAAGTATTGCCTCCTGCCTCCACCATCCCCTCACCACCACCGCCCCCCCCCCCCCCCCACCGACCCCGGCCAAGTCTGGGCCCTCCCACTACCAGTAGTCATAAGTATCATCCCAGTTGTCAAAGTGCACCAGGAAGCGGCTGTCCACCACGTCGGTCACACTGGCCACACAGACAAGGGACGGGTTCATGCGGTCAACAGCTTCCAGCTTCATGCCCACCTGGAAGCCCAGGGGTGGGGGACTCTGTGGGCAAGAAGAGAGGCTGCCATAACAGGCTGGCTAGCACTAACCCAGAACCCACTGGCAAAGGAAGGAGTAGGTTCTCCAGGAGTTATGCCTGGGGTGGGGTAGGGTAGGGGGCACGGGAGAAACAGGCTGAGAAAGAGGGTCCTTCCAGGGCAGAATCATAACCCCAACCCTGAGCCACTTGGGAACTTGTGGCCTCCAAGGAAGGAAGCCTCACTGTGGTGGAAGATGAGAGACAGGCAGAAAGCCACGCATTCACCCAGAGAGTCTGTCTGGTTGAGTCTAAGCCTCTCCTACACAGACCAGCCTGGCCTAGCTTGCATTGAGGTGGCTGGGTCACTAGTGGGTGCTGGGAGGGAGAAGCTGTCGTGAGGCAGGGAGAGGGGAGGAAGAACATCCATTGGGCGTAAGCTTCAAAAGCCATCACCTCCCTTGACCTTTGCAACAACCCTGTGGAGGTAAGTATGATCATCTCCATTTTATAGATTACATAATTTGCGCAGGACCACAGTGCTAGTCAATGGTGGGACCGGGATTTAAACAGTTTGACTTAAAAGTCTGCATTCCCTTTCATAATAGCAGGCAGAATCCCACCAGTCACTGGGAACCTGTAGGTATGGTCTGTGGGGCCAGACCCGGGCGGGAGAGTAACTACCTGAATGGCATGGTGGACGCCCTGACCCCTGGGGACCCTGCACTCTTGACCTGGTAACAATTTTAATGGGGGTTCCCTAAATCTTGCGGACTTCTAGCTGGAGATTAGGAGCTACTTTGACTGCTGGATACAGTTGCCAGCTGCCTTGAACAGAGAAAAAGACAAGGAGTGAACGTTGGGACTAAATGGGAGAGTCGCGGTGTTGGTCAAAAGGAAGGAAAAAGCAAGCTCCCAGAACAGAGGCTTGGACCTTACCCCCAGGTCTGCAGAGCAAACCAATGCAAGAAATAAGGACAGTGGCATCCCAGTGCCCAGGCTGAGATGGTGGGTGCCCGGAGGACAGGGTTTCTGCGGTAGGGAGGAGGGGAACCTGGGCAGACCCCATAACCAGGTCTCCCTCTGGCCCTCGGCCTGCCCAGAGCGCCCCTCCCATTTGGTGTGAGCTGAGGGCACTGGTAGATGAGCTCTCTTCTGCTGGGATTCTGTCCCAGAGGGTGGGAATACGCTCTCACTTGCTCGGGGCCACTCACGTGGCTCTGGTTCACAAACAGGTGCTTGGGGGCGGCCTGAGCTCTTGTGCTGCGCAGGTACTGGCTCCAGCTGAACTCCTCCTCCTTGTAACCTAGGCCCCTCAGGCGGGGAAGAACAGAGCGCCGTGAAGACAGAGGCTGGGCCATCACGAGGACACCCCGCGCTGAAGCAGCAGAATCAGGAAAGCCCAAGGACCTCCCAACCCTCAAGAACCTGCCCAGGGAGACCCTGCTGAGGTGGGACATGACCCGGGTTGTCATTCCAAGGGCAAGGGCAAAGCAGAAGCCCTGGGGCCTAGTCACAGCAGGATGAGATTAAAAGAGGCTAGTGGTGGAACGGGGAACAGGGGAGAAGGTCCCACAGGGAAGAACCAATGGGTCTGAGGGCTCACTGCCTCACTGTGACCAACCTGGCTAGGCCTTACCTTTGGGGGGCTGCAGTTTGTGCCCAGTCTTCTCAAACCAGCCAGCGGGATGAATGTCAGGGGAGTTGGCATTGATCCAGAAGTCATGGCACTCGGAATACCCATCGAAGTGTAGACGTAGGCGGTAGCCACACACCTAGCCCCATCAGGGGGAATCACAGGGACTCTGATGCCAGCAGACTCCCACTCCCTCTCCCTCACCTCTCCTGGCCCAGCCTGGTGGTCTCAAGGGTCTCGAACGCTAGCAAGTTCCCCAGCCCACCACTCTTCCCCCCATCCTGAACCTTGCCCCACACTCTCCCATCCTGCATTGAGGACAGATCATGTACTCATGAGCCGAGTCTGCATGTGAGACAGGCAGAGTCTAGGACATCCTCCTGCCCTTTTAAGCCCTGGACAGAACCACAAGGGCACCTACCGAGGCTCAGGCCTGTTCAGAGGGCCCCTGATGACCCTTCCTTCTGCTACCATCTCTCACTGCTCCCCCCTCACACTGCTGTGACCTCACTGAGCTGATGGCAGCTCCTTGAACTTGGCTCCCTGTTCTATGCCCATGACTTTTGCTTCTTCTGCCTGGAACACCTACTCACTCACAATTTATCCCTCAACGCTTGGCTGGAGGCCTTTCCTCTATGAAGCTCCTCTTGCCCCCTTGGGGCTGCCCTGCTCACATCTGCTGCCCCGTGTGGTAAGCTGCTGATGTGTTTGTTTATCTGGCTGATTCCCACACAAGTGTGAGCTCCCAGAGGACGAGATCATGGTTGGACTCATGCCAACACCTCTGCCCTCGGGATCCCTCCTCCTCAGGCTCCCCCAGCACTGCAGGATGCACCATTCAGTAACGTCTCCACGCCCAATATTTAGGTTTTGTTCCTATTTTAGCTTTCGGTGGGTTCCACCATAACCCCCTAAAGACTGGGTGCTTTCTGAGGGCAGGGCAGTGTCTCCGTCATCTGGGTCAGGACCTCCATGTCCCTAGCAGTCCCCATCAGGCTACCCAGAGAGACATCACCAGAATACGGGAGCAAGTCTCAGCTCACCTCAGCCACTGTGAGGATGAAGTACATGGACGGGTGTTGAGGGTCGATGCCTTCCAACTTCATGCCCAGTCTGAAGCCATTCTTATTATGAGTGACCGCCTGGTACTGTCAACGCACAGATTGGAGAGGACCCAGCCTCCATCCAGCCTTAGCCTTGCCTAGTGGGCTTGGGGTGAAGGAGCTGCCTTTAGACCCCACCCGCCTGGTATTACCAAAGTGGTAGCTTATGTGGGAATCTTTAGTGCAGGGATCCACAGCAGGACACACTAGCTCCCAGGTCCTCTGAAAAATGTGGGCTAAGTCAGGGCTGGATTTAAGGGCTTGCTCTTACCCAAGTCATAGAGAGATCCGCATACAAGAACTGAGCAGAAGGTACCAGGATTCAAAAGTCCACAGGTCCAGTGATGGGTGAGCCAGGGTCCCACCTCTCTACTTCCTCCTATCCTGGGCGCCTCTCAAGAGTGAGCCCTTCTCTACTCTGGGACCCTAACCAGCCTCTCCCCCTTCCATTCTACCAGTCTTTTGAGGGATATCAGACACACAGAACACCAGAAGGTCTGAGGTTGGTGGTGAGTTCCTGGACTGGGTATGCAAGCTCTTCCTAGGTAGAAATTGCCTGACTCACGTCCTGGAAGAGGCTGACAGGGGCGGTGACAGCCTTCTGCTCCTCCAGATAGGGCTCCCACGACCAGCCTTCCTTCTTCTCCCCTGATGCTGTGGACAGGAGACAGACAGACTAACCTCTGGACTGCTCCCGATAGATTCTTCTCCTGAGTTTCCCCTGACTCAACTCTACCTTACCTCCAAAACAAACCTTTGTCTATGATCACATGCTGCCCTCTGGGCCCTCCCAGCCATGCCAGCACCGGACAGCAGGGGTTCAGACTTCAGGGGAGACTCAGTCTCAGGCGGGGCTGCACCCAATTCTGTCTGCCCCACCCTCATCCCCAGACCACTGTCAGCAAAAGTACTTTGGATTATTTAGCAATTAAATTGAGGTCCCACAGAGGGACTCAGTTTTCTGACAAAGCCCAGTGACAAGTCCTGAGCCAGAGGAATTCATCACAGTGCCACCTAAGCTCACAGGGATAGAAGAGGAAAAAGAGAAATGAGACAGAAACCATGGAAGGAGGAAGAAATGGAGGAGCAAGGTCACACAGAAATGAGAAACTCTCTTTTTTCGAATCTTCTTCCTCTAAACACACACAGGTACACACAGATACACAAGTATGTTATATGTGTGCTTGGTATGCCCACAGAGTACAGACTGATTCCATGGCCCTCCTTGATATACACATGCCATGTGTGCACACACCTGTGTGCGCACGTGTGCGCGCGCTGCGCGCGCGCGCGCGCACACACACACACACACACACACACACACACACACACACACACGCTGTGGTTAGGAATCTCCAGAGGAGATCCCTCCTGGGGAGAGGGAGAGAAATTTCCCTACGGGACCTTCAGGTTAGTGTAAGATGGAGACCAGGCCTCCAGAACAGAGAGAAACATCCTTTAAAGACTAGAATAGGTGGCGATGTGTAAGGTAGGCTCACAAGGTCAGCCTGAGCTGCCTTTAGCTGAAGGCTACAGATAATGAAAGAGGCAAAAACCTGCAAAAATCAATTCATATCCCTTGGGTAAATAGCTCCAGCTTCTTCTAGAAACTTCACTGACTCAATTTTGTCATCTAAGATATGCAGACAACTTCATCTACCACAGGGAGTCATTTGCAGAAGGAAATGAAATGCTGTGAGTAAAAGATCTTCTTGAAATGCAAAGTGCTGGTCTTGTGTTACTGGTCTTCCTAGGGTTCCATGAAGTCTGTCTGATCTGGATTCTAGCTCTGCCATGCTCTGGCTCTCTTGGCTACTGCCCTGGATCATTCAGATGTGGAGTGATTTGTTACTCAGGAAGAAGCTTTTCTTCTTTAGCTGGAACCGCAGTGGCTAGAAGCATCTCCCTAGGAGCTGCCTAAGTTCCCTGGCCACTGTACTGAGCCTTGAGATCCCCACCATCTGACCCAGCTGGGCCAAAGCAAGTCTTTTCTTCATCAACTGATCAACCAAGCCATCAGACTGTCTCAGAGATCTACACCTACACACCAACCCAGAGTACATCTCTTCCCACTACCCTCTGTCCTGAGTGAAACCTGGATTGTCCCTTGAACACATCACTTGTGTTCCCTCAAGAAATCCTCAGTTCTCCCACTTGGCCTTTATCCAGACTTACAGAGCATGCCAAGGGAGGAGAGAGTAGGCTTTGGGACGCCAGGCCTGGCATCGTCTCCCCGCGTCTTGCCACTGCCGTTCTACGTTATCCTGCATAATACCTCTTCACTTTTTCCAAATCACCACTATTATCACCAGCCCTTCACAACCCCTGAGCCTTTCTCCCCAGATGTTCTCACTTCTCACTCTTCCTAAACCGTACATGAGCCACTTGTTGGGACTTCTCACCTCAGGAAGCTCTGCCCCTCCTGGGCTCCTAACTCTAAGTTCTTCTCCCCTCAGCCACACTCCAATGTGGCCAAGCTCTAAGACACCCCCCCTCTGCTGCCCAGGCCACAGTAGAGACCTCTGGCCTCCCCATCTTCTGTGTCTTACCCTTCCAACCCCCAACCATGACACTTACCTCCCTAACCCTTTATTATCTGCATTCTCTCACTAGTCACAATGCGTAACAGGTATATCGACTTTACAGTTTACCATCACCACCATTTCCATTTCCCTTAACCATTCCTTCACCACTGAGTGAAGGCTTCACCACTGAGTGGGGCTTCCTGTGTGCCAAGGCTGGTGCCAGAAACTGGGGGTACAGGGATGCCTCAGAGACCTCACATATGTGGTCCCCTTTAATCTTCACACAATGTCTCAAGGAGATAGGTAGGACTCATGGTAATCCTTTTCACAGATGAGAAAAGAGATGAGAAATGGAATCAAGTGGAGAGAGGTCCGACTACTAAACCCTTCAGTAATGACTCGACGTCTCCTCCCTGACCAAGCCCCAGCCTCCTCTGGTTTCCTGCATCCTTTTCCCATGGTGAACAACAGGCTGAGCTGTTAGCTACATCCTCAAGACCAGATGAGTCCCAACGCTTCTGCGTACAGTTGTACAGTATGCACACTGTACACAGGTGCCCAGCCAAGAGGGTGAATGGGCTGAAATCCAGCCTAGGCTCCTTGCCGAGCCATGTGGCTAAGTCTACTGTGAAAAAAGGTTGCCTTTTTCTAATTGGGTCTGTTCAGAAAGGGCACCTGTTTACAATGTGTGTCAAGGTACCGCATAGGCCAGCTGTGGTACTCATCCTCTTTTGACTTCCAGAAATGCTCCTTTGCTTATTCCTGCTTCCTTAGACTAGATGCTCTTGACTAGCAGTTTCTTCAGCTAGCTTAAGCTGTCCAAAACCAAATTCATAACTTCTCTGCCAAAGCTGTGGTCTTCTCAGTCTAGTCCATCCTGGTCGATGGCACGAGTATCCATTCAGTCACATAAGCCAGGAACATGAGAGGGATCCTTTATGTCTCTTTTTTCACGCCCAGCCTCCTTCAGTCCCTGAGTTCTGCTGACTCCAACTTCTACCTGTCTCTCGAACCTATCCCCATCTTTCTCTATGCTCACTGTTGGTCTCACTTTGAGCCTGGTTCAAGAGCCCTTGGACTGATCTCTCTGCCTCAGATTCAGTCTATTGCCAGAATAGCTCTAAAATAAAAATCATTTCTTTCTTTGCTTTATGTCCACATTGGCTTCTGATTTACAACCAAAAGTCCAAACACCTTTCTGCAGCACACAAAGCTGTCAGTGACTAGCTTACCATGCATTTCCACGTCCCTGTGTGCCTCTGTGCCTTTGCACATCCTCATCCCTCTGCCTCATAGATGCTGTCCCCACTGTGTCCCATCCTCTTATCTTCTTCTCACCCACAGCTCCGGCACTAGCACAGGGTTTTCACAGAAACATAATCACCAATTGTTTGTTAAGTGAATGACTAGGAGGATGTATGTGTGCATGCACGGATATGTGGACGACTGGACGTATGGATGCAGGGATGTATGGATGTATAGACGCACAGAGGGAAGTAACATCATCCCACCTACCCTGTGCAGCCTTCCTTGGCTCTATGAGGCAGCACTTGTTCCGTGACAGTCCTTTGTACCTACATACCTCAACCACAACAGTTATTATACTATTCCATAACTACCTGTTTAAAAAATTTTTTTTCATTCATTATTTTTGATAGAGACAGAGACAGAGAGAGCAGGGGAGGAGCAGAAAGAGAGGGGGACAGAGGCTCCGAAGAGGGCTCTGTGCTGACAGCAGAGAGCCTGATGTGGGACTTGAACTCACAAACTGTGAGATCATGACCTGAGCCAAAGTCAAACGCTTAACTGACTGAATCACCCAGGTGCCTTCTCTCTCTCTTTAAAGTTTATTTACGTATTTTTGAGAGAGAGAGAGAGAGGCAGAGAGAGAGGAAGGGAGAGAATCCTAAGCAGGCTCTGCACTGTCAGCACAGAGCCCAACACAGGGCTCGAACTCATGAACCGTCAGATCATGATCTGAGGCTTAACCAACTGAGCCATGCAGGCACCCCTCATTCCTCAAATGTCTTGATGTCCCTGTGCTACCAAGCCCCCTTCCATCTGAGCACTACCTTCTTGCTGCACTCTCTTAGCTGTATCTTCTTCCTCTTCTCTTGCCATCGGTGGTTCTTTCTCCCACCCCAACCCTGCTCCTCAATGGTGGGAACCCTAGAAATACACCAATTGCTTCCCATTTCCTCTCTTTGTGCTGACTCTCTTGGGAAGCTTCTTGAGCGCTGCTTCAGTAGTTTAGGTGGAGGTAATTCGCAGATTAATGGTTCTAGCCAGACTTTCCACTCTAAGGTCTACAGGAGAGAAGGAAAACCTAAAGAACAGAATGCTATGGCTCAAGAACAACCAATCACAAGCAGTCACCAGGGTGCCAACCATGTGCTGGATCTTTTTGTTTTAAATTTGCCACAGAAACATCTATTTGCCTATCTCTTCTGCGGTATGGTTAGCCAGTATTTGCCTATCTCTTCTGCAGCATGGTTAGCCAGTTCAGAATCAGTTCATTTCAAGACAGAAAACTTAATCAAGAGCCAGCCACTTGAGGTCAACATGTACCTGGCAAGGATCTATGCCTGGGAACACCAAACCAAAGAGGCTGGGCTCCATAATGCTATGGTCTATTCTTCACTTGGCCTTCAGTTTCTAGCAAGTACAAATGGACCTTTCTGAAAATCTCATGAAAGTCATGGACCATCTACCCAGAAAAATAAACAATTCACAGAATTTTGCACGTAAATTTAGATTAGGGACCTCAGTTACGAAGGCACTGTTGTAAGAGTCCTACTGATAAATGACTTGTACCAAAGCACACACTCGTATTCTCAACTTGCTCCCCAACTCTACGGCACACTCTTTGTATTTCAATATAAAATATGTTCCCTATACCAAATTAAAAAATGGCATGGATCTGAATAAATATTTATCTAAAGAAAATACATAAATGTCCAATAAGCACATGAAAAGATGCTCAACATCATTAGCCATCAGTGAAATGCAAATCAAAACCACAATGAGATATTACTTCACACCCACGAGGATGGCTATAATAAAAAAGAGACAATAACAAGCATTGATAAGGGTGTGAATAAACTGGAACTCTCAAACTGGTGGGAATGTAAAATGGCACAGCCACTTAGGAAAACAGTCTAGCAGTTCCTTAAAAGGCTAAACACAGAGTTACCATATAACCCAGCAATTCACTCCTGGGTACACAATCAAGAAGAATGAAAACATATCCACACAAAAACTTATACATGGATATTCATATCAGCATTACTCATAATAGCCCCAAAGTGGAAGCACCCCATATCCATCAATCAATAAATAAACAAAGTGTGATATAACCACACAATGGAATATTACTCAGCAATAAAAAGGAATGGGGGTACTAATGGCCGCTACCCCATGGATAAACCTTTAAAACACTGTGCTAAGTGAAAGAAGCCAGTCACAAAGAGCCACCATATTATGTGATCCCATGTATGTGAAATGTCCAGACTAGGCAAATCCACATCCACAGAAAATAAACCTGGGGTTGCCTAGGACTACAGGAGTATTGGTGATTTGGGGGGAATGATAGCTAAGGGACCCAGGGTTTCTTTCTGGAGTGATGAAAAAAATGTTTTGAAATTGATTGCGGTGGTGGTTACAGAACTCTGTGAGTACACGAAAACCCACTGAATTGTACAATTCAAATGGATGGACTGCATGGTTTATGAATTCCATCTCAATAAAACCGCTAAAAAAACCTGTACCTTGTAAAAATACATATGAAGCACTAACTGCGAAAACTGGATAGAGTGGACACCAATCAGAATGAAAACATTCTGCTCCTCAGAAAACATCATTTAGAAAGGAAAAAGCAAGCCAAAGACTGGGAGAAAATATTTTTTTTAGCATATATGTTTGATAAAGGACTTATACCCAGACTATATAAAGAATCAATAATAAGAAGATAAACAACTTGATTAAGAATGGGAAAAAATGTATGTCTCAGGCAACTATAAGGAAACAGAAGAAGATGCTTGCAGGACTGCTCTGGATGTGAAAAGGCTGTAACAAGTTGACCCCAAAGAATCCCACCTGATCTGGATGTGGGCAGAACGAGAGGGGACACGAGAATATCAGAATAACTGTTAATGACTAAATATACTGTAAAGACTTTTACCATGATGTGTTAGAAAATGATTCTTCAAACAAAGTGGCTGTTGCAACGATAAAGCAGATATATGCGAGAGAGAGAGAGAGAGAGAGAGAGAGCGAGCGCGAGAGCGCGCCTGAGTACACATATGAGTTACACGGTTCTAAACCGTAAACTATTGGAACATCCTGTGAGGACTAGATAACGTCAGTCTTGTACAACATGAGCCCAGCAGCTGGCCATCTAACCGCCAAACAGTGTAAACAGAACACAGATTCTCCAAAACACACACAGGACACTCAAGCAAACCTGCCACCCCCACCCTGAGCCCTAGATTCTTCTGCCAAAAGACCCCAAAAATGAGTGGGAAAAAATTTAGCCATAAATGCAAACTTCTGTTGACTAACAGAGTATCTTTCCTTGAAAAAAGGAAAAAAAGACAGAAAATGGAAAATATCCAGAAGATGGTGAGAAGTATGGTGAGAAGTATGAATCAAAAGATAACTCTGTACTGGACAAGAGGACCCAGCTAAAAGAATGCTGATTCATGAATCTAGCTCCCTAAGTAAGACAGAACAGTTGAACCACTGTCTTGAGGAGTTAGACACTGTCTCCTTCCTCTGAATAAGACTTAAGAGGCCATAAACCAATGAGAGCTACGCTTTTGGCTTCTGAAGTGAGAGCCTTGGGTGAGAGACAGCAGTGAAAATTTGGTTTGGATGTGATGGGCAAAATTTCCAATAGGCACTACAGAGTTTGGAACCCTGGGCACAGCCTGGGTTCCTCTGGCTGGCACTGATCTGTCAAGGCAGAATGTCTTAAGAACTCACCTCAGACTCTGGCTCTCTCTGGGACAGGAAAGACAGTAAATCATGCAACTGAACCATGGTCCAAGTGGAACCACCAACATACGACTCATCCATGCATGCACTGAATAAACATTTATTGAGAGTCTACTCAACACCAGTCGCTAAGCTAAGTACCGAGGATACAATGATTAATACAGCTTTGAGGGAGGAAGGTAGACATTAAACAAGAAGTGTGATAAATGTTACTTAGCTTAGCAGACTGTTGTCACATGGGAATGGAAAAGGGCTGAGGGCCAGAGGTGACTATGAATGACTTTTGTTCCACTTTTCTTGGAACCAAAGGGCCAGAATGGAGGCCCAAATAGCAAGGTCAGAGGAATGACTGGTATGAACTTGCTCACACCACCAAAGGGAAGCAATGCCATGTGGTGCCATTAAAAGCTGTTTAAGTCTTTGGATACTGAGCCTGGCAGTGAGGCCTATTCACAACTAGATAATGGAGAATACACAACTACATGATACAGTTCTCCCCGATATACGCATACCAGCGCATAAATCAGAATCATTGTCTCTCTCGCTCGTTTTTTCTCCCTCTGTCTCACATACACCAGTTCATACTCATCTATATATATACCACCCACCATCACATTCCTAACCCATACTCCCAGCCTCACACCTCCAAAAGCATATACACACGTCACACCAATATATATACACACACAGGCCACCATACCAGGCTGGCTGCTGTTCCACTCCTCACTTTCCGGGGTGCTAGCAGCGGGCTGTCCCTCTGGATCCTTTCCTTCTTCTTGCTTCTCCTGTGGAAGGCAAGCCTTATTCCTGTCCTCAAGGGTTGAAGTCCCAGACTCTATTCCCCTGCCTGGCTCCCTGGCCACACGGTGTTCAGTCACAAACAAGTGGAATTTCTGCTAGGCTACCAGCTGGAACACAGCTCCAGCGGACAACCCCTTATGAGGTTGAGGTGCACTCACATGACCATACAGCCCCTAGCGACGCAGTCTGATGACAATCTTCCTCATTCCCCTCAGAACTGCTCTGTGTGGATTTTACCTGCCCACTGGAACTTTCATGCTCTGTCTCTTCCAGCTTCTCTGCAACTAGAGCCCTGTGCTCCCAGGCCTCTGGCCTTGTGACTGGGCTCCGGTGATGGAGCTTTCCATCTGCCTACACACCTACTTGGGTGCTGCTTTATGTGAATGCGACTTAGCCCTGACATGAGACTGAGATGGGAGCTGCAGAAAGCAGGAGGGTGATTTAATCATTTTCCTCTAACCAAGTACAGGACCTGAATCAAAATGGGACCCCAAAAATATGATGAGTGAGCCATCATGTGTCTTCTCTGGCCCAGCCCCACAGCCTGGATTAACAGAGAGGGTCGTGAACTGAGGCAGTCTCTAGCCTCTGCTCTCCCTCCCCACTGCCCTCTTCCTACCAAGGCCTCTGGCTCCGACTCCTCCTCTGATGGGCTGTGGTATTCCCTGCGCTTCCTCTTCTTCATGGGTTTGAGGAGTTCAGAAGCGCTGGTGCTGGAGCTCTGGCCGGAGTTCTCCACTATGACTGACCTGAGGGAGGAAGGCCTGAGAGAAGGAAGCACCCACCCTGCACCACCCAGTCCCTCTCTTAAGCCCTGAACAGGAAGAGGGCTTGCCTCCCCCTTCCCCCCCCCCCCCCCCCCCCATTGCCCCACAGGCAGAGCAAGTAGGGTTGCAATCCCCTCCCCCTTACCGCTCTTGGAACAGCGGTGGGCAGTCATCATTGGAAGAACCAGGATCCGGACCTGCGCTTTGCTGAGGTCCACACTCCTGGCACTGACAGTTCCCATCATCTTCTGGGGGGTCCTGCGGGGGATCTTCTGGAGGGTCCTGGGGGAGGTCCGCTGCGGGGGGGCCAAAGGGGCCTCAGGCCTCCCACCCACCACAGCCGCACCTGTCAGGCCCCGCCCACCTCAGAGCCCACGCCCCCTCAGGACCAATCCCTGGGTGCACTCACAGAACCAGGGCACCCTCACCCCAACCCCTAACCATGGAAACTCCTTGGGGAGCTCGGGCCTCGCCCCACCCGTGCAAGGCCCCAGTCTGGGGACTTGGTGGGTGGGGGTCCTACCGGGCTGTTGGGTGCCCGCATCGCCACCTCCCGCCGGGGCCTCGCCATCTTCATACTCGGCCACACCTTCTGGCCGCAGCTCTGGGCTCGGGGGCTGCTCTGCTCCTACCATGTTCAGCGGTGCGTACTCGCTTATCCGGAACTGGAGCGCAGGACTGTCTGAGGACAGGACTCCCGTACCCCCTCGACCCGTCCCCCACTCGGCACAGTCCCCTCAAGCCGCCTTACTCCGCAAGGCTCGGCTCCGGGTGCCAGGCTCCAAGCCACGCCCCCAGCAGCCCTCCAGACTCCGAGCGCCTCCACCCCAGCCATGCCCCTAGAGAGTCCCGCACTCAAAGCCGCACCCTGGAACCCTTCATCGAGGCCCCTTCCCCCTCCTTCGCCTCGAGCCCCGCCCCTGGCCCGCTGGCCCCGCCCCTCAGGTGCGGCTCGCCGGGCCCCGCCAATCCCCACAGACACTGACCCGCAGGCCGCTCCCAGGAGGCGGGGCCGCGGCCTCCGTCCACTCCAGGAGCCGCACTGTGGTGGCGCTGGAGCTGGCCACAGGCCCGGCGCTTAACTGCGGCAGAACGGTGGCCGTGACAGGTACACTGCCCGCCACTCGCTCCGGAGCGCCCACATGGATCGGTTCCCGCGGAAAACAGGACACGTCTAGGGCACTGCTGGGCAGGCCAAGGGTGGCCGAGCTGGCTGTGAACAAATACACGGACTGTCATGACACAGGTAAGCCTGGTGGTCGTGCCCCATGCATGTGTGTGGGCAGGTGAAGGTTTGTCTTTCTCAGGATCCATACCTGCCTAAGCAGGTATGCTCCTTCTCCCCAGACCCCTGGCTTGGCCCACCTGGGATGATGAAGGCAGTAGTGGGCAGGTGAGAGCCAGAACCTGAGCTGTCTCTGGCCACCAGGTGCACGTTGACCTCTCCTGTGGAGGGCCCCTTCAGTGTCCTCAGCATCTCCATTTCGGCATTCCCCTCCATCCTGGTAGGCCTACAAGCTGAAGACAACCCCTAGGGCGATCAGGGCAGGAGGGGGGCTTCTTTGAGGAGCAGCTGGTCACCCTCAGGCTGGCAACCTGCAGAGAAAATCCTCAACCCTAGGTAGAGCAGACTGTTTTAGGAGACCAACATAAACTCTGGCTCCTGGCTCCAACCAGGTCACCCAGATGAGGGCTCTGGCCAGGCCCTGCATCTCCCCCAGACTCTGGGAGATGGGCATGCGTGAGGGTGCTCTGTAAACTGTGATGTTCTGAACTGACTCTGGGGAGTAGGTCTTGGGCCAAGGTTCTGTCTGGCCAGCTGTCACGCCATAGCCCAGGCTAAGTCCAAACTCCCCTCTCTCAACCCTGACCTCCGGCCCCACTAGAATCAATCCCTTCTCCCTCTGGAAATTTAGAGCCCTCAAGTACCAGGTTCTCTCTCACTCACAAGGTCCATTTTCCTGGGAGATGATCTTTCCTGATCACAGTCCTTTATAACCCCTGCCCACAATCCTTCAACCCCAAGCACAGAGTGCACACCGTAACATCTGTTGAACAAATGCATGCATGTGAAGAGCACAGAGGTATCTGAGAGCCCAGACAGTGCATGAGTTTGCTATAAATAAAGCAAGGGCAAAAGAGGCATTTAATACAGAGGTGGTTGAACAGGTAAATATATGGGGAAAAAACACCTAATGACATAACAAATATACTTAATATCTATCATTTACTTAACTCTTAAACTATCTTGGCCACTGTTAGTGCCTTACCAGCACTGTCCAGTAGAATCTTCTGTGATGATAGAAATATCTTAGGCCTATATTGTCCAACACAGTAGTCGCTAGCCACATGTGGTTACGGAGCACTCGAAATGTGGCTAGTGTGAACGAAGAACTGAATTTTTTTTATCTTCATTTAAATTGGAATAGCCACAGTGACCACAGTTACTGTATTATACAGCAAAACTGTACACATATTATAATTGGCCTGTCGGCACTACCTACAAAACACATCTCAAAGTCTGACAACTTCTCTCCATTTCCTTGCTGCCACACTAGTGCCAACTGCTATCAGCTCTCCTTGGACTTGAGAAACTGCCTCCTAACTCATTTCCCTCCTTCCTTGCCTGCCCCCTACAGTCTATTCCCAGGCAAGAGAAAGCTTTAAAAATGTAAACCGAATCACATTATTTCCCTATCTAAAATTCTTCTATGGCTCTCCACTGCCCTTAGAACAAAATCCAAGTGCTTTATCCTATAGAATCTGACCCCTGTCTTCCCCTCTGACCTTATCCTCCATCAGTCTTCCCCTGTTCTCCACCCTCAACAAACACTGGTTTCCTTCTGTTGATTAACAAACATTCCCACCACAGAGCCCTTGATCCTTACTGTTCCCTCTGCTTAGAATGCTCTTCCCCATCCTCTTTGCTTGGCTGCCCACCTCCCATCCTCCAGGCCTTGGCTCAGTGGCCATCTCCTCAGAAGAGGTCTTTCCTGGCCATTCAATTTAAAGCAGCACACCCCTCACCCATTCCACTACTGCCTATCCCATTACTGTGTTTATTTCCTTCACACCCTTCATTACAATCAATAATGATCTTCATTTACTTATTTGTGTTTGATCAGTCAACCCCACTGAGATAGAAGTTCCATGAAGGCAAAGATTTGTTATCTGTCCTGGCCACTGCTCTATGGCCAGTCCTCAGAATAGTGCCTGCACACAGTAGGTGCTAAAAAAGTGTTGTATTTCAGTAATTTCAACTTGTTAATAAAAAGCTCTGTATATGTGATTGATACTGGGTTGCTTTAAGGTGTTAGCAGTAATTGACAATGGCTTCTGGCATACACGCTAAAGGAAAACATAGCCTAGGCTTAAGACTGACTTAAGACTATGAATCTCAGCTCCACCACTTACACCTGTGCTTCTAAGTAGCTTACCCTCTTTGAGCCTCAGTTTCTTCATGTGTAAAATGTGGCAACGGTATATGCCTCAAATGGCTGTGGTGAAGACTAAACGGACAAAATACGTAAAGTCTTGGTAGCAGCAGAGCAGACCTTCGACAAATCCAACTCCACTCCCTTTTAACAGAAATTCCAGGAAGCTTGGTAGCTTGTTGGCAAAATCAGCTTACAGTGCTCACTGTCTCTCCCAGCCTCCCTCCTGCTATTCTTGTGCATTCATTTATTTTCCAGATTTTCTTCCTTAAAATAGAGTCCATCCTCTGTATTATAGAGTATGTAATCAGGTAGGCAAAGGCTAGATACATAACCTGATTAATTCAGGCAACGTTCAAACCAAGGTGTGTCCCGTGTTAAAATTATAAAATAGAACTCCCTGAATTTCAATTCTCCTTATTTTGTTTTGCACAGCTGATGTACCATTTTAAGTGCTTTTCAATAGAGTCAATCTTCTTACTCAAAACCTTGGCAGTCATTAAGAGTCAATGTGGTAGGATGCCTGAGTGGTTCAGTCTGTTGAGCGTCAGACTTGGTCATGGTCATGGTCTTGTAGTTTGTGAGTTCGAGCCCCACGTCGGGCTCTGTGCTGACAGCTCAGAGCTTGGAGCCTATTTCAGATTCTGTCTCCCTCTCTCTCTGCCTCTCCTCTGCTCTCACTCTGTCTCTCTCTCTCTCTCTCTCTCAAAAATAAACAGACATCAAAAAAAATTAAAAAAAAAAAAAAGAGTCAGTATGGTTACTCCTGGAAGAATTTCATTCTGTTTCCAAACTTATCACATGCTTTAGGTGTATCCAGGAAGGGAGGCTAAGGGGACTGCCCTGCTATTCAGTTTGTTGCCCTCGTTTCAGCAAACACTGGAGGGCCAACTAGGTGTCAGCACCGTTCTGTGCCCTGCGAAGACAGTCTCAAAAAAGAGTGCTCTCATGAAGCATATATTGTAGAAATAAGGGATAGGGTTGGGCTGGAGATATAAATTTGAAAGCCATCATGTATAGCTGGCGTTGAAAACCATAAAGCTGAGTACAAAGAACAAGGTAGGAGCTTTGGAGCTCACCAAGATTTATAGGTTGGGAGGAGGAAGAAGATCTAGTAATAGAGCTTCTCATGAGGTCAGGGGGAATCCAGAAGAGTCTGAGCTTCTGGAGGACACATGAGCAAAGTTTTCAGGAAAGGGGGCCAGATCAAGTCAGGTGAGGGAGTGGACCATTGGGGCAATAAGGAGTCATTAGAAACCTTGACAACAGCCACTTCCAAGGAGCTGTGTACATAAAAACCTGGCCGGAGTGGGTTCTAGAGAGAGATCATGGATTAGCTCAATATTTATTGAGCACCTACTATGTACCAGTTCCTGTTCCAGGCAATGCAGATTTATCAATGAACAAAACAGACAACCCCTGTCACAGAATCCACATTCTAGTGGGGGAAACTAACAGTAAGGATTGATCCTCGTGGGAGAATAGGAGAAAAGGAAGTGGAAACAACGGGACTACCAACTCTCTTAAGGAGGTTGTGATGTGAAGGAGAGCATGGAGTTGGGGGATGGTGTTTGGAGAGTGATGTGGTCTCAAGGAAGGGGTGTGGGGTGTTTGTCGGTTTGTTTTTAAATAGGAGATGTCACAGCATGTTTGTACCTGAGGAAAATGAGCCTATGGAGAGGAAAAAACTGACAGGGCAGGGAAGAAAGACTCAGTCTAGAAGACAAATCCTTGAATATGCAGGAGGAAAGGGGACCCAGTGCATCTGTGATGTGGGGACCCAACACACAGTAGCCTTGGGCTCCTGCCAAGAAGCACCTACTGCTTCTGTGTTCTTCCTCCCCAGCTAGACCATGAGTTCTGAGGCCCGAAACTGCTTTCTCTGTGATTTGAATTCGTTCCTCCTCTCCCGCTGCCACCCCTTGTGCTTGCAGCCTATGTGGCATTTTCATAAACACTGTCCCACCTGGTACACACAATAGCACAACCAGTCTGAAATGGCTCCCGGGCCTGAGCCAGGTGCCAGGAACATCCACTCTCACCCCTAGAGCCTGCTTGCAACTTCAGAACCCCACTTCTGTGTCCTGCGCATATATGGTTCCTTCTGCTTGGTACCTTTCCGTATCCCATAGGTCTGGAAAAATCCTAATCACCCTCCAAGATCCAGCTTGAGTGACACCTCTTCCTTGAAGTGTTCCCCAAATCCACCCCAAAACAAAGTTAATCATCTCCTTGACTGTGCTCCATTCCACCACAGTCTAATTATGCATTAGCTTGTGGGTCTCTGAGATGGCACAAAGCAGCTGATGTGCAAAAAGCCTGACACAGAGGTTGCACTCAACAGTCACTGAATGAATGAATGAGAGAGCTGGGAGTAAAAAGTGGTCAACATATTAGAAACAATGATATTGAAATACATCAATGGTTTAGCCATTCATTCCTTAGGGGCTAGAATACAATTTCCTCCAGCGTTGCTCAGAGGCTAGGGGAGGAGGGGATAAAGAGGCAGTCAGCTACCCTGAAGGCAGCCCTGGGCAGTCAGCTTCTCTGGGAATTGCCCTCAGCCAGGGGAGCTGCCTCGCCCAAGTGCCCTCTCCTGGAAGCAGCCATCCTGTCAGACTAGTTGATAAAGGGTAGAAGGGCCTTGCCCCTTGCCTCAATTTGGGTTATCTCAGCAGGGCCATGTCCCTTCCAGAGCTATCCCTGGGACAGGTTGAGGCCTCTGCAGAGACTACGTTGGCACTTCAACTTCTGCCCACCACTTTGCTGTCTTCACTGTCCTACAGGTGATACTCCCAAGGGCACTCCAGTAAGTCTGCGCTTACATCTCCCTCCCGGAGTCTGGTTTCAGGGAACCCGACCTAAAACAGTCATTGGGTCCCTGGGACAGCGCGGTCTCTGGCACATAGCATATGCTCGGCAAACATTTATTGAATGAGTATGTCCCTGTTTATTTTTCCTTCCTCTCTGCTAAGGTTCTTCCCACTGCTTGCCCTTCAAGGCTTCGTATACAACAGACGCTCAATAAAGGCCCTGGCTCTAGGTGTCGGGAGTGGGATTAGCGCCCCAGACATCCCCACACGCCTCAACACACACACACTCAGCCCCAGCGAGATCGGGCGCCACAAACTTGGGGCCTGCCCCCGGCAGCTGCGGCTGGGACGCGGGAGGGGCGAAAGAGGCTCCGGAGTCGGGACCGCCGCCCGCCCTCCCTCGGAGGACTGGTACAGACGGCGGCGGGCGGGGCGGCCACCGACCCGTCGGCCACGCGCAACGGTTACTTTTTAAAACGCCAAAATGGCGGAATTCTTTTTATTCTTTCCCTTTATGGCAAAATAATAATCCCATTTCCCGTTATAAAAATCGGAAACCAACGGTAGGAAGAAGAAAGTTTGCCAGATGACCCATTTCCTAAGAAACCCCAAAGCCCGCCCTCTACACCTTCCGTCGTATTAATGAAAAACTCTTAATTGACTGCATTTCGCTGAAGACGGAGCCGCCGCCTCTCCCACGCGCGGTCGCGGCCCCCAGCCCCGCAGCGGCCGGCCCCAGCCCCGGTAGCGCGCCGCCCGGACCCCTTCCGCCCCGCTCCCCCCGCCCTCGTCCCCAGCCCGCGTCCCCCGCCGGAGGCGCTCGCCACTAGCCGCGCGCCCGGACCGCGCGCTGGGCACCTGCGGCAGGGCGGGCGGCACCCCATACCCTGGGCCGAGCCCCCGCCGCGGGGTCCCTTACCTGCGAGGCCCGCCCGTGGCCGCCCGGTGCCGAGCCGCCGTCCGAGCCCCACGCGGCGCGCGCCTGCGCGCAGAAGGGGCGGGCCCGCCTCCCTGCAGGACGCGGGGCGAGCGCCGAGTGGGAGCAGGGGGCGCGGGCCCGGCCGCGTGGGCCTAGTGGCCTCTCCCCACGCCTTCTCGGTGGAGATTCATCCTGCCTCCCCACCCTCCGCATCTCGGCCAACGGTGTGCAGGGGGCGCGGGACCCGCCGAGCCGGAGAGCGACCTGCTGGGCCCTAGCGGAGTGGCCAGTGACAAAAGACGGGGTTGCACTCCCGCACGCATCCCGGCTAGGGCGCTGCGGTGTCCAACGCCCTCCTACCGCACCGCCCCACCCCCCAACCTGGAGAAGGGGAGCCAAGGAGCGTCAGACAACGGCCTCACAATGGGTGAAGGGGCGTGCGACCAGAGGAAGAGGCCTAGGGGGGCGTGGGTTCCAATTCTGACCCTGCCTGGCGTAAAGGGCGGCACTGACCAAACCTGCGTTTGGATGACCCTGTTGCCACGGCTGCTAGTGTGACCTGGAGGACATCATTTAATCCTGGCACTAATTTCTCCATTTGTAAAGACTAACCTACTTCATGGCATATAGTTCCTGTTTTGGTGTTACCTTGAGCAAGTCACTGCTTCCCTGTGCTTCAGTTCCCTTGATCTAACTGGAAAGTGGATGTAATAACATACTGCATGCAGATGAAAACAGGGCAACTCTTGGTCCAGCCTAGAGCCGGGGGCTCCTCTCCCATACCAAAGGATTTAACCTAATCCCTCGTTTTACAGAAAAAGGACACTGCTGTCCATTTGGCCTACTAAGATCATGACCACAGTCAGACCTCCAGCCTCCTGACTTGGTCCCAATGAGAAAAAGATTCCTAATTAATTGTAAGCAAATTCCCCAAATTGTGATCATCAGATTTAAACCTGGTTTAAATAAACCAGACTTTATTCTGGTTGCCACGCCAACGCATTACATGTGTTCTTCCTTGCTGCAATGTCAATTTTTAATCACATCTCATATTATTGGGAACAGAACTGCATCAGTTGAGGATGCTGGTTGCCATAACAATGTAAGTCTCTTTATACACACCAATACACACACAACCATCCGCTCTTTTTTTCTCTCATCTCTACCCAGACTGCTTGTTCTAGATTTTCCAAAAGGTTTATTTTAGGTATTCAGATTACAAGAAAGTGGTGGAACTACACAAACACATGGCTTCTCAATTACAAATGCATCTTTCAGACAGTGATTCAGACAGACAAGTGGAATCTGAGCCAGCAGGATGCAGGAACGAACAGGAGTTGCTAAGACATTATTCTGCCCATTACCAGTATTTGGTTGGTCCAGATACTTTTGGTGGTCTTGCTTGCTTTGAACACCTTCGGGGATGCAGAGCTCCTCCCAAGTTGATGTGATTTGGGGAAGGTTCTCTCACAGAGCCAGCGTTTGTTGTGCTACGCCAGAATGCCCTCAAAAGCAAGTGAGCTAGTCCAATCTTTCCCTCAAGTGACGCCCCCCTTCTATATGTTAATAGCCCCAAGATCTTCTCCAAGTTAACCTTCCACCCCAGTGGACCCAAATTTGATTGAAATGTTGATAGAAGCATGGAGAAAACTGTTGTGAGCAGCCAACAACTTTCTGTTCCTACAAAATTTAGTTCCCTCTTGGTGCAGTCACTGTGTTTTAGGAAAATCATCAAAACATGCCCTTTATGTAAGTGTGCAAACATCTCTGGTTCTGACAGAAGATTTTACTAACAGGGAGCCCTTTCTAGCATAAACATGCCAAAATCCTAGGTAAAATATTACAAGAAAAAAAGGAAACCAGCAAAGGAGGAAGAAGAGTGAATTCATGGTTGAATTTGCAATAAGGGGAACGAACAGGAGTCAGAAACAAGAGGGAAACAGAGCAATAAGGAAGGGGTGGCCTGGTGTCCTTCTTGTCCTGGAGGCTGTTATTGGATAGACAGGGACCAGCTGCTAAGGACTGGGGTTTCATCACACACTTCGTGGCAGGAGATGGGATCTTAGGTCCAGGTGATACCGGGAGGAGGTACTGAAAAACGCATGAAAAGACCACATCTCCAGACAATGTAATTGTGGGCTCCATAGTGGGAAAGGCAGGGGAGACACAAGTTTCCAAATATGATTAGCTTCAGGTCCTGCTTCCACCAGAGCATGGGTTTTTATTACCCAAAACTTCAGACGTTGACAAAATTTATATTTGGGTTTGGGAACTGAAGCTTCTATTTGTAACCGCTAGGAAAAAACTTGTTTCAGTGAAGCCCAGAGCTTCAGCTATTTCATTTCCTTTACCCTCACGCTGTAAATATCTGAACCCTGTTCTCAACAATTTGTCTTATGATGACCCTGAGGAACCCAACAAAAAAAGAATCAGCTAACCAAGCCATATTCATTTTCTATCAAGGAACAAACTGGTGGCTTAAAACAACACAAATGATCAAAGCCCAAATTGGGTCTCGCTGGGTCTCAAGGGGTTTTATTTCCCAGTACCAAGGATTTTTCTCCCCAAGGAATTTACCTTGTCAAGGGGACAAACACCACTTAGGAAAGGTGGACCAAGAACCGAAGTCTATACACGCCATTATTTTGCTTTACTCTGACTCTATCTGCTCCAGGGCATCTTCTGATGTCATTTATCAGATACCTCCATTTAGGCTATGACAGAACACCACAGACTATACTAGGTGACTTACAAAAAAAGCTTATTTCTCACAGTTCTGGAGGCTAGAAAATCCAAGATCAAGGCACTGGCAGATTTCATGTCTAGTGAAGGCCTGCTTCCTGGCTTCACCAACAGTCATCTCCCTGCTCTGTCCTCACACGGCAGGAGGAGCAAGGGATCTTTTATACGGGTGCTAATTCTAATCATGAGGGCGCCACCTTCATGACCTAATTACCTCCCAGCATCCATACCTCCAAATATCATCACATTGGGGATGTTTCTACATGAATTTGGGAGAGATATAAACATTCAGTCCATAGCACGTCATATCCCACAATCAGCTGTTTGGATGAGGTTGGAACTTACCTTCCAATCTCCCTTCTTCCACTCAAGGAACACATTGGCTTTCTGGTACAAACCAGCTACTTGGACAGTGTTGGCCAGGTATGGGGGTGGCAGAGTAGGTGGGCATCTCCCTTAGAAAAGCTTATCTACTGAGAGGCAAAAATAAAGTTCCTTGGCGTACTTATTAACTCAAGAACCTCTCCCTGGCTTTGGACAGGAAATGAAAAAAGTCAACCTTTCAACTTTGCTTTATTTAGCGACATCATCAAGTTAGTGTAAGGTTTTATACTTTATTGAAATACGAAATATTTGTTATCTGTTAAGAAACATGGCACACACTCCAACTGAGTAAATCTGAAGACAATTTAACAAAGGATCTATTTTTAAAGGGATGGGCAGGTTGTTGGAAAATCACAATTGTTAGAGTAAAACCATTGGGGCTAGGAAAGAAAGGGGAGACTGTGGTTACCAGGACTCAGAACAAGAGGGCCATATGTAGCACACTGTGCCCTTCAGATGAGGACTACCACCAGCCTGAACCCTACAGAGAGGAGGCTGTGGAAATAGGTGTTTCAATCTCAATCTTTTCGCTCTCTCTCCTTTCCTACTGCTTTTCCCTAATGGCTGAACCTAATCAGAAATCAGAGGGCAAAAGAGTATGTGGACGGAGCCAATAGAGATTAACTTCCTGGGGCTCAGAACAGAGAATGGAGGCGTGGTGGTGTGGGAGGGCCAAATGGAAAGTGTCTATTTGTTCAGGCAAAATGAAATTACTAACCCCCTAAGTTTTTCTTCTTCGTACACAGGTTGGTGGATTTAGGCTGGGCGGTCTCAAGCTGTAGGCTTGAGGCTAACAGGCACCTTCCCTTACCCCCTGACACCTGTCTCATATCCTAGGACCAGCAGGCTGACAGAGGGATATTATTCTCATAGTGATGGTAGAGATGCAAAAGACCAAGTCCATTTGTGTAAGCATTTAAGCCTTTAGTCATGTTGTATGTTTCCTGTAGCTACAGTAACTAATTACCATAAATTTGGTGACTTGTTAAAACAAAAATTTATTACCTTGCAGTTGTGGAGCTCTGAAGTCCAAAATGGGTTTCATTAGTCCAAATGGATTGAGGGGATGTTTAGCCTGGAGAGGACCTTCACAAGGTTAAGCTGTGGGCAGGGCTGTGCTCCCTCCAGAGGCTTTAGAGAACTGTTTTCTTGTCTTGAGGTTCCTTCTGTTTTCAAAGCAACAGCGTAGCATCTTCTGGTGTCTGATTTTGCTTGTTTTCGCATCAGCTTTTTCTGGTCCTTTTACCTTCCAGCCTATTGTGATTACACTGAGCCCGCTTGGATAATCCAGGATAAGCTTCCCATTTCCAGACCTTAATTTAGTCACACCTACAAAGTTCCTTTTACCATGTTAGGTAACATATTCACAAGTTACAGGGTTAGAAGACAGGCATCTTTGGGGAAGGGGAGGGCAGTATCTAGTCTACTAAACATGTCATGCCTACCAAAATTCCACTGGTCAAAATCAAAGGACAGCAGGTACTCTGCTCATTAAGGGAGGATGGGGATATACACACACACACACACCTATAAAAGAATCTGGCAAGGCCTTTAAGAAGTATTTACTGAATGTGAGTTTAGACTATTATGACTCGGGTATCATACTGATCATCTTACTATAATCACAGCCACAGCTATCCAGGCTTGAGTTCCTGCTGGGTCCGCAACGGAATGTCATCTATAGCAAAGGTGGATACAAGCTGTAATTTAAGATCTTATTTGTGCATCCCAATTATAATGCTGCTGTGTATGCTACAATCACACTGAAATTTAGGCTCTGAATTTCCTTCTCCCTCTACTCCTATCACCCAGAACAAGAGGACACATTATTTACTTTAAACCCTTCTCTGAAGGTGAAGAGATTCTGCAGGAATACTAAAGTTTCCTCACTCCTTTGCCAGAACTGGCCCAGAATTCAGCTGAACATCTATTAAGGCAGGGAGTCCACATACTACTTGCTTTGCTCTGAGGAGGTTAAAGCAAACCTAGAGTGCTGTTGCTACTAGTGGGACCCATTCTGTAAGGATACTGACAAACCAAATTCAAAACTGATGAACTGAAAAGGGCTGAGTGGATGTTTAGCCTGCAGAAGACCTTCCCAAGAGCAGACAGTACTATGATCTGTGGGGCCTGAGAAAGATCCAACTAGTAGCAATGAACACCCAAAAGTCCAGACTATACTCACAAAATACCATTTCCAAATAAAGATAACCAGAGCTCACTGGAGAAATGGCTGCCTCCAGATCTGAGATTAGAGAGAGGAGCCTGGAAATCTCATCATATTAGAAAGAAAAGAAACTGATATTATTATATTATTAGGGTTGCTTCAAATGAACTCATGAGGCAACCTGAGTTGACTTTCATGAACCAAAGACAGAACAAGGCAACATCAATAAGGAGAACTCCAATGGATTTAAAAAAAAAAAAAAAAAAAAAAAAAGGCATATAAAATCATGGTTTGTGGGTTTAATAATAGATTCAGGAAAAGATCATCAATGGCTGCCAATGACAAAAAGATACCCAAGTAGTTTTGGGAAGGAAAACAAAACAGAATCTGATAAAACCTCTAGAATAATGGGTCTCAAGTTTGAATAAGCACCAGAATCACTTGGAAGGCTTATTGTAACACCTATGGCTGGACTCCACTTAGTTTCTGATTCTAGGGTGGGGCTTGAGAAACTCTGTTTTTAACAAATTCCCATATGATGCTGATGTTACTGGGCCAGGCACACTTTGAGACCCATCATATTGTTCTTAGATCTAGTCTAGAACATGCTAAATATCATTAGCATGCAATCAGCAAAATCAAGACTGAAAAACTACTCAATAGTGGCCTTCAAAAAATATACTGCAAGGGACAAGAGAACAAAGAGACTTAGGTCTTTAGTCGTATATAGTGAACAGTCTTCAGCTGGAGTATCTAGGATTTCCTTCAAAATTATCTGGAGGAAATGGACAGACATACATTGTTAAAGCTGAATTAAGTATTCAGGAGTTGGTTCACCATACTATTCTCTAACTGGTGCTTGCAAGCTCATAAAATCAAAGTAACAGCAATATATTTAAATAGTATACTCAAGGCTGTTCATGAATAGCTAAAAAGTAGCAGTGGTCACTTAATCAGATACTTGGGCACCATAATCAGCAACTGTGCTTTGCCTACCTTTTCCTCAATTGGCTAGGAAAGAAAGTATTAGGGTTTGACTACACAATATTTTAGTCCATGGAGTGACTGTGCCAATGTTTTGATAACAGCATTTACCCCCACAACAATACTAGAGGGCATGGTTTTACACAAGAGAACATAGCTTATTTTCTATGGAATCTATTAATCTCTCCTCTATTTAAAGTAGCCTCCTGCTCCCTTTTTGGCCCTGGGCTAGGAGAACCACACTCCAGCTTTCAGTGGTAATGGTGTACTCTCTGATGCTATCCAAGCTCTCCCCTTCAGCAGCTCTTAAACTTGAATATTAGCTCCTTCTCTCCCTAAAAACAAAAACCCCTTTTCTTAACTTTATTTATAAGACAGTCTATTCACAGGAAGTACTGCCTTACAGGTTATTACAAGATGACTGGACATGATGAGCTGAAGATAATCTCATTCTTGTGATATTCCTGGTAAAAATGCAATGAGGAGACAGCAGACAAACCCAAATTGAGGCCAATTCTACAAATAACTGTCCTCTACTTTTCAAAAATGACAAGGCCAAGAAAAAGGCTGAGGACGTGGTCCAGATTAAAGGAGACTGAAAAGCCATGACAACAAAACGTGGCAAATGATCCTGAACCAATAGAAAAAAAAGACAAAGAATTATTAGTGGTCAACTAATGAGACAGATCTATGGAGCACGGATTAGACAACAGTACTTTATTGATGTTATTTTTGGTAGGCACTGTAGTTTAACAGAGAATGTCCCATTCCTAGGAATTAGTTTTTAAGGAAAAAACAGCAAGATGTCTCTAATTTATTTTCATGATTCAGGAAAAAAATTTTTGTAAATGAAACAAAGTATAATTAGTGATGGGAAAAGGGTATACAGTTTTTTGTACAAGATTTTTCTGTTTATCAAAATTATTACTTAAAAAGTCTATTCATTCTCTACTCTCTGAGCCTTCCTTAATCTGAGCGCTTTTCACTAGGAGGAATTATCTGACATTGTTTTTTGTTTTTCTTTAACGCTTTAGGGCTGTTAGGAACTGAACCAGGATGTAAAGCCTGCCTCTGCTAATAAATCATGTTAATTCCATGATTTCCTCAGAAATGATATTGAAAATGGGTATAAACGAGTGTCAACAGTAAATAAAAACTTAATTACTAAGTTTCCTAGTGTCTGAGCTGTAATACTCAGTACCACCTGCTTTTGCAAAATTCCAATGAGCTCTGATGAGACTACCCGGGAAATACCAGTTCTTTTAGATTTACATCTCCAGAAGGATACACAAGAAACTAGTGTTCCTGGCTTCTTCCATGGGGTCAAAGGTGAAATTTGCCACGTTAACCTTTTTAGATCTCTCAATTTTTGACTCCTTTCTATTCAAGTATAAAAGCCTAATCACTTAAGTACTATACTGAGGGCCCATCTGTAGGGTTGCTGTAACCTAGCCAAGCAAATCTAAACAAGCTATTGAGGACCTAGATCAATTACACAATTGCATCAACTCATCCTTTTGGCAAATGGAAACCTGGTGTTAAACATACATAGATCCATCTTATTCAAGATGTGGTCATTGCCTCAAAAAGTTCAAAATTTAATGTGTAAATTGGTAATTAGTAGGTACCAAACCATGTAAAAAAAACTTTATCGTTTGATATTGAACATTAAAAATAGTATTTTTCATTCCTACTACACAAGCCAAGGGATTAAATAGAACAATGAGGATACTGAACAAGTATGCTTACTATATATCCACTCAGGAGTATACTAGTCAGCCATTTAAAATAGCAGATCTTAGTAAAAGCAAACTGCAGAACACCACATACGGTAAGGACTAACAGCTTATTGGGAAGAATAGGTTTTATGATCAAATAATTCTGGGGAGTGACAGATACTGTTAACGGCAGCTACCTTAGCCAGTGAGCTCTAAAGGAAAGATACCTTATATTCCCAAGTATATATTAATTTTGCAATTAAAATTAAGTCAAAACTTAAGAACAAAACATCCAACAGCCATAGGACTGAAATTGGATAAAGTCAGAAAACTGCCTTCTGAAAACAAGGTAAATAATAAAAATTTGAGGTTTCCTAAATGTAAACTGCCGAAGTTTAGAGTGCTCCAAGTCTAAATTAAGGAAATTAGGTTAAGGACTTTGGAAAAGGTGATTAAAGCTTCCTGGTTTACCTGAAAAATACGTCACAGAAAATGCTCAAACCACTATTAACAGGTAAATTTTATGTGAAAACAAAGCAAGACAATACAAAAAAGTTTCATATGGTTAGTCCTTCACAACAGCAGATAGTACTTATTATGGCTATTACATGTCATATGACATGTTCCTGATATTAACCTCTTTTTAAAAAAAGATTTTAAGTAATCTCTACACCCAACATGGGGCTCAAGCCATAAACCCCAAGGTCAAGAGTCTATGCTCCACTGATGGGGCCAGCCAGGTTTCCTGATCATCATCTTTAATCTCCACAACTCATGGCTTGTCCTTGCCAATTTCATGGATGACATTAAAGCACAACGACTCGCCCAAGATAAACCATCCACTATGTCGATCCTAAAACAGGTCTCTGAGGAACTGAAAAGCCCTTTTCCTCATACTCAAGTCAGGAATGGCTTGCCAACTGGCAACTCTAGTTGAAAAATCATTTACCAAATATTTGGTACTAAGTGGGAATACACAATAAATCCAAAACCAGCAACCCTCAGTAAGCATTTTATTGAGGAGATAAAGCATAAAGTAGGTTAACAAAGTGGGGAAAAGAAGATACCAAGATGAAAGGTAGTAACAACACAGGACTGGAACGTAAATCACAGGAACTGGTAGGACTCAAATTGGCCTTAAAGGCACTATGGCGTGTCAGTCAACACTATCAGGTAAAAAGAAAGGGGAATCAAGATGTTGCTCATTTCTATTTTTGCGCTCAGTTTAATACTCTATCTAGCCAAGGATTTACACATGGCATGTTGCAGACTCTCAGATTCTACTGATAAGTTAGCAAGGAACTAATAAACATTTCAGCAGTCAACTCTGTTCTCAAGTGGGCCAGTGTTATAGTGGTTTAGGTATATCCAATGACATTGAGGTCCACAGGGATAGAATAGGACTAGATTCTCAATAAGTTGGTCTTTGCTATTACCAGGAAACTTTTATGGGCGTAGGCACTTACCCATATAATTACCCACTTTGGGGGCAAGCAAGCTAACAACGTAGGTAAACCTGCCCATTACCATGTGAGGTTAGACTAACACAAGAAAGCCCAGTTGAAAGATGTTTTACACTTTTACAAAGTCAAATTTCACACTGCAATATTCCCCCCTCCTTCCTTTTTAAAAGGCTGTGGTTTTAAAAGCTTTTGTTCTTTCCCTGAAAACGAGAAAACTTTGGTCAAAGCCAATTCTTAAACCAACTTGTTCTTTAACCAAATTTCGAAAGGCAGCTGGAGATGTGCCTCTTCGTGAATTGTAACTTCTGTTCTTTCAAGTAGGAAAATAACTACAATCACAGACACTAGTGTCTTCTTTCAAATTCTGAAGTTTATACAGGGAAAAAACCCATTTCTTGTGAATATCTAAACTTTAAAACAGTATGAGAGTAAAGAAAAGAAAATAAGGTCATGGAAGAAGCATCAGCCTTTTGGGGCACTATTTTCCTAAGAGTAGGCTCTAAAATTTTCTAACAGGAAGCTCAGAAATTTCTGAATAACAAATCTTTCTATGCACCAGCAAGTACTCCTCCCAGCTACTCTGGGATTTTGACACCTAAATCTTTGACTCAATTTTCTCAAGCAGCCTCATCTCAGGTATGCCTTCTGGATTATTGGAACCTACAAACCAACTCTAGATTATCATGCTTTTTAGTCACATCTGTGGCATGATGAGCACTATGCCACTATGCCCCACTATAGTACAATCCAGTCCTTGACACCTTACGCAGTGACAGATCCTAGAAGATAATAAAGCGGAGTCAAACAATCTGTATCTTGGTTTCAAACCAAGATTAATGAGTGCTTTTAAATGGAATTAAAGTATCTGAACATAAAGATAGAGGGTAATTCATTTCTCAAATTGCAACTTCAACTAATTAGGTTTATAGATGCATGGACCCATTGGTTATCCAGTAACTCCTACAAATTTGCAGTATAATTTGGCTTCCACAGCATATATTAAAGTACAGAAAATTTAGAGGTTACCCATGTAAATTCTTTTCAAGCCCACCATATGCTGTAAAGTTACAAGGATGATCTAATCAATTATCACATAACCCCATCAACCATTAACGACTGATGGCTGGGTGGAATTTCACTCTAATCAGCAACCAATTTTACCAAGCAACCTGTTAAGTGCCTGTTAAATATAATAGTCTTCCAGCTGAAAATGCAGTATTTGCTTTTCTACTTTGAACAAGAATATGCTAAATTTCCAATCAAAGAAAGGCTACTTCCATTTTCATACAACAAACACTAAAGACCATGGAACCATATTCTAACAAAACACTAATTACTGACCATTTCTCCATAAAGTGGGATTACCAGGCTAAACGGGTTCTCAAGTATTAAGAACTACTTCTTCAAGAGTTCAATTAAATTTAAGTTGAAAAGTTTTCATCATTTAAAATCCACTAACTTAGGCAAAATCGTATAATAGACGGACCACGAAATACCTTTTAAACTCAAAGGGGCAGATAGGACTTTGGCAAATTTGATTAACAGCACAAAATGTTATCCAAATCCAATAATTTATTGCTGGTCTGAGGCTTGCCTTCTTTTACACTTTGAATTTACATCGTTTCCACAAAGAGTAGATTACCAATATTTAAAGGAATTTAATAGTGACCTATTCAGTAAGGCAATTATCTTGGTAGCAAATTTTTATTGAAATCTTACATAACTCAAGCTTATAAAAAGCCAACATAATTGAAAATTGGGTTCTCCCTCTAAAGCCTTAGGTATTCAAAGCTTGAAACGGTTAATTTAAAAGTAAGCAAACAAAACAACAAAACCCCTGCAGCAGATCCTGCTGAAATACTTAAAAAAAATCTAAATGAGCTTAATCTTTACAAAAGTTATTTTAGCTCAAAAGCTATAAAATCAAAGTTATCTTAATTCTACAAAGAAGGGAGAGGATCTTTGACTTCATGCCACCATTTCTTTAGAACCTCATCTTTTTCATCAAATTTGGCCACAAATCAAATTTCTGTGTGCCCCTGTTTTCAGGAGATTCCTCTTGCAAAGAGGCCAAGTACAAACATGGAAGAGTAACTGCTTAAGCAAGTAGGAAAGTGTTCCATAATAGTGTGCAAAGAATGTAGAGTTCTAAGTTAATCTCTGGAACTCGATCTGGACCGTGACCTCGACTTTGAACGAGATCTAGAACGGGATCTTGAAGCTCTTTTTGGTGGAGGGGACACAGAACGTGCCTTTGAGGGTGGAGCAGGTAGGGGTGAATTTGAACGAGACTGGCTCCTTGATCTAGATTTTGACTTTATATCACCTTTTCCATTTTCTTTGGGGGAACGAGATCGAGAACGAGACCTGCTTCGAGATTTCTCATACTCCTTAGATCTGCTTCGAGAGCGTGAACGGGAGCCCCGATCAGACTTGGGCTTAGATTTGCTTTTTGATCTGGATTTCCTGCCTTTTGATCGAGAACGTGATCGACCTTTGCTCCGAGACCTGGATCTGGACAAGAAGAGCCAGATTTTTTTCTCAATACCTTGCCAGAACATACAAATAGAGTAACATTCAGAAAAAAAGATGTAACAGCTCATTATTTACCTGGAGCGACTTTTTGAGATACTTCGAGATCTACTGCGGCTGCTCCTGCGACTCCTACTTCGTGACCTTCTTCTAGACCGTGACCTATAACAAAAGATGCAATAAAAAACATTAATCTCATATCTCAACACAAACTTTTGTGTCATTGACAAAAAACAGTAAACAAAATATAATTTCTTACCATAAATTAAGTCCACCTTGAAACATTGAAAAGAACCTCAATGATGCACAACACAAAAGAGACTACATACTGAACTTTCAGTTAAGCATCAATTGAAATACTGGTGCTTGAATTTTTCTTTGCTCTTAGCAAATATGGTTTCTTTTCCTTTCCCTGTATTTCAACAAATTACCTTGATCTGCTTCCAGAGTAAGACCGCCTGTGGCTCGTTCGTGGTTTATCCTCAATGAGCCTGATATTTCTGCCATTTATTTCTGTACCATCCAGTTTATCCAAAGCACGCTTCATGTCAGAGTAGGAACGAAACTCAATCACGCCTTCGTTTGTGCGTTCTTTGTGAGCATCCGCATAGGTTACTTCACCTGCTTGTCTCATGAAATCCTAAAGAAGCAACAAGATTAAACTCAGAAATGTAATGAAAAAAATCTACGTACTGTACTGGATTCTCAGAAATTTAAGAAAAAAGTGAAGCAAAAGCCTACCTTTTAAACATTAGCCATATCGTTTTTTTTTTTTTTTTTAATTTATTTTGAAAGAGAGCACACACACGGGTAGGTGGAGCAGCAGAGAGAGAGCGAGAGAGGATCCCAAGCAGGCGCCGAGCTATCAGCGCGGAGCCCGGATGTGGGGCTCAAACCCACCCAACTGTGAGATCATGACCTGAGCTGAAATCAAGAGTCAGATGTTTAACTGAGCCACCCAGGTGCCCCAGCCATATCATTTTTATCTCAAATTATAGCACATACCTTTAAATCTTGCCAACTGCAACGACTAGAAAGATTTTCTACAATAAGCCTGAATTCTGTACGAACAGGTGGTCCATATTTGTCTCTGCCAGAGGTTCTCCGACTGCTGTATCCACCTCCACCACCTTTATCACATGAAGAGAATAATTAGATGCTTTGTAATGACAGGGATGCATGTTTTTTGAAAGTTAGTACAAACATATCAACTTTTATTTACTGGAGTAGGACTTTGCTATTATACTGCTAAACCTTCGATACAGTTGTGATTTGCCATAAATTAAATTAAGGGCAAGTCAAATAGACTAAATCCAACTAAACTTCTCCTACAATCTGTTAGAGAGTGACTGCTCCTTTATTCGATTTACCTCGCTAAGTTTTATTTTACAGAACATTGTAAAATATAAAACTTAACTGATTACATGCATTTCTACATTTTACAAAAATGTTTACTAGTTACACTAAGTACTTACATCACAGTGTGAGGTTTTTGGTGGTGGTTTGGCCACAAAACACGCAAGGTAACAGTCACCTAGTTCAGATTAACCAGTTTTGTCTAACCCTTGGAATCCTCACCATCACCCTGCGTCTAATGGCAAAAGGCTGCTGTCGTCATGGCTTCCGGTAAGGTCAGCCAAAGGGTCATAGGGCAAGGGTCACACAATGTATGGAAAAGCCAAGGCCAATCAGGAAAGGCAGTCATCTTAGCCTCAGTGGACACAGCCTCAGCCCCATTGGTCACTTTCAAATTGAAACATCAAGGACTTGTTAAAAAGTTTGAATTCAACATGCAACAATTTCAACATCAAACATTTAACATAACCAAACCCCTCCCACCTCCTCCCAGTAACATGCCCCAAATAATTCAAATGCAGCATAAAGCTTATTTAAATCTGTGTGGTACTATACCACATCAGTTAAAAATAGTATTTTCTTTGGCCCCCGCCAATTTTAATAACTCTAAGACCTAAACTTAAAACTCCTCCCCTTAACCCGCCCCCACCCCACCCCACCTCCACCCCAGCCTGCCCTCAAACTTCTACTCTAAAACATTCACATTTCTAGCTAAAGCACTGTCAGGTAAGCAAGGGGATACAACAAATACTGCCATCCCTCACTTCCTCTGTGGGCAGAGCCCACGACAGTGCTGACAGGGGCCCAAGCCACCCCCCGCCCCCAACTTAGCAAAAAAAAAAAAAAAAAAAAAAAAAACAACAACAAAAAAACCCCCCCACAACAACAAAATTAAATATATAAGCCCCAAAACAGCCCAACCCTGGCTAGCCAAACCCACAACCCAATCCCCGCGCTCCGGCGTCCCGTAGCTGTCCCGGGCAGGCGTGAAGGCAGCGGCGCCCGTGGACACTGGAGCCAGTGGACCCCTGCCACCGCGCCTGCCCGGGCTGGGAGGCCCCACCCCGCCCACCCTAAGCCTGCGCCCGCCCCCCAGGATCCCAAGGACGCGGAGCGCGCGGGGGTGGGACTCACTGCGGCTTCCGTAGCTGTAGCCGTCGCGATCGCGGCGCGGGCCCCGGGCGTGCTCCACGATCACGCGCTCGCCGCAGAGCTCTTTGCCGTTCAGTTCGTAAACGGCGTCGTCGGCGTCGCGGGAGTCCTCGAACTCCACGAAGCCGTACCTGGGGGCGGTGCGAGAGCCGGGAACCGGCAGGCGACGTTAGGCCGGGGGCGCGCACGCCCGCGCGCCCACCCTCCGCGCGCGCTCCCGCGACCCCGCGCCGCCGCCATTTTGGAGGCCCTGCCACGCGGCGCCGCGGCCTGGGCCATCTTCTGTCCAGCGGACCCCGCCGCCGCCAGACCCAGAATACTGCGGACGGACGCGGGCTCCCAGGCCGGACTCACCCATTTTTGAGGTCTATTTCAAGGAGACGGCCATAGCCGCTAAAAAAGCGCTGGATGTCCTTTTCCCGGACGTTGTAGCTAAGGCGTCCTATGTAGACGCGCGGCATGTCTGTGGCGGGCGAGGGGCCCGAAGGCTGGCGTCGAACGGCTGACCGCAAAGCAGGAGCCGCGGTGCGGGTGCGGGGACGGCGAGAGCCCGAACACGCGCCTCACACCGCAGCGGCGGCCGAGTCCAGCCACACAATGGTGCGCGCGCGCCAGAGCTGCACTATAAGGGAGGGCGAGCTGGGGGCGGGGCCAGCGCGTGGCGTCAGCGCGCAGCACGTACCCTCCCGCTCTGGAGCCCAGGGCTCGGGGGTGACTTGCAGGTCCACTTCCGCGAGGTTTTGGGGAAGTGCAGTTCTGCTCGCTTACACAATTTTCCCCACCCATCATTGTAAACGTAGTTTCCCGTCGTCGAGCCACAGACTTGTCTTCTAATTTGTACTTTTTAAAAAACCTCCTTGGTGTGATCTCTCCGGGACAGGAGTTTGGGAGGCAGTCCCGGAGGACTCCCGGTTTTCATTGGTTCCTGATGTTGTCGTTAATAGGACTCTGTGGTCTCTGATTGGCTCCTTAAAGCGAGGCTGCGAATTTCCTCCGCTGATCGGCTCACGCTCCGCTCGGCGGGCAACGCGCGCTCCGACTCCTGATTATCCCGTTTCACCTAATCCGAGGTTTACCCTCCGGAGTGGTGGTGACCCGCACGGTTTCGCGTTACGAGCATACAGCCTTGCTGGCCTCTATCCCTGGTGGTCTCACAGCTATCATCGGCCTTGACCCCCTCGCTGCCCGTCCCCCTCCATGGGTCTTTTCTTGAAACACTGGCAAGTCACCTGTAGATTGCTGTGTACGTGGTAATTCCACTCTCGCTGTGGGTGCTCCCAAAGGGAGTACGACCGAGGTCTCTGGCCCAAGAAAGTTAATCAAGACCTGGCAGCCCTCCTACACAGGTGCTCTCTTTTTCTCCTCCTCATGGAGAGTCCCGTGAACCAACAGGTTGGAAGCCCCCGTGTATTCGATAGAAATATACATTTTTTTTTTTTAAGTATTTCATTGGACATGCCTTTTAAAGCTGGAGAACTACATGAAAACCCCGAAGGAGTAAGTTTAAGTGGAGAGCAGAAAGCCCTAGTGTACTCTGAAATTTGACTACAGGAAAGGAGACTGGGAACGAGGGAGTAGAGAGGTGGGGAAAGACGGGATAGCACGGTGTTACAGAAGCCAAGAGAAGAAACAGTATCGGTGAGATAACACTGGCTGTTCAGGCATTTCCGAATATTCCATTTCTTTTTGAGCGGTTCAACCTTGATATTCTTTAGCTGGTTGAGACAGGGCGATTTGGCCTTCCAGGGAACTTTTAGCAAAGTGTAGAAGCAAACTGATTATTACGACAGGGGGAGAAGTGTTAATGCTGGCATCTAGCGGTAAAGGCTAGATAGTGCTTAAAAGTTAAATACAACACAATAATACAGATCTATAAAAATTCGTGGGATATAGTAATTAGGGAAAAGAAAATTCAACAGTGCGACATTTTTTCACTCCTCAAATTGTCACCATTTTAAAAAATGTTAAAATTCATTATATGGGAAGAGGTGCATCAGGAAATGGCGCTGATACAGTGTCGGTTGGACTGAACATTCTATTTGGGAAGGTAATGGGGTAGTATTTACTAAAAGATGAATATAGGCAATGGGGTGTCACCTTCTGTCTTTGCAGTTAATGTGCCCAAAGAGAAAGATGCAGCTAACATCATCCTTTGCTTCCTCTAACCTCTCCCCAAAGGCCAATGGCTACTTTTGTTTGTTTGTTTTCTTGTTTGTTTGTTTTTTTGTTTAAGTTATCTCTGTGTCCTATGTGCAGCTGGAACTCACTACTCCCAGATCAAGAGTCACACGCTCCATGGACTGAGCCAGCCAGGCGCCCCCCAGTGGCTACTCTTAACAAAAAACCATTAACCCACCAGCTACAGAAGACAGTCTCAAATGATCATCATTGAAGGTACTGTTGGGCCATCAGCATTCTGTAGAGTCTTGTTGATGATCTAACTCACCTCTGTTGATATTTTGGAAGAAAGACTCAAGGGAGAAATGATGGATGTATAGCACAGGAGGCCACTTCTTTTAGATACCTACAGTTGTGGCAGATAAAGATCACTATTGCTGATTCTAAAATTGTGGAGGTAACTGCAGAAGTCTGTCAGCAAGAGAGAGTGGCCTCAGTCTGATCCAAAAGAGAGTTAATAACTTTGAATCCATCCATAAATACCCAGATTGTAAAGGATAGTTTAGAGCACGCATTGTTGTGGTTTTCAATCCCAAGTACCATGTGATTTGAAGTGGGTATAAACTGAATTGTGATAGGTTTTGCTATATTATGTCTGGAAAACTTAGCATTCCAGAAGCTGTCATCTTGAATGGACTTGGGTTGAACTTGGCAACTCAAGTGTGTTTACATGGAGTGGAGTGAATGTATGCAGGTGTTGCTGTAGAAATGGAATTCAGAAATGGAAATTGTCAGGGACAGAGTTTGAAAGAAATGTGAATCAGATGATTGAAAGAGCTCGGAAGTGATGAGATTAAAGGTACATTTTAATTGCGGTATTGGATTAAATGTTGCCAAGCTAATCCAAACCCTTTTTGAAAAACATCTGTACAGGGTTCATCTAGACAGGGTTTTTCAACCTAAGCACTACTGACATTTGGGTCCGGGTAATTTTCTGTTGTGGGGGCTGTCCTGTGCACTGCAGGATGTTTAGCAGTGTTCCTGGCTGGCATCTACCTGTTAGACACCAGTAGCTCTTTCCCTCCCCCCAGCTGTGACAACTAAAAATAGATTGAGTGAAGAGGATTAAGAGGTACAAGCTTTCAGTTATAAGTCATGGAGATGAAAAGTATAGCACAGGGAATATGGTCAATAGTATTGTAATGATATGGTGTGGTGACAGATGGTGACCACACTTAAGGTGGTGAACATTGAGTGATGTATAGTTTTTGGATCAATCTGTTGCACACCTGAAGCTAATATAACATTGTATGTCAATTATAATTCAATAAAAAAATTGGGGGGTTAACAAAATGTTTTGAAATGTTGACAAATGTCTGCTAAAGCATAGAATTGACACCTAAGGTGTTGCTTGTGACAGTGAGGGGATGTGTGTCACTGAGAATGGGCTTCCCTTGTGTTCTGAGTACTCAAGGAGTAACCAGAATTTTCAGCAAAAGTGGAAGGATAATGAGGTTTCACCACCCAAGAAGACTGGGGAGGATACCATGGTGGCTCAGTCTGTTGATATTGGACTCTTGATTTTGGCTCAGGTCATGATCTCACAGTTCGTGTGTTTGAGCCCTGTGTTGAGCTCTGGTAGTGTGGAACCTGCTTTGGATTCTCTCTCTCCCTCTCTCTGCCCCTCCTGCTCTCCCTCTCTCTCTCTCTCTCTCTCTCAAAGTAAATAAATAAACATTAAAAAAAAAAGAAGACTGGGGATATACTGAACTATTTACATGTCTGGTGTCATCTGAGCAATATGACAAGAAAATGTAAGGCTCTGAGTATAATTAACTGTGAACATATAATTTTTTTTTTCTTTCTCAATACATGAATTTGAGCCCACAGCATCCAAGCACATGCCTGGTATAATGCTTACATTAAGAACCTACAAATAAATAAACTCTATTAATGTCAAGTGGAAAAAATGCACAGAGGGGACCCAAGATATAAATCTGTGAGTTTGTTACATACTAGATGAAACCCCCCAAAAAAGTAGATGGAGAGCAGAAGAAAATTCAGAACTATGCCCTGGGGGACTGTATTAACTCCTATGTGTAATCTGTATGGCTGCTGTAACAAATTACCATCAACTCAAGGGTTGAAAGCAACACAAATTTATTAGCTTGCAGTTCCAGAGGGCAGGAGTCAAGTGGTTCACTGGGTTAAAATTGGTGTCAGCCCGGCTGCACTCCTTCTGAAGGCTCTAGGGGAGCATCTGTCTCATTGCCTTTTCCAACTTTTAGAGACTGTCTGCATTCTTTGGCTTGTGGTTCCTTCCTCCATCGTTGAAACCATGAATTTTGGTTGAGACCTTCTTGCATCCAGTTACTCTGACCCTGACCTCTGCTTCCATTGTCAGATCTCCTCCTCTGATGCTGAGCTTCTTGCTTTCCTCTTATAAGTCCCTTGCCCCCACCCCCACCCCCACCCCCAGCCGTGATTACATTGGGCCCACTTGGATACTCCAGGATACACTCTCCATCCGAAGATCCTTGACCTAATCACTTCTGCAAAGTTTCTTTTGCCATGTAAGTAAAGTAACATCTTAAATTCTAGGGATTAGGACATGCACATCTTTGGTGGGGACACTATTCTGCCTGCCAGAGGGACTCTGAAACTTAAATACAGGAAAGGAGACTGGGAAGGGAGATAGGGAAAGAAACCAAAGAATACAGTGTCACAGAAGAAGCCAAGAGAGGAAAGGGTCTCAAGGAGATGGTGACCTTCGACAAACAGAAAGTTCACGAGGCTTTGACCCAGCCACCGTATTCCTAGAAATCTTTTTGACAAGAGGATTGATTTGTAAAACCTTAGGCCCTAAGATGATATTCTAGCAGTGGAATACTCTAATCACTAAAAAGAATGTTAGATTTATCGATTTGACAAATACTTATTGTGTGCCCTCTGTGTGCCAGCCACTGCTCTTGGCATTGGGAATACAACAGGGGAGCTATGCATCAGGGTTTGTAAACACACCTTAGGCCAAATCGGGCCTGCCACCTGTTGTGTAAGTAAAGTTCTGGTGGAACACAGCCATTCACTCACATATACCGTGTCTGCTCTTCAACCACAACAGCAGTATTGAGTAGTTGCAATAGAGACGGTCTCCCGCAGAGTCTCAAATATTTAATAGCTGGGTCTTCACAGAAAATGTTTGCCTACCCCAACCCCTGATATAGACTTATAGAGATGCTCATGGTATGTTGTTAAGTGAGAAAGGCCAGGGTTAATATATGCATGATTTCATTTTTTTAAACAACAATAACCTTCTCAACCTCCCAAGCCCCAACACGTTATATGAGTATGCATGTGTATGTGCGGTTGGACTTGTGGTTGTCTCTCAGCATCAGTGAGGTTAGGTCCTACATAATCATATCCCCACTAACTTGCTCTCAGTGTTCCTTACTCCTCCTTCTATCTGCTCCTTACTGTGCCTTGAATATGTCAAGCACACACCCACCACAGGGCCTTTGCATTGAATGCCTCTCTGTGTCTGGAGCTCTCTTTTCCTGTGACTTGTCTCCTCATCTCTGGTTTCTGTTCAAAGTCACCTTCTCACCCCTGTAACTACTTATTTTATTCTTTGATATGTTGTTTTCCCCCCAGCTTTATAGAGATATCGTTGACATACATTTAAGGTGTAATATGTGATGATTCAATACACATGTATGTTGCAAAATGATGATCACAATCAGGTTAATTAACCCCTCCGTCCCCTTACATAATTACCATTTTTATATGTGGGTGATAACATTTACGATCTGCTCTCAGCATTTTTCCAGTTGTTAATACAGTGTTGTCTATTGTGAATTGTAGTCGCCATGCTGTACATTAGATCCCCAGAACTTACTCATCTTATAACTGAGAGTCTGTACCCTTTCACCTACATCTCATTCCCCCTCCCCCCCCCCCCCCCCCGCCCTGGCCCCTGGCAACTGTTTCTACAAGTTCAGCTTTTTTAGATTCCATATATAAGTGAGAACATGTGGTATTTGTCTTTCTCTGTCTGACTTATTTCACTTAGCACAGTGCCCTCAAGATCCAACCATGTTGTCACAAAAGGCAGGGTTTTCTTTTTTTTAATGCCTGAATAATATTCCATATACATATGCCACATTCTTTATCTGTTCTTCTGTCGATGGCCACCTATGTTATTTCCACGTCTTGGCTTTTGTGAATAATGCTGAAATGAACATATTCAAAAAGTGGTATCTTTTTGAAATAGTGCTTTCATTTCCTTTGAATATATACCCAGAAGCGAGATTGCTGGATCATATGGTATTTATATTTTTAATTTTTTGAGGCACCCTCCCCGTTGTTTTCCTAGTGGCTGCACCAATTTGCATTCCCGACAACAATGCACAAGCTTCCCTTTTGTCCACATCCTCACCAACACAAAGTAACCCCCATTTTATTTTGTTTTGTTTTGTTTTATTGTATTTTATTTATGTTTTATTTTATTTTTGAGAGTGAGAGCGGGGGAGGGGCAGAGAGTGAGGGGGACAGAGGATCTGAAGCCGGCCAGCTCTGTGCTGACAGCAGCTGATGGGCTTCAAACTCGCAAACTGTGAGATCATGACTTGAGCCAAAGTCGATTGCTTAACCGATTGAGCCACCCAGGAGCCCCAAAAACCCCCATTTTAAACTAGCATCCCTCTCTGAACTCTAGATCTTTTTTTTTTAAATGTTTTATTTGTTTTTGAGAGAGAGAGAGAGTGAGCAGGGGAGGGGTAGAGAGGGAGAGGGAGAGAGAGGATCCTAAGCAGGTTCCAAGCTGATGTCAGAGAGCCTGACGCAGGGCCTGGCCCTACCAACCATGAGGTCATGACCTGAGCCAATGCTCAACCGACTGAATCACCCAGGTGCCCCTGCACTCTATATGCTGTTTTATTTTTCTATATGGAACTCTCATCACTTGACATATTATTTACTGTCTGTGCCCACCCCCGCTAGAACGTGAGCTTCATTAGTGCAGGAACGTTGTCTGTTTCCTCTGTGTGCCGTCTCCAGCCCTGAGAAGTGCCAGGCATGCAGTGAGTGCTCAGTGATAGTAGCGCCGCTCAGGCAGTTGTTACGAACTCACGAAGCGAGTATGTCCATTTAGCAGGTATTATTGCTGCAGGGGTCATCAGGGCCTGCTGATGGGATGGACTCTTCTTCCTTCTGATTCAAGCCCCACTCACTCATGCTGCCCGGCCACTCAGACCCTCTGCAGGGATGCTCGCTCCAGATCCCACATCTCTTCCACGGGAACTTACCTAGACAGGATCCTGGTGTGGCTAGACAGCCACAGGAAGTCTCGTACATGGTCAGTGGGAATGGCGATTGGTGCACTTTGGGAACTGTGTGATAGTGTCAACTAAAGCTGAAAGCTGCTAGCCCACCGCCCACCACTGTGACCTGGCAATTCTGTTAAAGAAACGTGTACATATGCTCTTCAAAAGGAACGTACTAGAAATCCGTAGCGGTTTTATACGTGGGAGTCCCCAAACTGGAAACCACTCAGATGCGCATCAAAAAGAGCGTGGTCAAATCATTTGTGGTTTATTCGTACCACACACTGCTACCCAGCAATGAGATTGAACTACAGTACACAGCCCAGTCAGTGGATTTCACGACATAAGCATCTAAGCAAGACACGAAGGAACCCATACCATATGGTTCCATGTATGTAAAGCTGAAGAAGAAGCCAAACCGATCTATGGTATCAGAAGTTACAGTGGGGGTGGGGGTGGTGACCAGGAAGGAGGCTTCTGGACTTCGGGTCCTAGCTTGTATCTTGAGGTGGGTGCTTGTTGCACAGGTGTGCCCTGTTTGAGAGAATTCATTGAGCTGTGCACTTCTGATTTGTGTACCTTGCCGTATGTATGTTGTACTTCGATGGAAGATTTTTTTAAAAAAAGGAATATCTCTGTAAAACAAAAAATTATAATTTACTTGACCTGGAGCACTCTGGGTTGTGCTGGACTAATTAGCTCCTGAGGATTTGATTCATAGTCTTTGCCCATGAATGTCACTTTGTCTGAATCAGTTAACTATTTTGGTTTTGTCCTCCAGTTAGGTTTCTGTAGACCCAGTGCTCCTTGACTGGGAAGGTGGGGGTCTGTTGCCATCTGGTGGCCATTTGTATGATTACAGCGGTAGGTAAATTCCACTGGCTGCCTGGTCCAGGGGTCAATGAAGCTCAGAGAGAGGAGGTCTTTGAAGGTCCCTCAATCTAAATCTTCTGAGTCAACACCTTATTCACTCCCAGGTTTTCTGGCCCTTACTTGAACATCTCCCAAGTTGAGAGTTTACTGCCTAACCAGACAGCTAAGTCCATTTTTGGACATCTCTCATTTTGAGTAAATTCTTTATAAAAGTGAAAAATTGCTTCCTTGACTTATCTAGCCACTGGTCCTGATTGTGTCCCTGAGGCTGTTCAAATAACCACATCTGTTTCCCACACCTAGGTCGTCCAGATGTTTGGGGGCAGCCCTCAGACCTTCTGTTCAAGTAAGTCCTCTCTTCTGGCTAGATGTCCACAGTCACCAAAACATCTCTTCTGGGGCTTGCTTTTCAGATTGTTTGTCACCGTGGCTGCTAAGCAGTCTGTACTCAGACTCACTGGTGACCTTCTTCAGGGTGGCCCTCAGGCTGACCTTGCCCCCCTGGACTTCTCTGCACCTGCCCGTTGCTGCTGCTGTGGCCATATTGTTCTCCAGGCCAGTTATGAGCTGCCTGGTGTCCAATTCCTCACTCAGCCCTACCTCTCTTACAAGGAACCTAATTGGAATTCTGGAATAGCCCAGTTGTGGCAAACAATGTTTGTCTTGAGAATGGGAGCAGGTGAGGCAGCAGAATGGAAATCCGGTGCTTATTGGCAGGTAGGCTCCGTCCTGGGGCAGCCGGGAGAAAAAGTGCTGATGAAGAAAGTCCTAGTTGGCCTCATGTCCGGTGAAGAGCACGAGGCCATGGGGAAACTCCGAAGACAAATACAAGAACCCATGGTGTACTTCATGGATACTGTGGTCTCCATGCTTGTCAGAGTCCCATGGGAGGCAATGCTGGGCTCTCTTCCCAGGTCTTCCCCTGAGCTGGTGCGTGTAGGTTTCTGTTTTTCTGCCAGACACTAGGCTGTGGCTTGCAGACATTTTACCCATCATTAGTTCTACATGCTGTTATTTGGATACGTTCAGGCTGAAACATATTCCCAAATGTCTTGTGCGTGCCCTTGCTTATCACCACAGCCCTTATTCTGGCAGCAAAAGCTGCATCAAATGGTGGTTTCTAATGTCCTAGAACAGAGGAGTCAAGTGAACTGCACCATGCCAGAGAGCATCCAGGGTGTGTGCCCAGGGTGTAGAACCCAGTTCCTAGCAGAGTGAGGGAAAATAAGTCTTTTTAAAAGGTACCTTGCATGGCCCGGGCACTGTGCTAGGCTCAGGGGGATAACAGGGAACGAGACAGACCCAGTCAGCTCTTCCAAAAATTGTAGGCCCAAAGCAGTGGTCCCCAGATATTGGTGAGCACCATTTAAATATGAAGGTCTACGGGCTCCATCCCTCGTAGGTGGAGTCACTGGGTGCAGGGCAGGGCCTCAGAATATGCATGTTCAGCATCTTCCAGTGTGACTGTGAAGCAGATGGTCAGGCGATCATGCTTTGAGAAATACTGGCCAGGGCTCTTGGGTCTTTGGAGCCCCTGCTCCTGTCAGCATTCCCTGGGAGCTTGTTAGACACGCAGGATCTCAGGTTCCACCCAGACCTACTGGACTAAAACAAGCATTTAAACAAGCTTCCCAGGAGGACTTGTGTTAAAGTTTGAAAAGCATTGCCAGTGCAGTGTGTGAGTATTTTCACCTTACTTCGGTATTGTTTTGATAAGAGAAAGAATGCATTCATGTATTATTTGGCAATTAAAAATCAATTAATGAAAAACTTTGTATAAACCAGCAAGATCTTGTACAGGAATGTTCACAGCAGCTCTATCCATAACAGTCTCAAACTGGAAACAGCCCAAATGTCTATGTCAATAGGTGAATGGATAAACAGAAGGGGGCGTATTTGTAAAATGGAATACTACTCAGAAATACACAGGAACAATCCAACAGTGTGGATGAATCTCAAATGCATTATACCAAGTGGGATGAGCCTGACACAAAAAACCGCATGATGTTTGAGTCCATTTATATCATGTTCTAGAAAAGGCAGGACTAAAAGAACAGGAAGCCAATTCCTGGTGGCAGGGGCTGGTGTTTGGAGGAGAGAGCTGACTGCAGAGAAGCAGGAAGGAACTTCTTTGAGTGAAGGGAATGACCCATACCATGATTGTGGTGGTATTCACACACAATTATGCATTTACCCAAACTCATTGAACAGGATGCTTTAATTAATTAATTAATTTATTACTGTTTTCATTTATTTTTGGGAGAGAGACAGAGTGTAAGCGGGGGAAGGGCCAAGAAAGAGGAAGACACAGAATTTGTAGCAGGCTCCAGGCACTGAGCTGTCAGCACAGAACCTGACCTGGGGCTCAAACTCACAAACCGTGAGATAATGACCTGAGCTGAAGTCAGACCCTTAACCCACTGAGCCACCCAGGCGCCACTTAACGTATTTTTTTTTAATGTTTTAATTTATTTTTCAGAGACAGAGCATGAGTGGGGGAGGGGCAGAGAGAGAAGGAGACACAGAATGTGAAGCAGGCTTCAGGCTCTGAGCTGTCAGCGCAGAGCCCGATGTGGGGCTTGAACTCACGAACTGTGAGATCATGACCTGAGTGGAAGCCTGATGCTTAACTGATTGAGTCACCCTGGCACCCCAAACTGGATACTTTAAATGGGTGAATTTTATTGTATATAAATTGTACATCAATAAAAATGATAAAAACAAGAAAAGCAAAACCAAGAGCATCAAGTACTTTGGGCCATCTTTGTTGTTCCCAGAGAGCCTCAGTTAAGTCTCCCCTCCTCCATCCCAGTGCCTCCATGCAACCCCCACCTGAGCTTCCTACTCATCTCACCAAAAACTAAAACTGGGCCCTCCTGGCCTTAAAGGGCTGTCTCCTGCAGTGTCTCTGGTGGCCTTGCTTTCTGCTACAGGCACAGTGTGGTGAACACGGTGTTAAATAGATTCAATGGGAGCATGTTAATATTTCGGTGGCCTGTGTAAGTAAACAAAACCCCAGCTCTGTAAATGCATGAAGGGTAAGAAATTGAAGCCCATCATAGTCAACTAGGCTTTTCCAAATCAGGCAAATACTAAGGACAACCAGTCACAAAGAGCCCACCAGTCTTTAAGCTACAGCCCACCGAATAATTTCCTTTCATTTTCCCGCCTTCTCTTTTTGTCTTTCCTCCTAACCCTGTGGGAGGAGTGGTTCAATGCTGCCAGATTCAAAAAAGGTTTTTACTCCAATAAACTCTTACAGTTTTTAATATGCTTTTGCTCATTTTCTAAACTTAAAGAAAAAAAAGATATAGGTGGCTCATTTTTGAGCATTTGGCTCTTGCTTTCGATTCAGATCATGATCTCATGGTTTGTGAATTCAAGACCCACGTTGGGTTCTGTGCTGACAGTGAGAAGCCTGCTTGGAATTCTCTCTCTCCCTCTTTCTCTACCCCTCCCATGCTTGTTCTCTCTCTCTCTCCAAATAAATAAATAAACTTTTTTAAAAAGGAAATATAAGTAACATACAATATTAGTTTCTGTGTTTGTTTATCTTATTAACAAGAATTAAAAGCATATTTCTGGAGCCAAATCGCTTCGGTTCTGTTTCCAGCTCTTTCAGTTGCTAGCTGTGTGACCTTGGACACATTTCTTAACCTCTTTGTGCCTCAAAGTAATAGTACCTGTCTCAAAGAGTGAGAATTTTAAAAAGTCAGTTTATTGTAAGGTTTTAGAGTAGTGCCTAGCTCATAGTAGATGTAGAGGTCACTTTTAGGCAACAGGCTTGAGCACTGCAAGGTAGAGCAAGACAAAAGGGTCCAGAGTGACCAATGAGCTGATGCAAACAGGCCCATCAGGTGACCCACCTCAAAACATCCATAAGCCTTAACCAACCAATGAGCTACTTACAACCAGGCACAGGTATCAAAAAAGGAAAATTCCGTGCATTCTCCTACTTCCTCACCTTCCCCCTTTAAACACACCCCCCTCTCGTTGCCCTGTGGCAGACAGTCTCTGCTTTGCTGTCTGGCCCGTGCATTCAACAAACTTCTATCCTTTATTCTACCTTGCTTGAATTATTTCACTGCCTGTGCCTCTGGCTTCCACCCAATCTAGTTGCCCTACATTTGGGGACCCCCATCCAATTGGGAGAGACACCACAGTAGGCACTAAATAAGTGTTGGCTATTATTGTTGAATAAATGCAGATTTTATCCACACTTCCTTTCCCCCACCCCTGCTTAACATAGCCATGGAGATCATTTTTATGGACTGGTTATAAGCTAAGAACTCTTAGTTCTCTATCTTTTATGATAGGTTGATTCTAGAACAACCTCTGATCCAGTTCCATCTATCGTCACTGATGGAGGACTCTGGGGGAATGGTCTTGGGGGAGACACGAGCAGGAACTGGAACAGAACGAGCTCTAAGTTTGGGGCTCAGCCTGGGTGTGGGACAGTTTTGCTCTGTGGTCAAGAAGACAGGCTCAAATATGTCCCCCCAGCCCCCCAGAAACCTTTCTTGAGCCTTTGGTTCTTACTAATCCCTTGGGGTTCTGACTGCCTAAACTCTATGAGTGCCTCAGTCTCCACCTCTGAAAAATGGGGATGATCCTGGCTTCCAGGGCTGAGGTAGAGATCAGGTGAGAAGGCGTGGGGCTTGCCTTGGTTTGGGTTCCTCTGGAAGCCGACCCTGAGACAAGATGAAAGGGCAAGTGGTTTATTTGGGAGGTGATGCCAGGAAATGTCACTGGGAGGGGAAGACACGACAGGGAAGGGAAGAAAGCCAGGGAGGGGCTCATTATTGGGCTGATGACAATGGTGGCAAGGGCAGCTTTGTTCCGCTGGGGACTCCAGGAGCCGGTGAACACACCTCAGACCTAGGCGCGAGGAAGCCGCATTACCTGTACATCAGCTGGCCAGCTGTGTTGGTTGCAGGCTGCTTCCAAGAGTGTTCACTCTGGCACTTCCAGCTTGCCTGAGTGGCCAAGAGAGATCAAGCCCTGGGTGGAGAGATGCAGGTGTTCCCAGCAAGGTGTTCAACTTTGGCTTGTGGAGAAGCCTGCCGAGGTAACCGAGCAGCCGGCTCAGCTCTGCTCGCCTTCTCTGGCGGTTCTGTTTGTACACCATCTAGCCCTGGTCAGAACTTACTGATGTATGGCTTCTAGTTGGCCCCTTGTGGTTGTCACTCTGTCCTTCCCACAAGGTTCAATAATAAAACCAACAGAAATAATTACCCCGCCTGAGATTGCAGATTAGCACATGAAAGGCCTCTTGTTCCATCTGGAGACAAACCTCCATGGGAGACCAGACTGGCTTCAGCTCTAAGACCAGCGTGGCAGAGTCCACTGGCCTAGTGGCCCACTCCTGGTGGGGGTTGTAGGCTGTTTCAAGTGTCAATGTCAGTGTTTCAAAACTTTGGCCACCAACATTTTAGATGTGATTTAGAGCAGAGAAGGGGCATCTGGAAGGGGGTGAGGGGGGAGGGCTTTGGGATCATCCAACTTTATACCTTTCCACTTCATATCCTGGAGCCTCATTCCTCATCTGTAAAATGGGTATAATCAATCGAAGGATGAGCCTCATAGAGTTGACTTGAGGAGTAACTAAGACAGTGTACCTTCAATGCCTGGTGTGGTGTAGACCAGCGGTGACCAACTTTTTCTGTAAAGGGTCAGGCAGTCAGTAGTTTGGCTTTGTGGCTACCTAGTCAAATCTGCCCTAGTAGCTCAAGCCCCTGTGGCTGAAGTACTATAAAAACAGGTGCTGACCCCTGAGGTAGAGAACAGGCAGAATGAGGAAGATTTTATTTCTCCCTCTTAGAGGAAAGAAATATTTCTTATTCATCTTTGTGTCCTCCTCTGGGCTCAGCATAGGGCCTGGCACATAGTAGGTGCTCAGGAAATGTTTACTGAAGGAAGAGAAACAACACATGACATAGGGAAGAGAAAGGCCTTTGGAGTCAAACAGACCTGGATCTAAATCGATGTCTTCTCTATGTGACCTGTTTAAGGAGAAAATTGTTCATGACACTTGTTAAGAACCGGCAAGCAGACTTAATTCAGCAGGTGCCCAGGGATAGGTGTAGGGGTGATTGTAATGGGGTTTGCAGCAGGGGAGAGAAATCGAGCTCACCTCCGAACACAACAAGGACAAGTAATTTATAGCTGAAAAGCAGGGAGTGGTCAGTGGACGGGAAATTACTAAGAGGAAACATAAGGAGTAAGGGAGTTTTTTTTTTAAGTTTATTTATTTATTTTGAGAGAGACAGAGCGCAAGATGGGGGGAGGAGCAGAGAGGGAGGGAGGGAGAGAGAGAGAGAGAGAGAGAGAGAGAGAGAGAGAATCCCCAGAGGGCTCCACACTGTCAGTGCAGAGCCTGATGTGGGGCTCAAACTCATGAAACTGAGATCATGACCTGAGCTGAAATCAAGGGTCAGACTGAAACACTGAGGCACCCCGGGTGTACGGGGAATTCTACTTAAACTGATCTAACCGGACTCTGACCTAGCCTGTTAAAGGCAGGCCAGGGTGGTTAGATAGACCTGGGGGGTGGTGGGGGACGAGGGACGTGGTTGAACATAGAGGAGGATCAGATATTAAGGCGGGAGGGATTCCAGCTTAACCAACCTAGCATGATTCTCGCTAAAGTTGTGTATAACAGCAGAGGCGAACACAGAATCCCCAAAGTCAGGGCCTCATTGGGAAGAAGGTTCAAAGGAGTCTGATTGCATTTTGGTCAAGGGGAGGCTCTTTGTCACTTAAACTAAGACACTTGCCCTCTTTGAGCCTCTGAGCCTGTAAAGTGGGCACAGAAATAATATTTACTGCACAAGATTGTTGCAAGCGTTATGGTGATTGTGGGAAAACGTGTAGGTGGTGAACAAATATTCTCTAAAAAGAAAGCATGAATGATGTCTCCACACTTCACGATTTTACCCATGGCTTTCAAGCCTGAGTCCTTCTGGATTAAGGGCTAAATCTTGTCTCCTCCAGCCTACACAAACAGCCTTTTCTGGCCATTCTTGGGCCAGGGGGTGGGTGGAGGAAGGAGAAGGAAGGAGAAGAAGGCTGATGGTCTGTAGAGAGGGTGAGGGGAAAGTCATGCTCCTTGTTCTGAATTCAGGGCCAGCCTGGCAGTAACTGCACACAACCAGTTTTTGCCTCAAGGGCTCAGTGTCTGCTGTAAAGAATTAATGGCCAGGAAAGGTGTCTGCCAATTATTTTTCAACTCTAGGTGCAGAGATTACAGAAACACAGCCAGCCCATCTTAGATCCAGGCTTCCCAGCACTGGCTGACAATTACCCCTACCGACTTCCCTGCCAGGAGAGTGCTGGAGTCAGGGGTCTCTCCTTCAAGGGCACACTCAGACTTCCAAGTTTGTGCAGAACATTCCGTGTTTCCACAGAGAAGAGGGCAAGTGAAGGAAAGACATCCATTTATCTTGGTTGCCCTAGAAGCAGGCCTTGAGAAAAAGATTGGACTACATGAAGTTTACTTGGGAGGTGATCCCAGGAGACATCAGTAGGTGGGTGGGGAGGTGGGGAGGGGACAGAGCTTAGAGGTATGTTATCAAGCCAGTAGCACTGTGGGTGATGGAGCTTAATCTCACCTGGGGACTCTGGAAATGGTGTTACACATATACCTCACAGTGACCCCATCCGAGAGGCCAGGGAGCTGGGATATTTACACACTGGTTCCTGGGGATGGTTGGTTGAAGGCTGCCGCAGGGGTGTTCATTCCCCAGTGCTTCTAACCTATCTCACTTGGTGGCCAGGATAATCCTCAGGAAGGAAATGCAGGTTTTGGTAGCTGGCATGTCCTGAAATGCTAAGGCCTGGAGGATTCAAGCCAGAGGTGCCCACTGAGTCCATTACAGCATGTATTGAAGACCTACTTTGGTCTGGAGACTTAACATCTGCCATCCCGTTTCATTCCGGCATATTTCCAAGACTGTATCTTAGCCTTCTCTTCTCAGACCTACTCAGAGCTGGGACTAGAGTGAGTGAAGCCCTTACTACACTCGGCGCAACGCTTAAGAGGGCACTGAAACCCACAACCATCAAATGATATTTTAACGCAATACTTAAAACACAGAAGTGAATGCAAAAAAAATATATATATATATATATCCATGATGAACAAAGTATCAGAATTTTAAATCAAGACAGGATTAGTAATAGTGCCAGGCTGAGCCATATTGAAGCCCAAAGCAAAAGGAAAAATCAGTAATACTGATCGTGTTCATCATGGATTTTTTTGTATTAATTTTGATTAAAAAAATTGCATTAAATCATTATTTTTCTTGATTGCTGAGGTTTTGTGGCACACCCTCGTATTTGGTGCCTAAGGCAGGCACTTCACCCATCTCATTGTGGTCCTGGCCTTTCATGCACCCTCCCCTGTGTTCCCCATCTTGGTAGATTGCACTTAGGCCACTCAGCTGCTCAAACCAGGCATCTGGGGTCCACTGTGGCTCCTCTCCTTCTGGCACCCTCCCCAACTGTACCATTATGATCTTTCTGACCCACCTCCAAGCATCTTTCAAATCTGCTCTCTTTTCTCCATCTCCATTGCCGTGACTCCTCCACAGAGGAGGTCCGCATTCTCCCTTTGCAGACAGGAACAGCTTCTTGGATTTCCCTGCAAGCTCTTATGTGTCCACTCAGGTCAGTGCTCTGGCAGACAAGATGGCGGTTGTTTCTCTGACTAAATCCTGACAAATACCTGAAGCCTACTGATGTTTCTTCACTGTCTTGGCTGCTTCAAGTGGGTGTGGGGGAACCACAGGCACCGTTTCCTCATAGAGCTTCAGTGAAGCAATGCGCCCTCTGATCTTTCCTTTTCCCCCCACTTACTGGAGATGCAGTTTTCTTGCCTTCCCACTTTGGGGCCAAGGCCAAGGGAGGTAGGGGTACTAGTCCCTGGGAGCAGTGACTTTCTCCCATTCACATTCTCTCCGAATCTCTTTTTCCCTGGTTTCACCCCCAGGCCTAGAAGAGACCACCATCTTCTCATGGAATGGGCACTTTCCTGATCTCATTTCCTGAGTCCCATCTCATGACTGCTTTTCATAAACTTCAGGCTCAGACCTCCAAACGTTACCCTTGATTTGTAGAGTAGGTTCTGGAATTAAGAAACTCTCTCTCTCTTTTCTCTGGCCAGGTTTTAAGACTACTGTCTCTGTATAGACTCAAAGCTAAACTATGACCTTATGATTTCTGTGGTATCTACACTCCTTCTAAAGTAATAAATGTCCTTGATCCAACTGGCCGAGGAGTGGTGGGGTGAAGAAGGGACAGAACATCATGATTCGTGAGGATGCAAAATATATGGATGTTTTTGATAGTTTCTCTTTTTTTAAAGTTTTATTTATTTAAGTAATCTCTACACCCCATGTGGGGCTTGAACTCATGACCCCAAGATCAAGAGTCGCATGCTTCTCTGACTGAGCCAGCCAGGTACCCCAATTTGATAGTTTCAAAAACATTATTCCCTTTATGAAGTCAAACAGATCCCCCAGGTCCCAGTAGCTTTGCTCACCTCCTGAGAATTCACTATTTCTGGAGAGTTCTGGCAAGTTCTTCTGTTTTGCATGACCTCCCTATATCAGGGCCATATTTGTCTCAGACGCACAGAACTCCTCTGCTCATTTATTTAAGTTCTGAGTGGGTAAAGAAGCTCCTTGAATTACTGGCAGTGAAATCCCAACTTCGGGTGGGAACTTTAGTGAAGTAAAGGGGACCCTGAGTCTAAAGTCCCTATGTGGAAAATGGGGGAAACAGTACCCCCACAAGGGTTGTTGTGGGGATTCAACAAGATCATAGGTGTGCAGTGAAGCTTTGCAGAGCAGCCAACATAGACTGTGTGCTCACTCTGTGCCCGTTTCCTCTCCTCCTCCACTGCCCTCCCTCCTCAGCCTCCTGCCATCCCCTGTACTCTGAGCTGAGCCTCCCTGTTGCAGAATTCTGGGATTCTGTTTAAAAAGCTTAGTACTGGATTTGTTAACCTACTCAGTAAGGTTCATTCCAACTCTGGAGCGCCAGCCCATCCCTCTGCTGTTGAACGGCTCAGTGATTAGGCATAAGTGGACTGTGGCTACGCATATGACTAATTATCAATGCAACTTTCTCAGCAGAGAGCCAGGCGTGTTGTTTTCTACTGCTGTGATTCACCTTGGAGCTGAAGATTTCCCCAATACTGTTTGACTATTTGGTCATCATCATTATTACACACACACACACACACACACACACACACACACACACACACACTCTGATGTGTTTCGGGTCCTAGCATCTGGGAGTCTTGGGTCAGCAGATGTATTGGGTTAAGAAAGTTGGGTAGGGGGATGGGATGCCCGGGTGGCTCAGTCGGTTATTCAGCTCAGGTCATGATCTCCTGGTTTGTGAGTTTGAGCCCCGCGTTGGGCTCTGTGTTGACAGCTCAGAGCCTGGAGCCTGCTTCATATTCTGTGTTTTCCTTTCTCTCTGCCCCTCTCCCACTCATGCTCTGTCTCTGTCTCTGTCTCTCTCTCTCAAAAATAAACATTTAAAAAAGAAAAGAAAGTTGGGTGGGGGAGTTCTTAGAAGAGGCCAGAACTGGTCTAGTTACCTATACCCCCCCCCCCCCACATCCCCCACTTGCCTAGCTCTCAGAGCCTGGGACTGACTTTGTCACACCTGTTTGGAGTCCTCTGCACACAGGGTGGGTGGACCCTGCTGATCTCTTACTCTTAGGTCCTGAATTTCCCCTGCCCTTGGTCCTCTGTGCTCTAGTCATAGTGACCTCCTTTTGATGACTAGAACATGTTAACCTATTTCCCTCCTCACTCGCATTACCTGCTAATCCCTCAGGATTGTTGCTTCTTCTCTCCTCTCTTCCCATGGCTGGCTTCTCATTCTTCAGGTCTTAGCTCACATGTCACCTCTTCAGAGAAGACTTCCTTGACCACCCTATCTAAAGCAAGTCCATCTAAAATTGTTTATCATAGTACCTTACTTGCTTCCTTCATAGCATCCATCATGAACTGTAATTATTTTAACCCATTTAAAATTTGCTTTTCTGTACCCTCCACCAGATTGTACACTCCATGAGAGCAAGAGCCACTTTTGTCTTGTTCCCTATTCTCAGCACCTAGAATAGTGCTGGCATATAGTAGGTGCTTAATAAATATTTGCGGGAGAGCAATCCTCACCTCCCCTTTCCATTTTATTGTCTTAAAGGACAGCCCAATGGGCCATCTGGTTGACCCACCTTGTGAATCATTTCTGGGGTCAAGTCTCCTTCAAACTTTTTAGAAGCAGCTGGGGTTAGATCCTCCAACATGTAATGCCTGAGCCTCCTTGAGACCCCCGTTGCCAAGACTAACCCCAGCAGGCTGCTTTCTTTCCAGGAAACTCCTCTCTCTACATCTAGTGAGGGAGTCAGGGGTAGGAACTAGTCTCCCCAGAGAACTCATTATATGTTAGCTCTGTGAACTTGGGTACATTAATCTCTGGGCTGCAGTTTTCCCAGCTATAAAATGGGACCAACAGTACTACAGGATTTCTTAACTCTGGCACTATTGACATTTTGAGCTAGATAATTCTTTCTCCAGGGGTGTGTGTGTTCTATACATTAGAGGGTGTTTAGCAAAATCTGCCCACTAGATGCCAGTAGCAAACCCAGTTATGACAATCAAGAATGTCTCCCAATGTTGCCAAATGTCCCCAAGAGGTAAAATCACATCTCCCTGGCTCCAATAAGAACCACTTCAATAATACCTGCCTTAAAGGGTCGTTGGCAGACTAAATGATGTTCATGTTAAGTGCATAGAGTAAGGATTTAATATATCTATTTCAAATCTATTATTGTTATTATTAACATCATTTTACTGAAGGCCATAAAGAGTTTCAGGAAAGACAGGTGCTGATAGGGAGGGGGGAAAACCCAGGTTAATCCATTCCATCGCCAATGGTGTGCTAAAGCCATCTTGTCCCTGCTTCTAAGCATTGATCGTTAAATCTTCAGGAAATTTGCAAACCAGTTGTTAAACATAGTCATCCTTGAAATTGGCAATGGTAGGAATATTTACACCAAGGGAATTAGCAAATGCTGCACAACAGAGCTTTATTTTCTGGGAACTACCTGTCTACCACAGTGCTTCTCTGTTAACACATTAAATGACAAGATCTTGCAGTGGGTCTAATAACTGCTGACATTTTCAAAGAGTGATAAACATAAATGACATTTTGAGATATCAACAACATATGAAATATGTGCAAATATCTGTGCCTCACTATTGGTGACAAAATCACAGGTACTGATTTATTGCCCACATTCAGATTTAGAGGAAATGCTGAGTTTCAGTTAGAAATAGGAGGAAATAAAGATGTAACATTTTTTTTTCATCCATGGAGCCCCTGCATTGTATCCACAGACCTCAGTTAAGAACCTCTGTTCCAGTGGACACATTCAGTAGTGAAATGTAAATGAACTTGGGACTTAGAATCAGACAGGCCTGGGTGTGAATTCCAGGACTGCCAGTTGCTTAGCTGGGGATGGATCCTCAATCTCTAAATGGGAATCTGGACTTCATGGATTGTAGAAATTCAATAGAAATGGCTTTAAGAGGGGCTGGGCACCTGGTAGTGTGTGTGTGTGTGTGTGTGTGTGTGTGTGTGTGTGTGTGCGCGCGCGCGCGCACTTGGGTGTGTTGGGAGGAAGGGACTTTGTAACCTCTCTTCCACATCCCCAGGGATCAGCAGAGATCTCTGACTTTGAGCAGCAGAGGTAGTGACAGACCTCACCCCAGGTGGCGCTCCCAGTCCATCTTTATTTTCAATTTCTGTCTGGATGAAAAATTTACGATGTGCAGACCGGGCAGAACAAATAGAATTATGACTCACTTTTCACAAACTGTGTTGTGGATTTCACATATTTTCACGCTTGATTTTCTACCGTGTTTCAAACTGATACAAAAATGCTTTTTTCCTTTTTCTGGGACATTGGGACATATGTCCCAGTGGGGAAAGGGCATCGTGTTCCCCCTTCCTTCACTCCTTGCCTTCCCCACTGCATAGTAAGGGAGGAACCACTGTTTTCCTTCCTTATTCCTCACACAGGACCATTTTTCCAGCTCATTAGAACGTGGAGCTAAGATAAAGGAGGGCAGAGCCATTAGGTAGCAATTTATATGTAAATGTGGAAGTTACCAAAGAAAGAGAATGGCCTAGTGTTCTTTAGGAAGCATTCAAGTTGGGACCCTTCTGGAAAGCTGGCATCACACGTGAGCCATGAACCCTGTAAGTCCCACTGCTCCTTTGCCAGGCTGAGGGGGGGGGGGCGGGGTGGAGGGTGGACGGGAGACAGGGATATCTCCTGGTCTTCGCCCAGGAGGAGACTGAGGCCAAGGTCATACAGTGAGTGACGTGCAGGGCCAGTACCTAAAGCCATAGGTGGACCCCAAAGGTAGTGTATGGTCACTTTGTGAGGTACCTCTAAGGAGGTGAGGCCCCTCTGCCCAGCCTCACACTCTCCCTTTTCTTTATTTCATTTTTTGTAGCCTATTCAGGCTCATCTGCTGGCTTGTGAGCTCGGATCTAAGGGGAAATGTGTATTGTACAGTCCATTAATAAGGTTTAGTTAGACGCTTATTGTGCCCAGCGCTGTGAGGTATATGTGCAGAGGACAGTCCTTAGCAAAGGAACGCTTTGGGCTTGGTTGCAAGCTCTGATGTTGAGGTGTCAGGAATTAAAATGGAGGTTGCTAATAAGAAGGCCAGGGACAAACTTCTCCTGAAAGGTAAGGAAAAGCTGGCTTTCCCCCCACTCCAGGCTTTTCTTCACTGTGATCAGTAGAGTAGTCCAATCCCTGCCCATCCTTGCCCTCTTGGGAGTGACAGGTCAGAGGGATGTATGAGAGAGGGCAGGCTGTCACCCTAGAAGAAGCAGCCTCTGCTCTCTGACTTCCTTAGACACCTCACAAATAGTTTTCTGAGGAGGGAAAGACATTCTCACCTCTGTGAAGTGTTCCAGGTCTTCAGCCTGTACCATATACTAGTTTAGTGCCCTAGACCTCGAGCTTGACCCACAGCAATACTCTCTCTCCTTGGTTAAGGGGTGAAGACAGAAGCAAGGGGCTGGAAGTGATGTATGTTGGTGGAGGCTGAACATATCGTTAAGCCAGTATGTCATGACTCAGAGTTTGATCTTGGTCTTGAGAGCAATGGGAAACCCTCAAAATTCGTAAGTGGAAAGTGGGATAGAGGTGATATGATCAGATTTGTGGTTTAGAAAGATCTCTTTGGCTTCTCTGGGGGATGAATGGGAGACAGTGGACAGAAAGATGAGTTAACAGCTGCTTCAGCCATTTAGAAGAGAGATAAAAGGTACCTGGACCAAGTGGAGGGGCAGACAAGAGGATGGATAGAGACCCAAGAGATAGATTTGATAGCACTTGGTAATTGATCTGCTGTGGGGGTGAGAGAGAGAGTGAGTAATACCCAAGCTATGGCTTGAGCAACTGTGCGGGCAGCCATGTCTGCCATTCCCTGACATCTGCCTGCAGGACGAGCAGCAGTAGGTTTTGGGGGATAGATGATAAGGTTAGTTTTGGCCATGCTGAGTCTGATGGGACATCCAAATAGAGATGTCTGGACAGAGCTCAAGAAGGACGCTTGGGAGACACCATCACATAGGTGGCAAATAAATTGAGGAAAGGAAAAGTTTTTCATGCTGTATTAGTTTTGTCTGTTCTAGAATTTCATGTAGATAAAATCATATGATTTTAAGCATATCAGTGCTTCTTTTTCTTTTCAGATTTTTATTCCAATTCTAGTTAGTTACCAGATGGTGCAATATTGGTTTCAGGAGTTGAATTTAGTGATTCACCACTTACCTATAACACCCAGTGCTCATCATAACAAGTACCCTCCTTAACACCCATCACTCATCTGGCCCATCCCCCTACCCACCTGCCTCCATCAACCCTCGGTTTGTTTCACACCTTTAAGAGTCTCTTGTGGTTTGTTTCCCTCTCCCTCTTTCCCCCGCCCCTCCCCATATGTTCATCTGTTTTGTTTGTTAAATTCCACATGTGAATGAAATCATACGATATTTATCTTTCTCTGACTGACTTATTTCACTTAGTATAATGCACTCTAGCTCCATCCACGCTGTTGCAAATGGCAAGATTTCATTCTTTTTATTGGCTGAGTAATATTCCATTAGAAATATGCGCACAACATCTTCTTTATCCATTCGTTAGTTGGGCTCTCTTCATAGTTTAGCTATTGTTGATAATGATGCTATAAACATCAAGGTGCATATAACCCTTTGAATTTGTACTTTTGTATCCTTTCAGTAAATATCTAGTAGTGCAATTGCTGGGTTGTAGTAGGGTAGTAGGGTAGTTCTATTTTAACTTTTTGAGGAACCTCCATACTGTTCTTCAGAGTGGCTGCACCACTTTGCATTCCCACCAACAATGCAGGAGGGTTTCTCTTTCTCCACATCCTTGCCAACACTGGTTGTTTCTTGTGTTGTTAATTTTAGCCATTCTGACAGGTGTGGGCTGGTATCTCATTGTGGTTTTGATTTGTATTTTCCTGATGATGTGTGATGTTGAGCATCTTTTTATGTATCTGTTAGCCATCTGGACGTCTTCTTTGGAAAAGTATCTGTTCATGTCTGTCTTTCTTTCTTTCTTTCTTTCTTTCTCTTTCTTTCTTTCTTTCTTTCTCTCTTTCAGAGTGAGTGCATGAGTGGGAGCAGGGGATAGAGGCAGAGGGAGAGAAAGAATCTTTTTTTTTTTTTTTAATTTTTTTTAACGTTTATTTACTTTTGAGACAGAGAGAGACAGAGGATGACCGGGGAGGGTCAGAGAGAGAGGGGGAGACACAGAATCTGAAACAGGCTCCAGGCTCCGAGCTGTCAGCACAGAGCCCGACGCGGGGCTCGAACTCACGAGCCGTGAGATCATGACCTGAGCCGAAGTCGGACGCTTAACCGACTGAGCCACCCAGGCGCCCCAGAAAGAGAGAATCTTAAGCAGGCTCCATGCTCAGCACAGAGCCCAACTCGGGGCTTGATCCCACAACCCTTGGATCATGACCTGAGCCAAAATCAAGAGTCTGACACATAGCCTACTGAGCCATTCCAGGTGCCCCTTCTGCCCATTTCTTAACTGGATCATTTGTTTTTTGGGTGTTGAGTTTAAGAAGTTCTTTATAAATTTTGGATACTAACCTTTTATCACATAGGTCATTTGCAAGTATCTTCTCCCATTCTGTAGGCTGCTTCTTAGTTTTGTTGATTGTTTCCTTCACTGTGCAGAAGCTTTTTATCTTGATGAAGTCCCAATAGTTTATGCTTGCTTTTGTTTTCCTTGTCTTTGGCGACATGTCTAGTGAAGTTGCACTGGCTGAGGTCAAAGAGGTTGCTGCCTGTGTTCTCTAGGATTTTGATCATTTCCTGTCTTACATTTAGGTCTTATATCCATTTTGAATTTACTTTTGTGTATTGTGTAAGAAAGTGGTCCAGTTTCATTCTTCTGCGTGTTGCTGTCCAGTTTTCCCAAAACCATTTGTTGAAAAGACTTTCTTTCCATTGGATATTCTTTCCTGCTCTGATGAAGATCAATTGACCATATAGTTGTGGGTCCATTTCTGGATTTTTTATTCTGTTCCATCGATATGTGTCTGTTTTTGTGTCAATACCATACTGTCTTCATGACTACAGCTTTGTAATACAGCTTTGAAAGCTGGAATCATGATGCCTCCAGTTTTCTTTTTCTTTTTCAGGATTGTTTTGGCTATTCAGGGCCTTTTGTGGTTCCACACAAATTTTAATATTGTTTGTTCTAGCTCTGTGGTATTTGGATGGGAATTATATTAAATGTGTAGATTGCTTTGGGTAGTGTAGACTACCCATTTAATAATGTTTGTTTCTCCAATCCATGAGCATGGAATGCTTTTCCATTTTTTGTGTGTCCTGTTCAATTTCCTTAATAAGTGTTCTATAGTTTTCAGAGTACAGATCATTTACCTCTTTGGTTAGGTTTATTCCTAGATATCCAGTTGTTTTTGGTGCAATTGCAAATGAGATTGATTTGTTGATTCCTTTTTCTGCTGCTTCATTATTGGTGTGTAGAAATGCAACAGATTTCTCTATGTTGGTTTTATATCCTGTGACTGCTGCATTCACGTATTAGTTCCAGCAATTTTTGGGTGGTGTCATTTGGGTTTTCTACATGGAGTATCATGTCGTCTGTAAATAGTGAAAGCTTGACTTCTTCCTTGCCGATTTGGATGCTTTTAATTTTGTTTGTTTGTTTGTTTGATTGCTGAGGCTAAGACTTCCAGTACTGTGTTAAATAGTAATGGGGAGAGTGGTCATCCCTGTCTTGTTTCTGACCATAGGGGAAAGGCTCTCAGTTTTTCCCCATTGAGGATGATATTAGCTGTGGATCTTTCATATATGGCCTTTTGATGTTGAGGTATGTTCCATCTATCTTTATTTTGTTGAGGGGTTTTATCGAGAATGGATGCTGCATTTTGTCAAATGCTTTCCCTGCATTGATTGAGAGGATCGTGTGGTTCTTATCCTTTCTTATATTAATGTGGTGTATCACGTTCATTGATTTGTGAATATTGAACCAGTCCTGCAGCCGAGGAATACATCCCACTTGATCATGGTGAATAATTCTTTTAATGTACTGTTGAATTCGATTTGCTAGTATCTTGTTGAGAATTTTTGCATCCAGGTTCATCAGGGATACTGGCCTGTAATTCTCTTTTTAGTGGGGTCTTTGTCTGGGTTTGGAATCAAGGTAATGCTGGCCTAGTAGAAGGAGTTTGGAAGTTTTCCTTCCATTTCTGTTTTTTGGAACAGTTTGAATAGAATAGGTATTAACTCTTCTTTAAATGTCTGTCTGGGAGAATTCCCCTGGGAAGCCATCTGCCCTGTCTTTGGTTTGTTGGGAGATTTTTGATTACTGATTCAATTTCTTTGCTGCTTATGGGTCTGTTCAAATTTTCTATTTCTTCCTGTTTCAGTTTTGATAGTTGTATGTTTCTAGGAATTTGTCCATTTCTTCCAGATTGCCCAGTTTGTTAACATATAAGTTTTCATAATATTCTCTTATAATTGTTTGTATTTCTGTGGTGTTGATTGTGATTGCTCCTCTTTCACTCACTGTTTTATTTATTTAGGTCCTTTCTCTTTTCTTTTTGGTAGGACTGGCTAGGGGGTTATCAATTTTATTAACTCTTTTGAAGAATCAGCTCTTGTGGCACCTGGGTGGCTCAGTCGGTTAAGTGGCCGACTTCAGGTCGAGTCATGATCTCACAGTTCATGACTTTGAGCCCCACGTTGGACTCTGTGCTGACAGCCCAGAACCTGGAGCCTGCTTTGGATTCTGTGTCTCCCTTTCTGTCTGCCCCTCCCCTGCTTGTGCTCTGTCTCTCTCTCAAAAATAAATAAACATTAAAAAAATTGGGGCGCCTGGGTGGCTCAGTCGGTTGAGCATCCGACTTCGGCTCAGGTTGTGATCTCACAGTCCCTGAGTTTGAGCCCCGCGTTGGGCTCTGTGCTGACAGCTTGGAGCCTGGAGCCTGCTTCAGATTCTGTGTCTCCCACTCTCTGACCCTCTCACGTTCATGCTCTGACTTTCTTTGTCTCAAAAATAAATAAACGTTAAAAAGAATTAAAAAAAAAAAGAATCAGCTCTTAGTTTTGTTGATCTGTTCTGTTTGTTTTTTTATTCTATATTATTCATTTCTGCTCTAGTCATTTTTTTCCCTTCCTCTGATGGCTTTAGGCTCTATTTGCTGTTCCTTTTCTAGTTCCTTTAGAAGAAAGGTTAGATTGTCTATTTGAGACTTTTTTTTGCTTCTTTAGGTAGGCCTGTATTGCAATATATTTCCCTCTTAGAACTGCCTTTGCTGGGATGCCCGGTGGCTCAGTTGGTTGAACATCTGACTTCAGCTCAGGTCATGATCTCATGATTGGTGAGTTCAAGCCCCACACTGGGCTCTGTGCTGATAGCTCAGAGCCTGGAGCCTGCTTCGGGTTCTGTGTCTCCCTCTCTCTATACCCCTCCCCTGTTCGTGCTCTGTCTCTCTCTTATAAATAAATAAACATTTAAAAAAATTTAAAAAATATAAAGAAGAACTGTCTTTGCTGCATCCCAACAGTTTTAGACTGTTGTGTTTTTATTTTCATTCCATGTACTTTTTTATTTGTCATTTAATTTCCTGGTTAACACATTCATTCTTTAGTAGGATGTTCTTTAACCTCCATGTATTTGTTGGTCTCTCCAAAAATTTCCTATGGTTGACTGCAAGTTTCATAGCATTGTGATCTGAAAATATGCATGGTACAATCTCAATCTTTTTGTACTTGTTGAGGGCTAATTTGTGACCCAGTATATGGTCTATTCTGGAGAATGTTCCACATGCACTCCAAAAGAATGTGTATTCTGCTACTTTAGAATGGAAAGTTCTGAATATATTTGTTAAAGTCCATCTGGTCCAGTGTGTCATTCAAAGCCATTGTTTCCTTGTTGATTTTCTGCTTAGATGATCTGCCCATTGCTGTGAGTGGGCTGTTAAAATCCCTATTATTGTATTATTATCAGTGAGTTTCTTCATGTTTGTTATTAATTGACTTATACATTTGGGTGTTTCAAATTGGGGGCATAAGTATTTTCAACTGTTAGATCTTCTTGATGGATAGACCCCTTAAGTATGATATAATGCCCTTCATCTCTCCTTATAGTCTTTGGTTTAAAATCTAGTTTGATATAAGTATGGCTGTTCTGGCTTTGTTTTGGTGTCCATTAACATGATAGATGATTTTCTGTCCCCTCACTTTCTTTCTTTTCTTTCTTTTTTATCTCCTTTCTTTCAATCTATTGATGTTTTTAGGTCTAAAATGAGTCTCCTTTAGGCAGCATATAGATAGGTCTTGTGTTTTTTTTTAACCCATTCTGATACCCTATGTCTTTTGATTAGAATATTAAATCCATTTGCATTCAAGGTAACTATTGAAAGATATGAGTTTAGTGCCATTATGTTACCTTTAAAGTTGGTGTTTCTGCTGATGTTCTCCATTCCTTTCTAGTCTTTGTGGCTTTTGGTCTTTTTATTCCCCACTCAGAGTCCCCCTTAATATTTCTTGCAGGGCCGGTTTAGTGGTCACAAATCCTTTAGTTTTTTTTTTGTTTTTTTGGTTTTTTTTCGTCTGGGAAACTCTTTGTCTTTCTTTCTATTCTGAATGACAGACTGCTGGATAAATATTCTTCACTGCATATTTTTCCCATTTAGCACACTGACTATATCCTGCCCTTCTTTTCTGGCCTGGCACATTTCTGTGGATAGATCTGCTGTGAATCTGATTGGATCCGTCTTCCCTTGTAGGTCAAGGACTTTTTTTTCCCTTGCTGCTTTCAGGATTCTTTCTTTGTCTGCATATTTTGTGAATTTGACTATGATATGCCTTGGCAATAGCCAGCTTTTATTGAATTTAATGGGAGTTCTCTGTGCTTCTTGGATTTCGATGTCTGTGTCCTTCTCCAGATTAGGGAAATTTTCAGCTGTAATTTGCTCAAATAAACTTGCCCCTTTTTCTCTCTCTTCATCTTCTGGGACTCCTATGATAAGAATATTATTACACTTGAAGAAGTTGCTGAGTTCTCGAAGTCTACCTTTGTGGTCCATTGCCTTTCTTTCCCTCATATTTTCAGCTTTATTATTTTCTATAATTGTATTTTATATTCAGGGAGGAAGGCTGTCATTTCTTCCTGTTCTTTCATTTGATAATAATAATAATAATAATAATGATAAAAGAAAAGAAAAATTTTTTAATTAAAAAATGATAGAGGAAGCTAGATCCTAGGTGTACTTTTGTTTTCTTTTTCTTTTTTTTAGTGTTTGCTTATTTTTAAGAGAGAAAGTGTGAGTGGGGAAGGGGCAGAATGAGAGAGTGAGAGGGGGACAGAGGATGCAAAGTGGGCTCTGTGCTGATAGCAGCAAGCCTGATGTGAGGCTCGAACTCATGAGCTTTGAGATCATGATCTGAGCCAAAGTTGGACGCTCAACCGAGTCACCCAGGTGCCCCAGACTGCTTTTTAAGAGAAGCTTGGTAGAAAAAAGAAAAGGGGGCTGCCTGGGGGCTCAGTCAGTTAAGTGTCTGACTTCAGCTCAGGTCATGATCTCATGGTTTGTGGGTTTGAGCCCCATGTCAGGCTTGCTGCGGTCAGCACAGAGCCCACTTTGGATCTGTCCTCCCCTCTCCCTGCCCCTCCTCTGCTTCCCTACTCCCACACTCTCTCTCCCTCTCTCAAAAATAAACATTAAAGAAAAGGGAAAAAAAGAAAAAAATTAAAAGTTAAAATAAATTAAAAATGGGCTCTTTCTGAATAAAAGAAAACCAAAACCAAAAAGAGAAAGAAAACAACCAAACAAAATCCAAAGGAAGCTAGATCCTGTTTCACCTAGATCTGAAGCTTTGCAGCACTCTATGATCAGGCTTGGTGCTTGGGAGGAGTTTGTGCTGGCCTTCTGGGGGAGGGGCTTGGTGCTCTGATTCTCAGGCGGGTCGGCCCTAGTGGAGATGCACTTACAAAGCTTAAGGGGTTGGGGCTTGGTATAAGCGCTCCGTTCTCCACTTGATGGCGCTGTTTAGCTCACTGAGGTAGATCAGTGCTGGTCGGCCAATGGTCAAAATGACTTCACCTGGCTCTCTAGTCTGCGGATTTGTAAATTCAAGCCCTCATAGATGCGCAATTAGTCACCCCTCCTGTGTCCCTGGCTTCCACCACCTCCCTACCTTCACCCTGCCTGTGTCAGAGCTGTTCACCCGCCAGGCTGCTCTGCCCTCCTGAGTTTTATATCAGGTGTGGCTGTGTTTCAAAACCCCACGCTTCAGAGACCCTGTGGCTCAACCTGTGCTGATCCTCTGGGGGAGGGTCTTGCCATGCTGTGGCCAGTGCCCGCAGGGGCAGCGGCTCAGAGTTTACGGTAAATGGTAAATCGCAACACACAGCTGCCACCAGGGTTTGCAGAGGCATCTTTGTTCCTGTGCTGTTGAATGAGGCAGCTCTATGGTGCCCACCAGGTCTCTTGCCTGTACAGAGGCTGTATGACCCCTACCAAATGCACTCCAAGCAGGGGAACGGCTTCTCCTAGACTGGCGGGGGATCCACAGTCTGAACTGCCTTTCCTTGAGCTCTACCCAGCTTCCTCTCCCAAGTGCCACCAGGCACTGGGCTCCAAAACTTCAGATTCTGTGCTCCACTGTTTATAAAAAACTGGCAGTGTTAAAATCCTCTCCTTTTTTCCTGTCAGTGGTTTTGGGGAGCAGTTTTCTTGTGCAGTCCCCTGCGTGGCTTTTCACTCTTTTTATTTTTATTTTTTCCTTCACTCTTGGCTCACCTCTCCTTGATCAGGGATCCCTTCCCACTGCAGTGCCTGCGGTCTCCCACAACTCAACTCTCCGCAGTCCCTACCTTCCACAAGTTGTTTTTTTCTCTTTGTAGATGTGCAGCTTTGTTCTCTAAACTTCCAATCGATTTCTTGGGTGTTCAGAATGATTTGATATTTAGCTGTTGGGGGAGGAGGCAAGCTTAGGGTCACCCTACTCCTCCACGATCTTAACTAATTATCAATGCTGGTTTTTTTTTGTTTTTTTGTTTTTAGCGTTTATTTATTTTTGAAAGGCAGAGAGAAACAGCATGAGCAGGGGAGGAGCAGAGAGAGTGGGAGACCAGAATCCCAAGCAGGCTCCAGACTCTGAGCTGTCAGCATAGAGCCCGACACGGGGCTCAAACTCACGGACCATCATGACCGGAGCCGAAGTCAGACACTTAACCAACTGAGCCACCCAGGTGTCCCTATCAATGCTTTTTAATAAGTCTTTCACACCGCATAATATTTTTGAAGTTTATTTATACTACTTTTTCATTGCTCAATATTCTGTTTTATGAATATATCATAGTGGGTTTATCATTCTTCTGAGCTGGTTTCCACTTTTGATTATCATGAGTAAAGCTGCTGTGAACATTTGTGTGTGAGTGTTTTGGTAGACTGGCTTTCCATTCTCTTGGGTTAATGCTCTGGAGTGGGATGGCTGGTCATAGGGTAGGTGTGTGGTTAGATCTTTTTCCAAAATGTTCTTGCCATCTTATGCTTCCCTCAACAAAGTGTGAATTCTGGTTATGCTACAGTCTTAACGAAAATTGTTGTTGGTTTTTAAATGTTGCCATTTTGGTAAATAGGGGCATCTCGTTATGATTTTAGTTTACTTTCCCCTTATGACTAACGACAAACACTTTTTCATATGTTTTCTTTTGTGAAGTGTTTGTTAAAAGCTGTTAAATGTTTATTTTTGAGAGAGACAGAGCTCAAGCAGGCAAAGGGCAGGGAGAGGGGGACAGAGGATCCAAAATGGGTGTGTGCTGACAGCAGAGAGCCTGATGCAGGGCTCGAACTCACGAACCATGAGATCATGACCTGAGCCAAAGTCGGGTGCTTAAACCGACTGAGCCATCCAGGTGCCCCGTTACCATTTTTATATAGGCTTTTAAAAAAATATTGAGTGGTAGGAGTTTTTTTTTTTTTTCCTTCTAAATATTCTCTGAATACTGGCTATCTGTTAGGTATCTATTATTCATGCATTTTTTTCCTCAGAGAATTGCATATTCTTTTTCTTTAAAAAATTTTTTTTAAGTGTCTATTTTTGAGACAGAGACAGAGACAGAGAGAGTATGAGCTGGGGAGGAGCAGAGAGAGAGAGAGAGGGAGACATAGAATCTGAAGCAGACTCCAGTCTCTGAGCTGTCAGCACAGAGCCCGATATGGGGCTTGAACTCATGAACCACAATATCATGACCTGAGCTGAAGTTGGATACATAACCGACTGAGCCACCCAGGCACCCTGTATATTTGTTTTCTTACAGAAGTCTTTTGGGGCGCCTGGGTGGCGCAGTCGGTTAAGCGTCCGACTTCAGCCAGGTCACGATCTCGCAGTCTGTGAGTTCGAGCCCCGCGTCGGGCTCTGGGCTGATGGCTCGGAGCCTGGAGCCTGTTTCCGATTCTGTGTCTCCCTCTCTCTCTGCCCCTCCCCCGTTCATGCTCTGTCTCTCTCTGTCCCAAAAATAAATAAAAAACGTTGAAAAAAAAAAAAATTAAAAAAAAAAAAAAAAAAGAAGTCTTTTGATGAGTAGAAGTTTTAAAATTGTGAGAAGTCTAATTTATAAATTTTTTCTTTTATGATTGTCACTTTTATGATATTTTTAAACAATGTTTTTGGTGCTTACTGCTTTGTAAGTCCTATGTAAGAAGCCTACTCCCTCATTTGAGCAGAAAGTCTTCTACATTTTCTTCTAGAAGTTTTGTGCTTTTCAGCTTTTACATTTACGTGCAAGATCCATCTTGACTTAACTTTGGTACCTGGTGTGAGGTGGTGAGGATTGAGGTTTTTTGTTTTTGTTTTTGTTTTTGTTTTACATTGGATATCCAGTTGTCTCAGAAAAATTTGTTGAAAACATTGCTTTTTGTTTTGGATCACTTTGGCACATTCATCAAAAATCTGATGCCCCCATGGATGAGAATATGTTTCTGGGCTCTCTAGTTTGTTCCACTGATGTATTTGTGTGTTCTTGTTACCAGTGCTGCAATTCCTGGCTTAGTGTGGTATTATAGCACATTGCCTATTTAAGTCAGGCTGCTTAGTCCTTCCAATTTGTCCTTTATCAAGATTGCTTTGGATATTTCTAGATCCTTTACATTTGTACGTAAATTTTAGAATCAGCTTGTCAGATTCTACAAAATGGACTGATCAGGTTCTGGTTGAGATTGCACTACATTTATAGATAATGGACAACTTAAAGATGTTGAATATTCTAATCGGTCAGTTTGGCATACCTCTTCACTCATTTAGGTCTTCTTTGATTTCTCTCAGTAGCGTTTTGTAGTTTTTGATATAGATGTTTTTATCGTAGTTGTTTTTAACATAGAGGTAATGTCTTCTGTTAAATTTATTTCCAGGTATTTTGTGTTATTTGACGATACAGTAAATGAAATTGTTTTTAATTTCACTTAACTATTTTCGCTACTAGAATATAAAAGTACAATTGATTTTTGTGTATTGTCCTTGTAACTCCAAGTTTGCTAATTTACTTATTAGCTCTAGTAGATGTTTTGTAGATTCCTTAAGATTTTCTGTGTGAACAATCATGTCATCTGTGAAAAAAGACTTTTACTTCTTCCTTTCCAATGTGTATGTCTTTCACTTCTTTACCTCGCTTTAATTCACTGTCTGGGACCTTTGATACACTGTCGAATAGAAGTAGTGAAAATGGATATTTAACCATTAAATATAATGTTAGCTGTATGTTCTTTGAAGATGCCATTAATTAGATTGAAGTTTCCTTTGAATTCTGAATTGCTAGGTTTTTTTTTAGTGAATGGCTGTTGATTTATTTTTTCAAATGGTTTTCCTGCATCTACTTAAGTGTTTAATTTTTCTTTTGAATCTGTTAATATGGTTAGTTATATTAATTGGCTCTGCATCTAAACCAAATTTAGATTCCCAGAACACACCCAATTTGGTCATGATACATTATACTTTTGATATATGTTGTTGAATTCTATTTGCTAATATTTTCTGAAGGATTTTGAACCTATGTTCGTGAATGAGATTGGTCTGGAATTTTTTATTGCTGCTTACTTTTTTTTTTTTTTTTAATGTAGCCTCCATATCCAATGTGGGGCTTTAACTCACAACCCTGAGATCAAGAGTTGCATGCTGTATGGACTGAGCCAGCCAGGAGCCCCTGGAATCTTCTTTTTCTTTCTTTCTTTCTTTCTTTCTTTCTTTCTTTCTTTCTTTCTTTCTTTCTTGGTACTTTCTTTTTCGGATTTGTCACTAAGGTTATGCTGGTCTCATAAAGTGGGTTGGGAAGTGTTCTTTCTTCCATTTTCTGAATTTTTTAAGAGAAGAGTTAATTCCTCCTTAATAAAACTCACTGGTGAAACTACATATAGATTTCTTCATGGAAAGGTTTTAAATTATGGATTCAATTTCTTACTAGATATATGGCAATTTAGATTTTCTGTTTGATTTGTTAATCAGTTTTGGGAAGTTGTTCTTCCAAGGAATTTGTCTATTTTATCTAGATTCTCTAAATAATTTTTAGTATAAACTTATTTATAATTTTCCATTATTATTTTCTTAATATCTGTAGGATTTGTAAGGCTGCCTCCTCCTTCATTTCTGATATTGGTAATTTGGGTTCTTTTTCTTCTTTTCTTCAGTCAAGCTAGGGTTTTTTAATCTTTTCAGAGAAACAGCTTTTGGCTTTGTTAATTTTCCTCTATTGTTAATTTTCTATTTTGATGATTTCTGCTTTTTTAAAAAAAAATCTCTATTTCTACCTACTTTGGCTTTGCTTTGTTTTCTTTTTCTAGCTTCTTGAGGTGGAAACTTAGGTCATTTATTTTGCATCTATGTTATTTTCTAACATAAATATTTAGATTTTAAAAAGCCCTCTAAGCACTGCTTCAGCTGCGCTCCACATATTCTGATATATTGTATTTTTATTACTTATATAAACATGTTTTAAAGTTTCTCTTATGATTTCTTCATTGACCCAATAGTTATGAGTCCATTGCTTAATATCCAAATGTTTGTTTTTTCTAGATTTCTAATTGCTAATGGTTTTATTAATTAATTAAAATTGCTAATGAATTTAAATTTAATTCAGTCATTGTCAGAAAATGTACTCTGTGTTACTTCAATTTAATTTTATTAAGACTTGGCTAATGGCCTAGGGTAAATGTACCATAAGCATTTAAAAAAAATATGTTTTTTGCCATTGTCGGGTACAGTGTTCTATTAATATAAATTAGATTGAGGCGGTTTATGCTATAGATTGCTCAAATCTACATTTTTAATTATTTTAAAAATTTAGTTTTTCTACCAGTCACTGAGAGAGGAGTGTTAGGTTAGATTTTGTTAATTTTTGTTTCATGCATTTTGAAGCTCTATTATTAGGTGTGATTGTAATTTTTATGTCTTACTGATGAAAATGGACCAGGGAAATTTTCTTCTGGTACCAAGTCCATGAAATCCAGTATGTATTTTATACTTACAGCACATCTCAATTTGGACTAGCCACATTTCAAGTGCTCAGTAGCCATATGTAGCTGACGGCTACTGTATTGGACAGCACAGTTCCTGGAAAGTCAGATAGCGAGAGGTGGGGGAAACTGCCTGGTAACACCTCACACTGAAGGAACGCAGTAATTTCTTTGCCCCATTTCCAAGTGTTGGCCAATTTTTTCTTATAACATTATCTTCTGCACATGACAGCTCTGGAACCAACAGTAGAACTTGGTAGGGAAGGAGAGGCTAATAAAGAGGTGATTGAGTGAGAAAGGGCTCTGAAAGAACAGGTGTCTGAAGTTTTGAGCTAAGGAGCCAAGGTTCCCACTTGCCTATGGTATTTTGGTTCACATTTGAAAAATGGGCCACTCTGGGTGGATGAATCAGAAAAGCCATGCATATCCAGACATCTCATGCAAGGGTCTAGGACTTGGAAAAGAAAGGTGGGTTGGATTTTAGTTCCTACTGGCACCTTGGCAAGGTGCTCTTGTGCAGTGCACAACCCACACAACTGTACTATCAGGCCCTACCAGGGTTGAGAAGCAGCCTCAGATTGATAAGTAACGGGACCTTCTCCACTCTGGCAGGGAGGATGGTGGTGAAGTGAGGGCATGTGGCTGGGAACAGGACAGAGTGAGAGGTATGTAAGGATGTTGAGGGGGTTCTATTTGATGACATTATTTTCATTGTGAAGAAGGAGAAATAGGCTGAGTGAGGGTCATAGGTTTTGTGGGAGAGGCAGGTCTGGAACAATTACTGTGGAAAAGGCAAGAGGACAGACTAGAACATATCAGAGGTTGTCGAGCAATGTCACAGCCTGACAGACTTTTGTATGGAGCGAACGGCAGGAGTGACCAAAAGTTAGAAAGTGAGCAGTGAGCCCCCCCAGGGAAGTAGAGATCATCCTGAGGTGCAAGAGTGCAGAAGGTTCAGGAGGTGCAGGTGTGCAGGAGGTGCAGGTGTGTAGGCGGTGTGGGAGTGCAGGAGGTGCAGGGGTGCAGGAGGTGCAGGGGTGCAGGAGTGCAGGAGGTGCAGGAGTGCAGGAGGTGCAGGGGTGCAGGAGTGCAGGTGTATAGAAGGTGCAGAAGGTGCAGGTGTGCAGAAGGTGCAGGTGTGTAGGAGATGCAGCAGGTGCAGGAGGTGCAGGTGTGCAGGAGTGCAGAAGGTACAAATGTATAGGAGGTGCAGGTGTGCAGGAGGTGCAGGAAATGTAAGAGTGCAGGAGGTGCAGGGGTGCAGGAGGTGCAGGAAGGCAGGTGTGCAGAAGGTGCAGGAGTACAGAAGGTGCAGGAGTCTAGAAGGTGCAGGAGGTGCAGAAATGCAGGTGCCCAGAAGGTGCAGGAGGTGCAGAAGGTGCAGGAGGTGCAGAAGGTGCGGGAGGTGCAGGTGTGCAGAAGGTGCAGGAGGTGCAGAAGGTGTGGGGGGGTGCAAGAGGTGCAGGAGATGTAGGAGATGCAGGACTGCAGAAGGTGCAGGAGGTGCAGGAATGTAGGTGCACAGAAGGTGTAGGAGGTGCAGGAGTGCAGGAGGTGCAGGAGATACAGGAGGTACAGAAGGTGCAGGAGGTGAAGGAGGTACAGGTGTGCAGGAGATGCAGAAGGTGCAGGAGTGCAGGAGGTGCCGGAGGTGCAGAGGTGCAGGAGGTGCAGAGGTGCAGGAGGTGCAGGTGTGCAGGAGGTGCAGGAGGTGCAGGAGGTGCAGGAGGTGCAGAGGTGCAGGAAGTGCAGGTGTGCAGGAGATGCAGGAGGTACAGGAGGTGCAGAAGGTGCAGGAGGTGCAGGAGGTACAGGTGTGCAGGAGGTGCAGGAGGTACAGGTGTGCAGGAGATGCAGGAGGTGCAGAGGTGCAGAAGGTGCAGAAGGTGCAGGAAGTGCAGGTGTGCAGGAGATGCAGGAGGTGCAGGAGGTGCAGGAGGTACAGGTGTGCAGGAGATGCAGGAGGTGCAGAGGTGCAGGAGGTACAGGTGTGCAGGAGGTGCAGGTGTGCAGGAGATGCAGGAGGTACAGGAATGCAGGAGGTGCAGAGGTGCAGGAGATGCAGAAGGTGCAGGAGTGCAGGAGGTGCCGGAGGTGCAGAGGTGCAGGAGGTGCCGGAGGTGCAGAGGTGCAGGAGGTGCAGAGGTGCAGGAGGTGCAGGTGTGCAGGAGGTGCAGGAGATGCAGGAGATGCAGGAGGTACAGGTGTGCAGGAGGTGCAGGAGATGCAGGAGGTGCAGGAGGTGCAGAGGTGCAGGAGGCTGTGTGTGTTGGTTAGACACAAGACAAAACGCCAGCAGCTTGCTTTCATCAAATAATGTATTCCAGCGCCTTTTATAAGCATTTTATGAATATTAAGTCACTTGATTCTCAATTGTTACTTCCACTGGGCAGATGAGAAAAGCAAAGCACAGAAAGGGTAAGTGACTTGCTCAGAGTCACACAGCTAGTAAGTGGCAGAGCAACGTTTGAACCCTGGGCGGTCTGGCTCTAGCAGCCTATGGGAAGGATGATTTTGGTCCTGATTCCATCCCTCTCTAACGTGGGATGCCTTCCCTTCTACCAGAGGTATGCATGAGGTCATGGGGTGAGTCTCAAGGATGGGGTAAGGTAATTTTTTAAAAGCCAAAATGGTAATCATTCGTTTTGTTCAGTCTGAGCATTCTTAGGTCATGATATCTAAATGCCTTGTGCCCATAGGGAGGATCTGGGAACCATGGGTAGGTCTACATTCTGTTCCAGGCTCAGAGACAGACCTGGGTGGCCTGGGGGAACCCTGGGGGTGAGGTCAGGAAGTGACACCCATCTTCTTCATTAGCGGGTGGGGGGGGGTAGGGCAGGTAGGGGGAGTTTTGATCTCTAAGTCCTATCTCTACATGTAGAGCCCTCATCTGAGAGAAACCATTTTTCCATTTTCATTTTTTTTTAATTTAGGAAAACATGCCCAAATCAGCTTTATAACAATCTCAGTGCTGGTTTTATGAAACGCAACATTTCCATTGAAGCCACCAGCAGAATCACTTCTGCCAGCCACCAGCCTTGTAAAAGGAATGAATGCATTTTCTGTGCCCATAATCATTCCTCTATGGGAATGAGGTCGATTTCAATGACTATCTAATAAAGGAATAACTTAACATTTGAAAAAAAAATCAGAATCCTGAGGAACCCTAGAGGCAAAAGGCAAAGGGAATTTGATCTGACGGAAACTGAGATCTTTTTTAAAGGAAAGCTTTATTTATTTATTTATTTTCAAAGACAAAACTACCTTTTAAAAACAGTAGGTTGCTTAATCAATAAATCTCTATTTAAAGGAATTGAATACGGAACTGATTATACAGCTGGCAAAACCTCACTATTCCTACACATTCGGAGATGGTCTAATTTAGTGAAAGGTCTGAATCAGTTTGAAGCATGTGGTTTTGTAGCTCTGACGGGCTTAATTACCTTCAACTCAGACTAAGCTGGGAAACTCATTCTTTCAGGTTGTGGCCTCCAGAGCCTGGGGGAACTTGCGGCAACAGGTAATAAGAATGGTTTGTAATTAGCATGTCAATTGAGCACTATTAATCACCCACTTCCTGATATTTGCACTGTTTATTGTATAGGGGATAGATTCCGTCTGTGGTCTGGTTCCTGTGGGTGTTTGCACCCTCCAAGAAAGAGTCTTAACTCTCTCTCCTTGGACTCTGTGCATCACCACTGCACCGGTGACATACACACGAGGAAACTGAGGCTTAGGGAGAAGGGGTGCTTTCCTTGAGGTTTCAAAGCTGAGCTGCTCCTGGAACACGCCTCCTTCCGACTCCCAGTCCAGTGCTCTCTGTGACTTGTGTCAAAGCACTTAGAATATGGTTATTAATAAAAGAGGAGAATGTTTAAAAAAACAAAAGAAGAGAATGTTAGAAAATGGATCTTTGCTGCATTTTAGACATTTCCCTATAATCTTGCCAACTAACTCATGTGGCCTTTCTGTGTAGTAATAATGTGTATACAACAGTTGTTACGTACCAGGTCCTATCCTAAATACTGCATATATTCTCAGTCCTGTCAGCAACCTTATGATATGTTATTATCATCCCCAACTTATACTTAGGGAAACTGAGGACCAGAGAAGTGAAGTAAAATGCTGAAAACAGAGATTCCCACAATTTCTCTGTTCCCAGTACCCACAGTATTTCAGTAAGTTTTCCAAGTGCCCAGAGGCCAAAAGAAATACCTATTGGTCTTTTTTTCTTTTAATTTTGTTAATGATTATTTTTGAGAGAGAGAGAGAGAGAGAGACAGAGCATGAGCAGGGGAGGGGCAGATAGAAGGAGACACAGAATCAGAAGCAGGGTCCAGGCTCCCAGCAGTCAGCACAGAGCCCAATGCAGGGCTTGGACTCAGGAGCCATGAGATCATGACCTGAGCTGAAGCCAGATGCTTAACTGACTGAGCCACACCTCCCTAGTAGTCTTATTTATTGAGTAGTTAGGTACAAACAAGTTAAAGATAGTTATTTCATCACAGCGTAGTAGCCATTTGAAAAAATAACTCACATAAACTGAAAGAAAAAAATTTTATTCCGTCTGATATAACACCATCACGTAGCAACGGGATGTATGTGCCCATTGGGTACTGCACAACTTTTTAAAACTTAGAATCAGATGGGACATTGCTGTCCTCATTTCTTGTTCTATACTGATTTTCACATGGTGTTTGTTTTTTATCTCTGTAACCACTGAAAACCCAGATTTGAAAAGATATGATGTCATCAGAGGGAACGTGGCACAGATTAATGTTCACAGGGTGGCCGCTGTGTACTTAGGTCATGATAGGTTTGCGGTTGTGTGACACACACCGGTGTTTCTAACACTTAAAATAACCCATGTTACCCCTGTGTGTTTGCTGCAGTGCACAGGGGTTTCTTGGCACACGCTTTGGGAACTGTGGGCCTGAGGGGGGAGGGCCAGCAGACTTGAGCTGAAGCAGTCTAGCTCCTGAGCCCACATGCTTGGTACTGGGCTCTTTGGCCCAGTGCAATCCATCCAGTAGTGCAACCCATCCCGTAGCCCTTACTCTGTAGGGAATGGGCTCATTCATTCAGCAGATGTTTGGTGAGCTGCTACTCTACTGCAGACCTTGTGCTGTGGCTGGGGTTGGCCAGGGACAAAGACAGATTTCCTCCAGGGCCTGTTTTTTAATCATCTTGTCATGTAGGCAAAGAATTGCAATTCAACTGTAAGAGAAGGATGTATAAAACACCACCTCATCCCGGGAGGGGAGCCTGGAGGTGATGTGGGGTGGGGCCGATGTAAGTGCCAGGAGAGCTTATGTGGGCTATGGTGATAGCAATGTGGTTTGGGGAATGAGATCATGCTGTCCCTTCCCATTCTGTGCAAGTCAGATCACTCCAGAATTGTGTACTGGCTGGAGAAGAGACAAAGAGGGGTTTCGGTGGGCATCTTGCCACCTCTGAGGGCTAGTGTGGGCAGAAGCAGGAGGTATGAACCAATCATAAGCCTGTGATAAAGAACTTTGGGCAAATATAGTGCTGAGCACCCTGTCACTGAAGGTATGTAAGAAAGGGTATGTGATAGGGACCCACTTCAGAGGGGGCTGGGCCAGCTGGCCCTTGAGATCCCACCCAACTCCAAAAGGGGATGATTTGGGGAAGCTGTCCTCTCACTGTCCACAGCTGTCTCCCCCTTCTCACTGGCTCTGAGATTCCAGCATGCCTGTCACTGGCCTTGAGACAGCACTGCTCTTGTCTCACCCGTGGAGACTGGTTTCTGGAAACTGATTTCTCTTGGTTCATTTAAAACGCATTTGTCTTGGGACTTCAGCGGCAGCTCCTGTGTGAGGTCAGGGGTGAGGGCGGGAGGGAGGAAGGGCTGTTGCCCCACACCCTGCAGAGGCTGGAGGGGCCCGCCCATTGCTGGAGGTGGAGGCTGGGCATCTGATCACCCTCACTGCTGCCAAAGTGACGTTTGCACAGTGCACCTTGCCTTAACCCTCCCTTGCTCAGGATTCCTCCTGCGCCTTCCCACTGTTTTCTGGATAAAGTCCAAACTGCCGCGCTTGGCACTGGCCCCATCTGTCCCAGAGGCCCTGCAATCAGTTATCTTGGGTGACTCCTTTCTCTGAAAACAGAGTCCTCCAAGCCCACATGGCTTTGCTTGTGCTGTTCCCTCTGCCTGGTTTACTTTTCCTTATTTGTCCACCTGATAAATCCCCCTCATCCTCCTCAGCTCTCTCCTTTGCTGTGGAGGGTTGAAAACAACCACCATCCATTGAACTCACGGTCTGTAGTTTGGCAATTTGGGCAGAGCTCAGCCGGGTGGTTCTTGCGGGCTAGGCTGGGCTCGCTCGTGGTCTGCAGCGTGGGGGCACCAGGGCTGGCTGGCTTATGGTGGCCTCCTCTGGGTCGTCTGAGATGGTGGGCAGGGCTCTCTCTGCATACGGCTCCGGAGGTCTCTCATTCTGCTGCGTGTTAGCCCAGCTTTTTTCACACGGTGGCTTCCGAGAGCTGCCAGAGAGGACAAGCCCCAGGCCCAAGAGTGTTTCAAACCTCTGCCCGCATCATGTTTGCTGACATCCTCTTGGCCCACATGAGTCACCTGATTGAGCCCAGAGGATGGACTGGGAGGGCATTCGAAATAACATAGCAGGAAGTGCAGATACGAGATGCGAGGGGGATTTGGTGCCATCTTTCACAGCCGGACAGCCTTCATGCCAAAGAGGGTCTGAGCTCAGTAGGCTGGAAGCTCCCGGAGGCCTTGGTTTGAAGTGCATTTCCTCAGAACCTGGCACAGAGCAGATGCTCGCTAATGACTGACTTCTGCTTCAGTACCTGTGAGGCCACCTTGAGGTTTTGGCTTAGGGAACCCAGGGAGCCCCAGGGGAAGCCAGTACAGGCTGGGGGAAGGAGAGACAGACAGTACTTCACAAACTTGTGCTCAGGGCTCAAGGGTCCAATTTGTCCCAGAGAGCGATCAGATCTGATTCAGCCACAGTCTGGTCTCCACCTTTAAATGTTGGGAACTGCATAAATCAGCACATTTCCCCCCAAGCGGAGTCTATATACAGCACTACCAGGCTGCTCGCCATAATTAGGCCTCCAGCAATGATTGTTTTTGCTCCCTGTGTTTTATCACCAGCCTTGCAGGGGAAGGGGAGGGGTAAGATCAGGGTTATGATGTTTGTGTGCGAGCCCAGTATTTGAGAGGTCTGGGGGCCAAGTGCAAATGGAGGCTCCGGTCTGGAGCCTCCTCTTTTCTATCACGCGCTTTTGTCTTGCACTGTGAGGGGGTTTCCCTCCGTGCAGGCGATCATGTCTGAGTCCTCCCCACCTCCTCATCCCCCTGCAAATAACCTCCTTTTGGCCCTTTGGGACTAGGGGTGCACACACTGGGGTCAGTGCACCCATGGGGAGAAGGACCCAGGGAAGGATTGGAGAAGATCCTGGAGGCAGGCATTTAGGCAGGGAATTCGGGGTCCTGGGAAACTGCGACATGACCTAGGAGGGAGTGGCGGCTTACAGGAGGCACATTCTCTTGATCGTTCGGATTTGTTGCCCTCTGAGGGGACATTGGCCATTGGAAGGCCAGAGAATGTCCCTCTAAAGTAGGAGTACAAGGCAAGGAGGCCCTGGTTGCTAGACTCTAAGGCTGATTCTCTTTGTGTGTGTGTGCAAAGCTAGAGAGGCATGGAGGTCCTGAACTCTGACCCTGTCACACTGCCGGCAGGACAGGGCCTCCCCCACGTTCTAGGAGTCGCCTGCGTAAAGCCAGGCCTGTTCACTGTTCTGGAAGCAGCAACCATCACCCCCCAAATTTACAAAGGCCTCTACTGATATGAAAGTCTCTCATGTCTGTTTCTATTTGGCTGTCACCGTAGACTTATGACCTCACTAAGAAAGGATGAGGCTCTCACTGAATGGATGAGGAAGCTGAGCCTCAGACGAGTGACGTGACTTGCCACACGCCACACGCCTATCAGCGGTGGAGGAAGGCTTGAGCCCTCCCGGTGGACGCCATGGGCAATGCTCCTGTTGCTGACTGTAAAGTAGATCTTACTCTAAATATCAAAGAATTTAGAGTAGATCTTAAATGTATCAGTCTATCACTCACACCTGTAGTTGTTTGAACATTCCCTCAATGGTAGCAATTTGGGTTGCGTCCAGTTTTTTGCTGTTGTAAACAACGTGGCAACGAGCCTCCTTGTACTGGCAACGCAGTGTCAAGGTCTGGAGTAGAATCTGACCACCGTTGGGAGCAGTTACTGAAGCTTGCTCAATCTCCATGTCCCCTTCCATGTAACAACGGTACTAATACCGTCTTCGTGAGATACTGAATAAATGAATGGATGGATGATAGTGGTGATGGGGATGACGATGATGATGGTGGTGGTGATGACGTCTGGTCTGCCTGACAATTATGTTCCTTGTTGGGTATTCCGGTTTACATGCTAGGCTCTGGTGACCTTTGCTGGTCTGAGGCAGCATTTCTGCCTATCCTATCCTGGGATATCCTGGGCCTAGCATATCCTGGGACCCCCACCTCACCTAGGTCCTATGCTTTTCTCTACTTACGCTTGCTCTCTGACTGTGGCTTTAAATATCACCTAAATGCTGATGCTTCCAGGTCTTCCTGTCTAGTTATGACTATCCCCCTGAGTTCCACATTCATACATGCATCTTCTTTGCTGAGTCTTTGAAAGTATCCTAGCTCTTCCTCCGCCTCTGCTACTATAGTCCAAGCTTTCATCACCTCTCTTGCTCTTTTCCAATTTCCTTACTGAACATTTAGATTGTTTGCATTAAAGCTTTCTGGTTTTATGATAAATTCTTTTTTTTTCTTCTTTAAGTTTTTATTTAAATATTCTAGTTAGTTAACGTACAGTGTTATTAGTTTCAGGTGTACAATTTAGTGATTGAACACTTCCATACATCACCCAGTGCTCATCATGATGAGCGCACTCCTTAATGCCCATCACCTAGTTCACCCAGCTCGCCACAGACCACTCCCTGGTAACCATCAGTTTCTTCCCTATAGTTAAGAGTCTGTTTCTTGGTCTGCCTCTCTCTTTTTTTTCCCCCATGTTGATTTGTTTTGTTTCTGATATTTTTCAACTTAGGCATTTTGCTCTAGGCATTGCTTTAGTCTATTCTCCCAAATTTTGACATGTAGTACTTAGTTTTATAATTCTATAAATTCTTATAATTCTACAAATAGTTATTAATCCATAAGTTATGTAGTATGTTAATTTCCAGATATAAGAGAATTTGTCAGTTATCTTTGCTGATTTTATTGCATATGGTCAGCAAAAGAGCCTAATTGATCTTTTGATCTTTTGAAATTTATTTTGGTTTATTTTAACAGTCAGTTTTTATAAATGTCCTGTGTGTGCTTGACAAGAATGTTGGCCGATTCTAAGGTTAAGCATTCTGTATACATGGATCAGCTTGCTGATTGAAACATTCGTTTGTCTGCCTGATTCATTTCCAGGAGAGATTAAAGAAAAAAAATAAATAATTTTTGTCTCTAATTCTATAAGTTGGCATTTTACGTATTTTGAAGCTACATTTTTTAATGGAAATATATGCTCGTGGGTGGTTATTTGAAAATCTGTTATTCTTTCTTATGATATTATGGTTTGCATTGGATTCTGTTTGTCACATCTTAGGACTGCTACTATGAAGGTGACTGTAGCTTTCTTTTGGCTCATATTTGCCCGATATATAATTTTTAATTCTTTTCTCTTTAATCTCCATATCCTTTTGTTTTAAGCATTTGCTTGTAAACAGCACATCTTGGATCTTGTTTTGCTTATTCAATCTTAGATTCTCTCTCTTTTTTTTTAATGTTTGTTTTTGAGAGAGAGAGAGAGAGAGAGAGAGAGAGAGTGTGAGTGGGGAGGGGCAGAGGGAGAGGGGGACAGAGGATCTGAAGTGGTCTCTGCGCTACCAGCAGAGAGCCTGATGTGGGACTCAAACCCACGAACCTGTGGGATCATGACCTGAGCTCAAGTCAGATCTCAACCAACTGAGCCATCTGGTGCCCCAGATTCTCTATCTTTTGGTTGATGACTTCAACCCATTTATCTTTATTATAAACACTGTTATATTAGGCCTCATTTTTTGTTGTTTTATTTCATATTTCCCATTTAATTGTGCTCTCTTTTTGTTTTCTTTTTTTCTCCTTTATTACCTTTTAGTTTTCTTTTGTCCATCAGCTGGTGAAGAAACTGTGTCACATCCATACAGTGGAATACTACTCAACAATAAAAAAGGAACAAACTACTGATAAATGCAATAACTAGGCAACTTTTAAAAGCCTTGTATTAAGTGAAAGAAGCCAGACTAACATGTTTCCATTTACATGGCATTCTGGAAAAGACAAAACTATAGGGACAGAAAACAGATAAGTAGTTGTTAAGAGCTGGAGGGTAGAGGAGAGGTTAACTCGAAAGTGGCAAGAGGATTGTTTTTGGATGATGGAAATATTCTATATCTTGATTTTGGTCATGGTTTCATGATTCCATGTATTTGTCAAAATTCACTGAAATGTGTACTTCAAAAAAGTGAATTTTACCATGTGTAAATTGTATCTCATCTTAAAAAAAGGAAAGATAGGGGGCACCTGGGTGGTTCATTCAGTTGGGTGTCTGACTCTTGGTTTTGGCTCAGGTCGTGGTCTTGTGGTTCATGGGTTGGAGCCCTGCATTGGGCTCTGTGCTGGCAGCGTGGAGCCTGCTTGAGATTCTCTCCTTCTTTCTCTCTGCCCCTCCCCTGCTCGCTCTCTCTCTTAAAATAAATCAACTTTAAAAAATAAAAAAAAAAAGGAAGATAAAGCTCTACCAAAGTTCTCACATTGGTTTTGTGCAATCTGTCATCTCACCCCAAGGTCTGTCTGGACTTCTTCACCCATATGTGCACAGAAGTCACTCTTTGCCTCTTTCAAAAGTTTCCTGATCAAAGGTCTCCTTATCCAAGGGCTCCTCCTTAACCTCTCCCTGTCCCCAACCCTTTTTCACCACCAGTGTACTTGAGATTTGCTAATTGTATGTCTTTTCTGGAATCCAAGCCCCATGAGAGCAGGGGCTTTGTCTGTTTTGTTCGCTACTCCATTTTCTGAACAGTGCCTGACACACAGGAAGAGCTCAAGGAAGAGTTAACAAATTCACTGAGACAACTAGATCCTAGACCAGTGCTGTCAACAGAAATAGAATGTGAGCCATAAATGTGAGCTGCATATACAATTTAAAATTTTCTAGTTGCCTCATTGAAAAAGTAAAAGGGAACAGGTAAAATTGAGTTTTTAATAATGTGTTTCATTCTACTCAATCGATTCAAAATATTATTTCAACATGCAAATCATATAAAAATTATGAATGAGATATTTAAGATTAGTTTTTCATACCAAGTCTTTGAAACTTGAAATATATTCTACACATATGGCACATCTCAAATTTGGCTCGTTCACCTTTCAATGTCCAGTAGCCACATGTGGGTAGTGGCTGCCTCATTGGACAGCACAGTTCTAGAAAAGGGCAAAGACTTGTCCCAGGGTCCAGAAGTAGATTTTCTCTCAAGGGGCCTGTTCTGTTGTGGGAAGTAATTCTGAATCAATAATGACTTTTGGATTTAAAAGTAGACAGTGAGGGGGCGCCTGGGTGGCTCAGTCGGTTAAGTGTCTGACTTCGGCCTAGGTCATGATCTCACCGTTCCTGAGTTCCAGCCCCACTTCGGGCTTTGTGCTGACAGCTCAAGAGCCTGGAGCCTGTTTCAGATTCTGTGTCTCCCTCTCTCTCTCTGCCTCTCCCCCACTCACTCTCTGCCTCTCTCTCTCAAAAATAGATACACATTAAACAAAATAATAAAAGTAAACAGTGAATGATGGAATTAGAATATCAGAGTTCTGCAGTACCCAAGGAAATAACGGATCTAGGTAATGACCATGGGTGGTTGCTGACATCAGTAGAGAGGTCAGTTGGCACCACCTGCCTCCTGATAGCAGACATAACAAGAGATGAAGACAGAATCTGAATAAACCTTTGGATTCAACTCCCACTGACAGAATGTACAACTTAGAAGTCTGAGGAACATGTTAAATGTTACCATAGGGGTGAAACCAACAAAATCCCAAGTGTGGGAAATGTGACCAGGTTCTTTCAACAAATGAATTTCAAGTGAAACAAACCAAAAACCATCCCCCCCACAACCATTCCTCCCCCCAAACACACACAAAAAAACCGAAATGGAGGAGAAACCTATAGATTAAAAAAAACCTCCCACTCTTTTCGCTGCTGAAGAGAGAAGCCATATGGAGAGGCCCAAAGAAAGAGAACCCAGGCACCTCAGCTGAATGCAGGGAGGTGTTGGAACCACCACCATGTGGGGCAGAAGAACCGCCCAGTCAAAACCCAAAGATTGGTAAGCAAAAATAAATAATAAATTGCTATTGTTTGAAAAAAAAAAAAAAAGACTCAAAAGACATTGCAACATGTAGTTGCAACATGTAGACTTTATTAGGATTCTGGTGAATAAACTGTAGAAAAGCATTTATGAATTCATGAGTTGTCAAGATATTGTTTGGATATTTGAGGATATCAAGGACTTATATGATTTTTTTGGTGAGACAGTGGTATTGTGGTTACCTTGTAAAAGTACTTATTTTAGAGAGACATAAGAACACATTTAGGGGTGAAATTATATGTTGCCTGGAATTTGCTGGGAAATAATTTGGAAGGGGTAAGCAGGAGGGAAGGGTAAAGAGGAAGCCAGATCAGCCATGCACTAACTGGCGAAGCAGAGTGATGGGTATCTGGGAGTTTGTGACTACAGTTCTCGCTACTTTTGGGTGTGTTTAAAGTTTTCCATGATAACATGTAGAAAAAGGAACAATAAACGGCTGATCTGCTCTTCTGGGCACGGCATCTCCTCACCCCTGCAACTCCTATTGCGGGGGGGGGGGGGGGGGGTGCCGGGGGGCCTGAGGCTGGCTGGGCGTGAACTGCACTCCCCGAAGGCTCCAGGAGGTGGCGCCGCCGGTTCTCTGCTCCTTGGCTGTTGCTAGAGGGCTTCAGAGCTACTGGGACCCCCTGCCCCTGCCACCTCCCCAGACTCCCAGAGGCTGCTGGAGTTTCTGCTCTTTCCTACATGGCAGGGTTTGGGGAGGGTGGAACCTGGGTCCAGCGGGGACTTTCCCTTTCCACTGCGTGTTCCAGGCTGCCCCTGACCTCTATCCTTCAGAGCTGTGGCCACCCCTGATCTGCCAGCCTAGGCTGGGGGAGGGACCTTGTCTTGGTGTTGGGTCACCCCACCTGGTCTAGGCTCCTGAGCTCCACCTTGATCCGGGGTCCCTATCCCATCCCCTCTGGCCTCCCACACCTGGAGGTTGAATTCCTGCACCCACTATGGGTCAAGTGTATCAGCCCTGCTGCCCTGCACCTCCACTGCTGCCTGTCCCCCATGCCTTCATTCCAGACCCCTCTCTCAGGGATGGGGAGATGTCCCTTGTGTCTGGGCCTCCAGGTGCAAGACCCCCATTTGGAAGCAGACCCATGTCTGTGGGTGGACTTGGCTGTGGTATTGAGCTGAGTGAGCACTGGACCAGGAGTCAGTAAATTTAGGTCCCAGACCAGCCTCCCTGGGGAATAAGTCATGTCCCTTCTAAAAAATGCAGCAGCTGGAACTGTAGAATAATGGTTTTCTGACTTTAAAAAAAAATGTTTATTTATTTTTGAGACAGAGAAAGACAGAGCATGAACAGGGGAGGGTCAGAGAGAGGGAGACACAGAATCTGAAGCAGCCTCCAGGCTCTGGGCTGTCAGCACAGAGCCTGACACGGGGCTCGAACTCACGGACCACGAGATCATGACCCGAGCCGAAGTCAGATGCCCAAGCGACTGAGCCACCCAGGCACCGCAATGGTTTTCTGACTTTTTAGAGAAGTGAAACTCTATTTCCAGAACCCCAATATGTGAAATCAACAGGAGTGGAGCATCCTGGTTCCATATGGGAGAAGTTTAGTCCTCTGGCCCCTCTTACCCATCCCTCCCCTCAGAGTGGAAAACACTGGGCTTCCTGATCTCTGGGTTCCTTATATTTCTCACTGGCTGTCAGCCCAAGAGTTCAGTTCCTACAAGTTGGTCTCAAGCTCTAATAAGTCCTGGCATCCATCCATCCATTTAACATTTACCAAACTTGTACTCCCTGCTGAACCCCCAGTGAAACTAGTTGACCAGTATGGGGACTCTGTCCTCTATGGGTCCACAGCCTGCTGAGCAGACAGCACCATCTGAGGCATGCCACACAAGCAAGTGGTCCCAAATTCAGGGAACACAGAGGTCTGGATGCCTGCCAGCTTGAGGAAGCCAGGGAAGCCTTCTTGGAGGAGGTGACACTTGAGTGATCTTGAGGAAATGCATGTAGAGAATGAATTGGAAGGGAAGAGGAGGGTCTGGAAGACAATGGGAAACTTTCTTTCTTGATGCAGTCATTTAGAAGGGACTCCCAAAAAGCACAGGGCAGAGCAGTTACTCCAGACTATGGTTTGGGTGGAGACCAAGTGCTTCACCGTAGATACCCTGCATGACACTTTGGATGAGCATTTATCTAATGGGCCACCCACGCAGATGAAGCAGTGAGAAACACCACTACAGCATGTCTGGGAGGAAGTTCACTTCCTTCACACAGTGCAATTGCCAATAATTGGTGTTGCTGAGAACATGAATAGCTTCATGGGCCCCAAACGAAAGACTAAATCCCAAGTGTTCATTCCAAGCGCTGGGGGTGCATCAGTAAGAAGATGCCAAGATTTTAAAGCCCCCCCTTCTTGGGCAGAATGCCTCTCCATCCACAAATAGAAACTTGCTGAGATTTTAATTAAGAACAGTGTACATAAAACTCACTGTTCCCAAGTAAACAAATATTAAGCAAGATACTTTGCTTTCGTGTTATGGGCTCTTAAGAGATGGGAAAAGTAGGGACAGGAGGGGTGGGTGGAAGATATTGAGGGGGAAGAGGAAGAAAGACTCAGACTAAGAAGAAAATAGATTCCAGGTTGGAGAGGGAGAGCAGACGAAAGGCAGACATATATGCTCCAAAGAAAAGAGAGGAGGAGAGGAGGCAGATGGAAGGTTCTAGCTTCTTCTCTTCCCACAGCTTTCTTTTGTCTCAGGGCCCCACTTTCTGGCTTAGTTTACATCAGGTTCTGATAGCTACTAGTTTGTTAGTTGGAGACCAATGCTGTTGTTACAGTCAGTTCTTCCCTTGGGCTTTGTAGCAGACACTGGTGATGACTCATACCCTTATTTGGCCCTCAGCATTCCCAAATATGCTGAGGGTATCCTACTTGAGGCACTGGCCACTCTCTGCTCAAGGACATCCCTTAGCCCTGGTGCGTGGGCAGGCTGCAATTACTGGAGAGTTAATGCCCCTGGAATTGGAGAATAACTACCCAGATCCCTTTGTCCTTCAGTGGGTCAATTCATAGGTGAGTCAGTACTGTCTCCCAGAGTCCCTGTAGGATCAAGTTGTAGTCACCCACGGTGGTAACTGGGTGGATAACATGCTATTAGTTCCATCCCTTCTCTGTCTTTCCTCCCCTCTCCCCTGCTGGTGCCTCCTGGGGTCATCTCCCAAATAAAACACTTGCACCCGAACCCTTGTCTCAGGGTCCCCTTCTGGGGGAACTCAACTCTAAAAAGACTTCATAGAGCACGATTTTATTTTGAGGATTTCATTAGCCCTCCAGAATTAGGCCAAGCCTGTTTGCAATGTGGAGTGACTGATATCCTTCTATTGTCAAGGTTTTGAATTGAGGCTTATTATTGTGTTTTGAAGGTCTCTTGTCTCAGAAGGATGGTTTAGGGTTTAAAAAGTTACTCTGAGACTGTTCAGTCAATGTGGGCTGCTATAATGAAGTACCATAGGCTGAGTGGCTCATAAACAACAGACATTGATTTCTCACAGTTCTGGAGGCTGAGAAGACGGGGCTCAGGATGCCGGCAGGGCTAGGCTCTGGCGAGGGCCTCTTCTGCGTTGCAGACTGCTGACTGTTCTTTGTGCCCCTGTGTGGTGGAGGAAGAGCCAGCTAGCAATCTGCCCTCTTCTTATAAGGACACTCATTCCATTTATGGAAGCTCCACTCTCATGAGCAAGCCACCTCCCAAAGGCCCCAGCTCCAAATGCCATCACATTGGAATTAGAATTTCAACATAGGAATTTAGGGGTGGGGGGGTACAGACATTCAGCCTGTAATAGGGACCTTAGAGTTAATGGTCAGTTTACTAAAAAGTACCTGAATGTTTCCATTTGTTTTTTTAATTGTTTAAAAAGCTTAGAGAGAGAGAGAGAGAGAGCGCACACAGAGGAGGGACAGAGAGAGAGGGAGACACAGAATCCAAAGCAGGCTCCAGGCTCTGAGCTGTCAGCACAGAGCCCGATGCGGGGGTTGAACTCACAAAGCACAAGATCATGACTTGAGCCGAGGTGGGACACTTGACTGACCGAGCCACCCAGGAGCCCCCTGATGTTTCTTTTTCTAAGTCCTGTGATATATCTGGATGCCTGGGAAGACATTCACTAGAAGTGTGTAAATGCTCAGCTGTGCTCATCGTTCAATCATTCATTCTCTTTCACCATGAAGTAAGTTTTTATGAGCAAACACATGCGTGTGCCAGGCATCCCTGCCCTGTGAACTTGTTCTCCTGAGTAGCTTGAAATTGGGTTTCTGATGAGCTTTTGGTCCATTTGTTTCTTCATTCAATATTTACTGAGAGCTTCCATGTGCCTAGTGCTGAGCTAGGCCCTGGGCAAACAGAGATGGCTAAGGCAAGGACTGCATTTCCCAGAAGCCTAGAAGCCAGAAGGCTGAGATGGACATTTTCCACATATGGTGGAAATGTTTCTTGTGACAGATATACCTGCAGAGTCACCGGGGGAATGAAGGAGAGATGGGCTCATTTTACCTTGGTGGCTCGGAAGGGTTAGAAAGTCTTCATGGAGGAGGGGACCCATGAGTGGAGCCTGGAGCATTGAGGGGAGGCAAAACGGTGTGAGCAGAGGTATGGCAGGACCAGGAGCTGCAAAGGCTGTAGTGAGGCTGCAGCCAGAGAGTCTTTGGTGCTAAGATCTGGGAAGCAGTGCTTCCCAGTGGTTAGGACACAGGCTCTGCCTATGGACCAAAATTCTCATCTCAGGCCTGCCACTGGCTCATGATATAGCCTGGACAGGTTAGCAGCCTCTCTAAGCCTCAGTTTACCCCTCAGGCTAATACTGGGGAAGGACTACCTCCTGCATAGTCACTATCCTGGCACAGCACCTAGGAGATAGTGACTGGTGATAAAAGGAAATTATTTGTTAATGATATGCATCAAGATGCCCTGGCTGGGTTTACAAGAGAATGTAGAATTGAGAGCACTTCACCAGTTTACGTTTGTGTCAGCCGATTACTTAGGGACTGAGGAACCTCTTTGTAAAAGAGACTTGACAGTGCCCCGGGCGGTAAGAAGCAGGAAGTGCACTGAATCGGGACAAAGGGGTGCTACCCCAGAGGCTGTAGAATTGTACCATTTCCATCACCACCAGTGTTCCAATGCTTCCAGGAATGTATCCATCGACACCTGGGCAAGCGCAGGGTGCCCTCATCTCCTGGAAGGACCCAGAACCCCCATGGGGAGTTATCAGTGCTTTGCATTCAGGGGATGGATGGTGCCTGTCTGGGGAGCGTGGGGACAGGCAGGACCGAGTGGCAGCACTCCAGACTTCTCACTTATCGCAAGGCCCACGTCTCACCCTTTTCAGAAGCATCTGTAGAGATGTTCTCAGAGAAGTTGGAGACCTCCCAACTGCCCACCCATCCCGGTGTCGCTCTGTAAACAGGACTGGCAGATGGGCAGTGAGACCTGCTTTGCAGAGGGCCTGGAACATGGCTCTGCTTTAACGGTTTGGGGACACCACAATCTCATGAAGATTCCTTGGATCTGGGAGATAGAAGGGACCAGAGAGAGGGAGAGCTAGGACAGCCCTACATTTGTGTACACAGAGAAATGAGGCTTGGTGAGGTGTAGGGAGTGGCTCAGAGTCACATGGCAGGTCAGGGAACCTTTGTCTCCCTGGTCAGTATTCTGTCTATACCATTCATAGCTACGTGTTCCATTCAACCTAGGAGATCTACCAGCCTACTGGCCTCACCTCAGCCGGGTGTTCCTCATTCTGCCTCTAGAGTTCTACCATGCTCTCATTCAGCATTTGTCTGTCCGTCCGTCCATCCATCCATCCATCCATCCATCCCTCCCTCCATCATCCATTCAGCATCCCTCATTCCTCCACCATCTATCATCCCTCCCTTCATCCCCCCATCTAGCCCAAAGCATTGATGCCATGTCTTTGCCACAGATAGTTTTTGCCATTGGTATACAAAGATGCATATTGGGTGTGTGTGTGTGGGGGGGGGGGGGGTAGTGAATTTGGGCTCCTCATTGAAACTGGTAGGTCTGGATTCATAGCTATTCCAGTAAATATTTTGCCTCTGATTTCCCCATCACTCCTGCATCTACTCATCTATTGAACCAGCCTCCATCCATTTGTAACTTGTAGTCCCTTTGACTCATATTTTCCTTTCCTCCTTCCCATGTGGAAGTTTGCTATCAGTCTGAACTATCATTGCTGGGCATGATGGGGAGATCCAAGGATGACTTTCAGGGCCAAGGGGTCTGGCATGGCTCTGGTTTTTCAGGGAAGATTGGAACCATCTTCAGAGGCCACCGGACATGGAGAAGATGGGAGAGAACTTTCCAGAAAAAACCTTGAGTCACAGGTAAGGGCTACAGTAGTACATTTCCCCCTTGTCTCCTGAATGTCATGAAAAATATTACCCTCTCCTTGGGTTAGTCATGAAAGGGACTTACTCTTTTGTATTTAAGTCTTGCTTATTTGAGTCAGGTCTCTTTGGCTGTAAGTGAAAGACACTCATGTGCTGGTAATAGTTGTAGTAGTAGAACAACATGGAGCCTGAGAGCTCACAGTTTCAACCACCAGGGAGGGATAAGTTCAATTCTGTTAGTTCCAAGTCCAAAATCCCAGGGAAGGGTTCACCTTAGGTCAAGAACCCAGCTGTGGCCAGGGGAGTGAGGTCATAGTATATGAAATGTCTGCTTTTGTAGTAGCCATGGGAGTGGTGGCAAAGGCTCCCACCAAAGACAGTTGGTGAGCTGGGTTGGTGAAATATTTTTTCGATAAAGGTTTGTTCAGAATGCTCATGTGGGAGAGGGTCTGGAGATACCAGTGCCTTTGCTCCAAAGGTGCTCAGTTTGACCTCAGTATATTTAGTTTATCATCAGGTTTAATAAGCTCCTCCAGGCACTGATGCTTGTCTTCATTACCTCAGACTCCAAAGGCCACAGGGACTACAAAGGGTCCTGGGGCTGGTGGCCTGGCCTTTGTGGTATTCGTGGTCTGAAAGAGACATGACCGTGCCCCAAGCCAGCCTTCCCTCATCCCCTGCTGCCTGTCTTCAAGGAGATGTGTTAGAACAGAAACAGCAGTCCCTGGTATCATACTGAGTGAAGTTCATCCTGTTACTAAGTCAGGACTAAATCAGAACTTGGGGAAGGCATGAGGACTCTTCAGCCTCAGTTTCCTTGTCTATGAAATAGGGACAAAACTTTCACTTTATGTAGGTAAGATATAACTGACACCGCTATGTCAAACTTGAAGGAGCATCAGATCCACCTGGAGGCCTTATTCCTGGGACCCACTCCCAGAGTTTCTGATTCAATGGGTCTAGAGTGGGGCCTTCCAACATTTGAATTTTTAACAAGCTTCCAGTGATGCTGCTGCTGCTGCTCGTTAGGGATCACATTTTGAGAACCATGGGTCCACATTTACAGTGGTCCTCAACTGAGGGCAACTCTGCTCCCCTTCTGCCTCTACTCTCACCCCAACCAGGGGACATTGGGCAATGTCTGGAGATAATCTTGTTGTTGTGATTGGGTGAAGGGCTGCTATTGACATCTAGTGGGTGAGGGCAAGGATGCAACAACACCCCCCCAAAAGAATTATCCAACCCAAAATGTCAGCAGTGCTGAGGTCGACAACCCCTTTTGTAGAATAAGGCCCTGGTCCTAGTTCTACTTCATAGCTGTGCTACCCTGGCAAAATCACTTCATTTTTCTGAGCCTCACAATCATGGAGAATTAGTTCTAGAAACTTTGTATCTCTAATGTTCAACAACTTTAGTTAACAAACATTTATGGTGTGCTGACTGCATGCAAAACATGGTAGCATCTCCGGGTAAGGGATTTCTCCTATAGGAGATCGCATAGTTGGCAAACACTTTGAAAATGTGGTTTGTGATTCATGTCACTATATGTAAAGACTGCTTTTACAATCGTGCATAAATAGTACTATGTTTCCCTCCCTGTCCTTGGTGGAATTTAGAAAAAAACGATGCCACAGCACCATAGCTGTTTATTTTTGTTAATATGTCATCATTGCATGCACTAATGAGTCCTTTTGGGGCATCAGTATGCTAATTGGTGATGGTGACTATGGGCATATGTGCAAATCACCGTAATCAACTTTTTCACACTTGGTTAATTGAAGGCAACCTTTTGTTTGAAAATTAATAAAATATTGATTGCAATTAGTTCTGGTCTACAATATATTGTTAATTAACAGTAGCTTTCAGTGACTAGCTAATTGAGGTAGAAAGTACAGAGAAACTGCAGGAATGGAACAGGCAAGAGCCTTCCTCAGGCAAATGTTTGGCTGTTGTCTTTGGATTCTAAGTAGCTGTTGTGGAAAAAATGGCAGCTCAGCTGGGGTGACCAATGCATCCCAGTTTGCGTGGGATCATCCTGGGTTTTCTTTTTTTATGTTTAGTTTTGAGAGAGAGAGAGAGACAGAGTGCAAGTAGGGGAGGGGCAGAGAGAGAAGGAGACACAGAATCTGAAGCAGGCTCCAGGCTCCCAAGCTGTCAGCACAGAGCCTGATGCAGGGCTCGAACTCGTGAATGGTGAGATCATGACCTGAGCCGAAGTCAGACACTCAACTGACTGAGCCACCCAGGCACCCCAGGGTCATCCTGGTTTTAACACTGAAAGTTTTGTGTCTCAGGGAACCCCTCATGCCTGGGCAAACCTGGATGGTTGGTCACCCATGGCAAACAGAAGAATTAACAAGAATGATGATGATGATGATGATGATGATGATGATGATGATGATGATGGAGAGGACACATAATGAGAGGGATAACTTGTGCAAAGGACACAAGGAAGGTTAAAAATATTCATGGTAGCCGTGTAATGCTTCTGGTGATGGCTGGCAATCCTTGGTATTTCTTGGCTTGAAGCTGAAATCTGCCTCTGCCTTCACATGACTTTCTCCACTTGTGTGTCTGTGTTTTTGTGTCCCTTCTCTTCTTATAAGGACACCAGTCCTATTGGATTAAGAACCCACCCTACTCCAGTATGACCTCATCTAACTAATCACATCTACAATGACCTTATTTCTAAATAAGATCACATTATGAGGTACTGGGGATTAAGACTTCAATATATCTTTTGGGGAGACACATTTCAATTCCTAACAATTGTCTAGAGACATAAGTTCCTTGCCATGTGGACCCATTTGTAGGGTATCCTTCAACATGGCAATTGTCTTTTCTTAGAGACAGCAAGGGAGAAAATCAGAGAGGAAGCCAGCAAGTTAGAGGTCTCAGTCTTTTTGTAACTTAATCTCAGAAATGATACCCCATCACTTTTACTGTATTGGAATCAGGTCACTAGGTCTAGCCCACCTTTAAAGGGTGGAGATCTCACAAGGGCCTGAATATTAAGTGGTGGTGTAATTGGGGACCATCTTGGAGGCTGCCTATCATACCCCCCAAGAGGCAAGTTTGCTGGTTTTTCCACCAGATCCTACTTTTACTGGTTGAAAGCTGCTCCCAGGGAGTTTTCCTGGGTTTATTCCTGAAAGTTCTGTTCCTGGGAAACTCCTCAGTCCCAAGCAAACCAGGACAGTTGGTCACTGCAACATGAACAAAGTCTGCTATCTGGGCAAAATTGAATCAAGAAACAATGACATACTAAAATCTCATGGGATGTTATGAGATTATATACCTGGATCCAAAATACCAACAGCTGAAATGCATGGAGAGGATGTGGCTTAGAATTACTCATGGAAAATAAATCAGGGGCTTTTCTTTATTATGAGTTCAATTAGTGTCAAGCATTTGATGTAGCCCTCCAAAATCCAAATGTGACAGAGGCATTGCTGAAAGCATTGCTAAAGGAACAAAATTCACAACAGTAGGCAAAAGCTAGGACCATCAGCTGATCTGTTGTCAAAATCTGGGAGGACTCTGCACTGATTTGAGAGGACAAAGTGGGATTAGACAAAAATAAGTTCTCAGCGTGCCAAAGGAAAAGGCAAAGAGCTGGGACTAGTTGTCACAGACAGGCAAAGCGACAAAGGGCACAGGAGTTTGATTTTATGTACAAATTCTTCTAAGAAAAGATGTTCTTGTGGTGAATGTCTGAGACCCACCAGGAGCATCCATGTTGCTATGGTGATGTACTTGGTCTACCAGAAGGAGGGTAGGCTACTGTCTGTAGTTGTCTACTGAAGGGGTTCCTGGGGCAGAGGAGGACACAGGCCTTTTAGCATTTTGTTTTTTTCTGGTGTGACTTTTCCAGATATCACAGCTATGGAAAATGGTTCTCAAATTTGAGTATGATAATCATCTAGAAGATTTGTTAAAACACAGATGGCCGGACCCTACCACCAGAGTTTCTGACTCAGTAGGTCTGGGGTGGGGCCCAAGAATTGTCATTTCAGGCAAGATAGCAGGTAATGCTAATGATGCTTTGCTAGGAACTACTGACCTAGGGTAATGTGGCCCAAAGCAAATATGCAATTATATTAAAGGAGGTTAAAACTTACCTTTTAATCCTACATTCATAATTTTCTCCTAATGCTGTCCTCTCCACCATGTGTGTGTGTGTGTGTGTGTGTGTGTGTGTGTGTGTGAGAGAGAGAGAGAGAGAGAGAGAGAGAGAGGCGGGGGAGGAGAGAGAGTTTATCCCCATTTCCAACATCTCATGGTGAAGAGCCTCCCTATTAAATCATCTAATTGTTAGACTTCTCCCACCAACCTAGCATTCTTGAAGCTGACATGATGTTAGACATTTTTGCCTCTTTATGATGTCTTATCCAGTCATCAAAACTGGGGAAAGAAACATTATGGGTCTTTCCTCTACCTAAACCCTGACTGCACATTAGAATTTCCTGGGATTTAAAAATTCCAAATGTGGAACTCAACTCAAATGAATTAAATCAGGACCTCTGGGGGAAAGTGGGACATCACCAGTTTCAAAAAGTTTCCCCACGTGATTACAATGATGTGATAAAACCAGGGCTGTGAACACTAATCTTATTGTCTGACAATAATCCTTATTGTCAGAGGTGGTAACAGGTCCTATGCACAGATAATTCTAGGTCAGTGGTCCTCAACTTTGGCTACACATTAGAATCACCTGGGGAGCTTTTAAAACTCAATTCTTGGCAGTACCCCAGACCAGTTAACTCAGAATTTCAATGCATAGGATCTATGCATCAGTGTTTTTAATATTTCTCAAGTGATTTCAGTGTGCAGCCAAAGTTGGGAACCATGACCCAGAAGTATCTCTGCATAGGACCTGTCATGGTTCCAGATCTTGGCAGGGGGATGTTAAATGCTTGGCTTAGAGCATAGGAAATATAAGGTCTGGTTCCAGCCTAAAGCGGTCCCTTGAGATACCAGCACGGCCTAGCAGTGCCGGCTCCTCAGAGGTCTGATTTTCAGGTCTGTAGAGACATTCCTCCAACCTTCTAAGTATTTTTTAAAAAATTTTAATGTTTATTTTTGAGAGAGAGAGAGAGAGAGACAGAGAGAGAGACAGACAGACAGACAGACCGCCAGTGGGGGAGGGGCAGAGAGTGAGGGAGACACAGAATCCAAAGCAGGCTCCAGACTCCAAGCTGTCAGCACAGAGGCCGACATGGGGCTTGAACCCACAAACCATGAGATCATGACCTGAGCTGAAGTCAGATGCTTAATTGACTGAGTCACTCAGGCACCCCCCCAAATTTAAATATTTATATATTATATATTAATTATTATTATATGATTATTAGTTATTATATATATTATATATAATGCTTTTATTTTTTGGATCTAGCTTCTTTTAACAAGCAGACCAAAAAATACCTAGGATCTAGCTTTTTTTTTTTTTTTTTAACCTGGACAAAAGGACAAGACAGAGGAATTCATCCCAAAAGAAAGAACAGGAAGTAGGAGTAATGGCCAGGGATTTAATCAATACAGATATAAGTAAGATGACTGAACTACAATTTAAAACAACAATTATAAGGATTCTACCTGGTCTTGACAAAAAATCATAGAAGACACTGGAGAATCCCTTTCTGCAGAGATAAAAGAGCTAAAATCTAGTCAGGCCAAAATTAAAAATGCTATAACAGAGATGCAAACCTGAATGAATGCCATAACAATGAGGATGAGCAAAGCAGAGGAATGATTGGTGATATAGAAGATAAAATTATGGAAAATAATGAAACTGAGAAGAAGAGGAAAAGAAACATAATGGGTCATGAAGTTAGGCTTAGGGAACTCAGTGATTCTTAAAATGTAATAACATTCGTATCATAGGTATCCCAGAAGATGAAGAAAGACAAAAAGGAGCAGAAGGTTTATTTGGGCAAATTATAGCTAAAAACTTCCCTGATCTGGGGAAGGACACAGATGTAAAAATCCAAGAAGCATAGAGAGCTCCCATTAAATTCAACAAACCTGGCCATCATCTAGATATATCGAAGTCAAATTCACAAAATACAAAGACATGGCAAGAATCCTGAAAGTAGCAAGAGAAAAAAAAAAGTGCTTAACCTACAAGAGAAGACAGATCAAGTTCACAGCAGATCTGTCCACAGAAACATGGCAGGCCAGAAGGGAATGGCAGGATATATTCAACCTGCTGAATGGGAAAAATATGCATCCAAAAATACTTTGTCTAGCAAGACTGTCATTCAGAATGGAAGGAGAGATAGAGTTTCCCAGACAAGCAGAAACTAAAGGAGATTGTGCCCACTAAACCAGGCCTGCAAGAAATATTAAAAGGGACTGTTTGAGTAGGAAATAAAAGGCCCCAAACCACAAAGACTAGAAAGGAACAGAGAATATCACTGGAAATAGCAACTCTACAGGTAACACAATGGTACTAAATTTGTATCTTCAGTAATCACTCTGAATGTAAATGGACTAAATGCCCCAATCAAAAGACATAGGGTATCAAATTGGATAAAAAAACAAACAAACAAACAAACTTAAAAACAAGATCCATCTATATGCTGCCTACAAGAGACTAATTTTAGACCTAAAGTCACCTCCAGATTGAAAGTGAGGGGATGAAGAACCATCTATCATGCTAATGGATATCAAAAGAAAGCTGGAGTGGCCATACTTATTTAATACAAACTAGAGTTTAAGACAAAGATTGACTGTAACAAGAAATGAAGAAGGGCATTATATCATAATTAAGGAGTCAGTCCATCAAGGAGATCTAACAATTGTAGGGGCAGCTGGGTGGCTTAGTTGGTTAAACATCTGATTCTTGGTTTTGGCTCAGGTCATGTTCTCATGGTTTGTCAGATAGAGCCCTGTGTCTGGCTCTGTGCTGACAGCATGGAGTATGCTTGTGATTCTCTCTCTCCCTCTCTCTCTGCCCCTCCCCTGCTTGCTGTCTCCCTCTGTCTTAAAATAAGTAAATGAGCTTAAAAAAAGAAGAACTAACAATTGTAAATATTTATGCCCCCAACTTGGAACATCCAAATATATAAATAAATTAATAAAAAATATAAAGAAACTCATTGATAATAATACAATAACAGGGGACTTTAACAGCTCACTTACAACAATGGGCAGATCATCTAACCAGAAAAACCAATAAGGAAACAACGGCTTTGAATGACACACTGGACAGATGAACTTAACAGATAATATATTCAGAACATGTCATCCTAAAGCAGCAGAATGCACATTCGTTTTGAGGGCACATGGAACATTCTCCAGAATAGATCACATATTGGGTCACAAATTAGCCCACAACAAATACAAAAAGATCAAGATCATTCCATGCATATTTTCAGACCACAATGCTATGAAACTTGAAGTCAACCACAAGAAAAAATTTGGAAAGACCACAAATAACATGAGGGTTAAAGAATATCTTACTAAAGAATGAATGGGTTAACTAGGAAATTAGAGAAGTAAAAAAGTACATGGAAGCAAATGAAAATGAAAACACGATAGTCCAAAACCTTTGGGATGCAGCAAAGGCAGTTTTAAGAGGGAAGTATATTGCAATACAGGTCTACCTCAAGAAGCAAGAAAAGTCTCAAATATGCAACCTAACCTTACACCTAAAGGAGTTAAAAAAGGAACAGCAAATAAAGGGAAGGGAAATAATAAAGACTAGAGCAGAAATAAATTATATAGAAACAAAACAAACAAACAAACCCAGTAGAACAGATCAACGAAACTAAGAGCTGCTTTTTTAAGAGAATTAATAAAGTTGATAAACCCCTAGCCAGACTTACCAGAAAGAAAAGAGAAAGGACCCAAGTAAATAAAACCATGAATGAAAGAGGAGAGATCACAACCAACACCACAGAAATACAAATAATCATAAAAGAATATTATGAAAAACTATATGTTAACAAACTGGGCAATCTGGAAGAAATGGACAAATTCCTGGAAACATACAAACTACCAAAACTGAAACAGGAAGAAATAGAAAATTTGAACAGAGCCATAAACAGCAAAGAAATAGAATCAGCAATCAAAAATCTCCCAACAAACTAAAGACAGGGCCAGATGGCTTCCCAGGGGAATTCTACCAGACAGACATTTAAAGAAGAGTTAATACCTATTCTTTTCAAACTGTTCCAAAAAATAGAAATGGAAGGAAAACTTCCAAACTCCTTCTACTAGGCCAGCATTACCTTGATTCCAAAACCAGACAAAGACCCCACTAAAAAGGAGAATTACAGGCCAATATCCCTGATGAACCTGGATGCAAAAATTCTCAAGATACTAGCAAATCAAATCCAACAGTACATTAAAAGAATTATTCACCATGATCAAGTGGGATGTATTCCTCAGCTGTAGGGCTGGTTCAGTATTTGCAAATCAATGAATGTGATACAACACATTAATAAAAGAAAAGATAAGAACCATATGATCCTTTCAATAGATGCAGAGAAAGCATTTGACAAAATACAGCATCCATTCTTGATAAAAACCTTCAACAAAGTAGGGATAGATGGAACATATCTCAACAAAGGCCATATATGGAAAACCCATGACTAATATCATCCTCAATGGGGAAAAACTGAGAGCTTTTCCTCTGCCATCAAGAGCAAGACAGGGATGTCCACTCTTACTATTTAACATAGTACCGGAAGTCTTAGCCTCAGCAATCAGAAAATAAAAACAAATAAAAGGCATCCAAATCAGAAAGGGAGAAGTCAAATTTTCACTATTTGCAGATGACATGCTACTCTATGTAGAAAACCTGAAAGACTCCACCCCCAAATTGCTAGAACTAATACATGAATCAGCAAAGTCACAGGATATAAAACCAACATACAGAAATCTGTTGCATTTCTATACACCAATAATGGAGCAGCAGAAAAAGAAATCAAGAAATTGATACCATTTGCAATTTCACCAAAAACCATAAGCACCTAGGGATAAATCAAACCAATGAGGTGAAAGATCTGTACTCTGAAAACTATAGAAAACTTATGAAGGAAATTGAAGAGGACACAAAGAAATGGAAAAATATTCAATGCTGATGGATTGGAAGAACAAACATTGTGAAGATGTCTGTACTACCCAAAGCAATCTACACATTTAATGCAATCCCCATCCAAATACCACTAGCATTTTTCACAGAGCTAGAACAAACAATCCTAAAATTTCTGTGGAATCACAAAAGACCCTGAATAGCCAAAGCAATCCTGAAAAAGAAGAGCAAACCTGAAGGCATCACAATTCCAGACTTTAAGCTATATTATAAAGCTGTAGTTATGAAGACAGTATGGTACTGGCACAAAAGCAGACACATATCAACGGAACAGAACAGAAAACCCAGAAATGGACCCACAACTATATGGTCAACTAATCTTTGACAAAGCAGGAAAAAATATCCAATGGAAAAAAGTCTCTTCAACAAATGGTTTGGGGAAAACCAGACAGCAATATGCAGAAGAATGAAACTGGACCACTTTCATACACTGTACACAAAAATAAATTCAAAATGGATGAAAGACCAAAATGTGAGTTAGGAAATGATCAAAATCCTAGAGGAGAACACAGCAACCTCTTTGATTGCAGCCAAAGCAACTTCTTACTAGCCATGTCTCCAGAGGCAAGGGAAGCAAAAGCAAACATGAGCTATTGGGACTTCATCAAGATAAAGAACTTCTGCACAGCAAAGGAAACAATCAACAAAACTGAAAGGCAGCCTATAGAATGGAAGAAGATATTTGCAAATGACATATCTGATAAGAGATTAGTATCCAAAATCTGTAAGAACTTCTCAAACTCAACACTCAAAAAACAAATAATCCAGTTACGAAATGGGCAGAAGACATGAATAGACATTTTTCCAAAGAAGACAACCAGATGGCCAGCAGACATATTAGATGCTCAATATCTCTCGTCATCAGGGAAATAGAAAACAAAGCCACGATGAGATGTCACCTCGTACCTCTCAGAATGGCTAAAATTAACAACACAAGAAGCCACACATGTTGGCAAGGATGCAGAGAAAGGGGAGCACTCTTGCACTGATGGTGGGAATGCAAACTGGTGCAGCCACTCTGGAAAACAGTATGGAGATTCCTTAAAAAGTTAAAAGTAGAAGTACCCTGCGATCCAGCAATTGCACTACTAGGTATTTACCCAAAGGATAAAAAAATACAGATTTGTGGGGGTTCATGCACCTTGATGTTTATAGCAGCGTTATCAACTATAGCCTAACTATGGGAAGAGCCCAAATGACTGATGAGCATATATATGTAAGCGTCTGACTGACATAATCAGGAGCCTGATTAGGATTCTCTTTTTCTCTCTCCCTCTCAACCCCTCCCCCGCTTGCGCTCTCTGTCTCTATCTCTCTCTGTCTCTCAAAATAAATAAATAAACTTTAAAAAAATAAAATAAAAAATAAATATAACAAAATAACCCTACAATTATACTAGAAAAGATCAAGACAAAAACTCTCAGATCATACCACTAAAAACCAGAAGAGGGGGTGAAAAGAGAGTGAGGATGCATGAAGGAAGGTATTTTCTTATCTTTCATAAAGGGAGTCAACTGCTATTTTTTTTAGTTTCTGAAATTAGTATCTTCAGAGATGGATGCAAAGTATGTTATTTAAAGATATAAAAATAATCAACAGTAGAAATAAAAACATTCTGTTTACCAAATTAGCAGAAGGTAGGAAAAATGAGAAAAAGAGAAGCATATAAAACATAAAACAAAAAATGGAATTAAGGCCAAAGATATCTGTTATGAATTGAAAAAAAAATTCTATCCATTAAAAGAAAATGACTCATGTTGGGTAAATTCAACCCAGATCCAGCCAGATGCCACTTCAAGGCACATCCCTGAAATTAAATAATTAAGGCACAGTAATCACAAATACATTGGACAAATGAAAATGAAAAGAAGGCAGGGGTCACAACACTATTATCAGAGGAAGGGGAATTCAAGGTAGACATTACTCAATGAGACTAAGAAGGTCACTTGACAAACTGATAGGGGTTTCATCCACAACCAAGATATAACAATCTTGAGTGCAATATAGCTTATAAAAATATACAGAAATGAAGTTGGACATGCCAATCAGAAATTGATAGAAAAGCAATTAGTGAGAGACTTGAAAGTATTCTTTTAATTCTTGACAGATCGTATTGATGAAAATCTAAATTAGATTATTGAGAGTATTTAAATAACAGAATCACTTGAACGCTGTGCATGAAGACTAAAGCCCTGTCTCCCATTGGTTCTGGAAGAGTGGTCAAGAGTCCCCAAATGTCTTTTGTAAAGTGGGTCTTGGGGTGAAAAAGGGAGGAAATCTGCAGATGATGGGAAAGGCGGGGTTTGGAATCCCTCAAGCCTGGATTTCTGACTCAGCCCTATGACTAACTGCTGTGCAACCTTGGGCAAGACACTTCACTTCTCTGAGCCTCAGTCTCTCCTGCTATAGAATCTGTAAATGCTTCTTACAGAGTTCTGGTAAAAATGGAATGAGGCCCCCTCTAGGGAATGGGCAGGACTTGATCACAGAGCTACATATCCATATCTGTATAGTAGGATTTCTCTGCCTCAGTGCTACTGACATTTGAGCTGGATAATTCTTTGCGTGGGGTGGGTGAGGGGGCTGTCCTGTGCATTGTAGGATGTTTAGCAGTATCTCTGGCCTCTACCCACTAAATGCCAGGAACACTCCCTCCCAGTTGTGACAACCAAATATGTCTCCAGACATTGCCAAATGTCCCCTGGTGACAAAACTTCCCCAACTGAGGACTGCTGGAATAGAGAGAGATGTGGAAGAATGCTCTCCAAAAGTGGATGATTTTTGTCTCTGGGTGGTGAGATTTGGGGGACCATTTTTGTTGTTCATTATAGCCTGTTCTGCATCTTTGAATGCAAAATCTACAAAAGTCCATACGTTAAGGTGGTGAGTAAGACACAAATGTGCAGTGTTTTATTTCATTATTATTTATTTTGTGAAACCATAGGCTAAGCAGCACTCTCTCTGTTCTCTACTCTGGCTCCTATGAGGAGATACTTGTTCAAACCTCTTTTGTGTGTGACTAGTTGTCTCATGGGAAGAACACCATCAATGTGGGCTTTCTGTCCCTCCTTCAGCTCTTTACTGCAGGAGAACATGGGGGTGATTAGTACAAAGTCTTCCTCTACAGGGCAAGCAGAATGGAGCAGTCTTTGTGCAAAGACGTTACAACTTCATGATTTTATTTCAAACGAGTAGACGTGCAATTTGTTAACAAAAATCGACCAAAGAAGCATGCATTAGGCAGTAATCCACCTGAGCTCCTAGGCTTGTGGCAAAAATCTCAAAGACCCCAAAAGCGTAGCATCATCATGTTTACATCACAGCTCTGAAACGAACATGAAATGTGCCATTGAGACTGATTTCTCCATTATCCCCTTGCGTTCTGATTTTTAAAAGATATCAAAATTCCATTTTTCCCAAAGAAAGGGAGCGCAGATTCACAGATTTCATTACCAACTTAAAACAAATTGAGCGAAAAATTAGGGAGAATGTTTTTTCATACGCAGCAAAGGCCTCTTTTTAAAACGAGCAAACATCTGTGCACTTAAGTACCTTCTGTTAAGGTCTAAGGAAGTCAGTTTCTGGAATATGTGTGAGTTCATTGACTCTGCCTCACTTTCAACTACTGAATAAGAAATGAAGAAGTCATCCTTCAGTTTTTTTAAAAAGTGTAAAAAAATGATACATCTGCCAAGAAAGTTTGGATGGGGCATTTAGATCTTATAATAAACAGATGCAGAATGCAGCATTGGGCTGGAATCGGGCCAGACGCTGGGGCAGCATTTGGATTTTCTGTTCTGAATTTTTATTTATTAACTTAGAAATGTCATCTAGTGCTCTTTTTCTAAGTATTAAAAGATATTTGTTCACATTAAAGCTCTGCTACTGTATTCAGTAGCCAGTAGGCACGTGAGGTTATGGAAACGGTAATTGCAATTAATAAAATCATATAAAAAATTCAGGCCCTCAGTCATATCTTGCATGACATATTTCAAGTGCTAATAACTACTTCCTACCATATTGGACAGCACTGCTCTACAGGGTTTGGAAAATAAAGACGTACATAAAGGAGAAATGATAAAGGGATCGTATACCTGTGGCCTGCATCTCAGAACCACTGTTGTTGGAATGTGATGGATTACCTCCTGACATTTTTTTTTATTTCTTTCCATATAAAAATTAAAAAGCTGTTTTAATTGGGGTATATATTATGTATAGTAAATATTTTCTTTGGGTATCTCACTTTCCATCTAAACTTATTTCATTTTTTTATTTTAGAGAGAAAGAGAGTGAGCATGAGCAAGGGAGAGGAGCAGAGGGAGAGAACAGAGAATCTCAAGGAGGTGCCACACAGAGCCCAAAGCAGGGCTCAATCCTAGGACCCCGGGAGCCAAAATCAAGAGTCAGATGCTCAACCGACTGAGCCACCCAGGTGCCCCTCTGTCCAAACTTCTCACATGAGATTTTCCCCATCTTAAAATACATTCTTTGAAAACACATGATTTATAAAATTTTCTGCTGCGGAGGGTAATTCTTATTGTAGGAAATTGAAGTAAAGGGAAAGCAAAACTCCCCCTAAATCTTACCACTCAGAGATCAATATCTTCAGCCTTTTGGTGAGCATTCTTTCAGATAGTTCTTTGGACATAAATACACAGATGGGCATATAAATAGCCAGCTTTATTAGGGATGTTTCCATGTCAGTGAATCTAGAGATGCATTATCCCTTTTATTAGCTACAGATTGTTTCAAGACACAGATGTCACATTTGACTCTTGTTGCTACATCTATCAATACCTCCTTGCCTTCTGCAGTGCTGTCCTCTTCGGGATTTTATTCCCCCTTCCTTTCTTTCTCCCTTTCCTCCTTCTCACTTCTCCCGCCTTCCATAAATGTTTTCTGTGCCTGGCACTCTGCTGGTGTCAGGGATAGAACAGTAAAGAGAATAGTTAAGTTCTTGCTTTTAAGGACTTTGTATCCCAGTGGAGGAGGCAGAAAGGAGAATGGGCAAAGGGAAGAAATACTAACAAAGAACAGTTCATTACAGGTTGGGGGAAATGCTAGGAAGCAGGCAGCCTGGCGGGAGTGGGTGTGGATGGATTCAGTCCTCAGGCTTTGCCTTGCTTGCTGGCTGGTTCTGGGCAGTGGAGCAGGCAGGTGGCTGCCCCAGGAAAGGGACAGATAGATGGAAGTGGTGTCACTGGGTCTGGAGTGGTCAAAGGCACGGGACCCGGAGTCCAGATGCTGATGTTGCTCTAGACCGGTGGTTCTCTTCCCCTGGAAGACATTGGACAATGTCTGGGGACATTTTTGGTTGTCATAACTGGGGGGACAGGCTACTGGCATCTAGTGGGTAGAGGCCAGGGATGCTGTTCAGCCTCCTACTGTGTACTGACAGTCCCCACAATAAAGAGTTATCTGGCTCAAAATGTCCATGGGACTGAGGTTGAGAAACCCTGCTCTGGAAGGCGCCAGGACATAGGGTGGAGAGGGAGACTGAGTCTGGAGGTGGGTGGGGAGTCTTCAGGAGGAGGGACGGTGATGAGAAGGGGACAAGAGAGCTTGAAGAAACAGCTCTACCTGGCCCGGGGAAGCCTGGCCCTGGCGTGGCCGCTAGCAGCTGTGAGGGTGCTTACTGAGGGTGCTTACCCTGGATTCAGATTCGGGCCCTAAGGTGTGTGTGCATGGGGGAGGGGAGAGGGCCCCAGGGCAAGTGGGGGTCTGGGGGACAGAGAAGTCAGGCAAGACAAAAGGCTTGGTTGCTGAGCTTTTGGTGAAATGGGGTTGGGTTTGTTTACATCAAAAAGGGGCTCCTGAGGGCGCAAGAGAGGTCTGGGAGGGAGCAGTGTGATGAAAGTGGGTCAGGCTGGAGGAAGCCTGGAGCCGTGTGGTGGTGGCCCCTGGGGCAGTGACAGGTGTGGTCAATTAAGTTCCTCTGAGTCAGGAGGTCCTGGGTACAAATCCTGCCTCTGTCACAAACCAGCCGGGTAAGTTTGGGCAGTTGATTTGACCTTTTTGAGCATTAGTTTCCTTCTTGGCAGGGTTGCCGGGAGGATGAAATACGATGGGGCATGGGGCGGTGCTCTGTAAACTATCAAGTGACGTCCCCGAGGGAAGTAGAGTGAGAAACAGCCCTTGAAAAAAGAGACAAGAGTTTTTGAGCAATGGACGCTGACCAGATGCAGCCTGTGAGGGGACGCGAAAGATACTTTGGATTTGAAATGTCACCAGAACAGGCTCTGCCTGTGGTATTTCCGTGCTCACTGCCCGAGGCTGAGTCAGGAGAACAGCTGATAGGACTTGAGACCTTCACACCCCTCCTGGAAGCAGAAGGGCAGTGAAAGCATGGCGAAGGAAGCTGGAGGAAGAGCCGGCTGAACAAGTGTCCTCTCTCACGCATGGCCCCTCTGTGCTACCGGACCCCGGGTGATGGAGGGCTTGGGAGACAGCGACCATGGACTGCCCACCTGGGAGCTAGGCTCTTTCCTCATGTCATCTCACTTAATCTGTACCACAGTCTTGGGGGGGGCACTTTTTAGCCCCATTTCACAGATGAGGAAGCTAACACCCAACGGATGAATTCGCCGGCCCCGCGTCACATGGCTCACAGATGGCACTGCCAGAATTTAAACTCAGGCTGGTCTTTCCTATTTGAGGAAAGATTCTCTTCCGCTCATGTCTCCCCAGCTTCCTTCATGAAGTTGATGCTGTAGAAGATGTTAGTTTTGTTTTGTTTTGTTTTGTTTTTCAGATAGGAATAACATAAGAGCTGTTTGGGACCCAGGCCTCAAAGGGCCAATGATTGTGGCCCAGTGGCCAGGGGTGACCTGAGTAGAGTCAGGTTGTAGCCAGATGGTAGCTGAGCCAGAGGCTCAATGCCTCCATCCCCTCCCCATCCCAGAGGGAACCACTTTCTCATTTCTATAACCGTGAATTCGTATTCCAAGTGGGGTTTTGTAAAGGTGACCAACATGTTCTGGTTTGCCTGAGATTTTTCTGGTTTTAGCACTGAAAATCCTGGCAAACTAGAGCAGTTGGTCACCTCAGTCAAGCCTCATGCTCCAAACAGGTCCCTTCCTCTGCTTCACAGAACCCATGGCCTCTAACAAGGGGAGATTTGGTCCCCAGTAGCCATCTCCCTTGGTACTGAAGGCAGGAGTTAGGTGTTTCTGGTTCTCCTGACCCTCAGTACCATCAGACACCATCAACACTCAAGGTTTTATTTATAAGTAGGACGATGAAGAGAAGGAGCAGGGGTAGTTGACAGTGGGTGGTGTGGAGACTCATTACTCCAAGTGGGGTCCGTGGACCAGGCACACCCATAGCACTGGGATCTTGATAGAAATGCAACATGCCCAGCACTGCCTCCTGTCCCTGCCTTCCCTCCTTCCAGACCTACTGACTCAAGATCTACATTTAACAGGCTCCCCATGTGATCTGTGTGCCCACTGGGGTTTTACTTCTCCCATCAACGATGATCATGCTCCCTCTTTCCATCCTCAAGCTGAGACCCTCCCCTCAGACCAACCAGAGAGTGGTCTCAGAGAGCTATTGCTAGACTCACAGCCCTTGCCTATGGAAGGTTCTTCATTTCATCATGCTTAGGTTCTGATAAATTATTGAACCAGGTGAAAGTTTCCTTCCATCTCCCTGAAGTAGATCGGGAGAAGCATCCAGTACATTAAACCCTCTCCCATTTCACTCAAACCCAAGGTCATCTCTCGTCTGGATGGAGGGAGGGCGATTTTAGCCTGTATTGAATGCGTTCCTCCATTCTCCCTTAAGGATGGAGCTCTGCACTCACACCCAGCTTCAGGCCATGAATTATTGAAATCTGAGAAACTTGTATTTGGTCAGTCACGTAGGCTTGGGGTGTGGGGAGAGAGCAGGGCCTCAGAATAGTGCTTTATTATTTGAGAAGTTAAAACAAAATAAAAATACAAAAGTAGTAAATTGGCACGCTCGCTGCTGGGATAATAACTGTGAACATCTTGTTATATTTACCTCAAGTATATTTTTAATAAAAGATAAAACATTACAAAGTTGAAGCGCCCTTTGATTGACATCCTCAAATTTTATCCTTTACCCCTTTCCCAGAATCAATCGCTATCATGGCTTTCATGAATAGCTGTGTTTCCTTCTGGGCAAGCCTTTTAAAAGAAATTGTTTTGAAACCTTTGTGTTTTTATATACATATGTATTATATTATAAATAATAGATACATGGGGTTGTTTTGTGGAAATGCATTTCAATATGTACATAAATTTGCTCTGGGTCTCTTTACACCTGGCTTTTTCACATAAGGCCACTTTTGACCTCTATTCTTGTTGATAAATTTATCTCTAATCCATTTGTTCGAACTGCTGCAAGGTATTCTGTCATGTGGATAGGCCATGTTTTGTTTCTCATTTTCGCCTTGTTGCATATTTAGATTGTTTCCAATTTTTCACCATAACAAACAGTGCTGCAATAAGCATCCGTGCCCTGGATCTCGTCCGGCACACGTGGTGGTGTTTCTCTGGGGCATGTCACAAGCCATGGAATCATTATGTTGTACAGTTCGTGCACTTTCAATTCTACGAGGTATTGCCAATTGCTCTCCAAAGTCGCTCTAACGATTTACATTCCCAACAGCAGTCTAGGGGAGTCCAATTTTCTCCACATCCTCTCCAATGCTTGATACTGTCAGAATTTTTTACTGTTGCTAGCTCCGTGGGAGAAAAATGGTATACCTCTGCGGTTTTAACTTGTCAATAGTTTCCTTTTGGTTGGAGGGAGCCCTGGCAGGGTAAGATGAGGGCTGAGCTGAGATCAGTAGGCTTAGATTCTTATCTAGCTCTGCTGTTAACTTGAATTTGAGCTTGGGTGAGTCCCTTTCTTTTTCTGGTCGTCTATGAGGTGGTTGGGCTGGATGGTGTGTAAGAAGGATGTCACAAAGTGGGCAGGACCCTTCTGATCTATGGTATATGAAGTTTTGAGATGACAAGACTTGCACAGGAAGGTTCCACTTGGCACCTGTACTGGATCCTGGGGTTACGTCACAGTAAATGATTCTTGAATTACTGACAAGGCTGCAACATGGAATCAGAAGAAGCAAGTTTCCATCAGGGCTCTAACGTTAATCTACAGCGTAGTTGTGGATGGATGGCAGCTATTGGCAGTCTGCTAGGGCTCTGGAATGGAGGTCTAGCTGCTTCAAAGGCAAGGAGACCCACTGCTGGGAGCCCAAGTGGAAGGTCATGTTTCGGACAGCAACCCAGCCCTGGGCCAGCTGTAAGACCTGGGCTCCAAGAGCAGCTCTGGCCAAGTGAATTTCCTGAGGCTGACTCTGTTTGCTCTTGGCTTTGGCTTAAATGGTTTTTGAGAAGCAGAGGAAGTGACTTCACCTGAGATTGAGCTCATCTGGCTGCTTCGGGATTGGCATGCATTTGGCTTAGGCACCTGGAGAGCTGATGGGTAGGACTATAAGGTTGCCAGATTTAGCAAATAAAAATCATTCTATTTCTATGGGACACAACTGCTAAAAAGTTACCCATTGTTTATTAGAAATTCAAATATAAACTGTATCCTATGTTTTATCCGACAGCCCTAGGTAGGAGATGACAAGTCCCTCAATATAAGAAATAACTGAAGATAAGATAGTCTAATTTCACAAGTAGTGAGCATCTTGCTGCTGGAGATATATAAACACAGCTCAGGTAAATCATGAGTGGAAATGCTGTGTGTGTGTGTGTGATATAGTCTTGTGGCCGCTGCTTACATGCCTCCAAGGTGTTCAGTGCTGCCTGAAACAGCTGTGGACATCTTGGAGGGTAAGAAAAGGAGAATATTGCCCGAGCCTCCATGTGTCTTTCAAGGACTGTCCTCAGTGAAGCACTGTGCCACCATGGTTCTCAGAGTGAGATCCCTGGACCGGCAGCATGAGCACCATCTGAGTTTAGAAGTGCAAACTCTCAAGTCCTACCCCAGACCCACTGAATTGGAAACTCTGAGGGTGGGCTCCAGCAATCTGTGACTTGAGCCCCCCTGGAGGGTTCTGATGCATGGTCAAGTTTGAGAATCAGGGGGCAGATCATTGGATTAGAAAGCTGACTTGAGATCCCAAAACCATTGCTTTGAGCTCCCCTTCTCTGGCGGGGAGGGAAACTGGAAATTGAATTGGGATGAGAGTGTGGGAAGGAAGAGGTGACTGTTGCCCTGTGGGGGTGTGTCCAGCAAAGAAGTGAGGGCCCTCCTTCCAGTTTCCTCACGTGGCCGAGAGAGAGAGAGAGAATACACGCAAGTGAGCCAAGGAAACTTGGTGATTGTTGTTAAAGAATTGCATTTTTTAATGAAAGGCTTTTTAAGCATCTATTTGGAATCAAGGAGAAAGACTCAGTTTATGGCTTCAAGGACCTCACAGTCAAATGGAGGAGGCAGTTGGGGCGCCTGGGTGGCGCAGTCGGTTAAGCGTCCGACTTCAGCCAGGTCACGATCTCGCGGTCCGTGAGTTCGAGCCCCGCGTCAGGCTCTGGGCTGATGGCTCAGAGCCTGGAGCCTGATTCCGATTCTGTGTCTCCCTCTCTCTCTGCCCCTCCCCCGTTCATGCTCTGTCTCTCTCTGTCCCAAAAATAAATAAAAACCGTTGAAAAAAAAATTAAAAAAAAAAAAAAAAACAAATGGAGGAGGCAGATAGCTATAAAACAGGTGGAAACACAGACAGATAGCTGTGTGTGCTGAGAACAAGGGTGGATAACGTGGAAGAGGAAGGATTCATTTTGACTGGGCAGGAGGTTGTGGGGGGTGGCATCGTGCTTCAGAGAGGACAGCTTAGAAAGACCTTCTCAGCCACAGGTATAGATTGCATGTCGAGACAGGGAGCAGCTGGGGTGCTCGGGCAATAGTCTGCCTCTTCTCACCATCTGAGATGTCCACAGGCTGTCTTGAGCAGCAGTGAGCGCCCTGTCCTTGGAAGCATGCAAGCAGAGGTTCATGACCACACTAGCGCTGGATGGAAGGGTGGTCTGTGTGACCTTCTGGGATGAGTCCCTCTTAGGATTGTTTAGTTTCTCCTGGGGTCAGCTGTGGGTAGCCTGGGACCTCTAGTGCTGGTCCTCTCCCTGCACCCCAGTCCTGCTAAAGACCTGTCTTCTACACAGTACTCACTACTGAGCAGAAAAGAGTGGCTTTAGGGGCCACGTATTAAACAAATGAAAGACAACAAGGGGCAAGGTGGAAATATCCAGGCTGCACCCTATGTGTTCATGAAATGTGCTTTTGTAAAAAACAGCTTTATTCTACTTATCTGCCTCTATTGAAGGGTTCATGGATTTTCCAGATCACCTTGTACTTAGCCCATGGGCCGTGTTTGGCATCTCTGTGAAAAGCTTTGTGGGAGCTTGCTGCTCACAGTTCTGTCCTCTGGCTAGGCTACAGAGCCAACCATCCCTGTGAAACTTTCTCTGGGGTGGGGGCTGGGGGCTGCTGGGTTTCCGGGGGCCTGGTGAACACTGAGGCCATTTCTATGTAACTTTTCAATTGCCCTAATTGTGAGCTGAATTGCTTCTCTGGAAGCTGACTGCTCGGCCTCGGGAAACACGGTCACACCGTTTGCTGTCTTCACAGTCTCCATTTTGGTAACAGAATGTTGGCGCTATTGAATTTGGCTGCATAATTTTGTCCAGGTTGTTAACAGCCTCATAAACATCTACCTTGCTTTTTCTCCCTGATATTTCCAGTCCATTGTCACGACCAAATGCATGAAATCTTCACTATTATGACTGCCAACCCTAGGAATATTTGTACTACCCTCACGGCAAGTACAAAATACTTCCGCATACAATACCTAAGCTTCTGAGTGCATCAATGTTTTTATCTGTAAAATGGGAGTAATGACAGTTTCTAGTTAGTGAGTGAATACATGTCAAGCTCTTAGAACAATGGCAGACACTCAATAAGTGTGAACTATTTTCACTTAAAAAATTTTTTTAATGTTTATTTTTGAGAGAGAGAGAGAGAGAGACAGAGCATGAGCGTGGGAGGGGCAGAGAGAGAGAGACACACACAGAATCCAAAGCAGGCTCCAGGCTCTGAGCTGTCAGAGGGCCCGAACTCACAGACCGTGAGATCATGACCCGAGCCGAAGTCAGGCGCTTAACAGACTGAGCCACCCAGGCGCCCCCTGTTTTCACTTTTTGAAGTAGGAAATCCCCCAAAGAAGGGAAAGGGCTCCAGTCAGAGCATATGGGGAAGGGCGCTACCCTGGGCACAGGCAGTAACGGGGAGCATTATCTGTAGTGAATATAAAAACTATAATGGTGGATTGCCTGGGTGGCTCAGTCAGTTAAGTGACCAACCCTTGATCTCAGCTCAGGTCTTGATCTCAGGGTCATGAGTTCAAGCCCTGTGATGGGTCCCGTGCTGGGCCCCATGCTGGGCATGAAGCCTACTTAAAAAACAAACAAAAACTGTAGTGGATTCTATGCCATATCATTGGTGAAACACTCTTTTACCCTGAGATATTCGGTTGATCAATTATCTCATTGGCTGTGGTCACTGCTGAGTTCTCATAAGTTTCAAATTAGCATATTTCAGTCATTTACACTTTCACAAACATTGTGTTTTTCATGGAAGCTAATTCAAACAAGTCCATGTCAGGCCTCTACATACATGGGCTCAGCTACATGTGTCCATCTTGAAGGTAAGTTCCTTAAAGATCCAGAATCATCCAAGTTTGCTTTGGGCCCAGTTCGGGTCTTTGATGCCTGCAGTATGCATATTTCTGTATTTCCACAGCCAATTCAATATCAGCAGTGATAGCCCAGTAACTAAATGATGAAGGAGCTCTTGAACAACTTTGATCCCATCATTCTGCATGACCACTGGGAGCTTTTATTTGTGTTTAAGATTTAGAATGGTGAAATAGGGCGTGGGAAAGTTTTTGCTTGGCAAGTAAAAATTTTAATTCCTACAGTAAGTATTTTATTGACTCTGAATAACATATGTAAGATAAAAAAATTTCCTTTATATATAAGTTGATAATTATTAGTCATTTTAAAACTAAGGGCCAGGGGCATCTGGGTGGCTCAGTCGGTTATGCGTCCAACTCTTGGTTTCAGCTCAGGTCATGATCTCATGGTTCTTGAGTTTGAGCCCTGCATCGGGCTCTGCACTGGCAGAGCCTGCTTGGGATTCTCTTTCTCCCTCTCTCTGCCCCTCCCCTGCTTGTGCTGTCTCTATCTCTCTCAAAATAAATAAAACATTAAAAAAAAAAACTAAGGGATGAATCAGGAAAGTAAAGATTATTAGTAGTTATTACCAGAAATGATTTTGCTGTAGAGTAGAGAGGGTGGGTTAAAAAATGATCTCTCCTACGTGGTTCTGTTGACTGTATAGTAGGCTCTGGTGGGTCCCTTGTGCACAATACCTCATTTAATACATAGGTTGTCCCCGGGGAGGGAGGGCTTATTATTCCTGGTTTGTGTTTTGAGTTGATCCAATTCTGCTAATGATAGAAAACTCTAAAACATTGCTTATTCTTACATTGAAATTCACTCTCATTTTGTTTCTTCCCCATAAAATGCTTTATTACAAATGTAACTCGAAAGCCTCTCTCTAGTGCTGTGAAATGAGATCGCCCCTCCTGCAGAAAATTAAATCATTCTGGCGTCAGCCCCTTTTGGGCCTCTTGCTGGTAATAAAGCCCCTCGAAAGTGTCCCCTCAGTTATTTCAGAAGGCTACTCTTTTCTTCTGCTGCCATCTTGCATGTGTGGGGAGGGGTATGGCAGGCCCCCCTGTCACTGTGGCCACGCTGCTCCCAGGAACCCCCATGAGAAACCTGCTCTGGGAGCATGGATATCTTTGTGGCTGATGTCTGCTAATCCCCCTTCTTCCCTCCTGGGCCCCCCTCCCCCTCCCCACTTTGGCTGAGGACATGGGGCTGAGGTTACCATGAGAAGCAGGTGCTCCTGCAGCCCACAGACCCAAGTGGCACCTTAGAGATAGCGAAGAGTTTCTGGCTGGCCCCCCGCAGGGCAGGGTCAGCTCAGCCCCAGCAGCTGGCACTTCTAGGTGTCCATATGGCTTGGAATGCCAGCCAGATTTCCTCCTTGGCCTTAGCAGGCGAGGGCTGTCTTTGGTGGTCCAGTTCAAGACCCCCTCATTTCTTGCCCTGGGATCATGCTAGAGACACCTCTGCCCTTCAGGGAACCACCCCCCCCCCCATGCCCCTCCCAACGCACAGGGGTTTGCTCTGGCCCCCAGCTCTGATGACAATCACAACAGCATTTAGTATGTTGCTTAAAGTCTGCCCTGTTCTGTCTTAAATACCACATCATACACAGGGGCATCCAGCCCTCTAGCCTCCCGATGCCCCCTGCCTGGTCTTATCCCCAGTCCTCCTTTCCTGGGCTCCTGCTGCCTCCCTGGGGTGCAGGACCCTTTTCCTGCTGGATCTGTCCAGTCCTCCCCCTCTTAGTCCCAGGGGAAGTTATCTTCATGGCTGGTGGGGAGGAGAAGGACATTTGGGCCAGGCTCCTCTCAAACATTTTGTTTCAGTCCCCAAGGGCCAGACTTGTGGAGCCCCAAACCAGGCAGGGGTCTTGTTTCTGCTCACCGGAAGGATGTTCTGCGTCCTCCAGGCAGTGAGCTCAGGTGGGTGGCTTGTTTCAGGGCTGGGGAAGGAAGTGGAGAAAGCAAGAGAGTAAACCACGAGGAGCAGCAGTTTTGTTTCACTCAATTGAAAACCTATCGATTGACCAAACATTTAACTGTTTGACAAGTATTTTTAAACAACTACTTTGTGTGAAACACTCTTAGGTGTGATGAAGTGTGCCAAGAAATGTAATATAATTCCATCAAATGAGGCAAAGGAGACAAATTCCCGCCACGCGCCAAGGGTCCTGCTAGGCTCTGAGACACAGCGGTGAGCAACATCTCAGAAACGGCATCCTGCAGAGTCCAGGGGAGCCTCTGATAATAGCTGCATCCCGTTCCTCACAGCCTGTGGGCTCATCTCAAGGTTTCTTTAAGTCTATAAAGTGTATTCGTGTCCTACGCTGTGCAAATTACCATAAACTCAGTGGCTTAAAGCAATGTAATGCATCATCTTGCGGTTCTGGAGGCCAGAAGTCTGAAATGGGTCTCACTGGCCTAAAACCAAGGTGTCAGGAGGTTGTAGGGGAGATCTTTTCCTCTGGCCTTTTCCAACCGCTAGAGGCTCCTTGGCTCTAGCCCCTTCCTCTACCTTCAAAGCCACCAGGATAGCATCTTTGTCTTTCTGATTCTGACCCCTGATCCACCTGCCTCCCTCTTTCACTTGTAAGAACTCTTGTAAGAACACCGGGCCCATCTGGACAATCCAGGACAGTCTTCCATCTCATGACCCTCAACTTAGTCACATCTGCAAAGTCCCTCTTGCCATGTAAGGTCGCATATTCACGGGGATTCTGGGGATTAGGACCAGACAGCTTTGGGCGCCATTATTCTGCCCTCTGTATGTCACAAGGGCATTGGAAGGATGTGTGTGAGGGGACGTCTGTGTGCGCACATCTGACACATCCTATTGTGAGTTTCTCTTCCCACCTGAGGGTCTAATCCTAAGGAGGAGCATGTTTCCTGGTGGGGGTCCCCTTGGAGAACATAGTTAGGTGGGCCAGAAGGTGGCCCTGATCCAAATCCAGCCACCCTGTACAGGGGCTGCCGGTGCCCTCCCTCTCCCCCTGACCCCACTGTGCCCCAGAAGTCACCTGCCATTTCAGTGGGAGATTTCTGCATACAGGATGGCTTCCTACTGCAAACACCAGTGTCTCTCTGCCCGAGGTCTTTCTCTGGCTACAGAAGGGCACTCAGCTTCTGGTAGTAGAGGCTGGAAATGCTGGGGAGTTGACCCCAAGAGTAACCCATAACCAAGAAGGGATGGGAGTTGGTGGATATATCAGTGTCCTGGTAGCTGTAACAAATTATCACTAATTGGGTGCCTTAAAACATAGAAATTTCTTCCCTCACAGTTCTGGAGGCCAGAAGTCTGAAATCAAGGTATCACAGGGCCCTGCTCCCTCTGAAGGCTCTGGGGGGAATCCTTCCTTAACTCTTCCAGCTTCTGGTGGCTCTTAGTGTTCCTTGGCTCATGGCTGCATCCTTTCAACCTCTGCCTCTGACATCACATCATCTTTTCTTTTCTTCCCTGTGCATCTCTTATAAGGACACTTGTCTTTCGATTTAGGCGCCCCGTGGGTAATCCAGGATGATCTCATCTCAAGATGTTTAATTATATTGACAAAGACCCTTTTTCCAGTCAACTTCACACTAACAGATTGCAGGGGTTACAACGTGGACATATCTTTTTGAGGGTCACCATTCAGTCACTTCAGTGAATGAACATCTGGCTTTCTCACCCCTTGGGGACACTTCTAGGGTGTGCTCTACATGGTCTCCTAAAGAGTTCCAAGTGGCATTAAACCCGGCCTGTCCAGTGACCAACCCACTCAGGAATGCAGACTTTATTGGCTGTCTTCGCTCCCCTGTCTCACTCCCTGACTCTCCCACTTTACTTCCTCAGATCACTTCCCAAACTGCCTGCCTGCGCATAAATCCTTGTCTCCGGGTCTGCTCTGGGGAAACCCAAATTAAGACAAAGCCCCTTGTTTCTAAGGCCCTTGCACGCAGCTGGAAGTCACGTCTCAGTTGGCTCCCAGGCGTGGTTTGCCTTGTGCTGCACACTCCTGGTGGATCTTCATCTTAGGTGCTCCCTGGTCAGTCCTCCCCCTCCCTGGTCTGTCCCCTCCCCCATCACTTTGCCCTTGTGATTGCACAGCCTCATCTCTCTCTATCTCTCAGAGACTCCCGGTTGGTGGCTGGCATGCAGCCTCAGCAGAGGGGAAGTAATTGCAAAGGTACCTGCTGCCTTAGATAGTGGAGAAAGTATCACAGTCAGCATGTGGCTTAATTGGATTAAAGAAAAAAGCCCTGCTCCTATCTCCACAGTAACTCATCGCCCTTGATGGGATGCAGATAGAGCTCATCACAGTAGCAAGAGTCTCTGCCAAGATACTTGCTGGCCTGGCTTTAGGAAGCTTCTGGACAGGGAAGGAGCTGAGTTCTTGGGCCTTTGCCCAGAGCTCAGAGACATAAGCAGGCACAAGGCCTAGACGTGAAGAAAAGAAGCTGTTTGGGGAATGGAGAGACAAAACCCAGGTTTTGCCCTGGGTTGGAGAGCACGACCCAGGAAGAAAGTCTGACTGAGACAGTCCTGTGCTCAGGGCCAGGAGGATGGGAGAGTTGGAAAAGAAGGATCAGAGGTGATGGAGATGGGCTCTCACTGCCCCTAGGGAGGAGGAGGAGTTGACCATCTGATAGTTGTCAGTCCGTGAAGTGATCAGATCATGCACCTGTGCAGGAGATCACATGGGTTGTATACATAAGTCACTCCTTCCTTCCTGAGGGGGTGCTCCCAGGCCAGCGTGTCCTCTTAGCCAGCCCACTGCTCCTGGAACTCCAGCAGTCATGAGCCTGAACTCTGGGCTCCAGCCTTGGGTCCTTGGAGTTCTGTGCTGTGTGGATGGGGCATGGGGCCTAGCTCCCCACAGCAGAATGTAGTGTGTCCTGTTTGGTGACTCTTCTCTGGCGAGGCCTCCCTGAGGAATCCTGTGGAGAGGCACAAGTCAGGAAATCGTGGGTGTCCAAATGTAGTAATGTAATCAAGACCCTAGTTCTCTCCCACTGTAAAGGTAACCTTGATGCTCCTTCTGTATCTATGAGTTGGGGGTCAGTAGGGGGCTGTAGGGCTAGTGAAGCCCCAGGGCACAGCCATGCGCCAGGCACATCTTTTGCTTCAGAAATACATTCAGCAGTGACTGATCTTGCATTTCCTAGTTGCTTAAGGCCCTGCGTCACAGAATAAGGCAGAATAACTCTATTTTCAGTCCACTAGTAAAGAATTTTCAGTCCTATTAGTACTTGAGCTGTATGAATTGACCTTCAGTCATGTTACTGCTGTGCATTCCTACTTCCTGGTTTGTCTTGGGACTGCCTGCGCAGGAAGCTCCCTCCTCTGTCACACCCCAGAAGCTTATGTTTCTCGGAGACACTTTCTCTCCATGTGGTTGGAGGGGTAAAAGGAGCCAGATTGAATATAGTCTTGACCTAAGGCAGGGGAAGTTAAGAGCAATAGACTTCCTCAGGGGGGTGCCGGAGATTCATGGACGGCTGCTGAGCTGGGGGAGCACCCTGTCAGAGCCATGCGTTGGAATGTGAAAGAAGAGACACATGTGCAAATACAACAGGACTTGATGGGGACAGGAACTCAATATATCTGAAGCTGAATGTTTAATCTGAAGGTCTTCTGTGTACTGGTCCCTCTGCCTAGACCATGTGTCCCTTCTGAGATATCACTTCTCAGAGAGTTCTTCCTTGATTCCCCTTCATATCTATGTTTGTTTCCCATGTTACACCCTCTCATGGCTTCCTCTGTTTTTTTTTTTTTTTTCTCCATAGATTTTACTACAATTTTGAAAGCTTTAACTTGTCTTCCTAATCAGGCTTTAAATTCTTTGGGGGGTCAGGATCCATGTTTTACTCATTTCTGTGTGATGCCAAAGAAACATTGCACTGGATGGAGTTAAACAGGTGAGGGAGACTTTATGTAAGACTACTGCAGTAGGGGAGAGAGACTGACCTCTCAAGTCTACTGAAATAAAAGGCAAGAGGGTTTTCAAGCTAATGGAAAAGTAACGGAGGGCACTGGTTTATTTGTATTGGCTCATTGGTATTTGTTAAAGTTAGGCTCCTACTGTCCCAGAGACTGGGAGAGATAGTATTATCTTTCTTAATGATCACATTTCTCAAGGATGGCACCCAGGTCCTTGAATAAGACATATCAGGGTTGTAAAAATGGCAAGAGGATGGGAGAAGATTTATATCTCAAAGGGGCAGAGAAAGAACTTACAATTGCAAGATTTCTAAAGTAAACACTCTAAGAAAAGAGAAGTCAGGGGCCTATGGTCAGGAAGGGACTATCTAGGGTATAGTCAAGCTTAGGGGAACATTGAGGTATCTTGGTCAATGACCTCCCACCCATGCTACCTTCTTCCCCTACAGGGCCTGGCACAGAACCCAGCAGATAATAGATGCGTTCATTTTAAATTTAACTTGAACATTTGTCCATTTGGTTAATCTCCATTTTCTTCTCTAGACTGTGAGCTCCATGAAGGGAAGGGCCATGCCTGTCTTGTTCATTAGTATAAATCCAGCACTAATAGGCTCCACCTATTACAAGCAATAGGTGCTTGTGGAAAGAGTGAATGATGGATGGGTGGGTGAAGCGAGACAAGCAGCAAGGCTGACTTCCAGGTTTTTGGAATGCCTGGTGTGTAGACGTCATAATGATGGGCTGAGGGCAGAGCAGCTGTTTGATCAGGACCCTCCTGCTGACTTCCCAGGGAGGAGAAGCCTCATGGTGTTCCGTGTCTGAGTTGGAGGTGATGGAGGGTGCACGGCTAGAGCTTGGGGAGATGGTTGGACATGTTCCTTACCCCTTGTTTGATTTCTAACAACTGACAATGATCCTGGGGAAGTGACATTGTATGATCTTTTGAGTTTATTTAGAAGACAGAGCTGCGTGGAGGTGAGGACCCCCTTCTAGGCCACCCCACCAGCAGATGGATGTTGGTGTACGTAATTACTTTCGGGGTCAAAGCAGCGCAATCAGCTCCTTCAGCAGCAGTGAGCACTGAATAGTTTTATTGAGTGCCTGAGGGTGATTTGTTCCATGGGAGTCATTTTCCAGTCAACTGCAGGTCCCGGGGGTGGTGGTTTGAAGGAGCATTCCACACATTTGTGATGAAGACTGGAGGGCTTTGTTAATTAACTCAACAAACATTCATTGAGCACCTACTGTGTGTTGGGTTGTGCACCAGGCCATCAGGAGGTGCGGGGGAGAACCTATGGAGGGGTGCCTGTGTGGCTTACTTGGTTGAGCATCCGACTCTTGATTTTGGCTCAGGTCGTGGTCCCATGGTGGTGGGATCGAGTCCTGTGTTGGGCTTGTGCTAAGCGTGGAGCCTGCTTGGGATTCTCTCTCCCTCTCTCCCAAATGAAAACAAAACAAAACAAAACAGAACAAAACAAAACATGGATTGTTAAAAGGGATAAACAGAACTGCCCTTAGTCTCATACTCATCACTGCAGGTGCTCTAGTGAGGGGCCTGATGAAGAAGGCTTTAAACTAGGGCCTGGGAAGATGATGGGTGGGAGTTGGGGTGCGTGTGGACAGTTGGAATGGGGATGGGGAGTTGGCACAGATGGACATTCAGTGTCACTGACAAAGATTCTCTCTTTGACCAACCTCTTCTGAATCTTCTTCTTGACTAAGCTTCAACGTTGGCCTGTAAAGATTTGAACAAACATTAACATAATTTCTAATGGCTGAAGGCAACATCACTAGGATGACCCCAGACCTGTTAAAGTCCCTGCCTGAGAAAAATCAAGGCTGCCAAATGAATTTGCTGTTTGTTCCAGCCAACACCTGGAACAAGATAGGGATCCTGACTCCCAGCCTGTGCGGGAGGGTAGGGGCCTGACTTTGGTAGGCACCGGTTAGCAAATCCATGTGGGTTTCATGTGGACCAACATCCCCTTCCCACTTTTTGTAATTTTTCATGAGTGTTCCCTTTCCCTCTTTCCCCATTCTCCCTTTATGATGCCCAGTCACCTCTGCACAATCAGAATCAAGCTCAGCACTTCCCCTACAGTCAGTGGGTACTGAATGAAATCTGTTTTCACTGCTATAATGAATTGCTGGCTGTGTTTATCTTTACCAGTTCTCCATGGAAAAATAAAAGCAGAAAGGTGATCTCCAAAACTGTTCACAAATTACTGGTCAGGAAGAGACCTTCTGGGATTTGATCCATCAGGGGAAATAATGAGAGGAGCAGTAGAAAAGAGGGAGAGCCGGGACATATAGGGCCTTGAAGGGTTCAAGCAAGGAGTTGGGGGCTTTATTCTAAGTCCCATGGGAAGTACAAGCTTTTAGGCTGAAGAGTCATAGATTAGAACAATACCTTGCACAATGTAAGCATTCACTATTAATTGTTAGAATTATTATTTACAGTTCGAAAGAGCAATTCCTCCAGCTGTGGTATGGAGAGAGGAAGTGTGGGGAGCCAAGGTGAGTATGGGACAACAGGTGGGAGTCTACTGCAATATTCCGGGCCAGAGATGGTGGTTATCTTGCTTGGCTCAGTGGTTATGGGGATGGAGAGAAGCGATTGAGTCCAGGGGAGATTTAGGAGGTCACGTTGGCAGGACTTGGTGAATGGCTGGAAGTGGTGGGGGCAGGGGAGGGAAAGAGGAAAAGCAAGGATAATGTCTATGTTTCTAGCTTGGGAGGATAAGTGGATGATGGGGCTGTTTCCAAATTCAGGAGCAAGTTTGTGTGTGGGTGGGGGGGCAGACGGGGAGGTCACTTTTTCAGATTAAAAAAAATTTTTTTTAATGTTTATTTTTATTTTTGAGACAGAGAGAGACAGAGCACGAGCAGGAGAGGGGCAGAGAGAGAGGGAGACCCAGAATCCCAAGCAGGCTCCAGGCTCTGAGCTGTCAGCACAGAGCCCAATGTGGGGCTAGAACTCATGAACTGTGAGATCATGACCTGAGCCTAAATCAAATGCTTAACTGACTGAGCCACCAGGGCACCCCTAAATATGTAGATTCTTATTCCAAGCTATCTAGAAACTGGTCCTCTGCTTAGTTTTATATCGTATTGGTGGAGTTAACTGCAATCTTCCAATAGTTGTGATCGCTGCAATTATGTTTGCAGCATGGGGGGTGGGATACAACTGTAAACAACTTGTGAGCTACCAGTTCCACATGTCACCCACTTGGGGCTTATTAGTTTGTTAGAAATGGACAATTATTGAACATCAGCTATGTGCCAGGCCTCATGCAGGGTACTTGATGCATGTAATCTCATTTAATCTTTATGATAAAAAACCCTATGAGATAGGGCTGGTTAGACCCATTTCATAGATGAGGAGGTACTTGGTGATTTGCTTTGGTTGAAATAGCTTGCAATTAGCAGAGCCAAGCTGTAACCCATTTTCTTCCCTCAACCTTAGCTGGTGCCTAGTAGGTAGAAATCACAAGAACAACTTTAGCGCAAGCATTTGGTTCACATTTGCATTCAATATTTATTGAAGTTCCTAGGCCTATCCAGTACTTACTGTCGGGGCTTAATAAGTTCTAAACAATAATGATTTTTCCTAGGATGAGTATAGATGCTTCTGTCAGCTGAGGCTGATTTCCACCTAATTTGCAGGGAATTTGTGCGGCACAATGATGAGCTAAATATTTATGCAGAAAGGATGTATGTACAAATCACATTTCCATAAGAAACACAAGGCAAATGAGAGTTTCCCACAAAAAAGTTTATTGATGGGAAAAGACGCTTTAGAGAATCAAACATTAGCCAGGATTAACCAGCATTATCCAAGAGTTAGCCATATTTAGGCAATTTTAGCATTTATGCCAGAGAAGTGTTTTTATTAAGTGTTGCCAAGGATTACTGGAGGAGAAATTATTTTTGCTCCTCATAGTTGAGGGAAAAAACTTGGGAATATCTCTTAATGACCAAGCCATTTTAGTGGGTGACCATGGGCAAGCTGTCACCTCTCAGTTTCTTCCTTCCTTCCCTCCTTCCTCCCCTCCCTCACTCCCTTCCTCCTTCCTTCCTTCCTTAGTTCCTTCCTTCCTTCCTTCCTTCCTTCCTTCAATGTTTATTTACTTATTTTGAGAGAGAGAGAGAGGGAAGACACAGGGCTTGAACCCACTAACAAGGAGATCATGACCTGAGGAGAAACCAAGGGTCAGATGTTTAACCAAATGAGCCACCCAGGCACCCCTGAGTCTGTTTCTTTTCTTTTAAAAAAATTTATTTTTAATGTTTATTTATTTTTGAGACAGAGAGAGACAGAGCATGAGCAGAGGAGGGGAGGGGGAGAGAGAGAGAGAGAGAGAGAGAGAGAGAGAGAGAGAGAGAGAGAATCCGAAGAAGGCTCCAGGCTCTGAGCTGTCAGCACAGAGCCTGACACAGGGCTCGAACTCATGAGCTGTGAGACCATGACCTGAGCTGAAGTTGGACACCCAACTGACTGAGCCACCCCGGTGCCCCTTTTTTATGTATTTAATTTATTTTTTTTAACCTGAGTCTCAGTTTCTTAAGCCGCCATCTACTGGATAGGATTGGATGTTCCCCAAGGCCTTGCCCACCTGTTTTGTAATTTCTGTGTGCTACAACTGTGCCTCTCTGTCTTTTTATTTATACTGAGGGGCGGGCTGTTGACCTCAGACCACCAACCTTCCTGCTGAGGAAAAAGAGTCAGCATTTAGACTATCTACTATGTGCCAAGCACCTGCTAGGTGCTTTATGTCAGTCAGCTCATCACCCCTCATAGCATAGGTTTTATTTCATTTTATAGCTAAGAACAAATAATTTGCAAATTGAGAAGCAGCTGCTACTTTTGGGGCCATTCTCCAGTCCTTTCACCCCTATCTAAGTTCAACAGAATTTTTTAAGTGGTTTCCCAAATAGGTACCAAGGGGCAAAGAGCATAGGGCTTGGAGTCATATAGGCCTGCGTTTGAATTCTGCCTCCCCAAGGTACTAACTGCATGCTGGGGTGAGTCCTGTCATTCCTCACGTGCACACACTTACCTTATGATCTCCACAGAACAGGGCTATTGTGTGCCTTCTCTGGGAAGCTGTCTGGCTTTGTGGTCCCAGTCTGGATGGTTGGTCATTCTAGGCTTCCCTCCAATGGTCATCTCAGATGGCCATGCTCACGGCCTCTCTGGTGGAGGAAGCAGCTTTGGATGTGGCCCTAACTTTTTCCCCATCCTTGTTTCCTTGAATTCCTTAGCCTGATCCCACCCAAGCCCTGGCCCTGCCTGACTTCTGCCTGTGTATATGGTGTATGGCTGGAGATGTGGGTTTAAGCCCCAGGATTGCCAGTTTCTAGTTGAGTGACCTGGAGTCACTCATTTGATTTCCCTAAGACTCAATTTCTCTTCTTTGAAGTGGGGATGATTTTATAGACTTTAAGACTTTTATAGTTGGTTAAACATCATGATGTTGAAATTGCATGCTGAACTGTATTGTGCCCTCACCCCAGGGAATGACCTCGGTCTTTCTGAATGAATTCTTCTGTGACCTTAAGACTTCCTGGGTTAAAGAGTCCCTCTGGCTTTATTACAGAGGGACATCTGAGTCAGCCGGTCCCTTGTGGTCAAGATTCAGATGCCTTGAATGAGCAAATGGGTGAACAACCTTTGTCCCACAAATGTTGCTTTAAGAAGACTCATTTCTGCCTGGCTGAGACATATTTCACCTAGATGTAGCTCATTTAATGTTTTTAAAACTCTGTGTCCGGACACCACCTGCTGAGGTCACAGAAGCAGCAGGTGGCTGCCCAGGATGCAGAGCCAGACCCCCTTGTGTTCTTTCTGCTGTGCCCGCTGGTGCTCACGGGTCCAGCCTCTGCTTGGAATTTAGCTTTGGCAACATCAAGACTCACGGTCAGACTTTTCATTTCGTTTTCTTCTGAGATTGTGACATGGCTTTGAAAAGATGTTTCAGGAAAATGAGAAAGTTGTAGAAAAAAATTAGACGTACAGTTCCACAGGGGATCTCAGAAATACACACTCTTCCATCTTAAATAAATAACCACTTTATTAATTATAATTCACATAAAATAAAAATTTGCCTTGTAAAAGAATACAAGTCAGTGGGGTTTTTTTTTTTTAGCATTTTCACAGAATTGTTGTGCAACCATTATCACTGTCTAATTTTAGAACATTTTTATCACCTCCCAAAGAAACCCCACACCTGTTAGCAGTCACTTTTCGTACATCCTTGGTAACCACTCATTTACTTTCTGTCTCTGTGAGTCTGCCTATTCTGGACATTTCATATAAATGGAATCATCTGATATGTGGCCTTTTGTGATTGGCTGCTTTCACATAGCATCATGTTTTCCAGGTTCATCCATGGTGTAGTGGGTTTTAATATTTAATTCCTTTTTGGCTGAATGACATTCAGTTGATGGCACATCACATGCTGTTGATTCATCACCAGAGCTAATGGATGTTTGGGTTGTTTATACTTTTTTTTTTTAGAATTTAACTTTATTTTTTATTTTTTAAAATTTACATCAAAATTAGTATATAGTGAAGCAATGATTTCAGGAGTAGATTCCTTAATGCCCCTTACCCATGTAGCCCATCCTCCCTCCCCCACCCCCTCCAGTAACCCTCTGTTTGTTTTCCATATTTATGAGTCTTTTTTGTTTTGTCCCTCTCCCTGTTTTTATATTATTTTTGTTTCCCTTCCCTTATGTTCATCTGTTTTGTCTCTTAAAGTCCTCATATGAGTGAAGTCATATGATTTTTGTCTTTCTCTGACTAATTTCCCTTAGCATAATACCCTCCAGTTCCATCCACATAGTTGCAAATGGCAAGATTTCATTCTTTTTGATTGCTGTATATATATATATATATATATATATATATATATATATATATATATACACACACACACACACACACACACACCACATTTTCTTTATCCATTCATCCATCGATGGACATTTGGGCTCTGTCCATACTTTGGCTATTGTTGATAGTGCTGCTATAAACATGGGGGTGCATATGTCCCTTTGAAACAGCACACCTGTATCCCTTGGATAAATGCCTAGTAGTGCAATTGCTGGGTCGTAGGGTAGTTCTATTTTTAGTTTTTTGAGAAACCTCCATACTGTTTTCCAGAGTAGCTGCACCAGCTTGCATTCCCACCAACAATTCAAAAGAAATCCTCTTTCTCCGTATCCTTGCCATATGTTGTTGTCTGAGTTGTTAATGTTAGCCATTCTGACAGTGTGAGGTGGTATCTCATTGTGGTTTTGATTTGTATTTCCCTGATGATGAGTGATGTTGAGCATTTTTTCATGTGTCGGTGGGCCATCTGGATGTCTTCTTTGGAGAAGTGTCTATTCATGTCTTTTGCCCATTTCTTCACTGGATTATTTGTTTTTTGGGTGTTGAGTTTGATAAGTTCTTTGTAGATTTTGGATACTCTTTATCTGATATGTCATTTGCAAATATCTTCTCCCATTCTGTCAGTTGCCTTTTAGTTTTGCTGATTGTTTCCTTCACTGTGCAGAAGCTTTTTATTTTGATGAGGTCCCAGTAGTTCATTTTTTAAAAAAAAGATTTAAAGTTTATTTCTTTATTCTGAAAGAGAGAGAGAGAGAGAGAGAGAGAGAGAGAGAGAGAGAGATAAAGAGGAAGGAGCAGAAAGAGAAAGAGAATCTTAAGCAGGCTGTGCACTCCCAGCATGGAGCCCAGCATGGAGCGTGACACAGGGCTTGAACCTGTGAATCCTGAGATTATGACCCCCATGAACTATGAGACCATGACCTGAGCTGAAATTAAGAGTGGGACAGATGAACAGATGCTTAACCAACTGAGCCACGCAGGTGATCCTGGGTTGTTTCTACACTCTGGCTATTATGAATATCGCTGCGATGACGGTTCCTATACAAGTTTTATAAGGACACATATTTTCAGTTCTCTTGAGTATAGACCTGGGGATGGAAGTACTGGATCAGCTGATAACTTTGTTTAACATTTGGGGCAACTTCTAGACCACTTTCCAAAGTGGGTGCACCACTTTACAACCCCATCTCCAGAAGCTCTATTTTGGCCTTTTGGTTGAAATGCAGATGCTGACAATTTATTGAGCTTCAAGCCCGATTTGGTCCCAAGTCTCAGAGGAACATTCAGATAGAATTACAGGATTGAATTTAGCATGGCCAGGAAAGACCTGCTGTGATCTATGATGTTGCACCTTAAATATCCTGTAATCAAATTTAAAATACGGTACAGTCTGGGATTTGAGTTCTTGAGGAGGAGCTGTCATCTAGCACAGGAAGAACAGTTTAGGACAGTGCCTATCTTGCTTTGAGTTCCTTTTGGCTGAGACAAAGATTTGAGTACAAGTCATTTCCTTGGGAGGTGACCCCAGGAAGCATCTGGTAAAGCATGAAGAAAGTGAGACAGGGAGGGGCAGGAAGTCAGTAAGAGGTGTATCATGGAGCAGGTTGCCACTGTGAGCAACCAGACCTCATTTCAGCCAGGGACCTCTGGGATCCAGTGTAGAACATGGCTTTGAGTTCTCTACGTGGAGAAACAGAAAAGCTGGAGCATTTATCCACTAATCCCTGGTCTGCCAGTTGGCTGAGGGCTACTTCCAGGGACGTGAACTCCTTAGGACTCTGGTTTGTCTTGCCTGTACCCACAGCCACGGGAGGTGAGTTGCAGGGCTGGCCCTAGGCAGACCATGGTGTGTGGAGGTCCACGGGCAGGGAACTGCCAGCATCAGCCATGGGGCCAATCCAAACTGTCAGCTGAGTAACTCTCCAGTGGCCATCTCTAACTAACCACATTTAAAAGGTTCGATCAATGTTGTGTAAGGGTACCTCTGTTGACTTAAAGGAATCAAAAGTAGGAGAAATAAAATCTTTTCTTAAACCCTCCCCCGAGGTAGAAAGCACAAAGCTTCTAGAATGTGGGAAATGGCTGATATATATTTTTTAAAAAATTGAAGTTAGAGGCTGTTCTTTAAGAAAGAAAAGAATGGGGCAATTGAAAAGCATTTGCTGAAGTAATCAGAGCTGAGAGGCAGGAATAGAAATGGAAATCAGAATCTGTCTTGAGACAATTTAGTGGGATAATCAAGGGCTAGGAATTGTGCCAGTTCCCCACAGATCAAAACCACTGGGTTCCACAGAGCCCTGAGTACATGTTTATGTTCAGGCCCAGTGGAAGAAAGGGCCTGTGTGCCAGCAGCTTCCAAATCCACTGGAGACCTGAGTCACCTGGGGCATGTAAGAAAATTACACGTCTGGGGTCTTTCCAAAGCAGGGCCCGGGAATCTGTATTTTAACAAGCTCCCTGGGTGACTGTGGTTCAGATTGGGGGACCTCTGACAGGAGACAGTCTTACTGTAGATAAAGTTCCAGACATTTTTGGGAACTGACTGGAAAATGGACAATCTACTGTGCTTCCTTCTCAGCCTTCCCCAATGCCCTGCTTACGTTTCACTGGCTCATGCTTTGTAGCTAGCCCAACCTGTCAGCAGAAAGAGTTAGGGGTCCCAGGAAAAATAAAAGACAAAGCTTTCAAGACATAGAAAAAGTCGTTTTAGGTCTCTGCCCATCTTGTGATCCATGCCCAAAGCACATTTCTTACAGAAATTCCTGGGATATGTTGAAATTGCATAAAAATAGACCCCAGTAGATAATGATTTTAGGGGAACAAAAGAATATAAGAGCCACTATCAGGCCAGGAGAGAGCCTAATCATATCAGGGGCAATGTTCAGAGGTAAAGCTTCTAGTGCTGGTTCAGAAGTAAAGACTGACCTGAAGCATGTTCTGTCTTTGCAGGATCTAAGCCCCTTTGAGTATTCAGACACCGACCAACTAAAGCCAGAGAATTGACAATATTGACCGTTGCTGGCCTTCATGACTTTGACCTGAACTCTGTCCCCTTAAGATGACTTTTGCCCCAATTCCATGCTGGATTCCCCATTGGGCAAGCTGATTCATGAACAGGTATGCCTCCTTACCTTAAAACTTCCCCAGTTTTGTTGCTCAAGGAGACACTGCTTTGGGAGATATCTCTGGTGTTCTCCTTTACCTGTTGCTAGTAAAACCCTTGCCTTTCCTATTCTGCGGCTTGGTTGTTTTCTTTTGGCTTGACACCCACTAAAAGGCAAACTTAGTTTTGGGTAACAAACCTTTAGTTCCATCCTTGGCTGAAGTGTCCGGCAGGAATGTCTGTGGGGTAGGATTTTCACCCCTGGGAACTAGGAATCTCAGACGGTGTGGTCCTCTCTGTAAAGCATGGCCCCAGATGAACAAACAATCAGACCGTCAAGTTAGTTAAAAAGGGTACATAGGGGTTTTCTTGACCGAGTCTCTCTAAAAATATGAAAGGCTGTGAAAACTTCTCACTCCCCACCAAACTTTTCTTAGTCAGTGTTATGGGTTGAATCATTCCCAAAATTCATGTTGAAGTCCTGTCCCCCAGTACCTCAGAATGTGACCTTATTTGGGGTAGGGTCTTGAGAGAAGTAATTTGGTTGTCGAAAACAGAAAAACAAGCCCCAAATGGAGTCATTTGCCACCCCACCTCATGATGGCAAACTGAGACTTAAATATTAGCGTGTCAACAGATCCTAGGAATGTGATCTTTTAGGGGTCAATCTGAAACTTCCTGATCAACACCAGTAAGGTCATCTGCAAAACAATAACCCTGGGTCCCTTTTGTGAGAATAGATGGAGTCCTGGTCTGATTCTTTCTTTTATTTTGCTAGTAACCTCCTTGCCCCACCCTCCTTCCCTTGAAAACCTTCCATTTTGTACAACCCAGACCTTCTCTCTGCTTGCTAGGCGGGATGCTGCCTGCCTCATGAACTGCTTAATAAAGCCAATTAGATCTTCAAAGGGACTTGTTTGAATTAAAAAACATTTTTTTATTATTTATTTTTTAAAGTTTATTTATCTTGAGAGAGAGGGAGAGAGAGAGAGAGGCAGAATGAGAGGGAGACAGAGAATCCGGAGCAGGTTCTGCACTGTCAGCACAGAAACCGACTTAGGACTAGAACTCACGAACTGTGAGATCATGACCTGAGCCGAAATCAAGAGTCAGACACTTAACTGACTGAGCCACCCAGGCACCCCTGAATTTTGTTTTTTAACCCAGTGAAAATGAAGTCTTTAGGGTGGGTCCTAATCCAGTATGTCCCATGTCCTTATGGAGACAGGTCGTGTGAATTTAGGGCGGCCATGCACAGACCAAGGAGAGAGGTCTGGAACAGATCTCTTCTTCACAGCCTCAGGAGACCCCAAGCCTGCCACTACCTTATTTCAGGTTCCACCCTCACCCTTCCAGCTGATTCCCCTTCTTCCTTGAAGCCTTTGTTAATGTGGTTCCTAAGGGGTCACCAGGTTAGATTTTTGGCTATATGCTTTCTTCATGTCCTGAGCTCTGCCCCTGTAGCAGCTACACATTTGTAATTAATAATTTGTGTAATGATTTATGGAGTGTCTTATCTAGAATGTAAACTCCATGGGGGAAGGGATTTTTGTTCTGTTTGTTCACTTCTGTTTCCCCAGCACCTGGAACTGTGTCCAGTACATAGTGGTGGGTTTTCTATCGGTATTTGTTGGCTGAACAAATGAATAGCATGGAATCGCCAGAAGGGGATGGACCAGGTCTGTCTTGTTCACTCCTGTTTCTCCAGCACCCAGAGTAGGTCCTGGCATAGAATAAACCCTGTGACTGTCAGGGGAAGGTGAAGAAGGTGACGGGGAGGGAGGACATCAGGCACAGCTTGCCTGGGTTGGGAGTCTAGAGAGCTCTTGGCTCCATGGGGACACCCTCCTGCTAACAGGCCAGTGTGATGTAAGGGTGATGGGTCCACCCAGGGGGCTGCTCGAGTCCAAGAAAGGAGGATGCCTGGTGGGATGTAAGAGAGGGTGTGGTTGAAATGGATGGTGGGGAGAGCTTAGGAGTCAGTGTTAGACCTGGAGAAAAGGCCGCTGAAGAGGCATTTTTTTCCAGGTTCCCCGGGTCCTGCTGCCTTGAGGGCCACGTGAGGAATGCCCTCCAAAGCTCACCCCCAGCATGTGAGCTCAGGAATAGCAGAGCCTTTGGCTTGTTGGGCTGCATTGTTCTCCATGGCCTGAATTGTGTTGGGGTTCCCCTCGTGTCCCCAGACTGGGTTTTTCTTGTGGGCCGAAAGATCATGTGTGGATGAGGCTTCCACTTGGGAAAACAAGTTCCTGCTCTTCTAGTTTCCGGAAAGCTAGGATTTATTCCGGAGGTTGTCCAGCAGGCAGACCCTGTTATTTAGAGAGCCCCCCACTGGGCTGGCCCTACTAAAGGAACCGTTCCTCTGACTGTGTTCCTCGGGTATCTCTGTGCATTTCAGGGTACTTTGACACCTTGTCAGACTGTTTGCATTTGGAATACAAAACAGTCAGGTATGTTTCCAAGGAAGAGGGTGGGGGACACATCCACAGGCATGGCTGGGTCCGCAGATTGGAGCTGGAGCAGAGAAGGGGCCTGGATGACATGCCTGCGAGAGACCACCCGTCTCAGGGCCCCTGGATGTGGTTCCTCAAGCAAAGATTCCTTGGGCGTCATGGACCATCTGCCTCCTCCTATGGATGTCTTCAGCATGATCTCTCTCCCTCTCCCGCAGCAAGAGGGCTTGATCAAGGTTTCTTTGATTGAATTAGTAGCTCCTGAAGCACAGTGTAAGATAAAATTGGGGACACAGTGTAAATGAGAACACGAAAAGATTTACTATATTAGATGTTCATTGTGGTAACGTGGAAATGTGACGGGATAACTTATGGGGATTTCTCTGGGCTTTGTTGATGCTGCTATAGTGGGGTCAGAAAGTGCAATCTGCTTTGGTTTTCAGTGTTTTCTTCCTGTCCACCCCCCTTTCCAGGTGGGTGTCTTCTTGCCTCCCTTGGAGTGAACTGGAGCCTCTCAGGTGAGCCTGCAAGGAAGGCACAAATGCTTCCCTCCCCTTTGCTCTCACGCTCCATCGCTCCATCAGCCCTTTAGGGAAGGCTCACAGTGATCCCAACCTCTCTGTGCATCAGTTTCTTCATCTATAAAATGGGGACAATTTTACAGATTGTAAAATTGTGAGAAAATGAATTAACATTTGATCCTTCTCTTCAGTTATATATTTATATACATACATTTATTTCCAGGAATTGGCTCAGGTGATTGCAGAGGCTGGCACATCTGACATTTGGGGGGCAGGGGATTAGACTGGGGACTCAGGCAGGAGCCCATGCCACAGTCTTGAGGCAGAATGTCTTCATCCCAGAGAAACCTCAGTTTTGCTCTGAAGGCCTTTCAATTGATTAGATGAAGCGGGCCCACTCACATCATGGAGGATGATCTCCTTTACTTAAAGTAAAGGATTCTGCCTGAGTGTAGATGTTAATCACATCTATGAAACACCTCCACAGCAACATCTAGATTAGTGGTTGATTAAATAAACTGGGTGTTGTAGCCAAGCCAAGCTGACATATAAAGCTGACAGATAAACGCTGTCCCTCCAATTTTATTAGGGCATGACATCCCTAACCCAGCTAACTGGCCCCTTGCATGCAGGCCACAGTGACCAGCTAGGTCTGACCTCTGGGGAAGCTTCCTGCTCACACCCTCTGCCTCTCCCTCCATTCCTGACCCCCTGCATGGCTCTTGTTTTTCTTATTCCACCCCCTCCCCACCATGGGTAGCGGAATTTGGGGGTGTCTTTTGGGTTCTTGAGGTGGCAGAGGGGAGAAGATGAAAGAAAGAGTCTGGTTGCATAAAGGCAGCTTGCTTCTCCTTCCTTCCTGTTGACCCTGGTTATTAAAGAGAAAAAAAAGCCAGCATCACCCACTGCCAGGGTGCGTCTTATGCCAGTACTCATACGGCTTTCCAAACTCATTAAGCTGAAAGTGTGTCTGTCTCTTTTGCAGTCTTGAATTATATTAACCAGCCCCCTTTTGTTGCCCCTAGCTCTAATTTATTTTCCTTGATCATGATAGATGGGGGAGGGAGAGGCTGCCCTATCCTGATGGCTGGTGACTGTCACCCAGCCTGGAGTTTGGTTGGAAAATCAGGTAGTGACATGCGTTTCTCAATCAGTTAGAAAGTCTGTGTCCTATCTCCCTCCCCACGGGCTTCTGACTCTTTAGCAGAAATCTCCTTATTATATGCAGCTTGTCACAGTCTCCCCAGTTGTAAAAGTTTATTTTAAAACTGCGTATGCCACATAATATTTACAGATGAAATTATATACTGTTGGGGATTCGCTTCAAAATAATGCAGGAGGGGGAGGTGGGTGGGATACAGATGAAACCAGATCAGCCATAAATCAATAATTGTTCAAGCTGGGTGGTGGGTATATGGGGGCTCATTATATTTTCTGTATACTGCTGAACATGTTTACAGTTTTCCATAGCGAAAAAATTAAAGAGGAAAAGATTTTTCTAAAAAAACCCCACATTACTAAACAAAATCCTTAAGTATGTTTTCAAATAGTGTTCCTCAAGAATATACTCAAGGTTCCACAGATGTTTGATTAAAATTTCATTTTTAAATATATTCTTAACTCTTTAATACTTGAATAACAGGATGTGGAAATACAGAGCTGGGGTTGACAAACGCTGTGAAGTGCCACATAGTAAACGTTTTTGGCTTTAAGGGCTACATAGGCTGCTGTTGGAGTGCAAAAGCAGCCACAGGCACTATGCAAATGAATGTGCACAGATGTGTTCCAATAAAACTTTATTTGTGAACATCAGAATTTGAATTTTCTGTAATTTTCACATTTCACTAGTCTTCTTTGGACTAAAAGAAAAAATCATTAAAAAATAAAAAAACATTCTAAGCTGGTGGGACTTACAAAAACAAATGGCAGGCTGGATTTGGCTTATATCACATAGTTTGCAGACCATGCTATAGATGATAGTTTAACACACTGGAGATGACCAACAGGTAATTTGGCCTTCCAGGATCAGTTTGTTTCCTTGAACAACCCGGGGAATAAAACTTTGGTCATCTGTGGGCGCATTAAAAAACAAAACAAAACAAAACAAATCAAAACAAAACAAAACAACACCCAAGCCAAGTACTGCATATATTGATTGAAACAGAACCAAATAATTACCATGTGACAAAAGAATAGGAATAAAAGTCCCTTTCTTTATTGTTCAACTCTGGTGTACTACCCACAGGTAACAGCTGGGGTCCCTGTCCTCTATGATCTGAAGACACACCAGCCCATCCTTCTTCCTCCCCAGAAGGCTGGACTACATCTGCTTTGAGGATCAAGCAGGAGACAGAGATAAGCTGCCACTTCCCCAAATACAGAGTTGTACACTTTACGTCTTGAGAATCAGACCTCCCACTGGCGGGAGCGCTTGCCCTTAACTGATACATCAAGTAAGAAGGGAATGGTTGTATGTCTGAGCTGAACTGACAGGTGTCAATGTTTCATGATACCTCTGAGTAGGATCCCATGAGGGAACCGTGGGCAAACCTTTCTTCCTGCCTCAACTTCCCCAGTCCCTCTGGCCCCATTTGGGTCCCCAGCTGCTGGGGGGTAAGTTATCTGGTCAATCTATAGGTTTGATGTCTCCTATGCTTTGTTTTGTTTTCTCTCTACTTTTCCTTTTGATTTTCTGAGAGTGGACACTAATTTAACTCTCAGCTTCCTCTTTTTTCCTTAGGGAATCAAACCAGGTTATTTTTGTTCATGAGATGGTGAAATACACTGAAAGTAGTGAGGGGGAGAAAGGCGTGAGAGAGAAAACGCCCGCTGCTTCCACTGGGATCCTTGCTGGCTGTTCCTGAGTTTTCCATGGAAAGCACTTAGATACTCAGAACAAAGGGTAAGCTGCATTATTCTTTTAGAACCAAGAGGGAGGAACCTTGGGGATTAGCTGGTCCAAACCTATCCATTTACAGATAGGGAAGCCAAGGCTCCCAGGGGTGGAAGGCAGGAAATAGGGAGTGGGGCATGAATGGGGGAGAGATACGGTTTGGGAAGGATGAGCAGGCAAGGGGCCTGAGGAGGGTGGGAGGTGCTGCAGGGTATTTGCCACATGAGAGATGAGGGGGAGGAGGCCATGCCAAGATGGTCCTAGAATGCCCAGCTTGAGATGTGGCCTCCTCTTGGGGATTAAAGGCTGCTGGAAGGTTTAGGTGGAGGGTGTTGGGTTGTGTTATGCTTCAGAAAGGTCTCTGTGTGGAGGAGGGATGCACTCCAGAAGCTGGAGGCTGGAGGTCCTGGAGGAGGATAAGAATAAGGAGGATAAGAAGGCATCCAGATGTGGATGGCCGGTTGCGGGGGGTGGGGGGAGGAGAAGACATGGCAGCTTGGGGAAAGGTGGAGCCAGGGCAGGGGGCTCCTGTCTGGATGGGGAGATAAGCCCATCTGAAGGGTGGCACGAAGGAATCTGGAGGGGGAGAGACAGGAGAGAGCTGCCCTGGTGGAGTGAGACCTTGGAGGTGGTGACCCAGGGCCTGGTGAGGAGCAGGGGAACGCCGAGGTGGCAGGTGTCGGCTTTGACAACTGGGAGCCCAGTCTACAGAGGCTGACCTGTGACACCCCTGTTCACGGTTGAGGTTCTGATGTCACACACTCCTGACCATAGAGGCATCAGCCACTGAGAGGACAAGCCAGATGGGTGGTCTCTGGACCCACGGCTTCTGGCTCACTCTCCTGGCTCTTGGAAGGAGGTAGAATCAAGCTGGTGCCGGTTACTGTTCTGTGTTGGTTGATGTGAGAAAGTGGAGAACCTAATGACCAAAATGAAACAAAAAAACTGCTCTGTGGGTGTCTGGAAGCATGCTCTCAACATCCCTGCGTTTAATCTGACGTCTTTGGCCGGGTTCCCTATGTGACATGAAGTGCCGTATTTATTTCAGACCCTTTCCAATTTCTGACAATTAGTTTCTTGGCCATTAAGCTGGGCTGGAGCAGGAATACTTTAATGTGCTTATTTATATCTCATTGGTTACATAAGTCCCCTCGTAAGTAAGCGCCATGATCCCCAAAAGTGTCAGCGTGAAAGCTTAAATGGACTCATCAATCTCTCAGCCTGTCTTCCTGGAAGGTCAGCCTTGAGGCAAATTGCAGCTTTGTCACCCCTGATCTGATGGCCCATCCACCACTTTTGCCTGATTTCTGAGCACTAGGACCTTAGAACCAATTTGAGGGGGGAGGTGGGGGCAGGAGGGACACGTGGAGAGTCACCAGAGCCTGGTCCTTCAGAGAGCTGGGGCCCACAGCCGTGGGGCTGAGACACAGGCTGGGGGCAGATGAGTGGCAGTTGTGGGAAGATCTTACACAGGGAGGGACATGGTCAGGCTTCCCCGAGGAAGACCATTTCGGCTGTATGGCGCAAGGTGCATGGAAGGGAGGGCAGGCGGCAGTCCTGCTGAGCGTGACTGGCTCCAAACCCCCATGACAGCCAGCTGAGACCAGCTTCATAATTTCTGAGCCCACTTCAAAGTGAAAAAGAGAAGCATCTTATTCAAAGTTTGAGGACAATGGAATATCATTCAGCCATATAAAGGAATGAAATACCGATGCGTGCCACCACATGGATGGACCTCAAAAGCATTACACTAAGTAAAAAAAAGCTAGACACAAAGGGTCACACATTGTATGATTTCATTCATATGAAATATCCAGAAGAGGTAAATCCATAGAGACAGAAAGTAGGTCAGTGGTTGCCTGGGGCTGGGGGCTGTGAGATGTGAGGGGTGACTTAATGGGAAGGGGGTTTGCAATTGGGCTGATGGAACCGTTTTGGAGCTGGAGAGAGGTAGTGGGGACGCACTAAATGCTACTGAATGGTACACTTTAAAATAGTTAATTTTATGTTCTGTGAATTTTACCTCAATAAAAAAATTTATTCACTGGGATTGGGATGTAGACATAATTTGGGGGACTTCTAGAGTGATATTGTGGTTTTTTTCTTAGCATTTTTTTTTTAGAGAGAGAGAGAGAGAACAAGCAGGGGAGGGGGAGAGAGAGAGAGAGAGAGAGAGAGAGAGAGAGAGACCCTCAAGTAGACTTCACGCTGAACGTGGCTCAACCTCACGACCCTGAGATCATGAATTGAGCCAAAATCAAGAGTCAGACGTTTAACTGACTGAGTCACCCAGGCGCCCCAAGTGATGTTGTACTTCTGACCCAATAGACACACAGCCAAATTCTTCCAAAAGACTTAATTTCTTGATAGGGCCCAGAAGTTCTTTTACACTTTTTAGGTAAACTGTCTTGCTGTTGTGTGTATGTGTGTGTGTGTGTGTGTGTGTGTGTGTGAAGATCTGTTGATTTACAGTAGTAGCTACTATGAATATATAGTAAGTAGCTTGGACATTTTGGATGGATGTCATGAATTCCGTGCCAGAATTATGTGTCATTAGCTACTCTAAATTCATCCAGTGTGGAAAGAGAGAGGGGCTGGTGTTATAGCAGCCTGAAGGACCACAAGGGCAGTCTGTGAGCTAAATTATGTAGTCTCAGCCTCTTATCTGATACATCACAGGGATTCGGGAGTTACAAGAAAACTTCCCTAAGTGCCCTGATGATCTTCCAGCCCGAATGAAATACTTGGAGTGAAGGGAGGTCGCTACTGGTGGCAGCAGATTACTCCAAGGCTGAACATTTCAATGCCTAGAATGTTTTTATTTTCCTGTACCTGAAAGATACCTCTCTTTGGTTTATACCCACGGGTCCAATATTTTCTCTGGGGCACACTGGTTACCCTTCTGCTGGGAGGTGACGATAGGAATCCCGTCCCCTTCTTCTGAAAGCTAAATATCCCTTGTTATGTTGCAAGCTTCTTCATGGGCCGGTCATCCTTCCTGGACACACACTGCCAGGGAAATGTGCTCACATCAATGCTCTGACCTTGTGACCTAATCTCTTGCCCCCATCCAAATGCCCTCATCTTCCCCTCTACTCAGTCTCCTTCTCGGGGTGCTGCCCCCTCTTCTTTAGGCCATTTTACACAGAGGCCATTCTTCTGATTCTTTACTCCATGGTGGGGCTTGTTGGTCTCCTAGGAAAATAAAACCCTGCCCTGTACGAGGCATCCTGACCTTGCTGACTCTGAAAGAGGAAGGGTCAGGGATGGGCTGAATTGTGCCCCCTGCCCCCAATTTATATGTTGAAGTTATAACCCCCAGGACCTCAGAATGTGACTGTATTTGGAGATGGGACCTTTAAAGTGGTAATTAAGGTAAAATGAGGTCATATGGGTGGGCCTTAATCCCCTAGGACTGGTCCTTAAAGGATTAAGACATAGCAGGGGCGCCTGGGTGGCTCAGTGGGTTAAGTGTCCGACTTCAGCTCAGGTTATGATCTCATGGTTCATGGGTTCCAGCCCCGCATTGGGCTCTGTGTTGACAGCTCAGAGCTTGGAGCCTGCTTTGGACTCTGTGTCTCCCTCTTGCTCTGCCCCTTCCCTGCTCACGCTCTGTCTCTCTCTCTCTCTCTCAAAAATAAATAAACATTAAAAAAGAAGAGATTAGGACATAGATATGCACACACATGGAGGAAAGACCATGTGAAGACACAGGGAGAAGGAGGCCATCCGCAAGCCAAGGAGAGAGGCCTCAGCAGAAATCAACTTTGCTGACACCTCGATCTTGGACTCCTAGTCTCCAAACCGGGAGGAATTCACTTTCTGCTGTTTGGGCCATCCTGTCTGTGCCAGCCCCAGCAAACTAGTTATCAGAACCTCCCAAACTGGCCTCTTCTCCTTCTCAGAGGGGTCACTCTCTGCACGAGCCCCACCCCCCACCTTCCCAGGAAAGAGAAGGTGATTTCTTCTTTTTTCTTTAATGTTTATTTCTTTTTGAGAGAGAGAGACACACACACACAGAGTGCAAGCAGGGGAGGGGCAGAGAAAGAGGAATCTGAAACAGGCTGCAGGCTCTCAGCTGTCAGCGCAGTGCCCTACATCGGGGCTTGAACCCACAAGCCATGAGATCATTACCTGAGCCGAGGTTGGACTCTTAACTGGCTGAGCCACCCAGGTGCCCCAAGAGAAGGTGACTTCTGACTGAAGCAGAGAAAACCCTGATCCCAGAAACAGAAGCATAGTCTAAGTTCCTAGCAGGCTGCCCACTGGATAGGTCACGGCAAAGCTTTGGCAGTGCTGTTTGCTTCTCCAGGAATCTGAAGCCTAATTTTAGTGCCTTGTTTATAGAGTCTCTCAACCCCTCTTTGGACTGTGGGGTTATGGTCCCCGGGTGCCCAGAGTGGCAGGTCTGACCTAACTGCTAGATTGTGATGGAAATTGGATTTAATAAGGCTACCAGCCGGGGCATTCTGGTAAACAACACAGATTTGGCCAGACTCTAGGAATGCTTCCAGATGCTTGGGGCCCAAGTTGGTTCCCAGACATCACTCCCCATCAGCACTGGACGGTGGGTCTGCGTGGGACCTGACCTCCAGAATGCAGCTGGAAGGAGGTACCTGGGGTGGGTTTCAAGCACTGGTAGCTTGGAGTTCCCACCCAAGCAGAGTAGTAGCCACATAGGGTCTCGCATATGCCCTCAGGGGGTCATCTCTCTGAGGTGCAGTGTTCTGAAGCTCTTATTAGCTGGATGCCTGGGCTACATTAAGAGCAGAACAAAGTGCATCTCTCTGTGGCTTCAGTCTAGATGGTGTCTCAAGCCAGGCATTGATTATAGAAGTTGAGAAAGGCCAGTGCAGAAAGCAAACCCAGCCCTCTGATTGGCTGTGCTAAGTCACCGGGAGCAGACAAGATGGAAGGATGGGAGGTGGGGTCTAGAAGCCAGGGTCCCAGGTTGGACCCTTATTACTGACAGCCAGCTTCCTTCCATGTTCAGTGCTGTAGGGCAAAACTAAATGTCTGGGTTATGGGGCCTGTTTTCTTAAAGGAGCAAAGGGCAGATGTATTAATGTCTGTTTGTGCCAAATGCAAGAGGTAGGAAAGAAAGCGAGGGATTCAAATAGCCGGGGGTGGGGATGTTTGACCTAGCTGGGGCTGGGAGATTTAGGAGGAGACAGGAGGGTCAGCAATGTGCCCATAACGGAGCATCTCCATCACTCGCCCCTCAGGCTGAAGCACAGCACTGAGCCCACTTTGGGCAGCACTGAGTATTAATGAATGGGGGGGTCTGACATTCTGTGCATGTGGAGGCTACCTGAGCTGACACCACTAACCCAGATGAGTTTTGTGGCTACTGCTGTTGTCATCCCTGGGGCGCACTAATTAAAATTAAGGCACAGTGTGGTGTGCTGTGTTTACATCTGGTGAAACTGGGAGGCTTTGCCTGGCCTGACTGCAAGTTCCCCTTTCCACTCTGCTTCCACAGTTAAGGTACCCTTGCTGAGCAACCCTCCTTCTCAAGGGGACCGGGTGCAGTTCCCTCTTATCCCTGAATAGCAGGTTTCAATTCCCTGCCAGATCATGGGGTTATTCAAGGAAGCCAATCACATCTTCTCGTGGGAACCAAGGGTCACCGCGCTCTCTTGAGAATACAGGCCTGCCACCCACAGCCCTTGGTGGCGCACTTTGTCCTGGCATACGATGCCCATGTGGCCTTGTGTGACATGCAGTGTCCTCCTCACCTGGGCCGTATGTGTGATCAACACATTGCCGTCAAGCGTATCTGTCCAGTGTCGAGTGTGGTAGATTAGCCGTCCATCCCCATGACCTTAGGGCAGGAATATCTCCCCCACCAACGGAGTGGTTGAGGCATACTGTCTCCCCAGCCATGCCTAGCAGCTGTCATGTTAGGCTCTCTGGAGAATGGAACTTGTCTTGGTTTCATTCAATTAAACCTTAGAGCTTCTCAGACCAAGTTCCCCTTGGGCTGGGCCAGAGGGCACCACTTAGGGTCAAGCCTTCATGCTTTCACCTCTGAGGTTAGTCCCTGCTCCTTCCCTTGATCCAGGGCCCAACGCCAAGCACCCCCCGAGCTCTGCTAACAGTGCATGAGCCGTCCTCCTTTTCTTTTCTCCTCCGAGGCACTGATAAAATAAGACTGCTGGTGGCTGTCTTGGTGTGCCAGCATTCCCATAGTACAGATGCTTTTTGTCTAGATGCGTGAATGACTGAATGAGCAAGAAGGAGTAATAATGGTGTAATAGGGAATTTGGCTTACCGCTTCCTGGGGGTGTGTATTAGTTGTGATGAAAGGCACAGCACAGCAGGTGCTACTGGTACTCCGCCCACATCCCCTACACTCGCATGCTGGTGGCTTCCTATGGCAAGATCCTGCAACTCCGCCTGAGGGTTTTCTCTGGTTGCAGATACTTGCTGGTGCGTGGGGCATGTTGAAATGCCGGGGAAATTAACCCCTGGGAGCAGCACTCAACCGATGATGCATAGAAACTGGCCGGTAGAAGTTCAGCTCTCTCACCCCTTGGGAGGAGTAACTCTAAGGTATGTTCTATGTCTGCATCGAACAATAGAAATATAACGTGAGCCATAATTGTGAGCCACCTATGTTCTTTTAAGGCAAAAAGAAATTATCACGTAAGATCAATTTTAATACTATATTTTAACCCAATATATTCAAAATGTTGTCCCCTGAATACATAAATGATACAAAAATCATCAATGAGATATTTTACTTTTTTTAAATACTAGGTCTTCAAAATCTGGTGTGTATTTTATAGTTACTCTATATCTCGATTTGAACTAGCCACACTTCAAGTCCTCAATAGCTCCACGTGGCTCGTGGCTCCCATCTTGGCCAGCATGGTTCCCTATCATCTTCTTTAAGCAAAAATCTTTAAGCCAAAATTCCCCACAGTGGTAACCTGTTCATTAATGTCCCCCTATTAGCTTCCTTCCTTTCCCTAAATTATTTCCCCACTCTCCAGCTAGAGGTTCCTAAAAGCACCTCCAGAACCAGGGTCTGCTTTGGGTGCTCCCTTCCTAAGATAGACAGTCATGACACCAAGCGTGCTCCGGAGAGTAGCACCAGGACTCCTGGGTGAAAATATCAAGAGAGTTATTTGAGCAGCACCAGGGCCATTCATTCATTCATTCATTCATTCAAAATTATGTATTGAGCTCTTTCTGTGTGCATTGCACTGTGCTGGCCACTGTCCAAAAGGGGAATGGGTATGAAGCTTCCTACTACAAGGGGAGTTCAGGAAGATTCAGACTGGCTTCTTGCTGGAGCAGCTCCACAAGGACTTTATGAATCAGACTAGGATTTTGATCACGTGCTGTCTGGCATCCTTTCCAGCCTATAGGCACTGCCTTCCATGATTCATCTGTGCCTCTGAGAAGCTTCTCACGTTGTTAATTGCCTGTCTTCCATGGCATGCTGCTCCCTAAAGCTGCAAATCAAGGTTTTTGTGACATTTCTTCTCTAGCAGTGACTTGTGATTAGGTTGTTGTTCCTAAAAAAGGTTCATCCCTCATCATCTTTGCAATTTCCCTTTGATTTTCTTGTTTGGCAAATTGCGGTTCTCCAGATAAAGACTGGGTTCAGAGCCTATTCACTTTCCCCCTTCATTACTCAGCTGGAAAACACACCTAAGCCTCCTGTTGCTGGAAGGGACCTCAAGACCATCTGGTTCAATGTTTTCATTTCAGAGATTGGGGGACTGAGGGCTGGAAGGGGGAAATTACTTGCCTAAAGCCCTGTGGTGCAACAGCAGTGCAGCTGGTATGGAAGGGAAGTGCCTGAGGTCTCTGTGGTCTCTTCCCAGCTCTTGGCCTCAGCCATCCTAGCTGCCATCCGTGGGGCTGGCCCAGCCCAGGCCAACACTGTGTATTGGCATGCATCACTGGCTGGGAGGCTGAATGCGCCCCAGGAAGGATCTAGGGTTGTTCCTGATGGGGGAGAAGGATGTTAGTCCTGAATTGCCCTGAAGCTTTTGGAGGAGGCCACACAGTAGTTAGGACTTGAATCAGGTTTCTAGCTCCTCCTCTGATAGCTGTGTGACTCTAACTGGGTCTTCTGGCCTCTCAGGGGATCAGTTTCTACTTCTGCAAAGTGGTAACAATGACCACAATTAACTGTTATCACAGTTTGATAAATCCTTGTCCTGGCCTGCAAGGTATGGCCCCTGCTGAACTCAATGATTCTCTCTCATGCCATGCTGCCCTTTGGTCTCAGGACTCAAGCCTCTTGGACTTTTTTTCAGTCCTCCAAGCAAGCTGGAATTTTCCTGCCACTGGGCCTTTGTCTATACTATTTCTTCTGCTATCAGTGCTCTTTGTACCTTCTCTTTAACTGCTTGTCTACTTAATGGTTGCTGATCCTTCAGATCTTAACTCAACAATGACCTCAGAGAATACTTCCTGGACCCCCAGATGATTCTGGGCTCCCTGTTACATCACCATGGATCTCTCTCTGTCAGTGCACCTGTCTCAGTGCTTCCTTACACTCTCATTGGTGGGATTATCTGATTTTTGTCTGTCTCACGCACTAGTCTGTAAGCTCCATGAGGATATTCTTGGCGCTGAGCATCAGGCCTAGCAGATAGAAGCTGCACAGTAAATATTTTACTGAGGTTTAAATGTTAAAATCCTTTTGAAATATAATTGCTCATCTAATCCTTTGAGTTACCTTGTAAGGGAGGTATTATTATTCTACCTTGTGGCAGAGACAGTATTGCTTACTAAAGATCCATTTTTTTTCTTATATCTCTTGGTTTCTTTGGAATTAGGCAGAGCCAGGTGACTAGTTCTGGCCAATAAAATATGAGTGGGAGTAATGCATGTCACTTCTGAGGTAGTTAGAAGCCTGCTCTAATTTAGTTCTTCTCCTGCCATATGAATATAGATGCCTGTGTTTCAGATGGTTCAGCTACAAGAGGGTACAGACTCTCAGTCTGTGTGATTGTGTTGAGCAGAGTTCTTCACAGGCTCACCTTGGATATTATGAACAAGAAATAAGTTGTTGTAGTATAAAGGCATTGAGTTTTGAGCCTTGTTTGTTATGCAGCATAGCTCAATTTATCCTAATACACTCCCATTTTTCAGGTAAGAAAACTGAGCCCCAGAGAGGGGTAGTGACGTGCTCAAAGTCAATGGAGCTATGGCCAGAGCTGGGATTCCACTCCTGGTGGTCTCATGGGTTCATGTGGACAAAGGTAAAAGTAGACTGAAAACTGTAAACTACAGTGTGAAAGATGAACTTGCTAAGGTGTTTTTCCAAAGGTCTGGTCTAGGGGAAACAGGCTCCACATTGCAGGGGGTGGAGGTAAAGATACAGAGATGCCACCATGGGCCTGCTGGTCTGGAGAATCTTGTGCTACCCTCCGAGTCTGAGGCTCTTGCCTCATCGAGACTAGTGGGTGGTATTTGGTGGCTATGACCACTGTGGGTGAACATTGCCCTACTTCCCAGTCCTCCCTTTTGTCCCCATCGTGGGGCTCTTTTGTCCTAAATGCCATAAGACCTATGTTTTTGGGGGTCAATTAGTTCAACTCTTTACTAGCCATTGTGTCTCCTGGACCACATGCTCAGCCAGGGGTCACCCAATCTATGTGGGAGCACATTCTGCATTTTCCAAACCAGACTGGAGATTAGTCAGACTGCCCCGACTAGACCTCACACCTCCTTTGTTCTCCATCCCAGCCTCATTCCCAGCTGTTACAACACAGATGCAGATCCAACCAAAAGCCTCTCAAAAGAATTGAAGTGCATTCTAGGCAGAGGAAATAGCTTGAGCCAAGGCAGGAGATTTCAGAGAACTTGGTGTAGCAGAGACAACAGTTATGAATGAGTATTTTTAACTTTCCCTGATTCTCTGGTAAGAATTCTGGCCTTCTTTGTCACCTCCTGAGCTCACCTTTGTTGTTCAGAATCCAGGTAAAGTAGGAAATGGGCAGAAGGCACTAATGCTGTCAGATGGTTGAGATGGGTTACGTGGTGAAGAGCTAATATGGGAATACATGGAGGGGTAAGAAATAGAAAAGCCTCATGGCTGGGAGGTTGAGAGTGAGGAGAGAGGGTGAATTTCGGGGGAGATGCTGTGTGAGAGATTGAAAGCAGCAGTGAGAGGAGGTTTTAAAGATGCTTATTGTGTGTTAATGCATGTCTCCCTTTGAAATTCTTGGAGATGCTGAGCAAATATTTGAATACTTTAAATTATTTTTTGGTTCCTGGATTGTTTCTTTCAATAGAACATTATGTTGAGACTGGACCACATAATCCACATCCATACTTGGGTTACATGACGTCAGGATCATGGTTGGGGGTGATAATCAGGGCAGAGAATATCAATATGTGAAGCTGTAGGGGATGATAAGAATCTTCAGAGCAGTGACAAGTTCATTTGTATTCCCTAGGGCATCTAGGTCACCCAAGTCCTGCCTACTGCTGTGTTCTTCACCTAGTGACTGTATGTGGGAGTAATAGTAATAATATTTGCTCACATTTACCATGAATTTACCATATACCTGGAACATTTCTAAGGGCTTTACCTATATTATCTCAGTAATCCTCACAGCTACCCAATGAAGCAGGTATTATTATCATCTGCATCTTATAAATGAAGGAATTGAGGCATGGAAAGGGTACATGATTTACCCAAGGTTATGCCACTTGGAATTGATGGAGCCTGTATTTGAATTCAGGTAGTTTAACTCTTAATAACTATGATAAGGTTCAAAGCAATTGTTTTTAAAGGGTGGAAGGCTTTGGAAATCTGCAACATTTTTCTTATCCTTTTTTCTCTTTCTTCCTTTCCCCTCCTCTCTCTCTTTTGTGAAGGACTTACCATAGAATTATGTGAATTTATTGGATTTATAATATGGTTTACAGAGGCAACAGTTTTAGTTAAAGAAAATTGGCTTCCTTTTCAAAATGTCATGTTTCTCATTTTCTCTCAGCATCTTGGGCTTTTTTCAAGCTCCCCTCAGCTCCTAAGTCATTCAGAAGCATGCTTCACAATTAGAATGCTAGAAACCCTCAACCAGCCAATTTAGGTTTTGTGATTTGTTCAATAGGACACTTAAAATAAACCCAGGAGTTGATTGTGAAGGCGAGGAATGAGTGGGAGTTAGAAGGAAGAGGCAAAGAAGCAAATGTGAGGTAGTTGGGTGTCCACAGGGATGAGGGGCTCCATTCTCCACCCATAAATGATTCAACCATCTGTTTATATGCCCTTCCAAAGGTACACACATCTTAATTTATCCATCCCTCCATCCCTCCTCTGTCCATCCATCTTTCCATTCATCTATTCAGTTATCCAACCAGATCCCTGTGTATCCATCATCCATCCATCTTAGCTTTTGGCTCATCCTGTAGCGCCTCAGTGCAGTGATGCTCACACTAGTTCTCAGGAATCCATCTGGAATGGCTGATCCACTACCATTTGTTGAACATCCTCTGCATACTGAGAATTGTCCTAGAGAGTTTATAAACATGAAGGTGTGTTTGTGTTCCCAACATGCCCAACACCTCTACAGAAGTGAAGCTCAGAGGAGTTAAATATTTTTTTCCAAGACCACACAGTTAATGAGAATCAAAATAGAAACAGAGAAAGTGAAGGGGGAGGGCTGGGAACTGGCACAAGGTTTGCTTCTAACATGGGATAGGGTCTTGGGGGACTGACTTACAGAAGATAGAGGGGCAGAAAGTTCAGTCAGGTGGGGTATGCACTAGTGTTCAGGGGTATATCAGTCACCTATAGCTGCATAACAGACCACCTCCAAATTCTCACCTCTATATCCCAGGAAATTTTAAGGATTTGGAGGTTACCTCCTAGGAGCCAGGAACAAAGGCCAGAATCTCTCCTTGGGCAAGGCTTAATTCTTTACCTCATGATTTTATTTTTTTTATGTTAATTTATTTTTTAGAAAGAGAGACAGAGCATGAGCGGGGGAGGAGCAGAAAGAGAGGGAGACACAGAATCTGAAGTAGGCTCCAGGCCCTGAGCTGTCAGCACAGAGCCCAATGCGGGGCTCCAACTCACAAACCGTGAGATCATGGCCTGAGCCGAAGTCGGACACTTAACTGACTGAGCCACCCAAGTGCCCCAGTTCTTTACCACACGAGATTAAAGTTTGAGAAGTGTTGTTTAGGAAGAGGGGTGGAAGAGAGGTGGAATCTTGTTGCTTTTATCCTTGGACATCTTATCCTTTGAGTAAGCTCAGAACAAGATGGCATCTTAACAGCTTCTCTGTCCATGGTTGTTAACTTAAAAATTTTTCCCCTCGTGCCCCTTTTTCTCCCCCTCCACAGCAGAGTTCCTAGACTTGTTCTTCTCTATGGATCCCTCCCCACCAATAGCCAGGTGAAGCCTATGGATCTCTGCTCAATATAAAGGTTTTAAATGCGTAACAAATACATGGGAATCTAAAGAAAACCAATTATATTGAAAGATAGTTATACAAATGTTAAGAAAAACAATTTTGTGATATCTTGGTAAGTGTGCTTCTTTATTAATGCTTTAACTATCAACCTAGAGGAGAATTTGAAATAGTGTTGAATGTAGGGGCGCCTGGGTGGCTCAGTTGGTTAAGTGACCTTCTTTGGCAGGTCATGATCTCACAGTTTGTGGGTCTGAGCCCCGCATCGGGCTCTGTGCTGAGCGCTTGCTCGGAGTCTGGAGCCTGCTTCGGATTCTGTGTCTCCTTCTCTCTCTGCCCCTCCCCCGCTTGTGCTCTGTCTCACTCTGTCTCTCAAAAATAAATAAATGATAAAAAAAATTTGTAAGTAGTGTTGAATGTAAATATTTCAAAATATGTGACATATATAGCAACTGTTAGGTGATATGAAAAAAATCCATGGGTTTAAATGGTGAAAGCCCAGGTCTTTCTTCTTCTTTTTTTAAAATGTTTATTCATTTTTGACAGAGATAGAGAGAGTGTGAGCAGGAGAGGGGCAGAGAGAGAGGGAGACACAGAATCCAAAGCGGCTCCAGGCTCCACGCTGTCAGCACAGAGCCCGATGCGGGGCTCAAACCCATGAGCTATGAGATCATGACCTGAGCCGAAGTCAGGCGTTTAACCGGCTGAGCCACCCAGGCGCCCCTTGTCCTTCTCATACTACTGTGGTTTGTTGCCCATATTCATAATGGAAGAAAATACTAAGTTTCAGTGGGAAAAAAGAGTAATTTTTTTCCTGCCTAAGTTCAAAGATCACTGAATTCTTTCCATAGACCTGTCCAATCCAGGCAAAGAAACTCTGCTTTGAAGTCTCACATGATATGAACTTATTTTTAACTGGATACTGAATGAAAATTCAATTTGTTTTGAGAAATTTTTGAGAAGTTTGCAAGAGTCATTGAGATAATTGGAGGCACCCTGGAGCTGCACGAAACTTAAACTGGGACTTGGTGTACTGGTGGCTGATGGATTGATGGATAAGTGGGAGGGAGGCTGTTGATGGCCTATAATCCCCTCTTCTGGAAAGTTATAGTGTGTGGCATGGCTCACAGGTGGGCATGATTTTCCTATTATCAGTAATGACATTTAAATTTATTCAACCCAAAAGCACTGGCCCAGTGCCAGGTGAGGGTAGAAGAAAAATAAATGAAAATTAAGAAAAGCTGAAAGAAAACCAACTGTGCACAGCCTTTGGGGAATCCATTTGCAGCCACCCAGAGTCAGTGAGTCCATCTGGATAAAGCCAACATTTCCACACTTTTCAAGACAGAAAAAGAATGGATGAGACCCAAGAGCAAGACTCATGTTTGAAGAAAAGGCATTTCCAGCGTGACCCACAAAGATTTGATTATGCTAATCACTTTTTGCATAATTTTCACTCGCACTGTCAAGCTTCCACTCACAGAAGGGTTTTCCTCTATGTTCCGTTTTAAGGGATGTGAAGGCAGACGTTGGCTGTCGGACGCGTGCCAATGCTGTCAGAGCAGAGCATTTCCTTAGCAACTTGGGGGCCAGGAACCCTTTCATAGTTTTATGTAATTGGCACCAGCCCCTGTCCTGCAGGTGACAGACAGGCTCTAGCGTGGATCCCCCTGGGGATCCAGTCAGGATAGAAGCCTAGTGGTGAGGTTGGGGAACATTCTTATCCAGGCCACTTGAATTGTCAGAAGTTGGACAATGCAGAGGTGAGAGGGAGAGACCTTCCTCTCTCTGCTTAGGCCAACCTGCTGCTTCAAAGTCCGCCTGACAGCCTGCAAACTAACATTTGAGTCACCAGAGCCTTCCTGAAAATCCACGGGATGGAAGCAGGGAACCCTCTGGGGGCATTCAGCCAATGGGCACTACCCTGGTGTAGGGCTGAGCCGAGCACACAGAGCCCCAAGAAGAGATGTTATCAGTGCTGGAGGGAAACTGAAGGTGCATGTTACCCTTCGAAGGTTGGGTTGCTCCTTAGATGCACTGTGTCCAAGATGGGACTCGACACCATGAATAGTCCATCAGCGTATCCTACTAATTTCATCTAATTATCTTTGAAATCTGTCCACTTCTCTCCATTTCTACTACCCTCTCCCTAATCCCTGCCACCATCATCCCTCTCCAAGAGTCTAGGATCTAAGTAACTGCAATGAACTCATCACTGATCTATGTCTCACTGTGTCCATTTTGCTGATTTTCCTGTGAACTTTTATAAGCAAAGGGGAGAAAATGCATTGTTGAGTAGCTACTAAGGTTTAATTCTTTAATTAATCCATTCATTTAATATTTGTTGAGTATCTTTGATGTCCTGCAAGCTCTGTTTGGGGTCTGTCAGGCTGGGATGTGTGGTCACATTATCTCTGGTGGCACTGAGTGTTAACCTACGATCGTCTCAAAGTTAAGTATCTCTGTTCTTAGTCGATGATGATTACCAACGCTTGACCATTTTACTTTTTCTGTGTTGATGAAATGTTGCAAACAGAATGAGGAATTTGGAAAGAAGAACCAAGAAACTATCATCCCAAACTAGCACATGTGAACATTTAATCATTTGCTTTAACTATTTCTTAAAAGGATAAGTAAAGTGCTATGCTTCGTGTCTAAGTGCCCTTTGCGCCCTCCTCAATCCTATTCTCCAGTCCTCCAGTCACCCCTGTCCTCAGTTGACATATTCTTCCTGCTCATGTTTTAATACCTACATTACATATGGATGTATTTATAATCTCTCTCTTTGCCTTTGTGAATTTAAAAAATTAACATAAGTGGGGCACCTGGGTGGTTCAGTTGGTTAAGCATCTGACTCTTGGTGTTGGCTCAGGTCATGATCTCTAGGTTCATGAATTTGAGCCCCACATCAGGATCTGCACTGACAGTGTGGAGCCTGCTTGAGAATCTCACTCTCTCCCTCTCTCTGCCCCTCTCCTGCTCTCACACGCTCTCTCTCTCTCAAAAAGAAATTAAATAAGGGATACTGTGCTGTAAACATTTTGAGACTTGATTTTAAAAATTCAAACGTTAAGTTAAAAAGTTTTTTTAATGTTTATTCTTGAGAGAGGGAGAGACACAGCATGAGCGGGGGAGGGGCAGAGAGCGAGGGAGACACAGAATCTGAAGCAGGCTCCAGGCTCTGAGCTGTCAGCACAGAGCCTGACGCGGGTCTCGAACTCACAGACTGTGAGATCGTGACCTGAGCCAAAGTCAGACGCTTAACTGACTGAGCCATCCAAGAGCCCCCCAAACATTAAGTTTTAGAATTTCCTCCATGCTGATGACATAGATCAAGTACATACATTTTAGCTGCTGTGGCTATTCCAGCGCAATTTGCCTCTGTGTTTTTCTATTGAGGGATTTTTAGGTTGTCCATACTTTTGTTTCTGATGACAAACAATCCTGCACGGAAACGTCTTTATACCTTTCTCCTTGATCACACATATGGGATATTTGTATGTCTTCGGTCTTTACCAGATACTGACAAATGGCTTTCTAAAGAGGCTATCTTGTCATGTGGCAGGGAAGTTCTAGAATTGGGAATCAGGTTACCTAGTTCTAGTCTAATTCTGGCATCAACTCACAATATGCCCTCCAGCTTTCCCTTGCTTGCCCTCAGTCTCCCCATCTTTAAGATGAAGATCTGGACTAGGATATTTCTACAGTTCCCTCCTCCTGAGCTGGTTCAAAAAGGTGTTTTGTGGAAATATCTGCTCTCCTAGAAACAAAGAAATGTCTCAGAGGCAGGTTTTCTGTAAGCCCTAGAAAGGGGTTTATTGTGGAAGGCACTTGACACTTGGAGCTCCTACCAACTGCTGGACACTTTTGTTTTTCATTTACTTGACTCATGAGATTAAATGGTTTGCTCAAGACCACAGAGCTAGGATGAGCACTGGGTGTTGTATGGAAACCAATCTGACAATAAATTTCATATTAAAAAAAGCCCCACAGAGCTAGGAATGATCAGAACTGAGACTTGAACCCAGGACTTGGGGGTTCTAGAGCCTGAGTTCTGTCTATCATGCAAGATGCTTTTGCTTTGCCACAGGGCAAGTTCTCTCACAACACCCGTTTGGGTTGTTGAAATGGTTTTATTCTTGGGAGTCAATGGGAAGGCCATCAATGCCAAGGACACCTTCCCTGGACCCTGCCCCAGAAATGTAGAGCTGAGCCTTGTAGACATGAGGAGGGTGTAAGAAAGAGCCCTCCTTTGGAGGGAAGGGAAGGAGCAGGTGGGACTAAGCCAGAGGCTGAGGACACCACAAAAGCATGAACTCTGAAGGCATTTATCCTCTGACCACAGCCAATGAACCAGTGAGGAATCGGCATCAATACGAAGCAAATTAAACACCAGCTCCAGTTAATTAGTAAGCACAGCTGCTTGCTTTCCTGCATTCAATTTCAGACTCACATTATGAATTGCCTCCCTGGAGAAACCAGCCTCCTCCTCCCCAAAGAAGGCCTTGATCCAATAAACCAACTTTTAACCCAGCAGCATCTTTCAGTCGAAGGACGATGGCAACTTATCTCTGGGTCCTAGCTCTGTGGTGACACAAATTCTCTAAGCTGCCCAGTCTCACTCAAGGTTAGTAATTAAGGCATAATTGAAATGAAATTAATTGCAATAAGTGTGTAATTAGCACAGCCATTGATTAAGGGCATTTGAAACACAGTCTGTGCATGAGACATTGATTGCCATGCTTTTTTTTTTTTTTAATAAATGTAATTGCAGTGGTATCTTTTGTTACTCCAGAAGGTCTTTTTTTGTGTAATGAATTTCCACAGGAAGGACTGGCCTTGAAGCCATCTGACTTCCTGAAATTCAGAGATATATAGAGAATATTCCAGGCCCCAGATGTGTTGGGCACAAGCTCTTTTGCCCAGATTTTGTATAGGATCTGTTTCAAGGTGGCCCGCTGGCCCAAAGACATCTTTGTTCAAATTAGAGAAAGGCACGCTTTCTCATGCCAGGTGCATAGCTTGGCCAGGGGAGCATGGGCTAGGTTTTAACCCTCACCGTCCCATCCAGCTAGGCAGTGCAGTGAACAACTTTTACATCCATACACAGCCAACTTGATATTCTTCTCCATGTGGAGCGATATGATGGGAAGGCAGAACCAGACCTTGCTGGCTTGAAGCTTGTCTTGGGAACAAAGCCTACAGGTGCCTTCTGCCCCCTGGCCACCTTAATTGGTTGGATGTTATGCAGAAGCTGTTAGCAGTAGCCATAAGGGAAGACAATTGGACTGGGCTGGGTAAGGTGTGCTGGGTGGGGTATAATCTGGCCACAGGACTGGGTGGTGGGTAGGCAGTAACAGTCATGGGCAGTCTGTGGTCCTGACTGCACTATTGGAGGAGGCATGGTGACTTTAAGACAATCAGGCTGGTATTCATATACAGGGATCAGATGTGGCAGAAGGGTGGACGAGACCTGCCAAGGGGTTGGTGGGCAGTCGGACTGTGGTCACCTGGGGTCCCAGACTGAGTCTGGGACAGTGGGGTCCAGCTCTGAGTCTGTGGAGGGGGATACAGTATGTCAGTGTAGCTGATCTACTCCAGGCCCCTCTCCTGGATGGGGCTGAAGTTCAAGGTTGAATGGGACAGTCAGATAGCCTGCCCATTGACTCCCAAGAATAAAATCATTTCAACCACCCAAACGGGTGTTCTGAAAGAACCTGCCCTGTGGCAAAGCAAAAGCATCTTGTCAGGGACAGTCAGGCTTTAAATAATCAAACAGACTTCCATATCCCCCTAATTATAGGGTGGAGCCAGGTGGGCTACATGCTCTCTGTTTACCTCTCCAGATCCACACTCTACCTTCCCCCCTCTACCCTTTCTCTGTGCCCTGGAAGCTGATCACTGTGGACTGCATCAATGGCTCTTCTGTCCTCTGCTTTTAGGTTGGGGTGTGGGCCAATGGGGGCTTGGCCAGAGACCAGAGGGAGGGAGGGAAATGGGGTATTTATTCCCCCAGATCACTGGAACTTGGCTGTGTCCTTACTGAATGGTACAGCTCTCCACTCAGCTCTCGGGTTCTGGTACAGCTTCCTCCCCACTAGGCCAAGGGGTGTTAATGTTGTTGCCCCACTGTTTCTGGCTCTGGAGCACTGCCTAAGCCACTCTGTGTTTCCCTTCACCTTGACTTATCTTTGTAAATGGTCTCTTTTAAACCTTGGGTTACTCAGTCTGGCTGTGCCATATGTTTCTTCTGGGGGACCAACTGGGTTGGTAGAAATACAGGGGACTATGAGAAGGGACCACGAGGAGCACTGGCTTGCTCTGGTGTGCATGTGTGTGCGTGTGCGTGTGTGTGAAGGAATGCTTGTTTGCAATTAAAACTGCTATTTGAAAGAGGAATAAAGGTTAAGCAGTGTGAGAAAGTGGGAGATAAAAGGAATTTCTCTGAAGAGGAAGAGCAGTGCAAAGGCCCTGAGGTGGGAGGGGAGAGTGAAATGTCCTTGAGGCCTGGGAGGAGGCTGAGTTCCTGCTGGCATACGTTGCCTCTTCTGGCCAAGATCGGGGGCAGCTCTGGTCCCCGAAGCTTGCAGCAGCCTTCTAGAAGCCAGAGGCCTTTTGGACACAAGCATCTTTGACTTTCAGGGTTATATACCCTATCTGGGGTCTGCCTAAGCCCCTGTGGCATGACCTAGAGGCCTTTCAGCCATTTCCTCCAGCAAGAGAGTCTCCCTTTCCTGAAATCTACACACATCTTTTGATGTGCTTCCTAAGGGCACAGTAAGCCATGTGTGTCTTTGACCCCCTGGAACCAGACTTACCTAAAAATGAATCCTCTCTACTCTGGGCCTGCTACAAGGTAGACACCTCTTAGAGCCCCATTTTCTCACCTGTAAAATGGGGACAGTAAAACCCACTTACACAAGACATCTCTCAGCTCTCCTACCCTCTCCCGGCCTAGTTCTGGACTTCAGAAGCCCAGTCTCTCTTGGCTGGCTGCTGCAGTCTCCCACCTTCAGATTTGATCTCACATGACCCCCTGCTCCATTTTTTCAGCCAGGTTGCTCCTTCTGAAATGTTTGATCTCATAACACCCATAACAGTAATACCTCCATGGCTCCCCAGGGCTCTTGGCAGTGGGGCACCAGATACACCTGGAAAGTTTTTATTTTTTAAAATTGTGGTGAAAACACATAGCGTAAAATGTAACTGGCTCAATTGGTTAAGTGTTTGACTTCAGCTCAGGTCGTTATCTCACGGTTCATGGGTTTGAGCCCTGCATCAGGCTCTGTGCTGAAAACTCAGAGCCTGGAGCCTGCTTCAGATTCTGTGTCTCCCTCTCTCTCTGCCCCTCCCCTGCTCATGCTCATGCTCTGTCTCTCTCTCTCAAAAACAAATAAACATTAAAAAAAAATTAAAATTAACTTAAAAAAGTACTATTTTAACCATTTTTAATTATGCAATTGATGAATGTTAATTATATTTACATTGTTGTGCGACAGAACACCTCTTCATCTTCTACCCATGAAACGGCTCCCCGTTCCCTTCCCCCAACCCCTAGCAGCCACCTGTGGATTTGATAGCTTGAGGTACCTCATATAAGTGCAAGCATAGAATATTTGTTTCAGTGTCGGGCTTATTTCACTCAACATGCTGCCCTCAAGATGGAGGTGCTCGTCCCTTTTGTGGCACGTGGCAGAATCTCCTTCCTTTGAAGACCGAATAATATTTCAGTGTTTGTGTAGACCGTATTGTCTATCCTTTCATCCACTGGTGGACACTTAGGTGGCTTCTACTTCTTGGCTACTGTGAGTAATGCTGCTGGGAGCAAGCATGGATGTACAAATACCTCGTTGAGACCCTGCTTTCAATTGCTTTGGACATATGTCCACAAGTGAGATTGCTGGATCACATGGTAGTTCTGTTTTTAGTCTTTTGAACGACCATCATACTGTTGGAAAGGCCTTAAAAATATGGCTGCCTGGGTCCACCCTGAAAGATGCTGACTCAGAAGGTCTGGAGGTGATGTGGGGGGAGGGTCGGGGGAGTTGAGAATCGAGTCTAAATTCCTGAGCTTGGTATAACAGACTCCTTGGTGGTCTAACTCCCTAGCCTCTGCCACGGTCTCCTCCTCATATTTATAGTTGAGAAATATCCATCTGCTTGTCTTGCTGGACACATCAGGGACCTTCATTTTCTCCAGGCCTGTGCACACACTCTACCTTCCAGCCAGAGTTCCCCGTTTCTCTTCTGTGCCTGGAAAACCTCAGTTCATTTGGCAAAGTTCAGCTCAGATAATGGTCACCTCCATTAGGAAAGCCCTTCCCTTCCTGGTCGTGGCTCCTCGTGGCCAGCAGCCAGACTAAGCCCCACAGAGGAGGGCACAGAACCAGTTCAGTCCTTGTAATGTCCACACAAAGAGCCATTTTTTTTTTTTTTAATCTTCATCAGCAGCTTTGGAACAAAGTTTGAAACACACACATGCCATGGTTGCCATGGTTACTATAAAGGCATTCTAAATGTAGATGATTGCATAATCAGCTGGAATAACTCTTCTGGGGAAAAAAAAAGTTTTTGACCCTCCTCTTGCAATGAACCCAAGGACCGTGGGTGTGATGCTACATAGAATCACTGTGGAATGATGCCTTTGGGCCGGGGGAACTGTAAGACTTGCCTGCAGAGTGCCCCATGCCACCAACCAGGACAGAGCTTTCATTCGGCAGATGGGTAAAGGAGGCCCAGAGAGGAGAAGCAACTTTCTCTGAGTTCCACAGAGAGTGAGAACCTGAGCCAGGACAGGCTCCAGGTCACCAGGGGCAGGGCGGCATGGGGGCAGGAGCTCTGAACCGGATATGAGACAGACTTAAATATAAACCGTGGCTCTTGGAGCTTCAGGTTTTAAACTTGGGATGTTACTTGTATTAGTTAGTGTAATTAATGCTGGTTGCTATAACAAACAACTCCAAAATCTCAGTGGCTTTTCTTTTCTTTTTTTATTAAAAAAATTTTTTTAATGTTTCTTTTATTTTTGAGAGAACGAGAGACAGAGCATGAGTAGGGGAGGGACAGAGAGAGAGGGAGACACAGAATCTGAAGCAGTTTCCAGGCTCTGAGCTGTCAGCACAGAGCCCGATGTGGGGCTTGAACTCAAGAACCGTGAGATCATGATCTGAGCTGAAGTCGGATGCTTAACTGACTGAGCCACCCAGGCACTCCTCAGTGGCTTTTCAACAATAAAAGTTTTGTGTTTTTTGCTTATGATACAGAACAATTGGGCGTTTGATAGATGGGCTCCCATATAGTGACTCAGGAATCCAGGCTCCTTTCATCTCTTGGCTCTGCCATTTCCAAGGATCCTGAAGAACAGGTGACAAAGGGCCTCCTTCTGCAAGGTGGAGACAGGGTGACAAGCATGGTGGATCCATAAGAGGAAACAAGGGAGGGGCGCCTGGGTGGCTCAGTCGGTTAAGCGGCCGACTTCGGCTCAGGTCATGATCTCGCGGTCCGTGAGTTCGAGCCCCGCGTCGGGCTCTGGGCTGACAGCTCAGAGCCTGGAGCCTGTTTCGGATTCTGTGTCTCCCTCTCTCTGACCCTCTCCTGTTCATGCTCTGTCTCTCTCTGTCTCAAAAATAAATAAACGTTAAAAAAAAAAATTAATTAAAAAAAAAAAAAAGAGGGAACAAGGGAAAAAGCTATCCTCCAGCCACAAATATCTGCTAGGATTGCTGCATTTTGAGGTCTATTTATTACTTCAGCCAAACTTAGCGTCGTCTAATATAAAGATTGAAAGTCTCTGGAGCAGAGCAAGGAGATGATTACCCATCTTGGGGACCTATTAAAGCCTTCCGCTTCTGCCTGGCCCCATCCCCAGATGCTTTGTTGGAACTCACCTTTTAGGGAGGCCACAAGATGGAGGGAAAGATCAGAAACTTTGAAATCATGCAGACCTGAATTTTATCTTTGTTTTATTAACCATGGGATCTTGGGCAAGTTATTTATCTTCTCAGAGCTTCTATTTCTTGGTCAAAACAGAATAATTAATAAAGATGCAAAGATTAAGTGAGCCATATATAGAACAGCATGTGCCCATAGTAGGTGCTCAATAAACATGCTCTTTCTCATCTTTCTGGTTCTAGGACATTTTCAGAACCTAGAATCTACTGGCCCTTTAGAACTGGGACCACTTGTTCCTCCATACTGTGTCCTCACCTCTTGCATCTTCACCTCTTTTTTTTTTTTTTTTTTTTTTAAATTTTTTTTAACGTTTATTTATTTTTGAGACAGAGAGAGACAGAGCATGAACGGGGGAGGGTCAGAGAGAGGGAGACACAGAATCTGAAACAGGCTCCAGGCTCTGAGCCGTCAGCACAGAGCCCGACACGGGGCTCGAACTCACGGACTGTGAGATCATGACCTGAGCCGAAGTCGGCCGCCCAACCGACTGAGCCACCCAGGCGCCCCAGCATCTTCACCTCTTTTTATCCTCAGCCTGATAGCTGTACTTTGGGCATATTCCGTGAGAGAAGCTCTACCTTCTTAGCCTCTGCCAGCACCCCAGGCTCTATCCTGGGATGCCGTCAACCCCAACAGGACAGAGTTGGCTAGGCTGGTGGACAACTCTTAGGTTCCACGGGCCAAACCAGGCAGTGTATGGAAGCCAGGAGGTGGCTGGATTTCATTCTAAGTGCAACCAGAAACCACTGAAGGATGTTACAACCTGAGAGAAGAATGACATAATTTACATTTTAAAAGGGATGCTGGTGTGTTTTCCCCACCCCCCTGCTCAGTAGAGAATGAGGTGCAGGACTGAAAGCAGGGAGATCTGATAGTGTGGGAGCCGTTGGGGTGGAGGGAGGTAGGCAGATTTAAGAAACATTTGGAAGGGGGAATCAATGAACCTTGAGGCTGGGAAGTGTCTCAGAACACAAGGAGCTGAAAGTGATCAGAGGGCCTATGAAGGCTATGGAGGGTATGCAAGAGAGATTTGAAACATGGAACATTGTTATTTTTCAGCAAGGCACAACAATAGCAGTGGTATCTAAAGGTTCAGGTACAGAAAACTCCACTGAGCTAAAGAAAGATTTCAATCTATAGCTGGAAAGCCTTCCTATATAAATAAGAAAAAGAAGCCATCCCATAGTCACTGCCAGGAGAAATTTTAAATTTCAAGGATAAAGGAACAATCTTACAAGTGTACTTGAAGGTAAACATTTTCAAAAGAAACAAAGGGAAAAAAAACAGACTGATTTGACTGCAGATTTCTTCACAAATATTAAATACAGAAGAAAAGAATCAGAGGCAAAGCTTTGAAGGAAAAGTTACCCCAAAATTCTGTGCCCAGGCAAGAGGTCATTTATATTGGATGACAACTTAAAAACATTGTTAGGTATACAGAGACAGAGATTTTATCACTTGTATATATTTTTTTTCTGAAAAAAAAAAAAAAAAAAAGGCTAGAAAATGCATTTCAAAATATCAAGGTCTGAAGCAAACACTTAAAGAATGGAAAATTCAGGTGGCACCTGGGTGGCTCAGTTGATTAAGCATCTGACTATTGGTTTCGGCTCAGGCCATGATCTCAGGGTTCATGAGTTTGAGCCTCGCACTGGGCTCTGGGCAGAGCCTGCTTGGGATTCTCTCTCTCTCTCTCTCTCTCTCTCTCTCTCTCTTTCTGCCTCTCTGTCTTTCTCTGTACCCCTTCCCTGCTTGTGCTGTCTCTGTCTCTCTCAAAATAAATACATACATTTTTTAAAAAATGGAAAATTCAAGATATCAATGGCGGGCAGTAAGAATAGAAATAGTTTAAACCTAGCATCAATCTAAATAGATCTTTAAATGAAAAGCAAATGTCATAAAGAACTCTTGAAACAATGAAAATAATAATAGCTAATGGTTGGGGACCACTTCCTATATAGTAGGCACTAAATGCTCTACCCGTATTAATTGATTTAATTCTCGTATCTTCTGAGGTGGGCACTTTTAGAAACTCTAATTTGAAAAATGAGGAAGCTGAATATAGAGAGGTTAAGTAATTCTCCCAAGGTTATACGCACATGAACCCAGGAAATCTGACTCCAGAGCTTGTGTGGCCAGTTATACTCCTTTCTTTTTCTTTCTTTTTTTTTTTTTTTAATTTTTTTTTAACATTTATTCATTTTTTGAGACAGAGAGAGACAGAGCATGAACGGGGGAGGGGCAGAGAGAGAGGGAGACACAGAATCTGAAACAGGCTCCAGGCTCCGAGCTGTCAGCACAGAGCCCGATGTGGGGCTCGAACTCATGGACCATGAGATCATGACCTGAGCCGAAGTCGGACGCCTAACCGACCAAGCCACCCAGGCGCCCCTATACTCCTTTCTATATATACTGGAGGGAGAGGGTAATAAAAATAAAAGTAGCCATGGGGTGAATCTTGCAAATCTGTGTAAATAAAGATTTGCACAGGAGAAAGTTCTGGTGGATGTTCAATCAAGATACCTTCCCACAAAAACACATAATAATCTTGAAAGAAAAAAATATTTTTTAATGTTTATTTATTTTTTAGAGAGAGATAGACAGAGTGCAAGTGCAGTGGAGGTTGGGCAGAGAGAGACGGGGACACAGAATCTGAAGTAGGCACCAGGCTCTGAGCTGTCAGCACAGAGCTCGATGGGGGCTTGAACCCATGAACAGCGAAATCATGACCTAAGCTGAAGTTGGACGCATAACTGACTGAGCCACCCAGGTGCTCCAAGAATAAAAAATAGTTTTAAAGTTTGGGTTATTTGACTTAGGAGTGCTACCTCTGTAATTATGTCCTAAGAAATAATTAGAAATATACCCAAAGGATATTTTGTACAAGGATATTTATTGCACAATGACCAACAATTTATAATTAGTTCAATTCAATAACTTTTTTTTTAATTCAATAAAATTTGATGCTAAACATTCATATGGCAGAAAAACATGTAGTCATTCACACTATACCATGGAGGAAGATCCAGAGACATGAATTAGGATATAGATTCAGATCCAAATTAACAATGAATTGAACACAATGGACGTTTCCTTTTCCCTCACGCAGAGGTCTGGAGACGGTCAGTCCCGGGCTTGCAGCGGCTCTGCTCCATGAGGTCACTAAGGGACCCAGCCTCCTTCTATCTTGTTGCTCTGCCTCTGTACAGCATGGTACAAGGCCGCCCACATTTCATCCTCATTCCCTGAGAGGTAGCTGAAAGTGGCCAAAGAGAGCAATGGAGGGCATGTGTCTTTTAGTGCAACATTTGGAAATAGTATATACATCACTTCCACTGGTTAGAACTGGGTCACATGGCTACCCCCTAGCTGCAAGGGAATCTGGGAAATGTAGTTTTTTTTAAAAAAAATTGCTGCTAATCATCAAAAACTTGGGAGGATTCTGTTAGTAGGGGGAGAATGGGAGAGTGGATGTTGGAGAGCAAATAGCACCCTTTGATTCAGCACAGAAAACAGTTTTACAACATATCAAATGAGAAAAGCGGGAAATAAAACAAGATCAGTTTTACATGTCTGCATGTACCCATACAAACAATTCTTCTCCCCTCACCCCCCCATATAAACAGTGGTTATCTTTGGGGTTGTAGATGATTTAACTTTTCTTCTTTGTGCTTTTATTGTGTTCTCCCAATTTCCTACAAATTAACTCTCTGCCCCATAGTCAGAAAAACTCAGCATAGATACATTAAAAGAAGTAATTTAGGAGACAAAGCAATGTGTGTTGTGTCTGAGGCCACCTCTCCTTTCTTCTCTGACTTAGCTCTGCTGGGCCTCTTTTGTTGGTGGATTTCTCATTTCTCATGCAAAGGGATGGCATTGTCTATTCTATGCCTCAGATAGGAAAGCCCAGAGTGGGTTGTCAGTGAGTTTATTTTAGTGTGATGCAGGCACTTTTCTGCCAGGAATACAGCCAGCCTCAAACGTGGCCTTCTCCTTCAGGGGGATAATTAAGAGCAGTTCTCTGGTTCTCAGGAAGGAAGCACGAGCTCCTGCACAGAGATGGGAAACAAAGGGGTAGTTCAACAGAGGATGGCTCTGGAGGATGGTGCGGGAACCGCGAAGGAGGAAGTGCTGAAGAGGTTGTGCTGCGCAGCCCTCCTGGACCTCCTGGAGCCTGAGACGTGAGGGGTTTGGGCAAGACCTGCTTCTCCCTGGGTTCTGGCTTCTTACCTGATCTTTCCCAGAGCGGGGACAGTTCTGACTCCTCAGCGCTTCGTAGGATTGGTTGTCAGCTTGGCCTTTGGTCTAATGACAGTGTCTCAAGACTCCACAAAAACAGGGCGAGGGCCTCCTGTGTGCCAGGCATTGTTGTGGCTGACAGGAGTTTAAGGTGCTGCTCTGCCTTTCACTAACCGCGTGATTGCAGAGTACTCACCTGCTCTGTGCTGCAGTTTCCTCACCCCTGAAGCAGGACAGTACAAACCCTACCTCACAGGATGGGTAAGAGGATGAACTGAGCTGAGGCCTGTGAAGTGCCTAGTGTGTGTCTGGTGCGGACGAGGACACCGGATTAGTTTGCTGGGGCTACCACAGACCCGGTGGCTTAACCAGCAGCGCATCGCACAGCTCTGGGGGCTGGAAGTCTGAGATCAAGGCGTTGATGGGGCTGGTTCCATCTGAGGCTGTAAGGCAGCACCTGTTCCGGGTCTCTCTCCTTTGGCAGGTAGGTGGCTGCCTTCTCCCTGTGGCTCTTCATATTGTCTTCCCCCTGTGCCTGCCTGTGTCCAGACATCCCCCCTCTTAAAAAAAATACCAGTCTTATTGGGTTGAGACCCACTCGAAAGACTTCATCTTAACTGAATTACTTCTGTAAAGATCCTATCTCCAAATAAGGTCACATCTGAAGGTGGGAGGAGGTTAGGATGTCAGCCTATGACTTTTGGAGGGAGGACAAATTCAACCTGGAACGAGCAGCTCTAGGGTCTAGAGCAGAACACTGGAAATCTCGGTCATTATTGTCACCAGGTCTTTGTGAGCTTTGACATGTCACCCTGCCCCAAGCCATGGCACTGATTTCCTGGAAAAGGGGACAGCAAAGTCTTTCCTACCTCAGACACGATGGTGACACTCCTGTCCGTCTCCCCGCGCTCTATCCTGGACAGGTCAGTGTGCCAACAGTCTCTGGAGTGCTGGCCAGCTTCTGCCCTCTAGGGCCATTCCTGTTCAGCAACTTCTCCCTCCTCCTAGGAGGCTGAAAATTTCATTTATTATATTCATTTACTTAACCACCACTTCTATCATGCTTACAATGTGCCAGACATTATTCTAAGCGCTTTACAAATATTAACTCATTTAATCCTCCTAACAACCTTATGAGGCAGGTACTGTTATTACCTCCTAGATGAGGAAATGGAGACACAAGGAAGTCCTATAACTCACCTGAGACTTCATGATTAGCAAGTCGTAGAGCTTGGCTTTGAAGCCCTGTGGAGTTTTGTTCTGAACAGCTACACTACAAAAAGGAAGTCAAGTGGCAGGACTATAAACTTTAGAATCAGAGAAATGTGAACTTGGATTCCAGCTAAGGGGCAGTAGAAATTTCCACCACTGCCTGTTTCGTCTAAACCTTTTCTGAGAAGAATGGGCTCATCCTGTACTTCTCTTCATCACATTCCCTTGTGTCATGCCAGGCTCAGCTGATTGGACTGGGGTGGACATGTGACTTAAGGACACCCCATCTGTTGGCTAAGACCCATGATTTGGATGCCCAATCAGATTTCATTCTCAGACATTTGGCTAAGATGCTTGAGCAGTGACCATGGGAGCTGAAACCTTTAGTCAAAAGGTGTTGTTGGGCTGGAAGGGTCCTTTTGGGTCATGTGCACTCCGGGGTTAGAAGGCTCTGGAGGACAGGTGTGGGCAAATGGAGGACTGCGTTCAGAGATGGAGAGAATGGAACAGGGCACAGAGAGATACAGAGATCCCTTGTACTAGGGTAGAGATTGTCCCCAAGACACACACACACACACACACACACACACACACACACACACACACTTGGTGCTTCTCCCCTTCATTGGGCAGGCACCCCATCCCTCAATCCCTCAAGATCCTGTGAGTGCTGGCTGCTAATGCCTTATAGTTGGTCCTTCTCCAGAGAAACCCTTGACTTAATGACTTCCCGGCCACGTTGGTTAGTTCCCCACCCTCAGCCACCAGCTGCCAATGACTGACTTACGTGGGGTACAAAAAGCCAGCTTCCTTTATTCAAGAGGGAACCAACTTTGTGTTTCCATTCATGCTCTTGAGCTCCCTGTGAGATCAGGCTGAAGCTTGGTTTCCACCCAAGCTGGTTTCCACCTTGCTTAGCTCTCTTTTTTCCACTTCCTTGTCCTGCTTGCTTCTCTCTCTTTCTCCTGAAAGCCCCTTCAGTAAGTCATTTACACAAGAATCTCCCATCTCAAGGGCCAGATGGATTCCCAAGAAAAAAAGAGATACTGTTGTCCATAAGATTCGTTTTGTTGTGTTTCCTATCCCAAAATGTTGGGTCATCTACTTTCTTTATAGTAACCCCTCTTTGCCTGAGTTAGCATGAGATCTCTGCTTCTTGCAGCAAAACAAGTCCAAATTGTGTGAACTTGGTAAAGTTAACTCAACCATTCTCAAGTTCACTCCATTAGGAAAATGGTACCCATTATTCTTATGATTTCAGTGCTTGCTGTGGTGACTTACTAAGAGAATGCATGTGACAGCTGCCAACATTGTGATTGGCTTAGAGTAGGCACTCTATTAATGACTTCCCTTTTCTTTCATAATATTCTCTTCCTCCCTGTTGAAGTCAATTCAGGGGGAGCACAAGAAATTACATCAGAGAAATATATCATATATCAGCACGACTTTCAAAGCAACATGGAAATGTGGGTGTTTGGAGAGGTAATGATTTAGAGTCCCAAAATTCCAATTTCAACTCTTTAGCCCATTGCTTCTCAAATTATAATGAACATATAAGTCGCCTGGGGATTTGTTAATATGCAGACTCTGGATGGAGCCCGGGATGCTGCCTTTGTAACAGCTCCAGGCAGTGCCCATGCTGCTGGGCTTTGGAATAGCACAACTTTGAGTAGCAAAACTTTAGTCTGTCTTTGGTTCCAGAGTGATATTTTTTTCTTCCCCAAACAGAAAACCTGAATGGCAGGCTCTTCCCTTTCCGTTTTATTTTGCATGTCTTGTGAGATGTGGTTCTTGCCAATAAGGAGGTCTCAGTGGTTGAGGTGTCCTTTGGAAAGCTGTCCTTTGTAAAGTAGAGCTAAGTGTAGGACATATGGAGGCTGATGGGGGCACTTGCTCCTGGAGAAAGGTGTAGTGGAAAAAGTCAGGGAGGTCTCCTTGGAAGAGATGGGCTATTAGTCTATCACTCTGTGTAGATACTTCCTGATTCCTATCTTTCTGCTCCTTTAAGCAAGGACCACACACTAAAAACACAGGGCTGCTGTGATGTCACTGTTGCCTGCACTCTGGTCCAGGTGCCCTGCCATCTGAACAAGACTGTCCACACCTGAGCCCAGCATATCCCTTTGGTCATGGCCTTGGGCCTCCCGCTCCCTACATGTTAGAAATCCTAGCCTGCCTGTCCATGATTCAGGGCCTGTTTTTACACTGCATTTATAAAGGGAAGTTCAGGGAGTTCAAGATACAAGAGAAAAATCTGTGTTATTTCTACAACATTTACTGCAATCCCCCCTTTTATTATAATCCTGGACAAGTCCTTGCAAACATTCCCCTTTCCACACTGAGATTAATTTTCCTTATTCATGGCTGCCAGCAACGTAGGTAGGTTTCTTCCATCTGCTCATTTTTCCTTTGCCATTCTCCTTTTTTTGCCCCTCTTCTTCCCTCAGGGTTCAGAGAGTGGAGGTGTTGTCTCAGAAAGGCCACTGTTGGCTGGAGTAGGGGGAGGGAAGTCTGTTGCTAAGCCATCTTCTGTTGGCACATCTGGGAGTTTTCACTTATAGTCTAGAAGTAACTGGACAGAGAACAGGTCCTTAATTGATGAGTCCTTTCCTTATTTTGAGAATGTGCCAGAGATGTGCCAGGCCCTGCTCCCGGTGTCACGGACACAGCAGCAGTAATCAGGCAGGGTTCCTAACCTGACACACTAGCTGGGCATGTTACACGTTCCTTATCAGTGGGGGCACCTAACACACACACGTGTATATATACACATGCATATACACACACTGATCTTCACCCTCCTCAGTCTCACTGTCTTCAGGGAACGGCCTCTGTCCCAGGCCCAAGGAGAACAAAAGAAATTCCTAGAAACATACCTCACACCGACGAGCATGGCTATTATCAAAAAGATAAGAAATAACAAGTGCTGACAAGGATGTGGAAAAAAAGGGAACCTTGGTATGCTGTTGGTGGGAATGTAAATTGGTGCAGCCACTGTGGAAAACAGTATGGAGGTTCCTCATTTATTTTTAAATTTCATACAATCCAGCAATCCCACTTCTGAGTATATATCCAAAGGAACTGAAATCAGGATCTTGAAGAGATATCTACACTCCCAGGTTCATTGCTTTATTATTCACAAGCGCCAAGATAATGAAACAACCTGATGTCTGTCAAAGGATGAATGGAAAAAGGTGTAATATATAGCAATATTATTCAGCCTTAAAAAAGAAGGAAATCCTGCCATTTTTGACAACATGGATGAACCTGGAGGATATTATGTTAAGTGAAATAAGCAAGACAGAGAAAGACAAATATTGTATGATCTCATTTCTATATGGAATATAAAACAGCCAAATTCATAGAAGTAAAAAGTAGAATGAAGGTTGCCGAGGGTGGGGGCAGAGGGAAATGGGGAGATGTTGGTAAAGGGGTACAAAGTTTCAGTTATGCAGGATGAGTAAGTTCTGGAGATCTAACGTACAATAGTATGACTCGCTATATTGTGTACTTGAAGTTTGTTAAGTAGATCTTAAGTGGGCTCACCACACACCAAGAAGAAGAAAATGGTAACCCTGTGAAGTGATGGACATGTGAATCAGCTTGACTGTGGTGGTCGTTTCACAAGGTATCTGTATATCAAAACATCAAGTTGTACACCTTAAATACATACAATTTTAATTTGTCATTTATACTTCAGTAAACCTGTTTAAAAAAAAAGCTAATACACTTCAATAACTTAAATCTGGAGACATTTTGAGAACAAATAAAGTGAGAGCCACAGGGAAGGTTTGGTATCATCAGTCAAAGAAGCCAAAATGCTGGGGACTTACTTGATGTGGGAGAGGAGACAAGCATCCCCTGGAGGATCTGGCGCCTCGGAGGAAGAGTGCTCTTGATAGGTGGCCATGAGTTAGATCTGGACACGGTGTGCTTAAAGACAGAATTCCATGCACCACAAGGAGAGGCTCTTGCCTGAAAACTGATGGTGAATACAGACAATGCTCCAATCCCTGTGGAAAATGATTGCACTCAGCTCCCTAAATTCTGTGTTTCTCCATATTTATATATGCTGTTACCCAGTGAATACCTGATTAAGGAATGCAGCTGCCAAATGAATACATTTGTTGCTCATCAAATGGCACCATAAAGCCAGCGATGATGGGGCTTATTAAAAACCTTCTTTCACTCAGTGAAAAATCCCCCACATGTCCCAGCCAGTCTCAATATCGCAGCTAATGAAATGGGTAACCAATACACAAAGAGATGTATTCAAGAGCAAATTAACTGCCTCAGGAATATGCATCATAAAGATTGCAGCCTGGAAAATAAATAGACAGTGTATTGGACAAATTGGCCTCGTGTTTAAGTGTTGATGGGTTGGAAATATTGGTTTAGCTTCTTGATAGAAGCAGGCAGTATGGGATCCTGGAAGGCAAACATTAGCAATGAAAAATCAGGCTGGGGACCTTCTAATTAGCTAGAACTGGGGAAAGGTGTGAGGAGTGACAAACATTTATTGAGCCACTTCCTGAGAGCCAGCCAGGCCTCGTGCTGGCCCTTTATGAATGTTGCCACTTAGTCCTTTTGTCGCCCAAAAAGGTAGGAGCCCTAGATTTTTGGCTTCACCTACCTGTGACCACATGATGAGATTACACAAAGAGATTTTGTTTTCTCTGTCTGTGCAAACTATTAGTGCAAAGCTTCTATCAGATTCTTTAAAAATACCTCCTTTAAATTGCCCCTGGGTACTACCAGTCTCCTGAGCCCTTGCTCATGATTAAAAAAATTTTTTTTCCCTTTGTTTCTTCTGCTCCAAATTCTTGTCCTGCTATCCCACTGCCTACTCTGCCTTGATTCTTTTCTGGGAAGCTTCCAGATCAAAGGGAAGCAGCAACCTGAAGGCTGAATGACCATTCCTACTGTGGCTCCTCCAAGACCCGAGGTTGAGTATTAACACTCGTATCCCAGTCTCTAGGTGCAGGAAATACACACACACACACACATACACACACACACACACGCACACACACACACACTCACACTCTAAGGGGGAAGGCAGTAGTGTGGGTTTCAAGTCATGTGGATGTGGGCCCTGTGATCTGGGACAGGCTACCTGATTCCCTTGAGCCCACAGGAGAGGTAGATGATACTGCCTTCCTCAAAGGTCAGTTTGGAGGAACTGATGAAATAACGTGTAGAAGATTCTAGAGTCCTGATCTACTGCATGATTTTCATAGGCCTTCCTTCTTTCAAGAAGAGACAGCCATGGAGTTAGTTGAAGGGAAGGTCACTGCAGCTGTGGGGCCCTGCCTCCCTATGAGGGACTAAATGAACTGACTTAATGTGCGGGGAGACCACAGGGAGACAACACCAGCAGCCCCACCTGCTGGAACATGTGCCCTCTGTGCTTGCTTGGGCAGCATTTTCATGATTATGCTTATTGTTTTATATTAATATATTTAATATAATGTTATTATATTTCATTAGTTTGAGCCTGATTTTTATGATTGTTTTAAAGAAAAACTAGTGAATTGTTTAGACATATCCCCTGATCCATTACAGGCTAGTCAACAGTAAATTTCCATTTGAGGTTAACAGACTCTGAAGACCTGTAAAGGGGCTGTGCACCTCATTTATTTGTTGGTGCATGTTCTAGATTGGGCTCCCCCAGAAGCAGACAAAGATATGCATGGGAGTAGTTTTTCTGGGAGGGGATCTGAAGAGGCAACCAGGAAGGTTGGACAGGGAAGGGAATGTATAGGCTGTCTTACTGAGCAGGTTACTGCCATTGGCCACTGGGAACTCCTGATGGGCAGTTTAGAACATACAGCATGGTTATGCCCCCCGAGGGCCGAGGGAGCCGGGGTGTTTTTGCGCTAACTTTGGTGAGTTGTTGCTTGAAGGCTATTCCTGGGGACATTTATTCTCCAGCACTTCTAGCCTGCACACAGGGGATACTTAAGGGAGGGATGCAGGTACTTGCACTAGGAAGCCATCACCTTGCACAGGAGTGGCGAGTGCCGAGGGGATGTGGGTAAACGCTGATGGTGTCTATGCAAACTTAAAAATCTGGGGTCCATAGCACATCCTACATTTTCAGTAATGTGTTTCTGTATTTGTCTGTCTTTTGCTACAAGCTATGAGCTGTCTGAGGACAGAGCCATCTCTTGTTTTCATCCCCACTGTCCTGCAAACAACTGCTGACTGACTGACTGAATGATTGAGGGAATGAGCAATTGAAGACTTGAAAACACAACAGGACTGAGATTACAAATCAAATGCCTGCAAGAGCCTGGAGGGTCATGAGTCAGAGAGGCAAATATAGATCCTGCTTTTGAGATGCTCAGAGCCCAGGGGAGGCAGACCCTACTCCATGACAACACAAATGTTTAGGGTCAGTGGCATTCCTTTACCTCCTGGGCATGGAGCTTGACTACATTTCCCAGACTCCCTTGAAATTAGGTGAGATCATGTGATTGAGTTCTGACCAATGGAATGTGGGCAATATAGACCAATTCCCATCATGGTTTGCAAAATTTCCTATGCATTTCTCAACTTTCTCTCCTTTTCACCATCCACTGGATACATGGAGAGAATTCCAAGCACTGAGAGGAGGGTGGAGCCACAAGAGGGAAAGAACCTGGGTCTCTGAATGACTGCCCAGAGGAGAAATTTCCACAATTCTAACTGACCTGTCTTGTATCCTGATGTCACTGAAATGGGTTGTTTTTTACATCAGTTCCCTGGTCTGACTGACATAGTGCCCTAAGGGAACATGTCAGGAAGAATGCTTTGGGAACTCCTTGGCCTTCTTAGAGGAAGGCTCTCTGCTGGGGGAAAGGTCAGACTCCTACTCAGAGTTCATTAAGGAAGCTGTAGGCTCTCTGCCAGGACAAGAGAAGTATGGAGCTGGGGAGTTGGGCAGATGTGCTTCCACATATGTTAAATTAAACCCAGTCAAATGGATTTTGTGACGCTCTTTGGGGAGGACAGAAAGAACTTCAGGCAACAATACTTACCCCAAATTGTTGGTGAGAATTGCATTTCTCATCCTCCAGGGATTCTTGGTATGATACATCCCAATGACGTAGGGTCAATTCTACTCCTTCTGGGGTAGTGAAAGACTATGAGTTACTTGTGGAAAATGGTTCTACTTCTGAGAGCCACTTTTCCTGCTCACTGTGTGAACAGTTAACAGTGGCACTGAAGTTCACAAGGCAAGCAAAGATCACTGAGTTTGAAGCTCTACCATCAACTTCTTTCCTGCCCTGGGAGATCTGGGACAAAGAGTGTATATTCTCCTCTTGGTGCATATCTGCTTCAGAAGGAAAGGGGAAGTGGTTCAGTACCTCATCATTTGAGGCGAATGTGTCCAGCCTCTTTGCTGAATGTTTACATTATCTGTATGTAGAGAAACCAAGAGGAGAATTCAGAGAATATGGTCCTGCTTTCCTCAAGGATCATATTACAAGATTCAGCAACTAAGTGAGGCTCACCCTCATAAGATGAAGGTTCTCAGAGACTTCAGAGCCTCAGAGCCTCAGAGCGTATGGGGGCTGGAGAACAGGTGTGGAAATCAAGGCAGCTCCTGAGGGTAGGAAGCAGAGTCCCTGGGAGATGGGATGAACCCCTATATTTTTAAAAGTTACTTTGTACCTCTGTTCAAGATTTAAGTTCCAGAGAGAGAATCCAGCTATAGAAAGCATGAGACAGCACAGAGGACTCCCAGAGACATTTAGTCTTGTAGGGCTCCCCAAAATTTTCTAAGGAGATGCTCAGTTTTTGCTGTTGCTACTGCTGGCCGAGAGAAGGTAACCTTTGCCATTCTCATAAGAGTCATTATAGTCTCTAGGTGTGCTCCCCAACCCCCTGATTATTCTGGACACTCTGCCAACAAACCAGTAAAGTGCAGCTGTAGTGCCCTTCTGAGTGATGGCTGTGAACCTGGGAGATCCAGAGGTGAATTTTCTAGACATAGCTCACTCAGCAGGTCCAGGCATCGGTGCTGCCTGAGGTCTATTCCTGGGTGGGAATTGGCTTTAGTCCTATTTGATTCTTCCTTCCCCCAACAGGCAAACAGCTCATCATGTAGGGCCTTTTTGTTACAGATTGTGACAGCTCCACTGCCAGGTACCTCTGTGTCTCTTAAGATTCAATAATCCCTAAAAAATAATAATAATAAAATAAAAATAAAAATGAAATAGTCCCAAGGCAATATTTGAGCCTAGACGTGAGAGTGGTCGGGGTGGTGATGGCCCCTGCCCATGATGAGAGAGGGGCATCTGCAGGGATGTGGGTGACCAGATTATTCTGAGAGGAAGCCCCTTTTCTGGGGTCTCCAAGTGACTAGGGACAACAATTTCAGAAGAGCAGCAAATACCAACCTCTCTGAACAAAGAGGCACTGGATTAGCTTGTTGAATGCATCAAAAAGTCTTGAGATCTTAATGTTTCACCAGGGCCTTCTAACACTTCATTGTTTGGTCATCTGGGCTGTGCCATCAGGAGGCAGTCATCTCACTGCACACAGACTAATTTCTGCCTACGGGCCAGGGTGGAGCTTCTAGAACAGAGAAAAATCAAATCAGAGCAAAGTTCGCCATGGGAGGGAGAAGGAGAAGGTTTTAAAAGGTGATGTTTTACTCCCTCTTTAAATGTTCATTAGTGTGCTATCCAAAGGCTTATTTACCTCTTAAGGCATTTATGAAGCGTTTTCAATGTGTGAGGCATTGGAGGGGTGGATGAAAACACACATAAAGTATGAGCCTCACTCCCAAAGGAATTATAAACTAGGGGTAGTGATAATAGGTAATGTTCATGTGCTGTATAGTTTGGAAGGCTTTTTTGGTGAATATTGTAATGCCACTGATTATAAGTACTGTTGAACAGTCAGCATTTTTCCCGAGTGCATCAGGAAACTGAAGCTCCGAGAGGGCAACAATTTGACCAAGTTCATGGTTCACACAGCTTGTCAGAAAAGAGACTAAATTTGAACTTGGATTCTCTGTCTAGATCTCTTGCCTCTTTAGCCAAGGAGACAGACACACATGGTGAAGTGATACGAGGGATTGTATGAATATTAGAAAAGAGGAAAGAGTCTCCAAGATGCAGGGATTTTTTAAAATGTTTTATTTATTTTTGAGAGAGAGAGAGAGAGAGAGCACAAGCGGGGTACAGACACAGGCGATGGGGACAGAAGATCCGAAGCAGACTATGCCCTGAGAGCAGCAAGCCAAGTGCGGGGTTTGAACTCACAAACTGCAAGATCATGACCTGAGCTGCAGTGGGACGCTCAATGGACCGAGCCACCCAGGTGCCCCAAAGATGCAGGAATTTTTAAATTTTTTTTTTAACATTTATTTTTGAGACAGAGACAGAGCATGAACGGGGGAGGGGCAGAGAGAGAGGGAGACACAGAATCGGAAGCAGGCTCCAGGCTCCGAGCCATCAGCCCAGAGCCTGATGCGGGGCTTGAACCCATGGACCGCGAGATCGTGACCTGAGCTGAAGTCGGATGCTTAACCGACTGAGCCACCCAGGCACCCCGATGCAGGAATTTTTAAAGACAGATGAGGTGTACTGGTGTGCTTGGGGTCTTCAAGCAATGAAAAAATTATGGTCAAGCTGCTCTATATGGGAAAATGAGAAAGATTATTTTTTAGAAATTTGAGGAGGAAAAGAGCAAGGAGGAGGAGGACACTGAGGAGGAGGTATGGAGAGAGAAGCCTTCAAGATGGTTTTTGTCTGGAGACCATTTAAGGTGATAGGATAGCTCCAGTGACTTTTAAAAGCAGCCATGCCTAAGTGCTGTTTTATTCACTTGCTGTTTTGTATTATGTGTCTCCTGGCCATGGCCTTCCAACATCTTCGGCAAAATGTTCTACATTCTTGCTTTTTTATCAGTGGGATTTTGAAATTGAAGATGGGATTATTTTCACCTGTGGATCAACTTGGTGTAGAACAAAGATGGCATGTACAGAAGCAGGAATCCAGAGGCTGAGGTGAGCATCCATTCATTTATTCATCCATCTGTCCATCTATCCATCCATCTATCCATCCATCATCATCCATCATCCATCATCCATCCATCCGTCTATCCATCATCCATCATTCACCACCCCTCCCTCCATCCATCAGCCATCCATTCACAATCATCCATCACTCACCCATCCATCTATCATCCACCATCCATCATTCATCATCCATCCATCCATCATCCATCCATCCTCCATCACCCATCCACCCATCATCCATCCATCCTCCATCCATCCTCCATCTGTCCGTCTATCCACCCACCCACCCATTCACTAATTCATTTATTCAAATACTCATTGAGCATCTACCATGTACTTGGCTCTGCTCTGGGTACTGGGGATACTATAATGAATAACAGACAGATACCCCTTTCCCAGGAGCAGCCGATAAGTATGAAAATCAGACCATAGTAAAGCAACTGAATAGATTACCAGGATAATTTCAGACTGTGATAAACACCATGAAGACAATAAAACAGGGTGATGTTATAGAACAGTGGCTCTCAAAGCTTTGCTCCTAGACTAATGGCATTAACACAACCTGAAAACTTGTGAGAAATATACATTATCAGGATCCACTCAGACCTATTGAATTAGAAATTCTGAGGAATGGGACACAGCAATCTGTATTTGAAGCCCTCCAGGTGAATCTGATACATGTTCAAGTTTGAAATCCACTGGTATAGAGTGACAGTGTGGTTGCCTGAGGTAGGGTAGTCCGAGAAGGCTTCTTAGAGGAGGTAACATTTGCATTGAGATCTCAATGATAAGAGTTTAGTTGTGTAAGCCTAGAGATATATCTTCCAGGCAGAGAGAATAGCAAATGAAAAGATCCTGAGATAAGATCAAAGTTGGGGGCCTTGGGAGACTGAAAAAAAAAAAGGCCAGTATGGTTGGAGTGTCATGTACAGTCATGCAAATTCATGATGACAGACAGTGCTAGGAACGTTCTGGTTGCTCTTTGGATATTCAGTCTCTTTTTTATAGAAATGTGATCTTTGCACATTTGCATTGGAAGCTACATATTGGGATTCTTTTTGAAAGTAAAATAATTAATTTAAATCTTACTAGTAATACATATATAAATTTTCCTCATAAATGGATTTCTTGGCTTCTTATGAAGCTGCAGTTTGTCTTGGGAAGATTGCAGTGGGCTAGGAGGCAAGAGGATTGGGATCTAATTCTGTCACACTCTGTTCACTGCTGCTGACCCCATCTGCAGGGTGAGGAAGGAGAGCTGGTCTGTCTCCTGAAAGAGAAGACTGCTGGCATCTTCTTGAGGAGCAGTCTAGTTGTCCTTCAGCCCCCTCACCTCCTTTTCTTCTTGCTGATTTGACCTTGGATGTATGTGCCTGGGGCAGGGCAGGAGGAAAGAGGCAAATGGGTTCCCTTGGAATTACCACCTATGTCAAATGGTGTTTTGGAAATCTGCTTTGAATATACAGTAATTCTGTGAGCTGAATTCCATGCTCTCAGTGGCAGTTTTCTTCATAGTTATTGCTCTGCTGCTGAACCCAAAAGTTTTATTTCTTGCAAACAGACATCTGACGAAAAGAATAGTACACAGAGCTGCACAATCAGGGGCATGGCATTTGGACTTGACGCTGCAGGATTGGGGAAGGAAGGAAGGGAACAACCTGGATCTTCTCCAGGGAGGCTGTGAAGTGCATTGGGAAGACTCTTGGGTGAATCCTTTAAGCTGGGTGCATTGTCAGGCCTCTCTGAGCCTCTGTTTCCTCCTCTGCAAAATGGGGATGATGCCTCTTATACAGTATTAAATAAGATGACATGTTCCAGGTGTGTGGCACACAGTAGGTGCTCAATAAATGTCTGTGCTTGTCTTCCATCCCTCCCCTGGGAGCAAGGAAATGTCTCTCCTCCATAGGCAGTGGCCAAGCCCCTCTTTGCCTACAACTCTCCTGGTTTGTTTGCTTGTGTAGTAATTAGGCACAGCAGCTAAGAGTATTCAAACCTGCAGCATTATCTTTTCCCCAAGCTGCTTCAGTTGATAGAGGGTTTGGTGGTAGATGACAGCTTGTTTATCCAGGGAGGCTATAAAATATTCTGTCGAGTGAACACACAGAAAAGCTCATTTGTCTTGTCTTTTGTCTCCACAGCTACATAGTTCAGAAGGGATGCTCTCGTCCCATCTTACTGACTGCTTGCTCCTCTGAGCATGCTCACAGACCCTCTTCTGCCCACCCTGGGCCCTCCCTCCCACCACGCTACCTCTTAATAGCATCCATCATGATGCCTCTATTGACCACTCCCAACTCAGACTGCTCCCCTGAGCTTTATACTGGACATTACCGCCTGGATGTCCACAGGCCTGTCTGCTCCCTTCCCTTGCTGCTTCTCTTCTCTGGATCTCAGCCCTCAGTGGCACTGGCCACCCACCCTCCCTGAGCCTGAAGCCTGGGAGTCCATCTTGGGCACCTCATTCTTTCTTGCCACCATATCCCTTCACCCATCAGGTCCTGTCCACGTTCTCTCTCAAATCTCTCTCCTGACTGTCCTTCCACTCAGCCCCAACCACCAACCCCCCGTGGAGGGCTCCCCCTCCACCCCCCGTATGGCTGCAGCCAGGGGTCCGGTTCTGGAGCACACACTGAGGTGTGTCAGGCCTGCAGTCCTGAGGACAGGTGGAGGGAGGGATTTGTGATCATTCCCAGAGGCCGTGGGGTGGGGGATGGGGACATAGGAGGTTGAGGGGGTGAGGCAGGAAAAGAGCTCAGGTTTTTGAGAAAAACAAATAAACCAAACCAAGCATTCTGGCCTTCAGTGCTGGTCCCAGCACATGTTAGCTGTGTGATTTCTGACAGCATTTAAAAGCTCTTTGGAGCCCAATTTCTTCAGTTCTGAAAAGGCACCTATCATTCCTACCTCAAAAAGTTGCTATGAAGTTTGGATGAATGAACCCATTTATATGGTAGATGGTAGAGGTTTGATCAGTGTCAGGCTTTTCTCCCTGTCTTTCACTTTGAACAGTACTTTGTAGTTCTCAGCAGTCTTTCTTAGATCATTCATTCATTCCATACATGGATTGTGTGCCTAATATGATCTTGGCCAGTTATGGTGCTGGGGTGTAGCAGAGACAAGACAGGCTTAGTTCCATATCCCCTGGAGTTTACATTTTTGGTGGGGAAGACAGACCAAAAGCCGGTAACACATAAGTAATATAATATCAGGTAGTCTTAAGAGCCATGATGAAAAATCAAGCAAAGTAAAATAGGAGTGATGGGGACTGGAGAATCCCTGGAGCTGAGATCTGTGGAAAGGAGTCAATAAACAAGCCAAAGAATAATTAAAATAATTTACTGACTGTGGTAAGTGCTGGGAGGGAAGTGAGCATGGTTATGTGACACCACAGGCAGGTTGACAGAATTAAATACTAAAAGGGTATGGGAAGTGACTGGTATGACGATAAGTGACAGACATTCAATGATGCATTCTTTCCCCCAACGGCTCTCTTTCCTGTACCTTTAATCTCTTCCTCTAGTGGATCCCTCCCACCAGCATTTACTTGCATGAAGGCTTCTTGTGCTTAGAACATACCTCTCTGCCTCAAACTCCAGGCTTTTCTCCAGCTGTGATACTACCTGATCCCCTCCAGAGCAGACCTTTCCAGAGTTGTCTACACTTCTAATCTCCACATCAACTCCTCAGTTCATCCTTCAACTCCATCACTCTGGCTTCTGCCCCTAGAAGGATTCCAGAAACTGCTTTCTCTGCAGTCACCAGTGACTTCCAAGGTCATGGTCACTGTACCCTTTGAGTTCTCGCAGCCTGTCTCCTGGCCATATTCAATATCATTCTTTCTATAGGTCCCAACATGCACACCACCTCTTCAACTTTGTTTCCCCCAACTCTCCTTACTCCTCCTCAGGCTTCTTTGCTGACTTCTCTCCCCCTGTTGGTTCCTTAAATGTTGGAGTGTCCCAAGGTTCCATCCTGTGTCCCCTTCTCTTCTCTCCCTATACATTATCCCTGGGTAAGGGTTCAAGTCTCCCAAATTCCTATCTTCGGCCCAGTTTGCTCACCTGAACTCCTGGCCTATATTCTCAATTCATTTTTGGACGCCTCCACTTGGAAGTGCCATGGACATCTTGAACTCAACAGTTCTAGACTGGAATTCACCAACAACTTCCTCCACCCACCCTGCTCTTCTAACCTGCCCATGTTAGTGGGTTTCACTAGTACCCACCTGTAGCACAAGGCAGAGCCTTGGAATTCACCAGTTCCCCTTGAGCCCTCCCTCACCCCCATATCTGCTGGCCATCAAGTCCTGTGGATTTTGCCTACTGAATGCTCTCAGAAGTATCCTTCTGCCACCACTTCCTCTGCCCCCTCCCTAGCCCAGGCCTCCAGCACCTCTTGTCTTGACCACTGCAGAGTTTCCTCTTGGTCTCCACTGTTGTCCCCTCTGATCCATCCTGCACACAGCAATCGGAGTGATCGCTCAAACATGCATACCCGATGGTGCTCACTCTCCTGATTAAAGCCCTTCAGGGCTCTTCCTTCAGTGTTCCGAAGCCCAGAGAGGAAGAGCAATTTGCAAAGGCTTCCCAGCAAGTCCAGCGTGCTTCATACTAAAGCAGAACAGCTCTCCTCTTAGCCATGATTGGAAGGAAACGTGGCATCAGCAAGGACCCTTCCCCATAGATTTGGCTCTTTCTGTTGCTGAAATCAGAAAGATGAGCAAGTGGTAAGTCTTTCCGGAAAAGGGTTGGAAATAATGCCGGATCTCTTTGCCTTTGCCTTGGACTTCTGAGGCTGAGGCCCTGGTGTCACATTGGCTTTTTCCGTCACCATTCCAGACCCCTTACAGTTCTGCCTCAGCTTTCTCCTGTGCCACCTCTAATACAGATCCTCACCGACAGGCACTCCTGTCTGCCGTCTCTGACCTGAAATAGTTTGAGTTTCTCAGTGGCTGTTGGCACAACCTGCCTGGGCATAGGTCTGGCTAATATTTGAGAGTAGGAGTACTCAGGCAAGGTGGCAAGTCCTTGTACGCTGAGCTGAGATGGGGTTGATGCCAGGCCAGGGTCAGTCAGTGAGCCTTTGGCCACAGACTGGACTGTTAACCAGGTCATAGACTAAGGCCCTGACTCTGGCCACAGCCTGATCTTGGCTGTGGACAGGATCCTGACCCTGGACCCAGAAACAGCTCCGACCCTGCTTCTAGACTTAGCCTTGATTCTGGTAATAGACTGAGCACTGATCCTCATCTAAGACTGAGCCCTGACCCTTGCCACAGACTGAGCCTTGATCCTGGTCCCAGACTGAGCCTGACTCTACTTCTAGACTGAGCCCTGATCCTGGTCCCAGGCTGTGCTCTGACCATGGACTAAGCCCTACCCACCTCACAAACTAGACCTACAGCTGGGGGCTCATGGTGAGAGTGTAGCCAACTCAGGGAAAAGCTGTCCCTTTAGAGGAAGGGGCAGGAATGACTTTTCCTGGGAAAAGCAGAACAGGCTCAGGCTCTGGCGTTGTTACACTCATGGGTTTGAGGGATCACAGACCACAAAAGAGCCAGGCTCAAAGGACTGCTGCAAAATCACATCTGGCAGAGCTTCCCAGCCATTTTAGCTCCCAAATAATGGGGAGATTATTCCTGTGGCTATCCATCAGGCTGAGATTGAGAACATTTCAGTGAGAAGATGCTTTAATGACTCTTCAAGGATTTGGGGCCTAATGAAGCACACATCAGAGGACAATTTAATCTTTCCCTCATAAAACCCTCACAATAAGATCAACTTCAGAATCCAAATTCATCCTGACATAAAAATGTAAGATCAAGACAGTCCCGGATCACTGATAATTGTCTGGGGCTAATTGCTGTGGTCTCGGTGCAGGGGAGGGGGGGGGCTTGGGAGAAGCCAAGGGAAGGTGGATGTGGTAGAGGGCATCCTGGGACATGCTGGGTTGTCCCCTGCGAGGCCTTTGGAAGGAGGACAGTGACACTGGAAAATAAGATAGGAAAGGTAAGTGTGAGCAGTAGATGGTCCTGCTTCCTCTGGTCCTGTAAGGTGGACCTTTTCTCCCCCAATCCCTCTCCAAGTGGGCTAGTGGTCAGCAGATATGCCACAAACACCTGACTCTCAGTGAGCCATGAAGGGGCCAGGAAACCTCTGCTTCCAAGCCAGAAATGTAACAAATAGAGCTTAAGAGAGCTGCTAGGGAGAAAATGAGAAGGAGGCTATGATGGAACGATCCAGGCATGTGTGGGCTGGATCATCATCCTTAGAACTGGCTCACCAGCTCTCTGAGGGTAGAAGCAGAGCACTATGAGTGCAGGCTCCCCTTGTTTCTTCCCACACCTTGCTGCTACCTGGGGTCACACACATCATCAGGCCCAGCTCATCACGAAAGCAACACCACCTTCTTCTCACAAATGCTGAATTTTTGCCCATGTCTTTAGTTGCAGAGATTTTTTTTTCCAGAAATGGGTTTTGATGTGAATGAACAGAGCCCTGCCATTGATTTCAAAACATATTTTATAATATAGTAACAAAATAGGGAAACATATTTTATAATAATTAGATGGAAAAAAAATCAAGCAAATTCAGTCAAGCCCTGGTCAGTGCGTAGTATAGTCATTTATACTAAAATTACATCCATAATGTACTGCAGAGTCAGAGAAGGTACAAGACAAAGTAATTGGAGCCTCCTCTCATTTTTCTTTGTACTAAAAGAAGATAGCATTCTTTTTCATTCTTTTTTATTTGAGAGAGAGAGAGCGTGCGTGAGCGAGCATATGAGTAGGAGGAGGGACAAAGGGAAAGAGAGAGGGAATTCCAAGCAGGCTCCATGCTCAGTGCAGAGCCCAACATGGGGCTCAATCCCATGACCCCGGGATCATGACCTGAGCTGAAATCAAGAGTTGGATACTCAACCAACCGAGCCACCAGGTGCCCCTAGAAGATAACATTCTTAAGTAAGACACAGACACCTTAATGGAAACAATTAACAGATTTTACTATGAAATGTTTTTTAAACTTAAAAAACTTCTATCCAGTGAAACAAAACCCAGAGTTAAAAGAAAGCAGACTGGGAGGAAATATTTGCAGCATATTTAACCAAGAACTACTCTATCAAATATATGAAGATTTTCTGCAGATCTGTAACAAAAACACAAAGATGCCTTAGAAAATTAGGCCAACTTCTAGAAGAAGAAAGCTGGACTACAGTGGTGGCCATAGAGGTGGGTTGGTCAGATCTCCCTCCAGAAGAACTTTTGGTGGGAGGAAAAAAACAGCTGATTGACAGTCTCAAGCTAAGGCATCTTTGGGTCCACTATGGTGGTCACACTGGGTCGTGCTTCCCCTAGTCTGTTCCCAGCCAGTGACAGAGCCCCTCCACTTTGGAAACCACCCCGCTGGTCTGCTGGAGGCTTTCTCAGAGCAGCACTGTGATCCGAGGATCATCCTGCACAATCCTCCTTCTCCCTCTCCTTTGATAAACATCAGACCTGCATGTGGGTCTGAAAGCTCTCCCATCTCCCCCACCTCCCTTTGTCCCCAGTAAGGCTCGTGCTTGTTCAATCCTGCCTTGGCGTGTGCTTCTCAGAAGACCCCAAATAAAACAATGATAAACCCAAATGTAAAGGATTATTGAAGTACCCTATGTTGTACACCTGAAACTAATAGAACACTGTATGCTAATTATACTGGAATTTAAAAAAATGCTAGTACTTACAATAAGCCTTACTTATAATTAAAGTAGCACATGGGATGCCTGGATGACTTAGTTAAGCATCCGACTCTTGATTTCAGCTCAGGTCATGATCCCAGGGTCGTGAAATTGAGCCCCACATTGGGCTCCATGCTGAGCATGCAACCTACTTAAGATTCTCTCTCTCCCTCTTTCTCTGTCCCTCCCCTGCTCATTCTCTCTCCTTCTCTCTCTCGCTCTTTCCAATAAATAAATAAATAAATAAATAGCACAAATCGCGATGTGATACCATTTGCTACCTATCAAACTACGAATATATTTTTTATGTCTTTTATATAATCTTTATGCTCAAAATGGGTCTCAAACTCACAACCCTGAGAGCAAGAGTTGCATGCTCTACCGACTGAGTCAGCCAGGCACCCCTGACAAATATTCTTAAGGGGTCATTAATACCTTATTTAGTGAGGGGGAACAGAATGAACCTCTTTCTCATACTGTGCTGGTGCCAGGAGTATAAAGTATACATATTCACCGATTCAGCATTTCACTTCTGGGAATCTACTCTATAGGATATATGTGTAGATGTACAAAAACATACGCAGGCATGATGGCATTATTTACACTAGTCAGAAACTGGAAAATAAGCTGAATGCGCATTAATGTGGAATATTTACATCAGTTATGGGGCACCCACACAATATAATTTCCAGCTGTTTGAAAGAAAGAGGTCAAGTATGTGACATGAAAAGATGTTTGTGATGCCAAATTGAATAGAGAGAAAAAAAACCAAGAACTGAAGAATATACTGTGTAATGCCCTTTGAATAGAAAAACCCTTCATTAAATGAGTTTGTATGCATACAAATTGGTGAATCAGTGCAAACATCTGGAAAAGTAGACACTGAATTGCCAAGATCATTTGTCTTTGGGGAGGAGGGTGGGATCGGGTGTAGCTATTAAAGGGGGCCCTCACTTTTTGCTCCATTTCCTTCTTTATTGTTTACATGTTTCAGAGTGAGCATGGATTATTATTTTTAATTAAAATGAGCAATATATAGGAAGAAAGAAAAGAACCCAGAGTGTAACTGCCAGAATGAGGATTGACCCTTTTGGGAGGCCGTGTCCATGTTCCAATCAGTCTGTTCACGGTGCTTGGACCCTCCTGGGAGTGCCCGTTAGTGGCTGTGAACAGCGGAAAAATTTTGCTCTCATCCTTGTCTTTATCCTTTAAAATTACTTTTACAAAACTGTTAGCAGGAAGCGACGTTGTTCGCCTCGATCCTTGCCTCATGAGCCACACCTGACTCTAAATGTTTTCTTACTCTTCAGAAACCCATGCCTCCCTTCCCCCTGCTCAGTCCGCTGACCTGAAGGCCAAATGTGCTACTGCTGAAGATATTGTAGGGCCAAGCTCTCTGGCCTCGGTTTCCTCACCTGTGTCAGACAATGTTGGGTTAAATGGCCTCGGGGTCTGGCTGATGTTTTAGGCACTGGCGCGCAATTGCCATCCTCCACACACTCTGCTCAGCTCAGCTGAGGTATCAGAGAAGGCCACCACGGTCCTCGGTCTGACCTTCAGCCGGCTCTTCCAGCGTCGCCTCGCAGCCCCTGTCATCCAATGTCAGCCACTCTGAATGTGTCTCTGTCTCTGCCCTCCCTACATCCAGCTGCCCAAACTGCCCACACTTTTATGATCTCCTCGTTTGGATTTCCATTGCATTTTCTCTATAGATTGTGTGGTCTGCAGAAGCCAAAATAGCCACTTTGCCCCGCTTCCAATCTGATCGAGCACTTCACATACACTGGTGGGGGGAAAGACCCTGAACCGACAGAGACTCATAAACCCTGAGACAAACCCAGTCTGTTAGAGTCTCCCAGACAATATATCCTCGAATACTTCCCTTAAGTCTGGCCTCTCTAACAAAGACAGGTTTGTCCTTGGGTCCTGCTATTGTGATCTCTGCAGATACTTTTGTGCATATGATCATCGTGTGAGGAAGTTGGCTGTTTTCAAGTCATGAACAAGCGAATGTAAACCCAGCGAGCCAGGGCATTTTGCAGTTGTTTTTCCTGAAATAATTGCTTTGTTTTGAATTTGGTGAGCCAGTTCTTCTGAAGCCTGACTCTCTTGCACTCTTTGCAAGAAAAACATTTTTTTTTCCTTTTCTTTTCTAAATACTTCTGTTTCTGAGTCTTCCTTTGACAGATGGGATAACGTACTACATTGATTCGTGTTGTATTCTTGCCTTCCCTATTCCAAGGTGGAGAGGCTTTTGTCTCTCCTGCTAAGGGAAGCTTGCATTGTAGGATTAAAGGAGACATTGCCTGTAGAAGGGTCTCTTTCCTGATTCTGTTATTTTTGATAACCTAGGCTCACTGAGTACAGGGGGCTCTGCAAAGTGGGGAGGGAGAGAGGCCTTTGGTGGAGATAAAGTAGAACCAAGTGGACAGAACTAGGGGGTGGGAGGGTAGGGAGAGAGACAGACAGACAGAGGAAGAGAGAGAGAGAGAGAGAGAGAGAGAGAGAGAGAGAGAGAAAGAGAAAATTCCCAAAGGCCAGGAAGGACATGTTGTTTGGGATTCTGTGAGCAGAAAGGAATCCTGGAGGTAGTTGGATCAAGACAAGATGACTGTGAAGGGGTTTTAAGATGACTGTGAGAGGGTCCCTGGTGTTGGAGGTACCAGTCTGGGAAGTTTCTTGAGCCCAGCTTGGCATGGGGGCAGCATTGTCATCTGCCAAGAAGGATCCCCAAGGGCTTGGGCAATATCCTAACAAAGGCAACCAGTGGACCTATGGCCACTGGACATCCCTAAAGTTGGCTCTATGAAGATCCTTGTGACCTTCACAGGATCCTGGGGGACAAGAAAGGAACCCCACATGTGAATTTCCTGCCAGCTCTGTAAGCTGGGACTTGAGATAGGTGCAGAGAAAATAAAATTATTGTGACATTTCTTGCCTTTCTGAGCTTAACACCCACTACCATTTCTTCCAGGATTTAGCACCATCTCTCTTGTATTGTCCCCAACCTGTGTTTCCCCCTCTCCCCACACTTCCTGCCCTCCTCACACCCTGCCGCCTTCAGAAAACCCTTTTGTTTGTGTGTCTATCCCACTCCTGATGGTAGGACCCACCTTTATATTCTAATTGTCCACCATGCATGGGGACTTGTACCTAGTAGGTGCTCAAGAAATGTTGATTGATATGAACTAAGTTGCGCTGAATTGTATGTAACCCACCCTCTGCCTCCCAGCCCTACTGCCTGCTTTGTGTCTAGTTAGTATTCAACACGTTTGCAGAACGGAGGAAGGTGACTGCGGTATTCCAAGATGACCGCTTTGGGGGACACAAGATGAACCTGATTGTGTAAGTTCAGGGGTATTTGTTCAAAAGCGTGTTAGTGACCTGGTTTAGTCACGGGAGACTGGTGAGCAAGGGGCCTGCGCATCTGCGAAACGAGCCATTTTATGCCAACCCTTGCACAGGAGCTGGTGCTGCTTGATCAATTAACCCCACGCCCTTGTCTTCCATCTGTGCTTGGATAGAGACGCGCAGCTCTGCTGTGAGCACAGAAGGTAATAGCCATCCTCGGATGGGCCGCGTGTGCACGGGTAGTTGATGGATTCCTGGGATCCAGAGAGAGGGGGAGAAAGAGAGGGAGAAGAGATCTGAAGTCAATGGCTTGCTGTCTGCACCGAGTGGCCGGCCCCACCCGCTGCTTGGGAGGACAGGGGGCATCAGCTGCAGCCTCTTGCAAGGGACACCAGCTGACCAGATGGATGGGGCCTGCCAAGGGCTGTCAGAAAGGCTCGTCCTCTATCCTCAGCCTCTGCTCCACTCTCCTGGCAAAGAAATGAGTCCTGATCTGTGCCTAGGGCCACCCAGACACCTGTCAATTGGTGAAAATGAGCTGCTTTAAAAGATGATGTCTGGCCAGCATGAGTATGCTAGCCTCCGTCTGAATTATTTTTTAAACTTGTTTTTAAATAAATGAGGTTATTGGCTACCTGAGCCCATCATACTAGGAGTCACACAGCCTGGGCTCAGACCTTGGCTCCTCCACTTGTCAACTATGAGCTCTTGGGTTTACTTAGCCTCTCCGAGACTCAGTTTCTCCATCTATAAACTGGGAATAATATTAATATTTAACTCATAGACCCTTGTAGGGGGTTAGCTAAGGTCATCCGTGGGATCGTGTTCACTCAGTGCTGGATGGTCTTTTACAGATTCAGTGGAAACATTGATGTGTTGAGTAGATGATTTCTGGAGATGTTTGGTCTCTGATTATATAGTGCCTTCCTCCTTCAGTAGACTAACAGCTCCGTGAGGATTATAGCTGTGGCTGTCTTGTTTACTGCTGGACCCTGAGAACTTGGCATTGGGAATGGTTCAGAGAAGGTACTCAATAAATATCTGTTTCAGGGAGAAGAGAAGAAAGATGATATGGTCATGAGCCAGTGACCCAGGGAGGGCTGAGGCAGCCCTGAGGATTTGGGGTGGTACGTACTAGGTAAAGGTGTCTGGCCATGGTTATGCTGGAGTGAAACCCTGGAACAGGGTTCAAGGGGCCAGTCAGGAACACTGTGTGCAGAAGGGTGATCTGGAAGATCTCTCACTACTGTCTCACTGACTTGGGTGTGTGGGCAGCAGGCCCAGGCTAGCTCAGCATAAGCATCTATCTGTTTGGCTGGGGCAGAATGCCTACAAGATGGACACCATCTGTAACATACAGGGAACAGTGTCAGCCACGGGATGACAAGTGAGGCCTTCTAGAAACTCACACCAGCTTTGGAGTCATATAAATACGGGTACAGATTCCATTCTCACCTTTGTGCCCTGGGCAAATTATTTAACTCCTAAACCTCAGTCTCCTCCCTATATTCCTAACAGAGGAACTAAAATGCCAGCCCCACAAGATGGGCAATTGAAATAAAGACATAACATGTAAAATGTCTAGTGCAGTGCATAGTAGATGCTTAACAAACACTGGTTTTCTTCCTCCTCCCTTTTGCAGATCACTGAAAAGGCAATAACTCATTTTTTGGGGTCCACTTGAAAGAAACAAAGTACTTTGCAGACGTCTTTATTTAGTGAGTGATGGACCCACAAATTCACTGTAGGAATTCAGTGATTATTTTTGAATGCATGGAGGTTTTAAGTTCCTGCAGCTTCTTTGACTAGAGAGTAAAGCCGGCACCAGCTTCTGACAGTCCCTGTAATTACCTTGCAGTGAATCAAGCTAAGGTTTGTCTTTGTGCCTGAGATTGGTGTGGGCTTTACTGCCCCTCACCCTCCACGCCCACATTTGAAGGTGGCAGCTAATTATGATTTATGGTGCTGTCTGCTTGAAGCTGGTCTGCCTGCTTAAGGTAGGGCGGTATAGGTGGCCCCCTTTCCTGTCAGACAGCATTCAGGAGATTCAGAGATGGCATGGCCCCCATTATTGAAGGGCCCAGCAGCTTTATTATTAAAAATAAATAAAGTCTAGGGATATGCACTAATGCTGGGCTGCTGACAACCTATAATTCTGATGGTGGTGGCAAGATGTATTTTTCTTTCAGAGTTTTGTTAAGAAGTGGTTTCCAAGGGGGAGCTATGTACACTGAGGCTGTGAATCAAAGATATCCTTTTTACTCTGTAGGGGCAGAGAAGGGAGGCCAGATGGGTTCCATAACTAATGGGCTGTGCGTGTACTGAGGTCGTTAACCCTTCTCAGACCAACGGGATTCTAAATACCACCTCCCTGACCTCCAAGAGAGTCTGTCCATCCATCCATCTATTGAACCATCGATCTGACCATTCATTGATCATCTATCCATCCATTTATCCGCCATGATTCCAACAAGTATTTACCGAACACCTTTCTCAAGATTCTGGAGATAATAGTAATAACAACAGCAATGGCAACAGCTAATGCACGCAGAGGTGGATAATATGGTGGCCAGGCTCTAGACTATGCACTTCATCTGATCATCACAACAATGTTTTGAGTTAGGGACTGCCATTATTATCATCATTTTACAGATGAAGAAATAGATGCTTCTAGAGTTTACATGACTTAATTGACCTTTCAATCGAATGCATGGTAGATCCAGGAGAAAGTCCAGTCAAGTTGATTCTAAAATCCATGCTCTTTCCCACAAAACCCCACTGCCTCCCAGTGTCTCCCTTTGGTCTGGGCCAGACCTCACAAGCCAGCATCTGTGGTATGGGTTCATAGATGTCGCCTAGGTTTGTCACTGGAGTCTCCATCTCTCTTTTGGACTACTTTTTTTTTTTTTAATTTTTAATGTTTATTTTTCAGAGAGAGAGACAGAGTGTAAGCAGGGGAGGGGCAAAGAGAGAAGGAGATACAGAATCCAAAGCAGGCTCCAGGCTCTGCGCTGTCAGCACAGAGCCTGACACAGGGCTTGAACTCACAGACCACGAGATCATGACCTTAGCTGAAGTCAGATGCTTAACTGACTGAGCTACTCAGGCACCCCAGTCTTTTGGACTACTTTTGATCAATTCAATGGGCTTCAGAGAGTGGGGTTTCATGAAAATTCTCTCATTCTTCAATAATAACATTACAAATAGTAATAATGGTAGTAACCATAATAGCAGCTAACATGCATTGGGTTATTGCCTCTTAAGTGCTTTACGAGTAGTTAAGTACTTATGCCCTCACATCAACGCTATGATGTTTCTTCATCAAATCCCCTTATTTTATAGATGAGGAAACTGAGGTATAGGGAGGTTAAGCAATTTGCCATCTTTCTGAAAGTCTTCCTATAACATTTGGGAATAGACTTGTCTGCAAATAACAGAAAATTTGTCACTCAAAGGATGATGGTGATGATGATGATGATGATTTTAATCTCACATAACAAGAAGTCCAGAGATAGAGAGTCCAGAGCTGGTGTGGCAGACCAAAGGTGCCATCAAGAACTCAGCTCTGGATTTCCATTCCCCTGTTCTTAATGTGTTGGTGCTTTGGTGGTTGAACTCATTACCTATGGTTGCAAGATGGCTGTTCTATTTCTATTGTCATCTCTGAATGCTCAGGCAGAAAGAAGGGGGTGATATGAAAGCAAAGGCTTTCCCAGAAATTCTCAGTAGGTTCCCACTATATTTCATTGGCCAGAACTGTGTCACACATCCATCTGGAGCTGCAAGAGAGGCCAGGAAATTGACTCCCCCTCACCCACTCCTTTCCAGGCTTTATAGTAGAGGAAGGTAAGAAAGAAAGGGTTGGGTCTGGGTATTGGATAACCTAACCTCCAGTGCCTACCACATTCCCTCATCTATTTTTGTTGTTGTCGCTGGGTGTCTTTATTGTTTTTCAATCTATAACTTTTCCCCTGCATTTTTTGATTTTTCATGACATTGACGTTTTGAAGAGCCCAGGCTAGTTGCCTTATAAAACATTTCACATTGTTTCCTCTGTATTGCTCAGACTTAAAAAGAAATTGAGATATATTCCACATACCATAGAATTCACTGTTTTAAAAATGTATGACTCAGGAAAACATTATGGAAGTTCCTCAAAAAATTAAATGTAGAGGGGCACCTGGGTGGCTCAGTCGGTTGAGCATCCGACTTCGGCTCAGGTCATGATCTCGCGGTCCATGAGTTTGAGCCCCACATCAGGCTCTGTGCTGACAGCTCAGAGCCTGGAGTCTGCTTCGGATTCTGTGTCTCCCTCTCTCTGCCCCTCCCCCACTCATGCTCTGTCTCTCTCTCTCTCTCTCTCTCTCTCTCTGTCAAAACTAAATAAACTTAAAAAAAAAATTAAATGTAGAATTAACATATGATCCAGAATTCCCGCTTCTCAGTACATATCCGAAACTACTTAAAGTAGGGACTTGAACAGATATTTGTATGAAAATGTTCATAGCAGCATTATTCATAATAGGCAAGATGTGGAAACAACTGAAATGTCCGTTAATGGATGATTAGATAAAATGTGGTATACCCATGCAGTGGAATAGTATTCAGCCTTAAAAGGGGAGGAAATCCTGACACAGGCCACAACATAGATGAACCTGAAAGACGTTATGCTAAGTGGGATAAACTAGATACAAAAGGACAGATATTGTATGATTACATTCATATGAGGTACCTAGAGTAATCACATTCATAGAGACAAAGCAAAACAGTGGTTGCTAGGGACAACTTTTAAGAACAGGAGCTTTTACCAGCAAAGTCTGAATTTCTTTTTCTTTAAAAACTGGAAGATCTGGCCTCTCTGGGTCAAGGTTCCCATGGGAAACAATGGCTAGAGGTGATTAGTGACTGTTTCCTTTCGTCAGAGCACTTGCTCTCCAGTTTGCCACAGTCCTCACTACTCTCTGCTGGTTTGATCCAAGTGTTGATAATAGTAGACTGTTGAGTTTCAGAGGGTGGAAGCATGAAGACCACATGAGATATTGTTAAATAGTCCAATGGCTTGGACTTGGGTTGAGGCTGTGAGGATGGAAAGGGCAGATATGAGGGAGTCTGTAATCATAAAAAAGTCATCATCTGGACACGAATAGACCTGAGGGGTAGCAGAATGAGTCCAAAGTCAGCTAAGCTTTTGCAGCCTGGATAGGGAAATTGATGGGGTTGGGGGGCAGGCATTGGAAGGCAGCGAAACTGGAAGGGGTGAGGAAACATGGCATTGGGACTCAATCCTAATCTCCCCCCTCCACCCCAAAGAAAACCCCCTCCAAGGCTGCCCTCGCTTTGTCCATTTCCCAGAGCTGTGCAATTATGCTCTGTAGGATTCCTTTATGTTCTCCTCAGCTGTCCTGGACCTTTGCAAATGCTTAGGCCACCAGGAGCGATGCCAGGAATTGTGGACTTTTCCACAGCTTTGAATGTTGTGTTGCAACTCAGACAAGCCAGTGCTCTTTGAATTTCTTCTCTGCCATGTCCACCTGGGCAGATGCCAAGAGGCTCAGGTGTGGCTTGGGGGATGAGCTTTGGCGCCTGTCCACAGCACCACTCATGGCAGGTTTCCCTGCCAGCACTTACTTACCATCCCTGGGAGCGGGTCCATTGCTTACGGTTGAGGGAATTTTCCTTCTGTTATTTCCTTCATTATTGCTTCTCCTCCATCTGTCCTGTTCACTCTTTCTAGAATTCCAAATGGGCGCTTATGGAACCTCCAGGATTCATTCTATATTTCTCTTCTCTTGTCTCATCATATTTATCTTTTTGTCCCTTTCTTCTGAATTTGGGGGAAATCGCTCACACTGATCTTCCAAATAGCTAATTTGAGTTTTGGCAGTATCCAATCAATTGTTTGGCCTCCACTACATTTAGATATTTTGATGACCATATTTGCTTTTCCTACTGAAAGTATTTTCTGGCTTCAGAGCATTTCCTTCATAGATGCAACATTTGTTTTGTTTAGTCTTGTCTTGTTTTTATGTTTTATTTTGGAACTGTCTTAGATTTACAATAAAGGTGCAAAGATATTACAGAGAGTTCCCTCATACCCTTCACCTAGATTTCCCCAGTGTTAACATCTTGCGATGCGTTTTTGGATCTTATTGCATATATTTAAGAGAGATTTCCTACAGGTTTCTCAAGTACAGTTGCAGGAAAACATTTGGAGAGACTGCAGAATTAGGCTGTTGTTTTTGCCACAAAATATTTTCTTATGGTAGGTGATATTTCTTTATTTTCTTATTCTTTGATAGATTTATGTTTGCCCAAGACTGAGATGGATTCTATCAGATATTGTATGAGTCTCTGCTCAAATATTTCCCAAAGAAAGAGAGGCAGTCTAGTTGTGTGTGTGTGTGTGTGTGTGTGTGTGTGTGTGTGTGTGTGTGTGTGAGTATGGTAGGGTGGAGGCATTTAAAGGGGTGCCCTCCCAGATGGGTAGATCTTTCCCCATGTTCATATTAGTTGTACATTAGTTGAGACAACAGCACTCACCCCTAATGGGCTCCACTGCCCACTCTAGTACCCCACTGTGGCAATGGCCCCACTCTGTTTGACCCACCACCCACATGTTCAGAAAGTTCGGGTTAACTCTCCGCTTAGTTTAGGTCTCTCCAGATCCTGAAATAAGAATTTAAGGGCAACTGGGTCCTGGGCGGCTCAGTTGGTTAAGTGTCTGACTTCAACTCAGGTCATGATCTCGCGGTTCGTGAGTTCGAGCCCTGCATCAGGCTCTCTGCTGTCAGCATGGAGCCCTGCTTCAGTCAGATCCTCTGTCCTTCTCTCTCTCTGCCCCTCCCCTGCTCGTGCACATGCTCTCTCTCTCTCTCTCTCTTAAAAATAAAATAAAAACATTAAAAAACTGTTAAAAAAAGAATTTAAGTGCAGCTAGTTTACTGGAAAGGTGATTTCAGGACACATCTGACAGAGAGAGTGAGGAAGTGAGTCAGGGAAGGAAAGGCAGCCAAGACAAGGTGCATAATCAGGCAGGTTACCTCCAGGGACACCTGCAGCTCATTCCCACCAGGGAACTCTGGGAACCAGTAGAGAGCATGTGCCTCAGATTTATCCCACCTGAGAGGTGAGAGAGTTGGGGTATTTTTACAGAGCCTGCTTCTAGGGGCTTGCTACCTCAAACAGAGTTGGCTCTGTGGTCAGAGAGTCTTCAGACAAAACCTTGCAGGTGCTGGTGGCTGGAAGTCAGGCTGGCGTCCAGGGAAATAAGTAAGTGCTGGGATGAATCTGGGCCTGAGAGTACGTGGGTTCTGTGCTTCCTCTAGACTTGTTGCTATACCCACACCTCACACCAAGTTAAGATTTGCCCCTTGCCAAGTGTCTCACATCTCACCTTTTTCTCCAGCCCCTGACTCTCTGAGCTTTTACTTTTTTTGGTGGGAGGATAAAACAGGTCTAGCAGAGATCTATACTGCCTACTTTCTGGATGGACTGTTTCCTTGCTTGTTTTGAATCGCGAGTGGGCCAGTATCTGCCTCAATCAGGTGCCACCTGCGTCACGTCCCATAGACCTCCCACCAATGTTCTGGCCTGTTGAGAATACCCATCTTTGTCTTCTGACATGGAGGTAGATTCTTCCCTTTTATCAAATTTCTAGATTTCTCTATTCATTTCTATTGGCAGAAAGGAGGAAAGGGATATAAATATATAGGCTCAACTTGGCATCTTAGAATGCAAGTATGACTTATTCCCCAAAGGTATTCTGAATGCATTACCTTGGGGGCATTTGAACTTATGTGTATTTAATTTAATAACAGTTATAAAAAATGGCAGGAAGAAGCAGCTGCATTATTCACTTGGTTCAAAGACCATGCGTGTTTCCCCAACATTAACTTCCTGTACTTAAACTGACAAACCCTGAATAAATGCAGTAATTCCTTTACCTGTCACCATGATCAGCTCTTTACCTCTAGTTGCAACAATTGTATTTCTCATTAACTTGTCCACCGCTGATCCTTTGAGTGTTTGAATTAAAAAAAAAAAAAAAATTGTAAGAAACTATCATAGCTCCTGTAAGAGACTGAAGAAGTAAAGAAATAAGCTATTGTGGTTTTCTCCTGGAGATAAGGATGCTTCTTGGGTCTTGAGCCAAAATTTTGTCCTGTCTTCCTTCTCTGTCGTTGGTGCTAAATCTCACATAAGCTATTTGTAGCTGATGTTGCTCCAACGTGCGATGGGCAGAGTAGGGGAGGCTTTAGTGGGAAGCTTAAGAGAAGATTGTGTGTTTTAGAAGGTCTGGTGTGCAAAGAAGGAAGTTGGGGTTTGAAATCAAGAGTTCTGGAATGACTTCATATGACTTCACAGGACTTTGGCATCATTGGCGGAGTTGAGGTCAGACTGAGATTCTAACATTTCTCTAGTTTTATACCAGAGTGGAAAGTTGTGGCTTCTTGAATGTTTTCGAAAGTGTCTGGCTGTTGGCCAAGCCTCATCTTTCTGGGCACACAGCTCAGTCATGCTTCCCAGCTTCTCTTGCAGTTGGGTGTGGCCCTGTGACTTATTCTAGTTGATGGAATGTGAATGGAGTGATGCGTGTCACTTCCAGGACAGGCCATGCAAGCCTCGTAGCTGTGTCCACCATACTCCACCGTCTATGCCATGTGGGAAGCGTGGAGGTCTTGGAAGCTATGGAAGTGATGAAGATGGCTCCTCTCCACAAGAGAAAAAGAGCCTGGGTCCCTGAATCATCCCTTGGAGGAGAGCCATCTACTGATCCAAAACACCTCTTTAATCTTTATGTGAAGAGAAATAAATTTATATTGGGTCTGAGCTAGTATATATAAATATTTTACAGCAGCTAATATAGTTTTTAAATTTTTGAAATGTTTTCATGTATTTTTGAGAGAGAGAGGCAGAGTATGAGCAGGGGAGGGGCAGAGAGAGAGAGAGGGAGACACAGAATCTGAAGCAGGCTCCAGGCTCTGAGCTGTCAGCACAGAGCCCGACATGGAGCTCAAACCCACAAACCAGGAGATCATGACCTGAGCCAAAGTCGGATGACCAACCAACAGAGCCACCCAGGCGCCCCTAAAGCAGCTAATATTATCTTGACTAATACATCCCCGGACTGGGAGCGGACCAGAGAGCAGTAGGATTACAGCCTATGCTCTAATCTGCATCTGAGTCTGCTTTTTGAGGCACCTGAACTGGGACAGTTGGTGTGGGGAGTGGTCTGACAACGTGAGTGTTAACGTGGGATTTTGGAGCCGGATCGCCTGCTGCCCAGCTGGCAATGGGGATTGCATCCCTGGCAGGAGGTGAAGAACAGATAGCTCCGGACATAGGTAGCAGTGGAGACGTGAACCGTCTCACCAGTGGTGAGCTGCGATGATGCTCCGAGGCCGGGAAGGCACTAGGTGACGATGCAAGGTGTCGGGAACTTGAGAAGTGGGAGCACAAGGTCTCTATAAACTCAGAGGAATTGGACAGCTATTGCTAAGCTCAGCTGACACATTGGAAAAAGATAAGGGAAGACTATGAATGATTAATGGACAATTAAAAGTCATGTGTGAAAGCCAGAGGCCCTTGTTGATAACAAGGGAAGGAGCTCTGATCTTGTAGAGGCTGGGCAGAGAGAGCCGAGGCCCAGCCCTGGACTTCATCTTGAGAGCAAAAGAAGATATATTTCCAACCTGGTTCCATCCACCAGGCTGTGGTGAGGGCCCTGGCTGGGAAAGAATGGGACTGTGACACATGTGACAGGGACATTCAATATACTGCACCCCTGATCTTGAGTCCCAGATTCGCTGAATCATCTGAGCCTGCAGAAGTGGCCTCCAGCCCTGCCCCCTGTGTCTGCAAGTGAGGCCGGGGCCTCTGTCCGGCAAGGCCTCCTGCTCCTCCGAGGGTCTGCCCCTTCCTTCCTCTTAGCCAGAGGTGACGTCAGGGTTAAGTCTCAACAGAACTGGTGAGGAAATGGGGTAAACCCCAAAGGTGCTGCGGGAGCTGGTCGCCTCTGCCGGTGGAAGCCTGGGTGCACGTGGGAGCGAGTGCTGGTGTGCTGGGTCTGGGGAGGGTGCTGTAGAGCTGGGTACTAGAGGCTGTCCGATTGGGAGCACTGTCCCGGGAGCACGGGATTTAGCGCCGTGGGGTGGGCCCTGAGAACTGTGCAGATGTGCTAGCTGCAGGGCTTCCAGAAAGAAGCAGGGGAGGAGCCACGGGGACTATGGGGGGTGCTCGGACGTGCTGTCCACATCCCCAGGCAGGACTGAAGGACTTCCTCCCCTCGTGGGGGGTGCTGCCGGCTCTCAGCCCTCAGCTGTGGGTACTCTGCACAACTGCTTGGGCCGAAAGGAGCCACTTCTCTCGAGGTTGTGTCTCCTGCCAGGGCAGCCTGTGCTGATATGCATATGTGGAAGCCCAGACCCCTTCCTCAGCTTGGTTCAGCTCTGAAGGGCCAGCTTTGGGTAGAGTGTCCCGTGGAGTCGGCTGATACGTTGTCACAGGGCAGCTTCTTTTCTGCTGCCTTCCACAGGGAGCAGTCCCAGGAGCATTTGCTGCTCTCGGAGTCTGATTCCTGGGCACTCAACCTGCTACAGCTTCTTGGGAAGGTCTCTCTGTGTAGACTCACATGATGCTTCTGGGTAAATCCAACACTGCCGCTCTTCCTCTAGTGCTGGAACAGGTCACTGGTACAAGGGCCTCGCGTGAAGAAAGATAGATCCTGAAACCCTAGGGATCCCGTCAATGCGGAGAGGTGTCCACACCTTGAAAGGCTCAAGGGGACCAAAACCCACCAAAGGAATGGTAGATCCATACCCCCAACTCATGCCCATTCTGGAGCCCATGCTCATTTAGTGGAAGGTTGATGGAGGTGGTCTGAAGTCCTGCTGATGCTGATAACAGCCATAGAGGATAGTAATCCTCTATCCATGCATCCCTGCACCCGCCCGTGTCTCTTCATTCTAAGCACACTTACTGGTGAGTGCTGTGCACAAGGCTCAATCCTGGGCACAGGGGGTTAGGAGGTAAATAAGACTCAGAGCCTGTCCTCAAAGTCCTCGCTGTCAGGGGAGGAGACACGTGTAGTCACAGGTCAGGGGCGGCATGATACGTGTAATTCTGCGTGCTCTGGGAGCCTGGAAGACAGAGGGACCGCACTCCCCATGTCTTCCCAGAGCCTGTCTTTGAAATGTGAATAGGAGTTTTATAGTTTGGGAAACGGAAGGTCAGTGGTGCTTCTGTCCGAGGAGATGACACCTTCAACACTGAAGAAGAAAGATGGATTGCCTGGCATGAAGTTAGGACGTGGTGAGGTAGAGAAGGAGAGACCAGTGGCTAGAAGGTGGGCAGGAGAGTGCCAGGCTGGGCTGTTAGTGTGCACAGCTGGGGACAGAGGTGACCTTTGCAGGATGGGACAAGGGAGTTAAACACAATATAAAGAATGGGCACTGAGAAGTTGAGGACCAGGTAGTTGGCTACTGGGCCCGGCCAGTAGGGTATAGATGGACTGGAAAGACAGGGAGGGCAATGGAGGCGTTCAGGAGACAGAACCGACAGAGAGCTTGGTTAGGCCACATGCAGCAGGTGAGGGAGAGGATCAAGGCCAGGGTCCTTTTGTTGTTTCTTAGGAGTCTGAGGACATGATGATGTGAGAAACAGAGAGGTGATGAAAGGAGACAGGTTCCTTTGCAGGATAGAGTGAGGGGCTAACCCCTCTGGGAAGACTCCAGTTTACTCCTCCTGGAGGGGAGTGTGGAAAGGACCTCAGCACGCCCTGAACACTTTGTGGGAGATGGGCCCTCTCACCTGCCTTGTCTTAGCACTGTGTTTGTGTTTATGTGCCCTACATAAAATTAGACACTTTGGATGCTCCAGCCACGCTGTGGATCCACTTTAATGTCGCATCTTGTTTGAACCCAGTGTGGGATGGTATTTTTACTTTGTGCATTCCGTGGTTAGATTTGGCCCACCATCCCAACCTGGCAAGATCTTCCTAAAACCTGATTCTGTCATTCAATGAGTGTGGGAGAAAATTAATCCTAGCAGCTCAAGGCTGAATCCTAGGATCTTGAGCAACTCTTCATCCCCTTTTAGAACAGTTTGACTGCTCAAGGTTGGGGTGGGTGGGGAGCACACAGGGGACCATTCAGGTAAATATCTTGTTCTGTAACAATCCTGTGAAAAGCTAGATTTATGTGTGTGTGTGATATAGAACCAAAGCTTAAAAATGAAGAGAGAGGGAGAGTTGAAGCAGGTCAGGTAAGATGCCCAACCCCCAATCAGTTTCAGTCATCATTTATCTCAAGTTCTGAGCAAAGATTCAGGTCAGCAATCATTTCTCAAATCAGTTCTTGTTGTCTCAGCTTCCATGGGACCTGCTCCCAGTTCCTCTGAGCCAAGACTCACTGCTATTCCCACCTTAGTGACTCTGTGCTGGGCCTCGGGCACCCAGACAGGGAACTGAGTCACTGCCTGCCTTCTCAGAGTTCCTGGGCAGGTGGGAGAGGCACCTGATGACCCAGAGCTCTAACTCTGCCCCCTGCTGTGTGTTGGGAGCCCAGCCCCTAGGGACAGCAGAGTCCAGGGACAAGGCGGGCAGGCCAGGCACTGACTTCCTGTGGAGCCTCAGTTTTATCATCAATGAAATGTAAATAATAATTTGTGCTTCATATATGCGTGAGGGTTAAACCATGTACTGGAGATGAGCAAGCGAGCACCCAGATGTTTGTGTCCAGAGGATGGGGGTAGGGGGTGGGGAGACAGGCCTGCCAGAACCCTATCAACACAAGAGTCCTAGGAGCCCCTGGGAGATGTTCTAGATCCACAAGTTTGGCTTAGAGGTGGTAGACCAAACCAGAGGGGAGCTTCTGAGCCCAGCACGGTGTCTATCACTAAGCAGGTCCTTGGTCTTACTCATGGGCCATTGCGAAGCTTTCTGGAAAGTTTGCTGTACTAAGACCACCAGGAAATCCTATAAGTCTGCAGCTTTCATGCCAACATCTCCTACAAGGAAAGGAGATGATCCTCTCAGCTGATGCCAGCCCCCTCCCCACGTCGGAAGCCCCACAGAGCCAGATGGAGCCGCAGAAAGTCTTGGCAGGTGCAGATGGCGTGACTGCAGCCAGCCTGGTACCAGAAGAGGAGGTTGGTAGAAACGGCAGGAAAGCCAAGAACAGCCTCCAGGGATGCTCAGAAAGGTTCTGGCGAAAGTTTTGGTGGGCGGGGCTCCGTAGGGGCGTGGCCAGGGAGTCAGAGCAAGATGAGACGACGTTCTTATGGAGATCTGGGTTTTTTAAAATTGTAGTAAAATACATATAAAAAATTGATCATTTTAAAGTGCACGAATCAGTGGCATTAAGTACATACACAGTGTTGTACAACTATACCATCACCTAGTTCCACAACATTTTCATCATCGCAAATGGAATCTCCATTAGCAGTCACTTCCCCCTCCCATCCCTAGCCCCTGGGCTAATGTCCTTTCTGTCTTTAGGGCTTTGGCTCTTCTGGACATTCCATATCAATGGAGTCCTACATGTATGGCTTTTGTGTCTGGCTTCTCTCATTTAGCAGAATGTTTTCGAGGCTCATCCATGTTGTAGCGGGCATGAGTATTTCAGGGCCCTCTGCACCAGACACACAGATGTGTCTGGAAATCAGTCTTCCTCTCTTCCCGCTTTCCCAAATTTACTTCCACCTGTTGGAGCTCCAGGCTTCTCTTAGAGTGAAGGGAAGCACCCCCGGGGCCAGGGCCGGCGCATAGTAGGTGCCCAGGAGTTGGGATGGGTTGCATGGGGAGGGCCAGGGGTGTGGGATTCGGGGCTCCGGGCTGGGCTGACACTAGCCGCGAACGCTGCCAGGGGGCAGCACGCTCCCGCGCAGCCGGAGCTCCGAGGAGCTGCTGTTTCCGAAGCTGCTTGGCTCTGAGCACACTCACCGCGTTTCCATCATGCATGTTTCAGATGTTCTGCTCCAGCCAAACAAATTGTCCGGGCTTACTTTCTGAGAAATCATGGTCAGGAATTGCTGAACCAGTTTAATTCTAAAGCACATATTTATACGGGGCTTCAAAATTCACATCCTTGCACACCATTACAAATGGAAGGGAGAGAAAGTTTAATCAGGAATAAGATTAGGTCTGAGCAGGGAGGGCGGAGGAGAGAGTGGCGGGAGCAGCTAAAGCCGAAAGGCCTGCATTTAGTGAACATTGCTTGGGCAGCCAGGGCTGAGGGTCTGGACTCCCCTGGGCTCAGATCCATGACAAGCTAATCTGAAAAAAAAAAAAAAAAAAAAATGGTGTATAAGAGGAGCCCAAGGCTGTGCGTCTCATGGGATATCGAGGCTTCAGGATGACGTGGCCTGTTTAGTTTCTGTTTACTGGCCCCTGCCACCTTCTCCACTGTTACCCAATGGAGGATACCCTGCTCTTGTCTCCCCTGCCTTACCCAGGTGCCTCCCCTCAGATGTAGTTGAAGGGGGCAGGAAAGGTTGGTCACCTGGCAGGAGGCAGTTGGAGCCTGTACCCCAGAAGAAAGAAGTCAGGGAGATGCTTGCTAACGGAGGTCTCCTGCCACACTGTGCCGGGTCATCTTCCTCAGCTGCAGGTCTGTGCATGTAGCACCTTCCCAGGGAGGTACTGACACCCCCTCTAGTGAGGCCCAGGGGAGACAGAACCACTCCTTCCCAGATTCAGGGCATAGGATGAAGGGGAGGAAAGCCTTGGGCTTAGAGATAGCAGGGCTTTTAGCCAGACTCACTGTGTGATCTTGGCAAACCTCTGCCCCTCTCTGGGCCTCAGCATTCTCATCTGTTAAATGAGCGTGTTGGACCCATTCAGGTTCAGAAACAAACATGATTGAGCAGCTTTTATATATTAGACCCTGTGCTAAGATGTCATACTTTTGCGATGTTGTTTAACTTTCAAAACAGACTCCCAGGGAGGCATTATGGTCCCCATTTTACAAATGAGGAAATGGGGGCTTAGAGGGGCACGTCACATGGGTGGCAGGAACTGTGGGCCTCACATACCCATCTGTGGTCATGAGGCAGCTCGGCTCTGACCCCCAGGTCTCCGAACAGGTCTCCACTGGGAACCAGTGGATTTGGGCCTTGGAGACTTATGGCCACCGTGACTCCAAAAGGGTCATCTCAGAAGGAAATCTTCACTCTGAATCAGCTTTGTTTCCAGTGCCCAGTACAGCATTATCAAACTTAGAAGAAATTTTTTTTAATGTTTATTTATATTTCAGAGAGAGAGACAGACAGTGTGAGCAGGGAGGGGCAGAGAGAGAGGGAGACACAGAATCTGTAGGAGACTCTAGGCTCTGAACTGTCAGCACAGAGCTTGATGTGGGGCTCGAACTCATGAACCATGAGATCATGACCGGAGTTGAAGTCAGACGCTCAACCAACTGAGCCACCCAGGTGCCTATCGAACATTTAAGGAAAATAAAGACTAAATCCACATTATATTCTTTGACACACAAGGCAGTATATCTTCATGAACATTGGATTCAGAGAGGCCTCTGTTAAAGTTTCTGCTCTGCCTCTTACTGGCAGGGTGGCCTGCTCTCTGTGCTTGAGATTTCTCTTTTGTAAAACACAGAGGATGATAATGATTTAACCACTTTATAGGAATTTGGTGCGGTAGCATCAATAAACCGTCACTTTCATGCACATACACTGAATGGGAGGTCTGAGGTTTGTACCTGATAGCAACTGAAATCCACAGCACGCGGGAAAACCTCGTAACGCCTGTAACAGCCCATCCTGAAGACACAAGGACTGAAAACGCTGGGGATGGGTAGGCTTGGAGTTTGGGGTGTGTGTAATTCATTCCAGACTTTTCAAGGCATTGGCCGTAGGAATGAAGAGTGGGCTTCCTCGTTCTGCTCAGCAACCTTCAACTTTATTTATTAAGCTCAGCTTTGTGTTTAATCTTTCTTTTTGTGGCGACACAGCAAAACACCATAATTTTCTAATACTATACAGTGCCAACATCTTGGAGGATTTCAGGACAGATCCTAATAGCCAGCTATCTCTGCATTTTAACAGTCAGATGCAAGAATCTTTGAAAGGCATGCAACTCTCTAAAGCCGAGAACTGAAGCAGTTTTTCTCTAAACATTTATTACAAATACAAACATTATTTGTATTCAGCACAGACCAAAGAGAGACTAAGCAGTTGGTCCTTTTTATTGCAGTTGAAATCTGGCCTGATCTGGCAGCCCTTTTTAGAATCACACACTGAATAAAGTTCCCAAGATGTGTGGGGAAGTGTGACAGTTTCTGTTTGTAGCATGGGTGTGTGGGGTGTGGGGGTGTCTGCCTGCATGGGCTGGGCACATGGGTCTCCGGGGAGCCAGCAGGCTGCAAGCTTACCTCACTCTGGCTTGAGAAGAAGGTGAGATTGAGAGTAAAGATTGCTACATGAATGTTTATTTTTCACAAAGTTAAAGGTCTCCAAGGTCAAATACAACTTCAGAAACTCAATTCCAAAGTCGTGGTCTGGCTTCAGGCGTGGCTTGATCTAGAGGAGTCTCAGGTTGGATTCCCTAGAATCAGAGCTTGCAGTGGGAATTCTTGTGCATGTGATTTATTAAGGGAATACTCTCAGGAGGAGCAGCAAGGGAGTGAGTCTGTAAGCGAGACATGAGTCCATGAAGAACGTGGTTTCAGCTAGAGTCTAGCTGCAGCCTGATCCCATGAAGAGTTCTGGAGTAGGAATAACATCACAGAATGGTCCCCTTCTAAGGCAAGACAATTGGCCTTTTGTACTCCCATATTAGGTAGGCATTGGCTATGGGCTCCCTCTCGAATGTAGAGCATAACCTCCTCAGAATTTCCAGGCCAAATGAGCCTCTTTGGCTAAGAGCAATGTTGTAAGGAAAGTTTCATCTATGAGCTGTTAGCAATTTTAGCCAATGCTTAAGATGGATGCATTGGTTTGGTAGAGGGGTCCTGACCAACAGACAATGACTCAGGGTCTCCTGTCTCACCCCATTCTGAGGTCTGCCTCTTGGCTCAATTCTCAAATAGAGTGGGGACAAGATGATCAACCGAAGGCCCTAAGTTTATGTCTTCCATGCAGTTTATAAAGGAAAGAGGGCTGATCTCCCTTGGCGTTAAACATTAAGTTTCCTGGACTAACCCTGCATAATTTCATGCTCATCCCTCCGGTGGGGAAGGTGGTGGAGTTGGCTGTAATTAATATGCTAAGGTTCCCCACAGTGGGTTTATATTTCTAGAAAAGGGAGGGATGCTGAGTAGGCAAAAAGCAGCAGCAACCCCCTGCTGGGCTCTGAAATCCCATTTTAAGTCAGAAGGGCCTTCGGGATGGAGGGGACAGCATGTACACAGCTGTAGGGTTTATGTAGTGCCAGACATTTGGGGGAGCAGAGGTGGGCTGGGTTGATGGGAGGAGGCAGGTTGGGAGGGAGCAGATGGGGAGGACCGAGATGAGTAGGTGGGTTCCAGGGACTAACAGAGGAGTACAGACTTTATCCTGAAAATTATGGGTTTGGTTTAGGTTCTCTAGAGTCTATATTGGACTCTTCCTCTTATGCTATTCTCCCCCCAGGGTCTGGTATCAAATCACCAATAAGGCTAGAGATTGTGGGCTCAAACCCAACCAGTACCAATATCAAAGGGATCCATCCCAGGGACACAATTTAAAGGCAGGGCTGCTGGGCAGTGGTCACATGAATTGTGGGGTAGGTGGGCATCACCTATGACATTTGAGGCTGTAGTCTCATTTTGAACATGTCTCAGTCCAGAACTAAGGTGGGAGGATGTTGACCAAGTCTGAGTCGTTGGTCCCAAATGGGATCAAAGCCAGTTTTGTCTTGAAGGGAATCTATTGTTCTATTCAGGGAAACTGAGGCAGGAACTCAGTTGCAACGGTCAGGTCAGCATGCAACAGGGAGCAGTTGAAGATTACAGCTCTCCTCAGGGAGCAAGTGAGACTCCAACCCTCCTTCCGTGGGGGGGCCATAGATGCCAGGTGTCAAGAAGGGAGATACATTAGTTCAGCTTATTTTTTGCTGTTATAACAAATAACCCTCATCATTTTAGTAACCTAATACAAATGATTTCCCCTTATGGATACCCTGGTTCCTTCCATCTTTTGGCTCCACTGTTTCAAGGTCTGTGTCCAGTGGAAAAAGCACATCTGTTTCCTAACTGCCTTGCCCAGGAGAGACACGAATCACTTTTGCTCATCCTTGATTGGTGATAATTGGTCACGTGACCTCACTTAGCTGCAAGCGTCACTGGGAAATGTAGTTCCTGGCTGGGCTGGGCTCCTCAGAGAGCACTGTGAGTCACAGAAGGGGAGCGTGCATTTTGATGAACAGCAGGCTGTCCCTGCCACACGGACCCAGCAGACACTCCATTCTCGAGAGGCCTCAGCGAGTGCAGCTGGCAGCGAGATGGTGGCTTTGCCCTGCCCACGAGCACTCCTCCCGGTTGCAAGTCAGCCCCTAAAATGGTCTGAATGGATTTGAACTTTTTCCAACCCAACAGTCTGTGGAATTGGACCAAGGAGATAAGGAGTCAGTGAAACACGGAGCCTTGCAAAGTACACAGGAAAAATAAACCCATGCATGAAATGGCAATTTCCTGAGAGTGGGACCTGGGTTCTGGGAAAAGCTTCTGAGTACATAGGGTTTGAGATAAAGCTGGTTTCCCTCCCGTAGCCTCTGTTTGTGCTTGGGCTGTGTTTGATCAACTCGATTTCTGTTTGGAATCAAGGACCTTCTCCCACCCGTTTATTCCTGGCCTTCTCCTGGATCCGCAGTGAATGTGTATGTAAGGCTGAATTCATAGCCGGAGGACATTCTCTCAGCAGCTCCTTGTAATGATCTAAATATAGACACCTCACCTCGGATGCAGAGCAGGAGAAGAGAGACAGCTTTGCAGACTCCTTGCTGTCGCATCCTCAGCTGGGGCAGAGGATGGGATTTGAGTCCTGGCCTCTGTGCTTACTCTGTGTGACCCCGCTGAGTCACAAGACCTTTAGTACGGTTCCTTCATCTGCAAAATGGGAACAGCTGTCGTTGCCATGATAAAAAACAGATAAGTCCAAAAAAGAGTTTTGCAAACTGTAAAGTGCTATGGCGACATCAGGGCTTGTGGACAGGGTCCGTGGGCAGTCGCAAGCACGGTTCTGGAGGCAGGCTCTCTGAATTCACGTCCTGACTCTGCCACTTCCTGTGACTTGGGCGAGTGACCGCACATCTCTGTACGTCAGCTTCTCATTTCTGAAATGAGATCATCGCAGTTCCTGCCTCATGAGGGTGTTGGGGGATCAAGTGAGCCAACAGATGTAAAGATCTGGGCACAGCGTCTGGCCTGTGGCTCCTGCTCGGCAAACACCAGTGGCTCTTGCCATTCCACACAGGGCTCTGCGTTTCCACCCACCGTATCTTTGCTCCTTTTGTGTCATCCAGCTGCAATGCCTTTTCCCAGTCTCTGTGGGTGTGGATCCTACTCCTCCTTTTGAGGCCCAGCGACAATGCCCACTCCTCTGGAAATCCTGCCCCGATCCCAGAGTGACAGGTGGCGCAAATCCAGGCGGTGGCTGGTGCTGTCAGCAGTCCTGCAATACAGTGGAACCGCCTGCCGTCACGAGAGTCTGTCCTCCAGGGTCTGAAGTTCCTGTAAGTCACCTGTCTGCTAGGATGCTTGGGTACATGTCTCCTGTCTCTTACTAGACAGGGAGTTCTTTATGGGCAGAGAACGTTAGTATGAGTTATGCTTGCTGCTATAACAAATGAATCCCAGTATCTTAGCAGGTAAACACTTCACCCGTTTGTTATCCCAGACCAGCATGGGGCGTCTGATAGGAGTGCCACCATATGTTTTGAAGGGATGAAAAGAATGCACAAATGAATGGTCAAAGTTCTCCTTAGGCCTTTTTGGAACTTGTGACACTCATGGGAAAGAGATTTGCTGAGCAACTCCTATGAGCTCAGAGTCAGGGGAGGGTGAGAGTGAGGATAGAGGCCCACAGGGTCCCGGCTCCCAGCCTAGCAAGGTGACAGGGAAAAGGAAAGGAGCCTACTGAGGATCAGCTGGGCCACAGGCCTTAGCTGACGTCCTCGTGCAATTGTTCTGCAGAATGTCGTTCTGCAATTGTTAAAGGCCACAGCAGCCACTTTGGTGCCCTGTGTCACATCTTGGCTCACCTTGGACTCAGCCACAGGCATGGATGGTCCCATGCACAACGACAGCCCCCCACCCCAGTGCCCCCTGCTCATGTTACCCTTTTCCTGCTTCAGCTGTAACCATATGCTCAGTCCACACACAGGCACAGTCCTGAATATGGGGGAGTTAATACCGCTGGGGACTCAGCTAGTGGGGATTGGATACTGCTGGATTAATGCCTGGTGCTCTTCCTGTAGACAGTTCTGGGAGGCACCCTGAACCCTAGAGTCTCTCACAAAGCTGAGCCATGTGGCCTCCAGCACGGACCTGGAAACACGCCCCTTCTTGGCTTTCCCTCCTCCGGTCTGGCTCTCCTGCTCCCTGGGATTGCCTCTCCAGTGAATGCTCATACCCATGTCCTTGTCTCAGGCCCTGCTTTCAGGGGCCTACATGGGTCACCTGCATTCTCCGGATGAGCAGACTGGAGCTCTAGGAGATTATTTACCCAGGGCCACACAGCCGGTAAGAGGCTAAGCCAGGATCAAAACCCAGGTGTGTCTGATAGAAACCTGAGCGCTTCCTCTCCCCTACAAGACTAATCACAGAAATAATTGCATGCCAAAACGTTGGGAGTAACGTGCTAATACGAGAGGTGAAAACTGGAATTGCTGTTCTGAAAATGCTTCTGCTTCCTTCCATAGGTGCTCACGTGCTGCAAACTCTAGGGAGATGGAGAGGAGGAGAGATGGGGGGAGGAGGGAGAGGGAGGGGGGAGGCAGAGGCAGGGGAGAATCACAGAGATCCAGAGATTCATAAAAAAGCACAGAGAGGCAGAGAGAGGTCTTGCCCATCTACAAGCCTCTCTCTCCTCTCTACGCTTCACTTTTTGAAGCAAATGAAGTGAAATGCAAGAAAAACAAGCAGTTAACCTCAGGTCGTTGTGTTGGTCCGTTCCCACTTCTCAAACATATATTTGTACCTAGAGATTCTGTTCCCATGCTTCTTACTTTGGGGGGGGGGTGTTCCAGTAGAATCCAGTATTCCCTGAGTTGGGTATAAGTGTCATCATTGCCTTTATAAAAATAATTTATTATGGAAAAATTATACAGAACATGAAAGTAATAGTACAATAAGCCTTCATCAATCCGTCACTCAGTTTCACAATTGCTGAGCAGAGAAAACTCTGCCTACAATAACTCAATGATCATAACCATCTTATCCTATGGGTACTATTTTCACCCTCATTTGGCAGATGAGGAGACTAAGGCCTGAGAGGTTAAGTCACTTTCCTAGAGTTATCCAGGCAGCTGGACTCCAGAGTCCATGTTCCTTTTTTTTTTTTAATTTTTTTTTTTTTTTTTTATTCTTGAGAGAGAGAGAGACAGAGCATGAGCGGGGGAGGAGCAGAGCAAGAGAGGGACACAGAATCTGAAGCAGGCTCCAGGCTTTGAGACGTCAGCACAGAGCCCGATGCGGGGCTCAAATTCAACCATGAGATCATGACCTGAGCTGAAGTCAGATGCTCAACCGACTAAGCCACCAAGGCACCCCCTAGAGTCCATGTTCTTAACATCCAGGCGACCCGATGGTGGCTCTTCGTACATATTGTACCTTTTACAGTCCTGGGAGGACTGCTGATTACTTCAGGACCCTGAGTAACATGTGACATATCTGTGCCTTTGGTCAGTATACAACCTAGACACTGATACTCCAAGTATGATCCACAGGCTGGCAGTTGCAGCATTGCCTGGGACAAATACAGAATCTCAGACCCAGCCCAGACCTCCTGAGTCAGAATTTCTGGGGGTGGAGTCCCGCACCCAGTCTGTTTCCACGAGCCTTCCCTGTGATTCTGCTGCAAAGCATTTGTCTCCAAGACTTTGCTTCATTCCAGAGTGCTCTGTGGATGCCTGCTTCGCAAGCCAGCCTGGGAATGGCTTCTCTCTCTCCCTCTTCCCTTTCCCAGCTGCATGCTCCGTGTTTATTTAGACGCTCCGTGCCTGGTGTCCTGCAGACGACGCTAATCCTCTGACACACCATCTTTATGACCACACAATAGCTGCCCTGCATCCAGTAAATTGTCTGCACCCCAGCGCTCTGTGTAGTTTCTGCCCACGTGTACTGCAGGCTTCTTGAGGCCGTGAGGATTGTGAGTCTTGTAAACCAGGCTCCTGGCCTTCCTGGCCTGCCATCTCGTGCCACTGTGATTTATATATGCAGGTGTGAGGGGCAGCACCTGTTAGAAATATACGCCAGGCAGGTTTTACTTTTGTACCATAAAAATGGATAAATCTGCCACTCATAAAGGCTTATTTATTGTTAAGAGTTCATTATATATGCATGAAAAACCAACTAATTTAACTTCCCCGCCGTAACTTCCTGCCTGAGGCTGGATTCAGGATTGGAATTCAGGTTTAGGTGGGGGCAGCTGAGGAGAGTTTGAGGGAGTAGAATCGGTAGCCGAGTGCTAAGGGTCTGGGGGTCTAAGGCTGGGTTGCAGGCGTGGCCTGATGTAGCTAGTGGGGTGTTCTAGGCAGGTCTAACCTTAGCCCGTTTCTGGCCTGTCAAATGGGGATAACCATACCTACTGCCTAAAATGATTGTGGGAATTAAAATAATACCATATTCCATCAAACCAAAGCCACTGACCATTAAGTGTAAGATGTGCTTTTATTTTATGCCTTTTACCAAGAAGGAAGAAATACTGCCATCCAAGCTGGATTCCATGCTTTTTAATAATTTAGAATTTTTGTTTTATACTCATTGAAAGACCTCTTTTAAATTCATTTAGACATAGATTCCATCATATATCACATGTTTGTATACATTAGAAGGAAAACATAAGCGAAATAAACTCCTCAAGCTATTCCTAAAACTTTTCCACCTTCAGAGTTCAATTTCTCTAAATAGCTTTTTGACTCAGTCTTTGATGTCTGTATTTTTCCATGTAGTCCTGTCCTTTGTGCTACCCAAGAGGGTTCATGCGGCACGGATTCTTGGAAGAGTGCTTTCAAATCTGCCCTCAGGGTTTTTTCCCCCCCAAGCTGCCCATTCTGCAAATTTTGACGCTAGGATTTTTAGAATTTACCAGGAGGTGTTAAGGGAAGGTTGGCAGACAATAGCCAGGACTCGCTCATTCCTCAAATGTCTGTGTGTTGGTCACGGTTCTCCAGAGAAACACAACAAATAGGATCTATAGGTCTATCTATGTATCCATCCCATCAATTTTTTTCTTATTGAAGTAGGCTCTATGCACAACATACGGCTTGAACTCACAACTCCAAGATCAAGAGTTGCACGCTCTATCCACCGAGCCAGCCAGGCACCCTCCTTGGATTGCGTGGTTACAGAGGCTGAGAAACCCCAAGATCTGCCATTTGTAAACTGGAGAAGCAGGAATTCAGTCCAGTTCCCAAGGCCTGAGTCCCAGTCTGAGTCCAAAGGCCCGAGAACCATAAGCACACATGTCCAAGGGCAGGAGAAGATGGAAGTCTTGGCCCAAGCAGAAAGCAAACTCCTCCTTCTTCTACCTTTTGTTCTAATCAAGCCATCAGTGGACGCCATGCACCTGCACTGGGGAGGTGTCATGTGCCTGCCTGGCCTGGCTGCCATAGGCTGCCAGACACCGGCCCTTTTCAGAGATGTCAGGATGGGAGAAGAATCACGTCTAGGATGAATCAAATGTGATAGATGTGAAACACTTGGCAGTGAGTCTGACACAGAGGAATGGAGAGGAAATCAACATACCCTCCACATGCCAGGCTGTGTTAGTTTGCTTGGGCTGACCTAACAAAATACCACAGACTGGAAACTTCTCTTCTCACAGTTCTGGAGACTAGAAGTCTGAGGTCAAGGTGTGGACAGGACTGGTTCATCTGAGGCCCTTGCTCTGGCTTGTAGATGGCTGTAGAGGTTTTCTCCCTCTGTCTTCACATGGGCTTTTCTCTGTGTGTGTCTGTGTCCTAGCCTCTTCTTGTATACACACCAGTCGTATTGAGTCATGACCTCATTCTAACTTCCTTACCTCAGTAGTCACATTCTGAGGTCCTGGGGCTCAGGACTTCGACATAGGAATTGTGGGGGGCAGGTGTGTGTGTGTGTGTGTGTGTGTGTGTGTGTGTGTGTGCAGTTCAGCCCCTAACACAGGCCTAGAGTGGCTGTGTTACAAACAGGGTCTCCTTTAAGCAGGATAGTGATCAAATTGAGTCGGTGGTTTTATCTGCATTTTACTGGTTAGGAAACTGAGGCTCTGGGAGATTAAGACTACACAGTTAGTAGTAGGGAAAGCTGACTTTCACATCCAGGAGAGGCCCGTGCTGTGCCTTCCTGCTAGTTTCTCATGTGGGACTGTGTTTTATGGAGTCAGAGGGGATGTCAGGCATGATGGTCTTGGGGGTGGCAAGGGTGAGGAGGAGGAGGGGGCCTGATATCCTGACCCCCCCACTACATTAATCAGAGTTCTTCCAATAGCTGATTGAGTACCCTACAAGTTTTGATTTGAAGAAAAGGTGGCTGAACAGAAAAGTTTGAACATGCCTGTATCACATAGTGTATTGGGTTCCCTTGGCTGCCATATAAATTACCACAAACTGGGTGGCTTAACACAGAAATTTATTTGCTTGTAGCTTTGGAGGCCAGAAGTCTGAAATCAACGTGTTGGCAGGGACCTGCTCTCTCTGAAGGCTCTAGGGAAGCATCCTTCCTTGCCTTTTCCTGGCTTCTGGTGCTTATCAGCATTCTCTGGCTTATAATCACTCCAATCTTCCTTCTCCTCTGTAGTGTGTGTGTGTGTGTGTGTGTGTGTGTGTGTGTGTGTTCTTCTCTTCTGATAAGGCCACCATTCATACTGAATTTAGGACCCCCTTAATCCCATGTGAACTCATCTTAACTAATTATGTCTGCAGAGACCCTATTTCCAAATAAGGTACTTGGGGCTAGTACTTCAAAATACCTTTTTCACAGACACAATTCAAACAGTAGCACATGACATGGTTAAGCAAGAACACGTATTAGAATGGAAGCTGATAGGCTAGAGAGGGAGTTTCAGGTAGAGCCCAAAGATGACGGAAGGAAGCTGAGAGTGGTCACAGGGATCAGGGGTGATGCAGTGGGGTCCCAGGGATAAACTGGGATGAGTTTACTTTTTGGGGGGGGAACTTGCAGAACCTGTCATTTGATGAGGTAGTTGGGTCTGAGCTGCCCTCTCTCTGTCTCTGCTCATTCCCCTGTACCATTCACTCACTCTAAACCCCTAAGACCCAACATTGGAAGGAAAGAAGGCAGGGCGGATGATGGTTGGTAAACACCAGCACCACCCCCCCTCTCTTTTCTCCTTGCTGATGAGGCAGAAGCCTTTGAAGACAGCAGGGGGCTTTGCTTTAAATCGAAGGCATCACAGAGTTTAATTCGTTTATAATCCTTGGTGGGGGGCTTCCAAAAATACCTTTTCCTTAAGCAGGTTTCATTATGGATGTTAGTTGCTCAAACCTTGACTAATTCAGGTTAACTTAGACCCCAGTGGAGTTTTTCTTTTCTTTTCCTGACATCCTCTGAAGTCAGGCCCAACAGAAATTAACACAGAGGATGTGCGCCCCACGCTTCTCCCAGCTTTCTATCAGAACGGCCCTGGGAGTGTATTAATAGCCTGGAGTCATGGTACAAATGGTTATTTATATGTGTAGGTGATGGCTAAAGTACACCCTCCAGTAATTATTCACAATTAACAAGCACTTCAGTAAATGAACAAAATCTGTTCTTAATCCATTGAGGCAGCAATTCGTTATCCGGGACTCATGTACCCAAAACTTCTGGTTAACCAGCCCTCCCACACAGCTCCAGAACAAAGCTAATTAGAGATTATAATCATGACCTTCAGGCTCTGGAAGGAGCCTGAAGGGTACTTGAGTCATCAATAAAATATAATGTGTTCAGTAGAGTGTCGGTTGACAAGCATAATACAGTTGAAAATCGGTGATCTGTACGTGCCTGTTAACTCTCGGTTAACTGGAAAAGTGAGGCGGCCCTTGTATGACGAGGTCGCGCTGTGTGCCGAGAACCTTACAGGATTATCCCATGCTGCCCCCACCCCCCAACACTGCTCTACACGGCAGAGAGTCAGGCTACGGGGAGACCCAGCGTGTCCTTGGGCAAACAGAACCAGGCTGCTCTCTCCTGCTTGTCAGTTCTAAGTTGTTGTCCTGGAGTCAGGTTCCCTGTGTTCATGCAGTTGATGGAGAATCTGGAATACCTAAACTGGAAGAAACCTCTAAGAGGATCCCTTTATATTCTTACATTTTATGTGAGGAGAGTGAGCCCGGGGCGGTTGCCTGATATGCTCGACTTTGCCCAGAGCCCTGGCTGCTAGGCCTACAGTCTCTCAATTTCATCACAGTGTTTTTGACATAATTCAATTGCTATATTGATCATCTCTGGGAGTGTGTGGATTGATTTGATGGACAAAGACAGGATCCAGAAGACAGATCCTGTCTTTTCTTATGACAGAGAACATTAACTAAAACCTTATGTGTTGACTATATAAGTGTTGGCTGAGTCTGGATCCTTGAGCTATGTGAAATTTATGCCCACCTGTGTGCTATGGCGTACATTTCCACTATTCTTTCCTTCCTTCACTTCCCCCATTCAATCTGTTAGCAGTCCTTCCAGCACTATTTTTGAAATATGTCTGAAATCTGACTTCTGATCATTCCACAGCCAAAGCTCTGGTCCCAGCCACTGTCTTCTCTCACTGGGATGACTTCCACAGCCTCTTTATTAAAATCTCTGCTGGAATCCATGTGTCACATCACACTTAGGATGCAATACAAACTCAGGGCCTTAGACCAGGTAGGACTTGACTTCTGCCCATGTCTCTGACCTCATTCCCTTCTGCTCTATACTCTCTCACTCTGTTCCTATTACCCTGGGTTTGCTAGGCTTCAAATCTGCCAAACTAATTCCTGCCACAGGACCTTTGCACAAGCTATTTCCACCATCTAGAATGCTCTTCACCCAGATGGTTTCCTGGCTCATTCTTCAGTTTTTTCAGGTCTGTGCCCAAGTACCACTCCTTTAGGGAGGTTTTCCTAATCACTATGTGTAAAATAATGCCCCCATCCTTTCATTTTGTATTTCCTAATGCTGCTTTAGTTTGTGAAAAACATTTAACACTGCCTTTTTATAAATAACAATACTATTTATAAAGACTTATTTGTTTTTCTCTTATTTGTCTACCTGACCTGCTAGAATGTAGGCTCTATGAGGGCCAGAATTAAATTAGCTCTCTATTTCTTACAACAGTGCCTTGCGCATGGTGTGTGCTCAGTAAGTAATTGTTGAAAAGATAAATAAGCTAAAAATTTAGAACCAATAAAAGAGTTCAGTAAGGTGTCTGGTTACACACACACACACACACACACACACACACACACACACACACAAATCATGGAAAAAAAACCCAAACCCTAGGAACTTCTATAACTAGAAGGTGCAGTACTTACATTAAATAAATACCAAAACTTCACAGACACATATGGGAGCCAACTTAAAAAATGGAGAGGCATATTATGTTTTTGGATGATAAGACTTAATTTTGTAAAGAATAATTTCTCCCAAATTAGTTAATAAATTCAATGCACTTTCAACCCAACACCCTTAGGAATTTATTGTGTAACTTGACAAAATTATTTAAAAACTCGTCCTGAAAGGTAAATAGGGGGAAGTAGTCAAGGAAGTTTTGGAAAAATAATAAAAATGACAAGGAGACTTGAATTCAATGTCCAGATTCTAATATGTATTATAAAATTGTACCGATTAGCATAGTATATTGGCTGAGCAGGAATGTACCAAACTATCAATGAAAGTTGATAGAAAGAGAAAAAATGGTATATTAGAATTTACTGTAAGATTGGGATCATAATCCATGGAATCAATACTAATGAGTCTGTAAAAATAATTTTATTTATTGGAGGAGAAGGGACAGCTCTTCCTTGCAGAGGAACTTCAATGAACAAATGTAGAAGGAACGATGGAAATAGAGAATTGCCACTAGGCCAACATGGCCGTAATAATTGTTGTGGGCAAGTACCATTGATCGGTGCTAAAAGTAGCAAGCAAAAGCATGATGAGAAACAGGATATTTGCATGGTCCCAAAACATTTCTCCACAAAAGGTTTATTAATTACTAAGAGAGAAAATAGTAACATTACAGTGAAGAACCCTGGCAGGCACCACCTTACCCAAGTGATCGAACTTACCACACGTAATGAGACACATCGATAGCATGTGCCACTTGATAAGATGCACTGAGGACACAACATCACTTCTGTGCCCAAGACACGTAACCTCAATCTAGTCGTGAGAAAATATCAAGCAAACCCAAACTAAGAGACTCTACAAAGTAGTTGGACAGTATCCTTTAAACACGTCAAGGGTGTGAAAGAAAAGAAAGTCCCTAAGATCCCTCAGATTGAAGAACACAGAGCAGCTATGACAGCCAAATGCAGCATGGGGCCCTGGATTGGATCCTGGGCTAGAAAAGGACATCAGTGGGAAAGCTGGTGAAAATCAAACAAGACCCAAAGAGTATTTAATAGTATTGTATGAATGTTAATGCTTTGGTTTCAGTAATTACACTACAGATCCCTAAATTCCTAACATTAGGGGAAACTCAGCCAGGGGCATATGGGAACTCTCAATTCTACTTTTGTAAATTTTCTGAAAGTTTAAAATTATTTCAAATTAAAAGAGCAAAGTGGGGGAAGTAATGGATTATTCAGCCAATGATGGTGAGACAATTAGCTAACCATTTGGAGAAGCTATTTTTAGTATACATATGTGTGTGTGTGTGTGTGTGTGTGTGTGTGTGTGTGTGTGTGTATAATGTATGTTTTATTTATAAAAATGTAATTCATACCATATACCAAAATAAATCCCACGTGGATTAAACTAAGCAACAAATAAGGATAGAAAGTTACACAATCTCTTTAAAGCAAAATGAGAAATTAAGCTTAGATGAAGCAATGTTAGAAAATGAATATCTTATTTATACTCAATAGTTAGAAATCAGTTACTATCCATGCTACTGTTAATTAACACGTACATTTATAGTTTAATATATTTATACTTATGTTAATATTTATACTTTTATAAAAAATAAGGTATTGTCCTACCTTTCTAGCTATCCTACTTTGGGATATGCTGGTCAGTTTTCAAGGGAGAGTCAGAGAGAGCTGCAAAGACACTCTGTTGCAAAGCAGCTGTGACCCTGAGTCTGTTTATATACAAATTAATGAAGTAGATTAATATTTGTTGAGTTACTATCATGTGCCCGTCATGGCACTGGGTTTCCTGTTCTGTATCCTGCTTTTAGTCTCAATTAAATCACTTATGGACTAGATTACAGTGTCTGCCTCCTAAGGCTGATGAGAGGTGGTAAGATGACGAATGGAAGGTCTCAGAAGAAAGCCTGCTGTATTGTACGTGCTCATTCGACGTTGGTGCTTCCCGCATCCGTAAATTAGACACTACTTCACCTGTAAGTAAGTGACCACACACAATCACCTGAATGATTAAAACATCACATTTAAGAGGATAATGTAGTGGGTAGGAAAGCGCAGGTTCCAGAATCAGGCTACATTACCATTCTATCTTTTCCTCATACCAGCTGTGTGGCCCTGAGCCAGTTACTCAGGTTGTCTGTGCCTCAGTGCCCCATCTACAAAATGGGAATAATAAGATCTGCCTCGTGAGGGTGTTATGAAGATTAAATGAGTTAAGATTTGAAATGGATTTGGAATAATGCCTGACACATAATACGTGCCGTATAAAAGTTTGCTAAATAGAATACAAATTATACCTCGCCTTTCAAAACAGACTGTGAGAACACAAATCACTTTACTCTCTGCATTAAGATTGGGAAAGTGTGGTATCGTTTTTAGCTCTGTGAAGGCTGGACCAGCTCCTGGGAATCAGCCCATGCCTTTTTCCCCAGGCCTAGAGATCCCAAACCCCATTCGCACAGAAATTTTCCAAGCGATGCAATGGGCTAGAGAGGGGAAAGGGAAGGGAAGGAGCAGAGGGCCCTGCAATCACATTAGAATTGTAGCAAATACAAGGAAGTGATTTCAGACAGATTTGCTAATGAATTATTAACCTTAGTGCTGTGACAGTATATCTGCAGAGTAAATCATGTTGGGCTAAATAACCTGAATTTACTTATAACTGAGAAGGAAACAAGAGACTACTCCTCAGTTGTAGAAAAACAATTCCCCATAGATCATGCAGTCTTTCACAAAGATGCTAACAGATTGCTTCCCCGTGGAGAAGAGAGATTGCCCAGCAGCGAGAGAGCTCATGGGGAGCTCTGGGGGACTGTAGGACGCACGTGATCCAGACCCAGGGTTTATATTCAGCTGGTTTCTCTGGTATAGCAAACAAACCTCCTGGGGTCTGTTCTGATTGCTCCTTGCCATGCCATATTTGCTACTTAATATTTTTAATATCCCTTCTGTTTGGGACCAGGGTTAGTTGATTACGAGGCTATTTCCATGCACTGGTAGATAATTAGTTGAAATTCAAGAGACACCAAAAATTAAAATTGTTTGCTTTGTCAGGTTCCCTTCCCAGAGCACTGGTTGCCAAGTAAGCACTTGGCTTCTGAACTTTGACCCAAGTTGGTGACCGTATCTTAACTTTTTTTTTCTTTTTTGCACAGTTCATTCACACATGAATGCATGTTTAGCTTCATTCTGTAACAAGTGAGGCTGAATTGGTGTCAGACCATCTCCTTAAACAACAAAGATATTATAGTGACTCTGTCTTTCTAAAAATTACAAATGAAAAAATACTAAACCCACTAAAAAGGGGATCATCGAGATTCAGAATTTAGGGAGTATAGAGAAGGTGATGTGAAAAACAGAGCTAGCTCTCTGTAATTGTGAAGGGAGCATGAGGGATGAGCTGAGAAGCAGATCTTAAAATTTGGAGGATATGGAGTGAAGAGAAAGGGCAGGACTAGCAAAAATTAAATCTTTGAGGAATCTTTGCTCTCTGAATAGAGGGACTCTGGGAGATGTGTCAGAGATCTTAGGAGATGCTCTCTTCTCAATCTTCCACGAGACATGTGTAACAAAGGTAAGTTTAATAAAGGAATTGTTTGCAAGATGTGGGGCAGAGTTTTAGGAAACCACCAAGAGATAATTTCACTGGTGAGGTAGCAACTGTGGGGATCCCTTCTTACCCCAGGCCTGAAGGAGCAAGGGGAGGAAGCGATTATTGGAACTTGGAGGAGTGATTTTGGCTGGTTTAGGTTGGGTTTGATTGGGCTTGACTAACAACCCACCCCCAGAATCAATGACTAATGATAACTGGGAAATGATGGTAATTGGTAAATACCCTAGCCCCTTCTCCCCTCACACGGGATGACTGAAACATGTATTCTAATACTGGTTTGCAGTGGAGCTTAAATCTACATGGCAGGAGGGGCGCCTGCGTGGCTCAGTAGGTTGGGTGTCCGACTTTGGCTTAGGTCATGATCTCACCGTCCGTGAGTTCGAGCCCCACATCGGGCTCTCTGCTGATAGCTCAGAGCCTGGAGCCTGCTTCAGATTCTGTGTCTCCTTCTCTCTCTGCCCCTCCCCCCACCAGCACTCTGTCTCTCTCTCTCTCTCTCTCTCAATAATAAAATAAAAACATTAAAAAAAATCTACATGGCAGGTGAATTGATAATGAGCCCTTTATTGGTTGTCTACCACAAAAAGGGAAAGCAAGGCTTATATCTCTGGAGAGGGGAGCACCGTGGGCAAAGCTGCCAGATGGGAGTTCTGGCCTTTGGCTAAAAGATGTAGCCAATTCACAGTGCCTGCAGAGGGAGGGAGCTGGGGGAACAATCACAGGAATACCCCAACCGCACACTCCAGTATCTGCATCTTGTGTCCTGAGGGCTTCCTCTGAAGCCAGAGAGGTCTTCAGGTGGGACAAAGCCCTGGAGAACAAACATCACTCATTGGCTGAAATGCTCCTGGTGATCTCCACCTCCTGGCACTCACAGCCTTGTGTAATGCCCTCCTTGAGTCCTCAAGTGGGACTCAACTTATATATGGTGGAAGTGATGGCCATCGCTTCCAAGATTAAGCTATACAAAAGACTGTGGGTTCCAGCTTGGGAATATCTTCTCTTGCTCCCTTACTCAGTGTGTGGGAAGCCAGCTGCCATATTGTGAGCTGCCCTATGGAGAGGTCTACATGGCAAGGAACCGAGGGAAACCTCCAACCAATAGTCAGGGAGGAACTGAATCCTGCCAATAACCATGCAAGGGAACTTAGAAGTGGATGCTTCCCCAGTTGAGTCTTTCAAGGAGACCACATCTCTGGCTGACAGCTTGATTGCAACCTCATGAGATACCTTAAGCCAGAGGCACCCAGCTATACTGTGCCTGGATTTCTGATCCCCAGAAACTGTAAGATAATCAGTGCTTATTATTTTTAAGCTGCTAAGTTTGGGGGGCAATTTGGCACACCAAAGTAGATAACTAATACTCTCTTTCTCTTCCCTATTTTCCTACTGGTATTTTCTCCTCTCCCCAGGTGTACCACTTGCACTCAAATCCTTGACTCAGGTCCGTTTCTGGAAGCTGACCAAACTAAGAAAACACACAAAGAGATGGAGGAGGGTTGGAGAGAGGGAGAGAGGAAGGAACTTCCTGAAGTCCTGCTCTGGGCTGGTAACACTTGTTCTGAGTCTAGTGCTCAGAGCACCACTTCCCACTGGGGGAGTCACTAGGGCAAGCAGCACAGGGAGTGCTAGGTTCCAAGACCTGGCTTCGAGTTTCCCCTCTCCCTGCTGTGGAATGGTGGTTAAGGGATTTAATACTTTAGGGACTAGGTTTTATCAACTGAGGAGCTCTACCAACCAACTCAAGTGTATGGAGATTCAATGAGCTTACAGTCCGTGATCAGGACTTTGGAAACATGTGACTTCCTGCAAATGTGAGTCATCATTATGGGCGAAGTGGCCGTGGGTTCCCCAGTCACTAATTGCATGACTGGCCGTGTTACCCTCAAATGGCATGTGACTTTGAAGCTGAGTCACTGGGCTTCCAGTCAGGATGGGCTCCTGAGCAAGTTCTCTTCTCTGCCTGGAAGGACGGCCGAGTGCTCTTGGAAAGGAGGCGAGCAAGCAGGAACTCGGCCCGCCCCAGCATGAGCAGGCATCCGCTGCTCTCTCAAACACAAGTATTGTGTCCCAAGGTCTTTTAAAAATAATCCTATTTTGAGATGTTTATATACAACCCGGGGAAAGAATGGGGGTTTTATGCCCATAATGGAAAGTGCTCTTAAACAAAAAGGCACCATTTGACATCCATTTCCAAGGATGGTCTGTGGGCTGTTGCAATTGGAGCTAGGCCTGGGTGCAGTTTGATGCGATGGATGGACTTTTCTGGAGGGTTTTGTTGGGCCTTGTCAATCAGGCTTGCCAGGGGGAAGGAGTGTGCTTTGTGCTGAAGACTCCAGTTTGCAGGGTTCTGGGGGTGTCTTTGTAGCCCTGCTTATCACCCTTGTCCTTGGGGCCTGGCTTCTTTCAGTTGATGGAAGATCCATTTTAAGAAAATCGCTTTTTCTTTGTAATCAAGGCTTATAATATGTTTCTTTAGATTCTTCAGCATCCCTTTTAATCCTTGTCAAGAGCCTATGGGGCAGGAGTGGGAATGGGTTTGAGTGCAGCATGTGACACACACACACACACACACACACACACATCACAGGCCACCCTCAACTATTGCCTGGTTGGGTCTATCACCACAAACATATCATCTCAGGGCACGCCTGTCCAGTATGTCCCCATTACTGTGGTAAGCGTGTACTAGAGAAGGCACTTGAAGAGAGGTGAGGAATCGATATATTTTGGAGTGCTGACTACATGCCAGGGGACTTTATCTCTATTATTTCATTTGTCTCCACACAGCCCTGAGAGACAAGTACCATGATAATTTTCATTTTACCCATGAGAAAACAGAAGCTCAGGGAGATGAAGCTAGCTGACCAGGGCCACAGAGCTAGTAAGTGCTGGAAAAGGCATTCAAACTGTTGTTGTTCCATACTATGATTGTACCTCCCAAATGATTCCATAGCTATAGCAGATATTACCAGGGAAACATGTTTATTTCTACTGTGATTACCCCCTTTATATTCTTTCCCCTATGTACCGACAATGTCATATCATATCCTTCAGAAGTGTGATCGTTGTTCAACAAATATTCACATCCCACATGCCTCCCTGGGAGGCACACAGGTCTTTGATGATTTGGGCTTGGCCACGCTCTTTGCTTTGGCTAATGGGATGTGAGTAGATGTGATATAAGCTGAGGCTTGAGATGTGCTTACCCAGGTGGTCTTGCCTTCATGTGCTCCTCCCTTTCATCTGAAAAGAATGTGCTGCAGGCAGCTGCTGGCCCAAACAGGATGGGAAACACATAAAGTGGATTGGGATTGAACTCAAGCTTGGAGCCAAGCTTGGCTGAATGCTGACTAAATCAGCTGGCCCCAGCTGACACTGCAAATGAGTGAACAAGAGAAAAATGCTTATTGCTATTTGCCTGATACTTGTAGCTATTTGTTATGTGGCAAAAGCTGACTAATACAAGAAGCAAAACATGAGAAATCAAAAAACTAAATTCAGGTTCAAAAGTGTATTCCCTTATATTCATCTGTCCATCCAAACAATTATTGTGCTACTATGTACTAGGCACTTACAACCATTGGTGCATTAATTTCTACAGCTGCTATAATAAATTACAACAAATTTAGCAGCTTAAAAGAACCCACATATATTATCTCACAGTTCTGTAGGTCAGAAGTCAGGTACAGCATGGCTCAGCTGGGTTCTCTGCCTAGAGTTTAACAGGGCCAAAATCAAGATGTTGACAGGACTGTGGTTCTTTCTGGAGGCTCTGAGGATAAATCCAAGTCCAACGTCATTCAGGTTGTCACCAAATTCAGTTCCTGGCAGCTGTAGGAGTTAGATCCCTGTTTCCTTGCTAGCTGTCAGCTAAGGATTGGTCCTTGCTCCTAGAAGCTAGGGCATTCCTTCTCCTGTTTTCCCAGAAAGGGTGGCTGGAGTCCCTTTCATGCTTTGAATCTCTCCAGCTTCCCCTCCTGCTCTGTCTCTCGTAGTGGTGGGGTTTAATAAGACTGATGTGCACCCTGCCCTCACGGAGCTTACATCCTTTAGAAGAAGAGACAGACAATAAACATCCCAAATAAAAGGATAAATACAGCTGCGTTGAGTGCTGGGCAGGAAATAGGAACATGTGATCGAATTGAGGAAGGAGTTTCTGGAGGTGGGTATGTTGACTCTGCTGGTCATCTTGAAGATTCCATGAAACATGAAGGATATGCTTGGTCAGCTTGTGAGTTCACTAACAGATGAAGACACAGAGATCCCAATCTGGTCTTAGGGCTCCTAATGCCATGTTTAGCTGTGTGTATCTGCCCTTAACTGTCAGTCCTCATCTGGGCCTGTATAGTGAGTGCTGCAGAAATGGCATTGGATTTAGAACCAGAGGAATTATATTCAAGTCAGTTCTTCTTTGCTCATGAGCTTTGTGTTCTTGAGAGAAGCAAGAAAACGTGTGGAGCCTCAGTTTCCCTACCTGAAACATGTGGATATGACCCCTTCCCTGCCTACCTCTGAAAGTGCCTTGTGATGCTTGCTATAAATATGAGAAGAGGTAAGAAAAATGAAAAAGTGTCCATGTGTTGTGGCTGACACTTTCTAGAGCAAGGTGACATTGGGAGGATGCATGGTTGAGCACATCCAGGAGATTGCTAGATTTAAGATGACTGTGCTGTTCTGGGAGTGGGGGAGCTGATTTCCCCCACCCCTTTTGGAGAGCAACTGGGCTCACCCCATTCTGTTGTCTGAAATATGACACACAAGGCATCTTGTGACCTAGAGGAGATTTTTCCTCCCCTAACAACTTCAAGAGGCCTTCTACAAAGCAGAATGGAGTTGGCATTGGTTAGCACAAAAGTCACTCCCCAACTCTGCTTATCTTTCTTCTCCAGGGCGACCAAAGGCCCAGCCCCATTCATCACTCCACACTGTAGGCTGGTGGCCTGAGTGGTACGTGGAAAAATACGTAGGACTTGGAGCAAAAGGAGGCTGGAATGCCATGGATTCAGAGGTGGCTGTTTCCTCCTAGGTAGACTCAAAAGAGCACTGGCTGAGGAGTCCACAGGTAAGGAGACAGTGTTGTATCATGCCCTAGACCGTGGGCTCTTGAACTGGCTGCCTGGATTCAGCTCCAGCTTATCAGCTCTGTGACTTCGAGTAAATCTTTAATTTTGTTGAGTCTCAACTATAAAACGAGCACAAGAATGGGGCCTACCTCTTTGGGCTAGTGAGACAATGCACGAAAGATGCGGCATGCAGCAGATGTGCTGGGCCCCTTCTGCCGTTCTCTTGACCCTCGTGTCACCTGCAGGCTTTCTGGGTGGTTCCAGCATGCCCATGGCCTCCTTCTTCAACCACCTGTGATTCTCTCTGCCCAAGGGCTTCTCTAGCTACATGAGGGTGTTTAGTCCCAACATGGGGCATTTAGAAGTGCCAGGGAGTTCATGTTTCAGGAGTGGCTCTCAGCCAATGAGGGATTAGAGTTGGTGGATAAACCTCACCTCCAGTGAAATAATTCTTAGGTGTGTAACAGAGTTCCCCAAAGTGCCCCCAGTGTGGACCCAGTCCCAGTTGCCTTCAGAGGTGACCTACTTATTATTGCATGTTTTACTGGCTTTCTGCCCTTCCCTGTCTATTTCCTTACTCTCTCACTGTGCTTCCTGGAACCACCTCTCAAATAAACTACCTGCGCTCAAATCCTTGACTCAGGGTCTGCTTTGGATGAACCCAACCAAGATGAGCTTTGCGCAAAGCCTGGCACTTAGTAAGTACTCGGCAAGCAAAAATTACTATTAGACTATTGTTACTCCGGCTGCCACCCTGGACAGCATCCCTGTGACATCCAGGGGATGCCCTATCCCTTGTCTTGGTCTGGGCCCAGCTTTGGAGAGCATGAGTTCTGGCTATGAGTTAGCGGTGGCTGGAAGACAGCATCACCCTTTCCTGGGTTTGGCTTAGCTCCTGCCCATCACATCTCAGGGAGCTCAGCCAGCATTGGCAAGAGTGTGTGTCTTTCCTGCCGGACACAGCTCAGGCCTGGGACTAAAAGAATCTACCAGCTGCTTATATGGCTAAACCTCAGTTTCCTCCTCTGTACAATGAGGTAATTAAGAGCCTAGAATTGTTGTCTTAGTCTATTTTGGCTGCTATAACAAAGTACCACAGACTGCTTGGCTTACTAAACAACAGACACTTATGTCTCATAGTTTTGGAAGCTGGGATGCCCAGGATCAGCATGGTGCTAGCACGGTCAGGTTCTGGTAGGGACCCTCTTTGGATTGCAGACTTCTGACTTTTTGCTGTATCATCACATGGTTGAAGGGACAAGGGAGCTCTGTGGTGCCTCTTTTCTAAGGGCACTGATCCCATTCAGGAAGGCTCCACCTTCTTGACTTGGGCACCTCTCCAAGTCTTCACCTCCTAATTCTGTCATATTGCAGGTTAGGATTTCAGTGTATGAATTTTTGGGAGATGCAAACGCTCAAATCATAGCAGTTGTCGAGGTGGTTCAAGGAAGGAATGCCAGGGCGCCTGGGTGGCTCAGTCGGTTGAGCATCTGACTCTTGATTTCAGCTCAGGTCATGATTTTACCATTGGCGAGATCAAGCCCTGCATGGGCTCTGTGCTGACAGCACAGAACCTGCTTGGGATTCTCTGTCTCCTTCTCTCTCTGCCCTTCCCACCCTCCCCACCCCCCCCCCCCCAGGCTTGCACATGCACATGTGCTTTCTCTCTCTCTCTCTCTCTCTCTCAAATAAATAAATTTAAAAATAAATTAATTAATTAAATAGAAAGGAGGGAATGCGTATGTAATATTCTGTTTAGTGCTTGACATGGAGGGAGGGCCCAAACATGGTGGCCTGAGATTTTCTCTAGACCCAGCTCCTAGCATATGGTCTGGAAAACTGAGGCTCAGAGAGGGACTTGTCAGGACTTTCACACACGCATTCCCACCTGCCATGGGCTGTAGGATGGGTGGAGTGGAAGAGTCTGGGTAGGGCCCAAATGATAGCCAGACTCCTTTGTGAAATTTCTGGCAGTGGAGGCACCCACTGATCAAGTATTTATCAGACCCAACGATGTGGCCATAGCACCGTGCAAAGATGAAAATGACACACATCTGGCCCCAAGAAGCTCACAGCCAAGCATCGGGCAGCCAGCCAAACTCTGGTGCACGGAGAATGTGTACCACATGAAGACTGTTTTCAGAACTGTGGGAGAAGCTGATTTGGAAAGCTTCGGATCAAAAGTTCCTGCCCTCTCTTTTCAACAGCTAAATAATCATAGTAATCACTAACATTTGTTGATGCTTATGCTGAGGCAAGCACAGTTTTAAGCACTTTATGTGAATTAACTGAGTTGATCACATCCTGGTACGGGCCCCGTAAGTATGTGCTATTTTCAACCCGTTTCACAAAGAAGCCGAGTTCCAGAGAGGTCATGAAGTTTGCCCAGAGTCACGCAGTTGGTAAGTGAAGGTACTAGGATTTGAACCTGGACAATCTGGATCCAGAGTCCTTGCTTTTAACCACCGTGGTATGCCCCAAACCACACTCACAGTAACACGAGGAGGTGGGGAGGGACCTGGTCATCTGAACTTCCAGAGGTCCCTTTGGGGACAGGAGCTGGGGATGTGCGATTTTAATTGATGATGCTTTGGTTAATTTTGACTCCATGGCTCCTTCCTGAACTCCAGTAAGTTGCAAGTTCTGGGTTTGGGTTGCATTCCTTGGGAAACTTGAGTCAGTTGGATGTATAAGCCCAACTGGAGGCAGCTCTGTCCTGATTTCCCAGGGGCCCTGTCCTCGCTTCTAAGTATGAGGATTTATCTTGGCTTTCCAGGACATTACTGACCACCCGGCCATTTCCATCCTACAGATAGAGAGTCTTTGAACCTTTTCAGGGTCACAGATTGTGGGACACTGTTTTGATGCCCTGCCCAAATCCCTTTACTTACCCATCTCCCAGCTGCTGGGAGTGTTGGCTGCTAATAGCTCACAGCTGCCCCCTGCTCAAAGTTGCCATATTTAGCAAATAAAAATATTTCACTTTTTTCTGGCGACTGTACCTCTTTTCCAGAAAACTGCCCTTGATTGATGGGAGCAATCTACAACCAGTGACTGATATGGGGTTCCAAAAGGCTTGCCCTTTGCCTTAGAATGGGGACAATTCTGTGGTCCAGTTTATGGTCCAAAGTGCCCCTGTGAATCAGGCCAGGGCTCTGCATGACCTGAGGTCACATTCTTGCTGGGCTCTTGTCCCTGTCTTCTCTTTAGAAGTTTCCCCTGAGAGCTCTTGCTCAGTACGTCACCTGATTCTGAATCCTTGTCTCAGGCTCTTTTCTAGAGAACGCTGATCCCCTTGAGAACATGACAAAAACTCTAGACTGTCCCTGAAAAAAGCACAGGTGTACCTACACACTAACAATGGTGCATGATTTTTGGAATTGACCTTGAAGGGGGCTCCTACTTCATCCTGTGTTTTCCAGACTTCTATCTCACCCTCTCAACGCTGACTGCCAGTGACTGACAGCCTCTGGGATGGGATGAGGGTTAGCATGAAGTTAGCACTGCAAATTATGAGCAGTTTTTTTTTAAGCCTATGTAATTTCCATTATTTGCAAGAAAGCCTATGTGGAAATCAAAACATGTCCAGGGAGAGGAAGTTGTCAGCTGATCGTCATGATAAGAAATAATAGTTGAAAGGACATGAAAGAAACACAAGTCTGATTAGGTCATCTCCCTGTTTAAAACTATTCAAAGGCTTCCCACTGCTGTCCTTATAAAGACCCAAGTCCTTGACAAATGTCTCAAGACTCTCCATGGATGGAACCCCTGCACCCTGTCGGTTTCATTACAAATCACTCTTGCATTTGATCTCCATGCTATAGTTACTCTGGTCTCTTCCAGCCCTTCCAACTTATGTCCTTTCCTGCCTCAGGGCCTTTGCACATGGCACCACCTTTTCCTGGGTTATTCTTCCAAGCCTTCTTGCCCCTCGATTACTGAGTCACTTTTTAGAAAAGCTCTTCCTGAGTTCCCAGATAGATCGATACCCTCTATTTTACACTATGTACATCTTATACTTTTCTTTCATGTTAGTTACCTATTACTATGTAATAAACTATTCCAAATGTAGCAGCTTAAAACTACAAACATATCTCATAGTTTCTGTGAGTTGGGCATATGGGAGTAGCTTAGCTGGTGGACTAAGGAGGTCAGGGGGTCTCCTGAGTTTATAGTCAGTTTTTGGCCAGGGCTACAGTCATCTGAAGGCTAGAATAAAGATGGAGAATGTACTTCCAAGATCACTCACATGGTTGCCTGGAAGGCTTCAATTCCTCACCAGATGGGTAGTCCCTCCATTGGCTGCCTAAGTGTTCTCACAGCAGGGCAGGTGGCTTCTCCCAAAACAAGGGAGGAGAGAGAGAGAGAGAGAGAGAGAGAGAGAGAGAGAGAGAAGAAGAAGAAGAAGAAGAAGAAGAAGAAGAAGAAGAAGAAGAAGAAGGAGGAGAAGGAGGGGGAGGAGGAGGAGAAGGAGAAGAAGAAGAAGGAGGAGAAGGAGAAAGAGAAAAAAGAGGAGGGGAGAGAAGAGGAGGGGAGTGGAGGAGAGGGGAGGGGAGAGGAGATGGGGGGAGGGGAGAAGAGAGTGCATCTAAAAGGAGGGCCCCAGTCTTTTCAGAACACAATCTTGGAAATGACATCTCATCACTTCCATTCTCTAGGAGTCTGGCCTACACTCAAAAGAAGGGGAATTAAGCTCTACCTCTTGAGAAGCATGACAGGATCTGTGGACATCATTTTTAAAACCACCTTAGTCACTTATCACAATTGCAATTTTACCTTTAATTTGTGTGACTATTTGATCAGTATCTATTTGGGCTGCACTATTCATGAAGGAAAAGTCCTCCCTGCTCTCCCTCCCCCCAACCCCCGTTTCTCATTCTTCCATCTCAGTGCCCAACATACAGGTGGCACCGAATAAATATTTGTTTAATAAGTGAACGATGCTATTTATTATTTTTTGTCAGTCTCCTAGAGAAGGAGGCCGTGATCAACGTTTAGTAGCGTATCACTGCAATACAGAGCACACAGGAAAACTCCCACAGTTGGTCTTTCAATTTTAGTTTCAGGGCGAGGCACGTGTCTGGAGCCCATGCATTTTATTCTTCACTCATTTTGCAAACATTTATGAGCACTTATCATGTGCTAGAAAGAGGTCCAGGTACTGAGGTTGTGAGATTAACCGGATGCAGAATGGTCTTTTTATAAATTAAGACATCCACGTGTTGTTAATGCATAAAGCAGCCCAGAGGCTTTTGAATAATCTTCAAACATGAAAGACAAGAGGCAGCTGTATTAGAAACAGGCCCCTTGATACTATATTTGCAGAGGTGGTTTTATCAGCCCAGAATGTCACCCAAGTGAGCGGGGCATTTACATTTAATTCCAAAGTGGTTGTACCAACGTCAGTTCTCCGGTTCTCACACTTTTGGTCACTGTTTGCAAATGTACAAAAGGTTTTGTCAAAGGAGCCGGATAAAGATGGAAAGAGAATGGCATTATATCCGACTAGCAGAGATCTCAGAGTGGTTGGTGCTGAGAAACAGTCGGCCGAGGTCACAGGGGCGTGCGTGGAGAGTGAGGATAATGCGAAGAAATGGAATTGGAAAAATGGAATTGCAGCAACAATGGGCTTTGGCAGAAGTGAGTGCAGTAAGAGGCCTGGACTGCGGCTCAGGAGCCCTCAGGTGCGGTCCCTGCTCTGTGACGGGGAGCTGCACACTCCCTTCCTCGGGCCTCTGTGTCCTTGTTTGCAAAATACGTGCGTTGCATCAGACCAGAGGTTTTAAAATGTTTTTGTGTTAGCTTATTTCTGTGTCACTCTTACAACCTAATACCCAGATATGTAGGACAGGTGAGATTTAAGCCTTTCTTTTTAGAGGAGTAAGGGTGGGTGGCTGGATCCCATGCTACCGGTGCCTCCTTCATGTTCCCTCACCCTCCCAATTTCATTTGCTTCCACTGAGTTCCAACTGCCAGCACATGCTTCCCGCCCCCAAGGGCTTTTTTGCCACCTAGCTGGCAAGCTGGAAGTACTAGCAAATTAACACCCCCCTCACCCCCACAAACCAGCCTCAACCAATCACTGTTTATACTGGGGTATAAATACCCCAGCTCCCTCACTCCTCGGGTGGGCGAGTGATCTGGACGTGCTCCCAGAGCTCCCAGGAGGCACGAGCCTCAGGTGCCCACAGTGGTAACTGCAGTTCCTAACACCTTGTGTTGGCTGCTTTCCTTTCCCTTTATCACGTCCTCACCCCCTGCTGGTGATTCCTGGGATCGCCTATCAGATAGAAGACTTGCACCAGGATCCTTGTCTTAGGGTCAGCGTCGGAGGAGGGGGACTGAAACTAACACAGGGACTTGCAGCAGAAAAAAACTCTTCCTCCCCACCTCAGACACCTCTGCAGAGCCCCTAGACCTCAGAGCAGTTTGCAAACCACTGGACTTAAAAAGAGAGTCTCTGATTCCCTTATGGCTGTGGTATCGAATACAGGCACATCTCTGCATTAGTAAAAGGTGGTGTGTTAGAGGCAACTTTATACTAGCATTTTCGGGTGAAAAGACCAGGAGATTCTTTATAATTCCAAAGTCAAATTCTGCTTCGACTTTGTAGAAGGGTTATTATGAGCTGGTTTTCTCTTTTGCTCACTTGCTTTATGGAGTGAGGAAATGAATCTGTGCCAATTGGCAGGTACACCGGCCCCGAATAGGTTAGGGACAATGACGCTTGAATGGTTTCTGGATTGATATAGTCCCCCTTTTGACTGGTGATTCCCTTTCTGAATCTTTTTCTAACCTTCACACAGAGGAGAAAGGGGGAAATCAGAACCCTGGAGGTGTTTTTCCTTTATAGCTGAGGAGGGGCGCAAGAAGCACAAAGTGTAATGCTCACCATGACGTCTTGCTCAAATCCCTTGCCCTTACCACTTCGGGGCACAGTGGCCTGACGTCCAACTGTTTGCACCTGCATTTTGTTGCCTGTTGGCACTTTGTTGTCCACACTCCTTGGGAGGGGCCTCCTGGCCAAGATTAATGGGAGTTGGGGTACAAATACCCCAGCTACCTTGTCCCTGCAGTAGGAAAACCCAGATGTGTGTCCCCCATCATTTCCTAGAGCTCCCGTGAAATTTGGCTCTGGTTGCCCACAGTGGTAATGTGCTTGATAACATGCCTTGTGTCGGCTGCCTCGCCTTTTCTGTCTCATTTCCCCATGCCTCTACTGGTATTTTCTGCACTTCCCAAACAAATTCCAACTGCTCAAATCCTTGTCTAAATCTGCTTCTGGGAAAACCTAAACTAAAAAAAAAAAACTTTCCCAGAGAAGCGCTGGACAGTTTCTGTTTATTCCTTACTTGTCCCTGGGAGCCTATGTTGTAGGTCACAGTTATCAGTTGATGAGAGGAAGTTCATAGGTGCTGTTGAGTGCCTCTGGGATGGAGACCCACGCTTCGTGAGAGCTGTCCCTGGGAGAGCACTGTGGACTAGCAGTACAGCTCAAAGGGCGTGCATCTTCCCTCCATGACCACTTCCTCCTGCTTAAATCCTACCCCCGAGGTGGCTTCCATGGTCTCTGGATCATCTGTGGTCTCTGCCCACCACTGTCTTTTCTGTCCTTTATGCCACAATGATAGAAGACCACTTGGAGTTTCCCTGCCCTCCCATTTCCCCATCCCTTCCGTGCCTGCTGACTCTGGTTTAGTATTTCCTCTGCTTATACTGCCCTTCTCTACTTTTCTCTTAGCAGAATCCTATTCCTCCTTTAAGATCCAATCTAAGGGTCACCTCTGCTACGAAGGCTTCTTGACTTCATTTCTATGCCTTCCTTTGAACCCCCAGCATCTCTGTCTTATAGCACCTTCAAACACTGTACTGAAATCATCAATGCAGACACCTGTCTCCCCACCAGATGGTGAGCTCCTTGAAAACCCAGGCTGTGTCCTATTCAAAGGGCTTAGTACACTACAGGTGTTGGACGTAGGCTGGGCTCCCCAGAAGCAGACCCCGAGACAGGTATTTCTTTGCAAGTGATTTATTAAGGAACTGCTCCCAGGAGAAATCAGTAAGGGGAAGAGGGCCAAGCAAGGACCCAAGATGTGATTTCAGGCAAAAGTCCACGGAGGATAGTGTCTACATGTTCCCATAGGGCATTCTGGAGCCGAAGTCACACCTCGATAGTTGTTCTGAAAACTGGGCTTTTCCTTTCCTGTACCAGCCAGTCACTGACTGAGGTCTACTCCAGGGTCCTCATGCCACATCTCTGTGTGTGTGTTCATGTGCTAAGTGGGAGCCCAGGAGCCTGGGGCCAGTCTTCCAGAGGGTCGCAGATGTGGGCTGTCAGAGGCAAAGGCCAGAGGATGATCCCCCCCGCAGAACCCCAACGCGGAGTCCCACAGACAAGGTAAGGGGGAGAGAATTAGGCTGAGCTCCAAGAGTGTCCACTAGAGGGCTCCCACATGTCTTGTGACTGAGCTGAAATGTGGCTGGGTGGGCACACCCCCACATGTCTCTTTGGAACTGCAAATCCAGACCTCAATTCCGGCGTACCTGGAATCCTGCTCGTCCTGTGGTCCATTAGCCACATCCTCCCCACTTCCATTCTTTCTGTGCTCTCTGGATGCTTGGTTCCAGCATGTTCTCCACCTCCAGGGTCACCTTTGGCCTCCATTCCTACCCTCATAAATATACCCTTCATAAACAGACTCAGTTCTTTCAAGTCTCCTTTCAAAATCTTTTCTAAAGTCATTCCCTTTTGTCCATTCTCATTATCTTTCTGCCACATCCTCAGAGCCTAGTGTGATCATTACTTGTGGATACTGAATGAATGAATGAATGAATGATAGATAGCCCAGTCTTCTGAAAGAAGTTCATCCTCCCTAGGCTGGTATGCATTTTTTCCAGGGGCTAACCCACCCCTTTTCTTAGATCTTATAAATTTTTAAATACACAGACTACTTAGAGTAAAACAAACTACTTATTCTTTTGTAACATAATTCACACGTTCTGGCCCTCTCACCTTTGTTCTGCTCTTCTTTGCACCTGAAAAGCCCAATTTCTCATCTCTACCTATAAAAATTCTGCTCGTCTTCGAAGGTCCAGCTTCCCAATCTTCTTTGAACCTGTGACATTTAGTTTGTTCCTCTCCTAGGGAACTGCTAAAATTTTTTTGTTGTTGCTATTGGCATCTTTAAAGACAATGAGTTCCGCCATATCAAGAGTGGTATGTTACACTGTATGTTAACTAACTGGAATTTAAATGAAAACTTAAAGAAAAAATTAAAATGCTGACAAGAAAAGAAAAGGGTTCGCCAAGTATCTTGGGCTGCCCTCTTTTGTGGGCACATAGTAGGGCTGTGTTTTTCTACCCCCTTGAACTAAGTCACGATCATGTGACTTCGTTTTGGCCAATGAAATGTGAGCACAGTGACTTGTGTCACTTCTGCACTTCAAGAGCCAGTGCAGGACTGTCCACGTCTGTTCTTCCTGCTTTGGCAACCATTGAAGGACAGAGATAGAGCCTCCCTCAGCCTGGGCCCCTGAGTGAGGACCATGTAGACCAGAGATCCTAGTATTTCCGCAACAGACAGGTATCATAAGCAAGAAATAAACTTGTATTCTTTCAAGTCTCTGAGATTTGGGGGTTGTTGTTACACAGTATAACCTAGCCTCTCAGAGTCTAGCAGGTGTCTTCCCGAGGAAGAGCCTCAAGGTATATACATTGAATGAAGCAAACTAAGAGACTCTATTTCTTGACTAAAGTCACCACCATTGTGTAGCTGAAATGATAGAAAGGATACCGCAGGCATACTCTGGAATGAACACATTAAAAGATTGAATTCACCCAGATGGAGTTAAGTGAGGCATTGAAAAACGTCCATTGCATTTTCATTGTAGATGGCCAATGAGGTAGTTACAGTTTGGAATCGAAAGAATGTCCTCCACATACTATTTTTCATCCCTGTCTCCCTCCCTCCCTCCCTCTCTCCCATTTTGCTCCCTTCCTCCTTCCCTCTCCACTTTCTTTTTTTAAAACTTAGTTCTATCTGTTGGTTGAGCATGAGAAGTAGGAAGAAACCAGCCACATGATTTTTAATTTTTTAAAGGCATGAATAAAGAAAACCTTGCCATAAGAAAAATAAATTTGTATTTTGAAAACATTAATCTTTAGGCCAGCAGAGGCGGTTTTGATCAGATCTTCCATTCCTCCATTTTTCATCCTCTATATCTCAAATTTCACCCAAAAAGCAAAAGGGATAAGCTTTCTAATGACAAAATAAATCTAATATTAAATTGTTTGCATCTTGCCCGTCTCACTTTCTGGGGGTTATTTCCTATCATAATGGTCCAGAATCTTTGAAATATCTTTAAAGAAAAAAATTTTTTCATCAGTGCCTGCAACAAATGAATCACACAGACAATTTGCTACGATGGGCTTTTCTTTTTGTGCAAAGGCAAAAAATCCTGAGTGAGGAAGCTCAGACTTCACCAACCTCCTGGTTCTGAAATTACTCATCCAGACATGAAACAAAATTGAAAAATCAGAGAGATCTAGTTTGAAGGAAAAAGAATGGTTGATGGCCTGGGAACCAAGTAAGTACTCATTTTGCTTTTGTGCTATTGGATGAAGATGCTTGGATCAAAAGAGGACTTGGAAACATCAAGAAATTGACAAGCAGGGCTAAAAGACGCTGGCAATGTGTTTATCATTCAAAAAAAAAAAAAAAGCATACATCTGGAGTGTCAGCAGTGGTACTCAGCCCAAAGAGCCTCTTGCCATAACAAACTCATTGACAAGAACTGTCATTGACTCTGCTTTATCTTCCGTGTGCTACTAAGAGGGCGCATTCCAAGTGCATCCTACGTAAATTGAGGTTTGCTTCCTGACCTGGGAGATCAATTCTCTGTCAGAGAGCTAGCTGATGGATCACCGTGTGGCTGCCACTGCATTGAAAATCACATCAAATACCTTCTCAAACACACTTCTGAATTACACGCTGGATCTCTGAAGAGGTTAGAGATGAATCCGGGTAGCTCACCAATCCGTGTGTCTTACAAAGTCGAGTAAATGAGGCAGGTGCTCAGTGGTTTGTGTTATTCTCCCAGCCAGAGGCAGCAGAGTATCTGGGTTAATTGCACAGATTCTGGAGCCCAGTGGCTGGGTTTGAGCCAGGATCTGCTGCTTACCAGCTCTGTGACCTTGGGCAAGTTATTTAACCTCTCTGTTTCAATTTTCCGGGTTGCTAAATAAGGATGATAATATGGAACCTCCCTCCCTTCCTCCCTCCCCGGGCAGTATCTTAATCTTCATCCCTCAGGAGTAGATCTTGAGACATGGATTTAAGAGCAAGAAATTAATTGGGAGGTGAGTAGATGAAGGGTAAAGGAAGACAGGAAAGCATGTTCTGAGCAAGCCACCACTGTGGGGGACCAGAATTTAATCCCGCTGGGGAGTCCTGGGAGACTGTGAAACAGGCCCCTCAGTGGAAAACATGCACCAGAGGGGTGAAGGAGCTGGGGTATTCACTCACAAATTCCCACCTATAATTCACGGAGGGCCTCTCTTGTGTGTGAGCACACATATGCGTGTGCACATGCGTGTGTGTGCACATGCAGGGAGGAGGCATTAATTCCCTGACAATTCTGGCTTGCCATGCCAGCTGTAAAGGGGGCGCTGTCAGGAAGAGAAAACCCTCAGGCAAAGCCGTGCACGTGCTGGCCGTTGAAAGTGCCAAAGAAGTCAGGGTGAAGGGGTAAGTGCAGGGCTACAGACCATTTTGAAGATCAAATGAGTTAATTATTGTGAAACACTTAGCAAGGTCCCCGGCACAAAGTAAGCCCGCCTCAAAGAGCCGGATTAATACCAAAGCTGGATGGTTGTTCTTTGGGATGACTTCTTATCTCAGGATGGATTTTCTTTTTGTTTTTCATTTTCTTCCTTTGGGACAATGAACCATGATTAGGAGCGTGGTACTACAGCAGTGGCTAAATGCATTACAGGTTTTCTCAAAGATGACTGTGTAAGTGTGAAATGGGTTTACTGATGGAGCTGTCTCGATCAGGGGGAACATCGTCACGTCATGACAAATACCTGTCAATCCATTAGAGTTGCTGGCACATGATCAGTACCTCCTTCAGTCCTGGAGGTCACAAGCCAGCTGTGCTGTGTTGCAGAAACGCAAATACACCCTGAGTCTTAGTGGCTTAACAGGAATTGACACCTGTGTAATCTCTCACTCCATTAGGTCTGCTCTGTGCACTCGTGGAAGACAGGCACTGAGCTGGATGATGGTCAGCACTGTACCTTTGTACAGGACACTGCACAAAGAGGGGACAATGAGAAGTGAACGAATGAACAAATCAACAGATTGATCCCGTAAGTATCATGTTTGCAGACGCACCTTCATTTGAAATATTGGCTTCCTCCCACTTAACTTCTCCTTGGCTCCTTGCAGCTTATCTTGCTCTCCTGAGTCAGAAATAACCCCTTTCCTCTCACTTCTTGGACACTTTGTGTCTCTCCACAGTGCATCACATTCTGTCTTGCAGGATGGTAAGTAATTTGTGTATGTGTCAGGCCTTGTCACCCTTCCCTCGAATGCCTCTGATGGCTTCCAAGCACTTTTAGGATACTCTGCATGTTCTGACCTGGTCTACGAGACCCTGTGTGCTCTACCCTCTGAGTCTCTCCTTGGAGGTCTCATCTACCACTTTCTCTTCCCCTATTCTTCTCCAGCCACTATGGGCTCATAACGGTTCCTTGTATATGTCATGCCTGGTCCTGCTTCAGGCCCTTGGTACCTGCTCTTCCCTAGGACTTCAATCCACCTTCTGCCTTCAGATCGCTTGTTCCATTGACTCAGATCACTGCTCAAATGTTATCACCTATGAAAGTTCTTCCCAGACCAATGTATCTTAGAAAGCATGCATACCACATTAGTCTGCTTTATATTTTTTTCCATATCACACATTTATTTGGTTGTCCTGACTGGCTCCTCCACCCACAAAGATGCAAACTCTCAGAGGTCAGGGACTTTGTTATATTTAGTGTGGTATTATTCTGAGTTCCCACAGCAGTGATTGGCACTTAATAAGACCTCAGTAAACATCTGTTGAATAAATGCATAAAAATTATTGTCCCATTTTAGACATGAGGTAACTGAATCCTATAGAACCGAAGAAAAGTATATAATGTAACATAGCTTTTTATAGCATATATCATATATGACATAGCATATATCATTGTATCACATCTACATGTGGACACTTTAATCTTTATAACAATAAATTTACATACATACAGGGAAACTGAAGCACAGAGAAGTTACATAACTTTCCCAAGGTCATGCAGCCAGGGAGCAGCAGAGCAAGGATTCAAATCCGATAATCTAGCTCCAGGGTTCATGCTCTTAACTACTGTGCTATGCTCTAGGAAACAGCCAAGAAGGAACTCTCTTTGTGTTTTTGGAGGAACCGTCAAGAGAACAAACTGAAAGCTTTCTGTCAACTGTCCCAACGTTGATTGAAAATTTCTCATATGGAAAGCATTATGGGATCTCCAACATTAAAACCTGTTCAAAAGCCAGGGTGAGTGTTGGGAGCTATGTTGGAGCTAAGGAAAGCCATTAAGCCCACACAGGGCACATGCTTGAGGAGATAGTCTCATCACTGTGTCTACAGAGAAGACTTAAACAGAGGCTCGGGGCATGACTTACCATGTCAATAAAAGTGGATAATGTCTCTGTTTCTAGAATGTTCTGATGTCATCATCCAAATAGACGCATCAGTGGACTACCATCTAAGCAAGGCATCTTTGCCCTTGAAGGCAGTACCTCACACAGGGCCAGGTATATATATGTAAGATACATATATGTGTGTGTGTGTGTGTGTGTGTGTGTGTGTGTGTGTGTGTATGTATTACATACAGGTATATGTAAGATGCTCAATAAACACTTACTGCATGGGAGTTACTTTTTTTCCACCCAAAGACAGACATTTACCTAGGGACACACGGGTCTCTTTGACATGTCTCATGTTGCCCCACTACCAATCTCTCCTGATTCTAATGTTCCCCACACAGGTGTCTGAGTGTTTACTCAACTTCAAGTACGATCACAGCTCTTCCATGCTCATAATATTTCCCAGGACTTTCATGGTCTCAGGAAAACTTCCAATGGTGTCTAGACTTAAAAAAAAAGTCTCACATTGCTGTAGAATGTCAGCACTTGACAGAGGCCCAGGGACTAGGTATTGTATCCTCCTCTACTTTTCCCCTCCTAATTTTATAGGGTTCTGATAAGGGGAAGGGAATTAGCTGAGGATGCAGTGGGTCAGTGGTGGGAGCAGACCTGAAATCCAGGTATCTTAATGGCCAGTCCAGTGGTCCATCCTCTGTGAGCACGGCAGGGTTCAAAAATCTAACTACATAGTCACAGAGAGTAGCTTTCTGTTTGAAGAAATTTTCTGAATTTTCCCCTCCCCCGTCATGGGTAACCACTTCCACACAGTTTTATCCTTCCCTGGCCTCTGATCCTTAGGCTAGATAATTAATCAGGCTTTTGAATAATTAAAATTATTTAAAAAATGCCTTTGTATCTGTGAAATTTGCTCCGGTAATTACTGCCTTATCAAGAGTCTGATCCCACAGACCAGAATACTTTGCCAAGAGATAGGAAGTACTTTCACTTGAGGCTTCGGGATTCAGAAGTTGCGGAAGGAGTGTTTGTTATATGAACCAGTCTCTTTGAAGATGAATAGCACCAACTCTTGACTCCACAGTCTCCACAAAATCCCCTTTCATTCTTAAATTTCGTAACAAGATACAGCATATCTCATTCTTTGCCTTCAGAGCCTGCTGTAAAATATGATCATTAAAGTTTTGGATTGGCTTCTCCAAACTAGATTCTGCACTTGCCTTGCTGAACCTGGCTTCCAAATTCAACATCCACTTTCCAATAAACTCTTGTGGCAGCACGGTGAATGACAGTGCTTGTTTTTCTCAAGTTACTACCTGGTTCTTCCTGACCCAGCCAGTACCTGAGCCCTAAGACATAATGTTCTGTCCCTGGAGCCCCACCACTTCTTGTCATACCTCCCAAAGGGTTTTTTGAAACCCAGGTCCAGGATGCCCAAGGTCGACAACTTCATGCTAGATTCAGAGGGTTTACAGAAACCTGGTGGACATTCCCAGCAAGTACAGTCAATAGAGGGACCAACTACCCAACCAGGGCCCCTTAAATACCTCACAACCAAGAATGGGGCCAGTTACAGCACCTGGAGAGGGAATGCTAATGCAGGTAATCAAGTGGGGGTGGGATTTGTGGGGTTGTGCAAGGGAGACATTATTTTATAGTGGTTAAGAACACACGGTCTGGAGTCAGACAATTAATAGGGAGGTTGTGCTTTCCTGGGCTCCTGTTTCTGCTGGCCTCTGGCTGGGTTTGGCCAGTGGGAGGCGCTGGTGGGACACCGAAGGGCAAAAGAAGAGGAGACCAAAGGGGATTTCTTCCCCTCTTTCTCTGCTTGGGTGATTTCTTTAGAAGCAAACAAGGATCCTCCTTGGCTTCAGCTTCCCCTGGACACATCTGCCGTGGTTCCAGCTTCCATGCATTATCATACTCTGAGGCTTCCAGTATCTTGGTCCCTCCGTCTTAAGGTAGGGAGTAGCTTCTCGCTCTTGTGTATTTCTGAGTTACCTTCCTATCCCTTTTTGGGTTCCCAGTTCTCTCATCACTTTCTGTAGCCAATTCCCTAAATTAAATTCCCTCTGTGGTAAATACTCGAAGCAGTTTCCGTTTTCCTGGTTCCTGATCAACCACTGTTTGATTAGGTAAGCCAGCGCATGTCCTCTTTGGCTTAAGTGAATTTGAGACGAGTCTCTGTCACGACTTAGAGTCTGGACTCACACAGGAGTTAACAGGCAAAAAAAAGTAGCTACGAGCTTCTGAGCACTTACTATATGCCTGGCACTATGCTCAGTGCTTGGTTTACTAACTATAGAATCCATGAAGTAGAAGTTATGATCTCCGTTTTGTAGGTGAGGAAATGGGAGACACAAACAGGTTACATAATTTTATCCCCACCATATTTATTTTCTTTATGTGGAAATCCAGTCAAAACCAGCTGCTTCTTAAAAAAAAAAAAACACGTTACATAGAGGAAAGGAGGCAAACCATAAGAGACTCTTAAAAACTGAGAATAAACTGAGGGTTGATGGGGGTGGGAGGGAGGGGAAAGTGGGTGATGGGCATTGAGGAAGCACCTGTTGAGATGAGCACTGGGTGTTGTATGGAAACCAATTTGACAATAAATTTCATATTTAAAAAAACCCCAGCTGCTTCTTTAAATAAGGAAGACATCCCTTCAGGTATGTCAAGGCTCAGGGGTGGCAGGACAAGAAAGGAGGTGAGGAATGACAAAGGGGAGGTCTAGGTGCTATTTTGTGACACAGCCTAGAAGTGTCGTATGCTTCTCCCAGTCAGAGTGTAATGAGTGAAGAGAGCTCCATATATATGAGCTACAGGCATCTCCAGTAACTGTGATTCAAGTCAAGTTCTTGCTGCTAATTGCACACACGTTTCGCTAAAGGTAGTAAATAGGAATCATTCACGTGTCCTTAGAGACCGCGGCACCATTCAGTATTCATGGCAAATATATCACTGAGCTTCATAAGAGAATCATTTTAAAACAAAGCTTGGTCAGCTGTTTAATAATTTACTGATGGTGACAGCAGGGAGAATATCTAATAACCAGTGAGATTGGCTTTCAAATAGAAAATAAATTCATGTTAGAGGAGTTTCAGGAGAAGAAAAAGGGGAAGGAGTGGGGGAAGCATTACTAGCAGTAAGGAAGTATTTAACATTTGTCAATTCCTGATTTTTTTTTTTTTTTAATCCTATCCGAGAGAGAAACCTGAGAAAATTCCATACATTTGTGTCTTCAAACATTCATGGGCCCTTAATATTCTTCTTGCAGGAAACAAGAATTAGACAGAGGTCCAGTCTCTCAAAGCAGAGGCTCTGACCCCAACTGAGCACTGGGGAGTATCTTCCTTTGTTAATCTGGGGATTTTTTCAGGTTACATTGTCTCTGTTATCATACGTTGGTTCCTCCTGGGGTAGGTAAGGCCTGAAAAATTGAAAAAACAAAGCCTTCAAATAAAACAAAATTAACCCAGACTATAATGGCACATTCTTCTGCTCCGGGGAGAACCTAGCTGGGAAGTTATTGCAGGGGATCTGGCTTCTGGGTAAGCGGAATGTATTTGTTTGTTTGTTTGTTTGTTTACTAGCAAAGGTCTACTGAAATGTCTATAAAATGAAAAGGGTTTAGAGACGGTTGGACTAGCATTCTTGATCCACAGTGGGGAGACACAATTACAGTGATTTTAAAACATCTAGGACAGGTAGAGAGGAAAGTCAAACCTAAAACCAGCATCCATCCTGAAGCACCAAACCTCCTCATACCTCAGTTTCCTCACCTGTACATTGGGAATAATGAGAACTGTGGGGTGGATGGTGCATGCCGGGCTTTTAGCTACGGGCCTGGCTCAAGGTCAGTGCAAGTTCAAACATTTCGGAAAGGCGGAAGCAAAACCAAAGTGGAAAATCCCCAAGATTATCAATCTTTAAGCTTCTGTGGCAGACAGAGATGAATGGTGGTTTTGGGTAAAGGAGCACCTCTGACTCCCTGCCCTTCAGCCCCCTCCCAGAGCACAGGGCATACTCTGTCCTCAAACCAATCCCTACATTTGCCACCCTGGAGACAGGCTTCCAGATAAGACAAATGATCTCTGTGTTCCCAGGTGGTATTTTCTATGGTTTTACATTCCAAGATTGTCCCCATCCATTCTTCACATTCATTTCAACAAACTCAATCTCATTCTGCCTTGAGTTATTAGCATTTTTTTAGCTTGTAGAAATAATGATTTATCAACGTTTTATTTGACGTGAGAATGGCTTGAATAAACGTGTGCAGTCTGGCCTGTCACGCCAATAAGGATCTCAGTGTGCTTGGAGTCTTCTGCTGTTATCCAGCTCGGTTCTGGGAGTGGTGAAGGAGATTCTGGGGGCTAAAGTTTGTGGCTATTATTTCGGGTGAAATCTCTTTCTGTGTTGTGGACTAAAATATTTCTTCAATAGTCGCCATTTTCTGAAGCTGAAAGAACTATTTATTCCGTTGGATTGGCTATAGAGGAGCTGGCTGCTTGAAAATATTTTGAGGATAACACTTATGCCTTGGTACGTTGGAAGGGTAGGTTGTATAAAAATCATAGGGTCTCTGTGGGTAACGAAGGACTGAATGGAGTGTCGGAAAGCAGAGCAGGTTAAGCAGAGAGCAGACCCTGGGTGAGGAGTTAGGTCAGCAGATCACTTACTAAACAGGTTTATGAGCATTGTGATTTATAAGTGAGGTGGATACAGGTTACCTGACTGCCCAAGATCCTTTAGAGAAAACATTCCTTCCCCACTCCATTTGGTCTTTATGGGACTGTCAATTATGATGACCACCCCCTATATGGAGGGGTGGACAAATGACTGAGGCTGGCCAATTATAGTATTGTCCTCTCTGCCACTTTCCTGACCAAATCGATTGTTTCAGGAAATGGATGTGACCTACATCAGCCAAAGTATCTTCACTAGAGTTTGGCAGGGATGCTACTGAAGGCTCTAAGCCATGAGACCCATATATGGAGTGGTCACTGCCCAATTTTCCCTGACTACCCACTGAGAGAAGCACAATTGAGAGATGGAGAGGGAGAGAGAGAGGGGTGGGGGGACAACTGAATACCTGGATGCAGCTTTGCCTGAAGGTGCTTATGCATCGCTCAGCTAAATAAGCCACTGGATTCCTCTTTTCACATTAAGTTGCTTTGAGCTAGTCATGTCATTTGTAAGAAAGAGTCGTGCCTAAAATACAATGTGTGTACACGCTCCAGTCTCAGTATTCATCCTCTAAACCCTTATAGCTGTCAGAAACACAAAAATGGGCAAGATGCAGACCTGGCCTCAGTAGGCTCAAGGTTGTATCTGCAGGTTTTCAACTTCCTCGTTCTAACACGGCATTAACCATTCACAAACTTAATGTGCCTGAGAATCCTCTGGTGTGAAAGTTAAAAAAAAAAAAAAAAGAAAGAAAGAAAGAAAAATCAAACCCCTCAGCCTCAGTCTGTAAGGATTCTGATTCAGTTCCATGCAAAATGAATGCACACCTACCCTGAGTGGCTCTGGAGTGGATGTGTCCCGGGGACCCATGCTGAGAAATGTACTGTCTATCACTCATCCAGGATCACCGCTCCTTCCATGCAGGGATTCCCTGAGATGGGCAAGGGGGTGGGGCATCTTTATAAGGGTGTATGAGAATATGAGGAGGTAGGGCTCTGTGTAGACCCCACTCCAAGTCCACCCCCTTTAAGTTTCTGAGATGATTCATAGCCCACCCAGGGCTGGGGAGACTCCAAGTGAGGAGTCCTTGCAGTGGTTTTTAGTGGAAATACTGGGGAGCTTTAAAAACTACTATTGCCTGGCTCCTACTCAAATAACTCAATGGCTGAGGGTGGGGCCCCAGGTGATTCTAACATGGAGAAGGGTTGAAGACCACTGCAGCAGAAACCCATGCCTGGCTGCCTTGTGGGAATCTCCTTCCCAAGGCCCTCTTGGCAATCTGTGTCTGATTGGTGCAGCATCCAAAGGCTGGGCTGTAGTGGGCAGAGTTCTGTTACTGTCAAGGGCCTTGTTTTTATGGTGGGAGGTCCATGTTACTTCTGGAAATACAATAATAAAATAACAAATCAATGAGAATAAAAGACCAAGTCCATATAATCATAAAAAATAATAAACATGAGCAAATAAGTAACATTACTAAGGGAGGGCTATGCAGGGGAAACACGAAAGTTTGTTAACAATCAAGGATGCTGGGGCACCTGGGTGGCTCAGTCCTGGTTTAGCGTCCAACTGCAGATCAGGCCATGATATTGTGGTTCGTGGGTTCGAGCCCTACATCAGGTTCTGTGCTGACAGTTTGGAGACTGGAGCTTGCTTCCAATTCTGTGTCTCCCTCTCTCTGCCTCTCCCCTGCTCATGCTCTGTCTCTCTCTCTCTCAAAAATAAATAAACATTAAAAAAATTAGGGGCGCCTGGGTGGCGCAGTCGGTTAAGCGTCCGACTTCAGCCAGGTCACGATCTCGCGGTCAGTGAGTTCGAGCCCCGCGTCGGGCTCTGGGCTGATGGCTCGGAGCCTGGAGCCTGTTTCCGATTCTGTGTCTCCCTCTCTCTCTGCCTCTCCCCTGCTCATGCTCTGTCTCTCTCTCTCTCAAAAATAAATAAACATTAAAAAAATTTAAAAAGAATCAAGGATTCTGATGAATCCAATTGTGTAAACCTGAGGCCTGAAGGAAATTTTAAAGATTTCTTTAAAAAATGAGACATTCTTTCTGTATCACTTCTGTTTGAAAATGCTAAGTGCCATATTTTTGTTCTCAGAGGGCCAGTGTCTGTTGTTCCCGGGACTTGGGCCCCACCTGGAGGAGGCTTGACGCTGTGAGCAGACAGGCCAGGAATGCCTCTTCTGGTTCCTCTCTGCCAGGGACAGGCCTGTCACCGTTCTGAGCCTGGGCCAGGTGCTTCCAGTGGTCCGATACCACAGCGTAGGCCTGTCGTTTCTGTGCTGGCCTGGACAGAGTTACCCTGCCTGTTATGACTTCCCATGAGACTCCCCTGTGCACAGTCATAAAGTAAGATTTCCAAGCTCTTCCCTCAAGTTTTGGGTTCATCGGTTCTGGGGGGAGTGGGTATTTGGAGTTACTAACAGAGCTCCTGGTGGTCCCTAGGATCGGGAACAGCTGGGAAATGTCACCCTGACATATCTCACCCTGAGCACCTGTGAACCTTGCTCTGGCCCTTTTCTGATGAGTCGACTTTGTCTCACAGACATTGCTAGATGGGCAGTGAGTCTCCCGTCTGAAAATCACTGAACTCCTCTTCGGCCCTGGCAGGCAAATGTGGCCCTAGTCCCCACCAACATCTTTTGAGTGCTTGCTGTATGCATTGTAGGGCTTGGCTTTGACGGGATGGGGGAGGGTAAGCCAGTCCTGGCAGCCTCAGATGCTGCCGCCCTCATGGAGAAGGCGGCTCTGCTAATGGCACTGTGGAAACAGAACTGACGAATCCTTCTTCCCTGCCCACTACAGACCTGCCCAAAGCTGAGCAACGAGGATTTGTAGGCCTAGAAAGGGATAGAGGAGGAAACGGATTTGGAATCTGGCATTCCAGAGAGAGGCAACGATACAGGCAAAAGCCCCAGGCGGAGCCAGGGTGGCTGGGGTAAAGGGTCTGTGTCCTGGAGTTGGGTCAGAGGGAGCCACTGCTCCCGAGACCTCAGCCCTTCTGGCCCGCCCCAACCTCTCTGAACGCGCAGCCACTTTCACATCTCTGAGCGGTTCCTGCCACCCGCAATACCTTTCTCTCCTTCCCTACCTGGTGAGGACTCTGGGTGGGGTGCGTTTCGAGGGAATTAAGGACAGGATGGGCTGAGAAAGGCAGGCCGGGCCCAGCCAATGGAAGGTCTTGGTGGCCACGTGAAGGATTCCGGACTCTATTCTGAGGGCAATGCAGCATTGTGAAGGGCGTCAAGTTGGCGAGGGGCAAGACTGTGGAGTGATGGTCTTCCTAACAACGGCCCTGGCTGCTGTGTGTGAGGAGGGGTTAGGCAGATGAGACTGGAGGCAGAGAGGGGCTGGCTGAAGACGGAGCTAAGACCACTGCAGGGCAGATGCAGAGGAGAAACAGGTTCACCCCACCTTGGACTGTCAAGTCCATCCCCACCTGGATCCTCTTGAACCTGAGTCTGGAGTCAGGGACGAGGGGAGAGTCTGGGGACCTCAGTGCTCGTGTGCAACTCCAGGGCACAGTGGCATTTCTCTGGCCTCATCAGGGAACAGCTTTACTGGAAGGAAGAGGTAAAGGCTGGGGCTCTATCTCCATCATGACGGGCATCTATTATTCAAACCATGACACTAGCTACCCTGTCCCTAGTGGGCTGGTGTGACCTCTCCACGTGGGCTGCCTGGGGGCTCCTATGGGATGGAGTCATTGTATTTTGGCACCCCACTGCTCAGCATGACGTTGGGCATAGGTTAGAGACAAAACATCCATGGTGGGTACCTGGCACACATCACTTAGTTTTTTCATTTTGTTTTGTTTTGTTTTGTTTTTTAATTAAAAGAAACAGCTACTTGGCAGATCCCACTTAGGCAAAGAGAGATGTGGTCCTCACGTTAAATCCAGGGCAGCTCAAGCACTGACGTCTACTTGCCAACAGTCTGGACCATGTGCTGGTGTTTTGGCCCAAGGATGAAGCAGCTGGCTGTCCGTGCTGTGTTGCCGACCAGGTGTCTATAATAGTTGGCCTGGAATCAAGGCTGGGGTGGTATGTTAACCCAAGACTTGGAGGTAGGAAAGAAAGGAAAAGAAATGATCTCTTGAGTGGGCCAGGTCCTGTTCTAGATGCTTTTATATCCATTAACTCACATAATTCTCACTCAGCTCAGTGAGGTGGGAATAATCACCCCAATTTCGCAGATGGGGAAACACAACTGGAGAGAGAGAGTGACTAGTTTGTGGTCACCTGACTGGTGAATGGAGGCATGGGGAATATGGGCAGGTGCAAGGCCTCGCCCAAAAGAGGGCTGTTACCAAAATAGAGCATGTCCGAGAAGAGGAACCAGATGGTGGGGGACTAGAAATCAAAGAAGGAGGAGGAGGAAGAGGAGGAGGGGGAGGAGGAGGAGGAGGAGAGGATGAAGAAGAGTGTAAGGAATCAAGAATGCTTACCTAGAGCACACCAACATCCAAGTGAGTCACCTGCAAGCGTGTCCAGGATCTTTCCGTGTGTTCCCAGAGAGAGGAGCCAACTCCGAGGGGAGGAAGGTGCAGACTGGCAGTGTCGGTTCAGTGCAAGGGAAATCTTTCTAACCACCAGGGCCTCACAGTGCAAACGATTTCTTTGTGAAGTACTGCTTTTGGACACAGCAATATTATTGGACAATGCATGTTTTCACAGAACAAAATGGTTGGATCACGAGGTTACACTCGAAAACTACTTATGGTTTCTAAGTTGCATTTGGGTTATTTATATTTGCGCGTCTTGACGGAGAGCATTAATGCATGTTAATATTTGTGCCATAGAACACGATTCGAGTCAGAACTACTGGCTCTGAAAGAGTCCGCGGTGTGTGCAAAGCCACTCTGCTAATAGAAAGGTTAACTCGTATTTTTGAATTATTGATGGTTGCTTGTTACTAATTTTTTTTCCTCAGAAAGGAGGAAATTATTAATGAAGAGATCATTGCCAATGTGTCTGACATCTATTAATGGTTTCATCTTGCAACCAGATTAAAAGAGACAGCTGGCCCATGAATTTATGTGGAGACAGAGCCAAATGTGCTGACAGCTCCGTAGGAGGGTGGGCCGTCAGGCAGTGAGGCCTGGGCATCCGCACCGGGGGCTGGTGAGAGGTCCCCTCCCAGCGCTCATGGCCTGGTCGAGGGGATGTCAAAGGCCTTGCTGCACAAAGGCTATCATTCTTCTGACATCTTTCTAAATGCTCTGTTCCCATGGGAACCCATCAGTATCTCTACTGTGCGGGCCACTCATGGGCACATTCACCGTGGGTGTTTCAGGTTGGTGGTTTTCAACTTGAACGTGCATCCGACTCACCTGGGTGGCTGGTTAGAACAGATTTCTGGGCCTCACCTCCAACATTTCTGATTCAGTAGGTCCAGGGGAGGGCCTGAGACTTTGCATTTCTAACACATTTCCAGGCAGATGATGCTGATACTACTGGTCCAAAGACCACACGTTGAGAACCAGTTCTAGACTGATGATTTGGGCTGTGAGACTGCCTCTAGAGAAGGAGTTGGCAAACTTCTTCTGTAAAGGGCAAGGACAGTAAACATTTTCAGATGTGGGCCAGACGATCTCTGTCACAATTACTAAACTCTGCCTCTGTAGTCCAGAGAACAATCACAGGCAATATGTAAACAAATATGTAGGATTGTGTGCCAATAAAACTTTATTTATAAAAACACAATCAGGGCCACTCTTGGCCCACTAGTGGTAGTTTGCTGACCTCTGCTCTAGTGCAGCAGTGTCTAATAGAACTTTTGCAAAAACCAGCCATAGGCAGTGTCCAAATGAATAAGCATGGCTGTACCCCAAAAAACTTTATTTATAAAAAGAAACAGTGGGTCAGATTTGGCTCATGGGCTGTAGTCTGAGCAGCACTGTCCAATAGAATTTTCTATCATGATGGAAATGTTTATAGCTGTACTGTACAATATGGCAGCCACTAGCCACAGGTGGCTACTGAGCTCTTAAAATGTGGTTAGTTCCAGGGGCACCTGGGCGGCTCAGTCGGTTAAGTGTCCGACCTCAGCTCAGGTCACGATCTCACGGACCGTGAGTTCGAGCCCCGCGTCGGGCTCTGGGCTGATGGCTCAGAGCCTGGAGCCTGTTTCAGATTCTGTGTCTCCCTCTCTCTGACCCTCCCCTTTCATGCTCTGTCTCTCTCTGTCTCAAAAATAAATAAACATTAAAAAAAAATGTGGTTAGTTCCACACTCAGTGTGGTTAGACTGAATTTCTAAATTTTATTTTATAATTAAGATTTTATTTCAAAAAAATTTATTTTAATGTTTATTTTTTGAGAGACAGAGTGAGGGTGGGGGAGGGGCAGAGGGAGGGAGACATGGAATCTGCAACAGGCTCTAGGCTCTGAGTTGTCAGCACAGAGCCCAATGCAGGGCTCGAATCCATGAACTGTGAGATCATGACCTGAGCCAAAGTCAGATGATTAACTGACTGAGCCACCCAGGTGCCCCAAGATTTTATTTTTTAAAGTAATCTCTACATCCATGTGGTGCTCGAACCCACAACCCCAAGATCAAGAGTTGTACGCTCCATTGACGGAGGCAGCCAGGAGCCCCTGAATTTCTAAATTTTAAATTTAAATGACTAGTGGGGCCCTGTGCCACTGCAAGAAGATAAAAGGCTCCATAGGTGTAGCCACTCCTCAGTTGCCTCCCTACACAGGGTCTTTGCCCTGTTTGGGCCTCAGTTTCTTGGTGTGTAAAATGGGGATAAAAGAACAGTTATATTTCTATAACTATAGGCTTTCCCCATGGGTAAGTAAGACTCCATGGCCCAAGATGTCTTTCCCCTGATTCTCTGCTCCCCACTGGGGGACTGATCATTACTGGGGGGCAGGGTGGGCGCTGGGGAGATGGGAGGCTATCTCTGCATTTCTGGGTCCTTGACTGCTTTTCTCTTTGTCCAGTTTTTTCCACCAGAGTGTACACTTCATGAGGGCACAGACCACATCTTCTGTAAGCTGCAAACCCACAGTCTTGCCAGTCTTGGCACATGGCAGGCAGCCAGATCACTTTATGCCGCATGGTTCAAGCTTCCCCTAAAACTGTGCTCGGATTAAGAGATTTGCAGCTAAAATGTCTAACTGCTTCTGGCCCCCAACAGAGGTGAAGGGGAAGCCATTGTGTAGAAAGGGAAACTGAGGCCCAGAGGTCCCATGGGTTTTAAAGGCAGTCATCCTGAGGACAAGAGGCCATCTTCTTGAGTGGAACTGAAAGGAGCTACAGGGAAGAACGTCACTCCACAATTTCCAGCCATCACAAAGCTCACCTCAGGCCCCAGCCTGCTTTCGTCAGTACTGACACTGACCTCAGCCCTGAGCTAGGGGCGAGCATGTGGCCAGGTTTCCCCAGGTCCCCAGGCTGATGGGAGGCAGACAGGGAAAGTAGCCCCTTTTTTTCCAGTTAGCACTGGCCTCTCAGCCAAAGTTTCACAGAGAAGCCTTAAGAACGAGTGTAAGTTTACCAGGGAGATGATGCAGGGAAGGGCCTTCCAGGCAGAGGGAACAGCAGGTGCAAAAGCAAGGTGTGTGACCAGTCACCAGAGCCCTGTCGGGCATCAGGTGAGAGGATGTACTCCTGCGGGAATAGAGGGGACAGTTTCCAGGTGTGGAGGTCAGCTGGGAAAGCACAGAGAGTTCATCCTGGGCAGGTACAGCGTGGTGCCAAGGTTGAGCACTGGTCCTGTTCCACTCCACCCTGTGGGAACTGGGTGTGTGGGAGAGTGAGGCCCCGTGTTCTCTCTGCCACAGCAACTCAATCCAGACCCTGAGGTGTCCCACTTTTGGAAAACCCAGCCATGCCTGACTTTCATATTTCTGCCCCAATCTGTCCAATCCAATCCTTGGAATCCCAACAAGGAGGGGGTGCAGGGGAAGGCTGTGCTGAGACCTAAAGAAGCTTTGGCCAGGTTCACAAAATGTGAGTTCTTTGAGCATTGCTTAGGTGTCCCTGTCCCCAGCTTTTAGCGCCCAGGCCCCCCGCCGGGACGCAAGTGGTTCCAGGTCTGCTTCATGAGATCCTGGCTCCCAGGAGAGCAGAGAGTTCTAGCCTGTGAGCTGCAAGGGACAGCTAGGACTCTGATCTATGGTTTTAGGCTTTCGTTTCCAACCAGGTCTTTGTTCAGACCAGGAAGAAAAAGGAAAAAACTACACGGTTCTGTCTCTCGCGAACTGGAAGGGGGGAAGGCAGTGGGCGAGAGAGGGATGCCTCCAGCCCCGTCGTCGTCCCTTCCGCGTGGGGGTGGGGACAGGGAGAGATGTGGGTGAATAAGAAGGGTGCCTGGGCGGCTGAGGAGGCGGGTTGCGCCCAGAGGAGCGTGTGCGTGTGTGGTAGGGGGTGAGGCGGGTGTCGACCCTTAGAGGAAATTCTCCTCTCAGGGCGTGCCCGAGCCCCTCGCCAGCAGACGCCCGCCCCAGCTTAGGACAGATGACCCCTCCCCCACTCCCCTGCCCCCCCACCCCCCCCCCCCGCCCCATCCCGAGTTGAGACGGCTGCTCCCTCCCGGCCTCCTCTCCCCCCCGCGCCCCCACTCACCTGTTCTCCCACTCCGAGTTCACACGGCGGCTGCTCCCTCTCTCCCGCCTCCCCCCACCGCCCCCGGTACCTGCGCCCAAGCCGGGCAGACGATGCTTGGCTGCGCCGCGCTGCGCGGGGCGAGGAGGCGAGGACCCCGGCGCGCGTGGGGGCGCGGGGGTGCGCGCGGGGGCTGCTGCGTGTGGGCGCGAGACTGAGCCGGCCGCCCGGAGCCGACCAGCCCCTGCGAGGGTGCGCCGGCGGCGGGCGTGTGCGGGGCGCGGGCGTGCGCGCGAGGGTGTGTGCGCGGCCCGGGCGGAGCGCCGGGCGGGCGGGGGCGGCGGCGGCGGCGGCGGCGGCGTTAGGACTCGGGGGACGCCGCCCCCCGCCCCCGCCCCCCGCGTCCCGCCCCCGCCCAGCCGCCCGCCTCAGTTCGCGCCGCGCCTCGGCTCCGAGCGCAGCGGCGCCGGCTCCGGGAGCGCCGCGGAGCCCCTGCGTGCGGCCGCGCCGGCGATGCGGGGCCGCCCCGCGCCCGCCCGAGTCCCGGCCCCGGCCCCGGCCCCCGCGGGAAGGGGCTGAGCCGCCCGCCGCCGCCCGGATGGCGAGCCTCGCCGCGCTCGCCCTCAGCCTGCTCCTGCGGCTGCAGCTGCCTTCGCTGCCCGGCGCCGGGGCACAGAGCGCCGCAGGTGAGTACGCCCGCCGGGCCCCGCTCGCTCCCCGGCGCGCCCGAGGCCGCCGCGGGGCCCTCGGGGGAGAAAGTTGTGCGGGCTGGCGGGGGGCGCGTCCCGGGGGCCGGAGCCGGGTCCCCGTCGCCGGCGCGGGCAGCCGCGTCCCTGCGCGCCCGGGCCCGCGCGTCCCCCCTCCCGGCAGCCCGCGTTTGGCGGAGTTCCCCGCCCGACTTTGCTGCGGGCCCCCGGGCGGGAGTAACTTTCGCGGTTGTTGCGAACGTCTCCACTTGCTGCCTCCCACTTGTCGGAATCTGTCACTGGAGTGTTTGGGGCGGCGGGACGAGAAGCGGCACCGGCGCCCGGGGTGGAGCGTTCGCTCCCCGCAGCTTCTGGGGGGCAGCGCGCGCTTTTCGTGGGGGAGCACCGGTCGCCAGCAGGCCGCGGCTGCCGGGGCGGTGGCTTTTCTTGTCTCCAGGGAGAGACGGCCAGCTCCAGACTTGCTCGAAACACGCCGCGCCCCTCAGCTAAGGCTTAAGCGAGCCGCTGAAGGCACCGTGGGGGTGTGGGTGTTAACGACTGGGGCGGCACTGACCTCCTCCCTAGCCCGTGGTTTTCAGCCAGAGTAGATGGTCGCCCCAGTTAAGGCCCTTGGAGCGGAGTGGCTTCGACCTTTGAGACTGTTGGCTCCTGAAAAGTTTAGGGGTGGGGGACCCATATTTGGGTTTGACCGTAGGAAGGAGGTGAGCAGAGGTGGTTCTCAGTGTTGGGGGGCTGGGGTGCCCCTAATGATAGGTTGGCATGCATGGGAGACCACCACCATCCTGCGTCTTCTCCATCGCCAAAGCCCGCCTCAGGCAAACTTCCAGCCCCAGGCCCCCAAAGACTGGGCGGTAGGTGGAGGGAGACAAGGGAGGGATTGGCCAGGTATGCTTCCAAGTTCAAAATCACCTTGAAGTTTGTTTGTCTGTTTGTGTTTGTTTGTTTTTAGCCCCGATTTGATTTCATTTGGCCACACTGAGCTGGAGGTTGCTGAGATCACACGGACAGGCTGAGATAAACAAGTGAGATGTAGGAAAAGATGAGTTTCGGATTGCCGAGTAACAGCGGTGCCCATATAGTGTTTTGAAGAAGGAAAGAGAGAAAGAAAAAAAGAAAGCTGCGGTGGAGTGTAGCCTCCTTAAGCAGGTTGCACTTGAGGTTAGGAAGCAATGGAGTGACACTCCGTTGGACAGGCACTGGCGTCTCTCTTGCTCCCTACTAAATGGGAACTCAGTATGGGACTTCTGCGAAGGGACAGCCCGTTTCCGTGGCTGGGAAGTTGGGTGACTAGGACACTTCTTTTGAGGTGTGTGGGTAGGATTAGCCAGTGAGGGAAGAGGGACAGGCACGGCACCGTTCTAAAGGTGGTGGGTGTGCAATTCTGTTTCTCCTCGCTCTGGGTCTGCATTAGGTGTGCTGGAGAGGGGAGAAAAGGAAGATGCTGGGGGCGGTCCTGGAGCCCCGGGCGCGCTTCGTGATTTAAATTTTTACTTTCCTCCAGGGCCTGGCGGGCCCGCCACGCATTCACAGTACTCACGTTCCCGCGGCAAAAAATCAGTGTCAAAAATATTCCGCCGCGGGTGTCCAGCCGTTCTTGCGAAGCGTGCGGTGAAACGGTACCGGCCTGGGGAAGCTGTCCAACGCACAAAGCACGCCGGTTCCGGTGACCCCGCCAGGTGGCGCTCGCCCACAACTGTTAAAATGCAAATCCAGTTGCTGTCAGCTCAGGAATAGAACTTCTTTTCAAATTTTAAATGAGTAATGTGTTTATTCAGCAGCCTTTTGTTAAAACATTTAGAGAAGTGTGAGGAGCCAGCACCTTTTCTTTGTTTGCTTTTTGGAACACTCGGGAAAGAAAAGCAGTCCAGGAGTACAGTTTGGGAAGAAATCTACTGTTAAGGCACCATATGTTTCTTTTGGTTCTACTTGAGCCGAGTGACTTCTGCAAACCTACTACGGCATATACTTAGCAAGCGACTGCGTTTGTGCTAGAGGCTCCTTGAACGAGTGGGATTAGCTTGTGTGGGAGAAAGCCTCATTCAGTTGTAAAAATGGGGATTTTCTGTAGATATCTTTTCTCTCCTTTTTGGTTTAATGCAAATGTCTTAGACCATTTACATTCGATTTTTCCCCCCAGGTTTCTTCGTGAACATCTACATTTGTAGATGCAGGAATGCTGCAAATGTTGATTTTTTAAAATGGACTTATCCTCTTAATTTCTAAATGCTGAAACTGTTGGAATCCAGATCTAGTACAAATACGACAATATCTTGATTTGCTTTAAAGTATCTTATTTAAAACTTTTGGCAAGTTTGGGTAAAGAATACATTTTAAAACTCAGTGGTGTGTGCCTCATACCTTTTTAATCTGAAAGTTCCCAGTCTTAAAAGCACTTTGAATTTGTATCTAGTACACATTTGGGATGATATGTTTTGCTGTAACATGTTGGTCATGGTGTCCAAAAGTCAGTGGCAAGAGCCTGTCATCAAAAGGCAGTTTCCTTCTTCCTACTAAGATGTGTTTCATGAGCCAGGATGATGATTGCAAGGAATGGTAGTTAAAAAAAAAAAAAGCATTTGAAATCAGCTTGTTGAGAGTGTGCAAAACATGATTTGGGATGGGGCAAGAGAGAAACAACTAAAACAGATACAGGGATAATTAGTCCATTTACTAGAGGATTTCAGCGTCTGTACAGTGAGAGCGACAATGGATCGTAGAGGGGACTGACTTGAGATTGCAATTGTTAGCGATGTAGTCATTTAACTCGATAATCATTGCCAGTTATCTCTGGGGAACTGTTAGCAGTACAGTCAAATTTTATTTTCTCTCCTGGATTGCTTGATTTCTTTCCTAATAAAAGAACAATTAATGTGCAAACCTGGCCTGGATTCTGTTTCAGCAACAATCACAAACACATTCACAATGAAAGCAGACTGTTTTCTTGGGTAAAAACCCACTCCCTTTCTCCTCTCTTCAGTTTCTTCTTGCTTATCCCTCGCACAGCGCTCGCAAGCTCCTGGCTGCCGGCTGAGATGGAGTCCGCTGTGGTAGTGTAACTGTCACCTTTCAGAGCCATGATCACAGGACATTACAGCATTGTTCCTTTAAGCACAGGATACTCCCATGACTCTCTGACAGCATGTTGCTGTGGAAACAAGAGCGGTGGTGTGTAGGCGGTGGGTCCTTCATAAATATTTATTGATGATGATGAAGAGATGGAAACTCTGTTGGGGCCTGGGGAGTTTAACTCAGGGAGGCAGCCTGACTTAGAGAAATGAGTAAGAGCTTTGGTGTGTGAATCCCACTCTGCCTCTTTCCAGCTATGCCAGCCTGGGAAAGTCATTTACCTCCTCTGATGCCCAGGTTCTCATCTGTAAAGTAAGGATAATTGTAGCTGCCTCACTGGATTCTGGGAAGACTAAAACAAGATGATGGATGCGGAGTGAGAAGTAGGCTGGTGCACAGTAGTGCTTTAGCCTAAAGGGGAGCCTTGTCTATTACTAGCCTTGGCATTGGTGTGTGGACCCAGGTCAAGGGGGCATTGATGTTAAGGTCAGTTATGAATGGAATATTAGATGGCTGGGTTTTGGTGATGAATTTTAGTTGTTTTTTTTTGGGGGGGGGGATGTGGGGGGATTTGATTCCCTGCAACTGCTTTCAGAAAGTGATTTAGTACAAAACAGTTGACACGGATACATTTGACAATTCAAGAGTTCAGATAGGGAATGTTTAGTTTTAAGCACATTTTACCTTCTAAATGAGAACTTATAAAAACCCAGATGGCTACACATTGTAACAGGAGAGTATTTGGGAATATCTTTTCTCCCTTCCTACCCCCTCCTTCATACATTCTTCCTTGCCTCAGGACTCTGTCCCCTGCTCCATTTCCTTGTCTTACCTAATCTAGAAATCAGGTGTGTGGAACTCTTGAGCAGTGGGAGGGTGGGGGATGCTTTGTGCACTTGATAAACAAGCAGAGAATAAGTAAACATATGGAAGTCCATGGCATTCCAAGAAATAAAAAAGCTATGGGATTATTGAAAACAAACCATGTCGGACAAGTGTAATAGCATTTGCAAGCACATTACAGAATTGGGGCTAAGAGGCAACACCACGTAGATATTAGAAAACAGAGTGTCCCATGAAACTTTGTAAAATGGATTCAGTTGGTTTGGAGAGGAAGAAAACCATGGCTTGCGCACGCTCTCTTTTTAATAGATTAATAACAATCAGATGCAGGGGTGATTGCTAGTGTTGTGTTCATTTGGGCCAGGGTGACAAGTTGGAGTCCTAGGATTTAGCATTTGATGTGGTCTTGCTGGGCACTCTTATTTGCCTGAGAGATGGGGAAATAAAGATGATAATGCCACTTATTATTGGTAAGAGTGCCACATTCTAAAGACGATATAGAGGGACCTAGGGAGTATGCTAGGCATAGATCCCAAGGAACCCTCTGGAAGTCAATCGTGAAAAATGAAAATTAATGTGTCACAAAGGCAGAATAGTGAAAGGGTGAGGAGCCACTGAGGAATGATGATCATTTGGCCGGTTTTATCCAAATTTTGGGTATTTCACTTGGCCTACCACGGTTATCTACACAGGCAAGAGCTGCTCAGAAGCCTTACCAGATCCACTGCCAGACTGGTGGGTAACTAAGAAACTGAAGGTAACTAAGGAATCGAAGTCCACAGTGTTACAGACTTAATTTTTTGCACGTTGGAGTCAAGCTGCTGAAGAATGTTTGACACACACACACACACACACACACACACACACACACAGCCGCTGGTGCATGAGTAGAACACAGATCTGAAGTCTTTCCAGTTTCTTGAATATTCAGCCTCAAATTTTTATTTGGTGCTGGAGGGAATAAAAAATGGTGATGTCATTTGGCAGTTTCTTTAAAAAGTTAAACATACACATATACCATAGGATCCAGAGAGTCCACTTCTAGGAATATACCCAACAGACACGAAAACATACGTCCACACAAAGATACACACATGAATATTCACAGCAGTGTAATTCATACAAGACCCCAAACTGGGAACAATCCAAATGTCCATCAACTAGGAACCCATCTACTGGAATTCTACTAGCAATAAAAAGGGACGGAGTATTGATATATGTTATGACACTGATGAACCTGAAAAAACATGCTAGGCAAAAGGAGCCGGATGCAAAAGACTGTATACTACGTGAAATATTTGGAAAAGGCAAATCTCAAGGTGGCTCCGTAGCTCAGTTGGTTAAGTGTCTGACTCTTGATTTCGGCTCAGTTCATGATCTCATGGTTTGTGAGATCGAGCCCTCTGTTGGGCTCTGTGCTGAACCTGCTTGGGATTCTCTCTCCCTCTCTTTCTGCCTCTTCCCTCCTCAATGAAACAAAACAAAACAAAACACCCAAAAGAACCAAAAAAAAATATTCAAAAAAGGCAAATCTATACAGATAGAAAACAGATGAGTGGTTGCCTGGGCTGGCAGTGGGATCAGGGATTTATAGCATGTGGGCACGAGAGAATATTTTAGAGTGATGGAAAGATTTGAAAACTGGAAGGAGGTGATGGTTGGTAACTCTATAAATCCTGGCTCCCTGCTTTAGATATGAACTTGATGAGTTGTTACTTCGCTATTCTGAACCTTTATTTCTGCATCTGTAAATTGGGCACAACAGTGCTTCGAAGAGCCAGAGATAGCTCCTGTAAATTGTCAAGCTAGGTGCCTGGCACAAAACGGGCACCCAACAAATGGCATTGTTGTTACCCCTTGCCAGTCTCCACAAATAGTTTTTTGTATGAATTATTTACAAGTCATTATTTTTATTTTTTTCTTCTCTTTTAGACTCTTTTTTTTTTTTACATTTATTTATTTTTGAGAAACAGAATGAGACAAAGCATGAGTGGGGGAGGGGCAGAGAGAGAAGGAGACACAGAATCTGAAGCAGGCTCCAGGCTCTGAGCTGTCAATGCAGAGCCTGATGTGGGGCTCGAACCCATGAACTGTGAGATCATGACCTGAGCCGAAGTTAGACACTCAACTGACTGAGCCACCGAGGTGCCCCTCTTTTAGACTCTTTAGACTGAATTAAATCAATGAGCTAACATGTCTTCCCTTTCATCAATTTGGCAAAAACGAAAAAGTTTTAGACTGTGAAGTTTAGACAAGGATCTGAGCAATTAGGTGGCACCCCAGGAGAACTAACTTCAAACTTCACTCAGCCTCACGAAGCTGAAGCCGGTCCTCTTCCAAGGGAGGAAGCTGTTTTGTCACCCACATTCCCAGCTCCAGCTTCCCAGAACCCTAAAGAGCATGTTTCCTCTCGGATCACTTTACATTAGTCCCCTTTTATCCCAGTGGTGCTGGAACTGATCTTGAAATCACAAAACCAGTTCTCTTGGTCCTCCCAAAACTCATGGTGGGTGGTTGCATATGCATTCTTTAAGGGTCATGTCTCTGTCTCTTTGGAGCCAAGCATGAATTAATAGATTCATGTCAGCGAGGAGAACTTTTTAAAAAAAAAAAAATTTTTTTTAACGTTTATTTATTTTTGACACAGAGAAAGACAGAGCATGAATGAGGGAGGGTCAGAGAGAGGGAGACACAGAATCTGAAACAGGCTCCAGGCTCTGAGCTGTCAGCACAGAGCCCGACGCAGGGCTTGAACTCATGGACCGCGAGATCATGACCTGAGCTGAAGTCAGCCTCTTAACTGACTGAGCCACCCAGGCGCCCTGCAAGGAGAACTTTTTAAAGAGCACTTAATGTTTGATCATCAGGAATGAGTGCCCTTGGATGATCCAGACTTGGTCTAATTGACCATAATTATGACTTTTGGTTTTGCTGCTCAGCTAGTCACAGGTTGGTCCAAGGAGCCCCTTTGAACCAGTTTATTCTTCATACTTTCAGATGTCTTTGAGAACGTCCTTATTTTTCTGTGACAACAAGGATCTCCAGGCTCACCTCTAAGTTTTCTGTCCTAAACATGCAGTCAGTTATTTATTTCTTTCTTTTTTATAAGAATTGTGGTTCCTTTTTGTGGAGATATCAGAATCTGAGATGCACATTGTGGTGTTTTATTTGAATGCCGGAGGAGAATAGAATTAAACAGGGACTGGTGGTAATGTTAGGGATAGAAAGAGAAAGATATTTTAAACAGCATGCATTTATGACCACTTATCTCTTAGATTTTTTAAAGGTCGATCTGAGCATGAGGACCTATTAATCTAATTAAAAATAATTTTGTGATTGTCATGCTGTGTGCTTAGAATGTAGCCTAGAAGTTGATGTCACCGCTTCTTTTTTTCTTAAGCATCTTGGAATTGGCCCCTAAGTGCCTGGGTCCAGATGAACTCATATGTCAGTGTTTCTTGGGTACCAACTTTGTGAAAAGAAAAAAAAGAAAGAAATCCCAGTCTCACCCTAAGGGAATTATGTTAGTTATCTATGGCTGGGTAACAAGTTATATCCCCGAACCTAGTGGCTTTATTGCCCCACCATTTCTTCGAGTCAGGAATCTGGGTGTGGCACAGCTGGGTTCTCTGGCTTTGGATCTCTCAACAGGCTGCAAACAGGGTGTTGGCTGGGGCTGCAGTCCACTCAGCGGGAGTGGAAAAGCATCTGCTTCCAGACTCACTCACATGGTTGTGGGAGGGTTCAGTTCCTCATGGGCTGTCCGAGTGAGGGGCTCAGTTCTCAGGAACTGTTGGCTAGAGGCTACTCTGGCTTCCTTACCATGTGGGTCCCCCCGTCATAACATGGTGGCCAGATCTGTCACTGACCAATTGAGAGGACAGGAAAAAGCGTGAGCAAGACGGAAGTCAGTTTTTATAATGCAGTTTTGAAAGTGACATCCATCACTGTTGCCATCCTCTGTCTGTCAGATGTAAGTCACTAGGTCTAGCCTCCTTGCAAGGGAGGGGGGAATCACATATGGACTTGAAGGAAGTGGGGATTGTTGGGAGCTGTTTCAGGAGCTGCCTACTACGTGAACCTCAAAAAATAGATAGGTGTAGGCAACCTTGTATCATGGAAAAAAATAAAAATGTAACTATGTTCAAATCTTTTAATTCTTTTTATTATTTTAGGCATTGGTGTCAGTTCAGTGTCAAGCCTTTGCTCTTTAAAGGCCTCTGAGGGGTGCCTGGGTGGCTCAGTTGGTTAAGTGTCCAACTCTTGATGTAGGCTCAGGTCATGATCTCATGGTTCGTGCGATTGACCCCTGCATCAGGCTCTGCACTGACAGCATGGAGCCTGCTTAGGGTTCTCTCCCTCCCTCTCTCTCTGCCCCTCCCCCACTCGTGCATGTGTACATGTGCGTGCTCTCTCTCTCAAAATAAATATAAAAAAATACAAAGGCCATTGAATAGAGAGATTTATTGTCTCTGAATTGACTTGGTATGAATCTTTAAAAAAAGTTAATTAGGAGTGTCAGTAAAGTAAAAATGAAATAGTACGAAGACCTGTCAGAAGCCGTTTCAAACTTTACTCTAAAAGTTGAAGTACTATCTGTTTTTGTGAGACTAAAACTTTCACACTACTATCTAGGTTCCACAAGAACCAATTTATAAAAAACACCAATAAATAAGGGCTGTAGTTTAGCTGAAAGTTAGTATTTTTATTACTTTTAGATATCCCAGTTTTAAAAATTGGTATTTATTTTAGAGGCACCTGGGTGGCTCAGTCAGTTAAGCATCTGTCTGATTCTTGGTTTTGGCTCAGGTCATGATCTAGTGGTTTGTGAGCTTGAGCCCTGCATTGGGCTCTGTGCTGACTGTGTGGAGCCTGCTTGGGATTCTCTCTCTCCCTCTTTCTCTGCCCCTTACCCATTTGTGTGTTCTCTCTCTCTCTCTCTCAAAATAAATAAACTTAAAAAAATTGGTACTTATTCTAGACTTTTTTAACCCATTTCCAGACGGTTTTTATTGTCACAAAAAACTAACATCGAGAATTTATTTATTTTTTTAGTTTTTTAATGTTTATTTATTTATTTTTTTAATGTTTTTATTTATTTTTGAAGGGGAGAGAGAGAGAGATAGAGCATGAGTGCGGGAGGAACAGAGAGAGAGGGAGACACAGAATGTGAAGCAGGCTCTAGGCTCCGAGCTGTCAGCACAGAGCCCAATGCGGGGCTCAAACCCACGAGCTGTGAGATCATGACCTGAGTTGAAGTTGGACGCTTAACCTACTGAGCCACCCAGGCGCCCCTTAATGTTTATTTTTCAGAGCAAGAGAGATAGTGTGAGCAGGGGAATATCGAGAATTTAGTAAGTTACAGTGACCTAAAGATTTAATGTAAATATACAAATATTATATGGATCAAAACATGTCTGCCTGTACTCCAAGTTTTGATTGCTGTTGTAATAGTATGGTCATTAGAAGACATTCAGTCACAGCATTTAAAAAAAAATTTTTTTTAATGTTTATTTTTGAGAAAGAGAGAGAGACTGAGTGCAAGGTGGGGGAAGAGGGGCAGAGAGAGAGTGAGACACAGAATCCGAAGCAGGCTCCAGGCTCTGAGCTGTCAGCACAGAGCCCGATGTGGAGCTTGAACTCATGAACGGTGAGATCATGACCTGAGCTGAAGTCGGATGCTCAACCTACTGAGCCACCCGGGTGCCCCCAGTCACAGCATTTTTTTCAGGCTAGTGGTGGTTTGGAACCATGAAATCTTCTAGTAAAGAATGGTTTTGTCAAAAATCAATGGGCTGACCAGATGTTGGACTTCCTGGTGAGGACCTGCTCTAGGAATTTACCTGATTTCACACGTTACCTCTTGGCTTGGTGGGTGGGAATGGTGGAGCCACGGTCCCTATTGTGTTTGTTGAGGCATTGTTTGCATTTAGGCAGGAGGGCCACTAGTTTGTGATGGTCCCAATCCCCTGCCCTCTTGGATTTATTTCCATGAGGTGGCTCTGGGGAAGGAGGAAGCCAAGGCACCTTGAGTTTGCCCGCCGTCTCTCTTGGGAAGTTGTTTCTCCTCCACTTTCACTGTCTTGATTTTTGAGTAGGGTCTCAGATGTTAACTGTCATCTGCAGTCCTGCTGACTCAGGCTGTGCAAAGTCGGGTCCCAGGTGGAGGAGGTAGGGGCGTACTTTCCCTGGGTGTCTAGGTCAGGGCTGCACATGTTGCACGTGTTGATGTGGGACCTGCACAACTGTACCTGCAGGACCGGGTCAAGGACTCTGTGCCACTCCACTGTGCCATTGTAGATTTTATAGCCATTTCCACATCTGCCCTCTCCTGTTTCCAGATCTGGACCTTCTGCTGTTTTTTTTTTTTCTTAATTTTTTTTTTAATGTTTATTTATTTTTGACAGAGAGAGAGAGAGAGAGAGAGGCAGAGCATGAGTGGGGAAGGAGCAGAGAGAGAGGGAGACACAGAATTCAAAGCAGGCTCCAGGCTCTGAGCTGTCAGTGCAGAGCCTGATGTGGGCCTCGAACTCACGAGTTGTGAGATCATGACCTGAGCTGAAGTTGGACGCCCAACCAACTAAGCCACCCAGGCACCCCAAGGACCTTCTGCTGTTTTAACTGTATTTTTTTTTATTCAGTGAGTCCCTCCTGTGCTGACTGTTGTCTATATACCATCTCTTCACCTTTTGCATTTTATTTTTTTACCTTTTGTTATCAGAAATGTGTGTATTGGGGTTGAGGGAGTGGTTTTTGGCTCAGAAACTTGAGAAACCAAGATTTAAACTAAGATTCTAACTTGTCTCAAACCAGGGATAGGGTGGGGTGGGGTGGGGTGATAGGGCAGGGTGGCATGGGGTGGGGTGGGGTAGAAGGACTGATCAGTTATATTCAGAAGCTGGGAGCATTGCCAGCCTCTTCCCTTTATCCCAGCTTGCTCTGGATCGTTATCTTCCTCTAAACAGAATTGTCTGGAACAAAGCAGAGGCCAGCTCTCTAATACTTGGGTTGTATTGTCTTGAGGCCATTTAAATTAGTTTTACAGAGGAACTGTGCAGCCTCCTGAGAAAGAGGATACTTACACTTTTCACTTCTGTGATGCTCAGCTCAAACATGCGAGCACTTAGCCGCACCCAGGTACCTTACTGCCATCGCTTCAAACACACATTCAAAAAACTTTTTTTTGTGGGGGGGGTATGCTTATCAATGCAAATTTCCCATCTAAAGTAAGTCTTTTAAGTCTTCTGCACTGAGGATGTGTGCTCCAAGGAGAACATTATTTCTGGAACCTGACCCTCTGAACATCATTGTTGGTGGAGGAGTGCAATTAACCTGAACAAATGCCAGAGCTCCAAGATGTGATTCTTGTACACATAATTTTTTTAAAGCCGAGTTTTAGTTTAACCTAGGACTGCTCTCCTTATCGGTCACTTTTTAAGTGAAGGTTGATGAAGTCAGCTTTCTTACCTTTTTTATCTTTACCTATAACACATTTAGCATACATTTAAGTTCACTTGTGTACAAGAGCATATTGTTACTGGTTTTACCTGAGAATTGGCTTAGTGAGTACTGAAGCATTTCTCAGTTGCCTTCTCATTTCCTCTCACCTCCAAATCCTCAGCAGCTATCATTTGTCCCTAGAAAGTTGCTGCCCACCTGTTCCACCTGGAGGTTCAGGGTCCTTGGTACCTACCCTATGCCATGTTACTTTTCACATGTCTAATTGTGATCCAGAGGTTCTGGCTTAAACTTCAGATGTTTCCTTCTTTTGGGGTTTTAACTCCCTTTGGAGATCTGTAGTCCTAGAAGGATTTTGGGTCATCTAGAAGATTATAGGAATTATGCCTGAGCCATCTTTTATTATATGTCAGGTCCAAACGGTTGGAGGCAGAGGAATAGTGGATGAATCCCACTGGACTGAGCTCTTCCACAAAAATTCTTATGTTTGAGACATGTTTTACTTCTTGTTTCCTACTTTGGCATTCTGATCTCTGAGTAAATCTGGTCATGATGGTGAGATCTTCATGCCTGTCCCACTTCTGACACCAATGGCATAGTTTCACATGGATTATAGATTATTTGGCAGAGACCTTGTATGTGGTCCCAAACTTCCAAAAGTTCCTGATTTATTTAGGCAGAGATATAGGATATCATGGAAGTGAGTTGACTATACAGAGGGGAAGCAGATGTAGCATATCTTGGCCTGACCTTTTCTGGTTTCTTAGGTTCCTAATGGGATGCATAGTTGCTACTGACATCTTTAACCCTGGTAGAATCCCACTTATACACAGAAGCAGCCCAATTTTTGCTGTACCACTGCCCTTTTCGATCAGCACCTTGGAAGATCTTATACTAAAAATATGAGTATCTATTAAAGAATATTTGCAAATATTAGGCTTTTCTGGTTCATGAAGCAAACTCTGCATCTGCAAGGCTACATCCTCTTCTGTGGGAAGAAAAAAGAGCTGATTTTATAAATGTAACAATTAAACAGTGATAATCTGTGTATGTTTATTTTAGTATAAAATGCAACATGGAAAGTTCTACTCTGTAGAAGAGAGATGGGGAGAAAAGGAGCTGGAATAGTAGATGAAGGGCATTTGACTTTATCTGTAATTTTTTATTTCATTTGGAAAGGGGAACATACTTTAAGTAAATTTGTTAAAACTAGTTGATAATTCTTGATAGAGAAGGTGTTAGTTACACTTCTGTTTGTAATATTTCTGCATTTAAATTATCTCATTCAAAAGTGATGCCCTCAGGGGTGCCTGGGTGGCTCATTTGGTTAAGCGTCTGATTCTTGGTTTTGGCTCAGGTCATGATCTCATGGTTTGTGGGATCGAGCCCCACATCAGGCTCTGTGCTGACAGTGAGGAGCCTGCTTGGGATTGTCTTTCTCCCTCTCTCTCTCTCTTTCCCTCTCCAGCTCACACTCGCTCTCTTTCTCAAAATAAACAAACATTAAAAGAAGTGATACGCTTGGAATTTAAGATTTGTCAGTAAAGTGCATATGGTAAAGATTTTAAACATATGTATTGCTTCCTTCAGTCACTCTTTCAAAACAAATTTAGGTATTATTTTCTATACGGAATGCTTTTTTTTTTTTTAAATGCAACATTTTCTTTCAAAGTCTGTAATTAGGATTCCTGTGGGGAATTCTAAGACCCCTGCATCTGGTTAGAAGGAAAGAAGTAGAGAATTGTGTCCCAGATATAGGGAAACATTTGAGCATGAGTGATTGGGGCCCTGATGGAGGGGGCCTTATTAAGTATCAGAATCCTTCCACTTGTAACACCCCCTTCTCTCTCCTGGTACTTCCATGGAGAAATAACAGAGTTTCTTCCACAGGACAGCCTCTGTCCCTGGGTTTGCTTGGGGCCACAGAAGGCACATTCAATACAGAGGAATAATATTGCACAGTCTTTTCAGTATTCAGAGGTGCTGTGAATCTGGGCCCAGTTTTCCCATCTGTGAAATGAGCAGACGATGTCTGTGTTTCTTAAGGGCTTGAGTTCTAGTGTCTGACGTTAGGATTTTGAATTTTTTCCCCTGACAATCAAATCATTTGAGATCTTTGCTAGAGGTTACGTATTATAAAAATCTACCCCTTGCTAATTAATTAATTAGTTTTCTTATTTAACACCATCCATAGTTTGTTCAAAAGGAATATGTGTGGGATCTCCAGGTCTAGGAGATGAAACAAACAGAATCTGTTGCCAGGATTGTTCATTTCAAACCGCAACTCCATTACAGCAGGCTGGATTAGAATAAGACAGAAGGAATTTTAACTCCCTTGGGATGAAGATTTCTAAACCCTGAAGAGTATACAGAAGAGAGAAGCATTTGGCACATGTTGGAATGGAAAGCAGAAAATACAAGGAGATGACAAGTAATTTGGTGAAATGATGGATGATAGGGGAATAATAATAGGGAAACAGATTCTAAAGTTATGAAAATCATAAGTGCACTGGGGTATGTCTGCAGAGCAGGAAGGATTCAAACTGAACACTAGGGGAATCAGTGCAGGAGAAGGAAATGTCTACCAAATAGCAAACACTAATATTATTGCATGCTTTAAATACTTACAACGAGCCAGAAATTTTTCAAAGGCTTTACTCATTGTCACTTGTAGAATCTTCATAACAGTCCTATGATATGGGTACAATTATCATCAAAAATGAGGAACAAAGTGGCTATGTAGCAAGGTCATACAGCTAGTGGGTGGTAGAGCCAGGACTTGAACCCAAGTAATTGGGGCTAGAATCCGTGTTTTTAGCCACAACTTTCTGTTCTCTGTTTTACTTTGTGCCAGGTTCTGTGCTGAATTCACACTTAGGGGAAACATTTAGGTCTTACTTGAAATTCCTGGGTGGAAAGCCTTTCTTCAAAATTTCCAACGAGAATTCCTTTCAGGGAGTTGTAAGACTTCATTAAATCGCCACGAAGCAGACACAACAATTGCATATATCAGATAAGGGAATTGGTGTTATGGAGGTGCAAGGGCTTGGCCTCAGTCATATTTGTTGTCATGTCATTTCAGAGTCCAGGTTCTTAACCACCACGTGATGTTGAATGTTAGAAGATTTTTATGGCAGTAAGAGGTATGGGAGAGAGGTGCTGTCTTCCTAAGAATGAAACCCATCTCCTTCCCAAATAAGTCTCAACCATCCCAATCTTAAAAGAAGGTAATTCTTAGGGGAGGACCCTCATTTGGTCTGGAATAAACATGGAGCCTTTAGAAGTGGCTGCCACTGACTCAACATTGGGTGCTTAACAGCTGAAGGTGCCATACCCCCCAGGGAACTCAGATGGCATGAGAGATTCATCTCAGACCATGGGCTTTGGACCTCTGGTCTCCAACAAACAAAGCATTTTAGGAAAACACTTTTTGGCTGGACATAGTTTACTGGGTTCATTTAACCCATAGGATAGCCACTCTGCAGATTTAAGAGTGGTGGTTATTATTCCTGCCTTACAAATGAGTGGCTGAAGCTTAAGCGATCAGGTGGAACTGGCTTTGAATCTGTAGGGTGCATCAGGTGGTAAATGTCACAGATTTTTGCTGCAGAAGTCTCAGATTCTGAAATATGCGGGCCTGTGTAATTTTCCAAAAGCTCCGAATACCTCCCCAATGACTTTTTCATTGTGTGCCCTATAATAAAGAATGTGTAAATCCCTTCTCAATTTCTGCTCTTGTGACTGCAGTTTTCAACCTTGGTCCTTAATATGACCTTTTGGTAATTCTTGGTTTTCTTTCTCATAGAATCAGGTCTGGTTATAGGTAGACCCATCTGCTCTGTCATGAAGGAAACCATGCTAGTTAAAAGTGCAGGCTCTGATCTCAGTCTGTGTGGGTTCAAGTCAGTTCTGTGCTACTTATAAGCTGTATGACCTTGAACAAGTTATTTGAGCCCTCTGAGTCTCAATTTTATCATCTGTGAAATGAGGCTAATAACAGTAACTTGCCTGTAGCATGGTTCTAAGAAGTCAATGAACTGATGTATGTAAAAAACGTAGCATGGGGCCAGGCTCAAGGAAAGTGCTCAATAAATGCTAGCCATTTTTGGTGGTGGTGCTATTGCTGGAGTACTATTGCTGGAGTTCATAGGAGTATAAGAGTATATGGCTAGGGTGACCAGTTGTCCTGGTTTGTCCAGGGTGCAGTTGTTTCCCAGGATATGGGCCCTATAGTGCTAAAGCTTAGGAGTGTGCCAGGGAAACCAGGATGAATTTCTTAATGCCTACCTTAGGCTCTCATTGTATTTGCTGTGCAGATTCCTGCAAGTTGCATATACAATTCATATTTATGTAGCAAAAAAGATTATCTCATATTTGACCTGCATTTTATAGATGGTGTATAAGAAAATACAGAATAGGGGCGCCTGGGTGGCGCAGTCGGTTAAGCGTCCGACTTCAGCCAGGTCACGATCTCGCGGTCCGTGAGTTCGAGCCCCGCGTCAGGCTCTGGGCTGATGGCTCGGAGCCTGGAGCCTGTTTCCGATTCTGTGTCTCCCTCTCTCTCTGCCCCTCCCCCGTTCATGCTCTGTCTCTCTCTGTCCCAAAAATAAATAAAAAACGTTGAAAAAAAAAAATTAAAAAAAAAAAAAAAGAAAATACAGAATAGCTTTTGTCAGTTTCTGAAATGATCATCACTAGAAGAGGTGTCTGGGGGTCTGGCGGTATATCTCTCTGGATCTTAACAGAAAACAGAATTCAACTCCCAATGTGTCAAGAGACTGTAATGAAGGGCCTATATATGGGGTAGAGTTGGAGTTAAGGGACCCTACAAGGGATGCTAAGACATCTAGAGACTCAGAAGGGCAAGAGGCCGTTAGTACCCTTTAATTTGGAAAGGGTAAGGGGAGGGAATTGCATTAATGGAGTCCTTCTTTGTACTTCTCTGAGTTCCAGGAGGCTGCATGACCTTGACTCCTTTGCCCTCTACTTTCTGATTGAGTTTGGCAGATGGGGAACACCCGGAGGAGACTGTATGGCAGACAGAAAAGGGTTAGGGTATTTAACCTCCTTTCTTTCTGCCTCACTGCTTTCTTGTATGGCTGTATTCCTCAGTGGCAGTAGTTCTCAAAGTGTGTCCCTGGACTAGCACCACCACCTGTGAACTTTTTATAAATGCCAGATCTGGAGACCCGTCCCAGACCTACTGAATCATAAACTCTGGAGGGGGGGGTGCTTAGCTATCTGTGTTCTAACAAGCCCTCCAGGCGATTCTGGTGCATGTGAAAATTTGAGAACCACTGGTCTAGAGATCAAAGATGCATCGTGAATCTCTTGTGTGGTCTTCGGCCAGTTAAGTCTTTCTGGTTGGAGGTCACTTTCCATATAAACCAAATGGAAGGTAGCTTTGCTCTTTCCATTCATAGTACTTGAGTCTCTTAAAAGGTATTTTTTGTTTATTTAGGTGTTTATTTTCTGACTTTTTTCCTACTAGAATTTAAGCTCCATGATGGTACAGATTTTGTTTTGTTCACTGCGAATCTCCCATGCTGTGCATAACACCTACACATAGTTGGTACTCAGTGTTGGTGAATGAATGGATATTAAGTGATTTCTAAGATCACTTCTGGCATTTTTACTCTTGAGTTGAAGATTCTGTGTTCTCCATTATACAGTAATGACTGGTTTATCTTAAATCTGTCAATTTGAAATCGAACGAGTACCTCTATGATTTTAAAGGAAAATAATGATGAATTAAGGAAAGAATAACTTAAAGCACCCTCTGTGTCAGGGAGCATGACACATGAAATATGTCACATATTATCCCTTTTAATCTTTGTAAAGTCTCTGTGAAATTGGATCACGACAAAGAAATGCAGTGTGAGTGAGGTTATGTGACATATCCAAAGTTGCACAGCTATTTACTACCCACACTTGGGTTTTAACACAGTTGTGTTCACTTCTAGGCCAATATTGTCTCGATTTCAAAGCTAAATCTGCAAGATTCACAAGAATCTACTGAATTGAAAAGATTGATTACATCAAAAACAAATAGCTTGTGTTGAAATATATTTTATCTTGGGTCACTCAACATGTTGGAAAGAGATTAGGTTTAGAAGTAGAGAGACCTGAATTGAAATCCTGGCTCTTACTGACTGTATGTCCTTGGGCAAATTATTGTACCTTTCTGAGCCTAGATTCCCCATATATAGTTGGGAAATAATTCTACCAGCCTGACAAGGAGGTTGTGATAATTTGACATGATGTATATAAAATACCTGGCAAGTGGTTTCTGAGAAGTTTTTGAGAATTGGTAATTTATATACGAATCATGATAAGTCTCAATTTGATGGGTGGATTTTAGAGTTTACTGCTCTTCATTGGGAAAAACTGATAATGTGACTTGAATCCCCAGTAATCCCTGGAGATAGTTTTGTTCCCATCTGGACTGGCTGTGGGGTCAGACTGCCTGGGATCTCTAGTTTTCTTGTTCATTAGCTATTATGTACTTGGGCAAATTAGTTAACCTCACTGAACCTTAAACTTATCAGGAAATATGGGATGATTGTGCCTGTACCATTAGACCATTGTGAGCATCATGTGAACATTTGTAAACTAGTAAATCAGTAGTGTAAACACTATCATCATTGTTAAGTGGGAATTTCTTCTGCATATCAAATATGTACATGGTTTCATTGCTATTGATTATTACACACACAGGTACATGTCTATGCACATATGTATGTAGGCACCAAATGAGGTCTTATATAGAAATGGTGAATGGTAACCATATACCAGACATTGTGTAAAAATTCCTTTCTTCTCCTGAATCTTGCTATATACAAGGCTCACCTTCTCTTTGTTGTGAAGATCCTGAAAAGAAGCCAAAGAGCCTCCTGGCCACCAAATAGATGTTAAACCCACACAAATCTCTTGTCTTTTCTCTGAGGGAGAGCCCCCAGACTCTCCTCTAGCGGCTATAGTTCTTATCATACATACAAATCTAGCATGTTTATATTTGATTTTCAAGCCCAGAGGGTTTAGAAGGAAGGGGACTGGCCATTCCAGGAGGCATGCTTGCAGTGGTGGCAAATAAAAGGGGCGATGGACTGATTGCTAGAGAAGAGGGAGGAGAACTAAAAGAAGCAGCAATGAGGTCTTAATAAACTCAGTAGCTGGAGCTACCGGGCACATGCCCATGGGATACTGCGCTCCCCTGAAGGCCTCCCAGGCCCCACCTTGTTGCTCTGCTGAAGGTGTGGTAGCCGTCATGACAATTATGATGTCAGGAGGAAGAACAGGTGTGGGTTCCAAAGACAATAATAACTGATCTTTTTAAGGGATAATCTTGAGTTATAAGAAAAGGCTATCTTGTTTTCTTAATCCCAATGATTCTGTTTTCATAATGCTTTACACATTGTGTTTAGGCATGTCACTCCATGTCAGTCCTTGCTCTTAATAAGTACTATCGCTTTTTTGTACATAGGAGGCTGAATCTTAGATACATTGCAGGGCCAACCCAGGGCCACACAGGTATTGAAGGCTGAGGCAAGGCCCCAAACTTGCGTTTCAAAATTTGAACCTGGGGTGTGTACCGTGGCCCCACTGTAGCATGTAAATGGGAAGGGAGACTTGTGGAATGTTTGTAAAGGCTTTGGAGACACAGCTCTTCAGGTGTCTGTTATGGTATTTAGCATGATGCGTTCGATCTAATGAACCCCTGGATTTACGTATTTGGAATAGTAGTTTGAATCAAAGAGCGAAATGGAAAACTCTGTTATCATAATGGCAAGTTTTCTTAGGAGCAGCTTGAATGAAGGCATAATGCAAGGGGAGAAGCGGCAAGGAGGACATGTATAAAGTTAAAAATAGAGAGAAGGAACAGGGCTTGGAATAGAATTCGGAGGACAGTTGTGGGACAGGGCAGTGATGTCTCCTTGGAGAAGTGTGCTTCTCTCCTTCCTCGGACTCCTTTGATTTTGCTTGACCTGACTCAGGCAGCAAGTTTATAGCCTAAGGCTCTTTGTTAAAAATAACTTATTTGCCAAGAAAAATTTATACTTGCATGGAAAAAAATTGCTGTAGAATAGAGATTTTGATAATAAATAACGAGACAATAGCCACTAAAGGATATTCCACCTCTGGCTTCTTTGTGCTGCCAGTTGTTTCCAGATGGTCTGGGGCGGCCCCATGGCTCAGAATCATCTAACTGCATTCCCGGTATGAGACAGGCTGGGCCAAGTGCTGTGATCTCTTCCTCCTAGACCCAGAGGTGGCCATGCCAGGGTTTGATTTTACTCTTTGTCACTTGCATCAAAGAGGAAGATTTGGCAAATGACGTCCCTTTGTTGGAGGAAAGGGATCAAGATTGGTTTAATATAATGGTTCTTTGAAAGAAATCAATGTCTAATCTACTCTTTTAAATTTGTGAAAGCTTAGCATAATGCAGCTGGAGGTATGTGGAGAGCTGACAGCATGTGAATTCTGGATTAGGATGACATTCAAATTGAAGTGGACCCTGTTAGTTAATCATTGCTATGTAAAAAATTACCACAAAGTTAACCACTTAGAACAACACATACTAAAACACTTGAATCACTGAAAACATCGGTTATCTCATGGTTTTTGTGGGTCAGGAGTCTGGGTGCAACTGAGCTAGGTCCTCTGGTTTGGGGTCTCTCATGAGACTGTAATCCAGATGTCAGCCATGACTTTGGTCTCATCTGTAGGCTTGACCGGGGAAGGCTCTGTTTCTAAGCTTACATAGTTATTGGGAGCATTCAGTTTCTTGGAGGCTTCCAGAATGAGGGCCTTAGTTCCTTGTGGGCTGTTGGCCAGAGGCCACTGTCAGTTCCTCGCTACATGGGCCTCTCCAACACAGTGCCTTGTGTCATCTCCTCAGCAAGGGAGAGAGTCTCATTAAGACAGAAGCCACAAGCTTGTATAGCCTCATCACAGAAATAACATCCTGCCCTCTTTACCATATTCTGCTGGTTAGAAGCTAGCTGCTAGTCCAGCCCAAGCTCAAGAGGACGGATTGATTACATGAGTGCATGAATATCAGGAGGGGAGGATCACTGGTGGCCATCTTTGAATCTGCCTGCCACAGACCCACATCTCAAAACCCCTTTTTTTGTGTATTCTTCAGAGTCTTTCTATAAAAGGCTTTGCTTCTATGGGTATGGGAGGGATTGAAATTTAAGAAACTGAAAGAAGTCATTGGAAAATTCTGATTGGATTTGATCTGGTTACTTTCTTTTACTTTGATTGACTTATCCAGTGTCTTTCAGAGGGCTTTCACCCTCAGTAACCCTGACAAGCAGGCAAATGAGGAACCAGGATTTAGAAGCATACTCGAGGGACGGAGCCAAAACATAAGAGACTCTTAAAAACTGAGAATAAACTGAGGGTTGATGGGGGGTGGGAGGGAGGGGAGGATGGGTGATGGGCATTGAGGAGGGCACATGTTGGGATGAGCACTGGGTGTTGTATGGAAACCAACTTGACAATAAATTTCATGTTAATTAGAAAAAAAGAAAATAGAACAACAACAGAAAAAGAGGCATACTCGAGTCTTGTTCATGCTCACAAGCGTTGAGAACTTTGGATTTTTAAGAGGGCAGAGGGTGTCAAGAATGAAAGCTTTGTTGGGGTTGACCAACATGGCGGCACTTCCTCTCTGCTGGGGTAGGGTTAGCTGTAGCTGGGCTGCTGGGCTAAGCTGAATGTCAAGACAGTCTATGAGCCAGTGTGAAGGTCAGGTGAGGCTCCAGAGGGGATGTTGGAAGTCAGGATTTGGGAAGGGCAGTCAAACAACAAAGCCTAAAAGGTCCAAACCCCTTGACAGCCTTTCCTTTCATATATGTTAGAACTGAGGGGGGAAAGCTGCACTTTTTGTCTTTATTTGTTATGCCCCCAGTGTTGAATTTAGACTTTGTGAAATCAGTGAAGCCATTGTACTCTGATGTCTGCCAACCATGAGGCCAGTTTTTCTCTCCTGTCACCTTTGTCTGCACAGCTGTGATTGAATTTTTTTCCAGTTTTCTCTTACATTATAAAAATGAGTGGAAAATGGAAATGGGAAAATGTTGGTACTTATGGTAATACATTTGAGGCAAAGATGGAGCCTGTTAGATGTACAGACAGTGCTGACTATTTAGCTTCCATTTGTTACTGGTCAGGTGATTTCAGTCGTGAAAGGAAATAAAATGAAAGACCATGCATGAACTGCAGGAAATGTATCCTCGAACATTATGTCTCTGAGGCCATGTTTAGTGATGGAGGAAAATGAGGAAATCTTTATTATTATGAGAATCAGCATTAAAAGAAAAAAAAAAAAACTTCAATGGTTCAAATAGAAATCAACAGATCCATCGAGCTTTGGATAGGAAGATGGTTTGCTCCAGAGTCCTTAATCAAGAGGACAGTGTTCAGCTCCCTATTGACACATTTTTCAAGGAAGTTGATGACACCATCAGAATCGCCACACAACTGCCAAAGCAATTTTTTAAACACATAAATCAGACCACGTCCCTCTTCTCTTTCAGATCGCTTCACTTGCGCTTAGAATAAATAAAACGCCCAACTCCAACTATTGTTTTTTGCCTATAAAATCTGGCTTCTGTTAGAGTCTAGATGAGGGTTAACAGACTTCATCCCATGGGCCAGATGTGGCCTGCTGCCTGTTTGTGTGGCCTGTGAACTAAGAATGGGTTTTACATCTTTAAATGACTGATAACAAATTAAAAGATTCCATGAAATTCAAATTTCAATACCCATAAAAGAAGTTATTTGGGGACATAGCCTTGCCGATTTGTTTGCATATTGTCTCTGGCCGCTTTCACATGATGGTGATGGAGTTGAGTAGTTGCAACAGAAACTGTATGCCCTGCAAAGGCTCATAAAGTGACAGTTGTTTGGCCCTTCATGGAAAAGGTTTGCAGACTCCTGTACTAGCCACATTGGCCTTCTTTTCCCTTCTTGAAGAGTCAAAACCTGTGCCCACCTCAGGGCCTTTGCTCTTTCTGTTCTTTCTACTTGGAATGCTTCTTCTTTATAACCTCTGTTCAAATATCCCTCTTCATTTTCTGTCCATATTAGCCTGAGTGAGTATGTTGATAATGTACTTCATAGCATCAACTACTCAAAGTATTTATTTATTTCTTTGCTTATTACTTTGTTTCTCCCACCTGAATATAGGCTCTTGGAGGGAGGAGTTCTGTCTTGCTCACTACTTCGAAAGTGCCTGGCACATACTGGGTGTTCCGTAAGTGTTGACAGACTGAATGAATGAATGAAAATCATATTTTCAGTAAACGGAGATAATTAGAATGTAAGATATCACAAAATTAAATTTATTGTTTGTAACTTATTTTTTAACATTTTAAACAAACCTGAATAGTCAAGAGTACATTATATGACACTCAAGTAGTGAGAAAATGAAACATTTATACCATAATTAAGATTTCATAATTTTTTAAAACTCTTTCCCCACAGACACCCTCCTCTATTTCATTCTTACAGCATGTAAGGATCAGTGTCTTTCAAATTTCAGAGTTTCCATTTGCACCCACTTTTTAGGAACACATTTTCTAAAAGAGAAGCAAAGGAATGGATATGTTTATCCCTCCTTCTCTCCCTGTCCTTTTTCTACATACTCAAGGATACACGAGTGAGGTAGGTGTGCTGTAGGTGGATGTCCTTGGATAGCTTTGCCCCAGAGGACACCAGTCCAGTGCAGGAGCCACAGGACCGTCTACGTAACACGTAAGAACCGACTACTGTCATATGCATAAAGCTTGTTCTTTACCTCACGGTGCACAGCATGGACCATGCAAACACTTAGATGCGCTCAACGGTGAATGTGACTTGTGGGGTAGAATGTCAAAAAGCGAGCCATGTGTCCATCTCATTGTTGACCATAGATGTTTATTTTGGAGGCTGCTAAGAAGTGAAGGCTGCTGTTTCATGGCAAATCTTAGTAGGCATGGCTGCACTTCCTGGCAGGGCATGCTTGTTGCTGTCAAAAAGTAGGTCTCTGTTCTTTCCCTTCCCAGTTCCTCTGGTCCACCAGGGTTTGCCGATTTCCCTCTCTGGGTCAGCCACTGGTGCTATACCCCAGCAGGAGAGACAGGAAGGACCACTCCTGTCCTCAAGATGCTCACTGTCTGGCTTGGGGAAACAGATGGGCACATTGGCAGTCACCATACTGAGACAGTAGATGTAAGACACTGCTACAAGGGGCAGCCTGGGGGGACAGCTCACTTGGCTGGAGGCAGGGATGGTTTCTGGCAGGCAGTAATGCTTGGCTGTGGAGTTGTGAGCCAGGGGAGGGCATGGGAGAGCTGCCTTGGCTGAACAAATGCTCAGCAGGTCATTGTGAAAAGCCGAGCCCTGTGGTGTGATTGGAAACACAGAGGCCAAGCTGGTGTGTGGGAGGGGAGGGGTGGGGAGGGTGAAGAGAGTAGAGACGGAAGAGGCAGCTCCAGACCTGATCTGAAGGCTCGACTCCTTGCTGCCTCCAGAGTCAAGGACCGTGGAGACCTCTGTCTGCAGGGAGGCAGCGTTCTATTTGCCAGGGATCACTGAGATCGTTTTGGGCATTGCCAGTGTGCTTCAGTGACTCAGGGTAGGACAGCACGGAACAGCCTTTGCTTCTGTAGAAAGCTGTTACAGTTCTTGCTTTTTGTGTGATTAACAGAACAAGGGCTTTGGAGCCAGATACTGCCTTTGCCATTACATTTCTGATCCTGGGAAGTTACTCAGTCTACTTCTGCCTCAGTTTTGTCATCTGTTAAAAGGGTATAACTATGAAACGTACCTTGTAGGTTTGCTCTGAGAACCAAATATGTTAATACATATATTAAGCACATAGTAAGCACACATTCAATGCCACCTGTTACTATTATTATTATTCAGTTTGTGGCCCTCTCAATCCAACAAATGATATGCTGTGAAAAGTCTAACTTTTGCCATCAAGGTGTCACGTGTGGTATAAAATTGAGTAAGAGATAGCGGTTTCAGTATGTACTTTTGTTTTCTTTTGTTTTATCGAGCAGCCCCCCAAAATGTGCACCAGGCTTGTTTAATTACATCTCCCTGCTTCCTGCCCTCTAGTTTCAAATGCAAGAATCACCATATTAGCATGGTAATGTCGCAATAATAATCTACTGAGTCTATGTAAATAAGGAACATCTGTGCAATATTTATGACCCATAAAACACAGTTATACTCTAAAATGTTGTTCTAATCCCAAGTAGGTCATTGTGATGGAGCCATGATCAGAGGACCCTCCTGGGGCCTGCTGCTCTGTTCACCGAGGTCTGTGCCAGCCAGCCCAGATGGGAACGGGCAGTGCCACATGGCAGTTGGCGAATATTAGGCTCCTGAGGGTTTTTTTGCCCATTGGAGCAAAAAATGAGTTGTCTTTTTGCATGAAAAATGGGGTAGAGGTGCTTTTTTATCAGGAACAGCCAGCTTTCGTTTGTGTGCAGAGGTTTAGACACTTTTCTGGACTGTGCAGGGGACATTTTAAATCCCAACTCGGTTTTCTGACATTTGCCACATTTGTGTTGCATTTGTTGCCATTTTTGCTTGGGTGTCTGGGAAACTCCATCAAATTTGCAGCCCAGTCTTAGTCGTTATATAAGAGGTCACAGTGGATGATTTCCGTAGTACCTGTCTTTCCCTTTGGTCTTGATTTTTCATTTGTTCTACCTTCCTTATATCCCCATTGGATTGTATGTGGTTTTATAAGCTAACTTTTAAATTCTTTAATGGGTATATCACGGTAACATTAAGCCTTTTCCTTGTCATTTGTTATGTTTTTAAAGTATGCAAACTCTTTTACATGATTGACTTAGAAAACCAAGTCCGGCTCAGTTTTTTTTTGTGTATAGTATACATAGGGATCACCAAACTTTTTCTGCAAAGGGTCAGTATGTAAATGAATGGGTATGGCTGAGTTCCAGGAAACCTTTATTTACAAAATAGGCAGCTGGCCTGCAGGCCATGATTTTCTGATCCCTGCATTAGTATAATATACCAACAGAGAAAATTACATAGAGAAAATTTACTAGTCCCCAAGTGTCTGCCTTGAGGAATTTTCATCACAAGATGATCCTCCCATGAAACCACCATTGAGGCCAGGAAGTAGAACAGGACCAGAGTCTTAAAGTCCCCTCGTGCCTCTTCCCATATATTACCTCTCCTCCTGCTCCAGAGGTAAGCAGCATCTTCTAAAAATAATAAATAAATTCTGTACTTCATTAAATTATGCGTATGAAAACACTATAGATTTTTAAAAAAAATTATTCTTGAGAGGCGGAATTGATGCATAGATAAGCATGAGCTTATCCTCAGCATTCCTGTTGACTGGCTTTATCATCGTGGTCTAATTAATGATAAGCCTTTTGAGTTTCAGTTCTATGATCTGTGAAATGGGGATGCTGACGCTTATTTCAGGGGGTGTATGAGCAATCAATCAAATGCCATACTCAAAGTCCTTAATGCAGTCCTGGTCTACAGAAACCACCTAATTTTATTTTTCATCCACTAAATGGCCTTATCTGTGTTGGCAAGCCCCTCATTAGGTGCAGCAAGGTGCCGCTCTTAGGGGCTGTGGCTAACTCTAAATAGAGAATAATTATTAATTAATCAGACTTATTAGTGTGTCAGTAACCAAGCCTGGTCAGCCTCAAGTGTGGTCAACTTCTTTCAAATTTATTCTGGCTGTTGGATGCCTCCGTGAGGCCTCTGTTGGCATTCAGTTTTCCCAGAACACCAAACAAATAGCCGTTGTGGGGGTTTCCTGGCATGGAGACCTCTCTGCTCGTTGGTATTCTGGTGGTTTCTTACTCACACATGAGCACTTGTCTCCCAGGTCTAAGGCCGGCTCCACTGTATGGGCTGGCGGGTTGCACCGGGCAGGCCTGCTTCCTGCGGGGGCTCTTGCAAGATTGGTCTTTTTTGGGGGGAGGGGTGGGCAGGATGGGTCGGCTCCTTTGGGTCAGCGTGCCAGTGTTTGTGTCAGCAGCCCTGTGGTGCACACAGAAGGTGCTGAATGTAACTGGGTTACCAACAACTCCGTCTTCATCAATTTGCCTTGGAGATAGGCGGCCCGGATGTGGTGGCATCAAAGACGGCAACAGAAGTGAAACATACCTTGGGGATGTGAACTGCAGTCCTTTCTCTCAAAGCATCTCCACCTCCTCCCTCCAGAAAGGAATATTTAGACAGATCATTATCGATGTTGAGAGCACCTTATAGGGAAGGAATGAATGCTCTGCAGTCTGAGAGCAGTGCCATAAAACCACAAGTGCCCTCTGAACGGGCCTGAGTGGCCTGGGAGGAAGCGGGCTTTCCCCTTTATGTGCAAAGGGTGTCATGGGAAGAAGAAAGAGAGGAAACTGAGTGCTAGGGGCTTTTACAAACGTTATTTTATAAAATCCTGAAGCCAACTCAGATATTATCCACCTCCCCCCAAACCCTCATTTTGTAGATGAAAAACTGAGGCTCAGAGAAGCTGGGTGGATTAGTGGCAGGACACAAAGCCATATTAGTGATAAAACTGTCACGGATGCCAGTGTGTGGTCCCCCTACATCCTTCGGGCCTTACCACTACGGTGTGCCCCGGCCAAAGCCGGACGTCGATGCCCCAACCCCCAACCCACAAGCAGGCCTCCTCCAGGGACCAGGGACCAACAGGAGTTGAAGTGTAAGTCTCTCACCCTCAGCGGGATAACTCATAGTCATTGTCCTACACTGGATCCCAGAGCGCCCTCGTGGGGTTAGGTCTCAAATGCCCACAGGGGTCACTTGCTTGATGACACACTGTGTGTTGGCTCGTTTTTGTTTTTGTTTTTTAATGTTTATTTTTGAGATGGGTGCAAGCAGGGGAGGGGCAGAGAGAGGAGGACAGAGGATCTAAAGCGGGCTCTGGTCTAACAGCAGCGAGTCCGATGTGGAGCTCGAAATCACAAACTGCAAGACCGTGACCTGAGCCAAAGTCGGACGCTCAACTGACTGAGCCACCAGGTGCCCCTGGGTGTTGGCTTCTTTTCCATCCTTTTCTCACTTTCCTTCTCCTTAACTAGTGTTTCCTAGGGTCACTTTCCAAATGAACTATTTGTTCTCTAATCCTGGCCTCAAGAACTGCTTCTGGGGGAGCACAAACTAAGTCAAATACTACTACTAATAACAGCAACAACATAATAATGATTGCTGATATTTACTGAGTAGTTCTTATGTCCCAGGTGCTGTGCTAAACTAGATGGGTTTTGTCACTAAACGCTGACTAATAAACCTATGAGGCAGATAGTGTTACTGTCTCACATGTGAAGGAACTCAGGTTTGGAGATGTCAATTGACTTGTCTCAAGTCACATGGCTAAAGAGTCATATCTTTAGCAGAGTCAGGATTTCTCTTCCAGGTTTTCTGACTCACTGTCCGGTGCTCTCCCCAATTAGCTGCCTGTGTTTATGCAAGTTTTCCTCAGTAACACTTGGACTGTCATGGGATGGAATTATTTCAGTAGATTCTCATGCCCCTGGGCGCCTCTTGCTGCTGAGACTGCTTGGGCCCTATATTGGGGTCTGGCTGTATGTTCTAGAGTCATAACTTCTAATGGGAGCACGGATAGGATGGGGAGGAGGAGGAAAAACATTACCATAAAATTCATCCTGCCTTGAATTGGACTAAAAGCAAGTTGTTCTTTGATGATAAACATGGTTTTAAAGACCTTTTCCAAGACAACGACTCCCAAATTTGTATCTCGAGTACAGAAGTCTCTCTAGAGCTCCTGACTGTGATATCCAACTATGTGACATTTACACTTGTATGTCTAACAAGTATCTCACACCCAGCTTGGCCAGCATCGAACCCCTGATTTTCCAAACCACTCTCAGCCTTCCCAGCATCAGTTGATGAAAGTACCACACTTCCAGTTCCTCAGGCCGAATACCTTGAGTCTTACTTGAGTCCTCTCCTTCCCTTATACCCAGCGTCTAATCCATCAGCAAGGACACCTGCTGTATTCCAAGTGCAACCAGCATCCTCCACACCTACTGCATCCAGTGCCATCGCCAAGTGACTTGGCCCTCATCACATATGAGCAAGAGTCTTGTGCTGAGGGCCTTGGCTGCTAAATTTCTGGAGTAAGAAATTGACATTTTTATTTTTATTTTTTTTTAACGTTTATTTATTTTTGAGACAGAGAGAGACAGAGCATGAATGGGGGAGGGTCAGAGAGAGGGGGAGACACAGAATCTGAAACAGGCTCCAGGCTCTGAGCTGTCAGCACAGAGCCCAATGCGGGGCTCGAACTCACGGACCGCGAGATCATGACCTGAGCTGAAGTCTGACGCTCAACTGACTGAGCCACCCAGGCGCCCCAGAAATTGACATTTTTAAAGGGAGTTCACAGTTTTGAGGAATAACTGTAGGAGACTATTAATGTCTTTAACAGTTTGGTGTCTCCTTCTCCCGAAGACCCGAAGACCTGAAGACCCGAGAATGGAGAAGGTGGGTATCATGTTACCTGGAAGAAAGTTGCTGTCATTTTTTTTTTTTCCTGAGGGGAGGGAGAGAGCCATCTCCAGAGGTTTCTCCACAAGCTACCTATTTCTGAAAGGCTTACTTTGTTCCCTCAAAGGGGGTGGGGTAGGTTAGGGGAACTGGGTCTTGAAGTGGGAATAGTGAGTGAACTAAGTCAAGATACAGAATTCTGAGGCAGCATGGGGGTTCAGGGAGCTCTGTGAACAGGTGAGGCTGGTGAGGGCACATGAAGTGGGTTTGTAGGGAGAAGAGGCCGGAGATCCAGGCACAGCCAGCTCGCCCAGGGCCCTACTATGGGGTGACACCAAGGAGTTCTAGGGAGAGTGGGAAGGTATTGACAGGTTCCAAGTAGGAGAGTGACATAATTAAATTTGCTTCTTAAAATAATTACTCTCATGGGTGGTGAAAGGATGATTTGAAGAAGACAAGCCCAGAATCAAGGATATAAGTGAGGAGAGTCTGGAATAGTTCAGATTAAGGCTTGTAAATTATGTGCGTGTGTACACACACACACACACACACACACACACACACACACACAATGATAATTGATGAGGAAGGGATTTGGCATTACTTAATGACTGAGCAGATGCTGAGGGAAAGGAACATTCTAGGACCCCATCCTAGGATCCATAATGAAGGATGTGCATGTGTAGCAGGAACCCTTTCTCTTGATGTGTAGCCAGCATTAATTCTCTCTTTCCTTCTTCTAATTTTACCTAGATTAAAAAAAAATGTTTATTTTTTGAGAGAGAGAGTGAGCATATGCAGGGGAGGGGAAAGAGAGAGAGAGAGAGGGAGGGAGAGAGAATCCCAAGCAGGCTTTGTGCTGTTAGCACAGAGCTGGAAGTAGGGCTGGATCCCACAAACCATACATTCGTGACTTGAGCCAAGATCAAGCGTCAGAGGCTTAACTGACTGAGCCATCCAGGCACACCTAATTGTACCTAGATTTTTATTCTTTCCTTAAGAATGGCTCTCACTCCCAACAACCTTCCCCGCTGTGCCAAGCTGTGAGCTGGTTTTATCCAATCAGGGATAATCCAGCTTTCCCTGGTCACAGTGATTGGTTTAGGTCTGGGTTCTTGAACCAGTTATCTCATGCACTTCCTGGCACACAGCAATTGGTGAATAACTGGGCATGTGACCATATCTGGGCCAATGAGGAGACTAAGGGGGAAGCGGGTTCTCCCTCTGCCTTTGGAGGTCATGTTCACTGTGGGTCTGAGAAGTGACTAGTGGCTGTGGCAGCTAGGGCCTTTTGTTTAGATGCCCCAAGGGTGAATTTCAGGCCATTTGATTCTGCTCTTGCTTCTCAATGCGTATTTGTTTATATACTCTTGTTTTTGGCACTGTGTATTCACCTGAAGACGGAGAACTAATCTTCATAGACACACACACTTGCATACATTTTTATTTGGGAAAAAAAAGACGTTAAACACAAAAATACAATCCGTCTATAATTCTATCACTTTATTTGAATTATGTAACATAAGCAGTGAAAGTTTCTGTCTTCTTAGCCCACAGGCTTTTCCACTTCAGCACGTGCAGGGTTAATTATTATTTTCTGTTAGTTGTATATCCTGTATATCCTGTATATTCTGACTTTTCCCCATGGGTATACAAACAATCTACATACAGACACACTCACGTACTTTTTAACATTTCAGTCAGGCCGTACACATTGGTCTCCAAACTTAAATACTTGGCTTCATGGGGAGGAATGGTCAGTGGGATGATTTTCTGTGTGTCTTCAACATGCCTTTGCCTTAGTTTTCTTCCGTCTTTATATATTTATGGCAACTGACTTCTCCATATAATTTGAGTGTATTCATGTGTTTGCCACTGGTTAAGTGTCCCTTAGCCTTAGGACAATGAAGTAATTGGGTTTAGACAATTATGAGCCTTCCCTTAAATTCTCTTGGCTAGTACAAAATAGTGTGTAAGAGGGGAATAGGGAGTAAATAAAATCTGGTTGAAGGCAAAAATGGGGAACAAGGTAGTAAAAACTCAGGGAAATATTTAAGTAATACAATCTCCATTTCAGGTTTTGGAATTGAATGCCAAGTGCAGAATGTTAAATAGGACATTTTCAGAGCTTAGGAGAAGTTTGATATATAGTATGTAATTAAGAGGCTGAAGAGAGTGCCATTTTTTATATCCCCTACTTGTCACTTGTGCAGATTTGACTTCAGATATGATTTTGAGGTTACAAGGGTAATTAATTGTATGGTCTCTTCCAGGAAGTATCATTCACCTGAGTAACATCCTCTAAATTGACAGACCCAAAGAAAGTGGGTGAAGAGAAATATGACACTATGAATTTGTTCACTTAACAGATATTTATTAGGTATCTACTATGTGCTATGGACCTTGCTGCTTAGATTGGGGGATGTTGTGGGGATAGCAGAGCATTGAGGGGACCTTGCCTAGTCTAGCAGAGGACAGAGAAGGCAAAAGTGTAAGTCAGCTACACCAGGAAATCTGTGGGTCCCACATCAGGACCAGATGCCTGACATGTCTCTCTGACTTGAGTGGGATTAATTCACAGGTTTTATTTTTCTAGTATAGTTATAGATATTTTAAAACAAGCAAGGTAAGCCCATTTAAGAAAACAAAGAGAAGAAAGGACAGAAGCAAAAACAGTGTCTCTCTCTGATCCCACTCCATAGGGTCAGTCACTGTAGCATTCTGGTAAATTTCCTTTCAACCTTTTTTTTTTGGCTTACTCTTAAAATGTGAACTTATCTTGTTAGTCGTTGGGCCTGTGGTTAAACTTGAACACGAGACAGAGGATTTTCCTGAGCAGTTCCCTTATTTGGTGAAACCATTGTTTCCACGATGAGGAATGAATCCAGAGAGAAATATTTCAAGCGCCATCCAGATGTCACTGTAAAAGAAAGGATCAAGCCTTCCATACTGCTGCTGACTCCCAAATGTAGCTGGCTCCATCAGGATGCTGAGAGCGTCCTCCTGCTGTATCTTCAGGTGATGGGGACTTCCATCTCTTGGTATCACTAGTCTTCTAGTTCTTAATTTCTTAGTTTTGATGCATCTATGAATTGAATGGACCTGTAAATAATTAGCAAAGCATGAGTATGTGCGTGTGGCTTGTTTATGCAGATCTGGAGTCTTGAGTTCCTGGATTTAGTTCCCAGACTTCAGAATTCCTGAAACTCTCTGAGACTCCATTTTCTCATCAGCATTATGCTTTCTTGCAATTCTTTATTAGCTTTCCTTGGTAGAAGCTTTCTGTTCCTGTGCCATGGAGGCTCTACTCTATGGAGGCACCAAGGCTAGAGACATATTCTTTTTTTTTTCTCTTTTTTTAATTGTTTTTTTTTTTTTTAATTTGAGAGAGAGGGAGGCAGGGCAGAGAGAGAGAGGGAGACACAGAATCCAAAGCAGGCTCCACGCTCTGAGCTGTCAGCACAGAGCCCAACATAGGGCTCGAACTCACGCACAGTGAGATCATGACCCGAGCTGAAGTCAGATGCTTAACCAACTGAGCCACCCAGGCACCCTGAGACGTATTCGTGAATATTTAGGTGGAGAATCTTCAGGGCATCTCAAACCATCTATGGTCTGTCTGTCCCCTTCTCACACATGAGGGTAAACATGGAGGTAGACCACACCAGCCTTCATCTCTTGGAAGACTGAACATTCCATTGTACATGTGCTGTAATAATTTTCTTCTAGTGTTCCTTCCTTCCCTGGGGCTGAGTGAGTGTCAGGCGTTGGAAGATCCTTGGAGAGCAGGGTGTCATGACAGCAGTTGTGATTATGACTTCTGGGAAGAGGGCGATGCTGACTCCACAAATAGGGGGCTCCAGCAGATATGGAGAACATTGGTTGGGCATGTAGATTACAATCCTTCACTGGACATTTTTGTGTTACCTGGAGATGTGGTTGAGAGTTTCCAGATTTTTGTGTCTGGGGGTGTCTTAGTTTATGCAAATAATGAACGTAGTAGAGGACAGCTTTTAGAGTGTGACCACCTGGAGAGCCACACTCCTTGGCTCTAGCCAGCTGTTGCTATGAAGCATCTTGGGCTAGTCTTGCCCATGCTTTTCATTTTCAAGAGAATATCTAAATACCCAACATTTTTGGGAAATCTTTTGATATTAATCATTGGCCACTTAAAAAAAAAAGATATTGTGTGGATCCAATAGACCCTAAGTGTGGGTCACTAGTAGGATTAGAATTGTGTAGAAATTCCCTTCTGGTCTTTACAACTGGGGATTGTGTATTCCCCTCCACATCTCCTCCTCCCTGCACATCTCTAGGGTGTTCACATTTCTCCCCTGAGTGCTTCACAGTTCCCCTCCTTTGAATGAGTCTGGGTTGTTGTCATTTGACTTACAAAAATGTGAGGCCAAGAGACCCTGGTGCTGTGCAGCACATCACATGAATTGTGATATTGCAAGTCAAAATACAAAACAGTAAATGAGGGTTATGATTTATGCTGTCACAGCAAGAACTACCTACTGCTTGATGCACACACTGGGCCTTTCACATACATTATCTCGTTTAATGCTCACAGTGAATGAGGTGGTATTAGCTCCACTGTATGGAAGCTGTGTGGGTTTTAGTCACTTGCTCAAGCATGCACAGCTGATAAGGGATGGAGCCCAGCTTTCTTGTCCATCTCTTCCACTCCAGAATAGGGGTGCTTCTCCATTTCTGGGAGAGGTTATTTCCTTCTACCCTAGGCCATCACAAATACCTCCTTGAACCATGCCCTTGCATGCAGCAGGTGTTCTGTAAATACTTTTCTTTGTGATAATGTTTGGCTGGCTTTTCTCCAATGGGAGAATTAGCCTAGCAGAAGCAGTTTTTCAGGGCACAGAATGAACCTTTATAAATTTGAATTTTCACAACGAGGTTTGTTTTGTTGAATACAAAAAGAAAGGCAAATATTTACTAATTTTTACTTTATTAAAATGTAATGCACAGGGGCATATTTTCAGAAATGATAAATTGTTTCCTTTACAAAGGGATCTTGGGGAGAAAGAAACATACCACATTTAAAAATTATATACTATTCTATAATTGCACAAATCAAATGTGTGTATTATTTGTAATTACATCAGTAATATATGTAATTACATGAGAAAACAATTAAAGCAAACTGCATTGCAAGCGAACATGAATCGGGATTTTTTTCCCCTCTTCCCCAGTTACTCTGCAGCATTAATTTGTCTTCCAGAAGTAAGAATATCACACAGACATTTTAAAAAACATCCCTGACCTGTCTCAGGCACTTTATTTTTAAAAAAATTTTTAATGTTTATTTTATTTTTGAGAGAGAGAGAGAGAGAGAGAAAGAGAGAGAGAGAGAAAGCACGAGCAGGGAAGGGGCAGAGAGAGAGGGAGACACAGAATCTGAAGCAGGCTCCAGGCTCTGAGCTGTCAGCACAGAACTCGATGCGGGGCTCGAAACCGTGACATCATGACCTGAGCTGAAGTCAGATGCTTAACCACCCAGGCTTGAGCCACCCAGGCGTCCCCTCCCTCAGGCACTTTAAAGATTTCTTGAGCAGAAAGTACTGAGGTTTTGCAGTCTCAAAGGTGCAAGTGAGATGCATCATACTGCTTCATTTTTGCTGTCTTACTATTAGTATTATTTTTTTGCCTATAAAAACGATAGCAGACAGTACATTTTTGAGGCATGCTACCTCTATACCACCACTGCACCTGAGCTTCTAGAGTGGTTCCACTATGGGTAATTTTTTTCCTGAAAAAACCAACCTGCATATTCTACATTCCTTCTGCAAAACAAAACAAAACAAAACAAAACAAAACAAAACAACCCGACCAACCAACCAAACAAAAAAACCAGGCTGGTTTTGGGAATAATGAGCAATGATCCACTGGTTGGAAATGCTTGTTCTTTTAAGAAGTTCAGGGGTTATGTGGAACATAATTCAGGTCTCAGGGGAGATTGTTCATGAACCATTCATTCATCAGACAAATAAAGAGCACCGCCTGTGTGCGTCAGTTCCTCTGCTGGGTGCTGGGGTTGTGATGAAATATCTCATTCCTGTTCCATGGAGATATGGTCAGGTCTGCTGGATGGAAGACACACACACAGATGTGATGTGGGAAGGAAAGTGCTAAAAGCCATGTGACAAGAACCAGAGGACTCGGAGGAAGAGGGCCCAGAAGGCCTCACAGGGGTGGTGAGGGGTTTGGAAGAAATAGAAATTCTTGCATCGGCTATCTTTTGTCCCAGAGTTGGGATGGAGGGTTGGTGAGAATGTGCTCCGGGCAGGGGTGATGACGTGCTAGGGCAGTGGGATGGGAACGACTGAGGCACGTTCTCAAACTGTGATTTCTCTAGAGTTGAGAGCAAGGTCAGCTGTGAGGGTGGGACTGGAGATGAGTTTGAATACGGAGGCAGACCACACTTCCCAGCCTGGGGGTGTGATGTCAACAATCTGTGTTGAGGCACCCACAAATTTTTTTCACACCTTCTGTGCAGCTACCACAGGTAGAGCTCTTGCTTTGCTCAAGGAGATCTTTTGCAAGTTTAAATTGTTGTCTAGGGCTCCAGAGTTACCTACGATGTCTAATTCCACGGAAGGGAGCTGGATGGGCAGGATGGTGTGCGTGCTTATTGCCAAGGGTGAGGGTGCTAAGTTGTGCGGTCTGCCTTTGGCTTTGACCAGTGTCTCCATTCATCTCAAGGTCCCTGGGAGGTCTGTCCACAGACAGAGGTAGAGGGATGGTGCCTATCTTGGAGGAATATTGTGTAGACAACTAGCAGCTGTGGGATCTGCAGGTGTATGGTGGAGAGGGAGGACTTACAGACTTGCAGAGAAACATCAGGCAGAGTTGCTTTGCTTCCCGTTCCTCCTGTCTTCTGCTTTTCATCAAATTCTCCTATATAGACTTAAAATGTTAGCAAACAAGAGCCTGTGGGATGCATTATTGAATCCTACCTCTGTTGGTCAGAATATAAATATCACTTAATTCCTTCGTGCGTTCAGCAAACATTTATGTAGCGCCGAGCTCTGTGCGCAAGCTCCCATCTCTGCTGTTGAGAAGTCCTCGGTCTCTTGGGGGAGAGTGAACTGCTGAGGGATTTCTGATTGAGGGATGTGTTGAATGACAATGACGACGGTGGCTGGCATTTCTTTTTTTTCGCAACAAAGATTATCATGTCTGCTTGACGAGGGGGGTAGATGTTGTCTCTCATTTCATTGGTGGGGAAACTGAGGCATGGGGGGTTTCTGGTAAGTGGAGGAGGCAGAATTCAGGCCCAGGGTAGTTAACTGAGCCCCTAGCTGGCAGGCACAGGGGAGGATGTAGTCAGCTTGATCTGGGGGGCAGACACCAGAAAAGCTTTCTCAGAGCTGGTGCCCCTTCAGTGGGTCCCGAAGGAGAAGCTTCCAGAGTGTGGAAGCTGAGTGTGCTTCCTGGGGCTGAGTGTGCTTAGTGCAAGTAAAACTGGGATGAATTATTACTGGTGTTTCCAGCAGGAGGCAAGGGGCAGTGAGATTGGTGTCAGAGAGGTTCTGCTGGGCGGCTCTGGGAGGGTCTTGGGCACTGGCCAAGGATGCTCCGTCTACTGTGTGGGGACTTCACATGACCTGTGAACGCAACCTATTCCTACTGACAGCTGAGGGCATCTCTGAAGGCCTGTTTAGAATCACTTGTGAAGCAGGGTCGACAGGGACAGGTCCAGGAGGTTTTGTGAAGGTATACACAACTTAGGGGAGTGCTTTAAGAAAAAGAATACGACAGTTTAAATTCAAAATCAGGTGCAGGGTCTTGAAAGGGATGTGTGTAAGTGAGGGCCCCCGACATGTCAGCTTTGTTAGTGTCATGCCAAGTTCACGACTGGCTACTCTTTTTCACTGACGTCATGCTTATTTCTGCATTGGTGCAGGAAAACAACGGGTCATGTTTGCTTGTTTGTTTTTGGGCCAGGACTGAGGAGTCTTTATTTTGACATGACATCAACTAAGTTTGGAGGGTGGCCTAGCCAGAATCTCTTTCTAAGGTGTCTCCCGGGATTGGCTAACTGTGGCTAGTCTGGTCACAAAATCATCTATTTTATGCATTCACATGTGGCCTCCTTGTACATCTAATTTTTTCATTTCAGAGGTACTAGTGATGGTTGATATTCAGGACATAATTCCCAGAGTGTTCCTGCCTTGCTAAATTTCAGTTTGTATGTCTTTCGTCAAATATTTGGCTTAGCTGGGGCTGGTTGGCATATTGTGTTAGCTCAAAGTGATTTATTGTCTCAGTGTCATCCATTCACTATAGAGAGGTAATATTTAGTGTGTCAGTGGGGATTATGTTGTAATCTCAAGAAAAATATAGGAAGTTGGGCAGAGAAAAAAATTCAGGGAGAAGAACCAAGCAGTTATTAAAATAGGCCTTTCTAATATATGTTCATTTGTTGAGAGTTACATCCACAACTTCATTTCTCATCAAAAAGTCTCAAAGAGCCAATTTCCAGTAGTTCTTATCCCTCCTTGCAGCTGAATATTTGGGGGTATTTTAAAGTGATATCATAAAATAGATGGAAAATGAAGTCCTATAAATGATCTTTAATCAACAGGCTCTGTTGCTTTATGAAACAGAAAACAGTGAACAAAAGACTATGATTTTAATTCAAGGAATGAGAGCTATTTATTTTAAGTATTTCTGCAGAATGGCAGAAGTAATTTATTCAGTTATAATTAGACACATTGTAAAATGGACGATTGTGAAGAGAGTGATTCTTGCTGGCTTCTGTGAGTCAGGGAAGGCGCTTCTGTACTATTCTCTGCTATCTGGCCACAGATCCTGGTGCCAGAAATTAATCTGTGAACAGGGCAGAACCGGAGAAAAATGGAAGCTGAAACTGTTCATGTTCCCTTTTCATCCTGAAAATGGGTTTTCCTTCTTTCTGTCTTGATAAGAAACTCCTGCAGCAAGTATTTAAATTGGGGTATTGCTTGGGTGTGATATGGAGTAGACCAGATTTAGCAGTAGGTAATGGAAAAAAGTTTGAGGTGTTCAACTAGGGGAAATTAGATGTGCATCTATAGTGAACTGTGGCAACTTAAAAAACCAATGTTATTTGGGGCTGCATTAATAGAAGTATAGGGAACAGACCACTGGAGGTGATTGACAGATGGAAATTCTTGTTTTCCTTCAACAAGTATTTATAGAGGGCTTCTGATGTGTTAGGACTAGAGACACATTGGTGAACAACGTAAACATGTTTCCTTGGAGATCAGAGACTTTGGAAGGAGGCAGATAAATGGACAGATAATTATGAAACAGCAAGAGAAACTGTTGAGAGAAGTCCAGCATTGCATGTAGAAGCAGGGGGTAAGGATAAGACAGAGGTAACAGTCTCTGCATTGGCTCAGAGGTGAGCCGGTATGGCACTTTGGGGGAACAGAATGTTAAATGTGGTCGGAGAATAGAGTTGGAGGGTGCTATAGAGTAAGAGATGAGGCCAGAATGGTGAACAGGCAGATCTTGCAGAGAAATATAGATCATGGGCTAAGTTACGACTGTATCCTCAGGGCAGTGAGAGCCACTAATGAGTTTTAGGCAGTGATGTGTTGGGACCAACTTTGCGTTTTAGAATCATCACTTTCACTTCCAAGCCGGTAAAACGGATGGAGGAAATAAGGTGGCAGACAGGAGATGAGCTAGGCAACATCTTTGAGACATAGCAGTGGCCTCAACTGGAGTCATGGCAGTGAGCACAGAGGAGATTGAGTGGATGGACTTGAGAACCAGTTAGGAGAGAGAATCAACAGGCAGGTGGTGATCTGGATATTTGAGGAGAGAGAGTCAAAGTTGATGCCCAGATGGAAACTGGATATGATACATCCTCCAATGCAGCGTGTTTGGGTGTGTAGGGGACAAGATCCCAAGTTCATATCTGGGTGCATGCGGAGTGTGAGTGCCCGTGGGGGGGTATTGCAGCGTGGGTATCTGGCAAGCAGTGGAGTTTTTGAGTCTGGAGTTTGGAGAGAAGCTGGAATTTTAGATCTTGGAGCCATCGCCACACACATGGTCATTGACTCCTGGGAGTGATAGATCCCTATGCAGTGGGAAGAGCCAAGGGTTACCACACCAATATGTTTGCGTGGGCGATGTGGTACTCTATCTTGGACCCTTGTTCTGTGTAGCTGTGGATGGCATAACCAGAGTCCAAAAGTTCCAGCAGGCAGATTATCACTTGGCAGTAGGTAGGACTTTTGCATGAATACAAATGCCCAGAAATGCATGGGTTCCTTGAAAGGTGGTGAGTTTCCTGTTATCAGATGTATTCAAGAAGAACTCCATGACCACTTGCCTGGGATCCTGTAGAAGGCATTCACATGTTAGGTGGGATTGTTACCAAAGGGACTTCTAGATACCACCCTGGTCTGATTACTACAGTTACGAAATTGCCATTTTGGATGGAGGTGCCTATATCAAGATCCTTATGTTCAGTTTGCTGTCTGTCTGGTCCTTTTACGACCTTTCCTTTCCAAGTCTGCATGGATTCTACAGTCCTCACATCTGCCATTCTCCTTCCTGAAACCCTAGTTCCCTTCTCCTCTGTCTCTACCTCGAGCCCAACACCTGGACAATTCAGCTCTTTTTCTTCTCTTTCTTTTATCAGGTGGCTGGATGCTGCTGGCAAAATTCCTCAAATCTTAAAAATGTGGCCTCTGTAAATGTATCATCCCTAGTTTCATCTGGGCCTGCAGGTTGGCTCCATAACTTTTCCCTGTGCCTGGTCGACATTTTCCGTCTCCTCTGTAGTCTGCCACATCTTCTTCCCTGTCTGCCAGAGGTCTCTCTTCTCCTTCTCAGAGAAAACATCAGGCATCAGATGAGAGTGCCCTCCATGTCCTGCCACCAGCTGTCTGGGATGCCGGCATCTGAAGCCCCCCTTGGCTCTATAGGACAAGATACGTGTTCTATCAGGTTTCCTGTCCCTGGGAACTTGAACTTCAGGAGTGTTTCTACCATTCCCTAACTGATAAGACTGACTCACTGTGACTAAGTGTTTGAACAAAGTGTCAGTTATGCTATGCCTGTTTTCCTTCTGGGAGTCTGGAATTTCGGAATGTGCTAGGCAGGGGGTGCTTGCATGACCACCCCCCGATAAAAACATTGGGCACTGAGTCTCTAATGAACCTCCCTCACAGATAACACTCTACACATGTTGTCACAACTCATTGTTGGAGGAATGAAGTGCATCCTGCATGAGTCCACAGGGCCAGGACTCTGGGGAGCTTGCACCTGGTTTCCTCTAGACGTCACCCCACGCATCTTTTCCTTTTGCTGATTTGCTTTGTGTCCTTTCACTGGAATAGATCACAGCTGTGCGTGGACTCTATGCTGAGTCCTGTGTGTCCTCCAGTAAACCATCGAATATAGGGTTCGTCTTGGGTTCCCCCAAGACACTTTCCCTCCAGCATGTATATATGCTCAACTAATTCGTCTTAGTAAGTGAAGAAACAAGCAAAGACCCCACATCTTCTCCCGGCCACTGCCCCACGGCCTTCCGTGCTGTTGACCAGTTGCTCTTCCTCCAGTGGCTGCGTTGACCAGGGGTTCTGGAAGCTGCTTTCCAGCCTTCTCTGTGGGCTTGTTCTCTCGGCTGAAATTGATTGGGGTTCTGGTCTAGGTTAACTTCTCCATCTCTACTTTGCACGTGTTGGTGGCTCTTGGTGGGCTGAGATGGGGAGATTGCATGGGGAATTTTGCAAGCTGAAGTACCCATTTCCTGCCTGACCAGAATCACTGGGGAGAAGAGCCTGCACAAAGCTTCCCAAGGAGTCTGGATCAGATTCTGCCCTTCAGTTGAGAGCTGTCGGCCTATGGGATGTCCGCTGCACCCAATACATTTACATGACAGGACTCCCCTCCTCTGTATCTGTGGCTGGGACTCCTCTTCTGAGATTTGAACCCAAATCAGAACAGATCCTACCTGCTCTTCTCCATCCCTGTTATTGCCGCCTTTGTCCAGGCTGGCATCTCTCCTACCCCATCCCCCTGCTCTCCTTTTTCCCACAAGGGGCCACAGTGACATTTTTACATAAGTGTAATCATGTCACCTCCCTGCATAAAACTCTGTAGCATCTCGGTGCACTCACACCGGGCCTGGCATTTAGTGGGTGCTTGTTTTGTTGAATGAATGAGTGAATGCATGAATGTGTAAGTGTTAGATTTTATTCAAGTGCCGAGTTAGCAACCCCGTGAGCCCTTTAGGCAGATAAAGAGCCAGGGCTGAGAATTAGAGCCAGTGAGCTGTTGAATTTATATTAGATCAATTTGCTGAAGACTCTGGAAAAGTCCAAAGGAGGAGGGAGAGGGATTGCAGAAATGGGCACCACTTGCCTTTGTCTAAGAGGCTTAGGAAGGGAAAGTGGAGGGGATTGTTGAAAATAACCATGGCGAGGGGGAGGGGAGGCTTCTGATCCCACCTGGGACCCCTTGGTGCTCCACAGGGCCCCTACTTACTGGGAGAAGAGGAGCTTGCTACGGTCCCCCAGAACATGTGATTCTCCTTGGTTTGAATCCAACTCTGCCACCTGCAGGCTGTATGCTCCTGGACAAGTTCTATGTGCCTCAGTTTACTTATTTGTAACATGGAGTTCCCAAAGCCTATCTCTAGTGGTAATCATGGAAGTCACCGAGAAAATGTGAGTAAAGCTGGCCTGTGGTGATCCAGTGTGGTCTTTTGTTGGTGGTGTGGTGTAGGCAGCAATGGTGTCATCAGTGGTTGTGATCGCCCCCTAAGGCTCCATTGGGCACTGTACCTGCCACATAGAATTACTGCTTCTCTGGCCCCTCACATGGAATCTAGCACTTACTTCATGGGTACTCAAAGTCATTGAATGGATAATCATCGTCTGAATGCTAATTATTTAATGTAGGTTGGTTGACTGGCAGTATATGCCATATGGTTGATATTCAACAAATTGTAGTTATTGCTCTTGTTATTTACCTGGAAATACAAAAGTGGTTGTGATGGGGTGTGTATTTCCTTTCATAGAGGGCAAGCAGCATGATTTCTTCTGGCCTTTAGTGGAACCACATGTACTCACGTGCCTTTCTTTCATCAGGTAGAACTCTTTTCCTAGCAAGGACTCCTGGGGACTCACTCTCCTTTGGGAAGAAGGAGCGTTTAGTGCAAGACCCAGACCTGGCCATTTCCATGGGGGTCACAGAGAACACGCAGCTCTGCCCTCTTTAAAATTTCCCATCCTGACTGGGGGGCAGCCCTGTGTCCCATGGCCACACTTGTTCCGTTTCCCTTGAATGCCAGCTTATAGCCTTGGCCTTCTTTTGAGCCTCCTGCTCACATAGATCATTTTTATTTGAGTAATCAAGTCTTTTTAGAACTTGGGGCCTAATTCACTGTTTCAAGTCTTCTGCACACAGTCTTGGGTACTTCCAGGCCCCTGAGGCCTAGGCAAAAGGTTGTTTGCTTTGAAGCCTCACCACAGCCCTCTCTGTGTTGCTTCTGCCACCCCTGTGATGGCAAACGAGGGAGGGGAGGGCACGTGGAATTGAAATAATTTGCTCTGAGCACTGAGGTTAATCTTAAGTCTCTTGTACCCCATGGGGGGGTGCCCTTTCTTCTGTGCCACGGTGGCCTTGAGGACAGCCCTTCAGAGGCCCGCCACAGCTGGATCAAGGGTATCCAGATGCTCATTGTGGGATGACTTGGTGTTGGAGGTCTCTCCAGTGGTTGCTTTCGGTGGATCTTGTTTGAGGAAACTGTCCTAGGAATAAAGTCCGTGTGAGTGAGAGCAGCTTGATATTATAAAGCCCTATACAAGTATCATTTAGGTTGGATGAGTCTCTAAACAGTTGATGTGGTCAGTTCTCCCCCTTATCTGCATCTGTGCCTTTGCATTATGACATTATGGCTCCTTCTATGAAGAAGTGGCATCTGTTTCTCTACCCTTGGAATCTGAACTTAGTTATGTGACTCCTTTTGACCAACGGGACAGGAATAAATGTGACACTGGGCTGAGGTTTGAAAAGTACTTGTGCATTGAGGCATGTTCTCTTCTCCTGGGATCCCTGCTGATACCTCTGCGTGAGGAAGCCCACTAGCCTGCTGGATGATGACACATACATGACCCAGGTACCCCCATCGCCCCAGCTAATAACCAGCTAACTCTAGAAGCAGAGCCCCTGAGCAGCTGCTGATCACCCATCAGCCTAGATCATTAGAAGAATCACCCAGATGAGCCTAGATCAAAGTACTGACCCACAGAATCATGAGGTAAACAAATGGTGGTTGTTTGAGGCCACTGAATTTGGGGGGTAGTCTGTTGCATAGCTAACTGATAGAGTTAAATTAATGGCCAGTGATTTTTTTTTTTTATTATTAATCAAAAGGATTTAAGAAAAAAAATTACAAATGGATTCGCTACAGGATTTCTTAAGTTAACTCTTTATCAGGGGCTCTGAAATGTCATCCAGTTTATCAGACCAGTATTTGTACTAAAATGTTCCTGAACACTTGTGGCTTCTGAGTATGAATTTCCCAGTTTGCAGAGAATCTTTGGCCTGAGTGTGAGTCCGAATATGTGGCCTCACCAGACACGAGGATTAGTCGTGTCTGAGAATTCATGATCCAAGAAGAAATTTAGCCAGAAATGTTATCCTGAGCACAGCTCTGGCAGTTGGGAGTAATTGACTGAAAACTATAAACTGCTTGGATTCAGCATTGTAAAAGATAATTTCACACACGGTGGTTCTGTAAGGGTATTAAGCCTCAAAAAAGTAAACTGGATTAAGAAGGCCCAGCGAATATGAAACACTGAATGGGGGCATTAATAACCAAAAGCATGGATGAAATTGAGGAACAAGAGACCCAAAGAAAAGCAGAAGAATTGAAATAGGATGAGTTCCAATTTAGCTTTGATATTCTACAACCGGAAGATCTCATCCCATTAATACACACACACACACACACACACACACACACACACACACACACACAGCCCTAGATAAGATTTGCTGACTCTTGTCCATTTAAAAGTAGTTCCACTTGTAGGATTTCCACCTGCTGCATCGTTGTGTGTGTGTGCTCACGTGCAGGAAATGTACATGCTAGGATATTCATTGCAGCTTTCCTCATACTTGCAAGAGACCAGACATAAAGGTAATTGACTATACTATGGAGTAAAATTAAAGAGAAAGAGCAAGAGCAAGATGTCTAAACATTAATATGGAACAATATCCAAGATTTATCAATTGAAAAAAGCAATGTGTAGAACTTTGTCTAGTGGCTTATCAGTTGTGTAACAAAAGGACACACACAACACACATACACAGGTTTGTATATACATAACCTGCATAGATTACCACCAGAAGAAAACACAAGAAAGTGCTAATATTTCTCCAGGGGAGGAAACTAGGTGGCTGGTGGGCAGGTGTAGGAGAGAGATTTTATTGTATGCTCTTTTGCTTTACATTTCACTGTATTTCTGGATTATCTTTACAAAAATCTCCTAACGCATATTTAAAATGTTTCTTCTGTTCTTCTGAAGTCCCTTGAAGTCTTTTGTGTCCTCATCCTGCCCTGAGCATGTGAAAGGAGGAAGAGGAAAAAGCACCCCCTGTGGCAGAGGAATTGGCAACGCCCCTCTGGTGTCTTTTCTGGGTTCTTGGCCTGGTGTGGCCGTTTTCTAACTCCGGCCACCGTGAATGCTCAGCATTTGGGTTCCTCAGCAGTGAGTGGGCAAAGAACACCTACAACCCTTATGGGAACAGGGACGAATACAGTGCGTGGCTCGTTCTCGTTTGGTTCTAGGGCTCCCTGGGTGCCACCTCATGCTGCCACGTGGAAGTGGATGGGCACCACTATGGGCGAGATCATGGTGGGGGGACAAGCTCCCCTGGGTGGGGGCGTGCTCCATGCAGGGGGAATGAGCTCTGCTTGCATGCTCCATTCAGGGGGAATGAACTCCCAAGTGGTGGGAATGAGCCCCCCATGGTGCAGGGGCGTGTTCCATATGGCAGGGAATGAGCCCCACTGGCAGGGCTGAGCGCCACAAGGCGGGGAGGAGCCCCACATGGCTGGGGCATGCTCCACCTGTGGAAAACGAGCCCCACGTGGCGAGGACGAGCCCCACCTGGCTGGGGCGTGCTCCACATGGTGGAAAACAAGCTCCACGCGGTGGGAAACGAGCCCCACATGGTGAGGGCGTGCTCCACAGGGCGGGGAATGAGCCCCACGTGGTGGGCGTGCTCCACGGAGGGAGACGAGACCCAAGAAGAGGGGGCGTGCACTCAGACGGCCGTGGCTCACTGGGGCTCCCGGGAGCGTGGCAGGGTGGCAGCGAGGCCTGGCGGGGCCCTGCAAGCCCGCGCAGAGGCTGTGGAGTCCACACGCGAGGAAAGGTTCAGTAAGTGGTTCGGGGTAGCTGGGGTGGCAATGGGTTGGGGGGGGTCGCCGCGGAGTCCATCGGCGGCGTTCTGGCGAGAAAGCTCCTGGCAGTTCGGCCGCGGCTGTGGGCCAGGTGACGGGTTTACTTTGGTGGGAAGGGTGCGCGGTACTCGGGGCGGCCCTTCCACGGCGTCGGAGCCGCGCGTCTGCGGTGCTGGCGGGGAGGCACGGACGCGGTGGTTAACCGAGCCGAATCCGGCGTTTTCCAAAGTGAGTGTGTGCCCAGACCGGGTGAGCCGCTCCCCCGAGGCTGCAGGGGAAGGCTCGGGCCCCAGCGCGTCTGTGTTGCGTGACGGTGGCTCTGCGTCCTCTGGTTGGGGCGGGTCTCGTGTTGACATAAGGGCGCAGAGAGCGGTGTTGATGGCAGGTGTCCTCCGAGGGTGTGTAGGGCTGCGCTGGGGACCGGCAGGGTGGGAGACTCGGGAAGGCAGGGCCCTCCATGACTGAGGGGGGTGGTGGGAAGCAGGGTTAGTGCCCTAGTCACAAGCCAGGGCGCGTTGTGTCCAGGACAGAGAACCAGGGGTGGTCGGGTGGGCAGCACGTTTCCAGGTTGAGGTGTTACTGTTCTAAATGACAGCAGCAGCACCCCCCCCCCCCCCCGACCTGAGCGCAGTACAAAAGCCCTGAGGCATGGCATCCGCCAGAGTCTTCACAGAGATATTGTCATCCCTAAATGAGGAAACTGAGGCTTAGGGAGACCAGTCGGTGTCCCCAGGGCCACGTGGCTTGCATGTATCACGACCCACCAGGGAAGGAGGAACTCAAATTGGCTTGACTCCAGTGCTGGCTTTCTGCCTAGTTGCCGTGTCCTCAATCCTGTGTTCCAGGCCACACAGGGCAACCAGTTCCGGTCTGCTCGGTTGTCCTCTTGCTTTGCGTTTTTGAGCAATGCCCTTGGAACGGAAGAAGCCCGCTCCAGGCTCTGTGTGTCAGAGGCTCTTCTGGATACTGGAATCTTGCATGCGTTACCCTGTTGTCCGCGTGTCTAAGGCAGTCCTCCCTGAGCTGCTCCCCAGTGCCCCGACTCAGCACCGTGTGGCAGGCACTGCATTCAGAACCCCATGCGCATTGCCTCAGTAAATCCTTACTGCTGTTGGCCACCTTTAATTTCCTGGTGAAGAGCCATGGGCTCAGAGAAATAACTGCAGGTCTCCCAGAGGTGAGGGCTCTAGACAACACTTGAATCCAGACAGCCTGACCCCCCGACCCCCAAAACCATGCTTTTTCTTATGAACTGCAAAAGGTTTCCTCACTGCAAACATCCCACGTCTCTCTGCCTTTCCTGCCTTGGGGAATTGAGAGGCTCTTTTTTGTGCAGGCTGAAGTTAGTGTATTCCAAACCTACTTGTGGAGGCCACAGCACACCTGGAACTCAGCATGTATGGGTCGGGGGGAGGGAAATGTGTGTGGGGGTGTTGGCCCAGCAGCTAATGGTGCCTGACGGTGGATGGGGCTGCGTCTCTGGAAGGGGTCTACTAAAATGCTATGGGTAGTGTGGGGGAAGAGGTGTTTGGTGACTGGCTCTGTCCTGAGGAGTCCCTCATGTGCCTTTTTTGAGCTGCTCACGTTTTAGGAGACTGGCAAGGTGCTCAGCTGGCATTTCACAGGGAGTCTTCATCTGCCTTTTCTCTCCTACTTCCTGTTCTTTTGAACTTTGTGTCGGAGATCAGTCAACTTTTTTGATAAATGGGAAGATAGTAAAAACTTTAGGCTTACACTTTGTAAAGTCTTTGTCCTAGCTAGTCAATTCTTTTGTGATCCAAACTAGTCCTAGACCATATGGAAATGAATGGGTATTGCTGTGTGCTAATAAAACTTGATAGAAGTAGAGGGCTGGGGCGCCTGAGTGGCTCAGTTGGTTAAGCATCTGACTCTTGATTTCAGCTCAGGTCATGATCTCTCGGTTTATAAGCTCGAGCCGCACATTGAGTTCTGCGCTGATAGCGAGGAGCCTGCTTGGGATTCTGTGTCTGTCTCGCTGTCTGTCCCTCCCCCACCCGTGCTCTGTTTCTCTCAAAATATTAACAAAAAAGGGCCAAATTTAGCCTACAAGAGTTGGTTTGCTGATTCCTGGAGAAAGAAAACTGGGCTTTTGGGGGTCAGGAAACCCTTGGTCACAGTCCCTGCATTGCTCCTCACCACGTTACCCTGGACATGCTGCTTCACATTCCTGGGCCTCAATTTCCTCTTCTGCTTCAGAGGAAGTTGGACTAGATCTCTGGGGGGGGGTAGTTAGAGGATTTGGGGTGACCTTATGGGGATCCTGAGTGGATATCGGCAGGTCAGAAGACAGGAGTGGGAGGGTATTGTTAATTGAGTTGACTATGATTCCAGAATCTGATGTTCATTCTCACACCAAACACTGGAGTGAATTGAGAAAATGGGAGTAGTAGAAAAATCTGTGGGCTGCTGAGGACCTGGAGAAGGCTGTAGGAATATGTTCAAACACACTCAGGAGCCTGTGTGGGCAAAATAAAAAAGTCGGCAGCCAGAGGGAATTCAGAAGTGGCTATAGATGTAGAATGTTACATCCGCTGCCTCATGAGTTTTAACTCTGGAAATTAATTAGTTTTATTAGAACACCATGAGATTGTGCATAGACTGGCTGAGGCGCTAGGAGTAAATGGGAAGTATGACCAGGGCTGAGGGTGTGGCAGTGTGTGTGTGTGTGTGTGTGTGTGTGTGTGTGTGTGTGTTGGGGAGGGGGGTACCAGGGATGGTGGGTGGGTCTGTTAACATCTTCGTTAATTCACTGGTGGTGAGAGTAAGTAGCATGTTACTTACATGCTAATGGAACCTGAGCCTGCTGATCATTCTGGCCACTTGGTAGTCCCAGAAATAATAGATCTTCTCTGAGAAGGCCAGATCTCAGGAAAAGGGAGGGAAACACGATTGAATTGTTTTTCAGCACTTACTTAGTGTGCATCTACTATGAACGAGGCCCTCTTCTAGGCACTAGGGACGTAGCATTGAAGAGGGCAACGTCTTTGTTTTTATGGGCTTCATCTTGTGGAAGGGAATGATCGTGAAAGTGGACATGATGATACAGCAGACCATGGGAGGGTTGAAGACAAGGCACTGAAATGTAGCCACACACTCTGGAAGGAATCCTAACATCTGGAAATCAGGCTCATGGTTATTTACTGGTGTCAGAGTCAGGCTGTAGCCACTTAGGTGAGCCAAACAAAGCAACAGGTGATTAAATAGCAAATAATTTGTTGAAAAGCAGAATAGCCAAAACCCTGCTACCCAGGACCTTTGGGGGCACGAATCCAGCTTAATAGCTGAGTTTTCCACTTGGCTCTGGATTTAAGCACCATCGTGATTATTTAAAAAAAACCTTGAAACATTTGCCTGTCAGGGAAAATACCTTTTTTTTTTTTTTTTTTTTTTTTTTTTTTTTTTTTTTTTTTTTGGTTTGAGAGCAGTCTTTCTAAAATGTATTTCATGTGACTGCCTTCTGAAACCGGGAGATCAAATGGAATTGTAGAGGCCCAAGCTCAGAATGAGGAAGCACCCCTTCCCCATCACACCCACAGATGTACATTCATGGATTTGCATGCTGTAATACACCATTTCCTTAGGGGCTTTAAGACCCTAAATTCAATGCCTCCCTGGTTGTATTTTTTGAGATCTTGTGTTTGCTTTGGATAGTCTTTTTCTTGCCCACATTGTGTCTCTATAACAATACTTTTCTTTATTAGTCTATTTATATTAAATATACATATTAGGTAGAAAGCTTTGAAAAGTGCAGATTGGAAGAAAATGATTATCTACAGTTGCATTACCTGGGGACAGTTAACGTAATGGATGCCTGTTCTCTCTGAGGATCTTTGTGTTCCATCAGAATGGGGTCACAGTGTTCACAATGCCTGGTGATCTGTTTTTTCCCCCCACTTAATGTCATGAACATCTGTAAAAAATTAAAAAATATTTCTACAGTATTTGTGCACATGTGTTCTTATAAAGCTTTTTATCCGGAGTATTCAAACGTACATTAAAGCCTAGAATAGAATAATGATACCCATGTACTTATCACCCAGCAATTGCCAAAGTTCTGTGATTCTAGCAACATCTCCCCTCCCTGTAGTTTGTTTGGAGTATTTTAAAATGAAAAACCCAAACCTATCCCTTCACTTGCAAATTCTTCAGAAGATAAATCTATAGGTTTTCAGGGCAGTTTTGCCCTCCAGGAGACATGTGGCAGTGGCTGGAGACCTTTTCAGTTGTCACGACTGGGAGTGGTAATGGTGGTGGTTGCTGGTGGCCTTGAGTAGATAGAGGTCAGGGGTGCTGCTGTCTGTCCTACATTGCACAGGACAGCCCTCCAAGACCAAGAATTGCCTAGCTTGAGATATTTTGTCGATAGTGCTGGGGTTAAAATAGAAGCATAATTCTATCACCATGTGTAACAAAACTGACACCAGTTCTTCCATAGCACCATGTTTTCTTTAACTTGTCAGTGTAAAAAAAAAAAAAAAAAAAAAAAAAAGTCTGAATCCATACCCAAAAAGGACTTTTAGTTTCCTCTAATCCATGACTGTTCCCCCTTAGCTTTTCTTCATGACGTTTATTTGTTGCAGACTCTGGGTCATTATTTTCTGTAGATTTTCCTGTATGCTGGATTTGGTTGACTGTGTCTTTCTGGTATTGGGTTATCATGTCTCCTGATTCCCCCCACGTCCTGTAAATGGAAGTTGAGCTTGCTCAGTAAGTTTAGATGTTGTCCGCTGGATTTTATCCATTGTAAATTTCCCCCTCAACCTTTTGTCTAATGTTGGTTTTCACAGTGTGGTTCCTTGTCCCTTAACTAGCAGCACCATTTTCAATTGGGAACTTGTAAGACCTGCTAATTATTGTGTCGTACCTCAGGTCTGTTGAATCAGAAACTCAGAGTAGGACCCAGCAATTTGTATTTCACCAACATACTCATACTCTCTAGATAGAGGTATTTATGAGAAAGAACTGGCTCGTGTAATTAGGGAGGCTGGCAGGCTGGAGAACCAGAGAGAGATGATTTTGCAGATGAAGCCCAAAGTAGCTGGCTACAGAGTTCCTCTTGTTTGGGGGGTTGGGGAGGATGGTTGGCCTTTTGTTATGTTCAGCCCTTCAGTGGACTGGATGAGGCCCGCCCGTGTTATGGTGACCGTCTGCGTTATTTAGTCTTATTTAAATGTTAATCTCCTTCAAAAACACCCTTAGAGAAACACCCAGAATAATGTTGACCAAAAATATCCAGGCACATTTTGGTCAGTTAAGTGTACACAAAATTAACCATTATACCAGGTGATTCTGATGCATGATGGAATTTGAGAACCACCACCCTAATGGTTTTAATAGCCATTGTGGGACATTTTCTAGACCAGTTATTTCATCAGCAGTTGCAAAATGACTTGTTCTTTTTGCATTTATTAACTTTTATGAGGAATATTCCCTCATAAGTCTTTGCTGATAAGTCTTTAGGAATGATAGGATAAATGCTTGATTTATTCCCTTTATTTTTCTATTAAGGTATAGCATGCACATGATATGCACAAATAATTACAGCTTAGTGAATTTTACATGTGCATACACCCGTGCAGCCATTATAGAGAATTTCCAGAATTTCCCCTTGTGCCCCCTTCTAACAGATGCCCACTCTTCCTTCACCAAAGTAAGCAGTTGTATTTAAAATGTATTTTTGCCGTTTCTTTGTGCACAGTTTTTTTATATAATTAGCCATTCATTTTATTCAGTTTCTGGACTTGGGTTGGATAATGCCATTCTTAACATAAAACCAAGATAATGCCTTTTCCTCTAACCTTTATGTATATAAATGCTCTGGATCCAAATTTTCCAAATGACTAGCTAGTTCTAACATCATTGAATCCTTCCTATCCTCCTTACTGATTTGAAATGTCTCTTATCTTACATTAAATTTCCATATAAATTTGCATCTATTGTTATGTTTGTCTCTTCTTGTACTATAGCATTATAATATGTTTTACTATCTGGCAGGTTAACTCACCCCAAATCCTTAAAGTAATCACATTTTCAGATTTTTTTTTTCCCCCTGACTATTCTTGCGAGTTCATTCTTCCAGATGAATTTTGGAGTCATGTTGTCAAGGTTCATAAATCGGAATTTTTCTTATTAGAATTACTTCTACAATATCACAAAATTGGATATTACAGAGAACATAAGAACAACATATTTGGTGGATTCAGTAGTTCCTTTTTGTCCTCCAGTAAAACTTTCTTCCAGGGTTTTGTGTGTTTTTGTAAAATTCATGCTTTTTCTTTTGAAGTATTTCTTCCCGTTCTTTCTATGTAGTTCTTAGCGTAAGAAGCTATTGGCTTTTTTTTTTTTTTTTAATCTTAGTAAAATTTTGGGTTTTTTGGATAGGCTTCTCAGTTGATGTTGGGTTTTTCAAGTATACAATCAGATAAAACTAAAGAGGATTTTATCTCTTTTGATACCACTTATTTTGTTCTTTAATTGCATTGAATAGCACTTAGAATACAATGTTAAGTAACAATGTGATAGTGGGCATTCTTGTTTTTTTCCTTTAATGGGAACACTTACAGGGTATCATCTTTGAGTGTTCTGATTATGGTGTGGTGTGTGTGTGTTATGTGTGTTATCCTTGAATGTTCTGATTACTTTGTGGGGGGTGTGTGTGTGAGAGACATGTGTTATGTGTGTTAAGCTTTCATTGAATTAAGCCTGGGTTCTGCTTTACCAAGTCCCCCCCCCCCTCCCCCCCCAAAACTCAGGCCAGAGTGAGGAATTTGGTTAAATGCTTATTTGGTGTCTACTGAGTTCACAAAAGGTTTGCTTTTTAATGTGTTAACATAGTGATGATTTTTAATAGCCTCTGTTTTGGGGATGAAGTACATTAGGACAGTGTTATTTTAAAGGTTTTCTTTTGCTTAAGTACTTAGGATTTTTGTTTATGTTCATAAGAGGTTGATCTCAGGTTTTTTTTTTTTTTGTTTTTGGTTTTTTTTTTTTTTTTTTTTTTTTTTTTTTTTTTTGGTCTTTGTCAAGTTCTGTTATCAGTCTTCTGGCTTTGTTAAAAAAAAAAAACAAAAAACAAAAAACAAAAAACATAAAAGCTTGTTGGGTGCCTGTGGCTCAGTTGGCTAAGCATGTGACTTCTGTTCAGGTCTTGATCTCACTGCTAGTGAGTTTGGGCTCTGTGCTGACCGCTCAGAGCCTGGAGCCTGCTTCAGATTCTGTCGTCCTCTCTCTGCCCCTCCCCCTCCTTGTGCTCTGTATCTCTCTCAAAAATAAACATTAAAAAAAAAAAAAAACAAAAAACTTGTCTAAATCAATCCACCTCTATATCTAGGCCTAAGTGTTTCTTTGAGGGATAATTCTTTGACAAGATGTTTTTACTTTAAATAGAAAATAAGGTATTTAAAAAAAATCCTGAAATTTCATTAAGGTAAATTGTTTCATTTTCTGTCAAGTTAGTTTTAAAAATACTATGGAAATGATTGCATAATCATTACAGACCAATTTGAAAATTCCAAAAAAGTGGGAAGAATGTAAAAATCACTTTAATGTCCATAACATACGGACAAAAGCAGGGCGGTTCTGGAGCAAGCATAACAGTGGAGGTGGGATAGAGGTGGTGTTTCCAATTTTGGCATGAACAACAGATTTGTGAAGTTTGCTTCTGGATCCTGTAGAAGGTCTGTACCTGCAAGGTCCCTTGATGCTGTTCTCTTCTTTGTTTTGCAGTATGTGAGAGATCCTGGTTTTTTTTTTTTTTTTTTTTTTTTTCCTTCCTCCATGAACAGGATGCACTCTGTTCAGATACTATGTTAGTAAGAAATAGGAAGGGGCAAATACATTACTCATATGTGGTAGTTGAATGTTGTCTATGGTTCTGTGACTCTCAAATCTGTAGCTTTAGTTTTTTGTTTTTGTTTTGTTTTTTTTTTTTAGTTTTTTTAAATGTCTTTATTTTTGAGAGAGTGAGACGGAGTGGGGGAGGGGCAAAGAGAGAGAGACACACACACACTCACCCCCACACAATCTGAAGCAGGCTCCAGGATCCGAGCTGTCAGCACAGAGCCCGATGAGGGGCTTAAATCATTGACCTGAGCTGAAGTTGGATTCTTTAACTGAGTCACCCAGGTGCCCCTGTGGCTTTAGTTTTAAAGTGATTCCCCTTGTACTGGTACCAGACTTTTAAAAAAACTTCTCCTACCTGATGTTCTTTATTCCAGGGGTGGGGTTGGGGTAAAGGAGAAGGCAGTCTATTCCTGTGTTTTCCTCTTTCCCCCAGTATCTGTCAGGTTTTCTGGGATTCACACTTTCTGGATCAGTGAAATATAACCTTTATGAACCTGTAAGGCCATGTGGTTCAGTCTCTGAATGACTTTGTGTTCTAGGAGCAAAGATCATTGAAGGACATTAAGTTATTTACATCTATTAGAAACTATTTATGGGAGTCCAAATACATCACAACTTTCTGTTCTCCTTTTTCAACTGCCCTTGTCTTTAAACCTAGATCAGCTTTGTTTTTTGGCCTAAATTCTTTCCTTTTGTCTCTGGCCTCTCTATTTCTATCTCTGTGTTCCCTTGATTCTGTATCACAAAATCCTTAAAAAAGAACTCTTTGGAGTGAGGAAGGGGAAGTAGGGGTGGAGGAGAATAGCAGCTAAAGGCAGGGGAAGGGAGGAAGTTGGCAGAGAATCAGTGTCTTTTCCCCATCAGGGTAGAAAGATTATGGGGTCAGGAAAGGCATGTGGGCAGAGCTTAGCCAGCTATGTGGTTGTGAAAAGTAGAAAAAGGTGCTCCCCCTCTTGTGGCTGAGTACTTGGAGAGTGGGGGATTTCAGACTCCACTTTTGCAGGGCACGCTATGAAGAATCACCTCCTCATGCACTGAGGATTAGACCCTATTTGAAAGGCTGGGGAAGCCACCTTGCCCTTCAACCGCTAAACCTTCCTCCTTGGCCAGATTCATTGAACTAACTCATGAACGACCTGGCTAGGCTCAGGATGAGGTGGGAGTGAATAAGACAGATAAACAGGGTCCTCCTGGAGCTTACAGCTTTATAGGGTAGATGGACAGAAAACAATCTTGTATATACACATACATACTATGTATGTGCCTGTATAAATGTGTATACTATCAAATTGTATGTATGTACATCTACATGTTTAAAAATATGTAAAATTAGGGTGAAGGGGAGCTTCTCCTGATTACGATATGCATAGTTTGAGAAGGTATTGGGGTACTTGTCCTAGGCTTACAGCATGGGAGCTTTGGCAGAAAGATACAACTCCCTAACTTTGAAAGTCCTACCCCAGCCAGGTGTGAATTTTGGCCCATGGGTTTATGGCTGGTAGGCTGCGGTCTCTTTTTTGGTCTTCTTTCAAATGTCCTGGAGGCCAGCAAAGCCAAGGGCTTGGCATTTCCCTGGTCTTAAAGCCCAGATCCATTTATTCAAGTGTGGTAATAAAAATGGGGAGCCTAATGAGGACCTACATCCTTTACTTCTTAATAGAGCAGTCTCTTCTTGGTACTGGAACTTTCTTGTTTGGTGCCCTATCCAGTGAAGGATGCTGTTCTGCCTTCTGTCCTTCTCACCTATTATGGTATCCCCCAAATGGTTATGCTGGGACAGGCTAGAAAGAGTGAGTTGGCAACCCAAAGATTGTCAGGAGCACAAATGTGTGCCTTGTAGGAGCTTGAACCTTGCAAAGCTCTTCATTTTTGTCATCTGACATAGGATAAGATAGCACTTGCTCCAAGATTAGACTAAATGCAGATCAGTCAACAACTGGTCATTTTTTGCATCTTTTTATAAAAAAAATTGACCCTTTTTGAATCTTTTTTTTTTTTTTTTTTTTTTTTTTTTTTATGGCTAAGTGCCCTGTTGAACACCTCCTCGCTGGCCCGATGGAGGATGTGAGGCTGTCTTCATCTGCCTGTTCTAGGATTACCTGATCCAGACTTGTTCTGCTTCTCATGATTTAACAGTAGGCATCATTGTCTTCATACACACACCTAACCTTGGCTTCCCATGGTCAATGCTTGAAAATACAGTATAATTCTAAGCAGGGCCCTCACCACTGCTGTGAAAGGGTGAAACCCTTCTTAAGCTCCTATTATTCCATGACTCTTGTCAGCATGGAAGTGTCAGCAATATTTTGAAGTACGAGATGTGTGGCTATTGGAAGAGCATTGGGAAAAGCAATCAAGGGGAGACTCCTCAAAAACCAACTGAGAGGTGGAGGTTAGTGCAAATCTGGTGTACAAAGAAGGGGCTTCCTTTGCCATCAGAAACAGAGCAAGGCCCCAGGTTTTCTCTGTTCAGACCCTACACCCTTCCATGGGGAAATTCCCTTTGGAATGCCAAGCTGGAGGACATGTCTATGACCATCCACCCTGGACTCCTTGACCTCTGTGGCCTAAGTTGGCCATAGGAAGCCACATCTGCACTGAATTGCACCTTACTGTAATGGCTTGCTTGGGCTTTCACCTGTGCTTGTGGCTGTCCTAACATGGCTACAGGATGGCCAAGGACTGTGCTAGGGGTGATAAGCCCTCGAGGCTTCTTTGGCTTTTATTAATGCCGGTAGGTGCATTAGGGTGTTGATGTGTCCTGGCTGTGTTTTGTGATTAGCCTTTTTTGATTGCAATCTTTTTTTTTTTTTTTTCCATGTAGGGTTTGGGAAGAATCCAAAGAGGGGAGAAGTTGTTTGTAACCACAAGGAATTCGGCCCCACAGCTCACCCTTGTCATGTCTCCTTTCCTGTAGCATTGGGAAGAAGGAATGAAAATCATCATAGGTCTATTTTCGGTTCATGCAAACTCCAGTGCAGATGGTGCTGGTTGGGTGACTGTCCTGGGCAGCCCTCCTTCAAGTGATGATCCAGCTTGGAAGGTGCACTCCGTGTGGTTTACCACCTACTGTGTGTAGCATTCCTGCTCTGCCCGCTGCGCTTTGACTGTCACAGGATGCGTCTGTCACCTGCCTGCGAGTGGAAGGGAGATTTAGGAGGACTGAGGGGTTGGCGTCATTCTTAGAACCAAAGTTCATCTTTAAGTGTAGAAATAGTGGAGTGTTTCTAAAATGTGTGCTGTCACTTTTGAAACCTCTTTCCATATTGTTGAGAGATCTTAGCATCTCGGGTTGAAAAGGGGTAGCTCAGGAAAATGGCAGCATTCGTGTGAAGTCTTCTTATGTGAACTCTTCCTTGGAACATTATAAACAGAAGGGTGATGGGGGGTTTGTCGCCAGGCAGGAGGTCCTGCCAGCGGGCAAGCCCTTTTTACAGTATAAACAAACTTCCTTTCCTTCACGTTTGGTCAGGTTCTACCAGATTTTCAGCTACTTTCTTTTCATCTTCAAGCATCATATAAATAGCAGGTACACCATTTTCAGTTGTTTAAATCTATTTTTTGACAGACCTTCTAAACGCCATTCAGTTTTTAAATCAATTACCTTATCCAGAATGCCTCCCTAACCTATTTCATTAAATAACCATCTTTCTATGGCTTCCCTTTTTAACAACATAATTTACCTTTAATAATTAGTATAAAAGAATTCTAAATGAAATCACTGAGCTCACTTGAAAGTTCTCTAATCAGTTACCAGAATCTGTGGGTTTGTGACCGGAGTCTCCCCGAGGGTTTCAGTATCCCCTTTTACCAAGCTTCATTCCAATAGAAGCCAAATTTATAATGCATTCTCTTGTAGTTGGCCAGCCCTACTGAAGACCAAGAAGGATTTTCAAATGAACAATGATCCACACCATTGCTTTTAAGTTTCTTTCAGAGTGAAAATAATGCTAGTGTTCATCATGTAGAAACTGAAACTTTGCTCAAGTTGAGTCTAGATTTAAGCATGGTGGATGTTGATCCGTGCAAGCCATCAGGTCTAGCTCCAGGGTGTTTAATTGTCCTCTAGAGTCTCTGACATGGGGGGAGGGTGCTTAATTACAAGGATTTCTGTTCTGTAGTCAGGGAGAAATGAGGTCAGGGTTGCTCGTGTAAGGTTGGCCATTTACCCACCCATTTAGTGTTGGTGAGAGGAAGAGGTTAGAGTTTGGAATCTGAATTCAAATCTCGAATTCAAGTTGGTTTCTGAGTTTGAACAAGCTACTTCACTTTGAAGTATAATTTCCTTGTTTATAAAATTAGAATAATACTTACAAATCTCTTCATGGCATTTATGGCTTTCTAACACTGTCAGCTCATGAATCTCCCATCCTTTATTTCTAAAAGCCCGTTGATGTTCAGCCCAGTTTAATTTGATTATGTTGATTTATTGTTCATTGCTGCTTATTCTCACCTTCTAGGAGGGCAGGTATCTTTGTTTTCTATGCTGATGTGCCTGGCATGTAGTAGGTACTCAATAACTACTTGTTGGATGCTCTATTTCCCACCCATTGTGCAGTGTCTCTTTGAGTTGGCTTGTGAGGTTTTCCTTCCAGGTGATTTATCTTCTGAATTAGGTTTTGTGTGAGCACTCATTAAGTATAGTCTTGGTACAACCTGACTGATGGGTGAACTGGGGGGTCCAGATGCGTGGCCGGGGGAAGCCAGTCTGGGACTTATCTCCGGCTTCGGTTACTCCTTAGAAGTGGCAAAGCATGTGTGGAGATGTTGCCAGATTGTTGTGCGTGCAGAATCTAATTTATAGTTGTCCAGGGTCTCCTGAGAACAACGTGCATTTATATCATTACTAAACAGTAATTGATTACAAAGCTCAGTTGTGAAATTTACAATTATTGAATTACTCTGTTAGCTCATAAATCTCAAATCTTTATTTCTAAAAGTCAATTGATATTCAGCCCAATAAATATTTAATTTAGATGTAATAATGGTGTAGGGACAAAATTAAATTCTCATTTGGAAAATAAAGAATCACCTGGATGAGGTTGGGAGAGATGACCTGGCAGAGATGAGCAGAGAACACGTTGGTCTGATCAAGTCCTGTCTTCTTAATTAGAAGAGACTTTTCATACATGGCTTTCTTCAATTTCATTTTCTCTTTAAAAAAGGATCTTGTTTGTAGGAAATAAGTCATGTATGTATCTGTAGAGCTTTATATTTCATCAAGCATATCTGCACTAGGTAATATTTGTATCTTGCAAAAGCCTTTTGAAGTAATTACAACATGTTTTTCTTCCTATTTTGCAGATGGGGAAACTGAAGTGGCTCGGTTTGAACATAAGAGAGGAGGGCTAAGGGCCTACTGACATCTATGTACTAGATAGTACCTAATAACCATGGCTGAAATAAGATGAAAGTTGTAACAGCTGCAGAGGAGGCAGTCTAGCTGGTCTAGTGATACTATTGGTAATATTCAAAGAGTCCTAGGCTCCTTCCAGTTTACCCCTCTATCACCCCCCCCCCCCCCCCCCAACCTCATGGTCCAAAATGGCTGCTTGAGTTCCAGCCATTGCATCTGAAGTAGCAGGATGGAGGGAGGGGATCAAGAACATAGTTCCTCATTTCATGGTAACTCTTTGGAAGGTCTACTTCTACTTGTTTTTTATTCAGAACTCAATCATGTAGGTATATCAAAATGGAATGGAGACTGACAAATCATCTTTTTATTTGGGCAACATAGTGCTTGGCTAAAAACTGGGATGTTGTTACCCATTGAGAAACAGAAGAATGGATTTGAGGGGGCAACTGACCAGTTCTACCACATCACACATTCTAAAAGACCTAGTATAGAAAGTGCACTAAGCATGGGTGTGGGCTTGTTTGCTTGAATATAGTCAATCGGGACTGTCTCCACCTACTGGCAACCCCCTGGGTACTGGAGGCACTGAATACCCAATGGCTTCGATCCTGGGAACAATGTGCAATCCAGGAAACCGGTTCACTCTTCTCATGTGGATTTATCTATATTAATTAAAAGGAGATGGGAGGGGGAGGATCTGTGAAATCACTCCCTTCACGTTTGTGGACAGGCGTTTTTCTGGAACAGAGCCTCTTATTGCCCTTCTCTTTGCTCTCACCAAGTCGGAGGGCCCATGGGGTTCACTCACGTTAGTCTCTAGCAGCCTGAGAGGCCTGGCTTCCTGGGCCGTGGGGGAATAGGAATCATTCAGTGATCATTGATGAGTCTGGGTCTGCCAGTTTTTGTCATCCCCCTTGTTTTAACTAAGACCCATAGAAGGGATAGGTGTTGAAACAAGGTTTTGTTTGTTTGTTTGTTTTTAATCGAGCAGGGCTTGTAAAGAGGATGGGATTCATGTACATCTGTGCTCTTGGTGGCAAGTGGGGCAGGGGTGGTTCCGAACATTTGAAGGACCCTTGCTTCAGCCTTTTGCTTTATTGTTTTTTTTTTTTTTTTTTTTTTTAATATATGAAATTTACTGTCAAATTGGTTTCCATACAACACCCAGCGCTCATCCCAAAAGGTGCCCTCCTCAATACCCATCACCCACCCTGCCCTCCCTCCCACCCCCCATCAACCCTCAGTTTGTTCTCAGTTTTTAACAGTCTCTAATGCTTTGGCTCTCTCCCACTCTAACCTCTTTTTTTTTTTTTTTTTTTTTTTCCTTCCCCTCCCCCATGGGTTTCTGTTATGTTTCTCAGGATCCACATAAGAGTGAAACCATATGGTATCTGTCTTTCTCTGTATGGCTTATTTCACTTAGCATCACACTCTCCAGTTCCATCCATGTTGCTACAAAAGGCCATATTTCATTTTTTCTCATTGCCACGTAGTACTCCATTGTGTATATAAACCACAATTTCTTTATCCATTCATCAGTTGATGGACATTTAGGCTCTTTCCATAATTTGGCTATTGTTGAGAGTGCCGCTATAAACATTGGGGTACAGGTGCCCCTATGCATCAGTACTCCTGTATCCCTTGGATAAATTCCTAGCAGTGCTATTGCTGGGTCATAGGGTAGGTCTATTTTTAATTTTCTGAGGAACCTCCACACTGCTTTCCAGAGCGGCTGCACCAATTTGCATTCCCACCAACAGTGCAAGAGGGTTCCTGTTTCTCCACATCCTCTCCAGCATCTATAGTCTCCTGATTTCTTCATTTTGGCCACTCTGACTGGCGTGAGGTGGTATCTGAGTGTGGTTTTGATTTGTATTTCCCTGATAAGGAGCGACGTTGAACATCTTTTCATGTGCCTGTTGGCCATCCGGATGTCTTCTTTAGAGAAGTGTCTATTCATGTTTTCTGCCCATTTCTTCACTGGGTTATTTGTTTTTCGGGTGTGGAGTTTGATGAGCTCTTTATAGATTTTGGATACTAGCCCTTTGTCCGATGTGTCATTTGCAAATATCTTTTCCCATTCCGTTGGTTGCCTTTTAGTTTTGTTGGTTGTTTCCTTTGCTGTGCAGAAGCTTTTTATCTTCATAAGGTCCCAGTTGCTTTATTGTTTTTAATGTTTGCTTATTTTTGAACAAGAGAGCACACGTGGGGGAGGGGCAGAGAGTGAGAGGGAGAGAATCCTTAACAGGCTTCAGGCTCTAAGCTGTTAGCACAGAGCTCAGTATGGTGCTCGGACTCCTGAACTGTGAGATCATGACCTGAGCTGAAGTCAGACACTTAACCCACTGAGCCCCCCAGGTGCCCCACTTCAGCCTTTTAAAGACCAGAGATAAAAGTCCAGCTTTGTGTTGGCACTTGCTGTTAAAAGTTGTGCGTAGGATTTTCCCTTGAACTCAGACAATGGAATGGTGCCTTTTAAAATTTTAATTTATGATCAACTTCCCTGTAAGAAAAAGAATAGAAGAGAGAATAGAAATTAGGGATAAGTCACTTAAACTATTTATCTGATTGTAAAACCCAAATATGTATACTGAATATAAGTATATTGAATAAAGTTTTTGGCAAAACCAAAAAAGTTCAAAGAATAAAATTGCCCGCAATCCTCTTACCAGGGAGGAGAGCCAAATGATTGTACAGAGCATTTCCTTTCAGAGCTTTTAATATATATAATATCCTTGCTAAAACAGTGGGATCATGGTTTAGCCACTGTGTTGCTTTCTGGTTTTTTTTTTATTTGACATTGTGAACATTTTCCAAGATCATTACACAGTCTTATGAACATTATTTTCAATAGCTACATCATAATTTGTACACCTTCCCTTTTAATATTGGACATTTAGACTGTTTCCAATTTGGTAGTATTGTAAAAAGGGCTTTAATGAACATGTACATTTGAGTTCATCACTGGTGATTTTCTTTAGGATAAAACTGGCATTTTCTGATCATCATAACAACTTTAGTCTCTGCGTGTAATGGCGACACCTATTATGATGCTGGAAAATCACTGACCCAGAATTAACATGGACTTGGTGGGAGTCTTGACTTTTACCACATACTACTTATGTGATCTTGGGTGGGTCACTAAGCTTGGTGAGCCTCAGATATCTTCATCTGTAAAATGGGAGGATAGTTTTTCATCTTCTCAGTCTATAAGGAAGATTAATTGCATACCCTAGGGATTTATTCCTTAAATAAGACTCTACCAAAGAATGATTGACATTTTATACAGTTTCTTTGTTGTCTTGGAGATCTTGGCCAACTTTCTAGAATTTTAGCCAAAAATACTCTCATCCTTCTAGATAAAATGACACATGGGCTGAAGTCTTTTCACTTCCTGTTTTTTGTGAATAAAGTTTTATTGGAACACAACCATGCTTATGTATAGTCTGGTGGCTTTCATGCTACAGTGGTAGAGATGAAAGTATTATCTGGCTTCTTACAGAAAAGCTTTTCCTGACTTCTGACCAACCACAGAATGTTTCTGAAGTCATGGTAAATAAGTGCATTGTACTTGTAAAATCAGAATTTTTCTGTGATAGAGGATAGACCCAAGCTATTAATGGCTAGGCTAACTCTGTTGAATGTAGATGTTACCTGCTTACCAAAGGAGCAAGATTTGGGCCTCTAATTTTGATTGAAACACACAGCTTTTTAGATCTCCCTGGGGAACAATCCAGGTTGACCTCAAACGAGAGTAAGGTGCTTTTTACTTAGGTTATCTGTGGTTTATAGCAAAACCTGGTGTTAACCAACTTAAAGCTTCATCTGCAATGTTTTGGAAGCATTTGTCATAAGAGTGCAGGATGGGCTCTCTGCTCTTGCCACAAAAATGACCTATTTTTCTGAAATGGATTCTGGGTCAGAATGCCTTGGACTAAGTTCACAGAATGTCTAACAGGTTCTATCACCCTGTCCCTTTGCTGTGGATGGGGATTGAGCTTGGTGACGTGGCTCAGTTCTTGAGGCTGGCCCTTGGCTCTTTCTCCCACCTCTATTTGTCACACTACTTCCAAAATACTATAGAAATTAAGTTTGGGATGGAAAGACACAATTGGAGTAGGGCCTCAGAGATTGTATCTTCTACCTGTATTTGGCGGATTTGGGGTTAGACCTTGGTTTATGTACATCCCTACTCCTCTTTGCTTGTGTGACCTTGGGCCAGTTGATAACCCTAACCAGCACAGTGTTGAATACTATAATGGGATAACATAGGCACTAACTCCTGATGTTGGGGTTTGGGATAAATATTCCATAAATGCACATGGACTCTAGAAGTATGTTTAAAAAAAAAACAAAACTAGCCCCCTCCTTTTGATGTAAGTGTTCTCAAATTAGACTAGATTCCCCTGCCCGATTTTTCATCCCATCTTCTGTGTGATTTTTGCCCTTCCTCCTAGCAGAAATGTAGTTTATTTCTTCACCCAGGGAGGTTGGCATCCTCTGTATGGCTTGATTAAGCCAGTAAAATCTAGGTGGAAGTGTCTGTGCCTAAGCCTCAAGAAGTAGCATGTGTTTCTTTTGCCTCTCTTGTGTTTGGTCATTGCCATGAGAGGAATATGGGTGGCTTGTCCACTGGTCCAAGGAGGATGAGAGTCCTGTGGAATAGACCTGGACTTGACCTGAAGCCCTAGCTAAGCCCAGGTGATCCTTGCCTGGTCAGTTGTACCCCCAGACAACCTACAGATGTGTGTGCACAGACTGATGTGTGTTTTTTTTTTTTTTTTTTTTTTTTTTTTTTTTTGCTTTAAACCACTGAGTTTGGGGCCAGTATTTTTGTGGCAGGAAATATCTATAACAGCTGTGTTTCAGCCCACATGAAATCCACAGTTGGTGGCCATTCAGCCATGGCATGTAGCAGCCCTGTGCCACATGTAGCAAACATGGACACTAACAAAGATATATTCTCTGCCATGAAGAGCCCACAAACTTGTGGTGGAAAAAGAGACCCTTGGAGTAAAGCAGGAGAGCAGTTGTGGTGGTAAGCCCAGCTAATACCAGAACACAGAAGGGCAGCTGGGCCTGGGGGTGGGAGCCATCAAGTAGGGCTTCCTGGAGGAGATCATGTGTCAACTAAGAAGTGTGCATAGGCATCACCTGAGTAAAGCAGATGGGCGAACATTGCCATTCTTCATTATCACACACATAAGTCTGGTGAGTGCTAGGCTTTCACATCCTCCTATTCTGCCATTAAGTTGATGTGAATATGGTGTTAGCATGATACAGTATGATATGATACAATATGATTTAATGAACACTATCTAAGGCAAGGCCTTGAGTGTTAGCTTTGTCTCATTTACCACTCCCCCCAGCCACCACCTGTGTGTTCTGGTTTATAATCCCCATTAAGACATGATGGCCTAGTGGGGATATTTGGGAGTCACTGGTTCTGTATGGAAGTTGAGACTCGTGATTCCCGAGAGCTGATCCTGTGGTGGATGTACTTGGATTGTGTTGATTCAGCTGCTGAGTGTTACCAAATGGAACAGCTATTGTATCTTTGGCCAATTGCGTAGATTATGTGATGCTCATGGGGGCCAAAGTCATGAGCTCTGTCCCCTGCAAGGACCAGTTAGATTTACTGTTTGGAACTCGTTGCCTAAAGGTAAGGTTTTCAGCTAGTACCTAGAGTTGATATTGATACAAAAGAGACGGCATGATTTCTTTGAGGACAAACCCAGGAGGATAATAGCTATAGTTTGCTGAGTTTGAAGTGCTGTGCTAGGCTTTTTTCAAATGACTATCAGGCTTCTGTTTTGTAGATCAGCAAGAGGAGGCTCAGTGAGTGTTACTTGCCCAAGGCTATTTGCTCCTGATAGAGCCATGGCCAGACCTGTCTGGATCCAAAGCTATGTTGTTATTCGTAAGCCACTTGAAGGCAGGGTTTCTCATCCTTAAATTGGAAACTAGATTGTTGTTTTTGGCCGGGCAGCTCTTTGCTTTGGTGCAGTTCTGTGCCTTGTAGGATGTTTAGCAGCATCCCTGATCTCTCCCCACTAGATGCCGGTAGGAACTTTTCATTACCCAGGAGTGACAAGTGAAAATGTTTCTAGACATTGCTAAGAGTTTCCTGGGGGGACAAAATCACCCCTGAATGAGAACCACCCCTGAGTATCATTGATGGAGTAACCAAGGAAACCAGGATTTCTGATGGGGGAATATGGACAGAGTGGAGAACCCCTTGCCCCCTCCTCCCCCAAGATGACCTGTGAGGGGGGCTTTGGATTTAAATGGCCTGTGTGTTCTCTGACCTGACAAATTGGATATTCATGTCCGTGGGAAGACCTTGGCCTCCAGCTTAAAGGCTAAACCAGGTTTCATTCATCTGTCTGGTACCCTCTGGGTCCTGGGAATGTTCTCAGCTCCTAGCTGCTTGATCTTCTAAGGCGGGGATATTGGAATTGGGCATCTCTTCCCAGATGTCTTGCTCAGGGCACTGGCTACAGGGGGTGAAAAGGGACATGATGAGAAGTAATCCAGAGAGGAGAGGTGCACCCGTCTTCACGTGAATGAGGTGGTGCATGTAACCTGCTGAGCAATGTAGTGCCTGGCATATGGGTAGTGCCTAATAAATGCTGGCTATTATTACTCTTATTAATACTACTTATAACTATGAATCTTTTTTGTAAAATAAATAACTAGTTTCTGGAACACACTCCCCCAGGCTTCCTGCTCCATTAATATTCAACTTATTTAAATTTAATTTTTTTCAAGGTCCTGTGTTTAATTTTTAAAAAACCTAGTGAATTATTAGCATTTTAATGAATAATGACATTTAATAAATAATCCTAGTGAGGGCTTAGAATGTAAACCACTTAATTTAACACCCCTACCTATGTTTTCTCAAAAAAACCAGAAAAATAATGTCTATGAGATCTGCGCTATGACCAAATGTTCTCTGTAATTTGAGTTTCTGGCTTTTTTTTTTTTTTTTTTTTTTGTTTTTAAACTGTGGTTATCAGTGAGATAATGGCCTTGCAGTGTTCCCAACTCTATATATTTTATAAGAAGTGCTTAACTAGAGTTAATCTTATTTAAAAATAACAGTATATACTTTGTACCAGGTGTTGTTCTAAGAGCTTTAGAGATACTAATTCATTTAATCTTAACCCTGTGAAGCAGATTCTATTATTGTTCCTATTTGTTTTGATGAGTAAACTGAGACACAGAGAGGTTCAGTAACTTGCCCAACGGCACACAGTAAGAGCCCAGACAGGCTCTAGATTCTGTTTTCTTAAACATGCATATTCCTTCTTTGTGCACCAAGAAGGAGAGGTGGGAGATGGTATAGGAACCAGTCGATTATACCTCCTCGGATGTTAGGAGAAAGCTAGTGAAAGCTAGTAGGATCTGCTACTTCCTTCCTCAGCTCTTTGTCCAGATATTTCTCGACAGCAATACTAACTTTGAAATAAGTTTCTGTCACATAATCTTGGAGAAGCAGAGTAGCACGTTGACAATAATCCCTTATATTTTATACAGAAGAGTAAAGCCTGTGTATAAACACCTTTTATATGGAATTTGTATATGTGTGGGTATTTACTTGATCCATAGTTGGGAGTAGATGGCCCCTTACATCCTGTATATATCCATATAAACTAACGAATACAGAAATGCAGATCATAAAGAGTGTACTTGTAAAAGATCATGTAGTAATTTTGCACTTTACTGTATTTTGCATTTTACTGGTTATAGTACCGATTCTACACAGGGATGCAGCCTGATTCCATGTGTGTTGTTTCTTCAGAGGCTCAGGAGTGCTCTGTGTTGCATCAGTTAGGAAAATTACGTTCCTACAGAGGTCTGATATGTTTCCCTCCCCACCACATCCAACCCCACCAGTAACCCCAAGCCCTCAGTCTTTGTGCTTCAAGCTTTACGTACACCTTGATTCATACTTGAATTTTGTCTCCTATTTGAGAATGACATCAGAAGGACAGAGCTCCCCTTCCCCATAAGCTCATCCTTTGGAGGGTCTTTCAAGGACAGGAGGGTGCACAGACCTGGCCATGTGGCCAACTCGGGGTACTATTTCTGGAGTTTTCAGTGGTGATGGTTCTAAACCCTATCACACAGAAATGGGAGAAGAGTGAGAGCAGTTAATAAAAATGTTATTGAATTAAAAACCAAGCAGGATCCAATGTGAGCTCTTCTATAAATAACTTATGAAAAGTGAAAAGATATTTCTGTTAGCAAATTTAAAATAATCGTTAGAATCCTTCAACAGATTGCTGCTAATTAGATTGAGAATTAAGCAGCTTTGTATGAGTGTAGAGTTAATTAATAGCTCATTACTTTTTTAATAAGCCAAATTCATTTGGAAACAGAAAAGAGACAGCAGAGTTCATCATGGATGAGATGTTAGATTGGGATTATTTTTTCCTTCCCTTGATGAGTAGAAGGGGTTTAATTAAAAGCAGGAGACAACATTTGTCTTGTGAATGAGTTGTACCAAAACCTGAACACCCAGAGGCGGAGAAGAAAGCACCTGTCCTTATTTTGCTCATTTGGGCCATATGGGGTTAATAAGAGCTGTGCATGAATCTCCCTAATTCAGTATTTAAGTTCCAGGTCCCTTTTGAAATAATCCTTTTTGAAGCTGCATCCATAGATTCATCCAAACCAGCGGAACTTCCCGGTACTCTATATTGATCTTATTTTCATTCCGGATACCCTAAGATCTTTCTTTGAAAGCAGCCCCCCCTTTTCCTGCCCCCTTTTTTTTTTTATGCTTGTTTATTTTGAGAGAGCATGTGTGTGCAGAAGAAGGGCAGAGAGAGAGGGAGAGCCCTGTGCTGTCCGTGCAGAGCCTGATGTGGGGCTCCACCTTCTAAACCGTGAGATCATGACCTGAGCCAAAACCAAGAGTCTGACACTTAACCTACTGAGCCACCCAGGTGCCCTTTCCTGCCCATTTCTTCTCACCTCTATCTTTTCTTTTCCAAATGACCTCAGATTTCATAATTTCTTCATCTGGTTTCCTGACCCTTGCATTCCCTTTGTATATAACATTGGAACAGAATAGTGTCGGAAGAAATAAACAACTTCTGATTTAAAAAAACAATTTTTTTTTAATGTTTGTTTTTGAGAGGGAGAAGGAGGGGGTGGGGAGAGAGCGCGAGAGAGCTTCAGAATCCAAAGCAGCCTCCAGGCTCTGAGCTGTCAGCACAAGTCCGACGCAGGGCTCAAACTCACGAACCATGAGATCATGACCTGAGCCAAAGTCTGACGCTTAACTGACTGACCACCCAGACTCCTTACAACTTCCTGATTTTTAAGGCAAGTATGTTCTTGTTACCCCATAGGAAATTCTCTCTCCAGTTTGCAAGCATGGAGGAGCCCCATTTCTACACCACAGTCTCCCACCAATAGTTGTTGGCACCTTTTGGCATCAGATAGATTGAATTTGTCTTTTCGGACAGGTGTGAGTTTATTGAAGTGGGGCTTGCAAGTGTTGGCATCATTTTGCCTTCTAGCCTTCGATCAAATAAAACTCATCCACACTCCTGTTGTAAGAGATGTTAGGTGTTGCCTGGTCAGACTCTGCTACTGGAATGCGGTGGTCCTCTGTTATCAGTGTAGGTCTAGTTTCTGCTAAATCAATAGATGTCATTTGAATTTCTTGGTTGTATCCTCCTCTGCATATGAGGACATATTTCCATTCAAGTGGATTGGGGGCCTCCCACCTGGGTTGGGAGGGAGGTCAGAAGAGAATGTCTTTTTCAGGGAGATGTTAAATGTCCTGCCTGCTGATGAGCTCAGGTACCCCTTGGCACTGAACAGTGACCTGCACAGGAGTTTTTATTTTTTAAACAGATGCTGTGGCTGACTCAGCTAAGCATGAAAGTCAGATAGCTAGGAACTCACTTGAAGAGCTGTTTGCCCAACTCCAGGAATAATTAGCATGACCTGTTTCTCAAAAGGTGATTAATTCTCAGACTAATAATCCATCATACAAATTTCTTTCAAGATCAGTTTGTTCCTTCCCTTCCCTTCCCTTTCCAAACGAGGACTTGGGCTCTCCAGCTCTCTGCTTACGAGATTATTCCCTTTTCTTTAAATAGTTCATTTTTTTTTGAAGCAGAACTCAGATCTTCAGCAAAAAACAAAACAAAACCCTGAAAGATGTGGATATATAAATCTCTAGCAAAGAGCTAAAGAAGTCCTCATTTGTAAGGCTGTTCCCGAGGTCCCATACAAATAGAGTATGTGAACAGGGACTTTGTCCTGTGGCTTGTGTGGAGACTTTCTGTGCCCAGACTGGACTGAGGGCCTCAGCTGCCTGTGAGCATCTGGTGGGCTGTTCCTCTACTCCTTACTCCTACCTCACCCCTGTCCACACTCTAACTCATGCTCCCCTATCCTTCCCAGCCTCCCATCTTGTCTTGCCAGCCATTCCTAGCAACTGAAACTTAGTAGATGCTTCCTAAATATTTGATGGGTTCATTATTGTTGGATAAATATCTGTGTCTGTCATTGGAATTTCTCCCTTTCTCCCACCTTGGACTTGATCTGGGTGGTGCCACCCATCACCGAGGTGGGACTTGAGTCCCTGGGGCCGGTTCAGGAATGGAATGACTTTCCCAGATGCTGAGATGTGAGGTTAGAAACGATGCTTGCCGCATCTGAAGGCAGGTGTCTCTGACTCCTTCTGTTTATTGTCTCTTCCACTGCTCCCAGCTTCATCCAGATCACCCTTGTCTCTCTCTCCCAGGTGTCTACCTGGCTTTCCTAGCCAACTTTCCCATCTAGATCTTTGTCCTCTAAAATCCATTTCCTGGGAGAAGCCCAAGTGATTTTTAGTAAATGTTTTATTAAAATGTGCCATATAGGGGTGCCTTGGTGGCTTACTCGGTTAAGCATCTGACTTTTGATTTTTGGCTCAGGTCATGGTCTCACGGTTCATGAGTCCAAGTCCTGCATCGGGCTCTCGGCTGTCAGCATGGAGCCGTCTTCAGATCCTCTGTCCCCTTTGCTCTCTTCCCCTCCCCCACTGTTCATTCTCTTTCTCTCTCTCTCTCTCAAAAAAAAAAAAAATGTACAAAAATAACCGCTGTCCTAACTCTGGGGGGATTTTTAAAATCATCAACCCAGTTTATTGGATTTTCCTACTTAAAACTCCCAGTAGTCCCATTGCATCTGAGCTAAGTCAAACTTGTCACCATTCTGTCAAACCTTTCCCTTCATTGTCAGCTCCTCTCTCCCCTCCCCCTCCCTTCTTCTCTATTATCTGGCCACATTGGTGTGCCCCCCCCCCCACCCCCCCGCCCTTGACTTCCTAGAACATGGCCAAGTTCTTTTTTGGCCTCAGGACCTTTGCACATGCTGAGCTCTCTGCCTGGAATGCTGTTTTCTCCAAATCCCTTTTCTTAGGCCTTAGCTTAAATGCTAACATGTCATGGAGGTCTTTTTCTGCCACCTAAACCAAACTGGCCTTTCTGATCTAGTCCTACTCTGTCATATCTCCTTCCCCCCCCCCTTATTGACTTACTGTCTTTCTGTGTTGGTTTGTTTTGCTTGTTACTTGTCTTCTCCACTCTAATGTCTAAGTGAAGAGAGGGAGGGATCGTGTCTGACTTATTCATTGCCATGTCCTCTGCCTCTAGCACTGTTGGTGCTAAATGAATTTTGGATGAAAGAATGAACACAAAGTATACGGAGTTTAAATGTCAAATCTTCAGGGACCAAAGGCAGGGAGTGAAGTCAGGTCCTACAGCTGAGAGCTCATAGTTGAGAATAGGTTGACATCCTGTCCTGGTGGGTGCCTGTAGTTGCTAAGCTTTGGGGGTACTTGAGACCTTTCTATCTGGCAAATTTTGAATAGCTTGGGCTACTGCTTTCCATCCAAGCCATCAGCAGGAGGCCTGGGCCCAAGTCCATTTTGTTGTATGGGAGGTTCATCTGGCTACAGTCTGCTGTGTGTATCCACTTCCTTTCGCTGATGAACTCTGGGCCCTTGACCATACTGTCCCGATACAACCATTCACATGACTCTGCTCCCAGCATAGCGACACTTGCTTCCTACCCATTGCTTTATTGTGTACTGGAGAGTAAGGAAAACAGAGAAAGGGTGGAGGGAAGCAAAGAAAACAGGACAACTCCGTAAAGGCTTGACCTCCTTAGCTCCTCAGGTATGGCCCTCTAGTTACTGTGCGGGTAGTGGGGTCTGGTCTTGCAGTTTAAGGGACTTTATCCTAGATTGGTGCCAGAGGCAATGCATTTGGCTAATGCATTTCTTATTACTTTAAAGGCTTAAAGAGGATAGGTTATTTGTATTTTTAAAAGCCTTTTTAGGTTTCAGACCTCAAAAACTCAGTTTTGATTGTCCCATTGCATGGCTCAGAGCAGTGATTTTAGCACCCTTAAAATGGTGTGTCTGGTAAGGTGGTTTTTTTTTTTTTTTTTTTTTTTTGGGGTCTCTTACATAGTTGGCTTCAAGTACTCTACTCTCCCACTGGAATGTTGGGGATTTGCTGTGCTGTTTTTGAAGAGGTCCTCAAAGCAGATAAGCGGAGCTCGGGTAGAAGACCCTTGAGAGAGCAGATTGTTTATCTGCCCGCAAGTCCCCACTCCAACTCTGTTGTCACACATTTTGGTTATCGCTGTGTTAGGAATGCCCCCCAAATTTGGTGACTTCACAGCAGGATATTTCTCCTGGTGCTGTGGGTTGACTGGACTCAGCTGGGCAGTCCCTTCTTCGGGTCTGTTAGATTATGGACCGATGTGTTGGGCCCGCAGTATGGCTTCCTCACATCAGTGGTAGTTGTCACTGGGTATCCACTTTGGGTCAAACAGTGCCCAGCTTCTCTGGGGGACTTGAGCTTCTCACAGTATGGCAGCTGAGAAGACCAGTGTTCCGAGAGGCAGGAAACCCAGATGCCAGGCTAGTTAAGAGCTATGCCTGGACCCAGCACAACATTACTTCTGCCACATTCTCTTGGTCTGTGTCCTCAGAGGGCCCACCTGGACTCCAGGGGGTGAACATAAAGACTCTACCTCTTCTCGAAGGTTGTCAAGACCACATTGTAGAAAAACGTGTGTGGGAGAGATTGTGGCAGCCATCTTCGGAAAATGTCGTCTGCCATGTTTTTTTTTTTTTTTTTGTTTTTGTTTTTGTTTTTTTGTTTTTGTAATTTCATTTCTTCAGCTTTCCCTGCCTGCTGTTATTCCCAAAGTCAGTATGCTTTGGGAATGAGTCCCTATATGGAGCCATGGCCCAACATTAATTCACTAATGACCTCTGATATTTTTAAGGTATTTACATAAACAAATATAAAAGATGTCAGATCAAGATGCCATTTCTTTCCATGATGTCTGGAGTCTTGGATCCACCATGAAGGAGCTGAGTTCCTGGAGATCCTTCCCCTCCCTTCTTGTGTTTAGATAACCCTTGTTGAGTAAACATGTTTTAATTTCTGCTGGCATTGTGTAATTGGGATATTGATCCTTTAGGTTGAGAGCAGAGTGCCTGCTACTGAAGTGGACTCCGTCTGTCTGTGGAGACATTAGCCACGGAGCCTGAACTTGGTATTAAATGTCATTTTAAAATTTCTTCTGGTAACATCATTTATTCCAACTTAGAAAAAATATTGGAAGGTACTATTTTGTTCTTTTAACCAGAGGACATAAAATTCTTCAAATTGTATTTCCATGTTTTCAAGTGGGATTAGTCAAGTGCATTGGCAAATGCATGTTTTTCTTTTTCTCTTGATGCCTTTTCTTAGAGCAAACTTTACTAAAGGTGATGAATAGCTGGGAAGATGAAATGCCCACCCTGTGTAAACTAGCTGTCTCCCAAACACCCCTCGGTGCATATCTGTCTGAGACCTCCCCCTCTCCTCTACCCCTTGACTCTGCTTGAGGGTTTTTAGTCCTATTTGGCTTCTTCGTTTCACCAGAAATTTTTTGAAAGCAGTCTGCATCACTTTCCCCCCTTGAATGGAAATAGAAAAGTTAATTTTTTTTTTTTTTTTTAAGAGTACTAGCCAAGGAGAGGGACAGAGATAGAGAGAATCTTAAACAGGCTTTCACGCTCAGCATGGAGCTGGATGTAGGACTCGATTCCACAACTGTGCAAGATCATGACCTGAGCCGAAATCAGGAGTCTGATGCTCAACCTACTGAGCCACCCAATTAAATTTTTTCCCATTTCTCCACGTGTCTCGTTCCAAACTGGAAGTAATATGGGTGGAGGAACATTAACCCTTTACGTTCTTTTTGATGTTTTTACTGAACTTTCAGACTCGGGTACATGGATCTGGAAGGGATCTGGGGACAACCAGTCTCTACCTTGATTTTATTGATGAGTCCTAGAGAGAGCAGGTGGTTTGCTTAGGGTGGCCAAACAAGTTAGTGGCTGCCATAGTGTTCCTGCTTCATAAGGCTACTGTGGTTGGCTGTTATCTGGTCTCTTGTCTGGGGCAGCCTTCGCTTATCCGTCCCCATTCTGCCTGGAATGGCCTCCCCCTGGGCTTGTCGTATCCTTGTGGATGTAAGCGCCTCAGTGCCCACCCTGCCTTGGACCATTGGAAACTAGCGCCTGGTGTATTGAAGGATGCATTTCCTTGAGACACAGCTTTCTCAACCACCCAAGAATGAAGCACTTTCTTTGCACCAAGGGTCAAAGGAGAAAGGAACAGTTGAGTTGAAATCCTGCCATGAGCCATGGTTAATATGCTGTCTTATATTCACTTTGTCCCTTTGCATTACTTAAAGGATACAGATGTGGAGAATTTGGTGTCCTGGCAGCCCATGAGAAAGGGCAGAGAAGAGAATGAATTACAATGGTCAGTTAAGCTGTTGGCCCTCTTGAAGCAGGAAGGTGGGGAGAGACCTAAAGGTAGATCCTCTTAATTTCCTATGTATCGTCCAGGGGCACAAACTTTGCATTGGAAACATATGGAGGGTTTGTGAAAGCAGTTTGTTGGGCCCCACTTACCAGCTTCCTGACTCCTCTGTAGGCTTGAGGTGGAGCCTGAAAATGTTCATTTCTCTCCTGCTTTTACCGTAGCCCTGGGTGTAAAGCTCCTTACCCCTGGCCTTGACGCTACTTTGCCTTCTTCTGGTCTTCTGGCCATGTTCCCAGGCCTCAGAGGCCCAGATGAGAGTCCAGCTTCTCTTGTGAAGCCTGATTTTGTTCTCAACAAGAAGGCCTTGGAAACCAGGGGCCCCTTTGATATTTTGTACCCCTGAATGGGCAGGTACTTGAAAACAGTGTTCTGTGTGAGAAATAGAGGACAATTTGAAATAGCATGTAATTAAGTCTGGGGCAGCCATCACACTCATAATTGGGTATCTGCTGTGTATGTTACATGCATTATCCATTTAATACACCAGCCCTGCATGGCAGATGTTATGTTACCCACGGTTTACAGAAATGGAAAATCTGCGAAGAATCTGCATTAATCAGTTATGGGGCTGGGATGAGACTTCGTCTGCCATGTCCTGCTTTTCAGGGACACCATGTTGCTGTTTGAGAAGTCTTAGAGAGTAAAGACCTACCCAGAGTTAGTGACCTTAGCAATAATAGCAACTCCCACCTCCTGAGTGCCGGCTCTATGGCCTGACACTAAGCTAACACTAAGCATTTTACATAACTGACTGTTTAAACCATAACCGTATTGCTCAAAGAAGGTAGCTATTGTTTCTGTTCTGCAGGGGAGTATGGTAGCTCAGGAAGGTTAAAGAGCTTGCTGGAGTTGGCAAGTGGAAGAGCTGGCCTTTGAACCTTGGGTGTAGCAGATTTCAAAGCCTGGACCCTGAGCTGTTCTCATTACTGGCTGGGTCACATGGACCCTAAGATTCTCACCTGGGGCCTTTAGGGAATGGTTGATGTAGCTGGTGACCCTGGGGGTTTGGGAAATACTAAGTTTGGAGGCAAGATGGACCCCATTTGGACGTGTTGAGGTGAAGGAAATTCACCAACACCTTGTCAAAGGCCCTGCTGCAGCATGTCCTAGGAGCTGCATTTGAGGGGATGGTGGGAAAGGGCAGGACAACCCATGTTGACCCAGAACAAGTCTTCTACACAACAGACGTTAGAATTGACTTCAAAATTAGGATCCTCTTTATTTCCACTGCCTCACTGTGTGGAGCAGTGGAGATGAAGATAATCTCTGGAATTTAAGTTACAAAGTGCAATTAGATGTGGTCAACGTAGGTGCTGTTAAAGTATGTTCTTCATAGGATATTAGAGGAGAGCTGTAACTTACATTCTTCCTGAGGTGGATGTTATTTCCTAGAAGGAGTTGAAAATGAATCCAGAATAAGGATTTTCATCATTATGTCGGGGTTCCTTAAGCTTTTTCCCCATAAACACTCTCCTAAGGAGCTGCCTTACGTTTTTTTTTTTTTTTTTTTTTTCCTTAGTAATTACCTCCTCTGTTAAGTTAAATGGAATAAAATTTTGCCAGATAGGGTAGAGCCACAAACGCTTATTATATGTACCATTATTTTGCCCCACTCCCCCGAACCATTTTTTCCCTCCTTTTGGGAGAGGGTATATGCCCCCTTGGAAAATCCAGGATTCTTAAAAATCTCTGTAAAGTCAGAGAATGGTGTCCAAGTTGGGGTCTTGGGGACTTCCTTTCCCTCGGCTTTTGGTTTTGTCCTAAAAGCCTCTTCGCAAGGTTTTTAAAATTTGCCTGTTGCTGTCTTCTGCAACAGCACATGTTTTGGGGGAGAGCTTTGTCCTGGCCAGGGTGTCTTTATCAAGAGTGTAGGTTGCTGTGGCACCTGAACTCTGGGAGTGCCTAGTCTCACAGGGTCAGATGTCTGACCCAGAGTCTCCACCAGGGGTGTTGGAGGAGGGTGAGGCAGGTCTGGATGGTGAGAGCTGTGGGGCCAGACTCTGTTCTCTGCAGTGGCTGGTGGACCCAGTGACCCAAGAGGCCGTTGTCGACCACCACCAGTAGACCAAGGGATGCGTGAGCCTTTGGAGGGATGAATGAATCTACGGGCTGGGCTGCCTGCCAGACTGGGACAGGAGGTCAGGTGAAGTGGGGTGGTTGTAACTAGGGACCATTTGGTTGAGGAAGTAAACGTTTCTTGTCTGGTATTTTTCCCCTCTCAGTCCTAATCCTACCTCCTTTTTCTCTCCAGGTTCACCTTCCCATCAGTTATTTTCTTCCTCTTGGTTTCATTCCTTCTTTCCATATTATTCTCCTGTTTTTCTCACTGGGTCTTAGTTTTGGTTCCACTACACAGCACAACTTGAGACCAGGATTTGTGTGTAGGCCGTTTATTATAAAGGTTTATTGCCAGGATGCACCTGTTAGAAGGGTTGTAGGACAGGGAAGTGAGGAAAACCTATGAAGAGTGGTTAACAAGCGGGTTTCTACTATGGGCAGCTGGGATGCAATCCTGCTGGGGACCTTCTCAGATCCTGTGTCAGACACTGAGCAGCAAGGAAGTTTAACTAGCAGTCTTCTCTGCCCCCGTGGCCAGCAAAGGCCCTTCCTTGGAGATGCAGGTTGTCTTTGGTGTAAGCAGGAGATTGCTGCAAGCAGGGGCCTTTGGGGAGCAGTGAAGAGATGGGGGTGGCTTACTGACACGGTCTGTCTGCCATACTGTTTCCCTCTCTCTTTGTCTCTCTCTTCACAACTTCATGTTGAAATGGAATAAATATGTTGTTGGATTTGCTGAAAATACACTTATGTTTCTTATTCCCAATGTAAAAATTAGGTCAGCTGAATATTTCATTTCTCAACACTAGTTAAACATATCTTAAAAATTGTCTGGGGTCTCCTGTGTGTGTGTGTGTGTGTGTGTGTATCTGTGACCTCCAATGAAAATTTTGTTTTATTCCAAATATAAGTACATTAGAAAAACCGGAGACCTTGAACCCACAACTGATCTTCTTTTTTTTCCTTTCCTGAGAATTGCCTGTACTCCCATGTCCCTGCCAGGCTATCAGGGACGACTGTCACCCAGGTCAAGCCCATGTAGGCAGTCATATTGGATAATCATGAATCTGAATTATTAAAATTTTTTTTAATGCTTATTTTTGAGAGAGTGAGACAGTGTGAGTGGGTGAGGGGCAAAGAGAGAGAGAGAGGGAGACACAGAATCCAAAGCAGGCTCGAGGCTCTGAGCTGTCAGCACAGAACCCAATAGGGCTTGAACTCCTAAACCATGAGATCATGATCAGAGCTGAAGTGGACACTTAATCGACTAAGCCACCCAGGTGCCCTGAATCTGAATTCTTAAGCTTTCTCCTATCATACCCTCCCCCTGCTTCCAACACCTGGGAATCCATGGATATGCAGATTATGAACTCCATTTCTTCAACCACTTTTGAAATAGGCAAAATAATGGACAAAAGTAACATACTACTAGTAATGCTTTATTGAGCATTTACTTCTTGCCTTGTGGTGTTTCTGCATATTACCTCATTTATCTTTGGAGCTGGAGCTGGGATTTGAACCCACATTTGCAGACTCCAGTCTATGTACTCACCCATAAGGGTACTGGTTCCCAACTCTGTGGTTTTCATTGCAAGGAGTGTTTTTCATACCTTATCTGATAGAATCTATCCCCAGTAGATTCCACGAGGTCTGCATTTTATCCTGGTACTATTGGTGAGAAAAGTGAGGTTCAGAGAACTTAAATGCTCTTATCTTTGTATCTTTGAGAAGTAATGATCTGTAAATGAACTTCAGCTTGGTAACGGGTGTGTGTGTGTCTACGTGTGTCTACATGACATCAAAACGTTCTGCTAAAATGGAAAAGTTAGCCACATATTTTGTCTCTGGCACCAGAAATTCCTTTGACCATATTTAATATCTGAACAATTATTTGGATAAGTGGTTGAATATTTAGCTTTTCTTAGGAGTTTTAGTATTGTACTACATAATACTTGCTACTAATTGCATCCCAACACACACAGTCCTTTTCATATTTATATTTGCAATGGAAAGGACCTCTTCATATTTGGCCCATTTTCTGTCTGGACACGTTGTTTTTTGCTACCGTGGCTGCCCGGACATGCCCCAGTGGAGTGTTTTTATATTTTATCATTGTCTGGTTGTGTATTTTTTTCCCCACTATGCTGTGAGGTTCATCTCGGCAGGGCCTAGGATAAGAATCCCTTCAGTCCCTGACCCTAACTCAGGAATAAAAAAGAACTTTTGTGATGGTTTTGGAATGAAAACCTGTCAATGCAGCCCCATGGTCTTGGGGGACTTTCAGTTCTATTTTAAGGCCTAATGTTTTGATGATGCTTATGCTTGCCTCCTTGGTGACTTTTCTTTCACAGTCAGATTTGGGTATTGCTGGAGTTTAAGGCAACTTTACACTGACCCAGTGCAATGACTTGACATTCTGTCCATATTCTTGACATTCTAAAAGGGGCTGTTCTTGCACAGTTAAGCCTCTCTCTATGTAATATGAGTAGTCCTTCCTTTCAGGATTAATGTAGTTGATGCATAGACAGTCCCTGCTGTGTACCAGGCACCGTGTAAGGCCTGTTCTATAGCAAACACACCATGGTTCCTGCCCTCCAGGTGCCTCTAGCCTAACAGAAGTCCCAAGACCAGAAATGAAGATGCAATGAGGACGAATCCAGTGCTGTGGGATATGGAGAGGGGTGGCATCTCCTGTAGCTGCTGCTGGCTGGATGGGGCGGCCATAGAGTGTTCTCAGTGAAGAGCTGTTTGAGTTGGCCTGGTAGAATTGGATTTGGAAGAACGTGAATGAGACTATTAGAAAGAGGCAGTGCCCCAGAGGTGCTGGGGGCAGGTGGGGTTGAGAAATATCTGTAGAGGGGAAGGTTGGGAGGCAGGGATGGAAAACTTGTGTGGGCAGGTTGGATAGCTCTGAAGGGGTGGGGGAGGCAAGTTGTCTTATCAGCTAATCCTCCAGGTGCCATCAGGAAATAAACCCAGAGCAAGGAGGGAAAAAGGCCATGAGGGGCATCAGGCTGGGTTAGGCAGACTAATGTTGGAGTGATCCTTTTTTCCCACCTTGCTGTGTGTCTTTGACAAAACTGCTTTCCCTCTCTGATCCATAGCTCCTTCATCTGGTTAGCAGAACATCACTCCTGACCTACTGATCATACTGGGTGTCATGGCATTCAAAGCATATTAGTAGGTCTGAAGTTATTTTGTGAAGTGTAAGATTCTATTTGCATAGAGGAGATCATTAGTACTCTTTTTTTTTTTTTTTTGGTCTTGGAGTATAGGGGGTAGATTTAGTCACACTTGCCTCATGGTATAAAGATTTGTCATTACTATTATGGAGAAATGCCCGAGTGTATGTGCATATGTGTGTGTGTAGTGGTGGGGTGACAAGAGTGCCATCAGGCTGCCTTCACCCAGGACAGACATGACGTGAAGAAAAGGTTTGCACTGATTCAGAGATTTTCGGCAAGGCTGATAAAAAAAAATGCTTTTACCAGAGCCAAGCCCAGCCAGGGATCCTGCATGGCGGAATGTTTGTGGGTGGCAAGAGGAATAGGTGTCAGGATGGATGTAGCCAGTTCACACAATAGGCAGGCCGTTGGGTAGATGAGGGAAATCAAAATAGGAAACCATTTAAAAGTTTCTGAAAGCTGGATATGCAATTACTGAGTGTCTAATGTGCTGCTAGACCCAGGGGCCCAGAGTGCGAGTACTTAAAACATGGCCTTTGTAAACCATTGCTGTGCTTAGCCTTTATCCTTAGAGTAATTTTTTTTGCTTAAATGTATAATTTGGTTTCCTTCAAACTATGGGGTCAGCTTCCAGCAGTATTAAGTTCTGTTCTTCATCCTTGTAAGGACCTATTCTATCAAGTTAGGGACAGATGCTGATGCTTGGGCACAGTCTTTGAAGATCTCACCCCACAGGGTAAGGGAGCCCTCTGAAAAGGAAAGAAGTCACTTTTTTCCGGAGTGGGCTGGCAGATCATGGAGAGCTTTCTATTGAACATTTATGCAGTACCTACTGGGGTGGGGGGTGATCAGGCAATATTCTGTGTACCCCATTCCTATGAATCCACATAAGTTCAAAATGATCCTCTGAAGTAGGTGCAATTGTGTTCATTTTACAGATGAGGAAATTGAGACCGAGGCTGACCCGTATGGCCAGGGTTTTCCAGTCTTGACTGGAACCCAGGAGGTCTGGCCTCCGGGGTCTGTGTTTTTAACCATTAGGCTTTGTTGTATCTCTGTGACTTTCAGCAAAGGGGGGGTCTTTAACTGCAGATTGAATAGTTGATATTGGTAATCATGGTTCTGTGATAAAGTTGTGAATTTTAGTTCTCATCAGGCCCCTTGGGGCTGCTTTCCATCACTGGGGATGGGTGGGCTGGCTGGCTCTGTCCCCAGAGTCCGAATCCTGGAGGGACCCCGCTGTCTGGACCTGCCTCATGTGGCTGGTGGGCAGGGGACAGGCTGTCTGTGGAGGACAGCCTTGGGGGGTGGTCCTCTTCAGAAGCTTTACTTGGCTTACCCCTGTGGCTGTGCTACGTCTTGCGTGTGGATTCGTGTGAACGGATTCTCATGTAAGAAGAGCGATTTTGGGGCTGTCCAAGCCACACAGAAGACACTTGGGGATTACACAGTCCCATGCTTTTTGCCCTGAGGCGCAGTGGACGAGTTCCGCTCTTTCATCACTGTCTGGCGGTGTGCCTGCACTGTTCTCTTGCACTTTGGGCTTGGATGTCTCTCTCTTCAAAATGAATGTGGGGGAAAATGATCCTTGTTTTCTTTCCGGCTCTCAAATTCCAAGAGTCAAGGGAGTGAGGTATTTACCATCCTAGAGGCGCCTGGCTGCCTGGGTTTGAATCCTAGCACCATCCGTGACCAGCTGTGTGACCTTGGGCAAATTACTCAGCCTCTCTGTGCCTCTACTTCTCCAACCTCAAACGTAGCTCTAATGGCATCTTGTAGAACTGTCATGAAGACTGAAACAATGAAGAGTGCCTGGCACAGAGTGAGTGCCCTGTGTTAGCTCTCATTAATGCTCTGTGTGCGTTACTTTTACTTTCCTGTATCTTCATCAGGTATGTTGTCATGGCTACCATTTTTGAGCGGTGCTTGTGGGGGAGGTGCTTGCAATGACTGCAAGGTCCCTTTGACTGAACCCCATTTTCTGAGCTAGGAGAGAGCACTTAGGTGACCTGCCTGAGGCCACAGTGCCTCAAAGTCACAGACCTGGAATTTGAGGTGGACTTACTCTGACCCCACAGCCCACACACCCCCTCTTCACTGCTGCCCATTCCTGGCTCTCTTACCAGGCCTTGCTTGGGTGCCCTTGCCGAGGCTAGTGCTCATCAGTAACTTAGGGAAAGCTGCGTTGCCCAGTGTTCTGTGTGCTCCTTTACAGGTGGATTTATGGTTGCCAGGCCTCCTGGTGCCTGGAAGCTTCGAGTTTTTAATTTAATCTCCTCCAAACTTATCTTGGGTCTTTGTGCTGGCAGTTGCCTGCCTGTGTGCTGGGCAGCAGGGAACTGTGAAGCCATATCAGCTGATTTATGCCATCTGGAAGGGGAGCCGGGGGCCTCCAGCCTCCTCAGCCAGCAGCCTTTTGCCCTCATCCCTGTCCCCATGGGAGCAGGGGCCTCCTCTGGTCCCTGCATACCAGCCGAACCATGATGAGCTGGCTCACCCCATTGATGCACTGGATTCCAGCCGTGTCCAGCCAGCCCCTGGGGGCTGTGAGGGATTGTCTGGCTTCCTCTGCGCATCTGGAAGGGCCCTTGTTAGTATTCTGGGCAGGCAGAGCTGTGGATGGGGAGTCTGCTGGGCCGGGAGCTGGCCAAGAGTGTAGGAAGCCCTTCTGTCCAGAGCTCTTGCAAGAAGGAATGGGAGCACACTCCTGCATTGAGGATTAGGCCTCTGTTACCATGAGGCTCTTCTCACGGAGCTGGCTCCTCCAGGCTTTTCCTGTGCTTCTGGGGTTAACAGCCTCTGCTCCTCTTGGGACTTGACAAACCTTGCAGTTCTGATGGTGTCGAGAGGAGAAGGCAGTGATCTGATTGCCTGTCTGAAGGCAGGCGGTTGGATGTTTTCAATCTAAAGAGCCAAATAGGTTTGGAGAGGGAGAAAAAAAGGGAGAAAGGAAGAAGGGAGGGGAAAGGGAGAGAAGTGAAAACCGTGACGGCCAGGATGATTTTCAGGGGGTGCCAGTGGGGGGCCACATGGACACATCCAGACTCCACAGGCCCTCATGGCCTGAGTGCCCAGAAATGTGAAGGCTGTATGCGACCACAGGTGCTGAATTCTAATCTTGTCTGGCTGATTCTGGTATTTAATCTGCACAGTTCTCTGTTCTCAGCTGTAAAGCTGAAAAATAATAACAGTGATTTCCCTCTCAGAGCTGGTGGGAGAGATTACTAATGGCAGGTGACAGAGTAAAAGTACAAGGTGTCACTGGATGTAAAACTCCTTGAAAACAGGCCAGCCAGTAGGCCTAGAACCTGAGCCTCTGGTGCATGGGCCTGGTCCCCTTTCTGAAATGGTCTTTGTCCCTCTGAAGGCCCAGGTGGCCAGTGTGAATGCTCTTCCCAGGTCCTAAGTGGGGGTGGGACTTAATCTCCAAAATGCAGAGAGACGGTTTATCTCGGTCTCTGGGCACCCCGTCTCCCCATGCACTTGGTCTGTATCCACCCTGCAAGCTCACTCAGGTTGCCGGGCCTCTGCCCACCTGTTCTCTAACTCCTGACCATCCCTTCAAGCTCAGCTGCAGCTTCATCTTCTAGAATCTTCTAGAAGTCTCCTCCAGTGGTGACCTGCTTGCATCTTTCTCTGTGCTTGGTGTGCACTTCTCTTTGTCTTTTCACAGACAAGTACATGGCCTGTAGGTAATGTTCATTAGACAAGTAATATACTTTTTTTTTTTTTTTTGGATGGGCCCTGTTTGAAATGCTGGAGGTGCAACCAGGAACCAGAGAAAGACCTCTGGCAACACACTTAAATGGGTAAATGTGCAAAGGAAACAGGATTGTGGTGAATCCTCTGAAGGAAAGGAGCTGAATGATGAGTGATGGGGATGGGGCTCACTCTGGATGCTGGTGTTTGCGGAAAGGCTTCCCTAAGGAAGTGGCGTTTAGGGTGAATCCTGAGAAATGAACTGGAGGCCTTGCCAAGAGTTCTGAGAAGTAGCATTGCAAGAGGGAGGAACAGCAAGCCTGGGGGCCCTGGGGTGGACGAATAGTTGGGTTTGTTCACGGACCAAAGGACAGCTCATCATGGTTGGTGTTTCACGGGTCAGCGAAGGAGTAGAACAGTGAACCTTGTATGCTGTGGTTGGAAGCTTAGATTTCATTCCTTAGGTGCCGTGGGAAGGGAATGTCACATGAACTGATACACTTTCTAAGAGGGAAGTTACGTGAACTGATGAACTTTTTAAGGATCACTCTGGCCACTGTTTGGCAAACAGAGGATCATGAAAGAAAGTGGATGACTGGCCCCAGAACTGAGAAGAAACTGATCTGTTGTGTGGGTGTGCGTGGGTGTGAGCATGCATGAGCACATGCACAAGTCCTCATATCGGAGTTCTGGAAACTGGATTTTCTTAATTTCTTTTAACGTTTGGGAGAGACAGCATGCGAGCAGGGGAGGGGCAGAGAGAGAGAGATGGAGACACAGAATCCTAAGCAGGCTCCAGGCTCTGAGCTGTCAGCACACAACCTGACATGGGGTTCGAACTCACAAACCACGAGATCATGGTCTGAGCCGAAGTGGGATGCTTAACCGACTGAGCCACCCAGGTGCCCCTGGAAACTGGATTTTTTAAGGGCCTTTTCTCTTTGGGGAAAGATAATCTCTATTAGCAAAATCTGTACAAGTTCTTGGGGTAGTTGGAAATAAGGAGTAGAAATAGCTCAAGGTATCTGAAAACCTTAATGAAAGACTTTAAAAATCTACATATTCTAGTGCTGAAATAAAATTCTGAGCATTTAAGACCTACTAGTCCTGATATTTGAAAAGAGATTTGTATATTTTATGAGGTGGAAAAGGTACAGGAATTTTCATGATAAGCACACAGCAGAAATGTCCCGCCCACTAGCTTACCTTCCTAGATCCAGCATTTTACTCTCTTGGGTTTTGTCTTCTACACTGAATACATACTTATTGTGTAAAATTTAAACATAGAGAATGTAAGAAGAACTTGGAGCTCTCTTAATTGGGCAGAAGCACTATTAGCGCTTCATGTGTTGGCATCCCTTATCTTATGTATGGGTTTATTTTTTACATATGGTGTAATCTGGTAACATTTTGTTGAATGGTTTCTCTTGCAACGTTATAAGGCATTGACTTGTATCAGTCGGGATGGGCTAGGTTAGGCTGCAGTAACAAATCTCCAGGTCTCCATGGCTTTAAACAAAAGGTTATTTCTCTTCTACTCTCATGCCTATTAGGGTGGGTTGAAGCCTCTGTGCTAGGTGCTCTTTACTCCATGACTTGTGGAAATGGAGTAACTATTATCTGCAATGTTGTTCACTACAACAGATGGAAAGAAAGCTCTGGACTGTCTTACGTTAGCATTTAAACGTCCTGAATAGAAGTGGGCTATCACTCCTGCTTCAGTTCATTGGCCAGAGCTAATCACGTGGTCCCACTCAACCACAAGGGGCCCAGAGTGTGAGTTCGTTATATGCTGTGAAAGCTGAGAGTCAAAAATATTTGGTGAGCAGTGCTAATGTCTGCATGCTATTTGTGTCCCATTTACATGGTCATTATCACGAAATATTACACGCACAGAGAAAATACAATTTTACGTTGTACACTGTGTTTCTCACTTTCTGTCCTGGGACTTTCCTGCTGCAGCATCTGGGAAGACTCCTGCTTAGCCATTCTGATGTGTATACACCTCTGGAAATGCCAGGCCCCCAGGGCAGACCTGATCAATGGAGGGTGGAAGCCAGTGAGTAATATTCCCATGTTCTTTCCCCAGGCAGGTAATTTGCACAGGGTTCCTAGTCGGGTGGGTAGACTCTGGGTTGCTCCTAGTGGAGATGAGCTCTATAGTGTATGCTTGGATTGACTTTCCCTCCTTTGCTGTCCTGTCCTACTCTTCCCAGGCCTCCACTCCTGTCACCTGGGAACACTGCCCAAAATAAACTACCTCTTTACATGCCTCTGTCTTGGGTGGGCAAGAGAGGCACAAATGCCTCTGCAATTGGAACTGTGCCCTTCAGGCACCAGGGTCAACAGAGTTGGCTTTCTTTACCATTCCGTGAGTTGCTAGAATCATGGCGTGTCAAATTTCAACTGTGGTGGAATCTTTCTTGTACAGCTTTTTGCTTTTTAATCGTCTTTCATTTTTCTCGTTGGTAGAGGAAATGGCTTCATCATTGCCTCCCTACTGCCTCCCAACTGTTCAGTCACACTTGTTGTGATGTGCTCCCTCTCATGTGTTCTTCCATCTTTCTGGGGTGTCTGCTGCTTGCTCTCCTGGAATGCATCTCTTTCTGGAATTTTCTGTCGTCTTTGTGCCTTTTCTTGTTTCACTATTATTCCTAATTAACTGTTTGTAAACGGATGGGTACATGGAACACTTGTTTTTGAGAATTGGAAAAAAAAAAAAAAAAAAAAAAACTTTGTCCTTGATGTTTCAAAACCTGTTCAGTTTTCTCTAATTTTCAGTAGATTTTGTAATTTGGCTAGTTAGCTTGACACTTAAAATTCTAATTTTTTTATGGATAATCTTATGTCCACATACCACCTCTAACATTCAGACCCCTGGAAGATTTTAGGCTATTTTCTTCATGGTATTTACTATTTATCCTACTTGGTTCTTGATGCCCTTTCAATCTTATTTCTTTCTTTAATTCTGTGAAATTTAAAAATTTTTGTGAGAATTTCTCTCTACACCTGTCTCTCTAGGATCTCCTAGTAGATGGATATTTACTTCATGGACTGGTCTTCCAAGTCCCTGTCTTTCATTTTTCAGATATTTCTCTTTGCTTTATATTCTGAGAGATTTCCTTAAAATTTTCTGTTTTTTCTCCTTCCATCCGCTCCCCTTGTTTGTTTTAACTGGCATTTTCTTAATTTCCATAAACTTATTTCTTTTGGTTCTTTGCCTTTTTTTAAGTAGTCACCTGTTCATTCTTTTGTGTGTATAGTATCTCTTTTTTTCAGTATCTTTGAAGATATTAAGGATATGGCGAAAGTTCTTAATCTGTTTCTGGTGTTCTATTTTATTTGGAGTCTGTTCTAGTGGTTGAGCTCACTTGTCCGTAGTATTGGTTTTGTCCCCCAACTGTTTGATGATTTTAGTTTATTCGTTATGGGAATGTAAGACTGGAGGTGTTGCTACAGATAGTTGGAGTGGGTTTGTCCATCACCAAGTACCTGGGCAGCTCAGTGGGTTGGCAGGCTTCACTTAGACTTTTATAGGACAAGCGGACAGGCTGTGCCACTCCCTGCCCATCATGCTTAGGCAAAAAGGGATGCACTCTGGGATGATGCTCCTCACTCCGGAAGCTTAAGCAGCCCCTTGGGAGATGAAGTATCTTTAAAAACTATATTTCCTGTTTTTTGGGCCTGGGAAAGCTCATTTGTTGCTCTCTTGGGGAAAGAGATATGAGGGGTGATGGGTGAGTTGATGGTGATGGTCAAACATGTAATATTCTTGCAGTTTTGACTCGTTCCAACCCTTCATCCACTGCTGCTGTCCATATCTTATCACACTTCTGTGATGGGAGACAGCCTCTCTGTCCTTATTACTGGCTCCTCCTTCCCTTCTCTTTGTGCCCTGGTTCTGCTACCAGCACCACCACACCTGTCCTCTGTCCTCATAAGTTCACAAAAGGTTCTCAATGTTTTTATGACCTTGTCCTATTTATATTTCTTTATTGTAATATCAGTGGGCTTTAAGGAAAGGGGGGAGGTGAACACATATCTTCAGTTGACCTTCATAAATTATTCATTGTAATGATCTAGAACCCTGCAGATTTATGTTGCGATACCTGGTTGTTGGATTTTTCTTTTCTTCTGATTTTCTTCTCTCAAACCATGAGTAACATCTTTATGAAACTTTTAAACCAGTAATTACTTCTCTGGGACTGATGGCCAGTAGTGGAACAAGGTTAAATGTGTAGTGGTCAAGAGAAAAGTTTATATCCTCACTGTATCACTTACCCACAAGTGGTTTTGAGCAAGTTGCTTAGCATGTCTGAGCTTTATTTTCCTACTTTGTTAGTTGGGGATAAAGATATTCTTCTCAGATTGGTTGCATGGATTAAAATCAATAATGAAAGTAATGTATATTCCATGGCAAATGCTTTCAATTAATATCTGCTGTTATTATGCATTATTTAATCTGTGCAGCAAGGAGGGATTATTAACTCTATGGATGAGAAAAATCAGATTTTGAAAATTTGTCACTTTGCCAAGCTCTACTCTTCTTATATAGGAGAAAGATATGTGATTGTTGTAGAATCTAGACTGCTTTAGAGAAAGATGTTCTTTCCCTAGGTAATACGAGTTCCAGAATGAAGTTGTTGTTCAGAGGTGAAAATTTTGTCAGAAGAGATGGTTGGAAGTCCCCCTCCTCCCCACCCCACCCCACCCCAGAATGCGCCTGGCCCAGAGAGATGGGCGTAGCAGTGTAGGCCTGAATGGGGTTGGCAAAGTGAATGCCTGGTTGGAACATGTTGGTCATCAGGCTTTGTCTGGGTGACCGTGCTAGGGAGTTGCTGGAGGACTGCAAGGCCAGGGTTAAAGGGCCGAAAGGAGGAATTTTAACTCTGTACCATTGCGATTGAGAGTCTGTATTTTCTGGCTGGCCACATAGGGGTTAAATCACTCCTGATGAGTTTGGTGTAGTCACTAGGGGGGGCCCTCAGTAAATATTTGTAGCATATGTGGGTGTAGCAGTGAGTGCACAATGATGGAAAGCAAGACGCTAGAATGAGCTATTCTGGTGGTGGGTGGTGAGGGGAAGCACCTGGTTATTTCTGCTGGAAACTTCGGCCCCTCTTTCCCTTAACCTGGGAAGGGGACAAGGAACCATCTGAACAGATTCCTCCTGACTGTATATTTCTGCCTCCCTTATCAGAATCCTTGTTGGCCTTCAAGAGTTACATTAGGCTCCTGCTCACACATTCAAAAAGTACTGCCTTTGCTCAGGGATCTTTTGAAAGTTCACTTTTGGAAATGTTTCAGGGTCAATTTTAAACACACAACAAAGTAAAACTGCTTTCTTTTCCCTGAAAAATTTACCCAATATGATTGTTTTATTTTGGAACTAAAATAGCATTATCTAGGTTGACCACTGGTTATACTGCCATTCAGGTGAGTTTAATCAGTGCTTTTTATGTCCCTGCTGTGCTGCAGTCACTGAGTTCCATAGGCCAGAGTTGGTATCCTTGAACAAAAGCTCATGGCTTAGTAGAACTGTGCTCTTCGAAAATATTGCACTGCTCTCAAAATACGAAGGTCCTGCTTTTAATATTCGAAGAAGGTATCAGGTTGTATAGAGTCCCCCTGAAAATGAGTTTTACACCTTATGAACAATGACAGAGAACTTGGTGTGAGGCCATCAGTGCTCATGTGGATGTTCCTAGTCTACTTTAGCTGAAAAAACAATATCAATGCAACAATATAGAGAACTCTGAAAAGATTATACTAAGTGAAAGAAGCCAGACTCAAAAAGACAAAACAGGAATAGAAATTAGATTTTTGGTTGCCAGGGACTAAGGAAAGAGGTAGGGGTTCACCATAAAAGGACATGAAAGAATTTTGGGAGGATGATGAAAAAAGATTCTATATCTTGTTCATAGCAGTGATCATGTGATGAGGTAAATTTGTTACAAATTTATAGAGGGGCACCTGAGTGGCTCAGTTGGTTAAGTGTCCAACTTTCTATCTTGGCTCTGGTTATGATCTCATGGTTTGTAGGATCAAACCCTGTGTTGGGCTTTGTGCTGATAGCATGGAGCCTGCTTGGGATTCTACCTCCTCCTCTCTCTGTCCCTCCCCCACCCTTGCATGCTTGCTTGCTCTCAAAACATTAAAAAAAATTTCTAGAACTATGCACCTATAAAGGGTGAATTTTGTCATATGCAATAAACCTGGAAAAAATTAAAGCAAAATCGGTGACATTCTTTAATAGGCACATGTTCTATACCCAGTTCTGGTGTATACCTGCATTTACTATTAGAAGAGCAATTCTTTTTTATCTTGGAACAGGAGGATTAGTAAACTCTAAGCCTGCTGGGTTTTATTGAATAACTTTGGATGTGACAGCCTAGAGTCATGGTCCTTATTCACAAATTTAAAGCATTCCCGGGCATTTGGAGCCCTCAAAGGAAGATTATGTGCGGAATAGTTTTAAGGTTGAATGTACTTTATTATTATTATTATTTTTATTTTTTTTGTCTTCTGAAAATTAGTAATTCACTCTTGGTGGCTTGGATGACTCCCTGTTACTGAGCGCAAATTATTCATCAGGCCAATAAACGCAATTCCCTCTAGTTGAAGGTTTTGCTTCGGCTCTTGATGTTAAAGTCATTTGTGAAATTACTCAGCAAAGTATGGTCTTTGGCATAAAAGGGTGGCATATGATGTTAAATCGTTCTTTTGTTCAAATGTTCTATTCTTAAAAGGTTGTAGAGCTTCTAAGTGCCCTGTCATGATGTAGCATAAACACAACTCTGGTGGGACTTTCGGGATTTTCTCTTTTTGGACAAGTTGAATTAGAGCGCCCCTGCCTGGCTGCCTTAGGACTTGCAGTTGCCCAAGGCATTCATTTATTGCAGGGGAGACTCCATATGGGTGTCTGCAGGGGGACACAAGGCACTTGGTGGTGATGGGGATTGAAGAACGGGGTAGAAACTTTGAGAGGGAGACTGGGTGCAGGGAAGGAGGAATTCTTTCTTTGCTCTTGCCTCCTAAGTACTTGTCTCGGGCCATCATGTAATTTCTGGACCTGGGGGTTCCATACTCAGCTGACACCCCAAATTCACTGGTGGCTTTTCCTGAAAACACCTTTCATCTCACAGCTAGAAAAAGAAATCCCTTTTCCAGACTCCTGATAGATCCTCTGTGTGTTTGTCCCTTAGGATCCTTAATGCCCTGTACTTTGAAAGGTACATGGTTGATTATTAGATTGTAAACTCAAGGGGATGCAGCAAGATAGGTGTCTTATGCCTAGTTGGGGCTCGGTTAATACTTGACGGATGCATGAACTTCAGCGAGATTTCCAGTCCACGTGCGAAGAAGTAGCATTTGCATTTAGGTATGATGAGGCAGCCTTTGTGATCTCTGGCGAACACAGAGGTACTTGAATACCAGGCGTCCTCTGGAGTTTGGTGTCCAGGCCAGATGTGGGGTGGGGAGAGCCTAGACTATCGCAGGATGGTTGTAAAGGAGTGCGGTATTTCTAGGTAGCTGAGGGCCCTGATGCTGGCACAGAAAGCATTAGGGGGGATGCAGCAGTGGCTGTGCACCCAGGCCTCTTAGCCGACTAGGAGAGGGCCTTGGCACCTCTAGACTTCTCTGGAGCTTCATAAAACAGCTACTCTTCAAGTTAATCTGTAGGTTGTAGGTAAAGTTCGATATCTTACTGTCACTGTTGGGAAATGTTGAGTAGGAAAAATAAGGTTATGTTACTGTAAAACACCTCAAGATATTTATTAAAGTTAATTTTTTCATTATGAAAGTAAACACCTGTTGCTTATCAAGAAGAAAGATGCAGGAAAGTAGAAGACACACCCATAACCCTGTCATCCTGAGGCAGTCATATTTACTGTTTTGGCATATTTCTGTTTTGGCTCTCCTTCTGCCCCTTAACTTCATAGGGAGATCATAGGACATAGACCTAATTTTGCATATACTTTTTTTTTTTAATGTTTGTTTTTGAGAGACTGAGCGTGGGCTGGGCAGGGGCAGAGAGTGGAAGACACAGAATCCAAAGCAGACTCCAGGCTCCAAGCTGTCAGTACAGAGCCTGACGCAGGGCTCGAACTCTGCGTAGAACCGTGAGGTCATGACTTGAGCTGAACTCGGACGCTTAACCAACTGAGCCATCCAGGTGCCCCTTCATATACCATTCTAGGTGCCTTTTTTTTCTAACCATAGAAACAATGTACCCATAGACAGAGTGTAACAAAAAAAGACACAACAGCAAGTGTTGGAAAGGATGTGGAGAAACTAGAACCCTCCTACTTGGCTGGTGGGAATGTAAAAGGGTATAGCTAGTTTGGAAAAAGCAGTCTGTTTCTTATAAAAAGCTAAACATGAATTTAGCATATGACCCAACAATTCCATTCCTAAGTGCCTAACCAAGAGGAAGGAAACCTGTGTCCATAAAAAGATTTTAATATGAAAATGTTCATGGGAACATTATTCAGAATAGTGAAAATAAAATGGAAACAATTGAAATGTCCAAAAACTGGGACATGGATAAAAATGTGGCTCAAGCTTACCATACATAAGTACTCAGCACTGAAATGAAGTGTACTGATAGATGCAACAACAGGGATGAGCCTCCAAGACCTTAGGCTAAGGGAAACAAGCCAGGCAGAAAAGACCACAAATCAGATGATTACATTCATATGAAATTTGCAGAAAATGGCAACTCAGTGGGTACCGAAAGTAAATCAGTGGCTGTCTGGGGCTGAAGGTGTGAGACCAGGATTGAGTGGAAAGAGGCATGAGGGGTTTTTGGGGGGGCGATGGAAAGGTTTAAGAACAGTGTAATGGTGGTTGTAAAACAGTAAAACATAATCCTAATCATCGAATCACACACTTATAGTGGGTGAATTTTATGGTATGTAAATTATACCTTAGTAAAGCTGTTAAGAATATCCATAGAAGCACTATTATGAATCACCCACAGAAAATAATAAATGAGCAGGAGAATTCCAGTTCTAATCAATGTGGTAAAGTATGGTCTGCTGGCTTCTTCCTTTGCTCAGAGTTTTGGATACGCCAGGAACAATAGCGGCAGGGGGACCCATAACCAACATGGAACTAAATTTCCAGACAATGTCAATAAGAGAAATGAACTATGTGAGAGTATGTGTGATAAAGATCGGGGTTGTGGGTGGAGGCAGTATAGGGGTTTGTCTTACTGTGGGGAGGACATGGTCGTGGATAATCTTAGGATATTAAGAGGAAAAAAGTATACATATGGGTCTTCATGAGTTAGGGACAACCAAGAAAATAATACAAAAATATATTTTCAACTAGCAGTAAGAAAAAGAAAACTGGGTCGATTTAGCAAGAGATAGCAAAGCAGAAAAAGTTCAGTAAATAGAAAACAAAAAAGGATGAAGAAATCAATCCTACAGTATCATTGATTACATTATAAGCGGGTTAATCTCACTGATTAAGACATGGGGACTCTTAGATGGAGTTACAAAAAAGATCCTGCAAAGAGTGGTTTTAAGAGAATCACATAAATAAAAAAGCACAGAGCAAGGTTGAAACCCATGGCATAAAAATGGCATTCTAGGAAGATAAGCAAAATAACACTAGGCTCGGGGTTTCAGTATCAGAAAAAGTAGACTTTAAGGTGAACAACAGGAAGAGATGAAAAATGATTTGTTCAAGCGCCATAGTATTCCAAGAAGATGTAGTAGTCATGAACAAATATAGCCAAAAGTACAGCCTTAGGCTACATACAGAAATAATTGTCAGAATTATAGTAATACATAGATAAATCTACCATTGTAGAGAGAGATTTAAATGTACTCTTCTTGGAAACAGATCAAATGGACAAAAATAATGAAGAGTATAAAAGATTTGGATAACATGACTAATAGGCTTGTACTCAAACCCTATTTTTGGGCATACATGGAATTTTCACAAAAATAGATCCCATTATGGACCCGAAAGTCAATCTCCAGTTCCTAAGAATTAACATTATTCTGACCACAGTCTGTGACCCAATGAAATCAGAAGGATTGAAATAATAAGGTAGGGTAGAAATCCATAAAAGGGGGATGGAAAAATAATGATTCACAAAGCCAAATATTTTTTGAAAGAATTAGAAAAAAGGACAAGTCTCTAGTGGGATTCAGCAAGGATAAAAAGAGAAGGTATGCATAAAATACAGATGTAGCTTAGATACGGTAAGTGAATTGGATGAACAACTACACAAATGTGAAATCCCATATGAAATGAATAGATTTTATAGCAAGAATGAGATTTCAAAGTTGGCCAATTGATTAATGGAAAACCGACTAGAACAATTACTGCCGAAGAAATTAGAATAGAGGTGAAAACTTCCTCCCCTTCCAGAAATCCTGAGGCCCACACAATTAAATATGGATATAGTTTTGCCTTGTGTGTATTGTTCCAGAGACAAAGAGGAAAACTGCTCCTGTGGTTTTCTGAAGCTTAATCCTAATATCAAAACTGAAGATAGTACCAGAGAAAGGGAGCTTATGCATCCGTTTCAGTTAAAGTCTGAAATGAAATGGTAACGTTCTGAATCTCACATCCTATTAAAAAAATACGTGGTTGGATTTATTCCTGGAGTACGAAGGTGGTGTATAGGGGAGTAATGTTAGCTACTCTTAACAAATACTCCTCCTTACACAACAGGTTTCTTTCTGGCTCAGAAAATGATACAGTTGTTGGCAGGTGATTCAAGGACCCAGGCTCCCTCCATCTTGTGGTTCAACCACGCACTAGGGCCTCAATCCCAAGAGCGTATGTGAGTGCATTGGGCTTGCAAGTGATAGAGCCTTTCTTTGGGCAAGGACTGGCTAGGTGGCCACACCTGGATGCTGGTAAGCGTACCTGTAGGCTGGGCAGCCATCTCCCAGTGACACTGCCATACTGTGGAAGGAGCAGCCCTCCTTTTTATGACAGACGGATAATAGCTGTGTGGGTTTGCAGCCCTCTCGTGAGCTTCCCAGGTGTAATGTGAAACTGGACCCTGTACTCAAGGCAGGGAGAGACTGAAGAAAGAGGCAGGTCACTCCAGGTTGGTAGATGGCAATATATTTTTGAGAGTGAGCAAGAGAGCGTTGATGTATGTGCAAGTGAGGAAGGGGCAGAGAGAGAGAGAGAGACTGAAGCAGGCTCCATTCTTAACTCCAACCCCCTAGAGGGTTTGACCTCAAAACTGTGAAATCATGACCTGAGCCAAAATCAAGAGTCAGATACTTAACCAACGGAGCCACCCAGGTGCCCCTGGGAGCCACTTAGGCAATTTTAATAATAGTCGAGGGAAGTTAACATATGAGGCTTGTCTTGGATAGCGGCAAGACTCCTAGATCCCTGCACCTGCTTACCAAATGTTAAGCGTTCAGGAAGAGGCCCTAACTGGGCTCAGTCACCTATACTGTGCTTGAATTTTCCTTCCTACATCACCATGTCAAGGCTGTGTCCTTGGAGCAGCCTTGCTCCAAGTCTGGGGGTAGGAAAGGCAAGTGGAACCCACATTCTATGGACGGGGAGGGAGTAAGGAGACTGCCCAGATCCAGCTCACAGGTCATTCCACAGTAATGTCGTCTTTATGATATTCTCCAGTAGTCTGCTACAGATTTAATCTCAGAAAACATATCAGTAGAAATCATTACATTAACAAAGGAAAATAATTTTGTGACCTCATAGGATGTAGTAAAGGACCTGTTGATGACAAAAATCTCAGAGACAAATAGGAATAGATGATATATCCATCGACTTTGGCTAAGTCTCGCTGTAGTAACAACCCCCAAATGTCAGTGGTTTATGACCAGAAAGGTTGATTTTCTATTTGTTATCTGTGGGCTGCAAGTTGGCAGTGTCTCTGCTCTCTGTAGTCTTCATTCCGGAATGCAGGCTGGAGGAAAGGCCCCTTTCTGGAATGTGGTGATTCAGTAGTAGCGGGGTTGGGGCAGGGGGGGGCGGGGGGGAAGAGCTGTGGAAGCACTGGATGGTTGCAAGTGTCACCTTGAATGTGGCATTGGTCAAAGAAATAATCCATTGGTCAGAGAAAGTCCTGTGGTCAAGCCTGATGTCATGTGATGGGATCTATGGTTTGCCCAAAGGAAAGAGGCCCAGGGAAGATGGGCCTGGTAGAGAGGGGGCAGTAAATAATTAGGAACAACAGTCCAGCCTTTGTAGAAAGGAATCCCCTTAATCGGATAAAGGCTTTCCTACAAAAGCCTGTTGCAGATATTATGTTTAATGGATAAATTTTAGAAACATTCTTTTTTAAGGTCAGAAGTAAGGGTACCATGATTATTGCTGTTACAGGCCAAAGATTTGGGGGGCAATACTATAAAAAAGGTAAAAAGAAAGTCCTAAGGATTGGAAGGGAAAAGACTATTGTCATTTTTTTTTTTGCATGTAATATTTACTTGAAGAAAAAATTACCAGACGAATCACTAGTAGTAATGAATTCATTAAATTTGTTCGATGATATAAACACACAAATATTAATAGTTTTCCTCAGTACCACAAAAATAAGACAATATAAGATACTATTCGTAATAGCAACAACTATAATTGTACCTAGGAATTAATCTATTCCAAGAGTGTATTATATTTACCTGGAGAAACTCTGAAGAGCATGAAACAAGACCTAAGTAAGTGGAGAGGTGTATTTTTATGGATTGGAAGGAAGGCTCAATGTGGTTTAAGATGTCAGTCATTTCATATTAATTTATAAACTTAATGTAAATACAGTAACATCATAGTCTTTCCAGAGGTGATTGGTCAAACACATCTCACCATTTGCATAGAAGGAAAAATACTCATTAGTAGCTATTTAAGGAAAAAGAACAGAAGATGTGGGCATTTGTCCTTAGAGTTGCTTGGACATGCTTGTGAATTAGTAGTTCATGGATTCCCAAGTCTGCTTCATTTATTAGAAATTTCTCATAGTGAACAAAACCCTACTTGCTATGCATTAATTGTTTACTTAGGGCCAACCATTGGGCAAATAGGAACAAAGTTTGGACTCTGATTTCCAGGGATTCACAGTTCAAGAGGCAAGGCATAGCACAGATGTACTTAACATGATTGATTCTAGACTACCTGCAGAGGAGAGGGGGAGAGAGAGAAAAGGAAGCTGTAAGAAACCAGAGGTGGCAGGTGTGCTTAAGAAGGACTCTTAATTTCTAGGGGAGGTCTGTGCAAAGTGTACAAAAATGACACAGAGTGAAAAATGGGCCCAGAACGGAACCTCAGAACACTCTGCAATGATGGAAATATGATGTGGGGGAAGCAAAGCGGCATGTGTATTTATGTGTGTCTGGTGCGAGCAGCAGGATGGCGGGAGAGCCGCCAGCGAGAAGAGCAGCTTTCCTTCGATCATTTGGAAGCATAGTTTATTTCCCGATTGTTGGCTCTGCCTTTTCTCTGCCACTCAAACTTTATTGGGAAATGGATTCTCTTGCCAAAAGAGTGTGATTAATACTGCAACTGGTTGTGGGCTTAACAGCAGATTGATGGTTATATTTTTAAAGGGGCAGCCTGCTTACGGTTTCTGTCGCCATGGTGTGTTGCATTGATCATCCCTAAGTGGAAGAGGCTTGCTTGAGTTAGATTTTCATTTTTTTCACTTGGTGTTTGTTGTTCCCTGGCCCTGCCTGCCACCTTGGTTTTGTTACTGGGTTTCAGAGAGAATGCATGAAACAGGAGCCATCATACCAAATTTTATGTGTGTGTAGCCACGTCTGCAAATAATACCAACATAATTTTCTGGGCACTGGAAACAAGATGGGAGTATTAGGGGCAAGGGCTGTGTGCATCCCCAAGCTGGGCACTGGTCCAATTCCTCATCTTCACAGGCCCCCAGACTCATTTACTCAGCATCTTCAGAGAGGTCAGTTTCAGGGAGACTGGTTCATTGATCATGTTCACAAGACACTGGTGCTAAAACCAGATGCTGTACTTACTAATTCATAAAAACAGGTGTTACTGTTAGGAATTTCAAAGTTTTTATCCATTATTTTTCCAGAATTGAGCATTTACTATAAGGTTTATCCAAGTTAGAAAGTTGCAACAGCCATTTAATTAGGCCAAAGGGTGGGCGTTGAGCTGTGCAGGAAGCAAGAACCATGTGGGCTCAGAGGTCTCCTGCCTCATATGCGTTTTCAAATGAGTAGGTTTCTCAGTTGCGATGGGAATGGCGCTTGGTGAGCATGGGCTGTCCACAGAGTTAGTGGGACATGGAACACTTCAGTGTACTTTGCACTGGGTACATATTTGGGAATGATTGGGAGAGGCCATGGCAGTAGGTGGATTTTACTTGTTAAAAAATTGTTTGAATGTTTATTTTTGAGAGAGACCGTACGAGCATGGGAGGAGCAGAAAGAGAGGGAGATACAGAATCTGAATCGGGCTCCAGGCTTCGAGCTGTCAGCACAGAGCCTGACGTGGGGCTGGAACCCACAAACTGCGAGATCATGATCTGAGCTGAAGTCGGATACTTAACCGACTAAGACACCCAGGTGCCCCTGGAGTAGGTGGATTTTAGGTGGCATGCGTGAGTTGGGCCTGGTCTCTTCTGCTTGAATTGGTACTCAGACTTCCTGATGTTTTCTAGACCCTGTCAAAACCAAACTCTAAGCTTCCGCAAGGGGCTCTCTCTCTTACACATTTAAGGGGGTTAGCTGAAGTGGGTATCGTAAGCACTGCTTGATGGTTATTTGCAATGCCATTTTTTAATTTTGTTTCAAAAAAAATTTTAATGTTTATTTTTGAGAAAGAGACAGGGCACGAGCAGGGAAGGGGAAGAGAGAGAGGGAGACACAGAACCCAAAGCAGGCTCCAGGTTCTGGCCTCTGAGCTGTCAGCACAGAGCCCGATGTGGGGCTCGAACCCACAAACTGGGAGATCATAACCTGGGCCAAAGTCAGGGGCTTAATGGACTGAGCCGCCCAGGTGCCCCTGCAATGCCATTTTAATCCACACCACCAGGTTGAGGTGACCTAGACCATCAGTATGGACACCATATGGGAGGCACTGTGGCATAGTGAAGAAGGACATGGGCTCTGTCATCTCTGCTTGGGTCGAGCTTCTGCCTGTGCTACTTAATGAGCTGTGCAGCCACTTTCGTGACTGACAAATGGAGTAAATAATAATATCTGCCTTCTTGTTGAGAAGATTGAGCTAATGCACATAAAGTATTTGGTACCACTTCCCAGAGTAAGCATTTCATAGAGTTGGATGTACCTGCTATCATTATTTTTCCTTTTCTGCATTATGTAAACCTGTTTATTCATCAAGTTCCACTGGGCCTTACCATTAATTGAGTAGGGGTGGAATCAGAAGGTGGGCGGGGGCTGGCTCACATTGGCTCTCATAGTCCTGTTTGTCATTCTGAATCTCATCTTTTGGCAGTGGGGGGTCCAGCCCTTGTTTTCCAAGCAGGGGCTGATGTGATCCCATTTTGTGGTTTAGAACCACCACTGTGGGAACACTTGGGAGGGAGGATCTGAAGTCCCATTGGGAAGCTGTTGGAAATCCAGCCGAGAGGTACAGAGGGCCTGAGTGAAGACCATGGCTTGAGGAGAGGAGGGGAAGGGATGGTGTTTAGAAATGTTGACGGGGTACTGTCATGGAGACTCAAGTGATGTTATTGGGAGATGAGGGAAAGGAGTCAGAACTGTCCCCAGGACTTGTGTCTTGGGTGACCAGGCTGAGGGGACACCATCATGGAGTGAAGGGAGGTAAGTGGGTAGAGGTGGTAGTGATGGGTGCTGTGTATTTTGTCTCCTTTTCACCTCAATTGGCAGGTTGCTCAGGGGTTCTGGGGCTGGGAATGTGGTTCTTGGGATCTTTTGACAGAGTGCAGGCTGAGGGGGGTGGCGCATGTGAGAAGACTGTGGAGAATATTTTTTCTCTTCTCCAATTAAGGACCACCTATCTATAGTAAAAGGTCAGCTGAAGATCACATCAAAGCAGCCTCATTAGTGGCCTTTTCTGAGAGTACTTTGTTTAATTTGGTTTGTATTTAAAACCAAGTAAAATGAGACACAATCCTAATAAATATTAAATCTATCACATGGTAACATTTTCATTTTAACTTTATGTTGTGCGTAGTTAAATAGACTTGTATCCCAGATGAATCTGAGAACATAATGCTAGACCCCAAGACTCTTGGCACTGGACCTTCACAATGAAACTGGGAAGGTAATGATTTTCTTGGAAAAACATGAGGGAAAGAGAATGCACAGAAGTAAAAGGCATTAGCTACCTACCCAGCAGGAGAAAGAACTTAGTTATATTGTGGTTACTGTTAGGTTAAAAAAAAAAAAAAGGTGTCTTCCTAATTAAAATAGTGGAAATAATTTTTCAACAGGGGATTTAAGACCCCAACAGACAAGGGATGTTTGGGAAACTTGCTGAGGGACAGATGAAATCAAGCCTCTGGGCAGAGGTTCTTGAATTCTGTAATTTATGGGATTCTGCAGTTCTGGTAAGTGAAAAAGGGGTTTCAACCCTTTGAGACCTGGAGACTCCCATTTCCTGCCTTGAAAGTGAACATAAAGTTCTCGGTACTGCATTATGCAAAGACTTGCAGGGTTCTAACCGTGCATGCACCTGTTCTGATAGCAGTATAGGTTCTGCCATATTTATTTTTTTCCTTCTACGTTCAAAGACCTGCTTTCCATTTCAATTATTATTTGCTATTCCATCTTTCTAGAGTCTACGCAGACTTAGGCCACGACATGGCTGTAGATTAGGGGAATGGCCCAAGTTGCCTGACCAAAGTCAGGGAGGACTTATTCTGCTTTTACCTCTAGATGGAGGAATAATTGATGGAGGAACAACATAAAATCAGAATAATTTCCAGTAGGGCAGCACATTTTACGTGGGAGGCTGCAGGGCATGACCACACAGGGATCCCAGCTCCATCCATCACAGAGAGAAAAGAACATGTAGGACAGGACCGGACAAATATTTATTCGAGTGTAGCCTGGCTGCATAATGAGTCTCAGAAGAAATGTGACTGGCTGTCCAGCCTATGTATGTGCACATGGCTTTCCATCCCTCTGTGGAGCTCCCAACATCTGGCTGCACATCTCGATAGGAGAGCCCTCTTCATGGTGCCAGATAGATCAGAAAGACGGAGTGAATCATAGGCACTTGAAAATGGTGCCCTCCAAGGATACCTTCTAAAATGTGTGCTCTCAGCTTAGGGATGCTTGCACATTGGTGAGGAATCCCATGAGGGCTCCTACTTTTTAAAACTTTGTTTTAATTAGACAGTGGTCTTATGCTGGTGGATCTCTGTAGTTCAGTGCTAAAAAGCAGGACAATGGCCTGGAGAAAAAAACAACAACACAGTATTCATTAAGGGCTTGATGTTTATCTTCATCTATGCGGAGCTGTCCCCAGAGGCTCAGCACTGGGAATGAGCCTGAGAAAAAGCCCTGGGAAGGGGCAGAATGGGATGTGTATTTTCAGAGTTGAAGTCAGCACATCCTTTCTGGAGGGCATATTGCTTCCAAAATGTGGTAGAGGAAAGGAAACTACTCTTCCATTTCCTAGGGTTTGACGACAGCCCTAAGACTTAGCCACTTGATGATGTGATTGTATGGAAGCCTAGAACTGCAAGCCCCACTTAGAAGTCTAGTCCAACTCTGTCATTTTGGAGGTGAGGAACTGAGTTCTAGAAAGTTGCAAGAGTGACCTCCCTGCGGTTCTGGGGGAGTGTGGAAAGAAGACTGATTTTAGGACCAGATCTGGGTGCTGCCTCAAACAAATGTGTAATTTCAAGCAAGAACCTAAATAACAGTTTGAATAAATGCACAAACTTCGTGGTGTTCTGCTGAGGATGATGTGAGGGCTTAAATTCAGTGTTCCTTTCCTTCCTGCCAAGTCCAGTTGAATGATGGACATACGGAACTTGGGAATGCCAGTGCACAGGTTGCCAACAAGCAGACTGATTTCATTTTTCCTGCTTTAATGACTCAGATTGTTGGAGATCCAAACCATAGGGAAACAGATCTTTTACTCTGAAAAAGAACATATGGTCATTAACAGACGTTATAAAAGTTTGTTTAGTTTTTGCTTTTATTTAACAGTCTAATATCAAGCAATAGCTTAAGTGTGTGTTGGCAAGTTTTTATTGAAAGGATTGGTTAAGTTAATTATATTACCGTCCTCGACTGTAAAGTTTCTCAGCCTTTTTTCATGATTGTCCTCTCAAGGAGTCTTCTGGACATTTCCCTCCCCTAATTGCCATTTCCCCATAAAATTTTGATACTCCAGGTCTGTATGTTGATGTATTTGTGCTTAATATGTAAAAAGAATGAGATAATCCCCACCCCACCCGGTATCCCTCCCCAAGATTTGAGAATATGTGATGTGGAGGAAACAGTCCAGTAGGTTCTGAAGTCAGCCTCACCAAGTTCTTAAATTCACTGGAATAAGAGACCCATACAGATTTGAATAATACAGGAAAATGTTACACTAAATGGAGAGAAAGGGATACAGAGTATGATCCACAATATAATATATCCCTTGTATATTCAGCATTTAAAAAAGTGAAAGTCTTTGTTAAAAATGGAAGGGTTTGCTATCACTGGGTAGCTGATTTTTTTTTTTTTTTCCTTCCTTTATATTCTGTATTGTCCTCCAGTTTTTCTGCAGTGAGCACGGATTCCCTTTACAATAAAGACAAGTATTATTTTGCAAAGTAAGCAAGCCCTGTTTGCTCCTGCCCTCTTTGTGGACTTGAAAAGACCTTCCTTGGTGGCAAGAAAGGCTGCCTGGGATGTAACTGTGGGCTGTTGCCTTTTTGAACACGCAGATGGTCTTTTATTCCTCTTGACTTCTTCAAATCCGCGTCTGCCTTGATCTTATGGTAGGGGACCACACCTGGGCCATTTTTTGAGCTTGGTGGAAACTTAAAAGGATGTGGGCTTAAGAAGATACAAATTCCAGAATTAAGTACTAATTAAGTTCTTGGACACAAATCACTTCACACACTTCACTTAGAGGATTTGTTTAATTGACTGCAAGGAAATAGTTTGAAGGGGAAGAGCATTTCTTTTCATTAGTGTTCAAATGAAGTGCAAATTATAGAACTTGGGCTCCATATTTCCTAAAGATAGAAGCTTTGGAGAAAGGAAGAAAAATTAGGAACGGAACTTAGTTGAAAATCAGAAACAAATGCAGTTTGGGAAGAAAAGTTTGGGCAATTTTCTACATGGATAATTTGAGAGCAGCCGGCTAGTGTTGGGTTGGAAATGACTTTTCTTCTTTTTCTTTTCCTTTTTTTCTTTTTAATTCCAGAGTTCCGGTTTGTAGCTGGATTTTATTCTGTGTTTTTATTTCACATGGAGCTTGATTCTGTAATAATAAAAAAAAAAAGTCCCTTTAGGCTAAGGAGACCATATGAATATTTGAACCGTGTGTCAGGCCTGTAAACCTGCTTTGAGGAATGAGGTGTTAAATGAGTAGAGGTGGCACCTGCAGTTACATGGACTGGGATCAAATGACAAGGGTTATTAATCTGTAGGCTTCGGGGTTTAGGATGATGACCAGGTGAAGCAGCAACCAATTTCTCCTGCATCTCACACCCTTGCACAATTATAGCCAATGTGTAACTATAATGTCTAGAGGTCAGTATATTAGTTTGTGGGGGGGGTTGTTTCTTGGGCTCTTAACTGCATGAATTTCGCCTCTGAGTCTCAGAAATATTGGCCAGTTTCAACAGTCTGGGTTGGTTCAGCTCACCTTAACTCAATTGAAGTACATGAGTGCGAGCTATGTGCTGAGGCCGCGAGGATACAGAGATGAGAAAGACGAGCCCCGATCTAGGGGAGCTTACAGTCTGGAGAGCTAGACCGAATGTCCAGACTGGCCCACACTAGGCCGGGCCAGGATGCGTGAGAGAGGTTGGGTGGAATCCATGGAAGCTGTTCCAATGGGGCAGCAGTCCTTCTGGGTCAAGCTGATGGCTTCCCTTTGGGAAGGAAGCAATTTTCCTTTTTTTTTTTTTTTTTTTTTTAAGTAACAAGTAAATTTTTCTGTAATTTTCTTTTTTTATTTCAATCCAAGTTAGTTAAAATATAGTGTAATAATGGTTTCAGGAGTAGAATTTAGTGAATTATCACTTACATAGAACTCCCAGTGCTCATCCCAACAAGTGCCCCCTTTTTTTTTTTTTTTTTTTTTGTAATTTTTTAAAAGTTTGTTTTTGAGGGGGGGCGGGGAGGGGCAGAGAGAGGGAGACACAGAATCTGAAGCAAGCTCCAGATTGTGAGCTGTCAGCACAGAGCCTGATGCAGGGCTCAAACTCCTGAACCGTGAGATTGTGACCTGAGCTGAAGTCCCGACTGAGCCACCCAGGAGCCCTCCAGCAAGTGCCCTCCTTAATGTCCATCCCCCATCCAACCTATCCACTGCCCCCAACACAACCCCTCCAGCAACCCTGTTTGTTCTCTGTATTTAAGAGTCTCTTATGGTTTGCCTCCCGTTTTTATATTTATTTCCTTCCTTTCCCCTATGTTCATCTGTTAAATTCCATAAATGAGTGAAATCCTAGATTTGTCTTTCTCTGACTTATTTTGCTTGGCATAATACACTCTAGTTCCATCCATGTTGTGACAAATGGTAAGATTTCATTCATTTTGATGGCTGAGTAATATTCCGTGTGTGTGTGTGTGTATGTATATACACATGTGTACACACACAAACACCACATCATCTTTATCCATTCATTAGTCGATGGACATTTGGGTGAGAGAGAAGCAATTTTCAAGAGGAGCTGGAAAAAGCAGATTTGTCAGGTGTGAACTTCGCTTGTAGGGGTTGAGTCCTCTGGAGGCAAAATCAGAATTGGGGGCCTGTGTGAAAGTGTGTCATTTAACTAAGGGAGGACTCTGAGGGTTTGTTCTCAAACTGCAGCACACAGGACTCACTCAGGTAGCTTGTTGAAACACTAATTACTGGGCCCTATTCCTAGCGTTTCTGATCTAGAAAGTCTCTGGTGGGTCTTGGGATTTGCATATCTAACAGGTTCCCAGGAGAAGCCAGTGTCCTCTTGCCGTTTGGGGACCAGTCTTTGAGAGCTACTGCTCTGAGGAGAAGGGAGGGGAAGGAAGCAGGGGTGGGAGCTAAGCAAGGATGACGCCTTGGCCGGTGTCCAAGTGCACCTGAACTGAAGGGGCCCTGTAGTGTGAATTGCACCACATTGGCCCCACCTTGAGGCACGGCAGGGAGGATTTTTGTCCCCTGTACGTGCTTGTGTTCATAGTCATTGGTCCCTGCTCTGTGGTAGAGGTGGGTGTTCCTGGTTTGGTTGAGGGCAATTGTTTTTTTTTCCCCTTAATTTTTTTTTTAATATTTATTTTTGAGAACCAGAGTGTGAGTTGGAGGGAGGGAAGGAGAGAGAGAGAGAGAGAGAGAGAGAAAGAGAATCCAGAAATTCAAAGCAGGCTCCAGGCTCTGAGCTGTCAGCACAGAGCCCGATGTGGGGCTCAAACTCCCAGACCGCGAGATCACTACTTGAGCCGAAGTCGGATGCTTAATCGACTGAGCCACCCAGGCGCCCCTGTTGAGGGCCATTCTTTAGAGGAGAGGGCAGCTGTGAGCGATTCACATTTAGGGAATGGTCATCACCTGATGAAGATCTGGGGCTGTGAGCCAGCAGCATCCACTACATCTTTCCAGTTTGAAGTGTTGGGAACAGGTTCAGATACTAAAAACAAGAAACCACAAGGAAACAGGCAGGGCCATTAAAACACATCTGTCGGCCAAATTTGGCTCAGAGGCTGCCTGTTTGTCACTTCTGGGCTGAAGGTTTTCCTGAAACCTTTTCTAAGAAGGCATATGCTGGGGCTTCTGGATTTCTTCCAAATAGCTACCTGAAGTTAGCTTGATGTGTTCACCTTAGGAGCCCACAATGAGCTTGCTTCTCCAGAACATTTTCCTTGGCAAAAATAGGATGCTTTTCCAGCTGATATTGTATAAATCACAGGGATGCTGTCCAGAGTCTCCCAAACTGGAGTAACCATTAGGCAAGCTGTCATACATGACTAACCCATTATTACAAGCCCAGAAAAGCTGAGGGACTCCCACCTCATTTCTGGGGGAGCCCATTTCACACCTGAATAGTTCTTATTTAAAGAAAGTCAGCCTGATACTTATTACAAACTTGCCTTTGCTAACAGACATCCTACTGCTTTTTGTTAAGCATCCCCCTCCCCCCAACAAAGTCCCTTCGTTGTCATACCAGAAATAATTCTTGCTCCTCCATGGTGCTTACCTCTTTAGTTAATAGTATAAAGGAGAGATCAAGGGTGAATAAATAGAATGTGGTTACATTATTTATTATAGCCTTTTTGGATTCCCACTTACGGTAATAATGGCAAGTCAAATTCATTCTGTTTCTAAGGAATCAATTTGCTATTATACACCGAATGTCATCATTTTGGAGTTAATGTAATATTGTAGGGGATTTATGGCTGCAAATAGAAGTAGGTATAGCACTGTCCAGCCGGTAGCTACTGATGACAGAAGGCTGTGGGTAGTGGTTATATTGAGCCATGATTGTAGAGTATACCAGCTGGATTGACCCGTTCACACCAGGGCCTGAGGCACATCGAGTGAGCCTCTGCTTTGGGAGTAAGCTCAACCTTGGAGCAAGTATGTGTCGCAAGCTGCTTGTGTCATCCTCCCAAGCATGGGGATGACAGAGGCTCTGGGAGGGCACAGCTCACAGCTTTGGAATCTTACTTCCCTTTGGGTACTAAGCTGCATAGTCCATGTTTATCCTTATGGATGCCCCCACTTATCCCTCAGCCTCAGATTCTCAGAGGAAAAATCAAGAACCAGGTGGTAGATTTTGGACTCGATTGCTGTCTTAGAAGTCTAGTGAGTTTTCACTAGCCTCCGTGGTTCCTTCTTACCTGGCCTTCTGATCCTCTGTCTACCCCTTCTTTAATGTTATTTCTGGCTGAGCTTTATCTCTCTGCCTTGTAAACCTAAGGATTTCCCATTACTTGCCCCAGTCCTTTCTCCTCTCCTCTCTGAGGGCAATAGTAGAGCCTTGAGGAGTTCTGCATCCTTTCTCTGGCCTAGACCTTGCCCTTAAGTCCCAGTTTAGCATCAATAACTTCCTGTTCTCCTTCAGTTGTCCCACAGGTGTACAAACTCAACAGGTGGCAAACTGAGCTCCTCCTTTCCTAATGTGCTTTTTCTCCTTTTATTTTTTGTTAATGGTGGCATCCTCCTCTTAGACACCCAGGAGTAGTCCAAGGACTTCCCCATTTGTAAGTATTGCAAGGTTCTTGCCTGGAGGTGTATCTCAGATGGTTATCACTTCCCTATTCCCAAATACCCAGAGATTGACACCTTAAAAAATTACTTTTTTTGAGTTGTAAAAAATTTGTTGAGGTGAAAATTCACAAAATCTTAAATAACCATATTAAAGTGAGCCAAGGGGTGGCATTTAGTACATTCACGGTGTTGTACAACCACCACCTCTGTCTAGTTCCCAAATCTTTTCATCACTCCGAAAGGAAATCCTGTTCCCTTTAAGCAGTTTCTCCTTATTCTTCACCCCCCACCCCAGCCCCTGGCAACCACCGTTCTGCACTGTCTCCAAGAATCTACCTCTTCTAGATATTTCCTATAAACGGAACCTTACAATGTGTCTGACTTAGTCTAACGTAGTGTGTGTTTGAAGTTGACCCACATTGTAGCCTGTATCAATTAGTACATGATTTCCTTTTATGGCCGAATAACTCTCCAATGTATGCATATACCACAGTTCATGTATCCATTTATTCTTTGGGCATTCGGGCTGTCCCCGCTTTTTGGTGTTTGTGAATAGTACTATGGACATGTGTATGCATGTTTGAGACGGATTATGCTCTGCAACACAATTTTTAGAAGTGCTTATTTTGGGAGATGAGGGTGGGGGGGGGGTTGCAGAAAGAGACAGAGAATCCCAAGCAGGCTCTGCGCCGTCAGCAGAGAGCCCAACACGGGGCTTGATGTCACAAACTGTGAGGTCATGACCCAAGCTGAAATCAAGAGGCAGATGCTTAACCAACTGAGCCATCCAGGCACCTCTGTACAACTCAATTTTATGGCTTAAAAAATATTTCTGTAAAGGGCCAGATAGTAAATATCTTAGGTTTTGTGGGCCATATGGTCTCTGTCCCAACCACTGAACTCTGCCATTGTAGCACAAGGGTAGCCATAGAAAATGTGTAAATAAATGGGCTTGGCTGTGTTCCAATAAAACTTTATAAAAAGATATGATGGGCCAGATATGGTCCATGGGTCATAGTTTTCTAACCTGCTGTAGAGCAAAAATGAAGCCCCTCTCCCTAGAATTCAACCTCTTTCCTGATTGTGCCACCCTCCCTGACTTGCCACCATTCTTTGCCATGTCTCACAGATGACACAGGGTAGAGGTGACCACAGGCATGGAGGGTGGAAATTGGAGCTATGTGGAGAAGAGGAAGTGCGATTTGGTTGGAGTAGGAAGGAGAGAAGCCAAAAATGACACTGGGGAGAAAACTCGGATTTCCTAGCCCCTGTGGGCTTGAATGCTAGGTTGATAAAGTCTTAAGAATTGTGCCCGTCTGCCATCCTTATTCGAAGAAAGCTTGGGCTTCCAAACTTCCTCAGATTTAGAAAAAGCAGGGGAGGTATTCCCACACCATTGTTAAAGAAACGCTTATCATTGGAAGCCTTTCATGGAGACTCTGCAATGTTCTTGGGTTAATCTCATTTTAAAAGATGGAAGGAAGGAAGTTCATTGTCTGGAACATACCCTCTAAAAGAGTTGTAATTCACAGAGCTTGCAGAGAAGTGCTCTTGTAGGTGACAGGAAGCCCTCCGGGGACAAATAAAGAAACCTTTATGGATGAAAACTGAGCTGAGTCCTTCTTGCATGAGCAGGAAGCCATCTGGGTGACATAGACTGTGGTGAGTATGTGAGTGTCCTTGGGCCTCACACAGGCACCTGCCATTTGTACATTTATGTAACTTTGGAAGGAGAGACTTTGGAGACACAAAATGCCTGGATGGGAAACCCGTTTCTAGAAATCTTTGGTCTGAGAGAGGAATACACAACACAAGTGACCTAGTGGACTGGGAATGATAGAATCAGGGAGCAGAGCTCCAGTCCTGGCTTTCCTGCTGGCTGGACGTGCAGCTTGCAAACTGCTGTACCTGTCTGGACAGCTCCACTTCCCCATCTATGAAGTGAGAGGTCTCCACTGAGCCCCCTTGGCTAGCTAGCTATGGAAGCATGAATCTTCGTGTCCCAGCCAGCATGAATCTAGGATGCAAATGCATGCTTTTCCCCCTCTTAGGATCTTCCTGGCCTGTCTCGTGCACACCCAAATCTTACATTTCTGATACTTGGCTCCCAACTTGTATGAGGTCCCACCTTACATTGGCCTCAGGCTGGCATGCATTATCCTGGTTATTGTGTGAAGGTTAACCTCCCTACATAGTTGTGGGAATTTTAATTTTTCTTTGCTTATTTTGAGAGAATGAGAACATGAGTCGGGGCAGGGGGGCGGGGAGCGGAAAAAATCCCAAGTAGGCTCCATGCCGTCAGTGCAGAGCTGAATGCAGGGCTTGATCTCATGAACCACGAGATCATGACCTGAGCTTAAATCAAGAGTCTGATGTGTAACCAACTGAGCCACCCAGGTGCCCCATTGAGAAATTTCATTTTTTGACCAACAGATCTTTGAATACAGTCCTTGAAAGCTGGCCAACAAGCTTCTGGGAGACCTTCTTTGCCCCCACTGGGTCATACAGAACTATGGGATCGCCAAAATCCATTTCTCCTTTCCATCTGAGCCATAGTGAGAATACATTCCTAGACCTTCTTGTCAGATGTGGTCTATATTGGATTCTGGTCAGGGGAATGTGGGTGACTGTGGTGATGATGTATATATACTACTGTTAGGCCTGTAAATCTCTACCATGTGTGGTATTTCCCTTGTCTTGACTTCAGAAGACTCTGAGGCTGTAGGGTTTGGTGGAACTATGGGAGCATTTATTTACTTTTTGTCCATAAATCTATGTTGGGCTGTTGTGTGAGTGCATAGAAAACATTCATTGTTTGAAGCCATCAAAGTGTTGATATTATTTGGTATAGCAGCTAGCCCGTGCTAACTAGTGCACCTACCTACTGTGTGCTTAGGGCTGGGGATATAGAAGGGAAGACGATGGTTTCTCCCTTTGGAGATGCTTCCAGTCTAGAGTGTAGCTCTTCAGAAGCATGGCCTGGAGGAGAGGAAATTTTGGCTATGGGTGGAAGGATCATCTTCAGCAGTGAGGACAAGCTGTATCGACATGAGAGGAAAGAAAATCTGAAGGCAGGAGGGTACCAGGATGATACATGCTAGCTTTCAGAACCATGACTGAGTCTAGAAATAACTTCTATTTTCTCAACTGAGGGCTGGGACTTTCCTGCCTATTGGATCTTGACACTTCCCATTAACCTTTTCTTTGGGAGACAGTGGAAAAAGCTGTACTGAGAACCTCATGATAAGCAGGTGGTGGTTAATTGAAGTGTTACCAGTGGCAGCTTAAGGCATGTGGGCTTCCTGTTTGACACCAGCCAGCTCCTGTCAGCTCTTAACTTAGGGGAAGACTTACTTGAACTTGATTGTTGTGGAAGGAAGGGATAAGGATGCCTGTAGACAGTTCAGAGCTTGAAGCGGGCTGACTTATGGTGGGTTTTGATAAATATTTGTCCTGCGTAAGCTAGATGTTTGCATCCCTTTGCTGTTTTTCTATTTGAAATCATTTTGTAGAGGTTTTTGTTTTTGTTTTTTGTTGTTTTTTGTTTTTTTGTTTTTCAAGTTTACTTGAGAGCGAGAGCGTGCACACAAAAGTCGGGTAGAGGTGGGGGGTTGCGGTGGGGGAGAGAATCCTAAGCAGGCCCAGCACTGTCAGCACAGAGTCTGATGGGGGGCTTGAACTCACAAACCTTGAGATGATGACCTGAGCCCAAATTAAGAGTCAGATGTGCAACCGAACCACCCAGGTGCTCCATTTAATAGAGGTTTTGAGGGGATAACTATATAGGAGGAAGGTTTGTTAGGACAGATGAACTCCTATAACAACTTCAACATTTCAGAGTCTGAAAATTTGTTTCTTTTTCTTTTTTCTTTTTTTTTTTTAAAACCATGTCTAGGGTGGATGATGGAGGAGCTGTGTCCCATACAAGCATTCAGGACTAAAAATGTTTCCATTTGTGGCTCTGCCATTCTGAGTCCATGGGATCCTTCCCTGGTAGAAGGGAGAAGAAAGGGTGTAAAGTGGTGTGGGAAGTTTTTATGGCCCAGGCCTAAGGATTACCATTGTTGTATCTGTCTGCATTGCGTTGACAGGCATTCAGGTACACAGCTATGCCTAACTGCCTGACTGTAGGGGGTCCTGGGAAGTGTGGTCTCTTTGTGTGCCCAGGGAGAAGAGGAAATGGTGTGGGATGAAGAGGCATTAGTCTCTGCCCTAGAAGGGAAGTCATTTTTAAGAAAAGTTCTTTGGGCCTCTTGAAAACGGTTTTTCATGAGTAGATACAAAGAAAGGCAAAACCTAAAACTATCCTATTAGCAAATTTTCTTTTCTTTTATGCACACACACAAAAAGTGATTTTATTAAAGCCCAGGGACAGGACCCATGGGCAGGAAGAGCTGCCCTAGGACCATGAGGACAGACTGGTTTTATGCTATGGAGTTGGGGGGAGATAAAGTCAAGGGGAAGTTTCCAGTGAGATTTTCATGTGCTATAGAAAAGTCCCAGGACAGTGGAGGCCTACCTACTGTCAAGTGAAGGTTGTTTTCCTTCTAGCAAAGCATTAGCGACTCGTATTTTTTAAAGAGTCCAGGTGTGCTAGTGAGTCTTTCTTCCTAGAGACCTGTGGACTGTTAGGACCGGAGTTGGGCTGGAGATGGAGTAGAACACCTGGGAACTTGCACAGCTTCCTCTCCGGTCGAAGAGTCCAGTTTCAGTGGCCCTGTCGAGGTAATCATTGCTTCGTTATTTCTCTGGAGGCTTCCTTCCATAGGTCTGTAGAAGGCCCTCGATTCCCCAGCTGTCATTATGAAATAATAGCTCTAAGGCATTTCTGCCGAAAGGGAGACTGCTCATGATGGGTTGATCTGTCCTGAGAGTAAGTGCACAATGGGGGGAACCCAGCATAGCATTTAGCAGAGGTTGGCTCTTGGGATGGTTAAAAATGGGACAAGGAGGTTCCCAAATGAAGGTGGTTAGAGGCATTTACTGAAAATCTGAGTTAACTAACACCTTTGCAGCCTGGAGCCTGTCACTGCATGGTCCCTTCTATTCCCCCTAGAATCACCATTATTGTTCAGTCTTCTGTAACCTCACCCTGAGAGTCTCACTTCTATCAAGAATCTGGAAACTCTCTCATTCACCTTTGTGCTCCAAACCCAGAGAAATTATTTGTAAGCCTAAATAGAACTGAACCGTCTTCTGCAAAGCCATTTTCTGAATGTGGAAGGAGGTGACCAAAAAACCAGGAGATGAGCTCCCAGATTTCAGTTTTAAAAGCTATCAATACCAGATTACTATAGATTTTAAATTTGTCATGATGACCTATATGTCTTATCTCTAGAGACAGGTACTCTTAGGAGGAAACTAAAGGGGTTATAGGGTCCAGAATTTTTTTTTTTTTTTTTCCCCTTAATGACCTTATTAGAGAAATTATACCCTGGGTAACAATATAGTAGAGAGCTCCCCGTGGAGTTACTTAGACTGAAAATCTGATTTTTTGGGGAAAAAAATGGTAACTGTCAGCATTGTTCAGGTTTGAGTTAATCCGAGATTCCATGGCCCATATTCATATAAAAACATGAATTCTTTAATCTACATACATTTGGTATTCTTTCTTGATTATCTCTTCTAGCATAACATTAAAATGATTGCCTGCCACACAAGAGCGCATATTGGTTTTCAGTGAGAGCTAATAGCAAGTAACATTTAGCAGTTTGAGATCTACCCAGCCAAGTGAAGTACAGAATTGAAGCTGTTATTCAGGGTATTATTTCTCATTATTATTAATTAACAGTAATAATAGAAGCTGCTGTTTATTGAAGGCCTCCTCTTTTCCCAGGTGTTTGGCATGTATTATCTCCAGTCCTGACAACAGCCTGAAACCAAGGCTCAGTTGTGTTAAGTGTCTTGCCCGGGTCACCAGCCAGGAAGAGACAAAGCAAGATTCAAAGCAAGGGCTGTTGCTTCTGAAGGCTTTTCTTTGTCTTTGCATAAAAACAACAGCTTTAGTTACATTCCAATAAAAGGCGCACTTTCTCAGTGTAGTTTGAATTTTGAAAAATGAATGCCCATGAAACCACCATCCAGGTCAAAGTGTAGACATTTTCATCACCCACAAATTTCCCTCCTGCCTCTTTGCAATCCCGCTTCTCCCCCCGCCAGGCCCAGGCAACCAGTGACCTGATTCTGGTCACTATAGATTGGATCTATCTCTCAGAGTTTCGTAGAAATGGGATCTTGCGGTGTTTGGTCTTTTGTGTTCACCTCCTTTTGTTCAACGTGATGTTTTTAAGCTTTGTCCCTGTGGTTCTGTGTATCCGTTTGTTCGTCGAGGGCTCCGCTGTACATTGAGCTCTTGTTCTGTATATTTTGGGCAAGAGTTGTTCTTCCCAAGTTGTGCTAGTTCCTTTATGGTGAAGGGTGTGGGACAAAGATGTGGAGATGAGATTTGCGATGGATTTCGTGGGTTTGGAATGACTGGGGCGAAGGGGTACCTTGAATTCTGCCAGCTTATCTGTAAAGTGGCGCTGATGACAGACTTTGAGTTTATTGTGAGGACTGAAGGAGGAGTAACGGTGTTGGGCAAGCTGTAAGTGTTTAGTAGATACTAGCAGTTACTGTGTTCCAAATAGAAGGCTCAAGATGAGTTTCTTGATGGCGGGGGCTCAGGATGGTGGACACCACTTCACAGGAGTGGAGCTGCCAGGAGCCTATTAGTTGAGTGGAGTATCCAGTACACATTCTCAAGCGGTGACATCTGGTGGCTCATTTGGGCTCCTGGTCCAAGAAGAATTTGAGGAGTTGAGTGGGACTAGTATTGTGAACATCTCAGAGATAGCTCAGCTGTATGCAGAGCAAATTTGATGGTCAAGACCTCTGAGCTCTGTCATGAGGAAGAAGTGGACAGATGTCATCTGCCAGGCCCCTTGAGGGGCAGCGACAGGGATCAGGATGCAGGGGCAGAGGCACTTTCAGAACTTCCGATGCCATCCCGAAGTCGAATGGGTTGTTTCTAGGGAGAAAGAGGAGGAATGTTTTTGATTCAAGAATTCCACAAACATACATGGGGCCCTTAGTGAGAACAACATGCTGTGCCGTGTACTTTATGGACTACCTTCTCTCTTTCTCTAACTACTAAGCTACCTAGTTGTGTCCAGTACATAGTTAGATCTTTATAATTGAAACGTTTTCTGAGGTATCATATACATACTAAAATACACAGATCTTAAGTGTGTGGTTCTGTAAGCTTTGACAAATCTATACGCTCCTGTAAAACCCTACAACCCTTACCGAGATCCAAAATATTTCCATCACCCCAGAAAGTTCCTTTGTGCCTCTTTTGTATCCAGTTCTCCTCTCAGGCAACAATCTGATTTCTGTCAGATACGTTTTGTCTGTTCTGGAGCATCATATGGATGGAATCATACAATGTGTACTCTTTTTGTGTCTAGCTTCTGGAGAGAACGTGGAAGCTCTTGTTAAGTGCTGAGTGCATGGCAGGCACCGTGCTAGCATAGCAACATTTGTATTATTTCATTAAAACTTCACAATAACCTTTGGAAGTCTGTGGAGCAGAGCACCGGATTGTAGGTTTGCGTGAGTCATGCCCGGAAGTGGCATTGTATATCACTTGTGTTTTCATTTTGTTGGCTAGAACACGTTCCCGTAGCTGGACTCAGCTGTGAAGTCGTGGAATGTGAGGGGGTGGAGGCATGGAGATAGGGACTTCCCATCCCAGAGGCAGCACTACACTATGGAAGAGGGAAACCATACTTCTTGGGATGGCTATCTCTGCCTCTATCCCCAGTTAAAGACCCCATGTCATGTCAGCCATATCAATGGCAGCATAATGGATGGGGATCCAGGAGTTCAAGTTCTAGATTTGATGCTTCTTGTATGGCCAAGGCTAGTCATTTCCCCTTGCTGCATCTCCGTTTTCTTGTGTACAAAGAGCGAGTTAAATTAGTTAACACCAGCAGTTCCTCTCTTCCATATAATGGTTTTATGTTGTGCTCCGTGTGTCTCAGACACATCGAAAAACCTCTGAGGTCTTGGCCGAAAGCAGGTTCAGTAAATCTAGGCTAGTCTCTTAAGCCAACTGTACATTTACAGTTACCTGTGCATCTTTAACCTAGTGGCTAAGGGAAACAGAAGAAATCCTGGGACCGTACAGCACAACTGGTGTTAGAAATAGGATTTTTTTTTTTTTTTTGACAGTTTAGTCACGAGAGCTGTAAATTCAGCTTCTGATAAATAATTTACTTGGAGGACTGGGAAGCTGGTCTCACTGTTCTTGCCCAGCTTACTGCTTGTGAAATAAAGACAATTCTGGTTCTGCCAGTGAGGAAAGAAAAACAGAATGTATCTTCTTTGGTCCTTGACTGCTTCTCCTTTGTTCTTGTACCACCATTTCAGAGAAAGCCACGGATTTCTGTTGGCTGGAGAAGTGAATCCTTCGTGTTTCCAGTTGGCCTATCTCTGCACAGCCCACGATCACCCATAACACTGGTCTGTTGGAGTCCTGGAAGGGACTAATATTAGTGAAAACATGCTGATGGATACTGTTTTTATTTGGGTGACTGAGGAGGAAGAGCTCAAGCCAAAATGCCTCCTCTGTAACCCTCCCCCCGCCCTGCCCCATGAATTGACAGGAACTGAAGGAGGCCCCAACCAAACCTGTGTGTCATTCTGGGCTTGGCATTTCATTACTTTGTCTCTGAAGTTGCTTTTCTACCTGCCCAGGGAACAGAGCAGCTGCCCAGCAACACGTTTAGTTCTCTGTTGTCTGGGTTTTCTAGGGTCGACGAAACTTGGATGCTCATTAAGATCACTGAGCTTCATCATTTTTAATGTTAGGCCCAAGGTAATATTTAATGAGGCTGAAAAATATATTAATAAAATTGCTTGTAGTAATTAGCAGGAAATTATAATGGTCGGGTGATGGGGAGATTTGAGAAATCAGGAGTGATCAAAACCAATCTCGAATGTCACTACTTATTATTTTTTGCTTTCAGTCATCATGAACTACACCTTTGCATTTTTATCTCTGAAAAGAAAGTCTTTGATTGGGCTCATGCATATTGCTATTATTTCATGTTATTTTGTTCCCTATGGAATATCATAGAGAGTTAGAGCTAGCTGGGTCTTTAGAATTTCTCGTAAACCATCATATCGCCCCCAAGAGGCAGATGGGATATTTACTGTTTCTATCTTTAGGGCTTTTATTTGGAAACAGGGGCTGTCAGAGACTGGAATCCATGTGGGATTCTCTGAATGGGAGATGAGAACAAGAGGGCATCAGTGGGGCTCATCAACGCAGAAAATACAAATGCAGGCAAAACACCAAAAGGTCACAGATCTGGGAGGTACAGATCTGAGACCAAGGTTTTAAGATCAAGGTTCTAAAACCTTATAGCATCTCCAGGTTTGATTCCTCTATTAATCTCTCTCCACCAGTCCCTGTTTGGACAAGTAGGGAAGTAAATCTGCTAAAATGAACAGGATTCCAGGAAGGCAGGGCTTGTCGTTATAAACCCAGCTTGAGCTGGGGCTTGTTGGCGGTTTCCTTGTTGGTATTGTTAACGGCTGTGGTCTTGGGTTCCTACTCAGACTGGGGAATGTGATGGCTGAGGCTTCCAGGATCTGAGACAAGACTAGTTTGTTGATTTATAAAATAGGTACCTAGATTACTAGGAGATGTGTATTCATTTTTTCCCCTTTTCCTCTGTTCTTGTTCTCTTCTTGTGACACATTTTCATTGCAGCCTGGGTACTGCTTCCTGGGAATGTTGCAATGAGCAGGTACAGCTCCTGTCTTTCAGAGGTTTGCCCAGCAGTGGTCAGTAAGCAGTCTTGTAAATTTTTTTTTTTTAATGTTTATTTTTGAGAGCGAGCACGAGAGGGGGAGGGGCAGACAGACAGGGAGACACAGAATCTGAAGCAGGCTCCAGGCTCTGAGCTGTCAGCACAGAGCCCGACGTGGGGCTCGAACCCACAAGCCGTGAGATCATGACCTGAGCTGAAGTCGGACGCTTAACTGACTGAGCCACCCAGGCGCCCCAGTAAACAGTTTTGTAATGCCGTGGGGACAAGGTCATGAAAGTGTTGGACAATTGAATGTTGGAGGAGGAGTGGAGAGGCATGAATTGTCTGGAAGTTGGACTGGTATTTCTAGGCAAGAAAGGCAAGGCAGGCATTGCAGGTAGGGGAAAGAACACAAACAGCAGAAGTGTGTGAAAGTGTGCAAGGTCCAGGGGGGCTGCACAGAAGCTAGGGAATGCTGGATTCCTGGCTGTCAGTTGTGATTGGTGGGTGATGCCAGGGGTTGCTTTGATATGGTTTATAATGGGGATATGGCCAAATAGTTTTAATCAGCCTGGCCAGCTCTCCCACTTAGAGCCTCCCCCTCCTTATGTGTAAAGTGGGAATCATAAAAGATGGGGGAGGATTGGCAGAAATAACCCATGTAAAATGCTCATCATAAAGTCAGGGGCATAGCAAAAACTCCGTCAGTATTAGGGATTATAATTCTCCATAGCCACTGGCCTAGGGAGAGTTTCTACGATGGATACAGATTGATAGAATCAGATGGTGGCAAAGAAGGTCCTTGAACCCAAGTCTTTTAGCTCCTGTCTCATTGAGGCCTTAGGAATGGGAGTTACCAGCAGCCAGAGCCTGCTGCCCTCTGAAGCATATTTAGACCCGAAGGAAGGTGCCCTAGCTTCCTTGTCAGATTTTCCTGGGAAACACTTGGGCAGGAATACATAGGATGTGCCAACTGAAAGCCTCATGTCAATGGCGTAATTTAGGGTTTAAACCCAGAGCCAGTCTGGCTTTGATTGTGTGTGGTCCTGCTGGCTCTGGCAGGAATTCGTTTCCACATGAGGAGCATATTCTCCAAAGCCTTAGGTTATACCTGTGTCTGAGATATTTAGATGCAATATAATCAGGCTGCAAACCTTATACTATTTGTACTCCTGTTACCAACTTAGTGCCTCTTGGGAAATACACTTTATTATTTTTTTTTAATACATTTAAGTAGAGAGATTTGTGTATTCAAGTTTTGAGGTATGTGTGTTTGTGTGCATGTATGTATGTAGTTCTCTAATTTTTACCAGGCCTTTTATGAATTCAAGAGTCCTAAAATGAGATAAATCAACGAACTCTAGCTCTTCCAAAGACCATTCATCTTTCCCCACTGCGAGACTGACAGGAAGCGGGACTCGGGAATTTGGATATTTATCCCACAACCTGCTCCATAACTGTGAGGTTCTAGATCTAGGAAGATGGGTGTGGAGATGTGAATGGTTGTCTTTTCCCATGTTCCTGGGCTTGAGGGGAAGATGGGGACAAACACAGGGTGACAGCCTATGAGGCAGAGCTGGCTGCTGAATATGCAAGCCTTGTTTCATTCTGTTTGGCCATCATGCATCAGTGTTGACAGCTGCTTCTTACACTCCTGGTAGTGTTTGGAGTCAGGTGCAGCTGCTGCAGGGGAAGGGTGAGGGGGCGGGTGTCTTACCTGTGATGACGGGGCAGTGGCTGGACAGATGAAGCTTCCTTCGTGAAGGTCACTTGCTAAAAGATTGATGGGGAGCCTGGGTGACTCAGTCGGTTAAGCGTCTGACTTCAGCTCCGGTCATGATCTTGCAGTCTGTAGGTTCGATCCCCATGTTGGGCTCTATGCTGACAGCTCAGAGCCTGGAGCCTGCTTCAGATTCTGTGTCTGCCCCTCCTCCGCTCGTGCTCTGTCTCTCTAGCTCTCAAAAGAAAACATAAAATAAAAGACTGTTGTTGGTCAGCACCTTTCTCCCTCTGTGGGATCAAGGATGGGACAGCACTTCTTGATAAGTCACCAACTTTGTCACTTTGTTGATCATATTTGCCTTTGTTGTAGAGCAAATGGCAGAATATATTAGGAATTTCCCATCACTGGAAGAATGAAAGTAGAAACATCTTTTTCCCCCCCAGGAGAATTTGGGAAAATGTCTCCTATTCCTAGGTGCCTCTGTGGGCATCACCACTACCTGTCACTGTACTTGGACGTCTCTCCACGATCTGCTTTTTCCTCCCTACGGCCATTGCCTGGATTGGAGCCCTCACCCTTTCAGGCCTGCCAGACAGCCGACCAGCTGCCTTCTGGGTGGGCTCCTCTCTCTGCATCCCACCTCTGAGCTGTGGACGTGCTGGCACCATAGGGCTGTCTGTGTGTGACTGGCTGTGCCAGCCTGGTGCTCACGCTCTTCCCTGGCTCTCCATGACCCATCCTTAGCCTGCCTGAGACGGGCCTCACGACTGATGAGCCCTTGCCAGCCTCCAGCCATGGCTCCTGGACATCTCCCCTCTGCTGCAGGCCCTGCCTCTTCTGCATGCTCTTGCTCCTGGACCTGCCCACTTTCCTCCCTCTGTCCATAACCCCTTCTCTCTGACCCCCAGCCCATCTGCCCAGCCAACTCCATTGAGCTCTTGACCTCTTCCTGGGAGCCCATCCTGCATCCTCTGGTATCCTCTGCATCCAGGCTAAGTTCAGGATGTTCCTCTGTATCCCCACATTCTCTTGTCTATTTTCTCACACAGTTGATTTGTTTCTCACACAATTGATGACTCCTCTGTTTTGCCCACCACACACAGTGAGTCCTTGCAGAAGGGGTTGTGTAGCTTATCTGTCTTTGTAGCCCTGGGACAAGGGAGCAGTGTGTCCTGACAGTGATGAGACCATTGTGGGCTCCAGTTCCCCTGGTATCTGTGGGACTTGGTGTAGTTTGTTTGACTTGCCCTAGCAGTTCTGTATAGGGACAAAGCTGCTATTTTGCAGAGTTACTGTGGGGATTGAGGTAATTATTTGTTTACTCTTCTAATAGTGTCTATTAATTTACTTTAAAAGTATATAAATTTCTCTTTTAAAAGACTAAAAATTTTCTTTAAATATGATTTAGTGTCAAGTTAACTAACATAGAATGTGTACACTGTGCTCTTGGCTTCGGGAGTAGATTCCCATGATTCATTGCTTACGTACAATACCCAGTGCTCATCCCAACAAGAGCCCTCCTCAATGCTCACCTCCCCCCGCTTCCCCGATCAACCCTCAGTTTGTTCTCCTATTTAAGAGTCTTTTATGATTTATCTCCTTCTCTGTGTGAACCTATTTTCCCCCCTTTCCTTCCCCCATGGTCTTCTGTTAAGTTTCTCAAATTCCTCAAATGAGTGAAAACATAGGATCTCTTTCTCTGACGTATTTCACTTAGCATGATACCCTCCAGTTCCATCCATGTTGTTGCGTATGGCCAGATTTTATTCTTTCTCATTGCCAAGTCGTAGTCCATTGTATATATAAACCACATTTTCTTTATCCATTCGTTGGATGGGCATTTAAGCTCTTCCCATAATTTGGCTATTGTTGAAAGTGCTGCTGTAAACTTTAGGGGTACATGTGCTCCTATGCGTCAGTACTCCTGTATCCTTTGGATAAATTCCTAGTAGTGCTGTTGCTGAGTTGTAGGTTAATTTTGTTTTTAATTTTTTTGTGAAACCTCCACACGTTTTCCAGAGTGCACCAGTTTCCATTCCTACCAACAGTGCAAGAAGTTCCTGTTTCTCCACATCCTTCTCAAATCTGTTTCCTGAGTTGTTAATCTTAGCCACTGGGACAGATGTGAGGTGGTATCTCCATGTGATTTTGATTTGTATTTCCCTGATGACAAGCAATGTTGAGCACTTTTTCAAGTGTCTGTAGGCCATCTGGGTGTCTTCTTGGAAAAGTGTCTATTCATGTCTTCTGCCCATTTCTTCACTGGATTATTTGTTTTTCGGATGTTGAGTTTGGTAAGTTCTTTATAGATTTTGGATATTAACCCTTTATCTGATATGTCATTTGCAAATATCTTTTCCCATTCTGTTGTCTTTCAGTTTTGTTGATTGTTTCCTTTGTTGTGCAGAAGCTTTTTATCTTGATGAGATCCCATTAGTTCATTTTTGCTTTTATGTTTCTTGTCTTTTAGATAATTAAGGTAATTCTTCTAGAACTGTCCCTGGCCCAGAGCCTGTGAGCTGAATAAATGTTAGATGCTATTATTGCTACTTGGTTCTGGAAAATGCTGGATACTTAGTGAGCTGTTGTTAAATAGAAGGACTTAGTGGTTGAATGATAAAATATCATTTTGTTGAATTCTGACTCTTTGAAACAGTTAATACAAGAACATTAATTTTCTCTTTTTTCTTTCTGAACTTTATTTTTCTTTTCCCCAAGAGCAAATAGTTTCTCAGACGTTAGCAAAACACTGTACTTGGTTAAGCAACCCAAGAATGCTTGGAAGAGAGCCATTTTGCCCAATAAGCTAATAGCTGGAGTCAGGATTCACTTCCCTGCTGGTTGAGTGACACCCCATTTCCCTCCTCTTAAAAGAACTAAATGGCCTATATTTCTTTTTTAAATTAAAGTGAATGAAAATGAATTTCACAACTCCCCTGGAGATGCCTGGAGACACACTGGGATGCCAAATAAAAAAGTTGGGAATTGCTGAGCTTAAGCACAGTAGTCATGGGATCCCAAGAAAGATATGAAACAAGAGAAGCATCCAGAGTGGAGGAAGGGGGGTTGGAGGGAGAATCAAGGAAAACAGATTATGAGGCAGAGAGATGGGGATGGGGGGAGCAGGAAGGGAGGGAATATATTGAAAAGAAACTGTTAAGTGACTGATCTTTAACTTCCATGAAAAGTAAAACAAGTCTAAGGCTTGCTGAATAATTGCCCAAGAATTATTCCTGGCCGCCCTATAAATGATTCCTCACTATGCAAAAATATTGAAAGCAGAAGGGAAATTATTGTTTTGAGCTCGGAAATTTCTCAGTTCTCTGACTTTGCTAACGAGATTTGAGCCCATTATCCTTGTCTCACTGTGAGCCTCCGTCAATAGCAGAGCTTGTATCTCCTGAGGGATTGTCTACTGAGTTCATTTCAGCTTAACAAGTGTTTATTGAAACCCAGAATGTGTCTAGGGCTGGGATCAGAACCGTCACCATGCCGGGGTTGCGATGAATGGTTCTTTGGGCCTGAGGGGGTTCCTAGTGGATTGAGGGGAAACCATTGGAGAATGGCTCCTGAATGTGCCCCCACCTCAGCCCCAGTGCCTGAGCTGACCCCCTGGGGAGGACATTTTTCAATGGCCTTTTCAGGTGTTTTGGTAGGATAGATGAAGCAGGCCAACTCGTGCGGGTACCTGGGTGCTTCTCCCTGCATCCCCCACACGCCCCTCAGCTTTCCTTGTTGCCAACTGCATGATGGTCTTAAATTATAAAACCGAACACGTCACCCTGTTGGCTCTGCATTGCACCTGGTTTCCATCTGCACCTGGAATAAAATCATACTCATTAGCATGGCCCACGAGGCCCTACCAGCCTCTTAGCCCCGTTCTTCCCATTTCTGGGCTTTGCACTCACTGTTTCTTCTCTTTGGAATACCTATCCCTCAACTTTGCACAGCGTGGTTCTCCTGAGTACCCAGGGTTTGGCTTAGATGACATCTCTTAGCCACAGAATCTAAATTTTCCTCCCCTGCCTTCTGCCTTCCTGTAGTCTGTGTTGTCTGTACTTGATATTTGTAATTATTGTTTTCTTACTCTCTCCTCTCACGAGATGGTGAGCTCAAGGGGGAAGGTCCTTCTCTTTTCCTCTTCTTAGTCCCAGTGCCCAGCACACAGTAGGTGTTTAATAAACTGTGCCTGACTTTTTTATGCATTGGTGGAGTCAAGAGTACAAACATTGATGAAATAAGAAAGAGGGAATTGTAGGGACAAGAGGTATTAATGGAAGGAGTGCTATTAACTCAGGAGACGGGGGCCAGATCCTCTGGCCCCTTGGGACGTGTGTAGCTTTGCCTGGGAAAGAAATTAATGTTCAAGGATCCTCCCTCCTGGCTCTCAAAATTCTGAGTATAAGAGCTCTGAGACAGAACAATTTATTGATTGACAGCTCTTTGGCCTAAGCCTGCCCCAGAAATGTTTTCATGAAGAGACGTTGCTCACTGCCTGCCTGTCTCACGTTGACGTTTTCAGGCTTAATTAGAGCCTGTTACCCCTTCTTAAGTAGTCACACACCAGACACGCCAAATAACCTTAGCACCGGGCGCTGAGATAGGAGAGTGGAATAACAATTTGATTTCGGGTAGTTAAAAGCCGAAGGCCTCTACACCACAGTTGTTCATTTCCTTGATTTAACAAGTTAAGTGAGTTCTGTATGAGTTTTTCTAATTTGTTCTGTAACATTTTATCGAGTCGTCTACACCGGCTCTGAAGCTGTGGGAGGTATGTACTCTTGAAGAGGCTCCCCACCACTTAGAGCAACTGTTAAGAACATCGTGCCGAGCATTTTTACACATCCGGCTTCATTTCCTCCTCCCCGTAGCTCTGTGGGATACACACCGTCAGCATCTGAGGCCTGTAGGGCTGAAGCGCAGATGCAGAGAGGCCCCCCTCAGTTGTCAGGTCACACGGCGAGGAGGTGGAGAAGCAGGACTCGAATCCCAGTCTGTGGTTCCTGTGCCAGCGAATGTTGAGAGGGGCAGTTGTTAGATTTGGGGTCTGTTCCCGAGGAGTTTTTAACCTACTGATCGTAGGAGTAACACGCTGGAAAGAGTCAGTGGCTGCGTGGCCCGTAGTTGGCGCTGTTGACGTGGTCACGTCTTTCTCCGCCTTCCCAGGCCAGTCTCACTGGCAGGCACTGTCAGCTCCAGCCTGCAGGGACCACCCTGTCCCCGAGTCTGCATGCAGTCCCCTCCCTTCCATCAGTCTGTCCACCTTCCTTCTAGCCCCTGCCTGCCTGTGGGCACTCCCCTGTGCTGGGCTCCCTGGGTGGATTTGTTTGGTGGTCTCCTGCCGGCCACAGGGGCTGGCTGGGGGCCCCAGATTCTGCCTCTGCTTCCTCCTGTGCTGGGGGCTGGCCTCCTGCTGCTCTCCAGGGTTTTCCTACCCACCCCCCCCACCCCCCACCCCAGGGCCCACTGGAGCCAAAGGGGTGCCATCTCAGGCATTCCTGTTGGCTGTCCTGTTGAAAAGGCCCCTATGATCTCAGCTTGGCACCAAAATTGGCTAGACTTGGGCACATGAGCAATTTTTGGTGGTGGCATTAGTGGAGGAAACACCTGTCCTAAAACATGAGACCCTGTGAGCCTGACAAATCTTACCCACTTTGCAGCCCTGTGACACAAAAACACTCTTGTAAACATCACATTCTTTTGTATTACTCAGGCCACTATGTCACTGGGTGACCTTGGGAAGGTGGTGTTCCTGCCCGGGCCTCTGTGTACCCATTTGGTAAGTGAGAAGGCTGGACTGGATAATTTTACAGGCCTGTGGTTTGGGATCTCAGTGACAGTTCACAAGCTTGTCCTTAACCTTTACACACTTGTGGTGTGTGGTTAGGAACATGAACTTTGAGGCAGGGAGACTAGAGATGGGCCACCTGCAGGCTGTGTGACCTTGGACAAGCTGATTAAGCTTGCTAAATCTCAGTTTGCCCATTTGTAAAATAGGGCCAACTCCAGAACCTTCCTTACCAGTGGGGTATAGGCAAAATAGGGGAGACACCAGCAAAGCTAGGCACGAAACACCCCGCTGAGCTGGTCTGATAAGATAGAAGCTCAAACTGGAAAGAGAAGGGGAGTGGCTTGGACCATTGGAGCTTGGGAGGCATGACGTACTGGAGCTATGGGCCAACTGGGGGTGGTGAAAGAATACCTGCCCCATGACCTTGGCCCAGCGCAACTCTCCTCGTGTGGTTGTTCTTGACCTGATGGAGAAGAGAGGCAGATTGAGTTTTCTGTTCTGAGGTAGCCAAGGGTGGGGGGATTATAAAACCCAAGGTCACCAAGGGGGACTCTTGGTGAAGTGGAGATTTGTGAGGATGAGTGCTTTGTAGTTCCATAGCTTGCTCTTTCCTTCCTGCAGCCCAGGATCTGCTGTCCCTGGGAGCCCATTCTTCATTTCCAGAGTAGAGCCAACTGTTGGCTCTGGGCAGGACAGGTTTGGCTTTAGGAGATGATGTATGGAATCTAAGTGTGCTGCCTGGTTAGTAAATTATCCCCTGGATCACTGGACAGTGAGACATTTTAAACTGGAGGCTATGGGCTTTGTGCAGCCTCCTGCATTTTGAATTTGCAGTGGGAATTGATTGTGAATGCGCGGTGTGCCTACTATGTGTCAGAACAATGACACTTGAGGAGTCTCTCTACCTGAAAAGGGGAAGGGAGAAAGCCAGCCCTAACTGGGCACCTACTGTCAGGCCTTAACATGTTTTGTTCCATTCGATCCTTATCATAATCCTATAGAGCAATTATTGTATAAATGAGGAAACTGAGGCACAGGGAGGTTAAGGGACTTGCTGGAGGTATCACTCTGGTACACAACAGACATAGACTTTGAAGTCAGGAATGATCAGGTGTAAAAATGTATTCTGTCTCCAGTGAGTGACCTACGTTCGGGAACTGTAATTGTTTTTTGTAAAGGGCCAGGTAGTAAATATTTTAGGCTCTCTGGGACATAGGGTTTCTGTTAAAACCTTGCCATTATATCAGCATATAGCATGATAATATATAAACATATAAGTTTAGGCATGTTCCAATAAAACTTGATTTACAGAAACAGCTAGTGGGCCAGGTTTGGCCTCTGGGCTGCAGTTTGCTGAGCCTTGCTGTATTTATTTATTTGTTTAATTTTGAAAGAGAGAACATGTGCACCAATGGGGGAGGGGCAGAGAGAGAGAGAGGGAGAGCGAATCCCAAGCAGGCTCCCTGCTATCAATGCAGAACCCAACATGAGGCTTCATCTCAGGAAAGCAAGATCATGACCTGAACCAAAACCAAGGGTCAGCTGCTTAACCAACTGAGCCACCCAAGTGTACCCACCCCTGCCCCAACCCTTGCTTTAGAAAAGAGCCAGACTGCCCATGAACACCATTTTTGCCCAAGTAACCATGAGACAGCCAGCTTTCCTTTCCAGAACAAAAACGATTCTCTTAGATGTTGTGCAATGATCTGAGGGCCACATGAGGCAGATGTTATGTTGCTGCCATCCCTCCAGGTGATAAGATTCTTTTAGGTGCTTTCCAACAGGTAGATGTTGTGGCTCTGGAGAAACTGGTGGGGGGTGGTTGTGGTATAGATGGAGTTAAATGAAACAGTGAGAGTAACATAATTTTCTTCTCTGTTGGTCACCATCATAAATTTTGAAGTCGATTCTAAAGCTAATCATGGCAACATTTAAGAACAGTATATTTTTAAAAGAAAATTTGTATTCACTGAATTGGTACCACAGGCAGTACCTAAGGAGATAGTAGAGCATAGTGTTTAAGAAATAAGGCTTTGTGGTGAGAAAGATTGGGGTTCAAATCCCAGCCTAGCAACACAATAGCTTGTAAGGTCCTAGGAGGTCATGTAAGCTGAGTCTTGGTTTCCTCAGCTGGTTAGAGTGAGGGTTTTTTTTTTTTTTTTTAAATGTTTATTTTTTTATTTTAAAAATGTTTGTTTTTGTGAGCAAGAATGCGAGTGTGGGAGAGGGAGAGAGAGAATCCCACGCAGGCTCCATGCCATCAGCACAGAGCCTGATGTGCTTGATCCCACGAACCATGAGATCATGACCTGAGCTGAAGTCAAGAGACTTTTAACTGACTGAGCTACCCGGGTGCCCCTTTAATGTTTATTTTTGAGAGAGTGAGGAAAAGAGAAAAGAGTACTTATGCGGGGGAGGGGCAGAGAGAGAGGGAGACATTGGATCTGAAGCAGGCTTTGTGCTGTCCCTGCAGAGCCCAATGTGGGGCTAGAACTCATGAACCTGAGCTGAGACCAGGTTGGGTGCTTAAATGACTGAACCACCAAGGCACCCCTAGAATGAGGTTTTTAACCTTTCCTGTACATTAGTATCATCTAGAGAGCTTGGACTCGGTGCCCAGAGTTTCCGATTAAGTTGGTCTGGGGCAGAGCCAAGAGTTGGTGTTTCTAAGAAGTTTCTAGGTGATGCTGATGCTGCTGGTCCAGGGACCACACTGTGAGAACCACAGGGTAAGAGCATGCTCAATGTTCCAGGTTCTGACTACTTCCCAGCAGGCGGATTAAGATCTGAGTGGAACACGGAAACAGGGCGTTCCCAGTACATCCTCAGGAAGCACAAGTAGGGCCTTGGAGACTCTTCCACCTTTTGAAGGCCGCCTGTAGGTGGCCCTGGGGTGGGTTCAACTCTCAATAGTTCCATGAGAAGCTTCTCGAAGGTTGGGCAAGAGAAAGAGGGAGGCACAGGAGTTTTCTCTTCCATCTTTTACTGAGAGGGGGATAAAGTTAGTGGGAGTTTCTCTTAGGATCAAAGATCACAATGGCAACATTTTGCTCTGTGCAAAACCAGCCTCGGTGGTTGTGGGAGGGAGCCAATAATGCAGGGAAAGTGCTTTATAGCCTGTGGCTAGCATATGGTACGCAGCCAGGAAGCATTAGCTATTATTATTTTGTGTATTGTAAAAACAAAACTAATGTTTCAGAAGTGTTCTATTGTCAAAGATCCTCTCCCCCTCCTCCCCCGTTCTGTTCTCTGTTGGTCACCACCACTGGCTGTTTGGGGTGTATCTTTCAGGCATTTTCTTTATTGATACTCATGATTCATAATCTTAAACAATGACAGCCGTCTGAAAGAGTGGGTGTTTTTACTCTCCCAACATTCTTCTGTCTTTTTGACCTTTGTAATGCATAGATGAAAAAACATTTTTAATTAGCATTCACTCAGTTGTTAGGTAGAAAAATATTTTCAAATGTTGATTGATGTTCTGCTTTTTCTTTCTTAGCTGGTCATAGCCTCTGCACGTTTTTCTTTCAGGTGATTTTCGTTTTCATTTGGAAGTGCTCTATGGATATCAGAAATAGTCCTTTCTCTGTCATCCATGTTGTACTGTTTTTGTTTTTTTTTTTTTTTCTTTTTTTTCTCAGACTTGTATTTTTACTTGGTTATGGGTTTTTAACTGTCCTTTTAGTCACATAGAAGTTTTTTCATTTTTCTAATTTTTAGGTGGTGAAATCGATCAGTATTTTGTTGCTTTTTGGTTTTAGGTCTCCATCAGAAAGGTTTTCCTCACTGTTAATGAAGATAATTTCCTTTTTTTTTTTTTTTTTTTTTTTTTTTCTTGGTATCTTTGTGCTTTCTTCTGCCCTCCATCCTTCCTTTTCTTAAATCTTGAATAGGCCAGGCTCTTATTTTGAATTAAGGGTGAGGTAGAAACATGCTTTATTTTAGTCCAAGATGACAGCTAATTGTCTCTATCCTTTAATGAAGAACCCACATTTCCTACTTACAGGCAGTGCAACCTAAATAATACACTCCCATTTATTTTGGGGTCTAATCAGCTTCTACTTCTTTGCCTGTTTAGAGGGTGGTACCATCTTGCTTTAATGCCGTAGCTATATATTTTAGTATTGGAGAGGATCATTCTCTCATTACTCTAAAGTTTCAAAAGTTCCCCAGGTATTTTTGCATATTTATTCTACTGAACAAATTTTAGAATATTTTTGTCAAATGTTCTCTAAGATAATCTGTTTTGGATTTTGGTCAGCTCTGCACTAGATTCATAGATTACTATAGAGACCCCAGACATTTTTATGATGTTCAGTTCTCTAATCACAAAAGGAGTTTCCCACTTACTCTGCTCTCTTGTATAACATGCCTCATTGGGCTTTATCATTCTCTTTTAGGTCTTAGACATGTCCTGTTTATTCTTGCATCTTTTTTGTATATGGGATAAGTGTTTCTATTATGTTTTCTAACTGGTCCTTGCCAATCGTTACATCCTGGTATATACAGACTGGCATAAGAAGATGAGGTTTTTAGGCAAATATTTTATATCTAGCTCCCATACTGAAACTCTTTTACCAGTTCTGATAGTTTGCAGTTATGCCCTTGGGTTTTCAGGTAGACGATAATATCATCTAAAATAATGGTTCTTCTGTCTTCTCCTTTTCAATACTTGTGCTCTGATTTTTAATTTTTCTAGAAATCCCAGAATGAGGTTCAATAATCATGATAATAGCAGATACCCCTCCCAACCCCCCTTTTTCCCTGATTCAGTTAGTAAAATAGTTTGGAAATAGATGTTTATCATTTTAAGGAACCAGAATTCTTATTACTAAGGTCTTTTAAATTTTATATCAGGAATATTGTGATCCTCTGTGGTTTTTACCCCATTGACCCATTTTAAAAAATTGTATGGTTAAATTTCCAAATTTGAAACTATTGTCATTAACTTTAATTGGTTATGGTTTATTATTCTTTTATTATGGTACTGGATTTGACTTGCTAGTATTTTATACAGCTCCATAATCCCTTATCTAAAACCCTTTGGGTGAAATGTGTTTGCAGTTTGTATTTTATTAGATTTTAGGAAGGTAGTATGATACATATACTGTGAGTGATCTGTAATAACCCCATGGAGTCTAGAGACGTACCCCTTAATCAAACACATTAATAATTATGCAGCCAGACATAGGAATACAACACTAAGTCAGGTAGATCAATGTGGGAAGGAGTCTTAGGTCAGAGATGGTTGCTGAAGGAGTTTAGGCCAGGTTTTCTACTGATTTAGGATGGGTCCCGGAGCAGCAGACCCTGAGGTAAGGGCTCACGGGAGAATGATTGATTAGGAAGTTCCCAGGAAAAATGGGTGGACAGGTACAAACAGGGAGAGGAGGCAGCCAGCAGAGTCCCGGGGAGGGTGACTTGGGCTCCCTTTCTTGGTGGGGGGTGGGGTGGGGGGGTGGTTCTGGAAACGACTCTTGAACTGTCCCCATCGGGAACAAGGGGGCTGGGGTGTCTGTGCACCCAAATGATGCAGGTTGTGAGGAAAGGAGGGGGCTTTGACAGCACAGGCCACTGCCACCACATGAGTTAAACCCAGGTTTTAGAGCTTTTTCACTCTCAGAATCTGGCATGAGAGATGATGGACTTTGATTTTGGCCTCAGTATCTCACAGTGATGCTGTTCTGTTGTTTTCCTGTCATACTGCAGTCAAGCTTGATAGCTGCTTAAGATGCACAGGGTGCCCTTCTCCCACCCTCGGCCGTGGGGGAGTTGATAAGGCACCAGGATCCTCTGTTCTCTGGAGAGTTTTCAGAACTAGCCTGAAAAGCCACCTGGCATAGCACAAATTTTGGAGGCAAAATTTGACAGGTAGTTAAGTTTTAAAATAGGCATTATTGAGTCAAACTGGTTCTCTATATTTTCCTGAAAAATAGTGCCTTTCGTTGCAGTGTAGTTTGCTAGCACAGTTGCACAGAGTAGTTCGTAAAATTTGCATATCTTTGTAACACACTGTCAGTGCAATTACTTTATCTTTTCTCCTTTACAGTGAGTTAAAGATCTAGTCTAATTCATTATGGTGTCACCAATTCCTGACACTTAAAGTACTCAGTGAATATTTGCTGAATGAAGGAATCGATGAATGTGGCAATTCCTAATTTTTCATGTTTATCTTTTTTCCCTCTTGCCAAAGGTTTATCTACCTTAATGTCTTTTGAAAAGACCCAGATATTATGTTTATCAATACTATGCTTAAACTTTTTACTAATTCATTAAGTACTTCTTTTAGTTTATTCACTTTTTCTTAAAAAAAAAAAAAAAAACCAAGTTGATTGCTCAGTTCATTGATTTCTAACTTAATAGGAAAAATTATGGTATGCTTTTTCATTTGACTATAGCTTTGGCTTCATCTGGAAAGTTTCAAGTGGTAGTTATTTCTTTTCTATTTTTTTTCCTTAATCTGTCATCTTATTTTACTTCTTGAATGCAATAGTTTAGCATACTGTTTTTAACATTTGAGTAGTTGGGTGTTTGTTTATCTTACATAATAAATGCCAAACTTTATTTCATTGTGATCATAGCATGTGACCTGTACAATTTAATCTTTGTGATTTAGGTTTCATTTTTGTAAGTTCTTTTTTTTCTGTTTTATTTATTTTGAGTGAGCAAGAGTGAAAGAGAATGAGCAGGGGAGGGGCAGAGAGAGGGAGGGAAAGAATCCCCAGTGAGCTCTGTGCTGTCAGCACATAGCTTGACACAGGACTTGATCTCACAAACCATGAGGTCATGATGTGAGCTAAATCAAGAGTTGGATGCTTAATCAGCTGAGCCACCCAGGTGCCCCTCATTTTTGTAAATTTATAAAACAATTAAAATTCTTTTTTCCCTTCTGCCTCTGCCTTACTCTCATAAAACTTTGAAAAATGTGAGAAGAGTAATTCCTCCCACCCAAATTGAATAATAGTTAGGTTGCATTTCTTTAATTATGTTTAAGACCCTGTGTTTTTTCTTTTTTGGGGGTGTAATATAAAAGTAACATGGGATCCACCTGACCAGCTCATTCAATTTTGTAATACAGGTCATAGTATAAAATGCAATGTCCTTGTTCCTTTGTGGGCTCTAAAGGAAGCCTCCCAGGAGGAGCTTTTACCCCTGGCTCCATTTATCTTTGTTCTTGGGGTTAGGCCCCTTACCGGGACTTAAGGGACAGACTGAATGGAACCCAAATGATTGGCAATTACTGGCTTGAGGTTGCTGGTCTGGGGAGTATCTGTCGTACATTACAGTTCTAAGCAGACCTTTTTTTATCCTCAGCCTCCGGACATGAGCATGAATATTCCTCTTCTAAATTATGGCGATGCCATGTAAATTTTCAATAAACATATCTTATCTGGAATTTCCTTCAGCTGGGTGGCCTGCTGTGAGTGTGGAAAAGAGAGATTTGAAGCCAGAGAGCAATTAAATTTGTTCAGTGGGCTCCAAATTCCATTTTCTTTAACTGTGAAGACCTGCTTTGCCCTTAATCATTAGGCTTCACTATCTGGGCACCTAAGCACGCATCAGGCTTAGGCAGTTTAAGTCATTCATTCATTCCTTCATTTATTCACTCATTACCCAAAGCAGAGTTCTGTTGCAGGAATGTTAGGTATTCTGACAGTAATTAATCTTTAAATTAAAAAAAAAAACTTTTTTAAAACTAGTTTAAGCTGTTATCTTTAAATCATCTGGTTTTTGAGCACAGATTCCTTCCTTCCAGAAAGGATCATTAGAGCACCTACAATATTGATGTGCAGAAACAAGGGTGAGTCACAAAGAATGCTTGTTCTCTGGAACCCAGACCAGAATATGGTCTTAATGGACTTAAGGCAGGTGACCAGTCTGGTGACCAAACCCAGAGGCTTACCACCTATTTTTATAAATGGTCTTATTGGAACACATCCATTCTTTTGTGCTACAATAGCAGAGTCAAACAGTTGCCATATAGATCCTATGTCCCACACATTCAAAAATATTTGGTCTCGTCCAGAACCAGTTTTGCTGACCGCTGATGTGGAAAGGCAAGGTCTAGGCAGAGAGATTTCACAGACCTCCAGACACAGTAATGTACATTGAAACTCTTAAGTGCTCTTAGTGAGGGGTTGGGCTCATTTTCTGGGCAGTTTTGAGGCAGGACGTGTTCTTGTTGCCTCTCAGGTTCTGCTCACAGGGTGAAACACTGGAACAGCCTGCTTTGGTCTGGACAGCAGAGGGGTGGGGACAGCTGAGACGCCTGGTCTCACTTTCCTGGTCTCAGGGCTGCAGTTGGGTGCCCAAGCCCAGCCTACCAGAGAGTGGCTTTCCCTCTCTTGAGATCTACAAAATGCTTACAACAGTGCCTGGCACAGAGAAAACTATGTGGAATAAATGAAAGCCTTTGAGGCCCTTGGGGGCCATGTAGAGGCCAATGACAGCTTAGGGTGCCCCCTTTCTTGTCCAGACTTAAGGGCTTTCTTCTAGCACAGCCCACCCTTTATCAGCTGACTGGGCCTCCTCTGGTAGTGAAGGTGTGTGGGGTCTTGACTGACCAGCTGTCCTTCCTCTTCCTCCTAATCTGCTGCTTTAGTTGTGGGTCTGGGTCCACATGCCTCTTGGAGCTGGATGACCTTCAACTATAACCCTTGTAAAATGATAATAAAAACAGTAATATGGAGCATAATTATTATGAGTAGCTGTCATTTATTGAGACTGAGCAGGTGCCACTGACTTAGCCTATGTCAGGTTGGCTTGCAGATCAAATCCAGATCCTAGCCTATGGTTTACATAACGTTTTATTGGAGCACAGCCACCTGGCATCTGGGGCTGTTTTCATGCAGCAGAGTTCAGTCCTTGTGACAGAAAAGTCTGCAAAGTCTGAGGTAGTGACTCTCGGGGGCCTTTGCAGAACAAGCTGACTGACCCCTGACCAGTCCTCCTATACCCTCTTTGAGGTGGTGCTGCATTAAGTCCATTTTACAGATAGCAAAGTGAGATGCAGAGGTTGAACACCTTGCACATGTAGCAGAAAACTCAGGGGTGCTTGCCTCTAACTTCTTCGCCCTTCCTTTACAAGTTGCTCCGAATCGTGGGTGTGGAGGCATTTCTGGAGTAGAAGGCTCAGGAGCTCTGTGACCCTGTTTAGCCATTGACTGTGATTTTTAAAAAGTTTATTTTTGAGAGCGTGAGCACGGGAGGTGCAGAGAGAGAGAGAGAGAGAGAGAGAGAGAGGGAGAGTGAGACAGAGGATCTGAAGCAGGCTCTGTGCTGACAGCAGCGAGCCCATTCTGGGGCTTGAACCCCTGAACTGTGACATCATGACCTGAGCCCAAGTCCTATGCTTTAACTGACTGAGCCACCTAGGCGCCTCTCTCACTGTGTGTTTTTTGTTTTTTGAAATGTGTTGACACAATGAATGGGCCAGCCTGGGGGACCTCTGTGGCCCTTCCAGCCCTGAGGGGCTGGAGTTTCAAGCCAGGGCATGCCTGTGTTCTGCAAAGAGTTTCCGCAAAGCAGAAGAAGATCTAGAAAAAGAGATGGTGGGTGGGCCTGATGCAGTGTGGTGTAGAGGGCAGAGCTCACAAAGCCTTGCCTTGAATCTCGGCTTCCCTCTCCCAGCCTCGAAGTTGTGGCATGTTCCCGACCTTCTTCCTGTGAGCTTATTTCATGCCTTGTAAAATGGGAAGAATAGTATGAAAGTTGTCGTTCCCATCCCTGGCCTTCTATAGGTACTGGGAGAGGCTTGTCCTTCACACAAGCAGGGTGCCCTGATTCCTCCCTGCTGATTCACAGGGATGTGCTCCTGGGGTGACAGGGGTGGTTGAGGCCGCCCAGTGGGGTGGAGTCTGAGGGGCTACCCTTGGATCCTGCCCAGGGCCCAGCAGATGAGATGGTACCCTCTCCATGTACTTGTTCCAACACCCAGCCCTCAACCACCAAGGAAAACTGGAGACCCGGGGGCGGGGGGGGGGGGGGGGGGGGGAATTCAGGTGCTCTCTCTCTGCCTTTGCTTCTGTTTGCTCCATCTGCTGAGCTTTTTGTGGATTTGGGGGTAAAATTACCTTATTAACCTTTCTTTTGTAAATACCACTGTGAAAGAAGGGGATTTTGTGTTCACTCATCTTTTTGTTATTATAGTAATTGCTTTCAGTTTATAACTAATTTAATGTTGCTCCTTCCTAACCTGGCCTTATATTATGAGAAGCCTGGGAGGAATCCTGGAGTGGACGCACAGCAGGTGGGCATCTGCGTGTGGGTGGAGCAGGTCCCTACAGAGGGTATGATTTCCAGTGCCTTTGTTTTCATTTCTGGGTCTTAGTGGTGAAGAAGCCCATTCCCATCTGCCTGCCGGCTGGATCCCCAAATGGAGATATCAGGAGGAGATTGATACACAGGGTGAGGAGGCAGCTGGGGCAGGGAAGTATCTAGAAGCCATTCCTTGAGAAGACCAGGAAGGAGACCTGGTGACATTGTAAAGGGGGCGGGGGTGGAAAGGAAGGCTCAAAATAGCTGTCCTGTGGATCTGGACTTGTTCTCTGAGTCCCTAAGGAGTGACCCAAGAGAAATGGGCAGGGGTTACAACGTGGCAAATTTGGATACAATAGGAGAAATGTGCCCACTGTTGTGACGTTCACAAGTACCTGACAATAGAGCTGTCTTCCTTGAGAGGTACTCTGAGGTGCTCCTATACACTCATTCCAGTTCAAGTTTAAGTGTCTTGGTGTGAGTTTTACAGATGGAGGTTCTCTGGTCCAACCTCATGAGGCCCCTGTGATTCTGGACCACATATCAGAATTTGTGTTTGGGGGAAGGTGCCTGGAAAGGGAGTGGATATCTAGCTGCAACTATTTTACTTTTACTAGTTTTGTGGAATAAAAGCCTCCCTCCTCGCTGGCAGGCTGATGTAGGCCAGTCTCTTGACATCAGGGGACTTGGAAACAGGGAGGGAAGGGGAGGAAGTTTGCTAATGACATGCACAGATCCTCTTTGATCTCAGGAGAGATTCAGAGCACAGGCCTGGCTTCTCTGCAGGGGGCTCAGATAAGAGATTCCAATTTCCCTGTGGACTTTCCAGGAACTACAGAGTCATTAGCTTTTTTCTCTGTTTATCAAGTGAACATAAACAGGTACAAAAATGGTTTGCCTTCTCCCTTCTGGATTAATTATATACATTCCCCGCTCCCCTCAGATTCATTAGATTTATTTGCCACTGTTCTTTTCTATGAAAAGATTTGGGGCAGTGGGTGAGGGGCATGGAGAAAATCTGGATCATCGTTGAGGGAATGTTGCTTCCTCTAGGACTCCAAAGCAGCCCCCTTTTAACATTTCCATTGGAATCTTCTGTGATGATGGAAATGTTCTCTACCTGACCTACCTGCTGTAGTAGCCACTAGAGCCACTAGCCATGTGTGACCCTTGAATACTTGAAATGTGGACCGTGCGAATGAGGAACTGAATTTTTAGTTTTATTTAATTCTGCACTGATAGGTATCCAGGAGGAAAGCCCAAAGTTCGGAGTTGACCACATACAGGTTGTGTGATCTTAGGGAAGGGATTCCCACTTTCTGAGCCTTTGTTTTCTGTATGAAAGAACAGCAGGAATGGGAGTGATGCCAGCCAGTCACAGGGTTGGCACAGAGTTCTCACGGAAGGTGCCTGTGATGAATTTTGGCCACTCCTCTCCAAACCTAAGGTGACCTGTTGGCCACTCTTCACTGAGACACATGTTTGTCCCCCTCCAAGGCTGGGGCAGAGAAAGAGGTCAAGAAGGAAAAACCATAGTAGCTGGGGAGTAGAGTTGCCTGGTGCAGAGACGAACAGGTTGAGGTGGACCTCAGCATCCTGCCACTTGGGCCAGGTGTGTTTCGGAACCCGAGAGGGCGCAGGAGGTTTCCTTCTCCAGAGATTCCTGTGGGTTGCCCCTTTGATCACTGTGGCTTGCCTTCATACTGAGGTGTTGAGGCCTTTCCCACATAAACCCCAGAGTGTACATTTAGCATGTTGACTTCAGAGGCAGAGACGGCTGAAGTTGAATTTCCTTCTGATGGCACTGATCTACATAACCTCTGTGAGCTTCAATTTTCTCGTCTGTCATAATAGAACCTACTGCAAAGAGTCACGTGCAGATGATTAACAGATAAAAAGTCAAGAATTTTCTAGTACAATTCCTGGCCCGCAGATGCTGGCTGTGTCCTATGTTGGAATCTTGCGACTCCCCCTTTAGGACTCGGGCGTCCTTTCCCCGGCTGCTGAGTGTTTGCTGCTGACACTGAAAGCTGAGTCCTTTCCCATAATTGCCCTCTGTGGAAGGGGAGGTACCTTGCCCAAGATGACACCCCTTGTCTGGGGGCAAGGCTATTTGATGTCAGGGTACAAGCTCTGCTACCCTCGCCTCAACTCTGGGCAACTCAGAGGGGCTCTCCAAGGTGTAGAGCTCCTTGGGTGACCAGCTGAGGCCTCTGTTGTGACTACACAGTAGCTCAACTCCTCCCTCTACCTTATCCTGTTTCTGTTATTCCTTTATAGGTGATGGTCCCAAGAGCCCTCTGTATTAGGCATCTTGTTGGAAATGTCCTCTCCTTCTGAATTTGTTTCCTGGGGAAGCTGATCTAAAATGGAGAATATGCTTTTCCTTCCTCCATTTGAGATTTGCTGTTGTAATTGTTCTAAGTTCTTTTTTTTTTTTTTTATGTTTATTATTTTGAAAGAGAGACAGAGCATGAGCAGGGGAGGGGCAGAGAGAGAGGGAGACACAGAATCCGAAGCAGGCTCCAAGCTGTCAGCAGAGCCCGACACGGGGCTTGAACTCAGGAGCCATGAGATCATGACCTGAGCTGAAGTCGGGCACTTACTTAACCAACTGAACCATCCAGGCGTCCCCTAAGTTTTCTTGTTTTTTTGTTTTTCTAAATGTTTATTTTTGAGAGAACTAGCTGGGGAGGGAGGGAGGAAGAGAGACAGACAGACAGACCTGGAGACAGAGGATCTGAAACGGGTTCTGCTGACAGAGAACCCGATGTGGGATTTGAACTCACGAACCATGAGATCGTGACCTGAGCCGAAGTCATATGTTTGACTGAGATATCCAGGCTCCCCCTTTCTAAATTCATTTAACCTAGAGTAAACTCCTTTCTTTCTGACTCCAAAACCTACTCACGGGCCCTAGCCACACTTCTCCACAGCAGGAATAGCAGCACTTCAGTTTTCTCTTTAAAAGCTTCCATTTGTTCCTCCATAACCCCCAAAGTTAAGTCACACCTCTTTGGCATGGCCTTCCAGGTTCTTTCTAAGCTGATTCCGGTGGATCTTTCTAGAATCATTTTATCTGATTCTTTATCTGTTTATCCTAAGCCCCATCCTCACTGAACAACAAGCGGTATGTGCTCATGTCCTTGTACGTGCCGTCTTTCTCTGCCTGAAGTTTACTTTTCCCATTTTGTCCTTTCCTTTCTTCTTGGTCAGAATTCTTCTCAAATTCAGAGTCAGTCAACCTTATTTGTAGTGCAGCATATATGTTGGCTATTTATATGGTCTCCCTTTACCCCCTTCTCGATGCATCTTGTTACAACACTTGCCTCAGTATATCAAAATGTATCAGTGTCCCCTCACCACCTTCCCATTGTACACGCCTCTTCTTTGCACTTCCTGCCCAACCAGTGACTGCCACTTACTAGGTGCTCGGTTTATGAAAGATTCTCAGTTCACAGATGGTGTTCGATGCATAGAAGGCCTTTAATTCTTAATAGCGGCTTGATAAATAGTAGCGGAGGAAAAAAAGACAAGGGAAGAAGGTATTTCAGTTAGGATATACTGGCTATACTTCAATAATAAATGATCCCAGCCCACAGCAAACTGTAACCACAACGGTTTGCTTTTATCCATGCTACATATCCATCAAGGATTGGCTGTGACTTTACACTACATGGCCTTTAACCTGCTGCTTAGGCTGATGAAACAGCCTCTACCTGGGAAACAGGTGGTCTGTGGAACAGAGAAAACAATAAGGATTTTAAGCTTTCATCTGGCAATGACACATGACTGTCCATGTTGAAGGGAACACAGCGAGTCCCATGACGATTCCTGAGTTCAGTAGGATGCAGGTGTCTCACGTTCCATCTTGCAGGCTGCCAGAAATCAAGCTTCCTATCTGCCACTAGGACAGGGATGTCTGATCCTCCCCCAGGGAGAAGCACCCCAAGTCACATGGCCAAGCCTAACCTCAACGGGGTGGGATGCGTTAGACCTGTACCAGTATTTTGAACACTATTACAAAATACACAGAATGAAGTGGAGAACACAGGTGGCATCCCAGGCTAACTGCCCAAGGGTCTTTTGGAGTCAGTTTGCAGAATGTATGACCACTGAAGGTATGAGAATGAAGTTTTGCATGGTGCATCTGCTTTGTTCCCGGAAACTCCCTCTTGGGAGTGTTGCCAAAGTTTCTGCTGCTGATGCTAGTGATGAAAGCCAAAGCATTTCCAGTCGGCCCATTGGTGGCCTGTATGCACGACTTCACTCTGCCTCACAAGCAGTCGATGGACCATGGAGACATTTGATGGATGGCTGCTTCATGTAATTTCTGGGCCTGTAACTTGTTTGGAACTGTCAGGCCAGACAGCATGACTACTGTACCATCATGGCTTTGAAAAATGCCCTTTTAAAGACTTGTTGCAATCAGTCACAGGGTAGAATAAATAGAGAAGGGAGCTGGGAATTGTGGCAAGACAGATCTCGTGGTTTGGAGATGGAATTCAAAGCTTGCACCTTTCTGCAGGCAGCTGAGAGGAGAGAGGAGGCACTGATGGATGGCTGCCTTGCTCTCAGGCTTTCCTGCTCTGACCTGAAGATGCACAGCTTTGCTGGGTGGAGGAATCCAAGGGGTGATGCATAGGAAAATGACCTTCAGAAACCTGACCCCGTGTCTTCCTGGCTCTGTGGGTTTTCTCATACTGTCCACTGCCACTCTCTTCTAGTATTTCCCTAATTCCTCCTGGCCTGACTCCTGATTCCAGTTCCCTTCTTGTTCTCAGATTTGGTATTGCTGCTCCAATGGAGCAGCATTTGGATCCGACTTAATTTGGATTTATTTGGATCCGATTTAATTCACTTTGCCTTCAGCCTTCAGGGATGTGTGCCTTGCCTTTGGCTGTAGGCTGCTCAGGCACTCAGCATCTCCTTTGGTGGTCCAAGACCTCTCGCTGCCCTGTATCCTTGGGGATACTTCATGACTTCGGTGTGGCTCCCCTGAGATTACCAGACCCCTGGAGCCTAAGGCTGTGGGACACTACAGTCATTTTAAAAAGGGATCCATTTTATAACGTTCCTTCTTCCAGGACTGGGATATACCATGAGTGAGGACCATGCAAGGTGGTACAGGCTTCTAGAACTGCATTGAATAAGAGAGGGTATTTTACTTGTGACAGTTTGGAGAAGTTTGGGTGTGGGTTTTGTTTCTAGGGGGATAATATTGTGTGCCAAGCTCAACGGGCAAAGCGAGGGCAGAAGGAGGATCTGAAAGGAATGCCTGTGCCCTACAGCATCTGTGAAGGATCCTGAGGTCAGCAGTGTGGAGGAAGGACAGCAGCTTGGAGCAAATCCATGTGTGGTGACTGGGGGGCATGACTTCTGTTGTCTGTCTGGTTCATGGGTGGTACAGGCACAGGAATGAGAGTTTAAAGGATGTTTTGCCATTTCAGGACTAGTCTTTTTTTTTTTTAATTTTTTAAATGCTTAAGTTTGAGAGAGACAGAGTGTGAGCAGGGGAGGGGCAGAGAGATGGAAACAGAATCCAAAGCAGTCTCCAGTGCTCTGAGCTCTGAGCTGTCAGCACAGAGCCCAACACGGGTCTCGAACTCATGAGGAATGGGATCATGACCTATGCCGAAGTCAGACACTCAGCTGACTGAGACACCCAGGTGCCCTTAGAACTTGATATTCTTGATTGCCTTTTATGTTGCATTAAAACAAAGATCTTGGGGCACCTGAGTGGCTCATTCGGTTAAGCATCTGACTCTTGATTTCAGCTCAGGTCATGATCTCATGGTTCGTGGGTTTGAGTCTTGCATTGGGCTCTGTGCTGGCACGCAAAGCCTGTTGGGGATTCTCTCTCTACCATCCCCCCCTCCCCAGTGCCCCTACCCCACTTGTTGTCTCTCCCTATCAAAAATAATACTAAAAAAAAAAAAAACCTTAAAAAAACAACCCCCCCCCCCCCCCCCCCCCCCCCGCCAAAGATTCAGACAGTTCTGGCCTGTATCATGTAAAGGCCTTTCACTTGTAACGGAGAAATCACCGTTTCTTAGAGAAGGAAAGTAATGGGATGAAGCAGTGATGGGGCTGGGTGTGCCATTCCTTGAAAGATCAGAAAAGGAGCAGACAGGCTCTTGAGATTTATTATAGAAAATATCTTGTCATTCACCTGTTGACCAGAGTAATTGGCAGCTCAGGTGCTACTGGACTGTGTAGGTGATAGACACAAGTTAATGTATGTACCTAGTGCATTAGTTTGCGCAGACTGCCGTAACAAAATACCACAGCCTGGGTGGCTTAAACGGAAACTCCTTTCCTCCCAGTTCTGGAGGATAGAAGTCTAAGATCAAGGTGTGGGCAGGTTTGGTTTCTCCTGAGGCCTGTCTCCTTGGCTGACAGATGACCACCGTTTTGCTGTGTCTTCACATGATCTTTCCTCTCTATGCATGCAGCCCACGTCTCTCTTTGTGTTTGGATTTTTTTCTTCTTACAAGGACACCAATCAGATTGGATTAGGGCCCATTATAACGGCTTCATTTTAACTTAGTCACCTTTTTAAAGGCACTGTCTCCAAATACAGTCACATTCTGAGGTCCTAGGAGTTAGAGCCTCTGCGTATGAATGTTGGGGGACACAATTCAGTCTCTCGCAGTGAGGCAGTATAGGACTGCATTCTGGAGGACTGACGTACCCAACTGCAGTGACACCTGTTCTTCTGGACAGGCACTACTGTCCTGGATAGTATCTACTATCTGGATAGTATATACTATCTACTGGATACAGTCTCCTCACCATTGTTGGCATCCCTCATAGATGGGCAACACAGTGTTCTCCTGATGGGGGGTTCCCAGAGTGGCAAGGGGACTGAGATCCAAGTCAGAGGGGAGGGGACACTGAGTATTGGGGATGGGTCCCTTCGAGGAGAAAAGACCGGAGAGGACATTGTAGTTGTCAATAGAGTTTTGACAAGCTGCCTTGAGGGTTTGTTCCTGAAAGATATCCTGGGACTGATACGGAAAAGTCCTGGGAAGCAAATTTTAACTCAACATAAGAAGGGAACCTTCAAGTGGTCAGAAACCTCTGAAAATACTAGGGATTGTTTCAGAAGACTAGAAATTCTTGGGCGCAGGGTATGTGTAAGCCAGAGGACCTCATAGTGGGGATTTTGCATAGGGGATGCCTGAGTCACCCTGGGGAATTAGGCTGGATGCTGTGAAGGTGTCTCCCAACCCTGGGAAACTGCATTTCCACGCACTTTGTATACTGTTGAATACCACACAGGTCAAAGTGTCCCTAAGGTTTTCACCATCAGGGTAAAAGGATGGACTAATTTCTGAACATTAGGTTCCTTGGCTGATTGAGCTTTTTGATAACATTGTATTTTCTAGTTTGTTGTTGAATTGCAATGTTCATTAGAGGCTGTATGTGGGCGTGTGTGTGTGTGTGTGTGTGTGTGTAAGTGAGCCAAGTGAGATTTAGCTCTGACCTTTGTTATTTTCACTCTGAAAACATGTGTAAGGTATCTAGTAAGTGTCAGGCATGGTGAGCCAAGGTTGTATCCACCCAGAGGACTGCTGTCTGGTGGGAGAGCTGGTCACTTTGTAAATGAGGTGTCTGGATACAGGTGCCAGTGACAGTTTGGGGATCACAGAAGGTTCTGGCTATGTTTGCAGCAGTCAGGGGAAGGTGGGGTTGAAGTGGTAGTGTCAGAATGACCTTCCAAAGAATTTTAAAATTTTCAGGGTGGCAAAGAAGAGCAAGAGAATAGCATGTACACAAAGTCTGGGATGAGAATGTCTACGTGAGGTTCTGGGCACCCAGAGCAGCTGTGAAGGTGCAGAATCCATTCTCGTGATGGGGTGGAACCTGGAGCTAGAGCAGTTGGCAGGTGCAAAGTTGTGACGGACTTGTACGTGCCGGCCTGAGAAGAGGCACGGCAGATGTCCTAAGAATGTCTCCAGCTCTGGATCTGAGAGTGGACGCCAGACAGGACAGCATTTCTATGAAAGTCTATAATTGTATTCCTAGCGCCACCCCACTTAAGCAGTTTCAGTTGCATATTTGATTCACATGGGAATGTTTTGGAGGCATTGTTTACCACCTCTCGTACTAACACTGAATCCTACCAGTGCTGCATTCGTGTGCCCAGTGCTGAAATGAACATTATCCGTGCACTGTCCTGTAATCCTCACGACAACCCTAATCAGGTAAACACTGATACTGCCCTGTTACACAGAGAGGTTAAGTACCTTGCCCATGTTCTCACAGCAGCCTGTGGCAGAGCCAGGGTTCTCCCTGGTGCTGGAGCCTGTGGTCATAACTGCTGCACTCCCTCTCCAGCTCTCTGCAACGTACACCTGCAAAGACAGGGTGACTTGGGGAGCTTGCTGGTCCCTGGGGCCACATCCAGTGACAGGCAGCAGAGCTGAGATGCCAAGCGATCCAGGGGCATTAAGCATCCCTGGGAACAAAAGGTGACAGAAAATCACCTGTATTTACCAGAATGTTTGTCGGTGGGGGGGAAGCTGTGCAGGATGGGAAGCAACACTTTGAATGGGATACAGAGAGAGGCCAACAGGCCATCTCAATTAAGAAAAAGCAAACCCTTAAAGCCACCTTTTAAGGAGAGGGGTCAGAGCAGTTGCGGGGTTCTGCTCTAGAGAAAGGGATGTGAGTTTGGGCTGGGGCCAGAGTGCACAGGAGAGGTCAGGAGAGGCAGCCTGTAGCCACTAGGTCGTTGCTCAGGCAGCTCCCTGCTTGTCCTCTATATAAACTTGGACAAATGTTTAAAGAACATCGGTATGAAGAAGTGCCAAGTAACCAGTTGGCCTGGGGTGCCCACATGTCTCCTTTTCTCTTGGGAAGGCAGATGATGACATTGGGAAGTGAAACAGACTTTGTGGGGCTGGTGTGAGCTGGAAGGCAGGCCAGTGTGGGTAGCCCATTTGGCTGCCAGCAGAGCGTCCCTTGGTGTGTGTGTCAGGAGGGGACAGGCTGATGTGGTCGTCCATCTGGAGCGTGTAGCCAGCAAGCACTGGGGAGGAGGCGGCTTTGGGTTCCATCAAAGTCATGATGTGTAAAATAGGTCAAAGTTATTCAAGCATCAGAAGCTGAGAAATGAACCCTGTTTGGGAAGCTGGCTCAGTTTGGAGGTGTAGGGCGGTCTTCAGATAGGGCCGGGACTGGTCCTAGAGACTCAACGTTGTGGAGCTCTCAGTAATCATCATGGACAGAAACGGTTCTCAGCTTGAAGCTGCCGATGACAGGGTCAGAGTATCATTTCTCCTTTCAGAAGAGAGAGGCTGAGAGGTGGTGGGGACCCTCCCTCTGCTGTGATGGCCTTTGCTTTGTGTCATCTTGCCACAGCTGGGCATTCTTCATACCCTTGGGCATCAAACAGTCCATTTATATCTTGGTCTTAGCTTTAAGTAACTACCTCCTGGGTCCAGGGTAGCCACATTGCCACTTCTCCGAAAACAGGCCCCAGGTAGGCTGAAGTCAAAGTCTTTAACTGCTTACCTCCTGGCGTCTTTGCCTCCCACTACCTGGCCTATTCCTGTCCTTGCTCACCTGGCTCTGATATCCACCCCATTTGGGGCTTGATGACATGACTGGGGAGACCATGGAAGGCCGGAAGTGCAAGGTCTATTTGCCTTCTTTGTGTCTGAAGACTCTTGTGGGAATCTCCCTCTAGTGCAAATATTGGGTTCATTGCCCCCAATTCCAGAACTTTCCAAACTCCTATGCCACCCACTCCCTCATTAGTGTGCTGATGAATTTACAAAGTTTACTCACATAAAATATCTCCTAAGATGGACTTTGCTTGTTGCTTACCCAATATCCTTTCTTAACACTCTGCCTCAGTAAAAAATCCTGAATTTGTTTGGATAACGTGTCGAGCTTTAAATTTTTTTTTTTAATGTTTATTTTTGAGAGAGAAAGACCGACGGAGCACTAGTGGGGGAGGGGCAGAGAGCAAGAGGGAGACACAGAATCTGAAGCCATTCCAGGCTCTGAGCTGTCAGCACAGAGCCCGATGTGGGGCTTGAACCCACCACCAGTGAGATCATGACCTGAGCCAAAGTCGGATGCTCAACTGACTGAGCCACCCAGGTGTCCCTTTAAAAATTTGTTTTTTTAATGTTTATTTTTGAGTGAGACCGAGCACGAGTGGGGGAGGGGCAGAGAGCTAGAGGGAGACACAGAATTGGAAGCAGCTACGAGCTTTAAAGCTACATGTCCCAGCCACCTTTGTGGGATGAGGCAGAAGGAGCCTGTTGGTGTCCAAGAAAGCTCTCTAAATGGAGGGCCAATGGCTGGCTCCTACCCCTTTGTCCTGTGCTCTGCTGCTTGTTGACCAGAACAGGGCCGCCATCCTGAAGGTGGAGCAGTCGCCTGTGACAACGAGGATATCAGGGGGAAGAGATCATTGTGAGACCTCAGCCTGAAGTCTCAGACTCCATGCCAGCAGCCATTTTTTTTTTTTTTTACCCTTATGCCTCTTGTTATGTGAGAAAAATGAAACCCCAGTTGTTGAGGGCATGCTATTTTGGTTTCTGTTAGAGCTGAGTGCTGGTGTTAAGGTTGGTATCTAGTAACACTGCTTCTTTTATCTGAATCCCTTAACTGTGTCTCCTCCATTAGGCATAGGCCTGAAAGGACTCTGGAGGATCAGCTAGGGCTCCTGGAACTCCCCCAACGCAGCCTTCTCACATCCAAGAAGGCTCACGGAAAACAGACCAGGAACCTGTCACCCGGCCCTGGTCCCGTGCCTGCCTGGGAGGGTGACTTACTCCTTTCACCTGAATTCAAATACATTCTTAGATTGCAAGGGATGAGTAGGCTCCAGGTTGGGTTTAGGCAAATGAAACAGGTTCTTATCTTGGGAGGGGAAAGTGCAGCATGTTCTGTAGGCACGTGTGCAGCTGTGACAGCTGTTGTGCCTTCAACAGACTGAGGCATGTTCAGGGCATGCCCCCTAGGCCTCTGTCTGTAGCCTCTCCGATCTGGACCTGGCAAAGGCAAGGTTTGCATGAGAGGAGTGTCCCCTCTCTGGCTCACTTCATCAGGCTCTTAAAATTTCTTTTGAGTAGATATTTACTGTGTGTGCTTGGTTTCGTAGTGCTCAGAGTACGTTTTTTTTTTTTTTTTTTTTTTAATCTTTTTTTATTTTTGAGAGAGTGAGAGAAAGAGTGTGAGTGGGAGAGGAACAGAGAGAGAGAGAGGGAGACACAGAATCCAAAGTAGGCTCCAGGCTCTGAGCTGTCAGCACAGAGCCCTACACAGGGCTTTGAACCTACTAACCATGAGTTCATGACCCGACTAAAGTCGGATGCTTAGCCGACTGAACCACCCAGGTGCACCCCTCAGAGTAAGTTTATGCTCAGTTATCTTTTGAGTCTGGTTTGGTCAGTGGCCTGAGGGTATCTGGTCAACTTCAGGGCCTGGTGTTGGATGGACATGAGCTGAACTGCCCAACACACCTGTGTTCAAATTTTGCCTCTATCACTTAACCCTGAGGGGGTGCCTACGGTGGATTCTTTGGTGAAATGCACCTCATCAGTTTAAAAAAATACTTTTTATTTTGGGGACAGAGACAGCAAGTTTGGGAGGAGAGCAGAGGGAGAGAGAAACTCAAGCCAGCTCCATGCTCATTGGGGATCTCATGGCCCTGGGATCATGACCTGAGCCAAAATGAAGAGTTGGACACTCAACTGACTTTTAGAATGAGTGGAGGAGAGGCAGAAAGAGAGAGAGAGAGAGAGAGAGAGAGAGAGAGAGAGAATATCTCAAGCAGGCTCTGCACTATCAGCCCCAGTGCGAGGCTCATGACCTGAGCTGAAATCAGGAGTCCAAGGCTTAACTGAGTGGGCCACCCAGGTGCCCCCTAGACCTTGTCATCTTTAACAGGACTCCTGTGCTCATGAGGGGAAGTACACCTTTGATACATAAATGGCGAACCATTCTAGCTTTGATTCAAAATGTGTCCTGGTTCCTTTAAAATCTCAAAACCTAATTAGGTTTAATTTAATTGCAAATAAGCGTCTGCCGCATGGCTCCTCTAGGAGAGAGCAGTGCCTTAGATTCGCAGCACCCTTAGGGCAGGCTGCTCTCATTGATCAGTGGGGATGGTGGGGAACAGGGCGGGTGAGGTGGGGAAAAAATACTTGCTGTGTTCAAATCATCGATGCTCAATGCGGTTCCTCTTTTGTTACAGAAATCTTTTTTTCTATGAATATAGAAGTAACAAGTACTCATCGCACACATGTAAATAGTAGGAGAGTGCCTGAAGGGAAAAGCAAATCTTGGGCAACTCTCCCTCTCCAGTGCATCCACTGTGGCCTGTTTGTGCTTCCAGTCCTCTTCCTGCATATAAAAACACACATGCACTGGCATTCACTCATACATACAGACACACGTGTTCTTAAAAGGGATCATGGTATCTGTAATTTCTACATGTTTTTAAAAAAATTATTCTTATTTTTACTTTAGGGAGAGGGGCAGAGCCGGGGGAGGGGCAGAGGTAGAGGCAATATTAAGCAAGTTCCACGTTCAGCCTGGAGCCCCATGCGGGGCTCCATCCCACAGCCTTGGGATCATGACCTGAGCCAGAACCGAGAGTCAAATGCTCAACTGACTGAGCTACTCAGGTGCCCCTACATTTTTTTCTTTTGAATACCTTTCCCCAGTGGTTCATAAAGCTCTAATTCTTTAATTGGCTGTGCTGTATTGCATCCATTGTCTGGATGTACTGTGATTTATTCAGTACTTAGTTGTATGTTTAGAATGTTTGATTTTTTTCCCCCTCTTTGAAACAGTGAAAGATGACTAACCTTTATGTGTGTGTGCATGTATTTCCATGGGACTAATTCTTAAAAGTGGAATGAATGGGCCAAAAGTCATGTGCATTTCAATTTTTTTTAAAGTTTATTTTGAAAGCATGCATGTGCATGTGAGCGGGGGTGGGACAGAGAGAGAGACTCCCGAGCAGGTTCTGTGCTCTTAGCGTAGAGTCTGATGTGGGGCTCAATCCCACAACCCTGAGATCATGACCTGAGCCGAAATCAAGAGTAGGATGCTCAACTGAGCCACTCAGGCGCCCCTCAAATTTTGATAAATATTGCCAAATTTCTGAGTCGGGGGTAAGAGCAATGTCCACTCTCACCAGTGCTGTAATTGTTCCCAGCTTTTTCAGCTCTCAGTTGTGGTACTTAATCTTCACTAATCCAGCATTTGATAAATGATATCTCATAGTTTTAATTGAAGTTTTTTATTTGCCTTGCGTAAATTCTTTTCTGTAAACTGCCTGTTCACATCCTTTGCATTTTTCTTTTAGGTTACTGGATTTTTGTGTTGATAGGCACTCCTCACATATTAAGTTTTGTCCCATAGATTGCAGATGTTTCCCCCCACTTCTGTTTGTCTTTCGGTCTTGTTTATGGTATCTTTTGCAATACAACCCCTCCCCTTTTTTTTTAAAGCGAAATTAAACATGTTAATGTGTGAGTTTCATGACCTCCTCAAAACTGGGAGTTAGAAGTCCGAGGCTGAATCAGGCTGTGAGCCCTTGGGCAAATCACTCAATCTCTCTGAACTGTAGTTCCTTGAGTTGCAGAAATAATCATACCTAAGGGGAATGTTGGATTGATCATGGAAAATGATGGCCCCGGGTACATCCAGAGATAGTAGGCAAATTCTCATTGCCTGCTTTTTTTCATTGCTGTACCAAGAAGGCCAAGATTGAGTTCCCCTGTCTGGGGGAATCTGTGTCCTTTACAGCCTCAGTGTCTCCAGTTCCTGCCAACGGGCTTTCTCTGTGGGGCTTTGCCTCTGTGCTCCTGTCTGTGTCCACAGTTGGGGACTCCAGCACCACCAGCTGCCTGCTCACCTACCTCTGGGACACAGGGCGTTTACCGCTCAGGATGAGTTTGACAGGAGGGCTGGCAGATGGCCACCGATCTGGAGGTCTGAGACAGGATGGAGTTTGGAGCTCTTCCCTCAGTCTTGCTTTCCTGCCAGGAGGAATCCTGTCTGTCCTTTGGTACCCTTGGCAGTGTTAGGGCTTGATGGGCTGGCCACAGGTGCAGGCAAGATATGGAGAGACCTGAGGGTGACCAGGGAGAGAGAGAAACTCAGCCACAGGGGGAGCAGGAGAGAGAGAGAGAGAAAGAGATCCAGAGGAGAAGGACAGACTTGAGGTTTGTATGTGTGTCCTCATGCGAGTATTGTCACAGGAAAGAGGGAGGGTGGGGAGGAGGAGGACCACAGTGTCAGTGCCTGTGCAAGACTGTGGTGGGCAGAAAAGAGGAGAGAGACTCCGTTTCACTGAAAAGAGGAAAAGTAGTGGAGAAGGGGATAGAAAGGGAGAGAGGAAAGGGCAGAAAGGGAATTGCACTGAAAAGCCTTGGGATCCCGACAGAGATCCTCCTCTAGTGCAAAATTTTAAGGGGATGTCAGAAAACTTGACAGTCAACATAAATATTTTTATTAAAAATTTTTTTAGGTCTCCTTTTGAGAGAGAGAGAGACTGACCCTGAGACTGTGCGAGCAGAGAGAGAGAGGGAAACAGAGTCTGAAACAGCCTCCAGGATCTGAGCTGTCAGCACAGAGCCCTATGCAGGGCTCGAAATGGTGAACTGTGAGGTCATGACCTGAGCCAGAGTTGGATGCTTAACCGACTGAGCCACCCAAGTGCCCCAAGATAAATATTTTAATACAACTAAATCAAATTACTGGCAGCCTGTTTTAGTAGTCTTAGAGCAGGAATGGATTAATGTGACACCAAGGAGGGAGGTACAAGTGCAGGGTCCATCTTGTCTTCATGCAAATTTGATTCTTTGTTCATCATGGATTTTTTGCGTCAATTTTGATATTAAAAATATTTCATTAAAACAGTGTTTACTCTGGGGTGCCTGGATGGCTCCGTTGGTGGAGCATCTGACTTTAGCTCAGGTCATGATCTCATGGTTTGTGGGTTCAAACTGCAGGTCTGGTTCTGTGCCGACAGCTCAGAACCTGGAGCCTGTTACAGATGCTGTGTCCCTCTCTTTCTCTGCCTCTGCCCCTCCCCCACTTGGGCTCTCTTTCTCTCAAATGTAAATAGACATTAAAAAAAAAGTAGCAAAAACACTTCTTAGTACTGAGTTTTTTGGTGCCTCCTTAAATTTGTGCCTTATTGACCTTACCTAGTTCCTCCCCTGAAAGGCGACACAGAGGCAAATACCCTGGGTGAAAGGGAGCCAGCGGGGTTGAGGGTCTGATGGAAAGAGAGGAGAGGAGCTAGATGGGGAGAGAGGGAGTAAGCGGGCCGGAGGAGGGAGGGCAGAGAGAGGTGGAGGTCAAGCAGGTGTGAGATGAGCCCAAGATGGAGAGACATGGCTGTGCGGAGGGAGGAGAAGCTGATGAAGGCAGAGGGAGCATAGCGGAGAGACTATGACAGTCCAGAGGGAAGGAGGCAGCAGATGGGGACAGGGTAACACTGAGTAAGTAGAAGGAGAGGAGAGAAGGCCCAGGAGCATGTCTATCCCTCAGGCAGAAGCTAAGGGCAGAGACAGAAAATTTCCTTGTGGGCAGTGCAGTCCTCCAGCCTGTGGCTCAGCAGTGCCTGAGGTTTTCAGGGAAAAGGGGGTGCTGTGGGTGCAGCTGTCCCAGGTGGAACTTACCCTCCTCTCCCCCAACCCTTAGACACCTAGCTCATTTGCAGACCCCCTTGGAAAGGAACTAAGAGTGAAGGGGTCTGACGGTCCTCAGGAGGGAACAGGGGAAACTTTCAGCTTGGGGTTAGAACCATCAGATTCTGGAAGAGAGGACCTCTCTCAGTGCTGGTGTGGAATGACTTCTACTGGGGGATATTAAGTTTGCATTTACTTGTTCTGGGCATCTTTGTGATTTCGGTATAATTGCACAGACCTCTTCGCTTGTCATGTGTTCATGTTGCTAAAGGAGTCAACTATGAGGTGACTTATAAAAGTTGACCAGCTCGGGAGGTTGGCACAGTGGTTGTCCCCAGCTACAGGTGAGGAAACTAACCTCTGGAAGAGTGACAGGGCTTGCACACAGTCCGTTGTAAGAGGCAGAGCCTGGAGTCCAGCCCACCAAGTCTAATTCCACAGGTCCACGTTCACTTCTAGTTCAGTGCTGGAGGTCTGCCAGGCACCATATGCTGAGGACAGCAAGCCAGAGGGCACCGTGGTTTATGATGCAGACACTTCTGTCGACTTACATCCCGATATCCATCCCTGTTCCTAAATACCCACTTCTGGATTTTTTTTTCTCATGTGTGTTTTTCCTTTCCTGTAGATACAGACCATAGGACATGGGTTATTGGTTAATCATAGAATTATAACTTCCATAAGATACTGCCTGTCCCTCCCTGATTTAATACTGCTCCAAAGAGGAGCAAAGCGAATGGAGGTAACACTTCTGAATGTCCAATGTTCTCCTGCATAAATTTGACCTAAAAGGTAGGAATTATCACTGTATTTTACAGATGTAGAAAGTGAGGTGAGAAGAGTGTTAAGTAATTTGTAGTCAGAGGGTAGGGCTGGGGTTTGAACTTGGGTCCATCTGAATCTGTATTTGGTGTTGACTTCCTTGTCTCTCCCTCTGTCTCCTAAGAACCAGACACTCCTGGGCTTTTGTGTACATATTCTAAGACCATGGCACTTAGCACTCTTGTAGTAGTATTACAGTGGGACCAGCCAAGGAAAAGTTACACAGGTTATAAAGGGGAAAGATGCAATGGTCACAGTGGAACCATCATTATTCCTTCACGGAGTAGGACACAGGTGACCGTAGAGGGATGTGTACATAAAAGTCTTATATAGAACACAGAATGTGGTCCTTTTCCTTTAAAAGATCATATGCCCCATAACTTGTGTGTAAATGCTTTAAGATGCCTGTCTAGCCCCCTATTTCCACATCCCCTGTACTGTTTGACATGCAAAGTGTCATATTCAAAAGCAAATTAGTCTGAAATGAATCCTCTTTTAAACCCTTTTTATTTCCAAAATCCAGATTTAGAATTTAGGTTCATTAATATGCACAAACACTGCTTGGTTAAGCCTGTTTTAATTTCTCTGTGTGCTTTGTAAATAGGGATTACAAAGACGTTTGAATTTTCATGGCAGATTTTGGAGTAGTGTATACATTCGGGCCATTATCACATAATAAATAAATAACCCCCTGAAACTCAGTGTTGATGGTACCATCCCCAGAATGTTGATTTTTATTCTCCTCATCTCATCATGTGGATATGTGGCTTCATTCTCAACTTGATGGGGGTCTGAATGTGGCTGAAAAATGATGCTCTGCCTTTTGATGTCCATTTGGTGGGCATATGCCAGCCTTAGCACTGAGGGGAATGAAACCTCAGCTTGGCTCCTGAAGCTGGGCTTGGAAGAACACCCCGTTTATTAAATCTTTCACTAAATGGTGACAGTTGTAGGCATTAGTTACTCAGTGTTTGCCAAATGAGCTGGAAGTACAGGCTTTCTTGTTATATGCAGATAACAGAGCAACGGGACTTGTCGAGGAAGGTTCCAGCCATCAGAGTGGGTGGCTAGGAGTCAAAATAGGGCGGTGCCATGCAGAAACTGGGTCCTCAAGAACTCCTTTCCTACAAATGAGGGACAAGATGCATTTTCCCATGATGCAGCTTGGCACTGTGCTTTTAATCATTACCTCTGCATCAGGTTCTTGGGAGAAGGAAGTGTGTCCAGTTGGTAATAAAAGAAACAACAATAACTAGTATGTCTTGAGCACTTGGTGTTAGACAGGGAGCTACCTGGCCTCATGTTCATTATCTTATGTAATCCTCACAACCCTGTGAGATACTTCCTCATTATTCTCATGTCACAGATAAGGAAAATAAATGCCTAAGGAACTTCCCCAAGATGACACAGCCGTAGAGAGAATTCAACCCCAGATCAGACTGTGTCAAGCCTGTTCAAGTTCTCTCTCCTGCTGTGTTTATATTGTGTCCCAAGGGCTAGTGCAGTGCAGGGTATTAGAGTAGGTGCTCAGAAATGGTTGCTGAGCGAGTGAGTGAATGAACCAGTGAGTAAAAGCAGTAGCTTTGCCTTCTCTTCTTCAGGTCATGGTTACTCTATGATACCTAGTTCAATTGATATGTTTCTGTAGAGGGTTTCCAGGCTCCAAAAAGGTAGGGTCTCTGAGCAGGGTGGCCCATTCCTAGATATGTACCCTCACCCTGCTTTGTTCTTTATCTTAGCTGTCACAGGACCTGTTTATTTGTCTACTCTTATCCCGAATGCAGGCAGACTCGAGGTTCTAACTTATTCATTGTTTTATCTATCTCCAGGGTCTAGCATAGCTCTTGGGCACAGAGAAGGTGGCAGATTTTATATTTTCTTGCACTAGCTGGTTTGAGGGTTGCTTGTTTTGAATAAAAAGCATTAATGGTAGCAGAAATCATGTCAGAGTGCTCAATGCTTTGGGGGAGAATTCCATATTTCACACACAAGTCATATAGGCATATCCACACTGATAGGTCAGGTTTTCTAGAATTTGCATTGTCACTGGGGACAATAGCGCCTCCAAGAGGGAGAAATGGGTTATTGGAGAATGAGAAGTTCATCTTATGTGAAAAGCACAGACATTGACACAGTGCAAACCAGATATGTAATTATTTGTTATATTAAAATGGGTGTGAATGGGAAAAGTATCTAAAAAGGCTCCTAAGGGGTAAATAATGGCAAAAATATTGGGAAACACTGTTTTAATGCAGAGCCTGAGACAGTGATTCATGTGAAAGTGATTTATTGAGGGAATACTCTCAGGAGAAGAATGAGGGAAACCGGGCAGGGGAAGAAAATTAAGCAGAGGAGCATTCTCAGCTGGAGACCAGCTTCAGGTCGAGCTCACTGGTTGCTCTAGAACATTGATTTATATCACAGAGTTGGTTCCATCTTGAGGCAAGTGGCCTTTTGTACCACCATGTCATCGGCCATTGGCCACTGGCTCTCCACATGGCAGTGAGAAGGGGGAGTAGCCTCCCAGGTGGCTCCTCTTGGCCAAGGACAGTTCTCTGGAGAAGGCAGTAGCAGCTGTGAGCCTTTAGCAGCCATCCCTGTGGTGGCTGGGATGCAGTGTACCCACCCAGTAAAGGGGATCTGCACACGTGCCATCAGCATCCTCTATAGTACAAATCCTTCCTCCAGTGGTTTTGGAGAAGTCCTCTGATTTTTTTTTCCCCTCTAATTTCTTTTTATCCTGGTAAAATATACATATCCTAAAATTCACCATTTTGCCTTTTTTTAAATGTTTTATTTTGAAAAAGACTGTACACATGCGCAAGTGGGGGAGTGGCAGAGAGAGAGGGAGAGAGAGTATCCCAAGCAGGCTCTGCACTGTCAGCACAGAACCCAACATGGGACTTGATCTCACAAACCATGAAATCATGACCTGAGCTGAAATCAAGAGTCAGATGCCTAACTGACTGAGCCACCCAGGTGTCCCCTACCATTTTGGCTGTTTTTTAAGCACACAGTTCAGTGGTATTAAGTACACTCACATTGTTGTGTAACCATCACCACTCACCATTTCCAGAACTTTTCTCATCATCCCAAACTGAAACATCGTACCTATGAAACAACAACTGCCCATTCCTCCCTTCTTGGAACTTCTGGCAACTTCTACTTCCTCTCTTCTACTTTTCTGTCTTCATGAACTTGACTACTTTGGGTAGTCCTAGGAGTAGAATCATACAGTATTTTGCCTTCATTGTCTGGCTTATTTCACTTAGTGTAATGTCTTTAAGGTTCATTTGTTTTGTAGTATGTGCTAGAATTTCCTTTTTAAGGATGAACAGTATTCCATTGTAGTATACACCACATTTTGTTGATCCATTCATCTACTGATGGACACTTGGGTTGCTTCCTCCTTTTTGACTATTGGGAATAATGCTGATATGAATATGAGAATGCCAATCTCCCCTTCCTCTCATCTTATGCTCAGATGCATTTTAGTCTTGGGGAGAGTACAGTGGGAGGCTCTGAGTCATTGGTGCATCCTCACTTGAGGTATAGACCTCAGTCTATCTTTGGTTATGGAGCACAATGGCTTCAGCAGAGATGGGGAGGGGTCTTGCATTTGGATAGGAAAGACTCTCCTGCTTTGGAGGGATTAGCTTGTTTTGCAAGTATTTTTAGAAAATGAATTCCTTATTCCATTTTGTAAAACATTACAAGAAGAAAAAATTAGAATGTTTCTAAAACCTCACAAATTGGACAGGTTCTGGACATTTGTTGCTTTGGGTATTTTCTTTGGGGTCTATACTTGACTCTCACCTTTGTGATTCTCCATAGCCTGCTTGATATTTAGAGTATGTAGACAGATAATCAGGCTTGGCTTAGAAGATTTTGGATGAATGAATGAATGAATAAGGGAATGCGTGAGTCCACGAGTGTGTGGAATCTGCCCTGGATTTGAACCACTGCCTGCAGCATATTCACTTGCTTTCAGAGTAATAAGCAAAGGACATCTGCCTAAGGAATAAACAGGAGGGTGGTCCATGTTTGCTTTAGGCCAAGGCCTGGACGGAAAGCAGCCTCCAGCTCTAGGGATGGCTCCCTTGCTTCTTGTCTCTGTCCTGACACGCCTAAGGACAGTGGAAAAGCAGTGCTTACCTGTTGCCTCTCTCTCAGGGGATTTCTCAAGCCGAGGGGAATGAGATCGTCCCAGCTCTTTACTCTCTTAGGAAGAAAAGGAATTTTATGAGGATAATAATAGGCTGTCCTTGATACGTGAAGAACCTGCTCAATGCTCCTGGTTAGTGGGGGCATTAATTTTGAAGAGTGTTTTTGTTCCTTTTTTTTCCCCCCTTGCAAGCGGTGAATTTATGCAACTCTGTGTTCCTAGCTGATGCAAGCTATTTGAAAATAAGGTTTAACGATGATGGTGTGATAGTGATACAACCAGTATATATTCAGTGTTACTAATGATAAAACTTTTCCTAAATGCTTTACCTGTGTTTCCTCCTCCATTGCTCATGACCCTATAAAGGCAGTGCTGTAGTTGTACCAGTTGTGTAGATGGGGAAGCTGAGATCCAAAGAGATGTGGTGTGCTCAAGGTCACACAGCTGGTAAGGGGTGGAGTTTTACAGGCAGCATTGCAATGTACCTCACAATAAGCAGGGTATTTTGCCCTAACCAATCAAAAAGGAAGAGAGTAGATTTTCAATGGTTTGTTATGGAGAAAGACCCTTTTGTAAAGGGTGCCCTTGATTTGGGGCTTGGAGGGCTAGAAGAATTTGAGGGGATGGGAAAATAGGGCAGGGCATTCCAGGGGCTTGCAGTGCGGTATCAGGGTTTATTTGGGATTCAGATGTAGCTGGACATTCAGCTTTGTGTCAGGATGGAGGGGATGGGTGGTTTGAGGATGACACAGGTGGAAAGGGAGTTTGGGGTCACACGAAGGAGAGTTCGAACGCTGTGTGTCTGCCTCCACAGGTGACCAAAGGTACGTATTTGGGAAATAGCGGCTGGAATTAAGAGGGAAGACTGTGGCCATAAAATGAAACCATGCCTGCCCTTGAAGGAGATTAACCAATCTCTCTCACTAGCCCTCATTTCTAAGAGGAGCAAATCAGGAAGCTCATCAGCTGGTAATTAGTAATTCAAGGTGACTGAACTTGTATTAATGGCCTTTGGACTGCATAGCTTCCAGAAATCCAGGACTGATTAGACATGGCGACAATTTTTATTGGAAGAATGGGAGAGCACCGTGGCTTCCTGCAGGAGGGGGTGAGGAGGGAGCTAGTTCTTTAGAGAAAGTTTCTGTGGACAGCCAGAGCGATGAGCAGTGAGCATTCCAGGGAGTGGTACAGGGTGCTCTGTATTAGTTTCCTTGAGCTGTCTTAACAAAGTACCAAAGACTGGGTGGCTTAAAACAAGAGGAATGTATTCTCTCCTCATTCTGGGGGAGAGAAGTCTGAAATGAAGCTGTTGGCAGAATAGGATCCTCCTGGAAACCCTGAGGGAGAATCTGTTTCATATCTCTGTCCTAACTTCTGGTGGCTGCTGGCAATCCTTGGCATCCTTGGATTTTAAACACATGGTTCCAATCTGTGTCTGCCTTGTCACATGTCTGTTTTCTCCTTGTGTGTCTTTGTCTCTCTTTTTTTTTTTTTAAACAAGGACACTAGTCATTGCATTAGGGCCCATTTTAATCCAGTATGACCTCATCTTAACTCATTATGTCTGCAAAAACCCTATTTCAGATAAGGACACATCCTGAGGTTCAGGTGGGCATAAGCTTCTGGTGAACACTGACCCAGCACACACTGTGAGCAAAAGCCAGAGTAGGAAGTGCAAGCTGGGTTGGGTGATAGCTTCACCAGGAAGGGCTTAGCTCGGTGAGTACGAGGAAGGAGATCCTCATGGGAATCCTCTGAGGGATCCAACTGCCACGAGTCTGAGTGTCTCACAGTTATCATCAGCACACTGTTTGGAGTTTGGAGTTGGCCACCTTTCTCAGGGAGTAACTTGATAATGAAAAACGGGCTGAGAAGGAGGATGTTTGGTGGCAGGGAGCCCAGGTGGGTCAGTATGGAAAGAGTTCACTGGAGAGGTCACTGTGGTCTGAACTAGTGTGGGGGCAGTGGGGTTGGGAAGGAAGCAATGAGGTGGGTACACTTTGGAAGGAAGACACATAGCAGGCCTTGGTGAGAGATGGGATGTGGGAAGGAGAGAGAAGGAGCATCTGAACCTGGGTGGCCAGAATAGGAAGGAAGAAAGCTCTGGTTTTATGAGAAAGATGAGGAGTTTGTGGCCATGGATGTGTTGTGTTAGTGCAGCCTCTGGGACGGCAGCTGGGAGACTTCTATCCCGCAGCTGGAGATGTGGTCAGCTGCTGGGAGATGCTTGTCTTCTCTGCTCAGCTTGAGTAAACCTGACTTGTACAGAAGTGTGAGGAGCCTCCCTGTTCTCCCAGGAGGTCGGGTGATCAGAATGTATGTAATGATAGCCACGGCCACAGATGCCCAGTGAGTGGAACAAGTCAAGGGTGCATAACAGGCTAAGATGGCAGAAGGATCTTAAACACAAATCTTAATAAATAATAAACCACAAATCTGAGTGTGTCACTCTCTGGGCTACACTCCAGTGTGAGGTGCCCATGGCCCTCAGGGTGAGGTCCAGCTCCTTAATGCACGCACAAGGTAACCTCGAGGCCCGATCACATCTTACACCATTCCATCATCCCCTCCTCACTGAAGCCTTTCTGAACCTTGTACAGTTGGAAGAACCTCTGGGCCCCCTTGCTCTGCCGTTGTGCACCTGCCACTCCCCTGGCCTGGAATCTCTTTGGCCCTCTCTCATGTCCTTCAATACCCAAGCTTGGTATCTTATGGCCTATGACAGTCTGGGCTAAGTGTCTTTTTTTCTTTTAATTTTATTGTGAGAGAGAGAAAGCCTGAGTTGGGGACAGGCAGAGAAAGGGGCGTGGGGAGAGAGAGAGAATCCCAAGCAGGCTTCACTCTGTTAGCATGGAGCCCAATGTGGGGCTTGATCCCACCAACTCTGAGATCATGACCTGAAGTTGGATGCTTAACCAACTGAGCCACTCAGGTGCCCCCTAAGTGGGTCTCTTGACAGGCCTTTCCCTCAGTAGACTGTGGGCTCCTCAAGGACACGGGCTCCCTCTTGGGCATCTCTGTGTCCCTATCTTCTCTCACAGGGATGAGCATAGTGTACGCAAGAATCAGTGGGTGAATGAGTAAATGCACGGATAGAGAAATGAAATGCCATCTATATTTAGTCCTTTTTCAGGGGTAGCTCTTAACTGTGTGTGTGTGTGTGTGTGTGTGTGTGTGTGTGTGTGCTACTGGAGAAAAAAACATTCATTGACCTTGAGGTGGTTTCCACCTTCCCCCTTGGCTCTTGCTCTGCCTTGCCATCCTGTCCTTTTCTCTCCAATGTATCAGGGTCATTAGGTCAACCTAACCATAAGATGCTCATGGGCCACCCCATTCTCATGAAGCATAAGGACTACCAGAATGTTCTCAGAAGGAAACTCTTGATCTGAGAGGTCAGGTGGAGGGCCCAAACTGTCACCTGGCAGATGCATGAATGACTGGAGTAGTCTGTGTGTTTACATGGATAGTCACAGAGTACAGGAGATGGGTGAGGAAGGGGCAGCATGCATGGTCAAGAGAGAGGTCAGTCTTTGTTTCTTTGTTGATTTTAGCCACATGGTTGGACCTTGACCTCACAGTGAGACTGGATGGCCATCCCTCAGTCTTGAAGAAGAGTTCCTCCTTAACTCTTAACATGGCAGAGCTGTTACCGCAGCATTCTTCCTAGGGAGCACCAGTCTGCTAACTGTGCTAACATTTATGAGCACTGATCATGTGCCAGGCACTGGGCGAAGTCAGCACTTTCACTTGGATTATTGCATTTCATACTTGGGGCAGGTTCTATTTCTTCACCCATTTCACAGTTAAGGAAATGTAGGCAAAGAGGGGTTATAACTTGGCCAAGCATGCACAGCTGGTAAGTGCAGATAATGCCTGAAGTGTCAACTCCTATGGGTAATACTTTTCTGGGCCTATAGACTCGGGACTTTTCAAATTGGGCTGAGGAATGATCCTGCCTGCATTTTAAGCAGAAAATTTGATCATGGTTTTAACATTGCTGGACGATGTTCCATGACGACAAAGTCTTTGGTTGGTAGGTTTGGGTTTTAAGTGGTCTCAAAAGTGTATAAAGTTCTGTCCAGACATTTTCCCTATGTGGTTCAAGTTGGATTCGGTTGGGTAAGCAAAATCCATAATGAGAAATATTAGTGTTCCTAGATCTTTATCTTAAATCATAACATTTGGTACGGTGGCTTTAATTTACATATCAAAGTTACTGAAAATGAAATGATAAATAAGTCATGAAGGCAAAAATGGCTAAAGATAGAAGAATAATAAGGCCTGATGCTGCATGTATTTAAAGTCAGAAGCCAGTATTTCCATTCCGATGACCATTGCTATCAACTACGTGTTTCTATTCCCAAGTAAAAACATGGGCACCAAAACATACTTTTTGAGATTTTGTTGTTCCCTTTGAACCCTTTAAATTGTCAAAGGAAAGAGCAAAAGTGCTTTGCTAATGGATGGCTTTCACTTGTACTCAGCTGGGTATTTTATCTTGTACTTATGTGATGATGTTTCAAGTCTTGTTTAACCTTTTGATTGACTATGTGATCTTAGGAGCTGTAATCAGCTCTCTTTCTCGACTTGTCTGGATGCTGCTCTTCATTTCAGGTCGTTCTGTTTCGATTGCTATGATTGTTCTGGGCAAGGCTCATCTGGGTTCAATTCATGCTGATGTATGAGGGATTTGTCCACCTGAATTAGAATGAGATACTATTTTTATGACCTCTTAGGAACTTCACACTTACTGTGGTCCGCAGATTTCTGGGCAGACTCCAAATTGCCAAGCCACACCTTGCCTTACATCTTTTTTCATAAGTTTTCATCAGCTTATTCTCAATGTCTGCTTATGTGCCAAAGTGCTCGACTTCTCAGCAAGAGTTTGTTTCTCTTACTTGGGCCTCTTCAGAGAGGATGGGCTCCTGAAGGGCAGTGATCTCCAGAAACAAAAATCACTGAATTGAGTTCCTGAAGAGAAGTGTAAGCAGATGATTTCACTCATTTTTTTTTATTATTAATGGAAAGGGAACAAAGACCGTTCAATAAATACATCTCACATATTTTCAGATTATGACCGATAAAGGAGAAGAAGGCAGCTCTACGGAGAATAAGGGCAACAAGGATGTCATGTTTAAAGGGAAGTCAGGGCAAGCTGAGTGTGAAACATAGAAGCAAAAAGAGATATGGATGGGGAAGCCAGAGCAAGGTGAAGGGATCCTCCTGAGCAGGCAGTAAAAGGGCAGATAGAGGACTGAGGACTGGAGGATGTAGTGTATTTCTGTAGATTTTGAGGTGAAAGAGCCCATATTAATGATTTTTTGCTTTGGGTTTTGGGAATCAGAATAAATTATCATATGCTAGGACTGTGCTTTACATACTGATAGAATCTCAGTTTTAGCTAGAGCAATTGTCCTTGATTGGGTATAGCCTGTCAGCCTTATTTTCAAATTTGAAAATGTATTTCAAAAGATAGTTCAAAATAGTTTTGTTAGCAGAACTAAATATTATACTTAAAGAAGGAGAGATCTGTTTTTTGTTAATTATAAATGATGTTTATTTTGCATTTGTTTTAAAAATGTCATTGTCAGGGCACCTGAGTGGTTTAGTTGGTTAAGGATCCAGGTCTTGATCTTGGCTCAGGTTGTGATCTCGCAGTTCATGGGATCGAGCCCACCATTGGGCTTTGTGCTGACAACGTGGAGCCTGCTTGGGATTCCCTCTGTCCCTCTTTTTCTGCGCCTCATCCACTTGTGCACTCTCTCTCTCTCAAAATAAACATTAAAAAATTAAAGAAAAAAATCATTGTTAAAAATTAGAAAACCGGTAACATTGGAAAATGTAGGAAATACACAGAAGAAACCCAAAAACCATGACTCCTGTTTTGGACTGTTTCTTCTTGCTGTAGTATATAATTGTATGCTCTGTGTTTACTAACGTGTAGGGTTCAACTGTGCATTGTTACTACCTTTTAAAAACTTACCACATTACCATACACTTCGTAGAGTATTTCATTTCATATAACTTATTTAAATACTTCCCTCTGGTGGGCATGCAGGTTGCTTCCAATTTTTGCTTTTGGAAGAATGTTGTAATGAACATCTTTGGCTATTAATTTTCACGTATTTCTCTGATTATTTCCTTAGGGTCGAGTCCTAGAAATAGGAAGAGATGATCAAAAATAACTTCTTTTAAACATGTTTAAGGTTCTTGATACACTGTTTAAAAGTGCGTTCACATTCATATATTCATTCATCAGCATTTGAAGGCTCTTGGGATGGCGGGTTCAAAGCTGGATTGCTGTGGATTTAGTGAAGAGCAAAATAGACCTAGGATCTGCCTTCTGGAACATGCATTCCACTGGAGGAAACAGTGAATAAGTGAACTAATACTTAAAAAAATTGCAGCCAATATGTTTTTCCTCCCCCCCCCCCCCCAAAAAAAAAAAAACAAAAAAACAACAACTGTGAGAAGTGCAATGAAGGAAACAGGAAGTGATCTCTAGCAACAAAGGGGCTGGTTAGTGGATGCTGCTCTGGGGATATGGTCTTTGAGCTCTGAGAAAAGTGGGGAAAGGAGCATTCCAGGTAGTGAAGATCGTGTGCAAAGGTCCTGAGGTAGGACAGAGCTCGAATGGTTCTGAACATTGTTAGAAGGCCCCTATGAAAGGAAGGATGGAATGAGATGGGGTTGGAGAGTGCACAGTGGCTGGTCACTGTCACAGAGGGCTTTGTGGACCATTACTGTCTGAGTTTGCATTTCTATGGTAAGAGTATCCAGAGGCCTGAGGAGGGAGAGCTAGGGTTTAACTCAAATTAAAAAAACAAAACAAAACAAAAAAAAAAAAAACGTCCTGGCTGCTGTGTGAAAGGTGGATACCCAGAAGGGGATGTGAGCATTAGTAGGAACTTAGTATGTAGGTGCCCGACCCAGTCCCCTGGGTATTCGCGTGTTTTGAGGACTGTTGGATGTAGCTCTCAGAGGCCCCTGGGCAGCCTTGGACCTCGTTTTTAAGAAAAGCTTTGAGTGGTGTTTACCTGCTTAAATCTGTGTGTTTTACATACAGTACTGAATCTTCCCATGTTGTTCCATTAACATCATTTAAAATGTGTTAGTGTTCCTACTGTCTCTCAGTCTCTTCACTTTGGATCTGAAATGCTGCACAATAAATGAAATATTTCAAAGTAGCATTTCTGCTATTGATAGGATTTGAAAAATGCATGCCTAGTATATGAACAAACAAGAAAAGATCAAGAACTGTTATTTGATATTTTTAAGCCATTCTTCTATTGATGGATATTTAGGTTATTTTCACTGTTGTAAGTAATGCTGTGATGAAGTTCTTTCACATAGACCTGTTTGTGTATTTCCTGTGGATTTCTTCTGTTGGAAAGTATGCCTTTACGAGAATTATTTACCACATTAAATGCCAGCAAGATTGTGTACCGGTTTAAATTCTGCCAATGATGTGTGAAGGGGTTGGTTTGCTGGCATCCATCTTAACCCAGGATATGAATGAATCTTTCTTTAAAATCTTTGTTAATTGGGTGAATGTAGGTCGATTGGCATTTCTTTGATAATTAGATTATCTTCCCTTGTAGGAAGTGACTTTGTTTTCTTTGCTGAAACAGAACTGTGAACCTAATGCCTGAAGAGTATTTAAAGCTTGTTGCTTGAATGAGTAAAGGCATAGACCTATTTGACCATTTGCCTTTCTTTTGCGAATTGGTTAATATCCTTCATTTGTTAGTTGGAGTGGTCTTTTTCTTGGTACATTTTAGTAGCTCTTTATACATTAGAGTAAGTAACCTTCTCAGGAACTTCAAATGTATTTTCCGAGTTAGTCATTTTTCTTTAAATTTTGTTTGTAGGTTTAATGATTTTTGCAATAGAGATTTTTAAAAACTTTTATGAAGTATTTCAACCATTGCCTTTATGGTTTGTGGCTTGGAAACCATACTCAGAAGGGCCTTCCCCAGCCTAAAATTATTTTCATATAAATTGACCTATATTTTTATACTAATATATTTAGTATAAACTGTTGTCGTATTCTTTGAATCTCCACTTCTTTGTTGTATGGTATTTATGTAACAAGGTATGGGATTCTTTTCTGTTAGAAATTTTATTTTAGAATTTTTAATTTTTTTTTTTACATTTATTTATTTTTGAGACACAGAGACAGAACACAAATTGGGGAGAGGCAGGGAGAGAAGGAGACACAGAATCCAAGGTGGGCTCCAGGCTCTGAGCTGTCAGCACAGAGCCCAATGTGGGGCTTGAGCCCGTGAACCATGAGACCATGAGCTGAGTTGAAGTTGGACACCTAACAGACTGAGCCATCCAGGCACCCTTTAAAGGGATTTAAAGTATCACATGAATTACCCTAGACGTTGCTAGATTCCAGTGGCTCTTTTGGGAGCTGTGTGTGTGCACATACATACATACATGTTATATATATTTAATTTTAAATTCTCAAGTTGACAAAGGAATTTTTGAATTTTTTTCTGTATCTCTTCAAATATTTTTCTCGTTACTTTTTTTTTTAATTCTAATGTTTATTTTTGAGAGAGAGATAGTGTGCGAGCAAGTGGGGGAGGGGCAGAGAGGGAGAGAGAGAGACAAAATCTGAAGTAGGCTCCGGGCTCCTAGCTGTCGGCACAGAGACAGAGTTCGGGGCTCGAACTCACAGACTGTGAGATCATGAGTCGAGCTGAAGTCGGACGCTCAACAGGCTGAGCCACCCAGGTGCCCCTTTTTCTCATGTTTTTTTTATTCTATTTTTTCTTGAATGAAACTCTTTCATGATTCATGTAGTTTGTCTTTTTCTTAATGAGCCAGCTCTTGGATTTATTAATTTTGGTGTTTTTCTTTTTCTTCTTTTTTTTTTTTAATGAATTGATTTGTGCTTTTATCTTTATTAAACCCATTTTTCCTGTTTTAGTCAGTGTTTTATTTTCTAGTTTCTTGAGTTGATTTCTTATAATTGATTTGTTTTATTTCTTAGTTACTAAAGTATTTAAGGCTATGAAATTTACTTTCAGTACGTGTTGGCCACTTTCCATGTATTTTGATATGTGTTGGTTATTATTGCTATTCTCTAAAAAAAATCTGTAATTGCTGTTTTGGTTTTATTTTTGACCCAAGAATTATTTCCAAGCTGTTGGAATAATTATTTTGTTCTACTTTTGAAATTAATTTCTCATTTATTGTAGTGTGAGTAGAGAATATAATCTATGTTATTAATTTCTTTTTTGGGCACTTAATGGGATTTTCTTCGTTATTTAATATTGGTAGATTTTATAACTATTTAGTGGGCCTTAGAAAAGGAACTTAAATTCTTTGCAGTATACAAAGTATGAATAAAGCTTTTACAATGACTTCAATAATATTAATCAAATCCCCTACTTTAATACTTAACTATCTTCCTGATTAGCCACTGCAATTTTCTTTCCTTTGCTTTCCCCTTAGTATTCCCAACATTTTTTCCTTTACAGTGTTGGACTCTGTTACTCAGACCATAGATATTTTGACAGTTAGATCTCAGTTGTGGCTTGTGCCACTTGTCAGTTTAAAAAATGACCTCTTTTGACAAAAGTTAATACTGTTACCCTCCGTGAATTCAACCTAATCATCTGTAAGTAGAAGGATGTCTGCTTTGATCTTCTATGAATTTTTTCTAATATATTTTTGCCTTTATGTATTTCTTTTGGTCTTTATATTTTAGTCTGGTATCTTTCCCATCTTTGAGTTAAAGCTTTAGTCTTCTTCCTGATAAACATCAGGTACTTGTTTTTATTGGTTTTGGATTCATTTTGAGAATCTTTTAAACTGCTGAGTCCATCCTTTGTCTGCCTCTAGTTTTAATTGTTACCTTTGCCTTTAAATCTGTTTTGTGTTCAGGAGTATTGATCTTTGTGACAGGGAAGACCTATAGTCTACTTGCATTTCCAAGTAGAGTTTATTTTTGTGTATTTTGAAAATGGTAAGGTTTTATGGTTTAACATTTTTTATACCTCTGTGTACCACCATCATTTATTTAGTGCTAATTTTAGTTGTGAATTTTATCAGGAATTTAAAATCCTTTCCTATCAGCACTTACTCAGTTTTGAGATCTGTAGTTTTGATGAAGCTTTTTGGTGCTTGAAAGCATGGATGCAAGTTGCTTCTTCAGTGGTGGTGTTTAATATCAGCCTTGTTGAGTCCTTCAGGCTTGAGAATATCGTGATTGTCCTCTTGGCCTCAGTTGGCCTCTCCTTTCCCTTCCCCTTCCCATTTCTATATGCCCTCTTTCTTGCTTTCCTCTATTTTTTTTTTTTTCCCCTCTTTGACACATGAATGTCTGGCTGGATGTAGAAGAATACCTCTCCCTCAGACCTTCATGGACGTTGCTCTGCTGTCTCCTGGAGTCTAAGAAGAAGACTTTTTATCCTTTGTATGTCACCAACTTTGCCCTACATGCTTGTGCAGATTCTGGTCTTGATCCTTGAGACTCTAGGATTTCACTAGCATATTTCTCCATGCTGTTCACTTTTCAGTCATTTTTTTTTTTCCTGAAGCCTGCAAGTCCTCTCAGTAGACATAGTCAGATTTTCTTTACGATCATAAACATTTTCTTTTGCTATATCACTGAATATAATTTTTGTTTCCTCAGTTCTTTTTTGGGCCCACCCATTCTAGAGCTATGATGTTTATCTTTAACATCCAATGTTATCTCCCTGATTGTTAGGGTAGGTCTGCCATGTGCTTTTACATTCTGTATAAGTGATGATCTCAAGCTTATGTTTTTTATTGTTGACTTGGTTCATTACGCTGTTTTGAATTCTTCAGTGGACTTGTTTCCCTTTTTTTTCTTTTTTAGCTGTCATGTCACTTTATCTTCTTTCATATTTTAGATTTTGATTTATTGCCTCCATAATTTTTTCAATTTCTTGGAGAGTTCAAACCAGTGCTGTTACAACATTTTTTTTTTTTTTTGTCTTTTGGAATAGATCTGCACAAAGGATATGCTCTTAGAGATGCACATTTTGCACATTTCTAATTTGTTTAAAAATTGATTTACTTCTTTTTTTTTGCTGCGCAAGTGTTGCAGGAGTTTCTCCTCCATTTTTTTTTTTTTTTTTTTTTTTTTTTTTTTGCTGCATTTTAACTCTTTTTGAATCTGGACTCTCTATTTTTAGGTCTCCTACTTACCCTGAAATAGTCTGGTTGATTTTTCCTTGGATATGCAACTTGTTTTGAGAGGCACCATCACATCCTCTTGAGGAATGGAGGGCTGTCTGTGTCTGAGGTTAGTCTTCTGAGTTATATAGTCCTTTGTGAGACTGGCAAGTAGAAAGAGCTGGGTCTGTGGTTTATTGCCACGAGGGAGTTTTGCCTTTGCAGGCCTTTAAATTTTTTTCTTTTTCCTTCTCTTTTTTCAATTACTCCATGATATGTCAGAACCACTGATTTGAAGGCATATCCTGCCTCATTGTGGGATGAGATTCCAAATTGTTCCTATTCTGTACCTCCATAATGTTGAGCCATATTGTTAAGTTGGTTCCCTTAAAATGGACAAACAAAATAGCACTGAAATATTTATGGCTTCCATTAGATGTGGGTTTAGAAGCATTTTATTCCCCACCTTCCCACTGCAGTTTGCCTTACTTTTGAAATAACAATTTCAATTACAGAAGTAATGCATTGCCATTGTATAAATCTCCAGGAGTCTTTAAAAATACCGAAAGAGAAACAAAAACTCCTTATAATCCCACCATATGGAAATAACCAGTGTTTGCTTTTTGACACATGCTTTCTCTGCGTGTGTACATGTGTGTGTATTAACATAACGTGGCTAATGTACATGCTGTATGGAAACCTTTTTGCTTAACAGTACGTTGTGGAAATTTTCCCAGGTGGCTAAATATTCTTCTTCGTCATTAATTTTAATGGCTGTGCAGTACTTTTATTTTCCTCAGGCTTACCTGAGTTTCTTAAGAATCTGTAAAGAAATGCTATGTTTGTAACTAAACAAAAGGTGAGAATGGAGGGAGGAGGTACAAAATGGGCTTGGGTATAGATTTGCAATACAGCTAGAATTGACTTATGGGAAGCAGTTGGGGAAATAGTGGGGGGCTACAGCATTTCTCTCTGCACACACTCATCCTCACATAGACACAAATATTCCCGTCACTGGGGTATGGAGGGTGGGAAATGCACCAGATGGTCAGGAGTCCCAAAATGAGCCTTGGCTCTTCTCATCCCAACCCAATTTGGGGATAAATCACTTGGCCATTTAGCTTTAGTTTCCTCGATGGTCAGATGGGGGATGGTAATACCTATCCCTGCCTACCTTACAAAGAGCTATTTTATTCATAAATAAGACTGAAATGAGAAAATGTGCAGTTGTTGACTGAAGAATTCTATACAAGGCAGAGGGATATCTGGGTGGCAAAAGTCCATTTGATTCCACCAACATTTATTGAGCACCTACTCTGTTCAGAGGCCAGTACAGGTAATCAATATAGAGGCACCATCCTGTGCTGAAATGGCCTAGTTAGGAAGGTTTCATTTTTCTCAAATCAATGATCTTCTAGGTGAGAATGCTGGCTTCTGCTCATCACTCTGAGATGATTAATTCATTCATCATGTTAGACCGATTTAATTATTTATTATGTCGTTTTGTTTATTTAATTTGCATATCAATTGCCAGGGCCCTGCATATCTCAGCTTACCGCAGAATCCTATTAAGAAAGGTTTTGATGCTGATGCAGGTTCCAGTGGTCTCCCCGGGGGCGAAAACTTTTCTGTAATTGAATACTTAGGCGCTGGGATGCAGCAGCTGGAATTTTTTTCTGACCTGAGGTTCAACGTACTCCTTCCCACTTGGGTCCAGAGAGACAGCTAGTTGTAAATTATACATTCTCATCTATCCTCTGGTCAATGTTTGCATATTTTACTTTTCCATAGAGGGGACAGCCTTTCCCTCGAGAAACTAGTATCTCCAGCTCTTCGTAGTTGGCTTAAAGGAAAAGAAAGAGCGCTAGCCATTGTTCCCTTATCCACTGTCTCCTGATTGCCTTTTTTTGACCCAAAGGGTTGTGAAGAGGCCCCTAAGAGGCGTTGTCTATGTTCTCATCATTGTACTGTCCCAGCCTTTCAGCAGGGAGCAGTGGGAGAAGAAACGCTGGACTCTTTGGACATTAGACTGGTTTACCTTCCTGTTCATCAGCAGCGGATGAAGTGAGACCGAGGTCTTGGGATTGAATTCCTGGCCACGATCCATATTAGCTGTGTGATTTGGGGGAGTTAACGAACAATACTTACGGTGATCATATAGCTAAAGAGCATTTAACATAACACATGTCCGGCACCAAGTACTTAATATATTGTCGTTTAATAATCTCCCCAGCTTTCCTTTTCTGGTTACTGTGGCTGTGTAGGAAGTCACCCAAAAACTCAGTGGTTCAAGACCGTCACCTCAAAAAAGAAAAAAAACAAAACCTGGGACACCTGGGTGGCTCAGTCAGTTAAGTGTCTGACTCTTGATTTCAGTGGCTCCTGTCGTTGTCTCAGTCATGAGATTGAGTCCAGTGTTGGGCTCCGTGCTGGGCATGGAGCCTGAGATTCTGTCCCTCTGCCTCTCTATCTTGCGTGTCCGTGTGTGCTTTTGCTCACTCGTTCTCTGAAAAAGCATCACAGTCCTTTATTTTGCTCACGCATATGCATGTTGGGCAGGACTCCGTGGAAGAGCCTGTCTCTGGCGTATACAGTATCAACGGAACGTTCTGTCTGGGGGCTGGCTCACTTACCTGACTACTGAGTGAGGGCTGGCAGCCCAGCCTGACTGGGGATTGGAGGTCTCAGTTTCTCTGCACGAATGCCTCTTCATGAGTTGCTCGGGCTTCCTCACAGCATGAGAGCCTGGGTTCTCAGAGTGGGCATCCCAAGGAAGCCAACAAGAAGCTGCAGGTTTTTTCTAACCTGTTCTTAGAAGTCAGACAGCATCACTTCCAGTACACCTTATCGTGGAAGGGTTCACAGACCTAGATTCAGGGGGAGGGGACTTAGTGTTGACATATTGATGGGGTAGAAGACTGTGGGTGGGAGATGCTTCGCTTCTTTGGAAAGTACAGTTTGCTTGTACTCCTCCAAGATGGAATTTTCTCCCTCCTTTTACAGAAAGGTTCTGTAAGTTGTCAGTGGTCACAAGCTTGTGGAACAGTTGGCTGGGACTTGAATGCTAACACTCTGGCTGTAGTGTGTATACTCTTCACCACTAACGATCATGATAGCAAACATTTATTGAGTTGCTCTATGCCATTTACTCTTGTAAGCACTTTAAATGTTTTGATATTTAACCCTTATAACAAACTTTTGTAATGGGTGCTATTTTTATCCATGTTTTACAAATGGTGACATTGGGGCCCTTGGCTGTTAAGACCCTTGCTCAGGGTCACATGGGTAAGTGTCAGTGCTGGGATTCAAACTCAGACTCCAGAGTCCACATGTTTAACGATGCAGTGTAAACGTTCTAAAGTAACAAAGCAAATCGGTTGTAATGACCATTTGCCCCCACCCCCACTTCTTTCCTTCCACACCAGAGACAGATCTTTTTCTAATAGCCTCCCCCCTCCCCAAAGACATTCTGAGGATTAATTTGAGTCATTGAATTGCATTAATAGTGGGAGGAGCTTGTGTATACAAAGTGTATCCAGCCTTGCCTACCATCAACACAACCCATCATGAAGAGTTAGGTTTTTAGACTGGTTTTGAAAGAATCACTCGTGGTTCTGGCTTCCCTGTGTGTCTCCCTCCTTCCTTCCTTTTTCATCACTACCCCAGCCAGTTCTTGTGGCTTGCGGTTTACAGATGCCGTTCAGATCCTGCCTCTTACGTTTACCAAATGGATTGGCAAAGGTTGCTGCTCAGAGAGAGCCTCACTGTTCTCACCTGTAACATAAGGTACTAATAGCACCTCCTTCGGTGGGTTGCTGTGAGGATTTAAAAATGGCATGTGTGAGGAACCTTTGTAAAGAAGTTGCTCACATAGGTGCTGACTTGCCTCCTCCTTCCCTGCCTGATGTTTGTCGAAGCACACTTCCTGCTGGAAACTGTTCACCTGGCAGTCAGGCTGTTGCCCTTGCTGCATTCCCCCACAGGAAATGAGAGGGGTTGAGCTGCCTTAAGTGGATGACTAGGAGTTGAGTTGGATTGGGGTCATGACTGAAATAGACCTCTCTTAAAACAATCCCCCCCCCCCCCCCCCAACTCAAATCAGAGGCTCTTGCTTTGAGGAATGGGATTTCTGCCCTGGGTGAAAAATGCAGTCGATTGGATGGCATGATCCTGTTTCCTGGGTGTGTGGGAAGAAGACAGTCCTTACTGGTGAATCTCAGTGAAGCCTATTGTCTGTCCTCCAAACCGTGTGCTCTTCTGCCCTCTTCTTTTTTCAGTGTTCATTTACTTTTGAGAGGGACCAAGCACAAGTGAGGGAGGGGCAGAGAGAGAGGGAGACAGAGAATCCAAAACAGGCTCCAAGCTCTGAGGTGTCAGCACAGACCCCGACCTGGGGCTTGGACTCATGGACCTTGAGATCATGACCTGAGCCAAAGTCAGACACTTAACCGACTGAGCCACCCAAGTGCCTCTGCCCTCATCTCTCATGCTTGGTGTCTCGGGCCCCAGGATCCCAGTGTTCCCAGAGATTGGAAGAGTTTTAAGAATGATCTGAGTCATCAAATGGGCACACAAACTGTGTGAGCTACTCAGGTTCATGAAAGTTTTGAAAGATAGAGACGAGGCTAGAAGTGGGGTCTATGTATTATCCCCCCACCTCTGATTCCCTCCCCTTTTCTCTAATATGCTCAGTATAACCTTTGCCTTAGAATCAGTGCATTCGTTTCTACCTGCAACCATTTATTCATTGATCTTGACTGCGCCCTCATGAGAAATGCTATGCCGCTGGAACCAACCAGCTAAGCTGCTCCTTATTTTCTGATCAACAGAAAATGTGAGATAATGAATGATGGTTGCCTGAAGCTGTTAAGGTTTGAGGACTTTGTTAGGCAGCGAGTGATGACTTCATACAACAGGGAATTCTTATTGATGTGTCCCCTTTAGAGGCACTGGCCTTCTTACTGTGTTACAGTGTCTCCTTTTTCAGGGCTTTCTGTCCATTTGTCCTTTAAGGATGGTTTCAACACATTGCTGGGCCCTCCAAAACTCCTGTTGTTTATCCTAATGAAAATTTTACTATTCTAAAAAATATAAGTTTCTCATCTTGGCCATGTCTGGGTAGGTCTTATCTTTTTTTTTTTTTTTTTTTTATGTTCTTGAGAGAGAGAGAACGAGCAGGGGAGGAACAGAGAGAGGGGAAGACACAGAATCTGAAGCAGGCCCCAGGCTCTGAGCTGTCAGCACAGAGCCTGATGCGAGGCTTGAACCCACGAACCTTGAGATCATGACCTGAAGTCGGACGCTTAACCCACTGAGCCACCCAGGTCTCCAGGTCTCCCCTTTTATAAACACATTCAGGGGTATCCCTAAATAAAAGGACATTATTTATCTACAAGAGAAGTTCTGCTGTTCTTGTAAGCCAGCCAGCCCAAATGGTAACCAGCTTACTCAATACCAGTTGTTACATCACATCATCTGAGGCTCCGGGTAGGAATGGGAGTGGGTTAGTGATCCAGTTATGAAGTAACAGAACTTGGTTTCATCTGGCTCCAGAGACTGTCTATGCCAAATGCCTAAGGATACTTTTTCACATATTTCCATTAAGTTTTCCTAACAGCAGAAGAGCAAATGTGTGAGTGCTCCTGGGGGGTCTGGGGCATGGCCAGAGTAGTCTGCCTCAAGCAGGGCATTCCTTTAAAGTTTCATGTTTTAACTTAAAAAATTCATGTGAATTTTAAATGCTCATTAATATATTCATGTTGATCCTAACATAATATTATGTTAGGCTAGTTTTGGTTACACTGCTATAACTCCAAAATCTCAGTGGCTTCCTTGAGAACAGAGTGTGTCTGGCATCTGTTAGTCTATCAAGGTGTCAGGTGACTCGTGTAAAAAAAAATGTAGTGCCTCAAATTCCAGTAGCCACCCCAATTTTGGATTTCTTAATTTAGCTCTTAGCTTTGGGATAAGAAAGAAGAAAATCTCTGTGGCCTAATACACATGAAAGTGATTGCTGATTCAAATCACATTTCAGTGTGGGTTCTGTGCTTCCTCTTAGGTGGTTGCTCTGGGTTGGTTTTATGTTGTGACACATGTAGCCTCTAAAAAAAAAAAAGGGAGAGAGCAAGCATGGAATGTTATATGGGGGTTCTGTGGTCAGGCTTGGAAGGGTGTACAACCCATCCAGTTGACCAGAACCCAGTCACATAGTCCTCTTGGAACTCTGAGAGGACTGGGGAGAGGTGGTCACTTCAGCAGGGTTTGATAAATACATAGCATTACTTCTGCCACAAGCATTTAAAGTTAAAATCAAAAGGTTTTCTACTGTTACCATAATTTAATGGGTGAGAATGCATTGCTTTGAGAGTGTCACTTGAAAGATTACATTGAGCAAGAGAGTGGACAGTGTGTGTTGGGTTCTTTGTCCAGGCAATTTCTCTTGTATTTGTGCCAAAGTCTCTTAATAGGTCTTGCATAAATAGGTTATTTCACTATTAGAAGTGATATCGGGGCAATCATCAAACAGGCAGGTTCTCAATGCTGCCAGGAGGGTGGCACGATACAATATTTTAAGCCAACCTTGGTGGGTTTTGGTGGTAAGTCCGGTTACTCATATCTGTGGTCTTGTTTACCATTTGTGGGAAATGCTGGTCAAAGGAGTTTGTGAGCAAAGGAAGAGAATCAAGAATACTTTGTCACTAATAACCTTAATTTTATTCACATGTAAACAAACTAAAACTCAACACTAATGAGATGCCCAATCAGGTTTTTGTCAAATTCCTGATCCATAGAGACCGTGAGAGAGCAATAAGGATTGTTGGTTTAAACCACTAATTTTGGAATGAATTTTTACCCAACAACGCATAACTAGAACATTCCTCTAATAAGCTCTAACCATGCAATCTTCCAACTTGCTTTTTTTGGTTCAGCCATCTTGACATTTGTCATGAAAACACTAAGTTTTTGCCTTGATAACTGGACAAAGATGCTAACTTCCTTCTTTTCCCAAGGGGCAGGAAGAGAAGGGTATGTAGGAAAGCTAGGTTACTCAGACCCTAGCCCAGTTGACAGAGAGCATCAAAGGCTGAGTTTTCCCCTTCCCCCATCTTCCTGGGAGAGAAACACGTAAGACAACATGGACGTGCATGTACCCCAGTTATGACCTACAGCAGCTTGTCTAGAATCAACAGGGCCTGATTCTGAATGTCTTGGTTCAATGTAATCCTTTTATCCAGACCTCAAATTCTTTACCTTTTGATCTCATCTTTTTTGTTGTTTTTTGAGAGAGTGAGTGCACACGAACTGGGGAGGGGGTGGGAAAGAGGGAGAATGAATGAATGAATGCATCTATCTTAGGCTCCATGAGCAGTGTGGAGCACCACATGGGACTGTATCTCAGGACCCTGAGATCATGTCCTGAGCCAAAGTCAAGAGTAGGAAACTCAACTGACTGAGCCACCCAGGGGCCCCTTGACCTCATTCTTTTTTTTTTCTTTTCATTTTTTAAAGTTTATTTTGAGAGAAAGAGAATGAGCAGGGGAGAGCCTAGGGTGGGTGTGTGGGGGGGGGCAGACAGAGGATATGAAGCAGGCTATGCACTGACAGCGCGTAGCCCCGATGTGGGGCTTGAACTCACAAACCATGAGACCATGATCTGAGCAGAAGTCTGGCGCTTAACCGACTAAGCCACTGAGGTGCCCCGACCTCATTCTTCATGTGCCACAACAGACCTAGAATTTCCTCCAAAGGTTAACAAGTGGGGGAGGGGAGTGGCAAAAACTGTGATGGGGACCCAATGGCACAGCCCTTTTAAAAATTCAAAAGCTGACTTTTGTTTATGTCTTAAATACTAATGATAAATATTCAGTATAATTTCAAGAGACATTGTGCCACATATATTAGGGTAAATAGAAAACCAAGGCAGAAAAACTTCTGTTGCTGTTCTTATCTGAACATGAGAAAAAATTTGCTGGGATTGGAAGTTCGGCTGTATTTGGGAGAGTTTTTAACCTGCTAGCAATCCTAAGAAGTTTTATAGGATGAGGTTGTTTGAACTTGGTTGTAAAGCTATTGCATGGAACTTTTCACTCCATTAAGTGGAAGATATCACTGGGGTCCCAATGTTAAGACACTGCCATTTGCAACAAGGAGTCAAATCTGTGTGTGTGTCTGTAAATGTGTAGAAACTTTTTTTATTGTAGTTAAAATATATATAGCATAAAATTTACCATTTTAACCATTATTGCCACTTTTAAGTGTACAGTTAGTAGCAATAAGTACATTTGTAATGTTATGCAGCCGTTATCACTGTCCAATTCCAGAATTTTTCATCATTCCCAAAGAAACTCTGTGCACTTTAACACTGACTCCCCATTCCCCCTCTCTCTAGCCCTGGGACTACCATTCTACCTGCTGCCCCTATGAATTTGCTTGCTGTAAGTACCTCATAGAGTGGAATCATAAGTGGGATCATGCATTATTTTGGATAGCTTTTTAAAATAAGTTTCATTGGGGCGCCTGGGTGGCGCAGTCGGTTAAGCGTCCGACTTCAGCCAGGTCACGATCTCGCGGTCCGTGAGTTCGAGCCCCACGTCAGGCTCTGGGCTGATGGCTCGGAGCCTGGAGCCTGTTTCCGATTCTGTGTCTCCCTCTCTCTCTGCCCCTCCCCTGTTCATGCTCTGTCTCTCTCTGTCCCAAAAATAAATAAAAAACGTTAAAAAAAAATTTAAAATAAGTTTCATTGGAACACAGCCATGGCATTCATTTATATATTGTCTATGGCTGCTTTTGCACTGCAATATCAGAGGTAAATAGCTGTATTAGATACTGTATGAGTCGCAGAGCTGAAAATGTACTATCTAGTGTTGTACAGAAAAAGTTTGTAGACCCTTGAACTAGACTGGGGGTGCCTGGCCTCTATGATTTCATTAGCATGGGAAAGGAGTCTCTTTTCCCCCTGATTAAGGGTAGATTTTTACAGGAGAAAAATAAGAACCTTGAACTCTGCTTGGTCAAGTTCCTACTCTGTTTTCAACCTTCTTCATATTCTAGTTAAAAAAAACACAACTGCAAACCATTTTAGAGTACTGCCCGCTTTGTCTCATGGTTTTGTTTTCTGCTCAAGGTCTAACCGACTTGGAAAGCCCTTTTTCTACCCCTGAATTCACTAATTTAATACCCTTTGTTTCTACTAGATGATGTTTATTCCTTTCCCCTCTATGTAACAGAAACCCCTTCTGATCAATAGTGCCTGCTCTGCAAAGTGTTTCATAGTTATGAAATGATATTAGCTAAATAATATGCCTTTACAAACTTCCCTTCTCATTAAGATGAGTAATGAATTAGTTCTTCTTATTTAGATTCTGACCTTTGGGTTTTCATTTTCTCCCATGAATAAAAACAAGATTTCGACCTGGAGTTCTAAAACCATTCCAGCACCTGTGTCTCCAAAGTCCTTCTCATTTTACTGTGTATTTGTTGAAAAAGACAATTCACATTTCCATTTTGCTTTATTTTTCCAAGATTTATCACATTACTTACCCTGTTGAACATTGACAGACACCACCTCCCGTCAAAGTATGATGCCAAGTTTGTAGGGCATTGGGTTTCCTGTGGCCTTGAGTAACACTGTGGCTTTTTACAGTTTTGCCCATCATTGATTTGAGCTATGTATAAATAAGTTTAGTCACTTATAGATTAATAACTTCATAAATATCAACATTATGAATATAAGGAACAAAACCTCAGTGAAATAAGTCATCCACATTGGCAAACACTTGGGTAAAGAGCCAGTTAGTAAATATATTTCCCCTGAATTTTTTTCAATAAATCTTTATGTACAAAAACAGGTCAAACTGTGCCAATCTCTGTTCTCAATCATTCACAATCATGTATCTTTTTTTTAACTTTTAAAATGCCTTTTAAAAGTACATATTGTTTTTAAGATCTCTTTTTAAAAGTGTTGACTTCATGGGTGATAGCCATTTTGAGCATATTATCCAATACTTTGGCACATCTTCTGTTTCTGTAATCAGTAGTAACCTCCTAAGTGCCTCCTCTCCTGCCCCTGTATAGTGACTTCTGCTGCTCTTGTTTCTTCCACAGCCCCCTGAGGGCTCCCATTGTTTTGGGAAGCTTGAGAAACAAAACTGTAGAGTGACCTGTGACTGGAAGTTTTTCTGTCCTTGTGTCTTCAACTTTCAGGTTCTCAGTCGTTTCAAGTTTGCATCTCACAGTTTCACTTTTTAATCGTCAATTTTTCCAGTTGAAAAGATGCTTAAGGAGAGTCAGTGAAGGGTGAGCAAAATCACAAAATGCAGAAATCTGTCTAGACTTCTGCTGTTGAGGAATTCAGGGAGGCAGGAGGGGGTGGTTGGGAAGAGGCATCCAGTTGTGTGAATGAAAAACCAAGTGTGAAGGATTTGAGTTGATTCATGGGAGCCAGTGGAGTTGGGCCAAATAAGAAGAAACCAGTTCTTGTTTTCTAGGGTAGGCATGCCCTGTCCTCCAATTCCATCTGGTGGTCCCTGTCAGCCTCCTTGGGAAAGCTGCCTCCCAGCTCCCCTGCTCTGACTTGGAAGGGCACTCTCACCCATGGTGGAGTAGATGCTCCGGGGTCCTCCCAAACCACAACAATGCCAAGTTGTCCCACCTTTCACTGCCCACAGATGTTTTGTGGTCTCTGTGTTTTCATGAAGACCGATTGGTATTGCAAGGAAACTAATAGAATTCTTTAAAAAATACATGTGTTGTTTAACGTTTTTATTTTGAGAGAGCACCAGAGGGGAAGAGGCAGAGAGACGGAATCAGAAGCAGGCTCCAGGCTCCGAGCTGTCAACACAGAGCCCAACACGGGGCTCAAACCCACGACCATGAGATCATGACCTGAACCGAGTGGGATGCTTAACCACCTGAGCCACCCAGGTGCCCTGGAAATTAATAGAATTCTAATTGTGTACCTTTTGTGTGAAACATTGAAGTGTTTGGTATAATAGGAAAAGAATCTTGGACGTGAAATCAAGAAGTTGAAGGTTTAAATCTAGCTTTGCTCAACAGAACCGGCATGTCTTTGAACAAATATATAGGCTTAAGTTTTATATTCTGTAAATTGGGCATAATAAAATCCATCTGGTGAAATTCACTAATTCATTTACACAAATTACTAATTCAGGTAAGTGAGTACCTACTGTGTGCCGGGCACTGTGTGATGTCCAGTGACCTTAGGATACATGACAGATGGGGATTTACTAGTAGTAGTAAGTCTCCCAATCTACTAGATGCTGAAAGGACTAGGGACATGGTAGGTACTTAATACACGGTAGCTGTTACTATTCCAGCATCATTATGCCCACAGCTGTTGGTAATCCCAGGTCACATGGTACATGGTTACCTTGTCAGGTGGTTTCCCTGATTCCTAGCATGTCCTGCCAGTTGACCCTTTGACTCTGTGTCAAAACTCAGTGCTGATCTCTGCTCCAGTGATTGACCTGATCACAGGTTCTGACCAGGAGCCTCGCTTTTTCTGCAGCTGCTGTGTCTTCCTGTTTATTGCCTGGGAGAAGCAGCTAATAAAAAGTCAATGGCTCTGCTGGCCCTTCGTGAGTGTGTGCTTCCCTGGTGCATAGGAAGTATAATTTCATGGGCCGTCATGAACCTGTCAGTCCTTGTGTGATACAAGGCAGGGCCATTTGCAGCACATGGGGTTTGGGAACCTGGGATTAGACCAAAGTCAGAGTGGGGGAAAGCCTTGAACATGTCTCCCACCCAAGATCCTGTCCCAGAGAGAGCAGCCCCCATGGACCGCAGATCTGCTACCTCCCCTTTATTTTAATGTCACCACCAGTTTTAAGAGGAAGACAAATACTGAGACTGTGAAATCAAAATGGACCAAAGGATGTTTTGGATGGGAAGGAGCGTTGGATATTTTCAGGCCTGACTCCTTGGTGTCACAGATGAGGTAAGAGAAGGGTACTCAATCATACTTTGTTTCAACAGTATTTATGGAGGACTTATTCTGTGCCCAGCACTCTGAGGATACAGTGACAAATAGGACAGACCGCTTGTGGTAGCCAGTCCCCTAGATGGCTCCCAAGGACCCCAGCCTCCAGGTCTTCACACCCCCGTTGAAGTCTCCTCCACCCCTGAACCAGGCCTGGTGTGTGTGACCCATGGAATTCACAAGTAATGATGTGTCAGTTCCAGGTTACAGTACAAGATCCTGTAGCTTTCATGGTGGTATCCCTCGTTTTGAGGAAAGGCAGCTGCCGTGTCATGAATAGTCTTATGAGCAGGCCCATGTGACCTGCAGACAACGGTCACATGAGTGAGCTTGGATGAGGAGTCCCAGCAGTGGTCAGGCTTTCAGACTACTGCTGCCTTCAGGTGTTACAAATTTAATGTGTTCCATGAAAGGAAGGACTGGCAAAGATGAGGGATTGGAATACTACTGGGATTCAAATGTGCATCTGTGTTTAGCTTTAGGAAGTGCCAGGAAGACACCTTGAGGAAGTTGAAGTGATGACTGAGGGATCTGGAGGAGTTAGCCTGAGGACACAGTAGAAGGAGGGCAGACCCCAAGGTGGAAAAGAACTTGGTATGTTTGAAGATCTGAAGAAAGGGCAGGTGGCTAGAGCATGACAGGTGTCCCACCAGAGGAGCCTGGACAGGTGACTTGGGGCCACATACCCTGTGGGTCTTGTAGGCCATGGAGTGGAGTTGGGATATCATCATCTAAGTTCTCCCCATAGAACTTTCTCGGACATTGGCAGTATTCTACATCTGCTCTGTCCAGTAGGGTAGCCCCTAGCCACAGGTGACTGGCCCTTGAAATCTAGCTAATGCAATTGAGCCACTGAATTAACTTTAATATTATTGGATTTAAATTTAAAAAGCTACCTGTGGCAGGTGGGTACTATATGGGACAGTGTAGAAAGCCCAAGTGGAAGCAAGAGAGGTTTCCAGTGGGTAGGGATGTGATTTGACAGGAATCTGCAGGAAGATCTTTGTGGCTGCTGTGGGGAGAGTGGATGGAAGGTAGGCAGGGAGGAGGTGGGGCAGTGGTTGGGGTGGGGGATGGTGGCTGCCCCACCAGCTCCCTGTGCCCTTTTGCGGCCCCAGGACCATGTGAGGGTTGGAGATGCTGAGGCTGGGGTGTCAGTGTGGGATCATTCCCACCTGTTCTAAATTGATGCAGGTGGGGGTGGGCAAGCTCTCCAAGGAGAGCGGTTTCTTAGTTGCAGAAGGTATAGGGATTCCCCTCCTGGCTGTTGCAGGATGGCCCTCCTGTATAGTTGCCTTGGCAAGGTTCAGGTGTGGTGATGTATCTGCAGGCTCTATTCAGGTGGTTTATTGCCTGTGCTTTAGTTTCTTCATCTGCAAAATAGGATATGAATACCATCTACCTTTGGGAGGGAATCTCACCTCCTTCCTGAATTGCCCACCGTCTTACTCTTCTCTTTTCCTCCCAACTATTATGCCCACCCTGCAGGCCTCCTAAGGCTCCCTGAGCTCTCCTGCCAGCCTCTCAATGGCACTCATTGGCTCTGCTTGCCTTGGGATATTCACTCTTTTAACTATTTTTATAGCTCACTTATTCTTAGGTGTTGAGTTCTCCAGTAGAACTTCCTGCTTACGCTTGGCATTGTACAAGGAGAATGGACTTTGGTGTCAGACAAACACAGATTCTCCTTTCATTACCTATTGGACTAGATTAAGTTAAAGAACTTTTCTGAGCCTAAAGATAAGAATAATGATACCTACCTGGGAAGTTACTATGATATAGAAAAATGTGCATGAAAGCACATAGTAGCTGCTGAATAAAGTTTGTTGTGTGACTCTTGAGTGAACTTGGAGTCATGGGTGGGGGTGGAGAGTAGTAGCATTACCTAAAGATGTTTTATTCTAGTATGTCAGTTCTGGAATGGGATTGTTGTTGTTCCACATTAGAATAATGAGAAAGCTCTTGTCTTTATTGGAATGCTTCTACAGAAAGAGGAGCTGTATTCGTGTCAGAGCTAATGTGGCCTTTTTACAAGCTTTTGTGTGATAGACAATAGTAGGGACCTTTCATCTGGTGTGTTCAGGGCTTTTGCTGTCTATTTCTTTACATGGTCTGTCAATTCCAGTCCTTACTTGGCTTCTAAATGATTTGTGTGGCATTTGGTTTGTGAATTGTGGGGTGTGTGTGCATGTATGTGCTGTGTACTTGCATATAAATGCATGCTTGCACAACACGTGTATGCATATGGGAACGTGCCTACCTGTACGCAGGGAGCTATATGCCTGTCCATGTATAGATGTATAGATAAATGCATGTCTGTTAACACACATGCATGTGATGTTGGTAAGTTGATGTTTGTGAGTGAACTTGGCGTTTTCCTACGGACAGAGCCCAGATGGGTGCAGCAGACCTGCTGAGATCAAAGTGGACTTGTCTAGGAGATTGGGGTGGTGGGGTTGGAGAGGTCTTTCTCACAGTAGATTTGGCAGCTGGTGGCTGCCTGGACTCCTCTTGGCCCCACTCTTCATAGCTCTGTGACCTTGGGAAGTTGCTCAACCTCTGGGATTAAACAGGATGATGATATAAATATAGAGTGCTTAGGATAGGGTAGAGGAAAATCACTCAGGCAACACCCGATCTTCTTTCTAAACTTGCCTTCATTGTTATTTCCAACCCTGAGATTTCAGAGCATTTGGTAGCCAGCATGGCTCAGCCTGGCTACAAAGCGTGGCCCGAATTTAACTTAGGGAACCAAGAAGAAGATGTGTAAGTGCCTCCTTTTGGGCTCCAGGAAATGACCACCAGTGCATGCAGAAGATCAAGAGCTTGAAATAAGCAGGAACAGAAGAGACAAGCCCACACCTGGGCCTTTGAAAACAAGTTAGACCCAGATCTCAGGCTGGCACCTGTGTGCTGACCCTGGTTAGATGTGTGGCCTTGGACATACTCCTCTAGGGAATTAGGGGGTAGTGAATGAATCTCCTTATGGGTTATGGGAGGATAGGAGGTAAGTCTACCCAGTGCCTGGTGCAAAGGAAATAGTACCTCTGCTCATCAGATCCCCTGACCTCTGATCTCGGCAAGTGCAAGCACTGATGATAATCTGGAGCACATCCTCAGAAGGGCAGGTGTGAGAGAGAATGGAAGAGATGGAAGTTGTTCACCTTGGGGAAGTTGAGCTCATGTGGTTTCATCTGCATTGACTGACTTGTCCTTGCTTGCTGTCTCTGGGCCTTTGCACAGTTCTCTTTGCCTGATACATATGCTTTTAAGTTTTGTGAGTTACTTTCTTCACACCCTTTGATCTTATTTCAGATCTTACCTCCTCAGCGAGGTCTTTCCTGATTATCCTGGCTAAGTGGGTACTCAAGGTCCCTGGCTTGGTTACTCATTGCCAAGTACTGCACTTAATTCGTTCATAATGTTTATCACCTGATAGAGATTGTGTTGCTTACTTGTTTACTCTTTTATGATTTGCCTCCCATGCCAGACTGTGAGCTCAATGAGGGCAGGTGGATGGCTTCTCAATTACTGTCTGTCCATCACTGAACCCAAGCCCCCTCCTTAGTGGTGCTGAGGAAATAAAAATATCTGGGTCTTAACTGTCTAAGGGTAGGAACCTCTTGGGTAGCCTCTCTGGGTCTATGTAAAGTGTTTCAGGACTGAGTGTCCCTTTACTGGGTACCTGAACCAAAAGCAAGGCAGCCATATGTTGCTGATGCCAGAGGTTAGTAGGAAATTCACCTCTCCCTGTAGAAAAGTTCAGGGCCTCAATGACATTTGCCTGCCTGGATCTTCTTCCTGTGAGTCTAATTCTGATCCACTGAGCTGCAGGGAACCAGTAAGAATACTGGCAGCAGATAGCACTGCCCTGTCCAACTGGGCTGGTGACTCCTTTTTTACTAGGGCTCAGCTCTCCTAACCACTGCCAAAGCCATCCACGAGAAAAGGAAAAAGAAGCAATTGAACACAAATTTACTGCCTGATAGTGTAAGTTAGTTTTTGCCATCTAACAAATAAATGATCCTGTAACTTAGTGGCTTAATAAACAGAGGTGTTTGTGTGTGTGTGTGTGTGTGTGTGTGTGTGTGTGTGTGTGTGTTTAAGCTTATGATGCTGTGTGGGTCAGGTACAGTTGTTGTGGTCTGGACTGCTTGCTTGGTCCCTGCTAAGCACTCTCATGTGTCTGAAATGCCCCATTCATATCTCTGGTGTTTGAGAGACTGTCATCTGGGTTGTCTCAATTCTCATCCTCCAGCAGGCTAGCTCTCTCCTTCCTTCTTAGGATGCTTTCAGGGTTCCACGTGTAACAAGAGGGCAACCCCCATGCACAAGTACTTTTAAAAGCCTCTTCTTGCAGCATGTTAGCTACTGTGTCACTAGCCAAAGTAATTCATATGGCCAAGCCCACAGGTGTTGTGGGAGGGGATGACCCAATGGTGTGTTTATGGGAAGGTAGATTTTGCAAATGGTTTACCACTCTGCTTTCTGGCAGGTGGTTGCATGTGCAATTTCATTCATTCCTTGGGTTTTAGTATTACTTTTCAGGGATGGGGATCTTGAGGTTGAAGGAGGTACGTTGACACAATTGGAACCAAATGACAATTGTACTGGACAAAGTTAAAGAGCCAAGGAAGACATTATTTAGGACATTTAAAACATTGCAATAGGGGAGACAGATTGAACTGGATACACTGAAACAGAGGGTTGGAGAAGTTTTCAGAGCTGAAGTGGGGGAATTCTTAGGCTCTCTGCGGTTGCTAATTCCTTTTACCAAAGGAAAAGTTAACCTTATCATACATCTTTGACAGGTGGTAGTTTTACAGCTTGGAGCAAGGTGCTGCTGAAGTTAGGCTCCTACCCTCCAGCAGAGACTAGGAGGGAGGGGCACACTCTCCTTCAGGGCTTACATTTCATGGAGATGGTTCCTTGGTCTTGGAGAAAAACATTTTGTTTCCTGGATTATAAAACTAATAAGAGGCTGAGAGATTTGCCTCCATTTCAAAGAGGCAAGAGAAAGAATTTAGAAGTTTTCTAAAGTAAATGCTCTAAGAAAAGGGAGGTGAAGGCCCATAGTAAGAAACCCGTGTAAAGTTTAATCAATTTCAGGTAACCTTAAGACCACCTTGTTCAGAATGTGATTTGAACACTGGACCATCTGATTCCAACATGCACGCCCTGCTTCCCCCACAATTTATAGTAAGCACATAGCATAGGCTGCACTTTAAAGGTAAATCTGTCACCATTTAGAGGCAGTTGAGAAGCTTCTAAAGAATTTGTCTTATTTGAATGTAACACCTCGATGACTCTGATATAATTGCAGATGCAACATATAGAAAAAGTTGGCCTTAAAATAAGTTGTAGAATTCAAAACCACAATGTCAGAGCCCAAAGCCCTATGAATACAAGGTAATCTATTCCCTTGGCTGCGCAGGTGAGAGATCGGGTCTTGCCCAAGGTCATGGCCCATGGTCACGCCCAAGGTCACAGAGTGAGCCAGGGTCAGACTTTGACACTGTGCCCAGAGCTTCTGACTCCCAGTTGCCAAGGGCTGAGTTCCTTTGGCCCCATCCTCCAAGGCTTTGTACCAAGGGCTTCTCAGTTTTTTTTTTTTTTTTTCTTCCTTTCTTTCTTTTTAAGGGCTCACTGGCAGCTACTGCTCCAAGGCAGAAAATGTATTCATTTAAATGACTTCGTTTGGAAATAGAAGCTTGAATAATGATGTTACCATTTATAATTGCTCTGATTAACCACACCACGTTTTGCAGTTTAGAATAAAAAAAGCCTCATTTCTTTTGTGATGTGAATTTTAATTGCTTTCTCTCAGGAAGACCCCCTCCAGGCATACCTGCTTGTTCCTTAGCTCCTGGAACCTCAGAAAGACCCCTCTGGGCATACCTGTGTGCTGAGTTCTCTGGCAGAGATTGGGGGCTGGACACAGGGCATGTATTCTGGGAATACCAGGCCGGTTGAGATTTTGGGACCGAAATCCCTGCTGCTGGTAGGACCATAGTTTCACACTACCTTTTGGGGGGGGGGGGGTGCATCACAGCACTTAGAGGTCCCACAAGACCCAGACTGAAGACCTGGGATAAGGGAGTTTTTCTTATGGGTATTGGAAGCTCACTGTGGTTGTCATCCCTGAGATTACAAAGGGGGCAGATTCATCCATAATTTATCTGCCAGTGAATGTGTCTTCTCAGATGGATTTCCTTTTTTATTTTTTTTAACCTTAAGGATATTTTCACTTATTTTTCTATTCTTGTTTGACATTTCACCCATATGAAATAAAAATCACAGTGCAGTGAAAAAGGCAAGAGTTGAAGAAAATATAGGTGAATATTTATTTGATCTTAGTAGGAGCAAAGGTTTTCCAAGTTAAAAGCCAAGAAACAAACTATAAGGGGAAAGAAAGATGCATTTGGTTACATAAAAATCTTAAACATTTATAGGTAAAAATAAAATGACAAAATTGAGAGACAAACAACCTGGGGAAAATATTTACAACATACATGATTCACAATGATGAGTTATCCTTAATATAGAAAGAAAACTAATAATCAACAACAAAAAAATCAATGTCTTGATAGAAAAAGGAGAAAAGGGTATGAATAGACAATTTATAGAAGAAAAATTACCAGTCAATAAAAATCTGGGGAAAAAATCAGTTTCACTTGCAGTTAATGAAATATAAGTTGATAAAGAATAATCTTTATTTACACTGACAAAAGTTTGAGCAATGATACTGGTGAGGATGAGGTGATGTGGTTGTCAAGAGTATAAATCTCCAGTTTTTCTGGAGGGCAATTTGATACATACTTTGAGAATCTTAAAATGTGTATACCCTTTCACCTTGTAATTGCATTCCCAGAAACCTACTTTGGAGAAATAGAGATGTACATAAAAGAGGAAAGGATTTTTATCAGAACATTATTTGGGCTGGATAAAATTGAAGAAAAATTTATTTAAAAAAAATTTTTTTTAACGCTTATTTATTTTTGAGACAGAGACAGAGCATGAACAGGGGAGGGTCAGAGAGAGAGGGAGACACAGATCTGAAACAGGCTCCAGGCTCTGAGCTGTCAGCACAGAGCCCGACGCGGGGCTCAAATTCACAGACTGTGAGATCATGACCTGAGCCGAAGTCAGACCCTTAACCAACTGAGCCACCCAGGCACCCCGAGGAAAACAAATTTAAATACCAGCGGAGAGTAGTTAAAATAATTATGTGGATTTCATATAATGGAATTCTCTGCAGATATACAAAATGATAGTTTCAAGTTTTATGAATGCCATGTGAAAAGTCTCTCACTATGTTCAGTTTAAAAATTAGTAAACTAATCTTCATATGCAGTATTACTGATTTCTTTTAAATTATATATAAAACAAAAGTTAATGGAAGAGAATGAGCCAGAGTGTTAGCAATTCATCGTATCTTTGATAGAATATGGGCAATTCTTAGTTTCTTTTTTAAAAGGAACTTGCAAACTACTTCTCATACTTACATAAATATTTCTTTTAAAATCTAAGAGCCTAACAAATTATATTAAAACATTAAGAGAAAAAGAATCAAGTTTGTGATGAGTTTGGGTTTAAATCTGAGCTTTGCATTTAGTAGCTGGTTGATCTTAATTTTTTTTAATAAAGATTTTATCTTAATTCCAGTCTACTTAACAGTATTAGTTTCAGGGGTACAGTATGGTGGTTCAACAGTTATGTACATCTCCTTAATCCCCATCACCTAGTTAACCTGTCCACTGTGCACCTACTTTCTGGTAACCATCAATTTGTTCTCTATGGTTAAGAGTCTGTTTCTTGGTTTGTCTCTCTTGTGTTTCCTTTGATCCTTTGTTTTGTTTCTTAAAGTCCACACGTGAGTGAAATCCTATATTTCTTTCTCTAATTTCACTTAGCATTATATTCTCTAGCTCCATGCATATCACTACAAATAGCAAGATTTCATTCTTTTTTTTTAAAGGCTGCATAATACTCCATTTCTGTGTATCACTATATACATGGTGGTAGTGTATATATACCATTATATGTATATATGTGTGTGTATGTATATGTACACACATATATACCACTTCTTTAGCCATTCATTGATTGAACACCTGGGCTGCTTCCATAATTTGGCTATTGTAAATAACGTTGCTATAAACATAGGAGTACATGTATACCTTTAGAATTAGTGTTTTTTGCATTTTGGGGGTAAATAGCCAGTAGTGTGTTTACTGGATCAATAGGGTAGTTCTATTTTTAACTTTTTGAGGCACCTCCATACTGTTTTCCACGGTGGCTGAATCAGTTTGCATTCCTACCAATGTGAGAGATCCTACCAGCATGAGGGTTCCTTGCCAATACCTATTGTTTCTTGCGTTTTTTATTTCCGCCATTGTGAAAGGTGTGAGGTGATACCTCATTGTGATTTTGATGTACATTTCCCTGATGAGTGATGGTGAGCGTCTCTTCATGTGTCTGTTGGCCATCTATCTGTCTTTGGAGAAATATCTGTCCATGTCTTCTGCCCATTTTTTAATTGAATTATTTGTTTTTTTGTCTGTTGAGTTGTATCAATTCTTTATAGATTTTTGGCCCTCTTTAGTGGGTTTGTCATTTGCAAACATCATCTCCCATTTTGTAGGTTGCCTTTAAGTTTTGTTGATAGTTTACTTCGCTGTGCAAAAGCTTTTTATTTTTATGTAGTCCCAATAGTTTATTTTTGCTTCTCTTTACCTTGCCTCTGCAGACCTATCTAGAAAAATGTTACTTTGGCCGATGTCACAGAAATTAGTGTCTATACTCTCTTCTAGGAATTTTACGGTTTCAGGCCTCATATTTAGGTCTTTAATTTTTTTGTTTTATTTATTCTTTATAATTTAACTTTATTTTTTTATTTGTTAAGATTTACATCCAAATTAGTATATAGTGAAGCAATGATTTCAGGAGTAGATAAGTGCCCCTTTACCCATTTAGCCCATCCCCCCTCCCACAACCCCTCCAGCAACCCTCAGTTTGTTCTCCATATTTATGAGTCTCTTTTGTCCCCCTCCCTGTTTTTATATTATTTTTTTTTTAAATTTTTTTAACGTTTTTATTTATTTTTGAGACAGAGAGAGACAGAGCATGAACGGGGGAGGGTCAGAGAGAGGGAGACACAGAATCTGAAACAGGCTCCAGGCTCTGAGCTGTCAGCACAGAGCCTGACGCGGGGCTCGAACCCACGGACCGCGAGATCATGACCTGAGCCGAAGTCAGCCGCTTAACTGACTGAGCCACCCAGGCGCCCCTATATTATTTTTACTTCCCTTCCCTTATGTTCATCTGTTTTCTCTTAAAGTCCTCATATGAGTAAAGTCATGACTTTTGTCTTTCTCTGACTAATTTCACTTAGCATAATACCCTCCAGTTCCATCCATGTAGTTGCAAAGGGCAAGATTTCATTCTTTTTGATTGCCGAGTAATACTCCATTGTGTATACACACACACACACACACACACACACATACACACACACACCACATTTTCTTTATCCATTCATCCATCGATGGACAATTGGGCTCTTTCCATACTTTGGGTATTGTTGACAGTGCTGCTATAAACATGGGGGTGCATGTGTCCCTTCAAAACAGCACACCTGTATCCCTTGGATAAATGCCTAGTAGTGCAATTGCTGGGTCGCAGGGTAGTTCTATTTTTAGTTTTTTGCGGAACCTCCATACTGTTTGCCAGAGTGGCTGCACCAGCTTGCATTGCCACCAACAATGCAGAAGAGATCCTCTTTCTCTGCATCCTCACCAACATGTTATTGCCTGAGTTGTTGATGTTTGCCATTCTGACAGATGTAAGGTGGTATCTCATTGTGGTTTTGATTTGTATTTCCCTGATGATGAGTGATGTGGAGCATTTTTTCATGTGTCGGTTGGCCATCTGGATGTCTTCTTTGGAGAAGTGTCTATTCATGTCTTTTGCCCATTTCTTCACTGGATTATTTGTTTTTTGGGTGTTGAGTTTGATAAGTTCTCTATAGATTTTGGATACTAACCCTTTATCTGATATGTCATTTGCAAATATCTTCTCCCATTGTGTCGGTTGCCTTTTAGTTTTGCTGGTTGTTTCCTTCGCTGTGCAGAAGCTTTTTATTTTGATGAGGTCCCAATAATTCATTTTTGCTTTTGTTTCCCTCGCCTCCAGAGATGTGTTGAGTAAGAAATTGCTGCGGGCAAGATCAAAGAGGTGTTTGCCTGCTTTTTCCTCGAGGATTTTGATGGCTTCCTGTCTTACATTGAGGTCTTTCATCCACTTTGAGTTTATTTTTGTGTGTGGTGTAAGAAAGTGGTCCAGGTTCATTCTGGTGAAGACCACTTGCTGAAGAGATGGTCTTTATTCCATTGGATATTCTTTCCTGCTTTGTCAAAGATTAGTTGCCCATACGTTTGTGGGTCCATTTCTGGGTTCTCTATTCTGTTCCATTGATCTGAGTGTCTGTTTTTGTGCCAGTACCATACTGTCTTGATGATTATAGCTTTGTAGTGTAGCTTGAAGTCTGGGATTGTGATGCCTCCTGCTTTGGTTTTCTTTTTCAAGATCGCTTTGGCTATTCGGGGTCTTTTCTGGTTCCATACAAATTTTAGGATTACTTGTTCTAGCTCTGTGAAGAATGCTGGTGTTACTTTGATAGGGATTGCGTTGAATATGTAGATTGCTTTGGGTAGTATTGACATTTTAACAATATTCTTCCTATCCGGGAGCATGGAATCTTTTTCCATTTCTTTGTGTCTTCAATTTCTTTCATCAGCTTTATTTTTCACCTCTTTGGTGAAATACCTAGATTTATTCCTAGGTATTTTATGGTTTTTGGTGCAAGTGTAAATGGGATTGATTCCTTGATTTCTCTTTCTGTCACTTCATTGTTGGTGTATAGGAATGCAACCGATTTTTGTGCATTGATTTTATATTCTGCAACTTTGCTGAATTCATGAATCTGTTTTAGCAGTGTTTTGGTGGAATCTTTTGGGTTTTCCGTATAGAGTGTCATGTCATCTGCGAAGAGTGAAAGTTTGACCTCCTCCTGGCCGATTTGGATGCCTTTTATTTCTTGGTGTTGTCTGATTGCAGAGGCTAAGACTTCCAATAGTATGTTGAATAATAGTGGTGAGATTGGACATCCCTGTCTTGTTCCTGACCTTAGGGGGAAAGCTCTCAGTTTTTCCCCATCGAGGATGATATTAGCGTTGGGTCGTTCATATATATCGCTTTTATGATCTCGAGGTATGATCCTTCTATCCCTACTTTCTTGAGGGTTCTAATGAAGAAAGGATGTTGTATTTTGTTAAATGCTTTCTCTGCATCTATTGAGAGGATCATATGGTTCTTGTCCTTTCTTTTATTGATGTGATGAATCACGTTAATTGTTTTGCGGATATTGAACCAGTCCTTCATCCCAGGTATAAATCTCACTTGGTTGTGGTGAATAATTTTTTTAATGTACTGTTGGATCCGGTTGGCTAATATCTTGTTGAGGATTTTTGCATCCATGTTCATCAGGGAAATTGGTCTATAGTTTTCCTTTTTAGTGGGGTCTTTGTCTGGTTTTGGAATCAGGGTAATGCTGGCTTCATATAATTTGGAAGTTTGCCTTCCATTTCTATTTTTTTGGAACAGTTTCAAGAGAATAGGTGTTAACTCTTAAATGTTTGGCAGAATTCCCCTGGAAAGCCATCTGGCCCTGGACTCTTGTTTTTTGGCAGATTTTTGATTACTAATTCAATTTCCTTACTGGTTATGGGTCTGTTCAAATTTTCTATTTCTTCTTGTTTCAGTTTTGGTAGTGTATATGTTTCTAGGAATTTGTCCATTTCTTCCAGATTGCCCATTTTATTGGCATATAATTGCTCATAATATTCTCTTACTGTTTTTATTTCTGTTGTGTTGGTTGTGATTTCTCCTCTTTCATTCTTAATTTTACTTACTTGGGTCCTTTTTTCTTCTTGATCAAACTAGCGATTTATCAATTTTGTTAATTCTTTCAAAGAACCAGCTTCTGGTTTCATTGATCTGTTCTACTGGTTTTTTCATTTCGATAGCATTAATTTCTGCTCTACTCTTATTTCCTGTCTTCTGCTGGTTATGGGTTTTATTTGCTGTTCTTTTTCCAGCTCCTGAAGGCATAAGGTTAGGTTGTGTATCTGAGATCTTTCTTCCTTCTTTAGGAAGGCCTGGATTGGGTCTTTAATTGTTTTTGAGTTTATTTTTGTGTATGGTGTAAAAAATGGTTCAGTTTCATTCTTTTGCATGTAGCTGTCCAGTTTTTCCAACACCATTTTTGAAGAGATGCTCTTTTTTCCGTTGGTTATTCTTTGCTGCTTTGTTGACCATATAATTGTGGGTTTAATTTTGGATTTCCTATTCTGTTTCATTGATTACTGTGTTGTTGTGGCAGTATCATACTGCTTTGATTACTGCAGCTTTGTAGTATAACTTGAAGTCTGGAGTTGTGATACCTCCAGCTTTGCTTTTCTTTTTCAAGATTTCTTTTGCTATTAGGGGTCTTTTGTGATTGCATTAAATGCGTAGATTGTTTTAGGTAGTAAAGACATTTCAACAATATTTTTCCGATCCTAGAGCATGGAATGTCTTTCCATTCCTTTGTGTCCTTTTATAGTTTTCAGAGTACAGGTCTTTGATCTCTTTGGTTAGGTTTATTCCTAGTTATCTTACTGTTTTGGGTGCAATTATAAATAGTATTAATTTCTTTTTATACTGCTTTGCTGTTGGTGTATGGAAATGCAAGTGATTCTTGTACATTGATTTCGTATCCTGCAAGTTTACTCAATTGCTCTGTCAGTTCTAGTAGTTTTTTGGTGCTCTCTTGGGTTTTCTCTATATAGGAAGTTTTTCTTCTTCTTTACCAATTTAGATGCTTTTCTTTCTTTTTGTTTGCCAACTGTGGCCAGGACTTCAAGTACTATTTTTTAAAATATTTTTTTAAATGTTCATTTTTGAGACAGAGCATGAATGGGGGAGGGTCAGAGAGAGTGAGACAGAGAATCTGAAGCAGGCTTCAGGCTCTGAGCTGTCAGTACAGAGCCCGACGTGGGGCTCCAACTCTGGGACTTAGAGATCATGACCTGAGCTAAAGTCAGACGCTCAACCAGATGAGCCACCCAGGCGTCCCTTCAAGTCCTATTTTGAATCAAAGTGGTGAGAGTGGATATTCTGGTCTTGTTCCTGACCTGAGGGGAAAAGTTCTGTTTTTTCCCCTTTGAGGATGATATATTCTGTGGGTTTTCCATATAAGGCCTTTATTATGTTGAGGTATGTTCCCTCTAAACCTGCTTTGTTGAGGATTTTTTTCATAAATGGATGTTGTACTTTGTGAAATGCTTTTTCTACATCTGTTGAAATAACCATATGGTTTTTCTCCTTTTATTGATATGATGTATCATGCTGATTGATTTGTGGATACTGAATCACTCTTGCATCCTGGCGATAAATCCCACTTGATCGTTGTGAATTATTTTGTAAATGTATTGCTGAATTTGGTTTGCTAGTATTTTGTGAGGATTTTTGCATCTGTATTCATGAGAGATATTTACTTATAGTTGTCGCCCTCTTTTTCTTTTTTTTTTTTGTGGTTGTCTTTATCTGGTTTGGTGTCAGGATAATGCTGACCACATAGAATAAATTTGAGAAGAATAGATATTAACTGTACTTTTAAATGTTTGGTAGAATTCTGCTGTGAGGCCATCTGGTCCTAGACTTTTGTTTGTTGGGAGGTTTTTGATTATTGATACAATTTCCTTCTAATCAGTCTTTCAAAATCTGTTTCTTCATGCTTCAGTTTTGGAAGGTTCTATGTTTCTAGGTGTTTATCCATTTCTTCCAGGTTGTACAATTCATTGGCATAAAATTTTTCATCATATTACTTCTCCCGTTTCTTTGGTGTTGGTCCTCCTTTTTCAGGTGTGATTTTGTTGGAGTTCTTTGCCTTCCATGAGTCTGATTTGAGGTTTATCAATTCAGTTGATCTTTTCAAAGAACCAGCTCCTGGTTTCATTATCTGTTCTATTTTTCTTCAGTTGCCATGCCATTTATTTCTGGTCTAGGCTTTATTTCCTTCCCTCTGATGGTGTTGGGTTTTGTCCATTCTTTTTATAGCTCTTTTATGTGTGAGGTTGGATTGTTTGAGATTTTTCTTCCTGAGGTAGACTTACATTGCTATCAACTTCCCTCTTAGAACTGCTTTTGCTACATCCCAAAGATTTTGGACTGTTGTGTTTTCATTTTCATTTGTGTTCATGTAGTTGTTGATTTTTTTTCTTGATTGCTTGGTTGACCCATTCATTGTTTCAGTAACATATTATTTAATCTCCATGTATGTGTGCCTTTTCCAGATTTTTTTTTTTTCTGGTGGTTTGTTTCATAGCATTATGGTCAGAAAAGATGCATGGTATGAACTCAGTCTTCCTGGTTTTGTTAAGACTTGCTTTGTGTCCTAATAAGTGATCTAGAGAATGTTCCATGTGAACTTGAAAATAATGTGTATTGTTTTCAATACACATTATTCAGAATACACATTGAGAAGAACATTTATATTTTGCTGCTTTGGGATGGAATGTTCTGAATATATCTTTTAAATCCATGTGTTCCAGTATGTCCATCAAAGTCACTGTTTCCTTTTTGATTTTCTGTTTGGATGATCTGTCCATCAATATAAGTGGGGTGTCAAAGTTCCCTACTATTATTGTATTACTGTTGATTAGTTCCTTTATGTTTGTTATTAACTGTTTTATGCATTTTGGTGCTCTGTATTTGGTGCATAAATACTTAAAATTGTTTTATCTTATTATATAGTGTCCTCCTTTGACTCTTTTTATAGTCTTTGTTTTAAAATCTATTTTTGTCTGATACAAATAATGTTACCCCAGCTTTCTTTTGACATCCATTTGCATGATACATGTTTTTCCATCTACTCACTTTCAATTTATAAGTCTTTAGGCTTGAAATGAGTCTCTTGTAGACAGCATATACCTGGGTCTTGTTTTTTAATTTTTCCATCACCTGTGTTTTTTGATTGGAGCACTTAGTCCATTTCCATTCAAACTTAATTATTGAAAGATAACTATTTATTGCCATTTTGTTACTTTTTTTGTGGTTTCTATAGATTTTCCTTGATTCTTGCTGTCTTTCATGGTTTGCTGATTTTCTTCAGTGATAAACTTATATTTCTCTTTATTCTGATCTGTTCCTAGTTTTTGATTTGTGATTACCATTAGGTTTGTATATAGCTTTTCCTGCTTATTGCAGTCTATATTAAGTTGATGGTCACTTACGGTTGAATTCATTCTTTACTCTGCCCCCTACATTTTAGGTATATGGTGTCATATTTTATATCCTTTTATTTTGTGAATCCCTTGACTTATTTTTTACAGATGTACTTATTTTTCATACTACCATCTATGGTCTTCCTTTCCAGTCAGAGTCATCTTTAATATTTCTTGTAGGGCTAGTTGAGTGGTCATGAACTCCTTTAGATATTGCTTGGACCTTGACAGTTTGGAACCTTCTGTCTGTAAAGTGAAGACAAATGCAGCTCTGCACAAATTTGTTCTAAGGGATAATTCAGAATATATGGAATGTAGCCCTGAATATATTCTCAGTAACTGTTAAGTAGGGTCCTTTATTCTCTCTGTTGGTCTGTCTGGCATTTGGATTTGGAAGCTAGGGTCTGGATTGGTCTTTGAATTCTCTTCTATGATTTTGTGCTTGTTTTGGATTTCCCTAGTTAGTTAGCTCCAGCCATTTGTTGCATTTTCCCCAGAGAGGATTAGGTCAGCCTTGACATTGCTGTGGTTAAACATTTGAGTGGGCTTGTTTAGGTTATATCATTTTGGGCTATGGACTCTTAAATCTGTTTCTTTCTTTTGTTTGACAGAATAAAACTGGTATACCCACTGGTGGCAAAAATGTGACTAAATGGTCAATTCTGTACCCTGTTCATGGACATAGAAACTCATATAACCCTTTTAAAGGAAAGTTTGGAAATAGATATCAAGAGCCTTTTTAAGTACCATCGTATCTTTTGATTCAGTAATCCTCTGTTTGAGAAATAGTGTGTTAAGATAGTAAACAGATATAGACCCTAACTTATGTACAATTCCAAAAGTGTGTCCTTTTCAGCATCTGAGAAGATACGGCATAAATGTGGTTGTTTGTGCTTGTAAGGGTTAAGGTTCCTTTGGCAGGAGACTAAAAGCCTACATTTCTGTCCGGATGATGGTGATAAGAATGGCTTCGAAATCAGACACAGTTCTTTCACTCATTGTGGTATAGATGAAAGAGGCCACGTGGGGTAATGGAAGGATCTGATCACTGGTATCAGCCAAAATGGATTTGCATCCAGACGTTGATAGGTGACTGACGTGTGATCTTGCACAGATACCTCCCTTCTCTATGTGCCCATTGCCTCATCTGTAAAATGGGTATGATAATGCTAGCCTTGCAGTGATTTTCTGTGTAGAGGAGAATGTCTAGGACTAGGAATGTGATCCTATATCATCCTTCCTTTTTTTACAATGAATTGGACTGGTAATTATGGATAAGTTAGCCTTCTGTGTTGATTCTCCTAGGCTCCCTGGGAGATAGCCAGGCTTCCAGACTCCCTTACACCTCCATAGTCCCCAGAAATAGTGTTGGCTGGGTCCTTAGCCAGCTCCCCTAGAAACTGGGGGGTGGATATGGGCATGGGGAGCAGTTCTGCCTTGTTTCCCCAAACATCATAATGCCATGAGGGCATTAAGACAGAAGCTTTTGCAGAAATTGTTTTCATAAAATAAAAGCTTACAGATTTTAGGTGAATATTATTTTACAATAAAAATCTGAAAGACAAGATTTTGTTTAAAAAAAATAACGGGTATCTGATACACAAAGTTTGGAAGGTGTAGAGGAGTAGAAAGACTAGGAAAACAAGGACACATGTTTCCTGACCACCCAAGATAACCATTGTTGGTTTTTTCCTGTATTTCCCTTTAGAGTTGCCTGTGCATTTTCATATAATTGAAATCATACCGTATATATTGCCATGCATCTTCCTTTTTGTTCATTTGGCCACATAATACAGACTTCTCTCACATTATTAAGAACTCTTTGTAAAAGTGGCATTGAATCGCTTCATGTTCCTCTATTTAGTGGATATTAGATATATAATTATTCATTTCAGTTATTTTTAAATCAGTTGAAAACAATATTTTCCATATTCGATATTTTCTGTCTCTTATCCTTAATGTCTATATCAGATATTCCTGAAATTATTTCCTTGTTCAGAATGTCTGTATATCAGGCTAGGGCTGGCAGAATTACACCTTTGAATGTCTGTAATGACTCCAGGTTAAATCTTTAATGCATTCTAGCTATTTTTTTTAATGTTGTCTATAATTTGTATTGGAAATTGAGATGCTGCAGCAGCTTCGATGAGAAATCATACTTCACAAAGTGGAGACAACGGTGCATTCCTGATTTGGAGTGGCTGTTAATGGCAAATAGAAAATGACCATTTGGGTGGAGCTGGGAATAGCTTTTGTTTTAATTTCTGTTAAGAACTGGGACTGGGGGGGAGGCGGAATGAGAGTTGTGTTCCGTTTTGTGGGTAATGTGAATACAGTAGAAATTGAACAGATTTTTTTCTTTCTGTCTCTGGCCTTAGTGGAACTTGTACTAATTTTCTGGAGTTGTTCACCCAGCGCTTACAATTGCTTTTACCAGAAACGATCTCATTTCGGAAGCCTGTGAAGAGGAAAAGGAAATGTGTTCTCACGACTGTGAGTCAGTGTAGAGTGAAGGAAGCCGCAGAGAGCTCTGCGTGTGTCTGTGGGTGTGGAATTGTGTGAGAGTGTGTGTGTTGGGGGCAATGCATTGACAGAATTAAGTCAGGAGAATGTGGGAAATAACAACAAAGTTCTGTGTGGCTCCTGCTTGACATGCTCGAGTGAATGCCAAGATCTCTTCCGGGACTCAGAAGTTTTGAGGTGATAGGGCTTCCCTGTCACTGGTAAGAAAGTATCAGAGGGCCTGGTTGATGGGCTATGCAGGGTGGTTGGGAGTGGAGATCAGAGAGGTTGCCTAACTTTATCAGGATTGCACAGCTCAGTTTTGCTTAATTGCAAGGCTCCTTCTGATTGCACCCTGCCCCATAGCACCTGCTCCTCTGGAATATGATCTGCTGCTGGTTGGGGGCAGTGGTTGTATGTAAGTGGCTCATGGTCATGTGCTGCTCCTAACTAAGGGCAGATAACACTCATGGACGCTCTGAACTTTTAAAAACCATAGCCCAAGATTTGCTGTGTTTATATGTTACACCCCCTCAGCTCAGTTCCCCAAAACTCTCGGAGAGAAAAGGGATTACAGAGCTGGGAACTGTATTCTGATTAGCATTTCACTTTTGCACCTGCCAGATGGGGCAGATCATTACCTGGAAATTATGTTCAGTTTTTGTATACAAGAAATACTGGTAAATTACCCTAAACAGAATTTATCCATTTATACCTGGGGCAGGTGTGTGAGTACACTTTTTCTACTTTTTGATGTTGTACAAATTCAAACTGGAAACCTTCCCTTTGAGGCTTCAGCTCTTATTTTTTTTCTTTGTAAGATATTTATTCCTGTTTCTTTAATTCACGTATTTGAGCACCTGCCATTTGCCAGGTACCATTCCAGGCATGTGTGTTTGTGTGTGTGTGTGTGTGTGTGTGTGTGTGTGTGTGTGTATGCGCGCGTGTGCACACGTAAAACAGATGAGGACCCAGTGTGGAGAGAAGGCCATCAAAAAATTGCAGATACTAGGTGCAGGCAAAATGAGAAGGATGAAGAATTGGGTTGGGTATTGTGTCCAGCCTCCAAAGAAGTGATGTTTGAGCTGACATTTCAGGCCCAGATGTCAAGAGTAACTTGCCATCTGAAGAGTTTGGGAGAAGCAAGTTCTTTTAGTATATTTTATTTCCTCCCCCAAATTGGTGTCTTCTGTCTTCTCCATATCAAAATGGTGCCACCATCCACTTAGTTGCTTGAGTCAAAAATGTACGAGTTCTCTCCAGTTCCTCATTTTCCCTTTCTATCCCCCACTCTTTTGTTACCAGCCCTGAAAGGTATTCCTAGCTGTCACTTCTCTCCATCTCTGCTCCCAGCTGTCATCATCTCTCCCCTGGACTGCTGTGATAGCTTCCTGATTAATCTTCCTGCTTGCCCCCTTGCCGTGCTCCTGTACCTTATAATTATTCTCCAGCCAGTGGTGAAGGTGCTTCGGACGAGATAGTAGCTACTGGCCATGTGTAGGTATTTAAATTTAAATTACCAAGTGGACTAAAATAGACTAAAAATAAAAATTCGTCAGTTACACTAGCCACATCTCAAGTGCTCATTAGTCACATGTGGCCAGTGGCTTATTGCATTTGGCAGTCTAGATAACAGAATTACTTCTGTCATTGCAGGAAGTTCTTTAGGATAACTCGGAGATAGAGTAATCTTTCCAAAGTATACACCAGCTCGTGACACTCTGTGCTTGGAACATCAGATAGTTAGGTAGTATTACAGCTCACTGAGAATAAAGGCCAAATACTTTATTCTGATCTAGAGTCCCACATGATGTGGCCCTTCCTACCTGTCGGGCCTCATCATATTTCTGTCTCCTCTTTGATCACTATATTCCAGTCATACTTTGGCTTCCTATTACTAGAACACAAAGAACTTGCTCACTCCTTGGGGCCCTCATAAGAGTTCACACCTGAGTTCCCTCGGCATGGCATGCCCTGTCTTCCCTCCCCCATCCTAAACAAATTCATTGTGTTGATGGCTCCTTGTGGCATTTAGTCATCAAAATAAATGTCACCATCTCCAGAGGCCTTCCTTGACTATCCAATCTTAAGTAGCCATCTGCTTGTTACAGTGAGCGCTGGGTGTTGTATGTAAGTGATGAATCACTAAATTCTCCTCAAACCAACATTACACTATAGATTAACTGGAATTTAAATGAGACTTTGAAACAAAGAAGCCATCCAGTGGCTGTCATACAACTGAGTTAAATTGTCTTCCCACTCTTACTACTGATGTTTTGCTTATTCATTTATTGCTGAATTGTCTTTTGCTTGTCTCAGCTTACTAGTGTCTGGCTTCCCACATAGCAAAGGGCTGTCTGCCTGGTTCAAGGCTACAATCCCAGTGCCTAGAACAGTGCCTGACTTACTGTTGGTGCTCAACTAATACTTGTTTCAGGAATGAATGAATCCTCCCAGGGAAGCAGGACTGCTGCTAGCCCAGATGGCTGCTATAGTGTATGAATTAGAAAAGGCACCCCTTGCTCTGCCTGATCTTGTACAGTGAACATCCTGCCCAACTGCCTGGTAGCGCTCAGAAGGGGGTGACCTCTCTAGGCAAGAGGAATACCAAGTGCAGAGAACCTGAAGGAGGAATATGCTTCATGTGTTCGACAAAAAAGGCTGGTGTCTGTGGAACACAGTGTGTAAAGGGGATTGTACAATGAGAAAAAATCAGGAGATGTGGTTGGGGGACAGGTCATGTGGGGCCTCAAAGGTTGTGGTAAGGAAGTTTTATTAGTGTTCCAAGTACAGTAGGAAGCCATTGGAGGATTTAAGGAAGGGAGAGACATCGCATTTACGGTTTGTTTATTCTCAGTTTTATTTCCTTGCCTTTATGGGTAAATCTGTTCTAACATTTTTCTCAGGTATATGATTTGGGAGAAACTTTTAGTTTGAACGCTAGTTCTCCCAAGGGTCGGGGACTTCTCTGAAGACTGAAAAATCCTCAGACGACACTTTCAGGTGCAGCAATTAGGTCCCAAACGCACATTGACTGTTCTTTGAAAAGCTTTCTGGCATTCATTGCTGCTAATTTTGAAGGTTACAAATTTTCAGCTTTCTGCTATCGGTGACAGAGGCACAGAGCAATACTAATTAGGAAAAATCCCAAGTAGTTGATTGTGGCCATTTGGTAGAGTTTTGAAATGCAAATAAAAACATGCGTACAGCTCTTCCTTTGGAATGGGAATACCTATTCAGCCCGGTATTTGGTTTCAGAATCTATCTGCCTGTGAACAGGATGTGTGACCTCTGTGCGCGTTTTTACATGTGAGTACAGATTGAATTGATAACTTGCTTTGGTCTCAATTTCTTCTCTTGAAACGAAAGGAAAAATACATCACTTCTTCCAAAAGTATCCTTTACCATATTCTCTCATTTCTAAGATGCTATAAAGAAAAAAAAAACACCCTTGGTTAAATTGTAGCTTTTGGGGAACAACAACATAAACATTATATTAAAAGGATATATCAATAGCAAGAAGGAGTCTGGTTTCAGAGAAGTTAAATGTGAAGCCAAGTATCTCTTAAATCGATCATTCTCTACTTCGGAATCAAAGCTAATATGGGACTGCTAAATTCTAAGTGCTTTGAATACTGACTCATTTAATCCTCAAGGCAATTCTTGAGGTTGGTTTCTTATCCCCATGTTCCAGATACAGAAACTGAGGCACAGAGAGGTTAAGTAACTTTTCCAAGGCATGAAGGTAAAGTGTGTTTACATATTCCACAGTCTGCAGTGACGTCTTCACAGTAATATTACCTGTTATTATTTGTAGATGTATTTTCCATCATCTTTGTTGAGCAGAGCTGAGCCCAACTTGACAAAGAGCCAGCCTGCTGGTCCTGGCTGGATTCTGAACACTTACCTCCCTAGCTTGACTGTCCAGTTCTGGAGTTCTGATCCAGAGCCCAGAGCATTTGGCTGATCTTGGAACCCAGGTTCATCCTCCCACGTGGACCAGCATTTTGACTGGATTTTGTTTGTTCCAAGTCAAGAAAGAAGGAAATACTCAATTATAAAACAGAAAAAAGGAAATAGAAAGAACACCTTTCTTTTTCAACCCTAGGTAGAGTCCGCCTCTCTGCTGAAACTCTTCTTTTTTTTAATGGCTGTAAAATGAGGGAGAAATTGAGAACAATGACAACTACCAAAAGAGCATTTCCCTTTAGGCAAACCTACGTGTGACACTCCATTAACGATACCTGAGTCGTCTTCCATCTAGTGGGAGCAACACAATACTCACGTTAACCAGTCCCTGATGGTGCCAGAAGCAGGTGATGACTGGTCAGTTTCCATCCTGTCAGTCATTTTCAGGCAAACAGAGGGTGTCTCTGGGTTCCGCGTGGACACATAGTCGAATGTTTGCAGCACTGCTTGTAGTTCTGTGAGTGCTTGATGCTTGGTCTGCAGCTTATGGCAGAAAGAGGATGAAGAGCTGGACGGACGTAGGTCCTGGGGTCTTCACACCTGCCACTCACTCAGCTGATGTCTGTCAACTCTGAGCCTCAGCATCCTTCATTATGCAGAGAAGAAATAGTAATCGCTTATGTCAGCAGGTCATTGTGAGGAGTAAGTGGCTTGAAGCCTAGGAAAGTGATTTATAAACAGGAAGCTGTGGGAAATACTAGCTTCGTTATGATGTATGTTATGTTCAGTGAGCTTTTGATTTGCCACAGAGTTCGCTTGTGTAATTCTGGGTATTTTTGTGTCCTTGGGACCCTTTTGCCTGTCCCTTCTCCTTCACAAGTTGCCCATCTGTGAGTTCCTTTGGTACTTGGCAGTTTGTGTATCCATTCACACATCGATGTCTCCACTCACCCAACCTACTGAATGCCTGTTGTATACCAGGTACTAGGCTAAGTTCTGGAAAACAAAGATGAATCACATAAGGATGGTTGTGGCCCTTAGGAAGCCTGTAGGCTAACGGGGGAATGGAGGAGTCCACAGAGGAGTGTCATCGGGTGCGATTGGCACCGTAACTCAGGAGTAGGCTGCAGACAGTGAGGATGTGAGGTGAGCACTCAGTTCTGTTAGGGTTGGCAGTAGAAGGAGAGGGAAAGGCTAAAGGAAGCTCCTGAAAAGGAGATGGCACTTGAGCAGAGTCTTGAAAGGTATCTACTTGTCAGGCTGGGGGAAAGGGCATACCTGAAATAGCGCGTAGTAGCCTGGCACATTCAGGAAACTGAATACTGAGTCCTGCCTTGAGAAGAGGGTGTTCAGGGAATTTGTCTTGGCAGATCTGAGCTCCAAGAGGCAAGCTGGGGCCATGTGGTGGGAATCCTCAGACACTAGACCGAGCATCTTGAGTTATCTCAATGTGCATCTTTGGGCTGCCAGCCACTGGCTGCAGGTTTTAGTAGGAGAGTGTCAGTCTTTAGTTTGAATGTTGGGAAATTTTTCCTGCCATCTGGTGTAGGCGAGGGATTGGCTGGTACAGGATAAGGATGAAGGCAGGGGGCTGGGTGGAGGCTGCTGCACTGGTCAGAATAATAGTCTAGGGGAGAAGGGATTCGGGGGCAGGTGAATGGGATCAACCACTGCATAGATTCCTAGGGCTTCTATAGCAAATGACCACCAATGTTTTGGTGACTCAAAACAACAGAAATGTATTCTCTGAAAGTTCTAGAGGCCAGAGTCTGAAATCAAGGTATCAGCAGGGCCATGCTTCCTCTGAAAACTCCAGAGCACACTTTGTCCCCTATCTGGTTGCTTCTGGTGGCTATTGGCACTCTTTGTGACTATATCACTCTAGGTTGTGCCTCTCTTTTCACATGGCCATCTGTGTCTTTTTCTCTTTTGTTTCTTAGAAGGACACTTGTCACTGGAGTTAGAACCCATCTTAGTAATTCAGGATAATCTCATCTCAAGATCCTTAACATGATCATATCTGTAGACTCAGTTTCCCAAAATGGTCATATTCAGTTTTGAGGGATCAGAATGTGGACATATCTTTTGGGGAGCACCGTTAAACCCATTACACCTACTGAATGGATGGAGCTGCTCCTGTTCTCGGGGTCCCTGTAAGTAGCTATAGAAGGAAGGGCTGAGGTCTTGCACAAATGTCCTACCAAAGTTGTATAAACTCATCGTGTGCTGAAACGCCGTAGCATCTCCCCACAGTACCTTTGCAGTGTCTGATGAGTAGATAATGGTAGACCAACCGCCTCTGTGAAAAGAGGTGTAAAGACACAACATTCAAGAGACTGTTATTTGTGGAGAATCAAATTTTCTCTGACAGTTCTGCAAGTACATTGCAACAGTCTCTTAAGCAAAACGTATTTTCTAAAGACAATTCTCCTTGAATTTTACAAACTTTTCTCAGCCTGATGATTGTGTACAATGGAATGAACTCCAGCCTTGCTCTGTTTCTGTTTTTCTCCTTGTTTGCACCCAGTCGCTGTAAATAATGTTGGCAGAACTGTGTCTCGGGGAAAAGGCTGCTCATTTTCATGTGGTTTTGTTGCATCACTGCTGACACCCAGGTGAAGCAGCACCAAGTGCTCCCTGACCCACTGTCTCCTTCATTTGGCAGATGCTGTCAGAGGCCTACTGGAAGCTGGGCAGTGCTTTCTGCTGCAGATACAGGGAGAGACTTGATGCAATCCCTATTCCTGACTTGTAGTCTTGTGGGGATAATGGACGTCCACACGGCCATGGCACTGTGCATTGAGGACTATGATAACACAACGGGGGGTGGAGGGTGGCAGGAGGAGGCAAGGGGGCATAGAGGAGAGATGGCTTCCCCAAAAGTAGAAGTGGAAACACCCAATAAATACATGAAATCCTACCAACCTCAGTAGACACCAGGTGTGCTACTTAAGACAAGGTACTGTTTTCACTTGTTAAACTAGGCAAGTTAAAATAAAAGTGGAATAATGCTCTGTGTTGGCAAGCATGTTAGAAAATAGTCTCAAACACTGGTGGTGGGAATGTGAATTGGTACAAGCTTCCTGGAAAGCAATTTGATGAGAGGTTCAAAAGACTGGAAAAGCCAAGTCTGTTCAAGATGTCACTTTGTCTCTGTGACATTTGCAGGCTCCTTGTTTTCCCTACATCCTATTGGGTGTCTCCTCCATCATGCTGCTTGCCACGTGGGGTTGGAATTATCTGTTGGGGTATCTTTCTACCCCACTAGACTGAGACCAGGATTTCTGTTTCTCTAGTGCTTAGTACTGTGCTTTTCTGAATATTCTAGCCTCGTAATAGCTTTGGGATTGAGTGTTTCCTGAATGTTGCAGTTTCTGTAGAATTTTCCTAGATACTCTTGCATGTTTATTTTTTATGGATCAAATTTAGGATTGCTTTGTCAAAATACCCCTTCCACTATCTCCCATGAAAATGAAATTGGATATTGGTTGGGATTTCTTAAATGTGTAGATGAATCTAAAGAGAATTAGCCTCTTTACCATATTAAGGCTTCTCATCTATGAGCACGATGACCTTCTGTTGGTTGAAGCTTTATTTTATGACTCTCCGGGAAGCTTAGTAATGTATTTTTTTTTTTACAAGTGCAAATCTTGTTGAAATCATTGGGTTCTTCAGACAGCAATGTGCTGGAGTCCGTCAGTACCTGCTCATAAGAGCTGATTATTTTCAGAACTTCAGTGTGGTGGTTGTAAAACACAGCCATTCTTAAAACTTAAATTATATAAATTTCCAGTGATACATATTATAAAAGTAATAAATACCCAAAACTCATGACTTTTTGTTTCATTAAATTTTGCTATCAATGCCCTCGGATTTATTTGGGGGTGTGGTATATCTGTAAGCAGGAAATACTGTGTAACAGGGTACCATGGCACATCTCCTCCTAGCTGTGCACGCAGTAAAACCATTTTGGGCATGGTGGGAATATTTAAACTGAAAAAATGAGAAATACTAGAAATGTTATAAATCGGGGCATTCCCCCCCCCCCCCCCCCAGCTCACTATTGATGAGTTTATATCAGTGTGTGTGTGTATGTATGTGTATTTAAGCATGTATATATAGATAATGGGACATTTTCTGCCCCAGCTTTATATTTTCTTATTGGCTGATAATGTTACATGAAAGAAACAATGAGTTTATTCATTTACTTTTATGCTAGATGTCTTACTGAATTTGAATAGAAGTTAATCATTTTCCTGTTGATTACCTTGGCTTTCCTAGGTAGATACAAATCACTTTAAAATAATGATAATTAAACTATTTTACTAAGAACTTAAATCAGGAATGGGTATTTATTCTAATCAAATATCATTTGGCATCTATTGATACACTTGTATGATGTTAAATTTAAAATACATTTCTCCTTGAATTAAATACACTAATTTATTGATGCTGAAATTTCCTTGTATTTCTGGAATGAAATTTATTTGATCATGTTATAATAATTTTTTTCATATGTGATAGGACTTGGTTTCTTCATTTTTATTTATACACATGATACTGGTTTAAAGATTTATAATTTTGTGATTTTGGTTGGATCATGGTATCATGCTTATGACAGAAATCTTTATAAAATGATTAGTGATATGTATACCCTTTTATTTTTTTTATTTTTTAAACTTCTTTCGTGTTTATTTTTGAGAGAGAGAGAGAGAGAGAGAGCGGGAGACAGAATCCGAAGCAGGCTCCAGGCTCTGAGCTGTCAGCACAGAGCCTGACGCAGGGCTTGAAACCATGAACTGTGAGATCATGACCTGAGCCTAAGTTGGAGGCTTAACCCACTGAACCACCCAGGTGTCCCATGTTTGCTCTTTTAAAATTGGCTAAATGTCGCTTAACCTTTGGCCTTGCCATCTAGGTAACAAAGCATATAGGACTTTTAAAAATGAGTTGTTGAGGTTCTTTTGTGGCATAGTATTAAGAATTCTATGTACGAAAAGAAAGTTGTACGTAAGTCTTTTAAGTCTACACTATTGATTATACTAGTCGTGGCTTCTTTATTTTTATTTTTAAATTTTATTTCGTTTCCAGTGTAGTTAACCTAAAGCATTAGATTGGCTTCAGGTGTACAATGTAGTGATTCCACAGTTAAGTATATTACTCCATGCTCATCAGGATAAGAATACACAGAGTCCCCTTCACCTGTTTCACCCATCCCCACTCACTTCCCCTCAGGTACCCATCTGTTTTCTATAGTTAAGTCTTTCTTTGTATGCCTTTTTCTCTCTTTGCTAAATTCCATATATGGGTGACATCGTGTGATATTTGTCTTTCTCTGACTTACTTTGTTTAGCATTATACTCTCTAGATCCACCAGTGTTGTTGCAGATAACAAGATTTCATTCTTTTTTATGACTCAGTAATCCATTTTGTGTGTGTGTATGTACGTACACACACATACCACATATACCACGTTTTCTTTATGCATTCATCTATCAGTGGGCATCTGGTCTGCTTCCATAAGTTGGCTATTGTAAATAATGCTGCAGTAAACCTAAGGATTGCATAATCCTTTAGAATTACTGTTTTCATATTTCTTTCAGTAAATATCCCATAGTGCCTTTACTGGATCATATGGTAGTTTATTTTGGATTTTTTGAGGAACTTTCTTACTGTTTTCCACAATGGCTGCACCAATTTGCATTCCCACTAACTGTGGAAGAGGGTTCCTTTTTCTTCATATCCTTGCCAACACCTGTTGTTTCTTCTGTTTTTGACATTTGCCACTGTGACAGATGTGAGCTGATAACTCATTGTGGTTTTGATGACTTCCCTGATGAGTGATGTATAGTACTTCTTCATGTGTCATCCACCTGTATGTTTTCTTTGGAGAAATCTGTTCATTCTTCTACCCATTTGTAATTGGATTATTTTTTGTGTGTTGAGTAGTATCAGTTCTTGATATATTTTGGGTACTCTTTAGTGGGTATATAATTTGTAAATACTTTCTCCTATTCTGTAGGTTGCTTTTTAGTTCTGTTGATGATTTCCTTTGCTGTGCAGAAGCTTTTTATTTTGGTGTAGTCCCAAAAGTTTAGTTTTGTTTCCTTTGCCTCTGGAGACCTATCTAGAAAAAAAGTTAATGTAACTGATGTCAGGAAAATTACTGTCTGTGTTCTTTTTTAGGGTTTTTAATAGTTTCAGGTCTCACATTTAGGTCTTTAATCCATTTTGAATTCATTTTTGTGTATGGTAAAATAAAGTTGTCCGGTTTCATTCTTGTGCATGTAGCTGTCCAGTTTTCCCAACACCATTTGTTAAAGAGACTGTCCTTTTCCCATTGGATATTCTTTCTTGCTTTGTTGAAGATTAAGTGACCATATGATTGTGGGTTTATTTCTGGATTATCTATTCTTTTTCATTAATCTTTGTGTTCTTTTTTGTGCCAATACCATATTGTTTGGATTTGTAAACTAAACAGCTTTGTAATAGAACTTGAAGTCAGGAATTGTGATACCTCCAACTTTGCTTTTCTTTCTCAGGATTGCTTTGGCTATTTGGAATCTTTTGTGGTTCCACCCAAATTTCAGGACTGTTTGTTCTAGTTCTGTGAAAAATGGTATTTTGATAGGGATTGCATTAAATGTGTCAATTGTTTGGGATTGTATAGACATTTTAACAAAATTTGTTCTTCCAATCCAATCGCCTTGATCATGGTGAATGATTTTTTAAAAGTATTGTTGAATTTGGTTTGCTCATATTTCGCTGGAGATTTTTGTGTCTATGTTCATGAGAGATATTGGCCTGTAGGTTTTTTTTGTTGTTGTTATCAGGGTAATGCTGATCAAATAGCATGAACTTGGAATATTTCTTTCCTCTTCTGTTTTTTTGGAATAGTTTGAGAAGACGAGGTATTAACTCTCCTTTAAATGTTTGGTAGAATTCCCCTGCGAGGCTATCTAGTCCTGGATTTTTGTTTGTTGGGAGATTTTTGGTTACCGATTCAATTTCCTTGCTAGTCATCAGTCTATTCAGATTTCCTATTTCTTCCAGCTTCAGTTTTGGAAGGTTATGTCTCTACAAATTTATCCATTTCTTGTAAGTTCTCTAATTTGTTGGCATGCAATTTTTCATAGTAAGTGTCTTATAATCCTTTGAATTTCTGTGGTGGTGGTTGTTATTCCTCCTCTTGAATTTGTGATTTTGAATTCTCTCTCTCTCTCTCTCTCTCTGTTCTCTGTCTCTCTGTAAGTTCATTAATTTTGTTGATGTTTTCAAAGAATTAGCTCCTGGTTTCATTGATAAGTTCTATTTCATTTATTTCTGCTCTAATCTTTATTATTTCTTTTGTTTTGGGTTTTGTTCTTTTTCTAGCTCCTTTAGGTGTAAGGTTAGGTTGAGATTTTTCTTCTTGAGGGAGGTATGTATTGCTATAAACTTCCCTCTTAGAACAGCTTTTGATGCATCCCAAAGGTTTTGGAGTATTCCTTATTCTTATTTAAATTTTCCTCTTTTGATCGGTCAGGACTCTGAAGTAGGTTAAACTTACTTACTGTTACTATATTTCTGTTGATTAGTTTTCTAGCAGTGTTACTTGTTGCAGAATATGTCTTTTTTAAAAAAATGTTTATTTTTGAGACAGAGTGAGCAGAGGAGGGGAAGAAGGAGAGGGAGACAGAGAATCCCGAGCAGGCTCTGTGCTGTTAGTACAAAGCCCTGTGTGGGGTTCGAAGTCACAAGTTGTGAGATTATGACCTGTGCTGAAAGTAAGAGTTGGATGGTCAACTGACTGAGCCGTGCAGGTGCCCTGAAGGTGTCTTAATAGTTAGGACTCCTTTGGGGCGCCTGGGTGGCGCAGTCGGTTAAGCGTCTGACTTCAGCCAGGTCACGATCTCGCGGTCTGTGAGTTCGAGCCCCGCGTCAGGCTCTGGGCTGATGGCTCGGAGCCTGGAGCCTGTTTCCGATTCTGTGTCTCCCTCTCTCTCTGCCCCTCCCCTGTTCATGCTCTGTCTCTCTCTGTCCCAAAAATAAATAAAAAAACGTTGAAAAAAAAAAAATTAAAAAAAAAAAAATAGGACTCCTTTTTGAGTTACAGTTTTGTTTTGTTTTGTTTTGTTTTGTTTTTAATTTACATCCAAATTAGTATATGGTGAAGCAATGATTTTAGTAGATTCCTTAGTGCCCCTTACCCATTTAGCCCATCCCCCCTCCCAAACCCCTCCAGTAACCCTGTTTGTTCTCCATATTTATGAGTCTCTTCTGTTTTGTCTCCCTTCTTGTTTTTATATTATTTTTGTTTCCCTTCCCTTATGTTCATGTTTTGTCTCTTAAAGTCCTCATATGAGTGAAGTCATAGGATTTTTGTCTTTCTTTAATTTCACTTAGCATAATACCCTCCAGTTCCATCCACGTAGTTGCCAATGGCAAGATTTCATTCTTTTTGATTGCTGAGTAATACTCCATTATATATATAGAGTTACAGTTTTTATCGATGTAAAATGGTTTTATTTGTACTATTTAATATCTTTTAATTCTGCTTTGATGGATAATGGTATATCTGCATTTTTTCCATTGAAAGTTTCCTGTTAAACTTGTCCGTCCATTCTTTCACATTAAACCTTTTTTTGAATTTAATTACGATCGTGTCTTAGGGAAAATATTTAGTTGTCCTCTAGTTTTTTACTCAGTATGTGAATAATTGTTTTTTATTAGAAAAGTTGAGGCCATTTAATCATCTCTATTTAATGCTTTGTGTTTCTTAATATTTTTGATGTTTCTTTCTCCCTATCTCCCTTTCTTTTTAACCCAAGGGCAGTGGTTGGCAACCTGTGGCCCATTTTTGTATAGCACACAGGCTAAGAATAGCTTTTACATTTTTAAATGGTTGCAAAACAGTATAAAGGAGAATATGTGGCAATAACTGTATGTGACTCAGAAACCTGAAATATTTACTGTCTGATCTTTACAGAGTTTGCCAATTCTTCACTTAATAATTAGGTATTTGTACTACATCCTGCATTTGGTTTCACTGTTGGGTACATTTAGTTGTCTTAAAAACATAACTAATTTTAACTTTTTCTAAGACTTATTTCTAATTGCCTTCAGAATACAAAATGTTACCAGTTTTCCCCTGCATAGGATAAAGTAGGTTGGTGTAGTTTTACATACTGTCCCATAATCTTTATTCATTTCCTCACTTGAGGGTATAGAATGAGATTTTTATGCATGCTTCTAATTTAGTCATCGTTCTTTAAAATTGTCTTTTTTTTTTTTTTTAAAGAACCACTAATGATTCTTATATTGTTGATAATTGTATTTATGTCGTTTTTAAGATCATTGCATGTTCAGCTACTTCTGGTGTTCACTAACAGGCTTTTGAAAACATAAAAAAATACCCATTTTTCATTTTAAAAACGAATCCCTATTTGGTTAGGGTATTTCTTTTAGTACTTGCCTGAGGAGGGTGGGGGTAGGTGGTGATAGAAATGTTTTTCAGGTATTCTCTGCACTTTTTCACATTTGTTAAATATCTTTCTGCTTCTTCCATACATGAACAAAGAGTGCTTTACACCCTGTATCTATTTGATTGGTAGCTTTTGCAGTCTAGTAATTGTAAAGGAGAAGTCTGAGATGAGTCATTTTAATTAGAGGAATGTTTTCTATGTATATAGCTTGTTTGTTTCTTCTTTCATACTGGAAATGCTATTCAGGATGTTTTGGACGTTGAATACAACTTATTTTTTATATGATCTATTTTTTTTGGGGGGGATTCTCTTTATATATCGGTCTTTAATATTTCCAATTTTCTTGTCAATTCATTACTGGGAGTGTTATGTCTGCATTGGCACCTGTAGTAAGAAGCTTACCTAGTATGCCAGATTTCAGGACTCTGAACTCTGCTTATGGAGAATCCTTTATTATCACATTGAATATTAGAACTTCAACTAATGCTAGGAAAGCATCAACACTGTGTGGTAGGTACAACATATAGAAGCTGAGAGTTAATTTCTGTATCTCTATTCCTCTTTTAAGTAAAGCATCTGTATTAGTTTCCTGTTACTGCTGTAACAAATTGCCACAAACTTAAGGACTTGAAACGGCAGAGATTTATTCTCTTACAGCTCTGAAGGTCGGAAATCTAAAATCAGAGGGTCAGCAGGTCTGTGTACTTTTTTTTTTTTTTTTTTTTTTTTGAGGGGAGAATCTGTTTCCTTGCCTTTTTGGACAAGATTAGCATCTAGAGGCCACCTGCATTGGTTGGCTTGTGGTCTCAAGTTATTCAAGCCTCTGCTTGTATCCTTCACATCACCTTCTCTGACAATTCTCCTTCCCTCTTTTACTTACAAGAACCCTCATGATTTCATGGGGCCTGCTGTATAATCCAGAGAATCTTCCAATATCAAAATCCTTAACTTATATCTATAAAGTCCCATTTGCCACATAAAGTAACATTTTCACAGAATCTGGGCATTGGGATGTGGATGTTTTGGGGGACAGTCGTTATTCAGTCACCTCCGTACCCTCTCTTGATGTGTGCAGAAAGAACTCTTTTCATCCATGCTGCCATTTGGAAGGCAGTGGAGTTGGTCTCTTTTCCCCTGACTGTCCCCTGTCCGCACCTGCGCATCCTTGCTGACTTCTCTGAAGTTATCTGCTGTATGGATGCCTGCTGTCCTAACCCTTAATTCTATTCCAGGGCACCCATTCTACTTCCAGCCAAGTGCAACTATAACTTTTCTTCTTAGAAACCACTTATTTGTTTTCCCTTCTAACCAGTACTGTATTGTACCCAGTAACTAAAATATCCAGCATTTCTGAGCAAGAATACCACTGAGCAAGGATACCACAATATATGGAGATTTGCTTTTAATGGGGGAGAAAATAAGGTTTTAGGTTTCTAGAGAACCAACAACACCATAACGATCTTCACTGCCCTCATTTCTTCATTTCTGGAAAGTTCTACATATCACTGCTTCAGTACTTGGTGGCATCACTCATGCTCCTGATGGCTTTTTAAATGCATTAACATTATTTTACCAACTATCGAATTTCAAAACATGTTTTAATGACCTTTTTTTCTAGCCTTTAAACTAGATCCCTTTAAAAAATCTCTTTTGATCTCATTAAAATTTTTTTTCATAGAAACCAGGTTTTCTTGAATTTATGGAGAGCACAAAAGGAGAGTGTATGAAGTTTAATGGAATTTTATGCAATGAATCATTTTAGAAAAGTATATTTTCCCTGCATACTTTATTCTCTCTTGTTTAATTTACAAAATATCCTTCCTAGGCTCTAAATTGGTTGTATTTTTTTTTTTTTTTTTGTAATCTTTTTATAAATGGGGACGGTTTTACCTCCTGTCCTGGTATGTTCTCCAAAAATAGGGAAGTGAATTATTTGCGGATACTGTTTGCTCACTGCTCAGATAGTGTTTGTAACATTGTATTACCCTGGCAGCTCCTGTCACTCTATCACCTGCTACTTATTCAAGCCAGTTTTTTAAAGTGTGTGTGTGTGTGTGTGTGTGTGTGTGTGTGTGTACGCGCGTATGTGCATATTAGCGGGGGAGGTGAGGGAGTAATGACAAGTGTTGTCTGGTGACTACATTTACATAGAGAGGAAATATTCTATTGATTTGATTGAGTGCAGTATTTCACTAAACTTTATCAGGACATGCAAATATACATTAAATATACATGTGACCTGGTTGGTGACTGTCTCTGAGCCAGCTCCTTGTAGGTAGTAGTGGGTTGAGTGGTTAAGGTAGACAGGTGCTCTCAGTCACCTGGGACAGGCATTCTGTATTAGTGGAGGGTGGGAGGGACTAGGTGCTGGGCAGTGGGCCAGCCCTTCTAGGTGAGAATGGCAGTACCCTCACAATCAGGACATGGAATGGGACAGACTTGTGAGGTCCAGGAGTGAGCTCCCTGGGGAGGATACAGCACTGTCCACTGTACCGGTTTTCTGCCTTCTGTGCTTGTTATCTTTGGGTTCTCCCTCAGGTCAGGGCTCAGGAAATCTTCCTGAAAGTTCTAGCCAGTGTCAGCTCTTCATGGAACCTAGGGTCCTGGTATTAAAGCGGGGGCGGGGGACGGTGCTATTCACAGAACCTAGGGTCCTGGCGTTAAAACCTGGGCATAGGTTTTAGTGGTTCCTACAAAGGAAGAGAGTCCAAGCAAAAGTAGAAGGGTCTACTTGATGGTCAAGTAGAGGTGGGTTTTTTTCCCTTCAGTTTTCCTATCTGGGCTCAGTTTTTGAGAGATTTGGTTTTGCAGTATGGTGATCAGTCATTGCATTTGAGCCTCTGTTTCCTCATCTGTAAAATGGGTATAATAATAACTCCTGCATTCCAGGGTTCTTGTGTGGATTAAATGAGGTGATGCTCTTAAAGTACTTGTCTCCATCCCTGGCACAGAAAGCTGTGCTCAACAAAGCTGGTTTTCAGTAACATTTTATAAAATCATAGTTGGGAAATGGTAAAATATACAAGATGAAAAAAAGATACAGGGTGAACTAAAAAAATCTAATTAAAGACAGAAAATGGAATTGCTTTGAATTTTCTTGATGATTGGTGATATTAAGCATCTTTTCATGTACTCGTTGGCCACGTGTGTATGCCTTTGGAGAAATGTCTGTTCTTTACCTATTTTTAAATCAGACTATTTGGTGGTGTTTGTTTGTTACTGAATTGTAGGAATTCCTTATATATTTTGGATATAATCCCTTAACATCTATGGATTCCAAATATTTTTTTCATTCTATGGGTTGCCTTTTCACTCTGCTAATCGATTCTTTTGCTGTGCAGAAGCTTTTTAGCTTGATGCAGTCCCACTTAACCAATTTTTGCAACAAAGCTTATGCTTTGATGTCGGTCATTTCCAAGATATCATTGCTAAGTCCAACATCAGGAAGCTTTTCCCTTTGTTTTCTTCCAGGAGTTTTACATTCTAGGTCTTATGTTCAAATCTTCAATCCATTTTGAGTTGATTTTTGTATATAATGTAAGATGGAGTGCAGTTTCATTTTCTTGCATATGGATATCCAATTTTCCCAACATCAGTTGTTGAAAAGACTGTCTTTTCCCCATTGAGGTATCACTTTATACCCATTAGGATGGCTGTTATCAAAAAATCAAAAGGTAGGGGTGCCTGGGTGGCTCGGTTGGTTGAGTGTCCTGTGACTCTAGATTTCAGCACAGGCCATGACCTCATGGTTTGAGTTTGAGTCCTATGTTAGGCTCTTTGCTGATAGCACGGAGCCTGCTTGGGATTTTCTCTCTATCCTTGTCTCCCTCTCTTTCTGCCCTTCCCCCGTTGTGGAGAAAGTAGAGCCTTGTCCATTGTTGGTGGGAATATAAAATGGTCCAGCTGCTAGGAAAAACAGTATGATGGTTCCTCAAAAACTTAAAAACAGAATTACGATATGATCCAGCAATTCTAACCCTGGGTATACATCCTGATGATTTGGGGACCTTGAAGACCTGTGCACTGCCATGTTCATTGCAACATTATTCGCAATAGCCAAGATATGGAAGCAACCTAAGTATCTACTGACAGATGAAAGGATGAGCAAAAGGTGGTATATACATACAATAAAGTATCATTCATCCTTTAAAAAGAATGAAATCCCTGCTGTATGTCACAACACGGTTGAATGTAGGGACATTATGCTAAGTGATAGAAGCCTATCACAGAAAGACAAATGCCACATGATTCCACTTCCATGAAGTATCTAAAAATACTGTAGTCAGACTCCTAGACACAGAGATTAGAATGATGTTTGCCAGGGAATGGGGGGGGGGTAGGGGAGGGGGGAGGAATGGGGAGCTGCTCTTCAATAGGCATGGCGTTTCAGTTCTGCAAGATGCATACATTCTAGAGATCTGCTACACTGTACAACACTGTGCTTGTAGTTAACAATGCTGCATGGTCCGCTGAAATTTTAAGTGTGTAGATCTCCTGTTAAGTGTTCTTACCACATACTCACAAACATCAACAGAAAGTAGGAACAGTAAGAATTGAGGAGGTTGAGATTATATCATTATCATTTTTCAATGTGTATTGATTCTCAGGCAAATACTACACTGTATTAAGGGAACAAAAGCAGAGTTGTATCCTTGAAGCAATGGTTCTCAGGAGGAGGTTTTCAAGCTAGTAGCCAAGGGAAGACTAAGCTTGCATGGCAGTCATGGGTTGGATGACCCTATATTGTTCCCCAGCATAATAATTTTTTTAACATTTATTCATTTTTTGAGAGTGAGAGAGACAGAGCATGAGTAGGGGAGGGGCATAGAGAGGGAGACATAGAATCTGAAGCAGGTTTCAGGCTCTGAGCTGTGAGCACAGAGCCTGATGCGGGACTCAGACTCACGGACTGTGAGATCCATGACCTGAGCTGAAGTCGGACGCTTAACCAACTGAACCACCCAGGAGCCGCATCCAACGTAATTATTAATGGTAGTTCTTTTCTCTGTCGGAAGTGTCTTGGTGTAGAGGATAAATTACATACTCATCTTAGTAATGAGGTAGGGGGAGTGTCACAGATGGACCATTTGAGAGGTTGGTGAGGCCACTTCCCTATCTGGACATTGGCTCCTGATGTGCAGGTGGGTGGTTGGGCCAGTCACGGTCTGTTGTTCTTCCTTTTTATTCCTAGTCTGCCTACATGCCCACAACACACATTTTGAGGTGAAAGATCCCCAAAGGATGATGTATAATTTGTATGACAGACCTGGAGCCTGTCGACAGTACAGCTCATTCTACTGAACTCTTCCTGGGCCCCCTAGCTTGACTGATTATAGTAAATGAGGTGTCATTTAAGGGCTGGCGATGTGGAGATTACGAGTATTGGGTCTAAAGTACAAAATATTAATTGATAAAAAAAAAGTAATTAATGAAAACCTAATTAAAGCAGACATCCTGAGAAGGGCACTTCTGGAATCCTGGGACAGTCTCAATTACCAACTTTCCTCCGAGCTTATAATGTGTAATTGGGAGGTATTAGGCTCTAATGGATGAGATTAATACAAAAATTAATTAATGAAAAAGGAAATTAAATGTGAGTTTGTTAAAAATTTCCAGAGGTGGGTCCTTTACGCCGGAACAGTAGGTGCTCAAAGATTTATTAATGAAAGTCTTCATGAGTGACAGTCTTGCATGCATAACTGACACTGGAGGCCCCCTTTCCATGCCCAACCTCACCCCGTGTCATCTGTCTCCATTAAGTAGCATCTGATGTCAGCTAGGGTTGCAGTAACCAAGGGGAAGTCTTAATGTGGAAGAATCAAAAAGTGTTCATTATTCTCCAGGAGGGGAGGTGTATTCTGGCCTCCCCTTCCCGCAGCTTCTCTCTTACAGAAAAGGGTAAACAGACGGAGTCTTTTGGTCGCTCAAAAAGAAACTTAAGAATAACAAATCGATGTAGAGTATGATATTAAAAACAAATTTACTTTTCCTACAGCTATATGAAAAAGTAACGTTCTTTCATATCCAGGAGAGCTGTTTTTGTAAATGTTTATGAGCAAGTGACGCTTCCTAGGGCCCCTAATTATGTTGGCTTGCCACGTGCACGGTCTCCCCTGTGATTCTGTGCACTGCAACTTGACCTTCTGCGTGATTCATTGTTCTCTTCTATTGATCTGCAGTTAATCACTTCTGGGTTTCGATTTTTTCCCCCTTGAAAATGAGTCAGGGAATTTGGGCATGCTCAGGGCAGTTCATGACGCTGCTCAAGCTGTTTCTGAAATTAAGTGGGCGCAAAAGTCACTCGGGGACCTTGTTAAAAATACGTGGATTCTGTGATTGTATCACCAAATAAGCCTGCTGCTTTAGCTCTGGGGTGTGGCCAGGGAATCCGTGCTTTCTTCATCTTTTTTTTTTTTTTTTTCCCTTTTGAGAGATAGAGACTTAGTGGGGAGGGGGCAGAGAGAGGATATGCATAATCGGAAGCAGGATCTAGGCTGTTAGCACAGAGCCCAACGTGGGGCTCGAACTCATGAACCTTGAGATCATGACCTGAGCTGAAGTTGGACGCTTAACCAAGTGAGCCACCCAGGCGCCCCAGGGAATCTGCATTTTCAATGGGTGGTTTAGATACAGGTGCCTTGGGCCCTGGGATCTCTGATGAGTCAAATGCTTTTTGCCACTGAACAAAGGAGCACGGACTTTAATTCAAAGATGTGGTGGTGTGGACTGAATGTGTGATCCAAAGTACATGAGTTAAATCCTAATGTCCAGTGTGATTTGGAAGGTGATTAGGTCACACTCATGAAGGAGGTTAGTGCCCTTATAAAAGAGGCTCCGGGGAAGCCACTTGCCCTTGCCTGGTGAAGTTACAATGAAAAGACCCAACATCTAGGAAGCGGCTTTCACCAGACACAGAATCTGTCATTGGTTTGTGGGCTTTGTGGCATCTGGAACCAAGCAAGAGATTTCTAGGACAGCCCAGATGGCCTAAGACCATGGGTGTCCTGGACTCCATTTATGTGCTCCCCACATTCTCTTGGCCCTGTTACTCCCATCCCCCATGGTCCTGACTTCTGGCTCAGTGTGTGGGCCCACTCACTGATATTGTCACCTTAACTCCTGAGAGCATGGAGTCTTAGCCTCCACTCGTGGAGAAAGCCATGCTTGGCACAGCCTTTGTTACCCCCAATTTGGTGGGAGCTGCAGTGTGTTTGCTGCCCAAATTCAAGCAGAAGGGGCTCGCACAAGCCCTGTACCATGAGGTATAATCTGCCTTTTCTAAGGGCTGTGTGGAGCAGCATGGGTAGCACAGCCTGTATATGCAGGAGTTGAGACTCTGTGCAGGATGAACCTTAACCAGAAAGTCAGGAAATAAGGCAGCAGATACATGGCCCTCCCTTACTTTCCAGGAAAGAAAGTTGGCACAACTGTGCCCAAGCAACTGGCTTCCTTGTGAGGCTGTGGCCAACCTAAGAATGTGCTGATCTGTATTGATTTTTATCCTTTCTCTGGTTTCTGTCCTGGCATTGCCTCTCAATACCCTCACACCCAATCTTGGCAAGAATGTTTTTATTTTGAGAGAAAAAGTGCAAGTAGGGGAGGGGCAGAGAGGGAGAGAGCAAGAGAGAATCCCAAGCAGGCCCTGCACTGTCAGTGGGGCTCAAACCCACAAACTAGGAGATCATGACCTGGGCTGAAGTCTGATACTTAACTGACTGAGCCACCGAGACACCCCAAGAATGCTTTGTTTTGCCTCTGCCTTTATTTCTGGCCTGTGACTGCAGTTTGGTGGCCAGAATTCCTTAGCAGGTCAGGTAATCTTTATGAATCTCTTCATCTGGTAAATGACTACAACACTCTTAGTACTTTTCTCACAGGGACGTTAAAAAAAAAAAAGTTTATTTTGAGAGAGCATACTTAAGGTAGGGAGGGGGAAGAGAGAGAATCCCAAGCAGGCTCTGCCTTGTTGGTGTGGAGCCTGACTTGGGGCTCAAATCCACCAACCATGAGATGCTGATCTCACCTGAAATCAAGAATTGGTTGCTTAACCGACTGAGCCACCTAGATGGCTCTCATAGAGACCTTTTAAAACTCAATAATACTTACATTTAATTTATATTTTAAACTTTTAAAAATATTTTTATTCTTGAGAGGGACAGACAGACCGTGAGTGAGGGAGGGGCACAGAGAGAGGGAGACACAGAATCTGAAGCAGGTTCCAGGCTCTGAGCTGTCAGCACTGAGCCTGATATGAGGCTTGAACTTGTGAACCATGAGATCATAACCTGAATTGAAGTCGTATGCTTGGCTGACTGAGCCACCCAGGTTCCCCTTCATTTATATTTTAACTTGTTAGAGTATAAAAACTATTTGTTACATAATATGTGAATTATATTTTAACGTTAATATACATACAAGTTAAATACAATTTATAATCTATATATACTTCATAATTTATATTTATAAATACTAACTCATAAATTTATAACTTAAATAGGATGATATTAATGAAATGTTAGTCATCATACTAATTACAGTTATGCTTTTAAGAAAATTTGGGCTCATTTTGTGCAGGCATGGGAGATGGAGATAGAATGAACCAAAACCTACGTTCTAGAAGTGTGCTTTCTAGAATGTGTTCTACAGCCTGTTAAAAGCTACTACTGGAAACACATTGCACGTGGTGGGGTTTCTGAAGGTGAATAACATGTGGCTTTCACTTTCCTGGAGCTCCCAGGCTGGCAGAACTGTTTGGGCACATACCACCAGGTTATCCTTTAACAATAAAAGGTGTAGAAGTGAATATGACTCCCATCCCCAACCAGGGGAGGGAGGGAGGTTCAGCCCAGGAACACTGCCCCATATTCTCCCAACAACTCCCTCTTCATGTTCTCACCGAGCATGGTTCTGCATCCCCATAGTTACCTCCAGGAAAGCATCTGCTGACCTGATAGTACAAAAACTTGGTCTCCTCGAAAGCTCTGTTCCTCTTGGGAAAACAGTACCCTGGAATCTGTGTTACACATCGGCCTCCTGGGAGCTGGGTCTACTAAATTAGTCCCACTGAGACCAGGAGGCTCTGCCAGGCTTGGGGCCGGAATGTGCAGTGCAGTCTTAGGCTGGGCGACTATACTGTGGGGTAGCCATCCTATTCGGTGAGAGAGGTCTTGGAGGCCCCACTGCCCCAGTCCTCTCTCTGTGGCCCATCTGTTAATGTCTTGAGTGTGATACATCTTCCCAGGGCAATAATACTCAACTGGGGGTACTTTTGTCCCCCAGGAGACACTTGACAACATCTGGAGATAGATTTGGTTATTACAACTGAGAGAGACGTACTAATACCATCAAGTGGGTAGAGGCGGGCATGCCATTGGACAACCTACAAAGCACTTGCCTCCACAAAAATGAGTTGTCTACTCCAAAATGCTGATAATGCCAGGATTGAGAAACCGTGGCCTAGACGGGCTCAGTCATCTGGGGTCTGCCTTGGAGAGACAGCCGAGAGTCATTGAGGGGGATTTCTGCTGCCTTGGTATAAACCAGAAGATTTGGCTTGTCCATTGCCTGGCAGTCTCAGATTGATGATCCCTCTGAATCCGTGGCTGGAATCTCTCTCAGGATTGTGGTAGACCGCCTTCTTTAGTCTCTTGGGAAAAGCAGTGAGTATTGCAGGTGGGGGTGAGGAACTGCCCCTCCTGAGGGGCAAAGTTCACCCAAATTCTGCAAACAAGCACATTCTGGGTCATGTGCTGACTCAGGGATGCTTCTATCCAGCAGTCATCCATTGGGGGATGGTAGTGGGTGTCATGGGCAAGGGCATGTGGAGGGAGACCTGCTTTCAAATTCAGGCCTCACCTCTACTGAGCTGTGTGACCTTGCTTAAGTTTCCTAACACCTCTGGACCTCCATCTTTGCTGGTGGTGGTCCTGCCTGCCTCACTGTGTGCTGTGCTTGCCTTGGCCCTGGGGGAGGGGACAGCTCTGTCCACCCACCATCTTCGTGCAGTCGTATCCCTCTGCTGACTCCCAGGTGAGGGAACTGCCATATGGTTTGGATGTGCTTGGTCTCCTTTCGCTTCCATAATTTGTTTTGGTTTGACTTGGTCCAGTTTTCTTTGCAGGTTCTGTAGAGGAGGGAGTGGTATTAACTAGGCGGAGGTTGGAGGAGGGACACATTTCAGTTATGAACAGGCATGAAAGGGCACATTTAATTTATCCAGCCCAAGATTTTTTTAAAAGTGTACGTAAAAAAACCTCATTTTCTCATTAGGTGCTATAGTTAGTACTTTTGTATCTATTCATTTAAGAAAGGAGAATCTCAGGTTCAGTGTCTACCCAAGGTCAGACAGCAAGGTGCTGGCAGACTATTTCCAAACCCCTGGTTCTGTAACCCACACTCGGAATTGTCATGTGGACCAAGTGGAAAAGCGTATTTAAGAAGTTCTTGAGGCAGCTGAGGTGTACTTTGTGGTTTTTGTTTTCTGTGTGCTTTGTGGGTACATGAAACAAGAAGGTTCTGATGGAGGAGGACATACACGATCTTACTTGTGCAGCCTCCCGATTCAGGAGCTGTGGGTGTTCGAGTTTGGTGATTGCGTCAGATGGGGTGAGGGGGACCCAGGCTCCTGGAACGGTTTCACTGGTCAAAGGAGGATGGTCTGCTCTGCGGACTCAGCAGTGTGTGAAGCGGGCTTGTGGCAGGCAGCTGGCTGATGCCTTTGGAGAGGAGGGCGAGGTAGGCTGGGCTCTGAGTGACTGATGGCCCTTCTCTGCCATGCCTTTGAGTCCTTCCTCTGGACCTTCTGCCTACTTTTTCATCTCAACGGTTTCTGGCTTCTAGCATTCCTTGTCTGGGGGCAAGTACCATGGGTCTGGGTGTTTTTCTTTAAAATGGAAGATTTTGGTCTTGAAAACATTTTCTTGGCCGGGTCTTATATCTGACTCTTTGGTGTACTTCATTTCATTTACTCCTCATAGCAACTCTGGGAGCCAGGTGCAAGGATTCATCATACATAGCTGAGGAGATTGAGACTCTCACAGCCAATTAAGGGGGTGAAGCTGTGACTGAGGCTCAGGGCTTGGTCATCAAGGCCTGCTGATAGCTCTTGATCTACTTCTGCCTCCCAGTGTCCACTGCCGTTGTCCTAGGCCGAGCACCCATCAGCTGTTACCTAGGACTAGGGTGTTGGCTCTGCACTGCTTTCTCTGCTTGCTCTCCATCCATTTCCTGCTCCAGAGATACTGAAATCTTAGCTCCTAGAGAGTGCCAACCCTACCTCACATATCCACTGCTGAATCCCCAGTGCTTAACATCATGCTTGGCACATGGCAGGTGCTCAGGAAATATGCATGAGTACATGGATGGATGCTTAGATTTGTATTTTAGAAAGATTATTCTGGTGGATGTGATTCGCTTATCCGTCCATCTATCACCCATCCACCTGTCCATCCACCCATGCATCCATCCCTCATCCCCTCATTCATCCATGTCTTTATTCCTGTTTATCCAATCAATCATGTATTAGAGCAGGAAAAAGGCAAAACACACTTAGTGCTGTTAGGTCAGACTCAAATAGGTATTATTAAGGGCTTCTTTGATGAGGAAAACATCGTATTATTTCTATTTTAAGAGTGATACAACATAAAAGCAGGCACTTTTCGTGAGTTAACATGTGTCTCAAAATCTGGACCTTCATCTAAAACATTAAAATACAACTTGTGATTTATCTAATTTTCTCTGCAGATGATCAAGAGACAGCATGAGTAATTCAAATACAAGCTAAGTTCTAATTCCTTGCCTGTTAGAAAGCCACTTTCACTTTGGGGTGCAAAACCGAGATTGCAGAAATATTAATATTTAAGAGCTTGGAGACCGTCTAAGCTAAGGTATAGGCATGTAAAACAAGTACCTGATTACAGAGCAGATTTTTATAATGTCCAGCTGAGGGGCCATGGAGCCTCACCATCAGGGGACCTGGCCATCATCCCAGGTGCTACCTAGAGCAGGGATCCCAGCTCTCCCTCTGAGATTGGGGTTTGGAGCTGTTGGCACCCCAAGGAGTTGTTGGGATTCCACGCTCTTCTACAGACTTCTGCCTGTGGTCATAGTTAACAAAGGCAGCTAGCTAGGTGAGGAGGGACGAGATTCCCAGTGCAGGAGCCTCATAAATATGAGATGAGATGGCTGGGATGGAAATGAAAGCTGAGATGCTCAAAAATAAAGCGTGAAAGAGTCCTGGCCCTGTATAAGAACAGGATTGATCTCTGTACGCTGACAGAATGTACGATTTCCCTTCGCTTTACTACAGTGCTTCTGTTTCTATAGAAACCACCAATTTTATAGACAGATCGGCTCCGTGAGAAGGCGCGGGGAGTTCAGTTTGAAGCCAAGTGCCGTCAGGGCACCGGGCACTCCCAACCCCGGGGAGGGGGCTTTCTTCTTTGCTAGCTAACTAGCTCTCCTGGGGATGGTTAATGATTACCAGGCTTGGAACCTGTCACGATTATTATAATCACACTTGCAGTGCCGCTTTCCTTGCACAGAGTCCCCGAAGACACGGCTGGTTGTAGGGCTCTTGGAGCATCCTCACAGAGGCCAGTGGCGTGCGGCTTTTCTTTCTTCCATTCATTTGTTCATCAGATACATACTGATATCTTAGCACCAGACACTGTGCTGAGCCCCGGAGGAGTCCCCGTGCTACAGTAAGGGAGACAGACAGGCAAATCGATAACTTCATTTCAGTTCTGTGAGAGAGGTTTTTCTGGCCAGGACACCCTGAGAAAGAGACGCCTGGTGTTGGCCATATCTCAGGGATGGTCTGGCAAAGGTAAGAGATCCCTGAGTGCTTCCGTTATGTTTGCTGCATAACCAGCTACCCCCAAACCTAGTAGCGACAACCAACACCTGTTTTATATCTCCACAATGACTGTGTGGGTCCGAAATTGGGGCAGGGCACAGTGGATAGGTGTGCCTCTGCCCCTTAATGTTTGGGGCCTCAATGGTGGTGGGCTCAAAGACTAAAGATGGTGGGCATGACCCACATGCATCCCTGTATTTTTAAGATTGGTTCTCCTCTATATGGTGTCTCCTGGGGCTGGGCTCCTCAACTCACATGTGTAGCACCTGGCTTGGATGGCTAGAACACCTGGGGTCTAGCTGCTGTCACACTCTTTGTCCACTAGCTTGGGTTTCCTTACACAATGGCCTTCTCAGGAGAGCCTTCCGTGGCAGTGGATGCTGCGAGGCTTTTTGTGACTTACCCTCAGGAGTTCTAGAGCATTGCTATCATGGCATTCTACTGGGGAAAACAAACCACTAAAGCTAGAGCAGATTAAAGGGGAGGAATCCTCTTTTATTTTTTCCTTTTGGATTAACTCCAGCCATCTCCAAGGGGCAAGTAGATAACCCAAAGTGGCATAAGCAAAAATGAAATTTATTGAGTCATTTAATCGGAAACTCCTAGAAGAAGGGGGTAAGCATAGTTGGACCCTAGGTTTCATCTGAAGTCGTTAGTTCCTGGTTTCTGTCTCATCTTCTTACTTTGCTTTTTTTGTGAACTGACAGAACTCCTAGGCACAGTCTCCCCATAGGGAGTCAAGATGGTCACAACTCCTAGCTGCTCAGTGGACAAGAGAGAACGGCCCATCACCACCCATTCAAAGCTTGGCCCAGACTTGCGTTGGTTTGTGTGGGTCACATGAGCACCTCTGAGCCATTCACTCTGTCCAGAGGCATGTGGAACTCCCATTATTGGCCAGTCCTGAGTTATGGGCCCACACCTGGGGCAGGTAAGGGTAATAGGGGCAGCTTCTTAGAAGATGACCCAGAAGTTCTTAGAGACCATGATGAATAGGTATAGGGTAGTTCAGGTGGTAACTGAGGCCAAGGGAATGAATGGGGTTCTGATGAGCATCTAATGGATGGGTTAAGAAGGTACACACCATAAAGGCAGCAGAGATGGAGTCCCTGGGGAGGTGGGAAGAAAACCAGCAGTTTGTGGCTTTTTGGTAACCAAAGGAAGCATGTGTTTCATGAGGGAGGGAATGGTCAGCATTAACAATGCCTTGCAGAAATGAAGTGGGATTCACTCATTCATTTATTGGAAAGATCTATACTGAGCACCCACTATATGTCAGGCACTGTTCTAGTACTGGGGGTATAAAAAAAAACCAAACAAAATAGACAAAAGCCCCTGCCCTCTGGGATCTTGCATCCAAGATGAAGGTGAAGGGGGTCACTAGATTCAGCAACACGGGAACCCTTGGTGACAACAGTTTCAGTGCAGCGCTGGGGTTGGAGAGAGCGTGGAAGGTGAGATGGTGGGCAAGGTAAATGACAATAACTCTTAGACGGAATTTGATTGTCAGAGGGAGGAGAGGTAAAGATCAAGGGCTGGACTGGAAGATTTCTCTTCACTTTAGTTTTATAGTACGAGAGTTGGGCTCTCCGTTTCTGTGCATACATTGGTTGATCTTCTGTTCTGATAACCTGTGTGGTCTGGTTCCCCAGAGAAGACCCTTCTACTTGTCCACTTGCCTGAAGATAGGCCCTGAAGGGAGAGGTAATACTAGGATTTTCCCTACCAGGAGGAGATACTCTGGGAGCTCCTGACATCCAGAGAGGACAGGAAGGGACTGCTACCCTTCGAGTGCCTTTGCTACCAGGGGCTGGGAAGAGGCTGGCCAGCAGTAAAGCACTGACAAGTGGCAAGGAGGATGCATTATAACATGGCCCCATCTCTCCATCCTAAACAAAACCAAATAATCCAAACTCTCCATGTGTCTGCATTCTTGATTTAAAAATCCCTTCTTCCCGACAGTACCTGCTGCTTGTGAATGGTGAATTGGGGAGACCTCAGATAGTGTAGGGTGGGGGAGGGCAGGGTAATGTGGATAATTGACCCCTGGATAATTTAGAGTTGGTTGTAATTAACCTAATTTTGGAAGCACAGTGCAAGATCGCATACCTGCACTTCTCAGGCGACCTAGTGAGAAAGCTCTTTGTAGTTTCTCTTGTTCACCTGACTGTATTTACATCAGTGGTTCTCAGCCAAGGTCCATTTTGCCCCTTGGGTGACATTTGGCCAAGTCTGGGGACATTTTTGGCTGTTACTATCAAGGAGGGGTGCCAGCGGCATCTAGTGGGTGGAGGTCGGGATGCTGCTATAAATATCCTACAATGCACAGGGAAGCCCCCCTCCCACCCCCAGGACAAAGAATTACCTGCTCAAATATCAGCCGTGCTAAGCTGAGAAACCCCACTGTTTTTGCAGCAGATGGGAGTGGCCATGATGTCCAGAAGAAAGGAAGAGTTGGTACAAGAACTGAACAAGTATATACTGGAAACAATTCTGAGATTCCTGCTGGAACATAGTGGATATTCAGTACTGGGACTGCCTTTTTTTTTTCCCCTTTTTTGCAAGAGAGTTTAGCAGTTGAATTTATATTCACAACTCAGGGCCCTTGTCTAAAGACCTGATAACATTCTGACCCATTCTCTGCTGATGCCACAGTGGGGTCAGACCATGGTCTGTTGTCCTCACAGCTAAAATACTGTTTTGTAAAACTCTCAGGATTGCTTTGTTCTTGGGATTGCCTGGTTTTGTTTTCTTCAGCAAAAGCCTACAGGCATTTAAATACTGTTTGCCTTTCTCTCTATGAACACAGGACCTCCCAGGGCAGGACCGGGCTGGACTCTAGTGTCCCTAACAGCTCTGGCCTTGACACCTGCTGTAGCACTCCCCTGGGTAATGCATTGGGAGGGATGCATTTGCTCCCTGAGAGGGGCTCTTGTGCTGGTGGGGGGAAGTTAAGTGAATAGAATTCTGAATCTTCCACTTCATAGCTGGTCTGGGTAGACTGGGAGATGACCAACTGTCATGTATTCATTCTCTTTGTCCTTCACCCAAAACTTTGACATCTCTAAATGACAAGTGGTCAAAACCCCAATGGACATGCTACAGTATGGATGAACCCCTAGAACCTTATGCCAAATGAAAGCCAGGCACAGTGGTCACATATGACTCGATGTAAAATGTCTAGATTAGGTAAATCCAGAGACCGGGAACAGATTAGTGGTTGCTGGAGGAATGGGGAGTGACTAGCTAATGGGTAGAGAGGTCTTTGGAAATAAAATGTTTTGGAACTAGATATGGGTGGTGGTTGTATAACACTGTATAATACTAAAAATGCCCCTGGGGGTGCCTGGGGGGCTCAGTGGGTTGAGTATCCAACTCTTGATCTCGGCTCAGGTCATGATCTCTTAGTTCATGAGTTCGAGCCCCACATTGGGCTCTGCGCTGAAGGCACGGAGCCTGCTTGGGATTCTGTCTTTCCATCTCTTTGTTCTTCCCTACTCGGGCACGTGCATGTATGTGCGTGTGCGCGATCTCAAAATAAAAACATAAGATTAGAAAAGCCACTGAATTTTGTACATTAGATGATTACTTTTGTTATGCGAATTTTACTTAAAAAAAAAAAAACAAAAAAACCTTATGGACAGAGAGGCTCAGCTGGCCCATCTTTAGACCGCAGATCCTGGGGCCCACCCCATACTGCCCAGCCTGGGTGGGCACCAGGGGAGAGGCTGTCCTTAAGGGGAGCTGGCCCCTCAGAAGCCCTGATAGGAGAGGCCCTGCCCCGTTGGACACTGGCAGCAGGGAGTGTCTGCTGGGGTTTTGTCTCTTTCATGTTCCATTGGAAGTGATAAATGAAGCTTTGCATCTGCTTCACGGCAGATTAGTCCCCGGAGAGGTAGCAGACGCTCTGGCAGACACGTTTAAATCCTCCTCAATAGCTGGCTTCCTGCAGGATATAAAACAGGGCTGGGGAGGGAGACGCAGAGTGTTGTGCCAGTGGTCACTGCAGGCTCGGAGCAGTCAGCGAGGGCGCTATCTCCCCGGCTTCTGACACCCAAGTGGCTCCGCAGGTGCACAGATGCAGAAAACAGCCCATTTTTCTTACCACCTCCCCCTTGAGCTCCGCCTTGGGATGTGTGATGCCTGTGTTTTTTAGTCCCAGCCCTGAGATAAACTGTCTGTGAGTGGCCCATAGTGGTAACAAAGGTCAAACAGCTGTCATTTACTAGCTGTGTGATCTTGAATAAATGACATAACCTCTCTGTGCTCCAGTTTCCTTGTCTACAAAATGGTGATGGGATTGCCTATCCTACAGGAACCTATGAGGCTTAGATGAGCACATACAAATAGGTTTAGTTATATTTATGTAGTATGTGTATGTCCTATAAATACATAAATAAGTATAACTATGTAATATTTAATAAAACATAAATACATTTATATATGATGTAAGTACCATATATAACATACATGTGATGTGAGATACAGGTCCTTCCACAATGTCTGGCCCACAAATGATGGAAAATGTAGTGGGTTCATTCATTGAATCGTTCAGGGAGTTTGTGCTTCCATTGTCTTCTGGGTACAGGGACCAAACTGTGCCTAAGATGAGCATGTTTTCTGTCTTGATGAAACTTATGTGCCAGTGGAGAGCTAAAACAAGACCTCAAAGATTGACATAAAAGCAAATTATAATAAATGCTATGGCTGAAAACAAGTACTTAAGGTGGAAATTAGCCAGGTGTGGCCTTTATATGTGGTGGCTGGGAAAGGCTCCTCTGAGGAGGCGCTGTTGAAACAGGAGCCTACAGAAGAGAACACGCTGGTTATGTGGAAAGTGAGAGCTTTTCCGGGAGGGGAGCACAGCAGGTGCAAAGGCCCTGACTGTTTGAGAAACTGAATGGACACCGGTGAAGCTGGGGGTAGCAGGTGAGGAAGGAGGCCCTACAGGAGGTTGGAGAAGCAGAGCGGGCTGCATGTAGGTCCTTGTGGGCTGTTTACAGCAGTGTGGATTCTGTTGTGAGTTTAAAACAAAGCTGGTCCAACGCAGTGGTGGCACCAAAGTTTTGTATTGGGAGGTCACATTGCTGTTGTGAGGGGGAGTGGTTTGCACATCATCACGCGTGTATTTGAAAGAGCAGCCTGCAGGTTCCTGCATCTGTTCCTGTGAGGGCATCTGCGCCTGCTTCTCTCGTCACCTTGGGAAGATAGAAATTCTAGTGGATGCTCTTTTGGGTCTTCCAGCACCTAGGTCCTAAATGTACATCTTCTCTGCTCTCTTCTGGTGGTTTGTTACAAGTCTGCATGACTCAGTGGTGGGGTAGTGTACCCAGGGTATGGAAGGTATTAGTGGTTAGAACCCAGATCCTTCCCGGGCTACTTATTTTCACGACTGTCCTCACTCATGGATTGAACCTAATGAAGGAAGCTCTACTTGTGACCAGACTCTCCTCAGAGACAGCTGGAATAATTTCAAGGAGGTTTATTGTTTTGAGCTATATATCAAGAGAGATTAATCAGGTGACTCCAGATTCTTTGTGCAAGAAGAAGGGTATGTAGGGGATGCAGAAGCAAGGAAAGTAAGAGATTCTGGCCCTGGGGGAGGTTGTGTCTCCTCTTTCCCCTTTCTGATTTGCATGATTCCAGAGTACTGAAGTCATTTGTCAGTAGAGGGGTGCCGTAGGAGAGACTTGTGGTCCAGCGCCTGGTGCCTGGGAGAGGAAGGGTAAGGGGCTGGGTCTTCAGTGGTAGGATTTTTTATTAGGCTAGGCTTCCCCAGGCCTGCTCCAAGCACTGGGGAGAAGTTGCCAACCTAAAGGCTGTGGTTAACCAGCCATGGGCAATTCCCCTGAGGGGACTGGCTTTGGAGCAATTGGGTCAGTTCCAGCCACTGGTGAGCTCTCATCTTACTGCTCTGGGCCGATGTCCACTGGGTATCTGGGGACACCTACTACACTGTGACCTTTTCCTCACTTCAGCCTGTTGGGCAGCTAGGCAACTGAGGCTCTGCCTGCCTGTCCTTGGAATCTATAACCTGTGAAGCACTGTTGAAAGATCTTCCCTCCCCCGCCCCCCCACCCCCAAGTCCTGTTGGGGTTTTGTTGTAAATGATGACTGAAATCCATGCCACAGGAAAATGACAAGTGACAAGTCCTGAGCCCTTCTTCTGAAGAGTAGAAATGCTAAATAGTAAAACCTTTGGGTACCCAGGCCCTTCTGCAGAGTTTAATATGCAATTAGCGTAGGTCTTTCTCCTTTCATTCAGCAAGCATTTACGGACCCCTGACCAAAGTAAGAAAGTAATAATGGACATTTAATGAGCATCTCTTGTGTGCCAATGAGTGCCAAAATATTCTGTGCATATTATCTCTTGTAATATCACTTTCATGAGGATGCTTCTGTCAATATCCTTTTTGGGGATAAAATCACTGAGGCTTAAAGGCGTTGGCTACCTGCTAAAGGTTGTTTAGCCACAGCTAGGGGAGGTACTGAGTACTAGAGATAGAACAAGACCAGGCCACCACTGTCCTTTCATCCTTAGTGTATTGCAGAGAGGCCGACGTGAGGCAGACACATAGGCATCTAGAAGGATGGGAAAGACTTTGAGAGCAAAGTCCAGTAAGAGCATTGTGGTAGGGTACCCAGCCTGTTCTGTTCTTGGATGGGGTCAGTGAGGGAAGACTTCTCTAGAGAAGAGTCTTCTAAGCCTAAGTATATACCCTGTGTAGAAATACTGCACTTGAATCAAAAGGCATCAAAGTTGGCAAAGATGAAGTCAAGCTTTCGCTTTTTGCAGATGACATGATATTATACATGGAAAATCCGATAGACTCCACCAAAAGTCTGCTAGAACTGATACATGAATTCAGCAAAGTTGCAGGATACAAAATCAATGTACAGAAATCAGTTGCATTCTTATACACTAACAATGAAGCAACAGAAAGACAAATAAAGAAACTGATCCCATTCACAATTGCACCAAGAAGCATAAAATACCTAGGAATAAATCTAACCAAAGATGTAAAAGATCTGTATGCTGAAAACTATAGAAAGCTTATGAAGGTAATTGAAGAAAATATAAAGAAATGGAAAGACATTCCCTGCTCATGGATTGGAAGAATAAATATTGTCAAAATGTCAATACTACCCAAAGCTATCTACACATTCAATGCAATCCCAATCAAAATTGCACCAGCATTCTTCTCGAAACTAGAATAAGCAATCCTAAAATTCATATGGAACCACAAAAGGCCCCGGATAGCCAAAGTAATTTTGAAGAAGAAGACCAAAGCAGGAGGCATCACAATCCCAGACTTTAGCCTCTACTACAAAGCTGTCATCATCAAGACAGCATGGTATTGGCACAAAAACAGACACATAGACCAATGGAATAGAATAGAAACCCCAGAACTAGACCCACAAACGTATGGCCAACTCATCTTTGACAAAGCAGGAAAGAACATCCAATGGAAAAAAGACAGTCTCTTTAACAAATGGTGCTGGGAGAACTGGACAGCAACATGCAGAAGGTTGAAACTAGACCACTTTCTCACACCATTCACAAAAATAAACTAAAAATGGATAAAGGACCTGAATGTGAGACAGGAAACCATCAAAACCTTAGAGGCGAAAGCAGGAAAAGACCTCTCTGACCTCAGCCGTAGCAATCTCTTACTCGACACATCCCCAAAGGCAAGGGAATTAAAAGCAAAAGTGAATTACTGGGACCTTATGAAGATAAAAAGCTTCTGCACAGCAAAGGAAACAACCAACAAAACTAAAAGGCAACCAACGGAATGGGAAAAGATATTTGCCAATGACATATCAGACAAAGGGCTAGTATCCAAAATCTATAAAGAGCTCACCAAACTCCACACCCGAAAAACAAATAACCCAGTGAAGAAATGGGCAGAAAACATGAATAGACACTTCTCTAAAGAAGACATCCGGATGGCCAACAGGCACATGAAAAGATGCTCAACGTCGCTCCTCATCAGGGAAATACAAATCAACACCACACTCAGGTATCACCTCATGCCAGTCAGAGTGGCCAAAATGAACAGATCAGGAGACTATAGATGCTGGTAAGGATGTGGAGAAATGGGAACCATCTTGCACTGTTGGTGGGAATGCAAATTGGTGCAGCCACTCTGGAAAGCAGTGTGGAGGTTCCTCAGAAAATTAAAAATAGGCCTACCCTATGACCCAGCAATAGCACTGCTAGGAATTTATCCAAGGGATACAGGAGTACTGGTGCATAGGGGCACTTGTACCCCAATGTTTATAGCAGCACTCTCAACAATAGCCAAATTATGGAAAGAGCCTAAATGTCCATCAACTGATGAATGGATAAAGAAATTGTGGTTTATATACACAATGGAATACTACGTGGCAATGAGAAAGAATGAAATATGGCCTTTTGTAGCAACGTGGATGGAACTGGAGAGTGTGATGCTAAGTGAAATAAGCCATACAGAGAAAGACAGATACCATATGGTTTCACTCTTAAGTGGATCCTGAGAAACTTGGCAGAGACCCATGGGGGAGGGGAAGGAAAAAAAAAAAAAAGAGGTTAGAGTGGGAGAGAGCCAAAGCATAAGAGACTGTTAAAAACTGAGAACAAACTGAGGGTTGATGGGGGGTGGGAGGGAGGGCAGGGTGGGTGATGGGTATTGAGGAGGGCACCTTTTGGGATGAGCACTGGGTGTTGTATGGAAACCAATTTGACAATAAATTTCATATATTAAAAAAAAAAATACTGCACTTGAGTTCTTCCATTGGCTTGTCCATACTCTTCTTTAGGAGCTGTGACTAGACTGGGCAGATAGATGACCTGTCTTTCTTCTCATTTGCTGAATGCCCCCTTCTCCTTTTGTTCCTCCTCAGCCAGTGTGGACATGTCACATCCATTTGTATCTGCAGGATGTCTTGGACCTGATCTGTGTGCGCTTGGTCCAGGATACCTTTGTTATCCGGTCTCTATAAATGGAATTCTCAGGTCAGTGGCTTGCTGTGAGGGCCTGCATTTCACTCCAGCCATTGTCACAGTGTTGCTGCAGCCTGAGTATTTCTTTCTTGTGGGTTTGGCCCTTTGCTCCTGCCCCCATTCCTTAGAGACCATTGTATTTTGCTGTCTTTGGTGGGGAGAGTGACTTCTCAGTTGCACTGTGGTAAAAAAGGGTTACTTTGGTGTGGCCTCTTCTGTGACACCCCTGGGTTGTGCCTTTTAACGTTACTGCAACTACAGGGGGTCGCTGAAGGCAGTGCTGTTTGAGTATGTCATGCCCAGTATCATGTAGCCGCATCTTCATGATAACTACGTGGACTTTTCTGACTTCAGCATAATTTTCTAGTTGGAGGAGGTTCCTATTTTTTGCTAACAGTTCCCTCTCTAACCCCAAGGAGTTCATAGCCAAGTATGGCATATGAGAGTAGCCTTTAAAGTTTAAATCTCATCTCTCTCTCCTTGCTGTCTCAGGGAGTGACGTCAACACAGGGTGTTATATGAAGACTCACCTGGGGCTTGGAGGGACGAGAGTGTACAAACATGAAGCATGGAGACTGGTTAAGAAGTCCTGGCAGTCAACTAGGTACTTGAGTGACTTTGAGCCTCTCTCCCTCATGAGTAGGCTTAAAGTAATAAGTACTATCACCTGGGAAGATTATATTTTTGGAATTAAGTCATTTTAATATGTATCAAGGTCCTGGCACCATGGCTGGCACACAGCAGATGCTTAATAAATGCTAGTGTATTCTTACTTGTTGGTCTTCCGAGAGAGCGGTGGTGGTGGGAGAGGAGGTAACTGATTTTACCTCCATATCTCTGTCCAACACGTACTCCCTGAATGGCTAAGAAGATACTCAGCTTTGGCTGGCCAGAGAGAAGGAGGTAAAGGAATATATTTTGCCTTCTAGTAATACTCTTTCACCGTGTATCACTTGACCTGCCTTTTTTTTCCCCCCAGAGCTGTTATTTCTGCCTGAAATGCTATTTATTAATGATATAATTTATTCACTTCTTTGTTACCTTTCTTCCTTACTAAAACACAAGCCTTTGGAAAGTCAAAACCTTGTCTGATTCACTACCACAGCCCCAGCTCTTTGTCAAAAATGTAACTCATAGTGTACATATTAAGGTAATAGATGATGAGTGGATGAAAAATCTAACCAATGGATTTGTTATTATTATTATTACTTTAAATGTTTATTTTTGTGAGCGAGCACCAGCAGAGGTGCAGAGAGAGAGAGGTAGACAGAATCCAGAGCACGCCCTGCACTGACAGCACGGGGCTCAAACCCAAACCATGAGATTGTGACCTGAGCCACAGTCAGATGCTCAACTGACTGGACCACCCAGAAGCCCCTAACCATTGGATTTAGTTCATTTTGATTAATGGCCATTTTCTCAGCAGGTCTCAGCATCAACTTTGGGTCGAGTACTCAGACACTAGGTAGAGAGATGAATAAGACAGACTCTGTTCTCAAGGAAGGAAGGAGCAAAGAAGGGGGTCTCCAACTTTTCCAGTTTCTGAGCCAGCATTGATAGAAACAGGGTCTGAAATGGAAGGAGTGTCAATGAACAACACCTGGCATCAAAGCCTTGTCTATTCAGAGTCACGTTCTACTATGGATGTGGTTCCCTCCCTCACCCTAGATTAGCCTAGAAGGCTACCTTGAGTGGCAGAAGAAATTGACATCCCATTGAAATTGATGAAATAGTCAAGCATTTGCCATCAGAATACACTAAAGCATTGCCATTTGGGGAAAACTCCTTTAATAAGAGGGAGGCCTGACCCATGCAAATGGTGAGAGCTGGTTGGCGTGTCTTCTCTTTCTATGGGTTTTACAGAAACCAGAGATGATTAAGGGGGCAAGTGAGTTGATAAAAGCATCTCTAGAGAACAAGTACTAAATGGCTTCTTTATTGCTCACCTCTCAAGAAACCTTCTGTTGAAACTGCTGGCAGTAAGTGCAGGTTAGGCCTGTGTGAAGTTATTATAAATGCTGTTCTTATGTGTAAGAACTTTATTTTTTAATTGGTATCTTTTTTTCCCCCCAACTAATGCAATAGGAAGAATGAAAATTTGTAATTTCTTAAGACACAGGAACTATTGAGAGAGAGAACAAAGAGGCTATTGAAACATTTAGAGACTTCCCGTAAAACCCAAACCACAAGGAACCTCCTCACCTCCTTTTCCTGCACAATGGAGGCCTCTCTGAGGAGTGTGGGGGCGGGGGAGCAGGCTGGAAACACCCATCACAACACGTTACTGAATGAGAAATAGGCTGCGGGGAAAATGCAGAGAGCCAGAGACTTAATGTTCTTGCTGGACTCTCTTCTTCAGACCCTTATGCTCTTTGTCTCATATGCTGCCAGCAGTTTAAGGTCTAATCGTTTTATGGCTGGGGCTTCAGAACAGTCAGGGTCAGTGAATGTTTGAAACAGCTTTTCTTAGGACTGGGATGAAGTGGAAAGAGTCCTAAAGAACCGAGTTCAGATCCTAGCTGTCCTGGGGTAGGGAGGAAATTTGTGCCTTAGTGAAAAATGATGACTGGCATAGGCTCTTCATTCCAGAGGACACCCCTCTGGGTCATCTGATTGTGATTTTTGTGTAACCTAGTTTATAATCGATGAGTTTTAAATAATCACTTTCTGTTCTGTGAGGCAGAGGTTCCAGTGACCATCCAACCTCCCACAAACCAATCTTACCTCCATTTGTACATCCATTAAAAAATTTCTCATCTATCGATAGGGCTGTACTTTGGGTTTTCTTTGGAGCCGGTTGCAGTATCTTCCCTTACTGATTAACGATGGAATAAAATAAAGTTAATGATAGGAAAACGAACTTAAAAAATCAGAATTCATGATAGAATAAAACAGTATGTTCATTCTGGTTTTACCAGAATCATGGTTTTACCATTTTTTGAAAATTACCTTTTAACACTCATTACTGACATGTACTCTTTAACCAGCTTAACCTTTTTGAGCCTCAACATCCTCATCTGCAGAATGGGAATAATAACACACAGTGAAATCACAGATTTTACTAAGGGTTTTATCATCCATTGTCCTGTTTATTATTGATAGCTAGATAATATGTAGCAATTAATTTTTAGCTGTTATGGAGAGTGAATGGATAATGTTTGTGAAAACACTTTTATCAAGTGTGATTCATAAAGTGCGATTCAGATTTTAGCTGGAGCTATTGTTGGCATCAAATGATGATTTAAGAGTTGCTCTTAACTCTCTGAAAGCTTGTGATTTGGAAGGGAGAGGAAATTTTCTCTGGTGGCTTCAGGAGGTGAACTGGGGCCGATGAATAGAAAGTGTAGGATCAGATTTTGGCTGATAATAATAGAGGAGGGCTTTCTAACAACTTGCTGTAATGATGGTGTGGGCTGCTTCTTGGGGTAGTGAGGTTCCCATCATGGGAAGTACGCCAGCAGAGACTGTGTTGCTCATGGTAACTGCAGTACTAAAGAGCATCCCAGACTTGGCTTTCATTTTTGAGAAGCTTCATGTAGAGAAACACAGGCATATGTGGGAAAAATGGTCATAGCCCACTGCCGGGGAACCTGAGAGCCATAGCCTTACTGTCCTTAGAAACCCTGTGAGCCGTGAGCCTGTGTATACATGTGGATAACATATGAATAATGCCTGGGATAGTGCCTTGCACACTGATGCACATCAAACGCTGCTTTAAGTAATCTGTCCTCTTGGAATAGTTTTTTCCTTGACCTGTGCAGTAAGACGGGAGGTGTTTGTATAATAGTGTGATATGCACACACAGTGTGTAAAGCAGGCAGTCCCATTGCACAGGTTCAGGCTGCTGCCCAGCATACAATTCTGAGGAGCTGGGCATTTGCAGGTAAGGTGAGCTACTGGAGCCCAGGTGTGCCATGTGAACCATGTATCACCTAGATGGGGCTGAGGCTCACTTCCGTGGGCTCTGACTCCAAGTCTCATGGTCTCTTGTTTTCACTTACATCCCAAATTGAGCTCCTCACTTTCACTTCTAAACTTGCTCTTCCTTCAGTCTTCAGTCCCATTCTTCTAATTATTGGGACCACAACCCAAGAGTTATTGCTGTGTTTTTTCCTATACAGGATATCCAGAATCCAACCTGATCCCTGCTGCTACCACCCTGGGTTAAACTGTCATCGGCTGTCATCAGTTCTCATGTGGATTAGAGCAGCAGCCCCTAACTGATGTTCCTCTTCTCTGCCCTTGCCACTTTACTGAAATTGTTTCTGCCCCCAGTCAGAGGAGGCCTGTTAACCCACAAGACATTTTATATTGCTCCTGTGTCCCAAGCTTTTCAGTAGCTCCTTATTTCATTCAGCCCAAAGGCCAGAGTTCTTACAAATGCCTGTAAGGCTTCATGTGATTTTCCTGCCACGCTTTTCTCCCCTCATTCCTATAACTCTTTCTCATTCTCTTTCACTTTTGCTGCTGCAGCCTTATTGACTTATTCTCCTGCCTCAGGACCTTTGCATCTGCAGCTTCTATGTGAAAAGCTCTTCTCCCAGATAGGCAGGTGGCTTATTCCCTGATCTCTTTCATGATTTTGCTCAAATGTCAACTTTTCATTGGGGCCTTTTCTTTATGCTGTTGGTTTCAACATGCACCCCTCACCCCTTCCCTGCTGTGTTTTATTCACAGCCGTTAGCACCATCCAACATGTTACCTTGTTTACTGTCTTTCCCTTTCTATTAGAATAGAAGCTCTGTGAGAGCAGGGATTTTAGAATTCTGTTCACCTCCCTTTCAGAACAGTGTTTGGTCCATAGTGGGCACTCACTAAATACTTGTTGAAACCTAAACCTCTGAATTTCCCAAATACTCTTATGTGTCAGGTTTAAGACAAGAGGCTCTGATGATACTTTCCTGGGATTTTGTTTCTATAGTAGGCAGTCTTTGTCATGTTCCCAATAATCCCTGTATCCTTGTATTCATGTCCGTGTGTAACCCCTTCCCTTCCAGTGTGGGCTGGAACTAGAGACTTGCTTCTAAAGAATAAAATAAGGCAGATATTATGGGATGCCACTTGTTTAGGTTACAAAAGACTGTGACTTCCATCTTGGTAGCATTCTGTCTTTAATGGCACTTTTTCCTGCTCTCTTCCTTACTCTGATGAAGCAGGTGGACATGTTGTGAGATCCTCTGTAGAGGAGCCCATGGGGTAAGGGAGTATGGGAGGCCTCCAAGCACTGACTCATGAAGAACTAAGACCTCAGTCAACAGCCTGTGAGAGACTGAATCCTGCCAAAAACCACATGGGTGAGTTTAGAAACAGATCCTTCCCTGGCCAAGACTTCAGATGAGACCATAGCCCCAGCCAACATCTTGATTGCAGGCTTATGAGATGCTGAAGCAGAGGACCTGGCTACACTGTGCCTGGATTTCTGAAATACTGAAACAGTGAGATAAGAAACACATTTTATTTTAAACTAAGTTTTGGGGTAATTTGTTACACAGCAGTATATAACTAATGCACATCTGTTTTTTTTTTTCTTGATCCATTGGGAACTATATTCCTTTGCTGGAGGAGTGAATCTCTTTCCTGTTTGATTCCTTAGCTACACAAACACAAACACACACAAACACTCACTTTAGTCTGAGGCATTTCTGACATTGGTATTTGACACAACTTCAGGTTCAGCAAACTTCCTGAGACCCTGTTAGTGATGCCATAATAAGATGGGTAAATTCTCAGTACCTTCGGATGCTGCTCAAGGCAGAGTCATAAGCGATGCTTGTTTGATAATGCCGAGATGTGTCACTGCCCGGAAGGCCGTCTGGTATTTATAGGAAGCTGAAAGTTAGGCACTGGGGAAAAATGAGTTCCAGACTGTTGCACTTACTTTCAGATAGAATCATATTCTCTGAAAAATTGCGTAGGATGTTGAACTGATAGGGAATTCAGCATGATTGTATGGCTCACTGGGCTTGTATTATGGCGGAGAAAAATCATCTTGTCTGGTTGGGAAGACGACAGTCACATCTCCTCAGTCGGCCTGTGATAGATGCTGGAGGACGGATTGAAGACGTGGCTCTATTCTTCTTCCAACCTTAAGACACGGAGTTGCATTTTAAAGTAAACCCACAAAAGGAAGGATGCTTTGACAGACACATTGGGAGGCTCCCCCCGTTGGCAGTGTGCACTGCTAGATGAAACTGGAAGCTTTGAGATAAGCATTTGGAAATTCAAAGAGGCATCTTGTCTGTCATTTGTAATGGCTAAAACCTTGGAGGAAAACGTGGTCTCACATGGAAGGATTTGGGGGAAGTAAGTTTGGTCAATCAGTCAATCAATCAGTTGGCTAGCAAACACCTCCTGTATGCTTGTTTTGTGCCCAGAACGATGCTCCATGATGGAAAATACAGTTGAATCAGACTCGATCCTGTTACCAGGTAGGCCATGGAATAGTACATGTTACAACACATGTAAACATAAAATGATCACAACACAGTGAAATGAGGGCTTGGGCTTTGTGGGAGGCCAAATAGAGTGATTGGTCCTACCCACTGGGAACAGGGAAGGGAAAATAAAGGCTTTTCTGAGTAGGGAAATAACTTGGGTAGGTAAGTGGCGAGGTTAGCATCTAGGGGAGCCTAAGGCATTCTAAGTTGCAAGACCAGCCTGTGCAGAGGCCTGCAGGTATGAATTAGTGTAGCTGAGTCAGGGAATTGAGAAGGCCATCAAGGCTGACATGTGTAAGGCAGGAGAGGTCAGAGGGATTGCTGAGACTTGTCTGAGAAGGCCTTGAGGGCCAGGCCAAAGCTTAGATTCTGTTCTACAGGCAACAGGGAGTCCAGGTTGGGGCCTCACAGGGGAGGCATTGGCAGGTTTGGTGTTTGGAAGGGTCACTCATGGATCCCAGTGGAAGAGGGGTTGCAAGAGGGGAGAACAGGGGCAGATGGACCGATGAGATCAGAGAGAGGACGTTTGTTTCTGTGCTGCTCTGACCACCCTTATTATTTGCTGTTCTGTTTTTTCTTCCTTTTGCATTAGCTGCAGTCATCTGCAAGTGGTAGTAGACACCTGAGGGGGAGGTGATGCAGATGGAGTAGTCATTTCAGAAATTACCTAAGTGTCTACGGAAGACGCAAGATTTTCAAGGCCCATCTCAAAGAGCGCCATGAGGTCCCAGCTAGAGGATGGTTTGGCAGTGGGGTGGCCAGTTGTCCTGCTTTGCCAGGATGCACGACTTGAGGTGCTAAAACCAGGAATGTTCTGGACAAACAAGGACAAGCTAGTCACCTGAGTCAATAGGGTAAGGCTGACCAGGCTCCCTGGTATGGAAAATACAGCTTCCTTCTCTGTTTGTTTTTTTTTTTTTTTTTTTTTTTTTTCCTCTTTCTCTCTTCTCAGCCAGGCAGGTCACATACCATCCCATTCCAAATTTTTGAGTTAATGGCCATTCTCTGTCCTCTGACCTTTTTGTCAGGGATGTGCATTGGCTGCCCTGTAAAGATTAGAGGCCCTCACCCATTACCTCAGTTGTATGTGGGCCTTGGGCTCCTTGTCCAGACCAGGCATGTGCCCCAGTGGGAGGTTCTGGCTGCTTCATTGGACCTGCCCCCAGTCTAGGATGCTTGTGTGGCTAGGCCTCATGTCCCTGAGGCTGGCTCTAGCCTCCATTTTTTTTGTACCTTAGGGAGTGGGCCTGCCTTCCCCCAGCCCCAGGTGCCTTCACAGGCCACGTGTTCCCAGAGCCACCCTGCCCTTGTGTTTGCCTCTGCCTTAGGTTTCTTTCTCTTGAGAGGTTGGGCTTGGTGGGACTTGTGCCCAAACCAACCCTGTGTGTGTGCCGTTCATGGGCCCAGGAGGAGGCTTTTGCCTCAGATGGTGGTTCTTAGCCTCATGGGAGATTTGAGATTAATGTAATCAGGAAAAATGTTGACAGGATGTTTTCAGTGCTGACTAGCTACGATGAAAGCCACCGGAAGTGACCTTCACTCCATGCCTCAAGGCCCTGTCTCATCTGCACTAGTGTTTTGTCAGCCCCCACCCTCCCCCCACCTCCCCCTGCTGAATAGCTGTGAGTCATGTCTGTGTATGCTCGGTTTCCAGTTAGAAGGAAGACACATTGCTCCTTCCACAAAGATGTATTGAGTGTCCGTGCTGTGTTCTCTCCACTTATTCCCACCCCGTGTGGGAGGGTCTCTCAGAGTGGGGGTTCATATCCATGATGGCTCCCTTCCCTCCCTGTGCCCTTGCAGGAGCCTATGCAGTGGCCATCTGCCCCTTCTGTGAGAAGGTTCTTCATAATTCTGAGCAGAGCGGTCTTCTTCCACACACTGTCCTTACAAGTTTTCTTTCTCTGCTGAGGAACCTTGATAATTACTTTTAGGAAGCTTTTAGGAAGCAGTGGCTCCCACGTCTGGGGATCTGCTTGTTTTAGTCAGCTTGGGCCTCATAACAAAACACCACACCTGAGGGCTTAAACAGCGGACTTTTCCCCCACCTTATAAGGCTCAGATCAAGGTCTGGCAGGTTTTCATTGTGTCCTCACACGGTGGAGTGGGGGAGGGTGGGGGCAGTGATTGAACACTCTTCAGTGTCTCTTCTTATAAGGATACTAACCCTGGCAGACCAGGGCCCCATCCTCAGGATCTCAGTTAACTGTCTTAATCTGCTAAAAGCTCTTTCTGCAAATACAGTCATGCTGGAGATTAGTGCTTCAACATGTTAATTTGTGGGAGGGGGACCCAGCTGAGCCTACAGCAGTGCTCTCTTCCATGTCCCACTCCTTACCCTGCTCCTGGTAGGAGGGCTGGGCTCCTGGTATGAGTATACTACCAGGGTCATGGGCCGTGGTGGTAGCTAAGGTGGAAGGAATTGGGGGGAGGGAGGGCTGGTTCAAATGGCATAAAGGTGAGGGGGTAAAAAAAAAAGCTTCTATATTCTAGGTACCAGTCACAACCATTATCATAAGATTAGCTTATTTATTTGGCAGTAGTAGAATGCCACTGTTAGAAGGTAAATTTTGTGAGCTCTGTTTCCTAGGAAAGAGGCAAGTCTAGAGGTTGTCTGTGAGGGTAGGACAGTTGAGGCAGCTGGACAAGGACTTCAGTGGTTTATACTACAGTGCTGCGGCTCTTGGTGGGTTGGGGAGTTGCATTGAATAAATGATGTGAGGGCTTTGTATGGCTCCTTCTTCCGGCATAAATGGATCTTTGGTTGATGGGCAGGTATCTGGCTCCCTGAGGGGGAAGACTTCAAACGAGAATAGAATTTGGCTCACATCTTCTAGAATGTGGACCTACAGGGGTAGTGATCTGGCCTTCTTGGCTACTGCTGATGTTGGCCCCAGAAGAGAAGCCTGGGAGGGCTGGCTTTCCATTGCATTGATGCTAAAGACGGGTGTCCTTTGGGTGTTCCAAAGGCAGGGCTCAGCTTCCTCACCATCGCCAAGTGTATTGGACCCAGTGTATTGGAAACAAGTCTGGGAGATTGTGTCAACTTCTCTCAAGTGACTCCTTTGTTGAATGGGTACCAAGCACGCAGCCTGGAGCCAGGCGTCCTAATTTGGGGATCATTTGTAGTCAGATCAGGCCTTGAGATAGGGACACAGAGCTAGCAAGGGATGAGTTACATGACCATTCTAATACCCATTTACTAATCAATAGTGGAGGAGAAATTTTGAGTACTTAATAAATGGTTTGCTCACACGTTGCCATGGTAATGGCTAATTCTTGAAAGTCCATTCAGGCATGGGTTCTTGAGGCCCTTTCTCTGACCTATGCTTGCTAGGGCTGAGAACGCTTGTATTCCTGTAAACATCAGAGAAGAATACTTACCTGAATTGATTGAAGGGGGGGGGGGGACCTGTCCCTGTCATTTTGGCTCTGAGGCTGTGAGAGTGGGGTAAGGTGTGCCCCACATGGGCCTTGGGCCCATCAAGTCTGAACACTCTCTCTTCCACCCTAATCTTGCTATCTTTCTTTATTCGTTTTTAGACTTTTTTATTGACAAAAATGGTAAGTTTATATGTAACACATAGTTTCTATAGCAAATACAGAAAAAAATGGAAATGCACAGAGGAAAAAATAAAACCCCATGAATAAGAACAGGTGATTTTGATGTTCTCTTTGGTGCACTTCCTTCCTGTGTTTTTTAGATACGTTTCTGTATTTGTATATTTTAAACACAATTGGAATAATTATATATGTGACAGTTTCTTTCACATCCTGCTTTATTCCTTAATGTGTATCATTGACATGTCCTCACTTTGGGTTATGTGGGAACTCTAAATGATGGATGATGGCATGCGCTTCAAGTGCATGAGCATACCACAACTTAACCAGTCTGATTTCAAACGCATCTGAATCCCTTTGCATTCCTATAAATAACACTCGAGCGAGGATCCATGCATGCAAGTCATAGGATATCTTCCTGGAAGAGATTTACTCTCTTAATTTCTAAGGATGTTAACGATGACACAGGAGGCCTAAGTCCCTTCCCAGGGTATTGGAGCAACCTAGGTGCCCCCATACAGTAATTCTTCTGCTACCGTGTTACCCCATTAATGGGCAAAGCAAAACAGAGGACTGACAGATCCTGTTGTCCCAGCTGTTTTGTTATTCTAGTATTTCTGGCTGGGAGTTACCAAAGTCCCTGGAAGGAAAGATGTTAGATACAAGAAGAATTGAGAGAGTGACTTTGACAAGGTCAGTCTTGAGGGAAGGGAATGTGTCTGTTTTCTATACTGAAATAAGGAAGGGTTTTGTGTTGAGTGCCTATACCTGCCCTGGAATAGTTGTGGAATGGGGGATGTTTCTCACCTGGAAAAGAGAAAGTGGTAGGGCTGGGTAGAGGCTATAGTACCTGATACATAGGAGTTACTGCCACAGCAGAGTCCTTGAAGCTACTTGTCATATGCTGTCTCTTAGCTGGATGAGGGCCGTTGTTCTGACACTTGCTTCCTGCCCCACTGACCCATTCTTAGCCCCCTGGACAGCTGGACCCACACCCCTGCCCTGTCCCCCAGAAACACCATGGCACAAGATTCCCAGAGCCCCTGCTGTCATCTCTCCTATGTTGTCACTTTCGTAGGACATATACCAGATGTTCACATTCTGTGGCGCAAGGACAGGTGGACCCCAGAGGTTCCCTCCTCCTCTTGCCTGATTTCTGTCCATTTTGTCCACCCCCCAGCTCACAGCTGCAGGTGCTGGGGCTCCCCAGACAGCTGCAGTCATCCGCGTCCTGTCTGGGCTGTGTCCTCCCTTCCCCTCCCTCTGTCCCTCTCTGGGCATCTCTGAGGGCTGCCTTGCCGGGAGCAGCTGTTGATTCAGATTTTCATCAGGACTTTGATAATTAAAACTCGAAGCTCTTCAGACATTTGCGTTCCATTACATTGAAGGAGCAGCTGTTTAAATTTCGGGCAGGGAACCAGAGCCTTGTGCAGTGAGCTTGGGTTTAGATTAATCAAGTCAGTAGATTCACTCCCCTGAAAGAAAACTTCCCCCTGCCCCCAGTTTATATGAACAACTGGTATGTTCCAGGCACTGTGCTGTGCTGCTTATGGCTAATAGTGTGCAGCTTAGAGGGAGACGTCATGGCTTTGGATCCCAGCTCTGCCAGTTATTGGCTGTGTGACCTTGAGCAGGTTACCTAACCTCTCTGTAGAATTCCAGAATTGTTACTGTTTGTCATAGATGGTTTGAGGACCAAGTGAAATAAGGCACAGGAGCCTTGAGTATAGCATAAGTGCTTAATTAGCGTTTGTTTATATTTTTAGAATTTTATATAATGCCCCCGATGGCTCAGTTCATCCTATCTTACCCTGTTTACAGAAGAGGAAACAGAGGTGAAGTCATGTATGAGAGCACATGCAGGCAGCGAGTGGGATACTAAGCTTTGAGCACTGGACTGCCTGACTGCAGGCATGGGTCCATCACACTGTGTGCCTGCTGCTTCCCTGTCCACCTTCTTGCCTTGCCATCTTTGTGCCTCACTTGTTCCTGTCCTCAACTTAGAAAACAGTGGCCTCGGCTCTGGGAATTGCCAGACTCTATTTCTTTTCGGGGGGCGGGAGGGGGGGCAAGTGAGAATTCCTGAATGAATGGAGTTTCTTCATTCTTTATGGGACCTCAGATTTTCCTACCCTCTCTTATGGCAGACATTGAAACATTTGAACAGCAACCTTAAAAAACACCACCTGTACATTATAACCCATGTTGTGTTAACCTCCAGGCTATTGGGACCTTGAGGGAGGGAGGAGAGTCCATCTGTGCACACATAGACACGAACACAGACACACACACGTGTGCGTGCACCATCAGGGAAACGTCCTTTTCCTGGTGTTAACAGTCAATGGGGGGCCTGGAGCAGGAGTTTGAAATTTCCTCACCTAGAGCTGCTGTTCCATCAATAACAGCGGTAGTGTTGGCAGTTGCTGCCATCCTTTCCTGGGGACACATTGTAAGCCTGGCTGCCACCCTGCTGGGGCTTGGCATACATTATTTAACTCCATTCCTACAACTATCCTGCAGGTAAGGCATGATTTCTTCTGTATCGCAGGTGAAGCGATGAAACACGCAGAGGTTCCGACATGGGCCCCAGGACCCACAGGGAGTAAGTGTGAGGCTGGAGTTCTAACCTGGCTGTGTAGATCTTGGAGCCTGTGTGCCCATGCTCATTGCCTGGGTCCTGATCCACCCGGTGCATTGTCTCCTCTGGGATGTCATCTTGTTGGAGTGGAGAACTGGAGTCCAGGCCCAAGTTTCTCTGGGAAGTGCTTCCAGTGGAAGATTTCTGTGCCCCATGAAACAGGTCTCTTGGATCCCTTACTTGATAGTATAAGCTCCCTAAAAACACCAGGTGCAGTGGAGTGAATTGCAATATGAATTGCTCTGAGAAAATATTTGTTCTTTGCTACTTGAACCTAATAGTTACTGGAGAAGAGCCAGGAGTGGGGTTTGAGTTCACACAGCCCACTGCTACGGTCTGTGATCTGGGGAAGGGCAGTGGCAGGGGGTGCGGGCAGGTCTAGGAAGTGAGGAGAGGAGAGGCAGTGGCGGGGGGGGGGGCGGATCTAGGAGTGGGTAAGTCATCATTCATATGGAGTCTAGGGAGTTTGTAGATGTCTGAACATGGCTCAGGCTTGATCAGGGAGGGAGAACAGACCAGAAATGGTCCCTTGGTGGGTGCAGAGGCCACATCTAGGAAATAACAGGGTCTGAAGGAGATACAAGGCCTGCTGGAAGTCTGGCTCACATGCTGGCTGGTTCTGCTTATGCTGCCCCAGGAGTCAGGGGTCTCATTCTAGCCAGATTTCCTGTTCACCCACGCCCCCACGAGTCACCATGTGAAGAAATAGCCCACCTGAAAGACCTAGCTGGTGAGAGCTAGCCTTCTTCCAGGAAGCTTCTGGAAGAATACTAGAGTCAAGCAATTGAAGGTCTTCTATGAAGCTGGTGCTTTGGGACAACAGGATAGCCAATGCTGGGAATCTTCAAAGGGACTGTAGAAATTACAAGCACCTGATAATCACATGCAGTTGACAGTCCCTCATAGATATTTGGGAGTATGGGGAATTAAGCCTTCCTTTCCTCAGCTGCTCTGCTTTCCTTAGGCTGGTGGTCTTCGACGTGTTCCTAGAGCAGTGACAACAGCATCACCTGGGAGCCTGTTAGAAATTCAGCTTCTCAGGCTCTGCCCCAAACCTGCTGAATCAGAAACCAAAGCAATCTGTATGATTGTGATTCACCCTGAAGTCTGAAAACCACTGCTTTAGGCTAGTGACATCCCAAATGTGGCATGTCACCACTGGTAGTTTATGAAACCTTTGGTGTTGTGTGGGCAGGGTATTCAAAAGCATTGAGTCACATAGAGAAAAGGCTTCCCTTTCCTTTACTGTCCCTCTGCAAGGGGAACTTCTCAGTTTTGGGGTATCTGTAGTGCTCTGCCTTTTAACACTACTGCCTTATTTATATCTGAGAGAAAGCAGGTCTCAGGATCAGAACCCTAGGTGAGAAACCCCATCTTGCCAGTATCTGCTTGCTTTTTGTTGGTGTTAATTTTGCTTTTAGCTTCATTATGTGTTTATGGCAAGTGAGAATAGGTTTCCAGTTTTGGTGGTGATACGGAATTTCCTTTTAAAGGAAGTCAAGAAATAGCCATTTAAAAAATATTCGTGTAAGTGGTATTAGGATTTATCAGTGCTTGTGCTGGAGGCCTGGGAGACTTTAAGAGCCACGGTTAGAAGCCAGCACTGCTGTGAAAAGTGGGCTTATGGACCTGAGAATGGCCACAGTGATTGTCTTGTTGTGGAACAAGGAACCATGTGCATTGGAATCAATTGGGAGGTTCTGTAGAAGTACAGATGCTTAGGTCCCATCCCTGAACTACTGAATGAGTACAGCCTAGGAATCTGCATTTAACAGGCAACCGCCACCCTCCTCCCCAGGAGAGTCCTCTGACCAGTAGACTTTGGGAACCACAGGTGAGGTAACAACACGGGTTTGTGCATCTCCACTCAGCCTTGCTAGGTCAGCTAATCTCCCGGAACCCCATTTCCTTCTCTGTAAAGTGAGGTTGGCAGTGATGGTTTTCTGCTATGGGTGTGAGACTCTGACAGTTTGCCAGCTGTGATATTCTCTGCCTATTTGCCCCATTTTGTGTGAGCTCCACTTGCTTCACCTTGAGGATGTAATTGAAAGCTATTTCCCTGAAGCCCTCGTGGCACTGAGGTTAAGATGGAGTTTAGGATCCAGACAGAGGCCCTGAGCCAGGTTTCTATGGGGTTTAACACAAGTTGGGGCTCTCTTGGCAGTTCTGCTCCTTGTAACGTGTACTTTTGCACACCAGGTATTTTTCTCCATGAGGCTTAACACGTGTGGCCTCAGGTGCTGGCAAACACCGCTCAGTCTGTGTATCAGACCGTGGCTGCTTCTGTTCCCAGAATGGAAAGCTGTTTTGCAGGCCAACGCCACGACCTTCCTCAGCTAGCTGCATGCTATTTTAACCCAGAGATCTTGCAGGGCTTTGCAGCACAGGCTGTCATGGGGGAAAAAAAGGGGGGGGGTTGTTTAAAAGGTAGGTTTGAAGTGGTGTTTAGGGGGATTCTTGGGTGAGTTCATAGCCTGTATCTGAAAGCATTGTCCAGCTTGAAATGGGCCAGGTTTTGATGATATTAGACACTGCCAGCCCAAGGGAACCAGGGCCATCTCTCAGCCTGTGAAGCATCCTCAGGCCCAGCAAGACATGCAGGGACTGGGTGTTGGTGCCAGGGCCTCTCGTTCTTTTACATCCTCCTTGTGTGACCTTGTTAATCACCTCCTCTCTGCAGGCGTCAGTTTTCCCAGAGGCTAAATGGGGATAATAATGAATTTGCCTCCTGGGGCTATTATGAGGCAGGGACTAAAAAGAAATAACTGGAAAGTGTTTTGTCACCTAGATGGTGGTGTGTAGGTGTTGGCTGTCCATTTGTCACTGGGAGAGTTATGTGCAGGCCTTTTCTGTCTGAAAACCTTAATTCAGTTTTAATCCCCATGGTCCTGCACATTTAGGGATTTCGTATGTCATTTGGCTTAGAGGTGGCACATTCATGGACCATGAGCCCAGCTCAATGCACAGACGTGAATTATTCTGAGCACACAGTGTTGTTTAAAAATTGCTTCAGGACGCCTTTAGATGGCATCTGTATTCTTTGGTTTATTGAACGTTCTACTTCTCTGTATTGCCCAGTCTGTGGCTTTGCACATTTATATTACCTATGGACCCACAGATCCTTGGAAGTGGCCCCTAAACTTCTGGATTTTCAAGTGTAGTCCCCAGGTATAGTGGAAGAACATGCTCCATGTATGATCGGCCCTCCTGCAGTCATGATCTGGCATGAGTAGTCTGGTCATGGGGCCAGGGGAGGAGGAGTATTGAATGTCACCTGTCTTCCAACATCAGTTGTAGGTAGGGCCCTTCCCCGAATAGCCATGGGTGAAGTGTTGGGAACCATAAGGTGGGATGCCATCCCTGCTTGGGATGGGAGGGGTGGTCAGAGGGGGCTTCCCTGAGGAAGCCTTGATGCTTGAAGGACAATTCTAAGGGTGATGAGACAGCAAGGGAAGAGTGGTCTAGGCCTTAGCTGTTTGCCAAGAGAAGGACGTGAAGGCATTAAATGCTACCATGTATTTGAATGACCTCAGTGAAGCCACACTGAGATGTGGATCATGAGGTGGATGGGTGGCAGGGGAGGGCCTCTCCCTTGAAAGGCAGCCATTCTAAATGTATCTATCTGCCAATGGTCCTGCAGGAAAACACAATTCTACTTAGAAGTAACTGAAGAGACTTTCATGAAGCAAGTTCTAGAGGCACAAACATGGCTAAGGGAGTGAATCCACAGGGGTGCTGAGGCACCAAGAGGAGTCTCAGTGGAATAGGCTGAAGGAGGGTGGTCATGTAGGTTTGACCTACGTGTTGGATATCCATGTGGATATATCATTTAGGTAGTTAAATATACAAGTCGAAGAGTGTAGGGGACAAGTTTGGAATAAAGTTGTAAAATCGGGAGTAGTAACTGTATAGGTGCTGTTTATAGTTGTGGGCTTGGAGTGAAGTCCTCAGGGGAGCAGAGAGAAGAAGTTCACGGACTGAGGCCTGAGCATTCCAGCATCAAGAAGTCAAGAGGAGAATGGGGGTGGGGAAGTCTGGTCTGGAGGCCGAGAAGAATGAGGTATGTGGGGGGAGCAAGAAGACAGAGCAGTGTCTGAATCTGGGAGGAGGGAGCAACCAGTCATGCCCACACTGCTGATAGGGCCAGTGTGATGATGTCTGAGAAGTGACCTTGGGATTCAGCATGGAGGTCACAGGTGACCTTGGGGAGTGTGGTGGCACTGACAGCCTGATGGTAGTGGGTGCCGGGTACGGTGACCTGAGATTGAACAGTGGCTACAGAGGATTCTTTCCACTTCTGTTTCCTTCTAAGGTGAAGCAGAGAGACCGTGAACACGTATGCCTTTACATGCCTACAGTAGTTCTTTATTTTGAAGGGAAAAAAGTAATAAAAATTTAAAAATAGAGAGGATGAAAATGATACCCTAGACCCACCTCTCTTGTACCATGCCTAATAGAATATCTCTTAATTCTCAGCCCCCAACCTCCACCATGCTTATAATTTTTTTATCCACTTACAATGTTAATGGAGGATCAGCCCTTACATTTTCTCGCATAATGTTTCATCACAAGTGGTCTTGATGCCGTCTCTTTGCCACGATAACCTGGGTAGTTAAAACTTGCATGATCTCATTGGGACCTGTTCCCAATCTCCATATTTTCTGTGGAGTCTGAAACTAATGAAGGGGATGAAGAAAATGTCTGTAAATATGTTGTTGTTTTGCAAACACAAGCACTCTTAAATCCAGCTTAATGATTGCTCAGTTTAATTAAACACTCTTGGTCTAACTCGTTACCCACTTCTCTGCACTGATTACTGCCCTGATATGAAAGAAGAGATCCAAATGTGCCTTTGAGGTTCTTTCCCCCACTCCTTTCTTTCCCTTCTTTTTTTCACAGATGTGAGAGGAAAAAGGTGAAGGGAGAAATCTGGTTCTGCTTAGTGTATTCTTCTGACCCATGTGCCTTAATATCCTTTTAATTGGGGTAAAGTTTTCTCATCTTTCTGTCTATAACTCTCCCCACCTCTCACCACCTCTTACAAATGTAGTAAGATGTTATTTGCAGACTACAAGTTAAGTGTGGAGTATAGTGGATTTTGGTCACTATACAATCATGTAGCCACCATTTCATCAAGACACAGACTCATTCTTCCCCTCCTTTTCCTTCCCCCTCTCTGCATATCACTCCTCCCTCCAACACCTTGTCACAGGCAACCACGTAACTGCTTTTTGACACTATAGTTTTAACATCTTTACAGTTTTATATAAAAGGAATAGAATGGTATGTAATTGTTTGCACTTGACTCTCACTTAGTCTGCTGTTTGTGAGAATTGTCCATCTTTTTTGCATGTATTAATAGTTCATGCTGAGTGGTCTTCGATGATTAGGACCCGCACAATTTAATCTATTCACTTTTTTCCCCTGTCTCTGACTGAACTCACTCTCTTCATTCATCCTTAAATTGTAAGTGACAGAGACAGTCATAAAGCTTATTTAATGTTTTTGATCAGGACATTCAAAATGCTGACTGCTTTACCCGTGCTCACGGCCTTCCCTTTATGTGATGAGCATAAATTGTAACGCTACCGACTCAAATTCTGGGTGGGGATTGGTTTCTGAAATCAACAGATGAGTTGGGAATTGGATAGTGTCACAATTACCCTTGGAAAATTCCTTAAGGCACCCGTGATAAAGTATGTTTGGTTGAGTGATTCTTAAGCATACTGCAGTTTAACATCCATTGAACTAGACTGAAGGAAAGAAGAAGAACGACAGAGAACTATGCAGATGAGTGGACAAGGAAGGCATTCTTGCATTAATGGGTGGGAATTATGAGGTCTTTTTGCTCTATTTTAAGTCTCTGCAACTTTAATTCAAATGATTTTATTTATTCATCCATTTTTAGGTAGTGGGGATTTAATGAGATAATATTTTCAAAAACGAGCCCAGGGTTTGACATGCAGTGTGTGCTGTGAAATGTTTCATGGGTTGGAATTTACCTCTTGCCAAATCAGAATCACGTATAGAAACTGTTTTTTGAAATCTAGCTGCTGGTGTCTGGTGTGGCCCCACAGATCAGCCTTTGCTCTCATGCCATTGAACATTGGTCTCATAACTCCATTGTCCTATGTTTGTGGGTCAGTGTTCAGTCCTCAGAGGGATCTCAGATGGTGGGGTCCAGCCACCCCCAGACACAGAGTGGGGGGAAAAGCACATCTAGCTCTCCTGCTGCTCAAAGTCCCCAGCAGTTGGATATTTTAAGACATGCTTTTTAAATTCTTAGCTGCTTGGCCAAATCAGAAGGTGTCCCTGATGTCTTCTATGGGGGTACTCTAGCACTGAAGGGTGCCCCTGTGTATTTTCATAGGAGAGGCATCAGCTTCCATTTGTCTCCTGGTGTCAGCCCTCAGTCCCTGAGAAATGGGAGCAGCATCTCTTCTTTGCCTGGTGAAATCTGTTTTACTTTTAGGGAGTTATATAGGTGGTGTGTTGTTGGAGAGGAAACATTTTTCTATACCTTTCAAGATTCTTCTAGTTGGTCTAGTTGACATGATAAATTACTAGGAGAAAAACTAACAAAGTTTCACAACATGGATACTTCCTGTATACGTGGGAGAGACCTGGGAAGACCAAGGAATGGCCTGAAATGGCCGAAGCCATTTCCTTGAATATTGTCTTCAGCCAAAGACAAAAGATGTAGGGGAGGGGAGTCTGTTATGGGAGGAGAAACACAATGAACAAGGGTTAAGGTTGGTACATAGACTTAAATTACTGCCTTCTCTCTTGATAGTAGTTTCTAGAGATTTAGAGTCATCCCCTTCTTCCTGGTATAGTAGAAAGATACCCTTGCAGGTGGAGGTTTCCCTTTTACATGTAAATGTCTCTTTAAAAGGGTAACTTCTCCTTTTCAGAGCTGCTTCTGTGTTTGCAGTTTCTTAAAAATAACCAGCTTAAAATAGTATGCCAAAGAGGCATAGTTTTCAGTGGCAAATTTTGCTCTCCTAAAGTGGCATGAGCCAAGAGGGCCTCTTCTGGTGTTAACGAGGAAGAAGAATTGAAGAGGGAGTCAGGTGGAGTTCAGATATTTAGGGAACCCAGATGATGCTTGCTCAACTTTCCTTTGGAAGGCTAAACTGTTGAAGTACACACACCAAAACCTGGAAGCAAGTACCAGTACCAATCCTTTTAATCTGAGCAGATATTGTCTAATCACTGATTTGTAGCAATAAGTGAAAAGTTGGGTTTCATGTGTCCTTTCCCTTGAAGACCATTTTGAGGAAAACATAGCAAGCAGACAGTAGGAAGGAAAGTTTATCAGGGAGGTAATTGCAATGGGAGAGGAGAGCTGTGCTTTGGGGAGGCTGGTTGTGATGGGTGGGATAAGCAGGTGGTCTGATAAATTTGCTGAGCAAAAAGTAGTTTTTATGGAAGTTAGCCAGTCCTTGGAAGGGGCCTGTGGGGAGGAGAGATACCTTACTAACATTTGGTCAAGTTTGTTGATATTTTGTTGAGATTGGTTATTGGAGACAAATGTTTGGGCTGATCATTTCTGAGACAAAGAATTTGGGAGATCTGTATCTGGCCTTATCGTAGGTAATTAAAGGGGACATCCTAGGTTTCATTAAAGCCTTATGGGAAAGAGTGGGTCTTTGCAGTAAGCTGATTCCTAAATACAGAAGGAGGGGCTTTCTTCACCCTCACTCTTAACCAGGAACACAGGGCTCAGGTAAGTTGGGCATTTTCACCAGCAAGCTCTGTCTTGACTTCCCACTAACCCTACTGCATGAATGGGCAGCAGAATGATGGTGCTGAGTATTGCTCAGGTGTACCTAACCTGGAAGAGGGAGGTCAAAGAGCAGGCCAGAGGACTTGGCACCTGAGCTCATGTGGGCAAAGAGGTTTTAGAAGCAAAGAGTTGTACCCCTGGGGCACTATGGTTCTGCTCCTTTGTAAGATGGGGCCCTAGGAATGGCAAGCTTGTGAGTTAGGTGAGTGGTTCCCCCACTCTGAGTGTGATGGAGGAGGTAACCATTGTTAAGCAGCCAACCTAACCAGTTTCAGACTTCAGTTCTATCCTTTGCTGGCTGCATGACTGCTGGAAGTGGTTTCCTTATTTAAAGTGGGAACAGTGGTACCTGCCTCACTTGGCAAGCTCCTAGGCATGTGAGAGTGACCTTCCATTCTGGATTGGTGGGAAGCAGTGTGATTTCACTGGCTCATTGTTCAATTTTTCTGAGATCTTCCTTTGGTAAAAAGTCAGTGCTAGTGAGGGAAATGGCTTTTAAAAACAACAGCAATTTATCTGTCTTCTGCATTAAAGCTGCAGACATACTGGGAGGGAGGAATATTCTTCAGGCAGGTACCTCTGCTACTAACCGTCACAGCAATCTAAAACACAACACCTCAACTGCATGGCATGGAGCATCACCTCGCTGGGCAGCCTGTCCAGCCCAGGGAGCAGCCAGGCCTCAGACACAAAACCATTGTGCAGACCAGAAGGCAGCTTACAGAGTGCCTTCAAACTTAGAAGTCCATGAGCAGGGGAAGAAATCTGCAGGCCTTCCCTATAGTGGGCCAGGCCTGAGATGTGTGTTCCAAGGGGCTGAGAACCCTGCTGTGGGGGTCTCTCAGCTGTGCTGTAAACTTTTTAATAGAAGCTCAGACTTGGAAGCACATTGTACATAGCATTTGGACTCCCAGCGAAGCCCTGAAATGGCAAAGGCAGTAATCCTGGGAGCCGTTTTCTCTGCTTTGACCACAAGACGTTAACAAAGACATTAGCACAGCCATTTCATTTGAAGGGGCCACAATTTCGGATGCCTCTGTTTCCTAATTGCATCTCTCATCTTCCCTCTTTATCTCTTGGCTTAAGTCATTGGATAGCATATTCCTGAACTAGGCCATTTTGGAAGGGTAGGAAAGAGTTGCCCAAGCTTGATTTCTGGGCCCTGGCCTCATACAAATTTGATGCTATGCATTTGGTTTTTAAACTATGTTTTCTAAGACCTTAAACATGTAGCAGAGAAGTACACAGAATAACATGATGAACCCTCATCATGTGGCTTCAAGAATGATCACATCGTGGCCAGTTTCCCTGCACCCATACGCCTATCCACTTTTCAGGTATTGTTAATACATTTTTCCACTGTAGTCAAATTCACTCATGCTTCCCCTTTGTTTTGTCAAACGCTTCGCTCACCCTCAGTTCCTGGTGATCTATTTGCTCTTCCTATAGTTGTGACTTTTCCAGAAGGTCAGGTAGATGGAATCATGTATCATGTAGCTTTTACGAACTTAGCTTCTTTCAGTTAACATAAAATATTTGATTTTTGTTGGTGTTGTAGTGTCTGTTGGTAGTTGGTTCCTTTTTATTGCTAAGTAGCATTCCATATTTGATTTCTGAACTGGGTTCTAAGAATCCAAGGGCTTGTGGAGACAACTGCCATTGCCTTTATGGGTGATTCATCCAGATGTGTGCAGTGGGCCAGGCTTCTGAGGTGCATGGGTATTGGAGCACAGGTAGCTAAATAGTCTGTCTTCCTTGAAATGAATTGATGTGACAGAAGATTGTACCAAGCTAGGAACTAGAAAAGATGCCATCTTTCTGCCTCATAATCAGAGTAGTTTCTAGTTGGTTAGGTAATGGGATTAGATTGAAGACGTTCACCTAGGGTTGATCCACAAATCTCTTTCCTGAGAAAGCAAAAACAATCCTGGTTGTGAAATTTGTCAAGGGAGAGTATATAGGGCATTTTCACAAATGAAGATGGATGCAACCACCAAAATGAAACAACAAAACAAAAACTTGAAAATCCAGTAGTATGTTAAAGGAATAACACAGCACTCTACAACAGAATTTACCCTGGAAATCTAGGGAAAATTCAGCTTTAGGAAGTTAAATAATATTTGTCACATCAACAAATCAAAAGAGAGTCACCATATGATTAGTTCGATGGTCTCAAAAAGGAGTTTGATAAAATTCAACACTTACTCTGGTTTAAAAGTTAACAAGCAAGCCAACACACCAAATGCTTTGGTCAATAAGAAATTGAGAGAATAACCCTTGTAATACTAAAACAACAGCAACAATGAAAAAAACCCCAACACTTTTCTAAATTTAAAGCTAATGTAATCATTTGCTATGAAAATTTAGGAGCATTGACCTCAAAACTGATATTAAGACTAAATTGTTTAATACTTCCATCCATCAAAGTATAATAAATAATGGTGATTACAGGTTGAATTGTGTTTTCCAAAAGGATATATGTTGAAGTTCTAACCCTCAGCACCTCAGAATATCACTTATTTGGAAATAGGGTCTTTGAAGATTTAACCAAGTAAAGATGAGGTCATTAGGGTGGGCCCTAGTGCATTAAGACTGGTGTCCTTATAACAAGGGCAAATTCTGATACTAAGACACGTACAGAGAGGACCATGTAAAGAGACACAGGGAGAATGCCATGTGAACATGATGACAGAATGGACTAATACATTTGTAAGCCAAGGAACACCAATGATTTCCAGCAAACCATCAGCAGTTGGAGACACACATGGAACAGGTTCTCTCTCACAGCCCTCGGAAGGAACCAGCCTTACCTACCAACATGCTCGTTTCAGATTTCTGGCCTCCAGAACTGTGAGGTAGTACATTGTTTAGGCCACCTGATTTGTGGTTCTTTCTTATAACAGCCCTAGGACACTATGTAATAGCTACCATTGAGTGCTCACTATATGTCAGACATGGTTCAAAGTATTTCATATCCATGAACTTAATTTTCACCACAATTTTATGAGGAAGAGATGGTTTAAGTAGGGGGGCTACTAATGTGGGGCTTGAACTCACGACCCTGAGTTCAAGACTTGAGCTGAGATCAAGAGTTGGATGCTTAACTGACTTAGCCACCCAGGGGCCCCATAGGAAGAAATGGTTATTAACTGATGTTTTGTTGATGAAGAAACTAAAGCTCCAAGATACTAACAAACTTGCCCTCGGCCATTTAATCTTGAGCATCACCACTAGTTATGCCATGCTCAGATCCATAATAATTACAGTATGTTGGTACTGATATATTTAGACACATAGATCAATGGAACAGCTAGAAACTCAGAAATAGACTTATGTATATGTAAGCATTTAATATATGGTGGATATTAAGGAGTTGATGGATTATTCATTGGTGCTGGAACAATAATGAAAATACTTTAAAAAGTAAAATAGAGTTAGATTCATATGCCACATTATACATTAAAATTATTTCTAGATGAATTAAAGATTTAAATGTATTCATAATTTAACAAGGGAATCAAAAGCCGATACAGGTGAATATTTATTTCTTGTTCAGTATCAAATACCAGAGCATCACATATTCTCTGTAGGCAATTCTGCCAGGATGGGGGATGATTTACAGAATTTATTTTATACTCAGCTCTGTCCATATGTCAGAAATGACTCAGTGGTGAAAAGAAACTAGAGAAATGTCTATAAGAATATAGAAAATAAGTTGGTCTTGATTATAGTAAGAGCACTTACACGTTAGAATAAACAGCGTGATCATAAAATGAGTGAAGTATATGAACAGGCAGTTTACAAATGAAGAAATGCCAGTGGCCAGTTAAGCTTATGAAAATCATATAACCTCACCGAGTTCAGTAACTTCAAATTAAAACAAGAGGTCTCTGTGTTTCATCAGTTAAATTGACAAATATTAAAAACAGCAATACTTAGTAGTGGGGATGCAGAGGAAATGAGCAATTTTACACATTGCGGATAGCAGTATTTATTGGAGCAGCTGTTTTGGAAGGTGATTTTACTACATAAAATTATGCATGCCCTTTGATCCCCAGAAATTCAACTTTCAGCAAATTTTCCTAAGGGAATAAATGTGGAGATGTCCTAAAGTTTATCTCCTTGCTTTATGAATAGTAAATTAAGGAAACAAGAAAAATAAGAAAAGGGGATTTAGTTGAGTAAATTATGGGCTTGCAGGATGGCAACCATTAAAATTAGGTTTTAAAAAATGTTTCATGAATAGCATTCCTGATGTAGTAATGTCTTTTTTTTTTAATAATTTTTTGTCTATTTTTTGAGAGAGAAAGAGTGAGCGAGCAATCCAGGGAGGGCAGAGAGAGAGAGGGAGAGAGAAATCTCAATAGGCTCCCCACAGCCTGTTGTGGGGCTCAAACTCACAAACTGTGAGATCATGACCTGAGCCGAAGCCAGGACTAGATGCTTAACTGACTGAGCCACCCAGGTGCCCCAGTAATGTACTTTAAAAGCAAGTTGCAGGGGCACCTGAGTGGCTCAGTTGGTTAATTGTCCAACTCTTGGTTTACTTGTAGGTCTAACAATTTGTGAGATGAAGCCCTGTGTGGGGCTCTGTGCTGACAGTGCAGAGCCTGCTTGGGATTGTGTCTCTCTGCCACTCCCCGACTCGTGAGCTCGCTCTCTCAAAATAAACATTAAAAAAAAAATAAATAAAAGGTTGCAAAAAGCAAGTTGGTTTTGGTTCTGATTTTATTTTTTAGAAAATGTATATATCAGTGGGAAAAATTTTCAAAATCCATAGATCATGATATGAACAGTGGTGACTCTTGGAGAGGTAAGTGTAGAGGGTGTTAACTTTTTTCAAATTATTTGCATTAAAAATGTATTTTTGCAATTAGAATAAAGCTAATAAACCTGACAAATAGATGCATAGAGTTTCAGGTATAAATAAATGTGTATAGGATGCCCCTGTATAGTGTACAAACCTTTCAGATGTTAAAGACACCAAAAAAAGGCCATGTTGTCAAATGCACTGGTGCCAGCGGGAAGTTTGAATATATGTGACTTAAGGGTAAGCAGAATAGTCTCTAATACTGATCAATAGCTGTAACTTGTCAAAATGTGTGTTGTTAAAATATGAATACATTTTATAGGCATTCTACTCCTAATAATAAATAGCTAATATATATTTAGCTCTTAAAATGTGCCAGACTTTTTTCTAGGCTCTACATGTTTTCCTCTGCTAATTCCCGTAAGAAATCTTGTGAGGTGTGTGTATGTACACCAAGATTCACAAAGTGCATACGATGAATATGCTAGATTTCTTTCGAAGGGAGCACTATGATTTAAGAAAATGTTCTTCTGTGATTAATTTCAAAGAAGACTGTGTTCTATAATCCCCTCCACCTTAATAAATTTTTATTTATTTTGTGTGGTGGCCTCTTAAGATGCTCTTGTGGGTACCAAGGGAGTTCTCCAGGGGCTCAAAGCAGTGTGAAGACTGAGCATGTTGCTCTCAGTGATTGGTTGGGTTTGGTCCTGAACCAATCTGTAGACTCCCTGGAGAGTGGATGGAATGAAGCGCCTTTAAGCCTACTCTCCGTCAACATCATTTCTGTAGTCTGTTTTCAGTAAGAAAGCCAACAGACTTTCCCTATCTTACCTTGTAACATTTATTATTTCCTGAATAACTAGGAAATGGCATAGGAGAATATGAAAATTGCCCCTGATTCTACTGTGGAATGCATTGCTCCCTCCCCATGAATTCCTGGTGTGTGTGTGTGTTGCTGACGAGGGCATAGCTCTATTTCTTTTGGTTTGCCTGGAGGGAGCCTTCCAGGACTGTGGAGAAACTGCAGAGAGAACTCTATGAAAAGCTCATGGGTGGAGATGAAGGGTAATTGTAGGGAAATCTGAATCAAAGCCATTTCAGATTCCTAGGTGTGCAGCAGGACTTCTTGGTCTGGGGTTTGTCATGCGATGTGGCCTGGGGCTACTTGGGAGAGATACCTTCAACCAAAGGACCTACGGGGATTGAAGGGGATGATAAGGTAACCAGCTTTAGGTATCAGTATCTGCTGAAAGGTGCAAAGATGTGATTGAGGCATGCAGGGAGCTGCAAGGGAGAAAAGAAAGGGAAAGGGCTGGGAAAATTAACAGGAGTCTGCAATACCTGTTGACCTCAGCATCTTTTAGCAAACAAGACAGATGTCTGAATTACAGTGTTTTGCCAGAGCCATGGACAATAGCAGTGTTTTCTAGCACGGTTGTTGAATGTTTGACTCCCCAGGGTAAAAAATCCAAAAATGTATGAAAGTAACAGTGTTGGTGACCCCACCCTCCCCCCGCCCTGGGCACTCCCCATCTTCTACCTGAGGTCTGCTGTTTTGAAGGTGAGATGCACAGCCATGCAGGTGCAGTAGAGGTTCGTAAGTGCTGGACACATCTCACATGCCTCCATCCGCCATGTGGCACTGCTGCACGTAAAGATATTGATGGCTTGGGGCGCCTGGGTGGCGCAGTCGGTTAAGCGTCCGACTTCAGCCAGGTCACGATCTCGCGGTCTGTGAGTTCGAGCCCCGCGTCAGGCTCTGGGCTGATGGCTCGGAGCCTGGAGCCTGTTTCCGATTCTGTGTCTCCCTCTCTCTCTGCCCCTCCCCCGTTCATGCTCTGTCTCTCTCTGTCCCAAAAATAAATAAAAAACGTTGAAAAAAAAAAATTAAAAAAAAAAAAAAAGATATTGATGGCTTGTGGGGCCAGGCACTGTGTCACACCCCCTTCATGCATCGTGTGAGCGAGTTTCAGGGTCCTCCACCTGGGAAGCCATGGAGGGTGTCTCACTGTCCCGTTACCTTTCCAAGGCCCTGGCAACAGGTTCAGATAGTCATATATTTTATCTAATTATCAAAAGTAAGATAGTTTTTAAAAAAAGTTTTAATGACAGTGTTTAAAATTGTTTTTCCATTTTTCATTGCTTCACTATGCCTCTAGGTCTTAGTAATTCAGGTATGAGTCTCTCCAACTTTTCCTTCATCATACTTTGCTTCTGGAGGTTGGTGGTGGGGCTTTGGGAGTAGTCAGGGACATTTTAGGGATCTAGACAAGTGGAAGTTGAAATGTAGTTTGGGTTAATGGGGTATAATTCATATATAGTATTTACAGTGTACATATGCACATAAACATATGCAGTATTTATATACACACAGGTATATATAGTGTATAGTGTATACATATACATGCAAGTATATGTACAGTATTGTCTTTTTACAGATGAGGGAATAGAAACTGGGAGATTAACTGGCTTGTCCGAGGTCACGTGGTCACGGGCTGGGGTCTGAGATGCTTATCATCTGTGGGTTCTCAGCATGATTGGGATGTGGTTTTGCTTCTCTCTGTGTTAGTGGAGTTGCAGTTGCTAATGGCCAGCACCCTGGAGGATGTGGGAGGGCTCTCTGCCGCCAGCTCCAGATCGTTTTAGGTAGCCGCACTTCTGGGAAGTGTTCCTGCCTGTGCTGGTGGTACATGAACTTCTCTCACCTGGCTCCAGATGGGGAAAGTTGGGCAGTTCTCATAATTGCTTTGCTACAGTGACTGCTGCTGTTCCTCAATCTGGAAAATTGTTTTGCCATTTCTCATTGCTTTCACTCTGCCCCCAGTGCTTACCAATTCAGTTTTGAGGCTCTCCCAGGTGAGACAAGGTCCCAGGGCCTCTGCGGAGAATGGGTTGGAGGGGAGAAACCAAACATGACTAAGGCTTTGGATGCTGTTGCTGCAGGGGGGATTGGGCAGCAGGTGTTCAGGTCAGGTGTCCTGAATCTTTTCCACAGCCCCTGACTTTCCCCTGGCAGATAGTCCTGGGTTTTCTGGAATTTCAGCCACTTCCTCTCACGCCTGGGCCGTTTTCTCAAGAATGAGTTTTCTGGTATGTAAATTTTTTGCATTTTGTGTGGGCCCAAATTGTCTCCCATCCTCTAAGGTGGTGAGAAAAGACCATAGGACTGTAGGCTCCATGTTTACTGTTTCTTTGCTACTTTTGCATCCTTTAGTTCATTTCAGTTGAGATCCGAGGGATTGATAAATTCATGTTTATACCACCATCTTTTTCACCAATGCTGGTTTCCATTCTGCTTTTTGCATTTTCACTTTTTCTGAAATCCTTTCTTAACCCACAGATCTGTCATTCAGTCCTATTGTCTTTTCGTTATGTTGGTCTCTTTGTGGCTTTTTGTTGTCATTTCAAGGGCTGGGTCTCTCTGTATCCAATTGAGGATGCTAACATTTTCTGAAGTGTATTTCACGTTCCTGTAGCAGGTCATTTTTAGAGGTCTACTCTTTAAGTTTTCAAAATGATTTCTTTTGCTTTTTTTCTATTTTTATTTTATTTTATTTTTTTTGCTCATCATAACTTTTCTTTCCCCTGAAGATTTTATTTTCTGACTGCAGATAGGAGACAGCAAGGAACAGAAACTGCCAAGTGTCTAAAATAGGTCTTACTCAAGTTAGGGGGCCAGGGGCACCCTTTTCTACTTAGTAGATTGCATGTATTTCTGATCTGGGGGTTGGCAGTGTGGGAGGAACACATGGTCTACCTCCTTAATTCCAGGTATATGAGGTTCAACTCCCCAATTCCCCTATCTCCACCCAGATTTTAATAAGAGTGATCTGCCATTTATGTTTCTAAATCCATTTCAGTATCCTCCATATGACATGTAATTGTTGTATTGTGAGCCCTTGTTTTCAGTTGTACAGGAAGTTTTCACCTTTTCCAGTGTTTTCGTAGGTGTTGCAGTGAGGTTCTGAGAGAGACCATCAGGGGCTTCTAGCCAGATGTATGTCAAACTGAATGTGACTCAGGCAAGGTCATGCAGCTAGCTGGTGGCAGAGCAAGTCTAATGCGGGGCTCCTTTCTTCTAGACAAACCCTCGGTCTTCAAGACCATCTACCACTCTTGGCCGTCAGAGCCTGAGCTATGATGTGATTTCGCAGGTGGTAGCTTTGTTAGAAGTTCATTTCTGTTCCAAAGAGTTTTAGCCTGAGGCAGAGTCTTGCTGTGAGGGGCTGTGCTCATAGGATGATCTGCTTTGGGCATTTACAGATTACAAAAAAAAAAAAAAATGTGCATGGAGCTAGAAGTTGCTGAGTGCCCGATCTAAAGATGAGAAGAGTGGTTATATGTCCTGGCCATATAAACTCCCGGGCATTGGAGAAGCAGAGGTGAGGCAGCTTTGAGGTACTGGAGTCTAGTTGTTTTTTTTTGTTGTTGTTGTTTTGTTTTTTTTTTGTGCTTAGGAATCTTCAAGACTGCCCTGCTATCTCCTTGGGAAATGGTCATCAAAGACCACCTCTTCCTTGACTACTAGGAAAGTTCCTGCTTCCTGTTTGTGGGTGCCTCTCTCTTGGGGGAGATTGACCTCTCCAGGGAATTTGAGTGTCACTATTTGAGAGAAAGAGTGCACAGGCTTAATGATTTACCAGGGTGGTCTGCCAGCATAGCTCTAACTGCTGTTACCCACGGCACCGTCCCTGGCCCTTGGACCTCAACACACTCCGGATCCACCACTGCTTTGGGACTGACCCAGTCGTGCCTTAAAGGTAGTTTGAACTTTAGTCCTTTGTGCTCTGTCCCTAAAACAAAACAAAACAAAAAACATTCCACATTTTAATGCACGTTTAACACATCGTGGTAGATACAGCCCAGCTGGCAACCACAAACCCATTTGCCAAAGCTGGGTTGTTTCGAGGGAACTCCCCATACCATCTATACTTATGATAACACTCAGGCTTCAATAAATATTTTATTTACACAATGACCAGTTTGGTGATTTATATAATGCTGGATGCTATTACTGAGTTAAATTGACTCTACGGAACCCTCGTTTTTACTCTTTGTAATTAAATGTTAATACACTTACAGAAACTGAGTATATAACCCAATATCTGCCAGCCAGCCCTAAATGTTTCTGAGGCTTTTGTATCCGTGGCATTGTGCAACAGAGAGATGATGGCCTTTTGGGAAAGGAAGCAGAGTCAGAACCCACAAATGTAGAGAACTTGGACTGGATTCTTAATGGATTCTCAGTTTCTTTATCTTTACAATGAGAATGAGTAATTCCTGGATCATAGGATGGTTGTTATGATTAAGTGAGATTGTGTGGGATGACTGGCCTGATGCCCGGCAAAGAACAGCTGCTCAGTGAGGATCGCTTTCTCTATGTACCTTACAGATAGGTTTACTGAGGGCCTGCCATGTTCAAGGCATTATATGTGAATAAACCAAGGTGGGTACCTACCTGCATTATTTCCCTCCCATGATTTCATTGAATGTGAACTCTGTGAAGGAGGGGCAAGTTGTGAATCCCTGTTCTGTCTCTGGTACTTAGAATGGTATCTGGGACACAGTGGATACTTGGTACAGAATTAATGAATGACATTCAAGTATGGGCTGAATTAATTCATGGAGGATAATAAGGAAGAGTAAGAGTTGCCAACTGGAGGTATTGAGTGTTTTTTGTCATGCAAGAGACATAATTATAGAGTTGAGAGGGCTGTGCTACGGGGCCAGATTGAAAGTCCTTCTATTCCTTATTCCTCCCTTTACCAGCTGTGTAGCCTTGAGGAAGTTTCTTAACCTCTCTAAGCCTCAGGTTCCAACTATGCAAGATTGGTACACTGAATCCCAAAGAGCAACTCATAGGGGTGCTCTAAGGGGAAATAAGGTCATGCTTGTTTTTTGGTTTGTTTTTTTGTTTTTTGTTTTTTTGTTTTTTTTACCAAAGTGGAAAAAATTTAAAGCCCTGGGAAGTTTTAAATGACCCACAGATGATCATCTCAGGCATTCTTTATGTCTCAGGGGTGAATATATTACAAGGTGTGTTCCTCTCTGGGCCAGGTGGGAGCACCTAGCTGTGGTCTCTCTTGATGATCTGTAAGCCAGGTTACTAATGGAGCTGAGGTCTGGAGTGGGCTCGGAGAGAGCACCAGAGTCCCCATGAGAGCCCTGTGTGCGCCAGGTGATGCTCCATAACCTTGAACACCAAGACAGTGAGTGGAGACTCAGCTGACTTTACCGGGTGAGGCTTGTCTACAGAGACTCAGAAGGTGTGACTCCTCTCTTCCCCGCCCCCCCCCCCCCCCCCCCCCCCCGGTGAAAAAGTCATATGTTAAAAATAAGTCGCTTGCAGAAGAGATTTTTAGAAATCCAGGTATTCTCACAGTGGTAGCAAAGTTAGTGATCACTTGGCTGGTGTGACCAAGGGCTAAGAATGTGTTTAGGGTAGGACTGTCTTGGTGTGAATCCCAGGCCTGTCATTTCCTACCTGTGAGATTTAGGGCAAGTTATCTAACTGGTTCTCAGTTTCATTGTGGATGAAGTGTGGGTAGTGATCGTACTGTCTCATGGGGCCCTTTGGGGATTCAGTGAGATATTTGTGGAAATGCCTTAGTGCACTGCACAGCGTATGGTAAACACTCCGTAAGTGCTAGCCACTGTCATTATCGTTCCTACTTTACATATGGGGAAATGGAAGCTCAGGTTTCTTGTGATTCACCTGAGGTCACAAGGAAAGTTCCAGAACCAAACTACAAATCATCTTCTGAAGCCAAGTCATACAATCCTGAGACTTGGCCATACTCAGCTTCATTCATTCATTTATTCAGTATTCACTCAAATGCTTTAACATCAAAGTGCTGGGCTATTTGAACAGTCCTGAAGATTGGCGAATGAAATGGGCACATGCTTCCCGCTTTGGTGGACTTATGTAGTGGGAAGGCAGAAAATGAATAAGCGAATAAGCAAATAATTTCAGAGTTACTAAGGGATGAATGAACCCTTAGTAACAACCCCATTGCACATAAGCAAGGTGGTATCATAGACAAGAACTGGAGATAAGAGGGGGCCGTTTCCCCCTGGAATGTTCACAGAGGTGGCATTTTGATGCATGAGATGCCCAACTGAGTCAGCCACATGAAGCACCGATGGTGAAAACATTTCAGGCAGGGGAGGAGGAAGTGCAAAGACCCCGAGGCCGCTGAGAGCTTGGCTTGGGTTTCAGAGGCAGTCGGAAGTTGGCACAGAGCCTGCCAGAAAGCCCTCTAAGCCTATGCTTCTGTGCAGAGGAAACCTTTATTCACCTTTTCCTGACAGATAAAAAAGTTTCCCAGACACGGGGTATGACCTGTGGCCATCTCTTTCTTTCCCTGCTCCCACAGAAATAAACATGAAAAAGGCATCGCGGTTGTGTGAGGAAAGATGAAAGATGCTATTCTGGCTTCTGAGTAGGCAGAACTTTGGCCCCGGGCCAGGAGAGCGGGGTTCCATCCCAACACTGCACCCCTCTCTGCATCCTTGTGCTTTTCATGCCTGTTTCCCACCCTGTGAAATTAGGAGCTAGGCCAGATGATCTGTGTCCTCTGCCAGTGTGGGAGACTAGTGGAATCCCTGTATCTGCTCCCAGGCTGTTTTTGGGTGGCGGAGAGGGGGAGGAAGACTTTGCAGGCTGGTGGACTCTCCAGCTGGTCTCCAAATTGAGCCATTTTTCACTTTGAACTGAAGGTGACCGCTCTCTCCCCTGCTCCCTCATCCTCTCCTTGGCAGGTTGAAGCTGGAGGCTGAGCCCAAACATGGCCTTCTCCTTTGCTCTCTTTCCTCCCCGACACAGTGCACTGCAGTATTGCTGCGACCTTGCCTGGGGCAGAGATGTCTCCTTTCCTGCATGCTCTCTTGGGTCTGCTTGTAAACTGGAAGACTGGGGCACATGAGAAGACAGAAATGAACCTGTCACGTTCACTACTGTGTTCTCCTCTTGTACCACACACACATGTACCAGACCAAGGGCCATGGCAGACCACTCAGAGAAGCTGGTCTGAACAGAGGCTTCTGGTTCCAGGGGTTGCCTGACAGTCCTGTATCCCAGCAAATGGAGCCAGGTGGACGTGGTAGAACAGTCACTGTTTCATAGGGTATCAGAAATTCAAGTGTCATTTGAGAGAGTTTATTGTAATAGAAGGGGTTGTAATATTATACTGTATTATAATAGAAGGGATGCCTTCTATTACATGGGAAGAATCTCTGACCTGAGAGGTTAGGTGATTTGCCCAGGGTTACACAGCAGTAAGTAGAGAATGAATCTGGGACTGCCAGTACAGATCAGCATATCACAATAGGTGCTGCCGATCCATACAGCATATGATGGGCCATTTCAGATAGTTTCTTTTAAAGTACTGTTTGTTTATGAGATTGTGCAACCTGAATCTAACCTATAATGTAGTTATCTTCCCCATTCCTAATTCATACATGGGATTAAACATTAATTAAATTTTTATTTGGCACCTCTGTGCCAGTCTCTGTTCCAAGTCTTGTTTGGTAAACACTGAATTGACTCAGTCCTCATAACAACCCTAAGAGATGGGCACTATTATCATCCTCAATTTTTTTTTTTTTTTTTACAGATGGGGAAATTGAGGCACATAGAAATTAAATAACTTGGCCAAGGTCACAAAGCTACCTCCCCCCAATAATGGAGCTGGGATGCTGGTTCCAGAGTTCACGCTTTTAACCCATACCTACGTATGTCTCACTGGACAAAGAAAATCATCGCCTGCCCAAAGTGGGCATGCCTCAGGGCCACCAAGCACATTGACCTGTCTAGTTTACAGGTGGGAGAGCTGGAGCCTGCAAAGGGCCTGGGAGGGCTGAATCAGGTTCTACAACACCACTGTTTCTGTTAGTCCTCTCTTTTCCTGCTTTTCTGAGCTGCCTTGGAAGTCTGAACACGTCTCTGGTCTAGAAGACCCAGCAGCAAGTTCATTGTTTTCCCTTGAAGTCCCTTTGCTAACTTGTACCTTTGTTGTTTTCATTCCTGGATTTATTATAATGGGCCCAATTAACCTGAGTTGCCTCATGGAGTCTGTGGGAGAAAGAACCAAATGAGCAGATCAGACACTTTCTCTGGTCCTTGGGGAATGCTCAAGCCATCAGAGAGACATCATCTTATTTATAATAAATTCACTGTTCAAAAAGCTTTAAAACATTTTTTTTCTATTAGGAGTATTGTTTCTATCTGTTGAGTCCATGAGTGTTTGACATTGGATGACTTTATAAAACATTCTACTAATTGGATTTATTAAAGCAAATAAATCAAACGCTAATTGGAACGTGCCCTGCCATTATTTTTGCTTACTGAATTAGATATAATGGTGTGAAGGCCTTCTTATCATATTTGTGCACTTATTTAAACACCCCCCTGGCACACACTTCTGCAAATTCAATTAGGTATTCAAAAAAGGAATTCAATTTATGCAAGTCTGGTTTACATTCATTCCGGGGGCAAGGCTCTCCTACCCGCGATAGGCTGTTCGCAGTTATAAGCCCCACTTAGATACTGCCTTGCCTTTAAAGCATCTGGCAGCATGAGGGTGGGATCTTGATGGTTTGGGGGTTTGGGTACTTTAACGTGGGTGTCTGCAGAGCAGGGCCAGCTTCGTGGGTGTGTGTGTGTGACCTGAGCAGTCTCATGGAGACTGGCCCTTGCCCCATGCTTATTAGGCTCTACCATGGCCATCTTGAAATTAATTTTTAAGGAAGAGGCTCTGTATTTTAGGTTTGTATTGAGCCCCACAAGCTTTGTAGTTGTATCTATCCCAGAGCTTGCTCTGGTTCTCAGAACTTCTAAGGAGGAAGTCCTTGGTTTGAGTCTTAGCCCTCCCCCTCATTGACTATGTGGTGTTGAGAATGTCATGTGCTCTGGCCTTGTTTTCTTCATCTGTGAATTGGGGGTGTGTGCTAGTTTTGACTCATAAAGTACAAGTGCTGTGATGTGTGTGTGGGGGGTGCTTATTTAATCACAGACAGTTACTGTGCTGCTGTCACCCTTAGCCCACAGGTCAGGAGTGTAGCTTTAGAAGACACTGGGAGACACATTGTCCCCAGAGGGAGGAAAAAACATTATACAGCTGGGAATTGGGAAAGAGTTGTTAAAAGCACATGACATTCAACAGACATCAAACACTCAAATGGTGAAACGTGGCCCCTTTCTGTGATTGTGTTAAAATTAGAAATTTTTACAGCATTAAAGCAAATGTTGGAATGGTATATAACTTGCAGACCAATTCTAGACCTTCACTAGTTTTCATATGGCCCACCATTGAGGAATGGTTTTTACATTCATTTAAAAGTTTTTTTAATGCTTATTTATTAATAAACAGAGAGAGACACAGGGTGTGAGCAAGGGAGGGGCAGAGAAGGAGCAGACTCCAGGCTCTGAGCTGTCAGCACAGAGCCTGATGTGGGGCTCGAACCCACAAACCATGAGATCATGACCTGAGCTGATGTCAGATGCTTAACCGACTTAGCCACCCAGGCGCCCTTGGTTTTTACGTTCTTAAATGGTTAGACAAATCAAAAGAATATATTTTGTGACATGTGAAAACCATATGCAATTCACAGTGCAATGTTAATATTTTTTTTATTGAATACAACTCTGCTCATTATTTATGGCTGCTTTTTTTTTTTTTTTTAATTGTGTTTAAGTTTTTTAAATTTGTTGAGAGAGAGTGGGGGAAGGGCATAGAGGGAGAGAGAGAATCTCAACCAAGCAGGCTCTGCACTGCCAGTGGGGCTCTGTCCCCTGAGATTGTGAGATTGTGACCTGAGCTGAAGTCAAGAGTTGGACGCTTAACTGACTGAGCCACCCAGGTGCCCCTGCTTATGGTTGCTTCTATGTTGTGGTGTTGCTGCATTGTTGTGACCAAGACCTAGTGGTCCACTGAAGTGGGCAGAATTCTAGGAAAGCTTCCAAGATCCCTGGCCCGTGGCATGCGTGCCCTGTGGAATCCGCATCCCTTGGGTGGGATTACTGAGAATCATGGACTTCAATCCCATGATTAGGTCAGGTTAATGAGAAAAGTGAAGAAAATTTTCAGATGTAATTAAGGTCCTAAATCCCTCGACTTTAATCAAGAAGGAGATGGTCTTGGATGGGCCTACCTGAATCGGGCCAGCCCTGCCCTACCCAGAGCAGGAGATTTGGGGCATGAGAGGGCTTATGGGGAGGGGCCACAAGGCCAGGAACTGTGGGCAGTTTCTAGGGGCTGAGAGTAGCCTGTGGATGACAGCCAGCCAGAGGGCACTGAATTCTGCCTAATACCATGTGAGCTCCAAAGAGCATTTGAGCCCCAGAAGAGTGACTTCAGCCTGGTGAGGCCCTGAGCAGAGAAGCCAGCCCAGCCTTGTCTAGACTCCTGACCTGCAGAACCCATGAGCTAATAAATGGGTGCTGTTTTAAGCCCCTAAGTTGTGTTAGTCTGTTGCAAGGCTATGAAAACCAATAAAATCAGAAAAGTGGAAATATTTATTATCTGGCTTTTTATGGAAAGTTTGCTAAATGCGGAGTTAAAAGAATAATAAAAAGTAGTCCTACCACATTGCCCTTTCCTGTGCCCCTAAGCATTTAGTCCTGCCACATCTTGAGTCTGAATAACTTCCAAGTGTGAACTTCCCACATATCAGGGATGACTGTGGGAGGCCTGAGCCTCCACCCCATACACCTTCTTGCCTGAGACCCCACCTCCATTTCTTGTTCTCCCCAGCACACCGTGGCCTCTATTGTGAGTTAAAAAGCATTCTGTCATGAATGCCTTGACTTCTGAGACTGTGGAGAGGCATCTTGAGCCGAGGCAGTGATTTGCAAAAAGGCACGAAGGCTGGCTCAGTGTACTTCTCACAGGGATTGGAGAAGAGCTTTACCGCCAGCCATTTCCCTCAACCAGAACTTCCTTTCAAGATCAAGGTTGCCTTCCAAGTTCATTGTCATGACAACCTGGTATAATTAGTAAGAATGTAGACTGAGTTAGTCGAGGTTCAAGGCCCTCCCTTTGTCTCTTGTGATTTCTGTGATCTTAGGCTAGTTTTTAAATATTTTTATGCCTCAGTTTCCTTATTGATGGGGGATAATGACCATACATATCTCATGGGGCGCTTGGAGTAATTAAATGAGCTAACGTTGGTGAACCCTTAGAGTAGTGCCGGGCCTGTTGTAGTTCACCTGACAGGGAGTGTTGGTTGTCATTATTACCACTCACATCGACTTGAGATTTGTGTCTGCCTGGTAGCCTTGTGTCTACATCTCTTTGACCTTGCACCATGATTACCTGGCTCTTCTGGCATGGTGCCCACCACCCCTGCTCAAACCCTGCTCATAGTTTAACCCTGAGCATCTTGCTCTCTTTCTGGGTCTGCTGCCGGTACTCTTATGTCCCCTCTGATGCTCCTTGGCCTCCACGTGACTCACCTTTTTCCTTCGTTTGGTAGCTTCATGGTTTCTCCTGGCTTCATCCTTCGGCTTGCCTTCATTCTCTGGATTCAGACTTGCCCTCTGTCCTGAGCATTTGCAGACCCAAGGTAAATGCTTTCAAAGGGTCCAGCCTAAGGCTTAGCCCCAGAGCCCTTCTCTGCTCCAAGGCCTACACTGGGTTTATCCTGACCCCTGAGGCAAGCCAGTGGAAGATACACCAGAGTTCCCTGTTGGGGTCTCAGCCTGGCTTCTCTGCATGAGTGCAGATCTATTTTATTTTATTTAAAAAAAAATTTTTTTTTTTTAACGTTTATTTATTTTTGAGACAGAGAGAGACAGAGCATGAATGGGGGAGGGTCACAGAGAGAGGGAGACACAGAATCCGAAACAGGCACCAGGCTCTGAGCTGTCAGCACAGAGCCGGACGCGGGGCTCGAACCCACGGACCGTGAGATCATGACCTGAGCCGAAGTTGGACGCTTAACCGACCGAGCCACCCAGGCGCCCCCAGATCTATTTTAAATGCGTTCATCCATTCATTGAACAATCAAGTCAAACACAGACTATGGACCAGGTGCTGGTGAAGGGATATATGGCATGCCCCTGTTTTCGTGGAGCTCTGGGGCTTGGAGAGAGAGGGGCACAGTCCTGTGGTTTCATTTCCCCCTTTCCCCAGGTCCCCAGTGCTGGATGTATCCGCAGAGCACCCTGAGGGGGATATTTGAGTTTTAGCTGTATTCTTGCCAGGGGATGGGGTGTTTCATTGTTACCCTCCTCAGGGCGCATCACTGTGGTTGATCATGTTCACGTGTGTCAATCAAAGTTCGAGCTGTGCTGGAAGTGAACCTGGCCATGTAGAGCAAGCGAGGACAAATTTCTGCTTTTCTTGGATATATTTTTTTTTCTAGATTTCTCTCTTCACTAGTTTCACCACTGGATGTTATAGGCACAGCTCCCCACCCAACCCTCCCCGCCCCTCCGGAAGCAGCAGGGTGAAACTTGGATTCTGTGCACACACACGGTGTCCTAAGAGGGGCAGGGTTAGAGCAATGGAAAGTACTCGGGCTTTGGTGCCATTACAACCTGAGACTAATGTCTTGATTCTACTGCTTCATGCAGGTTAGTTTACTTCTCTGTCTATAGAATGGGTACAATCAGAATGGCAGTGCCTGCAGTGACAGTTACACATTTAGTGGCCAATAAAAGGAGATGTTAGTATTGTTATTGCTTTATGCGAGGGCATTCTTTCTCCCTGAGATTCCTAGCTGGGCACATCCCTTAGTAACTTTGAGGACAAGTTTTCTTGTGTAAAACGGGGAAAGCAATGTTTCTTTCTTAGAGGAGGGGGTGTCAGACTGCAGCCCCTTGGTTAAGATCGGGCCCATCACCTGGCTTTGTGAATAAAGTTTTATTGGAACACAGCCAGCCACATCCATTTGTTTTTGTATTGTCTACAGCGGCTTTTATATTGCAGTGGCAGAGTTGAGTAGTTGTGGCAGAGACTGTATGGCTGCAAAGTTGAAAATTTTTTGGTGTTGGGCCCTTTTCGGAGGAAGTTTGTCATCCCCTGTCTTAGTGGGGGTAATTGGACTTCCATTTGTATGCACACATCTATAAATACATACTTAACATAGCTCAAGTGCAGTGCCTGGCATATAACAGAAGCTCAGGAAATGTTTAGTTTCTCTTCTGAACTTAATTCTGTTCAAGAAAATACAGGATTCATATCTGAGAAATGCAGAGGCAGACACATATTTTTATTGAATTCTATTCCTTTCTCATTTTCAAAAGAAGAGCTCATGTTTAAAAAAAAATTCTGATTGGCACTATAAACTTTATTTATGCTTTAATGTATCCTAGAGTATGTATCCTGCACTATTTTGACTTCCTTTACAGATGCTGATCTGCTATACATTACGAAACCCAAATGGATTTCCAGAATCCAATTTCCTTGCTACAGTTTTCCATTTCTCTGTTGACTTTTTATGCTTGACTCTCGTCAGAGCATCTGGGGCCTTTGCCACATTTTGACCTCCACCTGTCCAGGGAAATAGCTCCTCTCTCTGGGTGCAGGAAGGTAGGGCTGTGTCCTTCGCCCTGTCCTCCCCTAGTTATGTGGGTTTTCTCCAAACCAGGATGTGTGCTCTGGACACATGTGCTGATTCCTATTCCTGGGGTGGGTTTTTTGTTTTCCCCCATAATGATTGTGGTCGGGTTGACATCAGTTAAATGGGTCTGCCTGTTCTTTAAAACTGAATGAGGGGTGCTTCCAGATGAGTCTTTTGGGAACCTCTCCACTCATTAGTCTTTCCTAAGTCGCCTGCCACCAACACCTGCAGAGGCGGCTGGGAGCCTTTTCTGTCAGGCGTTAGGGAACTAAGGAATTGCATCAAGAAAGTAAACATGATTTTTGAGATAGTAAGAGGAACAGCAGTGAGACTCAGGGTTATCAAGGGTTTGAATATTTCATGCTATGGGTCCAGAAGCGAATGGTCTTTGCTTTCTTCTCCTCCCCTTGGTGGCTTTCAGTAGCCAGTCCCTGGCTTGCAGTGTGGCTCTGCATCTTGGTGGCTCCTGAGAGTTCCCGGTTCTTTCTGCGTCGCTGGAATCCTTCCCTTTACCACGGTGGGGCTCCCTGGTGATCCGTCACATACACCACAAAACGAGGACCCAGAAACGAGGAAGAGATGTGAGCTAGAGTGGGGCTCTACCCCGCGGCAGCGTGGGTTGCTGTCAGGATGTGTAATCCTGCGCTCGTAACTACTCTTTCTCAATCTGTTGGTTGAGAGGAAGAAAATTCAGGGAGGATGGCTTAAAGGAAATACTTACTAAGTATGTTTTTCTCTCAAATAGCTTTGAACACTTGTGTCTGGGTCAGGCCAGACTAATGGGGAGCAGAACTCTAGATTGAATCCTATTGAGCCCCAATGAGTAGCTTTCCCCCTGTTGTATTTTGGGTGATGGGGTCAGTTTATGTGGAGAACGAGAAATAGTCTCATGTAATTGGCCATGTGCTCCTTGTGTGGGTGTTTCTTCAGATACAGTTCATGATGGAGCATGGGGTTTCTGTTACCAGTGGTGCTGCGGAGACATTCTTGGGTGAGCCAAGCACCTGGAATGGGTGTAATTTTCCTGTGCAATTGGCTTTTGTTGTAGGAACACTGAGTGTCCGGTATCTGATTTCCCTTTTTCTAGTGGCTATTGGAAGCTCGGAGCCAAATACCAAACTCCCTTTCAGCAGGCAGGCATGTCGGAAACTGCTTTTCTTTCTTTCCTGTCCTCAGCTGTTTTTTGTTTTTTTTTTCCCATCATGCCTAACATGCTGTATTTGCTCCTTCCACATTGATGAAGCCACAGTGGATTTGTGAGTGGTAGTGGTCAAGTTGGGAGAGGGTATATTGGACCGATTAAGGCAGCCTCCTTTGAATGGGGTCTTTGAGCTTGCTTCAGCCCTTCTCCATGAAGGTGTTTTTTGCATTTTTGCACCTTGAGTGTATGTTTGTGAGGCTGTCTTTTCCTGCACTCTGCAAACTGAGTGTAAGAATTCTTTGTCGATTCTGTGACCATGCACAGAATACGTAAAAAAAAAAAAAAAACTTATTTAACTTTGTTTCTAGAATAAGCAAAGAAATGCATTCTAATGGGAGAGATCCAACCACCTTGGAAGCCCTTTTTCTGATCCTCTCCCATAACCTTAGAAGTGAAAGGCTTGGTCCTTGGTTTTGGGGGAATACATTCTCTCTCTGGTCCATTAGAATGAGCATGGGTTATGTGGTTAGGTCACCACAGAATTAATCTTGGCTCTAACATTCCCTTCTGTGTGAGCTGAGAAGGTCGCTTAGCCCCTCCATGCGTTAATTACCTTGTACTTACAATAAGGGATAAAAATCTGCCTCACCAAGTTGCAAGCATTAAGTGAAAGCAAATGAGCAAAAATAAGCAGTCAGTGTCTAGTATGTTGCCTGGCATGGAGCAAATGCTTGAGAGAGCACGCGAAAGGTTCTGCTATGGTCCTAGTTAACCCCTACGATTCAGTAACATAAGACAAGTTGGTATTTTGCTCTTGGAGAGTGAATGCTGGTATCACTGGTCATGTGACTGGTTGGCTCTCTTCCAGTGTCTCAGGGATCTAGACTCTTTCCCCCTGGATGCCACTGCTTTCACCTATAGTTTTGGAGTTCTTCACAGCAGGGGTAGGTGAGGGGGATTCCTTGTAAGAGGTCATTTTTATGGGCCAATCATGCACATGGTGGATATCCCTTTGTTACACATCTCTAGGGCTTACTATGTGGTCTTGCCCAGATGCAAGTGGCCTGGAGACACAGTGCTCTTGTGTGCACAAGAGAGAAGACCCAAACAGTTTGCTATGCCCATAGCATGGTCTTGGCCACTCTTTCCTTGTCTCACCCTGGAGGCTGATGTCTATTTAGGATGCTAAGTCAGGTTTCCAGCGGACTCTTGAGATGCGGCAGGTGTCCCTTGCTTATCAATTCAAACAGGTTAAGGATCTGTTGTCTACGGCATTGACCCGATTCATTTGTCTCCTGCAGGCTGGGCTCCCGGCAGGTGATGGCATGGTGATGGAGAAAAGGGGGATGGCCTACCTAAGAGCAATGGAACCACTGCCATCACTGCTTTTAAATTGTAAATATAGGGGCTCCTGGGTGGCTCAGTCAGATAAGAGTCTGTATCTGGGTTTTGGCTCAGGTCATGATCTCATGGTTGTGTGAGTTCGATCCCTACGTTGGGGTCTGTGCTGGCGGTGCAGAGCCTGCTTGGGATATATTCTCTCTCTCATTCTTTCATATTCTCTCTCTCTCTCTCTCTCTCTCTCTCTCTCTCTCTCTCTCTCTCCCCTCTCTGCCCCTCCCCAGCTTGTGCTCTCTCTTGCTCTTTCTCTCTCCCCCGCAAAGTAAAAAACAATTGTAAATGTAGTGTATTGTGTTCTCATGTCTGGAGCATTCACACTCTGTTCTGGTTTGGGAAGTTTATAGAAGAACTGATTTGGGGGCGCCTGGGTGGTGCAGTTGGTGAAGCATCTGACTCTTGATTTTGGCTCAGGTGATGATCTCACAGTTTCTAGGATCGAGCCTGCTACGGTTCCTGCGCTGACAGTGCAGAAAATGCTTGGGACTCTTTGTCCCTCTCTCTCTCAAATAAACATTTTTAAAAAATTAAAAAGAAGCAATTCGGGAGGATCACTTGGAATTTGTCAGGCGATGTGGGGAAGGAGCTTTCTAGGTAGAAGGGGCAAGTATGGGGCTTGGCAGAGCGGGTTGAGTGTGGGGGTACTCTGTGCTCACTGTTACTGGAACGGAGCTTTGTGTCAGGAGTCCTGTGTTAGCATTATTGGTTCATTCACTCAACAGATACTTAAGCCCCTACTATGTGCCAGAGCTGTTCCCAGCCTTTCTGAAGCTCACTGTCTAGTGCAAGCTGGTTGATTGCCTCCCTCCTTGCCTTTCAGAGGCCAGCTGAGTTCTCCGCTGTATCCAGAGTGAAGTGCCCTCTCCTAACCTTTCATCTCCTGGCCTCCTGTCCTTGCCTGTTGTCCCTTGTCAGTATGCACTGGTCATCGGCCTTCCTCAGTTACCTGAACTACGAGTGGCACATGGCTGCCATGTGTGGCCTGCTCTCCCTGAGGAGCTGGGTGTAGTGGAGGAGCATTATAGCACAGGACAGGGAACTATTTCCGGGACATGTGGGAAGGCTTCCTGAACCCCTGGTAGTCTGTCACCCACCTCACCTGCAGCCTTTGTGGCGCAATGCTAAAATGCATGTGGGTTATTCATTTACTTATTCACCATCATTCTGTCTTGTGGAAGAGTGACAGGACCCTTGTGTAAACCGCGGTACGGCCAGGGCCTGGGCTCTGTTGGACCTGCATTAACGGCTCAGTTCATGTTGAACTGAAGAATGAATGAATGGAATCAGATTTAGCTCCTACCAAGGCATCAGCCAGTTTCCATCACAGGAAATTTCTTACTGGCTGTCACCTTTTGTAGGTTTCTGCTTTCCATTGTTTCTTGAATCCCTTTCTTCCTCTCCTTTACTTTGTAATTGAGGTATCCACATTAGACATCCCAAATTGCTGTTACTTCTTAGTGCAAAGTTATTTAATACTCTTGACTCAAGCCCAAATGCCTGTATTACCAAAGTACGTCCAGGCCTCCTTTGTTCAGCTGAGACTCCAGATTGGGGTGCTAAGGGTCAGTGCTTCTGGGTTATCATTTATCATTCACACAAGATCTGTCAACAGGACTTCTACCCCACTAAGAACATCCCAGGCCTGGGGTGCAGAGAAGGGCTTTTGTCCTTGGCAGCTGGTAGGGACGATGGGGAAATATTAGGGAAGGCTGCAGACCTGGGCTGGGGCCAGCAACGGATGGCTTCTGTACATGGATTGGAACCATGTTTGCATGTGTGATGGGGGAGGAGGGTGTGTAAGGGAGGCAGATGGTGATGTGATGACACCTGAGCATCAAGGAGAATGGGGGGGCAGTTGCAGAGCTGGCCGGGTGTGAAAGGGGGTTTGGGAGACCATCAGGAGGCTGCTGTAGAACGCTGTCCTGTGCCACCTCTGTGTCCTGCCGGCTCACCTGGATGCCCCCCCTCCTGCTCTTGGTCCGCAGATGTGCTGGGTACTCCAAAGCCCTGATCAGTCCTCCTTTGGGATGTCATGGCTCCTGTTGATCCAGACCAGAATTTCCTCCTTGGAGCCCTGGTTCTGTAGCCCACATCTTTGTTCACGTCCCCTGGAGGGGACCTACCGCTCATGGTGTATGCTCAGTAAATCCTTGCAGAGTTGAATTGTTAGAACTTACTGTAAAATGGTAGATGGCTTTAAACACTATCAGCACCAACTACGATTGTCTGATTCTTCACAAATTTGATTTTTATGCCATGAAACATGATTTTTCACAAACTGCTTTTATAGGGAAGGAGATAGATGTGAAGAATTTATTCCGTGCCAGTTACTTTTCATGTGTTACCCCATTTAGTCCTCATGGTTTTTCGGTCCGGTGGCTCCTCCCCTCCGTGTCACAGGTGGGGAAACTGAGCCACAGATGGGGAAGCAGCTGGCCGGGGCTGGCCCAGGTTCGCAAGGTGGAGCTGTGTGCAGCTGGTCTGGCCGGACTCTGGAGCTGGTGTTCTCTCTGCTGCCCCCAGTGTCTGTCCCTGTTGTAGGAAGCAGTCACAGAGGCATGCCCTGGCATTCATTTTTTCCTACTCAGAATGAGATGTTACTGTTTACTTTCTCGGGAAGGAAGATTAAAATCAATGTAACTAGCCTTATTAACTTTTTTAAATAGGAGGGGCCGGCAGATGCCAGCACCTTTCTGAGAGAACCAGAGCAAATATAAAAATCCAATTTGCTTGCCTTTTTTTTTTTAAATCTTCTTCCAAGTTTAATATTCAAAGTTGTAAATGAGGAGCTGATGAGACAGGGGTAAGGAGCCAAGCTCAGACACCAGGAGGTATTTACCCGTATCTTTTTTGTCTGCAGGTGGCTGTTCCTTTGATGAACACTACAGCAACTGTGGTTATAGCGTGGCCCTGGGGACCAATGGGTTTACCTGGGAGCAGATTAACACATGGGAGAAACCAATGCTGGACCCCGCGGTGCCCACAGGTACGTGACCCACTGTGTTGGAGGCTGGGATGAGGGTCACTAACTTCTAGGATGACTTACGGGGACAAATGTATGGGTTGAGTGGAGAGGGCAGTAGACAATGTCCTTCGAGTAAGTTTCTCCTCTCCAGGGGTAATCAAAACAAGGCTGAGTGCGTTCTTAAGGTATGTGGTAAGAATCACACGTCCCCTGGATTCAGGAACCTTTGGGATTTCTTTTAGCTTTAAGATTCTAAGCTTTAGCTATAAGTAGAGCATCCCTGGGTTTTGCTTGGGAACCCAAGAGTAGTTGGATTTGGGGTGGAGAGGAAAGAACTTGTGAAGAATGAGGTCTTTCCTTTTCTTCCAGGACACACAGATACATAACTTGTATATCTCGAGGGAAACTTCCGCAGTCAGAATATTACTCATAGTTAATGTCCTGACATCCTGAATGCCCAGCTTGTCATTAACCAGCAGGGCTAAAGGGCTAATGTGCTTTCTTGATAGATGGCCGCTTGAGGCAGGCCTATGAGAGTGACATCTGGTATATTCTAGCAGAGGTACACCTGGAGGAGAATACTCAGGGAAAACACACTTAGGGTGGGCTATGCCTGGGTGACTTGAATCTTGAAAACGTTTACCTGGGGACATATGCCAGGAAGAGTTACAACTCTGGGAACATGAGGATCACCTCTTTGGATATGTGATCCCAGGTACAGCGGTAAAGACGGCTGGTTTGGGTGTTGGAGAGGGAACATCATATTTAATGGTTCCTCCCCATCTAAGGGCAGTCTGACCCACATACTATCTTGTTCTTTGTCCACACATCTTGTGGCACTCTTCCTTGCTCTGGCCATTAAATACTGGAGATCTCAGGCTTGTTCTATACTGCTTCCATGTGTATTAGGTTCTCCAGAGAAACAAAATCAATAGGGTTTATAGAGATACATTTAAGAGGAGTTTAGTATGGGAATTGGCTCACACTGTATGGAGGCCGAGAAGTCCCATCATCTGCTGTCTGCAGGTTGGAGAACCAGGAAAACCAGTGTGTAATTTGGTCCAAGTCTGAGGGCCCTAGCATACAGGGCTAATGATATAAACCCTGATCTGAGTTCAAAATCCCAAGAACTGGGAACACCAATGTGTGAGGGCAGGAAAAGGTGGATGCCTGTAGCTCAGGTAGAGAGAGTGAATTTACCCTTCCTTTCCCTTTTTTTTTTTTTATTTGGGGCCACAAGGGAGTGGATGATGCCTCCCCCCGCCCCCCCTTGGTGAGTGCTATCTGCTTTATTCCATTCACCAACTCAAATGCTTGTCTATTCTGGAAATAGCCTTATAGACACATCTAGAAATGATGTTTTAGCAGCTATTTGGGCATCTTGTAGCCCAGTCAAGTTGACACACACGGTTAACCATCACACTACAGATGGCCTTCACCACTTCTGTGCCTTCGGTTGCCATCAGACATCTCATATGAACTCTAGACCACCCACTTCCTGGCTGCCATGTCTTTTTGGCTTCCTCTGGGGAGAAGAATTTAACAGGATGCACTAAGCTATAGACAGAGAAGACACTCAGACCTGTCCAGGTAAGGATGTGGCCTCTGTGGCCTCATGGACTTGGAGTTTGGCTCTAAAGCAGGAGGCTGCTGGATGGTTCTGTATACTTCCAATTAAAGGCATAAATGGTTAAGTAAGTTTTTCATGAGTGTAGATACCCGGCCCTGGTGTAATAAATCTGTCCTGTGGTACAAAATTGAACTTTGCAGATCTAGTAGGATCTTGCTTTGTGTGAGCAGAGTCGACAGCAACTACACATGCCCATTAGTGAGGTGACCGTGGGACAGCCTGTATGTGGGTTGCCCCATCATAGTGTTTAACACTGCTGACTTAATTCTCAAAGGTGCCTTGGTTTAGATGATAGAATCACTCATTCTATTAGAGTCCAGAGTACTTTGCGGGAATACACCACATCTCCTCTGTTTTGCCTGACCATCTTTGACGTTGGCCAAATGTATCCGGATCTTCTAGTATGTCTGTGTGTTTGTCTCCAAAAACATCTAGCCCTGCAGAGCCTTATAGGCTCTCCAAACTCAACATGGCTAAAACTGAACTGTTGATTCATCTTTGCCCCTCTCCCCATGTACTACTCTCTATGGAACCTTTTCCTCCACCTTACTGTCTTGTGCCTCCCCTTTGTAGCTCAGCTTAAACATCACTTCCTTAGGGTGGCACTTCTAGATACTTCAGCCTGGGTCAGTTATCTCTGTAAATGTTTCCCATTGCATCCTGTGCTTTTTCTCAATGATGCATGTCACATTGGATGTTGTTTGTTTGGTGTATGTTATACCCTCAGATGAGGAGTTCCACATGTGTAGGGACCATGACAATCTTGTTGATAGCTTTATCTCAGTGCTTAATACAGTGCATCATATGTAGTATGTACTAAATAACATTTTATTGGATAGACACATGGATGGATGGCCAGATAGTCTGCGCTAAGTGTATTTTATTTATTATTTAAAATTTTTGTTTGCTTTCTTTTTTTTTTAAATCTTTATTTTTGAGAGAGAGACAGAGTGCGAGTTAGGGAGGGGCAGAGAGAGGGAGACACAGAATCAGAAGCAGGCTCTAGGCTCTGAGCTGTCAGCCCAGAGCCTGATGCAGGGCTCGAACCCACGAACTGCAAGATCATGACCTGAGCTGAAGTCGGATGCTTAACCGACTTCAGCCACCCAGGCACCCCTATGATTCTTTTTTTATTTTTATTTTATTTATTTATTTATTTTTAATTTTTTTTTTTTAACGTTTATTTATTTTTGAGACAGGGAGAGACAGAGCATGAACGGGGGAGGGTCAAAGAGAGAGGGAGGCACAGAATCCAAAACAGGCTCCAGGCTCTGAGCGGTCAGCACAGAGCCCGACGCGGGGCTCGAACTCACAGACTGCGAGATTGTGACCTGAGCTGAAGTTGGACGCTTAACCGACTGAGCCACCCAGGCGCCCCTATGTTTCTTTTTTTAAATTGAAGCAGAGTTGACATACGATGTTATATTAGTTTCAGGTGTACTCCAGGTGATTCAACAAGTCTGTTATGCTGTGCTAAGTACAAGTGTAGCTACCATCTGTTGCCATACAATGCTATTGACTCTGTTCCCCATGCTGTACCTTCTCATGACCTATTCATTCCATAACTGGAAGCCTGTATCTCCCACTCTCCTTCACCGTTTGGCCCGTCCCTGTCTTCACCTTCCCTCTGGCAACCAACCACTAATTTGTTCTCTGTAGATATGGGTCTGATTCTGCCTTTTATCTGTTCATTTGTTTTTTAGATCCCGTATATAACTGAAATCATGATATTTGTCTTTCTCTGACTTCACTATCAAGTGTTTTTTAAACAAAGAAATGAAGGTCAACATCTTCAAATCCCTTTGGGCCCTCTATTTAAACTGACCACGGATTTTTAACCTTTCCTGTAATCCTTCCATTTTACAGATCAGGAAACCAAGTTTCCAAGAAACTGTGTGGCATGGCTCGTTTGCCCACCGTGCCAGTCTCTCTTCCCAGAGGAATAACTCTTCTATTCTTAATTTTTCAGTCCCTCATTACGGGAGAGTGTCATTTCATAAATACCAGATTGTGCTAATACAATCCTCTGAGCTTTTCTAAATAGAGGCATTTGATAATGATCACTGAAATTATTCTGTCATGATGCGCCTGTGGATTTCAGGGGCTCCATGTGCTTCTTAGAGAGGCATGAAAGTGAATTTGGATTAGGCAAAATTGTTTGTTCTTCTCATGGGCCAAAACTGAAATCTTACTTTTCCTTCTGTAAAACCAGCACTTTGCATCCTTTGGAAGTCTAGTTTGAGTCTGTTTATTCAGATGTTCCACACCCTTTGACTGATCCCCTTCTGTGTGACAAGCTCTGTGCCGGACTGTAAGTGACACTGTGTCATTTTGGCACTTAGTCCCTCTGCTGGCTTCTCCTGGCACATGGGAAGAAATTTGAACTCTTTGCTACAGCCTGCAATGTTCTGCATGATCTTGTGTCTTCTCCAAGCTCCTTTTCTTCTCAAAATGCTCCAGGCACACTGGCTCCTTTCAGTGCCTTGGAGACTGAAAGGCTGTCAAATTGTTGGCTGGCTCCAGACATTTGCACATGCTGTTCCTGCTCACTGGAATGGTTTTCTCCACTCCTTGTGTGGCCAGTTTCTTCAGGTGTCAGCTCAGATGACTGCTTCTCAGGACATTGCCCCTTATCAGTCTATGTAAATAAAGAGTCCCTCCTTGCTGTTCCCATGGGATCCTGTTCTTGGCTTTCAGAGTTCTTAACGTAAACATGTTTCCAGGCCAACTCATTCTAATCCTATGCCATAGCTCCGTGACTTTGGGCCCTTAATCCCTTTGCCTCTGTTTCCCCATCTTTAGCATGGGAACCAGTGTGAGAGTTAAATGGAATGATGGCTGAGTGAGTGTGAAGTGTTTGCACATTGTAGAACTTAATCAGTACTGGTTCCTCTGTGCTCTTTTCTAGTTTTTTCCTTTTTTTTTTTTTTTAATGTTTATTTATTTATTTTTGAGAGAGCAGGTGAGCAGGGGAAGGACAGAGGGAGAGGGAGCCAAAACTCTAAGCAGGCTCTGCACTGTTTGTGCAGAGCCCGATGTGGAGCTTGAACTCACGAGCTGTGAGATCATGACCTGAGCCAAAATCAGATGCTTAACTGACTGAGCTACCAGATGCCCAACTCGTTTCTGGTTCTTAACAATCTCTGGAGCTTAAGTCTAAGTTCTTCTTAGAACCATGTCTCCTCCTTCAAGTTCTCCTGACCCAGATGCTTCTTTACCCAGGTGCTTGACTCAGTAGGTGGTCTGCGTGGGTCCCTGAGAGACCCAGAGAGGCTTTTCAATACCCAGGGTACTTGCTGCCCTGCGGGCTTGCACATCTCCTCTAGCCCCCAGCTCTGTCAATTCAGCACTCCACACCATTGCTTTCATGGTTTGTCCTCATCCTTTTCCATGGGAAAAGCCCTCAGGCTGGCATTCCAGGCTTCAGACCTCTGACCTCATCTTTGTTGGGGCTGTCACAGAGGAATGGGGATACTACACCCACAGACCCTCTTTCCAAGCCTCGATCTGGTCCGTAGAACTTTATGCAGTTTCCTTTGGTTTCTAGCTCTGCCTTTCCCAGCCTTGGCATAAGTGTCTTGGGGACTGAAGGGGACTGAAGTCTCTGAGTGTCTTTTTCAAAGGGCTGAAGCCAGAGGCAGTGGGGCTTGGGAGGTGTCCTTTAATTTCTTTCTTGATTAAAAATTTTTTTTTTAACGTTTATTCACTTTTGGGAGAGACAGAGTGTGAGTGGGGGAGGAGCAGAGAGAGAGGGAGACACAGAATCTGAAGCAGGCTCCAGGCTCTGAGCTGTCAGCGCAAAGCCTGACACGGGGCTCAAACCCACGAACCATGAGATCATGACCTGAGCTGAAGTTGGAGGCTTAACCGACTGAGCCACCCAGGTGCCCCTCATTTCTTTTTGATGCTTGTAAGCTATTATTTTAAGTGTTGGAACAAAGTAAGGTTGACTTGTAGGCTGGAAACCCAGGTGCATAGGAAATGCTGCATTTGCATGAACTTAAATCGGACCCCAACCTTCAGGGAGTTAGACATAAATTTTTTGTCATTTTGGGGGGGGGTCCCCCCTTCCAGAGGGGTTACAGATGTCATGGGGACTTAAACAGGCCAGGCTATTGTAGTTTCTTCTTAGAAGCCCACTGTCACATTCCTGTGGTCCCTTTGGGTCTAGTAATACTGATGCTTCTTCCCAGGCTTGGATCCCTTGTTTGGAGTCCAGCCAGCCCAGGTGCATCACCCAGGATCCCTTCTGGGGCTACCACCACTGAGCTGTATGGGACCAGCAGACCCTCCCTTCCTTTTCCCACTGTGGAAGACTATCTGTCCTCACTTTCTACACCCCAAAGGCACACCCTTCTTGTCACAGCCCTTATTTGAAGTCATAATCTCTTGAGTAAAATTTTAAGCTTTACAACAACTAGAAGAAAGAAGGAACCTTTCACTTCAAGCAGCCTCTTCTCTGTGTCCTGCACCGATTTCTAGAGCAGATACAAAGACCCTAATTAGTTACCTGATCGGAAGGGGCACATGTTAGGAAAAAATCCATGGAAAACACACACAGGGGTATCTTTCAACCAGTTGGCTTGCCATGGAAGCAGACACAATCTCAATATTGTGGTGCTAGTTTTCCTTTCTGTCACTGTCATAGCAGGCCGTCACACAGTAGGATTGGTGGAGGAAGAGAGATACATAGACAAGAAAGTGGCCATGGGAACACAGACACAGATTGGAGCAATGCATCTATAGGCCACAGAGTGCCAAGGATTACTGGCAGATACCAGAAGCCTCCTTCCCTAGAGCCTTCAGAGAGAATATATCCCTGTCAGCAACTTGATTTCAGACTTGTACTCTGAAAGGTTCTGTTTCTGTTGTCTTAAGCCACCCAATTTGTGGTAATTTGTTACAGCAGCCCTGGGACACTATGACTGGGTCATTCACATATCTGTATCCTGACCCCATCACCTTTCCTACGTTAGAACTAACACCAGGGTGCTGTAAGTATAGGAGCCTTTGCTTTCTTTTAAAAGAACTGACATTTCTGTGTTCACTCTAACCAAGAACTGGATAAAACATTTTCCTGTGAATTTCTATTTTTTAATGTTTGTGTAAAAAAATTTTTTTGTAATGTTTGTTTATTTTTGAGAGACAGAGACAGAGTGTGAATGGGGGAGGGACAGAGAGAGAGAGGGAGACAGAATCTGAAGCAGGCTCCAGGCTCTGAGCTGTCAGCACAGAGCTGGATGAGGGGCTTGAACTGTGAGGTCATGACCTAAGCTGATGCCATATGCTTAACTGACTAAGCCACTCAGGTGCCCCTAGTGTTTATTCATTTTTGAGAGAGACAGAGGGAGAGAAAGTGTGTGTGTGCACATGAGCAGGGGTGGGGCTCCACTCACAAATCATGAGATCATAACCTGAGCTGAAACCAAGAGTTGGGTGCTTAATGGACTGAGTCACCCAGGCGACCCACTATGCATTTCATCTAATGTGCCACCATCCCATGAATTCAGAGATCTTATCTCCCCCTGTTTTGAGAAAATCAAGCCCCAGAGAGAGAAAGTGATTTGTCCAACCTCATGCAAGTTAAATATGAAAGAGGAGCCAGTCTTCAAATCCAGGGTAGAGAAATCTGTGTTGTATACATGGCACTGTCATCAACAAAGCATCTGTTAATGTTATTTATATTTAAAGTCATGCTTTATGATTGCAAAAATGCACATTTGTGGTAAAGACTATGCATGGTAGAGGTAGCTATAAGAAACAAAATTAAAGTCATATGCTCACACAAACTTACATAAATACATATTTTTCTATATAATGCTATTTTTAAGTATTTTCCTATGTCATTAAATATTCCTCAAAAAGCACACTTTTTTTCAATATATGAAATTTATTGTCAAATTGGTTTCCATACAACACCCAGTGCTCATCCCAAAAGATGCCCTCTTCAATACCCATCACCCACCCTCCCCTCCCTCAAAAAGCACACTTTCTAAAAAACTTCATAGTTTTCCATTAAAATGATCGTTCCATGATTTAACCACCCTGTTGTTGGATATTTAAGTTGTTTCCAGTTACTCACTCCTGAATCACATTGCAGTGAGTGTTCTTGTACATCTATCTTTGCTCCTCTCCAATAGACATTCTTACATTTGCTTTCATATAGAGATATATATATCTCTATATGAAATATATATAGAAATATATATAGAAACATATATAGATATATCTATATATATATTTCTGTACTTCCTTCTGTATCAAACGTAGAGTAGTTGTACATTATTTTTGAGATCTGGCAGAATGTCCACATGTCAAACATGGAGTCCTGGATATTTGCCGACAAATTGATGTAGGGAAGATTCTTTGTGGACTCTGCAGCCCTAAACACAAGTCAAGAACTGGCTGGTGATGGCCCCCTGAGTGTAGCACGTTACAGCTCATAGTGTACTAGTTGGAGACCTTCTGAGGATTAGCAGGAATTCTGTTCAAGATAATAATCAACTAGAGAGCAGTCCGAGCACTAGTCCAGGCGGATATCAGCTGTAAAAAGCAGATTGGTCTCTCCAGTGCTGATTTGACGAATAGCAAGCCTCTTTGTAGTCTGTTTTTGAGCTAGCTTCTGTTCTCCTTGTAGGCAGGGGCAGTGAATGTTTGCCAAATGAATTACTCTTGTTAGTAATTGAACTTTCTCATGATACGATCCCAGCATCTATTTCCAGCCTGAGCCTCCATTTCGGCCTTCTTGGCTTCTCTTTCTATATAGTCATGTGAGAGAGGCTGTTAGACTTGAGTTTAGGGAGTCTAGCCTCCAATTCTGTTTCCTGAATTTGGGAATCTCCCACTGTGTGGAATCTTGGTGGACCGTGCAACTTGTCCAGAGGTGAAGGTGCCAGAAATTTACTCTTCCTCATGGCTTGGGTGTGGCTGGACATGGGGCCTGGATGCAGCCCATTGGAGGGAGGGTGGGCCAGAGGCCTGTACAGGGGGGTCCCGTGATAGGGGTGTTGTCTGGGTCACAAGAGATGCTACTAAATGAGGTTGCTGAATTGCTGCCGCCTTGGCTCCCCAGAACTGCCTAAATTTTTGTTCATTTTTCAAGGCTATTCTCTAGCTTTCTGTTCATGATGAGCCTCCCAGTATTCATGCAGAACATTTCTGAGTTTGAGAAGGATTGTCATAGTTGATTTTTCTTGTTTCTAACCCCAAACCTTGCAGGTTCCACAGTCTTGTCTTTGGCTAGAAGGCATCTCATATCTCCCTTTGTCTTACGTCAAAACCCTGAACAGATTAGCCTCCTCCAGGAGGACCTCCCTGACTCTCCCTGTGCAGGATTGCCTCTTCTCTGTGCTCCTGTGGCTGAGTTTATTATATCTTGTCTTGGATTTCTCACTATGGCTGTGAGCTCCTTAAGGGCATGGGCTGCTGATCATTGCTTCCTTCCCTCTGCCCTGCATTGGGCTTGGAACAGGGAAGGCGATCCATGTATGAAGACTAAATTATCATTAAGGTTATAAGCATTTGGAAAGTCAGGAGCAAGTTGATATTAGGGAGTTTTGGGGAGAACCCTGGAGAGCTGCTGCTTTCTTTGGCATTTTTATGGTACCTGGTGCACCTGCGGCTTTCCTACATGGTCTGCCTCCTCTCAGCCTGATGAGGCTCAGTCTGGCTGGACTATTGCTCCCAGGTCCTGCCTTGTCAAGGCTCTTTTGCTCTATAATTGACCCTTGGGACAAATAAAGGGGCCCTGCAGATTCCCCCTGGCTTCACTCTGGGGCCTGGCACGTGTGTGTGGATCTGCTTGTGACCTATGTAAGACCCTCCCCATTGGAAAAATGTGATGTATCCAAAAACTGACCAACTGTTTCTTTAATGTAGTGCTTACATTAAAATGATTGGGAAGTATGGGCCTTTAACCATCCTTAATCACTCCTGATACTATTATTGATTGGCTTAAAGCTATAAGCTCTTAAGTTCCCATTTAGCCAGTATTGAATCAATAAGTTTTTCTTCCCTCTTTAATGATAAAATATTATATATTCATTTTTAAAGAGATGCTGAGTCTGTACATATAAGGTAACTCTCTCCAGGACCATCTCACTTCCCTCCGATGTCATGATTAACAGATGCATGGGTATCGAGAAAGAGGGAGGTGGAAGAAAAGGAGGAAGGGGCTGGGAGGGAAGAGAGAATATATGTATGTGGTAATAGTGACAATAATAGTAGGGAAGCAGTATTTAGGTAGTGCTCATTGTGTGGTAGGTACTATCCTGAGCACTTTAAATGTATGAACTTAATCTGCTCACAGCCCTCTGATACAGATATCATGATCTGCGTTTTACAGATTAGGGAGCTGGTGGCACAAAAAAGCTTCTGTGACTTGCCCAAGGCCATAGTTAGCATGTGGTAGAGCCAGGATTTGCCTGCAGGAAGTCTGTGCCAGAGTCTGTACTCTAGACTGCCTCACTTTTGTGGCTCCTAAGAATGCAGATGATGAATCGGGTCATGGTTCCCAACAGCTGCCATTGCCCTCCTTTCACATCACCCATTCAGATCTAGCGTTCACCTTCCAGGGCTGGCACCATCTTTCACTAGATGGATGCTCCGTGCTTTATTTAACACCCAAGAAATGGCAGTGGGAGAAGAAAAGATAAAAACCCAAATGTACCCCATATGCCCCAATAAAAGGCAGGGTCTTTGTCTCCAAACAGCTCTTGAAAAAGTTCTTACAGGGCATTTTATATTATGGGATAGTCTCTTATGTCCTTTGAACCACAAAATTAATTAGGAAAACTACATTAGCCTGCAGTAACCCCAATCAGTGCTGGTTTGGGATGTTTACAGTGATAACAGAATTGATAGGGGGGAAAAGGCAATAAAATTGAAGACAGGTTTTATATTATTCTGGAGGATATGACTGGATAATGACAAGTGATAAGGATGGCTTGTAAAAAGCAACAGAGGATCTTTTTGGTGATCAAAATACACATGTTACATAAATGGGAAAACAGGCCTGTTCTAATATCCACATGGATGCTTGCCTTGATGTTTATTTTCTGTGATAAAAAACCTCATTTCAAAAATCAACAAAACATAAAGGCAACCTATTGAATGGGAGGAGATATTTGCAAGTGACATTATCTGATAAGGGGTTAATAGCCAAAATATATAAGGAACTTAAACATCTCAACACTAAAAAGCCAAGTAATTCAAATAAAAAAATGGGCAGAGGATATGAATAGACTTTATTTTTCCAAAGAAGACAAACAGATGGCCAATAGACACATGAAAAAAATGCCCAAAATCACTAATCATCTGGGAAATGCAAATTCAAGCCACAGTGAAGTATCACTTTATATCTATCAGAATGGCTGAAATAAAAAACAGAAGAAATAGTGTGTTGGCAAGGATGTGGAGAAAAGGGAAACTTTGGGCACTGTTGGTGGGAATTCAAATTGGCATAGCCCCTGTGGAAAACAGTGTGGAGGTTCCTCAGAAAGTTAAAAATAGAATTATCATGTGATCCAATAATTCTGAGTATTTACCCAAAGATAACAAAAGTGCTAATTCAAAAAGATACATGTACCTCTTTATTGTAGCATTATTTACAATAGCCAAGATATGGAAGCAACTCAAGTGTCCATCAGTACGTGAATGGTTAAAGAAAATGTATGCACACACAGAATGGAATATTGTTCAGCCATAAAAAAAATGAAATTTTGCCATTTGCAACAACATGGATGGAACTCCAGGGTATTATGCTAAGTGAATAAGAGAAAGAAAAATACCATATGACTTTACTCATATGTGGAATTTTTTTTTTAACGTTTTTATTTATTTTTGAGACAGAGACAGAGCATGAATGGGGGAGGGGCAGAGAGAGAGGGAGACACAGAATCGGAAGCAGGCTCCGGGCTCTGAGCCATCAGCCCAGAGCCCGACGCGGGGCTCGAACCATAATGAACACTGAGAAACATAGAATTGCTGAATACTTACATTGTACACCTGAAACCAGTAAACAGTAACATGGTATGTTAATTATACTTCAATAAGGAATTTTTAAAAAATATTCTTACATTTATAAACAAAATACCTTCATAAACTGTATTTCCTAGACTATTAAAAAGCAATGCATCCAAATGCTGTAATTGGATGCAAAGGTGATGTAGACAGGTGTCAGTGAACTGAAGAAGTGCTTGCTCTAATGACAGACCCAGATGACAATGGCACAGAGGCCAAGTTCAAATGAAAGTTTCTGTAATATGTGGGAATGGACAATAAACCACTATTTTGTAACTTAACACGTGTGTGCCACTTACTGGACAGTGTTCTAGGGGCTTTACATGATTTTAAATCATTTAATACTGATGTGAACTGGGTACTATTAATTACCCGTATTTTACACATGAGGAAGTTGAGCCCCTGAATGTTAAGTACCTCACCCCAAAATTAGTAGCAAATGGAGGAGCTGAGGTTTGAACCCAGGCACTCTGGCTCTAAGAGTCTGTGCTGTGGACCATCGTCTATTTTTAACATAATGTGTTATCTTATGAAACATGATTTCAAGTATGTATATGTCATTAAATCATATCTTAGGCATCATAGGCAGACATTTAACTAATTCATGTGCGTGCTGAATATTTTATGTATTAACTAGCCTCAAAACTTTTTGTGGGGTCTTCTCCCTGGGAAATACCCTATTTCTAGGCACCAAGGGTTAACCATCCTGTAGCCACCTGAATGCAAATATAATAAGCTTGTGAATTGTTTTGAATAATCTGTCATAAGGGAACATTGAATAGAAGCAGTCTTGCCTCAGGAGACCTCTAACTGGACAGCAGAGATGACTTCCGTTATGACTCCTTAGTCTTCTGCTTCTACTTCGGTTACTCCCGGGACAGCCTGAGAGGAAGATACTGCCAAGAATCTTCATGATCCTAGTGATGCCATCCCAGTGTAGAGGGTGATGTTTCCATGGATCATTCATCTGGCCTGGCTGCTGTTGCAGGGGCTTGGGCGCCTCAAAGTGAACACCTTGTTTTTGAATACATGGATTGTCTTTTACTTAATGAGGAAACAGGTTTTTTTTTTTTTTTTTTTAATGCTTTGAAAACCATAGTAATTTGAGGTGTAATTACATAGTGTAAGAGATTTGATAAGAAAATGATAGTTTAGTACAAATTGAGTTTATTAAATTTAATGAAAATTGATGTGGCTTTTTTGTGATTCCATAAAATAGGGTTCAGTAATTTGAAAAACCCCAAGAGCCCATTGTGGTCCCATTTGGGAATGTCCTTTAAGCACTTAAAATGTGGCTAGTTCTGCACATGTAAAATTCACAAGAGATTTTGAAGACTTACCATGCATGAAAAAAATATATGGCATCCATTAATTTTTATATTGGTTACCTGTTGAAATGATTATATTATAGATCTACTGGGTTAGGTAAAATTATTAAAATTAATTTAAGCCCACCCTTTTTCTTAACTTTATAAATGTGGCTACTAGAAAATTTAACCTGTGTGGCTCACATTATATTTCTGTTACTCATCACTGTCCTAGATTATCAGATTTTTAATTATTTTTTATTTCAGGAGTAGAATTTAGTGATTTATCATGTATAACATCCAGTGCTCATCCTAAAAAGTACCCTCGTTAATGCCTGTCACTCATTTAGCCCATCCCCCCACCCAACTCCCAGCCAGGAACCCTCAGTTCTCTGTATTTGAGTCTCTTATGGTTTGCCTCCTTTTATCTTATTTTTCCTTCCATTCCCCTATGTTCATCTGTTTCTTAAATTTCACATGTGAGTGAAATAATATATTTATCTTTCTCTGACTTACTTCACTTATCATAATATGCTCTAGTTCCATTCATGTTGCTACAAATGGCAATATTTCATTCTTTGTTTTTATGTTTATTTGTTTAGAGAGAGAGAGAGAGAGAGAGAGAGAGAAAGCAGGGGAAAGGCAGAGAGAGGGGAAGAGAGAGAATCCCAAACAGGCTCTGTGCTTTCAGTGTGGAGCCCGATGTGGGGCTCAAACCCACAAGATTATGACCTGAGCTGAAATTGAGTTGGATACTCAACTGACTAAGTCATTCAGGCTGCCCCAAGATTTCAGTCTTGTTGATCGTTGAGTAATATTCCATGGTGTATGTATATATACCAAATCTTTTTTTTTATCCCTTCGTCAGTCAATGGAAATTTTTATTGTGTCATTTGTACCAATAGGAATGCCTGTCTTTCATAATAATTAGCATTTATTGAGCACTTGCAAGGCACTTGAAACGTTTTCTCCTTTATGGTTCACAACAGCCCTATGTAGTGTAGGTACCATTGTCTTCCCTATTTTACAGATGGGAAAATTGAGGCACAAAGGGATTCAGTAACTTGCCTGTAGTTGCAGAGATAGTAAGTGGTAGAGAGGGAATTTGAACCAAAGTAGCCCAGTTCAGTGACTTAACTGATGTCTCCCAGGCTGGCCACCTTTCAACACACTGACACGGGACTGTTGTTCTGGCTTGCTGTGCTCTTTTGACCGTTTGAGCCTCAGTTTCCCTAGTGAGGAGTAGGCTGGAACATCCCTCGGGCCCTTCCAGTGCTGCTTTTCCTGTAGTTTCTTTGCGCTTCTTTGGGGGCCATGGGAACATGGTGGGGCTGGGGTAGGCGCTGTCTCTTCTACCAGGCCAGTTAGTCTGGTCCTTCTTACTTGGTGGGCAAGGAGACGGTCCTAAGTGCCTGTTCCAGCTCTGCCACTAATCTGGGCCGGTCAGCTACTTTTCTCTGTACTTCCCTGCATCCTTTTCCATGAAATAAGTCTGAAAGGGATTCCTGGAATTTAGTCCCAACTCTGACATTAACATGCTCTGTTAACTCAGGCCAAGCATCTTCCCTTTCTGGGTCTTACTTTATGTAAAATCAGGAGTCAATTTCTTCCAACTCTAGTGGTCTTTGATTTGTAACTTGTGACTCAAGAGGAAAAGGGTACATTTTTAAATGAAGGAATTAGGTGCCACATTTGTAAAGTAAAATGTCTGAAAAATCTTTTGGTCTTATCTCCTCATCTGTCTGTCTGTCATGGCAGCTGCAAGGAATCACCTTGATCGAGGAATTTGTCTTCATGAGTGTGTGCAGATGGGCACAGGAAGATAAACCTCCCTGTCAAACTTCCTTTGTTCTCAGAGCTGCAATGATTTTCCCTATCCCTTAGGATCATGTGTACATCTTCAGATTTTATTTTCCCAGAATTGTTGATCAGTGAGACATTGGGTCACTTAGAGAAATTTCCCTTTTTTCTAAAAAAGACTTCCTGCCCTCCTTCCTTAGTCCATACAGTTTTGCCCCTGTGCTCTATGCTGACGCAATGCAACTTCAGTTTTGGAAAGTCACAGTTGCTTTAGCAAACTGGTTTTTAAACTTTCCTAGAATCTGCCAATGTCTTTTAAAAATGCTTCTTAGGAGGATATTATGCTAAGCGAAATTAGAGAAGGACATATCATGTGACTTCAATCATGTGGAATTTAAGATCTAAAACAGATAACATGTATGTGTATTATATATCATTAAATATATAAGACAAATTGTATATAATTATACATGTTATATAACATTGTAACATAAGCAAAAATAATATGAAAACAGGGAGGGGACAAAACATAAGAGACCCCCCTTTTTTTTTTTTTCAACGTTTTTTATTTATTTTTGGGACAGAGAGAAACAGAGCATGAACGGGGGAGGGGCAGAGAGAGAGGGAGACACAGAATCGGCTCCAGGCTCCGAGCCATCAGCCCAGAGCCTGACGCGGGGCTCGAACTCACAGACCGCGAGATCGTGACCTGGCTGAAGTCGGACGCTTAACCGACTGCGCCACCCAGGCGCCCCAAGAGACCCTTTTAAACAAAGAGAACAAACTGAGGGTTGCTAGAGGGGTTGTGGGTGGGGGGGATGGACTAAATGGGTAAGGGGCATTGAGGATGACACTTGTTAAGATGAGCACTGGGTGTTACACATTGGGGATGAATTACTGGATTCTACTCCTGAAATCTTATTGCACTACATGCTAACTAATTTGGATATAAAATAATTAAAAAAAAATACTTCCTAGGGCACCTGGGTGGCTTATTCAGTTGAGTGTCCAACTCCTGGTTTTGGCTCAGGTCATGATCTCATGGTTCGTGGGATTGAGCCCCATGTCAGGCTCTGTGCTGATAGTGTGGAGCCCGCTTGGGATTCTCTCTCCCTGTCTCTCTGACCCTCTCCCACTTGTGTGCTCATGCTTGCGCACGCGCTCTCTCTCGCGCGCTCTCTCTCTCTCTCTCTCTCTCTCTCAAAAGAAACAAACATTTAAAAAAAATGCTTCCTTTCCCAGAGCACCTGGCTGGCTCAGTTGGTAGGGCCTGTAACTCTTGATCTCAGGGTTGTGAGTTCCAGCCCCACAGTAGGTGTGGAGCCTACTTAAAAAAAAAAAAAGTTTCCTTTCCCAAGTATGTTCATCATCAAGAAAGCCAGGTTGTATTTTCTCAGAATTCTCAAAGCATTACTTGTCATTAGGGAAGTAATTATAAAAGTTACAAATAAGCAAAAGTCTCCAGTGTTCTTTAAGAGTCCTGAGAGTTTCTAAAGTCAAAATAAGACTTCTGGCTAAAAAGGTACAAAAACCTTATAAATGAGAGCTGCTAAAACATACAAACACAATGAGTCTATCAGTTGGGGTTTAAGAAAGAACACAAAAACCACCCTATGTATTTCAATCAGGAAGGTATTTAACACAGGGTATTGGAGGCCTAAACCTTTGGAAACCCTCACATGGATGGTTAAATGACTTTCAACAAGGGTGACCTCATATTCATTAGGATGGCAGTAATAACAACGACAATAACAAAGAGAAAATAACAAACATTGGCAAACATTGGGGAGGATTCCAAGAAATAAGAACTCTTGTGAATTGTTGGAAGGGATGTGAAATGATACAATTCCTAAGGAAAACACTATGAAGTTTCCTCAAAAAAGTAAAAATAGAATTACTGTATGATCCAGCAATTCTACCAAAAGTAGGATCTCTGAGATATATTTGTACATCCATGTCTTTTGCAGCATTTATTCAAAATAGTGCAGAGTGGAAACAATTAAATGTCCATCAACCGATGAATGGAATAAAGAAAATTTGTTCTATACATACAGTGGAATATTATTGAGCCTTAAGGAAATCCTGTCATAGGCTATAATAGGAATGAAACTTGAGGACACTATGCTAAGTGAATAAGCCAGTCACAAAAGAGAAGTACTTGATGGTTTTATTTATAGGAGGTGTCTAAAATAGTCAAATTCCTAGAAACGGAGTAGAACAGTAGTTGCCGGGGGGGAAGGGCAATGGGCAGTTGGGGTTGAATGGATATAGTTTGAGTTTTGCAAGACCGAGTTCTGGAGGTCTGTCGTACAATGGTGCAGATGCACTTAACGCTGCTGAACTGTACCCTTCAAAATGGTTAAGATAGTAGATTTTATGTCCCATGTTTTTATCCGGGTAGAAGGAAAAGGAGTTTCTAGGCTTGCAGCCGCAGTGATGTGTGAAAGAGCTTAGCAGGGTGGCAGGAATGCCGAGTACCCAGGCATGCTTTTGAGTAGGGCGCATCCTGAGTGACTCTGTGCTCTTCTTACGTGGAACAAGTAAGTGGGAGTGTGAAGTTGGAAATCAGCTGATAGGAGTTGGGATGCTGGCTACTAGCAATTTGACCTGGGGCTGACTTGGTAGCCACTAACTGGGACTCCCCAGGAGAGCAAGAAGAGCAGAGGGCGGAACAGGAAATCCCCGTGCTTTGAGGCATGGCCAGAGGATTGGGCCTCACAAGGAGCTGGAGGAGCACATTCAGAGGGATGGGTGAGGAGCAAGTCTGCATTTCACCAGGAGCACCTGTCCTGTGTCTCCCTTCCCCATAGAGGCTGGGGACCCTGGGACATGCCTTCTTGGTGCTATGCCTTCCCTTCCTGTAGCCCCCAACTCTCCTTGCTTTACTTTTCTGTCTTCTGCCTTCTGCATCACTCCCATGTTCTTTGCCTTGGGGACTATAAACTAGGTCTCAGAATTCCCTTGTCCTGAGTCATGCATCGGTAGGAGCGGCTATATGTGATCGTGCATTTAATACCTGTCATCCTCAATCAAATATATGTAGGAACAGGAATCAACTTACCCATTCATAGCTAGCTATGTGTCCTCAGTCCTTAGGACTGGCCTTGGCCCCCACTGTGCCCTCAGATAATGTTAACTGAGTTAGGAGACCATTGAAACGTTAAGCTACTTGGAAAAGAAACAAAATCAGAGATGGCCGAATCACAGTCTTGTGGTCCAGAGCACTGTGCCCGGGGGCCTTGGGAAGCCTGGGTTTTCGGCCTGCATGTTGCTGATCCACTGTGTGGCATGGAACATGTTGCTTAGCCTCTCTGGGCCCCAGTGTCCTTGCCCACTTAATGAAGGGCCCTGATTAAGTAACACCCCCACAGTTCTTTCTAACATCACATAAGTTCCATGTGTCATTTCTGCAGAATTTTTTTCCATTACTGCAGACAGGGACCTTATGATTCAAGAGCAGGGACAGTCTGGAGTCCACGTGGGAGTGAGGCAGGCCAGGTGTGGGAGGCCAGAGTAGATGGGGTGTGGCCAGAGAGCCACCCTGAGTGTAGTTTCAACCTTCGAAAAATAAGTCTCCTTTTTTTTTTTCTCCCCCCCTGGGTAGTGGCCACAATTAGGAGAGAAACTGCATTTAACACCTATGCTGAATGTAATTGTTATCTGATTTTGACCATTTTAAGCAGTCAGCTTTATAATCCTGATTTTAAAACTACTAAATTTTTTGATTTTGCAATATGGAAAATAATAACAGAAAGGTCATTTGCTTGGATGGAAAGACTGTTTTCCTGTGTTTGACAGGAAACTTCCATAACCTGTGTCCTTGACTCTTTGTAGAGTTAACTTTTGGAAAGGCTGACCGAAGTATACACATAGAGAGTTCATGGACACTGCAGCCAGAAGAACACGTGCAGAGGACCGTGAGCAAAGCTGTTTAGTTTTCCTATGGCTCAGGGTTTTCTTTAACCTATTCAGCGAAGGTAATGGGATGGGAGGATGTGGAGATTAAATGAGACAACATGTGAAAACACAGGACAAAATGCTTGCTGCGTGGGCACATGATAAGTCCTCTCCAGCACCCACATTTACTTCCTTCCTGTCCTATCTCAGCTGGGACCCACTGTGGGGGTACTGGGTTAACTTGTATCTACAAGGGAAGGGAAACCCCGAGGCCTGAACTGTGTGTGTGTGTGTGTGTGTGAGAGAGAGAGAGAGAGAGAGAGAGAGAGAGAGAGAGACAGACAGACACACACACAGATGGACATACTAGATAGTATGACTGTGACCCTAACTGGCCCCAGCTGGCTGCCTTTGCAGACCTTAGGCCATTTATAATAAGAGCAGTTGGTAGTGGTCTTTTGTCCTTTGTGCTTGTGGAAGGTCAGCAGGAGGTTCATTTTAGCTCAGGCCTGGGATGGGAAAGCCTGTACAATGTCAGGAGAACCAGACCCTACTTGGGAAGAGGGCTTGACTACAGGGGATGGCCAGGAACAGAGGTGAGGGGAGGTGTCTCCTGCAGACTGGAGCACCTTGGCCAGGTGGCTGGAGGGACTTTCTGAATCCGCTCAGCTCCCCTACCCTTTGGACTCTGCAGTGCTCCCTAGCCCATCTTCTCTGCCTTGGAGAGAGCTGGAGAGGTGCGTCTGGACCCTAGCAGATGCCACACCATATGGAAGCAGTCACCTGTGACTCAGACCTGAGGTTTTACATCATCTTCCCTGCCACACTCTGATCTTTAGGCAAATCCAGCTCGTTTCATTTCTATGACTTGTAGGTTATAATCGGGGGATGGAAGAGGAGATGAGGATCTTGCCACCTGTGATATGTCCACTATTTTCATCATATTTAGGAAATGAGTTTAACACATCCGAAGGCTTGTAGGACTGGGTCCTGTTGATCGCTTATAAAAATTACTCATTAATTCATGAGCATTTGGGACCTAAAGTCAAACTCCTTGTGGGTTTTGCTTCTCAAGGGGAAGTAAACATTGCAGAGGGTGATCCCCAGACACACAGACTGTGCTTTCCCAGTCTGTCTAGATAACCGCCACCTGAGCTAACTGTACTTGGATAGGGATGTACTGTTCAGCAGAGGTGTGAACCCTGAAAGTCAGCATTCTGCAGTGTAGACCCAAGGAATTTGATCTCCTCAGGAGTCCCAGGTACCATAAGCACTTAGGATTTGCAAAATTTTAGGATTGTGCCCACTTCTTTCCTGTCAATGCACCTGCAGGACCTCAGGCTTTGCCAGAGCCTAGGCTCTGCCATAAGGCAACATGGGCAGAAAAACGGGATTTCTAGCCCATGTATACACATTTGAGCCCTGGCTCTACTCTTCACCAGCCTGTCACCATGTATGATCGAGGACCTCTCTGAATCTCATTCTTTTTGTATATAAAAGGGGCATGGGAACACATGTCTGCTTCACCCTACTATTATTGTAAAAAACAGTCAAGACAGTGGAGGTAAACCTACTTTGAGAACTCAGTGTAGTTGTATGGGTTAGTTGTTGTGACCTTGAATAGCTGGAACCAGGCTTCCTGTTGCAAACACACACAGTGTTCCCTGCTAAAGAGACCGCCCCCTACTTACCCACCAGGCCCATCTGAGGGCGGATTAGAACTGTTGTGGCTGTAAACCCAGCCAATACGGGTTGTAATATAGTAAATTATCACTTGTTTTGCAGTCTTGAAGAGAAAAATAAATGCAATTACACTCATGAATGTTGAAAAATGAAGCAAAGCAGCGTGGATCGGCACATTTGAGGTGCTTTTCCAAATGAAAAGCTGTGTACAATGAATGCTAATGGACTCTCTCCCTCCTACTCCCTAGCATATGGTGTAAAGCCATCTTTCTGGATTAAGGAAGTAGCTGTGCCAAGTGCCCCAGGCACAGGAGAGGGCCCTGAATGGCCCCCACTATAGGAGACCCAGCAAACAGACCCCGATTTCTTCTCTTAGCTGAGGACACAGAATAGACCCAGTTTCCTAAATCATGTACTTGAGTAATCTCGATGATGCCTTGCTGCCTATGGAACGGGCAGGTCGTCTGCAGGTCTTCTGACACTGTCCCCTGTGGACACTCGCTGAGTACCTACTGTGTGCCAGGCATGATGCTGGCATCTCATGCCCTGTCCCTCCTGATCAGTGTTCCCTGTCACCATGCCCTGATGGGCATGATGTAGCCCCGTGCCCACTGGGGCTTATTAAGTTCTCAGAATGTGGCCAGTGCAGTGCACACCACATCTCAAAAGCTTAGTACAAGAAATACATAAGATGTCTTGTTAATTTTTTATATTATTTAAGTGTTAAAAAGATAGTATTTTATTTTTTATTTTCTTAATTTTTAAAAATGTTTTATTTATTTTTGAAGGAGAGAGAGAGACAGAGCATGAGCAGGGGAGGAGCAGAGAGAGAGGGAGACAGAATCTGAAGCAGGCTCCAGGCTCTGAGCAGTCCGCACAGAAGCCCGACGCGGGGCTTGAACTCACGAACCGTGAGATCATGACCCGGGCCGAAGTTGGTCGCTCAACCGACTGAGCCACCTGGGTGCCCCAAGAAGATAGTATTTTAGATATGTTGGGTTAAGTAAAATACACTAATAAATTTCTCCCTATTTTACTGTTTTAAACCCAGATACTAGGAAAAGGAGAACCAAAAACATGTGGTGTGCACTGTATTTCTATTGGACGGCACTGACGTAGCCCCTGCCTACCTCTTCTTGTTCCCTACCACACACTTTGCCCCCTTGCTGGTAGCGCCCCTTCCAGTTGTTCAGCCATAATATGTTCTCCCATGCCTCAGGGCCTTTGCACTTGCTACCATCCTTTCTCAGAAGGCTCTTTGGCTTTTTCTCAAATGTAACCTTCTGTGAGAAATAGTCTCTGACCATCCTTTCTAAATACATCTTCTTTGTTACTTATCAAAATGCTTCTTCTTTCCTAATCATTATTTTAACATTTAGGTATTTAACTGTTTGTGTATCTGTTTCTTCTGAGAACATTAGGGTAGAGGACTCGTCTTTTTTTGTTTTTTCTGTACTAATCTCATTGCCTTCCACAGCAGTTAGCAGGAAGTAGGCACTCAATTTTTTTTCTTAATGAATGTTTAAATGTCACAAAGGATAAAATATTTTGATTATACTGAGATGTTGAAAGACATTTGGAAATACTTAATGGTGGATCCTAATTTATCAGTTAGTCTTTAAAGAAGGTCTGGGTGAGAAGCATATGGTATATGAAGGATTTAAATGGAGAGAGTCTGATGAAGTAGAGGTGGGATCATGATTGAGGGAATTAATAAGGGATGGGGAAACTCTCAAGGGCTGTCAACAGTGGGGAGCTGTTACTACCTCCTGGACTGAAGGGCAGTGGTAGTAAATGGTGTTCTAAGACTGCCTGACAGGATGTAGAGGAACACAACTCAATCCTTCCACCCTGGAGTATTCAGCTTGTACTTGCCACCAGTTAGACTCAGCCTGAGGCAGAGGGTACGGGAAGCTAGAAGATGCAGATCACAGAGGTCAGACTCTCAGGAGCAGGGTGGGGTGGGAATCAGTGTGGATTGTGAGTGGGGTGCACAGAGAATAACTGTCATCCTGAAAAGGCATGGGAAGCTATTTTCTGAATGGGCTAGAGCATGTCTGTTCCAGACCAACAACCTGTATCTTCAAACTACAAGGATGCTCATGATCACTAAAATTCTTTAACATTCATGCAGAGATTTCTAGTTACAGAATTGGGAGGATAATTACGGCGAAGGAAGAGATAAGGTCATTATTTGCAGAGGATATTATCTACTAAAACCCCCGAGAGAAATAAGTGAAAAACTATCAGGACCTATTAAGAGTCTAGCAAGGGGACTAGTTAGCGAATAAATATACAAAACCAACAATTTGCTAAATCCTAGCAATAACCAATTAGAAAATATAATTTTAAAAGAGTTCATTCTGTAAAAGGAACAAAAAAAAAAAAGGCTGGGGAATTAACTCAAGAGGCAGTATGAAGGAACTTTAGAAGGAAACTATAAACCAAAACTGAGCAAATAAGTAAACAGATATTATCTTATTCTTGGATGGCAAGATTGGATATTTTTAAAGTTTGTCAGTTTAATTTAAGATATATAATGTGAATTACAATAGAAATGTATAAGCAGTGTTAAAGAATTGTTTTAAAGTTTGTATGGAAAAATGGTCACAGATCATGAAACAGATAACAAAAGAGAATGATGGGGGAAGACTTCTAAGTTTTGCAAGTGTATCCTAGAATTATTACAATCCAAATAGCATATACCAATCCAAGAAGAGACAGGTAAATTCTGGGTCTGTGGCCTGTATCATGACACTTGACCTCCCTAGAGTATCCATTTCTCCATCCTTAGCATGAGAAAATAAATAATCTTGCTTGGTAGTGTGGCTGTGAGGGTCATTTAGGAAGACTGGCCTGGAAAAGCCTTGAAGCTATGGAATCCTGGGAAGGTAGTGTGTACTCTTTTTTTTTTTTTTTTTTTTTTTTTAGTTTGTTTACTGGGGCACCTGGGTGGCTCAGTCAGTTAAGCGTTCAACTTCAGCTCAGATCATGATCCCACAGTTCGTGAGTTCAAGCTCCACATCGGGCTCTCTGCTGTCAGCACGGGGTCCACTTCAGATCCTCTGTCCACCACCCCCCCCCAGCCCCTCCCCTGCTCCCTGCTCACGTGCTCGCGCGCGCGCGCTCTCTCTCTCTCGCGCGCGCGCGCTCTCTCTCTCTCTCTCTCAAAAACAAACAAACATTAAAACAGTGTATGTATTGTGATAGCATGTGTGTGAGGACACACACAGGGAAGGGGCAGAGAGGAGGAGAGAGAGAATCCCAGGCTGGCTCCAGGCTGTCAGCTCAGTCTCACAAATTGTGAGATCACAACCTGAGCTGAAATCAAGAGTCAGAGACTTAGCCGACTGAGCCATTCCAGCGCCCCTGTATGCTTGATTAATTAGGGGCCTGGGACACATTTCGTTGCCTTCTCCCCCAACCCTGCACCCCTTGGACATCATCTGCTGGGACAGTATGTGCTGCTGTTTCTGCTGAGGGAAGGGTGAAGAAGAGAGAGCTTTGAATCCTTGCTGAGGATGCAGCTTTTTGTTCAACAAACATTGAGTTGCTACAGCCACACCCAAGACGGAACTTATGCCACATGTTTGGGGTAACAAAGACCTTTCCTTGACCAAACTTCAGTTAGGTTCCTTTGGTCCCTCTTCTTGACTGGGCCTTGAGCTTACCCCCATATCCTAAAGCTCCTATCCCCTATCCTATTTTTGGCCTACTTATCCTACTTGTAGCGAGACTCCAACTCTTGCAATCTGATCACCCTGTCTGGCCTTCAGCAAGATTCCTATTAAGTCAGGTTAGCAAGAAAATCCCCTCTATCCTTGATGTCTTTTCTTAGTCTTATCCTTGCCTTAGTCCTATTTCTTGTCTTATATGATGTCGCTGACCCCCCTCACTCTGCTCCTTAGCTACAGATCCCCAACTGTCTTTGTGTATTCAGAATTGAGCCTTATCTCTCTCCCTGTTGCAATATCTCTATTACAATAGTCTCGATTAAATTCTTCCTTACTGTTGTAACAAGTGTCAGAGTAAAATTTTCTTTCACAGTGGTTACCATGGTGAGTAAATCCCAGCTTGCCCAAAGGGAGCTTTGGGTTTAATGGATAGACAGATAGGTGGACCCAAGATCAACTGCATGTAAGAGAAGCTCAGTCATTGATTAATTTAACAAACACGTATTGAGAACCTCTAATATACCAGACACTGAGGGTACAACTGTGAACAAGATATTCCATCTCCCACCTTAATGAGGCCCACAAGATGATGAAACAGATACATGACGAAAACAAACGTAAACAGAAGCAGCACAGAGGAGTTGGTCAGTCAGGTTCCTTTTCCATAGGGTTGTGGGGGAAGAGGAGGTTCAGGTGAACAGGAAAATCTTCCTGCAGAAGATGACATCTGAGCTGGCTGTTTGTTGAGTTCAACCGTTGCTTGTGTCCACAGGTTTAGAGCCTTTTAAGCACATTTATGAATAAGTATGAGTTGGGTGTCTCAGGAGCTAGCCTATGATGTGCAGACTGTGGGAAGGAAGACAGCTGAGGTTTCCAGAGGCGGCCCATCTGAGACATGGATGGAGATTATCCTAATAGGATTTCACAAAGACCACTTAGCAGTCGCTGAGCTTGAGGGAAAAATAGTTATGAGCTGAGGGTGGAGAAATAGCCAAGAATCTGGCAACTCGGCGAAAGCTTGTAGAGAAAAGCTGACAGCCAACAGACAGAACAAGATGATGCTTGCAAAAAGGTTAGAAGAAGAGACCAGAGGAAAAAAGTATACTGAGAGATATGAATGGAAATGGAAGCGCATTACTATAACTTGGGAACATGCATTAAGATAATTCCAGCTCTGAGAAGGAGAAGAGCCAGGATTTATTCATTGTAGCAGTTCACACTGTCGGGGAACTCCTGGAAGGTGATGTGGGCAGTGGAAGGTGAGAAGTGGCTGGGAAGAAAGCATGTATGGATATACAGCAACACAAGCAGAATTGGGATAGCTGGTCCTAACCCTTCCTCTTTAGATATAGGGGGAAACAGATGCAGAGAAATGCTACAACTTATCCACAGTCACACAACATAGAAAGTGCTGGAGCTAAGAAGTTGGAACCTTGTACATTGCTAGTGGGAATGCATAGTTGTGCAGCTGCTGTGGAAAAAAGTTTGGTGGTGCCTGAGAACGTTGAACGTAAAGTAAGTATGTGACCCAGCAATTCCACTCCTAGGAATATACCTAAGAGCACAGACAACATACTCATTTTGTCACACCCAGCCGCTGCCTCTGTCTTACATTCTTTCTCTGTCTCTCTTCTCCCTCCCTTCCCATTCCTCCTCCTTTCCTATTTATATATACTGAGGAGAGTTGGGATCTGAGTTGTAGCTCTGCCAGTTAGTAAATATAGGACCTTGGTTTCACTGTCCTGTTGCTGACTGGGACTAGATGAGGGTCCTTCCAGCCCTGATAGTATGCATATTCCTCACACACTGTCCCCGCATATGTTCAGGAACTGCAGATCTGGTATTAGTGAGGGTACAATCCCCTGTTAAACATGTGCTTTCCCAGCCTTGAAAAGCCTTCATGTCCTCCGACTTCTTCATTGCTTGTCGAGGGAGTTCTTAGACTCTTCAATTTCCGTGGGATTACAAAACTGTTTTTCTGTTTCCTGGAGCACCTCTTCTTCAAGAGTGAGGTGTTTTTTTTTTTGTTTTTTTTTTTTTTTTTAATTGTTTTGCATGCCAGACCTACATTGGGGTGACACAATATTCATTGAAGTCTTAGACTGTTTTTTTCTACTTGCCTCTCTCTCTCTCCCTCTCCCCCCCCATATATATCTCAATATGTATATAATATATATAAATATATATATGTATAAATATATAATAAAATATATATATAAATATATATATGTAATATATAAAAATATACATATATCTATATATATTAAATATATAGATATATATAAATTGGGCCGGTTACGTGACAGTGTTACTTGATACAGATTGGGAACACCGAATTTTCTTTGGCTACTCTTCCTTTGTATTTGGACACAGTTTGGCTCTTTCCCTTATGGGAGAGGAAATCACTGGGGACTTAGGAGTCTTGTCTCTGGTCTCTGACTTTATCCAAAGTCTTACACTGGGTCCAGTCCTGCTGAATTGGTAATGGATCCAGTTTCTGGATGGAGAGCTTCCCCTAAAGCGTCTGTTGCTTATGCGTCCTCCGCTTTCATGAAAGGTCATTCTGTTTCAGAGGCTTTTGTTTTTTATTTTTCTAGGCCTATTCACTGTCTTTTTTTTTTTTTTTCCCCATTTGAACCCTGATATGACATAACTGGTTTCCACCTGACAAGCTATTCTGGGGGTGGGATTTAAGGAAAGATGTAAATCCCTAGTGGGGAAAACAAACTCCACTCGGGATGGTTTACATTTATCCCATGGTTTGGCAATACTTTCCAGTTGATTCCCTTCAAATTGGGAGCTATCTCTGAGCTTTTCTGTTTATCCAGTGTTTATTCCCTCCAGCACTGTTACATTTGAAAAGGGAAGATGGGTCTGGATTCTTCTCCTTTCGTTTGGGTTCAAGGTGACACTTAAAACTTATAATGTGAAGTTAGGGCTCTCTCTGTATTTCAGCATTAATAGTATATTTGCTCTTTTCACTACTTTTTGTTCACTTCAGTCAACTTTGGAGATGGAGTTTCTGTGAAATGGTACTCAAGCCACCATATTTTCTGAAAGATCTGGCATTCTTTCCACTCTGCCACGCTGGGTGATTATAAATACACTCTTGCACAGCCAGTATGACTTACTCTTATTAGAAAAGGTTTTCAATGACCATTTCACTGAAATGGCCCATTTATATGTCAAGTACATTATTGGATATGTGTTTCTATAAGAATAGAATAGCAACAAACAAAAGACTGAGTTCCAGGCTACCAAAAAGACACTGTGGGGCCTCCCCAAGCCTCCTTTCCCATGTGTTTATGTCAAGTTGCTGCAGTAGGTCTCAGTGGTGAGTGCCTAAACTAGGCAGTGGGATTAGGTTTTCAGAAGATAATGCTCTTGTTTTCAGTTCAAGATCTTAATTTTGTTGAAAGTGCCGCTGCTGTTGTTGGTGCTGGTATAAATGATCTAATTTAATTTAATTTGCTTCCTTGCAAAGAAGGTGATCCCTTGCCCAGCTGCTGCTCTGGGCATAGAGGGAGCAAGCAGGCTTGGAGATAAGCTCTGAACTTTATCAGACCTCTCCTAGGTTTATGCTAATGAGCAATGCTTAGAGATTTCAGAAACCTTTTTCCTAGTGATTGCTTTAACTACCAAGCAGAATATCCTCATGAGTCTTCATCTAAGGGGCCATCAGGATGGGGAGGGGTGGAGTTGATGTGGGATTATCTTTTTTGTCTGGTCTGTTGTTTTGCTTCCAGGTGTCATATCTGTGATGGGTGCAAGGCACATGTCTGGTGGAAGTTAGGTAGGGTCTTCTCTGTGTATTCTCTCACTGTGTGCCAAAGGAAGTTTTGTGACATGAATTCTGAGGGGTAGCAGGTATAGAAGAGTCAAGTGGTCCTTGATTAAGCCCTGGTTGTACCTTACCAGTTTGTTTCTATTCCTGAGTTCTTCAAACTTGCTGAGTCTTGGCTTCCTCCAACCATGTGTGAATTGGGTAAGTGCCTCAAAGACACTCAAAGATAGAGTGTCTAGGGGCGCCTGGGTGGCGCAGTCGGTTAAGCGTCCGACTTCAGCCAGGTCACGATCTCACGGTCCGTGAGTTCGAGCCCCGCGTCAGGCTCTGGGCTGATGGCTCAGAGCCTGGAGCCTGTTTCCGATTCTGTGTCTCCCTCTCTCTCTGTCCCTCCCCCGTTCATGCTCTGTCTCTCTCTGTCCCACAAAAAAAAAAAAAAAAAAAAAAAAAAAAGTTGAAGAAAAAAAAAAAAAAAAAGATAGAGTGTCTCATTCCTGTCTATATTCTCAGTACCAAATAAGGTGTCTGCCAGATAGTAGGTTTGATAAGTGTTTCCCACATGAATGAATAAATTAATGCATGTATGGAGAAAGGAAATGGATGGATACTTCTGGAAAAGAAGATGGAATGTCACCATTGTGTCTCCAGGCAGACTCATTCCTCAGACAAATACTATTTGGGTATGAGGGGGTTCAAAGTCCTGCTATGACAAACAAATTGTGACTGGTGATGGCACAGCATGCCTCCCCAGTTCTTCTGTCTGTGGTCAGGTTGGGGGCATTGGAAATGATTTGCTGTCACTTATGCAGACATGTATGTACTTGAGAAAAGGGGGCACCAAACCATGCTATTTTTCCACCTAGTCTGCAGATTTACTCAGCCATGGTCTCTGTCTACTCAAGTATTTGACTCAGCTTAGTTGTGTTTTAGGATCCCATCCTTCAAGGTGGTGGGGATTGAAATCAGCCTCCTAGTTCAATCCTGGCATACACTCATTCTGGGGTACCTGGACCCCAATTTGCTTTAACACAAAACTGTTTTATTCCAGTATTTATGTGAGGCTCTATATCTAGAGCATAAGTTTTTAGGTCACATTAGAAGTTATGTAACGTGGAGGAGGCATCTAGACAGGCCATGGAGGGGATAGAATCCCTGTGTGAAGGACATACTTCCGGAATGAGCCAATGGAGAAGAATCTTTACACCAATGAAAAATGCTGTGCTTCTTGAAAATCATACTACGTAGTCTCTGAACAAGTGTGCTCTATGTACTTCTTGACATATGTAAATATGTCAGTTCTCCTCCACACTGATTGTGCATTTATGTTATTTCAATCAAAATCCTTAAGGAATTACTGTTTAGAACTTGACAAAATTTATTCTAAGGTTTATATAGAAGCTTAAACCCATAAGAATAGCAAAAAAATATAATGTTTTAAAAATAAAAGGAGATTTACACAGTAAAGTTATAAAGCGTTATAAAAATAATTTAACACTACAAGCTATTTCGTTTAGTGGCTGGTGAAATGAAATATAATTGGAACAGAACAGAAAAAAATATAATAAAAAGGTTTGAGTATATGTAAATATTTATTATGTGATAATGGTGGATTTCAGATCAGCAGGGGAAAGAATAGATTATTTAATTAATGCTGCTAGGAAAATTGGCTATTTAGGGAGAAAGTTAGATCATTAACTCAGTCCGTATATGAAAATAGATTGCTAACATGTTAAATGTAGAAGAGAAAAACATAATGCCTTTGAATTTTATGTGATGTTCAAGCGAGAATATTTTAAGGGACACCATCAAAGATGGAAATTACCCTGACTGGTTGATATCATATGTGAAAATGAATGTTAAAAGTCTCCTAAACAAACATAAAATACCCTAATTTTCTATTCCCTCTTTTTCAGCATGGCTCCCCCAGAGAACTTAGTCTCCCCACCTCTCTGGGTTCGCTCTGCTTGGTCACTGCCAAAGCTGCTCCACTGTCCCTGTCACAACCGCTCACGTTCTGCTCTCCGGTGGTGTCGAATTGCCGAAAACTGTGCTGCTCATGTTGTTGGACCTGTTGGCAGCATTGATTCTAGTCGGTCTCTTCTTCTCTTTGAAACTTGCTTATCATTTGGCTTCTAATCCCAGTACACTTAGTGGCCCTTCATCCATGGTGGTTTTCCCTGTTCTCCTTTGCTGGTTCCAGGCCTTCTTAGGGTGGAGTTGCTGCTGGGCCATTTTCTCCAGATACACAAGCTCCTTTGATGGTTTCATTCAGGTCAGTGGCTTGAAGACCATCTCTTGGCTGATGATTTCCTTCTTCTTCTTCTTTTTTTTTTTTTTTAAATCTCCATCCAGGACCTCTTTCAAGGTCTAGCTTGGTGTATATCCATCTGCCAACATGGTATGGTCATTTGGTTGTCTGATTGGTTTCTCCAGTACAGCAAGTAAACCACGAAACTTGTCATCTCCCCATATCCCCATTCCCAACTTGGACCGCCCCTGTTTATTATAAAGTGGGGAAAAATCTCATCATTAAATAACACAAATACAAATTAAATACCATCTTTTTCTATCTCCAGAGTTGGCAAACAGTGGGCTGTAGGCCAAATATGGTTTGCATCCTGTGTTTGTAAGTAAGTTTATTGAAGCACAGTGACACCCATTCATTTACATATTGTTGGTGGCTGATTTTTGGTTACGATGGCAGGACTAAGAAGTTGAAACAGTGACGGTGTGATCTATAAAACTGAAAATACTTTCTATCTGGCTCTTTCTAGGAAATGGTTGCTGCCCCCTGCTTTATCACATCTATAGCAAAAGCTTGAGGTGAAGCCATGGCAGATTAACAGAAAGCATCTTGTTCTCTGTTGTCGGGTAGCCGTGTGCATATACATATACATATATACATATACATACACACACACACACACACACACACACATATATATATATATAGAGAGAGAGAGAGAGAGAGAGTGTGTGTGTGTGTGTGTGTGTGTGTGTGTGTGTGTGTGTGTCAGTCTCAATTGGGACACTTAGTGAAAGGGATGCTCCAGGCAGGCAGGGAGGTACTATAAGTATGGATACTTATAATAGATTTTTAAGAATTAGATTGAAAACGGGGAAATGCAAGACAGTGATGATAATTAGAGGTGAGTAACATTAGTTAATGGTTAAGAATAATAGAAGTCGGATATTGGTAAAAGCACGAGGTCTAACAGCAGAGAAGAGTTTTAGGGCCTTAAGGTTATCTTTGGAAAATTTCAATAGAAAATTGTAAAGCAAGCAGTTATTCTCAATCTCATGTCAGACAGAATGCTATTTATTAGGTAACACAGTGGCAGAGACAAAAACTCAAGTACTCCTTAAGCTGTATAGGGGACAGAATAGAAGATGTAAGACAAGAACAAAATGTTCAACGCTAATGAGTGCCTGAGAAGGACATGAGGAGACTAGTAACCTGGATGTTTGAAATCGTGGAGAATGGCCGACTGGAAGGAGCCGCTGTAATTAAGTGTGCATCTAGGGAAGTGGCAGGAACACAGTGCTTTGCAAGTTTGGTTTAGCAACGAGTCAGCTCCTGAGTGCTCTAACGAGGACCACAGAGTGAAGGTGTTTGTGGGGAATGAGACCTGGTCAACCAGCTTGTTCTCTTCCATCTGTGAGTTTTCCACGTGATGGAAAGAAAGGGAGTCGGGAGATAGGCTGGCCTCCGGCTGCGTGGTGAGGACTTCTAGTTCAAAATCATTTCTGCATGGTCAGTAGGGGTGCTCCAAGGTAGGCTCTGGAGGAACAACATCGTGGGTTGAATCCACAGCCCATGACCTCATGAAGGAATGTGTGTGGGTGCCCTCGGGGACACCACAGGACTGTAGGTATTTAGCAACTGAACATAAGGGACTTTGGCTTCCTATTGCCAGGCGTTACCAGAAGGTTTGTTTTGGGAAGATAGATTCACAGCACTGCATAATGGTATTCAGCCTTTTCATGGAAGCATAGTCCCTTTAACCTTGTGAGTCTATCCTTTGTCAAATGAATGCCAGGCTGGCTCTCATTAGCATGTGCCTTTTCAGGGTGTGCCTGATCTTCCTTAGTTGTTCCATCTGAGATCTCAGAAGGACAGAGGTGGAGACCTTCTTAGGAATCACCTAGTCCAGTGTTTTTCAACTTGAGGACCTGGGAACCTGACAAGAAGTGGTAATGCTTGAACTGCTTTTAGTATGTCAAGATGCTTGTGCGATGGTATGTCTGAGCTACACAGGTTCAAAGAAATTTCAGGTTTTTTGGGTTAGAGTTTGAGTGGAATCAACCTAGTGAACAAGGTTGGTGATCGCATGCTTCTCAAGAGCCCTGATGGGGGGCGGGTAGCAGTTGTGTTTTGCTTTGATTAAGAGAAGTTGGAGGGAGAGGTAATTTTTTTACTTTGGAAATTCTATTTCTGTAGTAGACAAGCCGTTGAAAATGTGAGGGTCCAGGGAGAAGTATACTCATAGCAGAGGTCAAGAACCACTTGTCTAGTCCTTTCAGTAACCTGCTCCACTCCATTTTATTGATGATGAAATGTGTGCCAAGAAAGAAATGAGACAAGGTGACATAACCCACGTTTTAGGAAACAGAAACAGCAGGATCTGGCAGCTCTGAGACTGATATTTCAAGGGAAGATGAAGGAAACACATATGGAGACCTGGAAGCCACTTTCATGGCTGAAGAGTGGACATTTATTGAGGACCTACTGTGTGCCAGGTGCTGTTCTAGGAGATTCACACACATCCTCTCATTTAATTCTCTGTGATCCTGTGAGTTAGGGATTAATACCCAAGAGATTCAGATGAGGAAAGCAGGGTCTAGGGACTTGAAGGGATTTGCCCAAGGTTATTTACCAAGCAAATAAAGGAGCCTGGGGTTCAGAGCGAGGGTATTGTGGCCCCGCAGTCGACTCCACCCTGCCTTGGAGAATGTGCTTCTTCCCATTTGGGCTAATTTAGGGACATGTGAAGAGGATGGTCTTCCTCAGAAAGAGAAACCACACACAGTGCTTTAAACGCCTCTGACTTGTTTCAGCATATCCCAGAAGCAGTACAGGCCTGGATCTCTGTAAATATTGGATTCATTGATTTGATGTATCGGATTGTCTGTCCAAGGAGCTCTCCTGTGGAAGAGAGACTTTCATTGTTCCACGGGGCTCTGAATTCACTTAGAGCAGGTGGGAAAGTCCTAGAAAGGAGGCTGGTGGTGATTTAAGAGGAGGTGGGACTTTCTGTTAATTAGAAGAATGGACTTCTTTCACTTAATAAGTTCCGCTGACTCAATAAAAGGTGGAGCCATCTTGGCTGTGACAAGCCCCTCTGTGTTCTGAACTGATGATGGGAACCTCCTTTGTCTCTTGCCCCAAGCCATTGCTTCCAAAGCCTGCACATCCCTAAGGTGAACTTGGTAGGTCCAGGGAGGGGCTGGAGGGGCTGGAGGGGCTGTGCCACCTGGATCTGGTCCTTCCAACATCTAGCAATTCACCCAGCAGTGGCTGCTAAGAGACACTGATAGCTATGGCATCTGGCTCTAAATCCCCATTCAGTGTTTTAGCGGCCAGGCCTGGACCCACTTATTCTAGGACAACATCGTATGTGTACTGAATGCTGTGCTGGTATCTTCCACATGACCCTCTCAGTCCATGCTCTGCCCCTTCCACCCTGCTTACTGTCTTGGAAGGCTCACCTGGAGGGACCTCACCAGTGCCCTTTGATTTCTGTATGGCCCGAGATTGGAGGGAGGAGAGAAGACAGCGTGGTCTAGGTACTTATTCCCTGGACATCTCCCTGTGCCCTTGCTTGAGGCCAAGCCATGTCATTGGACTGAAGGTCACTGCTCCTCTAGAAGGAGCCTCTCATCACTGTTTTCTGTTTGCTCTTGCTTGATTACAGTAACTGCTCCCTCCCTGTGATCTCTGCTGTCCTGAGGGGTGGAGACAGCCTGGCTCCACTTGCACATGTTCTTCCCTGTCTGCCCCTTTATAAATAGTCTCTTCGTTTGAGCTCTCATGTATTCTCCTTGTTGAACATGATTGATACCTGTGCATTCTTTAGTTTGATCTTCATAAAAACTGGAGGAGATAAACATATTATTATCATCACCCTCCTTCAAAAAAATTTTTTTTAACGTTTATTTATTTTTTGAGAGACAGAGACAGAGCATGAGCTGGGGAGGGGACGGCGGGGGGGGGGGGGGGGGGGCGGGCAGTCACAGATTCCAAAGCAGGCTCCAGGCTCCGAGCTGTCAGCACAAAGCCCAACATGGGGCTCGAACTCATGAACCATGAGATCATGACCTGAGCTGAAGTCAGATGCTTAACTGACTGAGCCACCCAGGTGCCCCCATCACCCTCCTTTTTAAGTGAGAAAGCTCAAGCATAGAATGACCCAGTCACTTTCCCTGGAGTCACGTTGTCTGTAAGGGTTAGACACAGAAGTGGCATCCAAGCAGTCCTTTTTTTTTTTTTTTTTTTGCCATTACATAAGGATGCCCAGTTCCAGCAGTTCTTTTCCAAGCAGGCCTAAGACACAGGGGAAGAGGAAAAAGCAGGTTATATAATGTTTTTGGAGCCTGTCCCCAGACCTGTGTCCTCATCTTCACTCTCCAGCGGTCACTGCTGCAGCAGGTAGGAAGAGTCCAGCCACAGGGCGCTCAGAGCTCCTAAGGGACATAGTAAGGGAGCCTTGCAGAGTGATTTCCCAGATCCCTGAGCTGTTAACCTCTTGAGTTAAATTAAAGCTTTATTGCTTTTGAGTTTGAGTTCAATAAAATGTTTGTAGTTTTACCCTAGCTTTATACTAAAAGAGAGTGGTACCTCTTGTACCCCCTAGAGGCTGAGAGAGGTGGGGCAGTTACTGTGGTTATCTTGACTTTGCAGGGTTAGTTAGCACCACAGACTTGGGGACACCTGCTAAGGATGGGGAAAGCTCTAGTCCCTCCCTGTGTATGCCTTTTGCGCTTTGGAAGCATTTGCCCCAAGCCTGACATCTGCTTCTGCGATGCATTTTGCTGAGCTCTCCTCAGAGGGGGCGGTCACCACAAGGTGTTTCATTAGGTGTCTCAAAAAGCCTCGTAACTGCAGCCTGGCTCACCTCTCCCCTGTGGAGCTGCTTTCTGCATGAGGCAGGGGAGGGTGGATGGTTCAGACATAATTTGCATTGGCAGCAGGAATGTTACTTTTGCATTATAAAGTACGGTGGGTGACCTTATCAGAAATGGGAGAAGGGAGCAGGCAGCAAGCAGGTCTGTGGCTCCTTGTGACACGTGGGGGTTAGTGTGCCATGGGGGTGGTGGGAAGGTGTTAAATCCCTTAGCAGCCTGGCCCCATCTGCTCAGCTCCTGTGCCGACCCCAAATAGGTCTGTCTGTGTATAGATATCTCCTGCACGCAGCAGGCGTGGCTGTCTCGTGACCAGGGGTGATGACTTTGGTCTTTATGAGCACCCCAGGATTGAACCTGAGCTCTGGCCCAGCTGGAGCTTTGGTTCTGCCTAGGTCTCCCCTGTCCTCATTTCCCAGAGGCTAGACTGGCCCTGATTTCCTGAGGGGTTGTGACATAACCTAGCTTGCCCTCGAGCACATGCTCTGTCTGGAGTTGTCCATTCCCCAGACTAGACCGCAGAGCTCTGTTTACACTTGCCGTGGGTTCCTGTAGCCAGCCCACAACCTGGAAGCATTCTGACGTGCTCTTCACTCAGGCTTTGGTCCATCCGTGTGCAGCAGGTGGACGTACACAGCACTCACTGCACAGGCTCTTGATTGTCAATAGGATAGTCTGGGATTATAGTTTTTAAAGTAATTTAGTGGTTATTCAGCAAGAAGCCAAAGTCAGACTTCTTACAGGCCACATCGTCTGTCTCTCTTGCTTACACACACACACACACACGCTTCGGTTTATGATAGGGAATAGATTTATATAAAATCATGAACCATCAGACATCCTTGGACAAATAATACAGTCCCCCATTTTTCAGATGAAACAACTGAGATCCAGAGGAGGAGTAAACTTGGCCAATGCCACACAAGTTAGCTCTTTGTACTTTCCCCAGACTGAACCTCATTCTGCTAAAGTTATCATATGGGGAAAAGAAACCAAACAGAAACAACTCGTGACTTGGAATGAGGTACTTGTTTGACTGCTAGGATGATCTTGAGAATCTTCACACGCTCAGGCAAGGGAGAGGGTGGGCTCCTTGTAGAGCAGTGTCCAGGCCCGTTGTCCTTAAAGGCAGCACCTCTCCTTTGTGGGGCCACTCCCCTCCTCACCTCACCTACATGGTAATGGGGGTTGGCAGTTTATTTATATATTTTTTATTTCTTAAGTTTTTATTTTAATTCCAGTTAACATACAGTATCATATTTCAGGTGTACAATATAGTGATTCAGCATCACTCAGTGCTCATCACAACAGGTGTACTCCTTTATCCCCATCACCTATTTAACCCATCCGGGGGTTGACAGTTGAATGTGATGGTCTAAGGTCAGGCAGAACACCAGCTTTTCTCAGAAGGCTGTATCTCAGAGACCCCAAGCTCAACACTTGGACGCATTACTAGCAAGTATGGAGAGAAAGTGCCTGGCCAGTGAGGCTGAATGGAGAGGCATCGGTGGGCAGGCAGGGAGTAGAGAACTTGTCAAATCCCAGTAATCCTACCTCCTAATGCAGGTGTGAGCCCAAATAGGGGCTCATATGGATGGATGGATGGATGGATGGATGGATGGATGGATGGATGCCAGAAAAGTATAAGAAGTCAGAGGAGTCATCTTGTTGAAAGAACCTCAAATTCAGGTGGTCAGGTGGGGGGACACTGTGGTGGCAGGAGCACTGGCATCAGGCTGATCTCTGAAGATGAGTTTATAAGACTTGTCACTTTTCTCTTACTTTTTGAATTTTACAGACTTCCTACCAGGAACCTATGTTGTTTTTCATCACAAAAACATTTAAAAACACTATTGCTGCTAGTGTTTTCCCTATCGTTCCTGCTACTGTAGCTGCCAAAGATGTTTTGTAAGTTTTTTATGAAAGTGAAGTGAAATCATGAAGTTAAAGTGCCTAGCACAGTGCCTGGTACACAGTTGGCATTCAGAAAAAGCTCCCCGCCCCCTCAAGCTCATCTGCATAAATGCTGTTCCCAGCATGTATATTTAACTTGACTGTTGAGTTTTGAAGTTCAGTGTTTTTCCTCATTATCTTCTATTGTTCTGACAAACTTCATTCAGGTTCTTGATCTTGCAGTTTTCTTGGCTGGGTTTCTAAGATTTCATATGCACACACACTTGCTCACATTTATTTTTTCCTGGCCAATTACAGAATTTTCTTCCTAAGGAAGGAGATGTACTCTCTGAGGTCATCGTAATGTGATGATGTGTGGCCAAGTTTCCACCCCTTCCTTCACCCTGATAAGAATGTGGTGCAGAGGTGGCTTTAGTCCACTGCAGGAGCCCCACAGGCTTGCTCCCCTCCTGGCCACCATGAGTGTGGCCCCTTTTTCTGTACGTCTCAGGGAACTCTGTGCCCTCAGTCCATTCCTTTCCCCCAATAAGTACCTGTTACACCTGCCATGTTATTTATACTTCTGCTCTTTGGATTCTGGCCAGCAGAGGTTGTCACCCTTGCCAGTTTTCTTTGGAGAAGTGACAACTTTTGAGATGCTACCATCTGCCACATTCACCTGAATCACTTCCAATTCAGGAGTTTCTGCTTCCAAAAAGAAGTAATTCCTTGGGTTGATTTCTGACAGGTCCGACTTGCGGCAGCTGCTTGAGCAGAGGCAGTGGTGGGAGCGGCCAGTCCGCGGGGGTAGGAAGAGTGGAGTTTCTGTGATTGCTGCAGAGTCGTGCTAATATTGTGATTCCGTCAGCACACGAAGGTGGTTTGTCGTGCTCATGATGTGCCCTGTGTAATTGCTTATTTACCTCCCGCCTGTGATTGCCTATTGGAAGCTATCAATAGCTGCAGCTTATTTCCCAGATCTTTTTAGGGAAGTAAAGTCCATCTCATACGGGGAGGAATCCTCTAACTGTGGAGTTTCTAAGCCGAAATTCCTTTGGAAGGAATGTAATCCACATGCTTACTTGGCAAGTGGAGAATTTGTGATCTAGGAAGTGAGTTAGCTTCTCCAAGGTCACACGAGGCCTGATGAGATGTGGCTTTCCTAACCTTGGCCTTGCAGAGTCTGGCTGCCCGGCTCTCTGCTAGGAGCAGCCCGTGTTTTGCAGGCACTGGACCCTTCTCTATTTATGTGTCTTCTGGAGTTTTGAAAACGTTCTCAGTGCTTTCGCTGCAGAAGGCAGTTCCAGCATGCGGGGGCACCTGTGCATCCGTGTCTGGCTGCCTCCCGTGAGACCAGGCTGCTGTCGCACAATACGGGAGTGTTCTGATGCAGGGGATTTTTCTAAGAGTGGGCCTTGTTGCAGCAGTGAGTGGTGCCAAATCTTAGATGTGGAACTGAGCTAGAATTAAAAAGTAAAACTCACCGTCTTAACAAACAAATGATTGCAACAAACGTGGCTTCTGTAACGTGCTGAGACCTCGGTGTGGTGCTGCTGGTGAAGTGGGGAACAGGGCGGGATGCGGGGCCACGTAGCCGCTTTGAATGCGGAGGTGGGAGGCCTTTGGGCCAAATTACGGTGTTTTAAAGAGGGTGGCAAATTTTGACTTGAGCCGGATTAAAGCTTTTAGTTTTTCTTTCCCAGAGTCCTAAGTATTTAATGAGCTCTGAACTAGACATACTTCAAGGTAGCTACACATACATGCTCTCTCATAATACTTACAGTCGAGAAGCTGTTAAAATGGAAAGCGTTGTTTGTTTGTTGTTTTAAGTTGAGCACTAAGTTCTTTTGGCTGCCAGATCTGACCCAAACTGATGTTGAAGCTGTTTATAGTTTTTATTTATCTCCCCTTGTGTGAGTTTTCATGGGCTTCCTTGGGGAAATATTTATATGTTGAGCAAAGGATGTTGCTCCCAACCCCCAGATCCCACCAGGGATGTTACATGTGCCCATACTATCTTTCTAAAAATCTGAGCCATTCTGAATTCTGAAGTAGATCTTGTCCTGGAAGTTTTGGATCAGGGATGTGGGTATAGATGACATCTGCATTGTAAAGTTAGGGAAACAGAGCCTCGGGGAGGCTGAGTGACTTGATTGAGGACACTCAGCTCATGAATGGTGTACTAGGTACAGGCAGTATAGATTTTGAGGGGGCTGTGACTCACCAGAGGGGAGGTTGTCCTCTGAACAGGGGGCAGGCCCACAGATGGTGAGGTGAGATGTCTACTTTGTGGTAGGCTCCAGGTAGAAGTGGGATTTGGCGGGGGTGGGGGGGGGCAGGGTACAGTATACTTCCCACGGAAAGAGGACTTGTCGAGCTTAGCAGGCTGTTAGTAGCCTTGCCAAACAGCTTAAAGATCCAGAAGCCAAGGGCAAGCAGACCCAGGTCAAAAGGCTTGGAGTGAAGCAGCACAGATACCTCCATGGCCATTAATGAGAACGGCAGGAGCTCTGTGGACAGGAACATCTGGGGACCCCCCCCCCCCCAGTCAAACGTTGGAGTACTGGGCTCCAATTAGCAACTCCTGCTGGGAGCATGCACTTTGAGCAGTGGATGGGCAGAGTCCACAGACCAGTGCTGACTGGGCAGCAAAAGCTGGGACTGAAACCCATGGTTAGATGTTGAATTGTCACCCCTCCCCCAGAAGAAAGAGAAACATGTTCAAGTCTTAGTCCCTGTACCTGAGGATGTGACCTTGTTGGAAATAGGGTCATTGCAGATGTAATTGGCTGAGTCATATTGGAGTAGGTGGACCTCTAATCCAGTATGATTGGTGTCCTTTTACAAAGGTGACCACGAGAAGCCACAGACACAGAGGGAGAATACAATGTGACCACGGAGGAGAGGAGTGGATTTCTGCAGCTGGGAGTCAGGGAGTGCCAAGGATTGCTGGCAAAATCCCCAGGAGCTTGGATGAGGGGAGGCACGATTGTCCCCTACAGGTTTCAGAGGGACCATGTCCTTGCTGACACTTTGATTTTAGACTTCAGCTCCTTGAACTGTGAGACAATTAATCTCTGTCATTGCCAGCCACCCAGTGTGTGGTGCTTGGTTATGGCCGTCCTAGGAAACTGATAGGTCTGTCTACATCACCTGCCCTGGTGCTCCACCAGGGCTGACTTTTGGACTACCTGGTGCCCGACTGCATCCCAGTTTAACCTCATTTAAATCTATGGGGATGGGAGGAGTGCCTGGGTCGTTCAGTCGGTTAAGCGTCTGATTTCAGCTCAAGTCATGATCTCATGGTTTGTGGGTTTGAGCCCCACGTGGGGCTCTGAGCTGATAGCAAGGAGCCTGCTTCAGATCCTCTGTCTCCCTCTCTCTCTACCCCTCCCCCGCTTTCTCGTGTGTGTGTGTGTGTGTGTGTGTGTGTGTGTGTATGTGCTCTTTCCCAAAAATAGCATTAAAAATATAAGCCCTGTGAGGGCGGGACCCAGGCATTAGGGTTTTTAGAGCTTCCCAGTGGGCTTCAAAATGTAGCTGCATTTAAGAACCACAGCCTAAAGGGCCTCCTCCTTAAGGCTCCTGGGCGGAGTGTCCATGTCTCTGGAGTAATTGAGCACAAGGGTCTCTGAGCTGGGCTTCCCCCTGACCCTCAGGACAGTGTCACACCTGTCCCAGGATTTCCTGGGTCATTCTCCTTAATCCTGCCTTTTCTTATCTCTTCCCAGCTTTTCTGCCAGCAGGGTTCAGGGAAATAGCTACTTTCCTTTATAAGTAACACATTGAGAACAGTGGTTGGCGCACAGTAAGTCCTTTCTAAGAGTTTTCTGTTATGATTTCTCAAGCTGCCTTTATATAATCCTTTCTCTCTTAATCCTCACTTCCTAAAGGGTGACCCCAGGGTGGTAAGATTTTATTGTCCTGGCTCAAAGGACCTTGTTTCTCATTATGCTTTCTTTTAATTAGAGCCCCCCTTTCCCCCCCAATTTGCCTGAGAGCTAGATCATATGAAGGGCACCTTTTTTTTTTTTCTTTTCTTTCTTTCTTTCTTTCTTTCTTTCTTTCTTTCTTTCTTTCTTTCTTTCTTTCTTTTTTTTTAAGAGAATGAACACAGAGTAAGTATGGTTGAGCTTCAGAGTGACATTGAGTTGGCTTTTCACTCCCAAGATGAGGCAGAACCATGGAGAGATTCATGCCTGTAGCAGTAAGGGCTGATGGGGTCAGGGAGACTGTGTGGAACACAATCCCTCGGCCAGCATGCAGGAGGAGGCCACCTTCCAGTGCCCACTGGAGCCCAGGGGACAGTCACACCTCATCCTGGCCTCAGGAGGGAGAGACAGACGTTAAAGTCGCCAGTGCTGTGCAGTGTGACACAGGATAGGCTAGTCCAGTGACCTAGACCAATCTGGGGGCCAGAGATGCGGGAGCCACAAGTGCTGTCTGTTCAGCCCAAAGGATGTAGCTTTAGCTGCCCCAAAAGCAGGGCCTCCCCAAAGGAGCCTTGAAAGGATGAGAGGAAGCGGATGCCAGGTAGGCAGCTGACATTGGCCACTATGTTGGGCACTGGTGAAGAAGTGGGAAAGAAACGTTGGCGCTCATTTGTGTCGGACCTTGAATTTCCTTGCCAGAGGGGTCAGTGTCCTGTGCAGAGCAGTGGGCAGTTACCACGTGTTCACAATCAGAGAAGGGATGTGATCAATTTTTGCCACTGGTTCCAGCCCAGCTCTTCACACGATGATGACAGGCTCATGGATCTTCAAGGTCATGTTGCAGACCCTTTGATCCAGCCACCCATACGATGCAGGAATCCTGAGCTGGGCCCCTGGTCTTCAGGGTGTTTGATCTCAGGGAAGATATCCATCCTCCTGTCATGGGCCCAGTCTCACAGACCTCCATCCCAGCCTGGCTAGCTCAGTCTGGGCTCCCTAATTAAAAGGATATGGAGAGGGGCAAGAACTCGTAACACCAGCAACCAACTGGCCTTTTATTTGTGGTCTCATTTCATCAAACACTTTAAAGTTTGTTTGCTTGTTTGTTTTTTTAGGGGGAGAGAGCATGAGCAAGGAAGGGGCAGAGAGAGAGGGAGAGAGATAATCTCAAGCAGGCTCTGTACTGTCAGTGTAGAGCCTGACGTGGGGCTCAAACTCACGAACCGCGAGATCATGACCTGAGCTGAAACCAAGAGTCGGACGCTTGACTGACTGAGCCACCCAGGTGCCCCTTTCATCTGACACTTTATTTATTTTATTTTTTATTATTTTTAATATTTTATTTCTTTTTGAGAGCGAGAGAGACAGAGTGTGAGTGGGGGAGGGGCAGAGAGAGAGAGGGAGACACAGAATCCGAAGCAGGCTCCAGGTTCCGAGCTGTCAGCACAGAGCCCGATGCGGGGCTCGAACCCACAAACCGTGAGATCATGACCTGAGCCAAAGTCGGACGCTCAACCAACTGAGCCACCCAGGCGCCCCTTTCATCTAACACTTTAAATGAGAGCCTAGTACTCTCAAGTTGTTACCTCACTTGGAAAATGTTTTTATACTTCTCTGGGAAGGTAGACATATCATCTCTCCAGGTTACAAATGAGACCAAGAGTCACCCTTGACTCCTTCCGTCCCTCAGCCCTCAATTATGTCCAGTTTTCCTCTTAAATATTCCTTAAATCTGTTCTCTCTTTGGCCACCCGCATGCTGCTGTGTCTCTCTTTGGTATGCTTACTTCTTTCTGTACATGGCAACTGGAGAGAACCTTTTCTATTGCTCTAAAGTCCAGATTTCCTCAGCATGCTACAGATCCCCAGGTCCCCTCGACCCTGCCCCCGGCACATCCTCAACTGGACATGCTCATCCTCAACCTCCATTGAGTCTTTCTTTCAGGGCTAGGTGTGTTCCGTTACCTCATTAGCTGATATTAGTTCTCCTCTTTCTGCCTGGTACTCCCATACCTGTCTCATTCTTTCACTCTCAACTCAAATGTTTCTTCCTTGGGGTCAGGCCCTGTCAGGTGATCCTACAGTCTTCCATCGTGGCACATGCAACAATTTGTAACTGTACATTTATTGCAATGGTTACTGATGAAGACTTAGGTCCTGTCCCCTCCCCCACCATGCCACTTTCCTGATGCTCATATTCTAGTGCATAGTACAGTGCCTGGTACACAATTGGAATTGTAACTATTTGTTGACTACATTAACAGCTGGTGAAGGCAGTGAGGCTCTGTGATATTAAGTAACTTGCCCAAGCTCATGCAGCTCGCATGTGACAAAGCTGGGACTAAAATCCAGCCGGGTCTCTCCCAAGCCCCATGTCTTTTTTGCTACCCCACCTGGTGTGACTTCTGAGTGTGTCTTCGGTCTCAAATCCTGGCCTCGAAAGAGGGGTTAAATGTCACTTTCTCCAGAAGCCTGGGGTCTGCTGTGGTCGTGGTGACCTGGAGGCTTCCTCATTGAAGATCTTCATTCTGCTCTATCCTAACCTTTTAGCTGTTAGAGATTGATGTCGAGGATTTGCTGACTTATTGACAAGGATGTCAGTGTAAAGAGCCACATTACTCCAACTCCTTTAGAAAGTGATTTTTAAAAGACAGGATACTTGGGTCATTCAAGGGAAAATGTCTTCAACAAAGACATTTAGTCTGTTGTGTTCTGACCTGAGTTTGTCTTCTGGAGGCAATCCCTCCGAGTCAGGAGGCATGAAAGAGAATCGTCTGTCTCTCCAGATGAAGTGTGAAGATAGGGATGAAGGGTGGATCCTCACAGTTCTGTCGCTTAACATATTAATTGACCTCTTACTTGTTGCCAGGCACTGTGATAGGCTCTGAGGATCCAGCTGTGGATGACCTTATGGTCTCTGAATAAATAAATCATGCAAATTGAATGGTCATGTTATGAAGAAGATAAATCACTTGAGCTGATATGTATGAGCTGTCTGAACAGTCTAGACGGTCTAGACCCCAGTGGGGCTGGTGGAGCCGGGTCCTGGACTGTGTCTGTTCCCCAGTCTTGGTGGCAGCCAGGGGCTCTTGATCAGCATGGAGAAGGGAGTTGACAGCTCCAGACGGGTGGGTGAGGGCAGGTGTCATGATAGGATAGCAAGCCTTCAAGGTGTGGCTCAGGGTGGCAGGGCCCAGACACTTGCTTTGCCAACTGAATACAATGTGCATATCAGAACCAGGTGAGGGAACTGCAGGTGTCCCAGATGGTAGGCAGGTGGTGGGCAGTCTGCAGCAACAGGGTGTTGGGCACACTCACAGCGGGGGCCTGGGAGAGGTCCTCTGGATGTGCCTCCGTGAGCTCCACTCTGTGACAGTCTGCAGAATGAAGGACCTGAATCCTGGCTGTCGCCTCACCCCTGTATGCCTGCTGTGTCCTGACATTGGGTCTTGGTCTCCTTCATCTGTGGTGTGGATGGCGGAGAAAGGGTGGTGACTGTTCACCCTCAAGAATGCCTGTCATTATAGAAGCTACAGGTGCTGTGGGTAATTCTGACTTCAGACTGCCTGGAGTCCCATCCCAACACTCATACTTCTGTGCTGAATGTCCTAGGGTGAGTTCCTTAGTCTTTCTATGCCTCTGTTTCTTTATTTTTTTCTTTATTTTCTTAATGGTTTTATTTATCTTTGAGAGAGAGAGAAAGAGAGAGAGATAGAGTACTAGTGAAGGATGGGCAAAGAGAGAGGGAGACACAGGATCTGAAGCAGGCCCCAAGCTCCAGGCTGTGCGATGACAACCTGACCCAATGTCGGACGCTTAACCGACTGAGCCACCCAGGCGCCCCTCTGTTTATTTTTAACATGAGGATGATAACACTTAATTCTCAATGCTTAATTCGTGAGGATTAAATAAGAATGTACATAAAATGCCTGGCACGGTGCCACCTGCATAGCCAGTGCTCAGTAAACAGTAGCCATTTTCATATAATTCTTTGCTAGATATTTTACTTACAAAGTAAGCCTATTAAAAATGAAAATTTAAAAATTGGCAAGAAGATTGTCCCAGTTTTATGGGTGAGAAGTCTATGAAAAAAGTGTCTAAATTAGTGCCAGGAGCTAAGTGGCCAATTAGGGATTCATACCTGGCTGTTGTGTTCAAAGCTCAGCTCATCACCTTACATTTTTTTTTTTTTTTTTCTGACCTGCAAGCTCCAAAACCAGATTTTGGCCCTTGCCTAGGTCTTAGAGCTCAAGGACCTGGGTTTCCTGAAAGACATGGTCTTTGTTTTCATGTCTAAATGCTTTGCTTGGCTCTGCTTTTCTGTGTTGACAAGGAATCATGGGGAATAGTCTCTAATTTTAGAGGACTTTGCAGGAAATAGAAACGTCCAAGGGATTACCATTTATCCAGCAGCTTGGAGTGCACAAATCAGGTGGAGACACTGAAGTCCCAGCAGCCATTTATAATTGCTTTGGGGAACATGTCTCCTGGGAGATGGGCAATTGAGAGAGACCTAAATCTGCCAGAATATATTGGATGGGGTGTCTGGTGTAGGAATATGCTTGGCCCGACGTGGATGGTGGGCAGAAGAGGGCTCCTTGCCTCTAGGGCTGGGCATCAAGGGTGGCTTATTCCTGGCAGGTTTGTGGTGAAGGCTTCTTGGAGTCAAATGATAGAACCAGACAGAGGTGGATGACCCTGAGCTCCCATCATACATCACAGATGAGAAAATGAGGCTGGGATGGTGGGGGGCAAGTGGAGAGGCTCGTGTTGTCTGAACCTCTCTTGTGTGTCAGGCAGCAAGATCAGCTTTGCCAAATGCCATTTCATGGAAAACTTTACACCCTGAAATCTTGTCTAAAATGCAGGATTCCTCTCCTAAAACACGGATTTTCATTATGCTTTGCCTGATTAAGGAAGAGGGAGAAGTATTTTCTGCTCTTGAATCACCACACAAATATACTCTCTCTCTCTCTGTTTCTGCTTCCTTCTTTGCTCCCTTCTGATTGTTAAGATAGGTTTCAGGGGTGCCAGGGTGACTTGGTTGGTTGAGTGATTGACTCATGATTTTGGCTCAGGTCATGATCCCAGGGTGGTGAGATTCAGCCCTGCATCGGGGTCTGTACTGAGTGTGGAGTCTGCTTATGATTTTCTGTTTCTCTCCCCTGCCTCCTGAGTGTGTTCTCTCGCCCCTCCTCTGTCTTGCCCCTCCTCTGTCTCGCCCCTCCTCTGTCTCGCCCCTCCTCTGTCTCGCCCCTCCTCTGTCTCGCCCCTCCTCTGTCTCGCCCCTCCTCTGTCTCGCCCCTCCTCTGTCTCGCCCCTCCTCTGTCTCGCCCCTCCTCTGTCTCGCCCCTCCTCTGTCTCGCCCCTCCTCTCTCTCTGAAAAGAAAAAAAAAAAGAAAGCTTGGGAAGTTTCAGGAAATGGTGAAGAAGAAAATGAAAATTACCTATAAAACTAATAACCAGAGACAAATATTGCTAGTAATTTGGTATCATTCCTAATTACCTGTTCGCTTTTTTCTTACTTTGTTATCAAAAACAGTATCCTTGTTTAGACCAGTTATAAAAGTAATGTATTCTACAAGGCTTATAGTGAAAAGCAGCAGCCCCTGTCCCCCTCATCTTCCACCTTGATTCTCTCCCCCAGGCAACCAGTTTCACCTCTCTTAGCTGTTGTTTTCTGCTGTGTTCAACACTGCATTTCTAAGTAACATACCAGTGCTGCTAGTCCTTGTTTATTTCATTTGCATATGATTTATTGATTTCTCTGTAAGCTTTCTTAAACTTCCTCTCCACCACATACATTCACACATCCCAGCATGCTTCCTCACTCCATCTTCCTAGTATGGCATTCATAATTAGGAGGGAAGTCAGTTTTCAGGGTTGGCCTCATTTTAGCCTTATTAATGTTATTTACATCTGGATAAATATTATATTTATATTCCTTTCCTCATTTCTCCTGTCAGTTTAATAACTGCCTTTTAAAATTGATGACTTTTCTTTTAACTCATCACCTGAGTTTTTCTAACTCTCCCCTGAGTTTTTCACTCATCTCATTACATTCAGACTCATTGGGTTATCTGTTGGTTTCATTCTCTCTTCCCTTGTACTTTTGTTCACAGAGCTCTCTAACTTCCTAGTTGAATCTGGCCTGCATAACCTCTGGACCCTGGCTGCAATGGTTGTCCTGGGGTTTCCTGTTCTCTTCTTTCCATAGGTCCTAAGAGTTTCTTTGTTTTTTGTTTTTGTTTTTGTTTTGTTTTGTTTTTTGTCATTTACTTCCTTGTTCTATTAGATCACTTCCTTCTTCTAGTAGTTTCTCAAGAAAGGTCATGAAAAGTAAAATTTGAAAAATATCTTGTGTGGTTGACAATAATTTTATTCTATATTTACCTTTGATAGTTTGGCTGGGTATAGAATTCTAGTAGCATATAATTTTCCTTTTTTGACATCAATAGAATTCACTAATTTTTGTATATAGTTCTTTTAAAATTTTTTTAAAGTTTATTTTGATAGAGAAAGAGAGCACGGGGGAGGGGCAGAGAGGGGGGGGGGAGGCGGGGAGAGAGAAAGAATCCCAAGCAGGTTCTGCACTAGCAGCCTTGAGCCCAGTGCTGGGCTCAAACCCATGAACTGCAAAATTATGACCTGAGCCGAAACCAAGAATTGGGCACTTAACCACTGAGCCACCCAGGTGCCCCCGTTTTGGTATATAGTTCTATGTGTTTTGACAAATGCATGGAATCATCTAGGTGTTACCCTAGTACATACAGAACAGACCCATACCTTTAAAAATTTTTTTATATTTATTTATTTATTTATTTTTGAGAGACAGAGAGAGACTGCACAAGCAGGGGATGGGCAGAGAGAGAAGGAGACACAGAATCCGAAGCAGGCTCCAGGCTCCGAGCTGTCAGCACAGAGCCCGACACGGGCTCGGACTCATAAATCGCGAGATCATGACCAGAGCCGAAGTCTGACGCTCAACCGACTGAGCACCCAGGCGCCCCCAGACCAATACCTTTAAAAAAGTGATGTCATATGGACCCTTTGTAGTCAACCCCTCCCTTCCCTACTTTCTGCTCCTGGCGAACACTGGTATGTTTTCTGTCACCATGGTTTTGCCTTGTGATACAGCATTCTGAAATGTTGTATCAGTGGAATCCTATAGTGTGTAGCCTTTTGAGTCTGATTTCTTTCACAAAATATAATGCATTTGAGAGTCATCCATATTGTGTATATTACTAGTTCATTCTTTTATTGCTGAATGGTATTCCATTTCACGGATTTACCATAATTCATCCATTCATTGCTTGAAGGATATTTGCATTGTTTCTAGGTTTTGGTGATTATGAATACAGCTATTATAAACAGTAGCACATGGATTTTTCTATCAGTGTAAGTTTTTATTTCCTTAAGGTAAACATTAGTGGGGTTGCTGGGTTGTATGATAAATGTATATTGAACCTTATAAGACACTGTCAGTCTGTTTTCCAAAATGGCTGCCTCATTTTGCACACTCATGAGCATTGTGTGAGGGTTCAATTTCTCCATAGCTTCAGCAGCACTAAGTATTTTTTTTAAAGTTTAAGCATTCTAGTATGTGTACAGTGTCATCTCACGATGGTTTTAATGAGCAATGATGCTGAGCATCTTTTTATATACTTTGCTTTTTATATAGCTTCTTTTGTGATGTATGTGTTCAAGTATTTAGCCCATTAAAAAAAATCGGGTTGTTTGGTTCTTATCATGGAGTTTTGAGAGTTTGTTTTTTAGAGAGTATGTGCGTGTGAGCAGGGGAGAGGGGCAGAGAAGAGGGAGAGACAGAATCTTAAGCAATCTCCATGCTCAGTGCAGAGCCCAATGCGTGGCTCAGTCCTTCAACTGTAGAATCATGACCTGAGCCAAAATCAAGAGTCAGATGCTCAAACTTCTGAACCACCCAGGTACTCTTTGTTATTTTTTTTTTAGAGAGAGGAATTTTTAAATATATTTTGAACATAAGTATTTTGTCAGATGTGTGATTTTTAAGTAATTTCATCTAATGGCTCATCTTTTCATTCTCTTACCAGTATCTTTCACACAGCAAATGTTTTTAATTTTGATAATGTCTAATTTACCATTTTTTTTTCTTTTATGGATGATGTTTTGGTATAATTTCTAGAATTCTTAGCTTAAATCAAGGTCATAAAGATTTTCTCATGTTTTATGGGTTTATGTTTTACATTTAGGCTTATGTTCCATTTTGAGTTAACTTTTGTATCTGGTGTAAGGTATGGGTCCTGGGTCTCTTTAACTGAATGTCTGATTGTCCTATCACTGTTGATTGAAAAGACTCTCCTTTTTCCATTAATTATCTTTGTACTTTGTAAATCTCTCAGAATTTTTTCTTGCTGTAAACCTTTAAAATATCTGTCTTTCATCCCAGTGATTTGAGGGTTTCATAATGCTTCGGAGTAGATATTTTTTTATTAATGGTGCAGGGCTATTTGGTTACTATTTCAGTCTACAGTTTCATTATCTTAAATTCTGGGAATTTTTGTGATTTTTTTTTTTTTTTTTTTTTTTTTTGACAAATCTGATTAGTTGGCTTTTGGACCTTATAGGCCAGTCCTCTAATTTTCTTGTTCTCTTGTTTCTTCTTTCCTCTTTTGTTCTATTTCCTGGACACTTTTCTCAACTTTATCTTCTAAGCCAACTTTTGTAATTTCAGTTTCAGCTTTCCATATTTTTAACATCAGAGAGTTCTCTTTTGGTTTTCTGAATGCTCCTTTTTTTGTGGTATTCTATTCTTGGGTGAAATATCTCCTCTTTAGGTTTCTTAAAAACGCTTTTTGAATTTTCTTTTGATTGCTGTTTGTCCCTTCCCTCCCAACCCTGTTTTGATCTCTTTCACTCTGTTAAAATTTCCTTAAATACTGGTAATCGCTGGTTGTCTATTCATATTTAAGAGAAGGGGGTTAAAATGTCAAGTGCTTGCATTGGGTAGCAGGGGGCGTGTTCACTGATGGGCTTGACTATACAGAGAAAAGGCAATAAACTGTCTTTTTCGTTGCTGACCCTTGGGATGTCCACACCTAAGGTCTTGTCTTCCTTATCTGGTCAGTTTACCCAAAGATAAATCCTCCCTTCGTGTGAATGCAAAGCATGCAAAGCCTGGCTCCCAGTGCTCAGAGCTAAGTGAGGGATACTTTTTCCACCCTGTGTTGGTTTCCCAGGGTGATTCCTGGGTTTGTATGTCCTCTTAGACATCTTATGCAGGTCATGGAATCCTACAAGCTAGGTCATCTCTGTTTGATTAGTTACCATTTGTCCAACTGGTTTTCTTCTTCTAAAATATTGTTGATATCTCTCAGTTGATGTCTTTCTCCATTCTCTTGGTACTTGTGGGTTTATGTCTTTTTAATTCCTATGTTGTCATTTTAGTGAGACTTGGGTAGAAAGAAAATGGAGGTTAACGCATGTGTTTATTACATTAAATACAAGTTTTCGTGTCTCTTTTCTGTAACTATAGATTAATAACTACACACCTGCACACTCACATATTTGCTAGTTATACACAGCTCTTCCTTGACTTATGATGGGGTTATGTCCTGATAAACCCATTATAAGTGGAGAATATTTTAAGTCAAAAATGCATTTAATACACCTAACCTCTTGAACATCACAGCTTAGCCTAGCTTGCTTTAAACATACTCAAACACTTACATTAGCCTCTAGTTGGCCAAAATTATGTAATACAAAGCTTATTTTATACTAAAGTGTTGAATATCCCATGTAATTTATTGGATACTGTAGTGAAAGTGAAAAAGATGATGGTTTTATGGGTGTAGAGTGGTGCAAGTGCATGGGTTGTTGTTGACCTTCAGGATGACGTGGCTCACCTGGGGTTGTGCTCTCTGTCACTGCATGGCATTAGGGGAGAGTATGAGAAGGTTTCACACCACATCAGTGCCCTGGGAAAAGATCAAAATTCAAAATTTTGTGGCTTCTAAACTTGTATAGATTTTACACCATCATAAAGTGGAAAAATCATAAATCAAACTGTCATGAGTCAGGGACCGTCTGTACATTTTAATTTACAAAATTGGGATAGCTTTTTTTTCCTCATTTAAAATGATATCATTAGCATTTTTCTGTCTGAATATTAAATGAGTGAGCTTTTACGTGAGTTAAGTGATACCATATTGATGTATTATTACTTACTGAATCATGTTTTTGCTCTTGGGCATCGAAGTTGCTTCTGATTTTTCACTATTATAATACTACTGTTCTAACATTTTTTCATGTAAATCTTGGGATCTGTAATTATTTCCTCTAGATTGGGATTATCCATTTGGTGGTATGGGTATTTGAATGTGATATGGGATTTATATTGTGATATGTAATACATATTGTCAAATTACCCTTAAGAAATATTTTGCTAATATTAGGAATTAACACTGTTTAAAAATATTTTTATTTGATAAGAGGAAATGACACTGCACACATTTGGCTGTCTTTATTGCTTGTGCAGCTGAATACATTTTGTCCTCTGTGAATTATCTGCTCATGAACATTTTTATATTTGCCGTATATGTTTATGGGATTTTTATGGAATAAGTTTACCTACTACTTATATTAAAATATGTTTTCCCATTTTTTTTCCTTTCAGGATTTTTGATGTTATGATGAATACTTTTATTTTTTATGTTGTCAGCCACAGAAAACTTTATATCTTCTTTGGCTTTTGGGGTTTAAAAATTATTTCCCCATCCTTAAATACGATAAATATTTTTTAAATACGTTTTTCAGATTTTTAATGGTTTGATGTTTTCTTCCTTTTCATGTTCACCTCTTTATGTATGTTTGTTCATATTGTAAATATACATATATATGTGGATACAAATATGTGTATCTGGGGAGACACACACACATATACATATATACATATACATGTACATAGATATAATATGTATATTTATATTTATATTTATATTTATATTTATATTTATATTTATATTTATATTTATATTTATATTTATATTTATATTTATTCACTCATGATGTGGATAAGAATCTAAGTCTGGACAATGAATTCATAGTCTGAACTTTCTCCATTGATTTGAAGTAGGAACTTTCTCATCAAACAAATGCTCTTACAGAGTTTGTTGATGTTCTTTCTCTTTGGTGCCATTAGTTTTCTGTCAGTATAACACTCTTGTAGTTATGGTAGCTTTATCAGGTTAGTTAATGCTTAATAAGACATCTCCTTGTCTTTACACTTTACTAACAAGGAAGTGTAGCCTTTCGTGTTTACTTTAAGGTGATCTTTAGAATTACTTGATCTCATTCCAAAAAAAAAAAAAAAAATTCCCCCCAAAACCCTTGGGTTTTATTAGAATTGCAAATATTGTACCAATTATTTTTTGTGAGAATTTCCATTTTTATTGAGTCTTCAGATTTGAAATCATTACATGTGTCTTCACATTTTCACAGAATCTTTTATGTTCCTCAGTAAAGTTTTATGGGTTTCTTCATCTGGCCCTCACACATTTCTGTTTAAATTGATTCCTAGGTATTTGCTACTATTGTGATTTAATTTATTTCCTGTTAGAGTTTCCAAGTGGTTATTGCTGCTATATAAGAAAGCTGTTGTGTTTTATCTGTTTATTTTTTAACCATTCACCTTACTGAACCCTTTTATCAATCCTACAGATTTTTGAGTTGGTGGTTTGGGTTTTCTAGGTGTTCAATCACATCACCTGTCAAATGATGGTCACTTTATCTCACTTTTTATCATATATTCCTTTTTTCTTCCCTTACTTTTAACTTCCCTCCCTCCTTTTTAAAATTTCATTGGGTAGAACTTGCAAATAAGTGTTTAATAATATTGGCATCACCCTGTTTCATTCTTAAATTTGGTAGAGATGACTTCAGTGTTTCTTACATGGGATGCTGTCTTTTAGTTTCAAATGGGCACTGTGTTGTTCCCAGGAAGTGTTCTTCCTTGTCTAGAATACTAACTTTTTAAATTTTATTTGTTTTTTAATTTATTTCTGAGTGAGAGTGTGAACAGGGGAGGGGCAGAGAGAGAGGGAGGCAGAGGATCTGAAGCAGGCTCTGTGCTGACAGCAGAGAGCCCAGGGCAGGGCTCAAACCCATAAACTGTGAGATCATGACCTGAGCTGAAATCAAGAGTCGGATGCTTAACTGACTGAGTCACCCAGGCACCCCTAGAATACTGAATTTTTAAAAGACAAGAATGTTGAAGACTTTATCCAAAGCCTCTTGAGGAACAATAGATTGGAGATTGTTTTTTTCACCTTTATTCTGCTAAAATAATGGCCTATAAATGGATTTTACACTTGCAAACAATCTTTGCTTTCTTGGAATAAGCCTATTGTCCCTGTATGCATATATTTCTTTTTCATATAATGATTAATTATGATTAATTCAGGAAGCATTTTTGTGTGTTTACATATTTATAAAATATTTGTTAAAGCAAAACAAACAAACAAACAAACAAACAAAAAACATGGTGACTATATCAAATAGCTCAGAGGGGTGCCTGACTGGCACAGTTGGTAGGGTGTGAGACTCTTGATCCCAGGGTCATGAGTTAAAGCCGTGTGTTGGGTATAGAGTCTGCTTTGAAAAAATAAAGTATTGAAAAAGGGGGGCTCGTATTGAAAAGCTAACATACGCTGTCGGGTCCTCTGCTTCCCAAGTCCCACTGTCCCAAGCATCCATGGCTGCTATTTTTGTTTCTGCTGTTGGTTATGTCTACATGTGTGAATACTTTGCTTAAAGTGCTTTTCTTGACTTACTAACATGGAGCATTGTTTACTGGCTTTCTATTGAGAGAAATAAGGACTGGCCCTCTTGAGTGACCTTCTGTTTCCTATTATAGTTAGATTTTACTTTGTGTCTTCCACTGGTAATCGTTGACAATCCAGATTTTCTTTTTTCTTTCTCTGTCTGTCCAAAGCCTGAAAGTTTATTTGCTTCTACACACATTTGAGGAGTTCACATAAAGCCTGGTACTAAAATAAAATGAAAGAGAACACAAAAATTAATATTTTCAGTCCAAACAGTACTACATTCTCATATAACTCCTTAACAAAGAGTATATAAGACATGAAATTTTTGAAACGTTATAGGACTCAAATGTCTGGGTCAAATTTAATTAATAGTTTTGCCGGGTATATAATTTTTGGCTGAAAACCATTTTCCGTAAAAAAATTTTAAGCTATGGTGACACTTTTTTTCTAGGATCCCCAAGTGGTTGGTAAGATCTGTTGACTGATTCCCTCTTGTCCTTTTTTTTTTTTCTTTTTAAATAAACTGGACTTTATTTAGGCAATCAGAATTAAGAAAAAGTTTTTTTTTTTTTTTTTTTTTTTTTTAATGTTTTTGAGAGAGAGACCAACAGAGTGTAAGTAGGGGAGGGGCAGAGAGAGAGGGAGACACAGAATCTGAAGCAGGCTCTGAGCTGTTAGCACAGAGCCTGATGCGGGGCTCGAACCAATGAACCGTGAGATCATGACCTGAGCTGAAGTTGGACATCTATCCAGCTGAGCCACCCAGGTGCCCTGGGCAATCAGAATTTTAATTCAGGAAACATAGGTTCAGGTAGAAACCCGACTCCTATTCCTTGTCCCTATAGTTTTGAAGCTTAAATACTTGGAAACAAAAAACAAAAACAAAATCACTTAACATTTCAAAGAGACCCCAGGAAATAACTATGAATGGTCAGCTTGCTGTATTTATTTAAGATTTGTGAACTCTTTTATTTGGTTTTAGTATCAAGCTTGTTCAAATCTCCTAGAATGTCCTGGGAAGCAGACAACAACTCATAGATTCAGACTGGCAGAAAAATTCTTTCTTGTTGACCGAGGCAAGTGGTACAAATTTGGTTTGCTACTTGCTTCCCTTTGATGTGTTTTAGAGTCTCTGATTTCCGTCATGGTATGGGCTTGGCTTCCACCTTAGTTGTTGCCCTCTGTCGGTCCCTTTAGTTACAGGTTAAAACTCCTCTCTCTACTCAGTCACTTGACAAACCTAAACCCCTGGGGCCAGCCCTCTAGCCCTCCCTCACCCCTCCCCAGAGCTGTGTTTCAACGTAGGAAGACCCTACTGACTGATGTATGTGATCCAGGAGATTCCCATCATTAGCTCTTGTAAGTGAATGTGTCTGCTTGTTCTCTACTCACATCTAAGTGCGTTCATGTTGCTTCTTCCACAGAACCTACTACAGAAACATCCGTGAGTAGTGTAGAATTTAGTAAATATGCTGTGTGTGAGATGAAGAAAGTATACACTTCAGAGCAAACAACTGAAAATATCCAACCTTTATTTTCCAGTGCCCATTCTCATCTGTACTTCCACTGGTTTGTTTTGTTTTTGTTTTTTTTTTTTTTTTTTTTTTTTTTTTTTTTTTTTTTTTTTTTTTTTTTTTTTAGCTCTTGGCTCTCTGTTTCTCAGCCTTGGGTCTAGTTTGATTTGTTTCTTTTCTTTCACTATATTTTTTCTCCCCTGAATTCTGGAAAGCAGTTAAGCTGTGCTCACAGCCTCTACCCACAAACTTGCATACCTAAGCCCATCTTAGTGTTAAGCAAGGCAAGGGGGCTTAGGAAGGATAAGACCTTCTTTTTCCCAAATACGAGGGTTATTCTCAAGAATTCTTGTGAATGACTTGTTTGCCATGAGATCAGTGACCCTTGAATTCTTGTGTTGCCACTTGATGGAGCATGGTATTACAGATAATAGGGTGGCATTTATTTCCTTCTGTATGAAATAAATGGGATGGGCTGTATGATGGCTAGGACTGTTTTCAGTACTAACATTTTATAATCCTGTGAATTAGATAACTAAGTTCACTTCCGTAGAGTAATAACCGCTCATTCATTCACAAATACACTTATTGAAAACTTACTCTTCATAGAAAATTTGAGAGCTTGCAAAGCAATTTACATATGTTATCTAATTTAGTACTCCTAAAAAAAATCGATGGGTTCAGTATGATTATTACTGTCTAAACTTACATATGGAAAATGTGACTCAGATGTTCAGGTGAAGATCATGGGCAGATAGATTGTGTTACAGCATTCTGCCTGCCCAGTACCCACTGAATTGAGCAGACAAAAATTTTTAAGAGCAATAAATAAAATTCATGACAATATCTAACCAAGGTAAAGGGAGTCATCAAAGGCAGTAAACTTTAAACAGGGATAAATAAGGAGAGAAAGAGAAAATACTGTTGTGCTGTAGCGAGAAGTAATTGGATTTCTCTTTCCCCACCAGCAGAAAGCATGTCCTGAGATTTCTCACTAACACCCAGACATCTGGAGGAAAGCAAATTGAGTAATGGTAACCTCTCTGGTGTTTGACAAAGGAATAAGAAAAATGGCCTGGCGCAGGGGGTGGGCCGAGAGACAAGTTAAAGTGAAAAGTCATGGAGCTGGTTAGCCTTCCCTGATGGGAGCCAAAGCTGCAAGACTACATATTGGATTCGAGAAATAATAGATAATAATAGATAATATCTCCTTAGAGGAAGAGTGAGTACCTGAAAGTAGATGGGTTGTGATTATGCCTATTTCACCAAATCTGAGAAGAAGGAGCAGATCTCTAGTATCCTAACCATGACTGAACATGAACCCTGGACAGGCTCTCTCCTTCTGTCACTGGTCCATTAGGTTATAGAAATCAGGCAGCCCGAAGAATACTCCATCTTCAAACTTCAGCTTCAAGGGGAAAACAAAGTGTTTGCTGCCATGTGACAAGAGAGTCAGCTGTCACCTCTGCTATATTTCATGGCAAATAGAATGTCAGGACAAAGCCACCCAAGTGGGGCAACAAAGAAACAGCATGGCAACTTTAGAGCATAGTGCAAAAAACAACAAAAAGGTAAATGAATCTAAAGGCACAGAAGAAGACAAACAAGCATGGGGCTATAGCATGCAAGAGCAATACTTTCAACCTAGAAAGAAATATTAATTAAGGAGCAGAGCTCCTTACACAGTTGCTTTTCTGTATAGAACACAATGTGATGGGAACTAGAAGTCAGTAAGGTAAGAGTTCAACGATGAGGTGGTAAATTAACAGAATGCGGTTGATAGGGACAAAAGGAAACAAGTGGAGACCCAAAATACCATTCATAGTGTTGAAGAGCCCATAGATAAATTAGAAACAGCAAAAAAGGAAACAGAAGCAAAATAGAATATATATTGCTGAAGTAGACATATGGAGGAAAGTCTTGACCAGCATATGAAGGCAGGTGAAAGTGATGGAAATAGTCAATGGAAGATGAATATAAAGACAGCTAAAAGGAAACAAAAGATCTGAAAAAGATTTATTTGAAGATAGTATGTAGGTATGTGTATGTATATAAAACATGATTTATTCACATATGTCACATAAATTAATTTAACATAAGAACAAATCCTTTTTGAATTGTGCACAAGACACTTCGTTTTAGAGGTTTACATGTCTTAATTTTTCACAAGAGTATGAGGTCAGTACTATTAGTATTCTCAAATTATGGATGAAGAAAGTAAGACATAACAAGTTAGGGATCTTGACTAAGTTCACAGTTAGTATATATAGCAGAACTGTGATTCAAAAGAGCAGAATTATGCTCTTCTGCCTCTGAATAGAAAAAATTCCCTGAAATGACTGTATAACTAAATTTGCACTTCAGAAGACAGTGTGTTGCAAGTGAGGGCACCATTTCCTCTTCCTGTCAGCAGTGTATGAGGGTTCTAATTTCCACATCTCCCTAACACTTGATTGTCTTTTTTTTTTTTTTTGAGTTTATTTTCAGAGAGAGAGAGAGTGAGGGAACAGTGGAGGGGGAGAGAGAGAGAGAGAGAGAAAGAGAATGAGAATCCCAATCAGGCTCTGCACTGCCTGACGTGGGACTTTAACTCACAGACCATGAGATCATGACCTGAGCTGAAGTCAAGAGTCAGATGCTCTACTGACTGAGCTGCCCACGTGCCCCTGGCTTTTTTGATCATAGGATTCCACTTACAAGATACATATAATGGGGTGTTGTTGCCTAGGTGTTACAGAATTTGTCTTTAGGGTTAAGAGAAAGTTTTGGAAATGGGTGGTAGTGGTGGCTGCACAGTATTGTGAGTGTAATGCCAATGAATTGTACACTTAAAAATGGGTCAAATGGCAAATTTTATGTTCTGTACAGTAGTTGCCACGGTAAAAACAATTAATTAAAAAAATGTATTCCAGGAAAATTCGGTACAGAATGTTGAACATTAAGGTATGTGCTAGTGAAGCTGTTAAACCTTAGGATAAAGAAGAAATTACCCAGTGTTAAGATGAAAAAACATCCTTCACAAGAAGATCAAGAAAATTAGGTTGGCCTCATACTCTTAGGAAGCAGCATTTGGTTTTGGGAGACAATGGGATAATGTCTAATATAGACTTAATGGAAAGAAGACACAGCCCAAGAATATCACAGGATATTAAGCCTACAAACAATTGCCCTCAAGAATAAATGTATTCAGAATAAATATAACTTCCACGAGATCTTGAGAAAATACTGAATCAGAAAATCCAACTAATTAAGAGTGAATAAAAATAAAAGATGCATGAATGCAGAACTCACGGTATAAGGAGTGATGATGAGTAGTGACTCCATATAAATGTAGAATTAACAATAAATAACTCCGGCAATTACAGTTATAGATCAGGATGTGAAGGTCACAAACACGGGCAACGTAATGATAGCAGCCACTAACAAAGCTGAGAAATCGGGAGATGGGGAGAGGGAAGTTGAGAGGAAGTGAGCGAGAGCTAATGCCATCTTTCACAGTGCGGAGTCATTAAGTAGTGTTTAAAATTAAAATAAATAGTTAAAAAAACAACATGATTACTCCAGACTCTTACTGTTTTCTTCACAATCTGTGTTCTTAACCTCATAGGGATCTTTTGGCAAATACCTCCTGGTGAAGAAACATTTGAAGGTCTAGATTCCTTTCAATTTTGTTTTCCTTTTCTGTTAAATACAAGTAAAAATAAATGACATGTAGAAACTTAAAAATAGCATGTAATGTTTCCCCCTCCCACATTTGGTAGTATTTATTTCTATCTGTTCTTTTGTCTGTCCAGCCACCCATCATCCATCCTTTTCGTCTCTGTATAGATCCTAAGATATTTACTATGATGTTTGCCATATGGTAACGGTAGCTATTTCTGGGTGGTGAGACTTGGGTTTTTTTTTGTTTTTTTTTTTTTAACTTGCATTTTTGTAGGTTTCTGTAGTTTTTTCAGTTCTCCAAAATGTGTATCGTTTTCACAATAACAATAAAGTGATCTTTCTTTTTTTAAATAAAAGGGCAAAGCACGTATGTCAAGACATTAACAGTGGCTAATCCTGGATAGTGGAGCTATAGTATATTTTATTCTTTGTAGGTTTCTTTATTTTCTGACACTTTCATTAAAATTTAAAAGGCATTAAAGGAAAGGTGCAAAGGGGCTTGATGTGGGTTTCATAGTTAGAAAGTGGCAGAGCCGTGCGTTCAGCCTAGAGCCGGGAGAACTAGGAATTCTGAGACGGGGCAGGCTGCCACTCGGGCTTAAAGCAGGAAGCAACCCTGAAAACCCACTCTGGGTAGAACCTGATTTTCCTCTTGTGGGCGGGGGGCAATATTGCAGTTGTTGAGTTAGTTTGTTGTCAGAAATCTAATGCCCAAACTTAAAAATTTTTTTAACGTGTATTTATTACTGAGAGACAGACACAGAGTGTGAGCGGGGGAGGGGCAGAGAGAGAGGGAGGCACAGAATCTGACGGAGGCTCCAGGCTCTGACCTGTCGGCACAGAGCCCACTGTGGGGCTTGAACTCACAAACTGCGAGATGATGACCTCAGCTGAAGTCGGATGCTCAACCGACTGAGCCACCCCAGGTACCCCTAATGCCCAAACTTGTGTAGGAATCCTAAAACCATAGGCTGTGAGAGCTGTAAGGAATCTGGAAATCATTCCATCCAACCTACACATTTAACAGATGAAGAGCTACAGGCACCAGGTGCTGTTTCATACAGCGTAGGCTTTAGAACTGGAAAATTCTTCTAAGGCAATTGAGTACAATCGTGAATATGGATTGAGCTTAACACTTTGTGTTACCTGTGCATGAACAGAGTCTGTGTCCAAGTCCCAACCCATCCTAGGAAAATACTCTGTGGCCTTGGCATGGGTTCCTGTTTCAGATTCAACAGATTTAAAAAAAAAAATTAAAAAAAAATTTAAATGTATTTATTTTTGAGAGAGAGAGAGAGACAGACAGACAGAGCACGAGCAGAGGAGGGATAGAGAGAGAGGGAGACAGAGCATTCAAAGCAGGCTCCAGGCTCTGAGCTGTCAGCACACAGCCAGAAGCAGGGCTTGAACTCGCAAACTGCAAAATCGTAACCTGAGCCGAAGTCAGATGCTTAACCCACTGAGCCACCCAGGCACCCCCAGATTCAACAGATTTTTGATGTGTACTTTCCCTGAGCCCGTAACTGTGCCAGGTAGGTCTTCTCCTCCCAGTACCTATTTTATTGGTATAGAAATTGAGTCTTAGCCTGAGGGCAAGTGACATTCACAGAGTCACTCACTGTAGTTGGTACAGTGGGTTGATAATGACCCCCACACCAGATACGTCTGAGTTCTAACTCCCAGAACCTATGTATGTGATCTTACTTGGGGGGAAAAAGTTATTTGTAGATGTACTTAAGAATCTCAAGATGAGGTGATCCTGGATTTAGGGTGAGCTCTAAATCCAGTGATAGGTATTTCTCTAAGATGTAGAGGGAGTTTTGAAACACAGAGACAGAGGAGAAGGCCACAGGAAGTCAGGCAGAGGTGAGTGATGTAGCCAGCAGAAGCTGGAAGAGGCCAGGAAAGATTCTCCCCTAGAGGCTCCAGAGAGAATGCAGCCCTGCTTACATCTTCATTTCAGACTTTGGGCCTCCAGAACTTGTGTGAGAGAATAAATTGTTGTAGTCTGAAACTGCCAACGTTGTGGTAGTTTGTTAGGACGGCCCTGGGAAACTCCTCCATCTGTCTGGGATATGGTGGAAAGGGCTCTAAGCCAGGGTAGCTGACTCAAGATTGGTTCTCTCAGTCCATCTCAGAGCCCTTCTTGCCCAAAGGCCTGCAAGTAGGAAGCAGCTGCCTGGTCTGCAGCCTGTAATCACACCTGGCAGGAGATAGTATGTCCCACATATATACCGTCCCTGGTTCTCAGGCCTGTCCAGCTTCACAGTAGGTTTGGGGGCCCTGGAACAAGAGAGAGAAGTGGTCAGTGACAGGAACAGCAACATCTCTTGCCTGGGCTTTTACTTCAGCTTCTAAACTGACTGGAAGTACCTGCTTGCAACCACTTCCTGTCTAACCCAACTTAGATCCTGCTGGTCTCAGACACTACTTACTGATACACAGCCATCCAAGCAAGGACGCAAAAGCTGGAAACTTCATTTCCTACACTGCTTACCCTGGGTGTGGGTGTGGGTGTGGGGGTGGGGGGTCTCAGTTGGATTCCACCAGGGAGAGATCTTTTAAGGCATGAGATCTGGGAAGCCACAAGCCTCCAGCAACTCAGGATAGGTGTTGATAGAGGTGTCAGCCATTGGCAGGTATAGGGTTGTGCCTGGGTGCTCAACAAATGAGCACTCCCTATGGGGCCATTGGCAGCCAGAACTAGAGACACTATCCTTCCTGTGATCCCTATACTTAGGGATTTCCTGAAGAGAACTTTCCATTCCCCCAGCCTCCTAATGGTTGTGTAAAGGTCCAGTTGTACAAAAACTCTATTTGCTTGACATATCCAGCATGGACCCTCATTTTCTGTTGGAGCCTTGAAAAGAGGCATTGATCTTCTGGAGATGAATATTTTCTCGTGTCTCAGTTCTTCTTAAAAGCAGCACATAGCTGGGCACATAACTTAGCTGTTGGTGTAGGTGGTGAAGGAAACACTCCTGAAAAGTGGATAAAGAATTGGGAGGCACAAGTTTGAAATGAGACAGAGGGCTCCACTGAGAGTCCCAGGGCCTAGCAACACTACTCTGGATGCGCAAAGTCCCAGGGTGGAAATAAATGCTAAGATCCTTTGGGAATACGGCCTCTTGCACTTTCCCGTAAAACTTTCCATGAGGACCTCACCAAAGGCAAAGTCCATTGCAAGTAAGACAGGAGAATCCTCCCCCAACTCTAAGGCTAAATGAATGGTCAAGAAGCACATTAAATCGGGTACTTATGGCTGTGCCCCCAGCAAAAGTGAGATGGGGCTTTAATTCTTGCCTATCTAGTTAAAACCTACAGTAGGGGACAGACAGCCTTTTATAGCATGAACAGGACTTTCTCTGAAGCTCTGAGTTCTATTGTTTTCCTCCTATCCTTTCTTTTTACTTCTTGCTGGAGGCTGAAACTCACAAATACAACAAGGTGAAAATTAGGGAAGTGATCATGGCCAGTTGCACCTTGGAAGGTGTAGTTTTCCCCAGTGGAGTACTATAGGTGGGCTGGGATGCTCCTGTTGGTGGGATTTTCATGTACCGCATCTTTTCACAGGGTCGGACAACCACACAGGGATCATAGAGATCAACCACTGTCTTTCTGAATCTAATCACAGTTCATGATAATAACCGCTAACATTTATTGAGAGCTTAGTATTTGCTGGGCATTCTTCCTAGGGGTCTACAAACTATAGCCCAAGGGCTGCCTCAGCCACCTGTTTTGTCAGGATTTATTGGAACGCGGCGTCATTCATTTGTTTATTGTCTGTGGCTGCTGTCATGCTCTCTGTAGAGTCGAGTCATTGTGACAAAGACTGGGCTATAAAGCCTAAAATATTGCTTGTCTGGTATGGAAAAAGTTGGTCAGCCTCTCTTCTGAGTCATTATGTATATATTAAAAATATTTTTGAGAGAGAGGCAGAGAGAGAAGGAGACAGAGAATCCCACGCAGGCTTTTTGCTGTCAGCGTAGAGCCCTACACGGGGTTCAAACCCACAAACTATGAGATCATGACCGGAGCCGAAATCAAGAGTCAGATGCTTAACCGACTGAGCCACCCAGGCACTCCTGAACCATTGCGTATATTACCTCAGTTAATATTGATGGTGATCTTGGGAGGCTGGTATTTTCATTATGCCCATTTTGCAGACTGGGAAACAGAGACATGGTGAGTCTAAGTAATTTGCCTAACGATGCAGGAAGTAGGAAGTGTCAGAGCTGGGGTTTGCCTGCATGCTGGGTCCAGGGCCTCCGTCTTTGTTGTCATATTATGCCCCAAGCACAAATCCACAGGACAAAAGATTTTTCCCAACCTTAGGAATCAGGGTGGTAAGTGTGTCAATCGACTTGCTTCCCAAGTAGGGGAGATCCAGGCCAGGGCCTTTGATAGACAAGGATCAGCCTACTCTCCTTGTTCCATTAGCAGAGAGTGAGAAGTAGGAGTCTTTGCTGTTCAGAAGGGAATTGGTTGAGACTCGGGAAATTTAGTGCAGCCTCGTGACCTACACTGTAAAAATGATGCAGTATCGGAAATGCATGGGCTCAGAAAATACACCATTCATAGGTTCTTCCTGGGGAAATAATCACTGAAAAGGTACTTCAGAGCATGGAAAGATGAGCTAAAAATCAGGAACTCAAAATGAGGAAATTACAGGATGAAAGGCTGGTGAGCATCCCTGGGGGGCCATCTACAGAAGTCCTATTCAACTTGCTCCAAGGCTCTCGAGGAGAATTTTCATCTCGACAAACTGTCTCTGATTAAGTACCTTGACTGTTGTGTTCACAGCTGTATTCCCAGGACCTACAACAGTGCCTGGCGCATAACCCGCTCGATATACATTTGTTGTAGAACAAACTGGCGACATCACTGCATAGGCAGCCCCACGGAAGGGAGGCTCCTGCTCTCCCAGTGGCCCTTAGGTGTAGCTTCAGAGCAGACAAGTTCACTATAAATTGTAATCCCTCATTAAAGCCTCTCCTTCAGGAGGAGTTTACCAGGCAAGGTCCCAAGCCCAATTAAATGCCACAACTACTTAGAAAGCAGCTAACCCATGCCAGGAAATGTGACTATAAGGAAACATCTCAAGGTCCTCCTGTGGTTGCCTCTCTGTGGTGGGTAATTTTTCCACTTCCTTCTACTTTTCTGGCTTTTGTTTTTGTTTTTTTTTCCCCTCCAGGTAGCATTTTATAATGAAAAACAATACTACAACACATTTCCAAATTTGATGTTTGGTTATTTCTGCAGAAATCCTCCCAAGTGATTGCCTTAGACACCTCTTTGGGCAGTGAGCACAGTAAGGCTATGGAAAAGTGGTTATCAGTTGAATTGTATCTGCCCTCTCCCATTCATATGTTGAAGTCCTAACCCCCTAGTAGCTCAGAATGTGACCTTATTTGGAAGTAGGGCCACTGCAGATGTTAAGTAGTTATAATGAGCCATACTGGAGTAGATGGGCCCCTAACCTAATCTGGCAGGTGTCTTTATAAGGAGGAGATTTGGAGACAGACACACACAGGGAGAAGGCAGAAGTTGGGGTGATGCTTCTACAGGATAAGGAACACCAAAGATCACCAGCAAAGCACCAGAAATGGGGGGAGAGCCATGGCATGGATTCTCCTTCGCAGTCCTCAGAAGGAACCAGCCCTTTGAGCCAACATTTTGATCTCAGACTTTAGCTTTTAGGACTCTGAGACAGGAAATTTCTGTTGTTTGAACCACTCTGTTGGTGGTACTTTGTAACTGCAGCCCCCAGCGAAGGAATATAGAACTCATCACCCACTTGGCAGTTGTGATTCTTAGAGTCGCCTCTGCTTCATTATTTCAGCTTCTGCTTCTCTGTCTTTCCATCTGTGTTGGTGGAACTGAGCTGGGGTGGAGCTGACAAGGTTATTCTCATTGGCAGTGTGGAGTATAGATAGAATTCACTGGACTGGGGGGTTGCGCAGGATGGTAGGGAGGAGGGTAACTGGGGGAGAGGGCCGTTTGCGTTGTGGCCAGGGAGTCCAGAGTGGAGTCTGGCAGGGAAAGTGGGACCAGGGGAGGAGACTGGAGCTGGTACTGGGAGAAAGGTAAGACTGAAGTAGAGGGGTGCCTGGATGGCTCAGTTGGTGGGGAGTCCGACTTCGGCTCAGGTCACGATCTTGCAGTTCATGAGTTTGAGCCCCTCGTTGGGCTCTGTGCTGACAGCTCAGAGCCTGGAGCCTGTTTCTGATTCGTTTTCTCTCTCTCAAAAATCAATAAACATTAAAAAAAAAAAAAAAGACTGAAGTAGGAAAGCATACCTGCAGCTGACAGGCTTGGAAACGGGCTGAGAAGTGGAGAGGAGAGTGCACACAGTCAGGATGAAGGCTTCAGAGAGTTATTAGGAGGTTCTGGGGTTTGATTTCAAGATGCTCCAGTTGACAGCCACGGAGACATCCTGGTAGCTTCAAGGATTCAAGTAGGACTGAGAGACTCTACATGTGTGTTTGTACGAGATAGCATTTTCTCTCCAAGTATCCTCCTCCCACCTTGTGACCTGCATAGGCAGCCGTGTCCCCTCCCGTGGCAGTGAGTGCCCCTCCCGTGCTGGCCCACGAGGGCTAGTGCTCAGAGGCCGTCCCTGAAGGTGGGACTCGAAAGGCAATGTCATGCAGGTGGTTGAGGGCAGTGGTCAAGAGCCCAGACTCTGGACCCATTTACAGTGTTGTGACTCCCACAGGTGCCCTGTCCCTTCATGGGAAATGGAGAGAACATGCAGTGGACGAGAGCTGGCATAAGTCTCCCCAAATAGGCTGATGCCCTGGGAACCTCTTTGAAGAAAACTACTTCCTTTTTTTTTTTTTTTTTTTTTTTTAAAGTTCATTATTTGAGAGAAAGAGAGAGATAGCATTTGTGCGTGTGAGCCAGGGAGGGGCAGAGAGAGAGAATCCCAAGCAGGCTCCATGCTGTCAGTGCAGAGGCCGTCGTGGGGCTGGATCCCATGAACTGTGAGATCATGACCTGAGCTGAAATTGAGAGTTGGACGCTAAACTGACTGAGCAGCCCAGGTGCCCGAAAAAGTACCTCTCAAATGCACGTATATATCAGCATCACCTGGGGGCTTGTGAAACCGCCATAGCCTGGCTGGGTCCCACTCCAGAACTTATTCAGAAGGTCTCCGGTGGGGCCTGAGAATTTGCTTTTCTGTCAGGTTCCCAGGTGGTGCTGATGTAGCTAGTTCGGGAACCACATCTTGCAGAACCACTGGCAGCAAGAGATGCTCCTTGGGGTAAACTGCAAAGAGGCTTCCTGGTGCCTCTTGGAGTCACCCGTGTATGGAGAGTGACCCTGGGACCTCCATTTTCCTGCAGGTTTGTAGGGCCACCTGTCTGCCTCTCTGTTGCAGTCAGACATCGACAAGAGGGCCCAGGGTGCTGCCACTGATGCGGGTCATGACGGTCGATGTTTACATAGATCTCACCGTGTGCCAGGCACCGTTCTAAGCACTTACCTTATGTAAGCTCCTTGGATTCTCATTACAAACCTGTGGGGCAGGTGCCATTATTACCATCACCACTTTCATTTTATGGCTCAGAGAGTTTAAGCAACTTTTCCAGGGTCACATAGCTGGTAGCTGAGAGAGCTGGGACTTGATAGGGCAATCAGAACCCAGAGTCTGTGTTCTTATCCTACAGTATTCCACTGTCCCTGCAGAAGAAAGGAGGCAAGAAATGACCCTAGTGGTGTTGGCCAAGTTACTTGGACTCTCTTTGCCCTCGTTGTTACCTCAGGAAAGGAAATAGCTTTTCCCATTTCAGATGAAAGAGATACCTTTACGTTAAAGAAAAAAAAAAGCTGTCAGGATTAATTGGATAACAGCTGTCAAGTTCTTGTATCTCCTTAGAGGATGGGGAAAGAGGAAGAATAATTATTGTGCTATTTCTATGCAGACCCTAGTACATTTGGGGGAGTCAGTAAGTGTCTAATGATATTCTCGGTAATTGGCAATGATTGAAGGGGGGGTTTCAGAGGAGAGACCTTGCTGAGGTTAGGCAGCAGAGAGAGCCTTCCTGTCTGATGGTCAGTGACTAGAGTCTTCCTGCTTTTGAGAGGGGGGGAGCCTGTGGCCCAGGGTAGGAGGGGACCCCTGCAGGCGGGTGGGCACCATTGCCTGCCCTGGAGGGGTAAGGGAGGCACTACTTGTCTGGACCAAGTTTATGGACCCCGGGCAGTCACAGACCCAGTAAGACCAGTGTGACCCATGAATCAGCTGTATCTGTTTCATTTAGAAACTTGTCAGAAGTGCACATTCTTAGCCACCCCAAACCTACTGGGGGTGGGATCCAGCAGGCTTTCAATAGCTTTACTCCTAGTGCAGTCACCTTTTGGCTGTGTGACTTTGGGCAAGTCACTGTGAACCTCTCTGTATATCAAGTTCTTTGTCTATAAAACAAGGGTGAGAGGCTAGACAGGTGGTCTGTAAGGTACCTGGTCTGTATCTCCAATTCCTTCTCTTCTACAGGTTAGAGACTGTCTTTGTCTTGCTTCTTGGCTTTGAAACAAGCTATTGCTTCTGCAGGGAACATTCTTGCCACTCCCTCTCTATGTGTCTGGCTCCTGAGTAATCCTGGGCCTCAGTGTAAACTTTATTTGCTCCAGAGAGTTGCTTGTTTTTTTTTTTTTATACCTCCTCCCCTTAAATGGAGTCTGAGTTAGTGATCTGTCCACGTATACACCCTGTCACCGAACTCCTCACCCCCCACCCCTGACACTGCCTCTTACATGTCTGTAATGTGCACAGGGGCAAAAACTCATGCTGACTGCTGTTTCTCTGGAGTGTCGGGACACATAGTGGGTGCATAAGTAATATCTGAGGGTAGAACCAATTTCATCCAATTTTTTATTTAAAAAATATTTTTTTATGTGTATTTACTTTTGAGAGAGAGAGAGGGCACAAGCAGGGGAGGAGCGGGGGGGGGGGGCGTGGAGGGAGAGAGCCACAGGATCCGAAGCAGGTTCCAGGCTCTGAGCTGTCAGCACAGAGTCCGTCGCAGGGCTTGAACTCGTGAACGGCAAGATCATGATTTGAGGTGAAGTAGGATGCTTAACTGATTGAGCCACCCAGGTGCCCCTCATTCAATTTCTAAAAATCTTGGTTCTAGCAGAGTTTGTGAGGAAACCAGTGGAGGGGTTAGCCTTCATGCATGGATCCAGGTAGGGGAAACTGAGGCTAGAGATAGGAGCAAGTTGACTTAGGGATACCCTGGCAGGGAGAACAAGTGGAGAAAGTAAGCTCCAGTGATGGAGGATTTGAGGGGAGGATGCTGTGGAATTGGGGTGCGGACAACGTCTGTGTACGTCTCTGTGGGACAGAAGGGCCTGATACCGGCATTAGATAGCGTGATACCCTTACCACAGACAACCACGGTCTGGTCTTCCAGTAAAGAGCAAAATAACGTGATGGCGTCTAGCCAGCCCTCACGGCGAGGAATCTACCCTGGCATCACTGGGGCAGACATTTTGCAGGGCTCGTAGGAGCTCTTAACCTTCATTTATTGTATTTATTTATCACAGACAAGGTTAAGGACGACCTCTCTGAGAAGTAGGTGGACACTGTCTCCAGAAACAAAGCTCAAAACCATACACCTTCCCCACTGTTGACCTTGCCACTCAGTGGGCACGTGAGCAGGTTGCTGTCAGGGTTGGACCCAGTTGTGACAGGGGAGATAAAAGTGTCAGGTGAGGGGAAGGTGGGCTTGAATGCTTCGTGTTTCTTCAAGCCCTGGTATTTTAAAGCCTGGGAAATAATAGCAGTGACCCAATTTAGTAACGCGAAGCCAAGACAGCACTATTTTAACAGGCTTAGTCATCTCTTCGCTTTGCTTTTTTTTCCCCCCTCCATTTCCATTTGTGTCTTTTCCTATTGCAAATATACGAGGTAATAATCCCGTATTTTCCATGGAGCGTGGCAAACATACTATATATAAGACACAGTTGAACATTCTGTGAGTGTAATTGGAGCATAAATGTAACTAATCAAAATATTATCATGCCAATGGATGTGTGAAGACTTTGGAGATTTAAAAAATATATATATATATTTTAGTTCCATGTCATTTCAATTTAAGAGATTTAGAGCTGCAGAAGCAAAGGACTCAGCCCAATGAATGTCAGGAACAATTTGGGGTCTGACAGTGTTACAGGCAGCACTGTTGTTCTCTTTACTCTTAATATGGCAGCAGCCTGACAACTGATTTCCTTTTTGTTCTTTCCTCCCACTCTCTGCCCCTCTTTGTGCCTGTGCCTGCTCCTAGGGCAAGGCTGACTAACCCTGGGGAGTGTGAGATCCCTCCTTGCACCAAACGTAACACACCTGCTTGTGTGGAGCCTAAGAGCTGAAGGATGGGTAGGGTTTCCTTTGTTTGAGTCTTGGCTCTGCTACTCACTGTGTGGCTTTAGAAAAGGTACCTGATCTCTCTGTGCCCCAGTGTTTTCATTTGTATGGAAAGGGTAACAGAAGCAACTACTGACAAGGCTGCAATTAGAGTTGAATGTGCACGAGTAAAATGGGAGAGTTTGTGTTTGCTGCTGTTGCTGTTTGGTAGCAGGTGTGTCTGAGGGAAGGGAATTGCTGTGGGAACAGAAAAATCACTGTGTTTCTTTATAGAAACAAGACCCGAGGAAAAGTGCCTTTCCTCCTTCAACCCCACTCTAGAAGGAGCCTAAAATCCAAGCCAGTCCTGGCTCCTTGCCCACCTACACCTAGCGACTGTAAAACTTGTGGGGGAGGGGAACAGACTCTGCCCGCACACCCCTGTTCCAGGTGAAGAAATGGAGAGAAAATTCTTGGCTCCCAGAGGCACCATGTGACTAAAACAGTTGCACAGGAAGGGGTGGGAATCTGAAGGGAGAATGGCGTTATATGCCCTTCAGTTCTGTCTTTACCTTGCTCAAAGAGTTGTGATACTTCCCACATCAAAAAGCAACGAGAACAGAGCCTGTGTCTCACCCTTCCTGTAAACAGAGTTCTCACTGGGTCATGGCATTGGGTTCCATTGTCTTCCCTACAGTAACGTTTATTTTTCCTGCCGCCATGTTGAGCTATGCTGAGATGTTGGGGGAGGAGAGATGTGAGGTTGTCAAAGGGGGTAGCCCGGGTCCTGGGGTGCCCCATAGTGTTTTACATAGGCCTGTCCTCATCACAAGATTATGGTAAGGTCTAGAAGGGGAATGTTGGGTGGGGGTTTTGTTTTTGTTTGGGGAGTGAAGGGATGAGAAGTAATTAAGGGGGTTGTGCATGGCTGGGATTTTATTCTGCTTTGTTGCCATGTCTTTGTCCTGTCCTCCCCTCTCTCCCTGCTCAGTGTTGTTTTCCCCACCTGTATTTCTCCTGCTTTACCACCTCTGTCTCCCACTCCTTGTGCCCCTCCTCCCTCATCTTCCTGGCTGTGTACTCACTACTCACGTGCTTCCTTCTTCCTTTCCTTCTGCCTCCTCTCCCTCCCTTCCTACTCTTTTCTCTCCCTCTTCCCCTCTGCTTTCATCATTTCCTCAGGAATGGGGAAGGAATGCAGGCAGCCCAGGTACCTGGTCTTTGGGGAGAGAGGCCCATGGATAGACCCCCTTCAGCAGTGCCTTCAAATCCACTGACTGGGCCTAATTCTGTTTTTAAACGACATCATCCATACCTACATGGGTTATCAGATAGCTGTTTCTTGGAAAATTGCCTTAACAAATTTGCATATGAAATGCTTAAACCCTAACTTCTTGGTCTGAACGAATGATTGCAGAAATAGTTATTACTTGTTCACACAAATTGACTCTGGCAAAATGTTCACAATGCTCACTTCCTTTGAAACTTCAGGAGGTTATTTTCTTTGTTTTAAATAGATATTATGTATCCATTAAGCTGTAATTAATCCCTCCTCCCCATTTTCTGGTATATTAGAAAAGAAGCAAGTTTCTTTCCCCCTTTTTTTTTTGACACCTGATAATTAGATTGCTTTCATTGATAATATGGATGATGTTGAATGCTATGTTTGCTATTTTGGCTATTTTAAATTGTTATGTTTATGATTGGCTTGATCATTAGTTTTCATGATACTGTTGGTAGAACTATACTTCTCTTCCATGTATCTTTCCTTACTTTATGGTGCATTTGTGTCTTTTGACATTTTGGTGCCCCCTGCCCTTTATATTGTGACCAGACAGCTAAACTTGAACATTCTGGACTTCTAAATGAAGCCTTGTCCAGAAAGATGTGATAGAGCCAAGTATAGGGCCAACAATGCGGGAATAAACATCCTCTGGGCATTAGTGAAATCCACTGAGAGAAGGTGACATTTAAGTGGTTTAGTAAAGGACCATAGCTGGGCTGGGCTGTGTGCGTTTCAGGAACAACACCCCCTGAGCAAAAACCCAGAAGCAGGGAAGTCTGCAGTGTGTGTTAGTTTCTTATTGTTGCTGTAACAAATCACCTCAAATTTAGTGGCTAAAAATAACACAGAGGTGGGGTTTTTTTGTTGTTTGTTTGTTTTTCTCTAGTTGAGGTGATCAGAAGTCCTAAGTGGGTTGCCCCTGGCTAAAGGTGTCTTTAGGGCTGTGTTCCTCCCTGGAGGCCCTAGGGGACAATATATTGTCTAGCTCTTGGGGGCGGGGCAGGGGGGCTTCTGCATTTCTTGGTTCCTGGCTCTTCCATCTTCAATGCCAACAGCATAGCACCTTCAAATCCCTCTCTGATTCTGCCTTTTCTGTCTCTCTTGTCCAGAATAATCTGCCCCTATCTTAGGGTCATCTGATTGGCAATCTTAATTTCATCTGAAATTTTAATTCCCCTTTGCTATGTAAGGTAACATTTTCACGGGTTCTGGAGACCAGAATATGGCTGCTGTTTTCCTCACCACGGAGTGGATGTGGGCTGTGTAGGCAAACGATTTTCTCTCTCTTCCTCAGTGTTCCTTGCTTTAAAACAGGGATAGCATGGTACCACTTCATTGGGATGCCCAAAGATGCTAAGAGAAGTGCCTGGGACATACTAAGTTCTCAATGAACATTTAGTAATGTTAAACATAAATTGCACTGGGCACACGGACATCTGCTACTGGCTGTCTATTATGAAATTAGCATTATTGAGTCAGGTCCAGTTTTTCTTTTCTTTTCTTTTTTTATAACATTTATTCACTTTTTAAGAGACCCAGAGAGACAGTGTGAGTGGGGGAAGGACAGAGAGAGAGAGAGGGAGACACAGAATCCAAAGCAGGCTCCAGGCTCTGAGCTGTCAGCGCAGAGCCCGACACAGGGCTCGAACTCATGAACTCTGAGATCATGACCTGAGCCTAAGGTGGATTTAGGAGCCGACCTGGAGCTCAGTTGGCTTAACCGACTGAGCCACCCAGGCGCCCCCAGTTTTGAAAAACTGTGTACTGAAAACAGACAAAAAAGTTTGACAGGGAGCTTTCATTTTCCCATTTTCTCGATGAGAACATTGAGGCCCAGTGAGTTTTCATGACTTGCTCAAAGTCACACGACTAAGAAACAGCAGAAGTGGGACTGAAACCCAGCACGTGCTTCATGTCACCACAGCTGCCTTGGCTCCGGGCAGCATTTGGGTCCCTGCTGCCATCCTCTCCCTTCACGTAGATGCTGGCGCTGGAAGCTGGCGGGGCCACCTGTCTGCAGGGACAGCTCTGAGCTCTCGGAGCCCCAGGCCCTCAGCTGCCAGTCGCCTGAGCACACTCATGTAATCTTAATGAACAATGTGCAAAGCCATTAAAAACTCAATTAGGGCTTTCTTTTTACTGCCGACGTGAGGAAATGCAATCCTGAGGTGCTCATGTGTAAACACAATAGCCGCCATCTGCTATGGAGAAGCCTTTTGCCTCCAAAAAGGGGATCTGTGTTGCAGACACATCAATAACGGGGCGCGTATCAAGGCATTATTATGCACGAAGGGGAAAAATGCAAAATTTATGGCCAGCCGGAGAGTACTTCCTGGTTTAATTCCACAATTTTCGGTGCTATGTATAATAACTATGAGGAAACTAATGCTGTTTTATGTTCCTTATCACGTCAGTAGATTTTTGGGGGGGGGGGAAGGGAAAAGAATATATTTACAGTCTTCCCTTTCTTGTTTCTGACTGATCTTGGCGTAATGACTGGCTCATTTTTGATCTCCGGGAAACTGACAGCCCTGGGATGATATTAATTAAGCCAACCTGTTGATCAAAGGGGGCCCCCACTGAGCTGCTGGTAGAGGAGGGTTTTCAGTCCTTAACAGTCTCTAAAACGGCAGGCCTGGGCTCAACTCAGATATGGCTTCCTTCCTTTGTGGAGGATGTGGTCAGAGCTCTGTAAGGTGGGCTATGAGGTGTTTTTACGGCTCTTCCCAAAGACACTATGCTTGCATTGCTGAATATTCTGGCTTCCAGTCCCTGTGCCTTTGCACATGCTGTTCCCTCTCTTTGAAATGCCTTCCCCAATTACCATCAGGCACACATCCACGAAAGGGAAACTGACGGGGAAAGAGAAGAGGCCCATATAGACCTTATGTGGGGATGTAAGCTCTCTGCCTTCTGGGATCTCTTCACACATAATGTGGCTGAGGATATTCCTGGGGAAGGGGTGCCGGGAGAGAAGAAACTGAGCCTTGTGCCATGAGGATGTGAGAATACTCAGGTGCGTCCTGCGGACTGGAGGAAGCCTGTTGGCAGGGATTGACCGCAGGGCTGCTGTGGAGGAGAAAATCCATCCCAGGGGATGATGCCAAAGTGGAATTAAGGGGGTAGTGCTGCTGGGTGAGCCTCACCCTGTTTGTTGGAGGAGGTGGGGGGGACCATGTAAGTTTGCAGAAGAAGCTATCTCTTGAACCTTACTGACTTTGGAGCTTAAGCATCTCTTTTGTGGGTCCCCCGAGAGTGTGCCTCAGCCGAGACACTGCAAGGACCTGCCCAATCCTTGAGCCGAGGACTATTCAAGAGAGCTGTGCCAGAAGTGCGGGGTGGTGGGGGGGGGGGAGGACAAGGGGATTGGCATCATTAATTTAGTCAGCAGTGAGCACCTGCCTTGAGGACTTGGAGAAATACACGGGGGAGGATTGCAAGGAGCTGGGGTTTGTTCAGGTACATGCAGGGCGTAAAGCTGGCCAGATTCCACTACCAGGGTTCAGAGTGCACTCACGGGCTGACGAAGTTTCACATTCTTCACACTTGGGCTCTGCATAGCCCACAACTAGAAGACACCCCAGCTCCCCTCGCTGAGTTCATCACCCTTCTCTCTGCATTATTACCACGTCTCTGCCCTGCTCCAGAGCTGTCCTTCTAGATACGTGAGGCTAGGTTTCCTGGGAAAGAGGGCATCTGGTGTTTTCTGTTCCCGTAGAGGAAGGTAGGCTGTGTTTCAAAATGGGGTAGTTACCCAAATGTAGGAAGGGAGTTCAGATATTGGGTGGCCAAACCACAGGGAAAGTTTCTCCAGCTCATCAGTCTGATTAACCTGGAGGAGGTAACCATGCAGGGCTGGTATCTTAGGAGCAGTGTATGACCATGATGTTCATACTGGCCAGCAGCCCTGATGAGTCTCCACTGCTAAGGATGGACCTTCCCTGGTTATAGCCCCAAACCTTTTTCTTTTTTGTCCAAATTGGGAGCCAAATGATAAGACCTTATGTTTTACTTTTTACATCATACTTCCTTACTAATTGATGACAGGGTCCACTAGTGCAAGGAATCTTCTATACCCCACGAGAGAGCTCAGATTCCCCCCCAGGATACCTGCCCATTACACAATGTACGCCGGCTGGCTCCAAATGGGTCTGTCGTCCTGTGTCTCTGGTTCACTGGCTTGGGAATACATATGTGTTCATGTTAATGTAAAATGATGACAAAAAAATGGTCCTCCAAAGATGACCATGTCCTAATCCCTGGAACCTGTGCCTGTGTTCCCTTTCTGGGCAAAAGAGATTTGCAGATGTGTTTAAGATACTTAAATGGAGAGATTATTCTGCGTTGTCTGGGTATACCCAGTGTGTGAGAGTTCTTATAAGAGGGAGGCAGGAGCATCAAAATCAGAAACAGGAGAGGTGACAGTGGAGCTTGAGGTTGGAGTGATGTCCTTTGGAGATGGAGGGGCCAGGAGCCAGGGAGTGTAGTCTAAACGTGGGACAAGACAAGGAAACAGATTATCATCTGAAGTTCCTAGAATGAAAGAAGCCTCCCTACACTTTGATTTTAGACTTCTGGCCTTCAGAACCATAAAAGAATAAATTTGTGTTCAATTAAGCTATGGAGTTTATGGTAATTAGTTACAGCAGCCATAGGACACTAAACCAGGATCTGAGTCTATTGTCCCCTGGTGTTCCACCTACTTGACCATTGGGCCTCTGTCCTCATAAGGCTGCCCCTGGTCATGAGTTTAAGATCAGTTGCACTGGGTTCTTCTGTTGCCAAGCTTCTTTCTGGGCTCCTCAGGGACACCCACTGTTGCGGCTGTGGGTGCCTCCCCCCCAAAGTGGTGCAGACTCCTTCCCTCCTGCTGGGTCTGCCACCTGCTGATGCTGACTTTTCACCATCCCCTTCTGTCACTTGGACCCCAGAGCAGCACTGCTCATTCCTCCAGTTTCACCAAGACCTTCATGAGCAGGACTCCATCCTGTTATACCTTACTGGTCTGTGTACCTTCCCTCCTTTGCCAATAGGCTGGGTGGGGTGTGGTGGGGTGGGCAGCCATCATTTTTTTTTTTTCTAATATATATTTTTCAATATGCTTGTCTGTTTCTGTGAGCCTTGCACCTTGCACACCTTTCTGTCTAGTCTAAAGGCTGGGGCATGCATATCAAGTCCTCAAAATAGACATGAGGGGCCAGGGTGGTAGTGGTACCGTGACCTTGACCAGACTCACATCCAGCTTACCTTAATGAAGATCCAGGATATTTCTTGCTTTTTTAAGAATTCGTTCTCAGAGTCGATTCTTTTTCTTTTTTCTTTGTGCCTCTGTTGACACTAGGATACTGCTTTCTGTGATGTCCCTACTTTGTGTGTCATCCTATCCCCTTAAACAAAGGGACTTGTGGGAAGTAAGGGTTCTATGGAGGTGCCAAAACAATAATGCTAGCTGTGGAAATAAACTTCAAAATTTCGATGCCTTAATAACCCAATAACAGTTTATTCCTTGTTTTCTTAAAGCCAAAATGAGTGTTTCTAATAGGTGGGTAGCCTTCCTGATGGTCATGGTCATTCAGGGAACCAGGCTCCTTTTACTGTGTTCCATTTCTCGTGGAATTCTCTGAATCCTATGCTTTCAGCTAGCTGGTGGATGGGAGAGACAAGGGAGAGGTGATTCTCACACCTCATTGTGCATACAGATCACCTGTGGATCTTGATAAAAATGCAGATTTGGATTTAGAAGGCCTGGTGTGGGGCCCGAGATTCTGTATTTTTTTTAATGTTTATTTATTTTTGATAGCCACAGAGTGCGAGCAGGGGAGGGGCAAAGAGGGGGAGCGAGAGGGAGACACAGAATCTGAAGCAGATTCCAGGCTCTGAGCTGTCAGCACAGAGCCCAACACGTGAACCATGAGATCATGACCTGAGCTGAAGTTGGACACTTAACCTACTGAGCCACCCAGGTGGCCCAAGATTCTGCATTTCTTACAAACTCGCAGGTGATGGTGATGCTGTGGGTTGACGGACCATCCTTTGGGGGACAAGCTAATGGAGGGTGGGGCAGTGGAAGTAGGGTTGGGGGGAGGGAGGTGGCTTTTACGAACCAAGCCTCCATGTGCCAAGTGGCACACTTCCATACTTGGGCCCCATTGGCTAGAACCCAGTTGTGTGGCCCCACCAATCTCTAAAAAGGAGGCTGGGGGATGCAGTCCAGCTCTGTGCCCAGGACAAAGAGGACAGGTGTGTTAACGAACCAGGAATCTCTCCAAATGGAGGGTAGATAGAAGGCCAAACACTTTCAGCACCTCTGCCTTGTGGGAGGTGGAGCCTCGTCTGTCTGCAGTCACGGGGACAGCAGGATAGAGAGATGCTCTAGGGTCATGGAGGTGGATGTATGTTACGTGGCTCTGCCTCTTCCATGAGCTTGCTCACCACCGGAGCTGGGATGAAGAAGTAGAAGCCTGAGCTGGTGAAAGGGAAATGCTTCCGACTCTTTCTGCTGCGGATTATATGCATCCTGGTGTGGATTGGCAGGACAGGAGCTGAAATGCCCACAGGGGTGCTATGGGATTCTTAGTGGAGAGAGCCAGGCACTGCTTGCTTCATAGGCTGCCGTCCCTACACATAGCTGTGCCACAGCTCTGTGGCAGGTGCAGTCTGCTTCATGGGGCTTGTGAGGCATCACTCATCTATCCCTGGGAAACCTTCTGGAACCCTGTGGCATGTAGGTCAACAAATACAGGCATGTTTGCTAGCTCAGTCTTCTTTCTGTGCTCAGTTTCCCCCTTGCCATGGTTCTTTCTTTGCTGCCTCACTGGGGAGGTTGTGATAATTAGAGATAATACATCTGCCCAGGGACATCTCTCCACTTACCCTGTGTTAGCACCAGGCCGTAAACAAGGAGACTTGATTCTCTTGGAAACATGGAGGGGTTGGGGAGACGTGGCCTCTGTGCTACTTTCAGTGGCTCCTGTCCCAGGAGGCAGGGAGTTTTCTGATTGGTGGGATAGTGAAAGTCTGATAGCTCTAGGTTCCTGTTTCTCTGTCTTAGTCACCTTGCTTCTTGTTGGCTCATTTTCGGGATAGGCCTTCCCATTGACCCTAAGTGGCCATCTCTCCAGGATAGCTCCAGGCTTAGGGATCTGGGTGGAGTCAGAAGGAGGGAGCCCACGACCATCCACCTGCTTTGTGTGCTCGTGCAGAGAAGATAATGCAGAAGCCTGATTTGGCCTCAAGTCCAAGTTACTTTCTCTAATCCAGTTTTGTGAATAATAAAATAGGAATTTTGAACTCTATCTGTCCTGTGTGAAATTAAGTTTCTTTTTTGTTTTCTTTTGAGAGAGAGAGAGAGAGTGAGAGAGAGTGAGAGAGAGTGAGAGCAAGCGCAAGAGGGGGAAGGGCAGAGAGAGGGAGAGAGGGAGAATTCCAAGTATGCTCTGTGCCATCAGCACAGAGCCCAATGTGGGGCTTGAACTGACAAACGTGAGATCATGACCTGAGCCAAAATCAAGAGCCAGACGCCCAACCGACTGAGCCACCCAGGCATCCCTGTCCCGTGTCTATTTTTAAATTCATGCAGAATCCAAGGAGTATGGGCTTTGAATGCTTGGTACCCCCTAGAATCCCAATGAGCAACAGTGCCCAGTACTTATTAGCTGGCAGCTCCAATCTTCTGGGTTTTACGGTGCATGAATAAGGCTGCTTCCTAAAGTGGCTTACCTCAGTTGGGAATAAGCAGTCTTAAGGTTTCATTCTGAATTGAAGATTTTAGTGGTTAAAATGAGATTTCAAAGCAACAATGTTTTTCTAGGTAGGAGTCTTCGTCCCAGAATCCTGAGTTGATCTCCTGTGTTTTATGATGTAGTTTATTTCATAGCATCATGGGACTTTAAGTCACAGAGTTCAGCCCTAGCAGTTGATGGTGAAATTTCCTTAGACATCTCTTCACCTGTCCAGGCTCTGTTTAGCCACCTGTAGTGGCCAGGAACTATGTCTCCAGGGCCTTTGTTAGAAGGCCCTTTAAATGGAAATTTGCCTCCTGTGGTTTCTTTCATAGATCTGCCTCTCTAGCACCTTTATCAATTAGCAATTGCCACAGTAATGCTGCACAGCAAAAGAAGAGGAAACTCAGCGGCAAACAGCAGTGAGCATTTACTCTCACACTCGTGGGTCTGAGCATTGATTGTGGACTGGCAGATCTGGGTTGGGGTATTGACTGTGTGGCTGTGCTTCTAGCTACGGTGTGGGGATGGCTTGGTTCTTCAGTGCTGGCTGAGCTCAGTTCTTGACCCCACATGTCAGTTCTTAATCCTCAGCTAAAAGAGGCAGCAGCTAGCTGGGGCAGTCTTCTCCTGAAAGACGGTGATCGTGCAAGAGGGCGAGTGTAGCTAGGCATATGCACACTTCAAGCCTCTGCCTGATTCAGTGTGTTGACATCCTGTTGACCAAAGCAGGTGCGGCCCAAAGTCAAGGTTGGGGATATGGCCTCTGCCTCTTCTGGGAGGCCCGGGACATGAATCCACAGTGGGTTGAAGAACTATAGAAACAACCATTTAATCTGTCAAAGCAACTCCAAAGACGCTCCCTTCCTTTCTCTGGGCAGTCATCCTGCCTAATGCTTGAAAACAGTAGTTATGTCTTCTGCACAGAGTAAGTGTGTAAATGTGGAGTTGGAGAGAATCTGGGTCTCCTCCATCCTTCCCTGTCTGAGGGCCTGGGGCAAGTCATTCAGTCTTTAAATAGAATGAAAATCCTCTACTTCCCAGGCTCATTCTGAAAATTAAATTGAATAACATATTAAAAAGATACCAGGCATCACATTGGTTCTCCTGAAGTGCTTAGGAATTATTACTTACCCTCTATTCCAGGCCGGACATCTTCTAGTTGTCTCTCACTTTCTTTGGGGTCTTCCTTGCTTAACTGAATATATTCTATGTTTTATATGTCCTTCTGGGATACTTAGAATCATTCCTTGTGCTGAATGTAGTGTGAAGGGGTAGTTGTCAGTTATTCCTTGAACTGCATGCAAGGGTCCAAGCAGAATATGTTGGAAGGGCACTTCTTACATTGGAGACGTTTTGCATCCATTGAGACAGCCTGAGCTTGCATGAGGTTGCATTTCACATTTTGCACTTAGAGTTTGCACAGGTAGCTGTGTTCCTGGGGTTTTGTTCCATGTTTCCTTTGTGACCTGCTGCATGTGATGTTTCTTCTGTAAATTTATATATACTGTCTACTTTGTAGAAATATTCATACATGTTGCCATCTCTCGCTTTTTAAAAAAAATGTTTTTTGAGAGAGTGAGAGCGGCGAGCATGCATGCACGTGCAGGGGAGGAGCACAGAGAAAGGGAGAGGTAGAATCCCAGGCAGGCTCCATGCTGTCCGTGCAGAACCTGATGCGAGGCTCAGTCTCACAAACCCTGAGATTGTGATGCGAAACCAAGAGTTGGACACTCGACCAGCTGAGCCACGAGGTGCCCCCATGTTGCCATCTCTTAGTTTTTAAACTGCCTTGTTCAGTAGGTTTTCTAAATTCCCAGTTACAGAAGATGATACTCAGGTTGAAAGATAGGATATGGCTTCCTCAGGATCAATCAGAAGCTCCTAGAGTGACTTGATTTCTGGCCATTAGGTTTGTGGGTATGACTGATTATCAGAAGGATTTTCTTTTTCTCTCTTTGTCTCTACCTCCCACCCCCTTTGTGGGTCTCCAGGATCCTTCATGATGGTGAACAGCTCTGGGAGGGCCTCTGGCCAGAAGGCCCACCTTCTCCTGCCGACCCTGAAGGAGAATGACACCCACTGTATCGATTTCCATTACTACTTCTCCAGCCGTGATAGGTCCAGCCCAGGAGCCTTGAATGTCTATGTGAAGGTGAACGGCGGCCCCCAGGGGAACCCTGTCTGGAACGTGTCTGGGGTCGTCACCGAGGGCTGGGTGAAGGCAGAGCTTGCCATCAGCACCTTCTGGCCACATTTCTACCAGGTATGGCATTTCATGGTTTGAGTTTTTAAAAAGTAATCGTATATATCTCTTGCCCTACCTAGAGTTGTTAGGCCAAGAAAGGACTTGCTTTACTCATTTGTGCAACTTGTATTTACTGAGCCTCTTCTAGCAAGGCCCTGCAGGTGCAGAGGCGATCCAGCGTGGCCCCTGCCTCCCTGGAAATCATGCTCAGGAAGAGGAGACTAATACATAAATAAGCAGTTACTGTAGTGTGGGACACAGTGGGCTCTCCGGGATGCTGAGGGAACAGAGACAGTGAAGTCTTTTATAAAGTAACTGCTTAAAGAGACCTGATGAGGGACATTCTGTTATTATCCCTATTTTATGGATGAAAAAATTGAGGTTCTGAGAGATGAGATAACTAGTCAAAAGATCACCCCTGAGGAATAGAGCATTTGGGGGAAAAGCAATTAGGAAGGCTTTCAGGCGGAGGTGGCAGCTAGGCTAAGTCTTGAAGGATGAATCAATAATTATTGAAAAAGGAAGGGAAAGGCATTTGAGTTGTCAGGGATGGTGCATGCCAGGGGCTGGAGGAGCGAGTGAGAGAGTTTTGCAGAGTTTGGAAACTCTCCCTTGTTTCAGGGTAGGTCGCAAAGGAAATACACAGGGAGCTAAGCTTGCAGAAGAGAGTTGGTCGTGGATGGCTTTGAATGCCAGGCCAAGGAGATTAAGTGTAATCTCTAGAGCAGTGCCACTCAAACTGTTGCAAGAGACCTTTTTTTCTTCTCAATTCACTGTGGCCCCGTGCTTTCATGACTAGTAAAAATGTCACAGCAGTGCCACAGTGCTGCAATAGTTTCTAAACACCTCTCCCACTTGCCCTATTTACCTCACTGCGGGCCGAGAATGCATGGGGAGTAGGCTGGCATCAGTCTGCAGAGCGTGCCTGGGGGAGCACAGCTCTGGGTCCGCTTGGCCTGGGACTCTTGAAAGCTTTTCTTTTTTTAAAACAACTGTATGCATTTAGGTACAATTTACATATCCTAGAATTTACCCACTGAAGTGTGCAATCCAGTGATTTTTAGTAAATCTAAGTTGTGCAGTCATCACCATAAACCAGTTTTAGAACATTTTCATCACCCCCGTAAATCCCTTCTGCCTATTTGCAGTTATCCCCATGCCTACTCTTGAAAGGTTTTAAGTAAGAAAGTGACATAGTCAAATCAGCATTTTGGAGAAATTTCTGTAGAGTCTGAAGCAGAAAATGGCCCCGAGGCTGGCAAGGTTAGTGGCTGGGAGCTCCTCAGGCATCCTTCAGTTCAACATCTATGGTATGTAGTCCCTTCAGATAGACTGTGCAGGCAGCTGCAAACAATATGGAAATGAGTGGAAGGATGTAGCTGTGTTCCAGTAAAACTTTATGTCTAAAAACAAGTGGTGGGCCAGATTGGACCTCCAGGCCATGGTTTGCTGAACCTTGATGCAGGTGATAAAGCTGAGGTTTAGAGATGGATACTGAAGTCCAAGGGCACACAGCAGATCATTGGAAAAGTTGGGGCCTGAATCTTGATGCCCAGGCCCAAGACTACCCCCTGTATAACTGAGTATAAAGTAAGTGTGTCTGTAAGTCCACGGATACCCCCAGTGAGGCCTTAGGACTCCAACTGGAAAACCTCTACGTAGGGCCTGATGTTAAATGGATTATAGGGTAGGGCCACAGATGCAAGTATAATGAGCAGGAAAAGTGACCCAGGTGAGGACAGTGCCACTGTTTGGCGATGCTCTTCGATGGGATACAGAGAGGGAAAAGGACATTTCTTGGATACCCTCTTTGTCCCAGCCCTGTGGTAAGCATATTGCCTCTAATTTATCTGTGTAGTAACTCCCTGTGTTGGGAAGGAGCAAGACTTGTGTTCTAGAGTAGGGCATATTATTGGTAAACTGAGGTTCCTATAATCCTGCGTAGGTCCTCTGGCTCCAAGCTCAGTTTCTTGCTTTTGGGGGAAAAAGCCCATTATGAGAATCTTCCACTCCCTAGCTGTGTAATGTTGGATGTATCCTGTCATCATTCCGAATCACTTGCTTTCATTTGTAAACTGGAGAGGGAAATCGGTACAATGGAGGGTTCTTCTGTGCATTGAATGAGATTGCATCTATATAAAATGACATGTCAGGCTTACAGTAGCCCTCAGTAATTATTGGAGGGAAGGGGGAAGAACAGAGGGGAGAACAGAAAAAGAGGAAGGGGGAACGATTTCTTCTTTGAAGAAATGGCCACTGTGGTTGAGTTCTGCTCTGTAAGCTCTGTACATCCCTGTGATAGGCAGCTTCATCTGGGAGAATTTTCTCATTTCCAACTTGTCGGCTACTACAGCATCATTACGTTACATTATATCCTCTGCTGTGAGCTTTGTGGTGAGAAGGCCACTAATGCACCAAAAGCAACAGTTTAGAACAGACACGTCTCCCCCACCACCTCAGACATGCATGTGCGCGCATGCGCGCGCGCACGCGCGCGCGCACACACACACACACACACACACACACACACACACACAACCACTAATAGTCCCATGGCCATACACACACACAGGGGCACACACAGGTGCACATACACCTGCATGCTCCCAGATTCAGCACCCACACATACATCCAGGGGAGAGAAGGGGAGATCTATCAAGAGATTCGAAGATACTTGCAAAGCGGATTTTAAAATTCATCGGACCCTAAGCTCCTGTCCTGCATGTATGATTCTGTGGACTAAATACAATTTTAGTTTTTAGCAGTGCTGGGACTCAGATCCTGATGGCTTGTGTATTCATTTATTAAAGTCATATTTCATAGTTGCAAAATTGACTTTTAGCTCTGTAATAAACACAGAAATTTCATCTTTCCTATTAGTGGGCTCTGTGGCACCAGCGTTTCAGCAGGGCCCGGGGTGAACTCTCCCCCCCTGCCTTCTAGCCCCACACCTGCCTCCTCTCAGGAGCTGGGGCTTATTAAAACTGCCTAAGCTACACTTTAAATCTCTGCCCCTTTGCAGGAGATACTAACTCTATTTTATGTTTTTAATGATTCTAAACTGTTCTATCCCAAGATTTAAAAAAAATGAGAACTTTTTATCAATTACCTGCTCACTGTGTTTTCTATCACCAGCCTAGGTGAAGTGGTCTTTTATTCATTGCTTATAATTGCTATGTAGACTCGTGAAATCTAGGACCTGCCTGGCTTGGATTCAACTGGACTTGAAGTCCAGTCTCTTTCTCAGGGATCTGTCACTCTCTAGGATTAGCAACTTCATGCACAGTTCAAGGGGGTGCGTCTCACAGAGGGGGCTGCTCTCACCCACCATTCACACTCTACCCCATCTCCTCTCTCCCACCTCCCCTTCTCTGCTGGACAGCAGATCCTACTCCTCATCTTAGCCAGGCCTCCTGGGGCTGGTGTGGGCGAGAGGCCCTCTTGATTTCGCCCTAAAGAATCCCTCTCCATGAAGATATATGTGGTCTTCTTCCTGTGAGGGGAGCTGGTAGCCAACATTTTTCTCTCTCATCTTTGGATAAAATGTTTGCAGCCCCTTGAAACTCTTGCTGTGCAGATTCTGTGCTCAAGGACCACCAAAAGGGAGGATAAAATGCCAGCTCTCTTAAACCATGTCCTGACATCTCCTCCCCCTCCCCTAACATGCACACAACCTGCGTTTTGGAGAGGTTGAGGATGATTCATCTCTGAGCCTCTCCTGGGAGATGATTTGCTGGCTTTTCCACAGCTTATGCATGGAGAGATGTTTATGCCTTTCCATATAAGCCCCAGGAGGTCTTTAAGGTTTTAGGGGCTGGGGCATGTGTAGTTGACCTTAGGTCCACATAGTGGCCTTAAGATTGAAGAATGTCCTGCAAAGAAGGTGGGTTTCCCGGCCTGAGCCTTGGGCTGCATCTCTGCCCCTCGGGGTCCCTGCTCCCTTACACTGACATGGAGTATTGCTAGGTGTTGGTAAGCCTCCTTCTGCCTGTCTTCCACCCCACTCTCCCTGCCTGCTATAAACAGACAGCACCAAAGTAGCCTTTACAATTCTTTACTCACCTTAGTGCCAGCCTCATCGAGAGTGTTCAGGGGACCTGCCTCAGCAGTTGAGTCCAGGTAGGCCTTGGAGGGTTCAGCATGGACCTTCTTATCTTTCCTTTCCCTTCCAGCACTATTTCTGATATATCCAGTCTCGTATCTGTGTTGTTGACTCTTTAATCCCCAGACACCAAAGGTGTCTATCTCATGACAGCTTGCATGATTTTTATTAAAAAAAAAATTTGTGATTCTGGAATGGCATGCTAAAGACGCATGCTCTGGGCTCCTTCATGTTTGTGAGCATTTTCCTCTGAGTGATTTGGCAGTGACAGAGAGAGGACTTTCCCAGTTCTTTCTTGGGAAGCGCTTTATTCTCAGCTGTATCCAGAGTCTGCCCTTTGGTATAAATACACTATGGACCTAGCTCTAATGTCTTGTGAGTCTGGAGCCTTTATCAATGAGTTGCTGGGCTGCCATGGTCCTTTTCTCTATGCTTCTGTGCTTTCTCCCGACCACCCTTCCCTAACTCCCTTGGTTCCTGCAGCCACATGTGCCTCTATTTCCATGTAACTCCACATGGACCCAAAGTCCAGCTTCCACCATTTTTTGCCAGTCATGACTTACACCAAAGAGTCTGTTGAGAGAATGAACTTCAGTGGAAACTTGGGGTCGTGGCTACAGGGGACAGTCACATCAGGGAGTCTATTAGCTTCCTCCTCTCCCCAAACCTGCCACCATTCCCTCACATTCCCTCTTTTCTTTCCATCCCTGTCTCAAGAGTAAGAACAACAATAGTAACATTTACCAATATCTTACCATGTATGTTGCAAGCAATTTATAATTATTAACTCATTTAATGGAAAACGAGAACGTTCTTTCCCTTGTTTATTATGGAATATTTTTCTTCTATTTTTGAGAAACCCAAATCTCACCTTTACAAAAAAACCCAAATCTCATGCTTTACAAAAAAAAAAAAAAAATTCTCAAGAATTCTGATGAATGAAAGATTCTCTCTTTCATTATAGAATTCTTATTTCTGCAGAAGAAGGGAGAGATAACACTGAACTAATTAATGTATGTTTCACTATCACACACCCATTCTCCCATGACTTGTATTCATTGTATTCATTCATGGAACATGTGTTAATAATTAGGATAGCCCAAGGTCACATGCTTAGTAAGTGATGTAGCCAAAACTGCAACCCAGGCATTCTGATCTTCCTTCTTAAGCATTACACTGTCTTCCTTCTTAAGATAAAGATGGGACACTATCTATTGAATTTGGCAACTATGAGGTTGTTGGTATTTGCCATGAGAGCAGTTCTGGGGAAAGTGTTGGGGGGAAAAGTCCAGATTATAGTGGGAGGGGGGAGTTTTGCTGTGGGAAGTAAGGAAGTGTTGAGAGTGAGTGTTGATGAAACTACTGAGAATCCCAAATGTGATAGTAACACAGCTGGACTGTGCTAAAGCAGATCCTGCTGCCAGAGGGTAGCTTTTAAAGAATATGAGAAGCCCGAGCATTTATACCTATGGCTGAAGCTGATGGGAGATAAAGACCATTGGAATTAGGGAGGTCAAGGGCATTAATCGCAGTGTCCACATAGTCACATCTTCTAGGTGAAGTTAGTGGGTGACAAGGACAGCTGTTAACTGAGTTGTAAAATTTCCACTGAAATACACAGTTTGGGTGAGAGTCAGAATGGAGAATTCAAAGAACTTGTTGCCCTTGAATTCCTGGATACCAACAGTTGTGTATGGGGCTTATCTTCAAGAGGTATTATTAAGAAATTGAGATTGAGGAGAGAGACCAACCAAGAAACAGACTCTTAAGTGCAGAGAGCAAACTAATGGTGACCAGAGGGCAGGTGGGTGGGGGGAGGGGAGAAATAGGGGCTGAGGATTAGGGAGTGCACTTGTGATGAACACCAGGTATTGTGTGGAAGTGCTGAATTGCTATATTGGACACCTGAAACTGTATGTTAACTGTATTGGAATTAAAATTAAAAAAAAAAAACTCAGGTGGAATATATTCCTGGGGGATGTAGAATCAAATCAGGGTAAACCCTCCTTGGTTTATGGTAGCTTCTAAGGTAAGCTCCTGTCACAGTTCATAAGAAAGTTTGGGATATTAGGAAGTAATTCTCTGTGTTTCACTTGAAACAGCAATGAAAAAGGTGCAGATTGGGGTTTCAAGCCATGTTTGGGTTGTTTTTCTGCATTCAAGTGTTATTTCTGAAATCCGTTAAAAATATTCCGTGTGGCTGATTCTTCTTTGGCTGGTCATTAGAATGTGGCCTTTTTACCTTGTTTTGGAAATCCGAGGCAATTGGCAGGGTAGCGTGCTAGAGTAATGTAGTGCCTCTTTGAGAGGCTCTCATGGGAAGCTGAAAGAGAAGGTTTGGGGGCTGGGCGGCTTCCTATAATGCCTACAACCACTTCTGCAAAATTGACTCTTCCCCCATGTGTGTTGCAGGTGATATTTGAATCCGTCTCTTTGAAGGGTCATCCTGGCTACATCGCTGTGGACGAGGTCCGGGTCCTTGCTCATCCATGCAGTAAGTCTGTTCCCTCCTCCTCACAGCCTTGCTCCATGCCGGACTGGGGAGCTTGGAGGCTGTAGTCCCCGCACCGCCATTCATTCAGCTCACAACCATTTCTCACCCTCCTTTTTAATCCTTCAGAAATGCTTACATACTCAATGCAATCAGTCCTGAATAAATTCGTCATTTTGCTGGCCTGTTCAACAGGCAGTACCTACAGGAAATTTGCAGAGAGTGGCAAAACATCTTCGTTTGAATCTCTCCCCGTCATTAAGGGAGTCTAAAGTCCTGATTGTTTATTAGTGGGATTCAGACCACTGAAGTGGAAGAATTAGAAGGCTTTGGATGGAATCTTGTGCAATTGTCTTAAAAAAAAAACACCACCAAAACACTGGGCAAATTAGCCACTGCTCACTCACAGGGAAAAGTACCCCAAAGCTATTAATTCTTTAAAAGTAATTTTAGATACACTCATCAGCTCTGTGTAGACGTAGGGAGAGATTTCTCATGTGGTTAGTACTTCTGGTACAGTATCAGGAGTCCTCAAAGGCATACTGCTCCTTCTGTGCCCATCCACTTTCCCCTTGAAGCTCCTTTTGTTGTATTTAGGCTGAGATTTCTGGATGTGTTTGTGCAAAGAACTGTGGTTCCCAGTTTCAAAAAATCCCAGAGGCAGTTGGTGGCATCATATCTGGTGACATTTGGCTGGGGGGGACTGTAATCAGAGGGATACACATGGGGATTAGGGTACCTCCGAGGAGGGCTAGCTGGGGTAGCAGCCGTTCTGCATGTTGGAGATTCCCATTAATTTATTGGCGGCTGTCTGGTTCCAGGTATCTCCCGGAGGGCCCTCTCTACTCCCTCGTCTTTGCCCCTGGTTGTTACAGGGCCTTTCAGTCCTTTCATTTTGGGGCTGTTTTCAGTTCAGCCCCATCCATGTTGCTTTAATTGAAATGACACTTTCCACTTCTGCAATGAATTGTTAGCACCTTGAACATCACTTCCTTCCCCAGCACTAGAATGCCATTGTTGGACTCATTGCTTAGAGCACCTTCTTTGGAAGAATTTGGGACAAGTTCCAAAGGGTTTTGGCAAGACAGTCTTTGGGATAATTGTATTTTGTGTCTGTGCAAGAGAGCCCCTCTTCCCCTAAATCAGCCAGCCTCTCAGTGCTGAGATCCTACTGGGTTATTCATTGCTCTGGTCTAAACTTCCTATCCTTTGAGTTACTTCCTGGGTCTTTGGGATTTCAGTCATGCCTGCTGACCCAGACCTCACATGAAGAAGTCCCCCCAGCCACGCAGTGTTTATATAGTAGATACTCGGTTAATCCCCTCACCTGGATTAAGCCTTCCCCTCCCTGGCCTTCTGGGAATCAGCTGCCCATTAAAGAATGATCTTTGACCTCAGACTGGACAGCTGTGTCAGGAGATGCCTGCCCTCCCTGCGGTCTCCTTAATGCCACACACCCAGCTCTGCACAGCTCTCCCAGTTTTGAGGTAGTCTCTCTGTGAGACCAGGTTAGTTTCCCCAAGCCCTGTGTACATCCCATCATCGTCGGGGACCCTCACCTCTGCTGCAGCCTGCCACACCCCTGCTTCTTACTCAGCGCTTGATGTTTGCACTCTGTCTTTCTTTGGCTCTTCCCAGGAGAATCCAGTCTGGCTTTCTCATAAGGGATCCCAGATCTCTCCACTCGAGCTGGAGTTTTCCCCTCTGCTGTCACCCCACCTGATACCTGTCCCTTGTTCCAGTCTTAGCTCTGCCCCTTGATTCCAAGCGCTGTCCATTGTCTGCTATGAAAGCCAAATGCTCCCTTCTCTCTGAGAAATCTCTATGGGAGAGGGTTGTCTGGAGGGTGTTTGATGCTCCCCACCCTAAAGTCTCATGCCCCCCCCTTTGGAATTCTCCCCCTCCTTGGGGATGCTCCTGAATTTAGGATTCTCCTGACAGCCTCGTATTCCTCCTGCTGAGGAATGTGGATTGCATGGTTACGGAATTGCTGAGAGCCAGTTACCCAGCAAATGGGCCATGGGATATAACTCAGAAAGACGTGACTCCGGCTGTGTTCCTTTGTAATGTGAGTGCAACACGGAATTCAGCCTTGATGCTTAGGCACCTTAAGCTTAAACTTCCCAGAAGTCAAAATGTGAGGACACTGCAATAGTGTCTGGAATTGGAAAAATTCCACTTAATTATATGTACAAATACTGGCAGTGCATATAGTCCTCAGGGGTCTATCCATAGCTCCTGAGTTGTGTGGAGGTGAACGGTACCTCGCAAAGGCCCCTGGTTAAGTTCTCTGCTCAGTCTACGTCTACTCCAGCTTTTTATTTATACTTCCTTTCAGTAAGTAAATTATTTGTGCATTAGCTATGTGTCAGGAGTTTGTGCTGGACACAGGGGATACTTAAATGATCAAGTTGGTTAGATCCTTGTCTCCGTGGTGTTAACTTAGCAGACTTGCATAAGGAGGAAAGCTACTAAATAAGTAATCTTAAATAGTAATGAATATAATTTCAGATAGTGATAGTGCTGGGAATATAATAAATGTGAGTGGCTGGCATGAGGGGGGAGTCCTTAGAGTCTAAGGGGCAGGGGAGGTGTCTATGCACATGTGGTCTGAGCCGAGACGGGAGTCCCCTGTGTAGTGATCTAGGGAGTGGGGGGCATGCCAGGCATTGGAAGCAGTAAGTGCACATGTCCTGCACTGGGAATCTGCAGGTGCTGCCAGAACACCGAGAGTGTAGGGAGCATAGGTGTGGATGAAAGTGGGAGGGAGGCTGAGGCCTGACCACTCAAGCCCCTGAGAGTCCTGATGAGGTTAGGTTTTAATCTAAGAGCAAAAAGGAGCCAGTGGAGGGATTTATCCTAGGGATTGATTTGATCTAAGTGTTACAAGATCACTTTGGCTGCTCTGTGGAGAACAAGTTGAAGGGGAGTAGAGAAGTGAGGAGACCTATCAGGGGGAAAGTTCTGGAATCACGGAAGACGTGGTAATGGCCCGGACCAGGCTGGTGGAGAGATGTCCATTCATCATGCAGCATATGCTTCCTGAGTGTATACTCCAGGACAGGCACTGCGCTGGGTGGATGGGAGTAACTCTCTGCCCTCATTCATTCTCTGCCCTTCCACTGGGACTGAAAACACTGGAAATGAAATCGGCAATTATGTGATCTACAACAGAGTGTAAATTAGTTTGCTAAGGCTCCCATACAAAACCCCACAGTCTAGGGGGGCTTAAAAAGCAGAAATTTATTTGCCCGCAGTTCTGAGATGGAGATGGCGGGGTTGGTTACTCCTGAGGCCTCTCTCCTTTGCTAGCTGTGTTCTCACATGGGCTTTCCTTTGTGCACACATGCTGGTGATACATCTCAGTGTGTCCAGATTTTCTCTGCTTATCAGGACACCGGATAGATTAGATTAAGGTCTGTCCTAGAAGCCCCATCTCCAAATACGGTCACAGTCTGAGGTGTTGAGCAGTAGGGCTTCAACATAGAATTTGAGGGAGGAGGGGCGCCTGGGTGGCTCAGTCAGTTGAGCATCTGGCTTCTGATTTCAGCTCGGGTCATCATCTCATGCTTTATGAGTTCAAGCCCCATTGTCTGTGCTGTTAGTGCAGACCTTACTTGGGATTCTCTCTCTCCCTGTTTCTCTGCCCCTCTCCGGCTCATGTGCGTGTTCTCTCATTCATTCTCTCTCTCAAAATAAAGAAAGAAAGAAATAAAGAAAGAAAGAAAGAAAGAACGAAAGAACGAAAGAAAGAACTTGGGAGGCGGAGGAGACACAATTTACCCCATAACAGATGGTCACCAGTGCTGTGAAGAAACAGGGAGAGAGGTGGACGGATCAGAGATACATTTAGGAGGTAGAGTCAGCTGGTCCCATTTGATAGATTAGTTCGGGAGGCAGAGGTATCAGAAACGGTGCACTCCTGGATTTCCAGCTTACGCAACTGGCTGGTGCAGGCTAGGCTGGGGTAGGTCTATCAAAGGTGGAGCCTGAGTGATGCCTTCCAGCGTTCCCACCATGCACGTGTCCTTGGGGGCTGCTCATGGGATCATGAGTCACGCAGACTGCTAGAGGCTTCTGAACTGTCCTTTGGGTTGACAGTGCTTCTTTCCCTCTGAAGCTTTCATATTAATGCATTTATGACTTTGCTTACGGTTGTTAAAATTTTAACTATATGGAGAAATATACATTCTCCCCAGGCCTTGTCATTCTCCACTTCTGTCCTCCAAAACATTTTTTCTATTAACATCAGGTCAGTGCTTATCAATAGGCGATTCCACAAAATACTCCAAAAGTTCCAAGGGGTTAGTGCCTGATTTGCAATTGTAGTCTCGATCGATCTGAGCTGAAGTTATGACTTTGAATGATTGCCTCGCAGCTTCCAAAACAGTGACTGACACAGAGGCGTAATACTCAAAGGAAATTATTTTCTCTTACAAACTGGAACCTCTCGTCTATATTTTATAGCCCATTTAACATTTTTGTGTTATTATAAAAGTGTTTTAGCCATAGTCCCCCTCTGCTGTCATTTCTCAGCGTTAGCCCTTAGCAGGGTGGCCACCGCAGTGGCAACCACATATAATAAATGTCAGCACAGTTTTCCACCGGGTTTCTAAGTTTCTTGCTCCCAAGTTGACTTCTGGAATTTTTTAGACTTTTTTTTCCTTCTCATCACAACCTTCTGGGGCCATGTCACTGAGCCCGTGGAGTGTCTGTACCACATTTCTAATGTGTGTACTGCTCTTTCTCGTCAATTGCATGGCTTCCTACTGAGGACCGTCAGGCTTAAAGAGCGAGAGAAAGGGCACAATAATATGTCTTTGGATGTTGCACTGACATCTGCAGGAGTTTAAATGTCACCAGCATCAAGGCATTTTGCCCCAAATGCATAGCTAGTTTTCTGTTAGCCCCATTCAGCAGGATCCCACTTTGGGGTTGCTGGGTCTCAGTGGGGAGTGAGGGTGGAGTGTTTAAAACCACAAGCTGGAGGCCGACCTGGGCCCCAAGGACAAATGTGTTTGGTAAGTTGAAGCTGGCAGGATAAATTCTTTCTCAGAGCTGTAGATGGTGGGGGGGATAACAGTTGAGAGAGCATAGGCCTCAGAAGTGGACTGTGGTCAGGGGAGAGAGGGGGTGGAGAAGAGGGGTCAGAGAGGCCAGGAGCTCAGAGAAGTGGACTGAACAGGTCCCCAACATGAGGAGGATCCCTAGAGAGAGACTTTTGTTGTGAGGTGGGGATGAGGCCCCGGGCTCAGAGAGCAGACACCAGAGTAAGGGCATGTAGAGAGAGCGCTAAGCAGGGAGGAGGGTGTTCTCCATAAGCTCCTGTGTCAGGAACCTTGATCGGCGACTAGCAGTCATGTGATCTGCAGCATGCTGCCTGCATTCATGGGGCCACACAAAGGCAGAAGCGGCCAGTGGGAATGATTCTGGATGACTTAGCTGGAGCCTTATAACAGAGACCACACCCAGAGGAGCAGGCCTGCAGATGTGTTTTGTTAGGTCTGCAGGGTGTTTGAATGCAATTCATATATATGTGTGTGTGTGTGTGTGTGTGTGTGTGTGTGTGTGTGTGTGTATGAATATACACATATATATGAATATCTAATATATTATATTAGATTATATACATATATATGAATAATATATTAGATTATATACATATATATGAATATATAATATATTATATTAGATTATATACATATATATGAATATCTAATATATTAGATTATATACATATATATGAATATCTATTATATTACATTATATATATATATTAGAGCATATATATATGTGTGTGTGTGTGTATGTGTATATATATATATATGTATATGTATATATACATATATATATATATATATATATATATATATATATGTTTTAGAGAGAGCACAAGCTAGGGAGAAGGGGGGAGAGAGAGAGAGAGAGAGAGAGAGAGAGAGAGAGAGAGAGAGAATATCTCAAGCAGGCTCCATGCTGAGTATGGGTTGCCTTGCCATGGGGATTGATCTCACAACTGTGAGATCATGACCTGAGCTGAAATCAAGGGTCAGATGCTTAACTGACTGAGCCACCCAGGTGCCCCCAAAATTCAGTCAAGATTTTAGAATGAGAGAGGTCACATAACACCTGGATTTCTTACTTGGGTTGACAAACTGGACACTTGGCTGTTGTCAGCCAAGTACTCTGGAATGGCCTTCATCTGCTGGATTTAAGTAACAGCTGCCTCCTTTTAAGGGGTCGTGGAGCTTTATCCATTTTCCTTAGTCCCCTCCACTCCTTATTGCCTCCTTAGTGCTGAGGCTGATGTCAGATACCCATTATTATTGTGTGTGTAACGTTGTTGTTCTTACGTAGAGAGAAATCTTTACTCAAGTCTCTGTCAAAAGTGGGGAAGTGAATGATGGGGCAAGGAGGTGGTGTTTTGTTTTTGTTTGGTTTTATGACTGAGCTACTTCATTCATTTATGTAAGTGGCTCCTGTAGGTGCGTGGGTTCAACATCTGCCGTAAACCGTCAGTGTTTCACCAGAATATTAACACTAGGGGCTATTAAGCCTCTGAACTCTCTACCATTAAACCTAGAAGGGAAGCAGGAAGAGGGATTGAAGACGAAGAAATCCAGACAAAAGGTCTTCTGCCAAGAAGCTGGGAGTCAGAAGCAAGCAGGGGACATTGATCCAGAGAAGATCCATTTCTGATTGCAGAAGTCCCAGACGTTAAACCATTTGCCCAATGTCCCCAAGGGCATGGAGAGACATCCCTTTGTAAAACCCAGCACAGAGCCTCCCAACATTGGAGTTAAAGCTCTTCTCCCTCCCTGCGCAGAGTGGATGTTCCTTTCCCTTTAAACCTGTGGCATAAATGGGCTTACCAGGTTTACTCTCAGTCCCACTTGAAGAATCGACTTGAACTGATAGTTCCAAAAATAACTTGACAAAATTATACAGGAAAGCAAAAAGGAAACAATTTCAGACAATCAAAGCAGCATGACATTTGTCAGGTTGACTAGATGCAGGAATCTTCAATTCTGAGAAGCCCACAAAGACAGGTCTTCCTGGGCCTTCAATTTTTGACACCACTTTAGCAGTGGGGTCCTGAGGGTGGCCCGAGGGGGTCTCTGAGCTGTTGTCATTTGTTTAGAAGCCCGAGCAGAAGGTGTGTGTTTTCACACAGCAAGTCTGCCTCTTCATGCCGAGGGCTTTTGGTTTTGCTGAGCTCTATACCTGGTGACACAGGTTGGTGGAGCAGGTAGTGTGTAGCATGAAGGCTGTGGGGACAAATGGCAAGGAAGGGGGGTGGGAATCACTTGTGATAAGATATTCGGGAGCAGTGAGAGGAACCTGGAGAATCAGCACAGCCTGGCCTGCAAGCCCTGCCTCTGGTCTCTGGGGTCCGGGTGACACTGTGGACTTCTCATTGCCCAGGAAGCTGGACATCACGCTAGTTAAATGTTGACTTTGGGGCCAAAATTTGGACTTAATTCTGTTTCTGTCTCTTATTAACGCTACGTAGCTTTGGGCAAATTAAACTTGTTGGGCTTTGATTTCTGCCTCTGAGAGGGAAATAATAATGTCTACTTTATAGGAATGTTACAAAGTTAAATTAGATGAAACACGTAAAGCATTTATCACAGTGCCTGCCATTATAGGAGCTTTAGATAAGTGACGTGATTGTTATTATTTGTCTCTCTGGGTATTTGACTCTCTCTGAAAAGATGGCCAAAGGCCCTTGTTGAACCTTCTTGATCCTCTTAACAACTGTTCATTTGGTCCCATTGTGGGGTAGTTGATGTCCATTTCATCATTGATTTGGTTGATGTGTTAGGGGGTCCTTGGCACTTTTTTAAAAAGTTTGTTTTGAGGGAGAGAAAGAATCCCAAGCAGGCTCCACGCAGCACAGAGCCCGACATGGGGCTCCTTCCCATGAACCATGAGATCACGACCTGAGCCAAAACCAAGAGTCGGACGCTTGACCGACGGAGCCACCCAGGCCCCCCAGTGGGATCCTTGGCACCTTTGTGCCTCAGTGACGAAATTCTACTTCTAGACATTGATTATCAGCCCACTCATCTTTGGAGAGTTCAAATAGGCAAGAACCTGACTCCTCAAACAAGGAAAGAGATGAATCCATTAGCCCAACATAAAACTGCTTAATTCTGGAATTGATTGCTCACAGACCATGCGAGTTTCATTTGAAAGTCCCTTTTCCTGTTATGCCGAGTCCCCAGAGTAAATGACCCACCTCCCTCCCATCCTTAGGAGACACTCTAGCTCAGAGTTAAGAGTGTAGACTCTGCTTGTTTCTCGAGTTCTTGGTGCCTCAGTTCACTCACTATAAGACGAAGATGATCCACCACCAAGTGCTTTCAGTTCAGTGAGTTACTATGTGTGCACATGGCACACAGCACCGACCGCTTAGCAGTCGTGAATGATGACTACTGTTTTTCTCCTCCACCTGTGTCCCTCCTTTGCTCTGCCCTCCCTGTGATGTGCACCATCAATGCCATCACCGAGGCCAGGCACCTGGGTCTCAGGTTCAAAGTGCTTTGCTTAAGCTTTCTTCATTTTGCTCACTCAGGCTACAGGGAGGAATTATCTATGCTGAATCCTTTCCATGTGGCCACCTCCATTTTCTTCTTCCAAACATGCCAGTATTGCCCAGAAGCTAATATTAAGGATTTTGAAGCTCTCAGAGACCTGGATTCATGTCTTAGCTCCCTCACTTTCTGGCTCTCTGTGCCAAACTATAACCCCTCAGAGCCTTAATTTTCTGATCTGTGAAATGAGATACTACTCATCTCAGGGTATTGGTGAGGTTTAAGCGAGGTGATCCTGTAAAACTCTTAGAACAAACAGTAGCTGACTCATAGTAAGTGATCAAACAGCAGTATCTCCTTATTGCACCAGGCCACTTTCTAGGTGCAGGTTCCACCCTGCTGAGCGCTCATCTTGCATGGCCATCCACGGATGGGGAAGTGGCGCAGGCTGTTGAATTGAGTCCTCATATGCTGTTTGGTGTCTCTCCTAGGAAAAGCACCTCACTTTCTGCGGCTCCAGAATGTCGAGGTGAATGTGGGGCAGAATGCCACGTTTCAGTGCATCGCTGGTGGGAAGTGGTCTCAGCATGACAAACTTTGGCTCCAGGTAAGAATGGGAGTGGCCCCCTGTGTACACCTGCCCATCCCTTGGTAAGGGAAGAAAGTGTGTGCTGTGATGAAGGGCTTGGTGGGTGAGAGGAGGGGATATTTTTTATTTACCTCTGCTCCTTAGAGGATACTCTGCATCCATGATCTTGTTAGATCTTAACTCTAATTCTGTTTTGTGGGCACCAGGATACCCATTTTACAGAAGGAGAAGGCGATACCACAAACATAAAAGTGACAGAACTAGAATTTGCAACTATGACCTTTCTAAGCTGGCCTCTAACAGACTTTGTCCATTAAGCCCAGAGACACAGGGCTAAGACAAACTCAGTACTTTAGATTCTGGGTATGTGGAATCCTAAAATCTTGGGTGGAGGGAACCTAGCTGCTACTCAGTGGTCCACCAGATTCCTATTTGTTCCTCCACAGCCTTCTGGTGAAGTCTTACAAAATCACCCTTTACCAGAATATTTCACTAAATGAGCAAAGCCATCTCTTCTTTGGCTGAATGAGTCCATCAGGAACGTCTGCTGGAAATTTGTTCTGAGTTTGAATCTGTCCCACTCGTAGGTCTGCTCGTTAGCCTTACTTTCAAAGCAAGATAAAAGAGAATCTCTTTTAGTGGAGGTAGGGGAAAGGATGGGACCTAGAATTAGACACAGATTGTTACAGCATCAGAGATACTCCCACGGATGCTGATGTAGAAATACCAAGGGCTAAGGCAGCACAGAGAGTCAAACTACTGTTCAGTGAGTAGCCACCAGGCACATGCGGCTGTTGAACAGATTTTGGTTTTGTTTTTTATTTTCTATTTATTTGTTTTTAAATGTTTATTTTTGAGAGACCACGTGCCAGCAGGGGAGGAACAGAGAGACAGGGGCAGAGGATTCGAAGCAGGCTCCATGCTATCAGTGCAGAGCCCCACACAGGGCTCGAGCTCACAAACCATGGGATCATTACCTGAGCTGAAGTAGGATGCTCAACTGACTGAGGCACCCCGGTGCCCTTGTTTTATTTTTTATTTTAAACAGATTCATTGAGGTATAATGGAGATACAGAATTTAAAGTGTGTAATTTAATACATTTTCACATGTGTGTATATATGTGGAACTTTGATCACAATCAAGGTACTAGACATGGCCATCATGCTCAAAGTTTCCTCGTTCCCATTTGTAATCCCTGCTTTCTGCCTTCTTCACTCTTATCTGTCTCCAGGCAATCACTGATCCACGTTCTGTCACTAAACAGTTGATTCTGAAACTATATGGGTTTGAACTGGGTGGGTTCAATTATACATGGATTTTTTTCCGATAAATACAGTATAGTATTGTAAATGTATTTTCACCTCCTTATGATTTTCTTTTCTCTAGTTTCCTTTATTGTAGGAATGCAGTCTATAATATAGCATACAGAACATGTGTTTATTGGCTATTTTATCAGTGAAGTTTCTGGTCAACATAGGCTATTAGAAGTTTAGTTTTGGGGGAGACAAAAGTCATACATGGATTTTTGTATGTGTAGGGGTTCAATGCTACTAACCCACATTGTTGAAGGGTCAAGTGTATATTAATTTACATGTTCTAGAATTTTCTATAAACGGAATCACACAGTATGTACTCTTTTTTCGCTCAACATAATTATTTTGAGATTCATCTCTGATATTGTGTATGTATATAGTTTATTTAAAAACTTTTCTTTGTGGAGTAATATTCCATTGTGTGAGGATACCATAGTTGCTTTATATATTCATCTGCTGATGATATGTGGGTTGTTCAAATACTGGTTATTTAAAAATAAGTTGCTGTGAACATTCGTGACTTGAATGGACTTAGGGGCATATGCTTCCATTTCTCTTGGGTAGAAGTGGAATGGCTGGGTCATATGGTGGATGTGTAACTTCCTAAAGAACTGCTTAGCTCTTTTCTTATATGGTTGTGCCATTTTTCACTCCGATCAGCAGTGTATGGGAGCTATAGTTGCTTACCAATATCCTTACCACCACTTGGTATGATCAGTCTTTCTGGTTTTAGCCATTTGAATAAGTGTGTAGTGTTACTTCACTGTGATTCTAGTTTTCCTTTCCCTCATGACGAAGAATGTTGAACATCTCTTCATGTGCCCATTTGCTTCCATTTGTATGTCTTCTTTGGTGCAGTGCCCGTTTAAGTATTGTGCTCATTTATTATTGGTTTGTTTGCTTATTATTGCATTTTGGTAGTTCTTTCTATATTCAGAATACAAATTCTTTGTCAGATACATGATTTGCAAATGTTTTCTATGTGTGGCTTGTCTTTCTATTGTCTTAACAGTAGCATTGGAGGAATAGTTTTTAAATTCAGATGAAATCAGGGGTGCCTGGGTGGCTCAGTCGGTTGAGTGTCTGACTTTGGCCTCAGGTCATGCTCTCACGGTTCGTGGGTTCGAGCCCCGTGTTGAGCTCTGTGCTGACATCTCAGAGCCTGGAGCCTTCTTCAGATTCTGTGTCTTCCTCTCTGTCTCTCCCTCCCCTGCTTGTGCTCTGTCTCTGTCAAAAAGAATAAATGTTTAAAAAACATTAAAAAAAATAAGTTCAGATGAAATCAAATTTATCATTTTTTTTTCTTTTTTGGATCTTTTCTGGCATCATTTCTATGAAATGATCTTTGCCTAACCCCAGGTCACAATGATTTTTTTTTGTTTTCTTCTAGAAATTTTATAGTTTTAGCTTTTACATTTAAGTCTGTGATCCAGTTTAATTTTGTATATGGTGTGAGGTATGCATCAAAGTTTGTGTGTGTGTGTACGCGCGCGCGCGCATTTGGATACCTCAGTTGTTGTGGCATCATTAGTTGAAAAGAACATTCTTTGCTGTACTGCTTTCATCCACATATGTGTGGGGCTCTTCCTGGGCTCTTCTGTTCCACTGATCTCTTTGTCTATACCACTGTCCCACTGACTTGGTTACTATAAGCTTTATAATGCGTTTTGAAACCAGGTATTGTTAGTCCTCCGGTTGTGTTTCATTTTCAGAGTGATTCTGGCTATTCCAGGTCTTTTGCATTACCATAGGACTTTTAGAATCACTTTGTCAACTTCTACAAAAAAAGCCTGTTGAGATTATGATGGGGATTGATTGCATTGAGTCTATAAATCACTTTTGGAGAGAACTGACATCTTAGCAATAATGACTTTTGTGAGTATGAACATGGTATATTTCTTCATTTATTGAAGATCTATAGTGATTTCACTCAGCAAGGTCTTGCAATTTTCAGTGTATAGGTCTTACACATTTTTTTTTGGTCAGACTTATCCTTTTTGGTCTAAAAAGATCTCAATTTCTGACTTTTCACTGCTAGCGTATAGAAATACAATTGACTTTCGTATATTGATCTTGTATGCTAGAACCCTGTTAAACTTAAAACATCTATTTACATTTAAATTAATCAAAATAAATACAATTCAGAACTTAGAAGTCCAGTCAAACTAGTCACATTTCAAGTGCACAGTAGCCACATGCATCTGGTGGCCACCATGTTGGGCGAGCAGAGACAGAACATTTGCAACATTGCAGAAAGTGTTACTGGAGAGCACAGCTCAAGCTCCAAGGAAACAGGGATGTTGTTTAGAAGAAACTAACTCCAGTTACCTCCACCTTCATTTATTGAAAGATCTCCATCATGTTTTCAGGCTGACTTAGCGTGAATGTTGGTCCCTAGCCCATTCGGAATCATCTCTGCACACTTTGATGGGATTTGATAGCATTGCTTCTCTTCTTGGATTTGAACCTATATCCCACAGTTTGGAAAACCCCTGGGTGAAATTGCACCTCTAGGAGCTAACAGTTCTTTCTTGTTCCTTAGTGCAGTAGAATGAAAATAACAGTGGTGCCTGAACCTCCTGTTTCCTTGGGCTGCCTGCAGACCCCAAGAATCCTTATAAACTTCCATGTGTCACTTAAGTATTTAGTGCTATTTACTCTTTCAATTGTAATTTGTATTAAGGTGCATCAGGCTCTCAAGAAGCTTTGTCATTTCAATGGCATTGCCCCAGTTGGGTCAGGAGACTGATAAGGAACAATCACAGTATTCTCAGCACCTTTATTTAGCTTTTCCAATTATTTTATGATCATAATTGCTACATTTCTGAGTTGCACGTCCTAAATCTCGGGTTTGTCAGTGGAAGGGTGTTAGAATGTAATAGAAGTTTTGAAGAAAATAGAAACATATGGTGTGGAGCTCTTCCACACCTCATATACCTGCTTTTCAGTGTAAACCAAATCTTAAGTCACAGAATGTTTTTCAGGTGGCTTACAGTGGGACATAAAGCATGACAAGATATCATAAATTAAAAGTGAGGTGACACAAGATAGGAAAAGAAGACCTTGGAGCTGGTCATAATGTTAAAACTGCGTTTCTCCACATCTGTGGCTTACCGGTGGGTCACAATTGGAGGCCCCGGTACCACAGCCGCCAACGGAATAACTTGTCAGACATACAGTTCACGGTGTCCACAAGATAAACACAAACCAATTTCTCGGGAAAATTCTAACTTGTTCACACAGAAGCCGGATAGGAATTGTTCCCAGGAGTCCTCATAAAGAAAACAATGTGTGATATAAGGAACACCGTTCTCCACCACAGCCTTATTGAGGGCACACAAGTGACTTTCTCAGGCTTGTTTCCTATAATGGTGCTCTGTACAAGAGTAGTTTGGGGAGGTGGTCGAAGAGGGAGGGGTGGGCGTGGGCAGTGCAATATGACAAAGGTCCCCAATTCTCTGCTAAATCCATCTCCATCCTGGGATACTTTAAATATAGGTGGTGAGTGAATAGATTCAGTAGCTATTCCTTTAAGGAAACCACTAGAAATACTGTCTCCCTCATCTATATTTCAGGAAATATTGGGAGGTAGATGGTTTATCCTCTGCTCGCCGGCAAATGTCTACTTGGCTGGTTAAGTCCAGGCTTGTATTCAGCAGTGTAGCTGGAAGTAAGTTAATGTCTTTGTACAAAATATGAGGCCCCTGTCATAACACCTGTCACTCAGGATGCCACTGTGTCCTGATCTAAGACAGGCTAAGGCAGTAGTGAATTTCTCATGATTTGGCTGCTTTGGATCTCTTCCAGCGCCTAGAGGAGTAGCAGCCTGCAGACTGGCCGGAGTTCTGTTCCACATATAAAGGCTGTTGTGACTCAGCCTGAGAATCTCCGAAGCAAGAGAAACAGGCATGTTGTGGCCAACAGTCTGCCTTTCAACAATGCTGTTTCCTTCTGTAGCTTCCAAGATATGCTGAGGAATCACTAAGCCACCAAAGATGGGAAACATTTTTATCCACCAGTTTTCGGTCTGGGAAATAAAGCCAGTGACTTTGTTTCCGGAATAGTATGTCGGTGCCCCCTCTCTCTGGCAATGTTTGGGGAGTGGTCAGTGGACTCCTAGTGTGAGATAAATCCCTATCATCTGTGTAGCAGAGAATGCTTGCCTTCCTTTCTGTCCAGTGGGGCTCTCTAGCTTGCTTATCCTTAAGTGCTTTCTGATCATAAATTAATCAGTTAAAAAGGAAGACCAGCCCATACCCCTGTTTTACTCTCCCCTAGAAACTTTATATGCTCTTTGGAAGCATATAAAGCTTTTGGTGCAGGCTTTCATGGAATTACATTGCAAGCTCTACCTAAGAATCAATGGACAGGACCTATGCGAAGCGTGTATCCCCAGCCTAGAACAATGAGTCCCTCAGGGAAAAGGCTGATAAAGGCCGATCAAAGTTACAAACAAACTCATCTTGTTTGGGACAGATTTCTCCTTGAGGAGAAGAATATAATGGCATGGCCTCTGGTGGAAGGGGCCTCATTTATAACTTGCTAATTTCTTAGGTGGTACATTGGCCTGAGGAATCCAAACTTAGAATTTTTAAGCATTTTTTAAACAAGTAGATGGTTTGCATTCTGCATGGAATGTCTAGTAACCAAAGCAGCCTACAGTTCGGGGAGCCCTTTAAAAAAACAGAACAATTGGGACGCCTGGGTGGCTCCATCCATTAAGCATCCAACTCTTGAGTTTGGTTCAGATCATGATCTCGTGGTTTGTGGGATCGAGCTCCATGTCAGGCTCTGTGCTGACAGTGCGGAACTTGCTTGGGATAATCTCTCTCCCTCTCTCTGCTCCTCCCGTTTGCGCATGTGCTCACTGCCTCTCAAAATAAATGTTAAAAGAAATAAAGAACAGTGTTCAGGGTACAGCTAGGTGGAAGTGTGCTGACAGACTATCGGTGCATTGAAAATGTGCCTGGGTACATCTTTTCTGGAAACGAATTGGGCAATAGATAGCTAAAATCTTAAATGAACATACTCGTCCAAGAAGTAATTTTACTTTTGGGAATTTACCTAAGAAAATAACCAGAGGCAGAAAAAAATTGATGTATTCACGAGTATGTTCAAAAGGAAGAAATCTGAGAAAAACCTGAATGTCCAGCAAAAGGGACTGATTAGGTAAATGCTGGAATGGGGTCATTAAATAACAGATTATAGAAGTATATTTAATGCCATTTCCACTGTATGTATTTAAGTGAAAGGAGCAAGTTGTAAAACAATATGCTTGGTATATTTTTATCAAAAAGTAAACATGTATGAATGCATATTTATGCACACATCTACATACCTATGTAAATATGCACATATTAACACTATAAGGCAAGTTATCAGGACATTCAATAATTGATTGTGATGGTAGATTATGTATGCTTTGTATTTCCATCTTTTCTGTTTCCTCCAAATACTTTGAAATGAATATAGGTAACTAATACAAACAGAAAAAAGGGTAGGCACAGCAGAGTTTAGAAGCAGCAGTGCATCTTCCCCCAAGGGTAAACTTAGCCTCAGCTTCCCGCCACACGCTCATCACCACTAGATATCCTTTATCCAAGAGGAGGTTGGAAATACCCCTTGTGTGTCAGCTGGTCTTTATGGAACGCTGTGCTCTACGGGACTCCGTGTGTGAACTTCTCGGGGCTCCACAGCAGGCCCTGTCAGCCCCACCACAGGGCTTGTTTCCAGGCCTCTCCACAAAGGATTTGCTTCCCCATGGGTTTGTACAACAAATAACATTTGACAAGTCCCAGAAATGAGGCCGTGAGTCCAAACGTTTGGAAGAGATCTCCGTAGGGGCAGCATGTGTATTTAGGCACATCACAGGCACTGGACCGGGAGCAGACCCTAATCTGGCAGGAAAAGGCTCTTGCCCTGTGAGCTCATCAGCTCGACAGCAGGCACGCCAGGGCTGATGAGATAAGCAGACATGTCAGTCCTTTCTGCAGCTGATTTTTCCAGTAAACTTGTTCCCCTGCTCCCTGAAGGGCTGCTGCTGGCCCAGGGCTGTGAGTGTGCTGGACCCAGCTCCTCCACGTCCTGCCCACACCTGCATCAGGTGTCCGTTCCATGTGGAACTGCTGTTGAAGACCTAGTGGCCACACAACAACTAGACAATGATGGAAAGTGAATGATAACACAACAGCTGACATGTGTAGCACAGTTGGTTATACGTATGATGGACTTAATTCTCATAGCCAGGCTTCCTGGGAGTTGCTTCTTTTAGCCCCGTTTTGTAGATGAGGAGGCTGTCTTTGAAGGGGGTCAGTGAAGTCCCGTAGGTCGTGAGCCGTGGAGGCAGGATGGGATTGTCAGTCTGTGTCACAATCTTTGGTCTTGAGCATCTTTTCCTGGTCACCTTGTAGACCCGACACTTATGTCACCATACCAGCCTTTCTTTCCATACAGGTGGCTTCCTATTAAAAAAAGATTCATTTATGTAGCCCGTATTTACACACCTCTAATTGGTACTGTACTAGATACTTAAATAGGTCTGTGGTTCTCAAAATTACAAAAAAAAAAATCAAAATGTAAGTCAAACCCTTAAGTCATACCCTTGGTTTTTTTGTTTTTTGTTTTTCAAATTGTTCCTGTTCATTCTTCTCCCCTTCGCTCCGTTTCCTCAGTATGATGTCTACACTTGTAGTGTGGCCTTCTTCAACTCCCACTTCTTCCCAGAAGTGGCCCTTGTGAAAGTCACCAGTGCTTTTCTTGTTGATGAAGCCAGTCGTGGTGATGATGATGGTGATGATGCCTTCAACTTTTCTTTCAGTGTTTGATGATGCTGACTGCCCCCCCAAGTTCCCTCTTGGTTCCATGAAATCATTTGCTGACAACCACGAAGGGTCTGAGAGTTTACCTTAATTGCAGGCTAACGAGTTAGCCTACACAGCTTCATAGATGCTGGCCGAAGATGTGAGACTCATGGGTCAGTGATCAAGGACTTTATTAGTCACCGCACCACATCACACAGCATGACCTTCATGTTTGCCCCACAGTCTCCCCCAACCCCTGCCAAGTCCAGTGAGAATGACATGGGGGTGGGTCTGGGTCGGGTTTACATACAGTGGGTCTGTGCCACTTTTTATTGTTAGCTTTATTAAGATCTAATTTATAAACCATAAAGAATACTAGCAAGTCTAGAATTCAGTGTTTTTTAGTGTATTCGCAGTCATGGCATGGTCATCCCATGCTTTTCTTTTCACCTGCAGGTGCCCTAGATCAAAAAATAGCTCCTTTAGGGCAACTCGGGATGAAATTCTAGCTGGGCTTTGGATCTACAGAAGGTTTCATGCTCTCAAATTCCTCTGCACCCAGTGCACCGACCCCTCCTCCCTCATCCTGTGCAACGCATCTCAGGATTGTAGCTAACTTGGACCTGGAAATCTCCCTTCATGCACTAACTCTGTCTTGTTCACTTCCTAATACCCTTTCCTCAGTGTCTTTCCTCAGCCTGTCCTCAGTTTATGCACTTGAGGATTTGGTCTCCGCTCATCCCGGCCCTAGCATGTGGGAGCTGAAGGAGGAGCCGGGAGCGAGCAGGACCTGCTTCGTAGAACTTAACCATCTGACAGCAGACACAGACATGAAGCAACTAACACAGAGTTAAATATTTCGGTGTAAATGTGGCCAGGCTGTTGGGGAAGAGTGGGTCTGCTGGGTAGGGAGTCGGGGGGATCATGAGTATCTAAGAAGTGGCCTTTGATCAGAGTTCTGAGAGGGGAACTCGAAATAGTCAAAGGGAGATAGAGGCACCCAGGGAGGAGGCACGTGGGCTAGCCCTTCACCACCTGCCCATCCTCTTTGCTCAGGGCTCAACACTCCCTATGGGGCTTATGCCAGGACGCTCCTGACTCTCCAGGAACTCTGGACCCAGAGATTCACCCCAAATGAGCAGTCAGCCATGTGTGCATCGGGCCCATGGGAGGGCTTCAGCATAGCTAATCACAAATGATTTATGTCCACTTCTATTTCTTCTAACTTTTAATAAAAAAAATCAAAAGCTATTGTTTAGAGACTGCCAGAGAGGTACAAATATGTTCTTAAGAGAATCAATGAGTCAGATTTTAGTGAGTTTCCAAATGTCATGCCATTGAAGCAGTATGACTAGAAGTGAAAAGAATATTCATTACAAGTGAATTGTGAGAATTTCACTTAAATATTCCCTAGCCAGGAGATTTCTGGAACAGTTAGAATAATTTTCAGCTGGAAATACTGGGCCTCATTTTCCGTGTGTGTGTGTGTGTGTGTGTGTGTGTGTGTGTGTGTGTGTGTGTGAGAGAGAGAGAGAGAGAGAGAGAGAGAGAGAGAGAGAAGCACAAAGCAGCTCAGAGAAGGCTTTCTGGACCCTGTATTAGAGTATCTCCTATAAAACAGCCATCACGTCTGTTGCACACAGCTCCCTTTTATTAAAGACCATACTGTGCCCACTTCCACCAATCACAAATCAATTACAAGCCTGCATGCTCTCTCTGAAATAATGACAGCCATTTTTGCAGGCTATGTCTTATCTCTCTGTGAAGGGAATAATGCCATGACATAGGAGCAGAGGGGAGGGGGAATTGCAAAATGATGAGGCCATTAGAGATGCCTCAGTAGCTCATAGAGTAGTGTGAAAACAGCAGATCGTCCGTGGCATCCGGTGTTTCTGTGATTTCCTCTCTAGGTAGTTCCTGAGGATAGGTCTTGCCTGAGGGTGGAAGGATGCGTGCATGCTAGGGTCAGAAATACTAACGTGTGGGTATTTGCAACACCTGTTCTTGCAGAGAGTGTGACTCTCAAACAGTGTAAACAAACAAAAAGCTAAGGAAAGGTGGAATTTGAGTTGTTGTAAAAGAGAGACCAGCAGATGAAAGTGAAGAAAGAAAAACGAGAGATTTCAAAGGAAGCTGTCGCCATGATGAGGGAGGCATGAGTATAAAATGGGATTAAGCAGGACGACAGCTTAGCTTAAACTATGCCTTTGTTCAATTAAGAAGATATGCACCCCCTGGATGGATGAATTGGGACTAAGGTTCACCTTCTGGAAAGCAGCATCTTTGTGGGCTTAGAGCTTGGCAAGCAGACAAAGCCTTTGGGCAAAGAAAACAGATAACCTTCCTCCAAGTGGACTCAGTGAGCTGGTGGTCTGGACTGGTCTGAGCAGTAAAGCATGAGCTGGATTTGAATGTCACACCAGTGGCTGGGCATCTTTGGTGCAGCGACCACTTGCTCAACCACAGGAAGTGGCCTGGATTTAAGGGATGTTTCCATTCCCGTATTATGAGGTATGGTTTGGCTTCTTCCTTTGCATTCAGGGACTTAAGAGGACCATAATCTTCAAGTCTTGGAGACCTAGGACAAAGTGAGCAGCATCAGCATCACTAGGGAACTTGTTAGAGATGCAGATTATCTGGCCTCACCCCTGACCTGCTGATTCACCCTGGAGGTAATTGCAATGCCTGCTAACTTTTGAGAACCACTGTTTTAGACTGATGAAGCTGGGTTAAGAAAACCTTACCTGAACCTAATAACATATCAGGTACGCCATTGCTTAATAACGTATTCAGAGAGTCTGTTAGCCAAGGATGTGGGACAATGCTTGGGCAAAGCATCTTCACATAGATATTTCTGGATTAGAGACCGCTGAGGTTTCCAGAAAGCTAGGCATCTGGGCTTCTGTTACAGCATTTCCCAAACTGTTTTCTCTGGAGCAATCGTTTCCTGCAAGATGGCAGTTGATGTTCTTTGAATAATCTGCGTACTCTACCCTCCTTTCTCAGAGTCATTGTGAACCATGTGTTGTCATATATGGATGGTGTTTTGGCAATGTGATTTTAAAGTCTCATTCTCTGGAATCAGATCACCTGGGTCCACTCTGTAACTTAGTCACTCAGCAAAGTCATATAAGGACGTGCTAGTACTCGTGTGGTTGGTTCATGGACTCTTCCCCAACAGACTCACTGAATTGGAATCTGCCTTTTTAATGAGATCCCCAGGGGATTTGTATGTACAGTAGTTTAAGAAGTACTATTCCTAAAGCATGTTGCTTGACCTCTCTCTGCCTCGGTTTTCTCACTTGTAGCATTTTTTTAATGTTTATTTCTGAGGGGTGGGGGAGCCAGAACCTGAAGCAGGCTCTAGGCTCTGAGCTGTCAGTGCAGAGCCCAATGCAAGGCTTGACTTGCAAACCATGAGATCATGACCTAAGCCTCAGTAGGCTGCTTAACTCACTGAGCCACCCAGGTGCCCTGTAAAATAGCATTAATAGGGCTTATCTCATGCTTTGTCATGCATGAGAAGCACCTGGAGGGTTTGTTAAAACTGAACTGGGCACCTGGGTGGTTCACCTGGTTAAATGTCTGAGTCTTGATTTCGGCTTAGGTCATGATCTCTGCTCTGGTCATGATCTCGAGGTCATGGGATTGAGCCCTACGATCGGCTCCGTGTTGAGCCTGGAGCCTGCTTGGGATTCTCTCTGTCCCTCTCTACCCCTCTCCTGCTCACACTCTCTCTCTATTAAATAAATATACTTTAAAAAAAAAAAAAAACACAACCCAAAACCAAACTAGAATGGCTCCACCCCTAGAGTTCCTGACTTAACGTCTAGGGTGGGGCCAGAGAATTTGCATTTCTAACAACTTTGCAGGGGATGCTCATATAGTGGATGTGTAGACCACATTTTGAGAGCCAGTGTTCTGGATCATTCTAAGAACATAGCTTTTTCCATGCTGACCCTGTTGTCCTTCACGAAGCATGGTGTTTCAATACTCAACTTTATGTGTATAGTTTACCCTTTTTGCTGTTTTGTTGGAACTAATAACAGAGTATATAAGGAGGAAAAAACTCAGATTGCCAACCCCAATAAACAATATCTAGAAATGGATATCAGCCCTGGGATTCTCTTTAAAATGTGCTTTTCCAACAACTATTCAGGTGATGGTGATGGCCCAGGAACTTCACCCTTGGAGAAGTACTTTCACAGAGATTTTTAAAGGATTAAGTGAATTCTGTCATGTAAGCCAGTTAACACAGTGTCTAGCACAGATTGTACTTAGAAAACGTTAATGTGACTTTTACTTAATATATGCTCAGACAAATCCTGTTAGGTTAAATAAAATATTTATCAAACTCAGTCATGGAGCTCTTGATTCCTGGGAGATGTGTTGACTTTTGGGGGAAGTAGGGTGTGATTGCAGGGGTGCTCCAACTTTCCCACATAGGGAGTGTTCTCTGAAGTCAGTTCTCAGCCTGGTCCCCCCCACCCCACCCATTCTGGCTTTTTAAACATCGATTCTGGGGTAGACTGCCAGCAGATCTCAAGGCAGTGGCTTTTGGGACTTCAGGAGACCCCGCGTTTGAGGTACCATAGGAGGAGACAGAGATGGGAAAGTGCTGGGTTAGAGTGGATGCTATTGGTGTTTGTAATGGTGTCCTTTAAGAGCCAGCGCCCCCCAGTCCTAAGGCACTGGGCAGTTGGCTGCTATAGGCTCACAGCTGCCCCTTCCCCAAAGAACTGCCCTGGGGCTAATGGGAACAATTTTCTCCTTTTCCCACCTGGCAGGTCCTGACCAGTGACTGACTGACATGGGCTACCAGTCCTGGCTCCTTGCCTCAAGCTAGGATCAACTCTGGTACATTTAAAGGCTCCCGAGGTCCCATGGAGTCAGGCTGAAGCTGGACTAAGTTTTGATAACATTCTTGCTAGGCTCCTTTTCTCACTGTGTCCTTTACCCGCTTTGTCCTCAGGGCACTCGGTAGGTCACCATGTCTCAGACTCTGCTTCTGGGAAACCCAGCCCTGTCAGTGCTCACTGGGAAATTTATCCAATTTGCCACGGACACAGAGGGGCTGGAAATGACTCCATGTTAGAATAACGGACATAGGTCTGAAGGAAGAAAGGAAGTGTGCCTGAAATTTCAGAGGAAGGATATACTTACATGTGCAAAATACCATAGGAGTCGAAAGAAAGTTTCCAGCGTGCGGGAGTGGTGACCTGGGGGTCTGACAGATTCTTCCCCAGGCTTCCACCAGCATCATCCATGCCTTGCTTCTGTCTGGCTTTTCCCAGGACTTTGGCTTCTCTTCTCTGTCATCCTCTTTCCTAGCACCCTAGCATCTGTATGCCTGTGCATTTACATGGCACCCGGCATCTTGGTTGGGAGGATGTACTCTCCCACCTTGTCCCTGGGCTGAGGTCCATTTCAGGTTCTTGGCATCGTGCCACTCCATCCCTCCCTGTGCCTACTCAAATCTGCTCATTTGCTTGTGGGTCTGTTCCTGGTTTGATGAAACCTCCTCTTGTTTTCTCCCCTTGTGTTTTCTTTTCTGCCTGTGTCTGGGGCTGAGACAGTGACTGCAACCTGTGCTGCTTACGTATGCCCTCTGCGTCAGTCCCTTCTCCACGCTGCCACCGTGTTCTGGGCCCTGAGCTTGTCACAATGCCTGATCTTCTAGAATCTCTCCTGATCTCGGCTCCTGGGTTGCTGCTCATGTCTTGACGTCCAGCACCTCCTTGCCCTTCCATCTGGGCTCATCTCTCTGAACTTAACCTTCATTTCTCCTTGCCTGGGGTCCATCACCGTGCCATTTCCCATCATGGCTCTGGGCCCTCGTGCCCATTCCTGTCCTGCCATTGTCTGCTCCCAATATGACAAGTGTGATTATCAAAAGGCCTATTTTCCAGAGATTTTATAAGACAACCTGCAATTTCCTATCCTTCGATGGGAGAAAGCCTGGTAGTTCGGGAACTAAAGAGAAAAATGTGAATTATTCAGGGGATGCACTTCTTCTTCTCTGGTTCTGCTGGAAGCTGACATCATTAATAAGAAAAGTAAATAATCCTGGAGGTTACAGCAAAATAAAATTTGAACTAAATATGAAAAAGGAACGTTTTACACTCAATCAGCCCTTTGCTGTTTGTGTTAGTTTCTTATTGCTGTTGTCACAAATTAGGCAGACTTAGTGGCTAAAAACAACACAGGTTTATAACCTTGCAGTGGTGGAGATGAGAAGTCGGAAATGGCTCTTCCAGGGCTACAGGGAGGTATTGGTTGGGCTGCATTCAGTCTGGAGGTTCTAGAGGAAAATTCACTCCCTTACCTTCTGGAAGCTGCCTGCATTCTTTGGCTCATGGCTCCTTCCTCCATCATTAAGCCGTCAGTTAATGTCACTCTGTCAGGATATGGACATTTTAGGGAGCCATTATCCTGTGTAACCCACTTTTCATGGTTAATTTGGAGAGCTCTGCTCCCGCCAGAATACTCCTTTATGTGCTGTTTTGTACCCCTTCTCATTTATCCATCATGATAATGTCATAAAGGGGGCACCAATATCAAATCCATCGTAGGTATGAAGAAATCAAAGCTAAGAGAAATGAAATCACAACCCAAGGCTGCACATATTGGGCATTTGCTTGCATTTGTCTTATCATTTCCTATCCTGTCTTTCCCTACCTCCAGCTCTGCCCTCTCTCTGAAGTACCTAGCCTCATGGGAGCTCACCTGTGACCCCTGAGGGACCAGCCACATCCAGGAGAGAGTCTGCCTGGGCTTAGGGAACAATGGTGGCCCAGGAGTTTTATATCAGATTGGTTTGTTTGTTTATTTATCAGCACATTTTTTCCCTGGATTTTTTTAAAAAAATTTTTTTAATGTTTATTTTTGAGACAGAGACAGAGCATGAATGGGGGGAGGGTCAGAGAGAGAGGGAGACACGGAATCTGAAACAGGCTCCAGGCTCTGAGCTGTCAGCACAGAGCCTGATGCGGGGCTCGAACTCACGGACTGTGAGATCATGACCTGAGCCGAAGTTGGACACTTAACCGACTGAGCCACCCAGGGGCCCCTCCCTGGATGTTTATATACTTCTTTATCCTTAGCATCCAATATTTTTATGAAGTAAAATGTGTACCTCAATTGTTGTGATCTTCATAAATTCTATCAAGTAGATAATAGGCCATTTCAGTCTGAAGATTTAGGTCTTATTTTCACCCAGGAAAGTGAGCTGATAGATGTTGGGGTATGATTTGATTTCCGTTCCCTCAGCTTCTGTCTTCAGGAGTACCAGTTATTCACCTGGTGCTTCCTGGTCTGGTGTCTGTTTTCTTTGTCAGTTTGCCTTCCTCCTGTCCTTTTATCTGTGCCTTTTTTTGTGATCCGCCTGTCCAACCCCCCTCCCCCCATCACTGTTTTTATACACTGTTGATTCTACTGTTCACTTCCTGTGCCCTTGTGAATCCTGCAAATGGCATTGTTTGTTTCCCATAATTCTTTTGAGGTTGATTTTCTTTCTTTGTACTTTTCCTTCTCCACTCACCTCTTGAGTCATGGTCTGTAGAGTTCATGTGCCGGCCTTGCTCTCGGTGTCTCCCTTCTTATCCCCCCACATTTCTTCACTGTTCAAAACATTGGAGGTCGGAGGAAAAGCTCTGTGTCTGATGAGCTGTCTTGTCGGGACCTATGCATTTTTGCTTGTTCCCCCTCACACAACATCCCTTTGTTTACCCTGTCTGTGCCTTTTTATTTTATTTTATTTTATTTTATTTTATTTTATTTTATTTTATTTTATTTTATTTTATTTTATTTTATTTTATTTTATTTTATTTTATTTTATTTTTTTGTCCTCAGCTAAGAAATTGGTGGCAAATAGATGGATCTTGGCTATGCCCGTTACCCACCCTCTTCCACATTTGGAAATGAGGGGGTGAAGGGTGGGGAGTAGTCACCCCTCATCTGAACAACACATGGTATCTGTAGGCCATGCTCTGCCGCCAGGTGGCCTGCTTTCAGATCCCAGCTCTGCCACTTGCAAGCTGTGCCAGCCCAGGCAGGTAGGTGCTTCTCTGAGCCTCAGTTTCCTCTCATAAACAGTGGAGGTAATAGGTCATGATCTCACGAGCCCTGTGTCCGGCTCTGTGCTGACAGCTCAGAGCCTGGAGCCTGCCTCAGATTCTCCGTCTCCCTCTGCCCCTCCCCTGCTTGTGCATTGTCCTTCTCAAATATAAATAAACGTTAAAATTTTTTTTTAAAAAAAGAAAAGAAGAGATCAAAGTGTTAATGATGATATAAGTCAGTCAGATTAGAAAATACCCAGAGCCTTGTCACTCCCTTTCCAGGTCTGAAGGGCCTGCTCAGTAGTGAGAAAAATGGGCTAAATTTTTTGGCGACTCATCTCTTCTGAGGCCTTTCCCTGGGTTCAGCCAACGTTTCCTCAAATGAGGACACATTCCTGGCATTTGCCAGAATGCCCTCTACTTCCTCCCTGCACTGTTTTGGGAGAGGGAATTGTGTCTGGTGTCTGGTCAGTTCTCATGGTGTGAGCAGGTTGTTCCAACTCTTGCAAAAGCGTGTCAGAGCATGCGGCAGGAGGTGGGCAGACTCAGCCCTGATGAGTGCTCCCTTCGGTGGATGCCTTGTATCGTTCTTGTTCGGCCATGTTGCTTACTTTCTGGAATGGGAGGGGGTTATGGCTGCCCCTCACACTGCCATGCTTTTACAAAAAACCCACTTATTTTATTACTTTCAAGTATAAAAGCCATATTTGAGGCAGAAAGTCCAGAGAATGCCAAAAGGTAAAAAAGAAGAAAACCATCACCTGCAGTCTCCCTGTCCAGCCTGGAGCCGGTCAGATCGAGGCCTTGGTTTCTCTGTGTTTCTTGGCTTTTTGCTCACTGCCCTCCCCTGCCATCTCATTCCCTTGGGACAGCTGAGCACAGTAGCTCTACCCTCTCTCATATCCCAGTCCTGACATCACTGATGGGTCCGTGGATGGTTGGAAGCAGGTCACACGTATGCTGGAAGCATTTACTTTGGACAGGAAGTGAAGATCGCTTCATGGAAGTTTCCGGGCATGGAGGATGCCATAAGTCCTAAGGTTTTCTGAAATCCAACTAGACAATTAAAGCACTCAATTTTACTTTGGGAAAAGAAAATTAAATAAAGGCAGTGAGGATGGGGTCTTGGTGAAAAGACGCTTGACCTAAAGTTGGAAAAGCTGGCTAAGGGACTTGCTGGCTCTGCCTGTTTACTCAGCCACACAGACATTTGGATTCTGCCAAGAAGAGCAGAAGTAATACACATGTCACACAAGGTTGGGAGGATTAAGAAGGAGATTCAGGGTCTGGCTCATAGTAGATGCTTAATAAATATTCACACAAGCTGCCTCCTCACGCACGAGACTTACCAGTTATCTTAACTTGCTGCTGTTGAAGGGTCTCATTCAAACTCAAAATATCACACCTGAGATGTAGCATGGTGCAGACAGAAATGCTTGTGCATCCATCTTGATTCTAGAAACGGTTACCAAGTCTGGAGGTCGGGCACGGTGCTGTAGATGCAAGGGGCAAAGTCATGCCCTTGGGGAGCTCATAGTCTAGTCTCCAGTGGGAAACGTGTGTAGGCAAAAATGCATGGAAGGTTTGCACCATACAAAAGAGAGTGACTAGCTTCCAGAAGGTGGTATGACAGGGGAACTTGCTAGAGATGGTGATGGGCTGAGCATAGGTTTTTAAGGGTGAGGGAGTGTCCCCAGGCAGACAGAAGGTTCCAGGCAGGGGAAACAGCAAATGCCAAGGAGGAGACGTGCCAGGAAGCCCCTGTCCACACCATGCCTGGGGACACAGATAGCCTGTGTGTGGTTATCAGGGCACCAGCCATGGAGCTGGGGGCCAGGCTGTTTGTCACTTGAGGGCCTATATTTTCAGGAACCTACCTGAATCTGTCTTTGGGGGAACCCTGTGGGCTCTGCTTAAGAGATGAAGGAAAATGGGAGGAAGGCAGGCAAGTGCCAACCTTAGACGCAGGCCAAGCAAGGAACCAAGGTGTTGAGAGAAGGCCTGTGCCCTGTATTGCCATTAGGCACCTGCATTCTTGAATCGGCTCCCTAACGAAGTTTATACCTGCATTAGATCACTTGCAAAAGCCAGCCACAGAGACCCCTCCTTATGGAAAGCCTTGGCCCCAGGGGTGTGGGGACAGTTGGGGCTTCCCAGCTGGAGGTCACCTGGTGCCCTGTGATGATATGGTTTCTGCTCTCCCCCCCTCCCTACCTCTGTCCTGCAGCAATGGAATGGCAGGGACACGGCCCTCATGGTCACCCGGGTGGTCAACCACAGACGCTTCTCAGCCACGGTCAGTGTGGCGGACACTGCCCAGCGGAGCGTGAGCAAGTACCGCTGTGTGATCCGTTCTGACGGCGGCTCTGGTGTGTCCAACTACGCTGAGCTGATTGTGAAAGGTGAGTGCCCCCAGTGCGTGCTTCTCCTGCAGGCCTGATTTCAGGGGCTGCTGTGGCCCCATCCTCAGAGGGTGCAAGGAACTGAGGTGCCTGTTCTCATCTCCTGCTGCTCCTTCCTGTTATTTGAAGGACACAAGATTTCCAGTCCCCCATTCCCACACTCTGCAAAGAAAGAAGTGAAGTTACTGTAAAATCATGGAATTTTGCATTATTCTTCCAAGTTGAGCCTTACTCATAAGGTCCACTTGTGCAAGCCTGTGGGTCTATAACATGGAAGACATCTCCAAATTTGGCTTTATTTTGCATTTAAAGTTAGAATGAGCCAATGTCCTTGTGTTTTGGTTGTGTTCTGTTGCCGTGTTCAGAGAATAGAATTATTTCTGAGGGATTGTTTATTGAAAATTCGATGTAATGACAATATTTCAGAAGGACTTCTGAAATAACCCCCACCCTACTGGCCTTGATTCAATTCTTTTCAATTTTCTTGTTCTTGTTCACCTTGAGGTATTGTTGACATGCTTTACATTAAAATATGCACATTGCTTCTTTTTCTGCTTCCTCCAAGGAGCCGGATATCACATTTATTTTTGAAAGCCTATATAATCTTTGTTTTAATGCTTAATGGTTGTATACTATTTCATCAAGTGAATCATCCCATTTCTTAAAACCTCCCTATTTGTAGTCATTTAGGTAATTCCAGGTGTTTTCGTTTTTGTTTTATCTTGCCTTTGTGCATCAATTAACACCTCAATGGAGTTCTTCCAAAAGAGAACATTTTTATTCCATTGAACCAGATTATTTCCTTGGATAAATGCCCTAGGGGTAGAGTTGGTAGGGCCAAAGAATATGAGCATCTTTATGGATTTTTCTTTGTGTCGTAATACTGCTTTTGCAAAAAGTGGTTTGACAGTTTACCCTGGAAAAAAGTAGCATATGGATGTACTCATTTTCCAGCATTACGTTCACCGATTAAAATTTTAATATAGCATAACTTACTGAATGAAACATCTTCTGCTAGCTGTAGAATGATACCCAGGGTGTATGAAAGTGAAAACCTGGATCGACTCCCTAGAAGTCTTCTGAGTTGGTTTTCTGGGACAAAGTATGGGTTCGGGTGAGGGCCTTGACCTCTATTTGCTGGACCCCATGTAACCGATAGCCTTGCCTGAACCTAGATTGGGGGTTATAGTCTGAGAGTTTCTCTCCTGGGCTGTCCTGACTCTAGATGGATATTCACACAGCTGACCGATTGTTATCATTCAGGTCTTAGCTTGAACATCCTCATGCCATCTTCTCTGAGAGAATGTCCCCAGCCCTTGTGCTGCTGGGTGCTCTCTATCGTGTCACCTTGTGTACGTGTGATTAAGTACTTATCACACTTCAAAATTTTATTTTTCCTTTATTCATGTTCTTGGTAGTTCTCCATCTTGCCCTTTAGAAGACGAGCTCTGTGAGAATTGAGGCATTTTTCATTTTGTTCATGGTTCATGAGGTCCCCAGACTTAGCCACGGGCATGGCCCAAGTGCTGAGTTTGCCCAAATACAAAACTGCCAGCGTTCAACTGTTTTGACCTGCGCGGTTGGTCATTTCGAAAGGCTCAACCTTAAAATACTTATTGAATGATGGATGCGTAAATGAGTTATTGGCCTCAGCAGGAACTCATTTCATCTCCATAATGCCATGTACACTTAAGCTGAAGATCAACAAATTAGGCAGTCATGAACAGAACAATCAACAGAGGGAAAAATCATCTTAAAATCATTGACATTGAGTGCCATTAATACATAAAAGAAAGCATCATTTCAATCACATTAGGCTCATATGTCTGCTGTTTTGGTGACATAAGATTGATTTTGGTAACACAGTGGCCTCTGCAGGCCTTTCAGGCACTAGGTGAATATGTAATATCCTGAGCCGCCCCCTGCAGAAGTTCATTATATCCCTCCTGTGGCAGCCTCCTGCTCTGCGGTGGGGACCCACCAGAGAACAGACTGTGTTTGCTCATGCTTTCTCTCCACGGCCTTGCCCACACCTTGCAGGTGCCTGGCACCAGGCCGGTAAGGAGGTAACAGGTTGAGTTGAGTGGGGCAGGTAGTGTAGCACTCTGATCTTTTTGCACAATTGGAATCAGAAAGTGCTTGGTTTATTCTTCCTTTCCGTCCCAGTTGTGGAGGAGGAGATGTGGGTTACCAAGTCCCAAAGCCTTTGGGACTGAGGATGGCATCTCCATGGGGAAGCATCATTGCCTTGGTTTGAAAGGGTGGTCAGGGTTCATTGAGACAGTGATTGATCCTTTGTGGGCTGTGCATGGGCTGGGGTTCGGGCTTCTGGGGGAACAGTGCACTGGCCACATTTCTCACTATGATCCAGGAGCCCTGCTGCCCCCAGTGCCTTCACCTACAGCGCTCGCTGTTCTCTTTTCAGGGACGTGCTGGGTGTCCTCCTTCAGAGGTCTCCTTCACAGTGCGCCTTCTCTGCAACCTGCTCCCCTCTTACTACATCTTGAGAAAGGCTTTTATGGCAGGTGCCTGGGTGGCTCAGTCAGTTAAGTGTCTGACTCTTGATCTTGGCTCGAGTCATGATCTCACAGTTCCTGAGTTCGAGCCCCACATCGGGCTCTGAGCTGACAGCATGGAGCCTGCTTGGGATTCTGTCTCTCCTTCTCTCTCCCCTTCCCCCAATAACACAAGTGCTCTCGTGTGCACGTGCTCGCTCTCGCTCGCTCTCTCAAACTTGAAAAACAAAACCTTTTGGGATAGCACTTGTTTGTAGCGACCATTATTTTTCCTTTTTTTAGTTGGTGGCAAGCTAGAAGCTGAGCCCCTTGAACGTAGAAGTCATTTCACATACGTGATCTCATTTAGTCCTAACTATGGCACTGTACCTTAGTTTTATTTTAATTCATTTTACAGCGGGGAGAACAACCACAGCCAGGTTGAGAGACTGTCCTAAGGGGCAGAGCTGGGGTTCCTCTGGGTGTTGGCTCATGCTATTTCAGCCGTCTTTGGACGGCCTCAGGGTTGTGACCTTGTTGGCACCTGGTGTCATGATGTCAAAAACAGTGTTGAAGGCAACCAGACTGCATGCAAACTCCTGATAAGAGTCTCTGGAGCTGCTGTTAACTTGGCCTTTTAACTCCTGCTTTCTCCATCACTGCTCCCCTCCTCTCTGGAGTGGAGTACTTACTACCTTCCAGATTCCAGGGGAAATGGATTTAATTCTTTTTACCCACCCACTCCTAAATAGCTAACAGTTGCCAAGCCAAGTAAAATGAAAAGCAGGGGACACCCAGAAGCAGCAGTGATGTCTGGCCAGGAACCCATGTGAAGGCAGCATCTGGGGGAAAGTGTCCTGTGACTCACTGGCCTCTTGGAGCCCCTGGCCATGACTGAGCAGGATGGCTAGATACTTTAGTACTGAAATATTTGCACTTAAAAAAAAGTAGGGGCACCTGGGTGGCTCGGTCGGTTACGTGTTCGACTTCGGCTCCGGTCATGATCTCGCGGTTTGTGGGTTTGAGCCCCGTGTTGGGCTCTGTGCTGACAGCTCAGAGCCTGGAGCCTCCTTCGGATTCTGTGTGTTCCCCTCTCTCTCTCTGCCCCTCCCCTACTCACACTCTGTGTCTCTCTCCTTCAGAAATAAATAAACGTTAAAAAAAAAAAAAAGGAATAAACATAAATCTTCTTTCAGGAAATGGAGAAAATTTGAGAAGATGAAAGTATTTTCAAGGGCTAAGTCTTGTCTTAGGGGATGGCGCTCCCCAAATGTAACTTCCTGTTCCTGGTTTACACATCACACAGATGGTGTGTGCTGAGGGGGAGGCAGCTGACCCCTGCCATGCCACGTGTCCTAGAAGGAAAACCAGCCCTGGGCACATTTTCCCCCAGGTTTTCTTCATTTTATTCCAATTCAGACACAGGAAAGTGCCCTGATGCATGGGTTCAAATCCAGGCCTATCTTGTCCCAGCGCTATGACCTTGAACATCAGCCTCTTCCGATAAAGCTGGCTCATCTGGGAATAGAGATGTAGGATTACCTACCTCAGAGTGGTGTGTGTCCAGCCAGAGGATTCAATGAGACAATGGATGTAGAAGTTCTTAGAACAGTGCCTGGCTTGTTGCCCTTAGAAGTGTTTGTTAAATAAACAGTCGTGGTTCGTGTGATTTCCCAGGTAAGAGAGTAAGAGATGGTGAAGGACTGGGTGGGTATGTGGGGATAGGACGCATGACCCAGTGGTGGTTTGATTGATATCTCTGTGGCCTTGGAGAAGTCATGTAAGGCCTCCTCTGCAAAGGGAGACTGGTGGTCTCTCCCCATAGAGTCATGTGCTGATCATGGGGAAAGGGAGGGAGGAGATATAAAAGTGGGTGCTGACATGTGGGCTTGTTTGGGTTGACAAGTTTGGGTCATGGATCATGGGGTTTGGGTCATGGGGTCCATGCTAGGTCAGATGCCCCAGGTCCCCTCCTGTGTCCACCACTGGTGAGCTAGGAATCTTGGGAGAAAGGAAAAGTAGCTGGTCCTTCTTGCGCTCAACCATCTGACCACATGGCAGCACTTGTTCAGAACTCAGGCCATCCTGCATTTGGGAGGTCACAGGGTCCCTCGGTGCCCAAGGGTGCCCAGAGATGGGTGGAGCGCCCTCTGACAGTGTCCATAGCAGGTGTGTGCACCGTGCCAAGTAATGTCTCTGTCTAAATAGGTGTGTTTATGGCTGGCTGGCTTGTGCTTCATGTGCTATCCCAGGATTGTGAGCATCAGCGCTTCAGAAGATACCACCTAATTTGAGTGTAGGTAATATCAAATTCTCAGGGCAACACAGATCAAAATGAAAGCAAATTGGAATTACTTAATAATGAAGAGCTGTTTATTGAATTGTGATAATGTACCTGGGTATACATTAGATTACTCTATAATTGAGGTTTTGCACAATTGATAGTCCAGTCCCTCAACCTGCCTGTTCCGGACCAGTGCTCACAAATGCACTATTCTCTTCCCATTTCTGGATTTCCTCCTATCTTAGATTTCAAGATGTTTTTGCTTATCCCAAGGACATAGGTGTCTTCAGTCCACATTATGCAGGTATGCGACTGATGAAAATTTGCTAAGATAAAAATTTGTTGCTGGCAGTGATTTTTGAATCTGTTTTCCAACTCCATATAACAGAAGTAGAAGTCTGATACCAGCACTGAGTGCCTGATGTTCTGTTTTAAATACTCATGTGACTTCCTACCAGGGCAGCTTGATGGGATCAAGAGTAGGGATTTTGGATGTGAACACACCTGAGCTTCAATTTCAGTCCTGCCCCCTCCTCCCCCCCGTCTGGGTGACTCCGGGCAAATTATGTGTTCCCCCTAGGCCTCAGGTTCCTCATCTGTTCAATGGGATGAATGTATCTAATTGGATCCATTATGAGAGGGAGACAATACATGTATAGATCCTAGTACAAAGTGGATACCCACACAGTTATATCTGTAGCCATCAGTAATCATATTTTACTATTATTTAAAAAGTTTTTTACTGCTTATTTTTGAGAGAGAGAGAGAGAGTACACAAGCAGGGGAGGGACAGAGAGCGAGCGAGAGAGACACAGAATCTAAAGTAGGCTCCAGGCTCCGCGCTGTTGACTCAGAGCCCAGCGTGGGGCTCAAACCCATGAACCATGAGATCATAGCCTGAGCCAAAGTTGGACACTTAACTGACTGAGCCATCCAGACGCTCCTATATTTTACTGTTGTTTTAAGGGATATTACTCGAGTACATTGTCCATTTTTCCTTGTCCTACTTAAAGGAACAATAACCTGTAAGATAGAAATTTAAGATCTCTCTTGGAAATACGATGGAGATCACCAAAGGCAGCCTGTTATTCAAAGTCAGTTGCAGAAATGCTTTATTGGGTTGCACTGTCTTTTTTCCTAACATTTTGTTGGAGTATTTAAAGATCTCATGGAGTTGCATCAGGTTGGCCACACGGAGCCTGCGGTGGCGGCAGCGGTGAGTGTGGCCCCTTGGTTCTGGAGCACATGCTGCGTGGTTGACCACTGCCACTCACGTGGCCCATTTTGCTGACATCACTAGTCTGGTTTCTGTAGGCATTTGAATTTACAGCCTCTGGTTTAGAGACTGCACGGCTGGAGTGGCAGACTTGGTCCTGCATTCATTTGTTTGAGAGCTGAATGAGCCCCAGCTCTGGGTCAGATGGTGTGGGCCCGTGGTTTATTGGGAAGATCATGCAAGCCTATAATGCACGGCCATTTAGTTTGTGCTCAGCATCTACTGTCCTGTGTTACTAATCCTACTAATGACCCTATTCTGTAGGTGCTGTTAGCATCTCCCTTTTACAAATGAGGGCACAGAGGCTCAGAGGGGTTCAGTAGCTCTCCCAAGGTCACACAGCTTGTGCGTGATGGAGCCAGGATTTAAAGCCAGGCCTGCTGGTGCCTCAGACTGAGTTCTTTCTTGTATACATTTCTTACAAAATTCAATATAGTAGCCCTGTAATTGGTGTAAGCTGAGGAAATCGAGGGTGGGACAGTTGATACAGTTTGAAAAAGCCCTAGAAGGTTTCTTCAAGTGCTCCCCTCTGAGCTGGCTCCTTGGCCTGGCAGGCTCTTGAGCAGAGACAGCCTGGGCCACTTTTCAGACATGAGTGGGTGACATGTTTGAGGTTGCAGATATAGGCTGGGGGATATATTCGGAGTCTTTGTGCCAGACAGAATTGAAGCTTTATTCCGTAGGAGTCCGGGGGCTCTGATGGAACCCCCGCCCGTGCTCCGTGGACAGTAGTGCGCACACACTCGTGAAGCTGGGCCTCTGTATCCATCTGTTCTCCTCTTGCCTGGTCCCTTCCCATGGCCCCGTGCAAAGCCCTGGTCAGGCAGGTGGCTTTGGTAAAAGGCACAGCCTATTTGGAGGAGTGAAGATCAGGGGCATTCAGGACTGGGATCCCTAGAAGCAGACTCGGCAGGGATCTGAATGCAAGAGATTTGTTTGGGATGTCAGGAGGTGAGGTGAAGAGGACAGGCATTTCCAAGCAGGTGACCATGTGGAGCTCATTCCTACTGGGGAAGCCTAGGATTCAGCATAGACTCCTACGATGTGAGAGAGTTGGGATATTTGTACCCTACCTCCCACCAGTCACTGGTCGAGGGCTGTTCCTGGGGTATTCATATCCTGGTACTTCAGACTTGTTGCACAGGACAGGAGGGGCCTCGGGGGCTTTGGAGAAAGCCCACAGCCATTTAGATTCAGATAGGACAGTTGGAAGTTGGCCCCCACTCACTGACAAAGTAAGGCCTGAGAGAGGGAAGCGTGGGATCCAACAGTTTCTGCTACCCAGACCCTGCAGCTTCTGCAGGCTTCCAAAGTGACCGAAGCTGTTGGCCTGTGCCTGGTCAGTGACCGCAGCTGTGAAGGGCCGCTGCATCATGCTAGGAGAAGAGGCAGAGCCAGTAACCACTCTGAGCATGTAGCTTGGGCAGCCACAGGAGCTCTTCCAAGGCCGATAATCAGAACTGGACTTGGGAGCATCCGTTCCTGTTCTCTGTCAGCCCCCAGAGGCCAGGGGGACCTGGGGGTGGGGGTGGGGGCACCGTTTTGCTCAGCAGTCAGAGAGTGGGCTTGAGGTAGAAGATCCTGGGCTGGAATCTGGCCTCTGCCCTGTAAACAACTCCCTAGGTCTACCTAGAACCCTGCCACACTCTCCTACCTCTGCTGTGGACACCTGAGTTCGGGTTGGTACACCTGTCCTATACAGAGCAGGATAGTCTATATTTTCAGCTTTCAGTCTATATTTTCAGGCCATACAGGCTCTGTTGCAGCCATTAAACTCTGCTGTTGTGGCAAAAGCAGCCATGGGAAATATGTTAATGAATGAATGTGGCTGTGTGCCAATAAAACTTTACTTATGAAAACACGCAGCGGTCTGAATTTGGCTCCCAGGTCAGTTTGCCAGTTGGTGCACAGGACCAAGCTCGGGGTCCCCCTCTTTCAGTTGGATGACTGTATCAGCTCTTTCCCTGTTCCACCCTTGTGCCACCTGAGGTCTAGTCTCCATGCAGCAGCCTGAGTGATAGTTTGAAAACAAGTTAAATTGTGGCATTTGCTTGCTCAAAACCCTCCAGTAGTTCCTGTCATACTCAGAATAGAATCTAAGCTTCTTAACATGGCTTCTAGATCTGGCCCCTCTGTCTCTTTGATTCCTGATCCCCCACCTCCCATATTTGTCCTTTTATTCTCTTCTCTAGCCACACTGGCCCATTTCCTCTTCCTTGAACCACACCGTGATAGTTCTGACCCTAGGACCTTTGTACTTCCTGTTTGTTCTCTCTTGACTTAAAATGCTTTTCTTCCAAAGAATTATGTGGCTCATTTGTTTAATTCCCTCTGGTCTCTGGTCAGACATCAGTGTCTCAGAGAGCCTCCCTACCCTGAGTACCTTATCTAAAATAGCACCCTTCCCTACCTCCTGTAAAGCTGTATCATTGTTCCAGTCTGGGGTTTTCTTCCCAGCTCGTATCAGGGTTTGCCATTGTCATTTACATCTCCGTATTACATAATCTCCTGAAGGCAGAAGCTCTGTAGGTTTTGCTTCCTGCTGCGTCCAGGATACCTGGTGTGTAGAAGGGGCTCGAACTTGCTATATCCGTCATCATCCTCAGTGCTCCCTACACAAGCCTGCAGTAGCATTGCAGGTGACTTCTCACCCCTTCCTGCTCCAAGGTTCTGTTGTTGTTGGAACCTTGGGCTTCCCTCCTGTCTCTGGACAGGTTCCGTCCCCTTCACGGGTACCACTTTTTATCTTTTCCTTTAAGTCTTGTTTTCCTTTCCTTCATTCTTTCCTTCATGGCTGTGGAAGCTTTAAACTTTACAGTTCCCTGCAGTACTGCTGTGGCCTTTGTCCTGCTCTGTTACAGTCTGGGGTCTCAGTTGACCTGCCATGGCCATGCTACTTATCCAGTCTGCCATGGGGCCATTCTGATGGTCATTTAAAAGAGACCTCTGGGTTGTCTTTTAGTGCCGGTCAAGGGAAGGCTGGTCTCAGGGTGAGCCCTCCCCCTTCCCCGCCGAGTCCTGCCCACTCGAGTGTACCTGCTTCAGCCCGTGTCTCCAAGTTTAACACCTTTTCATGTCAGTCTTGGCCCATCTCCACCCCCGATCCCCTGTCTGACCTTGGCTTTCCAGAAAGATGCTATGCAAAGAAACTTGAGCACCTCCATCTTCTCTGCAGCTGTCATTCTCAGCAGGAAAATATCCTGATGCTCGGGTTCTTAGTTTCATCTTTCTTTAGTCATAACTTTTATTACTGGGTTGCTTTGTTTGTTTGTTAGTTTGTTTGCCATGGCTACTCTTGGCAAGAACATCTAGATTGCAAATCAGAGGTCTTGGGTTCAAATCTTGGAGTAACTATGTGAATTAGGAGTGTCACCTCTTGACTCCCTAATTCTAAAACGGAACAATTGTTCCAACCCCCCTAGACTTGAGAAAGGGGTCAAGGGTATGTTCATCCTGTGTCAACAAAGTGCTGCCCGTATGTTCATGCTTGTCTTCATCAATTGCCGTCAGCCCTGCATTTGTCAACTGCCCAGCCTTAGCCCCAACTCCCTCCTTCTTGCATAACGTCACTGCTAGCTCTTCATAGGAAGGGAAAAATGACAGATGGGAAGAAAGTGGGAAACTTAACTTGAGCATATGTGTGTAGGGGGGAGGCGAACCGGGAGAAATCTATGTATATTGTATTCTATATGGGCACAAAGACCAGCTTATTTTTAAGAAAGCGTAAATGTGGATAAATAAAACCTGACAAGTATTGGTTTCCTTGAATTATTTTGACTATTTTATCAGCTGCATGCTGATGTGTTGCGTTAACACTTTTAACGCTTTTGGAAATTAAATCAAATGGCAATTGCATTAAATCCTCATTCACTTGGAACATTATCCTCCTGTGTTCAAATGGAAGAATTATCTGGGGTGTGGAATGAGCTGTAAGGTCTGTCATTAGCTAACATTTGTGGACCATTTATTGCCTGCCAGACCCTGCCCTGGGTCTTCCACGTGAGGTTCTGTTGAGTCCTCACCTGCTCCCATGTTTCAGATGGGAAGGCTGAAGCCTGATTCCCCAGCCTACTTAGAGTCTCACTGCCTAAAATCTGTCCTCTTCCTACCGTAATTGAGACTTTTTTTCTGGCTCTCCTAATGCTAATTTTCCATAATGTTCTATTCTGTGGCAGATACTCATGGCATATTGCTTCTGAGAACCCAAGTTTCAGGCCCAGTTAAACTCGATTAAACCATGGGCTCCAGATTCAGAAGGGATGCTGCAGGTCACGTTCTCTGTCCCTGCCCTGGAACCGAATTCCCCTCTGAACTGCTTTGCATGGCCTCCATCCATGCCCCCTACACTTAGGGTTATTCTGTCCCCCCGGGGACATTTGGCAGTGTCTGAAGACCTTTTTAATGGTCATACCTGGGAGGGTGTGGAGGCCAAAGATGCCGTAAATGGCCTACAATGTACAGAACAGCCTCCACAGCAAGCAGTTAGCCAGCCCCAAGGACCAGTTGTGAAACCGTGACCCTGACCACTCCCCATGGGATGGTCTTTTTATCCCTGGTGCTCTACACTTCATGTGCAATCCCATGGGCTTCTGGCCAGGGGTGGGGGGATGACATATGGGAGAAAGAAGGCAGAGGTAGTTACATGGCTGTGAAGAAGTGATTCAGCTTGTTTGAGCCCCAGTCTCTGAAGAATTGACATTTGACTTCTGGTTTGCTGCGATGTGCTCTTGTGCCCCCTCCTCCCATTTCTCCCCTAAATACCCATGGGGACCCAGTAAAAGGAAAATGCAGACTAACCACCCGCTGTTGGGAATATGAGAAACTCTGGCTGCCAGGTCAGTAAACTGCTGTGTGCACCAAACACATGAGCCTCCCCTTCCACTGAGTGGAGCTGTGATTCAGAGCAGATGCCTGACCAAGGACTACATTTCCCAACCTGCCTTGTTCTCAGTGGGACCGTGTGATTTGCTCCAGCCAGGGAAGGTGAATACAAGTACATTCAGAGCCACAGTGTTACTCTTCCCTCTTTAGTTGGCCGTATACAGATGACCCCAAGCCCTTAGAAGGTGGAAGAGTCCAAATATCAAGTAATTCTGGGTCCCTGAATCACCTTTTGGAGAAAAATTGCCTGCCAGACAGGCCCGTTATTTAAGCAACAATCAATTATTATCATGTTAAGCTTCTGTGCCCTGGGGTCTGTTTGTTATAGCAGCTAGCATTGTACTAATTGATACAAGTTTCATCAAGAAAAGTCATTAGCAGCCTCCCAGGCCTATCGTCTTGAACCAAAGCTTTATAGCCCACTTTTTTTTTAAGTTTATTTGTTTAATTTCAGAGAAGGCGGGGGGGGGGGGGGGGGGGCAGAGAGGGGGAAAGATAGAGTCCCAAGCAGGCTCTGCACTGTCAGCACAGAGCCTGATGCGGGGCTCGATCTCATGAACCATGAGATCATGACTCAAGCCGAAATCAAGAGTCGGACACTTAACCAGCTGAGCCATGCAGGTGTCCCTCCAGCCTGCTTCTGAAGAGATGAGATGATACTTCTTCCCTTTCCCACTGCTACTGGGCCCAAAAGTTGGCCTGATGGGTGGACAATTATCCTTTTTTTCATGGGTTGCTTTTTTTAAAGGTTAAAAAAAATGTCTCTTCCCAACCGTTACTTGATGTAGAGCCTACAGATTCCAGAATAACCTATGAGGGCAGAAATTGTGTGTTTATGTTAAGGAAGGGGGGGTTGGGCATGGCCTGGGCTGTGGCCTAGGAAGCTCAGGAACGATGAAAGCTCGGGAACAAGTCTGCCACATGTGACAGCTTGGAAACCCCATCCAGAAGGCTGAGTCTTAAGTTAGAAAGGAGCTCAAAGACCAGTGATAGCCCTGTTGGGTAGTATAAGACCCCAGCCATATGTGAGGGAACATGAGAGCACAATGAGGGGACAGGGAGCGGGCTGGGGCTCTGGTCGCATAAGGTAGGCTGTTCCCAGTGCGCAGTCTGAGTCAGCCCAGTGTGGCCACGGGAGCTGTCATTGTGCCCAGTCTCCCCCAGCACACCACCTCTCCAGCCATGTCACTTTACCTACCAGTGGAGCCCAGTGATTCCAGTTGGGGGTGGATGGGATGGAGGGTGGGGGAAGAACACAGCACTTTGCACTTCAAAGCAAGCACCACCAGTCGTTTAGAAGTGATCCTCGCCACGGCAGCATGTTTAAACGTTAAAAAACAAAACAAAACAAAACTGTAGTAATTAGCAAGATGCAGATGCCAAAAAGCAGTATCATAACAGTTAGGGGGAGTAATCAGTGGGGCTCATTATGCCCACACTGTGTTGTTTGTAGACCACACAGTCCTGTCCCCTGCCCAGGATGTGCTGCCATCCCAATCCAGGGAACTCCAGACCAGTGCTTCCGTGAGGTTTAGTTTAGAAGTAAGGTAGCTTCCGTTTTACCGCTAATTAGCTTCCAATGACTATTTCTCTGTTCCTCAGTTTTCCTCTTTGTCATAAGAGAAGGCTGTATTATACAGGTGGGCTTCAAATGTATCCCCCCACCCCCACCCTGGAAACAATAGAATGCTTTGCAAAAACGGTGAGAAACAAATGACCTGGCTCTGTAGAATGACGGGGCTCTTAGAAGGATAGAAAATTTCTGTTTCCCCACCACCTGGGCAGATGGATTTCTTTGCTTTTTTTTCTTTTTAATTTTTAATGTTTGTTTATTTTTGACAGAGTGCGAGAGAGAGAGGGAGAGAGAGAGAGCAAGAGAGCACACGCACATGAGTAGGGGAAGGACAGAGAGAGAGGGAGACACAGAATCCAAAGCAGGCTCCAGGCTCCGAGCTGGTAGCACAGAGCCTGATGGCGGGACTTGAACTCAGGGACCGCGAGATCATGACCTGAGCCGAAGTCGGACGCTCAACCGACTCAGCCACCCAGGCGCCCCTTCTTTGCTTTTTTAAATGTGTTTGTTTGTTTGTTTGTATCGTTGTTTTTTGAAGCATATGATCCTTCTCTTCATACTTTTCTGGGCCCTGGTGGCAGTGGGGCTAGGGTTCGGCCTCTTCTCTTTTAAATGAAGTGTGCTTGTAGCACTTTCTCATTATTAATCCAAGTAGCAGGTCTCTTGTTTACGTATCTAGAGGCAGGTGTGACTCGTAATCCACTCAGCGGAACTACCCCTTTCTGATGGAACTCAGCTTGGTGGTTTGCAACAGACGCTGACTAGCAGAGCCGCTTGTCCTCTGTTCTCAGGGAGGGACAGTCTCCTGTTGGAGATAATCAGCAGCAGAGTGTGCCCTGCGATTTGCTCTTCTAATCTCTCTCGCGCATGAGAGGGGAACCGCTGGGGCCCCGTGGGACAGGACTGTGATGTTGCTTGCTACATCTTACGGGCTGTTGAAAGTGCCTTTCCTGAGGGCAGACAGGGAGGCTGCACTTCAGAAGCCAGCAGGGCTTGGTTTGACTCCTGGCTCTGTCTCCTTTTTGCTCCTGAATTAGACCACACAAGAGACGGAGCCTCAGTCTCTCCACCTATAAAAGGGAAAGAAGAATGTTTTTTGCTTTGAGTTTTCTGAGGCTCAGTGAAATAAAACATGGAAGTCAAGAGCGTGGGACTTACTTCATGCCAGCTGGGGAAGTTAAAGACTCAGGAGACAATATTATTTGTTCTCTGCATCATTTACTTTTTTTCTCCTGGAGAGGCAGGAAGGTTACATTTCCCAAACATCCAGGTGGCCAAAGGAATGTGTGCCAAAGTGATGTGTGTCCCTTCTAGGCCAGACCTATACAGAATCTCCTATGTGTTAGCTCCTTGCCCTTTCCCCTCCTGTTGTGACACTGGAGACGGTATGATGAGGCAGGTAGCATCTCCGGATAGAAGGCTGAGTCCCTGAGTGAGTGAGGTGTGGAGCCCTGTACCACCCCTCCCCACCCATAACCTCATCAGGCTGGGATGTGAATGAAGAGTAGCTGAACCGGCCTTGACTCATGTCCATTCCTCAGGCCCCTCCTGCCTTGATGGCTTACAGACCTCTTCTAAGGTTTCCACCTGTACAGTGGACAGGCACCCACGGCATCAGGACAGTGCCGTATTTCACAGTTGGAATTTTGTGGGAGCCCAACAGTGGTCGGAGAGGCCTTTGCTGCATTTGACTTCCTAGTGAGAGGAGTTTGCTGATTCTGTCTGCCTGATGCCACCTGGACTGACTCATCTCGAGCTGCCCCTGCTTTCTGAGCAGTGCTGCCACAGGAATTCTATACTCCTCCTTGTGACTTTTCTTTTGGGGAATTGAGCTGACTGTCCCTTTTCCCCCTCACCTTTCTTTCCCTAGCTAGGCTAATGCACTCCATTAAGTGACCAAGGAAGCTTGCAGACTTAGGGACAAGGGTGACTCCTCCAGATGTCTTGACCTGTCTCTGCTGAGTCCTAAGCTCTGTTGATTTGGTTCCTTGACTTCTGTGAGCAGCAGGGATGAAGGGAATTGGAGAATACCCACCTCCCAGGCTTTGGCCAGGTATGGACCTGGTCCTGTTGCCTATGCCTAGGTCCCCACCTTTCCCACCCCACCATATCAGCCATGGCAGCAGGACTCCTGATTAGCTCCTGGTCCCCAGTGTCATCAAGGGCTGCCCTGCCATTTCCAGAAGCCATGGAGAGGCAGCTCATAGTTCTATTCTTCCTATCATTGACTTTGCATGAGAGCCCTTGCCAGGTGTTCCTAGGGTTGGATCTGAGAAGAGCTCTTGTAATCCCAAATTTGTCTGTATCCAGGATGCCAGCAGAGGTTACCATGCCTTTTGAGGTTTGGGTAGAATGAGATCTGTTTCAAATGTTTGTATATTTCTAGAGATTCTTATTATGGTTCCTTTTTGGTTTTCATGACTCTCTACTGAAAGCCCCCTGGGTTTCAATGTCAGTTACTTCTTCTTACATCTTCTCTCTGCTCTATACCCTCCGTATTTGGAACTCAGTCCCCTTTCCTTAATTTTCCTTCATTCTTTCCTTGACACATATACACATACTCTTTGTGGCACGGCTGACTTTGGAAGATTTAGCAAGGGAAGGGTGTTATAGTACAGCAAGGCAAGTGCGTCCAAATGGAATGTGGGATGTGTCTGCTCTGGCAAGTGCTCTGGCCACCCCATCAAGAAGTTCTTGGTGGCTACTGCCTCTTCTGAAGACGTTGTCCTGGCTCCCCCTTAACTACCACCCCCCCCCCCCCCCCAGCCTGTTGTGAAGCTCTGAGGCAGAGCAGTCTGGCAGCAGAAAGTGGCTTTGGGACTGTTTGCACAGCTCATTTCTGCCAGCCCCACTTGCCAGTTATTTCCCCACTGGTTTTGGTGAGGTGTATAATAATGTCTGGCAGATGCATGACTCTCCCCTTGCCTTTCTTGGGCATCTCAGAAGTAGGCCCCATTTTGCCGGAGTAGATCCCACCCTTGCCTTGGTCCTTGACACTTCCATGGAAATCTCTGCAGGCCACAGCCCTGCCCACACCCTCGTGCTTGTCCTGCCAAAGTGTGTGGTTATTGACACGATTGAGAGTAGGAGGGCTCAGCAGCGGCTGCTGTGAGGTGAGAATTGAGAAGGGAGCCATTCTCAGTCTGGACCCTTTCGGTGCTGAGTGGCAGTGATCTACGTGTAACTGGATACAGGCCCAGAGGGAGGGTGTTGGTATGTGTCCCCAGGATGCCCAGGCATGGAGCTGCCTCTGTGCATGTTCACATGTCAGGGCTCGAGTGGTGGACTCAGGGCTCTGTCTTCTCTCTGTTTACGGTTTCCTGGTTCCTCCTTGATGTTATCCTCATACATGCTCATGGGGAATGGTGGGGGCAAGTCAGGGGGCCTACAGCTTCAGGCCCACACCTTCTAGTTTAACGGCCTCGAAGGCAAGAGAGTCTACTTCTCTCCATGTCTGAATGTCAATCCCAGGAAAGGATTCGGATCATCCCTGCCTGAGTGGATAACCAGTGCTGTACCAGGTCTCCTGCCCGGTAGCATGTAAAAGGGCCCTTTCAGAACCATATGCTCTGGTCTGCAGCCAGCAGGGCAGAATATGAGGAGTTGAGGTGCTCCAGGAAGATGCAATGGGGTGGGAACCTTCCCCTAACGAGGGGTTCTGGACAGACAGAAATTGGACAGGTGTGGGTGGGGCACCCCTGGTGTTTACACTGCTCTGCTATGGCTTTGTGGAGTGGTGAGGGGAGGGCCCAAGCACATGGAAGATGTAAGATTGACTAGTAGGTGTGGTCTACAATCTGGGTCCCTGGGTTTTAGGCTTAAATAACAATGATGCACTTTTGTTTCAGTGAGTGTTTGCAGTGCTGCATGGCCATTTCAGAACCAAAAACATACCTCTGTCTGTCCCTGTCTGAGTCCAGTCTGTCTTTATCTTGGTACCTCTGCTTTCTGACTTCCTTTCTGGCTCCCACACCAGCCCTGTTCATTATTCTTCAGAAGGTCACAAATGGTAAATGGCTCTCTGTGCCTGCTTGCCAGTGCCCTCTGGTGGGATATTTCCTCCTGGGAAACATGGTTCCCCTTCCCTGCCCCCTGTCCTCCCTCCTTCCCCCCCCCCCCCCCCCCCCCCCCCGCCGAGCTTGCACTCTGTGTGTCACCCTTTCATTGCTTATTAGTGCCTTGTTGCACGCAAGCGTTTGGAGTGATCTTGGTCCTGTCCACACTGATGGAGTTGTTGACAGTGGCTTCCCTGGTTCTGATACCTTGGGTATGGGGTAGGGCTGCACAAATGGGTGACTTCAGCATCTTCCTGTGAGCCTTCTCTGGTCAAGGACATCAAGCAGTTAGCTCCATTTGCTCCTTAAACCAGTATAGAAATACATACCTGGGTGGTGCTTTCTCTAAATGCCCCTATTAAATGATGGGTCAATGAGGCAAAGGTTATTATACACCTACTACATCCCAGGAATCTTCTAGACACAAGGGATACACCAAGGGATCTGTGTGGGGACAGGGCTTCCATTATCTTGAAGCCTGCATCCCAGAGGAGGAGAAAAAAGGGAAATGAGCTAACAAGTGAGATCATTTCAGAGAGTGTTAAAAATGGGGTTCTTAATTCTGTAAATCACAAGTGCTTTGTGGACTGGGACCACTCGTGTAGATGCCTGCAGCCCCTGAGGAAGCCACAAGGTGACCTGTACTCACCCCCCAGCTCTGCCACTTGCGAGCTCTGCGACCCCAGTATGCCCCTGAGCTGCTGCAAGCCTGTGGTCCCATCTGCAAAGTGAGCTCAGAGCAGCTCGCCTCTCAGGTTGGTTGGTAGGTGTGAGTAGACAGTGGGGTCAGGGCCATAGCTGCCAACTCGGGGCCCTAGTCCACAGGGTGGGGTGAAGGCAGTCATTGGGGTATTTCCGCATGCCACCCCCAAGGCTGCTGACTGGTATGGATTTAATCAACAGTTGTATTAGTTTCCTAGGGCTGACATAACAGGTGACCACAGACAGAGAAGCTCCACATAACAAGAACTAATTCTCTCAGCCTGTGCGGGCCAGAAGTCCAGCATCAGTGTGTCCGTGGGGTTGATCCTTCTGGTGGATCTGAGGGAGAATCGTTTCTGTGCTATTTGTTTTTCTTGGTGGCTGTAGGTGATCCTTGGTGTCGTTTGGCTTCTGGACACATCACTCCAGTCTCTGCCTCCATCATCACATGGCCTTCTCTGTAGGTCTCTGTGTCTAAATGTTCCTCCTCTTATTAGGACACAAGTCATTGGATGAGGACCCATGCTAATCCAGTATGGGCTGGATTATATCCACAAAGACCCTATTTCCAAACAAGAGCACACTCAGGTACCTGGGGGTTAGGACTTGAACCTATCTTCCTGGGGGACACAGTGGAACCCAGAACACCAGTCTAGTTTCATAGGTGTGACGTCTCCCCTCCAGCTCCTCCTGAACTATTCTTGTGCGTCTTGTTTTCTACAGAATTCAAGCACCCCCTTTGACGTTGAAAGAGAGCTGTGTGTCTTCCAGGTGAGCGGTGGCCACAGACTCCCCTGGGAGGGGAGAACAGATGATAAGCTGGGAGGCTGGAGCTGCTGCTTTACCTCCCTTTGTCCATGTCTCGGGGCTCTTCCCCTCTCCTTTTTCGCATCCTTTCCGTGTGCCACTGCCCCTCCCCCCTCCAGTGGCAGTGGCCCCACTGCCCCCAGAAGGAGCTGCCTCTGTAATTGGACCCTGTGCCTCTTCAGCCATAGCTCTCATGAGGCCCCTTCCCAGACACCATCACAGACTTTAGGCCCATTACCATTTAGTGGCATCACTGCTCATATGACCTTCTCACGTGTCTGGTTCCTGGTCTTCTGATTCTGCCTCGCCCGCCCTAGTCCTCTAACGTGACCTCTCTAAACTGCACATCTGTTAGCAAATGTGTCTGCTCCATTAGACTCTGGGCTCCATGATGACAGGCATGGGGTCTGTGCTTGCTCATCCTGTATCCCATGTGCTTGGCACATTGTAGGCATTCAGTGGACATTTGTCGTATGGATACCCCAGTTACAAGACCTCAACAGCTCTCTGTTACTTCCTGCTTGTACGCAAGGATGGGCAAAGCCCTTTGCAGTCTCTCTTCTTCCAGACATTTACACTGCACTCAGTCTGGAAAGCAGCCTAGATCAGAATAGTCAGCCTCTGCACTTTTGCACATGCTGTTCCCATTTCCTGGAATGTTCCCCACTTCGTTAACTCTTTCATCGCTCCGCCCAAACATTTCCCCTCCAGAGAAGCCTTCCCTGGCAGCCTTCCCTGCCACCGAAAATTGGGTTAAATGCCTCTAATTTATAATTAATCTATGGATTAATCTATATCCGCTTAGCAGGAACTCCTGCTAGAATGGAATGTCTTTGGAGGCAAGGGCTGTATTCAGTTTCTCCCTTTATTTCTGGCATTACTGTGTGTGGAAGGAATTCAGTTCACGGCTGCTTATGTGAAAGCAAATAGTTCTTGAATGTGTGCAAAATGATGAGGATGTCCCAAATAACCTATGATTATTATTATTTCCGTTTTCTAGGTAAGATATCAGAGACTCAGAGGTTAAGTGGCCTGGTTAAGGACACACAGCCAGAGTGGCCTTGGTGGGTTGAGTTGGCTCAAGTTCTCCAGGGGGAAGCACATACTCAGACACACAGGAGGGCAAAGGATAGGGTGTGGGTGGCTCACAAGGAGACCCAGGACACTGAGGAAGGCCTGGCTCCTGGCCATGCCCTTGCAGAGACTGTGGGAACTTCAGCCACTGCCCTCCTCACGATTCTCTGGAAACTTCTGTTCTAACTGCTCTTTTTAAGTATCGCTCTTGCAGTTCAATGTGTGGGGGACACAGTTTGTTTGTAGCAACTGCTAATGACAGGGCTACTGAAAAAGACTGTCTATTTTTGGAGTTAAGCCTCAGCCTAAAAGAAATAAAAATAAACATTGAGAGGTTTGGGGTTTTTTTTCCCCTCTTAAGAAAAATCCTATAGGAAAAAAAAAATCAATTCCATCTCCACATGCTCCTTCCTAGTGATGGTAGAGTGGGCATTTACTCCAGGGCTGGCAGTCAGGGGTCCTGGGGTTTGAGTCTTGGTTGTGCCATGAGCTTACTTTTTCATGGGATGCTGTCTTCGGTTCCTACTGGTCCCAAGGACGGCCACGGGCTCAGACCTCAGCTGGCTGCAGCTTCCTTTCTCTCCTTCAGTCACAGCTGGCCCCACCGCAGATCTCCATGCCAGTCTGGACCAAGCTCAGTCTGGACCTGAGCTTCCCCAGGGCCACTCCCAAGTAGCAGCCCCCCTAAATTCTGCCTCATCTACCTCAATTTTACTTGAACATCATTGAATCATCAGCAGAGTGCCATTGCTAATAGTGATACTAATACTGATCATATTGAACATATTCCGAGAGATTACTATGTGCCATGCCCTTGCCGAGCACCTCTGGAGCGTTGTGTTGTTCTACAAATACTTAACTTTTCATGCTCCCACCCCCAAAGGCAGAATGCACTTCCTATTCAACTTCGACAGGACCCGGTTGACTTCGAGCTCAGCCGTGTGGCTTGCTTTGACCAACAGAATGTGGGAGAAGGAACAGGGTGCCAGTGTCAAGATGAGGTCACGTGTTTCTACTGCTGGTCTCCCTCTCTGCAATCCATCATTAGAAGAACCGGATGCTGGTAGCTGCTCTTTCAGCCGCATTCCTGGAGTGAGGAGGATAAGGAACAGATTTGAACCCAAATTGGAGCCAAGCTGCACTGACCCACAGACCTGAGAAAGTGAAATAAGTGTCTGTATACATCTTGAAGATTCAGGGATGTTTGTTAACTGCAGCAAATGCTGACTAATAGCATCAGCACACTTAAAGAATGATCTTGAGTAGCTCACAGCAGATCCTCTGAAGTAGCTGTAGTCTTGCCTCATTTACATGTGCGATTGTACTAGATCTTTTTCTTTGAGGATGCCACCAAGCTGTGACCAGTAACCCCAACCCATGGGATCTGGCAGCATCAGCTCTCTATTCAGGTTGTAGTCGGTGGGCTTTGAAGAACAGTGTCACTGTAGTGGGTGTGGATACTAAAGGTTGACTGAGAGACCATCTGAAGGCAAGAGGCGACACCATCTCTTGGGCTCCTGCTAGTGGAAGGAACTGAGAGCAGTCCTCTATGTTCCACAGAGAAATTGACTTCTAGAAGGCCACCTGCAAAGTCTGGAGTCAGTGGTATTCCACAGGACTTACTATCCCAGTGGCCCATAAAGATCCCAGTCTCACAGTCCTCTAGCTCAGCTGGAGTGATGGCCTGCCAGAGACGTGGGGCCTGTTGGGGCCGTTCGTAGCGCTGAGATTCTCCTGGGCCCTGGTGGCCATATGCAGGGCAGCTGGAAGGTGGGTTAGGCCACAAAAGAATCATGAAGGGAAACAGATCTCAGAGACAGCGTTTTCGAAGTTTCATGTCTGAGTAAGAGATGTGGCTTTGGGGTCTGGTTCCCAGTTGGGACTCCTGAGCCATCTATGGAACTGCCTGAGGTACCTCCCAACACAACACCTATTTTCACTAGGGCCTTCTATCCACACTGTCCTAGCACCTAGCACCCACTGGATCCCCACTTCTAGCTCCTCCCTGGAGTCCCTTCTCCCCAGATCTGGGCCCTTCTGTGTGAGGACCCCAGGGGACCAATGTGCGAAGAATGTGGTGCCGTTCCCTATGGGGTGAAGGCATGTGTGTTGATGAGCCTGAGCAGTTCGGCAGCCCGTAATGGCTGCAAGGGCAGCAGACGGAGCCGACTGGAAAAGCATTATATTGATTCCAAGAAGTATCTAAAGTGAGAGTTCAAAATACGTTCTGGAAGGCAGGCAGCCCTTGGCTCCGGTGAGGCACTAATGAGCTCCCCAGCCAGCTCCAGCTCGACCTGCATCTTCCCGGCAAAGACCCAGGGCTGGCATTGAAGAGGGCGCCAGCAAGGGCGGGTGACGAGGTGATTAATGTGGAGCAGCTTTGTGGGCTCATACCAGCAACTCTCTCTGAGTCTTTTGTTTCTTTTTTCCTTTTATCTCCACAAGGCAAAGAGCCTGGGAATTCCTATCGTATCGTGTTCTGATTTGTTTGCTTGTATAAATGAGCCAGTCTTTGAGAAGAGAGTGACTCTTTCTCTTTTAAAGGGGTGTAATGCCCAGTGATTTGCCTCGTTTCCTCCCCCCTGCTCCTCAACCCCCTCCTGGCTTCCTGAGGCTGAGTCACCCTGTTTCCAGGTGGATGTCTGGATGCACATGTTGCCCGCAGGGCAGGTGCCTAAGCCTTATATTTGGGGAGGGGGTTGAGGGATAGTAGGTGTGTGCCAGCCTATTGAATGGACACCTTTACTTATGAGGTTGCATCACTGTATTTTCATGCCCAGAAGCCTTCTCAAGAGGTCAGCTTTTCTGTTTATCCATCCCGATATTGGTACCTCGTCTCCTACGCAACCTGTTTATGCTAAAGTGTATCTTAAGCGTAGACGGCAACAAGAAGCAGGCCGGGAAGAGAATGTGGAATCTTTTGTAGCTTATTAAAATATGAGCATCTGTATTCCTTTTTTGTACCTTGGATTTAAAAAAAAATGCTATATTTCTCTTGCTTTTTAGACGGCATGCCTCTGTAGCACATGTTTAAATTCTGGGCCCTGAAGCAAATATCTCAGCCACGAGCCCCTGAACATCAGACTTAGAAGGAAAGGAAACCTGAGTGCCACCAATCGCAAATACGAGAAACTGGCCAAGTCCCTGAACAGGAAACGGCATGATCTTTCATCCTTCTGTGCCTTTTGCTCTGCCATTCTCTTTGCTCTGTGCCCCTTCACCTTCTTCTCACACTGTCCTCTTTCAAAGCTCAGTTTAAATGTCACCTTCTCTGTGAGGACTTCTTTCACTTTTTCAAGCAGATGTGAACATTCCCTCTTCTTATCTCTTTTGAATATACCTCTAATGTAAAATATTTGGCGTTTGTTAATTCAGTTAAATATGTAGGAGTCGCTACTATATGCCTAGGCACTATTATAGGCACTAGGGATGCGGGGGTTGATCAGACTCGCAAAATGTTGTCTTGTAGACCAACACTGTCCAATGGAACTTGCTGTAATGATAGAAATCTGTATCTCTGCTGTCCATAACTCAGTAGCCACGTGTGGCTCTCGGACACTTAAGATGTGGCTGCTGTGACTGAGGAATTGAATTTTAAATTTTATTTAATTTCCATTAGTTTAGTCACAGATGGCTAGTGGCTACCATATTGGGCAGCACCATTCTACAAGAAGAGATGGACTTTGAAAGAGTTAATAGATCAATATATTACTACCAACTGTGATGGGGGCATGTTGGAATCGAGTAGAGTATAGTGGCAGAGAGTAAGTGGGAGGCCTGTTTCGGTAAATGAATAAGGAGAGTTTCTTGGAGGAGGTCACGTTTGGATCTGAGACCTGGAGGATGAGAAGGTGTCAGCTACTTAAAGAGCAGGAAGACTTTGTAGGTAAAGGGAACATTGAATAGGGAATGCTAGAGGTAGGAATGAATGTGGCATGCTGGAGGAATTGAAGGTGGTCAGAGTGGTTGGAACGGAGTGGGTGAGTACTGGGAGTGGAGGTTGGGGAGATGGTCAGGGGCCAGATCACCCAAGGCATTGGAGGCCATGGGGCACAGGTGAGGTCTTGTGGGAAGTCCTCCCATCAGGTGACAAAAGCAGGGCATCAAGTCCACGTCTCCTGGCTGTCATCTCAGTACTTCTGCTGTGCCATGCTGCCCAAGCAATGTGGGCTCCCAGCCTTTGTGGGATGCCAGTCTGGTGGTGAGCCTCATCTGCATTCTGTTTCCATCCCTGTCTCCAGCCTGACTTATTTAGGCCTGTCTAATTTATGTAGCTGCTGTACACGGGTAGTGCATGTTGGGCTCAGGGGCCTGCCCGTATTTGTCTCTGTGAAAAAGAAATACTACCATCTCCATTGGAGCCATCTTTTCTGATCATGATGCTGGGTAGTTAAGATTCTGGGAGCATTTAGCACAAGGAGGAATTGCTGTAGTGACAAGTGGATCCTTCTGTAACCTCCACTTAATTGGAAGAAGTGACAGCCCCAGTGAAGACTCAAATAAAATTTGGTGCAATTAGACTGTACTGAACGGCTGGTGCCAGGACCAGTGTGGAAATCTTGCAGCTGGGTCTTGGAACCATGGAGGAATCCATGGTTGGACAGCAAGAGCCTGTGCTTGAGATCCAGGTGGAGGTGTTCACTTCAACTGCTCATCTCCCCATAAATTCTGTGAGCCTTTTAGCCAGAAGTTTCCTTGAAGGAAGTGGTGGGAGGCACTGAGGCAGAGGGAATCTCTTCGATTGGGCTCCCTGGAGATAAAATCTGAGACAGTGAGTTGGATGCAGAAGGTTTATTCTGGAAAGTTCTATAGAGGTTCACCCATAGATCGGGGAGTGAGGAAGGCAGAACAGGGCAGAGGGAGCAGATCTACAGTGTGGTTACAACTGGAGGTGTAGGACTTGGGCAGTTCTGAAGGGAGAACCCTGGAGCCTGGATGGCCCTTCAGCATTGTCCCAAATTCAGGATAGAGGACCAGGCTTTGCATTCACACATGAACCAGTCATTGGCCATGTCTTTTGACCTCCAGCAAACATAGCCTTGGATGAGGCAAGTTCCCAGAGAGGGATTAAAGTGAGCAGTCAGAAGTTGACACTCAGCTGCTGGGTGAGGAATACACCTGCCTCCTTGTAAGCAGAACACTACAATGTCCACTGCAAGGTCAGCTGGGACCCACAACCCATGGTTCCCTTGGATATTTCTGATCTTCCTCAGATGTTGACTCCAAGGAACCCCCATACCTTGAGCCCCCCCCACCCCCCAGCTCTTCTCTTCCAGTCCATTTTACTCTGTCCTCTAAATGTTCTGGGTGAAATGGAGCAAGTCCTTTGACTACCTAGACTCTACTACCCCTCTCTCCCTCTCCTCTACTTGCCTCTAGTGCCTGCACTGGCCTCCAGGGCTCCTTTCCTACTGCTTTCTGCTTTTGTTCCCCAGGACTGGTCAACTGTATCTGAAGGCATCTTCCCAGTGTACTTCCCACTCCCACTGTGATCCTTCTCTTTTGGGGGTCCAGTTGCCAGCAGGGAGTCTAAGAAACCTAATATCCACCATCTGTCAGAACACCATGGTGGGCTCCAGGTCAGATACCAGAATGAGGATTCCCACTCTGCTGCTTTCCAGATAAGGTATACCAGGGACACATACTTTGTTTGTATCATACTTTGATCTTTTTGAACCTTGCTCATCTGTAAAATTGGGATGCATCTACCCACACCACAGAGCTGTTGTGAGGACAAAGCAAGACACACCCACAGCACAGCACCCAGCACATGGTAAAGATGATCATTATTTTGTCTTCATTGAAAGCCATGATCAACTCAGCCAGGCCAAGGGCAGTCGAGGCCAAATCTCAGGGTCAAGTGGAGAACCCAGATACAGAAATGCAGTCCTGAGTGTAGCAGATAGTCTTAAATTATCCACAGTTTGATTGGGCCTCCAGCCAAGTCAAGGCCAATGCTCAAGAGATCTGAATTAATGGATGCTTCGAGGGCTACATCTAAGTGCAAAACCACATATCACGGCCAAGGGCCAAGCAGCATTCAGTCCTGGTTCACTCCCCTCCTCTACCTGTACCATCCTCCCACCCAGCTCTCTCCCTGTGCAACCACAGGCTCAGTTTCTGCTTGGGAGAAGGAGGCTCTGAGAGCTGTGTCTCCCCAGTCCTATAACTCAGGCTTAGTGTAGGCATCTTGCTGTCCTTGTGTGCAGTGGGGAGCTGACCTGGAATCCCACACTCCAGTCTTGTTCTTCTTCCATTGTTGGACACGCAGCAGGGCACCACAGGCAAATGGAAAAGAAAAAACCTTGATCGCTGTTTATTTTCCTTAATTTTCATTGTGCTGCTTTTATTTTTACCCTTGATTACAAGCAACAGAAAGTTCCTCTCTGTTTTTTTCCCCCTTTGCAGCTGTTAGTTTGAATAGCATCTGCTAGACTGACACCCCTGGTAGGCTCAGAAAAAAGAGAAATTAGCTAAAAGCGAAACAAGAGAAGCATTTTTAGGTGGGAGCTTCATTTTGCCAGACCTGCAGTCTGACTTCCAGAGCTGCCTTTGGATGCCAGCCCACAGCTTCTGGAGACCGTGTTTTTGTTGTTGCCATTATTTTTTTGTTCTTTATTTGAAGACAAATGGCCTCCTTGAAGCCCCTGTATGCATAGTTCTGTGGATCCAGTCATATCCTTTATTAGGGGGACAATCTACTTGTCAAGTGGTAAAGATTTCTGTTGTTTTCACGTCCTTTATTTACTCCTTCAGTCTTGTATATTTATTCATTCATCAGACACATTTATGTATCTGCAAATCGCTTGCATTTTGCCAGCTAGGAGGCAAGTTAAATCAGATGATTTCCCTGACCCTAGAGATACTCACAGTCTGGCTGGGGAGACTTGCATGTAAACCAATGATGGCAGTGAAGGATGAACAACGTCACCGACCGAAAGTGGTCATTGTTAATGTATGGGTGTGCTGTCATTGTCCCTTGGCCCAGTTCTCCATTTTAACACTTGCTGCCTGTGTGACCTTGGGTAAGTTACCCTTTTTGTGTCAGTTTCCTCATCATTTATAATGTGGGAGTGCTAGAATTAATCTCAGAAGGTTATGAGGATTATATGAGATGATATATAGGTGGTGCTTAGCGGAATGCTGGGGGTGGAGTGAAGTGTTCGTAAATGTCACCTGCTGTCCCTGCTGTTGTTGAGTAAGGGAGAGCTCAGGCTGTGGCTGCAGAGACTGGGGTTCAAAATTTGGCCTCATCGCTGAATAATTTAGCCTGTGGCAAGTCACTTAACGTCTCTTCCCTTGCAAACTGGTAATACAGTTTTACCTACAAGGAAGACAATGCTAGTCAAAGTGTTCTAGTCATGGACCGCAGTGTCAGCATTGCTGGAGCCTTTATTAGAAATGTAAAGTCTCCGGCACCACCCCAAACCTATTGAATCAGAATCCAGAGTAGGGTATATGTATCTGCGTTTTAAAAGTCTGCCAGGAAAAATAAATAAAAATAAAAGTCTGCCCGGGGATTATGATGCGTGCTAAAACCTGAGAAGCCCTAGGATAGAGATAAGGTATGAAAGTTGTCCAGTACCCAACCTGTCCAGATACTGAAGATTCATAAAGGTTTTTACAGCTGTTGCTGCAGTGAGAGCAAATATAAGAGATGGTGAGTAAGGGAACGGCATACTTCACTAGAAGGTTTAATTTGAGCTGACTCTAGAAAGATGATAGGAGATTTTTTGAGAACAAGATCACTTCTGGATGGAGGCACAGTGTGAGCCAAGGCCCAGTAGTGTTTGGAGAATGGTGCAACATTTGGTGCTGCTTAGGCATAAAGCTCAAGGAGAAGGGTGGCTGGAGATGCAATAATAGAGACACAGCCTGATAGAGTCAAAGCACAAGGATCTGATTTGACCAGGACAAGGACTTTGAGCTTGATCTTGGGCACTGTTGATGGGCTTGAAACACAGAAGTGACCAGATCAGATTTGCTGTTGGTAAGATGAGTTGTGGTGGATGCAGAATGTTACCAGGAAGGCTCAGTGGGTCAGGGCAAACAGTGGTCCCCGGAGTCTCCAGAAGAAACTTGCTACTGAAATTGAACATTGACTGGTATACCAGTTGTCATTTTATGTTTGTTTGTTTATTTGTTTATTTTTTACTTGTTCTTCCTTCCAGCTTCCTGAAATATTCTCTGAATACCTCCGATGTTCCAGGCATTCAGGCATACATACATATGACAAGCAAAAGAATCCTTATTCGACCATGACGAGTGTGATTATTACATAGTGTGATAAGGAAAGGGGGCCAACCTCTATTGATACCTGGCACATGGTAGATGTTATTGTTGATGTAATCACTGCTAGTTAGTATCCCCCTACAGTGTTCTTGAGGCATGCCAAGGGTAATCTCAAGAAGTTCTCACGGTGACCCATTTTACAGCTGACGAAGCTTCACTGAGGGGTGTCACATGTATCAGGACATTAAAAGGAAAGTAATAGATATCGAAGGGAATAGGAGGTTTGCAGAAGTCTTCTGCCCCCACTTCTCCTGCCCCCCACTGAAACATGCAGGTGTTACAGGACAGAGCTGAGCTAGAAGGACAGTCAGGAGACAGGCTCGAGGCCATCTGAGGCTCTAGACAAAGGACGGTTGTTTTGTCCTGTCACCAGCAGGGCAGTCTTTAGAAGATGTTAAAAAGGCGGGTGACATGATGAGAGCCACTTTGGAGAGATGCCCTGACATCTCCGAGTATTTGCTGGCAAAAAGTGAGGTCTTGGGAGGTAGCATTTTGTGAGGGACACTGACATTTATTCATAGCATTTCTACTTCTTTGCTTAATTCTCTTAAAATCTGTGTCTATGTCAAAATCTCAGAAGGATGAGTGAGGCCCCGAAGCTCTTCTGTTCCTCACACCCCCACCCCACCCTGAACAATCCCGTTAGTAACAGCTCTTCAGTCCCTGAAGGATAGCGATGGCAGCCACCGAGGGCTGAAAGTGGGCTGTGCATGTGTGTTCTCAGAATGGGAGGCAGAAGGAGGCCAAGAGGAGACATGGAGAGGGGGAGCCCTACCCTGTGCTGTGTTCTTGTCATGCACCAGCTCATGTAATCCTCTCTACATGGGGAATAGACACTGTTCCCATTTTACAAAGAGCAAAGTGAAGCTCAGAAAGGTTAAGTGTCTTACTCATGGTTGTACAGCAGCCGGTTGCCTGCCCTTTTGCCAAAGGCCACCTGGCCTCGGAAGGCTGGTTTTGTTTATTTCTCTGTGGAGGTGACATTACTGCTAGTAACACCTTAGCAGTAAGAATCGGTCTTTATGACAGACAAGTTTCTAGCCACTTCCAAGGCCTTTGGGTCCTGTATGTAGGCAGAACAATGCTTCCTCCCCTAAGATACCCAGATCTTCATCCCCAGAACCTATGAACCTGTTACCTTATGTGATTAAAGGGACTTTGCAGATGTGACTAAGTATTTTAAGATGGGGAGATGACACTGAATTATCTGAGCTCAATGTAGTCCTAAGGGTTTTTATAAGAGGGTGGCAGGGGAGTCAGACTCAGAAGGGAGGTAACAACAGAAGGAGGGAGAGAAGGAAGGAGGGAGAGAAGGAAGGAGGGAGAGAAGGAAGGAGGGAGAGAAGGAAGAAAAGAGAAAGAAAGATTGGAAAATGCTGAGCTAGTGGCTTGAGGGAGGAGGAAGGGGCCACAAACCAAGCAATGCAGGTGGCCTCTAGTATCTGAATAAAGCAAGGGAAACCCCTGTCCACTGGATGTTCCAGAAGAAATGCAGTGCTGCTGACACCTGGATTTTAGGACTGCTCACACGTGGAACTATAAGGCAATACCCTTGTTTTAAGCTGTTCGGTTTGGGGTCATTTATTACAGCAGCAAGAGGAAAGTAATAGAGGTTTCCAGGACAGGTAAGGCAGGTGTCCCTGTGCCTTGCTTTGTATGTACAGACAAGATTGAATTTGTATAGCCTCAGCCACCCTTCCCTTCACTGAGCCTCACTTTCCTCACGTGTAAGTTTGAGGGGGAGAGTGTTAATTGTCAGAGTGCAAGTTTATGATTACCTCACACTCATGGTTCCAATCCCAACAGATTTTATTTCTCGGGAAAAACTTTACTCCCTCTTCGGATGATGTCAGCCCCTGTGTTACACACTCTTCAGACACTGTATACCTCGCTTCCCGTGTTTGTCTTTTGTAAGAGTTTCATGAAGAGCTAATTTAGACATAGGAAGAGATAGGGACAGAGTTAAGAAAACAAAGAATGATAAGGCAGCCATAGCAGGAAGCTGGTATTCCCCAGGGCTTGGAGGGGCAGAGAAAGGGAGAGCTGGGGTGGGGGACACGGGTGGGCGCAGGGTAGCTCACATCCCAGAGGAAGCAGCTGTTGCCAAAGAAAAGGCATTGAGGAAGGGAGGAAATAGGTGCTTTCTTTTCACCTTTGATGATCTAGGATACCTTCTTATTGGCTGGGGTGAGAATCCCCACTGGGACTTGAGGGCAAGGGAGCTGAGAGATAACAGTCGATGGAGGTGGGTCTCCAGGTGCACGGGGCAGAGCAGGGACTGGATTCAGGGCTCAAACAGGATAATCTGCACAAGTATGTGGCTGATGTGAATTCATTTTCCACTGCTGTGTAATATTCTTTCACAAGATTTACCTCCGTGGTGATACAACACATGACATGTGAGATGATTATATTAAAAGTAAACTTTCTGAAGGCAAAGATTTTGTTGCTTTGGCTACCATCATCTCCCTACAGACAGAACACCTAGTAGGTGATCAATGAATGCTTTTTGAATGGATAAGTGAATTTGCAGCTATGAAAATACGTTGAAAATCACAGATTGCTCTACATAAGTTCATTTTTATTAATTAAGACCAGCTTCAGAGATGCTAAGTAATTTTCCTAAGGTCAACAAGTACCAGAGGCAGGATTTGAATCCCAGTCTCCTGGGTCCAAGTCCAATGGTATTCCCACCCCAGTCCAGTTGCTTAGGCCATCTGGTCTGCTTATCCTTTGTAGGCTCCTTGGGCAGCTCTTTTCCCGTGACAGCATAGCCTCTGAGGTACTGCTGCCTAGACTGGATTACTTTTCCCAGGGAAGCACAGTGAGCACGTCTCAGGAGAAGCAGCTGTCCTCTTCCTGGGAACCGCTCTGGATGTAGAAGCACACAGCTGCACTGAGTGGAAAGAGAAACGTGACCTTGTATGGTAGAGCTGAAGAGGGGGGTCACTTCAGGCTTGAAGATCTAGAAAGCAGGGGTTGCAACTCCTTATCAGGTCCTTGGCAGTAGAGCATAGGCTATAACTGCACCAAAATGGCAGACCCCCCATTGCTATGTGTGGACCACCGACTGCATTAGGGGTATGGCGGTGAGCTGTGGGAGAGTTGTTCCCAGGACCCAGCCCCTATCCTTCCAGATTCTGTGGTTGCCACAGTCTATAGGAAAGGCTGTCCTGGGGAGTGGGCACTACAGCCTGTGATGGGCAGCCTGCCCACAGCTGGACTGCTGGCTGCTGTGGAGCTGGGCAGGACCGGGTTCAAATCCCAAGTTTCCGTGTGCTTCTAGAGTGACCCCTTTTCCTCTCTGCATGTCAGTGTTCATGTAATACAGAGACAGCAAGACAGTAATCCTTTCTTTGCAAGACTAGTGTGAGGATTTAATAATAAAAATAGTACAAGAAGATAACATTGATTGAGCACTTCTATACTAGGCATTGACCTAAATGTCTATGTGTATTTACTTATTTAATGCTCACACCAGTTCCCTGGGATCTGCTATTACCTTTGTTGTACATGTGAAGATACTGAAGCTCAGAGAAGTTGTGAGTTGCTAAAGTCACTCACTTAGCAAGTGGCAGGGTCAGGATTTGAACTCAGGTCATCTGAGTCTGATAGTCATGCTTTCCATCCACTGAAGTTTACCATCTCTTATGATACATTTGAAAAATTGTTAAAATTTTCCATAGGCCCAAGGAGCATCTGGTGTGTGATGGGAGTGTCTCTGAAGTATCCGTTCCTATAGAACTGTGCTGTCCAATATGGCAGCCACTGGGCATATATGGCCCTTTAAATTCAACTTTAATTAAAGTAAAAATTTCAGTTTCTCAGTCACATGGGCTGCATGTGCCTAGTAGCAACCCTATGGGACACTGTGGTTATAGAACATCTCTGTCATTCCAGAAAGTTCTGTTGGACAGTGCCTGCTATGGATGATGGCAGAGCCCTGAGTTTGGCTGGAGAATGGACAGACTGACCCAGAGTTCCCTTAGGGTCTTAGAAGGGACAGTGAAGGAGGATTCTGGCTCCCAGCTAGGATGGAAAAAATGGAAAGCACCAGCATTCCTTTTGAGGGGCAGTTCTTTGACCAGCTCATTTGGAGTAGAAACACCAGTTTCAAGGTGTCTCGATGTGGTGTCAAAGGGAAGGGAAGAGGCTGTTCCAAGGAGTAGAGGGTCAGATGCTAACATGCTGTGCCTTTAGCAACCTACAGGCCATTAGTGCACTGCACAAGCCGATCTGGTGGTGTGGTGGGCAGCAGAAGCCACGCCGGAGTGGGTACGAGGCAGTGGAGACAACAGATCTAGATGATTCTTATTTGAGACCAGCAGTATTGCTTTGCCTGGCCGCTTATTTGAAATGCAGAGTTTTGCCCCAAGCCCCAGACCTACTCAGTTGGAATCTGTATTTTTACAAGTCTATCAGGTGATTCACAGAGCCAGTAACCTTCAGGAAGCACTGCTCTAGTGCCTGGTTGGGTGTTTCCAGCCCAGTGACAAAGATGAAGGGAATTACAGGCTGGCGAGTGCCACTGGAAGGGTGGAGCACGGATCCCGAGGTGGATGAGCAGGCGTGTGCAGAGGCCGGTGATGACTTGGAGGAAGTGACGAGGCCAGTGGGCAGGGATCATGATGAAGCTGAACAGTGTCAGATGCTGCAAAGCAGGGGAGCGGGGAGATAAAGAGGAGAGCTGGGAATGCCAGGGCATTAGTGTTCTTTGGGAAAACTGGCCTAGTAGAGCATCAGGACAGACATAGAATGTGGGCCCCTTCAGGGGAGATTGAAGGGTCAGGCATTGGATAGGTGTTCACCACATGTCTTACTGCCCAACCAAATGGGTTGGCCTGATGGGTGGAGGGAGGAAGGTATCTGTGAAATGAGGAGATGGAAGTGAGAAATGTACCCATGTGTGTATTATGGTGTAGGTGTGTGCACATGTGCCCATGGCACCAGGAGTGCTCTGGGAAGAAGCCAGGCCCCTGACCATAGGACTGAGGCGGGAACACTGCTGCTCTGATATCAGCCCCAGGACCCCAAAGAGCCCACAGATCCCATGGGCCTCCCGCCCTCACACTCCAAACTGAGCACACAGACCCTCTTCCCCCAGCCTGCTTCTTTGTGCCCGTCTCTCGGTGCTGCTGTCCACCCACTCGTTCAGCCAGAAGCCTGAGTGCCTGCCAGGTGCTTCCCAGCACCTGTGAAGGCCACTCAGCTGAGCGTACCAGCCCTGTTGCCCAAATGTTCCTTGCGCCAGCCCACACTTTCGCCCGCTCACTGCTGAGACCTTTGGAGCTGCCCTCCAGCTCTGTCTCCCGTTGACCCATCTCACCTCCAACTTCCCAGCGTCATCCTCTCCTCTCCACACACCCTTGTCCCCACCTCTTGGGGGCCCCCTGATGCCTCTAAGATGTATTTCAGATTCCTGAGCCCTACTTCAGCCATCCATTGTAGACACCTTTCCAAGTATCCCATCCCTGTCTAGGCCCAAATAACCTTTGTTCTTGAAATTGCCCTGAAGGTGCACAACTGCGTGTGTGCTGCTTAGACCCCACCGATCTGTCCTTGGACGGGTGCTGCCCATTGAGAGGTAGCACTGAGTTCTGTCCCTCAGTCTCTGAGTTCTCTCCCCCTTTCATTCTTCTCTAACTTGACACTTGTCACAGTTTGTCAGCTGTGTGTTTATGTGAGTGTCCTCTCACACAGACTGCGGGCTCCAGGCAGCAGGGCAGGCTGGACACAGAGAAGTCTCGCTCACTTCCTCCATTCATCAGGGTTACTGAGCCCCAGCCCCACTATGCAAGCATTATAAGTGCGCTAGGTAGAGAGAGTGATTCTCAAAGTGGTCTCTGGACCAGCAGCATCTGCACCACCTGGGAACTTGTTAGGGACTCAAATTCTTGACCCCTGACCCAGACCTACTGAATCAGAAAGTTTGGGGATGGACTGAGGAATCTGTATGTTGAATAAACTCTCCAGGAGATTTATTTTTTAATTTCTTAAAATATTTAAAAATCTTTTTTAATATTTATTTTTGAGAGAGAGAGAGGGAAGGAGGGATTGCCAGCAGGGGAGGGGCAGAGAGAGAGGGAGACACAGAATCTGAAGCAGGCTCCAGGCTCTGAACTGTCAGCATGGAGCCTGATGCAGGCCTCGAACCCACGAGACATGAGATCATGACCTGAGCCAAAGTCGGACGCTTAACCGACTGAGCCACCCAGGCGCCCCAGCCCTCCAGGAGATTCTGATACACAGTCACAGTGCAGACTCACTGACTTAGGGGAGTTGCCATGACAAATCTGACAATGTCTAGTGGTTAAAACAGGAAGAGTGGTTTATTCCTTACTTAGGAAACATCTAAGGTGGGGGACTCTTCTCCAAGTGGTGACTCAGGGACCATGGCTCTGTCTTCTGTCAGCCATCTTGACCACGTGGCTTCTAAAGTCACCCTGCTCTTCTGCATCAGACGTTTGAAAGGAAAAGTTTATTTTCTGATGTTACTGTTGTTTTTGTTTGTTGGGATGGACCCAGCCTGAAAGTGGCACATGTTTTCACTCACTTGCCATCGGCGAGAACTGTATGGCCACACCTAACTGCAGGGGAGACTGGGAGCATCAGCCACCTTGTGCCAAGGAAGAAAGGGACACAGACCTGTGGGTAGTGAGACAGTCTCTGCCAAGTGAGATGCTCTTTATTTATGAAAGAACAACTGAGACCCTACCTGGCATGAGGCCCAGGGCTCATCTCTGGCAGGGTCACACTGGAGACCCACCAGTCACTGGGGTATCAGTTGCTTTAGACTAACAGGGCTGCATAAGCCCTTACAAAGCAGGAACAGGAGCCAGAGAGATGAATGGGAGCTCACCACACATTTGAAGTGTTTGCAACTTATGGGCCATTTGTAGTGGGGTTATGGTGAGGGGGATCTCCTCCTTACTGTTGGTCTCTTTGTGCCAGACACAGTGCTATGGTACTTGAAAAAAAATTTTTTTTAACAGTTATTTATTTTTGAGAGATCGAGACAGCAGGAGCGGGGGGAGGGGCAAAGAGAGGGGGGCACGGAATCCGAAGCGGGCTCCAACCCATGGGCCATGAGATCATGACCTGAGCCAAAGTCGGACACTTAACAGACTGAGCCACCCATGTGTCCTGATGCTATGGTATTTTTAACATTAAATGAGAAAGACGATGAGGGAAGCAATGCTTAGGGAGGTTAAGTGGCTTGTCCAGGTCATATAGCTCGTTAGCTGCAGAGGAGGGAGTTGACTCTAAGCCTTATGACACTAAAGGCTGGGGTTTTCAACTACACTTTGATATCTGTATCAGAGTGCATCCTTCTAGAGGCTTCTCCAGATCAGCCTGAGGATCATAGAACTCAGAGCTGGAAGGAAGCCCTGAGGCCTTATGGCCCAAGCCTCTTATCCAAGGCTTGAGGCATTCTGTTTCCGAATTCTACTTCTACCTTCAGAGTTTCTGCTTTATGCAAGGAATCCAAATATTGGCATCCCTCTGGGTTCTCCTCCTGCCCAAGGAGATGCTCGCAGCTCTCAGCAGAGTGCCTGGCGTTCTCCACCTACTGCTCTGGCTCCAAGGCCCGCTCTCCCTGCTCTGCTCCGTGTGCCTGAGGCCTTAAACAGCCTGAGCTCAAGCCTGCACAAGCATCATCCAACCCCAGCTGTGCCCTACTCATCGGTCAGTTGCTGGGGATCCATGGAGGCCCCGAAGACACCAGGTTAAACCACCTGCAGGTGTTGTTCTGTCATTAACACACACCCCTGAGATCTCTAAATGCAAAGTCTATCTATCCTGATCAGAATTGCGTTAGGAGGAAGGCTTCATTTCGGTTAAAATTAGATTAAAGGGATTTTTTATAAGTTAGGCTAGATTTTATGAAGATACCCTTTTCCATGGAAAGCAGTTTTCTCCTAAATGGAAAAAAAAAATCAAAATAAATGAAATCTTTCCTTGATCATTTTTGTTAAAAAAAAATTGTCTTAAATATTTCTGCCATCTGTTCCCTATTATTCCTGAAACTTTGTGTTGAGTGTCTGGGGGATGGGAGAGACTCAAAGGGCCATCAAAATTGTTTTAAGTAATTAAAGCTGATAAAATTTGTAAGTTTTTATCTAATCTCTGGATGATTTGATTGGAGTCAACCAGATGTAAAAATGCCTGCGACAAATTATTCTGTGCCTAGATGATATGCAGTTTTGACAAAATATCTTGAAAACAGCTGCTAAGTATGAGATCTGGGGATTTGACAGTGCAGAAGGACAATTCTGTGTCCTCAGGAAAGCTTGGAGAAAATCCAAAGGAACTTGGGTCATAAGAATTGTGCTCATGCAAGAAAAGCCACATTTTTGTAACGGGGAGGCATGCAGTGTCTATGGCTGAGTTCTTTCTCTGTGTGAGGAGCAGGCTATGGGCACATATGCTCTGGTAACATCTGAGGAGTAGTCAACCTTTTATTTTTCTTGGCCCCTTTTCTTTGGGGGAAAGCTCTTATTTCAAGATCAAACTCCTGTGTGCATTCTTCGTCGAACCACCTGTAACCATCCAACAGTTTGGATGTGTGTGGCACCCATCTCCCCATACTGCGCTATAATGACGGTCTCTTCCTCCACTATTGGCTCTGCTACTTGTATCCACATAACCTTGGACTAAGCACCTAACTTTTCAAGCCTTTGTATTCAGGTGTGTAAAATAGAGATAGTGAACCTTCCCTCCCAGTCCTGCTGAAAGATAAATAAGATATGGCACATTTTATCACTTGTGTAAAGCCCACGGTTTGGTACCTCGGAAATGGTCAGTGTGTGTAAACGTCCCTTTCCTTCCTTATTGGACTTCCAGAAAGAGTGTGATCTCCTCAAGAGGAAGAACTATTTCTTATTCCTGTATGTCACACAGGAGGCATTTAGTATGTGTTTGTTAAATGTGAGTGACTGAATGAATGGGTGATAAGTGGATGAATGAGGCTTGTTGTTTTCGGCAGTATCTTTCATACCTGCATTGATTGTCCCAAAGATGGGGTCTTCCCCGAAGGCATGGAGGTGTCTTGTGGAGGCTTTGGGAGGAGTGACCCCTTTCTCTGCAGCACCTGCTGCTACTTTGTGAGATGTATGTGTCTCGGTGTCTATTCTTTGCTTTTTCAGAGCAGTGGGAGTGCCCACCTACCTGTGGTGGTGGGGCCCGTCCTCCTTGATTCCTCTTTGTGGTATCCAGGGACTTTCCCCTTCTGACTCTCTACTTGGCCTCTAAACTTGTCCCTGTTACTCCCACCCTGAGAAAGAACACCTTGCTTGATGGGCACATGCAAAGATCATGATGATTACAGGTAATGAACTCTGACTATTTACTAAATACTTGATAGGTGTTACCTCATTTGCTTCTCCCAATATCCTTTAATGCAGATACTACACTACTGCCCCATTAATACTGAAGAAACCAAGGCTCAGAAAGGAGAAGTAAATTTCCCAGGGACCACAGCTGCAGAGCTAAATCCTTGCCTTTTGGTCAAAGTTTTTGAGAGAACTGACCAGCTTCCCTGGCTACTCTTGTTTGCCTCACAGTTGGGACTGGGCTTCCATGACTGACGTTTCTTGGTTTTCTGCCTATTTCTCCAGCTTAAAATTTCTGTCCTGGTCATAGGTTTGTGTTTCTATACCTTTCCCTTCAATTTGGCGTTCCCCCAGAGTGCTGCTTGCATACGCCTTCATGCTCCATGTTCTTTCTGTTATTCCATCCAGTCTCATTATTTTAATTATGACCAGGGAGGCTGATGACTGACTCCCACACCCATATCTCTTGCTCAGACATTTCCAGTGAACTCCCAATTAATTAGCTGCCAGAGATGTTCCTGTGGATTGCCACAGGCACCTCAAGCTCAAGATGTTCTTCCCAAATCTTTGATCTCCATTAATGGCGCACCATTCATTTCATCACCAACACCAGAAGGAAATCTGAGAGCCATCTTAGGCTACTACCTTTTCCTCAACCTTCCCTACTGCATCCCACATGTAACCCGTCAAAATGGACCTGCCAATTTATCACCTAAATGTTTTTTGATTATATCTCTTCCCTACCATTGTTATTATCACTGTATCCACTCCTGTCAGTTCTCAACTGGACTCTTGCAGTGCCTTTTTTGGCAGGGACGTGGACTTACAGTTTGGAGTATAGCATAAATGCAGAAAGGTCAAAATAATACGAATAACACCATGATCAGGACGTAGACTATACCCGGTACCACAGAAACCTTTGTGTCCCCTCCAACTAATTAATTCACAAAGGTGTTCTTTTAGTTTTTTTCTGTTTTTGAATTTTATATAAAGAGAATCATAAAGCTATGTATTTTGTCTTAGTTCTTCCATTCAAAATTATATTTGTAAGTCTCATCCATATATTCTTTAATTCTTGATTTGAACAATGTTTTGTTATAATGAATATACCAAAATGTATCCATTCTACTGCTGACATACATCTGGGTTGTTTTCTATTTTAGCCATAATGGACCATGCTGCTATGAATGTTTTTGTTGTGTTTTGTTACTGTTTTGTTTTGTGTTTGTGTTATTGGGCGCCATTTCTCTTGGGTGTATAACTAGCAGTGGAGTTGTTTTTTGGGTTAAATACATATTGCCAGACATTATTCTAATGTGACGTGTTAGTGTTGTCAGTCTGTTAATATTGGCCATTCTGGTAGGTATATGGTCATATATTTTCATGGTGATTTTTAAACTTGAATTTTACTGATGACTAATGAGGTTGAGCACTTTTACACATAATTTTTTTGGCAATTCAGATAATCTATTTTGTGAATTGCCTGTTCAAATATTTTGCCTTAAAAAAAATTGTGTGGTATCTTATTGATTTGCAGCAGTTCTTTGTATTTACTGGATATGAGTCTTTGTCGTGTGTGTGTGTGTGCGTGTGTGTGTATCCTAAGTTATCCTCTCCCATTCTGTGGCTTACCTTTTTACTTAATGGTGTGTGTTGGTGAATAAAAGATATTAATTTTAATGAAGTCCAATTATCTTTTTTTAAGTATGTTTAAAAAATACTTATGTTCTACAGTATCAAAAATCACACTCCTATATTAACTTTTAAGAGCACATATGTGAGCCTATGTGAGTTTTCTAAAATTGATTTTTTATAATATGCTTTATAAAGACCAGGGTTCATTTTATCCATATTATGTCAGTTGACCTAGTACCATTATTAGAAGTGTTGTTTTCCCTCAATTCACTGTTAAGTGAATACTGTTAAGCCTTTTTAATACACCAGGTGTCCATAAATATATGGGTCCATTTTTGGATTTTCTGTCCTTTTCTGTTGGTCTTTTCGTCTCGTCACTATTTTGATATCTCATTGTCTTGATTAGTATAGCTTTATCAAAGCCTTAAAATCAGTCCTACAGCTCTGCTTTTTATTTTGTCAGCAACAACAACAAATAGGAGTTATTGCTCTTGTGCCTGTGAGTTAGCTAGAGATCGGCTGATCCTACCTGGGTTCGTCGGTATAGCTGTGCTCAAGCTGTGAGTCTGAGCAGCTCCAATCTCTGCTCTGTTTTCATTCTGGGACTCAGAATGGAGAAAGCAGCTACCTAAGTGGGGGTAATGACAGATGTGCAGGAAGGCAAACCCCACTCCACAGGCACTTAAAGAAACAGAGTTTATTATTTATAGGAGTTTTAGGTTCATAGCAGAATTAAAGGGAAGTATAGAGAGTTCCTATAGACCCCTGCTCGACACAGGTGATGTTATTTATTAAGATTGTTTTCACTATTCTAGGTTCTTTGCATTCCATATACATTTTAGCATCAATACATCAAGTTTTTAAAAATACTTTAGAGATGCTGACCAAAATATACATTGAGTCTCTAGAGCAATTTTTGGAGAATTTACTCCCTTTATAAAATAGAATATTTTAAGCTACGAATATGGAATATCTCTTGAATCATTTTTTAAAATTTTAAATCCTTTTCACCAAAGTTTTAAAGATGTTTTTCTTTTGGTTTTCTTTTTTTTGTGTCACCGTTTCTTTAAATAGTTATTTATGCCAATTTTCTCAGCTCTGTCTCTCCGAGATGCCAAATATCCATATGTTAGACCACTTGGTATTCAACCACAGGTTACTGAGTCTCTTTATTTTTCAGTCATTTTTGCTGTGATGTTCAGATATCTACTTACCTGTTTTCACATTCAGTGACCCTTTCTTCTACAGTGTCTGAACTGTTGCTAAGCCCAGAGTAAACTTTTCCTTTTAGATGTGATACTTTTCAATCATAGAACTATTATTATTTTTTAACTTTTTGTTCCTTTGCTATGATTCTCTGTCTGTCCTCTTGTTCTGTACAAATGTCTTTTAACACCCTCAGTGCATTTGCAGTGGTTACTTTCAAGTTCTCATCTACAGATTCTAACATCTGAATCATCCTGACGTCTGTTATTTTGACTGTGTGGGGTGTTTTCCTTCCTGAATCTTCATATAACAACTGTAGCTGATATGCTGTACGTAGTCTAGATTTTGTCAATTTGCTTTCAAGGTATTGAATTTTATTCTGTCAGACAGTTAAATTACTGGCCCATCCTTCTGAAACTCTCAGGATTCTTTGTTAGGATGGATCTCTTTTGGTTTAGTCAGTCATCTTTATGTGTGGTCCCTCCTTTCAGATGTGATGCTCACTACTGTAACTTGTTCTTTCTGGGGTCTTCACTGAATCGCCACTGCACCTGGCCCAGGATTCCAGTGTTTCTCAACCCTAGACAACCTCTGGTATTTCATTTTGGCTCTGAGTCCCATATGTATTAAATACTCTCTTCCAGATATTCCAGAGTTTTGCCTTCCATATATGCTGGCCAGCAATCATCCAGAGATTGGTAGGGAATCTCCGCATGTGCTATGGTACCCTGCCTTACAAATTCCACTCTGGCAGCCCCCGAACTCCCAATTCTACCTCCTCAGTTCAGCAAGACCTCCACCCTCTGATTGGGCTCCATTTCCCAGTACTCTGGCATCCCAAACCACCCTTATCCCCACCAAGACCTCCGTTGGTCTATCTGAGATGTTTCCAGAGGACAGTTAGCAGAGTGAGAAACTACATGTCAGGTAACAGATCCAAAGCTCCTTCCAGGATATAGTCTTGCCTTTGCTGTATCCCATGTGATTAGAACACTATAACCTTAAAGCGGAGAGGAAGGTGACCTGAGGCATCTCCTATTCTATAGCCCTTGTTGAACCACTGGAGAAACTGAGGCCCTGAGAGGGCAAGAGGCTCATCCAACAGTCTCATGGGGAATTATAACTCTTTCTAGATCCTAGTTTTGCTTACCCCTTTCCATGGCTCCTTTCTCGTATACTTAAATACATTTTCAAAATTAAAAACATGTTAGAGAATCTAAGAGTTGCATTTTAGGTATATAATGAAATTCTGAAGAGGAGGGAATGAAAGGAAGGTAGAGAGCACAGTGCATATTAGGAAGAGGAAAGAGAGAGATTTTGTACATGAGAAGCCATTGGGTACTGGTCTCCAGGAAGAAGGTACTTGAGGTTTTCCATCTTGAGAACATATGCTCTCAAGAATTGTCTTGATTCTTACTTAACTACTGGCTGGCAGCAGTTAAAAATTTTTAAAAATTATTCCTGTGTTTTTTGTAGGTACTATATTTAACTGCTCCAAAAATCCAAAGACACAAAAGAATATACACTGAAAATTTGTCCTTTTACGTCTTATCTCAGCCACACATTTCTCTTCCCTAGAGATTATCAGTATTACTGTTTTCTTGTGTATCTTTCCAGAGGTGTTTTATGTGTAGATTAATCAAATTCCCATTCTGTTGTCTTCTTTTTCTTACATAAATTCTAGCATATTACACAAGCTCTTTTGAGTTGTACTTTTTTTCTCATTTAATGTATCGTGGGTATCTTTCTGTATTTGGACATGAAGAGCTTCCTGTTCTAATAGCTCCAGGGTGTTCCATTGTATGGATGTACCATCATTTATTTAACTGGTTGCCATGGATGAGCATTTGGATTGCTTCCAGTCTTTTGCTATCAGACAATACCACAATGAATAACCCTGTGCAAACGTCATTTTATTATGCAAGCATATCTTTAGTATAATTTCTTAGGCCTGGGGTTGCTGAACATTTTTAACTTTGATAGATACTGCCAAATTATTCTCCATAAGGGTTGTGCTGTTTTACACACCAATCAGTGATGTGTAAGAGTTGGCATTGGTTTTGACTGTGGTATTTTTCAAGCTGGAAACCACTTTATACATTACCTTTTCCATTCCTCTAGTGCTGTGGATAGAGAGTCAGAGGCTCAGACAGCTGGGGTCACTGGATAATCAGTTGTAGAGGTGGGCCTGAATCTGGTACTGTAACTGCTCCACCTGAGTGGTCTGTAGGACCCCAGGATGCCCAGATGTGGACTGTTCTTGGAAAAGTGTATTATCTCACTGTATGAGATAGGTGCAGAGAACGTGACTCTTAGTACTTAAAGCTCTCAGTAGGGCCCTCTTTGTTGGGCTGCAGTATGGTGTTTGCTTTTCTTAAAATAAAGGTTAATTTATCCACTCACAAATCCACTACAGACTAAGAAAAACTAAGCTGACATCCCAGTGAGGAAGAACTCACAATTAGATCCTGCAGGATTTGGTGAAAGGGGCCATCTTGGCCCCTGAGCAATGGAAACCTCTCCAGGGGAGAAGAGAGATGTCATTCAGAGACTTTGACGATATCCCTATTTCAGTCAAAATGCCCTTGCCTTGCACTTGGTGTCTCCTACATCATCTGTGACTCATTGGTCCAGGTAAAGAGAAGCACATTATTATGCTCCTCATTTTGAAGGGGAGACTCTTGTCAACATCCTGCCTCCACTTGAGTACAGTGTTGGATTATCCAGGCATCAAGGAGTAGAGGGACGTTTGCCCAGTGGATTTGAGTCATGGACTCTAGAGTCAGCCCTCCCTGAACTTGAATCTCCGTCCTGTCATTAGGACTTAGCAGATATGGGAACTTGAGCCAATTATTTCATCTCTCAGCTTCCTTTTACTCACTTGTAAAAGGGGGATCATAACATTACCCCTACAAGATAAGATGTGCTAGGTAGTGCTGTAGTAACAAATGGTCCCACACTTCAGAGGCTGCAGACTATAAGGTTTATGTTTTATTCACACAACTCGGCCATTGGAGGTTGATGGGGGCTCTCTTCTACAGTTGTCCATTCCTCTGAGACGTAAGATGGTAGAACAGCCACCATCTGGAACTTTGCTGGTGACTGTGACAGAGGAAAAGAGGATGTGGGGAGCCAGTGTACTGGCTCGTAAAGTTTTCCTCTGGACATTGTAGGTGAGGAAAGCGTGAAGTCTCCCAATCACCTTTCGTCCTTAACACAGATGGGATTTTAACCAAAAGGATGGATGTCTCTTTTACTTCCCATTTGGTGGGTGGTGAGTGATAACAGGGAAGGTTTATGTGGAATTTCCAGAGAAAAGAGTCATTTGTGACTCTTTGATGTTATATTAATCTAAGAAATTACCTGTATCTGATGGAATTTTATGAAATCTTGGCTCTTATGTGGCCCTCTATTTCAAGCAGCTTGAGCTTTTGGGAGACTGTGCTCGCTGTAAAACCTTATAGTGGTCTGTTTCACATGGTCTGGGGGCAGGAACAATCTTGTTCTTTCATAAGTTTTTAAATTCTTAAAACAATAAAAGAAGACTAAAGGCAGCTTTGAATCTCAATTTTGTCACCCTAGTGCATCCATGGTTTTTCTGTCTGTCTGTCTCTCTTTTTATCCACACGTATATGTTTGGCAGAGATGCTGTCAGATGAGAATACCATACCATGTGTATTTCACACAATTTTGGGTTAATGTTACATTACCCGTATTTTGTGTATTCCTTTATGGCCTTCGACATACTTACATTTAACAGTTGTAGACAGTGAGTATACCTGTCTGTATTGGTTTTCTGTTGCTGTATAACAGATTAGCACAGACCTGGCAGCTTAAGACAATGCATGATTATCTCAGAGTTCTGCAGGTCAGAAGCCTGAGCCTTGCCTGGGTTCTCTGTTCAGGGTATCACAAGGCTGAAATCAAGGTCCTCATAGGCTGAATTCTCATGTGGGGAAAAATCTGCTTGCCAACTCATTTATGCTGTTGGTTGAATTCTGTTCCTTGTGGTGGATATCAAGTCTGCATCTTTTTTGCTGAGTCTCTGCCGGGGGTTGCTCTCAACTTTTAGAGATCACCTGCCTTCATTGTCATGTGACTTCTTCCATCTTCAAAGCCTATGGTGGAGAATTTCCTTGGCACCCAAACCCTCTTGCCCTTCAGATCTTCTTTACTAGGAAGAGCCCCATTTCTTTTTAGGGCTCATCTCATTAGGTGAAGTCTACTCATGAGAATTTCCCTTTCTTAAAGTCAGGACAGCCGTGTGACATACCCTGCTCACCACCCAAGAAATACAGGGCATTAACACCAGGGAGCCTGAGTGTAGAGATACACTCAGAATGTTGCCAACCCACCACCTCCTTTTACAGTTGTATTCACCTCTTACGGCTGCTGCAGCAAAGCCCTAAAGACAGGGTGTGGTAAAATGACAGATACATGCTCTCTCACAGTTCTGGAGGCTAGAAGTCTGAAGTCAAGGTGTTGGTGGGGCCGCACTCCTTCTGAAACCTGTACGAGAATCCTTCATTGCCTCTTCCCAGTATCTGGTGGTGTGCTGGCGATCTTTGCAATTCCCTGGCTTATAGACCTAACACTCCAGTCCTCCATCTTCAAATGGTGGTGTCCCTGTCTCACTACATCTTTAGGTTGCCATCTTCTTATAAGGACACCTATCATAGTGGATCAGGGCCCACTCTACTCCCGCATGACCATTCACCTTAACTACTTATACCTGCCAACAACCCTTTTCACAGTTAAGGCGAGGTACAGGGCACTAGGCCTTCAGAATAGCCTTTTTTTTTGGGGGGGGGGGGATACAATTCAACTCATAACAATGTTCTTTAATTGTATTTTTATGTTGTTTCAAGATCCTGTATGATAGATAAACTTGTAATGGTCATTGTTGACTATGAAATAGTTTCATTCTTCCTTGTTTCCTTATAGTATAGTTCTTGGAATGAGATCTCTGCACAGAATTCTTTTCCAATAGAGCAAGAAAGGACCCAGTTTCTTAAGATGACTATGTGCCAGGTACCGAGGTAGATCTGTGTCTGTATGTTTCATTATATCTTTCCAGATATTAGCAACATTTTATAAGTGAAGAAACTCTAGTGCAGAAAGCAACTTTGCTCAAGTGTGCATATATAGTGTATTTGTCAGTCAAGGACCAGCAAGAAAATGCAAACTCTAGGTATTTGATACAGAAGGAATTTAATGTAGGGAATTGGTTATAGGGTGAGCCAACTCAGAGATTAACAGTGACCAGAAGCTACTACCATTAGGGTGGATGGTCACAAGATGAAGATAGTGTTATTGGAGTTCAGGGTTCTGGGTTACTATAAAGAAGGTGGAATTCTTATAGAGACTCCAGCAGGAGATACAGGAGCTCTTGCCTGAGTCAGCGGGAGGGGGAGAGAGAGAGAGATCCGTGAGTATGTATGCCCTGGAATATATGTATACATGCATTCCATATGTATGTCTATATGTGCTCTGGACTCTCCTTTCCTTCTACCTCCAGTCTCCTCTGAGTGCGTCTAACTGGTCAAATCAGAAGCCAGGTGACGACAGGATCTTGGGAAACTTGTTCTTACCTTGTAGCCCTCCCTGCTGACCTCTCCCCTGTTACACAGAGCAGAGCCAGGTCACAGAATCTATCTATCTGATAGTAAATGACCTAGGATCACCCTACTTAATAATAGTAAGAGTAGTGATAACAGCATGATCATATTAATAGCTACGATTTACTATATGTGTAGTATTACTATATGCCAGCCACTGTAGAAATTCTCAACTTACGTTTTCTCTTTTAATCTTCATGATAACTCTGTAAGTTAGGTACTACTAAACTTCTGTATTACTGTTGGGTAAACCAAGGCTCAGAGAGGTTAAACCCTTTGCCCAAAGTCATATGGGTAATAAGTGGAGTCTGAACTCCTGTCAAGTTCTGACTTCCCAATCATTGTTCAAATGCTGGTGGCATTGAATTAAAGCATTTGTATATTTAATCTAATGCATAACTAAAGGCAGGATAGGTATAAAGTGAGACTGTGAATATCAGGCTTGGTTCCCAGAAAACCCTTTGGCCGTGAACCCATGAGCTGACTGGGCCTCCAGTGAATTTGGAGCAACAACCACCTGTCACCCGCCATAGTTTATTCCCTGGTTGTGTCCCAGCCTTGAGTCTTCCAAGTGTCTGAGCAGGTTGAAAGAGTGAGTAGAGATAACAGAACCCCGGGTTACCATGAGGATTGCCTTGAATAAAGTAAGGTAATGAGAGAAGTGCTTTGTAAATCACAGAGTACCCTGCAAATGACAAGTGACACTATTATAACAGACCAAAGCCTTCGTTTTCACAGGGGCTTTGATTTGAACATTATCATTTTGGCTTTCATTTTGAATGTGATTTGAAATATGGCAGTCATTGAATAGGAAAGACATCTGGTTCAGTGCAGGAAAAAACTGACTAGCCAGTGTACAGACCTATTCTGTTCCAGCCTCTGTACTGGGCATTGCACACCTCTTCCCTTCAAAGAGCTTGCACCTAGTGTGGGAGGGTTACAAAGGGCAAACATGATTACAGTTCATCGTGACATGGGCCACGATCAGTGTATGTGCAGCATGGTCAAGTGATGGAGAGGAGGGAGGGTTTATTTACTCTATCCAGAGCCAGAGAAGGCTTCCTAAACTAGGCCTCGAGGAGGGAGGGGGAGAGGGGCTTTCCAGGTAACAGAGTCTGCACGTGGAAGGTACAAAGGCCTAGAATGGTATCTAGTGTGCTGTGGCGGAAGATAGATGGGGAAGTGGAGGTAGATTCAGCTGCAGAGCCTGATAATGGAGAGCATTCTGTATTGGGCCAAGGAAGCGGAGACTTTTTCCCCCCAGGTGTCAGTGCCCTCCATGTGCAGGATGCTATGTGAGTTACAGGAAACACCCTTGTGGTTGACTAGTTGAGTTTGTGACTCACTGTGGAGAGAGAATGCACACCATGAAGAGCCTTGGGGAGTCTCATTAAGAAGGTGTTAGAAGGACTTACTATAGGATTTGGGCTTTGGTTGGATAATTGGAGTGGAGGAGTGTCCAAGGGAGTGGGCATTTGCTCTAGACTGAAATCTGTCAGGAGGTGGGGATAGTTCTATCATCAGGCATTTGAATAAGTTTAATCCAGATGGAGGTAATACTATAGCAGGATGAAAGTGGTAATTGGTAGAGACGCCACCAGCCTCGCATGAGCCAGGAGAGGGTGCTGTGTGTTTTGTGGTTTGCATGGTGGCCTTGTTTTTGTCTTAGAAAAAATGATGAAGTGGTTTTGTTCTACCTCACTTCATCATGGTAGCAGCGAGCTGGTCTGTTTGGCTGTTGTGTGAGATTGTTTAGGCCAACCAGAGAACAAAAGGCCCTAGCTGGAAGTGTCGGGCAAACTTCCAGAAACCTGACGTCCTAGCTGATGGTAGCAGGCCAGTTCCCGGATATCAGGGACTGCCCCAGAGAGCAGGGCAGGTCGAGGTGTCATCTGCTTTTGCATAGCTCCTTCAGGAATGTGTGGTATCCCTAAGGTTGACTCTTGGATTCACTGGGGCCTTGGGTGAATTCTCTCCCCCTTTGAGATCATTATTCTCTCTAGTGAATGGAGGAATGATCTGTGAGCTTTCTCCCCTGAGAGCTGAGATCTCATGATTCTCTTTTTGAGAAATTGATGATTCCTGGGTCAGAGTGAGAAGAGCAGAGATAGGAGCATCACCTGGACCGTGAGGGCTCTGCGTGGACCCACCGCACACAGCTCTGCCTGCACCCAAGACTACTCTTAGGTTGAGGTGGAGCAGTGGGTTTGGTGGTCATGTGTCATTTGTCTCTCAACTTGCATTCACCCCAGTCCTAGTAATAATTTTTCCTCTTCCCTTCCTGTCCCTGCCCTCTGTTTCTGTTTTTGTTGTTTTCTTAATCAGTAAGGGAATTTATTGGTTTATGGAAATGAATGGTCAGAGAAGAGGTCTCACACACTTGCGGTGTGGGCTGATTAAAGGCTCAACCAGTGACTTCATGCATTCCAGCTTCTTGCTCTGTCTCTCCCTTTACTTTTATTTTTGGCTCGGCTTCCATCATGTACCCATTCTCTGGTCCCACATGGTTAGACAGCAGTGCTAATCCTACCTTTCTCTCTGGAAGGATGAACAGACTACTTCTGATGGTCGGTGGGCAGATTTGGGTCATGTGTCCATCCCCGAACCGTCCCTGAACTACAGAGGTGGACGCGTGGATAAGCTGATTGGTGTAAATTGCACTGAAAGATGAGTTCAGCTGGACTGAATCGGGGTCCACTCCTGGAGCTGATGGCGGGTCATATCACAAACTGTCTGGTCTGGCTGTGGGAAAGAGGTCTCCAAGAAAAATTTGGAGTAGTGCTTAACTGAAAGAATTGTGAATTCCAATTGAGAAGCCAAAATAAAACTATAGGTTATCTTCCTCAGAGATGCCCAGGGAAGCATAAATTGTGGTTGAGATGCCATCAAGCTCCAGCACTGCCACTGTCTTTCCTAAGGGAGACTAAACTTCTTGTTGTCTCTTGGTCTCCATTCCCTGTGTTGTTTGATGGGGATAGAACGGTGCTCCCCCAGCTCTGTAGGGATGTGCATCGTTGTCTACTGTTAGAGGGCTGTGTGTTCATTGCAGGACACAGGGCAGTCATGCCAAGGGGAATGGAAGCCCTTTGCTCACCAAGACCCTGCGGACTGGGTCTGTGGAGGGGCCACTGTGTTAGGGGGGCTCTTGTCAGATGAAAGGCCAAGAACACATTCAGGACTCTGGAAAAAATTGAGTGTTTACACCAGCCTCTTAAAGCTTCTCCAATGAGGTGTGACTTGCCTTCCTTGAGCCTTGGACTCTCTGCTTGTTCTTCATGGTTTGCGTTGATCCCTGGGGTTGGGAATGAGAACTACGCTCTGGGAAGATGAACAAACACCTTGTGAATCCAGCAACATGAATTCTCCCCAGACAGCTCAAGGAATAACTGCCAGAACAAGGCCACAAATAGTGGCAGGCATGGAAACTATGTTCAAGGTTCAGCAGCCCTCTAGAGGAGGGCAGGAGCGTCCTGGTCTGGGTGCGATGGGCTGTGACTGGTGGGTAAAGAATGGAAAGGGCAGATGTGGGAGGTTGGAGTTGGAGCACCTCTGGAAAGTGTGAGGTGGCTGACCAGGAAGTTCTGGGATTGGCAGAGGGGTTGTGGGGCTGCGGGGGAGGGTGGGTACCTCAGGGATGGGAAGCTGCACACACAGTTACATCCTTGCCACTTACTAGCTCAGTGGACCTGGGCATAGCTCTCTGAATCTCTACGTCCACATCTGTAACATGGGGAGAAAATACTCAGATGTTTCTGGCCTGGGCCCCTCATATCCTTTTCTGTGGACTCTGCATTCTCTGGTCTCTGCAGGGTTCTTCACTCCTATTCTGCCTTGATCTTTGTTCATACAGCTTCAGAGTCCGTGAATTCAACATGGCTGCCCCAGGGGTGACCGTGGCGCTTGCAGCTTTGTACCCCAAACCCCAGATCCACTTGTTCCTTCTGGGAAATCTCTTCTCCGCATTGGCTTTGTTCACTGAGCTCTGTGAGGGTGCTCAATGTTGTAGAGACTCAACCAATGAAGGGTTGTCTCGGAGCCTGGGATCTGGACTGAGTGGAGTCCTGCCATTACACACACCCCGACACTTTCCGAGTAACATCATTAAACATCCCACGGTAGCACCCATAGTGACTGACTAATCCAACATTGTGTGGGTTACTAATGCCTCCTGTTACAGCAGCAACCTTTCCTGCCTCATTCCTGTTCCGGTTTGGATAATTTACCTTGCAGCTCCAGGATTTTCTCCAGAATGGGCAGGGATGACTCACATTATTGCCCTAAAACCCCATGGAAACGTATCACTGCTCGCTTCCTTCCCAGTGTGATAAATCTGATTATAACTTGTAGACGGCCACTCGTGGCTGTGCAGCAGTTTAAAATGCACTGAAAGATTCATTCAGCTAAATCGAAGTTGTCAGGTGGATCGCCAGAGGGAATTCTTGTTGCAGACACAAGTTGTGTTACGTCTGCTGTAGCCTTGTGGCGGCTTTCAAATTGCTGTTAGGAAATAAATCCATTAATCAGTATGGACCGCCCCGACTCACTGTGCTAGGCTGTGGGCTCCTTGGAGGCACAGTGTATGTCTTAGTCCCTCACCTGCCTCTTAGCATCTGGTGTAATATGCCCTAGATAATTGATTCTTTTTTGTTTTTCCGTTATAACATTAAATTCTTAAAAACAAAAAATAGAATCCCCAGTTATCACAGATGAAAGTGGCCTCAGAGAGAACCTCTTCCAGTCCCTAGATGAGAGTCCTAAGGCCCAGAGAGGGAGAGTGGTATCTTCAAGGTCACACAGCAAGACTCCATGAGAGAGCTGGGCATGAACCCTGGCTCCCGATGCCCAGCCCAGGGCTCTGGTTCTCTTTTGTGCTTTTCTTGGCCACTCCTGTCGATGAAGGATGCTAGAAATTCCATTTGGACTTTATTCTACTGTTTTACAGTCTCTTCTGAGTAATAAGGTCGGCTTGTTTAATAAGTTCAGCTTCAAAGTAGGTCAGGGATTTTATTTCTGTGCATGGGCCATTAGCATTCTTAAGTGAGAACACATTTTTTTTTTTAACTGAGAAAATATCCTCTGTGTAGATGAGATGCTCCACGTCTGCCTATTTCCTAAGCTGTGTCAGATCCTTTTATACCACAAAACCTCTTTGAGGGGGGCCCCAGGCTTCTCAATGGAGGCTGAAGCCAGATGGGAAGGATGGGTAGGGGACCACGTGAAGTCTGAGCCAGAAGAGCAAGGTGATTGCCGAAGGCTTCTCAAGCTAGTCACATTGAAGTGAGGTTTCTGGTTTGTTTTGTCAGAGTTAATTCTCTGAAGAACCCCAAATGCTAGTTGAGAGGATTGAGCACTATGTCCAGAAATCTCTCCAATCTCTTGTGACTCAAGTGCCTTCCCAGATCCGGTTACCCACTGGCCAAGCTGGTGGAAAGGAGTCGGGGCCTAGATGTTGCTGCTGCTGTTGCCAGGGAGAAGGATCGGGGCACGCCCAGGCGGGGTGCTGGGGAGTGGGGGGAAGGGTGACATGACACCTCCTCTATTTAGGGCTGCTCCTGAGGGTAATAGCAATTTTCTATTTCTAGCAATGACCTGAATTGTTTCATGAGCTCACTCCTTAGTCTGTTGCCTTTAACCTAAATGGGGCTGGTAACACAATAAAAGAAAAATGGTTTCTATTCAGAATTCCTGTTTGAGGCACCATGTTTGACACAGTGAAGGTTGTGGAAGCATGAGTGGCCATGTCCCTGCCTTGCAGTGACACGGTTGTAGGGAAGAAAGACACGGACATAAGCAGTGGGTAGTGTGGGCAATGGTGGGCTGCATAGGCCTCTGGCAGTGTTTTCCACACATCAGTCTATTCTGAGCCCCCTTCACACTGTTTTTTCCTTACCTATTCTCTTATTTAACACTTTTGCTTTTAAAAACGAGACACTTTCCTTGATCTTTCAAATGAGAATTCATAGCATGGTAGTCTCTATATTACTATAGAGAAAGGAAGTCTGTTAGGTTTCTAACACAAGCTAAAGTACGTCTTCGCCTGTTAAACTAATTTATGGATCAGTGCCCACTGGTGTGCACCTGATTTAATCGCACGCATATCACTAGCATGTACTGCACTTTGGAACGTGTCAGGGAGGATTTCCAAAGCAAGTGAAGTGTCGGCAGGGCCTTGAAGGATGCAACTCTTTGAGCAAGTGCGTGATGACTGTGAATAATCATATATGTTTCTTTGTAAATACATGGGGTGTCTCAGTACACAAGGTTTTGTGGGGGCATAGAGGAAGAGGTGATGTCTTGGTCCCTTGGGGTGGTACTTTTTATTGCTCTTTAGGTAGTTTTCCAAGAAAACCTCGTGATACTGGCTTTTTCCACCGTCACTCCCTTTCATTGCTTAGATTATGTGCATTACCACTACATAATTGTGAGTCAGTTGTTGGCTTATTCTATGCAGGGCTCTCTGTAAGCATTAGAACTCCTCCCTGTGTCCCAAGCCAGGAAAAGACAGGTGAGGAAGGCCACTTACTCACCTGCCCATTCATTCATTCATTCATTCATTCATTCATGTGTTTATTTACTGCTACCTCCAAGGCTAGGATTGGAGACATAGATACACATACAACATTACTAACTAAAGGGTAGGGTGGTTGAGGAATCATTCAGATGTTCTGCATATTATGATTGTTAAGGAAGGTATTGTGGTGAACAAAATGAATGATGTAGCCAATGGTTCTCAAACCTGGCTGCACATTGGAAAAGCCTGAGGTGTTAAAAAAAATGCCGATGCCTAGGTCTCACCCCAGAGATTCTGATTTGATTGGTAAACGTTGGGAATTGGACATCAGGAGCTTTAGAAGTTGTCCACATGGTTCTAATACACAGCTGTGGGCGAGCCATGGGTGCAATCACAAAAGGTCATTTTTAAAGAATGGTACTTGGTGCTATGGAGGAAATGGGCATGGCAGAACCCAGGCTGTTTGACATTTAGGTATGAGTTCAGCCTAGTCCTCTCAAAGGGCTCCCCAGAGCTTCAAGCCCTGCAGAGTTTTAACAGTGGTCTTCCTGTTTCTTAGAGCGGCTCATTTCATGCTTCTTGTCTGCAAAGGAACTGGTTTCCTGTAGCTTTTGAATTGACTGTGAGACCCCCGAATATTCCCACATCAGCTTTCTGGGCAGAACCTCTGTGGTTTGGGGTCAATCTTGAGTACATCTTAACTGTTGGGAAACCTCATTGGGATTTCCAGTCAGGAACATATACAGTTACGTTTCCTTTCCTTGAGGGGAATCAAAACTAGGAGAGGAAATTCATGGGCCAATTTTAGGAGGACATAAAGGCCTCCAAGCTGTGAAGTGTTCCATAGGAATGATGCCCTTTGAGATCAATTCTTTTTTAAAAAAATGTTAATACCTTGGGAGGATTGCTACATTAAACCTGTTTGTCCTTTAGTGTATGTGATTTTAATCAGATTGCTTTCCTGATTAAGATCTAGAAGAGGTTTTAGGCAAGACTTTTTTTTAAAGCTTTGTTATTATATGTGTTTTTCTTCAATGAAAAATGATAGTAATTTCACTGGGACCATCAATGTGCCCCACTGAACAGGCCAAGGTATATCTTTGTAGCAGGGCAAGCTTTCAAATTCACTTCTCATTTTATTGCATGTATGAGTACAAAGGTGAGTTTAAAACATTTTCTTTCATTTTATATCACTACATTGAGAAATAAAGAGGCAGAGTTTAAGGCTAGGTTTTATTAGTAAATGGTTCTGTATGTGCTAGAACATTTGAATTTATGATACCTTGGTGTAGACCCCTCTGTCCTGCCCTGCAGTTGGATCTGTGTTACACTGAGTCCCATCTATGCAAATATCCATCCCTATCTTGTGGACAGTTTCTTTACCAGGTATCTTTTTTTTCAAGTAATTAAAAATTAATGCCTTCATAGATATCACTATCATATAATACATGGAATAAATATACAAAGTGGCCATATGTTAATGCCCTTGTTTGCTTACCATTGCAAAGTAAAAAGCACTGGGCTTACCAAATGTTCAAACACGCCTTGAAGTGCATTAAAATGTCTCCTTTGAGGGCATTCTTTAGTAAAAGTAGGCTGTCCTTTTATTTTTATCTAAAGTAGATTCAGCCAAGTCTTTCCCAGTCTTCTGCCTGGTTTGTATGCTTTAATTTCAAAGGTGATTCTGAAACTGATCTTAAAGGAAGCTTGAAGCATGGTGTGTGTGCATTTGATTGTGCCTCTTTATATTAACTTGTTGCCAAGATGTTTCCCTTTTTAGTCACAAAAAATTCTTCGTCCAAATCTTTAATTGTTTATCTATGCTGGATTAGTCACATACTACTCCAAAGTGTAGTGGCTTAAACCAGCAAGGATTTATTGTCTCGCAGGCATGGGCTAGGGGATCATGGTGCAGTTTGATTGGGTGATTCTGGCTTGGGGGCTCTCACAGGCCGCAGTCATCCTAAGTCTAGTCTGAGGGAAGATCTCCCAAGTTCACTTATTCACTTGGCTGTTGGGCAGCCTTCAGAAGATCTTCTTAAAAGATCACTCACATGGCTGTTGGCCTCAGAGCCTCATTAGCTGTTGGCTGAAGATTTCATTTCTTTGGGAATGTGTGGCTCTCTGGAAAACAACTCAATAAGGTTGAGGGGGTGGGGAGGAAGAAAGGGAGAAAGGAGGAAGGAGAGGGAGGAAATGGGAGGGAGGGGGGAGAGAAAGGAAGTAGAGAGGGGAAGGGGAGAGAGGGGAGGAGAGGGAGGGAAGGGCAAGAGAGAAGGGGAGGAAGAGTGGAGAGATGGACAGGGGGAGAGGGAGAGGGCAAGGAAGGTGGTAGTCTTTTTGTAACCTAATCTCGGAAGTAACAGCGTCCCATCACTTTTGCTATCCTCCATTTGTTAGACGTGAACAAGAGGTCTATCCCCCTTTCAAAGGGTCAGGGTTAAACAAGAATGTAGATACCAGAAGAGTAAATCATTGGGGGCCATTTTAGAGACTGTCCACAGCAATTAGGGTCTCCAAACATCACCAAAAAGTGATGGGCATTTGCAGATACTGTCCAGGATTTTTCTGGCACAGGAAATACTGAGGTTTAGCTCTTTGTAGCTCTACAATAATAAAAGTAGCATATTAAGTGTCTAAGTATATCTTATACTTCCCAGATTGACAGCTGCTTAATAATGAATCACTGATTGAATTTGAGGTAATGCTACCATCTTCTTCTCTGTCAAGTCCAATAAAGGGATTCTGAAGGACAGCGCCATGCTGGATACATGCCTCTCAGGTTGTAGGCTCTGAATTTCACTGTCTTACATCTTTTTAATAGTTTTGAGCATATGCTTCCTGTTTCCCATTTTTAGGCAACTATCCATCATCCTGATTGAAAACATAATTTTAAAAGTATTATGCTTCTAAAAAATAAATGAAGAGTGCCACTAAAACTTGCAAAACAAAACACATTTTTTCAGTATTTCTGTGTTACTGAAAAATGCTCTATGGCAGGAAATAGAACCAAATATAGTTATGTGTTTGCCAACTGAATGTTTGATGGAACACAATTTTGTCAGCAACCTGAACTGATTTGTGAGTACTGATGAATTTGAGTAGAGTAAAAAGTAAAATATTAACACGGATTTGACACAGGAGGTGTGACTTACAACTGGGAAAATGGATAAATTGAACCTGGTCAAAATTAAAACTTTTGATCTGCGAAAGCCTGTGTGAAGAGAATGAAAAGACAAGCTACAGAGTGGGAGAAAATATCTGCAAACCACATACGTGACAAAAGACTAGTGTCTAGAATATATAAAGAGTTCTTAGAACTCAACAGCAGAACAGCAACAACAAGAAAACCAAACAGCAACCAACAGTTCAATTAGAAAATAGGTGAAAGTTAATGAGCAGACGTTTCACTGAAGAAGATATACAGACAACAGATAAGCACATGAAAAGATGTTCAGTATCAGTAACCATTAGGGGAGTGCAAATCAAAACCACAATGATCTATCACGACATACCAGAATGGCTAAAACAAAATGGTAGCACCAAATTTTAGTGAGGATGCAGAGCCCAGACCACTCCTTCATTGATGGTGGGTGTGGTCATAAAGACCAACATGAGGGATCCCTGTGGTGGTGGAAACGTGCCATCTTCATTTTACCAGTGTCAGCATCCTGGTTGTGATATTGAATGATAGATTTTTTTTTCTTTTGATGAATGACAATTTTGTTTTACACTAAAGGCTGATGAAAAATCCTATTAAAGAAAATCCAACATCTCAATCAGAAAGGATAACTGTATTTATTCATTAAATATCATTTAGGTCTTCTATAACACAACATGAAAACACCCAGCATGCATATTTAATATTGGTACAATGGATTCAAGACCAAGTGCACGTGGTACAAGCATCAAGGCTAGATTACAAATTGTCATAGTCATAGTCGTCATCCCCATTCTCATTTTCTTTTCAATGCATTTGATGATTCCTTGGCAGCATTCTGTGATGGCCTCCATGTTAGTGGTTATAAGCATGTTTTTGGACCCAATTAATTATGGATTGATTAATCAGAACATTGTGAATCATGGACATTGCAGGAATTGATGCTTTTACAGTTGGGGACTGTGAAGTGGGTGTATGTGCAGTAGACCTTTGCCCTGTGAGGGACATTGGAGTCCCTACTTTATTTGACACAGACGTGGTTTGTGGGGCTGGTGTGCCATGTGTGGGAGTACTTGGATTGCTATTATTCCCACAGAAGGAGATGCCTTTTTTTTTTTTTTTGTAAACAATTAAGTCTTTAGTTTGGAACAGTCAAGCAGAATATGTCAGATGGTAACCTAGGGCCTTGCTGTGGCTTGATTAATGGCAAAGGAGTTTGATTTCTTTGCCTTGCAATATCTAATAAAACATCTCTTGGGGGAGGATAGAGGTAAAAGCCTGATCAGCATTACACAGCATTGCCAATAGCACATCATCTGCATCAACAGTAGCTTTCTTAGCATGGCTTGAATATAATTTTACATTGTCTAGAATTGTGGTCACCTAACAGAAGGCATACTCCAATGTCTGATTTCTAACTCTTGGCTCCTAGTCTGTAATCCCCACATCCTTCAGGATTTGTACCATCATCTGTGCATCCTTTGGCATCCTCTTGGGAAAAGCCATCTTGACAGACTCCATGATAAGACTTCTTGAGCTAAATCACCCACATTAATGTATTTCAGTCCTGATCTGGATGCAAGTTCTTTGCCTGGCACGGGTTTTTCCAACCGCTGGTGTACCTGGGATTAGGATATTCGGAAGCAACATGGTCCTCACTCTTGCATGATAGTTTTGCACAAAGTTATCATTGGGGAAGTGGAGCAAAAGATACATAGGATCTATTATTTCTTAGAACTTGTGGAAATCTATAATTATCTCAAAATAGTTTTAATTAAAAAGAATTAACACTTATGTTCAAAGTGATAAGCTGAGTTCTCAGCCCGAACCAGTAGGGCCTTTCTGGGCAAGGATCAGCAGCCTTTCTTCTGAGGTAGAGTGCTCTGTTCAAGACCTCTTACACTGCTGGATTTCCTGATAATATCAAACTACCAATTATAAAGCCCCTCTCTACTCTCAAAATATTCTGCACTCCAAGCTTTAGTGAAACAAAACAAAATAGATTGCCTCAACTTTTGTGTTGACTCATTGATTCAGCGCATACTTAGGAAGCATTTATTGTGTGCTAAGGATCAAGGCAGTTGCTATGAATAGGTAGAAATCTAGAAGTGGTCTCTGCCCTTGTGGTGTTTTCATTCTAGTGGAGAAGACCAGGAAGAACAGCCTCACAAATAAAACCAAAAGCATGTCTGAGAGCATGGGGGAAGTCAGGGAGGAAGTAAGTTTGAGCTGGGCTATGGAGAGTGAACTAGGTGAAGCACAGGGAAGAGGAGACAGTGTGGGCAAAGGCCCTGAGGTAGAAAGGATCACAACTCATTAGGCATATTTGAAAACAGATGTACGTGTCTCGAGCCTGTGCAGCGAGAGGGGCAGTGGCAGCAGACGAGGCTGAACAGACAGACGGGCCACTTCACTCATGGTGTTTGAGGCCACATAATGGAATGTAGTTGTTACCTTAGGAAGATAAGTTGGGCTACAGGGTGGAGAATAGATCTGAAGAGGGCAGAAGTAGAAGCAGGGTTAGAAAGGCTTATGCATATTGTACAAATGATTTAAAGCTCTTTCCTTTTTGTTGATTGAAACTTAGCATACGATACGGCAAAGTACATTGACTTTAATATATGAAAGTATGTTAAACTCGCTTTTGATTTTCATCATAATTTGAGATTCTTTGGGATTTTCTCCATACACAATCACATAGTCTATGAATAATGAAAGCTTTATTACTTCCTTTCCAGTCCTTGTATCTCTTATGTCTTTTTCTTGCCCCATTGCAGTAGCTTGAACATCCAGTAAAATGGGGGAAATCAGGGGGAAAGCATTCAGTATTTTACTGTTGATTGTGATGTTTACTATGTTTTGATACTTGTTATCAGATTAAAGCACTTGCCCACTGTTCTTAGCTCTCTAAGTGTTTTATCGTGGATAGATGCTGACTTTCATCAAATGCTTCCTTGGCATCTCTTGAGATTCTTACTTGATTTTTATCTTTTAGTCTGTTAATACGATGAGTTATACTGATTAATTTTCTAATACTAAACTGATCTTGTAGTCTTGGAATAAACACAGTGTGGTCATGATCTATTACTCATTTTATGTATCACTGGATTTCGTTTGCTAATATAATGTATAGGATTCTTATCTCTGTTTATGAGAGATTGGACTGAAAGTTTCTTTTCTTGTGATATCCTTGTAAGGTCTTGGTGTGACAGTTATCATAGGCTCATAAAATGAGTTTGGAAGTATTCTGTGAAAGACTTTGTGTAAAGGTGGTATTCCCGTGGAACCATTTATGCATGTAAAAATTCAAGCTTATTTTACGTTCTGTCTTCAAGTTGAATTTTGTCCCAGGAAGGCATTCTATCTAAAAACTGTCACTTTGTAGATCCCCTCAGAGGTTGCTGTGTATTTCTTGGGGTTCCCTCTTGTCTGTGCTTAAGAAATACATGATTAAGATGTTCGAAATATCTAGAATAGTGCCTGAAATGTGATAACCAATAAATTTGCCCTCTTTCTCTCTGTGCATATTCTCTCCCTAACACAAAAATACCCACCTGTAGTGGCCTATGATGGGTCTCAACATGAAGCCACCAATTCTGTTATCAGAGCCCAGTGTCTGCCTGCCTGAGTCAGGATTGTGGCTTCTAGGGATGGTGATAGTGGCCCGTGGTCTAATGAGACCTTGCCATGTTCTGTTGCTCCAGAGTCCTTTCTCAAACAGCTGCTGTTTAGGCCTGCTAATGCTAACTCTGTCTTTGCACTGGATATGGCAGAACATAGAAGTAGCCCTATGAGGGCCAGGGGTGGTGGGTTGGATGAAGCCACTTTTTCAGTTCCTTTCCATAAAGGGGGGCATTCACCTCTTCAACTCCCCCCACATGCTGAGCAGGCAGTTGTGGGTAAGTCTCTTCTTTCAATCCATCTGGATGCCTTTTCCTTGAGAGCAGTGAATGTTTGTAGTTACTTTAGCCATTTGGGTCACTTTGGTCATTTGGGCAGCTTAGAGAGGAATTGGGCATCTCCCCCTTCCCACCCTGCACACAGGGATGTTCGGAGGGGAGAAATTTGCAAAATAACAATATCTCTAAAGCCCAGCTCCCTTCCTTTGCTCTCTCACTGTGGCTGGTAGCATAGCAACTGATGGAGCTGCCTGGACTCAGGTTGCCCTGATTTGCGTATTTCTTCCCTCCCTCCCTACCACCTCCTTTCCCTTTACTCCAGCTTTTCTCAGACGTGTTCTGTTAAGACGGCTGCCATGTTTTCCCCCGGTGCTTGTTGAGTGTGGGTTGCCTGTCCCAGTGGGAGATTAGCAGCTCCCTCATGCATAAAGCTGAAATTGATTTCATCGCATGTGCTACATGAGCCCCAGATGCCCCAGTGCTGCTCAGATGCTCAGAGTGGAGATGGCAGGAGGCTTGAGAAATGGTGGAATGGCCTTATAATGGAGGGGGCTGTGGGATGGGGAGAAAGACAAGGTGGGAGGCCATAAGGGATGGGAGAGAGAGGGGAATAACTCACATTTATTCGGGGCCTGTCATGTTTCAGAGATTTGCATTTGGTATTCTCAAGGACCCAGTGATATATCTGTTACCCTGGTTTTACACATGAAGAAACTGAGGTTGAGGGGGAATTAATTAACTTGCCCAAAGTTGTAAAATTAAGAGAGAGGTTATAAGCCAAACTCTGTCTGTCTCACTGCCCATTGTAAGTGAAAATGAATACAAAAATGCAAAGGGATGGAGTCCAGAATATTGGGCCTTGTGCACAGAAGCCATGTAGCGCTCTGGGATGCCGGGCAGGGAGCCTGAGGTAGATGGCACTAGTGTGGACCAGGCAGACATCATGGAGGTCAGAGCACGACTGTGGCTCCACAGGCATGCATGTGCCAGGACTCACCTGACCTGGTGAATCCTAGTCTTGTGCTAATACTGGTCCCATCCCCCTTGCTGCCTTTTTCAATCCAATCAGTGACCAAGTCCTGGCCAGTCACCTAAATCTGTGTCTAGTCCTCTGCCTCTCCAGCCTCATGACCATTACCTAGGCCCAGACATCTATCATTTCTCTCTCAGCGATCGACATGATGTCCCCTGACTCTCATGTCTCTCCTTCAGACCCATTCTTCACCCTGCACTGAGGAGTTGTCCTGAAAGAACAGGTGCCCGTGTCACATCCCTGTTTACAAAGCCTCAGGATGAGGCCCAGGATCCTCAGGAAGACCCTTGCTTATCTGGTCCATGTTGACTTCTCCAGTTGCCTTTTTGCCATTCCCCTCCACCCCTATCTATGTTTCAGCAGGTGATGCTATTCTTCAACAACCCAGTCTCTCCTCATCTCAGTGAAGGCTCTTCCCTCCCAGGTGCCGATTAGTCTCTCTTCTTCTTTCATGACTTCATGATCTGATGTCTCCAGGAAGTGTTCCCTCATTTCCTTCATCTGATTCCCTCCTCCCAGTACTTCCCTAGGGCCACTGTAACTAATTACCACACACTCAATGGCATAAAACATGAAAATTCATTATCTTACAAATATGGAGCTCAGAAGTCAAATGGGTCAGCAGGGCTGCATTTCTTTGGCTCCAGGGGAGAGACTGTTGCCTTGCTTTTTACAGTTTGTAGCAGCTACTTGGCATTCCTCGCTAGTGGCCCATTCCTCCGTGTTCAAAACTACCTGTTCAGCATCTTTCCACCCCTCTCTGACTCTGATTCTTCTGCCTTCCTCTTTCACCTATAAGGAGCCTTCTGATTACATTGGGCCCGCCTTGATATTCCAGGATACTCTCCCTGCTCAGGATCCTTAACATCATCACATCTTTGAAGATGTTTTTGCCCTGTAAAATTCTGGGGAGCAGGACGTGGACATCTTTATTTTTAATTTGTTTTTTTGATTTTTTAAGTTTATTTATTTTGAGAGACAGGGCAGAGGAGGGGCAGAGAGAGAGAGAGGGAGAGAGAGAGAATTTCAGGCAGGCTCTGTGCTGTCAGTGCAGAGCCCTATGTGGGGCTCGAACTCACAAACCATGAGATCATGCCTTGAGTTGAAACCAAGAGTCAGATGCTTAACCGACTGAGCCACCCAGCCTACCACCCTCCCCCCCCCCCCAGCCCACCACCCTCCCCCCCCCCCCGCCCTGGACATGGACATCTTCTGAGGACCACTATGCTGTGTACCACACTCCTCTCTGTGTCATCAAGACCCTAGCCTGCCGCTGTCCAGCCTTTTTCACTTGATTCTGCAGTGTATTGATTCCTACATCTCTTTCCCTCCCTAGTCTCTTAGATTCCTCCAGGGTAGAGACAGTTGCTTTGACTCACTGTCTTCAGAACATAGAACCAGCCCTCAGTACTTGTTCACTGAACACAGAAAAAGCCTTATCTCCCTGGCTCTTATCTGCCCACCTCACTCTCCCCCTGGCTCTCATCTGCCCGCCCCACTCTCCAGCTGCCCTGGGTGTGGAGAACAGTGGGGCAGTTCAGTGCAAGTGTTAAACCCCCAGACCCGAGCGGGCCATCCCAGGTATCCCAGCGCTATCCCAGCTGCAGGACTTTGGGCAGCTTGCTCAACCTCTGTGCCTTTGTGTCCTCACATGCAGAGTGGAGATAATTATAATGTCTTCCTCTGTCAGTGAGGATCCGGGAAGGAAACCCCAAACCATGGTAGGTATTTCAGACAGACAGTTTTATTGAAGGGAATCACACACATGTTGGGAGATTGCCAGAGCAAATGTTGGGACACTAAGGTGGCCAGGAATTGCAGGAAGCATCTGTCACACCCGGGGCCATGGTAACACAAGGGAATAGGAGTATGGAGCAAGGGCCCCACTGGGGAATGCTTGGTCCTCCGAGGAGGAAGGCCACAGACGGTACTGCATCTGTGGGGGCAGATGGGAGATTGCAGAGCATCTTCTTCCCTCTTCCACCTTCCTGGTCTCCACATACAGCCTCCCACTGGGAGCGCTGAGCCAAAGCTGGCAAGGGAATCCAAAATGCAGTTTGTAGAATCCCTGCCCCAGAATCACAGAGCCAGTTACAATAGGGTGGCCTTGAAGCCAAAGGTCTGGGGGTAAGTAACTGGCACATACCTTTGGTTTCCTCATCTGTAAAATGGATACTATGATAGTACTTGCCTCAGAGTGTGATAGGAGGAATAAATGAGTTCATATGTGTAAATCCTGGGGTAGAGCTGGCACATGGTGCTGAGAGAGCATTTGTCCCTTGTCCCATGGAATAATAATAGCTCTCTGCATCCCGCAGGTGTTACTGACTTGGATGTCTCTGGAACTCAGAGACCCAAACTGGCTAAGGCCCAAGTTTCTTCCACTCAATTCTCCATAGCCAGACTGCTGGGAAAGGGTGGGGCAGAGAGTCAAATGATGCCGGATCATGGACCTGTGCTGTTCTATGACAAAATGCTTCTGTGACATGGCCTCTAATTCTGAAGGTTTAGAATCTAGGCTCTCCTAGGCTCCTCCCTCGAGGAGATAGACTCTTGATTAGCAGTCAAGGAAAGAAAGGCTCTTCTGGAATGATTACTCTGTTCTTAATTTTGGGAAGTGGCCCAGCAAAGAGTAATCTCAAAAATATCAATATGCTGGGGGAAAAAGAGGAGCAGGGCGCAGACAGAGTGTTACAGATCATGAAATCTCGCCTGGTGCTAAGTCGGTATTGAATTATGCATTTTTAAATGACTTCACTGGTTGCAACATGACTGTGTTAAGTAGACCGAGGCCAAGCTCTTAAATGTACTTGCTTGTGGAAATGTTGGCAGGAGTACATTCTGACATTACTGAGCCCCTCTTCATCCTGACACAAGAAAGGGAATGCATTTAATAGAATCTTTGTGTCTTTCTATGGGGGCCACAAAATGAGGGTACCAACTAAGTTTCCTCCCAACTTAGTGTCAACTAAGTGCACTTGCAATGTGCTGGGACTGTTTAAGACTACTGATTAGAATACCTGATGTTATCCTCATGGCAATCCACATGAGGGAGGTGTTGTTATCACCCCCATTTTACAGATGAGGAAACTGAGTCACAGAGAAGTAACTTGCCCTGGTTTTCATAATGCCTTACTTTGGATTTCTCCAAAACCAGACCCTGCAACAGCATTTTGCAAGTAGTTTATTTGGAAATGGAAGAGAACACTGGTAGAGGAGGAGAGTAAGTGAGGCAGGAAAGGAAGGAAGGCTTCCCCTAAAGGATGCATGAATGAGCTGGTAGTTCTGGGAGGTATTTGATGCTCATTCCCACTAGTGATCCCTTAAAAGACTGAAAAGGGGCACCTGGGTGGCTCAGTCAGTTGAGCATCTGACTTTGGCTCGGGTCACGGTCTCACAGTTCATGAGTTCAAGCCCCACATCGGGGTTGCTGCTGTGAGCACCGAGCCTGCTTGGGATATTCTCTCTCCCTCTCTCTCTCTCTCTCTCTCTCTCTCTCTCTCTCTCCCTCTCTCTCTCTCTCTCTCTCCCTCCTTCTTTCTCTGACCCCCCCCCCCACCTCCCAAAAATAAACAAACATCAAAAAAAAAAAAAAAAAGACTGAGTAGAGCAGGCCCATTGTTCCACCAAGGATCGAAGAAACTGGGGTGTTTATCCACCTCCTCATATTCCTCATTGGGAAAGAGTTGTACCTGGGAGTGATAACACCCTGGCATGCCCAGTCTACCCTACAGTGGGGCCATCAAACTCTGGCAGCTGTAGAAAGCTACCAGCCAGGGAAATGCAGGTGCTGGAGGTAGGAAGTCATCAGCTCATGGTGGTATTATCCACCAAAACCACACGTGACCTCTAGATAAGTCAAGAGAACTTTGTCTGGGTGCCACCAGAATCAGCTGCATTTGGCTAAAAGGTAGCTGAGCCATAGAAAAAAGAATTGCCTAGAATCCTAAGAACTAGCAGTACTTGTGCCAGAAAAGGGAAGAGTAAATGTTCATGGATGGCCTTCCATGCTGGGGAGGTAAAACTGCTGGAGTATTGTGACTCCAGGATCAAGCCCACCATAGAGCAGGTGCTGTGATAGGATCTGGGGACATAGGCGAAAATGGCTTGGCCTGTGTCCTTGAGACAGATCCATCAGCGAATAGTCTGTGCTGTACAAATTTTGTGATGAATTTGTGCCCAGGGGCACTGAGGACCGTGTCAATTCCAGAGGATGCTGTTGGTGCCCGATCCCCAGGACGGTGCTTCCCCTAGTGGCCATGGGTGCAGCTAAAGCCTCACAGTTGCCCCTTGTACTGGATTTAATATTGATTGTTCCCCCCAAATTCATGTTTTTCCTAGAGCTTCAGAACGTGTCCACATTTGGAAATAAGGAGGGTCTTTTCAGATGTAATTTATTAAGTTAAAATGAGGTCATACTAGAGTAGAGTGGGTGCTCATCCAGTAAGATTGGAGTCCATCAGAAAAGGGAAATCTGGATGTAGAGACACAGACACATGGAGAAGAAGGCCATGTGAAGACACAGACGGAAATTAGACTGACACATCTATAATCCAAGGAAGATTGAGGACTGCTAGCAAACACTAGAAGGTAGAAGAGGCAGGGAAGCATTCTGCCCTGGAGGCTTCAGAGGGAGCATGTCCCTGCTGGCACCTTGATTTCAGTCGTCTCACTTCTAGAACTATGAGAGCATAAATTTCTGTTGGTTTAAGCCACCCATTTTGTGGTACGTAGTTATAGAAGTCCTAGGAAATGACTGCACCCTTTGCAGGGTAACTGTTCTCAGCCACACAGGAGCTGCTTGGCTGACGTGCAGTGCCTGCACCCCCAGAGCAACCTGTATCTGGTTAATGACACAACGGTGCAAATGGCTGATGCCCTTGCCTCAGTGAGGGACAAGTGAGGTTGTGCACTTAATGCTCCAGAGCTCCAAACTACATCCATGTTTGGCTTCCTGACCTTTCCCATACCATGCCTCCTAAAAACTCCTCCAATCAATGACTTCCACAGAATCCTTGTCTCAAGCTTTGTTTCTTGGGACCCTGGGCTAACACAACCACAGAACACAGAGAACACAACTTTGAGGTGAGATCCAGGAAGGCATCCCAGAGGAGAGCTCTCTTGAAGGACAAGGGAAGGTGAGTCACCTGGAGAAGGGGGAAGAGCGAGAGACTATTTCAGAGAAATTCCATGTGTCCAAAAGATAAATCCTGTTAGTATCTGAATTCCCCCATCCTAAAGTTAGGATTTTGATTCATCCTAAGGTGGACTGGGGCCTTTCTTCAAGTGATCTTTTCTCTTAGGAAGGGCAAGCAGACATTGTATTTCTTGCATTTTTTAGGAAGAGTCTGAGAGTGTCTTTCTGTTGGCTGTGCAACTGTACCACAACGTAGCTGGCTCTAAAATTCTTGGGTCATGAAACATCCTCTTAAAACCCGTCCGTGTGCGTGTATTATGTTATGGTTGGGGACCTCTCCCTCTGCCCTCATCCTAAGGCTGCGTGGGCCCCAGTCCTGGCTTCTTGAATGACTAGGTGTTGGACATTGGGAAAGTTAATTTGCATCTCTTTCTTCTCTTAAGTAAAAAATGAATCATACTAGTATCTACCCATAGAGTCACTATGAAGATTGTGAGTTATTCTAAGTCAGTAAGAAACAGTGACAGGTGCATAAAATTTTGTAGTTACATATTAGTTGCCACTGCAGTCATTTGGGATTATTACTACTATTTTCACCATTACATCACAGTATCTCGAATTGAAATGCTGAGGTCTGAGAACCAATTGTTTAGTCTTTTTTGTTTTGATGGAGATCTGTGTGTCTCTAGATGCTTGGGGGAACTTTTCTTTAGTCTTGTATTTCAACGTATTATCAGTTTGTGCTTAATTTTGAGTCTCATCATTGGTTTTGCCAGGAGCCCACTATGTTCTTTATACTCTGTAAACTCAGTGCTCCATTTATTTCAAAGAAATTTTCTTTAGGTATGTCTTTGATTATTGTTCTGTTCCACATATTTGATGTCTTCTCCCCAAACACTTCCAATCCTTAGTGTGAATGTCCATCCACTATTTTCTGTGATATTCTCCTTCTTGTTCTTTTTTATCTCTTCATGGCAACTCCAAACTCTTATTTAGGGGAAACTTATAAAATGTTTTCTTTTGCATAAGACATCAAAAATTATTGACTGTATGTTAGGCTAGGGCACAGAGACTAATTCTGGTAGGCATGTTTTGGTAAATTAGTGCTATGTCTACTTGTGTCTTCTGCTCAGGGACCTCATGAGTCCATGCCATGGAAGGAGAAGGTGGGGTCTCTGGTTGACAAGACACAGGTTAGAGTCAGTGAACATATGCACATAGAAACCCTACAGTTCCTGGTGGAGACTTTAGATACTTTTCTAATTAGAACTGTAGAACCATCTTTCATTCTAAAGATGAAAACATTGAGAGTCTCAAAGATTGAGTGGTCTGTCCAGGGTCACAGAGCTGGTTAGTGGAAAGGCAGGTCAAAGAAGGATTTGGACCCTGATCTCCAGCTAGTCTCCCTTTTTCTTTTTGATCCTTAATTCATTATTGTATGAAACAGTGTTGCGCGCCAGTCAGTAGAATATCTAACAAGCATGATGCTTTGAGCATCCATTATGTGCCCTGTGGTCGTACAGCTGAGTAGTTATGAAGCAGAATTAAAAAGAAAAATGGGCCCGGTTTGATTAAAAGTAAAAGGAAAGATGTTCTAATCAGGAAAACTGGCATGTGCAAAAGTGTGGAGGTGGGAATAATAAAGTAGTATGAGGGTATGTGTGTATGTTGGTGGGTAGAATGGAGTGGGGGCATTCTTGCAGACTCTTCATGGGTCAGTCAATAGTGATGCAGTTAGGTGATCAGATAGGGGGCAGCGGGTGGTGGAAAGCATCAGAGGCCAGGTTATATCCACCTTAAATGTGTCGAGGGTCACTTTACGTCCTAGCAACATTCAGGTTTTCTCCAAAGGTTTGATTTCTGTCTGGAGCAGACAATGCATACGTACAAAGCTTGCTCTCTAGCTATTTGAAGCACTTTTGCTGTCTGTAGGAATTTCTGGGGAGCCAAATTGTTACAAGTGCTCACAGCGGGGAAAAAGAAAGATAGAATTGGTCTAGAGATTGCTGCCTGAGGACAAGACAGAATTATATTAAGGGGTCACCTCACCACCTACGTGTTGAAGGAGAGCCTTGGCAGGTCCAGGGCAGTTGCTGCCCAGGACTTACGTGTGGGTGGCTCACAGAGTCTTGTCCTTGAAGTGCTTTGATGCCTGGTTGGAAGGGGCCAGTGCAGTCTCCAAGTTCAGCTCCCGGAAGGCCAGACTTTGTCCCTCTGGATTTGGTTCCAGACTTTGTCAGCAGAGAGTGTCACCAAATGTGAAAAACTTATTCCTAGCTATACAGTTGATGGTTCAGGATCAAGTAGATGGGGTTCGTGGTTTCATATGTGAAAAGCCTCATGGATGAGAACTGGTGTGTCCTGAAAAATAATAGGAATTCAAGCATCTGATGATGTTGATAGAATTATTTGGAGATAAACGATATGTGATTAGAGGCTCCTTCCTCCAGGTATTCTGGGGTTCATCTCTCGGTAAAATTTAGTGGCATTCTTCCCACCTGCTGGGCCACAGGCAAGCCATATTTTTGTTTCTTTATTTTCCTTAAACTTTTTAAAAACACATCATTGACATATAGCACAATACTGGAAGTGCAGTTTGATGAGTTATACAACCCTAGTCAAGATACAGAAATTTTTATTACCTTAGAAAGTTTTCTCAAGTTCCCTTCCAGGCAGTCACCTCAACCAGAGGGAACACTATTCTTATTATTTAATTACCCAAATCAGTCTGCAGTGCATTTCAACACTCCAGAAAGTTCTTTTATGCCTTATCCCAGTGAGTACCTGCTCCCACAGGTATGTAATTTATCACCATAGGTCAATGTTGCCTCTCCTTGAACTTTTCATATAAATGGAATCGTTATGCGTTCTTCTTTTCTCCTCCTTTTGCCTAACATAATTTTGGGATTCACTCATGCTGTGTGTCAGTAGTTCCTTTTTCCTTGCTGTACGGTATTCTGCTGTACGGATGCACATCATTTGGTTGATCCAGAAGCACGCACCTGGGCTCCTCCAGTTTCCTCCTCCTCCTCAGCTTCTGAATTACCTTCTTATTACTTCTCTTTCCGGCAGTCCTCGAAGGAAAGCTAGAATTTGAGCTTCTGGCAGCCAGGATTGTGTCTGTTGTGTTTACCACTGAATCCTCAGCGCTCCGAACAGCATGTGACCGATAGCAGGTGTTCAGTGTTTGTAGGATGAGTGGATTAAGAGTGTTCTGAGCACCTAGTTTTAATTGCTTACCACTCTGAGCCTGTATGGTATCTTCCCAAACAACTCAGATCGACAGGACCCCCAAGACATTCTCTCTTTGCTTGCAAATATAACATGAATTTAAGGCCCAAGGGTTGTGAGCTTTGTCTCTGCAAGAGCTTCCCTCTGCACCAGGTTAGGTCCCTTCGTAGACCTCATTAACTGTCTCTACCACCCCCATCATGACCTTTCCCTTCCACTTTATTGGCATTGCTGCTTTAATTGACTGCCTTATGCTCTCGTTCCATGGGTCCGGAGAGCCTGCATTTCTCTCTACCACTAAAGTCCCCATACCCAGCACTCTGTCTGGCACATGAGAAGCAGAGAGTACATACTGGTTGGGGTTTCTTTCACAGAGAGTTCTGTAAGGTTGTTCATCTCAAGACCATGACCTTGAGAAGAGAAGGATGCATTTGAAAACAAAGCCTCTGTTATACAATGCATGATTGTGTGCCCCCTGCCCTTTCCAAATTCACATGTTGAAGCCCTAACCCCTGATGTGTTGGTATTAGGAAGGTGGAGGTCTTTGGGAGGTGATTAGGTTTAGATGAAGTCATGTAGGTAGAGCTCCCATTATGGGATTTGTGCCTTTGTAAGAGGAGGAAGAGACCAGCTCCTCTCCCTCTCCCTCTCCCTGTCCCTCTCACTCCACCATGGAAGGGCATAACAAGGAGATAATCTGCAAACCAAGAAGAGGGGTTCTCACCAGGAACTGAGTTATCTGGTACCTTGACCTTGGTCTTCGTAGCCTCCAGAGCTCTAAGAAATAAAGGCCTATTGTTTAAGCCACCCAGCCTTTGGTATTTTGTTATAGCAACACAAACTACTAAGGCAGCCTTCGTAGAAGATTTCTAGTTAGGATATAGCATCTCATGGGTAGGGTCATGTCTTCATCCATAAAATATTTTAGCCCAAATGTTGAATCTATTAATGTGTTAGGTGGGTCATGGCCATGAGGGACTTAGACATTTACTTCACATTATCCCATGGAAATCTTAGAATGTTTATTTTCACCCAGATGTTTGGGACGCTGGGAGCCTAGAAGCACTAGATCTGTGAAGTTTACACCAAGTTCCATTTCCTTACTGATTGTATTCCTGGCTTTAGCCCCTGCAACAAAGGGTGGCTTCAGGGTCTCAAAGAAGTGTAAAGTATTATGGGCATGTGGTGCATAAGCAGGATCTCTGTGCTTTTCCTTTATTCTCAGCATAGCCTCTTCAGGGGTTCATGTATAGGCTTCAGAAGTGTTCATGAATTCCTGAAATGGTGGGTATATGTGCATTTTCCTGGGAAAAGAGTCTGAAATTTCTCACCAGATCTTTGCAAGGGCCTATGTATCCTCAAAAGTTAAAAACTACTTGCATAGACTCCCTTGAAAGATCCTTCTGGTTAATTGCTTAAACATCTGAAGTACGAGAAGAAAAAGGGAGGAGCAGGAATTCTGCTAGGGCCCAGAGTTCTAATGTTCTGCCCCCACCTTCTAGTAAACAGACCCTCTCTGGCCTTGGTTCCCTTTCTGATGACTCCAGTTGTTGGATTAGATGGCCTCATATTTCTTGCATTGTGTACTTGAGCAGTTCGTCTCAGAGAGAACTGATAAACCTGATGTTTCTGTTCATTTAAAAAAAGAGAGGTGCTTACAAAAAAAATAGTGTGTCTCATATCCCTACTTCTCTTTGAACCACTCATACATGTGACTTATAAAGAATCCAAAGTCTATAAAGAACTAATCAAACTCAACACTGAAAAATAATCCAGTGAAGAAATGGGCAGAAGACACCAACAGACACTTTTCCAAAGAAGATATCCAGATGGCCAACAGACATGAAAAGATTACTCACCATCACTTATCATCAGGGAAATACAAATCACAACCACAATGAGATACCACCTCACACCTGTCAGAATGACTAAAATTAACAACACAGGCAACAACAGATGTTGGTGAGGATCCAGAGAAAGGGGAACATTTTTGTACTGTTGGTGGGAATGCAAACTGGTGCAGCCACTCTGGAAAACAGTATGGAGGTTCCTCAAAAAATTAAAAGTAGAACTACCCTATGACCCTGCAATCCTACTACTAGTTATTTATCCAAAGAATACAAAAATGCTGATTCAAAGGGGCACATGCACCCCAATGTTTATAGCAGCACCATCGACAATAGCCAAAGTGTGGAAAGAGCCCAAATGTCTACTGACTGATGAATGGATAAAGAAGATGTGGTGTACACACACACACACACACACACACACACACACACACACATACACATAGTGGAATATTACTCAGTGGTCAAAAGAATGAAATCTTGCCATTTGCAACAACATGGATGGAACTAGAGTGTATTACGCTAAGTGAAATAAGTCAGAGAAGGATAGATAACATAGGACTTCACTCATATGTGGAATTTAAGAAGCAAAACATGAATATAAGGGTAATGGAAGGAAAAATAAGATAAAAACAGAGATGGAGGCAAACCATAAGAGACTCTTAAATACAGAGAACAAACTGAGGATTGCTGGAGGGGAGGTGGGTGGGGGGTGGGCTAAATGGGTGATGGACGTTAAGGAGGGCACTTGTTGGGATGAGCACTGGGTTTTATATGTAAGTGATGAATCACTAAATTCTACTCCTGAAACTATTACTACACTATATGTTAACTAACTTCCATTTAAATTTTAAAAAAGAACCCCAATTATAACTGAATTACTAACAAAAGAGGAAATAAAATAATAATCTGATGGCTGTTTTAGAACCAGGTACAGGAAGCACTGTGATGTACTTCAAGGGGACAGAGGGAGAGATAATTGTATTGGCTGGTCTGCAGAGGGACATGTGTACTAGTAAGTCATTTGAGATGGAGACATCTATTTACTCGAGGGAAAGTTTGTTACTATATTGTACCTACCACCAGAAATAAGTGAAAAGAGACTAAACATTTGGAAAGATTGATACTTTCTTTCTGGTGGTCAGCAATTTACTGCTAATGCCTGAAACAGAGCAAAGACCATGGAAGAAAGTCGATTGGCCCAAGCCCCAAAGTATTGAAGTCTGCTGCTCTTAATTCTGTCCAGGGCCAGTCTGTGAATAATTATATTAAGGAGTTGAGCAGAGTTATCACAGAGCTACAAAATAGCACCCTTGGGGCCCCACTGTAGACTGATGGGGACTCTGGAGAGTTGACAATGATGATCAAAAGGTCTATATATTTAAAATACACAAAGGATGAGCTCAGAAATTATCTGCCTGCCAACTTAACTTCTCTACCTGGAACAAATTATCAAAAAATCAATTTGCAAACACCTTTGAGATAACAAGGCCTTGAGTAATAACCTTCATGGCTTTGTAAAGAAAAGCATCTAGCTTGACTAATCTGCTTAATTTCCTTCTCTGACCAAATGGCAGGCTATAATAGAGGCAATCTGAAGTTGTCCCTTAAGATTTGCTTCAAATCACACTGAGAAAATATTGTCCACCTCTGTTTCATAGCAATTATTCTGTCTCTGGAGAATCTTTGTGGGTAGGTGATTAATTAGAAAGCAAACACTGAATGAGTCTGATCTATCCCGAAGCTCTCACCTGAGTTCCAGATGGAAACCTGTACCTGCCTTACCCACCTGAATAGCCCAGAGGCCCTCCAAAAGTTTTGATCACATCTGCATTATACTCCACTCCCAGACGCTCCCCCACCCACTGACTCTTCACTTCCTAATTCTACTCCAAGAATCATTAATTTGTTCATATCCATTGACAGATCCCATTTCTGGCAATTGGTTCCAAGAAAATATGAGACCAGAAAAATTGGAGTCATTTGCACAAAGATGTTCATTGCAGCATTATTTACTGTAGCAAAACTTGGCACAACTCACGTGCCCAAGAATTGGAGATTAGTTAGTGTGATTGCCTGATAGATTGTTCTGTAGCTATTAAAGACTGTGATGGCAAGATCCATGTTGTCAGCAAAGTCTTTAGAATCTAAGAAGTGAGGGAAGAAAAACATTGGGTCTTTATGTTACTGTAGCTGTATGAACAAGGATTAAAAATATGAATAGAAATTGTAATGGAACATGGAGAAATAAAAATGGCTGTTATATTGAGTGGTAGGTAAGGGGACTTATTTTCTCTTTATTGTTACTTTCTTTTTTTTACATTTTTTTCAGTGTTTGTTTGTTTTTGAGAGACAGAGACAGAGCATGAGTGGGGCAGGGGCAGAGAGAGAGAGAGACAGAATCCGAAACAGGCTCCAGGCTCTGAGCTGTCTACACAGAGCCCGAACCCACGAACCGTGAGATATGACCTGAGCTGAGGTTGGACGCTTAACCGACTGAGCCACCCAGGCGCCCCTATTGTTATTTTCTTTATTGCTTTGCCACTGCTATTTTTTGCTCCAAATAAAAATAACAAACATAACCAGTTTGAGTTCTAGAAAATGGGTGTCTATAACAAACAGCTTTCCAAAGGAATAGCTGGTCTGGGAAGGCATAGAGATGTGGGTTCCATCCTACCTTACCTGCTTCATGATCTTGGTTAGGTGACCCAATCACTTGGATTCTTTGTTTGTTTGTTTTTAATCCATCAAAATGGAGGTGATTGTGTCCCAAGATTTGCACAAAGTAGTGCATGTGATATTTCTTGGTAAATAAGAAATACAAAGTTAATGTTAATTTCAGCAGCTACGCCAATGGGCTAAGAATTGCCAGAAAGACCTACCATAAGTGCTTGTTGAAATTATAGTTTATTTAACCGAAGAAATAGAACTTAGTGGAAGAGGAACAACCCATACAGGATGCAAGATAACTCTGCATTGACTTTTCCCTTGACCCTTGATTCCTACAGAGGACACTGTGCCTGTGACATCCTCCTTACTGGAGGAAACCTGCTAGAGTTGAAAAGAAGCTGAATTTTTCCTTTGCCATCATCTTTTTGCTACTTTGGCTCATAGCACTATTTGGGGGAGAACTTCCACTAGGAATCCATGTGTTGCTATGAAAGAAATGGTTACAAACCTCAGACTCTCCTGGGTTTTGAACCAAATTCCACTTCAGTAAGGGCATGTTCTCATTTGAGGACGGAAAACAGAATATTAACCCAGGCAGCTTTGCTGTGTTCCAGAAAAACCATTTATTCACAATTACCTTCTTTCTTTACTTTATTTAAATGGAGATATGGTCGTGTGGTAGAAGAAATACCAATTCAGGTATTTACATTAAAAAAAATCATAGAAATTAAGGTAGGATGTGAATGGAGTCATGAAAGGGATTTGGGCTCCTGTAAGTGGCTCACTCTGGAATTCTGTTCTTGTCCTTATATGCTTGGATTCTTCTCCGTAAACCATTCGGGTCTGACATCCTTTGCTGATTGCTTGTCTTCCAGAGCCTCCCACACCCATCGCCCCCCCAGAGCTGCTGGCCGTAGGGGCCACATACCTGTGGATCAAACCGAATGCCAACTCTATCATCGGGGATGGCCCCATCATCCTGAAGGAGGTGGAGTACCGCACCACCACGGGCACCTGGGCCGAGACCCACATAGTTGACTCTCCCAACTATAAGCTATGGCATCTGGACCCTGATGTGGAGTATGAGATCCGGGTGCTGCTCACACGACCGGGGGAGGGAGGCACGGGACCACCAGGGCCTCCTCTCACCACCAGAACCAAGTGTGCAGGTAAGAGCTTCCTTCTTGACTCTGCTTCGAGAGGTCGGGCAGTTGCCCTGAGTGATCCTTCTATTGGCATTCTGCGACAGTCATTCCTAGACTTCTTTGATGTGACTGTGCTTCCTGTTGTGGAAAGCAACAGTCAGGGCTTTGGTCTTGCCTTCGAGGCCCTCCTGGCTCTGGTGATGACTGGGACCCATAGAGCCACCTGACTCCAGCCGTGTCCTGGAGCGTTCCTGGTTCTGACACTGGTTGTGTGCCTCCAGGGATTCCTGGTGCCACTGTAAGTCTGAGGCTTCCTAGTGCTCGAAGTGTCTCTCAGGGCTCCTGGCTCTGAAAGTGTGCCTTGTCACGGCCTCATTTGGACTACACCTCTGTGTGCTTCTGATTCTTGTTAGCTATCTCAGGTGCTTGTGATGTTAACTTTGTCCCTGAGGATTCCTTGCCTAGGCCTGTGACCCTAATGAGCTCTTGGTTTTGACACTTTGCCTGAGGGTTCCTGGTTCTATTTACGTCTCTGAAAGGTTCCTGATGCCAACTTTGTCTTGAGTACCTCCTGGCTCTGAAAGTGCCTCTCAGTGGATTCTGGAACTGCTTTAGTCCTTGAGAGCTTTCTGGCTCTGTATCCCTCAGGCCCTCCTGGTTCCAACCGAACAGTCTAGGTTGGGACTGTCCCTTCATGGGTCCTCTGGATTCTATATCCCTCCAAGCTCCTGGCTCAGTATACCCCAGGGGACTTGTGCCTCCCCCAGTTTCTCTGAGGTTTTTGGTTTGTCGCTTAAGAATTTGGTGGCTGGGACTGTGTCTGAGAAGGTTCTTTTGAACCAACTGTATCCTATCCCCAGGAACTCCAGGCTTCTATGGTGTTTCTAATAAGGGATATTGGCTAGGATTTTATCCCTGACTGTATTCCTGAGATGTTACAGCTCTGAATGTAACTCAAGAAGTTAAAAGAACTCAGTGTGGTTTTTTCCCCCTTTAACCATTTGATGTAAGTACTTTTATCTCACATATATATGAAGGAATAGAGACTCTATATTTTAAAACCTTTTGTCCAAAGTCGTAGAATTAACCAGTGGCACCGTCAGGATTTGCACTCAGGTTCTTCTGACTCTAATGCCACTGATCATTGGTCACCCCAATGAAAAGATAGAGAAGTCTGTGCCATTGGCATGGAATACAGTGCCGGGGTTCTGCCAGGGGGGACCAGGGAAGCAGCAGCATGAGCCATTGGATTCCAAGGGAGGAAGAGTCACTGATGGGTTCCGGGTGGGGAGAGAAGGACCCATCGGCACAACGACCCCCATGGAAGAAAAAAACAAAATACAATTAGTTCTATAATGCGACATACGCGTCCCTGAAAATCACTGTAGTATGGAAAGTTATGCGATAAAGACTATCAGGGTTATGGGGGAAAATGGGATTAGGGTACTTCGCTCATTCTTCATCAATGACACATTAAAAAAAAAGAGGAAAATAGTAAAACTGGTCACACAGTTCACACCTGTCAGTGGCTTAGGATATGCATAAATACTGCAGTACATAGAGTGTGTTTCCTTGCAGAGAGACCCCGGGTTTGCTTTTGAAGCAGGTTGCAGCCTGTGAGCTGGGGTGGTGATGAAGAGGGCTTTCTGAACGTGATGGAAAGTCATGACACCAGCTGTGGGTGCCTGGGGCTCACAGCCCGTGCTGTGAACAGAGGCAGCAGGTCAATGTTTGAGGGGGGTACGTTCTCTGTACTCGCGCGTGGCTCAGTGGAGCTGAGTGCAGTTTTCTGCTTCAATAGTGTTTCTATGTGCAGACTCACACATAACAAATGTGACATTCGTGCTATGCTCAGATTGTCCCCTAATAGGTCAATCATGTTGGAACACATGTGAGTTGTCAGAACAAGAGCTGTAGCAGAACTGACTGTAATCACTCTTACGTACCTCAGTAGTGCATCTGGGTGGTCTATAACCCAAGGTTAGTGAGGATGCCCATTGCTTGGGAGTATTCCTTTGGATGTTGTCGGACTATTATAATAAATAGAAATGCCATTTTCTTGATTATTTTCAAAAGCGGGCCTTTCGCAAAATTCCTTATTGAAACCTGATTACGAAACCTACTACTTTAAAAGGACATAAGATTATGTTATTAAACCAGGTAATACCTTATCTCAGCTTTGCAATTCAATATTCATCCATAAAAGTAATTGATTTGATCCTACCAATGAGACTTTTCTTTTTCCACAGGGTAAATCTAAGAGTTTCCAGGGTTTTTGATCTTTATAAATGATACTGAAAGTCCTTTAGCAGCCCCTCTGGACGTATTTGCTGATGATCATATAATACATTTTGAAATTCAATCGGAAGATGATCATCTCAATAAAAATTTACAATCTATTGCAAACTGTTGCCACGACTGTGTAATGGATTTTGCATGTTGAAAACACAATTGTCTGACTATCACTATAAAAATTATGAGTTGAAATGCTGTTTGTGGTTTTATATTTCAAAAAATGGTGGTGTTTAAGTAAGTTACAGCTAAAATCTTGAATAACCCACATTTTACAAAATGTGTCATCAAGAACATAATCTTCTTTCCCACATTGCCACTGATGGTAGAATATTCTTTGCCTCATAATTAATTTTTAAGAGGATTCCAGGGCTGGTATCCATTTGTGGAAGCTGTTTATTGGGGTTGGTAGTGTGGGTCCCCCCCCCCTTCCTTTTTCTATTATTAATCGCACTGGAAATGTACTCATTATTTTGCAAGACAGAAAATGAGAGAATGTGGAGTGTGGAAGGTATAATTTCTGCCCAGAGGAATTTACAGACTATGTTAAGATTCCAGCAAAACAGCAAAAAGGGTAAAACATAAACATAAAGTCGAATATTGAAATAGCATACTTCAGGGAGAAAAACCAGGTCGGTGGGGAAAGGCAGTGCTCTTAAAATGGTCTGGCACACTGGTTCACAGAGTTTAGTCCCTGGACCATCAGCATCACCTGGGAACTTGTTAGAAATGCATATTCTCAGGCCTCAGCCCTGACCTAATGATGCAGAAATTCTGGGAGTGGAGCCCAGAAATCTATGCTTTAAGGAGCCCTCTGAGTGATGCTGAGGCATACCCACATTGAGGAATCACTGATACGCTGTGCCACACCTACGTGCCACTTTGGTGGTGTGCCCACTATGTTGCTTGGTCCTTGAGGCAGCTCTGAGAGGTAAATGGGAGGAAGGCTAAGGTACAGCATCATCAGCCCAAGACTACAAATCAATTCAGTGCTTAGAGCTAAGTCTCTTGGCTCAAGGAATTCCCCATCACATGCTTTGATGGGGTTTCCTGTCTACATGTCCTCTTGAGGGTGGGTTTGCGTGGTAGGGAGACTGGCAACTATGGAGACCAGCTGCATGGTCTAGTCAGTCCACGGAGGCTGTAGGCCTTTTCTGCAAACATCTACTGAGCTCCTTCCCCGGGCCAAGCTCTGTTCTAGGCATTGGTGGCAAAGGCTTAAAGCAGGCGCTCAGGCTAAAGCATGGGTGTAGCTCAGGAAGATACCTGGGGGACAATTCAGCAAGGGCAGGTGTGGATGTATTCCGGGTCTGCTAGGTCTGACAGGCCACTTGCCGGGTATATCCTTGGTGCATCAGGAACGGGGTCACACCTTTACAGGTGGACATTTTCAAGAGTTTGGCTGCAAAGCACCATCCTAGCTCAATAGTCTCGAGTTCAGAGCAAGACTGTTAGCCAGTGATGCCAGAACCTGGACAGACTATCACACAGGGAATGTAGGGGTGAGAGAAGAGGGCCAAAGATGATACTCTATGGCTTCTGGTTTGGATGGCTGGGAGGTGAGTGGTGGAACTGTTGGGCGAGATGCAAGACACAATAGATGGGTTAGGGACGAGAGAATGAGTTGAGGTTTGCATATGTTGTGTTTGAGATAAAGATGCATAGCAGGTGATGGCATATGGAAGCCTGGAGCCCAGGAGGGACCAGCAGGGTACCCCTTCATCTTTCCTGAGAACTACCTGATTGCATCTGCATTTTAGAATCAAAGGGACTCCTTAGTACCAATGAAAGCAGTCTAATTTTCTTTCTTCATACTATTCCCTTGAGATGCCCCATTCATTTATTTTTTTCATTCATCGTTTTGTTCTTTTGCTCTCTTTAATCATCTGCCATCCTTCCTGAGATACAGGCGTGAGGTGCATATGTGATAATTTACATCAGAGTTCTTTGAAAAGCTCCAAATACTCTTTAGATGCCTGTAATAAAATGAATTATTACTTGTTGCTCTTGTGGTTGTGAATTGTTAAAGCAGGAAATCTGACATGTCCGTTTCTCTGGACTGACTAGCATGTGAATGGGTGTACCATTTTCTTTTGTTGTTCATCATCTCACAGGAAATCCTATTTCAGAACACGATGATCATAATCTAGACTCTCAGACGTTTTCTTATCTAGAACAGTGGGTGGTTTTCTCTGGCACATCCCCAACAGCAGACATCCATGTATACTAGTTGGGTCCTAGGAGCTTGTCTGGTGCCCACCCAGCCTCACCTTGAATGCTATCTCTGATGGGAAGATCATGCGCTCCCATAGCAGACCTTCTAACTGCTGGGGATCCTGGGTGGTTACTATTACTCTCTATCTAATATTGGTCTGGTTATCATAAAACTCTGGCTGGGGTCCTATGTGGAAACAGAATATCATGTAGGTTTAAAAGAGCAGAGGCTGCTAGCATCAACTATCTGGATTCCATGAGGAGAACCAAGGTCAACAGCATTGAGAATGGGGACCAGGGTCAGCAATAGGGGAAGGCCAGTGAGATGATGAGAGGTGTGGACACCACACTGGTCCAGTTCATCTTTTCTGCAGGTACCACTTTTAATGGGCCATGCACCTGCTTGTTGATGCCTTCAAGCTATCACCCAGCATTAGACAAAAGACATTCTCCCTCATTGTCACCCAGATCTGCCTCCATGCCACACCCACTTGTGTATGGATCTGGTTTTACTCTCAAGAGACCTATTCCTCCTTATCTCAGAAACAGGTCTTAAGCAACCCAAATTTAGCTCTCTTGTGCTCTGGAAATCTCCTCCCCTTATCCTTAAAGGTCCTGCTTGAGCCAGACTCTGGCAGTAACCATCACTTTGCAGTTGTGGAATCACAAATCCACAATCTAGCATGCCAGGTGATCAGAAGTTCCCTGTGATTGCTTGCTCCCTGTAAATTAAAGGCCCCATTGCCTGGGTACCCACTTCATTGTGGTATTGCCGAATTTAGGTTTTCCAAATGAAAAGTGACTTTGTACAGCCAGAAATGTGCAATACTGATGCTTTGGAGGGCTCACTTAGTATTCCCTCCACCTGAGGTTTGATTGCACATTATATTTTATTCACATATTTATGGATTCCTACTTGAAGTGATAGGTGTCTGTCTCTTTTCTCTAAGGAAATAGAAAGGAGAAATTCAAATTGCTGAGCTCAATGAAGTAAGAGTAGTTATTAGAATTTAGTGAGAAGAATAGGGGCTTTAGAGCCAAAAAGAATCTGGTTTTTATTTCAAGGTGGCACTTGTATCTGGATGACAGTGCATCTGTCTGTGTCTCTGTTTCGTTTCTTCCATTTACAGGAGATTATGATACACTGTTTTGTGGCGAAGCCTCAGTGAGATAAGTTATAAGCCTAGCAGAGAATCCAAAACATAGAAGCCCCTTAAGGAACATTATTTGGAAGAAAACAAAAAACAAAAAACGTCTCCGGCCTAGGAAGAGGGTGTCGGAATCTAAACTGATGGTGTGATGGACCCTGTTGTAAAAAGACTGCTCTAGTGCCATTGTCTTTACTTGCTCAGACAGTGGTGGATTAGTGCCGAAGCCCTAAGCTCCTGGGAAGATGGTGAACAATGGCTTTGCAGGTGTTCTGGGTTCATTGATGTGTGGCTACAGTGATACCTGATGATGAGGTCAGGGGCGGAGATAGGAGTTGCTCTTTTTCTGATTAATCTAAGTCCTACGTAGGAGAGAGAAGCATGTTATCCAGACCCCTTTCTTTCCTGGGAAGCCAAGGCTTATGAGCATGAGGACTTATGAACAGGGAGCGGAGGTGAGTCCTGACTGTCTTCAGTGAGCATCCTTAGGCGGGCTCTATGTTTTCAGTCCAGCATCCAGTTCTAGGGCAGAGTGGAGGGACAGCAAGAGAGAAAGAGAAATTGAGAGTCTAGAAAACAGAACAAAGCTATGTAACTAGCATTGTAAGGCCTTTTTAAATTTTTTTTTAATTTATTTTGAGAGAGAGAGAGAGACAGCGTGAGTGGGAGAGGGGCAGAGAGAGAGAGAGGGGTAGAGAGAGAATCCCAAGCAGTCTCTGTGTTAGCAGCCCAGAGCCTGACATGGGGCTTGAACTCACAAAACCATGAGATCATGACCTGAGCCAAAACCAAGAGTTGGACGCTTAACTGACTGAGCCAGCCAGGCACTCCAGGCCATTAAAAGAAAATTTTTGTAAGCCTCAGCTTCAATGCACAGGTAGCATAACCTGGTCTGAGATTAGATTAGAAGGGGTCTAGATTAAACGCAAATGGAACTTCCTTCTGAGCAGGATGGTGGTGTGAGCACAGACTTCTAACTCCTATCTCTGCCCTGTCATAATCCTGGTGAGATTACCCTTGAGTCTGAGGGAGGCACAGCAAGATCAGCCAATAGCAGGCAGATCACCATCCTACCTAGAACCAAAGCAGAATCTGAAGACCACCGGGGAAACCTCCAGCACTGTGACAGACTAGGGAAGGAGGGTCTTCCGTGCATGCCACACCATGCTCAAAGGGACATGGTTGCCAGAGTCGTGCAGGTGAGCCCAGACTGAAGGCACCCACAAAAGATGGTTACGACAACCACCTGTGCAAAATTATTTGGAGAAGGGGTGCTCATTGCTCTTCCACTTCCCTTTCCTTCCCTGCCTTTTTAGCTGCTTCTGTGCCTCCTTCCTCCCCTGGAGCATAGGACCATGGAGGAAAGAGGAGGGATTGAAGAGAGAGAAAGCCTGCTCTCACCATACCTGGTTCAGGAGCTGCTACATGAGCCAGGGGGTGTCTGCACGTGAGCAGGCATCTGCTGGGACATGATATGTCCCCTTCCTCTTCTTGCAGACCCTCTCCCCTCCTTCCCTCTATGTACACAATGTCTACAGGTGGCTACCATGGAACTCCTCCCTTGGCTTCGGGAAGATGAGTTGGAAAGCTAAAGCCTTCTTCCCTACACCTGTTTACAGGTTCCAAGACTCTCTCCTCCCAATCCACCCAGCCTCCTTGCTGTGTGGGTTGAGCCTGGTGTTGAAGAGAGGAGGGAGGGTCCAGTTGGGTGCTTCTTCCAGCCCCTGAGGACCTGAGGAGGACATCTGGAAGTGCCTCAGGTTCTCTGCAGGAGGCGGCCATACTTACTCCTTACTCTTTCTGGTTCTGTAGCCTTGGGTGAAATTCCAAAGTAACAAGAAAAACCCTGTAAAACATTGTTAGGTTTAGATTTTTTTGCTCCCCCATGATCCCTAGAGAACTAGGGCTCAGAAGGTGAAGTATAGTAAGCCAACAGACCTTCCTGGGGAAATAAATACTCCTTGATTCCTCCTTACCTTGAAAGTTGAGATAAGAAAAAGCCACAGAGAGGTAGTGTTAATGATAATTAAATCTAATATCTTTGGTTTTTTTGTTTATCAGACTTTCTGGATTAAAAAAGTAACTCCCAGATATGTTACAGCTGGAGGTCACTCATTCCTATACCTGGGAAGACCTTGAGATAACAATACCAAGAAAGTGTGTTTCCTTTGTTTCATAGTAATGAAAACAACAGCTACCCAGTTTGAGTATCTATGATATACAAGGCCCATAGCATTGAGGTTGTTTGGAGGATTTTACTTGTAATTCTTGCAGCAGCCTAGTGGAGGGGCCATGATTTCCTCCATCATCTGGGAGGTAAGTGACTTACCCAAGGCCTTATACCTGACCAGGTGGCCTGGCTGGGAACTGAGTGTGTAAGTACATAGCTACAAAGCTCTATGACCGCCAGCATCCAGCATCATTATGAAAGCAGAAGGCACCATGACCAAGTTGGGTTTATTCTAGAAAGGCACTGATGAAAAATGTTGAATGCTGGAAAAGCTATTCATATAATACCTCATATCAATAAGTCAAAGGATACAAACCATATGATCTCCAGAGAGGCTGAAAAATAATTTGAAAGAAATCGGTCTTCATTACCGATCAGAATTCTTACTTAGTAAGCCAGGAATGGAAAGTCACTTTTTTAGAATTACTATTTCTAGGAGCAAATACTCTTACAGCATCAAAGCCTAAGAGAATAAACTAAACCAAGAAAAAAAAAGGTATTAGGATTATTAAGAGATTTCAGTATTATGGTCAGACACAAAGCAAATAAACAAAAAGCAATAGCCGTATGCTAGTAATAACCACATGAAAATATAATAAAACGTATCCTGTTCTCAAATGCAATTAAAACATAAATACTTAGGAGGAAACCAAGAAACATACTGCAACTACGTATGAAAACATAAACCCCTGCAAAACTTTTCTGAGGAAGATAAAGCAAGACTTGAATAAATGGAGAGGTATATCATGTAGTTGGATTAGCAAATTTAATATTGTGGGGATATCCGTTTTCCCCAAATTAATTTATGGGTTTAATGCAATTGCAATCAAAACCCTAATGGGAGTCCTTCTGGAACTTGACAGTGATTTCAAAATTGATCTGAAATAATATAGAGGAGAAAGTAATGGAGAACAGTTTAAAAAAGTGGTGTGGGGGGACATTTCATTGTGAAATATCAACATTTATTATAGCTATAATAATTGAAGCCCAGAGAATAATCCAGTATAGAGTGAAACTAGCTATTAAAATTTATATGAATGGAGAATTGCTTAACAAATAGTATATTTGTAATTGGTTAATAATTTGGAAAAAATAGAATGTGTTGCATGTATATTATGATACGCTAAATAAATCCTGGATCGATTAAGAACTTAAATTAAAATCAGAAAAAAGGAAGAACCAGAAGAAAATATTGTTCTTTTCTTCGGAAGGACTTTCAGCTCATTAAGAGCAAATAAATAAACCCCTGAGTCGAATCTTACTATGTAAAAAGAAAAGGAAAAGAACAGCTTCTCTACTGTATTAACAAAACTCAAAAAACAAATAGGTAAGCTGGATATGGGAAAAGACAACAGAATTTAGAAGAAAGGGATAATATTCTCACATAAAAAGAGCTCTAACAAGTTGATAAAAATGTCACGTGATAGAAAAAAAGGCTAAAAAATATTGACAGGTAATTGTCAAGCAAAATGTGAATGGTGAAGAACAAATTTAACATGTCCAGTGTCACAGATAATCTAATAAATGCACTTTTAACCTGTAAGATTACCAAAACATACCTATTTTTCACTGGTAAAAACCAGCGTTGGCAAGGAGCAGTGAAAGCAGTCTTTTACAGGCATTTCTGCAAGTGGGTTAAGTGGCACAGCGTATTTAGAAGACAATTCACTAATTTTTTTTCCTAACAAAATAATCAGAGCTTCACAGAAGGAGTTGTATACATGGAGGTCATCACTGCATTATTTACAAGGGCAAAACTTGGAAATCACTTCAGTGCCACAACAGTAAGAGCATAGGTAAATAAATTTGTGTGTGTGTGAACAGTGGAATTCTATGCTGGTATTACAAACCATGTTTTTCATAGAGTATCTAATGGCATGGGTCAGTGTTCATGCTCTGATAAGTTAAAAACAACAACAACAAAAGTCAGCTTGCAGAATTGTGTATGTAATTACTGCCCCAGTTTTTTGAAATATAGATACATAGCCCCATGAGCTAGTGAGTTTATCAGCAGAGCTGTGAAGTATTGACCAGAATTCCCCATTCCAGATCCTGCCCCCTACATTTCCAGGGGGAGCGCACGTGGCCCCTGTTCACTGCCTGCCCTGAGTTCTAGAACATTGCTCTGTTTCTCCTGGCTCTCCCAACTGGACCCAGTGTGGAGCTGGCCCCTCTCCACCACTCTCCGAAAGCTGCAGGAACACAGGGTTGTTTCCTGCAGCAGCAGAACTGCTCTCAGTGTTCGGTGGGACACAGACAAGGGTTTGCATTGCTATGCTGCCAGCAAACAACTTGCAGTCCTTCTGCAGACTTAAAGGTCCTTACAGTTGGCAGGGATTTTTTACCTTCTCCTCTCCCTCCTGGATCACATAGGTAATGCAAAGTCTTCTCCCTCCAGAGCAGTTCCACTGTCCCCAGATTGATTCGGACTTCAGCTCCAGGCCTTTCTTTGCACATCTTTTGCATTGAGTTGAATACTCAAAAGGAGTGTGGGGAGGGCGACTGATGCTGAGATCAAATCCTTTCTTGTAATGAGAACAACATTCCCTTAAGAAGAAGGTATTTTAGTTTATCTGTACTCCTATGCATGCACGGACACACCATATATGTAGTATATATTTATATGTATGTGCCATATATATATATATATATATATATATATATATTCATGTATATACATATAAATATATACCTTTAAAAAGATTGTGGGCCACTGTAAACATTTTCTCTTTGTTTTGCTATGTTGTATAAAATGTATATAACTGGAAAGTAGGTTTCCCTCTCAGAGTCAAGTGTGGATGTGAAAGATTGTTATAAATTGTAAAGTACTCTATATAAATGTGAGGGGTTATTTTTATCATAGTTAGTGCATCATTGACATTCTTGGAAGGTACAGGAACAGTTGCACGCCTGCTGAACCCTGGAATGTGAACACGGCTTTATGTTGTGTATAGATGGAACCAGGGACAAATTAGCCCCATCTGAGTTAGAATCCAGGTTCTGTCATTAGGATGCTGGGTAGCTTTGGGCAATTTGCTTAACTTCTCTGAGCCATTTTCCCTGTTAAATGGGGATAATATTGCTGACCTCACTGAATAGAAATTGGGGCCATTGGTATTAATGATGACTAATAACTCACTGAATCTGCTTGCAACCCACAAAGTACTTGATTGCAAGTCACAACAATTGGGAAGTGGCTAAGGATAGAGGCCCTGGATTCTGACTCTAATTCTTGCTCTTACCCACTTGGGTATATAACTGTAAGTGCTTGGCACAATGCCCAGAATGTAGTAGGTGTTTAGTAAATGTGAGCTTTTTCAATTTAACACCGAGAGACAGACTTTCTCTCTCCCTCTCCAGGCCCTCCTAGCCAGTAACTCCTAACACCTTCACTGCAGTGGGTTCAAGGGGGCGAAGTTAGCCTCTTGCTGTGCTCCCAAAGGGATTGACTACACGTCACAAGAGACAGAAGCCAGTGTCAGTCATGGTTTCTACATCACACACAGCATTGTCTTGACCTGCTGTCATTCTGAGGTGCTTAAGGAGAGCTGTGACAGGAGCTGAGAGTGGAAGCTGGGGTGTCTTTGAGGACCCAGCAGGGAATTGTTGCCCATCCGCCATTGCCATATAGATTTCCCTAGTTGGGGATGCCTTGAATCACTAGAGCCATGTGCAACTCTTCCTGTGAGCCCTTTTCCCAGCTGGGCCCAGGGCTGCTGTGGGGGTTACTGCTGTCCTTCCTTCATTGACCTTGATCTTCATCCTTGAAAAACATGAAGTAGTCTTGACACCAAAGCGAATTTTTGAAAATAGAACTTCTATCCCATATACCAATTAATATCTTTTTTTTTTGCTAGTGCATATTCCCTTTCAATCACTGATCCCATTCTTACCATGTAATTATGCCCCATGTGCCATTTATAGCCCTCTCCTTTCACTCAGCACCATAAGTTAATATTTTACAGGTTCTTAAGGAGTTTTCAATATTGTTTTAATGGCTCATCGTGTTCCTCAGAGTCTAATTACAGTAGCTTGCTAAACGATGCCTGTATTGTTGGATATTTGGGTGTTTCCAAAGTATCGTCCTCTCCCGGCCTGTAGTCTTCTGCTTGAATTATTTTCTCAGACTACATTGTAAGGAGTTGAGGTATTAAAAGGTAGAGACATCCTTATGGCTTCTGCTACATTTCACAGATGGCTTTCAGTGAAGTAACTGTGCTCTTTCATAATGATATGAGCACTTTCAGTGTAACCTTGGCAGAATTGTGTTACCATGATTTTTTTTTTTTTTAATTTGCCAATTTCACAGGCATGAAGTGGTATTTCAAGTCTGTCTACAATCTCTGCTTCCGCGTTCTCCTCAGCCTGCCTCATATGTGGCAGCCGCCACTCTGGGCTTTATTCTGTTCCTCAAAAGCACAGTGGCCAAGCTCTTGCCTGCCCCCAGCCTTTGCACAAGCTGCTCCCTCTCCCTGGAACTCACTCCCCACCTTTCCCTTGCCTGGCCCCCCCCACCCCCCACCATCCTCCTTTCCGGGTTCCTTTAAAGCTTACTTCACAGGGAGACCTTGCTTAATGTCCTGATCTCAGTTAGGCTCCTTTCTACTTGCCGTTATAACCATTTTTTATTAGAATTTTTTTTAATGTTTGTTTATTTTTGAGAGAGAGTGCAAGCGGGAAAGGGGCAGAGAGAGGGAGACACAGAATCCGAAGCAGGCTCCAGGCTCTGAGCTGTCAGGACAGAGCCGGACTCGGGGCTTGAACTCACCAACTGTGAGGTCATGACCCGAGCTGAAGTTGGACACTTAACTAACTGAGCCACCCAGGTGCCCCCCTTTCTAACCATTAATAACACTCTTCACAGAACTTACTCGATTTGTAATCATCTGATTGTTTGTGTGTCTTTGTTTATTGCATGTCCTTTCCATTAGACTGTGCATTCCCTGAGGACAGTACCCTCTTCTCTTCTGGTCATTACTGCCTTACACCCTGCCTGGCACATAGTAGGCACTCACTCAATAGGTGTTGAATGCATGTTGGGAAGATATACATGTGCACTGTGGAAACTTTGGAAAGTCAGAAAGATCGATAAAAATTTAAATGACCCAACATGGCATCATCACTCAGCAATAAAAAAGCTGTTACCAAGTTGGCATTTTTAATAGTCTCGTGTTCTACATTTAACTCATTAATCAGTTTATTTTGGTCTTTGCTACACGGTGAGTTTTCAGCTTGGTTTACATTTGTGTGACCTTTCATTCCAACACCACTGGTGGAAAAAGCTTAGGGTGTCCCACACAGTGAGGGACTGGGTAGACGGGATGAGGAATTCTTTAGAGAAAGAGAAGGAAGGGAAGCTGGGAGCCTGACCCAAAAAAATCACCAAAGAAAGCCTATCAGAGTGAGGGCCCTAACTTTGAATCCCCTGACCTGACCTAGTGGCTGAGCAGACGGCCAGACCACCGTTAGGGAAGCTCATTTTGGGAGGAAAGCTTCCGCCCTGCCCAAGTGGCCAGCACCACCTCTGTTTGCAAGTCCATTAGAGTGCTGTCTTTCTAAAGCTTTTATAGCATCTCTGTAGGTCTTCACTGTGACTGAGACTAACCTGGATGATTGCCCCAGTTTACACTGGAGGACACGGAGGCTCTCAGGAGTTAGGTGACCTTCCTTAAATCTCAAATCTTGAGATGTCTGTGAAATCACATCTTCTGACCCCAAGCCCTCCAGACTCCTGCCCTCTGGCCACTACAGAAGGTTTCTAAGTGTTGTGAATATTGGATTAAACACATGGCTTGGCAGAAAGGTGGAGGGGATGGGCAGAGGAGGTCGGTTCTAATTAATTAAATGTTTTTTTTTTTTATTTGAAGGTTAAGCAGCAAATCCATTTAAACTTGGTTCAGACTAGTTTATATGGGATGGTATATGAACTAAACACAATAAAATTGAGCCCAGAGGAATATCCCCAAGAAGAAAGAAGTCAATAATGTGACCCTTAATTGCCTTTTACAGTCAGTACGTGTCCTTGACTACTGTACCCACCCCAAAGCATTTGATCAAAGCCACGGCAGCTTAGACATTTAAAGGCCTCTCACAGACAGTAAAGGGCTACCTCCCTGTGCTGAGCTTTGCTAGACTGTAACCCCCTGAGGACAGAAGCTTAAGATTTCACCCCAGGATTTGGCTAGCATGTGCAGAAGTTTGAAGAATGGATGGGTGTGCATGCTCAGTTAGGTGTGGCTATCAAGGTAATGATGTTCCGTATTGTGGGGAAGTTAGGGTTCAGAATAAATGGGCGTCAGGACACTTGTGGTATGCCACACAAAATATCGCAAGAGCATGATGCCTAATTCTGGCCACGTATTTTCAGAGACACCAGATGAAAGACAATGATGTAGGAGAGTGCTGGCCCTGAGGAGTGAGCTATGAAGCCTGTCACGTGAGCAGGCTGGAGATGCTGACCAGAACATGTGCTCCCCAGTTAGGGAGACTCTGATGCCTGTGCTTCCGGCTTCCACTGAACATGGTGAGAAAGTTAAAGCGGGTGGTCACTTTTTGATGGCATTTTGCAGTGATAATGAAAGAAATAGTTTTCATCATTTTAATTTTGGATAAAACCCTAAAAAAGAATAAATGCCAGCACTCAGAGATAACTACTACAAATTTTGGGATGATCCTTCAAATCGGGTCGTTGGGTTTTCTTTTTTCTTTTTATCTTTTTTTATTATATTTTTTAACGTTTGTGTTTTAGGGAGAGAGAGCGTGTGAGCAGGTGAGGGGCAGAGAGAGAGGGAGGCACAGAATCTGAAGTAGACTCCAAGCTCTGAGCTGTCAGCACAGAACTCAATGAGGGGCTCGAACCCACAAACCATGAGACCATGACCTGAGCTGAAGTCAGACGCTTAACCAACTGAACTACCCAGGCGCTTATTGTTTTTTTCTTTTTCAAATGTACAACTCCTTGGACAAACTTGAACCAATATGTATATATTTTGTCTATAACCTATTTCTTTATTTAACAGTGTGTAATGAATATTTTCTCGTGTATTTACTTTTTTTTTTTTTTTAGCTTAAGTTAGTATAAATACGTATGGAATAGCTTCATGCATCAAGTATGGAACTTGGTACTAAGAGTGTGGCATGATGAATAAAATAGATATGGTTTTTATGGATCCTGAAGACTGTTGGGAGGGACACACATTTAATATGGATACAGAAATACAGTCCGTCTTCATTATTTGTGGATTCTGTATTTGCACATTCATTTACTCGCTAAACTGTATCTGTGACACCAGAATTACCGCTCGTGAGTTCCATGGTCATTCTCAGACATGCGTGGAGTTTTGGAAAATTTACATTCCAGACTGAGGTCAAACAAGGTGATGCTCTGCCTTCTTCTTCTACACCCCCTCTGGTAAATAAATTACCTTTTTTTGTGGTCTATTTAGTGCCCTCATTTTCCCATTTTTGTGATTTTTGTGGGCGGTTTTGCTGTTTAAAATGGCCCCTGAGCGTCGTGCTAAAGTGCTGCCTGGTGATACTAAGAGCAAGAAGGCTATGATGTGCCTTATGGAGAAAATACGTGTGTTAGGTCAGCTTTGTTCAGGCATGAGTTCTAGTGCTGTTGGCTGTGAGTTCAATGCTAATGAATTAACTATAGTTATATTTATCTATAGTTCATATATAGTTTAGTTATATATAAATATATAACAGTTATGTATTATAGCTTATAAAACAAACAAATACATAAATAAATAACAGGGTTGTGTTTTCACTGGTTGATGGAAAGGTTGTATAAGAGGCTCCCCTAGGAACAATGGTCGAGCATTTGCTAATTCAGTGCAACTTTATAGAACTATTACAAACAGTGAGAACCAATTATACATATACACAGATCAATAAGGTGGGAAGGTGGTCAGGAATGGGAATATACATTTGGATTCTTTGGTTCTAGATATTCTTTAAAACTGTTAAAAGATAATTTTCAAGAAAAGATAAAATCATAATTCTCATAGATCTATAAATAGGAACCTGGTTGTATTTAATTCATTTACAAGGAATTGGTAAGGTGTCACAATCAGTACAGGGGCAAATCCAAAACTCAGAACATTTATAGATTAGGAATATTGACACAACTATGCAAATAGGGGCAAAATTGGCTTTCTCCCTCCCCTTTGGGAGGAAGAGGAGGATTGTCCCTCCCTCTGACAGAACCATTTGCATGTGTATAGACAAATTATTCTGCATTGTGGTCAGTTAGCTACAATTTGCAGCCCTGTCAAATAGCTCCTTTAGAGTCTGAATCAGATAACAAGGAAGCTTGCGCCATAGACAATACCTAGTTTTCCATGGAAGCACAGATTTTTCCCCACAAAGCGGTGGTGTAAATGTGATCGACCTAGATAGTGTGTGTGGGTAGGACAGAAGTGAGCCCTGAGGATGGCCACCACGGTGAGGCTGGATCGCAGAGGCAGCTAGCTAGCGAAGCAGAATGTGAAGAAAACGTGGTGCTGTCGGGGAAGCAGCAGCAAAACTGTGGGTGGGGGAAGTTGTCCCCTGTCTGAAAGTCCAGTAAGCTGTACTCTAACAGGGTCCCCTTGGATTTGGTAACCTGGTGGTCACTGGTGACTTCACGGGAGCAGCTATTGAGGGGTATGAAGACGCAGAAGCCAGAGTGGCATAGGATATAGGCGAAACGGGTGAGAAGGTGGAACTGTTGCTTTGATTAATGTCTTAAGATGCTCTTATATGGATGCACCATCAATTGTATTTTATTTCTGGACATCTAGGTCTTTTCTAATTCTTTAAAAAAATTTTTTAACGTTTGTTTTTTGAGCGGGGAGAGAGAGAGAGAAAGAGAGACAGAGACAGAGTGCGAGCAGGGGAGGGGCAGACAGAGGTGGAGACACAGTATGAAACAGGCTCCAGGCTCCAGGCTCCAGGCTCCAGGCTCCAGGCTCCAGGCTCCAGGCTCCAGGCTCCGAGCTGTCAGCACAGAACCTGATGTGGGGCTCAAACTCACAAATTATGAGATCATGACCTGAGCCGAAGTCCGACACATAACCGACTGAGCCACCCAGGTGCCCGGTCTTTTCTAATTTTTCAAAAATTACAATTAATATCTTTGTAGACTATAATTTGTGCACACATCTAATATTTTTTCTAGAATATATAAATACATACATACATACCTGGAAGGGTCGTTGCTGGATCAGTGAGCATTTTCAAGATTTTGAAATGGTTCTTCAAAAACTGGGTCAGTTTACACCCCGCCCTCAACAGCACAGGAGCAGCTTTGTTTACTTGGACATGCTCATCTGTGGCTATTACAAGTCTTCATTCCCTTTTTATTCTTCTCCATTTCCCTGAGACAATAACTCTGCAAACAAGTGGTTTGGTGTTTGCAGCTGATAATCAATGGCTTTTATTTCTTATCATTACTCACAAGTCACAGCCCTCTGTTTGGAGCAGAATCAATTCTCTCCCTCGTTGGCCTTAACACGTGTCAAATATTTGCGCATTCTTATCTTTCTTTAGGCTTAGCTTAGGCAGGCTCTGAATTTTTATCACCTGACGTTTTCCCCTCCATAGCCATTCCTCCATTTTCCTTAGGGCATTCCTATCTTACCTCACCTGTTTATCCTCTTAAGGCATGGCCCATGCCTTCATACCCTAGAAAACTCCCATCTTACCTGGGCCAGTAGAAAGGATTTGTATCTTTACCTCCTGAAGCCTGCACTGTGAGCTCTGTTTTTCAAATAAAAACTCTATCCAGCTCATGCACATTGAGGACCTGCTTATAGGATCATATGTCCATTGATTCTCATCTCCGATTTCTATATTTCGTGTTTCTTAGGGTTCTGTCCTTCTGACTGGTTCTCTTTTCATTACACAGTAGTCTCCCTAGATAGATTTACCTGTTCCCCTGGCTTCAATGAGCTACCCATTGCCATCTCTCTTCTGAGCTTCAGATCTATACACCTAACTTCTCTTCCTACCCGTCTTATGCCTACCTCAGTCCTACAGGTTGAACACCAGAAACAACCCATCTCTGTTTGATAAACAGCAGCCTGCCTACCCTGTTCCAGTACCCGGAGTCTTCCTGTCCCCACTCTGCTGTCCCATGCAATCAGCCACAAAACTGCATTTTCCCTATTTATCCCTTAGAGCTGCTCCCTCTTGAACTTTAGTCTCCCATCCACATACGTGACCTGACAGTCTGTGCTGCCTCAGTTCATTCAGGTATCACATTGGGTTTTATGCCTGTTACCAATCTTTGTCTTACTAGGTTTTGAATCCTGGTAAATTTCCAAGGCAGATTATTCTTTTCTTTTCTTTTCCTGGCACACTGTGTTGTATTTTTACATGTAATTTCATCTTGCTACTTCTGTGTCTTCCCATTTTTATTCCTTTTCAATAGACCCTGTCAGGGTGGGAGAGGCATGTATGGACCCCATTGCCACTAGGATCAAATACAAAATGACATCGTTGGATCCATTGGATTGTCATGCTGGAGTCACAGTCTCATGATGACTAAATGACTTTAAATGTATAGAGCATTAGTACTATTAGAGGTTGTCTATAAATCTTTCTTCAGTGTTAAGAATACTGATATTCTTGCCCTGATATTTGTGGATTTTGGATGCAAAAGGGCATTGTGGAAAAAGTATGATTTTCCCAGTTCAGACTCTGATCTCAGTACTTAACTAGCTGTGTGACTTTGAGCAAGTTACTAAACTACTCTGGACCTTCATTTCCTCATCTGAGAATTCATTTATAAATAGTAGCCTTCATCTTCTTGGGCCGTGGTGAGGCTTGAAAGAACATATATGTGTAAGGAGTCATTCCAAGAGCCCAGAACTTAATAGGTATCTGAGAAAGGTGGTGATTCTGGACAGCTGGTGTTGCCTGGGTATGTTGGACCGAGAGCAGTCTGTAAAGGTAACACTCTTTTGTGTGCCCATACCCCATCTCCATAGAAACCCTTTGATATGAATAGCCTCATGCTTTCTGGAATTACATCCCAAGGGAGATCACATCTCTCCTGGACCTATCTACCAGCCTTCTCTTTCCTGTCCCTGCTTATAGTCCTACTTCTCTCCACCGCACGCCCTCACCATCCTCTAAAGGACAGCCAGTGTGGCCATTTCGAAGCACATCAGGCCCTCTATCTTCTCTAATTCTCATGAACCCCTCTCACCCTTGGAGTAGCATCCATAGCCTCCCTGCCATTCAAGACCCTTCACTAGCTTTCTCAACCTCCTCTGTCTGCCCTCCCCCTCTCTAGGGTCTTTGTCTTTAGACACTGTGGCCAGGAGATTTCAGGGCTTACAGAAATGTTTGAACACATAGTAAAGCAATTTATTGACTCACAGATATGTAAGGCAAACTGTAAAAAAAAAAAAAAAGCTAATCAGCATTTCATGACATATGTAAGAAATATATCTTCATGTTTATTTTATATATACTTATATATAACGTAAATATAATTTATAGTCAGATTTACTGTCCAAAAGTTTCATTATGCTTAAGGATAAACTATAGATTAGCTTTTCTCACAGATCAATTCCCAAAGGAACAAAGTAATTGGAGAAACCACAGGTGTTGATAAATTACTCAGTTGCTGGGAGTCAACTAATATGGAAAGCAAAATTATTTTTTTAAATATTTCAAGATAATTTTATGACAAAAATATTACCCTTAATGTTGGAGGTAGAATGTATGTGCATCTTAATATGATATGAGGGGACATTCCAAAACCAGACTGGCCTACGAAGATCACATATAGCCTTGGGCTTCCCTTCACTTCCCCTTGAGCCCCTCACTGCTTAGCTACCTTCTGTTCTGCCATGTGTTTGAACCTGCTGATGATAGGCTCATTCACTTTTTTCCCCTGCTGTGACTCAGTCCTGTGATATTTGATGATGTTCCCAGCGTGCTATAAGCCCCGTCAGACTGAGGATGTGTTAGCCTTATTACCCAGTGGGTTCCCAGCCCAGAGCACAGGACTTTATACACAGTGCAGACTCTTAATGCTTCATAGCATTGAGGGGAGGACTGGTTGGTCTTGGGGAGTTACCATGAAGAAAGGGAACGCTGGAGGAATTTGCCTCTTACGGGGTGCTCAAGACTATGCCCAAGTGTTGACAGACTCATTCAGAACCTATTGTTTAGACGCTTCCATCACATATCACCCATGTGAACAGGACACACTGCTCACGAAATCTGTACTAAGTGAAGTGACACAAAGATGAGTGAGGTGACCCACAGGTAGGGGATCACCCTTGGCAAGAGATCAAGCCCTTGACTTTTCCCATTGTCAGAGACTCCATGGGCACCGAAGTCCTCTGTAGTCTCTGTGGCAGAGAAGAAAGGTATATGGTGGGTAGAACTGGCAGTGTAGGTTTCTAGAGGTCCTAGTGTCATGAGTGGAGAGAGAGACTGACATTCCAAGAGGAAAGCAGGAAATCAGCCCAATGGCAGGTGGGGGTGTGGCACGAATATGCCTGGGAGCCATGGTGGCCATCACCAAACACAGGCCAGGAATCACTGAGCACATGTATTCTGTGCACTGCCTCTCAGCAGACTCCTCAAGGGCAGGGACCACAGTGTCTTTGATGCTCTGCTCTGGTCCTTTTGAGGCCCTCGTGCCAGCACAGTGCTCAGGGAGGAGGTGATGGATTATTAAGGGATGAAGTGGATGAACCATGCAAACAGCAGTGTGCCTTCAGAGCAGATAATTCCTCCTGAAGGAGTCTCTCTAGGTATCTTGATTTTATAATGGGTGTTTCATGGGCCGTTTTGGTCGTTAGAGTGGAATAGAAACAGAATACATGGTAGACATTTTACCTAATTCTCTAATTAAACATGAATAGCAGTGGGAGAGGTAGTATCATGCTGTTTTTAAAGATGAGGAAAAAGCTCGGAAAAGGAAGTCATTTGTCCACTAATGAGCAATGAGTGGCAGACCCAAGCCTGAAGCATGGGTAAAACGTCTGGTGTGTCCTCTTCTGTAGTATCGCCTTGCTTGAATATCGTCAGTAATATTCTGGAAAGGAGACTCTCTTGGGAGCAGAGAAGCCTCACTGCACTTGTAGTTGCAGCAAGTGGATGCCAGACTGTTTGCTGTCTGTAGCCCTTAATGACTTGTGCTTCATGTCTCTGAGCCTCAACTTTCTCATCTGTAAAATGGGAATAAAATATGACTACATCATAGGCTTAGAACAAGGACTCAATGGATAACATTTGTGAAAACACCTAGCAGAGTTGTTGGCACATGGAGGATAAACAAATATTAATTGATTTTTTAAAACTGGTTTAATGTTTATTTTTGAGAGAGAGCGAGCAAGCATGCGGGGGAGGTGCAGAGAGAGAGGGAGACACAGAATCCGAAGCAGGCTCCAGGCTCTGAGCTGTCAGCATAGAGCCCGGTGAGGGGCTTGAACCCATGAGCTGCGAGATCATGACCTGAGCTGAAGTGGGACGCTTAACCGACTGAGCCACCCAGGTGCCCCTAAATGTTAATTGATTCTGATGTTAGAAATGAATTTATGGTATGCTCATGTTTTCTTACACCTGACTTTGGCAAGCACTGAGGTTTGGACTCGTTCATTAGTTCCTGTTTGATCCAGTGTGACATTTTTGTGTTGTTATGTGCAGTGCAGTCCCTCTCAGACTTCCTCTCTGTGAAGGCATTTCTCTGTACACTAGCAATGATATGTACCAAACCCACTTTCCTTCTCAAAATGCTTTTTGCTTGTAGAATTCTTTATGATCTAATCTCATTCAGATGTAAGACCCATTTAGTTCACACGTAAAAGGACCCATTTGAAAAGTAAGGGAATGAGGTAGCCTTCAGTTTGGTTTGCGGCCTTTCTGGGGAGCTTAACCAAAGAAATGGAGATCTGCACTCTTTCTCAGGAATTCAAGGGTCACTGGAGTATCTTAATTGTGTTTTTTTTTTTCTCACTGCATGTGAGGCAATTTGCTTTTTATCCTTGTCATTCTTTGCCACGGTGGCAGAGATAAAGATTTTCTTCACTGTAGTTGTTGTGCTAAGAAGCTAAGAATATTGGAAGGAAATTGTTTTTTCTCTTGTGCCTTATCTTTACGTAAGTATTCTCAGGGATCTCAGACCAGCGTAGGAGATGACCTCTGCCTTATTGTCGCTGCAGAGGCAAGATAGAAATACAAGCAGCGGAGAATGAAAGCAACCCTGGCTTCTGTGACTGTGTCTCCTCAAACTGTCAAGGTGATGGTTGAAATGAATCCACTGGTCAATTCCAATTTAGTCCAACCCCTGCTTTGACACAGCTCCCACCCCTGCAGGCCATTGACCAATTGTTTTTCATGATTGATGGAGGTAACAGATTCATTTTTGAAACTGAGGCTGATTTTCATGATCCCAATGTGTCTGGGAAGATAGAGGTGGGGGATGGTGGTGGAGAATATTGCTTTGTTAATGGCAGTGACTTCTGTGAAAGCCTCAACAGTTCACAAGCTATGCTGCTAGGGAAGCATGTTGGATGTTGGCCGAGAAAACCTGGGTTCTCAGTCCTGGTTCTACTGTTTACTTGAACAAGTATCTTAACTCTTCTCTGCTTTATGACCTATAAAATTTGAGCCAGGTGGAAGAGATTGCTAGTCGTCTGACTCATATTGGTTCTCACCTTCTTCCTTAGTGAGATCTGATTTTATTCTAGCAGTGATGTGACCAGATAAAAGACTACATTTCCCAGCCTGCCTTGCAGCTGGGTGTGGCCATGTGACCACATTCTGACCAGTGAGATGTAAATGGAGTGGTGGCTGGGGCTTGAGGGAGAGAAGCTCTTTCTGAGGGGAGCAGAAATTGGTGAGGCCCCCTTCCTGCCCTCCTCTTATTCTCTCTGCTGATATAGACCTGGGATGATTAATCCTTGAAGGGATCCAGTTTCTAGGGTGAGGCTCTGACTGCCTCTCTGTTAGAGACTCTTGAGTGTTAATGTGGACACAAAGAGGCTCTCATGCAAACTGCAGCTGGATTATGTCTTCATGTTTCAAGGGACAGATATGTCTGCCCACAGGTGCAAACACTTTTGCAGTAAATGGAATTTGAACCTATGGGCTCTTCAAGGATCTTCACATAATCCCGAGGGAATCGGGAGTTATTAACCAGTAATGAGTGATGTCTTTTTGACTCAAAAAAATCCATGGATATTTCTATAGAGATGGACTTCCATCAGATAAGTGTGCATCAATGAACTCAGGTTGTAGATGCTATGAATTGAGTGTTTGTGCCCCCCTCCCCCAAGTCTTATGTTGAAATCCTGATGCCCGGTGTAATGGTGGTATTGGGAGGCGGGGCCTTTGGGAGATGATTAGGTCCTGAGGACAACCCTCATGAATGGTATTCGAGGCCCCAGAGAGCTCATTCACCCCTCCCACCGTGTGAAGACACAGCAAGGAGTTGGCAGTCTGCAAGCCAGAACAGGGCCTTCACCAGAAGCATGCCGGGACCATTATCTTGGATTTCCAGTCTCCAGAACTGTAATAAATTAATGGCTCTTGTTTATAAGCCACCAGTCTGTGGTATTTTGTTGTAGCAGCCCAATTGGACTAAGACTGTAGGGCATGAGTATCTACTGTGGATGATTCTGAAGTCTGATCACCCAGTCATAAGTGAACAGAAGGAGATGACTGTTGGTGTGGCCAGTGAGGCCTGTGCTTACGTGCAGGGCTGTGACCCTGCTCGGTTGCAGGAGGCACCACTTACACAGACTTCCATGTGAATGGTGTGCCTGGAGCGACAGGTTCAGTGGTCTTGACATGCAGGGACCTCTGCACAGGTGCCTCTGCTACGGGCTCCTTACAGGGAGGCTTTTCAGCCTCTGTCAGGGGTCCAGGGCAACCCTGGATAATGACATAATCTGCTGTCTGTCCTCCTCACCCACTGGCTGCCTCCCAGTTAAAGTAAGTAAATGGTTTAATAAGAGGAGATTGCTGAGGCTTCTCTCTCTGCCAGGCTGGGTCTGCTGGGAGGACAAAAGGAGTCACAGAGATCTGAGAGGGTGGTGGAGGGGAAAGACGAACCATCCACCACTCACTGTTCCATTAATGAAGGACCCCTGACTGAAACCACAGGGGTGTCTGCTCTCTCTGTGCCATCTTGTCCCTGGATGCCATCTGTCCTCAGTATGGTTGCCCACAACCCAGCACATGACACAACATGGCCCAGACCCGTGGGTTGGGCCCAGGGGCTTTGTAAGAGTGCTGTAAAAACCCCAGGGAACCTTAAGGTGAGCTCCTTCCCTGCAGCATCGGGGCAGAGTGTTGCCAGCTAGAATCTGAGAAGGGCCCTGATGAACGATCACATTCAAGCTCCCACGTGTTCCTAGATGCTGGCTTGAGTGGAGCCAGAAATTTCCTGTGAAGCTTATCTCAGAGGAGAACCTCCTATCTTTGTATTACTTAATGATTTATTTTCACCCTGACCACTCCACATGTGATTGGTAGCATCTTCTGATGAAACCAGAGGTCTAGATAGCCAGATTTTTCTCCTGATCCTGAAATCTGCGAGGAGCTGGTCACAAGAGCCTTATTTAATGAGCACTGGCTGGCTCTTGCAGACATTGTTCTTGTTAGCGAGTTCACAGAGTTGCAGACACAGCCTCCGTCCTTATGTGCTCTGTCCCTGCCTCTCAGAGGTGCCGAGGGTGGAATGTTCAAGTGCAGTGTCTGCAGAGATGGGGTCATGGGTTGAGTGCTGAGATCCAGGTGTGGGGCATCCTGGAGATCTGACAGACTCTACAGCCTATACTCAGGGGAACTTGCAAATTGAAAGGTTTTTATCTATTAGCTCTCGCAGCTGGACTTCTGGGCAAGGCTGACTGGCTGAGAAGTTGAGCCTGAATTCTGCAAGTAGGAGTGCCTTAGGAGGAGCTCTGGGTTGCTGGCTGGACACCAGAGGAGCAGCATGGGAGGGGGCCACTTAATTTACCTGATTTGTTCATTCGTTTACTCCCTATTTATTGAATGACGTCTCTGTGACAGGCCCTGTGCTAGGGATTTAGGGGGGAACCTGACATTCTCCCATGTGACTTAGTAGCTCACAGCCTTTGTCACAACAGACACCAAGACATGGACTTCTGGGTTCAACAAAAGACACATATAACTGTCTTAGGTTGGGTTCCCTAGAAGCAGAGGTGCTGAAATAGGGGTGTAGGTACATGTGATTCACTGAAGGAAGAACATGGGAGGGAGGGACAAAGGGTGTATTAGTGGAAGGGGCAGAGTAAGAATGTGATCAGGGAACATCGAGCCTTGGCCTGATCCACAGGTAAAGGCCCCAGAGCAGCGCTGTTCAAAAGAACTTTCCGTGGTGATGGGAATATCCTAGATCTGTGCTGTCCTACAGCAGAGCCACCAGCCACATGTGGCTACTGTGGATGTGAAATGTGGCCAGTGTGGCTGAGAAACTGAAATACTGATTTTATTTCACTTAAATTCAAGTTCTCACATGTCACTAATGGCCACCTTGTTGGACAGTGCAGCTTTAGAGATGTGGTGGGCAGGCTTCTTTTATGAAGGCCCAGCGAGTAAATCCTTCAGGTTTTGTGGCCCACACAGCCTGTTTCAATTACTCAATGGCTGTTACAGCAGAAAAGCAGCCACAGGCAACATGTAAAGGACTGGGTGTGGCCGCGTGCCAATAAGTATTTATAATAACAACCGTCAGGCTGGAGGTGGCCCTTGGGTCACAAAGCAGACGGCACAGGTGCCCCCTCCACACACCCCAGCAAGACTCCAGCATTACGTGGCCTGTGCCAGTCCGCCATTGGTGTAGGTCACCCAGGGGAAGAATTGTACTTTCTGGGCAAGATGACACCTGTAGGTTGAGAGTGTTTCCCGGAGCAGGGGAGGGGTGGTGGTGCGGAGCTAGGATCCCTTAGTCGCAGGCAAGGAGAACCTAGAAGGTGCACTACAGTGTCTAATACGACAACAATTTTTATTGTGTGTTCACGGTGTGCTAAGCACAGTGCTGGGTCCTTCACATGGATTCTATCCATTCAGTTCTCAGAATATCCCAATGGGGAAAGTAGTGTAAGTGTCTCTAGTGCATTTCTGCAAAATTCCCTGGTTTTCATCATTTCAGTTTTGTTTTAGTCACCTTTTACCTGCATTATAGCCATATATTAATTCTCTCTCTCTCTCTCTCTCTCTCTCTCTCTCTCTGTTACACACACATATCTGAAATGCAGGTATGATGTCACCAAGTGTCAGTTGCATGCTTTTTTCTGTCACATAACTTTGTTCTCCCAGAAACCCCAGTGACCTGATCTTTCTTTGCATTAGCTATCTCTACTCCATCTCTCTGGAGTGTTTTTTAGCCTACACTTTGTCATTTGGAGGAAATAGGAAGCCCCATCTCTCCATGTCTATTTTGGTTTCCCTTGGAAACCAAATAGTTTGGGTACAGGTAGTTTACTTGGGAGATGATCTCACAAAGCACAGTGAAGAGGTGGAGAAGGAGACAGGGAAGGGAATAAAGGCAGTAAAGAAGGTGTTAACAGATTGGTTATCATTGTGGCCAATTAAGGTTTAACTCCACTGGAGACCCTTCTGGACACATACCTTAGAAAGGGTGTTTATGCACCCATTACCACCTCACATCGGATGAGGGTCCTGGAGGGTTAACTCTCCAGCACGGTCCATGGCCCAGGGTCAAGCATATTCCCTCAGAGTGAACCTCTTTTCCCAGGCAAAGTCCAGTGAAGCAGGTTGCCTGTGACCACCAGGCTGTGCTTAGGGTCCTGGAAGCATCTGTCACACTCCCCTTTCTTGCTTTATTATTAGGTCTCCAATTATGGACTTTTTTGTTTTAAGGGGTTTGTTTCCAATTTCTATAGTGCAGTAGTCTGCTTGACAGTCTGCATGGTCAGGGAGAAGTGACAGACTTACTAATGTGGGGTTACTGATGGAAGCCTGCTGTATGAGTCTTGGGTCTTATTTCTGGTTGCCCTAGCAACAATCTGAACTTCTCTGGGTCTCAGTTTTCTCTTCTATGTAATGGGAGTGATAGCAAGGCTTTTGCTGTACCTCAAATGAGGTAATGCATGAGCACATAGTAATCTGTAAAGCACATAGGGATGTGAGTTATTGATTAAGGACTAAGTGCTGTGATTAAAGCAGTGTAAATGATCTAGTAATTATTTTCCTAAGTCTTTAACATCTATCAAGCTGGGCTCTGTATTTAGCCTGCCTCCCAGACTCCCCTGCTGCTCACAGAGCCAGACTCTGGGGGTACACACAAGACCACCTTGCAGAATCTCTGGACTCGGGGCTCATGGCCAGAGAGGAGGCAAGTCCCAGACCAGGGCTCTTCATGCATGGAGATGAAGAACACCATTTAGGCAGACAGAGGAGCATGAACACAGACATGAGGGAACCTTTGCTCTCTGCTGAGAACAAGCAGATCAGTGCCTTAGGTCTGGGAGGATGTGCTGACAAGGGAGGGGACTTGAGTGCTGTATTCACCTCAGGAATAAAAAAGCAGTGTGACATATTCCAGATTCTCTGGTCTGAGATATTGGGTGATTAGAAAGTGTGAGTCTGGAGGACCCAAGAAGTTGTTGCCACAAAGGTTTGGGTGACAGAGATGATGAGGCCTGAGCAAAAACAGGGCTGTTCATATTTTTAACCTGCTTAGTCAGTTGAAGCCGTGGGAGTGAACTCTTGGAGCTCTATTGAGGAGGGGCAGGAGTGCAGGGGCAGGAACCTGTGGTTTCCTGTGGGTCTTCTCAAATTCTCACACAGCCAGGGTTTTAGGAGCACTGTGTTGTGAGTACCACCACTGCTCTCCACCACTCCACCCTGTAATCATTGGATCCCATGTGGATAGGAGGCTTCCTTTACTGAGCATCTTCCCTAATCCCAGGTACCTTCTTAGAAGATGGGATGGCACCATAAGCTGAGAGAGGAAGGCAGGCAGCCCCTGATTGACAATCCCTGACCTCCATAGGGAAGTCAGAAGAGGTATTGTGCCCAGGTAAGGGAAGTTTGCACGACTCCTATAGAGCGTTGTGATTTGAGGAGGCATCCTACAGTATACACGAGGCAGTGAGTATGTGGTGGCTCGGGTGAGAGCTCTGAAGGCAAGCTGCCCTGCTTCAAATCTTATCTCCATATGTTATCTAACTGTGTGAGCCTGGACAAGGTATTTAAGTTCTTTTGCCTTATTATTATTATTATCTTACAGTGAAGGTACTAATAGCATATTCCCATGGGTTTTTGTGTACAGAATAAATGGTACTGTCCATGTGAAATGTTTGGCGAGAGCTTGTTCACTAGGTGTTATCAGCATATATCCAAGAGAACAATTTCCATGGGGTAATAGAACTGGTTGTATCAGTCAGCTATTGCCATAATAATGCTGCATAACAAAACCCACAAAACCTCAGTGGTACACAGCAAACATTTATTTTTGCTCATGGGTCCATGGGTTTTCTGGAAGATTCTACTGACTTGGGCCAGCCCTGGCTGATGGGCATATTGCATCAGCTGGCTAGTCAGCTGGGGCTGGATGGTCTAAGGTAGCCTCAGCCAGCAGGACTGTACTTTGCTCTACCTGGTCTGATGTCCTCCAGCAAGCTAGCCTGGGTTTGTTCTCATGGTGGGAGGAGCAGTCTATGAGAGGAAGCAGAAATACAGGAGTATTTTTCCAAGCCTCTTGCCCAAAGCTTGCTGTTGCGCCATTGGCCAAAACAAGTCACATGACCCAGCCCAGAGTCAGGGGGTAGGGTTGCACAGTGACAGGTCTAATAGTGATGCAGGGAGGCTACTAAGTGTAGTCATTAATGCAATCAGTACTACTTTGGTCTTTTAATAGGTGTTACAGGATAAGGCCAATCCTAATTGGGTTATTCCTCTTTATTCCTCTTTAGTAGAAAGGGCATAATACTAGTTACCATTCACTGCGCACCTCAGTGATGTCAGGTACTAAATGTTCCTACTTCAGGAGGATGCTTTGAGGATTAAATGAGATAATGTATGTAAAGCCTTTAGTTGAGCTCAGTGCCAGCATATCATATTAACTCATCAAGTGTTCACCATTATTATTTGTGTTGTTGTCATCATGACTTACCATTATCTTACCTTGCCCCTCCCTCAGTCTCCAGTGTAGGCATTTTAGCTCCATTTAGCAAAGGAATATTGAGACTCAGGGAGATTAATAACTCTCCCAAGGTCACACAGGTAATAAGGGACAGAGCTTTCTCTAGTTCAGAAAATAGTCTGAAGCCTAAGTGATGTCAAAGAAAGTATACTGACTTGAGTAGAAAGTTCTAATTCTGAGCTCAAATCTGAGGCCCTCCAGCTTTGGGCCCATGACCTTAATGATTCTTTGTAGTGCCTCCAGGAGTCTTTGGGTCCTCTTTTGAGGGGGAGCCTTGCAGAGACTTGGGTTGTTTAAAAGGCAGTTGTCTCTGTGGCTGATCTCCCTGGCATGTTTAGACATGGTTTGGCCAGAATCGCTACTGGTGGACACGCTCTGGTCTCATTCTACTCATTCTGCTGGTGAGCCCTTGGGTCTTCCAGGGAATCCTCAGCTGCTCAGTCCTCTCAGCCCCATACCACTGTGAGGCAGGTGTCTGGGTCCTCATGGATGGTACAGAGCTCCAAGAGGCTGAGGATTCCGTATGAGGCCATAAGGTAGGTCTGCAACCTGGGGCCCCTGAATCTGAATGTTGTTCCCTTTGTGGCTACCAGGTTTTTCCAGGGCCTGGAAGACCATCCTGCTGTACCTCTCTATCCAATGCCTTAACTCTTCTTACCACTTCTGGGCTCTCTGGCTGCTTTGGGTGGTTCTCAAGGAACCATCAGTCATGAATGACTCATCCACGCAATCTGCAGATTCTCTGTCCACTGAAAAGAGTTGCCTTCTTTATCTGCCTCCCGCTGAGGGAAAAGCATTTTCATACTGCTTGTGCTGGGCACAGACTTGGCAGGGGTGGGGGGAGTCTCTTCCCAAGGTCCTTGGCATTTTGGCTTATAGGAAAGCTGATACTCTGCGTGTAGCAGAGGGTTTCACTAGTAGTTCTTTAAATTGATTCCAGGCAGGGTCTGGTAAGGGAGAGAGAGGGGACTGGGGAGGATGTGTAAATTCTCCATCAAAGAGAACCCTGACAGACTTATAATCTATCAAAATATACTACGCCCTCACCTCTAACTGCTGCCTATTCATCCAGGATTCTGTCGTATTCTGAGCTCACAGTTCATAAGTTCTCATGGGTACTTTAGGAAGGCCCCCTCACACATGGCTAGGGGTAGTACAAATGGGTATAGTCCTTTTGGAAGGAACTGGAAATGTGTATCAAAGGCCTTAAAAATGGTTTATACTGTTTACCCCAGTAATCTAATATGAGTGAAATTATAAGGAATCAATCCAGACCTAGGAGAAAGCTAAATGCAGGGCAATTTATGGTAACAAGAATTGGGAGCAACCTAAATGCCTAACAGTCTGATAATGGTTCAGCAAATCATGGTTCATTCACTTAGTGGAATATTATGCAGTCATAAAATGGTAATTATAGATGGTAACTTGGGAACTGCTTATGATAGGATTCCAAACAAACATGCCAAGAGATACCATTGAACACACACAGTGATTAAAATTGTGTAAAAATGTGTTTGTGTTGTCACAAATGGTGTACCCCAACAACAATCCACGTTCCAAGTTCCCAGCGGGAGAGAGGGCAGTTCTCCACTGGAAAGTGAGGCGGGACTAATGCAGAGGTGGCTGCAGGCCTCACAGAGAACCACAGCATTGTTTTCAGTTTCCCGCTCATTTTAAACACCTCTAACCATTCTTCCCAATTTGTGTTTTAAAACTTACATGGAATATAATTAAAGAAGCTTCTGTAAAGATTCTTCCAGATCTGATATCCTAATGTGCATTTTGATTGTTACCACACATGGGTTCAAAATGTCCATCATGCCCGTTTGATTTAGCACTTGAGAACAGGTGCAGTGGAGTGGTGTGGGCAGAAACCAGATTACCATGGGCCCAGGGGCTAATGGACAGTATGTTTAAACAACTCTTTCATAAGGTTTGGCTGTGGGAGGGAAGCATCATATAGGTTTATAGTTGCTGAGAGATAGCAGTTGAAAGTTCCAGCATCAATTTTTTTTTTTTTGAGATTTTCTGGTTACTTTATAAAACAGGTTTAAACTTGATAAAACTAGTTTAAACTTAAAGGTCATCTTGTCCTCCTGTTGGAGACATTAACGGCTCAAAGAAACAATTGGGAAGGTAATTTAAAATTTTCATGTTTGAGTTACAAAAATCTATCTGAAACTTTATAATTAATGTGCTATGGCAGTCTTTGTTACAAGAGACTTTTTTCTGGCCTTTCTTTAATTATGTGGTATTTAAATCCACTCTGCCATTTAATTCCCTATTAATTTGTGGGTTTATCTTATACATCTTCTTTCTAGTGTTTGAGAAAACAGTTTATAAACAGAGTAGAACATTTAAAACCAACCTATATATTATCCCTTTTTTTAAGTTGAGAAGACACTGTGACTAAAATTTAAGCAAAAATGTTTAGCCCAAGAATGAACTCCTATAACCACCAGTAGTAAAATAATTTTTTACTGGTTCTCATTCCATTCTGTGACTTGTGGCCTTGAGTGTGTGTTTTATTTACTTGGACTCATACTTGGGCTCGTAGTTTTTATATCCTGCCTTAGACAAATCACTAAGTTGTAAATGAGAGAGAGAGAGAGGTGTGCTGACCTTTGTAACTGAAAATCCATTGGTGGGTCTGAATTTAGGGTGGATTAGCATGAACCTGAGTCATAAATTCCCCCCTAGACCAGGGTGGGATCTGTTTCCCCACAGTGGGTGTAGAACAGGAGGGAAGTGTGGATATCACACACAAAAAGCATGTGTCCCCCATGTTTTAGGTGTAGATTTTTCATGTAGGGCAGAATAGATGTTCATCCTCACTGGATAGCCATCCCAGGGCAGGATTTGGATGAATTCTTCCAATTGATCCCACTTGATTCTCTGTGATATCCCATTTTTTTCTTCTTCAGTTGGTAAACAGCTCATCTGACAACCAGTTTATAGGCTAGGTTATGTCAAACTGAGTATTGGAATGTACTGCTGTATGGGTAGGATCAGCAGTCTGCTGAGAAAGAGGCTCTTTGACAAAACTAAGCCTTGATCTGTAGTGTTTGCCAATGCTTTGGTGTAAATATTCACACCATGAGTGATCTCAAGCAATCAGTGTAAAGTAGCTGAATGTGGGGCTGGGAGGAGATCTGCACAGCTGATTCTCGTGAGTAGTTGCAATTCATCCTACCTTCTAACAACTTCTTTCATGCAATATGCTTTCTTATTTATGTGTTGTTTTCAGAGACCCAGGTTTCAAAACCTTAGGCCTATACCCCATTGGCTTTGTCAGCTCGGAGACGGGCTTATTTGTCATTTCTGTTGCTTCTCATGTATTCAATCAGTCATTCACCCTTCCATTTAACAAGTATGCACTGAGTGCCTACTATGTATTGAGTAATTTCCTCTGCGCTGGGAGTACAGCAGTGAACCAAACGAAGTCCGTGCTCTTTGGAGGAGATAGGCTATTACAAAATAAGTACCGTTTTTTTCCAGGTGAACATGATGGGAAAAAATGAAGCCATGGAAGGGGTTAGAGAGTGATGAGAAGGGGGCTGTGGATGGAGAAGAAGCACTGTTAAATAGGGTGGTTTATGGAAGGCCTCTCTGAACAAAGAACTGAACGAAGTGAGGTAGGAAGCTATTTGAGGGTTTATGTGAAGAATATTCTGGGTCAAGGGGACTGTAATTGCATTGGATGTGAGGTGGGAACAGGTTTGGCATGGCTGAGGGCAGCAGGACAAAGAGCCTGGAGCAGAGCCAGCGACGGGGACAGTGGCAGATGATGCCAGAAAGGTAGCCAGGGCCCAGATCATGGCTTCTCGGTAGAGAACCTAGACCAGTGATTCCCACAGTGTAGACTGCTGACCAGCATCATTGTCAGTATCTGGGACTTGAGAAGTGCAGATTCTTAGGCCCTGTCCTAAACCTACTGAGGAAGCTCTAGGGGCAGCATCCAGCAACCTGTGCTTTGACGAACCCTCTAGGTGGTGCTGTTGGCTGCTAGAGACCTGGACTCTGGCTAGGTGCCCTTTCTCTGTTTAATCCCTCCCCAGTCAGGGCCACCATCTTCTCAGCAAGTTCAAATGTTATTTTTCATCATGTATGTACGACACTGTTAGGTTCTTGAAAGATAAAGAGAGTACCCACGATGACACAGGCCATCAGATCTGCTCCTGCTGGGATGGGTCCTGGGACTTACACACCTTATCACAGTTCCCATTGTTAATCTCTATTTTTAAGTCTTACCTGTGTGTTCTTAAAGCCAGTGGTGATTGAATTGCTCTCTTTGCTACACGCTTGCTACTCGAACAGTTTGATCAGGTATACCCCTATGTTGGTAGTTTTTTTTCTGTAAGGTGATTCTGTTAGAATCTGTTAGAAGTGTAACACTAAGAACAGTTTGCAACACATCATAAAGTTGATGTAATTTATATGTAACTGTTATGAATTGTTCCATGATACTAAATCTAAATCATATTGATTAGGGCTCAGTCCCTACCCACCTGAGACTTTTGCCCTCCCTTGAAATTAGAAAAGCCTTTGGCAACCTGTATGCAGCCACAATGAACTGAAGATCCACAGCCCTTCTCTGGGATTCCTGATTGCTTGTAGGGAGTTAATGTAGCCTAGTATTATTCAAATCATCAATCAACTGTGTTAATCTCACAAGTACCAATGGGAGGGTGTATATTCAACATTAATTCAAGAACTTCAAAACCTAAGGAAGGATCCTCATAGTCTAGTAGTTAGTAATTACTTTTTATAAGTTACATAGAACTGAATTGTGTATGCAAGTCCTTAACAAGCCAGTGTGGGTACCCAGCCGCAGAAATCTTGATGATAACCACAAGCTGATGATTCACAAGTGTTATCCAGCAGGTGTTTTGAACTCCCTTTGGAGCTTGTTCCAGCAGCTAGATCTGGAATTCAGTATCCATTGTCTGAACGTTGGATTTTTATCTGGTCTTAAAAGGAGACACGAAATAAAACGCAAGACTTCCAGAAGGAGAAGTTACTAATTCGGTGTGCAATTCCAGAATCCTAGCATTTCCTAAAATAAGAATTATTACAGTGATGTTTGTTCAGATGTAATCATCCAGGCATATTTCTAAACATATCTGTTATTCTTATTACAAGCAATTCTAGCAACAAAAATAATAATGATTTTTCAAGGATTATAAGTTCATATAATTAAACATCAGAGGAAAATATGGATATCAAAACCTCTCAAAATGTTGAGATGCAGCACATTTTTGCCTATTTTTCTGTTTCTCGTTCATGAATTTCAGCTTAAAATATATCCATTTTTTAAAAACCATTCCCTTTTATTCAACAGATTTAAAGAATAAAAGTATTTAGGAATTTAAAATATTCCTTGATATTGAAACTCTCTCTGCTATAATGTGGTTGTTTCAGATTTTATTTACATGGTTGTCATCACTCATGTGGGGGACACATGTATCTATCTGTCTGTTTTCAATCTACTTCTAAGTGTCTGTCTTCCAAAGTTTATTATCATCCCTTCAGCATACTGAAGATTTTTTCTTGTTCTGTAATAGCTCCTTGGGGGAGAGTCTCATTACTGTACCATGGCCCTGTTAAGGAGGCCCCAGGGGAGAACGTCACTTCCTTGACACCACGTGCCATGGTCGGCAAAATTTCAGTTACTCGAAGGGTATCTGTGATGTTGAACACCACATGGGGTAGTCACCTGCTGTCATTGACACTGACCCATGAACAGCCCACTTGATAGCTGCCACATACATGTCATGTGGTCATTGTGAGCTCACTCAGGCCTGCCTGTTGTAAATGCTTTCTGATCTCAGATACTCTGTTTTCATGCCACCTGCCCAACACGTATTTCTATTTCTTCCGTGTGTGCACACATTTACATAAAGATTTGTGGGTAAATAATGTAGGTTTTCAAGGGAAAGTTCATTGAAAGGAATTAAGGTTTAGAAACTAAGGAATTCTTCAAATTATCTTTACACTTTAAATCAATCAACACCAGAGCTGAGAATTAGTGAATAAATTATTGGCATGCTGCCGTGGTACCCATTCAGTTGCTTGATTGGGGACCTGAAGTCATGCTTAACACCACCCAATGTGGGAGGGTGGTGCAAGGCTCTTTCCCCTCTCTTGTCCCTGGTCTTGGGTGAGGCATTAGTTTCTTATTGCTGCTGTAAAAAATTACCATAAACTTAGCTTAAAACAACATAAATTTATTATTTTTAATAAATAAAAATAAAATTTTTCATACATTTATTCCTATTGCCGTTACAAATTGATTATCTTCTGACTCTCTGGAAATCAGAAGCCTGAAATGAATTTCACAGGGCTAAAATCAAGGTATTGATCATGACATGCTCCTTCTAGAACTTCTAGGGAAGAATCCATTTCCTTGCCTTTCCCTGTTTCCAGAGGCCTCCTTCACTCCTTGGCTCATGGTCCCTTCCTCTGTCTTCAAAGCCAGCAGAGGAGTATCTTCAAATCTCTCTCAGACTCTACCTCTCTTGCCTGCCTCCTTCAATATTAAGGCCCCTTATGATTACATCGGGTCCCCCTAGCTACTCCAGAATAATCTTTCCATTGCAAGATCCTTATTACATCTGCTGAGGCCCTTTTGCAGGGACTTTACCAGGTGTAAGGTTCCTGTAAGCCATATTCACGGGTTCTGGGGATTAGGATGTGGAAATCTTTGTTTGGAGTGGGAGCACTGTTAAGTCTATCACAGCTGGGACTCTGTGCTATTAAATCCAGTGCCAAAAACCATTGGTTTTTCTCCCTTACTGAGCAGTTGCTCAGGAATGACTGTTTTGAATCATACTTGTTTCTCCATATCTTTGGATTCTTGGTTTGCAGCCAGGACAGTTCCTTTCTCACTACTCCTTGTCCAGTTCTGGATTCTAGCCTCTCCCTGTGCTTTAGAACTACTTGGTCAGGCTTGACTCACTGCTTGCTTCTTAAGCTGCTTGCTTTGTACAGAGGGTATATTGGACCAAGTAAAACATCCTAGAGTCCCAGGTAAATCTACTCTACGAGTGTGAGAGCAACACCCAGAACATATCCCTCATACCAGGCAACATTAAAAAACACTTAAATAAGCAATTGGTAGGGAATCATGATAGCAAAAGCTGAAACTAAATCCCATGGTGAGGAAATTTCCATTCTGCCATGTTTTCCCTCATTTTTCCAAGGTGCTCAGTGGCACTCATCCACTGGGGTGTGCACCAGTTACTTTGTAGTAGTCTCTCTCCTGAGAATGTCATCATCACTTTAACTTCTATTCTCCCTAGCACACCATAAATGGAGTTAACTGATCTATGCATTCTTTGACAACTGTAGTTCCATTTGGTTTATTTAGAAACAAATGTAATTACTTAAACTGGAGAAGACAGAACTACTTTTGCAGGAAAGTCAAAACATGCATCAACACTTATCTCTATAATTATTTTACCAGAAAAAAAAGTCCTCAGTGGCTTCCCTCACTAATGAAGAGGGCCCTCCACAGTTGTTGGCTACTTGCTAAGTAATATGTCAGTTCTGCTCTTGTGACCATAAACTTAGCCTGGCCAGCCCACCTTAAGTGTCCAGGACTCATGCAGATGAAGCTCAAATACTTCTACTCCAGGACTTGTTGTTGAAGAATATAGCCTTTTGAGGCAGATGGAGCTGGTTTAAGCCTTTGATTCTGTCTTAACTGTTTTCTTGCTAAGTGTTATTGGGCAGGGGCAGGGGTGACAAACTTTTCTCTAAAGGGCCAGAGGAGTACATATTTTCGGCTTTGTGGACAACAGGGTCTCTGTTGTAACTACTCAACTTTAGTATAAGTAAAAAATGGACATGATTGTACTCCATTTAAACTTTATTTAGAAAAAATAGATTGAATTTGGCCCAGGGGTCATATTTTGCTGACTCTTGGGCAAGATATTCAGTCTCTAAAATTTTAATGATATTAATAATGAATATTAAGAGCTGGCTTTCATGGTATTGTTAAAGTTTAATGAGGTAATGTATGTTAAGTACTCGGAACAGTACCTGCCACAAAGTGGATGGGCAATATGTCTTTGAATAGACATATGCATTGGTGGGTGGGTGGATGGATGGATGAATGGATGGATAGAAAGATGGATGGGTGAGTAGATGGGTGGATGGATGGATGGATGAATAGATAGGTGAATGGTAAGGATGGAGGGATATGGAAGGAAGAAAGAAATAGATGGAGGGATTGGAACTAAATATATTGAACAATAATTTGCAATAACTGGGAGGCAGCTCTTCTTTGCTACAGGGATAATGGACTGCATGGAGTTAATTAGTTAACTCATGCTTTGTCACAGGGAACAGAGCAATAGTGCTAAACAGGTAAGCTACAGAAGCTTGTGCCACCACAATAAAAATGGTTTGTTCCTTTTCTACTGCCTTCTCTATCCCACCCAGGAGCTGTGTGTGTGTGTGTGTGTGTGTGTGAATTAGAGCCATCCCACCTTTCCTCACCATAACTTCCCGCAGTGAATCCAGGACAATCATTAAAATCCCAGAGGTGGAGGCTCCAGTGGTTGCCTGTATTCCCGTCTCATTACACTTATACCTGTTTGTGTTCTCTGTGCTGGGTGTCTTGCTGATGTCCAGATGGTTATGGACCTGTGATGGCTCTTAGGTCTTAGGGCTGTGAGATCTGTTTCTGCAAATGACTGACCTGTTCTCTTGTGGACCCTCAGGCAGTCTGGATGGGTGGAACGTGGCTAATCCAGTGTACATGTGTCCAAAAAAAGACAACCCTTCACAATTTTTGAGAAAATAAGATGTCCCCCATTCATTATTAGTAACCCTTGAAAATAAATTGAAGTTCAGACTGGAACTTCTGGCTTTAAATTTTTATTTCTGAAACAGACTGCCCCAGCTTGGAAGTAATAGATTAGTAAAGACATTAAACAGAGAGAGAGAAAGAGAGAGAGAGAGAAGCACATACCTGGGTGTCTCAGTTGGTTAGGCGACTGACTTCAGCTCGGGTCATGATCTCACAGTTTGTGAGTTCAAGCCCCCCGTTGGGCTCTGTGATGACAGCTCAGAGCCTGGAACCTGTTTCAGATTCTATCTGCCCCTCCCCTGCTAGCACTCTTTCTCTGTCTCTGTCTCTCTCAAAAATAAACAAACATAAATTTTTTTTTAAAAAGAGAGATAAAAAAACAAGACTACCCACAACACTGAACCCTAGCCCTCAAAATTGGGGCCTGAGCAGAGGTGGACCCCAATAGGTGTGAAAAGACCCTTTGCCTTACACTACAGTCTAATTCTTAATTTAGACACATGTGGTCTATTCAAATGAGAAAACAGAGACTTTCTACCAGGTGAGTGAGACTTTTTATGATAAACATATGATTAAATACTATAAAAATGGATCCAGAGCTTTATGAGAATTTAAGCATGAACTGAAAGAAGATAAGACTATATTAAAAATTTGAGGCTTAATGTTACAGAATCTCATAGGTCATCCAGGGCTTTGGATCAAATAGTATGTTCATCATGTGGACAAAGAGAAGAAAAAAAGAAAAAGGAAAAAGATACAGAGGTTGGTTAATGCAAGGATAGAGACGTGTGCTCGTTCTAAGGGAGCACAAACAGAAGCTTCTCACTCAAGCTTGAAAGGAAGGAGAAACATTTGAAAAATGGAGATACTACCTGGCAAAGTAGCGTAATTCAGTGACCATGTGATCCAGAATTTCCAAGATGGCTCCAACTTTCCATGTTTTTTTCCTTACACTAGAAGATTCCCAAATTGTGTAAAAGTAATTTAATTTTTAGGGCACCTGGGCGGCTCAGTTGGTTGAGCATCCAACTCTTGATTTCGGCTCAGGTAATGATCCTCGGGTCATGGGATCAAACCCCACATTGGGCTGCACTCTGGGCATGGACCCTGGTTAAGATTCTCTCTCTGCCCTTCTACCCCCTCTCAAAAAAAAAAAAAAAATTAGACCATGGTTATTGATTGATTGATTGGTTTGGTTTAGTCCCTGGGAACATGAAAGCTCAGTAGTTAGACTCATGCCATTAGCTGGAGTCTATGAAGATGTTTGGCATCAGGAGAGCCAATACTGCATTTCCTACAAGATAGAATTTTCACCAAGATCAGAATGGATGAGGGGCACCGGGGTGGCTCAGTCGGTTAAGTGTCTGACTTCAACTCAGGTCATGATCTCACAGTTTGTGGGTTCGAGCCCCATATCGGGTTCTGTGCTGATGGCTCAGAGCCTGGAGCCTGCTTCAGATTCTGTGTCTCCCTCTCTCTCTGCCCCTCCTCTTCTCATGTTCTGTCTGTCTCTCAAAAATAAACTTTAAAACAAAACAAAAGATCAGAATGGATTAAGTGGCCAGTATTTGTAAATGAGTGCCCCAGGTAGAAATATCTAGCAAAAATGGGAAGTTTTAGGATACAGTGGTTTTTCCTCATGAGTGTTGAGTGAGGGCCAGTCAGTAGTTATTTCTGGGCTGAGTCTTTCTCCCACATTGTGGTAGTTGAGCTTGTGCCCGTAATCACGTGCTGCTGCTAGTAGGGCCCTGACAGTTCTAGAGCCATCTACTTGGGCTTCTACACTTGTGTTCACTCTTGAGTGCCAAGATTGAGATGGGGCACAGCTCCACTGCCTGTGGGGGTGTGGGTCGGAAGGGAAGAGAGGCTGAAAAGAGCCACTCAGCTGAGTGGCTGCCCTCAGCTTACTACCAGCTGCCCTACTCTTTACTACCAGATTTAATCTCCCAGAAGGAACAAAAGGAAAAACAATTATTCTGGGAAAGGATGCAGCATGTTTCAAGTGCCAGGAACTGTGCTGGGCGCTTTGTGTGTTTTCTTTCGTGTCATACTCAATTACTTTATCATCCTGTGTTGTCCCGTTCTCTTTCTCTGACACATGACTTAGCAAATTAGGTATTTTAAAATCGCTAGTGTGTGAATAATGAGAATGTGCTGCAGAGAACGTAAGGATCTTCCCCGGGGCCACAGAGTGGTCAAGAGCTAAGCCAAGACCTTGCAGTAGAGACTTCCAGCTCCAGAACTCAGGTCTTTCCCGTACACACTGGCCCCCTCCGTCTTCTGTCATGGTTTAACAGAACTCTCGTTTCTGCCGTTATCTGTGAGGCCATGGTGTCAGTGTTTATCGTTTTACCCTGCTTTGAAAGATAAACGCTTGACATTTCTCATTAGAGAGGATTCTCTAAGTTACTGTCCTTTTCTCTTGGGCTGCCAGGAAGCCTCAAGTCACATCGGAAACTTGCCAGTGGTCCCGGTGGAAACATCATAGCTGGCACCATGTGTCCTTCTCGCCGCAGCGGTCGTTAGTCCTTGTGCGCTTACCCTGACATACATTTTGCCACTGTTGCAGTGTGTTCTTTTGTTGGAGGTCACATCATCTCCTTCGTAGAACGAGGTGGTGAAATAAATGACCAAGCAGCGAACTGAACGCCAGACGTGTCTGCATGTGCCACTGACGACTGTTACTGAACTCTGACGGGCAGCTCCTGCCACGTTTCTCTCCCCTCTCACATCGGAGTTTCTCAACATCCCTTGATTTTCTCTTTCATCTACTTTCTTCCAGAACATTCAGAACTAAGTTAGCTGGGGATGAAGAGTCTAGCCCCCATTTTCATTTCGACTGAAGCGGTTCTGAATCGTTTTACCGCTTTCTGTGCATTTTACCCTGTTCTCTCAAAGTGCTGCTTGGTCCTGGCATTTTACTAGATGTGGCTTTTAACAATCATTAGTTTTTCCAACAGTCTGAGCACCTCGATGAATGCTTTGGGTTACTCGCAATATTAATAACTCATGCCATTTTAACCTTATGTTCCTGATAAAGGAATTTTCTACTGTTTAAAGCTCAGGGATGAATAATGACTGAGTGTTTCTGTTGTCCTCTTAAAATGGAGATTACTATATGTTGAATCACAGTAGAACTACTTTTTTATAGGCTGTGAATAGTGTAAAGGCCCATCAGGTTATTCCAGGCAGTGCCAAGTGAATGGATAATGGCGAGCCAATTATTATAAATAATGCCTTGTTTCCTTTTGGCCCCCGTGCAAATTTCACATAGAAAGATTCTATTAAAGGCTGGGAGATTAAATTAAAGAAGACAGTATTAACACCAGCACCTAACACAGTGCCTGGCCCAAGTCAAGGCTTCATGCTGGCTCAATCAATCTGAGCTCAGCAGGGTTTTGTTTTGTTTTGTTTGCTTTGTTTATTTTTCATTTTATTCTTCTTTTGCTCTGATGAGGGTTGCTATCGTTTCTCTTTCAGGTTCCTTCATTAGATTGGGTCAGGCCCAGCAGGAGCATGACTTCAGGGCACTTTACAATGCTCCTAGCAGCCTAGATGGGCAAGCAGAATGCTGCTTGCTGAGGCTGGTTCCACTAGAACCCAAGGAGGGAAAAAAACCAGAAAGGAACATTCTAGCAGAGCAAATAGAGCTGAAGTTAGTCTGAAAGAAGAGGCAAAGCTGGGTGTGGGCACATGAGCGCAGCATTCAGAATCCAGGAGGATCAGGGGCCTGCTGAAGTGTGGGTGTGGAGTTGGCTAGGATGGGAGGTTCTGTAAGAAGCACATGGTTGAGGTGAATGTGGCCAAGGTGCTTCTGGGGAGGATGCTGATGCCCCCGAAACAAATTGTGATGTCTCCAAGGCCCTGGCAGAATGGAGTCCCATTTTCTGGGCCTCTCTTGCGCCGCTGGAATAAGCAACCTCTTCTTTCCCTGCTTCCTCCCATATTCCGTAGGGTTTCACCTTGAGGACGCTGAACCATTCTCCAATCTGGGCTTTAGTATCCTTGTTGGCAGAACAGCAGTGTTGGACTACCTGTTCTTTAAGATCCATGCCTTTGTGGTTTTTGTTTGCTTTGTTTTATTAATAATGATGTGAAACATTTTCACGTAAAAGGTTTTTTTTTTTAGGCTAACATACATCTTTTTTTTTTTTTTTTTTAATTATTTATTTCGAAAGAGAGAGTGTGAGTCAGGGAGAGAAGCAGAGAGAGAATACCAACCAGGCTCCACGCCGTCAGCACAGAGCCTGATGTGAGGCTTGGACTCACAAAATGTGCGATCATAATCTGAGCTGAAACCAAGAGTCGGACGCTTAACTGACTGGGCCACACAGGCGGCCCCTAACATACATCTTAAAGCCGTGAACATTTATGTTTCTCATCTTGTTTTTGTTTTTGTTTTTGTTTTTTAATTTAGACATCTCTTGCTCTGCACGGATTTATGTTTAATTTCCAGCTACTAGCAATAGTAATTCCACACACCAGCAGAGTCAAGGACCAAGACGAGTGGGCAGTGGGAACTTAATTTAATATGGATGGCTCACTTAAAATTGTGTGAATGTATATAGGAAAAAAAAAGCAGTACCCATTCCAAAGCCAGAATTATGCAGTTTGATGACATCTCCGTGATTTTCAGTGGACAGCTCCACAAGGCCAGAGCATTGGTGGAGGAAGAATACATTTTCTAAGGTGGAAGCATGTTCAAATTTAATTCCTGTTGAGGGGAGCCCTGTCCTTTAAGATACACGTATGCAGAAGGGATGGCCAGGAATTAAGGAAATTTGGATTTGAGAATATTTTTTGAAGCAGTAACAAGGTATTCAGCTGTCTCTTAGCTCTCCTTTCAGCACCGCTTTTCCTTACCTTGCCAGGTTCTTTGCCCCTCCTGCGTCCCCCATATGCTGCCCATTGGCTGTCCACCTTCATAACTGTCACTGGGTGTGTGTCACCTAAGGAGGGATATAACAGTAGGGAGGAATATGGACATCTGGAATTCAGGAGCAAGAAGTATTCTGGAAGTATAGACTTGAGAGTCCTCAGGGTATAGGTAGCAATTTAATTCATAGCAATCAATGAGACCAGACAGGGAGGAGAGAGATCTAGAATACAATACCAAGCAATACCAAAATTGAGCATATGAATAGAAAATAGAGGGCCAGCAAAGTAAACCAAGAAGGACAGCCAGGGAACTCTAGGAGCACTCGGGAGCCAAGGGTTGTGTATTTAAGGGAGTGGTCCCTGGTGTTCTAAACTTGCTGAGTGGTCCCTTAAGAGAAGGATTAAAAGAAATCCTTAGTTTAGCATCAAGGGGTCCTTGGCAGGAGGATTTCCAACACACAGGTGAGGTCAAAAACCAGATGGAAAGAGTTGAGGACAAGAAAAGTAGAGATCATTTTATTTCACTCTTTCAATTAATTAGCCTGTGAGGTAAAGGGGAGGGTTTCGCCAATACCAGAGAGCGATGTAGAGACTAGAGATTTTGCTCATTACAGCAGAGAAGAGTTGGGGTTGTTTCAATTCGCAGCTGGGAATTTGGGAGGAGGCCTGTGGAGGGTGGGGGGTGATTGATGTGGCAAGGCCCCCAAGTGTTGCAGGATTTTTTACCTTAGTACCCGGGGTTGTTTTGTAGGAAAGCTCTTTTTTTTTTTTTTTTTTTTTTTTTGAAGCAACTGAAATTTTAATATGGACTGAGCCATTAGGTGATATTAAGGAAGTGCTGTTAATTTTGCTAAGAATGTTAGTGGAATGTTGGCTATGTTTAAAAGACTAAGTCATCATTGATGCATATTGCAGTGCTTATAAGGTGAAATGTTTTAAAACTTTAAAAAAGATGATACATGGCAAAATATTAATAACTGGTAAATCTGTGATGAGCATAAAGGCATTAATTTTTAAATGTTTATTTTTTTTCAATTTTTTTTAAGTTTTAGTTTTTTAAATTTACATCCAAATTAGTTAGCGTATAGTGCAACAATAATTTCAGGAGTAGATTCCTTAGTGCCCCTTACCCATTTAGCCCATCCCCCCCCACAACCCCTCCAGTAACCCTCAGTTTGTTTGCCATATTTATGAGTCTGTTATGCTTTGCCCCCTCCCTGTATATTATTTTTGTTTCCCTTCCCTTATGTTCATCTGTTTTGTCTCTTAAAATTCTCATATGAGTGAAGTCATATGATATTTGTCTTTCTCTGACTAATTTTGCTTAGCATAATGCCCTCCAGTTCCATCCACGTAGTTGCAAATGGCAAGATTTCACTCTTTTTGATTGCCGAGTAATGCTCCGCTGTATATATATATATATACACCACATCTTCTTTATCCATTCATCCATCAATGGACATTTGGGCTCTTTCCCTGCTTTGGCTATTGTTGATAGTGCTGCTATAAACATTGGGGTGCATGTGTCCCTTTGAAACAGCACACCTGTATCCCTTGGATAAATACCTAGTAGTGCAATTGCTGGGTTATAGGGCAGTTCTATTTTTGGTTTTTTGAGGAACCTCTATACTGTTTTCCAGAGTGGCTGCACCAGCTTGCATTCCCATCATGGGAGAGCTCTTTACAGAGAGGAGACATTCAAAAGTGAAAGCCCTACATGACTGTAGGCAAGGGTCCTTGTTTTATAAGGTACTGGTCGACCCCCCCCCCTCCCACTTTCCCCCCCTGTTCCTTCTCAGGTCCTACCTAATGGCTTGATAGCTCTAGGTTCTGGGCTGTCCATTCCTAATTGGCTCATTTCCTTTTTATGAGGGGTGGTTTATGGCCATATCATTCCTTGTGGGTTATACATTTTATGGTCTACTACTTATTTATAGTCAGGTCTTTGGTCAAATTACTGAGGGATACCTGAGGGGGTGTAGGTGGTATCTGTTATGTTCATAAGAGGAACCTTATACTTATGGGGGGAGGGGGTTGCTGTGGTCAGACACTCCCAGCATTGTTCCAAAATACGTCTTTCCCCACCCAGGTACCTCTGGTCCTAATCTTTTCCTTCTCTGCCTATTTTATCCTATTTTTCCCTCTCATACAAGAAGACTACAGGGCAGGGGATCCAGGGCCCAGGAAAGAGGAATGCTCTTGCTTTATGACAGGGCAGAAGGAGGAAATGAGGGGTGCCAGGAAAGAAAGGGTGTCAGAACATTTCTTTGGGATGGCCTCTTATTGCTTCTGTGAGGTGAGAGGTAAGATCATGCCCTAATGTTGGGGTAAGGAAGTATTCAGGTGCATGGTGAAAACTTGTGAAAGCAGCAGCGGAGACTGGGAGGGGAGGTGCCAGGACGTGAGGAAGAATTAGCTCAGCTGATATTGGAAGGTTGCGGTCAGTCTGTGGATTGTGTGATTCTAGAGCAGAGCTCCGTGGCCTAGTTGGAGCATGGCCGGTTGAGTTGGTACAGGGTGTTATGGGTTGAATTGTGGCCCTCAGATTTATACATTGAAGTCCTAACCCCCAGATACCAGAATGTGACCTTATTTGGAAATAAGGTCCTTGAAGACATAATTAGGTTGAGGTCATTACGGCTCTAATCCATTGTGACTATGTCTCTACAAAGATGGGAAATTTAGGCACAGACATGGGCACACAGGGAGAAGGCCATGTGAAGATGAAGGCAGAAATCTGGGTGATGATTCTGTAAGCCACGGGCTGCCAGAGATTACCAGTGAGCCAGCAGCGGCTGGGACAGAGGCCATGGGACAGATTGTCCTTCACAGCCCTCAGAAGAAACCAGCCCTGTGGACATCTTGACCTTGGATTTTGGACCTCCAGAACTGTTGTAGATAGCCAGTCTGTAGTATTTTGTTATGGCAGCCCTAACAACCTGATACACAAGGGATAAGGTGATTTTTTTTGTTCTTTTCATTTCCCCCCTTTCAAGTGGTTGTGAAGGACTTAAGACAAACATTTTAAGAGTACATTCTGAAAGCATTATGAAAGAGATAGCTCAAGGAGTCCAGGGTGGGTAGGGAAAGAAGGTAAAATGAGAGAGGACATCTAGAAAAAGGAAAGACTAAGGTATCCGGTGCTGAAATGTTCTTCCAGCTCTTACAGTTGTAATTGTGAGTAGCTTATAGAATCTGTTTCTCTGAACAGTTCAGGCATCTTCAGTAGGTTCCTGCAAAGGTTAATCTTAGCCTCCAGGTTCTTGCTGAAGTTATCAACGTGTTACTCCTCAAATTAGAGCTGCCGCTTAGATCACAGCCAGGGTATTTGCAAATAATCGTATCTTGTTAGGCATTGGCTTACATTTACATATGATAGCCACAGATCTGAATCTGTTCTTAGAGGGACTTTCAAGTTGTCTGAGCTGTGGAGTCTTCAAAGGGCTGTCTGACTCGTGTGGATTTAATGGGCTATTTGCCCCGTGATTCAGCATTTCCTAGGCTCCAGCACTCAGAGAATTTGCTCATTAGCTTCGAGAGACAGCTTTTTAATGGAATAAAATAAGGGGGAAAGTGGGTTGTGGTTTCAAAAGCTACTGTGATTAAAATCCTATGGACAGCTGCTGTTCAGTGCGGTGTCACCCAGTGTGAATGAAAAAGTGCCCGCTGTCAGAAAGCCATTGGGCTGTAAATTCTGTTTACTGTACAACTGGCTGCTTTCTGCCGAGTTTAAAGTTTCTGGAAGAGTGCCTCAGTAGACCGCATTGGGCAAAACCAACTTTTTGAAGAAATAACTTTTTATCGAAGAAAATTTGGAAAATGTATGAAAATAATTATCTTTGTAAAAAGTAGATGATCTCTTGAGTTTATCATTGAGGGCGTCTATCCATCTGGTCTGTTATTTCCCCCATGCATACATATCCGTGCATACATTTACTGAATTGGAGTCCTACCATGATACAGTTTTGAAGCTCGCTTTAGTTAATGTTACATCCTCACCACACTCCCGTGCCGCGGAAACAGTACTTCTGTGGTGACCTGTGTTCCATTATCATCATTTATTTAATCCCTCTCTTTGGCAATTTAGGTTGATTCTAGATTTTTGCTATTGCACATGATCTAATGTACATCTTTCAATGTATAATTTTTTAAAAAGATTTGGGCCTCTGGGGATTGCATTAGAATCTCTTGAAGGTCAGCCAGGGGTGTAGAGGGCTTTTGACTACAGTCCCTCTGGCTAACTCCTTTGAGCGTTAAATGCAGGGTCCCTTGGGAGGGAGGGCACTGCCTGATTCTCCCTCACACATCCCCTGGAGGGGTTTTATACATAGAGCTGCACTCGGGAGATGGATGCCCAGGGCTTGGGCTTAAGTGCAAATCGCGATTTGTGTAATACGGTGGGGGCCTCAGAAGCTGGATTGCCTCCTCTCTAATGAGTTAAGGCTGTGACTCACAGGAGGTGCGGGTTATAGCGGATGACTTTTCTTTTTATCCCCCCTCCCATCCTCTTGGATTCCTTATGATGGAAAATTCATAAACTGTTCTCGGTGACAGTTGTGCAAAATGAAAAGCTCTGTGAATGTGTGGAGAATAGATTATCCTGACTGCTGTTAAGCATTTGACAAATTGGGAGTTTTGTCATACATCAGAGAACAATGGAGGGAGAATAAGGAACGATGGGAATCATATAAATACAACACACCTGACGGCCCCCCGGCATCATTTGTCTTCCTGTGTGGTGGGGAGGGCAGGGAGAGTGGGGGGATGGGCAGGCGGTGGGCAGGCCACTGGCCTCCCTGGGGCTGTGTGGTGTGCCCCACCACCAAAGTCTGTCTTGGTAAGTGTTTTAGGAGATGCCAGGTGGTTTGGGGTCATGTTCATTAAAATTTCTTGAGCTAGTTGCACCTGGGTGGCTCAGTCAGCTAAGCATCTGACCTCTGCTCAGGTCATGATCTCATAGTTCATTAGTTCAAGCCCCACATCAGGCTCTGTGCTAACAGATCGGAGCCTGGAGCCTGCTTCTGATTCTGTGTCTCCCTCTCTCTGTCCCCCTCCCCCAGTCTGCGGTGTGTGTGTGTGTATGTGTTTGTCAAAAATAAATAAACATAAAAAGATTTTTAAAATTTTACTGTACTAAAGAAAGATTTCCTATGACTCTGACACGGGATGGGGATTCCTGAAGCCACTAGTGGACCAGACAGGAGTCTCATGTATTTTAGATGGAGGATGAAAAGGCCACTGAGTCCCCTGCAGCTTAGCGGAGCTGATTCTGGAAGTCTGCCTAAATGAGGTGGACTGAGCACCTGTGGGGGTTGGGGGGAGGGTGGTAGAGAAGCACATTGGTTTTTTTCCTGGCCTCCTGGGCTCTTACCTACCTTCAACAGAAGGAATGCAGATAGGAGGGAATGGCCAGTCTCTGGACTTAAGTGAGGAAGGACAGTTTGGCTAGAATGTTTGGTTGCTTCTATCACTGAATATCTCAGCAATGAGGCAGATTTGGAGCACAAAGAGAAAGCTGCAGAGAGGGCTATGGGTGGTGGGGTGCATAGCTGGCCTGAGAGGGCTGTCTGGGGCTGCAGGGCCATGGTGGGAGGAGCATTGGGTAGACCTGGAAGCAAATTTTCACTTCCCCTTACCAGCAGTATGACAGGGACTGGGAAGTGAACTGGCCTCTGGGAGACTCAGTTTTGTGATCTGTACACAGGGATGGTGGTCCCTGCCCCGAGAGTAATGTCGTGAAGATTAAGTGGGATAGCGTAAGGAGAGCGTCCACATGCACACTGATGGCTCTGATGAGAAAGACAGATACAAACGTGTTGGAGGAACTGGAGACCTCATATATACTGGCGGGACACATTTCAAATGGTGCAGCTACTTTGGAAAACAGTTTCCAAGTTCCTTGGAAGGTTAAATGTAGGGTTACCGTGTGACCCAGCAATTCTCCTATGTGTATACACAAAAGAAATGAAAACATGTCCACAGAAAAACTTGTACCTGAATGTTCATAACAGTATTAGTGACAGTAGCACCAAAGCAAAAACAACCCCTATGTCCACCAGCTGATGAATAAGTAAAATAAATAAATAAATAAATGTATATATACATACATATACGTATATATATGTGTGTATGTATATATATACACACAGAAATAACTGTTATTTAAAATGAATGAAATTCTGATACATGCAGCAACGTGGATGAACCTTGAAAACATGCTAAAGTGAAGATCAAGTCACAAAAGACCATCTATCATAAGATTGCATTCATTCGGAATGTCCAGAATACACAAATCTGTAGAGACACAAAGTGGACTCATGGTTGCTTAGGGCTGGGGGAGTTGGGGGGAACCAGAGAGGTGACTGCCAAAGTGTATGGGGGTTCTCTTTGGGTGACAAGGTTCTACAACTGATTGTGATTATGGGTGCCCAACTCTGAGAAAGTATGAAAAATCATTGAATTGTACACTTTGAATTGTAGAATATGTTAATTATATTTCAATAAATGTGTTCCCCCCACGCCCCTTCCCCACACACACACAAAAGAAGGAGCAGAAGAAAAATACCTGGTGCACAGCAGGTAACTTAGGGGAGCAATAGTTAGTAAGCCCTTTCCTGTCTCACAGACCAGTTTGGGAAAGTTGGCAGGGCCTCAGTTCTCCACTTTTCAAATTCAAGTCTTCGTGTTACACTAGTTAAAATCTCTGCCCTCCAAAAAGAGACACTGGGCCTTCATTTGAGTCAAAGGTGTCACTGGGGACCACTCTCTCTGTGGAATCAATGTGTTCCAGGAAATCTGGGGGTACAGGCTGAAATCCCAGTTTCTATCAGTTGGATCCCTTTTTGATGCCTCCAGAAAGCACTCTTACTTATCTAAATGCCTGCATTGAATCTGTATACCATGGTGCAAAAAAGCTGTTGAAAAAAAAAAAAAAAGCTATTGTGCTAGAGAAAGAAAGAGGTTCTTCCCGCTGTCTAACTCAGGTCTTCCTGTTGTAATCGAAGTCCGCTTCCCACAGCCCATTGGAATCCTGGCATCTGTTGAGGCTTGGATGCCTGGAGTCAAATGGAATAAATGCCTCTTTGGAGAACAGCTCCTGGAGGCCACTGCACATTTGTCACATGTCAGTGGGATCTGCATGTGGATGTGAAATGTATATTTAAAAATGTGCACACACTCGGCTGCACACGCATCCTGCTCCAAATGTGTTTATCCAATTGCCCATCAGAGACCTGCCCTGGGGGGCTGAGCCGACCCTCTCACCTTTGCCTGCCAACCCACAGCTCACCCCACCCTGCATCTGTAAGACCCCCTGGCCTCCCTTGCTCCTTTCCCTCTCCCTAGGGGGAGGGTGACTGGAAGGTTCTGCTTTGCAGTGGGTTACCCGTCTCTGAAGATGGATTTCTTACCTTGATAGAAACTGGTGGCTCCAGCCCCCATTGGCATCCGGCAGTTGAAGAGAACAGAGTGAGCACTGGATTTGGAGTCACTAGTCTCCTTTTTGAACACTGGCAGTGTCACTCAGTGGCCCCCTGGCACAGGTTATGTCAAGTGACCTCTCGGTCTCGGATTCCTCTTTGGTAAAATAAAGGCGCGGACCTGGGTTTCTCAAGGATCCTGTAATTTGGAGAACCTCTTTCTCTCACGCTTCAGGAGAGTAAGAACACCACTATTCAAGTACTGGAGTGTTCTAAATTACCTCCCCCATGGGGACTGGAGGCAGGCATCTGGTCTGGAACTGTGATACTCAATTCTCAGGTCTGGTACCAGACTCTGACATCTTTCCCTATGGTGGTTTTAAAACATGGCCCCAAGTTCTCTGGTGTTCCTCCCATTGGAACTAGTTTCTGTTCCCTTCCTTGGAATCTGGGTGTACCTGTGACTGCTCCTCCCCCTTGAGAAAAGCAGGGATGAGGTAACTTTTGAGGGTGATCTCTTGGGACCCTCGTCCTTCTGGAGACACTCTTGCTCAGAACTTCCCCTTTCTGCAAAGAGAAGCCCAGATGACATAGTAAGGCTACAGTTCAGTGCTACTAGGTGACCTCTTTGGCTGAGCTGACTTTCAGCTGGCTCAGCCCAGGCACCAGAGATGTGAGCGAAGAAGGTTGGAGACACATTCTTCCTGCTCCAACCCTCAGCCATGCAAGTCTCCTCTGGCTGTTCCAGACTAACCAGTTGATGATGTTCCAGACATTATAGAGCAGAGCAAGACATCCCTGCTGCACCCTGCCCCAATTCCTGACGGACAGAATCCATGAGCATAGTAAGCTGTTTGATGCTACTGTGCTTTAGAATGTTTACTCTTGCTAGGGACTGAGTGTAACCCCCAATATGATGATGTTCAGAGGTGGGGCTTTAACGAGGTAATCAGGTTTAGATGAGGTCATCAGGATGAGTCCCCAGGAAGGGATTAGTGCCCTTACAAGAAGAGGAAGAGAGATCTGTGCGTGCACTGAGGCAAGGCCATGTGGGCCCACAGTGAGCAGTTAGCTGTCCAAACGCCGGGGAAAGAGTCCTCACCAGAGCCCGACCATGCTGGCACCCTGATCTGGATGCCAGCCTCAAAAATGATGACAAAATAAACGTCTGCTGTTTAAGCCACCTAGCCTGTGGTATTTTGTTCTAGCAGCCAGAATGGACCATGGCAGCTATGTAACAATAGGAAACTGGAATATACCATCTGAGCTCTGATGTTTGCCACCTGGTCCCTTGGTCACTTCGAGCATGGTCTACAACGTATGAACTGGTTATGCAGATACACTCCCAGGAGGAAAATCTTAGTTTCACACGAGAAGTCACTGTAAGGGTGATCTTTCTAGGGCAAGGGTCAGACCAAGAGCGAGAGAGATGGAGTCTAGCGGGGATGGTGTAGAGAGACGTTCAGGAGCAAAGACACAGAGCTCTCTGGAAAGACTTAAGCCCCAGCCCCCATCTTCCTTCCCCAGCCTACACTGTGGGAAACAGCCCAGCATTGTGTATCCCCAGACGGAGTCTCCTTTCCTCCCACCCTGCACCAAATCAAAGCTATTATCCAAGGACAATGGGGGGACTATGGTCTTTTTCATCTGCAGTGGAGAGGAAAGCTGACAACATGGGTATTTATATCATGCTCTGGCTTTCCAGGGGCCTCATATTCGTTAATGAATTAATCCTTCTTAACAACAGTCCCTTTATTAGGTTGGCATCATGATGCATGTTCATCAGACAAGGGGACTGAGGCAGTGGCTAAGGCTGCTTATGATACATGGGGCTCTACAGCTGGGGCCATTGAGGACTCGCTCATTCCAGAGGCACATGAGGCCATCAGGTGCCAAAAGCATAGTTTGGGACTTGGGAGTCCGGGATTTGGGTATGAGTCTACCTTCGGTATAGCCCTTGGATAGACAGCTTTACTGCCAAGTCTCAGTTTCTTCTTCTGTAAAATGAGTGGAGATAGTAATCCCACCAGGGTATAGGGTTTTCACCACGAGAGGGGGAGGCATGTGAAGATGCCCTGCCAGCTGTGGCACATCCCACACACATTCATTGTCATTGCTTCCAGGTACAAGTGAAGATGCTACAATTAGCATCAGCACCTGCACCAAGGGTGAGGGTCTGCAGGGCAGAGTGAGGACCGGCCCCTCCAATCCTCCAGGCTTGTGATGATGACGAGGACTCAGCAGCAAAAGCAAGCACTTACAGATCCCGCCGCCCAAGCTCAGGTCTCCCTACTTTCCCTGATCCACGTCACTTACCCCTTTCTCCACCTCCAGCACCCTCATGCTCTTCACCCTCATACACCCATAATCTCTCTCATTCGGGTTTTACTTATTTTATCTTATTTTTGTGTGTTCAGGAAGTGTTTTCTTGTTGCTCCAAGTGTAAGAGTTGTCATTAACGAGTGGTAAAAAATCCACGGTTCAAGGTGGCCTCTCTCAAAGTTCTGCTCAGATCGAGTCTCAGCGTAGGCAGACAAAACAATATATGTCTGTCCAGTCTGGACATTCATCCCACCCATGGTTGGTGGCTCAGTTATAACCTTCAATTCCAAGATCTGACTTTTACATAAAGGCTGCTCAGAGCTACTTTTTTTTTCCCCTTCCCATTTTTAAAAAAAAATTTGGGTAAAATACATATAACATAAAATTTACTGTATTCGCTGCTTTTAAATGTAGAGTTCAGCACCGTCAACTCCATTGATGTTGTTACTCCTCCATCTGCAGAACTCTTGTCATTTTGCAAAACTGAAACTCTGTAGTCTGTAAACAACAACTCCTCATTCTGCTTCCCTTCTACTGTCTGCTTCTGTGAATTTTCCTGTTCTGGGGACTTCACACAAGCAGCACACTGCACTGTTCATTCTTTTCTAACTAGCTTGTTTGACTTAATGCCCTCATGGTTTCTCCATATCGTAGCCTGTGTCACAATTTTCTTTCCTTTTTTAAGGCCGAATAATATTCCACGGTATGGATATACCACATTTGCTTATCATTCATTATCAACACTCAGGTTCCTCTCTCCGGATGATGCTATGAACCTGGGTGTGCCCTGGGCCACTTTTAATTCAGAGTGACTGGCGCCATCTGATGGAAATGCGGTGCCAACCAAACACGGCTTCTCCACGGAGGACACTGCACGGGAGAAAAGGTGGCCTCTTTTTGTGCTGTGATGACACTTGGCTTTCACGCTTTGGTGTTTCTCAATCTTTTTAAGAGCATTGACTCCCTTCTGCCGGGAGCCTTTAAAAATGTTTTTCCTTGATTCCCTATCAATATTAGTGTGCTGTTATATGTATCTGCACTTCACATATAGAAAGAGTAAGATTTTTTTCACCCCCAGGAGCCCATCTTTGCCCTTTTAGGGGCACTCATTCCCACTGGAAACACGGTCTGTTCAACTGACTGCCCTACTCGGGGGTTGGGAAGAGAAGCAGCCACCCTCGGGTTCCTCCAGAAGCTCTGCTACTCCCGTCAACTCCTTTTCTACACATTCCTGTTAATCCTTTTAGATGGAGTAGAACAAAAAGCGATAGCTTAGCGACCTGCCAGCTGTGGCATAGTGTTGTCCACTATGGTAGCCAGTGGCCACTCCAATTCAAATCAGCATGAAATAAAACTAAATCTTCAGTTCCCAGTCATAGGGGCACATTTCAAGGACTGAGTAGCTTTATGTGACTGGTGGTTACAGTATGGGGCAGCACAGGTCTACAAGATGCCCATCATTAACATGCAGTTCTGCTGGACAGATGGCTCATACACTTGGTGGCTGGACGGATCACAAGCTCATGAACATCCTGTGTGTTGGAGGGTTCTGGCACCCCTGGGGATCATCCTCTTCTGAGCTACTTGAACTTTCTTTGTGGCAAAATCAACATAGATCTATGAATGTTTGACATTCTCCCTTCTAACTGCCTTCCTGTGTCCAAGTGTCACTGTATTGACCCTGCATCTGAAATCAGGCAGACCTGGTGGGGATCCCAGCTCGAATTTCTTAACTTTGGGCAAGTTCCTTAGCTTTTTGGCTCCTCTTTTTCATCATTTGTAATTTGGGGGTCGTGCTTTCTATATCACAGATGTATCAACCAGAAGGCATAATGTGTATGGCTCCCTCATTTCCCCAGGGACTGGCACATAGCAGGTGCTCAGTAAATGTTGGCTGGGTAAATGATTATTGAATTGTTTGTTTCCTTTGCTGAAATACAGCAAGCCTGAAGCCTCCGTTTTTTTTCCATCCTGATTCTCTTGCTCTTCGATTGACTGTGCTGATGTCCCCACTCTGCAGGGACACATCCCAATCATGTCAGTGCTGGTAGTCTGAGATTGGATCTAGTGGGACAGCTGTATTTATCACTGGGTGGAAGGGGTCCCTCGGAGGTAGTGGTATGGTGGGGGAGGGTCTCAGAGTCAGGGAAAATCAGGTCCCAGAGAAGAGCCAAGGCGACTCACATTGTGGTCTGAGTCAGCCCTTCTCAAACTTCAGTGTGCTCAGAGAACCCTGTGGAGCCTGTTCAGTGTAGACTGATTCTGTAGGTCTGGGGTGAGCCTGAACTCTGCATTCCTAATGCTAGTTGCTGCAGTTGTGGGTAGCCTACCAACCACACGTTGAATGACAGGCATCTGAGGACCCACTTACACTGGGGATCTGGGTCATGTGGAGATTCGTGACTCTTGGACCACATCTATAGAATCAGACTCCCGGGGGGCAGGGCCTCAGAACCTGGACAATGCGCATGTTTTCCAGTTTATTCTCATTCATCCTGGAGCCTGAGAACTCCTGATCCCTGGACTGATACAGGAGGTGCTGAGCGCCTAGAGGAGGGGAGAGACCCCTTTCCTGGAGTCCATGCACCTCCCCAGAACAGCTCCTCCGTGGGTGCTTCCTGTACCGGGAAGTCGAAGTCAGTGTTTGCTCCACTCCTCTGTGCCAGTTTCTGAAAGCCTCAACCCTTTATGTCAATCTTCACAAACCTTACCTGGAACACTCTTTGCTCTAAGGTCTGAAGCATATTTGGATAAGACAGTGAGACATTTGCAAAAACGGAGGTTGAGAATCAATGGTTTGGGCTCAGGGTTTAGTGCAACCATGATTACTCATCTAGCCCTTGACCTTTCTGCAGAGATGTCTGAGAAGTGAGTAAATTAACACCAGTGTGTTTGGGCAGGGAGGGCGGGGGTTGGGGGGGAAGGGGGGGGCGGCGGTGACAAGAGCCTGATGAGCAAAACTGGGCCTGGGAGGTCAGCTGTCCTTAGGTCTCACCTGGGCTTCGATTCTCTTTGCCTGCCCCCACTGCAGGCTGTGTCCTGAGGGTCAGCCTTGGCCTGAGGCGGAAAGTGGCTGGAACCCCACCCCAAGAACGGATTCAGCCCTGGGGCCTAGCTCTGACCACTGGCTCCAGAGCAGGTGGAAAGGGATTCTTTTTTGTTTTTTTTTTTCCAGCTTCATTGAGGTATAATTGACAAATAAATTATAATATATTTAAAGTGTTCATTATGATGTTTTGATATACGTACACTGTGAAAGGATTGTCTCTGCGATAATCTAATGTATCATCTCACATATTTACTTTAAAAAAATTTTTTTTAATGCTTTTATTTATTTTTGAAGGAGAGAGAGAGACAGAGCATGAGCTGGGGAGGAACAGAGAGAGAGAGAGAGAGAGAGACACACAGAATCCGAAGCAGATTAACTGTGAGATCCATTAACTGTGAGATCATGACCTGAGCCGAAGTCAGAAGCTCAACCGACTGAGCCACCCAGGCACCCCTCACATATTTACTTTTTAAAATTATTTTGGTGAGAGCGCTTAAATTTTACTCTCCAAGCAAATTTCAATCACACAATACAGCTTTACCAACAGTTACTGTGGTATGAGTTAGATCCTTAGGCTTTATTTTACAACTGAAAGTTTGTATCTTTTACCAACCTCTCCCTATTTTCCCCCAGCCCCTGACCATAACCATTTCTACTCTCTGTTTCTATGAGTTCAACTTTCTAATTAAAAACAAATTTTTTTTTAAAGTCCCATTTATAAGTGAGTTCGCGTAGTAGTTGTTTTTCTTTGTCTGGCTTCTTTCACTTAGCATAATATCCTCCAGCTCCACCCACGTTGTTGCAAATGGCAGCATTTCCTTCTTTATTAAGGCTGAATAATATTCCATTATGTATCTCTCTCATATTTTCTTTATCCATTCTACCTGTCTACAGACACTTAGGTTGTTTCCATTTGTTGGCTGTTGTGAATACTGCAGTGAAATGAGAATACAGATATTTCTTTGAGACAATGATTTCATTTCCTTTGATGTATTTCCAGAAGTGGGATTTGTAGCTTGTATGGTAGTTCTTTTTTAACTTCTTAGAGAAACTCCATAATATTTTCCATAGTGGCTGTACCAATTTATAAACCTATCAATAGTGCAAGAGGGTTCCCTTTTCCCCATCCTTTGCTAAGTGTTGTCATTTTGATAATAGCCATTCTAGTAGGTGTGAGGTCATATCTCATTGTGGTTTTGATTTTCATTTCCTCGATGATTAGTGATGTTGAATGCCTTTTCATGTACCTATTGGCCATTTGTATATCTTCTTTGGAAAAATGCCTGTTCAGATCCTGTGCCCATCCTTTAATTGGGTTATGTGGGTAATTTGCTACTGAGTTCCATGAGTTCATAACTGGATTCCTTTTTTGTTTTTTAACGTTTTATTTATTTTTGAGACAGAGAGAGACAGAGCATGAACGGGGGAGGGGCAGAGAGAGAGGGAGACACAGAATCGGAAGCAGGCTCCAGGCTCTGAGCCATCAGCCCAGAGCCCGACGCGGGGCTTGAACTCACGGACCACGAGATCGTGACCTGAGCTGAAGTCGGCCGCTTAACTGACTGAGCCACCCAGGCGCCCCAATAACTGGATTCTTAATGGACTCCTTAGGCCTCTGTCTAGACCTATGCCTTACATGAGCCTCGGTGCCAGGCGCTCTAAGATGCTCTTTCTTCCTTGACCTTGACTGTCTTCCAGCTGGCCAGGAGCCCCATAGCCGGTGTCTGACACTCCTGCTGAGAGGTTGCCTGTTATGAACAGCACAAACCCCTGGTCTAGGTTGCCTGAAGTGGCAGCTTCCTTCTCAGTGCTCGCTGACCCTCAGGAGGAGCCTAGGTGAACTGCCATGTCGTTCCCCCAGCCACAGCAGTGCAGGCATGGCAGGCAACTCATGATGCAGTTAGGGAGCTCAGTGACGTGATGGTACTAAAGGAGGTTTAGTCACAGCCACTCAGCTAAGCATTCCTGGGAGAAAAAGAAGGGTGGAGCCCTCGTGTCCCCCCCAGCCTCTTCCTCACCTCCTTTTCCTTCTCACATGTGGAGAAGAGGAGCTGCTGTTTCCTGGAGGGCTTCATCTGGGAGACTGGACTTTGTGACCTTTATGTGTCCTTGTGACTCTGAGCATATGGGATCCTTTATAGCATGTGTGTACTGCAGACGTTTTTCCAAACCGGCTGCTGGAGTAGGGGTGCGGGCAGACCAGACCTTGCAGGTGGAAGAGGAGAAGGGGTGTGTTGTAAGACACCAGTTAAGGGAAAACACGGGCAGATGGGAGGTGGAGTTCAGTTTCTGTGTATTTGCTTGTCAGGGTTTTGTTTTTCACTCAGTGCATCTTAAATTTTCTGCAGCAACCTAGGTGTGTCGGTACACTTCTACCCCTCTTTGGTGGCTGGGAAACTTTGGTGTTTGTGAGTCATATGAGGAAGAGAAATGGTCTGGCTTTCAGGACCTTAGGAGAGTTCACTGGCCCTGATGGGTGCCTTGACCCAGAGGACTGGGGGCTCGAACGTCTCCACCTTCCTCCTAGTGGATGTATGCATAAGACAAGCATGAGAATGAGAGAACCTCCTTCCAGCATGTTCTCCCAAGTCTTACCATTCCACCACTGTAACCACCCACATTGGTGGTGGCTTGAAAAGAACATTCTTGGGAGATGAAAGAGAAAGAAGCCTGCTACTAAGGCATTCTCCTGGAATATTATTGACTCATTTTTTATGAGATTTAAACCTAAATCATACTATTTTGAGGATCCAGATGAACCAGATTCCCCATTTTTAGAAGGGTGGCTTAGCCTCTCCATTTCAGGCCCAACATTAATGATGTTATCAAAATAACAGATGACTATCAAAATTGGGCATACCCTGCGTATTAACTGGGAGAAAGGGGAAGATACAATATTATAAAATGTGTGGGTTCTCACCAGATGACTGTTTAAAAGACCAGAAAATGCAGAGGCGGGAGGAGAATGGGGGAGACAGATCAACTAGAACGTTGTTGACTCATGGCCATCCAATTTCAGCAGGAAGTACTGACTCGGCCCCACGTGCACCTGAGGCCTCCTGCAGCCCAGGCATCCCTTGTGTTGGATAGCTAAGCATTGCTTGCACACACTTGGGTCCTGTTTCCTTACTTTTTGGTTTATTCATGTGGCAATCCCTTATTGTTTGATTTGCTTTTGCAAGTATGCTTTTACAGTTAGACAAAGGAAGAAGGAAGGAGATGTTGGTTCTGTGGCAGTTGTTGAGTCTGGACTCCCCTTAGGAGCTCTGGGCTGAGAATAGCTGGATTCCCGTGGAGGAGGGGGTCTGGAAGGTGGGTGGGGAGTGATTACTCACCATTGGCTCCGGTTTCCTCTCTCTAAGGCATCTTGGGAAACTCCTCCAGAAATGCCATTCTTCTCCACCTAGTGAGTAAAGGTTTGAAATCTAACAGTTACGTCAATCTCTAGGTTCTGCCTTTAAGTGTATCCTGCTCAACTCCCCTTTTATCCAGTCCCCGCATCTGATCCAGAACAAGCTCTGAAGCATAAACCGGATCATGTCACTCCCCTGCTTAAAATCCCATAGGAATTCTTACTGCGTTAGGAGAAAATCCCAACCCCTCACCGATGGTGGCCCACAGGGCCTAGTATGATTTAGCTGCACCTGCCTCTCGAAACCCATCTCCTTGTCTTGCACTATGCTCCAGCTGGACTGGCCTTATTTCTTTTCCTCAGACTCTTCAAGGTGCTCCTGATTGCATTTGTGTTTCTCTGTGTAGAATGTTCTCCCCACTCCAGATCTTCAGTTGGCTGGCTGATGCATCCTCATTGTGGTCTCCGCTCAGATATCATCTCCCAGGCCAGGCTAAAGCATTCTTCCCTCCGCCATTCCCCGTTACCATCTCTCTGGTGTATCCTATTTATTTTCTTCATTGCACCGATCTCTTGAAACTGTGTATGTGTCATTTGTGGCCTTTACTTTTTAATCTTCTATAACACATCATTAGACAGTAAGCCCCATAAGAACAAGAACTTCTGCAGCGCCCCTTGCAACAGTGCCTGGCACGTGACCGGCCCTTAATAAAGAGTTGTCACGTAAATGTACAACAGACACAAGCGTGCTGTTCTCCAGCTCTGCCTTGGGTCCCTTCACATTCAGCATGTGCAGGACATTTATTGTCTCTGAGGTCTTAAATGTTTGCCAAGGTGCCAAGAAATAAGTATCCGTCCCATTTCACAAATGGAGAAGTCAAGGCTTTAAAGTTGTTGCTCCATCTGCCTATGATCACATAATGAGTAATCTCAGGACAGCTGGGGATGGAGACCAGTTCTAGCCAATTTTAAAACTCCTTGCTCTGTCATCATCTAATAAGTGGTGGTGTTTAGGAGGTGGCCAGGAAGGCTGCCTGGAAGAGGAACATAAGTAACTCTAGGAGAAAGGAATAGCACAGTAGGAAAAATATGTACTCTGGGACCGCCCTGGCTGGGTTCCAAGCCTCGCTGTACCCTCTCTTAACTTTGTGCTGTACCAAATTTCTTAACCTCTCTGTGACTTGGTTCCTCTATCTGTAAAATGGGCATATGAATAGTAACTCCCTCCCAGCGTTGTCAAGAAGGTAAAACGAAAGCCGTTAGACCAGTGTCTGGCATGGGTAAGTGCTGTATCAGAAGAGTTGACTACTCTGATCGTAAATATCATCATCCCGCAGCTCGCCCAGCAGGTTGCAGAATCTCCCTGGGGATCCTTAAGAACAATCTGGTAGCGCATAGGTCTCTTTGGAAACCCCACAGTCTGTCTGTCTGTCTCTGTCTCTGTCTGTCTGTCTCTCTCTCAAGACCTGTGGGGGCTTTGAGAAGCAATCTCTCCATTCTATGTGACTTTGGAGGAGAGTGGTAATGTGCAAGTGCGTCAAAGGAACATAAACTTTAAAAGCAGAGAAGAAAATGGATGAGTTAGTGACACAGAGTTGTGGGAAAAGCCACCCACTAAATTACATTTCTGCGCAAGAAAAGAGCTGCAGACAAAGCAGGAATGAATGACGCTGGGGTGGCAAAGACATCAAGAGGCAGAGCTGGTAAGGAGCTGGGAGCCCTCTATTATTTCTAGCATCAAGGAAAGTGTGCTTTTATTATTCTTTTCATAAGTGGTCTCAACTCATTTTTTTTTTGTTGCTTCTTAGTCACAACTGGTACGGCTGATGTCCTTGCTCCCTGCACTGAATCCAGCGCATACATTGGCCCGACGACTGGTCTAGTTACAGAAAGGGTATTCTGGAGAGGTCCTTGGGAACTGTCTCACCTATACATGCTCATTCACAGATGAGAAAACTAAAGCCATGTTGAAAAGGGACATTTATTTATTCATTATTTCAGCAGTGATTTATAGAACAAGTTTGCAAGGGCCCAAACTAGATGCTGGAGAAAGTTGAGAGGGTTCTGTCTTTCTGAGTAAAGCATATGCAATTAACACCTACAAAAGTCTGTTTAATGGAGGTTAACTTGCAAGGAGCTGAGGCCTGAGAATTTCAAGGCTTGAGTTCCAGTCGAAACCGCCACTTTTCATCTGAACTGGGGTGATTGAGCTTCAGTTCCTCGCTGGGAAAATAGGGAAGATGGTGTCTGGCCTGTGAATTGCACTAGGATTTTACGAGCACCCACATAATCATGACACGTGCCGATGCTTGATGGCCTATAAAGCAATTTGTAGATGATGCTTTTGTACTGAAGGGATGATAATTTGCAAACAGAGAATTGCGGCCACTGGAATAATATAATGGGAAAATGAAAGGGACCGTTGTGGAGGGCAGGTTGCATGTTGGGGAATGGGCAGGGAAGAGCCAGAGGTGGTTCCCAGTCCTTTATTCTAAGGGGTGGTCCTTTGTGCTGTTTAGAGTAAGTAAGAAAAGAGTCCACTATGGGGAGCAGCTCGTTCAACTGGGCAGCAACTACCACTTGCTGGTATCTAACTTTGTGACACCTGTGATGATGGAAGACATGGAGACCTGGCACAGCCTTCTGTGAACCCAAAGTTTTGCAGGAGACGCAGAATTGTAAACAGAAAGGTACACTGTAGTGCCTTGCCAGAGGGACCCCAAACCCACCGTGTTAGAGATGGCTTCCCAGGAGAGATGATGACTCAGGGGGAGTCCTGAAGGCTATGGAGGCTTTGACCAGTTGGGTTACACTAGGAAGGGTGCTTGAGGCTGAGAAGACAACGCAAAGAATGATGTGGCAAGTTCCAGAAACAGGCTGTGGCCTCAACGAGAGTCCTGGACTACAGGTGGACCTGGTGGTGGCAGCCATTTTACAAATAAGTTGAGCACCAGGCAGAACTTGAGCTTGGCGAGGGGATGGTGTTTGTGGGAGCCATCTTGGGATGAATGCTTGGTGGCATCTGATTAGGATCCTTCAATGACAATTGTAATTTTTAGTCGGGATTGGTCGTCTCCTATCATAGCCTGTCTTGGAGGTCACGGACAGCTTTGTGAAGTGTGCAGCCAGTTCTGCATGGAAGGTTTCCAGGGTGGGAGTGCAGATAGCATGCACAATCCTGGGAGGCCAGGTGGAGAACATGCACACTGTGATGGGGAACCATGCAGGTGAGCATCCCCCTGGAAGCAGAAAAGCTGGCCCTTGCTTCCCAGGAAGTTACTCAGCTCATGGGGTGCCTCGTGTTGACCCAGCCCTTCTATCATGCCATTTTTTTCCTCCAGGTTCTGGGGAGTAATAGAATCCTGCGGGGGGTTTGGGGGGGGGGCGGGACTTCATCTTTGAGCAGGGATAGATGGATTTTACGCATGAGGCCTGCATCTGTTAAGTTCCTGTGATTTGCAATGTCAGCCATGTGTATGTGACAGCTAGGAGAGTGACATAAGAGGCCCTTTGTGACAACTCCAGGAATGTCTCCACCTGGATGTCACTCATAGACCTCAAACCCAATGTGTCCAAACTTGAATTCATCATTGCTTTTCCCTCAAAAACGTTTGCTCCTTATTAAGGCTGATATCACCACCATGCCCAAGTCAGACCTTCAGAGTTAGTTGCCTTCGGTGCTTGCCTGCCTTGAACCCCCAGCCCCATATTCCCCCAATTCTGTCCGTTCTGCATCCTGTGTATCTGTCTTGCCATTGTCCTGGTGCTGGGTCCTCATGTCCCACACCCAACAGACTGCACAGCCTGGTACCCTTTGTGTGGCAGGTCCTGTGATGGGTACAGAGGTCACTGAGACAAGGTGCTGATGGAGGAGGCAGCCTTAGTAAAGGGCAGTGTTGAACCCCTAAAGGAATTTTGTGTTCTATGCTGTGGGGCTCGGAGGGTAGAGGCAAGCCCTGACCAGGACCAGCAGAAAAGTGAGAGAGGGTCTTTTGCCTTATTCTTTTCCCTGCCTATAGTTCCTTTCTCACACTTAAAAAACTACCAGGGATTCATTTGAAAAACTATGAAAATATTATTTGTTACATTGAAAATGCAGAAAACAGCTAAAATAGAAGCCTAAAGGTTTCCTATAGTCTCAACCTCTGTCCAGCTACTATTACGATTTTGTGTCTTCTGTAACAAGTTTTCTTCTTCACAGTTATAGCTTACAAAACTTGAGACGCCCTTGGCTATACTATTTTGTACACACTCTTTTTTTTTTTTTTTATGTTTATTTTAGTACTGAGAGAGAGCGTGAGCAGGGGAAGGGCAGAGAGAGAGGTAGACACACAGAATCTGAAGCAGGCTCCAGGCTCTGAGCTGTCAGCACAAAGCCTGACACGGGGCTCGAACCCACGAACCACAAGATCATGACCCAAGCTGAAGTTGGACGCTCAACCAACTGAGCCACCCAGGAGCCCCTGTACACAACTCTTTTTTACCGAAGGGTACCATAGCATTAGAAAGAACAACAGAACTGTTAAAAAAAAAAAAAAAAAAAAAAAAAAAGAAAAGAAAAAAACAGCTCTCTTGTTCTTTCTTGCTAAAAGGAATACATAGCTATTTCACGCAATTTTAAAAGATGAAAACCAGTGTAAAACAAAGACCACCTACTACTCCCATACCTGGAGATAGATGCCTTCTACTAACAGTTGTGTGTATGTTCTTTTAGAAGTTTATGTTCATATAGACAGTTAGATATAAGTATAAATATATGTGTGGTGTGTGTGGGGGTATTATACACCCCCCCCACATATATCTTTAACCTACTTTGCCCACTTAATACCTTATAGCTCTCTTTTTATTTAAATGTGTTTTGAATACTGTGTTATTTTTTAATATCTATAGGATATAACCGTGTATTATAACATCTATATGACCCTAAGTTAATCCAAAGGGAAGTTCCTTTGAGTGATATCCCACATAGATGCATACTAAATTATATGGCTAATCTCATATTTATGGATATTTTAACTTCAGCAGAATGATGAAAAGGTTTGTATGAGCATATATGTGCTACAGTCCACTTATTTCTTTGGTATAAGGTTCCAAAGTGACATTGCTATGACAAAAATTGTGAACATTTTACTTTTGGATCTGTATATGTGGTTGACAGAATTACCACATGATGACCTATGTCTCTATCTAATTAACTTCCCTTGAGTGTGGGTGGGACCTATGATCGCTTCTAACCAGTAGAGTGTGGCAAAGGTGATGATGGGGTTTCGTTCCTGTGATGTTACATTGTATGGCACAAGTGAGGGAATTTTGCAGCTATAATGAAGATATCTAATTAATTTACTTTAAGTTAATCAAAAGAGAGATTATTGAGTGACCTTGACCCAATCAGGTGAGACCTTTTATAGAGGGAGTAGAATTCAGAGGCTGTCTGTCCTGCTGGACTTAAAGAATTAAGCTACCTTGAGTCTATAGCTCCAATGAAATGAATTTTGTCAATAATCATATGAGCTTGTCAAGGACCCTTAGCCTCAGATGAGATCCCAGCCCTGGTATACACTTTCACTTGTAGCCTTGGGAGACCCTGAGCAGAGTAGAGAAACTAAGCCCTGCCTGAACTTCTAACCTACTGCATCTATAAGGTAATAAATGCCTGTTAATACGTGCTGTTTTAAGCTGATAAATTTTTGGTGACTAATTATGTTGCAGTAGAAAACTAATACAGTATAGGAAAAATGCCTCTGACAAATTGTAGACAAACTTACCCTCCCAACCAGTATGAGATATCCCATTTCCAAGACTTTTTGCCAACACTGTGTATTCACAACCTTTTAAATCTTTGCTAATCTAAGATTTAAAAAAAATAGTTTTATTTGTGACCCTCAGTTGCAAATAAGGTTTGCATATTTTCCATACTTTTATTTTAAAAGTCATTTTTAATATATTGCCTCATTGTATCCTTTGCCTATTTTTGAAAACAATTTTATTGGTTTGTGAGAGTTCTTTACATATGCAGAGAAATACAGATCTTGTTTTATCTGTTACAAATGTTGCAAGTACATTTTATTTTTCCAGCTTGACAATTTTGTTTTTATTTCAGATGTTTATGGTATTTGGTGAGGAGTTTTGTCTTTTCTTTTTTCTTTTCTTTCCTTCTCTTCTCTTCTCTTCTCTTCTCTTCTCTTCTCTTTTCTTTATTTTTAGACAGGGAAAGAGAGTGTGGTGCACATGCAAATGTGGGGAGGGGCAGAGGGAGAAGGAGAGAGAGAATCCTATGCAGCTCTGCTCCCAGAGTGAAGCCCAATGTAGGGCTTGATTTCAGGACCCTGAGATCATGATCCAAGCTGAAATCAAGAGTCGGATGATGAACCAACTGAGCCACCTAGGCACCCTGGTGAGGAGGGATTTGAATGTTGTATCATTTTGAGTGTTAGAAAAGCTGTTCTAGTAGTCTGTGTGGAAGATGGATTGACGGAGAGAGAAAAGTGAGGAGGCAGTCACATTGGTTCAGGTGAGTTAATGAAGATGAAGCCTGAACTGCCTTAGGTATTGTAGAGATGAAAAAAAAAAGATCTCAGTTCAGAGACATTTTGGAAATGAAATTCATAAAGTTTGGTGTATTCAGAACTGACTTTTTTATGGATGGGGAATAGAGACTTCTAGATGAAGTAAGTGATGCATGGTCCTGCCTGCATCGGTGGATACAAAGTTCACTGAGGAAGTTTCTCCACCTCAAATCTATACCACCAGAGGCAAATCCCCTGAGACCAAGCAGCACATACCTCCTGTGATCACAGCCCTGCCTTTATTTCCAGTGGGTGGATGAATAAATCATTCCTGGAGGCTCTTCTTCCCTCCCTAAGAAATGAAAACTTCACTCTTTGGTGTGTTTTCTTTGAATCCCTGTCACCAGACAGACTTATGGTTTTGAAGCTAAGCAGATTGGCAGGGATGTTTGCTCAAACAAGGATCTCCTTGGACATGCCTGGCACAGGATAGATTTTGCCTTCAATACCTTGGGCAGCCTTGTCTCCAGGCAGGGGTGGGGGCAGGTGGGAGGAGAGTGTTCAGCCTTGCAGGGAACAAACTTCAGTGAGATGTTAGACATCACATGAAAATTTGCTGGCAGGAACAGAGAAGGTAGACTCATCTATTTCTAGACTCTAGAAGATTCCTCACACCATCCAAAATAAATTCTGTAATGGCAGAAATGAAGATCTGAGAGACGGTTGAAGCATGCTTGGGGTCTCCCAGTGGTGGGAGTAGAGGGGAGACACCAGGGTAACAAAGCTGAGGTCCTGAAAGCCTTCTGACACTACTGAGCTCAGATGTGGGTTATTCAAACCCTCAATTGGTCCCTCGGTTCGTTTAATGCAGAGATTCTCCACCGAGGGCCATTTTGCCCCTGCCCACCCAGGGGATGTTTGACAGTATCTGGAGACGTTGAAGTTGTCACAACTGCGAGGCTGCTATTGGCATCTAGTGGGTACAGGCCAGGGATGCTTCTAAACATCCACAATGCACAGGACAGTCCCCTACAACAAAGAATTATCTGGCCCCAAATGTCACTTGTGCTGAGGTTGAGAAACCCTGTGAACAGCTGACCTCCCCCAATCCTTTACATTTTTCCCTGGGGTCTCTTCTGGGTACTGCTTGACCTTGTTGGTGCTGAGGATGGGGTGAGAATGAGGACTCAACACCCCCAGGATCCTGGCCCCAGGCAATTCTGCTCATCCTGCAGCTGGAGAGGATAGATGAACAAGCAAATCCATTTGTGAAGAAAGCAGGATCTTTCCTCTCAAGCTCCAAGTCTGACATTTATAAACATTCACTACCATCTGGCAGGGTTCCCACGTCCTCTGCCAACCCACAGAAGTACTGACATCAACTTTGATTCTGGTGATCCATTCACTTTGCCCGATTGAAGCACCGCGTCTGTCAGACGAGGTCAGCTGTGGGAGGAGGGAGGAGGCTGGAGTTTTGAAATTCTGGAAGTAGATAAATATTCGATATATCTTTGCAGAAGCTGGACAGTCTATACATGAGTCAGAACAGACTGTTTGGATCCTCAAGTCTTGGGACGGTGTTCCTCTAAAGCAATCCAGAGACCAGGTGAAACCGAAATAAATTAGCATGAAGTGCTATCTGCATCTCAAGCCTGATATCACTTCCCTACATTTACATGTCAACAGGTGTGTACTCTACGTACATGTTAAGGATTTTTTTAAAAGAGATTCCTCATGGAACAAGGTGGTGGTGTTGTTTTTTAAATGTTGGCAGCATTTTTTTTTCTGTCCCAAGAGGTAAAGAACAAACATTACAAGGAATAAATATTGGCCCTAAACTGTCACTCACAAAGGATACCAATGCCTGCGTTCTGTTCCTGTGAGCCAATTTGACAGAAAAAAAGTGTTTCTTGTGTGTCTCGAATCTGTTTCTCAGAAACGGTGCCGGGGGGACAGAATCTGGACTGACAGCAGCAAATAGGATTTGCATGGAGGTACTGTCTCCAGCCCACAATCCCGAGAGGGTTCTCATCATCGTCATTCTTAATCCCCCTTGGCAGAAGCCACCTCCTGTCTCTCACTCCCCTCCCTTAACATCAGTCTCCTGATATTCCTGCTTTGGCTGATCTGTTTCTATGTTGGCTTGTTGTCTAGGACTCTTCCCGCACTCCGGTCAACTCCTGCCTGTTACGGCAATTTCATTAATACTCAAGGCCTCAGCCCACTGAGTCTACAGAGAGCTCCGGAACCTGTGTCTCTAGCCTCAGTCTCTCCCTGAGCCATAGACCTGCCGGCCAGTGAGATGAAAACACATCTCCTCCCAGTAACTGCTGCTTCCAACAAAACGCCACTCCCTGTCCATCCAGTGTCAAGAACCTGGACTGGTGTATGACTTCTCTCTCCCCCATAGGTTAGCAAACAGTCTCAGAGTAGCTTAAAATGTGCCCCTTCAATGTCCTGCTGAGGAGACTACCAGATCCTTCATGCAGTCACTACTGCCATTATGAGCAGCACGGTTGTCATCTTTGCACCTGTCACTCTCTGTTGTCACTTTCACCTTGACGTGAGTCTAAACAGCAACTTCCCACTCCTCACAAGAGCTTAAGTGTGTCAGCAAGTCCTCCAAATCTAGTTTTCACAGACTAGATAGACAAGCTCCCCGGCTCTCCTGAATGGCTCTCAGCCACACGGCATGACATAGGTGTGTGACCCCAGCGTGTAGCACAGGACCCAGGACAACTATGAAGGCAAAGTAGGGTGAGGTACTGGACAGTGACAGGGAGGGTGGACAGGGCAGGCTTCTCTGAGGAGGTGACACAGGAGTCTAAATGAAGAGCACAGCCTCCCTTCCTGATACTTTCAGAGTAGAGCTTCCAGCCCGGAGGTTGTCAGAGGCTGGAGGACCAGTAGGCGAGGAGGGTGGGCAGGGGATGTCTCCCTCCAGCAGTGGCAAGGTAAGCATGTCTCCAGGATCTCGCTCCTCTGGTGATTCTGAAATCCCATGGTCCTCCCGAGGCCCAGGCTGTGTAGAGACTCCTCGGCGGGGTACTGAGGCTCTGATTCTGCCCTGCCTTCCTATGCTTTCGCTGCCATGCTACTTAGTCCAAGACTCCCCCGCTGTTTGGTTCTATCCGTTAATGGCCTCATTGACCCTGTAATATTCTGGTGGCTGAGTTGTTCATATGCAGGAAATTCACCAACCATTTCACTCCACTGGAAATGGAAGAAACATTTGGGGTATTCCTCAATGTCATTTTCGTTTTCAAAGACACAGAGAACTCGAAGCTGCCTTTCAAATCCTTGATTTAAAGTGGCAGGGACTAAAGGCATGGTTAGGTGGAGTCCTCAGAAGCCTCAAGATGGAAACTAGGGAGCTGAGCTGAATGGTAGGAACCCCAGATGCTAGTGTCATAAGGTCAGCGCAAAGGGTAAACTCCCAGGAAATGGACAGGACCTTCAGAGTGGGTGGCTTTTTGTCTTCTGAGCAGGACGCACCTCCACACCTTGTTTTTTCCACCTTGTTCTTAAAATGCCTGCTTAAGGAATCCCCAGCTTTGCCAGATTAAGGGAGGAGCGAGACACAGAAGTACGGGCATTTAGTGGTTCTGTCGCTTGGCCTGAAATCACAGGAGTGTGGCCTGTGACTGAACGTCCTGAAGAGCGACTTGGTGTGCCTGCTTTTTGTTTCCATGCATCTGTGGTAATAGCTCCATCCATCTACGCAATGTGCTCTAAAGGTGGAAGCAAAGAGGAGGAAGAAAAGGCCTTTCCTTTGGGCAGAGACACGTGGGTGGAGATTGCTTACTAAGCCGGTCAGGACCTGGACAGCAGTTGGTCAGGGTGGAAGCCCTGGAAGTCCTGACAGCAATGGTTGCCTGCATATGCAGCTTGGCTTTTTTTTTTTTTTTTTTAATTTATTTAAATTTATTTTTGGGAGAACACAAGTCAGGGAGGGGCAGAGAAAGGGAGACAGAGGATCCAAAGCAGAGGCTCTGTGCTGACGGGGTGATGGCCCAGAGCCCGATGTGGTCCTCAAGCTCACGAACTGCAGGATCACGACCTAGGCCGAAGTTGGCCCCTCAACCCACTGACCGAGCCACCCAGGGGTCCCCTGTGCTTGGCTTTGCACGTGCGTCACTCCCACTGAAACCCACGTGCCGTCTGAAGCACGCTTCTGTTTTACCAACAAGAAAGCTGAGGTTCTGCACGATGCAGCTAGGTTCTGAATATTGGGAGAAGTGAGCCTAGATTCAATGGAACAGGATGAAATCCATAGAAGCGATACCATATTTTAGCTGTTTTCCTGATCTGTGGGCTTGTTTTCATGGTTTTGTGTGGCAATATTGATGACCGTAGTGTCAGCGTACCTGGAAAATAGTGACAGGGTTTTCCAGGATCAGGTAGGGGGCAGTAGGGAAGCATTGGACTTCCCTGCTTCCCCCAACCCAAGAAACACACACACACACACACACAACACCTATTTGTTTGTGTCTTAGGTCACATAACTAGACTCAACAAGAACTTCCATTTTAATCCAGATCTCTGTAAACAGCACCATCCGACATGTCTTATTAAACATCTACTCTCTGCCAGGCCCTCTGATGGGTGGAGGAAGCTATACGTACCTTAGCTTTGCTGAGGAGACGCTGCAGTTCTCAGGTTAACATTGTATTCCTCTTATACTTGGATAGAACTCTGATTTTAGACTTAGCTTATTTAATACGCACACTCCAACTTTCCGTCCGTCTTTCTTTTGGCATTTCATAATTCTTTTGTTACATAGTTAGGTTTATTAATCTTTTGCTTAGTGTTTCTGGCTTTTGAGTAAAGAAATAAGGCTTTAGATGCCCTAAGTTTATGAAAGAATGTCCATGTATTTTCTTTTAGGGTTTCAATGGATTGATTTTTGCGTTTGAATTTTGATCAATTTGATCTTGGTATACAATATGCAATGTGATGCATTTCTAGAAAATCCTCCTTTGGGATTTTTATTATACTAAATCCTTGTGGCACTTGGACCTGCTTGTGGATTGTCTAATGTTCCATTGGTCAGTTGGTCTGCTGGTATGACAATTGATTATTGAGGCTTTATTTTTTCATTTTTTAAAATATTGATTTATTTTTGGGAGACTGCAAATGGGGGAGGGCATGAGAGAGGGGGACAGGGGATTGGAAGTGGGCTGTGTGCTGGCAGACTGACAGCAAAGAGCCTCATGTGGGCTCAAACTCACAAACCTTGAGACCATGACCTGAGCTGAAGTTGGATGCTCAACCCACTGAGCCACCCAGGTGCCTGACTGTTGAGGATTTAATTATTGGCTTTTTGTATGCATTACTCCCATTTAAGGTATTAATTTAAAAAATTGGGAAGGTTTTCCCATAGCTTTTTTTTCTATCTATTCTTGCTACTCTCTTTTCCCAAAATGCCTTAAAATGAATAAAAAGCTGTCTTTTTATCTGATTGGCACAGATTCATTCTCTAGACTCAACTGGAAAAAAAAAACCAAACCTCCTCTGGGGAGCCTTCCCAGAGGCTCAGACTCAGACTGAGTCCTCAGACTTTGTTAGGTTCTCCCAACCCTGGTTTGTTTCCAGAGTACCCTGTGTGTCCCTCTGTCACCTGTTCATATGGCACAGGCTTGTGATTGGCTACTTTTCTGTCTCCTCCACTGGGCTGTGCTCTCCTTGAGGGCGGCTCCTGGTCAGCCTCACTGTTGGATCTTTTTAGCAGAGAGCACAGTGCCTGTTACATGGTAGCTTTGATCCACTCGTCTACTGATACGTAATCAACTACCTGCAACTTGAAGACATAAGACAATAATGTTTATTTTTATTATCTCTTACTGTTTCTGTGAACTGTGATGGGGCTCAGCTAGGTGGCTCTACTTTTGGGGTCCCTTGTGTGGTTCCTCCAGACAGTGGCTCTTAGCCAGGAGCCATGGCTAAGGCTTCTTCACTCACAAGCCTGGTCGTTCATACTGGCTGTCCAGTGGGGGCCTCAGCTGGGGCTCTTGGCTGGAACACCTACTACCTATGGCCTCTTTGTGTGGTCTGTGCTTCCTCACAGCATGGTGGCTGTGCTTTTCAGGAGAAAGAAAGCCTGATGAAACCTGTATCACCTTTTATGACTTGGCTTCAGAAGTCACGTTGAAGCATGCCCATCATACTTTCTTGATTGAGGCAGTCTCAAAGATCCATCCAATTTCAAGAGGAGAGGACATAAACCCCACTCATGGGGAGTGGCAAGGTCACATTGCTGAATATGTGGGATAAGTGATACAGTAATTGCCATCTTTGAAAAATATAATCTGTCACAGTGCTCAATTATTTGTAAATACATGATTTGAGGTCACTGGGATGGTTACATTCCAGGCCCAAATTTGAGCTAGGACTTCTGATTGATTAGCAAGAGAACAGGTGCCTGAGGTGAGTGTGCTCCCTGTTTCCACCTGGGTTGGGTACGCAGCCAAATCGCTGGGTGGTCTTCCCAGTCGGGGAGCAGTTTCAGGAGCTGCATGTGAATGTGTAGTCATGTTAGGTAAAACATTTTGAGTTCTTGATCATAAACTTCCTCTCCCCCATTCAAAGTACTGGGTTATTAGTTTGTTTTTCCTGCTCTACTTTCTGAAGTAAGAGCTTTGAAGAAGATGGGTGTAGGAGAAATGACACATTAAGTATTTCTGCTGAAATGTGGGGTTTCTGCTCAAATGGAAGGTTCTGTGTTTATGACTGGTACACAAATTGAAGAACTGAACTTGTGTGAACACTCAGGTTTATCGTTTTGCTCTCAGAGCCACCTGTCACTAATAGAGAACACTAAAAGGGTTTGAGGAAGCTGTTCCCCTTGGTTCTACCAGGTAAAGATAATTGAGCAGGTAGAGAAAGGCACAAGATGAGAGGAGAGAACTCCCCACTCCCCAGGGAGGATCCTGCTGGGTCTGTCTGATGGTCCCAGGTCCCTAGTATTGAGGGTGGACAGGAGCTGGGAGGAATGGGTGTCACTGCTATTTGTGTCTCAGTGACAGCATTTAACGATCCAGTACAACCTTCTGCCCTGTGAGATGACCCACCTGTAAGAAGGCCTCTGCTGAGACCACCTTTAATAAATGTGACGGTTGTCATAGAACGTAGGGTCTGGATTCAGATGTTGTGGGTTCAAGTCCTGGTTCTACCATTTACTAACACTGCAGTCTGGAGCAGGTGACTTGACTTCTCAGTGCCTTAATTGTCCCAGCTCAGTAACAGAGATAATAATGGTACCTACATGTAGGTGTTATGAGGACTTAAGTAAGGTGTTTAGAACAGTGCCCAGTACATAACGAGCACTTAGTAAATGTTAGCTCTTATTTTCCCTGTTATTGTCATTCTTCTCATTGTCTTTGTTACTCATAAACTGCTCTCCCCAGATCTCTAGACCTGTAAACCATATATGTAATTTTAACTTTGCTAGTAGCCACATTAAAAAAAAACGAAAAAGGTGAAGTTAGTTTTAGTATTTTATTTAACCCAATATACCCCAAATATTGTCATTGCGTTGTATAATCAATATAAAATTATTGATGTATTATGCATTCCTTTGTTCGGACTAAGTCTTTGGTCTCTCATACGATGTGTTCCTGTAGCACATCTCTGTTTTGACTGGTCACATTTCAGGGGCTCAGTGGCCCCATGTCCTTGGTGGCCACCATATTGGACAACAAAGATCTGAGGTTTACGGCATAAATTGAGCAGCAGCTGACAAAATGCCTACTAGGGCAATGAGTACTTACTATGCGCCAGGCACTTTACACGTACCATGTAATTGAATCCTGACCATCTTGCCAGCAGATACTTTGTCCCCCATTTTATAGATAGGGTAAAATAGGATAACTAATTTACCCAAAGTGACCCAGCTAGACAGAAACGGTACTTGAAAGTAGGTCTGTGAGATGGAATCTCCTTCCTGGGGTGAGGTGGTAACTAGAGGCTTGACTTTCTGGTAGTGATACATGAGTGGCATCCAAAGCCAAGGCAGGGCTCTCACAGAAACATTTGTAATGTGTGCCGAGCCTTCTTTGTGACACATTTGAGGAGAGCCAGCTGGGCTTGGTCACAAACAGGCCGTGGACTGAGTGTGGGTCCCAGGTCAGTGCTCAGGATAAATCCAGATTTGGGGGCTGTGTCTGTGACCTAGGTCATGACTCTCTGTAAGGCTGGGATCTGGGTTTAGTCTGTGAACAAGAACTGAGTCTGTGACCAGGATCAGAACTTGATCTGGGCCAGGTCAAAGTTTGACCCAAGGCAGAGGTCAGGGCTCCACTTTGGGTCAAGGTCTAAGCTCATTTTCTGGCCAAGGGGCAGCGTGGTACATGTAGCAAACTCACAGGAGTTCAAACCTTTAAGGTCAATCCTGTATACCAGACACCTGGCCTGGCAGTGCCTTGGGAAAAGCCAGGCCGTTGTCTCTCAGCTGCCTAGTTGTAGGAGTAGAAAACTGGGGAGCGATGCAAATGCTAATTTGGGGACACAGCTGCAGTGAAGGTGAGGGTCTCAGGAGAAGCTGTAACTTCCCTGGGTAATGTTAAAGGCACACGGTGGCCTGCTGCCTCCACCATGTCTACGTTGGATGGGACCAGGATCTATGAAAGAAGATTCTAGTAGCTGTGTTGCATGGAGTGGTTGTGGTGAGGTGAGAAGCAGGAAGGGCAGGCGGATCTCACGGGGTGTCAGCCAGTGCAGCTGGTTTATGGGCTGAATCAGGGCACTGGGACAGCCCAGGGCTTGGCATGCCATTTGCTCCTAAGGACTGAGCTGAGTGGGCGGCACCACCAGCAGGGTCCCAGAAGGTTGTGTTTGTTAAAATGAGTCAAATACCAGACAGTGGGCCACAAGAGGTCACCTCTGGCACAGGTTAAATAAACGATGGTATAGCTATCCAGTGAAATATTATCCAGCTGGAGAAATGAATGGGGAGTAATTTTCAAATATATCGCGAGGACAAAAGCAAAGTGGAAACAGGGTGTATAGTATGTTCTCTTTGTGTAAGGAAACATGGAAATAAAAATGTAAATGCCCAAGGATGCATGTGATACTAATAAAAGTTACTACCCAGAGGTTGCCAAGGAGGGTCTTTTTAACAAGGAGCTGAGCTCAGTTCAGGGACCAAGCCACTCCAAAAACTGATGCTTCTCCTCACACTGGAGGGCTATGGGTCTTCATTCCTGCCACTTAGGTCTCAAGGGGCCACATGGTCATCTGAGTGTGGCTAGGAGTGGGGGAGGAAGGTCAGGTGAAGGAGCCCTACCTTTGAGAGCCAAGTAAATCCTCACCTACTGGTTGCTATCTCTTTGTGGTCTCCTCCCCACAGCAAGCTTTGTGGACCTGACCATTAAACTGCTTGCTTTTTATTAGTTTGAACTAAAATCGAAATGATTTTTCAAGAAACCCGAAGCAGTGAACAGTGATAGAACTAAACGTCCATTCACTGCACATAATTCCTCTGGGGTAGAAGAGGCTTGTGTGTGCTGTTGTTGTGTCTGCCAAAAGTCTAAAGCAAACTGTTTCTAAAAAGTATTGTGCATTTATAATGCAGTTTAGGAACGCTTATGTTTTTATTTGACAGATACATATTGCATGAGCGCAACATTGAATGTGTATTTAATCAGGATTTGTAAGGAATCACTGGTAATCCTTTTATGTTTCTTCTTTATATTTCTGTATTATAAACTTGCTTCGCTGCACATACCACAAAAATTACTGAACTAAAAAGATTGACAATACAATTGAACTAAATACCAATAGACATTCTGTATGTGTGTGTGGTTGTATGTGTGCATGTGTGTTGTGTGTGTATGTATTGTAATATGTTACAGATAGAGTAAAAATATAATTTTGGGGACCCCTGAGTGGCTCAGTTGGTGAGTGTCTGACTCTTGATATTGGCTCAGGTCATGATCCCAGTATTGTGGGATTGAGCCCCACATCAGGGTCCACACTGAGCATGCAGCCTGCTTGAGATTCTCTCTCTGTGTCCCTCTACTCTCCCCTGCCTGTTCTGTCTCTCTCACTCACTCTCTCTCAAATAAAATGAAGTTTGATTTTCTTTTGGTGGGGGAGGGATAAATTAGTCAATAAGCTGTGTTGGAGGACTTGGCGACTCTTTGGGGGAAAATTGATTATATCCTCACCTCACACCAAACTCCAAAAAAAAAAAAAAATTTCTCCAGGGGTTACTCTTAAATATTAAAACTGAAATCATAAAACAATTTGAATAATGTATGGGTACATATATAAAAAATCTCATATAGGAAGTTATTTATAATTCCTTGCCTTAGTTTATTCATCTATATAATGAAATAATAAGTATCTTTTTTAAAGGATTTCTGTGGGAATCGAATGAGTAATCTATGTAATATAATGTGATATGAGTAATAGAAGTCTTTAGGAAAGTGCCTGGAACGTGGTAAGCGCTATGTAAGTATTAACTATTGTATCTGTTTCTAAGCATCTCAAATAAAGGAACTAAAATGATAGATATGACTCTAAAATTGTAGAATTTCCAAATGTCAAAAAATAGCATACACAAAATGCAAGTGGCACATTAAAACTCAACCCAGATGACAGAAAAAAATGGGTAAATATTCTATATGTGTAGTTGTTCCAAATCAATGAGAATAAAACTTTCTCTATGTGTAGTTATTCCAGTAAGGGAAAAGAAGTAGATTTCTCAAAGGACATAGGAACCAGGATTTCAATAGGCCAATCACAAAAGAAGACATTCATATGAATTCATTCTTTCAGCGAATATTTACCATGTTCCTGGTATCCACTGGCTCTCCAGGAAGTTGGGGTACAGTAGTGGGTGGAAATAAGCCCCTGCTCACAAGGAACGTACATTGTAAGAGTCAATAAATACATGAACAAGGAGTCCAGTTCAAAAAGAATCAAATGCAAAGTTGAACAAAGAGTGAATCATTTTTTATGTACTCAGCAAATATTTTTGAATTATTTTATCATATCAGTGATGATGCAAGGACATTAGCCCTCTTACACCTTCATAATGGGAGTAGAAACTAGTTCAGAGCAGTCTGTCAGGGATTTTGTCAATAAGTGCTAAAAAATTTTTTAAATGGGTGATTCCTGTAACTCAGAAGTTTAACTCATAGGAAGGTATTCTGAGGAATAATCAGAAATGCATAAAAAGATTTCTATACAAGGACATGTATTCATTGATTCATTCAGTTACAAGTATCTGTTGATAGGGCATGCCTACATGTGTATGTATGTGTGTCCATATACACACTTCTTGAAAAACTTTCAGGCTGGGGAGGGTCAATGTTCAGCCATGACAAGAGTCAGGTGTATCACTCTTTCAGTAGTGATCAAGGTGTCTATTACCCTCTTGCATGGGACAGAGTTCTCCTCAATGTGAGTCCCTTCGAAGTCTTTCCACTGACCATTAAACAGGAACTATGGATTACAGGAGGCAAGCAAGCCATTGCTCAAATGACTAAACAGACTGGATGCCATCGTCATGACCTTAAACCCAGGGTGTATTTGATTTTATAACCATTGTGTTTGAAGCTCTATTAAGAGATGACTGGGTCTCTAAGGTAATGTTTCCATTGTCAAAATCCGACTCAAGATCATCTCTGTGGACCTGGTAGTCAGGGAACTCACAAATAGTCTTATCATCCATTCGTCCAGACCATCAGTGGTACCATATGACTGAAGGTGCCAGGGCAAGGTAGGGAGAGGTAAGCTCTATGTGCTAGATACTCTACTAAGCCCCAGGTTGTAGAGATGGATGAGGTAGTTTCTTTGTTCATAAAGAGTTTGCTATGGAACCAGCTCTGTCATCTCTGTTTTTCTGGCCTGGACCCAAGACCGGTATTTTGTGGTAACCCTATGAATACTTAGGTGAATAGATACCAGAACCATCTTGGTATGAATTTGGGAGGGTGGGGAATCAACTGTGTAGTTCAAATCAGGATTCTGAAAATGAAGTCTGGAAAGTTTCAAAAGCTTTTCATCTGTGTGTATGTCCAGCTCTTTGAGCAAGCTAGCAGTGCTAATTCTATACATTAAACCATCAAAGGGTAGTGGCAGACCATTAAACAAAGGGTAATCACAAACATCCACAGTTACCAGCATTTTGGCCGGGGGGGGGGGGGGGTCTCTCTGAAAACTTTAAAAGTCAACCCCTCTTGATGAATAAATTGCAAAAGATGCCTCTCTTTCCAGTCTAACCCATTCCATAGGAGGATAATGGGTCCCAGCCTAATTTAATTCTAGCCCCATTGGTCCCCTTGACCTACGGCTTTATGTACTGTGCAATCATAGATGGCAGCCCAGGTGCCTTGGATCCTTCTAGGTCATTTGTGTAACCTGCTCTGATCCTGTGTCTGCCCATCTTTGCTCTGGGCAACATGGTTCAGCCACTCCTTCCACCTGTAACCTCAGGGCTCCATTTGGCAGATGTGTGTTTGAGGTTCGTTTTCTGTTTTTATCCCTCAAAGTGTGCACCCCTGACCTTGCCTTCAGGTCCAGCCCTCCCCAAAAAATCTGAAAAAGGCTCTCCACACCCTGGCAAAGGGGAACTGCAGACAGGACCGAGACAGGTGCCTCCTCTCCTCCCTTCTCTCTGCAGAAGAGACCAGATTCAGATGCATCTATGGGGACTAGGGAGGGAGGGCTGAGCTGACACTCTCCCAGCAAAACCACCATTATTATTGTGCTCATCCCTTGGTACTTGGCAAGTAACCCCAAGTTCTGGGTCCACTTGGGAGAATCAAAGTCAGGATCCTGGCCCCTTTGTTCTGTGCTGTTGAACATGCATTTCAGTTATTCCTTTATAGCAGAATTTAAGCTGTTTATTGATTTGGGTGGTAAATTGACCAGTAATGCTCCAGGCAGGAGCCAGAGAGCAGTAAGAATTCTACCACGCCTAGCAGCAGCCCCTCAGCCTCTCAGTTACAGGGTAGTAGCAACTAGAGTGGTGATAAGCATCTTTGCTTTTAGATGTCACTTTCTTTTCCAGTTTTATTGAGAAAGAACTGACACACTTTACCATATAAGTTTAAGGTGTACATGGTAGTTTGATTTACATATATTGTGAAATGATTACCACTATAGGTTCAGTAAACACCCATCTTCTCATATAGATACAAAAAAAGATAAGAAGAAAGGGAAAAAACTTCTTTTTGTCATGAGAACTCTTAGGATCTCCTCTCTTAACTTTCCTGTATATCATACAGCAGTGTTAGCCATAGTCCTCATGTTGTCCATTACATCCCTAGGTTTTATTTATCTTGTAACTGGAAGTTTGTACTCCCACCCCCACCTCTGGTATCTGTGAGTCTGATTTCTTTATGAGTTTGGTTTTTACAAAATTTTCTCATTTATTCATTCATTCATTCATTCATTCATTCATTTTTAGATTCCACATATAAATGAGGTCACACAACATTTGTATTTGTCTGCCTTATTTCACTTAGCATAAACGCCTTCAAGGTTTATCATGTTGTCACAAATGGTAGGATTTCCTTTTTTTGTTGTTGTTACTTATTTTTTGGCTGAATAATATTCCTGTGTGTGTGTGTGTGTGTGTGTGTGTGTGTGTGTGTCACAACTTCTTTATCCATCATCCATCGACAAATACTTAGGTTGTTTCCATGTCTTGGCTATTATAGATAATTTGACATGAATATGGGTTGCATATGTCTTTTCGAGTCAGTGTTTTGTTATGTTTAGTTATATTTCCAGAAGTGGAATTTCTGGATCATATGGTAGTTCCATTTTTAATTTTTTGAGGGTCCTCCATACTGTTTTCTGTAGTGGCTGTACTAATTTACAGTCCCATCACCAGTGCACATAGGTTCCCTTTCTCCAGATCAGTACCAGTGTTCTTTTGTCTTTTGGTGATGGCCATTCTGATAGGTGTGAGGTGATATCTCATGGCGGTTTTAATTTGCATTTCCTTAAAGACAAATGACCTTGAGCATCTTTACCTGTACCTGTTAGCCTTTTGTATGTCTTCTTTGGAGAAATGTCTGTTCAGGTCCTTTGCCTATTTTTTTAGTGAGGTTATTTGAATTTTTTGCTGTTGAATTGTATGAATTCTTTATATGTTTTGGATATATCAGTCCCTTATTAGATATGTGATTTGCACATTTTTTCCCATTCTATAGATTGTCTTTGCACTTTGTTGTTTGTTTCCTTTGCTGTGAAGAAGCTTGTCAGGTTGTTATAGTCCTGATTGTTTATTTTTTTTATTTTACTGATGGTGCTTTAGATGTCCTATCCAAACAAATGATTGCCAAGACCTATGTCAAGGAGTTTTGTTCCTGTGTTTTCTTCCAGGAATTTCATGGATTCAGGTCTTTCATTTAAGTATTTAATCCATTTCAAGTTAGTTTTTGTGAGTGGCGTAAGATATGGGTCCTGTTTCACTCTTTTACATGTGAATACCCAATTTTCCCAGCACCATTTATTGAAGAGACTATCTTTTCTCTTTTGAGTAGTCTTGGTTCCCTTGACAAATATTAGTTGACCATATATTCTTAGGTTTATTTCTGAGCTCTTGATTCTGTTCCATTGGTCTCTGTCCGTATGCTAGTACCATACTGTTTTGATGACTATAGCTTTATAGTATAGCTTGAAATCAAAGTGTGATACTTCCTGCTTTGTTTTTCTTTCTCAGGTTTGTCTTGTTTTGTTTTTTGTTTTGTTGTTGTTGGGTTTTTTTTTTTTTTTTTGGCTGTTTGAGGTCTTTTGTGGTTCCATATAAATTTTAGCAGTGTTTTTTCTACTTGTATAAAAATGCCATTGGAATCTTAGTAGGGATTTTACTGAATCTATAAATGGCTTTAGTTAACACATCTAAAAATATTCTTTCAATTCATGAATGTGGGATACCTATCCATTTATTTGTCTTCTATGTCTTTCAACATTGTTTTGTAGTTTTCAGCATAGAGATCTTTCACTTCCTTAGTTACATTTATTCCTAAGTATTTTATTGCTTTTGATGCTATTATAAATGAGATTTATTTCTTTGTTAGAAATTTCATTGTTAGCTCATCAGAAACATACTGATTTTTGTATGTTAATCTTGTATTTTGCAACTTTAGTGAATTTGTTGATTAGATCAGTTTTTTGTTGTTGAGTCTTTAGGATTTTCTATATATAAAATCATGTCATGTGCAAATAGAGATAATTATACTTCTTCCTTTCCAATTCTAATACCTTTCTCTGTTTTCCTTGCCTGTTGCTCTAGATAGGATTTTCAGTATTAGCTGAATAGGAATGAGAGTGGGCACACTTGTTCCTGATCTCAAAGGAAAAGCTTTCCACTTGTCACCATTGAATATGATGCTGGCTGTGGGGTTGTCATATATGACCTTTACTATGTTGAGATATGTTCCTTCTTTGCCTAATTTGTTCAGGGTTTTTATAATGAAGGAAAGCTGAATTTTGTTGAATGCTTTTTTCTGCCTCTATTGAGATGATCATCTGATTCTTTTATTATATTGATGTGATGTGTCACATTGATTGACTTGTGTATCTAGAACCATCCTTTCATCATAGGGATAAATCCCATGTGATCCTGGTGCATGAGCTTTTTAATGCGCTGCTGACTTTGTTTTGCTAGAATTACCTGAGAATTTTTCATCTTTATTTATCAGGGAATATTAGCCTGAATTTTTCTTTTCTAGTAGCATCCTTTTCTGGTTTTGGCATCAGGATAGCTGACCTTATAGAATGAATTTTGGAGTGTTCTGTCCTCTTTGATTTTTTAGAAGAGTTTAAAAAGAATTGGGGTTTATTTTTCTATAAATGTGTGGTGAAATTCACCAGTGAAGTCATCTGGTCCTGGGCTTTTCTTTATTGGGAGATTTTTGATTACTGATTCAATCTCCTTATTAGTAATTGGTATATTCAAATTTTCTATTTCTTCATGATTCAGTCTTGGTAAGTTGTATGTTTATATTAATTTCTCTGTTTCTTCAGGTTGAACGGTATTTTGGCATATAGTTGTTCAGAGTAATCTCTTGTGAGCCTTTGAGTTTCTGTAGTATCCTTTGTAATGGCTTCTTTTTCAGTTACGATCTTGTTGGTTTGGATCCATTTTCATTTTATCTTTGTTAGTATAGCTAAGAGTTTATCAGTTTTGCTCATCTTTTCAGAAAACCAACTCTCAGTTTGGTCAGTCATTTATTTCTATTGTTTTTTCTGTTCTCTGTATCATTTATCTTTCCTCTAATATTTATTATTCATTTTTCTTCTGCTAACTTTGGGCTCAGTTTATTCCTTTTCTAGTTCCTTAAGAGTTAGGTTGTTTCTTTGGGATATTTCTTCATAATACAGGTATTTATTGCTATGAATTTCCTTCTTAGAACTGATTTTGCTGCATTCCATAAGTTCTGCTATGTTGTGCCTCCATTTTATCTCAAGAAATAATTTTAGGGGTGCCTGGGTGGTCAGTCAGTTGAGCATCCAACTTCAGCTCAGGTCATGGTCTAGCAGTTTGTGAGTTGAAGCTCCATATCGGGCTCATTGCTGTCAGCATAGAGCCTGCTTTGGCTCCTCTGCCCCCCTCTCCTTACCCGCTTGTGCACTGGTGCTCTCAAAATAAACATTAAAAACTTTAAAAAACAGAAACAATTTTATTTCCTCTTTAATTTCTTCTTTGATCCATTAGTTATTCAGGAGAGTTTATATTTCCATGTGTTTGTGAATTTTCCAATATTATTGATTCCTAGTTTCATGTCATTGTGATCAGTGAAGATACTTGGTATGATTTCAGTTTTCTTGAATTTACTAAGACTTGTTTTGTGGCCTAACATATCATTTATCCAGAAACTGTCCCATGTGTGCTTGAGAAGAATGTTCTGTATGTGTCTGTAAAGTCCATTTAGTCTAGTGTTGTTCAACACTATGTGCTGTTGATTGATTCTCTAGATGATCCATCCATTATTGAGAGTAGGGTATTAAAGTCCCCAACTATTACTGTGTTACTGTTTATTTCTCCTTTATCTTTGTTTTTGCTTTATATATTAGGTCCTCTCATGTTGGGCACATAAATATTTACAGTTGTTATATCTTCTTGATATATTGACCCCTTTATCATACATAATGACCTTGTTTGTTTCTTTTTATCATTAAGTTTAAAGAAGTTTAAAGTCTATTTTGTCTTATATAAGTATACTTACCCCTCCTTGCCTTTTTTTTTTTTTTGTTAGTATTTTCTTGAAATGTCTTTTTCTATGCCTTCACTCTCAGTCTCTGTGTATATTTAAGACTAAAGTGAGTCTCTTGGAGGCAGCATATTGTTGGATCTTGTTTTATTATCAATTCAGCCATTCTGTGTCTTTTGATTGGAGAATATAATCCATTTACGTTTAAAGTAATTGTTAAGTCAGGACTCAACTGTTGTCATTTTGCTAATTGTTTTCTGGTCATTTTGTAGATTCACTGTTCCTTGTTTCTTATCCTCTTATCTTTTGTGTGTTTTGATTTCTTTTGGTTTCAGTAAGCCTTGACTTCTTACCAGGTTCTTTTGTGTACTTACTATAAGATTTTCTATTGTGAGGCTTACACAATAGGTTTTAAAATTATAACAACCTATTTGAAGCTGATAACAACTTAACTTCAATAGAATTCATATAGTTTACTCTTTTACTTTTTTTCCCTCTCACATATTAGGGTAAATTGCTGTTATAGTTTCACATATTATTAAATTTTTGATGTTTTATCCATTTAAAGGCAATACAATTGTCTCTACCCAAGAGCTCCTTTTATATTTTTTTCTATTTTTTAATTTTTTAAATATTTATTTATTTATTTTGAGAGAGAGAAAGAAAGCACAAGCAGGAGAAGGGCTGAGAGAGAGAGAGAGACAGAGAATCTCTGCACTGACAGTGCAGAGCCTGATGTGGGGCTTGAACTCACAAACTGTAAGATCATGACCTGAGCTGAAATCAAGAGTCAGATGCTTAACGAACTGAGCCACCCAGGCACCCCTATATTCTCTTTTCAAATATGACTTCCTTCTCTATTCAAATTCCTTTGTTAAGTCTACATATTCAGCCCCTCGTGTTGAATTGGGGATGAGGTACTGATTAGATATGACTTTGTGATTTAACACATTTTCCCTTCCTGTGACTTTAGGCCTCTCTCTTCTTCAGTCACCAATTAGAAGGACCATTCAATTCTGTAAACATTTTTTGAGCACCTAGTAGATGTCTGCCACCATTCTAGGTGGTTGGAAATACATTGATAGACAGACAAATCCTTGCCTTCATGGTTCTTATATTTTGTAAGGGACACAGAAAACAACCAATAGGCGTAATCAATGAATAAATTTTATGATGTACTAGATGGCCTTAAGTACTTTAAGGAAGTGTGCAGCAAAATAAGGGAGATTGAGAATGCTTGTGGTAGAAGTGATTTATAATTTTAAAGAGAGTGGCTAATCTAGGCCTTATTGAAGGTGTCATATATTGACAGACTTGAAGGAGATAAGAAAGATTTAGTCAAATGAATCTTTAAGGGTTGGGGAGAAGAGAGGAGAGAAGACTTTCCAGAATAGGGACAGCCACTGCAAAGACCCTGAGGCAAGAGTATGTTTTTTGTGTTCAAAGAACACAGGGGGACCAGGGGCCAAGTATGTGAGGGGCAGAGTGAGCAAGGAGATGAAGGCAGGGAGGTAACTGGAGACTGGATCATGCAAGGCCTTGAAGCCCATTAAAAGGATTTAGGTTTTTGTTCTGCATGAAATGGGAGCAGTTGACTGGTGTTGAACAGAAGAAGAAGGTGGTTTGCTTGCAAAGTAAAAAGGATTGCTCTGGCTACAGATTTGTGAACAGACTGTAGAAGGTCACTGCAAATCCAGGATCGAGAGGATGGTAAACATCCAGCCAACAGATGGGTTGGTGGATCCGTGGCAGAAGGGAAAGAACAAGAGGAGAGTTAGGCCTGGGCTTCTGGAAGGCTGGAATTGTTGTCAACACAGATGGAGAAGAATGCAGACAGAGCAGGTTCATTGGGGGAAGACCATCAGTTTAGTTGTAGGCATGTGAAGTTTGGAATCTCCCCCAGATATCTACTAGACAACATGAAGCTGTGTAAAAGATACCTTCGGAGTCAAACAGGCCTTATTTGAAATCAGACTTCTGCCACTGGGTAGCTCCGTGACCTTCAGAAAAGTACTAATGTCTCTGAGTCTCAGATTTTATGCTCCTACAGTGGAGACAATTCTCTCTGTATATACTCTACTGGAGATTGAGATGAAGATACAGTAATGGAGTGGGTGTGTCATGGAAGCAAAGTTAGCTGTAGAGGTGAGTCCCTGCTTAGTATATTTCCAGAAACATCAGGGATTGAATCTACTCTTAGCTCATGGGCTCTCCAGGAACTCCCTTCTCCAACTCTGGCTTCAGGTTCCTCCTCTGTAAGATGAAAGTTGACAGGAATAACCTTTCGGGCTTGCCTTGGCACTAAGGTTGCATGAATGTGAGGACTTTGGGTTGGAGGGGCTCTGCCTTCCAACTTGCCAGTATCCTGCCTCACCCTGGGGGTTAACATGCATATGTGTGTGCATGTACACAGAGACACACACATATACTCAGCCTAGCCCAGAGCAGCCCTGCAGATTTTCTTCTGTTTGGACAGATCATGTCTCCCTGGGCATGTCAATGACTGCATCTGGCCAAGCCCTTTTTGATTGGAGGCACACAGATCTCTTTGCTATAGATCTCCTTCCTCTGTGGCCCATAGTCCGGCAGCCTGGTCCTTGCTGGTGGCCACACCAGACAGCCATTTGGCAGTCTATTTGGTATAACCACAGTCGCTGCCAAGGGGATGAACCCGTCACCTCTTTTCAATGGTTCTAATAAAGAGAGGAGGTAAACATCACAAATCTGGAACACCGTCTTATTTATACTGAAAGGTGTTCAGGTCAGGAAACAAGTTTGTTTCCAGTGTCCTAAGATCTGCATGCTTGGCTATCCCTCCATGTGCCTTCTCTCCTCCCTTGGGGGTACCTACACCACCATCTAGGTTGTCCATCTAAGCTCCTTCCTTCCATGAATCCCATTAGACTTACTCATTCACCTCCTCCTGGGAGGTGGTGACCCCCTGATAGCTCTTGTATGGCTCTTTTTGGGGAGTCAATTATTTTAAAACTAGTTGATTTCCTTGCAAACTGCATTATGCTTCTGTGATCCAATTTTGAAAAAAGCCTGATGTTTCCTTTCTGTTATCACAACTGTTGGTGGTAAATTGACCTATCTAGCTTTTTTTTTTTTTTTTTTTTTTTTTTTTAACTCTCTCTATATTGGTCCTCTTTCTTGGTACTGGCCTGTTTTTCTTCACACTATTAAGTCTATTCATTTTGAAAATGCTACTTGAGCTGAACATTCTAGTATACTTTATTGTCAGTTTTATCCTTCCTCATTTTACTCCCTGGCATCATCCCTGACCATCCATTTATCATAGCATTTTACCACAGTCTATCAAAATGGCCTGCCTTCCCCCACTGGGCAGTGAAGCAGGAGTTGGGAATCGGCCATCTCTCTGGGTGCAGCAATCAGCTCAGGAATGGGAGCTCAGGGAATGATGAATGATTAGGTGAGGGAATTAATAAATTAATAGTCATCCACAGGAAAAGATGGTGGTAGATTTACTCCTACCAGTTGTTAAACAAGGGGGCCATCAGACTTCTGTGCATCTCTAATACTGTGGCGACCTACGTAAGCCCCCAAATCCCAGTCTATTAAATGCCTCAAGGTTACAAAATCAAAACCCTAAGGGTAGTCGGTCACAAACAGCCAACTAGGCTTTAAGCTATAGCCACTCAAATAATTTCCTTCCTTTGCTTCCGTCATTTCTACATGCAAGTCTTTCCCTGGCTCCTGTTCACGTGCACTCCTAACTTCTGGTTTGGTGCTGCCCGATTCAAATTGATTTATGCTCAGATAAACTTGAAAACTTTAACATGCCTCAGTTTATCTTTTAAGAGTTCTAAAATATGTAAACATGTTCATTCCTTTATGTCTCCCTGGACCCTCATCCATCTTACGAAGCACAGAGAGTTCTGTAAGTTAGGTTATTTTCCTGACCAGGAAAACTCCAGATCTGTAAGTTCCAGATCACACCAAGCTATAAAGCCATGGTGACCACAGCATGAAGGGCCACAGGACCCCAAGCACTTCATCTTCAGGTCCCTGGGGAATGGTGGGTGCCTGGATAGTCTCTGACTTCATCTTGCCATCCTGGGTTAGTTAATTGACTCACTGATAGACCCAGCTAATCAGAAGATGTTTCCTGAGCACTGGCTTTGGGATAGGTGTGCTGCAAGGCGTGGCTGCAATGCACATAACTCCGTTCTGCATGCTCACAATTTAGCAGACAAGTAAACTGAGGGTCCAGAGCAGGCAGTCAGCACTAACTCAGGACATAGGGAGGACTGCCTAGAATAAGTGATGTGGGAGGTGTGGGATAAATCTAGTGAGGAGATAAAGGGGAATAGTGTGATGGAGACACAAAGTAGGTCCACGCTGGATGATCCAGGTGCAGAGGTCCAGAGGACAGAAATCAACTGATGCCCCAAGATGCTTACCCCGACTGAATTATAGAGCATGAAGAGTGGAGGGGTGGATAGGAGCTGGTTTTTCAAGAGGCTTGTTGGCCAGCCAGAGTATAGATCTCATTGCAAAAGCATTGAGTTTTAAGCAGAGAGATAACATAATCAGAACTGCATTTTGGGATGCTTATTCTGGCTACTGGGTGGAAGGTTATAGGGGACAGAAGTGACATCAGAATGTCCAAGGAGGCAGCTTTGTGGTTGTTCAGGCAAGATAGGATTGTGGCTGGACCTATCTGCCTATCAGGCAGGTGACGGGACTGGAGAAAAGTGGGCAGATTGGAGAGATTTTTAGAAGGTAAAATTGATAGGTCTTGACAATTTGTTAGATCAGGGGTTCAAAAACAATAGCCTATAGACCAAATCTGGCCTAGGGCCTGGTTTTGTGACCTTTTATCAGCTCATGTTCACACTACAACGGCAGAGTTGAGTAGTTGTGACAGAGACCCTGTGGCCTGCAAAGCCTAAAATGTTTACCATTTGGTCTTTTACAGAAAATATTTGTCAACCCTGGGTTAGACACAAGGCCCTGGGGGAGGTAGGGGAGGGGAGGGATTTGAGTATGCCTGCTGTTGAGACAGAAACCCAAGAGGTGGGGAAGGGACTGTCCTGGTGTCTCAGCCATGCATCAGCCTTGATCCTTAACTGGATCCTGATATTTTGCCTGGCTCTCCCTAGCCTCCTCCCCAGGGAAACTGGCCCTGCCCTTCCTTCTCTGTCTAGCTGGAACTCTGCTGGGATTTGAATGTTCTTCCAAAGCGGTGACGTTGGATTCATCTGACCACAGGATACCTGCTGCCCCATCCAGCCTGCACAAAGGACTGAGCCTCCAGGCCAGTGCCCACCTTCCTGGGTCTTTCTTGTAACCCATCTAGGACCAGACTAGATCCAGTTGTTTTCCCAGCCCTGGGCCACACAGTCCCTACCCCCTTGCCTCCCCCCGCCACCTCCAGCTGTGTTGTTGCAGCCCCAGCAGCCTGTCAGTACCTCTGAGCCTGTGCCTCAGGGAACCAAGAACCACGGGGGCTGTAGGTGCCATTTGGGCTCTGTCTCCTCCCCTCTGCTCCAGCACTGGTCACCTGCAGGGCCCTGGGCTGGGACTGTCTTTCTTTGAAACCAGGGAACAACCCCTGCCGTCTCTTTCTAAGCAGGTCACTTTTGGTGGGTGTGTAAATCCACTTTTCTGCTTGTCAAAGTCACATTTTCATGATGCCCAAAGTTATTAAGTGGCATCTTTGGGCGCCCACTTTTTAACTAAAGTGAAGCAAGCTGGAAAATGTCAATAGTGATAATGTACAGTTATGTCCCCAATATCCCCTGATTGAGTGCACGATGGAAACGCTACGAACTGCAGAGCCCTTTGCAGGGAATTGCCAGTTAAAGAATTTGTTCAGACTTACAGGTTTTTTAACTGTAAACCCTGAGTGTCTTAAATAAAATACCTGCTGCCACGGCCCTCTGACTGGCTGGGAGTGTCAGAGGCCCAGTCTGCAGTGTTCTGGAGATTCCGCAGCCCCTGCCCACAGCTGCAGACTTGGAGCCTCCTGGCTTTGCGGCCTCCACCACTTGGTCAGAGGGGCGGGAGGAGCCCATCTGCTCTACAGTGAGACCATCATGCTGATCACGGGAGCCTTTGGTCCCCCAGCACCCCAAGCAGGAGTGATACCTCTGTAGATGGAAGTTCGAATGGAAGGGAGGAAACAAGCGAGCAGGCAAGCAGGGTGTGGTGACATCAGAACTTGAATGGGGGTGAGGGTCAATGCCCCCAACTCTGCCCCTGGGCTACAGGCCACAATTTCTCCCAGTCTGAGACTGACAGATGCTGGCTTAATTCCCACCACAGTGCTGCCACTCAGTTGAGACTCCTCTTTGAGGCCCAGAAGTTTGTGTCCTTCTTCTAGAAAAGCCTGTTCTTGCTAAGGGAAGATACTGCATGGAGACCATCATGGGCAGGGCCGGTGTGGGTGCTCCTGTCACCAGTGGCGAGGCCCTCCTAGCTGCCGCAGTGCCTGCCTGGCCCAGGGCAGGCCGGGCTTGTACTGCCCAGGTTGTTCCTTATGTTCCCACCCCTGCGTCCCTGCCAGCCACTCCTTAGCCAGACACTTGCTGTCCTCCTGAGAGGAGACATCCCACATCCAGATCCAGTGCAGCCCGGACGCCTCTGTCTCCTCCTTCTGAGGGGTGTCGTCCATCAGAACAACACCTCATTTCTCTTGTGTGCATTTTATTGTGGGCATCTTGCCAGGGTACCTCCTGCACCCTGTGTCTTACTGCCCAGATTCTGCAGCATTCATGGCTAATTTTAAATAACGTGTTCTTTAATGTGACAGACATTTGTCCAGCAGAGATGCTGGGTACTGGAGATGTGCTGGCAAATAAGACAGATGTGGGCCCTTCCCTCAAGGAGCTTAGATTCTAATGCAGGAGGCCAATATGAAAAATAATAACAGCAGAGGCGCCTGCATGGCTCAGTAGGTTAAGCGTCCGACTTCAGCTCAGGTCATGATCTCACAGTTTGTGAGTTTGAGCCCCACATCGGGCTCTGTGCTGACAGCTCAGAGCCTGGAGCCTGCTTCACATTCTGTGTCTCCCTCAGTCTCTCTGCCCTCCCTTGCTCACACTCTTTCTCTCTCTCAAAAATAAATAAACATTAAAAAAATATTAAAAATGTAATAACAGCAGATTTTGTTTATGTAAAAAAACTAATCTCTACCATTAGAGTCAAGGTAGACATTACCTTTGCGGGGAGGGTTAGTGACTGAAAGGGGCATGGGGAAGTGGTAGAAGGTAGAGAATGTTCTATTTCTTGACTTAGGTGCTGTTTGCATAGATGTGTTTAGTTTGTGAAAATTCATAGGGATGATGTTATATGCACGTTTTTGTATGGATATTAAACTTTGATTAAAAGTTAAATAACTAATTAAAAAGTTAATTAATTGTAATCATGGTGACTATTACGGAGAAGGAGAGCAGAGTATGAGAATGTATAAGTGGATCATCTGCCCAGATGTCAAGGCGGAGGACGGGAGTGGCGTTCCTGGGAAAGTGGCAGGTAGGCCACTTGATATCTGCTCTGTAGGACAAGAGGGAGTGATCTAGGCTCATAGGGGAAGGCAGAGAGCACATTCAGGCAGAAGAGCCAGCATGGGCAAAGGCCCTGAGGTAGGCAGGGGTATGGACTTTTAGCAGAACCTGAGGGAACACCTGTGTGGCTACAGCAGAAAAAATAAAGGGCAAGGGGTACCTTTGGGAAATGAAGTCCAAGGGTGGGCAGGCAGAGAGGCCGAACCTTGGGGCCCGAATAGGGCCTTTCTCTTTCTGTCAACAGCCTGCATGGGAAGTCATAGAAGGGTGCAAGTCAGGAGGGATGCTTTTTTTCTGATTCATGTGCTAATGGAATCTTCTTGGCTCCTGTGTGGGGGATGGGCTGTGGCTGGCAAGAAGGGCAACAGGGAGACTAGCCAAGGGGTCGGGCATACTTCCAAGGGGAGGAGAGGGCAGCCTGGGCAAGGGGGGGAAAGAAGATGTAAAGATGCATACAGCCTCCCAGGGCTTGGGGTCCTCTGTCTGGAGCATCTACCGACGATGCCCTGCAGTCCTCTTGGAAAGCAGTGTAGCAGTGTAGAGCTCTCACAATAGTGACACCCTTTGACCCAGTAATTCTAACTTTTAGAAATCTGTCCTAATAGAAAACGAAGCTTTATAAACAGTTTCATTTACAAGGAAGTTTTTATTGGTTTTCTATGGCTGCTGTAACAAATTACCACCCACTAAGTGGCTTAAAACAATGCACAGGTACTACCTTGCAGTTCTGGAGGTCAGAAATCTGAAATGTGCCCTACAGGGCTAAAATCAGGATATCAGAAGGGATGCATTCCTTAGAGAGGCTCTAGGGGAGAATCCATTTCCTTGGTTTTTCCGGCTTCTGGAGGCCTCTTGTAATTGCTTGGTTTGCAGTCTCATTGTCTGTCTCCCAAGCCAGCTCGGTAGCATTTTCGACCTTCCCCCCTTCTTTCCTTCTCCTCTCCATCTCCTCCTGCCCTCCACTTGATTTCTCTCCCCTACCCCCTTCCCCCATCCTTCACTTATAAAGAGCTTCCTGATTACATTGAGTCCACTGGGATAATACAGCCTAATCTCCCCATTTCAAGATCCCTAATTAACTTAGTAACTTAATTAACTTAACTAGTTAACTTAATCTACAAAAACCCTTTGGCCAGGTAAGGTACCGTGTTCACAAATCCTGAGATTAGGATGTGGTTGTTGACATTTGGAGAGGGTGTTTTTCTATCCACCACATCGTCATCCCCATGTTGCTGTCGTGGAGGCAGGTTAGAAACACCTGAGGCATCCTTTAGAAGAAAATAGTTAAATAATCTCTTCCTCCTCCTCACCTCTGCCGCATTACAGTGTTTGTGAAGAACTGCTTATAACATGGCCCTGGCTGATGCCATCATATGTGGTAGGAAACTGTGCAGTTTGAAGAAGTGCTGTGCTTTGCATGATGTGCTAACATGTTGAACAATTGTGAACAAATAGGGTTGCGAGAGACTAGTGGTTCACATTTGTGCTACCTGGTAGTTGAATCGTGTGTGTGTTGGTTTCTAACTTTGTGCGTTTCCCTTATTTTCTATAGTAAATACATTGATTTTTAAAAAATGAATCTACCAGCATTGGCATGGAGGGAGAGAGGGGAAGCCAGCCAGCCTGGAATTAGCAGAGATTGGAAAGAACCAGGCCAAGATTCTAAAGACTCTCTGGACCGAAAATAGGCTGTTGACTCAGGGATCCAAAAGTTCTTAACTCCCCCTTCTCCTGTTGAGGTCATTGAGGGGGATGGGGGTGAGTGTGATCATCGAAAGACATTGTTTAATTTTCTTCCCTCGTGGAGATGCTGGTGTTCCTTAGTTACGACGGTCCACTTGCTACCCAAGGCTACTCATGTTTCTGGAAGTGTGGTCTAAGACCCTGTAGTGGGAGCTTCCTGATGACAGCCTGTATATCCACCCAGCACATACAGCCTCACTTAGTGGTTCCAAGCAAGGATGGGTACTAAGGAGTGGGTCCAAATGGACATCTTTAGGAATGTGCTGCACTGTTAGTGTAGCAAATACTATAGCAGCTCAGCCACGTCGCGCTTGCTTTGTACATGCAGTGAAAGCTACTCATTTGTAACCCACAAAATCGCTTGGTGTGTAAGGAAAATGAAACTTTGTGTTCTTGAACTAAAATTAGTTCATTAGGAGAGCTTTGAGGATCTACTTCGTTACTCTCCTAAAAGCCCTGGCTGTCTGCCATTGCCAATGCCTCAACAACTTAACGAGGTACCAGCGAATCTGCACACTTACAAGTAGTAGGAATCTCCACGATTTTTGGAAAGGGCGTTTTGTTATACATCCTAAGTGTGGTCGTGAACAACTGTAACTTGCAGTAGCTCTTTTTCTTGCATTAATGTATCTCCAAAATTACTGTTAAGTTTTACTTTCGTTCCTGTGATGTTGCTGCCTTGTTAAGATTTTGGTAATTCTGTCAGGCGTTACGGTTTTTATAATTCACTTTTAATAGAATCACCAAGTTCATTGTCAGAAAGTGGGACAGGGACGAGGGGATAGCTGCGGCCTCTTTCACTTGGCCTGTTCAAGTTAGCTGTGGGCAGAAAAGTTGGGGAGCCACTGAGATAGGTGACCCACTGATGAACACAGGGAGTAGGAGATACGGAGTAAGATGACAGATAATGTGAATTTCCTTGGAAAACCTTTGCCTGCATTTCCTGAAAACATCTAAATGTAGGAGTAAATGGTGTATTAATTACAAGCCTCTCACCTTGGTAATTAAGCAATAAAGTCCCATCAGGCAGTGCATTTGTGGGTGATTAGAGCTGTGTTTGGTGGAGTCAGAAACTTGCAGCTGAGGATTAAGTGGTTTTCACCACCTGAGAGATGCATTAATCACCTGGAGCTCCCCTACCTGGTGGATTTGGTTGCTTATTTGGGATGGCATTTACACATTACAGTGAGGAATATATATACGTGCTGAGAGAGCTCTGGAGTCCAGGGTAGTTACTCAGCAAGGACAAGCAGGGTTTCCAGGTGTAGTGTCCCGACTCATTTTGGCGTCTGCCCAGGGGTCACCTCTGTGCTACTTTTGGGAGGTACAGATGGGAGAGATGCCCCAGACACTGTTGACACACCTTGGATGTCCCACCAGATGTAAACAAGCCTTCCAAAGGATGAAGGAAGACAATGTGGGGTGGTAGGAGAAGCACATCAGTGTTTAGAGACAGAGAGCTCTAAATTTAAATAGTAGCTTCCACCCTTATTGCGCACCGTTACTTCATCTCGCTGATCCTCAGTTTCCTCTTCTGCAGCACTGGCATATTAGTCAGCTACTACTGTGCAAGAAATCAAGCGCAGAGTATCAGGGGCATACAACAGTGAGCATTTATTTAGCTCGTGTGTGCGGGTTGAATGATCCCAGCTGTCTGTTTACACATCTGCAGGTTGGGGGTCAGCTGGTCTAGGTGGCTAGGCTGGCTCTATTCTTTATGTAGTTCTGTTGATCTGCATCTGTTCTTGAGTCTCCCTTTTCTTGGAACCAGTGAGCTAGTCAGGACTTGATCATCTCATGGCGGAGGCACAGAGGGTGAATGGAACACGAGAGTCCTCTGAGGACTAGTGTTAAAACCGGCACATCATCGCTTCTGCCTCGTTCTGTCAGTCAAAGCAAGTCACAAGGCCAGGCCCAAAGACTGGGCCATTCCTTCAGTTAAAAGAACTGGAAAGTCACTGGGCAAAGGATCCTGATAAAGAGAGGGTAGCATTTGTGAACTAATAGTGTAACCTCTGCTTTTTGTGGGGGAGAAGGTCATGTTGTATAGAATTTCGAACAAGGCACCTTTGTGCAATTTAGAGCTCAGTGAGCCTGTCCAACATGAAGCAGATAACCCTGTATGTTGCACAAAAGTTAATTTCTGACAGTTGTAAATATCACAAAGGGAATGTAAAGGATGCTAAGAGGGACTTCTAATAAGGGGCCCCAAGATACAGTCTGGAGCAGAGTACCTGGAACATGGTAGGCATTCGGTAAAACCGGGTCATTGTGGACGGCTACGAGTATGTGCATGGTATAAAACAGCCGAGGTGGGAGTTGGGCATGTGCTCTGCTCACCAAGCTTTGCATGCTGGTGTTCGGCTGTGAGGCAGCCCCACAGGAAAAGGCAGTGTCCTTCTTCCCCAGCCCCAAACAGCTCCCCGAGTTAATGGCATACCGTTTATAGAAAGTTCACAGTGGACAGGGTATCTTGTGTCCCACATGAGCCCAAACTGGAATTCAGAGTCTAAGCGTTCTGCTGAACTGGTCATCTTGTGTCCTGCCTTCCCAGGCATCTGACAGCATGAATTGACGCGCATGTAGGACAAAGAGTCCTACAAGGGGGAGGAGAGGAGGATGTCTAGAGGAACACAGAAGAGATGGAGAAAAGAAGAGGGGCTCTGGGCAGTATCTTCTGGATCCTGGTAACTGTCTTCACAGGGGACTTTGTGACCTAGCATATAAGACATGTTAACTCAAGGGCAAGTGATAATGTGTGGAAGAACACTGTGGGGCCTGTAGAGAACTCACTACTGTTGGCCTCAGGAAGATCTACCCTTCTGGCTGCTCTAGGGGAGCAGAGTAGAGACAAGGCTGGGCAGGAGGAGCAGGCAGAAGTGGGTTGGTAGATAGGGTGCAAGTTTAGGCATTTGACTGATACTCATGTGATAGCATAAATCATTAGGTCTTCCATTTAGGGCCTCCCAAAGATGCTGTCATTCCCCACATTTCCTGTGATCTTGATCATCCCGTGCCTTTATTCAGCAACTGTTTATTGAGCACCCATTGTGTGCAGGACAGTGATATGTATTTTAGATATAATGGTGAACCAGGCAGGGTCTGTCCGTGCCCTCTCATGGCTTGCAGTCCATTGGGAAAGGAAGCTGATTTGGATGGCTGATTTCATGGTGAATGATTTATTCACAGCAGTTGTATCTTACATAACTGAGGCTCAGTTTCCTCATCTCTGAAGTTGCCATAATAACAATGTCTCCTCCTAAGGTTGTTGTCAGGATTCATTGAGTTATTTCTGTGTGAAGCGCCCAGCTACGTGTAGTAAGAGCTGAAATATCATCCTTATTCCCAGATGATTCCAGGACTGTTGAAGGATACTGGATTTAGAGATTCAGACTGCTCTCTGTGGGCTGGGTGGGGCCCTTCTGACCCCAAGCGCCAATTCCAACAACTGGACTTCCATTTACGGCGGTTGGTTTGAGTTCTGGTGTTCAGCTTTTATTTGAGGTTCAACCCAGAGAGGCATGGAAGAAATTGGATTTATTTTTATGACAGTTCTTAGTGGAGACTGGCAATCAATCATATGTCAAGATGCTGTTTTGAAAGGAAGCAGGTTATAGGCGGACTTTGGAGACCAGGCTCCGTTTACAGAGTGTGCTATGGTAAACGCATCACTTATTCTCCCTGCTCCTCAATTTTCTCACTCGTAATGTGGGGATAATGATACCAACCTCGGAGGGCTCTTCTGGAATTCAGGGAAATAATGGGAGTGAAATTCCTAGGCACATGCTTGCTGGCACCCAGTAGGCACTCCGTGAATGGAAGCGCCAACCTTTAATGTCTTCAGGTGTTCAATAGAAGACATTGCATTGATTATTCCAGCTATTTTGCTGCATCAATACTAATTAAGACAATCACAATAATGAGACCAAGTACCATCTATCAATGCAGACACTGTAGGCCACCAGAAAAATACATCACAACTGTAAAGCAGGCCTGGTGTTCAATAACTACTTTGCAACTGATTAATCATCCCCTACATCATGCAGTACTTCAGAGTTAATGAAGCAATTTTACAGTGGTTGGGGTAGTAAACGTTCATAACAAATAGGTGAGGTTGGCATTAACTCATTGGACAGGCTTCTCTGAGCACCATGCGGCCTGTTGTAGCCTTGACGGAGATGAGGCTCCTGACTCAAAGTGGAGGTTGGAAATGGGCAGGTGTCTTAGTTGCTGCTCTTGAGTGTGATAGAAGAAGAAAGTGTGCAGTGGAAGGGCATCTCACCCCACCAGGGGTCACAGAAAGCTTCTCGGTGGACAAGATGCTAACTCTGAGTCTCGGAATTGACTGGAGCTTCATAGATAAGAGGACTGCATTAGTCAGGGAAGGCCAGACTATAGCACCAAATATACCCAAATATATAAAGGCTCAATGCACTCAAAATGTTTTTTAGTTATTTTTAATAAGTTTTAAATTTTGGAATATTTTAAATTTAGAGACAAGTTGCCAAGATGGTATAGAGACTTCTCATCTACTCTCCACCCAATCTCCCCTAATGTTCACCATTCAAATTTCCACGGTACATTTGTCAAAAGTAAGACATTGGTAGGTTGATATTAAAAAAAAAACACCAGATTTGGGGGCACCTGGGTAGCTCAGTCAGTTAGTGTCCAACTCTTGATTTCGGCTCAGGTCATGATCTCCCGGTTTGTGGGATTGAGCCCCGTGTTGGGCTCTGCAATGACAGCTCAGAGTCTGCTTGGGATTCTCTCTCCCTGTCTCTCCCCTGCACATGAGCACTCTCTCACGTATGCACACGCGCGTGCTCTCTCTCTCTCCCCAAATAAGTAAACTTTAAAAAACAAACGAACAGATTTTATTTGGATTTCACCAGGGTTTTTTTTTTTTTTTTTTTCATTTATGTACTTTTTCCATTCCAGGATGTAGTCTAGGATCCCATAGTGCATTTACTGAAGTTTGCATTTTGCTCACTCTGGATGGATAGAATGAGCAGTCTTCTGACCACTCCATCACTCAGGGACCTGGGTGCACAGAGGCCCTGACATCCTCAACATGTGGCTTCTGAGGTTGTCCTGGTCATCTGGGCCCCAGCACACTGCCAGCAGGGAAGAGCATGGAGGGGTGCATGTGAGGCACTTGGGGGCAGAGGGAAGTCCTAGCTGTCACTTCTCATATTTCATCGGTGCGAGTCAGTCTTGAGGTTCTGTACCTTCTGCTCAATTTTGCCATAAACCTAAAATTGCTCTAGAAAATAAAGCCTGTTAAAAAAAAAAAAAAAAAAAAAAAAAAACAACTAATCACAAGACCACCCATAGAACGTGGGTGGAAAATATATTCTCAGGCAGAATAGCTGTTTCCTAGCCACAGCTGTATATGCTGTGAAAGGGGAGAGAATGACTTTGGTGGAGTTAGGTGTCTGTGCCCAGGAAGATACAGGAGTGCATTGGAAGCAGAAGACATTGCATTAATTAAAGTAGAGAAAGGGCAAGTATTGTCGTGCACACTGTATTGGCCAGGTTACAGGGCTCACCTGGGGCGCAGCTGGTGAGTGCCGCTGCAGGAACGCAACCCCAGGTCTGCCTTGGCACGGAACCAGCCTGTGCTCAGAAGGCCTTCAGGACAGCAGCCTGATGGGCCAGATGAGCCACAGGGATGTGTTTCTATCTCCTACATTTCTGTAAGGACGCTTTATCTCAAGTTTTACAATTGTTCGATGTAAGGACAAGGCTTTTCCCCAGATTCCTTCATTCTCCCCCAAAAGAGCAAGGGATGAGAGAGGCACCCAAAGAGCTCCAGACTGATTCACTTTTCCCACCAGGCTCCAGGCTGCATCTGTGCCCAGAGGCTCCATCATGGCTGGGCATGATGGGGATGGCGACACATTGGAGACAGTGTGTCTGCCTGTCATCTCACATGTGATGCCAGTGTCTGTTTATTTCTGGCTGGATGAAATATAATTGCTCCCCAGGCTGACAGTGACAAATGGTGGTGTGGGGAGTCTACTCCTCTGAGTGACGGGCTGGGCTTGCGCACCTAGACTAACAAAAACAGATCCCGTGATCAGGCACTGGGAGTTTGCCTCTCAGTGTGAGCCCCCGCCCCCGCCCCGCCCATGCGTGGGGGCTCCAGACTGCTTAGGGTGCTGGTGTCTGTGGTTTGGGGGGCATGAGGGGAAGCAAGCAATGCTCTAGTGAACGGCCACATGCAGCCCTGACATGAGGGACCCAGGGCACCAGGACACAAGGTACAGCCTGAGTCACAGTGGAGGGCTCTGATTCCTCCATGTGGCCATCAGAGTGGCAATGCTTTATTGGGCTTTTTCTTCCTTACCTTAAAAATAATACAGGTCATTTGGGGAAGATTCAGACAATGCAGAAGAGTGAAAAGAGAAACCAGGGTGCCTGGGTGGCTCAGTTGGTTAAGCATCTGACTCAATTTCTGCTCAGGTCATGATCCCTGGGTTGTGGGATCAAGCCCTGCATCAAGCTCCATGCTGAGCCTGGAGCCTGTTTCAGATTCTCTCTCTCTCTCTCTCTCTCTCTCTCTCTCTCTTTCTCTCTTCCTCCCTCCCTCCTTCCCTCCCTCCCTCTCTCCCTCTCTCTCTCCGCCCCCCCATGCCCTCCTCCCACCTTGCACGTGCTGTCTCTCTTTCTCAAATTAAAAAAGAGAGAAAGAAACCAAAGTTGATTCTAAATGTTTCTAGCCAGACCTGACCACTTTGGGTTTTTGTTCTGTGTCTGTTTCCTTATGGGAAAGAGCCAGGCTGCCTCCTCAGCCCCCACCTTGCAGTTAGTGTGAGCAGTTGTGGCTGCATTGTGCCAGGAGCATGTGAGCTGCGTCACCCCCACACCTGCCCTTTATAAGGCCCGCCCCAACTGTCCCTTCCCTCAAATGATGGCAAGATGCAGAGGACCAAGAGGAGGATGTCAGCACTCTGGGGTTCCTTCAGCCCCAGGAGGAACCTGGACTCCTCAGTGACCGAGCAAGGCCTCCCCACACAGATCTATACTGGACCATGATAGGAAGAAAAGAAGTTCTTGTGTTGAGTCTCTGAGGGTACACATGTTAGCCTGGCCTGAATAAAACAGCTGCCAAACACTGGGTGTCTGTGCCTGCATATATACACCCACTTACACATACAATGATGGAGTCCTATCTTTAATTATTTTTTGCAACCTGCTTTAGCCTCTCAAAAGTGATGTGAACATCCAAGGTAAAGATACATTTACCCAAACACTTTATATAGACTTTATATTATATGGATATGCAATAATTAATTGAACTACTCCTTTGTTCCTGGACATTTAGGTTGTTTCCAGTTTTTAAATTTTGTAAATATTATGAACTGGATAATATATGTCTTTGTGCACGTATCCAACCATTTGCTTAGGACACATTCCTAGACACTGAATTACTGGATTACATTTAAATCATTTTTTCTCATCATAGGAATATCTTTTTGGAAAAGAGGCACTCTGTTAGGAATATATGAAAGATCCAAAACCATCAACTATCTGAATACTTTACCAAAACCATCAACTATCTGAATACTAAGCTTATTTTTTTTAATTTTTTTAAATGTTTATTTGTTTTTGAGAGAGACAGAGTGTGAGTGGGGGAGGGGCAGAGAGAGAGAGAGAAAGACACAGAATCTGAAGAGGCTCTAGGCTCTGAGCTGTCAGTACAGAGCCCGATGCAGGGCTCGAACTCACAAGCTGTGAGATCATGACCTGAGCCGAAGTCAGATGCTTAACCAACTGAGCCACCCAGGTGCCCCTAAGCTTATTTATAAGTGAAAAATAGTTTGTTTTAATTTGTTATTCTTTGTTTATTGATAATGTTGAGAAACTTTTTCTTGTTTATCAGACCTTATTATGAGTTGCCTCTTTTTTAAGCGTTTTTTTCTGTTGGGGTTTCACACATTTATTATTATTTTGTAAGAGCTCTTTACATGTTAGACATAATGAATTACTAATATGTCTTTCAAGTTTATTTAGTTCTTGGCATATTTATGTTCTTTCTATTCCTTCTATAAAGAAGTTTTTAATTATTTTGGTTTTTCTTAATTGCTTTCAGCATTATTTTTAAATTTTTTTTAATGTTTATTTATTTTTGAGAGAGAGAGAGACCGAGCGTGAGCAGGGGAGGGGCAGAGAGAGAGAGGGAGATCAGAATGTGAAGCAGCCTCCAGGCTCTGAGCTATCAGCCCAGAACCCGATGCAGGGCTCGAACTTATGAACTGCAAGATCATGACCTGAGCCAAATTCAGATGCTCAACTGACTGAGCCACCCAGGCACCTTTCAGCATTATTATATTCCTGGGAAACTAAGGCCAGACTATGAAAATATTGTATAGATTTTCTAGCATTTTTATGATTTATCAGAGGCCTTTGTAAGCCTTTGATCTTTCTAAAATGTATTTTCATATCAAGTTGATGTTGTATCTGGCTTTGACTTACTCTAAAGGCCAAGAAGGGAGATAGAACCAGACATGTTCAAAACACTAAAAGAAGTTTGGGATGGCTGGCCTGTAGCACTGGAAGAGGATGAGTCACACCAAGGCTGGTGGGATCGTTAAGGCAGTTGCTGAGGGCGATGGGCATCGTGTACAGCACGCTGACTCCAGGGGCCTATGGGACATCCAGATATGCTAGTGGGGACTTGGGTGTGGGTTGCAGTGCATCCTTAACTCTCTGGGGCTGGACCTTGGAGTCGACTCAAGTGGGATGAGTGCCTGTGTCCACATAATAATGTTTAGAATAGCTTTATAGCCCCAAACTGGAGACAGTCCAAATGGCCATGAACAGGGGAATGGTTACACATATTGGGATATTATGTCCATACAGTGGAATACTACTCAGCAATGCAAAGGCAGAAGCTGTTGGCACGTTCAATAAAGCAATCTCAAAACCTTACGTTGAACAAAGAAATCTAAACAAAAGAATGCATACATTTATATGACTGCCAAGAATAGGCAAAACTGCCCTCATGCTGATTAAAGTCAGAATAGCAGTTCTCTCTGGGGGTGTGGAGGGCACTTCTGGGGTGATAGGAATAAATGTTCTCTGTATCCGTTTAGGTGGATGTGTATGTAGGAAAGGAGAAATTCTTCCTCTGCCCTTCTAGGTTTACCAGCTGGACTAAGAATTAAGTTGACATGAGACAGAGTAACAGAGGGGGAGAAAAAAGCCCAGAGTTATATTACATGTGTGTGGAGACCCAATATTCAAATTGAGATCTAAGGAAATGACCAAGGCAAGTAGATTTTACACTTTTTAGATGAAGAGACAATAAATCTGTGAGGAATTGACAGGAAAAAGAAAACTTACCTTTGGGAGCTTCAATTAGTAAGGAATTCTATACAGAATTTGGGCTGGGGGACTAATATAGTAAAAAGGAGCCAGAGTTGTTTATTCAGCCTCCTTGGCTCTCTGGTACTAAGGGGACCAGGTCCAGGGAGGGTACTTTTCACGTGGGAGATGTATTTCCTGCCTTTGGGGCAGCAGAGGAGGGTCTGAATGTCCTTCTTATGCCGGCTGTCTCTTAAGTAACTTTTATTTAAAATAATCAATATGTCAAAGTGGTACGCATTTTAGGGTAGCCTGCCCTTGGCTTCTACATACACATACATAGAAATTTACCAGGCTGCATGCTTAAAATTTGTGTATGTTACTGAATGCAAATTATATATTCAAAAGAAAAAAAATTCTGGGAATGCATAAAAAAATGTTCGACTTCAATTTACGGATGAAGCAACTGAATCCCACAGAGGTGATGTGATTTGCTCTGAGTCGATGTTTCAGAACAGAGTTGCCTCATTTCAAGGCTGGAGCCAGGTGCTGATAGAATTGTGATTACTTTGATCAGTGGTAGAATGGAATGCATCCCAGGATCCGGCCCTGAGAGGTCCCCAGGGTGGGAGCCCACAGCCAGTGTTAGCATCAGAGCCCGTGAGGCTGCAGTCCCAACAGGAATCTGGCGTGTTAGGCGCGAGTCCCTGTCGCCATGAGCTGGAAGTCTATGCATATTGGGGTTCCCGGCTCCCTCACACATCTAGCTTGACAAAAGCAGGAAGCATGATGAAGTGTGGATACCAGCATTCTCAGCCCACCCCCATCCCCCACACCCAGAGAAACGAGTCTTTGCTGAGAGATAAGTAGAAGTATATATAGTTCCAGAACTGGAGAAGCCATAAAAGGGTCTAAATATACTCTGGAGGAACTTTACACCTAGCTTCACAGGTACATCCCGTGAGATCATTCATGCCAATTTTTGTCTTAAGATGTCCCCAAGGCATGCATGCAACGGTGACAACGCCACTGGGATAGCCCTGTAGTTATTAAATATTCACTGATGATACTTGCAGTCCAGAAACAAGTCAGACTGAGTGTACCTTCCTGCTGGGAGCTCAAGCTGTCCTGCAGCCCACCGCCTCAGCCGTCTGCAGGGACATAGGAGCACAGACAGTGACTGCTTGCCTCTGCTTTCCTCTGGAGTTTGTAGAAGGAGGCCAGGACCTCCTCGTGGAACTCAAAGGAAACTAGCATGCACGTTGACTGATTCAAGAGCGGTTCATCTCCAAGGTTGTATTTCCGAGGAAGAACAAGCAATTGTTACAGTCCTTAACCGAAGGCAAAGGCAGACCTGCCTTAGAGGTGACTGTCGCATCCTGAGGACCGGCCGCATTTGCTCCCAGCCATGGGTTAACCACAGGGCACTGGTGCCACCTCAGAAGCCTCCTAGACCTTTCAGTCCCTGGGAGAAAATTTCCCACAATCTTGAAGAGTCTTTATAAAAAGAAACTAGAGAGTGGGTGGAGCAGTGTGTCTGTGTTCTGATTCCACTGAGGAGGAAGCCAGGAGAGAGGCTTTCACAAGAGACATTGGGTTCCAGTTAGATACCTGGGAACAGTCCTGGGTGGAGATGCCCTAAATGTGTGGGCTCTGGTCCCTGTCCTCCAGAAGATCACACGCTACTGAGGGACACAGCATACTCTCAGTGGCTTACAAGGAGAATCCAGATTGAGGTGTGCTTGTGCTGGTGTATGTACATGTCACAGGGTCCCAGCTGTGGGCAGATGGCATGCTCAGTGGGTTAGTAAAGGGAGTTCTATGAAGGGCTGGCCACCAAGATGAAGGCTGTGATCTCAAATGGGGGCAGTTTTGCCTCCCAGAGAATATTGGCTGTGTCTGCCGACATTTTTAGACACATTTTCATTACAACTTAGGAAAGGTGCTGCTGTCCTATATCACATAGAGGCCAGGCAAGCTGTGAAACAGCCAGCAATACACAAAATGACCCCTCACAATAAATATTTCAGCCCCAAATGCCAGTAGAACTGAGGTAAAGCAACCCTGCTATAAAAGAAGGTAGTCACTTCCCAAACCAGGAAGAGGCAGGGAGAGAATGTCCCTGCTTGTCCCTGTCCTGTCATCTCTTATCCAACCTTCCTGTTGGCTGAACTCAATCATATGCCAGAGACTGGGAGAGCCCTGTGGGGCAATCCATAGGATTTAACTTCCTCAACACTGGTTGTTGATGCCGATATCCCCTGTAAGGCAAGAGTGCAAAGGGATAGACTCAACCCATAAGCACCCACAGATGCTCAGTGTCCCTGTACTGTCCTCTTTTCTGTCTTTACTTGTGCTGATATTCTTTTAATGTTTGCTGTCAGAATGAGGGCAGGCCTTGGGGGTGGGATTTTTCTGAAAATTCAGGGAAGAAAGAGTGTGCAGGATGCTGGAAGAGAGCTCTGAGATGCAGCTGAAATGTCTCATGTGGATTTTCATACAGTTCAAAAACTTCTCACCTCCTACCCGGCTTGGATGAGAAAGGAAGAATTAAGGAGCTGCAACATTTTTCTAGCACAATGAACTTTAAAAATGGAATTGCCGTGCAAAGCAATGACTGATATTTCAGTAAACAGGCTCAGTACAATTGCATTATGGTTATTTCAGCTTTGACATTTCCTTGCATTTAGAATAGCATCGGCAGGGATTTTTGGAGATCAAGTCGTTCTGTCTTCTCAGAGTCCAGCTTCTTCAAGTTAAGGGTCAAAGAGCATCAGTGGAAGGTGCTGTAAGGACAGGCCATGCCCTCCAGCCTTGGCATTCCGTTCTCTTCTTGGGCACATACTACCTCTCCCTTAATAATAGCTGCATGTCTTTAGACACCATGGGGCAGAAAATACGAGTAAGCTGGACATCTATTAAGTGAACTCCCTGGAAAAAAAGAATGACATATGGGGGCAAGAGAACGTAAGTTGGTTGTTCACCTACTGGAAGCCAGGCACTCTGCTGAGTGCTTTAATGAACTATCTCTGTTTCCAGAAACAGAGCTTCCATCACCCACCCTCACTTCGCTGTAGCTGTGGCCTCTGGAGTCACAAAAAGGAAAAGTGGTAAGGACAAGATGCAAGGTGGCTTTCCCAGGGGACTTAGATAGTTTGGAATTCCTTCACACATCACAAAGCAGGCAGTGTGGAACCAAAATTAAGCCCTGCTCAAAGAGAAGGATTTTGCAAAGATTGATATAGATCAGGTTCCTTTGTACATTCCAATAATTTCTCCCACCCCTCTGCATTTCTGTGCCATCAACATAGCAACCCACAGTTCAAGGTAAGCACTGAGGATACTCTGAGGACAGTGTAAGGACCATACATGAACATCTGACTTTTGTCCTCATTCTGGAGGTACTTGCCCTGATAGAGCTTACCCAGCAAACTCATGCATCCTTGATGTGGACCATCAGGCATCACTTGACATCCTCCATCTTAGCCATGGTGCTCCCAACTCATTCACACCTAAGATAATGCTCAGAGTCTTGGGGATGCTGAGCCTTAGTTGACATGAATCCCAAGGATCCTATTTGTGTCCAGTTAGCTTTGCATCAATCATAACTGGCACTAAATAATAGCCATAAAAGGATATGGCTAGGTTGCAGGTGGTTATATCAAGTCATAATTCATAAGGAGAGTCACTTCCATTAATTAGTGTTAAGAATGTCAGTAAATCCATGAAGATGAGGTGGGTTTGACATTAGCAGATGCCCAGCCCAATTTGGGAATCCAAAGTGTGTTAGTTACTACTGCCTGGAGTTGAACTTCTTGCCTGCCTTCCCAGAAGCTATAGAATGGATCCCAGTCCCTCCCCTCTGTGCCATGGAGGTTTATTTCCCTCATGATGGGGTTGTCAAGACTGACAGCGACAGTACTAACCACCTTTACATTAAATACATGATTTATTTAACCAAATGAGTATTCCTACCTGTAACTGCTAAATGTGTTGGCCACAGGCAAGAACTTATGGGTCAGATGAATGACTGTTCCAGCTTTCCTAAGCACTCTTGTCTAGGCATTTTGGGATCAGAGCTGGTTCAATAGAAGAAACAAGGTGAAGCAGATGTTTCTGGTTCTTCACTATGGCAATTCAACCATTTTCCTTGTATGACTTTGAAAAAAAACAATTTTATACAACAAAAGTTGCTGTTTAAAATGATTCTCCTGTGCCTTAGCTATTTGACTGTCTGAACCCATCTACTCTTCCAGTAACAAAGAAACAGATTGGCCAGTGGTTTGACCTCTGGCATCAGGGTTGTCCAGGACTGGTGTTGTTATGTATTGACAGAAGGATGGAGACTCTAGGAGGATACTCTATCCCTACCACCTCTCCTTGGCTTTGGGACTCCCTGTGATCTGGTGGATTATTTTGCTGGTATAGAGGCCCCCTTTGCAGAGCAAAGGGTAAGGGCAGAACTTGCATTCTGTGCATTAAAAATGAGACAGTGATGAGCATTTATGGATGTTTGTTTGGAGAATAGGGACTCTCATCGCTTTTCGGCCTTTTGGCTAAGATCAAGTGAGAATAGGGACTCTCTATTTGTTCACTGCTGTATTCCCAAGGCCTAGCACAATAACTGGTATATAGTGGGCATTCCATATACAATTAAAATAAATGAAGGAACCCCTGGATGAGTGCTGAGATGAATACTTAAAGCAAACCTTTGAAGCCATTGCTCACGACCATATAGCTTTTCTATGGAAGAAGAGCTGAGCTTCCAGCCCCAACTTTCCTGTCTCTATCACCCTGGGTTGCCTTTCATGTTGACAGGACACTAATAGTTCCCAATTGAGAAAAGTGCCCAGCAGGGCAGAAGTTCGGGGGAGAGACACACATTCCTTGTCATGTGGCTTCTGTGGTCTCAGGCCAGACCCTGGTGAGGAGTAGTCCTATCTGAATGGAGTTCAGCATAACATGGGGTTTCCTCATGCACATTGAGTCTGTCCTCTCCCTAGGCATCAGCAGCTGCTTTCTTGTCATCGACTGAGGGATGAATTGATGAAGTAGCAACATACATTGACTTTCTTTAACCACAATGTACAGTGTGTTCGTAGCCAACAGCCAGAGTTCTATAGTTCATACACACCTATACAGGGGGCAAGCATCCATGCCGCACACATATTCTGGGTGGCCGAAAAATCCTTGGTTTGGACCTTGTTCCTCTAAGTTGTGAGACCTTGGAGAGTTGCCTCACATCTCTGCATTTCAATTTCCTCACCTCTATAATAGGAATAACAACCTCACTTCACTCTATGGAGGCTTGACCAATCAAATATGTACAAGTTGACACACACACACACACACACACACACAAACCCAAACAAATAAAATATGCACAAGTTCTGGCAACGTAATGTCATTCCCAGATTCAGAAAAGCCAGGCGCACATCATCAATGTTCATCTTCTGCATGATTTTCAGGAAGCTGCTCAGCTCTGAGCCTCAGACTTCTCATCTGTAAACAGGAGGTGATGATAATTATTGTCCTGCCTTGTGTCACAGGCTCACTGCAGGATTTGGGTGAGAGATAACTGATGAGGCGACGGAAAAATTCAGCTGCAGACTTGGTCACACTTGCCTTCAGTTGCAGGAGAGGAACCCACGCCCCAAGTAATTAGGGCTGGTTTGACTGTTGGGGACCTGCTGCTATCGGATCTTGTTCAGAGAGACAGGATGTGTGGCTGACCAGGATGGAGAGGCGTTGTGCCAGTGTGACTGTGGACCCGGGCAGGTCCCTGCCTGAGAGGCTGGTGTGAAGCAGCCCAGATAGAGGACTTCCAAAATGGTATGGTTGATATCACCGCATAGATAAGTGGCTTAAGAGAGTGATATCACTTCTCTGGGCTCACTTTTATCTCCTTTCTTTCTGTTCTTCACTGGAATGTCACCTTCTCAGAAAGCCTTGTTGTATTCATTGGCTTTATTGTGATAACAAAAAATATATAGATGATTGGCTTACTGAAGAAACATTTTTTTTTCCTTGCTCACAGGCTGTGGTTCTGCTCCATGTACTTTCTCATTCCAGAACCCAGGCAGAAGGACCAGCCCTTGCCCAGACATTCGGTTTCCATGGTGGAAGGCAGAAACAAGAGACTGAGCTAAACACACAAAGTGCACTCAGAGCTTACTATTGGATATGGTACCTGTCACATCTGCTCACGTTCCACTGGCCAAAACAAGTCCTGTGACAAGGGTCTTGTCTCGAGGCAGGGAAGAAGTACAAGTCCCATGGCCGGGGCAGGATGTAGAATCTCCTTGGAGGAGAGGAAGTAATCGATTCTGAACAGTAACACAACATGCCCCAACTTCCCTGACTACCCCGTTTGAAGTTGCAATTGCTTCTAACACCAGCATGCTTGCCCCAATCTCACTTTATTTTATTTATCTTTTAAGTTTTGTTTATTTCTTTTTGAGAGAGAGAGAGAGTGTGTGCACATGCAAGTGGGGGAGAAGCAGAGAGAGAGAGGGGAGAGAGAGAATCTCATGCAGGCTCACCATTGTCATTGCAGAGCCTGATGCGGGGCTCAAACCCACAAACTCTGAGATCACAACCTGAGCCAAAGTCAGATGCTTAACCAGCTGAGCCACCCAGGTGCCCCTGTCTTGTTTTATGTTTATGCTTTATCCTCCATTGTCATCTTTCTGTGTAATTTAGACAGTTTTTAAATTGTCCATCTCTCTGTGTCTGATCACTCTCTAATGTCAACTCCATGGGGACAGGCATTTTTGTCTGTGTTTTTAGTAAAAGGCACATATCCTCAGATCCTGGGACAGTAGCATAAATACCTTGAGCTGATTCATTACTCCCATCTGTTATTGGACAATAACATTGGATGATGTGTACCAATTGCTTCCCTGAGGGGCACCTGGATAGCTCAGTTGGCTAAGAGTCCAACCCTTAATTTCAGCTCAGATTGTGATCTCATGGTTCGTGGGATCAAGCTCCGTGTCGGGCTCTGTACTGATAGCGTGTAGTCTGCTTGGGATTCTCTCTCTCTCTCTCTCTCTCTCTCTCTCTCTCTCTCTCACCACCCCCCTTTGCCCCTCATCCGCTCACGTGTGTGTATACGCACACACACACACTGCCTCTCTCTCTCTTAAAATAAATAAAGATTGTTAAAAAAAAGAACATATTCCAAATGCCTCCCTGAGCATTGGGTCCTCTCTTCCGGGCCCAGTATATCTCAGACACAGAGAGATGGACAATTTAAAAACTGTCTAAATTACACAGAACACCCAGTATACCCATTAGTTTGACATCTGGGCCTAGGTGCCCTAGTAGGAGTGCCTCGATGTATTCTGAAAGGTACTCTTGAGAAGGTGGCCTGTCATCGGGGCACCGCAGTCTGGTCTGCTGACAAGTACTCTCCTCCCTCTGTACATAACATACTAGGGTAAAGCTGTGGGGTCAAACATCTACCACTCGGTACTTCTCTGAAAACAAAATTAAAAGTCAGATGTCCAATATTAGAATAGTTAACATGTTTTTTTTTCTCCTTGTATTTTTGGTAGGAGTGAGGAGCCTAAGAATAAGAATGATCCCCAAACTATCCTCACCTTTCACATAAAATCTTCAGTGCCTTATTTCCTGCGTTCTTTTGTGTTCTTTTCATTTGACTTTTTCTTTTCATTGACAAATAAACATAAATTTGACCAGTGTAAGACCAGTGAGCATCCAATTACAGCTAAAGATTTACCAAGTTCAATGATGCTTAATGATTCCCATCATTGCCTAGGGGCTAGAGAAGTGCATTTCTCATCACAAATGTACATGCTTCCGTATTTTCATTTCAGTATTCTGTTTTCACAGAATAATAGCCAATGACAGCATCGATAGAATATTTAAAAAATTATTCCAAATCTATTTCCTGAGCACCTACTAACAGCCTGTTACACCGATAGGCAGTTGAGACCTGGTGGTGAGCAGAGAGCAATCTCCCTACCCTCAGGGGGTTTGCAGACCCTCTGGGTAGATATTTGCATCAATAATATCCTGCAAAGACGTGATACAGCCAGCATTTAACTGGTGAATGGCAAAAGCTACTCTATTTTTTTCATCCGTTAGTGCACAAAGTTCAAGCTTTGCAGAGAAAATGTGTTTTAAGGATGTCCCTGAATAATACACAAAAGGGAGAATTGCTCAAAAATTGAACAAACAGGGGCACTTGGGTATCTCAGACAACTAAGCGTCCGACTTCTGCTCAGGTCATGATCTTGCCCCACATCAGGTTCTGTGCTGACGGCTCAGAGCCTAGAGCCTGCTTTGGATTCTGTCTCCCTCTGTCTCTGCCCCAAACCCCACTTGTGCTCTGTCTCTGTCTGTCTGTCTCTCTCAAATAATAAATAAACATTAGAAAACAGTTGAACAAATTTCAAGGAGTGACTGTGTGTAATTATGAATTACTTTCTCTCCTTCCAACAACTTTCTTTCCTGTCTGAAATGCCACAAGTATTTCTTTTAGATAAAGTGGCTCTAGGATCATGGGAAGCCCAGGCCTGCTGCTTCTATCAATTTTCATGGTTCTTGATGACATATCCTGGTCAAGAACATATCCATGGTTCTTGATGACATATCTGGCCCCAGCCAGAAACCCTGGCCTCACCCTAGATTATGCCCTTGGTTCACCCCACATCCGAGCAGTTACTCAGGCCCATTGAGTTTATCCGTAATGCCTCCTGCACCCACCACTTCCCCCTGCGGCCGCTGAGTCCAGAGAACTCAGCTCTATCCTGGAGTATTGCAGCAGCCTTCCTGCCTGAGGTCTCAATCTGGTCCTGGCTTCACGTTGTTCTAGAATACCCTAATCTGGCCACTTCACTCTTTACTTAAAATTCTGTGGGTTAGAGAAGGAAAGTAAGTGGATGTCATTTGGGCCGGGGGCGGGGCGAGGGTGGGGAGAAAAGTGTGTAGCAAAGTAAAAGTGGAAGCGAGGGAGAGCAAGTGAGCGTGTGGGAGGGGAGAGAGAGCAAGCAGAAGTGGCGTGAGGAAGGAGAGAGAGTGTGGGGAATGAGAAAATAAAAGCAAGTGGAGAGGAGAAAGCGAAGTGTGGGCGGGAGAGAGAGGGAAAGGAAGGCCGGGTGGAGGGAGAGGGGAAAAAGTAAAAGTGAGTCAGGGAGGGAAAGAGAAAGTAAACATGAAAAGTTGAGAGAAATTGTGGAAAGAGGAGAGGAGGGAGGGGGGCGAGTGGGGGAGGGAGAAGGTGAGAGAGACAGATGGACGTGGTCTCCGGAATCACGTGGACCTGGTGCCCTTTGCCCCAGTGTCAGCAAGCCAGCAGGTCTCCTGTTCAGCCTGCTCTGGATCTCATCATTTCTCAGAAATAGGAGACCTGATTGGCACCGTGTCAGACACACCATCCCTGTGCACCTGGAGTGTGGCCTGCAGAGGCTCTGTTCAGACCGGTATCCTGGCAGGTGGAATCTCAAGCCACCACAGTTGATGATTTGGGGACTGGGGAGGGGAACGTTGTTTTGAGATGAGTCCCTTCCGTGATACTAGTCCCCACCACTAGAACTAGTTAGTACCTTTCCCACTCTCATACTTAAGGAAACCCAAGTTGTTGGAAGCTACCAAGACGAGTTTTCCTGTAGGAAAACAGAAGGATGACACCAGCCTAACCAAGTTTGACTCTTGGCCCCCGTTGCTTTGGCAGGAAACACCAGTTAGGTTTCTGTTTAACCCTTGTCCCAATTAAGCTTTGTGTTTAGACAGAACATCAGTTGAAGTATGGGCAGGAGTGCTTATAGACACTGACATCAGCAGAGATATGAAAATAAACACGTGAAGGGCTTCTCTACATGTTATCTTCAGTTTGTCTTGTGTTGCTTATACATTGGCTTCAGACTGGAGGTGGGATGTCAGGGCAAGTCATTCTTCTTCAGGGACAAGAGAGCAAATGCAAATGTCAAAGCAGAAGTGTGGTATTTAAACACAGGCCACAGAAAGAAACTCTATCAAACTGGACTTACTAATGAATGCCCAAATAGAATGCATTACATAAATCTAATGCACTATCATTTTTCTCAAGAAAAAGAATATTCAGTGTTTCAGGCCATGTCGATCCTTGAGACTGTATTTTTCAAGAAGAGCTGGATTGAATAAAAAAAGTTTTGTGGTCTTATGAGTAAGGTTTCTATAAGTAGAATAGAATGATTTGCGTGTGTGTGTGTGTGTGTGTGTGTGTGTGTGTGTGTGATTTATCCTTGATTTGTGCATGGTAATGTTCAAATAGTCCACTTCAAATCATTCCCAAGTCAAGTCAGGAGCTCTCCCACTGCGTCATTTATATCTTTGAGAGAAGTTTCTAAGGACTTTCCTGTAGGCTAGCTCAGTGCTGGGAATAAGGAAAACAGAATTACTACATGGCCCCTGGGTATATACACAGTGAGAGATTCTGGACTATCCCTGGAATATTGCCAAAGTACTTACACATCCCTTGGCTTTCTCCGAAAACCAAGCATTGTCCTACCTATTGTCCTACCTATTGTACCTATTGTAGTCTTAATTCCTGTTTGTTCAAAACATGACAGGCAGAGACATCTGACTGTAGACATGCCCTTTTGTTGGTTATATTCTCTTGGTTCCTTCTGGATCTGTCTTGGATTACTTTCATCTGTATCATCCCTTCCATCTTTTACAGCAACTACCCCCTTGTTCTTAGCATAGACACAGGCTCCTAACACACTCTACTCCCCCATGCTCACCACTTCTGACCCGTCTTTTTTGTTCTTTAACCACAGTGTAATTTCTTCTGGGTTTATAAAAGGAAGACATTTTCTGTGGGATAATTGGCAAAGCTTTAACAAAGCAAAACAAATGAGCAGTTATCCCACTCAGGGTTAATCCTGATAATAATTCATTGTGTTTCCTACATGGTTTTCTACAATGTATGTATTTCCCTCCAAAATTGAGGACACTCTCAGTGCACTCTTTTTATAATTAAAATAGATCAAAATAGTTTTTCATATTGTGAATACTCTGGAACATCATATTTAGTTGGAATAGCATTCTCGTTTATGGATAGCATGTAATTGATCTAAATAATTCCCAAAAGTTTTGTTTTGTTTTTTTTTGGTTTTGTTACTTTTGTTGTTGTTGTTGTTGTTGTTGTTAGGTTTTTTTTTTTTAGGATTTTCCAAATTTTCACTACCATTAACTGTGTGAGGAGAGGCATCTACATCTTACATCAACTTCTTATTTAGGATAAAATACAAGAAATTGGATTATTGAGTCAAATTATATGAAAGCCACCATTTTTTCTTTTTTTAAAAAATCTTGGCCAAGAACAAGAGCAAAATACATCTTTTGTTCATAGTTGTACTTTCTTAGCTAATAGTGATGGTGCCTATAGGCCATCAGTCATCTGAATGTCTTTTATAAATGTAAACAATCCATTTCTGTCCTTTGCCCACTTTTAAAAACTTCCCTGATTGTCTTTTACTTGTTGATTTGTAGAGATCTTTACATAAAGTAGAATCATGGTATTTCTTATGTTACAGATAGTGTTCTTACTTTCAATTTTCCTTTAATGTGGATTGTGTCTTAAATACGCAGAATTTGATCATAATGTTTATTACTAACTATTCTAATCACAAAAGGAAATGCATCTTCAAGCCAAAGAACTGAGAAAGAACTAGAAAAGCAGGAAAGGCAGAAAACCCAACCAGAGCTAAGCAATTTTGTCTTGTACTCAGTATTTTCTATCATATGAAAAATGTTATTATATAAAATACACATTTCTGTAGCTTTTTTCATATATATGTATGTCACAATTTTATTATGATAGCAAATCTTTTATGATAATTATTTTGTAACTGAACAGGGTAGTCCATATAGATCTGTATTTCACAAATATTAGAGTCCAGTAATTGCCAAGCGCTGGTGCTCACTACTGGGGATACAGCTATGAACAAAATCAGCCATATTCTGTCGTCTGGACAAGGAGTTTCTGGAAAGCTAGATGTTGGAAAGGAGACCTACAGCCTGTGGAGTGGATGTGTAAAAGGCCAATTGAAATGGTCTTGGGAGTCCAAGAAAGCTATGTGAAGGTGTATTAGGTTCTCCAGAGAAATGTAATAAAAACAGATACAGATATAAACACAGAGTAGATATAGATTTTTTTTATTATAAGGAACTGACCCACATTTATGGAGACTGACAAATCTCAAGGTCTGCAGTTGACAAGTTGGAGATTCAGGAGAGGCGATGGTGTGGTTCCAGCCTGACCACGCACAGGCCCTAGTCTGGACCCAGGAAGAGCTGATGTTTAAGTTCCAGGCTGAAGGCAGGATAAAACCAGTTTATCATCTGGAAGGCAATCAGGCTGGAGGAACTTTCTCTCAGATCAAAATCAGGGTTTTTATTCTACCCAGGCCTTCAGCCGGTCATTGAGTCCTGCCTACAGTAGGGAGAGCCATCTGCTTTACTTGGTCTGTTCGTTTAAATGTTAAATGTTAATCCCATTCAAAGACATTGTCACACAAATGCCCAGTACCATGTTGGCTCGAGTGTCTGGGCACCCTGTGGCCCAGTCAGGTTGATATATAAATTTAACCATCATGGAAGTGATGAGTGTGTTACCTGGAGCCTGAAGAACAAGCACTGACCAGACTGGGGAGGTGCAAGTGTGCGCTAAGGTGGGGGGTAGGCTCTGTGCATCCAAGGGCCTGAAGGAAAACTGGGTGCCTCATCAGTGAGGAAAGAAAAGAAGGCATGAGATGAGGAGGGAGATACTGACAGATGCTTGGTCCTGGAAAGGCTCCAGGCCATGGTGATGAGTTTGGATTTTTTCCAAATACAGTAGATAGTATTGGGAGTATTTGAAGCAGGGAAGTGATCTGATGGGGCTTTTGTGTTTGAGCAGTCACTCTGGCTGCTCTGGGGAGAACAGTTTGGTGGAGATGAGCAGAGCAGAAGTGGGGAGGCCAGTGAGGAAGCTTAAGCAGAGGAAGACGTGTGTGATGCATTCCAGGGGTTTTCAGGAGCGGGCATTAGGCTGGCTGCCGCAAGACGGAATATAGAATCAGTGATGGCTCTGGAATTTCTTCTGTGAGAAGCTGAGAGGTTGATGGTGGTCATGGCTGAGGTGTAAGTACCGGAGGTGTACAATTTGGTGAGAAGCTGGGGGGTCTATTCTGGGACATGCATCTGTGGGACACTGAAGTAGAGACTATAGGCCAGCACTGAGGCTATAGATGAGGAACTCAAAGAAGAGGTCCAGTCTAATGACATCAACTTGTGAGTGAGGACAGCTTGTATTTAGTGGGCACTTTGTGCAAGGTACTAGTCCAGGACCTTGACATAGGATATCTCATTTTTATCCTCACAACAAGCTTAGGAGACGGTCATAGATACTGTCCCATGTTTTGAGTGAAGACACTGAGGCACAGACACATTAAATAATAAGTTGCAGGTCATGATAAGTGCAGAGAAGAGTATAGAACCCAGACGGTCTGTCTCCCATGCCCTTGCATGAGACTTCTGTGCTGTCCTGGCTCCTCTCACTAGCACAGGGTAATTTAATATAGTGGGTCTCAAACATTAATGTGCATATCGTAGTCTTCTGGAGGACTTGTTAGAATACAGACTGTTTGGCCCCACCCCCAGAGTTTTTGATTCAGTAGGTCTGGAGCAGGAGCCCAAGATTTTGCATTTTTAACAAGTTCCCAGATGCTGATGCTGCTGGTCTGGGGCCTTGCTGTAAGAAGCACCAGTATGGAAAAAGAACAGGAAAAGGCCTAAGGAATGCCAACATTAAATAAGAAGATAAAGGAGAAGTAGCAAGGAAAGGTCACTGGCAGTAATTGGCTTGGGAAACAGAGTGTTTCAGGAAAGAAGGGGCCATTTATGTAAAATGCTGCTGGGGTAGCAGGTGAACTAAGGATCAAAAAACTTACTTGAATTTAGTGACTGAGGCCATTGGTGACTTTGTGAGTTCATTAGGACTTAGGGATCAGATGTAGATTTGAGGAAGTGGAAATGAGTTTAAGGAACTCTTTTGAGAAGAGATTCTCTTTTAAGCTAGGCTATCATTGAATTTTATGTTACTTCCAATTTTCTTCTTATACCATTTCAGAAAGCATTGTTACACATGCATCAGTGCAGACGCATATGATTCTTTCAGATAAATTACTAGAAATAGAGTTGCTGTGAAAAATTATTCACATTTTTGAGGTTCTAACTATGGATATAGACTGTAGATAGTCTGCCCTCTAAAACTGACTGTACTACTAGTAAAGGGAGTTCTTTATTGACCCGCCCTCTCACCAATGCCTGCTGATATTTTTCATTTTAATTCATAGCAGTATTATATGTCAAAAATCTTAGTGTTTTAATTTTTAATTCTCTGACACTTGAAGTGTAACAGTTTTTTCATGTTTGCTGGCTACTTATATTTTTTCTTTCCCAAGTTACAAATTCACCTCCCTTGAACATTTTTCTTTGGAGGCACCCATCTTTTTTCTTATTGATTTGTGAGAACTCTTTATGTATTAGCAGCATCAGCCTTGGCTGGTTCTGTGTCTGGAAAATATTTTACCATTTATACATGTACTTTTGAATGTGTTAGTAGTCTTTGATGAGAAAATACTATCTGTTATGTGATTAAGTTTATTCATTGTTAATGGTTTGTCTTTGCAAGCTTCTTGTGTAAACCTATTTCACAAATATCTAAATTGTGTCATTTTTTGCCGGCTTTGAGTTTTATTCCATCTGGCGTTTGTTTGGAAGCCAGGTAAGATATTTTTCTTATATTCAGCAAAATATGCCAACATTGTTTTGTTGCTTTGAAATGCCTCTAGATTCTGAATTTTTATTTATATTTGAGATTGTGTTTGCATGTTACATTCTACTCTATATATGCTTCTTCTGTAGCTATAACCATCACCCCTCTCAATGAGGGCTAAGGAAGGGGCGCTTGGGTGGCTCAGTCAGTTAAGCATCCAATTTTGGTGACGGTTATGATCTCCTGGTTCGTGAGTTTGAGCCCCGTGTCTGATTGTGTGCTGATAGTTTGAAGCCTGGAGCCTGCTTCAGATTCTGTGTGTGTGTGTGTGTGTGTGTCTGTCTGTCTCTCTCTGCCCCTCCTCCACTCACACTCTGTCTCTCTCAAAAATAAATAAACTCATCTTTGACAAAGCAGGAAAGAACATCCAATGGAAAAAAGACAGTCTCTTTAACAAATGGTGCTGGGAGAACTGGACAGCAACATGCAGAAGGTTGAAACTAGACCACTTTCTCACACCATTCACAAAAATAAACTCAAAATGGATAAACGACCTGAATGTGAGACAGGAAACCATCAAAACCTTAGAGGAGAAAGCAGGAAAAGACCTCTCTGACCTCAGCCGTAGCAATCTCTTACTCGGCACATCCCCAAAGGCAAGGGAATTAAAAGCAAAAGTGAATTACTGGGACCTTATGAAGATAAAAAGCTTCTGCACAGCAAAGGAAACAACCAACAAAACTAAAAGGCAACCAACGGAATGGGAAAAGATATTTGCAAATGACACATCGGACAAAGGGCTAGTATCCAAAATCTATAAAGAGCTCATCAAACTCCACACCCGAAAAACAAATAACCCAGTGAAGAAATGGGCAGAAAACATGAATAGACACTTCTCTAAAGAAGACATCCGGATGGCCAACAGGCACATGAAAAGATGTTCAACGTCGCTCCTTATCAGGGAAATACAAATCAAAACCACACTCAGATACCACCTCACGCCAGTCAGAGTGGCCAAAATGAAGAAATCAGGAGACTATAGATGCTGGAGAGGATGTGGAGAAACAGGAACCCTCTTGCACTGTTGGTGGGAATGCAAATTGGTGCAGCCGCTCTGGAAAGCAGTGTGGAGGTTCCTCAGAAAATTAAAAATAGACCTACCCTATGACCCAGCAATAGCACTGCTAGGAATTTATCCAAGGGATACAGGAGTACTGATGCATAGGGGCACCTGTACCCCAATGTTTATAGCGGCACTCTCAACAATAGCCAAATTATGGAAAGAGCCTAAATGTCCATCAACTGATGAATGGATAAAGAAATTGTGGTTTATATACACAATGGAATACTACGTGGCAATGAGAAAAAATGAAATATGGCCTTTTGTAGCAACATGGATGGAACTGGAGAGTGTGATGCTAAGTGAAATAAGCCATACAGAGAAAGACAGATACCATATGGTTTCACTCTTATGTGGATCCTGAGAAACATAACAGAAACCCATGGGGGAGGGGAAGGAAAAAAAAAAAAAAAAAGAGGTTAGAGTGGGAGAGAGCCAAAGCATTAGAGACTGTTAAAAACTGAGAACAAACTGAGGGTTGATGGGGGGTGGGAGGGAGGGCAGGGTGGGTGATGGGTATTGAGGAGGGCACTTTTTGGGATGAGCACTGGGTGTTGTATGGAAACCAATTTGACAGTAAATTTCATATATTAAAAAAAAAAAAAAATAAAAATAAAAAAATAAAAAAAAAACATGTGTATAAGCAAAAAAAAAAAAAAAAGATGAGGCGTAACTAATCCCCTAAGATTACAGGGGAAACTGTGTTTAAATTTACTGGAATCCCCAGGTATAATGTAATTTGAGCCCAGGATTAATTAAAGTTATGATGGTTTGCCAATTAAAAAAAAAATAAATAAATAAATAAATAAATAAATAAGCTTAAAATACATATATTTTTAAAAAATGAGGGCTAAGGAGGTATTGTTCTCCTATATCTGATTCCTAGGGCGTCTGAAATTTCTAAAGAAGCTCATTTGAAAGTTAAGTTCTTTTCCTTTCTTCTTTCATTATGGTCTTGTCTTAATGAATCCAGCAAAATGCCTTGAAGCTTTTATGATGTTGCAGGTTTTCCCATATTTATTTCCTTAATAGCTTCCATGAGGAAGAGACACTGTTGGAAAGAATGGTCCAGAGACTGGAAAAAATCAGGCACAGCAATGCTGGAGTTATAGATGGATATCGATGTAGAAGGGGCATTCCCCTCATGTACATGTGGAAATGAAGGTTTGAGACCAGATTACCCAGGAATGGAGAGCTAATAAGTCATAGAAGAGAAATAAGAGTGGAACCTTGGGCAACCCAACAAGTAAGTGTCTGCAAGGCCCAGAAAAACAAGAAGTATTCAAGGTGTAGGGTATAGAAGTTGGAGCAGTGTTCATCTCAGAAACCCAAGGCAAGAGAGGGTTTCCAGAGGGCAGACCTAAGGCTACCAGATCCCCAGTCAACAAGTAAGGCAATGGGAGCTTTTCCCAGTTTGAAGAACAGATCGTAGGTCAGCAAGTTAGAAATGGCCAATGCATAATTTGAACTCTGAGATTCAAACTTCTTTCTATCACAGATGCAGACAAGAACACCAAGCTAGCTTATTACACTAAATAAGCATTGACTAACACATTTTGCATAAGGGGAAAATGCACTTAGTCAAACAAACAAAAAAAAAGTCTCTGTTTAGCCATCCATTTCAAATTTTTATAGAAAATTGTGTAGGCAGCATCAATTATGCTTGGGCAAATTTAGACTAATTAATGGGTTGACTAAGATAATTATTGAAATTTGTCTATGGATGAAAAGAGGAAAGACGAACCATTTAAATTGCTTTTTGTGTGTGCCTGATGACTATTTCTAAAAGAATGAGACCACTGGGAAGTGTATGAAATGGGAGTGGCCCTGCTCTTTGCAGGGTATGATGATAGAGTAACAAGGCAGATGTTTTAATCAACACTTCAGGATTAATGCCTTAAAAAGTCTAATATGCATAAATACAAATAACATATACCTTATAGAGAAAGATATGTAATTTATTGAGGGTCAGCAACATACAAGAATTCTTCCAGATGCTTTATGTATGTGAATAGCTTTCATCTGTAGCCCAGTGAAGAAGGTATCATCCCCAATTTACAGACGAAGTTCCTGAAGCATAGAGAGGTCAAATAAGTGACCAACTGACATGCCCAACAGAGAGGAACTGAGTCTGATTCCAGTGCCCACACTCTGTGGGCTCTGTCTCTTCAAAGAAGCCTTCCTGGGTGGTAGATAACTTACTAGTTAGGAAGCCACTTCTCAAAGCAGATTGGACTCACCGAGAAGAGCTTTCAGAACCCAGGTGTTTGACCTACCCTGTGTCCTTCTTCTTTGTTCCAGTCCCACCAAAATTTTGAAAAAGAATATTCTCTGGATCTTCCTCTTTCATTCCATAAACCCACTCTTGGGTAATTTCTAAAAATGGAACCTATCTTAACGGATGAAACTTGGCTCCACATTAAAGCAGTTCCAAAGTGGAATGTCCAACATGCTGGGATCTGAGGTGGCCCCTTTGAACCAGTCTGAATTTGTGCCTAGGCAAGAGACCACATGGCTCTGTAGGAAGTGACATGGCTTTGTATCAGGAAAACAACTGGCTCTGCCATTTCCTGGCTGTGAGGTCTTGGGCAGGCCATCTGTTCCTTCAATTCACTGGATAGAAACCTTACTCAAAAAACCTTAACCAAAAGAGTAACTTGATGGCTAACTTGATCAAGTAACTTGATCCTACCCTAAAAAGATTAGGGTAGGATTTGCTGATGTCTCTCTTCTGTTTTCTCCTTCGCCCTCTCTTCCTTTTCCCTTCTCATTCATGTCATTGCTTTTCTCTTTGCTATTTTCATTTACCAGGGACTCCCTTCCAAAAGTTGGAAAGGTGCTCTGGAGATACCTGCAGTCTTTTATGACAGAGTCTTACTGCCCTTATTGAGGTCACAACAAAGTTGGGCGGGTATTTAGCAGCCTATTAGGGTAACACAGAGAAGGAGAGTGACAGTTCACAAAAGTGAGGGTATACAGAAGACAAAACAATAGATAATTATTCATTATGGAACCATCATTTCTTCATCCACAAAATGGGCTTACAAGTTTGGTTGTGAAGGTAATGGATAATAAACGGGGAGTGCTTGACACATAGTCAATAAATGCCTCCCATGATTTTTTATTTTGAACCAGCCTGTAGTTTCCCCAAAATTATACAATCTCACACTATTCACAGTTCTTGCCATTTTTTAAAAAATTTTTAATATTTTTTATTTTTGAGAGAGAGGGACAGAGTGTGAGCAGGGGAGGGGCAGGGAGAGATTGGGGGACACAGAATGTGAAGCAGGCTCCAAGCTTTGAGCTGTCAGCACAGAGCCCAACATGGGGCTTGAACCTACAAACTGCGAGATCATGACCTGAACTGAAGTCAGAAGCTTAACTGGTTGAGCCACCCAGGTGCTCCCATTTCATTCTCATTTTTAATTGGAAGTAGTTTAGTCTTTGTCTAAGTGATTTTGATTAAGTTCAAAATTATTCAAGAATTATTGAGATAGGTCCTTGAGATAGAAATGCATCAGGGAGGATCTCTGCCCTTGAGAACATCCTGACCTGGTATCACAGTTTTCCGCAGTGCTGTTGAGATACCCTATGTATGTCTGATCAGTGGGAGAGAAGGCAGTGGGTCATAGCTAGCCACTAGAATTGTACATAATATAAATGACAACCTTCCCCTCCCGTTCTGCAGCTGTGGTGAGGGACTGTTACTGAAGGAAGTGTCTTATACAGGATTCTAGGCAAATGAATATGCAGATACTTCTTCACATGGATAATTTTACAATGTTTTTTTCAATTTTTATTGCATAGAGGTAAAATGAAACTGACTTCCCTTTTGACCTCTACTAAAGGTAGTTGAGTGAATGTTATGTCTTCATTTATGACATCTAATCACATTGTTCTTCCAAGGACCCCTCTCTGGTTTCATTTACTTAGTCACTCCTTATGTTCCTGTTCCCATCTCCCATTTCCAACACCACTTCCTCTGTCTTCTTAATGCATTTAATCTACATTTCTTTGTGTTCTGGAAAGATGTACTTAATTGAGTTTTTTAAATTTACACAAATGAATCATTTATAACTCATTCTTTTTCACCCTTTTTTTCAATCCACTGTATGTTTTAAGTCCCATCTGGGTTAGTACATGTACATTTCACCCACGACTTCTAACCCGTGTTATTTTCTACACTTTCCTTATCCACTCTCCCAGAATGGGCCGAGATTGCCTTCAAGTCACACCCACTGCATCTGACCTCCTGATACATGTTCATTCACACAGTTCTGCAAGAAGTTCTCATAATATAACTCAGGGCCTGAAGTTCTGGATCATAGATTGTCCTGGGTGGTCTAAGAACCCAGACTGTTTTCCAACATGGCCAGTCTGAGTTGTGGTTCAGTGTTCCTACCTCTCACACCGCTCTGGCTTCACTTAGGATGAACTCTCTCTCCTACGTGTTTGCCAGTCTTATTAAGTTGAAATGCCAGTACATTGTTTTAATTTTCATTTCTCTGATTACTAATGAGTTTGAGCATTAACCCAATGCTTATTAACATTTTAGGTTTCCTCTTCTCTATTAATTGTCTATTCATAGAACTTCTGCCCATGTGTTCAGAAGAAGGATTCTTATCTTTTCTATTAAATTTTCATGAGTTGAATTTGTACTTCAGATATTATTCAGTTGTTGATTTTGCCAAGTATCTCATTCCAATATGTGTTCTGTCATCTTTACTGAACATAAATCCATAATTTTATATAATAAAATTCCTCATTTGTGTGTGTGTGTGTGTGTGTGTGTGTGCGCGCGCGCGTGTGCACCTTTAAAGTTAGTAGAAGTCTTTCCATTCTTAAATCACAAAAATGGTCTGTATTTTGCTCTGTTAACTTTACTCTTTTACTTCTCATGTTTTGGTGTTTGATCCATTTGGAATCCATTTTTGTATGTTTTATTTTGTTTTCCATAAGGCGATCCCGTATTTTCAGCGCATCTATTAATTTGCCCCTTGTTTATTCATTGGTGTGCAATTTAACCTTTATTGTATCATACATTTTATGTTTTCAGTGGTGTGCCTTTGAGCTTGCTGTTCAGTTGCAATATAACTACACCTTTTGAATCTGTCTCAGGATTGGATAGGGCAAGTCCCCATGCCCCACCTCAGGTAGTCACGGACTTTGGTTCTTTCTTATAAATTTTAAACTAAGTTTGTGGTTCTCAGAAGAACCCAATTAGAGGCTTTATGAAATTGCATTGAGTTGATAGATTAATAAAAAGCTGGCAGGTTTGTTATATCATTTCATCCTATTCAAGAACTTGGAATGACTGGGTTTGTTCAGTTTTGCCATGTCTGTTAGATTTATTTTTTAATGTTTATTTATTTATTTATTTTTTTTTTTTTTGAGAGAGAGAGAGTGTGAGAGGGGGAGGGGCAGAGAGACAGAGGGAGACACAGAATCCAAAGCAGGCTCCTTTGGATATAGGGCTCGAACTCACAAACCTCAAGATCATGACCTGAGCCAAAGTCAGATGCTTAACCGACTGAGCCACCCAGGCGCCCCAATGTCTGTTACTAGATATTTAAAAATTGTCTTCATATCAGTCTTGTGAATTCTTGGTTAAGTTGATTCTTAAATATATTATGGCTTTCATTGCCATAGTGGATGATATCCTTTTTTATTCTGTTTTTTAGTTATTGATGGTGTTGAAAACTGCTAGTGATTTTTCTGAGTTGATGCTGTATCTGGCTACCTAGTAAAACTTTTATGGATTCTCATATTTGTTTATTGTGTTACATTTTCTGTGCTTATGATTTATGGTCTGCAAATAATGACAATTATATCTCTTCCTTTCTAATATTTGCCCCTCAGTCCATTCCTTTCTTTGTTCTTCGACAGAAAAATTGATAGTGGGTATCTTTTCTTGTTCCCAATCTTAAAAGGAATGTTACTAAACTCTCTCAAAGAGAGTTATTATAGGATTGGGTTGCATATATCTCTAGGTATATATTCTTAGTTTGCTTAGAGATTTTAATCACAAGTAGAAATTTAGTTTTATCAGTTTTTCTGTCTGCAATAATTTTGTGATTTTTCTCTTTTTATTTATTAATGATGTGATTTTCTTTCCTCCTGAGACTCTACCTGGTTTTCTGTTAGTTCAAATTACATACCTATTTCCTTATGTGTGAAATGAAAAGTCTTTTACCTGCTATGAATAGAAAGTCTTTAAGCATGTATTTTTAATTCTTTAATTCTACAGTGTTTCTTTACTTTTATTTTTTTTATGAAATTTATTGTCAAATTGGTTTCCATACAACACCCAGTGCTCATCCCAACAGGTGCCCTCCTCAATACCCATCACCCACCCTCCCCTCCCTCCCACCCCCCATCAACCCTCAGTTTGTTCTTAGTTTTTAAGACTCTCCTATGGTTTGGCTCCCTCCCTCTCTGATATATTTTTTTTCCTTCCCCTCCCCCATGGTCTTCTGTTAAGTTTCTCAGGATCCACATAGGAGTGAAAACATATGGTATCTGTCTTTCTCTGTATGACTTATTTCACTTAGCATGACACTTTCCAGTTCCATCCATGTTGCTACAAAAGGCCATATTTCATTCTTTCTCATTGCCACGTAGTATTCCGTTGTGTTTATAAACCACAATTTCTTTATCCATTCATCAGTTGATGGACATTTAGGCTCTTTCCATAATTTGGCTATTATTGAAAGTGCTGCTATAAATATTGGGGTACAAGTGCCCCTATGCATCAGCACTCCTGTATCCCTTGGGTAAATTCCTAGCAGTGCTACTGCTGGGTCATAGGGTAAATCTATTTTTAATCTTTTGAGGAACCTCCACACTGTTATCCTCCACAGTTTCCCTCCACACTGTTTTCCTCCACACTGTTTTCCAAAGGCAAGGGAAGTAAAAGCAAAAATGAACTATTGGGAGGGACCTCATGAAGATTAAAAGCTTCTGCACTGCAAAGGAAACAATCAACAAAACTAAAAGGCAACCAACGGAATGGGAAAAGATATTTGCAAATGACATATTGGACAAAGGGCTAGTATCCAAAATCTACAAAGAACTCACCAAACTCCACACCCGAAAGACAAATAATCCAGTGAAGAAATGGGCAGAAAACACGAATAGACACTTCTCTAAAGAAGACATCCAGATGGCCAGCAGGCACATGAAAAGATGCTCAATGTCACTCATCATCAGGGAAATACAAATCAAAGCCACACTGAGATACCACCTCACACCAGTCAGAGTGGCTAAAATGAACAAATCAGGAGACTATAGATGCTGGCGAGGATGTGGAGAAACAGGAACCCTCTTGCACTGTTGGTGGGAATTCTACAGTGTTTCTACCACATGCACATGGCAAACTTACATCACTGCCGTTGATTAAAGAAGGGTATAAAGTGTGAATATAAGTACATAGTATGAGTCAGAATTGATTTTATTGTTTGTTGGCATCCATATCAGGAAAACATTCAATGCTTTCCCAAACTTCATGCTTACTCTACGCATCTAACAGGACCTATATTAAAAAGTTTTAAGTTAATTTGGCACATTTGTAGTTTTTTTAAACTACATAATACATTTCTGAGGCTCAGAATTCACAAAGCACCAAATGGTAACAGTACAAAGTAACTCTCCTTCCAGTCTGTGTTCCTCCACTGCCCAGTTCCCCCCTTCCTGTGCTTAATAGGTGCACAGAATTGATAGGTATAGAAGTATTTATGCATGTGTAAGCAAATATGTGTGTGTCACCTCTCAACACTTTTTTTTTTTTTTTGAACAAAGATGTTAATGGACCTACTGTTGGGCACATTGCTTTATTCACTTATCAGTATAGCTTGGCTATCATTCAGTTACATAGCATTTTTAGTGGCTGTTTAGTATTTCATAATATAGATGTAACTTCATGGATTAGGAATGCCCTACTAATAGATATATAAGTAGTTTGTAGTCACTTGTTCTTATAAACATTGTTTCATGTATGTGTGAGTATATTAGTCGTAAAAATTCTTTGAAGTAGAATTGTTGATCCCAAGGTGGTTGCAGATGTAATTTTCATAGATTTGCCAAATTATCTTCTCCATAGAGATTGCATAATGTTTCAGTTATTACAGAAGTACTAAAGAGTGTGTGTTCTCTGTATGTTCTCACAGCCAAAGTATATTATACACATTTTTTTACTTCTCCAATATGATATGTGAAAATTGTACCTCAGTAAAATGTCATTTTCTTTGGTGGAATTATAAATTAATTTGAGCATCTTTTCAAATATATGAGTCATTTATATTTTTCTTCCCCAGGAACTTTCTCTTGTACTCATTTTTCTTTTGGGTTGTTGTTCCTTAATTTATTGATTTGTAGTAGTTCTTTCTGTATCAGGAAAGCTGAGCTATAATTTATTCCAACTTAAAGTATTTCAACTTTGCTTCCTAGTGGTTTTAGCCATGCTGATGATTTATTATTTTTTTAAAGTCCTTATATCAGTCTTTCCTCTTCTGGCTTCTGGACTTTGTGTCATACCTAGCTATCTCCCACTCCAAGATTATCAATGAACAAAAGTCTCTTCTGTTACTTTCATACTTTGATCTTTTGCATTTCTGGGGGAGCCCATCTGAAGCTTACCTTTGTGTGAGGTATGGATCCAATTGCATTATTTCCCCTCAGTGGCCACCCAGCACTTTTTACTAGGTAATGTATAGCTTTTCCCACTGATATCTGTTTCACCTTTATTATATGCTAGATCTATGCTGTATTTTATCTCCTTCTGTGTTTTTTATTTTAAAAAAAAATTTTTTTTCAATGTTTTTATTTACTTTTGAAGGAGAGAGAGACAGAGAATGAGCGGGGGACGAGCAGAGAGGGAGACATAGAATTTAAAGCAGGCTCCAGGCTCTAAGCTGTCAGCACAGAGCCCGATGTGGAGCTCGAACCCACGAACTATGAGATCATGACCTGAGCCGAAGTCAGACGCTCAGCCAACCAAGCCACCCAGGCGCCCCTCCTTCTGTATTTTTCAGTGTATTTTTTTTTTTTTTTTTTTGCCCACTGTGTACCAACATCATGCAGCTTTATGTGCTGAAATTTAAAATATGCTTTAATGTCTTAGAGAGTGAATCGACCCCTCCCACCCCTCTCCCCCCACATAATGTTCTTCTTTTTCAGAGTTGTTGGATAGTGTTGGTTATTAATTTTTCTGATGAAATTTGGTATAATTTTCTTGGTATTTTTATTGGGATAGCATTACATTTTCATTAATCTAGGGAGTGTTGATATCACATTGTGAAATTTTCTTTATATTATAAAATTTTTATACGTGTTCTATATGTACAGTCTTGTTCTTTAGTGTATGTTAAAAATAAATGTAGACCCCATCTCCCCTCAACCAGTAGCCATCACTTTTCACCTGCTCATGATTATGTTAAATCCATACTTCTAAATTAGCCACTTCTATTGATATTTGTGATTTTTCCACTTTATCATAATCTACTCACTTCTCCTGAGGAAGATGATTTAGCTCTCCCTGCTTATCTGACCTAGTACACACATAGGCATCCTTCCCACCTACCTTCTCCATCCTTCCAGTAAACTTATATCCTCATTTTAGTTAGATTGGCATTCAGTGTTTACAGTATTTAGGCTATGTAAATACCATTCACAATGAGCCATGCAGTAAATTATGATTATTTTCCCTTCCTGCACAACTATTATATTTTCCCTGAAGCTAATATTTGCCTTGTTTATGGTTTGCTTGCTTCATTTTTATGTTTTTATTACTAATTCAGCCCAAACTCTTTGGCAATTATCTGAAGTTCTTCTTAAGATACTGAGATGCTTCAGTTACTTTTTCAACTTCATCCTCCTACAGAATGCTCTCCCAGAGCCTCTGGCCAGTTCTGGTCTGGTGTTTCACTTTCTCTGTCTGGTGCTCAGCTGTTTTCCTGGGATCTTCCTTCCCTGTCTACCCCATGATTCTCTGTCCTGTACTCTCATTGTCTCAGGCTCCCTCTTTCTTACTTTACTGACTTATCTTGGAGGAACACTTCCTTCAACAGCTTCTTAAGGAGGTATATTCAGGAGATCAATATGTGAATGCCTTCCATAGTCAGCCCTTACACTAGGTTAGTACTTTGACTGTAAATAATTTCCTTCATGACTTTGAACACTTTATTCTGTTATGCTCCAGTGCCCTGTGTTGCTTTTGGGAAGGCGAAAACCATTCTGGTTACTGATTATGACCTGCTTCCCACCTCCTGCCCAGATGTGTAGGATGCTATCAGTGGCTCATCACTCTAAAATTCCACAATTATATGTCTGAATGCAGAGCAATTTTTATCCATTTATTTGGTTGGGCACATGGTGGGCTGTTTCATTCTGACAATATACATCTTTCACTTCTAGGAAAATATTCTTGAAGTCTTTCGCTGATTATCCCTTCCCTTCATTTTCTGTTCTTTCGTTTTCTGGAACCTTACTATTTGGATCTTGGAACTGCTGGGTTGGTCCTCTGCTGCTGCTGTTTGATGTTTTCTGAATCTTTGGGTTTTGGGTTTTTTGTTTTTATTTTGTTTCTAGTGGTTTTTGTTGTTTTGTTTGTTTGCTGTACTTTTCAAGAGACTTCTCAGCTCCATCTTAGAACCCTTCTACTGAGTTTTAATATGTAATACTATATTTTTAATTTTCAAGAGCTCTTCTGAAAGTTCCTTTCTCTTCTAACATTTTGGTCCCCATTTCACAATATGTTGTCTTACCGCTCTGGGAGTGTTAATAATAGTGTTGTTTTTATTTTTGTTTTAATTTGTCTTCACCTCCAAAGAGTCTATTTTGTCCAGATTTCTTTGTTTTGCTTGTTTGTTTTGATCTTTATCTCTCTTTGCTGGATGCTTTCCCCATATATCTGAATTTGGTGAAAAATGTTGAGATTTAAGCTAAGGCAAGTCTGGTGGAGAAGGCGTCGATCAGACAGGAATTAAAGAAATAGGTATATTGAGGTTGATCACTGAGTTAAGCAGGGGAAGATAAGAAGGGGACCGTGACTCTCTCGTTTTTGGATTCACCAAGGTCAGAGACACATAGTAGGAATAATAGAGTTGGAGGAAGCTGTCTAGCGCGGGAGACCGTAGGTTTGGGTTTCCTGTGGCATGTGGCTTTTTTTTTCACCTAGTAAAAAGTTTAATAAGTGTAACCAATCTTGAGTATGTGTTATTTTCACATAGTTTCCTGGCAGTGCAATGTCCACATTCCCTAAATCCACAGCCTCGAGCCCAGAGCCACAGTAAGTGTGCACCCATACCCAGGCCTCGTCTGGAGATCCAGAGGCAGTCAGCAAGTTCTGAGCCTTCCTTAATGCCAAGCCCTGTAATTAGGATCTGAGGATACAGCAGTGAGAATGGCACAGTACCTGATCCTGAGCTCCTGTTGCCAGTGGAGGAGACTGATTCATAGTGTGGGTAAAACAGAAGTTTGTACACATCACTGTGAAATACTAGAGGAGGAAGGTTAGAGAGAACTCCATGGATTGGCAACATTTAGATCATTTATTGGGAAGTGAATAGAGATTTACCAGACACAACAAGTAGGAGGAGATTTTCAGGAAAGCAAATGGCATAGATAATGGGATGGAAGTATGAAAAGGTCTGATGTAGGGGGTGGGCAGGAAGTGGCCCATGGCACTGGAAGTGACAGATTACTATCAGTGAAGCAGCCCAGATGAATAGTAGTAATATCTGTCTGTCTTTGTCTAATACACAGCATACTCACCACTCATGAGAGGGATAAATGAGAACATCACAATGTCCCTATGGAGGCCAATTGTCTTGCCCTCTCAGTACTGAGCAATAATGTTCCCGATAATGGCACAGGTTAGTCCCCATGTGGCTTGATGTGTAATATTTTTGAGTGGCCAATTAATTCTGCTAATCACATTAGTGACAATTAGCAGGATGCTTCTCTGATTAGGGGGCTGTAGTCAAGAGGCTCTTACATACTTGCATTTGCTGAAAAATAAGTCCCCTCTTTGCATAGCCTGTTAATTTCTGCCAACAGGGGACATGAGATTTAGCCCAAAAGAACCCACCCCTTCACCCTCTCTCTGACCACCAATGGCTCTTAAAATAGGAGAGAGCATCTGATACTTACTTAATATTGCTTGAATTGCACAGAAGACTTGGAGAAGGAAACTTGGTACAGGTGTGTTTTGTTGGGTACCTTGGAGTGTTTCTCTGGGATTTCTGCGGAACATGGGGATATCAGGCTAGACAGCTTTGCGTTGAAACTGGCTCCAGAAGTTACTGGGTGTGTAATCTCAAGCAAGCTTTTATTTGTCTTACTGTTTTGTTTCATCTCTGTGCCTCACTTTACTCATCTGTAAGATAAATTGTAATGGTACTCAACTTCATAGGGATATTGTAAGAATTAAATGCGGATTTAATGCTGGAATGATGCCTGGCGGCTAGTTAGCGCTCACTCACCATCGTCATTATTACTGATTCAGGAATCTGTTGGGAGAAGTGAGAAACTTATATCAACAGGCCACGCTGGTGGTGAACTTAATGGCGGTGAGCCAGACCCAAATCTAGTTGTGCTCCCTGATTTGTCAGATGTCAGTAAAGAGCAAGTTTTCACCGGTGAATTTCGAGCATGGCACACTGTGCTGTAAATGCATGCGGATCTGTCCCCTTTTGTCACTGGACTGTGATGCAGTGAAAACAAACAGCACAACTGTCTTCTCCCCTGCTGCATTCCCAGGCCCTCGCATGCCACCTGGGATGTAGGCAGGGCTCAGAAGTCATGTTGAATGAACGAAAAGATGGAAAGAAAAGTCAGTGTTCTTTTTTAAAAAAATATTTATTTATTTATTATGAGAGAGTGTGTGTGTGTGTGTGCTTACACGTAGGCAAGGGGCAGACAGAGGGCGAGAGAAAGAATCTGCACAGAGCCCAACATAGGTCTCAAACCCATGAACCACGGGATCATGACATGTGTTGAAACCAAGAGTCAGACACTCAAATGGCTGAGCCACCTAGGTGCCCTAAACAGAAACAGTCGGTTTTCAATCCTGAAATTTCCCCTTACTTCCTGGGCGAGTTGCCTAAGCTGAACTTCACTTTCATGATTAGCAAAATGAAAATAATCATTCCTATTTCAGTTAAGAAGAAAAAAGATGGTATATAAAAGTTTACTAATTAGAGTGTGTGTGTGTGTGTGTGTGTGTGTGTGTGTGTGTGTGTGTATAAAAATACAAACTTATTAACTGATTTATTTTGGAAGAAAATGAATACTCAGACTTAACACCCAATATATTATCATTATAATAATAATTATTATTGTTATTATATTTGCCTTTGTAAGTAAGCACCCAAGTCATATGTGAACATGTATTCACCTTCTAAAAAATGAGAACAGATCAGATAACACCAAGTCCCTAGGCCTGTGGCCCTCCCTCACAGGCTTCCTAGGCATGAGGCTTATCCATGGAAGAGGCTTAATCCAATGCATTTCATACATACATATGTATCTTCAAAACTTATTGTCATGTTTGAGGGCATTTTTTTTAAAAACTCAAATGATATTTGCTTATAGTATAGAATTTTCCCCCCCACTTATCCCTACTTCTTGGAGAATATTCCACATAAGGATATAACATAGTTATTCAGTCATTAATCCATCAATAGACATTTAGGTTGACTATACTTCATTCGCCATTACCAAAATAAATGCTTTCATGACTTCCACCATATCGTGTCTTGAGGCGCAGGGTGTTGCCTTTGGGCGGCTATACAGAAGTAGTGTTTTAGATTTTACTAAGTTTTGCCAAGTTGTCCTCCTAAGTGGCTCCATCCATTCACTCTGGTACTAGTGGAATAAGACTGTTTCTCCTCAACTTTGTCAATACTTGATATGATAGGAATAGTTTCATTTCTGCCAATCAAATTGCCCCGAAATGGTATCACATCACCCAACTAATTCAGAAGTTGAGCACTTTCTCATGTGTTGTGATAGATGCTCTGTGGGCATATTTATTTAACCTTGAGGTGATCCAGTGGGTGAACTCTTAGTGCCTTCATTATATAAATATGCAACAGGGGCGCCTGGGTGGCTCAGTCAGTTAAGCGTCCGACTTCGGCTCAGGTCATGATCTCGCAGTTCGTGAGTTCAAGCCCTGCGTCGGGCTCTGTGCTGACAGCTCAGAGCCTGGAACCTGTTTCAGATTCTATGTCTCCTTCTCTCTCTCTGACCCTTCCCCGTTCATGCTCTGTCTCTCTCTGTCTCAAAAATAAATAAACATTAAAAAAAATAAATGTGCAACAAACGGTCACTCATAACATCCCCGTAGCCCACAACGTTAACAGTGGCACGTGTTCACACACAGGAGAGCAGATGTCTCCTGACAGGTGTCCTGAGACAGAGTAAAGGAGAGTTAGGAGCTGAGAGTGGAATAAAAATCATTGATAAGAATGTTGGAGCTACCAAGCTTTTGGTTCCAACCTGGGGTTCTCTGGTCAACAGCTGTGTGCCACAGGGTGAGCCATTTACCCGATTAGGAATATCGGCGTTAACTTCTGTAAAATCAGAATAATGTGAATCTCATATGATTGCTGTGAGGATTAAAGAGAACAGGTAGGGCATAGGTGGCTTTTGAGAAACAGTGGTTTCTCTTTCCATTTGAAAAAAAAAATTTTTTTTTTTTTTTTTTTTTTTTTTTTGGCCAGCACATGGGTTTATGGGCTTATGGAACAATTAAATGTTGACACTCTCCGATGCCTGCTCCCACCAGAGCTTTTGGGCTTTGCCTTCCAGAGCAGTTGTTTTTGCCTTAAACCCCAAAAGCCATTCTTTCCTCTGTGAGAGATGGTAAGAAAGAAGCAGAATGGCTAATCTTAGCAAGATCCTGTAGCCTCCTATTGCTAGACAGGGTACACACCAGCATGTCTGGTTTACAGATGGGATCACGGAGACCCAAGGTGATGAAGTGACTGCTGACAGCCCCTGCTGTCTGTGTGGGGTCCCTTCTCTGTGCCAGCTACTTCTGGTAGTGTTGGAGAGAGCACTGGGTCTCGTGTTCCCAGCCCTATCTGAATCAAGGCACTTCAAAACTTCCCCTGTCATGGGGACTCGAGACAGATGCCCTCAGTCACTTCAGGCAGGACATTGTCACTTGCAGGACCTTACCAGGAATGATTGCCTAGTCCCATCAGCCCCCCACTCTGATTTTGTACCTTCCTTAGGCCATGGACCACCTTCCCTGTCAAAGTGTAGCACTCACAGGAGCTGCCAGGACAGGTGCATTTTTATCATGTGCTTACTATGTGCCAGGGACTTTGTGAATAGCTCCTCATTCACAATAGCTGCATGACTTTTGGGTAAGTTCATTAGCTTCATTCCTTCTCTGTTTTCTGATCTGTACAGTGCAGATTGCTAGCAGGGCTGGCTTTGCATGGGTCATAGGAAGACTCAGTGAGACAGTGCACTTGAGGTATTGAGCACAGAACTGGTTGCATTGTGGGCTTTCATCAAACATTGACCGTTGTTGATACACGCCTTCTGTCTCCACATCCCCTTACATTGTAGGCCTGATGGTTAGCCCCATCTTACAGCAGAAGCAATTGAGGCAGAGCAATTACAGAGCAACCAGTAAGTAGAGAAATAGGCATCTACACGAGGTCTGGTGGCTGCAGAATGAGGACAAGCCTGGCTTCGGGCATCTAAGCCACTAGAAATAATGTTGCTTAAGAAGTGGACAGTGTTGTTTGGGTGTGGTGTCGAGCCCTGCAGCTGTGTGTCTTGTCCTTGATGTCTTTGTCATGCAAGATGCTGTCCTTGTGAAGATCCACACACAGCCTCTGCTGGTATCTGCCAAGAACTCACAACAACTCTCAAGGCTGGACATCAGTGTGGTGAAGGGGACAGGAAATACAGTGGCAGGCTCAAATATTGAGAAATTCAAGCAAACACAGCGTATTTGATTTCTTTCCCTGACCCTTAACATCACTGGCCTGAAGGGAGGGGATACAGACCCCTGTCTGCTCACCTTCTGTTTCCCAGTGGGGCTAGCCTCCCCTCTCCTGACCTGCATCCCAGCCCAGGTGCCCTTTTCTTCCCTCAGTGTTCTATGTGGGTCTCCATGGAAACTACAGATAAGGTCAGAGAGGGAAGCCAGCTAGATGGAGTATTCACAAGGTTGGCAGCTTCATGAGAAGGTGGCCAAGCTTCCAGCATTTGACCAGTAGGAGAGGAAGGTGGCTAACACTCAGGATAGCTCAGTGCCATACCCCATGCTCCCTGTTGGCCACACACTCACCATCCTCCTCAGAGAAGGGAGGTGAGTCTGAGGAAGACCATGTACCTGGCCACACGTAAGCAGAGAAGCTGGGGCAACGAAATCAGGCACAGAGCATTTTCTGTGACCCAGGTGCTCTTGAGGCACCTTCTATCTATCAAGGCATTTACCTGTCATAATGACCCCTTGAGCCAACACTATTATTTATAATCATCCTCATCTCATAGATGACAAAAACCAAGGTACCAAGAGGTAACTTGCCCAAGGTTATATAGGTAGGAGTGATAGAGCTGGGACACCAACTGGAGTCCATTCTCTTCATTGTGATGCTCACTTATGTTCCAGGTGGATGCGCACCCCAGTCCAGCCATTCGTGTCCCAGATAGTGGATTGACTAAAAGTATCAGGTGCCTTGTCCCCAGATAGGTGATTGACTGAAAGTATCAGGTGCCTTGTCACCTCTCTCTGTGGCTTTCAGAAAGAAAAACAAGATCCTTGAGAGGGACACCCACTATGCATCCAGGAAGGACCTGGGGTTAAGAGCCAGTGGTGTGCCCAAGGGTTGAGTACCTAGCCCTGCAAAGGAACCCCACACTTGTGGAAAAGGCCAGTCCACATTCCACAGCTTGATTTTCTGGAATCAAATTAGGCCAGTGAATAGGCCAGTGGCGTTTTCATCAATTTCTCAGCCTTCCCTTGGAACTGAGCCTGATTTCCTTGGCCTCCCGCAACACTGCCTGCTGTTTACTGAGCACACCAGCTCCTGAAACCAGGCCTGCTTTAGTCATGCAGCAGGGCAACGTGGTGGAGGGAAGATTACAGGTATTAGAGGCCTTTTAGGATCATTTAGAATCGAGCTGTTTTCCAAGCAGGCAATTAATCCAGCTGCATTAAAGAGAGCTACTGGGGCTCCCACACCTCTCCCAGCTTTAAGAAGGGTGTTTGGGAGGCTTCTGTTAAATGACTTTCATAGCCAGCTCTGGGGCTCAGTGGGACATCTTCCTTTTGCAGGAGGTGCTGGGAGCCTCCCCCCTCAGAGTTGGAGGTCTGCTCTGGGAAGGAGGAGAAGTGAGAGTAGAAAGGATTGGTGTCTGTACCTGGAGCCCATGGCTAGCCAACATTAGCACCTCCAAGGGCCTCAGAACAGAAACTAGAAGAGTGATCTCAGATCTGGAGAGATGGTCTGGGACCTAAAACAGCAAATACACTTTCTCAGGGCCTTCTCCATCATTTAAAATGGAGCGGGCCACAGTGGGTATACCCTTTCACAGAAGGGTATGAATGAGTCCCCGAAGGACTCTAGACTTATGCCGTCTACTGAGCACCTATGCATTGAGCACTTGTGTACCCATTATATTAGCCTCAAAAGCAATCCTATGAGGTAGAGACTACAGAAAGGAAGCTGAGGCTCAAAGAACTTAACACACTTGGGACTTGAACCTGTGAGCCCATAGTGGCTGACCCTGCACCCCGAGTTATACACTTCTCCATTGGTCAGTATCTAGGGGCCTCCATTCCCATCCCGAGCATGAGGCAGACAAAAGGTCACACAGCCCAGCCTCCTCTTTCCTGTAACCTTGCCTATCCCCAAACCAAGTTAGGTATCCTGCAACTCTATCACCACATACCACACCATTGTGAAATTGTTAGTTTGGGCATCTGTCCTGGATGTCTTGGAGGGGCCATGCTCCTCTTTCTAGCTCCAGCATCTGGCAGACAGACAAAAGCACTGCTGCTCTGAGAACCCACGCTTGGCCAAGTCTCCTTGTTCTGTGTTTCAGTTTCCCTTTCACTAAAACAAGAGGGTAAGACCATGTGAGGTCTGGGGTCCCCTCCATCTCTGATGTGCTATGAAGCAGTGCATTCATAGGGCTGTTATAAGATAGCTAGCATCTATCCAAAGTGAAGACTGTCTTCTTCGAGTGAGTGTCTGCTCACCCTGGGGTACTAGGAACTCTTGCCTCTGCACTTGGTCTCTTGCACGTGGCATGAGCTTCTTGCATGAGCTTCTTGCATGAGCTTCTCGCATGAGCTTCTACTCATAGTCTGGATTCTCTTGACAGCTTCTTCTTGTCATGGCTGGTTACACTCCAAAATGAAAGTGCTAGGATTAGGAATCAGGAGGGCCTGGTAGTCAAGAGGCATTCAGTACCTCTTTGCTGAATGATTGCCTAAGAATGGCTGTTGACTTTTTTTTTTTTTAATTTAAATCCAAGCTAGTTAACATAGAGTGTAATAATGATTTCAGGAATCGAATTTAGTGATTCTTCACTTACATATAACACCAAGTGCTCATCCAAACAAGTGGCCTCCTTAATGCCCATTGCCCATTTAGCCCACCCCCACCCAACAGCCCTCCATCAACCCTCAGTTTGTTCTCTGTATTTAAAAATCTCTTATGGTTTATCTCTCTGTTTTTATATTATTTTTGCTTCCCTTCCCTTATGTACATCTGTGCTGCATATTAAATTCCACCTGTGAGTTACATATTAAATTCCACCTGTGTTGCAAATTAAATTCCAGATATTTGTCTCTCTCTGACTGACTTATTTCACTTAGCATGATACACTCTAGTTCCATCCACGTTGTTGCAAATGGCAAGATTTCATTCTTTTTGATAGCTGAGTAATATTCCATTGTATATATATACTACATCTTTATCCATTCATTGGTCAATGGACATTTGGGCTCTTTCCATACTTTGGCTATTGTCGATAGTGCTGCCATAAACATTGGGATGTATGTGCCCCTTCGAATCAGCATGCCTGTATTCTTTGGATAAATACCTAGTAATGCAATTGCTGGGTCATAGCATAGTTCTATTTTTAATTTTTTGAGGAACCTCCATACTATTTTCCAGAGTGGCTGCACCAGTTTGCATTCCCACCAGCATTGTAAAAGGGTTCCTCTTTCTCTGCATCCTCGCCAACATTGGTTGTTTCCTGAGTTGTTAATTTTAGCCATTCTGACAGGTGTGAGGTGGTATCTCATTGTGGTTTTGATTTGTATTTCCCTGATGATAAGTTATGGTGAGCATCTTTTCATGTGTCTGTTAGCCATCTGGAAGTCTTCTTTGGAAAAGTCTCTATTCATGTGTTTTGTCTATTTCTTCCCTGTATTATTTGTTTTTTGGGTGTTGAGTTTGTTAAGTTCTTTTAGATTTTGGATAATACCCCTTTATCTGATATGTCATTTGCAAATACCTTCTCCCATTCCATCAGTTGCCTTTTAGTTTTGCTGATTGTTTCCTTTGCCGTACAGAAGATTTTTATCTTGATGAGGTCCCAGTAGTTCACTGTTGCCTCTGGAGACATGTGAAGTAAGAAGTTGCTGCAGCCAAGGTCAGAGAGGTTGTTGCCTGTTTTCTCCTTTAGGATTTTGATGGCTTCCTGTCTTATGTTTAGGTCTTTCATCCACTTTGAGTTTATTTTTGTGTGTGGTGTAAGAAAGTGGTCCAGGTTCACATGCCCTGGTGAGTAGGGCACATCTACTGTCCCAAAGTAAACACTATAATAAATAAGATGGGAATCAATTTATAGAGGCTTCCCTTCTTTCCCAATTTTTGGTGATGCCCTTTTCACTAGTTATAACTCGTTTTAACAAAATATATAGACTGTTCTTTGTCTACCCCTGCTCTTAGGTAGATTTTCAATTTGCTATTATTTTTGTTCTGTTCTGAATACAAAGAAGATATGCTTATTGCAAAATACTAGTAACATGTCAGAACATCACAGCTTAGCTTAAACAGAGAAAGTTTTACCCCTAAAGAAACCATTGTTGGTGCTTCAGCACATATTAATGCCTCCCTAACTTTCAGATTTGTTACCAACTTTCCTAGATTCCCAAAAAAGTGCTTCCAAACCAAAGGTGGGTCAAAGCTATGTGCCACCAACAGTTGGCAAGGAGTTATGCTTGATCATTTTAATTGTAGTGATTAAGTTGTTTGCTCCTGTATATCACATACATTTCCTGTGTTTTGGGTTGAGTTTGAATGTGTGGGTCCCTGTGCTGAATACTGTGTCACGGGGATGATTCTAGGGCCATGTTTGTCTAAATGTGTTCCAGGGATCTGAGGTTTCACATTTAATTTGTGGTCTTGTTTAGAAAGCACTTACTTGGGCCCCACCCTAGCCCTACCATGTCAGACGCCTTGCTTGTGGATGAATGACTTGTGTTACTGCTAACTTGAATGCCTTAATCCCTCTGTTCCCTTTCTATCTGGCCTCAGTTAATAGCTTGGTATGATAATGGCACAGACCAGTGGGACAGAAAGAAGCCTTGGTCCACAGGGAAAGTGCAGGCATTCTACATACATGAAGGCAAAGACCAGACCACGCTGTGCTCAAGGCATCTGTTTCTCTTTCCCAAATTGACCTGGTTAACTCCTCTTCTCCCTGTAACTCTGATCCCCAAAGTTGTCTCATCTTCAAAGCCTGCCCCCAGATCTCCAGGCTAAGCTAACTGCACCCTCTTCAAAGCTCACACAAGAGCTTATGCCTCCTTGAAGGGATATCATGTTGAGATGATCTGTGTCTGTCTCTCCTGTGAGGCTCTGTGCTCCTTATGGAGGGGAGCCATGGTGCACAGTGCCTGGCTTGCAGCAGGCACAAAGTGACAGGAATGCATGGCTGGGTGAGTTAGCAAGGGTTCATAAGAGAGCTTAGTTTGTCCGCACATTCTGTGAAAGAAGGTGATCCTAGAAAGTGTGGTCCCCCTCCAAAATTATTTATCTGGTCTTGTTACAGTGAACCATTTCTAATTTCTCCACAAATCTTTGGAAACTACCTCATCAGTCTATGTCCAAGCCCTTTTGTTTCTCAGGATAGATGAAATCAGTTAATAGCTAGAAGCAAACAGCACGTCCACAGCCTTATAAACTCATCCATATTAACATAGCTCAAGTTAACAAACAGGCTTAATTAGCTCATGGACTTTGAAGTCTTCTAGCAGCCTTTTCTACCCAACATTGGGTAAAGAAATAATGGAAGGACAAGAAAGTACAGAAAAGAGGCAGGGGTGAAGCTAACTAAGCCCATTTCATAGTAGCTCAGTTATTAATATTTAAATAAAAAATCCATTCCTTGTCCAAATGACAAACCCATTAAGTCATGTTTTGACCGTAACAAGTTGTTCACAAATAAATATGATTTCGTCAAGATTTTTAATGTACTTTTTATTAAATTTCATCCTAGAGGGTGTTTCTAAACCATCAACAGCTGGGTCTGCCCCCCCATCCCACCAAACCCCATTCTTTACTCCAGAGTTGGGGCCATTCTTGTTTCCCAGGCATCAGACCATTCGTCAGGCAATGGCTGTCTCAGGCCCCTTTCATCCACATGATTAATTCACTAGGGTTCACCAACCTTAAGATGTCCTTCCTTAGCTTGACCAGACAGATCCTTTAATGAGCATCCTTCCTTCCCCTTCTCAGTTCCTAAGGTTTTACCCTTCCCCTTCTCAGTTCAACAATGACATTCCTACAAAGTGGACCTACAAGGGCCATGAATACTGCTGGCCACTAAGTCCCCTTCATAGGTGAGAGAACTGGATCAAGTCTATGCATAGAAACTGGAGCAAGTAAATTTAGAATAAAAACGGTCATTTCTGATTCACATAGAGGGCTGCAAACTTATCTAACTTCTTTCCACAAGAGCAAAGCCTGGCAGGAAACATAAGAGGATTCAAAAAGACAGTTGTGACAAACCATTGAGTGACAGGACCATAAATGGATAGTGGCCAGGTTTTATGGAAAAGGAAATTAGGGCACAAAGCCGACAGGTGAGATGCACTGTCAAAGAGTAAGAGCCCAATTGTTAAAAAAAAAAAAAAAAAAAAAAAAAGCGCGAGAGAGAGACTATCCCAGAAAATGTGCAGTTCTGTAATATTGAAGTGGAGACTTCTAGGGATATATAACCATTACATGCAATTGATTTTATATCATGTGTTTATGTTTTAGGTATTTAAAACTGTGATCCTATGTGGAATCAGATAATAAGCTATTTTTAACGACTTTTCAGAGTTTTCACATAATTGTAATAAGGACTGCTTATAGCATTGATCATCATAAGGATGAAACTTGGAGTTCTATGTAACATGCACATGATCCACTGAGGCCAATGACATAGGAAGTGGTTTAAGAGATAAAAAAAATGTCCTTGGCTCCAGGCAAGTGGGTTTGAGTCTAAGAGCGCTGTCTTTGACAGAAAACATGTAATCATTTGTTTATCTAACACTTGCTTATTGGAATATCACTGTGAAGAGTGCAGGGCATATAGTAGCAAACATAAAGACAACCAGATGCTATTAGAATGTATATAGAAGGGTGATTTGTCCCATTTCAAGATCTATGAAGGTTACCCAAATAAATGGAATTTGGGTTGAACTGTGTCTGAAGGGTGGAGTAGGCTGACCGGTAAGGAAAAGATATTCTAGGCAAAAGGAAGTAAATTTGCAAAGACTTCAGGGCTGGCAGAAGCAAGACACATTCCTTTAACAGTAAGAAGGCCAGTTTGAGTAATAGTTCAAAATCAGAGGGGCCAACAGAGTCAGATCATAGGCCTACCAGACCATGTTAAGAATGTTGTCTCTAGCCTAAGAATGATGAGAAACCACTGGGAGATTTTAAGCAAGAGAGTGACATAACCTTACATTTTAAAACATGCTATATTCTATTAGCTAGAACTTGGAATTCATTTTTCTATAGAATAACTTAATAGAGAGTAGTTCTGTGAAGCCGAAATAATGTTATTAGCACAATGTATCCAGGTAAACAGCCTATTGAAAAGCTGACCTTGGTTGCCAACTTGGTTTATAACTTGGTTTCTATTAAAAAAAAAAAAAAAAAAAAGATTCCAAATTCCAGGCAACCTATTTACAAATGACACTTTGGTGGGGAGGGCAGCCTATAATCTGTTTAGACTTGTGAAAAGCCTCCAACATGTTCCATATCAAAGGTTGGTAAGAAAGGTGAGTAACAGACATTTGGTTTTAAGATAGCAGAGTAAAGATCCTTCTGCCCCCTTCTTCTCTGAGAAATTACACCTCCATAAAAAGAAAAATCAGAAGAAAAGGAGATGCAAGTGCTCTGGTAAAACTGGGAAGACTGTATCATGCTGGACAGTAACTATGAGGAAGGGCTACAGGATGTAGATCAAGCATGTGGCCAGGTGCTGAGAGAAGACACTTGTGCCTGCAGACATCAAACAATGTCAGTAGAACAGCTTGTGAGATTGGTAGTGTAACCTCAGAGACAAAACCAATAGTCCTTTTGGCATCTGTGTCAGGAATAGAGTACATAGGGGTGGGGCAGGGCAGTCCCCGGGTACAGTTTGGCACTACAGAGAAGCACTGAAGGAAGGACTGAATAAGAAACAAAGATACAGTCTGAGGCACCTGGGTGGCTCAGTCGGTTAAGTGTCCAACTTCAGCTCAGGTCATGATCTTGCAGTTTGTGAGTTCAAGCCCCATGTCAGTCTCTGTGTTGACAGCTCAGAGCCTGGAGCCTGCTTCAGATCCTGTGTCCCTCTCTCTCTCTCTCTCTCTCTGCCCCTCCCCTGCTTGCACTCTCTCATGCACTCTCTCTCTCTCTCTCTCTCAAAAATAAATGTTAAAAAATTAAAAAAAGAAAGAAAGAAAGAAGCAGTTTGTTTTAGGGCATCAGGGTAGCAGAGACATTGACCTTTTCCTGGGTAAAATAATCAATGAACATACCCAACACTGCACCATAAATAGTTTTTACTGTGAATTTGGTAGAATTCCTGCTCACTTAGAGGATGGCCCTGCCTCACTTCCAGTGAAACCTTCTATAAAAAGCTAATGCAAGTAAAACTCAGAGATTGGTAATAATACTTGTGTCAAAAGGAACTAGTATGGGTTCTACAGAAAGACAATACGAGAAATTAAGGAAAGGAATGGAGTAAAAGGCAAGTAAACACACACATGCATGCACACACACTGGTGGAAAGTACTACCACAGATAAAATGAAATTGGGCCAAATATAGCATCAAAAACTTGAAAGAAAATTAGGTGATTACCTCTTCATATCAAAACACAGGAAAATCAAGCAGGGGACAAAGCACAATCTTGCTTTCATGAGAAATGAAGTGGTTCCACAAAAGAAAACCGTCATAGAAATGAAAGAGGCACACCCGAAGCATTAAAAAGGTGAATGAACAGCCCTAAAAATATTAAATAGCCTCACTAACAGTGGGGAAAAAAATGGAAATCAACAAAGCATTAAAAAGCATTAAAGACATAAGAGACTCTAAAAAACTGAGAACAGACTGAGGGTTGATGGGGGGTGGGAGGGAGAGGAGGGCACCTGTTGGGATGAGCACTGGGCATTGTATCGAAACCAATTTGACAATAAATTTCATATTAAAAAAATAAAAATAAAAATAAAAAGCATTAAAGAGAAATAGTAAGCCTGGAAAGAGTTCCAATATACACATAACTAGGGGTGCCAAAGAAGAAAACTAAAGAAATATAATTGAAAAAAAAATCAAGGATAGAAAACAAGAATATGTTCCAGAAATTAAAGGAGACTTACATCTAAAGAATGGAAGGTCACACTAAATTCTCAGAAAACATTATTCACAATATCCAAACAAATACATATCATTGTGAAATTAATAGATTTACATTCTAAACAAGGAGTCATTTGTTGAAAAAGTGAACATATCAGGTGACCTATTTAAAAAAAAAAAAAGGTTTTCCATAGAAACATTAAAACTAGATGACAATAGGATAACATCTTTAGAAACTTCAGAGAAATAAAGTTTGGCCCTCAAAGTCTGTAACTAGCCAAACTTCTATTTACATATAAATGCAAGAGACAGACATTATTGAAGACACCACAATTCCAGGAGCACAGTTCCCATTAACATTTCTTGTTAAATTATTAGAAGATAAACTTCAGCAAACAGATAAATGGATTCAGTGTTCTCTGCCTAGCCTTTTTTGCTGTAGCTTCTCCATTCAAAAAAACCACAACTCTTGGAATTAAAATTACAGAAATGGAAATGTGGAAATTACCCAACTGACTTCCATTATGACCAATACTGAAAATAAGGTATTCTCAAAATATCCTCCTATAGCAATTACCTATTTGTTGGAAAATCACAAGTGTGCTTTTACATGAGTAATTATGCTTTTGTAATTAAAGGAAATATTCAGGGACAAAAATGAAAAGAGAGCCAGGAACCAGAGTGATAAGTCAGTGGAAAGCACTGCTTGCCCTAGGTGAGTTTGTCAGTAGAAAGAACCCAGAGCCTAGATTTTAATAGCGATAGGGTGAGTTAGAAGTAAATCCCACTCTCAGTAAAGCTCGTGCACTTGAAATAGTGTACCCTCGGTGACGAGCCAAATATAGAGGAAAAAAAATATTTAAAGCATTTAAAGAAATGAAAGATGGGATAATGGATCAAAAAAGCACCAACTGTTGATGAGGCATATTATAAAAAGAATCAAATATAATTTAGATATGAAATTACAAACTCAATGGACATGTTAGGAAGGAAATGAGACATACATGAGAAGAGAAGTAATGACTTGGAAGATAGAAATAGCAAACTACCCAAAATGTACTCAGACGAAAAAGGCAAACAAGAAAGAGGCGTGAGGAGTCATGAGACCAGGATGAGAGAGTCCCACATACACGTTCTGTAAGTGGAGTTAGGGGGAGGGGGCGATATCAGAAGAGAGAGGGCTCAAGACATTATAGAACGGATGAAAGACGATTCTCAGTTTCAGGAAGTCCAGGGAATCCTCAGCAGAATGATTTTTAAAAAATGATACAAGGATATCTAGACTTACTATTGAAAATTGTAGGGTACTAAAACAGGGGTCAGAGAAGGCTGGAAAAAAATAGGTAGATGACCTTACCAAGAAATGACTAACCAACAGCAGCAATGGAAGCCAGAAAACAATGAAACCTCTGTGGAGTGCTGACAGAGGGAGAAAAAATTCAACCTTGAATTGCATACTTAATTGAAAATACAGGTGAGAGAAAGATACTCTGATAAACAAAGACCAAGAATTGGCCACCCATGAAATCTCACTATAGGAAAGTCAAGAGGTTGGAGTTCTGGAAAGGGAAAATCAATCCACCCTGGAAGAAAGGCCTAAAATGTAAGAGAGAAAGATGAGCAAAGAAATTGGTAAACAGAGTGGGCAATTTAAATAAACATTGACTTTATGAAAAATAATAATGCTCAATTTGGTGTGTACCTGTGCAGAAAATACAACAGAACTAAACTATTGGGCAATAATAGTATATAAAGTGGGAAAGAGTTGATGGACATAAAGTGTTTTAACATCCTTGAGTTATTTTGAAAGTGGGGTACTGATAATATTGAGACTTTAAATGAAATATGCATAACAAAACTTTAAAAGGTATAGATTAATTTCCAAAACAGTAGAGAGAAAATTGAATTTAAAGAGGGTTAAAAAACCATTTAGAAATTTCCAAAGCAAAAATGCAAAATAAGATGAATTAATGCCAAATTTATTACTAACCATAACATATGTCAATGTACTCAACTCACCTAATAAGAGAGACATTGTCAGATTAAGTTGTTGAAAAAGGACACAAAAACCACATGCTGGAAAATGACATTGGTGCCTTAGTTTTTGAATCTTCCCAAATTCCACCATATAAACAGACAAATTCAAAGAACAAAACAACAACCCATGGGTAATCCCTACAAAATACCTAGGTGACAAGCTATCCTCATGAATTACAAATTGTGAGTGAGGAGGGTCAAACCAGTGACAAGTGGCTTGGCCAACATCGAGATATATTCCAATAAAATTTCTGGACTTTAAAAGAAAAATGAGAGACTCTTAAAAACTGAGAATAAACTGAGGGTTGATGGGGGGGTGGGAGGGAGGGGAGGGTGGGTGATGGGTATTGAGGAGGGCACCTTTTGGGATGAGCACTGGGTGTTGTATGGAAACCAATTTGACAATAAATTTCATATATTGAAAAAAAGAATTCTTGTGCTTGCAGGCAACAACAACAACAACAAAAAGACTAAATCACTTACCTAAAGGAAAGAGTATCAGGTTATTATCAGACTGACAGTTACAAAACCTGCATGGTGTCAGGACTGTGCGGGGAGCAGGAGAGGAAAGCAGTGAGTCATTGTATGAACCTCAGGATCAAAACCAACCAACAGATAACCACTGGAAAGCTTGAAAATCAAAATGAGAATAGTTGCTGAATACTGTGTGCAGTAGCAGATAAAAACATAGGGTCAGCAGGAAAGCATGAAGCATCTGGAACAGTCTGGACCCTGTGAACTCTCAAAAGTAGCCGACCAGAGCCCCCTCCCAGGAATAAAAAGTGGGATTAAAAAATCAAAATTGGGTACTGCAGAGACAATACTGACAGGAAATTGAAGGCCAGATAAAAGAAAGTGAGAAAAACAGAGTTGGGGCATCTCAGAAAGTCAACCAGCCTACCTTCTAACGTGTTACAAAAACAGGACAAGAGAGCTCTGTGGAGTTAGAAACTAAATGTTCAACTGCATTCTCTTCTGCATGTTTAGGAAAATTAACTTCACATAAAAAAGAGGACAGAAAATGCTTGGATTCAAAACACATGCAAAGTTAGTATCATGAAACAGAATCACCAGCCTCCAGATAATAAAAGCATGCCAGAGAAATGTGGCTCCAAGTCACATGAAAATTATAATACACTATTTCAAAGAAGCTAAAGACACTAAGAAAATGATAGAAGATATGATGGAACTATAAAAATCAGAATTAGAGGGGCACCCGGGTGACTCAGTCGGTCAAGTGTCTGACTTTGGCTCAGGTCACGATCTCAGGTTTGTGGGTTCAAGCCACGCATCGGGCTCTGTGCTTAGAGCTCGGAGCCTACTTCAGATTCTGTGTCTCCTTCTCTCTCTGCCCCTCCCCTGCTCATGCTCTGTCTCTCTTTTTCTCAAAAATAAATAAACATTAAAACAATTCTTAAAAATCAGAATTAGAAAAACCCAGAATGAGATCACAGGACTCAGAAAATAATTAGAAATTTAAGAAAAAGTATTTTAGAAATAAAGACTAAATGAGTAACTGAAGAGTAAATCAACACAACAGATCATGCCTAAAGAAAAACAGGTTAAAGGAAGAAACTTACAAAAGAGATAAATGGATTGAAGAGAAAATGAGAAAGTTAGAAGACAGGATAAGATCATCATTGCTCTAGTAGAGTACCCAAAGAAGAAACCCAAAGCAAGGGTCCAAGTACCCAAAATTACAATTCAAGAAAAAACAGTTAAACAACAATTCAATAGAAACAACAAAAAATTACATACTGAAAGGGCCCACGTACTTAAGAAAATTGACTTGGAATGACCAACACTGAGACTTATTTTAGTAATTTGATTTTTACTTAAAAACAAAAAAATTTTGTGCTTCCAGGCAAAATGACTAAGTCATATGTAAAGGAAAGAAAATCAGGTTATTAGGACACTTTTTGACAGCAAAACTTTATGCCAGAAGAAAATGGAGCAACATATTTATATTTATGATACTCAAGAAAATGCAAGCCAATGAGCCAAGAACTTTATATACAGCCACACAGACTTTCAGCATAAAGATTACAGACCAATTGGCATCAACATGCAAGAAATAAGAAAATGTTCTCCTGGGTTCTTCCTGAAGAATCTTGTCAAGAAAAGCTTAACCAAGATGATTAGAGAGACAGCAACAAGAGGGCTGGTGGTGAACGTTAAATATTTTTAATGGAAAAAATATAACATTAAATGGCTGTGTCCTTTATGAATTCAGTACAATTATGAAGAATACAGAGATACAGGAAGAGGATCTGTGAGAAAATTTCACTATTTCAGTAATCAGTGCAGCTAGTAGGGATATCACACTGTTATCTTGAGACTGTCAAACTTACAATATGGAATAAAGCGCATGAGTGGTTATATGACACCCTAATTCTGTTTTACTTTTATCTTCTTAAGAACCAGGATTCTTGGAGAACAAAGGCAATACACATGTAAGGTGGGAGAGATAAAGTAAAAACCTGTAGTCCTGACTTCAAATCAGAAATGTTATTATGGGGTGCCTGGGTGGCTCAGTCACTTAAGTATCTGACTTTGGCTTAGGTCATGATCTTGCAGTTTGTGAGTTCGAGCCCCATGTCGGGCTCTGTGCTGACAGCTCAGAGCCTGGATCTTGTTTCAGATTCTGTGTCTCCCTCTCTATGCCCTCTCCTGCTTGTGTGTGCGCTCTCTCTCTCTCGCTCTCTCTCTCTCAAAATACAGAAATACTAAAAAGATTTTTGATTAAATTAAAAAAGCATTGTTATGAATCTAAGAGATATTTTATCTTGGTTTCATGTAAAATGGCCAGAATTTATAATACAAGAAAGAATACTGTTAGTTGGGGTCAGAGGTAACAGAATGAATTGACTTACAGACTAGATAGAAAGATAGACAGGCAGATATGTAGATAGGTAGATAGATGATGGATAAATGATAGATACATACATACATAAATGATAACAAGATTATAGTGATAGATAAATGATAGATACATAGATGATAAGATGATAGATGATAGATAAGATGATAGATAAGAAGCATGTATAGTTGTGTGTGTGCACATGGGTTCCAAGCACTGTCTACCGAGAAGACCTAAAAGCAGTGATAGATACCCCAGTAACAGCGAGCTCAGCTAACACTCAGATCTTGGCTTCTAAATACCATCCTCCCATAAAAGGAGCCAGGCCTCCTTAAACAAGTAGTTGATTTCAGAGCTAGAGTAGAGAAAATGAAAGATGAAACCACAAGTCTGTAGATCCAATGACCCAGGATTTTAACAAATAAATTGCACTGGCAAAAAAAAAAAAAAAAAAAAAAAAAAGTGGGATGAAAAGGAACCTACAGACCAGAAAAAACTTTAAGGCATATCTTCTAGAACAAGCAAACAATCAAAAACGGGGGTGGGGGCTAAACTGTAGTGTTTGAGGATGAACATTTGGGACATAAAACTATAGAGGGATTATCATAGGAGTCAGGATACTGGTTGTTTTTCAGGAGAAGAAAGAGGGTTTGTAACTGGGACAGGGCTTCTGAGGTGGCTGGAAAATTTTTATTTGTTGACCTGAGACTTGATATCAAGGATATTTGCTTCATAAACATTTATTTTGCTCTATATTTGTTTTATTCAATTTTCTTTATTTGTACTACATTTTACAACAAAAATACTTATTCTGTTTGTTGAAGCTGCATGTGCTTTAAGAGACACATCCCAAACATAAGGATGCAAAGAGCCTGGAAGTAAAGAGATGAGAAAATGAACATATTATTTTTTTTTGTTGAAATAGAGTAAGACATAATGGGCAAAAACTATCCAAAAGACAGCCAGTGCAGCTATAGTAATATCAGACAAAAAAGACCTTACGGCAAAAAAATTATTGAGAAAAAAAAAAGGAAACTATGATGATGACAGGATAAATTCATTAGGCAGATATAATTCTAAGCTTGTATGCACCAAATAAAGGAGGTTAAAACATATGCAAGAAGGCGGACTGTACTAGTGAGGAAAATGTTCAAATGTGCCCTCATAGGAGAAGATTTTACACATGTCTCAGCAACTGATACATTAAGCATATAAACCATTAATGGGGATTTAAAAGATTTGAGTAGGAAAATAAGATCACCCAGAAATATAAAGAATCTTACATTTAGAAATGGGAAGATGTATTCTTGTCAAGCAGACTTTGAAAGCTCATAAAATTGATCAAATAAGGACTCAACAAATTTTAAAGCCTGAATACAAACCCACATAAAGACGTCTGTCTCTCTTTCTATCCAGTGGTCTCCTGAGATCCATTGGGAGAGACAGGGAGGAGAGAGAAGTCAACAAAATAATCCTGTATACTTGTAGCTACATAAATATTTTTTGGAGTTCCAAATAATGATTCATGTATTAACAATGAAATTATATTAAATGAAGATATAGTCACCTACTATAAAACTATAAACATTTGTGTACAGGTTCTTGTGTAAACAGTGTTCATGCAGAAACTTGAATATGAATGAATGTTTATTACATCTTCACTTGTAACAACCAAACACTGGAAACATCCCAGATGCCCTTCAGAGAGTGAACAGTTAAAACACATTGTGGTACTTGCATACCCTGGAATACTGCTCAGCAATAAAAGAAAATGAACTGTGGATACATACAGCAACCTAAAGGAATCCCCAGGGAGTCAGGCTGAGTGAAAAAACCCAATCCCAGAAGGTTACCTACTGTATGATTCCATTTGTATAATGTTCTTGAAACAATCAAGTTTCTGAAATGGTGAGCAGATTAGTGGCTGCCAGTATTAAGAAGGGGGGGTGCCTTGATGACTCAGTCAGTTGAGCATTTGACACTTGATTTTGGCTCAAGTCATGATCCCAGGATTGTAGGATCGAGCCCCACATCTGGCTCTGTGCTGAGCGTGGAGCCTGCTTAAGATTCATTCATTCATTCATTCATTCATTCATTCATTCCCCCCCCCTTCCCCTGCTTGCACTCTCTTTCTCTCTCTCAAAAAGTAAAAAAAAAAAAAAAATTAAGTTTAAAAAAAAGAGGATGAGTGTGGATGGAAAGTAGGTGTCACTGTAGAAGGGCAACATGAGTGATCCTTGTGGTGACAGAAATGTCCTGGGTTTGACAGTATCAATGTCAATAAACTGATTCTGATCTCCTATTGTAGTTGTGCAAGATGGTAAAATGGTGGGGGGGGGCACGGATAAAGGGTACATAGGGTCTTTCTGTAACTGTTTCTTAGAACTGCATATAAATCTATAATTATCTCAAAATTTTAAAAATTAATAGAAAATCCATTTTAAACTGCAGATGAAAGCACGTGAATATGGCAAAAGCAAGATTTATAGCCTTTAATCCTTATCTTCAAAAAGGCTGAAAATTAGTAAACTAGTCTTTCAAACTAATAAGTGAAAAAATAAACTATTAAACGCAAAATAAAAGAATGGTGCTAATAACACAGGAATAGAAATTAATAAAATAGAAAAATATACCATAAAGAAGATGAACAAAGTCAAAAGGAAAAGCAGGAAGACACACCACACACACACAGTGAAGGGAAACAATGGTTAACCTGCAAATATGACAGAGTTTAAATATAAGATAAATATCCTGGATAAATTAGTGGAAAATGGTATGTCAGGACACACACAAAAACAAAAGCTTATGTTATGTACATGACCAGAGGTTATGTACATGACCAGAGGTAAATGTACCCATTATATACTGACAGATACTCCATTCATCTTGGAGGTATAACCCATTCTAAACTGAGTATGGCACTATTAACATAGCTTTCAACTGCAAAGCGGATGTTGTTAGGGCTTCAAGGACAATGTGGCAAATACACCATCATTGTGGGCAATGTCAACGTATCCTCTCTCAGTGCTATCTTAATCAGAATAAAAGCATTATTAGTAAGGATATTCGAGCAACACAATTACAAAGTACTCAGTAACTGAAAATGACATGGGTTTTTCAAGCATTCATAGGAATTTAATTAAAGTGTCCATGTATTAGACATGAATTGGTTCTCAAGACAATTTGTATCACACAGATACCACAAATACTGTGGTATTTAATTTGTGGATGGAGAAAAGAGAGCTAAACTTTTTTTTAAAAAAAGCATTTATTTGGGATCTCAGAATTGCAATTCACACAGCATGGATTTGGGTAGCAACCCAAATTGTGTCCCACTGTGGAACAAAAATCAGGGGTTCTGAAAGAGAAAAGGGAATGCTTACATATATTGTATACTAAGAATTTTGACTGGTGTTGGTGACAGAAAACTAATCTTGGCTAAACATAATCGGTCACTACAGCAATCACTAAGCAAGTCTGTTAACCTTAGAAAATTGCAGGTGTTTTCTGCGGAGTCCTTGGATGATTGGGGTTTGGCCTAATGTAGAAGTTTGTGGTTCTATCCAGTGGGCATAAAGCCTACCTCCTTAATGGCCTTCCAGCCCCTTCTTAAAACCCCTAGACATAACTGACTCCGTTTTATTTCACTTTGCACAGATTATAAAATAATTAACATAAAATCAATAAAAAGATAATTTTATAAAAATCTACATGGGAATTTAATCCCTCCTAAGTTACTCAGGGTTCAAAGAAGAAATCACAGTAAGAATTGGAAAATATTTAGAACTGTATAATAATGAAAATACTCTATATCAAAATGCATGAAATGCAGTTAAAGCAATATTTGGAGAGACATTTAGATAATACAGTGTTTATATTAGCAAAGACTTCAAGTTGGAATTTAATAGACTAAGCATCTGACTTCAAAGTTAGACTAAACAAAGACTATAGAAAAGAAGTAGAGTAAAAGCAGAACTTAATTAAATGGAGTACAAATGTACAATAGAAAAGATCAACAAAGTGAAAGTTAGTTCCTTAATAAAAGCTGAAATAATTGACAAACCTCTGCCAAGATTAAGGGAGGGGAAGATAGTACAAATAACCCATATTAAAGAAGAAAGTAATAAATGTATCAGTGATATAAAAGATAATATCATTTTCAGGCAAATTAATCTGAAAGATTAGGTGAAATGAACACATCTTAGAAAAATATAAAAACTGACTAAAGAAAAAATAGAAAATCTAAACAGTCCTGAAAAATCTGAAATTAAAGAATTTGCTTGATAATCAGTAGCTAATACCCCCACAAAGAAAATGTCAGGTTCAAATGGTTTAATAAGCAAGCTTTACCAAACATCAAAGGAATAGGAAATTCTAATCTTAAATAAAATCTTACAGAGAAGAGGAATATTGGAAACTTCCCCTGATTGATTTTACATGGCAAATATAAATTTTGTGCCCATAGATAAGATCAGCACAAGACAGGAAATTATAGCTTAATTCTGTCACGGACATTCAGAAACCAAAAATTTATTAGCAAAAACTTGTTAGAGCCAACCATATACAAAATAACTTGATGACTAAGGTGAGTTCATTTTTCAGAATGGTAGCTTACTATTCTGAAATGGTAATTTATATCATGTGAATAAAATATTTAAATTAATATGAGAGTTTACCACTGTTTCTATAAATAAGAAACATTACAACGTGAAGAACAGGTTGTATTCTGACTGGAATCCTTATGTACTGTAAGTGAATTGCTAAAACCACTTTGGAAAACAAAAATCACATGGCAAGATCTAACAAAGCTAAAGATATGCATAACCAGCAGTTCTACTCTTGGGAACAAATTAACAGAAATGAGAGCATAAGTACACAAAAAGACTTACTCAAAAACGTTCTTGGCAGCCATATCCCCTCAAACTGGAAGCTATTTAAATATCTACCAACATTAGGATGCATAAATTGTAGTCTGTTTACAAAATGTAAATCTATACAGCAAAGAGAATGAATAAACTATAACCACGCTCAACACAGATGCATCTTAAAAGCAGAATATGAGAAAAAAAAAGTTAGAAAAGAATACATTCTGTATGGTTCCATGAGTGTTACAAGATGTAGAACTGGTTTACGGTAAAAGAGGTCAGCATAGTGGTTACCTTTAAATGGGGCAGTCACTGGTTGGGGGATAGTTCTCATGTCATCGTAATGTTTGGATTCTTAGCCTGGGTGCCGGCTACATGTATGTGCTCTTTGAAAATTAATAAAGCTGTACTCCTTGGACTTGTGCACATTTCTGTATATTACACTTGAATAAAAATCTCCTAAAAATCAATTATATTTCTATACCCCAGCTGCAAACAGAAAATATATTTTTTAAAAATGATAAATACAATGAAAAAATACCTGTTTCAGATCGAACATTCATACGCTCTCCTTATGAAGAAAATTATAGCATTTCATTGAAAGTCATTGAACATGACCTAAATAAATATATTATTGGATAAAAACACTCAGTATGTTTAAGATGTTAGTTTTTCCCAAACTAATCTATAGATCCAGGGACAATTAAAATAAAAATCCTAATGCAGCTTGACAAGTGGATTGTCAAGTACATTGTCTGATATATAGATATGTGGAGAGATATATATATATATATATATATACACATATATATATACACATATATATATGTGTATATATATATCTGTATATACGTATATATATATATACATATATATATATATATATGTATATATGTATATATATATATCTGTATATGTATCTGGTGTGTGTGTGTGTGAGAGAAAGAGAGAGAGAGAAGAGAAGAGGGTGTCCAAAGAAGTAAATTGCCCTCCTGATAATGAAGATATTCTATAAGTTATAAAAATGAAGAAAGTGTGATATTAATACAGAGATAGATAAATGGAGTGAAAGTCCGTAGATGGGGACATACACATAGGGAACTGGTTTCTAAATTCGTAGCAAACAATCCAATATATAGCAGTGAGATAATTGATTATCCACATGGAAAAATTGATCTGGATACTATCTCTCACCATGCAGAGAATCAATTTCTGATGAATTAAGGATTCACATATCAAAAGGAAACTTTCACATTTTAAGAAAAATGTGCAGAAAAATACGACTGTGGGTTAGGAAATGATTTCCTAAATATTATGCAAATAGTAATGTTGATAAATTCAAATATACTAAAACCTTGAATTTTTGTTCCCGAAAAGCAGCCCAAATGAATTTAAAAGATGAGCCACGCACCAGGGGAAAATATTTGCAACATACAAAGCCAACTACAAATGAGCCTCTGAAATATATAATGGATCTCAGTGAATTAATACAATTAAGGCATTTACAAAGAAGAGAAAGAGTGAACAAAGAGAAGACATTTTATAAATTGGGAATGACCATGAAGAATTGATAAAGCACTCAATTCTGTTAACATCATGAAAATACATATTGAAAGCACCATGTGATACGATTACACATCCTACATGTAAAAAAAATTCAAAAGTCTGGCATTGTCAAACCTGAGCAGGGACGTGGAGCAGGAGTGACAGAGATGCTGGTTCACCTGCTGGAGGGAGATGTAAGTTGGTAAAACCACTTTCCATATGATTTGGCATTTTATTATCCAACTAAAGATGGATAGGTATCTCCTCCATCCTAGCAAGTTCATCCTGAGCTGGCTGACCTAGACAGACTCTCATTCACATATGTCATGGACCATGCAAGGAATATTTTTAGCAAATATGTATGTAAAACCTACAAATTGGAAATGACCCAATGGCCCATCAGTAGTAAAATGAATAAATTGTGGTATTTACACTCCGTGGGATATTATATGGTGGTGAAAACGAACAGACAATAGCTACAAATATCAAAATGGGTGAATTGCCAACACATTATTGAGAGAAAAATGCAGATTACAGTGAAAAGGGCATTTTCATCATGATGACTTCATTGGCATAAAGGTAAAAATCATCATTTTGCTTATTTATGCAGATAAACAGTCGAAAGATTAGCACAAAATTTACAATAATGTTTGCCTGTAGGAGTATAGAAGTATCAATTAGGGAAGGAAGGCAAAGAAGACTTCAGAGGCACTGATAATGTTCTGTTTCTTAAACTTTGGTTATGAGTGTCCTTTTTACTATTATTCTTAAAAAAAAATTGTGTATATGGTGTATGTCCTGGCACCTGGAAATTTAAAAGAAATGGCAGTAATGAAAGAATCTTCTCACAGATCTCTCAAGTAAAAGAAATCAATACTAAAATTACAAAATACCCAGAAAATGACAATGAAAACAGTGCACATCAGAACTGATAGGATACAGCTAATGTGTTACACTCATGGGCTTACTTTGTACTCTTTGATGTTTTGTTGTTTTTTCAAGCCCAGTATATACTCTTTCATGTTTAATGTGTGTAAAAATTAAGGAGCTAACTCAAGAGATTAGAATTTTTCAACAAAATAAGCCAAAGGAAATAAAGAAAATAAAGTATCCAGAAATTAATAAAACAGGAAAAATAAATGGTTTCTTCAAGAGCCTAAGGAGTAATTGGGGCAGTGATTGAGCTTGTTCCTAGAAAACACTGAACAATCAATGGAGGATGCAAGAAAAACACCATAGCAACAGCAACAATAACACAACAGCAAAATTAAAAGAATGGGATGGGGGTGCCTGGGTGGCTTGGTTGGTTGAGCATCCAGCACTTGATCTTCATCACAATTTCACAGTTTGGGAGATCGAGCCCCATGTTGCACTCTGCGCTGACAGCACAGAGCCTGCTTAGGATTCTCTCTTCCTCTCTCTCTGCTCCTCCCCCGCTCACGCATGCATGCACTCTCAAAATAACTAAAACTTAAAAAAAAAAAAAAAAAAAAAGGGATAGATCTAAGTATCCTGACATATCCAGAATGAACCATAGGATGCACTGGTAATGAAAAAAAATCAAAATGCTGAATTATGTGTATAGTCCTTTCCATTTGGGTTAAAAAATAAAATATGTGAAAATAGTTTCTCAGTTATATGTCATTAAATTAGACATATGCCATCATATGACCCGTAACCCAACTACGTATTTATCCTAGAGAAATGAAAAGTTATGTTGACACAAAAACATGTACGTGGAAGTTTTTATCAGCTCTATTTGTAATTACCAAAAACTGATAACATCACCAGATTAATGGATAAACAAAATGTAATGTGACACACCCACATTGGAATATTGCTCAGCAATAACATGGAACAAACTAAATACGGTGGACGGGGAGTAAATCTGAAAGGCATTATGCTGACTGAAGAAGACAATCTCAGAGGGTTACAGTCATACAATCATATTGTATGATTCCAGCCATGTGATATTCCTGAAAAGACAACACTATGGTGATAGAGAAGAGACCAGTGGTTGCCAGGGGTTAAGAATGGGGGAGAGGATGGTAAAGACATTGAAACTATGAAGGGATGGTGTAAGTGAGTTTTGGGAGGATGGTGTAACTATTCTGGATCCTGATAGTGGTAGCAGATACACAAGATTGATATATCTATCTTAAAATTTATAGATCTGTAACCCACCAAAATAAACATTTTTGTATGATAATTTAAAGTGGTTACATGTATACATTTAGAGGCCTATGTACAGAATATCTCTGGAAGGTTGCACCCCCAGTGCTGAGACTAATCACTTCCGGGGAGAGAAACAGGACAGATGGCTCAGCTCAGGGAGAAGGGAGGAATAGAGCCTTTTCCTGTTTGCTCTTTGTACCTTCTAAAGTTTGTCTCATGTTCATGCATGATACTCAAACTTTGAATGGTCATGTAAATACTGTACAAAATTAAATTTTGTTCCAAATGGAAGACTGGAAGTTACTATGGAAAATGGAGGTGATTTTCTGTTATTGGTAGGACCTTGCCAAAGATTGAGAAAACAAGGGTCAGATCTGTGAAGGCACTAGGTAGACCTTGCTGAGACATTGGTCTCTAAAAATAAGCTCTATACCAGTGTCTGACCATTTTTGGTCTGACCACCAAAATCACAGCAGTAATCATCAAGTTAGAATTATCCAATCCTGATCTCCAAATATATATTTTTGTAGTCCCCTGTTAAGGGACATAACTGGAATAATGGTTTCAGATTCTCAACTGAGAACTAACACATTTCACTCTTCAACTTTTAGACCATAATTATCATGTCAACAAAACTACGAACAATGAGCTGTCTATACAAAGAAATTGGTGAAAACCTTTAGTCCTCTCCAAATAAGACAAAAGTCTCTGTCCTGGTACCATTCAAACTTCTCTTGCCCTTCAGTGTTTAAGTCCGGCTTCCCATAGACTTGTTCCTGTTCTTGCCTCATGCTGGTCTCTGCTAGGATGATTCTGCTGTATCAAGACCTTTCTTATTATTTGTGGAGCGGGCAAGGTCTTTATTAATGCTTTTGCTCAAGAATTATTTTAAATTCTGAATTTTTATCAGTGCTCCAGCTGAGGAATGGAAATGAATAGAGTAATGGCTTTCCCACGTGCCTGCAAGACCCACAGCTTTGTGACTTGCATTTGGAGGGATTTGTCTTCATTCTCTTGCCAGCTGCCCCTAGGTTCTGCCCCTTTGTCTTGGTTTCTTGCCAAGGAGATCATGGGGAAGGTTGTTGTACTTCATCCTTTTGGACTGGAAAAATAGCTTACTTTTTGTGGATCTTTGCTCCTGTGTGTTCAACATAGCACTTCTTGGATAACCTGTAAACACCTTCCCTCCTACTGTGTATGTCTCTTTGCTCTAAGTTCTTGTTTTTGTTTTGTTTTGTTGTTAACACTTTATGAGTGTGAATTCATGCATGTGGAAGCTAAAACTTCAGGTGAATTTTAACTCAACAAAGTCTTGGGAATACATTTTAAGAGAAATGACCCAGATTACTCAAGAAGAATATAGGCTACAAACTACCATTCTAAGTAGGGAAGGACCCCAGGAATGCACCATCCTGCAGACTTGTGGCACCGTTATGGTCATATGAACCACGTGAAGGGATGAGTACTGGAAACAATGTGGTCCTACGCTTATGCAAGGAATGGTGTTCTTCCACACAGCACATGCCATATATGCCTTTAAGGTCCTTGTCTCTTGTGCATAGAAACAGACAACCTCCCTCCTCGTTTCTTCTCTGTGCCCAGCACTTTACTGTGTGTGTTCACATTCTTAAATTCTTTTTTTTTTTTTTTTTTTTAACGTTTTTTATTTATTTTTGGGACAGAGAGAGACAGAGCATGAACGGGGGAGGGGCAGAGAGAGAGGGAGACACAGAATCGGAAACAGGCTCCAGGCTCGGAGCCATCAGCCCAGAGCCTGACGCGGGGCTCGAACTCACGGACCGCGAGATCGTGACCTGGCTGAAGTCGGACGCTTAACCGACTGCGCCACCCAGGCGCCCCTTAAATTCTTTTTTTTTAAGGGCAACCCTGATTTATAGATGTGGCTCAGAAAATGAGGTAACATGTCCTGCTATAGGTGGAGGGCCCTAGGACTGCTGTGTCAAGGTTAAAACTACCAAAACCCTTCCCCACCCAGGAAGGAGTAGTCAGAAGCCACAGTGGGGACAGTATTGGTTATCCTTGAAGAGCCAATCCTAAATGGATGCTCAACACATTTGCTAAATAAATGAGAGCTGATAGTATTTTCCAGTCCCTTCGGTTAATGAAACAGTAGGACAGCCTCATTTTATAGAGAGAGGAACTAAGTTTCAGAGTGATTCACCTTCAGCAATATAATTAGAGTCAGATTGTTTTTTTAAAATATCCTGAACTATTTGGCGGAGTAAGATACAGTGAGTATAAATAAAGGTCAGTTCCGTATTGGGCACTGAGAAATGAATTTGTGTTACACCTTACACCAGAAGGCAGTTTGACTAGAAACATATATTAAGGCAAAGGATGTTAGGATAACATGTGAGAGGAAGCAAGTTGAACATACAGTAGCCTGTGTCTGGCCCAGAAGCCAGGTTTGTTAAGTCAGAATGGGCTTAGGGGACCCATAACAGGAGCAGTAACAGCTCGCTTGTTCAGATCACAGACCCTGGAGACAAGTGTCTAGCTTCTAATTCCAGCTCTGCCACTTACTTGCTGTGGAACCATGGTCAGGTTGCTTAACCTCTCTGTCCCTTAGTGCACTCAACTATTTTATAATAGGGACGTTCAAAGTACTTATGTTGGTAAGGTTGCATTGAGGATTAAATGAGTTAATATTTTAAATCACTTAGAATACCTCCCAGTGCATAGTAAAGGCAGTTTAAGTGCTTGTTAATAAAACTTATAAAGCATCTTTGTGTTTCTTCACAGAGACTTTATGGGGAATACTTGTATGCCATTTTACAGATTGGGAAATTCAGCACAGTGTGGTCATGTGACCAACCCTCCCTCAAACTGCTGGGATTCAAACCCAGGAGGCTTGGCATGAAGCCGGGATCCACCCCCATTCCCGGCTATGTCTACAAGAATCTTTCTTTAGAACCCACGCCTGGAATACCCTTCCCTTTGCTGGGCAGGCACTCAAACAAAATAAGCAAAAAGGGTATTTTGATGTTCCACCTTAGTCTTGTATTTTGACATACCTTAAAGCCAAAATTAAAAAGGAAACCAAAAGATAATACACACACACACACGCACACACACAAGGGTAATTACTGATTTTATTAAAAACATCTATCACAGAACCACATAACCATTGTTATTTTGGGCCTGGGAATACAATGCACACTATTAAGCCATGTGATGATTAAAGATAAAAGCGTGATTAAATATGTTAATGAAAGTGCCAGGCTGTATCAAGATGCACGTCCCACGTTGGCCTCGGAGAGGTTGGGCTATCTTTTTGATCCCTGTGTGAACTTTCTCTTCATCTGGGTTTTTTTAGAGGATTAGTTATTTTATACTAAAAAAAAAAATCCTCTGGGTAATGAAATTCTATCTGAACACTGGGGCCTGGCTGACTACCCTGGCCTCCTGCCCCCTGGCTGCTCTGACAGCTCATTTTCATTCTTTTCTTAGTGGAATTGGATTCTCCTACCAATTTCCTCTACTCTCAGGTCTGGAGGGAAGAGGACAAGAGGCAGCCAGGAGGGACTAATATTTGTCTTGTCCAGGCATTGCATTGGTCACTTCCTGTATTGAGACACAGTTCTAATTTAGCTTATCTGTATCCTTATCGCTATCTTGTTTTAACAGAGCTTGGGGATGTTAAATAATTTGGTGTGGTAATCATTAGTGGACTTCTCAAATATTTTTTGTTCTCCTTCTGGATATATGACATGATTACCCTTCTCTGCCATCTTGGATTAGGTGTATTTATGTGAGTGTAAGTGACACGTATCTCATTTTGGTGGAAGCTTAAAGAGTTCACCATGTGCTTTCTCTGTCACCCACTTCATCGGTTTGGACCCACGTATAATTAGGATGAGCAGAGCTTACTTCTAACCCTGCTCATGAATATATACCGGAAATGAGAAATAAATATTTGTTGTTTTCATGCCACTAAGATTTGGGACTTGTTTTTACTACAACATAGTTTGGCCTGGGCCTAATTAATACACCCCAGTGTCTCAAGGTCTCACAACTTGGGTGGATCTGGGAGCTAGGATTTGAATGCAGTCTGTCTTCTTTCCTGTTTTTACTTAATTATTTTTTAACATTTATTCATTTTGAGAGAGAGAGAGAGAGCATGAGTGGGGAAGGGACAGAGAGAGAGGGAGACACAGAACTTGAAGCGGGCTCTGCACTCAGCACTGTCAACACAGAGCCCCACACGGGGCTCAGACTCACGAACCGCGAGGTCATGACCTGAACCAGAGTTGGACACTCAACCGACTGAGCCACCCAGGCGCTCCCTGGTCTGTCTTCTTTCAAAGACGTTTTTCTTTCTACTGCCCCAAACTCCTTTGACAGTTGTCAAAGCAGAGCCTGATGCGGAGCTCGAACCCACAAGCTGTGAGATCAGGACCTGAGCCGAAATCCAGTGTTTAACCAGCTGAGCCACCTAGGCACTCCTTCCCCAAACTCTTTTAATGAGGCACAGCCCAATCCTAGGATCGAGGAAGACAGTATCCCATACTACCCTCACCATAGGAAGTACAAGGAAGAGGCACACACATAGCCCCTGGTTAGAGTCCTTCCACGGACCCACTGAGGATCCCAGCAAAGGAAAATATAGGACTCAGAACCTCAAGGTCAGGTTAAAATGTATTGACTTGTTTTGTAACCTTACACTAAAATCATCTAATTTCAGTTTTCCACATATATATTAGGAATGATACCACCAAAGCATTAATATCCATGGCCTCTTTGGAGTCTGATACTAAAAGAGATCCTTGTTTTTTCTCAAGTCAGAGATTTCACAAGATACTGTACAATGTTTACTGCTTTGAGTAGTAAAAAATTCCAGAAGTACCTGGAATTGAGTGGCAATAATCTGGGTCTTGGACAAAGAGTATAGGAAGGAAAAGAAGGTTAGGAGGAAAGGACTCTGAGAATAGATTCAATTGAAGGCATCGGTGTCTCCATAAGGAATTAAGTCAATAAAGAAAGCCCAAGATATTAGCTGAGATTGTATATGACTAATGGGTCTGTGGGGCTATCTGTTTGCAAAATAGTGTGGATGGACAATAAGGCTTCCAGATGTGTTTCACAAACCAGTGGACTCATTTTTTAAAATTGCAAAACATTATCAGTAAAATATTTCTGAGCACATTTTCTCATACATGCATATACTTACCAATCATGTACATGTACATTACTAGAGTAGCATATTATGTACATTATATATACTTTCTGTGTACATTAAACACGTATTAAAGGGGAGATTTTAAAGGGATGAATAAACAGAAATGCATGATGTAATATGATCTTTCCACACCCTCCAACAGATGGTTGAGCATAGGTTGGGATATAGTGACCCACTACTGAGTCAGTAGCTTTGTATCTTTCTGCCTGGAAGTGACTTTGTTGCTACCAGTTACAGAACCCATGGGGAAGGAACATAGGGAAGCTTTTCAGTTGCTTATTTTGACTCAACCTTTCATTGAGCTGAATGTTTCACAAAGGACAGTGAACAAAGTAAAATATTCTTTAATCACATTCCAATGGAAAACAGTCAAAGGGCAAATATAACTCATATTCTTTTCTCTTTCCAATGTCACAGAGGGTTGTGAGCCATCTGTGTCCCTTGGAGACCAAGCAGAAAGTTGGGCACATCTTGTTGATATTCAGACAAGTGTTAATTTACATATTTAAAGCAATAGTTTCTGTTGCTCATATGAAACCCAGTCTCCACATAGGACCCTAAAAATCTGTCATCTCAGTAAATAACTAAAGAGTCGAGTGTCACATTGCTGTTTAAAATAATAAAGTAATGAACTCGACTAAACATATTTTTGAAACTTGAGAATCCCTTGATACAGACCAGCAGTATGCTTGGCGACCCAGTTGTTGGATGTAAAATAAGGAGACAGGAAGAGAGGAATCACCTTCAGTAGGAACTTGAAGGTGACTTCCTTGATGGGGGCGAGGGGCAGTTGGTATTTGAATTTCATGAGATAGTATATTGCAAATACTCCCTGCCCAGCTTTCAGAATGTAGGACATGTTGAATGCATACTGTTTGAATGCATACATTTCAGAGACATGTCTGCATAATTTATTCCTGATGACTTGGAGAGTCTAGTAAAGTATTTGGAGGTTCAAAGCTAGACTTACAATAAAAAAAAAATTAAAAACTCAATAAATTTGAAGGCAAAAAGGAAGAAAAAAGCATAGAAAAAGCAAGACAGCATATGATAGTAAAATAATTTTTAATTGAACCCAGTATTCTCAACAAATGTAAATGGACTAAACTCTCTAGTTTAAACATAAAATTGTTTTATTTTATTAGAAAACAAAACCCAAATTATATAATTTTCAAAGAGACACACCTAAAAGATAAGGATACAGAGAGATTTAAAGTCAAATATGGGGAAAATATATCAGAAAAACAGTAATAGGAAAAATCTGGTTAAACCATATTAAAGAGATAAAATAGACTTAAAGTAAAATAATAAATTAGTACTGTATTAAAAAGAGAATTTGATGTACGTCTCAATTATGAAAGATACGTTTATTCTCTGAGTTCCAATGACTCTAAATTTCTATGCACCTAATAACATGATCTCAAAATGTGTAAAGTCAAATTTGACAAAAATACAAAGAGAAAATTTCAGATATATTAATGGGAGATATTTAGCATTCATTCATTCATTCATTCATTCAACAAATGTTAGCTGAGCATCTATTTTATTTCAGGATTCCTTCTAACTGCTGAGAATGAATATGTCTAAATTTCTGCTTTTTATGAAGTACACATTCTCCTGGATGGAAAAGATAATAAATATATTTAATATGTCAGCAGTTGATAAGTATTATAAGAAAAAAGTAAATGAGAGGGGACAGAAATAAGGGGACAGAAAATGGCAGAATAAGGGGGTTGTTGTATACATGGTGATGAAAATAGAACTTTTTCATAAGATAACCGGAATGAAGTGAGGGAGAAAGGGAGGTACCTAGATTGGATAAAAGCATTTCAAGTAGGGGAATCAACAAGTATAAAGGCTCTGAGGAGGAGTTCTTGAACTGTTCTAAGAACAACAAAGATGCTAGTGTGAACAGAGTGCATGAAAGAGTTCCTGGAGATGGTATCAGATGCACATCCTTCTATAACTGGTAGACCAAGCAGGCAAATAATAAAGAAATAAAAGATTTGTGTGACATAATAAGACTGATCCAATTGAAAAATATAAAATGTTCATCTAAAAATTAGAGAATATACCTTCTTCTCTAGAACACATAATACAGTTATAAAAATTGATAATCAGCCAATAAAACAACAAAATCTTTGAGTCAGTATCACAAAAATTACATCATCTGATCACAGTGAAATTAAGCTAGTAGTAAAAAAAAAACAAAAATGAAAATTACATTTCTAAAAATCTCTACATTTGGAAATTTAAAAGCATTCCTACAGAATATATAGGTCAAGATATAATAAAGGAAATTATGTAAACTACTTAGAATTAAAAGATAATGAAAATAATACAAATAAAACTTGTGGAATTTGGCTAAACTCATATTGAGGGAAATTTATAGCTTTGAAGTGTATATAATAATAAATAATATCTAGGGGCGCCTGGGTGGCTTGGTCGGTTGAGCGTCCGACTTCGGCTCAGGTCATGATCTCACGGACCGTGAGTTCAAGCCCGCATCGGGCTCTGTGCTGACAGCTCGGAGCCTGGAGCCTGTTTCAGATTCTGTGTCTCCCTCTCTCTCTGCTCCTCCCCTGTTCATGCTCTGTCTCTCTCTGTCTCAAAAATAAATAAACGTTAAAAAATAAATAAATAAATAAATAAAATCCAAAAATTTAATGACTTAAGCATCCATCTTAAAAGGGTAAGAAAAGGGCAATATATTAAAACTAAATCTAATAGAAAGTAAGAAATAATAAATATTAAAACAGGTAGTAGAAAAGAAACAAAAGCTACAACAAAGTATATCAACAAAGCTGAAACTCTTTTGACGTATATAAAAAATATACCAGCTTCCATCTTTTTTCCTTCAAGAAAAAAAGTTGGCATAAACAAACAATATTAGGAATAAAAGAGGATATCCAAAACTACAGCTGATATTGAAAATAAGAAAACACTTATATGATTGGCAATATCAAACAGCCTGAAGTGGCAAGTATTGGTAACTAGAAGAACAGCAACTTTTTTTAAAATTTTTATTTGGGGAGGGGGTGCGCATGTGTGGGAGAAGGGGTGCACATGTGTGGGGGAGGGGCAAAGAGAGAGAAACCCAAGCAGGCTCTGCACAGAGAGTACAAATCTTCGCAAGGTTCAGTCTCACGAACCCTGAGATCATGATGTGAGCGAGCTTAAATCAAGAGTTGGGTGCTTACCCAACTGAGCCACCTGGGCACCCTACAACAGCAACTTTTTTAACACTCCTGAGGAGAATGTAATTTGCCATTATCTATTAAATTAAAGATGCGCATAACATAATACCCAGTAATTTCACTGAAACACAGAGTCTGTAGAAGCTCTTACACACATATTCTCAGGAGATAAAGTACATGAACTTTCTAAGCAGCTTTGTTCACAAGAGCCAAAGAGTTGGGCACTAACTTAAATGTATATGTCTGGAGAATTGATGAGTAAATTTTAGTTTCTACCCATTCATAAAATTTCATCTTCTAGGACAGTAAAAATGAGTGAACAAACAAAGATGAGTTACCCAATATGGATGACTGTTACAAACATGATATTTCAGTGAAAAATGTAAGACAAAGAATAATACATACTCATATCCTTTTATATATACCACAAAAGCATGCAAAACCACACAGTATCTGGTTTGTGTATACATGTGTATATCTGTAAAAACTGAGAATAGTGGTCACCTCCCAGAGGCAAGAGGTAGAGGGAGGGGATACAATAGATTATATATATATTGATAATGTTTTCTTTCTTAATACATGTTGCATACATAGGGGTGAAGCTTATTTTTCTCCACATACACATTTTAAATGCTCTTTCTATAAATGATATATTTTTATTAAAATATTTGTGATGAAAAATACCATAAGTAACATTTTGTCAATAAGTGAAACTAAGTCAAAGCATATAATTTCCTTGAAAAAGAAAACTTTCAAGACTGACCCAAGAAGAAATCAAATTTAAAAACTATTCAATCAGGGGTGCGTGAGTGGCCCAGTCAGTTAAGTTTCTTTCTGACTTTGGCTTGGGTCATGATCTCACAGTTTGTGGGCTCGAGTCCTGCATTGTGCTCTATACTGACAGCTCAGAGCCTGGAGCCTGCTTCAGATTCTGTGTCTCCCTCTCTCTCTGCCCCTCCCCTGCTCATACTCTGTGTCTCTCTCTCTCTCAAAAAAAAACTTAAAAAAAGAAAAATGAAAAATATTCAGTCAGTAGTTTAACTCAATCATTCAAGGAAATAATATATACAATGTAGTTAATACACACACACACACAAGCTCTCCCAGAGAATGGAAATTAAAGGAACATTCCCTATTTATTTCACAAGGCTAGGATACCTTGAGAACAAATCCACACTAGGACAAAAAAAATCAAAGGGAAATTGTGTAGTATTAACCTGTAAATGGGACTACATTCAGTGAGGAATGTTAAAAAGTAGGTGTATAAATTGGTACAGCTACTTTAAAAAATTGAAAGTATGCAGAAGGAAACAGCAAACTTTCTCTCTTAAGAACCAGGTAATAAATATTTTAAATACTATAGGTCATACTATCTTTGTCACAACTATACAACTCTGCAGTTGCAAGAAAAGCCATAGACAATACATTTTTAAAAAAATGAATGTAGCTGTGCTCCAGTAAAACTTTACAAAAGCAGGTGATGGGCTGAATTTGGCTTATGGGCTATAGTTTGTAGATCCTTGGTATATATAGAAGCTACATGTATACTACCCTGTGCTCCAGAAGTTCACTTCTAGGTATATTCCCAACAGAAATACATATATATACTCACCAAAATATTTGTAAAGGAATGCTCTTAACACTATTCTTTTTTTTTTTTTAATGTTTATTTTATTTTGAGAGAGAGAGGGAGGGGTGAGGGAGAGGGAGACACAGAAATCAAAGCAGGCTCCAGGCTCTGAGCTGTCAGCACAGAGCCTGACGTGGGGCTCGAACTCGTGAACCACAAGATCCTGACCTGAGCTGAAGTCAGACGCTCAATCGACTTAGCCACCCAGGTGCCCCTATTCTTTTTTTTTTTTTTTTTTTAATTTATGTTTTAATACCAGTAGAGTTAACATACAGTGTTAAATTAGTTTCAGGTGTACAATATGGTGATTCAGCAGTTACATAGTTTACTCAGTACTCATCCAAATAAGGGTACACTTAATCCCCTTCACCTGTTTCACACTCCCCCCCCCCACCTCCCCTCTGGTACCCATCAGTTCTCTATAGTTGAGATTCTATTTCTTGTTTTTTCTTTCTTTCTTTTTTTGTTTTGGTTCTTAAGTTTCACATATTAGTGAAATCATATGGTATTTGTAATTTTTTTTACTTATTTCACTTAGCATTATACTCTCTAGCTTCATTCATGTTGTTGCAGATGACAAGATTTCATTCTTTTTTATGGCTGAGTAATATTCCATTGTGTATATATGCCATATTTTCTTTATCCATTCATCATTGATGGACACCTGGGCTGCTTCCATAATTTGGTTATTGTAGATAATGCTACTATGAACATGGGATGCATGTATCCCTTTGAATTAGTATTCTTGTACTCTTTGAGTAAATTCTCAGTACTGTGATTAGTGGATCATAGGGTAGTTGATATGTCATTTGCAAATATCATCTCCCATTCTGTATGTTGCCTTTTAGTTTTATTGATTGTTTCTTTTGCTGTGCAGAAAGCTTTTTATTTTGGTGTAGTCCCAATAGTTTATTTTTGCTTTTATTTCCCTTGCCTCAGTAGACATATCTAGAAAAATGGTTACAGCTACTGTCTGAGAAATTCCTGCCTGTGTTCTCTTCTGGAATTTTTATGGTTTCAGGTCTCACATTTAGGTCTTTAATCCACTTTGAGTTTTATTTATTTTTTGTGTGTGGTATAAGAAACTGGCCTGGTTATTTGGCGCCTGGGTGATTCGGTTGGACATCTGACTTTAGCTCAGGACATGATCTCATGGCTAGTGAGTTCAAGCCCCACACACAGCTCTGTGCTGACAGCTCAGAGCCTAGAGCCTGCTTCAGATTCTGTGTCTCTTTCTCTGCCCCTCCCCCACTCATACTCCATCTCTCTCAGAGGTAAACATTTAAAAAAAATTTTTTAAAGGAAAAAGAAAGTGGCCCAGTTTCATTCTTTCGCATGTTGTCCAGTGTTCCCAACGCCATTTATCGAAGTCTTTTTTCCCATTGCATATTCTTTCCTCCTTTGTCAAAGATTAGTTTACCACCTAATTGTGGGATTTTATCTGGGTTTTTATTCTGCTCCATTGACATGTGTCTATTTTTGTGCCAGTACTATATAGTTTTGATTCTTATAGCTTTGTAATACAACTTGAATCTGAAATTGTGATGTCTCCAGCTTTGCTTTTTTTTTTTTTTTTTAAGATTGTTTGGCTGTCTGAGGTCTTTTATGGATCCATGCTAGTTTTAGTATTGTTTGTTATAGTGCTGTGAAAACTGCTGTTGTTTTGATAGGGATTGCATTAAATGTGTAGATTGCTTTGAGTAGTATGGACGTTTTAATAATATTTGTTCTTCTAATCCATGAGCAGGAAATATCTTTCTATTTCTGTCATCTTCAATTTCTGTCATCAGTGTTTTAAAGTTTCAGAGTACAGGTCTCAGGCCTTTTACCTCCTTGGTTAAGTTTATTCCTAGGTATTTTATTATTTTTGGTGCAATTGTAAGTGGGGTTGTTTTCTTGTAAGTTTATTTATTTTGAGAGAGAGAGAGAGACAACGTGCACATGAGCAAGGGAGGGGCAGAGAGAGGGGGAGAGAGAGAAAATCCAAGCAGGCTCCACCATGTCAGTGCAGACCCCAATGTGGGGCTTGAACTCATGAACTGTGAGATCCTGACCTGAGCCAAAATCAAGATCAGATGCTTAACCATCTGAGCCAGCCTGGTGGTGCCCTACTGGAGTTGATTTCTTAATTTTTCTTTCTGCTGCTTCATTATTAGTATTTAGAAATACAACAGTACATTGTACATTGATTTTATATCCTGTGACCTTAGTGAATTCATTTATTAGTTCTAGTAGTTTTTTGGTGAATTCTTTAGGCTTTTCTATATACTGTATCATGTCACCTTCCCATAGCTTAAGGTTTTTTTTTTTATTCCTTGCCAACTTGGATGCCTATTTTTTTTTTCTTGTCTGATTACTGTGGCTAGGATTTCCAGTGCTATGGTGAATAAAAGTGGTGACAGTGGACATCTTGTCTTGTTCCTGATCTTAGGGGAAAAATTCTGTTTTTCACCATTGTATATGATGTTAACATAACAGCACTATTCTTATAGCTAACTGCTTGGAAAAAACACAGTGCCTGTCAATAATAGAATGAGTAAATTGTAGAATAGTCATACAGTAAAATATTATATAGCAATGAGAATAAATGAAATGATGTTACATGTACACACTATGGTAGAGTCTCACAAATGTAAGGATGAAAAAAATAGACACACAAGTACATATTTATGATTCTGTCCGTATAAAAGTTCAAAGACAAACACTGTCTAATATATTACCAGTTAGGATATTGTATATCCTTGGGCGGGGGGATAAGTGATTGGGAGGGAGCATAGTGGGGCTTCCAAAGTGCTAGCAATGTTTTGGTTTGTAAATGTTGGTGTTGATTACATGGAAACACTTGTTTGGTAGAAATTTACCAAGAGGCTTATTTTTTTTAATGTATTTTCCTGCATGTATATATCAGTTAAAAATTTAAATTTAAAAAGAAAGAAAGAGTATATAGGTGAAATCAAAGTTAGGTTCATTGAGAAAACGTCAGGACTATCTCACATTGGGAAATATGTTAATGTAATTACCACATTAATCAATCCAAATAGAAGACTCAAAGCTGAATAGATGCATTAAGTCATTTGCTAGAATTAAAAACCCACTGATAATAAACTAAAAAAAAATCTCATAAATCTATGAATAGAAATTAACTTTCTTAATCTGATAAGGGGCATCTCCAAAAATCAGACAACAAGCATCAGAATAAATGATGAAATTTATAAATGTTACCTTTAATACCAGGAAAAACTGAGGAAGAAATGCACCAATGCTGTTTCTATCTAGCATGGTGTTAGAGGCAGCCAGTATGGTCAGGGAATTCTTTTTAAAGAAAAAAAGTATAATTACTGGAAAGGAAGGGGAAAAAAATTGCCACTCGCATGTACCATGATTGTCTAGAGAGAAAATATTACAGTATAAATTTACAGGTCTGTAATTGTAGCAAATTATAAATAATAAAGTGTTACATCAATGTTGTTAGATATCAGACCAGTATAAAAGTCATTTACTAAAATGATAGAAGCTGCAAAAGGAGACATATGTAATACCATTAATATAGGGTAGGCTTTTTTTTTTTTTTTTAGCAATAATATAGTTTTTATTTTTTTAATATTCATTTTTTTAACGTTTTTATTTTTGAGAAACAGGGAGAGAGAGAGAGTGAGAGCACATGCATGCATGGGGGAGCGGCATAGAGAGGGAGGGAGACCCAGAATCTGAAGCAGGCTCCAGACTCTGAGCTGTCAGCATGGAGCCTGACGCGGGGCTCGATCTCCTGAATCGCGGGATCATGACCTGAGCTGAAGTGGGACGCTTAACCAACTGAGCCACCCAGGCGCCCCAGTGTTTATTCATTTTTAAGAGAGAGAGAGCATGAATGAGAGAGGGGCAGAAAAGGAAGGGAGGACAGAAGATTGGAAGTGGGCTCCAAGCTGACAGCGCAAGCACAATGCGGGGCTCTGCCTCTGGAACCAGGAGATCATGACCTGAGCTGAAGTCAGACAGTCGTCTGACTGAGCCCCTGGGTGCCCCAATCATATAGTCTTTAAGCCTGCAAATCGGTGCTCTGGAATTCTTAGATACATACGTGTGGAAAGGAAACATGAGTGGCTGCGTGTAGTGTCTAAGGTGCCAGGATTTGGGGTGTATATTGTATTTCAACTTACACTTCTCCACGTGTGGTAAATCCTTCATTCTACAATTCCTTTGGGAGCTGAGCTCCTCCTTCCTTACTGGAGCATTGTGACTGACAGCCAAGCTGAAAGAGGCTCAGCCCCTATTTATCAGAAGACCCTTTGTGAATGGTCTCCGTGTCTCCTGACAGCTGCCAGGGAATGGTTTTCTTCTCCCTTCTCCTTGTTGATTCGTCGGGCAGAAGGGGCAGGATGGCGCATGCAAGGATGTGCAAAATGAGGAGAGAAGGCGTAGGCTCCGTGCTTCCCCTTGCCTGTTCCTGCTCCTCCTTTCAGGAGCTGAGTCTCTGCCCTGAAACAGGAAATCAGAATGTGCAGATGCCAAAGGCATGGCCCTGTGACCTAGCAAATGGAGGCAATAGGTCTCGGTTCCCTGTGAAAGTGCTAGACCTGCTACAAAGTTACCCAATGACATAGAACAACTCGAACCAAGAAAACAGGACATGGAGAATGTAGCGTTTATTTATATTTTCTGGATTATCTTTTGCTTTTGAATTTGGATAGATCACGTTGCTGAGTGTCACTGCCCTCATCTCCAAGAGAGCAAGTTCACCCTTTGATCTTTAAAGATCTTTCCTGCTCTGACAGTTTATGAATCTAACACTCAGGATCCTCAGAATCCATTGGGGAAGACAGGAGATGGACAGAAATATTTAGAGTGTTAGTTAGGATGACAAAGCCAGGTATCCAGTGAGAGGTACGACACTCTTGGGAGATCAGAAGAGGAAGATCCACTCCTGTCTGAGGAAACAGGAGGTCTGTAGGAAGAGACGATGCTACATTTAACCTATTTTTTTTCTATTTTCTAATTTTTCTAATTAGAGAGGCAATTTTTGCTCGTTACAGGAAATTTAGAAATCACAGAAGGTTGAAAGCAAGGAAAAACATTTATTCCACATATGCATCCTGCCAGCCAGCCAGCCAGCCAGCCATCCATCCATCCAACGATTTGACTACCTATTATGTGCAGATTGTCTTTCTAGGCACCGGAGAGATCGAAGAAAAACAAATACGCAAAGTTCTTTTTCTTGTGCGATTCATTTTTCAGGCCAGGTTGAGTGAAGTCAGGGAAGTAAAGAATTCCATAAATTCCATGAGATAATTTCTGCAGGTGACAAGTGCCAGGAAAGTAAACAAAATGGTTGTGGTAGCGACGTGGTGGTCGGGGAGGGGGTTGGGTTGCGGTCGTGGGAGGCCTTTTTGATGAGACCTCACTCACGAACCCACCGCTCAGCATTAGCCACTAATTCCTGGTGGGTTTCCTTTCTCTGCATATTCCCTTTCGTGGATGCTTTTTGCTCACCCACCACTCCTCACACCCCCCGCCTTTTGAAAAGATGCTTCTTCGCAGCCCCCACTTCATTACTCTTTATAACTGGGACCTCCCCATGCATTGTCATAACGTTTGCAGTGAGAAAACTTGTTTCCCTAATTTTGAAAGAGATCAATAAAAACAAATTAAAACAGAGGATTAGAGGTGCCTTTTTGCCACATTATTTTTCTGAGAACAAAAGATGTAGTGATCTCATCGTTATGTCTCCAGAGGTCTCTAACCATAATATAAAGCCATTTAGTGCCGCTTAACATGGTAATAACTCACTGCTTTTCTGCCCTTACTCCGGGGGACCACAGGGAGGGAGAAAAAGCAGGTACATAAAGGGGTAGGGATGAGTGAGAAAAGCCCACATCTCCTCATTAGAAGAAACTATAAATTCTATCTGGCTTGGCAGTCCATTTTAAGATGGGACTTTTCTGGGAGAAAGCAGGAGAGGATCAGCACCATGGGGGACTGTGTGCCTCCCTAGAAAATGGGGAAATGAGATGGGGGGAGGGCGGTGAAGAGGAGGAAAGAAGCTAATGTTTGAAGACCAGGTGCTGCCTTTAGGAGTGTTTGCACCTTGGAAGAATCAAGAAAGGCTGCCCTGCTTTAGATTCCAAGCAATTGAAAGGGATAATCCTGTTGAGTAAGAGAGTCTTCCTCCAGGAGTCCCCGAGTTAACCAGAGGACTGTTGGATAGATGAGTTCAGGAAGCACACTACTTCTCTCTCTCAAGACTCTTGTGGGCTACATGAAACATTGTATATAAAACCTCTAGTTCAGTGAGAAAGACCAGGGTCTAGCATTGCAATTAGAAACATAGGCCCCAGGGGCACCTGGGAGTCTCAATAGGGCTTAGGTTGACTTGGGCTTAGGTGGTGATGTTGGAGTTCGTGAGTTCGAGCCCTGCATCTGGCCCTGTGCTGACAGCTTGGAGCCTGGAGCCTGCTTCAGCCTGTGTCACCCTCTCTCTCTGCCCCTCCCCTGCTTGTGCTCTGTCTCCCTCTCCCCCTCTCCCTCCCTTCCCCCTCTCTCTCTCTCAAAAATAAACATTAAATTTTTTTTTAATTAAGAACAAACAAACAAACAAAAAAGAAAAACATAGGCCCTGGAGTCAACACCACTGATTTCATATCCTAGCTGAGAACCCTCTCTGAGCACTTGTCTCCTCATCTGTAACATTAGCATTTTAATACCTACCTTATAGGCAGCTGTGAAGATGAAATGAGATGATTCAGGTACAGTGCTTAGTACAGAACCTAGAGTTTACATGGCAACCCTAAAAATTCTAACCTCTTCCTTTTGCAAATGAGCCAACCAAGTCCTAGAGTAGAGTCACTAAAAGCATAGACTTAGACAAATCTGCATTTAAATGTCAGCTCTGCCATTTTGCTGGGTACATGATGTGGTTACTGCTTCTAGGCTCTCGGTGCTTTCCTCTATACAAGGGGACATTGAGACTTGTAACTGTGAGAAGTAAATGTGATTTAAGCCAAGTGCTTTGTCAAGTGCCTGATATGCAGAATTTAAAACTTTATGGGAAATGGATGAGCATTCACAAATTATGGTTGTCATGGTGGCCGTGACCATCATTCTGGGTGGAAGCTAGTGAATTACCAAATTAGGAGATTCATCTATTTAAGCAGAATACTATTGGGGCTCCTGGGTGGCTCAGTCAATTAAGTGTCTGACTTCAGCTCAGGTCCAGATCTCATGGTTCGTGAGTTCGAGCCCTGCATCGGGCTCTGTGCTGAGAGCTCAGAGCCTGGAGCCTACTTCGGAATTTGTGTCTCTCTCTCTGCCCCTCCCCTGCTCACGGTCTGTCTGTCTGTCTGTCTCTCTCCCTCCTAAAAATAAACAAACATTAAAAAAATTTAAGCAGAATGGCATCAAGTAGGCTAAAAGCAGAGATGGTGAAGATCTGAAAAATATAATTGATAAACTCCAAGCTTGTTGGCAAATTAATATTAAGTAATTTTAATGTGTAGAACTGTGCACCCAAAAACAGAAAACACATTTTTGAGTGCATGCAAAATAATTGTAAAAATAGATTGTATTAGGTCATAAAAGAAGCCCAGTTAAATTCTAAAGAATCTGTATCAATACAGACTATGTCCCCCGCCTGTTCTATAATAAAATCCAACATAATAACTAAAGAACAGCTTTAAAAACCATGTGAGTTTGACAACTAAGCAACATATTACTAAATAGTATGGGTTAAAAAGGAAATCGTGAAGAATCATGAAGTGAATAATAATGAAAGCAGGGCGTGTCTCTGTTCTAGAACAGAGCTAAAACAACACTTTTTTTTTTAATGTTTGTTTATTTTTGAGAGAGAGAGACAGAGTGTGAGCAGGGGAGGGGCAGAGAGAAAGGGAGACACAGAATCCAAAACAGGCTCCAGGCTCTGAGCTGTGAGCCCAGAGCCCAACATGGGGCTCGAACCCACAAACACTGAGATCATGACCTGAGCTGAAGTCCAACACTCAACTGACTGAGCCACCCAGGCGCCCAGACCTAAAACAACACTTAATAGAAAGTCTGGAGCTTTCAGTTCATTTGCTGGAAAACCAAAGTTAAAAACAAATGAGCTGGATATACAGATGGCAAAAAAAAAAAAAAAAAAAAAAAAATCCATGAAAAGATGTTCAGCATCATTAGCCACGAGGGAAATGCAAATGAAAATCATGAGACATCACCATACACCTTTCTGAATGGCTCATCTGAACAGTAGTGAGAGCACCAAAGGCTGGTGAGAAGGTGAAGAAGCCGGATCTCTCCTACGCGACTCGTGGGAATATGAAACCGTCTACCTGCTGTAGAAAATACTTTGTCCGTTTGTAAAACTATAGATGAGCTTACCGTATGATCTGGCAATTGCACTCATGGGCATTTATCCCAGAGAAGTGAAAACGTATCAGCACAGAAATTTGCCCGTGAATGCCCATAGCAGATTTGTTCCTAATAACCCCAAATTGGAAACTACCCACATGTCCTTCAGTGGATGAATAATTAAGCAAACCATGGGCCACCCAGACCACGAAATACCATCTGACAACAAAGAAGAACAAACTATTGAGAGAGGCGACAAATGGGATGTAGTCAAGGGAATTATACTGAGTGAAAAAGGAAATCACAAAATGTTACACACTGGATAGTTTCATTGATACACCAGTCTTGAAATCGTAAGCTGGTAGAAACACATCGGTGGCTGCCGGGGGGTTTCGGGCGGTGGGGAGGAGAAGGCGATCTGTCGAGAAAGGGGTAGCAGGAGGGAGCCTTATGCTGGAACAATTCCGTACCTTAATTGCAGTGGTTTTTACATGAAGCCACACACTTGATAAAATGGCATAAAATCACACTCACGGATGAGTGCATTTACAAGTCTGAATAAACTCTGGATTTTGCCAACATCCATTTCCTATTTACGATATTGTACTAGAGTCACATGAGTTGTTAATTGAGGAGTGGCGAGATGAAGGGTACATAGGACTTTCCAGGCATTTCTTTGCAAGTTCTTATGAGTCTATAATTATTTTAAATGTTAAAAAATGAGCTAAACATTCAACTTAATATCAGGAAAAAAAATAAGAAGAAGGAAATTGATAAAATAAGGATCAATATTAATTGAATGGAGAGGAGTTTAAAAGAACGGATGATGATTCTTTGAAAAGAATACTAAAAAAACAAAGCAGACCAATAAGAAACATGTGATAAACACAAATACTTTTCTAGAAAAAGAATATAATGAACTGTGTGCTATTAAATTTGAAACCTTACATTGTGTAGATAAAATTGGAGAAAGACATAAAAGGACAAAATTGGCATGAGGCGAAAAAGGACGTTGATACCGACCGATAAGATGAAAGAAAATGGAATGCTAGTCAAGGCTTTCCTCCTCAAAAAAGCCAGGCCCACATGGTTAAAGAGTGAGTTCTACCAGCCCTTTAAAGAATACTTTAATTTGTGCTGTTTATTTTTGAAGATAAAATAATGTGTGGCTCCTTTTGTGAAGTTACTGGACTCTGGACACCAAAATAAGGTAAGAATATAAGTAAAGAAAAATATCGGCTCATTTCATATATAAATATATAGAAATTGTCTCCTAACACATATTAGCTAATGAACCCAAGACTGTTTTACAGAAATAATAATCAGATTCATATGGGGCTTATCCCAGGAGTGAACTTATCCCAATATTAGTGTAATTTACTACATTAATATACTAAAGGATAAAAATCACATGATGGTTTCGGTCTGTGAGACACGGAATTTAATAAAGTTGCTACCAATTTGTGATGATTTTGTTTAAACTGAGCAAAGTAGGAAAGGGAGACATTTTTAAACTGCCAGAGTTTACAAGCCTAAATCCTACAGCAAACATTATATTTAATATGGTGCAGTCCTTTCCAGATCAGGAAGACAAAAATGTCCACTATCACAGCTGCTATTTAACATAATGCTGGAGTTGTTGGCCCACAGTTTAAGGAAAGAAAAAGAAATAAGACATGTAAGGATTATAAAGGAAGGAATAAATCTCATGATTTGTAGTTGATATGGTAATCCTCCCAGAAATCAGTGTGTGTGTGTGTGTGTGTGTGTGTGTGTGTGTGTGTGTGTGTACAGTGAGAAATAAGAGATTTCACCAAGGTTGCTAGATAGACGATCAACTTACAAAAATTTATAGCAAGACTCTATACCAGCATTAATGAATTAGAAAATCTAATTTGAAGCAGTTGTAATACAAATTATCAAATATTTAGGATTTAGCTAGCCCAAGAACTACAAAAATCCCAATGGAGAAAAATTGAAAACTAATAAGAGACCTGAAAGAAGATCTGAATAAATGGAGAAACAGTCCATGCTCATGGATGGGATGATGCTATTACACAAATGGAATTTCTTCCCAAATTTACCCATAAATTTAACGCAGTGTCAATAAAAATAACCTGTTGGATGTTTAAGGGACTTGATAAACTTTCTGTAAAATGTGTATAGAGGAATAAAAATCCACAGTTAGCAGTCAGCACTGAGGTATTAAAAGAGAGGACTTGCCCTATCAGGTATAAATACATGGTATATACTCTAAAGCCATTTTGTGAAAACACTGTGGTATCCGAGCTATAACAGGCACATGGGCCAATAAAACACAAGTGTGAGCTCAGGAATCAACCTGTGTGTGTACAGCAACTTCGGGTCTGATAAAGGCAGCGCTACAGATCAACTAAACAGACTATTTGGTAAATGCTTCGGAGAAGAATTTTTTCACTATGTGGCGGAAAATGAAACTGAATCTCAACCTAATACCTCACACCAAGATAGTGGAGCCCAGAAGACCAAAGATGTCCGTGCGAGAGAGAAATCTATAAAGTTAGAAGGTTGAAAAACACTTTGTAACCCAGCTTTGCGCAAGGACTTCTCCAGATCCTGACTTTCCCTGGGAAGGGAGTGAAGGACAGGGAGACCCGTGCTGCGTACCGTGCCCCCCAGCAGCCAAGCAGAGTCCCAGCCCATGCAGCAGCTGGGCGGTGCCTGAAAACCATGCTGGGTGAAGTACCACACACTGAGCTAACACAGTACCATGTATCTAAATGAAAGCGGCACAGGCAACCGTATACGTTTTCTAAGAAGACAAAGTAAACACATTAGACTGGCTGTGGTTGAGGAGTGGGGAATGGGGAGGAAAGGGAATAAGGAAACAAAGTCAGGATAGGCTGGCTAGGTGTGCTCAAGTAACAACCCAAAATTCTCAGTGGCTTAACCCCAAACAGAAGTGCATGCCCCTCTCTCTCTGTCTCCCTCCTTCCTCCCTCTCTTCCTCCTCTCCCTCACTCTCCTCTCCTTCCTCCTCCCCACACCTCCTTCCTTCCTCCCTTCCTCTTCTCCCTACTCCCCTCCTTCTCTCCCTCTCCCCCTCCCTCTCCTCTTCTCCCTCTTTCCCTCTCCTCTTCTCCCTCTTTCCCTCTCCCTCTCCCCTTCTCCCTCTCCCCTTCTCCCCCTTCTCCCCCTTCTCCCCCTTCTCCCCCTCCCCTTCTCCCCCCTCCCCTTCTCCCCCTTCCCTTCTCCCCCTCTCCCCCTCTTCCCCTCTTCCCCTCTCCCCCTCTCCCCCTCTCCCCCTCTCCCCCTCTCCCCCTCTCCCCCTCTTCCCCTCTCTTTCTCCTCTTCTCCCTCCTTCCCTCTCTCTCCCTCTCTGACCATGGGGATGACCAGAGGGTGACTCCTCCCTCAAGATTTCAGGATCCCAGGTTGAAAGAGGCTTCATTGCAATAGGTGCTTTGATGTAGGAGAAAGTGAGACAGACCAATCACACGTGGGGTTTAAGGATACCCCGAAGGGGCGCCTGGGTGGCTCAGTCGGTTAAGCGTCCGACTTCAGCTCAGGTCACCATCTCGCGGTCTGTGAGTTCGAGCCCCACGTTGGGCTCTGTGCTGACCGCTCAGAGCCTGGAGCCTGTTTCAGATTCTGTGTCTCCCTCTCTCTCTGCCCCTCCCCATTCATGCTCTGTCTCTCTCTGTCTCAAAAATAAATAAACGTTAAAAAAAATTAAAAAAAAGGATACCCTGAAAGTGACATTTTCTTCTCACGTATCCCTGGGCAAAGTAAGTCCTGTGGACACACCTAACTTGAAAGAAACTGAAAAGTGTAACCTGACTGTATGCCTGGGATGTGGGAGATATGGTAGATGCTGTGTCCTTCATTTGGGAGAAAATTTTTAAATAAAATTATTTAAAATTTTTGTTGATTTCAGTGCATCAAAAATAACGAGTTTTTATTTATCACAGATCACCATGAACAGAATTAACAGGGGAAAAAACCCAAAATATAAAAAGTCCTCCAAATGAGTATATAATTGAGCAAAGGATATGAAAGGGAGTTTACAAAGGTGAAAACTAAGGCTAATGGCTATTTGAAGAAATGACCAAGCCCATTAGTATTAGAGAAATGTAAATTAAAATAGTAATGGAAAAAATACTTGGTACCCCTCATATTGGCAAACTTTTTTTTTTTTTTAACGGGGTAAGGCTAAATGTTGCCATGGATGTGAGTCCACAGGAACCTTTCCACACAGCTAAATTTGGAGTAGCTATTCTGGAAGCAATGGGAGGGCTTTGTTGAATTAAGTTTACATATACCCTAGAAGTCAGTGTTCCTGTTCCTAAGAATGTATTCCCTGAAGAAATGTAAACAGATCTGGAAGGGGATATGTCTGAGGAGGTCTGCTGTAGCACAGTCTCTGATCGGGATGAATTAGAAACCAACCGTGTGTCCGTCAGTGAGGAGTAAATGGATAGACTGTGAAGCATGGGCGCAGTGTATGGTTGAGACTAACAGACACAGCCACGTGAACGGGTCTGAAGCAGTGTACTGAGTGATGCAAAGGTAGAGATAGAACATGTTCCAGCATACATAACTGTTGTGCACGCGTATACAGCATCACATGCATTTTGTAAGAGTTCATTCAAGCAAAGGAACATGTGAAACCTGCAGTGTGTGCTTATGGAGAAAGGCACGGAGAGTGAGGAGTGTGGAGAACAAAACATAAAAATGAGCAGAACAGTAGTTGAGGGTTGTATTTCTTATTGCTGCTTTAACAAATCAACACAGAGTCAATTGCTTAAACCAACATGTATTTATTATCCCAGAGGTCAGAAGTCTGAACTAGGTCTAGAGGCACCTGGGTGGCTCAGTCACTTAGGCAGCTGACGCTTGGTTGGGCTCAGGTCATGATCTCAGGGTTCATGAGTTCGAGCTCTGCATCGGGCTCTGCACGGAGCCTGCCTGGGATTCTCTCTGTCTCTGTCTCTCTCTGTCTCTGTCTCTCTCTCTGTCTCTGTCTCTCTCTCTCTTCCTGTCTCCCTCTGCCCCTCCCTGGCTCACTCTCTCTCTCTCTCAAAATAAATGAAAAAAATATTTAAAGTAGCTCTGTAGGTCTGTGTTCCTTCTGTAGTTTTTGGAGGAGAAGCTGCTCCCTTCCCTTTTCTGATTTCTAGAGGCTTTCTGCATTCCTTGCCTTGTGAACCCTTCCTCTGTTTTCAAAGGCAGCAAGATAGCATTACCCGTCCTCCTCTCTGACCTGCTTCTCTCTTATATGTACTCTCGTGAGTTCATGAAGGCCACTCAGAAAATCCATGATAACCTTCCTTAATTTCAAAATCCTTAATTTAATTGCATCCACAACTGTTTCCTTTGCCATGAAAAATAATATATTCCCAGGTTCCAGGTATTAGGACATGGACATCTTTGGGGAGAAGGGAATTATCTTGCCTGTCACAGCAGTTTGGGCTTGGTGCATAGGAGAGCAGGGTGTGTGGAGGGCTGTGCTCTGAACCAACACTGGGCAGGTGAGGGCAGGAGTGACTCATCTGGCCAGAGTAGCTGTTAGATCAGAAAGTTCATATTGAGATTGAGAAGAACTTCAGATGAAGTCCCTGTGAGACTTCTGCCCCTCTTTCCCAGGGACACAGCATATAATAGCCCAAAACCAGGTAGAGCAGGCAAGTACCCACCCCGTGTGGTCTCAGCAGAATCGTCTGGCTGCCCTGAGACCTGACTCAAAATTAGACTGTCCTCCCATCAGGGGACCAGGCCTGTGTGATGTGAACAAGTGCTGACTGGTCCTCATGTGAATGGGAACATAAAGTGATACTGATCTGTGATACTGGGTTATCATTTCCCCCCACCCCCACTTTCCTACTGTAGGAGGACTGGAACACTGATCTTGGGCTTGCCCTACATGACTTGCTTTGGCCAATATAGAATTAGTGGATGTGACATGAGGGAGGCCTTACCAGCTCTTGCATGGCTTGTCTTGGCTCTGATGCATCCATCAGGGAAACAACATACCCTGAGCAGCTGCTGTCGCTTCATCTTGGGCCCTAGAATAAACACACAGGAGGCAGATCTGAGCACAAGGCACAGCCTGGAGCCAAGCCGCCTGGCTGAGCCCAGCCTGGATCAAACAGGCAGATGCATGAGGTCATGGATAAATGCTTGTTGTCAGCCAGTGACTCTGGGGGCCATTTGTTACACAGCAATACCCTATTAACATATGAGCACTGTAATTTTTTTTTCAACCGCAGATGACTCCTAGGAGGTAGGTGTCCTGAGCTCCACTTTACATATTATAAAACCAGGTTCAGAAAGGGTTCAAATTATTTGTTTGAAGTCACACAGTTTGTAAACAAATTGTGGTGGTCAGGAGAGAGAAAGTGTGAAACATCAGGCACATGAGCAAAGCTCTTTGCAGTTGGAGGAGAGATGTGAAGTGGAGAGGGGCTGGTGACTGGTGACCCTGCCCATCACATTTTGCAGAGGGCAGCCTTGAAGGGTAAGTCAAAGCTGAAAGTCAAGGGGAGGGGTAGTGACCTCCTCACAGTTCTGATGGGAAGGATAATCCTTTGCTGGCTGTGTGAGAGCCTGTGCTTGGAGTGTGGCTTACAGTGTCATGGCCACGGGCCACCGCTGTTACAGCGGTCAGCCAGGAAATACGGACTGTGCCCGGTAGGCCAGCATCTTTGCCGAGAGGTGCTCTCAGTGAGTGGGGGTGCTCCACCAGTGAGGGAGGCAGGCAGCCAGCCAGGTAAATGGGTCTTCCAGCTACTGCCCCGTCGTGCTCCCTCTTCTACTAGCGTTTTCTTGGTGGTGCTTTGCTCCAAAGTGATTGGAATAGACAGCTTTTGCTTTGTCGTATGCCCTTTCTCAATGCCTACGTAAGTCCCAAATGAGACCCGGCAGAGAATGAACCTCCTTCAACTGACAGTGGTTTTTGTTTGAAAATTTTCCTTCAATTTAATTCTCCTCTTGTACATTTCAAAGAATAAAGCCTTGGACATCATAAAAAAAGCTTGGTAGGCATTTCTGGGCCTGCTGACACAGCAGGCCTCTTCAAGGCCCAGCAGCCCTGAGTAGTGTCTATAGATTAATGCTATTCCGTAGGAGATCAAGAATGTCCTGGGGTGGGGGTTTCTCAGCTGGGAGCAGCCTTGGCTTTTTGAAAAGTCCCAAATCTGAATAGAAAAAGTCAACCTGTCCAACTGCAAAGGAAGGTGGTAGTTCTGGGAGAGAGGGACTAACAGTGCATTCAGGAGATACTGCTTTTGTTGATTTGTTTTACCTATCCTAGAAACAATTTGATTTACATGTATCAGCATCACGTGATGGCATATTAGCTGCAGGGAAGACTGTTTCCTAATTCCAGTGCCCATTTCATTCATAGCCGCGCTGCTCGCCAAGGAGAAAAGGAGACATGCAGTGTTCAGAATGTTGAATGCCTCACCTGGACCCATCACTCAGTGGCTTTTGACCCTCAGAGATGCTTCAGATTTCCATCTTTCTCCAGCTTTTCCTATTATTTCCTCCCTTATTTTTTTTAAATTTTATTTATTTATTTTTGTAAATAGACCAGGTAGACTTGCCATGAATTCAGTGTGAACTGAAGTGAAGCCCAGAAGACATTATAGGCTCACTGTCTCCTCCCTCCCACCCTGAAAATCTTTTCCTCTCTGGAAACCAAAACCATGTAATTTAGAAATTGCTTCTCTCTTTCCAACCCGATTTCCTCTGCCACAAAAGTAATTTTTAAACATTCTGAAGCTTTTATTTTCAGGCTGCAATCATGTGCCTGTGTCCATTTAATTCTTCCTGGTGCCTGAGCACCTGAGCGGTCACGGTGCAGCACCCTGCCCCCAGGTTTAGCCAGCAGTCCGGGTGGCTGCATCTGGATGGGGCCCCAAGGGACGGCCGGGCTCTGGGCCACTGCTGGGAAGTACAGTGCCACCAGCTAGGACATCAGGTTGTGGTCAGGCAGTACCCAGGCAGAATGGAGCACTGGGGCAGATGGGATGAGGACATGGAATGTTCATGAAGTGTAGGCAGTAGGGCCCTGCATCTGTCAAGGCCTAGTTAGCACATAAATCACACCGCTGATTTTAACAGAGAGGACTGGTTGTAAGGAATTGTTCTCTCTCATGGTTCTCAAACTGCACTGAGGGCAGCCTGGGACACCACAGTGAACTCAGAAAGGTATCACATGAGGACATTTAGATTTTAATCTTTTTTTTTTTTATGGGGGGGGGGGTTAAAATATATCGAATTTATTTACACCCACAAGTGCATAATGATGCTTTAAAATTTTAAACTAATTGGTCACTATTGGAAGATGTTAGAGAACTCAATTTACTCTTTCTATTTTTAAAATGTATTTTTAAATTTTTTTCATTTTTATTTTATTTCTTTGAATTTGAATTAATTAACATATAGTATAGAATTGGTTTCAGGAGTAGAGTTTAGTGAGTCATCACTTACATCTAACACCCAGTGCTCATCCCAACAAGTGCCCTCCTTAAGGCCCATCACCCATCTAGCCCATGCACCCACCCATTACCCCTCCAGCAACCCTCAGTTTCTTCATGGTATTTAAGAGTCTCTTATGGTTTGCCTCCCTCTCTGTTTTTATCTTACTTTTCTTTCCATTCCCCTGTGTTCACCTGTTTTGTTTCTTAATTTCCACATATGAGTGAAATCATGATATTTATCTTTCTCTGACTGACTTACTTCACATGAAACACAGCATCGTTTGTCTGACACTGTACAAACTACTAAGCAGAGATGGTCCAAAGTTTCAGCATTAGGCTGAGCTACAATCCTTTTGATGCTGTTGTATCTTTGCAAAGCTCGGCTTCCAGTAGCTGGTATGATGAGAAGCAAGTATTGCACAAAAGTCACCCTGGAGCAGGAAACAAGAGTGGCTTGTTCAGTGTTCAACAGATGCATGCATCCCATTAGTAAGTAATTGTGGTTATTTAAGAGTGACATTACAATATTTTGTCTTTTGATTTGTGTGTACTGTTTTCTCAAACCGCTATTAAGTTAGGATATAAATACTTATGAAGTTGCACGGACGAATAAATAAAACTGTGAGGTGTTTCTTTGGTGAGGAGCTCTTTGAAAAATTGTCAAAACCACAAGAGCACTGTGAACCGAGCAAGTTTAGAAACCTCTGGTTAGCTGTATATGAAGAAGTGGCCAGAACACTGAAAAGGTACAAAGGGAACATGAAGGTATTATACCAGTGTAGGAGCAAAGGTAGGAAGTAGGCACTGCTAGGCTGGACAGAACCAAGAGAATGGGCTGGAATCATAACCATCTAAAAGACGGGAAGACAGAGCATTTTTTGGCACGTGCTGGCATCTCTGAGGTATTGCAGTGAGGCTTGCTCTTTAATTGCTGGAGAAGCTGTATACCACACCTAACCCCTGCAGCACACTTCACTCCCAGGAGGGTGGGGGTGGGGTGGGTGGGGTGAAGGAGCCAGCCTGCTCTCTCTTCCCCAGCCTCACCGTCTCCCTCTGTCGCCCCCTATGGGCTGGGACTAGCATGGAGCCAAATGGGGGACCAGAGATCTTATCCCCAGCAGCACCAAACAGTATAGGAGTGTTGGGAGCAAGGGACACTCGCTCAGGACACAGCCCAGTGTTCTGGGGTTGCAGCTGCCATGCTCACTCTGGGCCTGAGGTCCTCCTGGAAGCTCTGGTTCCCCATCCATGCCCCAAGCTGCTTAGCTGTAGGACTGACAGCATAGGGCCTTTGGAGGAGCCCTCGTCTCACCCTGTTTTCCATCCTGGTCTCGTTCACTGGGTCTTTCCGTGGGAGGACATGAAGCAGCACCCCTCATCCACCTGGGGGTGAGATAAGCGTTTGAGAGCAAGTCTTCCCAGAACAGTGAGGCCTGGACAATCTGTGGAAGCTGGGAGAACAGTATGAGTAGAGAGAGGAGGGAGGAGTGACAACCTTCAGTCACCCGTCAGCTCTTTAGAACCCTGCTTCCCTAACTGCCATTTTCACCAGGCTGCCCCTCCTCCGTTCCCTTTAAAACACTTAACTACGGGGGCGCCTGGGTGGCTCAGTTGGTTAAGCGGCCGACTTCGGCTCAGGTCATGATCTCGCGGTCTGTGAGTTCAAGCCCCGCGTCGGGCTCTGTGCTGACAGCTCAGAGCCCGGAGCCTGTTTCAATTCTGTGTCTCCCTCTCTCTGACCCTCCCCGGTTCATGCTCTGTCTCTCTCTGTGTCAAAAATAAATAAACGTTAAAAAAAAAAAATTAAAACACTTAACTACAGTGTGCACTTTTGTCAGCCCACACGTCTGACTGCCCGTGTGGTCGTATCCGTCTGTCTCTCCTAGTGATCTTAAGCTCAGGAGAGGCAGGGACTGTGTCTATTTTTGTCACGGCTGTGTCCCAGCACCTAGCTGCCACCCCATAGGTGCTCCATAAGTATTGTAAGCTAAATTGTGTCTACAAAGACTTTAGTGTAAATGGAGAGATCAAGGAGCGGCTAGCGGGACCCGAAATCAAAGTCACGTGTTAGGCACAAGTCTTCCTGCACCCCCCAGTCTCCCTTCCCCACTTGCTTTTCCTCTAGAGCACTTACTGCTAGCTGACATTCTGTATAATTTTATGATGATCTCATATGTTATATAACCCCCCCCCCCCACTCCCCCGCACTAGAACATAATCCCCTTAAGGGCAGAGAGGATTTTTGTCTGTTTAGCTCACTCTTACATCATGTACAATGCCTTGTACATGGTAGGAGCTCAGAAATGTTTATTGAAAGAATGAGTTTGCCCATTGCTTTACTTTTGGCAAAGAATACTCCTATCACGCTGTTACAGCTGCCTCAGTTGTTACTCTCACTTCGTAGGAATGGTATGAGGGACTGTTACAATGCTTAACATCTAGACTGGCCTAACTCATCACTGTGTAGGGGTGTGCATGTGTGCGGGATGGCAGGGGGATCACTGTTCTCATCCTCATGACCGTTTTCTCCTTTGTTCTTGTCTCCTGAACTTTAAATGTGCTGCCTCCTGTGCCTGGGGTTTAATCTTCTCTCTCTGTAGCCCCCCTCCCCCATCCCCCCATACCTTAAACTTTTACCTGGTTAAATTGTCTTCCTCATTTGCCCAAGGCTCCCTCTTTCAAGACAACCTTTTTGGCTTCTAGACTGTACGTTACGTTGTTGGTGATTTAGTCTCAAATATCTAACAGTGGAATGTTGTGGGTGAGTTCTGCGTTAAGCTATAGTTACAAGTCAAACCCGGGGCTTTCAGCCTTCCAGTCAGCGGGCCATGGAAGGTCTGCTGGTTTCCCTGTCAAGAAGCTGCTACTTCAGAGACCATGCTACATTGCCCAGGTGTTTCTGATACCATAGCTTGATCATCAACCCTCATTTTGTTAATGAGCCTATGAAATGTCAGAAATTGCTCGTTGTGGTTAAAATCAGAGACCTGTTGCCTAGCTTAATAATATCATGAGTGGACTCTAATTGCTGAAATTGAAGGTATTCAAAATATGTGAGTTGGCCAAAATATTTTTAAAGCTCTTTCCAGACATACATAATGAAGGAGCACCCAGTAAGACTTCTAGCCTTTAACCTTAGGGATGATTGATTCCTAACCAGTCCTGGTTACCCATTGGATAAGGAGGATTCCGGGTTTCCTAATGTGACTGTAATGGTAATTGATTTTGCCCCTGGAACAGAAGCAGGCATACTAGAGCTCTGGTGTTGGCTGTTTTTGCAAATAAACTTTTATTGAAACAGCCACGCCCATCTGTATGCCTATGGTCTATCTGCCTGAAAAATGTGTGCCAACTTCTGCAAGGACAGATTTCTGAGACTTCGTTGCACTTTACAGAATAGATGGTTTGACCTGTTCTGTGTCTGCTTGCTAATAAACATTTGTGTAATAAGTGGTCATTGACATAGTAGAATTTGGCCTGAGGCTTGCTTTTATTATAACCTAATAATGCAGTTGCAGGGGGAATCGTTAACCTTCACTCACCTCACATTTCTTTGGTGGCTTCTGGTGTCTATGAGAAAGGATGTAAGGGTTGTGCACGAATCATGATTAAATAGGCTCAGATGAGTTTCTAGTATGAGGCTGTGTCTTTCTGCCTTGTGCTACCTGGAAAGCAGCACTTCCCCTGCAAGAAGGTGATCCAAGAGGTGCCTGGGTGGCTCAGTCGCTCAAGTGTCCACCTCTTGGTTTTGTCTCAGGTCATGATCTCAAGGTCAGGAGATTGAACCTCGCGTTGGGGTCTGTGCTGGGCATGGAAACTGCTTAAAGTCCCCACCCCCGCCCTTTCTCTCTCTCAAAAAAAGGGTGCTTCAGTCTTCGTCATTCCATTCCTCACACTTGGGTCTGCGTCTCCTTTTAGAGCATGAGTCTCATGGGATAGTACCTGTCTTACTCTCATGCATCCCTCACACCTGTCCCATCGCAAAGGTTCCATATGTGTTGCAGAAATAAGGAATAGATACAGCAGCATCTGCACATGCATTAATGGGAGCTTGGCAGCTCCAAACCACAGCTGGTTAAAAGCATGAAGCCAATTACCAACTATGTTGGGAACTAGGCCAGTAACCTACAGAACTCCTATCTCCATGCCTCCTCTACCTGCCTCCCTTCTGGCGGTGGGAGCTGCCTTTGAGGGAATACAGCCGTGTCAAGTACCATCCAAGAGCTTGGTGGAGGCTGTCTCCTTAGTTCCCCTTCTCTGAAAGGCAGAGTATCACCCATGTTTTACGCATGAAAAACTGCAGCATGGATGCAGATGAGACAGTGATTTGCTTTAGGTCCAGGTGTTAGCAGAGCCAGTGTTGTTTTCATTATGCCGTAGAGTCTCCAGTGCTCGAGTAGTTTTTCATTAATTAATGAGCCAGTGAACACATAAATGAATTATCTTCTTTATTTCATCGCTACAAGAGGATAGCAACTGAACCACCTTCTCACTGGTAACCTCTTCCAGTGGTGCAGGATTCTATTTATCAGGATAGGTAGGACCCAGTGACCCTCGATTGTGAGGGCACCAGCGTTCTCCAGTGAAGCCTCTGGCTTCCTGTCCTTGCCTCCTTTTGCAAGATGTCTGTGGTAATAAGTCAACAAATTCTTGTCCACCAAACATCAGCAATAAATTAAAGGAAGTGATGGAAAGTAAGCAAGAGAGTGGGTTTGGATAATGCCGGAAGGAAGATGGATTTTAATTTTGTTCCTTTTACCTTTTTCTCCCTCTGTGTATCATTTCCATGCAGAAATTGCAAATTAATGGTCACATCGAAATATCTGTCAACGTATTACTGCTCTTCCAGCATCAAATTATGCCAGCAATAATGTTTCCAGCTGCCTAGGACTTCGTTGCAATTTAATTTGAAAGGAACTCGAATTGCATCTCCAAATGGATAAAAAATTAATTTTACATACAAGCTATCCACCTCCACATTTTCAGCCCCATGCCCCAAATTATCTCAATGTAGGTTCAACTTTGAACGGTACATATGTTACAGCCAACTCCACAGGCTAAGATGAATACATAGAAAATTCATGATTTGGAAATCTGCTTTGCTGCTCTTTTTTTAATAAGATGTTCTGCCTTGATTAAGGTCATTAGGAGAGTCTACAGCTATTGCCTTTGACAGCAGGAGTGGAAGCCAGGCCCGCCTAGAACAAAAAAAGCCTGAAATTCTGACTTACCCGCATGACTACCCTTCGCATAGAGTGTAAAGAGAGCCCTGATTCACCCCTTCACCTCTTCCCCGCTCCCCACCCCACCCCACAGTGTGGAGGTCTTCAGTCATCACTTCCTCTGTGTATTTACTCATTCCTTAATTTATTTATTAAGCAGCCGTGTGTCCCAGTTATGAAAATGAAGAGATCTCGGGGCTCACAAGGTAGCAGATGAGGTGAACATGAACCAAAGCTATAAACGACTCACCTGCTGTTTGATAAGGGTTATGGAGGACATGTGCTAATATGCTAAAGGAAACATGATGGGGGTATTCATTGTGCCTGGGCCAGGAGGGCTTTTGGAGGAAGTTACAAGGAAAGGCTGGTACAGGAGCTGGGCCTTGAGTGTATTGGCTAGGGATTTGCCAGTGGCCCCCCACGCAGAGGGAAGAGCATGGGCAAGAGCAGGGAGGGATGAGAGGATTCAGGATGTGGTACTCGCCTTTCCCAGTACAACGTAGGGAGTGAGCAGTGGGAAGTGAGGAGAGGAATTTGGAGGTGGGAGGGTACAGGTTGCAGCTCAGGCTCAGGTATTAGGGAGAAAATGATACTTGAGGAAGAAATAGTACTTGAGTAAGATCTAGCGTGCAAACGGGGAGAAGTGATCAGAGGTCAGGAGGACCAGCGTGCCTTCCAGAGGCAGCTGCAGGAGTGAGAAAGCTTCTGTAGGCATGAGTCAGTCAGTCACACACAGACGCACGCACACACATACACCCCGGCCCTAACCTATGCAAGAACACAAATGAGTCTGGAGCAAGAACAAATAGAACCTTGTGGTCCTCTTCCTCCCCTTTCCTCTTACTCTGTCCCTCCCCCAAAGAGCCTCATGCACCATGGATGGAGACTTTATTCCTCATGTCCAAGTTCTGTCCACTACCCTCCCCCAAACAGCCATTCTTTGGTTACCCCTTGGGCCTAGGGATGCACACACACGGGATATGGTCTGATTCTGAACCACCGGGAGGTTCCCGCCGGCCCTGGAAGTGAGTTTGGGGCAGGGAATTCTGGGTTCCTGGAGCCTGGTCCAAAATAGGAAGCACAGGCACCAGGTGGATGCTTTGACCCCCCTGACTCCTGCGCCGGGGGAGGGCACACGCCAAAGACGGCCAGCGTGGCCTCCTTAATGCGCAGGGTTCAGGACAGGACTCCTGTTGCCAGGTCTAAAAGCAGAGAGAAAGTGTACCCAGAGGCCAAGCCACTTTGATTTTTCATCAGAGGAAGATGTCCCAGCTTCCCAGACAAACCACATTCTCTCCCTACTATTTGTCTTCCCATAGGCCTGGAAGCTGTTACTTAAGAAGGTCATATGGGTGTGGTTTTTGGTGGCAGAAACCCTAGGCCTCTACGCTTGGACATATTTACACGGGGAATGTAAATTCAACAAAGCAATCTCCACTGCACACACAAGGCTTTCTCAGCAATTTCCAACTTGTTTGCACCGAATTGAGTGTAAACCCAAGACTCTCCCTGCTACAGGCAATTATCAGAGCAGAAGCTGGGTTTGGAGGCTGAGGTTTGGCAGGGGAGGGGTCAGATTGAAGGCATGAATGCTTCTATCATACATTTTGAAAACTAGTTTTCCTTGTGTCGGATTTCAGGACATTCTTTTGCTTGAATGCAAAAATAAACATGTCCACCTTAAAGACTCAGGGACGTCGCAGAGGGGACGAAACTTGGACCGTGGAGTCAGTTCCCAAGAACTGGGTCCGAGTTCAGTTCCCAAGAACAGGTCACCATCTGTTCATCTCAGTTTAATAAACATGAACTGGCCCCTCGACAGCCCCTCTACCATGTGTTGGGGTTACTGGACAAACAGAATGTGGTCCCTGGCAGCCTGGGAGGAGTGACAGATAAATGAACAAGCAATTCCTAGAAAACATGGCAAATGCTGAATGGGCTGGACACCTGTGCGAAGTGCTGTACGAGCCCAGAGCTGGGGACTTGGCTGTGTGGCCCTGGGTAAGGCACATCCCTTCGTTGACCTGGATTTTCTATGCCAGAGAGTTGCAGGTACCTAGCCCAGAGTTACTATATGATCAGGAGCCACTGTCTTTCCCTTTCTAGAATGGTAGTTCTTACACTTACAAAACTCTTTCACCCACACGTCTGCCAGAGGTCTTCTTGCCTTGTGCACAGGAGCTGAGCTTTCCTTGAGATTTGTTATTTCCATGCTCTGGGGACCTCAGGGTACCAGTAACACATGTGGCCATATTTCCCAAGTCCCTTCTGTCTCTGCTCCCTGTGTTTGTTCCCAAGTGGTGTTTCATTGGACCAAGGGAGGCATGGAGATCTCAGCCCTTTCTTTGGATTTTGAGGACCTTGTTGAGCTAGGAGTCACACGGGGAACTGTCACACTGGGCTCCAGGCGTCATTCTGCCGTCTTGTTCGCCCACATCCTTTCTTGTTCAATGCCAGCAACAAGTGGAGTCATTTTTCTCTTCCTCTGAAGGCTGAGCCCAGCTGATCCCACGGCCCTGGGAATCCAGCTTCTGTTTCAAATACACTTCTTAAGGCATTTCTCCAAGAAAGGCCATTTTCTCTAAGAGGAATGCCCACTGTTAGAGGCAATTTTCTCTCTCCCTTTACAGCTCATTTTATACTCATTAACGGCCCTCTGAGATTCGCGCAATAATTTCCACTTTATAGAAGAGGAAACGGAGGCTCAGAGATGAAGTGCCCTTGCCCAAGGTCACACAGCTAGTGAGCACCAGAGTCTGGCTTCACGCCGTGCTCTGCCCGCTCCACTGTTCCCCGCGGCCTGTCTGGTGACAGTGGCATGTGCTTCAGAGGAGGCAAGTGACTTTCCCAGTGCCCTGACCTTCCCGCTCTGGAGGGAGTCTCTGCTGTGTGGCAGGCTCGCACCATCCCTTGCCCTCTTTGAAAAGGCGCCTCTGCCGGCTCCTTCCTTTAAGAGGAGCAGAAAGGTGCTTTGAGCGCCTACCTGCACAGGTGAGCTGTGGGGAGGATTCTGGAGAAGCTGGAGAGCAGAGGTGCAAAGACAGGCCAGTGGGCAACTCAGCTCTGAGTGTGATGGAGTCCTGCCCCACCCTCTCCAGCGGGTCCCCGGCTCCTGAGGGCCCAGCATTTCTGCCTTACAGTTCTTGGCCTCCTCCCAGCATCCTCCCCGGGTCCCTGCTGACTGCGGGGTGCCCACGTTGATGCCTTTCCCTGGTCTCAGTGCCCCGTGGTATCCCGGTGCAGCACACGTGGAGGCACTGGACCCTCAGGGGCTTCAAACCTCAGCTGTGCACTCGCTATGCGGCTTTTCAGTCATTTCCACTCACGGAGCTTGTTTTCCTCGCAGACGAGACTAGAGATGCTTTCCTCACTGATGGCGGTGGGGTCTACAGAATGCAGCGTCCATTGGCCTGAGACTCCCTGGGGCCCTCCCAAGTGTGTCTCTGGGCGGGGCTTGGGCTGCAGGGGTCAGCAGACCGCACTGCTCTCACGGCACTTACCTTCTAGTGGGCAGGGCCAACTTTTAAAAAGCTGCCACAGTGGAAAATGATGAGTATGGAAGGGAACAGTTAATAGGAGGAGAAAGACGCAGGCACTGTACTCTGCCCAGGGACTCAGCAAGGACGTCTTCACAGAGGAGGCAAAGTGAACAGGGAGCGAAAGCAGGAGAGACTGTTGCCCAACTCCAGCAGGGAGGGGAAGACAACCCTCAGAGCCAGAGAGGTGGGAGAGGCAGGGTCCATTTCCCTCGGGGGCACACAAAGCACCTGCGCTCTCTTTCCAGAGCCCCCCTGGTTGTGCACGTCTTCTGACTTTGCACACTAGGCATGTGGTCAGATAGACACAAGTTCACAACCCCACGTTGCCACTTGCTGGTCTTGTTGCTGCTCTGCACACATTCCTAGACCTCTCTGGCCTCAGTTTATTCCACTGTAAAGTGGGGCCAGCAGTCAGCCCCTCCCTTCCAGAGTCACAAGATGATGCAGGTGATAGAACCCAGCACCATGGCTGCTGGCCATCAACTAGGTGTTTTGTTTTTATTGTCTCATTTGTGCTGCAGGGGCACATTGGAGATTCCAAAAAATATTTAACGTGGGCTGTGGTACATTTAAAGTTGTTTAACAAAATGGACGAGTCTTGGATTTAAAAGGGTCTTAATCCTGTACTCATTCTAAGATGAGGTGAGAGAGCTGTGAGAGCGATTACCTGACTGGGGTGTGGCATCCGTTTTGAAGGCACACCCAGAGGAGGAGTGTCTTGCGGTCCTAAGCAGGGTTGGGGGGCCTCCCTGCCAGGAGAGTTCCAGGATCTGGACTTGCAGAAAGGCTCCGGCTGGGCCAGGCTGGTGGGAATGCACAGACCTCCCCGGCAAGTAGCTTTTTGCTCACCCTGTGCCTGTACATTTGTTCTCATGCCATCAGGACTTGTTAAACCAGGCGACCACACCAGATCATAACTGCCCCCCCGCACTATGGGGACCACACTTTCACCTTCTATTCTGTGTGGGCTCAGCACAATGGACCCTCAGCAACAGCTTGTTCAATGTCACATTTTCAAAGTCACCCGTTTGCTTTTGGAACGCTGGCTCTCTTTTACACAAAGGACCTGTGAACATGAATAATTGGGCTGCATGAGTGACCGTGAACTCCTCAGTCTTTCCAGAGCCAGGCTGCTCACTGTCCCCAGCAGTGCGTGAGCAGGTCCGGACCGGTTTTCCCGGCTCCCTGACATTTCTGGGCATCCTTTTTAAAAGAAGACCGCTTTGAAGTATGTTCCTTGGCAAGGCTCTGATACAAGTCACAGGACATTTTCCCCACAGGGACAGATCCAGGAAATCAGCTTTCATTGAGTCCTGCCTTCTTTCTTACTGCTACATTGGCACAGGGGCAACCTTACCCCTAAATGCTCTGAGAAGACCGGACAGATGATAGAATCCATCATTTTTGGAGAAGGATGCTGCCCAGCACTACCACTTAGAAGACTTTCAGAGTAGAGACAGAATACGCATCCTTATTATTTTTTCTTTTCCCACTGTTCCTATTGCTGCAAAAGAAAAACCACCATATTTTGAGTGGTTATTAAGTTCCAGGTACAATTCTAACTGCTCTGCAAGCAACATTTCATTTAACCCCCCGCTAGCCACCAGCAAGGGTGGCTACTTGTTACTATCACCATTTTATAAATGAAATAAAAAATGGACCCAAAGAAATTACAGAATTTGGTCAAGTCCTAAAGTAGTGTGGAGGGAAGACACTGAATAAATCTCTAGTCTGTGCTTAACTACTTCCAGCTAAGATATTCAACACAAGAACTTATGGGGATGCTCATCACAAAAGAAGCTATGTTTCTGTTGTAAGAAATGCCTAAGCTTTATAGAATGAAATGAGCTGCACATGTGGGGATTTTTTTAAGTGTTTCATTTGTTATAAACCATTTTTTACAAAAATGCCTGCATGAAGTATAAACAGAATATTTGTAATAAAATATGACAGCGAATGTTATATATGGGGGTCTGGGACCATATGGGGAAGCATGGGGTGGGACACAGCATTAGGGTGTGAAGTCATGACCGTATTTGCTTGCAGAATGATGTCTCTGGAGGGGCCTGTTTGGAAAGAAGTAGAGAGGAGAGAAAGGAGGTCGAGGGCTGTCATAGGAGCCTAGGAAATAATGAGTTGTGTTGTCAGTGGAAAGAGGGGAAATGGCAAGAAGTCAGCGGTACCTGTGACCATGTGGACAGATTGAGTGCTGCGTGCCGAGCATGTGGCTGGATCTCCAGCCTGTACATCTCAGTGCAGTTAACCGGAGAGAGGGGACTGATTTCCCAAGGGAAGAGGATGTGGCTGGATTAAATATAAGGCAGATCAGAACTCCAGCAACCGTCCAAATTAGTATATCCCTGGAGCGTTGTGTGTGCTGTTGATGGTACCCAGGGTGGTTTTCGGGAGTACCCTGATGAACCTTCAAGGATGTAACAATTTTGTGGTGTTTTTTTTTTTTTGACGGTTAACGATTCTGTATGGTAAGTGTTATCTTTTAGATGCATGCATTTAAGTAAGAAAAAAAGAATTTGATTGACAGAAAAATGTTAATTAAACTGCACGCTCTGTGGCAAAAATCATGCAGGCAGTGGCTGAGATAAGTTTAGAGGGCTATTCCCCCGTTTTAGCACGACACCCACTGCCCGCTTCCTGACACTCTCAAAGCCCTTGTGTCTTGCACGCGTGTCTTGCAGACCCTGTGCACGGCCCGCAGAACGTGGAGATTGTGGACATCCGCGCCCGGCAGCTGACCCTGCAGTGGGAACCCTTTGGCTACGCGGTGACCCGCTGTCACAGCTACAACCTCACGGTGCAGTACCAGTACGTGTTCAACCAGCAGCAGTATGAGGCCGAAGAGGTCATCCAGACCTCGTCCCACTATACCCTGCGAGGCCTGCGCCCCTTCATGACCATCCGGCTGCGGCTCCTGCTGTCCAACCCCGAGGGCCGGGTGGAGAGTGAGGAGCTGGTGGTGCAAACAGAGGAGGACGGTGAGTGAGGGCGGCTGCCTCCTTGGGAGCGGGGTGTGCAGAACCTGTCACGGGGCCACGCCTATCAGTGATGAGGTGCTTGTTTTCCTGTTCGTTTTTCCTTTCATTTCCTCCTCTATGTCTGCCTCTTCTCCAAGGTCTTCCATGAAGACCCACATAGTGTGCATTGCACAACTCCAGGGGGTGCTGTTTCCATAGACACAGCTGTGCACTCAGCTTTGACCCTTCAGCACCCCCATCCCTCTTCTCACTTTACGGCACCTTCTAGGTCCAGTGTTTAACCACACTGGTGCCTCCAGAGAGGAATTGTTGAGTTGTATTAAGTGCGTTGAATCTGGGAGTCAGACAACTCTAGAATCTCCAAGAGTTACAAAAAATAATAATAATAATGCATATAAGTTACTTCGCACACACATTGGATCCACCCAGACCCAAGTACTCACCCAGATGTCCTACAGGCATCACAAATTCAAAGTATCCAAAAATGAACCAATCTCCCCTTCTGTATTGATTTCTCACTCTGTGTTCCTCATCTCAGTGAACTACATCCAGCAAGTCAAAATAAAGACCCGAAGTCAGCCTGGGAGCCTCCATTTCACCCCCCATCACCCCCCCCCCCCCCCCCCCGCCGCACACACACACAAGGTTCTAATGACTCTGTGTGATTTCTCTCCCCACATGCCTCTTACCTCAAGACTCCAGGAACACAGAGCCACATGTAACTCCTAGAACACAGCACTTTTCCCACCCTCTGTCGTTCCGTCCTGTCCTGTCCCATCCCTCCATGTCTGTGGGACAGGCTCTGTTCATCTTCAACATTCTCCTTCCTCCAGGAAGCTTTCCCTGACTGCCCCAAGTTGACTTGGGTGTTCCTTCCCTGACCCCCCCCCCCCTGCATTTTGCATGTAACTCCACTGCAACAGTTACCTTACTTAGGGGAGTACAGAACTTGCTGCTTCTAGGACTTCTCTAGAAAGCACTTTTCAACAGCTGTGTTTCAGTTTTCCTTCCAGCCAAGCTGTCTCTGGCCTTGTGGGGCATCTTTAGTTAGTTCCTTGGAATCACACTTGGTAGAGCTTTAAGCCACATCCAACAAAGGGGACTGTGACCTCGTCTGCAGGGCAGGTCATGCATCACTCTTGCCCCTGCTCAGGGAAGGGAGCAGCCAGCATGGTTGGGGCTGGGATGCAGAGGGACGACTGGGAAGGAAATCTCGGGAAGTGTTGGCAGTCTTCACATGCAGACAGAAGGCCATGGGCACAAAGATGGTACAAAGGGGTCAGAAGGAGTGGGATCAGAGCCCTGTCATTGTCAGCCACATGAGGCAGCTACCTCCACTTGACCCAGGTGGGCCTCAGGACCTCTAGGCAGAGCCTCTTGCATGCAGTCCCACTTGGCACTCTTGTTTCACATAAGCAAGGCCAAGGACCCAGAGTGGTGGCCCCTGCTGGGGTCCAGACTCACATCCTCAGCTGCAGTGTCCCCTAAAGACACAGGAAACTACCAGCCTCTGCACATCTTGTTCCCCAATTCTCCTTTCCCCAAGTCCCATCTTACAACTGGACATTTTACACAGTCCACCCACTTGCAAACCCTTTGTGACCCCCCTTTTAAACTCATCATCGCAACGACTCTTTGCAACCCCAGCAGACTGCTTTTCTGGGTAGTAGCTGCAGCGGAGACCCAGCCTCTGTCGCCTTGCCCCCACCTTCCTGCCTTGCATTGAATCTCAGTCCACTGTGGACACAGTCTCCCCTGGACCAACCTTGTCCGGTGACCTGAGTGTATGCTTCCTGTGAACCCGTTCTCATGCAACCCCCAGTGGAGGGGTGGGCGTCTCCTCTGGGCTTCTGTCTGCAGCTCAGGATCTGCGGCCCTGGGTTGGGCTCCAGGTGAAGCTGCCGGCCCTTTCCTGGATGGCTCTGTTGTTTCAGAAACGCACAGCCCCTCCTCCAGCAGGTACAAGGATGAGCTGCAACAGAAGGTGAGCTCTGGAGGACCACCTCTGGGATGAGCTGCTTACCCTCTCAGTGCCTTGGTTTCCTCACCTGTCAGATGGAGATAGAAGTAGTGGCCACCTGATGGCTTTTTATGCTCATTGAAAGGAATGGTACATAAAGAAACTGGAATAATGTCCAGCAGATTGTAGGTTTCCAGTGAATGTGGCTGCCACATTTGGATTAAGTCACAGAAAAAAAAAAATATGTCTGACAAAAGATCCCAAAGCACAAGCAACCGAGAGACCGTTAATCTGCCCTAGGAATCCTCTCTAGAACTCTTGACACGCACTCCCAGTCGGTTGGTGAAAATATGACCTAGACTCTCAAGGAGTGGTGATCTGGTCAGTGCCTGATCTGAAAAGCAGAACCAGGGCAGGAAGAGAGGTTCAGGAGCAAGTTGTTGTTAAGGAGGAGCCACCACCATTGAAACTCAGCTTGAAAATTCAAGACTCAACCTGGATGAGAGGGTTTGGCCCAGGAGCAGCTCAGGGTATGTTTTCCAGGATGCTCTTCATGCCTCAGGCTGCTTTCGGAGGATTACCTACATCTACAACAGGAAATCCCAAGTCCCATCTTTAAGCCATGCCTCAACCTCTCCCTTTCTCCTTCCTGTCACCAGGGGTGGGGGAAAATATCACAAAGCCTTTATCAAAATAACTCGAGAGCAGCAATGCTTTGAAATTAAACTTTAATTAAGCACCATTAATAAAACATCAATTCCTGTTCTACAGAGACGTGTGGACATTATCATATTAAAAACACCAACACCCAAGACTCGGTCCTCAGTCTTGGAGCCATCCTGAGGCCCCACCTCAGGAACCACTGTGCTGAAGGAAGACCTCAGAAGATCATAGGCCCCTCTATGTGCCAGAATCAGGTTCCCTTCCTCCTCAGGAGGAAAGAGGCACTCTTTCCGTTGCTGGGAGCTCATTCACCTCAAGGACAAACCGGATAGATCATGGCTCTGGCTGATTAAGTGAAACCCCTCTCACAGAAGCAAAGAGCAGCGTCTCGGATTGAGCTGACTGGATTCGTGCTGCTTTTGTCTGTGCTTCAAAATTGTCTTCCGGGGAACTTGCAAAATTTGTAATTTCAGCCCCCCAGTGCCTTTGAGGGCCTATGAAGTAATCTGCGGCTGTGAAAGAAGCCATGGCTGCCGAGCCCTGTTGCATCAGTTAGGAAGTAGGTAGGAGACCAAATGGGTTCTTTACTTTCCCTGTTTCCACAGATGACTCAGATAAAACTGTGGCTCGCTTGTTTAATGCTTGCTTCTCTGCCTTCCCCCAGACAGTAGTTGCAATTATGAAATGGAATATATGAGGCCTTTAAAGATAAAATCAGTTTGATGATGGCCTCAATTTGGTTACCATTTATTGAGTACCTACCCTGTGCTAGGCACTAATAGGTATATTGTACGTGGTGACTTATACCTGAGATTTTATTTTGCAGTGTTTCAAGGCTATGGAAAAATTAAGAGTAGGACAAAGAAGACCTGTGAACCCTTTGCCTAGATCTAGTATTTGTTAACACTGTGCTACATTTTCTTATTCATATGTATGTATGGTATGTTTGACATGGAGATATCACACATAAAAATACATAATATTTTTAAGTATTTAAAAGTAAATTGCAGGGGTGTCTGGGTGGCTCAGCTGGTTGAGCATCCGACTTCAGCTTAGGTCATGATCTCATGTTTCGTGGGTTCAAACCCCTCATTGGGCTCACTGCCATCAGTACAAAGCCCACTTTGGATCCTCTGTCCTCTCTCTCTCTCTCTCTCTCTCTCTCTCTCTCTCTGTCTCTGTCTCTGTCTCTCTGTACCTCCCCTGCTCATGAACTCTCAAAAATAAGTACATTTAAGTAATAATAAAAATAAAAAAATAAAAGTAAATTGCAGAAGTCCCAACATCTGATTTCTCAAGTCTTTGAGAGTATATATTACCTAAGGGTAAGGACATTCTCCTACATAGCCACAACACTATAGGACATCTTAGAAATTTAGCACTAATTTAAAAATAATCAAGTAAACAAATAATCCATATTCACATTTCCAATAATGCTAAGCATGACTTTATGTAACGAGTCAGAAAATGAGACATTTTTGGCAAAAATGCCCCATGAGTTGGTGATGCATACTTTTCACTGTATCATATCAAGACTTACATAATGTCAGAAAGCCCCTGACATGCTGCATTTGCTCACATACATAGGTCCCTCTACTGTAAGTGTGGTCCTTGTCCCTTTGTAAATCAGCCAATCTGTGTAGTGGTCCTGTGAGGTCTGTTGACTACCCCGTTCCCCACACACTTTTCACCCAGCGGTCTTAGCCTCCCTGACAATCCTCGCCTGAATCAGTTACTACATTAGTATTTCCAAAAGAGTGAATTTTAAATCTGTCCTTCCCTCTACATGTATTAATTAGCATTCTTCGTTATAGAAGGGTTTTCTCTCCCCATCTCCTTCCCCATTTTTAGTATCCCTACTGACTCAGAAATCCCCTCCCCCCCCATTTTTTTTTTGACTCTGTATTAAAGTCCAGCACTACTTATAATTCTCTTTGGTGCTCACGTTGTCTCATCTGTGGCTAGTGGGAGTCCCTTCAGATTGGCTCCTAGGTTCTTTTGACATGTTCTCATTAGTCTTCCTTGCTTCTGGCATAACAAAATATTCTAGACCACCCTTGTAATATCTCTGCCCCAGACCTGAAGTCAACCACTTATCTAAGGATTTCTGGCTGCTTTCAGTGGGGAGTGGTATTTTGGCACTAAGATATACATCTTAGCTGTGATCGATGGGGTGTTACCGCCTCTAGACTTTTCAAGTAGGTAGAACTGAGGAATATAATTTATCTGTTTTAAATCACAAAGTCATACTGATTCATATCACCTCAGGATTCATTCCTCTGTGTTCACCCTCATTCTATACAGATCTCTCCTTCCTCCCACTGTGAGAACTCTGGTTCCCAACATCCACACATTTCTTCATTTGCTTCTTCATACAATACATATAAAACAGTTTCAGAAGTACAGTCCCAATCCCCCTAAAAACAAGAAAGCAACTTTATTAGGTTAAAGATTTTCTTTTCAGCTTTTCTCTCCTTCAGCAGCCAAAATGCAGTGTTCAAAGGCTTCGTCTTTTCTCTTTGTGGTTATATTATCAATTTGAGGCCCATTTGTTTCCATTTTAAGGCTCGCTTCCCCCCATCCTTCTTATTTAACTTTATTTTTTAAAGTCAAAATAGTCACGTGGTTCAAAAGTCAAAACTGCAGAAGTGTATGCTCAGAGATAGTGCCACCATCTCTCTTTCACACTGTTCATGTCCACACCCCCAAGGCCACCATTTTTATTCATTTCAGATATAGTTTTCTTATAGTTCATTTTGCACAAAAGGTAAAAATTATTCCTCTCTTATTTTTATGTAAAAGATAGCAAAACAGATGCGCTCCACATCATGTGGCTTTGTTCACTTAGTATACTCTGGAAATCACTCCATATTTGTTTGTACAGATTTGTGTTATTCTTTTTGATGGCTGTAGGAGACTCTTTTATGTGCATATGACATGGTTTGTTCAAGCAGCATCCTATGGACACTTAGGTTATTCCCATTACTTGCTATGAAAAGTAATACTACAGCAAATAGCCTTGCACTTACTTTGGTATTTGTGGAGTTGTATTTTCATGGTAAATTCCTGCAAGTGGGTTTGCTGGAGTCAAAGGGTAAAAAAACATGCAGTTTTGTTAGATGTTGACGGATACTCCTCCTCAGAAGTTGTGTTATTTTACATTTTCACTAGCAATGTAGATGCATTTCTCTTAACACCAAATGTGAGAAAGCAAGCAAACAGTATTATTTCTCCTACTTTGCAGTAAGGAATTGTAGGGTCCCATATAATTTATAATAAGTGTATAAAATATAGTTGATTATAATTAATACGTACATACTATATTAATATAATCTATATATAATATGATTAATCACATAATACATATATTATTTCATATAATATGGTAAATGTACTTGCATTATAGGAAGGACTGACATGTCTTGGGAATGAGTGCCTGTATTTTGTGTGCATTTGTAGACGTCTCATTATCTCATTCCTCAGGTCATCGGAAACTAGAAGGACGCTGTATGTTGCTAGGGACAGGTGCATGTATAGTAACAACATGCAGCACATGAAATCTAGAAGAGGGAAGTGACAAAAGGATAAAAGGCAATAACAGCAAGGCAATAAATAACAGTCCAGAGTCATTTAGTGGAAGGGTATAAAGCTATGCACATCTTAGCAAGTCTGAACACATCGTTTAATTAGAGCTCAGTACATTTTAGAGTTTTACAAAGATGGCCTTGAGATAGTATAAAAGTTAAGGAGAAATGCAATTGTGGTTTTTGAATGCTCGTGTTGACCTAGGTGTTGTGCTGATATCCTTCATTCCTACAGTGAGTTGCCGAATCCTGTGATGAAGGTGTTTATTGATATGATCATGGTTCAGGGAGTTCAAGGAACCTGTCTGAGGTTGCCACACAACAAGTGGCAGAACAAATAAATGCATCCCAAAATCTTACCCATAATTTTTTCTCTGACCATCTATTAGATAATCCTGTAACCTAACCAAAACCTCCCCAACACTCTCTGTGCTTAATTTTTTTCTGTGCCATTCATCATCATCTGAAATACTGTGTGTCTTCACATATGTACACACACACACACACACACACACACACACACACACACACACACACATTTGTTGCCTGCCAAACAGCTAGTAAGTTGCTCATTGACTGTCTGGTGAGTGAATGAATATTTGACATCAAAGTCCATGCCTCTTCCCCATATCACAGGATCTTGTTTATATACACTGTTTAAGAAGGAGAGGATATATGTGACGTATTTTATCTGTATTCAAAACCAACTCATAGTGGCTTGCTAGAGCTAATCATTAGCCTCTGTCTCCACCTCCTAGTTCTGTGATATCATATTCATTGCTCCAAATTGGTCACGGTGGGGAATGTACACCATGGATATTGGCAGACCTGTTGGTGTTTTTGTTTTTCTTGGAAAGTTGGTTGTGAAACATTTACTAACATACCACTGTATAGTTCCATTAAAAAGATATATTTGACAACATGTAAACATTTACCCAGAAAAAAATATCTTTCCTTCACCAATACTAGGAAATCTGTCTTGTCTCCATCAGATGCACTTAACAGATTCTGGTGGCCTTCAAACCATTTTCAAATTATTTTGATTTTTCTTAAGTTCTGAGTCTCTTTATGAACCAATTAACCAATAAATATGGCACCTGGAATGGAGAGCTCCGCCCCCCCCAAAACAAATAAAAGACCTAGATAAGGTGAACAGGACAGGAAACCTCTGTTGACTCTTCAGGGCTCGGAGCTCTTATATGATTTGTTTACACGGCTACCCACAGAGTTCACAATTATCAGCCCCACTTTCCAGATAGAAAAATGGGGAGAAGAAAGGAGAAGAGGAAAGGAGGGTATAAAACTTTCCTTGATTACACTCTGTCCCCCTTTATGTTGAAATGAAAATTTCCTTTAAATTACCACCTGACTTTTAGGCACAAGAAAACATCTGGTTTAATTACAGTGAATTTACATGAACTTACTGACAAGAAGCACAGTTAAAATTAGCAATTTTAGTGTGTTTTTTTTAAGGGAATGAAATTATAAAGTAATTAACCTTTGTTGTAGAACTCTGTCAGAAGGATGGAAAGTTCTTTGCTGTTAGATACAAGAAGAAATGAAATTGTGGGAAAGGAATATGTGGACTCATTAAAGAATTATAAAGAAAAAAGAAGACTAAAGTAACACAGAATTAGAAGATAAGACGGAAAAAGAATCTTTCTCCAAGAAGTCTTTTCATGATGAGAGAGAGTGGTGGGGGCGGGAGGGGAGACCCAGCTGAATCCAAAGAAAGTAAGTCCGCTTCATTGGAAGGACATCGTGACCTGTGGAGCAGTGGTGTGGTGTGGAAAAAAAAAAAAAAAAAGCTTTAGTGTGGGGCTGAGACGACCTGGCTTTGCCACTCACAGGCAGTGAGATTGCCTTGCAGCAGTTCTGAACCCACATCTACCGGAATAAGGAAAAAAGGGCTGATTCAGAAAATACTTTCCAGCCAGAAGGATCCAGGCTACATCCAGGCTCTGTTCACTACTTTGTTACCCAGCTCTGCTTAAATTCCTTTCATATCGGGCACTGCAGTGTCCCTGTCCGTGGATTGGGGGTGGTAATACCATCAATCCCTTTAGGGTGTTCTACGTGAAGGTCTGTATGTAAAGCACCGAACTTACTTTCTGCCGAGAGTACAGACTCGGTGGTGTGTGGCCAATATCAGACATGGCAGGCAGATTTTTAATCGAGGGAGTTAACTAGAAGAAAACCAAAGCGGGGATCTTTGCAAAATTTCTGTTAGTCATGGGCAGGGGGCCGTTTTAGAATCACCTATATTCCCTCTATAACCTCCATCTCAGATTTCTCACTCTGACAGTAGAGGTGGATATGTGTGCGCCAGTGTTCCAATAAAATTTTACTTATAAAACAAGCAGCTGGTTGCATTTGGCTATAGCCATAGTTTGTTGACCCTTGATCCCCACTGATTCCCCCCTGTTTTCTCTATTATCTTGACTTTACAATCCGACGACACACTGATTTCCCCCATCGGTATCTCCAGTACCTCTCCTCTGCCCTCCAGAGTCATTTAGCAACTGCCTGTTCAGCCTGTCCAGCTGGATTGCCAATCGGTCTCTGGAATTAAACACGTCTAGAGCTGACCCCCTGATCATCCCTCATCCACCCCCAAACTCATTCTTCCCACAGTCTTCTCCATCTCAGTTAATGGCAACTGCCTTTTATTAGTGGCTTGAGTCAAAAGCTTTGATTGTTCACTTTTGTCACACCTGAGGCCCTAAATACCTTTCAGCATGGATTCTCTGTGGTTGGCACCCCTTTGCTTTGTGCAAAGCAGCAGCCCTGCTTACTCCCCACATCTCATCTATCAGCACGTTCTCTTGGCTCATCCTTCAGTAAATAGCATGAACTTGACCATTGCTTACAGTCTCTACTGCTAGCTCTGTGTTCCAAGCCACTGTGATCTCCAACTTGGACTATTGCAATAGTCCTTCAATGATCTTTCAGCTTCCCCTCTAGCCCCTACACTCTTTTCTCAGCTTAGCAGACAGAACGGTCTTGTTAAACCACCAGGCAAATCATATCCTCACCCCTCTGCTCAGAACCCTCCATCGGTTTCTCACATCACTGAGATTAAAAGTCCACGTCCTTGCAGTGGCTCACAGGGCCCCACGTGGCCACAACTTCTACTTCTGGCCGCCTCTCAGACCCCATCTCCTTCTACCTCGGCCTTATTACACAGATCCAGTCATTGTTCTCAAATATGCCAGCTGCGTCCCCCCCTCAGCACCTTTGTAGGTGCTGTTTCTTCTCGTTGGAATCATCTTCCCCTAAACAAACAGGGCTGCTTCCTTCACCTGTTTCCAGTCAATGTCTCTTTTCAGGGAGATCCTGCTTGACTATTCTATGAACAACTGGAAGCCTCCTGCACCACACTCTGTCCCTCTTCTCTGCTTCACATATCTCGTTAGCATTTATCATTTAACATACTACATATTTCACCATACACTTTAGTATCTGGCTTCTCTCACTAGAATGCACACTGAGGAGTCTGGGTTTTTTTTTTTGTTGTTGTTGTTGTTGTTGTTTTTCTGTTTACTGGGTATTTTCAAGCACCTAGAACAGTGCCAGGTAGAGAATAGGCATGCAATAAATAAGTTATTGGATGAATGAATCCCGAGTCCTCAGAGACAAGATAGATTTTAAAATTACCATAGAAATCAGAAGGTGCTTGTCGAAAGCTATTTAATATACTCAGTAAGTTATGGGAAGATATGGCTTTTATGACTAGCTGTGTAACACGATTCGGGAAGAATGGAGGCAAAATCACCAAGGAAAATAGTAATAATCCTGATTCTGCAGAAAAGTAAATTGGTGTTCTCCAGGATGTGAGGGACCAGGGGGAGGAGCAAACAGAGTAATACTACCTCTGTGCCAGCCCCTTTGCTCAGCACTTTACCTGTGTGAATATTTTCAAGCGCCACAACACCCATGAAGCAGGTGCTATTTTATCCCTACTTTAAAGTAAGGAAACTGAGCTGCAAAGAGGTTAAGCAACTTGCCCCAGGTTACACAGCCAGAAATGGCAAGAACAGGACACAAACCTGGGCAGTCTGCCTCAGCCTGCAGCCTTTGCCATGATGCGATGCTTTTTTTTGGGTCTACAGGACGAAAGTGAGAGTTTCCATTAAAGGTGGTGGTCTGATTCTTAAACTACCTTCCCAAAGAAATGAGAGAAGAACACCTTTATTTATTTTTTTTTACAGTTGGTAAACTTTATTTTTTTTTCGATATATGAAGTTTATTGTCAAATTGGCTTCATTAAAACACCCAGTGCTTATCCCAAAAGGTGCCCTCCTCAATACCCATCACCCACCCTCCCCTCCCTCCCACCCCCCATCAACCCTCAGTTTGTTCTCAGTTTTTAACAGTCTCTTATGCTTTGGCTCTCTTCCACTCTAACCTCTTTTTTCTTTTTTTTCTTCCCCTCCCCCATGGGTTTCTGTTAAGTTTCTCAGGATCCACATAAGAGTGAAACCATATGGTACCTGTCTTTCTCTGTATGGCTTATTTCACTTAGCATAACATTCTCCAGTTCCATCCACATTGCTACAAAGGGCCATATTTCATTCTTTCTCATTGCCACGTAGTACTCCATTGTGTATATAAACCACAATTTCTTTATCCATTCATCAGTTGATGGACATTTAGGCTCTTTCCACAATTTGGCTATTGTTGAGAGTGCTGCTATAAACATTGGGGTACAAGTGCCCCTGTGCATCAGTACTCCTGTATCCCTTGGATAAATTCCTAGCAGTGCTATTGCTGGGTCATAGGGTAGGTCTATTTTTAATTTTTTGAGGAACCTCCACACTGTTTTCCAGAGTGGCTGCACCAATTTGCATTCCCACCAACAGTGCAAGAGGGTTCCCGTTTCTCCACATCCTTACCAGCATCTATAGTCTCCTGATTTGTTCATTTTAGCCACTCTGACTGGCATGAGGTGATATCTGAGTGTGGTTTTGATTTGTATTTCCTGATGAGGAGTGACGTTGAGCATCTTTTCATGTACCTGTTGGCCATCTGGATGTCTTTTTTTTTTTTTTTTTTTTAAATTTTTTTTCAACGTTTTTTATTTATTTTTGGGACAGAGAGAGACAGAGCATGAACGGGGAGGGGCAGAGAGAGAGGGAGACACAGAATCGGAAACAGGCTCCAGGCTCCGAGCCATCAGCCCAGAGCCTGACGCGGGGCTCGAACTCACGGACCGCGAGATCGTGACCTGGCTGAAGTCGGACGCTTAACCGACTGCGCCACCCAGGTGCCCTGGATGTCTTCTTTAGAGAAATGCCTATTCATGTCTTCCGCCCATTTCTTCACTGGATTATGTTTTTGGGCGTGGAGTTTGGTGAGTTCTTTATAGATTTTGGATACTAGCCCTTTGTCTGATATGTCATTTGCAAATATCTTTTCCCATTCCGTCGGTTGCCTTTTAGTTTTGTTGATTGTTTCCTTTGCTGTGCAGAAGCTTTTTATCTTCATGAGGTCCCAATAGTTCATTTTTGCTTTTAATTCCCTTGCCTTTGGAGATGTGTCAAGTAAGAAATTGCTGCGGCTGAGGTCAGAGAGGTTTTTTTCCCTGCTTTCTCCTCTAGGGTTTTGATGGTTTCCTGTCTCATTCACGTCCTTCATCCATTTTGAGTTTATTTTTGTGAATGGTGTAAGAAAGTGGCCTAGTTTCACTCTTCTGCATGTTGCTGTCCAGTTCTCCCCACACCATTTGTTAAAGAGACTGTCTTTTTTCCATTGGATGTTCTTTCCTGCTTTGTCAAAGATTAGTTAGTCATACGTTTGTGGGTCTAGTTCTGGGGTTTCTGTTCTATTCCATTGGTCTATGTGTCTGTTTTTGTGCCAATACCATGCTGTCTTGATGATTACAGCTTTGTAGTAGAGGCTAAAGTCTGGGATTGTGATGCCTCCTGCTTTGGTCTTCTTCTTCAAAATTACTTTGGCTATTCGGGGCCTTTTGTGGTTCCACATGAATTTTAGGGTTGCTTGTTCTAGTTTCGAGAAGAATGCTGGTGCAATTTTGATTGGGATTGCATTGAATGTGTAGGTGATAGCTTTGGGTAGTATTGACATTTTGACAATATTTATTCTTCCAATCCATGAACACGGAATGTTTTTCCATTTCTTTATATCTTCTTCAATTTCCTTCATAAGCTTTCTATAGTTTTCAGCATACAGATCTTTTACATCTTTGGTTAGATTTATTCCTAGGTATTTTATGCTTCTTGGTGCAATTGTGAATGGGATCAGTTTCTTTATTTGTCTTTCTGTTGGAGAAGAACACCTTTAAACCTGCCCTGAGAACTAGAAGATGATGCCATACCCACGTTGGAAGGAAGGAATGAACGCACTGTTGGAAGAAGCGGGTGTAAATAGGGAAAAGATGACTGAGCTGTAACCATCGAAAGAAACCCCTTCCTCACCCTTGGGGGCCCAAGGGGATAGACTTACAGGTCCAACCTGCATTAATATCCTCAAACTCTGGCTGACCAGGCTGAAGGCAAGGCTGGGCTATGTAGCTGGTGGATGGAGTGTGGGATTGGAGAGCAGGAGATGGCCTCTTTATATGTCAGTCTACACTGCAGAGAATGAGAGCTCTCACTCCAAGCCTGCATGTGGTGAATAAGGAAAATAGGGGGATTTAATGAAAGGCTAGCTTTGGGAAGAGATGCTCCAGTGCAAGGAAGGGGCAGTGTCCTAGATGACTTAAAGCTGCCTTTAAAAATACCAAAAAAGTTCTCTCTCTCTCTCTCTCTCTCTCTCTCTCTCTGAAAAGATGTTCTATGGCCTGGTTATTTTCCTTCTCAAACTTTCCCCTTCCCACCTTCAACCAGGTAGACCTCCTAGCTAGCCAAATGATAGATGGATGTATCTAAATTCCTCCCTTTCCCTCTGGGTTAGAAATATTTAAAACCAGTACTCATATAATCACTAGCAGAACACATTTTTTTAATTTTTTTTTTTTTAACGTTTACTTAGTTTTGAGACAGAGACAGAGCATGAACAGGGGAGGGTCAGAGAAAGAGGGAGACACAGAATCTGAAATAGGCTCCAGGCTCTGAGCTGTCAGGACAGAGCCCAACATGGGACTCGAACTCACGGACTGCGAGATCATGACCTGAGCCGAGGTCGGACGCTTAACCAACTGAGCCACTCAGACACCCCACTAGCAGAACATATCTTGACCCACCAAACCAAACCATCTCATTCCACCTCTTGTAAGGTTGCATAAAGAAAGATTATTGGACAGATGCTTTCATTCTTATTAAAAGGGACTGATCTGATAATTCAAAGCAAATATCCCCTGAGAATTATGGCAAGAAGAAAGATTTAAAAACAGAATAAAACACTAATCCACATTCTCGCCAGAATGTATAAATAAATGCTGGGCTAGAACATGCACATGGAATTGAATCAATAATGTAAAGAGGTTAGGTCTCTCAGACTGATTTTTGTAAAAGAGTTTAATACTATTTACTGTATTTAGAATTTTAATTTAATAATAAACCCTATAGTGCTTAGGGATACATGTTTAAGAAATAAAAATTATAATGAAAAACAAGATTCATTATTGTTATGAAGTTAAGAAGGTTACCTATTGAGGGTATGAAATTGATTATTAGTAAGTTAATGAGATGAATATTTGTTTTATACATTTGTGTAGTGGCTGTTTCACAAAAGGATAAAATGAGGATACTAAATATAAATACCCTTTTATACTGATAAATTTTACCATTTGTGGGATATGGAAAAATTCTTAACAAAATATGAACTTCAAATTTTGACTCAAGACACACACAAAACTTATATAATTTTACAGCAAATGGAGAAATAGAATCAATAGTTTAAACTTTTCCAGCAAAGAAAACACCAGTTCCAAATGGTCTTGCAATTGCAATCAAATACTCAAGGCACCGGTATCTCCAATCTTACATATACACTTTCAAAGAGCAAGAAAAAAAAGAAAGAAGTAACACTTTCCTCTTCTTTTTCTTGATACTAGTGTAACCTTGGTATCTAAACCACACAAGCTTATGAGAAAAAGGAAAATTAAGTGCACATACCCCAAACAGAATATTAGCAGACGATCCATTGCTGTATACGACTAGGAAAATATTAGTTTTATTTTAAGAAATCAATATTGGTTCAACATTTGTAGATCCATTAATGTAATTCACTACATTAACTAAGAGGTACAAAAAATGTGTCATTACTATAATAGATACAGAAAAGCATCAGTTAAAGCTCAGCAGGATATAAAAAGGAAATATCCTTGTATACCAGGAACGAAAAGGATCTTCTTACCCTGATAAAGGGAAACTAAGAAACCTACAAACACCATACTTGAGGATAAAATAATAAAACCATTCTCTTTAATGTTGGAAAGCACACAAATACTTACCAGTCTCTCCATTAAGTATTATATTGATGGCTCTGGCTGAAGACAAGAAAATTAAATAGAGTTAAAATATTGTAAAAGAACAAAACTATTATTGACTGCAATGCTATGATTATTTATATAGATAACCCACAGAAATTTGTACACAAATTATTAGAATTAAGAAGAGAATGTAACATGTTTGACAAAGAAGTTGACATTAGAAAGTCAATTGTGTTTCTATTTACCCAATAAGTACGTGGTATGCTTTTAAAGATACTACTTATAATAGCAATAAAAATACAGGGTGTTTAGGAATAAACCTAATGTAAGATTTCAAGACATAGAGTATATATAAATGTATAAAGAACTGGAAGATATCAAAGAAGACCTAAATGAGAGAGATGGCATGTTCATAGATGGGAAAACCCATTATCAAGACATGACCTAGAAAGACATAATTTATTTCCCAATTGATCTATAATTCATGCAGTTCCACTACAGAAATAAGGCATTTTTCAAAAATGTACAAGGTCATCCTAAAATGTGTATGGCAGAGAAAAGCCAAGATTGACTAAGACAGTCCTGAACATGAAGTACAAAGTTGCAGGCCTTGCTCTACTAGGTATCAAGATACACAAATCTTTGCTTAATTGAGAAGATGTGGTATTGATACAGGTATAGTCTAAGAGAACAGCTGAACAAAACAGAACTTATATCTATGTGAAAATTTGATGGAAGGCAAAGGGAGTATGGCAGATCAGTTGAGTAAAAAAAAAAAAATTCTTTTTCATTAAGTCATGGTAGAATAGGGAGAAGAATTGAAATTGGATCCCTGCCTCACACTATACATGAAAACACAATTACAAAGAGTTGAAGACATTTTACAAAAGGCCTAACTTTAAAATTATTTGAGGATAATTAAAAAAAAATACTGCTATGACCTAAGAGAAAGTATTTCTTAAAGAAGAGTTCTTTTGTTAGAGTTTATTTTTTTGGTTCGGGTTTACCTGGCCTTAGGATAATGATTCAAATGCAGTGTCTTCAGGACACACTGGTAACAAAGAGAGGAAGGGAAGGGAAGGGAAGGAAGCCGGTATTGGTGTGTTATCAAGAAAAGTACCTTGTAAGTTCTTTATAGATTTTGGATACTAACCCTTTATCCAATATGTCATTTGCAAATATCTTTTCCCATTCTGTCGATTGCCTTTTAGTTTTGTTGATTGTTTCCTTTGCAGTGCAGAAGCTTTTTATCTTGATGATGTCCCAGTAGTTCATTTTTGCTTTTAATTTCCTTGCCTTTGGAGATGTGTTGAGCAAGAAATTGCTGCGGTTGAGGCCACAAAGGCTGTTGCCTTCTTTCTCCTCTAAAGTTTTGATGGTTTCCTGTCTCACATTTAGGTCTTTCATCCATTTTGAGTTTATTTTTGTGTATGGTCTAAGAAAGTGATGTAGTTTCATTCTGCATGTTGCTGTCCAGTTCTCCCAGCACCATTTGTTAAAGAGACTGTCTTTTTTCCATTGGATGCTCTTTCCTGCTTTGTTAAAGATTAGTTGGCCACTCAACACCTGAAAAACAAATAATCCAGTGAAGAGATGGACAGAAGACATGAATAGACACTTTTCCAAAGAAGAAATCCAGATGGCCAAGCAACACATGAAAAGATGCTCAACGTCACTCATTATCAGGAAAATACAAATCAAAGCCACACTGAGAAACCACCTCACATCGGTCAGAGTGGATAAAATGAACAAATCAGGACACTACAGATGCTGGTGAGGATGTGAAGAAATGGAAACACTCTTGCACTGTTGGTGGGAATCCAAACTGGTGTAGCCACTTTGGAAGACAGTGTGGAGGTTCCTCAAAAAATTAAAAATAGAAGTACCCTACGACTCAGCAATAGCACTACTAGGAATTTACCCAAGGGATACAGGAGTGTTGATGCATGTAGCCCAGTGTTTATAGCAGCACTTTCAACAATAGCCAAATTATGGAAAGAGTCTAAATGTCCATCAACTGATGAATGGATAAAGAAGATGTGGTTTTATATGCAATGGAATACTTCTTGTCAATGAGAAAGAATGAAATCCTGCCATTTGCAGCAATGTGGATGGAACTGGAAGGTATTGTGCTGAGTGAAATGAGTCAGTTAGAGAAGGACAGATACCATATGTTTTCACTCATATGTGGATCTTGAGAAACTTAACAGAAGACCATGGAGGAAGGAAAGGGGGAAAAGTAGTTACAAACAGAGAGGGGGGGCAAACCACAAGAGACCTTAAATACAGAGAACAAACTGAAGGTGGATGGGGGCAGAGAGTGAGAGGGAAAATGGGTGATGGGCATTGAGGAGGGCACTTGTTGGGATGAGCACTGGGTGTCGTATGTAAGCCAATTTGACAATAAATTATATTAAAAAATAAACTTAAAAAAATTACCTTGTGAATAACTGGGTTTTAGAATAGTGCCACTCCAAGTGTGGTCCAGGGACCAGCAGTGAATTAGAAGCTCTTCCTGGTCTGTGACAAGATAATTACAGAAATAGAGGTTAAGTATTTCAAAAGGAGAGGCTTCCATTTTTCTGTTTTTAAATTTTACCTTTACTTTTTAATTTTGCTATTCTTTTGTGGTTTTGTATTTTATGGTAATATTGGTCCACCGTGGGTTGGAAACAACTACAACACAATAATAATCACTTTCATTGGAGGTAGTTTGGAAAGTATTAATAGAATATGTCTCAGAGTTAATCCAGTCAAGTAGTGAGGACACTACGATATTCATCTATGAATTTCGTATCTTCCATTGCTTGAAGATTGTTTTAGGGGCATTAACTCTCTGAGAGTTCTCGCTTGCCCTATGTGGAGACAAGTTTGCTTTCACAGCCTTCAAGTAGAGTAACAAACATTTTGCAGTAAGCATTCCTGTATGGGTGTGGCACCAACAGCATCTAAGTCTGTCTTTTTTTCCCAGCTTTATTGAGGTATATTTGATAAGTAAAATTGTATATATTCAAGATGTACAACAGCATGTATATATGTACACATTTTGAAATTATTGCTACAATTAAGTCCCTAAGTCTTTCTCTTCTTCAGAAAAGATCTGATAAAATTGACTACATTAAAACTAAGAACTAATTTTTATCCAAGGGTAACATAAAGAGAAATGGAAAACAGACAAACCAAGAGAGGATTTTTATAACACATGTATCCAATAAAAGGATCAGTAACAAGAATATACAAAGAACCTCTACAAATCAATAAGAAAAGGACAGTAATGGTCAATAAGCATTAAAGGTGCTCAGCCTCTTTAGTAAATAGCTAAAAGCAAATAAATCCTCAATGAAGTATTATTTCATGTTTGCTAGATGGTCTAGAATTTTTAAATCTGGCATTACTAAGTGTTAGTAAGGATTTAGAGAAGGAGGGCCTTTCAAAACATTGCTGGAGAGACTATAAATCGCTACTGCCACTTTGGAAAACAATTTGACTTCACTCAGTAAAGCTGAAGACATTTATACCCTTAGTCTATCTATCCTACTCCTGGGTATACCTGAGTGAACTCTTAAAAATGTTCAACTGAACATACAAAAATATTCATAGGTACTATGTCATAAGATAGCTCTTCTGAGAAAAAGCCCTATCATCCATCTACAGGACATCTCACCATCTACAGAATGACAAAATAAATAAGACTATATTCATAAGATGAATGAAATACAACTACCTGTATCAACTGATATGAATATCAAAACAATATTGAGTGACAAATGCAAATCATTTATTACAAAGACTTACTTTCATATGTATGTCATGAAGCCAGAGGAAGCAAAATGATATCTTGGGATAGATGCATATATTTATAACTCCAAATAAAAATAGAAGGATTAGCATAAAACCTGGCTAGTACCTGACTGGGTGTTTTTTGTTTGTTTGTTTGTTTGTTTGGATATTTTTTGTTTTGTTTTTGTTTTGATGGGGAGAGAGAAGTCAGCAGTATAGAACACACAGGGCACTTCAGTGATGCAGTGATGTTTTGTTTCTTAGAGGGGATAGTTGGTACATGTGTGTTCATTTCATAAACTATATGTTCATTACCTGTACTTTTGTCTGTGATAGATTTCATAAGAGATACTTTTTAATAGAGTCAAAAATAATATGAAGAAAAGCAATAAAGTCCTAGAAATGTAATTTGTAAGGAATTTTAAAAACATATTTCTGACTAAGGGACATAAAAAGAAGCATTAATAAATGGTGATTTGTACAGCATTACTGGTGGGAGGGCTCATTATAAAAAGGTGTCGTTTGTCCCTCAGAGAAGTGAAGAATACAACTGGAATAAAAATTCTGATGGAACGTTTTTGAAGTTTTTTAAACTTTTTCCAGTGTTCTGGAAAAACAACAGGGTAGTGAAAGCCCAGAAAACCTCGCAAAAGAAGAATAGTAAAAGAAAGGGACTTGTTCTGTCAACTATTAAAACATGTTACATGAACACAACAGAGAGATAGTGTCAGAATAAGAGGCTGTGACTCGGAAATAGAGTGGGGAGCCGCTCAGCATGTGCCAGGATATAAAATAATCGAACATGCTAGGAAAGTGATACTTTAAATCACTGGGGAAAGTTCTGACTGGTCAACTAATTGTTCTAAGAAAACCGTAAAGAACTACAGTGAGATTTCTATTTCGTGCAATATATAAAATACATTCCAGATGGATCAACAAATTAGGTTCGAAAAGAAAGTGGGAATAAATCAAGCAGAAGACAATACACATGACTCTTGTTCTGATCCAAGGTGAGAACGGGAATTTGCTCTAAACTGGAAATACTGGAGGAGACCAGGTGGCCTGAATGCCAGCTGCTTGATACTCACAGTCTTAACCTCCCCTGGATAGACCCTTGCTAAGAGTAGCATCTCCATTTCTCCGTTCAGCTCACTTTGCAGCTCTTAAATCTTCTCCCAATCCCTGACTGTTGGTAGACGGTTTCACCCTCACTTCTCAAGAAAATGGAGCCACGAGGACACCTCAGCTCTCCATTCCAAAGCAGCTGCACATTTTCCCATCTTGTCTTCTCTCACGAGGGGAAAGGTGCTTCCTCTCCACCCACCCCCATTGCTGCCTTTCAGGACTGGACCCCACCGCTTACTTCAATTTTGGATTTTTCCCGGTTGCCTGTGATCCTGCCAAAACCTCTCCAGCCTTTGGAAGGGGGCGCTGCTGTGCTCCTTTTCCCATCCCTGCTCTTGCTGCATCAGTCCCCTCGAGGCCCAAATCACTGGCTTGTCTGGGCAGGGTCTCTCACCTTCTGTGCTCTCCTCTGCCCATGGCAGGAGGGCTGTGAGGCCAGCATTCCCCTCTAGATTACTCTTGCTTAGGTCACAGGTAACCTTGAAGACACTAAGTTCAGTGGGCAAATTTAAGTTTGTAGTTTCCTTGACTACTCAGTCATCTCTGTCGCTGTGAACCCGACCCTTCTGGATCCCCCTTTGGCTGCTCCCCTGACAGCCCACCTTCCTGGTTTGCCTCTTGCCTCTCTGAATGTAGCCTCCCAGTTTCTCAGTTTCTTTGTTTCCTCCTGATTGTTAACATGGTAGTTTTCCTCTTGGCTTAGTCCTGGACCTGTTTTGTTGGTTCCCTTATACACAGTTGCTTAATCTTTTATATCCAGCTGCTACTCAACGTTGCCGTTTGTGTGCTCTGCACACACCTCAAATGAAACATTGCAAAACTCACCAGCTCCCTTTCCTAAACTAGCCCTCCTGTAAGACTCTCTTTCTATGAACAGCACTGTGACCCACTCCAGGTGTCTAAAACAGACAAGCTGGGGTCTATCCTTGACACATTGCTTCCATGCTTCACCCTTAACCATCAAGCAAATCACATTTGCTCAGCAGCTGCAAATCTCCTGCACCATCAGCTTCTTTTCTATACCACCATAACCATCGTTTCTCCCCAGGAAGGCCTTGCTCCTTCCACTGTGGCCCTCACAGAGCCAACCCACCACACTCCCAACAGCTAACCCCCCCCCCCCAACTTTTGTCCTAGGAACTTCTAATCCACCAACTTTTATTTTCCTCTTCATATCCTGACTTGCTAGACTAGATTTCTCTGCTTATAATTCTCCCAGTACTTTGTGCCCTTACCTCAAAGTCCTGATGTTTGTGGCAAGGATGAGTAGATAGGGAAAGCAATCAGAGATCTGATGATTTAGAAGCTTCTACTTACCTAAAAGATTCAAGAAGCAAATGAAAAACTGACAAAAATATTTGTAACTCATGCAAAAAGAAGCTTATATCCTTAAAAACAGGTTGTAATTACAAACCCATAAGACAACGATAGACAAAAATGAAGAGCCGTAGAAGAAAATGAGAGCAGGTTATAAAGAGCGTGTTCATAAAAGAGTCAATGCAAATGGCCAATTAAACTGAAAAAAAAGAAAAAAACTACATTCTCCAGTTTTCTAAAAAGGATACACACACATACACTTAATTTTTTAAATAGTGTTGGCATGGATTGGGAATAGTCGTGTTCTTCTTTTGGGGGAACCCAGAATGGTACAAACTCTGTGGAAGGCATTCTGGCAATATGTGTCAAAAGCCTTAAAAATAAAATAGTTCAACCACTTTGGCCCAATAGATTAATTTCTAAGAATGTATCTTAGGGAGATCTGCAGAGTTTCATGAAAATACTTATTTATAAGAATTTTCATTGCAGTGTTACCTATAAAAAATTCAAACCAACTTTTTTTGTTTTTGACAAAGCGCTCACACACCTACGCGTGTATGCATGCACATGTGGTAAAGGGGCAAAGGGAGAGGGAGAGAGAATCTTATTCCACGTCCAGCTTGGAGCCTGACTCAGAGCTCGATCCTATGACCCTGGGATCATGACCTGAGCCGAAATACAGAGTTGGATGCTGAACAGACTGAGTCACCCCTGTACCCCTCAGACCAAGTTTAATACCCAATAATGTGACTCTAATGGGGCATTAAAATGCATGGCCCCAGAGAACATTTAAGGATTTTTTTTAAACCCATGATTTGTTTAGTGATAAAAGAAGGTCATAGCACAATATGCATGGTAGGAATTTAATTTTTAAAAATAACATATGTATTTGCATAGGCATAAAAATACGGGAAAAATATCTCCAGATATGGGGATTATGAGTGATTTTGTTCTTTTTTTTACCCTTTTTGTATATTCTTAATATTCAACAAATTCTGTGTATCGTGTCAGTAATGAGAAAAACTAAATATATTTTAATTTAACAATAGGGAACTGATTGCAACATATGGCCAAGGCTATATCGAGAGAGGCGTACCATGATGATTAAGAGTATATGCTTTGAAGCTCATAGACAGGTGTTCAGTTCCCTCTTTACAACTTAAGAGCCGGATGACCTTGAGCAAGTTATTTAATTCTCTTAGCCTCAGTTCCCTTATCAGCACAACGGAGATAATACATCCTGGGCAGAGCTGTTTTGTGGCTTAAATGAAATAATGTATGTAAAATTCTGATCAAAGAGTAAGTGCTTAGTAAAAGTACCTGCTTTTATGATGCCAAAATATAAATAGATCCAGTAATGATTTACATGAAGTCATGATTCCCTGGGGGGTTATAACTGGAAGTTTGGAGAATCATTTATTTTATGGCTCAGCATCTTCTGGACCATCGTAATGATGCTGGAATCCAGCAGGAAGGTGCTAGCAGGAAGACTGAGCTGAGGTCAAAAGCCTCCCAGGAAAGGTTTTGCTCATTTGGGCAAAATGCTGGCATTGGTCATTGATTCACCTGCTTGACCAACCAACAAATGATTATTAAGCATCTACCATGTGCCAGGCATCAGAGACTCAGCAGTGAGACAAACTAGCTGCCTTCTGGGAGTGAAACAGACTTTTCTAATTGGTGTGGTTTCAAGACACATAGATCCTGTTGGGTTCAGCAATTCGGAAACTGAGGAATAGTTGGAGACTCTTTGGTAGGTCCAGGAAGATGGTAGTGATGCTCACTTTGCATTCCTCAGTTACCAATCCTAAGGCAAGAGTCTAATTCTAGAATCCTACCTGATGGCAGGGCTGGGGCCTCTTGATGTCCTCCCTACACTGCTCAGTTTTAATTCAAACACAGACTTGCTTAGTCTGCAGATAAAAAGCCATTTGGTCACCTGGGGGAGGGGGGATAGCAAACTATGGCCCAGGGGTCAACTCCAGCCTAGTGTCTTTTTCTTTCAAATAAAGTTTTATGGGAACACAGCCATGCCCATTTGTATATGGATTGTCTGTGGCTGTTTTGCACTACAAGCACAAAGCTGATCTATTACAGCAGGTACTGTAAGGTCCACAAAGCCTAAAGTATCATCTGACCCTTTACAGGAAAGCTTGGCCAACTGCTGTTCTAATTCAGTGGGGCTGGGGAAATGAGATGGCAGGTGCCATCAAGTTCCTTTTCCCTTCTGTAGTTCCAGGAGCTGTTCCCCTAGAATCTATCCAAGGAGGGCCCTTTGAGGAGAAGATCTACATCCAGTGGAAACCTCCCAATGAGACCAACGGGGTCATCACACTGTATGAGGTAAGAAGACCCCTTTGCTATACCTCTTGGTTTGGCTTCATTCAATTGACTTCAGCCTGAAGTTGGAAAATTTCTACTGGGTGCAGGGCTCCCGTGAGGGCGTGAAGGTGAGTAAGACACATCTTACCCAAAGGTTTCATACAGTGAGAAGACAACACAAGGTCATACAGATGAGCAGCTTGACAGCCCCAGTGACCCAGAAGACTGGACACACCACATATTGAAGTGGTTATTTATCTCTTTAGAAAGGAGTAGGCACTCAGGGAGGCAGACTGTCCCAGCAGAGCCCAGAAGACCCAGGCCTAGCACACAGTAGTTATAGTTCACTTCATGTGGAAAACCACAACACCCAGATGATGCTCATCCTACACCTGTTAGTTTCTGGGCTTCCAGAAAAAAATCCCAAAGTCATTCTCTGCCCTGGGGGTGCATGATTCTTAACTTTTAATGTTGCTCTTTGGCCACAGCATATTTTATTGTTACTCAGGTGATGGTATCAGAAGCTCCCCTCCCAGCATTAGCAGGGCCTTATCCTATCAGAGATATGACATCATATCAGAGATGGAGCAGAACCTCCTCAGACAGTAAGGTACCCATCAAGCCAACACAATGTGGCTTCCTGAAAACTTTCAAACTTAGAACAAACTGTATAGAAGTCTATTGCAAAACAAAAACAGTGAAACTTCAGTGAGGCTGATACAGCTGAACTCAAGTACTGAGATGTGGTCAAGGTTGACTATCCTCCCACCCTGAATCTTCTGAGACGCTGGGAGAATGTGGTACGGGCTGCAGTAGAGACCACAGCAGTGCAGAAGGAAGGGTATGGAAGCCAAAGCTGCAGTGATGGAGCCCTGCATGCCAGGGTCTCGCATGATGAAGTCCCACATGCCAGAGTCTAGCGTGATGGAGCCCAGCATCCCAGTAGCCCTCCTGTGGTATTGCATGATGGCCCCCAGCATCCCAGTAGCACCGCTGTGGTCTCTCATGACCTTTTTCAGGGTCTTCCTCTCTCCAGGCCTGCTGCTCCCCTCTAAGATGAGAGTGGTAATGGCTGCATTAGGGTTCCTGTAGAGGGTTTGAGGTGGGAAAGGTTACAAGCATCCCCAGGCTGAAATGCACTGCAGCCCCTGAGAGCTCATGCAGAAAGGTACTGAGAGGTATTGAGGTATTGAGAGTGAGCTGTGAAAGAATATCCCCACGTAAGGGAGGGAAGTCAAAGAGTATTGGTGACGGAGAAATATTTAGGATGAATTGGATGGACACAGAAGCTCTCTAGAGAGACCTGGAAGGACCTCAGAGCTCTCTGAGGAAGGAGAAAACCATCCATCATGTACAAGGTGTAGCACCTTCAGAAAATGCCTTCACTCAGCAAATCACAGCTTCTTCAAAAGAAGAGCTGTATCATATTCCATTTTGGGCCCACATGGTTGGGAGAAGCTTCCTACCTGCGGGAAGCTGCTAGGGGCGGGGAGGTACCATATCGACCTTGCCCAGGACATGTTCAGAAGTGCCTCATTGCGGGGGAGAGAGGGACCAAAAACTCAGCTGAAACAAAGCCTTGTCACTTCAGAGCTACCGGCCATTCTTTGTGAAGTGGAAGCTGCCATCACGTGCACATACACACACACACACACACACACACACACGCACGCACGCACACACACACGCACTCACATACTCACGCACTCACGCACTTGGTGCTGTTATGTAAATGGCTCTCTATGCCAGATGTTCAAGATTTTTGGAACTCACAGGCCAGTAACATTTCAAAAGGCTTGGAGGACCAACATCCAGTTCTTTACCATTTTTTATTAACATCATTTCATAAAAGACATAACTTCAAAAATACAGAAAGGACATAATTTCAGAATAAAAGGCAGTCCTTCAAATTGAATAAATTTAGCTTTATGAATAACTCATGAGTCTCCTTATTTTTTCTTTTTGCCTTGAATTGAGGACAACTTTGTCCTGAAAAGGCCCTATAGTCTTTGTACCCAGCTGCACTTGGAAACCACTGGGCTGGGCCATGTTGCAGGGGACGTCATATCCCTGCACGGACCAATTTCTTACTTGGGAAGTATCCTGCCTCCTCTGATGTGTGCATGGAATGGGCTAGGAAACCCGCTCATGCTGTTGTGTGAGAAGAAGAGATGATGGGGTGGAGAGAGCGCAAGGGAGCGGTCCCAGCTGTGAGTGATACACCCTGTTCAAGCAGCAGCTCCATGAAGTTGAGGTCTCAGCATATGAGACCTCTGGAGCTCTGGGCTCGATGGTGGGCACAGATCGGTACAGGGCACCCTTCTCAGTTGTGTGTGAGTCCTGTACCTTGTCAATTTCCAAAGACCAGTCACCGGGGATGCTGGCATTTCTGTGATGGGCTCTCCTGGACACAGCTCTGGAGAGACACCTTCAGTTGGCTTCTCAGCTGCTTCCTGTGCTGTGATTACAGAGAGCGAGAGATGGAAGGCTGCAGCTGTCTGACTTTTCCGTGAGCTCTGGAGGTGACCTTTTGGGAATATGCTAAATATCTTAGATGATGCGATGAAGGGAGCCAAGGAGTTCATGGGCTGAGGTCATTGTATTTTGAGCATAAACGTGGCTGTGACCATGTGCATCACAGGCTAGTGGGACCTCCGAAGGTAAGAATGTTGGCTTTTGAGGTCAGACAGCTTCATTCTGAACTCTAGTTCTGCCATTGTAACCGTGGGTACAGCAAGGAGCTTCTCATTTATATTCATTTGTACACATACATATATGTTCGATGCTGTGTTTGGCATTTAGAAATAGCATCAATGAATGTTAGCTCTCACAGTACATAAAAATGAAGAAATTGAAACCCAGAGAGTTGAGGTGTGAAGACCAAGGTCATAGCTGAGATGGCAGATTCATGGGTCTTGAGTTCAAGTGCCAACGCCTTGCCCCTTAGTGTGGTCGGTGGACTGGCAGCACTGGCATAACCTGGGAGCTGGTGAGAAATGCAGCTTTCAGGCCCCAGCAGACCACCTTGGTCAGAGTCTCCTGGTAACAAGATTTTCTGGGTGATTCACGTGGGTGTGAGAGTTTGAGAAGCACTGCTCTAGACCACACTACTCTTGAGAAAATTTCAGCAATTGATGAGCGAGTATGTCCTCCTGAGCAGAGAGAGACAGGGAGGCCCTTCCACGCTGGGTTCAACCCATTCCCATCCCAGATAGTAAGCAGGAGACCTTGCTTTTCAAGACATTTATAACAGAGTATGTGTTTATGAGGCAATTTCCAAATTTAATTAGATGAAACCAATTTGATTTTTAAAATTAGGTTCTGGTTGTAATTTCTAGAGAGGAACCCATAAATTATAACTCACCCTCCTCTGGTCTCAAAAAGTGTATTTTGTGACAAAGGAAAATAGGATAACACAAATAGAAGTCTAGGATTCTCTGTATGTTCCTGTATACAACCTTGGACTTGACAAAGTCAAAAGCCAAAAAAAGGAGCAGTGGGTGTAGTAAAGGAGGGTTATGGCTATGTAAACACTGTAAATATTATTCAGTGTAGTAGGTTCAAGTAAGTTTAAATAATTAAATTTCTTTTCCCATGAGTCTGAGTCACAACCTCTGGGTCTATCCTTGGACAGTTCTGCGCCCCAAATCTGAATGGCTTTGATTATGTCTCATTCCGTCTCTGGGCTTAAGTCCCCTCTTATAATACGAAGGTGTCAGATTATTCTGGGCTTCAATGGGTAAGAATCAAGAGAAAAATAAATCTATGTCAAACCCACAAAATCGAAGGTTTATACCTCATTTTGGAGTTTCTCTCCAATATGAAACTGCCTATGACTGGAGTCTTTGAACATAATGCAGTGATGACACTTGAAGGAAAAATAGCTAGTGGAAAGGCCCTGGGGTAGGAATGACTTTGGGATGTTTAACAAATAGGAAGAAGGTCAGAGTGACTAAAGCTTCATGAGCAGGGGGATCATGATGATGAGAGCATATGGAAAGTGTGTGGGCAGGGTCGGGTTGTGCAGGGCTCCTAGAGTTCGTGCTTTATCCTGAGAGAAATAGAAAGCCCTGGGAGGATTTTAAGCAGAGGACTAAAAGAATCAGATTTACATTCTTTACAAAAGCACCTGGATTTTGTGTGACTAGTGGGCTGTAGGTACACAGGCATCTTGGAGACATCTGGAAAATGTGCCAGAGGCAAGGACATTTCCATCGCCTATGATTTTTCAATGAGGACTCAGCTAGCCAGGTGGAAGATCGGAATGCTTTGTCACATCTGCCTCTCTGCTGCTGCTAACCTGGACTTTGACACCTTTCTTTCAGTCGGGAGTTCATGTCTTGATGGGCTCCCTGAAGCCATGGACCTTGAGACCCTGTGCCTCCCCCAAGGAATGGGAGTCTAGCCCTTACCCTAATGCTATTCCAGGGCTATGGCACAGCCTGTTTTTCCAGCAGTCATGACCTGTCTCCCTGCCTGCTAAGTGGGGGCTCCCAGTGGTCATTGGAGCCCACTGAAGCCAGCCTCCCCTTCACTGTGGCAGGAGGTATTAGGATGAATTAGACCATGGCCTCATATGTTTGGGGATTTGTACTGTAGTGGGATGTACAGAGTATGCGTCTGTGATCAGTTTCCTAACAGAGTGACAGTGCCCAGAGTTAAGTAATGTCAAAGGCCTCACATCTACAAACCAGCAGATCAATATCAGACATGCAGAATCTCGGGCCCCAGCCCAGACCCACTAAATCACAGTCAGTGTTTGAACAAGATCTCTAGATGATTGGTGCCCATGTTAACATATGAGAAGCATTGTTCTGAGAGATACTTTACAAGTTCACAGTCTAGACCCAGGAAGCTCTCCTTGGAGGAAGAACATGGCCACTGAATGAACTGAGTAATATTCCTGCTCACATGGGACCTGAGGGCTGAATATTTTCACCAGGAATGTGGAGATCAAGACATTCCCATAGCCTCTTCCAGAGCCCTGCTTGGGTCTGACCAAGATATCAGGGTTCCCCAGTCCAGGGCCTGGACATGAGGGTTAATGTGGCCTCTCCCACTGTCACTGAACTCTCGTGAACAGCACAGCTCACCCAAAACGGACCATCACAGCTGCAGACAGGGACTTACAGCCAGAACGGGGTCATGGAGGAAACAATCCAGCCAGTTGTTTAAAAGCTCCTCAATAAAATCATTCAGAGACAAGCTGTTCAGAGTTCATGAAAAACAGTAATCAATACGTGTTTCAATTCAATTAATTGTTCTTGTCTCTGTCCAAAAATAAAAACTGCAGTGTGGGAATTGGGCCAGAAGATGTTACAGTAGCAACTGGGTTAATGAAGTGTGAAAATATTTAAAATTCAGACACGTGAAGCTTCCCAGTAAGAGCAGTCAGAATCACCAAGTTTCTAATTACAGTGTATAAATCTGAGAAGCTTAAAGAGAACGAGAGGACCCTAATGAGGCAGGAATGGGTGTCTTGATTATGCTAGAGTTGATTGACATTTATCTTGCAAGCTATTCTAGGCGCCTGGCGTTCAGAGTTAAATAAAACACAGACTTCGCCCCAATAAAACAAGGCGGCATTCCCATGCGGGAGCGCCTTTAAACGGTACAATAGGCCAGAGGGTCGTCAATATTTTTCCAGCATACAGATGGTTGGATTTGATCTGAGCAAAAAGCACGGGCCCCAGAAATCCACATTCCATCAGAGCACATTTCAGGAAGGCTGAGACTGGGGAAGTGTTCAGGCAATCGGAGTGGGTGCACGTGGATGGGGAGAGGGGGCCAGACGCTTGCATGGGCTCCTGAGTGGGCTCTCAGAGGGGGAGGCCCGTAGGAGGCTCAGTTCGGATGTGCAGGCACACCTTCTTCTGTCCTTTGGCTTGGCCACAGTGGCCTTTTAGGGTTCACTCTCCCCAGACAGTCCAGTGGCTCTGGTCCACAGAGAGGCAGTAGGGTGATGGAATGTGGTCCTGATGGGCAGGAGGTGGTATAGGAGGAAGTGACTAACACAGCCCAAAGCAAGAATTTGCATAATTCAGGCTGGAGCTACGTTAATTAGGATACTGAATTTGCATAATGCAGGCGGTTATTGGGTATAACTTGAGCCAGGCTCTAACTAGGAAAAAAAAGCTCTTGTTTCTTTTGAATTGTTTAAGCCAGAAATGTGGGAATCATTCATTCTTCCCCACCTGCCACACATCCGATGCTCTAGAAAGTGTGATGGCTTCTCCTGTCAAAACAGACACAGGTTAGGGCACGTGGCCCCATCTCCACCAACACCCTGCTCTGAGCACTCATCTGATGCCTGGAACATTCCAGGACCTCCCTACCCATACTCTCACTATTCCATTGTATTCCACTGCCACACAGAACATCTCAACAGGTAAATCCAACTACGTACCTTTCTTGCTTTGGCTTCGTCTTAACTTTGGGGCCCTGAATGGTCTGGCCCCTCCCTGCCTCTAAATTCATCTCCTGCCCCTGTCTCCATTGCTTTCTGTGCACCAGCCCCTCTAGCCTTCTAGCATTTTCTCAAACCCACCCAGTTCTCTGTGGCTCATGTGGCTTTGTGGATGTCATTTCTTCTGCCTGTAGCATGTGTCACTTTATAGTTCTCATGACTATCTCCTTCCTATTATTCACCTCTAAGAGGCTTTTCCCCTCCACCATCCACTTTATCCATCAGCCTGCTTGTTTCTTTCATACCATTTTCACAATGTGAACTTAAGTTGTTTGTGCTTTATCGTCACCCATGGGACTTGGAGGCTCATAAGGGCATGGGCCCTGTGATGGTTATTTAATGTGTCAACTTGGCTAAGCCATGGTGCCCAGATATCAGGTCAAACATGACTCTGGATAGTTTTATGAGAGTGTTTTTTGGATAAGGTTAACACTTAAGTCAGTGGAATTTGAATAAAGCAGATGCCTTCCATAGTGTGTTTGTGGGCCTCATCTAATCAGTCGAAGAGCTGAATGGAACAAAAAACTGAGCTCTCCTGAGCTAGATGGAATTTTGCTTGCATATAACCTTCAGAATTGAACTGTGTTGATGGCTCTTCCCTTGTTTCCAGGCTGACAGCCTTTGGTCTTGATCTGCTTTTGGTCATATTTGTTTTTGCTTTTCAGTGTGTATTCAGGACCTAAAAGAGACGTTTGCACATAGTATATGTTCAATAAATACTCCTTGGGTAGATGTGTGGCTTTGTGCTTTATCTTAACAAGGGGTAATGGTGAAAGTTTTGCCTAATAAGTTTAGTGGTTTTCAAGCTTAGCTGAAGATTAGAATCATGCCTTGAGAGCCCAAAAACATGGATAAATAAATAGGTAGGTAGCTGTATAAATGGATGGATGGTGGATGGATGGATGTCTGGGTCTCACTGCAGTCTAAATAAATCAGAGTCTCTGGGGAGGAGTCTTTATCCATGTGGATTTTTTTAAAGTTCCTTGGGAAATTCTAACATACATTCAGGGTTGGGGAAAAACACTGCATAAAATGAATCCAGTAAATTCACTCTGAGATGGTATCCTAGCCAAATACCAGCTAAATAAACACAGTCTCAACTCTGGCCTTCCCTGTCTTCATTCCTCTCTGCCAGAATCCAGCATTATCTGGTGTTATATTATAGCCAAGTCAATCATGCACAGGCTGGTGCCAGATAAGGCTCAAATTCAAGATGCATTGGCCTTTTTTCCTCAAGGTTGCTAAACAGTTTGTGGGGTAACTGAAGGTACACTGGGCTGTACCAGTCTGTCCATATTCCGTTGCATCTTACCAATGGCATCTTGCAACTCTGATGGCGCAGTCAAGCACAAACCTTACCCTATGAATATTTCCCCCTCCCCTATATGGGAGAAATTAGTTCTTTTGTTTATTTATGAGATTAATAAGAGACATGCACACACACAAAACTCAGCTTTGCCCATGGGGCTTCTAAATCTTAAAAGTCAGGGCCCTGGGATTCTAGGAGCCATCTTTCCTAACCCTCAGCCCATCACTCACCCTCCATAGGGTGTTTCTCTTCCAGAGACTTGAATAATGCAGGCATCCCTGGGTAGATGCCATACACAGGTCTGCTGGGCTGACAGGCAGGTCGACAGGTGTCTCAACAGAAATGGCTGTGGGTTGAAAAGAATGATTTCTGGCACTCAGAGTCTGGAAGGAAAGGAAGTTGTGTTCTGACGTGAGTAAGTTACGTTTATGTAAGTGAGACCGTTAGAGCTGCCTGTCATCTGCTCGTGGAATATCAGGAGTGCCTGTATAGTTGCCTCAGGGTCTTTCTTTTTTCTGTTACAACTTGGGTGTTTGTGATGGAGCCAGGTAACGTGACAGTGGGGAAATCGACAGATGCATAGTGCTTGTTACCTACCGAACGGCAAAGCATGTTCTCCTGGCAAACAGGAAGGCTTTTACAATAAACATTAATCATTCCGTTTAGCTCTAAGAAAACTGAAGTTTCTGCGGGGAAAATGTTCCCGCAGTGTGCATCTGGGGGTATATTTGTCTTGGTGTGTGTGCGTAGGAGCATGTATGTGTGTGTTTATGTGGTTATACGTTGGCACGTGTACTCATGTATATACTTAATGCATTTGTCTGCATGTCTCTGTGAGGCTCTACCCATATTCTCAGCTGCATTCTCGGAATTGCTCTGTCTCTTTGGAGAGTTAACTGTGGGAGACACCAGAGACACAGGGCTCGGTCTGTTTTCTCCCAGGTCACCTCATATCCACTCCATAGGAATGTCATGGGAGAAACTCCCTCTTATTTCAGTAGGCTCCCAGCCATTTCTCACACCGTTCTGCCATAATTCCTCTCTTAAGGAAAATTTTGAATTAAAAAATGATCCACAGGTCAAACTTAATTTCTAGCACTTACTGTTGTCCTAGGAGAGTGGAAGGAAGGCAGTGACCAGGTAGCTCCACATTTGGCACAGCACACGCTCTCCTTCACGTTCCTTACCTGGCAGGGAAGCTGTGTTTTGACGCACTGTGTACCCACAGGACCTTGTAGAGGAACAGCTGCACACACAGCCACGCAGCTAGAGATGGAACCCTCTCTTTGGCTCCATGGTCCTTTCAGTAAGCTGTGCCCAGAGGTGGTGTCTAAGCTGCCAAGTGTCTCTTTAAACATCCTAAGCTGTTCTCTTTTCATCTCGCGTGTTTTACCTTGTTCTTCCTGTTGCAATTCCACCTGGACTGGGCAGCGCATCATGGGCTTGCTGCTTTTAACTGGCCGGCTCTTTCATTTCTGTTTTGGTCAGAGCAGCCCTGTGTTTGGAACGCAAATGAAGGGTGATTGCAAGTTCTCATCTATCATCAGGACATTGGAGCCTGCCTTCTGAAATCTCTGCAGGCTGGAATTCAGATCTGTGATGCAAAGACTATGCTTTTGTTGGCCTCAGGAGAGGGCCTCTGCTTTCCTCCCTTCACTCTGAGCTAAGGACCCCTTTTCTTTGACTACTTTCACTTCATTCTTCATTAGGAGAAAAGTACTTTCTTAAAATTTAACACCCAAGGACAGAGCCTTGGCCTACATCGTTATGGACTCCATACACGCAGGCATACGTACAGCACCCACACATACTTGCATGCAAGCAAGCCCACATGCACACATACATACACGGTCTCCTTCAGAGCCCTTCAAAACGTAGGTCGTAAAAATGGTCATTGCTTTCTTGGGCTTCTTTTTATTTTATGCGTAATTTTAGCATGTCTGTTTCATTTCAAGTCAAATAGTGAATCATGCAATTAGGAAATTTAAGATTGACTTTTAGTTTGCCATGGCCGAGTAAGGTATTTTAGTGAGCACCTTTCCCTACCTGGCCCTTGGCTTCTACATCTAAGACCTGGGAGAATTGGACCAGATAGATTCAAAGGATCCTTCCTGCTCTGACCTAACACTTGGGTGCCCAAAATTGAATTCTTCTTACTCGTAGTTTCATGAAACACTTTCCTCACTGGTCTCCATGTGACCCTCTTTTGTACTTATTCATGATTTCATTTTTGTAATAACCTACCAGCTACCAGGGCATCCCGAACTTTGACAGTATCTTATATCTACTTATGAGCTCCTCTCATTTCAGCCTCCTGACTCCCCTGGCTATCCTGAATCTTGTATATAATTCCTTTTTTATGTATGTAAATAGGCTCCACGTCCAGCATAGAGCCCAGTGCGGGGCTTGGACTCACAGCCCCGAGTTCAAGACCCGAGCTGAGGTCAAGAGTCAGATGCTCAATCGTCTGAGCGACCCAGGCGCCCCCATGATTCCTTTTTATATAGCCTTACTACTTCTATGCATTCCATAAAGGCACATTATTTTATTTTATTGGTGTCTTAACTTTAATAAAAGATTATAAGTTTTATATAATCTTTGGAAACATTTTAACTCCCTATTATGTTGCTAACAGTCATCTCTATTGTTGGGTTCAGCCATAGCACTTTCATCTGGACTGCTGTCTAATATTGCAGTGTGTGAAGATATTACAGTGCATTTATCCATTAGTCTCTGGTAGGCATTTGGGATTGCTTCCAGGATGTTGCCTTTGTCAACAGTGGTGATAAGCAGCCTTGTGCATATCTCCTATTGCAAATGTGCAAGGTTTTCTCTTGAGTTTATATCCAAACTAGTCTTACCAACTTATACTCATGTCAGCGAAGTATAGGGGTTCCTATATTCCAGATCCTCTCCAGTATTTGATATTGTCAGGATTATAAATTTTGGCCGGTTAAATAGATATAAAATGGCATCTCATTGCATTGCTTTGTATTCCCTCAATTATTAAAATAGTTGAATATATTTTTGTATATTTGTTATCATTTGTTTGTATTTCCTTTTCTATGGGATACCTATTCATGTCTTTGGCCCATTTTTTACTGGATTATCTTTTTTATTATTGGTATGTAGTAGTCCTTTATATGTTGTTGATGCAATTTTGTCAGTTACATGTGTAACTTGATGTTTTTTACTTCCTATAAAGTATCTTTTGATAACAGAAGCCCTTAATTATATAATAGAGTCAATTTTGTCAGTCTTTACATATTTACTTAGCACATTCTGTGTCCTTCAGAAGCTCTTCCCTAAATAAAGGTGATAAAGATTATTCCCACGCTATGTTCCTAATAACAGGAACCAAACAGGGTTTAGTTTTGCATTCTGAATTTAAGTCTTTGGTCTGTCTGTAGTTAATTCTTATGTATGGTGTGAGATGGGGTGCAAAGTTCATTTTTTTTCTGTATAGATAAACACTTTTCCCAGGTCTTTTGAGAATAGCCCTGCCTCCTTCTTGATCCTCCCGGCCGTATCTAACATTGACCAGAATTTCTTACATGCATTAATTTTTTCCTGAGCTCTCTGTCCCATGGGCCACCATACATCTCAGCCACACACAATCATAATTATGATAGTTCACACTTAATCTTGATCTCTGACAGAACTGTCTCCTCCTCATCTCATTTCAGAAACATCTTGGTTATTCCTGCCCTTGGCTTTTTCATCTTAAAATCCACTTACCAAATTTGATGAAAACCTCTGTGATAGTTTTGATCAGAATTGCAGTGAACAATAGAACATCATGGGTGGTAATTGATATGTTTACAATATTAAATCTCTCCATATTTAAGTTTCCTTTAATGTCTCCCAAGGTTTTATTATTTTACCTACAGAGAATAATGTGTTCCACGTAAAATCTAAACTACCAGCTTAGGTCTCCAATACCTTGCATCTTGCATTTTCTTTCTCTCTCCCATCTCACTGGCTTTTATGTCCTCTGACATGCCGGGTTCCCTCCTGCTTCAGGCTCCGTGCATACGGAGTTCTCAGTCAGCAGAGAGCTCTTCCACCTCCTTTCCCATGGCTAACCCGTTCTCACATGATAGGAATCAACATGTGTGCTACGTCCTCAGAAAGGCCCTCCCTAACAGTCTTAAAGTAGGACTCCACCCACTCACCATTATTCTCTAGCACTGCTTTCCTGTTCTGAAAACATACATCCCAACTTAGAAGTGTTGTATATTTATTTATGAATGTGTCTTCCTGTATTGTAAGTGCCCCGAAGGCAGAAATCACATCTATATTACTCAGCACTGGAGAACTCAGTACCTTATGCAGTGCTTGGAAAACAGTAGGTGCTCAAAACTTTTTTTTTTTTTTTAATGAGTGAAAATTGGAAAGGTTCCCTTCGAAGGCTAAGGTATAATGGTGCTAGAACTATCTCTTGACATCAGGTGACTCACAGATATAACCTAATATGACCATACAAAATCATAAGATTATGTCCTAAGTCCTATAATAGCCTTTAATAGACTACATGAGGTTCCAGTGACCAGTGAGTTTACGTTTAACATGTAGAACTCCACTTTCACTAGGTAAATTTGTCAAGGTTAGGAATCTAACCTGGCATAAAGTAGGCACTCTGTAAATATTTGTTGAATGAAAAATAACTGTATTCCAAACTTGAATCAAAGTGAAGACAGCATCTGTAATAAATATTTAAATACTTTGTGATGGCTTGATTTTTTAAAAAGAGTTTATTCTTTGTTAATGTTAATTACATTATATATAACAACATTGCATGGTGTTAGGGAGACAGAGAGAGGAAAGTAACCCCATTCCCATGCCTTCACACACCAACCATTTCACATGGGCTTCTTTCTTTCTTTCTTCCTTTCTTTCTTCCTTCCTTCCTTCCTTCCTTCCTTTCTTTCTTTAAGTCTTTGTGCAATTACATCTTTTGGACAATTATGACTACACTGCAAAATTTGGGTTTTCACTATGTCAAATATTTTTCCAATTTCAATGTAATCTACTTAACTATCCCATTTAATGGCTTTCTGATCCCCTGAGTACAGAGACCATATTTTACAGTCTATTGTGGGGTGTGTTAACTGATCTCCCTAGAATGTAAGACAGAATTTGAGGCATATGCTAAAAATGACCTGGATCTCTTTAAACAGCTGGTTAGCAAAGTTTGAACTTCTGCTTCCTTTTCCTTCTCAGTAGATCTGTCCGTAACAAGCAGAGCCATTCACATGCCTTCCATTGATTATAGAAATACTCTCAAAATGATAGCTGTCTTGGGGCGCCTGGGTGGCTCAGTCGGTTGAGCATCCGACTTCGGCTCAGGTCACGATCTCGCGGTCCGTGAGTTCGAGCCCCGCGTCAGGCTCTGGGCTGACAGCTCAGAGCCTGGAGCCTGCTTCGAATTCTGTGTCTCCCTCTCTCTCTGCCCCTCCCCCATTCATGCTCTGTCTCTCTCTGTCTCAAAAATAAATAAACGTTAAAAAAAATTAAAAAAAAATGATAGCTGTCTTCATTCAATAAGAATGAATCTAAGGGAGGAGAGTAGAACAATATGTACAAGTTGGGGTGGAAATCTGTAAACCTGAAGTTGGAAGGGGTAGTCCTATTTGCTTTCTTGCTTTCAAATTTAAGTCTCTGTTTGCTTATTTCCTAACAAATGGGGGTGAATATGGGGCATGTGTGTGCCCCCATGCCTCCCATGGCAGACATCAGTAATCAATCAGGCCACACTCTTCCCTTGAACCTTAACATGGCCTCAGGATCCCTCCCTCATAGTGCTCTAGGTGGTTGGCATCATGTCATCTGTGATGCTTAATGGTCCTCTTTGTCCTTTCCCACCCACTGTGTGAATGTACTGTCTGCAATTGTGGAAGGCAGTTCTTTTTAATGATGGCGCTGCTGCTTGGGATAAGGCACCTGTACTGTGACTTCCTTCCTGAGGAAGATGCCAGAGGGGAGAAACTCAACACTCAGTGACTCATCTGGAGTGTTTTCAAGATTCTCACTAAAACACAGGGCCACAGGAAGACAGGAGCATGCATGGTGGTTTCAAGATTATTTGGAACTTCCCTTAAGGACATTATGTGTATAACCTGCCCTTGGAAGTCCTCACCAACACATGTATTCCATAATCTTACCGTTCCCAGCCAGTTCTTTTAACAATATGACAGGAAGTTTAGGTATGAGAGAAAAATATCACATACAATCTCTTCCCCTAGCACAACAATTATTTTTCCTTGTATTTTATCTTTAATATGCATACATCTTTTACCTAACTATATAATTACATAAAATTCGCTATCATAATTTTTCATTAAGCATTTTATCACAATCATGATGCTTTTATAGCATCATAGAAACAGCTTATCTTTTTTAATGACTGCATAATTTCCCATTGAGTGTATACACCCTAATTTACTTACCCATTCCACTCCTGTCATCTGTATTTCTGATAACATGGTGATGAATCTCATGCACATGATGGTGTTGTATGATGGTAGAAAGAACATGGCCTTCAGATCAGATTGACCTGGATTCAAATCCTGGTTTGAATATAACCTGTTAGATTGAAGACTTTTGGGCAAGTTAACTTCTCTGAAATTGAGTTATGTTCTTAAAAAAAATGTAATGCATCTAGAAGAAGCGGTATTCAAGCCTACAATCAGGACTATTGTAAGAATTAGATATTTGTTGCCGTCATAGCTACCCAGTAACCATTCAGTGTCGTGGCTGGTTTTCTTCCTCCTCTATTCTGTGTATTTCTGTCTTAGACATTCCCCCACATGAAACTACAGGGTTGAATAGAATGAACACTTGTGTAATTCTTGATATGTCTTACCATATTGTTCTCCAAATGGATTGCACCATTGTGAGTGTGTGTTTTGAGTCTTGTGCTTTTATGCCAATCACTCTGTCTGAGAAGCAGGCCTTTGGCAGCCCACCAGAGATTTATGTCAGCTTTCATGATACCCTCAGAGCAGGCTGATGTGTGAAGAGCTCATCACACATGTTGGCAGATCCATTTGCACTCTCCAAGGACGTGCCAGAAACACTCTTCCTTCATCGACTCATTGTTGGCTCCCTCTCCCCTTTGCCCTTGAGTAACAAGTAAAGTGCCTGGCCTCTGACAGTCTCCCAGAAGGTGCTGGGGGCCCCACAAGAACTCAAAACTGGAGGACTCAAAGCTAGATTGCTCTAGGCTCTGCCACCAACTTACTCTGTACACCACCAGTCACGCCCTCCCAGGGCCTCAATCAGCTAATCTGTAGAAGAGCACTTGGTTGGCCCCGAAGACTTCGCCACTCAAAGTGTGGCCTCTGTCATCAGCATCATATGGGAGCTCTTGGTCAATGTGTCATCTCAGGCTCCATCCCAGATCTGCGGAGTCAGGGTCTGCATTGTTATAAGACCCCAAGTGATTACAATGCACATTAAAGTTTGACAAGTACAGCACTGAATTCTCTTCTGGCCAGGATTTTCTGTCATGCTAGGAACACTTGCTGGGAGCCTCATTTTTTAGAAACATGCTTTCCCTGCACCGTGCCTATACCATGTCTGGATTTCCCTACCATGCAGTGAGATTGCTCCCCTGCCCAGAAGCCACTCCTTATGGGTCTGGATCATCACAACCACTACTTTCTCCCCTGAAGTGACCAAAGGCATTTTTCTGAAAAACAGATCTTACTAGTCACTCTGTTGTTTAAAGTCTAGCTGTAAATCTCAGCGGCTCTCAAGATAGTTTCTGAACTCCTCTTTAACTTGACCAACAGGTTCCTCTATGAATGACACCCCTTGCTGGCCTCCCTGGCATCCTGTCCTGTTTCTGTACCCACTTTCCCAAATCCACAGGCTTTATTTAACTGCCACACCACACTCTCCATGTCCCCGCCTTCCCTGTATCTGGAGGCTCCTTCCCAAGCCTTCTTTCGCCCAGTTGAAGCCTGTGCATACTTCAGCACTCTCAAGGACTCAAGGATCCTTCTGGGGACACTTTGTTCCTCTGAACCACCTGAATGAGAGGTTCCTGCTTGTTATGTTACTCTAGCACTTATTGCCCTGCACTGTGATTGTTTATTTCTGTATCTTTTTACAACCAGGCTCAGAATTCTTAGACTCCAAGGACACATTTTGTTCCCTGTTGAGCTCCCAGAACCTGGCATATGGTGGGTCTTGCTCCTGGTCTCTCCAGCCTTCTCTGCCTGCTCTCAGGAGATTGAATCTCAGACATCACCGAGCTGCCTTGTCTTCTTACCTTGTGTTCAACAAAGGAGTGCTCTGCAGCAGATAGAGGAAGGAGGGGAGAGGGGGAGGGATAGGTCATCTCTGTTCCATCTCCCTCGGGGAACGTCGCAACTCCTCTCAAGGTGACCTTCCGTGTTCTGGAAACTGCTCTCTCCTCTACCCCTCTTCCCTTGCTAAATTCCCCCTTCTGCACTATACCTGGTTTCCTTCACCCCACCTACAGTGTAAATCATTCCTTTATTAAACTGTCCTTGAATTACCTATCTGTTTCCTGCTGGGACCCCATTGAGACCCTTGTTACCAGTGCCCTGTACCACTCAGAGTGCTTCTCATCATGTTATTGACCTCAAGCCTTAAACCCTTCAAAGTGAGGATCATTATCTCCGTTTAATACTGAGGCTTAGAGAAGGGATGTAACTTGCCTAAGATCACACAACTGCTAAGCCAAGCCTAGATTCCTACCCTGCTGGATTACAAATCCATTCACCTAACTCATCAGTCGTGGTGCTTTCTCCCAAGGCACTCAATAAATAATCATGGGATTAATCCACATCTCCCAGTCATGATCAGTCCACCTCAGTGGGATGGCCATGTGCTTGCAGAAGGGGGGGGGGGGTGGTTAAAGAGGCAGCCTTGGGACAAAATGGGAGACTGAGGTCTGGAACCATCATGGGCCTGAAACCATCTTCCAGCCTGCATTGTGACTTCCCATCTAGAACCATCAAATCCTTGAGGAGTGGCACTCAGGACAAGGACTGGCCCAGGGCGGTGGCTGGGAGAAAGCAGGTGCAGCCAGATTGGGAGCAGGAGGCTTCATGACCCTCAGCAGAGGGGACTTCACCATCAGGATCCTATTTGCAGATCCCATTCAGCCTGAACATTTTTGCAGCTGAACAGAGGTATGCAAAGGCCTGGCCCTCCCCTGTCATATGCATCTGAATGGTGTGCATGCCCCGATGGCTTTGGGAGGGTTCTGACATGAATTTCTGACACAAATATGCACTGTCTGGTATGTCAGTACCAAAGGAAAGTTGCAGAAAGCAGATTGGCATAATATTTCTCAATAGTGGAGAAAAGTTGCCCATTCCAAATCAGTTTTGAAAACAAAAACAAGATGAAACCTTTTCAAACGTCTGCAGAGCAGTGTCAAAATGGGCAGAGTTCCCCATGGCAGCTCCTGAAGTTTCACGCCTTCAAACCAATTATTGTCTTTAAGTAACAAGGGAAGCCTATCCGGGGCCATGAGATGACGCCTTCTCTAATCCATGCTGACAGGAGAGCCCAGTGACCATGTTCAATTTGCACTTTCTGTGGAGCAAGTCCAGCCCCGAAGCGATGGTTGTTGGCGCTCACAGCAGTGCTCCTCTAACTAGAGTCTCTGGGATCCCGCGGCATGGACTGTCTGCACATTGGTGCTTGGGGATGTACAGGTTTTTCTGTTCCAGAAGCATAACAGGATGAAAGGCCTTTTCCTTCAGTCCTCAGCTTCTGGGGTACTTTTTAACCTGAATACATTCTTGCTTTATAGTAAGTGGTTAATAGATAGTTCTAGAAAGGAAGGAAGGGGAAAGGAGAGACAGGAGAGAGAGCAGAACTGACCACCCAAATCAGCTGCTTTCAGACCTGGATGAGCTTTCAATCCCTAAAGTTTTGCAAAGACAGGGAGTTCTGGGTCCTCCTTAAAGCTATTGAATCAGGGCACCTGGGTGGCTCAGTCAGTTAAGCATCCAAATTTGGCTCACATTTCATGGGTTTGAGCCCCATATCGGGCTCTACACTGATTTGCAGAGCCTGCTTGGGATTCTGTCTCTCCCTCTCTCTCTGCCCCTCCCCGACTTGTACTTTCTTGCTCACAGAGAATGAACGAACTTGAAAAACAAAAAGCTACTGAATGAGAAATTTCAGGGGTGGAGCCAGACAGTACTTAGAACTGAAGCCCTTCCCCCAAAGGAGTCCCTTGTACAGCCAGGTTTGAGAGCTGTTGAACTCTTTCTGGACTGCCTCCCATCACCCCCACCTCAGCTCTGGCTGGGGCCTCAGCTTCTCCAAGACTCCTGCCTCCATCACCTGCTAGGTCTTCCTGTGCTTGGTCATCTTACCAAGATCCACCCTCCCCATGAACTCCACAGTAACCCATCAAACACACAGGCCAGCAAACATGGATAGCCTTTTACCAGCAGAACACAGTGTGAACTCTTTAATGTTCTCCTCGACCTTCACAGTCTCTTTAGTCTCCTGTCTGGATATCTCCTGCTTCTCTGTCTATATTCTAGCAGCATCTTTCAGAAGCTGTCCTTTGCTTCTGTACCTTTGTGGACGTTGAATACTTTGTCTTCAAGGCCCCTCTGCCTCACCCACTTCCCATTTGCTGGGGGTAATGCCTGCTTCTCAGTCATCTCAATCATTACCTCTTTTCAGGAAGATTGCCTCTTACCTCCTCTGACTGGTTTTTGTGCAACTCATGCAATATTCTGGGGTGTATTTGTCATTGCATTATAGTGGTGTGTGTGGGGGGGTCTATGTGGGTGTGTGTCCCTAGATCTCAAGGCAAGGACTTTGTCTTATTCACCAAGGTTTCCCCAACATCTAGAACAGTGCTAAGCACACAGAGGATGCCCAAGGAATGTTTGACAAGTGCGTGACTTTATTTGGCCTCTCTTTTTCTCCCAAAATTGATCTATATAGTCTTAGCTGAAGCAGTAAGTTAATTAAGATCAGAAATATGGCAAAGAAAAAAAAATGCCTCACTAGTCCTTGTCTTCTAGTCCTTATCTGTTTCTCTCTGCATGTATCACAGATACATACCTTTCTTTAGCTTAGGATTTTTACTAGAACCCTCTCCCTATACATCTTGATGCCATCCTAGATTCCCTCCTGCATTCATGTCTTGGGAAGAAGGATGTTGCCAAGGATTGTTTTATATTTGTGTTCTCACCTGAAAAAAGTCTTCCTGTGGCTGCGCTGACAAAGTCTATTTTGCCCTGCCCAGGAGCACCGCAATTTGCTGTAATTGCTCTGCACTTGGCGTGGTCCAGTGGCTGCTACATCATCCCCATAGACCCTGAATCCAGTGACACCAGTTCATCATGCCAGAACTTCAATCACACGTGCAAATGAGAAAAGCATTCTCAGATTAGGCCTTCATCAGGTCATCTTGCTTGCTGTTTGAGGCTTTTGAGACACAGCATTCCCCTTCTACCATCCTGCAAATTCCATCAGACCACTATTGTTCAGGTGAAGAGAGCAGGAGATGTGAACTGTCAGTTACCAACCTTGGTGCTTTTTGCCAGGGGCTCAGGGATCCATTGATGGGAAACACATATCCTGACCTATGGGAGTCCTGGGGCAGCATTGCCTTTGGTGTAACCTTGAAAGCTGCAATCCTGGCTCTGTCTAGTCTCTATCAGTAAATTGAGAGTTTTTGTTTGCACAAGAGAAAGTATACCTGTGACATTGCATTCCGGCAGAGGAAAGCAGGGTTTTCTCTGTTGAGGTTTGGAAAAGCCTGAGTATCCAGAGCCACTGATTTGGCAGCAGCAAAAATGATTTTGGGGCAAAATACACACACACACACACACACACACACACACACACACACACACGCACGCACACCCTTTGAGATTGGTCCTTCCCACATCCAGATAACGTTTGGGTAGTTCAGCAGATGCCAAAGGAATAGAGATCCATAGGGACCTGTTAAGTTGGAGTTTAGCACAAACTTTATACTTGTTATACAAAGTTAGTTTGTATTTATAAAACGTGATAATAGTAATAGAAAAAGAAGATAATTTCAATTACTCAGAATCTCACATTTTTCTTTTTCCAGGTTTCCTGCTAGCCCATCTATATGCATATGAATTTTTATACAGTTGTAATTATTGCACCTCTATGATTTTAAATGCTTTTATCTCACTTAAAAATATATCATAGTTACGACATTATTAGCATTTTAATGGCTGCATGATGTCCCATCAGGTTGTACTACCACAATTTATGTAACCACCCTATCTGACAGTCTCCAGTATTCCTCCTTTATAAATGAGGCCTCAGTGAACATCTTCATGCATTTGCTTTCTTCCCATCTTCAGATTATTTCCTTTAGATAACTTCCCAGAATTACGATTGTGATGTCAAAGAACATAGCCTCTTGACCTTTACCTTTCATGGTGCGTCGCATCAGCCCCCATCTGAGCTAAACGGCTGTGAGCACAGAGACTTAGCTGGATGGAGGCCGAGGCCAGTGAGGTGTGTGGCACAGGATGAGTTCCAAAGGTTAGGATGGACGGGGGTGTGATGGGAAAGGACGGGGGACTTCGAACCACATGAGAAAAGATAGATCCAGCCTGCCCCTGGGTGGTTGTTGTGTGGGCCGTTCTTGGGGCTTGATACCTTCATTGTGAGTGGGGAGAATAATGATGACTCCAGCCAGTTGGTAACCAAATCACTGACAGTGATGTGTGATGGGGAGAGAAGGACCCTGGTATGAAATAGGCTCATCCCTGATTGCTTTTTGTCCTGTGCTCCTCCCCTGCAAATACACGTACACAGCCTACTAGCAGTCTTTACAATGCTGCCTCCAACTTGTGCCTGACACCTACCCTCTTCTCTGCCTTTGCTCTTCCCACCCTAATTGTGACCACCAGCGTCTCTTGCCCCAACTGCAATAACAACCCAGCTGTTCTCCTTGCTTCCATGCTTGGCCCACATCCACCATAGTCCATTTGACATGGAGCAACCAGTGTTTTTAAAATACCAGGTTGTTCATGTCATTCTCATGCCTCCAACCCATCAGAGGAAATGATGGTAGCATCAGCACGCCATTACCCCCCCAAAGCCCTCCAACACACATGGGATTTGTTTGTAGTCTTGTTGAAAACACACCAACAACTTGACCAAACCCAGGGGAATCCAAGAGCTTCTGGCCCTTCTTCATGAATACAGTAGGGTAGAGATGTAATGTCCTACACAGTTGGATCAAGTTCTTGCATGCAGGGTATCTTCTGGACATTAAACATGATTCCTCTTAGGAAGGATGAAGGGACCAGAAAATGGTCTCTGTGGCTGTGTCTTAATTTGCTAGGGCTGCCATAACAAACTGTCACAAGCGAGGTGTCTGAAAAAGAGAGAGATTTATTACCTTACAGTTCTGGAAGCCAGAAGTCCAAAATCAAGATGGTGGATGATGGCAGGGTTGGTTCCTTCTGGAGACTCTGAGGAAGAATCTATTGCCTCTCTCCTGGCTTCTGGTGGGTTGCCAGTAATGCTTGGCAGCCCTTGGTATTTGTGGGTTTGGGGCTACATACCTCCAGCTCTGCCTCAGTCTTCACATGGCCTTCTTCTCTTCATGTCTCAATTCTCCCTCTAACTTCCTCAAAAAGGACACCTACCATTGTATTTGGGGCCTACCCTACTCCAGAATGACCTCATCTTGAGATCCTTACTTAATTATATCTGCAAAGACCCTTTTTCCTAATAATGTTACAGTCACAGGTGCCAGATAGTCTTATCTTTTGGAGGCTCACTATTCAAACCACTACAGATGACAAATCCTCTGAGAAAGTGCAAGGTAGGAGGAACTTGAGAAAGTGCAAGGTAGGATGTCCCTAGAAGAGAAAGGCAGACTGCAGGTCAGTTTTCAGAAAAATAGGTTATAATCGGGGTGCCTGGGTGGCTCAGTCAGTTAAACAACCAACCTCGGCTTATGTCATGATCTCACGGTTTGTTGAGTTCAAGCCCCACATCTGGCTGTCTGCTGTCAGTGCAGAGCCTGCTTTGGATCCTCTGTCTCCCTCTCTCTCTGCCCCTACTCCCCCTCTCTCACATGTGTACTCTCTGCCTCTCTCAAAAGTAAAAATTAAAAAAAAAAAAACAGGATATAATCAGTCCCTTCACTTTTTGAGGATTTGTATGGGGTCTACCTGGCTCCAAGGAGAAGCAGAAAATAAAGAGCAATTCTGTATCCACCGGGAACAGATCCCTAGGCTGACTCTGACCCTACTTTGGGGGAGCTAGGTATGGCCTTGGGCAAGATTGAATGGTTCAAACTCAAAAAAAAAAAAAAGCAACAGAGTAGTACTCCCTGAGGAAGGAATCACTTCCCTAATCAAGATCTAGAAACCGCCTTCTCAGGTCACCTCGGCCTTTTCCAGAGGCCTCCTCCACAGCTGCTCCCATTTGTTTCAGCAACCACCCGATCCCACTCCAGACAGCGTTTCCCCACATGGCCCCAAAACGTCATAAGGCTAAGAGGTCCTAGACACTGCCAGACTGCTTTCAGTCTCCTGGGGAACATACTCTGGGGACAGACCAAGATAGACCAGAACCCCCTGAAAACAGATACCTCGGTGCCTTGGGCATCTTAATCAAGTCCACTGGCTCAGGTTCACGGGCAGGTGGCTGGACTGCAAGGCTAGCTGAAGCCCTTCATGAAATAAACCTAATGGGGAAAGAGGAAGAGAACATAACATCAACAGTGATTAGCCAAGGATGGGGAGAATAGAGAATAATTATTTTTCCATTCTGCTCTGTTTGCTCTCTTTCTCTCTGGGTTATCTGCTGTTTCTAACAAGCATGCATTTAGTTTGTAATCAGAAAAAAAACTGTATTTGCATGGAGCAGCAGAGTGGCAGGGCGGTGGGGGGGGGGGGTGGATAGCGGGAACATGACAGAATAGTGCACAAGAGCTCAGACGTTTATCTAAGTGGAAACTAGCCCGCTTTCCATGGTCATAATAACTCCAAACTTGGGAGATGAAAGGGTTTGGACAGTCATGTTCAGACCCTCACATACATGTATTCATGTGATGGCTCACTTTTTCTCATCAAAATTATGCTTGTTGGTAACCAGTCACCTGTTATAGCTTGGACACACACACACACACACACCATACTAACCCACAACACCCCTTATTAATTTCCTGGGGCTGCCGTAGCAAAGTACCACAAACTAGGCAGTCTTAAACAACAGCAATTTATTTGCTCACAGTTCTAGAGACTCAAATTCCAAAATCAAGGCATTGGCAGGGCCGCACTGTCTCTGAAGGTTCAAGGGGAATTCTTAACTTCAGGTGTCGTCAGCCCCACTTGGCATTCCTGGGCCTGCTGCTGAATTTCTCTGCTCTTCTCCCAGTGTGTCTGTGGTCTGTGTCTCTTCTCTTCTTCTTATACGGACACCAGTCACCCCGGATTAGGGCCCACCTTAATGATCTCATTTTAACTTGATTATACTTGCAAAGATCTTATTTCCAAATAAGGTCACAAATTCATATTCACAGGTAGAGGGTGTTCGGACTTCAACATTTCTTTTTGGGGATACACAGTTCCACCCACAACAAGCCAACTAAGCCTAGTTCTATCTTCCAGGCACCCACTGAGGCCTGCCTCACCAGACTATGTATACACTTCCTGGAGACAACTGTCTTTGCCTCAGACCCTCCTTCCTCCCACACACAGCCCATTACCAGCACACGGTAGTTCCAGCTTCTCCCTCAGTGACACCAGGAAGCGAGCCCCACCCACCAGCGACACGGTCATGATTACATTTTGCACAGCCACACTTGGATTTGCATGGCCAATTACCCTTCAAAACCGTGCACACTCCCCTTGTGTAGGCAGCAGGGGAACAGCCAGCATCTGGTTCTGTCCCAGGCAAAGCCGCCCCTTCCCCTTAGGAGGGCAGAGAGAAAGAAAGAATTCTTTACCAATCTGCCCAACTGCCCCAGTTTAGATCCCAGCCCACCTGCTCTGCCCGGTTGGTCCTCTCCTGACCCTCCACTTCCAGAAGAGGAGCCAGAACATGAAAAGATGCTCAACATCACTCCTCATCAGGGAAATACAAATCAAAACCACACTCAGATATCACCTCACTCCGGTCAGAGTGGCCAAAATGAACAAATCAGGAGACTATAGATGCTGGAGAGGATGTGGAGAAACAGGAACCCTCTTGCACTGTTGGTGGGAATGCAAACTGGTGCGGCCACTCTGAAAAACAGTGTGGAGGTTCCTCAAAAAATTAAAAATAGACCTACCCTATGACCCAGCAATAGCACTGCTGGGAATTTACCCAAGGGCTACAGGAGTGCTGATGCATAGGGGCACTTGTACCCCAATGTTTATAGCAGCACTTTCAACAATGGCCAAATTATGGAAAGAGCCTAAATGTCCATCAACCAATGAATGGGATAAAGAACTTGTGGTTTATATACACAATGGAGTACTACGTGGCAATGAGAAAGAATGAAATATGGCCCTTTGTAGCAACGTGGATGGAACTGGAGAGTGTGATGCTAAGTGAAATAAGCCATACAGAGAGAGACAGATACCATATGTGTTCCCTCTTCTGTGGATCCTGAGAAACTTAACAGGAACCCATGGGGGAGGGGAAGGAAAAAAAAAAGAGGTTAGAGTGGGAGAGAGCCAAAGCATAAGAGACTCTTAAAAACTGAGAACAAACTGAGGGCTGATGGGGGGTTGGAGGGGGTGGGTGGGTGATGGGTATTGAGGAGGGCACCTTTTGGGATGAGCACTGGGTGTTGTATGGAAACCAATTTGACAATAAATTTCATATATTTAAAAAAAAAAAAAAAAAAAGAAGAGGAGTCAGAGAGTGAAGTGGCCAGATCTGGGCAGGAAGTGGGGGACCCGGAGGAGAGGAAGATGGCATAGAGAGGCATGGGGCAGAGGAGCTCAAGCCTCCAGCTCCAGGGTCCCCAGCATTAACATCCAAACCACGTGCCAGGGGCTGAGATGAGGGGCTGTCTTGGGGTGAGGCCAAGCTCTGTGAGGAGAGCGTCTAAAGCAGAGAGATGAGCCAACAGGAGAAGTCATAGACACACACTTTTACCCCCCAGATCTGACTCTTTCCTCTGTCCCTATACTCGTGGGCACCTCAGAGCTCCTGCCTACTCCAGTTATTTGCTGAGTGTCTCTTGTGCTCAGGTAAACCGTGTGCACATGCAACCAGACTTCGGGGGCCCAGGCTCAATCTCTGGCTGTGTTGCACACTGGATAGGATAGACCCACATGTACAGTTGTAACACGGAAACCTAGGAAGGCATGGCACCATACACAACATACACACTCACGTGTGCTCCCAGCAAAAACCGGTCTTGTTATAGCCATCACAGACTCTCCCTATAGGCCATGTACCATGGGAGTCAAATTCATTCACTGGCTCATTCATTTATTCAGTATTCATTGAGCACTTAACCGTGTGTCAGGAACTGTTCTAGATGGTTGGTATGATACATCAGTAGGCCAAATAGACACAAATCTTTCTCCTCCTGGAGCTGATGTTTTGGTTATAAGAGGGGGCAGCCTTTACAAAGACTTGGCAAGCCTTTGTCAAAAGCCAGAGGAGGCAGATTAGGCCTTTTAATGGCCTCTGCTTACTCCAGGACCACAATGGAGGCCTCCTCCAGCCTGGAGGGCCTCTCTCCCGTGGATGGGGCTGGGGTATGTGCTGTGGCAGGGACTTCCATGACTTGGCCTTGCCCAGTGACACCTGGCTGGCAGATTCCTCTCCCTGACCGAGCAGCAGATTCTCTCTCTCAACCCAGAACACTCCTGATAGTCTAGAAGTGCCTCTTCCATGTGCATGTAATTTGCATCTCTGTTCTGATCTGAGCTCGATGTTCACTCTGAGGGCAACCTGATGGCCACATTCTTCTTACCTTTCATTTATCAGCTACAAACCACACATGAAATATTGCTGGCTGAGCTTTTTCCCCTTCCCCATGTTAACCATTTGTACAATATGTCTAAAATATATTCTTTTAATTTTCTTTATTTTGAGAGAGAGAGAGTGAGTGCGAGCAGGGGAGGGGCAGAGAGAGAGAATCCCAAGCAGGCTCCACATTGTCAGTGCAGAGCCCAACACGGGGCTTGAACTCACGAACCGTGAGCTCATGACCTGAGCTGAAATCAAGAGTCAGATGCTTAACTGACTGAGCCACCCAGGCACCCCTAAAACAATTTTTTTTCTAACTCGTGGTCTTCACTGCAGAGGCAAAGACCTAAGCACATGGTCTGTTTTGGAGTCCTACTCCTGGGTCTAATCCAGACTTTTGTACTGCTCAGTTCTGACACTATAGAACAACACCTTCCAATAGAAATATAATGTGAGCCATGGGTGTAACGTAAAATTTTCTAGTAGCTGCATTTAAAAAGCTAAAAAGAAACAGGAAAATATAGTTTAATTTTAATAACATATTTACTTCACCCAGTGTATCCAAATTAGCATCATTGTAGCTTGTAATTAATGTAAAAGTATTGAGATATTTTACATTCTTTTCTTCATACTCAGGCTTTCAGATACAGTGTATATTTTCCACTAACAGCATGTTTTGGTCCATTCTAACTACATTTCAAATGTTCAATAGCCAAATTTCAGTTTTGTCATTTGTACAGTGGTCATATGAATACCTGTTCGGTGTCACTCTGAGAACAAAATGGATTTCTGTGTGGGAACTCCTGGGACATTGTCGGGGATCAATAAACGTCCGGCTTTCCTCACCTTCATATTATTCATCCATTTTGAGTGTGTTGGGCAAGAGTTAATGTTTGCCTCAAAATATAAATGAACCTTTGAAATATAATAGATATTAGTTTGTCCCTTATTTTGTGCTATTTTGTTACTTTTCTCCAACTGTTATTTTTCGTTTTGATTTTATCCCTAAAATTTCCAGGAAGATTACTCTCTGTTGGGGGTAAAATTGCATCCCCCCCCCACCACCCTGACCCTGCCAAAAGATATGTTAAAGTCTTAATCCTCAGTACCTATGAATGTGACTTTATTTGGAAGTAGGGTCATTGGAAATGTCATTAAGATGAAATAATACTTGGGGCGCCTGGGTGGCTCAGTTGGTTAAGCGTCGACTTCGGCTCAAGTAATGATCCTCGTGGTTTGTGAGTTCGAGCCTTGTGTCAGGCTCTGTGTTCACAGCGTGGAACCTGGAGCCTGCTTTGGATTCTGTGTCTTCCTCTCTCTCTGCCCCTCCCTCACTCATGCTTTGACTCTCTCTCAAAAATAAACAGTAAAAAAAATTTTTTTAAAAGATGAAATCATACTGGACAACAGTGGGCCTAATGCAATAACTACTGTTCTCATAAGAAGGAAATTTGGTATATGCTAACTAATTTGGATGTAAATTTGAACAAATAAACAATAAAATTTTTAAAAAGGAAGGAAATTTTGGCACAGAAGCACAGAGAGAAGACCATGTGGCAACAGAGGCAGAGATTGTGGAGTGATGTGTCTACAAGTCAAGGAATGTCAACCACCAGAAGCTAGGAAGAGGCACAGAAGGATCCTTCCCCAGGGCCTTCAGAGATAGCATGGCCCCACCCACATCTTGATTTCAGACTTCAGGAATCTAGAAATGTCAGAAAATAAATACCTGTTGTGGAAGCCGCCCACTTTAGGGTCATTTGTTATAGCAGCCCAAAGAAACTAATACACTTTCAATGAACTACTTCCTCTCCTTCCCATCCACTCCTTAGCCCACTCTGCTTCAACTTTATACTCTATCATGAATTTATACTGTGCTCTTGGAGTCTGCCCTGACCTTTATGTCCCCAAATGCAGTAGCCTGAAAGCCTGTCTGTCCTAAGGAGCTGTGCCCCTGGCCTGGATGTTAGAAATGAATGACCAGGGAAGCTGGTCAGTCTCCAAGACTCTGAGCTGCATGTGGCCTCCTGGGACTGGTGCATCCCTAGAACTCCAGGATTCCTTGTCCTCATCTGCACAAGCCAAAACAGGAATTGGCCTGACCAGGGAAATCCACAAAGACTCAAGAGCCTTGAAGAGGGACTAGATGGTTTGTTTGTTTGCAAATGGGAGAAGGGCACACCTTTTTCTGTGTGCATGCAGGCAAGAAAAAAATAAAAAACAGGGGATGCCCAAGAACTAAGGAGGACTCTTCAAAAGGAAGAACATAGGTGTTTGTGGTGGTTAAGATCCAAGAAGGCCAGATCACAGAAGGCCTGGAGAATGGGGTTGTCTGTGTGTTGTGGCATACCCAGGGATAGGTAAGATTCACCTGGAGTTTGCCGTTTGGAATTTGAGTTTCATTCAGAAACACTAGACTCTATATTGTTGTATGAGATACCCAGTTCTCCTTCAGGACAAAGTTTGCTGGAGTATCTATTCCCGGCCCTTCAGTGGGTGATGTTTTACCACCCTTTCTCCCTCTGCAGCTTCTGTGATACCCTCACGTAAACTGTAGGCCTTGGCAACTTTTCTCCTTTACTCTAGCAGAAACTCCATTACATCCCTAAGACTCTAAATGAAGGGAAAAAGAAACACACCCACAATCGATCCCACAGACCCAAAACTGAAACTGTTTCAACTTCTTACCCACATCTAGGAAGATATTTTTTTCATAGTTACTGTGATAGTGTAGATACAATAACATACTTTCTACCACTTAGTATTATGTCAAAAACCTTTTTTCCTCCATGTTGCTAGTCTTTGTCATTATCTTATTCGGTGACTATGTAATATTTCATCAAATTGATGGACTCTAATTTACTTATCCATTCCCCTGTTACTGGACACTGCTACTCTAATACAGATAATGTCATTATCTCTATAACCAGTGGATCAAAAGCTGACACAGCAGATACAGTCAGAGTCAGCCATGAATTATGCATAGGGTCAGGTTACAAGTGGTTTCCTCTCTTTAACTTGAGGGCAGCAAATAGGCTAGAGGGTCCTGGCGAGCGGGGAAGAAATGTATTCCCTCAGTTCCGGACCCAGAAGTCCAGAATCAAGGTCCTGACAGGGTCAGTTCCTTCTGGAGGCTCTGAGGGAGAATCTGCTCCATGCCTCTCTCCTAGCTTCCGGTAGCTTACCGGCAGTCACCAGGATCAGTCACCAGGTGACTATCTCCATCCTCACATGGGCTCCTCCTTAGTGTGCTTTCTACTGCTCTCTTCTTTTATAAGGACACTCATTGTTGCATTTAGGGCTCTCATCTTGAAATCCTTAACTTAATAACATCTGCAAAGATCCAGTTTCCCAATCAGGTCAGAGTGCCATCTTCCCAGTGGACATACTTTTAAGGGGTCACCATTCAACCCACTATAGGCAGAGAAGGCATTTAGATTCATGAATACAGTTAGAATTTGCAGATTCCTGTTTCATACATGTCAGCCTATAATCTGCTTATCCTTACAATATATTAGAAACATCTTTCCCTACCCACATATAGAGGATCTCCTGGGTTCATTTTTATTGACTGCTGAGTACAGCATAGCTTGCATTTCACTGTTACATACTCTTACCTCATTTTTTTAAATTCTGTGGATTAATAATGTTTCATCAGTATAAATAATGGCAGAGATGAATATCCTCATGCATAGATTACTACCGTGTGTGTCCTTTTTCCAACATATCTAATTAGTCGTCTTAATAGAATTAATCAAGTATTTCTTTTCCATAAGCTTAATTATGTATGTATATATAGACATATAATACATATGTGTATATACTAATATTGAGTATTTACTAAATGTCAGATGTCAGGCCCTGTGGTGGCATTTCTATATATGATTTCATTTAACTATATCAAAAACATCTGACATAGTTACTGTTGTTATCCTAATTTTCCTCTTCTACACGGAAGAATGCTTTCTAGAAAGGTTAATCAGTTTGCCTGTGGTCCCACAGCTAAAAGAGGCATAGCTGAGATTAGAACCCAGTGCCCAGCCATTTAACCACTAATCTCTGCTGTCGACTTTTACACTGTATATATATGTGTGTGTGTATATGTGTGCGTGTGTGCGTGCGTATTATAGACACACACATACATATACGCATATATATTTTCTGTTCTATTTTTAGACAATACCCTGTTGTAATTGATTGCCATATGGTTTTAACTTTGTTCTTTTATAGCACATTGCTAATATTTGACAGGCTTATTCCCCACTTCCCATTTTTAAAAGTTTCTTACTTTCATCTATTTATTTTTCCAGATAAATGGTAGAGAATTTTATTAAGTTGCAATATAAACCCTATTGGATTTATATTGTACTTGCATTGAATTTATATTAATTTAGGAAGAATTGATACCTTTACAATATTGAATTTCTTATCCAACAGCTAGTATGACTCCATAAAATCTTTCATGTTTCTGAAAGGATTTTGTAGCTTTATTCATTTAAGTACTTCATTTCTAGTTAAGCTTGTTCCTAGATTTTTTTTTCTGACTTTCACGTGTAGAATTTTTCTTGCATTACATTTTCAAAACTGATTATTACTTTTGTTATATTTTCTGTTTGTTATACATTATGAAGCTATTAGCTTTTTTATATTAATTTTGCAACCAGCTACCTTTGTAAATTTTTCTAGTCCTTTCTAATATGTTTGTCAGCTGATTTGTCAAGGCTATACCTTTTATTTCAACCTCTTAATTGCTTTGGAAATTATATCTGGAACAGAGACATCGTCATTTGTTCTGAACCTAATGGAAATCCTTGGGTTATTTCAACATTAAACGTGAAGGAAGATTTGGATACGAGATACCTTCTAATTTTTATCACGTTAAAAAGTAGCCATTTATAGGGCGCCCGGGTGGCTAAGTTGGTTAAGCTTCCCACTCTTGATTTCTGCTCAGGTCATGATCTCACAGTTGATGGGTTCAAGCCCCACATCAGGCTCCGTGCTGCCAGTGAGGGGAGCCTGCTTGTAATTCTCTCTTTCCCTCTCTCTGCCCCTTCCTGTGCATGTGCAAAATAAATAAATAAACTTTTAAAAAATGCAGCCATTTATTTCTATTTCACCAACTCTTTTACCAGCGGTGGATGTTGAATTTCTTTAAAAGCCTTATAGGTAGCTATTGAGTTCCATGCAACAAGTATTTATTGAGTAGTGGCAGACAATGCTGTAGGCAGTAAGTAGTCTCTACCCTTATGGAGAGAGATGGTGCTGGGCTGGAGGGGAGGTTGGAATTTCAGAGAATTAGTCTGAGAAGGCAACTCTGAGGAGGTATCATTTAAGCAGAGACCTGAATTCATTGGTGGGTGAGCTGTGTGAGATCTTCAGAAAGAAATCAAGCCGTGCAATCCAAAATGATCAGTGACCTCCTCTTTGACCTCTCAGTGTGTTGATGAATGAAAGCACATTTCTTAATGTTGAATCATCAGGTACAGCCAAAGTAGATCTCCTTTCATCACAGCATAGAGTTATTTTAATGGGCTGCTAGTTTGACAGTGTTTAATTTCAGATTTTTGCATTCATATTCATAAGTTTGTCCTGGGGATTTTTAAGTCATTCTTTGTCAAGTTTTGTTTTGTACATTAGACTGGCTTAAAAATAGGAATTCTTAAGTTCTCTTTCCTTTTCCTTTTGCTTAGTACCATTTCATTGATGCAGGAATTATTTGCTTCTTAAAGGACTGAAAGTATTCTCGCATAGAACTAGATGTCCCAAGGGCACCTTGGTGGCTCAGTTGATTAAGCATCCAGCTCTTGATTTCAACTCAGGTCATGATCCCCGGGTTGTGAGATTGAGCCCTGCATTGGGCTCTGTGCTTGGATGGAGCCTGCTAAAGGTTCTCTCTCTCTGCTCCTCCCCCACTCAAGCATGTGTATGCTCTCTCTCTCTGTCTTGCTCTCGCTCACTCTGTCTCAAAAAACAAAACAAAGACCCTAGATGAGACTCTGGGTGTAGGAAGGGAACACAACTCACCCAGACATTCTTATGTGGTTTAGTTTATTTTATGCTTATGGATTTATTTAGATTTTCCTTTTTTTCTTCTTCTTTTTTTCAAATTTGTTAGTGTCTGATTGCTTGGAAATTTATCCAGGTTTTCAAATAGAATAGTGGTAGGGTTGGGAAAAATATTGTACCATATCATTTTAATTTTATCTTTGTCCATGATTATTTGCCTTTTCTCATAAGTAATTGTGTGTGTATTAATTTAATTAAGGTTTCTTCCAAGTGTTATTTACATTTAATAAAAAAAATGCCCTATTAGCAGGACAATGTAATGAATTTTGACAAATGTCTGTAGTTGAGTAACTACTACCACTATCAAAATACAGAATATTTCTTTAACCCCACGGAGTTTCCCCATGCCCCTTGTGATCAATTTCTCCTTCTCCCCAGATTCTGAAACCAGTGGTCTGATTTTTGTCACTATAGAACTGTTTCATATAAATAGAGTATCATGTAAATAGAATCTCATGGGATGTAGCTTTTGAGTCTTATTTCTTTCATGAAGCACAGTGCTCTCAAGGTCCACCCACATTAATGCCTGTGTCAGTAGTTTGTTTCTTTTTGTTTCCATTTTTATTGGCATATAATTGACATATAACATTGTATTAGTTTAAGGTGTGCAGCGCAATGATTTGATATATGTACATACTGCACAGTGATTACCGCAATAAGTTTAGCTTACATCCATCAATTTCTTTCCCATTTGCTGAGTAATGCTTCATTGTATGAATATATCACCATTTATCCATTTGTGGATGGAAATTTAGGTTGCTCACAGCTTTGTCTACTCTGAATATTTGTGTACAAGTCTTTGCATAGACATATATTCTTATCTTTCTTGGGTAAATCTTCAGGATTGGATTTGCTGGGTCATATATAAAGTATGTTTAACTTTATAGGAAACCACCATTATGTTTTCCAAAGTGGCTGTTCCATCCATTTTGCATTCCCAACAGTAGTATATAAAAGTCCTAGTCATTTTGTGACTCGCCAGTCATTGTCAGGACTTTCAGTCCTCTTTCCCCCTTTACTCTTTGGCCATATAAATAGGTAAGTGGGTAAGGGGTGAGATCTCATTGTGGTTTTAATTTGGGCTTCTCTAATAGTCTTGAACATTTTTCATGTGTTGCTGCTTTCTATAAATCTTCTTTGGTGAAGTGTTTGTTCAGATCACTTGCCCATTTAAAAAATTGGGAGTATCTCATATTTTTGAGCTTTAATAACTCTTTATTCAGGATAGAAGCCCTTTGTTAGATTTGTGTGTTATACATATTTTGGTTTTGTCTGGGACATCTCTTTTTATTTCCTTAACAGTGTCCTTTGAGGAGTAGACATTTTTCTTCTTCTTCTTTTTTTTTTTTTAATGTTTATTTATTTTTGAAAGAGAGAGAAACAGAGTGCAAGCAGGGGAGGAACAGAGGGAGAGGGAGACACTGAATCCAAAGCAGACTCCAGGCTCTGAGTTAGCAGAGAGCCCGACACGGGGCTCAAACTCATGAACCACGAGTTCATGACCTGAGCCTAAGTCTGACCCTTAACTGACTGAGCCACCCATGTGGCCCGAAGAGTAGAAGTTTTTAGTTTTGGTGAACTCCAGCTAATCGGAGTGTTTTGGTTTCATGCTTCTTAGGTGATGTCTGAAAATGTAGACTTCGCCCAAGGTCACAAAATGTTTCTCCTATGTTTTGTTTTGATTATTGTACATAGTGTGGAGGATGGTTGAAGATTCATTTTCTTCAACATGTGGTTGCCAGTTCTTGCACCATTTATCAAAAATACTACCCTTTCTCTAGTGTGATTTATTTCCTTAAAGTTTTAGTAGAATTCCCCAATGAAACTATGTGGGTTTGGATCTTTCTTATAAGAAAGGTCAATATATTACACCTTCAGCTTATTTAATAGATATGGGGATAATTGGGTAATCTAATTGAGCTTTGATAGTTTGTGTCTTTCATATAGTTTATTTAATATATGCTATCAAATTTTATTAGCATTAAGTTGCTCATCACATTCCCATTTTTCCTTTTAATATCTCAAGATGGGTAATGATGTCCCTGCTCTCATCCTTGATATTAATGATTTGTATGGTTTTCTTTCAGAATCTTTCTGGCCAGAATTTTGTCTATTTATTGATCTTTTCGAAGAATCAGCTTTTGATTTTATCATTTTTCTTCGTTGTTTTCCTGTTTTCAATTTCGCTGATTTCTACACTTTATTATTTCCTTTTCTCTGCTTCCTTTATATTTAATCTTCCCTTACTTTTCTGGTTTTTTAATATGCAACTGACATTATTGATATGAAAATGTTCTTATTTTCTAATGCAGGCCTTTTAATGCCATGAAGTTCTGTGTAAGTATGGCTTTAGCTGCCCCCCACGATTTCACTAGTTGAACATACTATGTTTACATTTTCAATCAATTTGAAATACTTTAGTTTCCCTCGTGATTTATTTTTTGACCTATAGGTCATTTGATGTGTTTTGTGTGATTTTAACAAATATTGGGGGACCTTCCAGATATGGTTTTGGAATTGAATTTTAGTTTAAATCCACTGTGTTTGGAAAACACATTTTCTGTGATTGCACTTTCTTTTATATTTGCTGAGGTTTATTTTATAACCCAGTATATGGCTTATTGTGGTGAGTGTGCCAGATGAACATGAAAAGAATACGTATTTTGCTATCATTAGGTGTGGGGTGCTATAAATGCTAATTAGGTCAAGGTGGTTTATAGTTTTTCTCAGGCTTTCTCTAGGTGCAATGATTGTCTGTGTACTGTTCTGTCAGTTGCTGGGAGCAGTATTGAGGTTTCTAACTTAATTATGGATTTGTATATTTCTCTTTTCAGGTCTATCAGCTTTTGTTTCATGTATTTTTGTTGTTGGGTATATTTTTGTTTTGTTTCATGTAGCTCTAATGTTATTAGGCACATTTTAAATATTTTTATATTTCTATTTTTTTATTGATTTTATTAGCTGTTGGCTTATCAGTTATCTGTTTGCTTTCCAACCAATTCTGTTTTATTTTTTTAAGTTTATTTATTTATTTTGAGAGAGAGAGAGAGAGAGAGGGAGAAAGAGAGAGAGAATCCTAAGCAGACTCTGCATTGTAGCCTGGAGTCCCACATGGGGCTTGAACTCACAAAGTAAGTGTCAGATCATGACGTGAGCCAAAATCAAGAGTCAGACGCTTAACCTACTGAGCCAGCCAGGTGCCCCCAACCATTCTTTATTGAATATAACTTTGAATCTACTTGTTTGTTACCTTTTTTTTTTTCAGCTTATTTATTTATTTTGAGAGAGACAGAGACACCGAGTGGGGGAGGGGCAGAGAGAGAGGGAGAAAGAGAGAATCCCAAGCAGGCTTCGCACTGCCAGCAGAACCATGAAACTGAAATCATGACCTGAGCTGAAACCAAGAGTTGGACGCTTAATGGACTGAGCCACCCAGGCACCCCTACTTTTTTGTTACTTTTCATTTTATTAGTTCCTCCTTCTCTTTACCTTGGATTTTCATGAAGGTGTTTTTTTTTTTTTTTTTTTTTCATTTTCAATGTGTTTTTTTTCTTTTTGAATTAAAGACTGTCAATTTATTTTCACTCTTTTGTATGTAATAAAATAGGCAGTTTTGGCAGCATTCCCCAAGTTTTTATAGGAAGCATAATAGTTACTGCTCCTTTCTAAAATTTCTGGGACAAATTGTGCTTTTGACTTTTTTAAATTAAATCTGATTAGACTTTCTAAAATTCCCAAATGATTTGAGTTTTTGTTTCTTTGTTCCTACTTGTAATTTCTTTCCAAGTTGTCAGAGACTTAGTCATCTCTGCTTCTAAAGTTTTCTTTTAACCCAAGTAGGTAGGTTGTATGAAAGCAGTCACGACATGAGGTAACAAACCCGTGTGACTATTTTCCAGTAAAACTTTATTTACAGAAAGAGAGAGAAGGCAGGGTTTGGCCCATGGGCTGTGCCAAATGCTGTCCTGAAGGGACCAATAAAACATTAATTTGTGTTATGTTAGTTCTTATATTTCCTTTAACATTTCCTTCTGAACCTAAATCAGAAAAGAAAACAAAATACAGTCACAAATTATTTGAGGATGCTTCATCTTTCAAACATTTTGCCTTCCAACCACCTATTGGTACTTTTATAACTTGAGAAATTAATTCACGAGTTTGTACAAATACTACATTCATTTTGACATTACTCCTGATTTAGTTCCAATTTTAATACAGTATTATAGCTACATCTTAGAACAACTTAGATTTAGTAGATCTATCAATTATCATCTTTTTCTCTATAATTTCATTATTATATTACATGATAAATTATTCTGTTATCAAATCTAACTCTCTGGTTACCTATGTGTAGGCAGCAAATAATTTTCTCTTAATAAGAAAGAAATTAATGCTAGGTTTAACACAAAGGGTACAGTTTCCTATTTAAGGAAGGGGTTAGTTCTTTTGCAGAGATCATTTTATATATGTATATATAATTTATTGTCAAATTGGTTTCCATACAACACCCAGTGCTCATCCCAACAAGTGCCCTCCTCAATGCCCATCACCCACTTTCCCCTCTCCCCCACCCTCCATCAGCCCTCAGCTGTCAGTATTTAAGAGTTTCTTAGGGTTTGCTTCCTTCCCTCTCTGTAACTTTTTCCCCCCCTTCCCCTCCCCCTAGTCTTCTGGTAAGTTTCTCAGGAGCCACATACTAGTGAAAACATATGATATCTGTCTTTCTCTGCCTGACTTATTTCACTTAGCATTATACTCTCCAGTTCTATCCACGTTGCCAAAAATGGCCAGATTTCATTCTTTCTCATTGCCAAGTAGTATTCCATTGTATATATAAACCACATCTTCTTTATCCATTCATCAGTTGATGGACATTTAGGCTCTTTCCATAATTTAGCTATTGTTGAAAGTGCTGCTGTAAACATTGGGATACAAGTGCCCCTCTGTATCAGCACTCCTGTATCCCTTGGGTAAATTCCTAGCAGTGCTATTGCTGGGTCATAGAGAAGATCTATTTTTAATTTTTTGAGGAACCTCCACACTGTTTTCCAGAGCGGCTGCACCAGTTTGCATTCCCACCAACAGTGCAAGAGGGTTCCCATTTGGAGAGAGAATTTTTGATCTATCTTCCAGATTCTCTGAATGTATTTCCACAGTTTGTTGCCAGTAGAATACATTTCCTTAAGTTTATCATGAGAAACATATCTTGCATGGTAACCAAACTCCTTCAAGGGAAATACATTTATGCCTCCCTGAATTAAAATTCAACCTTTGTCACTTATGTACTCATATAAAGTTAGGTCCAACTCCCTTCTGTTCCACTGAATTATTATCTGTCTATGGGTAAATGATGTATTATTTATAGTGACTTTGTTGTAAGCTTAGTGAAAGGAAATGGTGGTTCCACTTTTTTTGTTATAGTGTTTTTTTTTTCTTTAGTGATACCATGCAGTACTTTTCTTTCTCTGTCTGGCTTATTTCACTTAACACAATGCCCTCCAGGTTCATCCATGTTGTCACAATTGGAGTGATGTTGTCACAATTGGAGTGATTTTTTTTTTCTTTTTAAAGACTGAGTAATATTTTACTATAGATAGGTAGATATAGATAGGTATAGATATAGGTACACACACACACACACACACACACACACACACACACACACACACTTTCTTTATCCATCCATTTATCTGTGAACAGAAACCTAGGCTATTGCCATACCTTAGCTATTTCAGACAATGCTGTAATGAACATGGTAGTATGGATGGATATTTCTTCAAGATACTGATTTCATATTCTTTGAATGTATACCCAGAAGTGAGATTGCTGGATCATATGGTAGTAGTTCTATTTTTAATATCTTGAGAAACCACCATATTATTTTCCGTAGCAGCTCTACAAGTTTGCTTTCCTACCAACAGTGTGAAAGGGTTCCTTTGTCTCCACATCTTCACCAGCCTTCTTGATGAAAGACATCCTAACAGGTATGAGGTGATAGGTTTTGATTTGTCTTTCCCTGGTAATTAGTGATGTTGAGCACCTATACATGTACTTGTTGACCATCTGTATGTCTTCTTGGAAAAGTGTTCAAGTTCTTTGCATTTTTTTTTTTTTTTTTTTTTTTTTTTTTGCTATTGAGTTGTGTGAATTCCTTGTATATTTTGGATCTTAATCCCTTATCATATATATAGTTTGCAAATATTTTCTCCCATTTAACGGATTGCATTTTCATTTTGATGTTGGTTTCCTATACTGTATAAAAGATTTTCAGTTTGGTGTAGTCCCACTTAATTATTTTTGCTTTTGTCGCCTTTGCTTTTAGTGTCAAATTCAAAAAATCATTGTCAAGACCAGTGTCAAGGAGATTACCTCTAATGTTTTCTTCTAGGACTTTTATACATTCAGGTTTGACATTTAATTCTTGAACCATTTTGACTTGATTTTTGTGTATGATAGAATTAGTATCCAGTTCATTCTTTTGAATGGAGATGTCCAGTTTTTTCTAATATTGTTTATTGAAGAGATTATTCTTTCCCCACGGTGTACTTTTGGAAGACTTGTCAAAAATTAATTGACTGTATATGCATGGGTTTACCGCTGGGCTCCCTGGTCTGTTCCATTGATGTATGTGTCTGGTTTTTATGCCAATACCACACTGCTTTGATTACCATAGCTTTGTAATATAATTTGAAATCAGAAGTATGATGCTTCGAGCTTTATTCTTCTTTCTCAGAATTGCATGAGCTATTTGGGGTCTTTTATGGCTCCATATGAATTTCATGATTGTGTTTTCTCTCTCAGTGGCAAACACCATTGGGATTTTGCTAGAGATTGCATTGAATCTGTAGATAGCTTTGGTAGTATGGACATTTTAAACAATATTAATTCTTGTAATCCATGAACATGGAATATCTTTCCACTTCTCTGTGCCTTTGTCAGTTTTTTTTTTTTGTTTCTTCTTACGTTTTTTTATCAACATTTTATATTTTCCAGTGTACAGTTCTTTCATCTTCTTGGTTAAATTCATTCCTAAGTATTTGCTTTTGATGCTTATTATAAATGTTTTCTTAATTTCTCTTTCCAGTATTTTGTTCTTAGCATATAGAAATGCAACTGAGTTTTATATATTTGATTTTGTATTTTACACCTTTACTGAAGTTTTCATTTATTAGTTCTGACTGTTTTGGTAGAGTCTTTAGGGTTTTGTATATATAAGTTCCTGTCATTTGCAAACAGAGATAATTTTACTTCTTCCTTTTGATTTGGATGCCTTTCCAGTATTTTTCTTGCCCAATAACTCTGGCTGGCTGGACTTCCAGTACTGTGTTAATTAAATGTGGTGAGTGTGAACATCCTTATCTTTTTCCTGATCTTAGAGGAAAAGCTTTTAGCTTTTTACTGTTGAATATGATGTTAGCTGTGAAGCTTGTCATACATGGTTTTTATTATGTTGAGGGACTCTATCTGCACCTAATTTGTTGAGAGTTCTTAATCATAAAAGGATGTTATTTGTCATGTTTTTTGTCAAACGTTTTTTCTGCATATATTAATATATATATAATTTTTATTCTTCATTTTGTTAATGTGGTGTATCACTTTTATTGATTTGTGTATGTTGAACCATCCTTGCAGCCAAGAAGTAAATCCTACTTGGTCATGGTGTAATAATCCTTTTAAAGTTCGGTTGAATTCAGTTTGCTAATATTTTGTTGAGGATTTGTGCATTTGTATTCATGAGGTGTATTGGCCTATAAATTTATCTTATTGTAGTGTCTTTGTCTGGCTTTGGAACCAGGGTAGTTCTAGCCTAGTAAAATAAGATTGGAAATGTTCTTTCCTCTTTAATTTTTTGGAAGAGTTTGAGAATGATTGGTATTAATTCTTCTTTACATGTTTAATAGAATTTTCCAGTGAAACCATCTGGTCCTGGGCTTTTCTTTGTTCAGAGGTTTTTGATTACTTACTTAATCTCCTTACTAGTAATTAGTCTGTTCAGATTCTTTATTTTTTCGTGATTCAGTCTTAGAAGTCTTGTATGTTTCTAGGAATGTATCCATTTCTTATAGCTTATCTAATTTGTTGGCATAAATTGTTCATAATTGTTTCTTATGATCCTCAGTATTTCTGTGCTGTCAGTTGTAATGTCTCCTCTTTCATTTCTTATTATATTTGAGTCTCCTCTGCTTTTTTTAGTTTGTCTAGCTAAAAAAGTTTGTCAATTTTATCTGTAAAAAACCAGTTCTCAGTTTCATTGATATTTTTCTTTTGCATTTCTAGTCTCTATTTCTTTGTTTCTTGGAATGCATTTTTCCATATAAATTTTAAAATAAATTGGAACTTAATTTTATGAATTAAAGTCATAAAGACTCCAAATGACATTAGGTTCTATTAATGTACTGGCTTTGGAAGGACTGACTAATTTAGTTATGGAGTTTTCTCATTTGTACATATGGTATCTCTCTTTGTTCAGGACATGTTTATGTCTTCAGTAAAGTTTATTGTTTATCTGTTCTTTTAAAACATAAGTCCAGAACCATTCTTGTCAAATGTATTCTTACTTGTCCCATATTATTCTGGTTTCCAATTATGAATGGGTTTTTTGTTTTTGATTTTTTGCTATTGCTTTGTATGTATTTAGGTTAATTCTAGCCAAATGAGCAACATCTGTATAAATTATAAGCTTTGAAAGTGGTCTCTCAAGGGGCGCCTGGGTGGCTCAGTTGGTTAAGCGACCGACTTCAGCTCAGGTCACAATCTCATAGTTTGTGAGTTCCAGCCCTGTGTCGGGCTCTGTGCTGACAGCTCAGAGCCTGGGGCCTACTTCAGATTCTATGTCTCCCCCTCTCTCTACCCCTCCCTTGCTCACGCTCTGTGTCTCTCTGTGTCTTAATAATAAATAAATGTTTAAAAAAATTTTTTTTAAATAGTCTCTCAAGTTTTCTAAGTTTACTATATCATAATTTGCAAATAGATTGAGTTTTGTCACTTCGTTTTCAATATCTTTCCTGAGTATTTCATTTCTTGACTAAGTGCATTGGCTTAAGCCACCAAAACAGTATTAAAGAGAAATGGAGTTGGTAAGTATGTGTGTCTTGTTCATGATTTTGAAGGAAAAAGATTCAGTATTTTCTCTTTAATGTGAGGTTTACTGGGGTGTTTTTTTTAATTTTTTAATTTTTTTAAATGTTTGTTTATTTTAGAGAGAGACAGAGTATGAGCAGGGGAGGGGCAAAGAGAGACACAGAATCTGAAGCAGGATCCAGGCTCTGAGCTGTCAGCACAGAGCCCAACGTGAGGCTCGAACCCACGAACTGTGAGATCATAACCTGAGCTGAAGTGGAATGCTTAACTGAGCCACTCAGGTGCCCCAGCTCTTTTTTTTTTTTTTTTTTCAATATATGAAATTTATTGTCAAATTGGTTTCCATACAACACCCAGTGCTCATCCCAAAAGGTGCCCTCCTCAATACCCATCACCCACCCTCCCCTCCCTCCTACCCCCCATCAACCCTCAGTTTGTTCTTAGTTTTTAACAGTCTCTTATGCTTTGGCTCTCTCCCACTCTAACCTCTTTTTTTTTTTTTTCCTTCCCCTCCCCCATGGGTTTCTGTTAAGTTTCTCAGGATCCACATAAGAGTGAAAACATATAATATCTGTCTTTCTCTGTATGGCTTATTTCACTTAGCATCACACTCTCCAGTTCCATCCACGTTGCTACAAAGGGCCATATTTCATTCTTTCTCATTGCCATATAGTACTCCATTGTGTATATAAACCACAATTTCTTTTTTTTTTTTTTTTTTTATTTTTTAATATATGAAATTTACTGTCAAATTGGTTTCCATACAACACGCAGTGCTCATCCCAAAAGGTGCCCTCCTCAATTCCCATCAGCCACCCTGCCCTCCCTCCCACCCCCCATCAACCCTCAGTTTGTTCTCAGTTTTTAACAGTCTCTTATGCTTTGGCTCTCTCCCACTCTAACCTCTTTTTTTTTTTTTTTTTTTTTTTTCCTTCCCCTCCCCCATGGGTTTCTGTTATGTTTCTCAGGATCCACATAAGAGTGAAACCATATGGTATCTGTCTTTCTCTGTATGGCTTATTTCACTTAGCATCACACTCTCCAGTTCCATCCATGTTGCTACAAAAGGCCATATTTCATTTTTTCTCATTGCCACGTAGTATTCCATTGTGTATATAAACCACAATTTCTTTATCCATTCATCAGTTGATGGACATTTAGGCTCTTTCCATAATTTGGCTATTGTTGAGAGTGCTGCTGTAAACATTGGGGTACAAGTGCCCCTTTGCAACAGTACTCCTGTATCCCTTGGGTAAATTCCTAGCAGTGCTATTGCTGGGTCATAGGGTAGGTCTATTTTTAATTTTCTGAGGAACCTCCACACTGTTTTCCAGAGTGGCTGCACCAGTTTGCATTCCCACCAACAGTGCAAGAGGGTTCCCGTTTCTCCACATCCTCTCCAGCATCTATAGTCTCCTGATCTGTTCATTTTGGCCACTCTGACTGGCATGAGGTGATATCTGAGTGTGGTTTTGATTTGTATTTCCCTGATAAGGAGCGACATTGAGCATCTTTTCATGTGCCTGTTGGCCATCCGGATGTCTTCTTTAGCGAAGTGTCTTTTCATGTTTTCTGCCCATTTCTTCACTGGGTTATTTGTTTTTCGGGTGTGGAGTTTGGTGAGCTCTTTATAGATTTTGGATACTAGCCCTTTGTCTGATATGTCATTTGCAAATATCTTTTCCCATTCCGTTGGTTGCCTTTTAGTTTTGTTGGTTGTTTCCTTTGCTGTGCAGAAGCTTTTAATCTTCATAAGGTCCCAGTAATTCATTTTTGCTTTTAATTCCCTTGCCTTTGGGGATGTGTCGAGTAAGAGATTGCTACAGTTGAGGTCAGAGAGGTCTTTTCCTGCTTTCTCCTCTAGGATTTTGATGGTTTCCTGTCTCACATTCAGGTCGTTTATCCATTTTGAGTTTATTTTTGTGAATGGTGTGAGAAAGTGGTCTAGTTTCAACCTTCTGCATGTTGCTGTCCAGTTCTCCCAGCACCATTTGTTAAAGAGACTGTCTTTTTTCCATTGGATGTTCTTTCCTGCTTTGTCAAAGATTAGTTGGCCATACGTTTGGGTCTAGTTCTGGGGTTTCTATTCTATTCCATTGGTCTATGTGTCTGTTTTTGTGCCAATACCATGCTGTCTTGATGATTACAGCTTTGTAGTAGTGGCTAAAGTCTGGGATTGTGATGCCTCCTGCTTTGGTCTTCTTCTTCAAAATTACTTTGGCTATCCGGGGCCTTTTGTGTTTCCATATGAATTTTAGAATTGCTTGTTCTAGTTTCAAGAAGAATGCTGGTGCAATTTTGATTGGGATTGCATTGAATGTGTAGATAGCTTTGGGTAGTATTGACATTTTGACAATATTCATTCTTCCAGTCCATGAGCAGGGAATGTCTTTCCATTTCTTTATATTTTCTTCAATTACCTTCATAAGCTTTCTATAGTTTTCAGCATACAGATCTTTTACATCTTTGGTTAGATTTATTCCTAGGTATTTTATGCTTCTTGGTGCAATTGTGAATGGGATCAGTTTCTTTATTTGTCTTTCTGTTGCTTCATTGTTAGTGTATAAGAATGCAACTGATTTCTGTACATTGATTTTGTATCCTGCAACTTTGCTGAATTCATGTATCAGTTCTAGCAGACTTTTGGTGGAGTCTATCGGATTTTCCATGTATAATATCATGTCATCTGCAAAAAAGCAAAAGGTTGACTTCATCTTTGCCAATTTTGATGCCTTTGATTTCCTTTTGTTGTCTGATTGCTGATGCTAGAACTTCCAACACTATGTTAAACAACAGCGGTGAGAGTGGGCATCCCTGTCGTGTTCCTGATCTCGAGGAAAAAGCTCTCAGTTTTTCCCCATTGAGGATGATGTTAGCTGTGAGCTTTTCATAAATGGCTTTTATGATGTTTAAGTATGTTCCTTCTATCCCGATTTTCTCCAGGTTTTTATTAAGAAAGGGTGCTGGATTTTGTAAAAGGCCTTTTCTGCATCGATTGACAGGATCATATGGTTCTTATCTTTTCTTTTATTAATGTGATGTATCACGTTGATTGATTTGTGAATGTTGAACCAGCCCTGCATCCCAGGAATGAATCCCACTTGATCATGGTGAATAATTCTTTTTATATGCTGTTGAATTCGATTTGCTAGTATCTTATTGAGAATTTTTGCATCCATATTCATCAGGGATATTGGCCTGTAGTTCTCTTTTTTTACTGGGTCTCTGTCTGGTTTAGGAATCAAAGTAATACTGGCTTCATAGAATGAGTCTGGAAGTTTTCCTTCCCTTTCTATTTCTTGGAATAGCTTGAGAAGGATAGGTATTATCTCTACTTTAAACGTCTGGTGGAACTCCGCTGGGAAGCCATCTGGTCCTGGACTCTTATTTGTTGGGAGATTTTTGATAACCGATTCAAGTTCTTCGCTGATTATGGGTCTGTTCAAGCTTTCTATTTCCTCCTGATTGAGTTTTGGAAGAGTGTGGGTGTTTAGGAATTTGTCCATTTCTTCCAGGTTGTCCAATTTGTTGGCATATAATTTTTCATAGTATTCCCTGATAATTGTGTGTATCTCTGAGGGATTGGTTGTAATCATTCCATTTTCATTCATGATTTTATCTATTTGGGTCATCTCCCTTTTCTTTTTGAGAAGCCTGGCTAGAGGTTTGTCAATTTTGTTTATTTTTTCAAAAAACCAACTCTTGGTTTCGTTGATCTGCTCTACAGTTTTTTTAGATTCTATATTGTTTATTTCTGCTCTGATCTTTATGATTTCTCTTCTTCTGCTGGGTTTAGGCTGCCTTTGCTGTTCTGCTTCTATTTCCTTTAGGTGTGCTGTTAGATTTTGTATTTGGGATTTTTCTTGTTTCTTGAGATAGGCCTGGATTGCAATGTATTTTCCTCTCAGGACTGTCTTCGCTGCATCCCAAAGCGTTTGGATTGTTGTATTTTCATTTTCATTTGTTTCCATATACTTTTTAATTTCTTCTCTAATTGCCTGGTTGACCCACTCATTCTTTAGTAGGGTGTTCTTTAACCTCCATGCTTTTGGAGGTTTTCCAGACTTTTTCCTGTGGTTGATTTCAAGCTTCATAGCATTGTGGTCTGGAAGTATGCATGGTATAATTTCAATTCTTGTATACTTATGAAGGGCTGTTTTGTGACCCAGTATATGATCTATCTTGGAGAATGTTCCATGTGCACTCGAGAAGAAAGTATATTCTGTTGCTTTGGGATGCAGAGTTCTAAATATATCTGTCAAATCCATCTGATCCAATGTGTCATTCAGGGCCCTTGTTTCTTTATTGACCGTGTGTCTAGATGATCTATCCATTTCTGTAAGTGGAGTGTTAAAGTCCCCTGCAATTACCACATTCTTATGAATAAGGTTGCTTATGTTTATGAGGAATTGTTTTATATATTTGGGGGCTCCCATTTCGGCGTATAGACATTTATAATTGTTAGCTCTTCCTGATGGATAGACTCTGTAATTATTATATAATGCCCTTCTTCATCTCTTGTTACAGCCTTTAATTTAACGTCTAGTTTGTCTGATATAAGTATGGCTACTCCAGCTTTCTTTTGGCTTCCAGTAGCATGATAAATAGTTCTCCATCCCCTCACTCTCAATCTAAAGGTGTCCTCAGATCTAAAATGAGTCTCTTGTAGACAGCAAATAGATGGGTCTTGTTTTTTTATCCATTCTGATACCCTATGTCTTTTGGTTGGCGCATTTAATCCATTTACATTCAGTGTTATTATAGAAAGATATGGGTTTAGAGTCATTGTGATGTCTGTATGTTTTATGCTTGTAGCGATGTCTCTGGTACTTTGTCTCACAGGATCCCCCTTAGGATCTCTTGTAGGGCTGGTTTAGTGGTGACAAATTCCTTCAGTTTTTGTTTGTTTGGGAAGACCTTTATCTCTCCTTCTATTCTAAATGACAGACTTGCTGGATAAAGGATTCTCGGCTGCATATTTTTTCTGTTTAATACATTGAAGATCTCGTGCCAATCCTTTCTGGCCTGCCAAGTTTCAAAAGAGAGATCAGTCATGAGTCTTATAGGTCTCCCTTTATAAGTTAGGGCACATTTATCCCTTGCTGCTTTCAGAATTTTCTCTTTATCCTTGTATTTTGCCAGTTTCACTATGATATGTCGTGCAGAAGATCGAGTCAAGTTACGTCTGAAGGGAATTCTCTGTGCCTCTTGGATTTCAATGCCTTTTCTTTCCCCAGTTCAGGGAAGTTCTCAGCTATTATTTCTTCAAGTACACCTTCAGCACCTTTCCCTCTCTCTTCCTCCTCTGGGATACCAATTATGCATATATTATTTCTTTTTAGTGTATCACTTAGTTCTCTAATTTTCCCCTCATACTCCCGGATTTTTTATCTCTTTTTCTCAGCTTCCTCTTTTTCCATAACTTTATCTTCTAGTTCACCTATTCTCTCCTCTGCCTCTTCAATCCGAGCCATCATCATTTCCATTTTATTTTGCATGTCGTTTAAAGCATTTTTCAGCTCCTCCTGACTGTTCCTTAGTCCCTTGATCTCTGTAGCAAGAGATTCTCTGCTGTCCTCTATACTGTTTTCAAGCCCAGTGATTAATTTTATGACTATTATTCTAAATTCACTTTCTGTTATATTATTTAAATCCTTTTTGATCAGTTCATTGGCTCTTGTTATTTCCTGGAGATTCTTTTGAGGGGAATTCTTCCGTTTGGTCATTTTGGATAGTCCCTGGAGTGGTGAGGACCTGCAGGGCACTTCCCCTGTGCTGTGGTGTATAACTGGAGTTGGTGGGCAGAGTCGCAGTCAGACCTGACCTCTGCCCCCAGCCCACCGATGGGGCCACAGTCAGACTGGTGTGTGCCTTCTCTTCCCCTCTCCTAGGGGCGGGATTCACTGTGGGGTGGCTTGGCCCGTCTGGGCTACTTGCACACTGCCAGGCTTGTGGTGCTGGGGATCTGGCGTATTAGCTGGGTGGGTAGGCAAGGTGCGCGGGGGCAGGAGGGGCAGGCTTAGCTCGTTTCTCCTTAGGTGATCCACTTCAGGAGGGGCCCTGTGGCAGCGGGAGGGAGCCAGACCCGCTGCCGGAGGGTTGGCTCCGCAGAAGCACAGCGTTGGGTGTTTGCGCAGAGCAAGCAATTTCCCTGGCAGGGACTGGTTCCCTTTGGGATTTTGGCTGGGGGATGGACAAGGGAGATGGCTCTGGCGAGCGCCTTTGTTCCCCGCCAAACTGAGCTCTGTCATCCCGGGGCTCAGCAACTCTCCCTCCCTTTGTGCTCCAGTCTTCCCGCTTTCCGAGCAGAGCTGTTAACTTATAACCTCCCAGATGCTAAGTCCCGCTTGCTGTTGGAACACAGTCCGTCCGGCCCCTCCGCTTTTGCCAGCCAGACTCGGGGGCTCTGCTTGGCCGGCAGGCTGCCCCTCCACCCAGGCTCCCTCCCGCCAGTCCGTGCAGCGCGCACCGCCTCTCCGCCCTTCCTACCCTCTTCCGTGGGCCTCTCGTCCGCACTTGGCTCCGGAGACTCCATTCTGCTAGTCTTCTGGTGGTTTTCTGGGTTAGTTAGGCAGGTGTAGGTGGAATCTAAGTGATCAGCAGGATGCGCGGTGAGCCCAGCATCCTCCTAAGCTGCCATCTTCCCTACCTCCCTCAGCTCTTTTTTTTTTTTTTTTTTTTTTTTAAAGAGTCCTTACATTTAAGTACTGCCCATCAATTCCTATTTTAAAGTTTTCATTAGGACATTTATTGGATTTTATCGAATGTCTTTTGGCATGTATATAAATGAAGACTGCCTCTATGACACGTGCCAGGAAATCTTAACTCAAATTGGTTTAAGCAAAAAGTGAATGCATTGGCTTTAATAACTAAAAACATACAGATAAAGCTGACTTGAAACCAGCTTGACGTAAAGGCTCAAACTGTATCACCAGGATCTGGCATTCCTTACAGACTCTCCCCTTGTGGCCACTTGATATGCCGTAGCAACTCTAAAATCCATGCATTTAGCTCAAATGCAGTAATGGGGGGGAAGGGGAGTGATAGGTATTCCTAGAATTCCATAAGATGTCTTATTTCATCTCACTGGTTTTGGAAGGGCCTTAAGCTTCCCCTGAATCAGAGAATCATTATAACCAGGATAATGTGATATGTTCCTTTGCTTAGATGTAGAGCACAAGCTTCACCCTTGAACTGGGTAGAGACCCATCCAATACTCATCTGCTGAAAGGAGAGGAGTAAGTGCATCCCCAAGACAAAGCTTTGGTTTTACAGCATAAGAGAAAACAAGTACTACACAACACAATAACAGATGTCACTTTAGCATCTATTGACTCTACCATATGGCTTGCCCCATTAATTTCTGGTAGCAATACATTGTCTTGATATATTTGCTGATGATGAACCATCCTTAGAATAATCCTTATTGAGTCATGGTTTATGCTTTTGATGCACTGATTAGTTCCATTTGTTTATAATTTTCCATCTGCACTTTGTAAGTAAAACTGATCCCTGCTTTTATTTTTGGCCTTACTTGTATCATGTTTTGGTGCTAAGATTATGTTTGGTACCAAATATTAATGGGAAAGTTTTCTTCATTTTTATACGGACTGAAATAATTTAGGTGTCATTAGAATTATCTTTTATCAAGGCCAGATTAAAAAAAACATCTGGAAAAAGGATCTAGAGTTGATATGGTTTTTATAACAAATGTTTAAATAACTTCTTCAACCGTTCCATAATTTTTACTCCTTTATTGAATTTAATTTTTTCCCCAGAAATAGCATTAGTTTCTAGATTTTAAAATTTGTTGCCATAGAGTTATAGATAATAATTTCTTAAAATTTTAAATTCATCTAATCTCTTTCCTATTCATGGTTACATCACATTTCTCTTTTCTAGTACTTGATATTCTACTTCCTTTATCTTTATTTGCTTCAGCAAATGTGCATATGTTTTTCACAGGGCCAGCTTTAGGTTTTATTTACATACGTATTTTCCCTTTTTATATTATTATTTTCAGTTTCTCATAGTCTACTAATTTCCTTTGGTTTATTTTGTTATTTTTTTCTAGTTCATAAAGTTGAAATTCTTGGATCACTTTACTCAGAGTATAGCTTTAGCTGCTGCCACATCATTTCACATGAAACAGTCTCTATCTTTTTTCTTCATTATTTTTTAGATAGTTAATAATTTTCATTTGGATCTCATGCTTTATCTGAGGTTTGGGTATTGAGGATGAAATTTCTTAACGTCCAGAAAATTAGGTTTTTATTTTAATTTGATTAGGTTGTAGCTAGAAATATGATCTGTAAAAAATTGCACCTGTAATAGAATTTATTATGCTCTTCTTTTTAGCCAAGTATATACGTGATACGTGTGTGTGTGTGTGTGTGTGTGTGTGTGTGTGTGTGTGTATACACTTATCAATTGATTTAAGGGATTGTATGTTTGGCTCCTATGTTGTTTATGACTATTATCCTTTTTATTTTTCAAAGTGTCAAATTCGGATTTTTTTTTAAACTTTTACATTAAAAGTTTTGTGTCACTTGTTATTTTTCAAATGAGTAAAATGTTAGCACTGAAAAATTCTTAGGTGTGTCATAGAATAGCCTCTCAGTTCTACTAATAGGGAAGCCGAGATCAAGAAAGGAGAGAGGCCTTGTCTAAAGCCACATAGTAAATCTGGTGAATCTGAGCTCTTTGTACCATACTTCATCCTCCAAGTGTCCTATGACCAAATTGCTTCTGTATGAAACTACAAGATTAGATGATCTGATACAGGTGAAAATGGAAATGATGAGCAAACATAAATAGTTATTGGTCTTAGAAGGATTAGTTAATAAATGATGAGTATGTGGGTGTGAGTTCTTCACTCAGTGACCCAGGTTCTTCTTATTTGGTGTCTCCATCATCCCCTAGGGCATTTTATTATCTTCAGGATCTGACTGGCAGACAAGGGAAAAGAGAGGGAGGGATGGATTTCACATGAGTTTTTATGAGCAGACCTAGAAGCAACATACATCACTTCCACCCTCTTTCCATTGCCAGAACCTGCATATGGCCCCAGCTAAGTGCATAGCTTTGTGTAGTAGCTGTGTGGCCAGGAAAAGAAGGGAGTTCGGTGGACATCGATTTAGTTCCTACCTCATCACATCCTTGGCTGGAGAAGAGCCCTGAATGTGGATGTGGGGAAAGAAGCTAGGTTGAGCCCAGGGCCTCTGGATCTGGGCATCAGGATGAGGTTCCAAACTGAGTCTGGAGGACAGGAGCTTTTGTTGGAAACTGGGGCAAAAGCCTAGAGGACCTAGAAGGGTCCAAGAAGATGGACTCCTATATGATGGAGACAAAAGATCCCAGTCTTCTTTTATGTATTTCCAAACACCATAAGTATTACATTTAGAATAAGGAAATATCTTTAAAATTGTGTCATGGTTGGAGCTTCCTGTTTTAGCTGTTCAGAGAGTCAAAGACTACTGTGCTCCTTGTTACACCCACACTTTTTGCACATGAGCACATGTAAGTGTGTGCACACTCTTGCACACACACCCTGCAGTCTTCCTGAGAGGGTCAGGACCCCAAGACAGCATGAGAAGCAGCAGATGTTCTTGCAAACCCTGCAAGTTCTTCAAGATTAAATGCCGTATAAAGCACACTGCATTATTATCTCTTCTACTTTTTTGGAAACCAGATTCTTGATTCCCCCTTTCTACTGTTCTCCTCTCTCTCTTTCTCTCTCTCTCTTTCTCTCTCTCTCTTTCTCTCTCTCTCTCTCTCCTCTTTCTCCTTCTCACTCCCCCTTCCCTTTCTTTCTCTCACCTGTTCACTCCCTCTCTCCCTCTCTCTTATGAAGGCTGCATATTATTGAATATAGGTCATGGGGTCAACCTGACACCCATTCAGAGCTGCCTCCACACTGTTGCCAACATTTCCCTTTTTCCTGCTCCATTCTCCATGAGCAAATAGGGCATCTTTCTGAGAATGAACATGTAAATTTCTTTGCATTTTTCACAAATATCTTGGTTGTGTGCTTGCCTCCAGTCTCTTGGGCTCAATTATCTGAAAATAGACCCTCATTTGTCTTAGCCCAGGCTTGGTTAGTTGCAAATAATAGAAACCTACTCCACCTGGCTTAATCATGAGAGGAAGATTTGCTGGAAAGGTACAGGGATAACTCACAAATCTCAAGTCAGCAAAGCTTTGGGGAACCAAAATCGTCAACAGAAACTGAGGCAGCAGCTGGCTCTGTCCTCATCTTTCTCTCTTCACCCGTCTGCTTTCTCTGTTAACCCATTCATTGTCTCCATTGATCACCTTTCTCTGCTCTCCCATAGTGGCTTCACATGGCAGAATATTCCATTCTAGCCCCTTATGACAGTTCTAAACTTGATTCGAATCAGAGTGACCTAATTCAAGATTCTCAGGACAAAGGGCCTGATGGATAGGCCAGGTGTCCACCAACTGTGACTGGTGAGGTAGATAGGAAGCTCTGGGTAGCAAAGACATCCCTACTGCCTAGCCAGTGAAGATCAGAAATCACAAAATATTTTAAATATCCTAAAACGTAGCACTAAGAGAGTCTATTCCAGTGGTTTTGGGCTTGTTTCTGTGACTGACTGTGACATTGATAATGACTGGGCTTTGAATGTCCTTTCGTTAAGCTGGGAAGATCCATTGTAGCAGGTGATCCTCACGATATGACTAACCCCATTTCATAGGGCAGGGCTTGGGACTCGCAGAGAATGGTGACACATCCAAGCCCCCACACATGCATCATCTGCAGAGATGGTGTTTGAATCCAGCTCTGACTCAGTCCAGTCTTCCTCCAATGCTCCAAGCCTGCCTTTGTGCTACTGTGTATGTATATATGGTATGTGTCATCTGAAAATGATGGTTAAAAAAAATAACACTCATATTTTTCTTATAAGCTTGTTATTACAGTGATATGGGTTGGGTAGAAGCATTTTGGAAACTACAGAATATGATATAAATATTATTATGATCTCTTTATCCACTTACCTAGCCACTTACCATTCTGTCGAGGTTTATATTAAGTGATGGCTTGATTCTGTATAACTTCCCTTGTATGTTGTTTTGTTAGGGGATGTTTATAAGGAATGATGGGCAGAGCAGGGGGAAAGGAGACTAAGACAATAATAAACTCCTGAGATATTAAGCCTGCAATGCATTAAGATGTCAACCCTGCTTGAGTTTTGTTAGGGTTTTTTTTTAAAGGTTGGTGTGTGTGTGTGTGTGTGTGTGTGTGTGTGTGTGTGTGTTTAACCATGTTGACATTTTTAGCTATTCCAAATTGAAATCTGAATTATCAAAACTGCTTCTGCTCCTGTATTTCTGTCTTGGTAGAAAGTAGACCCACTACCCATAAGCCAGAGACCTGAGGGCATCTTGGACTCTACCCTCTTTCTTGAACCCCACATCCAACTGTCCACCAAAATACCTATTCCTTCAGTATAGTTTCTTCAGTTAAAAGCACTTAAAACCCCATTCATCCCCAAAGAGCTCCACTGTTTTGTTGTTTGTAGTTCATCCTCAGGATTGCTACCAGTTTTCTAAGATGTACATTTGAGTGTGTCGCTTCACCTGCTCAGAGCCCCTCAGTGGTTCCCATTCTCTAAAGCCCAGGCACTTAGTTTGACTTACAGGGCCCTGCCTTTCTCTTCTCTTGCCTGAACACATCAGAGTGCTTGGCATACCCTGAATATACCATCACCTTCCAACTCCAGCCTTTACAGGGACAGTTCTTTCTGCAAAGATGCTCCTGCATCCTCTCTCTGCATTGTACAGTCTTCTTTATCCAGCAAGTTGTGACTTCTTGAAGGTATCTTTCCAGATGCAGTGAGAGAGGGGGATAGTCCTGTACTTATCTGGCCTGCTCTCAGCTCCCCCAGCTTTGCAAATATATTCACATTGTCACTTCTCATAACACACAGCAGCGATTTAAATACCACCTCCTCTCTAGACTTGAACTCGTTAAGGGCAGAAATTACAATAGCCTTGCTTATATCCCCAGGACCTAGCACAGGACCTGGCAAAAGATGACTCAATAAAAATTATTTGAATACATGAATCAATCAGCTGTGTCCATGTAAAGTCATGTTTCCTTAGAGGAAATAAACTGTATTGAAGCCAGCTCCCTGTGACCCTGTGATTCTAAGAGGGTCTGAATCAGGCACTGGAAGAGTTTTGCCTTCAAAGTCAACAATAAGTTTTATTGCACATTGCTGTCTCTTTAATAAAGCAAGAAAACATAATCTAACCTTGGAAATGTGCATGGCTCTGACATGGGTTAAAGACAACATGAGATATCTTAGGACCATGTCAAACGTTGACGTGGGCCGTGCTGACGGGTGCATTCCAAAGTGGACTGAGGCTATTTCTTGTCTTACTGGAATACCATCTGGATTCAAATGTTAATGTTCAATCCAATTTGTTGCTAAGGCAACCAAGTTAGAGGCCATCTTCAATTTAGAAAAGGTGATATTGCCAAAGTCATTTCATAAGTCAGATATGTGAAAAGCACACATTTTCCAGGGTGAAGAGTGATATAAATGGTAGCTGGAACCTACAGAATTGTATTTAATCTATATTGTTGCAGTGCTTATGCAAGATAAGTTGGTAAATCCCATGTCTTCTGGGTCACAGCAGGTCTCAGAGCAGTCTGGCTGTGCACCCATGAGCTTTCCACTATTCCCCAAAACTAACTCAGGATATAGTGTTTAGTCCAGAGGTTTCAAAACCTGGTTCAGCATCTGGATTACCTGGGAAGGATTAAAGATTCATTGGTTCAACTTTAGACCTGTCTCATTAAAATCAGAATCTCTAGTGGGCTCCAGGAAAATATACCTATTTTTAAAGCTCCCAGGTGATCCTGGTATTATTTGTGAATTGCTATCTAGGTTTCTTGGATAGCACTGCATTTTTTTTTTCTTCCCCTGCTTTGGTACTGGGAGGTGGCTTCTCATATTGCTGCCCAAGGTCAAGGTGGTAGTTATGTGGGTAATGACGTCTGAGGGTACCATAGTTCCTACTGACAAAAGATGAACTTGGATATCCTTTGAAAGCACTGACACTAAGCTCATCCTGGTGTCTGGACCAGCACTGCTGATGCTCACAGGGGCAAGCTCTTCCATCCTTGCTAAAGGGGATAACCAAGAGCCTGAACACAGACCATTGATGCTACAAAGACCAAAAACATTATCAGAATCATGGGATTCATTAAAAATAACTTATAGCTCCTTTTCTCCTGTATCCTTCATATCTTAGGACTCAGGCCTGAGTTCCTAGGACAATCTGATTATAAGACACTGTATGGGTAACTCCTCCCCAGACACTAACCCATGATCACTGGATATTACGTCATTGCTATGACTGTCTTTCTTATTATAATAAGCTACAGTGATGAGCCCACTATGCCTTTTGTGCATAACACAGCCCTCACCAGACTCAGCCAACCTAATCCAAAGATGAACCTAAATTGGGTTTCAAGAGAGAATGCTGAGAAGGCCTATTGAGTTGGGGGAAAAGTAAATAATTTGTTAGAGTTTATCTGTTAGATTTCTTAGAGTATTATAATGGTTCTCAATGAATCATACCTTCTTGTGCCTTCTTGTGTGACATTGTCACTCTTCCCAACAAGAGATGGGATCTAGTTTCTCTGCCTTTCCACATCTGTGCTGACCATGTAATTTTCTTTGATCAATAGAATGGGGCAGGAACAATGATGTGTAAGTATGGACACTAGGTCTTTAAAGGGTTTAACTTTAAATGTCCCATTCTCACCCCCTAAGGCTACCATTCTGTGGAGAAGTCCAATCTGGTCTTCTGGAAAATAAGAAATCAAATGAGAAGCATCAAAGTATTCTAATCCATAATCAACTAGACATATGAATGAGGCCATCTTGGAACCTCCAGCCCCAGTTTAGCCTTCAGATGAGGGACTACAGCTACATAAGTGATCCCAAGCAAGCTCAGCAGGAAAAACAGTCCAGAGTGCTAACATACAGAGTTATGGCAATAACAACTCATTGCTGTTTTAAGCCACTAAATGTTGAAATACCAATAAGTATCTGATTCAGTACTATGTCTTTATATAAAAAAAAAAAAAACATGCATGCAAAATTGAAAGCATCACATATGATCTATCTGTAGTAAAGCTTGCATTCTTCCAGAATTTTGATATTTAAATGGAGACATATACAGTGTTTTTATTCTATTTGATGCACAATTGAGATTCTACTGTACATGCTATTTGATAACCTGCATTTTTCATGTAATAATGCACTCATCATTTTTGTATCTCATAAATAATATCTTATATGATTTTAATGACTACATAATACACCATTGTTAAGATGTGCATAATTTATTTAGCCAGTTCCTGTTACTGGATATTTTTCTACTGTTGTAAATAATGCTGTGATGAAAGTCCTTGCACATCAGTCTTCCCACCCACAAATGATCATTTTTGTTAGCACATTTTAGAGATAGTATTGCTTAATTATTTTTGCCAATGTAATAAAAAAAGGAAGAATATTTCACTAATTTTCTTCCATTTTACTAATCATTTGCATTTACCTTCATGTGAGAATCTGTTGATTTTTACTTCCCTTTATGTATCTGGGAACTTGGGAATACAGTCAGTTCAGACCAAAAATGGCTTATGCATTCCTAAAAATCATCATACTTTGCAAAATTGCACAGTAAAAACTGAAGGGATTAATGGGAAAATGGGATCAGCAACATAATAAAAATCTTTATCAGTAACAGCAACAACGACAAAAAGAACATAGGAACCTACTAAAAATGGTAGCACAAGTTTACATGTTAAATGGTTACAAATACAAGAATACTACCATAAATAGTCTTTTTTTAAGTTTTTGTTTTAGTGCCACAGTACTCATCACAAGTGCACTCCTTAATCGCCATCATCTATTTAACCCAACCCCACCCACCTCCCTTCTGGTAACCATCAGTTCTCTACAATTAAGAGTCTGTACCTTGATTTGTCTCTCCCCTATTTTTTTTCCTTTGCTTCTTTGCTCTGTTTCTTAAATTCCACATATGAGTGAAATAATATGGTATTCTATCTCTGACTGACTTATTTCACTTAGCACTATACTCTCTAGCTCCTCCATGTCATTGCAGATGGAAAGATTTCATTCTTTTTTGTGGCTAATATTCCACTGTTTGTGTATGTGTATATGTATACACACACACACCATGTCTTCTTTCTCCATTCATCAATTCACGGACACTCGGGCTGCTTCCGTATCTTGGTTATTGTAGATAATGCTGCTATAAACATAGGGGTGCATATATCCCTTTGAATAGCGCTTTTTATTCTTTGGGTAAATACCCAAAAGCACGATTGCTGGATCACAGGGTAGTTCTGTTTTCTACTTTTTGAGGAACCTCTATACTGTTTTCCAGAGTGGCTGTACAAGTTTGCCTCTCCACCAACAGTGCAAGAGGGTTCCCCTTTCTCCAGATCCTCACCAACATTTGTTGTTTCTTGTGTCATTGATTTTAGGCATTCTGACAAGTGTGAGATGATATAGTAGTTTTGATTTGCATTTCCCTGATGATAAGTTATGATCACCTTTTCATGTGTGTGTTGACATTTGGAGAAATGTCTGTTGATGTCTTCTGCCCGTTTTAATTGGATTATATGTCTTTAGGGTGTTGAGTTTTATAAGTTCTTTATATATTTGGATACTAAACCTTTATCAGATATATTATTTGTAAATATCTTCTCCCATCCCATAGGTTGCCTTTTAGTTTTACTAATTATTTCCTTCACCGTGCAGAAGCTTTTGATTTTGATGTATTCCCAATAGTTTATTTTTGCTTTTGTTTCCTTCACGTCAGGGGACCTATCTAGAAAAAGATAGGTCATGTCAGAGAAATTACTGTTTGTACTGTTTTCTAGGATTTTTATGGTTCCAGGTCTCATGTTTAGGTCTTTAATAACATGGTCTTTATTTTGAAAAAGACTTGAAGTTTGCATGTGGAAGAGAACATGAGGTTGAAGCTTATGAGTTATTATGAACGGATGGGAGGAAGTTAGTGTGAAATGGGAGGGAAAGTTGGAACACCAGATGTGGCTGATAACACATAGTGAACTGAGGGAGCAGGCAGATGTTTGAGGCGTGTGTGTGTGTGTGTTTGAGGCGTGTGTGTGTGTGTGTGTTGTGTATTTTGTGTATTCCTGCATGATTCAGTGCAGTTGGGTGCAGTTTTCTGCATCACCTGTGTTTTTCCTGTATGAAATGACATGAAATCAAAACCTGTGTTATGTTCACATTATTCCCTAATAGACAAGCCTGCATTTTCAAAATAAATGTCATAGCAGAAGTGACTTTCCTGAGCTTGCCATCTTTGTCTCCTTCAGTCCTGCTCTGTCTGCATCCAACCTCATGGAAAATCTTCAAAGTTCTTGTACCCCTTTAAAAGTTTCCAGGGCCCATGCAGGCTTTTCCCATCATTGTATTGTGAAGCCCCAAATCTCTGGGGATATGGAGAGAATGCACCAGTTGCTTTTCTAGAATCCAGACTTAGTTCTGTCTGACTCTGTAGCCCCTCTCTTCTTCCTATGCCAAGCCAAGTGACTGTGGGTCACTGAAAATGTTTTGTTTTTTTTTAAGGTAAATATGTAGGTTGAGGTAAAAAAAAAAAAAATGAAGTGGATTTTTTTTGAAAAAGCATCAGAAGAAAGATTAGTAAAGTAAATGCTCTCCACCAGAAGAAAATGTCAACCTCTGTTTTCTTAACAAAAACATATAATTTTACCTTTTTTCCTTTTGCTTGGTATATGCGAACAGCCCTCTTACCTTTCAGGTCCTTAGTTGACTCACAGCTAGAACAGAAGGAGGGAACAAACACATTTCATGCAAGGTCTGAGAAAAGGGTGGGGAAGAAATATCTGTGTTAGAACTGAATGACTTTAAGTAAGATCGCCTCCATTGGAATTAGCCAAAATAGAAGCGAGATGTGAGGGGAAACGGAGTGCCCTTTGGGAACAAATTAACCATGAGAGTGTAGAGGTGGCACCAGGTGTACGTGTGGGATAGAACCCTTTAAGAGCCACTGGGAAGCAGGAGAGGACATGGGCTAAGCAGGACGCAGAGAGGCGGTGAGGGCAGTGCGCCCTGCCCTGGCCATCGCGCAGTGTGGCAGCAAGTCAGAGCCCAGTGGAGCCCTTGGCAATCTTGTTGACACATGCAGGACATCAGACAGTGATAAACTCTTCTATTGGGAAGAGTGTCAGCTGTATCCACGATGATTAACATGCTTCTACACATTAAAATTAAGCACATTTAAATTCTGTTTTCAACATGTAGGACTTTGCTCAGTGATACTCAGGGGCAAGACACATCAGCTTTCTTCTGCTTTATGGATCAAATGAAACATCTCATCTTCCACTAGTGGGCCTGGCAGCTCATCCAAGCCCAATTATTGTCGCACCCCCTCCCCCTCGTATCCTTTGGGAACATAATAGAACTGCAGGCTGACCTACTCACTACAGGAAGGTCCAAGAAGGGCCTCTTAACTTTGGCTCTTTGGGTTGCCTCTGAGCTGTGAGTTGTCCAGGCCCAAGGTGCTCTGGAACCTTTGCTGGTGGTGGTCAGTCCCATCTTATCAAGCTCAGCAAACAGGATATTGACCAGGGCTTGGTGCTCAGAATGTCTCCATTCTAACATGTCTGTGTCTTTGCAAGTAAGATAATCCTGCTGCAGCCTTCCATACTGATATGCTTGTATTTAGGGTCAAGCCATACCTCTCTCATGTTCTTGCTGCAACACAAAAGTCTCCTCCTCCCTCTGTGAGGTGGAGTTGAAGGGTATTAAATAGAAATTCCTCCCTGTGTTGAAGGAGCTCAGAACTCACACTTAAAAGGACAATTGCTTTTAATTATTATTTTGAAGAGTTCATAATAACCTCCTTTTCTTCTTCCTCCAAAAAATCTACATACCTCTTTAATTTATCCATCAGGCACTTACTACATATTATCAATTTGTTTCTAACTGAGGCCCTTAAAAGTGGGTGTTATTATTATTTTAAAAGCAATGGAAAGAGCTAAGCAATTATTCAGGGTCAATTATATGCAGGAGTAAATCTAAATAAAAGAAGTTTCAACCTCAGGCCTGACTCCACAACCTAGTTTCTTACTCCTAAATGGTATCTTCCCTATCAGTACTTAAGAAGATAGCCCTTGCTGTCTGGTTCATTTTTTCCCCATGTAAAGCATCAAACATTTATTACCTTACACAGTTTATGAGGGTCAGGAATCTGAGAATGACTGAGCTGAGTGGTTTTAGCTCAGGGTCCAGTTGTTAGCTGAGGGTGTATCATCTGAAGGTTTGACTAGGGCGGGAGGATCTGCTTCCAGGATAGCACATTCACATGACTGTTAGCAGAAAGCCTCAGTTTCTCACAACATGGGCCGCTTTTATGACGTGCCAGATGGTTTCTGCCAAAATGAATGATACAAAAAAGGGAGAGAGAAATCACAGTATATTTTATGACCCAGCCTTGGAGGTGGAAGGGGACCACACATGGATGTTTTTACCAGGAGACAGGGATCACTGGGGACCAGCTTAGAAGCTGGCTTGCACAGGGCATTTACTTTAGTTGATTTTAGTACCATGTGTGTCCACAGTTCCAGGGTGAAAAATGATTTCCTGGTTTATACTTCTTTTAATGAATTAATCCATTTATATTTTCCATTAATTTTTCCAGCCAGAGATGGACGTTTTTCCAATTAGAAATATGGATAATTTCAGAGACACAACCCACCAATTAATTGTGTTCCATCTTTTGCTGGTTCATTCATTAACTCTTCATTGATCATCTACCACGTGCTGGGCATAGTACGAGTTGCCTGGATACAATGAGAGGGAAAATGAATGTTGTCCCTACCTTCCTAGAGTTGTCGATTGAGTAGGGGAGAAAATTATTAGATGAGTAATCACACACATTGATATATCACCACAAAATGTGATGAGTGCTTTGAAATGAGAGCTTATGTGCTATGAAAATGTGTATTATGGGGGGTCTAACTTAGTTTGAAAATCAGGGATAGTCCCATAGCAGGATGTCTTGACCTGAGAACAACTGGCATTCTTTGTTCTGGGCATTGTCCTGTGCATTGTAGGATATTGACAGCATCCTGTCCTCTATCTACTAGATGCCTTCATCCCTCCCTAAGTTGTGACAACCAGAAATGTCTCCAGGTATTTCCCTATATTCCCCAGGCACAAAATATCCCCCAATTAAGAACCACTGCTCTGTAGGAAATTTCCAAATGAAAAGTGTTAGGGGATGGGGCATTTCAGGAAGAGGAAAGACTATGTTAGTGAGATTTTCGTTGACAGATATTTTCAAATAATAAGGCCCAAACAAAAACAAAAACACAACCCAGTTACCTAATTCTGATTCTCAAGTTTAAATTCAGATCAGACTCTTGCCCAGATAACTTGTTGGCACCCCTTTAAACAGAAATTCACACTCTGTAGCCAGTCTGCTTGTGCTGAATAAGGTGTCTCCATATAATTGCTAAGGAAAAAACAGGTCTGGCCTGAAGCTCTCTTCCAAAACGTATTTTAACTTATTGAATCTCTGGGCTGGCTAAAGTTGTTTGGCCTTCAGCCTGCTGGTTTATATCACTGCCCGAAGCAGGGTATTATCACTGAGAAATACATGGCCTCACTTTTATTGGAAAGATATTTATAGGTGCTGCTTATATCCTATATGAATATATTTAATGTGGATAGAGTATATAACCAGGCCAGGTATAAAGCCAGATTACTTCCACCAAGACTTGCCTTATTTGAATTTTGAACAGACAAGAATTAGCTTGTGTGCTTAGAATCCTGAAATCTTGAGTGAAAAGAGAACTTAGAGAATCTTATGGGAAAAGCATGGCATTTGGAATGCAGACACTTCTGGGTCAGATTTTGCCTCGGCTCTATGATCTTGGACACATAAAATAGCTTCAATTTCCTCGTATGTAATGAAGATAATAATTCTTATTTCACAGCATTGTTATAAAGATATATAAGATCATAGCAATGTCTGACATAACAATAGATGTCCAGTAAATGAAATGTCCCTCTTTCCTCCAGATGATCCAGTTCATATTCCTCTTAAGCATCCTCAAGAGATGATCCCCTCAAAATCTGGGAGCTAGTCTGTCCTCAGCTCTTCCCTCACTCTCTACATCCAGAAGATTATCAAATTCCCTCAAGTTCACCTCTGTGTTTTATTTGGGCTGCCATGATTTGTTTTTTGGATACTTGCAATGGTTTTCCAATTTGACTGTAGCCACAGATTTTAAAATCTAACTATGTCAGCCCCTAAGTATTACCTCTCATTGTCCCACAGGGTCCAAAATTGATGATGTCTTACCTGTCCAGACTTAGCTCTTTTATGCACCTCACCTTTGATCCTGTGCTCTAGTAATGTCCTTTGTGATGGAGTCCTACAAGCTGTTTCATATTCTCAAGCCATTTCAGACATTTCTATGGATAGAGATTCATCCCTCTCTGACCCTTGTCCACCCACCAGATTAATCCTCAAGGACCAATCAACCACCAAAGCATCTTCTGACCTCCCACTGGCCTCCCTCCCCACTTCATCACCGGTTTGCTCTGATACAACCTTGTTCATATTCCCACACTGACATATTTCATGCCTTATTGACTTAAGTATTTATTTATGGTCTGTCTTCTCTACTTGAGAGTGAATTACTAGGATGCAAGAACTAGATCTTACTAAAGCTTTGTGTTCCCAGCTATTTACACTGACTCCATACTGGTCCATGTTTCGTAAGCATTTGACAAGTGAACCCAAATGCAGCTTGAATCCCCATAGGGATGTGAACTTGCAGCATTCAGGACAGCAACCTGATTTTGACCGTGTGTCCCATGTCAAACCCAGACTGATTCGTCTTGCATCTTTATTGTCATATCTACTTCTCAACTCCTCCTGCCCACTGATTCTACTTAGAAATAATATAGATAGTCCTGAATGTGGCTGCCATTTGACTCTTGGAATGCTGCTGACATCATGCAGCAACAAAATCTTCTCTTGTTGAAGAATTCTTCTACTTACTCCTCATGTAACGTGAAGTTCAGGTGCCTTAACACCTTATCTCCCTGATTGGGATCTGTTGTGGATCACCAGTACCATGGCTAGACCTAAACCCAGGATGCTGGACAGATTCTGACAGCATGGAGGGTCTTCGTCCTGAAAATGATACTGTGATAAGAAGAGGAGAAAATAAAACATGCTTGCATTTATTCCTATGTTTTTCTATAACACGAGTAATAGTAGCTAACATTGTTGAGTCCTTAGTGCATACCAAACACTGTAGGAGGAGCAGTCCCAAAACTAGTTACTCTCTCTGTAGTCCCCAAACTCCACTGCTGAACCGTCTTCCTGACCTCCCACATACACCAGAAGCTCCCTGGTGAGACATTGCATCATGGTTATCCACCAGGGTAGACCACACAAAAGGATTGTTTGTCGATCTCTGATCTCTGCTTAGACGCATCCTTCTGCCAACCTGGCAAGAACAAAGTTGCATGAGCCCATGGTGCTCATAGTCACTTGAGCCACAGTTTATAGCATCTTGTCAAGGCACCCAGGAAGCCAGATTGTACGACCTCAAAAATCACTGCTGAGGACATCATTCAAGGCTCTTTCAGATCAAAGACCCCATATTCCATTTCTGCACTATTTGGTTTTCAAAATGGTTCCAATTTCAGATGTTCCACCCTCTGTCCAAATTGCTAGGGTTTTATTTATTAAAATTTTTAATGTTTATTTATTTTTGAGAGAGAGAGTGAGAGAGAGAGAAACAGAGCATGAGCATGAGCGGGGAAGGGGCAGAGAGAGAGCGAAACCAGAATCTGAGGCAGGCCTCAGGCTCTGAGCTGATGGGGAACTAGAACTCACAGACTGTGAGATCATAACCTGGTCTGAAGTCAGACACTTAGCCAACTGAGCCACCCAGACGCTCCCAGTTTGCTAGCATTTTAAAGTACCCAAAGCTATTTAATTATACTTATAATCACTCTCATGTCTTGAACACATTTTAGATATCAGGAATTGCAGTTAACTTTTTACATTTATATCCTTGCTGAGTCTTTTCAACTAACCTAAATCAGACAGATTTTTCAATTGAGGAAATAGATGCAGAGAGCTTATCTGACTGGGCTCAAAACAAAGGACTATTAATTTAGCAGCTAGGAGAGTTAGGATTTGAACCCAGACATAACTCCAGTGCCCTGACTCCTACACTCCATACCCTATGGCCTCCTGAATCAGTTTATTCTCATACCATAGGGCTAGGTGGGGATCCCATGGGCAATATGCATCTAGAAGCCTGGAGCAAGGAAAGCCTTCAAGAACATCTGTGGGTGAGACCATTTATGTATGGCACAAGTGGGGACAAAGACCACTGGAATAGCCATTGCTGTCCAGTAGGATACCATCTTGGTGCCCTGCCAGCACCCTCTGGCTCCCCTTATAGCCACCCTGATACTCCAGTTGTGAGGGTATCACAGTTCAACCACCAGACTTTTTTTTTATGTATAATTGATTGCCATTGTGTGAGGATTCTTTTGTTCTGACTTCTCCCCCCTTTGTGTTTTCTTCCTAAGCACTACAAACATTTTATCCCCTTACCTTTGCCCCTAGGTGTGTTCAAATCCTGCCTCCCCTATTTTCCTGGACAGACTTGGCACCCACTTCCATGATACCCTCCACCTGCCCTGGAAATCTGTCCTTCTGAAATCCATTCTGTGTATCCAGTTCCAAGACTGCTCCATCTTGTCCACAAGGACCCATGAAAGATACTGCCTAGTGTTGTGCAGGGATCTGGAAATAGTCTGCAGATAGTGCACCCAGGCAGGAGGCAGTATGGACTTCTGGAGCAAGAAACATTCGAATGCTTTAGAACAAGCCTCTACTCCAAGGAGACAGAAGAGCCATTTCTCCTAAGCGGAAAATCTCCCTGAACCCCAGCCCCACCCCCCAGCAAAGGCCATCTCAGTCCCAGAGTCCATCAAAACTTCAATTTTCTCAGAGTCTCCCCTGTGATGCCATTTTATGTGCTATTAAACAGAACAATGCAGCTCACCAGTAAAATAATCTGCAATAACAGCCCATTAAAAGCCTCCCTTAATATGGAACTTTCTAATTAATGTAAATGGGGTGCAAAGCTTGGAAAGCCAAGTTGATTCTAATGTTCAGGAAGTAGGTAAAATAGGAAAGGGTCTTATTTTTCATTAGCGATCTATTAGGGAATCGAATGAAATCTTTGTGGCTTGGATATATTACCCAAAAAGTTACAATTGCTTTGTTTTCTGCCTCATTTCTCTGCCACCTTTCTCTATAAATATTGCTATGTGGTGTTTTCCATGTGGAAAATAAAATTTTGCATGGATTTTGTGTCTGAGTCTCTCAGGTTCTGAGGATGTTTGGAGATGAAGGGGACACAGTAGATTAACCCTAGTTCTCACCTAAGTTGGCAGCTGAGCCCCAAAGAGAGTTGAAGACTAGTGTAGTCATTTCCTTCTTCCTCCCTTCCTCCCTTCCTCCCTTCCTCCCTTCTTTGTTCCTCCTGTCTTTCTCTTCCCCTCCCTCCTTCCTTTCTACCACTCTCTCCATCCTCTCTCCCTGAAATATTTATTGAGCCGTTGATCAGTCAGGTTAGGTTAGGTTACCTCTTCTAAATGCTAAAACATGAAAAGTTTATCTGTCATCTGTATTGCATGTTCACTGGGGGTCAGTAGGGCAGCAAAGTCACTCCAGGATCCAGGCTGACGGCACAGCCACCATGCTGAACATTGCCAGTCATCCTGTCAGAGGAAAAAGACAAAGTAGCAAAGTGGGATCTGGCTCTTCAAACATCTACCTGAAGGGTGCCTGGCTGATTCAGTTGGTAGAGCATGTGACTCTTGATCTCAGGGTCATGAGTTCAAGCCCCATCTTGGACATAGAACTTAGGAAAAAAAGAAGAGTGTCTACCTGAACACATGGGTCACTTCTACTCACATTTCGTTGCCCAAAGTCAGTCATTTGGCCATGCCTAACTTCAGGATCATGGAAGTATCATCATATAGTGATTCCAAAAGGCCCTTCCCATGAGCCAAGCAATGCAATAACAATCCATGGTATCACAGTGAATTAGAAACAGACCTTTCTCAGGGCACCTGGGTGGCTCAGTCAGTAAGTGTCTGACTTTGGCTCAGGTCATGATCTCACAGTTGGTGAGTTTGAGCCCCATGTCGGGCTCTGGGCTGACAGCCTGGAGCCTGCTTCGGATTCTGTGTCTCCTCCTCTCTCTCTCTGCCCCTCCCCTGCTCATGCTGTGTCTCTCTCTGTCTCTCAATAATAAGTAAACATTCAAAAACATTAAAAAAATAGAAACAGACCTTTCTCAAGGAGCTCAGAATCTAGTGGGAGAACCAGAAAGCCAGAGCTTGGTAAATGGGGTACAAGGCTGTACTGGGAGCCCTGGGGCCAAGTGGGCTCCAGCCTTCCCCTGGAGCTTTGCTGCAGCTGGTTGTATGACCATCTTCCTCTTTCTTATTGGGATCTTGTGTCCAGGAGGGAAACTCATCCTTTGACCCACTTCCCCAGGTACCTGTCTTCAGTGTCATAGACCCATGATCCAGGGGCTTATTAGAAAGGGAACTATCTGAGACCAGCCAGCCTAGACAGGCCTGAGGCTCAGGAAGGGAAGGCCCACGTTCAGGCAGTATGGCCTGAAGTCAGTCATTTGGCCATGTCTAACTTCAGGATCATGGAAGGTGGGTGTGGGTTAACCTGATTGCTTCATAACCTACTGGTGAGTGTCTGTTGAATCCTGGTGCCAGGAAGTCAGTCATTTCAAAGGATAGGACTCTTTCACCCGAAGGGGGCCGTAGAGCAACTTAGAGCAGGGATTCAGACCCCACAAGGGTAGTGGGAGAGTGGAGAGTGGGATGGGGAAACTGAGGCAAGAACTCAGCAGAGAGCAATACTGAAGCATAAGGTTTTCCTTAATCAGCTGGCAGGAGCAGTTGGGCTCCAAACCTATCTGCTAAAGTTGAATGTAAGTTCTTCGAGAACTTCCCCACCACACACACCGTATAGGCCATGGGCAGGATTGGCTCTGAGGTTGGGGGAGCAAGGGATTAAACCTTAGGAAGTGAAGGGAGTCATTGGCTATGGTGGATGTACTGTAGATAGCCAGACATCATACACTTTATATTCCTGTGCAACATGCCTCTTTAGAGCCCAGAGAGAATGCCCTGGCTAACTTTGTAATCACGTTCCAATCAGCTTTACGGAATTGTGAAACTGATTATCCTGCCGGTCTCTCACAGACTTTGGAGCAAGGCAAAAGGGGCACCTTAATTCTTTGTTGAATTCCATACACTGATGCGAGGAGACTTTAGCTTTTCCGTCCATCCCCAAGAGGAAAGGAGCTCAAATTACCTTGAAATTACAATTTAGGGGCATCAAACCTTGGCCAGTCTGTTTCATTTCCCCAATCACCCAGCCAGGGCGGGTAGTACTTGACATATTAACTCTGCTTTAAGAACATGAAAAAGAGGTGAAGTGAGAGAGCAAGATCCAGGGGCCCCATGCAGGCTCAGACTCTCTAGGATTGGGAAAATGGGTGTGTGTGGGTGCTTTGAACTTGGGTCCAGGAGTTCTAGGCCTCCCCACAGGATGGTGTGATTGGGATATCCTAGTCAATTGATATACCAAGGTACTCCCACTGGTTTTTCTTTGCTTTCATTTTCTGTCTTGATGAAATATTGGGGAGTTTTGTATAGCTGCCGGGAAGTGAATACAACTTAGTCATGTGTTTCACCAGCCTAGAGATTCAGAGAAATCTTCCTGCAGTCAAGGAACCTGCCCAGGGTCTTAAACAGTGACCAGGGGCTACTCAGTTGGAGGAAAGTGGGAAGTCCATTACAGATAGGAGGGACTTCACATGCCAAGGCCCAGAGGCACTTGACTACAACAGGAAGAGGGAGGGAGTAAATGGTGGAGAGGAGACTAGGAGGGCCCAGCACAATGAAGAGATCAGAGTCTAAGGCAGAAGAAGACGCACGTGCATTAAAAATGAAATATGGGATCACAGGTGTAAAAATGGAGATGTGGATAGCACAGCAGAAGCACAAACTGTGGAGTGGTCCCCTTGGAGCCTTGCTAGAGCTACTTGACTTAATGTCACGTCTGTCAACTCATGTCTGGAATTCACAAGGAATTTCTTTTTCCTTTCAGTTACCTAGATCGTTATTAAGTCATGACAGTCCTATTATAATAGCTGGTAAGTGGTGAGTGCTTATTATATTTCAGGACCTTTCTAAGAATTTTGCACGGGTATCTTATTTAATCTTTTCACAATCCCATGAGGTGAATACCATTAGTATCCCCATCATACAGATGAGGAAACTAAGCCTTAAGGAGTTTGTCACTTTGCAGAATGTCACAGAGCCAGTGGTAGAATGGAGGTCCTAACATAGGAGTCTGAACCTAGAGCCCATATCCTAATTGCTGTACCATGATGCCTCCAGTGATGAAAATAGAGCTTTTCTATTCCTTCCTTCATTCAGCAGATATTCACTGAATGAGATATGCAACAGGCATAGTTGTGCTGAGTATTGGGAAGACAGGGCTGAACAAGATGGCAAGCTGCATCTTCACATGGAGCCTCCAGTCTACTGGGGGGACAGAAAATCAGTAAACCAGTTAACGCAAAAGAGAATATCAGGTTGCAAAGAAAAAGTAAAATAGATCATGAGGAGAGAAAATAGCAGAGCTTGAAAGGATCTTCAGTGCCGGGCCAAAGAATCAAAACCACGAAAAGGAGAGTAATCTCGGTCATACAATAGATTGACAACAGGGTTGACAAAAGAATCCAAGACTCCTAATAGATTCAGTAGCTATTTATCCGGTGCCTACTCTGTTCTAGGCACCAGAACAAGACAGCCACGGCCCCTCCCCTCATGGATCTTAAATTCTCTCCCCCACCATGTGCTGCCTGGGTACCTGACGTTTTGCAAGACACACTTTTTTTCCATCAGTTGTCGGTTCTACTAAAGATACCCTCCACCTTTGTCTTTCTCCTCTGCTCAGCTCATGGCTGGAAAATCCCAACAAGAGTATTTCCTTCTTTCAATAGCCCAGATTCCCCTGCCAAGAGCAGAACATTGGGGAAAATAAAGATAAAGGGTTTAGGCCTTTCTCCGACTTTCCAAGGAGGGAATCTATTAATGACTGTATAAAATACGATGGTTTCTACCCTGCTGCACACTATTGCTTTTAGGCAATCAACTCATACAGGGTTTATCTCTCTTGAATAAGGAAGCAGAGAAAGGGGAGACCCCAGAAAAGTGAAAAGATATTAGTTAATGCATCAAAGATTTGCCCTTATATGTAATGGCTTTTCTTCTCTTCTGCTCAGCCGGGGCAAGGGGCAGTATGGGCTCTGGCTGAACCTGCAGCTTCCCAGATACCCTGCTGAGGTCTCAAACCCCGAGACTCCATAGGGCAGCCTGCCAAGGTGGACGAAAAAGGATTCCTCTAGATATAATTCCTACTGTCGGGTGTAGCAAGGCACCATAGACAGTTTAGAAGCCTTCTTTGGATCTAGATAATTCATATCCTATCTCTAAGCCTGACCTGTTCTCCTACACCCTGTCCTTGTAATCTTCAGATGTAGTGTGTAATCTTCATGCAATCTTCGCAACGAATCTAAAAGACAAGTGCCATTATACAGACAAAGAAGCTGAGACATGGAAACATGAAACAACTTTCCCAAGGTCACACAGTTAGCAAGTAAAAGACTGGGTGTTTAAATTCAGGCTGGAGTCTGGATTCTTAGGCGGTGGGATATACTGCATCTGCTACCCCTGTTCTGCCCCCAGCCCTGCTGCTGACACTATCCTTGTTGCTATGAGCAGGACCCCTTGTTCTACTGCTGTACTATTAATGATAATGATACTATTTTTTTTTTTTTCTGCTGCTTCTCTGACACTGCTGCGAGGTTTGTAATGCTATCACTATGCTTCTGTCTGTGGTGTCGTCATTGCAAATCACAGCACCCCCACTACCTACTGCCTTCCTCCCTGTCCTCCTCCATTTCTTCCTCCCTCTTCTCCAAACCCCTCCCCCCCATGTTTATTGCCCCAGTCCCAGATAGTCTGCCATGCCTTCCACAGACATTATTCACAGATGGGGAATTGAGGCTCCAAGCTAAGAAATGTCTCCTGTATGGGGGTGAGGTTGACCAGTGGCAGCACGGGATTTTAGTTCTCAGTCATTTATTTCAAGCCCCACGGAATTTTCAGATTGATACAAAGAACTTGCAGCTAAGAGCCGATTAGTACTTGGAACCTCTCTATGCCAAGAGATGTAGGTCCAAGGGTCACCGGGCAATGTTAGAAATGCAGAATCCCAGACCCCACCCCAGGCCTGCCGAATTGGAGTCTGGTTTGATTACATGTGAAAGTGGGCCAAGCACTGAAAATGCCCATAGATTCATCCTCACATTTAATCCTTAAAATCCAGTAAAGAAACAGAGCAGACGATGCTATTCCCACTTGAGTCACCCGAGTGGTTCAGAACCAGGAGTGAACGGCAAGCTAGTACAGTAACTCCCTTTCTGTGGGGGGTCAATAAAGATATGAGAGTCAGGAGACTGAAGGGACTTGAGGGCAGCCAGCCAGATGGGTGTCAGAGGTGAATCTGGATTCATTGCCTTTGCAGTTACCTTTGTACACGAACTTCTGGAAGAATATTTGTTGATGTTATAAATAACTTGGTAGGGGGTAGAATGAGTGCATGTGTGTGTGTGTGTGTGTGTGTGTGTGTGTGTGTGTGTGTGTGTTGGAGCGAAAAATGAGGGTCAGTTAGACCACCATCTAACCAGAAGGACTACAACCTGGGAACACTCCCCCCTGGGAACACTAGCCTGCAATTGCATGGGGGGCCCCCTGCTTGAGGACTTCTGGCATTGTGCCATGACTCCTGGGCTCACAGACAGGTCTCTGGCTTTCTACTCCTCCCCATGTAACTCTACCCTGTGCCTGACTGCTGTGGCCTGTGAGCATTTCCAGTGAAGGCTGATCAAGCAAAGGTGAGAGATGTTTAGTGCCCTGGAAGTCCTCCCTCCGTGGCCTCACACACAGTGAAATGGCTTTGTTGAAGGAAACACAGTAGTAAAAATGGCATTTGTCCAAGTTATCAAAGAAAGGCGGTAATTGCAAAACAAACTCAGAGACAAGCAGCTGACAGCCTCACTCCCTCTTGCTGTGTATCTTCTTTTTACACGGATTCAAACTATCACCCCTGTGTTCTTTCTTTAAAGAGGAAAATACGATAACATCACTCTGGTTTAATTCCAGAGTCGGCTTCCTACAGCTTTGTCAAAAGCCTGAACCCTTTATCATGCCTTTTAAGGCCTTTACTTCTCTGACCCCAGCTCACCCCTCTGGCTCATCTCCCCCACCAGATACTCCACTACACAGAATTTCTCACCATTCTTCAGACCCCCCCAGGCTTTTGTGACTTGGGATCTTTCCTCAGGCTCTTCCTTCTGTCTGAAATTCTTTGCCCCAATCTGCTCTGAAGCTTCTTACTCCCCATTTCATGCCATAAGCAGTGCCCGTGTCTGTCTAACAACAAAAATCTGGGTTCTTAAACCATTGTACCTCCTGAAACTTCCCTCACAGAAGGGGCTAGCAAAACAGGGTTCTCCGGGGTGAGGGTTAGGGTTTGGTGTGAACTTCTCCCAGAGAGGCCGCCATGATTTTGGACAGGAGCGCCCTGGCGTGTGTGTTCCAGACAGGCAGCTGGACTGTCTGGTGGACGAAATGGAGCAAAAAACAAATCTACATAATGGAGCCATTGATCACTGTCACAACGTGCAACCAGCTGTGGCCTGGAGAGGATGCATTTTTCAGGAGTTTTCCTGGGGAAAGAGTATTTGTTGATGTGAGGCTCTTACGAGTATGGTGAGAGTTAGTCAGTGTGAGGGAGATTCTTTCCCTGATGACATTTCCGAGACAGTTTTGCACTGAATCAACTTAAAAATGTCTCTCCTTCTGCTCTTGGAACTTGGGATTGTTGTTTCTCCCCCTGCAGGGTGAGAGCATTTCCATCTTCTGTCTGGCGATCTCATATCTCTTCAGCCCTGCTCATGACAGCTTTCTAGCGTAATTGGGGATGCGGTTTTCCCCATCCATTGTGATAGTTTGCTGTTGGCAAAATCCAGTCTTTGGCTTCTGGAGATATTTTAATTTGTATAGCTTTCACACCCTTTTCTCCAAAGAGTTATACGATCTTTACACCCTCACACACTGCTCTATTTACAGCTGCTGTTGTTTGTTTGTTTGTTTAATTCCAAGTGCCTGCATTTTGATAGCAAACTTGAACCATCACAGTCTGACCAGGCTCCTCTTCCGCGTGTCTGACTTTTATGGGACTGTCCTGACTCTTTCTCCACTAAATGTGAAGTTAACTGTTAATCATGCTCTTCCTGACTTTATAGCACCTGTCACTTGCTTGTTTTTTTAAAAATGGTTTTATTTACCTGTTTACTTGGTTACCACCTGTCTCCCGCACCTAGAAGTAACCTCCAAGGGGCTGGGAGCTTGTCTTGTTCCCATTTAAGCTCCTGACATGGTGGTTACTCAGTCGATGAATGGGGATACAGTATGTGATCTTTCCCTCCCATGAAGAAAGCCTTCTTTCTTTCCTAGATTTACACATACATTGCCTTTGCTTCAGAAATTGATGGGAGTTTTGTCAAATGCATTGACATATTTTGGGATGCACTTCAGCCTGTGGATAAGATTCATTATTTTAGGAGAGTCTTAATTGTAATAATCCTTTAGTTTCTCTAAATTTTTTTTTTTTTTTTTAAATTTTTTTTTTTCAACGGTTTTTATTTATTTTTGGGACAGAGAGAGACAGAGCATGAACGGGGGAGGGGCAGAGAGAGAGGGAGACACAGAATCGGAATCAGGCTCCAGGCTCTGAGCCATCAGCCCAGAGCCTGACGCGGGGCTCGAACTCACGGACCGCGAGATCGTGACCTGGCTGAAGTCGGACGCTTAACCGACTGCGCCACCCAGGCGCCCCTCTCTAAATTTTTTTAATGCTTATTTTGTTTTTTTTTTAAATTTTTAATGTTTATTTAGTATTGAGAAACAGAGAGAGACAGAGCATGAACATGAGAGGGGCAGAGAGAGGGGGAGACCCAGAATTTGAAGCAGGCTCCAGGCTCTGAGCTGTTAGCACAGAGTCTGACGCAGGGTTCAAATCCACAAACCGTGAGATCATGACCTGAGCCAAAGTCAAATGCCTAACCGACTGAGCCACCCAGGCACCCCAATAATCCTTCAGTTTCCTGAAATAAATTCTTATTGGCAGTACTATATTATTTTTTAAAAATTGGTTATTTGGTTATGGACCTCCTCTCTGCGTCAGGCTCTGGTGTTACTAACTTCTTGTGGGAGGCTTCTAGCCATGAGATTGGCCCCCAGAATGAGATGTCCCATCCTACCAGCAATGCATGAAACTGCCCTCTCTGGCAAAGCTCTGTTATTTTAAATTCACTTTACTATTTAGAAAAGCAAACCTAGATATATAACTTCAATTTGTATGTACTTGGATTCCAGTGAGATTGAGTCTCTTTTCTCCCCACTGACAAATGTGTGTATCTTTGTGAATTTCCTGTTCGTGGCATTCATCATTTTTTCTCCATTTGCATGTTTGTCTTTTTTTATTGACTTGCAAGAACTTATTTTATATTAAGGATTTGACTGTCCCTGCCATATGTATTTTTATATCTCTTGTTTCATTTTCCATTTTGTTTACTTTTTAGCAGCATTGATGGTAGATTTTGACAATTTTTTTAATGTTTATTTTTGAGAGAGAGAGACAGGCAGAATGTGAGTGGGCCAGGGGCAGAGAGAGACAGACACAGAATCTGAAGCAGGCTCCAGGCTCTGAGCTGTCAGCAGAGCCTGATGCGGGGCTCAAACCCAGGAACTACGAGATCATGACCTGAGCCAAAGTCAGACATTTAAAGGACTGAGCCACCCAGGCACCCCTAGATTTTGACATTTTTTAAAACTTGACTTTAAACACTATCATTTTTTTAAGGTATACTTTCTTCATTTATTTGCGCGTGTAAAATGTCCAGGCCAGAGATCAAACAACCGGGCACCTTTATTTCTCTTACTTTACAATTTCATGTATTTTTACATTTGACCACTTAATGGAGGGAGGTTTCTCCCTGCTCACACCTGATGTTCTCCTTAAACCTTAGACGCAGCCTTGATAAGGTTTATGAAAGAAAATAAACCCGTGTTGAGTGAGACAGAGGGGGCGGGACTGCAGGGAGTCTCCCTCCTGAGGGAGGCTGAGGGATTTCCCTGAGGCAATGCAGAAATTGAATGTGGTCAGCCTTGAATAGGGTCACTACCTTCTTATGCAGATGTCAGGGACTGGGAAGGCTAGCAAGGCGCCAGGGCACAGAGTTTAATTAAGGAGGCACTCCCTCTTGGATGCAGACTTACAAGAGCCACATTGAGTTTGGCTCCTGGCTGTTGCTTGCTCATTTCCACCCCCCCCCCCCCCCCCCCGCAACCATGCCTCTGGGGTGGGGGAGGGCAGCTCCCCAAATAGGGCCCTTGGCTCCTCCCTACTCCTCTGGTACCAGAGTCCCCTGGTCCTGTGTAACTCATGCTGTGAGGTGGTCTCAGGGTCATCCCTGGCCTGCTGCTTCTGCTGTTATCATAGAAGTAGGGTTCTGCAGTGCAGGGAGCACAGAGCCTGCCATGGGGTGATGCGCTCAGACCCGATCTCTCATTTTCTGGTTGTGGCACACCCATGGCTTTCTTCTCTTCCCCACACTCTGTAATATGGGGCCACACCTCTTCTGCCCACCACTCAGAGCTGTGGCCAGGGTCAAGTCGAGTCTGTACTTTGCAAATGGCAAAGCCCAACACATATGTCCGTGATTTTCATTACTGCCGCTACAAATTAATATTAGCATCAACGGGTTCGTTTCACATCAGGGCCTGCTGCCTCTGGCCGCCTTACATCAAGTCTGTTGGAAGCATTGATATAGCAGAAAGGTCATTTGGGGATGTGACCATCAAAAAGGAGTGAATTCTGTTCCCTCTGAGAGTTCTTGTCAACGGCAGAATCCTGTCAGTTTACAAATAAAAATCTAAATATTTAAAAACCCTAAGCCCCTGCCTGAGAATAAGGATTAAAAATGAATATTTATGAACTGATAGTTCTGTAATTCCGTCTTCAAATGCTTCATCTGGTGACATGCACAAGCCTGTTGTCACCCTGTCTTTGGCTCGAAGTCAGAGCCCAGCTGGGCAGTGTACCTCACTATGTGTATGACCTAGATGAAGTCACTCACCCTCTCTGAGCCTGTCTCCTCAGCAGGAAATTGAAAGAGTTAATACTTAACTCATAGTGTTATTTGGCCAATCAAATAATACAGTGGATACTGGGGAGCCTAGCAAAGTGCCAGGCACACAGTAACTGCTCCATAATGGTGAGTGCCCTCCATGTGCCCTGCCTTGGCTGGCATCTCTGTCATTCTTTCTGGCCAGAATGTGACAGAAGTCTCAGGGCCTTGTTTTGTTTTTCGGTTTTGTTTTATTGTGGTAAAATACACATGATATAAAATTTCCCATCTTAGCCATTTTTAAAGGTGCAGTTCAGTGGTTAAATACACTCACGATGTTCAACATCCATCCCCAGAATTCTTTTCATCTTGTGAAACTGGAACTCTGTACCCATTAAAGGGTAACTATGTGTTCCCCCCTGCACCCACCATTCTACTTTCCATCTCTGTGAGCTGGACTATTCCAGGAACCTCCTAGAAGTAGAATCGTACATACTTGCCTTTTTATGACTGGCTTACTTCACGGAGCATAGTGTCCTCAGAGTTCATTCATGTTGGAACCTGGGTCAGAATTGCCTTCCTCTTGGGGTGCCTGGGTGGCTCAGTCAGTTAAGCATCCAACTTCTGCTCAGGTCGTGATCTCACTGTTCATGGGTTTGAGCCCCACGTTGGTCTCTGTGCTGGCACAACTCAGAGCCTGGAACCTGCTTTGGATTCTTTGTCTCCCTCTCTCTGCCCATCCCGGCTCATGCTGTCTGTCTATCTGTGTCTGTCTGTCTGTCTGTCTCTCTCAAAAAAATCCAAAAAAGCAAAAAAAAAAAAATCTCTTTCCTCTTTAAGGCTAGATGGTGTTCCATGATATGTATAGACCACATTTTGCTTATCTGCCTGTCGATGGATGCTTACATCGCTTCCACATGAGTCTCCATGTCTTCTTAATCCTTTATTTGCATGTCCTCTGAATTGAATTAAGGACCCATTATCAAAATTGAGCAGACCTTGTCTTCTTTTTACCAAAATTCTAGAATTCCTATTTCCTGACCCAACTCTCTTGCTAACCTGTCTTTAGTTGTCCTTCTTCAATTGGGAACATAGCCAAGGTCTGAAGGGGCTTCTCATCTTTGATGGGTGGACCCTCTGCTCCTGCACTAGACCCTGGATTCTTAGGGAAGCAAAGGACCTTTGAAGCCCCTTGGTTCAAGGTCTCTCAGCCATCCTCCCTTCCGCCAACAGTTGGAAGACAAACTGTATCAAAGTCCCAGGAGGAGGAGAGGCTTGGGAAAGTTGCTGGTACCCTGCCTGCATTCTCAACCTGCTTACTTGGAGCCTCAGCCTGGGACCACCCCCCTTATGATCCCTCTAAGTTGATCCCAGTCTTGCCCCCTGGGTTCACATAGGAAGAGGTAGGAAAACTCCAGCAGCTCATCTAGACACAACTGTCAATTCTTCCCTTAACAAAAGGACCGATTCTCGAACATACTAGTCCATGTGATTGAGGCTTCTAACTCTCTTGTCCTTGAACTGAGGACTGGGCTTGATAATTTTGGGCTAGAAGACAGCCCTGGGTATTGAAACTGAGGCTTATTCATTCATTCAACAAATATCGATTGAGGGTTTACCCTTTGCCCTAGCTGCTGGAGTGAGTACCGTGAATGCTCCAGATGTGGCCCTGTTCCCATGTTATTTAGTCTGATTGGAGTGGCAGGTATTAATCAGAGAGGCAAACAAATGCGAAATTGCATATGTAAGATGGGTGTGAGGATCCCCTTCCGTGATCACTGTAGCAGGGGATCTGAAGTGGGGTATCAGTTGGCTTTTCTTCATGTACTCTCTGAAAGTGGTACCTTGGCTGAAAGTGGAAAAGTGGTAGAGACTATAGTAGAAAAGCCACGTGAGACATAAGACTGAGCCATCAGTGCTCAGACCCTAAGTCACAAAGAAACTGTTGGCAAAGGCGGTGTCTTTTTGATGTCCTTATTCCTTTACCTTCCAATGGTGCAGCTCCCCCACGGACACCCCCATCAGCCCATCCCTGTCTCTAGCCCAACCCCCTACCCTGCTTGGGCTGCTGCTTTGTACAACTCTAGGGGCACCATCCACGTGGATACAATATGAGTAATGCTCCCTAGAGTTGTGCACAGTGATCCTGGCCCTTCAGAGGCAATCATGACACCCTGGACTTGGGCAGGGAAGGTTTGCCTGGGAGAATGACAGTAGAATGGAAACCTGAAGGAAGATGTTAACCAAACAAAGAGGGGATGGAAGAGTGTGCTGTGCAGAGGGAACAGTGTGGCCATAAGCCTTTGTGATGGGGGATGCAGGGCTAGTACAAGGTGTAGAGAAAAGGCTAGTGTGTCCAAGTGTAAGATCAAGGGAACATACGTGGTCACTGAGATGGCATGCAAGTGACAGCAGGGGCCAGATCATTCAGGATCTGTGGGCCACAGTGTAGGTAGTGGTTTTATCTTACGAGCAATAAAGAACCATTAAAGGACTTCAGTGTTTTTGCAGTAATAATGGTAGGTGCATTTATTGAGGGCTTACTGTTTTCCCGGAGCTGTTCTAAGGTCTTTACCAGTATTCTCCCAATCATTTACTCACTCACATCTATAAGACAAGGACATCATTACCTCCATTTAGCAGATGAGGAAATTGAGGTACTGGGAAGCTAAGCAGCTTGTCCAGAGACTCAGAGACTCACAGCTAGTTCTTAACCGGTACAGAAGGCTGCCTCCTGTTCTAAGGAGTGAGTAGAGACTCATGTTATTTTGTGGTATAGCAGGAGAACCCCAATCTGTCTCCTGAAGGAATACCCACCCCTCTTCCATGGATATGGCCAAGCAGGGTGGGGTGCTGTGTATACGTGTGGCCTAAGGAGACCACTTGATATCTGGGACAGGTGCTAGACCCCATCACTGGCCCTTATCCGGAGCTGGTGCTGAGGACTCTGACAAGGCAGAAAAGCCCTTATCAGCCCACACAGCTGCTTCCTGGGCTGTTTCCCCAGGGAGTTACATGGCAGCAAAATGAAGGCATCCACATTCAGTTCTGCTTGCTGCACAAACTGTGCAGCCATGGGGAGCACCAGGTGCCCACTTGAATTAATGTGGCTTGAAGTGTGCATTTGGGTGAATCCATGGCTCATGGCAGGTGGGCGTGGGCCTTGGGATGGGGAAGAAAGGACTGTGGACACAGAGGAGGGGCCATGGAGGCAACTACAGAGCTAGGGGAGCCAGTGACTTTTGTCTGTCTGCTGAGGAAAAAGTAAGAATAGATTGACGATCCAAATGAGGTGATTATGTAGATGAGATGTTCTCATCAGGGAAATATACTTTTTAAGAAACCAGAGTTTCTCAAAATAGTTCAGATTGCTTTACAGACAATCCTGGGCAGTGGATGAAAAATGATTTGGTGTCATGGCCATACAATCGGAAAGTTGAATACCCAGGTTTCTCTCTTTCTCTTCTCTGTTGTCCTTACTTCCTGTTTCCTTTGGTCTGTCTGCCCCATCTTCCTTTCTGCACACTGACTTTATTCTTGTCCTGGTTGTTGATTTCTGTGCCACCTGCTTCAAAGAACGTTCATCTTCAGCCTGCAGTGGGATAACTCTGGCCTCCACTAATGCTGGGCCTTTGAGCTGCCCTTTGGGCTGAGCGCAGTCTCTGTCCTCAGAGCAATTGAAGACAAGTAGGCAAGTATGTCCATGGCACCGTGGACTCAATTGACTCAGAAAAGGCAACTATGGGGGCGCCTGGGTGGCTCAGTCGGTTAAGCATACAACTCTTGGTTTTGGCTCAGGTCATAATCTTTTGGTTCATGAGATAGAGCCCTGCATCAGGCTCAGGCTCTGGCTCTGTGCAGACAGTGCAGAGCCTGCTTGGGATTCTCTCTCTCCCTCTCTCTCTCTGCCCCTCTGCTGCTTGCGCTCTCTCTCTCTCTCTCTCTTATGTGTGTGTGTGTGTGTGTCTTTCTCCCAAAATAAGCTTAAGATAAGCTTTATTTTCAGTAAATAAGCTTAAAAAATATTTAAAAAGAAAGAAATGGCAATTGTGGTTCAGGGAATGGGGAAGGTAGCTTTCAACACACAGATTCAGGATGGAAAGGGTAGGAGATACAATTAAACCTCTTCAGGGATACCCAGATTTGAAGACAGATAGCACACCCCCTCCTGTGAAAGTCCCATTTGTTGTTGGAATACTCTTATAGCTCCTGAATTCTCTTTGGAGGCAAAATCTGGGCCTTAGGTTTGTCAATGAGGGAAAGAACCAGACCCAGAGAGGCAGTAACTGATGGAGGACTGCCCCCAACCCTACAGCAGGTTAGGCAGCCCAAGGCAGTGTGTGGCCACTCCATCACCATATCCAAGGCTGACAATGAACCCAGTAATATAGCGGTAAGATGAGAAGCCAGTCCAGACAGGTCTCCATGGGAGTACTTCTATATTTATATTCAGAGCAGTTCAAAGAACATTTCAATTGCTGTTACTTTAGCAAACGTCTTTCATGCAAATTTTGATATTTTTCAATGAAGAAGCTCATCCGAATCAATGGAATGACTCCACCTCCCACATGAAGCACCCAGTGCCTTCCAGATGCGTACCTTGTACATGTTGCCTTCTTTGCATTTGAGGAATTTGTGAGTCCTGTGTCTTGATAAAAGGCTGGAATCCCAGGAGTGGACCCCAGGAAGACATTGTGTACTTTACATACTAGCCCATCAGTATACCTTGAATCTGAGGCTCTGCTGAGGCCCCAGCCCTAATTTCTCTACTTAAAGAGCAGTGAGTTTCAAGGTCTCAGGGTTCATGGGAGGCTAACACTAAAGGCCACACCAGCCAAAGCTCTGGGGTCTCCCACTTCAGAGAGCCCTGCTGTTAATAGACTTTGAATGGGGCACAGCCGGTGGCTCAGCCAGTTAAACATCTGACTTCGAATCAGGTCATGACTTCATGGTTTGTGGGTTTGACCCCCCACATTGGGCTGCACGCTGGCAGTGCGAGGCCTGCTGGGGATTCTCTCTGTCCCTCTCTCTCTACCTCTTGTTTGCATATGGTTGGTCTCTCTCTCAATCAATCAATCAATAAAATAATAGCCTTTGACCTCCTCAAATCAGCTGCTCCCCTTGAGGTCCAGCTTGGGGAGGCCATGCTGGGTGGTCATCTTCCTAGACATCTCCTCAACATCCTGATTTATGTTCACTTCTCCTGCCAGGGGTCTAGACCATGTTCCTTGTTCATCCCTGACTCACCCAGCAGGGGCCCTCAAAGGAAACGGGGGGGATGTTGTTGCACAGGACAGCTGGCAGGGACACAAGAGCCAAAAGCTGGTCTGCTTGGAGGGCATGGAAGTGGCCCAGTGTACCAGCCTGTCCTCCCAGTTACCCAGGTCCCAGGGCCTCGTTGGAGTTCCAGGAGCTCATGGGCCCCTATATCCCTGGCCTGAGTTGAAGCAGTCATTAATCACCTTTTAGGTCAAAGAGTTTCAGTCCTTCCAGTCAGTCCAGACACCAGGTCTGCCTCAGGGGCTGATTCTCAGTCTGATGCTACTCACGACTTTCAGGGGTCCCCATTCCATCCAGAGCAGAAGCCTAAACCTTACAGGGACCCCATTCACTCCTCTCACCCCATCTCCCCTCCTTTGTCCACTGGCCCCTTGCCACACAAGCTTCCTTGCTGTTTGTCCAGTCAACCAGACATCCCAGTTCAGGGATCGTGCTCTTCTCTCAAATACCCACTTAGCTGACTCTCCTCCCTGAAGTCCTCACTCACCTCACCTTCTCGATTCAGCCTGCACAACCCAGTTCCTCGTGTAGCCTGCATGGGTCTTCCCCAGCACTCCTGTGCCTCTTACTCTGTTCTCCTGTGTTCTTTTTCTTTCTTTTCTATGGCACTTACCATCTGCTAACATACTAAATAACAGACGCATTATGTCCTGTATACCTCTCTCCCCTCCCCTCCTGCCCTGGCTAGTGGAAGGTGAGTTCCAAGAGGGCAGGGGTTTTATCACTCTCTTCACTGGCATATCTCTAGTGCCTAAAATACGGACTAGTTTGTATTAGCTCTGTAAATAATTGCTCACTCAAGTTGAACAAATCTGTTGGTTTACCCCAAATCCCCTCAAAGACCCTCTAATGTTGCAAACTGAGGTCCGACTGACCTGCTTGGTATCCTACCAAGCCCTAGGCATTTCCCAGGGTCCATACACATATGGACACATTTTAGCCTCACAGCAAGCCTTTTCTCTTAATGATGAAAGAGTCTGCTTGAAGATCCCTCAGCTGCTAAGCATCATGGCCACAAACCAACCCCAGGCCCCCAAGATCACATGCACACTGTTAATTTAAGTCTTTCAGAAGTCAAAGTTCAGCCTTGTGTTCTCTTTGAATCTTTACTGATAAGACTCCAAACTGATAAGATTCAGTATCTTTCGAACCACTTCTCAAGTAAAAGGTAGGAGAAGGTTTATATCTAAAAAGAAGCACAAGAATCCAAGAAGTATACTTTACTATGAGTCAAAAGGAAAAAAAAAAAAAAAAGGCAAAATCCCGAGGCCAATTTCCTTTCCAGTCTACAGCGTGGCTTCCCCCTACAGTGGGTGCCTAATGAGGCATGGCTCTGGAAGACCAGGCGGTCAGACTGTTCACTCCATGGGTTTTACTCTGCCTTCCCCAGCTCAGGACTCCGTCATTGCCTTTGCAGCAAGCCCCCTCACAGGCGCCATGTGGAGTCGATGGAAGTGCCGTGCATGGAAGCCAGCCAGCCTTGTCTGACCCCAGCACCCACGTTCTCACAGCGCTGTCCACAGGCAGAGCCACAGAGCAGGAGGAACCGAGGTCCCTGTCTACCAGAGGTGTTCTGCATGATTCCCCAATGATCCCCGGCATCGCCTCTGAGGGAGTCTCACTTAGGTGGGACAGAAGGAGGAACTGGATAGAGTCGGCAGAGTTGTTGATGATAAGTTAGAACTCCTTGGGGACCACAGGTGCGGAGATGGATCTCACTGGCCTCCATGAAGGACTGGGATGGGAAGAAGGTGCTAGAATCAACGAGGAGCTAGGGCATCGCATCTATATCTTCATCTCTAGAGGGCATGGACTTTTTAGGGAGAAACCATGTTAGCCCACAGTTTGCACCCTCTGAATTCTGATATTCTGTGGGGGGAGAAGGTGTTGGATGGAACACCTGTCATGTGTCCCTGCAGAGATAATAAGCCTGGGGCCACCCCTCTGCCAGTGGGCACTTGGGGGAGGAAGAAGAGCTTGGTCCGGTATCAGGAGACCTGGGTTGCCCCTCAGGGGTGCCCCCTCGCCATCTGGCATCAATTCAGTGTCCAGCAGGAGACAGAAGGCATTGAAGCAGTGATGTACAAGGTTTTGGTGTTCTCTGCTGAGCTGTGGCCAGGCTGAAGGACAGCGACCCTGGTCCCTCCCTGTGATGGCCGAGTGAGGACATGGGCAGTTAGCACATGGCCCAGGAGTAGCCTGCAGATGGGGGAGGCGGTCCTAACTCCTGGCACCACCAGCGGTGTGGGAGGGAACCACATGCTGGAAACACCAGCCCCACCGGGTTGTAACAGCGGTGCCGTGCTCGGCACTGCCAGATGCTTCTCCAAAAAACTGTTCTGTCCACTCACGAGTCCTTGTTTTACAGATAAGAAAGCTCGAGACTGCCACTGCTTGTTCTAGACCGTATGTTCTTAACACAGTGTTACCACCCACAAGAGATGAAAATTGGCTCTTGCAGGGACCAGGATGCTCAAAAACCTTCCTCTTGTATTCAGATGCATAATAAAGCATACAGTACACAAGCAGCCATACAGATACGTAAAGAGTCCATATACAGCTATCCAGCGTACCTGTAGAGTTAAAACTTCATGAGGGAGATTGAGGGGGGAAATGACTAAATGGGCTTCTTAGGAGGTGATCATGGCAAGGGAAAAAGGGTTGAGAAACCCTGGTCTAGACCAGCACTGTCTAGCCACTAGTTATATGTGACTGTCGATCACCTGCAATGTGGCTAGTCTGGATGAAGATGCTGTGGGAAGTGTCAAATTACACGTACCAGATTTCAAACACTTAGGAGGAAAACCAGGATGTAAAATACCTCATTGATCATTTTGTGAGGATTATATGGTAAAACAATAACATTGTGAATATCGTGGGTGATCATTAAAAATTAATTCCATCAGTTTCTTTTATTTTTCACGTGGCTCCTAGAAAACCTAAAATTACAAATGTGGCTCACATTGTTTCTTTTTTTTTTAATTTTTTTTAAATTTTTTTAATTTTTTTATATTTATTTCCGAGACAGAGAGAGACAGAGCATGAGCAGGGGAGGGGCCAAGAGACGGGGAGACACAGAATGTGAGGCAGGCTCCAGGCTCCGAGCTGTCAGCACAGAGCCCGACTCGGGGCTCGAACTCACAGACCGCGAGATCGTGACCTGAGCCGAAGTCAGCCGCTCAACCGACTGAGCCACCCAGGCGCCCCTCACATCCTGTTTCTAGTGCTGCTGCAGACAACTTTCTGCCAGGATTTGTACCTGAGTTTTCTGACTCCCTCCCAGGCTGTCTTGTTATCCCACAGCTGGCTCCTCAGAGAAGATCCGCCTACTGTGTGACTTTAGGCATTCCCCTTAGCCTGTCTGAGCCTTGGTTTCTCCCGGGTGCTTTGAAAATGAAAAAGTTCCCTCCAGCTGTGAGGTTCCACTGTGGACCCAGCTGAGGGCCTGGGGTCACCACAGGTAGGAGGGTGTGGGCTCCCTGATGACCTGTTTCACCAGAAATGACACCACCCTAAATAGCAGTGCTTCCTGCTGTGCGTCTGCTTCTGGGAAAAAACCACATGGGCAAGATTAGAAGAAGGGAAAGCTTCCAACCCAAGACCAGCAAAGAAAGGCTTAGAATAAATGACCATTTTACCCAAGAAGGGAGAACCAAAAAACAAAAGCTTCCATTTCTTGTGAGCAGGAGGAGACAGAACCAAAAAGGCTTTCACAAAACCTTCCCCTGCCAATAGGGACTCATAAAACATTTTGCATACGTGCTCTCTTGGAGTGGATTGATGTTCAGGTCTCCAATATGCCCACCCTTGTATTCCTTTCCTAATGCCTAACTTGAGGGGGAGGGGGGAATAAAATCAATTCTATTTTAGTTTCATGAGGAAGATGCCCAATGAGAGGAAAATGCAGTAGCGTGAAACTTGAGCCTTCAGCCCCCTGCTGCCCCAGAATGTGTTATGTGATCAGTGAAGCTGTTCTCAGAAAGCCCTCTGGAATCTACCCCTGCCTCAGCCTTCTGAGGGGGAGGCAGGAAGCTCCAGATGGGAAGGAGAGACCCTCTGGGGCGCTCTGGAATTGCAGTCTGGCGGCAGGTCCCCTGTCACCCTGCCCCCCCTGCCCCCCCCCCCCCCCCCCCCCGTTCTCCAAATTCATTCCACCCCAGTCCTCCTGGACTTTGGTTTCCATAATTCCTAGCTCTCTAACCTGAGCTCTCCCCATACCTCCACATTCCAGCCATGCCCTCTCACTTCAGCTAAACCTTCAGCAAACAGGTTCCCACAGTAGACTTTCTGGTGTCCCAGCGCCTGGAAACAAGACTGGCCCCTCTTCATGAGGACAGTAGAGCCCTGAGGCGAAGCAGCTGGAGTCTAGACCCACACTGCCTGGGTTCCAAGCCTGCTCTGCCTCTCACTAGCTTTGAGAACCCTGGAAAGCGACTTCTTCTCCTTAAGCGTCAATTTCCTCATCTGTAAAATGGGGCTCATAATGGCACTGGCCCTCCTAAACTTGTGATGATTTAAGTGTGTAATGTGTGGAAAGTGGTTGGCATGGCTCCTGGCAGATGTTGAGTGGCAATAAATATTAACTCCTATCATTATTATTATTGTAATGAATTTCTACAAGAAATTTCTACAACCCTCTGGGAGGCAGAGGGTTGAGCCTTCTGACCTGTGGTTCCCACAATTCCAGATTAGCCAATCAATGTGTTGTGCACATTTTGGGCGAAAATACCACACTGGAGGTATGCCTTTCTCTATGTCGTCTTATCAGGAGGCATCCAACGTCCATATTTCTCATTACCGGAGTTGCTAACTTTGATCATGTGGTTAGGAAAGTAGCATGCATTTATTGTGTTTCCTTTTTCGGGATATAAAAGTGAATAAAATGTTACCCATGCTCCCAAGAAACTCTCAAGTCTGATGGACACATGGTGTCCTAGCTACTATTGGCTATAACACACCATGCCAGAATTTAGTGGCGGAGAGCAACAACTTTATTCTGCTCACAGATTCTGGGGGTCCGGAATTCAAAAGGGCATGACAGAGATGGCTTGTCTCAGCCCCATGATGTCTAGGGACTCGACCAAGACTCAAATGACAAGGGTGACCAGACAGAGAAGTGGAATCCACTGAAGGCTTGCTCACTTACCAGTCTGGTGCCGAGATAGCCTGGATTCAGCATCTACACACAGCCCCTTTCTGTGCCCAACACGTCCTCACTGCTTGGCCACCTCTGATACGGCAGCTTAGATGCTATAGACCTAAGTGTCCTCCTGTGGACAGGTCAGAAGCTGCATTCATTGCCTTTATGACCCAGCCTCTGGAGTCACACAGCATCCTTTCCCCTACATCCTATTTGTGAAATCATTCACAAGTGGTCCCAGACTCAAGAAGCGGGACATAAGCCCCATGTCTTGAGGGGATGAGTGTCAAAGCATGCTGGCCATTTTTAAAAATCCACCAAAACATGGGAAAGCACTGAAGGATCTTTCTACTTATACAGGTTTGGCAACTCAGCCCCAAGAGGGCAAGAGTTTCACCAACTTGGGCCTCTTAATTACCAAACATGTAATTTAATTGAGGGCCAACTATGTACCAGACAGGTATGGACCCAGCTGCCAGGGATGTTCACCAAGCCCCTCCATGGGGTGGCAGGCCCACACAGACCCACCACAAAGCCTTGTGGTCTCACCGTTGCACAGGCATTTCCCCCCTCTGGCAACTGGTCACACATGGACATGCACAGAGGGCCCAAGACTCAAGGTGCAGGGCAGAGTGAAAAATGCTGGACTTTGGCATCACAATGACTTCAGTTCAAACTCAACTGTACCACATTCTGTGTTTGTTACATTTCCATCCTTAATCCTCATTTATTCAGTAAACCTCATTGACTCCTGTCCTGCGCCAAGCTGGGTGCTGGCCATCACAGCAGTAAACGAATAGAAACCAGACCTTGTCCTCCGTGAAGGATTCCCCCCGCCCCCCCAGGCTGTCTCTGCCAGCAAGGCCTGTGGGTGGCACTGTAAGCTTCCAGGGAGCAGGGTCAAGGGATTATTCAACTTCTCTCACATCTCTGCGCCCAAAGCCAACTGGAGAGGAATTGGTCACGCAATTTAGCAACTTAACCAGGTTAAACTCAGCAGAACGGAAATCAGCTGAGTGTGAAGTTGGAAGGCGAGCGGCTTACATTTAGAAACCCAAGAAGTATTGCAATGCAGACTAGAAGCAACTGGGAATATCACTAGACAGACTCATTAAGCAAGAAGGTTTCTGTGAAAATGACAAAATCATAGCACCCAGGGCACCCCAGCATGAGATTAAAAGCTGAAAGCAAGTTCAAGCTTCCTATTATTAAGCTGCATTATGACAGTTTAGGAAGAAAGATTTTAGAGCCATCAGAGTTTCTGGTGGCTCTGTTATGGGAATCTGACTGTGTCTTTGAAATTCAGAGCAGTTTGACAGAGTTGAAATGATCAGAATATCCCTCCCTTGTGAGGACCCTGAGGAGCGGAGAGGCAGACACTGAGAGTAGCCCAGGGATAAGGATTAGAGGGGCTATGGGGTGGGGGGCATGTATTGACAGGAACACACCCACCAACAGTCTGTCCAGGAGCTGAAGGGCAAGGTGTTGATTTAGGGAAGGGAGTGAGGTGCCCAAGGTAAGCACTCAATAAATGTTAGTTCCTGTTATTACCACCTGCTGACCAAACTTTGCAGGTTGGGTTGCTGGGTGGTGAATATTAATGACCCTGGGCCAACTGGATTCTGAGCTTGCTTTCTCCTAGTGTTTGATCCCAGAGCCACCAGGAAACCAGCCAAAGTCAGTGAACGGGATATTGATTGGAAATCAGCAAAAGCCATGTTGGGCAAACAAGCCAGCTTCCTTCTACAACACCTCTTTGATCCTTGGCAACCGAGGGTGTGCACACACGTCTGGAACGAGCTCCCTGCAGGGCGGCCGCAGGACTGACTGACCCGGCCATTGTAGGCACCGTGCCTTGTGCTGGCAGCTCCAGGGAAGGAGCTCAGTCCAGGCAGGTGCTGGCACAGCAGACCAAACCCACAGCCTGGGCCTCTGACCCTGGGAACCACAGAAGGCTGGCAAGCCCTGGCAAGTGTTAGCAGAGCGCTTTGGCAGGTGAGGTTACAAAATAGATCCTAGGCACTCAACTCTCAGTAAGTGGTGGTTTGGGGTTTCAGCATAGGTTCTGCGAGACAGAAATCCAGTGGTCTTCCCTCCCCCACTCTTCCCGTTCCTGAATGTCGGCAGCCTCAGAAGGACCAGGCCAGGGGACATTCACAGATCTTCCCATTGGTGTTCAGCCTTAGAAGTCTCATCACCTTCAGGCCTGGTGCCAGTGTTGGCTCCTCCTTACTCGCACATTTGTGGGGATCTTCACCAGCCAGACATTCTGATCAGTAGGTCTGGGATAGGCCCATGAATCTGCATCTCTAACAAGCTCCTAGGTGATGCTGATCTTATCTTGCCTATGGACCACAATTTCAGTAGCACTGTTCTTACACTAGGGTATGACCTTGTATCTCTCTTAATAGCCTACCATCTCCTTTAATGGCTCTCTGTTACCCTCAAGGTAAAATTGAAGCACTTAAGTATTCCCAAAAAGCCTTCCATGACCAACCTCAAAGCAGGACTGTCACGTTCTGTTGCATAGTTCGTGTACTGCACAAAGACACACCACCAAGAGGGTGAAATCCACTAAGCACCAAAAAGCACTGGGCTGTATTTGCCCGTAGGACTATGATTAGGCATTAAGAAAGGTATATCTTTTTCTTGTCACTGAGGCACCCTCAGCTCACTGATGTATGGGGGGGGGGGGGAGGGAGGCTGGGATGGAGAGGGCCTACATCTGCCTGGAGAGGTGCCTTTTCCTAGTTTGCACAGAAGCACTGCACAGGCCGGCAGCCATCCTCCCAAGAGCATCTCTGCAGCTTCCACTTCCTCCACTGTCCTCTGTCTCCCAGCTTCTCTCACTCCTTTACCTGGTTAACACCTTCACACTCTGTGGGGAAGACTTTGTGGCCCCGGAAACCTTCTCTGTCACGAGAAGCACCGTCCCTTCCTTCAGAGCAGTATTCCTCCTGTGCCTTTGCCACTCCTTCCTGTGGGTGTGCCTATCTCCCTGACCGGACTGTAAGCTTCCGAAGGCTCCCCACGGCTCAGCATGGGCCCCAGGCAAGAGCTCAGTGAATATCTGTTGTAGATTCTATTCTGCAGCCACGAAGACCTCACCGGTGCCAAAACCCAGCCTGCCACTTTTTGTTGTTGTTCCTTAAACATTTTATTTTGAAATAATTCTAAATTTACAGAGAAGTTGCAAAAATAGTGCAGAAAAAAAATAGTGCACAACTTCCCTGAATGTTCATGTTTACGTAGTCATGGTACAGTTATCCACTCTGAGAATTCATATCAGTGCTTTACTGCTGACTAGCGTGCAGACTTTTTTCTCAGATTTCCCGAGTTTTTCCACAGGTGTCCTTTTTTCCCTTCTAGGTTCCCATATAGCATTTAGATGTCACGTCTCCTCCTCCTCCTCCTCCTCCTCCTCCTCCTCCTCCTCCTCCTCCTCCTCCTCCTCCTCCTCCTCCTCCTCCACTCTGTGATAGCATCTCAGTCTTTTCTTGTCTTGATGACCTTGACAGTTTTTAAGAATCCTGACCAGTATTGACTCTGGGTGTGTCTGGTCTTTTTTGTTGTGGTTGTTGTTGTGGTTGTTTTATTGATGGGCTGAGATTCTGGGGCAAAAGCCCACAGTGGGTGTGCACCCTTCTCATCACATCATATGAGGGGGCTCTTGAGCTCAAAATGACTTTTCATTGGTATTGTTGACCTTGATCACTTGGTTAAGGTGGTGTCAGCTGGGTCTCTCCTCTTTAAGCTAGTTTTTTTTCCCCTTTTATCCTAGGTCTATTTAAAGTGAGTCGCTAGGGGGAGGGCACCTGGGTGGCTGCGTCAGTTAAGCATCTGACTCTTGACTTCAACTCAGGTTATGATCTCACAGTTCATGGGTTCGAGCCCCACATTGGGCTCCGCAGTAACAGTGAGGAGCCTGCTTGGGGTTCTCTCCCTCCCTCTCTGTCCCTCTCCACTCTCAAAAATAGATAAATATTTAAAAATAAGTAAAGTAAGTCACTAGGTCCATCCTCAACCAGAGAGGAATTAGGCTCCCCTTCCTAGGGGGGGAGAGGTGCCAAAGAATTTTTTCTGCTGCTGAAGCCACAACAGCAGCTAGTAACTCTGGGGGAGATGAAGCTGTGCAAACATTTTATTCCTCCTCAGCGTGGTCCACCAGCTCCAGCATTCACCCACAACCCTGCCTGCAGCCGTTACCACTGTAGTGCTCCCGTGGTCGGTTTCCTTCCTTCAAGCATGCCATGTGAGGGCACGTTTCCTTGGCACAGGCCACAGTGTGTAATTCTTCTGCTTAATCCCCTTTATGGTGAAGGGTCCATTTCTACCACTCTCATCCCTGGCTGCCCAATCAAATCTCCTGGAGAAATTGAAAACGGTACCAATGTCAAGGCCTTTGTACCCAGAGAGTTCGATTCGCTTAGTTCAGGGTAGGGTGCAGGCATTGATATACTGTTTAAAAGGTCTCCAGGGCATTCTGTGCTTTGGAGTCTGGGCTGAGGAACATGGGCCCAACCCAACACTGTGGCAGCTTCTCTGGATGACTGTCCTCACTCTCTATGGCAGAACTGGTCACTCCCAGATCTGTGCTCCTCCAGGACTCAGTTTCCTGCAATATCCATTAATGCCTCCACTTGTCCCCAAAGTCAGGAACTGGGTCTTCTTCACCGATGTTTTTTCCAGAGCCCATAGCACAGAGTAGGTTCTCGGTGAGCATTTGTTGATTGAGAAAATGACCCCGTTTCAACAGAGGCAAAAGCAGTAGCTGTCTGTGCACAAAAGTGGCAAACCCATGCGTTCTTTTGCTGGCTCAACAGTGTTAGAAACACCGGGAGCAGCAGTATTTGTGTCATTCGCTATCATTTCTCTGCTGTTGTTACAGTCCTCCGCTCTCAAGGAAAAACAAGGGCCCCATGGCCAAGAAGTCACTGGCATGTGCATTTCAGCCATCTGTGCATTCACGCTGTTGCAGAAGGAACATGTTTGCATTTTATTTTTTAATTTTCAGGAAACCAAGAGACAGCATTAGCACTTCTAACAAGAAGAGATTACCTTGAATAGATCTCTTTTTGTATGTTTACCTTGGAGGTCACCAAGATGGCTAAGACCATGCCTGTAACACTTTTATAGTGGGTCCAAAAAAGGACAAAATATTTTAACCATTGTTTTTTTTTTTTTTAGTTTAAAGAAAAATAAAGTTAATGTAACTGTTTTTAAAATGAACTGACCGTGTTGGTAGCCTTGTTAAGACTTGACTAGGTTGAGACCTCCAGGGTATGGGCTGGAAGCCATTGGGGGAAAGTCGGGAGTAGATGGGATGCATAACTTCAGGGTGCTGACATCCCCCTCCCCCAAGGGGCTTAAGATGAAGACAGCATGGGCATAGCACGAAGGTGCTAAGCTATAGAGGATGCTTCTGGAGCATCAAGCTGTAGGAGGGCTTGTCTTGATGCAATTTATACTACCCCCCACTGCCAGCTGATGCTGTTAGGGGTTTCCTCCACTTGGGGTCATCTGTTGTTGAGTGAGCTCTTTGAACAGCCCTCTGGTCCTCCCAGGGCATCTCGAGGTATTCTAGTAGACTTACCCAAGTTCTTGCCGCATCATGGCACCCACATTCACACACGAGCTGAGAGATAAGACCAAGGTGAAGTAGAGGCAGCAGAGAATGCTTCATGGTTCCCATCTGTCCTTCCAGCATACCACCTGATGGCACACATCACTTCCCTCATGCCAGCTTTGACTTTACACCTCTCTTGGCCTCGGTTTCCACAGCTAAGAAATGGGAATGACCATAAAGAGCCCACATCTTCTTTTTGAGGATTAAATGAGCCGGTGTTTGTGCGAGGCCCCCTCACAGTGCCTGGCACAGAGTGAGTGCCCCCAAGTTGTGTTTTTGTCACGATTGCATCTTCTGATGCAATCCTCCCTCCCTCCCCCGCTTCTGCATTCTGGCCACTTCCTTCATCCCTACTTTATCTCCTATCTTCCCTCAACCCTCATGTAGCATCTCATTCTCAGGACGAGAATCTTGTCAGCTCTGCCATCTGAACTCACCCCGTGCTCAGCCAGTGCCCGGAGCTTGGCACAGCCCCGTCTCAGTGTGAGTAAGAAACAGGCCCTTCCTGATGGGGCTCTTTGAGGAAAATCTTTGCTTCTGTTCCTCCTGCCTCTCTTGCCCCATCCTCTGTAGCCCAGGGTAGAAGGGCTGCTTGTTCCTCTGGTGTGCTGCAGCCAGAGCCTTGATGCAAAGGCAAGAGAAGTCATTCGTGGACCCCCTGGAGCCTTACTTCTGAGCAGAGGGGCTGCTTTCCGGGAGTAAAGAAGCAGGGGTCGCTCTGCAATATAAAACAGAAACTGAAGTTAAGATTATGATTTAACCCTTGAAGAACCCCTAGCCTCAGGGAAGTTAAGCAAATTGCTCAAGCCACCCAGCTAGTTTGATCATTCATTCATGTGTGCAAGGGGAGGAAGTGTGGAACAAAATCTGCCTCAGATCCTTGCCATTTTGGAGCTTAGAGTCTACTACAGGGTTCAGCAGACTCTTTCTATAAAGCACCAGAGAGTGAATATTTTAGAGAGCGTGAGCCATAGGCCCTCTGCCACAACGACTCAAGTCCCACCCTGGTAGTGGATAAGCAGCTGGAGGTGATACATAAACGAGTGGTGTGGCTGTGCTCCAGTCCACTTTTACTTACCGAAACTGATGATGAGACCCATTTGGCTTTCTGGCTTTACTTTTTCAACTCTTGGGCTAGTGAAACATTGAGTGAAACAATTGCATGGTTAAGTGTAAAATTAGTTGTTCAAAGGAGAGAGATGTTATTTGGGGGAACATAAAGTAGGTGGACTGGAGAGTCAGAGGAGGCACTCATGAAAAGTGACATTTGTGGGGGGAGGGTGCCTTTTATTTATTTATTTTCTAATTTCAGTAGAGTTAACATGCAGTATTATATGTTATGGTATTATAGGTTCAGCTGTACAATGTAGTTATTCAGCAATTCTTTTTTTTTAATGTTTATTTATTTCAGAGAGGGAGAGAGACAGAGTACAAGCAGGAGTGGGGCAGAGAGCGAGGGAGACAGAATCCAAAGCAGACTCTAGGCTCTGAGCTGTCAGCATAGAGCGCAATGTGGGGCTTGAACTCATGGACCATGAATCATGACCTGAGCCGAAGTTATATACTTAACCAACTGAGCCACCCAGATGCCCCAGTTATTCAGCAGTTCTATACATTACTCAGTGCTTATCATGATAAATATACTCATAATCCCCTTCACCTGTTTCATCCATTCCCCCACCCTCACCCCTCTGGTAACCATGTTTGTTAAAACATCATTTTAAGTGTGATGTAAGGATAAGGAGTCATTAATTGGGTGAAAGGGAGGCATGGGAAGAGAAAAAGTGTTCTGAGCTGACAGAATAGCTGGTGCAAGGGTCCTGTGGCCAAAGAGACTGCAGCTCTTTTCAGATATTGAAATAGAGTCTTGGAATGCAGGAGGGAGGGGAGGGGAGGCGAGGCCAGCTCATGCAGAGAGCTGATGAAAACCACAGCATAAGGACTTGCTCTTAATCCCAAGAGGAATGGGGGACCACTGCTTTTCTGATACTAAGGGGTAATGTGACTGGATTCTCCTTACAAAGCCCTCATTCTGGCTTCTGGCCAGGAATCTCACTGACAGCAATCAAAAGAGACTCAGGTTGACAGACAGCTCAGCACCCTTTCCCCCACAAACTTTTTATTTTATGTTTGCCGTTCTAACAAATCTTGCGCTTCCTCCGCTTCCAAAGATTCACGTTACGTTATACATTTTACGGCCACAAGCTCCATCCCATTCGATTTTTCTCACCTTCTGGCTTTCCTTACCCAGTCCATCCCCCCACTAACTTCGTAAAACTTGCAAGTTAAATTTTTCAGAGACTGTTTCTGACAAAGCAGTGGGAATTAGATTTGGTGAAGCCCTTCATAAAAAATTGAAGGCACGCTATATTAACATACATTGATTTATTCATAGTGTTTCATTACAAGTAAGTGAGGATCCTGTAATACCAGGAAAGGTTAGGAGAGCAGGGGAGCGCGGTATATTATATTGACAGCTCGGTGGAAATTGAGTCGCTTTTGGATTGAATTTGGAGTGCAGAAAAGGAATTGGCTAGTAAATAAGGCATGAGTTTTACCTCCCAGTGTCTGTATATCAGTGTGGTTGCCACCAGCCCAGGCAGGGGGACGGGGACAGAATTTCAAAAGGATGCGTGAGCACTGGTAACCTGAGCTTGGCTGCCACCCGTCAGAGCTCTCTGGGGGTGTCTGTTCTTGTGTCACCAGGAAACCTGAATCCAGCTGCACACTGGGGACTCAGCTCCCCCATTTGCTTGGCTCACCACTGCCGGTCACACTGGGTTTTCCTCAGTTCTCCCAAGACTGTTCCTACCCCGGGCCTTTGCCCCAGTGGTTCCGTCTGCCGAGACCCTAGAATGTTTCACTGCTGCTCTGACTCTGTGTTATCCTCTGCCATCAGCTCACTTCTCCCCTGAGATACCTCCCTGAGCACACTGTCTTAGTTTGGTGACCCTGAGACACCGAGAGGTGGGAGTGGGGAAGGGAAAGGAAGGGACGGTAGCCAGTGATGGATGTGTTTCCCAGCCAGCTATGTTGGAGGCAGTCGGAGCGGAATCCCTCCAGGAAGTCCCCTGGGATGCTGCAGGAGTGTCACATGGGAGGAGCCCAAGGACCATGTGCATCAACTACCATCATTCTAGCAGCTGGGGGCGCCAATTACCCAGCGCAGGCGAGTGCCCCCCTCCCCCCCCCCAAGAACAGGCCCCAAGCACAGAGAGGCAGATGGTTGCCTTGTTTCTCTCTGAGAAGCGGAGCAGGTGGGGGTGACCAGAGGGAAAGCTGGGGACAGGTTCACTGAGGACCTGCAGGACAGGTATTCCTGCCCAGGCTTTGCTTGCAAGGTGCCCAAATCCTTCAGCTCAGTGTGGTTTTCCTCTGGGCCTTGCTCTGCTCCGAGGAGTCTGGTCTGTCTTCTCCTCGGCATGTGGCGTCAATTGCTACTGCTTGACAGAGAGAGAAGTTACCTCTTTCTCTAAAACGCGTGGCGCCCTTGTCAGAAAAAATAAGCAAACGGCTTGTTTTTGATGTAAAGTTGGTGTGTTCCTGTTTCTGTCTGGGTTTGGCCTTCCTGGCACATAGAAGACATTCTTGACCGAAGACAAAGTGATAGAAGGTGTGTGTGTAGTTGACCTACATTGCTCAGAAAGGAAGACACCTGGGCACGGGCTCAAGCTTGTGCTCACATCGGCTGTGTATGCACCAGTTGTGCAGTGCAGGCCCCAGGGTGCAGGTGTATGCAGGACACGTTTGTGAAGGAACAAGTGAATCAATGAATGAACACATCCTTTAGTTAATGCGATGTTGTCTCCGGGCCGGGCAGCAACTTCTAGAGTGAGGAGCACAGCTTTTAGATCCAACAGACCTGGGTTTAGTCGTGTGTCAAGGGTAGAACCCTGAACAACCATGAGAATGCATGGCCTAGAGCTACACATGACAGCCCGCACGCCTCTCACAACCACAATGTGGAGCGAAAGAAGGCGGACATGGAATACGCCCTGTATGCTTCCACGGATAGAAAGTACAAGACCAGGCAACACTAGTCTGTGCTGCGTGTAAGTCAGGATAGAGGTTATCCTTGCTGAAGGGTGGTGGGGAGGGATTGGAAGGGGGCACGCAGGCTACATCTTGGTTCTGGTAATGTTCTTTCAGCCGGGTGCTGGTGATACGCGTGTGTCCGGTTAATAAAAATTCATTGAAGTGTTTAGTTTCTGTATGTATGTTATACTCTAATTAAAGACATTTTTTTAATGTTTATTTTTCTTTTTGAGAGACAGTGTGCAAGCAGGGGAGGGGCAGAGGGAGAGGCAGACAGAATCCAAGTCAGGCTCCAGGCTCTGAGCTGTCAGCACAGAGCCCAATGCAGGGCTCGAACTCACAAACCGTGAGATCATGACCTGAGTCAAAGTCCGAGGCTTAACCGACCGAGCCACTCAGCGACCCCTAATAAGACATGTTTAATAGGACAAACTAGATGAAACAAATAAACATACAATCCTGTGTTTGTCACTTTAACAACTGTGTGACCTGCAAATGTGGCACTCAAAAGTGTGATCTATGGGGGCTGGTGCTGGGATGCCAATGGTTTTTGTTACTCTCACAGCAGGGTAAGTGCAGAAATAGAGAGTGAGCACTTAGAAGCTCTCATGGTCCCTTGACATTGCCACAGCCCCCCGTGTGGGAGGAGTGGGCGTGTCTGGTTACACAGAGTGCAGACCGGTGTGGCTATTACCAGACTCACATGATGAGTCCCACGCGATGGGGTCTGCAGATTATTATGGGTCAGCAGTGGATTGGGAAACACAAAACTGGGCCTTCACCACAGAAAGTTTGGAAAGTGCTGACTTAATGCAGGTTACTTTCAGTTGAGTCTCCATTTCTCCAACATTTAAATGAGATAAATATCCTGATGCCCCGAGGTTTAGGGAAGAGGAACAAGATACCGCGTGAGAAAGCAGCAGAGAGCACCATGGGGAGGAAGGGGCGAGGAAGCTGCATTCTTAAGTGGCCTTCCAAGCCATTCTTGTCAGACGTCACACGTAAACACTGCTCTACAGCTGTGCTGTCCAATGTGGCAGCCGCTGGCCACATGGGGCTACAGAGCTTTTGAAACTTGGCTAGTCCAAATGGAGATGTGCCATAAGGACAGACTACGTACTAGATTTCTAAGACTTAATATGCATAATAGAATCTAAAATATCACATTAAATGTTTATGTTGATTACAGGTTGAAATGCTAATATTCTGCATATATCGGGTTCAACAAAATGTGAAAATTAATTTTACTTTCTTTTTTTACTTTCTTTTCATGTGCCCACTAGATGATTGAAAAGCGTAGGTGTTAGGTGTGGCTCACATTCTATTTCTGTTGGGCAGCAGCACTCTGGCGCATGTCCACAGTGCTCTTGCGAGGCTGGGACCATCTGTAAGGTGGACGATCCCAGCGGAACTTGCTGTTCAAACTTACATGCCTCCTTCTCCTTTGCTCTCCTGACATTCCCCTGGATGAGCTCCATCTAGCTTCCCGCGCGAGGTATTTATTTGTTTGTTTGCTGGCTTGTTGTACAGATCAACTACAAGGCTGTTGGCTCGCTGGACCCGAGTGCCGACCTCTCCAGCCAGCGGGGGAAAGTGTTCAAGCTCCGGAATGAAACCCACCACCTCTTTGTGGGTCTGTACCCGGGGACCACCTACTCCTTCACCATCAAGGCCAGCACAGCAAAAGGCTTTGGGCCCCCTGTCACCACTAGGATTGCCACCAAAATTTCAGGTATGTGTCTTAGAAAGGGGAAAGGAAGAAGGGTGGTCTGTTTTTTCCCCATTCATAATTTTCCTGGGAGTGAAAAAGGGCAGAGCCAGCTGTCACCTCATGGTATTGGAGCAAGTAAGAGGATGCATCCCCTGGCGTGTATCACTGTAGTTCGTGAAGAAACCAAATCCACAAACCTCCTAAAGTGTAAAAAACATACTAATTAGACTAGACCAGAGGGAACACTAAGTGATTCACCAAATAATTTATCATACAATTGCATTAAATAGGACGTCTTCTTCCCATACAAATTCGTTTGTAAAAATATGATTTCTTTTCAAGAATATTCCTTTTGGCAGTACAGGGCACAGCCATAGGTTCTCATGAAATGTTGGATGGATGGATGGATGGATGGATGGATGGATGGATGAATGAATGTTACAATGCCATGGATGTCTGAGATTTCACCCGCCTGGTCACCAGTAGGGTCCCCTCCACCGCCACTCAGATCCCGTTTTACAATTTACAAGTTTTGCAAATACCTCTGGCATGCATGCATATGTATTTTGCATAGACACCCACAGTGGTTTTTGCAACTTAATGTTTTCACTTATCTTTATACCATAAGCATCTAACATGTTGGTACATTGCTTTCATGATAATGTTCTGTCAAGCGGATGGACGTAATTTAATTAAACATTCCCCTGTGGTTGCATGTTTTTAGAAAATAACTCTTCAGTAAACATGTTACAGAATGCAGTTTAATTCCTTGGTTTGGATTATAACTTTAGGATTAAATTCCAGAAATTGAAATACTGAATTAAAAGGGCTATGGGTTTTAATAGCTCATCATACAGATGGCTAGATTAGCTTCCCAAGGGATTAGATTACGTTGTCTTCCCATCAGTCGGGGATAAGAGAAGGGAGGGTCTCGTGAAAAAGAGAGAGAGAAAAGATAAGAGGAACTAGTTCATCACTGCTGTAATTTGCATTTCAGATGTGTTTAAGGAGGTCGACTCTGCTTTTACATCTTTGTTAAGTACTTACCCTTCCTGCATTCATCTGTTTGTGGTGTGGAACTCTTTGATTGCTGAGGGCCAGTGGCCACATCACTGCCATCCTTCCCCTCTATCTTCTGCACCTTGAAGGGACCCACAGGCAGGTTGGAAGGAGAACTGTGCTGAAAACCTGGGATGCCATGTGACTCTCGCCCAGCCCTTTCCCAGTGTCCTCCTTCTGGCCATCCTGGGTGTCTTTAGGAATGGCAGCAGGGGAGGTAGTTAGCAGGAGTTCTGTGCTGAGTGCCCTCCTCTCTCTGTCCAGCTCCATCGATGCCGGAATATGACACAGACACCCCGCTGAATGAAACGGACACGACCATCACGGTGATGCTGAAGCCTGCTCAGTCACGGGGAGCCCCTGTCAGGTGAGGAGGGTTCTTCTCCTGGACTTCGTGCTTTTTCTTCTCTGCACCGTGCAGTGCCCATGAACAGGACTGGCTAGAAGTGAGGCTTCTGGAAAATGAGAATCAGCAGCCCCAAACTCAGTTCAGGGGGTGCCACTGGGCCAAGAGTCTCTCCCCCAGCAGTGAGGAATTAGGATGGGTTCAGAGGGAACATGCTGATGGGGACATGAGGAGGGCTGAGAGAGAACTTCCTGGAACACACCTATGATCAGTTTATTTAGTGCGGTTGGAGGCCTGGAAACAGAATCTCCTGGAAGGATATCCTTTCCATATATGACTGCCATAACAGACACATGGGCCGACTTGCTGAATTCTACAAACAAACTAATCATGTAAATGGGACAAGACCTCCGGGCTGGTCCAGTTAGGGCCTTGGGGTACTAGAGTCCCTCAGGAGGACTTGCAAGGTCATACTGCTGACTTTCACAAGAGGTTGTTGGAGTTGAGGAGCATACTTCTGGCCAAGGCAGTGCAAGTAGTTCAGTAGCTAAGCTGAGCCAGTGCAAGTCCCCAGGCTCACGGTTGCCAGGAAGGTGGGCATCTCTTGGAAACAACTGCACTCTGCACAAGGGCAGTGGCTTTCAAATTGGCTCAGTTCGGTTAAACAAGCATGCATTGAGTATCTTATCTACCAGGAATGGTGGGGCACAAGGGATCCAAATGATTCATTTATTCGTCCATTCCTTCAACAAACACCTGTTGAGCAAGTTGCTCAGGGCCAGGCACTGTTTAACCGCTTGGGAGATAGCAGCAAACTAGCTGTGAATAAGTCATTTCCTAAAGAAAGTTAAACTTCAGTTGGGAAACAAGAAACATGAAAACATAATTGCAATACAGTGTATGCTTATAGAGAAGAAATTCCCAGCTGACATTCTCAGGTGACACCGAGCTGTCTCTTAAATGTGATATAAGATGTTGCCAAGGCTGTAAGAGGGTCGAGCATTAGGAAGGCATGAAGGAGAGAAGCAGCCTGATGCATGGGTAGTAGTTAATCCAAGGCTCTGGAATTTACTTTAGCATGAAGGTCAAGGCAGGAGTGGTCGGGTGAGAATGGGGGCCATGTTTGAGAATCTCCAGTTTGTTTGAGGGGTCACAGGAAGCCACTGGATAGCCACATGCAATATCACTCTTGTGACACCAGAGGCTGGGAGACCAGCCAGGATGGAGGCAACTAAGATGGTCTAGTTATCTGTTTTCCAAACCGGATCCAGCTCTACCCAGAAATTGTAGGTGGCGGAGCAAATGAAATCAACTGCAGCAATTTGGAAGTTCTCATCTCTTCTAAAGATTTTGGACTGTGTTCTACCCTAAGTCAGGTGAATCCTTCAGGCCTTGCAGTGGGTGTGCGTGGTGTTTGTGGAGCACCTGGCTATAGAACTCTCGCCTTATGTTCTCCACATATGTTCCAGGACTGTCCTACCTGTGATGAGCCAAAACAGGTGGTGGCTCTTATGTCATATGAATAATTACTTGAGTTACTGCTTTTCTTCCTGTTACTCTCATGCAACATTTTCATTTGATTCTCTCTGTACATGGATTTCACTCTCTTACACATTCTCTAAGTGATGATCCTCATTTTCACATGAAGAAATTGAGGCTCAGAAGTGCCCAAGGGCACACAAAAAAGGAGGAAAGCTGAACTTGAGTGCAGGGCCTACAGGTGCCAAATCATGTGTTCCGTTCAGGTCACCAGTGCCTCGCTCCCTTTCCCAGCTCTTACCTCTCATACAGCAGCATCAGTCACCATTTCAAAATCTTAGAAAGCTTCTAAGATGATGAAAGTATGGTCCAGAAAAAAGCAACAGCTTGCCCCACTTTACACAGCAAGTTAGCTGCTGACCCAGGTGCATAGGTCAGATCTGACCAAAAGCCCACGACCTTTATATTGCAGACCCAGGTACTCCCTTTCATTACTTCAAGGCTACAAATCAGCAAGGGGACTTCATCACTTGGAATCCCACTGTGGCTTCCCAGCAGGTACAGATTCCATGTAGCTCACTGTAGTGTGCTGGCTGCTGGGTGGGGCGATGGAGAGGACCTGACTTCGGTGGCAGCGGACCAGCAGTGGATTGAAATCCCGCTCTGACACTACTGTGTGACTTTGGGCGAGTTACTTAATCCCCCCGACTCTCAGTTTTCCTTATCTGGAAAGCATGGATGGTAGCTATTTTGCAGAGGCTTAGCACAAAATACGGAAGTACCCAAAGCAGAGCAGACCTTCGAGAGTTATTTGTTAGCTTTGCTTCTTCTCTGTGGCACTTAGGAGGTTCTTTCAAAACAGTGTTTGAAAATCTACCCTCTCTGTAGGGTCACAGTGTTCTCCACTTCCTTCCTGTTCAAATTTCCAAAGCCTTTTGAAACCCTAATTCCATGATGGGGAAGGAAGGACTGTTGCTTTTTACTTAGGAGCCCCTAACTACTTTCCAGCACAAAGTCTCAGAAAAACTTCTTTTTAAAGAAAAAAATTTTACTAAGAAAGAAGCAATCTTGGTTTTGCCCAGTGGCAGGATAAAGTTAATTCTTCTACAGAGGATTCAGGGTCCCATCCTCAAGATGAATCAGATTATATGTCTGTGAACCCCTGAAAACTCATCAAAGCCAGCTGAACACAGATGGGAGTAATTATCACCATGTTTTATTGGGCAACTGGCTGCTGGGTGGGATTGCAAGTAAGCAACTGTTACATTCCAAGAGTTTAACCTTGACTAACCTATTAGAATTATTACATCGCTGTTAGAAGTGAGGAAACTAAAGTTCATGCTCACATAGTCAGCAAGTGATAAAGATGAGATTTACATCCAGCCCTTCCCAAAAGGGGTCCTCTGAGCAGCCCAAACTATTTTTTTCTGGGGAAGCTTTCCCAGTTCCCCCAAAGAGGTGCCCCTTACACTTTCCGTCTGAGCCTACATGCTCTTAGTTTGCACATCTTTGTAATAAGCTCATACATCCTAAGACTGTAGTAAATTAGGAGGTGGGAATGGAAATGCCCCAGTAGCAGTGAGAAATGACAGTGAGTAGCAGCAGAAAAACAGGGCAGGTCTACAAAACAGACATAGAGATTCAGCAAACAGGGAGGCGTATGTGCTGTAACCCCTCACAGCCATGGGTGTTCATTAGCTGTTCTGGTTCAACTAAAAATGTAGCATTAGGTTCTATGTCTTCAAGTTAAAAGAGGCTGCTGGTTTCCATTTAACAAGTAAGCCCTTGCTGCATGTCTGTCCCTGTACATAAATTATCTGTATCCTCACAACATTGTGATAATCGTCTCCCCCATTTTGCAGATATGGAAACTGAGATAAATAGAAACCAAGTAAGTTGACTCAGGCCACAAAACAAGCAAGGGGTACAGACAGAACTTAAACTCAGTTCAGCTGACCCTAAGCCAACACTCATTTCTCACAACCTCCCAAGGAGAAAGTTGTGCGTGACATATTTTGGTGACATTTCCATTGGGGAAAAAAAAAATTAAATGTCACTGCTCAAAGGGGCAGTGCTTGGTGTCTGTAAATGTCTGACTGCTTTTCTTCCCAAGGCTCTGGATCATTGAGAGTGGGTATAGGCTCAGTTTCTGGGATTATTTTCAGACTGTTGCTTGGGCATTTGCCAAGAAGGGAAGGAGATTAACCAGTGCCAGTTAGTATGACTTCCGGGTCAACTGCAGTGACAGCAGTGGCAATATCCCAGTAGATTTCAGTTACCTTAGCCCTCGTTCACCTTGAACTCTAGGCACTAGGATGCCCATCTGGGAGGCAGTGGACCATTAGATCATTCAACCCATATTTATTGAGCCCTTGAGATGTCCCAGGAACTGAGCTAAGCAATGGGGATGTAGCAGGAAACAAGGTAGATATACACCTGTCCTCTTGAGCCTTAACTTTCGGCAAGTGTGCATGTGAACAGGAAGGGGGGTGGGGCATCAAGCAGGTGAGCAGACACAATACTGAGCTGAAAGTGGCAAAACAAGATGCTTTGAAGCCTGTGGGGACAGTATATTGATGGAAGAACTGCACTGTCCAGAGAGATGGGCACACCCCTGGCAAGCGGGCCAGTGAAGAGTCCCGCAGGTGGGGGACATGGGGGCATAGAGAAGACAGTGAAGGCTCCTCTCTAACCACAGGGCACAATGAGCTCACTAGATAGATTGGGTCACGGATGCCTGGACTCCTACTTTATAGTTGAATGCTCCTTTAATTTCACTGTATCATGTGATCATCACTCAGTGAGCTGGGTGGGACATACCATCTCTGTATCACAGGAGGGAGCTGAAGTCTAAGATACTGAACGGTCCAAGGTCATGGAGCTCGTTCTGCACAAAGTCTGTGTGTGGACCTTGCTTCCTGCTTCTGAGTTCATTGCTCCCTCAAGAAGTTCTGGGTTCTCCGTGTCTGGGATGCCAAGTGATGACTCAGTAACTTTTCGGTGGGGCTGTTGTGGAATGAGTTTCCAGTAACTAGAGAATCCGGGGTAGGCAAGATGGCTTCCCAGGGGACTTCCAACCCTGGACTATGCAGGCCCAGCCCGTTACTTGGGACCCCACATCTCTGGGTGGAGCAGCCCATTCTCCAGCAGCCTCACCCCTGGACCTCAGCTGCAGACCCCACCCAGATAGCTTTCTTCCTCCGTCTGCCAGCAGCATTCTGGTCCTGGCTCCTACTCGGCTGCTTGCTGCCCCTGGGGAGCCCCATGGGTCTAATCTACTCTTCCTGGTAGAACTGGGCACACAGGAAGGCGAGGGGGAGAAGGGCGGATTGTCGTGCGGGGCTCCTGCACCCCCATCCCTCCATCCAAACCACCTCGGAAGCTTGGCCTATTTTTCTCATACTCCACAATGGAGATTTATTGCTTTTGCATTGCTTTCCTCAGGCCTTCAAAGATTTATTGGTTTTTAAGTGACAGAATCCCAGAATTGCTTAAAAGATCAATCAAATAGTGACTAGAATCTAATATTCAGCTCCAACTCGAACCCGCCAAACCTTCTTCCCCCACGCCCCACCTGTCACGCTGATGTATCTGTGGTAACCTTCATAAGAAAGTAACTTGGCCGTGAATTTATCACCCAAAATGCAGTCCCTGAAGCAGAGCCCCAGATTCTGTAGCAGATCCTCCCCCAGAGCCCCAGTGGCTTCTTCAGGGACGTTCCCCTGTGTTCCTTCCCCTCCCATCAGTCACAGGGACCTGTCCAGTGCAGTCTAGAATCCCTTCGGGATTAGCTGCTTCTTCTGCCCCTCTGCCACGCTTCACCTGTCCTGCCCGGGTGGTCTTGCTGGTTTGCCTCCCATCAATTTTTCTTTCTTCAGTCCATCCTCCACTGAGCTGCTGGAGTGTCCCTTAAAATTCTTCTTATATAATTTATATGTATAATTCATTGTCAGATAACATACAGTGTATATACAGTGTGCTCTTGGTTTTGGGGGGGTAGATTCTCATGATTCCCTTAAAATTCTTAAATGGGTCATTCATTGGCTTTCCACTATGTTGAGTTCAAGCTTCTTAACATGGAACGCCAGGTCCATCAGAATCTGGCTGCAACCTTCGTTTCTAGTTTTATTCCCTTTCACTCTGCCCCGTTACCAGTTTTTACTCAACAGGGCCCAGGGGGCTTCCTTCATCATTCTTTCTTTAATTGTGTTATGTACTTGCCAGTATGTTTCCTTTGGTTTTGTTTCTTGCCCTCCCCTCCCTAGACTGTGAGCTCCAGGAAACCCGAGGCTTGACACTGATGGATTCCCTTTCCCTGGGACAGTGTCCGGCATGTAGTAGGTGCTCAAAACACAAGTAAGTAAGTGACTCCGCACGTCTGTTTTGCGCACCTGGTAGATGGCAGGTGCTGGGACTGGAGGTACCCTTCACAGGCCTTGCCTTCAGCTTCTAAATCTGAAAGTGTGCTACTGCCCCATTGACTTTCTGCCCTGATGGAAATGTCCAGTCTCTGTGCTGTCCAGTCATCGCCACCAACCACATGTGGCTATCACTGAGCACTTGAAATATGACCACTGTAGCTGAGGAACTGAATTTGTTTATTTCTTAAATTAATTTAAATTTAAAGAATTTCAGGGTCATTCATAGCTCGCGGCTACCATTTGGGACAATGCAGTTCTGTCGGGAAGATAATCAGAAAAACTGAAAAAAAATGCTTGGTCAGAGGTTTCTATGAGGGTTCAGGGCAGAGGCACCCATCATTAGCCTGATGGATTCAGGTGCAGAGAGGGCTTCCTGGAGACAGTGTTGCCTGACCTGAGACCTGCCAGCTTGCGGGGAGTTTGCTTAGTGAAGGAGGGGGGAGCAGCGTACACAGGAGCCAAGGCAGAGAAGGTGCACGGTGTGTTCAGAGGCGGCAGGGACCTCAGCACACTTGGGCAGAGGGGAGCAGGGAGGCAAAGGAACAGGCTGGGGTGCGGTAAAGAATCATCGTTTTGGGTTTGTACTTTGTCCTGAGAGGTATGGGGAACATGTGGCAGCTCTTGGCTCTCCCGTAACCATTCCAGCCCTTGTCTATGCCATTCTCTGTGCCGAGCATGGCTTTCTCTACCTGTCCAATGTGCAGTTCAAATCTGCTACACCTGGGGCCATTCCCCACCGTGCAGCAGGATACATTGGCTCCCCTGGGGGCCCCCACTCTGCCCTGGCCAGTCCCCGGTCAGGGACTTGTCGTTTCAATCTCTATCAGCCCGTGACATCTTAGTGTCCTCCTGCCGTAGCTAACTTCCCAGTGGGATACGCCAGAAAAGCAAAGCCTTCTGCAATCATACCCAGCCTCATGCAGTTGACTCATGAGTGGCCTTGAGCCAGTTACTTAACTCCTCTGATCTCAGAGCTGCTTGTTAGAAAAATGGGAAATACCCACGTCACAGATTGTTGTGAAGATCAAAGGAGGTAAAGTGTGTCAAATGCACCTGGTAGTTGTTCAACTTTCTCCTTGGGTTGGCCAAGCCGTTGAGACCGAGAGTGGCTCCCTCCCCTAGTAGCCATGGGAGAGGTGATTCTCTGAGCCCTGCTGTAAGCTGATGACTGTTCATCCTTTGCTGCTCTGACACCATGGAAGATCTGCATGCAGGGTGCTGGCAAGGGTGTGGCTCATAAGGAAACATGCAGTTATCTCCAAGAGTGTCACAAAATCCTCAAAACAATATGCCTTAAAAACAGATCCTCAAATTTCAGCACATTTTCAGAAATACTAAATGAAACAGGGTTAGGGTACCTCAACTGCTTAAAGGCCAGCAAATCAAGGGCTGAGAGCAGTGCCCTCGGCTTGGAGGAGATGCCCATATGTGTTGTGAAATCGAAGTAAATCAGATCCAAAGCATCACCAGGAATGATCATGGAGACCCACGTGAGCTTCCTGAAGTGAGATCTTATAAATATGGGGAACCAGAGTAGGTACCTGAAATCAAAACCGAGCAGGAAAGGTGGGAGCAGATCCCAGGAGGTGAGCCAGGTTTATCTGTTCACAATTCATTAAGTAAGTCAGTAAATGCCTAACTGGAATCGGAGCAAACAACCACGTGCCAGACATTGTGCAGCACTGGAGATCCGGAAATGAGCACACGGTCCCACGTGAGGCTGATATCCTAATGGCAGAGACAGCACTGTTCACGTGGTGCCACAGACACTCATTGACAACACAGACTGTTAGCCGTGGCCGCCGGTTCTGACTAGGTTGGTGCTACCTCCCCACCCCACCTCTGATGTCAGCTGTGGCTGAGCTGGCCTGTTCCCTGTGTACTAAGTTACAGGATCCCTCCTCTAACACCAGCACCCCCTCCTTTTCTTGTCTCTGCTTTTGTGCTTTCTCCAAAACCCCACAGACCTTGTTTGGTCTGAGCAGGCAGGTACAGCTCAGACACACAGGATTTGGGACACCTGGGTCTGTTAAGTGTCTGACTCTTGGTTTGGGCTCAGGTCATGATCTCACAGTTCGTGAGTTTGAGCCCCACATGGGCTCCACGCTGACAGCATGGAGCCTGCCTAGGATTCTCTCTCTCTCTTTATCTCTGCCCCTCCTCTGTTCTGTCTCTCAAAATAAATAAACTTAAAAACAAACAAACAAACATGGAATTTAATGCCAACAGGAGACAGGAGTCCAGCAGTGCCCCGCCTCCTGTCCTTTGGAGGAGGTGTGTGTCACATGGTTCCCCACATACCTGCATTAGGATTGAGCCCTGCTTGCCCACAGTGGGAGCCATTTCAACAATGCAAACCTTACTGGTGGTTTTTTTTTTCCCCTAAAAGGGAATCAGACCAGGCAGGAGATGAAGTTAGAAAGACTAAAACGAGGCCAGGAGGACAGCAGTGGGCAGGAAATGTGAAGGAGAGTGACACCTGATGAGGCTTGATGGGAAAGGGCCAGAACATTGGTGTCCAGGTGAGAAAGGACATTCACCCAGGGTCTAATGGTGGTGGAGGTAGAGAGAGGGCCTTGAGCTGACTAGGCAGCACCTTTGATGATGACTTCTCTCTAAGGAGCAGGCAGGTGGGTGGGGAGGAAAAGACATTGTCCAGGGTGACTCCCACATTTTGGCCTATTCGTGGATTGGAGGATGGAGCCCTTCTCTGAGCCAAGGAGCACTGAGGGAAGCAAGAGTCTGCAAGGACACATTATCCAGGAGAGACCATTGGTGGTGAACATGGCTTGGGCACCTAACTGGGGATTAGCAACCAGCTGTGCAAGGACAGGTTGTGTGGTCCAGGAGAGCTCCCTGGGGAGCTCTGAGGGATGTCCTTCAAAGTCAGGTAGGACTTGTGACCTGCTTTCATGGGATGCTTAAGGCCTAGTACCCAGGGGGTCAGCTCTGGTTTGGAAGGCCAACAGTATGACAGTCTGAGTACAGGGAGACAGAAGAACATGGTGAATGGTCTCTAACACAACTGCAAGTTCTTTTCACTCCTGATGAGGAACCCCAATCCTTTGCATTTGACAGGTGCAGATAGTTAAGACGGTGGCTTTGAAATACACAGTGACTAGCTGCAGTACAAACTGGAGAGGCAGTCAACTCTTTAAGTTTTTTTTTAATGTTTATTCATTTTTGAGAGACAGAGCATGAGTTGGGGAGGGGCAGAGAGCGAGGGACACCCAGAATCCAAAGCAGGCTCCAGGCCCCAAGCTGTCAGCACAGAGCCCAACGCAGGGCTCGAACCCACAAACCATGAGATCATGACCTGAGCTGAAGTCCAGTACTTAACCGACTGAGCCACCCAGGCGCCCCAAAGATCCAGTCAACTCTTAAAGAAAGAAAAAACTTCATTGGAAAGAAAAGGAAAAATTGCCAAGTTTCTTCCAGGATTCCTTTAGTAACTGTGGAGCCCAGATGGGGAGTATGAGACACAATCACAGAAGGCTTTTGCTGGTCCCTTGGAGGTGCAGTGACCAAAATTGGCATCGTTACCATCTGATTCTAAGATAGGAGTGCAAAAGGTGTCCAGTTAAGAAGGAAAAATGAAAATTTTGAGGAGTTATTAGCAGGTAGCCTGAGGTGTTTCTGAGTCCATGTCCACTTTGGGAGGGATGAGAAATGACAGTTATACTGGATACTCTTTCTTGAAACATCATTTATTTCACTTAGCTCCCCACTCTCTGGGATACCTTTGCTGGGGCCTAAAGATGAGGAGTGCTATGTGTCCCACTTTGGTGGAGGGATGGGCAAGAGGCACTCCCACATAGACTGTGAGATTTAGCTCTGAAAGTAATACCATTTGTTGCCAAGTCTACACACTGGCTGGGATTTCATCACACCAACTGGGGAAGAGGAGGAGCCAGATACAAAAAGAAACAACCAGAAATGAGGCAGAGTGGGATAAATACTACTGCAGAGCTGTTCCCAGTGGGGCTGCCCCTTACTCTAAATATGGCGACTAAGGGCATGTGTAACTGTGATTAGAGGGACATGTAACCACCAGTGAAACTTCCCAAAGAGACAGAATCAGTCCGTTGAGTATGGCACAGAGTGCAATCAGGAAGACCACCCAGGAGAACAAAAGGGAGGAAAGGTGGGCCCCAGATAATGTAGGTGAGTTTGCATTCACTTCAGCTCACCCTAATTGTATTGCAGGTTTCCCTTTATCGACCCCCCAAAAAACCCAGTGACCCAACTTACCAAGAATTGGTTCTGGTGTTGATGGATTCTGGATTTTATTCCTTAGGTTCAAACCAAGGAGGAAAAACAGGTGTTTCAGAAAGAATATTTTAAATGGAGCAGGAGGAGCAGTTGCTGGAACATGAAGAACGAAAGAGTGTTCTATTTTGGACCGTCTGCCATCTGGAGAGATGGAAACAGACTGTCACTGGCATGAGGGAAAAGAGACAGTGTGGTTGTCATGTTCACCTCCTACCATAGGGACTATTTAAATTCCAGAAGGCTGGAGAGCTGTAGAGGCATGAGATCAGGGGTTTTGGATTTGAGAACCATTAACATTCAAGTGGTATTTGAAGCATGGGAGGAGCAGGTGACCTTATCCAGGGAGAGGATCTACAGGAAGAGACGAAGAAGACAGCTCTATGAAACTCTGTCAAGGAACAACACAGGAGATGGAGAAGGGCTGGCCATAGAAGTAGAAGAAAAACCAGGGCAGAGTTAAAACATGAAAACCAAAGAAGGTTGTTGTTAATTGTTTTTTGTTTCTGTTTTTGCTTTAAACAGGAGATGGTTGAAATTTTGTTGTTCAGAATTCTCTAAGAGCTCCCAGCAGCTCTTACAGTAGAAAAGAAGAGAGACTCATACCTTGATCAAGGACCATAGGAAAAGGAAGATGATGATACCAACAAAAGTGCTTAAAATGGGCCATATGGTCCAGGCTTGATTTGAAAAGCCCATGGAGCTAGCTGTGCAGATAACAGAGATATTGAGGGCCAGGTGACCCCAATGCTGTTGAGGAATCTGTGCAGAGGGTACAAGGTTGGGAGAGGCTGGACAGACAGAAAGTGGCATTCAGAGAATAAATGATCAAAGATAAGGTTTTAGTAATGGAACCCCGCAATGGAATAATGTGGCTCCAGGAGTTACCATGTTGGTAGTGGTAGTGGAAGAATGGTAATGGGTTGAAGGTAAACATCATTGAAGCCAAGTATTTCAAGGACCAAAGAGGCCAGGCTATCATGGGCAGCCTGTCTAAGGAGATGTAATCCTTACCATGCTAATCCGCCCAATCCCGGGGAGGTGGTGAAACCCTTTGCAAGAGCAACAGGGATTCTACAGGGTGCCTTCTCCTGAGTCTCAGTTTTACTCCAACTTTTATTCTGCTGACTTGTATTTCTCACAGTGTTCTGGGCCCCGTGACAGCTTGCATCACTGCTTTGTCTCAGATCTTGCACAGCTGATAACTGATGGTTCTTAGTCTTTCTGTCTGCAACTGCCCAAAGGTCAGACTTTCAAGTCAGCCTCCATCAAGTGCATTTCTATAGCCTAATCTATTGATGTTCTTCTGAGCTGGTACATGGATCTGTGCCATGTTAGATTCCAAGGAGGTTTACTCTCATCCAAAAAGCATTCTGCACAATGCTCACTCCAGCTGCCTGCGGCTGCTCAGAGAGTTGCCTCCTCTCAGCAGCCTTGAGGGAGGTGATCTTGAAAGCCCTGGCTTTTTGGTAGGACAAGCACAACTTAAAGGTTAGAGTCTCTGCCATGAGGCAGAAGAAATTTGTACTCACCCCCTTTCACAATGCAACCCATCATTTTCTTGCCTGGCTATAACTGCTTGCAATTTGCTGTTTAACTGGTGCATTTCCACTTGGATGTAGGTTCCCTAAGCAATCTCTAAAGATTATAAATGTATAAAATAAGTGTTCCTGGCCACGGCAGGAGGTATAGTAACACCGATAACACAAGGATTCATGGGCAAGATTTTAAACCTACTCTGTCCAGTACTGAAGCCACGACTCCATGGGGGCTATTTAAATTTAAATTAATATGAATTAAATTAAAACTTTATTTCATTAATTACATTGTCCCCATTTCAAGTACAACAACCATATGTGGCTAGTGACTACCATATTGAACGGCATTTCCATCATCACAGAAAATTGTGTTTTTACTGCAGGGCTCTAGGCCCTCAGGGGGCTGGTAAAAAGAGGTCAAGCTCTGTATATGGCTTCCAAGGGGCTGTTAATGGGGACTTAGACACAGGCATAATGTGTAAGACCCCAGAGCCAGAATGGGACCTGTGACTGGTCCCATTACTGCTAAGACCCTGACCTACTGAACTAGGCTCCTCAAGCTCCACTGCATCACTCTGCATCTGGGAAATGATTTAACCCCAGGGTTATCAAATCACAGTGGCTATTAGAATCCCCTAGGGGGCTAGTAAAAATGTAGATTTTTGCCCATCCCCAGGGATAACAGCACCAGACCTGAGAATCTGTATTTGCACAAGCTCCCAGATGATGGTCATGCTGGTCTTGAACCACAACTCCAGCATCACTGGGTTAGCTTACAGCTGGACTCCTGTATGGGGAGAGGAGCTCTTAGGGAAGTATTCTCTTCTGTGGCACCGATGCTTACTTGTTCTCCTGACATGGGGAAGTAATTGTTTTATGTGTTACTGTGAGGTTGCCCCTGTTGGTTTTACAGCTTTTGGAACTTGTGTCTGTTTTGGTGTATGTTTCAGCATGAAGATAATGAATTTTAGTCAAACTAGGATCTCTGCCAGCTTACTTCTCTTTGTAAGGTCCATACGGGGGCCAAAAACACACCCCTGTTTTCCTGCGATGACAACAATGGCGTGTGAAAGAATTCGTGTTGTGTTGTTACATGCTGATAGCACATCTGAAGATACCACTTCTGTGCAGATACGGGGCTTAGGTAGAAGACGGATGTTTGGTGAGATGGAGTGTCAGGATCTGAACAAATCTGTATTCTTTTGTGGAAGGCTCCAGCAGCCTGGGAGAAACAAATCCATTTCCAACTTTCACTCTATAAAAAGTTGCATATTTTCTTAGATCAGACAAAATATATTGAATGCCAAAATGTTACAGCAATATGGGCGCGTCACTCAGCTGGGTTGGAATCTGTATGCATTGTCCCCCCGGGCCAGTTTTGATTATGTTCTTTTTCCTTTTATTGCAGTCAGCAAATCTGAATTTGCTATTGTGGGGAGAGCAGGAAGAAGAGAAAAAAATGAACGTTTTTAACCTTCAGAAAGTTCAGAGGTTCAGTCTGAATAAGCACAAAAACTTTCAGTGTGCCTCTGAATTCCTTGAATTTGCAGAACTGCTCAGAATCCCAAGAGAACTACCTTGCACACAGGATTCAGGCCCTGCTTTGTAGCTAAAAGACAGAGCAGAAATTATGAGAGGAGCAGAACTAGAGAAGTGGGAAGAGGAATCACTGTACAAAAAGGAGTTTGGTCCCAATCCAGGCTAAGTTTTAGCCTATTGTTCAGTTTCTTCAGTTCTCAGCCATCTGCTTCCCACGGCTCTCAGATAACATCTCCCCTGCCAGGACACCCTGTTCCTGCTTAATTGAAATTACTTTCCAAGAATAGTTGTCCAAAGCAGTTTCCAATGGCGGGAATGTTTTGAAAGTCACAATAGGAGTTGTAGCTTTGGGATGCAGATGTCTACACATGAGCCAGATGTTCAAAGACATCACATGGTCCACAGCAGCCTTCACATTACCAAAGCCAAGAGTTCTCTCATTGGCCTCTGCAACTCAGAAATGGCTCCTTTGAAACTGGAATCATCTCTCCATTAGGGACCTGTAATACTGCAAGTGTGAAGGGAAACAATCACTTCTATTCAGGTTTAGAGCAATGTGTTTCCCAGGCTTAATCATACCACAGGTATATAAATTACAGAAACATGTTAATGCTCCCATGATTAAAATTATAGAGTGCCTAATTGAAAAAGCATAAACTGAATTGAAGAATTCCTAATTATAGTTTGCTTTGAGGTGTTAATTTCCTCCATAACGAATGCATAATTTCTTGGAACCTAAAAAGGTGGCCTCTTGCATCAGCATGTAGGCTGCAGGCAGATGGGATGGGGTTGTCATCTTTCAGTATAGGAAGTTGACAAGGGAGGTTTGGTTTGGTGGGAGAACCTTGGAAGGGAGCTTTGGAAGGAGGCGGAACTGGTAAGGATGCCGAATCAAGGTTCTACCTAGTGGGCATTAGGACAAAGGACAGGTTAGGAACCCATAGAAAAACTTGTTCCACCTGCCTTTTTCTTCTCTCTCCAAAGCCTCAACCTTTATCTCAGTTGGTTTGGGTAATTTTTGTGCTGTGTCCTGGACCAGTGCTATTATCTGGGAATCTGTTAGAAATGCAGATGTTCAGGCCCTGCCTCCTGACCTACTGAATCAGGAACTCTGGGAATAGAGCAGTCTGGGTTTTAACAAGGTCTCTGGGAGATTCTGGTGCATGCTAAAGTTTGAGAAGCCCCGTTCTAAAGAGCAAGTCACAGACTGCCAATGTCACATCTAGCTGAGCTTTGTTGAGCTCCTACTCTGGATCAGAACTGGTGATTAGTGACTTCCCAAGCAACATTTCACTTGATATTCAGAGCATCAGACTGAAGCAGGAAAAATTCACCCCGTTTCTCAGGTGAGAAAATAAAGATCCAGAAAGCTGGCTTGCCCAGCCTGTAGCATTTTTGAGAGCTATAGGCCTTGTCTCTAGGTTCAGATGGGGACTCACATGCACTGTGTTGTCCATCTTTTTCATTGTTGTCACCTAGTTTCATCAATAGTTTGCTAATAAATGGGTTTTCTGAACATTGTGGAGCTGGAGGCTGAGCCGCTACTGAGAATGAATTCCAGGTGAGTCATGACTTTGCTAATGCTGAGTCTGACTTTAGAATGAGGGAGGGGGCTCCTAAGTGTCTGTAATAATTGCTAGTAAGGGCGTCGATTGTTAGCATGCATCCCTGAATAGTGATGTGAATTCTAAGCATAAAAGGCGAGAGCTCACAAAGAAACTTTTTGAGGTTTGGAAGTAATTCCCCTTCTCTAGTGACCCAAGCAGCTGTTAAGTCCTAGATTAGAGACTCTAAGGACAGAGGAAGCTGCCCTAAGACATACCGCATCTCTGTCTCCTCTGTTCAGACATCTTGGTTTTCTCAGGTTTCTGTTTCCTAGTCTAAACACATAAAAGAGAGAGTCTCTCTCTCTCTCTTTCTCTCTCTCTCTCTCTCTCTCTCTCTCTCTCTCTCTCTCTCTCTCCCCCCCCCCCCCCGACAATGTCTCTCTCTTTCAGTGTATTTGTGTGGGGGCAGGTTTTAGCCAGCCCATAGCCATATGAAACAATAAGCTTATGTTCTTGGCCTATAGCACTCTACCAAATTTTTGCATGATACTTAGCCATTCCCATATGGTTGAAAATTTAGGTCATTTCCAGTTATTTATTGTTATAAATAACCCAGGGGAAAAAAAGTACTTACGTTTTTCTTTTGGTATTGCATCTTTAAATAGGAAAAATTTCTCAGTTCAATTACTGACATGAATAAAATTGGACTAAAATGTATTGAATGCCTACACTTATATGCCAGGCACTGACAGCCAATTCATATATATTAACTTTTTTCATTCTTTAATTAAAAAGAATCTCAAAGTAACAAGTATACATAGTTAGGAAATCAGATAGTCGAAGACCATTCCCCTGAGCCACCTTTTCAAACCCACTCCTGTGTCCAGAGGCAACTGCATTGTCATTCTTTACTTCTTCTGGGAATTGGCATTGTAACTACATAATGTGCTGGGGCCTTTGTTTCTTTGTGCTTTCTATCAGCATGGAGCCCGATGTGGGGCCCAAACTCATGAACCATGAGATCATGACTTGAGCTGAAATCAAGAGTCGGAGGCTTAACCGACTGAGCCACCCAGGCGCCCCATATAATGTGCTGTTTTAAAATGATTGGTTGTAGACATTATCTGTTTACTTCCTATTATTATAAATGAGAATTTGGCTTTTTTAAATCATCTAGTACTTCCCCTCAAGCTTCCCAATGTAGTTATACCACTATTTTTAGTTAAATAAATACACAATGGCTAATTTTATAATTCTATAAAAGCAGGGCACTTCAGTGCCAAGTGGTATACTATTTTTGTTATAGTATTGTATAATTAGCTCAAAGCTTACTATGTACGAGATACTGTTTTCAGTTCTTTACATACATTAACTCAGTTAATTCTCACCCAAACCCTTTAAGGTAAGAATAGCATGAACCCCATTTTAAAATGTGGAAACTGAAGCACTGAAAGATGAGATAACTTGCCCAAGTTCACACAGTTAATATGTTGTTGATCTAGGATTTGAACACAATAGTCTGGCTTCACAGTCTGAACTCTTAACCACTATGCTATACCACCTGCCATTACTCTTCCTGTCTTGTACAGTTTTTTTCAAAATTCATCCTAGAATATGCAATTATTCCATTTGATTCAAGTAATATCTTTATTATGCTATTCATACATTTTTCTTCTCACAGAGCCCCGTCATTTCAGGTTTACCCCTAATTTTTCTTTCTTTTCTTTTCTTTTCTTTTCTTTTATATATATATATGTAAAACCTACTGGGTGGCTCAGTAGGTTGAGCATCTGACTCTTGATTTCAGCTCAAGTCGTGATGCCAGTGTTGTGGGATCAAGCCCTGTGTAAGGCTCTGTGCTGAGGATGAGAGTGTGGTTGGTTTCTCTTTCCCTCTGCCCTTCTCACCAGCTCACGCTCTCTCTCTCTCTCTAAAAATAAAAAAATAAAAAAATAAGTAAATAAAAATATTTAAAAGAAAAAAGAAGCAATCATTTCTCAAATTTTCTGAAGATAGTATTTTGATTATGGGAGAGAGGTTTTGCTTACTGCTGTATCATCCCCATTTCCTCTTGAGTCATTTTATTTTCCATTTGAGTTGACTATTCTCTTTTATATTGGTGCGTTTCTCACCTAACCAACAAGACTTGTAGTCAGTATTTAAAAGTAAGCTATTGTGATCAGAAAGAGAAATGAAGAAGGCAATTTCATTTGCAGTTGCACCAAAAAGCATAAAATACCTAGGAATAAATTTAACCAAGGAGGTAAAATGCCTGTATACTGAAAACAATAGGACATTGATGGAAGAAATTGAAGAAGACACAAATAAATAGAAAGATATTCCATGCTCATGGATTGGAAGAATTAATATCATTAAAATGCCCATACTACTGGAAACAATTCACAGAGTCAGTCCAATCCCTTCAAACTTCCAATGGCATTTTTCACAGAAATAGAAGAAATAATATTAACATTTGTATGGAATCATAATAGACCCTGAATAGCCAAAGCAATCTTGAGAAAGAAAAACAAATATGGAGGTATCACACTCCCTGATTTTAAACCATATTACAAAGCGATAGTAATCAAAACAGTAAGATACTGACATAAACAGGCACATAGATCAAGAGAACAGAACAGAGATCCTAGAAATAAACCCACAATTATGTGGTCGGTTAATTTATAATAAAGGAGGCAAAAATATACAATGAGATGACCACCTTTTTAATAAATGGTGTTGGGAAAACTGGAAAGCCACATGCAAATGAATGGTACTAGACTGATGGCTTATACCATACACAAAAATTAACTCAAAATAGATTAAAGACTTGAATATAATACCTGACGCCATTAAACTCCTAGAAGAAAACATAGGTGACAAGCTTCTTGACATTGGTCTTGGAGATGATTTTTTGACAAGAATAAAGGCAAAAATAAACAAGTGAGACTACATCAAACTAAAATGCTTCTGCATAGCAAAGGAAAACATCAGCAAAATAAAAAAGCATGCTACTGAATGGGAGAAAATATTTGCAAATCGTATACCCAATAAGGGGTTAATATGCAAAGTACATAAAGAACTCCTACAACTCAATAGCCAAGATTAAAAAGTGGGCAGAAGACCTGAGTAGAAATTTTTCCAAAGAAGACATACACATGGCCAACAGGCGCATGAAGAGATGCTCAGCATCATTAATCATCAGGAAAATGCAAATCAAAACCACAATGAGTTACCAATGGCTATTATCAAAAAAAAAAAAAAAAAGATAAGAAATAACAAGTATTGGCAAAGATAGGGAGAAATAAAAACTTTTGTGAACTTTTGGTGGGAATGTAAATTGGTGTAGTCACTTTGGAAAACAGTATGAAGATTCCTCAAAAAATTGAAAATGAACTACAGTCTGATCATCAATTCCACTATTTATCCAGAGAAAACAAAAATACTAATTTAAAAAGATATATCCACCCCTATGTTCATTGCAATATTATTTATAATAGCCAAAATATAGAAGCAGCCTAACTGTCTATCAATGAGTGAATGGATAAAGATGTGGTACTGTATATGTATGTAAAAAAGAATTAAATTTTGTCATTTGCATCAAGGATGGACCTTGAGGGAATTATGGTAAGTGAAATAAATCTAACAGAGAAACACATATATTGTATGATTTCACTTATCTAGAAAACAAAGCAAACAATACAAAACTCATAGATCCAGAGAACAGAACAATGGTTACTAGAGAGGAAGGGGGCAAAGTGAGTGAAGAGAATCAAGAAATAAAGATTTCCAATTATAAATAAGTCATGGATATGTAATGTACAGCATGGCGACTGTAGTCGATATTGTAGTGAAGTTAACCAAGAGAGTAAATCCTAAAACTTCCCATCACAAGGGAAAAAAAATATATAACTTTGTATAGTGATGCATGGTAACTAGACTTATTGTGGTGATCATTTCACAGTGTGTGCAAATACTGAATCATTGTTGTACACCTGAAGCTAATAAAATGTGTGTTTATTATACCACAGTGAAAAAAAAATCCAGTCGCCATGTGTTGTGTGTGACAAGCAACCATTTTAAGACATACCATGTACATGGTTTCCTGCTGTGTTACCCCTTTTAGATGGTGCACAACTAAGTGTCTGTGCCAGGAGGCTTTCTTATGAATTCATTACTCTAATGACCATATAATAGTCCAAATTGGAGCACTTTGAGAATGAAGGGGATCAAATGAATACTGCAGGAGCATGGGCATAAACCTGGACTCTTGTGGGAAAACTGGAAAATATGGTTACCCTGTCTATAATCTGCTTGAGGTAATGCGATTTCTTTCAGTAACAATAAAAAATTAAATGACACATTATTAGTTATATCAATCTGTATTTGCCTTTTGTTTTCTCATTCATAGCTTAAAAATAGTGTTCATTTTTATCCTTCTATTCTCAGTGCCTCTTCCATAGTTTTTCAGAAGTGAAAAAGTCCAAAATTTAATTATCTTTGGAAATTCAAATATCTCCAAATACTGTAGCATTCTTTTTTATTTTTTTTAAATATGTTTATTTATTTTTGAGAGGCAGAGACAGAGTGTGTGTGAGCAGGGGAGGAGCAGAGAGAGAGGGAGACACAGAATCCGATGTAGGCTCCAGGCTCTGAGCTGTTAGCACAAAGCCCAACACATGGCTCGAACTCCCCAACCATGAGATCATGACCTGAGCCGAAGTCAGGCACTTAACTGACTGAGCCACAAGGTGCCCCCCAATACTATAGGATTTGAAATAAAATCCTGGTAAAAAATAAAGAGTAAATTGTTTATGATATTTAGAATACTTTTTATTTTACAAAGTAAATGTTTAATTTATACAATAGGTCAGTTAATTTTCAAGGTGTTTTTCTTTTTTTTTTGGAGGAAAGGTTGGAATGTTATATTTTGAAAAACTTTGGTTATTAATTAGGAAACCTGTCGAATTTTCTTCTCTCCACTTTTATAGAAAAATAATTGCCATACATGACTGTTGTAGTTTAAGGTGTACAGTGTGGTGATTTGATTTACATATACTATATTGTGAAATGATTACCACGATAGGTTCAGCTAACATTCATCTTCTCATATATATAATAAAAGGAACAAAAAATCCTCCTTGTAATGAGATCTCTTAGGATTTACTCTCTTAACAACTTTCCTATATGTCACATAGCAGTGTTAGCTGGAGTCATTATGTTGTCCATTTCATCCCTGTATGTTTGTACTTTTTGACCACCTTTCTCCAATACCTCCTCTTCCGTACCTGCCTGCCTCTGCTAACCACAAATATGGTCTCTTTTTCTAGAAGTTTGGTGTCTGTTTGTTTGCTTATTAGATTCTACATATAAGTAAGATCATATGGTATTTTTCTTTCTCTGTCTGACTTAATTGAGCCTAAATGCCTTCCAGGACCATCCATTATCCATGGATAATATACATTATCCATGTATAATATTCCATTGTATGGACAGACTGCAGTTTCTTTATCCATTCACCCATCGATGGCCATTTAGGTTGTTTCCATGTCTTGGCCACTGTAAGTAATGCCATGAACATGGGGGTTGCAGATACTTTTTTGAGTTAGTGTTTTTGTTTTCTTTGAAAACCTATCAAAATTAACAAAGGATTATCTAGCTCCCAAGTTGAAAAGGCAGAAGGGAGAAGTTGTACCATTTTCCTCCTGGTTAAATGAGTAAAAGAAATGTTCACAACATAATGTTAATGAAAAAAGGTATCATGTAAAATTACATATAATACAGTTTTAATTCTGTATTTAAAGTGTATACAAATGATGGTTAAAAGTCTAGAAGAAAACTAAAAGACATAAAATAAAGAAGTAAAAGTAAAATGTAGAACTTGATTGGAAGTGCCATGTTTGGGGGAGTGAAGACGTTCAGATTCGCCAGAGGTGGAACTTCTCTCTCCTGCCTGAGGTGTGAGGATAGACAAGTAGAGGCCCAAGTTCAAGAGTTTTATGGATTTATCTACAGACTTTGGATCAGCATCCCTGTTTTCAGCTCCACATTTCACTTCCACACCCCTATACCTTTCCGCTTCAAGATCAGTCTTGCTTGAAATCCATTGGCAAATGAACTCCCTTTGTTCATTTCTCTTTACAGTTTGGCTTTCTTTATCTTCCCACACCAGACACCCCTTCTCTGGCCATGTTTAGTCTTCCAGAATTTTGTTGAAACTTCTCAACCATGAATGGCCCTTCTCTTCTTTATTTCCTTGTAGATTTATATGCTTTTTCATCTTTTCCTATCGTTTAATGGAATTTCAGGAAAAAGGAAAGATAAATGGAGTGCATTAAATCTTCCACTTGCAGCTAGAAGTTCACTTACATTATTATCTCATCCAGTTCTCACAATAATCATTTGCTGTCTTCGGATTTTCAAATATCTTTTAAATATTTAAAGGAAGTTCACATAGCTAGTAAGTTTCAGAGCCAAAATTCAAATTTAAGGCATAGTTTAGCATCTAGGCTCTTTGTACTCCTCAGTGATAAAAGTTGTTTGTGACTTTTGAAATTCATTGCCAAATTATTTCCCCAATTTGATGATTCAATTTACAGTGTTGCTGGAGTTCTGTAATCCTACCATTTCCAACACAACTGTGCTGAGATGGATGTTATGATTTACATTTACTTTGATAATAATGGCCTTTAAATGGGAGTATATTATCATCTTGATTTGCCTTTCTTGACTTAATGGCAAGGCAGAATTTTTTTCCCCATGTATTTTTATACTATTGACATTCCTTTTTGTAAATTGTCTTTTTAACATCTTTTTACCTATGGCAGTGGTTCTCAACTAGAGTTAATTTGTTCCACAGAGACGATGACTGAGACATTTTTGGTTGTTACAATTCGGGGGTGGGGACTGCTATTGGCACCTAGTTAGTCAGTAGAGACCAAGGATCCTACTGAATATCCCTCAGTGTACAGGACCGCCTCCACAACAAACATCATTTATTCAAAATGTCATTAGTGCCAACACTGAGAAACCCTGACCTCGGAGGATCTTGATAACCACCTTCTTTTTTTTTCCTTTCTTTTTTTTTTTTTTTTTTTTTTTGAAAATTTATGAGTAGATCAAAGCTTCTCAATCTTCTTGGTCTCAACACCCCTTTACATTATTAAAAAAAAAAAAAAAAAAAAAAAACAGGGGCGCCTGGGTGGCTCAGTCGGTTAAGCGGCCGACTTCAGCTCGGGTCATGATCTCGCGGTCCGTGAGTTCGAGCCCCGCGTCGGGCTCTGTGCTGACAGCTCAGAGCCTGGAGCCTGTTTCAGATTCTGTGTCTTCCTCTCTCTGACCCTCCCCTGTTCATGCTCTGTCTCTCTCTGTCTCAAAAATAAATAAACGTTAAAAAAAAATAATAATGAAGGGGCACCTGGGTGGTTCAGTCGGTTGGGCGACGGACTTTGCCTCAGGTCATGATCTTGTGGTTCGTGGGTTCGAGCCCCACATTGGGCTCTGTGCTGACAGCTCAGAGCCTGGAACCTGCTTCAGATTCTGTGTCTCCTTCTTTCTCTGCCCCCCCACCCCCGCTCATGCTCTGTCCCTCAAAAATAAAATAAATGTTAAAAATAATAATAATAACAAAGGTCCCAAATACCTTTTGTTCATGTGGGTTTTGTCTATCAATATTTACTATATTAGAAATTAAAGCCACATTTTAAGAACACTATAAATCATTCAAAAATAGTAATAAAATCACTACCTCTTAATATAATAAATTAATATAATATAAATATATGTGTGTTATATATAATTTTATATAAATTGTTATGTATATATAAATTATTATGTATAAATATAATGAATGTTATATAAATATAAAGTTATATTTTCCAGAGCAATAAAATTAGGGAGAAGAGGTACAGTGTTTAACATTTTTACAAACATTTTTAATGTCTGGCTTAGTAGAAGATAATTAAATTATCCCATCTATTTCTGCACTTAATCTGTTGTCATGAATTGATTTGGTTGAAATATGTAAAGGAAATCCAGCCTCACATGGATGTGTAATTGGAAAAAGTGAGACTAGTTCAATAGCCTGTTAAGGTAATTGTGGATATTCTTTGATAATACCCCAAAACTCAGAGAATGGTAGTTTCCTCAAGTTTAGTGCAATGAAACTGTATCAGTGAATTTTCATAGTCTGTTACATTAACATATATCCCTTTACATTGCACTTTGAATGGATATTTTATCCTCATTGATATTTTCTCCTTGATTTTTGTAACATTATGCTTTGGTCCTTTGAAAAAATTTCACTGAATTATAAAAATCTTCCAAATGTTGACACATTTTATTATACAGTATCAAAATAATCACATTTGCTAATATCACCACTGATCTCATCATAAGTTTTTAAGTATTGGGAATCTGTCAAGTTCATAGTGACAGAAAACAAGTTTTCCAAATTGTTTTTTTTTTTTGGAATATAGTGCAACAATGATTTCAGGAGTAGATTCCTTAGTGCCCCTTACCCATTTAGCCCATCCCCCCTCCCACAACCCCTCCCCAGTTTGTTCTCCATATTTATGAGTCTCTTCTGCTTTGTCCCCCTCCCTGTTTTTATATTCTTTTTGTTTCCCTTCCCTTATGTTCATCTGTTTTGTCTCTTAAAGTCCTCATATGAGTGAAGTCATATGATTTTTGTCTTTCTCTGACTCACTAATTTCACTTAGCATAATACCCTCCAGTTCTATCCATGTAGTTGCAAATGACAAGATTTCATCCTTTTGATTGCTGAGTAATACTCCACTGTATGTGTGTGTGTCTGTATATACACACACACACACACACACACACACACACACATATATATATATATATATTATATATATATACGAAATTTTCTTTATCCATTCATCCATCGATGGACATTTGGGCTCTTTCCATACTTTGGCTGTTGTTGATAGTGCTACTATAAACATGGGGGTGCATGTGTCCCTTCAAAACAGCACATCTGTATCCTTTGGATAAATGCCTAGTAGTGTAATTGCTGGGTTGTAGGGTAGTTCTATTTTTAATTTTTTGAGGAACCTCCATACTGTTTCCAGAGTGGCTGCACCAGCTTGCATTCCCACCAACAGTGCAAAAGAGATCCTCTTTCTCCGCATCCTCGCCAACATCTGTTGTTGCCTGAGTTGTTAATATTAGCCATTCTGACAGGTGTAAGGTGGTATCTCATTGTGGTTTTGATTTGTATTTCCCTGATGGTGAGTGATGTGGAGTATTTTCTCATGTGCCGGTTGGCCATCTGGATGTCTTCCTTGGAGAAGTGTCTATTCATGTCTTCTGCCCATTTCTTCACTGGATTATTTGTTTTTTGGGTGTTGAGTTTGATAAGTTCTTTATAGATTTTGGATACTAACCTTTATCTGATATGTCATTTGCAAATATCTTCTCCCATTTTGTCAGTTGCCTTTTAGTTTTGCTAATTATTTCCTTCGCTGTGCAGAAGCTTTTTATTTTGGTGAGGCCCTCATTTTTGCTTTTGTTTCCCTTGCCTCTGGAGACGTGTTGAGTAAGCAGTTGCTGTGGGCAAGATCAAAGAGGTTTTTGCCTGCTTTCTCCTCGAGGATTTTGATGTCTTCCTGTATTACTTTGAAGTCTTTCATCCATTTTGAGTTTATTTTTGTGTATGGTGTAAGAAAGTGGTAAAGTTTTATTCTTCTGCATGTCTCTGTCCAGTTTTCCCAGCACCACTTGCTAAAGAGACTGTCTTTATTCCATTGGATATTCTTTCCTATTTTGTCAAAGATTAGTTGGCCATTCGTTTGTGGGTCCATTTCTGGGTTCTGTATTCTGTTCCATTGATCTGAGTGTCTGTTCTTGTGCCAGTACCATACTGTCTTGATGATTACAACTTTGTAGTATAGCTTGAAGTCTGGGATTGTTATGCCTCCTGCTTTGGTTTTCTTTTTCAAGATCGCTTTGGCTATTCAGGGTCTTTTCTGGTTCCATACAAATTTTAGGATTATTTGTTCTAGCTCTGTGAAGAATGATGGTGTTACTTTGATAGGGATTGGATTGAATATGTAGATTGCTTTGGGTAGTATCAACATTTTAACAATATTTGTTCTTCCTATCCAGGAGCACGGAATCTTTTTCCATTTTTTTGTGTCTTCTTCAATTTCTTTCATAAGCTTTCTATAGTCTTCAGTGTATAGATTTTTCACCTCTTTGGTTAGATTTATTCCTAGGTATTCTGTGGTCTTTTGTGCAACTATAAATGGGATCAATTCCTTGATTTCTCTTTCTGTCGCTTCACTGTTGGTGTATAGGAATGCAACCAATTTCTGTGTGTTGATTTTATATCCTGCAACTTTGCTGAATTCATGAATCAATTCTAGCAGTTTTTTGGTGGAATCTTTTGGGTTTTCCATATAGAGTATCATTTCATCGGCTAAGAGTGAAAGTTTGACCTCCTCCTGGCCGATTGGATGCCTTTTATTTCTTTGTGTTGTCTGATTGCAGAGGCTAAGACTTCCAACACTGTGTTGAATAACAGTGGCGACAGTGGACATCCCTGTCTTGTTCCTGACCTTAGGGGGAAAGCTCTCAGTTTTTCCCCATTGAGGATGATATTAGCAGTGGGTCGTTCATATATGGCTTTTATGATCTCGAGGTATGCACCTTCTATCCCTACTTTCTTGAGGGTTTTTATCAAGAAAGGATGCTGTATTTTGTCAAATGCTTTCTCTGCATCTATTGAGAGGATCATATGGTTCTTGTCCTTTCTTTTATTGATGTGATGAATCACATTAATTGTTTTGCGGATATTGAACCAGCCCTGCATCCCAGGTATAAATCCTGGTTGGTCGTGTGAATAATTTTTTCAATGTATTGTTGGATCTGGTTGGCTAATATCTTGTTGAGGATTTTTTCATCCATGTTCATCAGGGTAATTAGTCTATAGTTTTCCTTTCTAGTGGGGTCTTTGTCTGGTTTTGGAATCAAAGTAATGCTGGCTTCATAGAAAGAGTTTGGAAGTTTTCCTTCCATTTCTATTTTTTTGGAACAGTTTCAAGAGAATAGGTGCTAACTCTTCCTTAAATGTTTGGTAGAATTCCCCTGGAAAGCCATCTGTCCCTGGACTCTTGTTTTTTGGCAGATTTTTGATTACTAATTTGATTTCCTTACTGGTGATGGGTCTGTTCAAATTTTCTATTTCTTCCTGTTTCAGTTTTGGTAGTGTATATGTTTCTAGGAATTTGTCCATTTCTTCCAGATTGCCCATTTTGTTGGCATATAATTGCTCATAATATCCTCTTATCATTGTTTTTATTTCTGTTGTGTTGGTTGTGATCTCTCCTCTTTCATTCTTGATTTTATTTATTTGGGTCCTTTTTGATCAAACTGGCCTGTGGTTTATCAATTTTGTTAATTCTTTCATAGAACCAGCTTCTGGTTTCATTGATCTGTTCTACTCTTTTTTTGGTTTCAATAGCATTAATTTCTTCTCTAATCTGTATTATTTCCTGTCTTCTGGTGGTTTTGGGTTTTATTTGCTATTCTTTTTCCAGCTCCATAAGGTGTAAGGTTAGGTTGAGTATCTGAGATCTTTCTTCCTTCTTTAGGAAGGCCTGAATTGCTATCTACTTTCCTCCTATGACCGCCTTTGCTGCGTCCCAGAGGTTTTGGGTTGTGGTGTTATCATTTTCATTGACTTTCATATACTTTCTAATTTCCTCTTTAACTGCTTGGTTAGCCCATTCATTCTTGAGTAGGATGTTCTTCAGTCTCCAAGTATTTGTTACCTTTCCAAACTTTTTCTTATGGTTGATTTCGAGTTTCATAGCATTGTGGTCTGAAAATATGCACGGTATGATCTCGAGTTTTTTGTACTTACTTAGGGCTGATTTGTGTCCCAGTATATGGTCTATTCTGGAGAAAGTTCCATGTGCACTGGAGAAGAATGTATATTCTGCTGCTTTAGGATGAAATGTTCTGAATGTATCTGCTAAGTCCATCTGGTCCAGTGTGTCATTCAAAGCCATTGTTTCCTTGTTGATTTTTTGATAAGATAATCTGTCCATTGTTGTGAGTGGGGTCTTGAAGTCTCCTACTATTATGGTATTACTATCAATGAGTTTCTTTATGTTTGTGATTAATTGATTTATATATTTAGGTGCTTCACATTTGGTGCATAAATGTTTACAATTGTTAGGTCTTCTTGGTGGATAGACCCCTTGATTATGATATAATGCCCTTCTGAATCTCTTGATACAGTCTTTATTTTAAAGTCTAGATTGTCTGATATAAGTATGGCTACTCCAGCTTGCTTTTGTTGACCATTAGCATGATAGATAGTTCTCCATCCCCCTATTTTCAATTTGAAGGTGTCTTTAGGTCTAAGGTGGGTCTCTTGTAAACAGCATATAGATGGATCTTGTTTTCTTATCCGTTCTGTTACCCTATGTCTTTTGATTGGAGCATTGAGTCCATTGACATCTAGAGTGAGTACTGAAAGATATGAATTTATTGCCATTATGATCTAGAGTTGGAGTTTCTGGTGGTGTTCCCTGGTCCTTTCTAATCTTTGTTGCTTTTGGGGTGTGTGTGTGTGTGTGTGTGTGTGTGTGTGTGTGTGTGTGTGTGTGAATTTTTTTTTTCATCTTTTCTCCCCTCAGAGAGTCCCCCTTAACATTTCTGGCAGGTCTGGTTTAGTGGTCACAAACTCCTTTAATTTTTGTCTGGGAAACTTTTTATCTCTCCTTCTATTTTGAATGACAGCCTTGCTGGATAAAGAATTCTTGGCTGCATATTTTTCTGATTCAGCACATTGAATATATCCTGCCACTCCTTTCTGGCCTGCCAAGTTTCTGTGGATAGGTCTGCTACAGACCTGATCTGTCTTCCCTTGTATGTTAGGGACATTTTTTCCCTTGCTGCTTTCATGATTCTCTCCTTGCCTGAGTATTTTGTGAATTTGACTATGATGTGCCTTGTTGATGATCTGTTTTTGTTGAATCTAATGGGGGTCCTTTGTGCTTCCTGGATTTTGATGTCTGTGTCTTTCCCCAGGTTAGGAACGTTTTCCCCTATGATTTGTTCACATAACCCTTCTACCCCTATTTCTCTCTCTTCCTCTTCTGGGACCCCTATGATTCTGATGTTCTTCCTTTTTAATGAGTCACTGATTTCTCTAATTCTTAAATCGTGCTCTTTTGCCTTAATCTCCCTCTTTTTTTCTGCTTCATTATTCTCTATAAGTTTGTCCTCTGTATTGCTGATTCTCTGTTCTGCCTCATCCATCCTTGCTGCCACTGCATCCATCCGTGATTGCAGCTCAGTTATAACATTTTTAATTTCATTCTGGCTGTTTTTTACTTCTTTTATCTCTGCAGAAAGGGATTCCAATCTATTTTCGACTCCAGCTAGTATTCTTATTATCGTGATTCTGAATTCTGGTTCAGACATCTTGCCTGTATCTGTGTTGGTTAAATCCCTGGCTGTTGTTTCTTTGTGCTCTTTCTTTTGGGATGAATTCCTTCATTTTGTCATTTTTGAAGGCAGAAAAGGAAGTAATGAGGTAGAAAAATTGAAATTAAAAAAATTAAAATTAAAAAAATATTAAAATTAAAAATTAAAAACACTCACACACAAATCGAATAGATGATGCTAGATCCTAGGTGTGTTTTGGTCTGGGTGTTGAAAGTGGTTTGACAGATTAGAGAAAAAAAAGGGGGGTGGAAGGAAAAAAAAGGAAATCATTTGAGAATTAAAAAAAATGAATACACTGAGGTAGACTAAAATGAGATGATGGTAAAATAGAATTTGAAAAAATGTACACAAAAGTAAAGAATATAGTAGAAAAAATTAAAGAAAAATATTTTTAATAAAAATTAAAAATAAATATGAATTTTTTTCTTTTTCTATATTCAAGAAAAAAAGAAAAGAAATGAAAAAGAAAAAGAAAAAATATTTAAAAAGAAAGAAAAAATGAAATTGTTTGAAAATTTGAAAAAGTGAGTACACTGTAGTAGACTAAAATAAAATGATGGAAGTAAAATAGAATTTGAAAAAATTTACATAAAAGCAAAAGTATAGTAAAAAATTAAAAATATTTTAATAGAAATTGAAAGTAAAAATGAAGTTTTTCTCTTTCTGCATTCAAGAAAAAGAAACGAAAAAGAGAAAAAAAATACAGAAAAAATAAAAAGGAAATTGTTTGAAAATTTGAAAAGGTGAATACACTGAGGTAGACTAAAATAAAGTGATGGAAATAAAATAGAATTTGAAAAAATTTACACAAAAGTAAAAAATACAGTAATAAAATTTAAAGAAAAATATTTTTAATAAAAATTGAAAATAAAAATGATTTTTTTCTCTTTCTGTATTCAAAAGAAGTGTAAAAGAGAAAAAGAAAAAAAAAGAAGGAAATTGAATAGATGGACCTGCTAACAGATTGAAGTAGGACTGACATTGCTTCGTTTTCCCCTAGAAGTCAGTCTATGTAGCACTTTTTAGTCCATAAACTAAGCCAGTGGTGAGACTTGTGTTCCTGAAGAGGAAGGTTGGCCCAGTTTGGAGGGGCTTAGTGCAATGGCCCCGTTCTCCACTAGATGGCGCTGCTAGCCTACTGGGGTGGATATGTTGAGGTGCTGATAGGTGCGTATGTGCATGTGCGGGAGCAGTGAAAATGGAGCCACCCAGCTGCCCAGTCTGTTCTCGCGGATCAGCAATCGTGCACCCAACCTCTGTCTTCAGCTTCTGTCCACTCCCTGCTTTTTCACTCTCCGTGACCAGGCCCCAGGCAGTACCTGTCTCCTGAGTTTTGTCTCAGACGCAGCTGTTTTCCCCGGCCCCTTAATTCTGAAGGACTGTGGCTTTGACCCGTTCTGCCCCTCTGCGGGAGGGTCTCACCCAGCAATGGCCAAATGTCGGCTGCACCCAGGAACGCTTGCTGGACCCTGCTGCTGCTGTGGCCCGAGACTGCGGCCAGGTGCCAGCCCGCCGCAGAAAAAGTTCACGAGACAGTGTAGCAGCAGCGTTTTGGGGATTATGGAAAATCACAAGCCACATTTGGCACCAGGCTTTACCCTTAACGACCTTTTCCGGCACCAGCAAATGTGGCCGTTCTCTGGGGTCTGCTGGTACCAGGTGGCTTCAACAGTCTACCAAATGTCCTTGCAGCAGTGGAGCCGCTTTTCCCCATGTGGCCCGAGAGCCTCCCGGCCCCCACTCTGCTGCTGGGGATTCACTTTTCCCACCAGAGCACCGCCAGGTATGGAGCTGCGGAGTTGCAGCCTTTGCGCTCCCCTTGTTTACAGTCTTAATGGAATTTAAACTCCTTTCTCCTTTCTCCCTTTTTTAGTTTAGTCCCCACAGCTGTTTCCAATTTTCCACTTTCTCTTCAGTTGCTTTTGGGGAGGGGTGCTTTTCCCATATTCTCCCCCACCCCCAGTCTCGGTCCTCTTTCCACCCACAAAAGCAGTTGCCTATCCTCTGCGGCTTCTCACTCCCCAAGTTCACTTCTGTCTGCCGCTTACTTGCTGAATTCTGTGGTTCAGGTTGTGCAGATTGTTGTGTTAATCCTCCAATCAGTTTTCTAGGTGTGTAGGATGGTTTAATGTTGGTCTGGCTGTATTTCATGGATGCAAAACACACAAAAAACTTCCATGCTGTTCCGCCATCTTGGCTCCTCCCAAGTTTTCCAAATTCTAACTTTCACATGAAAACTCAGTTATGAACAAATACTGTCAGTTTTCCTTAAGTGACAGATAAATTTCATTTATTTTGGAGAAAATGTATGCCAAATATCCAAATGTGAATAACCATAATTTGTTAGTCACTCTTTTAAGAAAACAATGGTGCTTCATTTAAAATATGCCTATGTTAGCATGCAACTCGATCACAGAAATACTTTTCCTTAAGAAACTGTAGAACTTCAATAAGCAGTAGAAGGGCGCCCCGGTGGCTCAGTCAGTTAAGCATCTGACTTCGGCTCAGGTCATGATCTTGCGGGTTGTGAGTTTGATCCCCACATGGGGCTTTGTGCTGACAGCTCAGAGCCTGGAGCCTGCTTGAGATTGTGTGTCTCCCTCTCTCCTGCCCCTCCCCCACTCACACTCTGTTTCTCTGTCTCTGTCTGTCTCCCTCAAAAATAAAGAAAAACATAAAGATTTAAAAAAGAACTTCAGTAAGCAGGAGAAATGATTGATAAAAAGCTTCCTCTTGGGTCACATGAATGTTAAAAAGACATGTATTCGTGGGTTGGAATTAACACTTTTTACTGCTTCATCAAGGACATTCTTTTATTTCATTTTTCTTAATGTTTATTTATTTTTGAGAGAGAGAGACAGCATGAGTAGGGAGGGGCAGAGAGAGAAGGAGACACAGAATCTGAAGCAGGCTCCAGGCTCTGAGCTGTCAGCACAGAGCCCGACGCGGGGCTCGAACTCACGAGCCGTGAGATCATGACCTGAGCCGAAGTTGGATGTTTAACCGACTGAGCCATCCTGGTGCCCTTCATCAAGGACATTCTTAAGTAAAACTGGCATTTTTGTTTTTTTATAGTGAGTGGAGAATTCAGTGACAAGAACAGTTGGATACCATTGCATTTGTACTCAGTGCAAGTATCAACACACTGAGAAAAGGCAAATAGAGTCTTAGTATACTATTAAAATCATTTTGATGTTGCAGAATCACAGAAAGGATCTTGGTTGAGAGCTGCTAGATTAAGTGATTATACTATACCCATGGATCTCTTTGATTTACATCACAAAATCAGGGCAAGATTTCTGCAGGAGGGTCTCTGAAATTTGGTATATATGAGAATACTTCAGCAGGCTTGTTCAAAGTTCATATTTCCAAGCCCCACATCCGGAGATTGTAGTGGGGTCTGGAATTCACAGGCAATTCTATTGTTGGATGGAGAGCTGGCACCTACAGTTCTCTACACTTGGGTGATTTCCAGCTTACTGCACTCCTGCAAATAAGTTCACTGTGGGGTTACATTTCCCCATGGGAAAAGTGTTTTCATTAGTGTAATAATTCTTCCATAGCTTTTATTTGCTCTATCTGGCACTAATATGCCCATTATTATGATTAATTTAGTGGTTAATTAATAATCATTCCATCTACCTTTTTAGAGTGTGGAAGGGCTTTTTTGAGGATAATTGATTTCAGATAGTCTTATAAAAAAAGTGCACAGAGTATTTTCATGTGTCACTTTCCTTAAGCAAATGTCTTTGTTGGAGGTAGAGACATCCAAGGCACCCTATTGATTACTCTTAAAAACACCCACTGTAGCATCTTCTTCTACAGAAGCATCACTATGGGTTTGAATCATGAAGTTTGGAGCCTGAATCCCTATTTAATCTAGCCTTGTTCAACTTTATTTATTTATTTTGTTCCTCTTACAACATAAAGGGACTCTAGAAAGAACAATGACATTTCAGCTGAGAACTTGGCAGGAGGGTAAAGGGGTTGCTTCCTAGGACATCTGAAGAAGATGACAATGCTAGGAAGCCTGGGGGGAGGTAAACAGGCTGGCTTTCCACTGGGGGACATAAAATGCTTCCAAATGTTTGTTAAAGAAACAAAACAAAACAGGAAGATTTCTCGTTCCCTAGAGTGTTCTATTTCTCTTTCTTGCTTTTCAGAGTTTAAAGTGTAGATGAATTACCTGCAATCTTTCAAAAACAGTTTCTGACTCAGTAGCTAGAGGATGGGGCCCAAGATTCTGTATTTTCAGAACCTTCCTAGATGATAAGGATACTGCTGGTTCAATGCCCTATGGCAAAGCCCTATGGCATACTGCTTCTCCTTGTTGATTGGCACTGTTTGCTGTAAGCACTCTTTATTACTTATGTTGACATAAACTGTTTTAAAGTTATTTTTTAAATAAGCTATTGTCGTTAGCTAACAGAGCTGTAGGTCAGTGGCCATTGTAAATGGAGTAAACTTTCCTTCATCCATTACTGGATGCTTGGTTGACTGAAATGAGACTTTTCAACATGAGCTGGGAAGATAACACTTCCGAGGTACCTTAGGGGTGGGGTATATTGACTAAATATTCAAAAGTCAACATTACTCATCAAGCTAGAGGTGTATTGGGCATGGATTATACCATGTCACCCAAGTACAGAAATCCATCCATCAGTTAAAAATATGAAACTACAGGGGTGCCTGATGACTCAGCCATTTGAGCATCTGACTTCATTCTAGGTCATGATCTTGCAGTTCATGGGTTCGAGTCCCACATTGGGCTCTGTGCTGACAGCTTGGAGCCTGGAGCCTGCTTTGGATTCTATGTCTCCCTCTCTCTCTATACCTCCTCCTTCTTCTTCTTCTTCTCTCTCTCTCTCTCTCTCAAAAATAAAGATTATAAAACAATAATAAAAAAATAAAAATATGATACTATAGCCAGTTGTAACATGTTACATTAAATAATCATTTTTAGAGTATTTTCACGTTCCTAATTTTGATTTTCATCACAACACTGAGGTCGTTTATATACCCTTATTTTGAATAAAGTTTAATTTAGATCACAAAAATTATATTTGCTTATATAGAAATTACAGAAAAATGAAAAGGAGAAAGCAGTCTCTTATCCATCATAAAATAATAACATTTTGGGTGGGCTTTTTTTTCATTTTTCTTTATCAAATTAAAAACTTAGTTTGTTCATAATTGCGATACTCCCTTACAGTGTTGGATCCCCTTTTTGCCACATACCATAACAGCAGTTACCATTTTAATGATATTTACTGGGTACTTATTCTTTTATCTTTCCTAGTAGTTAGCAGATTTCCTCCACAGTATTGACAGAATATTCCCTGTGGTACTGCTGACTTGTGATCTTGCCTGTGTGTGTGCACGCTTTGTGTGTGTGTGTGTGTGTGTGTGTGTGTGTGTGTGTGTTGCGGGCACGTGCACATCCCACTATGATGTTCTTGGTTTGCCTTCACTGTTCTGTTAGAACTGCCTCTTTTGAGCACTGTGCATATACCACCCATTTTAATTATAGCTTCCCCAACTATTTTAGTATCTAGTCTTCCTAATGATTCTTGTTGTTCCAACTGTCCTTCGCTGTTTTCACCCACTTACATTTCCCTATACATTTTAAAATCTTTTTATCATGTTGCCTAAATAGTCCCCAGTGGAATTGACCTAAATTGTATTAAGACTCTTACTTAATCTGAAATGGTTACATTATCATGAGACTTTGTACCCTGAAAGAGGGCAAACCTATCCATTTGAGGCTTTACTCTTGCTCAGGAAAATTAAGTAGATTCCTTCATGTAGATGACATCCACAGCTATTTTGTTAAAATTGTTTCTTGCTAATATTGTTTGTGGTATTTTTTTTTGAGAGAGAGAGAGAGGGCGAACATGGGTGAGGCAGAGAGAGAGGGAGACGCAGAAAGTGAAGCAGGCTCCAGGCTCCGAGCTGTCAGCACAGAGCCCGACATGGGGCTCAAACCCACAAACCGCGAGATCATGTCCTGAGCCAAAGTTGGTGGCTTAACCAACCGAGCCACCCAGCTGCCCCTGTTTGTGGTATTTTATGCTGTCTTTCTCCCATTACGTTTGCTAACTGGTTTCACTGGTATTTAGGGAAACCGTGTGTGACTGTGTGTGTGTGTTTTATCCATTCCATTTGCTGAAACCTCTTGTGAGTTTCTTTAATTAAATTTTATTATCTCGGTTTACCAGTCTAATAATCACATCACCTATGAATAATGACAATTTTAAGTCCCCCTTTCCAGTTATGATAGCTTTTCTTTTGGTTTTATACTTTGTTGCATTCGGTAGAGCTTTCTGGGGAATGTTGCCAAAGAGTGATGGTTGACCTTTTTGCGTTACCCCCAACCTCAAAGACTAGTCTTACAGGAAATTACCTCTATGTGTGATGTTAGTGGAAGGTTTAAAATAGATATTTTTAAAACATGATAAGAAAAATTACCTGTATTTTGCCACTTATCTTGGTGACTCTTTTTAAATGAGAAATGGATGTTAAATTTTATCTTGTCTTTTTGGTGTCTATTCATATGATCATATTGGTTTTATTTATGTGTTATTTTCCTAGACTTTTCTATTACTAAATCTATCTTGTGTACCTGAGCTAAATGACCTGTTTATAGGGAACCAGTTTAATAGTGTTCTAGAGGAATAATTTGCAACAATTTGAGATGCTTTCCCTCTGTTTCTGTCTTATGTAATTGTTTAGATAGCATGGGAATTATCAGTTGTTGAAAGATTGAAAAAAAAATCATTGGAAAAGCCATCTGGCTCCAGTGTTGTTTATTCTAATTTTCTTTTTATGGAATGCTTAATTAATTTATTGTCATTCTTTTTTGTTTAATAACAAAGGCTTTTCAGATTCTGAAAACAGGTTTGGTCCTATCCCATAGGCATTAGACATCATTGTTCTCAGCATAATAGTTTCTAAGGAGTGTGAAATTGTGGTTTTGATTTCCTATTTGATATTAGAGTTATTTAGGAAAGTTCTTATTTTCCCCAGCTGGAAGTTTTTATTTGCTTAGAATTTTGGTTTAGTAATTTCTAGTTCTATCTCATTATACAGAGAGAATATGGTATATACCTCTGTATACAGAGGTGTTATTGGTTTTTGTGTGTACCCTTATCATTTTTATCCTGCATATCAAATATGATCTCAAATATTAAAATATTGTTTCCTTGGGGCACCTGGGTGGCTTAGTCGTTTGGGCATCCAACTCTTGATTTCAGCTCAAGTCATGATCCCAGGATTGTGGGATCAAATCCCTCATTGGGCTCCATGCTGGACGTGCAGCCTGCTTGGGATTTTCTCTTTCTCTCTCTCTCTCTCTCTCTCTCATTCTCTCAAATTAAAAAAAAAAATTAAATATTGTTTCCATCTCTGTCATAATTTCTGGGACTAGTTTTTCTGATTTTTTGTTTTATTTTTTATTCTTATAATCCGACATTTCAAATTTACAATAGCTACATCTTGTTTCTTTTAACTTTTGTGAGTTCTATTGTTAATTCTTAAAAAGATTTTTTCCACTCAATATCTGGGTTTTTTTTGTCAATTTCAAACTTACAGGATGTTGCAAGGATAGAACAGTAAACATCCATATATTCTTCCCCACCCCCCTAACCCACCAGTTGTAAACATTTTGTCGTATTTTTTTTACCTTTCAAATGGCTGGTGGGTATTTCCTAAGAAAAAGGTCAATCTTCTCTACAGCCACAATACAATTAGCACATTCAGGAAATTTAGAATTGATATAATAGTAGCATCTGATATGTAGCTCATATTCCAGTTTCCCCAGTTGTATCAATTAATTAATATCCTTTAAGGCTTCTTAAAATCCAGTCATGAACCCGTTACATTGCATTTGATTGCCAGGGCATCCTGAAAATTTTTAATAAATAAATTATCTTTTGAGCCAGTGGAGCGTACTGTGGTTTGTCATATAGGGTGAGGCCTTAAATTTGCTGTTTTTTTTCCTCATAATTATGTAATTTTCCCCAGCACTATTTATTGATAAAATTTTCTCTTTCTCATTGATTTGTGTGGCTTCTGTTTCTGTATGTAAAATTCACACCACACATACACACACACACACACACACACACACACACACAAATTTATCCCATTTTCTTTTAATCATACTCCAGTACCCATGATTTAATTGTTTTAACTTCATTATATGCTTTAATATCCAGTAGTGGTTTTGCACATTTATTTATTTATTTATTTATTCATTCATTCATTCATTCATTCATTCATTTAAAAAAAGTTCTTAACTATAATTCTTATTTTAAACAAACAAACCAAAAAAATAAAAAATAAAAAAAACCTCCCATTGAAATTATTAGAATTTTCAAATTAGGGTCATGCACGTCTTCATGGCTCCCAGGGATCACCTAACTAGCCTCATGTTTTATAGAGTTTGCTTTTTCCCAAAGGAAAAGCCTCAGTTGGGCCAGAACTGACATCTTTACAGTGTGTGATGCTTTCATCCAGGACTTGAGCATTTCTGTCCCTTTATTTGTCTTCAGTTCTGCACAATTATTTAACACCGGCTCTGCTCAGCCCTGTGCTAGGGGCTGGAGATACTCTTTTATTTCACTCAATAGAGAGCTTTATTTTTCCTTGCCATGTCAGTCCTGTACATTTCTTATTTGTTGTGTGATCCTTAGTTGTTTTTAAAGGACTCTATTCTAAAAGGACTTTTTATTGCATCTTGTAGCTTGGTTTTCATGCTGTACAGTTTATTTATCTCTATCTTCTATCAAACCACTTTACTGAATTCTTTCATTAATTTTAGGAGCCTTTCAGTTGATTCTCTTCGATATATTAGGTCACCATCATATTATCTACAAATGATGATAAATTGCTTTCCTCTCTAAAATGTATATCTCGTCTGTTTTGTGTCTTACTGCATTGGCCAGACTTATCCCATTTTAGATGCAAGTTCTAGAGGCAAAGTGACTTACTCAGCACGTCAGACAGAGCGGGGGAGTGGTAAAGCCAGCACTGAAACCCCTACCTTGCGTTTTAGTACAGTGCTGCTTTAGAAAAGGTTACCAAATCAAGGTCATCTATCCAAATACCAGCTAACTGGCCTCGTATCTATCCAGTTGCTTTTTCCTGTAAAGAAGGTTGACATTTTCACTGCTTATCGTCCTCCCTTAAAATGACTTCACCTTTCAGGTGCATGGGTGTGCATGCACAAGCATGCATGCACAGATACACACGGGGTGCATGATGATGATAAATGACATGAAGAAAATATTTTAGGCAGAAGAATGTAACAGGGTTTGTTAGGATTGGGGTTGTATTTTATTTTTTATTTATTTTTTAATGTTTATTTATTTTTGAGAGACTGAGAGAGACAGAGCATGAGTGGGGGAGGGGCAGCAAGAGAGGGAGACACAGAATCCGAAGCAGGCTCCAGGCTCTGAGCTGTCAGCACAGAGCCTGACGTGGGGCTCGAACTCAGACTGCAAGATCATGACCTGAGTCGAAGTCAGATGCTCAACTGACTGAGCCACCCAGGTGCCCCTGAGCGGTTGTATTTTAAATAAAGTGGTCAGGTAAGACTTCACTGGCAGAGATGAAGAAGCAAGCCTTCCAAGGGTTGCATATATCTGAGGGAAAAGCATTCCAGGCATAGAAGGTGTCAAATGCAAAGGCCTTGAGATAGGAGCGTGCTTAGGGTTTTTAAGGAGCAGCCAAAAGGCCACGTAACTAGAGAAGCATTAGAAGAGATGACATCCGAGAGTTTGTATGAGAGGGCCTTGTAGATGTTGCAAAGTTGTTGCCTTTTACTCTAAGTAGGAAGGCTTTTAGTACAGGAGTGTCATAACCTGAGTCATGTTTTTAAAGGGTCACTCTGGCCACCGTTGTGTGAATAGATTGTAGGGAGCAAGAGTGAAAGGTGGGAGATCAGCTGAGAGGCTATTGTACTAATCCAGTCAAAACATCGTGGGGGTTTGGCCAAGGTGGTAGCTGTAGAGGTCCTAGAAGTGGTCAGATTCTGGATATTTATTAAAATTAGAACCATGGTAGTTCTTATGTATGGTATTATGAACAAGAGAGGACCCATGACTAAGAGAAAGGATGTAAGGGCCATCGCCAGATCTTCTGCATTTTGATTTAAAATCTATCTCAACGGAAGTAAGTGCATGCTCTGTGAAAGCTAGTTATGCTTCTTTGAAATGTTGGAGAAGAGGGTATGTTGGAGAAGAGGGTGTGGCCCTAGCCATCATCTGATGGTTGTCTGGTTTTTCCTTATAAGCTTTCTTTTGCTTTCATCTGATAAGTAAAACTTAATTGGAACCCTTCAGTTGAATTGTTATGGCCCCTTTACACAACATATTTATATCTCTAAATTTCTACTCAGCATCCACTTTCGCTAAATTTACAAAATGCAGTTCAATCACAGAAGGGTCCAAATGGAAAACAAGGCAAATTTTTGTTGTCTAATTGATAACACTGTAATAATGATGCATGCAGCAATTGTGTTGGCTCCAGCCAACTTGTATAGAGCACTCTACTCTATGGAAAGCACTCTCTAGACACATTATCCCATTTGGTCCCCACACTATCCTGCATGTGCCTCTCTCCTCAGAATCCTTCCCTGTTGGAGCTCCTCGTTGTGCCCTTACCTCCCTGAATTATGCTGAACAGTTAATATCTGTCTCTGCATCTCGGGTCCCCATCAACCAGGGAGCATGTTATTTTCAAATTTGCACCTGCTGCACTGTAGTCACTTGATTAATATCAGATGAATAAATAAATAAGTACATGGAAGACAGAGGGGGCAGTAGGTCACACAGCTAGTCAGAAGCCACGCGAAGATAACACGTGCACATGCCAGACTGTGAATGTCTACCTCATCCCATTTTCTTGCCTTCTCTAAGGGCTATTGTGCAAGGCAAACAGTGAGGGGAAGAAGGAAACCAGGAATTCCCAGAGCCTTGGATTAAAGGTTGGCTAACTAAGACATACCATTGTAAATTTCAGCTTCTTAGTTCTGAGTGACCTTTAATGTGGGGAATGTAATTGCAAAGCTAGATTCTATCGGGGATTATAAAGCTCGCATTTGTTTCTTAGCCCGACTTGTACAATAATGCCAAAGGTTTATCATAGCATTTTTGTATTAAAATGTGTGCATAGTTGAATGCTAAAGCACAGACTTTTGAGAGGAGGAAGAACATCCAAGATTATTCAGTCCATTTCCCTCGTTTCTTTAACAGCTTTATTGAGGTATAATTTACATACCATAAAATCCACCCATTTTAAGTGTACAATTCAATGATTTTCCGTAAATTTATAGGGTTGTGCAACCATCACCACAATCCCATTTTAGAACATTTCACCACACCATAAAATACCCTGTGCCCAAGTGAAGTTGATTCTTGTTCCCACCTCCAATCCCAGGCAATCACTAATCTGATTTCTATCTCTATAAATTTGCCTTTTCTTGACATTTCAGATGAATGGAATCATACAATGAATAGTCTTTTCCATCTGGCTTCTCTCATTTAATACAGTGTTTTTGAGCTTAATGCCTATTGTAGAACATATCAGTCATTTGTTTCTTTTATTGCTGAATTATATTTTATTATATGGATATACCACATACTGTTTATTTGTTCACCAGTTGATAGACATTTAGATTGTTTTAATATTTTGCCAATTATGAATAATACTGCTATTAGCATTTGTATACAAGTTTTTGTATACACATGTTTTCATTTTTTTGGCTAGGTGAATAGTAGTTTTACATTTACCTTTTTTTAAATTTTATTTATTTTGAGAGCAAGAACACACATAGGTGCGCACGAGTGTAGGAGGGGGTGAGAGAGAGAATCCCAAGCAGGCCTCATGCTGTCAGCATGAAGCCACTTTAAGGCTCAATTTCATGATCCATGAAATCTTGACCTTAGCCAAAATCGAGGTGAACACTCAACTGACTGAGCCACCCAGGCACCCCTATATTTACCTTTTTAAGGAACTTCCAAACTGTTTTCCAAAGTAGCTGCCCCATTTTTTTTTTAACCTTTCCAACAGCAGTGTATGCCAGTTCCAATTTTCTCATGCCTGTGGCAACACTTGCTGTTGTCTGTTTAGTGATAGGCATTCTTGTGGGTGGGTGGGTTGGTGGGTGGGTAGTTTCTCATTCTGGTTTTAATTCACATTTGCCTAATGACTAATGAGCTTGACCATCTTTTCATGAGCTTATTAGGCACTTATATTTCATCTTTAGTGAAATGTCTAGTCAAATATTTTGCCAATTTTTAATTGAGTTGTTTGTCCTCTTGTTATTAAGTTGTAATGGGTCCTTATGTATGTTGCAGAGAAGTCTTACCATACATATGATTTTTCAAATATTTTCTCTCAACGTGTAGCTTGTCTTGTCATTTGCTTAATAGTGTCTTCTGAAGTCCAATATAAATATATATAATATATATACTATATATTACATAGTATATATTCAACATATATAAATTTAATGTATATGAGCTGGATGTCACTATATGTATTATATATTACACATGTGTGTGTGTGTGTGTGTAATTTTTCCCCCATTAATGGATATTTTTGATGTTGTATTTTACACTATTTTCCTAATCCAACATCATGAAGATCTTCTCCTGTGTTTTTTCCTAGAAGTTCTATACTTTTAGCTCTAACAGTTAGGACTATGATCTATTTTCTGTTAGTTCTTGTGTATAGTATGAATTTAAATTTATATTTTTGCATGTGACTATTCAGGTGGCCTAGCATCACTTGCTGAAAAGATTGTTCTTTGACCATCACATTTTCTTGGATTCTCAAGAATCAATTGATCACAAATGTGGGGGGTTATTTCTGTACCCTCATTTCTCCTCCCTCGATCTGTAAGTCTATCCTATGCCAGCACCACACTGTGTTGATTTTCATATTGTGTAATCAGGAACTTTAAATCCTCCTTTATTCTTATTTTGTAAAATTGTTCTATTATGGATATTTGCATTTCCATATATATTTTAGTATCCGCTTATTAATTTTTGTAGAAAGTCTCCTGGGATTCTGATAGAGATTGCATAGAATTGCCATATTAACAGTATTGACTGTTCCAATACATGCACGTGACTATGTCTCTGCATTTATTTAGGTCTTCAATTTTTTCATTGATGTTTTGTACTATTTAATGTACAAGTATTTCACTTCTTTTGTTCAGACTTGTTTATAACTAAGTATTATTTTTGTTACTATTGTGAATGGAATTTTATTCTCTTAATTTCACTTTTAGATTGTCTTTTACTAATGATAAATATACAGTTGATTTTTATGTATTAGTTTTGTGTCCTGTGATCTTGTTGAAATTGTTTATTATAGTTGGGTATCTGTGTGTGTCTGTGTCAGTTTCTGTATCTATGTGTATTTCTTACGATTTTCTTTGTGTAGGATCATGTCATCTGCAAATGAAAGGTTTCACTCCTTTCCCTCCAATGCCTTTAATTAATTAACTAGGCTCACTGGCTAGAATCTCTAGCACAATGTTTTATTTCACTGCCTAGACTCTATAGTACAGTGATGAGTAGACATCTTTGTCTTGTTCCTGCTTTTAGAGGGAAAGCATTGTCTTTTACTCTTGAGTGTTAACTTTAACATGTTTCATAGATGACCTTATCAAATTTAGAAAGCTTCTCTCTATTTCTAGCTTATCAGTACTTTTTATCATAAATATGCATTTGACTTTGTCACTTTTTTTTCTGAATCTGTTGGAATTATGTGATTTCTTCCATTTATTCTCAATAGATGCTAGATTGCATTAATTGATTTTTAGATAGTAAATCAACCTTGCATTCCTGGGATAAATCAGTTATGATGTATCATCTTTTTTATATGTTGGTAGATTTAGTTGGCTATTATTTGGTTAAATATTTTGGGGCCTATATTCATGAATGCTTAGGCTCTAGTTTTATTTTATTATTAATGTATTTCTCTGGTTTTGATATCAGGGTTTCATAGAATGAGTCAGGGTGCATTACCTCCTCTGCTATTTTCTGGGCAAGTTTATGAAAAATCAGAATTATTTATTCCTTAAATATTTGGTAGACTTCACCAGTGAAGCCGTATGGGCTGGGCTTTTTTGAGGGAAGAATTTTAACTACTAATTCAATTACTTCTTATGAGTACATTGAAATCTTCTTTTTTTTCATGACTCAGTTTTGATAAATTATGTATTTGTAGGAATTTGCCCATTTCATCTAAACTGTCTAAGTTTTTTTGGCATAAAGTTTCTTTTTAATTTTTAAATTTATAATTTTTAATTTATAATTTTTAAATTTTCTGTAGAGTCCGTAGTGGTGTTTCCTTTTTCATTCTTGATTTTGGTAATTTATGTTATCTCTTTGCCTTTTGGCCAGTGGAGATATAGTTGCCAATTGTGTTGATCTTTTCAAAAAATCAACTTTTGTTTCATTGATTTTTCACTCTTACTTTTATGTTGTCTATCACATTGATTTCTACTTTAATCTTTATTCTTCTGTTTGGAGTTTAATTTGCTTTCATTATTCTACTGCCTTAAAATGGAAACGTAGATTATTAATTTGAGACTTTTTTTTCTTTTCTATTATAGATGTTGCATATACATGTTCGCAATTGTGAGTTTTCTCCACCCACTCCTGTGGACAGTATTGTTCAGTTTATTCATTGCTCTTTGGAGAGAGCTCTTTGTGCTGAGCTCCTCACAACACGCTTTCAAGAAGGCCCACGCCACAATTTTAAATGTGAGGAAGTTGAGGCATATAGAGGTTATTTTAGGTTGGGTTGTCTCAGAAACCGACTCATAGGCCAAGGATTTGGAGGCAAGTGATTTATTGAGGGGATGCTCCCAGTAAAAACTAGTTCAAGAGAAGGGGAAGCTGGAAAGAGAGGGGTAAGAAGCCAAACATGGGTGTGTTCTGTAGGGGGCTCTGGCGAGTGAATTTCACCTTGAATGAGTGCCCCTTGAGGCAAAGGAACAGGATTTTTTCACTACTGTTCAAGACAGTCACTGGAAATGCTAGTCTAAGGCCAAATATAGGTGAAGGTTGGGGAAGAGCAGGACTTAAATTTTCTAGCCCTCTTTACCATGAGAGGAAGTGCCAATAGTTTCAGAACAACTCCGAAGAGGTCCGCAGTGCCCTCATTAGCAACAGAGCACACAGAGGCTGGCTGGTGGACACAGAACCAGAAAGAATGACTAAGAAATGTAATAACTGTTCTCTCTTGTGAGATTAAATTACTTGCCCAAGGTCACACGGATGTGTATTGCACTAGAAACCAGGTTTATAAATGCTAATACTTTAATCAAAGTTATTAGAAATCCACTAAAGGTGTATTACACAGCCCTTGTTTTATTTACTAATGATAAACTTTTTTTGATGACTAAGGGCTTTACTGTCTATATATGAATCAACCCTGATGCCAGTTGCTGCTTTCTGGGACCTTTCCCCATAGTCATTCTGGCCATCAGAAGGCCCTCTGGTAATCTAGGAAAATAGAGAAACTAAGCACCTTCCTTAGTTATTTAATGAAATTGCATTAACCTAAGGAAGTACAGAGAATGCATAAGAGAGAACAAAGTTAACCTCAGTGAGGAGTGCATTTACAGTGTTCCTGTAGATTATTGTCAGGGCCATGAACACCCAACACCTACATGTTCCTATAGACCACTCAGTCAAGTGTCCTTTGGAAGAAAAGGTATTAGCAGACCATGTAAGTATTAGTCAGTATGTTTGAGTTAAGACCTTATGCATTTAACTATTTTCATTGTGCCAATACTAAGAGCTTCTTAGTTGACAAGTTTCCTAAGTCACTAGACCTCCTGGAATAAAGATATTTGCTACTGGGGAGCCTTTTGTATATAATATTAAAACTATGTCTAAAACAATTGAGTTAGCTTTAAGATAAAATTTTTTTAAGAAGTACATTATTTGGTGGGGTAAATTATAGATGATGGTTCAACTTAGGGTGTGCTAAAAAGCTGTTTAGCCTTATGGATAAGACTAAGGGCTCAGGAGTCAGACTGTCTGCATTCAAATATTAACCTCAGTGTTCAAATAGCAGTGTGGCTTTAAGTTTCTGAGCCTCTCTGTGCTCTGTTTCTCTTATTCTGTCACAATAAGATAATAGTATCTGTCTCTTAAGAGTTATTATGAAGGTCAAATTAAATAATGTGTAGAATGGGCGTAAGCATGATGTCTAGTAGGTAGTAAGTGCTCATTAAACATTTTCTATTGGGTGAGGTAATCATTGCAATGGGAGCTATGATAGAAATACGGACAGAGAGCTATGGGAACAGAGGAAGGAGAAACTAGCTCTGGACTGCAAGAGAGAGAAGTCTCTTCAGAAAGAGTAACATCTGATACAGGTCTAGATTGGATGAAGAATCCTCAAGATGCAGGAAAAGGAAAAAGGCATCTTGGGGAGGTGGAACAGCATCTAGAATAGCATTGAAGCATGTAGTAAGAACTGACATGAACATGCATCTAAAATTCATTTTCTAAATTTTGCCAATTTCGTTTATTTAATAAGTACTTAGTGAACAGCTGTTATGTGTTTAGCAGGATATTAGAAGCTGGGGGTGCAGCAGCAAACCAGGCAATAAGATCTCAGACAACAAACCAGGCAAGAGGTCTCAGACCTCATGAAGTTCACGGACTATTAGGGAGCAGGCAGAATAATCAGACAAGACCTATTTTACTTGTGATGAAAGCTATAAAAGAAATCAACAGATGTAATAGACAGTGACTCAAAAAAACTGATAATTATGAAGGAATGCTGAGGTGGATTGGAATGACCCAAAGTAATGATTTTGTTTTTATGTATTTTTTTATTAAAAAAATTTTTTTTCTACATGTACTTATTTTTGATAGAGACGGAGCATAAGTGGGGAAGGGGCAGAGAGAGAAGGAGACACAGAAGCAGAAGCAGGCTCCAGGCTCCGAGCTGTCAGCACAGAGCCCTATGCGGGGCTCGAACTCACAGATCGTGAGATCATGACCTGAGCTGAAGTTGGATGCTTAACCAACTGAGCCACTCAGGTGCCCCCAAAGTAATGATTTTAAACAAAGTAAGAATGTTTGAGGGGGATGTCCCTGCTAGGACAAAGGTATAAATATTAGAATCACCTAGGTTTGTGGTTTCATAGTCGCACATTAGGATCATCTGGAGACCCCCTAAAGATTACCCCTAGAGATTCTGATTTGGTTGGTCCAGGGTGGGGCCTAGGAATAACATTTTTTTAAAAGTCTGCTGGACAATTAAAATGTACAGCCAGAGTTGGGAACCCCTGATCTTCAGCAGCATACTTCTGACTCTGAGATGACTGTTATCTGCCCTCACCTGAAAAATCAGTGACAGTCTCCACAAAATGTTAGCTGACTGAATTCATTAAAAGGATTATGGTTGGTCAAGTAGAATTCATTTCTGGAGTGCAAGGATGGTTCAACATACACAAATCAATAAATGTGATGCATCCATCACATTAATAGAAGGAATGGGGAAAATCATATGCTTATCTCAGTAGATACAGAAAAAGCACTGGACAAAATGCAGTAACCATTCGTGATTTTAAAAAATGTCAGTGAACTGGCTATAGAAGGAACATACCTCAACATAATAATATGACAAGCCCACAGCTAGCATATTCAGTGGTGAAAAATTAAAAGGTTTTCTTCTAAAATCAGGAATAAAACAAAGGTGCCCACTCTCACACCTTCCATTCAACATAGTACTGGAAGTTCTGGGCAGAGCAGTCAGACCATAAAAAGAAATAAAAGGTATCCAAATTGGAAAGGAAGAAGCAAAATTATCTGTTTGCAGAAGACATGATCTCATACATAAGGTGTAATATCGTATGTAATATATGACTGATATAACATAACAATAACTTTATATATATATATTATGCAATATAATAACTTTATAATAAAAGTTAAAGGATAATTTGATAAAGCTACAAAAAACAACATATAAAAATTGTTGCATTTCTGTACACTAACAATTATCTGAGAAATAAAGAATACATCCCCATTTACAACAGTGTCAAAAGAATAAAATACTTAGGAATACATTTAAATAACGAGATGAAAGACCAGTACACTGAAAACTGTAAGGTACTAATGAAAAAAACTGAAGAAGATGCAAATAAATACAAAGATATCCTGTGTTTATGGATCAGAAGAATGAATATTGTTAAAATGTCCATACTACCCAAAGCCATCTAGATTCATTGTAATCCTTACCAAGATTCCAATGGCATTTTTACAGAAATAGAAAAAAACAATTCTAAAATTTACATGGAACCACAAAAGGTTTCAAGTAGCCAAAGAAATACTGAAAAAGAAGAACAAAGTTGGAAACATCACACGTCCTGTTTTAAAACTATATTACAAAGTTATAGTAATCAAAACAGTATGGCAGTAATACAAAAACAGACACATTGACCAATGGAACAGAATTGAGAGCTCAGAAATAAGTCCATGCATATATGGATATATATGTATATGCATATATTTCAAACTAATCTTTGACAAGGAAGCCAAGGATACTCAATGGGGAAAAGATCATCTTTTTAATAAATAGTATTGGGAAAACTGACTATTCACATGTAAGTGAGTGAAGCTGGACCTCTGTCTTGCATCACTCACAAAAATTAACTTGAAATGGATTAAAGACTTAATGTAAGACCTGAAACATAAACTCCTACACGAAAATGGGAAAAGTTTCTTGAATTTGGTGTTGGCAATGATTTAATGGAAATGACATCAAAAACACAAGCAACAAAAGCAAAAATAAACAAGTAGTTCCATCCCAAACTAAAAAGCTTTTCACTGCAAAAGAAGCAATCAACAAAATGAAAAGGCAGACTGCAAAATGGGAAATAACATTTGTAAAACACATACCTGATAAGGGACTAATATTCAAAATACATAGGGAAATCCTACAACTCACCAGCAAAAAAAAAAAAAAAAAAAAAAAAAAGAGAGATAATCTAATTAAGAGTGGAAAAAGGACACGGATAGACAGTTTCCCAAAAAAGGTATTCATTTGGCCAACAGGTACATGAAAAGGTATTCAGCATCACTAGTCATCAGGGAAATGCAAATCAAAACCACAATGAGATATCACTTCATACCTATTAAAGCAACTGTTATCAGAAACACAAAAGATACTGTGTTGGCAAGGATGTGAATAAACGAGGATTTTGTACACTGTTGGTAGAAATGTAAACTGATGCTGCCATTATGGAAAACAGTATGAAGGTTTCTCAAAAAAAATTTAAAAATACAGCTAACCTATGATCCAGCATTCTCACTTTTGGTTATATATCCAAAGGAAATGAAATAAGTACCTCGAAGAGATACCTACACTACCAACTTCATGTGTTTTTGAAGTCCTGTGGCTTTTTAAGAACTCCACAGTAGGATGGAACTGGAGAGTGTGATGCTAAGTGAAATAAGCCATAGAGAGAAAGACAGATACCATATGTTTTCACTGTTATGTGGATCCTGAGAAACTTAACAGAAACCCATGGGGGAGGGGAAGGAAAAAAAAAAGAGGTTAGAGTGGGAGAGAGCCAAAGCATAAGAGACCCTTAAAAACTGAGAACAAACTGAGGGCTGATGGGGGTGGGAGGGAGGGGAGGGTGGGTGATGGGTATTGAAGAGGGCACCTGTTGGGATGAGCACTGGGTGTTGTATGGAAACCAATTTGACAATAAATTTCATATATTTAAAAAAACGTATTTTAAAACATAAAAAAAAAAGAACTCCACAGTACACTTGTGAGACACCAAAAGTACAAAAGGCAAATAGTATCTTAATGGTATTCTGAAATATTTTTGATCTTGTAGATCACCTGAATGGCCTCGGGGACACTCAGTGGTTTCTGCTCCCCACACAGGGCCACCACGGCTTTCCCCATCGCATAAGGTTGCCTGCCTTGCTCTGCCCTGCCTAATGGCTTTAAGACTGAATTGTTCGGGAAGGAGCTGGAACAGGGCAGTAGAGAAACCTTGAATTTTACTTTTTAAGTATTGATGCTGGTTTTGGTTGGTTGATGAGTTAATTCTGAAATGCTTTTGTGTGTATTGTGTAACAGGGTAAACGAGTAAAAAATAGTGATATTAAAAACCAGGGTTTTCACTGTAGGAAACAAATTCACAATGGGGAAGGTGAGGAAGAGTCTTGTGTTAATGGATGTGAATTGGCAGTGTCAGTATGAACTGATCATATAAATTTATGAAGCCTATTTATGGGAGAACATGGGTGTTAAATGTCCCCTTTTCTGATTCTTGGCAGTCTTCACCTGTGAACTACAGCATCCTGTCTGTCTGTCACCTGACTTAAGTATTCTGAATGGGTAATAGCACCTTGCTGGAGATCTCTTCCTCAGATATAAAAAGGGGGCCATAGGATGTGTTAGTGATTGATGGATGGCTCTGATAGGCCCCTGGTCCTTCATAGAGGAGCATGAGTTATCACCCAGACTGTCAACTCAGGAATCAGAGGGGCCATGAGGCCCCGGTGGCAGGGTCCTCCTCTAATACCTGCAGAGGAATTCCCACACCTCTTACTCTTCAAGGTTTCTGAAGCACCTGTCCTCTATGAGCTGAGGTCTTGGGACCTCAAATGTCCATCTTCTCACTGGAAGAAATAGAGGGGATGTCACAGGATGGGGAAATGTGGGGGTAAATGCTGTATGTGGTGAGGTGAGCATCTTGTTATTCTTCTCTAATACTATCAGGATTTTTCTACTAAAAAAAAATCCTTTCTGTTCACAAATGCTCCGGAATATGTTTCAATCACTTCTTTTGCACTAGAGATATGACTTTGGAGGAGTTCTTCTCATTTAGGTATGATTTTATCATTACCAACAAGCCATAAAGAGCTTAGATAAATATGTTCCTAAGAGAAGGACAATGAGAATGAAGTTATCCCAAGAAACAAAAAGAAACTGTCTTGTCCCCCCACCCCACCCCTGCTTCCTAAAGTGTGCGTATCAGGGAAAGAACACTTACACAGCTTACACGTGCCATTCTCCTCCTTAATCAGAGTCCCCTGATCTTTAAGAGGGGCTGGGTCCACTGGAAAAAAGATTTATACTACCAAATGGTTTATGGCTTCCTGGCCATGGTTGCACATTTGCCTCTGAATGGAGAAGCTGCAGGCACAGTAGGCCTGAGGGTGTTGCTGGCTGCACTCAAGCACATTAATCCCAATTGTATGCGAACTGTATGTTGACAACACGGTTTAACCACCACCACCCCGCCCTTCCCCAGATATCCTTTGCCAGGCTTTATGATTTCAGAAGAAGCCGTTAGAGCTAAGGAGTTCAGTCTGCCAAGTAAAAACTACTCCGAAGGTCCTTTGTCACATGTTGTTGGCTTATGGAAAAAGAAGGGAGATGGAGAAAGAAAAGGATACTGAACTGTGAATGAAAGTCTAGCTTTTTGCTTTTGCCACAGTTTGACACAGGGCACTCAGCCTGTCAGCCTCAGTGTCTTCACCTGTAATCTGGCTGCTGAGTTTGGTTGAATTGACAAGTGAGTCCTCAGTAGTGAGATTGATGGCGGGATCCTGGGCTGGCCCCTGGAGACATGTCTTGCCTCCCTCTGTAGCCTTTGGCAGCATTCACCCGTCAGAGCCCAGTGAAGACCCACTGCTTAGCTGTCCATGACCACAGAGTCTCATGCCAGTCATGTGCAGTACTCAGGCCAGCCTGGTGGCTCTGCGTGATCCATCCCATCATAGTAGGGCCAAGGACAACAGAAAGCGAGTCCGGGAGTGGGATCCGGCCCCAATGAAGTTCCAAGGCTTTGGATTCTCAATTTAGAGGGAGAGGGTAACAAAAGGACTCAGGGGTGGCATAAGAGTTTTCAACTTAGAAACAAGGACAGAGGTCTTCTCATGTGGACGGGATTAACCCAAGAATAGTAAGGGATAGATTGGACATCAGAGGAAAGCAGGGACTCACAGGTCTTTGCAAACCCCATTCCTAGAGGTGGGGCCTGTTAGTGCCTCCCAACCCAGTCAGGAGGGCATGCAGGCTGGATAGGCTGAGTGCCTCCAAGCCCAGTTCAGTCTTTTAGATCCTACTGCAAGCCTCCACACATGGACCCAAGAGACTGTTGCTCCTTCACTCTTCATTGCCTTTTGCCCTTTTCCTCATAGATTAGAGTTGCATGAGTCAGACCCTCAACAAGCAGTCCTGAGCACTCTAGCAAGATTCAGAGTTTTACTTGAGACTGATGTTATATGTAAAGCAATGGAGGTCCTGAAAACTGTTATAGACACCCCTCCTTTAGGTTTGGGTCTTGGGTCTTGGTGATGTCTTTCAGAGACTGTTTTGAGCTTAGCTGTCTTGATAAACATAGTGGTTATACTGTTGAGAAGGACCCCAGAGTTGAGGAGGGAGTGTGCCCTGAAGTCATGATTTAATTTAGGCATTTATTGGCTTCAATTTTTTTAATACATACTTTTAGTGTTATTTATTTATTTATTTATTTATTTATTTATTTATTTATTTTGAGAGAGGGGAGCACAACCAAGAGAGGGTCAGAGAGAGAAGGAGACAGAGAATCCCAAGCAGGCTCTGCACTGTCAGTGCAGATGTGGGGCTCGAACTCACAAACTGAGAGATCATGACTTGAGCCAAAATCAAGATTTGGAGGCTTAACTGACTGAGGCACCCAGGCACCCCAGACTTCAGTTTTATGAACACATATAGATGTCACACACACATATACTTTGGGATGTTAGATGCACTCACATGTCATACACATTTAGGTGTCCACACACATTCATCTGAATGTCACACTCATTCAAAGAGTATATGTGTTCGCTCGGTTTTTAGACACCCAGGTCCTACAGATGCTCATTTGGACATTATTCACACTCAGATGTAGTCTGCCCTCCCAGAGAAGTGGCCGTATCCACTCACATGACACTCACCTGCACTCTGGGCTGCTGAGTTCTCATCCAGTTGTGCCCATCAGAGAGTACACATGCTCACTGAGCTATTGCTCTCCTCCACTCAAGGTATCACTGTCTTCCAAGTGTGGCAAACATTCACATGGTGTATTTTTTTTCCATCTGCATTGTTGACGATCCTCATGCTCAAGGAGATTCAGGGGAAGCCCTGCCATATTGTATCATGTTTCCTTGGGTTAGTCCCTCTATACCCTTTTATTTTAGTGAAATAGTCCTCTGCCTCTGTCCTTGTCCAAGTTATGTTTCTTAACCAAGTGTATTTAGATGGACGGCTTGATTGAAGGATGGTAGCGCTCACCGTGCTCCATTTTCATAAACCATGTGCTATCTCACTATGCCATCTTTAGAAGATTGGTTTGGGTGACTGCTGAAGTCACCTTTAATTCACAAAAATTTCCTGGGGGCACTCTTTGGGCAATTGATCTTTTGTCTTAGGTCATGAGTCCAGAGAGCTCTGCAAGAAAGATCTTCTAAAAGAAAAGTATTTACAGAGAGATACAAACTGTGGACATTCAAAGAGATAATAAAATGCCATCTAGATCCACCAATGTTTAGGATAACTTTTATAAAAGGAGCCTACATATTTGGCCTATAGCTGGTGTTCAATAAAGGCTCAGTCATCTCTCTTCACAGACTAGTACCTTCTGACTTCCTTCCAAGTTGAAGGGAATGGTACACGATCACTAGACAGGAGCTCAGAGTATTCACTGTTTATTTTGATTAGGGATTCTGTATCCAGTCATATTTAGTTTCATGCCTACTTTCAATTTTAACTCAATTTAATTTGGTTTACTTGAACAAGCATTCAGTGATGACTTTAGGGGTATCAGGTAACCTAGTGGGCAATGTGGGGTTGGGGTAAATGATGCAGAAATAACCAAGCCACAACTCCCACTGTCCAAAAAGGTAACAGTCTAACCAGAGAAACAGTCCTGTGCTCATATTCTTACAATCCCAAGAAGATATCCATTAGTGAGTTGTAGGGGAACTAAGGTGGGGGGAAACTCATTCAGAGTGGGAGGGTCTAGACAGGCTTCATTGAGGAGATGAAAGATAGACTCAGCCTTTAGGGAAAGGCTTCCCCAGAGAGAAGTGGATAGAAGACATTGCATGTGGAGGAAGCATGAACTGATGGAGTGAAATCCCAAGGATGTTTGTCTGGATCCACTGGAATGAGGGGTCCAAACTAAGAGTTTCCGAAAGACAGACTGGAAGCCAGGCACAAGTGTCCCCAGTGCCAGGATGAGGAGTTTAGATTATATCATTAGGATAACAGCTTATGAAAGAGTTTGAAGAGAGACCATGTTTATATGTTTAGGAAAATCAATGAGTTGACTAGTTTATCAGGTAAGTTAGAGGTAAAGAGACCAGTTGAATCCGGAAGAGGTAGGGAAGTGCCCAACCTAAGCATTATCAATGAAGGAAGAAAAAGAGGTGGGGCAGATGCAGATTGCTGATGTCAACTGGGCTTTTTGTTTATAGGGGCAGAGTGAGATCTAAGGAGGTAGGAATTGAAAATGAGCCCCAGACTCAATATCTGGTCACTTGATGGCCAATGCTACCCTTCACTAAGGAAAGAAAGGTAGAAGGAGGAAGAGGCAGGTTTGTAGGGGTTGGGACCAAGTTACATTTTGGATATATCCAGTGTGAGCTGGCCTTGGGACATCTAAATGGAGATCTATTTCTACACAGCAGTGGGTTTATAATTCTAAAACTCAGGAGGGAGGTTCAGTTTTAGACAGAAATGGTAATAACAAGTGCATCCCTCCAGATCATTGCTCATCTGCTTCTCTTTCCTGTTCAGTGTTTATCAGCTGGTTGTCAAGGAGGAGCGACTTCAAAAATCACGGAGGGCAGCTGATATCATTGAGTGCTTTTCGGTGCCTGTGAGCTATAGGAATGCCTCCAGCCTTGATTCTCTACACTACTTTGCTGCTGAATTGAAGCCTGCCAACCTGCCTGTCACCCAGCCATTTACAGTGGGTGACAACAAGACATACAATGGATACTGGAACCCTCCTCTTTCCCCTCTGAAAAGCTACAGCATCTATTTCCAGGCACTCAGCAAAGCCAATGGAGTAAGTATGGCCCCATGAAGGCCATTTCTTGCCTTGATTGTATTTTCCTATTCTCAAATGAGAAGTAGCATGGCTTTAGAGCAGAGGTTGCCAAACTAAGGCCTGTGGACCAAATCCAGCCCCATGACTGATACACACACACACACACACACACACACACACACACACGCACACTTTTTTTTAAGTACAGCAGTGCCTTTCATTTACTTGGTCTAAGGCTGCTTTTGATGCTACACCAATACAGTTGAGTAGTTTAGACAGAGACTTTATGCCACATAAAGCCTAAAATATTTACTATATGACCCTTTACAGAAAAAATTTGCAAACCTCAATATTAAAAGATAAAAAAGTTCTTTCAAATCACCTTTGGGAACATTGCATGCCCATCTAACGATTAATTTCCTCATCCATAAAATACCTATCTGTTATTTATGAATGCATTAAGCATGTTGTAGTTAATCAGTGAATACTAACTCTTTTATTATTAGCAATAGAAAATTTTCACATTAGAAAATATTCTCTTCTCCCAAAGACAAGGGAAACTTTTTTAGTGTCAGATATTTCTTTGGTCAAGATGGGATACCAGTCATAACATCACAAAATCACGGGGCTGAAAAGGATGGGAAAGGTCACCAAATATCTACCTCTCTCCCCCTACACATAAAACAATCAACATTACAACATCACAGTTAACTGGTATTAGTGCTTATTCTTGAATATCTCTAATGACCAAGAACTCACTTCTTTATGTGGTAATTTTACCGATCTTTGGGGTGTCGGTGGCTCTAAGAAAGCCTTCTATTGTACTGCCTGAAATATGTTTATTTTTTTTTCATGTTTTTAATGTTTTTATTTATTTTTGAGACAGAGAGAGACAGAGCATGAGTGGAGGAGGGGCAGGGAGAGAGGGAGACAGAATCTGAAGCAGGCTCCAGGCTCTGAGCTGTCAGCACAGAGCCCAACACGGGGCTCGAACTCACAGACTGTGAGATCATGACATGAGCTGAAGTCGGACGCTTAACCAACTGAGCCACCTAGGTGCCCCAAAATATGTTTCTTATTATAGGTTCTACCCAATGCTCTTGGTCCATACCCTTAGGTCCCAAGAGAACCAATGCAATCACCCTCTTAGGTGGTATTCTTTCAGTTACATAAGATCTTTCCTACCATCCACTTCCCCTCTGTTCAGATACACCCAGGTGGTCTTATTTTCTGCAAACTAAATATCTTTAGTTCCTCTTATGACACAAGTATTTCCCATTTTGCTTTTGTGGATATATCTCAGGTTGCCATATTTCACTCAACAAATATACAACAAATACTGATATAAGCTAAGCCCTATAGTTCATATTAAGATTACATAGTATGCGCAACCCTCCCCTCCCCTGCAAGACCTTTTCTTAACATAAGGGAGTCTGGTGTGTGCCATGTTCCATGGTATATCTGGAGAAGTGAGAAACTCACTGGAGGAAGGAAAGCTGAAACAAAAGCAAGATTTGGTGAAGTGTGTGCTGAACAGCCTCTGTAGGCTCTGGTGGCCGAGATAGAGAGTTTAGTCTGTCAGTGGCAGTCATTACCTTATGAGAAACCTGGATTGAGGAACTAATTAACATTTTAAATGTCCACATACCCATTTAAATTCCACACTGGTATTTCAGTTCTGCATTTATTACTTGCCCAAGCAACATTCCTCAGAGTCTAAAACTACAAAGAGAAGCTGCCAGACTGCCTTCCATCTGTCCATCTGGTATTTCCTCTGCATGAAGCACTCTGACGTATTGAGGAAGAAGACATAAAGATGGGCAGAAAGCATCTGGGGGCCCATCTTGTCTCTGTTTCTCTGCATCCCAGACTGGCCAGTTTGTTGGTCGAGCACAATTCTGAGAAGGTGTGGCTTTCTCTGCTCTTGGCGACATGTCAAGAGGTGCTGTTTGGGTTTCCATGCTGTGAAGAAGAGTAGCAGCTGTACTCAGTTCACTCTATATCACATTCCTACCATGACTCTAATAGAAACCCAGCTGGAGACCAAGTCTATAGAGACAAATGGACCCCAGGAGGAATTCCCCAACCCAAGTGTGGTTGGCCTTGAGTGGAACAAGCAGGTGAGGCAAGAGAACCGTGGGAGGTTTGGCTTTACAAACTTCACACAGTAGACTACTTCCTCAAGGAAGGAGGCTTGCCATTGGGAAAGAAGTCACCCCACTCTGAAGCTACCTCATCCAGGAAGTAGTTTCTACTACTGCTTCCGGATGAACAAGGCCATTTAATTACTTATGCCTTCCATCCCACACCATGTGTGCTCCCGTTTTGGAACTAAGATTTGCAGGAAAGGAATTGGATGGGTGCTTATGCCAGGTGTCTTGAGGGAAACATAGAGGGACAGAGGAACAGGAGGAAACAGAAAAAGGAGCAGAGGAAGAGCTGTGGGAGCTGGATGCTCTCAGCATGTTGTATTTTTCTGACAAGGAAAAAACTACACACTATTTCAAATTACTGTATTTAGTATTAAGTTATACTGAAAAGAGTTAAGTTAAAGAGTCATAGGAGCAGAAAAGCCATTCTCAGTCTAACAAATCTCTGCCAGCCCCTCTCAGATTTCTCCATCTCATAAAGGGCAGCAGACAATGCAGTTAAGCCTGGAGGATTTTTGAGGAGAAAATGTTATAACCCACAAATTCTTTATCAGCCCAGTTGTTGTTCTTGTGTAAATACATCAGAAAGACATTCTCAGTATCCAGGGGCTCCCGCATGCTCTGCCTCTAATAAATCATTCAAAGAGCAATTGACCAAGCAATGAATCAAAATAAAGAAATCAAGAACAGAGAAATGTAGAATGAAAAGACCAACACTGAACTTGGAAATTAACTAAACATAGTGTTAATGCTAAATAATTGCTATAAATATGTTACAAAAGAGAAGGTTAATATAAAAAAGTAATTAAAGAGAAGATGTAAGGAATTAACAATTCTAATCAAGGTCTGTAATCTGCTGTTATGTCAACACAAACTGAGAAAGAGTTGGAGGATTGATGAGTGTAAATAAAAATCTGCCAATTTCCCCAATTTAGACAGGATGGAACAAATAGCAACTACTTTATTTTTGATACTGAGAATTTTTGAAAAGTAAATTTTTTTAAACATAAAGGCAGATTTCCAATCTAACCTTTAAAAAAACAGGAAACAACAATCTACAAAGAAAATGGGGAGAAGCAAAGGAAACTGTAAGTGATGAAACTGTAAGTGATGAAAATCAGCAACTATAAAGCAAGCCAGAAGACAAAAGTACCAGGTTTGATTCTTTTAAGTGGTTCTTTGTTCCCCTCTTTAAAGAGGAAAAAATATCTTGGATCAAGCTATTTCCATATTACTAGAAGATTAAAACCAAACAAAGGATGAGGCCAAGTCACATTAAATTAAAACAAATTAAAGGAAAGCAAAAAATGGCCATTTGTTGCAGGATAGTCGTTGGCCAGATTGAATAACTCACTGTCAATCAGTTTTATTGCTCCCAACTCTACCTGCAAGTTTCATCAGAATGGGGTAAGAAAATTTTAGGGTCCAGGTATATTTATTCTATGGATATTAAATAGAGTTTTTTTTCAGTTCATCAGACTGGATAAATATCCAGCCTGTGCAATCAGACTACCTACACACAAAACCCTAATAACTCTGATTTTAAGTAAGCTATTAAAAATAGTTATATATGATTGATCAATTAATTAAGTAAACCTCTAGCAAGTGCATACCAAACGTCAAAAAAAGGCATTTCTTCACTCATTAAATGTTGACATAAGATCTGTGTTGAATATTAATGGGATGAGGATAAGGATATTCTGTAAATTCTACAGTAATCTACATAAATGTGGAAGTATTTTAATCCATCTCTGTAAACACAATGGAGAGCCCAAGTATGATGTACATCATGAGGCATGGTGCTCAGAGACCTTGCAGGTATTTTCCTGAAGTGTGGATTGTTGACAGGCACTTTTACTGGGAATTTTGATCAGATTAGTAATATCACATTTAGCCATTGATGCTTTCTTATGGAGAAAAGGGCAGTGTTGGCTGTTAGAGCACTGTCCTTGGTTCTGACTCCTCAGTGCCAGTCTTTCTTGTGGATCAAACCATATTGTAACCATTTATTTTGGATATGGCTATATCATAGATCTATTATATCATTTTAGAACTGGGCAATTTTGCAGTGTCATCTAATGCAGACCAGCAGCCTACAAAGAAATCTCCAATAAGGTGTGCTTGGCAGGGCATTATAGAACCTCAGCTTGATCACTGCAATTCTCTGGAGGGAAAGAGTTGATTCCTTTGTGGAGCAGGTAAAATTATTAGAACTTTCTTCCTTCTATAAAGCCAAATTTGGTCTTCTTAACTCTGTACTCTTGGGCACTTGTATTTGTTTGAACAAATCAAATCTTTCTTCCCATGTCAGCCTCTTGGAGAAAATAAGACAGTACCAATTACCATCTTTGTTTGGTCACCCAGGCTATATCTTATTGATGTCTAACATGCAGTTACTTCTGTTTCTCACTTGGAATGATTTTCTCTATCTTCTTAATCCTATTTGTTCTGTACTTTCATAGACATACTCCTTTTTTCCAATGCCCTCCTTCAAAACGATACCTAGAACCTAGAATTGTACTTCAGAGATAGTTAGACCATGCCTGCTACATGTTCACTACCCCTCCTCTCCTTACCATTTTCTAAAACATTATTTCCCTAACATTCCAAGATATTTTTCTCACTTTGGAGCCCTTATGCAAGCTGTAATTCTACCTGACTGTCTCTTCTCTTCATTCTTTGCAGAACTAGTACCTTCTCATTTTTCAGGCCTCCTTTTCGATGTCCCATCCTCTGAGAACTTTGCATTTATATTTTCTAAGAGCTGTCCATGCCAGTACTCACTCACATGTTAACCTGTTCTTTTTTTTTTTTTTTTTTATAACACTGAGCACACTTTTAATTGCACTTATTTTTGTGTAGTGCATGCCTTCATCCTTAAACTGAGAGCTACCGGAGGTAGCAGCTCTGTTTTGTTTGCCTCTGTATTCTCCATACTAAATACAATATTTAACACATAGTAGATACTTGATGATTGTTGCATGAGTGAATGAATGAGAGTATGAACTGTTTCGAACTGTTTCTTGTTTGTGAGTCTGTTTTCTTGCTTATGAAATCGAAATGGTAATATAAAACTCACACAGTCATTTTGAAGATTAAATGAGAAAAGATCTTGAATTCTGAAAGATACCAAGTAAGTGTCAGTGCAGTCTGAATTTCCAGTCTGTGAGGCATGAGAGATGTGGTTCTGAGCTATTTTCACCATAGACAGATGAGCCCCTGGAGGACCTTCCTTCCATCATAGCAGTAAGACTTTTCCCCAGCTGTCTCATTTCCCAAGCTCCAGGCTCCTGGGCAGCCTTGATTTCCTCCACATCTTCCAAATGGTACCCAGAGTAACTGTCTCAGTTGTAAACAGCAGGTGGGTGCAGTTTTGCATTGTTTTCTCCCCCACTCCTCCCAGAATGAGGTCTGCTGAATCTACTGTTCTCTGCATCCCCACCACCATTAGCCATAATTGTGAAGTTGAAAGGACCATAATTAACGGTTGGATGAAAACAAGTGTGGCAAATTCATGCAAATATCCACCAGAAGCCACCTTTTCTTGGGCAGGGTTGTTGTGCATGTTATATTTATGCAGAGAGAAAACTCTTTCCTTGCCATATCTTTTTCATCATGTAGGAGCACATTTAACCTGGATGACGCCTCTGCCAAATGGTGATCTAAATAAGAGAATTGGGAAGTACAGGGTGATTGTTCTCATTCTCTCGCTTTCTCTTCCAGCTCCTGAACTCAATTGCCTCTTGAGAGCAGTTGGAAGCCAGATGCTATTTTGAAGGGGTCCTCATGTTTGCACTGTAATCACATTATAATAGTGAGGATTATCTAGGTAGAGTGTGGTTATGGAGAGTTCTGCGTCTCTGAATGTACTGGAAGGAGCTATATTTAGTTGTGTCCAAAAACTGTTAAAAGAATGTTTGTACGTGGATTGGTTTTCTGAGGCATGGTGGGGTGGAAAGAATTGAGAGGTAGTCATCAGACAGACTTGGCTTTGAATTTGGGCTATTTCCAATGATGTGAACTTGTGCTGTTGCTTAACATCTCAAGATGAATGACCTACCTCCCCCCCCCCCCCCCCCCCGCCCAAGTTCTTTTCCTTTTTGCTGCTTTCCTGAAGCTCCTCTCCTGAGGCAGGGGAAGGTTGGAGCGTCCTTATCTAACCTCAGGAACTATGTCTATGTGGCAGCTGTTGACTGTCTTGACTCACCCATCACTTAATTGCTTCATAACCTCACTTCAGGCTTTATTTTTATTAGTTTAATGTTTCACACATGGTCCAAGTCTGACCTCTGTTCTTGTTGAATCTTGTGACATAATCGATTTTGTCTTTGGGGAGTGATCTTGCCCCTCCCAACCCCGTTTCCTGATTCTATTTCTCCTTTAGTGACTTCTCACTTGTCTCCTTTAGTGACTTCTCCTTTGTCACGTGAGGAAAGCTCAGGTGGATCATGGAATGAGAAGATAGGGGAGGCCCAAGCTCAGATGGGTTAGGGTTAAGATCATACAGGGGTATCTCATGACTTGGGTTTTAGATATTCCAATCAGGGAATTTATAAGAAAACCCCTGTATTGGTTAGGACAAACTAATTTATGCTATAGTAGCAAACAACCATGAAATATCCATGTATTATCAGAAAAACAAATATTGTTCATTCCTTCTGCATGTCCAGAATGGGTCGGCAGAAGGACTCTGTTCATCATAGTCACTCAGGGGGCTGAGGCTAAGGGAAAGTCCATTTTGACATATGCTTACACAATCACCAAGGCAGAGGAAGAGAAATGTGGCAAAAGGGCGCTCATTCTAAAAAATTTCCACACAAAATGATACCCAGCACTTGGACATTTCTTTGGCCAGGGCTATTTATGCAGCCATGCTTAACTTCAAAAACAATGAGGCAGCTGATTCCAGCCAAGTGCCAAGAATGTGAACTTAAGGTATTTGAGAACATCCTTAATGACCACCACACTTCCTTATTATTGCCCATAATGAAACTTTTCCATAAAATTCCCATGATACACTCAATCTTGAAGCACCTGTCCATTTCCTAGTACAGATCCTGAGAACTTTCTATTATTGTGCTCCTACTGCATCCCAGACACTAAGAAGATGCTATCACCTGTGCTACTTCCCAATTGGTCTCACAAAGCGACTCCATTTAAATCAGTGAATGAATAGACTTCCAGGAGCATCCAACAATCTCATAGAATCTCAGTTACTTCATACTGAAGAAGGGATTTTAGTAACAGCTTTCTCATTTTCTCTCCATCGATACATGGTAAAGAAATGTCTAATACTCCCTGTTGACACTATTCCACTTTGAAAGGCAGTGGTTCTTCCAAGTCTACCATGAAGCATGGTTGAGAGGCCTCAGAAAACTTTAGATCTCTCCCACCCATCAATTGCTGCCAAAGTATCAGAAAACTGTGAACCGAAGACCTCCACGTATTATTTTACTGACTTGTTACCATAGTCCTACGTTAGGAACTTGTGTCTGGATTGTATCAGCTCTGCCGCAGCTGAGTGAAAGTAGAGAGGGAAACTGAAATGGACATTTGGAAGCCAGGGTTATCACCAAAACCTTTCTATAACCACTTTGGAAAGCTTAGGCCTGGTCAGTGCCCCTCCAAGTCCTGCTTTGTCACCAGAGCCTGTTTTGCCTGCCACATCAACCTGCCCAGTCCTCCTTCCCAATCCTCAGATCCTGGGGATCACCCAGCCTCCTGAGCATACCTACCTCTAAGCTCCTTTCTACCATGTGAGCCTTAGCACCTGCTCTTAAAAGTTCTGAACTTCTATTGAAGCCCTGTTGGGGCTCAAACTTCTCTTACTAAGTGAGAGAGAAATTCCCTGAGTGTCACCTTGTACAAATACCAAAATGAGCTCTCCCAGGTTGCTAATTTATTTTTTCACTCACTCCTAGTTCCTACAGATTTTATTATCATGGTATGAGACCTGAGGGACCAAGAACATTTTCCTTTCAACACAAAGATACTTTAGACTCATTTGGAAAAGGAAATGGAGGTTACCCAAATGTTGATAGCTGATAATCTTGTCAGTCCGGGTCTTGAGGCTCCAGCCCCCAGCCCTCAAAAGGCTCATGGAAATAGCAACCTAAGTTTCCACATAGCAGGGCTTTCTGCTTCCATCAGGCCCCTTGCAAACCAAGGGTCCTTATGAAGTTTGGCCCAATTGGCCTCCAAATGGTGAAAAAGTTGGGATACCACTGAATTTGGAAACTGGATCTATGACTTTAAGAACTGGCTCTGCTATTTTTCAGCTTCATGAAATGAATACCTGCCTACTAAACTTCAGTTTCCCCATCTGTCAAGTAGGGACAAGATATGCCCTCCCAAGCTCCCCGGAGTCTTTGTAAGGAATAAATAATAGATCGTGATAACTTTATTCATATTCCTAAGCACCTTTTGAATGAAGATGTCACATATACGTGTATGTGTTTGTGCATGCACACATGTGCAAATTCAGCATATGTGTATGTATGCATAATACACATATTTTAGCATGTGTATATAATTATGTGTGTATATATGTGAATACGTATGCATACTGACTTAATATAAATTTAAAATTAGCTCAAGAATCTTAGCAGAAGAAACGTTGTCATTACACTAGAGGCCTAACATAGGTGGTTAGTGAAATAGAACATTAGCTGTACCTCCTGAGCTTCCTGGAAGCAAAGGCAAAAAGGAATGTATGGCAGATTTGCAAAGCTTGTCTTCATGAAAAGAAGCATACATACTTTCCATGGGAGACTATAGAAGGGAGATTTATCATGTATATTCTTACATAAGGGGCCCTGAGGAGATACTGGCCAATATCATACTATCTCTACTCCAACACTCAACACTGTCTCTACTCCAATACCATACTGTCTCTGCTTCCCAATCAACATTGTGATACAATATTAAATTGAACTTTAATGGAGTCATTTACACTCAGTGATTTTGTTTCTTGTGCTGTATAATAGCATTAATGCCATCAATTAATTCCATTAAATAAATTAATGGATCTCAAAGTTTTTTTTCCCTAGGCATTATTGATGAACATACCTGGTACAGAGTCTGTTGCATAGGTTGGCACTGACCATCCATGTGACCTTAGGAAAGTGATTTAGACTCTATGAATCAACTTCTCATTCAGAAAATTTTTATGCCCATAGTATCAACTTTATCAAAATGTAAATATTAAATAAGAAGAAGCATTAAAAATGCTTATCATGGTGCTTGGCTTGCAATAAACACTGAGTTAGTGTCAGCTATCATTACTAGAATGTCACAGGTGATATATATGAGGCAGAGTATAGAGGTGTACTAAGGAAAGGACACGAAAAATCAGAGGGTGCACAGGCTTTTGAAATCCATCAATCAAATTTGAATAGACGGGGAATAGGGTTCAGGAGGAGGTAATTAAGGGAGGAGAAACAAAATCAGTGAAGTCCAAAGTGTGCAAAGACACCAGTTGGCACACTGGATACATCGAGGAGACAGGAAGAGTGAGATTTCAAAGGGAGGTTAGAAATGTACTTACAGAGAAACAAGTGGGCAGTTCTGCAAGCCCTTCCTGGAAACTGAATGTTGGTCATGTTCCAACCTTTACATCATGTCCCCCAGATTTGCCCATTAACTCAATTTATTGGGCTGCAGAGTTGATGAGAGTCACATAAACCAAACCTACATGAGACTGGTGGAGATAGTAAGCAATGACTTCTTAAAAACTGAATTGTTCATTCCTCCCCTCCAAAAAGATCCCTGGGTCTTTCCTATCTTAGAAGTCTGGGTTGCCCAAGACATCTCACTTGCTGTATCCAGTTGCTCACCAAATGCTAATGGTTCGACACTCAAGTTTTCTTCAATCCACATATTCTTCTCATTTCCAGTGTCACCATCCTCATCCTAAATATCATCATCTTGTGCCTGGGAAACCTCAACAGCCTCCCAACTGGTCTTCCCACATCCGCTCTTCCTTGCCTCAAGCAAGTGTAAATTGCACAATTACACAGCAAGTGTAAATTCATACTGGATGTATCTTCATTTAACAGAGGAGCAAGCCAAGACTGAGGATGTGCCGAAGCACATTCCAGGAGCAAGAGACCGAGCTGGGTTTGAACATGAACATGTAAACATGCCATTAGGCAGCCTTATACATTTAGTGCCTTGATGCTGATTCATTACCCCACAAAGTGGAATCTGACTAGACTGAAATCAGCAGGGTCTCTAAAAGACCTCAGATCCCCCACACATCACATTTATCTCTTTCTCTGCCCAGATATGGCCAGCCTCAATCCCCTGCTTAATCTTGAAACACCTGCTGGCCCTGCCGTTAACATCAACAAATAATGAGGAGCTGTACTAATAACAATTATCATAATAAATTGGCCCTTGATTACATCTGTCACCTGAGAATTTCAAAGACTTTACAAACATCAATTAGTAATTACAGCTCAAAGGATCTCTCACAGAGAGCCGTGATCATTAAGGTCAGATAAGAGCTGTGCAGGGAGGCATGAAGGACGGCTCTAGCTTCTGTTGGTTTAGACCTGGGAGTTCCCAGTCCCTTGTGGAAGGTCTAACGCTCTCTCCATGAGGCCCAAGAACCACACTTTGGACATCCCAATTAGAGTATAATTCTGGTGTTGAGGAATGGGAAGCATGAAATGTAGTTTTAAAAGGGAGTGTATAGATTATACGGTGCCCTTCTTACAACAGAAAAAGAAACTGTTGTCCAGAGTGGGGAAGTGATTTGCTCAAGGTCAGAGCCATGACTTGAACCCGGTCTCCCCCATTTATCTGCATTTGTTTATTCTGCAAAACTGTGTCATCATTGGCCATTCTCTCCTCTGTAAGGAGATGCTGCTGCTGATGGTGGTGGTGGTGGCAGCAAAAATCCAACAGCCATTTATTAAGGGCTTGCTCTGATCTGGTGGGGAGATACACAGGTAAACAGGTAAATAAGGTACAGTTCCTGCCCTGGAGAACGCACAGTACAGTGGGAAAGACAGTCATGCAAACAAATGTGTACAATAGGTTTATGTGTACAATAAACCATATCAGGGGTCTCATTGGTGGAGTACCCACTGTACCCCTGGAAGCCTGGAGATGGAGGGGATGAGAAGGTACTTAGGAAAAGTTTCATAGAAAAAAAAAAAATGACAATTTATTTGAATTTTGAAGGTAAGTGGGTATTTCTCATGCAGACAATAGGTCAGAGGACTGAGCATGTCCTATAGAGGAAGCATCTGAGCAGAGGCCCAAATTGTATCATTCCATGATTTGGGAAGATTTGATAGGATTGATTCTGAGATATAGATAGAAGGCCAGAGAGAGAAAGACAGGAAGCAGATAATGAGGGGTGGGAGGACTTAGCAGGCTATAGTTAAAAGCTTAGAATTTATTCTCTTTTAGACAGGGAACATGATTTTGTCAATAATCCCAGTATCAATTCATTATAATAATAAAGCCATGCACATCTACTTCTTTGCATCTCTCAGGCACATGTGCGTTCAAAATTTTGTTCAACCCAGTGAGATGTGCATTGGGTATTGCTACCATTCCATAGATGAGGACAGTGTGATTCAGAAAGATTAAGGAATTTGCCCAAGGGATTTACCCAAGTTCACTCAACCAGTGAAAAACAAAACTAGAATTTGAATGTCTAACATCCCCCATTTTTTATGGCATGATCCGTATGTGCCAGGTACTGTGCCATCAGTGAAAAGAATGAGCAAGTCTCTTGCCTTCATGGTCTTTATATCTGGTGGGAAGCATGGAAAGTTCATAAAAATTACAATTTCATGTAAGGATGGGTGAGAATAGAAAAGAATGATCTATGATAGAGGGTGAATGGAGAGTGTGGCAATTGAGTGGAACCATCAGGGAAGGCATCTTGAGGAAGTGACAGATACAAAACTCAAATGATCAGGACATGAAGATTATGAGATTCCAGGCAGAGGGAACAGCAAATGTAAAGGCCCTGAGGACGAAATGAATTGAGTAGGTTCAGGGATTGTAAACAAAAGCAATCTGCCTAGAGGGAGAAAGTAGTAAAAAGAAGAAATGGCAATGTTGGTTTATGCAGGGAAGTAACAATCAAGGGGAAGAGCTGGGGTTTTACCCTTAATCTACCAGGAATCCATTGGAGAGTTTAAATAGGGATTAGTGGGATCTGTCCTAGGCAGTTAAAAGATTACAGAGAGGCATGAATTATCAGGGTCAAGAAAGGCTGTAGGTAGAGTGGACAGAAAGCTATTGCAGCCATTTAGGAAAGAGATAATGGCTGTAGAGAAAGGTGGTGATAGCTGAGACAAAGAGAACACAATATATTCAGGATGTGGCAAAAAAAATATTCTCTCCCTTTAAGAAATTTGTTAATATGGAAAATTTCAAACTTGTACAAAAATAAAGAGTATCATAGACTCATTTCTGTATGCCCCTTATTTCAACAATGATCAACCCATTACCAGTCTTCTTTGATCTACCCCAATTCACTCCCTCTACTCTGGCAAATATTTTTGACTCCTTGTTTCAAAGTCATTTCAAACTTACAGAAAAGTGTCAAGAATAACATAAAGAGCTTTCATAGACCACCCTAGCTCCCTAATTGCTTGCAGATTACCATATTTGCTTTACCATTCCATTCTCTCTCTCTGTCTCCCCAACTCTATCTATCAATATGTCAGTCAGTGATCTGTCATCCCTTTACACCTAAATGCTTCAACATGCATTTCCAATACAGTACAATACAATTACCAGGAAATTAATGTTGATGTAATACCATTAGTCCCAGCTTTGCCACTTGACTCAATTATGTCCTTTATGTCAGATTTTTTTGTTTTTGTTTTTTTAATCTGGCCCAGGATCACTTGTTACATTTAGTTGTCATGTCTCTTTAGATTCGTTATATCTCAGCCTTTCCTTGGCTCTCTTGACCTTGAGTCTTGAAAATTACGATAGGCCAGTTATTTTGCGGAATGTCCCCGTGTTGGGTTTGCTCGGGATTAGATTAAAGTTATGCCTTTTTTGGCAGGAATACTACAAAAGTGATATTGAATTCTTCCCAGTGCATCATATCAGGAGGCACTTTATATCCATGTGTGCCATTATAGGTAATGTTAAAGTTGATCCTTAAAGTGTTCTCCACCAAGGTTTTCCTCACTGTAAAGTTACTGTTTCTTTTTAATGTATACATGTTTTGTGAGGATTTATTTCTAGACTAGGTAAACATCCTGTTCTTCATCAAACTTTCTTCCCTTAGTTTTAGCATTTGTTGATGATTCTTGTCTGAATCAATTCTTGATAAGATGTTTGCCAAAGGATGTTTTTTCTCATTCCATGATAATTTATGTATTGGTTAACATCTATTGTGAGGATGGGCTCTCCTTTCTCCCTTGTTTTTAATGTATTATTTATTTCTATTAGTGAAAACTCACAGATTCTGATTGTACTGAGTCCATGATAACCTATTGCCATTATTATTTATTTTTATGCTCAGATTGTCCCAGTCTTAGTGGGAGCCCCTTCTAGTCAGTTCCTATATCCCTTTTTTTTTAAAGATATATTTTGCTGACTTATAGCCAGGTGAAAACTATGCATGTATCTTCTGATTTTTGTTTTTATGTACAGATGCATTTGCCAAAGTAGGATGGAACGAGTATATCTCATTTAACAGGTCATTAGTTTGATCTATTGATTTAAGCATTTAAGTAAGCAGTTTGTGGCTCTCATTTGTCTCTCTGTCCAGATCGTGCAAATATAAGAAGTATACCTTCAGAGAAGTACCTTTGTCCTTGTGATATGTCCCCATAAGTTCTTGGAAACTTTTTTTTTATTTTTCTGGTACGATTTATTGTGCTTTTTGTGCACCAACTCCAATTCCTTTTAATAGAGAATGGTACTTAGAAACCAAGATCTCAGAGCTGCTGAGTATTGTTGCTGATGGGTATTATTGCTTCTGGCTCTCACAGTGAAAACAAATACAAGATATACATGTACCTATATACTTTCCTATATCTATCTGCCTCTCTGCCTAGCCAGTTAATAATAATCTCTGTATTAAAAACCAAGAGTTTATAATCATAGCCCTAATTCCAGTCTGACATCACAGGATTCATTTCAGTCTTCACCCCTCCCATATTTCAGCTCACTTCTCTGGCAGTGAGAAATTTTAATTATTCTCAACATGTTTCCTTATTCACTCAACCCTAGAATACCTAAAAATTATTTTCAGAATTACTAACCTATATCACTTTGTAAAACAAACCAATTAACTAGGATTTAACATAGACTTATAGATGGGCTGTACAAAATATTGTGTTCAGAGTTAGTTGGTTCTTTTTTCTTTCTCTAAGGTACGGTTGTTTATTGGGAATGTAGTTAGGTTTATTTGGTTATCTTTGTTACTAATTTTGGGTTCATTTTACCCATTTATTTTTTGAGACGGGGGGAGGAGCAGAGGGAGAGAGAGAATCTTGGGCAGGTTCCACGCCCAATGTGGGGCTTGATCTCACAAGTGTGAGATCATGACCTGAGCTGAAATCAAGAGTTGGCCACTTAACCAACTGAGCCACCCGGGTACCTGCCCCTTTCCCCATTCTTACTGCTTTTTTTTTTTGGATATGTAAAACATTGCAACATGGTTCCAAAAGTGTAAGCTATACAAAAGAAGTGTATGCAGAAAGGTACATACCATTTCTTCCCCCCCCCCCCATTCCCACTATCCCCTGTGGGAAATCGGTGTCATTGGTTTCTTGTAAATTATTGGAAAAAATTAAGAAGTTCACATATATTTTATTTCCTCTTATAAAAAAGGTGACATACCATGGAGGCCTGAAAATCACTTTATATTATTTCATAGAGATCGTTCTTTTTTGTAGCTTCATAGTATTTCATGATGTAGCTATATTAGTCTACTCAATTATTCTCCTATATGTACATATAGATTTTTCCCAGTATTTTTCAATTGCAAACACTACTGTAATAAAGGAATGTATGAATATATATTTCTGTATTTTGGGAGGTGTCTTCAAAGTTATACATAAGAAATTTTATCTTGGCTATTAAATAATGCTGCAACAAATGTAAGGGTGCATGTATCTTTTTGATTGAAACAACCTAAGTATTCATCAGTGGGTGAGTGGATAAAGAAGACGTGTCATGTATGTACATATATATGTTTATATGATATGTATATACACATGCACAGTGGAACACTACTCAGCCATTAAAAAAAAAAAAAAAAAAGAATGAAATCTTGCCATTTGTGACAGCATGGCTAGCCAGACTTTGAGAATATGATTATGCTAAGGCAAGTAAGTCAGAGAAAGACAAATACTTCATGACTTTACTTATATGTGGAATCTAAAAAACAAAGCAAACAAATATAACAAGACTCATACTCATAAATACAGAGAACAAATTGTTGGTTACTAGAAGGGAGGGGCTTGGGGGAGAGCAAAATGATTGAAGGGGAACAAGAATGCCAATTTTAATAAAATAAATTGGTCAGGGGCAATGTATGCCATAGGGAATATAGTCAATAATATTGTATCAACTTTGTATGGTGACAGATGGTAACTAGACTTGTTGTGGTGATCATTTCACAATGTATAAAAATGTTGAGTCACTGTGTTGTCTACATGAAACTAATATAATATTGTATTTCAATTATACCTCAATTTTAAAAGAAGAAGTTTTATCTCAATATGTTTTTAATCTCCTTTCTCTTATTATAAGTGAAGTCATACATTTTAAAATATATGTTCATATATTTAGGAGACATTTTAATTTAATTTTTTAATTACTGCTTTATATATGTATATTTTTAAGTAAACTTTGTTCCTATCGTGGAGCTCAGACTCATGATCCCGAGATCAAGAATTGCCTGTTCTACCGACAGAGCCAGCCGCTTTTCCTTATGTCTTTTGCCTGATTTTCTATCAGGCTTTTTACCTTTTCCCCTCAATTTCTAAGGTCTATTTATATATAAGGAAGGGATATTAGCTCTTCTCTTTTTAATTTTTTTAATGTTTATTTTTTAGAGAGAGACAAACAGAGTGTGAACGGGAAAATGGCAGAGAGGGAGACACAGAATCCAAAGCAGGCTCCAGGCTCTGAGATGTCAGCACAGAGCCCTGACGGAGGGCTCGAACTCACGAACTGTGAGATATGACCTGAACCGAAGTTGGACGCTTAACTGACTGAGCCACCCAGGCAGACCCTCTTTTCTTTTTACTTTAAAGTGTGTTTTTTTAATTTATTTATTTTAAGAGACAGAGAAAGCACAAGTTGGGGAGGAACAGAGAGAGGGAGAGAGAAAGAATCCCAAGCAGGCTCTGCACTGTCATTGCAGGGCTTGATGGAGGGCTCAAACTCACGAACCCTGAGGTCATACCCCAAGCCAAAAATCAAAGAGTTGGGCGCTCAACTGATTGAGCCACCCAGGCACCCCAAAGGATATTAACTCTTTCTCTGTGCTATATGTTGCAATTTTTCCCAGTTTGTTGTCTTTTGACTCTGCTTATCAGTGTTTTTGCCACACCAAAAAAAAAAAAAAAAAAAAAAGGTAGTGAAATGCATCAATTTTTTTTTATTGCATCTACACTTTGAGTCAGAGTGAAAAATCTTACACCAAGTTTATAAAGGAATTCACACATGTTTGCTTCTTCTGCTCGTATAGTTTCATTTCTTTACATTTAAATTTCTGATGTTTGGTGTTTATTTTTGTGTATGGTGTGAAGTATGGATTTAATTTTGTCTTTTTTCCCCAAATGTCTGTTTGGTTGTCCTAGCAACATTTATTTATAAGTCCATCTTTGCCCCAGTAATTTGAGATGCCCCTTTTCTCATATTTTAGATTTTCATATGTTCTTGGGTCTTTCTCTGGATTTTGCATTCTGTTCCCCTGGCCCATTGGCCTCTTTATGCACTAATACCACACTGGTAAAATTACAGAGATTTTATGTTTTTAATATGTGTTAGGGCAAGTTGTCCTGCCTGGACTTTCTCTTTCAGTGATTTCCTACTTTTTGCATGTTCATTTTTTCATGCAAGTCTTAGTATCACTTGTCCAGCTCCATAAAAATCCTATTAGTAATTTTACTGCTATTACCACTCATTTACACGTTAATTAGGGTGAACTGACATCTTTAAGATGTTATATTGTCCTAGCTGAGAACAGAGCATAACTTTTTTTTGTTCCAGTCTGCCATTATGTTTTTCAGGGGTGTTGTAAAATTTTCTTTATAAAGGTTTTGCACTTCTTGGTAAGTTTATTACCAAGTATTTAAACTTAGTTGTCATTGTAAATGGGATTTGCTGGCATCATATCCTCTGACTTATCAGTTGTATATATGGATACTGTTCACTTTATATGTTAATTTTATATCCTGCTAATTTTTATCATTAATTCTCTAAGGATTTCTAGATATACCATGATGTCATTTGCAAACAGAAATATTTTAAAGTTTATTTTCCAATTTATATGCCTCTATTTGATTTCTTTTATACAAGTTGCACTGGCTGCTACTTCCAGTATTTTCTAAAGGGGTAGTGGAGACAGAGAATATTCTACTCTTGATCTTGATGTTAGTGGGAATGCCTTTACTAAATCCCCATTAAGTAGGATGCTGATTTTAGGACTAAAATATATTTTTTCATTATATTATGAAAGTATTCATCAATTCCTATTTTCTTGAGTGGCTTTTTAAATTAGAAATAAGTATTGAATTGCATCAAATGCTTTTTTTATGTTAGATATAATGATAGGATTTTCTTCTTTGATCTCTTAATACAGTGTGTGTGTATGTATCATATGAATGGATTTCTTCACATCAAACCAACCTTCCACTTCTAGAATACATTCCTCTTGGTCATAGCATTTAACTTTTCTCAATGCAAGTGTTGAATTCCGTTTACTAACATGTTAAGAGTTTTACACATTGGAACATAAAATTGATCTATAATTTCCCTTTTCTTTTTTTTTTTTTTTTTTTTTTTGGTATTATCTTTACTAAGTTTATGTGTCAGTGTTAGGCTGGTTTCATAATGAAATGAGCAAGCCTTCCTTCATTTTCCATGTTGTAGAATAATATATGTTAGTGCTATCTTGTCTTCAACAGTCTGGTTGCAGTTTCCCTGTGAAAACATCTGGGCACCATTTGCATAGTCCTTGATATCTTCCTCTGTTTCTTCTGTGGAATGTGCTGTAAGTTTTTATTTCTATTAGGACCCATTTTTCCTAGGCATTTATCAATTTCATTTAGCTTTTCAGAATTTATTTCCAGACATCTAAGGAGCAGTGTCATTTTTACAGATTTCTTCTTTTTCAATAGTTATTTCCCCCTTGTCATTTCTTATTTGTATAATGGTGCTTCCTCTCTTTTTACCTTTTTTATTCCTTACTATTTTTTTCTTCAATAGTTTCTGCTTTTGCATTTATCATTCCCCCTTGTATGCCTTTTGGCCCATTTTTTGTTCCTTTTCTAGATTTTTGTGCTAGAAATTTGATTTTTTTTCATTCTTTCACTTTATCACTGCTCTGTTTTTCATAGATTCTGATCTGTAGAATCTTCATTATATTTTAACTCCACATTCGCCCAGGAGTAAGTCAAAAGAAATTATTTTGGAACTTTCCAGGAGGAAGGGCCTGTTTGGTTTTTTAATATTCTTAATAATTTCTAATTTTATTACACTGTAATCATAGAATATTGATAATAATTCTACTTTATGGAACATAGTGATGCTTTCTTAATTAGCTAATGCATGCTCAGTTTTTGTAAATGTTTCATAAGCTCATAAGGGGAAGGTTTCTGTCTGTTAACAGGCTGTAGGGTTTGATGTACATCCACTGGAGCTGCCTAATTATTTTAGCTTTTCTAGGTCTGTGCCTGTCTCTTCCCACTTGATCTGACTTATTCTGACAATAGTCTATTATTCTTGTATCTCTTCTAGTTTCTACTTCATAAAGGTGATTATTGTGGGTTTGGTGTGTAGATATTCATACCTGTTATATTTCCCATTAATTGTAGGTTTAAAAAGTGTCCTTTGCTATGTTTAATGCTTTTTGAATTGTATTCTGGTGTGTCTGATATCAGGATTGCTATTTCTGCTGGGTTTTTTTTTTATATATAATTTTCCCCATTCCTTTATTATTGCCTTTCTGAATCACTTTGTTTTAGGTGTGACCTTTATACATAGCAGATAGTTGGGTCTTGCTTTATGAGGCAATTTGAAGTCTCTTTCATTTAATTGTGTGAGTTAAACCCATTCACAAGTGTTGACATGACTGACATGTTTGGTCTCAACTCTAGCACCCATTCTTTATATCCTAATTTAATATGTGTTTTCCTTATTCATTTGTGCTAAACTATCTTCTGATATTTAGAAAGGTTTGTACGTTTGTTCTGGTACTTCCCTTTGTAACTCTTTAATCCTCTTTTCATATCTAACCTTTTCTTGTCTGGTTGCTCAGCATTTTTCCCCAGAATTATTAAAGTATAATTAACAAGTAATAATTGTATATATTTAAGCTGTAATGTGATGTTTTGATGCACATGTACATTATGAAATGATTACCATAATCAGGCTGATTACCATACCTATCACCTCACATTGTGTGTGGTGAGAACACTTAAGGCCTACTCTCTTAGCAAGTTTCAAGTATAACATAGAGTGTTTTAGGGGCACCTGGGTGGCTCAGTCAGCAAGTGTGCGACTTTGGCTCAGCTCATGATCTCACAGTCTGTGAATTTGAACCCCGCATCAGGCTCTGTGCTGACAGCTCAGAACCTGGAGCCTGCTTCAGACTCTGTGTCTCCCTCTCTCTCTCTGCCCCTCCCCCCTCGCTCTCTCTCTCAAAAATAAATAAACATTAAAAAAAAGATAACAATATTTTACAGATCTGCAGAATTTATGAATCCTGCATAACTCTTGGACCAGTATCTTCTCATTTCCCCTGCTCTCTAGCCCCTTAAAACCACCCGTTCCCCTCTCTGCTTTTATGATTTCAACTTTTTTAGATTCCACTTTGTGAGATCACACATATTTGTTTTTCTTTGTCTGGTTTATTTCATTTTGCATAATGTCCTCCAGGTTCATCCATGTTGTTAAAAATGGCAGGATGTCTTTCTTTCTTAAGACTCCACAGTAGTTCATAGTTCTGTATATACCACATTTTTCTTTTCCCTGCTCCAAACATCCCTCAGACTATTTAGCCATGCTGATCCCCTCAGTGTTCTAGTTGGGGCAACAAAGAAATGGGCCTCTTGGGCAGCATCTTGCCTGTCTGGGGAAGCCAGGCATTCACTGTGCTCTCACATTCCCCCAGGAGAGAAATCTTGGGCTGAGGGGTCTCTCTGGGCACTGGGCTGTGCCACTTTGGGGGACATGTGACACAAGTAAAATGAAATTGCTCTTCTTACCCTCTTGGATGCATTTGTTTTCAGACTTTTTGCTCCAGTGGGGTACTGCAACCTCTCTGCTGGACTTCTGAGCTCTCATAAAGGTACTCTCCTCTGTGGCTGGGAGGAGAAAATTACATTTCTGTGGGAGAATGAGTGCTGGAAACTCTTATTCTGCCATCTTGCAGACATCACTGGCTTGTCAATTTTTGATGGTATCCATCGACTTTCACCTAGTGCCTGTGAACAACCAATGAATTTGTCCTACTCTCCTTTTCCCCTGTTTATTCTCTTTCTCACTGTTTCTTGCATTACTCCTGCATTGTCAGAAAATATAACATTTCTGTGTTCTGCTCTCAATTATGTCCCTACCTTGTTTTAGTCTTATATTTACAATAAATATATTAAATGCTTACCGTTAGTCTTTTTGCTGAAATTTTCTCGGTCCACTCTTTGTTGAATGAAATTTATCCTCTGATACATTCCTCAAGAAAGAGTCACAGGCGTGGTATTCATTGAGCTGTTGAATGTTGAAAGTTACTTTCCTATAGCTTTGATATTCAAAAGACACCTGGCTAGTTGTAAAACTCTTGGTTCATAATTTCATTCTTTGAGTTTCTTGAAAATGCTGCCCCTTATTTCATGGACTTTGATGTTGCTTTGGAGATATCTCATGACCTCTCTTGCCCTTGTGATTTCTTTGCCTGGAGTCTTTGAGGACTTTTTTTTTTTTTAAGTTGAATTGTTTTATTAGAATCTTGGAATCAATCTTTTGAGTCTTTGGGTCCTTTCAATATATAGGCTCAGGGTGTCTTTTAATTCCAGAATTTTCCTTTGATTATTGTTCTAAATCTCTCCCTATCCAATTGTTCCATCTGTCTTCTCAGGAATTTCAAGTATACATATATTGGAACTTCTTTGTCTTCCCTCTCAGTCACCTTTCACTGACCCTTGCTATTTTATTCTTTATTTTATTTTCTTTTTCTTGGTTGTTTTTTCCTTTCTTCAGTGCCACTTATAAAAATTTTTCTTTGGACACCTTGTTATTTAAACATCATTTCTGAAGTGCTTTTGCCTTTCTTCTTATTTTCCTAAGTTCACCCAACTCTTTTTTTTTCTGCTGATTTTTTATACATATCAGTTTTTAATCTCTGCATTTATAATTCAGAGTTGTTTGAGGAAATTTAATTCAATTTGGAGTGGTGGTTACAATTTTCGTTTTGGTTTGTGATGGTTTTGTTTTGTTTTTCCCTTAATTTGAGGGGGGTTTATTTTTATCACTTGAGATGTTTTTATTTTTATTTTCTGTTTTCTTCGTAGAGTAGCTTTATTTGGCACTTTCCTTTTATTCATAGTGTAGATTGAAGGTGGCTTACAAGATTTTAGTTTAAAAACACAGTATTCTGATAGGGGAGTGAAATATAATTTTTTAATGGATGACTTAAGTCTTGTCTCTGATGGAGGATGGGTGGATGTGTGTTCTTGGACTCACGTTGCTGCTGTTTTCTCTCTCTCTCTCTCTTTTGACTCACAGGATCTTAAAATTCCTCTTGCCTCTTTTCCTTTTCCTCAATAAATCTCCCAAGGGCACATTTCCCTTCTTTTTACCTTATTTTCCCCTATAAGTGATCTATTTAAGGTTGCCACCTTGAATTATGTGTGCCTTCAAGTCCTTTCCACCTACTCAATGTCTTAATCTATCAGCATTTTCACACATTTTCAGATTTTTTATACATACAAACTTGGTCTTGCTAGAGATCGTTTTATTATTTTTATTATTATTATTATTATTTTATTATTATTATTTTTTAGAGAGCTGCACATAGGCAGGGGTGGTGGGCAGAGGAAGAGCGAGAGAGAATCCTAAGCAGGCTTCATGCCCAGTGTAGAGCCCAATATGGTACTTGATCCAATGACCTGAGCCAAAGTCAAGAGTCAGATGCTCAACTGACTGAGCCACCCATGCTCCCCTAAAGATTATTTTAGATCAATCTTACACCCTCTACTGGCTCACCTCTCTTCTCTTTCATGTTGCTTTTCCATATGGCCCTTGCTGTCCACAAAAGCTTGTGCTGAAAACCTTAAAAATATTTCATTCATTTGTGGTGTTTAATTTTTTTCCTAACAGTGATTATGAAGTTTTGAGCATTCTCTGTATTTTAATTATGCTAATGTTGTGTACTTTGTGGATTTTTGGAAGAGAGTCAAGGGGAATTGGGGTACAGAGAGGCTAGACTGAGGACCCAGTTGGTGTCCGTACCAGAAGCCAATACTGATTCATAAGCATGGGGTGGGGTGAGGTGTTGGAAGGTCTCTAGGGTCAGGCAGAGCCAAAATATGCCTTCCAAGGATGGGGGAGGTTGAAACAGGATCCCTGCAGTCACTGTCTTGGCCACCACCATCTCTTGGCTAGACTACACCACATTCTTCCTACTTACTAATTTTTCTTGTACCATAAGTCTGTTCTGTATATAACAGTCTCTACATTTTATTATTTTATTTTTGTAAATTTGTTTATTTATTTTGAGAGAGGGAGAGAGAAAAACAGTGGGGTTGGGCAGAAAGAGAGGGAGAGAGAGCATCTCAAGAAGGCTCCTTGCTTTCAGCACCAAGCCTGATGCAGGGCCTGATCTCAGGAACTGTGAGATCGTGACCAGAGCTGAAATCTAGAGTCAGAAGCTTAACCAATTGAGCCACCCAAGCACCCCTAAATTCTTTACATTTAAAAAAAAGGTAAATCTGAAAACTTCATTGTTTCTGCAAATAAATCTTTGATGGCTTTCAGTTCTTCTTAAAATATAGGCCAAAACTGTACAGTCTAAAAGGCTCTACGAGGCTTCTGTCTCTAGCTTCGCCTCATATCATTCTCCAAGTCCTTCTTTATAATGTAACCATTCCAGACTTGTTTATATCTTCCACTACACCATGCATTTTCTCACGTCCAAGTCTTTTCACATTTGTTCCTGAATCCAGGACACATTTTTTTTATACTTCATATATCTAACTCCTACTTATCTCCCAAGTCACAAGTTAAATGGTCTTTTCTCAAGGCAGTGTATCTTTTTCCTTCCCATCCACACTTCGTGTCTTCTTCTTACACATACTTAGCACCTAGTACTTCTTCCTCACAGTGTTTATTGCAACTTGTAATCAGATACTTACTTGTGAGAATAGGTATCTAATGTTAGTCACAAATATTGGAAAATAATGTGTACATGCTCCATGAGGACATGGACCCTGTCTGTTTTGCTCATCCTGTAACACTAGTACCCAGCACAATGCCTGGCACATAGTGATCATTCAGTAATCATCCATATAATCAATAATGATCACATCAATAAATAACTGTTGATTGGATGACCAAATGAATAAATAAATAAAGGAATAAGTGGGCTGTTGGGGCCCTAGCCAAGTCTTAGAGGAATATTAAGGCAGGAGCCAAAGCAACTTGGCAAAGTAGACTATGGTGTCAGGGCTAATTCTCATTGTATTTACTAGGGTATCTCAATCTTAGAGAAGACAAAGGCATGAGTTATGGTAAGTGGGAAAATTATGTGAAAACTAGGGTGAGAACCAAATCCCCATCCTATACATAGGGCAGTCTAATGGGAGTAGAGTAAGAATTTTATGTACTACTCAGGTACCTAGGGCTTCTTGGTCAGGGTAGTGACACAACTTAACCTAAGTCTAACTGGATAATAATTAGCATCTACTAAAATACTTGATGCCTTGGGCACTATGCCTCTGAATTAAAGAGACATCCTATAATTTTAGCAGATGGTGAAAGGATGGATATATAGATGAGACAGACTTGATCTAGTCTTGAAATGGGGGCTATGAGTAGGTAAGTAGTTGTAGACATGAGGCATTTGGGTTTTTTTAGTGAGCTATGTGTTGTGGGGTGTGGTATGATATGGAGTGATGTCAAGAAAAAGAGTACTGAAAGAAAAGGCATTTTTTCTTTCAGACTCAGCATTTTGAGAACTTGAAGCAACCTTAGAATACCCTGCCCACTCTACCAAATTGGCCTTTTCCAACCCTGTCTCTGTTATTTGATTCATGGGGAAATTGAGCCATAGAGAGCAGCAGTGACTTGCTTTATATTGCCCAGCACTGGCAGAGCTTGAGTAGAAGCAGGTCTCAACAGAATCACAACAGTTAGGATATTAAATTCTACTCTAAGGTGATATATACCTGTGTCCAGATTTGCCAGTCCGGAGTGGGGACTGGGCTGTGAGTGAAGTTAAAATGATAGGGAAAGGAAATTATATTGTACTGTCCCAGAATATATGACACATCTAGAAGTAGGATATAATTAATGGAGATAGAACAGAAAGTGTACCAAATGTTTCTCCTTTCCCCAAAGCTTTATATAATCTTGGCACAAAGAAAGTACTCATTTCCTGTTTATTGAATGGATTGGGGACTTTGGGTATGTGCACACTGGCCAGACTTCCCATATGTTGGGATGCAGAGCGTCTAGCATGTTCCCAACTTGCTTGCTAACAATTCAATCACGCAGAAGGGCAAGAGAGTGACTTAGGACTTTGTTATTCTGTATCTAATTCTAACCAACAAAGACAAATTGGTTATGGAATTAGAGGTGTCAGGAATTTGGGAGAAAGCAGACATGTCAACATCATGTTTGTGAGAGCCAGGGAGAGTCAAGTATAATGAGACATGTGCTCCAGATTATAGAAAACAGCTTTTAATAGATGTGGGGTGGAGGAGGTGGTGTCAGAAATGGCTCACTTTCACACATGCAACTGTGGAAGGGAAGAAGATTCTCAGAAAATTGTCACAAATGACCCAATGAAGGAAAGCAAGCAGCAGAAGAAACCATTGAAACTACCCAGATTCCCTTTAATATGACCCATTTTACAGAAAACATTCCCACAGAAGGCAGGTTAGTGTTTTCACTACTGCAGGGATGAAGTGACCCAGAGGGAGCATGATGTGCTGGTAATAGTTGGTGTTTTCATCTGGGGTGCTGGCCATAGGTGCGTATTTACTTTGTGCAAAACTTGGCAAACTTGGGTGCCTGGGTGGCTCCGTCAGTTAAGCATGTGACTCTTGGTTTTGGCTCAGATCATGATCTCATACTTGATGAGTTTGAGCCCTGCTGGGCTCCACACTGACAGCAAGGAGCCTGCTTGGGATTCTCTCTCTCCCTCTCTCTCTTCCCCTCCCCTGCTAACAGGCACATGCACTCAATCACACACTCTCCCTCTCTCAAAATAAATAAAACTTTTTTTTAAAAAGATTCTTTTTCTCCCTCTGCCCCTTTCTCCTATGTGTGTGTGCGCTCTCTCTCTCTCTCTCTTTCTCTCTCTCTCTCTCTCTCTCTCTCTCTCTCTCAAATAAAAACTTAAAGATAGAAAACTTGGAAAATTGTAGTTAAAGTTAGTATACTTGTCTCTATGTATGTTGTACTTCAAATGAACCAAGTAATGCTTCTTAAGTATATTTCTTTCACAAATTATTTTTAAATGTTTATATTTGCATGTTGTAGTAAAGATTGTACTTTGCTTTATTCCTTTAATATATTTTTACGTGTACTATGCCATGTTATTATATGGTACTCACAATTATTTTTGGTTAGCTTCATAATATTCCACTGTGTGGATAGACTACAATTTCTTTACCATGCCTGTAGGGTTAGACCGGTATGTGGAGCTTCGCTTTAACTTTTATAAAGACCATTGGAACCGACATCTTAGGATATAAACCTTCTAACATTTCAGGTTATTCCCTGAGAATAGATTCTTAGATGTGAAAAGATTAGATTGACTCACTTTGAAGTTGAGATCCATATTTACCAATTACCCCCAGCAGTGAAACCTCATCAAACTCTTGCCCGTTGCTGTATGCAATAATCTTGCACAATTGGCAAGTTTCCTAATAATAGCACTTGTAAAAATCTTTTTTCATTGTATTAATACAAAGTTGGAGATTCTTCTTACCATTCCTAGTCTCTTGGTATGGCTCCCACCCTGCACAGTTTCTGGGTGATAGTCATTGTGGTGGTTGCACAGCCATGTGAAGAAAGCTTTCAGTCCTCAGGAGCTTGTGCTTTCTGTAACCATCTCAGGCTTCAGCTCACTGACCCTTTAAACCAGAGAGCAGAAATGGAAGCCAGCAGGAGTTGAACATCTGCTCTTTCTCCAAGCTTGAAAACAAAAAATTAGTTGGCTCACTTTTATCATCATTTTCAAGTTTTACCTCATTTGTTACTGAAGCTTCTTTGGCATCACATTTAGAGAGTTTTACTTTATTTTCATATTTTTTATTCATAATTTTTCCTTCTTTCTGCCTTCTGGATGTACTTTTTAAAAAACATTTTTCTTGGGGCACCTGGGTGGCTCAGTCGGTTGAGCGTCCGACTTCAGCTCAGGTCACGATCTCGCGGTCCGTGAGTTTGAGCCCCGCGTTGGGCTCTGGGCTGATGGCTCAGAGCCTGGAGCCTGCTTCCGATTCTGTGTCTCCCTCTCTCTCTGCCCCTCCCCCGTTCATGCTCTCTCTCTGTCTCAAAAATAAATAAAGTTAAAAAAAATTAAAAAAAAACATTTTTCTTGAAATGTAGCATTCTTCAAATATCATATGAACATCTCAAATGAATACTTCATATATTTGCATCATTTCTGCATTTTCCAGTTTTTTAATAAAGCAATTGTTTATTTGAAAAAAGAGCACTTTTCGGCATTAAAGAATGTAAAGGAAACACTCGTCCCAAAGAACAAGTCATGTCAACCCAACCTTCTTTCTTTGAGAGAGTTCTTAGGCTGATAAATTGCAAGAGTGCAGTAGACAGAGCATGAGTATCTGAAGTGAATTTGACCCTATTCTCAAAATATTTTTGTGGAAAAACACAGCAGTAGGACCCAAGTGCATAAACAATTGAAGAGATGAGCAGTTAGATAACCACCACAAATTCTGATGAGCAATAAATGCCAGCCCAGAAGATGGATTCTGGTACATGTCATAGAGCTCTATCAGTGCCATTTTCTAAGTTATCACTTATACTAACGATCTGGATAAAAATATAGAAAAAAATATTTTCAAAAACTTGCATATGGTGAAGCATATGAGAACAAGCAATAGCAATCAGATCAAAGAAGATGGAAGTCAACAGTGGAAGTCAGTCTATGATTCTGTACATGGATTCCAGAAACACAACCACATTTATGTATGTAGGAGCAGGCAGGTATTTTTTTGTGGGGGTAAGGTTGATGGCACATTCATCATGATGACTGAAAAACTGGGATATTTGCTATGTTAACAGAAGCCCAATATAACTAAGGAAAATAGAATATAGTGATAATCTAGATAATCATATACTGACAAGACCACATGCAGACTGCTGCTTCATATTCTAGTCCCTTCTCATTAAGAGGGACAAACTGGAGGATGTCCTAGGATGAGCACCAGTATTGGTTCAAAGGACTTGAACTCTTATCATTGGAATTGTTGAGGAAGAAGAATGTTAGTGGATGTGAGAACTATCTTTCAGTATCCAGACATCTCTGCTACACAAACCAAGGGCAGACTTTCTGTGGTCTGAGGAACAGACTCAACACCACTAGGGAATCATACTTGAGTTTAATCAAAGTGACAGTCTCTAGCATTCAGAGGTATGCTTAGAGAAAATAGGCTCTGCTGTAGACATTACTATTTCTTCCTTCACTTAAGTTAGGCATGGCCACATGACTGCTTCTAATCAATGAAACTTGAGTCAAGCAAGTGTAGTTTCTGATACAAAGCATTTAATTGCCAGTGCCCAACTCCAGCATTCTCTTCTCCTGCCTCAGTGAACACTGAAGCCTTGTGTTAAAATGGAGGTACCAGCCTTGGTCTCTGAGTGACTACAGTGGTTATAGTATCCCCCAACCACCACTACTACCCCACCTCAGACCGTCATGCACCTACATTGGACATGTTGGTTTGAGTGGGAAATATACCTTTACTGTTTTTTGCCCCTGCAATTCATGGGTTTTATATCTCTGCATAACCCTGATGCAATATTGTGATCTCTTATAAGAAATATATTTTTGGTCTTTCAGATGACCAAAATATATTTCTCATATGTATTTGGTCTTTCTTCATGGTTTCTGGTTCACAGCTTCCCAAACCTTAGGAATTTCCTAAGTGTCAATGGTGATAAAGGTGTCTTTTGTTACGTTAATGAAGGTGACTTTGGGACCCCACCCAAGGAGGATGCTAGTTGCCAGGAGGATCAACTTTTGATTAGAGGGTTGGAACTTCCAGTCCCACAGTCCCACCCCACCCCAATCTACTGGACCTCTGGAGAGAGGGGAGGGGCTGGAGGTTGAATCAGCCAATGGCCAGTGAGTTAGTCAATAATGACTATGCAGTGAAGCTTTCCATAAAAACCCAGAAGGACTGGGTTCAGAGACCTTCTGGGTAGGTGACCACATGGAGTTTGGGGAGAGTAGCACTTCTGGAAAAGGCATGAAGGTTCTGCGCCCCTCCCCACATACTTCACCCTATGCGTCTCTTGCATCGGACTATTCCTGGGTTATATCTTTTTACAACAAACTGGTGATTTAGTAACCTGTTTCTCTGAGTTCTGTGAGCTGCTCTAGCAAATTAATTGAACCTAAGGAGGAGGTCATTGGAATCTCCAAAATGTAGCTGGTAAGTCAGAAGCACAGATAACAGCCTGGGGCTTGAAACTGGCATCATTTGAAGTGGGGGATGGGGAGCAGTCTTGTGGAACTGAACCCTTAACCTGTAGAATCTGATACTATCTCCAGGTAGATAGTATCAAAATTGAGTTGAATTCTGTGACACCCTGTTGATATCTGAGGATTGCTTAATGTTGTGGAAGGGGAGGAACCACCCTCCCAAAACAGAATTGGGTCCAGGAACCCTCAAAGACCTGACTAACACAAGTGCTTTCAAGATGCAGTAATTTCTTATGAGTGAGCATTAGCAAGACGCACGTTTGATTCTTGAGACCCATACACTTGCATTCCTTTTTGCCTTTTATTTTCATTGCTACACTATATTCAGACTGTTGCTGGGCGTATTACTTAGTCAACTGGAATTTTCAACTGATTCTAGGGCCTCCTTGGAGATGATCCTAAGAAAGCACGCTAAAATGATGATCTTTCTGAGCACACTCTTCTGTAACTCAACTGCAGGCCCAGTAATATCTTAAGTTTATGGGTCTTGTCCATTTGGGGAACAGCCAACAATAACTAGATAGTTTACCCACCAAAGATTCGATTGCCATGCAAACATACACACACACAACATTACCCATGAAAACTGTGAGGTTCACCAGAGATCTCAGGGCTAGTGTAACTTTTTGAACATGAACTTTGCAGTTTGATTCTTACACATTCATATTGCCTGGGATCTTGTCTAGTATCTGTTTCAGTCTGTGCAGATAGATGCATTTTTTACTTATTATTTACTTACCAACATAGTTTCCCAAAGATGCTCTTGGTGCCATCTACTAATATATGCCACAGTGTACCCATCTAGTGTTATTATTAAAGTTGTCCTGTGCTCGGGGCGCCTGGGTGGCTCAGTCGGTTGAGCGTCCGACTTCGGCTCAGGTCACGATCTCGCGGTCCGTGAGTTCGAGCCCTGCGTCGGGCTCTGTGCTGACAGCTCAGAGCCTGGAGCCCGTTTCAGATTCTGTGTCTCCCTCTCTCTCTGCCCCTCCCCTGCTCATGCTCTGTCTCTGTCTCAAAAATAAATAAACGTTAAAAAAACAATTAAAAAAAAAAAAAAGTTGTCCTGTGCTGGGCAGTCATAGGATTTGATGTTTATAAGTGGTTCTGTCTGGGAGGCAGCTTATGAGGTGATGGGAGCCAGGAATTAAAAGGCACAAAATATGTACCTTGCCTGAAAATAAATGAAGAAATAGAATTAAAAAGTGATTCCTGGTGTGCCTGGCTAACTCTGTTGGTACAGCATGTGGTTCTTGATCTGGGGGTTATAGGTTCAAGCCCTGCATTGAGGGTAGAGATTACTTAAAATCTTAAAAAAAAAAAAAAAAAAAGGTGATTACGATGGGGGAAGAAATGGAAAGGACACATTTCAGGTTGTAATTAAAAATACATATACCGACATATATACAGGTATACATATGTACATCTTTTCTTTATATGACAAACCAAACCCACAACTAATTAACTGGAACCTCACTTTTGTTGTTCACAGGAGACCAAAATCAACTGTGTTCGCCTGGCTACAAAAGGTATGTTGGCATGTCCTTGTCTGTCTTCAACCATTTAAGGATTTCTCCATCTAGCCACACAGGGAAAGTTTAGGCAACAATTACTAAAAATAAAAGAAAGAATTGTTATTTTCATTGGAGTCATTATACCTACAGTATATGTTAATAAATACCTACAGTGTATATTAATAACACAATGCCAAAAACATAATAAGAGCTCAAAAAATACTTGTTGAATCAGTGGATGGATAGATGGATGGGGATCGTTGGGCAGACAGACGGACTGACAGACAGATGGACAGATGAATGGACTGGTAAATTAATCAGTAGAGTGATGAATATAAATTTTCTTAAATATTCTTCTATATATTTTCATTATATTTGGGTTTGTGCTTATATGGGTATTTTTTTAGCATGTCTGGTACACCTATCTTCTGAGTTTTGTGCTTTTTTCAGCTGGGTTTGGCTTTCACAAATGAGGTGATAGTGTCGGTGCCTTTAATAATGAGAAAACAAACACTGCATTGTTATGTAGTTGGCATTTTCAATACTTATCCCAAAAACTAAGGCAGCATTGTTCAGGCTCATCACTTTTTGTTTTCCTAATTATAATTGAATTGCCTGGCCCTTTCAATTGGTACATGTTTCTGTTTATTACTCTTTAAAAAAAAATCAATGAATGGTTTGTTATCATTTAACCTATTACAAGGTTGAATGGTTAGAAATCAGGTTTAGCTTTTTGTTATAGGATGGGTATTTTTAACAGCAATTCTCTCCATATAACCACATGAAAATTGGACAATTCTGTTGTCCCTTGCATTTATTGACAGTGTATATAGTTACATAGGATGCTTCCCCAGAGATGGCAATTATAAATATAAGTAGGCATATAATCATAGATATAAAACATAGACAAAGACGATGACCCAAGTGTGTATGTACATATGTGAGTATATACACGCATGCACAGTCATACAGAGGAAAACACATACATATGTGTGGGAAGAGGTAGAAATGAGGGAGGGGGAGAGAGAGAGAGGAGAAGGAGGAGAATGTCTATGGCTGTTTCACAAAATATGCACCAAGACCTATCACTCATGTCTTTCATAACTTTGAAGAAAACCAGCTCAATATGTAGGCTGAGAAGGAAAGATGATACAGGAGGAAGGAGAAGACAGAAGCACCAAGGACTCACTGTGATAAGAACCCCCTCTGATTTCACATAAGTCATGAGAGGCCGGCATGTCCCTAACTTGTTCTCTCTCAGGAACTCAGGCTACTGGACAGACAGAGATAAACTACTCTTTGTGAGGCAAGGAGAATTGATGGCCTGCAAACAAAAGTGACACAAATCACAGGCCTTAGAAGGCTTTCCCACTGAGGAAAACAGATAATCCAGGAGGAAGAGCATCATCAATTGGATAGCATTAGAGCTCCGGACAGCTGAGCGTCTGCTGTGTCCCGCTTAAAGGGGCAGCTGGGGGAAGGAAGGAAACGTACAGGGACACCTCCTTCACCCACCCCTCCAGCTTTGACCTCTAGACAAGGGAGAGGTTGATGTGGTTGCTCTGCCCTCCATGGCGGGGGTGGGGGGATGTGGTATTCTAAGGATACCCTCTGGGACATAAGCCCCCGTAAAGGGTAGTTTGTTGGATCCTGTTTTCTAAACTGGGAATTGGGAACACATGGTTGGATGGACAAGAGATAGATATGGGAACTTTACAAGAGAATAATTAAAACTCTACTTCTGGGGCAGCTTCAGGATCCACTGTCCTCATAGTCCTAGAGACCCAGCATGAAGCACTTCTCCCTGCAGTACAGCTGCACTGGTCCTGAAAGAACTAGAGAGGAAAACATGTACCTCTTCTAAGCATAAGGATTTGTCCTCACATTTGACTTGTAGGATACTGTCTTCCTTAGGGGGGTGTGCACATGTAACGTGTGGATGTGTGGAGGGATGGGAACAAGTGAATGAATCTGGATTCTCAGATGGCCGACCCCTGGCAGGGCAGGAAGGAATCAGGAGTCAGAGGTAGATTCCCAGCACTGACACCTTCACTTTCCAGGTCTGCGAGGGCCAGCCCTTCAGCCCAGACAAGTGGAGCTTTAGGAGCACCTTGAATAGGACAGAGAACTGAACAGTGGAGAATGCCAGTCTCTCAGAGTCCCAGGGAGTTACCCCTCTCAGTGCCACCTCAGATAAGAGGATGCTTGGTGAGAAAAAAGCCAAGAAAAGACAAAGGAAAGCAGACCTGTGTTTGGTTGGTGTCTACTCTGTGCCTCACGTTAGCTTTGGAGCATCCGGGGTTGATTAAGGGTAAACCCTGTCTAATTCTGTGCTCTTTTCATGAGGACTCTGTAGCAAGGATCTAAGGCCAGGAATGAATATTTGGCCCATCTCTTTCTGGAATCAAATTTCCCCATTTTGTGGGTTTGCTGAAAACACTATTACTTTTAATAGAGAAAAATAAGATACTGGGAATCCCATAGGCTTTGGCAGTATCTAAAGTGCCAGTGACATATTGCACTGGCCATCTGGCTCCCTCCAAGTACTTGGCACTTCTCTGTCATCATGGCACCTTCCTCTTGGGGCTTCCAGTGGGCATCCAACCCCTGGAGTGTGATCACATGTGCAAACTCAAGGCCACTGCTCTGCTGATGTTTTATCCCTGACTCTGGTGACTCCTGATGGTGTCCGTGGTCACCTGTGTGAGTCCTGCAGAATAGAAGGGCTCCCAGGGAGAACATAACAATCCCCAGCACTCAGGCAGGGTCATTCTGACCTGACCCCAAGCCCAGTGCCTCTTCTGTTAGATTCCACATCTGGCTCCAGCATGATGCTTTAACCCTTGAGTCTGCAGCGTTCCTGTTAGTCACTTGAACTCTGATGCAGCACTGCCCAGTTTGGAGGGTTGCAAAGCAAGGGACCTAGAATAGTTTTCTATGGCTGCTGTACCAGAGTACCAGCAGCTGAGTAACTTAACAACAAAATTTCTTGTCTCACATTCTGGAGGCTGGAAGTCTGAGGTAAGGTGTCAGTAGGGTTGGCTCCTTTGAGGACTGTGAGGGGAGGATGTGATCCATGCCTCTCCCTAGCTTCTAGCAATCTTCATTGTTACTTAGTTTGCATCTTCACATGGCATTCTCCCTGTGGGCATCTCATGTCCAAGTTTCCCCTTTTTCATAGGGACACTAGGTACTGTTAGATTAGGAGCCCACCCTGTTCCAGGTTGACCTCATCCTAAATTAACTAATTACATCTACAAGGACGCTATTACCAAATAAGGACACCTTCTGAGGCACTGGGTGTTGGGATTTCAACATATGAACTGGGGGACGGACGCATAGTTCAACGCATAACAGGACCCATGCATTTAGGGGCAGTGTCTATGTGGTTTCCACTGGAGCCTCTGATTGCTCATTATTCACAGTATAATCCCAGTGGCTTTTAAGGGTGTGCAAGGAGCAAGAACCAGCCCTGTCAGAGGGGGGCCCTGGCAGTGGACTGGGTCTAGATTGGACTTCTGTTCCCTTGGGAAGTTTAGTCAGGCTGCTTTGGGCAGAGGAATTGCAGGTTCTGTGGAGGGAGCCCTGGGCAGCGGGTAAATACAGTAGGTGGTCTGCACACACCCAATGGCTGGGTCTGTGACAGCAGGACCCTACTCAGACCCTACATGATGGTGGAGCATCAGGTCCTGATCTAGTCAGGTTTCAGGGCCCTGAGCAGAGCCTGCTTTCTGGGGCAGGCACCAGCACTGCTGACTTGGAAGGTCTCTGATGAGGTGATCCTTGGTCTTAACCACTAACTTCCTCATCACATTTTGCCATGGCAGAAGTTCCTGGCACATGCCTGGCAATCAAAAAATGCTCACTGAAATGAATAAATGCATTTGAAGCCGGCATCTTACTGCAGCAAGAGTCAGAGACCTTGAGAGTCTCAGTTGATCTCTCTCAAACTCCAAGTGCCATGTTTCAGGTTATCCCCATCTATCCATTCACAGAACATTTTTTAAACATCCCTACTGCCAGTGGTTTCATGATAAACCTGCTCTTTGTAAAAGAAAAGCCCTTATTTGTAGTCTTTGTTGATCTCCAAAGTATAAATATCCCCACCATGTCCAATATCAAGTTACCAATGGTTTAATAACTGGCTTGCAAAAAAGTCCAGAGTGTTTAACACCCGGGTCTAGCAAGCTAATACAAGCCAGCTCCGGCACACCAAGGCCTCTACCACCCAGTTTGTTAGAGGATCAGACGATATAATAAACATCTAAGTGTTGTATTTACTGCGAGGTGTTTTGGAAAAAAATATTGTCAATAAATGTTATTTCCTTTGTGTAGTCTGCTCAGTCAGCATCTGTGAGCTGGGTACCTTGAAAGGAACTAGGGTTTTGTGCTGAATCAGCAGGCATGATGCCTGTCCTCAAGGAGCTCACGATCCAGTGTGGAAACAGACCTTGCATGAGTGATTTTGACAGATAATCGTGGACTTATGATTATGATCAATGCTTCCAAATGGAAGTGAAATGTACTGAATGGGGGCTAAAGTACCGTTGGGGCCAAAGCTCCAGGCAGTAAAGGCATGTATGTTCCTGGGCCTTCATCTGGGGTTCTGTTTCTCTGGGACTGGTCCAGTATGCGAGATACAACCCTTCTATTACCTCCATCACTACCCCTTCTCACCTAAACACTGGGAATTGCACAATACCCAGACCAAGGGTAGGATTGGAAGGCCAGCTGACTCAGCAGCTCAGACTGTGAGAGGAGCCATACCCCTGGTCCAAAGTCCCTGTTAAGAGTCAAGACTGTATGTATTTAGAGGATTGAGAGGGTAGGGATTTGCATATCACCAGGGGGCAATATTTATTTACAGAGTGAGGGCAGAACCACAAATTGAAGGCCCAGCTAAGGGACTGTGGGGTGGGAGTTTGATATTTGCTAGTAGAAGGGTAATTCTAGCATCAGGACAGGCTCACCTCAAAAGCCTTGAAAACGGTCTTTTTCATTGATGGAAGGGTCTTGTTGGCATTGCCCCAGATTCACATTCTTTTTTATCTTGTTGATCAGCCAGGGGTTGCCTGTTATTAACTTTGGCTAGAGATTTAGAGGAATTAGAATGTGAGTTCAACCATAGTGGGGAAGTGGATTTCATCGATGAGTAGATAAAGGCAAATAGGAGCTGTCTTAAGACAGATTCCCTGGAAGCAGAGCCTGAAGCAGGGATTTGGGTGCATGTAATGTATTGATGGAGGGCACTTGGAAGAAATCTATAAATCAAAGAGGGAAGTGGGATGGTAAAAAGAAAATGTTAAAGCAAGAATCTGTTCTCAGATAAATGCAAGCCTAGGCTAGATGCAAGTGGAGTATAAATTTCTCCAAAGTTCTGCCTTGAAGCAAGAAGACCAGGTTTTCTGTGTCTCTCCCCCATAACAATTAGTCCTTGGTACTTTCCCCTTTCCTTACCCTTCTCCCTCCCCTCCATTTCTCAGGTGGCTCCAGGGGAAATGGTATCCCAGAGCCTTGGCCAAAGTCTCTGGAGAATGTCACAGGTGTGAGCCCTTAGTCTTAATACCAACAGCAGCAGGGGCACAGGGGTGTGGGGGGAAGGTTGGGTATGATACACTGACTTGCAAAGGGGATCTGGGAGTGGCACCAGTGGCCTCCACCGCACTGATCTTATTATAAAGAGGATGTGTTTCATCATCGGGTTGAGGGATAGCAAAAAGCTCATGGAATTGCCTCAATTTCAAGAGCTAAAAGAAAATCCTGAAAGCCCTGTGCTTGGCACACTCTACTTTGAGAATTTTTTCAGAGCTGCAGAGAGAAAACTTCAGCTAATGGGTAAATAAGCATTACATTTTTGGTTTAGAAACAGAGAATTATTATTACTCATTCTCTGAAGGGAGGGCAGTATGAAGATAACAGTGAGGCTTCATTTGTGTAGTTAAAACAGGAATTGTGAGATAGAGCAAGTAAGTGGGAGGTACATTTAGACCCATTAAGTAAGGTTTACCTCGTATTTGGAAGATGAGGGATGGGCTCAGTTTCAGAACCAGGTTGAAGATGGAATCTGAACATACTCAGAGACCACTCTTGGGAAGATAGAGCATGTAGAAATTTGCAATGAAAGTGCAACCTTAGACTTCCAAGGTTCTGAAGCTTAGGCTGGAGGGAGTGTGGGGGCGGGGAACTGCCTTTCCTATGGAAGATGATTATCCTCTGTGGTGGGAGGTGCCCCAGGCTATAGCTGCTGAAGGAGGGACCTGAGCATCTGTTTGTGCCTTTCTGACTCAGAGCAGGCCAAGGGGAAAATGGTATTGATGGAGGGCACTTGGATCTGCCAAGTTCTAGATCAGCCTCTCCCAAGCTTCTATCCTCATACTTGCAATATTCTTCTGACTTACCAAGTTCCTTCTAACTTCAGGGCCTTTACTCATCCTGCCCCCTCTGCCCAAAATTATCCAGCCACTGTATGTGCCTGTATAACAGATAAATATCTTTCTAACTGCAGCATAGACACACTTCCTCAGAAAGATCATCCTGACCTCCAATCTGATGTATATCCCCAACATTTTCCACCTGAAATCATACCCTGTACTTTTTTTCATAGCATTCATTTTGACTTGCAAATATGTACATTTTTTTTGGTTTGCTTACATGTTTAGTGTCTGTATCCCAGCCACATTCCAAGTGTAGTAAAAGCATTTTGCCTATTTTGAGCACTGTTGTGTCCCCAGATTCTAGCATACTTTCGTGCTCAGTAAAATATATTGAATGAACAAAGGGATAAATCAATGGATGGTCAATTGATTAATGGATAGATGGATGGATGGATGGATGGATGGATGGATGGATGGATGGAGGCTAATAGGTTAGTCTTTCATGGCCTCTTTTTTTTCAAATACAACCTATTTGTCAGCACTGGTCTCTTTCAATGTAGGAGTAAAAAGGAATGAGGTAGAGATCAACTATGTAATCTACAGTACCCACTCACAGAAAGGCCAGCCAGGCTCTGCTGGGGTATTTGCTATAACAGGGACCTCACTACTGGCCCAAAGAGTTCCTCCCACCATGGGAGGACACTTCATTTGGAGGGAGCCTCAATATCATGAGTCCATATTGGCTCCCCGTTATTTCTGCCAATGTGTCTTTGAGGCCACATAGATCCTGTCTGCCTTTCCTCCCTCCAGAAAATAAAATTTGTTTTCTCTGTGTCCCTCCGCCCCAATTAGGGTCAAGCAGGTACTTGCCTGTCTGCCCTCTCCCTGTTGGAACCTCTCTGGCCACCAGCAGACAATAGCACTCCCATCTCTGGCACCAGCCAGGGAGGGAACACAGCTGGTTCTGCAGACTCCCGCTGGGTGCGCCCGAGTGGCAGTTAGAAAAATCAGCTTTGATTTGATTTGCAAACTGAGCCTAGTCATTGAGACAAAATAAATCCGGAAACCCATAAAGCCATTTGCAGAGTTGCTTTGCAGAAGACAGCCACAGTTTTAATCTAGTAAACACTCTCTAACGATCCCATTAAAACAGCCCCCTCAGAGTAGGTGCTGAAAGCTGAACTCCAGAATAATGAAGCATGAGATAAGGGGCCAATGTCACCAGTAGATCCATGCTGCCCTGTGGTGGTGATGGACTAACACCATTGTCCCAATGGCAATAGGAAAGAGATGTGGGCAATGGTCTTTTGTAAATGTGGTTTCTTTTTATAATGGCTAAGCCTGAGGTGGAGCATTTCATCCAGCATTTTCTCTTCTCTCTTCATAATGGATTCTCACCCCTGCAGAGAGTGGCAGGACAATAAATACCCATTCTCTAATGAGATGCCCTCATTTTGCAGATGCTAAGACTGGAGCCAGGAAGGGGAATGATGTGTCCATAGATTCCTTATCTGTAAGGATAACATGCCACAGGTGGTGTGAGAAGCCAAGCAAGATGTAGGTATTGTCTCCTATCAGATAGGAAATTCCCATCACCTGCCCTCCCCTCTGTTGACCCAATTCTATGCAGAAGGTTCTATCTTTATGAAGCTTCTTCGAGAGGTTGCATGGAATAATGGGGAATCAGAGTCACCTGGCTTTAAATCCCACATCCTAAACTTAACTGTTTGACCTTGGGTAAGTCAACCTTTATGAGTTTATCACTTCACTTTTAGGCTGGAGATCATTCATTCTTTCTCATGATTATTTGAGGTAATGCACATAAAAGGTCAAGAATATAACAGATTATAAACATCTTTAGCTTCCCTCCTTCATTCTTCTGAACTTCTCTGATAGGAGACCTGGAGACCCACCTCTCTCTCTGCTGTTCTCTAAGGAAGAAAACCCAAAGCCCAGGCTCTAGTCATTTCTCATACAATTCCACAAATCACACATTTATCAGATGCACTCAGGCTAGATCCAAAGTGCAGAAACAGGCACAGGAATGATGCTGGCCTCACTTCTTGGTATTAAACCTCTTCATCAATAGGTTGTTATGTTTAAATGAGATTCTACATAGCAATCATGTATTTTTATTGACTATAGCATTTTGCTCATGCACCTGCTGCCCTTTGACTGTAGCACTTTTCCTTTCCTCCTGATCTACCTAACAATTTCAGGAGGGACTCAGGACCACAGGATGCCCAAATCTAGCTGTGGTAGCTGAAGTAGAGACCCCAGTGAGGGATCACTTATGAGAGGCAAACTATAGTGAGTCAGTCTATTGGAAAACTCTTGACTCTTGTTCAGTCTTTAGAAATCCTGCCAGAATTTCAGAGGGAGAAGTCCAGGGTGTGTGCTTGGGGGTTAGAGTAGGGTGGTACTGTTTCTCTCTAGCCAAACCCAATAAGGTGAATTTTCCATAGTGAGGGTTCTCAGAATTGCTTGAGTATAACAGATCTCCTTGGCCCTTGGCCCCTCTTATTTTCACTCAGTGTCTTCTAGGCCCTAAAATTCCAAAGGAATAATTTGGCTTTTCCTGAAGGTTTTGTGACAAGATAGAAGAAAAAGATTATATTATAAGTAGACCAAAATAACCCAAAGATGACATTCACATTAATATTTTTCTTTCTACAACCACTGACACATCTCTTTAGTCTTCTTTTGTCCTTCTCCTATCCCTTCTCTCTAGACTGTTCATACTTCTCTCTCTCTCTCTCTCTCTCTCTCTCTCTCACACACACACACACACACACACACACACACACACACACACACCTTTTCCCCACCCCACTCAGGAAGACAAAGCTAGAGCAATAGAGTCCAGGAAAACAAAACCAACACCAACACTTGCCCTTCAAGCATGTCCTCGGGACATCCCTGTGAACTACAAATGAGAATTATCTACCCAAGACCTGAGACACCTGAGTTGACCTTAGCTCAAATCTGATGCTCCAGAGCAGTTGTATCTCACAAAGGGATAGGAGGAATTTTAAAATCATGAGTCAGAGAAAGAGGAAAATGTTTCTGGAGACAGGGTTAGAAATAAAGAGAATAAAGCTCTATTAGAGCTTTCTCTGATGGGGTTTCAATGTAGTGTTGAAAGGGGGGGGGGGAGGTGAAGAGGGCTAGCAAAAATTAACCATCTGTGATACCAGTCATGGTACTATGGTGCTGTGTACCAGTCATAAGGCTGTGTATGTTGACATGAGTTTATAATGAGATGATAGAATCAAAGCCTGGCATGTATTACACACTAAATAAATACTGATCATCATTATTACCCTTACTCAAGAAATGAAGCAGTATAATCCCAGAAGGGTTGAATAAAGAACCCAAGGTCCCACAGAATTGCAGCTGAGTTCTAACTCCAAAGCTCATGGCATTCCCATGACACCATTTTGAATCTTGTCAATGACATAGACGGGGTGAGATTCTGTGAGTCAGAGTCCCCTATCTCCTATTTGTTAACCCCCTTCCCATGACTCTATTCCAATAATAGTCGATAATAGAATATTTAGAGCATGATGGGTCTTTTGTTTCTCTTTGGCAGTGTCCAGGCTAAGTCCTGAGATCTGTAGCAGACCTGGTGCCTCAAGGAGCCCTCAGCTTTTTACACTAGTATAATATATTGAAGCTAATAAACCAAGAAATTAGTTTGCCTTCAAGGTTATCTATTCTAGTGTCATCTTTAGTCCATCAGCATCTCTTTCTATTCACCATTCTTTGCTTGAGAAGGAAATAGAAGTCAAAAATCAGAAAAGAAGTCTGAGGCACTTATAATTCTGATCTTCTTCTTTGCACAATATTAATATTTTTATTAATATTTTTATTAATATTAATATATATGAATGGGGGCTGGAAACTATGGAGAGAGCAGGGTCATGAATCCTCTAACAGAAAATCCATATGATGTGGGAACCAGATGGCAGAAGAGAAAGCAAGGGACTACTACCTTTTCTTCTGCCGGATTAGTTAGGATAGGTCAGGCTTAGCTGCAATAACAAATTAATACCCAAGTATCAGTAGCTTAATATCAGAAAGTTTTCTTTGTTGTTATGCCATCTAGAATATATGTGGCCTCAAAAGATGCCATATTAGGGAAGAGAAAGTATGGGGATAGTAACCTGGATCTTGAATACCTCACTTGGAAATGACTCTAGTCACTTCTGCTTACATGGCTCTGATGAGGCTTGGATTCTTCTGTGTGACTAAGAAGGAGTGATAGACCAGGCACCAGTAAACGCTAGTCATCTCTACACAATATGTATGAGCTCTTTTCCTGTTTCCACTTCCCTTTGTGTCCTGCTGAGACCCATGATCCATCGCTCGTCTTCTGCTACTGTACCCACTAGAGAGACGTCTTCCCATCCCAACACCTATGCAGCTATACTTCTGTGTCTGCCCTTCATAGCTAAGCACTCCTACCCAGCAGAGTTGGAGCCCTAGGTGGTAGAGTGGGGAGGCTCCTCTGGGCCTGTCAACCAAACTAAGGCTTTAACTGTTTTTTTTTAATTTATTTAATCCTTAAAAGAACTTCATGAGATACTTATTAGTATTCCCATTTTATGGGTAGGGAATTGAAACTCATAAGTGTAATTTTCCAAATGACACAGCTAGTAGGTAAATACTAAACCAGAATTTCATTTCTTCATTTAATTTTCCATAAATATATATTGAGTGCAACTTAGTATTGACAGTGGCCTCTTGTCCCATAGAGGTTAAGAAATTTGTCTTTGGATTTGGACAGTCTTTGATTCTAGGCTGGAAAAGGCACTTAACTGCTCTATGTCTTGGTTTCCCCATCTGTAAAACCATGACAATAGCACCACTTACTTTATGGGACTAATGTAAGAATTCAATGGGCTAATGCATATAAAGTTCTTAGTGCAATGCCAAGCTTATAATAAGCACTCAACGGGTAGCTAGTGGAACAACAAAAAGATAAATTATATCAATATAGCATGATAAGGGCTGTGATGAAGGTAAATCCAGGATACTGTGGGAGCAGAGAAGGGAAACATAAATCACTTTAGGGTGTGCATTCTCAGGTACGTGGTTACTGAGACAAGTTTTAAAAGAGTGACAGTTATCATATTGAACAAGGCTGAAGAGTAAGGCAGGGAGGTCTTCTGAGTTGAGGAAGTAGCATGTGCAGATCATTGGAGGCAAGAAAGCATGCCACTGAACTTGAATAGGTCAAAGCAAACAGACAGATGCCAGTGTGACCAGAGGGCAGGAGTGAACAGAGGTGGAGGCTGAAGTGGCAAGCAAGGCCAGGACACCAAGGACTCAGCATAGCCCCATAATATATGTGATATATATATCTATATATCTATGTCTATCTATATATAGATATAGATATATGTATATATGTATATGTGTGTATGTATATATATATATGTATATGTATATATACATATATAGACATAGTCCTGAGACTGTGGGCGCCCTTGGAGGTGCTTAAGCAAACTGCCTTTGTCTGAAGGCCACCCTAGTTATAGCTTAGAAGATGGATCAGAGATGGGGTTTCAGAGCACAGACAAGGTGGGAGCATGGGAGAACAGGTAGAAGCCACTGAAATGGGACAAGTGAGAACATTTGAGTCATGTCTTCTCAAGCTTTCTGTTTCTTTTTCTGACATGCATGCAAGCCATATCCTGCCTACCTCAAAGGTGGGGGAAAATTAATAAAAATAGCCACTTAGACTAGGGGTTGGCAGACTTTCTGTAAAGGGCCAGATAGTAGGTATTTTCAGTTTTGCAAGGCCTGTGGTGTCTGTCACACCTACGTAGCTTTGTCATTGCAGCACAGAAAGCAGTGAAATAAATATAAAATGAGAGTGTGACTATGTTCCAATAAAACTTTATTTCTGGACATTGAAATGTAGATTTTGTATAATTTTTGTACACCATAAAGTATTACTCTTCTTTTTGTTTCTTTGTCCCCCAACCATTTAAAAATATAAAAACCATTCCTAGCACATGGCCACACAGGGAACCGTGGGAAGCTGGATTTGACCCATGAGCCATAGTTTACTGACCTCTGACTTAGTATGTGCTTTGAAAATGGCACAGTTCTTCATACCTTAAAGGGAGGAATATTATGATGACAACTAAGTGGTAGTTACATTTTATAGTATTTCGTGACCTCGATCAAGCTTGGTATTTGTGTGAATTTTTGAAATTATGTATTTCCTATTTACCAGTTGGTCTGGAACACCCTACCTCTCTCTCCATTTGCATAAAGGCTTTATACAGTTTTGTTGATGAATCAGTAGAGGAACATGCAGCCTTTTACCAAGCATAAGACACCTTACTGCCTTTTGTATCATTTTCTTTATAGAGACAAGTGGTTGGTTTCAGAGGGCAGGAGTGTTAGTCATGCAAACCAGGGTTGGAATACTGCATCTGCCAGTTGCTAGTTGTGTGATCTTGAGCAAGTTACAGTAGTTCTCTGGTTCATGTATTCACTCGTCTATTTATCCAACAAATATTCACAGAGTACCTACTACATGCCGGGTACGAGATTGCCTAGTAAATGGAACGCTGTGACTACCTTCAAGGAATTTACAGAACCAAGGAGAAGTCAGCCATTAATAACACAGGAAGGTTATCACTGTATAAAGGGAAGACTAGGGTGTGATGGGAAAACAGAGCGGGCCATCTTCTCCATACATGGTGAGATGCTCAAGACTCCCAATAAAGGAATTCCAAACTGATTTCCTGAAAGATGAACAGTTGCCAGCCAGGTAAAGGGGCAGGAAGGGAGTGCATTCCACACGAGGTGATGAGGCTGGGTAAGGCCTACAGATAAGGTAGGGGGCTGTTGATAACAGAGAAGATTTCATTGCCCTTTGGGCAGAGAGTGTGGACCAACAGGCAAGGATCTGTCATTGAGGGTCTGCGAGCTGGTGGAGGGGATTTGACATTTACCTTTCTCATGCCCTTCAGCTGAAGGGTGGAGAGTGGATTGTTAGGGGGCAAGACCAGAGACAGGAAGACCAACAGGAGGCTGCTTAGGTAATCCCCAGTGAAATATGAGGGTGGCTTCAACCAAGAGGAAATGAAATTGGAGAGAAGGAGGAGGAGGCTTCCAGAACCTTCCTGGAATATAATGACTAAGGCATGCTGAGTAATTAGAAGTGGGAGGTCAGTAAAAAGGAGGGGTAAAGGATGACTCCCAGATTGCTAGACCAAGGCGCTACGTGGGTGGGGCCACCATTTACTAAGAAAGCAGAGACTGGGAGAGAAGACACCAAGTGGAAAGATGATGCGTTCATTTGTAATAATACTGACCTTTCTGGGATGCTCTCAGTCTCAGAAACATTGTGTGTGAGGTACCTGGCATGTCGTGGGGCCTTGATAAATGCTGAATCTTATTCTCGTTTCATTTTTAAAAATCTTTTTCGGGCCTTGTTGTGTTAGATCACGATGTTCTTTTGCTGTTTAGTGTGAGCTCTTCAGAGCCACAAGAACTATGGTTTTGTTCACCGTGCCACACGTTTTCATGTGTGTTTCTTTCTCTCCTTCTCTTCTGCATGCTGCCTGGGGACTGGCTTCCTTGTGGTCAGCACCAATGGGCAGCGCCCAGGTGACCCCGGGGACTCCACTCTGCCTCCTCACCACAGGTGACCATCAGAGCCCTGGGCGGGTGGGAAGGGATTGAGAGTGGCCCATGCTCAGGGCATCCTCCAGGCCAGGTGCCCCAGAGAGGAACTGGCAGTCCCTCCACCCCACCCATCCATCTGCCCACCTATTCTTCCAGCCACCCACCCATTCACCCATCCACCCATCTCTCCATCCCTCCTTTCATTCATGCATCTATCCACTCATCCATTCTAATGCTTACTACTAAGTACCTGCTGTGTGCCAGGCGCTGTTGCAGGCATTGAGGCATACAATGATGAGGAAAAAAAAGACATGTTCCTGTGACTTTCTGGGAAGGGAAAGAGCCACACAAATCAATGTACAACTGTAACCATGAGTAGTGCCACAAACGAGAGGTATGTGGTGTTCAAAATAGACAAACACATATACCTGGAGCAAAGGGAGTGTGTCCCCAGGAAGTGACAGCTTAGCTGTGGTCTGAGGTTAGGGAAGAAGTTGACCTATTACGTCTGTGCTTAGGAAGTAAGTAGATCAGGCTGTGATCCCAGGCCTACCATTTGTCCCAGACAGGACCTTTATTTTTTTTAATGTTTATTTATTTATTTTTGAGAGAGAGAGAGAGAGAGAGAGAGCGAGCAAGCACGCATGCACACACACAAGTTGGGGAGGGTCAGAGAGAGAGGGAGACACAGAATCTGAAGTGGGCTCCAGGCTCCAGGCTCCAGGCTCCAAGCTCCAAGCTCCGAGCTGTCAGCGTAGAACCCGATGCAGGGCTCAAATCCACAAACCGTGATACCATGACCTGATCCAAAGCTGGATGCTTAACTGACTGAGCCACCCAGGCACCCCTGGGACAACCCCTTTCAGTGTGATGATCTCAACTTCTCCTATGTGTGAAGCAGGAGTAATCATGGTTACCTCTTAGGGGGCGCCATTTTCTCGCAGTCTCTGCACAGGCAGCATCTTCTGGAGGTGTACTCCAAAACCATACAAGATGACGAGTGTAAGAAGGGCTGGTATGGGAGTGCCCAGTCCAGAGTAGGTACATGTTTGAAGTAAATACCAGCCCCTTCCATCGAATACACTGCAGTTTGATCTCATGTCGCATAAACATCCATTGCTCTTCAGAGACTGGGATGCAGAGCCCGGGCTGCAGAGCCCATCTGTGTCAGAGGCTAATGCCCATTTCAGGGCCTGATAGACAAGGGATGCTGCTGACCTAGAGATTCTACCTCAGGGGCTCATTCTTGTCATTACAGTCGTTGGCGATTTCAAATCTTTTACTGTCACCTCTCTCAGAGTTGTTGCTCAGACAATGGCCTCCTCTCTGCTGGTCCCTGACTGGCTAGTTTGTCATAGGGGGAAAGGGGGTGCGGCAGGCAGTCATGACAGGAGTCTGGCCATCCAGTACCTCACAATCCTCTACTGTCCACCCCCTTTCCCAAATTCAGAAATATCACTGCCGGGGCACCTGGGTGGCTCAGTTGGTTAAGCATCCAACTCTTGATTTTCACTTAGGTGGTGATCTCATGGTTCCTCAGTTCAAGCCCCATGTCAGGCTTTGTGCTGACAATGCAGAGCCTGCTTAGGATTCTCTCTCTCCCTCTCTCTCTCTCTCTGCCCCTCCCCCACTCATGTTCTCCCTCCTTCCCTCCCTCCCTCTCTCTTTCTCTCCACACACACACGCACTCTCTCTCTCAAGATAAATAAATAAACATTAAAAAAAAAATAGCACTGCTAATGAATGTCTCTGGGTTCTCTAGACACAGAGCCTGAGATAGGCATTCTTGTGCAAATCATTCATGGAGGAGTATTCTCAGAAGAAAGTGAGGAAGACAGGGTAGGGCAGGGAAGAAACTAAGGGAGGATGTGGAGGCCTGTGTCAGCCTGAGCCCACAGGGGCCTCTGGAGTGTGGGAGCTGCCCCCACCTTGAAGTCAGGGGCCAGCAGTTGTGCCACTGTGTCAGCCAGCCATTGGCCACGGGCTCCCGTGCGAGTGCACAGCCTCCTGGAGAGGCAGCTCACCTCCGCCTTACAGCACTTCTGCTGAGAAGGAGGTATCTGTGAGCCTTTAGCAGCCAGCACGCTTGGCAGATAGAGATGAGGTGCACCAGCCCTGGAGAGGAGATCTGGGCAGACCCTCCATGTAGCATTCGCTACAGCCCAGCCCAGCTTTCCTCCATAGCTACCTCCACAGCTCAGCATGTCACTGCCCACGCCCCAGGAGTGTCCTCCTAGCCACTCATTACCTGTGTGACTTTAAGCAAGTTGCATAGGCTTTTTTCACTGGCAAATCTAATTGTCACACTTCACAGTCATTTTACCGATGACTATTAGGGGACCCTGGAGAGTGCCCTGCTCCACAGCAGCACATAGTAGGCCTTCAAGAAATGTCAGTCTCCTACTATCCCCCCATCATAGGCCCACCAGCCTCACCCTCACCCTCACCCTCACCCCCAGGGCTGTGTGGTCAGAGTGAGGGGCCAGTGACTCCACCCCCGTGCCCATACCCACTTTACTGAGGAACCGTGCTTCTCCAGAGCAGGTGAGGGAGCTCCATTTCCACTGGGCCATTGTTCTCTGGGATCTATTCAAGTCGAGCAGTCTGATAATGTTTTCTTTAAACAGAGCCAATTCTGTATCAGGCACATTTGTTCTTACCTCTTGCCTCTGAGGTGTCTGAATGTTCCTCCTCTGACAGGTTTATTTCATCGTGTTCCATTGGTTTCTCGGCCTCATTTGATGGGTGAGGTGCCTGCGAGTGTTTCTCTTTGAGCAGAAGGTCCCTTTCAAAGGGTGTTTTTGTTAATGCTCTTCCCCTGGTAGCAATAAGGGCTGGTGTAAATAATAACTGTCAGATGTGAATGACGAGGAGTTCAGACCGTGAGCGCAGGCTGCCTCATTTCAGATCAGCAGCACAGAGAACTGTGGAGCCACGTTGTGTGTCAGGGACAGGCTGGCATTTGGAGTCGAGGCTGTGTTCAGCTCTCGGCTCTGCCCCAGTTCTGGCCTGGTGATGGTGGGCAAGCGATTTCTTTTCTCTGGGCTCCCTTCTTTTCCGGACAAGTGGGGATAGCAGTGCACCCGGCCATAGTTAATGGGGAGAGCGAAGTATGATAGCCTTAACTTCCTTGCTCAGCTAACTCTGACTAGCTCTTCAGGTCTCTGACTTCCTGACCTCGCCTTCAGAGAATCTGTGTTCAGGGACAGGGCTTGTCACCCTCGGCACTAGGGACACTTGGGGATGGGTAATTCTCTGTGGTGGGGGGCTGCCATGTGCGTGTTAGGATGGTCAGCGGCACCTCCGGCTTCTACCCACTAGATGCCAGTAGCACTTCATCCCTCAATTATGACAGCCAACTCTATCTCCAGACAGTCTCCCAGGTCCCCTGAGGGACAGTAGCTCCCCCTCTTGAAATCTTTCAGAGCTGCACTGTTCAATAAACATAGAACTTGAACCATGTCTGTAATTTTACATTTTTACAGAAGTGTTTATTTTTGAGAGAGAGAGAAAGAGAGAGAGCGAGCCCGTGCAAGAGCAGGGGAGAGGCAGTTGGGGGGGGTTGGCGGGGACAGAGGATCCAAAGTAGGTTCTGTGCTGACAGCAGAGAGCCTGATATGGGGCTCGAAACCATGGGATCATGACCTGAACCGAGGCACCCCTATAATTTTACATTTTTTTAGAGTCACATTAAAAAAGAAAAAAATAACAGATGAAATTAATGTTACTAGGTATTATTTAACCCAATGCATATAAAACATCATTTTAACATGCAGTTATTATTTTAAAATTACTAGTGAAAGGTATTTTATGTTCTTTTTGCCCTAAGTCTTTGAAATCTGGTATACATTTTACACTTAGAACACTTCTCAATTCAGATGCTAGATTTCAAACAGTTAAAATGAAATATAACCCCAAAAAGATAAACATCGTGTTTAACAAGTAAACATATTTTAAACTAGTATAGTTTTAAAACTTAAATTAGTTAAAATAAGTAATAAAATAAATTTAAAACCTCAGTTCCTCAGCCACACTAGCCACATTTCAGATGCTTGGTAACTACGTGTGGCTTAGTGGCTACCATTCTGGACAGTGCAGATCTAGAGGTAAAAAAATGTCTTGGTCATCTTTGTGCCTAGTCAGAGAACAGAAGTGTATATTCACAGAGTAGTGGCTCAGGAAATGTTCAATTGCTTGATTCAGATTACACACACACACACACACACACACACACACACACACACACTTGACAATGTCTGGAAATGCATTTGGTTGTCACAAGTGGGTTTGAGGGTAGAGAACAGGGATGCTGGCCTTGAAAAAATAAGGTAAAATCTCTTGTGGCCAGTGTTGGATGTCTTTCTGTTGTTGACTTGAGGCTGCAGTGGACAGATGACTAGCTCACATTTCACCTGAAGGACTTGGGGTGTCGCAGGTCCACCATGAGAGAAAGAATGCCCCTTCTCTGCCCCTGCAGTAACTGAGCCACGCCTCCAGTCTGAAACGCTGGGTCCATTTGGAGGCTGGAGTGATGCACTAACTGTCTGCCTGAGCTGAACCCCTGTCAGACTCCAATTCACTACCTTGGCTCTTCCCAGTGCCCACTGTCAGTCTGTCACAAGGAGAAGGGCTTTGAGACAAGCCCTCATATGGAGATTCTGTTCCTTAAAACTGGGGGAACTTGGGCAAATCATTCAGCCTTGCTGATCCCAGGTCCTCATCCATGAAATGATGTGGAAGAGTCCCACCCCTGGGACTCGTGGCGACGGTCATCAGAGAAAATGGATGCGTTTCTAGCATGGCTCCTGCTTAAGGGGGTGTCAGATACACCTCCCCTCTATTGTTCCTTTCTTTCCCGTTCACTTCATGTTGAAACCCTCTATTGTTGTTTTCCTGGCAGTTTTTAAAATCAGAGCCTTGCCGCAGTAACAGGATTCAGGCCATAAAACACTTCTCTGAGATTGCTTTGCAACTGCCTCTAAAGCCACTTTCCCAGGGCCAGCTTATAAATTCTGGACTAGGTAGACTTTGAGCCTTTGGGACAAAAGTGTGTGGGCCCAGAGCAGATGGGGAGGCAGCGCAGCAGCCTCCTGAGGGCTCCGCTCGGTGCCTGGTGGCTTAGGCAGACTGGGACACCCTGGGGCCTCAGGGACCCCCGCAGGGATGCTATGCCCCCTGGCAAGGATTGAGGGATGGTATGAGAACAGGAGCTGGAAGCATTAGGACCAGATGTAGTGCTCTGGAAAAGGCTGGAACCCAAGCACCCACAGTGACAGGCTGTGCTTGGTGGACCCACAGCTGAGACAGCCTGCCAGGTTGGCTGGAGAGAGGCAGCAGCTCTTGGGGGGGGGCGGGGGGTGGGCAGGGGCTTCAGGGATGTCTAGCAAGATGAGGAAAAGAACAGTGAAACAAGCCAGGTGTGTTACAGACTTCCTTCATCCTGTGGCATGTGCAGAGGGCTTCACATCATTAATGCAGTTAAGCTTTCCACCAACTCTACCCCATAGGGAGCTATTAGCATCCTCATTTATAGGTGAGGAAACTGAGGCTCTGATGATTGAAAATCACACAGCTCAGAAATGATAAAGCCAGGAACTGAACTTAGATTTCTCTGGAGAGTCTGTACTCTTACCCACCATGCTGTGTGCCCATGGTCAACATTAGTGGATACCGATTATGCGCCAAGAACCAGGAAATACCATAGCAAAGGGGCTCAGGACTGTGCTTCAGAACCACATAATGACTAGCCCTGGGACTTTGAGCCGCAAAAAGGTTACAATTGTCCCATTTCCTTATAGGCAAAATGGGGATACTAATAATAACTATTGTTAAGAGGAATAAATGAGATAATACATTTTGAGTGCTTAAACTTGTGCTGTTGCTTTTATTATTATCATAAACCCATTTTACAGATGAGGAAATTGAGGTCCAAATAAGAGGAAGCAGCCAAGCTCACCAATGGTGAGATTCAGGCAGGTGGCTGGACCAGATCTGTGGTTCCTGAGAAACATGGAGGGTGGGGGTGAAAGGTGAGAGCCCATGAGAGCCTCAGCCTAAAGTGACAAGCAGAATTTACAAATAAGGGCTCATTAGGGAGTTGGAATATAAGGTGGGAGGCTGGACACAGTAGCGTGATAACCCCAGCTGCTGTGATGGACCTAGGCAAGAGTTAGACAGAGAGCTGAGATGACACAATGCTGAGGTCCCTGAGCCTTTGACCTGGGTGTCCTCTGGTCCCCCTTGACCAAAGCCTTTGGTGGTCCCAAAGCTCAGGCCAGGGCTGTGTCTGCAGATGAGGAGCAGGGACCAAACTGGAGGTCAGGGAGATGGGTGACATTCAGGATCCGGACAGCCACAGCTCTTCTATCTGGCTACTGGCATGGCTAGGCTGACACAGCAGAGCACGGCAGGAGCCCAGTACTCTATCCAAGATGCGATCTTTGTCAGCAGTCTTCCAGTAGGTGCTCACAAGCCTGATGGACCTACGGCTACGGGCCCACCACTCTAGCTGCCAGCTTCTGTTACCAATCTCCCTGCTGAACCAGTAACCTTAACACAGGAGAGGAAGGCATTTTCTCGCATGTTGCTTCTCCAGTGGGGTGTTCTCCTATAGCAGGTGAATGTTTCTGCTGCCTGCAAACAAGCATCTAAGCAAGGAGCATATCTGACTGAGGCCTTCACTACATCTTTTTCTCTCTCAGGACATTCTCCTTAGACCAAAGTGAAACCTGTCTCCACGCTTCTGTGCAAACTGCCATTAAATTCAGATTCAGAATCCAAGGGCCATCCTTGCTCTTTCTTCCCAGCTTAGGTACCAGCTAGTCACCACGTGGGACCAGTACAGCCTCCAGAATGCCTCCTTTTCTCGCTGCTGCTTCTCATTCCCAAGACTCATTAAGTCCTGCTCAGATTAGTGTCACAGCTTCCAGGCTGACCTTCCTGTTGTCACAATGGTGCCCTTTTAGTGTATGCTCCACTGAAGCCTGAGTGATGGTCCAGCAATAAGAATCTGCTCCTGATTGAAATGCCACCAGGCTCCCCTGTGCTTTGGGAGAGTTAGCCTGAATCAAAGACCCTCACTCTTCAACTTCCTTCCCTCTTTGGCATCCTGTGCCATGTTCACACTGATTACATCAGCAGGGCCTGCCTTCTCACAGCCCCTCCCTTCGCTGTGATGCTCTCCCTCTGTTGTCTACCTTACTCACCCGTTACGATCAAGTCTATACAAAACCTTCCCTGACCCCCACTGTCTCGGGCTACACTGAGCGGCGATGCTCAACTGGCCAGGCCAGTGTATACAGAGGATCCCCTGAGTCAGCCCCGAGTGAGGGGGCCTCATCAACACGGCCACATTCACACCCCAAGCACACTTTTTTGGAGCTGTGTGGTTTCTGTCACCTCTTAGCCTGTGCCCAGACACATACAGTGGTCATTTACACGACCCCATGCATGAGCAGACTTATGGGTTGAGTGGATGATTGACAGTAATAGATCATGTGCCAAGCATTGGGTGCTCTCCCCACCCCACCCTCTGCCTCACCTCACCTGACTCACCGTCTGCCATTTGGTTAGGCTCACTGTGAGTCACTGAGCACTGGTTTTCTATCCAGTATTTGAACTCTGTGCAGCCCCATCTGCCAAGCTTCCTAGAGGATGATTCTCTGGAGTTTCTGGATAGAGGTCCCCTAAATCTACTGGTTCAGCCCTGCATAGGCTGTCTTGGGCTCACCTGGTGCTGACCCAGGAGAGGTCAGACTTAGAGGCAGAATGCATAGGCACCTCAGGACAGACATCTCAGTCCTCTGAGCATGCCTCTGGAAGCAACAGCCATGGCTGCAAATGCTCTGGACCTCACTCCTAGCCTCTAACACAGAGCTGCTTTCCATCCATCCTTTGGGGAGGAGGGTAGATCAGCTTTTAGTACAGAACACAGTGATTCAGTGTTTCTGCTTCCAAGAGCCAAGGGGCAAAGGCTAGAAGAAAGAAAACATGTTCATGGTGGATTTGCCTGGAATCTCAACAATCGATGCTGTTCCCACTGCTGGTTTTATTACCCTTGCTCAGTTTCGTTGCACTAATCTGAATTCTGTGCTGCGTGTTTACCGGTCGTTCCCTCTGATCCCGCTCGTGCTTCCACTAATCCTTCCTATAGATTTCTTGTTCCATTCCGTGCCTCCCCTCCTTTCCAGGCTCTAAGGCTTGCTGTAGACAGCATGTTCCAGAGGCAAGATCCGGGCAAAGCTACCCAGGCTGGGCAGATCTTAGCGTTTCCTACCCCTTCCTCCCCCTTTGAGTCAGGTAATGTGGTCATCCCATGAGAGATCAGCTTGGCCAGAGTCGGTTGGAAAGAACTGAATTCTGTTTCTGAGTAAGAGCCTTGGGGACACCTTGACCCAGCACACCCTGCTGTGCTGTTCAGACAAATAAAGCCAGACATAGTGGCCTTCCTGAAGCCTCCTGCGCTGCTCAGCCCATGACCAAGCAGGGGTGTCCTATCCTCTTCCCATATCTGATTGGCCCTAACCCCTATTAGTGATTGCATTTTACTCAGCTAAATGCTAAGACCTCCCTCCTATTCCCAGCCCATTCCCAGACTGCTTAAAACATGCCCGAGCTTAGCCTGGTGTGGTGGATTCAATGTCTTCCCCCAAAAGATATGTGGAAGGCCTAACCCCAGTTCCTGTGAAAGTGATCTTATTCAGAAAGAGGGTATTCACAAATGTACTTAGTTAAGATGGGTCATGAGGGTAGGCTCTAATTCAATGAGACTGATGTCCTTACAAGAAGGAAACATCATGTGAAGACAGACCCACACGGAGGATGCTGTGGTGATGGAGGTGGAGTGGGCTGCCGAGGAAATTGCCTAGCAAACCTGCAGTTCAGAGGAGGCAAGGGAGGATTCTACCCAGTCTCAGGGGCAGCCTGGACATCTTGATTTTAGACTTCTGCCCTCTAGAACTGTGAGAGAGTGCATTTCTGTTGCTTTAAGCCACTCCAATTGTGGTAACTTCTTATGACAGCCCTATAGAACTAATACACTTGGAAACGCAGGAATCCAGAGCACTGGGCAATGGGCAGGAGTCCACCCTCAAGGCTGTTCCCTTACAGTGGACAGACCTCCATGAGACCAGGGCCAAGAGTTGCCATCCCAGAGAATTTATTTGGCCAACCTATGGGGCCTCCATGTTGGCTGTATTCTGTGTTTGGCTCACAGCCAGCCTCTGCTCTGTGGCTCTGACCCTCTCCTTTTTGGTTCTTCCTCCTGCTTTTGAATAGTCCTAGCATTTGCTGCTGGTCACACCCTGGCCTTGACCTCTGCCTCACCATTCAGGCCGTGGTAACCTGTTCTCTGTGTCCTGACCTTGTTTGGCCTGTATACCATCCCAGTGGGCTTTTGTGCCCACCGCTACAGTGACTGCTCTGGAGAAGGCTTCCCTTGTTCCACAGCTGCCCCAGACTTCCCTGAACTCCACAGGAAGAACTACGATCTATTCAGGGTGACCATGCACTGTCTCACACTGGCTGCCTGGAACTTCTAACAGGACCATCTACTTGGCCACAGGGCACACCATTGAGTGTGTGTTCTCCTCTCTTACATCTGTGCTTCAGACTAAACCCTTAATCCCCAGTGCAAACTGTGGGTGCTCCTCTCTGCCACAGCTAAGCAGCTTTGAGCCCCCCAGGCTCAGGCTCAGGCTCAGTGCACAGATTTCTGCAAGCAGGGAGCCAGTCCTGCTGGCACTGAGCTGGCTCAGCATCTTCTTCCTTGTTGGCAGGGCGAGCCTCGTCTGGACCGTAGGGAACCAGGGTGGGGAAGGGAGAGAGGAGGCCACTGGATGGTCTCAGGGATGCCCATGACATGTCCCATACCACTGATGACATGTGAAAACCAACTTTGTAATCTTGCTTTGGCTAAGCAGTCATGCATGCCCTTTGCTGTATACACCTGTAATAGCTTTGATTTTCAGCTTGGAGACTTCTCTCTCCTGCCAGGTAATGAGCTCCTAGACAGCAGGACTGTCTCTTAATTACCTCACATGCCCAGCACCTTGCTGTCCTCACTGTCAGCATTATAATCCTAACACCACTCATCAGGCAGTGTCCAGGACTTTTTCTCTGTGGCCAAGAGTTGAGTTGGTGCTAATGAGATCAGGGTAATGGGTTTAGTCCATTTGGAGGTCACTTGGCTCCATCCAGTCCCATTCCATGGGCTAAGTATCACTGCTGGCCAAAGTCCTTTCAGAACTCTAGGCATAGGCTGACCTCTCACTGTGGGTAGGTACAGGCAGAGCCCTAAACCCCACACAGGCTGGCTCCTGATGCCTCCTTTAGATATGATGCCTACCTCAGCCACATCTTGGTCTTTAACCTTAACTGTAGCAGTCTACAGAGTGCACCCAGCTCTAGCCATTGCTTGTGGCCCTTCTCTGGTCACGGGCTAGGGTCTTGGCACTCACACTGTGGGCTTCTGGGCACACGAAGCAACAGTTGAGGGTATAGGGAAGTATGAAGGGATTCTCAGCTCACCAGTGGTGAAGCCCTGGAACGCAGATACCTTACAAGGGATGTGTCAATAATGACAATGTCTGGCATCAATCAGGCATGACTCCTCTTAAATAAGTCTATAATGCAGAATTCTGAACACATAAAAAAAAAATTCAGAAGACCAATTTTCCTGCACCCAGAAGACATTAACCATAAGGGTTTTACATAGCCAGCTTTTCTACTGTATGCAACATGACTGAATTAGAATTTGACCTACACCGAGCATTTGCTGTGTAAAGCAAGGTCCACCCAGAAAGAGATTCAGGAGATGCATAGGACCAAGCAGAATCAGCATTTGAGGAACAATTTATTTGAGTGGCCAGGGTGCTTTCAAACAATCAATTAAAGCTATTCCCATCTCACGAGGTGCTAACCTCCACTTAAAGCTGCAAAAGAGGGCAACCTCTGTCAGCAATATTTAGCAGTTTTAGTTGTATAGGCTGTGATGAAGTCAATTCCAACCTCTTAGAACCAGCTGGGTGATATTGAGGGAGGCTGGGATATTAGAAATCTGTATCTTCTTTACACTTAACTCAGTACTTATTAAATGGTTTTCCCCAACAAGGCTAAAGCTATCTTTGAAAAACCCGTGTCTCTGTAGTGTTTTCCAGCTCCTTGACATTGACTCAGAGTTAAATCTTGGCTAAAAGCAATTACTGTCATATGATGAATTGAAGCAATTTATTTATTACTTGAGAAACATCCTAGGTGATGTCACTTAGAAGAATGATGGAATAATCCTTCTCAAGTGCTCCATTATCAACCAGACCTAGTGAGGGAGGCACCGTTCCCAGGTGTGGGGAAGGTAGTCAGAAATTTTTAAAAATTATTATCTTGAGACCAGAGAAAGAATATTAGGAATAAAGTAGACAACAGTTACTTAAACTTGATCTAGGCTTGTCTCCCTGTATAATTATATGGGATGCTGTGGTGGCTAAATATCAAGAAAGGAATTATAGGGAAAGCCCAGAGATTAATAATAAAACTGAACTCAGTGTGTTAAGGGCTTAGAGATGGTGGTTGATATACAAGGAAAGTGAAAAGGATGAGTGAACTTAAGTTAAAAAGGTCAGGTTTAAATATCATTTGAGCAAAGTCTGTATAATTTGACCCATATAACAAGATTCACATGACATGTTCATCAATCCCTTCCATATTAGAATATGATATGTTGGCAAGAGGGCATGAGGGGAGATAATTTCAAGAAAAGCTGGTATAAAATGGAGCTGCATGATACAGCAGGTGGCAAACTCAGCAGGGACAGGCATATATACAAAGGCGTCTTAATCTGGCTGATCAAGATAAGATTCTAGATCAAAATACCAGTAAGCAGTACCTGCTGAGCAACCTAGTTTAACACCTAGCTGTCCCGAAAGCCAGCCACAATTTCTCTAACTTGGCCTTGATTTTGCTGAAATTAACACATGGTCCTGGGCATTCCTCCTGGATTATAAACCCAGACACCTCTCCAAAGTGGCGATGAATATCATCACTTGTTCATAGGAAGCCCTTGGTGGCCCTTGGCCTATTTGGCCTCACATCTCTCCTTTGTTCTTCCCTTGCTGCCTGGGATGTACAGGTGACCCCTGCAGGCTGTGTTTCCTGGGCCGCATGTCAACTGGTATCTGGGTTTGGCCAGTAAAGAGACATTTAATTACACAGGAAGAGGAAGGAGAAGCCTTTCCCTCTTGGCTTCAGGCACCTTCTTTGGCGGTGACCATGTCCCCTCCATGACTCCACTTCTGGCGATCTTCCAGAATCCTAACTTCTTTTGGGTGACCCCGACCTCTGGGCTCTGATGATACCACCACCTCCTTTTGTCTCCGGTCTAGGTTGGGTAATGACTCCTGGTGTTGCTATTGTCTCGGTTGCCTCACCATCTTCTCCTGATCCCCGTGTGTCAATTCTCTAGTAAATATGTTCCATTTTAAATGTTTGGAGTCGTTTCCCTTTTCCTGGTTGGATACTGGTGGATGCAGAGCCTGTGCTGATTTCTAGTGATTCTTCCTTCCTGTAGTAAATGGTAAGGGAAAAAATGTGATTTAATCATCCAGTCTGTGTGTTTTTTTTCCTGTATCAACATCACACTTTACTCTTGTGAAATATCTGGAATCCACATTTTCCCATTAAAAAAAAAAGTCAACAACAGCATTTGTTTCTCCCCAGGCTTCTCGCACCCCTCCTGTTTGCTACAATTTCAATCCTCAAAGACTGCCAAAGTAGTTCATGATCACAATTACAAATGCTCTCAATGCCTTGGGATGCAATTTGTAAAGTCTGGAGGCTTGAATCTAATGAAGTATCCAGATGCTTTCCTACCAACTTTTTTCCTATCTTGGACTTAAATTCCATCTTAAAAATAGCCTACCATTCTGAGAATTCGCTTCCAGCAAAATCAAGAAGGGATATGGTACATACCTGACTTTAGAAGAGCCAGAAAGTTGCCCAGCTTTCTCACCTTTTCCCTGTTGCCTCCTCTTGGCAAACGCCCCATAATCAGAGATGTCTGCAATCCTTAAAACCTTCACTGGCATTGAGGTAGCAGCTCAGAGTCAGAGTTTGAAAGGTTTTCTCTCCTGGGTGCCAGATGCGTGCAAAGACAGAGTAAAGACAGAAAAACTCTCCAACAAGAGAAGTCATTAAGTAGACAGGGTGAACTGCCAGCACAGTAAGATTTGGGGATAATATGCCCTTAGATAGCTAGGAGGCGACTGTGTATTTTAAAGACTGCGGCTATTAGGAATTGTGTTCCCGAGAGCCAACTTCCTTTCTTTACCATCAGCAATGATCACCAGCATGGGTTATGCATCCACTGGGATTTACTTGGTTTTGTCAATTGCAATTAGACGTTCTTTATCTGAGACTTCTATTTTTGCTCCATATCTTTACAGGGAAGTTCTCTGAAATAAAGCTATAGAATTGGGCCTGTAGCCAGTGAGAGCACTTTGAGAATGAATCGTTAATCCCTTGTTGCCACATTTTGTTATTGCTGCCATTAAGTCATCCAGATGTAAGCCTGATACGGGCCTTGCCTATAGGAGGAGAGTTAAGTGAATCACTCTGGGGGTCTCTGCCTCCCTTCATCCTAAGGATTAGATGAACTCAGGCAGCAGGTTGCAAGGAAGCGTCACCCCAGTACCCATAGTGCACCCACAGTTTATAGACATAGAAAAGCCCGCCTACCAACCCTGGAACTAGTTCCAAGGCCATGCCATCATTTTGCCCCATGTGTGAGCAGTTCCTCAGAGTTTGTCAAACTTTTTTACCTCTGTTATTACATTTGATTCTTTGAAAATCCCTGTGAACTTGGCATTTACTCCGTATTTTACAAATGAGGATATCAAATCACATGGTGGTTAACAGGTTTGGTCAAGGTCACACAACCAGTTAGGATGGAATCTGGATGCAAATTCATGTATTTCTGATCTGAAACCCATTGCTTTTGACTGATCTCATAAAACCATAGAATCTCAATCTCAGAAGGGTTATAAGAGGTTGTAGAGGCCCTCTACATGGTGGGAGAATACCAAGTTTCCAGATGGTGTCTTTCATTGTTGGTGACACATTCTCCTGCTTTTGTGGGTAACTTGGGGACTTGGGGGTTGACCCCATGGGAGTTTCATGTCTCTAAAGATGACAGGGAGAATGTCTCTCACCCAGGACATGGGTATCACTGGAATCAAAGGATGCCGACTTGAGGTGGGAAGCAGGGTCAATAAGCAAAGAAAAAAGGTCACTGTCCCATGACAGTGAAGTGTTGAAGGCTTGGTTAAGCATTCCAGAAGCCCGGGAGGTGAGAACACGTAGAGACAAAGTAGGCAGATACAAAGGAGGGCCAACTCGGGAATAGGACTGGGGAACTATGACTGCTTTTATGCTCCTTTCTACATTATAGTGCTGTATCACAGGCTTGAGCCTCAGCTGGATAGTGATTCCACATAAAAACCTTTCTTTGTGTTGGCCCCTAATTTACCCCCATCACTCTACCCAGTGATATTAGCTCCAATTTTTAAAATTAAAGGGATCGATCTATTCCATCACCCACAGTGGCTTTTCAACTTTTTGAAAGCAAGAACTAAGTCTCATGTGAATCTTCCACTCTCTAGGCCATGAAGTCCTATTCTGACTGCCATTCCTCCAAAGTCAGTGATCTCTGATTTTAGTATTCACTGAATAACCTACATACCTTGTTAAAATGCAGGTGCTGATTGATTACATCTGGAATGGGGCCTGAGATTCTGCATTTGTAATAAGCTCCCAAGTGATACTGATGCTTCTGGTCTTTGGGTCACACTTTGAATGGCAAGGCTCTTGACCTGTCTTTACCCTGGAGCCCCCTCTCCAAGGGTAGAGTCAACAACTGGATAAGCCTCACCAGAGTGACCTGACTAGTACAGTGTTAAGCAAAGCTAATTGCCCTTGGTGGATATCAGGAATCCTTGGGGAATATAAACTGGGATGGTTGTTTGGCAGCATGGGAGGAGATGGTAGGGAGATGGAGCATGGTGACTGGACTCTATGTATGGAGGAAATACTGAGGGAGAGGGGAAGACTTCAAGAGACCAAGAGCTATTCCTTGGGCACCAGGTTTCCATATGCAGCAGTGAGTAGGTAGTACACTGAAAGCCAGATGTGAACTCTGAGCTGGAGCTGGGAGGAATCTGGATTCTAAGACATCAGTGATTTCATGGACAGAGGACAGAGGGCAGCAGCAACATCTTTGAGAGGACAGGTTTGGCCTTTGGGAGTGTTCAGAGCTCAGAGGGCCCGGTTGGCTAAGGTATAAAGTTGGGCATGCAACCTCATGTAGAGACAGTAGTTTCCTGTCAGTGTGGGCTGAGTTCATAAGATTGTTTTTGATGATTACATCACACAAGGGACTTAGGTAGAGGCTTGAAGCTACTCCAGTTGGATAAATTTACTACCTGGTGCATAGCTGCCGGTTCTGATTTACGTGGACTATTCTCAGGCTGCTCCCGGTGGATGGCAGAGATGAAGAGGACACATCCAAGTCCCTCCCCCTTCTCTCAGTTACCAGGCTTATCCCTGCTTAGTGGATAGAAAGTACCCAAGGCCAGAAAGAGGTCTTTTTAAGGGACTGGGAGACTGATACAATATGAAGTTTGACTCTCATGAAAAGGGTGGCTTAGAGCAAAAGTAACACACCTCCCATGTTGTTTCCAGTTCTTCCTCTGAAAAATTCCTCTGGATTTCTGGCCAATGAGTCAGATGGCCAAACTTCTTTGTGGACCCAGTCCTGGCATGTCCTTAACTACACCTCTGTCAAGGGCAGTTCATTATAGTGATAAGGGGGTGAGCCCTGTACACAAAGTCCCATCTCTGAAACTCACTAGTTATATGGCCTTGGACAAGTCATTTAACCCTTCTGTGAAGTTTCTTAATCTATATAAAAGGGGAAACAAAACTAGTACCTCCTGAGTTTTTAGAAGTTTCAATGACTTCATGTATGAAAAGTGTTGGGCACATTACTTGGCACCCAGTAATAGATCAGTACATTTAAGCTAACATTTTATTTATTTATTTACTTATTTATTTATTTAGAGAGAGAGTGTGTGCAGGGGAGGGGCAAAGAGAAAGGGGGAGAGAGAGAATCTCAAGCAAGCTCCATGCTGTCTGCTCAAAGCCCGATGCGGGGCTTCATCTCACAAAGGTGTGAGATTATGATCTGAGCCAAAATCAAGAGTCAGATGCTTAACCGACTGAGTCACCCAGGTGCCCCTTAAGTTGATTTTTTTTAAGTAGTAGTAATTGAGCTTCTGTTTGATGATGAGCTCAGTGCCTGCCTGAGACAGCCCATCGTATTGCTAGGAGACCCCCCCCCCCCCATGAGCCAACCCTTATGTGCTTCCCCATAAGTCTTATCATAGGGTCTCATCTGCTCTGTTGAGAACTTATATGTAAGGCCTCATGTAGATTCGTCTGACTCTGCACCAGGCTCAGGGCTAGCCCATGCTCTGTCTCTGTCCCTCTTTTCTTCCTCTCAGATGAAGGAGCCACATGGGAATGCTGTCTGGCCTTCAGTCCCAGAGACATTTCCTCTGTACCTGTACCACCCACCTTTAAGTGCTGTTGGCATGCTTACTTTTTCAACAGAGGCACAATTCCACAGTAACTCAAGCAAATGCCCTTGAAAGGGTGCTAAAGTGGACATTGGGTTGGCCATGTCCCAGGGCTTGTTCTTGTCCCTATACCTGGAGTCTGGTTGGGCCAGCCAAGTATAACTCCTCCTCATCACTTCCTGTATAGAGTTTGTGATTTCAGCCCTGATGCCTGTCGGCTGAGCTCACTGAATCTGTCTAAACCACTGGCTGGCCTTTCCAGATAGATTCCCTGGTTCAAGTATGTTCCATTGTTGGTTCATGGTCACCACTTAAATCTAGGGACGTCTTGGAACTTAGTTGGGAAAGGGTTTCTCACACATATCCAACACCTTCACTTTCCTTTGGCTGGAGCTTGATTCTATCCTAGGAGCAGTGTTTGACACAGCTGATTATTCCTTCCTTCTTGAAACACTCTTCTCTTGGCTCTAGGGCACTCTACACTCCTGGGTTGTTTTATTAACTGTCTGGCCACTCCTCCTCTGCCTCCTATGCAGGCATATCATTGTCTACCCACTCACTAAGTGCTGTAGACTCTCTACTCTCTCTCTAAGCCTCCTTCTCCTTTTACTCTTTATTCTTTCCCTGGGTGTCTCCATCAACCCCGAGCTGCAGATACCATCTATCTGTATGCATAAATCACACATTTTTACCTGCAGCTCAGACTTCTTTCCAGAGCTCCAGACCTGCACTTTTAACTGCCTCCTTTTCTAGAGTAGATCTCCAGCTCAGATTGCCCCAAACACACCCATTCTGTCTCTACAGCTATACTTTGCCCATTGTTTCTTGAGCTCATAAACAGCACCATCACCCACCTTGTTATGAAAACCAAAAAGTTGTGGTCATCCTCCACAGTTCTTTGCCCCTCACTCTCTGCATCCATCCCAGCAGCAGGTTTTATTTATATGCATTTCAGTAATTATCTCTTTTATTGCCATCACCATCTCCTAAATCCACACAGCTATCATCTCCCACATGGATGCCTGCAATGGTTTCAAAATTTGTCTCTTCAAGTCACTTTGGCTCCACACTGAAGCTGGAATGATCAGTCGGAAAAGTAAATCTGACCATATTATTGCTGCATGAACAACACTTAAATGGCTCCCTGCATTTCATGGGGTAAAGAACAAAAGCTTTCATTGTAGCTTCTGATGCCCTGTGTAGATGGGCCCCTGCTGCCTCTTCAGCTTCCCTCTCATCATGCGCTCCTTGCTTTCTTGCCCACGTTATTCTCTATTTCTTTCATTTCTCAAGTGCACCAGTCTCCTTGCCCCATCACACAGCCTCAGCCAGTGCTGTTCCTTCCACGGCTCCCACTTGCTCCTCTTGTGTTCTCTGCCCATGTCTTCCCAGGAATGATTCACTTCCCGATTGTGTGCTTCCCGAGTGCCATGTGCCTCTCTTTTCTCATTGTTAACAGATTTGCAAGCTTACTATTATTGATTCTCAGTTCATTAATTCCGTCTCCTGAGTCCCACCCATCACTCACAGTAGGCTCCTCGAGGGCAGGGACTGTGCCTGTTTCACTCACCACTGTGTCACTGAATGCCTGTGCTTGTGATCATTTACTGAAGGAATGAAGTATGAATCTCTTTAAGCCAAGCCAGTAACAGTATTCCTAGGGTAATAACATCCTCTCCAGGGCTCTTTTGCCTTTGTAGCCCCAGTCTCTAGAATAGGATCTCACAGCAGGCGCTAAATAAAGTTCAGCTATGCCAGTGAATGCTCCCGAGCCAACTTCCTTCCTTCAAATCCAAACAGAAAGACTGACACAATTGAAGAAATTGTCATCTGAGGTGTTCAGCTTCCTTTATGTTTGGTACACAGTGGACTAGCCTTATCTCAGAAAGCATGACTCCAAACTAGGAAATGGGGGCTATGTATGGTTCCTTGGAACCAGCCCCCATTCTGTAATATGAGACCAGCCCTGCCAAAGAGGTGGTTGGCTAACTCCCCCATGAACTCACTGAGGCAGAGATAGGCAGAGCTTGCTTAGGCAGCCCTGGGATTTGATGAGCTGGTCTTGCCTTTAGCTGATTAAGGGAACTGAATAAAATCTCTGACCCATAAGTCCATCCAAGAGAAGGATCTCTCATCCCATAGACAGCATTGTTTGGCACACAGTACGTGGGTGCTCAGTAGCAGATGAATGAAGCAAACAAACATCTTTATATCCTTCAGTCACGTGTAAGCCGACAGGAGGAGGGCAGCCTGTGTGAGACACTGACATTAGAGAGCTGAGAGCCACATTCCCTGTTCTTGAAGACTTGCCGTTCCCACGGGGGAGACTTGTCCCAGTTACAAGAGAGTTTGGGGAATGTGCTCTGATGGGGGAAACACTTGACACTCTTAAACAGGAAGAGGGGATGCATCCTTGTGCTGAAGGGCTGTTCTTAAACATCAGTGGGCTTGGGGAATCAGAATCGTAGCTTATGGGCATTAGCTTTCCTTCAGTTCCACTGAGTTCTGTGAGCACGTGGCTGAAAAAGGAGAAATTCAGTTTGGTTCCATGAGAACAATGTGTGTGGGCAGCAGTGTCTTCCCTTCAGCTAAACGTCGAACAACCGCAAACATTAAGAGAACACCTAGTACAAGTCAGGCTCGGTACTACCATGAGGAAACAAAGATAAAGGAGGCATAATCTCCCCCCCGCCCCAAGGTGCTGGCAGAGCACTGGAGGAGACAGATGGAGAAACAAATAGCTAATAATATCAGTATATTGAGGTATGTCCAAAGTGTTACAGAGAGTTAGGATTTAGTAGAGAGAGAGGCACTCTCCCAGGGGCACAGGCAACCAGAGGAGATGCAGATGGTGATGAAGAATGAGCTGGTGCTGAAGTGGCAGAAACTGGGAAGTAGGGATGTGCCAGGCAGAGGAGTCTTTGGACTTAACCTGCTGCACACAAATGTGGCGCTGGGGAATATGAACGGCAGCAGGAAGGAATTCACTCAGGGTGCTGGTAACCCGTGGACCACTCTCCAGAAGTGTTTCTGTAGGTGTCTACAGTGAGAAGTGGCCTCTGATCCCCGGTACATTGCCTGAAGAGGCCAGGCTGAGGTATTTTTTGGCTACCTGGAACCGAATCAGAGAGTTTGTACCTGGCAGAGCACATAACATTGGCATTAAATTCCAGAAATGGAGTTAGTCACATAGAAGTGTTTTCTGAACCCCAGGAAATTAGCTTTAATGCACCAAATTTCTGCCACACCGTTTGTTTCATAGAAGGTAAAACAAAAACTTTATGCTTTTACCTTTAAAATTTGAGTGATTTCAATCATGTTACCTTAACACAAAGCTCTTGTTTTCACCATTTACCAGAAAGAATAAAGTTGGGTTTGGGATGATTTCATGAACCCAAGAATAAAACTGTAAATAGATCCATGGTTTGATCCGAGGGACAAATCAGTGTGAGGGATGAAACGCTCCACTTGACCTCACCAGAGGATAGGGATTCCCTGTCACAGCAGTTGTGCAAACTTGGGACTTTCACTTCATTTCTCTGCACCTCAAAAAAGGGGGAGGTATAATCCAATATCACAAAGGATTGATCCTCAAAAAGGGTACAAGGGACAACATGTGTCATGCTCTTAGCACAGTGCCTGGCACATAGTCAGCGCTCAGTAAGTAGAACCTGTTGTCATTATAATTGTTTTCTGGTCGCATGTGTGAGCTTTTTCCACATCCTTCTTCTTCTTTCCCCTTGAAGGTGCCTCCACTCAGAATTCTAACACCGTGGAGCCAGAGAAGCAGGTAGACAACACCGTGAAGATGGCCGGTGTGATCGCTGGCCTCCTCATGTTCATCATCATTCTCCTGGGCGTCATGCTCACCATCAAAAGGAGGTGAGTGTCTGGTGCTGCCCTGCAGACTCTGCTGACCCCAGCTGGCCCAAAGCTGCCGTGTGGCCAGGTCTTTGCTCTGCTGATCTCTTCGGAGCAAGCACCTTCTTCTGTGAGGGTTCAAGTCCTGAAGTAATTGAGCTAATTGTGGCTCATTGTGTTGGCATCTGAAAGGTGTGTGCTGCCTGCTTGGCAAGTGGCCCTGAGATGGTCAGTTTCTTAGGGAACCATCGATCCCTATGGCTGGGCCACCCTGTTGTGCCATGGGGTTCCATGTCATGAATCTTCTCAGAGTTAGCTGCTCTGTTGTGATTGATCATGTCTCATCAAGGTTACTGGGGAGCCCCAGAAATACAGATGCAGGAAAGTAATGCTTTATTCTTTTTGCTTTCACTCACCCTGATTTCTCTTTGGTCCGCCAGCAGCATCCTACACTGCCCCCTGCATGGCAGAGGTAAAGCCTCCCATGGGGTGATAGTCCCAAGGGAAGATTCCTTCCTACTCCATGTCCCATAAGGCCTTCCCAGCTGGATTGTTGCTACTTGTTCTTTCTGAACGGATGTCTTCCTGGGCGTCTCTGGTCCACTAACACAGTTATCACATGTTGCATGGCTCATGAAAGCCAGGTACAGGCTCCTCCTTATCTCCAAGATTCAACACACTGACATCTTCTGTTTTCAGACATTCGCAAGGCTTGAGGCTAACGCAAGGGAATTGCAGAGAGGGAAAGGAACCATTCATCCAGGAAAGCTGATGAATATCAGCTGTCACTGTCCCAGGATGCACTGTTATTCCTCCAAACCGGAAGTCCTGGGGCCCACCTCTCCTTAGCCCTTGGACTGCCCCCATGTATCCATGTCTACCGTGCACCCTCATGTCTTCTCAATTTCAACATCGTGGTCCCAACCTTGGTCTCCACCTTCCTGCTCCCCTCCTCTGCCAAAGCAAACAGAACCTTTATCTACATTACATTATGTGCTTCGGTGCGCCCTGCCACCAACTTGAAGATACTTTTACATCATTAAACAAGCCACAGCCTGAAGCTCTGATGTCTGGTTACTGACAGAGTTCAGAGCAAACCCAGTAACAAGGACCAGGGACTTACTTCCATCTGTGGAAGGAAAAGTGCTCGTGAAATTTGTGTCTCACCAGAAAACAAAGGGACAGAATGCCCTAAAGACAAAGTGCCGCTTCTATCTAAGGACTCTCATGAATATAAGGAAAGTTTTTTAAAAATCCCCTTTTCCAATTATCAGTGAGTCAGAAATACTGGGGTTCCCACTGTACATGGCAGTCAGCCTTCTCTTAGCCATTTCAGCTCCAGAATATCCCTGTGTCTTTCATGACTCTGTTCTGAATCAGCCAGTCCTCCCTCTGGCCAGGATATCTTACTGGTAGGACCTTGTCCTTTTCTTGACATCTTTTGTCTAACAGAACCACTCCTTTCCTCAGGCTCTCAGCAGAATAATTGGAGAGTTAAGGTTCTTATCCAGCTACTGATTTTCTGGTTGGAGAGGGGGAAGGGTAGGTACTACATTAATATTGGGGAGCAAGAGCTCCCAAAGCATTGAGGACAGCATTGCATTGTCATATCATCATCAACCGTATGACCATATTGCAGGTATCAGTGACAAGTCAGCTATTAGATGAAGTCAAACATGAAGTCTGGTTTCTCTGGGGGCGATGGGCACATGTAAGATTGCTGACTTGTTTCTTAGAGTCACAGATGCATTAGAGGCAGAGGTGAGCTGGGGATTGTCTACCTGGAAAAAGTAACTGATTTAATAGAATCTCATTCCTCTTTGATAGACCTGAAATGTTCTCATTCTTTGCCACTGATTTGTAAGTCAGATAAGCTCTTCCAATTTTGCTCTTTCTAAAGCCTGGCTTAACCCACGTCACCACCGTCTGTGAGCTTGTGAAGAAATTTCACTTCCTTCTCCACAGCTATTTCTGCAATGTGTGACTTCTCAGGAGGGAGGAAAGGGCTTTCTGTTTCCAGGGTGGGAACAAGTATAAAGAGAGCCCTTTGTGTGGCTTTAACCTCTACTGCGTGTCTTCATCATCTCTCACCTCTATCAAAACTGTCCATCAGACCCAACCAATAGGCGTTACATGACCACCATTTGTCCCGAGAAGCAAAACACAGATGTTTTGGCAGTGAGGGGGGTGGGTGGAGGTGGAGGCTGATCAGTGTTTGCATATACAGTATCTTTTGGAGAAAAGAAGACCTTTTGCTGACCTACTTGATAGTGATAATTTACAGATAGGTGTAGGGCAAGGAAAGGAGAGGAGAGGAGAAAGAGAGCATAAAGGTAGGTCTACACACTTTCTAACCTACAGTGTCTTCTGATGTCTAGAGATTCCCCCAAAAGACAGTGGAGCATTTGGTGAGCTCCCTTAGATCTTCTTACTCCAGCCCTGTGTAGAAGTATGGGGAAAACTTCATTGTTCAATTGAGTCTGTCACTATCTTACTGCTGGCCAGAATGCTGCCCACAGCTACCTAAAAAGAAGAGATATTGCACAAAAAGAAACCCCCAAATAATAGGCAGATCATCACAACTCAGGAACCTGGTGTGTCAGCATCTCTTCAGTGTCCCGGTGTGACCTCGAGTTCCTTCCTGGTTGCAGGAACTCTCAGAAGTCAAATGCCTGCTATGTCCCCTCCACTGATTTGAGCTGGGTCTTCTTCCTCACCTCTACAGACATGGGAGTAGTGGTTTCCTGTTTTCTCTGCTACTAAGGGATTCAGCTGGCTTGAAAACTTCCCCAAAGCTTCAGACAAAAGGTTTCAGTACAAAGGAGATGTCCCTAGATTGTTCTGTAGAGTTCATCATCACTGGCCTTATAGGGCTTCCTTGTGACTCCCTAAAGAGAGTCTTTCTCTTGCTTTTAGATGTTTTCTTTTGTGATACTGAAATAGAAAGCCAACTGAGAATGGGCTAGAGATACAGAGGACCAAGGGAAGGACTTAATGAAAGCAGCTAAACAATTTACATTCCAAAGGTGGGGGTGGGCAATAGAGGGGTAGAGACATAGCCTGAGGGATGTTTTGTTGCTTGGTTGTTTTGTAATGGATAGAGAGGATGTTGAGAAATGTAAGGTTGCAGAAAGGGGTCTGAAATGTTGGGGGGTGATTCAGTTTTTTTAACGTCTATTTATTTTTGAGAGAGAGAGACAAAGTAAGAACAGGGGAGGTACAGAGAGAGAGGGAGACACAGAAACCAAAGTGGGCTCCAGGCTCTGAGCTGTCAGCACAGAGCCTGATGCAGGGGGCTAAAACTCAGGGACCCATGAGATCATGACCTTAGGTGAAGTCACACACAACCAAATGAGCCACCCAGGAGCCCCTGTTGGGGGATGATTCAAACAGGTTTCCCTTACAGTTTGCAAAAGATACAAGTTAAAGTATTTTTCTTTTTTGTAGTACCTTTGGCTGTTTGGAGAGGATTTCTTTGAATGCAGACCAATGCAGAATCAGGGCTACATGGAGATATAAAGGTTTACATGAGCATTATAAGAAGGGAGCCTGAAGCCCCTCCCTGATATATCAAGTTACTTACCAGGATATTGGATACTGGCTGGATGATTGGCTCCATCCTTTACTCCTGGTTCCCTTGATCACATGTGGACCTCAGAATGGTCTAGAATGGGTTTCTGTATGCACCTAGGTAATAGAACATACCTCCTTTTCATGACCACCCTGTTGAGTTTTGAAATAGAGACTCATTACTACAGTCCTGGTCATCTTCTTCCCTGGCCTCCTCCCTTTAGAATTGCTAGACATCTGGGCTAGACATCAGTTGGGCGGCCAGCTACAGCTCAGGTCATGATCTCACGGTCTGTGGGTTTGAACCCTGTGTTGGGCTCTGTCCTGAGAGCTCAGAGCCTGGAGCCTGCTTCTGATTCTGTGTCTTCCTCTCTTTCTTCCCCTTCCCTGCTTGCTCTCTGTCTGTGTATGTGTGTGTGTGTGTGTCTCTCTCTCAAAAATAATAAACAATAAAAAAAGAATTGCTGGACATCCTCTCCCAAAGAAATGTGCAGCCAAAGGGTTGCTAGGCCACCCCTGTGGTCCCTTGGCTTACTACCTTAGGGCTCTGGGAGCTTTCAATGAAAATTAAGGTGGCAAGCTCAAGCTTTAATGCCTTAACCTTGATGTTTGAAAGTATTTATTAGCCACTCACATATGGGAAGTTCTACATTTTAATGTTTGTTTGAGTGGATATGCTCATATGGGCTCATGCCCACAAGCTTGCCATAGTCCCAGTTTATTCCTTGGGACATACTTCCTAAAGTCTGAGCATGGTCCTCCAAGGCTTAAGGCATAACCATTTACTTTTGCATGGGGAAACAGTGAAGCCAGGTTAAGCAGGATTCTTTGGTATATTTGTTCCCCAAGCCTTGTCTGGATCCTCTATTAACTTTTCATTCCCTTTTTACTTTTCAAATGGAAACTGAGCAACTTTTAGGAGAAGTTTTTGAAGTCAGTTCCCACACATGGTTCTAGCCACTTCCTTCTCCCCTCCTCTTCCCCCTGCCCAGCTCTTTCTGCTCTAGCCTCAATTTTCTCCCAACCAGGTCTGTCCAGATAGTAACTTTTCCAGGAATGAATTTGAAGTATCTTGAGTTTGAGATATGAGAGTCTACTTTGAGATAAATGTGCATCTCTTGGTGTACTTTGATTCTCTGTGACTTCAGTCTGCCCCAGAAGTTCCCAGTCTCATGGGTACATACATCTTGTTTTTGTGGACTGGGAAGCAGAAAAACTGGGTCCCATTTATGTGCTGTTTGCCTTGGAGATGCAACAAAGCTCAGCCTTTCCTTTCTCACCTGTGAGATGTGGCTAATCCTATGGGGTTGTTCTGAAGATCAAATGAGCTAATGGTCTGGACAGGCTTTATTTCCTATCCCTGCCTAAGTGGTCATAATACACAGTATTAACAGAGACATTCATCTCACACATGACCATCACCTGTACCAAGCCAGCTCCTATGCTAATATGCGAAGAGCAGTACTGCAATCAGTACACATCATCTAAGCTAATTTGTTTATTTTCCATTTAAACTGTCACCATATTGTAATTTTAATACTACAAATAATCATGGTAGGATAGGACATTGGTACACCTTTGTTTGTTTGAGAAGAGGAAACTGAAGTTCAAAAAGGTTTATAAGTTGCCCAAGGTTTTGGGTACAGTTGAAATACAAAACCAGGCTCTGTGACTCCAGAGAGTTAACTGAATGCTGTTACCTTCTATTCTATTAGTCCACGCAGACTGGTAGAGAGTCAGTGAATCCTGAAATAGGAAGCCGGCAACCCAGGTTCAGGGGTCATTTTCTACTGCTCTCTGCTGTAATGCATATTGTGTCCCTGAATCAAATGTCAGGTGTTTGTGTTCACCTACAAGTTTCCTGTCACTCTCTAACCCTCAGCCCCAAGTTCTTCCAAGTAGGACTCCCAACTAATACCTCTAACATGAGTCTTCCCACAAGCCCCCAACCCCAGAAAGATGCATTGATACTCCCCTGCATGTAGCCACTGTACCATGTACACAGGTCTTCAGGTGTGAATTTAGCCACGTGGTGGTTGTCATTTTGCTGGCGTCAAGGTGAAAATGACCTGAGAGGGCAGGATCTTCTGCTTTAGCCTTTTCTCACCCTGTATCATCTGCCTCTGGACATCTGCCTTGAAAACCCCTCAAGGTTTTCATGGTCAAAGCCCAAATCATCACCTGTCCACTGACCTGCTCACAGTCCTGTGTCCCCATCTCAGTGGCAGGCACTCCCTCTCACTCCATCAGCCAAACTGATAGGGTTGCTTCGCCCTGATACTTCTGAACCCACATCTTTACCTTCTCTTGGTCACACCCTCTCCTCACTCCCTGCACTGCCCCTTCCCTGGTGGAGGCCCCCATAGCTCTATTGTATGAGTCTCCTCCCCAGCCCCACCCCTCCAACCCATCCTCCACAATGCAGCCAAAGTAACATTTCAGAAAGGAAACTTGTACTCCCAAACCTGCTGTCTAAAATCCCTTGATGGCTTCTCCTGCCTTATAACAATAGTTCCTGAGGTAGAGATGAGAAAAGGAGCACATGCTTTAGGACATCTGGAGAATTTTGTCAAGCTGCGCTGTCCCCCTGCTCACAGTAACTCTGGAACATTTCCTAAAGTCTTACTCTACTGTTATACCCTTGCTTGTGAAGCTTCCTCCTCGTTCAATACCTGTGTACCTTAGTTCCATGTGACCACATTCTACTCCTGTTTAAGATCTAATTCAAAAGCTGCCTTCTCCAGTAAACCCTTCCTGACCTCCAATCTAGACACAATCTCTTCACCATCTGGATCCGCTCTGTGAGGATCCATATTGTATCCTGTTGTATTTGTCATTTGTATTCATGTCTTATTTTCTTTACTAAACCATCAGCTGTCTATTCTGATTCATCCTTATCACAAATGTGCCATGTGGATACTGGGGATTCCCTAAAAACATGTTGAATGGAGGAGTCTGGTGAAATTAGAACAGATGGGGCCCAGAATTAACACTCCATCCCTTGGGCAGGAAAGCTTCACTCAGGACATAGACCTAAATATCAACATGGAGCACCAAGAATAAGTCCAGTCCTGTGGTGAGGGTGTAAGACTAAAAGGGCAGCATAGGAAAGATATAGCATGATCTGAGCCTTCAGGGAACACACTGTCTATCAAGGGGGGGAAAAAAAAAAGAGTGCGTCAATAGGGAAAGGGAACTTGTGGGTCAGCCAAAGAGACTGTGCCACTATGAGATTATAGTGTGCTGCAGATCACAAAGCTGAAATGTGGAATTGAAGGAAAGTGCCCCAAATCACATAGCTCATAAGTGGCAGAGCTGGGTCTCAAACTTGGCCCGTCTGATAATGGATATGACACTCTTAAACACCTGAATGTCTAGCCTGAATGAAATATAAAATAGGACTTGCTGAGATGCTGAACTGTAAGTCATGATTTTGAGTGGTTCGTTGCAGTGGGCGAACAGCCCAAATTAAGGATGTCATGCTGTTTTGTCCACCCCATTCTAAACAGCTCCTTGCTCCATCCACTGAAAAGTGAATCCTTCTGTTTGCACTCCCTACGTAGCCACTCAGGCCAGAAACTTGGAGGTCCTCTTCAGTATGCTCACATTTAATCACCTACTTTCACTTTCACATCTCCTTCCCCATGGCCATTACGAGATAGGCCCCCAACATCTCTTGCTTTGACCTCTGCAGCAGCATTCATGACCCCAGTCCCTCTCCCCTACAACTTTATTCTCACACTTCTGCCAGAATCATTCATCTAGAAAAATATTTGGTCACTGGTACTTCCTATGCCCAGTGGTGTTGAGACTGAGCTCCATAAGCTCTTTGGGAACTAAGACCTGCCAACATTTTGACATTCTCACCTTGCTAACTGACCTAACCATTCTATAAACAGTTCCATCTTCCTGGAAATACCCTTCCTCCTACTCCATCTAAATGCTCCTTGACTTTATAACTCAAGCATCATAGACTCTAGGCCACCTTATCTGTCCCCCTCCCCACCCTTTCCCCCTGAATATGGTCCCACTGCTCCCTGTGTTGCCACAATACCATTTATCACTCCAGAAGACACTAGAGCCTAGTGGTTATTAATGGAGGCTCCTAAAGTCAGACTGCTTGGATTCTCATCCCATACTCAACTATGTAAACTTGAGCAAGTTGTCTAAGCTTCACTTTCCTCATCCTCAAAACAAGGATAATAATGCTTCATAGTGAGGATTAAATAAAATAGTCCACATAATGTACTAGATCAATACCTGGCACATAAGTGACCTCCTGCTGTTTAAGTGGTAGCTCTTATTATTTGTTTTATAAGCTCCTTATCTGGCTCTCTCATCAGACATTTGGGCTGGATCAAGATCTCATTTGTCTTTCTATCTGTGGTACTTAGCAGGGACAGGCACACGTAGTAGGCCCTTGAGAAGTTTTTGCTGAGTTGATGATGGAAAGATGGACGAGTAGATGATAGATGGAGTGTTGGATTAAAGGGAAGATGAGTGGATGGATGAATAGATGAGTGTGTGGGTTTATGGGCTAGATGGATAAGTGGGTGGATAAATTGCTAAGTGGGTAGATGGATGGATGGTTAGACGGGTGGAGGGATGGGTGGTTGGATGCATGCATAGATGGATACATGGATAGGTAGAAGGGTGGATGGGTAGGTTTATGAGCCAGATGGATAGGTAGATGATCAAATGGATGGTTAAATGGACAGCTCAGTCCTGTTTAGTATGGAACAAAGGAAAGTTGTGCCTCGCATCAGTTTTGTCAGCCAGCTGAAAAGAAGATTGTGTAATATGTGATTTATTAAGTTTGGAGTTGTTTTTGTTTTTGTTTTTGTTTTTGTTTTCCTAAGCACAGCTGTCTTCCTGCTCAAGATTTTTGGTCTCAGGCAATCTGTTACTTACAATATCACTGTATCCTTGTGAATTTAGACCTTCAGTAAAACTTCTTCAAGCCTCAGAGAAAACACACATGTATACTGTGTTTTGGCCACACAGAAAAGAACTATAATCCTTGCCCTGGAAGACTTTGCAATGTCATTGGGAAAAGATACTCAATTAATAGAAGTTTGTCAGTTGCTGTTAATCTGGAGTTGCCTTAAAGCTGGGTCAGGGATAGCACTGGCTTTTGATGACAACCAGGATAACTCAGAAAAGCTACTTTGAAGAGGTGGTTTGAAGATAGGGAAGTGTGTTGTTCTGAGGAGGTGGCCCAACTATAGGTAAATCCTGAAGGTTGGAAGCAGAGAAGCCCAGAAGGTCCAGAATATTGAGTGCAGCCTGGGGCCCAAGAGCACAGCCTGGGGCTGCTGATGGTGAGGAAATCTGGCTCAGGATGGAGGCCTTGCCATTGGCCCCAAACTGCACAACAGCAGTAGGATCCTCACTATGAGTGAGGAGCGACCCCTTAGAGCCTCAGATACCTCAACCAAAAATGAGAAACATAATGCCTGCTCCATGGGGTTATGGGGAGGATTAAAAGATTTAAGGCATGTGTCATATCAATGCCAGACCCACTGTGCTGCTCAACATACACCTGTTTCTTCCTTCATATAGACAGCATAGGCTGGTGGTCAAGTACGTGGGCTTAGACCCATGTTGTTGTCCAGCTTTAGAGCCTCATTGCTATCAAGTCCAGTTACTAGCTGCAAGATCTTAAGCATGTTACTTAACCTTCTCTGCCTCAGTTTCTTCATCTGTGGCTGATAATAATACCCACCTGTCAGGGTGGTTGTGAGGAATACATGAGTTAATATATGAGAGCCTAGAACAATGCCTGACACATAGTAAGTGCTACGTAAGTATTTTCTCTTCTTTTAATACTATTTTAAATATTCCTAAAGAGGTGAACACTTTGTTCCTGGTTACCGGAGTGAGAAGCAGCAAACCTTATATGTGTGGATAAGGTGGGGGCATAAATTCCCCTTTACTGAGCACTCATAATGTCAGGTGTTTAGCTTAATATAATTTACTTAAAATACTTTATATATTATATATCATATATAATCTGAATATGATTTAGATTAATCTAATATTAATGCCCACTTTTGGGAATAGGTAATTATCACTCCCAACTTTGACATGGAAAAACTGAGACTCAGAGATACCTAAATAGTGACTTATCAAAGACATGCAGTTAGCAAGTGGTGGTGCTGGGATGCTAAGACATCACATTTCCCCTCTGCAAAGATGTTTAGGCTGGCAGTCATCCATGCCATTCACCATGGTACATGGATCAGGAAACACAGGGCCAGGGGGAGGAACATTGCCCAGAATGTCACAGTGAGCAAGTGAAAGTTCTGGGATCAGAACCCTGCGCTCTCGATTCTCAGCCTGCTTGTTCTTGACGGAATGGGGAACATACATGTCTAGAAGTTTTCATCAAATGGATCCTGCACTTTCTTCCCCAAGGAATCAAATTTCCAGTCACGGGACCACAGAGCCAGCAATGAAGGAGAGGAATGATCTCCTTACAGCATGAACCTGTATGGTTGGTGAGAGGGATTTGGTGACTTACATGGGCTCTTCCACTCCCACCCATCACAGCAGGGAATTCTTCAACCCTTTCATCATCTAGGGTCCCTGTTCATCTGACCCAAGACACTGAACAGTTTTATGAGTGAACAGATCTTGCTGCACTGTGGCTCATTTTCCCCAGCCCAGCTTCACAAGTAGGCATGGAGCTGCTTTTCTGCCATGACTTCTTAGCTCTCAGAGTCACTTATCTTGTGTAGCTGGAGTTGGGCTCTCCTGATAAATAAGAGAAAGCCTAGAGGTCACCTGCCTAGAAGTCACCCTGCTGAGAGGCTTTGGCCACTTCGAACTTGAGAGGGAGAAATTTGAGGCTCTGAGGACATGTTCCCACCCTGCAGATATAAAACTGTATCTTCCTATGCCAAGCAAACTGGATAACACTTGCAATTAACCAAATAACTCAAGAGGGAAGGGAACTTTTCTTGCCTATTCAGATGGATATTTGGGGACCTTAATTATCAGCAATTTTTCTCAATCCACAAATGTGTCAGTTATTGTCAGTGCGGCTAAGTCTGTAAGATAAAAGCATTCCTATTTATTTTCCTACAAAATACAAAAAGTTACAACAAAGGGAATATCGTGGACTTGTTTGAGATTTTTATTATTCAGAAGCCAAGAGCTAGAAGGGACATCAGAAAGAGATTGCAGGTAGTGATTTTTCAAACATTCTTTTGGAGAGTGGAATTCTTAGTCATGTAACATTTTAAATGAAACTCAATTTATCAAAGAGGTAAAAATGGAGAAGAGGTGCTTGCTGGCTTTCATGGGTAAGCAATCCTACCTGCTCAGTTTCCCCCTATCCCATTTCAATGAGGCTACTGTACAGAGCCCCCAGGATCCTGCACACACAGTTTTTAAAACTAATGGTCTGGTTCAGCTCATCTGAGGATCAGATAAGGAAATAAAGGCGCAGAGAATTTCTTAAGGTTGTAGTCTATTTAGATTGAAAGTTGGAATTCCTTTCTCTTCGTCCAGTGCTTTTTAATGATGAAGTTTGAATTTTGTTCCGGTTATCTACCGATAGGTAACAAACCTGAATTTTAGTGACTTCTATTTCTTATGAACCTGTGGTCTGGTTAAGGCTTAAAAGGAATGACTTGTTTTGTTCCATGATACCAAGGGTCTCAATCGACGTAATCCAACTGGTGAGGGCTAGCTGGATATCTCTATTCATACAGTTTTAGGGTCTCTCCACATGATCTTTTCATCATGGCTACCTCAAGATACTTAGACTTCTTACATGGAGAGTCAGGGTTCCAACTCAGAGTTCAAAATACCCAGGCAGAGCTACAAGTCTTCTTCCTCATCTATCCTAGAAAGTCCCAGAATGTAATTCTTACCACATTCTTTTGGTCACATAGGGCCATTCCTGCTTCAGTGTGGGAAAGAACTACACATGGGCATGCATACTGGGAAGCGTGGATCATTGGGGAGCCATCTTTTTTTTTTGGGGGGGGGGGGAGCCATCTTGAATGCTGCTACCTGATTACCTTGCTTTTGGCAAGACCTTACCTGACTTATTTAAATAGGTTCTGATGCAGTTTGACCTGAAACAGAGAACATAAAGTCATTATGGCTTTCCTTAGATCTTAAGGGAACTGTCATGTGAAGAGTGGTAGAGTAGTTCCATAAGGCCACAGAAATATGACCCAGGACCAAAAAGTCGTAATTACAAGGAGGCTAGTTTTGACTGACTATAGAAAAGGACTTATAAACAAAACAGCCAACATTAGATGTGGCTTTCTCTGCATGAGTAGTGAGTTTCTCCATCCTAAGAGAGGTCTCTCTCATTCCTTCTACCACTGGAAGTATTTGATTCTCAGCAAAGATGATTAGGAGAGAAACTTGCATCTCCTTGAACTTTGGGATGCTGAAATACTATGTGCATTTCTAAGAATCAAGATTTCATATAAATCTAATTCTTGTTTGTTTGTCTTTTCTTTTTCCCCTTTTTTGGACATTTCCTTCATCTGACTGCCCATCAATATATAGAAGAAATGCTTATTCCTACTCCTATTACTTGTAAGTATCGACCCGGGGAAACTTTGCTTCGTGCCCTGTAAGGGAACTTGTAGCATGCATTTCCTGCACCAATCAAGTGTCTGTTGGTTTCTCATACTCACTTCTGTCTAAGTCATCTGTAGCCCCAAAGTTTTTATTTCCCATAGATGTTTTCCATTTGAAAATGCACTGTCATTGTTGCATTGTTGATGTCTGTTATGTTTCTTCCATCTTGGACTCCTCCCTCCCCGTCCCCCCGCCTTTGTTTGGAGCTGTGAAGGGCTGTTTCTCCTTTGGCAGTGTCGTTTTATAGTTAGAAATCCCCAAATTTCAGGAAGAGGTCAACCTAATGCCCCTGCAGGACTTGCAGACATAAAACAGAATCACAGATCTCAGCAACTTCAGAGCCCATTTATGTCTACTTGGGGAATGTGTCGCCTTAAGGGGCTCAAAGGTTAGAGAGAAATTCATTGGCTGTTTCCACTATTTCAGCAAGTCTACAGGGAAATGGGACTTTACCTAGAACCAGCTTCATAGGTGACAGAAACATCCGAGGTCTTTGGGCTGGAATTATCTCAGTCTGGTGTTTGGCAATAGTTATCTCCTGTTATCAATGCATTTTGTTGGTAGTTATGTCTGGGCTGTTGCCTGTCAATTTTTTTGCACTTTCTAAATAAAAATGATGATTTTTCTCATTATTAAACCAGACATTTTGAAAACATGAAGGTAAAGGGAAAGAAAAACTACACGAATAGATCCTTGGTATGAAAAGTTAAGAAAACCACTGAAGTAATCTCATATCCTTAATATGCATTTCCAGTGTTTGAACATTGAGGTCCAGAGAAGTGTGTGAAATCACACATCCAGTGGGATTAAAACTCGGAATGTCTGGCTTCTGGCAAAGTGTATTGTCCATCATTCCATGTCTAGCTCTACCCTGGCATACCCCGCCTTACGAGAGAGGCCATGCCTGTTAGTGACCATCTGCTGAAGCCTTCACAGACGCAGATTTTGCCAGCAAAAGGCTCTCCCACCCCCTCTGCTCTGTGTTTCAGTCTAAGGTCAACAGGCTAGGCACTGAGTAAATAAGATTCTGGTGCCACCACCATCATGTTCTATAGGAACCGATGGACCCCACCATCAACACTGAAAGTACCGGAGAACCCGTTTTGTTTGTTCATTCACTCATCTGGCAAACATGCGTTGAACATGTTCATTATGTTCCAGACACTGTGGATGGAGAGATGGCCAGGACTTTGAGCCCTACCTTCCTAGTGTTCAAGCCTGTCTGGGGACTAGTGTAAAATGAAATGCTTGAAATGTTGGCTGAGACGCACCTATATGTACTGTCCTATAGAGGCATTTACTCGGGTGACTAATTTTTTAATGGGGCAGGGGATAGTTACCAGTGTTTGTAGGGATGGATTTGCCCACTCCTGAAGAAACAAGAATTCTAAACAGAGGGAACCGCATCTGCAAAGGCACAGGGGTTAAAATGATATGGGGTATTGTTGCTGTGGTGAAGAGAATGAGCTTCAGGAATCATGCAGCTCTGGGTTCAAGCCACATCTTTGTCACACACCAGTTATGAATCCTTGAGGAAATCCTCAGAACTCCTTGAGCCTTATTTCTCTTAACTCTAAAATGGGGGTAACAGTGCCTAACTCAGGGAATGAGGGATTTTATAAAGTGCCTCGCACAAAGTTGGCACTAATGAAATGTTAGTTTTCTTTATTTCCTTTTGCAGAAACCATAAGGGGTCAGGAAAGTAGTGGTGGCCGCTGGGAGCTCCTCTGGCCTTCGAGAGGTTCTTCTGGCACCAGTGTTCCATAGTAGTTACAGGCATGCGATGACCCATCCCTGTCTCTGGGCACCTCACCTCCTCCGTCTGTTAGACAGTGTGCATAGCACTGTCTTTGGATGCCCACTTCATGCCAGGCACTGTGCTGGGTAATGTGGCAGAATCCAAGATGCACAGTGCAAGAGTATAGGAGACAGACTAGCAAGTACTTGTAGTTCGAGGTGCAGTGATAAACAGTTGTGCAGTTGTGCAAACTTAGAGTTCTAAGTCACAGATTTATTTAATGTTTATTTCTGAGAGAGAGAGAGAGCAAGAGAGTGCACACAAGCAGGGGAGTGGCAGAGAGAGAGGGGGACAGAGGATCCCAAAGCGGGCTCCGCACTGACAGCAATGAGCCTGATGTGGGGCTCAAATCATGAACCATGAGATCATGACCTGAGTGCAGTCAGACACTCGACTGACTGAGCCACCCAGGTGTCCCCTAAGTTACAGATCTTAGCGTGTGAAGCTCATGCCAGCTGGGGAACTGAATGTGGTTGAAGATTCAGAGGAGGAGAACTGGAAAGGCAGACAGAGAAGTAGGAGCAAAGCTTTAAGAACCAAGTCCGTTGCAGAAGGAAGATTTGACAGTAGAGATGCAGAGAGATGGCAGTGGAGAACGTGAGCGTGTCCCAGACATCTGAGCATCAGCAGTCATTTGTGCAGGTCATGGGGTGGGTTGAGGGACAAAGCCAGCCTAGAGCCCATGAGGAGGAGGATACTTCTTTTTAACCACCAGACCCTAAAGCAGAGGAGAAACATGAGAGTGGCTACTTGAAGGGTGAGAAAGTCCTGGGCACTTATATACAACGAAGTAGAGGAGTCTGTGCAGAGGAAGAGACTGAAGATGCTGGTGGGGGGGGGGGGGTGGTTAGGGGGAGGGCACGTCTGGAAGGGAAGGTCTGGAGGCAAAGTGGGGATAGGGAGCAGCCTCAGAGGGGAGGCACGACAGGTTCTGTGAGACTGTAGGATGGAGAGATGAATGTAGGTGGAGAAAAGGGAACAAAAAGGAAATGCTGACCCCCGTGATTTCCAGATTCAGAACTCCATTCTTAGGTGTAGACCCCAAGTGGGTGCTTTCAACCTGCCTGGAGAACCTCAGTTCTGTTCATGGACATCAGTACCTTGCTAGGGGCAAGAAGTGGTAGCTATTCCTGGCTGACAAGGACACCCTTGAGGCACTTCTGTCTTTGCCATCCTGGGTATTTGCCAGCTGGTCAGAGCTGAGAGCACTGGGCTGCCAGATCAGAAGTAGCCAGGGGATTAGAGTGAAGAGGGACCAACAGAGTGCTAATAATGACCAGGATAAACAGAGCTGTAGACCAAAGGAACTGAGACCTAAGGACAGAGAAGAGTCTACAATGGGGCCCTTCATTGTCCAACACATGCTAAAAAATAGGGAGATAATGTGAGTTTTGTTGTCAGACCTAGATCCCGATTCTATGTCAGACTGTTCAGACCTTGAACATACATGGAACCACTCTGAGCCTCAGTTTCTTCATCTGCAAAGTGGTCTTAACAATGCTAACTCCCCAGGTTTTTGCGTTTTTGCGTTTTTGCCAGGGCTGGTGAGAGGGTATACGTAGAGTGGCTGCTACAAAGTAGCAGCTATGATTCCTTACATTCCGAGCTAACCGAAATGCCTCTCTAGAATGCCTTTTTGCTTTTCTCTATAGTAAAGAAGCTCCCAACCACTTCAGTGTCTGCTTTTTAAAAGGATATTAAGAGTTGGAATGTGTTCACGGATTAATTTGTCTCAAGGTGTGTGATGGGCACTGTAATTGTTTCAAACAGAGACATTTTAGTGTAGCAGTTCTTGAAAAAGCACTAAGTTGTTTACCAACTGTTCCAGCAGAGAGAGAGAGCACTTAACTGTTCCACTTAGCCTTAGGTAAATGCCTGTACACGTGTCATGGAGACAGAAAACAGTGACCTGGAGTGGGCCTTGTCTGCAGAGACTCTGGAACTCTTGAGTTCCCGTATCCTTCCCATCTTTCCCCATTCCAGCATATTTGAATCCTACATCTACCCTTCAAGGTCCAGATCTAACAGTGCTTCCTACAGGAAGTCTTCCCTGATTCTCCCCACCCACGGGAATGGTGCTTTTCTCTGAACTCTCACTGCAATTACTTGGTATCATGGGCAGGAAGGGGCAAATGTGTCTTAAGAATGTTTCTTGTTCTTTCTGGTTTTCCTCATGTGAATGAGAAGAGCAAGATGATATTAAAAGCCATAACAGCTGAAGTCAACAGGGAGATGGTCTGTTCTCAAAAAGAAAAGAAATGGCAACGATTTTTAGCTACCTCCAGACCCTTTCCCTTCCTTGCTTCTCTATCTTTAAGGCAACCTTTGCTCCTGTGCAGCCTCTGGGTCTCAGTTGACTAAGATGTAAAGTGGGGACTAAAAATGGGTACCTCGCAGAGATCTTTCAAGGATTCAAGGACATAATAAAATGCTTATTATGTAGTAGATCTTCAACCAAAGTAAGAAATCACCTCCGTTGTTCAGTGTATACACTTTTTCACATCATAGGCTGTTGCAAATCAAGTATTGTTGCCTCAGTACATGTAAAGAGGAATTTAAAATGATTATATCAAGAGATACTCAAAAAGCTTTTTATGTAATTCATCAGCCACTTCAAATAAAAATGAAGAAAAGATAGGAATTGAAGGAAACCGTTTAGAGATGATAAGTATCAATTACCAAAAGCTGACAGCAGACATGTTGACAAGCGGAAGGGGAAGGTGTCACCATGAGGGCCAGGCAGAGATGGCAGCCATGTTGCTGTGCAGCCAAGGGGAGGACTGTGGTGAGAACTGATTCCTGCCCCCTCAACCCCCCCCCGCCCCGGGAGCAGCTCAGTCCCTTTGAAAGTGCAGCCTGGGAATCTGCATCTTAGCACACACCTCAAGTTCTTATTTTGCATGCCTACTTTGAGAGCAGCTTTTCTCCTGACACCCTTACATCACCCCGATACAACTGTCCCTTTCTCAATATCACACCTTTGCACTTGGCCCTCTTCCTGGGATGCCTAGCCACCCTCTGTGCCTGGAAAATTCCAACTGAAGGGGGAAATTGCCATTCGTATTTAGGCAGACCATATCCGTCTCCTCATCTTTGTTGTTACATCCAGCCTTCATTCCTTTGTCCCCTGACTCACTCATTCACGAACAATTCTTAGGTTATTCTGCCCGTGGTGTATTTGCACGTCTGTCTCCTTGTTGACAAGGACTGTGTGTTACTCATCTTTCATTTCCTGATGACTAACTTGGAGCCCAGAACAAATCAGACATCATCAGACTGTGTCGATTACTTGAATGAGTGCACCCAGGTGGGTGTATGTGTGAGGTTGCTACCCCCATTTTGTTTTCTCTCCCATTGAATTATGCTTTTCCATTCTCCTGAAGATAGTACCCATCTTCATACATTTTTGGCGTATGGTGATGGGGGGGGGGGTGTCTTTCGGATCAGACGTATTTTTGTAATTTTATATTGGTTTTAGGTTTAGAAATGTTGTACTTGCATTTCACAATTATAAATGCATAAAATTAATGAATACTGCCACAACAAGATAGATATAAATGCAGTGGGCTAGATCATGTGCACAGATAGATTTGGATAGGGATTACAACTGAATGGATGCTTTATTGTTCACTCTATTGAATTAGAGTCTAAACACATCAGTCATAAATACCAAACAGAGCAAATCTATAAGTCAGAGGCTCTGTCAACTTAATCAGAGAAGATACAAATGAGCATTTCTCCTCCAAAGAAGATAGAAGATGTGCATACTTCAGTTTTAAGTTTATACTTTAAGTTTTAAAACCCAACTAGGTTTTAGTGATGCCTTGAGGCTTGGAAAGGTCTGCCTGTGATTCTGCTTCTGTTCTGTAAATGCATTTGAACTTTGTAAAGCAGGTAAACAGGAGTATGGGGAATAGTGCTGACAGAAAGCAGTGACATACCAAAATGTGGTTGGAAAGAGAAGTTCTCGTGGAGAAAGTTATGATGTGCTACTCACAGCTCCCTTCACGAATGAAGGACTTTGGGTGGATACCCCGTAGTGTGATTATAAGAGCAGAGGGCAGTTCTATTTTTTTATTTTTTGAGGCACCTCCATACTGTTTTCCACAGTGGCTGTACAAGTTCGCATTGCCACCAATAGTACACGAGGGTTCCTTTTTCTCCACATCCTCACCAACACTTGTTGTTTCTTGTGTTTTTGATTTTAGCCATTCTGACAGGTGTAAAGTGATACCTTATTGTGGGTTTGATTTGCATTTCCCTGATGATGAATGATGTGGAGTATCTTTGTACGTGTCTGTGTGTCTTCTTTGGAAAAATGGATAAAGAGGTTGTGGAAGTGTATGTGTGTGTGGGGGGGTATAAAACATATATGTATATAAAATGGAATATTACTCAGCCATAAAAAAAGAATGAGATCTTGCCATTTGCAACAACATGGATAGATCTAGAAGGTGTAATGCTAAGTGAAATAAATTATCTGAAGAAAGACAAATACCATATGATTTCACTCATGTGGAACTTAAGAAACAAAACAGAAAAAAAGAGACCACCAACAAAAACACTTCCTGAATACAGAGAACAAACCACTGGTTACCAGAGACGAGGTGGTGGTGGGGATGGATGAAATAGATAAAGGGGATTAAGAGTACACTTATCTTGGTGAACAGTGAGAAATGTATAGAATTGTTGAATTATTATGTTGTATACCTGAAGCTAATATAATACTATATACTTCAATTTTTAATTAAAAAACATGTTTTTTAAAGAATGAAAGACTTACTCCCCTAGTGACCAGAATTACTGCTGGTAGACAACTCTTGGTTGACAGCCCCCTTTGGGATCATTTTTCCTTCAGAGCTGCTTCATCCAAGGTCATCCAGTAGCTATTCAATACGGGGGTGTGAGAGTCACCCCAGCTTCAGAGCTTCCCGTGGGGTTGCCTTAAGTCTTCATTTCCCCTGCATCACCAAGTTCCCCTTCCACCCACTCTTTCCCTTCCCTTCCCTCACCTGTCTTTTCCTTTCCCTCCCATAGATGTTGACCCCAGAAGCGCCTCCTAGTTCATCTCCTGCCTGTCAGTCTCTGTCTCAGAGTCCAATTCTCAAGGAACACAGTCTGCCACATTTCCATTGGCTTGTCTTCCATTTGTCCACTGGAGACAAGTGGATTTGAGTATGTGGCATGCCCCTCCCCTGCACGTGCACGTATCATTGCCTGTGGACCCTCTGTGTACCAACTAATTGGGGTCACCACTTGTTGCCTGCTGATGATAAGTAAACTCTAAAAACTTCATCCTTGGGCACTCATTCATTCACAGGCATTTGCTCTTCTTTGGGCTGTGGGCATCACCATGCATAGCTCTCGCCTGGGGGAGCTCACTGTGCATCACAAAAGTGACTGTAGCTTTTGCTGGACCAGCCAGAGGAGAGAGCGAGGGTCAGAAGTGCCCACCACCATGCTCCTCAAGGCCCTCCAGGGCAGGATGGGTTTAATTCTGAAAGCCCTTGCCTTTAGCAAGCATCCCCAGAGTGGGAACGACGCTTTCAGCTAGGGCTGTAGCAAAGATAGGATCCTGAGGGGCTCAAACTGGAAAATGCCTTTCTAAATGTTTCAGTGTAGTGCTTTTAATGGAAGGAAGTGCTTTAGTTAAGCTCTGCAGTGTTGATAATGATGATAATGATTTCGTCGTATTTGTATATACAGCTTTACCTCTTCCAAAGTGCTTTCCCACTTAGTACCTAGGTGTCTGGTTGGGCTTGGAGGCACTTAGCAAGGTATTATTGGATGGATGCCTATGCCGTGCAGGAAAGAGCCCCAGCATCCTGGCTCTGCACCTTCAGGAACTTGACTGAGTCCCACCTTCAGTGTCTTGTCTGTAAAATGGGGGTAATAACACCTACATTGCTGTTTCCGTGACATATTCTTTCATTCATGAGCATTTACTGAGCAGTTGTTCTTTTGTGCTAAGTACCGAGCCAGGCGTTAAGTATTTAGAAAGAAATACTCTTCTTTCAGGAAGCTCACAGCTTAAAAGGCAACTTTCACATATTAAAAAGTTATAAAATAATGTTATATATACTTGGAAGAGGAGAATGAAGACATGGCAGAGGGAAGAAGTCACTGAATCTGCTTTAAGGAAAGAAACCCCTGGACCAACTTAAGAGGGTGCCTCACCAAAGAAATGATACCCACATTTCTCTTTGGCCTCACTGTCTAGAAATACACACACACACACACACACACACACACACACACACACACACGCATGCACACATTGTATAACTAAATAGATTACATTCTGGGAAATGAGTTGGGAACAAAGAAGTAAAGTAGAGAGGGAAAAAAAAGAGGAAGGAGAAAGTGTGAATCCCAGTGCCACTACTTAGCAGCTGTGAATCCTGAGCGTTCTGAGTTTGTTTCTTATCTGTATAATGGGAATTTTAGTGCTCACTTCATGAGATTATCTTAAGAAATTAAATGATATAATGTCTGTGCCAGGGGAATGGTTGTCTTTTATTAAATGGCAGAGCTGAGCTGGGACATAGCCGTGGTGGGTGGTGTCGGGGGTTGGGGGAAGATAGAAGTTGTAACTTCCAAATGTAAGTTAAATGGAAGAAGAATTTGCCCAATAGAATGAAGAGGGTCTATTGTAGATAGTGGTTCTTAAACTCACAAAATGTCTCCCTGAGTAATCGGATAAGACATGCCTCCTCCTGGCGTCTATCCGTGCGGATATCGGTGAGAGAGGTCAGAGTCAGTTAATGATTCTGGCCAGCGTCACGAGGGTGGACAAAATCATTTCAACACAAGAACACTTTGTAGACCAGTGGTCAGAATAAAGGCTGGGGTTTTTAGAAGGTCTACCCGTGGTTATTTCTAAAATAAGAGCTGGAGAGTGACAGGTCTGTCACTACCAAAACCTGCCTTAAAAGTGGAAAGGGTCTCAGAATGCAGAAGGGCCACTCTGTTGTGAACAGTCCCATTGCCACATTAGGAATGTCGCCTCCTTCCTGGCCACAGAGTTCAGAGTGTATGTTTGAGGAGGGCAGCGAGGTAGGGAGAGTACCATAAGTCACAACTCATAAAGACTGGAGAACTGATTTCATTGGTCTCAAGGGTTGGCTAGACATTTTAAAGTTCACCAGGTTACTCTACTCTGAAACCATGGCTAAGAACCATCCAACTGAGAGACCTTGAGAATCCAGGGTTATGGAATATAATCATTTGGAAGATAAGCACGAGGGCTTGTTCTGGCCACTTAACCTAGAACCTCAGTTGGGAATTTGTTCCCACTGTATCATCAAATAAACACAGCTTTGGTTATGCTAATGGAAATCGAGTTTGGAAGGCAGAGTCCAAAGAAGACAGAGCCCTATTTGCCAACACTGTTTCCTTCCTTTAGATATTGAGGTAGACAATCTGTATGCTATTCATGAATGTGTAGACGCCATTTAACAAATGGCAAAAATGACCCAGGCACATTTTAAAATATTGTTTAATTTATCGTAACAATCATTCCTCTTCGTGGTGTTGGTACCACTGTGAGGAGTAAAGACCCCTCAGCCATCATCTGTCTCCTGGGAAATAGGTGTTCATGAGCCTTCTCTTCATCAGTGAAACCTCAAGGAGCCCAGTACTTCTGCTTGTGAAATCTGATTTTTATCAGAATAAACATTGTTTGAGCTTCTTTCTAGAGCAGTTTTTAATTCCAATGGCTTTGAACCACTGGGCAAAACATTCTAAAAGGGTGGGGATTGTTGGGTATATGGCAACCACACAGTTTTTGTTTTTGTTTTTGTTTTTTTTAAGTGGAAGTATTAAAAGACCCGGTTTTTAGAGGGAGGCTTGACTTTGTAACGAGTGAAAATGTGGTTTAATAAGGTTATAAACCAAATCGAGCCTTAAGATTAAAGAAGGCTTGTTTTGTTTTGGAAAATAGCTTAGCGACAATGAACGTTTTTAGAAATGAAGAAAAGCTAAGATAGTCTGCATTTTACTTTATTCTGCCTTCCCACATCATTTATGACTTGGACATCTGATGAAGAGAGAACTTCTAGCGAAACCTCTAAATTCAGATACACTTAATAAGGGATCTCATTCTATTCTTTTGTGTTGTCTTTGCTTTCTACAGCAAAACTTGTGAAGATGTGGGATGTAAGGTTTTTCCAGGAGATCAGTGCCTGGCTCAAAGTGTATCCATCCACTGTATTACTATGCAGGTGTAGTAATCTAAGCTGGGAGCAATTTGCTCAATAAATTATACTTTTATAATCTCATCTCTCACCTTTTAAGGGTATTAAACAGTGCTTTTGCCTTAGCTCTCAATGGTGAGGAAAACCATACTCAGTACCTAGAAGCAATGTTGTAAAGAGAAGAGCATGGACTGAATTCGTGTTTGAATCCTGCACTTTGCCACTTTCTTTCATTTTTTTAAAAATGTTTATTTATTTTTTAGAGAGAGAGCGGGGGAGGGGCAGAGAGAGAGAGAAGGAGTCATAGGATCCAGCGCAGGCTCTGTGCTGACAGCGGCCAGCCTGGTGTGGGGCTCAAACTCAGGAACTGAACTGTTATATTATGACCTGAGTCGAAGTCGGACGCTCAACTGACTGAGCCACCCAGGTGACCCTGGACTCTGCCCCTTTCTAAGCTAACCTGAGCCTATGTTTCCTCATCTGTCAAAGGAGGACAGTGATACCAAAATTGGAGGGTTGTCTTGGGGATTTACCAAGGATTACATAAAATAATACAACACGTGTACAGCGTCTAATTTTGTATCTGGTACATGGTTGGTGCTTGGTACATTGCAGCTATTATTGTATTTTATGTTATATGTCTACTGGTGTTTTGCACTTTAGAAAGTACTTTTATACAGATCTCTCCTGTAACTTTCAAGGCACTCCAGTGAGGAAGTATCATTAAATGCCAGGAAATGAAGGCTCACCCAACTGAACAGGGTCACAGGCTACTTGAAGAAAGAAATCCATGGAACAGAGTTACCAGTGACTGGTACTGTGTTCTCATGATGGATTGAGAGGTGGTTGTGACAGGGAGCGGGCAGCAGAACTGGGAGGAACTATGCCCTCTGAGATCAGGTGGAGTATGCCATGAGCTAAGTCCAGTGTTGGTCACTGCCTGAAAGTATATAACCATTGTTCCAAATTGTAATTGGAGAAAAGAAAAGAAAAACACCTGTTCCCACCCCCTTATTCCATTAAGTACACTCACTGTCTAAATGGGACAAGACTCAAACAGGAAAAAGGTCATTCATCTTTTTCTAGCTGTAAGAAATTTTATAATCTGAATTGGAGGAATAAGGACAAAGATTAAAGGAAAGATAAGGTCGGGGGTGATTTTTGTTATTTCTTAAATGGGCTTTTTGAGTCCCACTTTTAATTTTTTAGAACAAACTTTTGTTTCTTAACATGTTTTTGTTTATAATGTCTTATGAATAAGGTTGTGCTATGGAGAGGATTTTATTCAAATTCAGCTATGCCAGACATAGAAGAATAACATTATATAAAAATGTACCCAGATGATTATGATATTTAGCATGACAACAGGTGTCTGGTTTCATTTTCTGGACAGTTAAGGTTTGAAAGCTTCCTCCCCCGCTTCTTTCTTTAAAAATAAGTGTACGATGAGTTCGAGCCCCGCGTTGGGCTCTGGGCTGATGGCTCAGAGCCTGGAGCCTGCTTCCGATTCTGTGTCTCCCTCACTCTCTGCCCCTCCCCCGTTCATGCTCTGTCTCTCTCTGTCTCAAAAATAAATTAAAAAATAAAAATTAAAAAAAAAGTGTACGATGGCATTTTAGAATCAGATGTTGATACCTGAAAGAAATCTTGCTTGGTTTTGATTGGGCTTGTGTTGAATCTATAGATCAGTTTGGTGAAAATCAACATCATAACAGTATTGAGTCTTTTGGCCCAGGAATATGGGGTTGTCTCTCTGTCTGTATGGGTCTACTTTCATTTGTTTTATCATCCACGTGTTGTTCTCAGTATGCAGGATCCCTGCATCTTTTGGTGGATTTATACCTGAATGTTTCATTTTTCCATGCTATTTAAATGGCACCATTTTTTAAATTTCATATTCTAATTGTTCATTGTTCATATATGGAAATATAACTAACTCTCATATGTTAAAAATTATTGCACTTGGTAACACAAAAAACAAAGACAAAAAGATCTCAGTTGGATAAAATAGTAACTTATTTCAAGCAAACAGGGCTATTGCGTGAAAGAGGGATTAGACAAAACAAATGGATAAGAAAGGACAAACATGTGTGTGTGTGTGCACACAGACACACTGCAACATTGCACAGCCATAAAAAAGGATGAGATCTTGCCATTTGCAACAACATGGGTAGACCTAGACAGTAGTACTACGCTAAGTGAAGTAAGTCAGACTGAGAAAGATAAATACCATATGATTCCACTCACATGTCGATTTAAAAAAAAAAAACAGACTAATAAACAAAAAGAATAATCAGTCCTATAAATACAGAGAATAAACCAATGGCTACTAGAGAGAAGGGAGTGGAGGGAGGGACAAAATGAGTGGAGAGTGGGAGATATAGGCTTCCAGTTGTGGAATGAATAAGTCACGGGAATACAATAAAATAGAGATTATGGTCAATGATACTGTAATAGTGCCGTATGGTGACAGATGGTAGCTACACTTATGGTGAGCATAGTATATAATATATAGAGAAGCTGAATCACTGTGTTGTACACCTGAAACCAAAGTAACATTGTGTGCCAACTGTTCTCAAATTAAAAAAAGAAAAAAGTTGTATGGAAACCAATTTGACAATAAACTTCATATATTGAAAAAAAAAAGAAAAGAAAAGAAAAAAGGTTGATTAGGCTCACCCAGGCCAAGTACTTAGCAAAGTACCCACTACATACCCAAAATGTTAGCTCCATCCGTGTTGCCTTCTCACATTCTGTGTTGCTCTGAAAGCCAGGCTCTATTCCATGAGTGGAGGTTATGGCAGTTAGAATTATGTGATGGTTAAGATGTTAAGACTTGGTTTTAGGCAGACCTGGGTTTGGATCCTGGCTCTACCATGCACTAGCCGTGTGCTCTTGAGTATCTCTCTCACCCTCTCTGCTCTTCAGTTTCCTACACTATAAAGTGGGGATGATTGATCCAAGATAGGGTGCTGACTTTACCAGAGTACAGTTCCTGGCACCTAGCAAATGCTCAGTGAGCATTAGCTACTCTCATTGTTGCTTTGTTGTTGTTGTTGTTGTTGTTGTTGTTGTTGTTGTTGTTGTTATGTTGCAAGGAGGAAGATGCTGGAGAAGCCTAAGTAAGAAAGGCCTTTCTAACAATGCTTGTCCAACAATAGACTAGGTTGAATGTGGGGTAGTGAGCCTCCCATCACAGAATAATGGACCACCGTTATCTAGGCTGTCCCAAGGGAAGTCAGGCTTCCCAGAGAGTTTCCCCTGTGTCAAAGTACTGATTCCCCCATGGCATCAGAAGCAAGTGGCAGTGGTGGTGCCAGTCTCCCTGGTCACCTAAGACATTTGACCCACAGACACCAAGAGCTTGGAGGAGTAGACAGAAATGGCATCCACGAAAAAATGAACACAGACCAGACTTATCTTTCCATCAGCTGCAGTTTATGATTGCACATTAAATTCAATTGCTTTCCTTAGGAGTCTGGTGTTGAGACCCATCCTCTCCAGCCCAGTGCCATCCATTCTGGCTTTCCCCAGGAGTGCAGACAGACCAGCCGCCTTCCTAGTGTACACTAATTAATTTATCTCATGCTTGTGATTTTACGGTGCTTAAGTGCTGGAGCATTTCTGTTTGTTCTTCTCCCTGCAAAGCACCTCACGTTACATAAAGACCATGAATCTCCATTGCAAACGCCGTCTGTCTTGGGCTAGGGAACAGCCCGCCGGCAGCCTGTTGTCTTCCTGGCTCTGCCTCTTACAGCCAAAGTAACACATCCATTAATTTATCCTTAATGACATTTTGACATTCCAATCAGTTCATCAGATGTGCCTTATGCAAGCCTTCTCCCGCACGGCCGGGCCAGGGTGCCAGGCCACTCTTGATGCATAATGCATGAAACCAGTGCAGTGCACGGTACCCTCTGACAGACACATCGCGTGCTTCTCACAGCCCTGGCTCCCTGAGTGATCCACACTGATGCCTTCAGCAGTGTTTTCCTCTGTGCTTCCAGCTTGCTGTGCTTAGGGGAAGCGGGTCAGTTCAAAGAGAGATGTCCTGGCTCAGAAACATACATGCAACTGTGCTATCTGAGGAGAAGTGATAGCGTATCAAACCCCTGCCACACTCAAAGGATTAGAGAAGCTTTAGTTCCACCAGTTCAGGTGCAAGGAAGACCTATGACAAAACCTAACATCCTGAATTTCATTACCCTGCTGCTACTTAAAAATAATGATCGCAAAGACATTCTGATAACAATGGTATCAAAGAAGAAATGAAAATTATCCTTAATACCCTCCATATAACACGTTAGCATAGACACGCTTCCTCACAGTGGTAATCACAGGGTACACAGTTTCATTCTCTGGGTTTGTTTTTTTTTTTTTAACTTAATGTAAGCCAGTTAGCATTCTTCAATGTTGTTACATAGTTTTCATTTTTAATGGCACTCTGTCATTTTAATAGCTGCATAATATTCCATCTGGGGGATGCACCATCATTTACTGAAGCAATCCCCTATTGGTAGACATTTATGAGGCTGTGACTGATGGTTTGCAATTGAAGAGAAGCTGCAGAACAGGCTAACGGGGAGAACAGGACTCTGCAGGCTAAAGAATCGGGGCTCCATTCCCTCCCGGTCCCTTTACCTGTTTTATGAGTTTGGGATTAACCTCTGGGCCTCCGACTCCTCACCTATAAAACAAAAGAAATAATCACTCCCTTGTCATGCTGCTGTGAGGGTTACAAGTGTTTTCAAGGTATTGAGCACATGCTGGTATTTCCTACATGTTACACTGTTATATTCACCCGTCTTTACCAGTGGTTGTAGATCAGGGGCAGTACTGCCCTCCCCAGCCTCCCTCCTGGGGACATTTGACAGTGCCTAAAGACATTTTTTTATTTGTCACACCTGGGAACGAGAGGCATTCCTGGAAGGTGGTGGGTACAAGCCACGGAACCAGATAAACATCCTGCCGCGCACAGGACAGCCCATGCGGCAACGAACTCTCCGGCCCCACATGTCAATGGTGCTGAGATCAAGAACCCCTGCCATACACACAGCTGTTTTCCAATGTCGTCCACGTAATACATGGATTTTTATTATTATTTCATTAGGGCAAAGCCCCAAGAAAATGGGAATGCTTGAGTAAAGAGTATATTGTGCTCACAGGCAGTTCTAGAAGAAATGAGCTGGGGTTGGGGATGGGAATAAGGTTTGAGGTGACTGATGGAGAATAGACAGCAGGTAAGTAGTATGTGCTCCACAGTGGGGCCGGAGATGACATTCCATAGACCAGTTCTCCAAGTATAGTTCCAGCATCTCCTAGGAACTTGGAAATGCAGATTCTCAGATCCTAAACTCAGATTCACCAAATCAGAAACTCTGAGCGTGGAGCCTAATCATCCCTGTTTTCAACACGCTGTCTAGGTGATTCTGGCGCACCCTCAGGCTTGAGAATCTCCATCGTGCACCATCTGTAGAGAAAGGCCCCTCCTGTAGAATAATAAGAAGGACCTGTTCCAGTACAGACACTTGGTGCAGAAATAGATTAAAAGTGTCAGGTCTAAGTCATGGGGATGCTCAAATATGGGACAGAGCAACAATAAAGGAATTAAACGTGTTACTCATTCATTCATTCATTTAGTCAGTAAACATTTTTAAAGCTTTTACAACGTTGTGCCAAGTGCTGAACTAGGTGCTAGGGAAAAGTGAACTAATGGATGTTATGGAAGCCGTTATAATGAAGGATGGTGAGAACAGCAGGAAGATGACTAGGAGATGAAATGTAGGTAAAGTATGTCCCATCAGGGAGAGATCAGAAAAGGCCTCCTGGAAGACATAGTGCTCGAGACGGAACTAAAAGGGCTTGTGATCTGCTTATACGTTAATTCAGCAGGTGCTTATGCCAGCAACTGCGTGAGGCCCTGGGGAGTGGGAAGCGCCCGAGGCCAGCATGGCCCCTGCTGGTGTGGTCACAGTCTAGCAGGGGAGATGACCCTGGGGGCTGGCCATCCAGCAGGCCATCGTGGTTTCTGGAGGGAGCCAAAGGCCTGTAGTGGGGTGGGGGGAGGGGGAGAAAGAGAGGGCCCTGGGTCAAGGTCTGAGAAGAGGTGTGGGCACAGGGATGTGGAGTACAAAAGGTGGTTCAGTGAACTAGGGAAGGAATAGCTGCAGAGCCTCAGGAAGGAGGAGAGATGGTTTAGAAGAGTTTAGTAAAGTCTGAAGGCTTTGTGGTCATCCATCCATCCATCCATGTATAGGCTGGTTGGGTAGAACAGGCAGCCCAACCCAGGGCATCCAAGAGGGCATGGACAGGAGACATAGTTCAGCTCAGCCTCAGCTCAGAGGAGAACATCCCCATCTAGCGACCTGCCTCTCTGGGAAGAGGCTGCCTGGAGACATGACGAGTCCCTGTAACTGGAGTTGACAATCAGGACCTGCATGTCCACTTGTTGGGGGATGTTGCAAGGGACCTTCCAGCCATGGTGGGAGAGTGTCTGGAGAGCCCCAAAGGCCATTCCAGCCCAGAGAATCCAAGACTCTGTAACCTGTAATGAGGGTCAGAACAGGACCGGGAGCAAAACATCTGCCCGAGAGTCTGGCTTGGTTTGTGGTTGTGTAAGCAAGGTATGGATGGAGTAGGGCAGGGTGCCGGGAGAAAAAGTAGTCATTTTGGTTCCCTGGAGTGTTCATCTCGGGGAGAAGATCAAACACAAAATTAAGGTAAAAATAAAGCAGGGGAAACGCATGCGGACTGCCAGTGTGAAGAAGGGAGAGAAAAAGAACTGGCATTTGCGGAGTGTTTGTTACGTACCAAAGACCATGCCAGGAATGTACACTTACTATTTCTAATCATCGTAGTCACTCTCTGAACAAGGGCCTATCAAATACCATTTTACAGAGAAGGAAACTGAGTCTGATAGTCTCAGAGGCGGAGACGCAAGTAGGATTCAGCAGCTTGTTAGAATCAGGTTAGTCTGGAGCCACAGTCCATTTCCACAGAACCAACAGCAGAGGGCTGTTCGCTTTGCCCAGAGGTTCAGAGCTCAGTGGCCTGAAAGCTCTTCGGGAACTCAGCACTGTCTCAGCCAAAGATTCTGTCCTCACTTTCCTATGAGGCAGTTACTCCCTTCTCCTTGTTTATTATGTAACAAACACTTAACACAGAGCTTATCTGGTAGGTGACACATCCTGTCGTAAGTTCATTAGTATTTGTAAGTTAGTAGCTATTGCAAACAGTTGTCATAAGCATTCACTGTAAGTACCCCCTATTTTAAAGATAAGGAAACTGAGTTGTAAAGAAGCTAAGTAACTGTCCAAGGCCACATAGCTAGTAAATACTGGAGCTGGGACTTGAACCAAGGCACTCTTGGCTCCAGAGCCCATGCTGTTCCCTCTGGGTTCTGCTGCAGGGTCCAAGAGATAGTGTGGCCATGTGGGCAGTGGGAGGAGGGCCTAGCATCTGTCTTAGGCCTTCTTCTGCACTGGTTCCCCTGCCAGCCCGCTAGACGATGGTTAAACTAAATCTGACTCTGTCCTTTGTGAAAAGAGCATAATACGTAGGAGAGCCACCTAGGCAAGAAAGGGAGAGGGGCAGCCACAAGGAAGAGAGAAGCAGAGGCAGACAGGTAGAGTCATACACATGGAGAGCAAGACAGCAGAGAGATGGAGGTGACAGGCAGTGGCTGGGATCCTTCAGTCTTTCAAATTGTGATGGCATCTGCTGCGGTTATTTCTATAACTTCGCCATTCCAGTGGAAACACATAGAAGCCCCAGGCTAGGGTGATGGGGGTGGAGGAGGAAGGACCCACCAGCTATGTTCTAGAATCGGTACCCAACAGAAGTAATGGGCTGACCCAATGTGCATTGCCTGCAGGATGTGAGCAGATGTGTGAGCTTTCTGCCTGCACGTGTGTGCATATGTATGTGAGTGCGTGTTTGCCTGGAAAGGAAGGGACCCAGCTGAGAAAGCTTTGGGACAAGGGTGGATACATATAGGTCCTTGGCTAAGCATGACACAGCAAGGAATCTTAGAGAACATTCAGAAGCCTGACTGCCTGAGTTTGAATCCCAGCTCTGTCTCCTAAAGCCTGGGTGACTTTCCATGAATTTCTTCCACTCTCTCTGCCTCTCCTTCTCATCTGTGAAATGGGGATGTGTTTACCAATCTCCTACAGTATTTAGGAGAATTAAAGGAGCTAACACATTGTGTTTGTAATAGCCTTAATAGTGCCTAGCATGGAATAAGTGCTGTTTACATGTTTATTAAATAAATGAAATGGATTTGGGATTTACTATTTCATGGATCTTGTATTCATTTCCTAGAGCTCCATAACAAAATACCACCAACTGGATGGCTGGGGGGGCGGAAAAGAAAACAAACGGACTTAGTCTCTCACAGTTCCAAAGGGTAGAAGTCTGAAATCCATATGTCACAGGGTCATTCTCCCTCTGGAACTCTGGGTAGAATCCTTCCTTGCTTCTTCCAAGTTTCTGGTGGCTGCTGGCAATCCTTGGCTTCTAGTTGCCTCACTCCGTTCTCTGCCTCTGTCATCACATGCCTTCTCCCTGTGTGTCTCCATCCAAATTTCCCTTTTCTTATAAGGATACCAGACCAGTTGGAGTAGAGCCCACTCTGATGACTTCATCTTAACTTGATTACATCTTTAAAGACCTCATTTCCAAGTAAGGTCATTCACAGGTACCAAAGGTTAGGACTTTAACATATATTTTAGGGGGACACCCTGCAACCAGTAACAGTCATTTAAATAGCATCTGTTATTGCCTTGGTTCTAAGATGCCAACTACCCCTGTAGAGAAATCAATACCCAGTAAGGGGAAAGGGCATGTCTCTGGTAACAAGAAGATATTTGGACCCCTGAGGCTGGCAGCCAAGTCACCTGCTTCCTGCTCCTCCACTTCCACAGGTGAAGGATGATAGGGACTCCTCACTGATTCAGACCAGCTAAGGAGTGGGTTCTCAAACATCCGGGTCTTTAAACTCCAGCATGCATTAGAACTGCCCGCAGAGATTATTAATCATCCAGAGTTTCTGATTCAGTAGGTCAGGGGTGGGGCCAGGGAAATTGCATTTCTAATATGTTCCCAGGTGAAGCTGATGCTGCTGGTCCAGAGACAACCCTGTTCTACATCAGTGGTGCTCAAGCTCGGTGGCACATTTATAATCACCTGGAGAGCTTCTGAAAACCCACACGCCCAGGCTGCACCCCAGACCAATTAAACTAGAATCTCACCAATAATTTTTGAAGCTCCCCAAACGATTCGTGCAGCCAAGGTCGAGCAGCACTGCTCTAGAATACATCAAAGAACGTTTTTAGAGAAAAGGCATTCTTCAGAGCATCTGCTCTAAAGGATTCATGTTTCATAAACAATGAGGCCATTTAAATTAACATGGCTACTCCTTATCTTTAAAAGATTACCAGAGAGCATGTATTGAGTGCTTACTGTGTACGATTCTCTGGGAAAAATGCTTTGCTAGCCACATACCATTTAATTTTGCAGCCACTTTCTGGGAAAGTACTACTGTTACCTACTTTTCAGACAGGAGGAAACTGACATGCCGACGGATGAGTACTTGTAAGAGCTCACACAGCTAGTCTGAGATGGCGCCAGGTTTTGATGCCAGGCTGTCTGGCACCAAAGCCAGTGTGTTAACTGCTTTGCCATTCTGCCTCCTGATGTAAGAGAAAGTGGTGTGTTCTCCTTTGAATTCTGCACATACCCATATCCTCATTTATACTACCAACTCTAATGTGGTAAAGCCCAGCCTCTGCCTCAGTTACAGTAGTTCTGAGTTAGTGAGGTTTGGATTAATGAGGTTTTGCTGCATTCATAAGGGACTAAAATCATATGTGCCATGGACTGAATTTGCACTTCTAATTTCATTCTGAAAAGAGAGGTGGAGGAATGTTGGAACAGGTGCACTGGCAGGTAGAAAGCAGGGTTTGGGTCCTGTGGCTTCTGCCATTGTGCTGTGTGCCTTGGCTAAGCCCCTCACCTGTCCAGGCCTGCTTCTTCTTGAAGAAATTGAGAGGCTGGTACCGTTCCCTTACAGTTCTGATGCATCACTTTAATTAGAGATCTGATTATGTCAGCACAGAAGCATACTGGCTTCAAAGGGTACAGTGCTGCCTTTTAATAGGAGTAGAGTCTCAGCTCTGTATTTTCTTTGTCTACCTCCTATGAGCTGAGGATTTCTCTCTGGCTCCAGTGTTCTATCTAATCTTTGTGGCTTCCCAGGAAACTGTCTAGAGATACCAACAGAGGATGAGCCCTATGTGGAAAAGAAAGAGTGCCTTAACCATGCCTCGCCAGGAGCATGGGCATAGCTCTTCACATTTAGGGAAAAATCCTAGGTGGAGGCCCCAACACTCTCCCCCCATTGGCTGGAGCCTCCTGTTCCCAGCCCAGAAAAGATTCAAGGGTTTTTCAGGATCCAGATGGTCAATTCCCTACCACCTCTATTCCAAGTGGCTTCTCAGTCTCTACTGGAACTTTGCCAATGAGGGGCTATGCGTTACTTCCAAAAGCCCAAACAGGGCAAGGGTCATGCCTGGCTTTTTACATCATGATCTCTTTCTAACAGCCACTGGCACAAAGTAAGGGCTCATTAAATATTTTTCCAACAAATTAATGTGCACAGAGGAAGAAACTACTAACTTTGGGAAGGAGAAGAGTAGGGGACATTTGAGTTGGGACTTAAAAGGTGTAGAGAAGGTTACCAAAGAATTAAAAATGGGAAGGACAGTCAGGCATTAGGTGCTTCCAAAAGAGACCCAAGCAATTGTACTTTGTTCTTTCTTCCTTGTTTCAAGCCAACCTGGTTCTAATTCTGCCCCTGGGGCCACAACAGAGCCAGACAGTCAGATGTGTGAAGAGGGCATTCCTGAATATACCTTCTCCTTGAAAAATAATCCCCATTGTTTCAGACATTTCTTCTCTCAGAGCATGATTTCAGAACCCTTCACAGCCTCGCATTCCTCTCCCTTGAGTCATTCCACCTGCCACTACCCCTTATAAAGAGCGGTGCTCAGAATAAATCATAGGACTCACGGTCCATCATGGGCACATCCCCTGCCACCTACCCTCACTCAGCTAACAAGCAAAGGTCAGAAAGACCTCAGAGTGATCTGTTAGAAGAAAGAATGCCAAGAGCTATGGTCACATCACATTGTCCCCGCCTGTCAGAAACAGTAAACTTCGGATTGCTATGTCTTAAAATGTTCTTTGGCTCTAGAAATGTCCCTGCAGAGGAATAGATAGGCTTATGAGTGCTCTCTTTTTACCAGCTTCTGGTACCCCCTACTGGTGAAATTGTGTGACCCAGTTGGCAAGAATCTCAACAACTAGAGAAAAAAATTCCAAGTTTCATAAGTCACAAGTACTTGAATCTTGAAGGATCTGAAGATTCCATAAGTTATGTGACTCTCCCATGTATCATGTAACTATTTTATGTGATTAAAAAAAAACATTTTATAGCTATGGCTATACTGTGGGCTTTGAGGGGAAAAAATCTGACTTCTGTGAGCATTCCATTAATTCTGCAAACATCCCAAGAATTCTGTGACAACTACCGGAAGAAAATGCTAAGTTGTCAGCCAGAAATATTCATAAGTAGAAATATTTCAGGTCACAAACTAATTTTGTGCAAGTTTTTCTTCCTCTTTCCTTGTATGTATCTTTTTTTAAAGTGGTTATAATTTGCAGTCGGAGTAGGATGGCAATCTCTTCTGCACTTCAAATTGTAGACTTTTAAATATAAATTTGTACAACAAATTTATTGAGCACTGGCTGTGTGCCAGACACTCAGCAAGAAATCAGAGTAGGTGTGAGAAGTCGAAAACCCTTCACCCAAGAGGCTCTTGCCCTGGTGGGTGGGAGAGTTGGATCCCTGCAATTCAACTAGACAGGTGCTTAGCTGGCATGGCAATGAGGCCTTCCTTGATCTGAGAAGGTTCAGACCAACCATTGGTGTTTCTTAGCTCCATGCATTTCTTCTCTCTGGCTTTCATCACTTTCGTGATTTTATAGCTGTGTCTGTATTTATCTGTTTAGCACCTGTCTTTGCCGTTAGTCTCCGTGCTCTGTGAAGGTCAGGGTCATGTCTGGCTTTTGTCACTGTGATCTTACCTCTAGCAGAAGCCGGTACATGTAGGTGCTCAATAAATATTTGTTCAGTGAATGAGTCAACCAAGAAGAGAAAATCACAAATCTATGTAGAGGAGCAAGAGAAACCTTCAAGGAGATGTGACATTTGAATGACACTGAGCCTTGAAGGATGGAGAGGAGGGGCCAGTGGAGAAGAATGGGGACATATGAAGGAATGTATAGTATTGAGGAATGGTTGGGGGGTGAAGATGAGGTGGCTGGTGTTCCCTAAGAGAAGGTGTGTATGGAAGATAAGGCTGAGTTGAAGCCTAGAGCCATAGCCTACAGGTCTTTCATGCCCTACTCATAGGCTTGGATTTCCCCCCTTCTCTTAAGGAAAAACAGGGAGGGGGGGTCTGAGTTAACTCGATGGCTATAGGAATAAAATGATTTTTCCTGTTTTACCAAGATGGTTTTTTAATTCTTAAATTTTGAATTCTGATAGAATATAGATCCCAAAACTATAGTTTTATGTTTTCTTTCTTTCCACATCCCTTCCTTCTATTTCTACTTTGTAGCTGTGTTTTCCAGCTGCTAAAACACCTGTCTGTACATTTTTAAATTATTATATAGCCTCATCATCGTGAACACATAGTGTCAACCATGGGCTAAATACTAAGGATACCATACTCCTGAGTTTTTACAACTCAGTTGGTTGTCGAGTTTTTAAATACCTATGTTTCATGGAAGTTCAATTTTTCATTTTTCATCCAGGTTTTCAGAGCTACCCAAACATTTCTATAAAAGGCCATTTTTCACAGATGCAGCAAGGCCTTTTATTATTATTATTATTATTCCTTTGGAAATGAATGACTTGTGCCCAAGACAACTCTCTCCATATTATTTTACCCCTAATGGAATGGGATTGGTTGGGAGTTATGCCCCTACGGAAATATCAAAGCCTCTTATACACACTCACTTATAGTTTTAAAGTTAACTTTCTTATTGGATTTCCTTTTATTTCCTGCCAGGGCAATGTGAGCAGAGCTTAGATAGAGGCAAAGGATCTGCTGTATATCTTTTCAAATTTATGATTAAGAAGGTCACATATACATTTTTAAACACACTCCTTTTTGATAATAAATGAAGAATAAAATTTCAAAATGTCATCAGCAGTAGACCCACTCATTTTTCCTTCGTTGGCACTCCCCCTGGCCCCTGTCTGACTGCCAACACTGATCCAGTACTTCCTTTCTGGTTGTTTTTCTGTCTACCAGGAATAGTTTGACTCCTGGAACAGAATGCCTGTGGCTAGAGCATTATATACAAAAGACGCATTCCTATTCCTGAGAACCCCTCTTTTCTCAAGCCAATGGGGGAAAAACCGAAAAGAAAGGAAAAAAGGGAGGGAGGGAGAGAAGAAAGGAAGGAAGGAAAGAGGGAAAGAAAGGAAGGAAAATAAAGGGAAGGAAGGGAGGGAATGAAAGGGAAGGGAAGGAGAGGAGGAGAGGAGGGAAGGAGGAAAGACGGGAGGGAAGGAAGGGAGGGAGGGAGGGGACGTGGGTTCCATTTTAGGATGCATTTGTCTTCAAATTGTGGCCAAAATGGGGGAGATAAAATTCTCTTCTTGGCGGGGGTTTCCTGGATCCAGATTCCTTTGCCTCGTTCTCCACTGAGCTCTCTGCTTCCAGAGCTAGCGCTACCTGGACTCCATGCCTCTGGCTTCCAGTTGGGTTGAGCAAATGAGACCCACTGTTCATTGGTCAGGGGGAGAGAAGAGGATGTAGCCAGGGTGTTGATGCCTCTTGTTCCTGCCATGTGAGGATCAACTGAGTTCCTCGAGAGAAGGCTGCTGCTTCTGAGCTGGTGGTCTTATCTTCACAACTCTCTCCTTCAGGGTGCCAGTGACTGCTTCCTCTGCTTGTCCCTCTGGACACGTGGGTGGCCAACAACTCACCTGTCACTATGGTGGACCTTAGGTTCCCCTTCACCCTTCTTACTTTTGTCAGTAGTCCTTTTGCACATAAAGTCTCCCCAAATCATTCTCACTTGAGTATGCCATCTGTCATTCTTCCGTGCAGTCCACATCTAGATCCAGGGATCCATGGGAAGGGTGTTACTCCCCATACTGTCAAACTAGAATTCATCCTAGATGAACTCCCCTAAAATACTTCTGTGTCTAGGTTTTATCTTTTCATTTCATACCTCCTCTGATAGGGAGATCATTCCTCTTGAAATTGCATATTTCATGACCAGGCAGGCTCAATTTTGGAAAAATTTTTCCTGAATTTGACTCCTCTGGGAGATCTGTTGTTTCCATGTTGATATAGGAGTGATTAAGATTGAAGTTGAAACCAAGTCCTATGGAAAATGGAGCAAGAGACCTGGGATAATTTACCCCCAAGATATTTAATGTGTCCATCGCTTTCCTTATCACAGGAACATAATAGCTATATTTAGAATTGGAAATGTGGGGAAATCTCAGAGGGACTGCATTGGCTTTTTAGAAATGTTTGAAAAACTGTCATATGCAAGAGGGGTTAGTAATATTTTTGTACTTCTAATGATCTAAGAACAACCGGTTAAGATTTAAGAGAAGTAGGTTTCAAATCCATATGAAGGACTTTTTAAACCTTCAGCTGCCTGGGGAGGCGTCCAAATCTCTACCACTTGATATCCAGAGATTTCACAGTGGGTCTCTTGAAGGGGGATTTGGACATTAGAATGTGGTTGGACCAGCAGGGATGATATAAAAACAAGGATGCAGCTGTCATGTGTTGAATGTTACTGTGTGCCAGGTGCTGTATTCCATGTGTTTCACATATGATCTCAGTTAATCATCACAGCCCTAGGAGCTTGGTCCCATTGTTGACTGATGTACTCAGAGGACGAGTTCAGAACTTAAAGAGGTTAAAGAACGGGCCCTGCATCATGCAGCTGGCAGGTGGCAGAGATAGTATATGAACCCAGGTCTTCCTGATGCCAAAACCAATGGTTTTAACATCCAGTAGATGGTGTCATAATGACCTTGGGAACTAGGTGGCCATGCACAGGCCTAACCCTGTCCTACCTCCATGAGCTGGGGCCTCTGCATGCTTTTATCCGCTCTCAAAATGATTCTAATTTCCATCACAGTTTGGAAATCACTGATTTAAACTAGTATTATTATAAATGCCCATCTGGTTCTGAAGGTCTTTCATTCCTATGAATGATCGTCAGGCATCAAGTTCAGCTTTAAATTTTCTCCTTTCGAGCTACAGGACTAACTAACCCTCACCCTCACCCTCACCCTTCACCAACCACAAGTCTCTACTTCAGTTGTCCATTGTTTGGCGTGTTATTTTATTACCTTAGTCCCTGAGAAAGGTCAGACTCCATTTTGAATCTCATTCAGAGCCATGAGAACAGAAAGGGCCAATCAGCTTCTTCCCTACTTCAAAAGGAGAGCAAGGAATCATCATGTAAGTCTCATTGATTTCCGATTTTAAGCTCAAGTAAAGAACATACCTATTGTTGGAGATGATCCAGAATAAGCCTCATATTTCCGAGTAAATGAAAGCCATTAATGGTTTCAGGAGGATTTAGGCTTATTCCACCTTGACATTGGAGGACCCATCTTGACTCTCTCTGTTCCTGGAGAATGAACCAGGTTTGGGGGTTGAGGATGATGGGTAGGGTGGAAGAACAATCTGATCTTTCCAATGCTTTAATGCAGCTGGAACCATCTGACTGTGATTTTTTCCCCTTGCACATGTCCCAAAGGAAGCTGGCCAAGAAGCAGAAGGAGACACAGAGTGGAGCCCAGAGGGAGATGGGGCCTGTGGCCTCAGCCGACAAACCCACCACCAAGCTCAGCGCCAGTCACAACGATGAAGGCTTCTCCTCTAGCTCTCAAGATGTTAATGGATTCAGTAAGTTGACCCAGCTAAGGGGAAGGGAACATCCATGGTTCAGCTTGACCCTGGTACCTCTGCTGTGGACCCCTCACAGTGGTCAGATGCTGAAGGGTATGGGTTCGGGATGCTTCCTTGGATGTTCCAAGGATGAATGTTCTCCCTGGCAAGGACTTGGGGCAGCCCATCTTGAGGGAAAAGGAGGTTTTAAGAATATTCCCCCAAAGCAAATGGAAATGGGGCAAGCCATCTTAACTGCTTGTGGAAATAAATAGATACAGGTTAAAACTAATAGTAGTTTAAAAAAAAAAAAAGAGGACATAGTTATGCCCATAAGGAGAAAAACATGCCGCATTGAAATGAGTGTCTTACAGTTTTCAAAACAGTGTTTCATATAAACCATGTTAGGTAGGTGTGCCACTAATTGCCATCTCTGTTTTGAGTGCTTAGGAAACTGAGGCTCAGAAAAGCAACTTCTGCAATGTCCCAAGGCTGATGAGTATACCTATCCAAACCTGGAACCCATGTCTCCCAAGCCTGGCCAGGTCCAAATTATAGCCAGTGTTCCAAGGGGCCTTTAGTCAAGAGCACCTGAGCCCTCATGCAGAATTGATACAGGGTCCCAAGCCTATAGAAGTGGCTAAGATTTCAGAGTTAAATCTTATCCAAAGGAAAATCTCAAGACTGGTAACCTAAAACTAACTTTTGTTCTCATCTCTCTTTAAGACAATTATTTTTCCTAGATTTAATAGAAATGCTAGATTCCCCAGCCTCTGCTCCAGATTAGGGAATTCAGGAAATCTAAAGGAATGTGAGCGTAGACAAATGAATGTCCTCCACACAGTGTGTGGCAAATGGAAGAAACCATAATTTGTAAAAATCACTTAGATATGATCAGTTGGGGGGGGGGGTTCTATGAGAAAATGAAGAAAGAAAGGAAACAAATATTTATAGACCATCTTCGTCCTCACCATGGCCCCGTGAGATACTGCATATGATTGTTCCCATTTTATAGGTAAGGTAGCCAAGGTTCAGTGCATGCGGCTGACCTTCTCAGAGTTACATAGCTAATTCCTGATGGATCCATGTTCTGAGGGTAACTTAGACCCATGATTGCTCATCTTAAGTATAGCACAGAACTCCTCTGAGAAAGTTTTCATAATACACATATGTAGGCCCTACACCTTACTGACTAAATCACAATCTCCTGAGGGAAGAGAGGTAGGGAGATGAGGGGAGGGGTAAGGCGGGATGTGGGTTTTGTAAAAGCCACTTAGATGGTTCTTATAGGCACGCTGATTAAGAACACTGAACTTTGAGGGAAGCAATAGCCATTTTCAAATATTGACATGCCGCCTTGGGAAGGAGATTAGTTTTAAAGCTATAAAAAGGTTGAGAAAATAGTAAAATGAATATTCCTTTACCTTGTACCTAGACTCACCAATTATTCATATTTGCAATATTTGTACACACACACTCTCTCACTCCATACTATATATTATATATGTATACATATATAAAAATATCCTGTATATATATACTTATATAAGATTATATAAAAATTTTATAAAATTTTCAGAACCATTTAGAAGTAGGTTGCAGACATCATGACACTCTACTTGCAGAGAATTCCTAAGAACTAGGAAAACTCTTCAATGTAACCACTATAAAATTATCTGACCCAAGAAATGTAACCTTATTTCAGTATGGAATATACCAGCATATAGTTAAATTTCCTCAGTGGTCCTAAAATATTTATTGTTGTTGTTGTTGTTGCTGCTGATTTAATCCAGGGTCCACTCAGGTACTCACATTATACTTGGTCATCATGTCTCTCCATCACTTTTCATCTAGAACAGCCAGCCCTCCCTCCTTTTTTTTTCTTTCAGGGCATCGACACATTTTAAGTCTCAGCCAGTTGTCTCCTAGAATGTGGCACAATCCAGATTTATCTGATTTTCTTCACCATGATTGCACTCAGGTTAACATGTTGCCAAAAATTCAACATAGGTGGCATCATGTCCTTCCCTTTGCATCATCTCAACAGACAAATGCTATCACTTTGCCCGTTATTGGCAATGCTAAGTCTGCACACTTCTTAAGATTGTGTAATGGCTTTAAAGACAAAGTCTAACAGTGCATACTGATTATTTCATGAGCAAATATTTAACTTGCATTTTCCTCAGAGAGCAGAGCAAGTGTGCAGTCTGCCTACCCACGAAGCCAGCTCTTTTTCCTTTCTCAACCCAGATGAATCGCTGGGATTCATACATTCCCTTGGGCCCAGAAAAAGGCGATAGTGACATAGGCAGCCAGGAGAGGCAGAAAAAGGGTTGACAAGGAAATGGACTTGGTGTGTCCTGAAAGAAAGGCCCATCTGAAGATCCCTGAGACTCTCTATCTATATTCATCTGTCACTGATTCTCCTGCTTTCCCTGGGAGAAAGGAGGTTCAATAACAAGTCTAGCTGATAGACAATCCTGGCCAAGTGATACCCATTCACCCCAAACCTTTCCTATATAGGCCAGATTCTTGTGCACACCTTTTTCCATGTGTAAAATGCCTGGGAAGGCTGAATGTCAAAATGGAAAGACTTCTGGGAAGTCTGAGTGCCAAAACTATTATAGTCAAAGATACATGACCTCGAAATTATAGGTATTTGATCTTAAGTTTTCTGATCACAAGTGGAAACCTGGGTAACAGTGATTTCTTGGATTTCAAGGGAAAACATCACTGTATTCCCCAGAGCTAAAACTTAAACTCTTAAGAGGAAAGCATCCAAGACCAAGGTAGATTAGCCAGCCAAAAAGGAGAAATCCTATCTAGTAGAATCTAATCAGACATTTTCAAGTCTAGAGACAATATTTCCAAATGATTGATATGTGTGTTTGTTTTATATGCATACACACACAGATACACACACACATACCTTTTAATGGCGTTGCTTTTAAAAAAAGACATTGAAATTGAAAAAAAGTTCAGTTGACAGTATACTCAATTATTAAGAAATTTTGCATTTGTTTGAGTCACTGAATATCTTAGTACTCTATCTATGCATCTGGTGTCCTCAGGCTATAGCCACAAACACGCTCTGGGGATTCTTTTTAATACCCTGGAATGCATCAGGTACCTTTAAAATGCCCTGTGGAACCGCTGGGATGAGATTTGAGGGGAAAAAAATGTAAGTAATGCTTACACTAGAGATGTAGAAATTGCTTCTGAAATCACCCTGATGTATGTAAAATTGAATCTATTTTCTTGGCATTAGGGAAGTGACTGTCTGGCTTCTGCAGCGGCTTTAGGAGGCCCTGAGATTATTTGCAAATGTTAAGGAAGCAGGAGAAAGACAGAGTACAAGAATAGATGTCACATCAGAAAAGATTACAGAAGAATGTGCCCTGAGCAATTATTTCATTATTGAACAGGTGGGCTCCTGCCTGATTCAAATTCTGCATCTCCCTGCATAGGTTGATTTTCAGGGGTTTTCTATTCCAAATAACTGTTGCTGTTCCACAGCATCCATTCTATCAAGCTTCCAGATTTTGTATAGGAGCAATGACCTCTGGGAAGCAAGGGTGATGGGGCCCTTGCCATTGTCAGGTGTGGGCCTTTGCTTTGGGGTGCTTCAGCATTCTTGAAAAAGGAGTGCATGTCACATTTAAAGGACAAACAATGTGCATTGTTTTCAGTTTAAAGAAATGGCTGGCTTTTATTAAGTAATCTCATTTTGATCTTATTGCCCTGTGTAGCTGATTGTTATTTATTTACTTATTTTTTTTTTTTTAAGATCTTTCACTCACTGGGATAATTTTTCCAAGTCTTTCTTCTGGTGCTATCTTTTTACACCCATGCTTAAATCTTTTTCTTTATATCTGTTGTTCATGGTATCATCTTCTCTGTGTTCATTTTCAGTCCAAATCAAAGTGCTTCAAAACAAATCCCTGTTGAATTTCTGTGCTAGTGATGCCTGCTGGCAGGCCAGGTCCAAGGACCAGAGGGGTTCCTGCGGGACCAGCCAAGAAGGTCCCTGGCTGTGCGCAGGATAGAAATCAAACACGGGCCAGCAGGAGGACAGGCCAGCAGGAGGTGAAAGCAGAGTTTATCGAACATGTAAAGAAAGTGCCGAGTATCCGGGAGACTCAGCAAAGGAGTCTCATCTTTATTCGGGGCCTGGAGCTTTTTTATTGACAATTATAGTCTGGTGTATGTGTCCCCTTGGGCATCCAGGAACTGGTTGGAACAAAGCCAGGGGCCCAGCTGTTATTACTTGGAGGGGGTGGGTACTGGCATGGAGACGTCTAGTGCTGGTGGTCTGGTCATTCTCTGTTCTAAGGAAACCAATAACCCCTTGTCCCTTACAAGGAAGACATACACTGTTTGCATTGTGAGGCGTGTGTAGAGTGGGGTGCAGGTCCTAGCAAAGGGTAAAAACAGGTTTTTGTGGAGTCCTTCAGTCTCCCTGTCTCAGTGTGGAGCTCAGTTGTCTAGGCTTCCCATGCTGGCATCTGACAGACTCACTTGCCCACTGGGTGCTGTTGGTAAACTCTGTCTTCATTGTTTTGCTTCCATTGTACTGAAAGGCTGCATATCTGGTGGGTGTGAAGGCAGTTGGTTTCTAAGCAGCATCAGAGGCTGGGCCATCAAGCTCTCTGCTCTCTGCTAAGTAAGGATATAGGCATGGTTGAGGCCCTGGAGGTGAGATTCAGTGGCCACTTGCCCAGCACTTGGTACATGCCAGTCCCTGTGCCATGAGTCCTGAGCACAGTTTGGGGAGGGGAATAATTATACTGATGAATAAAAATGGGCATTGTCTTGCATATAATGTGTTTCTACTGAGTTTTTCATAGTTTACAAAAGTCCTTTTGCAGAATATTGGAGCCATAGATCCTTATTCCTGCACCAAAAGAAAGCTTGTATGTTTATTATCACTCCCATCCTACAGATGAGGAAACTGAGGTTCAGAGAGACCCTATGCCCCAAATCATACAACCATTTGCAGAGTTAAGGGTCTATTTCTTCTGACATCAGTTTGCTTCTATCCATCTAGCTCTGCATAGAATTTGGGAACATATTCAATAATAGTACCTACAGCAAAACAATAATAAGAGAAATAAATAATCAAGATGTCAGGAACACATAAATGAAGACAAGAAGGTCAAGACCAGGTTGTATTAGAATGTAATTTATTATATTAAAAAACAATCTAAATATGTAGACTGGTAACTTTCATATTCCAGTTTGGCTCTGAGCTTTCTAGTAGCAAAAGCCCAAATAGGAAGGTAACTTTCATTGGCACCCATTACATATTAGGCCACATGCTCTATATAAATCCCACTCTTAAGCCTCCTAGGAACCCAACAAATTAGATATTATTCCCACTTCATAAACGGGGGAACTGAATTTCAGAGAACCAAAATAAGTAAGCCCAACATCACATGCGCACAGAGTGGGGATGGGATTGGAAGCCAAATAGGGTTATCTGACCCCAGAACCAGTGTCCCTTGTCCTGTACCGTGAATGGTAGCCCACACTCAGCAGCCTAAATGGTGGCCACTCATGGCCAGGAGAGAGGGAGAACACCACTCCTCTCCTGATGGCCAGCCAGCTCTTCTCCCATGTGGGCAGAAGCTGCTACCGTAGCCATTTCCCACATGGAGGCCTGTCCCAGGCCTGGGCACTGGCAGGGAGCCCATCAGATTCCCACAAGCTGCCAGGCTCTGTGATAAGCACACTCAGATACGCATCTTCATCGGTCCTCACAGAACCCTGTATAGTGGTATGTTTATTACTAAACCCATTTTACAGTTGAGGAACCTGGTGTTCTGAGATATTGCAAGATCTTCCTCAAGTCACGTGATGAGTAGATAGTGAGGTCTGGACTCCAAACCAGATGTTCTCCTTTCAGAACCGAACGTCTTTGTCTTTCCTGTAACCTTTAGCTTTCTGCCCACCACAAAGCTAGGTGAAGGAGAGAAAGGAGATTAAGGGGAATAGCCAATCCTGCTGGCAGGACAGTGCCTCCTCTTAGTTCTGTCTAACTTGACAGAATGAAGTCTGTCTGCTTGAGAGCCTGAAGCTCCTCCCGCAGGAAGACAGCTGTCGGGTCGATGCTCTAACAGGAGATGGGACTGTAGACCAGATGGCCCCATCTTCAGGCATCCCTGATCTGGACCAAGCCCTAGATAAAAGGGATGACCCCAGACACAGAGAGCTCACAGATGGGGAGGGGGACAAGTAGTCCAACAACAAGCATCTTTTCACAGCCCTATAGGGGCTACAGGAGCAGCCTGCCTGCAAAAAGAGCCACAAGATTCTTCCCCTGACTTTGTACCTCCAGTGCAACCAAAAATATATTCAGTAGCCTCAGAGCTTGCGGTAGCCTCAGAGATGTTTGCTGCTGCTGAAGAGGGTTGGTCCTGAAACCTGATTCCTTTCTGATCTCCACCCCACAGAGCTCCTAAAAGGGTGTCCTCACAGGTATGTCAGGGAATGTCCAAGCTTGGTATCCTGCAGGATGGTTTGGCAGAGATGGGGCAGGCAGAGGGAACCACCAGGCAAAATTTTAACCTGATGATTTTAGGAACATATTATGTAAATTAAGAAATTCAAATGGGGAACACAGTGCTTGACTTTAAAAATTTAATGGCTGAGGTTGCTGTAAACTCCTTCAGGAAGATTCCCGCACCCTGTCAGGAGGATGTTGAGCCAGCTGGAGAAATGGGTCTCTGGGAAAATTGGTTGGGCTCTGTCATTCCCTGGGGAAACTATGCCCCTGATGATGTGTGATGTTAAGGATTGCTAATGATGCCTCGCCTTTGTTTGGTACCTGCTGGGGCAGTCATTTTGCTAGATGCTGTTCACATATTATCTCTAATTCTCAAAGCATTGCAACCAGGTAGGAATTATTATCCTGATGTCATAAATGAGGAAACCTAAACTCAATAAAATTAAATACATTTCTGCTGTCCTGTCTTTGCAGTATTCCAACTTGACCTTCCTTTCTTTTGCTTAAAACCCTTCAGTGGCTCCTTGTAGCCCATGAAGGAAAGGCTAAAATCCTAAGCTGACCAGAATGTACCCTGACCACTGCCCAGCTCTCTGGCCCATTTGATACCCACTGAGCATTTGTTTAAATGTATGAATGAAAGAACCAATGATGAGCTGGAATTCAATGAAGATCTGCTAGCTCCATGCCCATATCTGGTCCCAACTCCTCTGGTAGTGAATTCTCTCTCCTTTTGAGCTGCAGTCTGCTTTACGTAACTTCCATCCATTTATTCCAGTTTTTGCATACAAGTGTATTGGTCAAGTGTATTGATGGCCCTTGGCTGCCCTCTGATGTCACATAAAGTAGGAAAGTCGGTCTTTCTCTTCCTACAGTACCCACCCCCCCATCCCTTGCTGTTGGACTTCAGCCATGTGTGTGCCCTGAAGGTCGTTCCTTCAGGCTGAGCAGCGCACATCAGCCATCAGCCTTCTTCAGGATACATTTCTGTTTTCCAGTCAGCTCAAAGTCTCAGTTGGCACCTCTGTCTCCATTTGGTCCATGTTCATGGAGTGCATGGTCTCCAAGATGAATGTGACTCTGCATTAGGTTGAATCGCTGGAAGTTTAGAGAGCCACTATCACCCTCACTCTAGATTCTAATCCTGGGTTCAGAGTACACTGCTCATGTATGAATGAACCCCCAAATATCCATCACATATCTGCCTAATGCAGAGCTCAGGGTTCCAACTAAAACTTTCTCATTCAGCCCAAGTAAAGATGATTTGGGGGGCCCAAGTGAAGGACTTTATATATCATCTGTGCTGTCTTTGTGTTAGATTTGACCCTGTTATCTCAGCGTACTGAGATTATTTTTGATTTCTGTTGTGTCAGCCAATGAGCTCACTTAATCCTTCCAGTTTGGAGCCTCAAAATGTAATAATTACTAGATTATTACTATTCATAATACCAGCTATCCTCTGTTGCTCATTATGTGCCTATTTCCATCTGAAATTATATGCATTTATATGCATTATCTTATCTCATTGGTATGTTGGGAGGATTAAATAAGTGTTACAATTGTCCCTGGTGATTTACAAGTGAGGAAACTGAGGTTTAAACAGTAATGAACTTGGGGCGCCTGGGTGGCGCAGTCGGTTAAGCGTCCGACTTCAGCCAGGTCACGATCTCGCGGTCCGTGAGTTCGAGCCCCGCGTCAGGCTCTGGGCTGATGGCTCGGAGCCTGGAGCCTGTTTCCGATTCTGTGTCTCCCTCTCTCTCTGCCCCTCCCCCGTTCATGCTCTGTCTCTCTCTGTCTCAAAAATAAATAAACGTTAAAAAAAAATTTAAAAAAAAAAAAAAAAACAGTAATGAACTTGCCTAAGGCTCATAGCGTTAAGTAGCAGAGCTGGAACTGAACCCTGGATCTGACACACCAAAGCCTTCAGCCAAGACAACTCCATTAAACCACGGGGGTTATTATTCCCATTTTATAAAGAAGGAAACTGAAGTCCACAGGTACTGAGTAGTGAGTCATTTGCTCAAAGCAGTGGTTTTCAGAGTGTGGTCCTGTAATAAGAAGCATCAGCATCACCTGGGAATTCTTTGGAAGGAATTTCTTGGGCCCCACCCCAGACCTAAGGAACCCAAAGTTCTCAAGGTTTCTAACAAAGGTTTCAGGTGATGCTGATGCATGTTTGAGTTTGAATCACTGGCTTCAGCTAAATCCCAGGACTGTCAGACTCCAAAGCCTTTGCTCTTTACATGCTAAGTTGTCTCTGATAATGGTAGAGTTACAGCACCCTGGGAGATAAAGGCTAATACCCCCTTTCTCGGGGTGGAGGCACCAAGAAGGCATTGCCCTTTGGAGGTACTGGACCTTAAGGTTGCTAAAACCCATTATAGCTTTGAGGATCCCCAAGCCTAGGATTCTTTCTCAACTATCTCCGGAGCTTTCGCTCCTTTTATCTGAATAGCAAACAACCTAACAGAATTGAAGGAGTGGAAATTTACAAGAAAAAGCAATCATGAGTCACACAGTGAAACCAAGACCTCAACAGAATATCATGAAGAGAAAAAAAAATGCACAAAATTCTGTTTGCAGGGACAATTATATTTTCTCATTCCTCCAAGATTAAATTGAATCTAGAAGAAGAATTGAATGTTACAAGCTTGCCACCTCTAGTTTTATTGAATATTTTACAGAGATTATTGAATATTTTGTAATCATCCACTTGGCTGACAGATTAAAGGACACACTTGATTCCTGGCAATCCAAAGTTGAATGGAATTATTTATTCTCTGGAAGTGCAAAATAGAAATTTAAGTGGCTTTGAAAAAGTAGACAAACTGTCTATCACAAACACTGAGGTAAATTAACACAAGTTTCAGAGAAAGATATTAGACTCAAAAAGGGACATGATAGACCATCAAAACTAAACATTACCTTAGACACCACCTGATCCAACCTTCCCATCTTAAAGAAGAAGAGTTGAGTCCTAGAGAGTTTCCTGAAGGTCACTCATTGAGTCACTAGCAGAAGAATCCGGGCTAGTATTGGGGGCTGTAACCACTCTAGTTCTTGTCCCCCAGTCTCCTTCAGATGAATGAAATATGGTCAGTAATGATTTATCTTCTCTAGAACCCCAATCCAATTTCTTCACAAATAAAATCTTCTCAAATTGAATTATATTTTTCATCTCCTGGTTATGGGAGCCAAGGTTTTCCTTTAAATATTCATTGAATACCAACTATATGCCAAGCAGTGTAGGGGTTGTGAAGATAAATAAGGCATGGTCTTTGCCTTCAAGGATATTATTGTCCTCCAAGAAGAGACTTGTAAGTGGATTAGTTTCAATAAATGTGATAAGTGATGAAGAAAAGGTGTGTATAGTGCCCTAGGAACACTGATCATAGGATTGACAAGTGATTGATTCTACATCAGATGATACTACATGAGAGAATGGATTTTGACTTGAAGGAGGTGCAAGAGGAGGATTGTCCCTGATGGAAGGGATGAAGACTTGGACAAGGGTCATGGTAGGCTTAGAAAAGGGGGCTTGGAGTACAAGGTGTTCTGTTGAGAGGATACGGCCAGAGATATGGCTGGAATAGTAGCTGGAGCCTGCCCGAGAAGAGTCACATTTGTAGCCTACTTAAATTCACTTTCCAGGAAAGGCTACCTGTTTGGAAAATAGAATGATCCTAGTTGAAGTTGCCTCTGCATGTTATTGGAACCTGGCCTCATATTCCCTTTGATTTGTATAGATTTCACTTTCCGTTGTAGTTAAGTAGGGATGGCATTGTATCAGCCACAGACTTTTACTTTCATTATGAGCTGGCCCAGGCATTCCTTCTCAAAGAGATCTCAGTAAAGCTACAAAGCTAAATTTGCTTTTGACAATTTATGCTAGGTCACTACATCTTGAGAAGAAAATAGATTCTGCTCTGTACCTCACAAGCAGTCCTGAATCACAACAGGGCACTTAGAAAGTGCTTGTTAAAGTAATCAGGGATAAAGAAGTGAAGTTGAACATGTAAATATGTAGTTGCTAGGTAGCAGAATAAACCAAACTTAGAGACCAGGTTTTTTGTTTTTTTGTTTTCCCTCAGCTCAGTGCTACAGCCTTGATGAGTTGAAAGCATAAATAGTAATTCTCCTCACTAAAATTTTATGTGTAATTACTGGACAAAGCACTTTACATGCATCATTTCATATTCTCAACAACTCTGTGAGGCATATTAGGGAAACTAAGACTCAGAATTTAGGTAACTTGCTCAAGGACACCCAGCTACCAAGAAATCAAATCTGGGTTTGAACCTGGGTTTATATGATTGACCTATCAGCAGCCCATCTTTCTTGAAACACTTTTCTTCACTTGACTTTTCCTTTTCTGGTTTTCCTCCTTCCTCCCCAGCCATTTCTTCTCATTCTTCATTATCCATCAATCGTCTTATCCCCAACCTCTAACCACTGAAGCATCCCAGGGCTTAGTCCAGAATCATCTCTTTTCTGCTCATACTCAGTATAAGTGGGTGGTGATGACATTAAATGAGATCATGAGCACAGGAAGAGGCCAGATTTGGAGCAGAAGAGGGGTAGTTTACACATCTTGACAGGTTAGGTTGGAGATATTATTGAGTCATTGAAGGGGTGTCAAGTAGGTAGTTGGATCTGTGGGCCTGGAGCTCAGCAAAGGAGCGCAGCCTGGAGATATAAATGTTTGCTACCTTGTGTACACAAGGTGATTGAAGACTTTGCCATGAATAAGGAAACTGAGGCCCATTGAGATGAAACACATTGCCTTGGGTCACTTAGCAAGTTAATGGAAGAGCCAGAATGTTGAACCAGGACTTATACATCAGGAGTGCCTATAGAAAAGCAGTTAAAGCTGAGAGCAAAACACAGGACTCTAAAAGGGACTGTGTGAATGTGATCCAAGAACAGAACCTTCTGGTCATCCATCTGGGTTCTGAGATAGAACTCAAAGTGTGTGAAGAAGTTAATGTGTTAGGTGGTCTCATGACTGTCTACTCAGCCTGGATATGATAGAGTCTCAGTATTCAAAGCAAAATTTTCTGATTTGAAGTAGAAATTTTGAAGAACCTGAAGTCTGATTTATATGTTAATGGGTTAGGAGTGGATCTATATATCTTGGGAAGTCCATGAAGGAGTAGTCATAGGGTTGGCTCCATCACACAGTTTGAGGAGCCCATGTAAAATTTTTGCCCACAGAGGTGGGCAGCAGGTATGAGGTGAAGATAGGACGTAGAGATTTGCCAAGAGGAGATCTTTAAGAGGTAGCATTTGAGGAAGTGGAAGAAAAGATCAGAAGGCCACAGACAGGCAAAATCCCTCTGTCCCCAGCATTACCACCCTCCTTATTCTCTGGGTCGTGCCCCACGTATTTCTGGAGGAGGGTGTCATGAGGTTTAGTTACTTAGGCTGCCTTTCACTGAGATGCTCTTGACTCAGCTGTGAGAACTATCCACACCACATCTAATACATCTGTAACCCGTACCTACATCTACAGCAGACAGATTTCAAATGAGGAGATCCCCCAATCAGAATATGAAGTGTTGGTGACATAAACAAGAAAAAGGCAATTCCTCCCTTAAAAAGCCTGTGATGTGATAGGGAACGCAGACAATGGTGATCTGGAATGATTCCTCCAGTAGAGATAGGTGTGGGAAGCTGCAAGGAGAGTGGTGTCTGGTGGAGAGAAGTTATCCTGGCCCATTAACCATGTGCTTCATTTCTCTTCAAGTGATTTACTTTTCACCTCACCAACCATGTGAGTTGACTTCCTAATTATGTGGAGGCTGGAAATGAAAATAAAATTTCATGTCCTTAGCACCACAGCAAGAGAAGATGCATTAGATGTAATCATAAAGATACATTCAGCAGAGATGCAGTGCAAATTAATCTTGGCATGTTCCTTTCCCTCACTTTCTACAAGTTCCACCTCACATTTTGATTATTCTTTGTCTTCCATATAACTAGAACCCATTCACACCCACTACCTCCATCTTTGTCCAAGTAACTGCCATCTCTTGCCTCAGGAAGAATAATCGTCATATTCATCCTTGTGATTCTGTAGTCCACATTCTTCTTAACAACTAAGGAGATGTATTAAAGGCAAATTGGAACATGCTTATCCTTCCCTGGCTTGAAACAGTTCTATAGCTTCTCATTATTCTTAAGCTACAAACCAAAGTCCACACAGGTTTTTCCCTCTCCACCTTTCCCAAACTCTCTCACATCACTGCACCCTTCTCTGTGAGCTCCAGTCATACTACCTTCTTCTCTTAGTAGTTCACCTTTTCCACACTCCTTCTACCACAGGACCTTTCCCTACACTATTGCTCTCTCTCATGCAGAGTGCGCAAACTACAGCCCATAGGCCACATAGAGCCCACTCTTTGTTATGGTAAATAAAGTTTTATTGGAACACACCTATGTTTATTTGTTTACAAACTGTCTATATATAGCTGCCTTTGTGCTATATCAGTAGAGTTTAGTAATTGCTACAGAGACTGTCTATCCCACAAAGTCTAAATTATTTACTTTCTATCACTTAACAGAAATGTTTTCCAACTCCTCATCTGGTTATACCCACATTCCTCTCCTAACTGACTCCTTTAGATCTAAATTCACAGATTTCTAACATTCCTAACCCTTTTCTCCCCAGACCATATTGGATTTCTTTGTTAGGTGCTTCATAGAATTTTGTTCCCCTTTTCTTCTCAGCACTGATTTCATCTCCCAAATGTGTTTGTTTAAGGCCCAACCCTTCTGACAGATGGCAGGTTCCAAGAGGAGAGGACCATTTATGTTTTGCATTCTACTGTATCCCCAGCATGTAGCATGGTGTATGGCACAGAACAGATACCCAAAAATGTTTGTTTTATTGAATGGATAAATGAATGGATATATGTATAGACAGACAGGACTCAGACAAAGAAATCCTATATACTAAGTCAGAATAAAAAGGACTATGCTTAGTACAGCTGACATTATATACTATTGTCCTTTTTTCTGCATCCAGAATTGAGTGTACACAGACCAAGAAATCAAAGAATGTTTTTTTTACCAATCAGTTGATATCCAGATTTTAGCATGTCTCCTACCTCCTGCCACTAATCACTAGTCTTTCAGCACCAAAGGGAATTTTATAAGTTCCTTTTCATAGTTTTTGCAAAAGTGGGAACTGCTACTCAAAATATACTCAAGTGCTCTACTATTGGTTGGTTTGGGAATGTGATGCAATCATTCTTCCATTCATAGGAACAAGAAAGGAAAACAGTTCATAGTCTTTAGATCACAAATACATGCAAAAACTCAGGTGGGCTGCTATCTGGCTTTGCCAGTGGAAGAAGAAAAAAAAGTTAAATAGAAGAAGCAGATATAACAACAGATTATGGTTCTCTGTTGGCTGGATAGCCTTACAACTGGCCATGGGAACATCAGTTGTCTGGGACTGTTCTGGGAGACAATGGGCACTCATTACATGGATCCAATTTCTATGCTCATAGAGAGTTGGCTTCCTCATACCACTTGTCTTGGAAGCTATTTCTTTGGCTATTGAAACTCTCTTAGTAGGAAGGAAGTGAGTTGGTTCACTAGGTGAGAAGAAGCTAAGATGAGTTGATAGAGTATCAGTAGGAAATAGAACTAGGCTCCTCAGGCTTTGTCAAGTTGATCCAGGAAAACATGGAGGAGTTGAATTTTAAAGGATGAGTGTTACGAGTTTGTCAAGACAGAAAGAAAGAAATATGTCACTGTTCTTTGCCTTGTTATAATATACCATACCAACATTTAATGGCCTAAATCAACAGTCACTGTATTTTGTTTGTAATTCTGTGAGTCAGGAGTTTTAGCAAGGCACAGCAGGGATATCTTGTGTCTGCTTGAAAATGAAGAGACAGCTGGAATGACTTCAATGGCTGGAAATGACTGGGGCAGCTATTCAAGATCCATATGTCTGGGGCCTCAGTTCTTCCTTAAGTGGCATCTGCTAGGGATGGAATGCCCAAATGCTCCTTTATTTGCACATCTGACCCCTTGGTTGAAATTGCTAGAACAACCAGGGCTAGCTGGCATTGTTCTTTCTCTGTGCATCTAACTTAGGCTTCTTTGTAGCATGGCAGACTTATGGCAATCATACTTCTTGCATGATGGTTGGCTCCCCCCAGAGCAAGTGTTCCAAGAAGGCCAGGAGGAATGCCAGTCTTACTAAAAACCAGGCATCATCTCTGCTGGCCAGAACTGGCTAACATCATCTCTTTTGCTTATCATTATTAAAACCAGTGACCAGCCAGCCTAAGAGTGGAGAAGCAGGCTCCACCTCTCAATAAGAGAAATGGCATATGCCTACAGGAAGGGAAGGACTCAACTGTCATCCTCTTGGAGTTGAACTACCACACTGTTCTAAAGGAAGAGAAGAGTACATGTACAGAGGCATAGAGGTACGAGAAAGTCTACTTGCCTATAATCAAGAACAGGGGTGCCTGAGTGGCTCAGTTAGTTTAGCACCTGACTCTTGATTTGAGTTCGGGTCACAATCCAAGGGTCATCGGATTGAGCCCTGGGTCAGGCTATGCACTTAGTGTGGAGCCTGCTTAAGATTCTCTCTCTCTCTTTCCTTCTGTCCCTCTCCCCACTCATACTCTGTCTCTCTGAAATTAGAAAAGTGAATAAATAAATAGAAATACTTTCTAGAATTCCAGTTAGGTTGATAATTCTTCGATTACTAGCACAGTACAGCAGTGTCTCTAAAGATTTTCAGCATCTAGAACGAGCCTTTGGTAACTCCTTGTAAGTTTAAGTGCATTGCCTAAAAGATAGAGTCCAAAATATGTTAGTGATGTTAACTTCTCTGTAGGGCCTGAGAGAAAATGTGAAGAGCAGAGATAGAGCTTAGGGTCCTTGTCCAAGGTGCTGATTGTCCTTGAAGTCAAGCACCCTGACCCTTTTCTCAGAAAGTCCCTTCCTTTGGACTTGTAATTAGGAATATTCTGACCTTTTGGAGTGTTAGTTGCATGAGGTTGAGTGGTAGGAGATTAACTTGGAAAGATAATCAAGGACTATGTTTTAAAGGGTCTCAAAAACCTGTGAGTTGGAAATCTATTGTTTTCTGCAAGGAGCTAACACAGATCTTAAGAAGTGGATGGGCAGGGATGAGTCTAATTTTGGAAAGATCATCCTAGTGACAGTGAGGAGAATGTTATTGGAGTAAGGGTTAATAAGGCTAGTAAAATTCAGTATTGTCTCTGCATATATCAGATTCAGGGAAAGTGACTTAGCACAAAATAGTGGCGTCCATGGAAATTTTATTGTACACACATACCCACACCCACACATACACACATACCTGATTACAGCATTAACATTCACTAAAACCCAACTAGTGTGACCAACTATTTGTAATGAAGCAGGTGATAGAGAAAGGATACTCTGTGACATTCCATTCTTGGGACTGTTGTTAAATCCAGAAGTATTGATTAGATCTCCCTGCTTGTTCCATATTTTCTTGATCAGTCAATATTTTGATGCTTTGATGCCTGGAAATACTTGCACATGTTTTAAATGAGTGTCCTTATTCAGCTAATGTCTCATTGGGCCAGTTCAGTTTTTCTAAGGTGAAAGTCCCTTTCATCTTCAAGGTCTTTGATGTAGGTCAGATGAAATTCCCTCAGATCTATAGATGTGACAGAGACTCAGAAAGTAAGACAGTCATTCCAGACTAGCAGAGTCACTTCTGCTGCTGCTGCTGCAGTGAAGACCTGTGTGGTCCTCCACTGAGTCTTCAGCCAACTGTGCTCTAGCAAATGTATGCACTTGCAAATCTGGTCCCTGGGCTCCCTCTTATTAATAACCCTTCTTATTCTATCCATCACTCTCATGTCAAATTGATCATCAGCCAAGGTTTGCCTAATAATTCAATATCATTATTATGCTTTACTTATAAAATAACTACTTGACTAGCCTGTTCTGCAATTTAAAAATGCAAATTTTACCATGCCACTGCCCAGCCAAAAGCCTAACACAGGCTTCCCATTGTTCCCAGGATGAAGTTAAAATGCATCTCGTGGGCTACACAATTCAGAATGATCTGATTCCTGTCTATATCTTTGGTCTCATCTCTGGCCACTCTCTGGATTTCTCACTATAATCCAATTATATTAATTTTCTTTCTGTGCTTTGAAAACACTAAGTATTTTCCAACATCATGACTTTCACAATTCTGTTCCCTCTTCCCAGAACATTCTTCCTGTCATTCATGGTTTAGCCCTTATTTATCCTTCAGATCTGTGATTAACTGTTACCTTTTGAGGGCTTCCCAATCACCAATCTAAATAAGTGACCATTTATTCCTACTAGCCCTGTGTTCTACTCCTTCTTAGCATGTATCACAAGTATCATGTATGCAAATGCTTATTCACTGAAGATTTATTTGGCTCATGTCTGCCTTCTTCACTAACTTATAAGTCCAAGTGCAGAGGCCACTCCTATTTTGGCTACCACTGTATACCTGGAGACTAGTATAGTGCTTGGTATATAACATATACTTGGTCATTATCTGTTGAATGCATTACTATGTTAATTTTGTGATCAAGATGGATCATAATGATTCGCTTTTAACTATTCTGTATTTGACCAGTTGTTGTTGTGTGCTACTGGAAAAGCAAGGGCCTTTAGGCATAGAGATGACTAATATAACTCAGGCTTTGATCCCATTGTGGGGGTAGGGAAACCAGAAAGGAGACCATTGTACTAGTCTGAGAAATATATATGGGGTACACTTTGTAATTCCATGTCTTAGGAAGTTCTGATCTTTGTATCTTTGTCCTCGTCATTAATGAAAAAGGTCTCATCACCAAATACTGGTTTCCTTGGACTCCACCATTCAGTGCAGGCCTGAAATACAGAAGGAGCACTCTTCAGAACTGCTGTGTGACCCCAGCTTGCCCCTACCTTCATGACCTTCTCTTTCTCTTCCAGAGGCCTTTATGCTTCTAAGTTATTTTTCTTTCCACACCCTCACCCCAATCACTGTTTACCCTCCTCCAACTTGATCCCCTTGTGGATCTTCCCAATGTCTGGGAAAATGGGAAAAGAATGTTCCTGCTAAAGGTTCCCAAAGCCAGGTGCCTGATGCATTCAAGGAAAAGCAAGGAAACCAAGACCCCATTCCAGCTCAAGGGTCTAGATAACAAGGTTTTCATGATGAAAAGTCTGCATTATTCTTCATTGTATAGCATTTGCAAGTCCAAACCAGTGGACCCCAAGAGAAGCACAGACTTCTCTGATTCCAAATCCTTCCAGAAAGCACCAGTGTAAATGGGATTGCCCCAAGATGCTTCTAAAGGACAACAAATACCCTTATACCTTATGAGGGCTGAGTCCCACTGCCATGCTAGCTTTCTGAAGCTGAAGCCACTGCTTTCGGGATCTCTCCTTGGTGCTGATTCTGATCTTAGCCCCTTAGGTCCTTCCTCCTTCTGCTTGCCTATTACTGGGTTCTGCTATGACTCCAACCTAGCTATACTGGACCATTCCAAGTTCTCATTTAAGCTACTCACCACTCTATTCTCATAATGATTCCCTACCTGCCCCCCAAATCTAGTACATCTACCCCGTTCAGACTTACTCACTTAGTCCCTGCTTGGCATGGAGCCCAGTGTAATGCTGTCAAGGATGTTAGCTGGCACAGTCACTTCTGTCATTGTTTTCTAAAAGCATAGTTGCTTTTTCAACTGACCCTGGACATGGTGAGTGTTTAGTCACCATTCCAAGTCATTTATTTAGCATGAAAATTTATTAGTTAGGCCATTGTTTAGCAAATTCATCACATTGCACTTTTTACTTAGCAGAATCACTTAATTAGTGTTTTATTACTGGAATTGACTGTCAATTATGTGGCTAATTCATTTACTTAGGGAATGAATTTTTTATCTCGGTAAGGCAATTCAAAGTGCACTGTTAACTCTTTAATGATTAAAGACTGTTGTCAGTGGCAATTCATGTTGTAAGGAAAATTAAACCATTTATTTCCCTTGAATAATCAGATGTGGGGAGAATCTTTGGAAAAGTGTAGAGGGAGTAGTTTAGAACCTTGCAAGAATTAAAGAACCTTCATTAACCGAAAGACTCAGAACACTTGGCAAAGCTGAATAAAACTGGCTGGAGAGTTTTCATTGGACTCATTTCAATAAATTATTATACTCTTATATGTGTATATTGCTGTAAATGTCTGTAATGCTCTTTGATTTACATTATTTTGGGGGCCTCTCACAAAAACATTGTGGAGTGACACTAGAGTTTATGGTTGGCAGCCTCTAAGACAGCCCCAGTGATTCTTGTCTCTTATTACACATTCCTATAAAATCCCTTCCCTTGGATCCCTTCCCTAGTGACTGGCTTCTAATGAATGAAATATGGCAAAGTATTAGGGTGTAACTTTCAATATCAGGTTATAAAAAATACTGTGGCTTCCATTTGATGCTTTCTCTCATTCTCGCATTAACCTGCTCTGTGGGAAGCCAATTGCCACGTTGGGGGTTGCCCTATGAAGAGACCCACTGAGCAAGGAACTGAGGGAGGTCTCTAGGCAATATCCAGAAGGGACCTGAGTCCCTTAACTCAAATATCCCCTGAGAAAATCAGTCTTCCAAAATCATATGAGTGAACTTGGAAACAGATTCTCCCCCAGTTGAGTCTTCAGATGTGACCGTAGTCACAGCTGATAGCTGAATGCAACCTCATGAAAGAGCTTGAACCAGAAGTACCCGTTAAAGGCTACACTCAGAGTTCTGATCCCCAGAAATTCATGTTGTAAGGAATGATCCATTGTGAGGCAGTAGATGTTTGTTATTTTAGGTTGCTAAGTTTGGGAATCATTTCTTATGTGGCATGGCTACATGCTACTACATGGTTTAGCATGTGCAATGTTACAATAACTTACCAAAAGCCTTTTGGTTAATCAGTAGTAAAGCCAGCGTTTAACCTCAGCTCTTCTGATGCATTGCTGTAGACAAAAAAAGAACATGAACTACAGTGAAGACACCTCATTGCAAGTTTCAGGGGTCCTTAAAGTTTTTTTCTGTTAAGAGGCTGCTTCTCTAGAACAGTGGTTCCCTTGTGACCTGCACATCTCCATTACCTGGAGATGTCATTGGGATTCTGGAAAAGCTTGCTTGTGGAACTACTCTTCTTTGCCATGTTTCTATCAGGAATTGGGTCAAAATTTCCCTTTCTGGCCCCCAATCACTGCCCTGCTCCCTCATTGTATGGTTATAACTGTAGTTCTTCAACATGACTGGCCCAAACTAAAGCTATTGAATTATTAGGTGCAGAATGTGAAGCTAAGGGATTTATATTTCATATGTTCACTGACTGACTCTTGTACAGTACCAGGATAGGGATCCACTATATCAAATAAAGAAGGTTGCCATTTCATGGATCAACTTGTATAATACAGCAGGGCTGTAGGCTAGGGCTGCTAGGCTAAACCGTGATGTGCTTTATTAGTTCACATGCTACTTATGCATTGTTTACTTCACATATTTGGTACACATTGCTTTGTTAGCTCTAACAAGAGAACTATTAGGCATGTGTTCTTCCCAAAACAAAGGTCATCAGCTTTGGGTGTTTGAAATTTTTTCCTTGGTTGGTTTTGAACAGTACTAAGCTGTAGTACCTCATTCATTCACTAAGAGTAGAAAGGACAGTGTTTGCTTCACTTATGAGCGACTCTAGGATTGTTAATGTACAAATTGTATTTAACTCAAAATTGCCTCGGAGAGATCATCTAATCCATTGCTATTCAAAGTACAGGTCCATGCACCAGGAGTATCAGTATCATCTGAGATCTCATTACAAATGCACTCTTGGGCCACATTCCAGACCCACTGAGCCAGAATCTGCATTTTAAACTATTTCCAAATGATGTGCATTAAAGTTTGAGAAGCACTGGTCTAATCCAACTCTGTAACTTTAAGGTTAAGATACACAAAGGTGAAAATAGTTGTGCAAGACAATTTAGTGGCAAAACCAGGATGAAAACTCAGGTCTTGTAACTCCAAAACTGTGTTATTCCCATTCTGTTAATGCTCTGTTGTCTTAGTGGTTTATTATATCCACAAACTGCTTACGTATCCAGGGCATAGTTTGAAATGGGGAAACCAGACTGCTATCCACTCAGTACAATGGTAAACTCATTTCAAACAGCTGTTGCACATTTAAATTTCATCTCTGGGACAAGTTTAGCCATTTCATTTTCTGTTTCTTTTTTTTTTTTTTTTTTAATTTTTTTTTTTTAACGTTTATTTATTTTTGAGACAGAGAGAGACAGAGCATGAATGGGGGAGGGTCAGAGAGAGGGAGACACAGAATCCGAAACAGGCTCCAGGCTCTGAGCTGTCAGCACAGAGCCCGATGCGGGGCTCGAACTCACGGACCGCGAGATCGTGACCTGAGCCGAAGTCGGCCGCTTAACCGACTGAGCCACCCAGGCGCCCCTCATTTTCTGTTTCTTACACATCAATGAAATACAAAGTCACCTGTCAGGCTGAAAATTGTAAAATCTGTCAAAATTGAGTTTTTCTAGTTTAGCTAAGTATTACTTTGCAACTGTTTTGCATACCTTTGTCTTATTACGATTTTGATGAATGAGAGGGAGAAAATAAGATAAGCCATGTTTTCAGTGTCGAGCATTATTTAAGGTTTTTTCCTCTCATCACACATCTTCCTGTGAGGATGGGGGTCTTGGAGTGTAGCGATACATACGTAACAAATGCTGGGCTGGCCATTTTTAGTATGAGCACAACCCTAGAGACACTGATAATGTCTCATGTCCAGCCTAAGCTGACAACCTTCAGTATGAGAGAAGCACAATGCATCTGGTGATAACTAAAATCACCACAGGCCCATCTGGGGAAGAAACGCATTTGGAGTAAATGTGGCTTCTTGCTCCCTACACCCATCAAGGCTAATGGAACTGAGGCAGGAAATAAAGATCTTGCTACTCTCACCATAGAAATAAAAGGGTATGAGAGATGAACCTTGAAAACAGGTATCATGTCTATCAGCAAGATGGCAGATGGGTTTCAGAGGGGCAGGTGTACTTACCAAATAAACAAGTATTTACCGAACAACCACTAGATCCTAGAGATGTATTGGTAAACAAGAGAGATATGGCACCTGCCTTCATGGAGCCTACAGTTTAGAGAAGGACACTAGACATTAAATAACTTAACTATTAATTGTTCAACCACTATTGTGATTCATGGAGATGACATCTATGTCCAGGAAGATACATTGTGGTTCACGAAGATGATATTGTTAGGCTCTAACATGATACTCTCAGATGGGGATAGGGGCAGATAGGAATGTTTTCCTTGATATCTTCAAATATTCATAAAAGTTAATAGATTTTTTAATAAACACCCATCCACTATTCATCACCTAAATTCTACTATTAACATTTTACCGCACTTATTTGATCACCTATTTCCCATCAATCCATCCCTCAATCCATCTTGGTATTTTGTGCATTGCAAAGGGAATTTCAGACATTAATATATTTCCCTTCCCCCAAATACTGCACTTGCATATCAATAATGCAAGCTCAATGTTCTGTTTTTTCTTTTGAGGTAAAATTTACAAAGAAAAGCATGGATCTTAAGCTTTCGATTCCATGTGTTCAACGGTTGCATACACTTGTACAACCCAAGCCCCTAACAATATACAGGCAAGCCAGGAAGACCTCTCATGCCCATGCCCAATCAAACCCTGCCCCCACTCCACCTAATAGGTGACCACAGTTCTGCTGTTTTTTCCTACCATGGATCTGTTTGTCTATTTCAGAAGAGGTAGTGGCTTTTGAGCTGAGTTCTGAAGGATGAATAGGAATCCACGTGGCCTTGGAAGGTTCAGGAAGGTTAACCATTCCAGGAGAATAACACATCATGTACAGTTTCTCAGGTGGATAAGAACTTGCGTGGCTTCAGCCTAGTAAGCACAGGACAGACAGACACTAGATGAGGCAGACGCTAGACCAGAACCTTGAAACCATATTAATGATCAGGAATGTAGCTAAAGGGCAGTGAGCAGCCAATAAATGGCTTCAGCAGGGAGGTGACATGCTCAGCTTTGGACTTCTGAAAAATTATCATGCCTCATTGTAGAGAACAGAACATGGAGAAACAAGAAGGGATTCAGGGAGATGTGAAGACACTGTTCCAGCTCTTATGGAGAAAGAGAGAGGGGTAGCGTATATGAGGGTCCAGGCTATGTCCGTCCCTTCTTATATTGGACTGACCTCAGTTTGTTGCACTTCTAACAATTAAAAATCACAGTGTTTGGTTTTCCCTTTCTGTCTTCATTTTTCAGTGATAGCACTTCTAACAATTAAAAATCACAGTGTTTGGTTTTCCCTTTCTGTCTTCATTTTTCAGTGATAGCATCCAGAAATCTTTTGTGGAAACTATGGTTCAAAGAGGTTAAGTAGCTTGCCCAAAGTCACACAGCCAGTGAGCGGTGGTATCACGGTTCTCCCTCAGGTGTATTAACGTTCAAAGCCTGTACACTTTTCACCACTTCTGTGTCTTCAGGGAGTGATGGGAGTTTCTCAGCCTTTCTAATTGGAATCATTCTTCCCTCATTATATTAGATTCCTCGTCCACTCCAGAATGTTCAGGGTAGAAGACTGTGCCAGCAATCCCAACCAACTTGTGTGTACTTTGAGGACAAGCTCATCATCTGTAGCCCAGATTTTTCTTTAAGCGACGGTTTTGGGATGGGGGCAGGTGATCCAACATGACTCTACCAATAGGTGGTTTTATTTATTTTTATTTATTCTGGTTGTCGCTCTGCCAAACACAGAACTGACATGTAAGAGCCACCTGAATTTTCTCATGCTTGCAGCTCAACCAATCCCTCTATGTCTGTCTTACATCCTTCCTCATACAATCTCAGTGTTTCCCTCTATTCAAACTCCTCCCCAAAGCCACCCCAATGTCACTCTTTTTTATGTTTGGAAGAATATCAAAACTACACAGTTCACTAGTCTTTATTATTTCTACTTCAAGTAACTGACCAAATATGTTCTTTGAAGTTCTTTTGAATATTCTGTTCACATTAACATGCATAGCCATATACTGATCTTTTGCTGATAGTATTAAAGAACTTCACAATAATATTAATCTTCCTAACATTAAGTGACCTCAAAGTTTCCTCTTACTTTTATAGACTTCATTCTCATCTTATAAGTAATACACTCCCTAGAAATCCATTTCTTCCCAGCCAGTTTTTCTATCACACTTTGTCATGAGTTTACAAATTTGTTTAGATACATATCTCAGTGTCTATTTATGGGGTATTTTTCTGTAAGTCAAAGTTCAGGTAGTCCATTAACCTTGAAACATCAGTGTCTCTGAAAGTACAAATAAATGGTGGGTATGGAATAATTAAGCATTAGACTTAGATATTGCAGGAAAGGACTTGTGTCTGCAGGAGCTAAAGCATTTTGAAAGTCCAGAATTGTATCCCTTCTCCTTTGTGCTTCAACAGTATGTTTCCAGGATCCCGCATACACCCCCTTACTTCCTAGTTTGATCACTAAATACACAGGACCCCAAACACCCTGTTGTTGCTGTAGGTATGTTGCTCTGGCAACACCCAACGATCTGCATTTTTATTTCTATTGAATTCGGTTTATAAAACCTATGTGGTAGAATACTGGTATCAGCACATTAGCTGTCTTGTTCTCCCACAGATCTTCTTGAAATTGTGACCAAAAAAAAATGATTTTAAAAGTTTTTTTTTAAATAGCAAAATCCTTTTTTCAGAAACAGTCATACCCAGAAGTCTGTTTTATGAAACAGATATAAAAGCATCTTGCTCTGATTAGAGAAAAGGTGAGGGAAAACCCATGGGCTTTCCAGGCCATGCTCGCACATGCACACACACATGTACATGCACAAAACTCGTCATGGATCCAATCCTCTGACCCACAGCAAACTCTGAACAGAGGTCTCCCTTCCTAACTCTGGCTCAGTGTGGACACCAAGGCCACAGACTAAGAATTCACTCGTTCCCTCCCCTCTAGACCCCATAGGTGAAACTTTCCACTGTATGTTTTACAAAAAAATGAACGTAATGACCCCAGCCACTAGTCATTTGAACAGGAAAATACTGGTGGCTTTTAATTAACAGGACATGGGTCACAAGAGCAAGGCTATCACATGAATAACACTTTAACATTGAGCAGTGTATGGAATGCACAGCCATTGTGGCAGCCCTGTCGGCCCCTGGAACATAGGAGCATCAGGAAAGATGAGGCTCCAGCTGGTGGGGCTCTTCCAGACTTACGGTTTCACGGAGAGGCATTTCTTTTCATTATTGCTATAGTCACCCAGGGTCCAATAACCAGCTCTCAGCTTAGAGACAAGAGAGCAACTCAAAGGCTAGTGTTCTCTTGCGTGAAGAATCCTTATGCCGGAACTGCTTCTGCCTTTTGGCTGTGGTAATGGCCACAGGAATATGTGATACAGTTGTATGAAACTAAACACATGAGCACACCCCCACATGAATACACACACACGCGCACACACACACACACACACACACACACACACACACACACACACACAAAAGTGCATGTAAACCTGGAAGAATCTGAATGCAGTCAGTGGAATGTGTCTTTGTCATTTTCCTGATTGTGATGTTGTGCTGTGGTTACGCAAGATGCTAACATTGGGGAAAACCACGTGAAGGGTATGAGGGACCTCTCTGCATTATTTCTCATGGCTGCACGTGAATCTATAATCATCTCAAAATAAAACTTCTTGTTTAAAAAGAGCTGGTGCTCTGGTGATGGGCTGAGGTAGAACTTCTGGTTCTGGTCACATCCATCACCGTCTTCAGATGTCCTTCATGGTTTTCCCAGGCATCTACTCACTCGCCAATAATCGAGCATGTGATAATAGCATCCTGCCAATTTCTAACAGTTGTGAAGTCGCTTATTTGTGTCTTTTTTTCTTCATCATTTTTGGCAGAAGTTTGTCAGATTTATTGGTGTTTTCAGAGGAAACAGCCAGCTTTTGCTTTTCTTCAGCATCTCTGTTTATCTTTAACTTCTATTGTGCTCCATTAACATCTGTTCTTATATTTATTTACTTATTTTCTACTTCAAATGACTATATTTTTCATCTCTTGAAGTTTGTACTTCTCAAATTGACTCATCCTTTTTCCATGATGTGCTGCATTATTGTCGTGGTTCATAATCCACCCCCCCCCCTCATTTTCTCTTTAATCAATCTGCATGTATTTATTTTATGGCCACTTTGATTGTTTTATTCTTTTCAATTCTTGGGAGGCACATTTCTCTGTGTACCACGTCTGCCGACTCTCCCTCACAGGAATAAGCTTCTTCACACGGCTTGTCTTTCTTTATGTTTTGTTTTCCACTATGAATTTATCATTAGTGGAAGTAGTTTTGTTCTGGGGGAATTCACGTGTCTTGGATTATGAAAATACCTCCATAGGGTGGTTTCCCATTTGCCTGTCAGGACAGAGGGTTTTGTATGTTGCTCTCTATGTTTGCAGTTCATCACACAAGTAGCTCTGGACCCCAGACCCACGTGTGGTAGAAGTCCAGGGTTTCTTTTGTTCTGTTTTTGCTTCTATTTGAAAGTTATCCACCCTTGTTTTTATTCTACTAATTGATACCTTCAGCTCACAAACGCTCACACACACACACACACACACACACACACACACACACACACTTAGATATGCACACCCATGCTTGAAATTAGATCCTTGAACTAAGATCAAGATTGAAATAATATAGATTGACTATCCATTTATGAAGGATGAAGGAGTTGATATGCTTTTATTTCTGGTGATGCATCAGTCATCCACATCTTTTTGTTGGTAAAATTTCAGATTTTAGCCAAGAATTGTTATTTTAGATATTTTTACATACATTTTCTTTTCTTTTTTATTCATGTTTGTTTTGATTTTTATTCTCCTACCTATGTTTAACTGACTTTGGTGTTGAACAAATCAATTCTTTTATAACATGATTTCCTCCAGCGTCCTGGGGTTTTTACTTTTTATTTTTTCCCTTATTTCCCTACCTCCCCAAGCCTCTGGAAAAGAATCAGAGCCAGTATAATTTCTGAGTCTTTGTATAGCAGGTAATATCTTCCTGGAACCTCACAAGTGAAAAAACAACTTACATCATTGTATAATTTTGGGGTCACAGCCTTCTTCCCTCAAAAACTTTCTTCCATCACTTTCTGGCATTTAAATTTGGGCAAGGGAAAATAGAGTTAGCGTTGTTGCTCTTCCTTTATAGATAACCATTTATTCCAGCCTACATGTTTATCTAAGTGCTTTTTCATCAATAGTATTTAAGCAGTTATATCTGGAGACTTATTCTGTCTTTAAGTTGTACACAGAGAAGGGCACCTGGGTGGCTCAGTTGGTTAAGCGTCTGACTCTTGGTTTTAGCTCAGGTCATGATCTCACAGTTCGTGGGATTGAGCCACACATTGGGCTTTGTCCTGACAGTTTGGAACCTGCTTGGGATTCTCATTCTCATTCTCTCTGTCTCTCCCTCTGTCTCTCCCTCTCCCTCTCCCTCTACCTCTCCCTCTCTCTCTGCCCCTTCCCTGCTCTCTCTCTCTCTCTTTCTCAAAATAAATAAATAAACATTTTAAAAATATTTTAAACATAGGGGAAGGGAAAGAAAAATAAGATAAAATCAGAGAGGGAAGCAAACCATAAGAGACTCTTAAATACAGAGGACAAACTGAGGATTGCTAGAGGGGAGGCAGGTGGGGGATGGGCTAAATGGGTGACAGGCATTAAGGAGGGCACTTGTTGCCATGAGCACTGGATGTATATGTAAGTGATGACTCACTGGGTTCTACTCCTGAAACCAACACTACACTGGATGTTAACTAACTGGAATTTAAATTAAAAAAAAAAAAAAAAAGAATACACATACAAAAAGAACACTCAAAAAATATTTTTTATTATTATTTTTTTAATATATGAAATTTATTGTCAAATTGGTTCCCATACAACACCCAGTGCTCATCCCAAAAGGTGCCCTCCTCAATACCCACCACCTACCCTCCCCTCCCTCCCACCCCCCATCAACCCTCAGTTTGTTCTCAGTTTTTAAGAGTCTCTTATGCTTTGGCTCTCTCCCACTCTAACCTCTTTTTTTTTTTTTTTTTTTTGCTTCCCCTCCCCCATGGGTTTCTGTTAAGTTTCTCAGGATCCACATCAGAGTGAAAACATATGGTATCTGTCTTTCTCTGTATGGCTTATTTCACTTAGCATCACACTCTCCAGTTCCATCCACATTGCTACAAAGGGCCATATTTCGTTCTTTCTCCTTGCCATGTAGTACTCCATTGTGTATATAAACCACAATTTCTTTATCCATTCATCAGTTGATGGACATTTAGGCTCTTTCCATAATTTGGCTATTGTTGAGAGTGCTGCTATAAACATTGGGGTACAAGTGCCCCTATGCATCAGTACTCCTGTATCCCTTGGGTAAATTCCTAGCAGTGCTATTGCTGGGTCATAGGGTAGGTCTATTTTTAATTTTCTGAGGAACCTCCACACTGTTTTCCAGAGTGGCTGCACCAGTTTGCATTCCCACCAACAGTGCAAGAGGGTTCCCGTTTCTCTACATCCTCTCCAGCATCTATAGTCTCCTGATTTGTTCATTTTGGCCACTCTGACTGGCGTGAGGTGATATTGGAGTGTGGTTTTGATTTGTATTTCCCTGATAAGGAGCGACGTTGAGCATCTTTTCATGTGCCTGTTGGCCATCTGGATGTCTTTAGCGAAGTGTCTTTTCATGTTTTCTGCCCATTTCTTCACTGGGTTATTTGTTTTTCGGGTGTGGAGTTTGGTGAGCTCTTTATAGATTTTGGATACTAGCCCTTTGTCTGATATGTCATTTGCAAATATCTTTTCCCATTCCGTTGGTTGCCTTTTAGTTTTGTTGGTTGTTTCCTTTGCTGTGCAGAAGCTTTTTATCTTCGTAGGGTCCCAGTAATTCATTTTTACTTTTAGTTCCCTTGCCTTTGGGGATGTGTCGAGTAAGAGATTGCTACGGTTGAGATCAGAGAGGTCTTTTCCTGCTTTCTCCTCTAAGGTTTTGATGGTTTCCTGTCTCACATTCAGGTCCTTTATCCATTTTGAGTTTATTTTTGTGAATGGTGTGAGAAAGTGGTCTAGTTTCAACCTTCTGCATGTTGCTGTCCAGTTCTCCCAGCACCATTTGTTAAAGAGACTGTCTTTTTTCCATTGGATGTTCTTTCCTGCTTTGTCAAAGATGAGTTGGCCATACGTTTGTGGGTCTAGTTCTGGGGTTTCTATTCTATTCCATTGGTCTATGTGTCTGTTTTTGTGCCAATACCATGCTGTCTTGATGATGACAGCTTTGTAGTAGAGGCTAAAGTCTGGGATTGTGATGCCTCCTGCTTTGGTCTTCTTCTTCAAAATTACTTTGGCTATCCGGGGCCTTTTGTGGTTCCACATGAATTTTAGGATTGCTTGTTCTAGTTTCGAGAAGAATGCTGGTGCAATTTTGATTGGGATTGCATTGAATGTGTAGATAGCTTTGGGTAGTATTGACATTTTGACAATATTTATTCTTCCAATCCATGAGCAGGGAATGTCTTTCCATTTCTTTATATTTTCTTCAATTACCTTCATAAGCTTTCTATAGTTTTCAGCATACAGATCTGTTACATCTTTGGTTGGGTTTATTCCTAGGTGTTTTATGCTTCTTGGTGCAATTGTGAATGGGATCAGTTTCTTTATTTGTCTTTCTGTTGCTTCATTGTTACTGTATAAAAATGCAACTGATTTCTGTACATTGATTTTGTATCCTGCAACTTTGCTGAATTCATGTATCAGTTCTAGCAGACTTTTGGTGGAGTCTATCAGATTTTCCATGTATAGTATCATGTCATCTGCAAAAAGTGAAAGCTTGACTTCATCTTTGCCAATTTTGATGCCTTTGATTTCCTTTTGTTGTCTGATTGCTGATGCTAGAACTTCCAACACTATGTTAAACAACAGCGGTGAGAGTGGGCATCCCTGTCGTGTTCCTGATCTCGGGGAAAAATATCTCAGTTTTTCCCCATTGAGGATGATGTTAGCTGTGGGCTTTTCATAAATGGCTTTTATGATGTTTAAGTATGTTCTTTCTATCCCGACTTTCTCCAGGTTTTTATTAAGAAAGGGTGCTGGATTTTGTAAAAGGCCTTTTCTGCATCGATTGACAGGATCATATGGTTCTTATCTTTTCTTTTATTAATGTGATGTATCACGTTGATTGATTTGTGAATGTTGAACCAGCCCTGCATCCCAGGAATGAATCCCACTTGATCATGGTGAATAATTCTTTTTATATGCTGTTGAATTCGATTTGCTAGTATCTTATTGAGAATTTTTGCATCCATATTCATCAGGGATATTGGCCTGTAGTTCTCTTTTTTTACTGGGTCTCTGTCTGGTTTAGGAATCAAAGTAATACTGGCTTCATAGAATGAGTCTGGAAGTTTTCCTTCCCTTTCTATTTCTTGGAATAGCTTGAGAAGGATAGGTATTATCTCTGCTTTAAACGTCTGGTAGAACTCCCCTGGGAAGCCATCTGGTCCTGGACTCTTATTTGTTGGGAGATTTTTGATAACCGATTCAAGTTCTTCGCTGGTTATGGGTCTGTTCAAGCTTTCTATTTCCTCCTGATTGAGTTTTGGAAGAGTGTGGGTGTTTAGGAATTTGTCCATTTCTTCCAGGTTGTCCAATTTGTTGGCATATAATTTTTCATAGTATTCCCTGATAATTGTTTGTATCTCTGCGGGATTGGTTGTAATAATTCCATTTTCATTCATGATTTTATCTATTTGGGTCATCTCCCTTTTCTTTTTGAGAAGCCTGGCTAGAGATTTGTCAATTTTGCTTATTTTTTCAAAAAACCAACTCTTGGTTTCGTTGATCTGCTCTACAGTTTTTTTAGATTCTATGTTGTTTATTTCTGCTCTGATCTTTATGATTTCTCTTCTTCTGCTAGGTTTAGGCTGCCTTTGCTGTTCTGCTTCTATTTCCTTTAGGTGTGCTGTTAGATTTTGTATTTGGGATTTTTCTTGTTTCTTGAGATAGGCCTGGATTGCAATGTATTTTCCTCTCAGGACTGCTTTTGCTGCATCCCAAAGTGTTTGGATTGTTGTATTTTCATTTTCATTTGTTTCCATATACTTTTTAATTTCTTCTCTAATTGCCTGGTTGACCCACTCATTCTTTAGTAGGGTGTTCTTTAACCTGCATGCTTTTGGAGGTTTTCCAGACTTTTTCCTGTGGTTGATTTTAAGCTTCGTAGCGTTGTGGTCTGAAAGTATGCATGGTATAATTTCAATTCTTGTAAACTTAATGAAGGGCTGTTTTGTGACCCAGTATATGATCTATCTTGGAGAATGCTCCATGTGCACTCGAGACACATACAAAAAAGAACACACAAAAAATATTTTTTAAAAAAAGTTGTACACGGAGAACTTTTTGCTTTTGAAGGTTGCAGTTTTTCTTCTGCCAAAGAGCTGTTTTTACAGATATCCTTTATTATTGCATCTGCGTCATTTATTCTCTTCTTTAGTAACACCACTATGTCTTTTCTGTGTCTGTTTTCTGTTCTCTGAACATGTCTTTCTGGTGTCTGAGCACACGAACTCATGAGCACACATGAGCGGGTAGGGACAGAGGACCTAGAGTCCCCTGCAGGTTAGTTGTCCTCAAGTTTCTGCCTGTTGCTTATTCACATTCCAGACTCCAGTGTCCACGTTAATACTACTGTTGCATTTGGGTTTCCTTACAATCTCCCTTTTCCTCACCCAGCGAAGTTTTTTCCATTTGTTATTTTTTTTTAATGTTTATTCATTTCTGAGAGACAGAGCACAAGAAAGAGTGGGGCAGAGAAAGAGAGAGACAGAGAGACAGAATCCAAAGCAGGCTCCAGGCTCTGAGCTGTCAGCACAGAACCTGACACAGGGCTCCAACTCACAAACCATGAGATCACGACCTGAGCAGAAGTCAGACACTTAACTGACTGAGCCACCCAGGCGTCTCTTGCCATTTGCTTCTTGACCCATAATTTGAAAAATTCTGTTCTCAGTAATCTTTCACTTCCTTTATTCTTCCGTGTTTTCTTGAATTTTGTTCCCAAGAAAATACATGCAATCTAGAATTCATTTCCATTTCCCGTTGTTTAGGTTAACATGCCAGTAACAGGAGAAAAAAAGAAATCAAACTGGCTTAAACAGTATATTAACATGTCAGCTCACAGAACTGGAAGTCCAGAGTTTAGGGCAGGTCCCAGGGTTGGTTGAAGTATCATTAAGGACCCAAATTCTGGTAAGCTCTTCACTTTACCAGCTCATGTTGGCATTGCCTTCTGCTTGGTTCTCCTCATGGGTACAGGATTGCTTTAGCAGCTCCAAGCGTCAAACCCACAAATGGTGTAATGCCCAATGGGAGAGAGAGGCCCCCGGAACAGCCTTCTTAGAGGTAGAGAAATCTTTCCCAGAAACCCCCTCCTATCTCACTAAAAACTTTTGAAAAATTGGCAAAGAAGATAAGAGCTCCTGATTGGCTTAAGGAAATCCCAATTTGACCCTATATCTAGGAATAGGGTCATCTACCTGAGTCACGAGGAAAATGTGTGGGCACCTAAACTAATTTGAGGGCTCTGCCAGAAAGGATAAAAGTAGGGGATGATGGTTGGGTAAAAAGTCAACACTGGCTGCTTTTTTGCTTTTGAAAATTATATTTTTCTCTGCCTTCAGAGTATCATTTTCCTTGTTTTTAATATGGTAGATTTTTCTAAGACCATGTTGTTTTGTTTCTGTTTACTTACTATAAAAAAGGAGGAGAAAATTTCTCCAGGACTGGTGTTTGCTGTGAACAGAGCAGGAAGATTCTCACTGTTGTCCTTACTGCCCAACTGGCAGGAACCCTTTTCTTGTGGCTTAAGCAGAAGGAGGAAGGGATGTTGACAGCCCCCATTCCTCTGCAGAGTGTCTGATACCATCCCTCCATCTGATCTGAGTGCTATGGAGGGAAGAATTTATGTTCTGCCCACAAAGAGGAGGATTGATCTCTTTATCAGAGGGAGTAAGTCAATCCAGAAGTCACCTTCCCCATGACTACTCTGGTCCCCCTTCCCCATGACTACTCTGGTCCCCCCCCCCTTTTTTTTTTCCTAATACTGAATCTGCTTCCTAGGGTATAAAGGTTTTTGTCTACCTTCTTTTGCCTTTGCCATGTCAGAAACCCCAGTGAAAGCAATTGAGGGGGAGAAAGAGCTTGGAAATACCCAGCCTCCCATATTTGGTCGCTTAATCTTTGATTATCAGAGCCCAGAGAAGGAAATAAGAAGGTGAAGCATTTTTTTTTCTATCCTTCAGGCTAGTGTTACTTGAAGTAACAAAGAATCTCAGTGTCAGTTGCCAGTTATACAATGCCCATTTCAGCTCTGTAAAGTGTGGAGCAGCAGGGTGGCATTGTACTTACTACTAGTGTTACAAGTTCAACCCTACGCCATTTGGCCAGACTTCAGAAGGAGAAGGAGAAGAAAACATAGACAATATTTGTGGCCTTGAATTAGAGATTTCTTGCACAAGACAAAATAACCAACCATAAAGGAAGATAATTGATAAATTCAACCTGATCAAAATTAAAACTTCTGCTTCTCAAAAGATACTATTAAGAAAATAAAAGGGTAAGCCTCAGACTGGGAGTAAGTATTTCCAAAACATACATATGATAAAAGGCTTATATCCAGATTACAAGTCAATAATAAGATAACCCTCTAAAAAATGGGCCGAATATTTGAACAGACACCTCACCCAGAGAAGGAAAACAAATGTCATATAGGTACATAAGAATATACAAATTAAAATTACAGTGAGATCCTACTGTACAACCACTAGAATGCCTAAAATTAATAAAACTTACCTAAAATTAATAGAACCGTGAAACAAGAGCTGGCGAGGATGTGTGCCAATGGGAACAAACTAGCTATAAGCAACAACATGAAAGAACCTCAAAAGCATCGTGCTAAGTGAAAACATAGGAGCACCTGGGTGGCTCACTGGGTTGGGCATCCAACTTCCGCTCAGGTCATGATCTCACAGTTCATGAGTTCGAGCCCCACGTTGGGCTCTGTGCTGACAGCTCAGAGCCTGGAGCCTGTCTTTGGATTCTGTCTCTCCCTCTCTCTCTCTGCTCCTCCCTTGCTAGTGTTCTCTCTCTCTCTCTCTCTCTCTCTCTCTCTCTCTCTCTCTCTGTCTCTCTCTCTCTCTCAAAAGTAAATAAACATTTTTGTAAAAACCCAGCCACAAAACACTGTATGCAGTATGATTGCATATATATGACATTCCAGAGAAAGCAACTACTGCAACAGAAAGCAGGGTAATGGTTGCCATATGCCAGGGCCAGGAAGTATTGGGTACTGAATGCAAAGAAAAAGAGAGAGAGAAGGTTATTTCACCTGCCGTTACATTGAGAGACAGTATATCCCGAGTGGATATGAGATGGGGGGGGGGGGTGTGAATCTACTGTGTCTCAAGAAGTGCAAGTCAGTACACTTATACTAGCTGAAGTCCAGAATTTGGAAATGTGGAACACAATTTTCTTACAACATGGCTCCCGAACCCAAGCCAACTACTTCATCTATGCTTCACCAAAGAAATTGCAATCCTTTTCAACCCGAGAGGGAAAATTGCCCTATGTTGAATCAGGTGAAAGGTGATTTTATACAATTTTAGAGATTTTTTTAAAAACTGTGACAAAATGAAGTCTCCATCTTCATACACATATGTAGTGTGATACTGACATAATTAATGGGTATTCCTCCCAAATTCCGATGCTAGGTTAGTTCACTGACTTACATTTTAATGCTATTATAAGTTTATTTTCTTGAGGCTTTACTGATATTTGGTAGCAATGGTGGGGATCAGGCAGCGCCTGCTAGCAGCCAGGGGTCACCTTGAGACGTCTTCCAATGGATCCCATTTAAGGTTACAACGACCTTCTTCCATGATGATAATGGTCATCGCCATCTCTGATGCCAATTACAAATAAAGATCTTAGTAATCTGTCTGAAGTCCCATAGCTAGAAAGTTGTGAGGTTCGTATTTGAAGCCAGATTTTGTCTTCAGGTTCTGTACTCTGACCCTGACACCTCCTGTTGCCACAGCACCCCCGCTGTGTTTGTTCTAATCATGTCTCCACTCTGAGCAGGTGAGCCAGCCTCATCCCCACCTCAAACCTTCTCTCCGGTCCCAGACTCTCCCCTCTCAGCAAGCAGTCTCCAGATACTTACCCATCCACTCTTTGTGCTCTCCTGCCCTAAAGGGTACACAGATTGAGAGGAATTATTTTAGATGAAATAAGAAATAGAAACTATAGGAATTTGGTTGGCTAGTTAAGAAATTGTGTCTTGACTCTGTGGAGGCTTTTGCTCAGAAGAATGACTTGATCAAAGCTGTGTAAAAAGAACTGTGAAGGCAGAAAGACCCCTGGGGAACCTGATGGAATAGTCTTGTCATGGGGACTCAAACTAGGACAGTAACAGCAGGAATAGAGTAAAATATTTAGATGGCCATGGAGTGTGTCCTGAAGGAAAGAAGAGAGAAGCCCTAAAAGACTCCCCAGATGCTCTCGCCAGTCTGTGATTCTCATGTGCCAAACACATCTTGTACAACATCAGAACAGCAATGGTTTCTTCCCTGCTCACCCGAAACCAGGCACCTGCAGGCATTATTTCATCGAATCCTCACAATACCTGTCTTCCCTGTATTGTAGATGAAGATACTGAGCTCTGAAACTGTAGTCGCTTGGCCAAGATCATCGAGCCCATAACTGGGTGATTAAAAATACGAACCCCATTCTCTCTGATTCTGGGACCCAGACTCACAGCATTTCTCAGGGTCCTGCTCTTCTCATGGGACACGGTCAGGCCATTTCTTAAAAAGTTATATAAATGTTGTAGTGAGCATTAAAAGTAAATGGGCATGTTGCATCCATGGGCTAGAGCTGTCTTACACTAGATGAGTTGTCTCTGAAGTTCACTATAACTCTAAATCAGCTCTCTTTAGAACTTGACTTGGCTCTGGGTAAGCCTGTACACCTGCATTGCCCACTAATGACCTATGCTGTTGAGCCCTGGAAATATGGCTAGTCTGAACTGAAATAAGACTACACTGAAGCGGGGCACCTGGGTGGCTCCGTCAGTTAAGTGTCCGACTTTGGCTCAGGTCATGATCTCATGGTTCATGAATTTGAGCCCCACATCAGGCTATGTGCTGACAGCTCAGAGCCTGGAGCCTGCTTTGGATTCTGTGCCTCCTTCTCTCTCTGCTTCTTCCCCACTCTCACTCTGTGTCTCTCTCAAAAATAAATAAACATTGAAAGAAATTTTAAGCTTACACTGAAGCAAGTGAAAAATTTTGTACATTGGATTTCAAAGCCCTAGTACAAATAAAGAGTGTAAAATATATCATTAATGATTTTATACTGACTGTTGAAATATTATTTTGTGAATTGAGTCAAATAAAATTTATTTTTTAAAATAATTTAACTTAATTCACTTTGCCGTATTTAATGTTGCTACAAGAAAACTTTAAATTACTTATGTGGCTTGCATTACATTTCCTTGGACCTCTTTGCCCTATTATGTAACTCAAGTATTCTCCATTTCTGTTATTCTTTTTCTCTAGATCTGTGCTGCCCAATATAGTAGCCACAAGCCACCATGTGGATATTTAAACTGAAATTAATTAAAATTAAACAACTTAAACTTCAGTTCCTCGGTCACATTAGCCGCATTTCACATGCTCACGAGCCACACGTGGTTAGTGACTGCCATATTGCACAGCACAGATATAGACCATTTCCATCATCATGGGAGGTTCTATCAGAGCCGATATAGGCTGTACATACTTATAGCAAAAAACCACAGAGGTGGGGTGTGAATGTCTGTAGCTTGAAAAACATTTCTGGAGTGCCCAGCTCCACAGCACATCCCCCTCCCATCTCCCAGGCACCTGTCCCTTCCCACCTTTGTTAGACTTGTTTATACACACCTTATCTCTTTTTCTTTCTTGCAAGGGCTGTGGCATGCTTATCTCTCTCTGAACATACTTTCCTCCACCCTCCTGTATGTATGTGGTATCTAACACCAAGCTTTATACAATATAGGTACTCAGTAAATATTTGTTAACCAGTCGGAGTGGCAATTCCTACCAAGTAATTGGAAATATGTGTCTGGAGCTACAGGGAGATCTATAAGGGGGATAAAAAAATAGAAAAGTCAAGGCCAGAAGGAAGGAGAACCAGTAGAGGGACAGAGGAAATAGAGGGACTGTGGTGACCCAGGATCTCCTATGCATCACCCAAAAGCCCCTGACAGGCAACCACAGAAGTTGTTGCAGGGGAACTCACAGGCTTAGGCAACAGCTATAGAAAAAGTGCAAAAGAAATCCAAAATATTATCATGTGATAAATAAACATGCAAAACCCATTAAGGAGAATTCAAAATCGCATGAAAATCAAGGGTCTGGTGAGGAGAAAAATGAGCAGCGTTCTCTCCCAGGGCCAGCTGGTTTGAGTTACATTTTATGAGCAGCATGTGAATTCCAGTGCCCTTGTTGAATTAGCCGCGGAATCGCACATTAGTTTTAAGGCTCCCACTCGAATAGGAACATCATAACGCTTTTTAATTGGGGCTGATAAAAACGTAGCATTACTTGTAGGTTCCTGAGAGAAGTGAGTTGTGAAATTGGGTTTTCATTAAACCTAATGATGGAAAATTAAGTATAGTGCGTCTGGTGAAATGGGCTGTGATAAAAGGCATCACTTCTGCATTATCGGAGGTTAATAAGGAAATAGGTGAGGTAAGATACATTGGAGAAGGGAGTCCAACTAGTTGAATTAATAAACCTTGAAAGCCCCTTGGTTCTGAGCCTTTACAGCATCATTAGCACCAGCGTTGACATTATTACGAATGTTACAGCAATACAAAGTTGTTAAATTTCAAATGCATTTACTTTCCATTCCAGTGTTGGTTTTGCTGACACCAACTTTACAATCTGTCTAGCACTGTGTTTAGGGAAAATATCCATATTGGCTTGGGGAACATTTGGCATCTCACAAAATTTGCCAGGTGCCCATTCCTAAGAAGCCTGTCTCTGCCAGGCAGTCCGTCTTCCAGGCAGTCCGTGCCCCAGGTCCTTTGAAAGACCATGGATCTCTGAAGACACCTGTCCCCATGTGTGATGGCGGTTTAGGTGGGAGACACTCACAGGGCTCCAGGCGCTGACTCTGGCCCATGCTCTCCTGGGCATCATGAAGTGCAGCATCCAGAGAAGTAAACAAAAATGCCTCTTCTCCATTCCCAACCCCACCATAGGGTCACAGGAGTGATACTCGCCGGAAGGGTGCCTCCTATCTGTGACAGCTGGGGCACCGGCAAGAACTAGTGTGTCCTTAAAGAAAGGAATTCTTAAAACCCTTCAACAGCTTCCCTCTGGCTGGGAGATTCTCACACGTTCACAGCCTTCTTGACCTGCCTCACACCATCTCTGAGAGCTTTGCCCCCATCACGTGCCCACCCATCTCCTCCGCTCCTTCTCGGCCTCCTTCTCTTCCCTCAATGTGGTTCCCTTCCCCGGCTTCTGTCCTTGTGCTTCAGGTGGTTCTTCTTGTCTGTCTGCCATACTGGACTGTCAAGTCTGGAGGGTGCGGTCTGTGTTGTGTGCATTGCCAATGCCTACCACAGTCCCTGGCACATTGACAGTGAATTCTCAGTAAATTGGCCTCCTGATCACAAGGGTGTGCTGGAGAGTGAAAGCAGCCCCCACATTTGCAAAGCTCTCCATTTAATCAATGCCATTGAAGATGTACTACATGTTACCTACAGTCCCAGGAGGGAAAGGAAGCAGGATTTTTCTTCTGTGCAGTCCAGAAAGCTGTGCTAACATCTCACGTAGGCCCTTCTTCCTTGTACATAAGCCTGTACGCTCTAGGTCTTTTTGTTGGCAATCCTTCCTTACTAGGAACAGTTTAGCTCTTGCTGTCACATAGGAGATTCCACTTCCACATACAGAAGCAATGTCTGAGAGATTATTATGACATGAGCGACAAACAAGCTAACAGGGAACACGGATTTTGAAAAGACAAGTTGCAGAAAGTCAGGAATATACACTGAAGCCTCCCTGGGAGTGACTGTGGCATAGGCTTAATGGGGTCTGTGTGGGTACCTTAATGTGCCTGAAAACACCAGGATCATCATCTATGGCAGTTCTGATCTCATACATGCCACAACTGGAGGCTCTGGGGCATAGACAGTCCATGACTTTGGGAGGAGGTTGAGGAAACCAAGCCTAGATGGTTGTGAACTGGCCCTGAAAGATCAACAATGTATGCTTGGCAGGGAGTCCGTAGGGCAAGCATGTGGCTGTCCTGGCCAGAGGGGAACAGAGGAATTCAAATCTCCCCTCGGCATGCATCAGTTTCCGGGGGGGGGGGGGGGGCGGTGAGCCAGCAGAGGGCAGTTAGCGTGACTCAGTGGGTATAGAGATTATTATCAAGGAGAGTACAGATTTTATATCAAGGAGAGATTCGATAAAGGAGATGGGGCATAGGACCCAGGCCTGGGAGAAGTAGCTGGCAGGACTGAAGGAAGAGGTTCAGCGACACTCCTGGATCAAGAGTGTGAACTGGTGGGGAAACTAGATAGTAGACAGAAGCCAAGCACGTTGCAGAGCCCAGAGCTGGAGAGAGCAGCTGAAGGGGTCAGAGTCCAAGACTGGCTTCAGTTCCTCCCAAGGATGTAGGCAGACGGAGCAGGAGCAGACACATGGCTCTGGTCTCCAGAGACCTGGGCTCTCCTCACTTGCAAGCAGGCACCAGAGATGATTTCCAGGCATCCTATTTCCTAAACTGCTGTCTGGCTTCTCACTGGCTCTGAGATTGGCCCTAATTGGCCAAGACCACCCTCTCAAGCCTGGAGGAAGGACTGAGACAGGCAGAGGATGGCAGCTAACCTGGAACTTGGTCACTGCTCCATCGATAAGCACCCTTGAAATAGAAACAAACCCAGGGTTATTGTGTTCATTGGTTCGTTTGTTGTTTTAATTTTTAAATCTGCCACCACAGCCATGCGAGGGAAGCAGTGTCCTCAGCTTCCTGATCACTTGAGTCTTGAGTTAGTTCCCCTGCCCTGGGGGGTGGTGGAGAGGACAGAGGACAGAACTCTCATAGGTGATATGTGCTTTGCCCCCTTCTCTTTGAAGCAGATGGCAGCCGTGGGGAGCTGTCCCAGCCCACCCTCACGATCCAGACTCACCCCTACCGGGCCTGCGACCCTGTGGAGATGAGCTATCCCCGGGACCAGTTCCAGCCTGCCATCCGGGTGGCGGACCTACTGCAGCACATCACCCAGATGAAGAGAGGCCAGGGCTATGGGTTCAAGGAGGAATATGAGGTAAGAGACCACCCTGTGGAGAAACTTCCTGATGGGCACAGAGGCTTCATGGGTGCTGAATCCTTGCGACTCAAAGGATGGTCCCCAGGCCAGCAACAACAGCATCGCTTGGGAGTGTGTTGGAAAGGCACCATCCCAGTCCCCACTCAGACCTACTGAATCAGTTTCGATTCCTGCCTTCCTTCAATAGGAAGATGGAAAGGATCAAGTCCCATATCCCACCTGTTGTAAAAAAAAAAAAAAAAAAGCCAGCCAGTCTCCCCTGCCAGTGATTTCCGGGAGACTTGCTTGCTCGTAGTCCCCTCTGGGCCCATTACCTTGCTTCTGCTGTGTTCTCAACACCCACCGCCTGAGTCACTTTCACCTCTGGTATCTCCTTCTCTCTCTTTGTACCTTCTCCTCACCCTGGCTTTGGACATCCTTTCTCTCCCTCCCCAAGGCAACTCCAGTGCAGAGGACTTGTGAGTAGTGGCTGTTACTGAGGTTTGGGGAATAACAGAAGGATTGCAGCAAAGTACAGGAAGTGCCCGAACAAAAGTCCTTCTGAGGTTCCGGCCTCCTGACAGGTCTCTGTCCACTCTGTCCCCAAAGTTCTTTGTAGTATCCTCAAATTTTTCCTTTTTTTTTTTTCAATTTTTCCCAGCATCCAGGAAAAGAATTCCCACGCTCCCCCCACACTCATTTGTTTATGCAAAACAGTTTAGCTTTCTCCGTCTCCCTTCTTTTGCTTCAGACCTTGCCCCTCAGGCCTCACCTTTTACAAAGAAGAAAATAAAATAGAAGGAAAAATTCATTAAGATATTTTCCTGAACTAAAGAGCACAACCTCACTCCCCAGGAAGAATTTTGCAAGCCTCCTTGTGCAGCCAGCTTTGAAAACAACATTTCTTTCTTTACTTTTCCTTTCCTCTCTCTCTCCCTCCCCCTCTCCTTCTTCCTTCCCAGAATATCTTTCGAGCATCTACTGTGTGCCAGGCTCTGAGTTATGTGTACTAGTTTTTGTAGGTTTCTTTTTTTCACATGCACCATGTTCCCCAAATATGCCAGGGTCGGTAACACTGTATGCAGTGCAAACGCATTGACTAAGACTCTACATATTTGGAATTCTTGATAGTGCAGACTAAGTTTATCTCTCAGACTATATTCTGAGAAAGAGCTTACAAAGCAGTATTTCAGAAGCTATGTGAGCTCATGAAATTGTGCTAAACTTGGGGGGAGGGGCGGGCTGCTGAGTCCAGACAGCCAGATTCCAGTACAATAAACTGTGTGATATTAACATACCATTTTGCTACCTGAGTTTTAAATTCTTTATTAGTTGAATGGAGAGTTTGGATAAGGTGATGTCTAAGGACCTCTCTGGTCCTAAAATTTTACGAGAGTATAAAACACGGTGGCAAGGGGCATGTTTGACACATTTATGAGAACAAAAACGTTTATGTCCATGGATGTGAGTAATTACCAGCTCAGGAGAACTTGTGCTTAATTTCAAATATGATCCCAGTAAAATAGCATTTTTTCATATCCTCAATCCACAAATTTGGGGAGGAAATCGGGGTAATATTTGGAGGAAATGGTCTCATCCACTGCTCATCCCTGGGCCTTACTTCCTAGGAGGTTTGTTGAATGGTCCCAGTCCCTGAAAGTGTGGAGGCGTACATGGGTATGTGCTTATACACACCTGTGTACATATCTTTGGTGAGTGAATGACAGGAGATAGTGTGCTGTTGGTAAAGACATATTCAATGTCATGATGGTTTATAAGTCATTAGTCATACTATTTCATTTAAGGTTCCAATAGCATGAAGGGAGACTGGGGACTTATCAGAAAGGGGAAGAAATAGTCAAAGACTGAGAAACACTGTTCTAAGAAACTGAGGTCTAAAATTTGAAAACAAAAAAACAAATACATTTGACTACTTTAGTGCATTTCCTTCCAGGGTAATATCTTTTTGGAAGGTACATCCCTGTGTGGTATGATTTGGATTGATTTTTTTTAATTTATTTTTCTGCCTTTTTACATTTCCCAAACTTTCTGGCGTGGAAATGATGTGTTTTTATAATATAACAATACATTTTGCTCCACCATTTAGACCCCAAACAGAAATATCACTTAGTGGACTAGTCCTGCCTTCACTTCGTTCAAATTATATTAACCAGTTAACTTGAATGTTTAGCTTCCAGTTAACACATTTTCTGATTAGCAGGAGGTTAAGTGGGAAGCAGCCTTATTTAATGGGAATCTTCCCACAATCTGCCAGTCCCCTTTCCTAGACATTAGGTGGATATGGCTTTGATCATCAAAGTGCCCATGATGTCTGGAATCTACATAGTGGACCTACGAGCCACAGGTTTGCTTGAAGACCATGCCCTGTTGTAATCACAAGGATCCTGAGCCACCACTCCTACTCTCAAACCAACATGTTTTGTGCTCTTTCTTGCCTATGACTCCTGCTCAGCCTTTTTCATACAAATGGGTGGGTTTGACAAGTTGACATATAAGGGACCTCTCAGCTATAGCAAACTGTGTCTTCTAAAATTCAGTTCAGCTGTACAGTCACATAAATTTGTTCAATAAATATTCACTGAGTATTTACCATTCCCAAGGAGCGTTCTACATACATATTTGGATACAGAATTGAACAAATTGGACAAAGATTCATTCCCTCCTGAAACTTGTGTTCTAGCAAGAGAAACAAGAAATCAATTACAGACTTAAAAACAAGTTATTTTATTAAAAGCCTTGGAGAAGACATTTACTGCTCTTCAATCTAGACCTGAGCTAATGTTGGAACAGATGAAGTGTGTGTACCTTTGACACTTCAGTAATATTCCCTAGTTTTTCAACAAGAGGACAGAGAAATGTCTTACAAATGCATATTGATGTGAAAGGCTAGTTTCACCTTTCTTGATGCCTCACAAATAAGGGGAAATGGCTTGTGAATAGTGTAACTATAAAACAAAAATAATTATAATTGAGAATTCAGACAAAAAAGACAAGTCATTTCACAACAATTCACTTAATATGTTAGTAAATAATATGTTCAACAGTGAAACATACTATTTGCTGTGCTACACACTATCCCAAATCTTAGTGACGTGAAACAACCAATTTACTGTGCTCATTGATTCTGTGGGTCAGAAATTTGGACATAGCACAACAGAGTCTGCCTCTGCTCCTTGATGTGTGGAAACCTTGACGTGGAAGCCTCTAAGACTGGGGCTGTAATCATCAGAAAGTGTCTTCACTTTCATATCTAGTGATTGCTGCAGGCTGTCCCCTGGGGTCTCAGCTAGGATTGTCATCTGGAACACCTACACACGGCCTCTTCAGGTGGCCTGGACTTCCTCACAGCACGGGAGCCTGACGATGCTGGACGTCATGCATAGTAGCTCATCGGTCCAAAGGTGAGCCTCTTGGCTAACAGTAGAAAGTACATCATCCTTTGTGACCTAGACTCGGGCATCACACAGCATCGCTACTACCTCATTGTATTGGTTATAAGTAAGTAATAACTGCCTATATTCTAGGGAAGGGGAATTAAACTCCCTCTCTTGATAGATGGAGGGGCAATTGCAAGATTCTACAAGAGAATGCAGAACAGGAAATACTGGACAATACAATCTTTGGATGATACACACTGCCACAAGTACCATGGAAAAAGAAAGGATAGAGCAAGGCAGGGAGATAGTATATTCCAGGGACGTAGAGTAAACAGGGTTCCAGTATTAAATAGGGTAGAAAGGTAGTCCTTAATTAAACGAAAAGTTTTGAGCAGATACATGGTGGAAGAAATCTAGAGGCAGAAAGGTCCAGATCAAGGGAGTACGAGGAGGCCAAGGGTGGTATGAGTAGAGTGAACAAGGAGTAAAAGTAATAAAAGATGACATTGGAGAAATAAAGGGGGAATCTGACCATGTAGTGCCTCATAAGCCATTTTAAGGACTTTGGCTTTTACTCTGTATGAAATGGAAAGCCACTGCAGAGGTTTGAGAAAACAAATAACTATTTCACATTACTTTGAAATGCTCATTCCAGCTACTGTGTTGAGAAGAGACATAAGTAGGCAAGAGTCAAAGCAGGGAGACCAGTTAAGAAGCCATGGCAGTAACCCAGGCAAGAGGCAATGGTGACACTACCAAGGTGTGGCAGTGGAGGTGGTGAGAAATGGTTGGATTCTGAACATAGCTTCCAGACAGAACCAACAGGGTTTCCTAATGCATTAGCATGGTGTGTGAAAGAGAGAGAGAGGATTCAAGGGTGACTCCGGGGCTATTACTTGAACCACTGGGAGGATGGAGTTGCCACTACCAGATATAGGGAAGCTGCAGGGAGAACAGACTTGGGGCCAATGGAACAATCGGGAGTTCAATTTTGAACTGAGTTTGAGGTGTCCATTAGACATGTTAGTGAAGATGGAAAGTAGGTAATTGGACATACGAGTCTGGAATTTGGGAAAGAAGCCTGAGCTAAGGAGAAAACTTTGGGAGTTACTGTCATATAGATGGTATTAAAGCCACAAGCCCTTGCTTCGAGGTCATGAAGCAAGTGAGCATTGATTGACAGAGATGATAACCAAGGATGAGCCTTGTGGAATGTCAATTTAAAGATGTTTGAGGACTCTCCATAGGCCAGATGTTGTACTAGGCTCTAGGAACTGAGAGGAGACAGAGCCCTTGCCTTCTGGGAGAACTTAGAGCCTATTCTTAGACACAGACATATGAACTGATCACTTCAGTATCTTGAGAAAATGTCACAATAGAGTGCTGTGGGAACCCTTGTGGGTGGTGTGCATGAAACCTAGCCTGGGGATGGATGGCCGTTGGCTTTCTGGAACACATAAAGCCTAAACCAAAGCTTGAGAAATACGAATCACCAAATTCGAAAGCAGGGAAGGCTGTTCTGGGCAGAGGGACTAGAAGAGTCTGTGGCATGGAGGTATGCATAGCAGGTTGAATTATGAGAACCAGAAGCAGTTTGGTACAAAAACTATGTTTGGCATACAAAGCATGGAGGGAGATAGGGCTGGAACTATCAGTAGGAGTGGGCTGGGGTGGTGAAGCAAGGGGATATTTTTCAGGCTAAGTAAGGAGTTTGGATTCAATTCTAGAGGTCATGCAGAGCCATGGAACGGAGCAGCATTTTTTAAAGTTGAATTCACATTCTAGATGTAACTGGCATTGATCAGAGCAGGGAGACCAGAGGCAGGTAGGCGGCTGGGACAGTAATTGAAGGAAAAGATGGAATTGCTCAAACCAGGAGACTGGGCCCAGAGCCCAGACAAGCCCACACATGTTCTCTCCTGTAGAGACATAGAATCAGTTCGTGCTCTTTGGCATGTAAACGTGAGTCTCTCAATATGTATTTTAAGTTCAATGACTTGAAGTCATATATGAGTCGTTCTGAGTTAATAGTCAAAATTCCTGGATTCAAGTCCTATCTCTTTAATTAAGTATCTGGGTGACCTTGGGCAGGTCATTCTCCTGTTCTGGGCCTCCATTTCCATATTTATGCAATAAAGGAAAAAAGGGGTTGGTCAGAGTGATCCAAACAATGCTTATGTCCTGCATATTTTGTGAGCCTAAGGAGGAACTGATTGTCCCGGACTGATAGTCCAGCTAGACCCCTTTCTGGGGCTGCCACCCCCATAGTTACATGTCAAGTCCCAGCAACTGTGGTTGACCAGGGGCCCTGGGTTCCTAGGAACTCAAGGAGACCTAAGGCTAATTAACCTCACCTGCCATACAAATAGGAAGTTTGGAGGTTTTCAGTCTTGGCCACACATTAGAATTACCTAAGGAAGTTTTAAAAATGCCAATGCCTAGGCTGTCCTTCAGATTAATTAGAATTCCTAGAGGTGGGATCCAGAGATCTATATTTTCTAAGCTGTCCGGATAACTATAATTACTTTCAAGGTTGAGGGATGCTGGCCTAAGGAGACTCCTTGGAGTCCCCAGAGCGTGCCCTGCCTGTGCCCCCAGACCTATCACCTCACTACTCTCCTTGCTGCTGGTCACATCTGATGCCATGGGGCATGTGATAGCCACTCACAGTGGTGATAGAGCACAGCCATGTTGAAACTAAGGGGCTTCTGCTTATGATCTTGGACTGCAGAGTCTTCTTCCCTCTTTCCTGTCCTATTTTCCCAGCCCAGATTCTCCTACCCTCTCCAGCTACAAAACAAAAGTCTTAGCACACTAACAAATGCTAAGAGATGTTGGCTGGAGAGAAGAGTTGCCTAAAGCCCAGACATCATCGTGGTCAGAAGAGCAGCAGGCTCGAGGAAGATGAGGAACAACAGGAAGGGGTGACTTTGTCATGGGGAGAAGGGAAGCCTATTAATCCCAGTTCAATCCAGCCAGTCTGTCATCGTAATGAATGATGAGCCCAGTAGGGTAACCAGAAGGTTATCTGGTTATTATAGCCCCATGAAGACTATTTAAGGCAACAAGGAACAGCTGTGAGGAATAGGATATAACCTAATGAAGAGCAAACATTTGTTCATTCTCCAGCTCTGGACAGACACGCTGTGTGCGTGGCGTCTGTGGGGTGAAGCCAGTGTTGTCATGTGTCTGCTAGTCGTCTGTGGGTGACACTGGCAGGCAGCCTTCGGATGGGGCATAACCATAAAGATGGATGCTTCAGGATGCTCCAGTGCCCTCTTGTCTGCTCGGAGCCACCTGAACAGAGGCAGAATAGACCTTCACAACTTTTCTCTCCTCGGTTGATGAGGTTAGTCACAGAGCATCCCACTGCAGGTGATTCCTGAGAGATCTGGTCTACCTCCTCAATAGTTTATGAGTGAGAAGAGAGATTCTGGGGAGGGGCCTGGGGAGTTAGCAGATGCCCCAGGGCATGAAAGGGAAAACCATGGCTGTTCTCCAACTGTGGGAACTCATAATGACCAAAATAGGAAGACTTGGATTCCACCTGCTCATATCACTCCACTCCTCATGGGTTAAATCGAGGAGAAAACAGGCCATTTCCGGAGGGTGGCCCAAAGATACCAGTAACCCATGTGGGTTCAGACTTGAAAGATTTTCTAGCAGGAATAAAACTCATGTAGGAGAGACTATTAATGCAGTGTTTCCCTTTGAGCTTATTTTTATTTTTCTACTTAGAATTCTGTTTGGAACCCAAAAAACAGTATTTTCTGTGTTTGGTATGAGAGCCCTCCCCAACCAAGCAAGCAATTTTCAGATGGTACCAGAGAAAAATTCCCTTGACTAAGAGTCAAGACCTGGTTTTCAGTCTATTTCTGACATGCTGGGTGGTCTTGGACAAGATTGCTCCCTCCCTGGGTCCCCACTTATCTCCTGTGAGATGTTTGGCTGCATGGAGTGGACTCCTGAAGCTTCCACTTCATTTGGCCAGAAACACTTACTGAGTACCTACTTTGTACCTTACCTTACAGTGTTTGGAGACCTAGAGATCATTAGAAAGCTCAGCAAAGGAAATAAGAGACCCTACGTTAAAGGAAGATCGTGGTCTTAGTATTTTAACTCTAGTTAAAATGCTTTGTAGCACCTGGGGAAGGGCAGTCCAGGATGAGTGTGTGGGAGGGTGGTAGTATTGTTTATTTTTGCTTTTCGTCAGTTATTACTGTCAAGATCAATCAGAATCTTTACAAAAGATGAGACACTGCATTGAAGAAGAGTAGAAGAAGGCTGGGTAGAGGAAAAGGATGGGTGGCAGAGGGAATCTTGTGCTCAGGGTCTTGGAAAAAAATCATTGACGTGTTTCAAACCACTTCTTAGAAGGGAAACATAGTTGTTTGCCCATGAAAAAAGAGAAATAAAAATGAAGCCAGGTGGGGAATTCACACCCTTTGCCTAGTTTTCCTGGACAGAATTAACAAGGCAGTAGTTTAACAGCCCTCCTCAACTCTGGCTGACTCTGTTTCAGGGAGAGCCGTTGGCCCAGAGACAGCCACGCAGAAGCTCGTGCATGAAGACAGAGACAGTATGTGGAGGCGTCCAACAGTCTGTAGCCTAGAATGAGATGCAGGGATCCCCCAGATCATGGTCTCAGAGCTGGGAGGAAAAGAGGGGCCCTAGTGTGAGCTTCTTTGTTAGACTATCGGCCTCATGAAGGCAGGGACCGGGTCTTACTCATCTCTCTTCTCTGAAGCATCTGCAAAATAGTATATAAATACTAAATATTAACTTAATGGAATTATAGAGTGCTGGCAGAAATATTTGTAATTAAGAATAGTTCCATCCGGGGCAGCGGGCAGGGGGTGGGAAGCAGTATTGCTTAAAGAAAGATACCAACGTAAAAATGTTGAAAAAAAAATTAAAAAAAAAAAAAAAAAAGGGGGGCGCCTGGGTGGCGCAGTCGGTTAAGCATCCGACTTCAGCCAGGTCACGATCTCGCGGTCCGTGAGTTCGAGCCCCGCGTCAGGCTCTGGGCTGATGGCTCGGAGCCTGGAGCCTGTTTCCGATTCTGTGTCTCCCTCTCTCTCTGCCCCTCCCCCGTTCATGTTCTGTCTCTCTCTGTCCCAAAAATAAATAAAAAACGTTGAAAAAAAATTTAAAAAAAAAAGAAAGATACCAACGTAGAAAGACTCGCACATCTCTCGCTGTCTCTATAGGTACACTGAGTATCTGCCTTAAAATCTAAGTTGACTCTTCTCCAGGAATGTGTTGTTTCTGTTTACCTTACTGCCGAAGACAGTGGCTCTCAAACTGTGATGGGTGTCAGAATCACCTGGAGAGTTAGTAAAGAACATTAGGACACAATGATAGGACATAGGTCCCATCATTGACACGGGACAGGACCCAGCCCTTTGCATTTAACCAAATTCTGTAAGGAGATTTGAATCACTACCAGTTTGAGAAACACTGCCCTAAAATTTGTTTTTGAAAGAGACCTTGTAGCTTTTCAGGGGACTTTTTAAATGGTGCTTTGTGACTCTGCACACGGACACACGTGTACTCAGCTATTCTACCTTGATCAAAGCTCCTGTCACAGACAAATACCCCATCTTGCTGCCATCTGATTTTCTACTCAGCTTCCCCAGCAGAACTCATAAATTACCGTCTATTTAGTGACATGGTCGCAATAATATTTGCTCTCCTGATGCCACTCTGAGTAGATATCATCAGTCATCCTCTCCTGCCTTCTCTATCCACATTTATAATCCCTAAGGCATGTGGTTTTCAGCCCAGAAAGAAGCATTCATTGCGAGCTTAGCCTCTGCCAGGGCCACCACTAATTCATGCAGCTCCTTAGAGTGAAATAGCAAAAGGTTCACCTGTCTCAAGATGCCTGTTCATAATATATCCAGAAATTTACATGCCTACCAGATGTATCATGCTTCCTTAGATGTGATGCTCTTGCTTTGTGCACAACCAATACAGCGATCCACGGCGGCCCTTGCCATCTACCAGCTAACCGTGGACTTCAGTAAGTGTGGGTGTTTACCGAACTCATGGACCTCAGTTGAGATGAGACCTTGGGCTTCCTGAACAGCTCATACAACTCTTTCTCATTTCCTGAATACTCGCTCTTACCTGTTTCTAGGGTGAACGATTTGTCCTGGTTTGTCCAGGATGGCCCAAGGTGTTTTTTAATTTTTTTAAGTTTATTTATTTATTTTGAGACAGAAAGAGAACACAAATGGGGTAGAGAGAGAGGGAGAGAAAATCCCAAGCAGGCTCCACACTGACAGCCCAGAGCCCGACATGGAGCTTGAACTCACGAACTATGAGATCACGACCTCAGCCGAGATCAAGAATCAGATGCTTAACCGAATGAGCCACCCAGGTGCCCAGGATGGTCCCAGTTTTAAAACAAAAGTCATATATCTTGGGGAGCCCTGTGGTCCAAGGCAAACCAGGATGGATGTTGTAAGGAGCCCCCATGTTTGGTCTTGTGACAGTAAACTGGATGTTTCCGATCAAAGGGAGGCAGGGGGTAAATTCCAGAAGTCAGCCACAGGCACTCAAGAGCACATTCTTGGGCAAGACTGGGATGGAAGAGTCTCCCACACCTACTGTGTGCCAGGCACGGTGTTAGGAGCCCACCAGCTATTTTGGGTAGTTTCTAATCATCACAGAACTCCATGGGGTGTATTTGTTTTTCATTTTTTTAATTTGCATGCTATAAAATCCATTTTGTGGGGAAGGAGGGAGGTGTACCGCTCTATGAATTTTAACAAATGCACAGAGTCATGTAAACAACAGGATATATGAGAGTTCCATGGTCAAAAAAAAATAGTCAAACCTTTCCCCCACCCTAACCTGAAGGGTGTTTTTTTTTTTCCGGCTTGTTAGGCTACAAATCATTCTTAGTGGTCACTGTTCTGAGCACTGAGCATAGAAATAGCCACTTCCTCTTTGCCCCAGTGTCACAGGTGCAGCAAAGCAGAGCAGCTGTTCTCACCCACTGAGCCACCCAGCCTGGAGGCCAGGCTCAGAAACATGGCAGAGCTGTGAAGGGTGTACTATTGACTCAACTTTTAGAAAAGTTTATTGAGACTGGAAGTGATGGAATATTCATTCTAGTGTGTCTGCCTTTTGCAAAGCCCTGCCTTTCCCCTGACTCATATGCACAGTGGGTGGGCAAGACGTATTCTTGACAAGATAAATGAATGAAACACCCAGGTAAAATGGTGCATCCTTGGTAAAGACTCTCTGGAGTCTTCCCTCCACTGAGAGAATGCCATGGTGGGCAGGGATGCAGGGAAGTCCTGGCCAGCTGGACTGCTCAGGCAGGAAGGAAGCCCTCAGCTGTGCCCCGAGGCATCAGCCAGGAACTGCCTGGTCAGCATTCTCTGGGCCTGGTTTTGCTGTACCCCAGGGCGTATCATATCCAATTATCTCCAGGAATACAGTCAAGCCAAAGGGAGGAAGAGGGGAATCATAAGTGACAGAATCTGCTGAGGATAGTGAGTGAGCAGGTAAATGAAATGGACCAGGACACTCTCAGCCTTGAATTGGAGGTGAGTTGCTCTTGGAAGCTCTGTGTTTTGACGTCTCACTATCTGGGCATAACTCAAAGAGGCGTAAGTACAACGAAGAGTGTCCAAAGAAGGATAGCAAGCTCTAGAAAGGACCCTCATATCTCAGGAGGGCCAAACCAATAGGTAGAAGGAACCAGCCAGGCATCAGGGGGCAATTCTTAGAGCAGGGACCAGAAGTAGTAAGTGGGGAAACTGAGGTAGGTTGAACAAGCCTATGAACTGATTCAGCACAGCAGAGCCTAAGAAGCCCGTGACCCCTACTGGGGTCTCGATAGGTACGATGAGTGTCTGACTTACTGAGTTCCATGGCTGGGAGCGAGGACGGATGGGTGGGCAGGTGGGTTGTAGCCACAGGGAGAGTTAGTCTGGAGTAGGCACCAGAAAATAATTTTATCCCAAAGTCTGTGAAGCCCGTGAACAACGATGAAGGGAGGGTTTGAGACACAAGAGCTCTTACCGCTTATCATGCTGCTGGTACTGGCTCAGCCTCCTCACCTTGAAAAATGTCCAAAGCATTTTCATCGACCTAGAAGAAAACATATTCTTGGTGTTGGTCCACTGACTGCCATTCCAAGCTATACCCTCCCCATCCACATTTTGCTTCACTCGCTTGCTCTCATCCTCCAGGCCCCGGAGAATGCCCCTTCAAGTTCTAGAACACACCAAGCTCATTCCATCTCAAGGCCTCTGCATTTGCTCTTCCCTCAGCCCTGGAACATTCTTCCCCCAGCTCTTGCCATGGTTGGCTGCTGCTCATCATTTAGTTTTCAACCCAAAGGTGTCCACAAGAGACAAGTAGGAATACACCTGGAGTTGAACAAGCCAGGTTTAAAACCTGCAGGACATCTCAGGAAGAGGATGTGAGAAAGGCCTCCCAGGCTATGGGCTATGTCGGGTGATTTGGGGCTTTGTTCTGGATTGGACGTTGTTAGGAAGTGGTAAGATTGGGTACCTTGATAGATCTTAACTCTAAGAAAGGGACGCCAGACAGAAGCTAAAGCTATAAGTGGCAGAGAAGCAGCCATAACTTATATTAGCCAGGATAGGGGGATGTTAGTTGTTTGTTTGTTTGTTTGTTTATTTATTTATTTATTTATTTATTTATGGTTTGGACAATGTTCATATGTTTCTGTGTTTAGATATGACTACACAGTGGTCATGTTTTTGCCTTGCCCCATCCTGGTCTCAGAGAAGCCTTGTCTGGTGTTGCAATTTTGCGAAATTGTTTATGTGCAACAGTAACACACCAAGGTCCAGCTTTGAGTGCCAGGCCAGCTGCTGGAAGTCATGGGCTGTTTCTTTCCTTCTCAAATGTCTCTGTTTTGAAAGGTCCTGCACAATCCACTCAATCTGAATGGTCTCTTCTTCCTAGTTGTTGTCTCTCCCGGCCCCTTATTTATCGCCTTTACAGCACTGGTTCTAAGCAGTTATTATCTTGTCTGTTTATTGTCCACACCTTCCCACAACTAAAGCAAAGTTCATGAGATCTTGTGTGCCGTGACCATTGCTGTTATTTCTGGGACCTAACATCCAGATGGTCACCGCGGAAAGGAGGAAGAGAGGGAGGGTGGGAAGGAGGCAGCAGGGGCAGATTCACTCAGCTTGCATTCCTAGTCAAGTCATTTCCTGTTTCTGGACCTTACTTGGCTGATCTCTAAAGTGAGGCAATAGTTTTCTCAAAAGAACCTTCCAGGTCTGACTTTTGAGGATTCTATGAATACCACAGCTCAGACCTCCAGGGATGAGGACATCCCCAAATGCATCCTTCGGGACCGAAAAAAAAAAAAGAAAAAGAAAGGAAGGAAGGAAGGAAGGAAGGAAGGAAGGAAGGAAGGAAAGGGAGGGAGGGAAGGAAGGAAGGAAGGAAGGAAGGAAGGAAGGAAGGAAGGAAAGGGAGGGAGGGAAGGAAGGAAGGAAGGAAGGAAGGAAAGGGAGGGAGGGAAGGAAGGAAGGAAGGAAGGAAGGAAGAAAGAAAGAAAGAAAGAAAGAAAGAAAGAAAGAAAGAAAGAAAGAAAGAAAGAAAATGATTACCTTAGAACAGCAACACTGTTGAAGTGTAGGAAACATATCCACACACAGAGAAGAGTGTGAAATAGGGCCCACACCCTCAGGAGAAGAGGAGAAGAGGGAAGCCAAGAGTGATAATGGATGAATATAATGAGATGGCAATTTTGGTCTGAAAAGAATGTGATTAGCTCCTAATGACTGCCACCATTCCCCGGTCAATCTACTGTAACTAGCTGCTAATGTAAAAATAATGCCCCTTGGCTGGCTCCCTTTGAAGATGGAGAGAAGTCTCCCTCATACTTTTACCCCCTCTTATTTTTTTTCCTTCAGGAGATTATCCCCTATTACACCGCAGCTCCCTAAAAAGGGAAATGGATGTGTGATCAAAGTCAGCCAATAAGAGGGTCATTACAGCGCACTCCTGGGTGGCTCTGTTAGACCTTGCCTCCTCTGCCTAGGTCAACAGCATCACAGCCCCTGGGCTCACACCTTCCCCCAGCCCAGCCCCACCAAGGGACATAGGCTCCCAGAGCTGTGGCAGAGGGCCATGTGGTTTCCCACAGAGTAGGGCCACTCATCACAACTGCTTTTGTTTAGCTTAAGGTTTTCCAGATGGTATCTGAATGCTGGGTGCATCCTGAGGGCCATGGCAGATTTGAGAGGACTCCCAAATTGCCATTTAAGGACGTTGCGGGTGGACAGGGATCTTTATCAGATCTCTGCAGTGTCACAGCACAGAAGGTGCATGCTTATGCTGTGGGGCCCCCGTGGAACAGGGCAAAGTACATGGAGGCAGAGGACACAAAACACTGTCCAAGCTGTCCAAAAGTGGGATCGGAAGCATTATGGGGAAGTGAGCTCTCTGTTGCTGAGGGTATCCAAGTAGCACATGCTATGCATCAGCTTATCAGCTGCCTAGAAGGCCACTAGGGGAGGGAACACAACCAGATGATTTTCAAAGTCACTTACGCCTCTGAGATTCCAGAGAATGTGCAGAAGCCATCTCACCCACTAATGTTTTCAGCCATCTGCCCAACCTATTCATTTATTCCAAAGGGGATTCAGGCACATATGAAGTACAAGGCCAGTATTCAGACATGAATAAGATGCTTTTTCTGGAATAGCCCATCAACAAGTTAAGAGACAAGATTTTCAAATTAATAGATATAAACGAGCCCATCTGATAATAGAAGTGATTTACTAGCTGGGATGAAGCAGAGTGGTGGGAGAGTGAGCAAGGAAGGTTTCACAGAACAGATTTTTGAGTTGGGTTTTGTAGGGTATGTAGGAGTTTACCAGACAGACTCAGGTGGAAGAGAATTTTAAGCAGAGGGAACAGCATATATAAATTCAGTCTCAGAAGTTTGAAACACCTGAAATTGTCTGTGGCATTACATTTGGTTCTTTATCTGTGGAATGTTAATATAAGGACAAGAAATGAGGCTGGAGGGGCATGTGAGGTGAAGTCATTAAGGACCCTGTATTAAAGACTTTGGAATGTATGCTGAAGATACTGGCAAGGGGAGTAACTGGGTCCTATCCGCATTTTAGAAAGATCTCTCTGATTATAGTGAAGAATGGATTGGAGGGGACAAAACCAAAGCAAGAGAAACCAGTGAGGAGACTCATGGGAAAGTGTCTCTCCAGGTAAATTTGCTATTTGCAAGAACCATGGCTGCTCATTAGAATCGCCTAGGGAGTTTAAACACTGCTGATACCTGTGTCCCATCCCCAGAGAGTCTGATTGAATTTAATAGGCTGTGGCTTTGGGAGTTTTTTTTTTTTAAAGCTTCCCCAGATGGTTCTAATGTACAGCCATAACAAAACCTTAAGCTAACTGTAACCTAAATTGTAGCACAGAGTAGGTACTCAACAGATTTTTTCCAAAAACATCATTATGAAACTATTTGGAGTGTCCTATTCTTGGCTTCAGACCACTTTTAGGTGGATATAATTGAATGAACAATTGGCTTTTATCACAGAGGGTTTTGCATAGAAAATCCACGCCTAGGAGGCGCCAGGGTGGCTCAGCTGGTTAAGCGTCTGACTTCCGCTCAGGTCATGATCTCCAGACTCCTGAGTTTGAGCCCCACATCAGGCTCTGTGCTGGTCTCCCCCACTCACTCTGTGTCTCTCTCAAAAAAAAAAAAAAAAAAAAAAAAAAAAAAAATTAAAAAATTAGAAAATCCACCTCCAGATGGGCTTCTTGGTGGCTCACTCAGTTAAGCATCTTACTCTTGGTTTCAGCTCAGGTCATGATCTCATAATTCATGGGATCAAGCCCCAAGGGGATTCTCTCCCTCTCTCTCTGCCCCTCCCCTGCTTGCGCTCACTCTCTCTCTCAAAATAAACATTTTTTAAAAAAAGAAAGAGGGGCGCCTGGGTGGCTCAGTCGGCTAAGCGGCCGACTTCGGCTCAGGTCAGGATCTCACAGTCCGTGAATTCGAGCCCCGTGTCGGGCTCTGGGCTGACAGCTCGGAGCCTGGAGCCTGTTTCAGATTCTGTGTCTCCCTCTCTCTGACCCTCCCCCGTTCATGCTCTGACTCTCTCTGTCTCAAAAATAAATAAACATTAAAAAAAAATTGTTTTAAAGAAAGAAAGAAAATCCACCCCCAGAGTATCAGCTCAAACCTTGAGAAGCCCAACATTACCAGTGAGACAGCACAGCTCACCATTGCAGAGTCAAGAATGTACAGGCTTGGCAGCTTGTCTGAAACAGCTGGCACTACCTAGCTGGGGGAGGAGGCCCAGGGCTGGAACCTTTGTTCCAGGAGTTAACATGCAAAAGCAAGAACCACATGAGGTCTAGAGATGTCCCGTGCTGGGGGGTGATGGTCATTTGTAGTGAGGAGTAAGAAGAGGAGGAGAGAGGAGAAAAAGGAGAGACAGGCCCTCCATTTGTAAAATGAGCACTTTCTTACCTCCATAGTACTTTTGTCACACTCACGTTTAGGGCAGAGACTGGTGCCCAGAGCCTAGAACCTGCTTAGCTTCTCCTCCAGGGTACCTGAGGGTTTAGGCCACACAAACAACAAAATGCTGATCAATTAATGGCTGGGAAGACACTCGAGAGCCCCGGTCTGAAACCCTGGGGCGAGCTAAGTCGGAGAACACAGCTTAGCCAGGCAGCGCCAGCAAGGGCCTCCCACCCCATCTGCATTCCACCTGGAATAGCCAGATAGCAGAATGAGCACCAGTTCTACCTACCCAGGCACCGCGTAGTTGAGGATCATGGTTATGCTTCTAGAAAAAAAAGGTCAGCAACATACAGCCACAGGCTACATCCAGTCCAACGCCCACCGTCACCGTCGTAAATACAGCTTCATCAGAACAAAGCCACGCCCATGTGTTTGCATTTTGTCTGTGACTGCATTTGCTCTGCAACAGTAGAGGATGAGTGGTTACAACAGAGAACGTGGCCTGCAAAGCCCAAGCTGCCCCCTCTCTGACATTACAGAAAGTCTGCCCACCTCTTCTCTAGAAGACCCACCCAGATTGGCTTATTAACACATGGGAGCCTGGAAGCAAGAAAGGGGGTATCGTGCATGGGCTGGGCTTTGAACAGGCAGTGGTCCCGCTTGCCTATAAAACACAGCCCACTGATTGGTGGCATTTCTGACCACTCGGCTCACACACTGCTTGTCTTGGCTGAACATGGTAAGGGATGGATGAGCAAAGGCAAGGCCAGTGCAACAAGATGAGTGGACGCTCCGCTCCCCTGCACTGCAGACAGGGTGCTGTGTAGACGGAGGGCAATGCAAATCCAGCCTCAGAAGCAGTGTGGTGCCCATGAGCAGGGCATTCAGCCCACTCTACAGGGTGCAGGGTGGGAACAGAAATCAAAATGTAGCCTGGCCTTCGTGCTTCTGCAGACTTCCTAAAGTGGCTCCTGCTCCCTTAAATGCCCATCTTCCTTCCCTGTATGATAAGTGACTGCCCCCTCCCCTGTGTCTACATGACGCTTGGCTCATAACTCTGTTGATTGCTCCATGTGGCGGTTGACTTGTCTGTCTCCTCTTGGACTGATGACTCCCATACCTTCCCTTCCCCTGTGACTGTGAACCTCTGCCTCTAGCCTCCTTCTCAGCATCTCCGCTTGGACATCAAGTAATCAGCCTCAACATGGCTGCTGTTGCCGGAACATCTCAAGAAGCACACTGTCCTCGACAAGGGCGAGCCACTGTTCTGAGCACTTTGTGTACCCAAAACACAGCACAGAATTCCCACCTCCCCACCTCTCTTTCTCCCCATCTGTTTCTTCTCCATCTCCACAAATGGCCTGACCCTCCACTCAGTTCTTCAGGCCAGCAGTCTGAGAGTCAGCCTTCACACCCCCTTCCCTCATAGTCCACACCTACAGCAGATGTGTTGGTGGCCTGCCCATGTCCCCTCTACTCTCAGTGTTCCCACTCATGCTCACTCAATGCCTGCCTTCCAGAAGCACCTGTGGCTTTTCGCCTAAGGACTTCCTTAACACAAAAGAATATGCACACCTTGCCTGCAGAGCATAGCAGAAGTGCCAAGGGATTTCCTAAGAGTTGTCCTCAACCAATGGTGTATCGGAATTGATGGGTAAATACTCCAGCATGAGATGGGCCTGTGAGATCAAACCCTGGGTGGACACAGCGGTGACCTGCTCATTGAGGTACCCTGGACCAACTTCCTTCCCTTGATTGCCTCACTTCCCCCAGTCTCCCACCCATGGGCCTTAGGATTGCCTCCCAGATAAGATCTTATATTCAAATGCTTGTTTCCCAGTGTGTTTCTGAGGGAACCAAAATCTGCAATATTCAGTGGAACGTCCTGACAATGATCACTTCTAACCACGTCCACTGCCACCATCCTGGTAAAAGGTCCAAGGTACCATCATCTCTTACCTGGACTATTGCAACAACTTCCTAACTGATCTCCCTGCTTCCTCCCCCAGCCTCCTAGAGCCTGTATCCCATATGTGAGCCAGAGCATGCTTTGTAAAACATAAATCAGATCAGCCAACTGCACTACTCACATCTCTCAGTGGTCTTCCCATCGTACTTAGAGTAATACCCACCTCATTACTGGTGACCACAATGCCTTATATAACCTGAACTGTCCCAGCCTGTCCAGTTGCTTCCATCACCACCCTCCCTGCCTCATCCTTGAATATGGTCATTTGTTACCACCTTTGCACCTGCTATTCCCTCTGCCTGGAAGACACATTCTGCTTTTGGCACGACTGGATTTTTTGCATCATTAAGAAGTTAGTTACCTGTTACCTTCTCAGAGAAGCCTTCCAAGACTGTATCATCTGAAGACATTTACATCTTCCATCACTATCCTTTTCCCTTTTTTTCTTTTCTTGCCTCTTTCCAGTATCTAAAATCCCATATGTTTGCTCTTTCATTTGTGATGTCTTCCAGTTGACTGGAAGCTTGAGGGGGGACTTTGTCTATTTCTCTGTATCCTGAGTACCTAGAACAGTGCCAGATGCATATTAGGGACTCAATAAATCTGTCGAATGAACAAATGGGTTAATGAACAAATGACTCCCCTGCTGGGCCAGATTTGGGCCCACGACACACACAAGACATCAATGGCATTTGAGTCAATGAACAAGTGATTAAGTCCATGGAGGGGCCAAGTCTGTGTTCCCTCCAGGTCACATCTGAGAACACAGAACCCTTTATACTGAGTCACCCATCCCAGTGGGTCTCTTTCTCCGCCTGGCTCAGCAGCACATGGATAAAGTCCTTATTGCAGGCCATTCTAACCACTCTCTCCTTCTCTTTTAGGCCTTGCCAGAGGGGCAGACAGCTTCATGGGACACAGCCAAAGAGGATGAAAACCGCAATAAGAATCGATATGGAAACATCATATCCTGTAAGTGCCCTCAGGGTTTGGGGAGCAGCCAGCTCGGGGCCCAAAGGGGCCCCAGGCTACTCTGGTCACACAGGAAGCACGGTTTGAGGCATCATGACTTTGACCAGACCCCACTTCTAGGGCTGCAGGTGTTATAAGGTGAGCACCTGCCAAGCAGGGCCCGTGTGGGCCAAAACCCTTAGTGGCACTGAGCCTGCAAGAGAGCATGTTTTGTGCAGAGGTAGGGAGGCATGCAAGGTCTTTGCCTTTTGCTCAACAATGAGCTTTAACATTTCTGTAATCACGTCTGATGCATAGTTTGATGAAGGCAGTAGTGCAGAGCAGTTAGAGCCCCCCTGGAGTCAGACTGCCTGGGCTTCTACCCCAGCTGTGGTGCCCTGAACACATTACCTCACCTCTCGAAGCTTCGGTTTCTTCACCTTTGAGATGGTAAAAATAATAAAGATAGGGTTGTTTTAAAAAGTTACATAAACCCTTTCACGGTGCCTAGCACCATTACTCTTAGCCATAGAGTTAGTTTCTCAGGGTCACTGATGAGCAGCATAGATAAGTTATTCCACCTTCTTTTAACCGGAAATCACCGAATACCCATCTGGGGACATGGAGTAAGCCAGGTTGGTGGGGGATGGGCATGATCAGATGTCCATTTTGGAAAGATCATCAGGGTAGCTGATTGGGAGGGTGGATCTGACTAGGAGAGATTGGAGGCAGAGGGACCAGTCGAGAGGCTACTGCAGTGGTCCCAGCAAAGGATGATGAGGCCTGAACAAGAACAGTGACAGTACTTGTATGTGACTGTGCCTAATATTCAGTGCTAGAAGGTGAGGGAGGGAGATATTGTAATGGACCTTCACACCATGCACAGGTCACACACAGTATTATCCCTGCCAGATATCAGTCTGTGCAGCCTTCAAAGCAACATAAATACAGAGAGGACAAAGTTACCTCATACAAAATGTTGACCACGTGGTCTGACTAGAACAAGAGTCTCTAACAGCCTTTGTCTGCCATGATGTAGTCAACCTGAATCTTTTAACATCTCACCAATTGTGTGTATAGCATTTCTGGTCTCAACTCTCAGGATAACCCAGCCTAGCCAAAAAAAAAAAAAAAAAAAAGGAGGGGAAAAAAGGACCCTGAATAACAAATTATTTCTAGCATAGTTCAGTGTTTTGTTTTGTTTAACTGTCTAGACATTGCCTAAGAAAAAAACTTGGAGGAAGAAGGCATAAGATACAGGCAGCTTGCAAAGGAAGAAAGAGGCAGAAGTTTTAGCTTAGCTGTTTCCTGTGCTGATTTAGGAATGGGCTATGAATGGTAGAACTAATCAGAAAACACTTATAATTTGTCTCTTGGAAGATAGTAATGCAGGCAGGAAGATTTCTTGCAAGTGAAGTGTTGGAAAGAGATGCTCAAACAATCAGGAAATGTATTATTAAGACCTGTGATGTGTGAGCTTCCTCTGAGCCAGCCCTGTGCTGGGCCCTCAATCTCTGCTCCCAGGGTCCCGTTCCAGGCACACGTAGCTTCTCACTCTGACCATCCTCTGCTTCAACACCGTGCAAACCGTGTCCTAAAATACCTGGTCCCTTGTCTGTTCCCCCTATGAGACTGTGAGTTTATGTAGGGTTCACTAAATTATAGGCTGTGAAACCTTAGGTGACCATGCCAAACCTTAGTCTTCTCTCTGTAAAATGGATACAACAATGTCTTCCTCCCAAGGTGTTGTGCAGACAAGAAAAGATAAATGACTAGAACATAGTGAAGAGACAGACCCTGCCTCCCTGAGAGGCAAGAATATCCAGACTGGGCCAGGCATCCAGGCGAAAGCCTGTGGGGGCCAAGGATGAGAAGCTGAGCCAAGCTGTGTATCTTCCAGACTTCCCTCCTCATCCTCAGCACCCAGTACCTTGGCTGTGCCATTGTCCTCTCTCAACTGAACTCTGCCCAAGCCTTCTTCCTGATGATGCACATCTAATCTGACCCCCACCTTCCACCTATCTGGTATCTGACAGAAGCCAGCAGGACCTCCTCAAAATGTGAATTGGATCCTGTCATTTTCCTACTGAAAACCCTTCAACTGCCTGTCCTTCATTTCTAATTTTTTTCCACTTGGCATTTTTTTAAATGTAACATTTATTTTTTGAGAGACAGAGTGTAAGCAGGGGAGGGGCAGAGAGAGAGGGAGACACAGAATCTGAAACAGGCTCCAGGCTCTGAGCTGTGAGCACAGAGCCCAACAGGGGGCTCAAACTGATGAGCTGTGAGATCATGACCTGAGCCGAAGTCGGATGCTTAACCGACTGAGCCACACAGGCGCCCCTCTTTCCTTCCATTCTAAGCACTTCCTACCCAAAGGCCCTCAACCACCTCTCCACTCCCACTCCATACTGTGTGTTCTCCATCACAGTTTCCTCAGCTAAGCCATACTTCATTCAGTCCCTTGAGCTTTCTGTGCTCAATCATGCCATAGGGTCTTTGCACATTCTGTTCTGTCAAAGTGCCCTTCCCTCCTCTCTTTGCTCTGCTAAGTTCTACTTATTCTTCAGATCCTACTTGGTCACCACTTCCTCAGGGAATTCTTCTGACCCTTCACATTTGGTCAAAACCTCATTATTCATTATTCACTCCTTGAGCACAATGCATGTCTTATCATCACTGTGATTTGAGAGGCATTTGGATGACTGTCCGTTGACTGGCTGTTTTCCTCACTGAAAAATAGATGCTGTGTGACAGCAGGTGGATGACTGTCTTATACTTCTGTGTCCCCAAACCTGGCATATGACTGGAACTTAGTAAATAGGAACTTAATGTTGGCAAGCAGACACTCTGCAAAACCCCAAAGGGCTTGAGCCATGGCCCTCTCCCTTCTGGCTTCTCAGGTAAAATAGAAAATACGCAGGAAGGTTGGAGGGAGAAAGACTGGAATAGGACAACGTGGGGCATGGTGATATGCTGGTAAGGAAGACGGTCCTGAGCCTGGGTGGGGGCAGAGACACGGGACACAGGAAGGGGCAGAAAGAGAACAGCCCTGTCCTCTGTGAGAGCTGTACCTTGGACGCAGGATTCCAGGTAGCAAGGAAAAACAATGAAAGGGATTAAACTCCACCACTGGGGGTGCAGAAGATGCTATCAGCACGTGTCCCACCCACACCCCACAGCCTCACCAGCAGGCGGTCTGGCATCCTGGACCAAGACTAGGGTGAGCAGGCGAGGCACCCACAGTGCAACATTCAAGGAGATGCCACCCTCGGCTGCAGGACCCTGAGAGCGAGCGCCCCCTTGAGGTGTGTGCCCTGGATGCCTCACTCGGTTCCCCCTCATGCTGCCCTGTCTGCCTTTCTTCACCTGAGGGCTTGCTGCAAAGCTGGGGCAGGACTCTCCGTGCACAAGGCAGTCTCTCCCTGGCCGGTGAAGTAGCCCAGCTCCTCACCATCCCATGGAGGCTGTGTTCTCCACCTTTTCCAGACCCCACAGGGACTGGGCAGCAGCTGTCCACCACAGGAACAAGCTTGAAAACTCCCCCTTATGGGGGCTACCTCCTCGGCCATCTCACTGTCCCTTCCTCACTGCTGCCCCTGCTCCTTTATAAACTATGTGCCCTGGAACCCTCTTCTCACATCTGCTTCTGGGCAAACCGAGAGGAGGCAGAGGGAATTCAGACACCTAACGATACCACCTTGACGGGCTGGAACAAGCCTGAATCTCAAGGGTCAGTAATTCTACAGTATACTGTGGCCGGAGTGGGTCTGCGCTCAGTACAAAAGGAGACAGTATCAGGCAACCAGTGCGTTCAAAAGCCCTGGAAGACATACCGGGGAACTGAGCAAAGAAAGACTCCTGGAATTGAAACGAGAAAGGTAAAAAGAGAAACAGCCCGGAGGAACAGGAAGTGTTCCTGCCCTTGTATGTGTCCCTCCCTAAGGCAAAGTCTGCCGTGGTTTGATAAATAGAAATATTCTTGGCACAAGAAGAAAACTGGGTGTGATTAGCATCTTAAGGAACCCAGAGCTCCGGGAGGCTGGAGTGGAGGACAAAGGCCCAGGCCAAGAGGACAGAAAAGATTAAAGGGGGGAGAGAAGGAGGGAGGGCACCGCCTGCAAATGAAACAATGGAAGAGAATCCCTGGCTAAATAAGCCCTTTCTTCCAAATGAGGCTGTTCAGAATTTAGTAACAGAGACAGTGGGGCTTCCAAGGGGTGAAAGTGGCAAGGAAGCGAAAGGGAAGGAAATGAATGGGGAAACAGAACAAAGAATTCTTTGCTCTCAAGCAGCTCTGGGCAGAGACTGTGGACAAGGGGAAATTTCTAGAATACCAAAGCATTCTCATGCAGAAGTTCTGGTGGGGGCTTCCTGGACTGCTGGAAAGAAGTTACACTGAGGATAGGAAGTGAGCTCAGGGGTTGCCAATGTCATCAAATGAGGCTCCCCTTCTGGGATCCATCAGGGTCCCAGCAGGAAACAGACTGGACCCTCAAGTAGGATGATTTGAACAGAATTTAATCAAGTGTTGTTTGTATAAAGGTGGGAGCTAGTTCTAAGGAGATGGCAAGGAACAGTGCAGTGCTTGAGGCTAAATACTCTCAAGGAGAAGCTGCCAGGACCCCCAGAAAGAGAGAGGACCTGGCCGGAGGCTTGGCCCTCAGGGGCATTGCAGCCAGCCCCAGGTGACCCCAGCAAGCAGGGCTGAGGAAATGAGCACCTTGATGGAGTTCTCTGCTCATCCGGTCTTCTGCAGGTGCTTTGCCTTTGACCACACCCAACCCAAAGCCAGAGAATAAGGGAATCTGCAGACCTCATCCGCTGGGCCCCCGTGTACTGGAATATTGGACATGGCTCCAGGCAGAGGTGGGGTTCTGCTTTCAGTTCAGCCCTTGGCCTTCTGCATGTGACCTTCAGCGAGGTCACTTCATCTCTCTGCCCCTCAGTTTCTCCATGCACAGAGGGCAAATTAAGATGAATGAAAACCAAATCTAAATGTGGTATACAGAGACTTTTAAACCCCGCTGAGACTTAGTCCAGCCTCTTTGAATTCACAGGCAAGGAGCGGTGGTCCAGAGATATAGAGTCCCTGCCCAGGTCACACAGCAAGTGTACAGGACAGCCACAGCCAGCACTCTGGTCTCGTGCTGTCAGGGTCCCACATGGTCCCTGGCAAGGAGTCCTTCTGCATCAAAATACATCATGTTCTTGGTGCAGGTGGTGGGGGGCAGATGGGACATGCTAAGGGCTCTGACCTCAGAAAAAAGGCAGGCTGAGATGAGCAATTCAGAGAGGCCATTCTCACTTCCAGGGAGGAACCCAGATTCAGAATAAACCCAGAGGCTTTTCTCTGCTGATTCCTGGGGAGACAGCACTGGGATCACAAAATGGGTGCCTTTTTCAGTGCTCCCAACTCTTGGCCCCCTCTTCTCCTTTGCAAGTCTCTGACGGTGGCCCTTGCCTGGGTCCCACAAATGGGTGCTAGGGCAGAAGTCATCAGTGCCCTTGTTCATCACAGGACTTGTTCTGGCCGCGGGAGCCCCCTCTGCCGGCTTGCAGGGCAGGCCAGAAGTGCTAGGACGCGAACCATCCCCAGGAGCAGCCCCGAGCCACTGACAGGGAGCGGGTGCTCCCGCACTGGCCGCTGTCCCCTCAGACGGAAAGACTCACTGGAGCTTCCAGCAGGGCAGAGCCACAGCTATCTGCGGTGGCAGCTTGCTTAAAGACACATCCCTTACCAGATGCCTTCCTTTCTCCATGTCCTTCCCGTTCCCCTTCCCAGCATCACCTCCCATACCAGCTACTTGCGCTCGAATCCTTGTCTCAGCTTCTGCTTCCAAAGGAACCTGAATGAGAAACCCTCCTCCTTCCCTCCAGAGAGTTCCCTCATTGACTGGGTGAAGGCTGGACAGCCTGCTTAGGATGAAGCAGTAAGTGCATCAGGTAGGCCACTGTGCCTGTGACTTCTCCAGGCGCTCTGCCCTGCCAGGCCTGACCCCTCTGCCTGCCAAAGGCTCCATCTAGGGCCCTGCAGAGGGGAGCCACCCAACCCAGCCAGCGCGGAATGGGCAGAACAAGGAGGTATGGAGACCGTCGGGCTGTTTCCCTCCCCTTCCCCAGCCACCCTCTCTCTTGATAATGGTAATTCAATCAAGATTGAATGTGCAGACCTTTAGCTTCAATGAGGTACCCAGGCAGTCTCAGCAGAATTGTCTCCCTCCTCCCTACCCACTCGTGCAAGATGATGGCATTAACATTTCCAATCCTTCTAGGAAATGATTTTTCAGCTCCGCAGTTCATCGTAATGAGCCAAATCTCTTTTCTCTGAAAAATTACACCTTTTCTTTACCGTCCTCAGTGCCCGGAAGACAGGAAGAAAGAACATCATATATCCAAGTGATATTCTCTCCCCAGCCCCACCTCTCTCAAGCGATTCTCTCTTTAAGTGGATTCTACTCAAGAAGACCCATTTGTTGGGTTACTTTTGGTGGGGGAGGAGGGGAAGAGAGGTTGTAATTTGTCTGCAGAGTGAGAGCTGCATGCAGGAGGAAATAGCCCTCTCCTGTGGGGTGGGTGTGGCAACACAGTGGGATGGGCAGTGTTGGGACTGGAACTGAGATGGAAGGCGTAGATAGGGGCAGTGGGTCTTGGGGTTCCAGGAGGAGTAGGGATCCCACCACTCTATGAGAAATCTCTCGATCCTACACCTTCTCCTGAGTTGTTAAACTTCTTGGAGCCTTGAGTTTCTCATCCATCAAGTGGGGTGGTGATATTTAGAGAGACTTCACAGGGTTACTATGAGAATCAAGCGGCCGAGCCTCCATAAGCTTCTAAAATAGTACCTGGAAGAAACATCCTACTCATTGCACATGGGTAAGTTCCTCTGCCTCACCACCCAACACAGGCTGGGTCTCCAGTCTCAGGGCCCAATTCCAGTAAGATCATTTGGTCTTTCCCAAGACAGATTGAAGTGAATAACCAGGGCACTTCGATGCTACATAATTGGACACCGATCTGCACACCCAGACGTGAGGGTGCATCAGCATCTCCTAGGGGGCTTGTTAAACTATGTATTTCTGGGCCCCACACTGCAGTTTCTGGCTCAGCAGGTCTGGGCTGGGACTCAAGAATTTGCATTTCTTTTTTTTTTTTTTAATTTTTTTTTTTTTTTAACGTTTATTTATTTTTGAGACAGAGAGAGACAGAGCATGAACGGGGGAGGGGCAGAGAGAGAGGGAGACACAGAATCGGAAGTAGGCTCCAGGCTCTGAGCCAGCAGCCCAGAGCCCGACGCGGGGCTCGAACTCACGGACCGCGAGATCGTGACCTGAGCCGAAGTCGGACACTCAACCGACTGAGCCACCCAGGCGCCCCAAGAATTTGCATTTCTAACAAGCTCCCAGGCATTGCTGAAGCTGTTGGTCAAGAGACTACATTTTGAGGACCGCTGATCTAGAATAATAATTAAACCGAATTTACATATTTGTTTTTGATTTCTTACAACACCCCAGGTGCTTTCATATCTTACCTCTTTTAATCCTTGCAATATATCTACAAAGGAAGATTTGATTTTGATGTTATAGTTGGATAAATGGAGGCTCAGGGAAGGTAAGGAACATGCCCCAGGTGATATGGTTGGTCTGTGACAGAGCTCCTGCCTGCCCCCAGAGTCTACCTGCTCCCTTAGTCTCTCCTGCAGAAGGCAGGGCTGGCCGCCAATCTGGGCACAGGGCAGAATGGATCTGCGGGTGGGTTAAAGGGTCAGCTCTGGGGAGAGGCAGAAATTTGAGCCCAGGATCCAGGCACACTCTGCCAGTTCTGTGCAGAGGAAAGAGCCTTGCACCGGAGGCCAGGTTACCTAAAATCAGCTGAATGGCTTTTGAGTAAGGGGCCCTGCCCCTTTCTGGTTCCCAGCCTCTCAGACACAATTATAATAATTATTGAGTACCTGCTGGGTGCCACACACTGTAGATGACTTCAGTAAATAGGGTGCCCTTCCCTAAATAGGATGTGAAGAGGGGAGCCACAGGTTAATCAGGTCGTCACAGAAATACAGCTGTTCTAAGAGCTCTGAAGATAAGTACAGGGAGCTCTCAGAGTCTGGAGTAAAGAGATCATAGGAAACTTCCTGAGTAAGGAACACTGTGCTGAGACCTGAAGAATGAGATGTTCCCAGACTTATGGAGGTAGGTTCGGGGTGTTCCTTTACATGTGCAAAGGCCCTGTGGTCAGAGTAGACATTGGCATTTGAGCAACAGAAAAGAGAGCATAGTTATCAGTTTAGCGTTTAGAGAGGGAGACATGAGGCTGGACTGGGAAGTGGGTCCCAAAACATCAGATCATGCAAAGCAGCATGGGCTCTGTTAAGGCTTTGTTCCTTGTTAGTGGTGCCCTGAGCGGATTCATACCAGCTTGCAAGAACAGATTGTTAAATTTTCAGGAATCTTGTGAGCTAGTTGATGCCATGTTAGTAGCTTGAAATTAGTCGTGGTGGGAGTATTTATACCACAGAAATCAGCAGACTGTACCAATCAGGGTCTTTTTTTCCCTCCAGAGAGCTGTTTGTTAAACATTTAGCAGCATACCACTGGTCTTTGTCTTAAAATGACAAGGAACAGATTGATTCCAGAGGGACAGTGTTTCTGTTCCACTGGCGTTGTGTTCGAGGGAGCTCTTTGGATCTCTATAGAGTCATTGCAGTTATGTCTCCCCTTCTCTGGCTGCCACCCGTTGTCTTCTCCCCACAAGCCCATCCTTGCCCATCCTTGCCCATCTCCCACCTCAGCTGAGAACCAGGTGGGGCCAGCCTCTGCTCACCTCACCACGGAGGGGTCTGCTTCTCCTCTGTATGACTCTTCTCAACTCCTCTCCTTGTCTGGAATATCAAACGAGGAGTACCAAATTAGCTGTTTCTCAGGCTTGCGAAATGTAGATAGAGCATAATGAACATTCTGGGCTGCCTGTAAATTACCTTGTATAAACTCCTTCCCATCACCCGCTGCCCCATGTTTCTCCATGTGCCTGTGGATAAACACAATTTTTTATCCTTCTAATTATATAAAGTTAGAAGGAGAAGGGGATGCAGAATAATATTAGCATCTCCCAGAAGGAATAAATAAACCATGAGGACACTGCTACCCCTTGCAGTCCCTTTCTGGGGAGCCTATGGCTGAATTCTGCCCTTTAAAGTGTACATGCAGTAGTTCCTTGCCTCCACAGAAGATGAATTTTCGTTTGGTACCGAAGGGCAAATGGGAACACTACATTTCTAAGCATCTCAGCCCTCTGCTCACAGCCTGCCTCACATCCAGCCCAGAGCCACCGTTTGTTTATTAATCATCTGCTTCATACCAGGCACTGTCCTAGCACTGTTTTTTTTAGAGCAGTCTTAGGTTTCAGAGGAAGGGAGCAGAACATACAAGAATTCCCATATACTGCCTCCCTCCCACTTACATTCAGGTTCCCCTATTATTAACACTGTGCATGAGTGTGATACATGTGTTACAATTGATGAGCCATTATTATTGGCTAAAGCCCGCAGTTTACATTAGGGTCTATTCTTTGTGTTATGTAGTTCAAAGGGATTTTGAAAATGTACAATGACAGGTATTGATCACAGTATCGTACAGAATAGTTTCACTGCCCTAAAACTCCCCTGTGCTCCACCTGTTCATCCCCCAACCTAGTCCCTGACAACCACTGATCTTTTTCCTGTGTCCATACTGGAACGTCCCAGAGTTGGAATCACACAGTCTGAAGCCTTTTCAGACTGGTTTGTTTCACTTAGCGGTATGCATTTAAGTTTCCTCCATGTCTTCTCATGGCTTGATAATTTATCTCTAAATATCACTGAATGATATTCCACTCTATGGATATACTACATTTGTTTACCTATTTATATATTGAAGGACATCTTGGTTGTTTTCTAAGTTTTGGCAGTTGTGAGTAAAGCTGCTATAAACATTTGTGTGCAGGTTTTTGTGTGGACATAAGTTTTCAACTCATTTGGGTGACTACCAGAGACAGCAATTGCTGGGATCTCATATGATAAGAATATTTTTAGTTTTGAAAGAAACTGCCAAACTGTCTCCCAAAGTGGCTGTACCATTTTGCATTCCCGCCATGAATGAACAAGAGTTCCTGTTGCTCCGCATCCTCACCAGCATTTGATGTTGTCCGTGTTCTGGATTTGGGCCATCGTAGTAGGCGTGTAGAGGTATCTCATTATGATTTTCATTTGAAATTCCCTAATGACGTATGATGTTGAACACTTTTGATACACCTGCTTGCCATCTGTGTATCTTTTTTGCTGGGGTGTCTGTTCAGATCTTTTGCCCAACTTTTAACGCGTTATTTTCTTGTTGTTGAATTTGAGAGTTCTTTGTATATTGTGGATACGAATCCTTTATCTGATATGTCTTCTGCAAATATTTTCTCCCAGTCCATGGCTTGTCTTTTCATTCTCTTCATTCTGTCACACTTTTCATGCCTGCATTTTCTCATGTAATCCTCCCAGCACTCCATGAGCTATACAGTATTGATTCTACTTTGCTAAGGAACCCAAGCTAAGAGAGATCAATTGACTTACTAAGTGGTAGGGCTAAGATGTGAACCCAGATCTGACCCTCAGCTCCATACCTCACATCATCAGTGTATCCCACTTACCACAGGTTAGCACACGCGGGAACGAATTTTTGTCCTTTCATAATAAAATGGCCTTTTGTAGACTCAGAAAATAGAGCTACCCTGTATTTGGATGCCTTGCAGAGGCCAGCATGGGTACTTGTGTCTGAGTACCTTTATATGGCATGGAGAGCCCTCTGTAACCTAACCCCCGCCTGCCTCCTCTCTCTCTTCTCCTGCTGCTAGTCCCCTCACACTGTGTCCACAAGACAGGAAGCGGTTTTCAGCTTCCCTGAGTGCTTGCTTTTTCAAGAGTACTGCCTTCACTCTTGCTGTTCCCTCTGATGAAAAGATTCTTTCTCATTGTCCACTGGTCAAGGCTTGACCACTTCTCTTTTTTAATCTGAGAGAGAGAGAGAGAGAGAGAGAGAGAGAGAGAGAGTGTGTGTGTGTGTGTGTGTGTGCACGTGCATGAGCGGGGGAGGGGCAGAGAGGGAGAGAGAATCCCAAGCAGGCTCTGTACTGTCAGCATAGAGCCAGATGTTATAGTTGGATAACCGTGAGATCATGACCTGAGCTGAACTTAAGACTCAGACACTCAGCCGGCTGAGCCGCCCAGGCACCCCAAGCCTTACCCACTTTTAATTCACATAGTACTTCACAAAGCCCTCCTGTCTCCACTTTCTAGACTTTGAAGCTCTACTTCTGTGTACAGTCTGCTTCCCAAACCACACTGACAGATTTCTTAAGCATGTGTATCACTTTGGTGGCACTCCCTTAGGCCAGCCAGCCTGTACGTAGTAGGTTCTTCGTGAGTGAATGAAGAGAAGAAATTGACAAATACCGTCATCTGGTGCGTAGAGGCCCCTTTCACCTTTGAGAATATTTAACTTAAATTTTGTTTCTTTTTGATTTTTTAAATAGTTTTTGCCTTCAGATTTTAAGTTTCATTTTAGGTTAAGAAAATTCTTCTCAACATTTTAAACCAGAATTTCTGTTTCCAGTGCTATAGACCCCAGGGGCAGTCATAACTCAATAAATAAAGGAGATGTTTGAATCAATAAGTCAATTAGTGAGACCAATGAGTGAAAACACAATGTGCGTTTTTACTTTTTTAGGGCTTACAGTTTCTTTTTAAGTTTGTTTGTCTGTCCTGTCTGTTTGTTTAGAGAGGAAGAGAGAGAACCAGTGGGGGAGGGGCAGAGAGGTGGGGTGGGAGGGACAGATGAGCCAAAGCAGGCTCTGTGCTGACAGCAGCAAGCCCAATGTGAGGTTCAAACTCACAAATTGTGAGATCATGACCTGAGCTGAAGTCAGATGCTTAACTGACTGAGCCACCCGGGCGCCCCAAGGCTTACAGTTTCTGTAACCACTGGTAACAGGGGTTACCAGCCCCATCTGGGACTCGGGTGCTGGGCCTTTCCTGAGTCCTTGCCAGAGCAGGGGGTCCCCCTGGAAGCCCCACTTCCAGGGGCTAGAATGCTGAAGGAGCTGGGACCGGCCATTTGCACAGACTTCAGAAGCAGAAGTCCAGGGACAGCACCTTGTGTGGGTGGAGCTGGGATTCAGGGTGAGGGGGACCTGAGCTAGAATCCCAGCTTTGCCACTCACGGGCTGTATAACGTTGGCAACTTACTTAACCTCTTTGAACCCCTGTTTCTTCATCCGTGAAGTGGGAAGGAAAAAAATACCATATCATTATGGCCTTACTGTAGTAATCTACAGAGCTACGTTGAGGAATTAAGGATTGAGTGAGATCACGTGTGTATAGTCTGATACCTGCATGAACTCCATAAAGGTGCACTTCACACCCCACTCCCCCCAGCAAAGGGATGAGTTAGACCTCCCCCCCTGTTTCCTCTAGCTGCTTCCACCGAAACTCTTGCCCATGATGAGTAAGAAAAGTGGCATCTGGTATATCTCTGTGTCTATCATAGTGCCTGGCAAATGACACATGCTCAATGAATAATTTTTAATTATTTAATTAATGGATATGAAGTAGTGTCCTGTCCATTCCCGGGCCTGTTTGTCCATCCTAGGACCCATTCCTTGCCTTCTCCTGTTCAACCCCTGCAGGCTTCATTTCTCAGTCTCTTTGCCAGCTGGCCTCCAGCTGGGTTTGACCAAGGCCGTGCACTGGTGAGAGACTGGAAGGCAGGGAAAGGAAGGAGCCGGAGTACTTCTTCTCTGTCCCAATCGCAGACACCTCCTATAGCAGCGAGTGAGGCTCCTCTTTTTCTCCAGCTCCCCCCCCCAAGAGAGGCCCACGGGCTCTAGCTTCCATGGTGGGGCGGTAGCCCCCAGCTCGGATAACCTCACCTCCCCTCTCCATGCCGCCATCCCTAGGAAGGCAGTGTCTCCTTGCTGGTGCCGATCTCTGAGTTACCACCGCCTCTATTTGCCCTGTCAGCTCTTCCATCACCAGGTGACCCCTTCTCTGGCATTAATTCTCTCTGCCATGTGCGCTTGAAGCAGTTTCCAAAACCCTGCTTAGACCTCCTCTTTGGAAGCAGGAGTGTCTGAGCTCAGAGTTAGGAGAACCCCACGCTTAAGTTCCACCGTCCATGGACCATGTGGCTAGTCAGTTGTCGTGAGCCTCAGTTTCCTCATTTGTAGTGAGGGCTACACTGCTTGTCTCACAGGATCATGAAGTGATCCACTCGTATGCTCACCAAGGATTTGTGGAGCTCCTGCCTCACGAGAAGGCACAGAGGATGGAACGGGGAACAGAGCAGTAGTGGCCCTGTTCTCAGGGGCTTCCGGTTAGTAGCAGTAGATGTGCATGGAAACTGCGAAGTGCTTCATGAGTCTTAGCAGGACAAGCTGACCCCACTGCCTGACCCCGGGGACGCTTGTGGGGAGCACTCCAGCCCACTTGCTGGGAACCCTAGCCGTGGCCTAGACTGGACCGTGGATGCAGTGACTTACAGTGGTGGGCACACAGTCACCTGGACAGCAAGCTGAGCCCCTCCTCCAACCAGACCCAACCAGGGTGTTTCGTTTTTGTGTGTCTCTTAGCATGGCGAAGTGCACTTTAGTTAATTGTAAGGGATTAGCCTGATTCTTCCGTACAAGGGGTTTTTTCATAGTTTTTATTTGATGTTATTTGAAGTAAGCATGCCATTGACTAAACCTTGCAAATCTTGTTTATGCCTGGATTGGGTTTGAAAGGGTATTTATTCTCTGTAACATGACTTTTGGTTATTGATGATCTCTTTTATAATGATGTAAGCCATCTTCACTTGAATGATTGTATTGGTAACAGTATGTGGCCAACAATCTACTTGCACCAATACCCCAAGAGGCAAAAGAACAGCATTTGTGCACATGTGGAAAATAGGTAAAGTTGCCATTTTTCAGCAAAGCAGGAAAGCGGAGCATGTTAGTCCGGATCCAACACTTCTCACTTCCTGAGTGTTTTGATCTCTCTTGCACTGTCCTATGAAGAAGGTATTTCTACCTCCCTATTAATGACAAAATCACTAAGACTTAAAGGAGCAGGTGACTCACCCAGATAGGTAATGACAGAACCAGAAGGACAGGCGGAAACAAAGAGAAGGCGCACGCAGTGCTTTTTAAGGCACAGTGATCTCCCTGAGCCTCAACTGCCTCATCTGTAAATGGGTATAATAACTGCAGGTGGGACCAGGGGTCAAATGAGAGAGTAAGAAAGCAGTATGATGCCCCTATTGCTGATACATGGCAGCTCTTCAGGAGGGTAGTGCTGGCCCCTCACCGGCAGGCCTCTTACCACCCACCCCCTTGTTTTCTGCTCTCTCTCTCTCTCTCTCTCTCTGCAGATGACCATTCCCGAGTGAGGCTGCTGGTGCTGGATGGAGACCCGCATTCCGACTACATCAACGCCAACTACATTGATGTGAGAGTCTTCATGGGGCTGGGCGGCTGGGCTCTGGGGCCAGTTACAGCAGGCTCAAGATGGATGGCTGTCCCCCAGACACTCCCCCACAAAGTGGCCCTCCCAGAACATGTCCAGATGCAATTAGCATAACCCAAGTTGATGATCTGTCTAAAATTGCATCCTCTTTCAGGCTGGCTGGAGTAGCCTACTCTGTGGGGTCCCAGGACAGCTGCCCATCTTGTTCATTCACCCATTAATTCATTTGTATGTGTGTCTGTTTGTCCATTCATTCATTCATCTGAAGGTATAGCCATTTATGCGCCACAAATTTAGAAGCGCCTGCTGTGTGCCAGATGCTCTGGGAACCATAAAGCTAAAAGTGCCATGGTCTCTACCCTTTAAAACCTGAGCAGGAAGATAAGCTATGCACATCAATAATTCCAGGGCAAACGGAAAGTGGTAAGTGTCATATGTTCAGATAAAATGCTGCAGGGATTCAGAGGACGGGGAAAAAATCTCTTCTTCCATCAGGAATGCAAGATGTGATGTGAACCAAACTTCAAGCATGGGAAGAATTTAAAATTAAAGAGGGAAAATGGGCCTCTGGTTAGAAAAGCACAAGCCAAAATGTCGCAGCTGGAAGCAGAGGGTGTGTGCAGCTGAGGCTGAGGGGAGCTGAGGCTACATCACGGGAATAGCGGACAGTAAGGCTGGAGCTAGCTAGATCATTGGTGGTTTATGATCAGACTTAGAAAGCCAGACTTGGTTCTATAGACAAGAGAGGGCTACTGAAAGTTCTCTATCACGGAGGTGACCAGTTCAGAGCTGAGCCTAGGGATGATTTCTCTGTCACCAAGGGTAAGATAGCTCTGAGAGAGAAGAGTCTGGGATTCAAACACCGTTAGGAAAGGGGCTGCTTCACCATGGAAGTGAGAGACTTTGTGAAGGGGGAGCATGGCCACAAGGGCCAGACGGACATGCTGTTATAACCAGTGTAAGCCAGCCTGCTCAGGACCTCCATCCACTAGGAGCCCAAGAGCCTTGACGAATGGCTCAGAGATCCACCTCGGTGCCTCCGATGCCCAAGTGCTTTTACAGACAACCTGTGAAGTGCAGCGGTATGCTTTTAAACTCCCCATAATCTAGGCTCATCCAGATGATTCACTGATTCAACAAATATTTATTGAGCCTTATGGTAGTCATTTGTCTGTTTGTTCTCAGATCTCTTTCTTATCCTTCCCCGTTCTCCTTTGCGTTGCTTATATGAGTGTGTGTGTGAGTGTGGGTGTATGTATGTGAGAATGTGGGTGTGTGAGTGCGAATGTGAAAGCATGTTGAGAGCGTGTGTGTATTTGAGTGTGTGTGTGACTATGTATATGAGAGTGTGTATGTGAAAGTGCGTGTGCATGTGTATATGAGTGTGTAGGTATGTGAGAGTGTGTATTTGTATGTAAGACTGCATGTGAGTGCATATATGTATGTGAGAGTATGAGTGTGAGAGTGTGTGCACGTGAGTGCATATATATATATATATATGTATATATATATATATACATATATATATATATATGAGAGTGTGTGTGAGTGTGTAGGTATGTGAGAGTGTATGTATGTGAGAGTGTTTGAGTATGTGTGTGTGTATATGTGAGTGTGTGTATATGAGAGTATGTGAGTGTGTGTGTGAATGTGTGTATGTATGAGTGTATATGTATGTGACTGTGTGTGAGTGTGTATGTGAGAATGTGTGGGAGTGTATGTATGTGAGAGTGTGTGTGCATGTATCTGTGTGTATGTGAGTGTGTGTGAGTGTGTATGTAAGAGTGTGTGAGACTGTATGTGAGTGTGTGTGTGTATATGAGAGTGTGCATGTGTGTATGAGTGTGTAGGTATGTGAGAGTGTGTGCATGTGAGTGCATATATATATATGTGAGAGTGTGTGTGAGTGTGTATGTGAGAATGTGTGAGACTATGTGAGTGTGTGTGTATATGAGAGTGTGTATGTATGTGAGACTGTGTGCATGTGAGTGCATATATGTATGTGAGAGTGTGTGTGAGTGTGTATGTGAGAGTGTGTGCATGTGAGTGCATATATGTATGAGTATGAGTGTGAGAGTGTGTGCATGTGAGTGCGTATATATATATGTGTGAGTGTGTATGTGAGAGTGTGTGAGACTGTATGTGAGTGTGTGTGTGTATATGAGAGTGTGTATGTATGTATGTGAGACTGTGTGCATGTGAGTGCATATATGTATGTGAGAGTGTGAGAGTGTGTGCATGTGAGTGCATATATATATATATATATATATATGAGAGTGTGTGTGAGTGTGTAGGTATGTGAGAGTGTGTGTATGTGAGAGTGAGTGTGTATATGTGTGTATATATGTGAGTGTGTATATGAGAGTATATGAGTGTGTGTGTGTGTGAATGTGTGTATGTGTGAGTGTATATGTATGTGACTATGTGTGAGTGTGTATGTGAGAATGTGTGGGAGTGTATGTATGTGAGAGTGTGTGTGCATGTATCTGTGTGTATGTGAGTGTGTATGTAAGAGTGTGTGAGACTGTATGTGAGTGTGTGTGTGTATATGAGAGTGTGTGTGTGTGTGAGAGTATGTGCATGTGTGTATGAGTGTGTAGGTATGTGAGAGTGTGTGCATATGAGTGCGTATATATATATGTGTGTGTGAGTGTGTATGTGAGAATGTGTGAGACTGAATATGAGTGTATGTGTATATGAGAGTGTGTATGTATGTGAGACTGTGCATGTGAGTGCATATATGTATGTGAGAGTGTGTGTGAGTGTGTATGTGTGTGCATGTGAGTGCATATATGTATGTGAGAGTATGAGTGTGAGAGTGTGTGCATGTGAGTGCATATATATATATATATATATATATATATATATATATATGTGTGTGTGTGTGTGTGAGAGTGTGTGTGAGTGTGTATGTGAGAGTGTGTGAGACTGTATGTGAGTGTGTGTGTGTATATGAGAGTGTGTGTGTATATGTGAGACTGTGTGCATGTGAGTGCATATATGTATGTTAGAGTGTGTGTGAGTGTGTATGTGAGAGTGTGTGTGAGTGTGTGTGAGAGTGTGTGCATGTGAGTGCATGTGTGTATGTGAGAGTGTGTGTGTATGTGAGAGTGTGTGTGCATGTATCTGTGTGTATGTGTGAGTGTGTATGTGAGAGTGTGAGAGACTGTATGTGTGTGTGTGTGTGTATGACAGTGTGTGTGTGTGTGAGAGTATGTGCATGTGTGTATGCGTGTGTGTGTGTGCGGCAGGAGGGAGAGCAAGCTGATGCCTACAAGGAAGGCATTGATGGGAGATTGGAAGGGGAAGGCTGGTGTAATTTTCCTCCTCTCTCACCTCCCTGGGTGCTGACTCTGGCAGTGGCCGCATCCCAGCTGTGGCTCCAGCTTCTCCCAGGAAGACCCACTGGAGTTCCCGCCTCTGCCTGGCAACTCCTCTGCTCCAGGGTCCGGCTGCTTCTGTGTCTCCATCACCCACTAGTTCCAGGGGCTGTCACAGTCTCCCTCTGGGAGCCCCTCTGTCCCCTGGTTAGCATCCCAGCTCCTCTAACACTGATAGGTCCCCAGCTCCCCATACCGAATTCCCCGTGTCTGAAACACCCACAGTGGATTCTAGTCCCTGCCTGGACCCTGGCTTACAAAGGGCCTACACATGGTCAGGAACAGGGGCTGGAGTTTCAGTGGAGGTCAAGGTAGACACAGCCTCTGTCCGCGTGGCCCTCCCAGGAAAGTTCACAAGGAGATGGCCAGTTCAGAGTAATCTGTCTTGAGCCTGGAGAAAGCATTTGGAGTATCCACCCATCACACCTCCGGCCTCTCCCTCATGCATCTAGTATTCGTTTCACAAACACTGAGCAGGCCCTCCACTGTGTGCTAGAAACCCAGACCTGAAAAGAGACTCAGGTCTGGTGAGGGACTCAGGTAAGAAAAGAGACCCTCAGAGCAGGGCCTATGGGAACATAAAGGAAAACCAAAGCCTTGAGGTATAGAGGTGGGTAGTCGAGGAAGCCTTCCTGGAGGAGGTGACACAGTGCTGCCTTAGCCAATGAGTAAGAGTCCAACAGGCAAGAAGGATTGGTAGTAACCTCACATCACCTCTTGTGTATCAGCATTACCTTAACTAGTACCACATCCTCCTGAAGTAAATGCCATTGCTACCCATTTCCAGATGGGTTAGCTGAGGCTGTCAATTAGTTATGTAACTTATCTAGGATCACACTGCTAGGATGTGGAGGGGGAGAGAGCAGGAGTCTGAATCTGGGGTGACTCCCCTACCATGTTCTGCTGGCTTCAGTTATAACAGTTATAATGACAACAGCCAGTGACTCTAAATGAGTCTTCCCTGCACCCTGTGATGCCACGGTGGAGGGTTTTAAAGGAGTCGGTTTATGGAGACCCCTCAATGCCCCTCCAAGTAATCCTCCCCATTTTTCAGAAAGGGAAGCTGAGGTTTAAAGAGGTTGCGAAGCTTGGCTAAGGCCATGCAGCTGGTCGGCAGCAGAGCCAAACTTAGGAACCAGACTGGAATAACTCCAAACCCAGGGCCTTTCCTCCTGTCCCTCCCCATCCACTCCCAGACAGCACCTCACATCCAGCACCCAGTAGGGATTCAGTTAGCATGTAGTTAACCAGACTGAACTAGTTCCTTCCAGTTTCCTTTTGACCTTGTCTCCAGCTGAGTGCTTGTGGCAACACTGATGGCCGTGGCCCACATGAGGTGTGCCGGCCTAAGTTGCCGTATCTGGTGTTTGTCATCTAAGTGGTAGCCACCAGCAAAAATTACTTCCCTAGATAGACACTCAATCCAAAGTTGCACGAGCATCTTGCCACAGTCAGAGCCAAGATGCACTCCGGTGTGTTACAGGCAACAAATGAAATTGCTGACGATGCAGGTGGATCTCCAACATCGACACTGAGGATGCGCCCCCCCCCCCCCCATGCCTACCAGCTTCCATCGTTACAATGCATTCTGCAAGCTTTTGAGGATAAGAAGCCAGGGATTGGGCTTAAGATCCTTGCTCAAGGTTGCATAGCTAGAATCCAGTTCTCTGCACACTAAGGACACCCCACCACCCTTTCCCTCCCTAGAAGTACTACATTGTGCACACAGGCCAAACAGCCTCTGCTAGATGCTGTCTTAATATATGACACTGGCCTCTGCTGGATCTCATTGGTTAGAGTCAGTCTCACTGGTTAGAGTCAAAGGTTCGTGAGACCAAAGTCATGAATTCAGCCCTTGTTGGGTTTATTCAGTCCTGCTTACCAGCCTTATGATCTTGGGTGAATTATTTACTTGTTCTCATATCTGCAAAGTGGGATAATAATGCTACCCCAGCAGGATGTGATAACTGATGTACCTCTCAGTCTCCCATTAGGAAACAGAGGCTCACTCAACTGAGGAGAGTTCAACAAGGGTGGGGGCAGGATTAAGGGAAACCAACAGGGTGGGGTGCAGTATTCCCGGGCTAGAAGCAGTAGCCTCTGACAGAGAGTCAGTGCTAACCTCAGTGGCCTGATGCGGGCGGACCTAGAACATACACCCAACCTCCCCATGGTCTCTGAGTCCCTGCTTCTGCCCCCCATTTGCTGAACACAACTGGAAGCTGGAGGCCACAGAAGCCCATGATGTGGTCCATATGGGTCAGCATCCCATGGCACACGGCAGAGCGTGGAAGGGAAAAGTAGAAACATGGAGGGACAGAGAAGACACCAAGCACAAGCCCCTCCTAGCATGCTGTCACCAATATAGGGTGGAGTGAGGGGTGGGGAAGCTCATTAATTGTGAACCTACTATGTACTGCAGCAAACTTAAACTGCCTTAGTCTCTTTGGAGATTCCCAGCCAGACATACCCTAGACAGCTCTCTAGGTCCTCACCCTTTTGCCCTGGTCTCCAGCCCAGTTGAAATCATCCTGGCTCTCAGAAGAACTAACTGCCCATGCTAGAATCATTTATCCACAATTGGATCTTGACGATCCATTAAAACAACTCCATTTGGATAATGAGCTAGATGGGGCCAGCCCTGTGGGTGCCTCCAGAGGCCATGGTTCTGCTACCATCGGAACCATCCCGCCGGCGGGTTTGTTTGCACACCCGAGAATGTATTGGCCACTTGAATCTGTTATAAATTACCAGCCTGGAAATAAATATCGTATCTGGGTCCCCAGTAAGTAACAGATGCATGAGTCCAGAGTGAGATAAATGTGTTTTGGATGCAAGCCTCTTTCCCGTTGCTCACAGACGGATGGAGGCAGCCGGGGCCGGTCGGCAGTGGGTCTCTGCTGTGTAGGTGGGACTTCGGTGAACTCAGAGTTCATTTAAGGTTAGGAAGTTTCCTGTCCCAGTTCCTGGCAAATCTCCAGCAAAGACCCCAGTTAAGCAATACGGTTCCTTTTATCTCCATTGTTGAGGAGTCTCGTGGTTAGAATGTTTTCTCTTTGGGGACTGTCTAGGGTCTTAGAGACCAGAGGGCCTTTTACTCACCTGCAGTGTGCGTGAATTCGATACATGTGTATCAAGGCTGGTGGCCCAGGCAGACTTCTCTGTGCTGGGGACACAGCCATGAGCAAGCTGGATACAGCCCTGCCCTGCTGGCCCTCCCATTCCACTGGGGAAACAGTGAGCATGTACATAAACAAAGAACACTGTGCCATTTGGTGACAAGTGCAAAGGAAAGTAAACCACAGAAACTTGAAAGAGGCTGGCAGGGTGGTCAGGGGAGGCTCTCTGTAGAAGTGACTGGTAACAGAGCAGTAGCCCGGATGGAGGGAGAGAGCAAACCGCTGAGTTAACGGGGGACACATGTAGCAGGCACAGGGAATGGCCAGTGCAAAGGCCTCTGGATGGAAACATGACTGCTGTTTCTGAAGAAGAGAAAGACAGCCAGTAAGCCAGGGGAAGAGCAGTCGGAACAGGAAAGCTCCTGGAGGGATGGAGTGGAGATACCATTAAGGTGCCCCAACCTCACCCCAGTGACCTATTCATGCACGTATGTCACCAGCCAGCCTTTGCTGAAAATGGCACCCAACTGAGTGTCACGTGCTGTGGCCCAGGAGGAGAAAAATACAAAGATCGTATTGCAGCTCACGCTGTGAGTATGCTCATTGGGCATCTGCAGAAGCCTGTGGGACTGCTCAGGAGGAGGGAGGTCTCATCTGAGGGATAGCGCGGGGAGGCTGGGACTTAGGGAACACGAGAGGGGGTGCAGAGGGACAGCTGGCAGTGAGGCTGGAAATGGATCGGCAGTCCTGAGCTGAGGCGTTTGGACATTACTGTGCAGGCAGTGGGGGGCCACGGTAGGCTGTTTGGTGGGGGAAATAACATAATCAGATGTGCACTGGAGACTTTGTTCTGGCAGGAAGCAGATGAGCTATGGGACCAGACTGGACTCAGGGAGGCCAACAAGAGGCCGGAGCTATGGCCCAGGTCAGGGAGGACGAGGGCTGTAACTAGGAGGGATGATGGCAGGGTGTGGGGGAGTGGGCATGAGAAACCGCATCCTCCCACACTCTAGGGGACTGTTTTGTGTTCCCAGACCTACTCAAGAAAATTCCTAGAGCCTAGGAAACCTTGTCCATCTTGACTTGAAGGAAGAGTTACCTCCTAGTACCTCTCACCTCCCTTCCTACTTCCCATGTGTCAGAGAAGAGCTCTGTTTTACATTAACAGGCAGAGCAATGAGGAGAGAAGGACTACTGATCTCACCATCTCCCAAGTGGCCAACACAGACTCTTAGTCGTGGTAGGCACCCAATAAATGTTTGCCAGATAACCAATAAAATAATATAAAGTCCTATACATTAAATCTTAGGATAGTGCCTGGGACATAGTAACTGTCATATAACCCTAACAGCAATCCTATGATGTAGATAAAAGTACCTGCATTTAACAGCAAAAAATCAATTGAGGCACAGGGAGGTTAAGTACTTGCCCCAGACCACCACACAGCTCTTAAGGGTCAGGGCCGGGATTCAAAACCAGGCAACGGGGTCCAGAGTGTGCACACATAACTTCTTCCTACCTTAATGTATTTAGCTGACCTCTCAGCAACTTGTTCGTTGGACACTTGCTCTGAGTCTCACACTGTACTAGGCTCTATGGAAAATATTTTTAAAACTTAGGAGGCAGTGTTTGTCCTCAAGAAGCTGACAACTCACTAAGAAGACAGGACTGCTCAAACAGAGCTTAGGTGGGGCCATTGATTCCTAGTCACTGTGGTTAACCCAATAGTAGCTCAGGCCATGACAGTGCCCTGGGTTGGTGCTGACAGTGAACTCCGGCATCTCTAGAGTATGCCCAGCAGTTAAAAGGTACCTACTGAATATTTATGGAGCTGGTGGAAGATTGAGGTGGAGGAATATATAAGGGACCCAAAAACTAGTCTTCAAATCAGAAAGTGGATCCAGAACTTCAGAGATAGCACATCTGTTTCGCCATAAACCATACAGGTGGCAATTCTGGCTCATTTCCTGAGAAAGAGGAGGCAGCCCATCCACCCCGGCAGGGAAGAAAGACTGATCACCAACATTTAAGAGAAACTAGATATTCATCAAACTTTAGGGCTTGTTTTCTTTTGAGATAGTTAACCATAAAGGAAAGGGGATTTCAGGACTGTCAATAATAATGTCTCCACCAGCAGGCTCCATAATTGGCATCTGTATTTTGAAATTTTATCCATCCATCCATCCACTCATTCACTCATGTGTTCATTCACTAAATACTAATTACATTCAGTGTTATGGACTAAATGCAAATCTTTGTCCCCAAACTTAAACTCTACCCAGTAGGATATAATTCCTCTCTGGCACTAGAGAGGGGATCCTCCAGTATGGCCATATCCAGGCCAAAGAGAAGGTTATCTTCAACCTCTTCCCCAGTGATTAGGGTTATGGGGCACAGAGTAACCCCACACCAGAGTGTGCATGGCAAGGCCTATTGGGACACTCTGAGATGGACAAGAATATCAGGAACTAGACTCTGAAACAGAAAGTGGCTTTATCAGCCTCTGGGTCACACCTGCACGGGGCCCTCCCTGGTGAATGGGACTTCCAATCCCAAGCCCAGCCATGTGGCACAGAGACAGTCACATTGTGGCATTCTTACCAATTTTTTTTTCTAATTGTTACTAATTCAAGAGGCCAACAACTCAATGGCTTTCTTCTGGTGGGTGGCCTACAGGGACTCACGCAGTGTTCTGCACACAGTTATGGCTCAGGAAAGACTTTTTGGTGGTTTATGTCCCCCCAGAAACCCCGAAATTCCTTCTCCACCTCTTTCTGGGTGCACGGGCATAAGTAATGTCCACCCAGTTCTTGCTTCCAGGGCAAGCCTATATGGGCCCCTCACAAGTAACTATTATAAATTGAGTGATTTAATAAGCTCTTTACATGCGTTACCTGATTTAATCTTTGCCACTTCTCTGGGAAACGTCTAACGCTATTCCCACTTTGCCTATGAGGAAACCATGTCTTGGAAAGGAGAACTATTACTATTAGGGTGTTTGCAAGCTTTGACTGCAGGCCCTCACTGTGCTTCTGTCCTGTTGTCCAGGGATACCATCGACCTCGGCACTACATTGCAACTCAGGGTAAGTACTCTCCTCTTCCTTGAAAGGGTCCTCGCCCTTCACTGTAAGAGAGGGATGGGCGTCTGCCAGCAAAGAAGCTGCAGAGGAGTAGGGCTGGAGAGCCTCCAGGGGTCCCTGGGAGCGTCCATTTGTGTTTTTTGTGAAGGAAAGAGGTGCCAAGTTCAGCTCTAGGGGAGGGACATGAGCGAGAGATGAAGGAGATGTCACTAGGCAGCGGTCAGGCAGGGCAGACCAGAAGCGTCGGCTTCAAGATCCACCATCTGGAACTGGAGTTGATGCTGCCTTATCCCTTTGATGAGTATATGCCTAGAAGACGGAAGTAGAAAACAACGTGGCTGTACATCATCAGAGGCTTAAAAATGATCCTATCTCCCCAACGGTTGGGGGAGGAAATCCTGTAGATAATTACATATACGGACAGGGATATATATAAAGATACTCTTCACAGCATTATCTTCAATAGCAAAAAAGTGAAAAGTCTTAAATGCCCAACCGTTGGTAGATGAGTTAAATAAAGTGTGATACTTCAATATTCTAGAAAATTATGCAGTGAATGCATTTCATGCTTGGTCAGAATTTTTAAGAGCATGCAAAAATGCATATAATGATGCTTATTACAGCAAATACATACATAGAAATAGGGGTACATACACAGAAAAGTGTATACATATACAGAAAAATGCTATTCGGATTTTGATACAAAACACATGTGTTACTTGAGTAGTTGTGAAAGCGATGAAGGCTCAGGACATTGAAAGAGAAATTTCCAAGGAAATTGCTTTGGACTCTCAGATGCTATCTCTCTTGCCTTATCTGTTTCTTTCTGTCCCTGCTGTTTGGGCTGCAGACGAATGCTCCCTGTGTTTGTCAAGCTCACAATCGGGCCTCTTCTGTTTGCGCCGTGAGCGTCTGGCTCCCAGCAGCTCTCTGTCTCTCCTCCCTTCCCTGCAACCCCAATTTCCTCCCTGTCTCTCACTGAGCTTCTAGAGCCCAATTCTGAGTGAGAAAATCATCGCCAGGGAAGGGCAATGGGTGCAAGACACCTGGGGGCTGTGGGAGAGCAGAGGGAAGAGAAGAAGCTGTCGACGTGTCCAGCGGATGCTATAGTCCATGCTCTGCTTGGTTGGAAAGCTGCTTTTCTTTTCCATACTCTGGCCCTGGTCTCGATGACTTGGGTGTCCCAGCAAGGGTCATCTGGCCTTGCTCTTTCTTACCTCTGCCGAGCCTTGACTGACCACGCAGGAGGGATGGCCTCTTGGCTGCTTCCTTGACCCTGTCACCTTCTCTGTCGGCAGGTCCAATGCAGGAGACCGTCAAGGACTTTTGGAGGATGATCTGGCAGGAGAACTCGGCCAGCATCGTCATGGTCACAAACCTCGTGGAAGTGGGCCGGGTAAGCCCCTCCCGCAGCCACCTGGACAGAGGATGCTAGTGCTGCCCTCCAAACATTCCTCTGCTCTGGGCCTTGTGCCAAGTGCCCCCATTCAACAGTGTTCAACAGTTCGCCCCACAACAACCTGCATGGGAGACATCCTCACTCCTGCTTCCCATTCGAGGACTGGCCTTTCCCTTCAAATCATCCCTCTCTCCACCCTCACCCCGTTGATGATGTCATCTCATGCACTTTGAGGAAACTAAAGCCATCAGACGTGAACTCTCATCTTCACACCGCAAAGCCACAATCCTACCCGCATCTACAACCACCTTCTCATTCTTCCCCCTCTCTCATCAGGGGGAACCCATAAAAAATGGCCATTTTTGTTGACCCCAAATGGTAGAATATCTGCTGTTTCTAATGGTTCTGCCTCATACGACGGAGGAAGTGACTCTTGCCCTTTCAAAGGCAATCCCAGTGCCTTAAATCACAGATTCTATTCAATATTTTTTTCATTTCTCTGCTCACTTGAAAAGTAGCTCTTTTTCTCATTGCTAGATCATTCCCCTGAATGTAAAACATCCTGAGTACCTTCCCCCTGAAAAATATAAAGCAGGCAAACAAAAAGGATTCTCTTGTCCGTACTTTTCTGCCAGACTCTAAAGACACACACAGACTCTGCTTCTCCACTGCCGTTCTCTTCTCCCCCATCCAGCGTAACTCCTCCCTCCATCCCACCCATAGTGACACCGTCAATATCACCAGCATCCTTCATGCGGACGAACAGCCACTTTCTTCTCATCGACCTCAGCCTCTCAGAGCATTCGACCCTTTGCTCCCTTACCTCTAAACCTGGATATTCCTCAGGGTTCAGGCCTCGGTCTCCCACTCTGCTCTATCTTGACTCTCTCCTATGTCATCCTTAGCTGCTCCTAGGGCTTGGAAATGGGACTGTTATTCCCCAGCTTGCTTTTGCCAACTTGGTAAACTGTGGCATGTGGGTGGGCGGGCTGCTGGGTTTAAAGGCGAGGTGCACAGACCCTAGAATGAAGAGGGCCTCTCCACTTACCATATGAAATAACTGAAGAGTGGGCAGGTAAGTTTTTGTTTCGACAAGAACCAGATAACCCATTAAAGTAGAGAGTCCTGGCCTCCAAGATAACGGGAAAGAGAGAATCTGGGCTGTTGTCGTAATCCAGGCTATGGACATCTCGTGGCCTCATTGGACTCTAGGGCCAGGAGGGACTTTATCCTGGAGCCCACTCTTACCTAGTACTTTCCCCAATTTTACAGATGAGGAAACAGGCCCAAAGGGGTGGAGTGACTACCCTGGAGTCCCCTAGCCAGAGCCCTGCCAGGACCACTGACTCTTGACTCTCATGCTAGTATCGCAGCCCCTCCACTCCTGACTGCTCCCCAGGGACCCAGGCCTGGGGGAGGAACTGCTGTGGACCAAAAAACAAAAAAACCCAAAAAACTAGGATTTAAGAATTCAGAGGTAAACTCCAGCCTGTTCTATAACATATCCCATATTGGAGACAGACTCCCTTGATGGACAGATCATGAGTCTAATTTGGATTTGGGGAGGGAACAGGGGAGTACTCTCTTGACAGAACTCCTAAGAGCCAAGCACCGTGCCAGATGCTTACTGTGTATTACTTCATTTGGAGTCCCAACAACTGCCCCAGGTGGTGTTTCTGGTAATTATTCAGATGGCCTAGCTTTGCATCCTGGCTCCATCCATTACTGACATTGGACACTTTTTTAGCCTCTCAGTGCTTCTGATTCCTCATCTGTAAAATGGGGTAATAATAATATCTGTATGAGGTTGTAATGATAAGCTATTAAAATAACACATGGAAGGAATTCATAGAACACTTAGTAAGCAGTGAGAAACAGTAAGTTGTCAATAAGTGTTAGCTATCATTTTTTTAAGTTTATTTATTTATTTGGAGAGAGAAAGCACGAGTTGGGGAGGGGCAGAGAGAGAGAGAATCCCCAGCAGGCTGTGCGCTGACAGGGCAGAGCCTGACTCGGGACTCCAGCTCACGAACCGTGAGATCATGGCCTGAGCCGAAACCGAGAGTCGGACGCTTAACTCTCAGAGCCACCCTGGCGCCCCTAGCTGTCATTATTAATAAGAAGTTGAGCCTCAGAGATTTCGGCACTTTCTGGAAGCTACACAGCTACTGAACGTTAGCACCAAGCAACGCATCCATTTGCCTCCAAAGCCTGTTGCACTGTACCAGCATTTCCCTAAGTGGGTTCCACGGGATGCTAGCCTGCAGGATGTCTAGTGAGAAGAGGGTTCCATGGTTAAATACGTTTGGGAAATGCTGTGCACTCTTTGCCCCTCTCGGAGAGTCGAAAATACAGTAGCGTTAGCACATTCGATGAGCTGAGGAGTCTGGTAGCAGAGCGGCCTGTTTAACTTTGTTTAATCCAGCATTTCCCAAACTCATTTGACCACAAAACCTTTTTTTTGTTTGTTTTTTTGTTTCTTGTGTTTTACCTAACACCTATTAGCGCCCAGCGGAACACACTGTGGGAAATGCCACTGTAGGCCGCGCGGCGTCCCCCGGAATGGTAATGCTTTTGTTCTTTTTAGGGGAAAGCAATGATGATCTCTTCTTCCTCCCGCGGAGTGTGACGCAGAGTCAGGATGTGGGACTGGCTTGTCTGTAGCACCTGCACCCACCGCCCGGGCACAGAGCGGTCACAGAGTCTTCCCTCTGAGCCCAGCACCTTCCATACTTTTCCCAAATGAGAGCCTTTCTCCTTCCAGCCCCCAATTTCCACCTCTTAATAGTAATGTCCCTCTCCCGACCACTTCTGCTTCCACTCCCTTGCTGTTTCCCACCTTTTATTCTCATCTCTGCTCTGCTGACACTACCCAGCTGCCCCAGCCTGACCTCGCACAGAGAGGGCTCAGCCAGAGCTAGGAAACTGGCCCAGTGACCCCAGAAGAGTCACCAGACCTCCACACTCAAGCGTTACTCTCATCTGTAAACGGGGTAACGCCACCTGCCTACCTCACCTTGGTCTATTCGATCACTTAGGGTGATGATGGACTTGGAGATTTTAAGGAGCTCTGCAAAAGAAGGTACCACCATTATCCCTAACGGCTCCAGTTCCTTGGGGAGAGAGCGTGGCCCTGTGCGGTTTGCCAGTCCCTGGCCAGCTGAGAACCCCTTCGACCGAAATTCCACCCAAATCGCCCTTGGGTTTATCTGAACAGGAAGGCCAGACGAGGCGGCTGCTCGTACTCAGCCACCCACTCATTCGTCCTTGTCTCTGTCTTTTCTCACAGGTGAAGTGTGTGCGATACTGGCCTGACGACACAGAGGTCTACGGAGACATTAAAGTCACCCTGATTGAAACAGAACCCCTGGCAGAATACGTCATACGTACCTTCACAGTCCAGAAGGTAAGCTTGTTTGTTCATTCTGGGCATGCACTGAGCGAGGGTCTGCTCTGTGCCCATCCTGTGTTTGGCACCAGGGATGAATCAGCAATCAGGTTGGATGTGAATCCCATTCCAGAAGATGCCCCCCTCTAGCAGGAGAGACAAACAGAATTCAACAGACAAATAAATGGAGTAATGCCATATGGTGATAAAAGCCATGGGAAAAAAAAAAAACATGCCATGAGTGGAGACAGGAAGATGATGTGGTCAGAGAGGGCTTCCTGGAGGAGGAGGTATTGAGGCAGATAATGAAGGATGAGAAGGAGCCAGCTGAGGGAAGAACAGGAGGAATACTCTGCCAGGCAGAGAGAAGGAAACATGCAGAGTTGAGGGGAAAGAAGATTTCAACATGTTCTAGGCCTGTGGTTCTCAACTGGTGGTGATTTTGTCCCACAGGGGACGTTTGACCATGTCTAGGGACATTTTTAGTTATCAAACCTGAGGAAGGAGGGGTGCTCCTGGCGTCTATGGGTGGAGGCCAAGGACGCTAACATCCTGCAATGCATAGGACACCCCAGCCCCCAACCACAAATGTCAGTGATGTCAGGGTTGAGAGATGCTGGTCTAGGTATTGAAACGAGGCTAGGGTGCAAGTAAGCAAGAATGAGATTTCATTTAAAAAAATGAGAAAAGCTTAAAATGAAAAAAAAAAGAATGAGATTCCAAATAATTATTAGATTAGTAATTTAATTGGTCTCATAATGCTAGCTAACATTTATTGAGCAATTATTAAAGCAGGTGCTTTTCTCGGTGCTTTGCATACATGAACTCATTTAATCCTCCCAACAACCTCTTCATGGAGGTACTGTTATTACCCCCATTTTAGAGATGACAAAAATTAGGCACAGCGCACGTACATCAGCTGTCCAGAGTTGCCCGGCCGTAAGCAGGCCGAACCACGTTCCCACCTCAGCCCTTGACTGAGGCTCGCTGTGCCTCCACTACTCCAACACGCCATTTTCTTTTTTTTTTTTTTTTTTTTTTTAATGTTTATTTATTTTTGAGACAGAGAGAGACAGAGAATGAGCAGGGGAGGGGCAGAGAGAAAGGGAGACACAGAATCCGAAACAGGCTCCAGGCTCCGAGCCATCAGCACAGAGCCCGACGCGGGGCTCGAACTCACGAACTGTGAGATCATGACCTGAGCCGAAGTCGGACGCTTAACCGACTGAGCCACCCAGGCACCCCCAACACGCCATTTTCTGAAAGTACCTGCACTACTGGACCAGGTGGCCCCAGACCCGAGGATGCAGAAGCATTGGGCATTCACTGCCGTGAAAGCTGTGCTGTTGAGGTTTGTGCAAGTACTTTTGAGGACTGAAGCAGGCACATGCACGGTATGGTGCCTGCACGCGTGGTTGAGTACAGGACACGCTCCTCCTGGCCGTTCCCTCTCCAAGCCCCGTGCTCCTGAAGGCCTATATCTGCAGGCTCAGGTGAAGAGTCAGGAGAGAAGGGCCCTTCTTCTTGACGAGGAGGAAGACAACAGGTGCATTGATGTGGCCTTAGGTCAGGTTCCTTAAAAGCAGAGCCTGAGACAAGGATTCAGATGCATATAGTGCACCCTGGGACCACTCTCAAGAGAAACTTGTAATAGAGGGCAGGAAGTGGGAGAGGGAAAGAGAAGGACCTGGGCAAGAGAGTCTTCCGCAAAGTCTAGCCCAGGCCTGCTCCAGGGGGCTTCCAGAGCATGACCTGCACCAGAGAGTTTGCCCCCTTGCCTCAGTCTGCCCTCTGACTGTAGACCAGCCACTGAGAGGTCACCTCCAGCACAAGTTGGCTCTTGTTGGCTGAGGGCACCTCTCCAGAAAAGGGGAGTCACTCGCAGTCAGCACTCCTGCAGTGGGGAGTCCTGGGCACACAAGCCACAAAAAAGGTCCTTGGATGGGGTTCCCATCTCATCTGGCACATAAGCAGTTAGTGTGGAGAGTGAGATGAGCAGTGGGGACATAGTGGCCCATCCTGGGTCCCACACCTGAGCAGGGAGGCTTTGGAGAACCATATACAGGTGCTCAGCAAACTGCCTGGGTCATTAGCTCACAATTGGTTCTTGAGCCGAGCCCAGGAGCCAGAAATAATAAACAGGAAGCAGCATCTGCCCTTGAAGAGAGCACAGTCCCAACGGGGAGAGAGGGCCCCTGATACATAACCGCAGTGGAGGTAGTGAGGTCTGGAACAAGGGCTTCCCCGGGCTGAGGTGACTCTGAGCATGAAATGAAAAACTGAGTATTCCTGAAGCTGTTTTCTCCTACTTGAGCTCGTCCATCAGGGCCCTCATCTGGGCCTGTGTTCACTCCCACCTGGACTCCTACCCCAGCCTCCTGGGGCCTCTCTGCTTCTAGTCTCACCCCATCTTAGTCTGGGTTTCTGGGAGCTGAGCCTGAGGCAGAGCTTTGGGTGCCCTTGTTCTGAGGAGAAGAGAAGAGAAGGAGGAGGCGGGATGGGGCAGGGGAAGGAGCCAAGCAAGGGAATGCTTTCAGCCTGAGACCAGCATCAGCCAGATCCCATGGGAGCTCTAGAGACAGTTAATCTGTCTCAAGGCAAAGGGATCTTCTGTTCCTCCATTAGGGTAACCCAATGTCCTGGTGTGCCCAGGGCCATCCTGGCTTTAGCACCAAAAGTCCCATGTCCCGGGAAACCACTCAGTCCTGGGCAGTCTCAGCAAGTCAGCTGCCCACTCTGCTGTCCTCCAGCCACTGAAGGCCAGCTGCCCACCCCCAGGGGAAGTGGCTCCTGGTTGGCTGAGCAATTCTCTGAAGGAGGAAGTGGCTGTGGGCATCAGCCAAGACTCAGAGGAGCTGGGGATGGGGTTTCTGGCCCAGGAAAGGGGACCTGAAGGGCACTGTCAGCGCCCTCTGCACTGCCCCCCAACACACCCGCTCAGATCCCTGCTTCACATAGCAGCCTGCATAGTCCTCCTAAAAATGCAAGTCTGATGACGTGCTTCCCCTTCTGTGCACCCATCCCTGCAGCCTCCCCAGAGCTCCCCAGTAAAGACTCAGTGTGGGATACAAGGCCTCCCGGGATCCAGCACGTGCCCCGTCTTCTACTTTCCTCTGGGGGTGCCCCGTTTGTGATTCTGTGCACGAGCTGTGCTAAGTAAGCCCTGTCCCCACATGGATGCCCCGCTGCCGGTCTCCCACGGAATCCCGCCATCTGTTCCGCTGGGCAGTACTCGGACATCGGTGTCTTACAGTGATTAGGCGTGCAGATGTGGAGTCCATCAGCCAGGGTCCAGACTGGGTTACAACTTACTAGTTGTGTGACCTAGTTATGTTACGTAACCTTGCTTAGCCTCAATTTCCTCATCCACAAAACAGAGATAACAACATAAGGACTGGTCTGAGAATTAAATGAGTTAATACATTGAAATGTTCAGAAGAGTAACAGGCATGGAGTCTGTGTTTAATAAGTATTAGCTATAGGGGCACCTGGGTGGCTCAGTCGGTTGAGCGTCCACCTTCAGCTCAGGTCATGATCTTGTGGTTCATGAGTTCCATCTCCACGTCAGGCTTTGTGCTGATAGCATGGAGCCTGCTTTGGATTCTCTGCCTCTCTCTATGCCTCTCTCCCACTCACACACATACGCTTGCTTGCTCTCGCTCTCTCTCAAAAATAAACACTGAAAAAAATTTTAAATCTTTAAAAAAAACTTCTTTAAAAATAATAAAATAATAAAAATAAAATAAGAAAATAATAAATTAAAAAATAAATAATTAAAAAATAATAAATGTTAGCTATTATTGTGTCTCAAGACTCAGGCCATGCATCACCTCCTTTAGGAAGCCCTCTCTGATTTCTCCTTCCCCAGATGGGGTTACCTGACACTCCTTTAAATACTTCAGTAGAATTTTCCACTTAGGGGTCTGCCTCCCCAGCTAGACCATGAGCTGTTCTAGGGACGGGGGCCATAGCTTTTATTTCTGCCTTCGCAGTGCCTAACATGAGGCACAGATAACCTCAGTGAATATTCTTTAACTGAAGGAATGAACACTCTTCCTAGTCAGTGTTCCCTGCACACCTGCGGGAGATTGCAAGGTAAGAAAGAGTGGGCAAGGACACTGCCTAAGCTCAGGCTCCAGGTGACACCTGACCAGAGACTGGTCAGAGCAGTGCCCTTAGCCCGGAGGGTGTCTCAGTCCTTAGTAAGGAGCGGTGTCCTTAGTAAGGAGCGGTGAGAGGGGAAGTGGAAGAAACTGGAGGCCCAGGCCCCCGTCCGTCAGAGGAGCTCTAGCTTTTATTTGTTTCCTATCTTACCATTCTAAATAAGAATCTCATAACTAAAGAAGTCTGGCACATTTTTTTAAACTTAAAAGCCATGGAGACAATGATAGGGCTGGAGAACTGAGGGACACAGACCCCAGTCACAGAAAAAGCCATATAGTGTACTGGCAAGGACTTGAACTTGTTGTTTAAGGCCAACCTTTCTCTGAGTCTGTTCTGCTGAATAGAAGTCCCATGACACTTTGTCAAAAGAGGGTCCCTTGGGGCGCCTGGGTGGCGCAGTCGGTTAAGCCTCCGACTTCAGCCAGGTCACGATCTCGCGGTCCGTGAGTTCGAGCCCCGCGTCGGGCTCTGGGCTGATGGCTCAGAGCCTGGAGCCTGTTTCCGATTCTGTGTCTCCCTCTCTCTCTGCCCCTCCCCCTTTCATGCTCTGTCTCTCTCTGTCCCAAAAATAAATAAAAAACATTGAAAAAAAATTTTAAAAAAAAAAAAAGAGGGTCCCTTGGACAAACACTGTGGGAGGCTGTAACACTCCCTTGGGGATGCAGAGTGTACATGAGCCCACGAAAGTCTCTGAGAAGTCCTGCAGCAAAGCCACCACCTCTACGTTACCTACTTCCATGGCCCCCAGGCGCAACAGATGACAGAAGTCACCCTGTGTGGCAACCCCTGCTCACGCTGGTAGGGTCCTGTCCTCCCCGATGGCAGGGAGGCTGGTTCCTCGGTGCAGCAACCGTGTTCCCCGCGGGTGCTTGGGGCAGGGGGGGCATGCGGGTGCAGCAGCTGGAGGAACAGGGGCGCGTTCTCTCCTCAGAAAGGCTACCACGAGATCCGGGAACTCCGCCTCTTCCACTTCACCAGCTGGCCTGACCACGGCGTCCCCTGCTATGCCACCGGCCTCCTGGGCTTTGTGCGCCAAGTGAAGTTCCTCAACCCCCCCGAGGCGGGGCCCATAGTGGTCCACTGCAGGTAAGTGAAGTCCTCCAGCTCTAAACAAGGCTGCTTCTGCTTCTGCAGCCTTGCTCTCGGGGAGAGAGACACTGTTTTTCCAGTGGCCTTTATTCTTCGCCTTCCAGACTGCCCTGCCCTGTGTCCCCAAGCCCAGCCCCAGCCCCAAGGGCTGATGACAACGACAATATTGATAACAAAGTAATAGTAGCAGTACCAGTTGGTATCATTACTGTTGCCCTGAAATAGTAAAGCCACCTGGGGACGTGGCCTTGCACCGACAGCCTCTACCCCATGTGCACTTTGCACAACTTCTCACGCGGCCTGGAGGGGTGGGCGTTATCGTCCATCCCATTTTACAGATGAGAAATACCGAGGTACTGAGAAGGTGGACACTTTGCTCGGGGCCCACAGGGGTGAAACGGCAGAGCCGGGAGTTCACAGCCATGGCCGCAGATGCTCGCCCTCAGCTCCTTGCCGTGGCGGCAGGGCGCCTCAGTGGAAGCCCGCTTCTCTTCAGTTCTTGTATTTTAAAACTCAATTGCTGGCCTGCAGGGTCCTTAATAGATAGTAAATGGACAGCGCCAGGCTTCACCTTATTATGGAGAAGAGATATTTTCAGCTCTGACCTAGAAAGTCCCCTGGGAATGACTGGCATATCTTCCAATCCTCCTAAATGGAGATGAAGTGTCATGTCAAGGGCATTAAGAATTGGACCAGACCTGAAGGCCAGCTGGCCTGCACACTCCTTCCTCCCAGTGCCTCTGTTTTCCAATGTGACCCTGGGCCCAGCCCCACTTTTCAGACACTGCGTGTTCTTAGCTGCATGTTAAGTTATCTTACCCTTGCCCTGGTGGTGTCCACCTCAGTCAAGGTGCCGAGTCAAGCCAAGGAGGGTCTCCACAAACTGCAAGCATCAGGGAGCCAGCCCCTTCTCACTCAGCATCCATTTACCCTCCCCCACCACAAGCAGGTGTGAATTAGACAGCCCATTTCACAGATGAGGTCGCTGAGGGTTAGGAGAGAATACTCATCATCACCTCTGGGCTCTCCAAGCATTTTACATACATGGTCTGCTTTATACCACATGACAGTTCAAGGACAGGAGAATGTTCGCTCCCCGCCCAGTCCTGTGCCCCAGAGAGCAGCCAGAGCAGGGATAGGGAGGAAGGGAAACAATGGCAAACATTCATCAGGCTCTCCTTACATGATGGCTCTATGTCTTACCCCCATAATAAGTCAGCCTTATGCGCCAGGCACAGTGGTCCCCACTCCTGGGTCTATTCTGAAGATTAAATGTGTTGGGTAACATAATGAGGTGCCTAAGAGTAGTCCTGCCATGTAATAAGCACATATAAAATACCACCATTCTCTGCTTCTAATATCGGCCCCACTCCCAATCCCAGCACCTAGTGCATACAAGGTGCTCCATAAATATTTGTTGGATGTAAGTAGCAAGCAACCATTTACTGGGAAATTGCTAGGTACCCAGGCATAGGGCTAAGCAGTTTCCGTGCATTGTGCTTTTTCAGCATAATGTCATGCAACTCACACGTACTGTGCTATTAATTAATGCTACATGGTGGGCTTATTTATTATTATCAGCCTTGTGTTATGGTTGAGGTTGTGGAAGCCCAGAGAGGTTAAGTCATTTACCCAACGTCACATGGCTCGTAAGTAGTTGAGCCAGGATTTGATTCCAGGGGTCTGGCCCCAAACATCATGAGCTCAGTTGCTATGTGAGGCAGAAATAAATACAGCTCAGGTGCTCAGGAGAACACTGCAAGGAGGCACGTTGTACATGTGAGGCTCGCGGGCATCAGGCAGCTTGCTCACTGGTGGGGGATCCAAGGTGGATCCTGGTTGTGTCCCCTAAAGCAGGCTGAGGAGGAGATGTCAGGAAAACACGGATGAGTGCCTCTTCGTGCTGCCTCCTAGCCCCTGGTGGCCAGCCCACCGAGACCCTTCCGAGGGATCTGGACCGGAGGTGTAAGGGTACAAATACAAGTCAAACTTAACTCAGTTTAAACCATGCAATTTTACTAAGAACAAAGAGTGCTTCCCAGGGGTTTGTTTTCCAGATCATTGTGGGTGGCAGTCCCCTCGGGCCTGTCCTGCCTGGACTTACGGTCAGCCAGCAGTGCTCTCCTTCCTGCCACAGCCCTGGTTTCCCCAGGGGAAGCAAGATGTGAAAACGCAGCCAACATGGGCCTCCTTGGTGGTCTGGCCTTCACTTCCTAAACTGCATGCATTCAAGGTCAATGTTCTGTTTGTCTCTGATTTGGTGCCCTGACCAGAACCAGTGCTGGTCTGGGACCCATGCCGTGGTCCATGGGGTCGTGCTGAGTTCTTCTGCTATTTTGTACTTGGTCTGAGATTTTCCCGAAGGAAACACCAGTGATCAGAATGGAGTATGAATCAGAATCAGAGCATATATACCAGACCAGGGTCTTGGAGCCATCACCTGCTCCAGTTTAAGGATGCTCCTGGATCATGTTTCTGGCAAACAGGTGCAAGCGGAGCCAAGCCCCGGGCTTGTGACATGGGACTTGGGACTCACTCTTTGCCTTTGAGCCAGCTCAGAGGATCTGGTTTCTGCCCTCTCCCCTTTCCTCTGCTCCCTCGTCTCTCCGTCCTTGCTGCCATCTGTCAACCTGTTTGCTGACGAAGGGAAAAAGTGGAACAGAAGGGGGGCGGGGGGGTAGGGAAGTCACGTTTATTGGCATCTCCGGTGTGCCAGGCACCATGCCTTGCATGATACAGACGGATTGGCTGCACCCACCAGATGAGGCAACGACAGACATACGTGTTGTTGAAGCGTGCATTTTGTGCTGTTACTAAGAACGTATAAGAACACAGGCCCTGGAGCCAGATTGCTGGGATAAAAAGTCCCACCTCCACTGCACGCCAGCTGTGAGACCTTGAGTAAGGTCAGCCCTCCACGCCTTGCTTTTCTCACCTGTAAATGGGGTAAGAAAACAACCTCACAAGGGAGTTAATAGGTAACATTTGTAACACACTTCGAACAATTTCTGGCACTTTGTAAGCATGAAATAAGTGCTTGCTAATGAGTACAACAAATATAAGCAGGTTTTGATAAAACAGCCCCAAAGGCAAGCATTGCTCTCCCATTTTACAGAAGAGAGCTGAGACTCTAAGTTCACTTGCTTGCTCTGAGTCTCCCCGCAGTGCTGGGATTCAGGCTTTTATGTCTGACCTCTACAGCATGCCTCGGGACAGGGCTGAATGGGGGTGGGGGGCCTCCCCAGGGCTGGTCCTGTCCCAAAGTCCCTAACACAGACACTGTCCTCTCTGCCAGCGCTGGGGCTGGGAGGACCGGCTGCTTCATCGCTATCGACACCATGCTCGACATGGCCGAGAACGAAGGGGTAGTGGACATCTTCAACTGTGTGCGTGAGCTCCGGGCCCAGAGGGTCAACCTGGTGCAGACAGAGGTGAGTCCTGGGGCACCGAGCTGGCCAGCCAGCTGCAGCCCTGGCCAAGGAGAAGCAGGGTAGAACACTCACCCATGGGTGAAGGCATCCTAGAGAAAGAGACCCGGGGGCGGGAGAAATGGAGGAAGGGGATACATGGCTGACTGCGAGGAGACCACAGTAGAAGCCAGGACACCACTGCCCACCCTGAGGCCCCTCAGTGCAATGACACCCACCAATGAGGAAAGGTAAGGAGTTCCCCAGTGCTGAGGGCGTCTGAGCAGGGGCTTAACAGGAACTTCTAAGGATTCTTCGAATGGTTTACTTGCATTGGGGGAAGAAGAGAGAGAGGGAAGGATTGGCATTTGCGGAATGCCTGCTGTGTGCCAAGCATTGCTTCAGTCCCTGCAAGAATGGCTTAACCAACAAAATTATTGACTAATTGGGCTGGGTTCCAGGGATTCCAAAAGAGATAACATATAGTCCTTGCCTTCGGGGGGAAAGCAGACCTTCAAGCCCCCCTCTGTTCAGGTCAAGAGCCCAAGTCCCGTGGGAAATGAGAGGAGTCCATCTTTAGTGTTGAGCATCTATCTACCATGTGCCAAGCATCATGATGGGCCCTTTGTATTCAGGGTATTGTTCCTACTCACAACAAGCCTGCTGGGCAGCTCCTACTGGTATCCCCATTTCATAAAGAAAGAAACTGAGAAGCTGGGTCCATGTGACTCCAAGGCTCAAGCACTTTCCCCTGAACCATGCTCTCTTGTTAGGCAGTCTTTTCTGCCTACCGTACTCCTCAGAGCCATGGCTGGTTATTATAAAAGCCCATCATCTGATTCTAGGGAAGGCTGTGGGTGCCCAGGCAGTCAGCTAAGGCAGATAAGAAGCTATGTCCATCACCAATCTTGCAAAGGGAAGGTTTGGCTTTGGGCATGGCCAGTCACTGCCGGCCCTGCAGAGAATCCGGCACTTAAAAACATAGGCCCCTGCTGTGGAGTCTGAGCTAACTCCCACAGGCTAGTGTCTGGACTTCTTGGTGAGGCTGCAGTAAAGCCAAGAGGCTGCTTTATCTGTTCCCAGGTTTATGCTTGCGGAAGACAGCCTTGCTGGCTGGCATCAGGCACATGGCCCCTGCTGTCTGGTGGGGGAGATAGACATTCAAATAGATCATCGTGATGCATCGGGATAAGTGTTTTATGTAGGGCCAAGTTCTGCAAGAGAACGCTCAATGTTTGTTAAGGGCCTGGGAGCAACAACAGCAACAGCTTCCATCTGGTGGGTGTGCAGAAGACTGTCCAGAGGGGATGAAGCATAGGGGCCATAGAAAAGGGGGAATGGGGTTCAGGGAGAAGAGAACAGCAGGTGCAAAGAACAGAGGTGGCCGAGGGGCACAGGGCACAGGAGCAGACCCTGAGACAGGGAGGTGAGGGCAAGTGATTTATTTGAGAGGTGATCCCAAGGCTCACCAGTTGGAAAGCAAAGAGAAGGAAAGGACACCAAGCTTTATGAAAGTGTTAAGGTCTTTTGTAAAGGTGTTTAATTAACCCTGTGAACAACTGGAGGCCAAGCCTACTGGGAGCTCTGAGGCCGTAGGAAATGTTCCCTTCCAAATCTCCTACCTGAGAGAGAAGGAAACTTAGGTATTTATGTCCCAGCTCTCCAGCTGGCACTGCTTGAGGGCTCCTTTCCAGAGCATTGGCTCTTCAGCCATGCTGGCTTGCCCTGCACCCAGCCCAGGTGTGCTCCTGGGACTAGAGGAAATCCCTCGGCATGAATCTCACGTGCTCGTAGTACGTAGGCTTCAAAGTAAAGGTGAAAGCTGAGGGGACACAGGCAGGTACCAAGAGCCCTACTGCAGCACATTCAGAAGTTTCTTACTTTCCTCAGTGTCTACACAGCTCAGTCTTACGCTGGGGACAAAACTCACCATTGCTCAGGTGGTCACTGAGAAACATGGAGAGTTGGTCCTTCGGGTTTTCAGATAGGAAGCAGTGATTCTGCAGTCTGAATCCTGCCCCTACTTCACAGCCGTGGGATTCAGTTTGGACCACAAATTCCCAGGCCACTGTCCTCACCCGGCACCCTGTCTCCTCTCTTCTTGGCTGGGCAGGAGCAGTACGTGTTTGTGCACGATGCCATCCTGGAAGCATGCCTCTGCGGCAATACCGCCATCCCCGTGTGTGAGTTCCGCTCTCTCTACTACAACATCAGCAGGCTGGACCCCCAGACCAACTCCAGCCAAATCAAAGACGAATTTCAGGTATGAGCAAATCCCAGGCTCGGGGACCCAGCCAACTTCAGCAGCACTGAGCACGTTCATGGGGTTTTCCTCATGAGAACTGATGAGTCTGGTGTTTCCACTGTCTACAGCTCCAGACAGCTGCAGAATGAATTCTTGCACATACAATGCGCAGCCACGAGCAACTGTTAACCAGTCACTTGGTGACTGCTAACGCTTGTTTTAACTCTGCATATGTTTTTGAACTAACTTTGTTCTAGTCCAATCCTAGTTGTGGGTGGAGACAGGTTTATAAACACAGGTGTGAGTTTCATGCTCTGCCGTCCCTGGAGGGACTCGGGTTTTTCTTACCATTTCTGTGCAATTGGAGTGTGTCTGTCTTAGATCCTCACTACTCAGAGTTGGGTCTGGAGACCAGCACCATCAGCTTCACCCGGGAGTTCATCAGGAATGTGGAATCTTGGGTCCCACCCACAGCTACTGAACAAGAACGTAGAGTTTAACAAGATCTCTGGGTGACTTACCTGCATATTGAACTTTGGGAAGCACCATCCCAGAGCTCAGCTCAGACATAGCACATCTGTACCTTGTAACCCAGGTAGCCAGAATGGTGGCCACCTTGGTGTGGAGGCCTTGATGTGAGTCACTGAGTAGGCCAAGAGGCCAGCCCTTTGTCCTGAGGTCAGTGCCAGGGTCTTACCTAGGCAACAGGTGCTGAGAACCAGGTCGTGGGAAGCAAGGAAGCTCCAGGAATTGAGGGGCAAGTACCCAGCCCCTGGTTCCATGGGTAGATACCCCAGCCAGGCCAGTGCCCCCGTGCTCCCTCAAGCAGAAGCTTTACTGATTGGGAGGGGAGACCAAGTACTGACTAGGGGAAAGACAGAGGCCACAGCCCCCTCGTGGGCGCACAGAACATCTGGTCTCCTGGCTGGGCAATTCAGCTGTGGCCCCACACTTGCAAGACTCACTCTGCATGACACAACCCTAAAATTTTCCAGACTCCTAGAGCTTGATTCCTGGGGGTCTCTCACCTATCCTGGGAAGCTCATCCAGACACCCTTCCATTCTGAAAACAGCTTTCTCTAAGAGGAGCATTGGCAAAATCCTTTCCCTCCTTCCTTGGCACTTCAAGGGATGCATGGGGGATTCCCCACCCCCACCCCCACCCCCTGACCTCCTGGCTCGCCCACCCTTCACAGAGCTGAGCAGCTTAGCTCAAATGGTTGTCAGGTGTTGGCAGCCTGTGTCTGCTCTGTGTGTGGGCATGCAGTCTGTGCATACTTGACATCATGGGGGTGTCTCACAGCCCTGGTAAGGGCTCTCAGCCTGCATGGAGCAGCTAACAGGAGATGGCAGAACATCACACAGGAGAGGAACAAGTCCTGGGGAGGGACTAGAGGGCCAAAATTTCAGGATGGAGATAGGGTGGGGTAGGCTGGCTTTGAACCTTGCTATCTCCTCTATTTGGGGCTACCACCTGAGTAATGCCTACCTATCTGTCTTTGCGCCTTACAGACCCTCAACATCGTGACTCCCCGCATCCGGCCTGAGGACTGCAGTATCGGGCTCCTGCCCCGGAACCACGATAAGAACCGGAGCATGGATGTCCTGCCTCTGGACCGCTGCCTGCCCTTCCTTATCTCAGTGGATGGGGAACCCAGCAACTACGTCAATGCCGCACTGATGGACGTAAGCTGAGCCCTGGCTGGCACTCACTGGGAAATTTCTTCAAGATGGAGATGGCTGGAGCCCAGGGCACTGACACCCCACACCACCACCCCCAACCAGCCTCTCTTTGCTTCTGCTCTTCCTGGCCACAAGGACCTTTGCTCCCTGTGAAGGCTCTGGTCCAAACCTATATACAAGCCATGTGCTTGGCTCTTTGCTCCCATAATCCTGGCAAGAATAGACCAAAAGCATAAAATCGGTCCATGACGGCACAGCACAAGCCTTCCCAGTACACCCTCCTGCTGCCCATAGAGCTAACTCTCAGCCTTAAGTTTAGTTCAGGAAACATTCTCTATGCCAGGCCCTGGCCTGACCTTTGGGAATGCAGGATGGTGCAGACATAGGTTCTGCCCTTGGGGAACTCCCAGGCAGGCTCCCGGAACTCATGTGCAGAGGCAAGAATGAGGCTGGCAGATGGTAGGTGCTCAGTAACTGGACAAGTGATGGGTTTAGCAAAGGGCATGGGCCATGTTTCTGACTGTTCTATCAGAGGCACTTTCTTCTGCTTTCTCGGCAGCAAATCTAAGAAGGGCACTCCTACCCTGACCTGGTTTAGGAGTCATGACCCTAATTAGAAGGTCATGTCCATGTTCCTGACTCATATGCTTTCCTCCTGGGTCCTTCAGCTACTTCCACTGATCATTCCTCCACCTCCTGGATGTAGAGATATTTGCAGAAGGAATGAGCCATGGATTATCTGGTCTCATCCTTGTACTTTTAAGCAAAGGACAGTGAGGCCAGAAAGAGGAAGAGACTTGCTCAAGGTCACCCAAAAGCTACTGGCAGAGCCAGAAGCCAGGACTCAGACCCTGGAATTCATTCCTTGGGCCTCCCCACAGTTTGTGCAATCCACTAGGACACAGACATCCCGAGGCTCAGGACCAAGAATACCATTGCCTGATTGGGGATAAGCCCTTCAGATTCCGCCCCCCACAACCCATGTCCATGGTTACATCCATCCAGCCCACGTGGACTTCCTGTCTCACCCGGAACAGGCAAGAATGTGGGGTGCTCTGTCCTCGGGTCAAAGCCAACTCCTCTTCTGGCCTCTGACCCTCCTAAAACTCTCCCCAAGGGCTGTCAGTGTTGGAGGCAGGTGATGGGAGGTCAATGCTTATCAGCTCTGTCAGGGCCTGCCCTGGCCTTGGCCCACAGGGTGCCCAAGTCCTCCATGAAGACCCTGGCTATGGGTCCAGATGCAGGGAGCATTGTCCTGGTCAGATCAAATAGCTAGAGATGGAGGGAGTACCTCTGGCCTTTACCTTAGAGCTCTCTAAGGTCAATGTGTGCACGTATGTGTATGTGTGCATGCATGTGTGTGCACACACGTGGCAAGAGAAGGGGCCTGTGGGTATACTCACACTTCCAGGTTCCCCATTGCTTTTCTCCCATTTGTCCCAACTCCCTCCCCCCTGGCTTCCTCATCTATGCAAGGATCAAACATGCTTCTGGCCTCTACTTAGTAGGTTAGATGCTGCCTGGAGCCAAATGTCTTCTGCCAAGCTCTGATGCTGATTATGTTCTCTTTGTCCACAGGGCATTTCTCCTGTGAGCCATCACCGGGCCTTTGCCTTTCTTTAAAAAAAAAAAAAAGTCCTTATCTGTATTCCAGTTCAGTCTGTGCATTATCTGGTAACCATAGCAGCTTTGCTCCTAGCAGAAAAATATGAAGTCCTCTGGGTTAATTTTTAATGTTTCCCCTGGTAAAGGATGATGTTATCCATGAAATGGATTGCCGGCTGATCCCTGAAACCCAGCAGGAGCGCGGATCTTGAACATATTTTCAGATAAGGCTTTGTCAGGCATGCTGGCCTAATAGAGCATTTATCACAGAGACAGGGAAAAAGGAAAGAGAACTAACATTCACCGAGTGTTGGGCAGGTACCATGTCGGGCCCTGGACTTACCCTGACTCATTCTGTGTTTGGGTGTCCCCATTTTCCAGATGAAATACTGAGGCTCAGAGTATTTGCATGACTATCTCCAGGTCAACTAGCTCAGAAGGGTGGAGTCCAGGGTCTGGATCTTGTCTTTTGACTTTTAAAACGTAGGATCTTTTCTGTGTCTAGAAATGGCTCAAAGACCTGCTCTCTGCAACTAGAGTTTCGCTTTTGGGGAAATTACATATTCTGCCCTCCCAGACTCCCCCCTTTGACCATTCCACTGACCAGGAGAAGGTCCTTGGAAGACAGGACCCTCGTGCCTATGTGACATCCACAGTTGCTAGGCATTTTTTTGCCCAGGGCATCAAGAGATAACAGAACGGACAGGTGCTTTATGTAATATGGTTGGCAGGGTCTTTTGCCTGGGTGTTCCCCTGGTTTGGACAGGCAAGCCCCTCTATCCCCCCACCATTTCCTGCTGACTGGACACTCTACTGAAAACAGCTGTGTCTGTCACAAGGCCTGTCTCTCAAGAAAGCTTATTAAGAACATAGGCTATGGGTAATCTCCAGTTTCACAGACCACTAAAGGAGAAGCTCTTCAATCTTTCCAAACCCCTCACGAGATACTGTAATAAATGAGGCCCAGTCAGAGCTTCCAATGTAGCCCAGACTATCACAAGCTAATTTCTGGGGGCCTGTTTCCCCATCTGTAACATGGGACTGAGTGTATACATTTGTTTGCTGGACCTGTACTGGGCGTCTCATGTGCCAGCCACAGCATTAGGGCCAAGGATGAAGAACCAAGTTGTGTTTCTGCCCTGCCAGTGGGCTCGCAGTCTGTTCTTGGGTGCTGGTTTTTTCAAGTGCAAATCTCATTCAATCCATATGACAGTATCCCTTTGGAGTTGTGATTCCCCTCTTCCCGATGAAGAACCTGACTTTGGAAAGATCTAATAACTGGCCAGGGCTTACCACCAAAAAGAAAAAAAAGGCACTCTACAAATGATGCCTGGATGAATGGATGGAGGGAAGGAAGGAAGGAAGGAAGGAAGGAAGGAAGGAAGGAGCAGATGGACAGATTGATACATGACTAATAACCTACAAGTAAGAATGGTGGATTTGAACCCCTGGCCTTCCTGACCCTAAAACCTGAGCACCTTCCACTGCCCATTGTCTCACAGCACACAGTGTCCATCTTCTGCCAGGCCTTGGGGCAGGAGTGAGCCTCCTGCAATAGAAGCCCCTTCAGGAGGCTCTCCGCCTTGGGCTGAGCCAGCCCCTCCTCCAGCATTGTGGGCACAGGACCACAGATATCCCTAATGTCCCAAGAGGTGCTTTGGCCAGCAGAGCAGCAAATCTGCAGCCAGAATCTTTCATTTCATATTGTAATGATGATTATTTGCTGAGCTCCAAAACATAAATAATTTATTTGAATAATCCCCAGCCGAGTGACACTTTCCTAATGAAATGTCTTAGTTTAGAGGAGAATGAGTTCATTATGAGAAGGCCCCCTTTGTCACCTGGGCACCCAGAGATAACAGAACAGGTAGGTGTTTTGTGCAATCTGTTTGGCAGGTTCGGGGGCCTCTGGCAGCCATCCAACCCTCATCACCATCAGAACATCACTGATGGATGTGTATTTTACGAAGCCTATGTCGTTCCTTTGTCAGAGCCACAAGCAGCCCGCCGCCTTCGTGGTCACCCAACACCCTCTACCCAACACCGTGGCAGACTTCTGGAGGCTGGTGTTCGATTATAACTGCTCCTCCGTGGTGATGCTGAATGAGATGGACACTGCCCAGGTAGGAGGGGCCCAGCCACTGCCCGAGGTGCTCAGGTGCATTCGGGAAGCCATGCCCAAGAGCTGGAGGGAGAGCCTGAGAGCCAGCATGGTGTTTCCTCTGCCCGACCAAGCTGCCTGCTGATGGCCACTGTCTGGCTTCGAGCACCGATCCGGCCCATCCTGCTGCCAGTGGAGGCTGGAGGTCTCTTCCCAGGCCCTGCCACCCCTGAGCCCTCTCATTCCCAACAGTGACTCCCCCCTGCTTGTAGGCTTTGTCCGGCCCTCCCTCCCCATCCAGAGCCAGATTCTGCTCCATCCACCACACTGATTAGGGCCTTGCTCCAAATCACACCGAGCACACTGAGCTGAGAGGCTCACAGAGCCTCCCCACCGCTGAGCGTCTCCAGCCCTGCGGAATATTCTGATGCCTTGCCACACCCACCCACCCAGCCTGCCCCCTGGGAGATGCACCCAGCACTGACAGAGCCTGGAGCTTGAACTGTAGACCCTCTGCCCACTAGCCACCCCGACGATCCCGGCTTCATCCCAGGTGACCCCGGTGTCCAGGCAGTCTTCATGCTTTAGCCCCCCGGGGTCTGATGGCTCCAAGAGTGCTAAAGCACCTGTCATGGGACAGCTTCTGGAGCCCAGGTCCCCATAGCAGGGGAGCCGTTCCTGGGTGGGAAAAGTGAGAATGTCCTTTCAGGTTTTTGAAAAGTGATCCTTTCACTGTCTTGAAAGAAACTCAGAGAAACTCAGTGCACTCCTGTGTGCGTGCTGGCCTTGTGTGGGAATAAAATAAAATGGATCTGAGCTGTGGTCTCAGCCCTGCAGGAGCTCACAGTCTTGCTACAGAGACGGATGAGCAAATTGTCCCAACCTCGTGTGGCAGCGCTATAATAGAGGTCAGACGCAAAGTGCTGTGCTGGCCGGGAACAGGGAGCAATTAATTCTGCCCAGAGGGTGAGGGAAGACTTCAAAAAGAAGGTGACTTTGGCCTTGAAGAAGGCAGCAGAAGTTTGGGTGTGTGGGGCTGAGTGAGCTGGGAAAAGGCACTCGGAGCAGAGGGAACAGTGGGGCAAAGGCAAGGCAGTGTGAATGTGTGTGGCTTCTCTTCAGAACAGCTGGGGTTGCAGTGGAGCTGGGGCTCAGGGTCTATCGGGAGCAGAAGAGGGTGGTGAGGCTGCAAAATGTAGCAGCATCCTGCTTGCAGAGGGCTGCCCATGTGGGCTTCAGATCTCAGCCTTGGCCTGCAGCATAGTGTCAGATCCTTGCTTTGTAAGCAACAGAACCTTCTCTTCGAATAAAAGCTTTTGTGTAAGCGCTGTATTGCTCAAGCATGTGTGATCAAGAGATGTTCGTGGTGAAACCACCTGGGGTGGGAGTTGAGCTCCACCCAGACTGGTCTTCTGGTCCTCCCAGTGTCTCTTGGAGAGTCAGGACTCTGGGTGCCTTTGTGAAGCCTCGGGTTTCCAAGGAGCACCGTTAGACAATATTTGCTATCCAGGGAGGAGGGATTCTGCAGATTTTAAGCCATGGTGTGGCTGGTTCCTGTTAGAAAGTTGAGTCTGGGGACCAGTGAGGAGAAAAAGTTAGAGGGAAACCTGGAAGCCAGGAGACTGGGAGGCGGATTCTGCAGATGTACAGAAAAGAAAGGTAGTGATCAGGAGGCGGGCTTGGATGTGAAAGTTGGTTCCCAGATGGAAATCTACAGGTTTGGGGAGCAGTTGGATGTGGGAGGTGAATGAGAAGGAGACGTTGTGGATGGTGGCAGGAGCTCAAGTCTAGGCAGTTAGACGTCTGGGGTCACACCGACCAAGATGAGGGAAGACAGGGGGAGGCGGGGAGAGGAGCAGATCATCAGGATGAAATTGAGCGCCTGGTGGGATGTGCACATAATACGTTCACGAGAGATTTGCTCATCATTCACCTATATTTGTGGAGTATCTGCTGTCTTCCAGAAGCTGTTCTAGGTGCTTAGAATGCATCGTGAACAAGACACAGAAAGCAAAACAACAAATTCCCATCTCTGGTGCAGCTTCTAAAGTGAAGGAGACAATATGTAACCAAGTCCCTATAATGTACTCAATTATATGTTAGAAGGTGACGAGTGTTTGGAAAAAATTAAGAGGAAGACTGGAAGGCAGGTGTGGGGCACTCTATTGATAGAGTGACCAAGGCAAGCTGTATTGAGAAGGTCACATATAAGCATATTTTTGAAGGAGGTGGAGAAAATGAGCCGTGTGACCATCTCTGGGAAGAGCATTGCAGGGAGAAAGGACAACCCACACCAACACCTTATGGTGCACACATGCCTGGCACATTTGAGGAACAGCACAGAGGCCATTGTGACTGGAACAGAGTGAACATGGAGACAGCAGCAGCAGGTGACACAGACACACGGCAGGGCCAGGTCATGGAGGCCCTTAGGGGTCCTAGGAAGAACTCGAGTTTTACTCTGAGAGAAGAAGGGAGCCACTGACAGGTTTTGAGGAGAGGAGTGACATACTTTGACCTTTAAAAAAAAAACAAAAACAAAACAAACAAAACATCCCTCTAGCTACTGTGTTGAGAACACACTAATGGTCTGGGAAGGAGAGTGTATTTGCTAAGGGATGTGATGGCAGCTTGAACCTAAGTGGTAGCCGTGGAGTGGATTCTGGATATCTCCTGAAGGGAGACCCAACAAAATATCCTGACAGACTGAATATGGTGTGTGAGTCCCCAAGGGGCTCAATCAGTAGATGTGGCTGGAATCCAAGATAACCATGAAATTAAATGGATTCCCATAAAACAAAGACTTCTGTGGAGTTCCAGACTCAGAAGGCATCACCACCCTATTCCTTTGCCTGAGAAATTAAAATGGTGAACTCTGCTCACTGAGTCCATGAATGAAGTAGAGCCTGTGAAAGCCTGTTTGCTGTTCCCCCTTTTCCAGAAGCCCTTTTTGCAAAACCAGAGCTTGGGCATGGAGGAGGAGTGTGAAAGAATCTCACTTTGGGACATGTAGAGAAGCAGGGGTCTAGGTCATTGACTATAACTGCCCCTTCCAGGGTGTGTCTCAGGTGAATGAAGATTTCTCAGCCCCAGATGTTGATACAGCCTTTAAGAATTGATTCTCTAACTGCAAAAACATCAGGCTTAGAAGGGCCATGAGGTTGGCTGCCATATGCAGCTGGCAAGCATCCCCTAAAATCGACAGATGAATAGAACACTTATTGATATAAATATCATCACCACAACAGCTGGGTGCCTTGCGAAAATAAACAATGACACAACGTGAGCAGCAGAAAAGCTGCCCTCAGCACCTGGAAGGGCGGTTCTTTGAAGCGGCATCAGCATTTGTCTGCCAGCATGCCCATGCCAGGACAGCTACAGCTTCCTGGCCAGCCCAGCAACACAGATGGGTCTGTCATAGGTCCTGAGCATCATCAGAGGACCAGTGAATGCCACATCCTCTGGTTTGACCACGGGCCAACCATAAGGGCTTGTGTGGAGGGTTGTGGCAGGACTACCTATACGTTGCAGCAAAATAAGGTTGAGGAGAGGAGGAAACATCTCTAGTGACTTATTTTCTTGCACTGCTGGCCAAATCTGCCTGCCTCTGCTCATAATCCTATACTGCATCATTCAGTCAGCTATCCCCAACCACAGATATTTTCCCTTCTCCACAGTGGCTTCAGTTCAAAGATAATTACAAGCAGTGGGAGCTAAAGATAAAGACTCTGAAGGCAACTACATATTCAACCTTAGAGATTTTCTTTTTTAGCTCTTTGAGACTCCAAGGCCTATGATCAGATTAGTGGAGCAATATCCTAGAACCACAACATCCAGCAAATGACAGTGTGGTTTCCAGTGGGCACATCAGAAAGAATCTTTCCAGTCACACCCAACAGCATTGACCCAAGATCTCTTCCATCTTTGTGGGCTCTACAGATAGACCAGAGCTCATGGGGAGCAGACCCAAAAAGAAGCCCTCGTCATGGTCATGCCACACCTGCCACATTGTTTAGACAACTCAGGAAATCCTCTGTGCCAGCCATGGGTTGGAACTGTGCAGTAGACAGAATCATGCCCCCGCCAAAAGATGTCCACATCCTGGTCTCTAAATCTATGAATGTTATCTCATACAAGGGACTTTGCAGATGTGGTAAATTTAAGGATGTTGAGGTATGTAAATTGTCCTGAGTTATCCAGCTGGGCCCCATATTAGGTTCCTAGTCAGAGGGGTGCAAGAAGATCAAAGTCAGTGGTGATGGAAGCAGACCATGGGATTATGGAAGCAGAAAGTGGAGTGATAGAGCCACAGGTCAAGGAATGCTGGCCGCCTCTAAAAACCTGGGGAGATGAGGAATAGTTTGGCCCCTACAGACTCCAGAAAGGAAGACAGACAGCTCTAGTGACACTTTTATTTTAATCCTTTAATACTCATTGCAGATTTCTGACCTCCAGATAATACATTTGTGTTGGGTTAAGCCACTACATCTGTGGTAGTTTGTTACATTAGCCATAGAAAACTACTGCAGGCAATACAACTGAAAACAGGAATTGAGACTCAGAGTTGTAGGGATCAGTGCAGGTTGTGAGACTGAAATCATGGGAACGTCCAGAATCACCAGTGTTGAACTGGAAAGTGGCTTATTCTAGAGAAATCCATGCCTGAATCAGAGTCCATCAGGAAACATGAGAGAACAGGATGGGGAGAGCCAAGGAGAAGGCAGATGACCCGCCTCCACAGGACTCTTGCTGACCCAGAGGAGGTCTTTTAAAAGTTAAGGTGCATATTTTCTGGGTTGCATTCAGTCATCAACATGCATGGATTGAGAAACTACCCTGAACTAGGCACAGACCAGACATAGCAAAAGACAAAAGAGGCACCAAAAAAAATAAAAGCCACTCCCCATGGAGCAGACACTGTAGTGAAGTAATATCTACCTGCCAGACTCCCTTTGGCATCAAACAGGATGGAATCATCTTTAACTGGAACCATCTCAACCAAGACCCTCAAGTGGCAGGAAGGAGCTGACCAGGAAGCAGAAGGAATGGAAAAGCCAGTGTCCAGGCAGCATGTCACTCCTGAGCTCTGTGGTCAGCTATGGAAGAATCCAGCAGGAGATGGCCACCGTATATCACCCCACCGGCCTGTAATCAGGTTTGGGGTCATTGAGGCCCAGGATCTCTTTGGTTGTCTCCACATAGTAAGTGCTAGGTCTTTAATATTCCTTCAATATTCTGCCCGTTTATTATATTGACCAGGCGTACAATGTCCCCTGAGTTTCTCAGTATTTCACTTGTCACTCTAGGGAGTATACTTTATCTGGCTTATATCTTAGCGATTTTATCATCTAAGTGATCTCCGAACACCTTTTGATATTTCCTAGGTCTTTCCTCCATAGACCTGCTATTTTGGAAGCTTTTGTTTCCCAAACTGTATTTAATAATTAATAATTTGTTAGTTTACTTGTATGTTTTTCCATGAATATAACTACCCCAATCAACTTCTGATCAGCAGACCATATACAGAGCTAACACACAATGGTCTAATTCCAGCCCAAAGCCAGAGATTTGGTGTCCTCCACTCCAGGACAACAACCTGATAGCATTTGGCTTTTAATCACTTTGGGGATATCTTATTGGCTTCTCCTGCCAAATTTACGGACACCACTTTGAAAACCACTGATCTGACCAGGGTCTATTTCCCCTCATTTTGCATGGCAGGAAGCTGAGGTCCAGGCAAGAAAAAAAAAAAAAAAAGATTTAAAGGCACCTGGGTGGCTCAGTTGGTTAAGTGGCCGACTTCGGCTCAGGATCTCATTGCTGGCTTGAAGGCTCGTGAGTTTGAGCCCTATATCCGGCTCTGGGCTGATAGCTCAGAGCCTGGAGCCTGCTTCCAATTCTGTGTCTCCCTCTCTGTCTGCCCCTCCCCTGCTTGAGCTCTCTCTCTCTGTCTCAAAAATAAACATAAAAACAATTTTTTACAAGATTTATCCAAAGCCCCACAACCCATCACTGACTTGGGCCGAAGGTCCCCTTCCAAGGGTTGTGAAGATTTTGGTAGCCATTTAAACAGTAGCGTTTCCAGGGCTCTGGTGCCTGATAATCACTGGATGGTACCTGGGTATATGGAGCAGGAAGAAATATTTTCTGGTTTAAAACAAACAAGAGCTATATAAAAGCTGAGTCACCCAGTTCTGAGGCTCCCACCATGGAAAGTCTGAGAGTTCAGGTGATGCTAGGCCAGATAGAAAGGTGAGGGAGGGTGAGACCAAGAACAGTGCATTTCCACAGAGCTTCTAAAAGTTGACAGGCAAGCTCATCATTCTCCCAGGAGAAATGCAGCGTAATGTCTTTTTTTTGTCATTGTGCCTGCAGGGCAAATAGCAAGCACTGGTATCCCCATTTTTATCTCCGTTTGTGAAAACACAGCCTAACATGCTAGCAAAACCCACAGAACACCCAAGTCTATGTCTCCAAGAGCCTCAGGTCTGACTTTGCAAGGAGCCGTCCTTCTGTTCCAGAGAGGGTAACAGTAGAATAAGAAGTCTGGGGCCGTGAGACCAGAGTCAAGTTCTAGCCCTGCCACTTAACTTGGTGTGTTGCCGTAAGCTAGTTTCATAACTTCTCCAAGTCTTAACACAATCCTCTATTAAATTCATTTAACCCTGATGTCAGCCAAGTTCACTCTGTCTTTGAAGGTTTAATTGAAATGGGCTCTGCTTCCTATTCCCCAATCCTGTGGGCAAGTCTGTTATCCACCCCACAGATTTCTGGGAATTGCAAGGGAGTCCTGTTTGCATGGCCACTTCCTAGTTCATGCTCAGGCTTTACTTCCTGCTCCATATACCCAGGTGGAGTTTGAATCCCAGTAATGCCCATGACCAAAGGTTGAACATTGCACATCCTCATTCTTAAACCCCCCTGCCTCCTCATCCTCATGGTTTGGAGCACATCTCCCCCCAACACCCTGTTGCCCAAACAGCCCCTGCCTCGGCCTCTTCTCCCATACCTCCCCGAGCAATGCCACCTTCTACCCAAAAGTTGTTCCTTTCTTCATCTGTATAATTGAACTCTTTATTTTAACATATAGTGAACATATACTGCTGCATCAGTTTCAGGTGTATAATATAGCCATTCAACAATACCGTACCTTACAAAGCGCTCATCAATATAAGTGCACTCCCAATGCCCTTCACCTATTTTACCCAACCTCTCCTCATCTCCCCTCTGGTAACCATCACCTTGTTCTCTACAGTTAAGGGGTTTTCCCCCCCTCCATTGCTCCTTTGTTTTGTTCCTTTAAATTCACATATGAGTGAAATCATATGGTATTTGTCTTTTTCTGACTGCATTTCACGTAGTATTCTCTCTAGATCCATCCATGTTGTTGCAAATGGAAAAATGTCATTCTTTTTTAATGGCTAAATAATATTCCCTACATATACCACCTCTTTATCCATGCATCTACTGATAGACACTTGGGCTCTTTCCATAGTTTGGCTATTATTGGTAATACTTCTATAAACATCGGGGTGCCTATACCCCTTCAAATCTGTATATTTGTATCTTTTGAGTAAATACCTAGTAGTGTAATTGCTGGATCTTAGAGTAGTTCTATTTTTAACTTTCTGAGGAACCTCCATACTGCTTTCCAGGGTGACTTCACCAGTTTGCATATGCACCAACAATGCATGAGGGTTCCCCTTTGCCACATCCTCGCCAACACCCTGTTGTTTCTTTAGTTTTTGATTTTAGCTATTCTGACAGATGGTATCTCACTGTGCTTTTTATTTGCATTTCCCTGATAATGAGTGATGTTGAGCATCTTTTCATGTGTCTGTTGGCCAGCTGGATGTCTTCTTTGGGGAAATGTTGGTTCATGTCTTCTGCCCATTTTTTATTTGATTATTTGGTTTCTGGTATTGAGTTCTGTAAGTTCTAAATTTTGGATACTAACCCTTTATCAGATACAATATTTGCAAATATCTTCTTCCATTCAGATTGTCTTTTGGTTGTTTTGATATTGGTTGTTTCCCTCGCTGTGCAGCAGAAGCTTTTTATTTTGATATAGTGCCAATAGTCTATTTTTGCTTTTGTTTACCTTGCCTCAAGAGACAGATCTAGAAAGATTTTGTTATGGCCAATGTTAGGAAAATTATTTCCTATATTATTTTCTAGGATTTTTATGGTTTCCAGTATCAAATGTAGATATTTAATCCATTTTTAATTTATTTTTGTATATGGTGTAAGAGAGTGGTCTAGTTTCATTCTTCTGCATGTTACCGTCCAGTTTTCCCAACACCATTTGTTGAAGAGACTGCCTTTTTTGCCATTAAATATTCTTTCCTGCTTTGTTGAAGATCAATTATCCATATAATTGTGGGTTTGCTTCTAGATTTTCTATTGTTACATTGATCTATACATCTGTTTTTGAACCAGTACCACATTGTTTTGATTACTACAGCTTTATAATATAACTTGAAGTCCAGAGACAGGATATCTCCAGCTTTGCTTTGCTTTTTCAAGAGGGCTTTGGCTATTCAGGCAGAGTCTTTTGTGGTTCCATACAAATTTTAGGATTATTCTACTTCTGTGAAAACTGCTTTGGTATTTTGATAGGGATTGCATTAAATGTGTAGTTTAACAATATTTGTTCTTCTTACATGCACATGGAATGTCTTTCTGTTTCTTTGGCTCATCATCAATTTCTTTCATGAGTGTTTTATGGTTTTTAGATGACAGGTCTTTCAGCTCTTTGGTTAGGTTCATTCCTAGGTATCTAATTTTTGGGTGCCATTGTAAATGGGATTGTTTTCTTAATTTCTCTTTCTCCTGCTTCACTACTAATGTTTGGTAATGCAATGGCTTTCTGTACATTGATTTTGTATCCTGCAACCATGTGGAATTGTTATCAGTTCTAGTAGGGGTTGTTTTTTTGTGTGTGTAATCTTTTAGGTTTTCTATATATAGTATCATGTCATCTGCAAATAGTGAAATTTTTACTTCTTCCTTACCAATTTGGATCCATTTTATTCCTTTCTCTTGTCTTATTGCTATGGCTAGGACTTCCAGTACTTTGTTGAATAAAAGTGGTGAGAACGGATAGCCTTGTCTTGTTCCTGATCTTAAGGGAAAAGCTCTCAGGTTTTCCCCATTGAGGATGATGTTAGCTGTGGGGTTTTCATATAAGACCTTTATTATTTTGAGGTATGTTCCCTCTAACCTTGTTGAGGGATTTTATCTTGAATAAATGTTGTATTGTGTCAAATGTTTTCTCTGTGTGTACTGAAATTGTCTTGTTTCTTCCTTTCACTTATTGGTATGATGTATCACATTGATTGATTTGCAAATATTGAATCACCTTTGCATCTCAGGAATAAATCCCACTTGATCTTTGTGAATGCTTTTTTTAAAGTCTATTTATTTTGAGAGAGAGAGAAAGAGCACAAGTGGGGTAGGGGCAGAGAGAGGGAGAGAGAATTCCAAGCAGGCTCCATTGTCAGCATAGAGCCCAACAGAGGGCTCAAACCCATGAACCGTGAGATCACGACCTGAGTGGAGATCAAGAGTCAGATGCTTAACTGACTGAGCCACCCAGGCACCCCTGTGAATGATTTTTTAATGTATTGTTGAATTTGGTTTGCTAGCATTTTGTTAAGAATTTTTGCATCTATGTTAATCAGGGATATTGGCCTGTAATAGTCTTTTTGGTAGTGTCTTCATCTGGTTTTGGTATCAAGGTAATGCTGGCCTCATAGAGTGAATTTGGAAGTTTTCCTTCCTTTTCTATTTTTTGGAACAGTTTGAGAATAAACATTAACTCTGCTTTAAATGTTTGGTACAATTCACTAGTCCTGGGCTTTTGTTTGCTGGGAGGTTTTTGATTACTGATTCAATTTCCTGGCTGGTAACTGGTCTGTTCAAATTTTCTATTTCTTCCTGCTTCAGTTTTGGCAGTTTACATGTTTCTAGTAATTTATCCATTTCTTCTACATTGTTCAATTTGTTGGCATATAATTGTTCATTATATTCTCTAATAATCCTTTGTATTCCTGTGGTGTCATTTGTTATTTCTCCTCTTTCAATTCACTTCTGAGTTTGTTTGAGTCCTCTTTTTTCCTTTTCTTTAGAAGTCTGGCTAGAGGTTTATCAATTTTGTTGATCTTTTCAAAGAACCAGCTCTTGGTTTCTTTTTTTTTTTAGTTTATTTTTTTTGATTATATGAAATTTATTGTCAAATTAGTTTCCATACAACACCCAGTGCTCATCCCAAAAGATGCCCTCTTCAATGCCCATCACCTACCCTCCCCTCCCTCCCATCCCCCATACACCCTCAGTTCTCAGTTTTTAAGAGTCTCTTATGCTTTGGCTCTCTCTCCCACTCTAACCTCTTTTTTTTCTTATTTTTCCCTCCCCTCCCCCATGGGTTTCTGTTAAGTTTCTCAGGATCCACATAAGAGTGAAAACATATAGTATCTGTCTTTCTCTGTATGGCTTATTTCACTTAGCATCACACTCTCCAGTTCCATCCACGTTACTACAAAGGGCCATATTTCGTTCTTTCTCATTGCCATGTAGTACTCCATTGTGTATATAAACCACAATTTTTTTATCCATTCATCAGTTGATGGACATTTAGGCTTTTTCCACAATTTGGCTATTGTTGAGAGTGCCGCTATAAACATTGGGGTACAGGTGCCCCTATGCATCAGTACTCCTGTATCCCTTGGATAAATTCCTAGCAGTGCTACTGCTGGGTCATAGGGTAGGTCTATTTTTAATTTTTTGAGGAACCTCCACACTGTTTTCCAGAGTGGCTGCACCAGTTTGCATTCCCACCAACAGTGCAAGAGGGTTCCCATTTCTCCATATCCTCTCCAGCATCTATAGTCTCCTGATTTGTTCATTTTGGCCACTGACTGGCGTGAGGTGATATCTATCTGAGTGTGGTTTTGATTTGTATTTCCCTGATGAGGAGCGATGTTGAGCATCTTTTCATGTGCCTGTTGGCCATCTGGATGTCTTCTTTATAGAAGTGTCTATTCATGTTTTCTGCCCATTTCTTCACTGATTATTTGTTTTTTGGGTGTGGAGTTTGGTGAGCTCTTTATAGATTTTGGATACTAGCACTTTGTCTGATATGTCATTTGCAAATATCTTTTCCCATTCCGTTGGTTGCCTTTTAGTTTTGTTGATTGTTTCCTTTGCTGTGCAGAAGCTTTTTACCTTCATGAGGTCCCAATAGTTCATTTTTGCTTTTAATTCCCTTGCCTTTGGGGATGTGTCAAGTAAGAAATTGCTGCGGCTGAGGTCAGAGAGGTCTTTTCCTGCTTTTTTTTTTTTTTTTTTTTTTTTTTTAGTTTCTATATAATTTACTTCCACTAATCTTTATCATTTCCTTCCTTCTGCTAGTTTTTGGATTTGGGTTTTTTCCTTCTTTTTCTAGCTCCTTGAGGTTATAAGATTGAGTTATTTGAGATTTCTCTAGCTTCCCTTTTAGAACAGCTTTTGCTAGATTCCAAGGGTTTTAGACTGTTTTCATTTTTATACGTTTCCATGTATTTTTTTATTTCTTCTTTGATTTCTCAGTTGACCCATTCATTGTTTAGTAGCATGTTATTTAACCTCCATGTACTTGTGGTCTTTCCAGATTTTTGCTTGTGGTTGATTTCTACTTTCATAGCTTGGTGGTCAGAAAACATGCATAGTGAGACTTAGATCATTTTGAATCTGTTGTGTATGTTTCTCTGGGCTAATATGTGATCTATTCTGGATAATGTTCCGTGTTCACTTGTATATTCTGTTTTAGAATTGAATATTCTGAATACATCTGTTAGATCCATCTTGTCTAGTGTGTCATTCAAGCCCATTTCCTTGTTGATGTTCATTTGGATGATCTGTCCATTGATGTAAGTAAGGTATTAAAGTCCCCTAGAGTTATTGTATTATCATCAATTAGTTCCTTTGTGTTTGTTACTGAATTATATATTTGGGTGCTTCCATATTTGGTGTATATACATATGTGTGTGTGCATACACACACACACACACACACACACACACACATATATATATACATATACATATATATATATATACATATATATATACATATATATATATATATATATATGTATATATATATATATATAATTGCTGTTATCTTCTTGGATTGTCCCCTTTATTATATAGTGTTCTTCTTTGTCTCTTTTCACAGACTCTGTTTTAAAGTCTATTTTGTCCAACATAAGTATTGCTATTCCAGCTTTATTTTGATATCCATTTGCATGATAGATATTTCTTCATCCCCTCACTTTCAATCTGCGGGTGTCTTTTAAATATATTTTTTAATGTTTATTTGTTTTTGAGAGAGAGAGAGACAAAATGCAAGTGGGGGAGGAGCACAGAGAGAGGGAGACAGAATCCAAATCAAGCTCCAGGCTCCGAGCTGTCAGCACAGAGCCCGACATGGGGCTTAAACTCATGAATGGTGAGATCATGACCTGAGCCGAAGTTGGATGCCCAATGACTGAGCCACCCAAGGACCCCCAATCTGCAGGTGTCTTAAGACTAGAACGAGTCTCTTATAGGCAGCATATAAGTAGGTTTTTTATCCTTTCCACCACCCTGTGTCTTTTGAGTGTTTAGTCCATTTGCATTCAAAGTAATTATTGATATAGATGTATTTATTAACATTTCGTATTTGTTTTGTGGTTGGCTTTGTATATTTTCTCTGTTCCTTTCTTCCCTTGCTCTCTTCTCTCACTATAAATTGGCTTTCTTTTATAATGTATTTGACTTCCTTTCTGTTTTTTGCAGATTACTTTTTATTTTTGATTTGTGGTTACCATTATGTATATAACATCTTCTACATATAGTAGTTATATTAAGTTGATGGTTGTTTAAATTTGAACCCATTCTTTACTCCTCTCGTCCCCATGTTTTAGGTATATGGTATCATACTTTACTTCCTTTTATTTTGTGAGTCCTTTGATTTTTACAATATACTTATTTTCACTGCTTTTGTGCTTCCTACTCACTCTTACTTATGGTCTCTCCTTTCTACATGAGTCCACTCTAACATTTTCTTGTAGGGCTGGTTTAGTGGTCATGAGCTCCTTTAGTTTTGGTTTGTCTGGGAAACTCTTTCTCTCTCTTTCTATTCTGATAGCCTTGTTGGTTAGAATATTCCAGGATGCAAATTTTTCCCATTCTGTATTTTGAATATATTATGCCACTCTATTCTGGCTTGCAGACTTCTGTTGAAAAATCTCCTGCCAGACTTATGGGTTTTCCCTTGTAAGTTACTGGCTACTTTTGTCTTGCTGCTTTAAAATTATTTTTCTTTATCAATACTTTTTGCCATTTTAATTACTATGTGTCTTGGTATAGTCCCCCTTGGGTTGATTTTGTTGGGGGATCACTGTGCCTCCTGGGTCTAGATATTATTTCTTCAAATAAATTTTCTGCCCTATTTTCTCCCTCTTCTGAGGTCCCTGTTATTATGCTTGATGGAGTAACTGAGTTCCTGAGGTCTTTTTTCATTTTGTATAATTTTTTTTTCTCTCACCTGCTTAGCTTGATTACTTTCCATGACTCTGCCCTCCAGGTCACTAATTCATTCTTCTTCCTGCATGCTATTTATTCCATCTAATGGGGTTTTTTTTATTTCATTTATTGTGTTCATCACTTCTGGTTCTTTATCTCATTGTTAAAGTGTCTCTGATGTCCTCCACTCTTTTCTGAAGTTCAGTGCTTCAAATTCTCTATTTAGGCATATTACTTATCTCCATTTCACTTAGGTCTCTTGTTGTGGTTTTGTCCTGCTCTTTCATTTGGGACACATTCCTCTCATTTTTTCTAACTCTCTGTGTCTGTTTCTGTGTGTTAGGAATGTTAGCTGTGTCTCCTGTTCTTGAAAGTAGTGCTGGGGCAAGCACTTTTAAAAAGGTGGCACTGTCCTTTGAGAGAGGAGATGTGCCTCCACTGCTGAGACCAGAGTGGCTGGGGCCACCCCACAAAGCATGCAGGGTGAGGCATGCAGTTTTAACAAGGTGCATGTGTCCTCTGTGAGAGGTTACCAGCTGCTGCCCTATCACTGCCAGGACTGAGTCCCTGCAAAGTGCACAGTCAGAAGATGTAGTGTTGGCAAGCTTTGCAAGGTATTCTCAGGGAGCAGCCCAAGCATCAAGGCTCAGGCAAATATGACTGGAAAGGACAGATCCGCCAAAGCAAAGGAGAGCAGGGCTTGGTGTAAGCAAGGTAGGTAGTTAACGTGGGTGCTGTGCTGGTTCCCGCAGGTAGCCATGTGATTATGCTGGGGGGCAGGGGAGGAAATTGGCACCTGCCAGCTCTTTTGTTTCTGGAGGAGTCTCCCTGTGAATCCTCCCCTCTGGGACACCCTCTGAAATGAGTAAATAACTCTCCCACCCATATGCCCCTGGCATTTTTCAAACTGCTGCTTCTAGGCTGGATCTCTGTGGGCTGTTATGCTATCTCTTTAAGCATGGAGACTTTGCTTCCTAATGCCCTCCTTGACTCTCCCAGAGCCAAGCCTGCTGATTTTAAAATTCCAGGCTCTAAGTCCCCCTAGTTGTAAGAACTCACAAAATTCACCCCCTTTGGTTTCAAAGCCAAATGTTATGGGGCTTCACCTTCCCTGTGCAAGCTCTGTTGTGATAGTTTTTTTCCTCCCCTCTCCTCACCCACAACTCCCTCCCTCCCAAGGATGGCCCATGAGTTGGTTTAGCTCCCCACCACAGCTCCACCCTTCCTACCCTCTTTAATGTTGCCTCTTCTCTACATTTAGTTGTGGAATCTGTTCTTCCAGTCTTCAGGTTATTTTTTGCATTATTTGCACTGTTGTGTTATCTAGTTGTATCCATGGGATGAAGTGAGCTTAGGGTCCTCCTACTCCAACATCTTCCCCATAAGTCCTGCCTGAGTGCTTTCTTTAATACCTCTTTCTCAAGCCTGCCCTGAGCCTTTGACATCCCCTCATTCTACCATCCTCTGTACATATTCTCCTAAACTCCTACCCTGAGAACAGATTCCGACGCAACTGTCATAAGAAAGTTCCCCCACTGCATGGGGATTAAATTATTCACCCTTGGGGGCTGTTGAGAGGCAGAATTGAGAAAGATACGCTTTGGTCACCAACGATGTGCCTTTCTCTCTCCCTTGCTTTTTACCTGCCACCTCACCCTCTCTCTTCCTCACCTGGCCAATTATATGTTTTGGTTCTTAATAGAATCTCTTTAAAGGAATTTTATAATCACTGATCTGAATCTTATAACTAATTCAGGTGACTTTCATATTATTTCTTAGAAATACTAATTCAACTACATCTTCAAGTGGCCCAGGATTGATTTCCCCTACTATGAACCTTGATAAGCTTGATAAGTAGAATTTTTCATTTCTGAAGCTGTGTGATATTACTGGCCTTTCCATTTTATCAAAGTATTGTTTAATTAACAAAAGGCATAACTAAGGTGCACTACAATGTGCTTTTAAATTGTTTATTCCAAAAATAGGCCCATATGGTAGTTTTCATTCAACTCATCAGAGTGTGTTTATTCCAGCAACTAACTAGCTTTCTGATTCCATCAGCAAGAAAATGATGTTCAACCGTGAGGGTACCTCCACATTTGTTATATTTCACGTGTGAACTTGCACTCCCAAAGGACATCTTTTCATGGCCCAAAGAGCTATGGAGATCACTAGGTGGAATAATGTATGGCAGCTGCTCCAGGGCTGTCCACACATGCTTGGTTTAACTTGTTCTAACAATAAATAGCAAAAGTCCCTCTGCTTTTCTGGAAGAAGCATGGGCATTTCTAGATCATATGCTGCAACTGGACTGGCTTCCTGTTCCAGATGTGATAAGCAACACACTGTGCGTTTTTGCAGTAGTGAAGCCCTCCCCTCTAAACCATCCCTCCCCAGGCTGTTGGGTGAGAAAAGGAGGAGGGAGGGGCCAGGACATGATGTGGGAAAGGGCCATTGATCCAGACTCTAGGCTAGAGGATTGAAACCTATTCTTGGAAAAAGCCTCTTCAAAAGGTTTTCAACTAAATTTTAAAAAATGCCAAAGTTGCATTGAATGCTCATGCAGCCCCAGGTTAGCTGTGTTCTCGTGTTCTTAGAGCTAAGTCGGCCTCCTTGAATCCCCCCATTTTCCAGGACCTCCTGGAATCTTTGGAAGAAACCACATGTCTCCTTGGAGCTTGGGAAGATGAAAAAGTAGGAGGACCCTGACCTCACCCTATCCCACATTTCAATTAGATATCACTCACATCCCAAGTCAACAAACCAGAGAGTGATATGAAGACTGGCAGAACAAACTCCACAACTATAGATAAGAAGCTGCATCTGAAAGGTTAGAAAGGTCAGAAAGGTAAAGGGATGTGGCCCACAGGAGGGAATGAGCTATGTGTGCAGAGGAGAGAAATGAGCCCTTGAACCAGGGAGTTCACATGAGGAAGACTAATGTTTGGCTTTAAAAACCAGAGGGGCTAAATTCTGTGAGTTTATAAAAGCAATGGTTACCTGGAGCCTAGAGTTTTAAAAGTCAACTGACTCAGCACTGGGCAAAGCAGGACAGTGAATGAAAGCTGGGTCACCGCCCTTAAAGAAATAGCAGCCTACAGAGAAAAGCAACATAAAAGCAGCAGTTTATACAACACCAGGACAAACACCAGAAGACCTGTTCATACTGATTTAAGAGTGTATTGTTGGAATTCTCTGAAGGCAAGGGAGCTGGCAGTCACCATGTTCCTCCCCTGCCTCCTAGCATAAATACAGAGCCACCTGCAAGAGGCAGGGATGCACAGATACATCTGCCTGACCCTTTGGCAATGAAACACACCCATGAGTTCTCCTGAAGGCTCACCCACTCCAAGACTGCTAGCCTCTGCCTTGGGCTCAGGGCAAATTTTGTTAAAGCTGCACGTGTGCCCTAAGCAGCCAATGGGTGCACAGCTGCCTCAGTGTACCACGCACATCTGCCATGCCCCCAGCTGCCATTTCATGACACACCTGGCCACATACCCACAGCCACCATCATGCACCAGACCCAGCTGCTCCCAGCCTCGCACCCCTGGCAGCCCTGACTCACAGCCCCTACCAGCCCCAGCATGCAGCCACAAGCCGACAGTGTTTCAGGGGATCTGGCATAGAACTGGTGGCCCAGAAAAAACTTTGATAATACCACTATCCTGCTCCCAATTTCCCCAGCAGCAAGCCCCCTTGGAGCTGGCCTTCCTGGGTCCCACAAACACCACAGAGAGCAAGCACAGCCCAAAACAGGCAGAGTCAGTGCAGACAACTTCACTGAAAGGAAGAGTGACTCAGACACAACAGTAAGGTATAAGTAGTGCCTCGTTGCTGAAGTGTCAGTTTTTAGTGAACAGGGGACACTGTACTACAGGGTACTCCAGGACCTCCTCTTCATAAATTCACTACTTTCAAGAGCAGAAGACACAGTTGGCTTTAATACACAGAAACAGGCACAAAGTGGTAGAGAAAATAGAAATTTATCCCCAGTGAAATAACAGGACAAGGCCACAGGCAGAGATCTAAGTGAAACAGATATAAGTAACATGACGACTGATAGAAAATTTAACGCAATGAACAAAAGGATACTCACTTGATTTGAGAAAAGAGTGGAGGACATCAGTGAGACCCTTAACAAAGAGATAAGAAAAAACTTGGCAAAGATAAAGGGCTAAATAAATGGAATGAGAAACACACCTGATAGAATGAACAACAGGATGGAAGAAGGAGAGCAACGTATTAAAGACTTAGAAGACAACTAGAAAGTAATCAGGCTGAACGAAAGAAAGAATTACACAAAACAGAAATAGACTTAGAGAGATGACTTCATCAAACATAATAATATTCATATTATGGGAGTCCCAGAAGAAGGAGAGAGAGAGAAGAGGGGCAGAGAGTTTATTTAAAGAAATAACAGTTGAAAACTTCCCTAATCTGGGAAGGAAACAGATATCCAGATCTAGGAGGCACAGAGAACTCCCATGAAAAATCAACAAAAGCATATCCACACCAAGTAATTAAACTTGCAAAATGTGATAAAGAAAAAATTTTTAAGCAACAAAGTCAGTAACTTACAAAGGAAAACCCATAAGGCTAGCAGGAGATTTTTCACAGAAACTTTGCAAGCCAGAAGGGAGTGACATAATATATTTGAAGTGTTAAATGGGAAAAAATCTGCAGCCAAGAATATTCTATCCAGCAAGGATATCATTCAGAATCTATCTCAGAAGGAGAGATAGAATTTCCCAGACAAACAAAAACTAAAGGTGTTTGAGACCACTAAAGCAGCCATGCAAAAAATATTACAGGGGACTCTTTGAGTGGAAAGGAGAGACCAAAAATGACAGTATAAACATAAGAAACACAAAGCCAGTGAAATTAATATTTCTGTAAAAAAAAGTCAAGTAACTCAAAAAAAGAATATAAAATATAATACCATATACCTGAAACGTGGGGAAGAAGGAAAAGAATGGATTCAAACTTAAATGACCATCAACTTAATACAGACTGCTATATGCAGAAGCTGTATACAAACCTAATTTAACTATATCAAAAACCACTAATAAACCTATAAAGAGTAGACAAAGAAATCTAAATTGTCACTAATGAAAATAAGCAAAACACGAAGAGCAGAGAAAATTTTCAGAAAAAAACACAAAACAAGTAATAAAATGGCAATAAATACATATCAGTAATTACTTTGAATGTAAAGGAACTAAATGCTCCAATCAAAAGACACAGGTAACAGAGTGGATAAAAAGTGCCTATAAGAGATTCATTTTAGAGCTAAAGACACCAGCAGATTCAAAGTGAGGGGATGGAGAAACATCTATCATGCAAGTGGATATCAAAAGAAAGCCAGAGTAGCAATACTTACTTTGGACAATATGGACATTAACACAAAGACTATAACAAGAGACAAAGAAGAGACACTATATAATAATAAAAGAGACGATTTAACAAGAAGATATAGCAATTATAAATATACATGCTCAATGTGGGAGCACCCAGATACATAAAACAGTTAATAACAAATATAGAGGAAATAATTGATAATAATAAAATAATAGTAGGGGACTTTAACATCCCCCACTTACATCAGTGGACAGATCTAAACAAACATCAAGAAGGAAACAATAGCTTTGAATGACATACTGGAACAGATGGATTTAACAGATATATTCAGAACATTCCATTCTAAAACAGCAGAATACACATTCTTTTCAAATACATGTAGAACATTTCCAGAATAGATCACATATTAGCCCACAAAACCATACTCAAAAAATTCAAGAAGGTAAAAGTCCTGCCATGCATCTTTTCTGACCACAATGCTATGAAACTACGTCAACCACAAGTAAAAATCTGGAAATATCACAAATACATGGAGGTCAAATAACATACTAATAAAACAATGAATGAGTCAACCAACAAATCAAAGAAGAAATCAAAAAGTACACTGAAACAAAATGAAAACATAATGGTCCAAAACCTTTGGGATACTTCAAAAGCAGTTCTAAGAGGGAAGTTTATAGCAAGCTAGACTTATCTCAAGAAGCAAGAAAAATCTCAGAAAGTTAAACTCACACTTAAAGCAACTAGAAAAAAAGCAAATGAAACCTAAAACATCAGAAGGAAGGAAATAATAAAGATTACAGCAGAAATAAATGATACAGAAACTAAAAACAAAAAACCAAAAAAAAAAAAAAAAAAAAAAAGCAATAGAACAGATCAATGAAACCAGGATCTAGTTCTTTGAAAAAATCAATAAAATCAATAAACCTCTAGCCAGACTTATCAAGGGAAATAAAGGACCCAAATAAATAAAATCAGAAATGAGAGTAGAAATAACAAACATACATATGACAGACACACACTCAGAATATTATGAAAAACTATATGCCAACAAATTGGACAACCTAGAAGAAATGAATAAATTCCTAGAAACCCAAAACTGAAAGAAGAAGAAATAGAAAATTTGAACAGACCAGCAAAGAAATTGAATCAGTAATCAAAACATTACCAACAAACACAAGTCCAGAACCAGATGGCATTATAGGCAAATTCTACCAAATGTTTAAAGGAATATACTTATTCTTCTTAAACTTTTCAGAAAAATAAGAAAGGAAGAAAGGAAAGGAAAACTTCCAAATTCATTCTATCAGGCCAGTATTAAACTGATACCAAAACCAGATAAAGACTCCACTAAAAAAGAGAACTACAGGCCAATATCCCTAATTAACATAGATGCCAAAATCCTCAACAAAATACTACTAGCAAACTGCATCTGATAATACATTAAAAAATCATTTACCACGATCAAGCGAGATTTAATCCCGGGTTGCAAACATGGTATAATATTCACAAGTCAATTGATGTGATCAATAAGAGAAAGGATGAGAACCATATGACCATTTTTTTAATATGAAATTTATTGTCAAATTGATTTCCATACAACACCCAGTGCTCATCCCAACAGGTGCCCTCCTCATTGCCCATCACTGACTTTCCCCTCCCTCCCACCCCCCATCAACCCTCAGTTTATTTGAGCATTTCAATAGACACAGAAAAAGCATTTGATAAGTATCACATCCATTCATAATTAAAACCCTCAACAAAGTAGGTTTAGAGAGAACATACCTTAACATCATAAAGGCCTTATTTGAAAAACCCATAGATAACATCATCCTCAGTGGGAAAAACCTGAGAGCTTTTCCCCTAAGGCCAGGAACAACACAAGGAGGTCCACTGTCACCATTTTTATTCAGTGTAGGACTGTAAGTCCTGGCCACAGCAATCAGACAACAGAAGGAAATAAAAGGCATTCAGATCAGTAAGGAAGAAGGAAAACTTTCACTATTTGCAGATGACATGATATGATATATAGAAAACCCAAAAGACCCCACCAAAAACTACTAGAACTGATTTAAAAATTCAGTAAAATCACAGGATACAAAATCAATGTACAGAAATCCCTTGCATTACTATACGCCAATAATGGAGCAGCAGAAAAAAATTAAGAAAACAATCCCATTTACAATTGCACCCAAAACAATAAGATACCTAGGAATGAATCTAACCAAAGAGCTGAAAGAGCTGTACTCCGAAAACTATAAAACAGTCATGAAAGAAACTGACACACAGAAATGGAAAAACATTCCATGCTCATGGATTGGAAAAACAATTATTGTTAAAACATCTATATTATCCAAAGCAATGTACACATTTAATGCAATCCCTATCAAAATACCAACAGCAGTTTTCGCAGAACTAGAGCAAACAATCCTAAAATTTGTATGGAGCCACAAAAGACTCCACCCAAATAGCCAAAGCAGTCTTGAAAAAGCAAAGCAAAGCTGGGGACATCACAACTCTGGACTTTAAGTTATAAACAAAGCTGTAATAATCAAAACAGTATGGAACTTATATAAAAATAGATACACAGACCAATGGAATAGAATAGACTATCCAGAAATAAACCCACAACTATATGGTCTATTGATCTTCAACAAAGCAGGAAAGAATATCCAATGGGAAAAAGTCTCTTTGGCAAATGGTGTTGGGAAAACTGGACCACTTTCTTACACCATACACAAAAATAAATTCAAAATGGAGTAAATATCTAAATGTGAGGCAGGAAACCATAAAAATCTTAAGGGAGAACACAAACAACTTATTTGACATCAACTGTAACTTCTTTCTAGATGTATCTCCTGAGGCAAGGCAAACAAAAGCAAAAATTAACTATTGGGGCTACATCAAAATAAAAGGCTTCTGCACAGGGAAGGAAACAATCAACAAAACTAAAAGGCAACCAATGGGATTAGAGAAGATACATGCAAATTACATACCCAATAAAGAATTAGTATCCAAAACATGTAAAGAATTTAGAAAACCTAACCCCCCAAAAACAATAATCCAATTTAAAAATGGGCAGAAGACATGAACAGACATATCTCCAAAGAAGACATCCAGATGGCCAACAGATACATGAAAAGACACTCATTGTCACTTATCATCAGAGAAATACCAAACTACCATGAGCTACACCTCACACCTGTCAGAATGGAAAAAATCAAGAACTCAAGATACAACAGATGTGGCTGAGAATGTGGAGAAAGGAGAACCCTCTTGCACTGTTGGAATACATACTAGTGCAGCCACTGTGGGAAACAGTATGGATTTTCCTCAGAAACTTAAAAATAGAACTATCTTATGATCCAGCAATCGCACTACTGGGTATTTACCCAAAAACTATAAAAACACCCATTCAGAAGGATACATGCACCCCTATGTTTACAGCAGCATTATTTGCAGTAGCCAATGTTTCCATCGATTGAAGAATGGATAAGCATGTGGTGTGTGTACACACACACACACACACACACACACACACAATGGAATATTATCCAGCCATAAAAAAGAATGAAATCTTGCCATTTGCAACAACATGGATGGAGCTACAGAGTATTATGCTAAGTGAAATAAGTCAGACAAAGGCAATTGCCATATGACTTCACTCACATGTGGAATTTAAGAAGAAAAACACACCAGCAAAAGGAAAAAACGAAGAAAGACAAATCAAGAAGCAGACTCTTATCTACAGAGAACAAATTGATGGTCACCAGAGGGCAGAAGGGTGAAGGGATGGTTGAAATAAGTGATGGGGATTAAGGAGTACACTCGTCATAATGAGCACTGGGTGATGGATAGAAGAGCAGAACCACCATACCGTACACCTGAAACTCACAGAACACTATGTTAACTAATGCTAATTAAAATAAAAAATTTTTAAATAATAAAATACTAATTGTTAGCTTAAGAAAAAAAAGAAACCATAAGCCTCCCTCCCCAAGAGTTCTGTAAATCACTGGTATTTACGTGCTCACGCTCAGGTTCCTCAGTTCACATATGTGGCCTCTGCTCCATTTCCATGTTTCCCAGGGAGCAAAGTTCAATTCTTCACTGGTTTCTACAAGAAATCCATGTGCATTGAGCACTGTACATGTTATCAATTTACTGAATATTTAGGAGTTTGGGGGGTTACATGAAACAGTGATCCACCTTCCACCCTTTCACTGGCTCTCCTATGCTCCCAAACTTTGTCATCTCCCAGGTCCCTTTTAATAACAACCCACAGCTCTCTCTCCTTTGACATGTAGAGCAGTGTCCCCATGCCCAGGATACTGCCCACACCACTGCTACCCCAAGCTGGCTGATCAGGAATTTTCACAAGGGCAGTCGTATGGCTATTATCCTAAGGAGAAATTTTCATAAAGGATACTAAGTAGAGGGGGGAAATAAAACCCTCAGTTTATCCCTCTTGTTTTGAATAACCACCCCCCCACACACACACACACACTGCCTGCTAACTGTAGCTCACATTTATTGAATATTCACTAAATATCCCGTGATAAGTAACACATTATGATTCCCAGCCACTCATAACCCAGAGAAGCTAAAAGATTTGGCCAAGTTACTCAGCTGGAAGGCATCAGGGCTGGGATTTGAACCCAGAGCACTTCAAGTAGGAGCCCCACTACGTTTTGCTACACAGCGTACATAGACCTAAATGGCAGTACCAGTACTGAGGCACCATCCCACCACTTGGACACCAGGACAGCCTTGAGCTAAACAAAAGAGGACATTCTTGTTGGTAGAATCCTTTCCGAGCCCTAAAAGGTCACTGGGAACTGAACACTGGCTTCCTCTCTTCTTTCTCCTGCTTCCCATGGCTGGATTATGTGCGACATCCTGGGCTGTGGGGAGACCTGATGATGTTTGGCAGCTCAAACACCACATGTGCCCACACATCACCCAGCTGGATGTCACGGTGCTGCTGTGGTCTCACGAATTAAGGACCTTAAGTGACAGGATGGCTCCGATTTAGGATTAGAAGGACCCTGCAACCTTCCCCAGCCCTCTGGGCATTATGGGAAAGTGACCTGGAAAATCAAATGTAGAGAGGTGTCCCAAAATATAGGAGTCTTGTTTGAGGCACAGTAGAACCTATTAGCTTGAGAAATTGGTCTGGAAATCTTATTAATAGAGACAAATCATTCCACCTTCTCTCTGGACTGAAAATATTGGGGGTAATAGACTTTCTCTGAAGCCTGGGACCCATGTACCTCATGTCAGGATCACAGCCAACCTCTGGCAAGACTCAATTCAATGCAAGTGATAAAGGTTATTATTTTTTTTAATGGGCAGTTCTGATTAATTCTGATTTCTTTGGCCAGCCACCGACTTATCTCTACTAGTCCCTCATTACTGTGAAGGTTGCAAGCCAGAAGAGCCAATGGCAAAGAGAAATAAAGTTCAAATTATGGATTTGTCATTATTGCACAGCTCAGCAGATAACTGTCCCACCCCCTCCACCACCGCCACACACACACACACACACTGAATATGCTCAATTAACCTGCAGTGGGGATGGGAAAGCAAGGCACCATTGCATTGTGAAACCTAGCCTTGCTAGTCTTGGCTATTTAAAGGAAATGATAAAAAGAGTACTTCAAACGTATAGGTTAGCTATTATTATGGTGGTTGTGTTTGCTGGATACTGATAGGTTCCGGAATAATGCAAATCACTGGAATTTAGCAGATGCTTATTCCACGCCTGGCACGGTGCTGAGGGCTTTCTTCACATGTATCATCTCCTTTATCCTTAGAACAACAATGAAGGTCAAGAGTTGGCAAACTTTCTCTATAAAGGACAAAAAAGGAAATATTTGTGGTTTTGAAGTCTATTTTAGGTTATGCAGGGTATTCTCAACTACTCAAATCTGCCATTGTGGCTTGACAACAACCATAGACAATATGTAAATTAGTAATTATGGATGTGTTTCAATAAAACTGTATTTACAAATTCAGCCAACTGGCCAGGTTTAGCCTGTAGGCCATCATTTGAACATGTTATTCCCAATCTGGAGGTTGGGTTCTTTTCTCTCTCCTACATCCTCCTTCCTCCCTGCTCTTCCATTCTGGTTCTAGTTCTGGAGGAAGAATAGAATAAAAGATGTTTTTGCACATGACTGCCCAGGGAGAGTTGGCTGTTCTCTCTCAACAAAAGGGAGAAGGATTGTTTTCATGAAAATCCTGCATCCGTGGTGGCTGTAGGGGGCCATCGGAGTCCCATGGGTCACCTGTCAATCTAGCTCCTTGTCTACAAGCTCGATGTAGGCTGTGGCAGACCCCACTGATGAAAGACTTGATCCCAACCTGCTCTCAGAAGACATGGTGGGTCTTTATGAGCCTCGGGTACATTTTCCAATACCTTGCCAATGGTCTAACAAATGACCTCTTTGTCCACACTGGGGTGGTCCCCAACAAGCCTGCAGCTGCAATCTTAGCTTCCATCTGAGCCCCAACCATGGGCCTGTAGACCTGGACAGGGTCCATCTCCATGCCCCTTAGAAACTGGGGATTTGAGGAAGCTTTGTGCCTCTCTGAGCCACAATACCCGCCACCTACCTGAATATTCTTTTCCCAACTAAAGTCACGTAACAGCTCCACAGATACCAGGGAATAAATTATCTGTCTCTCCTTGATGGCACTATAAACATAGGGAACAATTTAGGATCTCAGACTAGGGTTTCTCAATCTCTGCTCTATTGATATGTGGGGCCAGATCGCACTCAGAACAATCACGCACACCGTAGGATGGTTAGCAGCATCCTGGCCTCTATGCACTAAATGCCCATAGCAACCCCCAGGTGTGACCATTAAAGGTGTCTCCAGACACTGCCAAATGTCCCTTAGCTGACAAAACAACTTCTGGCTGAAAGCCACTGTCTGGTTAAAGGGCAACCATTGCATTGCCTTTTGCTCTCAGCTGTAGGTTCTAACTCAATTCCAGAAAAATAGGAAAGATCACAGGCAGGATCACCATTTCCCACCTAATACTCTAATACTTCTAGCCAGTGTTTCCTGAAGGCAATAAGAAAGGCTTGGTGGTAAATGAGATCAGCACCCCCCAACCCTCCTTGACCTCTCCCTCTGATCTCTCCCTTGCCCCAGCTCTGTATGCAGTACTGGCCTGAGAAGACCTCTGGATGCTATGGGCCCATCCAGGTGGAGTTCGTGTCTGCAGACATCGATGAGGACATCATCCACAGAATATTCCGCATCTGTAACATGGCTCGGGTAAATGGATGTCCACTATCACTTCCTGTGCTGCTCCCCCACCCCAAAACAGATGAGGGCTAGTGGGAGAAGATGACACACACCAGCCAGGAGTCTGTGCTGTACTCTCCTGATAATCCCAACTTTGGGGAAGCAGTGCCTCTGCCGATTCCGGCTCCAGACCCAACCATGGCTCCAGCACTCAGACATGCATGGGGAGACACCCAGCCTGCCATCTGCCTGTTTCCGACACACTTGCTGCCGTGTAGTCAAAACTTCTCAGGAATTAGTGCTTCCCCGCTGTGTCGCACTATGTTGGCATGAGTTGATGCAGCCTTTGATTGGATCCAGTAGGCTTTGGGCTAGACCTGAAGAACACCAAGATGAAAAATAATTAGTTGCTTCCATGGGGAAATTCACTGGCTAGGTAGAGAAGTATTGGGTGGGAAGGGCAGATCAGTAGTCTATGAAATGGGTAATGAAGACTTTGGTCTTTACTGGGGCCCTGGGGTGAACAGAACTGTGTCTCTTCCTCAGTTCACTGTCCAGTGGGAACATGAGATATGTTCTGGCACGTGAACCTCAGGGAGAGAGACAAATTCTGCCCAGTGGGGTGAGTCAGGGAAGGCTTTTCCTATAGAAAGGGACATTTGAATTGGGTTTTGGAAACTGAGTAGTTTTGCAGGTAGAGGGGCATGCAGGGAAGTCATGGCAGGAGAATTAGTGTGCACAAAGGTGTAAGGATGAGAATGGGGAGAGACAGACTGTGATGACATGGCATACAGCCCATTTAGTCTGTCTTCCACTGCAGTGCTGCAGCCCCCAGGGTAACTGAAGGGTCTGCATCCCCAGAAGCACAGCCCTAACAGCTTCTCCGCTTTCAGCCTCAGGATGGGTACCGCATAGTCCAGCACCTCCAGTACATTGGCTGGCCCGCCTACCGTGACACGCCCCCCTCTAAGCGCTCTCTGCTCAAAGTGGTCCGCCGGCTAGAGAAGTGGCAGGAGCAGTATGACGGGAGGGAGGGCCGCACTGTGGTCCACTGCCTGTGAGTACCGTGGTGGGGCCTCTGGGGCAGCAGGGTGGTGGTGACAGGGCGTCTATCCTTGAGGATGCCACTGCCCACAAGCACCAGCCACAGGCACGCCTAGCCATACCACCTCTCAACATCTCTCAAAGGCCAAGGGGCAGGTGTTCAAGGAAATATAACCTTTCATGGACTGGGGTTGCCAGTTTGTTGTCCTGAATTAAGATTATATGACACGTCATTGATACAGAACCTGGTAAACTTTCATAGACATAGGGAGTGGGCAGGCCACTCCATATCACTCTTTTTTAATTTTTTAATGTTTATTTATTATTGAGAGACAGAGACAGAGAGAGACAGCATAAGCATGGGAGGGACAGAGAGAGGAGGAGACACAGAATCTGAAGCAGGCTCCAGGCTCTGAGCTGTCAGCACAGAGCCCGATGTAGGGCTCCAACTCACAAACCGCGAGATCATGACCTGAGTTGAAGTCGGACACTGACTGAGCCACCCAGGTGCCCATCCATATCACTCTTAATGGGGAGAGAAGTCCCAATCCCCAACAAGAGGCATGATGTGTCCTCTTAGTCACTAGAAATCTAGGACAGAGGGGGTTCCACTGACTAGATCCTCCAATTATTTCCTAAAGGAGGAAAAGAAGAAAGGGAATGTGTTGATTGAGTTTGATGCCAGATATTTTAAATGAATTTTAAAATTAAAATACCATCTACAAGGTAGATATTACCATGCTATAGTGAAAAACTGAGGCACAGGAGGGGTGAGAGATTGGGTAGTTAAGTGAGGGGCTTTGATCTGAATCCACCGACATGCAAGTCAATATGCTGTTAACCCACACTGCCTCTGAGTAAACCAAAGGACTCATCAGCCGTGTCCTCCTTCAGGGGCATCTCTTGCTATGGGCGTACTGGGAACACAGGGACACAGAGAGCCTGAAGGGAAGGCAATGCCCCTGAGGGGTTGATCGATGGGTGTGAAGGGCCCTGGAAATACTGTTTCCCATGGCACAGTGGGCTCACAGCTGTGCTGATATGTCCATTACTGGGGTACACTGTAACCTTTACCACCTATCTCAGAATAGGCAAAGCTGGGGACAGAGTTTCCCAAATAGACCTTGATGTCATAATGCCAGGTGGAGGTCAGGACCCTTAGGGGACTGTGGCTGACAGGCTGTCATCAAGAAAGTTAGTTAACTGAGTGAGCTTCAGTTACCTCATCTGCCCAGTGCATATGTTAAAATAGGTCATCTTAAGACCCTATCGTGCTTTGTCATTAAATATTTAGAGAACAAACACAAGTTATCTTCCAACATACAGATTCATGACATCATGGTAGCAAATATGCAAATGTTATAAAGACAGTTACTTCAGAGCCTGTGTTGGAGTCTACCCTAAGAATATAGAGTGACCTCCGAGAAGGATTCTGCAAAGATCTCGGACCCAGGGCACCTCTGTAGCTGTAACAGCCATGTGTGGAACATATGACTGGCAACTATTCCCTTTGCTGCTCAGAATGTGGAGGGTTGGGGGAAAGTGACTGAGAGGACTCAACTCTCTTAAAATGTGTCAGAGGAGATGGGAGCGAGCTCTTCCCTTTTTAGAGTAAATATGTCTGGAGCCCATTGAAAACACCTTACTGACTTCAGAATCAAGTTCAGTCTTTTCAAAACCAGCTATTGTTCATTGTTCCCCTCTTTCAAATAGGTGGTGTATGCACATGTCAGGAAAACCAGACACACACAAACACACACACACACACACACACACACACACACACACCACACACACACACACGACTTAAGGCCACCACCTATAACAATCCTTTTTTTCTCAAAGGATGCAAATCACAAACTGGGGTTCAGGAAGATGCTGTGAGGCGTCAGTGTCACGTTGATGGGTGACATCAGCCAAACCAAGCTAGTTCTACCCACATCCCAGAAACTGGCAGCTGGTTCCCTGCCAGTTCACCCTTGCCCCTTCCACATCCCTCTCACACACTCAGGTGGTCTCACCTTTAGCACAGAGTCATTACCATCACATCAGAGTCTCACTCCATCAGACCCTTGGATTCCTGTGCCCACTTACCTCTTTCTCTTGGACTCTGTTGTTCTTGCTTCAGAAAGTACTGAACACTCCCTCTAGGGGAATCCCTTCCTACTCTTTGCCATGTGATTTTTCTCAGCCTGCTTTTTTGCAGGAGTACCTTTTTATCCATATCGCCCCTAGCCAAGGTGACCAGCAGTTTGAACTGAAGGAAAGCATAGGCATGTCCTCCTATCAACAGGGACCTTGGCATCCTTGGAGGCCAGAGATACCAAAGAGACATCAAAATGCAATGGCCAGTGAATGGAGGGCAACTGTCTGTATTTGAAACATCTGCTCATTGGGTGTCCTATACATAAAACATCTGGGAAATCAAGTGCCTTAGTTTCCATCCAGATGTTCTTTAGACACAGGCCATTACATGAAATCATTAGTTGCTCTTGGCAACGTGCCCAGAATTTCTGAATCAGGTAGTTTCCTAAAGGGACTTTCTGTAAATAGTTGGAGGGGCATTTTCATGAACATGAATTATGGAGCACCAGAAAGGAGGGACAGAGAGATGACCCTGCCGGGAGCCCTCTAGCTCGACTCTCCAGATCAACAGGGTCTTGCTTCAACCAGGATGTCCAGAGACCTATCATCTCAAAATAGAGCATTTCAGACCCACCCAGCCCCACCCCTAAACCTAGACTGGCTGACCTGAAGCTAACAGTGATGTCTCTGGAGTTTCTATCCTTAGTGGAGGGGAAGAAATAGGATTAAAACCGCCTGGAACCTTCCCCTGTGTTCACTGGATGTGTAGGTGGACCCAGATCCTCCTTTTGAACAAGGATACAGGCACCACATCTACAGAGACACACTGTCCGTCACACTGTTTGGGTCAGTGTACCATGTATGACTTTCACATGCTCATAGAACCAAAGAAACATCCAGCTAATTGAATTCTCAAAGAGCATCTAGTCCAGCCCCTCCATTATATGAACAGGGAACAGCTCGTTCAAGGTCAAACAAAGCAGGCTCATGGCACCAGTGGGACTGACATCGCTAAGGCTTTCACCATAGCCTGACCTTGCATTTGCTGGGGCAGCCACTCCCCCACTACTGCTGATGTGGCTTTAGGATGAGCAGGTGCTGGGAGGGTGCCCAGGAATATAGCTCACCTCTTCACTCTGTGTGTAGAAATGGGGGCGGCCGCAGCGGAACCTTCTGTGCCATCTGCAGCGTGTGTGAGATGATCCAGCAGCAAAACATCATTGACGTGTTCCACATTGTGAAAACACTACGTAACAACAAGTCCAACATGGTGGAGACCCTGGTGAGTGTCCCAAGAACCTTCTTCCACAATCTGGGGGCTGGCCCTAATTCCCCTGACCTGGAGAAAATAGCATCAGAGAGTAAAAACACCCAACAGCAGGGCGCTTAGTGAGCCCTTACAGTCTACACCCTTTGCAGTTATCTGCTCTGCTCGCATCCCTTCCAACCACACAAACTTCCTTCTCCTGCAGGGCAGTCCAAATATTAATCCTGACACACTAATCCTCATATCGCTAATTCAGGCTTAGGGGAAGGGATTCTGGATTAGTGGAGTGTGAATTATATTTTCAATTCAGTCCAGTCCTATTCTAATTGACCTATGTGAATTGCACAGTGTAAGCACAGGGCTTGGACACTGTGGAGAAAGCGATGGAAAGTACGTGAGCAGGCAGAGCCCAGATCATAAGGCCTGGTGCAGTGATGGGAACAGACCATACACAGAGAACTTTGATAGAAGAGTCTTAACCTAATCAAAGCATGGTCCTACTTAGATTCTCATCCATAGACCAGCAGTGTCAGCGTCATCTAGGTGCTCGTTAGAAACACAGAATCTAAAGCCACTCCAGATTTACCCAGAGTTTGCATTTTAGAAAGATTCTTGGGTACTTCATATGCATCTTTCAGTCTGAGAAGCACTAGTGTCCAAAACAGGGAAAAGGAAGAGAATGATCCTGTTGGGCATCTGGGAAAGCGTGGGTGTGAACAGGCCCGGGGCACAACTTGGGGGGATGTCCAGATACAGATAATTACATGGATAATTTTGAGTCAACTGTTAGTATGGATGTAGATAAAGTGTCTTCCCAAATCTGTGTCTCTAACCTAAATGCATTTCTCCTTTCCTTTTTTTTCCTTCTCTTGCCTCCTCTGCTTCCTCTTTGCCTCTCCCCCTCTCAGGAACAGTATAAATTTGTATACGAGGTGGCACTGGAATATTTAAGCTCCTTTTAGCCCAATGGGATGGGGAATCTGCCGGAGCCCAGAGGCTGCTGCAGCCAAGCCCCCTTTTCTGTGAATGGCAGTGACTGGGCTCAGGGGCTAAGAGGCGGCCCCCTGCCCAACTCCAAGGAGAAGACTGGTGGTCCGTGTTCTGTGGTGGGCCCTGCACCTTCTGAGGGTCTCCTGTAGCTGTGGGGATGCTGCTCTGAAAGGCCCAGACTTCCCTTCCACACCCAACCAGCCACAGCCATGGGCCCATGCACACGTGCACCCATGACGAGGCCCTGGATTTTTTGGTTCCCAGACCTCTTGCTTTTGTTCGAGTTTGTGAATCTCATGGCAAGCCGACTGTGCGAGCATTGGGGAGTGACAGCCTCAGCAGCACCTCCCTGCCTCACTTTTCCTTGAGAGTAGAGGAGATATCTGTTCTACTCCTCCATGCTGTCACGGAAATGATGGGGTTCTTGGAGGAGGGGGGGGGGCCTGCTCTGCTGCCTGCTGTAGGCTCCTTCAGGGATCTCTGGCATTGGACACCTGCCGGTCTGGATCAGTGTGACCTCGGGATGCTCCTGAGACCACAGCAGAGGTCCCCATTCTCAAACATAACCTGCATGGGGCTTGGCCCGATACCATTTTGAACCCCTCCCCCAGCCTAGGCCTTGACCTGTTGTTCACTGGCCAGTCCGCTGTGTCCACGCCCTTTGATAAAGGTTCTTTTTGCTTTTTTTGTAATCAGTGGGAGGGAGAGTGTGGAATGTTGCTGCTCTTCCATGTCTTTGTGAAAAGGAACCATCTCTTGGGGGGCAGGGCTGACCTTGTGTCTCTTGGGTGGTGGCCTCCTTTAGGAGAGAGAGAAGAGTTGGTTATTTTCTGAAGTGTATAGGGAAAAAACTTTATTTGGGCATGTAAAATCTTAGTCTCTTATGTCAAAATAAAAGGGGGAGAGAAGTTTGGGTGTGTAACTATAAGACAAATCTCTTGGGCCTGTAATCTTTCCTGGCAATGTCCTTAAAAGATCCCACCCTAGGACAGCGATGCCATTGAGCAAGGGCGACAGGCTAGTCTGAAGATGGTCCCTTCAGATGGGGCAGATGATACTAGCTTTGTGCATAATCTTGGATCCCCAAATTTGAATTCCTTCCTAGAGAAACCCCTAGCTGACATCTTGAAAAAGGTCATCATGGGCCCAGTTATGCTTTAGTTTAAAATAGGCCAAGGAGATCATACCAGGGATCTAGGATCTTATTGAAAGTAAAGTATGGGTGACCCAGTGACAGGGAAGCAATATTTGCTAAGCATCTACTGTACGTTGGGCTTGGCACATTCCTTATGACATCTCACGCAGTCCTAGAACCCCCATGAGAGAACTACTAGCCTGTCATCTCTACTTTACAATTGAGGAAACTGAGGCATCTTCCTCACTGATGAAACCCTGGGTTCCAGAAAGGCAGATATTGGTGATAAGACCCGTTTGTACTGTTTCCTTCATCTTTCTCAGCAAAGCGCTTATTTTATGGAGGGAAAATAAGGCCAGAAACTTCTGAGCAGAGAACTCCACAATGGAGTTCTTTCTTTCTGATGCGAGTTCTTCTGGGAAGCCCAGTAGTTCAGATATATTTTAGTAAGTCATTCCCAGCTCCTCAGGAAAGCTAATCCCATCTGATTTCTTGGCCAATGAAAACAGTTGCCTGTTTCCTCAGGCTGTGAGGTCTGCAAGCCAGGGACATGCTCTACTTTGGTCTCTACTAGGTGTTGAGGCACAGTATTTGGCAGCCTCAGGGCAGCCTGGGATCTAGGAAGCTCCACGTGGAGGCTGGTCTGGCCCCAGACAGGAGATAAGGAGCACAGAATTCAATAAGGCACAGTTTTTCTCCCCAAGAGCTCCCTGTATACCGGGGAGCTTGAACCCCAGTACAGGAGTGGTGCAGCATACGAGCATCATATGAAACTGGGAGCAAGAGACCCTCTGCCTGCCTACGACTTCCTAGAGGAAGTAGCGCCCATTCAAGCTGAGTCTCAACAGGTAGAAAAAAGAGGAAAAGGAAATCAATCCAAGGGATCAGGATGTATAGTGGCAAAGAGGTGTGAAAACTCCTTGGGATGGGAGGCAGGCAGGTGAGAGGTCAGCCCAGCTGGAGCAAAGCACGACAGGAGGGGCGGCAGGAGATGAGCCAGGGTCAGGGAGAAGAGTGTTCCACCAAAAGCACAGACTTACCCCTACGGGCAACAGAGAGCGAGGAGAGCATCTGAGTGATGTGCTCAGCTCAGTGTTAGAGAAGACTCCCTCTGGGGCCAGTGAGGCTGCCTCCTTTCCTTTCATCAGACACTGTGAAAACATTCCCTTAAGCGTGTGCTTTTTACTATCACATCTATTTGTCTGTCTGCTCATTATTTTGTTGCTGGAACAAAATATGCAGTGGATCATGAGACTCCACTCTTGTGAGAAACTCAGGGTCTCTGCTCTACCGTGGAGCAGGGTGACCACTGCAGGCCCATGAGGATGGGACATGAAAGGAGCCCACAGAAACTGTTCCCATTGGCGTGGGCTCTGGAGCTGTCTGGAAGTCCAGGGACACCAGACATGATCACAGAAGGGCTGTCACTTTGCAGGTTCAAAAGGAAACATCTCAAAGGGAAGGAAGGCAAAGGAGCCCCCCAGTGAACTCACTCTTCTCCTTTGATGGGTCCTTTCCCCGGTGTACTTGAGCAGGTCCCCAGGCCCCAGCTCCCACTGGTTGTGCTGGCTTCCCCTGGCTCCAGTCCACTGCTCCTGCCAGCCCTCACACAGCCTTCAAGGAGCCTGTAGCAGAGAAAATCAAATGCTCTTTGCCCAGACCCTGGCTCATCCATGCAGAATGGGGGAGGGGGGCTATCCAACACAAATCCTAGGATTTATTTTGCTCTGGAAGGGGTGAAAGAGCTGGCAGATAAAAATGGCACTGGCTTCTATCATTTCAAATGGTAGGAATTTAAATTTTGACTTTAGGGATAAGGGAAGTTGTAAAAACTCAGGCCATGGTGGGGTAATCGACCCAACAAGGCCCAGCGATGGTTCCCCCAGTTCAGCGCCCCCCTTTCCTCAAAATGCAGCTACTCTCCAAAGAAGGCATGGCAGTGAACAGGTCTTAGGCCAGTTTACAGAGGAAGAAATTAAGGCTCATGATGGGAATATCTTCCCTAAGATTGCACATGGCATGCATGTAGCAGGGCATGATGGATGGGATGGGGGCACTGATGCCCTGGAATTTGGACTTGATCCATTCCCTGGGAAATAAGAGAAAACACCACCTCCCCCAAGGTATCTTCCCACCCCACTCCACGTACAGGATGGGCTACCTTTTACAATTCAGAGGAAAACCGTATCAGTAGTATCAATCTCTGGGTTTCCACATCAAAAACTAGCCTCTCGTCTCTGGGGAGCCAAGGGAAGTGCCCCCAAGTAGTACAGAGACTCAGGGCCACCTCCTAGGTATGGACCCTATTTGGAGATGTGCAGAAGAAGCCAAGAATTCTCCCCAAGCTGCATGCATTTGTGGCTTAGATGGCTTTAGGCAGTATCTTAGCTGTGCCTCAACATTGTGTCCTTTCGCCCTTTCTGGGCCTCTAGATGACCACAGCAGGCCTCCCTTTGTGGGAACAGAGGGATCAGATTGCTTTTAGTGCTGGCCTTCTCTTTGGGTGCAGCCTGAGCAGTGGCCTGCCAACTGTGAGCCTTCACATGGAACCAGAAGACTGTGTGCTGGGGACTCTTAACAAGTGAGCTCACTGAATTCTCCCAACATCCCTAAGATGTGTTTGCAACTGTCACCATCTTACAGATGAGGAAACTGAGGTTCAGAGAGGAGAAATCACTTGTCCACAGTTCAACAGGGGGGATCCAGGAATTAAACTGATTCTTCTGACTTCAAAGACAATATTTTTCCCCCATTGTGTCTCAGGTTTTCCCACGGGTCTACCCATAATAGCAAAGCCTGGGGTGGAACAGATAACCCAATGGATCTTGTAAAGCCCAAATCAGACAAGCTTAAAATTCGTCCACAGTTTCTTGTTTTACTTTAACAATTCATGCGATACTTTCCTTCTACTCTAATTTGCCTGATTTAATAGGACTGTATTTTTTAAATGATGTGCCCTGGTCCTTCATGTGGCTTTGGTCCCCTCAACTCCCTATGACAGACCCTAGGGAATCATATCCCAGTCTGAGAGGCACCATGTCTGGCCATGCTGCTTCCTTCCTCCTGAGACCAATTCCAGACTCAGGCTCAAGACCAGCTCAGCTTCCCCAGGCAGATCCTTTGGTGTGGGGGTACCGTGACCTCACTGTTCATGGGTTGATCTCAACTCATTTCTTCCAGTTAGATGCTGGAAAGAACCCACTGGTATATCCTAGAATGATGAGGATGTGTCCATCTGGCATAGTGAAGGGTGAGCCCATAATACTGTAAAGGGAAAGGATAAGATGCACACAGGCTTTCTCAGCAGATTCCTGAAGGCTGAGACTTGGAGAAGGTGTGATGTACTCTGTCCAGGTCGAGTCACATGGTTGCTAATGTGGGCAAATCTAAGGACATGCTTCACATGAGGGGCTGGGGGTCTGGAAGGCTTCTTACTTTACTTCAATCACACATACTTGGCTCCTGCCACATGCCAGGGCCCTGGAAGGGGTGCTGCCAGGAACAACAGGTTATTATGGGACAGTTCATCCCATGGTGAGGCATTGGGGTGGCAGTGGAAAGAGCTTAGTCTTTGGTTCAAATCACATCCTGACCATTTCTTAGCTGTAGAATGTTAGGCCAACAAATTAATGGGAAAAGATGTGAAAAGAGGAGCCTCGGCCAAGGTAGAAGGCACAGATTTGGAGAGCTTTGGGCAGGAAAACAGGAAGGCAAGGCCAAGCAGTTGGGACCCAACGGAAACACTCAAGTATGCACATGAACTACAGGGAAAAGTGGTCATTTCTGTGGCCCAGCAGGACAGGGGACAGGGAAGCCTGGCCAGGACCACTGGGAGCAAGGGTGTCACTTTAGAATAAGTTTCACTGTCTCAGAAAAAAGGCTGTAATTCTCCTTGTGACCAACCAAATCATGTCTATCCATCATCTGCTCGCTGTTGCTAAACCAGCTCCTAATCTGTGTCCTCACCAGGGTCCACATTTCCTCAGCTCTGGCATGAATCCTGCTGTGTGCATACAGGTGTCAGTCTACTTAGGCTGCTCAGACAGCAGAAGGGTGGCCCAGGGAAGGATAGCCATGCAGGCACCATGTCATCTCAGCAGGAGTAACTGTCCAACCCCGACCCAGAGACACTGAAGGAGATGATAATTCCCCTCCACCTCACTGCCTTAGAAAAGAATGAAGAAAGCCACCCTCCTTTTGCCTTCATCTGGTCACTGCTGGGCTAGACAGGCCATCAGCACACAGCTAAGTCAGGAGGAATGCTGTGAGAAACGTGAACAAGCCCGGGAGTAAGAGGAGCAGGGTGCTAACAGATTGTTCTGGGCCAGATCTCTGGGGTAATTAGCGCCCACAACCCCAGACCCAGATCTCTGGGGTAATTAGCGCCCAGACCCCCCACAATGGTAGATCCTAGGCTTGGCATCCTAGCTATCTAAGTAAGAGCTTGGGGGTGGTCCATAGGGGCTCATACAAGGAATGTGAGAGGACTCCGGATGAAAGAGGCTATAGGTAAGACCCCTTTGGGGCTGGATCACCATGTAATCTCCTTCTGTATCCAAGAGCTTCTCTGGGTGTTGGGATTTGGACCCTGATTCTTGGTTGGCATGTTCAGAGAATGAGCGTCTGAGGGCAGTAGAGCATTAGACAGGAAGGTATTAGTGTGAAAGCCTGGAGCTCAGGGTAATTAATGTAATTCATGGTTCCTTGGTGAGATTTGGGGGAGGAAAGGGAATGTGAAGTAACCTGCCAGCAGTGCAAAACTGGGTAAGCACACTTCAGTGCATTTGAGCTTGTGAATACAAATCCGTAGGCCTCCTGTGAGATGGTCTCACAAACTCACCATACCCCCACCTCTCCCATGGAAGATTAACGATTGAAGATGTTCCTTGGGTCAAAGCACCAGGGCAGTCCAGAGGCTCTGAGAACCAAGTAGTGCCATCCCAGGTCAAATCAGACTTCCAAAGGGTCAGGCAGAATGCTAGTGCCCATATGCTCCATAGGTCTGTAGATCATTGGACAAATTCAAGCATGGTTCTCTAGTCCCAGGTCACTCCTGTGAGTGGAACTAGGACCACTAGGTAAAGCTTGATGACTGTAAGGAAGAATTTGCTATACCTCAGAGAGGATAAGCTGCCCATATGAGCAGTGGTCCTGCAGAGCCAGACATCTCTTTAAAGGGAAGAAAGAGAATTGCTGAGATGACCTTTAACTTTCTTCCACCCTAGATGAGTGATATTTAATGTAGGTGGGACCATATTTGAACTCCTTCATTCCTGCAGAGCACAAAACCAAAGCTGGGTTTGGTTTGTGCAGGTTGAAGTTCCCTGCTCTCCTGTCCAAGTCTTCCCACCATGCAGGCGAAGATGCTGCTCTGGCCCCATAGCCAGTGCTAATCCAGGCTGGTTATCACCAGAATGTCCAGAGAGAATAGCTGCTTTGCCACAGACCCAATGCCCACCAAGATCTGTGATGAGACCAACCATACTTCAGATCCACTGGCCAACAAAGCCTTCAGTGGTAGCCAGAACTAGTAAAGGTCCAAGCAGGACCCAGAGCAGGGCTTTGCTTACCACACACATGGTCCCCAGAGGTTACTTCTACCCCACTCCTCCCCACTCAAGGCCTGTTGGAGCAGACTGCATAAAGTAAAAGCACAGTGACTCTGTTGGCACATAATTGTAATCATCCCAGAGCATCCATTTCATTGCCAGGTGGATCCTGGGCTAGCCCAAGTTAATCCAGGCTAACCCATGTTGGCAATCATACTCAGAAGCACTTTTTCACCCTAAATCAACTAGCCAATAAAAGGCAGAGTTGGGGCTTCTACCATTGCCTTGGCTACTGGACACCATCACAGCCCTCTCAGGGTCATCATGGGGTTCCCGCACGACTCGAGGGAGACTGACATTTTCACATCCACTGGGCATATGATACTGCATGAGACCAAAGTCTCCACACTGTTTGCAGCCTCCTCCATGAATCCCAATGGCCTGCACTTGTACAGTTTGGGTGTTTGATAGATAAAGCACGTATGAGAAGAGAAAACAAAATAAATCAACTTTTTTAAAAAGCCAGCACTGTGCTGTCAATGTTCTTTTTTTTTTTCCTTTTCCTTTCCAATTCTAGCTTAAAAAACCAGAAGGTAAATAATGTCAGGTCAATGAATATCAGATATATTTTTTGACTGTACATTACAGTGAAGTGTAATCTTTTTACACCCTGCAAGTCCATCTTATTTATTCTTGTAAATGTTCCCTGACAATGTTTGTAATATGGCTGTGTTGAAAATCTATACAATAAAGCTGTGATCCTGAGATTCATGTTTTCCTAAGATATTCGCACTGGTTTCTTCCTGGGGTTGGGTGGGAGTGAGGGGAAGACAAGTGGAAGAAGGAAGATGAGAAAAATCTATGACCTTCTAGGTTTCTTTATGTTCGTTTAATCCTCACATCTATAATGCAGGAAGGGTGTAGTATCCCCTCTTTGCAGATGAGAAAGTTGAGGTTCATAAACATTAAGGGATTTTCCATGATTCTACACTGAGCTAGTGAAAGGGTGGAGTCTAAAACAGTCCCCCCCTCCGCCCAAGTGTGATCCATAGAGACCTGGCACCAGAATTACTCAGGAAATTTGTTAATGGACAAATTTTTAAGCCCCTACAGAATCACAGTTTCAAGATCTGCATACTAACAAACTTCCTGGATATAGAAGTTAGCTACTGCCGCATAATATACCACCCCAAAACTCAGTGACTTAAACAGTAGTCCTTTCTGGTGGTCAGCTGGGGTCTGACTGATCTAGGCTGGGTCAGCTGGCCCACTCATGGGTTCTATTCCAGGCCAGGCTTGCCTGGGATGCCTTGGCTAGGGCATCTTTGCTCCCTGTAGCTGTTATCCTCCCCACTGGGGACAGCAGGCTAGCCTAGTCATGGTCTTCTTATGGTGATAGGAGCACGACAAAAAACGTCCAGTCACATCAGCTACTTTGAAACAGGTCTGCAACATCCCATTGGGTAAGACTGGTTCCACGGCATCAAGATGCATAGAAGTCTACTTCTTGACACAGAACCTCCTTTTCAATGTTCTAATAAATGCTGACATTAGGCACTACACCAGTGATGCCAGATGCAGACTTTAACCCTCTCATCTCAGACCCATAGATCATCTACATCAGCTCACCTGAGAAACTTCTAAACATGCACAGTCTAATTCAATTGGTCCAGGATGGGTGCCCAGAATCTGCATGCTTAACAAGGTGCCCAAGGTGATTGTAATACATGCTGGAATTGTGCAAGCACTGTTCTAAATGCTGTTACTATTAGAGAGGGCCAAATCAGACAGGGAGATAAATCAGTTCCCAAACTAGTGTATGAGGCTGCCAGTCTCTGAGTTGGATGCACAAGCTCTCTCCAGGTAAGCAGAAGAAACAGCTGGAACTAATTATTTGGAGTTTACTGGTTCCCAAGTTTTCTGTACATATCCAGATAGAAGCATGAGCCATAGGGTCAGAACCCAGGGTACACTTGTTCTCATTCAGCTTTAGGAACCCTGGCAGGGTTCTTCAACCTAAGAGACCTATATTTATGACCCACCAGAACCCACCTGCACTCCCAAAAGCCACAGAGCCTGGAGAACCTATACCTCCCAGCTTGGGTCCTGAGTGGGGAACCTGGTGGCCAGCCAGCTAGTAGTAATCCTTGTCCCTCTGTCCTTGGTCATGTTAATCTCACTTACTCTGCCTGCTATATTTATTCATTTCCCACAAATGTAATAGTTGACATTGGGAAAAATAAAATTAGAAAGAAGGAAAAAATCTCACCTATCTCCTAATAACCAAAATACTTTGGGGCATATTGTTTTTCCCCAAAATGGAAATAACTTTTTAAGAGTTATTATAAAAGTAGCATATACTCATTTGAAAGAAGACACAACAGATGAACATAGGGGAAGGGAAGGAAAAATAAGATCAAAACACAGAGGGAGGCAAACCATAAGAGACTCTTAAATACAGACAACAAACTGGGGGGTTGCTGGAGGGGAGGGGAGGGGGGATGGGTGTTGGGGAGGGCACTTTTTGGGATGAGCACTGGGTGTCATATGTAAGAGGTCACTGGGTTCTACTGAAGCCATGACAACACTGTATGTTAATAACTTGAATTTAAACTTAGAAAAAAGAAAGAACTCAATACAAAATTGCTTGAGACATAAGGTAAAAGTCACCACTTCTCAAACGCACTTGTTAATATTTTTATGCCATTCCAGACCTTTCTATGTGTATATAAACACATATACATATACATACATGCTGATAGGCTCCTTACCACTTAACATCATGCTGTGGTCATATTTCTATGGACATATGCTTAGATAGCTATTATCTTTCTTGACACGCTCCCAGTACTTCTGCAACCTGAGGGTAACCTTGTTTATGTCAAGACTCAGGTGCTCTCACAGTGATATCTTTGAACCATACCCCTGTGTGCTCCAAACCTGGAGACTGGGCAGAGAGGCACAATTCTCCTTACATACCTACTAGCTGCCCAGGTAGGTCCTAGCCTAGCCCTCCTTTCTGGCTGGACCTGAAGTGAGGGTCCACATCAAACCTTAAAGCACCTTGGTGAGACTCTGATGGGTACCTCTGGTTCAGCCTAAGATCTTCCTCCAGTCCAGGAGTTTAAGCTTTCCATGTGAACTCCAGTGGATCTAAAAGCCCTCAGACCCTTAAGGACATAGCACAAGGTTACCAACATGCCATGCAAGACGCGAGAGGGGGATTTGATTTCCTCTGGCAGGGTCTAGGATAGTAAGGAGAAAGGAACCAAGAGAAGTGCAGAAGCAGCTGATGGGATAAGGAGAAGAAACCATTCTTGGTTAATTTTAGAAAAATCTTGACTCCACAAGGATTTGGCCTAAGTAGCTTTCTCTTGAAAACTAGCAAAGGGACTGAACCTGAAATCTCCATCAGCATGCAGTAGAGATACAGCACCGACACAGAGACGACCCCCACAGACTGAGAACTAGAGGCTGGAGCATGGGAATAAAACCATGGAGATTGGAAGAAAACTAAGGAGGATTTCAGTTTCCACAGTCCAAGGATTAGGCATTGAAATAAAGCTGAACTAATTGTTCAAGGAATCCAAAGTGCATGGAAAGACAGAGAAACATACAGAGAAATACAGATGTACAGAGAACATAGACTGAATATACAAATGAATGACTGTATCAGTATATCCGTAGTGATTATCTCTCTTCACAGAGAATATGAGTGACTTTTGTTCTTTATATGTTCTATATTTTCTAAATTTTATGTTACTCTCATGCCTTGAAAAACCATTTATAGGGGCGCCTGGGTGGCTCAGTCGGTTAAGCGGCCGACTTCTGCTGGGGTCATGATTTTGCGGTCTGTGAGTTCGAGCCCCGCGTCGGGCTCTGTGCTGAGAGCTCGGAGCCTGGAGCCTGCTTCGGATTCTGTGTCTCCCTCTCTCTGACCCTCCCCCGTTCATGCTCTGTCTCTGTCTCAAAAATAAATAAACGTTAAAAAAATTAAAAAAAAAAAAAAAAAAGAAAAACCACTTATATAAAAAGGTAGGGGGAGCAGCACATAGAAAAATGAAAGCAGGATAGACACGATGGTGCCAGGAATGGGATCAGACCCAAAAGACTTACCAACACCTGGGTCAAGAGGTTCAAAACCTTGGCACTGCCAAACCACCCAGGAAGGAGAACACAGTCAATTGGCTCGATGTCCAAAGGGGAAAATAAGCCAGTTGCTCAGCATAAATAGAAGTGTTCCAGCTACAAAAGCCAGAAGTAATCTTTTTCCATGATTCCCCTTAAGAAAAAGAATGGTTTCAACAACATCCTTAGCAGAAGGCAACATTTCCCTCCCTGAAGGCTGGTGGCCTCTTGCCATGGAACGATTCAGTGAAAGCTCCTTACTGGGGGACCAAATTGAAGGTGCCCGGCTACACAGTTCTCTGCAAGTCAACCTGAGCCAGGTATAGGTATTACCATCTCCTGAAGGATGAGGACCCAAACAACTGTATGTGCCCAAACAGAAAGTGGATTCACCCCTCTCTGGGGTGGGGTCGGGCAGGACCAAGAAGCCATTCTCATCCTAGGTTCTGACCATGGCTGACTCCATCTGATCCTGCTTTCCTCTAAAATGCCTACACATTCATAAAAGCTGGACACTGGGCTACCAAGCTGCTAAGTGAACCTGGGAGGAATTTCCCCTGATTACAAGATACAAGGGGCTGAAATAAGAATCATAATCAGTGGTTGGTGCTGATTCATGGTTTGCCCCCTAAATGATGTGAAGGAACCTCAAAGAAAATGAAGTGGTTCATCCCTCCAGATGGTCTGGTTTCACTCAGAAAATTGGCCATTGGTCCATTTCTATCCCCCCAGAGATGAAATGACATTAATAAAAACCTCTATGAGATGGGGAATTATGGGGAGAAACTTGCAGAAATGCAAGTGCACTTTCATGCCCCCCCCCCACCTTCTGTTCAGAGCAGCCCAGAGGGAAGCAGGGAGAGGAAGGAGCATGCTGTCATGTGAATATACATGAGAATATACATGAGAATATACATATACAGGGTAAAGCACTTCAAATATCCTCAGCCTCACCTCTGATCTCCTCTGTGGCGGTGGTGACCAAGCAGCCTTCTGCAGATTCCATGGAGGGGCAGCCAATGCACCTCCCCCCAGACCTTTTGCTTCCCACCCCTCAGCTTGATGCTGTTCTCTAGGCTGCCTAAAGGAACCTGCTTAGCAATCCCATGTGTGCCACCCAGAAAAGTGGGGGAGTTAGCCACCCTGCCCCTTATCACCATGGGGCAAACTTTGACCAACAGGAGACTGGAGCCTGTAAACAAATGCTTTCTCCTTTCTTGCCTCTGAAGGCAGTTCTGAGCTACATTTTATGTAACTTTTCAAATAGTTCCATCAAGCAAACAGATCCTTGTAGGAGCAGCCAAATCCATAACACAACCTTGTACTGCCTCTCCCTCCCCCCTTCTCTGATTTACACCTCCTCCCCTCATTGCTTCTTGGAGTCATATCTCCCAATAAAACATTGTCCCAGGCTTGGCTTTGAGGGAGGTACTAGCAGGGAAATTGGGCTAAGCTAGGCACAGCACCCCATCCTCCAACTGCTAATCTGAAATGGGATTCTGCCAATGTGCATAGAAGGCTTCCAGCTGTCCAGTAAAGCTTTTGATCCAGGGACAAAAATGGACTTGGTGTAAAGTGATTCATATGGGAGAATCTATAGTCACATCCTAGGCTCATCCTATGTGTCATGTTAATTTGCTACTCAGATTTGGGAACAGGAGTCCTGCATTCCCATGTCTTTGCTGAAAATAGTAAGCCTGCCCAATAGACAGCAAGAAGGACTATAAGTGGCCCCATGGGAGCCCTACTGTGAGCACTAGCACATTGGGGTGGTTGGCCGGTGGAGCAGGAGAACCTCTGCCTACAGAACCAGGAGCCTGAAGCAACACTTACTCCCAGGTTGCCCTTGGCAGGACATGGCTCCCGACAAATCGTGTAGGCGGCCAGCTCCTAATGGGGGAAAACTGTGCCAGGAAAAGGTGGGGAGGAGGGGTGTCCAGCCGACACTAAACATAGATACAAGCCTCTTCAGGGCTAATGAAGCTCCTGTACTGAGAGCCCCAACTCTGGCTAAGCCCCTTGCCCTCACAGTCTGTCAGATTTCTGAATTGGCAGAGAAAAATAATCAAATCTCACTCCCTTCCCCTTCCCTCTTCTTCCCTTCCCGTGTTCTCTGGCAACTCCCAACTCTGAGCAAGCTCAGAACTCCACTTATAAGATGAACAAACAGGAAAACATCACCAGACACATGAAAAGATGCAGGAGTTCAAAGCTGAGGTTCGCTTTGAGAAATCAGAGAAAGTGCCTGCCCATGAAATCAAGTCCCTGCCAGGGAAAGGAAGACATTTTACAATGAATCCAAATGCAGAAAAACACCAGATTTCATAACTGAATCCAAGAACTCTTTTTGTTGTTGTATCCAGCAAAAGAAACTGCTGACAACTCTAACCAAAATCAAACACAAATATTCAAAATTAGGAAGCAGAAAAGGGATAGTATAGTGAAAGAGAAAATTATACAGCATTATATAAGGATATTATGAATAACCCTGGAGAGTAATTTTAAAATCTTGGTCAAGTGGATCATTTTGGAAAAGTATGAATGTTACCAAATTGGCTCAAGAAATAGAAAACCTGAGTAGACCAATTATCAGAAAAAAAATGTTTAAGTGGTTAATTTTCCCTAAAACATACAAGAACAAATAGTTTTATGAGGGTACTTGGTCAAACTTTCAAACAAAAATGTAATTCTTATGCTGTATGTACTATTCTAGAACAATGCAAAAAGGGAAATCTTCCCAATTTATATTATGAATATTATGAAGCTAAAACAGCATAGATACCAAATATTAAAGAGCACACGCACACACACACACACTCAAAGCTTTTAGACAAGTCACATTTATAAATGCAAACATTTTTACCAAATTATATTTAGATGCTTTTTAAAAATATATATATACCATTTTCAAGTAGCCTATATACCAGGACTCCAAGAATAATTCAGTATTAGGAAGTCTAAAGATAAAAGGAGAAAGACATATAATCAACTTAATAAATACTGAAAACACATTCAACAAAATTTAGTATCAATTTCTGATTAAATACAATAGTCTCCATAAACTGGTAATTATAAGATACTTTATTAGCATAAGAAGTTAAGATTATGAGTGGAAGACATTATTAGAATTTACCTGTATCTACTTCTCCTCTCCATCCAGACACAAAAGGAAGATTACACCTTCCTACCCTCCTTGAAATTAGTGGGATTACGCGACAAGTCCTGGCCAATAAACTTGAGCAGAATTGATGTGTGTCAATTCTATGCCTAAGTATTTAATTGCTGGTAAGAGACTCTACAGCATTTCCTTTCCCTGCCCCATCTATCAAGGAGGTCCTGGGTTCTAGATGATGAAGCTGTAGGATGGAGGAGCCCCCATCAGCCTGGATTACTGAATCACCACAAGGAGGACAGTTTCTCCTGGGGGTAACCTGGATCCACAGAGATTTGTGGCACTTAGCCAATGAGCGTTTGGAGTTCTGTATGGCTACAAAATGCCTAATATAAATAGTCAATGTATTCAGTAATAGAGAAAAAGTATATTTCTATTAAAATCATGAATGCCTACATCATTGCTATTATCTAATATTTTTGGCTAATGCCAATGCAGTGAATGCCATTAGGCAAGAAAAAAGAGAGATTACTATTAATGTTACCATTACTATACAACCTCCCCCCCCCACACACACACACACATTTTAATTTTTTTCCTGATTTTCTGGGTCAGGAATTCAGGGAGGGATCATCTGGCCAGTTCTTGCTTAGGATTTCTTCTGTGGGTACAATCAGATGTCAGTTAGAGCTATAGTCATCTTTAAGCCTTGACTGGGTGGGATGTTCTGGATGGCTCACATACATGGCTACTGTTGATAGCGGCTACTGACTGGGAGGTCAGTTGGGTTATCAACTAAGGTGTATACATGTGGCCTCTCCAGCATGGTGGTCTCAGGGCAGTCAGACTTATTACCTGGCCCCTGCTTTCACACAAAGGAGCGTCCCAGGATTTCTGGTGGAAACTAAGTGACCTTTCTGGCCCTGGCCTTCAAAGTTATACCAAATCACTTCTGTTGGATTCTACTGGGTGTAAGGGATTCAGTGAAGTCAACCCCTGATTCAAAGGGAGAGGACATCATCTCCTTTCTAAAGGGAGTCTCAATTAATCTGTATACATGTTTTTAATTTGACACAATTACTTTCTAAATGAAGGTTCAAAATCATCACAACCAATGATGTATGCCTAGTAACCCCAAACTTATTAAGAATAATAAGGATATTCAGTAAAGGTAGAGGTTATAAAATAAGTTTGCAGAGTAAATAGTTTCCCTATTCATACTTGCAGAATGAAATAATGAATTTATTCATTGATATAGCATAAATTATATGTTATGAAACATAATGAGAAAGAAATTATATTCACAATAGCAGCACAAAGTATTAGAAATCTAGGAATCAACTTTTAAATTTGGAGGATTCACATAAATAAAACTACAGAATCCTATTTCAAGACCTCAAAGAAGACAATAATAAATGAAGAGATGTAGGAGAGAGAAAGAATAATTATAGTTAAAATGCCAATTCTAACAAAATTAAAAGAAGAAATTAAAAAAAATTAATTCAATTTCAATCAAAATCCAAATGAGTCTTTTAGTAGGTAGGTAACTTGAAAAATTCATATTAAAGTTTATCTGAAAAAAAATTAACACACAAGAATAGCCAATTTTAAATGAGCTACAGTAATTAAAACTATGTATTACCAGTGCAGGAATAGATCTAATCAATTCCTTGGGACTTCTTATCACACTAGATATTAGGAAGACAAGTTTCACATCTGTTAAGATACAATTTGAATAAAACTGGTTTGATATTATCAAATATCCATTGATCAAAGGCAAGAGAAAATGAGAGGGAAAACTTTCTGAGAAAACACCAAAGCAGAGTTGTTGTATTTTGGGTTTAGTTCAACTCAATGCATTTTATTGTATCCAGGACATCCATTTATGTTAATGTATAAGACCTAAAATGTGCACATTATTACTTTGCTTAATTTTTAACTACACAAATAAAACACAAATACATTCTCCCGGTAAAATAACCAGAACATTACCGATGAAGTTAGGCCCTCTTTGGCCACCATCCCCAATCCCTAACCCCTCCTCAATAGAAAAGGAAAAGCCTTTGGTCCATCTTACTCCTGTGGTGCAATATCTCCAGGAGACCATGATGGAAAATGGGCATCAAGACACTACTCCAAGGAAAAGAAATGGCTTTATCTGGTTGAGAACATCCACTTGAAAAAAGAAGCAGAGAGGGACCAATTTTAATATACTGACTCTTGGATAGGAATGATGGGCAAAGCTTCCCCCAGGGTTTATGCCATATTCCACAATTCAGCTCCAGCACGTTGTTTGCAAACTAAGTAGTTGGGTGAGGAATTTTCCTTGGAGGTGAATACATCTGCCTTTTTAAGATTGGCCTTGGAGAGCAATCAGCCATCACTAATGGCTCCAAGTAGGGCCCCAAGGGATACCCAGACACAGTTCTGGCATCCAGTTCCCCAGAGATAATGAATTTTGCCCTGGGGTTATGGAATAAGTGCAAGCTAAAAGATCCTCAGAGAGGCACCATATGTCCAAACAGACTCTGGGTGCCTTCAGAGGGGAAATGTGCTAAGGCAATTCATGTCCCGCTTGTCAGAACCAGAAAGACAGAATGTCCTGGTCACAAGAGCCAAAGAGAGCCACAAAATATATACAGAAAGGAAAATGTTGGCCAATTTTCCATTATCTATGCTACTGGAGAAATATAATATCTGAAACCATGAATGTGACCAGGTGAATATTCTAAATTCCAGGCCTCTTGGAAAAAGATGATTTTAAAACTTACATTTAAAGCCAAAGCATCAGGATGTATGCCTTTATAAATATGTCCAGAAGAAATGCCCTGTCTCTGAAGACCACATTCCAGATTGTTCACTGCATCTGAAGAAGCGGGCCTTGTTACCTATAAAAGTCCTAAGTCCCCAAGAAGCACTTCATCTAGACTCTTACAAGCCCAGCTAACTGGTCCAAAGTCATGCATTGCTTACCAGTTCCTGAAGCAGGTAAAGAAATTGTAGATTTTTACGGTGGAGAGAGGAGTACTGGACAATCAGCCAATCAGTCAACTAGAGAATATTCCCAGAAACAGTGGTGTAGGCACAGGCAAGAGGGTCTATGATTCTCTGTCAATAAAAGACAGGAGAGGAGGGTGAGGGGAAGATAGTGGCAGAGCAGGAAGGCCCTAGGCTCACCTCATCCTATGACTACAACTAGATTAACTATCAAATCATCCTAAATCCCCCAGAAATCGATCTGAAGATTAGCAGAAAAAATTCCACAACTAAAGGTAGAGAAGAGGTTACACTGAAGAAGGCAGGAAGTGTGGAGACACGGCTTGGGAGATAAATGGATTTTGGCCACTGTGGTGGGGAGGGAGCCACTGTCAAGAGTAGGGTGAGAGACATACTAGCACACAGGGGAGCTCATTGGCAAAACAAATTCCCATAGCAGGTGGCTTGGAAAGCAAGAGGGCCTGAATTTCTTGAGTTCTTGCAACCAGTGGAGCTTAAAGCCTGGAGTTGTAAAGGTCAGTAGGCTTGGCTGGGATACAGCCTGGAGGCATTGTGCTGCTCTTGGACAGAAGGCAGACAAACAACCCACAACACACAGCATGGATACAGTGATCTGAAGAGCACGTGGGGCACACAGTGGGGAGATTAACTGTTCATCTCGGAGCATGTCCCAGAGAGAGAGCATTCACGGAGAGGCCGCTCCAGGAATAAAGGAACTGGCCAGTGCCATTTCCCTCCCTGGCCCCTAAGCATAACCACAGGGCTACCTGTGGGAACCAGCACAGCACAGACATTCACTACCTAACTTGCTTACACCAAGACTCCACCATGCCCCCCCACCCTGTGGACCTACCCTTCCTAATCACACTTGCCTGTCGCAGTACAGCAGGCCCCCTCCCCTAAAAGACTGGTCCAAACCCCTGCCAAAACCACATATCCCTACCTGGGAGTTTTGCAAGGCCTTGGTTCTGGTGGTGACAGTGACAGACTTAATTTCACAAGTAAACCAGAGCATACCTAGTTGAAACATGCTACATTCAGGCCAGGCACCAAACACTGCAGACGACTAGCCTGAAGGATAAAACAGCCAAGACACAACAGCAGAGCACATACAGCACATAGTGGAGACACTCCCAGAAGTGCCAGGCTCTGGAGAATAGGGGACACTACACTGCAGGGCACTACAGGACCTCTTCTTCATAAGGCCATTACCCTCAGGAATATGAGAGATAGCTGACTTTCATTACACATAAAAACAGGCACAGAGACTTAGACAAGATGAGAAGACAGAGGAATTTGTCCCAAATGAAAGAACAGGACAAGGCCACAGCCAGAGATTCAAGTGAAGCAGATATAAGTAACATGCTTGATAGAGAATTTAAAGCAATGATCATAAGGATACTCACTAGACTTGAGAAAACAGTGGAGGACATCAGTGAGACCATTAACATAGAGATAAGGAGTAACAGCAGAGATAAAGGGCTAAATAAGTGAAATGAGAAACATGCCTAATGGAATGAACAGCAGGGTGGAAGAAGCAGAGGAACAAATCAGTGACCTAGAAGGCAAAGTCATGGAAAGTTATCAAGCTGAACAAAAGAGAATAAAAAGAATTATGCAAAATGGAATAGACTTAGGGAACCCAGTGACTTCATCAAACATAGTAACATTCATATCATAGGAGTACCAGAAGGAGAAGAGAGAGAAAAGTCAGCAGACATTTTTTTTTTTGAAGAAATAATAGCTGAAAACTTCCTCATCCAGAGGTTCAGGGAACTCCCATCAAAATCAACAAAAGCAGAGGTGCCTGGGTGGCTCAGTCGGTTAAGCATCTGACTTCAGCTCAGGTCATGATCTCATGGTTCATGAGTTTGAGCCCAGTATCAGGCTCTGTGCTGACAGCTCAGAGCCTGGAGCTTTGGATTCTGTGTCTCCAACTCTCTCTGCCCCTCCCCCGCTCACACTCTGTGTCTCTCTCTCTCTCTCTCTCTTAAAAATAAATAAACATTAAAAAAATTTTTTTAATCAACAAAAGCAGATCCACACCAAGACATACTGCAATTCAAATGACAAAATAGAGTGATGAAGAAAAAATATTAAAAGCAGCAAGATAAAAGATGACAGTTATGTACAAAGGAAATCCTGTCAGGCTAGCAGATTTTTTTCAGCAGAAACTTTGCAAGCCAGAAAGGAGCAGCATGATATATTCAAAGTGCTAAATGGAAAGAGCCCACAGCCAAGAACACTTTATCCAACAAGGCCATCATTCAGAATAGAAGGAGAGATAAAGAGTTTCACAGACAAAAACTAAAGGAGATCATGATGACTAAACCAACCCTGCAAGAAATGTTAAAGGGGACACTTTGAGTGGAAAGGAGAGACCAAAAGTGACAGTATAAAGGTAGGAAACACAGAATCAGTGAAAATAAATATTTCTGTAAAATATCAGTCAAGGGACTCACAAAATAAAAGGATGTAAAATATTACACCATATACCCAAAGGTGGGGAGGAATAAAGAATGGGTTCAAACTTGAATGACCATCAACTTAATATACACTGCTATATGCAGAAGAGGTTATATACAAATCTAATGGTGAACACAAATCAAAAAATCAGTAATATATATCCAAAAAATAAAGACAAAGGAATCCAAGTATACCACTAAAGAAAACTTTTTAACACATGAAAAAGAGTAAGACAAGAAAGGATCAGACAAAATCTTCAGAAACAACCACAAAACAAATAATTAAAAGGCAATAAATACATATCAATAATTACCTAGACTCCAAATGGACAAAACACTCAAAAGACACAGTGTGACAGAATGGATTAAAAACAAGACCCATCTGTATGCCACCTACAAGATACTCATTTTAAACCTGAAGACACCTGCAGATTGAAAGTGAGGGAATGGAGAAACATCTCTCATGCAAATGGATGTCAAAAGAAAGCCAGAATAGCAATACTTATACTGGACAAAATACACTTTAAAACAAAGACTGTGGGGCGCCTGGGTGGCTCAGTCGGTTGAGCGTCCGACTTCGGCTCAGGTCACGATCTCGCGGTCTGTGGGTTCGAGCCCCGCGTCGGGCTCTGTGCTGACAGCTCAGAGCCTGGAGCCTGCTTCCGATTCTGTGTCTCCCTCTCTCTCTGCCCCTCCCCTGCTCATGCTCTGTCTCTCTCTGTCTCAAAAATAAATAAAAACATTAAAAAATTAAAAAAAAAAAAAAACAAAGACTGTAACAAGAGACAAAGGACACTATATAATTATAAAAGGGACAATTTAACAACAAGATTACAATGTAACAACTGTAAATATTTATGCACCCAACATGAAAGCACCCACATACATAAAATAGTTAATAACAAATATAAAGGAACTGATTGATAATAGTACAATATTAGTAGGGGACCTTAACACCCCACTTCACCAATGGACAGATCATCTAAACAGAAAATCCACAAGGAAACAATGGCTTTGAATGACACACTGGAACAGATGGATTTAACAGATATATTCAGAACATTCCATCCTTGAGGTGCCTGAGTGGCTCAATCAGTTAAGTGTCCAACTTTATCTCAAGGCATGATCTTGCAGTTCATGAGTTTGAGCTCCCACATCAGGCTCTATGCTAACAGCTCAGAGCCTGGAGCCTGGTTTGGATTCTGTGTCTCCCTCTCTCCCTGTCCTCCTCTTCTCACACTCTCTCTTTCTCAAAAATAAATAAGCATTAAAAAATTTTTTTAAAAAGAACATTCCATCCTAAGACAGCAGAATACACATTCTATTCAAGTGCACATGGAACATTCTCCAGAATATATCACATACTAGCCCATAAGCCTCAACAAATTCAAAAAGATCAAAGTCTTACCATGAATTTTTTAAGTTTATTCATTTGGGGGTGGGGGGAGAGAGAGGGAGAGAGAGAATTCCAAGCAGGCTCTGTGCTGATAGCCCAATGTGGGCTCTGTCTCATGAACCATGAGATCATGACCTGAGCCAAAATCAAGAGTTGGAAGCTTATCCAACTGAGCATTTGGTTAAATGCCTTCCATTTCTATACACCAACAATTAAACAGCAGAAAGATTAAGAAAACATTATCCCATTTACAATTGCACCCAAAACAGTAAGATAACTAGGAATAAACCTAACCAAAGAGGCAAAAGACCTTCCTCTGAAAACTATAAAACACTCATGAAAGAAATTGAAGAAACATAAAGAAATGGAAAGAAATTCCATGCTTATCAATTGGAAGGACAAATATTATTAAAATGTCTATACTGTCGAAAGCACTATACACATTTAATGCAATCTCTATCAAAATAGCAATAGCAGTTTTCACAGAACTAGAACAAACAATCCTAAAATTTGTATGGAAGCACAAAAGACCCTGGATAGCCAAAGCAACCTTGAAAAAGAATACAAAGCTGGAGGCATCACAATTTCAGAGTCAAGTTATATTACAAAGCTCTATTAATCAAAACAGTATGATACTGGCACAAAAACAGACACACTGACCAATGGAACAATAGAGAAATAGACCCACCATTACATGGTCAATTAATCTTCAACAAAGCAGGAAAGACTATCCAATGGCAAAAAGGAAGTATCTTCAATAAATGGTGTCAGAAAAACTGGACAGCAACATGCAGAAGAATGAAACTGTACCAATTTCTTACACCATAAAAAAATAAATTCAAAATGGATTAAAGACCTAAACGTGATACCTGAAACCATAAAAATCTTAGAAAAGAGCACAGATGGTAATTTGTCTGACACTGGTCATAGCAACTTTTTTTTCTAGATAGGTGGCCCGAGGCAAGGGAAATAAAAGTAAAAATAAGCTATTGGGACTGCATCAAAATACAAAGCGTCTGCACAGTGAAGGAAAAACTCAACAAAACTAAAAAGAAACTTCTGAATGGGAGAAGATATTTGCAAATGATATATCTGATAAAGGGTAGTATCCAAAATACACAAATACTTACAAAACTCAATACCCCAAACCCAAATAATCCAACTTAAAAATGGGCAGAAGATGTGAATAGACTTTTCCCCAAAGAAGACATCCAGATGGCTAATAGACATACGAAAAGATGCTCATCATCACCTATCATTAGGGACAGGCAAATCAAAACTACAATGATGTATCACCTCACTCCTGTCAGAATGGCTGAAATAAAAAACACAAGAAACAACATGTGCTAGCAAGCATGTGGAAAAAAAGGAACCCTCCTGCACTGTTGGTAGGAAAGCAAACTGGTACAGCCACTATAGAAAACAGAATGGAGTTTCCTCAAAAAGGCAAAAATAGAACTATCCTATAATCCAATAATCATACTCCTAGGTATTTACCCAAAGAATACAAATACACTAAATGAAAGGGATACATGCACCCCTATGCATATAGCAGAATTATTTACAATAACCAAGATATGGAAGCAGCCCAGTGTCCATTGATTGGTGAGTGGATAAAGAAGATGTGGCATGCTGGGGCACCTGGGTGACTCAGTCAGTTGAGTGTACGACTTTGGCTCAGGTCATGATCTCGCAGTCCATGAGTTTGAGCCCCACGTCAGGCTATGTGCTGACAGCTCAGAGCCTGGAGCCTGCTTCAGATTCTTTGTCTCCCTCTCTCTCTGTCCCTCCCCAACTCATGTTCGCTTGCTCTCTCACTCTCTCTCTGTCAAAAATAAACATTAATTTAAAAAAAAAAAAAGAAGATGTAGCCTGCATACACACACACACACACACACACACACACACACACACACACACACAGGAATATTATTCAACCATAAAAAAGAATGAAATCTTGCCATTTGCATCGACATGGATGAAGCTAAACAATATACTACTAAGTGAAATAAGTCAGTCAGAGCAAGACAAATACCACATGATTTCACTCATATGTGAGATTTAAGAAACAAAATGGGAAAAATCAAGAGAGTGAGACAGAGAGAAAGCATGACACAGACTCTTAATTATAGAGAACATTCTGATGGTTACCAGAGAGGAAGGAGTAGAGAGATGAGTGAAACAGGTGATAGGGATTAAGGAGAGCACTTGTGATAAAAATAAAAACTTCAAAACTAAAAAAAGAAAGAAAAGACAGGACAGAGACCTCTATCTCAGGCTGGGCAAGAGATCATGCAATTGTGGGATCAGAGGTCACATTTGTATGACAGAAATACCATTCTCAGAGTTCAGTGGAGACGGGGGAAGGAGGAGATCTGAATGATGCAGGGCATGCTGTCATTATGGTCTCTCTCTGCAAGCAGATAAAATCCTTCTGCAGAGACAACACCCCCCAAGCTTCCCAGAAAGACATCTATCAACCTTTAGAAAGACAAATCTAGAGCAGAGAACCCCAAACCTGATTTTTTTTCCTGTTGCCCCAAGAGCTTTCCCAGGAGGACTCCAGGCCCCTAGTCTTCAGTGGAATAAGATTCCTTTCTTTTCAGATTCTAGAATTCTTAGCCAGCCGACATTGACTTATATGTTTCTGACAAATGCAGTTAACCTCCCAGCTGACTGCATTCAGAAAATCAGAATATGCCCCTCTTTGCGGGGCTTCTGCTTAACACTTCCCATAAAAGGAAGAGAGTTAGGGGCCCACACAGCAGAAGGTATCCTAACACCTGCTGCTGTGGGGAGTGGGTAACTCAGGAGGAAGTCTTAGGGGTTGGGTCGTGCCACCCACCTGCGGGTACCTGTAGGAAAGGTCGCCACCATCTGGCTCTTCACAACCCTGGGCTGGGGTACCTCCCTGAACAGGACCTCTGTTAGCCATGCCCCCTGGGTTGTGGCTTACTACTGGCATGGCTTGTTTAACTCAAAAGGCAAAATTACAAGTGTCAGAGACTGGAGTTAAAACATACAATACCTTGCATCAGACCTAGAAGAAATGGCAGTGGTAATACCTTTCCAACAAGTGAGGCGTGCAGCTGCAGGGGAGAGCAAAGCCCTGGAGAGACTGAACTGTGGATCCCATAAACATCCCAGGGTGAGATTCTTGAAAAAATTACAAGACTTACTTATCCAAAGGGACCCAAGGAGGCAGCTACAGAAGTATCTGGAGTGAGAAGGACGGTGGCCTCTAGATTTCCCAGGTGTTGGCAGGTTTCTCATTCTTCCTGTCCTTGCCAAACTACTTATTGGTTGTATAAAGATAAATCCAAATCAATGAACAACATAAAAGAACAAGAAGTGATAAAATTTTAAATTGAGAGTAAAGAAATAATCAACAGGAATAAAATACAATCTTCCAGTAAGATTAAACTATCAACACACATAAACATGAGACTTCTTTAAAAATAACATTTATTTCATATTTAGCAAAACTGATGTATTACTGGCAGAGACAGGGGTGGTCACCAAACAGTTCTTGCATTTCCCAGAATCCTTCAGAACTATATTTGAGCCCACACGACTAATTCCAACCAGTAGATGCTGAGGGGTGATAACAGGCATCGTTTTCAGTAGGACTATCTGAGAGGTTCTGGAAACCATGTGTGAAGATATTTCACAAAATGAAGGGAATCCAGATCACTAAATCGAACACGGAGGTCCCTGGAGGTTTACCCAACCCCCATCAGACTCCCTATGAGTGAAAATCAAACCTTTGTTGGATTAAGCCACTGAGTTTTGTAGGTTTGTTACTACAGCATATCTTGACTAATCTTGACTAATACAAGTGCTTATAATTTGCTCATTTAACCCTCCATATAATCTTATAGGCAACACCATTATCCCCATTAAGTGGGGAGAGGCAGAGAAAAGTGTAGTAACTTTTCTCAGGTCTCATATTTGTTAAGTGGCAGACCTGGGATTCAAACACAGGCAGCCTTTGTTCTTAACTACTATGCCAGGCTGGCTCTCACCAACAGAGGTATCTCAAAGGAAAATTCAAGAACTTGATGGCCACGGACCTTCTTCTACAGAAGATTTGAGGATGCTGAATCAGAGTAGGGGAGTAAGGAGGCAGGGCAGCCCTAGAAAGGTAAACTAAGGTAATCCCTTCTTCCCATCCCCATGGGATAAACCTGCCAATCCCTGTGTGACAAAGAAAAGGGAGCATAGACCCATGGAGACCAATTCTAAACACCAGCCTTTCAAATCAGGCCTTCTCTTTTTTGGTGCCCAGAAAGACCCTCACGCACAGGAGTCAGGAAACCTGAATTCTAGTTCCGAGTCTACAGTAAAATGTTGTACAATTTGAGCAGTTGCCTAACATCTTTCTGGGCCTCGGTTGCTACATCTGAAATTTAGGAATGATGATTTCCATCTCACCAGGTTGCGGAAAGTTCAGACCAAACAATACATGTCATGATGCTTTGGGAAGCTGTAAAATGCTTTGCAAATGTAAATAATCACTTTTATTAGTCCATCAGAACCAAGGAGACAGGAAGTCCCTCTGACATCATGTCCCACATTTCATTGGAGAAATCTGAAGTCTTAGCAAGTTGCCCAAGAATAAAAAAGAATTGCTGGAGTTATGGATGTTACCTAATAAATATAATAATAATGATAGTAACAAAGGGGCAGTGAGAGAACCAGGCACTAGGACCTCAGACCTTTAGCTACCTAGACATTACTTTTCTCACGGTTATGATCTGAAAGCTTCCAATTGCTTTCTTTCTGTGGGAGACTGCAGCTCTGAGGCTCTGAACCAGGCACACCTAAGTTCAGATCTGAGCCTGTAGCAGTCCCTGGGTCTCCTTTTTCTCATTACCTCTTCAGTGCTGCTGGAACTAGGATGTCCCATCATATGCAACTGCCATTTCTGTAGGTCAAAAATGAATAGATGCCACAGTTTCATAGTAGAATATGGTGCTGCATGTCAGGAACTTCCAGTGCCTCTCCCCATCCTTGGGCCTGACCCTGGTGCTTGGACCACCTTCATACATCCCACACCTCTTCCCTTAGAGTGAACATTTCCCATGAAGTTCCTTGGTCTTTATGCAAAGAGACTCCTCCTGGCTCTTCTTCAAGCATGCTTACACACCACACAGCCAGGCACTCAGACCAAACACCTTTCCAACCCCCTTTTATTTTCCTGCATCCACACACAGCCGAGTAAAGAAGGCAGAGCAGGGAGCAATCCTGTGTTGTGGAAAGGGACAGCAAGTCAGGAAACCAGGGGCTGGCCTTTGCCTTGCTGTGTGGCCTGAGGCAACTTCATCTCCTTCTCTGGCCTTCAGGGTCCTCATCACCAGGAGACAAGGTTATGCGATGAGATCAGCAGCCCCTACTCCTCACTGTGCAGCAGAATTACTTGAGAAGCTTTTATAAAATGCAGGCGCTCAGACCCCCTCCAGTGGTTCATTTTTCATAGGTCTGATAACAGTATCTTTTAAACCCTCACCAGGTGATCACAGTGTGTCGCCAGGTTGAAAACCACTTGACTGGATGATCCAAAGGCCCCATGACTCTCACATTTACTAAATCTCTGAAGAAGTGTGTGAATCTGCTCGAGGTTCCAGGACTGGGAAAGCACAAAGGGACAGGCACTCCTAGAAATGGGTCCAAGGCCTCATTAGACTTTGGAGTAGGTCTGCTTGAGCTCCAGTTTCCCGCCCCCTGCCGTTAGAAGGATGTCTGGGCTCCATCAGGGCCCAGCTGGAAGGCCATTTCGTTTGGAGAAAGATTTCCTCTCACTGCCTCTCAGAGGCCTCCTTCGCTGATCCAGAGAACTGAGGCTTTTCATTTTAATTAGTAAATTCTTGTCGCTGCCGCTGGAAATGAGCCTCTGTTCTCATTTCCTTTACAGACTCTGTCAACTGAGATGGTGAGGGAGGCGGTGGGAAGGTGACTTGGGAGCTGTTATCTGATGCAATTTCTGTGCTGGTGGGGGGCTCAGAAGATGCGAGTGTGGCTGAGACGGCAGAGGAACCAATCATACACTTAAGGAAATGGCTTCCTGGCTTTGGGACACAGTGACTTGGGTTAGCGTCTGTCTGTGGATCTGTACACATTTGTGTTCTGGGGCCGAATGAGTGTTATTAGAGCCACCCTGGCTCCAGGGCCTCAGTGGATGGCTATGTCACATCTTGAGCTAAGAGAACCTTATTAGGAGAAACACACACACGTTTCCAAAATACCTGTGGATGGAGAGAAATGGAAGGAGGCATCTGTCTAATGCATATTTTATAAGCCCGTGAACTCTCCAAGCTAGCAAGAGTGCTCATTGGTCATCTAGTTAGTAGCTGACATGGGAGAGAGGCAGACTTCCTGAGGTACCAGAGATCACAGGAAACCCTGTCCTGGGGGTTCAGCAAGAGGGAGAGGCTGTCCGTGTGAACTCATTTCCAAAGTCGCCATCTTGTTTTCAGTCAGCCCTAGCATCTCTTATGGGTTTCTCTAGTTGATCGTCTTCTGCAAAACTGAGGGAAATCTTGATCCAGATGAGGAGTACAAAAAGGTAGAGGTAATTAGGAGAAATGTCCTTATACAATTAGCCAGATCAGTGAAAGGAGGACAAGGAAGGATTATCTGCAGATGCCTTAGAGTTCATTGACTCAAATTTCACTGAGGGAAAGGAAGGTGAGGTGGCCACAGACCAGGGTCTACAGTGTGCCCTCCCCATGGCCCTTCTCCACAATACCCCTAAACCCTGTGATGCAGCCACCCTGAGCTCGATTCACCTCCCACGCACACCATCCTGGCACCAAGGCTCTCCCCCACCCTGCCCTGGCTCTCCGCCCAAATACTATGCTTCCAGGGCCTGCCCTAGTCTTCCCCTTCTTTCCTCAGGTGCCCTGTCACCTGGCTAAGTAGGACAGCATTTCAAGGCTCAGACCACTCACTCTTTCAGTATTTACTGAACATCCATATATGACCAAGGAAACCATTAGGATGGTCCCATCTTCATGGTGTGAGGGAGGCAGATACACATTGGTTACACAAATGCATATACAGCCATCTCAGGGAGAAGTGCTTGGCAGGGGAGCTCCATGGGGCTAGGAGTATATATGAGGAAGATCTGGTGAGGTGGGGACAAGCCTGGAAAGTCTTCCCTGGGGAAGTATGATGGAGCTGGGACCTCAGTAACTGGAGACAGATAGGAATAGATGGGGAGAAGCCACTTGGAGGGTACAGAGGGAATTTTTCCAGGAAGTCCTCTGCTCTTCCCTGTACCAGGCATTATGTAAAGTGACCATATGTCTTGGTGTGCCTAGGACAGTCCCAGTCCATGCTTGTCCAGGGGTTAGCACTTGTTCCAAAGGTATCTGAATTTGGACTATGACAAATTGTATGATCACCCTATAAGTGATGCTCTTGTCACACTTCATCACAGACTCCATGTCACTGCCTGCCTGTCACACAAAGGCACACATGCACACAGACACCCACCACCATGTGTATGATGTCCTGCACATACACATATGGTCACTGTTTGGCAGATGTATTTTGATTAAGTAAACAAATCATGCAGAGATAAGGCTTCTAAAAATTCCCAGACCTCTGGTGTCCTCCACCTCACCTCAGCTGTCTTTTTCTCATGCTTCTGCAAGGCTCCAAAGCATATTTGGTGCACATTTTGAGTTTGTCCAGAGGCCAAGGGATCTGAAATATATTTTTTCCATGGCCTGACTTGGCCTCAGACATTGACAAAAGCGTCATCTCATTAGAGGCTATTTGAATAGAAATTATAGGCTTGTTCTCTGAGTGTGGACTTGAGAGTACTTCATAAGACAATTACCGCTAAATATCTGAAGAGAAACACCCTCATTGGTTTCTAAAAGCCCATCTCAGGTCAAACCAACCTAAATTCCTCTCAATACAATTAGAACTTCAATAAGAAGGAGAGAAACAAGCTTCCAGGAACATCAGGACCTCGAAGGGACAATAAACAGCACTGTTGGAGGACTGGGAGGGGGACAGGGAAGGGTAGAATATTCTGGAAGGCAGCATAAAGCATGTGGAGCACAAATCCACCCACGTTTTGACCAAGAATCATCAGCTGGTCTACAGAGAAGAGTAAACATGGATGAACAGATCACTGGGCTCCTCAAATTCACTCACCCACTTCTCTGCCCTTTCTGGTTCCACAAAGGACCAAGAAAAGGTATGTGCTCCAGCCCAGCGTGAGCTGCCAGGCCTTCACAAAAGCAGTTCCTCCTGCTCCAAATGCTCTTTTCTTCTTTCTGCACCTCTTTCTCTCCTATACCTCTATGAGGTCTTCCATTTCCCCCAGCTCCCTATAGCCATTTCTTTCTGCAAGCCCTGGCACTATCTTCAGGAATCATGCAAGAAACCCAAATGTGGCCAGGGGAAGACCAGAGGGAGGGACAGTACTTGTGAGGGCAGGCTGCACTGCCTGCCTCCAGGGGGAGCCATTCACATGGTGGTTTATGTAAATGGCACCCGCCAGAGTTCAGGCATCCCAATTTGCTCTATTAGCCTACTGCCGAAGCTCTACAGCTCTTTTTTTTTCCCTCTCTCCCTCCCTTGCCTCCTCCCTCACCTCCCAGAACCTTAAAGACAAGACAGAAATCCAATCTTCCTAATATCCGTGCTTCTAGCCCTTAGCACAGTTAGCAAAAAATTAAAACATCAAAAGAATGAATACATTTAAAAACAAGAATGAGAAGAGTTGATAAACCAAGTTCTTGGTTCTACCTAAAGGAGGAGATAGCACAAAAATTGGAAGAAAATCCTTCAAAATTTTAAGTGCCATTTGGAAATGTTCTTTTACTTGTTTCATGGAAAAACAAAAGGTGGACAGAACATGTCAATGCTGGAGTCTCACCTATATATTCACTTTAAGCACACCTTCCCGTTGAAATATTAGGGAAAAGCAATGTAACTCATGTGGACAGAACCTTCTTTAAAACAATTCCTTTCCCACAGTGTAGGTCTTTGGAAAATGAAAAGACCACACCGTTTCTCCAGGTGCCAGATCTCTGTCAGTCTATGTCCCTCATTGCCCAGTTGTCCTGCCTTGAAGGGCAGTGGAAGGGCACCTGTTCTGAATATCCTCTTATGCACCTGTCTCAAGTGAACACACCTGGACACCAGTGAAGAGTCCAGTTAGGTCTTCTCTGAATGGGCAGGAATGCTAAATCCAAGGGGGAGAGGGAATGAATCCAGGTGGAAGAGGGCTGGAGTGGAAGGTGGGGCAGGGGAGACAGAGTAGCATGCTCTTCTGACTACCCTGCTGTCAGATCATATAGAGACCCCTTCACACTCCAACCCCAGCATCTCCACAGGCACCGCCAGAGAAACAGATAAGTCCAGAGAGCACAATTTAAAGACAACTAACCAGAACAATCCTCCAGCTCTGACATTGTGGGTTTAACGCAGAAAAATATTCAGCTAAAATCACTGGCATGGTTAGGCAGTGGCTTAGCAATACCTTTTTATGAAATAAAATACTGTCTCTCGAAAGTGCAAAATAGCTTTCTGCTTTGGAATTATGATTCATCCTTAAGGTGGGCTGATCTTTAAATCTTACAATGGCTCTCATCCCAAAACTGGTTCTACAAACACAGTCTTTCTGACCAGACTGCTCCCCCACCTTCACCCCAATGAGTAGAGAATACTCTAATGAGAAGGTAAGAAGATACTCTGGTCCTACTAAGTCCCTTCCTCACCGTGTTCAAGATCATATGGCCCTGTTGCCTGTGAACAAATCTATCATGACTGAGATCAATGTTGCCGGCCATGAGAAAGACCACCCAGGATGTCCACCCATATCTAAGGCCTCTCTGTGCCAATGAAGCTCAAAGAAATGGACCTGTGTGTTCTATGACCTTCTCTGTTTCCTGACCAGAAACCGATCCCTGATCCTGGGCCCCAGAATGACTCCTGATGTAGCCCAGACCCCTGCCCCAAACTGATTCCTGATTCTAATAAAAGACTGACTCCCCTTCTCCCCAGCCACTCCTAAATGTATTCCCTTGGTCACATGAATCAGAGTGAAGTGAAGACAAAGACAATGTGTGACTCAGCTATACCTCCTGAATACCAGAACAAGAGCTGGCTCCAAATAGGTGCTAAATACATGCTAGCCAAATACATGAAGGAAAAATTCAATGAATAAATGAGTGAATGAGTTAAGTGGGTTCAGGTTTATGGCTCAGGTTGATTTTTCAAAGACATGGGGCCAAGGAGAGGGGTTTGCTTTCAAAGTCTCCATCTCTCATGTCCACTCTGGAAAGCTCCAAGCTCTTCTCCATGTGACTTATTAATAGTCTTGTCCCTAGGCTTAACTATGCAGTGGGCAGTTCGTCCTGAGCTAAATGGCAGGCAATTGAAAACTAATGAGCTGAGAAATGCTCCCATCATCTGAGCCCACTGATGCCCACAGCTGAGCTCATCACACCTCTGGTTTTCCAGGGAGGGTCCCCAGAAGTCCCTGGGGTAGAAGGCACTGGTACAAACATAAGGGATCCTGGTCTGGGAGGAAGACCAGAGCTTTGCTCTCAACTTTGCCACGGATCCAACTGTGCTGCTGTCATTGTCCCAGCAGAAAGAGATGAGCTGTACTGCGTTTCTAGCTGCAATGCACAATTATCCATGTAGTTTTCAAAAATACACATTCATGGGTCCCACCCCAGAACTACCAATGCAGAACTTCCGGATAAGGAACCTAGAATCTGGGCTTTTAGCATGCACTCAATAAATGATTGCAACCAGCGTAATTATTCTCAGAGCTTAAGCTCCAGTTCAGAAGTAGCAAAACTATTTATTTGCACATATGTACCAACGGCAGGCCTAGACGGACTCCAGAAGGTGATCTCAGTATTTAGTGTAACTTCATTGCTTGCTTCCCTCTTTCTTGCTCCCCAGCATTAGCAAAATATAATCGGCAAGCTAAATCCAGCCCCTTGCTTATTGTTGTAGATAATGTCTTACTGGAACACAGCCATGCCTTGTCATTTACATATCGCCTATGGCTGCTCTCACACTACATGGCAAAGTTGAGCAGTTGCAACAGACACTGTGTGACCCACAAAGCCTAAAGCATTTACTGTCTGGCCCTTTACAAAAGAAGTGCGCCAAACGCTGCTGTAATTTGCAGGTGCTTCTGGTGGGTGACTAGGATGAGGTGTCGGACACTGGCCCACCGTGTTCACTAGAGAAGAGCACGTTATTTCTGACCACTGCACAAGGAGAAAGCAGGAGAGTGCCAAGCTGCAGGAGCCCGGAGGCTGACTTGCATGGGGAGCACCTTGGTATGTAGGCTGTCACTGCCAAGTGGGAGTGGAGGGCACCTCCAAGATGGGAACTGGGGGCTAAAGGTGAGCGCGAGGCCCACCTGAGAACCAAGCTCTGGGTCTCCTCAGCTTGAGTCCTGGAGAGGTGAGTGTGGACAGTGTGCACAGAACTGAGTTTAGCTCCTTGGTTTTAAATTCCCATAGCCATGCTCTTCGGTTCAAGGCTTGCCTGATAGATGAAAGAAAGTGTGGGAGAGAGGAAAAAGGGAAGCAGTCTGGGGGCAGCTCTTCAAGGCTCTAAATTCTCCAAAACACAAAAAATAAGCAGGCAAAATAACTGAACTCAGAACAGCATGGGACCCACAGGATTTCCGAGGGGAAAGAGGCCAGCCAGGCCAACTGTTGCCCCAGCCACCTGCCTTATCAGGAACTCTCTGGAGCCCAGGAAAGCAGGTCTGAAGTAGACAGGGGCCAGCAGGGTCCACTCAGAGCACAAGGGTCCCCGGGCCCCATGGATACCAGAGCACCTGGCTGGGCATGCACGAGCCCAAGACTACTCCTACTGTAAGGCTTCTCCAATGAAGCTGCCCATGCCAGGTCTGCCTTCCACTGTCCTTCTATGCCCACCCAGGCACACCATCCCAGAAGTTGGGAAACACACTGCTGTCAGTACTGGGAGTGTAGGCAGATTTGAGTTATTTAAAAATGACTTGAAACACACACATCAATCAATGTAATCTGTTCAGCTGGCAAATGGAACAAGGCCTTGGGGAAATTCCAGATCAAACAGATCCACCAGGAGCTAAACAGAGAGTTGTATCTAGAAATAGCTGCTCGCACAAGAAAGGCTGGGAAACGTGGCCTCCCACCAGGTCCCTCAGACATGAAAACAATTCTCTGCAATTCTGCCCTAGTCCCAGGGAAAACTGTGACTTCATCATGATGTCAGTGTCAAGACCTATGTTCATTTGTTTGTGCATATGTGCCAATGGTGGGCGTAGATAGAACTCCAGAATGTGATCTGAATGCTTAGTGCACCTTCATTTCTTGCCTACTTCTCCCCTGCTCTCAAGCATCAGAAGTGGGTTTATCCCCAGTTTCCATGAGATCTGACACCCATTCTGACTGCGAGTATCAGCCTATCCCTTGCCCCTCAAGCCACCCTCACTGAGGGACCCACCTGGCTTTTGCAGGTGTCCATTGTCACATTAATCCACTGCAAGAGGCTGGGGCAATGGTCGATGAAGACTAGACTCCTCAAAGCAAGATAGGAATGGATTCTCCTAATTATGTCCCTTTCCTGTCTCACTTCCCCATTTCCCCATAAGCCTTCTGGGGCCACTGCAATCAACCACTGCACCCATCCCTTGTCTGAGTCTACTCCCATGGAAGTCCAGCTGAGAGTGTGGGACCCTGTCCTCCTTCCACTCCTGGCCCCTAGTAAAGACCACCAAAATGAACCTGCTGGCACCATCCGCTTTTAGGGCTTGGGGAAGAATCCAGGCTGTGGCCATCTTTGGTACTCTGGCCAGAGTGAGAGGCAACGACTCAGACTACAGCCCAAGCCCATGCCCCAGTCTCTCTGTGGTGGTGCTGGGATATCGGTGCACCCCCCAGCATCTTGCAGATAATCTCTGAGCCTCTCCTGTGTAATGCATTTACAGCAGCTACTGAGCCATCTTCCTCCCATTTAGTTCTTGGTAGGTGGCATTGATGCTGGCTTTTCTCTTCCTAGTTGAGTTGATGCTTCTCAACAGGGAGTGCTATTTTCATAAATTCGTGTTTTGGGATCACCCACAGTTCCGGGCTCCACTTTTAACATGTCAGTAACAGCCAATCCCCCTGAGGAGCACAGTGACCCAGTCACAGGCACCGCAGCCCACACTGCTCCCCCTCCAAACAGGCCAAGAGAGCAGAGAACTTTGTCCCTCACTCTCCTCCATGACTCAGGACATGAGCATCTCCTCCTGCTCCAGCTGATGCTCCTGTGGCTGTACTCTAAAAGTTTCCCTGTAGAATTAAAGCCTTGCTGCTACTCACACCTTGAGGCACACATATTCCTTCACAAGGAATATCTCTTAGGCAGCAGTGTTGGGGATACAGAAAAGAGTTTGGCGAGGCAAATGTCCCTGGGATCACATGATCTGATGGGGGAGGCATCCCAACACACTGTGTGCTGGGCTCAGCACTCAGAGGGACAGGGTGGTTGAGAGCAGACTCAGGCCAGACTTCCTGAGTTCAAAGCCAGGCTCTGCCCCTTAAAAGCTTTGTGACCCTGGGCAAGGTACTTAACCTTTAGGAGCCTCAGCACTTTAATCCAAATATGGGGGGTTTGTGTCAAGTGCTTAAAACAGGGCCTGGCCAATAATAATCATTAGTAAATGTCCCTCTCCTCTGAAGGAGGCCAAGCGACCAAGACAAAAAGAATGATATGAAGCAGCAACTCTGTTTATATGCAAGAAACCACATCCTCAAGAGACCAGGAAAGGGAACTGTCCATCCTGCTCAGAGGACAGTTGCTAAAGTTAGCAACTACAAATAGACATCACTGAGACTCACAGACTGGTAGTAAAAATATTCAGGATGTGAGTACAAGCACCCCTGGAGTTCGCAGAAGGATTTCCAGAGGGACCAAATGCTTAGTCCATGTGCAGATGGGGGTTCAGAGCTGTGCCATGTGGAGGCTGCCCATCCTTAGACTGGAGAGACACCAGCTATCTGAGCTATGACAATGAAACTACACCAGAGCACCACATTGGAACACCAGCCAGACCCCACTCACATACCAGAGGGAGGGATCACGACCTCACCCCCTCTCAGAGCCAGCCAGCCCTCCTCTTCCTAAAGGTTCCCTTGAGCTCTGAAACCAAGGATGGAGAGTCTCAAAATTCAATGTGATAGAGGCATAAAGACTTCTTCAGGATGTTGCTTTCAATTCTTTTGGATACATACCCAAGAGGATTGCTGGATCATACGATGCTTCTAAATTTTTTTGAGGACCTTCCATACTGTTTCCCATTGTGGCTACACCATTTTACATTCATACAAATAATGTACAACTTATCTTTATTTTTTCAATAGTAGCCATTATTTTTCAAGAAAAATGTGAGATAATATCTGATTATGATTGATTTGCATTTCCCTGATTTAATGATGTTGGGCATCTTTTCATATACCCTTTGGTCATTAGTGTATCTTCTTTAGGTGTCTATTCAAGTACTTTGCCCTTTGTAAATTGGGTTGGTTTTTTTGTGTTTTGGGGTTTGTTTGGTTGTTTTGCTGTAGAATTGTGGGAGTCCCTTATATTCTTTGGCTATTAAGCTCTTATAAGATACATGGTTTGCAAACAGTTTCTCCCATTTCATAGGTTGCCTTTTCACTCTGTTGACTGTGTCCTTTGCTATGCAGCTCTTCAGTTTTATGTAATCATACTTGTCCAATTTTGCTTTTGTTACCTGTGCTTTTGGTGTCATAGTAATGAAATTACTGCCAAGACCAATGTCCTGGAGCTTTGCCCCTATCTTTTCTTCTGGGAGTTTTACAGTTTCAAGTCTTATATGTAAGTCTTCAATCCATTTTGAGTTGGGTTTTGTGTATTGTGTAAGATAAGGGTCAAACTTCATTCTTTTGCATCCAGTTTTCCCAACAGCATTTGTTGAAGAGACTGTCCATTCCCCATTGTGCATCCTTGGCATTCTTATCAAAAACTGGTTGTCCAGGGGCACCTGGGTGGCTCAGTTGGTTAAACATCTGACATCAGCTCAGGTCATGATCTCACAGTTCATGAGTTCAGGCCCCACATCAGGCTCTATGCTGACAGCTCGGATTCTCTTTCTCTCCCCCATTCTCTCTCTTGCTCTCTCTCTCTCTCTCTGTCAAAAATAAATAAACATTTCGGATGCCTGGATGTCTCAGTTGGTTGAGTGTCCAACTTCAGCTCAGGTCATGATCTCACAGTTTGTGAGTTCGAGCCCCACATCACGCTCAGGCTCTGTGCTGACAGCTCAGAGCCTGGAGTCTGCTTCAGATTCTGTGTTTCCCTCTCCCTCTGCCCCTCCCCTGCTCATGCTCTGTCTCTCAAAAATAAATAAATGTAAGAAAAAACTTTTTAAATAAACATTAAAAAAATAATTTTAAAAAAATGGTTATCCATAGGGGGTGCCTGGGTGGCTCAGTCAGCTAAGCGTCCATCTTTGGCTCAGGTCACAATCTCACAGTTCGTGGGTTCAAGCCCCACATCAGACTCTGCGCTGACAGCTCACCTGGAGACTGCTTCAGATTCTCTATCTCTCTCTCTCTGCCCCACCTGCTCATGTTCTCTCACTCAAATACAAATAAATAAACATTTTTTAAAAATTGGTTATCCATATATGCATGGGTTTATTTCTGGGACCTCTATTCTTGTCTGTTGATCCATATGTCTGTCTTTATTCCAGTACCATGTTGATTTAATTACTGTGGTTTTGTAATATATTTTGAAATCAGGAAGTGTGATGTCTCCAGCTTTCTTCTTTCTCAAGATTATTTGGCTATTCAAGGTCCACTGTGGTTCTATATAAATTGCACGATTGTTTTCTATCTCTGCAAAAATATTCCAGTAGGATTTTGATAGGGATTGCATTGTATCTGTAGATCACTTTGAGTAGTATGGACATTTCAACAATATTACATCTTCTGATCCATGAACATGGGATGTCACTTCATTTATTTATGTCTTATTAGTACTCCCATGTTCATTGCAGCATTATTCACAATACCAAGATGTGAAAACAACCCAAATGCCCATCAGCAGATGAATGAATAAAGTACAATACATAAATATAATGGAATATTATTTGGCCATTAAAAAAAAAGAAATCCTGCCATATGAAAAAACAAGGATGAACCTAGAGGACATTATACTATGTGAAATAAGCTAGTCACAGAGGACAACTACTGCAAGTATCTACTTTTATGAAGTATCTAAAATAGACAAGGCTGGGGAAGGGGGAAATGGGGAATTGCTGTTCAGTGGGTATAAAGGTTCTGTCATTTAAGATGAATAAGTTCTACAACGATATGCTGTATAAAAATATGCATATTGTTAGCAATACTGTATTTTATACTTCAAAATTTATTAAGAGGGTAGATCTCATGTTAAGTGTTTTTACAATAAAAAAAAGGAGGGGAGAGATATTTATTCCAAAAGGATAGGAAAATGGTCAACAAGCACATGAAAAGGTGCTCAACATCGTTAGCCATCAAGGAAATACAAATCAAAACCACCGTGAGATACCACCTCACACTCACCAGGATGACTGTAATTGAAAAGACAGATAATAACAAATATTGGCAAAAATGTTAAAAAGCTAGAACCCTCATACATTGTTGATATGGATATAAAATGGTGCAGCCGCTTTGTAAAATAGTCCAACAGTTATTCAAAGAATTGAACACAGAGTAACAGGAGAACTTAGCAATTCCAGTCCTAGAAATAGATTCCCAGGAGAAATGCAAACACACATTCACATAAAAATTTGTACGTGAATGAATGTTCATAGCAACATTATTCATAATAGCTAAAGAGTAGAAACAATCCAAATGACCATCAACTGATGAATGAATAAATAAAACATGGTATATTCATAAAATGGAATATTATTCAGCAATAAAAAGTAATGACGTCCCAGTGATGCTACAATGTAGAATCACAAAGACATTATGCTAAGTGAAGGAAGTCTTTCAAAAGACCACCTATCTTATGATTCCATTCATATGAAATGTCCAGAACAGGCAAATCTGTAGAAGCACAAAGTGGATTAGTGGTTGCTAAGGGTTGGGAGAGTTGGGGGGAATGGGGGAGGTGACTTCCAAAGTGTATGGGGGTTCTCTTTGGATGACAAGGCTCTCTAACTGATTGTGACGATCAGTGCCCAGCTCTGTGAATGAGCTAAATAAATGGGGGCACCTGGGTGGCTCAGTCAGTTATGTATCCAGCTTTTGATCTCAGCTCAGGTCTTGATCTCAGGGTTGTGAGTTCAAGCCCCGCATTGGGCTCTGCACTGGGTGTGAAGCCTACCTTAAAAAAAAATTGGATTTCTGGGCTACACAAAAATGCTTACTCTATGGGGTCCAGTATCTGCATATTCAGCCAGCTCCCCACAAGATTCCAACACACTTTGAGAGCCACCATCTCAGGAATGAGGGTACTTTGTTATTTTTTGTTTTTGTGGCTTAGGCCCTGAGGGTTGACTTTTTTTAAAGTTTTATTTTACAGAAGTAGCTTCAGATTCCCTTGAAGAAGTCTGTTTATGAAACTTGCCTTCAGCCTGGCAGAAGTTATTATGGTGCTAACAGAGGGTTTTTATGATTTTAATTAGAAACAGGCAGTGGAGCCCATGTAAAACTTTCCTTTTAACTTGACAATAAACGCTCCTATTTCCCAAAGGGGAGGCCAGGAGACATGGAAAGAGCTTTCTAGAAGGTTAGAGAACCACAATTTCCTGAGCACCTACTGCGCGCCAGCAGCTTCAATATACATATATTGTTGCATTCACACCACGTGGAATGGAGATCATTGTCCTGTGTTTGGTTCAAATAAGGGTTTAATTCCAAGCCACAGAACCAGTGACCATCGCAGTTCTATTTGCTGCATAAACAACTGCCCTAAAACTTAGTGAAATAAAGCAGCCATTGTATTATGCTCGTGTACTCTGGGGTCCGGAATTAGGCAGGGCAGTGGGAGGGTGGCTTGTATGTCCTCCACGTCTGGGGCTTCAGCTGGAAAGATTCCAAGGCTGGGGGTGACTCATGGCTAGGGGCTGGTATCATCTGGAGGCTCTTTCTCGCATATCTGGCGGTTGATGCTGGCTGCTGGTAGGGAGCTAAGCTGGGAAAGTCAGCCACAACACCCACATGTGGTCCCTACGGGTGTCCTAAGCTTCCTTATGGCAATGCAGCTTCAGTTCCATATTCTTATGGGATGGTCAGGGTCCCGAGAGAAGCAGGAGGAAGCAGTATCTCCTCTTATGACCTATGCTTAGAAGCCACACAGCATCACTTCCATCCTGCTTGACTGGTCATCTAGTCACTGAGGCAATACCAAATTCAAAGAGAGGGGACACAGACCCCACCTTTCCACAAGAGGACCATCGGTAAAATTCACAAATTCTGACTTTATATCTGTGCTCCTCTGCAGATTCAGGAAAAACTGACTTTTCCTTAAGAAAAAAACACCACATCTGAGTTTTATTATGAACCATAGGCGTCAGGGAATCCTCTTGGGCCTTTTCACACCTCCCTTCTTCTGGTATTCACACCTGAAGACACTCTTGGCCCTCCCCAGCCTCTGACATTCTCCTTGGAGAGAAAAACTAGGACTCAGTGAGCTTCAAAAGATGAAATCCAGTGAGCAGACCAGAGAGCCCAACTTCTGTTGTTTTCCTCTCCTGCACCAAACTGGGAGAGGTTTTTTTTTTAATGTTTATTTTATTTTTGAGAGAGAGAGAGAACAGGTGGAGGAGGGGCAGCCAGAGGGGGAGAGATGATCCAAAGCAGGCTCTGCATTGACAGCAGAGAGCCCAACGTGGGGCTCAAACTCACAAACTGTGAGATCATGAACTGAGCTGAAGTCGGACACTCAACCGACTGAGCCACCCAGGCACCCCAAACTGGGAGAGGGATAAAGGTCTCATCCCCACCTCTGTTTCCACCCAACTTCTCCAGGGCGGAACCCTAGCTACAGAAAGTCTGCACTAGGAGACCAAGATGAGGAAGGTGATGTTGGGAATCAAGAGAGAGCACTGAATACAGAGTCAGCAGATAGACTGTCAATTCCTGCTTCCCTCAATACTAAAAGTCAATGACCATGGGTTTTTAGATAGACTACAAGGACCCAGTGTCACCCAGAAAAGGTGGCATATTTTTCAAAAGAACTCACCAAGTATAGCTGTTTAGTTGTAGCTCCAAATTTCAGGATCTTGGCCTTGCCCTGAACTAAACAGTGCAGCCATCCCTTGGGGCTAGACTCACATTTACCAAGCTTATAAGAAGCTGATGTATACACCCAGATCCACCACGAGAAGTGCAATGGCTAAATCAACGGTTATATATCCACAGAGAATCTACACTGGAGGCCAATTCATCATGAGACAGTTGTCAGGTGACTGTGGGCTCAAAGCAAGGAAGCTATGTGATCAGGATGTTGACAAGCTGGATGGAGAGGGCCTGATGGTCTACCTCTCAAGAAAGTACTTTTCTCAGGAACATACAAGATCTCTGATAGCTTAGGCAGCAATACCCTGGAGGGTTACACATCCTCAGCCAACTTAGCCTCCAGGGTTCCTTGTTTGTTAGTATTGGGACAGATCCTAGCCCCCTTCTCCTGCCCAGTTGATGACAGCTTTCTTCAGACACGACAGTATCCCCCATTGGGCTGTGCCAAAGATCTTTTCCCACTTTTGGTCTAAATGACATTACATATTTAAGGCGACCTCCCAAATAATTGTAGGGCTCCCTTGACCCTGGTAACTTATTTTTTCACACGAAGCCTCCGTGTTTCCATTGCAGACACTTGGTGGGGCTAATTCAAGAGTGAACTCACATGGCACAACACAGTATCTGGCTCACAGGAGGCACTCGGTAAACAGCAGTTGGCAATTCTATGTGATACATGAGTGATGGTATCAGATGTCCCAGCTCATCCTCAGAGAGGCTGGGCCCCAGCTGCCATGGAGGCCCCAGAAGAAAGGAGTCCCTTAGGCACACTTCTGTGGCTGCAGGAAGAGCCAGGTGTCCAGATGCACCACCACGACCTCCTCCCACCCCCAACACACCCACACACTTTATGTGACAACCTTTTCAATGTGTACACATAACCAGCAGTGTTCTTCCTTGGCCTAAGAAAACAAATTGATCAAGAGTCAATACAGGTCCTAATTACGAGCTCTGCACTGGAAGACTGATGGTGGGAGATGAAGAGGGCAGAACAGGCCCTTGATGGGTGCCTGTAATGAGGTGTCACTGGTCCCCACTGTAAGTCGTTTATAAACATGGTCGCACGTCGGCGGCTGTCAGCATCCCTGCCAGAGCTTAATGAGCTGCTCCTTCCTGCCCTGGGGTTAATGTCAGAAGCTGATCATGTTTTCTGCTGTGAGAGGCACTGCCTGATGGTTGGTGGGTTTCATCTACAAATGTCCCCATTCACTCAGGAAATGCATTATCCCAAAACTCCTGGCAGAGATACGCATTGATTTTCCCATCTGAGCCTCTCAACCTCCAGGAAGTGCTATTGCTGAATTCCCACTTGTGGCCTCTTCTCCTCACTTGGATGGATATGGGAGGGCGCCTGCCAGGTCTGGCACCGGGGTCCTGGAGTACAATGGGTAAGATGGGGGTCTTAGCATCCGACTGTTCAGGCTTACATCTTGGCATTACTATTCACGAGGATGTGACTTCTCCAAGCCAGAATTTCCTCCTTTGTAAACTGCGAAAATAGATTTTTTTTAAAAAAAGGCCTTTTCACTTGAAGCAACACTGAGTGCTGGGTTTCACCCACTGGCTCTTTTATTTATTAGCTGCAGCTAATAAATATCTACAGACTTGAGTGACCCAGGACAGGAGACCCTCCACAGACCTAACTGAAGACTCTTTCTTAACTAGTATACAGTGAGACTTCTTTTAACCAACCATATATGAACAAATGGACTCATTCCACCCAATCTAGAGGGAAAATGGCTATTCTTAATCAGCATAATCACAATGAAACTTCCTTTCCTAGCACATAAAATTTCCTGACATCCTCCCTTCAAGGAGTTCCCTGGTGAATTTCTTCCCCAGCACATCTCCCTTCGGTTGGTAAAGAAGTAAACTCAGTGCTCACTCTTCTAATCACCATGGTGGCCTTTGTCTTTCCATGAACAGCACATCCTTCATCAACAGTACTCTCTGGTAGACAGAATAATGCCCCCCATCCAAAGATGTCTAAGTCCTAACCCCCAGGATTCATGAACATGTCAGATTACCTAGCAAAGGAGAATTGTAGTTACAGATGCTAGCCAGCTGACCTGAAGATAAATAGATAGGTCTGGATGATCCAGTTGGACCCATTGTAACCATAAGCATCTTTAAAAGGGGAAGACAGAGGTAGGAGGAAAGCAGTGATGCAGCATCAATAGAGCTCAGGCAACACTGAAGATGGAAAGGGCCATGAGCCAGGAAATGAAGGTGACCTCTAGGAAGCTGAAAAAGGCAAGGAAATGGATTCTCCCTGAAGCTTCCAGAAGGACTTCTGACCTCCAGAACTGTAGGATAATGAACTGTGTCATTTTTAAGCCACCATGTTCGTGGAGACTCATCACAGCAGCCATAGGAGATGAACACCAGTACCTCCCTCACTGGGATGTGAGCATTAGGTGAGTTCTACCAGGTGGAATGCTTAGACCGATGCCTGGAACATCATCGTAAGTATTCAGTTAATATCGTTATGATTATTATAATGTCATCAACTTCTTCATTATAGAGCTCCTTGCCTTCTCCCTCTCTTTGACCATTTCTACAACTCAAATCCAGCCAAGAGAGTTAGAGGAAGGAGAAGAACTGATCTTTCCTGAACATTTCCTATGATGGGGCCTCATGCCAGGCACCTTGGCCAGCACTTGGCACATGCCCTCCCCACTGGTGAGTGTCTGGAACCACCTCCCCTGGAAAACCAGACCCCTGGAAAACCAGACCAAGTCTGGGTCCACATTATTGTAAGATCCCAGTTGCAAATCATCACCACTTGGGGCGTCTGAACAAGTGTCCTCAGCTATGATCACCCATTCTCCAAACACAAGCACGAGGCACTGTTCTGCTTAGCATCTTCCACATCGTCATCTGCCAGGGAAGCTGAACTGCCCTCCCAGCTTTTGCCTCGTCTGGGTTCCCAGGCTCTTGGTGCATTCCCCGCCTCCCTGGGAGCCAACCACCCCATGTTGTCCCCAATCATCTGCCTTCTTATTTCACTATGACCTCCTTGAGGGCCAGACCAGTGCCTGACTCTGCAATGTGGTTCTCAGCACGTCTTTGTTGCATGATGGAGGGGCTGAGATTACAAATCATTTTTATTTTCTCCTTTAAAAAGCAGGAGCTCTCCACAGCTCTGCTTAGCTTAACAGGTTGGGCCTTTTCCATTGCCAGTGCCAGACCTCGAATGAGGCAAGTGAGGCACGTCAGGTGCAAAACTGAAGGAGATGCCCACTCTCTGGGGCTGACCTGAGAATGAGCACCTCCTTCAGTTTTATACCCGACATGCCTCACTGGTCACACCTCACCCCAGCCCCGTCCCCTGCAGATACTACTCCACCCCCAGCTATTACCAGAGTGGGAAGCAAGTCTCATTAAACTTCTTTTTTGTTTAATTTTTTTGATGTTTATTTATTTTTGAGAGAGAGAGAGAGAGCATGCACAGGCAGGGGAGGGGCAGAGAGAGAGGGAGACACAGAATCCAAAACAGGCTCCAGACTCTTAGCTGTCAGCACAGAGCCCGACATGGAGCTTGAACTCACGAACCATGAGATCATGACCTGAGCTGAAGTCAGACCTGAGCCACCCAGGCACCTCTCATTAAACTTCTCAATGATACATAAATCAATTGTCCAACATCACTGAAAGAGGTTGAGTTTACCTTGTATATAGGAAAGAATAATGCTAGGTGATGCTGTGATAAATTAATCCTGAAATATCAGTAGCTCAGCTATAGGGTTCTGCTCTACACAGCCACTCGGGGAGCCAGGAGGATGGGGGTCCTGCCATCTTGGAGCTGTACCAGCTGGAAAACCTGGCTTCCTGGGTCACCACAGAAAGAGAAGACAGGACCCTCCTGCTTTTCTATACTTTGGCCCAAAAGTAATAAAATTTATTTCTACTTATAGCCCATTAATTAGAAATGATTACATGTCTCACCTATTTGCAAGGGAATTAGAAGTCAGACTCTTTCTTTGTGTCCAGGAGGAGGAGGAGGGGAGCCAAGATTGTCTGCTTTAAGAATAAAATTGAGGTCCCTGCCTGAATGGAGCTCACAGTTTAGAGCAGTGATTCTCAAATTTGAGGATGCAGAAGCATTAGCAGGGCCTTTGTTAAAAACTCAGATTCTTCATCCATTCCTCCTGAAGCTCTGATTCGGCAGGTCTTAGGAAAGCCCAGGCATGTGTATTTGTTGCACACTAGCCAGGTAATTCAGACGCAGGTGGTTGATGAGCACATTCTGAAAAACAACGTCTCACAACTGGATCCAGACGTATATGCCATTTCCATCTAAATAGCTGGGCCCTGCCTGTGCCAGATATGGTCTTACCCCTGAGTACTCTCTGAGGTTATGCACTTTCACAGACGCTCTGAAGGCTGTGAGTTTTTGTAACCTTCCTGAAGGCACAGACTTGGATGGACTGGTCTTAAGGAGAGATAGCATGCTCTCACTGGGTCTTCCCAATGGGTAAAGATAGCCTATGGCATGGAAAACCTATTATAGAGCCAACTGCAGCCACGTGAAGCCACACAGCCCTAGGGAGGTGCCTGATACCACACTTCTGGCATTTCTGTAAGTCAGGAGAGCTACTGCATTGGAAGGAGCAAATTCTCCAGCATGTGCTTGTGTGGTTCAAAAAGAATAAATATTGTTAAAATGTCAATACTAGCCAAAGCTATCTACACATTCAATGCAATCCCAATCAAAATTGTACCAGCATTCTTCTCAAAGCTAGAGCAAGCAATACTAAAATTTGTATGGAACCACAAAAGACCCCAAATAGCCAAAGTAATATTGAAGAAGACCAAAGCAGGAGGCATCACAATCCCAGACTTTAGCCTCTACTACATAATCATCTACTACTGTAATCATCAAGACAGCATGGTATTGGCACAAAAACAGGCACATAGACCAATGGAATAGAGACTCCAGAATTGGACCCACAAAAGTATGGCCAACTAATATTTGACAAAACAGGAAAGAATATCCAATGGAAAAAAGACAGTCTCTAACAAATGGTGCTAGGAGAACTGGACAGCAACATGCAGAAGAATGAAACTAGACCACTTTCTGACACCATTCACAAAAATAAACTCAAAATGGATAAAGGACCTGAATGTGAAACAGGAAACCACCAAAACCCTAGAAAAGAAATCAGGAAAAACCTCTCTGACCTCAGCCGCAGCAATTTCTTACTTGAAACATCTCCAAAGGCAAGGAATTTAAAAGAAAAAATGAACTATTGGGACCTCATCAAGATAAAAAGCTTCTGCACTGCAAAGGAAACAATCAACAAAACTAAAAGGCAACCAACGGAATGGGAGAATATATTTGCAAATGACACATCGGACAAAGGGCTGGTATCCAAAATCTATAAAGAACTCACCAAACTTCACACTCAAAAAACAAATAATCCAGTAAAGAAATGGGCAGAAAACATGAATAGACACTTTTCTAAAGAAGACATCCAGATGGCCAACAGGCACATGAAAAGATGCTCAATGTCACTCCTCACCAAGGAAATACAAATCAAAACCACACTGAGATATCACCTCACACCAGTCAGAGTGGCCAAAATGAACAAATCAGGGGACTATAGATGCTGGAGAGGATGTGGAGAAACGGGAACACTCTTGCACTGTTGGTGGAAATGCAAACTGGTGCAGCTGCTCTGGAAAACAGTATGGAGGTTCCTCAAAAAATTAAAAATAGATCTACCCTATGACCCAGCAATAGAACTGCTAGGAATTTACCCAAGGGATACAGGAGTGCTGATACACAGGGACACTGGTACCCCAATGTTTACAGCAGCACTTTCAACAATAGCCAAATTATGGAAAGAGCCTAAATGTCCATCAAATGATGAATGAATAAAGAAGTTGTGGTTTATATATACAATGGAGTACTACTTGGCAATGAGAAAGAATGAAATATGGCCTTTTGTAGCAATGTGGATGGAACTGGAGAGTGTTATGCTAAGTGAAATAAGTCATACAGAGAAAGACAGATACCTTATGTTTTCACTCTTATGTGGACCCTGAGAAACTTAACAGAAGACCGTGGGGTAGGGGAAGGGGAAAAAAAAGTTACATAGAGGGAAGGAGGCAAACCATAAGAGACTCTTAAAAACTGAGAATAAACTGAGGGTTGATGGGGGGGTGGGAGGGAGGGAAAGTGGGTGATGGGCATTGAGGAGAGCACCTGTTGAGATGAGCACTGGGTGTTGTATGGAAACCAATTTGATAATAAATTTCATATTAAAAAAAAGAGTCTGGAATTGAGTAGAAGTGAAAACACAAATTCACTGGAAGGCTGGTCAGTGAAGGTAGGTTATGACCCGAAGGAGTGGTAACCCTGTCTTGTGTGACATATGAAGAAACATTTACCTTCTCAACAGCTGGTGTGAGAGCTCATTCATAAGGAGAGGACTTCCACGCTAAAAAGTATCCCTGATCAGCACCTTGGGGGTTGAGGTGAGCAAGATGCCAGGGATCCAGCAAAAGATAGAAAAATTCAGACCACCAAAGAAAGGAGGAGGGAAGAGGGAGGAGGGTCCGGGGTAATGGGCAGAGGATCCTAGTAAGCTAGAAAAGTGTTCACTACGTGCTTTGCTGGATAGTGTGCAATGAAACTGGATAGTGTGCAACGACCTCCAGTAAAAGCTCCATTGCTCACTAATGTTTCAGAGTGGGTTTTCTCTGGGTTTGGACAGGGAGCTCAACCAGACAGGAGGGCTGAGTCCTATGTCAGGGGTGCAGATCAAAGGACAATGAGACATTCTCCCTGTTTCACTCTGGGTCACTCTGCAGGAGAGGCTCTGGAACCTCCAAGTGGTCTTAGAAGCACTGCTGGACCCGCATTAGCCAAGGAAGAGGCAGTAACACCCAGGGAAGCCAGGAAGCAGTGCCAGGGTCAGGGTGAGAGTGACAGCAATGACCAGCAGAAGACTGTGCCTGTTAGCTTGCTACAGAGGAGGGGAGCTGGGTGCTAAAGGCAGGTGAGACAGCCAATACTTGGGAGCTCTCCAAATACTTGGGGCAAGGTGAACTCCCAGGGCTCAGACGGGGGAACTTGGATTATGCCACTAACCTACACAGGTGGCCAAGAGAGTAAACGTATTAACAATGATAACAACAACAACAGTAGCTAACACTTATGTAGACCTACTGCATGCAGTAGTAGTATTTATCAACTTATCTATCCCCACAACTTGTGATTTAGAGACGTGATTGCCCCGAATGGATGAGAAAACAGAATCCGGGAAGAGCACATTGCTTGAGGTCACACAGCCTGCAGGAGCAGAGCCATGACTTGAATTCAGACAGCGAGGCTTCCACGTCTACGTTCTAAGCCAGTGCTCTCTAATAAATGTAAAAGTACTTTATTAAATAATGCTGAAAGTGCTGAGCGATGCAGTGTATCAGTAGGCTCCTGAATGTCTAGACAAAAGATATTAAAACAAAGGAAATCGAAAACCGACCCAAGAATCAAGGACTTCAACTGCAGGTTGGATATTCCCACGTAACCCGTGGCCCTCTCCCAGATGTGCGGCAACCACACCCACCACCTCAGCCCTGCTTCTCGGTAACAAATGTTCCAGGCACTTCTCTTTGGCAGATCAAAAATAAAAATAAAAGCCAGTCAATCCTTGGGAACGCTCTGGACCAGATGAGGCATCGTCCAAGCCCAGAAAGTCACAGACCTGGGCAGAGAAGACAAAAGAGGAGCCCAGAGGGTCAGTACTGGGTTGGGCCTTTTCAGTACCGGCAATCGGTGAGCAGCGGACAGTCTTGGTTACAGCCGGGAAGTTAGCACAGACCAGTACAGAGGTCACCAGGAGATGCGGAAAGGATGAAGGGGGGAGTGTCAGAATCTGGGGGATCTCTGTGAGCACAGCCAGGAACACAGGAACCAGCCCCAGACAGTCTGTCCACAGCTGCAGAGCCCCAGCCACTGGAACCCCCCCAGTTTCAGGCACAAAGGCTTTGCCAGGCATTTAGAACATGGCACAGAAGACCCCTCCTCCAAGTGACACTGGGCCCAAAGATCGGAGAGATTCAGGCTTTCGCCAGCAAGATAAGGCCCAGGACAGGTACAGGATGTGTCCCTGCATCTCTGCCAGGCAGCATCCCCCGCAGTGCGCAAGGCAGGCTTTCCCGACTTCCAGGTCTGCATTTCATCTTTGTTGATGTATTTATGTCAGATCTTGCTCATCACACTTTCCTACAATTTAGGCTGTTTTCCTTCCCAACACACTAAATACATGTTATTGCTAAGAGACTGAGTTCTCAATTTACACTGTTTTGCACTCATTTTCTTAAAATATCTTGGTGCCATCTCAACGTGAACCACGAAGCCAGCCCTGACTGCATTCCTACCCACAGGGAAACAAGCGGGCATTCCCGGAGCTCTCCGACAGACGGCAAGATCCCTGCAGCCATCCTGTAGACGGAGGGGCCTCCTTCGTTGGCAGGAAATGCTTGGGATCACAGAGAAAGCCAAGGGCGGGGGTGGGGGTGGGGGGTCTTTGCTCAATTTAAGCATATTCTCCTAAGCAGACCCCAAGCCGGCCGACAGATCCCACTCATCCTCTGTGTGTGGAACACGAAGACGTCCTATGGGATCTGCCAAGGCCGCCAGCAGGAGGAGGAACCCACTGGCACAGCCGGTCCATGACTAGTCTGAAGGCAGCTCTGTGGCAGCCTCTCTGGTAAGAATAAAGTGCTGTGAACTTGACCAGCAAAGAAGCTCCTGGAAGACTATCCTCTGAGAGGCAAAGGGAACCACCAGGTGACTGACCCCAGGCATACCATGTCTCAGCAGTCAGCCAACCCCCAAGAGTCCCCCCAGTTCCCCAAACAAGGCAGGACTTGATACCCAGGGGAGGGCAGGGGATGGGAAGGGTCAGGGAGGAGCTGCTCTGGAAAAGCTGTCACATAGGGAGCTATGGAAGCGCCTTCCTAATTCCCACCCGTGGTTCCCGTACTACCATACTACCACTGTCGGCTGCTGCTGAATCAGGTCAGGGCTCCTCCCCTGGAACCCGAGGCTCTCCACATTTGCCCTAGCTTACTCACCCTTCTGCACCCACTTGCCCCACTCACCTGCCTCTGTGCATCTGCCCTCACGCAGATGCTCTTCCACCCCACCCCACCTTACCCATCCTTCCAGGCCTCACTCAAACCCCATCTCCTCCACAGTTCCCTCCCCCATCCCCCCAAGCTGGACATCACACCTGATACTCCTGTTGGGATTCCTAATGAACTGGAATATAACCTGGGCTGTTTTCTTCTCATGAACTTGTAAGAGCAACTTATATTCCAATCCAGGTTTCCCATACATGTGAGCTGTGTGGCCTTGGGAAAGCCAGTTTCCCTCTCTGAGCTTGTCTCTCTTGTTATAAAATGAGGACTATCATCTCTACTTTCCAAATTGCTGGGGAGAGGAAAGTATACAAGTCATTCAGTGAATGTTAGTGAAGCTCCATCCTCTAGGGTTTAAGAGACCGGCTCCGGAGCCAGATCATCCGAATTCAGTCCCTGGTTCAGTAACTTTCCAGTCGTGTGTCCTTGGACAAGCTACTCATCCTTTCCGTGCCTGAGTTTCCTGCTCTTAAAATGAGAACAAGAATAGAATCCACCTATGAGGTGTGGCAGTGATGCAGTTAGTTAACACATTCAGGGTGTTTAGAACAGTCACTCACTTCCTCCTGGAAGGAAGGGCCATGCCTCCAACACCTTAGAAATCTACACCTTGCCCAACCTCAAGCCTGTACAGCAGATGAGTGGAGTCAAACCACAAACAGCCATCTCACCCCTCCTCCAAGCCACACACCTCCAGCTTGCAGGGACACAATCATAAAACACACATGCTTCCCATGTCCTTCCATCATCTATCTTCAAACCAGAACATTTACCCATCTCATTCAGCTGTGCACTTCACAGATGGGGATGGAGTGCACAGAGAGGCTAAAGAACTCCCCTGGAATCACACAGCAACTACATCTCCTCTCCCAGGAAAAGAAAAGGCAAGGAGGACAGGGGTCTGATGTGACAGGTTTCTGTCCTTGGTTGAAGTGCAGGTGGTACCGGGGTCCGCTGTGGCCCTCCCACAGTGCTGGCTCCAGCTCTGAGCCCAGCATCCTCTGCAGACTGGGCTGGGCAGGGCTAGGGGGCACCACATGAACCTGCACCAGCCATGGGATGGGCGGGGAGTGCAGACTCACCTCTGTAACCTCCTGTGACCCTCACAGCCACATAGCGAGGCAGAATCTTGCTTCTCTCTACAGAAGGTGATGAGGCTTGGGTTGAGGTAATTGACTTGCCCCAGTTTGTAAGTTCACTCGGAGGCGCAAGGGTCAATTTGTAAATGGCAACGACTGATCCATGGGTGAGAACCGGGATGCCCAGCAGGTTCTGCTCTGTGGCCATGGGGGAGCCATTTCCCCTGGCCACTCTGTTTCCCCGTCAGAACAGTGAAGACCTGGCCAAATAATCTCCAAGGGAGGGTCCTTTGAGCTCTGGCATGTTGTCACAAAAGGGTGATCCCAGAGGTTTGGCAAACCAGAGCAATGCCCAAATGATTCATTCCAGCTGGAGATCTTGGGGTCCCACTGATTCTTTATTGCCTCTTCCATTTGATGCATTTTGTCAAAACCTCTTTCTGCTGATTTGCAAGGTGCTTTGGGGTGTATCTGGAGCTGCAGTGTGTTCTCTGCCCTCCCTGAAACACGCTGCAGACTCCCCACGTCTCCGGACCCACAACGTCGTCTGGCTCTGCTGCTGCCCTTGACCTGGACCTGCCACCTGGAGCTTCTACTCTCCCCTTTCCTTGCTTTTTCTTTCTCACCCAGTCTGTGGCTAGCCCAGGCCTGCATCTTCTCATGCCGCACTTTTAAGTGATCTCTGGGATTCCTGCTTTTATTGACATTGAAACCCCTTCATCATCTTATTTGTAAAGCACCATCAGAGGTGCGATGGAGCAGGATGACCACCACCTGAGGAATCAGACATACCCACGGAGGACGCCAGACTCTGCCGCTCACCAACCTGGACAAGTTAGGTAGTTTCTCTGAACCTCAGTTTCCCCATCCATAAACTGGGGCTGATGCTGGTAATCCCATGGTTGTGAAAACTACATAAGATCATACACATGCTAGGTACATAGAAGTTCTCCATAAGCCTTGGCTAGGAGTGTCATTAAAGACCTTGCTGCTCCAACAAGGAGATGAGTAGATGCTCTTGGCATCCTGACTTGTGCCTTCCCATATCCTACCCCAGAGGGCATCTGTGCCAAGTTTCTGTGTGCGCCAGTGCCTGCAGGACAATCACTGAGGGACAGGAGTTGGTGGATGAATTTCCCAGCTCCCTCACCCCAGCAGAACCATCCTGAGGTCTGTTCCATACCACCTCTTGGAAAGCTGCAGTGGGATTAAGCCCACAGCCTGCTCCTCCTTACTTGCCTCTGTCAACCACAGTTTGCTCTGCTATCCCCTCCCACAGAAACTACTCACACCCAAACCCTTGTTTCAAGATCTACTTTGGAAAGAATACAAACCACTGAAGGGAAAATGAGTGAACATTCCATTGCAAGCTGGTGCAGTCTGCACGAAGATAGAGAGAGCATGGAACTAAGGGCATTATTCCAGTTTAAGGGCTGCATAAAAATAACCAGCCCTGGGAGCTCCTGTTGGGAAATGGCTACAGTCATACCCGAGCACCATCAACTTTTACTGAGTGCCTATTTGCTACCAGGCACTCTGCCAGGTGCCAGCAATAGTACCCAGCTCCTATCCTCCAGAACTCACCGACCTGGAGAAAGCAGGAAATGCTTACAATTCAACATGCTGAAAGCTGCAGCAGGGACCTGTGCAGAGACTGTGATATGGACACTGTCATAAGATGAGACTGCCATGCTGAAGCCTGGGGGGTGGATAAGCACTGGCTGGGCTGTGGGAGGAGAGGGTGCTAGGCTGGCGGGTCTCTGTTGCAAAGACCCTAGCGACTCCACGAAAGCCACTGCCAAGGATGACAAATGTCAATGCTGCCTCCCCCATGGGAAGGACTGCTCAGAAGTTCTGGCTTCCAGGGGCTGCTACTGAGCTGTATGTTGGAAACAGCCTGAAATTTGGGGTGTCACTGGCCTGAATTCCAGTCCTGGCTCAGTGTCTTGTCACCTAGGTCACTTCAACCATCTGGCCTCAGTTCCTTCATACTTAATAACTCGAAGTCAACAATATATATCTCTTCTGGCTGTCGTGCAGATGAGATGAAATAAATTCTGTCAACACACAGTGACCAGGACCTGAGAAAGCAGTGGGCACTGCAGGAAAATGCTGAGTGAAAATCTGAGCATGGGCTTCTTGAGAGATGCATTCAAGAGGGATGCTGGATGTGGCATCTGGGTGGCAGGGATTCGACTTGCCCTCCAAAGCCTGTTTTGGATTCCAAGGTCACAGCTTCTCAATGAACCCCTATCCATGAGTCCCTCAGTGAACTCCCATCCCTGAGCCAGCTCTGGAGAGACCCCCATCAAAGTCCTAAAGCTCTGATTGGGCTGTGGGAATCGAGGACCCAAGGCTGGGCTATGTGGGCCTGTGACCATAGATTCCAAACACAGAGAGTGATCAGCGTCAAAGCTCCAGAAGTGTCTAAGATCTTCAGTGACCCTCATGGCATTCACTCCACTGGTCCTGATATAATAGGTGGAAACCACCAGACACAAGTAGCTTCATCAAATATTTAAACTTAAACTTCTCACAGAAGTTTTCAACAGAAGATCGCCCAGTACAAAACCATATCATCTGTCTGAAACAGTCTTTCCTATTAACTCACACAGTGCACACGTAATCAGGCAGTGGTGGGAAGAGAGGGTGGGCATTGGAGTAGGAGGCCATGGTGCTTAACCCCCATGTGAGTGCTGAGATAATCCCCTCATGGCATCTCTCTCTAAGCCATCACTGTGGAGAGGACCCTACATAAAGACTCTGTCACATGAGGTCCAGAGCCTCTGAGTCTCTGCTCAGAGAGGAGAGAGACTAAGAGACAGCATGAGTTTCCACGAGGGGAATAAGAGAGAAACTTATTCAAGTATTAGGAAACTAAGAGAGAGCATGAGTTTCCACCAGGGGAACAAGTATCACAGGGCTGTGAACCTTTATCCCCCATAAATCCTAACAGGCTGGTATTAGTGTAGATGCCAACTTTACTCTTACCAGTCTGGCGGTATGTTTTACTTATGCAAATAGGATCCCCTTGGTGTGGTAGGCAGCTTCTGATGTGGCCCCAATTCTCTGGTATTTCCATCCTTGTGTAATCCCCTCCCATTAGTGTGGGCTGGATCTGGTAACTTGCAAAGTGATGGGATATTGATTCTGAGGTTAGGTTACAAAAGACTCTCCCCCTCCCTCCCTCCCTCCCTCCCTCTCTCCCTCTCACTGGCACTCTTGCTCTGACTCTTGTGTACTTGCTCAATGAAGAAAACTGGAGACGCCCATGTGGCAAGGAACTGAGGGCGGCCTCCAGTAAAGGGCCAGCAGGGAACTGAAGCCATGAGTTCCACAGTCTTCAAAGGAATGAATACTGCCATCAGCCATGTGAGCTGGTAAGAGGATCCCTATGCAGTCAGTCCTTCAAATGAGACTGTGAGAGACCCAAAAGCAAAGGACCCAGTTGGGTTGGGCCCACATTCCTGACCCACAGGAATTATGAGATAACAAATGTGCACTGTTTTAAGCTGCTAAGTTTTGGGGTAAACTGTTACACAGCAATAGATAACTAACAAACCCAATATATTGATTCTGAGAACACACAAACTTACATAGCTCTTATGGGTTGGTACCGACAAAGTGTTGGGACCATAATGAGGACTTAGGGTCATGGTTTATACGTGCAATCATTCCATAACAGCAACTGGGGAAATGTAAGACAGAGGACAGGAATCTGAATGGGAAACAGCACTTGAGGCATCACAAACAACAGCAAGCGATACTGCCAGTAAGTGCCTCCTGTGCATGCACACCCTGCAGGCCATCTCATTTAATCCACACCGCAGCCTGGGATGCTGGCACTGCTCCACTCCCTGCCTTACAGACTAATGCATCAAGACTCAGAGAGGCGGAGTCATTTATCCAAGCTCACACAGAGAGTGCTGGAAATCAGGATTTTAACGTGGGCCTCTCTGACTTCAGAACCTACCCTCTTACCCACTGCAGTATATATAACCCTTACCAGGCTGCAGACAGGGCAAGGGTCACTACTGGCTGTGAGAATGAGGGCAAGGGCCCACCCCACACTCCAGTCTCCGCATCCACGCCAAATGCAGCAGTTCCACAGGGACCCTTCCAGACCTGTGCCTGAGACTGGGGGGTGGAGCACAGTAAGTCTTCAGTGAGCCCCATAATCATGCAATAAGCTACATGCATTGCATTTTATTAGAACATTAATGACAATAAAGAATGATTAGAAGAAGAATAAAATAAAAACCCCTGAGGCGGAGAGAACTGTAGCCTTGAAATCAATTGCGGTGAAGACTGCTGAATTTATAGGCTTACAGGGTCCAATATTCCAAGGATTTTTCAGATTCTTGGCCTTCCTATACTTGTTCATTCAGATAACCCACAAAAATCCCTAGAGAGTGATTCTACAGGGGGGATCTGACTTTATAATCAAGCCTCCTTAGCCTAGTGTATACAGTTACTATTTCTCTGGCCTCATCTCCCATTTCTGCCCCAACTCACACTCCGTGTTCCAGTTGGTCAAACATTGGCTATTTCCTCTGTCCTCTCTGGTCCACTATTTAGAATATTCTTCCCTACTTGGTAAACATCTGTCATTTTAAATAGCAACTTAAAATAAATAAACATTTTTTAAAAATTAACAAGGGGGTGTCTGGGTGGCTCAGTTGGTTAAGCTTCTGACTTTGGCTCAGGTCATGATCTCACAGTTCATGGATTCAAGCCCTGTGTCTGTCTCTGTGCTGACAACTCAGAGCCTGGAGCTTGCTTCAGATTCTGTGTCTCCCTCTTTCTCTGCCCCTCCCCTGCTCATGCTCTGTCTCTCTGTCTCTCTCAAAAATAAATAAACATTAAATTGCAACTTGACTCTATGTTCCTCTATAAAGCTATTCTGGAAAAGCTTTTGTACTGCCATGTATTAGTTATCTATTGTGTGTAACAAATTAACCCACAGATGGCAGCTTAAAATAACAACTATTTATTATCTCACAGGTTCTGGAAAAGTGCTTCTGGCAAAAGATCTTTCTTGAGGTTACAATCGAGGTGTCAGCAGGATCTACAGTTCTCTCAGGGCTCAACTAGAGCTGAACAATCCACTTCTAAGCCTACTCATGTGGCTGTTGACAGACTTCATTGCCTCACGGGCTGTGGTACAGAAGGCCTCACTTCCTCACTACTCCTCAGGGGTCTAGGACTGCTCACAACATGGCAGCTTGTCTCCTTCAATATAAGTGATATGAGAGAGAGAGAGAGAGAGATGTGTCACATGTGACATCCATCACTACCGCCATTTTCTATTCATGAGAAGTGAGTCTGTAAATCCAGTCCACACTGAAAAAGAGGGGATTACGCCAGGATATGAATACCAAGAGACAGGAATCCCTGGAAGTGGATCTCAGAGCTTGCCTAGCACATAATCACCTCTCATGAGGAAGACATTACACTTTTTCATTTCTCTCCCTCCCTTCCCCCAGGTACCAGACTACAAGTACCTTAAGGGGAAGACTGTGTCTGTTCATACAGTTTCCCAATTCCCAGTTTTAAGGAAAGCCAGAACCTTTTGTCCTTCAGGGTAGTGGTTACTACCATAGACTATGGAATCGGCTTGCTTAGGTTAGAATCCCAGGTTTGCCATTTACTAGATGTGTGACCTTAGGCAAGTTACTTAATTTCTCTGTTCCTCACTTTCCTCCTCTGTAAAATCGCAATGATGATAGCATACATATCTCATATAACACATCTCATGTTGTCGGAAAGATTTATTAAATACTTAGAACGGTGCCTGACATACAGTATTACAAAAGGGTGTGCCCAACAAGTAAGTGACCCTGCCAAAGGATGTGCCGGGATAAAATTAATAATTACTATCTCTTATCCTTATATAGTGCTGAATTATTTACAAAATGCCTTCATATAGAGATTCACCCTTATTAGGAACAATATTGCAATGAAGCAGTATTTATTATTATCCAATTTTGCAGATAACTGAAGCATAAAGAGGTTAAATGTCCTGCCCAAGGTCACACAGAGACTTAGTGACAGAGCTGGGAGTAGACCCAGGTGTCTCAACCCCAATTACTCTGCACCATGCAGGAAAGCCGATACTCCTCCAAGCTAATGCCTGGCATCATTCTCAAGTCACTGCATATCTTATTCTCTTGTAAGGGTAAATCAACAATTAAATGAGCAGCATGAGGTCCCTGTTGATGGAGTCAGCTCACAGTAACATCTTTCTCAGTATGTTGATTAGTCACAGAAATCTTGAGCTGCCTGTGAGGGCTGGTATGCAGGTGATTCTATGCCATCATGAATTGGCTCAGACACAGGGCCCAGAAGGCACTATAAAGGTTCAGATTGGATCCACACCTGCCCATCTTGAAGAAATCCATTGCTGTCATTATATATTGACTTCCTGTATGTTCTTTTTCATAATGGCTCTGCTGAGATATGTTGCTAAATTGGTTTGTCATCTGTAAAATAAGGAACTAGAACTTGCTCCCACCTTGAAGGAAACGATTGTCTCTTATCCAACCCTGAATCCCCAGCACCTGACTAGTGCCTAGTGATTATGTGCTCTGAAGAGCTCCTTATGAATGATCTTTGAAGTCTCTCCCAGCTTCAGTATTTTAAAAAGTTGATAGCAAACCAGTGACAGAAAACTAAAACTACCAAAAAACAGACACAGTAACTGAATGTGCAGCTATCTGGGGCCACTCACACGTGAATAAACAGGCTTAAATATCTCAGTAGATATCTGAGAGTATCAGTGGGTTCACTACTTGTTCAACAAATGTCCATGGTGATGCTACTGAGGTCCCCCAGAGTATAGTTCAGTCTAGGAGGCATTGGCTGGTGCTGTATGATTAGTCATGTTAACTATACAACCTCCATACTGAAGGGATGATCTGCCGAAGACCATGTCTGGTGACCAGTAAAACCCAAATAAATTCAACTCAACTGACACTTTTTAGTATCCATTGTGCAACAGATACTCTGCGAGTTTGGTTTGGGTTCTCTGAGGAGCAGACCCAACATGGGATTAGATGTGCAAGATATTATTGGGGAAATTCGTCTGAAGGATAAAGGGAGGGTCCTCAGAAGGAGATGCAAGTCTGACACCTGTGGGAGAGGAAAGGAAGAATCAGGAAGGAAAAGTTCAGATCACATGCATTTCTGAGACAGTGCCATCCAGGTGAAGGAAGAATACCCAAGCAAAAGTTGTCCCCTGGAGGAGCTCCATTTGGGGCAAGAATGTTGTGGCTCTAGACTCTTGAAATGTTTGGTCTGGGGCAGGAAGCAGTCCAGGGGAAGCTTGACTGTGTCCCGGATGGCAGAGAGAGTCCAGAAGTACAACCAGGAGGCTTCCTGTTGCCCTACAACAGGCTCTCCTGGAGAGGGCAGCCACAGGTACTCCTAAATCCCAGAATCACAGACCTGCATAAGTTTCACTAATTCCCTTTGAAGAACCTTCTTTCTCTTAAAGGAAGGAGATCGTGAACAACGAAAACAATATGAGAAGGGGCACATGTAGCAGAGAGGAATGAGTCATTAACTTACTTGGACAAATGATGGCACCTCAAAGAAGTCTCTGGAGAGGACATGACCCCCAGTTAAAGTGTTGAGGCATCATGGCTGGAATAAAGGGGCAGGAAGTGGGTGACTAGATGGAATGGTCTACAGGGAAGAACAGATTTCAGAAATCAAACTGCCTCAATCTGTGAGGAGGTCACCTAAAAGGAGTCTTAATCAAAGTGCACAAATTCATAAAGGGAGAGGGTGGAAATGAATTTGCTTATCAAATCCCACAAACCAAAGAGGGAGAAGAGAGTGTTTTACAGCAGATGAGAAAAGGCCTGCTTTACACCAAGGGTTGTCACCTTTTACGACTAATCAGAAGGAACTAAAGATGTTACGGCAACGCCCCAGTCATCTGACCCTACCAGGAGAGGAATTTTTCCATGCATATAAAATTTCCATATGACAAGATGTACTTCTTTGAAGGACAACTAGGGGAAAAAAGCATGCTAGAGAGAAGTGTTTCTAAAATGAATTGGCCAATGCCCTGCCTTCTTAAGTACCATTTAAATTTTTCCGGGTGACTTGAACGAGCTTGCGATAAACATGAATGACTGTGCCCAGATACAGCAATACCCTCAAATCCAGTAAAGTGTGGAGAACTATTTCCTCCTGCACCAAACAGCTCCAAATATCCCACTCCTGCAATCTCCTTGTCGCCTTCTCACTCCACGATCAAGTATCAGTGGATCCTTTTTCTTGCCCTCAAAGAATCTGCTTATAGGAAATTTAGACCCACAATCACTTCTAACCAATTGCTTCTAATCTCTGGGATGGAAAACCTGATAACCCTTCTCATCAAAATTATATTAACATAAGACTAAATATGCTCTGAATGAAGAATTGAGGTTCTGTTCTATGAATAAGGTGACTGACCCATTAGGAGTCTGTGAATTTGATGGCATCGACTTTTGCCACAAATATGTTTGTATGCCTGTGTTGATGGTGGAACAGAGTGGATGCCATTTGCTTCTTTCTCGGTTCGGAGCTGTATTCTGGATAACTGAGGTTGCTGAACAAGTGACTCCTGGATAAGTGAAATTCTAGATGACCTCACCAGGATGGACAGTTAAGGGAAATGAGGACATTTCAAATTATGCTGCCCTGCAAATACTCCTCAGCTCCCATCTTGCATGGAATAAATAGCATGTTAATATGAGGTCAGCTTTCCCAATGTCCATGTTCAGGGGTGTTTCTTCTGTAGGTGAAAAGTCTGTATATATAACTGATATTATTTTTTATGCCTCTTCTAAACACAGTCAATGCTTGAAAGGTAAAATCTGGCTTCATTTCCACTCATAGTCTGTGCTCATTCAAGCCCTTCCAGAAGAGTTCAGTACAAAAGGAACAACCATAGCCTGGACCAGCACTCATTTGTGTGTGTGTGTGTGTCTGTGTGTGTGTGTGTGTTACAAAAACCATGGAAACACTGCGGCCCCACCCCACACCATCCCCAAAGATATCAGTGTTTGAGAACAGATGAATGAGCAATGATTACTAGAGTTCCAACTGTGTGCCAAGCACTGGGGCTAGATGTCTTAACATTCATTAATTCATTTTTTAAAGATGAATAAACAGAAGCTCAGAGAAATTAGTGAAATCACCCAAGGTCATGTGGCTGGCAATGGACAGAGCTGAAGGTCAACTCTGCATTTCTTATTTCAAGTCTGATACCTTTTCCTTTACATGCAATATTATAAGGAGCCTGAAAATCCCATCTCCCACATGCACGCAGACTGGAGGGAGGGACAGCATTACACATTCCCCTTTACCTTCTTCCACACTAGACATTTGACCTCATCGCTTGGTGCATCCCCAGTGGTCAGCTCTGAGTCCTGCTCCCCATCAGCCTCCCTGCCTCCAACTTTCCACACTTGTTCTACTTGGAAGAGCATTATATGTCCACCTATAATTTAGCAACTCAAAACCAGACCCCTGTCTCTTGTTTCCCTATCATCTCCAGCTCACCCTTTCTGACGCAGCCAAGAAAACCTTTACACAACCCTCCAGATGGCATATAGTTCTGCTTCTTTCTACACCTTCGCTTTGGGTATGCATCTGTCTCAATAAAAATACCTGTCTCCCCTTCCTCTGTCCATCTGGGCTCCTCTCCTCCTTCAAATCCTCTCTCACACTCATCTTCCCTGGGAATAATAACTGGTTAAACTCAGCTAACTCTCTAGCTCCTTAGCACTTGGAAAAAAAAACATAAGACACTGAAGTCAGGAAGCTGGGTTCTAGTCCTAATGTGACCAGCACCTAGCTGTCTGATAAGCGAATGACTTTTTTAAATCTCTTTCCTTAGTTATAAAACAGAGACACAAACACCTACACCTTGCCGACCACAGCAGAGGCAATGCAGTAAGGGTTGCTTGGTCAAACTGCAAGAGGTGAATCCTGGTGATATCACCTTGAGCCAATCATTGAATTTCTCTGGGCCTCAATTTGCTCATCTGGAAAATGGGCTGACAGTTATAGCTATGTAGAGTTGTGAGGACTGCTAAATAAGATAATATACATAAAAACCATAGCAGAACATCTGCATGGGGTAACTGCTCCACAAATGTTAGTGGTTGTTGTTATCATTACATATTACCTACCTCAGCAGGTGAGTGTAAAAACAACAAAAATAAAAGACCTTGTGCCAGAGGTGTGCTGAAGCTGGCTTGTATCCACTCACAAGACTCCCAGACTCTGTTATTTAATGTTATTTAACGTTAGAAACTTTGTGAACAGATTGATGGCAAGTTAGTAGCTTGAAAACAACAGTGATGTGAATATTTCACTACAGAAATCAACAAAGCTACAAATCAAGGATGTTTGGGTTTTTTTTTCTTTTTTCATTTTCAGAGAAAAATATTTGCCAGTACACTATTGCCTAGAACTGTGCCTGGAACACAGTAAACATTCTGCGTGCGCACGCGCACACACACACGCAGAATACACATGCGTGCGCGCACGCACACACACATACACACACACACACACACACATGCTGTCATTCGAATTATTCTAAGACTCCTCTTGGATCCCACCCTCCTAGGGTAATTCCTGGCATAATCCACTCTTGCCCAAATTCCCAAGTAAAGCCACCAACCATCCCTCCATTTCACCTCACTAATAGAAGGGCGCCATCTAGTGCCGGAAATAACAACACCGTCCCTTAAATGTCCACTACAACAGGGGTCAGTACAAACGACACCTGGAGGCCAAATCTGTCCCCTGCCTGCCTTTGTAAATAAAGTGTTATCATAACACAGCCCCACCCATTCATTTACAATTGTCTATGGCTGTTTTGTTGCTGCTGTTGCTGCTGCTGTTGCTGTTTTTGTACTAAAAACAAAGGCAGAGTTGAGTAGTTGTGACTGTGACAGTACAGTTTGCACAGTCTAAAACATTTACCACCTGGCCCTTTACAGAAATTTGCTGACCCTGCCCCACTGTACACTTGTGTAAGCTGCTTCCTTTATTTACATGTATCCATCTAAGTTCACAGACCTCAATGCTCAGATTTACTGGCTCCATGGCATTTGATGCCCTATTATTGTACACATAGTTCATTTCCAATATCCCTATTATAAACAATATACAGTGAATCAGTTGTCATGCCATTGTAAAAACGTTGAGGTGTCCCTAAGGTAAAGAGCTCGCTGTCACCAGAAGAAAAACACAGGGTGTCTCTGCTATTCACTGCCTGTGGGATTTAAGGCAAAGCACTAATGCTTCCTGAACCTCAGCTCCTTCATCTGTTAAGTGGGACTAACAGTATTATTTGCCTCCCTAGGTTGTTGTAGGAGCAAATGAGATCATTTATTAGCTAGCCTTTTCACAAGCTACAAAAACAAGTTCAGTACTGTTGGTTTTATTACCTATATAGCCAAGGGAGGAGTATATGATTTTCCTCATTAATCACCTAAGAATCTGTAGAGAACACAAGTTCTTATTTTCAATGTTCTTCAGAAGGTGTTTCCAACATCCCTGTTCTGGTCCCTAAATCCCACCTATCCGCTTAGAATGGGATGCAAATGCCTGGCATGGGACATCTGTGGAATAGGATGTTTCAGCCCGATCTTGAGAAGAGCCCTCATTGCTAAAAGGAAACAGAGCTGGGGGCTCCCTCCTCAGCCTCACAGAGGAGAAGCCTCTGGTGCTCGACCTCAGCAGGAGAGCAGAGAAGCAAAGTCCACTCCAACGAAGGTGAAAATGTGACCCTCGGGGATATGGCCCGCTCCTCTGGCCTCAGCGAGCCCGAGCCAGCTGCTCCCCAATGCCATCTCTGGGGAGGGTGTCTGCCGAAGTGTGGGGATTTTCTTCTCCTTTCTGCCAATATCTGTGCCATTTCCTCCTTCCTTTGTCCTTGCTGTCCTCCCCCTTCCCCCACATATGTGGTTTCTAGAAGAGATACTGGATGCCCACTGTAGCAGACACCATAAATGCCCTACCAATAGTGACTCAGCACTGCCAGCTCCTATGCACAAACTTGAACATTTCCAAATGAGAACACCCAAAACATTGCCTGCTCGGCCCTCAGGCAAGCTGGAAGTAAGAGTCCCCAGGAGCAGCCCTCAACCAGTGACTGATGACAGTTGGTGCATAAATACCCCAGCTCCTCTGCCCCTCAGTTAGAATAACTAACAATGTTGGACACTGTGTCCTAGAAGTTTCCTGGGGAGCCCCACTTGCCCAAAGCAGTAACCTGTTCCATTGTTCCACGTTTTACTCTTATTGGTTCCTTTCTTCCCCCTTTTCCCCACTCATGTGCTGGTGCTTCCTGGGATCACAGCCCAAATAAACTGCCACCACTCACTTTCTTGTCTCAGGGTCTGCTTCTAGGGTATCCAATCTACGACATCCAGTTATGCCCATGTATTTTGTGCCAGATTCTTTGCCAAGCAACTAATAATACAAAGAAGGAATACAAATTCCAAATAGTGAGCCCACAAAGTCCAGCATGGTCTGACTCCTGCCCACCTTTATCATATCACCTCCTATCACTCCCCTACTCACATTTTTTTCAGCCACATGTGCACTTCCACAGTTCCCCCAACAAGGCAAACTCTTTCTGGCCACAGGCTCTTTGCACATGCTATTTTCTCTGCTTGGAACACCCTATCCCATCCCTTTGCCCAGGTGACTTTTCAGCCTTCAGGTCTTAGCTTAAGTGTCACATCTTCAGAGAAGTCTTTTCTCATCATGTTACCTAGGTAGGGCCCTCCCTTTGTCCTCATTACTCCATCTCAATAATTTATTTATTTTCTGATTTAATAGCACTTATCAAAATTTGTGATTATGAGCTTCACTCTTGTTTGCTTCTCTAAACACTATGTTCCTTCCTAGACTAGACAGGGATGATATCTCCTTTATTTATTTTTATATAACCTGTGCTACTCAGAGTACCCAGAACATAGGAGGCATTTGATATATATTTGTTGGATCAATGAAAGGATGAAGCTAAGAGCTGATACACTTTGTCTTCCATTATCCCTACTTGTATACTCACCTACCTTGCCCTCACCAAAGACATGCATAATTGCAATCTTCTAGGTATACTAACATGTTTTTCCCTCCCTGTGCCCTCAAAGAACTTTAAATCAATTAATCAAAACCTACTTGTTGAGAGGACAAATGGAAGGAGAAAGATGGATAATCCAGAAGCTCTGCGTCTTTTGTTAGTGCCAGTCTATGACCATGGAATAGGAAATGTCTTCGGAGACTCAGTTTCATCATCTGTACGATGAGCACAATGATCTGGGCACAATACCACAGAGCAGATGGTGTGTGTGGAAGGAGTTCACCAACTGCAAAATACCATACCAAAATCTTAGTGACTTCCTTGTGAAGTTTTGTGAAATTGCCACATCAACCTCTTGCTTCCAACATTGCACACAGCAAAATGTTGCAAGCCTTGAGAGTTTGCTTACAGTTGCTAACAGTTACCCACATATTTCATGTTCCCAAGTGTACCTGAGGCAGAAAGCCAGAACAGAAGCTTCCTAAACCAAATGAAGCCTGTGAAGCATGAGTCTTTAATTGCCTACAGCTGGATTCACTAAGCCAGGCGCACGGTGGGTTGTTTCAGGATGCTGGACAGCTCCAGGACCCCTCACAGAGCCTAGAAAGGGCACCAGGAAGGCATCACCATCCAGAATAGGATGCAATCCAGGGGGGACCTCACCTGATGAATCTGCCAGTTGAAGGTCAGTGGAGTGAGGGGCAGGGGTAGCAGAGGTGGTAAATGACTTTGGTTTTGCATGCAATGAGTTCAAGAAAGGCCCAAGTGTGAGTGAAGTGGAAAGGGTGGGAGATCTAAATAGGACATGAATCTTAGATTTTGTTCAACTTCTCACTCACCTGAGAGATGAATTCTAGGCCACAGGAGGACATGGATTGATGTCAGGGAGAGTTTCAGTGACCCCCTGAAGTTAGGATTCATAGAATTCTCTATAAGAATCAGAATCAAGAGGGAAAGCATGGCCTTTGTGCCCAATAATCCTGGACTTGAATCTCACTTCCATACTTTACTATCTGTGTGATAGATAGTTCAACCTCTCTGAACTCAAGATTCCCCATCCACACACTGAAGGTAATAATACTTGTATTATTGACTTGCTATCCTCAATTCAACACTCTTTCCTGCATCCACACCCTGGCCATAGCCTCATCATGGGTCGAGTATACTCCCCTGCCCTTTGCTTTTATATTGGCTATGTGATTTTCTTGGCCAATGATATATGAATGGACATGCTATCAACATGGGATGAACATAGTCTGGCTAGCTGATAATAGGACAAGAAGAGAGATATGTAGACCAGAGTCACATTAGCCAACCTACAGACTTGAAGTAAGAAGCAAGGCTATCCCAGCCAAGTTTGGCTTGAACAAGTCAAGCTCCAGCCAATCCAGAGACATGTAAGTGATAACAAACTATTGTTTACTGACGATGGGTTGTGGGGTGGCTTGTTACACAGTAATAGCTAACAGATGCAATAGCTAATAAAACCTACCTCTCAAGCTGGTCACACAAATTACATTAGACAATATTTAAGCTTCGAGTACAATGTCTGACATATATGAGAAGGCCAGAAAATGGAGACCCTTTCTTCCCTTACCCTGAATGTGAAGTTGGTCTGGTGGTTGCTGTCAGCTTCTACATTATCCTGCTATTCCCATCTGCTGCTTCTGAGATACCCACAACAACTTTAAGGAGATGCATGTTTTCCTTTCCTGTTTCATTTGCCTGATGCCAATTAAATCAAATTTATGGAATTTACTCTGGTTGGTAATTATCCTGGGAAATTTATCTTGGACTGCTTACAAAGCCACTTCAGCCCCCCCCTTCCCCACCTCCCTGAATTTGCTGGCTTGGAACAGAGTTATGACTGCAAAGTCTCAGTTGTGGGGGGGGGGGGGGGGGGGGGAGGAAGCTACTGCATTATTTATTTCTTTGTATTTGTATTTATCAAGACAGGTAAGGGATTTCAGGCTATTCGAATCTCTTATTAGAGAGGAGGGAAGTTTCAAGGATTTGGTCTCTCAGGCTGCTATAACTTCACGATGACCAAGTTCAAACTGAAGTTAATTATATCACTAAGCCCTGAGTGGTTCTACAAGGCCATGTGACTCATGCATCTATTCTTTTATTTATTCATTCTTTCATTTCTTCTGCCATAGGAGATAGTGGTGACACACATGAGCTCTGGAAGTAGATTGCCTGGGTTCAAAACTGTCTCTGCTGATTGCCAGAGGTGTGATCCTTGGTAAATTACCTAATCCCTATGAGACTCAGTTTCCCTGTTTGTAAACAAGAATAATAATAGTGGCCACTTCATACAGTTATGAGGTCAAAATTATAGGATGCATAAAGATGTAAAGTGCTCAACACAGTGCCAGGCTTGATAGAGGTTTCCATTTTTCTGTGGGCTCCCAGTGGGCTCTGCTCTGGGGACTGAACAGCAATGAAGGAGACATCACCCATGCCTAGGGGAAGGCACAGTCTTGTGACAGACACAGAAAACTGAGTCAGGCTAAGGATAGAGTGCTTCAGGGACAGAGAACCCACTCAACCCAGCCTGGGAAGTAAAAAGTCAAGGAGAGCTTCCTGAAGGAGGTGACATTTAAACCGAATCTCGGAGAATGGCCTGGGTTTTAGTTTCTTTTGTTTACCCAGATTCTTGCCTAGAATACCACAAGTCCCCAGAGCCCAATGTAGTTCCACATGTTCCAGATGGAATGACAGAGGCACAGAAGGGTCTGGAAGGAAGGACAATTAACTCATACTCATTAAGCCCCTAGGATGAATCATATATTTTTGTATAACTTTTCTTACTTGATTCTCACAAGCCTGCAAAGTAGCAACCTTATGGATTTCATTCTACATAGGAGGAAATTAAGCCTCAGAGAGGCTGACTTGCCCAGAGTCACACAACTGAGAAACAGCTGATCAAAGGTTCACACCTGGATTTCTCAACTCTAAGGCCACTTCTGTCTTTGTTGTGCCCCCTAGAACATTCTGACAGGAAGACAGCACAAGTTATTGGGTTGCTAAAGAAGGAAGGGTTAGATCTGCTAACTGAACTCCTATTTCTGCAATGCAGTTAATATATAATCAATAATCAAAGTCTAAAATCATAGTCAGAATTAAAACTTCAACATTCCCGGAGGTTATAGGAAACCCCTTTATCACAGGTTCCCCTTCCCCCCACCCACCCTCCCCAAAAAAACCTTCAGGGATCTCATACAGAAAGCGTCTTAGTTTAGGGCTGGTGTTTGGGTTGTAATTTTCTCTGTCAGGCTGAGAGGAGGAAATACACACTCTGTTTCCTCTGCCTTTAAATTCAGAGCAGAAAGCACCAAATACTAAAAATACAGCAAGGATGTAAATGTAGTTAATTTTCCAATTATGACAAATTAAGATAGAGGAAAGGAAAGGAGTAAAACCGAAAGGCAAGTGTGCAAAGCAGACAACGTGAGGAAGAGTCTGAGAGAGGAGAGAAGAGACGGACGGACTGCCCTAGTTGAAAAAAGACAAGACCCAGAGAGAAAGGGAGAGAAACCACATCAAGAGGGAAAACGTGGGAGGGTCAGGAAGCAAGGAAAGGCAGTGAACCAGAAAGAGGGAGCTGGGAAACTAAATTCCCAGAGAGAGGCTCAAGTTGGCTGATGAAGTTGCACTTGGCTATGGCTTTCACCTGTTCCTCCTTTTCCCCTCCTGCCTGCCAAGTAGCCATTCTGTGTTCTTCCACCTCCCTGTTCCTTAAAGGACCATTACACAGCAGGACCTCTTACAAGGAAGAAAACTATTCCCGGGACGAGAGCTGGGTGAGATTAAATAGAGAGCCAGACTTTCCCCGGCTTACTAATTTGAGGTGTTATTAGAAAATCATTTCACTGCATATTCAAGATACTTCCTGGAAGGCCAGGTCAATGACCCATTGCTCTGGAGGCCCTTTTAAGCTCTAGGACCTCAAAAACAACTCCAACCAAGTCGGGTCTTAAGAAGTGATCGAAGTGAAACAGAGCAGAAACCAACTGATTTTTCTGAAATCCAGCAGGTTTTCCTGGGGAACAGAGATAACCAGACACACTAGCTGATAGAGCTGCATCCTCCTCCGAATTTTTCCTTAGGCGTTTTTGTCTCCCCAAGCTCAGGCCCTTGCAGCCCTCTATGAAACGTAAGCAGAAAGAACTGCTGGGGACCAGGGAAGATAAATAAATCTGGCCTGACATCTCAGACTGTGGTCAGCGTGGCCACCAGCGTGCAACTGGCCAGAACCAGTTCTGGATCCACCAGGCTTAAAGGGCCATGGCATGAAAGCCTGAGAGTCATCTCATGCTCCCCAGTCCCTCAGACTCCTTCCCTAAGCCCTGAGGCAGTCTGTCAAGCCAACCTGGGCCTCTGAGAAGAGACAGGAGTGGCAAACATCTGGGAGGCTCTTTACAGCCCGAGACCCTCCCTGACCTAAGATGTGCATGCACTCAGTCCCCACTCTGAACCGCAGGGTATGGCTGAAGCTCAGAGAAACCTGAGGTCATGCCTCTGTATTCTGTTACCAAAATAACAAAAACAAAAAGGAACAAGTTAAATATTAATACAATATCACAAAAATTAAAGCATTGCCAAAATGTATAAAATAAAGATGGAAAGTCTGCTCAGTATCCATGACCCCATTGCTTTCTTCTCCCCAAAGTAACACTTTTTTCTTAATTTTTTTGAAATGTTTTACTTATTTTTGGGAGAGAGAGAGCGTGCAAGTGAGCAGAGGAGGGGCAGAGAGCAGGGGAGACACAGAATCTGAAGCAGGCTCCAGGTTCTGTTCTGTCAGCACAGAGCTGACCCGGGGCTCGAACCCATGAAGGTGAGATCATGACCTGAGCACCCACGGGGCTCAAACCCACAAACCATGAGATTATGACCTGAGCCAAGATCATGACCTGAGCCAAAGTCAGACGCTTAACCCACTGAGCCACCCAGGCACCCCCTAAAGTAACTATTAATAAAAGCCTTCTGTGCAGCCTTCCAGACTTTTTTTTTAATGCACTTTTTTATATGTCCATACACCTGTGCAGAGTTTAAGGGCAACTTTATTTAAATAAATAGGATTGTGCTATATATACACAATCCCACCTCTTGCTTCTGGCATTCAACAATGTATCTTTCCATGTTTTCTCATCTATTTCCATGTCTGTATACAGAGCTTCCCCTCCATTGTCTTTATTTGTTACAATCATTTGATAGATAATTAGCTTGTTTCCAATTTTTCCCTCTCTGGAGCAATGTTGCAGTAAACACTGCTGGTCCCTCCAGCTCTGTACCAGCACCGCAGCATTTCTGCAGGATGAACACACATCTTGGAGGGGAACTGTGGAGGTGGTTTTCCATTTAGGGAAACTTAAGCCCAGAGAGGGAAAAAGTTTCTCTAGGTTACATAAAACACCAGAAGCAGAACTGAGAGCAGAAGTTAAGGGTCCCAAGTGCCAGGCCAGGCACCCCTGTGACACCACCCTCATGACTGGGCATGAATTTGGCCATGCCCAGTCTGCTCCCATAGGCTGCGAGATTTTAGGCTCTGTACTGAGCAGACAGGAATAAAAGTTCAGAGGCAAAGGAGAATGTGGCAATCCTGGCATGAGGAGGGAAAGGTTAGGGTGACCAGAAGGTACCCAACAGAGGACAGGGGAAGGAGCACTGAGCTTAGATTTTAAATCCTTCAACTCCCATCCTGGCTCTCCTACCCTCCACCAATGTCATTTCATAACTGAGCCTCTGTTTCCTCCACTGTAAAATGGACTCAATTTCCATCTGCCAAGTTTAATGTGAGAGCTGAACAAAGTGGTCTACTGACACGATAATAGTTTGCATTGCCGTAGCTCTTAACTATGTGCCAGCGACCCTGCTAAGTACTTCTCCTGAATCATGATTTGACCTTTACAACTCTCTGAAGTCAGTCCCATTTTTGTCCCCATTTTACAGATGAGGAAACAGAAGCATGAAGAGTCAGCCCCTGCCCAAACTCACCCAGCTAGCAAATGACAGGCTCCGGAGCTGAAGCCAGGCAGCCTGGGCACAAGGTCCCCCAGAGAGGGCAGGGCATGGCTCTGGAGGTGCAAGGCCCCAGAGTAGGGGACGAGCCAAGGAGGCCCAGCTAGAATATGCTGGACCTGGGCCACTGCCAAGTCCTGCTGCCCAGCCCCGGAGGTTCTGCTGCCCAGCCCCACTGCTGTGGGCCCTTCCATTACTGCTCCACACCATAATTAGCCAGCCCCGCAGAGGGTCCACAGTACCTGGGGCTGGTAAGGTCCTAATGGAAGTACGCTGGCCATAATTGCCTCCATCCATCACCCTGGCCCACGGAAGGGGACAGAGTCTGGCTAGAGATTTAAACAAGCCATTTCTCTGCAGAATCCAGGGCCAATGACACGACCTGCCTTGCTGGGAGTTTGAACAGGCTGTGTGGGCCAAAGGAACATGCAGCCTTTCTGGCCAGAAGGAGAGAGAGGAGCAGGTAGAGAAGGGAGGGAAGCATCAGAAGGGTAGGGAGACAAAGTCAATGAAAACAGAGATACAGAAAGATGGTTAGCATAGCAGAAAAGAGACGTCCCTGGTGATGTGCCAGGGAAGTGATTCTTCAAATAAACTCTCTGACTTCTTTGGGGAGTGAAAGAGAAAGAGACAGAAGACAGAGAGAAATGGAGAGGGAGGGAGGGAGAAAGAGATGGTGGGGGTAGGAAGGGAGAGAGATGTGTGTGTACATATTATATGTGTATTGCATATATAAACATACACATACACACATAGATGTATATAGTCTCATCTTGATGATACCTTAAAAGGTCAATTTGATCATATTCTGGATTACTCAGCCCATGACTCCTGAGCAGAGTACCGTCATCCTATTTAACTGTTCAGCCTGCTCCCCACCATTCTGTGAAAGGAGGATAACCCTCCCTTCTCCAGTGTGTGAACAAAGTAAGATGGCATATATAAATAGTGCAGAGTACATGCTCATTAAAGAGGAGCTATCATTACTATTTCTGTTTGCAAAACACTCAAAGTGTGGTTATCTGTGCAGACTTGGGAAAGTGCGTTTAGAGGAAGGGTGGTATGAGCTGGGCTCTGAAGAATGAAGAGTTCCCAAGGAAGGGAATCAGCTCTCCAGGTAGAGGGAGGAGGTCCTTTAAATGAGCAGCCAGCTAGGCTCGGGAGTGGCTGGAATGTTAGGAGTGAGAGGACTGCGGGAGGTGAGGCCACGGAGCTCCTCAGGAACCAGAACAAGGAGCTCTGGCCTTGTGTCACTGGCTGTGGAGCCCTTCCCCGGGGCCCATGCTCCCAGCCCACAAAGTTCCCCAAGCTCATCATGTTAATAGGTGGGGGGATTTGCATGGCAGACCAGAAGACAGTCAGTAAGTACTTGTTGTAGTTCTTTTTGACGTTTCTGCCACCCTAGACAGAAGCTAAGTTGTACAGTTTTTATTATACCCAGAATGGGGGCATCTACCCTCCCTACCGCCATGAGGGAGGCACTGCTTCATTTCACCTGGATCCACATTTCTCTTCTTCCGGAGGAGACAGCCAGGTTGCACTTCCCAGGTCCCCTGGCCATTAAGTGTGGCCACACGTAGTAGATGTTATCTGTGCTTTGCCCAATCCCCTTGGGTTCCATTTACTATTCCCGCACGTCCGTCCTCCTGTTTCAGAGTGCTCTCATTCCAAGCACTTGTGCCTGCCACTTTCTCCTGAAGCTTGTCCTTGGCTAATGGAGTGCTGTACTTGTCAATCCAGAAATGCCTGGGAGCTCACGTGTCCCCGGGGTAGCCCTCAGCCAGTGTACGAAAGCCTGGACCCCTTGCCTTGAAATGGGAACCTACTCCAAGGGGTCATTTCCACCCCATGACCTCCCTCCTCGATCATCCCAACTTTGGTGACTTTGTCTGAAATGACACCCATGTTTACCCTCTTCCCCTTTCGCAGTCCTGCCTGCCTCTCTACTGGCTTCTCCTGGGAACGCTTCCTAAAGAAATCACCTGCACGTCAGTCCTCACTCAGGGCCTGCTTCTGGGGACCCCATCCCTGCACCATGTGCCTGCATTTAGGCCAGCAGAAAGTGAGCACTTCCTGGCCTTGCACAAAAGCCCACCTATGCTCCTCCATGCGCTTTTCTCTCAGGCTGAAGGGAACAGAAATGACCGAGAGGGTCGGTCACCTTGGAAGACGCTTATTGATGATGACAGAACCTACAACAGCCTGGATCTTTGAAGTACTGCATGGAAGAAAGATATGTGCCAACCCAGAACTCTACTTTGGACAAAGTGAGAAATAAACTTCCACCATGCTAAGTCACTGAAATATTTATATTTGTCATGGCGGCTAGCGTCACTCACACTAAAATAGAAAGTGACTTTATTCTAACCCTCAGTGAAGCCTAGACTGGGTGAAAGGCAGCTGAGGAAACCATTTACGCCCCCCAGGTAGGGCCCTTAGGGATCCCACACAAACTGGGCCTGTGAGCTGGGGGTACCTGTGGCAAAGCAACAGGACTTAAGGCCTCTTCCACCACAAGCAGAATTCCCAGAAGACAGCTCTGCATAAATTCCCAAGTGCCTGGGGTTCTGTTGAAAGATGACCCATCACAAAGCATTTCACATCGTGCCCATGTAATAAGGACAAAAAAAATATTATCATCATATAACTATACATCATTGTCTGTTCTCCCCCTAGATTCTAAGGAAAAATGATTCTTGCTTTCTGAGAATATCCCTAAGATGTCCTTTGTTGAGGGGAATCTGGATAAGAGGCCAGTGAGAGAACATATTAATAGAAGTCAAAGGGGCTAAAACAACATACATAAAAAAGAATCAAGACAATACAGCTGGAAGGTCAGAAGAGAACCAGGAAATCCATGTGAGCTGGGTATTAGAAAGAGCTTAAGGGTTAGGAGTGAATGTTAGAGTAAGAAGGAAGGTTTGCAGGAGCGTCTGCTGTCTGGGTAGAAGGTGGGAGGGCATAAAGGCAGTCATCTGTAGACAGCAACTTGGGTCATGTCTTCTCTGCAATAAGGATGTCCTCCGTCTTTGGTATTTCCTTAAGAAACTGAGTGTAGACTTTAAGTACTCATAATTAATTTTCGGTTCCTGGAGTGTTTCTGGGAATGTCACCATGAAGACTGGTCCATTTGGAACCCTGGGATATATTTAGGATTATCCTTCTAACTACTTTCAGGGGTCTCCAGGATTTTGTGGCAGAGTCCAGAACTTTCTGTCTCACCATTCCCACGATTCAAGGCACACTTCAAGTATCTTAGCCTCAACAAATTTCTTTTTTTATGAAATTTATTGTCAAATTGGTTTCCATACAACACCCAGTGCTCATCCCAACAGATGCCCTCCTCCACGCCCATCACCCACTTTCCCCTCCCTCCCACCCCCATCAAACCTCAGTTTATTATCAGTTTTTAAGAGTCTCTTATGATTTTGGCTCCCTCCCTTTTTTTTCCTTCCCCTCCCCCATGGTCTCCTGTTAAGTTTCTCAGGATCCACATAAGAGTGAAAACATATGGTATCTGTCTTTCTCTGTATGACTCAACGAATTTCTTAAATCTCTACTATGAAAATTTACCACCACTTTCACCATCCTATTCCATACTCCCCTAGCTATCTGCCTGTGCCTCTAGTTCTTAGTCTTATCAGCTATGACCCAAGGTAACTGATACATTGTTTGATTTTTGAACCCTATTATCAAATCTTTGAGGATGGGTATTGTCTTTTTATCCTCACATCATCCGTCCTGCCCTCAATAAATGTAAAGATTTCTGTCTTGTTCCTCACCCTCTCTCTAGCACCTTTGAGATTACCTGACTCATGGTAGATGCTTAGAAAATGTTTGTTGAATGAATAATGGAAATAATCAATCATCTCCATCAAATCTGAGTTGTGAGCAAGTCATAACATTTGCCTCATTGCTACTTGGGTGTTTCCATGAACATTCACCTTTGCAGTCAGATTTGCCCTGCACTTAACAGATGGAACCTGTCTTAACACCCAGCCTGGCTCAGATGAGAAAGACAAAGACTTTTTAATTTGGAAATAAAACCAGAGCTCAATACACCTCACCTACTTCCTGGATTGCTAGAGAAGCCTCTGTTACAAATATCCAACAGGGTACAAATACCCTTTTGGCCAAAGGAAAATCGTACCTGTATTTTGGGCTCCCAAATCACACTCTCCTTGCTTCATGTAAGGGGCAAAACACAGGCCCTACAGTCATACAAACCCACTCCTCTGCTGGCTTTGGTGAAGTGATGTGACATCTCTAAACCTCGGTTCCCTCCTCAGCAAAACAGACATGGCAACACATACCTCCCAGAACAACTGTGAAGATTAACAGAATGATCCAGGTAAACTCCCAGCACAATGTGAGTACGCGCCACAGCAGGAGCTGCAAGATTACTTGTTTCCTCCCTGGATGATAGCACAGAGACAACAGAGATGGAAAAAAAGAAAACCCATTCTGCTATTTTCTGGATGATCGTCTTTCACGTCCTTTACATTCATCTGAGGAAGAAAATTCTCCTCAGTTGCTCCCTCCATCATGAGTTAGTGTTCAACACAACAGTGGCAGAGGGAGGAGGCGGGAGACTGATCTCCTCATGCTGTAAACCTATCTCCTCAGACAAGGATGAAACGATAGCTTTGTCCATTTACCTCACTTGGACAATTTAGGACTGTGGCTCAATTTATAACAGAAGAAAAACACTCCACCTCTATTATTTTTTTTATTTTTATTTTTATTTTTTTAAGGAAATAGTGAGAGAAATTTACATAGCTAAATGTACGAGGGCCAAAAGTGAAACCTCCCTTGTGAGAACAGAGAAAAGACCAGACTTTGTTTTTGGTAATTTCCTTCCACTTGAGATGTCACTGACAAGGCTGGGCGACTTCCAGTTTTGAAATGACCACCTTCCAGGTGCTGCCTACTCCCCTACCAAATATGCCACAGCAACTAGCTCTTGAGAAATGGCCACACGCACACTCTGTTGATCTTATGCCTGAGTGAAGAATATAATTGTTACTCTAAAAAATATTTGGGGTGTTAAAATTATATGGTATGTCAAAATAGAGCATTCTCTCAATGATATTTAAATTTTCATGGGTTTTTTACTCTCTTTCATAATATTGAAGTACTTTGACTATGAGACTAAAACATTTGCAAAGGCAAGTTTACTTACAGTATTTACGGCCCTTCAAATGGACCCACATTCAAAGGTCTAAATTCTCTTTTAAAATGTCTGATTTGTATCCGAAAAGAGGAGACAGGGCAACAGTGTAGATCATTTTAATTCAAAACCGCTCTTGAATTAAATCATCTGGATATTTCTGAGGGAAAATAACCCAAAGACCAGAATGACCCAGATAATTACCTTCATTATTTAAGTCAGTCTGCTAAATCTGGCCTAAATTACCAGCCTTGGAGAGCTTTTGAACGAGTTGTTTCAGAAAATCAAAACACAAGGAATATTTAACAATATTTTTTTCCACTGGATTCACAGGCCCATGTGATGGAAAAGGTCAATGACTTAGACAACCAAAAAAAATCTTAGACTCCAAACAAACCATATGTTCAACATTTTGATAGAAACTTACAACTTATACAAAAAAAAAAAAAAAATACTCGCAAGAACACTTTATCTTTTGATCCTAACAATCACTGTGTGAAAGACGGACCATAATCTCCACATTTACAGATGAGTAAACAGAGATTAAGAGAGGCACGTGTTTTGTTCAAGGTCACATGACAAAAAAGTGACAAACTGGGGCTGGGCCCCAGAATGTCTCACTCCACATCCAGAGCTATTTTCATTGTGCCATAGCTAAATCTAGATGGCTCCAAGGGCTGGGCTGAGAACCAGTGGTCCTAAGGAGGTAAGTTCCCATGTGACTCTCCTGCTATCCTTGGCCTTGTCTGTCTCAACATGGACTAAATGCTAAACTCGATTCATGTCAATGCCTGTGCCTCCATCCAAATTCAATCTGAACCTCTAAGGAATGGGTCTAGAAATAAGTGTTTTTGAAGTTTCCCAAATGATTCTGACGCTTGGCATCAAAGAATCAATCATCAACAGCATCAAAACAATTTGAGGATCACTGTGCTAGATTGAGTTTTGGACAAATAGATCCCGGGTCTGGGTTTTAGCAATCACAGACAGTTTAACTACAATGTACCTGGTTTCAGAATCACATCTTTTCCAGGCCTACCACCTTGCAACCTTGTGACATTGTGGACTCATGTTGGGCCTGTAGTGACCACATTGAGCCTCAGCCCTTTTCTATGAGAGTAGATGCTAAATCAGTTCTCCGTTGACCTATGTTTATAAGGGGGGATTTTTGAACCTGAATTTTTTGTGGATTATGATAAAGGACTAACCTGAAAAACAGGACTGAGGCTCAAGCTAAAGAGTAAAGCTGAAAATGGGAAAATTGGCTCAAGATTGGAATCCATAAAGATGGAAAGCAAACAGGTGAGTTGGGGTCCTGAAAAATGATGGATGAAAATAATCTGACAGCTTTCAAGCTCACAACTCTCAGGAATTCTGGATAATAAAGTATTCCTAACTGAACACAGCAAGTTGCACATTCTGTTTTGGTTAAACAAACAAACACACTCTCTGTATCTGTATAGATATGCCTGTGTATGTTTTCTCACAAGGAGAACGGCAAGAAGGGATATTCACCAGGCTGGCAACACTGGTTATCTTGGCAGAGAGGAAATGCTTGGAGAATGGCAGGGATATAATTAGTGTTCCCTTTATATAGCCAACATGTGCTCTGTAATTTAAAAAAAAAAAAAACATATGTGATGCTGCGATTTATAAGAAGAACTATGTGTTTGGTCTTCATCCCCATTTCTCGCACAGAGCTCTTACAACTCCTGGAATTTCCTAAGTGGTGGGAGCTTTAAAGGTGTCTTTTGCCATATGAATGAGGTGACTTGGACTACACCTGAGGATGGGAACTGGTTGCCAGGAGAAGCAACCATGAGATTGATGAATGATCAATGATTTCATTAATCATGGCTAATGGAGCCTCCACAAAAACCCAAAGGACAGGGTTCAGAGAACTTCCTGGTTGGTGAACACCTGGAGGTGCTGAGTGGGGCCCCCAGAGAGGGCACAGAAGCTCCATGCCTCTTCCCCATACCTTGCCCGGCACATCCCTTCCATCTGGCTGTTCCTGAGTTCTACAATAAACCTTCTATCAACCAGTGATCTGGTAAGTAACATACTTCTCTGAGTTCTGTGGGCCCCTCTAGCAAATTCATCAACGCTAGGGAGGAGCTCATGGGTCCTCTGATTCATAGGCAGTCAGTCAGAAGTACAGGAAAAAACCTGAACTTCTAAGTGTCATCCTAAGCTGGAGAGGGGTCGCTGGAACCTCCAGTTTGTAGCCAGTGGGTCAGCACAAGGCAGCACAAGTAACAGCTGGGCTTATAACTGGCATCTGAAGCAGGGGCAGGGAACAGTCTTGTAGGACTGAGCCCTCAACCTGTGAAATTGATGCTATCTCTAAGTACATAGTATCTGAATTGAGTTGCACTGTAGGACACCCAGCTGGTGTGTGGAGAATTACTTGGAGGTAACCCCCCACACACACACACACACACACGTGCATACACATACATGTGTACACACACACACACACACACACACACACAATTACTTGGAGGAAACTGCCCCCACTGCCCCCAACAGACTTGCATTGGAAATTGAGCCTCAGAACTATCTTAACATAAAATAAAGAAAATTGAATAAATCAATATATAAATTCACCAGCAGTCAAACTTTAGAAATTAAAAACTTAGTAATCTATAGTTTACATTTTATGGTGAAATGAATATTAGGTGGAAGTCGTTGATATGTTTTACACATGTGGAATGGAATTATCATTCTACACACATCTGTACTTCCTCCTTCTTTGGATGTAAGAGTCTAAAATCATATCAGTATCCCTAGAGCTGTCCTGCTGAGTCCATTAAACATCCCTCTCCTCCACCCATCCCGCACACACAAAAGAGGTGAGCTATAACTATTTTAAATATACAGCTGAGCTTAAAGGAAAGAAAAAGCAATTTTTAAGATGCCAGAACTGAAGGAGGAAATATGGACTAGTTGTAAGCGAGAGAGATGGTATTGAGCTACCAGGAAGGGCAGGAACTAGGAGGGAGAGGGGCTGCAGCACAGGTCCTATGCACTGGGGGCTCAGATTTAATGCTCATGCAGGGAATGGGACACTGAAGGAACTAGCAAAAAAAAATGCAATCAGGGAAAGAAATTATAACAAAGATAAAGAAAGGAAATGCAAGATGCCAAGAGTGAGAAAGGAAACTGCTAAAAACAGATCAGCAAAACAAAAGAACCAATGAATGTATAAAATAATTATAGTAGTGGTGGTGATGATGATGATGATGATGGTGATGAATTTGAAGGTATGAAAAAGTGCAACATTTTAGACAATAATTACTTGCAACATGGGAGGGATGATCAAAGTAAAGCAGAAGGTAAAACTTTGATTACCTTTAGTCTTAATAAATCAAGAATAAATATTAAAATATTAAGGGTAATAGCCACTAAATGGAGAAAAATTAAGGGGAACTACTAAGGTACAAAAGAGTAATGAAGACCAACCACTGTATTCTTGTGACAAAGGGAGGGGGGGAAATAAAATGGAGAAGGAGCACAGTCAACTGTAGACACAAAGGGACAGAAAGAAATGCAAATGTATCAGTAAGGATAGGAAGTGTTCATAAGGAAAAAGGGATGGTTCAAATTCAGAGATTCTGAAATTGGATTTTAATACAAACCCTGTTATAAGATAATCACAAATGATACACTCAAAACACAATGACATAGAAAGGTTGAAAATAAAGGGATAGCAAAAGGTACCCCTAATAATTGCGAAGGAAAAGAAAACTGGTGTGGCTGTATGAATAGCTGATACATCATTTCTAAGGTAAAAATCATTAACAATAGAAAGAGTCCTTACAAAAATGTTAAAAAGAAAAATTCCTACCAAAAACAAAATTCTAAAACAAGATGTATAAAAGGCACCACAAAGCTAAAACCCTGGGTGGATGTATTCGCAACCCAGATAACTGAGAACTAGAATCCAGAATCAATAAACGAAAGACAAATGAATAACAAAACTAGACAAAGGGTATGAATAATCAAGTCACAGAAGCAGAAACGTAAGAGTCAATAAGTATATTAAAACATCTCCCGTGCTGGTAAAGAGAGGAATGCAAATTTGGAAAGGAAGAGTATATTTGCTATTCATTAGATTTGTAATTTTAAGATTGATGGTATAACCAGTGAAGAAGGAGCAAATGTGAACTGTTTACAATTGCTGATGAGAGGGGCGCCTGGGTGGCTCAGTCGGTTGGGCGGCCGACTTCGGCTCAGGTCATGATCTCGCGGTCCGTGAGTTCGAGCCCCACATCAGGCTCTGTGCTGACAGCTCAGGGCCTGGAGCCTGTTTCAGATTCTGTGTCTCCCTCTCGCTGACCCTCCCCTGTTCATGCTCTGTCTCTCTCTGTCTCAAAAATAAATAAAACGTTAAAAAAAATTTTTTTTTAAATAAAAATAAAAGAAAACAATTGCTGATGAGAGTGTAAACTGGCCCCATCCTTTGGAGATCAGAGTAGCAAGCTTAGTGCGCTCAGAGCTACACGTCAGAGCGTTTCTTCTTTTGGGTGTCTAGCCCAGGACTAAGGAACTACTCTCAACAGCTGCGCCCACGGAGATGCACTCAGTGTTCAATGCTGCCATTTATATCATAAGGTGGAAACCACCTAAATATTTCTCAGAGAAACTGGCTTATTCACACAACACTTAAAGTAAAGGGGCTAGCTTTTGGATAAATCTGAAGAACACAGTCCAGGGTGTGGGACGTGGGATGGGGGGCGTGGGGGAGGGGAGCAAGTCACAATTGATAGGTACAGTAGATACCAAATCTGTACATTTTGGAAATACCACCAACGGTTTATACTGTTAATGAATTCAAACATATGAACAGAAATACAAACCCAAGGGAGGAAAGAGACAGAGGAATTTCAGAGTTCTGGTTACCTCTGAGAAGAGACGATTAGGGAAGGAATGAGGAGGGTAACTATCTTGGCAATATCTTTTCTTAAAAAAAAAAATTATGAAGCAAATATGGCAAAATACATAAGACTCTTATACCTCACCAAAAAAATAAAAAGACAAACAAACATGCTCTTATACCTGGATGTATATATTTTTAATTTGTGTGTATTTCAAATATTTCTTAAAAGTTAAAAATAATGCACTTGAAGCCCAGAGAGGCATCAAGGAAAGGAGGAAGAGGAAAGGGTGAGGAAATTGGCAAATCCTTAAGGGTGGTCAGTAAGGGCCTCCCTGGCAGGCAGATTCTGATAAAGAAGTCACGGGTTAAGCAAGAAAAAGTGTTACATAGTGCAAGCTATGGTTTCCAGAGGATGTGGAAGGATGAGAGTGTTGAGTGGCTTCAGAAGAAAAGCTTAGCAGGGTTTTCTGCCTGGGGAAAGACGGGGTCTGATTACCCGCATGCCTCTTCGGTTGCTACCACTTGGGCTGAACTCGACTGTTTTTATCGAGGTCTTTATTCCCAGCAAACATGCTAGCCAGGGTCTAAAACCAGTCAAGTTCAGCACTTCAGCATTGTCAGATTGCAGAACCTGCCACTTCATGGAACATTATTATTCTATACAGTACAATAACAACAGGAGATTAACAGCAGGCTCAGAGAGGTCAAGTGCCTTGCCCCAGGGCACACAGGAGGGCTTCTCTGGCATTCCCACTCTGATTCCAAAGGTTTCCCTTCCCGGACACTATACACTTCCTCTTAGGGTTCAAATGAGCCCTTTGTACGTTTCCTAAGTCCTGCAACAGATCCCAAGCAGTTTGCAAAGGGTTGTGGATAACTTTTTTTTTTAATTTTTTTTTTCCTGTTGCCAGAATTAGACATGATTTCTAAAATAAGGATAAGACATCATGAATGTCCAAGGTATTGGGCCTACAAGTCTGGGTGTAATTTGTAGGTCTAATATGGAAGTAATGATGGAGTCTTCAGGGCTTGGCAGCAACTGGTTTAAGCTGATCTCAGGGAGGGACTTCCTCTTGGTGGGGACAGATATCTTCTTGGTCCCCAGGTGAAGACCTCATACATCCCATCTAGCAAGAAGACTCAAGCACTGAACCCCCTCCATGGTAAGAGTCCTTTTTGGAGTTGATGCTGGATTTTACGGGCCTGGAGAGCAGCTCTCTGCATTCTGCGGAAGGACATCACCACTGGTTTGATTCAAGGGTGGGAGCTGTTCCTCTTGGACAGCTCCAGTTCCAGGCCAGTGTCTCCTCTGCCTCCCTGATCCTTGGTCTGGTCTGACAAGATGGGCTCCAGTTCCCACCTGAGCTTCAGTGATTGTAACTGCACCATTAGGAAGGAAATCAGAGATCCAGTTAGAAAGCTAAAGCTAAAAGAGAACCAGCAGCAGCAGCAGCCACCACAAAATTCTTCAGCGTCCTTTATCCTGTCAGCCAGCTCTAAAACTCAGCTGAGACAGAAATAATCCACCCCCTGGTGTGGGTTTTTACTGTGTCTTGCTATTTGGTGTCCAGGCATTGCAACGAGTCAAGAACATTGGACTACAAGTAAAGAACTTGGCTTCTAGTCATGTCTCTGCTCTGGGCAAGGAGCTGCGTGAACCTGGACCTCAGTTTCCTCATTTTATGAATTTGGTGATTTCTTTCTCTCTCTAACTTGATTTGCAAGATCCCTTTAAGTTCTGATTTTTAACACTTTGAGCATCTACTATGTGTTGTAGGTAATGTAAGTGAACAAAGGGATGTTTATTGTATGATCTAACAGCCTGTGACAGATAATAAAGCAAGGGGTAAACTGGGCACTGGAAAGCATGGCAGTGGAAAGAAAGGCAGATCTCTAAGGGCTGGAGGAGCAGGAAGGGCAGGACTTGGTGAAGGGTGGGTATTCCAGGTAAGGGAAATGACATCAGCCCATACCTTCTCAACAGCCCATGTATTTGTTGGGCTCTTTCAGTGGTAAGTCCCAAGACCCCAACTCAAACCAGCTCAAGGGAAAAAGGGGTGGGGGAGATTTGCTGAAAGAACAGCTGCAGAGACACAGACTTGAAGACACAGGACAGAGCCAGAGACTTGGCCACCAGGGCTCTGTCTCCACCTTCTTAGTTGTGCTCCATTCAGAGGGCCTGCATGTAACAAGGTGAGACAGGTGGTACAAGGTCCTGGCTGAACCACAGTCTTAAAACCTGCGATCCAAGGAAAAGAGAATGAACTTGCTCTCCAACTTAGAAAAATCTGGAGAGTAGTTCTGAGGGCGGGATTATCTGAATCTGCATTACACATCACCACTATGGGCACAGGAATGTGGGGGTTACTGGGATTCCCACAGAGCCACATGAGCTAAGACAGGAGGGTTCTCCAAAGCAAGCAGAAAGTGCTACATCAGGGGAAAAAAAGGGGGGGGTGGGGACAGAATCTGGGCAAACACCAGTAACTAATATAGCACTTCATATCTGTGAACCCAATTTTACAGAGGAAAAAGCTGAGGCTCAGGTTAGGTAACCTGCCCACGGTCACACGTTAGAAACTGGCAAAGCCAAACCCTAACCCAGATCCATCTGGTCAAATCTACTGCCCAGATCTGTTGTTCTCTCTTCTGATTTAAAAAGCTATGCATGCACCTATTTTTTTTTTTTTTTTTACTAAATGATACTTTATTTTTTTAAAAATGAAATTTATTGTCAAATTGGTTTCCATACAACACCCAGTGCTCATCCCAACAGGTGCCCTCCTCAATACCCATCACCCACCCTCACCTTCCTCCCACCCCCCATCAACCCTCAGTTTGTTCTCAGTTTTTAAGAGTCTCTTATGTTTTGGACCTATTTTTAGAATGTGGACAGCATGTTAAAGAACGAGAATGGTATTAAAGTTACCATCACTAGGCAATAATCATCACCAAAATGTTGTGTTTTCCTCTCGGCCGTTTTTCTTTGTATCTATGATAGATATTTGGCATGTGCCCTTTAATCACCTGAGGTCTTGAGGAATCCGCCAAGTACAGCCAAGGGCCATGGCTTCGGTAAGAGCAGCCCAGATCCCGACAGACCAGACCACCCATCCCCCACTTGCCGTGAGTGTTAGCTGATGGCTCACAGCTGCCCCCACCCAGATGCTTGGGAGGTTTCACCTGCTTCAGGACCCCACCAGCCAAAGACTGTCTACAGCTGAGTTATAAAAGCTTGGCATCCTCTCCCTCAAGGCAGAGAAAGCTTGTTATGCTCAAGCTTCCTATAAAAGCAGGTACACTTTAGTTGAAAGGGCATCTTTGACTTCCTTTCCTCCCCTGCCTTGCTTTTATCACCTCCTTAGAGGTGTCCCTCCACTTCTTGCTGCTCAAGAAATCTCATCTAGAGTCTGCTTTGCAAGAAACCTACTGCAGGTTAATGACTGAGAACATTTTAACTGTGCTCAGACCTGGGTTCTAGTCACCTGCCTTTTGAAGATGGATAGGCCATTAAACAGCAGGCCAAACCAAGCCCCAGGGACCACCAGCATTCACCTCTCAACATGGCTTTGTGATTTTCTGTTCCTTTTTATCCTCAAAATAACTCTTATGAAGTGCTAAGAGCTCTGTTTCCTGGTTTAAAAAGCCAATTACTTTATACATTTCTATAGTCATGTATTTATAGAATCATTAAGGCTCTGAAGAAAAACATGCATTATTCAGTTAAATTTCACTGCAGTTTATGGGAGGAAAGTATATGCTGTAGTAGAAGTCTTAATTTAAGGATTCATGAAGATTTTGAATGGATTGATTATCATAGTCCCTCCATTCTGAGATATACAATTTAATGTTTTTCAAAGTCTTAGAATCAATGAATACATTTAGTGAATGTTTTTTTCCCCTCCCATCCCAATCCCTTGAAATCCTATTAAATATTTCCTTTGTATTCATCCACATGAATTCTAGAATTACTTCATTGGATTCCAAGACATTGCCCACCTACAGTGAATAAAATTTACAATAAAATTAACTCAAACCTATAAATTAATCTGGGTAAAAAAAAATGACATCTTTATAACATTGAGTGTTTGTAACCAGTACTATGGTATGCTTTCCCATTTATTCAAGTCTTCCTTTATTCTTCCCAATTGATCACTGTCAGTTTGTCCGTGTAAATCCTCTACAATTGTTATTAAAGTTAGTATTTTGTATTGGCATTGTTAATGGGAATCTGAGTTGTTTTCCCTCATATCTTCTACTTGGTAATGTTAGTCTATATAAAAGCTGTTTTTAATATTTCTTAAACATTTGGTTAACTTATAGATCTATCCTATTAGTACTATTAGTATTTCAGATGATTATTTGGGGTAAGCTGTACAAATAATTGCATCACTTGTAAATAATGTCTCCTTTTTTCCATTGTTATGCATTTTATTTCTGATCCATGACTCATTATATCAACTAGCACCTCTACAAAAGTTTTAAATAGAAATAAAAGAAATCATTGGAAATGACTCTGGTATTTTACCACTAAGCATGAAATTGAGTGTTTAATATACATATTTTTCAACATGGTATGTATATACAATGTGTCTCCCTTAAGTAACTGAAGAATTTCCATCAATGATGGGGTTGAGTACTATCAAATGCAACTTTAGGCATTTATTAAATCAGACTCAGGTTGATGTGTGAAACATACTTTACAATTTGGACTAAGTTGGACACGGGGTTAAATGTCCATTCTAGTGTTCACCTTGGCATTGACCAATTTATCTAACCTCTCCCTGCTTAGTTCCTTTAGCTATAAAATAACAACTCATAAGGTTCCACAATCACTAATTAATTAGTCTTGCTTGTATCACATGTCTAATACACTGATGATCCCACAATAGATGTTCAATTACCCACCATTTCCAAAGTGAATCCTACTTGGTCATGGCATATCATTCATTTAATATATGCATGGATCTAATTCACTGGCATTTGATTTAGAATTGTTGCCTTGATCTTCCTCACTGTGTGCCAAATGGAAACATCTTATTTTCTGTGTATCTGTATCACTTGGAAGAAAACTATGCCTTAAAAGTTGGAAAGGATACACTTATATTTTTATAATATATATGCAGAAAATTGCATGAAAGAGTGCATTCATAAATATGTTTGGATACAAAGTGTTTGAAGACTTATTTCCAATTTCTGTTCAATGTCAATGGCCATCATTTATTGGACAATTATGGGCCAGCACTGAGCTAAGTCTTTCACGTGCATCATTTAATATCATGGTCACAAAAAACACCATGAAAGGACAATTTCTCTTCCCACTTTATGGATATGGAAAACGAAGCCAGAAGAGGTTAAGTTGTGTGCCCAAGGTTACACAGTAAATGACAAAACAAGGTAAGTCTAAAACTAAAATAAATCCTCTTATATACTAAGCAATGATGTATTCATTGAAATGAAGAAAATCTCAACTGATCTAATCCTTTGTTCATTTTTGGCAATTCATATTTGCTCTCAAAAGCATGCATTTCTAACAAAATTTGAGATATATTAGAATTCAATTATCTCTCATATTTTCTTAGAATATATAATCTCCCCCACTGTCCACTTATTCCTCTTCTAGTATAGTCCTAATTTTATACATTTATGCTAGCTTTCTCTCATTTATAATTGCCAGAAGTTTATTAATTCTACTGTCATTTTGAAAAGACAGCTCTTGGACTTACTCGTCATTTTTATGTTTTTCCTGTTTTCTCATTAGTTTCTGATTTTATCTTTACTATTTTCTTTCCCTGGTTTATTTGAATTAGTTTTGAATTCTCTCTTATCTAAATTGAAAATATTAAAACAGGGGCACCTGGGTGGCTCAGTCGGTTAAGTGTCTGAGTTTAGCTCAGGTCATGATCTCAAGGTTGGTGAATTCGAGCCCCACTTGGGGCTCTCTGCTGTCAGGGCAGAGCCCACTTCAGATTCTCTGTCTCCCTCTCTCTCTCTCTGCCCCTCCCCTGCTTGCGCACACACTCTCTCTCTCAAAAATAATATAAACATTAAAAAAAAGAAAATATTGGGAATGCAAGCTGGTGCAGCCACTCTGGAAAAGAGTATGGAGGTTCCTCAAAAAACTAAAAATAGAACTACCCTAAGACCCAGCAGTTGCACTACTAGGTATTTATCCAAGGGATACAGGTGTGTGTGCTGTTTCGAAAGGACACATTACCCCCATGTCTACAGCAGCACTATCAACAATAGCCAAAGTATGGAAAGAGGCCAAATGTCCATCGATGGATGAATGGATAAAGAAGATGTGGTATATATATACAATGGAATATTACTCAGCAATCAAAAAGAATGAAATCTTGCCATTCGCAACTATGTGGATGAAACTGGAGGGTATTATGCTAAGCGAAATTAGAGAAAGACAAAAATCATATGATTTCACTCATATGAAGAAAATAAGAGACAAAACAGATGAACATAAGGGAAGGGAAACAAAAATAATATAAAAACAGGGAGGGGGACAAAACCAAAGTGACTCATAAATATGGAGAACAAACTGAGGGTTACTGGAGGGGTTTTGGGAGGGGCAGTGGGCTAAATGGGTAAGAGGCACTAAGGAATCTACTCCTGAAATCATTGTTGCACCATATGCTAACTAATTTGGATGTAAATTTTAAAAAATAAAAAAAAATTAAAAAAAGAAAATATTAAAAACATAACTTTCCTTCAAATACACCTTTAGCCACTTTCTTTTTTTTTTAAAGTTTATTTTGAGAGAGAGAGAGAGAGAGAGAGAGAGAGAGAGAGAGAGAAAGTGCATGTGCTAGCAGAGGCCGAGGAGCAGAGAGAATTCCAAGCAGCATCAGGGTGTATACAGCACAAAGCCAGACATGGGGCTCAAAGTCACATGAGACCATGATCTGAGCTGAAATCAAGAGTCAGATGCTTAAGTGACTGAGCCACCCAGACACCCCTGACCACTTTCTATGAGCTTTTAAATTTAGGACTCCTCTTTTCCTAATTTTCAAATAATGCCTAATTGTCGTTTTGATGTTTTCTTTGACCTAAAAGATATATGGAAGATACTATTATGAAGGATTCAGAATTTTTCATTGACATTTTATACTAAGTTTAATTTTATTTCATTCTTATCAGAGAGTTTAATCTTAACCATTTCTGATATTCAGATTGGCAGGGTTTTTTTTTGTTTTTTTTTTTTTCATAAACTAGCATAGGTTGATTGTGGTAAATACTCCATGAACAATGACTATTTTTTTCTCTCCATTTTCAGAACACAAAATTTAATCCAAACCCATGAAACTGAAATCAATGTGATTAAATCACCTATATTTTTTTCTGTTTTTTGCCAAAGACTATGTGATGGTTTTCCTATTTTGTTTGGATTAGGGGTTTGAGGTTTTGGTTTGGGGGAGTTTTTGGTCTGTTTATTGCCCCAACAGCTGAAGCATACAATATATGCCCATCAACGGTGATTCTGGATCATGTAGAAATGGGATCACTCTCTGAATATCAGGGGTGTGTGTGTGTGCGCGTGCGCGTTTTAAAAAGACTATGCAGAGACTCTAATACGATCTTTTAGATGTTTTATACCATTAGTGCTGAGAATCACTAAGCATAAATTAGTATCATAGTATTCTTGTGAATTCTACCTTTTACCAATATAAAATGACTTCCTGCATCTTAACAACTGCATTTGCCTTGCACTATATTTTTCTTTTCCTGGTATTAATATTGCCACTCCTATTCTCAGTTTCACTTTAATGGTTTTTTCCTCCTCTCCCTTTTAGGTGAAGCTTTGACAAATACTGTAATTGGCTTCTGGCGCGTTTTGAACCCAATGGGAGAGGAAATGTCTCTGAATAGGGGAATCTAATCTAGCGCCATTTGCTGTCACTGATGTTTGGCTCTCGCGTATGTAACTGATAGCTTTAACTCACATCAGTCAAATCAGCTTTTAACTTAATCAGCTTTTTGTGATAAAACGCTTCCTTCAAGTTTTATGGGCCAGTCCTATACCTGTTTGTCCTCGTGTCCATCCCTTGCCCTTGTCCTGACCCTGCAGGGCTGCATATTCCCGTGGCTCTCATAGGCTGGCTCCAGGCTACGTTTGGCCAGTGGGAGACATGGGCAGCAGAAGGAACAAGAAGTCAGCCTATCTCCCCCACCCCTCTCTCCACTCTGCCCTCTAGATCTCCTTCCCTGTTGTCACTGTCCCCTTTCTCTGGGCTTTTCCTCTGCATCCAGAAACAGCGTCTTAACTTTGCCCTCCTTAACACTAATCCTATCTTCTGCAGTGTTATTTCTTTACTGCTTCTAATGCAAGCTTTATTAGGCTATTGAGTTTCCATTTCTTAATTTTTATTTCAGATCATCTCTGCTTGCATCTAGCAACTCTTTTAATCTTACTGTCTCATCTGTCATTCCGTAAATCTCAGCATTCAAATTTACTGAGAGCACCAAGAAGCCTCATTGTAGTAAATGGTGTTAGTGACTTTTCCATTTTTCCCCAAAGGTTTGTTCTTCCTTTGAATCTAATATCCCCCATCTTATGTCCCAGAAAATCTTCAGAGATCTCTTGATTTTCTTACTGTTCGTGCTTGATAAAGGAAAGACCTACTCAGGTGTGTGCCAGCAGGGAGTCTGGATGGATCTTCTTTATCATTAGTATATGATAACGACCAGAATCCACATCCAGACCTTAAGCTAAGGGCTGCTTCATATGTACAGACTCTTAAATTCCTAAGAGTCTCTTGTGCATGCTGGACCAGAACAGATTCTCTGACTTCACAGCCTGGCCTTCTGAACATGGAGAAGGGAACTGATTCCAGGATAATTTTATGCAACCCTCTCCTCCTCAGAGAAAGCAGTACACAGATCTCTCCACTAACCAGTGATCTCTCTCTTCCTTTCGTCCTTTCAGCTTTACAGACTTCTGCCATGATCCCTTCCATCTTTTTAATTTCTCAGGAACTTTAGTCCCATGATGGGTAAATACACAGAGGGGATAATAAGGAGTGGTGGAGGTCAAATGGCCTCAGAACCAATCAACTTTTGGGTAAGAAGTAGAAGCTTCCCTCCTTTTTGTTCAGAGGAGACCCTGTGTCTTTGAGGTGGGAAGTAGACAGAAGCAATAATTGAACATCTCCTCTCATGTGTCTCCTACTCTTTTACCCAAGAGTATCATCCTTGCTTTACTAAAGCAAAAATTCCTCCCAAAGTCTAGAATCCTTGTCATTGAAAAGCAGTGGTGTTTTCCTGAGTAGTTTCAGAGGAAGATGGTGGAGGAAAAAGAGAAGCCAAGTGCCACACAGGTAGACGCCACCTCAATTTGGAAATCCCATCCATGTTCTTTGAAAAAACATCTCCTGGGGCACCTGAGTGGCTCAGTTAAGCGTCTGACTTCGGCTCAGGTCATGATGTCACGGTTTGTGAGTTCAGGTGTCGCGTCGGGCTCTGTGCTGACAGCTTGGAGCCTGGAGCCTGTTTTGGATTCTGTGTCTCCATCTGTCTCTGCACCTCTCCTGCTTGCTCTCTCTCTCTCCCTCTCTCTGTCTCTCAAAAGTAAACATTTAAAAAGAAAAACACATTTTCTTCCCCCTCTCCAGGTTTTCCTGCCTGGTCCATGGTGTCCCTATCCAAAGGGGACATCAAGACATTACCCTCTCTGTACTCTTGCCGCCTAACAGGTCAGTATCAAACTGCCCCAGGTCTGGAGGCCTCATGCCTCCTTTCCCCATGGCTCCTCTTCCAGCCCAGCCCTTCAGAGGATGGGGTCCGCCCAAGCCCACTTCCCATTTCTCTATGCTGCTGTTCCCACAACATATCATTAGTACTCAAGGGGACTGTTGTGGAGTTGCCTGCTAATTCAGCATCCTGTGATGTTGACCCAGATTTGGATAAAAAATAAACAGAAATATTAAAATAACACTCCCGTTTCAACTAATTACTATGTCAGGAACCAAGAGTTCATACAACAATAGGAACAAAGATTGGATGTGAGCAGAAATTTTGCAATTTATTATGACCTACAGAACACATTATTTTTTACTCCTCACCATACAGCCTCCTAAAATTCCCATTATGTGCTTTAACACGTACTTAATTTTGACTTATGTTTTTCGTGACTTGGGTGTGTATCCATCTTCCACTTAGGCTCCATGTTCACGTAGGACAAGAATGGTGTCTCGCTCATCACTACATCCACAGTACTGAGTGTTCAATTCTCCCCCAAAGGAAAAGCTAGGAGCTAAACTGATTCGTTGGGTCCCATAGAGTCAAAACTAGCATTTATTACATCTCTTAACCTGGAAACACAAGTGTCCCTAAATAGAACAAGCAAAATAAGAATTGGGTGAGTCAGGATAATGAGTAATATTAGAAGAGGAGCTAAGTGACTATAAACAATAGCCAAAGTATGGAAAGAGCCCAAATGTCCATCGATGGATGAATGGATAAAGAAGATGTGGTACAAATGTACAATGGAGTATTACTCAGCAATCAAAAAGAATGAAATCTTGCCATTTGCAACTACATGGATGGAACTAGAGGGTATTACGCTGAGTGAAATTAGTCAGAGAAAGGCAAAAATCATATGACTTCACTCATATGAGGACGTTAAGACACAGAACAGATGAACACAAGGGAAGGGAAACAAAAATAATATAAAAACAGAAGGGAACAAAACAGAAGAGACTCATAAATATGGAGAACAAACTGAGGGTTGCTGGAGGGGTTATGGGAGGGGGGGATGGGCTAAATGGGTAAGGCAGTAAGGAATCTACTCTTGAAAGCATTGTTGCACTATATGCTAATTTGGATGTAAATTTTAAAAAATAAAAATAAGAGGAGCTAAGTGTAGTTTCTGAAACAAGAATGAAGATTTTAGCGCAGATATTGTGGACTACACTATAAGCCAGGGTATCTAAGAAAATGGAGCAGAAACTGGAAGACGGAGCTATTGTCCCTATTTAGCTTGAAATGTGAAATGTGGACAAACAAGCTATATTTAAAAATTTTTTTAATGCTTATTTATTTTTCAGAGAGAGGGAGAGAGCACGTGCACACACATGAGCGGGGGAGGGGCAGAGAGAGAGGGAGACACAAAGTCCAAGCAGGCTCCAGGCTCCAAGCTGTCAGCACAGAGCCTGACGCAGGGCTCAAACTCTGAGATCATGACCTGAAGTCCCACACTTAACCGACTGAGCCACCCAGGCACCCCTAAACAAGCTATATTTAAAAAGCAGCCAGAGTGAATGTGAAATAGACAACTGATGAATGTTTAAATGTGCACAACCAAAATAAATTACAGAAGGGAATATAACCTTCCATCCTCTCATTCCTCTGCCAGAAATTCCCTTTCCCTAAAAATGTTATATAAAAGTTATCCTGTACCTAGTAACTGCAAACGAAACAAAACAAAACAAAACAAAACAAAACAAGGCTTGGTGTGTAGGACTGAAATTGCCCATATGTGTCACGTCAAGACCCACCCCTCACTTCTGTCTGCCATCTTGGGTGACTCCCCTTTCTGAGCCCAGCTTCCCCAGCTGTAAAATGAGAATAACACTACCTATGTTACAGGGCTTTTTAGATTGCATCGCATATAAAGTATCTGGCACGCTGGAATCATTCAATAAGTGTTCGTTTGCGTCGTCTTTCATCAGAAGCCCTCGTGAGCCTAATGAGAGTAAAGGAGAGATGCTTACTTAACAATTTGGACCAAAGCGACTCTGGTGAGCTGACGTGCATTCTTGATTTCATTACGTGCCAGAGGATAAAAATGAACGGTCCTCTGATGGCACCCCAGCCCTCACAGCTGCCTCTCTGCTGAGGGATTTACGTTCTGCGTGATTAGGCCTGAAATGGACAGGAAGCTTTATTGTGCTAGGCTGGCAGGGTATGGAGGAGCAAATTGATAAAGATGCCTGGGTCAGTGGCAAGCTGGGTGGTTCCTAATTTATAGAAACACATCGAGAACCATTACTCAGGCCCTTTCTTCCTGCTCCCATCTCCCCCACCCCTTCTACTAGACCCTTCTCTGCTCCTCTTTGCCAAATGGGGACTTATTTATGGGAGGAAAGAGGATTTACTGATAAGGATGAGGCATCAGCCAACCCACAGCCAGTAAATTCCCAGAGAAATAACATCTGGTAATTTGCCTTAATACAGCAAACATTTGTTGAACTCTCTCTGCCAGGTGCGTGGACAGCAGTGATGTGGGGGACACACAGGTTAGATCTAGTCTCAGCTCCTTATGCATACAGCCTCTCTAAGCCTCAGTTACCTCCTTGGGAAAAAAATGGGGATGATGCTAGTTTTTCTCGCACAGAGAGTAAATGCTCAATGGAAATTAGCATTTATCAATATCGTCCACCCAGATTTCCAGACTCCAAACCTTGGCATCTTCCTTAAAAACTCTTCCCATTGACCAAACCAAGGCTACAGATGCCAGGTTTACAGAAAATATCCCACCCCTCTCAGGACAACTGTGCTAGTTCATCCTTTCTCTGGACTTCTGCTTCAGGCAAAGGGGAGGGTATGGGAGGGGCAGGAAGGGCACTAACATTCATGGAGAAACTCCTTTGGGCCAAGGTGTAGTCATTTTAGACCAATCCTTTTAGTAGTCTCCTAGTGAGTCCCTCACCTTCGGATCCACACTTTCCTTCAGTCCTCCAGATCAACCAAAATATATTTCTCAAACAAAGTTCTGATCCTACTGGGGCCTGATTAAAATCTTCAAGAGCTTCTCATTGGCTGTCATATGAAGGTCACAGTCTTTGGTCTGACAGCCAAGAGTCTTCATGATCTGCTCCCAAGTAAACCCAGGTCCCAGGTAAACATCTAACTACTCTTCACCACCAATTCCACAGTCTACCTAGATTGCTTACGTTCCAAGCATTCCACTCTCACATCATCTTTGCTTTTATTCATGCAGATTTTTACTGATATTGCATTGAATGTCCATATTAATCTGAGAAAGACTGACTTCTTTAAACTATTGATTGACTCTTCCCATTCAAGAGCACAATACGTCTCTTCACTGATTCTGGCCATTCTTCATGGCCTTCAGTAAAGTTTTATAATTGCCTTCACATAAATCTGGCATATTTCTAAGTAATCCCAAAGAGTTTTATCTTTTTTGTCATTGTGCTATTATGAATGAGATCCTTTTATATATTACATTTTCTAATTACATGTCTCTGATCAATAGGAATGCTATTTTTTCTTCATGTTCATCCTGTATCCGGACCTTATCGAACTCTCTTATTAGCATCAACTGCTTTTAGCTGAATCTCTTGAATTTTATAAGAAAGCCACATCATCTATTAATCATGACTTTGAGTTTAAACAAGCATGGTAAATTTATGACAGGGATATCGAGGCACCTCACAAAGCCCAGGAGCTCAGGAACAAGCAGAATCAGAGTCTCAAATCCATGAGAATTCTGTCCTTCCATCTGTCTCTAATGCTGAACTTAAAATCAGCATTTTTATGTTAATTTATTTTTGAGTGGATTAAAGTGTACAATCCTTTCCTTGTTGGTTTGCTTCAATTACTTTATGCATTAATTCAAAAAATCTTCATGTTATAAAAACACATATATACACATACTTAGCTACGGATTACTTTTTAAAGACATTTTTCAAAATAGCCTGAAAACTCAAACAATATAAAACAAATTTGTTTTTTCCCTAAACACTGCAAGATAAATAAGTGTTGCACATGTAGCTAGAGTCTATTTTTTATTGTATTTTTTTAAAATAACAATACAGGAAAATTGGATCTTTTTTGGTGCACAGTTCCAGGAGTTTCAACACATATATAGATTTGTATAACCAACACCACAGTCAGGCTACAGAGCAATTCCAAATAATTCTTTTGTACTGCCTCTTTTTAGTTAACACTTCCTCCCATCCCCAACTCCTGGCAACCTGTGACCTGTTCTCCATCGTTGTAATTTTGCCTTTTCCAAAATGTCATATAAATTAACCCACACAGAAACGGGAACCCTCTTTCACTGTTGATGGGAATGCAAACTGGTGCAGCCACTCTGGAAAACAGTGCAGAGGTTCCTCAAAAAATTAAAAATAGAACTACCCTACGACCCAGCAATAGCACTGCTAGGAATCTACCCAAAGGATACAGGAGTGCTGAGGCATAGGGGCACTTGTACCCCAATGTTTATAACAGCACTTTCAACAATAGCCAAATTATGGAAAGAGCCTAAATGCCCATCAACTGACAAGTGGACAAAGAAGATGTGGTTTATATATACAATGGAATACTACTTGGCAATGAGAAAGAATGAAATCTGGCCATTTGCACCAACGTGGATGGAACTGGAGGATATTATGCCAAGTGAAATAAGCCAGGCAGAGAAAGATACTGTATGTTTTCATTCATATGTGGATCTTGAAAAACTTAACAGAAGACCATGGGGGAGGGGAAGGGGGGGAAAAAGTTACAGAGATGGGGGAGGCAAACTATAAGAGACTCTTAAGGACTGAGAACAAACCAAGGGTAGATGGGGGTGGGGGAGAGGGGAAAGTGGGTGATGGGCATGGAGGAGGGCACTTGTTGGGATGAGCACTGGGTGTTGTATGGAAACCAATTTGACAATAAATTATATTTTTAAAAAAATTAATCTGTACAGATAATGACATTTTGAACCTTCCTAATATTTGTATGTTTCTTTTTTCTTGTCTTACTGCTTTGGCTAAGATGCCATTAGATTCTGCTGGTTTATTTGCACTTCCCCAACTAGACTTTGAGATTCTAAAGAGTGGGGATGGTGTCTCCTTGAGCACCTAGGCCAATTCTTAGCCAATGTATGAGTTCACTACATGTTTGTGGAATAACACATCAGGGCATAGTTGTCAATGGGTGGGCTTCCTATAGGGCCACCATTCAAGCTTCCCACAACACCAAAATTATTTTCCAGGAAAGGAGTACCTTCTAGTGCCTAGATGGGTCGTAGGCCTGGAAATAAGTTCCCAGGCCCATTTTTGTTAATTAACTCATCAAGACACAAAGGGAAAATCCCACTTATTACATGCTCACTGTGATACATGCAATTGTCAGCCTCTAGTTAGAATTAATTACCTAATGTGGGTTTCAAATTTGAAAGACAAAAAGCTCTACCTATGTGCTCATTTGGTGTTAATTATTATGGAAACCTGTTTCAACCCAGAGACTCACTCAAAGGGCTGAGGCTCTCCCTCCCATGTAGGATCAAGAAGATAACCAGTGTGATGCTGACTATCAACAGGGATCTCTTGTTATAGCAACATGTTGGGGAGAAGAGAACTCACACTCATGGTTCTCCAGGATTTTTATCAATGTTTCCCTCTTAAGAGAACTTTGGTGGAGAATTCAGGATATCTTAGCAATCCAAGACCAAGAGTTCCAAGTTCAACAGGCAAATGGAAATAAAATTAGGAGGGGCTGGGTCTGGAACCAGATGCCCCCATTCAGTGGGGCAGCAGGAAAATTACTCCCAACCACTATCTACGGAAGGGTCTCTATCCTTCCTTCGAGACTGTGCAGGATGATAGCTTCTTATACTTGCCAAAAAATGAATAGAACAACCTTCTTGTCTTGAGAGATATTTGTTACATTTCACACAGATATTCCACGGAAGCATATCATATTCTGATCTGGTACTGGCCTCCCATAATGTGTGGGTATTTTCCCCCTTTGTTCCATAGCCATTGATAGATCTGGATCCATCTACCTATCTAGACCACAGCCAGAGTGGGAATCAGAATTCACACTGGGGCCAGCTGGGCAGCCAGCAGTTCTAATTTTCACAGCTGAAATAAGTCCTACTTTATCATTCCTGTAAAATTCTGCTGCCTCTTGCTCATTGTTTAGTCAGGGCTGGTAATACAGCTGGTCCCTTAACAAATGCACTGAGGATAGGTTAATGATTGATGGCAATAATTACAGAATCAAAGATTTACTTCTACCCTAACCTCAGAACCATGAAAAAAGAGTAAGACATTTAAAAGATAAATTAAAAAGTTAAAATGATTTTCAAAATTCAGGTCCTCTATTGGCTAGACTTAGATAAAAGTCTAAGCTTTTATCTGGACAATAAAACGGGAGAATGGGCTCATTTTTGCTTCTGTCTCTCAGCAAACCTATTTCCTTCCCTTGGGCTGGGTCCTACCAAATCTGGACTGATTTCAACCGGAGGTAAATCTGTAGGCAGGGACCCCGGGAAAAGATTACAGCATACATAGTAATATGCATTGAAATCACCTGGATTTGATATTGAACTGCAAATACTGATTGGTAGGTCTGAGGTTCTTTGTTTCTGAAGAGCTCCCAGGTGATGGTGATGCCATAGACCACACTGTGAGTGGTCATGTGTATTAGTTTCCTATTGCTGCTATAACAAATTACCATAAATTTAGTAGTACAACATAAATCTATCTTCTACAGTTAATGGTGGTCAAAAGTCTGAAAATCTATCTCCAACAGCAGTTAATGGATGTCAAAAGTCTTACAGGACTAAAATCAAGGTGTCAGCCAGACTCTGCTATTTCTGGAAGCTCCAGGAAAGTATCCTTCCTTTGCTTCTTCCAGCTTCTAGAGGCTGCTCACACTCCTTGGCTTGAGGCTCTGCCAACAATGCCAACATTCCAACCTCTGCTCCCATTATCACATCACCTTCTCTGATTGTGATCCTCCTGCCTCCCTTTATAAAGACCCTTGTGATGACATTGGGCCTATCTGGATAATCCAGGATTATCTCCTGATCTCAAGATCCTTAATTTAATCACTCTATAAAGTCCCTTTTTGCCATGTTAGGTAACATGCATAGATTCCAGGGATTAGGCCATGGATGTCTTGGGGAGTGGGGGTATATCATATTCTCTGTCCACCAGGGATTAGTAAGCCTGAAGGAAATGGTTAAGGATATGGTGGTTAGGTGGTTGATGTTTGGAACTGGTCTGGGTTCTCACAATGACTATGGGCTGCAAAGAAGCAATATTGGGAGTTCCTATGATTTGAGCACATGGGTGGACAGGTTGTGATAGCTTTCAGGAAGTCTGAGAGCAGGTACTGTGGTTTGGCTGAAATTAAGACAGGACTTCAGGGACTGCAACAGAGCTCAGGCAGGGGCCAGTTCAGACCAGCTCTAGAAGTGACAGAAGCTTAACTTGCTTCACATCTCATTTAAGAACAGAGAATTGAAAAAGCTCTTGGCTTCTCTTTCTCACTATCCCACCTCCCAGGAGACCTGCTTCTCCAGCCCTAATTATTACCAGCAAAGAGGAACCAGTTGGCAAAGTGTAAGTGACAGGAGCCTTGAGGGAAAGTGACCATATCAGCTCAGAGTTCCTAATGGCCAAGAAAAGGTTGGACACATACCCTAAAAGTTAAAGAAGCTTTCAGAAAGTCCAGACAAAGATTGGCATAGGCTGTGACAGAGAAGATGGGCAGTTCTCAGAGCCCCAGTCTGATCATTTGCGGCCCTGGAGAGAGAGGTAGAACATGTATAGATAGGGATCTCCCCAGGGACTGTGGGTTTTTGAAGGTCAAGCAAAGATGAAAACTTGGCATATCACCAAAGGGTGGCTGGCATGAGGGTGATACTAACTGGTAAAAATGGATGGGGAATCTAAAGCCCCAAAGAGCTGGGGCTACAAAAAGTGTTCAAAAACAAGATAAGCTTTCATAGTTTGGTTTAGAAGACCAAGAAGATCAAGTAAGGGAAGAGGTCTGATCTTGGGTCTTGTGGGGGATATTCTCTGCTTACCCACCCCTGCCCCCAACTCTCTACTCTGCCATGAATCCCTAGAGAATGAATGATCTCTATGGACTCTATCACCAAACTCTCTCTCTAGTTTTGGCTGGGCTTGAACAATGGGAGACATAGGCAGGAGACAGAAGGGTAGAAGTAAAGAAAAGTCAAGGTACTCATTTTCCAGTTCCCTCCCTGCTGGACCAGAGTGGGCCATGGCTGTATTCTCTTACTCAAGGCCACGGCCCCTGGCAGATAGCCCTCTCCTAAAGCTACAGCTCTCTCTTGGGTACTGGCAACTGCTCCCACTAAAGACCTTCTGTGTTCCACCAGCTCCTGTTAGTTTCCACTCAATTGGCCTGCCCCTTCCTCAAAATCTCTTCAATGAGCCCTCTGAGGGTCCCTCTGTACCTCAGCACAGCACTTGTAACCTGCCTTGTTCCCCACCCACCACACTTCCCTCTTTCTGCCCTACTTCCCCCTCCCCTTCTCCTCCAAGGCGCTCAAGCTCCCTGTGTGCACCCCCCCGCCCCACTCCGCACTCCATACACTTGCTTCTCCGGGTGCCTGTGTTCATGCACAATATGTCTACACTGGGACTCATTAAAAAGGAAACAAGTTATATTCAGAGCTTGAAATTTTTCCCCGGTTGGAGAAATTGGCAAGGTCTAACTTCTGGAAAACATGGAGAAGAGATTCTTCTAATTTTATAATTCCATTTTGCTTGGTCATATTCTGTTTGGGTCTCTGGGGCACAATTAGCTACAATTACCTATAAGGCAGAATTATCCTGAAATAGTCCTGAAACCCAACAGTCATGCCAACCACTGGAATGGAGGCTCTGGCTCTGTATATATAAGTCATCGTTTTCCCCCCAAAATAGCCCTTCCTCCTGTATCCATATTGATTGGCTCTATCTACCCAGTGACCTAAACCAGAAACCTGTGGATCACCTAGACTCTTAAAAGCCCTCACTCTCCTGCGACGCCTGGGTGTGTGGCTCAGTCATTTAAGCATCTGACTTTGGCTCAGGTCATGATTTCTTGGTCCATGGGTTCGAGCCCCACATCAGGCTCTGTGCTGACAGCTCGGAGCCTGGAACGTGTTTGGGATTCTGTGTCTCCCTCTCTCTCTGCCCCTCCCCCACTCACACTCTGTCTCTCTCTATATATATATTTTAAAAAAAGAGCCCTCAGCCTCCCTCATCCCCTGTAGCTGATGAATCATCAAGTCCTGTCCAGTCTAACTATACAAAAATCTCTAATGGTTCAACCTGCTTCTCCAGTCCATTTCTCCTGCCTGCTTCAGGACCCTATCTATCAGTGCTCTCTTAGATTATTGGAACTGCTTCCTGTTTCCTGACTCTAGTTGTCATACATACCCCCTCCAGTTATGTATACCAGCTGCCACTTAAAACCCCCAAAATGCTCAACACCCGCTCTCTATTCAAGAACCTTTGGTGGTTCCCTACTGTCCAGAAAAAAATGACCTGAATTTGGAACATGCCCTTTGAGTCTCTTTGTGATCTGAAACCCTGCCTATGTGTCTGTCAGAGACTCAAAATGGATAATGATGATAATTCAACATTTAACTGCTGGCTTTTTTGCCATGCTCTGTGCAAGAACGTTACATGGAACCTCAAGTCTCAGCTCAGTTGGAGGTCTCCAAGGGATCCTTGACTTCCAAAAACTTGCAATAGGCTGAGTTCTGATGTGTCCTCTCAATTCCAGCATCCATGTACCCCAAAGCTCAAATTAGAAATGCTACTTAACTGTCAGAGAAAATCCAGGTCCCTTTCAAGAGGGCCATGAAAATGCAGAATAATGTGGGGGTAGATATCCTAAAGCAATTAGTAAAAACAAAGAAAAACCATTATGTAAACACACAACTGTTTAGTTCCATGCAGATTGCAGTGAAGATACTGAGAACAAGCAGAAGGAATCGAATCCAAGTTTTTTTTCTGCCTCTTCTCCCAGTTCATTCTAATTCTCTTTGAAAATTAGGCTTCCATATGGTTAATACTAGGTCTCTGTAGCATTAAGAATCTGCAGTCTTAGCTCGTTAATACTCATTAACAGGAAAGGCTCATAATAATAACCCTTCGCGTCTGTGCGGCCCTTTATGGTTTTAAAGCCATGCCATATGCATTATCTCATTTAATCGTCTGTAATCCGTGGGATACAGGGTCCAGCTAGAGGAGTTCATTGATTGAGGAGGAGGATACCCCCACTCAGAAACCACAGGAAAGGATGGGAAGAAGACCAAGGGTGTCTAAGATGTAATGAGATGTGATGGCTAAATCAGTTCAGTGTAAGGCTCTGATTTACAAAATATTTTTAAAAAGAAATGCTGTCAGTGCTGCTTGCAAGAGAATAAAGGAACAGGAATGGATTTAACAGAGGACTGCCCAGAACAGACCCGGCTTTAATGAGCAGATAAAAGCTAATTTATAATGAGCACATCAGAGTGTGGCCCATCCAAGACTGAACTTGGCTTCTTTTGAAACAATGTACTTGAAAGACCACAACATTCTCAGGCTGGGTTAATATCATTCTTGCCCTTGGCCTTTATTTTCACCACAAACCAAGAGGGATGTTCCTGCTTGTGCAAGGTGGGCACCCACATTCACGCATAACACAGTACGATAGAAGAGGAGATTTAGAGCAGAGCTCTGGAATCCCAATGACTTGTGCTCAACTCCTTTGAAAACCCTTCTCCTTCCAAGATACACCAGCTCTTTCAAGCTTGGGTTTCCTCATTTGTTAAAAAAAAAAAAAAAATACTCCTTATGTCATAATGTGGCTGTGAAAAATCGAATAATCCAAATGACAATTCAACAAGTTAGCAAATCCTCACCTAAGTTTTCCTATTAGTATTACTTGTATTTAAATACAGACTTCTGTGTGCTTGCTGGGTCTCCAGTGTAGCAGGATTCTCACACAGAGAGACGGACATGGAGACTCTTCTTTCCAGGAAGCAGCTTTATTCGTGCCAGCAGGGACTCAGCAGGCTAAGACTCCAAAACTGCTGAGTCCTGAGCACAGCAGGGCGTAGCCTTTTATGCAATTTCTACTTCTTTGTCTCCCATATAGGGTGACACATATAGTCTGATTGGACACAGTCCAAGTTACAGAATCATGTCAGTTATGCATACGTGTATAGGATGTGATTGGGCCATGTTGCACATTGCCTTCCTTTGTTCTAAGAAGGCCTCTACCACATTCCTTAGGGAGGGGCTCCACCACACCACCACTACACTTTGAAACCCAGAAGAGCAAGAACTGTAGCTGATCTCTCTATCCATCTAGTGAGCCAGCACAGGACAACCCAATAGCCCTGCTGCAAGGATTAGATGAGTCCCTCCAAGTCACATGATTTAACAATGCCCGTCATAAGTACACGATCATTACTGGCTCTTATTGCTATAGTCTGTTAATATGTGTGGCCTTGAGAAACTTCTAAGTCCTTGAGAAATGTTGCTTTGTAAATATTTAGGGACCCCAAAGTCCACAGGGGTCCACAGTTCATACAGCAGATAAGGGCCAGACCCCAAGTCAAGAAAAATGGCTCTCTGGCTGGCTCTACCTCCACTCCAAATGCAACTCCAGACAGCACACTTTTGCTCTCCAGACCTCTGTTGCTACCATCTGTTAACTGAAAATAGAGTGAGAAGTTCCTTGAGGGCCTCTCAACTGGAGATAGTACACCCTAGGGCTGGAGCTATATAGGTGATGAGGGAACATAAGGCAAGCTGACACCCCCTACACACCCCCTCCCCAGGTGGGTTATGTGTGACATTTCTCAGGCACTCCTGGCTGCCCAAGAACAAAGAAAAGGGAAAAACCAACACTTAACTGATAGAAATCACAATCATGTAGGACAGGAATCTGCATCAGTTTGCAACTGCCTTAATGATTTACAAAACAAAAAAAAGGCAATCTTATCAATAGCCTAACCACCAAAACCCATAGACTCAGTTTCCTGGAACCCTAACATCACCCTCCCCTCCACAGTGATGTGGGGGAACAAAGGCAAAAAGGAAATGGTAGGTAAAATTAAATTTCTTCATAACCTGCAGCCCATTGACAAATACTTGAGGCAAATACAGAGTATAACACTTCTCCAGGAACTCCCTACCTTCCTAATGCTAATACCCTACTCGTGGAAAACAACAACCTTAGTTTGATAACAGCTAGGCCTCCAGTATCTTCTGAGTCTCTTTAGCATATGAATGTCCTTTTGGAAACTTCCCTCCCCCAGCTCTACAGTATATAACCAGTCACTTCTCACAACCCCCTGTGCAGTCCCTTCTGCCCACAGGTCCTGTCCCCATGCTTTAATAAAATTACGTTTTTGCACCAAAGATGTCTCAAGAAGAATTCTTTCTTGGCCATTGGCTCTGGACCCCCACCACTCCAAACCCACATCACATGGGCTTCAGTAGGCCTATCTTTTAGTGCAGGGAATGTGTTAATCCAGAAAATACAATGAATCTTGCATCCTTTGCAAAAGGGAAGTGATCTTGTCTATACTGGAAAGTTCTAAGGATTACATGAACTGAGATGTGCAGGCCAATGACAGGTAGCAAACAACAACTGTATATTCCCTTTCTCCCCATTCCCTAGCATGCTGTGGTTCTAGAGTCTATGGTCATAAGACAGGATTGGGCAAATCACAAATCCAGTGAAATATTACCAAGAAGATCCAATGTGTTACCATATTGGGGTTACCATATTTAACAACTTCTCCATTGAGATAGAAGTAGCCACACCAGATTCCCCTCTGAGAAATGGGGCAAAGACCTCAGGCCACCTGGGGAATGGCTGAACTCATACCCAAGGTCTTTGTAAGAAGTTCTGCCCCACTCTGGGCCTTGAATTACAAGGCATGATGCTCTTGGCTCTGGGTTGAGGCCTTGTTTCTGTATGTGACAGTGAATTTTATGTGCCAACTTAAAGGGGCTATATGGTACCCACATATTTTCTGAAACATTATTCTTTGTGTGTGTCTGTGAGGATGTTTTTGAATGAGATTGACATCTGAATCAAGTAGAATCAAGTAAAGCAAACTGGCCTCCCCAATGTGGGTGAGCCTCATCCAATCAGCCAAAAGTTTGAATAGAATAGTCTGATTCCCCTTCAAATAAGAATAAATACCTCCTGCCTGCCTACCTTGAGCTGGGACATTGGTCTTTTCTTGCCTTGAGACTCAAACTGAAACACTGCCTCTTCTTGACTATCCAGTCTGCTGGCCTTTGGACTGGATGATACCACCCCACCAACTCTCCCAATGTGCAGAGTGTAGACTTCAGGACTTCTCAGACTCCATAATCATGTGAGCCAATTCCTTATAATAAATCTATCTATCCCATTGGTGCTATTTCTCTAGGGAACTCTAACATGCTTGGTCATCACCCTGAGCTACAACTAGAGTGGAAATAATCATCCCATTAATGATGCCCACCTTGACTACTGGCTGCAGATATCACTGTTAAGAGAGAGCCTGCTGACCCAGCCCTAGGCCTTGGATCCGCTGCAAGGGAGTCTTGGATTAGTCCATGCAGCATGAAGGGAAGTTCTCTGGATCAGCAGTTCTCAAAGGGTGGCCCCCAGATGAGCAGCATCCGTATTACCTGGCAACTTGTTAGAAATGCAAATTCTCAGCCTCAGCCTGAGATCCTGTGAATCAGAAACCCCAGAGGGAAAGCCTAGCTATCTGGTTTTAACCAGGCTTCCAGATAATTCTGATGTACTCAAGTTTGAGAACATGGCTGTATAAAGTTTGGTGTTTAGGAGAGGGGCTATATCCATTGAACTGAGGCAGCTGGAACCATGCAGTTTAGAAGTCTGGGTTCAAGTCCTGACCCTACTATCCCTCCACTTATCCATGGGATCTTGAGCAAATGATTTAATCTCTGTAAGCCTCAGTTTCTCCCATGTTCAAATGGGTATAATAATGTCTTTCTAGATGCTCCTAGTTCCTCAAGGAATACAATACCTCCTAGGGTATGAGAAGTTAACATGCACAAAATAATGACCTGGACCTTGCACAGAGTTCTAGCTCTCAAATCTTTACTTTCCCTTCCCATATGGCTAAATAATTCTCTTCATATTTCCCTGAAAAGTCTCAGTTCTTTCTCATCCTGTTCACTTGATGTTGGTGCTTCTCAAATTTTAATAGGGCCTATGAATTACCTAGACATATTAATATGCATATTCTGATTCCTTAGATCTGAGGTGAGATCTGAGATTTGGCATTTCTAGTAAGCTCCCAAATGTTGGTAAAGCTTCTGGTCCATGGACCAAACATTATTTAATAAAAGTCTAACCAAAATAGCATCCAATTTCCACCAGATAAAGTTCTACTCACCTTTCACTGCCCAGTCCTAACAGGACAGCTTCCATCAAGACACTGAAAATAGATTAAAGTATGGGTTGGAGAACAGAAAGGCTGAGGGCAGAAAGAGGCTTTAGGAAAAAAAATATGGCAATATTATTGGCATGAGGGGGTCAGCCCTCTAACTAGGGAAGATCACTGGTGGAAGCAGTTAGGAGAGGACATGACTGAGAAATTTGAGCAAAGGTCGAGCTTATTGACCAATGAGTTGTAGAGAACCAACCAGAACAGGTGATATTTATTGAGTCAGAGAACAATTGAGAAGGAGCGGGTGAGAGAAAAGGAAGTATATAATCAGCTTGGGTATGGACCCTGGGTTGGGGTACCTATAGGTCATCCAATTGCAGATGCCCAGTAGGTATTTAGATATTTGGGTCTCAAATCAGCAGAGAGGTCTATGATAAATGTTGAAATTTAGAGGTCACTTGCATGCAGAAGTAGTCATAAATGTGGCTGAGATTGTCCAAAGGAGGATGGAGAAGGTACCAGAGCTATATGAGCAGTAGGGTGCATGCACATACCCATCCATGCCTGTCCTATCTCGACCCCTGTAATAGTCCGTTCTTTAGGTCCATCTCTCCCAAGCCAGGGCTTTGAGGGGCTGGAGATCTGGAGAGGAACTTACATATCTCCTTGGTGGAAGAAACATGTGAGAATTTTGAAGGCAGTTAAATCCTGGTTAAACTTCAGCTCTGCCACTTACTAGCTGTGTGGCTTCAAGCACATTGACTCTGCTCTCAGAGTCTCTATTTTGTCATCTATAAAATGAGAGTAATAACATATCCCCAGCTGGATAGCTGCTTCTTGACACCCAGTAGGTGTTCAGAAAACATGAGGTCCCTCCTCCCTTTCATCCCCTTGCTGCCCAAAGGCCAAAAATTTAATGGTTCTCAGTGGTGACCTTCTTGGATAGTGGCCATTTCAAATCTGCCTCTTCGAACCTATACTCCATGGGGCTCAGGATGCTTCAACTGCCCAAAGCAGAGATTTCTTTCACCATCTTTCTGTGTCTTACCAAGAAGCATGGTTCCATGCACCTCTCTTCTGCTCCAACGCCATCTCCATACCTGACCCTTAAAACTACAGCTATCCACACCCCCAAACACTATTTCCCACCTTAAATATTTGTTGAATAAATACATCTACATATGAAAAATCCTAGGCCCAGAGATGTCAAGAAACTTGCCCAAGATCACATTTTTGCCTTAAATCCAAGGTCACACAGTTGAGTACAAAATCTGTGCAGTTTTCATGTTCCAATGATATCTGAACTTGTTTTCACTTGAGTAAGACTTCTGATGTATTTTTATTTTTAATTCTGCTTCTCCCAAGCCCAAATTTATGGTCTGCTAATGGACCCAAATGGCTTCTGCATTTGCCAAGGTCATTCTCTATCTGTCCAAGGGAGAGCTCTGCCCAGGGGTCACCGTGTATAGATGCTGCCCCAGTAATGCAGCTGTGAGGAAGTTTCCCCTGGGGCATAATGGACTTCAGGGGTCAATGCTGTTGTTCCTGGCTTTACACTGCCTCTTGTTAATGTGCTAACTGCCTCCCAAGGAGAAAGCCCTAGTCAAAGTGGTTGATATTACATTATGCTCTTGAGAACCAGAAAGCAATTCACAGTGAAGGAAAAAAAAGCAACAGATGATGTTAGGAAGCCAGGGAGCAGCTCCATCCCTCATGTTTTCAATTGGGCTTCCTAGCAGGGGGTAAACAACAGGTCTTTCTCTCTCCCCCACCCCTCTTGTTGTCACTACCCACTGTGGAGCTGAGCTGGGCCTCTACCCACCCCTCAGACCCCTGTCAGACACCACAACACCACCACTGCCAGCCAGCATCCTCCTAAGATCTGTGAGCTCTCTTGATTTCAGAAATAATTGCATGCCCCCTGGTAACAGGTCTCTATTTCCTAAAACCTTTCATTAAACAAGACGACAAAGCATCCCATTCAGGGCTCATGGTTCAAGCTTAACAGCATTTGACCCAAGCTGCAGTTCATAACTGGGAGGCAGGGACAGAGTGTTGGCTTATTAATAATGCACCAGCTAGAGTTACCAGACCAGAAGATCAACACATTCACTGGGGTCCTTTGCTCACTACCATACATTGCTTTTCACCCTGAAGCTGTACAGAAGAATTTTTAAAGTCCTAGGCCATCTTCCCAAAATGTTAAGAAGCAGGTAGTCTACAGATTTCCATGCCAACTTAGTACAGAGTTTGTAATTACGAATGTGTGTGGTTATTTGACTGAAAGCTGTCTTCCCTCCTAGGCTGTGAACTCCATGAAGACAGGGCTGGCACCTGTTTTGTTTGTATTTCTTTCACCGGAGGTACTCAACATTTATAGCATGAGTAAATGAATGAAAGATATACACAGAAAGGGTAGAACTTTCTAACCTCCCTACTCTGTCACTATGCCCCAAGGCATGCTGGGAGCCAATGGGGAGGAAGCTGGAAGACTGAGTCTAGGGGAGCCCAACCAGCCCTAATGATCTGGCCCCACGAGGTCAGCAGCCAGAATCATATAGTCTGAAGGGGCTGTCAACTATCTCTTCCTAAGAGTCCATGTTGATGGTCCCAAAGGAGGTAGGAGATTGGTTTCAGAGTGGCAATGGCTAAGATCTAGTGGTTCAGTGGCCAGAGAGGGATGCCTGTGTGCACAGTGAACACACACCCACACGTTGGCTATCAGTGCGTGTTATCAATGTCTATCAACACACATACAACACGAGTTGCTCAGATGAGCGAACCCCATCCATTTCCCAGCAACTAGGGTTACACCCACATGAACAATCCTTTAGCCCAACCAAAATCTCATTCAACCCTGAGCTAATCATTCTTGACTCATCACATCTTTCCATGTCAAGGACTCTCCAGGGATTCCCAGGTAGCAACCTGTGCTACCATGGAGTACAATCAAAATCAGAGAAGGAGTTGGAGTTCCAAGCAGAAGGAAGCTTTAGCCCTCTTTGCTGGGTGCCCCTAATCCTTAACTACATCAGTGATAGACTTCCACCCACCAGCACCCTTGAAGTTCTTTGCCTGGGGGCTGTCTCCCACTACAAAAGCTTACTTTTGCCCATGAAAGTAGCCAGCCAGGAGGCATTAGGCATTCAATCTCCATACTCCCCCACTGATTTCATATGCCCAAGGTAGCCTTCAACCAACATTTGATGGGGGGTTAGTGTGCAAATACCCCAGTTCTCTCACCCTTCCTGTGAGATAGCTCTGAGGCATGTTCTGCACTGGCTCCTGGACCCTCCCCAGTGGGTTGAACCCCAGCCACTGCAGGTTGGATGACACCCCTTCTACCATTCACCTTTCCTTCCCAGTCTCTTCACCACTCCCTCTCCAGCACTTGGTGGGATCAGCTCTTAAACTACTTGCACTTGAAACTTTGCCTCAAGTTCTCCTTATGGGGGTGCCTACTTTAACACAGGACTGTTTGTGTGCAGGCAAGTGGCCAATTTGGGGAATGCCAGTGTTTGGTGGCAGTGGAACAGAATACAGATGAGAATGGGGGAGCTGAGGCAGGAGGGGGTGCCTGGGGGCACTCTTGAGGGGCTTCTTGTACCAGGCTGGGGAGTCTGGTTTTACCTGAAGGGCAATCACGGTCTGTTACCCAAGGGCCCATGTGGCAGACGTCCATGTGGGAACAGCTCTTGAGACCACAAGGGACCTGACATCATCTAGTCCTGCCCCATCCAGTATCTGAATCCCTTCCCTCCTCAAATGCTCCCAGTAGATTGAGAGCTTCCGCTCTTGCCAGGCTGATTCAGGTCAGCCAGGTCTGACTACTATTAACTTTCAAAAAGTTCTAGAAGTAGACCCCTTGTTTCTTAAAGAGACCTAATTGTTCTCTCATATGAAAGTCTTTCAATATATAAACCATGTCTCCTCCCTGACTCTTCTCTTCTCTGGGTTCAATCTCTCCAGTTCCTTTCCATCCTCCTCTATGTGACAAGGTCATTTGTCCCTGTTCCACCCAGGCCTGTCTTCCTCATGGATGCTAGATTCTCAACTTTGGGAATGATATTCCAGTGTGATCCAACCAGCCCAGAGAAAAGGAGACTTCTAGTATCTGCTTCCTCTCTGGCCCATAGGAAACTGTTGACCAAAACCATTTTCATGCCCTCATTCGTTTATTCATTCAATATCTATTTATCGCTTACTTATCATGTGCTAAGCGCTCTTCTAGATGCTGGGTATAGGTCCATAGAATTTGTTTAAACCTTGCTCTTACAGAGCTTATCTTCTAGAACAGGAGTCAGCAAGCTACTCCTAATCCGGCCTGCTTCCTGTTCTTATAAATAAAGTTTTATTGGAACAGAGCCATGCTCATTTGTTAGTTTACAAACGGTCTGTTTTCACATTACAACATCAGAATTGAGTGGCTGTGACTGAGATTGTATGGCCCACAAAGCTGAAAATGCTTACTATCTGTCTCTTTACAGAAAGTTCCTGACCAACCATCCCTTTGCAGAAAGTTCCTGACACCCATTCTAGAGCACCCACCAGAATGTTAACACCGAAGGTACAACAACAGAGATACAAAGTCCCTGCTCTCAGAGCTTGTGTTCTAGAAGCCCAACTATACACCAGGCAGTTTTTAGGACACTTGGGATTCTGCAAATGAGCAAAGAATCTTCCCTCATGGAATGTTCTAGAGGGCTCATGATGTGCCAAGCTCTGAACACACTAGTACAGAGGCAAACCAGACTGACAAAATCCTTATACCCATGGACTTCCCAGTCCAACTGGGGACAAAGCAATAAACACACAGATAAACAACAGCACAGCTTTCAATGGTAATGCATGCTATGGGGAAGTAAGCAGGAGCTGAGATGTCCTTGCATGGACTGTTACCGTGTGCTCCCCAATCTCCTCCTTGTACACTTGTTCAGAGTACAACTGGAGGTCCTGATGTGGAGTAATTATGTTAAACTCCATCTAGTTGGGCTGGGCTTTTGGTCCCAGACTGTTGAGATGCCAAAGGGAACAGAGCCAATGTTGTCAGTCCCCTAGGGCAACCAGCCTGACCCCAAGCCCACAGATGCACAACACACCCTGTGTATCTTCTCACCCCTTCCTTTCAAAAGGAGGACGGCTGGATGGGTGTGTGTCTAACACTGACAGCAATCTCTACTGCTTCGCTTAAGTATTTTTGCACACAAGTTCCCCTGCTGAAGCATTCCTTCTAATTACCATTTGCCTTTTACAATGCGTTGTGCAGAGCTCACAGGAGTGAGCTCGTGGTGAGCAAGGGCCCCTGGGGTGGCAGGGAAAATAAGGCCCAGCTATTAGGGGGCTCGGGGAAGTGACAGCTTCTGTATCTTCCAGGCAGGGGGGAGAAACGGCCCAGAAACTGCGCGGCACCAGGCCAGACGCAGCACCGTAGGACCTGGCTCTGAGACGGCTTTGTGAGGTTAAGAAGTACCACTGACTTTGGAGGGGATGCAGATGCTCTTGCTAGAAGCTTGGAATGTACTGGAAAGTTTCCATTGCCCTGTGGATTGAGGGACAACCAGCTGCTCCACCAGAATCTGATTTCCGTATGCATGCAATGCACTCATTCAACAAATACACGGTGGGTGGGTACTATGAGGACCACAGGGTTAATCCCGGGCAGGCAGTTAAAACACTCCCTGAAACATACTATGCACGCAGTCAGTGCTCAGCTGTCACCATTATTATGATACCCAGGCACAGATCGTCATTCATTCATTCATTCAGTCTTCCAGCAAACATCAGCAGAAGGTCAGTAATGCACCAGGCTGCTGGAGGTAGAGACAGGAACCAGGTGACAACAGACATGACTTGTCAAGGAAGGAGATGCAGGGCAAGGGAGAGGGAGGGAGGAGGGCTGCTGGCTTGTGTTCTTAGGAGGACGGTAGTGGTGTTCATGGAGACAAGGAACCAAGGAAAAGGCCAGCAGCACTGGGCCAGGGGTGAGGGGTGAGGGGTGGGGGGTGGGGGGTGTGACCAGTAGAGTTACCTGCGGATATTCCAGTAGAGATGTTCATTGGGTAGAAGGGATATAAGCCTGGGGCTCCACAGATCTTCCCAATACTCAGAGGAGACCAGAGAGAGGCTGCTGGGGTACTGGGGGTGTTGGCACAGGCTGGCTTTCAAAGTGACTTATTTAACTGAAAACCAAAGGCAGTGATTTCGCTTCAGCCCTCAGCCCAAGAAGCAGGTGAGACTTATCTCATAGACCACATTTATTTATTTACATACACACATTATATTTTTATATATAAATTTATGACATATATGCATTTATAACACACATACATGTATATCCCATATTTATATGTGTAATGTTTGGGGCATCACTCCACCAGTATTTACATATAATGTCTGGGGCATCCCTCTGCCAATGTCTGCTAGAAGACTGAATAAATGAATGAACAAATGAATGCATGAATTAGGGACAGCGCCTGGGTATCATAACAACCAAAGCATTGATTCAATGTATACTGTGTTCCAGGTACCATTCTTTTTTTATTTTTTAATTGTTAAATGTTTATTTTTGAGCGAGAGATAGAGTGCAAATGGGGGAGGGGCAGAGAGAGACAGAGACACAGAATCTGAATCAGAATCCAGGCTCCAAGCTGAGAGCACAGAGCCCAATGTGGGGCTTGAACCCACGAACCATGAGATCATGACCTGAGCCGAAGCTGGACACTTAACCGACTGAGCCACCCAGGCGCCCCATCCAGCCACCATTCTAACACACATTTCTAACATACATTAACTGACATACGTTCATTCTCTTTCTCCATATATACTATACACATACATACATATATTCATAGGTACTGTGCAGCCAGGCTCTGTTCCACGGGCTTTACAAATATGAACTCATGTTCACTACAACCCAATGATTAGCTAGTATTATTCAATTTCACAAACAAGGAAACACAGAGAGGATAAGTGACTTGCTTAAGGTCTCCCAGCTATTAAGAGCTGGAATTCAAACCCAGGCAGTCTGGCTCCAGGGTCTCTGCGCTTAGCTGCTGGGCTTTCGCTGCTTCCTAGCACCCGTGTAGCCCCCGTACAAGCCTGGAGAAATGCCCCTCCCCGCCCAAGTGCCATGCCCAGATCTTGTGGAGCTCACAGCAAGGGTGCCATGCTCCTCTGTCCCTTCCCTGGGGCCTCTGTCCACATGCCCCTCTCCTCAGACAAACCTGGCCCCCCTGCAGCCTTGGCTCCCTGCCTTCCTCCCCACAAGCTGGGGCCAAGGACAGTCCCAGGACCCCGGACTCAGCAGCCGGGACTGGAGTCTTGGTGGCAGGATGTCAGCTCAGTATCTCTGTATGGGCTGCCTCCTCCAGCTTTATTAGATGTCTTCTAAAATAGACTTTTCTATTTCAAACACCCCCACTTACCACTCGCTGCTCATCTTTCGGCACAGCCACTGTGTTTCCCTGTCATCATAATATGCTGCTTAGACTATCACAGACAGGCTGACTTTTTGTGAAACAGCAGCCTCTTGAGAGAGACTTCTTTCTCTCTTCTAATTATGCCATTTTCCAGCTGGCCCTTTTCTTTTTGAAAGGTGAGCCTCGGATTACTGGTGTTCAACTATTAATTTCAACGTTTTGATCACACTTATCGGATGAAGGCAGGAAAAGCCTTTACATGATCATGCAGTTCTACTGTCCTACCTTGCAAAGGAAACAATCGTGTCTCAGAGAAGGAGCTTGGCTTGTCTGAGATCACCCAGCCAATTAGTGGTGGAACTGGGGCCAAAACTTGAGCCAGTTAATATAGCAGCAGGGGGGCGGGGATTTAATAATAGAGTAATAATTTTTTTATGCACAGCATTAAAGTATACAAACCATGATTTAGTTCTCAGGTCTCTGGACTCTGTCTTCTATTGACTTATATGCTGGATCATCTCATCTAAGGAGAGAGGACCCTCTTCTCCCAAAGCCAACTGTCCACTCTATCCACATTTCGAATTCCCAGTGCTCTCATCCCATAAGAATCAAGTGCCCACAAAGACATTTGAAGCTTATCGAAAGGCAAGGAGTACAAATTTGAGAGCCATGGGTCAATCCCAAAGTAACCCCAAGGCTAATTCTGCAGCCCCGACTCCTCCACAACTCCCCAGACACCTCCTCTCCCTCCTCTTACTGGTGTCTGTTTCCCATTGGGGTAGCAGGAAGGGACTGGGCTTCCGCCATCTAACAATGAAGTATCTTCCCTACAGAGTCTCAGCATCAATGAATGCCAACACTAGATGACCCACAGAAAGTATTTCATTCAGCCCTCCCACTTTATAGATTGGAAAGCTGAGGCCCAGAGAAGGAAAGTGGATTGCCCAAGATCACACTGCTTTGAGACAAGAAACGTGTGCCTGGACCAGATGTCTCTTGTTCTTTATTTTCTAAATACCCAACATCAGCCTCAAGCTAAATGCTGCCTTGAATAGGACCTGCCTTATTGTCTTGTTAAATACAAAATATTCCAAGTAGAACAGCAATAAAACTGTAGGGTAGTAACTAACAACTCACCCACTTCACCCCTCCACTGTCCAACTCAATCTTGGTGACACATCAGAATCCCCTGTGGCATTTGATAAACATTCAGATTCCCAGGCTCACAACAGACCGAATGGATAAAAAGCCCCAGGCAGTGGGGGCCCTGGCATCTGTGTTTGTTCAAAGTAGCACAGGTGATGGGAACAGGCAGTCAGGGACGGGCAAGACTGGTTCACCTGATGGCCAAGAATCACATCAGCAGGTGTGAATCATCATGGTTGAAATGGAATGTAACTAATTATATCTTTGAGATTTAAAAGCTTAATTCAAATACAATTAAAACATGAAGTTGACAGAGCAGGACAGATTGCTGACCAGAGGAGCACTTTAGGAGTCACGCCCAATTCTGGAGGGCAAGCTCGAAACGCCTCCACTCACCCCTGCTTGCAAAAAAGAACACATCAGACCACACACCCATGAAGTCATCATGTGCCTCACCAGTGAAAACTACAAGCCCTCGGTGCATGAAGGGCCATTCTCTTTTCATATTGCAAAGTAAGGAAAATAAGTGGTAAATAATAAAATGTATAGATAAAAATCAATCTTAGCCCTCCCACACGGTCTTTCATCATCTCCAGCTGTTGTTCCCAATATCTGGTCTGTCCCCAGATCAAGTGTGAAGTCTAAGTCCCAAGTCAAAATCCTTTTGAAGGGCAAGGTACATAAGAAGGTAGAAGGACCCAAGAAAATTCATAAAATGAAACGGAGGCCCTTGTAGGAGTCAGAATAACCATACTTTGAGCCCAAGCTGAGGGGCGACAAGGCTGCAGGGAACCAGGGAGCATCCTTGAAAGTGACAACTGGACAAAAATGCACACCTGATGAGTGAGGAGACGGGATAGAGGTACATCATCCTCAAGCTGTAGAAGGATAATAAAAATCAAGAGGTTTTTCATGTGTTTTAAGAAACACAAGACAATAAATGTTCAGGTTTCCCCTGAAATGAAAAGGGGCACTTGCTCTGCTACAGGGAGAGGACAAAGAAGTAGAAATAAGCACAGGCTCAGGGTAGAATGCTTCTCTGGCTCTGTATTAGACCCATGTCTTCCACATTCACCTGCTCCTGATTCAATCATCAGCACTCCTGCATGAATGGATAATTATAATTACCCCCATAGTGAGAATGAGAGAAATGATGTTTGGAGTGGTCAAGACCCTTCGGAGATCCCACAGGCTAGAAGCCAATGCAGCCAAATTTCAATCCAAACAGAGAGTTAGAGGTCTTTCCATGGTGGAGACAAAGGTCTGCTGGGGCATGGGGGAAGGCTGGGAGGGAGATAAGGCAGAGCTTCCTTTATCGGTTTTAGTGGGAGCCATGGACATCAGGCCATTGGACCAGGATATTATGTTGGAACTTTCCTCTAGCTGAGAATATCAGAAATGTCAGCTTTTAGCACTTCTGGCTAATAAATAGAGGTGTATATGAAGACCAGCATTGCTTAACCCTCCCCTTGCTTGCTTTCTGCAATTATTCATGCTTCTCCATGTGTCACTGTTTCAAACCCTCAAATTGTCTCTTTTCCCTTCTCTCAGTCCCTCACCACATCTCCCTTCTCTGGGGAGCTAGGAGTTGTTTCTTTCCTCTCTGTAGCTCTACCTTCCAGGCCTCAGGACAGAACCAAAGCCAGCTGTCCAACAGAAGGACAAGAGGCTGAGCCCAACACAGAGTCAGAGCTCAAGAAAGGGAAAGACCAGGGGAGCCAATGTTTATATGTGCCAGACCCTGAGCGAAAGGCTTGATCTACATTGTGCTGTTTGATTTTCATAAAAAAAAAACGGTGAAGTCATGTTGTCCCCCATTTCACAGCATGGGTAAGTTAAGTAACTTGCCTGAAGCCCTACAGTGAGTGTCAGTACCAGGCTTTGAATCCAACACGGACCGGAAAACTGTTGACCTGACCTGAAAAGCATTGTTTCCACAGTACAATGCATGCCCAAGAACAAGGAAGGCACACCAGAGTGAATGGTTAAGGTAGGAGTAGAGTCATGGGGTCTGCCCATAGCTGGTTAGCTAAAGATCAGAAATGGCTCGAACTGAAGCCCAGGGATATCAGTAAGTGTCCTGATGGGAATGAGATGGCAGGCTCCAACTGGATAATTTAAGGACACTTGAGTAAAGAGACATTTACAAAGGTGTGGGCAGGGTGTCGGGAAACCACAAAGAAGAGTGCAGAACCCTGGGGATAGGAACAGGCTGCTCGCACCCACCCTAGACTGGAAGGAACAAGGGGAGAGAGCAGTTACCAGAACCTGGAGGCCTGATGATGCAGTCCACACAGGTCAGCCTCCCAGGCACAGAGCTGGGTAGGAAGGGTTGGAGAGCACATATAGAGGAGCATACAGAAGAAATCCACCCTCTCAGTCCCAAGGAGAGGCAAAAGTCACAGAAAGATCCAGAGTGAAACAGATGCAGCAGTTGTAGGGTCCAGGTTTCAGAACCAGGCAGTCATGAGTCCCCTTAGATAAGACCTGCCTGCCAAGATCCCCTTCCAGGGGCTCAGGGCTCACTCTGTGGTTACAGGTTCAACTGTCTTCAAGATTCAGCTCCCTTCAAGATTCCTCCTCCCACCCTTGCTGCCTTCAGAGGACACAGTGGTTATAAGCAGAGGTTTTGACCTAGATTCAAATCCTGGCTCCATTTCCACCAGCTGTGTGATCCAGAACAAGTGACTGAACCTCTCCCTGCCTCAGTTTCCTCCTCAGCAGAATGGGTACAAGAATGGTGCATCCCTTAACGGAATGCTATGAGAAACGAATATAGTAAATGGTTCACACAGTGCCTGGTAGAGATCAAATATTATTAGTGATTAGCATTATTATTATTCTCCCTTGCACGTATTTAGTGAGCTTCAGGGCTCAATGAGCTAGGAGAATTGTTTGCAAGTAAATGCCCATGTGAGAATGTGCCAGTGACTCTGGCCAAATATACGTAGGATGTGGTAATGAGCAAGTATGCGGTGCCTCTGATGAGGGACCTGGGGGCTCCAACCATAAATCAAAAGGAAACCAGAGGCTGAGAATAATAAGTCAAAGGCAGTAATTACAAAGTGTAACTCAAATGTATGTGAGCTTGAAGGAGTCAAATTGCAAAGGATGGATCCCAGCCTCCCTCAGCAGCTGCGGGTGAAGGATGTCGACTGAACACAAGCAGCAGCCGTGGAATTCAGCCAACACTCCACCTGGAAACTTTTTGGTTTTGTTCTGCACCCTGGAGCCAAGCAGTCCTTCCTGGAGCACTGAAAGACAGCGTTCCTGGGCAGCTCACAGAGGCATCTCTGCAAACAGTTTTAGCAGAGTCCATTTGCATAGAAGTAGCTGCATTTGCATGAATCACTACAGGAGCAAATGGGAACAGAATAAGCTAACACAATAAAAATAAGTTGGCGAAGACTTTTAAGAGGCTAGACTGTAAGAACTGTCATCATGCATGCTGACGTATCTCTGCAATGGGTGTATCCAAGGAAGCAGATTGCCAATATCCCTACCCGGCAAGCAAGGAGGGCATGAGACACTTTGCCCAGAGGCCCATGTCCTGGAGCCTGGCTGTGACAGAAGTGCTGTGCTCTGGGTTAGCTCTTAAGACAGCAGAACCAAAAGTAGAGGAGGGCCAGAAGGGAGCAAAGTCCAAATCAGATCACCAAGATGAAGTGATCCAGGTGTGGAACCAAACAAGACAGGGTTCAGAGGGGCAGACAGAGAGCAGGTACCAGACCCCAGGCGTGTCTAGGATGGGAACAATTTCTGAGTCAAAGAATGGGCCTCCTGATTAAGGTCTTCTAGTTCCTGCAACCATGGGCAAGGACATGCTAGGAGAAGATAAAGGGCCAAGGAGCAAACAGTGACCAGGCTGACCTGTTACAGCATAGGCCATTACATGAATTCATCCATCCATCCATCCATCCAGCAAACATTCATTCATCACCTACCCTGTGCCAGCTACTATTTCAGGCAAAGGGTATACAGCCATGGAAAAATAAATCAGGTCACTGCCTTCATGTAGCTCACACTCTGGTAATGGGAAACAGAGACAAGCAAGTAAACCAACAAATACATAATTTCAGGTAAAGACAAGTACTAAAATAGGTGAATACAGTATGCTATAAAGAGAGGTGGGGACAGGGGAATAAATACACGAAAGCCTAGCCTTCCCCTTCCCTTCCCTGGCTTGGCTCACCCACAGGGGCTACGCTCTAGGACACTGCCTGGTGGGGGTGTCACCTCACTTTCCAATGGGTGTTGTATTTTCTCTTTTCTTTCTCTTCTACCCAGCAGCAGGAACAGCTAGCCATCCAGGAGCCATCTTTCAGAGCAGACCTGGCTGGCTGCCTCTTCTCTCTCTCTCTCTTTTTCATGCATCTTAAGCAGCAAGGTACTCTGCTCAGGCAGAGCTGGCTCTGCCAGAACATGTCTGACCGCCTCCTGGTCTCTTCCGGCCACTTTCCTACATGCAACCCTGCACACGGAGACCTAAGGCTCATATTTGGACACAGTGGGGACAAGGACAGCAGTGAGAGCCCACTTCAATCTGACATGGTCCAGCCCAGCTCATCAGCCTTTTCTTCTTTGGGTTTGGAGAGCCAAGAGTAGTCAATAATAACATGGTGATTCTTCACCACTTTCCAGTGTATCTATCAGCTATTGTCACTTAACAAACAACCACAAATCTCAGTAGCATTCAACAATAAGCAGTTATTTTTTTTGTGCACCTGTGGGTTGGCTGGGGTATCTGCTGATCTTGGCCTGGCTTGGCTGAGCTAGGAAAGGCATAGATGGGTAGCTCTAGGCTGAGGGTCAGGTGTAGTTCTGTTCTCACTGTTTCCATTGTCTTTCAGCCTCCTCTGACCAGCTGGCTAGCCAGATGTGTTCTTTCCATGATGATGACAGAGGCACAAGATAGCAAGCAAAACACCAAAGGCACCTTATAACCTAGGCTTAGAACTAGCACAATATGAAGTGGTCCGCTTCTGCCCACTTCTTCCCCTGAGTCACATGTCTGAGTCCCATATCAAAGGGCAGGGTCCTGCATCTGCCATTAGTTGAGCAGCCACAAAGTTGCCTGGCAAAGGGCATGGTTATAGGAAGGAATAAAGAATTAGTACCACACGTTCTCAGGTGCACACCTCTCTCAGGAACGGTTTAGGGAGAAAGGGAACTTATATGGACCGCCCACCTCAAATGTGAGCTCACCTTTGAGTAGAGATTGCCAATAAGGAAGCAGTTGACTTGTTAATAATTAATGAGCCCTTATTAATAATTTTTAAAGCCAACATTCACTGTTTGTTTGTACTTACAGTGTTAAGTACAAACACTCTCTGTTAGGTAGGTAGCATTCTAAATGCTTTGTATGAATAAATCCTTTTTAATCCTCATAAAAATCGCCTTCATTTTGCAGGTGAAGGGGAAGTAGCTTGTTCAAGGTCACAGAGCTAGAGAACACCAGAGCCAGGATGGAGACCCAGGCATCAGGCTCCAGGACACATCCTCCCAAACGCATGTAATACTGCCTTTGTCAGAAAGCATGGCCCAACTCTGCATGTCCCTGGTCTGTTCTGTGCCTTTCCACAATTTCAGTAGATGTTCACAACCAGCAGAGACTTTAGACTGGGGATGAGGGACACTCAGGAGCTTGACCAGGACAGCAAGGAGAAGAACTAGAAAAGGAATGTCGGCTTCTTGGGAACCCAGGGAGGAGTCAGGTGGGCAGAAGAAAGGCTGGGTGGACTCCAGTGCCTACAAAGAGGCTCTCAGGACTAAAGAGAGACTTGACCTTAAGATTCTGCATGGCTGAATCTCTCAACATCCCTTGTCTCCCTAAATATGTGGGACCTGGGGATCCTCGCCAAAGCCCTGCTGAGTGAGGGCAAAGGACAGGATCTGAGAAGCCAGAAGCGGATGCCCTGGGGTCACGTCCAAGGCAGTTGTTAGCATTGAGTGGTGAATAAAGAGACAGGGAGACAAGGAATCCCTGAGGCATATTGCTAGTTTCTAGTCAACTTGTCCCTCACTTCAATCATTCCTTGTTTTCTGTGATGATAGGCAATGACAACAGCTTACTCAGGGAGTGTTTTATAAGAGACAAGGCATTTTCAGATACAGGGATTGCATGTGACACTCACAACAATGCTGTGTGGGAGCCAGCGTGTTTTAAAAAGAAGGACACGGGGGCTCAGAGGGGTTAAGTGGCTTGTTGGGGATCACACAGCTCAGTAGAGGAACTGGAATCAGCACCTTCGCCCTCTCAGCCCTGCACCATCTTCACATCTTTCCCTGGAAGGAGGGGAAGCAGAATTACGTCAGGCTTTGCTCTCTTAGGAGAAGGAGGTGTTTTGTCTCTATCAATCATTCACACTTTAGTATGATGTATTTCCAGTCCTGTCCTGACAGTAAGAGGATTAGGTGCACTGGAAGGATGCTACAAGGGCTCCACCAAGAGGTAGAGGGGAAGCAGTGCAGTGAACATGAAAACACAATTTCACCCAGTCTCCATTTCTCCCTCCTGTGGGACTCAGCTGGAGCCACGCTGACAACATCTGACAACACAGATGTCAGATGAAGACATTCAACGAACACTAATATTATTATTGGGGAGCCTGGGTGGCTCAGTCGGTCAAGCGTCCGACTCTTGATTTCGGCTCCGATCACGATATCACGGTTTGTGGGATTGAGCCCTGGGTCCGGCTCTGAATTGTCAGCATGGAGCCTGCTTGGGATTCTCTCTCCCCACCCCCCTCTCTCAAATAAGTAAACTTAAAAAAAAAAAAAAAAGAATAATAGGATTATTACTGAGCCCCTTCCGGGTGCATGGTGCTGTGCCAAACACTTGGGAGACCATGGTAAGGAGGCACAGACGCTTCCACTCCAGGATGGGGGAGGCAGTATGAACAAGCACACAATCCAAAGGTAGAGTGCAGTGGGTGGTGTAGACAGAGCCATGTCATAATGGATAGACAGTTTTGAGAGTGGCAGAGTGAGGCTACTACTTTGGGTTTGGGGGGTCAGAGAGGACCTCTCTGAGAACACGACATTGGAGTAACACGTGAACAAGGAGAAGGTGCCAGGCTCGCCAAGATCTAGTTCACTGGAAGAACAACGTCAGGACCCCGTGTCAAAGGTGACCATGGCGGCCACACTACCATGGTGGTGGAGTAGCAGTGGTTGCCAGTGCTGTTGTGACACTTGTGTGATGGGCACCTCTCCAGGTAGTCCGAACACTCACCACAATCTCGCGAGGCACACATCACCGCCCTCCACGCTGAACAGCGGAGGAACACGAGGCACCCAGAGGTTGAGTGGTTTCTCCAAGAGCAAATAAGAACTGGAAGTAAAGAAAGTTTCTGGGTGGCCAGTGGGCCTGTGCCCAGGGTGCCAGCACTGAGTCCCAAGAGGCAAGATGATCAAAGAGCCCAGGGCTGAAATCAGGCAGCATTTTGCAGACTATGTGAAGGCCCCCCGTTTCCATCACCAAGCTCGATGCCAAAAGTCCACCTGAGCCGCAGCACCAGGGTGATCACGTGAGCAGATGCATGGGTTTGGCAACAACCTCCCCATAGATTCCTCCACTCAGAGAACGTTTGCAGCACAGGACTGAGTGTGGGATGGGAGGGGGGCGGTCAGCTACATACCTTCCGCTGCCGATCTCATTTTGGCTACAGATAACATAGTTTAGAACAAGAAACCCACAGGGAGGGGTGCTTTTATTCTTAAACCCACTTTCCCGTCTGCTTGCACCACCAGAGTGATGGGTGACCTGAATCCAGCCTCAGACAGGGCAAACTTCAGTGTGTCAGGAAATCAAATGGTTTACATCAAAAGATCCAGGCAGAAGCCCTCGTCTCACCACAAGCAGGAAGGGGTGTTTGCTCTCTTGTGGACTCCACACTCCTCTTCCTGCAGGCCCTGACCTCAGCTAAAATTGCCATCATCCACCTGCCCTGTTCCCCTGTCCCTGTCTCTCATTGTTGTGGGTCTGGTCATTAATAGAGCACGTGTCACACTGTAGCATTACAGGACTTGCATAGATCTGTAGGAGGAAAGGAAAGTGAGAGGGAGGGAAGGTCCAGGCTGAAGGGTAAGGAGAAGGACATTGCAAAGCCTGCTCCTAAAGCGCTCCTAGCTAATGGGACATATGGGCACATAAATATGTGAGGACAACCCAGTATGGCACGTGGTTTAGGAAAGATCTGACCAAAATGTGGCAGCAGAGCCAGCAACAACTTCTGCTATGGACGGCAGGAAAGTCCTTTGAGCTGAGCCTTGAAAGGTAAGTAGAGGTCTTCCAAGTGGAGAAGGGAAGGAGAGGGCAGCCCAGGCAGAAGAAAGAGCATATGTGAAAACAAGACACATAAAGGAGCCCACTGTGTGTCGGGAGACAACACTGGGGTATCCATCAAGGCTGTCGATGTCACCAAGCTTGATTCCTCCTCCAGAGTTGAAATCTGAGAGCATCCGATGACTCCTCACGGCCATCTGCTCCCCATATCCAGACACCAGGCCCAGCCATTTCTGCCTTATAACACTTCTTAGCTTTGCCCTTGACTCTGGTCCCCACTGCCACCACTGTTGTTGAGGGTCATTTATCCATGGCCTCTTTGCCAAGCCTTTCTTTCTACAAAGGCCTGCCTCCTGGTTCTCCTCACCCCAAACTGTCCACTCTCAATGACCTGTTTCTGAGCCAGTTTTGGAGAGCCTCCCTGGCTAACGGTGACCCAAGGAGGATGACCCTTGCTTCTGCTAGAACCCAGAGAGCCCACCAGAAGGCGAATTAGGAAAGAAAGAAACCTGCAAAAATCAGAGAACCAAGCAGCAGGACCGTAGCTGGGCTGAGGATACAGGCAGCATTGATTAATTAATTAATTCCACAATACTGCAGACTACTTACTCTGAGCCAGTCTCCACTCTAGGCACAAGGTATGAGATGGCACACAAAAGAAACCCAGTCCCTAATGTCCCTGCCCTCATGGAAACTGGAAGAGACAGCTATTAATCAAACAATTACACAAGTAAATGTAAAATTACAAATCGTGATAAGCACTAGAAAGAAAGCTTCAAGGGAGCTCTGTGTGCTGACAGTGGTGATGGAGGCAGTCAAGGAAGACTTCCAAGGATGGGATATTTGAGCTGAGATCTGAAAGGTGGATTATGAGGTGAATGGTGAGGAACAGCTTCGTGTATTAATTAAAAGAGTCAGCCTAGGGGCGATCTCCTCTGGATTTGAATCCCGTCCTCACCAGCAGTTCATTTGGGCACATTATTTCACCCTTGCATGTCTTGGTTGCTTCGTATGGAAAATGGGGATAGTAATTGTATTTATCTTAGAGATTTGTTACAAAGAGTTAATAAGACTGTAGCGAGTACAGTACAGAGCAAGGGCTCCATAAACGGTGGGAGTACCAGTAACAGTTGCCTTAGCCGTGTGATGCTGATTGGAGTGATGCTGCTGGGGATGATGATGATGAAGGGGGTGGTGGTGGTGATTATGGGGGTGATCTTGATGATCACGATATTGATGGTGGTCATTATGAGAATGATGGTGGTAGTAATGACACTGATGAGGAGGAGGAAGAGGGCAATGGTGACAATGAGGATGACTTTTGTGCCCACAGCAATAGGAACACCATATGCAAATGCCCTCAGGTTGCAAATATAGCCAGCATGCAGGATAGGAAGCACTAAGGGGAGTTGCTAATCGTGTCTCTTAAAGCAGACAGAGCCAGGCTCTGCAAATGCCAATTTATAGACTCTGGATCCTAAGCTTCTTCAAAATGTAATCAAAAAGCTCCAAAACGGATCCAAGAGTGTGCTGTTATAGTTGATCCTTAAACAAGGTAGGGGTTATGGGCACTGATTCCCCATACAGTCAAATATTTGCATACAACTTCTGACTCTCCCAAAACTTAACTACAAATAGTCACTGTTGACCAGAACATAACATACCGATAACATAAACATGTGGTCAATTAACACATTTTGTATGTTGTATTACTTACTACATTCTCACAACAAAGGAGCTAGAGAAAAGAAAATGTTAAGAAAAACCTTACGGAAGAGAAAATACATTTAGTATTGTATTTATTGGAAAAAAATCCACACATAAGTAGATCTTCTCAGTTCAAGCCTGTGTTGTTCAAGGGTCAACCATACAGTGATGACTCAGATTCAGTTAAAATTTATTGATTTCCTGGCCTTAAAAAGTCCTGCCCTCATGCCAACAGTAGTACCAGGGGAGCCAGTGTTAACTGAGCGCCTACTATGTCAGGGACAAGTATTGATGTGTTGCTCCATTCTATCCTCATGACACTTACCAGTTGGCGGACACCATACTGAGTCCTGCTAATATGTTTGTAAACAGGATACAGATATTACGCCCATTTCACAGAAAGGAAAATAAACAAGGCATAGAGTCTTTAAGTAATTACCCAAGTCACCTGGCTGATAAATAATAAAGACAAAGTTTCAACTCAGGCCCAAGTATCTCCTAGTTTAAGCCCCTTTTGCAATGTACCACAATGCCTTTTGGTGCTTAGGCAGAGGACTTCAGACTTACGGATGCAGGGCTATAGGACCCAGGGCCCAGTTGACAAAGGAGCTCTCTCTCTCCTGCGCTATCCCTAGAGTGGGGACAGCTCCCCAGATGCTAGCAGAGCTCACAGAAAGTCCTCAAGTTGGGCCATCTATAATTTGCAGTAACTGTTTATAAGAGATGACCAGAGGGGAAAAGGATATAAATGTTCACCGAGCCCCTCCAAGAAGGTAGGTGTTTTATATACATTACTTCATGGAGACCAATCCCATTCCTTACTCTTACTGTCCCCCATTTATACAAAGAAGACTCACAAGGGTTGCAAAACTCATCCAAGGTCACACAACGGGAGCATCATGTTTAATCCTGGACTGTCTGACTCCAAAGCCCAGCCTCATTAGCCCAACTATGTTCTTTCGTGGTGGAACACACACAAGCATGCATACACACACATACATACACACAGGCATACAGCCAAACACAGTGATGGACAATTAAACGGATTTCACTCCAACTCTGAATATTCATAATGCTTTGAAAGATGCCCCACCTTGGAGACCCAAGCAGGAAGAATGAAGTAGAGAGCTGCCTGCTTTCCTTATGTGTTCAGGCTGCAGCATGGCTTTTATAGATTTCCAAGCACCTGGCTGCTTGTTCCGTGCTCTGTGAAGGATAACAGATGATAACAGCTGAGGTTTCAAGGTTGAGGCTTTAGATACTGGAAAACAGGCTTTTGTTGGCTATTTATTTCATAGTGTCCTCAGCTCCTCCAGGAACTGAAGTTACTGCATATCTCCAAGCCAAGGGCTGAGCGGGGACCCTGGAAACACACGTGGGCCCATGAATAATGACTAGCGACTGTGCCTTTCTGGAGACAATGGTTAAAAGTGAGTTTCTAGGCAGACTCTGTCCCTTTCTAGCTATGATCTGAGCAATTCATTTAACTTCTCTATGCTTCAGTTTCACCATCTGGGAAATGGGAATAGCAGTGTTGCCCACCTGTCTTGTCTTAGCTGCCGCTGAGATAAATATGGAGTCAGGAGTATCTCAGAGGTTTGCCACAACGAGCATTTCATTCTCACTCACAGGCCTGTAGGCCAGCAGGGCAGCTCTGCTTCAGGCTTTAGGGTAAGTTTGGGTCTCTTTCATTTTAGGATAAAGGGAAGCAGGTATCTGGAACATGATCGTCCCATGGCCAGGCACAGGAGTGCAAGAGGGCTGGACAAATTACCTGAGCATGTTTAAGGCTTTTGGTCAAATGTGGAGTGCATTGCATCCACTCATTTCCCAATAGCTAAGATTAATCGTGTGACCAGGTCTAAAGTCAGTGAGGTGGGGAAGAATATTCCCCCCACAGGGAGGCATCAGAGTGGCATTCCAGTTGCTGTTGGCGTATAAAACGTACTCCAAAGCTTAGTACCCCAAACCAGCCACTTTATTTCACTCGTGACTATACTGGGCAGGATTTGGGGGAGGGCTCAGCTGGGCTCTCTGCTGTGGCTGCAGACAGGTGGCAGCAGGACCTGCCGTCATCTGAAAGCTCAACTGGGCTGGGCATGCAGGATGGCTCCCTCACGTGGCTGGCCCTTACCGCTGGCAGTCAGCTGGGCTGTGGACCAAAGTGCCCAGATGTGGCTTCCCCAGCACAGCCTTCTCGGGGGAACTGAACTTCTTCCCTGGTGCCTGGCTTTCAGGGAACACGTCCCAGACTAGCCTCCGAAGGAGCATCAATTCTATGGCATTCTACTGGTTACAAGTAAGTCACTAAGAACAGCTCAAATTCAAGGGCAGAGGACATAGACAACCCCCCTCCTCAATAGGAGGAATATCAAAGAATGTGCAGGCATGGTTTCAAAGCATCACGGGAAGGACAAGAGGAAGGGGAAATGAATAAATATTGTCTGCCTACTCCCTCCCCATGGAGGTGGTAGAGAGAACGTGTGTATGACGAGGAGCAAGCACTTCACGAACGGTAACCCCGCGAATCACAGCTGGGCAGAGATGCCAGCTGACTCACCTGTCTTGCTTGGTAACTGGGTAGACTAACTGGACTACCTCACTAAGGCCAGAGAACAACGGGACTACTGTTCGCAGCTCACTAGCAAGGTGCTAAGTGTGTGCTAGGAAGTTTCCAACCAGAGTCTCAGCTAACCTCAACACGCCTGTGAGGCAGCATGGTTACCGTTATCTGTATTATCTGCAAACTCTCACATCTACGTCACCTCTACAAGCTCTGTGAACATGCTCCCGTCAGTGAACTGGGGAGAGCAGCCAAGCATCCCCTCCCCACCCCCACCCCTGCTCCTGGTTTAATGATCCCAACAACTAAAAGTCCATGCAATCTGCTTATCCCCTGTCACGGCACCAATCCCACTGTGTGTCTCTCCTGTCCCACTGCCATGTCCCGGAGAGCTCCTTGGAAACGGGGACCGTGGCTGATCTAGCACTGGACCCTGGGTCCAGGGCAGGACCTAGCCCAGAGGAACATGGACATCTTCCATTTGTTCTTCCAGGTCCACTTACTACACTTCTCTACCTGTATGGACTAGATCGACAGGTTCCCTTGACCTCTGTTTCTGGAGTCCCAGTTTTAGTATACGTGCTGAAGCAAGAACTCCATTGAGGAGTCTTAGTAGGGGTCAGAGGAAAGGAGGAGAGTATAGCCAGGACATTTATGCCTCCAGGCCTCTGCGAGGTTTCCTGGATCTGGCTGGCTCTCGCTGAGGGGTGCACCTCCTACCCCCCAGCTTTCTCTCATGCCTCCCTCCACCCAGGCTCCGATGCTTAGTGCTTCCTCCTGCCCCCTCCCTTTGGCTCTAAGGAGGGGACTAGTCCCAGAATGGCACTACCTGATCTGATTTCCCTACACCGTGCCCACTTCTTAATAAATAGCCCTTTTATTAACTCCTCCTTGAATTAACCGAATTGGACCATGCCATCTGCTTCCCACTGACCCTCACTGATACGGACACGTTTGGGGGACAGTTACCAGACATGTGTGTCCCCAGCTTTAAGACCTAGGACCACAGACTCTCCTGGATGCACTGGCCCAGCCAGAAGACCCAGGATGCCATGGAGGTCATGACCAGTTCCGTCTGCAGTGAGTGTTTAAACTGCCAGAGCACCTCCTACCTGGGCCATCAGGCTTCCATCCAGGACTTCATGTAGGGACAGAGCCAGCTCTCCCCTGACATATCAGTGACAGAGAGGATTTCAATTAGAGCCATGGGAGGCCTCGGATGCCTGACATATCTCACAAGTGACGGTGAAGCGAGCAGGTCCTGCCGTGCCCTTAGGCTTGCCAGCCTGCCTTCCGCCCTCTCCTCCCACGAGGCCAGACAAGCACGGTGAGCCTGCTCCAGGCCCACGGCCAGCCGAATGCTTCAGGCTCCCACCTGAGAAAATCTCCCAAAGCATCCCCCAGCAGGGAGTGTCACCACCATTTTATCTACTTACAGTCATGGCCAAAATCCCCACCCCTTGTTCGATCCCCCCAGTGCCCTCCATTTACCCTAAGGCCCAAATGCTACCGGAGCCCTAAATGAGGCCTCCTGTCCCCCCAGACCAAGTCAGGGTCTCCTGTCTTACACTCTCTAAACACCCTGGACTCTCATCATACTTGTGACTCATCAGTCATTTACATAGTCATCTACATTCTATTCTCCATCACTGCACACCTGTTAAAACCTAAGTAAGATCATGAGATCAGGTCACATCATTCTTCAGCTCAAACTCTTGGCTGGCTTTCCTTTTCACTAAGTAAATGCCAGTCTTCACAGTGGCCATGAGGTTCTACCCAGTCAGGGCACTGTGACCTTCTGCCTCTCCTTCTCCTGAGCTCTGCCCCAGCCAGCCTAGCCTCCCTTCACTGCCCCCAAACAGGTCAAACATGCTCCTGCCTCAGGGCCTTTGCACATGCTCATTTGTCTAGAATATCCCTGCTCACATAGCCCCAGGATTCCCACTTTCTACCTCCTTTTCATCTCTTTTGAAAGATTCACCATGTCCAGGGCATAGGCAAAGACACAGGATACATGAACATCCTCTTTTTCCCCAAAAGCAAATGTATATAGTCCCTTTATTGGCAGAAAATAGCAGGCTCAAGTCACTGCCATTGTGGGACCTGGTTTTCCAATGCCAGGTAACCCCTGATGTGCTGCTCTTTTCCTGGTTCTTTCTTGGGTCACTTGACCACCATTCTGGAAGCAAGGAGGTCACAGTGAACGCCAGCTCCAGTCTATGAGGTTCCCTTTTATGCCTGATCACAAGTTACATGTTGCATTATCTGTTTCATTGTTTTTAAAAAAATAATTGAGGTAAAATTCATATAACATAAAATTAATCTTTTTAATTTTTTAAAGTTTATTTTGAGAGAGATGGAGACAGCAGGAATGAGGGAGGGGCAGAGAGAGAGAGAGAGAGAAAGAGAGAGAGAGAGAGAGAGAGAATCCCAAGCAGGCTCCACACTGTCAGCGCAGAGCCTGACGTGAGGTTCAAACCCACAAACCGTGAGATCCAGACCTGAGCCAAAATCAAGAGCTGGACACTTAACCCACTGAGCCACCCAGGTGCCCCCACTTTCTTTATAACGTCCTTTGATGTAAAAGTTTTTCATTCTGACAGAGTCCAGTTTATCTATTGTTTTTCTTTAGTTACTTGTGTTTTTGGTATCGTATCAAAAAGTCCATCGCTAAACCCAAGATCACAAAGATTTATCCCTATGTTTTCTTCTAAGAGTTTTACAGGTTTAATTTTTACATTTAGGTTGTTGACTCATTTTAAATTATTTTTTTTTCCTCTGATATGAGTTTGTGACCCAACCTCATTCTTCTGCATGTGGTTATCAGTTGTCCCAGAATCATTTGTTAAAGATGAAGATTTCCTTCCCATTGAATGGACTTGGCAACCTTGCCAGAAATCAACCGGCTCTAGATATATGGGTTTATTTCTAAACTCTCCATTCTATTCCAATGGTCTATATGTCTATCTTTATGCCAGTGCCACACTGTTTTGATTTATCTTTATGGATAAGAAGTGTGAATCCTCCAACTTTGTTCAAGATTGTTTTGGTTTTTGGGGGGGGCCTTGAAATTCTCTATGAGAATGAGGATTGGCTTTTCCATTCCTGAAAAAATTCCTTTGGAATTCTGATAGGGTTTGCACTGAATCTGATAATGTTTAGGTAATATTACATCGGCCAATTCATGAACACAGAATGTCTGTTGATTTATTTAGGTAGGCTTTTAGTTCTTTCAACAATATTTTGTATTTTTCAGTGTACAAATATTTCACCTCCTTGGTAAAATTTATTGCTAAGTATTTTATTCTTTTGGATGCAATTGCAAATGGAATTATTTTCCTAGTTTCCGTTTGGATTTACATAACCATTCTTGTATGCTGCAGCCAGAAGACAATCTGATACAAACTTTCTGAAGTTCAGCTTGGTTATTTATCTAAAAATACATGTACCTTAACGGGGGGGGGGGGGGGGGGCGGTGCCTGGGCGACTCAGTCCATTAAGCATCCAATTCTTGATTTCGGCTTCGGTCCTAATCTCATGGTTCATGGGTTTGAGCCCCAGGTTGGGCTCTGCACTGGCAGTTCAGAGCTTGCTTGGGATTCTCTCTTTCCCTCTCTCTCTGCTCCTCCTCTGCTCTTATGCATACTCTCTCAAAATAAATAAATAAAACTTAAAAATAAATAAAAGTAAACAAAAATAAAAATACATGCACCTTATGACCCAAACTTTCCAAATACAGGAATTTACTCTAAAAAGATAACAAGATATGAAGATATTTGTGCAAAAGTGTTCATTCTTGATTGTTTTATTAAAATTTTGAAACAAACTAAATGTCAACAAGGAACTCGTTAAATGATACATCCATACAAAGGAATACTACCACAGCCGTTTATAAAATGATGATGTAGAATTGTTTTACGAAAATGGAAAGATGCTCACAATATGTTATTGAGTTATTTTAGTTTATAAAACAGTGTGTGCACCTCATAAATATATATTTATGTCATTGTGTATGCTTTCAAAAATCTGATAAGGTACTGGGACAGATGTCAATAGTGTACGTCTTTGGATGGTCATATTTGAGGGGTTTTTTAAGAGACATTTTTTAAAACTTGCAAGGAAACCCATGTCATGCTTTGGAGTGAGAAAACCCAATATAATAAAGATTTATTCCTTTCTAAATCTGTAAATTTCAGGCACTCCAAATAACAAAATAAGACTTTTAAAGGTATTTGACAAAATAACTCTAATATTTATCTAGCACAAAAAATGCATATAGATATTTTAAATGCATAGAAGATATTTTAAAGAATAAGTGAGAAGAGATTTGTCCTACCACATTTTAAGTGTATCACCAAGGTACAATGTGGTGCTAATGCTGGAGTATGTTCATTTTGCAAATAACATGGAGGTGGCCCTCAATAACTCTCTGTACAATGAAAAAATAAATGAAAAATAAATATCCCTGGTTATCAGAGAAATGCAGCTTTAAACCATGGCTACAAGTGGCAAAACACACGTAATAACAATACTTAGTGTTGAGGAGGGTGTGCGAAAGGCACTAAGCATTGCTATTGAACATTTAAATTGGTATAACCTTTGTAATCGAGCAAATTAGTTACATGTTCGCACGTAAATGCCAACTACAACACTGTTTACAATACACTGGAAAGCAATGTTTTGTCCAGCTATAGATCAGTTCAATTATGGTACCTCCTTACAATGGAATACCACGATCCCATTAAAAATGACAATGTAAATATACATTTCTTGACAAGGAAAGATGCTCACAACATACTGTTAAGTGAATTTTTTTTAAAAACAGAATTTTAATCTTCTACTTCACAAATACTTATAACGAGCCCTCTGCTGGCCTGACACAGAGGGGAGTGGAAGACCCAAGCTCGTCAGGATCTATTCTCGTAAGTCTTACCACCTAGCAGCAGCACAAGACACTAAAAGCAGCCTGAGTGTTCTGGCAGAAAAGTGCAGGCTACTGAGGGGTGTCTAACAGGCGACATAATTTTACATGAAGGCCCCCGAGTAAGGATGAGGGAGAGATGTCCAGGCACAGTGGGAGTGGGGCGCAGGGGGAGGATTAAGAGTGAGTGAAGTCCCACATTCGGCTCTGCACTGGGCATAGGGCCTGCTTAAGATTCTCTTTCTCCTGGGGGACCTGGGTGGCTAGGTTGGTTCAGCATCCAACTTCGGCTCAGATCATGATCTCATGGTTTATAAGTTTGAGCCCTGTCGGGCTCTGTGCTGACAGCTTGGAGTCTGGAGCCTGTTTCGGATTCTGTGTCCCCCTCTCTCTGGTCCTCCCCTACTCGCGATCTGCCTCTGTCTCTCAGAAATAAATAAAAAACATTAAAAAAAATTTTTTCAAAGATTCTCTCTCCCTCTCTCTCTGCCCCTTCCCCATTGCGCACATGCATGCACTTGCTCTCTCACTCTCAAAAAAAAAAAAAAAAATTAAAATTAAAAAAAGGAGAAACTTAAAGACTGCTGGAGGTTGGAGTTCAAGCATCCCTTGGCTTGCCCAGGACACAGGCTCAGCCCTGCAACAGGACCCATCTCCTAGAGAGATCCCTGGGCTGCCTTGTGCCTCCAGACCCCTCCCCTGCAGGACTGTGTGGAGGGACCCCTGTGTTCTTAGAGGGAAGGTATTGTACTTGCAGCCTGGGTCCCCAGGAGACAGCACAACGCAGAGAGTCTCTGGAGTTAATTAAGGCACTGCAGGATCCCCAGCCTGCAGGGACAGCTGTGAGCCGTGGACACTAAGGTTCAAGTCACGAAATGCAAACCAGGAGCTCATGAGCCTCAAGTCTAGAAAACAGAACAGGAACCCCCATCCCTGTGCTCTCTGGAGGGCTGAGTTCTGGCTCTTGGGCTTACAAATGGAGCCAAGAGGGTCCCTGACAAGTCCAGAGTGAGAATGTAGCCCAGTGACAGCCCCAGTGTCTGTGGGTGCCTGGCAACCAGAAGCCCCAGGAAACAAAGGGATTCTGTCCAGGTCTAAGAAAAGCAGAATTTTATGTGCATATTTATTGCCCTCCTGGCAATTTCCAAATGCACTGTCAGTAGGAAACTGTTTCCCGGACACTAAGACTAATCAAAAGCCTGTTCAAAAACGCATTATGCAGGTACCTAACATAACCACATACATTAGTTTCTTATGGTTTTATATTCAATTCAACAAAAATTTATTGAGCACAAGCTCCATGTGAGACATCATGCCAGGTGCTGTGAGAGCCCATGGCAGATAATACACAATCCCTGCTTGCCCCCAGTCCTCAGCTGCTCACGTTCTGGGTGGGGGTAGGGAGCCACTAACACTGCAGGCCTCTAAGAGGAGGATTGCTGCCCTAAGTGCTGTAACACAAGTCCAGACAGCCAGATGGGAAAACTGAGGAAGTGATTGCCTCTGGCTGGGAATTGGGGATGGTTTAACGCAGATACTAATTTTTCCTGAGCACCACCTCTATTATCTTATTTCCTCCATATAGCAACCATATGGAATAAGTATTATTTTTACCCCCATTTTACAGATGAGAAAATTGAGGCTCAGAGAAGTTAAGCAGGTTTCCCAACAGCACACAGGTAGTCAAGTCTGTTTGAGTCCATCACTTGGACTCTACGGATGATATCAGTGGTACTTTCCTAGAGGTATATAGATCATCCTAAGTAAGGAAATTCTTCAGGATACACATGCCCACACCTCACAGCAGATACTCTTAATCAGTCTCTGGGGCAAGTCCCAAATATGCAGGTTTGGAAAAAACTCTGGTATGTATCTTGAGTTATGCCCTATTATAAGAGCTTGAACGGGACTTCAACAGGTGGGTTGGGGGAAATAAAGCAAACCAGGTGGATGGAACTGGATAAGCAAAAGTGCAGAGCTAGGAAAACGTAGGGCCTTTTTAGGAACCAATGAGTTGGCCCGAGTAGAGGATCACAGGAAGACAGAGGCAGTGTCTGCCAATGCGCTTGGGGGCCTATCATTTCACTAGTGCCCCTCCTGAATGCTCAGACCCACCCCCACCCCGCTCAGGGCTCAGCCACACCCCCACATCTGTCCACACAGGCCAAACCCGCCTATCAGCTGTCAATGAGTGAGATCTGCTTGCACCTTAACTGAAAGAAACCAGCCTCTGTTCAGAGTAAAGATGAAAGCCTGTCTGACATTATTGAGCACCTACTAATTGCCAAGCACTGCATTAAGCCCTTTGCGTACATTATCTCATTGATTCTTTCTGACAACTCTGAAAGTTGTATATCATTATCTACATTGTTTTAAAGATTAATGAGGTTCAGAGAGTAATTTGCCCAAGGTCATATAGTCAATAAGTGACCTAGCCAGGATTCGACCTCACATTTGTCTGACTTCAATGGTGTGCTCTTAGCTCTGGGATTAAGTGCTCCCGGAAGGTTGTCCAAAGGGGCTCGCAAAAGAGGAAGAGAAGGCTGGGTCATGTGAGGAAAAGGGAATCAATGGAAACTGTTCCGAGTAAACGGAATATAGCTCTTTAGCCTGGGTTCCCATAAAAAGAAGAGCCTGAGACAAGGGTTTGGATGCAAGCAGTTTATTTGGGAGGTGACCTCAGGAAGCACCAGGAAAGTGAGACAGGGAAGCGAAGGAAGCCAATAAAAGGTACAGGCTACCACTGTGGGCAACTGGGGCTCAGTACCACTGGGGACCCTCTGGCAGATTGTGTGGACCATACATCAAAGCTGCACCACTGAAGAACAAGGAAGCTGCTGTCTTTGTGATTTCACTGTCAAGGGCTATTCCCAGAGCACTAACTCTCCAGCATTGCCAGCCTGCCCTAGTTGAGGGCTGAACATAATACCCTGGCCAGAAGAACACCTTCAGGCAAAGAAGTTACTGGAAGCCTTTGGTGTATAGGGGAACTGTCCACAGGTTACCTCCAGGGCTGGCTGATGGGATATCTGTGGGACATCACTGGCATCTCCTGCAATGACTGTGTTCAATACTTAGGGACTAGAACAAACCATCCCTCAAGAAGGCCTCCTTATGTGAATCCAATCTAGCAAACTGGTAGGAACCAGATCAAAGAACTGAGCAGAATCACGTGAGACAAACAAGAAGGCCCCCAGGCCTGAGGGTCAGGGCTATAATCTGATCAGATTTATCAAGGTCTCTCAAGAAGCAGATGTGGAGTTGGAAGGGGACTGGTCAAACACAGAAGGACAGATCAAGCTGTCCCAGCAGCAGGGGTGATGGGGCCTGTCCCAGCCCTGTCCAAGGAAAGAGGCTCATGGTCAGTGGATTACAAGGACTTCTGGTCCCACTGGCCAGACAAGCCCTATTATAAGATGGACATATCTCAGACTGGTACCCTTAAAAATCACAAGACCGTCTCCCCTGGTTGGCCCACTGGTCTGAGGGTGGACTCTTCTGGTACGTTCCCATGTGAATCTGGCCCTAGAGAGAAAACTCCTATAATGGTAGCTTTTACCACCAGGGTCATAGCTCAATATCATAACTCCAGTTAATGTGCATCTACCCAAAAGATGGTCCTGTTCCTCACAATGAAGTAGACAAGGATCCCGCTCTGCATGGCCAAAGCCCCAACCCCAAACTAACCTTATTCTGAGTGACCCCACACACCGCCCTCCTGCCTTCCCCAGGAAACACCCTAAATTCAAACAATCTGAGCAATGGCCTTTTCTTTCTATTTAAGTTTCTACAGTAAACAATGTGAGGAGGCTTCAAGGAGAAGGTGGCTAGGGACCCCGGCCATTGTTCTCACAATCATAAGCCTCAGAGTCATTCTTTGTGGGACATTCTCCTTGATTATGTATGTACATGTGTGTGTGTTTCTGTATCTGAATGTTTAGGTATCTGTGTGCATATGTATTTATGCACATGGATGTTTGTGTAAATATGTGTGTGGAAACAGCAAACATGAGCTCTGTAGGTACTATTGTGAGTTCTGTGATCTTGGGCAAATCATTAATAACCCATCCAAGCTGTTTCCACACTTGTAAAATGCGTATAACAGTAGGGCCAACCTCACACAATGGTTTGGGGGACAAAATCGGGTAATACCTGTAAAGCAGTTTGGTTTAAGCCTGAGTGAATGCCCAGTTAATGCTAGCACTTAACATTTTGGGTTATCACTCAAGGTGATTCTGTGCGTATGCATGCACACTGTGGCCCCTTTAAGGTTCCACTGGTACTGATCTATTCATGACTTTTGCCCTGTGCCAAGTTATGGTCACCGATGGGGTCAGTCAAGGGAAAGTCTAACAAATAACCATAAAACCACATGAGAGAATGGTTGCCATACCAGTAGAAAGACAACCCAGGAGGATCCAAGAGCCAGAATGGTGGACACAGGGATAACCAGTCAGGGAGAAGTGTGTCTGTGGCTTCAGTGGACAGGACAGCACGAATCAGCACATGATGCCAAGCCTTCTTTCACTCAACCCCCCCAGATAGACCATCATCCTCAGGCCAGTGGTATTCCTCAGCACAAAATCCCAGCCTATTTCTTGGGCGATTGATGGTTTTTGCTGGACTGTAGTTACAAAGTAACAAGTCCCCACCCACGCCTGCCCAAACACATCTAGGAAGACTGCAGAAAAACATCTCTCCTTCTTACCGCATAGTGGGGCTCTGGCTTTGGCTGTTTATCTCCAGTCTCAAGGCCTAAGATGATTATTCTGATAAACTGGAATGAATCTCGCAGCAGAAGGGGAGCTAGCAGTAGCCATGCTGATTTATCACCCTTTTCAACCCAGTTGGGTTCCAAGAGAATAAATCTTGCTTGCCTCTGGCTAGGTACCCGCAATCATGCCATGGACCATGACTTTCATATCCCATTAACTCTGAATTACTCAGTCTGGGGCTGAGCTGAGAGGTAATTTAAAATGGCAAAAGGGGAAAAATGTTCTGATTTAGATCTGATAGAGACTGGATTAAGTCCTCCTGTTTTTTAGGGCTTAAATGTGAGCTCCGTGGAGGGGAGCACCTGCGGGTTGGACTGGACTCCTGAAAAGGACCTGACTCAAACCCATGTTCCAAAGGTCTGGAGGCTCCAGCTCATACCCACTACGAGGCAGGGGCTGAGTTTCTCTGGACTCAGTCCATTAAAAATCACCATCCCCTGGAGCGTAAATTCCCACAACCCTTTAGGGTGGCAATTTGGCAGAGGACCCATCAAAATGAAAAAGACTTATGCCCTCTGACCCAGACATTTCACTACAGAAACACTTGGCCGTGCTCGAGGGGAGGTATACAAGGATGTTTGTTGTAGCCTTACAATACCAGAAAATCAGAAACAAACCAACCAGCCCATCAATAGGGGAATGCCTTAGAAAAAAGTGGCACACCCTTCTGTAAGAGAATAAGCAGCCATTAAAGAGAATGAGGGGGAAGGAGGCCCATGATATGTTATACAGTAGAAAGGAAGGAAGGAAGGAAGGACAGATGGAAGGAAGACAGCCAAGTATGGCATAGCTGCATGTAAAGTGCACTATCTGTTTAAAAAAAATTATTTGGAGATTAAATTGAAACCACTTTGTTTTCCCCTCCATCCTCAGCACTGGCACAGTTCCTATAGTTTGAGCCACTTTCAAAGTCCCACAATAAATTTCACATCCAGTCCGGCCAGGTATCTTAGTCTCTCTGATCAGGCCTCCTGGCCAGGACAATGACTGGTGTCCAGCTAACATTCTTGCTCCACAGAGCCACAGAGACCACTGGTTGGTGGGGGCGGGGAGGGTGGGGGAGAAGACAAGGCTTTTCTCAGCAGGAATCTGCCTGGTTCTCATCTTTCAAATGAACATAGAGGCCAGGCCCTCTTGGCACTGAATCACCTGTAACAAGTGCAGAAGTGAGCACTCAGTCTTCCCCACACCCACAGCTCTACACTGCATGAGTATATGGGAGGCAACAGGCATGGGGCTTTAAGAGCCGAAAGCCCTGGGCCTGACATTCAAGGCCCATGGCAATCTGGTCCTGCATTAGCCAGAACAGAATAAAAGATGTTACAGTAACATACTCCCCCCAACTGCAGTGGCTTAATGTAACCAAGGTTTATCTGCCCCTCACAAAAAGTCTGGTGCCAGCCCCACCCAGTGACTCAGAGATCTAAGCTGTTACATCCTGTGGCTCTGCCGTCTTCACACGTGGCCTCCAGTGTCGCTGCAACAGAAGGGATAACAGGAGGAGGCATATGTGCTCTTAAGTGCCTCAGCCCACAGGTCACTCCCACTAGTCCACTGGTCAGAACGGGCACGTGGCCCCAACCTAACCCCAAGGGAGACTGGCAAATAGAGCTTTCTGTGTCCCATGACAAAGACACCATATACTTATCCCCTTTTCTTGACTCAAGATCCCAACATGCCCTTCCAATTTTATCTCACATACACTTCCTCCCTCGCCTGTGAGGCACAGCACCCTCTGCTCTGACATCCCCACCAGGGAATGAAGACCCGACTCTAGCCTCCAGACAGATGGGATACGAGTTTCCTCACTCTAGGCTTTTGCTGACACTATTCCATTCATTCATCCATTCATGCAACACATGCCAACTGTGCTCGAATAATCAGCCAAGCACTCTGCTAGTCCTGAGGAACCAGTAGCGAGCAAGAGAGATACAGTCTCCCCCCTCAGGAAGCTTACAGTCCAGGGACCCATTCCTTCCATCTCTGCCTCCTCAACCCTACCGGGCTCCTCAGCTCAGCTCTTCTCCTACCTCTTCCCACCTCCGGTGTGTCGGGGAGATTCACTCAGCTCGTGCGTGGGAGGATCATAACCCAGTGCCTGGCACAAGGCAAATACTCAAAAGAGGTGATCTGCCAGTAAGAGCAGCCACCGTAGCTCAACAGCAGCACCGACAGGTTGCCCTTGACGGTCCAGAGTCTGTTCAGCCTCTTCCACTGCACCTGTTCCCAAAGGCTGAATGCCCAACCGCTCTTCATCACTTAGAGGGCCCTGTCTATGAACAGAGCATAAGGAAACCAAAAGATTTAACAAGGGGCGAAGCTTCTCATGCAGTTCTTGAAATTGCTCCCTTTGGGCTTTGAGAGAGACCTGGTCTCTTCGAATATGAGGAGGTCTGAGGCTCCTTGAGGGAGTTCTGGGACCTTCTACCAGATACAGTGACACGACAAATCAAGAACGAAGAGAAGGGCTGTTAAGACGTTTGGACTCACTTCCTGCAGGTGTCTGCTCAGGTTTCACTCCCCAGAGAGGCCCTTCCAGACCTCTGTATATAAAAATACCATTTCCTTCATTCTCTATTCCTTTACTCTGCCTCATTTTTCCTCCAGCCATTTATCACAACAATAAACAATATGCCTGTTCAAGGTTTTGGAGCCCCAGCCTGGAGAGTGTGCTGTGGCCCTGTTGCCGAGGGCACGGACTAAATCTCTGTACTAGACGGCTGGAGGACACAGAATGGACAGAGCAGTCCTCCTGGGCACTCTTCCCAGGGCCTAGCACAGAGTCCAGAAGCATCCATGCTCCCTAAATATGCTTCCTAGACTGAACGAGTTTTTACAAAACAAGACAGGAGGGAGACCACAAGGAAGTATGCTTCTAGACCTTAACTTTGTCAGTCATGTTAAAACTTCAGGATTTCTGCAGGCACTTGTTTACAAATAAAATTAGATTCATCCAAAATTGAGTTATTCTTCATGGTCGGTTAGTTATTACTGGGAATTTAAAAGCACTTATTTGGATAATATCCAGGTCATTTGGAGTCGGCATCTTCTAAAAGTTGGACCCATTACAGATAAACACCCATGCTGGGCTCCAGCATAAAAACTAGCAATATGGTTCATTTCCTAAAACATCTGATGAAAGGGCAACTCTTTCCTCCATCCCCTAAATATAGCCTCTCTCTAAACAAAATATCCAATACTTAGCATGGGATTGCATTTGTGTCCCAACATGGGTTTCTGTTAACATACCTCATGCTGCTTTTAAAAATCAGATAGATTGGTTAAATCCTTTTAAGAAAATTAGGCAAGCAAAGATGCCATTAGTTCTAGAAACCCATCACATACACAGCAGAAGCAGAGTAATTATTTTTAAGGCCATTCTTTTTTATAATGCTTGTCATTTCTGGGTATTAGCTCAAACAGCCAGAACTTGGAGCCTCTTTAGGAGATGTCCTTAGTATCAAAGATAATATAACTCATCACAGAATTTGCTGGTGGCTTTTTATCTTCCGTTCAATTCACTTGTCAGTTTTATACAGGACGGCCATATAATTTACTGCCCCCAAAAGACACTTAGGAGGGTGAAAAGGGTTCTGTTAATATGAATAATGATGTCAGCACAACAAACTGGGCATGCAGTTAGCCTAGCTTTATATCTGATAAAATATAGCTTCCCTTATGAGCCACAGACTGAGCCAGACTCCTCAGTAAATGTACTCAAGTGCTGGAAGGTAAGCAAGGAGAGAAACCCTGGAGCTAGATCAGGGATTAGCAAACTTTTTTTTTTTTTTAATGTTTATTTTTGAGAGAGAAGAGGCAGACAGAGGGAGACACAGAATCTGAAGCAGGCTCTAGGCTCTGAGCTGTCAGCCCACAGTCCAACGCGGGGCTCAAACTCACGAACTGCAAGATCATGACCTGAGCTGAAGTCAGACACTTAACCGACTGAGTCACCCAGGCACCCCAAATAAACTTTTTCTAAAAGAGCCAGATATGGGGCGCCTGGGGGGCGCAGTCGGTTGGGCGTCCGACTTCAGCCAGGTCACGATCTTGCGGTCCGTGAGTTCGAGCCCCGCGTCAGGCTCTGGGCTGATGGCTCAGAGCCTGGAGCCTGTTTCCGATTCTGTGTCTCCCTCTCTCTCTGCCCCTCCCCCGTTCATGCTCTGTCTCTCTCTGTCCCAAAAATAAATAAACGTTGAAAAAAAAATTTTTTTTAAATAAAAAAAACAAAAAAAAAAAAAATAAAAGAGCCAGATAGTACATATTTAAGCTCTGGGGACCAAGAGGCCATAAGTATCCATAGACGATACTGTGCAGGTACTTCTACAACCATTTAAAATGTAACCATTTAAAAATGTAAAAGCTATTCTTAGCAGTTGGCTGGATTTGGCCTATGGGCCCAAGTTTGCCAACCTCTATGCTACAGCATTACAGGTATTAAATACTGAGCTAAGAAGTTTGGATTTAATTCTGTGGCCAGAAGTTTCCAGCAGTATCTTTATTTTAGGAATAGAAACATGTCCTCAAAGGAAAGCGTGTATGGAAGCCCAATATATATGCAAAACAGATAAAAATGGGTCTGCTGTGTTTGAAATGGGAATGAGAAGCATCCAGCACATCTCTCACCCCCAGTGGGTCCCCCCTGAGGGGTCCTGCTGATCACAATTTAAAAACCACAGCCACAGTCGTGTGGGGGAGGGGGGTGTGTTAAGGACCTCTGAGCAGAGGGGTAAAGTGATCACAGCTGTGTTTTACAACAATCACTCTGGGCACAGTATGACCAGGAGGCAGAAGGCCCAGGGCAGAGAGACCAGCAGGGAGGGTTCTGCCTGGGAAAATAGGTGGCAGGGACACGGATGTGGGGGACTAAGGCATCCAGGCAGGGCCAGCTTCATGGACGTGTGGCCTATGCCACCCCCAGAGGGTCCCAGTCTTGCTTTAATGCTCTGCTGTCACCATCCTGAAAGTCTTAGCAATCTTCCCACCAGGGCCCTATAGGTTATACAGGTCCTGCACCCAGGGGTGACTCCGCATGTGTCTGCACCTTCCTCCCACAGTCCTCACCAGGGGCACTCTACATCATCCCTGGTGACCAACACTCTCTAGAAAAAGGCACTGGACAGCACTTCCTCCAAGCCTCAGCTCACCACCCCCCACACGCACTGCTGCCCCGGGCTTCGTGGGAATCCTGCTGACCAGCAGCTACCTCCTGCTGACCGGCAATCCAGAGACATTAAGTTCTAAGGGTCCCTTTGGGTGGGACTCCACCACGAGCAGACACCGAGAAAAGGATTCAGGCACAAGCATGCTCGGGAGGGGGTGAGGCAAGGAGACAGCCGGTAGGGGTGTAAGCAACCACCGTGCGCAGTCGGGAGACCCCCAGAGCCTCTGATTACACCCAAGGACTTCTCCCCAGACACGCCAGCAAGCTGAGGTATTCATCACCAACTCCACCCCTCCCCCAGAAATTAGGGCTGGCCCACAGGCAGGCCAAATATCCTCTGTGACCAGAGACTGCCCTCACGCAGAGACACAAAGCTGCCACTGTCTACCAGAACCGTCTGCGGGTGGCCTCTGGGTGGGCTGGGGACCTCTGTGCATGGCACCACCAGTGTCTGAGCCACCCTCAAAGCTGCTGTAAAGGAAAAACACCGATTTGGGGAACAACATGGACTTCAGGGCACTCCAAGTGTGGGAGCACTCCCGCCATGATTCCTTCAGCAGGTCCTTCAAAAGGTTCCTTGAACACCTGTTACCTGCAAACTTCTATTTGTGTGCACAGTGCTGTCCTACGCACCAAATTTACAAGCAGCAGTTGTCAGACTGAATGCCAGGAAGAAAACAGATGTGCTCATCCACCAGAGGCCAGGACTACCTCCCCCTAATTTCTTAACACGTCCAAACCTCAGCTTTCCTTTTATACCTGAGAACATCCCAGACCACCTTGGGGCCTCGAGGGTAAGCAGAGGATGGGACCTGAACACACGGAGAAGGGAACTGTAGCCATGAACTAGAACCTTCGTAAAGGCTTTCAAAGGGGCACAGATGGCATGTGTTTGAATATTATCATCTCCTGGTTAAGACTTTTTTTTTATGTCTATTTCCTTTGAGAGAAAGCATGAATGGGAGAAGGGGAGAGAGAAAGAGAGAAAGAGAGAAAGAGAGAGAGAGAGAGAGAGAATATCCCAAGCAGGATCTATAGCGTCAGTGCAGAGCCCAACGCAGGGTTTCGATCTCAGAAACCATGAGATCATGACCTGAGCTGAAATCAAGAGTCACTCAACCAACTGAGTGATCCAGGTGCCCCTAAATGAGATTTTTAACTTTTTTTAAAAAAATTTTAATGTTTATTTTTGAGAGAGAGAGAGAGAGAGAGAGAGGGAGGAGAGAGACAAAGCACGAGCAGGGAAGGGGCAGAGAGACACACACACACACACACACACACACACACACACACACACACACAGAATCTGAAGCAGGCTCCAGGCTTTGAGCTGCCAGCACAGGGCCCGATGCAAGGCACAAACTCACAAACCGTGAGATCAAGACCTGGGCTGAAGTCAGACGCTCAACCAACTGAGCCACCCAGGTGCCCCAAGAGATTTTTAGCTTTTAAAATACATAACATGACCCCCATAAAACTGCTGGTGGGACTATAAAATAGTAGAGCCATTTTGGAAAACAGTGTCACAAAGGTTAAGCATAGAATTACCACATGACCCAGCAATTCCACTCCTAAGTATATGCCCAAGAGAAATGAAAACCCAAGGCCACACAAAAATCCCGTATATGTTCATAAAAACAATACTTATAATAGCCTGAAAATGGAAACAACCAAAAGGCCTATCAACTAATACAAGAATAAATAACCTATGGCATATCCGTGCAATAGACTATTACTTGGCAATAAAGAGGAATGAACCACTGACACATGCTACATCATGAATAAACTTCAAAAACATTAAGTACAAGAAGCCAATCACAAAGGAGCACATATTATAGGAGTCCATCTACGTGAAATTCCAGAATAGACCTATCAGAGTCAGAAAGTAAATTTGTGGTTGCCCCAGGGGCTGGGGGGAGAAGGAGGGGCAATGAACTGACAAAGCATTTCCTTGGGTCGTGGTGAACACATTCTAAAACTGATCATGGCAATGGCTACACAGCTTTAAAAACATAAAGAAGGGTGCCTGGGTGGCTCAGTCGGTTAAGCGCCCAACTTCAGCTCGGGTCATGATCTTGCGGTTGGTAAGTTTGAGCCCCACATCCAGCTCTGTGTTGACAGCTCAGAGCCTGGAGCCTGCTTTGGATTCTGTGTCTCCCTCTCTCTCTGCCCCTTCCCCACTCATGCTCGCTCGCTCTCTCTCTCTCTCAAAAATACATAAACATTAAAAAAAAATTTTTTTAAAGATGTGGTATATACAATGGAATATTACTCAGCTATGAAAAAAATGAAATCTTGCCATTTGCAATAATGTTGATGGAGGTAGAATGTATTATGCTAAGTGGAATAAATCAGAGAAAGATAAATATGATAATTTCACTCATATGTGGAATTTAAGAAACAAAACAGATGAACATAGAGGACAGGAGAAGAGAATAGAGGGAAACAAACCAAACCATGAGAGACTCTTAATGATAGAGAACAAACTGAGGGTTGGTGAAGGAAGGTGGATGAGGGATATACTATGGAGGGCACTTGTTGGGATGACCACCGGGTGTTGTATGTAAGTGATGAATCACTGAATTCCACTCCTGAAACCAATACTGCACTGTATATTAACTAAAACTTAAACTTGAACATGTTCATAAAAATAAATAAGTCCAGATATATATATATATATATCCACAGAGACAGCAGAAATTACTGCAAGGTTTGTTCTAAACCTTGTTTCTGGCTGGAATATAGAATAACCTCATACAGTTCAAATATATGAAGATGTGTTGCATGATTAAAATGAGTATTTAAAAAAAAAACATACTGGGGTTCCTGGGTGGCTCAGTCAGTTGAGTGTCCCACTCTTGATTTCAGCTCAGGTCATGATCCCATGTTCCAGGGATTGAGCCCCATGTTGGGCTCCACACGGAGCGTGGATTCTGCTTAAGATTCTCTTTCTCCCTCTGTCCCTCTCCCCCACTCACGCTTTCTGTCTCTTGTTCTAAAAAAATAAATAAAAATAGAAGATAAAAATAAACACAAAAAAAACACTGAATTGTACACTCTAAATAAGTAAACTGTGCAGTACGTGATTTATATCTCAATAAAGCTGTTATTTAAAGACGTCATATGAAGTTCTAATATCAACAAACTGACAATAGCACTGCCTCTTGGAGCATCCATCCTGGTGAGGAGAGAGGACAGTAAATGCTATAAATCAAATATATTGTCACGGAAGGTGACCGGTGCTGTGAACAAAGTGAGAAGGTAAGGAATCTGGGGTGGCAGGGAGAGCCACCGTTTTAAATGTGGCAGTCAGGGGGGTGCCTTGGTGGCTCAGTCTGCTCAACATTTGACTTTGGCTCAGGTCCCGATCTCATGGTTTGTGAGTTCAAGTCCCACATGGGGTGAGCTCCAGCCCCACTTGGGGTGAACGCAAGCCCCACTTCGAGTGAGTCCCACTTCTCTCTTTCTCTCTTTATCTCTCCTCTCTCCTCTCTCTCTCTCCCCCACTCGTGCCCTCTAAGAGTATAAATAAAACAAATAAATAAATATGGCAGTCAGGGAAGGCATCATTGAGAAGGTGACCTTTGGGCAAAGGTTTGAAAGAGTTGGCCATAAGGACATCTGGGATCAAGCATTCTAGGCAGAGGGCACGGCTGGGACAAAAACCTGGAGGCCAAGGAGTGCCAGGATGTTGGACAAATAGCTCCAGTTCTGCTGGAGCAGCAAGAGGGGGGACGGAAGGAGAGGAAACGGGGGTTCCTGTGGGCCATGCCAGACTGCGGGAGCCTTGCCACTGCTCGGATCAGATGTGCAGCTTCAAAGGGAAGCCGTGTTAGGGGGTAAGGGAGAGCTGGTCTCTTCCCCACAGTGGCTGGCCCAGCTGGAGACCAGGGCTCTGGCCACCATCATCCCTGCCCACCCCCACCCCCCAGCAGAGGAACCAGGTCACCCAAGCCCACCCAGGCAGAGGAGGGGGTATACTGTGGGATGTGCCAAGCTCGAGCCCTGAAAAGCAAAAATGAGAAGTCAGGAAGCAGCAGGCTGACAGGAAACTGCAATTTCACCATCTAATAACCCAGCATGTTTGTGATTTTCAGGTTCCAATTTTTGTATCGTCACGGTCAATTACAGGTCACAAATGATTTCCAAAGTGGGCTGCCCAGGAAGATGGTTGTGCAAATCCATTTTCCACGCCGTCCCGTTTCAGGGCTGCTCAGAGCACGTGGAGCCAGAGTGAGGGGGAGAATGGAAGGAACCAGCCTGGGGCCCCAGGTGGTGTTCCCATCCCAGCTTTGCTGCATACCCGGCTGTGAGACCGTGACCCAGGCACCTCGCCCCTCTGGAACTCTCCTTACAGAGAAGGCTAGACCTGAATCACCTCACAGGGATGCTGTGAGACACCCCACTGCAAGGGACAGTGCGTTGAGACATAATTTACATCCCCCAAAATGCATTCATTCTAAATGTATGATTTAATTATTTTTAGTGAACTTATAGAATTGTGCAACCATTGCCACAATCTGATTTTAGAATATTTCCATCAACCTACAAAAGAGAACCCCAGAGCAGTCCTCTGAGTTTAGAGTTCCATACATAACATTAACGCCATATAAAAGCAAAAGAGAAAAATGGCGACTTATTAGATTGAGTCACAAGAAACTGCCATTTCTATGTGTTAAAAATGTCCAAATATTGGCAACTTCATCTAGTTTAACCTTTTATAAAAGAGAACACTTACAAACACAGTACAGTAAAATTATACTTTGCATATTAACTCATATACAGTATGTGATTGCTTGTGAATTGCCTGTTATGAATTATACATTATTATACAGAAAACCATGCATGTTGGATTTTGTGGGTGATTTAAGGGATTTGGGATTCTTCAAGGGAGAGATTTTGACTGTACGGTTTTCACCTTAGGCACGGTCTTTGAGAACACACCTTCACGGGGATTGCTCACTTTTGAGCTAGCTCAAGCTAGCATCTTCAATTTGCAGTTGGAAAAAATAAGACTTAGAAAGCATTGCTGCACTGTCAGCTACCCCATACTGTTCCAAGAAATGGGAATAAAACTTTGTAAATGGAAACACCTTGCATTTGTAAAGCATAAGAGGATTATGGTTTGAACTGTATTTGTCATTATTTTGCATGCTTACTTCTTTTGGTGGGGGAGGGGTCTCTGTCCCCTTATGAGAGTCTAAGATCCATGAAGAGAGAAGCCAAGACTTCTCTCACCTCTATCTCCTCCTGCTTGGATGTATAGTTCTTGGCATTTACTACATGCTCAATAAACATTAAATAAATGAAATAAATTTGATAGAAAAGATGCTGATTCATAACTATCTCTCATTCATACACACACACACACACACACACACACACACACACACAGCCCATCACTGAAGACACCAGAAGAGAGTTTGTGAGGAAATGACTGCATACACGGGTCCAGAAGGCTTTGATGTGTCTAACAGATCCATTTTGAGTCAGTTCTGTATATGCTTCTTCAAGGTAAGATACTTTCGTTGGCAGAGAACATAGGACAGTCTGCCCTTTAGCACCAAAGTCAGGACTTTCCAGTGCCAAGCCTGGGGAAAAAAGGGGCATGAAGCAGCACTAAGAACACCACATCTCACCAGGCACCTGCTGTCTTCACAGGGCTAGAGGCCAGACCCCTGGCAGGGAAAGGTCTGTAGAGATAGTGCCCAGAGAAGCAGGGACACTAGATGCTAAAGCTGGTGCAGATGCACCCAGGTGGACTCTACGGGGCTTGCAGACTAGACAGCTATATAGATGGAGGGGGAGGGCTTGCGTGCAGGCGTGGGGGCCCTGTTACTGCTCGAAGACCAGGCTGCTTTCCGCAATCCCACAGGGAGAAGATGCTACAAGCCCTCCTCCCACCACCCTCTTCCCCAGCTCCCCTAAAGGGAAGAGGTGTCGCCAACCTAACTGAGCAAACCCTAAGACATGGATCGAATGTGGGCGCTAACAGACAGGGTCACGGTGTTAAAATGTGTGTGTGTGTATGTGTGTGCATGCGTGCGTGTGTGTGGTGAAGGGGACAGGCCCAGCTTCAACTAGATTCTGCATCAGGAGAGATCAGTCACCATCTCCACTTTTAACAAAGCAATTTTGCATCTCCCATTGGGTGTCTGCTTCTAGCACGTAACTCCCCCAGGAAGCCCATGTGGCAAGGGCACTAGGTGTATCACAGTATGCTCTGTGTCTAGGACATAGCACAGCTCTGCACACAGAAAGCACTCAGTGCTCATTTGTGGAATGAGCACTTATAATGGAAGCAGCCCTACTAGAGGGAGGCCATCCTCATTTTCATAGACTGGGAAACTGAGGCTCAACAAACTTCCCTGTTCCTATGGATTAAAGGAGAGAAGAGAAGGAAGGTTCGTGCGGACAAGAGAAGATAATGAAAAGAAGGAAGAAGCTCCCAGAATCCAAGGAATTAGGTTCCTATTTGAGTTAAGTTGCAGGAGGGGGGAAAAATGCCATTTTGGTAGATAGATGTGTGTGCTGCCTATTGTCAAGAAATAAGCATGACATACTTTTTGTTTCTTCATCTGCCATGGCAACCGGAAAGCTCAGAATCAGATTTATTTGCTTAAGAACCAGCTCTATAGTCTAGGAGTGCCTACCCCTGCTCCCCTCCCAGAGACGCTGTTTTCTGATTTATGTTTCTCTCTGCCCCATGGAAACACCCAGTCCCTGCCCTAAACCTGAAGCAGCCTGGAGGTGTTTTCACATATTGTATTAATTGGCCTGTTCTGTGATTCCTTATATTTCACTAGCTCCACACCGATCATGGGAGTAATATCAACCATAATTAGGCATCATAAGGATAATGATTTCATTACAGCTCCTTTAATAGGTTCGGACATGTGTGAGGAAAGGTGTTATACAACACAGTCAAATACTTTATCACCTTGTGATAATTGGAATCGCTGAATTACAGTAACAGAGCAACCAAAGATAATTTCCTATTTGGCCAAAGCCGTCTGGCCTCCCCCAGGCCTCCAATTATCATATTTCTTCTTGGAATCATGTCTCGCATCCACCCAGAAGCTGAAGCAAGCTCCAAGCTATTACAGTGGACTCTAAGCTTGCACGGGAGCTGTGAAGTTCTAATTTTCTCATTACACAACCTCATCTGTCAGCTTTACTGGTGAGCCAGCTCTGTTCTTGAGTTCAGGTGATAAATAGGCATAAACAGCTTAGGAAGCACAGAGGCAAATAAACATTTGAAATGATCAGGCCCTGAGAATCTTCTATCAGATAGTGTTGTGGGTCAGAGATAACCAGAGCAAACCACAGAATGAAATACGGAGAAGAGGTGGACCAAATTTACCCTCTTTCACTCAGAACCGCAGTGACAGGCAAGCGTTTCTTCCGCTACTCAGAGGGTCTCAGACGGTTCCTGAGACAGTGCTGTCAAACTCCGCAAAGTAAGCTGGTATCAGGAGAATAGTTTACACTGTGCACAATCATGCATTCATGCATTCATTCATTCATTCTCATTTAATGAGATCACAATGTTAGCTACCAGCTTCTGTTCATTCACATGAATGACTTGGGGCTTACTTTGAGCTGAGTACCATAACAAACATCAAAGGTGCATTGTGAATTCGACAGACATCATCATTGCCTTCAAGTTACTTCCTGTTAGGGACTGAATGTTTGTGCCACTCCCTCCCCCGCCACTCAAATTCCTATGTGGACACTTGATCCCCAAATGTAATGGTATTTGGAGGTGGGGTCTCTGGGGTGATTAGGTCATGAAGGTGGAGCCCTCACGAATGGGTTTAGTGCCCTCCCCCTTTGCACCACATGAGACACAGCAAGAACACAACTGGCTGAGAACCAGGCAGTGGACCCTCGCTGCACACCAAATCTGCCAGTACCCTGATCTCAGACTTTCTAGCCTCCAGACTATGAGAAAGAAACATGTGTTGTTTAAACCACCCAGGCTATGGCATTTTTGTTATAGCAGCCCAAATGGACTACGATGCTCCAGTCGGGTAGGGTAGAGATACTCTCTAATTGGCATTGTTGCCATTACGATGAATACGATGAAGAATAAGTACAGGTGCCATGAGAAACTATAACTAGGAACCTGACATAGTCTGGTGTTAGAAGGAGGGGTCAGCAGAGGTCTCCCTGAGGAGTGGTCTTTAGACAAAGATCAGAAATTAGCTAAGTAAAGTGGCAAGAGGAAGAATATTTTAGAAATAGGGAATAGCATGAATGAAGTCTCTATGAAGAAGGAGCTGGATGTCATAAACAAGGAAAGGGACAATCTGGTCGCAGCTTACTGAGCTCTGATGGGAGGTGACAGACACAGGTTGTATGTGCCTTGCAGCATATGATAAGAAGGTGAATTTATTCTCCAAGCAATGGGCAGCCATTGAAGGACTTACCCAAGCACTGACTGACTGAGCAATCATGATCTGTATGACTTCCAGACATACTGACCAATCCATCCAGAAATATTTATTTACGAAGTCCTATATGAAAAATGGGGCATCTGGGTGGCTCAGTTGGTTAAGTGTCCGACTTTGGCTCAGGTCACGATCTCGCGGTTCATGGATTCAAGCCCTGCGCTGGGCTCTGTGCTCACAGAGCTCGGAGCCTGGAGCCTGCTTCAGATTCTGTGTCTCCCTCTCTCTCTGCTCCTCCCCCTGCTTGCTCGCTCACTCTCTCTCTCTCTCTCTCAAAAATAAATAATTTTTTTTTTAAAAAAATGGGGTGACTGGGTGGTTCAGTTGGGTAAGTGTCTGACTCTTGATTTTGGCTCAAGTCATGATCTCTTGTGGGATCAAGCCCTGAGTTCGGCTCTGTGCTGGCAGTGCAGAACATGCTTAGGACTCTCTCTGCCTCTCCCCCACTTGCATTTGCATTTTTGCTCACATGCTATCTCTCTCTCTCTCAAAATAAATTTAAAAAAAAACATTAAAAAACAAGAAACTCCTATATGAAAATTGCTTGTGCTGTGATGGGAAAAATCATAAGAAATCTCTCACCACTTGAGAATTATTTAAAAAGAATAGTTTGGCCAAAGCATAAGGTTCAACAGAGAACTGGAGGAGGATGACGTTGGAAGACCTGTCAATTTAAAATTCTAAGACAAGGGACCTAGACTTTTTTCTTTTAGAGGGAAGAAAAGAGGGAAGGAGGGCAGGGAGAAACTAACCTTCACTGACTGTCTCTCATCTGCCAGGCACTGTGCAGGATATTTTATCTATAGATGATCTCATCTGATAATCAAAACTCTCAGAAATTAATTTAAGCTACTCTGCTCACCCTCATGTCATCAAACTTTTCAGTTTTGAACAGTGGGGCTTAGAGATATTCAAGTCACTGTCCAAGCTGAGCTCAAGATGCCCAGCATCATCTCCCAATCCTCACCTTCTTCTAGGACATTCTAGCCCTGCCCTCATTCTTGCTGCCACATAGAGAGCCCCATCCACATACCTCTCCGGACACAATCTGTCACCCCCAGGACCCTGCCATGAGGATCCAGTTCCACAGATCAGATGAGGTGATCAGGGCCGCTACTGAGAATCTGAACTAAATGAGCCAGAGATGAGAGGAGTTCAAAACCCAAGCTTGAGCCATGCAGGTGAACACTGAAGTTGTGGGGAGAAGAGCCCATCTGCAGAGAAATGCAGGCAGCCAGGGCACTTTGAGGTGCGGAGCAAAGGCAGTGCAGCCTCATTAGGACACTGGGGGTAAACTTTGGTTTTTTTATGGTGAATATTGTAAATGTCATGTAGATTTTACCACCATTAAAAGTGATTTTTTAAAGAGTAAGAGTCTTCATCTATGCATTCACTCATGGATTCTCAAGTGTCTAAAACAGTGCCTGGAACATAATAGACATTCAATAAATACGTGTTAAATGAATAAATACCAGAATCTCCCACAGAGTTTTTGTAAGTACCAAGCAGATACAAGCAGATTGAAGGCACAGAGTTTGGAATTCTCTCTCCCACCAAAGAGTGGTCCATGTGGGGACAGAGTGCATGAGATTCTGAAAACATTGTAGAAGACACCCTACTCCTGGCTCACTTTCAACAGTGGAACTTTTTCCTGACACAGGCAGGCAAAAATGTTGCAAGTCTGAGTAAGGAAAAAATAAACACTGCAATAAAATTTTTATTCATGAAGGAAAAAAAGATAAAATTTTTACCAAAAAAAAATTCAATAATGCAGATTTTAAAAAAAAATACTAGAAGCTTTCCTAGGACATAGGTCGAAAAAACAATAAAAATTTTAAGAAAGAAGATCATAGAAACGGAGGACAGAAAATGGCAATGCAACACACGATAACTTATTTCCAAATCAGAGTGGGACAGAAGCAACAGTAAGAAAGAAGCACAGAATGCTTTCCCAAACTAGACAAATAATTAATCTGTAAGAACATTACAAGGATATCTACATTTCCTACATCTGACTTCAAAAGTCAGTTGAAAGAGATAACTATTTGGAAAATTTTGTGACCCAGGAATTTTAGACCCAGAAAAGCTGCCTTTCTTTAGAATAGAGGCAATAGGAAAACATTCCCAACCAAACACTGAGAAAATGTGCCACCATGTATCCTTCTGGCAGTAAAAACCAACTTGAGGGACGCCTGGGTGGCTCAGTCAGTTAAGCGTCTGACTTCGGCTCAGGTCATGATCTTATGGTTCGTGAGTTCAAGATCAGCTCTGTGCTGATCTCAGAACCTGGAGCTTGCTTGACATTCTGTGTCTCCCTCTCTGACCCTCCCCTGCTTGCACTCTGTCTCTCTCTCTCTCTCTCTCAAAAATAAATAAACATTAAAAAAAAAAAAGCAACTTGAAATGAACACTAACTAGTCAAGGTATGGTCTAAACAACTCAACTTTGGGGAAATCGAAGCATAAAAAGGACAATGGTGAGTTTTGCAACCAGTTAAAAAGGAGAAATGTCTAAATGATACTTGCAAATCTGTTTATAAAACAATGTAAATGCCAAAAATTATTACTAAGTATGAACAAGCTGATACAAGACACTAGATGATGTTAATAAACTCCCCAAAAAAGTTAAGGGTAAGAGAAAACATGTTTATGCTGTATATTAAGTGGAAAACACTCAAGAATACATTTTCACATTTAGTTCTAAACATTAGAAAACTGTTGGGGCGCCTGGGTGGCTCAGTCGGTTGAGCGTCCGACTTCCGCTCAGGTCATGATCTCGCGGTCCGTGAGTTCGAGCCCCGCGTCGGGCTCTGGGCTGACGGCTCAGAGCCTGGAGCCTGCTTCGGATTCTGGGTCTCCCTCTCTCTCTGCCCCTCCCCCATTCATGCTCTGTCTCTCTGTCTCAAAAATAAATAAAACGTTAAAAAAAATTTTTTTTAAAAATAAATAAAAAATAAAAAAATAAAAATAAAAATTAGAAAACTGTCAATTAAAGACGACGTTTGAAAACTTAGGGGTGCCTGGGTGGCTCAACTGGTTAAGCCTCTGACTTCGGCTCAGGTCATGATCTCACAGTTCATAGGTTCGAGCTCCATGTTGGGCTTAGAGCCTGGAGCCTGCTTCGGATTCTGTCTCTCCCCCTCTCTGCCCCTCCTCTGCTCGCTGGCTCACTCGCTCTCTCTCTTTCTCAAAAATAAATACACATTAAAAAATTTTTTTAAAAACTTAAAACCACTACTCTAATTAATATACATCTTCCAAAATAACATTTAAAAATGTAAATAGAGTTCTGCACTAAAAAAAACAATACAAAGACAAACGACATTGAGATATAAAATTTAAAGGTATAAAATAAACTTAAAGAAGTAATACAAAATGGCTTGAACAGGAAATGTCAATGTGTTAAATTCCACTATTAAAAGACAAAAATTCTCAAATTAAGTCAAAGACAAAATCCAATTATAGTTTTCAAAAGACACAAATGCAACTGTCTTTTTATATTAAACATAAAAAGGGCAAGTGTGTATTAGGCAAATGCAAATTTCCAAAGCGTTTAAGTACAACATTCACATCAGATAAAGTAAATTCAAGGCACAGACACATATTAAACAAGATGGTAAAGATTGCCACATACTGATAAAGTCTAGGCTTCATAATGAAGATTCCATTGTCATGTCTTAGCCTCTATTTCTCCGGAAGAACATGGAACAAAGGCTTAAGTTCAAGGACACACATAGCATTGATTACAAAGACTGACCATATCCTGGACCAAAGCAAGAGTCAACAAATTTGAAAGGATTTAAACCATGCAAAGTTAAGGCATCTACCTACAGTACAATTAAGCTGAAAATCAAGAACAAATAATAACAAGAAATTCCCATATGTTTAGAAATACAAAAATATATATATGCTATTAAACAACCCATGAGTCATAGAAAAAAATCACTAAGTAAATAAGAAAATATTTTTATTTAAATCATAATGAAAATATATCAAAATTTGAGGGCTATCACTAAAGCCATGCATATACTAGGGGGAAAAAACACAGGCACAAAATCAATGACCAAAGAATTATATCTCAAAATTTGAGAAAAGAAGAGCAAATGGAACCTGAAAAAAAAAAATTAAGTACAAGGAAGAAAACAAGAAAGTTAAGAGTAAAAAGTAGTAAAAGTAAAAAGTAGACTATCATAGAGCGTCTTACAGTAGAAAAAGGTTTCCGAAACCACACATGGAAACGGCGACCCAAATAGAACAAAGCGTAGTAAGTTGCACTATGTTGTAATGAAGAATTGTCCTTATCAAAAAACATCATTAAGAAACTCATGAAATAAGAAGTCCAGAGAAGAAGTTAGCAAAACATAAAACCAACAAAGAACTCATAACCAGAACATTTAAAGAACTCCTTTAAACCAATAAGTCAACCCAATTAAAAAATGGGCAGGAGACTTGAAAAGGTACTTTCCCAAAGAGACAATCCAAATGGGCCCCCATAGGAAGATAACTATCTCTGTCTTACTAGTCATCAGAGAAATGCAGATTAAAACTAGAACAAGATACCACTCATCAGAGTGACTAAAAATCAAAATTCTGACCATGCCAAACCAAGCTGTTGGCAAGGATAGGTACATTGAAAATCCTCCTACACCACTGGAAAAAATGCGTGTGGGTATTGCCCCTTTGAAACAGTTTGGCATTAAAGACACTCAGACCCCTTCACCCAGCAATTTTACTCCTAGCAATGCATGCTCACATACACCAAGAAACATACACAAGAATATTTATAACAGCACTATTCGTAAAAGGCAAAAACTGGAAACAAACCATTTAACCCCATTTCACGATTTATCTGTTATCGACTCACTAACCCCAAAGCTGTAGAGACCCATTAACCAAGACAACCCGTAGGTAGTCAGATGAATAAATGGTGGTATGTTCATGTACTAGAATAAACAAATAAATTGCAGTATATCCATATAATGAAATAAACAGCAATTAAATGAGTGAACTACAGCTACGCATCATAAAGTGAATCTCACAAAGATAATGTGAAGCCAAACAAGCCAGCGAGACAAGAATAAACTGCATTATTCTGTTTATATGAAGTTCAGAACACAGGAAAAACTATACTGTTGAGGTACCTGAGTAGGGGGTGGTAGTAAAAGAAAAGCAAGGAATTAATTAACATGAAAGTCAGGATAGTGGTTACCTTTATGGGGAAGGAGGTATAACAACTGAACTGAGGTACAAAGGCAACTTCTGGAATGCCAGCAATGATCTACTTCTTTATCTGGAAGGTAGATACTTAGGTTTGCTTTCCAATAAATCATCAAACTATAAAAATAAAAATTATAAATAAAAATAAATTTAAAAAAAATTTGTAGATGTGGCCAATGCTAGCCAATTTTCAAGGGAAAATTCATACAATTCAAGGTTTTACTTTCAAACAATAAGGAATATAAAATATTCACTAAACCGAAAATTCAAACCTTAACTATAAAATAGAAACTCTAGAAAATCTGAGATACCATGCAATAATTTGTTCAACACAAATCTCTTGAAGGCCTACTATCTGGTCAGCACATACCAATTTATAAAAATGTATATGATAAGTAACCATTTAGAAACGAAGTTTCATACACATACCCACATACCCTTCAGGGTGCATTCTGCATCAAAGAGGATGTAACCAGTTGATTGATGGAGACACCATTTGTTTTCCAATGTACAGTGCCACAATTTGCATTATGTGGTAGATTAGAAAAATGTCCAGAATTCTCCACCCCTCACTACAGCCCTGACCTTTGCAATGTGACCTTTTATCACTTGCCCTCTAGAGATGGAGTCTACTCAGCAATAGAATATGACCCTGTGTGGTTCCAACCATAGGCCTCCAGAAGCCTACACACTACCCCTTAACTCTCTCCTGCCATCATTATGTGGGCAAGCCCAGGCTGGCCTTCTGGAAAATGGGAGAACATGTGTAGAGATAAGCCATCCAAGCTAAGGTCACCCCTTGGTTAACCAGTCCCCAGGTGGCCTGGCAGCTGACCATTCATCTAAGACCAGAAGAATCTCCCAAGTGATCCCAGCCCAAACTGCCAACCACAAAATCATGTCGATTTTTTAAGGTACTGCATTTTGAAATGGTTGGTTATGCATAAAAGGCCGATGAATACACATTATGGGGATGACATTGGTTCAGAATTAGACAAGCTGAAGTCTGAAGATAGGAAAGCCAGCAGTCTTTTGTTTGAGTGGTTGAATATCATCATAGGAAGGTATGTGTTTATTTTACTTCTGACTCCTATAATTGTGCTACAAGCAAAAGTGTAAGGTCAAGTTCAAGGGTGAATCAAGGAGAATGGGAGTCTTCAGCTTGTGCGACTGTAAGGACAAATAAGGAGACATTTGGGTTTGTTTCTGTCAGTACTGATAAATCAATTTCTCATCTTTAGTTCGCAGTAACAAAATATGCCTGCAGAAATAAAAATAAGTAAACCTTTATTATGACATTTCTATAAGAAAAATTACTTATTGTGTGTCTAAAATTCTCTAACTTCTAACCCTCTTGTGTCACATTGAAACAAATTTTTTCATATATAATCTTTGAAATTCAGTGTTTCTAATAGTATGATTGTTTTCTACCAGAAAAGATAGTAAAAAGAAATCAGAAAATGTACATGGGATTTTTCACAATAACGGGCATATCCCTTTTTACTCATAAGAAAGTATTATGTATAATCCTGTGCTAATAAATTTGAAATCCTCAATAAAATAAATTTTGGTAACTCATATTTTCCTAAAAAATATTTGAGAAGTTGGAATACTCTAGCAAACCATTATTCAGGTAAAAAATATTTCTGAAAAAGAGAGAGAGCTTATACTCTAATGATCAGAAGTATCAGATATCCAATTCAAATTCATCTTGGCATAAAGGGATTTATTGGAAGGATAATGGGACACCTCATGTAACTGTAAAAGTGAGAGACAGCCCTTAGAGCTGAGTGTCAGAAACAGCTGGAACCAGATAATGGGGTCACCAGTACTCTCTCTCAATTTTTAATTTTTTTCTCAGAGTATTCAATTCATTCTGTCCTTTAATGTCAAGGATACAGTTGAGCTATAATTCCGGATTCTTCATCTTAAGGCTCTCACAATCAAAAGGGGAATCTCCCTACTCTCCTACTTCCAAATCAAAGATCCTAGAAAAGACCCAACTAGCTATGGCCGGGGCGGGGGGGGGGGGGGGGGGGGGCAGGCTCCCAAAGAACATTTGCAGCCCCTGGGAGCCCACCCGTGTATACTGCTGTCACTTCTGGAAAGGGGAAAGCTATCAAACACCCAGAATGAATTACCTCCGTGAAAGGAGAAAATCCCAAGCTGTTTTGCAGGCAATTTTTTTTTAATGTTCATATAGCAGATAATTATCATCATAAACTCTTCCAGAGCAAAGAAAAAGCAAAGTAAGAGACCACCTCCTCTATTTTTCCAAGTTAGCAGAACTGAATACCAAAAGTGGAGGAAAAAATGAACACCTCAGGTCAACTTCACTTATGACTATTGCTACAAAATAACTAATGAAACATTATCAAATACAATTTAAGTTAAAAGGGTGAAAAGTATAAGAGGCAGTTCTATTCAGGAACACAATATGGAGGCTCATTATTATTTAAAATTATCCTAGAAGTGCTGGTAAGGGAAGGAAAAAGAGAAAGAACAAGGTGGGGGGAGGGGATAGAGAGCAAGAGAAAGAGAAAAGAATATTGAAAAATTCACAAAATTAATTATAGCTATAGCACATAATGCCAGTTTCTATTTGAAAACCCAAAAGAATCAACTTTAAATTATCAGAATTAACAAAATAGTTCATTAAATTTGGTGTTTACAAAAATAAATACAAAAAAACAAGTACCTTCCCATACCTAAGCCATGGACTGGTTAGAAAACAGAGAGGAAGTAATCTCATTCATAATTACAACAAAAATACAAAATAGCTAAAAATAAATTTAATTAGCAACATGTAAGACTTTTATGAAGAAAACATCCAAACTACAGAGGTCATAGAATAAGACGACTCCCCTCACAAGAGGGAGATGATGGAATATTTCTGATGCAAGATTCAATTATATAAAATATAAAGGATCCCAAATCAATTATAAATTTGAAGCAACTGATAAAATTCTAAGGACTACTCTAAAGTTTAACTGCCAGAATAAACATCTGGAAGGAGCCAAATTTTTTTTTTTTTTTTTTGAAAAATGGGAAAATACTGAAAGAATAGGAGACAGGAGCAATTGCCAAAAGGTAAAAACATTCTATAGAGTTTCAATTACAAAACCACTTGGGTGGAGTCCAAGATTAAACAGATCAGTGAACACAATAAAAAGCCTTAGTATAAATATTTAGTATATGATAATGACAGCATTTTCAATCAATAGAAAAAAGCTCCAATTATATAACTATTTGAAAAGGAAAAAAAAATGACTATTACCTGTACCATCCACATACCAAAACAAATCCCAGATGTATTAAACATTTTTAGGTGTAGGAAATGAAACTACTTCAGTGTTAAATAATATATGTGTAGAGATTTATAGAAGCTTGAATTCTAAGCAAGCAACCAAAGGAAGGAAAACCATCAGTAAAAACCTGATTGATCTCAACTATATAAAAATGTACTATTTCAGTATGTCAAGAAATACTATGAAGAAAATTGGAAGCCAAATGACAAATGAGGAAAATAATTGCAAGGTGCGTGCCAGACAAAGGGTTGACATCCTCAATACTTAAAGACCCCTTACAAATTAGTGAGAAAAAGAGGAAGGGGGCAGTACAAAATTGAATGCAATCTGTGGCTAGAAATTTCATGAAACAAAACAAATAACCACTAAATATATAGAAAAAGTGTTTACTTCCCTAGTAGTCAAATCAATGAAACTTCAAAAAATAATGTAACACCATTCCTCTTGCAGTGAATTGACAAAAAAAAAAAAAAAAAAAAAAGTTGAAGTCCACTATGGTGCAGAATGTCCAGATACAGGCATTCTCAAACACCACTGACGGCACACAAATGGACACTTTGTGGAAGGCAACCGAAATACAGTAGAAGCTTCTTAAATCTCCACACCCTATTCGCTCTACTTCTGCAACATGTTTGAAATCTTTCACAAAAAATACTTTTTTCAAGTTCACATGCTTTTACCTAGTCCGTTTACCTCCAAAATTCAATCCCAAGAAAATAATAAAAGATGTGCCTAAGATTTATGAGGCTATAGCTGCTGGTGACGGTCATGATGATGGTAAAGATAATAAGGATTTGAAATGAGATACAACTTGTGTTTCAAAGTCAAGGAATTTCTTTGGCTTATAGTCCACATAATCTGTGACCCCAAGTAACTAGATGGAAAATGAAACACCCTGCCCAGTTAGCAGAGGCCCCCAAAGTTTCCAAAAATGAATGTGACGCCTAAGTTATATTTGCATAATAAAAATAAATATTTCACATATTCATCCTCCTGTAATATCTTGGAGATCTCTCCTCAAAGGTGGCATCAGGGAGAGATGAAAATCTGAATCTGTTTCTTGGAGATGATCTCGTGAAGCCTTCATTATCTCCATTCTTCTACCTGTGTCTTGCCCTTTCACAGCATTGGGAAAACAAACAAACAAACAAAAAACCATCTGGTGGGATAGGACCTTCTCCCTTCCAGGCAGGCTGGAGCCGAGTCCCAAACTCTGTGGTTCTGGTTCGACAGAAGCTGTCAGAGTTCATCTGGTCACATCTACCCAGGTTTCTTACTGAGAAAAAGATTTAAGATGAACAGCCCTGAGCACATGGCCTGCCACACAGCACAGAAACCTTGCATTTTCAAAATGGCAAATGAGGCCTCGGAAGCAGAATGAAGGTTCACCAACCATAAAATAAAACATGGTCAATTCAGCCAGACAGAGGCACAATGTGTCTTGGCCAAATAGAAATTCAAAAGTGTTAAATATCAGGAGATGGCAGGAGAAGGCTTCATTCTTCTAGGAAAAGGGAAGAATTAGCAAGAAGTGCTCATCTTCCAAGAATCCTTTATGGAAGAAAACCTGTCATGAAGGAATATTTCTTTCTTCTTCTGGGCTCTCTCCTCCTTTGCTCACGTCTAGGAGCTTGGACAGATGGTTCTGGGGTAGTCCAGACACTATGCAATGATACCCAGAAGGGCCAAACTTCTGGGTGTTTCTCAGAGTTTGCTCTGTAGCCACCCTGCACCTTTAAAGCAGGTGAGTTGTCTCCAATATCAACAACCGGAACTCGCTAAGCCTGCTAAAAGTAAACCCCACTGGCCTCCCACAAAGGTGGAGGTTAAAAAAAAAATGGGTTTTAAGCAGCCCCTGGAGGGGTGCCATACTGGGGTCATTTTGGATCTCTCCCAAGAATGTCTGGAGAGGGATGGGTCCCCAACAGAAGGGATGGAATTCCAGATGGCCAGAAGAAAGATCTGATCAAGGAGAGCCAGATTCAGCTTTGGGCAGCTGCCAAGTCAGCCCAACAGCCACACACCCCCTAGTCGTAACACCAGGTCACCACAGCACCAGCCAAGGAAGATAATTCCTGCACCATATGTCTTCTCTCTCCCCCAGTCCCAGCCCTAGAGAAGCCAGAGATGTGGGGTGAGGGACAGAAGAAGGGAAGAAGCCAACCACAGACCACCTCCCTGCCTGCTATACTTTTCTAGCCTGAAACAGGAATAAGCCGGGAGAAAAGAGAAGCTTGAACTTCTTTTTCCCCTTCCTGCAACTAGAATGCTGTATGTGACCTAGTATCAGCCAAGGAGATGCTCTAACTGGGATTCTAAACCCCGAGGGATTGCAAAGGTGCAGATACATTTGAGAATGCATTCACAGCAGCAGGGGTCTCATTAAGAACCCATAGGGGCGCCTGGGTGGCGCAGTCGGTTAAGCGTCCGACTTCAGCCAGGTCACGATCTCGCGGTCTGTGAGTTCGAGCCCCGCGTCAGGCTCTGGGCTGATGGCTCGGAGCCTGGAGCCTGTTTCCGATTCTGTGTCTCCCTCTCTCTCTGCCCCTCCCCCGTTCATGCTCTGTCTCTCTCTGTCCCAAAAATAAATAAAAAACGTTGAAAAAAAAAAATTTAAAAAAAAAAAAAAATTAAAAAAAAAAAAAAAAAAAAAAAAGAACCCAGGGCAGCCACATCCTGACCAGAGTATTCTCACGGCCCCTGATGCCCAGCTGCCTGCCTGGTTCTGAGCCCTTCCAAATTCTTTCTGTGAGCTACCCACTATCCCACCAACAATTTCCATTCTGCTTAAATTAGCCCTGTTTTCTCTTGCCTCTGGGACACACCCAACTGCACTATTTTTATCTCTTAGTGACTCCTACCTCCCAGGTACCACCATCTTCCTGCAGAAGCAGAGCAACTTAAGACTGGAAATGAGGCTTCTGACAAGCAACAGCAGGCATACTCATGCTGGGATAATCTGAGGAGGGTTCAATGAAAGGGCCATTTCCATAGGTGTGGGGAGGCTGTAGGGAAACTACAAAGGACAGAGCAGTACCCTGGAGTGAGTAAAACAGTGTGGTTGTTGCCCTTTTTCGGCTCAGAAGAGCAAGCGAGAGAGCAGATGCCAGAGGGCTTGAAGGAGCGTCATACAAAAGAGGCCACCTTGGGAGGAAGACTGACCTTCAGTTAGGAGGTACGACCAGGGAAACAAATGCCCTGACCACACTCTCTCCTCCGTCCCTACTTCTGATCTCCTGCTAGGGGTCCCCATGGGCAGGACTCACCTGGCTGAAGTCAGAGGGCCAGAGGGCACAGACCCTGCCGACATGACCCTTAAGAGACAGTCTCCCAGGAAAAGAACACGATGGAGGAGGATTAAGAAGGCATCTAGGTGTGGGGAGGCACCTGGCGGGCATTAGACATAAACACCTAAGAAAAGATGAGCTTCAGGTATCCCCACAGGCCCACGTACTTATCTAACCTGGGTTCCTCCACCCCAGTCCCCTTCCAGACAACCCCAGGTCAAAACGCCATCAAGACACAAGAGCATACTTCCTAGGTACAGGGGTACTCTGCCTCAGCCTCCTTTATCTGTCCTGGGACTGCTTTTGCCAATGTACCTGCTTCTGCTTTGTTACCTCCCTGACTTCCTTCTCTTTCCCACCCATCACATTTTCATTACTTCTACTATAGCATGAAGCTGACTACACAGACAGGCTGAGACTTTTTCAGCTGCGGACAGATCTAGAAGTTACTGTTTTTGCCAAAGCACCAGGGGACTCGGGGACAGTCGAGAGACAGAACAGCCTCAGATCACAGGGTGCTTAGACCCAAGAAACAAAACAGCAGTAAACGATGTGAGCCATTTGCCATTTCTGCAAACAACTGTCTGTAGGCATTTTGCTGAGAATATTGGAGGAACATGAGATCCTTTTAAAACACAGTTCAGAAAGAGTCTGTACTTGAAAATATTAAGACTGTAAGCAGCTGCAGATGGAGAGACCGAGAATTCTTTGAAACCACTGAGTATGAAGGGCTTTGATACAAGAAAACCCTTATCATGTAGACCGTCTTGAGATATAGAAGCAAAGCAGTGAAAAAAACTGACCCAAGATCCATTTATTCAACTTTCTGCGAATATTTATCAAGCATTTACTGTGTTCTAGGCACTGAGCTAGGATTATAAAAGGCCAAATGAGCTACAACAGAATGTTTGCCTTTATCTATATCTAATTATGCCTTTCCCCCTTTCCCTGGGGAAGAGGGTTTGGAAAAACAGTCAACAATAGCTACCATTTATTGGGCATTTACAAGTGCCAGGTATCATACTAAGCATGTCTCATTCACACCTCTCTGCAGCCCTAACAGCCCTCTGTAGTACCTAATAGAGAGGTACTATTGTTACCCCCATCTTACAGATAGGGCACTGGAGTCCCGTAACTTGGAACAGGTCACACAGAGAAAGATGAGGCAGAAAAATAATACCAGAACTAAGACCATCGGGGACGGTATTTCACTAACTATGTAACACTTTACATAATAAAAAGTACGTATGGGATGCTATGGGGAAATGGCTGAGGCAGGGGGACAGAGGAATACATGCTACCCTTGGACACCTTTCCAAGAGGTTCAACTAAAATTTCAGTATAACTAATTCCCCTTCCTGTAGTTATTTTCTCCACTCACTGGTCCTCTGCCACAAGACAGTCCACTGACAATGTTTTGTCAGAAAATACTGACACCTGGACATTTAAATCAATTAATGCATCCATTTCAACCCGCTCATCTGTCAGGAACACCAAGTTCTCCTGCCAAAGTAAGTATAGAAGTGGGGGAGGTGGGGGAAAGGAGCACAGAGTGTATTTGGGAAAGGATGCACAATTATATGCAAGTATTTGTGGTTTGTTAAGACAAAACGACTGAGTATCTAGCCCTGCATTCAGACTGCCTGGGTCTGCAGGGCAATTCTAGCTTCAGGACTTCGAAAAGAACCCTCACCATCCTAAAACCACATGGCGGTAATAACATGCAGGGGGATAAGAGCTCCACTGTTTGCTATTGAACAGACATTCTCCACTCCCTGTAAGACATGATGACCTGGCCATGGCACTACAAGGTTCAGGGCTAGAAGGCTACTCTCTAGCACACCTGCACTTGTGCTTCTAACAGTTGGGCTGTTTACTTCTGTGTTGGTTCCAAGCAGGCTGATGCTAGGTAGACCTGATACCGTAATTACAGATATCGAATTAAATATCCTATATAAAAGTCAACGTGTCTATAAAAACTGAGTTGGAATACTTTGCACAAGGCAGATCACTTTTTAAAAATTCTACAGAATTAGGAGTTTGGGGAAGAAGTAAATACTAGAAGGATTCTGCTCTCAGATTGCTGCATACCTTAAATTCTTGACCACTTCAAAGAAAGCCAAACAAGATAGCACAAAATATAAAGAAATTTAAAGCAAGAAAGAAGGAAGATTGGTGCTCAAGGAAAAGGCACTGAGCCCCCACATCAAAAGATGGGTGTACATGCTTGGGTTAAAAATCAAATGTTTAATGTGAGTCTATTTTGTATGATTTCCTGCCTTAATTGGCTTTTTCAAGTATCCAGCCAGAGACTCATTCTGAAGAAGAGGCTATCTCCCAGACCTACCTCAAAGGTGCGGATCAAGTGGGAAAATTCAGGGACCCATGCCAAGAACATAGTAAGCCCTTCTGTAGAGCGTATGAACAGTGAGGCAATAGTACCTCCAAAGCAATGACCTTAGAAACCATGCAGTAAATGTTAGCTATTAACATGAGTAGGATTTAGAGCAATCTAGGTGTGTTACCAACTCGTGGGACATCCACCATGTCATTTTGCCTCCTGTCAACAGTAAATGGGGGCATTTGGACTCAATGACACTCAAACTTTGATGTGCACCTTGTTAAAATGCAGGTGCTGACTGAGTAGGTCTGGGTGTGGCCTCAGATGTTGCCTTTCCCAGCTGTTACTGCTGATCTGTGGTCCACACTTCAAGTATCAAGGGCCTAGAATAATTCTCAAACTATAGCATGCATCACAATCACCTGTTTCGAGTTTACTTTCTTGTTATTGTTGTTGTTTTTTGTTTTTTCTTACCTGTTCAAACATAAATTGTTGGGTTAAAACACAGAATGCCTTGTGATTCAATAGATCTGGGAGGGGACCAAGAATCTGTCTTTCTAACACATTCTCCGCTGATGCTGATGCTGCCAGTTTGGAGACCAGACTTTGAGTGTTACTGTCTTAGATGATCTCTAAGTGCTCTGACGATGTGAGGTAAAGACTAGAAATGGTACTTGACCATTTCAAGCTGCAAAAAGCACTGTGGTTGTGTTATATAGAAGGAGACCAGGCAGGCTTTTGACTTCCCTATCCCAGAGGTCGTATCTGGAATCAGAAAGATAAGACAACAAATCTGAGCTCCCACTGTCCCTATGCAACTCATATCACCTCTGAACTCTAATTTCCCCATTAGTCAATGGGGGAGGGGGTGTCTTTTTCCCCCTGCTTTCTTTTTACTTTTTCCCCTTCCTTTTCTTTGTCATCAAGAAGCCCACCAGAAAATCTTGTGAAGGGGGTGGGAACAGAACTTCAGCTCTAATCCTAGTGTCTTGACAAGCTCAAAGATGCAAACATCACTTAACGTGACAAGCAATACCATAACTGCACTGCGAAAACACTGTTAGTCAGGTAAGGAGATAATGTGCACAGAACATGCTGAGAAAATAACAGCCCTTTGTGAATCAGCATTAGCATAATTACTGAACATCAGTAATTGCTGAAATTATGTTCACTAGGATCATTTATAATTCTAAGTGAGAGGCTTCCTCCACATCTACTCCCAGCAGGGAGGTGAAGGTGGCTCGCCAGCTGGTGTCAGACACTCAAAAAGCACTCACCATCGTCCAAAGGACATCCCAAGCACGGACTCTGGATGACTTGTCCTCACTGGGCAGGACCCAAACTCCACCAGAAACTTCCTGCCTCCTCACCTTTGTTCCTGCTGTGCCTTTCCTCTGGAATTTTATCCCCTTTTAGTTCAGTGCGCCCAACATTGCTTGGCCAGCAAGACACCGGCATAGAGTAAGATGTAGACGTGCTTTGATTATGGCATACGGGAAGTGCCGTGGAAGCTGCATCATCTGTCCAGGTGGGACCTTCTGAAGATCAGATTCAACCAGGAAAGGGGCGCCTGTGTTGGCTTAGTCGGCTGCATATCTGATTCTCGATTTTGGCTCAGGTCATGATGTCACACTTCATGAAATCCAACCCCAAGTCAGGCTCTGTGCTGACAGCTCAGAGCCTGCTTGGGATTCTCTCTCTGCTCCTCCCCCCGCTCATCTTCTCATTCTCTCTCTCTCTCAAACATACATTAAAAAAAAATTCAACTAGGAAGCTGCCACATGCTACTAAGTGCAGGACAGGATGTAAGGCCTGCCATGGCTGCAAGAAAGCACGCAGGTAAACTGGTCGTGAACAGCACCTTGCAGCGTGTGACAACAAAGAAGGAAGCTCCTTAAACCCCAGTACCTTGCAGCCTGCAGTGTAGACGGAGACACACAGGCTGAGTGGACAGACCCTGTATTTGAAGAGCAAGCTTTTAAGCACACTAACACAGACTCTGAGAAGTCCCTCCCATTAGTGCCATTGGCCCCCTGCACTAGGACGCAGCTGGTGGAACACAGAATGCACTAGACCTCCAGAAGAGGCTCCAGAGCCTTTCAGAGGAGAAGAGAAACTGGGGTCGTCAAGGCAGGCTGAGGCACCCCAGAAGCCTGTGACTAAGGGCCTCAAAATCACTTCACAAAGCAAATAGCAGCACACCATCCCTTCAGGCAGGAACCTGGAAACCATCCCTCCTTGTCCTTCCCCCACATTCCACCTCCCATCAATACTTCAGCTATATAAGCACATTTTTGCTTGTTTTGTGTGCTGCTATATCCCCAGAGCCTTGAACAGCTGAATTAATGAACTGATGAATAAACCAGCAAAAGTCCTGACAGCTCTACCTCCAAAAAGACCTAGCACCCGTCCGCTGCTCTCCATTGCCGCTGCTAACATCCCAGCTGGAGCCATCGCCGATTTCTGGCCAACTGCATAAGCCTTACCTTGTGTTCCTGCCCCCTCTGAGCCACACTCCTTGCAGAAACCAGGTCATCACTAACCCCCAGATTAAGTGACACACCTGCCTTTAATAATCCAGATTGTCTCCAAAGTGTAAAAAAAAAAAATGCCAGAATTCCCTTTTACTACATCGAGGCCTCTATTAATGCTGATAGCTGGGTTTGCAGTGAGTTAGGCCCAGGTGTGCCAGGCAGTCTTCCCTAGACTTTCCAAAGCCCCCACTCTCTTGCAAAGCCCAGTTCAATCCCACCCTTTTTGGCAGGTCCTTTAGGGACAATCCCTGCCCAAAGTGTCTCTCTTGATGCTGAACGTCTGTGTCCCACACATTTGGTGTTCAGCATTTACCATTCACTATCACAGAATGACCTTTTCATAGATCTCAAAAAATTACCAGCCCATGTGCTGTGCATTTCAAGTCTCAGGGTGGTTTTGTCACTAACACACATAATAAGCTTGCTTCTTAATCACTGTGATTTTATCCCCATTCTACAGGTGAAACGGAGTTCCAGGGACATTGCTCAGACTCATGGAGTTAATGAGGCAGAGCTGAGATTCTAATCTTCCCACATATCTATCAGTTTGCCTTGTGTACATCCTGCCTCCTCCAACTAGCCTTAAATAGGAGTCTCAATGCCTAGCAAAATGGCATATGTGAATAATAAACACTGGTTAATGTTCCACATGTGCTTATAGTATTCTCCACATTTTCTAAGTGGTTTACATGGGTTATTATGCAATTCTCACAGCCTGGGCTATATATCCTTTCATTATCCTAAGGTGCAAAATGAGATCTCTGAGGCTCAGAGAAGTTAAACAACTCTCCCAAGGTCACACAGCAATTAAACCATGGAACCAGGATGTAAACCCAGGCAGTCTGGCTCCTGGGCCTACACATTTAGCCACTGTGCTATGCCATCTCCCTTTCTAATAGGCCCCCAGAGAACCTCTGTGGCTTGGTTGACACCACAGACTGTCAGAGCCAGGAGAAGGGCCTTGGTGAGATCAAACATGTATGCCATCCATAAAATATCTGTCTTGGAGTGACAGCTGGCAGTTGATAAGGTTTGACATTTTCAAATCAATTTCTATTGATTTCTTTCTCCCAAAGAAAGGACACAGGCTTGATGGATAAAGCCAGCACTCGATGTGCTTGGAAAGGGTGGGGAAAGAAGGCCAAGGGTTAGCTCTGCTGAGGCCAGCAGGGAAGGCGGTCACAGCTGCACCGCAGTCTGTGAGAAAACCGTTTCTTGGCAGAGTCCCCCTCTGAGGGGTCCCAACACAGTGCCGGGCAAATAACAGGCTCCATTTTGTTGTCACGTGATGTTCCCTGCCGACAGAGTGGAGGGGAAGCAGAAGCAATGGTGTGTGCTTGGGCACCGCCATGAAGTTATGAATATTCATGCAGTCAACACATAATCCCATTTTCACAAATACCATTCTGATGGGTTTAACAAATTAATCTAAGCCACTTCCACATCCCAGTGGATGCCTGGAAGAGATAAACAGATGGCGTTGAGCAAGGTAACCTCTGAAACAGATGGTGTGTAAGCCCTTGCTCATTTGGTAAACATATTATTTTGTGTGTCACTGTTGCCAACATGCATTGAGCCTGCATTATGTGCCCAGCATTGTGCCACTGCTTTCTAGTGATGGACCCCCATGACCACACTAGGTGGTCTTATCCCTACTGGGTCATGCGGCTTTGGGTGACAGCCAGAGCTGGGACAGAGGGGGATGGGCACCTTGATGGGGCAGCCGACGATGGGGGTTACGTGCGTGAGGCTACGTAATGGAGGGCCCCAGCCTGGCCTCAGATGGAGAACCCAACACCAGCCAGGCAGCCCAGACAGAGCAGACTCAGCGCCCCCACGTGCTGCTGCCATGGTCCCCTCTCACCTTGTCTGCCTCATTGACCTCTAGGGACAGCTGCTCCTGTTAGCTTCTTCCCCAGATTTGGCTGCTCTGGACACAGGTCCCACATTTCAGCTGGCAAAGCCTTTTAACCTCCTTGACCACAATTGATCCTCTCGGTAAGCGATTGTACTTTTGCCTCAATTTCATGGTTAAGGCAAATGAGATTCAGAAGAGTTTCAGGGGTTGAATCACAAACATATAATTAAGAAATTCCAGTCTGATCAAGGATACAAATACAGATCTTGTCATTCCAAATCACGTACTGTGGCCCCTAAACCCGGTTCTTATCCGCAAGTCCTCTGCTCTGGGACCTACTCTGTGGAGTGTTTTATTCCCCAAATCGTTTCCACCTGAGATAGGCTGGATTGCTGTCTCCGATTCTTCACTCTCTCCCTGTATTAGAATTGCATCCCCAGCCCTTCGTATTGGCCACCATGCAGAGGCAGAACGCATTTCTTCACCCCATTGATGTTGGGCTTGGCCACGTGATTGGCTTGGGCCACTGGGGTTGCAGCAATAACACAAACAGAAGCTACCCATACGCTTGTAGGGTCTGGCTTGGCCTCTGGTACTTCTGGGACCCTCCGTGAGATGAACATGCCCCAGATAACTACCAGCCCAAGGAGGGGGAGACACAAAGCAGAGTCCTGAACCAAACTGCATCCGTTTTCTGTGGCTAAGGTAACAAATTATAAATTTGTTGTCTTAGGACAACAGAAATGTATTCCTTCACAGTTCTGGAGATCTCAAGTCCAAAATGAAAGTTCAGGCAGGACTATGCGCCTTCCAAAGGCTCTTAGAGGTGTCCTTTCTTGTCTCATCTAGCCTCTAGTGTTCCTTGAAGGATAGACGGATCACTTCATTCTCACTCTCCATCTTCACATCAACTCATCCCTTGTGTGTCCCTCCCTTTTTTTTAACATTTATTTTTGAGAGACAGAGATAGAGTGAGTGGGGAAGAGCAGAGAGAGAGAGAGAGAGAGAGAGAGAGAGAGAGGAGACACAGAATCGGAAGCAGGCTCCAGGCTCTGAGCTGTCAGCACAGAGCCCAACACAGGGCTCGAACCCATGGACTGTGAGATCATGACCTGAGCTGAAGTTGGACGCTCAACCAACTGAGGCACCCAGGCACCCCACTCAATTTTTTTTTAAGTTTATTTATTTGAGAGAGAGAGAACGAATGAGCTGGAGAGGGGCAGGGAGAGAAGGAGAGAAAGGATCCCAAACAGGTCCTCACTGTCAGTGCAGAGCACAATGCAGGGTTCAAAGTCATGAACCATGAGATCAGGACCTGAGACAAAATCAAGAGTCAGACACTTAACCAACTGAGCCTCCCAGGCACCCCCCTGTCTCTTATAAGGATACTCTCTTTGGATTTAGGGCCCATCCTAAACCACTATGATCTCTTCTTGATCCCCACCCTTAACCACATATGCAAAGACCCTATTTTCAAATAAAGTCATGTTCTGAGGTTCTAGGTAGATGTGAATTTGGAGGGAACACTATTCAGTCCCACTACAGTGTTCCCTCTGGCCCCCCAAATTCACATCTACTCCATGTATAAAATACATTCATCCCATCCCAACATCCCCCAAGGTCTTAACTCATCCCAATATCAACTCAAAATCCCAAAGCCCATCTAATATCATCAATTCAAAAAGTCCCAAATCTCATCATCTAAATAAGGCATCTGTATGGTCCATCTTGGGGCAAAATTCCTATCTTTGGACCTGTGAGACCAAAAACAAGTCATCTGCTTCCCAAATACAATGGTGGAATGAACACAGGATAGACATTCCCATAGGGAGAAACTGGAAGGAACAAAGAAGTCATGGACACCTGGGTCCATGGCAATGCCTTCTATGCTACTCAATCCAAGACACCAGTTGATTAGTCTGGAGCCAGGTTTAGCTGACCTGCAGACCTACAAACAATAAATGTCTGTTATAAGCCACTGAAATTTTGAGGTTAGCTGTTACACAGCGAAAACTGTCTGATACACTCCACAGCAGCGATGGAGAGGCCTTCTGAAAATGTGCTCAAGAATCCACTACAGAACAGATTCTCATCTCTTCTCCACCAACAGTTTTTTTGCCAATGAGCACTCTAAACCAAACTGCTCTAATATCCATCTTGCCTTATCAGGTAAGATTACTAGATTACTTTATACATAATTACTTTGACTCAACAAATATCAACTCCTTGCTTGGGCTGAACATGTATTAAACAAGAAACAGGACAGACCACCATGGAGACAGAAGAAATTGTCTGACTCAGTCTTCACCGGTTCATAGTCAATGGCAGAGACAGAACTTGAGGAATAGTAGCCAAGGCCTTGAAAAATAAATGCTGTAACGGGGGACAAAATGGCATCTGGTGGTGGGCCTTACGAAGTCAACATGGCAAAGAGGACACTTGAGATGGGGCCTTAAATGTCAGAAGGGATTTTCAAAGGCTAAGAAGGAATAATAGGAGAAAAAGACAAATCTGAGCAAGAACAATTAGACAAAGGCCAGAAAGCCAAGTTCAGGAATATCTTTTTGCACAACTGGCCAATGGACAGGGTATCCAAAATGGAGTGCTAGGAGACAGAATATGTTGGTTCACAATCCTGGGAGCTCCCCAGGTGAAATCTGAAGCTGGCCCCATAAATGGAGGGTGGGGAGAGACAGCAGAAAGAGGCCACTCTAGATAAGTAGGTGGCAGGGTTAATAAGCAAGAGAACTTACATAGGAGGCTTGTCTTGGGCAGCTGCAAGATAAATAGATCTCTGCATCTGCCCACCAGAATGCTGACAGTTTATACAGAAGCTTTAAAGAGGCTCAGTCCTATGTACGGTCCAGATGGTCTCAACAACATGTTGCTCTCTCAAGATTGTGTCCTTGAAATAATTCTAGCTATGGAAATAGTGGCAGAATACATACTGCAACGACAGGGGTGGGGGTAAGGAGCCTCCGATTGCCTGAGTCCAGCTTGCAGGTCAACCAGCCATCATGTCCTCCTGATGACCTCCTCCAACAGAATGCTGTCATGGAAAGCCTCTGATGCTAGACCACAGGGTTTGCACAAGGCTCGAAGGACAGTAGGGAGACATGTAAAGTTTGAGAGTGAGGGAGCACAATGGGGTTTTGTGCCTTAGGAGATCATTACAGGTGAGTGCTGGATGGAGGGATCAGAGGATCTGGACCAGAGCCGAGGACACCAAGTAAGAGCCTACTGCAATTGTCCAGCTTAAGGCAGGGTGACAAGGACCAGACCACCAGGCACATTAGCAAGAACCTGGTGTCTGATGGAACACTGCAGGCAGGGCCCAGGAAGAATGTCCAGTTCACTCTGATTTACACCTGTGCCTTTCTCCCACTGAGCTCCTCTACATTCCTGAGCTATTCCTGTTCCTCTTTTTCTGGGGAGCCTGCAGGGTTATTCCTGCCACACATTCTATCACTCCAGCAAAGCATTAGCAAAAGCCATCCATCCATCTGCTGAGTCCACAGAAACCAGTGAGTTCCAGATCCAGGGACAGAGGAGGAGGGAGAGGGGAGGGGATACTGTCTTGATTACAATATTTTATCCTCAAGCGTTTGCCATGATCCATCAAATTTGCTAACACGGCAAAACTTCAGGAACTGAGTTGTGATGGGCGGAGAGGGGTTCTTGTCTCCCAAATGACCTAATAAAGCTTCCCCTGAAGGCTGGGGCTTGAGGGCAGGCTGGTCATCAGGATGACAGGGGCTGAAGCAGCCAGATTCTGGGGGTCTGGGTCTCTGGGGGGTAGTGGGTAGGAAGGGGGCTGGGACCCCAGCAGAGCCAGGAGGGGACGCCAGCTTCATTCAATAATCACTCAGAGAGGGGCACCTGGCTGGCTCAGACAGTAGAGTGTTTGACTCTTGATCTCGGGGTTGTGAGTTTGAACCCCATGTAGGGAATAGAGATTAAAAATAAAATATGTGAAAAAGTAATAATCACTTAATGATACAGTATATATTTTAGAGGGAGAGTTAGAACAAAAGGCACCCAGGCTTATAATTCCAATGGAGTCTCCTTCCTCATTCCAAGCAGAGGGGCAGCCTCTGACTGTGTGCCTCATCCAAGTCCCGCCATCTCTACCCGTCCCCTCCATGGTTCCCTCCCTCCTTTCCTCTCCCCATCCCTTTCCCTCACCCACCATGGCACCCCTAGCATATCAGTCCTAACATTTATTTTCTAGGAGCCAGGAGCCACAGCTGATTGGTCTCAACATCTTCAACAGCTCATACGGGGTCTACCACTGTGTAAACACTAATAAATGCTTTTCATCAATGGCCAACAGAGGCATGCACCACCAAGTTTCCTTCCCAGAGGCTGCCTTTTAAGCCAGCTGACCCAGCCTGCATAATTAGGAGAAGGAAGGTGCCAGCACCCCCATGACCATGGCCTTTCTCTGGGCCATGTCTCACCAGGCCTCCTGCTCTTTCCTGACCTTGCACTACTGGATTTGGAGCTTCCACGCAGCTCCTTGACCACAGACTTCGGCTCACATGAGTCCTTCAGGTCATTTCCTGCTCAAATGGCTCTCAGCAGCATCTGTCTTCACCCTCCCTGGACCTTGGGACCCTGAGACATACACCACACACATGTATATATTCCATGTATACCGCATGCACACAAGTGTAGACGTGCCATGGGCACCCACACACAGCACGTATGTGTATCCACAAACTACACATGCCATTCACATATATACACACTTATACCACATGTCCACACACACACCGATGTTTACACACAGCACACATATGTATACGCACCATGTTTACTCCACACATACATACCACACATGTGTGCACATGTGTGTGTGCGTGCCGGTCACACATGTATATGTGCACCATGAATACTATGCACACATACCACACGGGTATACGTACATACCATGTACATGCTACACATCCATGCCACACATATGTTTACACATCATATAGACATGCCCACAGAGGCCAACACATCACATACACCAGCTCATGCAGACACAGAGCATTCAGTGTGACCGTACTTCCTCCCGAGTGGGCAGCTCTGGTCTTGCCAAATCAGCGGAGGTTATTTCCTTCGAAGGCCTCTAGAAACGTAGTTTCTGTGCCCTTTTTAAAAATAAAACCCAGGGCACCTGGGTGGCTCAGTCAGTTAAGCGTCTGACTTGAGTTCAGGTCATGATCTCACCGTTCGTGGGTTCAAGCCCCACATCAGGCTCTGTGCTGACGGCTCGGAACCTGAGGCCTGCTTCAGATTCTGTGTCTCCCTCTCTCTGTCCCTCCCCTTCTTGTGCTCTCTCTCTCTCTCAAAAATAAGTATTAAAAATAATAACAATAAACAAAATAAAAATAAAATCTCACGGGCACCTGGGTGGCTCAGTCAGTTAAGCATCCAACTCTTGATCTTGGCTCAGGTCATCATCTCCGTTCATGGGATCGAGCCCCACATCAGGCTCTGCACGGACAGCATGGCTCCTGCTTGGGATTCTCTCTCTCTCCCTCCCTCTCTCTCTGCCCCTCCCCAGCTCATGCTCTCTCTCTCTCAAAATAAATAAATAATTAACATAAAAACTAAGCCTCTTCCCAGTTTTACTGGTGTATAATTGACAACTAAAATTATAATATGTTAAAACTGTACAACATGATGGTTTGATATGTGTACACATTGTGACATGATACATATAATCCAGTTAATTAATATATTCGTCACCTCACATAGTTTACCTTTTTGAGAATACTTCAGATCCACTCTCTTAACAAATTTCAAGGATACGATACAGTATTACTAACTATAGTCACCATGCTGTATAGTAAGTAGATCCTCAGTACTTATTCATCTTATGACTGAAGGTATATACCCTCTAACCAACATCTTCCGATTTCTCCCACTTCCTGGCTCCTGGAAACCACTATTATACTCTGTTTCTATGGCTCTTACCTTCTGTTCTTTTTTAGATTATACATATAAGTGATACAATGCAGTATTTGTCTTTATCTAGTGTACTTCACATATATGAATATTCATACATATGAGCTCATATACATGAATATTCATATATATGAATTCACATATATTCATATATATGAATAATATGAATATTCATATTCTGCATTTTTTATCCATTCATTTGTCAACTCTTAGGTTGTTTCCGTATCTTGGCTATTATGAATAATGCTGCAATAAACATGGAGGTGCAAACAGCCCTTCAAGATAGTTATTTCACTCACTCTGGATAGATAATCAAAAGAGGGATTGCTAGATCATAGGGTAGCTCTATTTTTAATTTTTTGAAAAACCTCCAGATTATTTTCCCTTATAGCTGCACCAATTTACATTCCACCAACAGTGCACAAGGGTCCCCTTTTCTCCACATCCTCACAGATACTTGTTATTTGTCTTTTTGATGATAGTCATTCTGACAGGTGTGAGGTGATATCCCATAGTGGTTTTGATTTGCATTTCCCTGATGATGAGTGATGCTGAACATCTTTTCATGTACCTGTTGGCCATTTGTATGTCTCCCTTGGGAAAATGTCTATCTAGTCAGGTCTTTTGCCCATTTTTTTAATTGGGTTGGTTTTTGTTTGTTTGTTTTTGCTATTGAGTTGTAAGAGTTCCATACAGATTTTGGATATTAATGCCTAATTGGATATATGATTTGCAAATATTTTCTCCCGTTCCCTAGGTGGCTTCTTCCTTTTTGTTGATTATTTCCTTTGATGTGCAGAAACTTTTTGGTTTGGTATAGCCCCATTTGTTTATTTTTGCTTTTGTTGCCTTTGTTTTTGGTATCAGATTCAAAAAATAATTGTCAAGACCAACGTCAAGAAGCTTTTCCCCTATGTTTTCTTCTAGGAATTTTATGGTTTCAGGTCCTATGTTTAAGTGTTTAATCCATTTTGAGTTTATTTCTGTGTACTGTGTAAGATAAGGGTCCAGTTTCATTCTTTTGCATGTGGATATCCAACTTTCCCAGCACCATTTATTGAAGAGACTGTTTTCCTGTTGTACATTCTTGGCACAGTCTTCAAAAATTAATTGACCATATATGCGTGGATTTATTTCTAGGCTATTTTGTCCCATTGATCTATGTGTCTGTGTTTTACGCCAATATCCTACTCCGAAAGCCAAGACTTTTGTATAAATGGGGGACTTTTCAAGTCGCAGATAAAGAAGAGGGCCATATTGGGCCCTAGGGGAAAAGTAAGTCTGAGTCTGGCCCACTCTGACATCTTAAAGGTGGTGGTGGATGGCAGGTAGAGATGGAAGGTACACTGTGAAGAAGCAGTGAGGCCAGCCATGGCGAGAGGGTATGGTCCTCTTCTCACCGGGGCTGGGGCTGAACTAACCAAGGACCCACCATCGAACTAACAGAGGTACGAGTTTGGCACAGTGCTAATGCCAGAACTGGACCCAGGATAATGGTGAGCAATGGGAGCGGAGGAGTCCGCTAAGCCCACGCACACAGGCAAGCCAAGGTCTAGATACCAAGCAACACATACATCAAGCCCAGTATCTGGGGACAGAGTCAGGATCCAGGTCGTTATCCTGGAGATGAACCGGAGCCCAAGAAGTTCTGGAGCAAAGAAAGTTAGGGAAGACGAGGTAAACAGAAACTAGGGCTCACTTTCCTGGACCAGCAAGGACATGGGATGGAGAATGGCAGACTGGCTTAAAGGGTTAGGGTAGAATAGACAGAAATCAGCTGTGAGAAGTAGAGGCAGAAGGTAGTTGAATACTTATCGAACTACTACTACATGCCAGACACTGATGACATAACAGCAATGAACGCGCTCCTGCCATTATGAAATTTACAATTTATTACACTTAAAAACTGAGAGAAGAGCTGTACAAGAGTTTAATTCTGCTGTGCGGCCTCTCTGGCAAGAGTTAATTTCTGAACCTCAAGTCCTCTGACTTTAACTTTTAGCGGCACCAGATACACCCCCTCTCAAACTCGCTCTTTTTCCCACCAGCATGCCAATCTTGTTCCTAATTTAGCCCTCAGAATAAACCAGGTTGTCAGTTTGCTATTCCCTAATCCCTTCTCACCACGGCAATTGAAACTGATGATTGCAATATTGCCGAGTTCCTTGTTCCACAATCTATTGTGCTCAGAGTGTGGGTAATCACTGTCACAGACAGCTTATGGGAGCTCACAGAACCAACACCAAGTAAACAACACCTCCCTGTCCCTGCTCTGGTCTGGTCTGTTTCAACAAGCCCCTGTGAAGTCTTTATGACAGGAGAATAGCATCAGCCCCTGCACCCCAGGGACTCACAGCCCAGTGAGAAAGGCAGACCTTGGTGGGTTATTCAAACAGTACCAGGGAGGCCACCTGAAGTGGGTGGGGTGTGGAAAGCAAGCCAGGGGCATCTTCCTGGAAGGGAGGCTGCCTGAACTGAATCTTGGAGCAAGTGAACACCTAAATACGTGGAGAAAGAATTGGAGAATTAGCAGGGACAGTGGGAGGCCGAAAGAGCACAATGAGCCAGATAATACACTGATCAGAGCTGCTGGGGTCCAGGCAAAGTGCAGCAGGAGGTGAGGCTATAAAGGACCCTGGGGCCAGCCCCTGGAGGACCTTGTCAGCCAGGCTAAAGAGCCTGAGTTGATTCAGAAGCTGATGGAAAGTCACTGAGGGACATTTTGCAGATGATGCCGGCTCTGTGGCTGTTACAATAGTTCCAGGAGGTCTGACTGAAGGGATGATTTAACCAGGTCACCCAGATGGAATGGTGGGGCTCCTAAGACACACTGAATCAGGATATCTGATGACATGCTCCACAAACTCCCTTTTTAATAAGGTGCCCCACTCTTAAAGTTTAAGAGCCACTGAAGATGATTAAACAAGTCTGATAAAGGTGCCAGCCAATGCACCACTTGGCTTATTAAGCAGTACCTGACCCATACCCAACTTATAGAATACTCTTAAGAAATCCCTTAAAAGGTTGAAATCTCAGGGATCACGGCAAAGAACATACCTTTGTAGCAAAAGTCTTCTGTTTCCTGTTAAACTGCATGACACTGATCACTGCAACTTCTTGGTATGCAATCCACTCACATTTACACATTTTGTCAGCCTAACTAGGGTGTAAGCAAAAAGGGATACAGTTAAGAACATGAGTGCTAGGGTAACTGACCCACGTTCTGAACTGATCCTGCTGCTGACCAGCCATGGAGCTTCAGGAAAGTTGCTCAACCTTCCGGGACTTGAGTTTGGGGTGACAGTTCATCTTGGTTTGCAGGGTTAAGTGCTCAAAGTCCTGTGTTTCAGGAAATCCCTCACTTTGGGCAAACCAGGATGAGCTGTCTCCTGCAAGCACCACTCTTTAGTTTCTTCATTTGTAACATAAGAGCGTTAATATCTGCCTACAGGGACATTGTGAGGATTTGAAGTTTTCTTCAGAATCAGAAACATACACAGTAAGTGGTCCAAAAATGCCAGTTTCCTGTTCCACTCCTATCCTGTCACTTGGTCTTGTTCCCCAGGTTTCAAATAAAAGCATCACATCCTATTTGATTGGTGGATGCAGTTCAGCTCACCAAGCACTTCTATGGATGGGATTTCATCGGACTCTCACAATTACTCTGCATGGGAAATAGGGCAGAAATTGTGTGCCCACTTGATAGATAGGGAAATGTAAAGTCAGACAAGCTAAATGACTCTGTGGGCAACAGCCTCTCCCACAGCCCTTCAAGTTTCTGCTCAGACCCTAAAGAAAGAAACTGGTACCCACACTCTCAGCTCCCTTGGGAGGAGCAATGGCTAACAGTATCAACTGGGGTGTGACTTTCATGGGGCCACATCTCACTGATGGGTGACATGCGATATGTCCTCCCTTCTGCCAAGTTGTTCATTTTCTCTATAGAATTACAGGTTTATCTGGTAAAACCAAAGTCAGATTTAAGCAAAAGTATCTAGCAGCATGGAAACCTATAGAAGCCTAGTAGCCAGAGCAAAGCTTCTCCCACAGGACTTTTGAGTTGGGATTTCGTGCACGGACTCAGTCACCTTTAAAGCTGGGACTTTGTTTCTCATCTAGCAATGGATCCTTTTCCAGGGGACCCAGAGGTGGAGGAAGGGGATGAATGGTGGCACTACAGGCCTAACAATGAGACCTCCAAAGCACTCACAACAGACCCGATGGCTCAGCCACTAAACAGGTCTTGAACCCATGGCAACTGCTTTTCCCTACACCATGTAGCTGCAACTCTGAAAACCACATCTCGTAGGAACTCAATCAATTCTTGTTAACGCTCTCACCTCAGACAAGCAGCTTTGAAAAAAGCTGTTTTAGGCAACACGATCAGCCTTTTGCTGTCGTTCATTAAGGGTTTAGCAGCTCGGTATTGATTTCCTTGCAGCTGCTTCTGAACTTTAATTCCTACAGCAGAAAAACAAGGCTCTGTCTGCGACATTTCCTGTCCAAGTGGCGGGTAACAACCATTCCTGGGATGCTGATTTCCCCAGTGGTGCTGTGAACTGCGGGATGCCTACAATGTGTCCTTTGTCTATTCCAAAGAGTGATTTCTATCACTGCAGGAGGGCCCTTCAAATGTGAGCCGCAGCCCCACCTCCATCCTCAACAGCAGTGCCTTCAAACTCCTGCTCTTGGAAATCCAGTGACCACTCCCTTCTCCTCACACTGACTTACAGCCACAGGCTTCAAGTCAGGTGCTGTCTTTATGTCATTTTTGTTGCATCCAGGTTTCTCTCAAATGTTAATTCCTAGCAATCTGAAAGGACCTTAACCATCTTCTCTAGAAAGCACCGCTCTGATATTTTATCCCCTCTACAACATCCCCACCAAGTGGCCATTCTGGCTTCACTTGAACACCTCTTGGGACAGGAAACTCACCCCCTCCCTAGGAAAGCTATTTCCTCTCAGGAAAGCTCTGGGAGGTTGGAAACTTCATTGTGTGGGATCAAAATCTGTTTGCCTAAAACAGCAGTCTTTCAACTAGACCCTCAGAACATCCCAGCACCTAGAAAGGGCATGGATCTCTTTGCCCACCACTGAGTATCACAACATTTTCTGGCACAGAGTGGGTGCTCAATGTTTGCTAACTCATTAAGTCCACAGTGATGGAGTATCTAGCCAGGGTCATTCATCATCTAGAATAATGCTGTCCCCTCAGATGGGAAAAAGCCCTGTTGATATGGAATCCAGCAAGACAACAGCTTCCCTATGGTTCTTATTCTAACTTCCAGAACTCTCAACCCTATAGAATGAATGGCCCCTTCCTGTCCAGGTAGGTCTGAAGGGACTGTTTAACTCTGGGTCCATAAAGACAGAAGAGGGATTTGAGGATCTAAACCCACGGGTGACAAGAGGTGAGTTCATGCTGTTGAGAGGTAGCATGTAATGATCAAAGTGGACTCCAGTGCTACTGAATGGTTGAGTGACTTTGAGTATGTTACTTAACCCTTCTGGGTTCCACAGTTTCCTTGTAAGGTGGGGTGACAATAATCATTCCTACCTCCTACGTCATTGTGAGAATTGAGTTCATACAAAAAAGGCCTGAAAGCAATTTCAGCTGTTATTAGCCATGCCATGTACTGCTCCAAAGACACCCGTGAAGAGTAGACAGTGGCTTTCCCGGCCAGATTCCTGCTACTCATCACTGAAGACCTGGACCATATCCACAACACCTGTGTGGGTAAAGAAACACCTCCATGGTGGGTCCTGCTGGCGTCCCCAGGTGTGTTCTCTCTACCGTTCATCCCAATTTGGTTTGAGTCCCTACTGTGTGATAGGCATTGTGCTGTGTGCATCTGTGCATATTTCCACATATTTATCTCATGAGATGAACCATGATATCCCCATTTTACAAACCAAGAAACTGAGACTCAGAGAGGTTAAGTAACTCCCTAAGGATACACAGCTAATCAGCGGTAGAGCTGGGATCCAGTCTTAGAGTTGCCCGCTCCCGAGCCTATGTTCTCTCTAGTGTTCTTCTGTGCTTTCTAAAAAAAATGGGGCAAATCCTTTAAACTGCAAATAACTGTATCTTGCAGGACATGTCCCAGCAAAGAAGCAAGTTTCTCGTAGCCACTAGGGAGGCTATGGGGGAACCCCACTCCCGGCACATCCTTCTGTCTCTGCAGTTAGAAAGCATGGAAGTGATGCCAATACCAATAGTTCATGAGGCTGGAGTGAATCAAGTGGTCACTCAGTGGCCCCTGGCAGCCTGCCTGGAAGCAGTGCCCAGGGTGACAACTGGTGCCCAAACCTGGTTCCAAGGCATGGCCATATGAATGGCATTTTCAAAACAGAGCTATAGCCCCACACACACACACACACACACTTATCAGCCCAAACCCCTCATCTATCATTCAGCAGCCACATTCAGAGCCCTGCCTTCTGCTTCTAAACTGTAATCCAAGCCCTGTTTCAGGAACTAAGGTCCGTAGGCTCCTCACCAAAGCTTGGGCTCTCCTTGCTCCAGCCTGGCCCTCCCCCCCCCCCCCACCATCACTCTAGAACAAACCTCTGAGGCTCACTATTTACCTGGAATGCAAACACTCTGAAAATCGATCTGAGCCCCTCCTACCCTAAGGACAGGTCCAAAACTAGACACTGTCGGCCACACACCACCACCACCATTCTTGCCTCATTCACAAAGCCAGAAATATGACAAGGATGGGAGAAGGAAGGCAGAGGTAGGAAAACCAGCTGGGAGGCTTTTGCAACTGTCCAGGTGAAAGATAACAATGGACCAGGAAAGGGGCAGTAGAGCTGGATAGGAAGAGCCCAAGGTATTACAGCTGAGAGAATGGAATCCAGTGGCCAACAGCATGCAGATCAGAGTAATTGTCAGGATGTTGTAGCGGGCAGCTTCTAAGATATTCACAGTGATCTTAGCTGTCTGGTATTTAGGCATTTGGTATTCATGCAATTCCCCCACTTGAAGGTGGGCTGGACCTAATGATTCATTTCTTTTTTAAAAAAATTTTTTTAATGTTTATTTTTGAGAGAGAGAGAGAGCACGTGCAAGTGGGGAGGGGCAGAGAGAGAGGGAGACACAGAATCCAAGGCAGGCTCCAGGCTTCAAGCTGTCAGCACAGAGCCTGATGCAGGGCTCAAACCCACAAACCATGAGATCATGACCTGAGCTGAAGTCAGACGCCCAACCAACTGAGCCACCCAGGCGCCCCATCTAGTGACTCATTTCTAGTAAGTACACTACTGCAAAAATTATCGGATGTCACTTTTGAGATTAGGTTATAAAGACTCCATCTTCCGTCTTCCCTGTCTTCTCTTATGTTCTCACTCATTCTGAAGGCAGGCAGGTACCATGATATAAGCTGCCCTAATAGGCCCATAAGGCAAGGAAGTTAGAGAGACCTCCAGCCAATACCCAGCAAATGACTAAATCAAACCAACAACCACATGAGTGAACTTTGAAGTGGATTTCCTTCCAGTTGAGTCTAGAGATGTCAGCGGCTCCAGCTGACATGTTGACTGAAATGTCATGAGAGACACTGAGCCTGAGGACCCAGTACTCCTGGATCTTTCTCCACAGAAACTGACCCAATAAATGTTTGTTGTTTTAAGCTGCTTTGTTAAACAGCCATAGCTAACTGATACAGACAGAAAAATGAACAAGGAATGGTTTTACAATACATGAGTTCAGAGTGACCAATTGGATGTCCAAAGTGAAGGAGACAGACCCAAGTTCTATCACGAGAAACTAGATAGATGTCAATGCCATTGACTATATCTGGGAACCCAAATGGCAGAACAAGTTTTGAAGAAAAGAAACCAAAATGAGCTTTGGCTATGTTAAGTTTGAAAATGCCTTTGAGACATGTAAATGGATGTGTCCAGAAGACAGATTTACGACTCTGGTGTTCAGAAGAGAAATTTTGGCAGGAAATAACACCTTGGGAGTCATCAAGTCTCTCTCTCTCAGGTCATTTGCATTACAATTATTTCCTCACCCATATGACAGTTCTTGAAGTATTTCAGATGAGTTCTCCTGTCTCCCTCAAGCCTGGCATGGGTGTGTCCACTGTCTTCCACTTTTTCTCAGATTGGGTGGTCTGAGTGCCCACCTACCTGCCTTTGAACATCTCAGATAAGAACCTTATTTCACCTGCTCTGTTTATATTTAGATAACTGTGGGCAAGTTACCTAATTTTTTATTTCCTTAATTTTCTGTAAAACAGGGTTGTTTTGAAGTGTAAATAATCCATGGAAAACATTCTTCAATGTGCTAGCACATAGTAAGTATTCAATCCATGTTACTTACCTTGTGAAATTATGGCATCTAGAACAGGACAGTCCATATTATGCCAACAACACAGGTCACTTTTAATTTTTCAGTAGCCACATTTTAAAATGAAACTGGAGAGAAAGGAGCTTGGGAAGATGGGGGAGTAGGAGGAGCCTGAGCTTGCCCCGTCCCACGTTTACAACCACATATCATCTACATCTAAGTCAACAAACCAGAGAGCAATCTAAAGACTGACAGAACAAACTCTACAACTAAATATAAAGAAGCTGCATCTGAAAGATTAGGAAGGTCAGAAATGCAGAGGGAGGCTGCTCACAGGAGGGAGGGAACTAGGTGCATGGAGAAGGCAGAGAAACGGGTCTGCACACCAGGGAGACCATTTCCATAATGTTTGGCTTTGAAAACTAGAGGGGCTAAATTTCAAAAGTTTGTAAAACCAATGGGATTTGGAGCCTGGAGCTTTAAAAGTCAGCTGACTCAGTACTGGGAAAGCCAGGAGGGCAAATGAAAGCTGGGTCACTGCCCTTGAAGAGACAGCAACCTGTCCAGAGACACCACATAAAAATGGCAGTTTATACAACATCAGGGCAAACGGGAGACAGATCTGTTCCTAATGATTTCAGTGAGTGTTAGAGTACTGCTCCAAAATTGAGGGAGCTGGCAGGCACCATTTTCCTCCCCATCCCCTAGCCTAAACACAGAGCTACCTGCAGGGGGTAGGACTGCACAGATACTTACTGCCTCACCAGCTAGCAGTACAGCACTCCCACAAGTTCTCCTCCAGATAAGCCCACTCCAAGCCTGCTGGTCTTGGGCCTTGGCTCAGGGCAAATTTTGTTAAAGCAGCAAACACACCCCACTCACCAGGTGTGCCAGGCACTGAGCCACCACCACCGCATCTCCCCACCCAGCCATGCCAGTGGACAGCCCCCAAACACCACAGTGCATCTGGGAGATCCAACATAGGACTAATGGCCCAGCATAAATTTTCCTAACACCACTGCCCCACTCCCAAGTTACCATCAGGCACATTCACTCAGAGCTGGCCTCCCTGTATCCCACTAACACCACAGAGAACAGTCACAGCCCAATAGGCAAAGAGACAGTTAAGATGACTGCACTGAGGAAAGCGACTCAGTAACAATAGCAAGGCATAAGGAACACACATAAGATACTCTCCTGAAGTGCCAGGTTTTGGTGAACAGGGGACACTGCACTACAGAGCACTACAGGGCCTCTTCTCCGTGAAGTCACTACTTTCAAGAACAGAAGACATAGCTGAGTTTATTTTTTTATGATTTTATTGTTAGCGAGAGAGAACACATGGGTTGAGGAGGGTGGGGGGAGAGGAGGAAAGAGAGAGGGAGAAAGAAAGAGACTGACTGACTCTTAAGCAAGCTCCATACTCAGCACAGACCCTGACACGGGGCTCAATCCCATGACCCTAGGAATCAGACACTCAACCAACTGAGCCACCCAGGTGCCCCCATTGCTGACTTTCTTAACACAGAGAAAGAGACATGGAGAGGTAGACAAAATGAGAACACAGAGAAATTTATCCCAAGTGAAGAAAAGAACAAGGCCATGGCTAGAGATCTAAGAAAAGCAGATGTAAATAACAGCCTGGTGAAGAATGTAAAGCAATTATCATAAGGATACTCACTGGACTTGAGAAAAGAGTGGAAGACATGAGTGAGACCATTAACACATCAATAATAATAACACATGTTATTACATGGCAGAGATAAAGCACTCCATAAATGAAATGAGTAACATGCTTGATAGAATGTACAGCAGGATGGAAGAAGCAGAGGAACAAATTAGTGACCTAGAAGACAGAGTAATGGAAAATAATCATGCTGAACAAAAGAGGAAAAAGAATTATGCAACAGAATATACTGAAGGAACTCAGTGACTCAAATCAAACATAGTAACATTAATACCATAGGAGTTGCAGAAGAAGGAGAAAGAGAAAAGGGGACAGAAAATTTATTCGAAGAAATAATAGCTGAAAGCTTCCTTAATCTGGGGAAGGAAACAGATATCCATATCCTGGAGGCATAGAGAACTCCCACCAAAATCAACAAAAGCAGACCCACATATATACATGTTGTAATTAAATTGGAAAAATATAGTGATAAAGAAAAAAAATTTATTAAATGTTTATTTGATTTTGAAAGAGAGAGAGAGAGAGAGAGAGAGCGAGAGCGCACAAGCATGAGAGGAGAATAGAGAAAGAGGATAGAGGATCCAAAGCAAGCTCTGTGCTGACAGCAGAGAGCCCATGCAGGGCTTGAACTCACCAACCATGAGATAATGGCCTGAGCCAAAGTTGGATGCTTAACCAACTGAGCCACCCAGGCACCCCAAGAAAAAATTTTCAAAGCAGCAAGACAAGGCTACAGTAATTTACAAGAGAAAACCCATAAGGCTAGCAGGAGACTTTTCAACAGAAACTTTGTAAGTCAGAAGGGAGTGGCATAATATATTCAAAAAGCTGAATGAGAAAAATCTGCAGCCAAGAACTCTATCCAGCAAGGCTATCATTCAGAATGGAAGAGATAAAGACTTTCTCAAACAAAAACTAAAGGAGTTCATGACCACTAAACCAGCCCTGCAAGACATACTAAAGGGGACTCTTTTAATTGAAAAGAGAGACCAAAAGTGACAGCATAAAGGTAGGAAATATAAAAGTAGTGAAAATGAATATTTCTGTAAAAAAAAAAAAAAAAAGTCAAGGAACTCAAAAGTAAAAGGATAGAAAATATAATAACATATACCTAAAATGTGTGGAGGAGTAAAGAATGGGTCCAAAATTAAACGACCATCAATTTAATATAGATCATTATATGCAGAAGAGCTTATACAAAGCTAATGTAACCATATATCAAAAACCACAAATAAACCTGCAAAGAATAAAGAGAAAGAAATCCAAATATATCACTAAAGAAAATTGGCAAAACATGAAAAAGAGAGACAAGAAAGGATCGGAGAAAATCTTCAGAAACAATCATAAAACAAATAATAAAATGACAATAAATACATATCTATCGAAAGTTACTTTGAGTGTAAATAGACTAAATGCTCCACTCAAAAGACACAGGGTGACAGAGCGGATAAAAAAAAAGAAGACACATCTATAGATTGCCTACAAAGGACTCATTTTAGACCTAAAGATACCTGAAGATTAAAAGTGAGGGGATGGATGGGAATGCAAACTGGTGCAGCTGCTCTGGAAAACAGTGTGGAGGTTCCTCAAAAAACTAAAAATAGAACTACCCTATGACCCAGCAATTGCACTACTAGGTACTTATCCAAGGGATACAGGCGTACTGTTTCAAAGGGACACATGCACCCCTATGTTTATAGCAGCATTATCAACAATAGCCAAAGTATGGTAAGAGCCCAAATGTCCACTGATGGATGAATGGATAAAGAAGATATGGCATGTATGTATATATATACATATACAATGGAGTGTTACTCGGCAATCAAAAAGAATGAAATCTGGCCATTTGCAACTACGTGGATGGAACTGGAGGGTATTATGCTAAGTGAAATAAGTCAGAGAAAGACAAAAATCATATGACTTCACTCATATGAGGACTTTAAGAGACAAAACAGATGAACATAAGGGAAGGGAAACAAAAAATATAAAAACAGGGAGGGGGACAAAATAGAAGAGACTCATAAATATGGAGAACAAACTGAGGGTTACTGGAGGGGTTGTGGGAGTGGGGATGGGCTAAATGGGTAAGGGGCATTAAGGAATCTACTCCTAAAATCATTGTTGCACTATATGCTAATTTGGATGTAAATTTTAAAAAATAAAAGATAAAATTTAAAAAACAGGAAAAAAATAGGAAAGAGAAAGTAAAACTTAAAAAAAAAAGAACTGCACAGGGATGCCTGGGTGGCTCAGTCAGTTAAGCGTCTGACTTCAGCTCAGGTCACGATCTCACAGTTTATGGGTTCAAGCCCCACATCGGGCCCTGTGCTGACAGCTCAGAGTCTGGAGCCTGCTTCAGATTCTGTGTCTCCCTCTCTTTCTGTTCCTCCCCTGCGTGCTCTCTCTCTCTCTCTTTCTCTCTCTCAAAAATAAAGATTAAAAAAAACAAAACAAAACAAAACAAACAAAAAAAAATAAAGATTAAAAAAGTATTAAAAAAAAAGAAAATATCTATAAAGTGATAAACCTCTAGCCAAACATATCAAGAAAAAAAGAGAAAGGACTCAAATACAATCACAAATGAGAAAGGAGAAATAACAACCAACACCACAGAACTATAGTGGTAAGAGAATATCATAAAAAAGTATATGCCAACAACTTGCACAACCTAGAAAAAACAGATAAATTCCTAGAAACATATAAACTACCAAAACTGACACAGAAAGAAGTAAAAAAGTTGAACAGACCAATAACCAGCAAAGACATTGAATCAGTAATCAAAATACTTCCAACAAACAAGAGCCTAGGACCAGATGGCTTCACAGGTGAATTCTATCAAACATTTAAAGAAGAATTAACACCTACTCTTCACAAACTATTCCAAAAAATAGAAAAGGAAGGAAAACTTATAAATTCATTCTCTGAGGCTAGAATTACCCTGATACCAAAACCAGATAAAGACACCACAAAGAGAGAGAGAGAGAGAGAGAGAGAGAGAGAACACCACAGGCCAATATCACTGATTAACATAGATGCAAAAAACCTCAACAAAATACTAGTAAACTGAATCCACCAATACATTAATAAATGATTCACCGTGACCAAGTGGCATTTATTCCCAGGGTGCAAGGGTGGTTCAGTATTCAAATCAATCAACGTGATACATCACATCAATAAGAGAAAGGATAAGAACCATATGATCATTTCAATAGATGTGGAAAAAGCATTTGACAAAGTATAACATCATTCATGATTTAAAAAACTCAGCAAACTAGGTTTAGAGGGAACATACGTCAACATAATAAAGGCCATATTTAAAAAACCCACTGCTAACATCATCCTCAATGAAGAAAACCTGAGAGCTTTTCCCCTAAGGTCAGGAACAAGTATGTCTACTCTCACCACATTTATTCAACATAGCACTAGAAGTCCTAGCTAAAGCAATCAGACAAGAAAAAATAAAAGGCATCCAAATCAGTAAGGAAGAAGTCAAACTGTCGCTTTCAGTATTTGCAAATGACATGATACTAAATATAGATATACTATATATATGATACTTACAGCCCAAAAGACTCCACCAAAAAATTTCTAGAACTGATAAAGTAATTGAATAAAGTCACAGGATACAAAATCAATATATAGAAATATGTTACATTTATATACACCAACACTGAAGTGGCAGGAAAAGAAATTAAGAAAACAACATCCCATTTAAAATTGCACCCAAAATAATAAGATACCTAGGAAAGAACTTAATGAAAGAGGTAAAAGACCTGCACTCTGACAACTATAAAACACTGATGAAAGAAACTGAAGAGGTCACCAAGAAATGAAAAGACATTACATGCTCATGGATTGGAAGAATATCATTAAAATGTTTATACTACCCAAAGAAATCTACACATTTAATGCAATCCCTATCAAACACCAGTATCAGTTTTCACAGAACTAGAACAAACAATCCTAAAATTTGTATGGAACCACAAAGACCCCAAATAGCCAAAGCAATCTTGGGGAAAAAAGAGCAAAGTTGGAGGCATCACAATTCTGGACTTCAAGTTATATTACAAAGCTGTACTAATCAAAAAAGTATATAGTAGTGGCACAAAAACAGACACACAAATCAATGGAACAGAATAGAAAACCCCCAAATAAACCCCCAAATATATGGTCAATTAATCTTCAATAAAGCAGGAAAGAATATCCAATGGGAAAAGACAGTCTCTTCAACAAAAGGTGGTGGAAAAACTGGACAGCAATATGCAGAAGAATGAAACTGGATCACTTTCTTACACCATACAAAGAAATTAAAAATGGATTCAAGACCTAAATGTGAGACCTGAAACCATAAAAAATTGAGAAAAGAACACAGGCAGTAACCTCTTTGACATCAGCCATAGCAACTTCTTTCTAGATAGGTCTCCTGAGACAGGGAAACAAAAGAAAAGGAAACTATTGGGACTATATAAAAACAAAAAGCTTCTGCACAGCAAAGGAAAGGAAACAATCAATAATACTAAAATGCAACCTACAGAATGGGAGAAGATATTTGCAAATGACATATCTGATAAGGGGTTAGTGTACAAAAACTTGTAAAACTCAACTCCCAAAAAACAAATAATCCAATTCAAAAATAGGAACACATGAACAGATATTTCTCCAAAGATATCCAGATGGCAAAGAGATACATGAAAAGACGGTCAACATCACTCATCAGAGAAATGCAAATCAAAACTACAATGAGATATCACTTCACACCTGTCAGATGGATAAAATCAACAGCACAAGTAACAACAGGTGTTGGTGAGGATGCAGAGAAAAGATAATCCTCTTGAACTGTTGGTGGGAATGCAAACTGGTGCTACCACTGTGGAAAACTGCATGGAGATTCTTCATAAAGGTAAAAATAGAACTACCATAATCAGCAATCACACTACTGAGTATTTGTCCAAAGAATACAAAAGCACAAATTCAAAGGGATATATGCTCCCCAATGTTTATAAGCAGCATTATTTATAATAACCATATTATGGATACAGCCCAGGTGTCCATCAATGGATAAAGAAGGTGTGTGTGTGTGTGTGTGTGTGTGTGTGTGTGCGCGCGCACGTGTGTGTGTGTGTACACAGAATTTAAGCAACAAAACAAATAAAGGGGAAAAAGGGGAAAGAAACAAATCAAGAAACGGACTTAATTACAGAAAACAAAGTGATGGTTATGAGAAGGGAGGTGGTTGGAGGAATGGGTGAAACAGGTGATGGGGATTAAGGAGTGCATGTTTCTGATGAGCACGAGGCAATATATGGAATTGTTGAGTCATTATATTGTACACCTAAAACTAATATAACACTGTATGTTAACTAGAATTAAAATCAAAACTTTAAAAAAGGAAACTGGAGAAATTGATTTTCATAATATATTTAATTCACCAAGTATACCTAAAATATTTCAACATGTGAGCAACATAAAAAATTGCTAGTGAATTATCTTTACATCCTTTTTTCATTCTAAGTGTTTGAAATCCAGTGTGTATTTTACTCTTAGAAGACATCTCAATTTGAACACTAAATTTCAATAAAAATACTTGATCTGCACATAGTGGGTCACAAATCAGCCCTCGATAAGTACAAAAAGATGGAGATCATTCCATGCAGATTTTCAGACCACAACACTATGAAACTTGCAGTCAACCACAGGAAAAGTTTGGAAAGACCACAAATACATGAAGGTTAAACAACATTCTATGAAAGAATGAATGGGTTAACCTGGAAATTAAAGAAGAAATGAACACATACATACATGGAAGCCAATGAAAATGAAAACACAATAGCCCAAACCTGTTGGAAAGTAGCAAAGGCAATCTTAAGAGGGATGTATACTGCAATACAGGTCTACCTCAAGAAGCAAGAAAGGTCCCAAATGTACAACCTAACCTTACACCTAAAGGAGCTACAAAAGGAACAGCAAACAAAGCCTAAAGCCAGCAGAAGAAGGGAAATAATAAAGATAAGAGTGGAAATAAATGATACAGTTTCATTTATCTGTTTTGTTTGTATGTTTCTAAGAGTTGGTTCTTTCAAAGAATTAACAAAATTGATAAACCCCTAAGCAGACTTATAAAAGAGACAGAGAGAAAGAAAGAAAAAAAGCCCCAAATAAGTAAAATCACAACCAACACCACGGAAATACAAATGACCATAATATTATTAAAAAACATATGCCAACAAACTGGGAAATCTTCAAGAAATGGGAAAATTCCTAGAAACACAAACTACCAAAACTGATGCAGAAAGAAGTAGATTTGAACAGACCCATAACCAGCAAAGAAATTGAATCAGTAATCAAAAACCTCCAACACAAAAAAGTCCAGGTCCAGAGGGCTTCCCAGAGGAAGTCTACCAGACATTTAAATAAGAGCTGTGGTGCCTGGGTGGCTCAGTTGGTTAAATGCCCGACTCTTGGTTTCAGCTCAAGTCATGATCCCACAGTTCATAGGTCTGAACCCCACATCGGGCTCTGTGCTGATGGCGTAGAGCTGACTTGGGATTCTCTCTCTTCCTCGCTCTCTTTCTCTCTCTCTCTCCTTCTCTGCTCCTCCCCTGCTTCCTCTTTCTCAAAATAAATAAATAAACTTAAAAAATAAAAAAAAATTAAAGAGGAGTTAATACCTCTTCTCAAACTGTTCCAAAAAAAACAAATAGAAGGAAAGCTTCCAAACTCGTACTATGAAGCCTGTATTACCTTGATTCCAAAACCAGACAAAGACCCCACTAAAAAGGAGAATTCCAGGCCAATATCTTTGATGAACCTGGGTGTAAAAATTCTCAACAAGTTACTAGCAAATCGAATTCAACAGTACATTAAAAGAATTATTCACCATGATCAAGTGGGATTTATTCCTGGGCTGCAGGGGAGGTTCAATATTTACAAATCAATCAATGTGAGACATCACATTAATAAAAGAAAGGATAAGAACCACATGATCCTGTCAATAGATGCAGAAAATGCATTTGACAAAATACAACATCCTTTCTTGAATAAAAACCCTCAAGAAAGTAGGGACAGATGGAACGTACTTCAACATCATAAAGGCCATATGCAAAAGACCCACAGCTAATATCATCCTTAATGACAGAAAACTGAGAGCTTTCCCCTTAAGTTCAGGGACACGACAGGGATGTCTACTCACTGTTGCTCAATATAGTATAGTACTGGAAGTCCTAGCCTCCACACTCAGACAACAAAAACAAATAAAAGGCATCCAAATCAGCAAGGAAGAAGTCAAACTTTCACTATTTGCAATCGACATGATGTTCTAGGTAGAAAACAGAAATCTGTTGTATTTCTATACATCAATAATGAAGCACAGAAAAAGAAATCAAGGACTCAACCCCATTTACAATTGCACCAAAAACCAGAAGATACCTAGGAATAAACCTAACCAAAAAGCTAAAAGATCTGTACTCTGAAAAATAGAGGGCATTTATTAAATAAATTAAAGAGGACACAAAGAAATGGAAAAACATTCCATGTTCATGGATTCCAAGAACAAACATTATTAAAATATCTATACTACAAAACAATCTACACATTCAATACAATCCCTATCAAAATACCATGAGCTTTTTTCACAGAGCTTAGAACAAACAATCCTAAAATTTGTATGGAATCATAGAAGACCCCAAATAACCAATAAATCCTGAAAAAGCAAAGCAAAGCTGCAGGCATCACGGTTCTGGACTTCAAGCTATACTACAAGTAGCTGTAGTTATCAAAAAAGTATGGTACTGGCACAAAAACAGACACCTAGGGCAATGGAATAGAAAACCCAGAAATGGACCCACAACTATATAGTCAACTAATCTCCAACAAAACAGGAAAGAATATCCAATGGAAAAAAGAATCTCTTCAACAAATGACGTTGGGAAAACTGGATGGTAACATGTAGAATGAAACTGGACCACTTTCTTACACTGTATACAAAAATAAATTCAAAATGGGTGAAAAACCTAAACATGAAATAGTAAACCATCAAAATCCTAGGAGAACACAGGCAGCAACCTCTTTGACCTCAGCCAGTGCAACTTCTTACTAGACATATTGCCAGAAGCAAGGGAAACAAAAGCAAATATGAACTATTGGGCCTTCATCAAGATAAAAAGCTTCTGGGGTACCTGGGTGGGTGGCTCAGTTAAGCATCTGACTCTTAATTTCAGCTCAGGCCATGATCTCATAATTCGTGAGTTCAAGCCCTACATCAGGCTCTGTGTTGACAGTTTAGAGCCTGCTTGGGATCCTCTCTCTCAAAAATAAACTTTAAAAAAATGATAAAAAGCTTCTCAACAGCAAAAGAAACTATCGACAAAACTAAAAGGCAGCCTATGGAATGGGAGAAGATATTTGCAAATGATGTATCGGATAAAGGGTTAGTACCCAAAATCTATAAGGAACTTACCAAACTCAACAACCCAAAAACAAATAATTCAGTTAAGAAATGGACACAAGACATGAATAGACATTTTTCAAAAGATGACCTCCAGATGGCTAACAGACACATGAAAAGATGCTCAACATCACTCATCATCGGGGAAATACAAATCAAACCCACAATGAGATATCACCTCACATCTGTCAGAATGGCTACAATTAACAGCTCAGGCAACAACAAATGTTGGCAAGGATGTGGAGAAAGGAGAACCCTCTTGCACTGTTGGTGGGAATGCAAACTAGTGCAGCCACTCAGGACAACTACCAGATATTTACCCAAAGGATACAAAACTACTGATTCAAAGGGGCACTGCACCCCGATGTTTATAGCAGCCTTATCAACAATAGCCAAACTATGGAAAAAGCCCAAATGTCCATCAACTCATGAATGGATAAAGATGATGTGATAAATATATATATAAATATAAACACATAAAGCAAAATATTACTCAGCCATCAAAAAGAATGAAATGTTGGGGCACCTGGGTGGCTCATTTGGTTAGGTGTCTGACTTCAGCTCAGGTCATGATCTCATGGTTTGTGGGTTTGAGCCCCGCATCAGGCTCTGTGCTGAAAGCTTAGAGCCTGGAGCCTATTTCAGATTCTGTGCCTCCCTCTCTCTCTGCCCCTCCCCTGCTCACATTCTGTGTGTCTCTGTCTCTCAAAAATAAACGTTAAAAAAAATTTTAATGAAATATTGCCATTTGCAATGACATGGATGGAGCTAGAGTGCATTATGCTAAGTGAAATCTGTCAGTCACAGAAAAAAATACCATTTGATTTCACTCATGAGGAATTTAAGAAACAAAACAGATGAACATATAGGAAGGGGGGAGGAAAAAAGAGGGAAGCAAACCATAAGAGATTCCTAATGATAGAGAATAAACCCAAAGTTGATGAGGCAGGTGGGTGGGGGAGGGACTAGATGGGTGGTGAGTATTAAGGAGGGCACTTGTTATGATGAGCACTGGGTGTTGTATATAAGTGATGAACCACTAAATTATACTCCTGAAACCAGTAATTCACTTTATGTTAACCAGAATTTAAATAAAAATTGTAAGAGAAAAAAAAAATACTTGATCTGTGTTTAGAGTTCACAAAATATACAATTAGAAAAAATAGAGTCCCACACCCGAAATCTTCCAAAGATAGTTGAAAGTTTTCCAATAACTGACTTGAGTATCCCTTTATTTTTTGTTTGGAACAAGCAAATGAATTCCTTTTTTTTTAAAAAAATATGAAATTTATTGTCAAATTGGTTTCCATACAACACCCAGTGCTCATCCAAACAGATGACCCCCTCAATGCCCATCACCCACTTTCCCCTCCCTCCCACCCCCCATCAACCTTCAGTTTTTATTCTCAGTTTTTAAGAGTCTCTTATGGTTTGGCTCCCTCCCTAACTTTTTTTTTCCTTCCCCTCCCCCCATGGTCTTCTGTTAACTTTCTCAGGATCCACATAAGAGTGAAAACATATGGTATCTGTCTTTCTCTGTATGACTTATTTCACTTAGCATAACACTCTTCAGTTCTATCCACGTTGCTACAAAAGGCCAGATTTCATTCTTTCTCATTGCCAAGTAATATTCCATTGTGTATATAAACCACAATTTCCTTAACCATTCATCAGTTGATGGACATTTAGGCTCTTTCCATAATTTGGCTATTGTTGAAAGCACTGCTATAAACATTGGGGTACAAGTGCCCCTATGCATCAGCATTCCTGTATCTCTTGGGTAAATTCCCAGCAGTGCTATTGCTGGGTCATAGGGGAGATCTATTTTTAATATTTTGAGAAACGTCCACACTGTTTTCCAGAGCGGCTGTACCAGTTTGCATTCCCACCAACAGTGCAAGAGGGTTCCCGTTTCTCCACATCCTCTCCAGCATCTATAGTCTCCTGATTTGTTCATTTTAGCCACTCTGGTGTGAGGTGATACCTCAGTGTGGTTTTGACTTGTATTTCCCTGATGAGGAGCAACGTTGAGCATCTTTTCATGTGCCTGTTGGCCATCTGGATGTCTTCTCTAGAGAAGTGTCTATTCATGTTTTCTGCCCATTTCTTCACTGGATTATTTGTTTTTCAGGTGTGGAGTTTGGTGAGCTCTTTATAGATTTTGGATACTAGCCCTTTGTCTGATATGTCATTTGCAAATATCTTTTCCCATTGCGTTGGTTGCCTTTTAGTTTTGTTGATTGTTTCCTTTGCTGTGCAGAAGCTTTTTATCTTCATGAGGTCCCAATAGTTCATTTTTGCTTTTAATTCCCTTGCCTTTGGAGATGTGTCAAGTAAGAAATTGCTGCGGCTGAGGTCAGAGAGGTTTTTTTCCCTGCTTTCTCCTCTAGGGTTTTGATGGTTTCCTGCCTCACATTCAGGTCCTTCATCCATTTTGAGTTTATTTTTGTGAATGGTGTGAGAAAGTGGTCTAGTTTCATTCTTCTGCATGTCCAGTTCTCCCAGCACCATTTGTTAAAGAGACTGTCTTTTTTCCATTGGATGTTCTTTCCTGCTTTGTCAAAGATTAGTTGGCCATACTTTTGTGGGTCCAATTCTGGAGTCTCTATTCTATTCCATTGGTTTATGTGTCTGGTTTTGTGCCTATACCATGCTGTCTTGATGATTACAGCTTTGTAATAGAGGCTAAAGTCTGGGATTGTGATACCTCCCGCTTTGGTCTTCTTCTTCAATATTACTTTGGCTATTTGGGGTCTTTTGTGGTTCCATACAAATTTTAGGATTGCTTTTTCTAGCTTCGAGAAGAATGCTGGTGCAATTTTGATTAGGATTTCATTGAACGTGTAGATTGCTTTGTGTAGTATTGACATTTTAACAAGTATCCCTTTAAAGTTTAAGAATTTAAACCTCATGCTCCCATTTCAACAGCAAAAGATTGTTAGCAATGACAATATTGGACAGCAGAGATCTAGAACTCACTTTAAAACTTTATTGGGTCTTGATTACTTCAATTAGTTTGCATCTTCAGAGAAGGAGATGCTGAAAGGCATTAAACATGCAAGATATTTATTGGAGAAACAGGTAGGAGGGAAATGGGAAAGGAGCTGGAGGAGGAAGGGAGAGCTGGTCTGATGCCCCTAAGGAACAGAGAGAAGGAAAAAGGGGTGGGTGGGTAGGCAGGCAGGGTCTTAGACAGCAGTGTACTTCTAAGAGAGTTGTAGCAAAGCTGATGGGGAGCTGTATTAGTCTCTGTTGCTGCTATAACAAACCACCACAAGTGTAATATCTTAAAACAACATGAATCCATTACGTTACAACTCTTTAGGTCCCAGGCTGACATAGCTCTCACCAGGCTAAAATCAAGGTGTTGACAGGGCTACATTCCTTTCTGCATGCCCTAGAGGAGAATCTATTTCTTTCCTTTTCCTAGTACTTGGAGCATTGACATTCCTCGGTTCTTGGTCCCTTCCTGCATCGCAAAGCCAGCCACAGAAGGTCAAACCCTTTGCAGGCCCCATTCCACATACCATTTCTCTGGCTCTCTTTTCATCTCTGCATCTCTCTTTGATGACAACCGGCCAAGTTTCTCCACTTTTAAGGAGTCATGTGATTTCATTTTTTAAATTCTTTTAAATTTATTTTTGCTCTTTAATTCTTAATTTACATTTTTTATATTAAATATAATTTATTGTCAAATTGGTTTCCATGCAACACCCAGTGCTCATCCCAACAGGTGCCCTCCTCAATGCCCATCACCCACTTTCCCCTCTCCCCCACCCCCCATCAACCCTCAGTTTGTTCTCAGTATTTAAGAGTCTCTTATGGTGTCATGTGATTTCAATGGGTCCACCTGGATATCCCCACTTCTCCCCCATCCGGAGGTCAGCTGACTTGCAACCTTAATTCCCTTTTGTCGTGTAAATCGATATATTTCCATATTCCAGAGATGAGGATGGGGACATCTTTGGGAGTCTGTTATTCTGCCTGCCACAGGAGTCCTTGAGCCAAAGTTACTCATCACAGAAGCCCTACTTCTTGCAGAATGTGGCTGCCTTAGACCCCTGCTGTGCTCAGTCCTGGGCTGAGAGCAGCCCACAGGAAGAACAGCTGTAGTTGGCATGTACTCAGTGATGGGCACAGAATGCAGCAGTTGGAGCCTTAGATCAGTTTCACCCCCTGAGGCAGGGGATCTGAAAGGTGCATTCCCATAACAACTACACTCCTTTGATTTTTTTAATTAGCAAAACAATAATAATCCCTTCCTTTTGTAGCTTCTTCAGAAAGCTACAGAAATTTAAAAGAAAATTCTTAGAAAGCTGGTAAAAGGGAATAAGAAAATCCCATCAAAACTGACAAGCAGAGGAGCCCTGGGATCCCAGCCTGATTTCTGAAATGACTTAGACACCTCGCTAAATCTAAGCAGCTGTTACAGATAGCCTTTAACACGGGTAATCGCAGGTAATAAAGCCACCCCCCAAAACACAGGAATTAAGAGATTTTAGAGATCAATACAGTGCACATCAAGAGCTGGAGCTGTTCTCCCAGTCACACTTTGGTATTGATGTTGGACATCTCGCTGGACAGGATTCCAGCCATGAGCAGATCGGGGACACTGTCTGTTCTCCCTTGCTATATTCTTACTGACCAGGCCTTAGTGGTTTCCAGGCAAGGGGGAATCAGCTTCACAACTCTTCCCCAGATGTCAGTTCTTAGTGCTTCCATGAGCTCACATGGTGGTAGGAGAGAATGAGCATCTGCCAAAAAGGTCCCCTGGTGTCACAGAGAGAACCAGATGTTACAGCCCCAGGCCTGAGTTTGCACCTCAAGTCTTAATCTAGCTTGCCATGTGATCTTATTTTGGCAAATGGACTTTGTCTCTCTGTGCTTCAGTTTTCCTCTCTGCAAGATGCAATATTCACCTGACCTTGGATGTTGTGAGGGCTAAATGGATCTGTGAAAGGAACTAGCCCAGTGCCTGACACATAGTGGGTACTTAAATGTCCAGTCAAGTCAGAGGGTGGTTAAAAATCAAGGCAGAATGTGACTAAGGAGTAAGAGAGGGAAAGAGAGACAGATGGTATAACAGTGATCCCACAATCCACTCCTGTGGCAGCCAGCCTCCACGATGCCCTCTGTCGATCCCCACCCTCCCACATTTACCAGGACTGAGCTATTGTGACCAACACAATGCAGAAGGAATGATGGTGTGTAACTTCTGAGATTAATTTACAAAAGGTTGTGTCTCCTGGGTGGGCCAGTCAGCTAAGCATCTGGCTCTTGATTTTGGCTCAGGTCATGATCTTGCAGTTTGTGGGTTCTAGCTCTGCGTCAGGCTCTGCACTGACAGTAGAGCCTGCTTGGGATTCTCTGTCTCCCTCTCTCTGCCCCTCCCCTGCTCTTTCTCTATCTCAAAATAAATAACCTCAAAGGTAAAAAAAAAAAAAAAATTGTTGTGTCTCCTGTCTCAGTCCCTCGTTCTCTCCCTTAAATCATTGCTTTGGAGGAAGCCAGCTGCCCTGTGCAGGGACACTCAGATAGCCTATGGATAGGTGTGCTTGGTGAGAAACTGAAGCCCCCTGCCAACAGCCATGTGAGTGAGTTTGCAAAGTGGTTCTCCAGCCTCACGATGATTGCAACCTCTTGATAGACTCCATGTCAGAACCACCCAGCTAAACCACTGCCAGATTCATGATCCACAGGAATCAAGAATGGGGTAATTCATTATGCAGTAGGTGGCCTCGTGAATTGTCTGAGTGAGAGGCAGCAAAACATAGTATATTCTGAGCACCGATCTTGATCCTAACACTTACCAGGCAAATAACCTGAAGGCTCAGAGTACCTCTGAGAGTACCTCTCAGCAAAATGAGGATAAGAAATCCATCAGGCACATGTAACAAGAACCATGAAAATATCTATTTCTATTTAAAAATGCTGATTCTGGAATTCCAAGGTAAGGAAATAATATGAAATGTGTTAAAACCATTATTCACAAAGATGCTCATCACAGCATGTCTAATGGTTTAAAAAATGAAATAACTTGGGCGCTTGGGTGGCTCAGTCAGTTGAGCATCCGACTTTGGCTCAGGTCATGATCTTGCGGTTCATATCATGAGTTTGAATGTCCCATCAGGCTTGCATTGTCCCCCTCTCTCTCCACCCACCCCACCACTCGCATTTTCTCTCAAAAATAAGCAAACATTTGAAAGGGAAATAACTTGATTCTCCCATAATAGAGAAAGAGCATCTTAACTGTACGCATATTATATATATTATAACCTACTCAATTGCCACAGCAGCTACTTTATCCCCATAGTAGATGAGGACTTGAGACTAGAAGTGAAGTCACTGCCCTAGATTATACAACTCTTAACAGTAAATCAAATAATTATTATTGCCAGACCTCACACTTACATAGTATTTATTATGTGCTAGGCACTGTTCTAAATGCTTTGCATAGAAGTCATTTAAATCCTATCTTGTGTGACTCTAGAGTGTTCAAAATTTCATTAAAAACCACTCTGTGGGCCAGACACAGTATTGTGGACTTTAACTGCTATACCTTATTTATTCCTAACAACCCTGTAAGGTGTGCTATTGCCAGATAGATTTTATGGATAAGGAAACTGGGATCATAGAGTAAATTAGCCATTATATTATTTGCCCTCACTGGAGTAAAGGAAACACTTGAGTAGAATCTACTCCTATGTCACAGGAGGAGGAGGTCATAAGAAAGAGCTGGCAAACAGGAAATATATATATTTACTCAGCATGAACTAATAGACCAGATACCACTTTATAAGTTCTATGGGCGCAGAGATCAAGCCCTTGATCTCCTGGCATAGGAGTTAGGAGAATGGTTAATAAACATATATGTGCACACATACACACACACACACACACACACACACACACACACACACACACACAGTCAACTGGTGATTAGCACAATAAAAGAAAGATAAATCAAGGATACAGCATGCCTGGCATGGGACAGAGTTGCTGTGGTACACAGAGTGATCAGAAATGACTTCTTTGGGGGTACCCGGGTGGGTCAGTTGGTTAAGTGTCCAACTTCAGCTCAAGTCATGATCTCATGGTTCGTGAGTTTGAGCCCCAGGTCAGGCTCTGTGCTGACAGCTCAGAGCCTGGAGACTGCTTTGGATTCTGTGTCTCCCTCTCTGCCCCACCACTGCCCACTCGCACTCACTTTCACTCTCTCTCAAAAACAAAACAAAACAAAAAAACAAGAATGTTCTAGTGTGTTTGAAGAACAACAGTGATGTTAGTGGCAGTATAATGAAGTGACCTAGAGGGAGAACAATAGGAGATGAGGTCAGTAGCCCAAATTGCATAGGCTCCTGGAGGCCACAGCAAAGTTTTGGCTCTTACCCTGAATGATATGAGAGCCAATGGAAGGTTTGGGGGAGAGGAATGACAAGATATGACTTGGGTTGCAAAAAAGGAAAGTAATCACTTGAGCTGCCATGTTGAAAATAGGCTGCAGAGAGGCAAGGTCTGAAGCAGCGAAATCAGTTAAGAGGCTACTACAGTGATCCAGTGACAGATGCTAGTGGCTTAGATTGGGATAAAAGCAGAAGTAGTGGGGAGTGGTTGGATTCAGGATATATTTTGAAGGAGAGACAACAGGATTTGTTGATGGATTAGATGTAGTATAGAGAAGACTGTCAAGACAACTCCAAGGATTGTAGCAAAAGTACTGGACAAACAGACATGTCTCTTACTAAAGTGGGAAACACTAAAGGAGGGACAAGTTGGAGGAGGAGGAAACCATGAGTTGAATTTTGGTCAAGCAATGTTTGAGATGCCTATTAGACATTCAAGTGGAAATGTTGACTAGTCAATTGAATATATGAGTCTGTAGTTCAGAAAAAAGATCCAACTTGGATGATAAATTTGGGAGTCTTCAGCCTGTATTTAAAACCACTAGAATGGGTGAGTTCACCTAAGTAGTGAGTGGAGATAGAGAAATGTCTATAGGTTGAGTTCTGGGGCAGTCCAATCTTTAGAGGTCAAGGAGATGAAGAGGAACCAGCAAAGGGGAGGGAGAAGAAGCTACCAGGAGTGTAGTGTCCTAGCAGTTAAGTGAAGAAAGCACTTCAAGGAGGAAAAAATTATCAACTGTGTCAAATGTTGCTGATGAGTCAAGCAAGATGATGGCTAAGAACTGGGCATTCAACTTGGAAACATGGAGGTTGTTTAGGACCTTGACAAAGAACTGTATTGGTGATGTGATGGGCACGAAAGCCTGTAGTAGGATTGGCTTTAAGAGAGAATAAAAGGAGAGGAAGTGGGGTGAGCATGGATATCCCTCAAACTCAGGTATCTACTGCAGTCACAAACTGGTCCACCAATGTGACTTAGGTAGACAAAGAGTTCACTTTCCTCTTCACTATGGTGATAGAGCTCAGGACAAAGGAATGGCTTCTCATCAGCAAGAAGCCAAAGAGGAAAATGACATGCATATCAGGCACAGATCCATGCCTGAAGTGGCAGGAAGAGCATGGCAGGGACAGGGAACATATTTGGCCATTCTTCTAGGGGTGGGAGGAGGCAGGCAGTCCCAGAAACTCATAAGGAAGTAGGAGTATGGGGTTTGGGCTACAACTGAGCCAGGCTATGTCAACTCCCCCCACCATGGATGTGACCCTAGAAACTGAAAAAAATGTAGACAACTTAAAGAGAAAAATCAGTATCATGGTATATATAGCATTATTGCTATGTGGAAAAAGAAAATTCCAGGAAAAGACACTAATGAAAGTTATCAAAATGTAAAACAATGTCAGTGTTAAAGCAATGAATTGTGGGTGAGTTCTTATTTTCTCTATTTTGTAACTTGTAGTGCTCAGGCAGCTTTTATGATACAAAAAAAAATAATAATAATAATTTCAGGGGATAATAATCCAAGCCTTTCTCCCAGAGTTGTTATAAAGATTATAATAATGACTAATATTTAAACAGCTCACAAAGTGCTTTTCACACATGTAATCTCATTTAATCTTCACAACCAACATGTCTTTCTTTGGCATTTTGCAAATGCCTTTATTACTGCACGTAGCAAACAGTGGTGCAATGATCTGCTTATATATCTATTTCCCACCCTAGACTGAAGTACCCCAAAGATAAGAATGTCTTTTCCTCCTTCTCCTTCACAAGTAATACAAGCCATGGCACATGACAGGAGCTCAATAAATGTTTGGCAATAGGTGGATAATGGCTGGAAAGATGGATGGATGGATGGATGGATGGATGGATGGATGGATGGATGGAAGGATGGAAGGAAGGAAGGAAGGAAGGAAGGAAGGAAGGAAGGAAGGAAGGAAAAATGGATGGACAGATGCAGGGAGGGATGGACAGACAGACAGAGATCAGGGATCAATAGATTATGACTTCAGACATAAGCACTTAATTGTCCCCAAATCACATACGTATCCTTAATGCCTACAAACTGAGCCAACTACCACTCCCTCTCCCCCCAAACTAAGTATTTTTAAAACCCCATGGCTAGTTGACCTTCTCCATATCTCACATGTCTGGTGATTTTGGCCAGTCCCTCCTTTTAGCTGTCTTCTTGTATACTTGTATTCCCATGCTGCTCTCTGCTTCCTCTCTGCTGCCCTAAATCCCATTCCTCCCATCTCACCAAACCTTTCCACCCCATAAATCAGAGCCTTCTGAACCATAAAAAATGTTGCTACATCCTCCAACTCTCATGTTCTGCCTAACGTAAACCTGGCTCTCACCATGTGGCCCCACTTTACCTTCTCTAGGGAGCTTCTCATTTTTCCCCATCTCCGGGGAATTTTTCTAGAACATCTCTGGGTTAGATATTCTTCTATCTGCTAGCATAACAACATTGATTAGATTTGTCAGTGTATTAGCTCTTTATTTTAGCAGTTGCCTTCATGTTCTACGGAAGCTCTACACACAAAGCCAAATTTCTGTGTGCAGACAACTCAGGCTCATTCATATATCTGGGTAGCTTTTACAACTAGATATTTGCAAGAAACATGACATACTTAGCACAAGCATCAGGACAATTCCAATTGCAGGGGACAAAAATCTAGCTCTACCTGACCTACATTAAAATAAAGTGGGTGAATTGTCTCATGCAGCTCAGAAAGTCATTCTGGCATCCTATGTTCAAGACCATCAGGGCTTTGCCTTCTTTCTTCATGGTGGGAAAGATGACCACTGGAAACCTTGTCCCTACATGGCCCATAGTCTAACATGAAGATATCCTCTTTCCCCAGTATTCGTCTGTCAATCACATACAAGAGCTCTGACTGGCCCTGAATTGGGTATCAGTTATGATGTCCAGAGGAATGCAGTACTGTGACTGAGAGCCCCAAAAGGAGCACAGGAATTCAGAATGGTGGTGGCAGGCATATGGATCCCTTGAGGTAAAACAACACGCACACTCCATTTAAGTAGGATCCATATCATCTCAAAACAGGTCAACAGTGGACTGGTTACACACACACCAAACCATTCATCCTTCAACTTTTATACCTGCAACACTTTCCAACTTGCTAAGAATTAGCAACATCTAAATGGAACAGGATAAGCAAGATGGAGGATATGCCCTTTGATTGGAAATTTACATATAAAATTATTAACCATGGTTTCTTCTATCAAGAAAAGTGAGGGAGGGGAGAAGTAGTGTTAGAAAGGAATTTGATTTGTTTTCCTGTGCTTATTTTTCTGTATTGTTTGGTGCTTTCACAAAAAGCATGAAGGAATGGAAACACCCCCCGTAAAGGAAAGGGAATGAAGATGCAGAAGTTTGGTTCAAAGAGAGACTGGAGATAAAAGGGGAGGAAATGGAGTTTGCTGGGAGGGATGCACAGAACTGCAGGGCCTCCCCCATGCCCTCGTTCTTATACAGCTAACCCAGACATGAGGCAACAAGTGGCAACATCTGTAGTCCCTTCACAAAGCTAAAGACAGGCATACAGCAGAGGGAAAATTGTTGTTCTTATTAGTGCTATATTTGCCCACTGTTTAAATTCACACTCCAGTGTATTAGGAATTAATTCAAATGTGGAAATTCATTTCCTTTGAACGGTATGTTGGTAAATTAAAAATTTAAATTGGGTCTAAAATCTATCCTATATTTAAAACAAAAAAAAAATATTAAAGTCACAAATTAAAAAAAAAAAAACTGGCCAGCATTAAAATAAGAAAAGACCAAGTTGGGAATTAATATTTCATCCAAATTTGATAATTATTGAATTCCTGTGGATGTAAGTTCCAGTTGAATTATCAACCTTGTCTGGACAGAACAAGAATGATTTTTAAAAATAGGCTTTAAGTCAAGTTGCATGAATGATGGTATACAGTGTTGGTATATTTTGGAATGGAGGAAAAGTGAATGATATATTTGAGTGTCATTAAGGCTGTCGTGGATGAGAAATGAGGTCACTAAATCTGACAGTGTGCCATGATTTGGCTCCATGGAATGTAAAATTAAGAGAGAGAAGCACGGCATACCTAATCCTTGTGCAGGATCTGATCGGTTTCACCCAGAACACAATGGCATTTGCTGAGAACTACTACATTTAAAGATCATCAATATTGTCTATTTTAGAATCAGTTTCAGTTTGGAAAAGGGTATGGGTAAATTGAGAAAATACAGTTTTACTGAGACCACCTGACATTCAAGAATTTTACACTAATCTGAGTGGATTTAATTTCCTAAAGCAGAGTATCTGTTGTTGTCTCGATCCCCCATGGATGTGGGGAACAGAAAGACAGATAAACAAGTGTTTAACATTCCTGACTAGACCAAACCTCTGTGCATTATTCAGAATGCAGCTGCTAGGAGGGAAAATTACATACAACATCCTTCCACCCAAAAAGCAGGAACATGTGATCTTCCAACAGATACACTCAGAGATACCTCCCCTTTTTTGCTCAGTTAACAATAACTCTACCCAAAGGGATTTCTATACCAGATGTATCCAAGGGACCAAGGAGAGTGGGAGGTATTCCAGAATTAAAGGCAAAGAATAGTGACACGAAATTAGTGACTGCAAACCAGATGTTTAAAACAAGAACTATTATGGGACAGGGCAAGAGGGCCATTTTTCCCTGCCTCCTGCTATCTCCAAAAGGCCTCAAACAGACTTCTGTACTCTCTTCCACTGACTCTTGTACATCCAGTCACAGAGCAAACTGACAAATGTTCGTCATACAGCTTTAACCCTGTGTCTCATTATCAGACCCCACCCACCTGTAATGCACCATCAATTAATTCTGTAGTTAGGTTGTAAAGAACATAATTATATTCTATTCTTTGAGTGCTAAAGTGTTAATTTGTTTAATGTAATTCTCTTTTAAGATCTAGAAATGTGTAGCTCTGTTTAACAAGTAGGCTTTTTTTTCTTTTTTTCTTTCTTTGAGCCTTAAAATATATGGCGGGGGGGGGGGGGGTAAATAGTTCTGTTCTCTTTCATCCCTAAGAAGCCAATGTCACTGAGGAGGATGACTATGAAGACAGTTAATGTAACTGAAAGACATAGGGTGGTAGTGACCGTAGCAGACTAAAGAGCCTATGCCCAGATGCCCCACTGAGAAGAAATGGTACCTATTTAGCACCAGCTGATTGTTGCCATGTGGAAATTCAGGCCCAAGTTTACTAGACCTCCCCGTATTTTCAAGAGAAGCCATAAATCCAAATTTTTAATGAAGTATCTCACTTTTCAAAGGCTGGCTACATTTTTATTACACTCTGTATACCAAAACAGAATATATCTGCCATCCAGAGTTGGCCTGTGGATCATCAGTTTGGACTCATGACATACTTAAAGATAAAAGTCCAGTTGTAAGGCATTTAAAGGCTCATGGCAATGTGCTTGTCACACTAAGGACAAGACAGTCAGGACAACCATGTCCTGATCGGGTCCTTGTGCAAACAGCAGCCAAGGCCAGACTTGAGGAGATGACCCAAAGTCATTTCTTCAGTGCAGATGTAAAGTAAGTGTTCCTGGGATATGTATTCCATATATTAATTGGGGCTCATGCCATTTTAAACATGTGAATGTTTCTGTTATAGTCACTCTGTATAAACCATAGAACATTGCCTTTTGGAAATCATAAACTTTTATCAAAAGAAAACCAGTAACAAGTGGATTCTGAATTATTTAACTATAGTAATTGTTCTTAATAAGTTGAGATTGAACTTAGGAAACACAGAAGTACAGACATGGGTTTCAAAGAAATAATAACAGATAAAACCATAAGATTTCAAGGAGTCGAATATATCCATTTACTTATTCAACAAAATATTTACTGTGCTACAAGGTATACATGCATATGTTCTTGCATCTTTATGACAACCTCCTGTCTTGGTTTGGGTTCCAGAAGAAGCAGAACCCGAGGCAAAAAATTTGAGTGTTTGTGTTTAGCAAAAAGGTGATTTTAAGCAACACTGGTGGGGGTGGAGAAATGAGACAGAGAGAAAGTAAGTCAGAAAAGGGTGTGCTGTCACACGCAGTCACCACCATGGGGAATTGGATTTCATTACCACCATGAAGCTCCGGGATACTATGTAGATAAGGTGTTTCAGTTACCCATTCAAAGAGTGAAGGAGCTGGGATATTTGTACAATTAGTCCCTTTACTCGTTGGTTGAAAGCCGTTCACAAGGAACATTAACTCCTTGGCATTTCAAGCTGCCGTTCTAGCAAGCTGAATAGTCTTTGGCAAGAGAGAGCCCCCAGGAAAAGAAATGCAGGTGCTGGCAATGAAAAGTTAGGCCAACACGCACAGAAATGAGCCACAGAGATATGGGTGGAACACAATGAGTGTCTGCTACAGCCCAAAGGTCCATCCTACCCCTATCCCCACTTCACAAATGAAGAGACATGTGGAGTTCACTCTTCTAGTAGAAAAGTACTCCTCCCTTGCAAGCTTGCCTTGCCAGTCAGGAGCAAGCAGACAAGACTCCCTGGAGAAACAGGGACGTGGAGGGTACAACTAAGTTGTGAGCTGCAATGACAGCCATAGAAGAAGGTACTGGTAGTCTACACCTTGGTCCCCAAGTTTAAGCATCAACAAACATCAGCAGGCACCAGCAAGCAGGGCTCCGATGCCATGATGTGTATGATCTTTAGGCATCATCAGTGATGATGGGAAACATCACAGCGAGTGGAGACAGGAAAGGAGGAAAATGACAAATACTGTCATAAAACAGCCATTGTGAAGGACCATTGAGCTACCCCAAGACCTTTGATACTGTTTCATGAAAAAGTGAAGGTGCGTATACTTACCTAGACTATTTATGACAATTTAGAGTGACCTAATTTTTATCCATAGGTGACAGAAATTAAACACCGAAGGTGCACTGGGCTTCCAGAAGTACTTTCTCTTTCTCCATTGAAGGTTGTACCAATTATTTAAGATGACATAGATCAATTACCAAACTATTAAATGTCAGTTAACATCTTTGGAAACTGAATACAAAATGAACCAACTAACACTGCCTTGTTATAGCCCCATTGTGTATAAGAATTAGGTTTAAATGCTTAATGAATGTATGAAAATATAATTACCAAGTTATTGCTCTTAGAGAGATGATTAATAATCATATCATTGACTTTTCCACTGTGCTCTTGAGTTGTTGAACTGGAATATTTCTGCCCTTTCAAGAAGGGGAAGAGACATGAGAGTGTTGCCTCTTTCTCTCTCTCTCTGCACACACTGAGGAAAGACCATGTGACCACATAGCGAGAAGGCAGCCATCTGCGAACTAGAAAGGGGGCCCTCAACAGAAACCAAACTTGCCAACACCTTGATATTGGACTTCCTAGCTCCAGAACTGTGAGAAACTAATGTCTATTGTTTAAGCCACCCCAGTCTACAGTATTTTGTTATATAGCCTAAGACACACTCCTACTAGACTCTAATCTGCTTGGGAATTGGATACTGCTCCTATTCATTCTTTATTTCTAGTACCTAACGGAGAGACTGGCACATAGTAGGTGCTTATGAATGAAGGAGAAAACCTACCTTTGTGGTTGAATACAATTTTTGCCTTTATTTTGGGATACGACATAGAACTGAATGATCATATTTGAAAACATCTAGGAGTTTGAATCTTGAGTCTACCACTTAATAACTGAGCAACCAGGATCAAGCCTCTTGACCTCTCTGAATATCAATGTTCTTAATTGCAAAATGATGGTTATCTTAGCTTGGCTTCCTTGAAGTAGGCTATGAGACAAGGACTCAGAAGCAGATGATTCTGCAGAGGGTGAGAAAGTGAGATCGAGAAGAGAGAAAAGCCAACCGAGCATGTGTTCATGAGCAGGTTACTGCCGTGGGCCACTAGCACTCAATCCCACAAAGAAGCTCTGAAAAAATGGTGTAAAATGTGCCCCCAGAAACTTCACATATGTCAGAAGCTTAGACAAATTATCTGCTCGTTCCACTCTCTCACTGGTTCCAAACTACACACCCCCGCCCACTCTGGGATCTTTACTTCTACTTTCAGGCTTTTCTATGTGCAGTAGGGCAAGTCTCCATGATGCCAGATAAAGCCCTTGGGCACAGGAGGTAGGGAGCCGTTGTGCTGATAGGAATTACAGCCACAGGTGAATTCAGGTGAGCCAAGGGGAGGTAGGATGGGGCGTTACCAGTGTCTGCTACAAGAACCACCTCACAGAGAGGCTGGAAGCATTAAATGAGAAAATGTATACCGAGCACCAACCACAGTGCATCATCCATGAAAAATCACCTACAAATTTTTGTGGTGGTGGTTGCAGCAGTTGTTCTTGTTAAATACGGTGGTGAAAATTGCAACTCGTAAAGAGAATGCTTGAATTTACAAGTCAATTCCACAATGCTGCTGCCTGTTCTGAATCAAGGTCTTCTGCAGGTCCATGAATTATATAGCAGTGAAGAAAATATGATCACTGCTCCCACGGAGCTCACATTCTAGGAGACAGCCAGACTGCAACGTAAATGTTGATTCCCCGATCTGTCTGCCTTCATCTCTTTGGGTGGGCTTGCTCTTTCTTTATGGTATCAAGGAAAAAGAAAATCATCAATGCACACACATTTTATTACTAACTAAACTAAAATACCAAATACATCATCACTTCTACAAAACCTTGTGTCACATACATACATGCCTTATATGCAATGACCACATGCCTTAGACTGTAAATATAGTTATTCTAATGTGATTATTTTTCTTCCTAACCACTATGGCCCATCAACAGTATCTTAGTTTATGTTTTCTAAGAAGCAGATACTGAGAAGATTCAAAGGCAAGGAGTTTATTTGGGAGGTGATCTCAGAAAACTATAAGCAAGTGGGAAAGTGAGGCAGGGGTAAAAAGACAATGCTGGGTGTATTATCAACCTGTTTCATGGTGGACAACTGGATCTTAATCATACTAGGGAACTCTGTGCATCAATGTAGAACACATACCTTACAATAGTCCCACCTGGAGGATGAGGGATCCCAAGTATTTAATAATACCAGCTTCCGTTAGGCACCAGTTGAGGAGGGCTCCCAGAGGGGGTTAATTCTCTGGCTCTTCTGGGCTGCTGAGCTTTGTCAACAGATCAGGTGCTGGTGGCAAGAGGAAGCCTCGGCCAGTTGGAAGTGAAAACAGAGGAAGCTTAAATAAGAGCTCTTGAGTAGTCATATGTCAGAGCCACGGAGAGGCGATTTACTGCCCAACGTAAACTATATCAGGCCAGAGACTGGGTCTGTCTCCTTCATCATACATCCCCAATTTCTAATACATTCCCTGGCACATAGTAGGCATTCAATGAATACTTTTGGATGGATGGATGGATGGATGGATGGGTGGATGGCAAGCAGGTAGGCAGGCAGGCATTTGCACTGAACCTTAAAGGATGAGTAGGAATTCACCAGGCACTCCAGGATAAAGAAACATCATAGTCAAAAGTACAGAGTTATGTAAAAACATGCCTCCATGTTAGGGAAGCTCTCAGGGCAACCCATTACTTTAAAATGTACAGCTGCTCAGAAAGTGTTTCCTTCTACAGAGACATCATATGCCTCCCTGTAAATTCCACTCTCTCCTCCTACTTTTGCCATTTGAAGCAGCAGCAGCAACAACAACAAAAACTAACTTCTCCTTCATATCACAGTCCCTCGGATACTTGATGACATGTCCCCTTTCCCCAAACTTAAAAATCTCTAGTTTCTGGTCAATGCCCCAGGAAGAAGATTTTCATCCAGGTATTGTTTTTGACCACATGACATTAGATTTTAGGTCCTCAGATTAAGAGTGTAGGATACAGCACTGTGTTACTTAAGTGTCCTCCAAATGTGGGTTCCAATTTTGACACTTCCAGTTGTATTATCTGGGGTAAGTAACTTATCTTCCCTGAACCACACTCTTCATCTGTAGAGTGGAGGTCATAACACTTATCTCACTGGAAGCTCTAGTGGGCATTTCATCAAGTTCATTCTCTTCCACTGAACTTACTGACCTTTTCTCCACTACGTTCCTACTAAGCCACATCTCTCTGACATACCTCCCTCCCCCGCAGGACTTGTGAGCTTACAGTGTAGAACAAGGATGAGACCAGATAAAGACCCATGTCACGCAGGCCACTGCACAGAGAATTTAGTCCATAAGAGGCTGCCCTGGTCCTCCCTCCCTCCTCTCCAGCAGCTCACAGTTAAGCAGCCATTCTTGCTCTACAAAAGTAGAAATAAGTACTGCTCACTTGTTCACCTGCTGAGCAAAGGGCCTGATTATCCAAGAAAGGGAAGTGTCACCTACAGGAATCAATACAGATGAGGCTTTGAAAAGGTTGGCTGGCTGCACAGGATTAGGTATTGATCTCGCTTGTTTTCCTAGTTATTGCTCTGTTCACCACCTATGGAGGCCACTTCTAATCTCCTAATACCAAACAAGACAAGAGAGCTCAGCCCAGAGCAGACTGGGTAGATGATGATTGCGGAACATGAAGGAAATCCCAGTACCCCTATCTAGAAAACCATGAACATAGGGGAAGAGATCCCTCTAACACCGTATGACAAGTTGGGATTGACTGGAGGGTTAAAACAGAACTGGGCACACAGTTGGTGTGAAACCCAATCTTCAACTGCCCCATGGAACTCTGAGATGTCCAGAAAAAAAATCAGGAAGATAGTAGGAGGGATCTACATAAATGTCTGTTGGTCCTCTGGGAAAACCTATTGGTGGAAAGTTAGCATAATTGTTTTGCCTATCAAATTGGAAAAGGTTTTTTAATGATAACATTGAGTGATAGCAAGTGTTCAAGGAAATGAAAGGAGTAACTTTTCTGGAGGGCAGTTTGACAATACATTTCAAATGCTGTAAAAGTCATCATACACTTTGAATCAGTAATTCCACTTCCAGGAATTGAGCTGGAAAATGTAATTAAGAATGTGTACAAGCCTTTGCTCCAAGTTAAAAAGGCACATGCCCCTTCTTGGAATACAGACTGGGATGGAGAAGGAAGGCTGGTTATGAAGCCCAGGATGGAGTAGGAACTACAGTGAGCAGTTCCAAGATGTTATGTAATAGAGGGTCCAGATCTGATGCAGAGAAAACTCTATCCAGGAGATCCTTGACTAGTTGATAACCATGCGGGCATCACTGTGTTAGGAATATGGAGAGGACCGCATCCTTGCCTTAGAAATGTTCACTTTATAAAAGGGTGCATGGGCAATGAAATGGAAAAGTACACAATCTTTTAGTAGCAACTGGAAAATCAAGGTGGGTGGATACATGGAACTAGAGGGTTAATTCTACATAACGGATTAGTAAGGCTCCATCAGGGTATGACTCATGACCTGAGTCTTGAAAGTGAGTAACATTCAGCAAAGGAGACAAGTAGGGGAAGAACATTCTACGGTATAAGAAAACATTCATGAAGTGCATGTGTACAGAGAAGAGAAGGTCACTTGGAGAAGAAACAAGGTAAGATGTCAAGGGCCCCTAAGACCTACAGTGAGGAACATGGGTCACAGTGACCCAAGTTATGATTCCAATGTGAGGAGACATGAAAGCTGAAACAGTGGCTCATGTTTTTCTTTAAAAACAAAGTCAAGTGCCTTGAACTTTTGACCCAGGTCTTCTCTCTGTCTCCTCATGACATTCCTTCAAAAATAAAATTTATTACGTGGATGGAACTGGAGAGTGTTATGCTAAGTGAAATAAGTCACACAGAGAAAGACAGATACCGTATGTTTTCACTCTTATGTGGATCCTGAGAAACTTAACAGAAGACCATGGGGTAGGGGAAGGAAAAAAAGAAAAGAGAGGGAGGGAGCCAAACCATAAGAGACTCTTAAAAACTGAGAATAAACTGAGGGTTGAAATGGGTATTGAGGAGGGCACCTGTTGGGATGAGCACTGGGTGTTGTATGGAAACCAATTTGACAATAAATTTCATATTAAAAAACTCCTTTGTGGAAGCAACAGAAACTTCTCAAAAAATAAAAATTAAAAAAAAATTTATTTGAAGGTTCAAACTCTGAAAAATACTTGTGGAATATCTCTTACTTCCAGAACCATTTGAGACTGCTTTGGGTAGAAAATCTAACTCTCACCAATCTACTTTCATTTTACCATCCTTGCAGGGAGGGGCCCCATTCATCTTTGCAGCCAATATTCTATGAGACATAATCACTGAAAGCCCATTTATTCCACTATTGGTAAGCCAACGTCATACAGAAATCTGGTTAAAGAACATATGAATGGGGCACCTGGGTAGCTCAGTCGATTAAGTATCTGACTTCAGCTCAGGTCATGATTTCGAGGTTCATGGGTTCAAGCCCATGTCAGGCTCTGTGCTGACAGTTCAGAGCCTCAAGCCTGCTTTGGAATCTGTGTCTCCCTCTCTCTCTGCCTCTCTCTCAAAAATAAACATTAAAAAAAATTTTTTTAAAGAACACATAATTGTGGATCTCACTGCCTTTTTCTTCTGTAGACAGAAACTGGTCATGGGCTACATAAAATCAGTATTTATCTCTGGTTACTTAAGCTCATGTAGAATCAGTCCCTAATACCATGTGGGAGTCAGGGTCAATAGAAAGAGTCTTGACAGCTAAGATTATAATTTTCAGTGGGGAACAAAACAAGAAGTGTTCTAGCCATCTTTTTCTTTAACTTGTATTTGAGTAATTCAAATATGCCTTTGGGTAAGATAGACACATATCTACCAGCTACAGAGGGCAAAAGAAAGATAAACATCCACTTATAAATTGATAACATGGTTTTGTTGTCACACACTAAAAAAGTATTTATTGTAAAAACTGTCCCTGCTATGAAATCACTGACAGAAGAAATAACTTAAGATTATTCCCAAACCAAAGCCACTCTTCTGGTAGCTGCCTCCCAATATTACCTACTAATAGCCATAATCATTAAAGCAAATGACAATTATTTCTCACCCTATGTCCATGTCCTTTTTCAATCTGACTTTCAAGCTCATCAAGAAGTAGAGTCCAGGGGCACCTGAGTGGCTCAGTTGGTTAAGCATCCGACTCTTGATTTCAGCTCAGGTCATGACCTCATGGTTTGTGAGATGGAGCCCCACTTCGGGACTCTGCACTGACACCATGGAGCCTACTTGGGAGTCTCTCTCTCCCTCTTTGCCTCTCCCCCACTCGCACGTGTGCACACTCTCTCCCTCTCTCTCAAAACAAATAAACATTTTAAAAAAAGAAGTAGAACCCATTCTGGGGTGCCTGAATGGCTCAGTTGGTTGAGCATCTGACTCTTGATTTTGGCTCAGGTCATGATCCCAGTGTCATGGGATTGAGCCCCACATCAGGCTCCATACTGGGCATGGAGCCTTCTTAAGATTCTCTCTCACGCGCGCGCGCTCTCTCTCTCTCTCTCTCTCTCTCTCTCTCTCTCTGCCTTTCTCCCCTACTCTCTCTCTAAAAGAAGGAGGAGGGGGGAAGAAGGAGGAGAGGAGGAGGAGGAGGAGAGGAGGAGGAGGAGGAGGAGGAGGAGAGGAGGAGGAGGAGGAGGAGGAGGAGGAGGAGGAGGGGAGGAGGAGGAGGAGGAGGAGGAGGAGGAGGAGGAGAGGAGGAGGAGAGGAGGAGGAGGAGGAGGAGGAGGAGGAGGAGGAGGAGGGGGAGTCATCCATTTTTTTACTCTTTGAATCTCTATCAGCTTTGTAACTTGCATGATTGAAAGAATGTGGGAGAAAAACTCAGGGGTCAACAAAGTCTAAGTGGAAACCTCGATGTCAACCCCACCTACTATTAATAAGGCAGCATGCCCCTTCCCCTTGATGGTATCAGAGAAATTCAGCTAAAACAGAGTTCAATAAGATCCAGTGTCTTATAATAACCAAAATGTCCCAGTTTTAATACAAAATAACATTATACCAAGAACCAGGACTCTAACTGAATGAAAAAAAGATAATTGGTAGATGTCAATGATGAGATGAGAAAGCTATCCAATAAGAACTTCATTTTTTATTTTTTTTAATGTTTACTGATTTTTTTTTTTAGAGAGACTGAGCATGAGCAGGGGAGGGGTAGAGAGAGAGGGAGACAAACTTGAAGCAGGCTCCAGGCTCCAAGCTATCAGCACAGAGCCCAATGCAGGGCTCAAAATGACAAACCATGAGAACATGGCCTGAGCCGAAGTTGGACACTTAACTGACTGATCCACCCAGGTGCCCTAATCCACTAAGAATTTTAAAGCAACCACCTATGAGCAATTATGAAAAGATATGAAACAAGTGGAAAAATAGAAGCCTCAGCAAAAAATAAAAGAAATAAGGATGAACCAAATGGAGGATTTAGAACTGAAAAATAACTGAAATTTTAAAACCTCATCAGATGGTCTCAATCACAGAATAAAATAAAAAGAATCAGTGAACTGAAAAACATAAAAGCAGAAATTACCCAATCTGGACAACAGAGAGACAAATAATCTGGGGAAAAAAATGGAGGCTCCGAGACTTTGGGGGGCTTTAACACAAGATCTAACATTTGTGTTCATTGAGTCCAGGAAGGAGAGGGGAAAGAGCAGGGCTGAAAAAAGTACTAAAGAAATAAAAGTTGTAAATTTTCCAAATAACGGCAAAAGAGCTAAACCTGCAGTTTCAAGAAGTTGAGCAAATCCCAAACCACTTGAATGATGGCAGATTTCTCATTAGAAACAATGGAAGCCGGAAGGAAGTGGCATGTTTTTCAAGCACTGAAAGACTTTTATCCAGTGAAAACATACTTCAAGAATGAAGGAGAAATCAAGACTTCTCTGATGAAGGAAAACTAAGAATTTCTCACCAGCAGACCTACCCAAAAAGAACAGCTAAGGGAAGTTTTAGAAATAGAAGTGAAATGATAGAGGCACCTGGGTGGCTCAGTCGGTTAAGCATCCGACTTTGGCTCAGTTCATGATCTCATGGTTTGTGAGTTCAAGCCCTGCATCAGGCTAAGTGCTGACAGCTCGGAGCCTGGAGCCTGCTTCAGATTCTGTGTCTTCCTCTCTGTATGCCCTTCCCCCTGCTCACGCTCGCTCACTCTCTCTCTCAAAAATAAACAAACATTAAAAAACGAAAAGAAATGAAATGATAAAAGAGGGAATCTTGGAACATCGGTAAGGAAGAACATAGGTAATTATGACAAACTTTCTCCTCTTGAGTTTTCTAATCATGTTTGATGGTTGAAGGAAAAATTATAACAAAATGTGTAACAGGACTTGTATGATAAAAACTACAAACCCCTGGTGAAGGAAATCAAAGAAGATCTAAATAAATGGAAAAACATCATATTGGGTTGGAAGACTCAACACTGTAAAACTAAATGCTCAATTTGATATACAGGTTAATGCAATTACTATCAAAAATCCCATCAAGACTTTGCATTACACATACATATATACATGTACATGTAGACATATACAAGACTTTGTATACATACATATGTATACAATTCCAAAATTTATATTAAAATACAAAGGTATAATAACTAAAAACATTTTCTTGAAAAAGACTAAAGTGGGATGAATTCAGGTACCCAATTTCAAGACATATTATACAGTTACAGTCATCAGTACAGTGGAGAATTGGCAGAGGGGTAGACAAAACAGATCAAATACTAGAAGAACCCCAAAAGAGACCCACATAAATATGCCCAACTTATTTTTGACAAAGTGCAAAATCAATTCAATGGAAACATAATTTTCAACAAATTATTCTGGAGCAACTGAGCATCCATAGGCAAAAGAGAAATCTTGACCTAATTCTCACAACTTAGATGAAAATGAACTTAAAATGGAGAACAGCCTATGTAATATAAAACTATCAAAGAAAATCTTCAGGATCCACAGGTAGGCAGGGTTCTTAGACTTGACATCAAAAGCACGATCCATAAAAAGAAATATTGATAGACTGGACTTCATCGAAATTAAAACCTTCTGCTCTGTGAAAGACCAAGTAAAGAGGATGAAAACACAAACTATAAAATATTTGAAAACCACATATCAACGGGAGGACTAGTATCTAGAATATATATAAAGAATTCTTTCAAAATCAACAGTAACAAAAAGGCAATACCATTAGAAAATGGGCAGAGGACATGAAAAGACATTTCTCTTAGAGAATATATAGATGATTATAAGCCCATAAAAGATGTTTAACATTATCAGCCATTAGAAAAACACAAATTAAAATTGTAACATCACTGCACATCCACTGGAATGGCTCAATTTTTTTAAGGGACACCACCAAATTCTGGGAAGGATGTAAAGAAACAAGATCTTTCATACACTGCTGGTGGGAATGTAAAATGATCCGGCCACTTTGGAAAACAATATGGCAGTTTCTCTTAAAAAAAAAAAAAAATCTAAACACGAAAGTGCCATACAACTCAGAAATTATGCTCCTGGGCATTTATCCAAGAGAAACGAAAACTTACATTCACACAAACATCTACATACAAATGTTTATAGAGGTTTTACTCATTAACAGCCGAAAATTGGAAGCAACCCAAGTGTCTTTCCATGGGCCAATAGTTCCATGAACCGGGGTCTCTCCATACCACGGAATAGTACTCAACAATAATGGAGAACTACTCATTCAGGCAACAACCCGGCTGAATCACCGGAGACTTATGCTGAGCAAGAAAAGTCAATCCCAGAGAGATACAAAATTTACTATCTCATTTGTATAACATTCTTTTTTTTTTTTTTTTTTTTTTTAATTTTTTTTTTTTTCAACGTTTTTTATTTATTTTTGGGACAGAGAGAGACAGAGCATGAACGGGGGAGGGGCAGAGAGAGAGGGAGACACAGAATCGGAAACAGGCTCCAGGCTCCGAGCCATCAGCCCAGAGCCTGACGCGGGGCTCGAACTCACGGGACCGCGAGATCGTGACCTGGCTGAAGTCGGACGCTTAACCGACTGCGCCACCCAGGCGCCCCTATATAACATTCTTAAAGTGACAAAATGGTAGAAATCAAGAACAGATTCGTGGTTGTCAGGGGTCGAGGAGGGGATGAAGAAAGGAGGGAAGTGGATGTGGTTATAAAACGGATGGTCTTGCTGGGGATGGACACGTTCTACATCTTGACTAGATCAGTGTCAGTATCCTGGTTGTGGTGTTCCACAGTTTCATAAACTATCACCACCAGAGGAAACTGGGTAAAGGGTACACAGGATTTCTCCGTACTATTTCTTACAACTGCATGCAAATCTACAATGGTCTCAAAACAAACATTTTAATTTAAAAAGCAAATAAAAGGATGTTGCCAAAATCTTAAGAAAGCTTCAGAGTTCCTTTTTTTTGGAACCTTACTCAGACACTGTGTGAACACCCTAGGTTAGCCTGCTGGTAGATGAGAGACCCCATGAAACAAGACAGGCCATGCCAACTGAAGCCATTCTACCTCAGCCAGCTCCCTGCCAACCGAGGAGTCCACCACACACACAGGACGGAGCCCAGCAGAGACCAGAAGAAATGCCCAACTGCGCCCTACACACCTGCACATTGCGAGCTAAGTAAATAGTGGTTGATCTGAGACACTAAAATATGGGGTGGTTTGTCACACAGCAAAATCAAACTGATGAAAGTCAACATATTTACATATTTTGAAACCAGTTTATCTTAGAAGCTTCCCTACAAAGTTATTGTGTTTAAAGTTAGATGTTTTGAAATATCTAATGTTTGATTTGGACATTTAGTAAGCCCCATTTGTAAATCACCTAGGCCAAAATGCCTACCAAGCTAGACCCTCCAAGTGGAGGACTGAATCTACATTTTTAGTGCACACTCCCCACCACCAGCACCACCACTAAGTGCTTCTGACAGTCCCTTAAGTGCATGAGCTATAGCCCCACCCAGGGGACTTAATGTCCCCAACAGCCCTTAACCTGACTGTGGGTTTGAAAACTCAGGAGCTTCCCAGAGGAAACCTAAAACTGGCCCCTAGAAGCAGAGAGCAGGGAGAGACAGAGAGGCCACTCCAGACATGGAGGTGGCAGGTTCAAAATAGGAGGCTTGTCTTGGGCAGCCTTAAGGCCAGCTCTGCCTTCCAGGATGTTAATAGTTTATAGAAAGGCCTTAACGGGGCTCAATCACGTATGCCATCCAACATAATGGGGCTCAACAACACATTGTCCCCTCAAGGCCACATCCTTGAAAACAGCTCCCACTGTGGGAAAGGTTGAGTGGAACATATATTCCAAGAATGGAGAGGGGACAAAGCCTCCGATCACCTGGGTCCAGCTCTGGCCTCCCACTCTCCAACCCCCCCCCGTCCACCCAGTGCTCACAACTTCTCGATGACCTCCAACATCAGTAGGTATTGAGAGAAGACCCTGGCTCCCCTGTTCCTTGGGTAGGGAAACAATGAGGCATGTTCTATGCCACTCCCCAGAGTTCTCATAATGCTAACCTTCTCAACCATGCATCTTTCACTGCCTTCCTTCCCCTGACTCACTCCCCCTCCCCTACTGGTGCTTCCTAGAGTCACCCCCTAAAAACACCACCTGCCCTGGAATCCTTGTCTACGGGTCTTCTCCTGGGAGGCAAAACAGACAAAAAGCCAAAGACATCCCTCAAAACAGACAAAAGCTAGAGACATTGAGATGATAAATATTGGTTAGATTTTAAATTTTTTTATGTTTTACTTTATATTTGAGAGAGAGAGAAACGGAGCACAAGCAGGGAAGGGGCAGAGAGATGGAGATAGAATCCAAAGCAGGCTCCAGTTTCCGAGCTGTCACCACAGAGCCAGACGTGGGGCTCAAACTCATGAACCACGAGATCATGACCTGAGCCAAAGTCGGACGCTTAACTGACTGAGACACCCAGGCCCCCGTTTATGGGTTGGATTTTAAAATGCTATATGTGTAAGTAATAATTATTGCATTCCTAGTAGGGATCAAGTTCTATGCTGGCCCAGAAAGTGCACAGGGCAGGAAAGCAGGATAGGATGAGACCCAGCTGCAGAAACATGTGAGATACGGTCCCCTCCTTGGATAGAGCTGAGAGTTTAGTTGGGGGCAGGGAAGCTGGCCCATGGTTACACAGTGAGATAGAGACAGGAACATGGAAATAAGAGAGGCATCAGGCCAGGCTTGGGTCTCCAGGTTAGGCATCTAGATACACAGCTGGGGTGGGGCCACCACTAACCAGGGTTTCCTAAAGTGGAGAGTCACCAAGCCTCCTAGGTCTGAAGGTGGCGAAGTTTATAAGGTATTTTCACCTCCTCAACAGCTTTATAGGCAAACAGGAATAGTACCATCATCATTCATGCCATTTTTCACAGAAGGGAAGTGGGGCACAGAGAGGTCAGAATTTGTACAAGTAATTCAAGTCCTTCTGTTGGTCTGTGTTGCCAGAGGCTTACTCGAGGGTGGAAGTCAGCCAGGACCCCATTCTGCTAGAAGTGCCCTTGGCTAAGTGGAACTGATGATTTCAGCTAAGGGAATACCAAGATATTGTTCTGAACCCCGGGGGGAGGAGTGTTTCCAGAAGGAAGAGTTCTTAGGGGCTCGGTTCTGATCCCAGCTAAGAAGGGGGACCCAGTCCCCACCTGAGGAAGGGGGAATTTTCCCATCCTATTTCTTAACCTCACCTACCAAAACCCAGGTTTTCTGCCTCCATACCCATTCCCCTGTCTGGCTTGGCCCCTCTACTCCCAGGGGACACTTCCTTACTCCAGAGAGCCACAGGGAGAGAACTCTGGTTCCCATAGCAACATGGCCAGGTTCACAAGGCAACAAGGTCTTGCCTTTGCAGTCAGCTCCATTATAACTGTCAGTGGCCAAGGCAATTTTAGGTCAGCCTACGAGGTTAATTTGCAGCTTTCTCAACACAGAAGCCCCCAGCATGGAAGAAAAGGTAAGTCATCAGCCCAAACCACATGGGTAATCCAGGATGAAATCCAGTGATCCTGAGTTTCCCCACTCAAACCTTGAGGAAGCCCGCCCAGTTAGATTGTGCATGGTCTGCTACTCAGCCCATGATCTCTGAAAATGTCATGGGCGGCATGCGAGGGTGCATAGAGACTTCCAGTATGGGCCAGCACATGCTGATACACACTACATCAGGGCTGGTGCTCACCTCTCTCTCAGCCCCACCCCCGGGTCAAGGGTCGAGGGCTAAACAGGAAGGAAAGACATAAGCAGCAGCTCCAAGGAGCTCCAAGCTGCAGCTCCACATGGGTGTGTGGCTGTCAAGAAACACTGTGTTCCTTGTATTCACCACTTCAGAGGGAGTTTTGATAACCTCTTTGGGACCTGCCAGAGCCTCGTCCTGCTGGGCAATGATGGTCTGCCCAATTGGAAGGCTCTGCCCCAGCCCGAGCCCTCTCACGCTTCCTCAATGGTCTCCCTAATAATGAACCAGCACTGTGGACGGACAACAAGGGCCTCTTCATTGCCTGAGGCTCAGTTAGGAGACCCTTCATCACGGGCGCTGCGTGGAGCCCTAGCGACACCTGCTCCACTGCTCCACAGCTGAAGCCTATGATGCCGGCAGGCGTGATGTTGAGGAGGAAAGCCTGGTGCAGATCCTCACTGTGTTCAGGTGATTGCATGCTCACGTGTACCAAGGGTGTGAACAGGTCATTTACTGCCAGCCGGGAATAGTTAGGGTAAGCCTTCCAGCGTAAGTTTCAATCCATTGCATTTGAACAACATATTAAAAGGCCTACTATGGGAGTGCCTGGGTGGCTCAGTAGGTTAAGCGTCCAACTTCGGCTCAGGTCATGATCTCGCGGTCCATGAGTTCGAGCCCCGCGTCGGGCTCTGTGCTGACTGCTCAGAGCCTGGAGCCTGTTTCAGATTCTGTGTCTCCCTCTCTCTCTGACCCTCCCCCGTTCATGCTCTGTCTCTGTCTCAAAAATAAATAAACGTTAAAAAAATTTTAAAAAAAGGTCTACCATGAAGACAGCACATTGCAACATCCTTATTAGAACAAGTGGACCGAAGGAGAATAACAAGTGCTACCAGTTAACGTGTGCTCAGGGCCAAGCCCTGCACTGAGCACCCGACACGTACTATGCTCTCCACGCCTCACTACAACCTGATGAAGTAGGGCTGGGTTTTTTTTGTTTTGTTTTGTTTTTACAGAAAAGGAAACAAAGTTCAGCAAAGTGAAGTTACTCACCCAAGGTCACACAGCCAGGAAGCAGGGCTGCTGGAATTTGAACCGAGAATTGACTCCAGATCCCACGTTAATACTCTTCCACTGAATCTGGAAGAGCAAATAAAAAGGCAGTTCAAGACAACAGTCCGTGTGCAACCACCCAACACAGGGGAGTCATCAGCTTAAGGAGTCAGGAGGGGAAAAGGTAGCAAGTTTGCAAGGAAAAGTGACAGGGGCCACCCTCAAACCTGTCTCACGGAGGCAAAGAGTCTCTCATCAGAATGATACTGTGCACAGGAGAGTTCAGGATGGGGAGGGAGATAGGAATGCTGTCGTTTTACCTGTTAGATCTAAGCTGCACGTGGAATCTGAAACCCGCGGGAACAGGGAGAGCAGGGAGAGGCCAAGGAAAGAGGCCGATCCCCATCAGCAGGTGGCAGGTGGAATAAGCAACGGAGCTTGCACACGAGGCTTGTCTTGGGCTCCGGAGGACAGCAGATCTCAGTGCCCACCCGCCAGAACCTTAACAGTTTACACACTGGCCTTAACTGACAGGGTTAACCCCATGCCTCTGGCCTCAGCAACACCTTGCTCTCCCAGAGCTACAGCCTTGAAAATGACTTCCACTGCGGGAATGGTGGGCGGAGCTATATTCCAAGAACAGAGGAGGGGGAGGAGCCTCCAATTGCCCTGAGGTCAAATGGCAAGTCACTTCCCTTGATGACCTCCTCCTACACACCAGAGAAAGCTTCACATACCCACGACTGTTAACATGAGCAAAAAATGAACACCTAGTAGTAACAGCAATGGGGCCTGGAATCCGGGAGGGTGCTCTCTTAGCCTGCACGGACACGGAGAAATTGGGGTCTGGGCTCACCACACCTGAGGGGCTGTGGGCAGCTGTGGGGGGCTGTCCAGTAAGGCCTCAAGGAAATGGGGGAGGATGTGGTCCTGAGACTGACAAGTGTGCGGGGGGGCGGGGCTGGGTCAAGGCAAGGAGCTGGTCTGCATAATCGGGAGATTGCCTACCAGCTGGCCTGGCTGGGCCATTGTAAGGCATTTGTAAAAGACAAGGTTAGGTTGAGCACAAGAGGACCCAGGTTTCTCCTGTTGGAAAGGGAGGCACAACCGAGCAGGGGAGCCAGCAAGGAGTTAGATTGGAACTGGAGACACAGGGCCAGGGGATTCAGTTGTCAATGGACACAGATGACTGTATCACTAGGATTTAATCATGAAGAAGCCTCAAAGCCAAACTGAGAAACGTTCTAGAAAGTATCTGGTCCATACTTTTCAAAAATGCTAAAGTCACAGGATGGAAAAACTGAGGCACTATTCCAGATTGAAGAGCACTCAAGAGTTGTGGCAAGAAAGTGCAGTGTGGGATCCTGGAGGAATCCTGGAACAGAAAGCAAGGACCTGCTGATACAAGACATTTACTGAGGTAATCGGCAAGATATGAATGGCTCTGTAGATTGGATAGTATTCTTGTATCAGTGTTAATGTCCTCACTTATAGTCGTACTGAGGTTATGTAAAAGAGTGTCTTTGTTTGGGGAAAATATCTACTGAAGTATTTAGAGGAAATTAGCCATATCTGCAGCTTACTGTCAAATGGTTCAGAAAAAGCACAGGGAGACAGACACAGAAAAAATAATAAGACAAACATGGGAAAATGCCAATAAATGAAGAATTTGACTTACGAGTATACAGGAATACTTTGTTCGGTTTTTTCAAACTTTCTATAAATTTCGAATTATTTTACAAATTTTATTTTTTTAATTTTATTTTTTATTTTTTAAAATTTACATCCAAATTAGTTAGCATATAATGAAACAATGATTTCAGAAGTAGATCCCTTAATGCCCCTTACCCATTTAGCCCATCCCCCCTCCCACAACCCCTCCAGTAACCCTCAGTTTGTTCTCCATATTTATGAGTCTCTTCTGTTTTGTCCCCCTCCCTGTTTTTGTATTATTTTTGTTTCCCTTCCATTATGTTCATCTGTTTTGTCTCTTAAAGTCCTCATATGAGTGAAGTCACATGATTTTTGCCTTTCTCTGACTAATTTCACTCAGCATAATACCCTCCAGTTCCATCCACGTAGTTGTAAATGGCAAGATTTCATTCTTTTTGATTGCCGAGTAATACTCCATTGTGTGTGTGTGTGTGTGTGTGTGTGTGTGTGTGTGTGTGTGTGTATACCACATCTTCTTTATCCATTCATCCATCGATGGACATTTGGGCTCTTTCCATACTTCGGCTATTGTTGATAGTGCTGCTATAACATGGGGGTGCATGTGTCCCTTTGAAACAGCACACCTGTATCCCTTGGATAAATGCCTAGTAGTGCAATTGCTGGGTCGTAGGGTAGTTCTATTTTTAGTTTTTTGCGGAACCTCCATACTGTTTTCCAGAGTGGCTGCACCAGATTGCATTCCCACCAACAATGCAAAAGAGATCCTCTTTCTCCGCATCCTCGCCAACATCTGTTGTTGCCTGAGTTGTTAATATTAGCCATTCTGACAGGTGTAAGGTGGTATCTCATTGTGGTTTTGATTTGTATTTCCCTGATGGTGAGTGATGTGGAGCATTTTTTCATGTGTCGGTTGGCCATCTGGATGTCTTCCTTGGAGAAGTGTCTATTCATGTCTTTTGCCCATTTCTTCACTGGATTATTTTTGGGGGGGGGGGTGTTTAGTTTGATAAATTATTTATAGATTTTGGATACTAACCCTTTATCTGATATGTCATTTACAAATATCTTCTCCCATTCTGTTGGTTGCCTTTTAGTTTTGCTGCTTTTTCCTTTGCTGTGCAGAAGCTTTTTATTTTGATGAGGTCCCAGTAGTTCATTTTTGCTTTTGTTTCCCTTGCCTCCGGAGACGTGTTGAATAAGTTGCTGTGGCCAAGATCAAAGAGGTTTTTGCCTGCTCTCTCCTCGAGGATTTTGATGGCTTCCTGTCTTACTTTGAGGTCATTCAGCCATTTTGAGTTTATTTTTGTGTGTGGTGTAAGAAAGTGGTCCAGGTTCATTCTCCTGCATGTCACTGTCCAGTTTTCCCGGCACCACTTGCTGAAGAGACTGTCTTTATTCCACTGGATATTCTTTCCTGCTTTGTCAAAGATTAGTTGGCCATACGTTTGTGGGTCCATTTCTGGGTTCTGTATTCTGTTCCATTGATCTATGTGTCTGTCAGTGCCAGTACCATACTGCCTTGATGATTACAGCTTTGTAATACAGCTTCAAGTTGGGGACTGTGATGCCTCCAGTTTTGGTTTTCTTTTTCAGCATCCCTTTGGCTATTCTGGGTCTTTTCTGGTTGCATACAAATTTAGAATTGTTTGTTCTAGCTCTGTAAAGAATGCTGGTGTTACTTTGTTAGGGATTGCATTGAATATGTAGATTGCTTTGGGTAGTATTGACGTTTTAACAATATTTGTTCTTCCTATTCAGGAGCATGGAATCTTTTTCCATTTTTTCGTGTCTTCTTCAATTTCTTTCATAAGCTTTCTACAGTTTTCAGTGTATAGATTTTTCACCTCTTTGGTTAGAATTATTTCTAGGTATTTTATGGTCTTTAGTGCAACTATAAATGGGATCTATTCCTTGATTTCTCTTTCTGTCGCCTCATTGTTGGTGTATAGGAATGCAACCAATTTCTGTGCGTTGATTTTATACCCTGCAACTTTGTTGAATTCATGAATCAATTCTAGCAGTTTTTTGGTGGAAACTTTTGGGTTTTCCATATAAAGTATCATATCATCTGCAAAGAGTGAAAGTTTGACCTCCTCCTGGCCGATTTGGATGCCTTTTATTTCTTTGTGTTGTCTGATTGCAGAGGCTAAGACTTCCAATACTGTGTTGAATAACAGTAGTAAGAGTGGACATCCCTGTCTTGTTCCTGACCTTAGGGGAAAAGCTCTCAGTTTTTCCCCATTGAGGATGATATTAGCATTGGGTCATTCATATATGGCTTTTATGATCTCGAGGTATGCTCCTTCTATCCCTACTTTCTTGAGGGTTTTCATCAAGAAAGGATGCTGTATTTTGTCAAATGCTTTCTCTGCATCTATTGAGAGGATCATATGGTTCTTGTCCTTTCTTTTATTGATGTGATGCATCACGTTAATTGTTTTGCGGATATTGAACCAGCCCTGCATCCCAGGTATAAATCCCAGTTGGTCGTGGTGAATAATTTTTTTAATGTATTGTTGGATCCGGTTGGCTAATATCTTGTTGAGGATTTTTGCATCCATGTTCATCAGGGAAATTGGTCTATAGTTCTCCTTTTTAGTGGGGTCTTTGTCTGGTTTTGGAATCAAGGTAATGCTGGCTTCATAGAAAGAGTTTGGAAGTTTTCTTTCCATTTCTATTTTTTGGAACAGTTTCAAGAGAATAGGTGTTAACTCTTCCTTAAATGTTTGGTAGAATTCCCCTGGAAAGCCATCTGTCCCTGGACTCTTGTTTTTTGGCAGATTTTTGATTACTAATTCGATTTCCTTACTGGTGATGGGTCTGTTCAAATTTTCTATTTCTTCCTGTTTCAGTTTCAGTAGTGTATATGTTTCTAGGAATTTGCCCATTTCTTCCAGATTGCCCATTTTATTGGCATATAATTGCTCATAATATTCTCTTATTGTTTTTATTTCTGCTGTGTTGTGATCTCTTGAATTATTTTAAAAATTTTAAAAGAGATTCTATTTGTGGCTGAAATCAAAAACACAAGAAACAACATGTGTTGGCCAGGATGTGGAGAAAAAGGAACATTGTTTCCCTGTGGATGGGAATGCAAACTGGTGCAGCCACTGTGGAAGACAGTATGGAGGTTCCTCAAAAAAATTAAAAATAGAACTACCCTATGATCCAGTAATCACACTACTGGATATTTATCCAAGGAATATGAAAACACTAATTCGAAGGGATATATGCACCCCAATGTTTATAGCAGCATTATGTACAATAGCCAAATTATGGAAGCAGCCCAAGTATCCATCAACTGATGAATGGATAAAAAGATGTAGTAAATATATAAAATATTTATACACAACAAATTACATATAATTATATGTAATACAAAATACATACAATTATATATAATACAAAATATGTATAATTATATATAATACAAAATATATATACAAAATTATATACAATAAATACACTTTATATATACAATAGTATTCAGCCATAAAAACTAATGAAATCTTGCCATTTGCAACGACATTGATGGAGCTATAGAGTATGATGCTGAGCAAAATAAGCCCGTCAGAGAAAGACAAATACTATATGATTTAACTCGTGTGGAATTTAAGAAACAAAACAAATGAACAAAGGGGGGAAAAAAGACAAACCAAAAACCAGACTTTTAACTATAGAGAACAAACAGATGGTTACCAGAGAGGGGAGGGGCGGGCAGGGGAGGGGGGGGTGGTGAAACAGGTGAAGGGGATCAAGAGTACATTTATCATGAGGAACACTGAGTAATATATGAAATTGTTGAATCACTATATTATAAAACACAGTATGTTAACTACACTGGAATTAAAATAAAATTTGTTTTAAAAAGACATTCTAGGGGCACCTGGGTGGCTCAGTCAAGCATCTGGTTTCGGCTCAGGTCATGACCTCACAGTTCATGTGTTCGAGCCCCATGTCGGGCTCTGTGCTGACAGCTCAGAGCCTAGAGCCTGTTTCGGATTCTGTGTCTCCCTCGCTCTCTGCCCCTCCCCCGCTCATGCTCTGTCTCTCTCTCCCTCAGAAATAAAATAAACATTAAAAAAAATTTTTTTAATAAAAATACATTCTAGGGGTGCCTTTGTGGCTCAGTCAGTTAAGTCTCTGACTCTTGATTTCAGCTCAGGTCATGATCTCACGGTTGATGGGATGGAGCCCTCAGTTGGGCTCTGGGCGGACAGTGTGGAGCCTCCTTGGGACTCTCTCTCTCTCTCTGCCCCTCCCTCGCTCATGCCCTCTCTCTTTCTCTCTCAAAATAAATAAACATTAAAAAAAGACATTCTATTGTGCTCCATGACCTATTTGGCTGTTACTGTCGCTTCACCTACTCTCATTAATATGTAACTATTTTTTCCAGGAAGCTGTTAGAATGTATCATTAACATAAACCTTTATTGAGTGCCAACTGTGTGCCAGCCATTGTGCTAGCTTTATAGGACTGAAGAAGACTCAATGTGGTCTCTGCCCTCGGGGAACTCTCAGTAAGATATGGTAGGTAGTAAGAAAATTCTATGACTTTTAATCCCAATTATGGTTAATGCTGGGGGAAGCGTTTATTACAGGGTGATCTAATCTAATCTGGGGGTGTCATGGAAGGTCTCTTCAAAGAAATGGTGTTTAACAGTTCAAGAAAGTTATTCCAGGTAAAAGACAGATTACAGTCAAAATGGAAGTTCAATACGCTATCGTGTTCTTTTCAAGGTTTTGGACATCCCCTAGAGAAACTTTTATTTCCTTGTGAAAATGTTGAGAAACTAGTCAATGTGTATATGAGTCCGCCCAAGGATTGCCATTGATATTTGAATAATTTTAAACTTCTTGAAACTGCCCTTGCTACTTTATAACTTATTATTTACACTGCTACCAGGGGACGCTGTTGAAAACATTGATAAGACCATATCTCTTTCTGCTTCAAGCCCTCCATTACTTCCCATCTGTATCTATTATCTATTGCTGCAGAGATACTGCCTAGCAAACAACAAAACCACAGTAGCATGTAACCACAAATATGTGGGCTTCTGCTGGCTGGACTGGGCTCAGAGGCTCTGGGTTGGGCTCACTCTACATACCAGAGGGCCAGCTGCACATTGTTTGATCTAGGATGGCCTCAGCCCTGTTCCACAGTTCCATCCTCCAGCAGACTAGCCCAGGCAAGTTCTCACGACCAAGGCAGAGGAGCAAGAATAAGTAATTCCAACCATGCAAGTGTTTCTTGCGCCACCTCCACTTGAATCCTGTTTGCTAACGTGCCATTGGTCAAAGCAAGTAACATGGCCAAGCCCGGAATCAGATAGAAAGGCAGTGCTAAGTGACATGGCAACAATCATGGCCATAAGGAGGAGTGAAGAACTGGGCTCATTAACATGAACAGAATATCTCACATGGAATAAAATCCAAGTGCCTCACTACAGCCTACGTGATCTGGCCCTGTTGACCTTTCAAATGTCACCTTGCTTTACAGAGTGCTAATTTTCGGAGCTTAGTATAGGACCTGGCACATTAAGTGTGCAATAAATATTTCTTCCTTAAATGAATTAATGAATGAATGTAACATTGTCTTCTTCCTCTGATACATATGTGCTGCTTAATTGGGAGTTAATTTGTCTCTAAAAAATTCAATATGTTTTTTTTATTTCTTTTCAGCTTTAGCATATATCATAAATGCTTCTATTCCTCCTCCACAAAGTCTGGAAACCTAAAAAATGTTTAAGCCATTGTAACAGCAACAGATATCCTTATGAATTGGGCTTTATTTTAAGGTACTAATTGGATAGCTGCCCCATAAAGTTCCTGGAAAGATAATAGCATAGTGGTGTCTCCTTGCAGTAAATACTTCAGGATTAGAGAAGGAAGAAGACTCAGGCTGCAGACGAATCAGGAAAAGGAAGACGGAGTTTACCCAAACCACAGTTATTGCACTACCTCTGATAGAACGTCTGTTTTAGGAGCTGCTTCTCTCCTGGAATGTTCTGGGCCTATAGCATAAATCTGGAGACGCTTGCAGTTGAGCAGTTTGAGGAATCCTGTAGTCCAACGTGTTTCCTCTGGAAGCATGTTAAAGAGTTATTATGGATTGTGGAGTCCAAACTGTTACCTCCACATCTGTTTGTTCATTGTGTCCCCAGAACATAGCTCAGTGGGCTGGAAATCAGTTCTCTGTGGAATGAATGAATGATCCAGGTAAAATGAATTAAGATCACGAAAATGGAGAGAATATGAAAAATGGCAAGGGAAATGCCAGCACCCGGTAACTGGTTTGATATTGGGACAAAGGTAGGTAATAAAGAAGCCAAAGAAGGCCTTTGGGGTCTTGGCATCTGAGGACTCAGGAGCAAAATTTGCAGGATTCTTCAGGATTTAGAAATGGTGTAGCCAATTCTCTTCAGTGCTCTGACCGTAATCCCCAGATGCCCTTACCATTTTGCATGCCAACTCACTTCCAGTGGCCACACCTACATCTCTGTCAGAGGCCTGGCTTCAGGCTTTGCCATTGAGCCCATCTACCTGGTGTCTCAAAGTCAACATCCCCAAGATGGGTATTGTGGTATAACTATTCCAGCCGCCTCCCCCTTTGAGATAAATCTGAGGTATGGTTGTTTTTGTTTTTGTTTTGAGGTCTCTCAAAGTTTCCCCCAGGGGATTAATCTTCAGGTGCCCACTGTGGAAGCTGGATTAACAACCCATTCTTTATTTGCTGCCTTTCCTTCCTTAGATTACCTCCCTCCGCATCTATTCATATTCCTTACACCTCCCGATAAAGTACTTGTGCTCTAGTCCTTGGCTCAGAGTCTGCTCTGGGGGAACCCCATGCTAAGACAAATGGGCTGTGAGCAAAGCGATCCTAGAACAAGAACTATGCTCCAGCAAGATACATCTTGCAACCCACACCTAACTGGAGGAGGTCCCTGTGCACCCCGCCTACCTAACCCCATATTTCCCTTTCCCCCCCATCGTGGGCCTCAGCTCTGAGGATTCCAAAGCGCCCTAAATGTGCAGCTTTGCTATTTATTTCACAGGATGTAGAATCCATTTTTGCTTTATCTCTTTCCAGACAGTTGGTTTGCTTTAATGGACTTCTCTTCCACCTGTGCATAATTCTTCTCTAAATTAACTTCTCTTCTCAGCCCCACATAATACACACTGGGCTGTCAGCTCATTACTTTTACATCCTTCCTTCTTCTGTTTATGCAAAGGTTTAATTAACTATGAATTGCTGTGTAGGCAACAGGAAAAAGCCCACCCATCCTGCCATGTGGGGCTGTGGGGCTCAACCTTGATGAGGAATGAATCGACAGAGAGGTATCATGAGAAAAGGCCAGAAGGTGAGGCGAGAGCATAAAGATTTTAATCCTCTTGCCACCATTTTCAGGGATTCATTTATCCACTAAATATGAAGTTGCTGCTGTGTGCTTGGCATTGTCCCAGGTGTGAGGGTGAGTGAAGCAGAGAGACATGAGCCCTGCCCTCACAGAGTTTATCGTCTACCGGGAGAAAAAGGCAAATAGTGGCTTAGCTATCAATTGCCATATAATAAATTACCCATGACTTGCTTCAAATGACAATAAACACTCGTTATATCTCACATTTCAACTCCAATATCTCAAATGGGGTCACACGTGGGTCAGGACGTCAGGTCAGGAACCACTTGACTGGGCAGTTCTGGTGGAAGGTCCCCTGTGAGATTTCAGTTAAAATCACCTAGGCTGCAGACAGCTGATGGCTTGACTGGGTTGATAGATCCATTTCCAAGGTGGCTTGTTCATGTGGCTGGCAAGTTGGTGTTGGCTGTTAGTAGGAGGCCCCAGTCATTGTTCTTGGGGGCCTCTCCATGGGATGCTTAAGCATCGCTATGGCAAGGCAGCTGGCTTCCCTAAGAGGGCAAAGCTGTGCCCTTTATGACCTTGAAAGTCATACATCATTTCTGCTAGACTCTAGCGATCACACAAACCAGGAAGATTCAGTGTGGGAGGAGATACACAATGACATAAATACTGGGAGGTGAGGATCATTGGGTGCCATCTCAGAGACTGTCTACCATGATAAGTAAACAAGTAAAGACAAAAAATACACATTGTGATCAGTGATGTTAAAAGAGAGTAATACTGATAGTGACTGGCAGGGCACAGCAGGTTACACAGTGAAGGAAGGTCTCTTTCTAGCTGTGTAAATCAACAAAATTTCCCTAGGCTTTTTTATCCCTCAGTGAACTCATCAATAAAAGGGAAACAGTAATCATTCCTCGCTCCCAGGGTGCTGTGAAGCTTAAATGGGATCAGAAGTATAGAAGTTCAATTGCTATTCTGGTTTCTGCATGTGAGTGGCTACATCTCTGCTTCCAAAGGACCAATAACCCTAACTGGGATAGGTAGGTGGCCCCGGTGCTGCCAGTTTCTGAAGGGAAGTCATAAGAACATTTGGGCAGAGACCAGAGCTATGAGGACCCAGCTGGGCTGCACATCAGCAAAAGAGAGACTTGATTGTTCTCCAGCTTCCAGCTAAGACAACGCACTTGGCTAAAGAGTATTTGTCAAGCTCTGTGACCTGGGCAAGCATAGATGTTAACAGTGGTAATTTGTTCCTCGGGAGAAGGACATCTTACAAAATTTCAGCCCAGTTGGTGCTAGACAGAGCAAAAGAATTTTAGAATTCACAATTCTGGATGTGAAAGAGAGGCACAGCTGGATCTTGTCTTTTTTCCACCCTCTGTCCTGAGCAGGAAATGAGAGTCAGGACCCACTCCTGGAGCTTTATTTTGCCACCTGCTGGACATCTTCAAGTTTCTCTGTCCTCATGAGCAAAAGGAGATGGTTTGACCATCAGCAAAGATAAAAATATGACACACAATGCTGAGATGGTGCAAGAAATGGGCACTGTTCCACAAGACTGAAGGGAGTAAAAGTTGATTTGGACCCTGTGAGGTGGGGGGTGGGGGGGGTGCACTGACAATCATGGCAATCATTCATTTTTAAAGAAAATATCTTTGAAGGAGCAATGCATGCATAGAATTTACCTTAACAAAATAATTAAGGATGTGCACCAAGTCATACATATTTACATGGAAATATTTTTGTGAGACATTATTACATTGTAAAAAGAAATTTGCAAGATAATACATGCAATATGATCCTACTCTTTTGGAAAAAGACACAGGGTTTTGATCAACATAGTGGTGAAAGTTCATGTTTTCACAAGGGAAATTACAAAATATTTACAACTGAGAAGCGGTGAAAATACTGCATACCAATCTTACTGGGTAGAGCCAAAGCAGGACATCAAAGGAAATGTGAAGGCTTAATAAATTATCAAAGAAATGTGGTTTAGACTAGTAACTATACCTCAATATCTATTCTCCCTCTTTCCTATAATATAAACCTCTGGTTTCCAGGTTGGCACATGGCTACAGAATCTTCCCAAACATATTTCCCAGCCTCTCTTACAGTTAGAATGGCCAATGTTGAAGTTCTGGCCAATGGGCTATGGGAAAAAAAAGTAATATGTACAGTTTTCTGATGATGTCCTCAACCTGACTCCTTGATACTTTTCACCTTCCTGCTGACCAAAATATACATGTGGTAGCAGTAGGTTTGCTGTGACAGTAAATAATTTGTCTGGTTTTTGTCCAGGGTTTTCAGCACAGAGCTTCAAAAACCCTGGGAATGTCCTGAGTAATAGAGAGCATCTCTTTTATGCAAAAGAGATGCTCTAGGTAAGACCCTAGATAACTTCAGGATGGGGGTGGGGCACTGGTCACCAGAACGATAAAGCGTGTGATTAGTGGGCTGGGATTTTTAGCCACTTAACTTCTGGGGAGGGGAGGGGGATCTGGATATTGAGTTTAATCGTGTGGCCAATGATCCAATCAATCACACTTATGTCATCTAGACCCAATAAAAACCCTGGACGGAAAGCTCAGAGGAACTTCCAGACTGGTGTACACACTGATGTGCAGAGTGGGGGGTACACTCCAACTCCACAGGCAAAGGGCCTGGAAGTTCTGCATTCAGGATCCTCCCACTCCCTCCTGTGTTTATGCTTTAGGATAAAACTGTGATGGTAAGTATAGGACTTTCACTGAGTTCTGTGGATCATTACAGTGAATGATCACACCTGAGGGGTACTCTGGGACCCTCCTTGACTGATAGCCAATTAGTCAGAAACTCAGGTGGCCTGGGGACACTACCTGTAGTTTGAAGTAGAGGCAGTCTTGTGAAAGAAAGCCTTTTTTTTTTTTTTTTTTTTTTTTTTTTTTAATTTTAGAGAGAGCTGGAGAGGGAGAGAAAGAGAGAGAAAATTTCAAGCAGGCTCCATGCTCAGTGCAGAGCCCAACACGGGGCTCAATCCCATGACACTGGGATCGTGACCCGAGCCAAGATCAAGAGTCAGACGCTCAGCGAACTGAGCCACCTAGGTGCCCTAAAAGAATGAGCCCGTGAAGTTGTAAGATCTGATGCTAACTCTGGCTGGTTAGCCTCAGAATAGAACTGCAACATACCCAGCTGGAGTGGAAATAAGGTAGCATGACCAACTATACCAGTTTGCCCAGCATTGAGGAATTTCCCAGAACTTGGGATTGCAGTGCTAACACCAGGAAAGTCCCAGGAAAACCAGGACAGATCACGCTCTGTTGTGGTGCTTCTACAGTTGTGAGGACAATGGCAACACCCTAATGACTGGTGGAGAAAAAGACAGAAAGATCCTGAGTCCCTAAGGATTTTATGGAGCAGAACCTCCTCCATGTAGGCCTCGACTGCCTACTTCTAGTGTTTTACATGAGAAATAAACATTTATCTTGTTAAAGTCACTATTTCTGGTAAACACAGATTCACCTAATTTTGGTACCTTTAAGTGGAGCACTGAATATAGCAGAAACAAATATATATGTGGCTTTAGACTACTGGCTGGCTGATAGGCTTTGCTGACTCAGATATTACAGGTTGGAAAATTAGCAATCCTTGTTATGCGGTGATTAAATACTTGGCAAAATAGTAATGCTCTACTTTGGAAGACAGACCATGTGTTCACTGAGGCTATAGTGCTAGGGGAATATATACGTGATATAGAAGGAATGAGTCTGTGTTGCTGCTGCTTGTGGATTTCAGCGAAATCCTAATGAAGAGGTATATATCCAAGATAAAGCTAGCCAGTGTGCTAACAAAAATGGAAGAAAATACAGTGCTGAAGCACTCTCTGCCTGTGGTTTACAATCTACATTGACCAGGACTCTGGCCATTTGGGGCTTTTCAGGATTGAAAAGGCCAATCACCTTTATACCTCCAAACTGAAGCTATTAAGAATGATAGTTCTGTAGTGCCAGACTTAGCAGGAGATAATACCATAGCCCCAAAGTTTTATCAACACCTTCTTTTAAAAGATGTTTTTGCCATAAAATTGGAGCTGGCGTGGAGGAAGCTGTTAGATTAATGGAGTTGTCTTTCCCACCCAAGTCTTTGTTTTAGATGCAACTAGTTAGCTCCCACTCCGTCGAAGGATAGAGCAATGAGCAAGACACCTTTAAAAGAAAAGTTTTTAAAAGCAACCAAGAATTTTCAGGCTTAAAAATCTATTCCTAAATAAGAGAGTTGGCTGTAGATGTTTGTCAGGGAACTGACGTGACACGTACCAGCAAGAGGTGAGCTCCAAGAGCTTTTTAGTCCACAAGGAGAAAGTGTTCTGCAAAGCGCACTTCAGATGTGGCCAAGAAGAATAATGGACAAGGAAGAACATCCGAAAAGGCAACACCAGGAGATGTCAAGGATGATGAAATAAATTCCTCCAAGAGAGAGAGTCAGAGGCTGCTGGACGGGTGGCAGGGTTTAGTCATGGTTAGGGAACATACGCCATTGTGTGTTTCACCTTTTCCTCTGTCCAAATGGGATTTTTGTATTGTTTTCCTGATCCTACTTCATCATTGTATATTGGCCATGTGAAAGGCTGATAATTTATCTTGTACTTTTTAAGTCACTGCACCTGGAGGAGCCACATCTAGACCCGATAGAGAGGACTGTGCTTTACCTAGAGATCCTAGACTTTGAGTTGGATTCAGTAAGTGCAGAGAGCTTTAGAATTACCCCCTTTGGTGTAGGGATCATTGGGAAGATGGGCACACATGGATTTGGGGGTAACAAAGGGATGGACTGCCAGATGTTCCTAGTATCCATTATCTTTTTCTCCTGTAGTAATAAATCCCATGCTTTTTAGCTGGACATATGGCTTCTCAGAAAATCCAAATTTTCCAGCCTCTCTTGTGTGGCCATACGACTAAATTCTTGTCAATGGGGAATGAACAGAAGTGATGTATATAATTTCCAGGTAATTGCTTTTAGGGTGAAAGAAATAGAAAATCCTTTCTTAGCCCCTTCCTCCTTCCTGCTGGCTGGAAGATAGGCATAGAGATGAATTCTCTTGCATCAGATGGACACGAGCAATGGCCTACAAACAAGACAGAATGCTCCTGAGTCCCTAAGGCTTCTGCAAAGCAGTTACCATGCCAGCCCTGAATTCCCTACCTTCTAAATTTTCATGTGTGAGAAAAATAAACTATCATCTTATTTAAGCTACTGTTATTTGGGGTCTCTGCTGTTTGCAGCCAACGCTATAATGATAACTAACATAGGAAATATTGAGAATAAATGAATTATGCATTCACTTTTACAGCTAGAAAGAAAAAGTACAAAGAAGGAAATAAAAATAAGAGCAAAAATTAATGAAATCGAAAAAAATAGAAGTTTTGACAAGAAGTTTTTGACAAACTTGACAAGAAGTTTTGACAAAGAAGAAGTAGGTTCTCTGAAAATATTAATTAGTAGGCAAACTTATTACAAGATTAATCAAGAAAAAAGATAAGGCACAAATAATAGTCTCATTAGACCATAATTAAAATATAGAAAAAGTTTGTTTTTTAATCATGAAATTGTCACAAACAGCTTTGTGTTGACACAAGACATAGATACAAGAGGAATTTTCTTTTTTTTTTTAATTTTTTTTTTCAACTTTTTTTATTTATTTTTGGGACAGAGAGAGACAGAGCATGAACGGGGGAGGGGCAGAGAGAGAGGGAGACACAGAATCGGAAACAGGCTCCAGGCTCCGAGCCATCAGCCCAGAGCCCGACGCGGGGCTCGAACTCACGGACCGCGAGATCGTGACCTGGCTGAAGTCGGACGCTTAACCGACTGCGCCACCCAGGCACCCCACAAGAGGAATTTTCTATACAAAATTAAAAATACCAAAATTGACACAAAGAAAAAAATAGAAAACCTGAATACATCAATGACTATTTTTAAAATGGAATCATTTGTCAAAATTCTTCTACACCCCAAAAAATTTTTTTAAAAAATACCAGGCCCAGACAATTTTATAATCCAATTTTACCAGCAGTCAAGGAACAAGATATTTCTGTATTATACAAATTCTTTTTGAGAAGAGAAAAGAAAAGATACTAGCCTATTTTATGAGGCTAGATTAACCTTGATTCTAAAACCAGATATGTATGGATAATTAATTATCCAGTCAGTCAGCTCTACTGCAGAGACAATCCAAAACTCTCTGTGGCTTATAAAAACAAAGATTTATTCCTCATTCATATTACATGTGAACTATAGGTCATCTAAGGCCATGCCCCAGGCTGCAAGTCTGTTCCATGTATTTTCACATTCAAGGGCAAAGGCTAACGGGATGTCCTCTATGTGGAGCATACTCATTTGGGGAGAAGGTCTAGCAACAGGGAGGCAATACATGTCATATTGAAAATTTGTAATCTTCTTACAGCAAAGGTAGAGCCAAATAATGGTTAACAATAACACAATCCTCCACAGATAGTATAAGAAAATTATAGACCAATTTCACTTATAAATATTAATATGAATATTTCCATATATTAAAATAGTCAATTGAATCCAATTTTTAAAAATTTTTTTAATGTTTATTTTTGACAGAGAGAGAGAGAGAGAGAGCGAGCATGAGTGGGGGAGGGGCAGAGAGAGAGGGAGACACAGAATCTGAAGCAGGCTCCAGGCTCTGAGCTGTCAGTACAGAGCCCGATGCGGGGCTCAAACTCACAGACTGCGAGATCATGACCTGAGCCGAAGTCAGACGCTCAACCGACTGAGCCACCCAGATGCCCCGAATCCAATTTCTTTATTATAAAACATGGTCAAATAGAACTTATGCCAGATGTTTTACAGAAGGATGGTAACAAGTCAGAAAATTTGACAATGGGATGTACCACACTGGCATGTTAAGAGATAAAAATATATTATTATCTTAATAGTCTCAGAAAAAATATTCAATAAAACTCAACATGCCTACAATTTTAGCAAATGAGAAATGGGGGTAGGGTAACCTAAATATGTACCTAAAATAATAATAATAAAGGCCACAATAAACATAATACCTCATAGTTAAATTTCAAGGAAATTTCCATTAAAATTAGAAACAACACACAAATGCCTGGTATTTCCCCTTCTGTCCTTCTCAAGGTTTTAGTCATTTCAGCAGGCAAATAAATACATAAGAGGAAGAGGAAGATGAAGAAGAAGAAGAGGAGGAGGAGGAGGAGGGTAGGGGAGGAGGGGGGGGAGGAGGGAGAAGTTAAGATGGCAGAGAAGTAGGGGGACGCTGAACTTTCCTTGTCCCTCATACACAGCTGTATTAAGGTCAAATCACCTGGAACACCCAGGAAATCAATCTGTGGACTGCCAGAAGGATCTCCACAGTTGGAGGGAGACAGCATGGCAGGTGCAAGGTGCGTGAAAGTACATTGGGGGAGAGATAAAGGGCAGTGCCACAGGGGGAGGGAACCCTTTCTGTGGGGAGACAAAATGGAGAGAAAAAGAAAGAGGTGGAGAGACTGCAGCATTGGGTTCATACAAGAGGGCCCATGGACTGGGGAGCAAAAAGTACTGAGTGTCACAGGGTTTTTTTGCAAACAGGGTGTAGAATTCAAACTCTAGGGTTTTGGAAATGCATGACTTTCCACAGAGTGGAGCTATGGCCGGAGGTCTTGGGAGGAGGCAGCTGGCCCCAGAGTGCATAGGGTGGTGTAGGGATCTCCAGGGAGCACTGGGCGAGAACATTACCCTTCCTGGAGTACTTTTGGAAGAGGGTATATTGCCTTCCCAAGGACAAAAGATCCTACAGGCACCAGCAAAAGGCCTTTCATCAGCAGGGGACAGAGGAACGCCCAAAGAGAATGTAACTTTTGCTGCCTTTAGTGGCACTACACCAGAGGTTCTGCCAACTACAGGCCTGGGACTGTTTCTCAGGGACCAAGGACATCAGACACAGTGTGGAGAAACTCTACTATGGAGGAAGGGGGTGGGTCCACGCAGTGCTGGGTCCTTTAAGACTTCGGGTTTTGAATCCCTGTCGTGCACCCGAGAAAAAACACAGGAGACTGTCACAGGATGAGCTGACTGCCCTAGCTACTCTGTGAGGGTCACCTGAACAGCAGGGGGCGGGGGGGGGGTTGCTGATATCCCCGATTGGGGGACGAGAGAGATTGGGGTGGTGCGATTTTCTCCCCAACGTCAACACAGCGACCCCCAGTGGAGGCAGGACCTGCTTACACCAAACCCCACTTCCCACCGCCCTCCCCACCGCCCCACCCCCACACCTGTGCCTGGAGCACGACTGACTCTGAGCCAGCATAGCCAGCTTCTCCTCCACATCAGCACAGCCAGCACCCTCCATGCACCAAGTGTACTAAAAATCAAGTGCTTCAAAACAATGTCTGCAGTTCTGGTAGAAATAGAACCAGGCTTACTTTTTTTTTCTTTTTTTTCTTTCTTCTTTTTCTCTTTTGGAATCAGGCTCATAGTTTCCTGTTTGTTTTTTTCATTTCCTTTTCTCTCTCTCTCTCTCTCTCTCTCTCTCTCTCTGGATCAGACTTCTTTTCTCTTTTCTTTCTTTTTTCTTTTCTTCTTCTCTTTTTCCTTTCTTTTTCTTTGGGATCAGCCTTATAGTTTTTTTATTCTCCGTGGGGTTTTTTGTTCCCTTTCCTTTTCTTTTCTTTTCTTTTTTTTTTTCTTGGTGGGCCAGTGCGGGTGGGGGGAATCGGGGTTTTTCCCCCTTATTTCCAGACTTAGTTTAACAAGCAAAGCAAAGCACACCTAGTTAAAGTTCCAAACACTCCCCACTGCAAGCAAGGAGGAGCTCTGAGGAGGACAGACCAGTGGAGAAGAGTAGCCAAAACATAACAACAGAGTGCACACAGCATACACCAGAAACACTTCCTGAAGTGCCAGACGCTGGACAGTGTATGACCCCTTTTTAATATAGCATTACTCTCAGGTGCAGGAAACATACCAAGCTTTTAAAATATAGAAACTTAGAAAAAATGACAAGATGGAGGAATTCTCCCCAAAAGAAAGGTCAGGAAGAAATCACAACCAGGGACTTGTTCAAAACCGATATACGCAATATATCTAAACAGGAATTTAGAACAACAGTCATAAAACTATTTGCTGCGCTTGACAAACACATAGAAACTGCAGAGAAACACTTGCTGCAGAGACCAAAGACCTAAAAACTAGACAGGCTGAGATAAACATGCTATAACTGAGATGCAAAACTGGTCACAATCACAATGAGGATTGAAGAAGCAGAGGAGAGACTAGGTGACAAAGAAAAAATTATGAAAAATAATGAAACTGAAAAGGAAGAGAAAAGGAAACTATAAGATCATGAGGAGAGATTTAAATAACTTAGTCATTCCAGGGGCACCTGGGTGGCTCAGTCAGTTGAGTGTCCAACTTTGGCTCAGGTCATGATCTTGCAGTTCATCAGTTCAACCCCCATGTCAGGTTCTGTGCTGACAGCTCAGGCCATGGATCCTGCTTCAGATTCTGTATCTCCCTTTCTCTCTGCCCCTTACCAGCTCTCTCTCTCTCTCTCTCTCTCTCTCTCTCTCTCTCTCTCTCTCTCTCAGAAATAAATAAACATTGGGGAAAAAAAACAAAACTTAGTGATTCCATAAAAGAATATCTATATCATAGGAGTCCCAAAAGAAGAAGAGCGGGGGAAAGGAGATAGAAGGTTTATTTGAACAAATTATAGCTGAGAACTTCCCTAATCTGGGGAAAGAAACAGGAATTCAAGTCCAAAAGGATGGAGAAGTCCCCTCACAATCAACAAAAACAGGTCAACACCAAAACATATCATAGTGAAATTTGCAAATTACAAAGATAAAGAGAGAATTCTGAAAGCAGCTAGGGACAAAAGGTCCTCAAGCTACAAGAGTAGACACATAAGGATAGCAGCAGACCTGTGTACTGAAACTTGGCAGGCCAGAAGGGAGTGGCAGAAAATATTCAGTGTGCTGAATGGGAAAAATATGCAGCCAAGAATTCTTTATCCAACAAGGCTGTCATTCAGAACAGAAGGAGAGATAAGGAGTTTTCCAGACAAACAAAAACAAAAAGATTTCGTGACCACTAAACCAGCCCTCCAAGAAATATTAAAGGGGACTCTCTGAATGAAAGGGGAAAAAAAGAAGATCAAAGCAACAAAGACTACAAAGGACTAGAAAATATCACCAGAAACACCAACTCTACAGGTAACACAAAGGCTCTAAATTCATATCTTTCAATAATCACTCTGAATATAAATGGACTAAATGTTCCAATCAAAAGACACAGGGTGTCAGAATGGATAAAAAAAATAAGATCCATCTATATGCTGCCTACAAGAAACTCATTTTAGACCTAAAGATACCTGCAGATTGAAAGTGAAGGGATGGAAAACAATATATCATGCTAAGATGTCAAAAGAAAGCCAGAGCAGCCAAACTTATATCAGACAAACTAGATTTTAAAATAAAGACTGTAACAAAAGATGAAGAAGGATGTTATATCATAATTAAGGGGTCTACCCATCAAGGTCTAACAATTATAAATATTTAATGCCCTGGACTTGGAAGCACCCAAATATATAAATCAATAAACATACAGAAACTCATTAATAATAGTATAATAATAGTAGGAACTTTAATACCCCACTAACAGCAAAGGATGGATCATCTAAGCAGAAAATCAACAAGGAAATGATGGCTTTCAATGACATACTGGACTGAATGGGCTTAACAGACATATTCAGAACATTTACACATTCTTCTCGAGTGCACATGGAACATTCTCCAGAAAAGATCACATACTTGGTCACAAATCAGCTCTCAACAGTTTCAAAAAGATCCAAATAATACCATGCATATTTTCATATCACAATGCTATAAAACTTGAAGTCAACCACAAGAAAAGATTTAGAAAGCCCTCAAATACAGGGAGGTTAAAGAACATCCTACTAAAGAATGAATGGGTTGACCAGGAAATAAAAGAAGAAATTAAAAATACATGGAAGCCAATGAAAATAAAAACACAACACTCCAAACCCTTTGCGATGCAGCAAAGGCAGTCCTAGGAGCAAAGTATATTGCAATGTAGGTCTACCTCAAGGAGCAAGAAAGGTCCCAAATACATAATCTAACCTTACACCTAAAGGAGCAGGAAAAGGAACAGGAAATAAAGCCTAAATCCAGCAGAAGAGGGAAATGATAATTATTAGAGCAGAAATAAATGATATAGAAACAAACAGAAAAAAAAAACAACCCACAGTAGAACAGATCAACAAAACTAAGAGCTGGTTCTTTGAAAGAATTAAAAAAAATTGATAAATCCCTAGCCAGACTTATTAAAAAGAGAAGAGAAAGGACCCAAATAGATAAAATCACAATGAAAGAGAAGCGATCACAACCAACAACACAGAAATACAAACAATTATAAGAGAATACTATGAAAAATTATATGCCAACAAACTGGGAAATCTACAAGAAAAGAACAAATCCCTAGAAACATACAAACAACCAAAACCAAAACAGGAAAAAATAGAAAATCTGAGCAGACCTATAACGAGCAAAGAAATTGAATCAGTAATAAAAAATTTCCCTATAAACAAAGTCCAGGGCCAGATTGTTTCCCAGGGGAATTCTATCAGACATCTAAAGAAGAGTTAATACCTATTCTTCTCAAATTGTTCCACAAAATAAAAATGGAAGGAAAGCTTCCAAACTCATACTATGAAATCAGTATTAACTTGATTCCAAAACCAGACAAAGACCCCACTAAAAAGGAGAATTACAGGCCAATATCCTTGATGAACCTGGGTGCAAAAATTCTCAACAAGACATTAGCAAATCGAATTCAACAGTACATTAAAAGAATTATTCACCATGATCAAGTGGGATTTATTCCTGGGCTGCAGAAGTGGTTCAATATTTGCAAATCAACCAACATGCGATACCACATTAATAAAAGGAAGGATAAGTACCATATGATCCTGTCAATAGATGCAGAAAAAGCATTTGACAAAATACTGCATCCTTTCTTGATAAAAACCCTCAAGAAAGTAGGAACAGATGGAATATATCTCAATATCATAAAGGCCATATGCAAAAGACGCACAGCTAATGTCATCATCAATGAGGGAAAACTGAGAGCTTTCCCCCTAAGGTTAGGAACACTATACAGATGTCCACTCACCATTGTTCAACATACTACTGGAAGTCCTAGCCTCAGAAATCAGACAGCAAAAACAAATAAGAGATCTATAAATTGGTAAGGAAGAAGTCAAACTTTCACTATTTGCGGATGACATGATACTCTATGTGGAAAACCCAAGATTCCACCAAAAAGCCACTAGAACATGAATTCAGCAGTCATAGGACATAAAATCAATGTACAGAAATCTATACACCAATAATGAAGCAGCATAAAGAGAAATCAATGAATTGATCCCATTTACAATTGCACCAAAAAACACAAGACACCTAGGAATAAACCTAACCAAAGAGGTAAAAGATCTGTATGCTGAAAACTATAGAAAGCTAATGAAAGAAACTGAAGAAAACACAAAGAAATGGAAAAACATTCTGTGCTTATGGATTAGAAGAACAAATATTGTTAAAATGTCCATACTACACAAAGCCATCTACACATTCAATACAATTCCTATCAAAGCAAAACCAGCATTCTTCACAGAGCTAGAGCAAACAATTCTAAATTTGTATGGAACCAGAAAAGACCCAGAATAGCCAAAGGGATGCTGAAAAAGAAAACCAAAACTGGAGGCATCACAGTCCCCAACTTGAAGCTGTATTACAAAGCTGTAATCATCAAGGCGGTATGGTACTGGCACTGACAGACACACAGATCAATGGAACAGAATAGAGAACCCAAAAATGGACCCACAAATGTATGGACAACTAATTTTCGACGAAGCAGGAAAGAATATCCAGTGGAAAAAAGGCAGTCTCTTCAGCACATGGTGCTGAGAGAACTGGACAGTGACATGAAGAAGAATGAAACGGACCATTTACATTATACACAAAAATAAATTCAAAATGGATGAAAGGCCTAAATGTAAAACAGGAAGCCATCAGAATCCTAGAGGAGAAAACAGGCAGCAACCTCTTTGACCTCAGCCACAGCAGCTTCATACTTGACATGTCTCTGGAGGCAAAGGAAACAAAAGCAAAAATGAACTATTGGGACCTCATCAAGGTAAAAAGCTTCTGCACAGTGAAGGAAACAATCAACAAAACTAACAGGCAACCAAAAGAATGGGAGAAGATATTTGCAAATGACATATCGGATAAAGCATTAGTATCCAAAATCCATAAGGAACTTAAACTCAACACCCTAAAACAAATAATTCAGTTAAGAAATAGACACAAGACATGAATAGACATTTTTCCAAAGAAGACACCCAGACAGCTAACAGACACGTGAAAAGATATTCAACATCACTCATCATCAGGGAAATACAAAGCAAAACCACAATGAGATACCACCTCACACCTGTCAGAATGGCTAAAATTAACAACTCAGGCAACAACAAATGTTGGCGAGGATGCAGAGAAATAGGAACCCTCTTGCACTGTTGGTGGGAATGCAAACTGGTGCAGCCACTCTGGAAAACAGTGTGGAGATACCTCAAAAAATTAAAAATAGAACTATCCTACGACCTAGCAATTGCACTACTAGGTATTTATAAAAAGGATACAAAAATGCTGATATGAAGGGGCACATGCACCCCAACGTTTATAGCAGCACTATTAACAATAGCCAAAGTATGGAAAGAGCCCAAATGCCTACTGACTGATGAATGATAAAGAATATGTGGTATATATATGGTCATGTATACATACATATATATACATGTATATATAATGGATATATATATTGGAATATATATATAATGGAATATTATTCAATGATCAAAAAGAATGAAATCTTGCCATTTGCAACAATGTGGATGAAACTAGAGTGTATTATGCTAAGCAAGATAAGTCAGTCAGAGAAAGACAAATATCATATGATTTCACTCATATGTGCAGTTTAAGAAACAAAACGGATGAACATAGGGGAAGGGAAGCAAAAATAAGATATAAACAGAGATGGAGACAAACCATAAGAGATTCTTAAATACAGAGACAAACTGAGGGTTCCTGGAGAGGTGTTGGGTGGGGGGATGGGCTAAGTGGGCAATGGGCATTAAGGAGGGGACTTATTGGGGCGAGCACTGGGTGTTATATGTAAGTGATGAATCACTAAATTCTATTTCTGAAACCACTATTACACTATATGTTAACTAACTTGGATTTAAATTTTTAAAAAAGAAGGAAATCTTGCCATTTGCAATAACTTGGATGGAACTAGAGTATATTATGCTAAGAAAAATAAGTCAGTAAGAAAAAGAAAAATATCATATGGTTTCATTCATATGTGGAATTTAAGAAACAAAACAGGTGAACAAACTGAGAGTTGCATCAAGGGAGGTGGGAGGGGTCTGAGCTAAATGGGTAATGGGCATTAAGGAGGACATTTGTTGGGATGAGTACTGGATGTTACATATAAGTGATGAGTCACTGGGTTCTACTTCTGAAACCAATACTACCATGTATGTTAACTAACTTGAATTTGAATAAATAAATTTTAAAGATAATAAGATGAAGAAATATGTCATACAAGAACTGGAAAGTAAGGGGCGCCTGGGTGGCTCAGTTGGTTGAGTGTCCGACTTTGGCTCAGGTCATGATCTCATGGTCAGTGAGTCCGAGCGCCGCGTCAGGCTCTGTGCTGACAGCTCAGAGCCTGGAGCCTGCTTCGGATTCTGTGTCTCCCTCTCTCTCTGCCCCTCCCCTGATCACACCCTGTCTCTCTCTGTCTCAAAAATAAATAAACATTTTTAAAAAATTTTAAGAATTGGAAAGTAAAAGTTGTCATTATTTTCATTCTTGTCATTATTTGCCTACAATCTGATTGCTACTCTGAAAATCCCCAAGAATCTAAAAACTACTAAAACACATGAGGTATTTGAGTTCAGTTGCTTAATTTAAATTCAAAGTTTTTTAAATCCCAGCAGTTATTTTTATACACCAAATACAGCCAAATTAGAAAAGGTATATAGAATTAAAAAAACAACAGCATTCACATTAGTCAAAAATCATAAGGTAACTTGGAGTAAATCTAACCAGAAAAGTGTAAGACTTTATGAAGAAAATTACAAAACACTTTTTGAAGGTCTGACCAAATGACAAGTTCTATTATGAATAAGAAGGAAGACATGTCATAAGGATGCCAGTGTTCCACAAATTAGTTCATAAATTCCATACAATTCTAAGCAAAATCCAAATAGGGCTTTTCATGGAACATGTGCTAATTCCAAAATTCACATATAAGAGTAATAACCTAAGAATAGCCAAGGCAATTCTGAAAAGGAAGAAAGTGAGGCGAGGGGTTTATCTGGAAAGATAGGATGAACCTATCATAACTGGAGCAGTATGGTATTGGTGCAGGAATAAAACCATAGTCCCCTGGAACAGAACAGAGAGCATAAAAGCAGACCTACCTATGTATATGAATGAAGAATATGAGAACATTGCATATCAATATAGCCATTACCAGTTTGGGAACAATTTGACTTCTGCATGCAAAAACAAAACATTATACCTTTGCTTTCATGCCACATATAATTTTAAAAATTGCAAATGGTTTGGGGACCTACATGTGAAAAATTATTTTTAGAAGAAAATGTACACTTTCTTTGTGAACTCACGGTTGGGAAGAATTTCTTAAACAAGAGATTAAAAAAGCATAAACCATAAAGGAAAGATGGACAAATTAAAATTAAAGCCTTTGCTGTAGGGAAAAAAAGATACTATAAACAAAATGAAAATGAAAAGACCAGACAAAGTGAGGTCAGCTGTTTGTAATGCACACAGCCAACCAAGAATTAATACCCAGAGTATGTAAAGAACATCTACAAATCAATAAGAAAATACAGTGTTCAAGTATGATCCCTAAATCGAAAGTTACAATAGCAGGTGTCCCAAATTGCAGGTGCTAATTTTTGACCAAGCAATTTCTTACTGTGGCACCTTTACACCCTATAGCACAATAAAGCTCAGTTTGCTGGAAGCTGATAAGTGCCTACGTCAATCAGAAGTGGACAGAGGTTTGTGATAATATCAAGATTTAAATGGAGTAATTTGGTGTTTCTGGAGGACAGGGCGAGATAGAACAACCAGATATGGGAAGTGAGAAAACAGTGAGAAAGTCATGGTTAAAATAAATAAACAAACAAGTAAACTCAGGCTCCAGGAAAAAATGAGACAGTAAGCTTATTGACAGAGGGATGTGAGGATTGATAAGTTTATCAAGGGTATCTGCCCAAACCCAGGATGGGGAAACTGTCTTAGCAGTAGTGCCATAGGAAAAATTCCAGAGTTGGAGTCATCAGTGAGGTCCATGTGAACCAACAGTGGGATATCACTGCCAAACAGGCTACAGCCTTAGCCGCACCACTAGGAGTATCATGTCCATAGGAAAGAAGGTTGGAGCTATTATCTTCTCACTAATCAGACCACACTTGGAAATGGTGCTCTGTTTCAGGCCTCCCACTATGAAGAGGACACCTAGGAAAACGTACTTTCCCATCAACAAAAGGTTAAAAGCCATTCCCATTGAGTAAATGTGTATGGTAAACCTACTGTTTGTTCATCAGAGTACTAGGTGCTGGGTTTAGGATGATGCTCAAGACATGTGCAGTCTCCACCCTTACAGACTGGGTATGGAAGAAGGGGGCAAATGGGAGAAAGTTAAACAACACCTCGCCAGAAGGGTCCATTTTTAATTTAGAAGGTGCTAAGGGAGCAGAAGGAGAGGCATTGTATCAGTCAACTTCGACCACGTTTAGCTGTAGTGACAATAATTCCTAGGTTCCAACTGCTTATAACCACAAATGCTCACTCTCACTGATGTCCATTGTGGGTCAAGATGGCTCTCTATTCTATCTGCTCTTCATTCTAGGACCCAGAATGGAAGATTAGCCTCTCTGCCAATCTCATATTAGAGGGAAAAGCACAATGGCAGAACCATGCGATTGTCCTTAAAGCTTCTAATCAGAAGTGGCATGCATTCTGTCACATTTCATTGGTCAGAGCAGGTCACAAGGCCAGCCATTGTGACAGTAAGGTGGAAAATAAAATCCTCCTGCAAGAATGGGTCCAAAGAACGCCTGGGTGGCTCAGCCGGTTGACCATCCAACTTCTTCTCAGGTCATGATCTTGCAGTCCGTGAGTTCGAGCCCCGTGTCGGGCTCTCTGCTGACAGCTCGGAGCCTGGAGCCTGCTTCTGATTCTGTGTCTTCCTCTCTCTCTCTCTGCCCCTCCCCCACTCATGCTCTGTCTCTCTCTGTCTCAAAAATAAATAAACGTTATTAAAAAAAAAAAAAAAAAAAAAAAAAAAAAGAATGGTTCCAAAGGGGAAAAGCTCAGAAAGAAGAGGCAACAAATATTTTAGAAAAACAAATAATAAATAAAATCTATCAATAAAAGGGGCGCCTGGGTGGCTCAGTCGGTTAAGCGTCCGACTTCAGCTCAGGTCACGATCTCGTGGTCCGTGAGTTCGAGCCCCGCGTCGGGCTCTGGGCTGATGGCTCAGAGCCTGGAGCCTGCTTTCGATTCTGTGTCTCCCTCTCTCTCTGCCCCTCCCCCGTTCATGCTCTGTCTCTCTCTGTCTCAAAAATAAATAAACGTTAAAAAAAATCTATCAATAAAAGAAAGAAATGTATAAGAATATATATTTACTTAGGAAATGTATAAGAATACATGTGATATAAAGAAAAAATGAATGTATATGTTCAGCAAGAGACACTAATGATGATGGCAGCAATATTCTTAATAAAAACTGGACACAACTGAAATGCCCATCAAGAGTAGGCTAGATCTGGGGCGCTGGGTGGCTCAGTCAGTTAAGCGTCCGACTTTGGCTCAGGTCATGATCCCATGGTTCGTGGGTTCAAGCCCTGTGTCAGGTTCTGAAGCCTGGAGTCTGCTTCAGATTCTGTGTCTCCCTTTCTCTCTCTCTGCCCTTCCCCCACTTGTGCTCTGTCTCTCTCTCTCAAAAATAAATAAACAGTTAAAAAGTTTTTTTTAAATAAAAATCAGTAGGCTAGATCCAAAACTGATGGCGTATTAATACAATGGGTCATACAGTGGAATAACACACAGAAAAAAATAAAAGAATGAGCTACCGCCACATTCAACAACACAGATGAGTGCAAGGAGCCACATACAAGAAGGGAACATAGCATGCTTCCATTTATACGAAATTTAAAAGAAAGCAACATTAATCTATGGTGATCAAGGTCAGAATAGCAGGTGCTTTTGAGAAGTATCGTCTAAGAAACATGAGGGTCTTCTTAGCCTTTGAGGTGCTAGGGACATTTTATATCTTTACTTGAATGACTATATACTTAAACTGAATTCACTTAAGTGTATGCAAGTTACTTTAATTAAAAAAAGAAAAAGTGTTTGCCATAGACCCCTAACCTGGAGAGAGGGTCCTCTCAGTGAAAGCTTGCCAGAGGAAGTTACTAATAAACTCAGACGTGAAAAATGAGCAGAAACCATCCAGGGGGATCAAAGGAACACATTGTAGGCACAGCAATACATCTATGTGCATCCTGGGGGACCACAGAAGTCACGGCACAATCAAGATGCTAAAATACTTTCTAAATGACTAGTATGTTTGCTGCCAAAGGGAGCACTAAGAGAGAGCCATGACTGGAGAGGACCAACACTGCCAACCTTGAGAGGCAGGTTAAGGATTTGGGTCCTTTATGTGAAGAGCATGGGAATCCACTGACTGGTTTGAAACAGAGAAATGGCAGAGTACTGTTTCATTTTGGAAGAATAGCTCCACACACAGTAAAAATGAAGACGGAAGGGGCAAAAGGGAAGCTGGGAGGCTAGGACACTGCTGCATTTGTCCATGGCCAGAGAAGAAAGAGGTCCAAAACAGAATTAACTGAGGGGCGCCTGGATGGCTCAGTTTGTTAAGCGTCCGACTTCAGCTCAGGTCATAATCTCATGGTTTGTGGGTTCAAGCCCCGTGTTGGGCTCTCCACTGACAGTGCAGAGCCTGCTCAGGATTTTCTCCCTCCCTCTCTCTGCTCTCTATCTCTCAAAAATATTTTTTTTTTTTTTTTTTTTTTTTTAAACGTTTATTTATTTTTGAGACAGAGAGAGACAGAGCATGAACAGGGGAGGAGCAGAGAGAGAGGGAGACACAGAATGTGAAACAGGCTCCAGGCTCTGAGCTGTCAGCACAGAGCCCGACGCGGGGCTCGAACTCACGGACCGCGAGATCATGACCTGAGCCAAAGTCGGCCGCTTGACCGACTGAGCCACCCAGGCGCCCCTCAAAAATATTTTTTAAAAAATAGAGTAACTGATAGTAATGGCCACATAGCTTTTGTCTCATTATCTATGCTAATGAGCCATGGAAGTGAAGACAAGAAATCAGATTCAAGAGATATTTAGGAGGGAGAATTGATAGCACTGCAAGATGTCATGTGATAAAGAGCTAATGAAACCAGGATTTACTCATTCTGAAGGGGAATACGCAAAGTGCCAGCCCAAATATGCAGGGTTGCTATGCAGAAGAAGCAGAAATACTTGGGGACAAACCAGACTGCATGGGCAAAGTCGCAGGAAAGTGCTTTCTCCTGTCTGTACTCCCCAGTCAGGGTGCAGACAGCACCAGATGTAGTGCTAGGAAGTGCCAAGCACAGGCTGGATGATTACCTTGCAAAGATTCTGCGCAAACGAGCCAAGCAAAGGTTAGACCAGTGACATCCGAGGTTCTATGATGCTCAAGTCCCGTGGACAACAGGCAGCTCATTTGTCTCCTGTGAGGCTGAATATTTTAACACTGCAGGTCTGGTCTCTGATGATATTTGCCACAACTTACATACTGTGATCTGGGCTTTCTGCCCAAAATGTGCCCATCATCCCAACATGCCTTAATTCCTATATATCCTTGAACTTGTCAGGGTATATTTTAATTATCTTTTCCTGTGTTCATCAGCCCCCAAGAGACTGTGAACTACACTCTCTGAGGCATAATGTCTGACTCATTTTTATTTCCCAGAGCCTATCACATGGCCAGATGCTATTGAGTGGATGAGCAGACTACCTATATTTTTAAGTTGCATAATATTCCATTGTATGGATGTACTAACATGGAACTGTATTCCCTGGTACAGATGTAGCAACGTGAAACCCCAGCACTTCTGAAATCAGGTGGGATGAGGGGGTGCAGCATGAGAAGAGTCTCATGAGAACCTGCTATGTTTATCATTTTTATTTATTTTTGTCAAAAAGTGTCTATCAGGGCACCTGGGTGGCTCACTCAGTTAAGCATCCAACTTTGGCTCAGGTCATGATCTCACGGCTCGTGAGTTCAAGCCCCGCATTGGGCTCTGTGCTGACAGCTCAGAGCCTGGAGCCTGATTCGGATTCTGTGTCTCCCTCTCTCTCTGTCCTTCCCCACCTCCCTCTCTCTCTCTCAAAAATAAATAAACATTAAAAAAAAATTTTAAGTGCCTATCAAAAATGGCCATCACTTGCCTATTGGATGACTCCTAGAAATCAATACACACTTATGAACAGAAACTGAGAACCTTCTTCTTTAAAAAAAAATATGAAGTAGGACTGAACTGTTGGTAGAAAATGTAAGTTTTTAATATGCAACACCTCAGTGGGAAATGCAGGTCTCCGTTCCTCTGGCTGACAGTTCCTAATGACAGCAATAAACCAAGGTGCCCCCATTGGACAAACAGATGTTCTGAGTTGACAAAAGGGGACCAAACACTGCCCCAGAAGTGCTATCACTTCTGTGTTTTCTAATTGGTGAACCCTGTTTAAAGGCCTAGGCTATAATAAATATGTGCTTTAGCACCAAAGAAATGGATGTACATACAACAGGAACATGTAGCCTGAAAAAAAAAAACAGGAAGAGGATGTTATCAATGTGCCAGTGAAGGTAGATAGAGGAGCTCTGACTGCTTCACTAAGATACTTCAAAGCAAGTTCAGAATGAACTGGAGTGGAAGGAAGTGGTGAGCAAAAACAGAGAGATGTAGTAATTAAAGTTAATTATTCTTGTTACTATGGTAGCAACCCAGAACAAGCAAAATTAGACACACATTCAAGGTGAATTCTAAACAGGGCCCTGTGCTTTCCTGCACTAAGAAGCTAGGAGCAGACCGTTATTTAATGGAATTAAATTCCATCGTTAACCCACTTTACTCCAAAGACAATCTTCTTCCATCCATTCAGGGCTGCAACAGCAAAAGTGTTATCTGACTCCTAAGATCTCTTACCCATATTTGCAAAGGCCATTCTTTTCAGGATGGCCAATTTAGGTGATGTCTTGGTTGGAGTCCCCCAGAAGCTGATCCTGAAATAAGGATTCAAGTACAAGTAATTTGTTGGGGGTGGGGCAGAGTGAAGAAGTAAAACAGGAAAGGGGGCTAATAAAGGGTGTGTCTATTTGTTTGTTTGTTTGTTTTTAATGTTTATTTATTTATTTTGAGAGAAAGAGAGAGAGAAGGGGAGGGGCACAGAGAGAGAATCCCAAGCAGGCTGTCAGCATAGAGCCCGACATGGGGCTCAAACTCATCAACTGGGAGATCATGACCTGAGCCAAAACCAAGAGTCAGATGCTTAACTGACTGAACCACCCAGGTATCCCAAAGGGTGTGTCTTAAGGCAAGTTTCCATTCCAGGCAACTGGAACACAATCCCACTGGGGAACTCTGGAAGCCAACTTAGAACATGTGCAGATAACAGTTATCCTGCCCAAGGTTCAAAGGACTGGGATATTTATCTGGCGACCATGAGTCATGGCTGAAGGTGCTCCCGAAAGGTGTTAATCCCCTGGCACTTCCACATCTGCATTCTGGCCCATGAAATGGGAGCAAGAGGGATACGCATCATTTCCAGCTCAGCACATGAAATCCTCTCACTGGCCCATCTCCTTCCGCTTTCCCCTCTGCAGATGGCTGGAATGGAAGTAACTGCAGGTGGTCACAGAAGCCACAAGTTGAAGAAGGAAGAACCCCGAGACGACAGGGACTTGAGCCCCTGAATGGTCAGCTGAAGAACTAGGAATGCCCATCTTGGACTTTGTGAAACCCAGAACTGAAACTAATTTCTGAGCCATTAAGGATTTTTGGTGTGTTTGTTGCAGCAGGTAACGTTACTTTAATTAACACGTTATTCTCTTAATATTTACCAAACTGATAGGCAAACATCTCACTCTTGCTTTAACCTGAATTTCCCTGATTACTAGGGAGGTTATATATTACTTCATGTATAGTTCAAATGTCCTCCACTCCTCTACTTTTGGAGGGTATAAAGGTGGTCATTTTATCAGTGAAATCAGAATTCCACTGCCCTCCCTTGTACGAGATCAGGTCCCCATCCTCACCTTTATACGTATACACACACACTCTATGACATCCCTCTCTAACCCTCCCCAAGAAGTATCTCACAAAAGGTCCCATGTCATCCTACATCCCCACCTGCCCCTTCCCTCCCCTGGCTCTAATCCAGGCACTGACCTGAATGACCCTCAGGTCACATCTGCCCTGCTGCTGACACTACCCCAGATTTCCTTGATGTTTTGGCTTTCTTGTGTGCCCGCACTTCACCCTGCCAGCAGGGACACCCCTTCTTTTTCTTTATCCCCTCCTCTTGTAGGGGGATCCCACAGCAGAGATAGCTGGGGGTGTAGCATCCTTAGGTATTTTTTAACATGCATAGCCCTCTCCCCTTCCAGAAAACATACACACAGAATGATTGGGAGAGGACCGGAGTCACGTTGTGTCTGAGATCCCTAGTTCCCTGTCCTTTGGTAAAGATTAACACATTCGCTCTGTGCTTTCTCTTCCCACGACAAATTCTCTCCCAGGCATTCAGATGCCCCTGCCTAAAAAAATCAGCCTCTGTTGGGCCTGCCTCAAGACCATCAGATGTATTTGAACCCCAAGGATGAACCATGCTCAGTTTCTTTCACAGGAGACTCCTGACATCTATGAAATCAGTGGATGTGAGTACAAAAGAGTGAAAAGGAAGAATGCTCTCAGTTCCTGATTTCTGCAAGTCTGTTTCAGCCTCAGCTTTGATCCAGCTGGGGCCACAGTCACCCAAAATGTATGGATCACATGAGGTGGTTTTTCTTTAAATTGTTGCCTATCACATAAGAGTAGTTTTCTCCAGGGTAGAGTTTTTCTGACCAGACAGAAACCCCTACCTCCATCCTCCCACCCCAGATTCCTTTCTGGTCATAGGAAATGAGAGTCTTTCCTCTCTGGGTATCAAGTCCAGCATCTGATTGGATGACTGGCTCTGGCTTGGGCTTCTTGGTCTTAAACAAGAGTGAATCCCTAGAGCAATGCCTATAGCTTACTACCTGGAAGGGCCAGTCTTGGCCAAGCAAAGGCCCCTGGGCCCCCCTGGGCACACCAGGCAGAAAAAAGACATCCAGGTGACTCAACTCTACTTCTAAGACTGAGATTGTTGAGACCTCATCGCCATGCTCAGGATGTACCCAGAACCAAGCACATAAAGAACGTTGCCAGAGACCCCGGCTGAAGGAGTAGAGGGTATGAGTCAGGGTCCCACCAGGACATGGATTCATCCCAGATGGTTCAAATGAAGACTTTAGTAAAGAGAATACTTACAGCTGTGGGGCTCATACTTGAAGTGTATCAGAATCACCTAGAGGGCTTACTAAGAACTAGATTGCTTATTTCCCCGATGGGGTGTAGCCCAAGAATTTGTGTTTCCAACAAGTTCCTAGGGGATGCTGATGCTGCCAGTCTGGAGACTACATTTTGAGAACCACCAGTTTACAAAGCTAAGAATTAGGGGATTGTGGTCTTTCCATACAATGGAATATTATTCAGCCGTAAAAATGAATCGAGTGCTGACCCATGCTACAATGTAGATGGATCCTGAAAACATTATGCTGAGGGAAAGAAATGACATAAAAGGTCACATACTGTAAGATTCCTTTCATATGAAATATCCAATAGGAAAATCTATAGGCACCAAAAGCAGACTCATGGTTACCAGGAGCTGGGGAAAGAGACAATAGGGAGAGATCATTTAATGGATATTTTTCTGGTGATGAAAAGGTTTTGAAGCTAGAGAGAGGTGGTGTTTTCACAACACTGCAAATGCACTAAAAGCCACTGGCTTGTATACTTTAAAATGGTTAATTATATGTTATGTGAGTTTCATGTCAACAAAATGTTAAGGAGGGGGGAAAGGATAGAAAGACACTCAGAAACCAGCAACACAGCAACTCTCACTACCCTAGGCCTGAAGAAACAAGGGGAGGATATAGGTATAGCAGTGGTGAAGCCCAGGAAGAAACAGAACCATGGTAGAGAGATCACTCAGTGAGCAGTAGACATGAAAGGGGCAGCTAAGGTCAGAGACATGGGACCTATGCAGAAAGGGAGAGATTAAAGACCTAGGTCTCTGTCTCACCACCCTCTGATCTCCTCTCATTGGCCAAAGCCAAGCAGAAGCCAGGTAGCACAATCCATATAGAACAGCCCCACATGTCACGGAGCAGGATGGAAATGTGTGCAAAATGGATTGAGGGTGGGCATTGGGGGGAGAGAGCCAAACACGGGGTAACCAGCACATCCAGGCTGGCTGATAGAGCTAGGACAGTCTGACAAAATCTTAGCCAGTTTCTTTCAAAAGCTGAATAAATCCCCCTTTCGAAGTTCATAAAGGAAGATGTGCTTGGAAGGAAACATTCCTCAAACCCAGCCAAGACTGAGAGCCCTAACAAGCTACGTGACGGAATTCTTAGAAGCTGACCTCTTAGCCACTACAACGAAGCAGAAAGAGCTTTAATTAAAAGCAGTCCTTCCCAGGCTGCTGCCGACTTCAAACAGTCCTTTGGTCTCTCGCTGCCTCCCCAAGTCACAGAATACCTTCCACCCACAGAGTGGCAAAGCCACTGCCACCTGCTACCTGCAGGCCCCCTTGTTACCCACCCTCCCACCCCCTTGAGGGTAGAAACAGAAACATCCCGGAGCAACTTGAGGTTGTACACATCACCCTTTATTAATCCCCAGATGCACTGATCATTTTCCCAGTGCCTTGACCTTGTCTGGCTTCACCCAGATGCCAGGAGGCATCTTTAAAATAAAATAGGACCCTTTCCACACATGCTTACAAAAGCAGTGTCACTTTGACCCAAGACAATCTTGGTCTGTGTGGTCCACAACCCTGACTCCACACAGCCTCCCATGCTGTCAGAAGGCCAGGTGGAGGTGATATCAGGCCGCCGTGGCTGCTGCCGAGGCTGCTGTTAAAAGTGGCCTCCCTGGGTGCCAGCCACAATTAGTTGTTCTGTTCCACTGAGGCCCCTATCAAAAGGAGCTGCAGGGGGTATTTTCCCAGACCACTGCTTCCTATGGGTTCTGAGTTACCAAGAAAACACGGAAAATCACACGAACCAAGGAAAGGGAACTGTGGACTGAAGCGTTGCAGGAGTCACCACAAAGCGGCCCCAAGGAAAAGGCCCCCCTGCAAATGAGGTTGAACCACATGTAACCCAAAGCCAGAATGCTGTCCCTTTTGCTGGTTTTTCAATCCCAGGTTTAAGAGATTTGATTTATTAAAGTTTTTAAACTTTAACCTCATAGATGAATTTCTCAGCCAACATTGATGGATTTCTCCCATCCATCATCATGTTTTAATGTGACGTGACTCTTGCAAAACACTTATGCCTCCAATTTTGTTCAAAAATAAGTAGGAAGGAATAAAGGGGAAATCTCAGAATTCTGTTATCTCGGAGACTCAATACACACATACACACACACACCCAAAATCACCTAAGGCCCAGACTCCTGCTACGGGGGTTGGAGGGGAGAAAGACTATAACAAAATTATAGAAATAGCCTTGGTCTTTTCCTGCAAAGTTTCCTTTGCCCTCAGAAAACTCTTATTTATCCTTCAAAACCCAATTCATAAACTCCTTTTTCTTTGTGTTCTCCCGTAACCATCTGATCCCCTCTGGGTCTATTGCGCTTTTCACACTATTGTAGTTGTCGTTCATATCTATCCCTTCTAAACTCTGCAGAGTCTCTGATTGTGTCACCCTAGACTCCCAGAACCTAGCATGGCACCTGGCACATAGTAGGCATTTCATAAATGCATGTTGAATTTAATTGAATCAGGGGGCTGAGGTTTCAGTTCTAGCTCTTTGCCCTTATATAGCTCCACCTCCTGACATCTCAGTTTTCTTGGGTGTAAGATGAGTTCAATCATTTCCTACTCTGCTATCTTAGCTCAGGCTGCTATAACAAAATACCATAGACTAGGTGGCTCAAACATTCTTCCTCACAGTTCCAGAGGCTGGGAAGTCAAGATCATGGTGCTGGCAGATTCAGTTCCTGGCAAAAGCTCTCCTCCTAACTCGTAGATGGATGCCTTCTCATTGTGTGCTCACATGGCCTTACCTCAGCGCACACACATGGAGACAGGAAGATCTGCCTTCCTCTTCTTATAAGGTTACCACTCCCATTGTGAGGGCTGCACCCTGATGACCTCATCTAATTCCCAAAGGCCCCACTTCCAAATACCATAAAACTGGAAGTGAAGGCTTCAACATATGAATTTTGAGAAGACACATTTAGCCCTTAACACCTGCCTACTCCCTAAGGCTATTGTTAGGGTCATGGAACATGAGCTGGAGTAAATGGCACTGAGAATCTTGGAGCTCTGCTCAGGTGTGAAGGATGATTTAAGGATGATTGCAAAGCAATGCCAAGACCAATGTGTAGCCTGCTGTTTCCCCAACCTTGCCTCCCCCTTGACCTCCAGAGCCGGAAATCAGTAACATCAGTCAAGTCAGACTGTGCCAGTTCATCTGTCATAAAATGCTATTCACAAAGTCAAGCGACCTTCATTTGATGGATGAAGAAAAGAGAACCTAATTTTTCTCCTAAAAAGTCTGCAGGGACTCATTCCCTAGAATTCCCTAGACTGATAAGCTTCTGATGGCGAAATCATCATTTTGCCATCAAGTGTTCCGTAGAATCTTATCCCAGAAAATGCTAACTGGTGATCTGTCACAAAACAATGCAGGATAGTTGGATTTGTGGTCCCAAAAGGTGGGGAAACACTGGGTTAAGCAAAGATCAATGAATTTCTTTTCTGCAGGACTTCTCAGAGCCTTTATTATTCAGATAGGCATTGCTAATCCTCAAAAGTACAGCTGAAGCATGTTTTCTTAAGAAATTAGCCAAGAATGTGGGGTTTGGGATCCTAGGTATGCCTGCTTCTATCAGTAAGAGACAAGAGTAAGCAGTGAATTGGGGAATGAGTGAGGAATGGATTAACCCTATAGGTTAGAGAGCATTCCCTCCTGCACCCACCCCACCTCCCCTCCCCTCCCCTCCCCTCCTTTCTGCCAGGCTGTTGCATCAAGCATGGCTTTGCCAATTATTTCTGTAGCACGGGAAACAAATTTTTTCTGCCTATGACTATCAGAAACTTTCTTAAAGAGTAGCAGTAGTAATGTCAGAACAAACCGACGTAGTTTTAAATTCAAAAAGAGAAAACAGCGTGCCCTGGGATCATTGAAGCACTTGCTTCCAACCATAAGCGAAGAATCACACTGTTGTAACTCCTCAGCCTCTGTGAACCTTTTGAAGGTAGGATAAATATATTGGATTTATTACCATATATCATTCCATTACAAAACCAAGATGAACATCCTTGTTTTGCTGAATTGTCTACTGATATAATTTCCTATGATTATTTTCCTTACAGTTTGGTACAGACAAATGCACTTTCCATCTCCTATGCAGTGTGAATAAATGAACCTTTAGAAAACTTTGGTGTTTTTATTTGAGCTGTATAAGTTTCCTATATAAGGAAACTTATCTGTGGTCCTGCAGCAAATAAACTCACTCATCTTTGCTTAACCTGGTGTTTTCCAACCTTTTGGGACCACAAATAAGTTTCCTATCTAAGGAAACTTACACACTGTAAGTTTCTATAAGTTGTCTCTTATAGATAAAAAACTATAAGCTATATAGTTTCCTATATAAGGAAACTAAAGATGGAGAATTTACCATGTAAATGTAGCTCCAAGACAAGTCTACCAGCCCCTCTTGCCCTAGTTCCCAACAGATTTCATCCCTGACTTACATAGAGATTCTGCAGCTCTGGATCTCCCATTAGCCCCCAAAAAACTGAGGTTATGCAGTTGGGCAGCTTACCCAGGGTCACACAATGAGCACATGGTAGAGTTCTTCTCTCTCCTTGTGTAGCTCTACTTCTCAGGAACAAGGCAGATGAACCATTATCAGGGCTTGAACGTAAGGCCAAGGCCAGCTTGGCCATGATAGGATTTGGAACTGAAACTCTAAAAAATGGGACTCAAGCTGCCATTATGCTGTCCCTGTTGGTCTCAGTGGCACCTTGTTGAAGGACTGCACCAAGGCTGAGCCTGCAGCTGGAATCCAGGGGACAGAAGGAGGTGCATGAAGTGCAAGAAACCAGAGGGGAACAAATGGATGATTCCCATCTTTACGGGCCAGGGTATTCCTAACCAGCATCATAAGGTGCCAATCCCTCTCCTGCAGTAACCTCCTCTTACTCGAAATTCTGGCGTATATGGATGGACTTCTTTCTCTGGGCCTCTACTGCACCTGTGAGAATTTTGGATCAAGTTTGCACATGACTTAGTAGTAGTTACTTGTGAGTCATGACTTAGATAGGGTGACTTAGTCCAAATCATAAAATCAGAAAGGCATTAAGCATTGAAATGGAGGATTGGACACTAAAAGAAAATGCCTCTGAATATGCTTATTATCTTCAATGGAGCAAAACAGATGTGCACGTATTCCGTTGAAACTATAGGGAAGGACGATACCGAAAACTTCCAGAGAGCCATAGTAAGTGGGAGTTAATGGTACAGTACCTATTGTCGCTCTTTCACCAATTCAAGATGTGGAAAATGTCATTGATGACACCTTTATTCAGGGTGCTATTATTGCCTTAATTTTTTGAGGGTAAAATGTATTCATAGGGGTTTACATAAGTTTGTCTCTGCCCTGGTCCCCGTCCCTATTTTTTCCATGAATTTCCCAATTGTACAGTCTCTTACCAGGAGGATGTTTGGAACCATTAGTCTAGCAGCTAGAGAGAAACTAGTTAAGTATTTCTTCGTGAATGGAACCATCATCAACCCAATCATCTACACCATAGACTAGGGTCATCCTACTAATTTCCCTGTAATTATCCTCCTTCCTCACCCCTGCATTAGATCAGAGTTGTAATTTTACCTCTTTGACATCTATTGACTTTATCCCCAAGCTGCCATTTGCACTGTCAAGGTATTAGTTCATGTCTTGCTTGAGTTTTTTCTCCAGGTTCCAGCTGGCCTCCTTGCCTCTAGAACAGATTTCTAAAAGGCCATCTAGACGTCCTGCTTCATCTCTTATCACTCCCACACACACCCTAATTTCTGCCCTATGGAAGTTCTTTTGGCTCTACTGCCTTGCTACCCCTGCTCTCAGTACCTCTTCTGGAACCCCATTACCCCCTAGGTGTGGTCTCCTTAAAGATCCATCTCATTATCATCTGGAAAGCCCTTCCCAGTCCCCTTCCTGCCTCAGAGTGAGTTAGGAACTCCCTAGTCTAGACCCTCCAAATAGAACCTCAGTCAGCTGTGTGGCTTTGGGTTCATCACCTGCCCTTCATTGGTAAATGGATATAACAACTATTTTACGGGAGCAAAAGGAGACACAATACCAGATGACTCATATTGCCTTTATAATATCCATGATTTCAGGCCCTATAGTCTCCCTTTACCAGAAACTGTAAGTTATGCCCCCAATTCCCATTTTCTCCTTTTTCTATAACAACAGAAACTGCAGATGCAGTTGGACATATCGTTGACCAACCAAAATAAATGTTGCCATTCTCAGCCTCTCTTGTAGCTAGATGCGGTCACAGGGTTAAGATGCTTAAGTTCCGACCAATAGGATTTGAGCAGAATGCAACTTCCAGTTCCTGTCCTTACATAGAAGTAAGAGGCACACTCTGCTCTGTCCCCTCTCTCCTCCCTCAGCTGACAGGGTGTGGTGATGGCACACCGCCTGGGACCATATGGAGACAGGCAATATCCTAGGAATGAGGGAGCAACAAGTGTTGAAGTAGCCTGAATCCCTGAGCACCTAGCAGAGGACAGAGCGGCCACACCATCTTGGACTTTTGTGCGAGAGAAAAATAAACTTCTCGTTTCTTAAGCCATTGCCATTTTGAGTTTCTCTTAGAGCAGCTGAAACTCTATCCCAACAAATGCAATTTCAAATACATTTCCATTTGGCTTTTGACTCCACAATAGTACCAATACCAGGAACAAGGAGGGTCATTTCTTCTCCATTCACCTCTCCCAAACTACTGCAGGTGAGTATCCAGATGAGGTAAGCCGTGGCTTTCAATCAGTAAAGCTAAAAATTATAAAAATGCCTGCAGAATTATATGCCAAAGGCTTCTATTATTACCATATCACTATGTCAAAATTGAAAGGCATGTAAGATTTCTCCAGAGAGGCCATCCATAATGCATTGCAGAACTGTGTAGGTGTTTTATGAAATGTGTTTTATTCAAGCTAGGATATACAACACTAACATTATTGAAAGAAATCGAGGGTCTGGTCGTCTCCTTTTAACATGTTCATTATTCATGTTATAGTCTTTTAACAAAAAAGTAAAGTCATATACATATTCAATTTAATTTAAAATTTTATTTTACCTGCTATTCATCTTGGGTGTCCAATGAAGAAGAAATATTCCCTTATTACCCTTATATTAGTTTCTGACAGTTCAATTTCTCTGACTGCTACGCCTCAGACAACCTCCACTGAAAAAGCATATAGGTAATTGCTTTGATCAAAATTTCATGCCAAATCTTTTAGATTCCATGTAGATCACAGCCTGTGAACAGAGACACGTGGTACCACAGCCCACGGAGCCAAGCCTGAGAAAGTTCCCCCAGCGAAAACATGGCTGCACTTTGGGAATCACCCAGGAGCTTTAAAATCTACTGATGCCCAGTCCCACTCCAGAGCTTCTAAATGTAGCTGGCCAGGGGTGCTGGGCACCAGGATGTCAGTGAAGAGCCTGTGGTGAGAGCCACTGATTTAGTAGTTTGGTGGGGTGTGGCAGAAGGGTTATAGGACCTAGACAGGGAATGCCTGGTTTGGACCATTGACTCCAGCACGTAGGTGGGGGGATTTTTTATGTTCATTTTTAAGAGACAGAGAAAGAAAGAGACAGAATGGGATCAGGGTAGGGGCTGAGAGAGAGAGAAGGACACAGAATCCGAAGCAGGCCCCAGGCTCCGAGCTGTCAGCACCGAGCCAGACGTGGGGCTCAAACTCGTGATATCATGACCTGAGCCGAAGTCAGATGCTGAACCGACCGAGCCACCCAAGCGCCCAAACACATAGGTGTTTTAATTTGCTTTGTTTGTTTGGCTTTAGTTTTATAGAGATATTTACTTGCCATGAAATTCACTCATTTAAAGTGTACAATTCAATGGCTTTTACTATGCAACCATCACCACAGTCAATTTTGGAACATTTCATTATCCAAACCCCCCCCCCCAAAAAAACCCTACATCTCTTAGCTTTTACCCTCCCTCACTCTCCCCAATGCTCCTCAAGCCCTAGGCATCCACTAATCCAGTTTCTGTATCTATAAATTTGCCTACTATGGGCATTTCTTATAAATGGAATCACACAATATGTGATCAACCAATAGCAGTTGGCTTTCTTCATTCTTTCACAAAATGTTTTCAGGGTTCATCCATGTTGTCGCATAGATCAGTATTTTATTTTTTATGGCTGAATAACATTCTACTGCATGGATTTGCCAGATTGTTTAGCCACTCATCAGCTGGTGGGTATTTGGGTTGTTTCCATTTTTTGGCTACCATGAATAATCCTGCTATGAGCATTCACTTATAAGCGATTACATACACCTATGTTTCATTTTCTTGGGTATATACCTAGGACTGGAATCACTGGGTCATAAGATAACACTGTGCATAACCATGTGAGGAACCACCAGACTGTTTCCCAAAATGGTTGTGCCATTTTACATCCATACCAGCACAAGTGTTCTAATTTCTCCACAATCTCTCCAACACTTGTTATTATCTGTCCTTTTCATTACAGCTGTCCTGCTGGGCACTGCCCACACAGTTGCTATGAGATCTTCAGTAACTTCTTTCACTTCTGACAGCTCAGTTTCCTCATCTGTAAAATGGGGTATTAAAAGCGATGTCACAGGGTTTCTATGAAGATCAAATGAAATGAAACATGGAGAGTACCTAGTTTAACCCAAGCATTGTGGTCATGGATGAGATCATTAGCGAAATCTCAGTAGCAATAATCATGTGCAAAATTAAACAAACAAACCAACAAATCATGACCAGAACCCGGAAAAACTATCTGAGTCAGTTATTTTCTGCCCAGGGGAGAATTTTTCAGGGTCGACCAGCCAGAACAATTATCTTCTCATTTAAGTATGATCTTTGGCAAGTTGCTTATTTTTTGAGCTTCACTTTTTTTCAAGTCTGTAAGAGGGGTGTGATGAGGTTTACCTTACACTATGGGAGGTGAGGCTTAGATGAGAGCACATAAACTAAGCACCTGGTACTTGACCCAAAGCGGGTAACCATCAAAGGTTTGTTTATTCTCCTTCACTTTCTCTTCATAAGAGCTAGAAAGGGTCAGCTTCATGGGTCTGGGAGAGCTTGATCAAGTCACCAACAACAAAGCAAGAACGAAGACAATGTCTCCAGATTTTAAGGTTGCTGTGACGGAGAACTGTCACAGGCTGTGGGGATTCCTGCCTTAATTACTGCTTCAGAGACAGAATCCTGAGCTTAGTGGCATATGGATAGGACCCAAGGAAGGAATCTTTTACCTGTACATTCTAGAGGCTCAGTAAGGGGAAAGAAGTCAGAGGGAAAATGGTGGTCATCTAGGCCTACTGACACCATAGGACTGGTCATTGCTCCTGGTGGCAGGGAAGTATTTAGAACTGTAAAAACAAAAACAAAAAAAAACTGTAGGTAGACTCTTTAGTAAAAGGCAAAAAAGTTATACAATCAGAAGACAAACCAGAGTATAAGTAGACGTCTTAAGAGAGGCCCAAGAGAAGAATGTGTCCAGCTTAAAAACTTGTCCAGTAGTCTGTTACACCAGAACTTCTCAAACTTTAAAGTGTGTATAAATCCCTTGGGGAATTTTGTTACAGTGCAAATTCTGATTCGCTATCAGCTAAGTGGAGCTCAAGGTTCCATTTTTTGCACAAACTCCCTGGTGACACCCATGCTGCTAGTTCAAAAACCATGTTTTTGAAGAGCAAGATATTAGACCTTCCTTGTAATTTTTATTCTACTCAAACAAGAAAGGACCCAGCTGTGGGAGTGCTGGGAAGAGAAAAGGTGGGGACAGATTTAAAGAGATATAGGAATTGACTGGGGCCCTGGTATGTCCTTTAGGCCCAATAACTGTTTCCTTAACCTTAATAGTGGAAAACATACCCATCCCCTTCATATCCAGCCATGCCGTGAAATCTTAAATATCTGGTTGAAATTTTTCAATGCATTAGGACATGCCATTGTTGGGATGCCTGGGTGGATCAGTCAGTTAAGTGTCTGACTTCAGCTCTGGTCATGACCTCCCAGTTTGTGAGTTCAAGCCCTGCATCAGGCTCTGCGCTGACAGCACAGAGCTTGGAGCCTGCTTCAGATTCTGTCTCCCCCTCTCTCTGCCCCTCCCCTGCTCATGCTCGCTCTCTCCCTCTCTCTCTCTCTCTCTCTCTCTCTCTGTTCAAAAATAAATAAATATTTTTTAAAAAGGATACACCATTACCAGTATCTTTGTTAACATATTGTACTATAGTTTTGCAAAATGTCACCTCTGCATTGTTCCCACAACTCTGTATTTCTCTATATTGTTTCTTACAAGTGAATGTGAATCTATAATCCTCTCAAAATAAAAGGTTCAATTTTAAAAACTCACAATAAAGCAAATGACTCTAATGTGATGGTAGCCAATCCTTGGGGAAGTCACAGTATCCAATTCTATACTTTCAACAAGATTGAAAAAGTACTTAATTGAGTTGTTGATCATTAAAAGTTCTTCGTGATTAAAAAAAAAAAAAGCACTAGAGAGAAAAAGTGATTCAGAATTGTACTTAAATAAAAGTCAACCTTAGGTGTAGAAGAGGAAAGAAAGCCATGGGTTTGTGTTTGAAATATTTAGATTTAAAAACACATCAATCTCATTTTATAATGAGAAACACAAAAGTCTGGTGTCTAATCATAGAAAATAAACCAGTTTCTAAATTTCCTAACATGGTCACTGAATGAAGGAGCTGAGGAGAAGGGGAAAAAATATGAAAGGAAAGGCAGAAAGAAGCAGAGAAGGACCTAACATGAGAGAGACCCATTTTTCATTTCCAGACTCCCTTGCAGCTAGGGTGTGGCCATGTAGACCCTGTTGGAGGCAATAAGATGGAAACAGATTATTTTTCTAATGAAGAGAGACAGAATTCACTCACACACAGTTTTAGCTTTTCTCCATCCTCCTGACATCTTGCAACCCAGAGGATAAAAGTCTCATACCAGAGATGGTGGACCAAGAAGTTAGATGGTGTTTGGATTCCTGGCAACCTCATCAGCCAGCTTCCCAGCTCTGGACTTCTTGTCATGTGAACAAAAGGAACCCCAGCTTGGTACACCACTGTGGCCAGCTATCTGTCACACATAACCAACTGCAATCCCAGCCACCAGACAACCCCTCTGTGGTCAGATGGACAGCAAGTTAGAAACATCTTCTGAGTTTTCTGGCTAAAACAAAGGTTTGTCTCCCTGTGGAATTTTATAGTTTTCGTATGTGTGTAAAGAAACGATTTACATTTTAGCAACGTGTTTTGGAACTTTAGAAACATCAGCTCCTTTGACAGTCAGCAGCTGTCTGATTGCCTTGCATTCATTCTTTGAAAGATGAGACCTACTATATTTACTCGGAATCAGTGTATTCCCTATCTTTTGCAAAAATAATTTTAAAAAATCAGATTCCAGTTTGGCAGATCCACGTAACTATGCTGTATATCAAGAGTCCAAAAACCGCCCAAACTGATACTATTGCAAATATAACCAGAAATCAGTACTACCTGTCTTGAGGAATACTGACCAAATATTTTGGTTTGTTTTAAAAAGGTGAATCTTCAAGATAACTTTCCTCAAAACCCCCAGGATCCGGGGTCTGAAATCTGAAATACTGATATCTCATTGCCAGTCACATCATGGGGCCTGAATGACAGAAGGGATCTTCAGGCATCAGTTTGTAAAGTCCCCACGGTCTTGTTTTATTTTAACGAAATAAACTTTACCAAAATGGCAGCCTAAAATGCTAAAAATATTCTAAAACAAAGTAAAAAATACATGTATTTATATATTTAAAGCAAGAATTTTAGGTTGAGCATTTAGTTCTGCTTCTCCTTCTTGAAATAGAAAATAGTACATTTAAACGACCTTTCTGAAGTGCAATTTGGCAACAAGCATCAAAAGTTCTGGAGCACCTGGGTGGCTCTGTTGGTTGAGTCTCCAACTCTTGATTTCAGCTCAGACCATGATCCCAGGGTCATGGAATCGAACCCTGCGTTGGGCTCCTCACTGAGCACGGACCCTGCTTGGGATTCTCTCTCTTTCTCTCTTTCTCTCTCTCTCTCTCTCTCTCTCTCTCTCCCTCTCTCTCTACCCCTCTCCCACACTCAGGTGTTCTCTCTCTCTAAAAAATTAGTTAATTATTTAACTAACTAAATTAAAAATTTTGCCACCCATTGCCCCCAACGATTTTGTTTCTAGGAATTTATCCTGGACAAGTGCAAGAACCTAGCAGCACAGTTTCCAAGAAGGAAAAATTGTAAAACAACCTAAATGCCCAACGATAGAGGATTCATTAAAATGTAGTATACCCATGTAATGAGGGCATTAAAAAATGGTCTTGTAGGGACATCTGGGTGGTTCAGTCACTTAAGCCTCCAACTTCGGCTCAAGTCATGATCTCACTCATCATGAGTTTGCTCATGAGTTTGAGCCCTGCATTTGGTTCTCTACTGTCAGCGCAGAGCCTGCTTTGGATCCTGTCTCCTTTTCTCTCTATGCCCCTCCCCCCCACTTGTGAGCATGTGGGCACATGTGCTCTATCTCTCTCTCTCTCTCTCTCAAAAATAATAAACATTTTTAAAAAATTTTCTTGTAGAGGGTGCCTGCGTGGCTCAGTCAGTTAAGCATCCAACTTGATTTAGGCTCAGGTCACAATCTCATGGTTCATGAGATCAAGCCCTGTGTCGGACTCTTGAGCTGACAGCATGGAGCCTGCTTGAGATTCTGTCTCTTTCTCCCTGTGCCCCTACCCTACGTTCTCTCTCTCTTTCTCTCTCTCTCTCTCACACTCTCCCTCTCTCACTAAAACATATATATATATATACATATATATATGTATATATATGTATATATATATAGTCTTGTAGAAGATTGCTTAACAACATGGGAAAATAGTCATAATAAGTGAAAAAGCAAAAATATATATGAACCCATTGGATAAATGTGTTATGAAAGGACATGCACAAAAAATTGCTTTTTTATAGATAATTGTTATTTTCTTTGTGTTTATGTTTTAAATAAACACACAGGACTTTTAAAAGAAGGCTGTTGTTTTTTTTAATTGCTACAGCAGCTGCCACTCCCTCCCACTACCAAGTGAATTATTCTTAAGGGCCTTTCATATCTCATCAGAGAGACTGGCAGGAAGAAAGCTCATCAACTGCGAGGATGGCAAGTCGCTGAAGGGAATGGCAGGCATGTAGGGCAGCAGAGAATGATGACCAGAACAGACCAAATCAAATGTAATAGGTCTAAGGACAAAGTCCAGGCTGCCTGGGAGACCACGAAAGCCTGTCTGCACCGCTCCAGAATGGACAGGCTCAGTTTCAGAGCTTCATGGATCAGATAATCTCTCCCAAAGCCAGGCTACAGTTAGAGAAATTACATCAACTGCATCTTAAGGAGGACATGAACAAACTGGAATATGTCCTAAGAAAAAGGGCCAGGACTCAAAGACAGCTGGGAGATGTGTAGTGAGAGAGACAGCTGAAGGAACAGCGAGTGTTTAACCCAGAGAGGTGACACGTGAGGGGCAAACAGGGGACATGGGAATCACCCTCAAACATTTGAAGGACTATCATTTGGAAGACAGTTCGTCCAGAGTGCCGAACTAGATCTAATAGGTGGAAGCTTTGGGGAGACCAATTTTAATTAAAAATGAGGTGAAATTTTTTTAAATTAAAACTACCCAACAACATAACAGGCTGCCTTACGCTGTAGTGAGTTCTCCACCACTGAAGACATTCAAGCAAAAAATAGGTAACTATCAACGTATTCTGTAATGAAATCTCCCCCTTCTATGGGAAATGAGACCAGAAAAACCCTGATGTTTCCTTCCAGCTCAAAAATGATTGTAGAGTAGGAAATCCTATAAAGGATGGCATCAGTTCCCTGCTCACCAATTCTTGCCAAAAATTCCCTAATTAGAGATTAACTCCTTTGGTGTCATCTTCTTTTGATATTAAATTATCATTTAAGATAAAAAGCTATACTTGAAGCCATTATCAGTTATGATCAGCTTTATGTGAATGAGTCTACAAGATCCTTTCCCAAGAATAGATTTCCATGGTGATTGGCAAGGGAGATAATATGGTCCTGAGCTATGAAAACTCCCGTATCTGGAAGCCACAGAACAGGAGAGAAAAAGGATGCTCCGAGGACCAAGTTCACAATCTTGTATATCAACACTCCAACTTGGGTCTTGAAACTCCATCTTAACCTCCACCCCATGGTCCAGTGCATTTGCCAATTACTCTCACTATTTCTTTAATCCAAGGGTGGTTATTGAGCACCAGACCAGGCTCTCTCCAACGATATGTGAGTGTGCCCACTCCACAATTGCAAGCCAGCTGTGCCGCTGAAATTAACTTGTTCAGCTGGCCCTCCAAATAAAGCCATTTAAAGAGTGCAATGTACCATAGAAAGCAATTTGTTTCCTTAAGATTTAGTACCCCACGTGAAGATTGATTTTGATTTGAAAGACAGAAGCTACTGCAAGGTGAATAATTTTAAGTTTAACATATTCCTCCTCTCAAGGAGCCAAATGCATTAAAATTAGGTGCAAAGTGCTTCTAATTTGTCAATCACTCCTTGGATAATTCTGTTCCTGCATTACGGGGGAAATTGCCCAAGAGACCTGGCTTTTGGCTCCTTTCATCTCCACTATTCTTTTAACTTGATCATGGCTGCGGTATGCAAATGTGGCTCTACTTCTAGGAGGTGGGTGAGGGGGGATCCAGGATAAAGACAGTCCCAAATCTATGTTAAATTTGTCAGGAGGTCAGAGGTGTGACAAGCCTCCTAAGTTCCGTCACACGTCATGTTGTCGGACAGGGCACTCAATGAAACAGCTGACGCGGAAGGCATGCCTCCTCCGTCTGGGATCTCGAGACAGCTTGCTTGTTCCCTCCGTCCACTGGCAAGAACTCACCGAGGATCTGCTCTGGGTCACACTCTGTGCTTGGCCCCTTGGCACACAGATGACCAAGGACAGGCCCTGCCCTTGAGAGACTCAAACATCACAGAAACCAGAAAACCACAACTGCCCCAGTGGGATTCAGTACTGTGTCAGAAGTAAGCACAGGACACTCTGAGACCATTAAGGAGGGTATCTGTCCCAGCCTGAGGGGATCGCACAAGGCCTCGGCGGCAGGGGGGGGGGATGAGTTTAAAGAACGAGCAGTGAGCGAGCCAGACTGTCCGGGTGGTCTAGGACACTTCCAGAAGGAAGAATGGGTATAGAGAGCATGTAGAGTCATACCCGGCATTTGTGCTAAGCACTTTGTAGTTTGGAGTCTCCTTCAGTCCTCACAAAGGCACTACGCAGTCAGCTCTATTACAAGGCAGGGACTATCATTACCCCTATCAAACAAATGAGGAAACTGAGGCACTGGAAGATTCAATAGCATGCACACGGTAACCCAGCTTCTAAGTGAAAAAGTCAGGATTCAGTACAAAGTCTATGTAAATGTATTGCTTTCCAAAAGACATGGATTGTTGGGAGAAGTCAGAGCCGGAGAGGGAAGCCATGCCATGTGGTGGTCAAGGCTCAGGCAGACCTACGGACGGGCATGTTCTTGGAATCCATGACACAATGTATGTGGAGCTCTCAGCACAGGACCCAACATGTCATAAGTGCTCCATAAACTTTATCAATGAGGAAAAATAGGAGTGCTTGTGGGATGATGGAGCCAGATGGAGTCAGATGCCTCAGCAACTCACGGAGGGTGTCAGGGGTCATGCAAGGTCTAGACATTACCCTGAAGGCAGCAAGGATTCATCCTGGCTGAGGAAGTGACATTCTTAAGGTCTGGGCATAGAAAGGTGACCAAATAAGAGGCAGATTTGCAAGAGAGGAAGCAGAAACTGAAGGATCTTGGAGGTTGTTTCGCCCCAGAGGAGAAACACTAGAACCGGCTGACACAGAGCAGGGAGGGCAGGAGACAGTTTTCAAAGGATATTTAGGTGGGAAAACAGACTTAGCAAGAGATGAAAAGAAGTAAGAAGTGACTATTAGGGGGTACACGTGGGGATGTCCAACAGATCTTTAAAAACAGGCAGAACTGGGGGCACCTGGGTGGCTCAGTGGGTTGAGCATCTGACTTCAGCTCAGGGCATGATCTCGTGGCTAATGAGTCCGAGCTCCACGTGGGGCTCTGTGCTGGCAGCTCAGAGCCTGGAGCCTGCTTCGGATTCTGTGTCTCCCTCTCTCTGTCCCTCCCCCACTCATTCTCTGTCTCAAAACTTAATAAACATTTTCAAAAAAAAAATTTTTTTAAGAAAGAAACAGGCAGAACCGAACCCAACTGATTGGCATGGAACAAAATGAAAGTGTCTATTCCTACATGGCTCCAATAACCATTCAGGCCAACCCAGACTCCCGCCCACAGAGCACAAAAGGAGGCCTCCAACACATCCATGCCCTCTTTGCCATTCTCAGTCCTGGCTTGCTTGTCCTGATGAGCTCTGCAAGCCACAGTGCAACCTGCCTTCAATTCTGCCAAATTCTGGTCACTTGATATGCACCCCATCTCTCAGCCACAGGCTTTCCTTCCTCTCTGTCTAACCTCCAGATTCTCTCTCTGGCCTCCCTGCTTCAGGACTCCCCAGAAAAAGTCCCACAGCCTTCCAACCCAGCACCAAGCACCTATGGTCAGTGCCTATGGGAGTCTTAACCTGTACTTCAATAGGAATGTGAAGAAGAATGGAGTAAGATGGAATGGAGTGGGGCGTGAGGCCAGCAGAGTGTGATTCCTTATGTGGAGTCAACAAGCCCCAAAATGTCCCATCCATGCCCACAGTGTGGTCCTGTGCCCCATCTTCCATGATGCCAATCTCTTCAATCTCTTGAGATGAACTTGAGCTTTATTCTTCCTGGACTCAGATTTGGAGATTGTGGTTTCTGGAGGGAAGATGTGAACAGAGGAAAAGTGAACTGCTCTTGGCCAATCGGTCCACCTGCTGCCTTTGCTAGGAACAAGGGAGGCTGGAGCTACCAGGAGTGTGAGCCCTCCCCCTGCTCAAATCTCATGCCCCCCTCATGTTCTCAGGCATTCTCTCCTCCTCCTCTCCTAAAAATGCACAAACATGTCTATTTATGGACATGTCACAACTCCAGGAGGACTCCACAGGGACCACCTTCCTGTAATGGACAAGACATGACTATTTGTGTACTCATGTCAGTGAACCTGAGACGTGGTTGCAAACACAGTCAACATCCAATGAACAGAGGAATGAATGAGTTCCCATTTCATGTGTGATATTCAGACTTTTCGGCTATTGAATTAGGCTCTTCTCAAGAGGTAATAAGTGCTCCAGTCTCGGAAACATCCAAATAGATATAAAAGATGGACAAGCAAAGCTGAGGCAGAGGGGACAAGCCATAGCTGAGCCATTCCAACTCTATAAACATGTCTTTCTGTGACCTGTCTGAGGTTGAAAGGCTAGAAAATAGTCCCCTGGTTTCCTCCAGCCAGGCCCAGCACCCTGGTGTCTTGGTGGCAGATTACTGCCAGGATATAGGCACTCATTGGCCACCCCTCCCGCAAAGACAGCTATGCACAGGCGGTGCCCTGCAGCACAGAAATATAGGCATATTTCCTACTACCCTGCATAACTGATAACCATTCTGCTTTGGAATTTCATTCACCAGTATTAACTCCAGGGGAGCCCTCTGCTGCTTTTGTTCCAGAAATACTATAAATTATTGCAGGTTGGTGAAGGAATGGGAACTGGCCAAAGTGAACTGACTAATAAACTACTCCTTATTCTTTCCATATGAAAAGAAAAAAAAAAAGAAAACAAAGAAAAAGAGCAATTAGGCACAAGGAACCTGGGCCCACCCGCCCAGACACTGCTGGGCTGGCCCACAGACGGGTCCAGCTAGCACTCTATTAGACATCTGGCACACAGACACATTTGTTTCAGGAACAAAGCACCTGGCATTGCCTGCCCACAACCGTGGTTCCCTTTCCACCCACAGCCAAGGCTGAGCATGCTTTGCGCCCCCATGGAGCTCTCAGCCCCAAACTGCTGAATCATTTTTGAATTTTTATAGTAATGGGCTGTCAGTGGGGTCATCTTTCCAACTATCTGTTCCAGCAGCAGTTTTGCAAGAGGAGATTTGATCATTCCTGGCAGCAAAGCTGGTGCTCCAAGCAAGGCATGAAATGACAAACAGGCACATTTGCAGCAAAGACTCCCGGGTGGATTCACCGGCAACGATGAGGCTCAGGCACATCCCTCGATACAAATCTCATCTTCCTTTAGCCCCACAGGAAGTAGCACCACTAAAATCAGGAGGCTTATTAGAGGGGAAGTTAGAGGGGACATGAGTGGGACCATGTCAGCTCTCAGCGGTAATCAAGCTGACGCCTGTTGACTGGGACAGAAGCTCTGTGAAGCACCACACAGAGGTGTTTATGACCACTGAGAGGGGCACCCTGCAATGGTGTGTGCAGGGACTGGGCAGGGAGGGTCCAGAAGCAGGGGAAGGTGGAGAGCAGAGAGGGTGGGAACAATTAGCTGGGTTGGCGACCCTCAGCAATGAAGCCAAGTGTCCTAGGTGTTCTGTGAAAGCTAATGGATTGATAAGAAACCCACTTCTTGGGCTGGAATCAGCAGCAAACCTCTCAAACAGAAGGAATATTCATGGTCGAACAAGAGCAAACAGGAAATCTATGAAGCATTGCCAAGAATCAAGCCCAGCAAATGACAGGAGGTATAGATTCATAGACACTCCCGAGGATGGAGGACTCGCAGAGGCTGAGTATCTGAGGCCAGTCATGTGACTGAAGTTCATAGAGACACTCAGATCCAGCAAGGAATTAGAATGCAGAAGAGAAACTGAGGCAGGTGTCCAGGGATGAGGGAAGACTGCAACTCAGGAGATGACCACAGCTCGGGAGTATCTGGCATAAATAATCAACAATGTTGCTCGAGTCAGAATCTGTCATGTATTATATTTCTGTTTACATTTTTACTAAGATACACATGAAGATGGGGCGCCTGGGTGGCTCAGTCAGTTAAGTGTCTGACTTCGGTTCAGGTCATGATCTCACGGTTTATGGGTGTGAGCCCTGCATCGGGCTCTGTGATGACAGCTCAGAGCCTAGAGCCTGTTTCAGATTCTGTGTCTCCCTCTCTCTGTGTCCCTCCCCTTCTCATGCTCTGTCTCTCTCTCTCTCAAAAATAAATAAACATTAAAAAAAAAAGATACACATGAAGGGCACAAGTCTTAAGGGTCAGTGAGTTTTCCCCGATGGGTACATACACATAACACCACTCAGATCAAAATATATAGTACATTTCTAGATGTAGTACACTACCCCAGAAGATTTCTCATGCTCATTCCCTATCACAAAGGAACCACTATACTGACTTCTACACCATAGATTAATATTCCCTCCTTGTTTTGAACATCATATAAATATGCTCAAAATTACTTTTTGGTATGTACTTTTGGTACTAGCTTTTTTCATCAACATAACTATCCAGTCATTGTGTGTAATGGTAATTCATTCTTTTTCATTGCTGTGTAGTATCCCATTGCATGAATACTCTACGGCCTATATATCCATTCAACGTTGGCAGACACTGTGTGTTTTTCTGTTTTCTGGCTGTTGTGAATAATGCCGTATGAACATACGCCCATTTGTCTTAGCCATTGGTGTATAGGGGACATATGCACTCACGTCTCTGACATCTGTATCCAGGACTGGAATTGCTGCCTCATGAGGCAGCCTATGTTTAGTCTTGCTGTTGTCCTTTATATATCTTTGTGGCCATGTCTACACAACATAACTGTGCCCTCTGCTATGTATTCTCCATGGATTGACCCTTTTATCATTCTGTAATGTTCCTCTCTGTCTCTGGTAATTTTCTTCATTCTGCAGTCTACTTTATCTATATTATTAATATAGCACTACTCAACCTGGAAAAAAAAAATTTCAATGGTGACAATTATTAGGAAAAGGCACATTGTGGGGGAGATACGTGATGATAAAGCTTTTCAAATGACAGTTTTGTAAAAGTATCTACTGAAAAATGTACATACATGCCCACTGACCCGGTGATTTTAATTACAGCAATCTATCCCTCAAAAAAAAAAATAATTAGACACGTGCAAAAAAAAAAAAAAAAAAGCTGAATGTACAGGATGCTGATTGCAGCATTGTTCATAACAGTAAAAAAAAAAAAAAAACAGAAACAACCTAAATGGCTATCAATAGAGAAATGGCTCAACAGACTATGTCATGTTCATATTATGGAGAGGCTATGCAGCCAGTAAAAGAATGAGGCCAGTCTCTGTACATGACCATGAACAGCTGTCCAAGAACTTTAGAGAAAGTAAAGGTGGAAGAATGATAAGCATGGCGTGATACAATTTATATTTTTAAGCCACAAAACAGTAGTGCACTTCCAATCTTACCCATGTGTTTGTGTGTACAATGACCGCATACAGAAGCCTTGAAAGATGAATACCAGAGTTGCAGCAGAAATTGGGGTGAGGGTCCTGGGATTAGGATAGAAGATCAAAGAGAACTTTAACCTAACCTACACTGTTTTATTTTTACAGGGAGAAGGGTTTTTATGCATCACTGTGTAACTAAAAATTAATAAATGTTAGTAATGTTGGTATTGTAATAGTGTTGTGTGGTGACAGACGGTATCTATACTTGTGGTGAGAATAGTTTTAAGCATATAGTTGTGGAATCACTATGTTATACACCAGAAACTAATGTAACTTGTGTGTCAACTACACTTCAATTAAAAAAAAAAAAATAGTTACCGGGGTGCCTGGGTGGCTTAGTTGGTTAGGCATCCGACTTTGGCTCAGGTCATGATCTCACAGTTGGTGGGTTCAAGACTCGTGTCAGGCTCTGAGCTGAGGATAGGCCGAGCACAGAGCCTGAAGCCTCCTTTGGATTCTGGGTCTCCCTCTCTCTCTGCCCCTTCCCCACTTCCGCTCTCTTAAAAATAAGTAAAAATGTGAAAAAAAAATTTTTTTAAGTGCCAATGTTGATTTCTTATTTTGACAAATATACCATGGTAATATAAGGTGTTAACCTTAGGAGAAACTGGGTGACAAATATACAGGTGGTCTCTGTATTATCCTCGCAACTTTTCTGTAAAACCCAAAATGATTCCAAAATAAAAAGCATATTTAAGAAAACTTCCAAAGATAATTGACTGAAATGCCAGAAAAGCAAGCACAAATAAATTGTAAGATATTTATATTATGGGTTATTATGTAGCCACAAAATATAAATCAATAACATGATATTCTGCCATGAAATTATCCCCAAGATATATAATCAAGAAAAAAAGTCAAGTATAATAACAATGCCTATGGTACAACTTCAATCATGTGCACAATTAGAGGCTATGAACACGCCCAGTATATACATCAATAGAAAAAGGCAAAGAGTCCATAATCTAAATCAGGAGTTGGCAAAATTCTGTAAGGACCAGATAGCAAATATGTTCAGCTTTGTAGACCATCCAGTCTTTGTCACAACTATTCAACTTCACCATTGCAGCATGAAAGTTGCTATAGACAATATATAACTGGAAGGGTGTGGCTGTTTTCCAATAAAACTATATTCACACACACAAAATTTGCAGGATAGATTTGGCCCATGGGTTGTAGTTTGCCAACCCTTGTCCTTCTTACTCTGTTAGCAGAGTGAAAAGTGAATTGCTTATTGCTAAAATCATTTACCAAAAAAAAAACTTTCAATGCATTATTTTTATTCAAAATAATATTAATAAATGGAGTGTCCTAATCCAGCATCCAGCATAAGACAGTGTTCAATAAATTTTGTGCCTTATCCCCTTTTCCACCAGTATCCTGCAGCTAAAATCCCAGAATGCCTTCATGGTTAGCCTGCCAAGTTGTTACAATTACTTGACCCACACAACCCAGGGCGCCATTCAGTTTTGAGATTACGAACCAGGTGCCCAGGGAGGGAACAAGAATACAGCAGGTGCCACAGCTCAGCACCGAAGTGAGCTCTGGCTCCCTTATCTGCTTCCCCTCCCACCAAGACTTCATGGGAGGCTCCATGGGAGGCTCAGCCAGGTACAAGAGTCTTCCAGAAATCTCTATGCCCTCTCAGAGAGAATGGCAGAGGACTGTGCTAATTGGCAACCAGGCTGAGTGACAGTTATATTTGGGAATGATTTGCAAATCGCATTCTCCTAGAGCTTATTAGGGGACTCATTAACAGTACAACAGTACATTACTTTCTGAAATTCTGATCTAGGCAGAAAATTAAAATTATTTGTTAAATGACCTAATAAAATTGAATAAAATGTGCTGAGAGAATGAAAACCGCAATAGATCATCCTGCAGATTTCGGCTAAAAATAATATCTATTCCCTGTCATTGAGAGGCAACATTGTGCCCTTCATGCAGCCCTGGGAGGACCTGGTGCAGGACTCAGAGCCTCGATGATCCCACTTGCAGAATGACTCATCAGGCAAGGAAGACCAGACTGGGTGCCAGCAGGAGGTTCATAACGTGAAGTGTGAATCCAGGCCGAAGGCCCTATTCGGCCTCCCACATATCCACCCCCTTACATGCACCTACTTGGGCCTCCCCCTTCATCTGTTGCTTCAACTACCTCAGCCACCACCTACCTGATCTTTTTGTCCTCTAACTACCTACTCCAACGTGGTCTCCACAATTTCCGCCAGAACGCTCCTTCCAAAATGCAAGTCTGATATTGTCACACCCCTTAGAACATTTTCAGAAGCATCCACTTACTCAAAGAGGCAAACTCGATAGCAGAATTTCTCAAAGTGCGGCCCCTAGGCCAACAGTATCACCCGGGCACATGTCAGAAATGCAAGTTTCCACAAAAGCAAAAATGAACTACTGGGACCTCATCAAGATAAAAAGCTTCTGCACAGCGAAGGAAACAATCAGCAAAACTAAAAGGCGACCGACGGAATGGGAAAAGATATTTGCAAATGACATATCAGATAAAGGGTTAGTATCCAAAATCTATAAAGAACTTATCAAGCTCAACACCCAAAAAAAAAATAACCCAGTGAAGAAATGGGCAAAAGACATGAAGAGACACTTCTCCAAAGAAGACATCCAGATGGCCAACCGACGCATGAAAAAATGCTCCACATCACTCATCATCAGGGAAATACAAATCAAACCCACAATGAGATACCACCTCACACTGTCAGAATGGCTAACATTAACAACTCAGGCAACAACAGATGTTGATGAGGATGTGGAGAAAGAGGATCTCTTTTGTGCTACTGGTGGGAATGCAAGCTGGTACAACCACTCCGGAAAACAGTATGGAGGTTCCTCAAAAAGTTGAAAATAGAACTACCCTATGACCCAGCAATTGCACTACTAGGTATTTATCCAAGAGATACAGGTGTGCTGTTTCGAAGGGGCGCATGCACCCCCATGTTTATAGCAGCACTATCAACAATAGCCAAAGTATGGAAAGAGCCCAAATGTCCATCAATGGATGAATGGATAAAGAAGATGTGGTGTATATATATATATATATATATATATATATATATATATATACACACAATGGAGTATTACCTGGCAATCAAAAAGAATGAAATCTTTCCATTTGCAACTATGTGGATGGAACTAGAGGGTATTATGCTAAGTGAAATCAGTCAGTCAAAGAAAGACAAATATCATATGACTTCACTCATATGAGGACTTTAAGATACAGAACAGATGAACATAAAGGAAGGGAAGCAAAAATAATATAAAAACAGGGAGGGGAACAAAACATATGAGACTCTTAAATATGGAAAATAAACAGAGGGTTACTAGAGGGGTGTGGGAGGGGGGGATGGGCTAAATGGGTAAGGGGAATTAAGGAATCCACTCCTGAAATCATTGTTGTACTATATGCTAACTAACTTGGATGTAAATTTTTAAAAAATTAAATTTAAATTTTTTAAATAAAAAAATAAAAGAAATGCAAGCTTTTAGGCCTCACCCAGACCTACAGAATCAGAAACTCTTGAGGATGGGCCCATCAATCTGCATGTCATCCTCTAGGTGATTCTGATGCACATTCAAGTTTGAGAACCACTGCTCTATAGCCTGGCACAAAAGAAATGTGGCGCTAGTCTTGACCTTCCAGACACCCAATCCCACTCCCACCTCCCCGCCTTCCATCTGTACCCAACTACATAGCCCTCTGACTCATCCAAAAGAGACTGTGAGTTTGCACATGCCATTCCCTTTGCTGGGGAAGTCTCCCCCTTTTGCTTGGTGAGCACCACCCCCTTCAAAGATGCAGCATTAAAGCACTGATTTATTTTGCCAACCGTCTACTTTGCTTGCACCATCCTCCAAGTTAGCTACTCAGCTGACCTGAAGAGCAGCCATTCCTGAGATCCCCAGCAGGGCCATGTTCTTCTTCATCAGTCCCCGCTTGGCCTTCTGTTTCCCTTAATGTCTGTTTGGAGACCAGCTGCCCTGCTCAACTGTGAGGAATGGCCGGGTGGGGTGAAGGAGGGGACAGGATCTTCTCAGGACCTCATGTGGAGCTTAGGCGGGAGTTAGTGCTTAGAAAACAGTCACACGAAGGGGCGCCTGGGCGGCTCAGTCGGTTGAGCATCAGACTCTTGACTTTGGCTTAGGTTGTGATCCCAGGGTGGTGGGATCCAGCCCCACATCGGGTGCAGTGTGGAGCCCTGACGCATGGAGCTGCTTGAGATTTTCTTTCTCCCCCTCTGCTTCCCACTTGCTCACTCTCTCTCTCTCTTAAAAACAACAACAACAACAAAAAAAAAAACACAGTTGCACGAAAAAAATCTTATCAATTCGAGCATACGAGGAAAGCCTCAAAAAATCAGTCCAGTTCACAGACACATTTGGTCTCATGTGCTCCCAAGGAGAAAAAGATATTCAAAACAGCAAGCCCCCCTCTCCCCACCAACGGAGAGTAGCAGTTCTGCTTCACTCACTGCATGTAAATTATCAAGCTCACATGTGTTTGTAGCATAAGCTAACAGTTCACTTCGCTGGAAAAGATTTGGGTATGGAGGCGTCACCAAGTACCAGAGTCAGGGTTCGTGGAAGCCAGCAGAGGCCCGCATTTCAGCAGCCACCCCTTCTCGGGGTGTGAAGCACAGGTGATATACTTATCAACATAAGACACATCTGCACTCATTCAGATGAACAAGAATCTAAATCAACTCTAACAGGAAACTTCTAAACCCATTTAATTCTTTCATCTCTTTTGAAAACTAAAGGCTTTTTTGGAGAACATGCCTGGTTCATGAACCCCAAAAGTCTTTCCGTCAGTACCCGTCTCAAATTCTCATTGGGGGGGCCCCAAAAGATGACCTGGGAGAGGTCATGGGGACCTAAAACCACAGCCTGGGAGCTGAGGAAGAGGTTTTCGAAGCCACTCGAACTTCCCCTTGATGCCTGAAAGCTACCAGCCATATCCTCAACCAGCCGTGGGCCAACAGCAGGAGCAAGGCTCACCACCCTCCCAAAAGGTAACTCAAGATTTGGCTTTGTGTTCCGAATATTCTGGAATGTCACATATTTGAGCTCTGAGGAGAAACTTTAAATGTCATTTAACTCAGTGGTTATGGACACAGGTACCTGAACTACTACTGTCTTTGGTCAAAAAGGCCCCCCCAAAATTAGATATTTGCAAAAAAACAAAAGGTTAGCCATGCTGTTATTTAATTACAGATTATATTTCTGGGGGGAAAACAATCTGTGAATATATAGTACCCACAAAAAGGAAAAGCTTATTGAAGGAGGTGCACTGTTGAAAAGGTGATGAAATGTCTCTTTTTCAGAGATGAGTAAAATGAGGCCCAGAGACAGTAGGCGATTTGCACAAAGATTCACAGAGTAGCAGGAACTCAGGTCTCCTGTCTCCTAGCCTGGGGCTTTTCAACAGTACACCAGCTTTCATTCAAATATTAGCGAACCCGCAGAACAGTAGTTCTCAAAGTATGGTCCCTGGACCAGCAGTATCAACATCCCAAGGAGCCTGTTACAAATTCACATTTGGGGATCCATATCAGAGTTGCTAAACCAGAAACTCTGGGGTCATGGTCCAACAATTTGTGTTTTAACAAGTCTTCTAGATGACTCTGATGCACTGAAGGGTTTGAAAACCACTGCCATAGGGAAATAATACTTTTACCACCTCATATTTTTCTCAATCCAGCTTGAACAGAGTACCTTGTCCCAGCATTAGATGAGGAAATCATACACCATAGTCTGCAAATCAGAAGCCATCTTGGAAACTTAGTCCAAACTGCCCCCTGCACTTAAGTCCCCTCTGTTGCATCCCTGATGGATGGCCATCCATCTTTGACTGGATGCCTCCAGGAATGGAAACTCACCACCCTCCAAGATGCCCTTGCTTTCATTGGAAAGCTCTGGGTTGAAGTTTCTTCCTTATGGGGGCACCTGGATGGCTCAGTGAGTTAAGCATCTAACTCTTCAATTTGGCGTGAGTGGTGATCTCAGAGTTTGTGGGTTCGAGCCCCATGTCAGTTCCACAACACAGAGCCTGCTTGGGATTCTCTCTCTCTCTCTCTCTGCTCCTCCTCCACTTGTGCTTTCTCTCAAAATAATTTTTTTTTTTAAAAAAAGGGAACTTCTTCCTGATGGTCAACAAAGATCTGTCCCCTTAACCTCCACCCTCCCCTATTTCTGCCCTGCACCCTCTGGGCAGCCACACCAGCCCTGCAAACATCACCTTCACTGAAGCCTCCAAGAAGGCTGTTCCATGACTGCCCCTGTCCCCTGGAAAAGCAATCACTGATAAGAGTTGTTGAGTCTGTACCCAAACAATCTCCCTTTCCGGGTCAAGGAGAAGGAAGGAGGAAGGAAAGGAAGAAAGAAAAGAGGAAGGAAGGAGAGGGAGGGAGGGAGGGAGGGAGGGAGGGAGGAAGGAAGGAAGGAAGGAAGGAAGCACAGAAAAGAAGATGGAAATGCTTTTCAACTGCTCAGTTTGGCATCTGATCCACAAAACAACTCTGGGAAATAGATATTATTCTCCACCACTTTAAAGATTAGGAAGTACCTCACGCCAGTCAGAGTGGCTAAAATGAACAAATCAGGAGACTATAGATGCTGGAGAGGATGTGGAGAAATGGGAACCCTCTTGCACTGTTGGTGGAAATGCAAACTGGTGCAGCTGCTCTGGAAAACAGGGTGGAGGTTCCTCAAAAAATTAAAAATAGATCTACCCTATGACCCAGCAATAGCACTGCTGGGAATTTACCCAAGGGATACAGGAGTGCTGATGCATAGGGGCACTTGTACCCCAATGTTTATAGCAGCACTTTCAACAATAGCCAAATTATGGAAAAAGCCTAAATGTCCATCAATTGATGAATGGATAAAGAAGTTGTGGTTTATATACACAATGGAATACTACTTGGCAATGAGAAATGAAATATGGCCTTTTGTAGCAACGTGGATAGAACTGGAGAGTGTGATGCTAAGTGAAATAAGCCATACAGAGAAAGACAGATACCATATGTGTTCACTCTTATGTGGATCCTGAGAAACTTAACAGAAGACCATGGGGGAGGGGAAGGGGGAAAAAATGTTACAGAGAGGGAAGGAGGCAAACCATAAGAGATTCTTAAAAACTGAGAGTAAACTGAAGGTTGATGGGGGGTGGGAGGGAGGGGAAAGTGGGTGATGGGCATGGAGGAGGGCACCTGTTGGGATGAGCACTAGGTGTTGTATGGAAACCAATTTGACAATAAATTTCATGTTTAAAAAAATGATTAGGAAGCAAAAGTTCCACGAGGTAAAGTGAATTGACAATAGCCATCATCAGTGGCGCCTCCCCTCTCAGGAGATCCCTCCCTCGCCATGGTAAGACCACGTGCAGCCATTTCCTACCAGCAGCCTAAGTCCTTTAGGAGAACACACCGCTTGATCAGTCTCTTCGCAGAAGCCCTGGCAACAGTGCTCATTGGTCACATGCTCATCCTGGAACCAATCGCTATGGTCAGGACAGTGTAATGCTTTGATTGGCTAGGCCAGGAAAATGTGCTTGCCTGGTCCAGGGGGTGGGAAGCAGCTTCAGTTAAAATGAGGGAGTGGGGACGCCCGTGCTGCAGACACGGAAAAAATGATTCCAACTACCCTTGGGTTGTGGAGTAACGATCTGAACAGAAGGGATTCCCATAAACAGAGTGAATGTCTTCTTCTGCCGGGTTAAGCTCTTTCTATACACACACTCTGCACTGAATTATTAAAATATAATAATAATAGTTAAGAATGAGCCAGGAAGGGGGGCGCCCGGGTAGCTCAGTTGGTTGGGCGTCCGACTTCAGCTCAGGTCACGATCTCGCGGTCCGCGAGTTCGAGCCCCGCGTCGGGTTCTGGGCTGATGGCTCAGAGCCTGGAGCCTGCTTCGGATTCTGTGTCTCCCTCTCTCTCTGACCCTCCCCTGTTCATGCTCTGTCTCTCTCTGTCTCAAAAATAAATAAATGTTAAAAAAAAAAAAAAAAAAGAATGAGCCAGGAAGGGATGGTCCTGAGCAGTGGGAAGTTCCAACCAGCAGAACACACAACCTTGGTGCCAGGTTCAACAGTTGTTCTGTTCCCTTCACATAGGTGAGTTAGGACACACGTCGTATCCCAGGAAGTAGATCAACCTTTGAGGCTCCTTCCTATTAATTCTTCCCATGTGTGTAATCACTCTTTGAAACCCATTCTTTTTAAATTTCTCAGATATGCTTCTCCAGGATGCTTCATTGGTTAGAGCTCATTGATGTCACTTGCTCCCAGAATGCTCAGCAGAGGCTCAGCTGTGGCCTCCAGCCCGGCTGGTACTTAACAGGAAATGTCAGTATTTCCCTTTACATCTCAACTGCGCAGCCTGAAATACATTTTACAGAAACTGCCAATCCCACCCCAGTACCAATTACTCATATCTAGTTACCATATATTTAAAAAGTAATTCACAACTTAGAACATTTAAAAGCGCACAATTCTTAGTATTATGAACACATTTTTACTAACTTTCCGGCTATAAACAATCACGCTTAATCTAATCTTAAAATTCCTTCTGGGTTTAAATACAAAACAATTTTCTAATTCTGGATTCACTCTTAGGTTTTAAAAAACATTGGCATATTTGAGCTCTGGGTCTAGCATTTTGGAGCTTCGTACCAGATTGACAATAAAATCCTTACAGGAAACTTCTATTTAATCTTTCCTTTCACTGAAATAGGAAGCATTAAAATTAAGTTCCTACTTAAAATGTAGACAAGAGAAGGCATTGAATACCTTCTGCTTACTCCCTCTTAACTCCCTTGTCTCAGAATTTTTTGGACAAGTTTAGAGAAGAGGAAACAAAGGACAATGAACCATATTCATTCATTCATTTATTCGATCATTCAACAGATTTTTTTTTTTTTTTTTTTTTTTTTTTTTTTTGCTGGCCACCGTGTATCAGGCACTGTGCTGAATGCTGAGTGCATGATAGTGAACAAGAAAGATTCCCTTCGCCCTCCTGAAGTTTATGGTCTAGTACAGGGGTCAACAAACAACAGCTTACAGGCCAAATCTGGCCAGCCACCTGTTTTCTTATAGCCCACAAGGTAGGAATTTTGCATTTGCTGATGCTCCTGGTCCAATGGCCTCACTTTAAAAAAACATCGTTTAGTGGTGCCTGGGTGGCTCAGTTGGTTAAGCGTCTGACTCTTGATTTAGGCTCGGGTCATGATCTCACGGTCTGTGAGTTCAAGCCTTATGTTGGGCCCTGTGCTGCTGGTGCAGAGCCTGCTTGGGATTCTCTCTGTCCCTCTCTCTCTGCCCCTCCCCCATTTATGAGCACTCTCTCTTTCAAAATAAATAAATAAAACTTTTTAAAAAACACTATTTAAGATAATGTAGTCAAGAATATGGAGAGGGCACATTATGATTTCCTTGTAGAGAGATGATGGTGATAACGATGATGATGATGATGATGATGATGATGATAGTGATATGCACAATGTTCTAGAACTTAAATTTTACACCATATGCAAATTTTCTATCAAAACAGTTTCAAATTCATTCAGACATTGGGAAGATAGTATGCTTTCTGCATAACCACATGAAAAAAATTGATGTACTTAATTCTGTCACACGAGTCAGGAACAATTTTACTGGCAGAAAATATGACTATATTATATGCATGCAGGTTTCTGCATGTCAAAAAATAACAATACATAAAACACTCCTTTTAAAAACCACATTTTAAAATTTCTCATTAATATTTATTGTTCATTCATTTTGGGCTCGGTTTAAAGAAGATTCGTGGGAGAAAAACTTAAAATTGAGGAAGTTCTATCCTGAGACCTTGATGTTATTGACGAGTTTGGTAAAGACCACTGAGACGTGATTTTAGTGTTCAAAGAATGTAATAACTCAGGGTTCCCTGTGGGCATAGTTTGAGAACCACTGGTGCCATGTGGCTTTGCCGGGTCAGTATTACAGGTTGAATTTGGTGAGACCTAGCACCTTGGCAATCCCTCCATGCAGAGAGCTGAAGCTGACTGTGTTGTTTGGCTGAAGTTCATAGACCCTTTCAGGCAGTGCTTTCTCCCTCCTTCTTTCTCCTAACTGACCCCAAAATCTTCCCCCTAATACTAATCCCAAGATACTGCCTATTCCTTGTGATTTCTCCACATGCTGCCCACACCTTTGGAAAGAATTATTTTCTTAAACTCTCCTCAAATTACCCAGTTGGAGTGTGCCATTAGTTTCTCACAATGACCCGCCTGATTCTTTTTTTTTTTTTAATGTTTATTTATTTTTGAGAGAGAGAGAGAGCACAAGTAGGGGAAGGGCAGAAAGAGAGGGAGATACAGAATCTGAAGCAGGCTCCAGGCTCTGAGCTGTCAGCATAGAGCCCATCTCTGGGCTCAAACCCACAAACCGTGAGATCATGACCTGAGCCAAAGTCGGAAGCTTAACTGACTGAGCCACCCAGGCACCCCCCTGCCTGATTCTTAACATGCAAGTTCCCAAAGTTTTTATCTACAGAATCCTTAGTGTCTCTGCAATCTTTTCCATGAGAGTACCAGGCCAACAGAAATACCTAATAATTACGTTTGCTGAGTAGTTAGGTTTAAATAATTTAATAACTATTTGTATCCTAACATAACTACGTTAGTAGGTGATCTTTTTAATAATGCACATAAATTGAAAGAAAACATTTTTATTTCACTCTCAAATAACTACCATTACTTAGCAATGTTGAGCACTGCATGCCTTCTCAAACCTTGTAATTAGATTGGACACCACCACCCTCATTGTGTGCTCCACACTGATGTACCCACCAGACCTGATTCTTATCACAGCAATAACTGAAAACCCAGTTCTGCAAAGGTATGACATCATCAAAAGGAAGGTAGCACAATCTAATGTTGGAACTGTGACTCACCTCCAGCTGGTGGTTAGCACAATGTCCGGAGGAGGTGAAGTTTCCCTGAAAACATTAAAATATCCCGAGGCACCCCTCAGTTTGCTGTGGGACTCTGTGGCACATTGGCACACAGTTTGGGAACCACAGACATCCTCACTCTCTTGAATTCGGGTATGCCTTTTTGAGCAGTAAAAAAAGAGGAAGAGCTGTGGCCAGCATGTTGGGAATGACCCTGGGGATCTATCTCGGCAGAGGGAAAAGGTGCAAACAGTTGATTGAGAGTTATCAGTATAAAGAGCTACCCCACGGCTGATGGACCCCATCCACTGAATTTGACTTCTCATACTCCTCCTGCATCTGACCATGGCTCCCAATCCTGGGAGTCACCCTCCCTCACGTTTGGGGCCAGGAAGGTCCTCTCTTCTATCTGCAAAGAAGTCATGGCTGTATCCATGTCCTTCCTCTATATGCCTTCTGTCTGTGAGAAAAACCAAGCTACAATTTGGCTCTCCTGTTCACTGTTCTGAACTTTATTTTCCTCCTGGTCTCTTATCTTCTCTGCTCAAAGCCAATGTCTATTTCCTCTTTGCAGCCAACATGGCCAAAGATGAAAGATTCTGTCATTATTTCCCCTACATAACAAATCACAAAGCTGCTTTATCCCATTCCTTGATTGCCTCTGTTTCAAGACTCATTGTTTCTAACTATCAGAGGCACATATGAATTTCCTCTTTATGCCTTTTCTCTTCCATTCCCTGCAAACACTTAGCCATTTATTCATTTTTATCAGCACAAACATCGGTAACACTTCGGAATAATCGGCTTCGCTATGATAGCTCATTTATTATTCATTGCAATAACCTTCAACTCACTCCACATCAATAAAGTGGAGAGGGAACCAGCTCAGCCTTTCCACGTGTGGGCTGGGTGTACGCTCTCAGGGCCGCCATGGGAAGCCCTCTGCCCACAGCACAGGCAGGATGCCCAGACCCTGGCTTGGGTCTTTTGGAAAGCAGCTGAAATCAATCGGGTGATGGGGGGGGGGGGGGGGGGGGGGGTTGTTCATGGCACACCTCCCCATGGATTCCCTGCTGGTTCCACGAACACGAGGCAGAGATGGGAGGGGACTTTTGAGTCAGAGAGCCTGAGTCTGAATCCCAGTTGTAGCCAGTCACCAGCATGTCAATAATGAGCAAGTGGCTTGTCCTCTCTACGTTTTAGTTTCTTCCTCTGCAAAAATGAAGCAATTGCTACCTGCACCTTGTCAGCCTTTGTGAGCCTTGTTAAAACCATTAAATGAACCGTGTGAACTGCATGATGTGGCACATAGTAGGTACGTTACTATCATTAGAGCCCCTGAGCCCACCCACACACTGAACCCAGCATGCAGGCTTCTAGTAACAGGTTCAGCTGGCAGTTACACACATGAACTTTCAAGACAGACATTGGTTTTATTGGGACACTTCCTCACTTCCTGGGTCAGTGACCTTGTACAAGTTGCTTAAACCTCTCAAAGCCGCTGTGAAAGGAGGCTGATAACAACTCTCCCCCAAAGCGTTGTTAGGATTAAATGTCTTAGTACCTCAGAAACATTAACGCATTGCCTGGGGCATGCTAAGTACAGAGCAAACACTCAAGGAGCTGCTTTTACAACCATTACTAATATTTGCCCAAATTCCAGGCCATGGCAATCTGGGAAAAAAAATGGGTGACAATCTGACCACCTAGGATATTACACCAGTCATCTCAGCTACCTCCTGTCTCAGCTCTGTCTCTAGCTGCAGGGCAGGTCTGCTATAGAGACTTGCAAGGCTGGCAAACCACTGACACTGACCTCTGCCCTCCACCTAGAAGCCACACTGTGCCACAGCCAATGTGTATGGAAGGTGCTCCACGGGGCTAAAGTCACCAGCATAGCACTTTTCCACACACAGGGAAGACTGCTGTACCCTGACCACTGGCCACAGGCCAATACACAGGCCCCTGGGACACCCACCTCTTGCTCCCAGCATCTCCTGGGGTTTAGGTAAGGCTTCCCCTTCAGGGGGGCCCATGAAAGAAAAGCAAGGTTATACAGACAGAACATCTGAAGGGGTTTTTTGTGGGAAGCAGGAGTGACCTCTAGGACTTCTCAAAGTCCTGATGACATAGTCCCTGAGCAGCAGGACACAACACTGTGTTCACATACCAGCCTTGCCACTCCGGGGCTGTGTGCTCTTGGGCATGTTACTTGACCTCTCTGAGCTTTAATTTCCTCCTCCACAAAATGAGGCTCTATATAGAAACTGCTTCACTGGATTACTATTAGGATACAATAGACAATGCTCATGAAGAGATGGGCACAGTGCCCCGCACAGAGAATGCAGTTAATGAATGATTGCTACCTAGCTGTACAAGCAAGAAATTGCTGCTTTGCCTCCCAGATACCCTCCACCACAAGAGGGCATCTTGAGTGGTCTGGGTGTTCTGGCTATTGGAAAAATCTCTCCTGAACCAACACTTAATCCACTTAGCCCCTGCCTCCTAAGTGACCATCTCAGGAGACTGATTCATGCGGGCCCCCCATGTGCCCAAAAGGAAATGAACAAAAGGCAGGTGTATTCATCTGCTAGGGGTGCCATAGCAAAGTACCACAGACCGGGGGCTGGGGGGGGGGGGGGGCGGCTGCTTAGCAGGAGTCTCAGATCAAGGTGTGGGCAGGTCTGACTTCTGGTTTCTCTCTGGCTTGCAGGTGTTTCCATACGGCCTTCCCTCTGTGCTGGGTCCCAATTGCCTCTTCTTATAAGGACACCAGTCACTAGATGAGGACCCACCCTCAAGAAGCATTTTTAATATCATCATCCCTTTAAAGGCCCTTTACTCCAGACAGCCACATTCTGAGGTCCTGGGGGTCAAGAGTTCAGCATATAAATTTGCGGGGGCACAGAGTTCAGCCTCTAACAGAGGGCAAAGCACTTCACGGTGTGGAAACCCTGGAGACCTGGAGCTCTCTGGAGACCCTGTGAAATGTTGGCACGCCCGATTCTGTCACTTCTGTCACGTGAAGGCAGCACGTGTTCTCTTGCCCCCGGGATCTCACCTCCTCCACCCAGGCCCCAGGAAGACCCCCACCCCCTGTCAGCAGCCCCATCTGCCTTTCACTCAGCACTTTTCAGGCAGCACTCATGTCAGGAACAGCAGGAGAAACGCCAAAAGAGCATCACAGAAGGACGCAAGAAAAACTGTCACCCCCCACCTGGTGTGACGCTGGTCCACGTTCCTCGGTGCAGGTCCACCAGGAGCAGACGGGGCTCCAGGGAGCAGTGCACTTGGGATTGGAGAGTCTAAATGTAAGAGACCTCTCTGAGGATGCGCGGCAAGGCCCCATGGCCACCACTGTCCCAGGGGGCACACTGTTCCCAGAGTGGTGAGGTCTGGGACAGAGTATTTGAATAAAGGAGGCACCTCCACGAGTGAGGACAAGGCCCCACGACCACTACCATATGGGGGGACGGATGGGGAGGGGACAGCCACGCAGTTCCCAGGGTGCTGCGGTGGGACAGACAGGCCTCTTAGGCCAGTGCCGATGCTCTCACGCTTCGGTGGGGGGCTAAGAAGTTGGACGTGATTGCAGTAGTGATTATAATTATGATGACTCTGGACAGAGAGCTGGAAAAGGATTTGATAATAAAGCGTTGATGAGGCTGAACAAGGAGTGAAGTTTCTGAGAGAGCCTTGGAGAGGGTGGGCAGAAGCACGGGGGTTGGGGGGAGGGGGACGGAGTTAGCAGACCTGCTTCTTGCCCAAGGACATCCTCCTGCAGAGCAAGCCCTTCAAAGAACAGAGACAGGAGCACTCACCAGAGACGTAGCCGGCAGCCACACAGTGCTCCCTGACAAGAAGCGGATGCTCAGTCTGGTTCCGTGTGCCCGACTGTCAGCCTCGCATCAGGGCCTCAGGCCAGCCAACTGGAGGGGAAAGAGGAAAACACTGATATCATACTTATTGGAGCAGGCACCATTGTGCCTTCACACACTCCGGCCCGGTGTGATCCTCGAAACAACCTAGGTATGAGCTCACTTTACAAGTGGGAAACTAAAGCACAGAGAGGTTCAGTCACTTGCCTAATGCTATATGGCTTGTAAGAGACAGTGCTGGAATTTGAACCTGGGCAGCAGGGCTTGAAGGCCCACAGTCTTAAGCTGTATCGCCTTGCCAGACGGAGAATTAAGAGTGAGTCAGCAATCACGGCATGTGGAAGTCAGGAAACTAATATCAGACCCCGTGCTCAGTGAGACACCCACAAGGCCTCCAGGGCCACAAGGAGCGGCCTGGGGCAGGACTTCAAATTGCCAGAGGCAGTAGCTCCTGGAGAAGAGAGGCTCAGGAAGCTTGGAGGTTGAGCTAGTGAGGGCCTCAGGGAAGCCCCTCAGTCCCTCCCTCTGGCCCTTCAGCTTCCATCTTCAAGTATATCCCCCTCCCTCCACTCTGCTGCAGCCCTGGCTCAGCCAGTCCTGAGAGGTCAGTAGGAAATAGGCAAGTAGACAAGGCAGGGATCAGCATACCAAGGAAAGGGAACAGCATGTGCAAAGTCTCATCATAAAATGTGGGGTGAAAGCAGCAAGGGGGCTGATTTTGACAAAAGAAACTAATTCACCCAGGGCCCCAAGTGCCAGACTGGTCAGCTCAGACTCTGCCCTGTGGTGACTGGGAGGGAGTCTGGAAGCTTGGAGAGAGGTGTAGACGGCCTGAGCTAGGCAGGGATGTGGGGGCAAGAACTCCAGGTGTGGAACACTTCAACCTTGTAGATAAGGGAGAGGCCCCGGAAGATGGCTCAGACAGGGAAAGCAGGCTGGAAGGGCGGCCTTAGGGAGGATGCAGCTTGGTAGGGGGTGTGGGGGGAGGGGCGAATGGAGGATGAGAGCAAAGTGGCTGGGAGAGAGCCAGGGCAAGGGCTTCAGAGCAAAAGAGCATCTTGCATAGAATGGGAGAGCCTGGTTTGCAAGTGGCAGTGGGAAATGAGGACATCATTGCTGCTGCCTCCCTGTGACCGTGGAAAGCATGGGATGTGGGGGGAAGAGCACCCTCAGCTCAAGCTGAGCAGTAGGGCTGCAGCGCCCAGAAAGGGGGGTAGCCAGAGCCTCGAAGGGGAAGGGCTGCTGGGCCAGAGCCGGACGGAGCATCCTGCAAAGCAGAGAGGAAGCATTGGAAAGGGAAGAAAGAGAGCTGCTAGTGGGTCGGGGTAATGCACAGGAGGGTGGGGGGGGAAATGCAAATACCCATCACCCCTCACTCGACCCATTACTGAGGTCCTGGCCCAGTGCCAGGCAAGGGCTATGGACACAGGTGACAAAAAGCAGAAGGGCCCTTAAAGTTTTCCTAGTCAACACTGCTCTCTGTATAGACTGGGACTTCAGCTCTCACCTCCGCATACAAAGGGATGCTTATTTCAAACACATAATTCTCCCCAAAGGCTTTTTTTAAGGCTGCAAGAGATTCAAAATGCCCCCAGAAATAGCCCTCACCTAATGAAGGCCTGGGAGCTGGTACATAAACAGCCCAGCTTCCTCCCGCCTCAGGTGAGATAACTCTGGGGCGTATTCCCCCAACCCACCCACCAGATGTGTCTCTCAGCAGAACTAGGTCCCCGCTGCTCTGTGGGTAGCCTGCTTGATAACCATACACCTTACTGACTTCGTTTCTTCTCCTATCTTCCTTTCCCATCTTTACTGGGGCTTCCTGGGGCCACCTCCCAAATAAACCACTTGCACTCAAATCTTTGTCTCTGCCCTGCTTCTGAGGGTATCTAGCTAAGACAAGAACACTAAGGCCCAGAGAGGGAAGGAGATCTGCTTTTAGTCACACAGCTTCTCAGTGCTGAGCCACAACCCACACCCAGGTCTCTCAGCTCCAAATCCATGAAGTCAGAGATTAAAAGAACAGAACAAATACAAAGATCTGAGTTCAATCACCTGTGTAGATTACATGATTCTCTATTCTCTGCCTTCCTGTAAGAGAATTAAATACCCCCCCCCCCACTTCATTAAACAGCACCTCCCTGTGGGAGGACTAAACTTCCTTGCCCCATTGAAAGAAGGCTTGGCCATGTGACCTTCTTTAGCCAATGAAATGTGAGAAGTGATGTATCCCAATTCTGAGCAGAAGCTTTAACAGCCCTGGCTGGCTCCACCAATTTTCTTACTCTTGCTTCCTTCTACCGCAATCATAGCACATCCCAAATAGGAGCTACTCTTTCAGCCTGGATCCTGGAATAAAGACGGATAGAGTAGGGCATGTGATCCATGAGTGGCATAAGAGAAGAGTAAAAAAAAAAAAAAAAAAAAAAAAATCCCGTTATTTTTAAACCACTGAGATTTCAGGTTCATTTGTTACACAACATAACAAAAGCTAACTAACACACTCAGCAGATACTGGCTACATTACCTAAAGCCTCTGCGAGCCTTAGTTCCTTCCATTATAAAAAATAGACAAATAATAGGATCTGCTTGGTAGGATTTTTGTAGGAATTACATGAGCTGATGCATGAGAAAACTTAAGCACAGTGTCTGGCAGAGAGTAAGCACCCAATAAATGTTAGCTGTTATTATTATGTTTTTCTCTACCCCACAAAGAAGAGACTTCCTCAGAAAGTGAGTTCTCCAGAGAAAATGTACTGCTCCCGCACGGCTTCCCCACCGCAGCTTGTTTGTTAAAGGTACTGATTACTCTCCCCTCCTAGTGGCCCTGCCCAGAAGTATGTTGCCCCCACCACAACATCAAGAGAAGTGCCAAGCGACGTGTCCACGTCCCAGCAGGTCTATAAGCAGGAAACCCATAGCAGTTAATGAATCCCCATGGAGAGGTCCAGATTAGCCCTGGTTTAATACCCCGAAATGGCAGGGAGTCATTTATCCATACGCTACAGTCTCTCCCTGTTGCTTGTGCATTACGAGTTATTTATGAGGCAATTTGCACAGTTTCACACTGGCTGGCCATTATGCTGCTGTCTGCTAACCACTAGGAGGGTTGCTGAACCCAGAGACAAAATGGTCCTCCGACTGCCTAGGCTTTGCCCAGGACAATGAGCCGGCGGTTCTCCCCCAGTGCAGCACATGTGCTCTTTGGGAAAGAGAGCAGGACACAAAGCTGGGTGGAGAGAATGCCTCCTCCCTCTCCAGTCCAACAACTCAGAATGCTCCTCGGGGCTTGTGAGAAAGGCCAGAGGGAGAAAAGGCCCCTGAGAAAGCCACTGGGAACAGAGAGAGGTCATCTTAATATACCCTATGGAAGGGAGGTGTGCAGGATGTCCTAGCAGAGACCCTTCCCTCCAACTGTTGGGAGAAGAAAAAAGTGGGGAAGCATTTTGCACACGACTGGGCACATGGAAAACTTTCAGTAAATGTTACCCATTGTTACCATGGTTATGACCCGCATCCCAGCTGTTTCCCATCATCCTGGACGTCATCCCCTAGCATACTGGTCAGTTTGCTACAAGTTCATGGGTACAGAAGCTTTTGATTCAAGCTACATGGGCATCACCAACGGTACAGAAGACCTTACTACAAGCAAGCTAAGACCTGAAAGGTAGCTGAAGAGTTACATGTTCACAGTGGCCCCAAGCCACACTATACGTGCAATGCCACCTACTGCAGACAAGTTGTTATCTTTGTAGTTCAGTTTCATAGCTTTGAAGTTCTAGACTAAAATGACTTCTGTGTTCCAGTTGCTGCTGCAAATAATTCTGTCCCCAATCACTGCTGTGGCTCCATGCAACACAAGAGGTTGTGGAGGTGGGGTTCTGCAGTGAGACTCCACATCCCTATCAGCAGAAGGGGGTGTAGAGATCTCCAAATTTTAGGTAGAAGAAAGAATATATTTGAGCTGAATGTGGCCTGACTCCAACACCCTTTCTTCCATGGCTACTTCCTGTCCACCATTCTCAAAACAACCCACTTTCTGGCCACTTTAAGGACTGGTCCCTAGGGCTTTCCTTATTAATTATTTTATTCTACATCGCATAGCTCTTGGAAACTGCCTTGACTCTTCGCTCCTTGTCCCTTTTACCCCATAACATCTATGTCTGACTGTTCCCCATTCAATTTTAGTAGACTAATTAATAATAGTTAAAAGCCCCTGAGTTTTTACCTTGTGCCAGGGGCCCTATAAGTGTCTTGCATGGCTTCTCTCTTTTCATCTTCACCATCACCTACTAAATGAACATTTCTCATCTGGCAGATAAAGACTAGAGAGGTTAAGTAACTTGCCCAAGGTCACACAGCAAATAGGAAGAAGAACCTGAGGGCTGAACTCAGGCAGTCCGATTTCAGAGCCGGAGCCTGTAGCAGAATCTGTACGTGCCCCCACCATATCCCCTTGAGCCATACCATCTCAGGGCATGCCAACCAACTTCTATCTGTGCGGTCTTCCAACAAAGGGAATTAATAATGTCAGACCTCAACTAGCGACTGATGGGAATTCGTCTGCAAATACCCAGCTCCCTCATCCTTTGAGAAGATAACTCAGAAGTGTGTTACTGCTCTGACTCTCAGAGCTCCCAGTGAAATTAATCTTCATTTGCCCGTGGTAGCAATCTGCTTGAGAACACATCCTGTATACACTTCCTTCCCTCCCCCGTCTCACCTCTCGGTGTTTCTTATGGTGTTTCCTGGAATCCGGTCCCAAATAGGGCCCTTGCGTTCCAATCCATGTCTCAGAGTCTGCTTCCAGGGAAACCCAAACTAAGACAATGATCTTTCCCTCAATCAACTCAATTCCTTTCCCTTTTCCTAGAACCAAAATTCTTTCCTCAGTGAAGCCACAACATTACTGAGCAGTTCTCAGGAATTCTATTTATCCATCTCCAAGTGTGCACCTGGATAAGGAGCAGCAGGTGAATAGAGGTGGCTTTACCTGCCCTGTGAAGGTGGAGTGACTGTTCCACATCTCACACAACCAAGATACCCAGTGCCACAACTAGAAAGGTTTTCAAGCATGCAGTCTGGCTCGCATGTGGTTCAAACGCATTCAAATGGACCCAAAACTAAAAGCAATTCTCATAATTATGACTCCCAAGTACTCACTTTCCTGAAGCAGCTAATCTCTGTTTTGCTGACGCGCATCAACAAGAAGATGATGGGTTTGCTGACAATCCCAGTCACTAGAAAATGCAGGGGGAAATGAAGAGGACAGAATAGAATCTGATTAAATTGCAGAATTTCCACCAAGGAGGCGAAGCTGAGAGGAACACAATCTTCCCTTCCCACAGTGGAGACCAGCCCCAAAGATCACGGGTCTTCTTGGCAGGAGAAACACCCTGTCCCCAGCATGACAACACTGCCCTTCGTGACCCTTCCCACCTTGTGCCTGCCCTGAACCCAACAGCTTCTACTGTTACAGGCAGCCAAGGCCTGAGGAAGTTATGTCACATCTCTGAGCCTCAGTTTCCTTATCTGAGAAGTGGGAATAAGAGTACCTCCCTTATCCCTTCAACAACTTCTTGTTATATGTCTACTATGTGCTGGACACTTGTAAGGATCAGAGAGATCATGCCTGTATGCACATACTTGGCACAGAGTAAGCACTCAGTAATCTTTAACTAAAATCATCAATTACCATTGTTACTTTATTTGATCTGCAAAATGAAACTATATTGTGGCTGTTCTTATCTCCATTTTATAGATGAATAAACCAAGGCTAGGAGAAGATCAAGACCTGGCTAGGGTTGCACAGCCAGAATGGTACCCAAGATCTTCTGATTTTAAGATCAGGTATCTTTCCACCCCCTCAGTGTCTTGGGGTTCTTGGATTATAGAAAGAACACTCCCTAAGGGAGTAGAGTGTAAACCAGGGGTTGACAATCTGTAATGGTCCAGATAGCAAATACTCCAGGCTCTATGAGTCATATGGTCGCAGTTGTACCCACTTATCTCTGCTGCTGTAGCACACGGGCAGCCATAACATAGCATAATGGATAGGCATGGCTGTGTTCCAATAACACAGAATCTTACCTGTAGTTTGTCAACCTCTAGTGTGGGTGAAAAAACCTGAGCTTTGGAACCGGGCAATCCCAGGTTCAAATCCCAGCTCAGACAATATTAATTACATCCTCAGGCCATCTAAACTTCCTAAGCCTCAGTTAGTCAGGGTTAATTAGTCATCCAATGGGAAATCATACTGATTTTGTAGGCTTTGTCAGGGGTTCAGGATAGGGTTTTGGTGCTTAAACTCTACCACTCATTCCTCTTCTCCCTCTAGGTTTCTGCTGAGAAACCAGTCACTTGAGGATCCACAAACAGATAAGACACAGAATCCTGGCTGCGTGAAGAGGCAGGCATATGTACAATGACTGAGTGCAAAGGTCTCTAGGAAAGGCAGTACGGAAGAGCACAGACAAGTCAAGTCCGGAGTCCGAGGGAGGCCCCCTACCTCCTGCCCCCAGATTTGTATCTTGGGATGACCATGCTACCCCATGGAAGGAAAGATATGACCAGGTCTTCAGAACAGACCCCACCAGCCATGTGGGCCTTGATAGCCAGTCCCTACCTCCCAGTGGCAGGCAGAACAGACACCTGGCTCACTGGCATGCAGTAACCTCACTCACTAGCAAGATGTAGCCCAGTGAATATTAAGCTCTGGCCAGTTGTGTCCCCAAAGCAGTAAATGGGTTCACAGAAGCCTGGAAGCCTGTGTCCAGGGGGCAGTGTGGGTCATTCCTTCCTCAAGGCTTGGTTGTGAGGACCGGCTGTGGCACCTGGCACTGAATAGATACCTGGGGGTGAGTGCCCCTGGAAGCAGAGCCTATGACAAGGATTCAGACAAATGGGAGGTATTGATGGGATGTGCTCAGGAGAAGCCTGTAAGGCAGGAGGGAAGGAGAAGACCCCAGTAAGGATGGGGTTTGGGGTCAAGTCTAGCCCTGCCCTGATCCATGGGGGACTCTGGAGCATAAATAACACCACAGTGTTGACCTGTCTTGTTGGCATTTTGTACACCTAGGACATTTTAGAACCAGAGTTCTCACCAAATAGGAGCTCTCTTCTCTTCCTCCCCACCTTCCTGCAACAGGTCCCCCAGGAAATGACAACAGGATGACCTTTATCTTAAACAGAAGAGAAGATTCCCCAAATATGGTTTTATCTTCACCCATGCATCTCTGGTCTCCAGTCTGACTGGAGTTTGAAGAGGGAACATCAAAGTCTAGGCCTTCACAGATGGAAATGCACCTCATCCTACCCCTACCCCCAAACCCTCATGCCCCCCTCATCAAGGAGCCAATGGACTGTTTTGTCAACCTGAGGAAGTGTTGTCAGGTTAACCAAGAACTAGAGAGGATGTGTTTTGCAACCAGAAAAAGAAAAGAAACAAGAAAACAAAGATTCTGACTTGTGTCTGAGAAATATGAGTATTTATGCACATACTAATTGAAATTGGCTCAGTCGCCATATGCACACAGTTAAAGGGGCTGGTGTTCTAGACACCGAGACTAAACAAAAGCCGCTTTCAAAACACAATGCATTATGCAGGCTCCTGACAGAACTAAATAATCATTTCTGGTGGTTTTATACTCAAATCAAACCCACAAACATTCAGTGAGCCCCCGCTGTGTGCCCAGCACTGTGCAATAGTCTAAAATACAAAGATGAATGAGCAAGAGGTCACAGGCTGCTGGGGAAATCGATGCATAAAAAAACAAACAGAATACAACACAGCTGGCTGCCGGAGAGGCTGGCACATGCATAGAAGGGAACTGTTGCTTCTGCCTAAGGATCCATCTCCTGGGGCAGGGTCTACAAGGAGAAGCAGTTCACAGGATGAGAAGACTGCTCGGTAGCATGGGGGCAGGGAAGTGCATGGTCTTAGAAGGGCAAGTAAAATGGTAGGGATGAAGCATCAATAATGCGGGAAGAAGGAAAGGAGATGATGACTGAACCCCATCCAGGTCTCAGCTCACATGCCACCTCCTCAGAGAGAACTCTCCTAACCCTCCTACCAAAATATCACCATTTCCCATCACATCACCCTGTTTGGCTTTCTTGGTAGCCCTTAACATTTTCTAAAGTTACTTTCGTCATCAGTTTACTTGTTTGCGTTCTCTCCAAACAGACTATAAATTCCTCATAAGAGCATGGCATGTGTCTGTCTTGCTCATTGTTGTCTGTCTTGTTCATTGTAGTACTTCCAGCTCTCAGAACATGACCTTAGAACAGGTGCTCAATAAATATTTGCAGGGCCGCCTGGGTAGCTCAGTCGGTCAAGCGTCTGACTCTTGATTTCAGCTCAGGTCAAGGTTTCACGGTTCGTGAGTTTGAGCCCCACATCAGGCTCTGTGCTGGCAGCTCGGAGCCTGCTTGGGACTCTCTCTGTCTCTCCCTCACTCTCTGCCCCTCCCCCATGCACACGCGTGCACGCGCACACACACACACACACACACTCTAAATTAATAAATAAATATTTGCTTTTACAAATGGACAGATGAATAAATCAATGAATGGGGTATTTGCAGCCTGGATTTGTGGAGCACTTCAACCCAGTGCAACCACTTTACATATGATGGCCTTATTAGTTATAATAATACTGTCTCCTACAACAAACCCCACATTTTCACTCTCTTTACCCAATTGGAATATATTCCTCACTCACTTACAAGGCCAACACAAGTGTCCCTAGTTAACAGGTGGCTTTCCTCTACATGTTGAATAGGCACCTTCCATTTTTGTGGTCCCGCCATCCCTCAGCACCTGGGAGTCCTTCGTTTCCTGCCAATGGAAAGAGAAAGCCTCTGCTCAGAAGTGGCACACATCACTGCCACTCACATCCCTTTAGAGAGAGTCATATGGCTGCATTTCAACAAAGTACAGCCAGGACGAGGGATTTCTGGCTATACAGGCACCTCTCACCAGGGAAGGGCAGAAGGGAGAGAATGAGTCTGTGGTAGACAAAGAGCTGCCTCAGCCACAACCGCCCAGGCCTCAGAAAGCTAACACCATTTTACCAAGAACTCACCGCTCACAAGTGGAACAACTGTCCCTTCCATTTAAAAAGTGGCCAAGTCCCTCCCCTCACCTGTTCTCACTTATGCCAATTTCCAAGCACTGAGATAAGAAGGCAACCTTTCCTGATCTTGCCCCAAGATCCTGAGGAACTTTCCTATCAGAATCCTGTAGCCCCTGTAAGCACAGGCCCATTTGTTCTGTTCCTGGGGAAAATGCAAGCCAAGTTTTTAAACTGAAAGGCAAGAGAGAAATGAGCTCAAATTTTGCCATGAATGGAGGGAGGGAGCCAATCGGTACAGAAGACAGGATGCCAGAGGACAAGGGGGAGGAGACAGCAGCACAACCAGGGAGCACCGATAAGTTCGCTTCCACCCACAGCAAGCCTCCAATAACACCAACAACCATGACACGGGTTTGGCATTTGCTATAGGCCTGGTACTAAGCCAGTGCTTTATCAACACTCTCTCACATAATTTTTAGTAAAATTGATAGGATAGCCACCATTATCCCCATTTTTGTAGATAAAGAAACTGAGGCTCAAAGAGGCTAAGCAACTAGCCAATGGTGACCCAGCTAGTCAGTGGAAGAGGTGGGATTTGAAGAGCTTGCTGCCAGAGCATCACATCCAGCGGTCTCTGCAGCCAGTGGGGCTGGTGGCCAGGGCTGGAAGGTAGGCCACGGAAGAGGTGAGGTCCAGCCAAGGTTGACATCTTCAGCGATGGCCTAGCATCTTGTCTCCTGGAGGCCTTCACCTGGGCTCTTAGGGCTTGGTGCACCCTCTTTGTCCTACCAAGAGAATGATAGGTAGGACATGTCATCAGGATATGCCTCGGGGTACCTTTGGGATCACAGAAGGGTTTGCCCCACTTCCTGCTCTGCCTCTTACACATGAACATTTTTTTTCCTTTGCCCTTCTTGCAACAAACTGTGCTGCACTTCCAAGCCAAATAGTGTGACGTACATTCAAATTACCGTCCTCACTTATGATTACTGGGGCCTCTTAAGTAACCAATCATTGTGACTTTGAATGAGTTTAATTATCAGGGTACTTCAGTGCATAAATAACAGTGCACACCCTGTTGGCCAGGCTGACAGCTCTAATTGAATCCAGCAGCCTGGTCTCATCTGGCAGAAAGCACTGGAATTTGGTCCTGACACTTTACACTGTGTCATCAGAAGGACTGGAAGGGTCAGCGAGCAGGGCTGCAAACTCCAAAGGCTGGACCCTTTTGAGTAGGACGCAAGGCTCTTCTCTTCAAAGAGCAACTTGACTAGGAACAAAAAGAAATGGACAATTTTGTTTAGGAACACTTCTTCAAGGAGAACATCCCTTTTCAGACAGAGTTTATTCAAAATTAGTTGAATGAATGGCAATTCATAGACTGGGAAACCAAGGCTCAGAAGTTCCACAGCTAGTCTAAGCTGATGCAGTGAGTCCAGGGTGAAGCCTGGCTCTGATCTCAGATCTGCCAACTCAATCATCAGTGGAGAATCTGGGACCAATGAGAGAGCCAGCATCCCCATCCCAGCTCATCCTCCCAGACCTAGGTCCACCAGTCTTGAACAACAGCCCCTGGGACCCAGCTCCTTCCAGCCCCATCTTCTGCCCCAGGGACTTTTCTCCCTGACCAAAATCCCTTCCCCTAGGCTCAGGGGTAAGAGTGTCTCCAGCTATCGGCTCCCTTTCTGCACCATCTAACCCACTTTCTTGACCTTTTCTGTCCAAAGGCTACTTTGGCAATCTGTTGAAGTCTGCACACTATTTCTCAGAATAATATCTTTAAATGCATAAAATAAAACACAGTGAATAACAGAAGAAATCGAAGATGTTGAAATATAGTTATCAACATGTTTTTAAAATCAGATATAGGAACATATGTGCTTCTTTATTAATGCATTAAACAACGAAATCTATCAGAGGATCTACTAACTTCCATAATTTCCAACTAGTGATGAGCATGAATAATGTTTGAGATATCTGCAACAACTACAATGTGAAGTAAAATTAAAATATCAATGACTTTTGCTGGGAGCAAAGTCACAGATAGTGCTAACACTGTGAAACTTGTTGCCTACATTCAATAAATGAAGGAAATGGTAAATTTTAATTAGATGTTAGTGAAAATAAAAATATAATATTTTCCCTTATAAGTGCACAGACTCCCATAATTCTATCCAAGACTTTTTGGTGAACTCCAAGTTAAGAATCCTTACTAATGATGGGTATAAAGGGTATTAAGGAGGGCACTTGTTATCATGAACACTGGGTGTTGTATGTAAGTGATGAATCACTGAAGTCTACTCCTGAAACCAATACTGCACTGTATGTTAACTAAGGAGAACCTAAATAGAAATTTGAAAAGAAAATAAAGAACCCCTGCCCTAATCCCATATTGAACCAATACCTATCCTCCTTGGGTCCTGGAGAAGGAAGGAAAGAAGAGTGTTCTAAGTCAGCACCCTTGACCCAAGCTGCCCCTGTACCTATATCCACACGGGGTCCTTGAGCCTCATCATCCCCATACTCTACCCCCACTCATCCAAAGTAGGTTATCTTCTAGAACCTTGGTTTCCTACGTGCCTTTTGTTTTATTGTTCCTTTTATCATTTCCCTGCTTATCAACTTGTCTCTTTATTTGTACACAAACCACATCCCACATCTCCTCCCAGCCTCCAGCTCACATCACGCCTCTTTATAGCATCTTCTGGGGGACTCACAGTACATATTACACTTCACACAGCCACAACACACATTAGCAAGGAAATACCAACCCCATCCCCCCACCCCTCCCCCCCCCACCCCCCCTCCACCCCACCCCCCCACCCCACTCATTTACAACAGGCACCTCCAGTCCCGGGCTGGGGCAGCCTCTACTGCACCACATCCATTCCTGCCTCAACTGGGAGAGAGACACTTACTGTCTTGGAATTACCCTCTCACATACTACAAAGACTAGACACTTCTCCCTGAGCTGATCTTACACCATAGTAAGAAGCATGAACTCTGTCTTAACATCAGTGTGATATTAATATAGCATAGTGACAGATTCAGTTCTTTGAGGTGGGAAGTATGTGTTCATGCACCGACTAAGGGAACTTGAAAATGAAAGAAAGCCAGTAGGAAGTGTATTGGAGAGTTGATTATTAAACAATCAATAGGCCAAGTGTGTGCAAAAAAGGAAACATAGTCACCGCTAATCCCTCAGACACACCCCCGCCACTGCCACCCCTGTAGAAAGTATTTGCTCTCTTGCCAAAGTTCTGTCCCCTAGGATGCAGACTGAAAACAAACTTTGGAAATTATCTGAGCATATGCTTGAGGGTTTTCCAACCCAGTTCTTTTTGCAATTTGCATTTGGAATTGAGCAAGGAGTGGTGTTGATTGGATCTATTCATGAGTTCTCTTGGCTTTTGCAATTTATAGTCAAGGACACAGTGTAGACCCACATCTCTTGTTCTCAGTATTTCCAGATGGGCACGTGAAAGAGCCAGTGTCTACTGTTATTATTTTATTTTTATTTTTATTATTTGTTTTGAGGCCATTCACGGTTGTACAAACAATTGTCGATTTTTAATTAGGGAACTCTTCAAACCATCAAAACCTCGTAGCAATGGACAGGAGAAAGATAAGATCTCCCACTGCTGTGGACACTGTATCCAGAGCCACATAATAAAAATAGCTAACACTTTGAACAGGCAATGTTCTAAGTGCCTTACATGTATGTAGTTCATAAGCCTCACAATGATACTATAGGTGCTATTTTACCCTCATTGGACAGATAAGGAAATGGGGCTCAAGAAACTGAAGTAACTTACTCAAATTCTCACAGCTAATAAGCAACAGAGTTGGAATATGAACTCAGGCACACTTGTTCTAGAATGTGTCCTCATAACATGGTAAATGTGTAAAATGATAGAAGAAACTCTCAATCTCAGCACTGAAGCACGTAAGTGTTAGCCCTCACTCTGGCAGGGATTTAAGCATCTAAGCTGTATCCCTGGCTCTGCCATACATTTGCTGAGTGACTGTGGCTAAGTCACTCCCTCTCTCTGGCTGTTACCCAGCCTCACTGTATTGAACAGTATAACACTCCCCCTATAGTCTGAGGCAGGGAGCGGGTATTAGGCCGTGCAAGCCTTGCTAGAGGTCAGGAAAGATGTGGGGGAAGGAGGTGATACTGAGATCTGTGGCATTGTGGAAGGCAGGGAAAAAATACTGCTATAAAAAGAAGCAAAAAAGCAAAGTGTTGACAAAACTCTCTGAAACTTACCCCATGAAATACAAGGGCCCCCCAGTTCCATCTCATCTTGATGCAAGTGGAGATAAACCCAAGTACCCTAGAGGGTTCGCCAAACCCTGGTGCGCCCTCCTTGATAACTTATGTTCATTGCCCAGCTAGGGACTGTGGACTTTTGGTGCATACAAATCTGCATCCAGGGTGGTTCCTCAGATCCCAGGAGGCAAGAAGGAGCAGCCAGAAATGAGCTAAAGCTGCTACCATCACAGAACCAAGACGCAGGAAAAGATAAAGGAAAACAGACTTGCTAAAATTCTCCCAACTGACTAGTCCTTTGGGGAAAAGAAAATTAAGCTGGATGCCAATCTCACTCCTTACACTGAAATAGAAACCAAATAAATCAAAGGTGTAAACATTAAAAGGGTATGCAGAAGAATACCAGAAGAACATTTAAGTAAATAGTTTTATGACTCCAGGCCGGTGAGGACATTTTTTTTTAAAACATCAAGTCCAGAATAGAAACCAAACAGGAAAGACTGGCAGATTGTACTACATAAAAATGTAAACCTTCTGTTTGACCAATAAATAAACTTAGGAAAATATTTTCAACATATGTTACAGACAAAAGGTTACCATTACTCATAAAGACAGAAAACTCTTACCCAAAAGTAAGGAGAAAAATGAACACCACCAAAAGAAAAAGGAGTTACCACATGACCTAGCAATTCCATCCCTAGATACATATCCAAGAATATGAAAACATATGTCTACACAAAAACTTGTACAAATGCTCTTAGTTGGATCGTTTATAATAGCCAAAAAGTGGACACAACCCAAATGTCTATAAATAAAATGTGATATATGCATACAATGGAATATTGTTCAGCAATAAGTGAATAAAGTACTATTACTTCATGGATCCAACATGGAGTTACTAACCTTGAGAAGATCCTAAGTAAAATAAGCCAGTCACAAAAAGACCCTGTGTTGTATCATTCCATTTATATGAAGTGTGTAGAATGAGCAGATCTATAGAGACAGAAAACAGATTAGTGAGTACCTAAGGCTCAGAGGATTGGGGGAAATGAAGAGTGACTGCTAATTAGGCTACAGGGTTTCTTTTTGGGGTGATGAAAATATTCTAAAATTGATTGTGGTGATAATTACACAGCTCTCTAAATATACTAAACCCCATTAAACATACAACTGTATGATTTATGTGGGCAGATTGCATGGTATGTGAAGAATATCTCAGTGAAGCTGTGATATTAAAAAAAATCAACACTCTTGACAATAAGATCAAAATTTAATCCAACCTAAAAAGATATGAAATTGGAAGAATGGGGCCAAATATAATGGAAGTTTTATTCTGCAATGAAAATGGAGACATTTAAAATTTTTAAGTACTAAGTAGCATGTGTCATCAAAATAGGCAATGCAAAAATACATATATGTAGTGCAAAAACTGTTGTAAATACAAGGAGAACCTGGGGGGATAAAGGGGACACAGAGTGTTTATCTCAAGATAGATCAAGGAAACTCTGGTAAGTGGGACTATACAAGACCTGATTAATCAGATTGATAAGATGGATCCACAGGTAAGTTTCAAACTCTACTCCCTCCAAAAAAGCATATTTTTTTAAAGTACCCATGGGACATTTATAGAATTCTAAAGAAAACCTCAGTAAATTCACAAAAATAGAAACTGCACATGGCACATTTTTCAAATACAATACAGTCAAACTTAATGATAAACACTAACACAAAAGTTGACACAAGCAAAAAGAAAAAAAAGAAAAAAGCCAAATCACTAGGAAATAAACTCTTTTTTTTCTTTTCCTTTCTTTTTTTTTTTTTTTTTTTTTTTTTGAGAGAAAGAGCAAGAAAGAGTGAGCATGCAGGGGGTGGAGGGGTGGGGAGGGGTAGAGGGAGAGAGAGAATCCCACGCCGAATGTGGAGCTCAATGCAGGACTCAATCCCATCCAAAATCGAGTCAGATGCTCAACCAACTGAGTCACCCAGGTACCCCAAAATAAACTCTCTCTTGAACAATCTTTGTCTCAAACAGAAATCAAAACTGAATTGTGCTAGACCATAAGCTCCACAAATTCTAAGACCTGGTTGTTCTTTTTAAGTGTTTTACAAACCATTTTTTTTGCCCAAAAGCATAACTAGATAGATGCTGGATTTCTTTCTTGTTTGGTATTCTGGATCCAGTTGGTGTTGAGACTAACCTGGGTCCTTTTATTTGTCCTTATACATTCAATTGTACTTTCTTTATTATCTTTTACTTATGTCCATTTATTTCTAAACTTCAGTGAATCCTACTTTTATATATTATTTATTTATTTAGAAATTTGTTTTCATTCTTTCTGCTTAATGAGTCTAGTATTAAAGGCAATGAATTTTCCACTGATAATAGCTTTGGCTGTATCCCAGAAGACATATAAAGCTTTTTTCCTGATGATAAAAGTAACATATTATTTTTTGTAAATAAAAAAGTAAACATTCCGTAATGTACAACTTAGATGAGAAAGTCCTCTATTTGTATAATTCCACCCCACCACACCTCTCACTCTCATAACTAATGTTACTGTTTGAACATTCCTTCAACTTTTTTCTAGGCTATTAACATGAGTATATATGTATATAATAATCTTCTTTTAACTGAAATGGAATGATACTTTTCATACTTGACATAAAATTCTTTGTTTTTACTTAACCATATAAATGACCATTTTCCATATTAGTGCATATAGGCTCCTCTCAGTGAGTCTATATGTTCAGGGTATAATCATATGTATTTAAGAAGTCAACTATTGGTTGATGTTTCAGTTGCTTCCAGTTTCGGATATTACAAACACTGTTGCAATGAATAGTTTTACTCATTCATCTTTGCAGCTTGTACAAGTTATTGCTACTCTATAGTCCTATACAAGTAGGATTTGTAGTTTTCTCATTATTATTCCACAGGTACCAAACAATGTTGCCTAGGACCACAAATAATGCTGTCTAGGACCTCAAACCCCATTTTAAAAATAGCATGATAAGAGAAACAAGAAGTGTGTGCCTAATATGGTTTCAGGATAAGTGGCAATGGAAGATCCCTAACAGAGAAACAAATAGGGACCTGAATAGAGAAAAAAAATAGGAGGATTTCAGGTTTTGTAAATGTGTGAAACCAAAGTTGTAGGATTCAGAACGTTGGGGACACTACAGAATGACTTCCTCCCAGGCTTTCGATGGTCAATGCAATGTATATAAAAATTCACATACACACTGCCGCGACTGTTCAACTGGGTGTTGTGGCTACATAGAATTAACTGTGCATGGGGGAGGCAAATTCTAAGATCAAAACAAGCAGGGAAGACTTCTTCTGGGATGCTCTTCCCACTCTCACTGTTGCCAAGGGAGACCAAGCCCACCTGAAGTGGGGAGCACAACGGGGAGCAGACACAGCCAAGAAATCCTAACTAGAGAGAACTGGAGGAATAACTAAAGATAACAGGAGTGAATTCATTTGAAAACAGAAAAAGAGCTCAACTAGTTATTTTTTAAAAGCTCTAAGAGCTCATATTTCAAAAGGCATTAATAATAAAATAGATAAACCAGTATGCTATCAGGCTGTGCAAAGTCTACCTTGGCGTATAGGATGAAGGACCAGCGGGCAGCCAGGCAAGGTGTGATGAGAGATAATGCTGGGAAGGTAGACAGGTGCCAGATCATGGAGAGTGTTGTGTGTCACACTAAAGAATGTGGACTCTGTCCAGAGGCACATTTGGGACTGGTTTCTGTCTTTTCAAACAGTAGTAGCATGATTACTTTTTACTCTAGAGCAACTGCCTTGGGCAGTAGGATGGAGGGAGGGAAATTTGAAGTAGAAAGAACAGAGACTATATAAAACATCCCAAGTAAGAGACAAGGAGGACTGACCCAGCAGCAGCAAGGAGGGTAGAGAATGATTCTCAGTGAGAGAAATTGAAGGGGGGTGGGGTGGATATACAAGATCATACCCAGTCTTATAGTTGGGTTAATGTTTTATTATGTATAAAATGAGGATAGGGGTGCCTGGGTGGCTCAGTTGGTTAAGCATCTGACTCTTGATTTGGGCTCAGGTCATGATCTCACAGTTTGTGAGTTCGAGCCCCTCATCAGGCTCTGCACTGACAGCATGGAGCCTGCCTGGGATTCTCCCTCCCTCTCTCTCTATCCATTTCCCTCACTCACGCACTCTCTCTCTCAAAATAAATATTTAAAAACATAAAATAAAATGAAGATAATATCAAATCCAGTTATTCTAAAGATTATGTACGTGGGCAGCTCTTCCTGCTCACGGGTCCTGTCCCTTGCTTTAATAAAACCACCTTTTCCAGATGCCTGGGTAGCTCAGTCATTAAGCATCTGACTTTGGCTCAGGTCATGATCTCACGGTTTGTGAGTTCAAGCCCCATATCAGATAAACACAAACCCTGCATGGGGTGAACCCCACTTCTCTCTCTCTCCCTCATTCTCTCTCTCTCCCTCTGCCTCTCCTGGGATTCTCTCTCTCTCTGCCCCCTCACTCCCTTGCGCCCTCTCTCTCAAAAAAATAAAAAATAAAAAGATTATATGAGTGGTTTTGCTTTAATGTTTATTTTTGAGACAGAGAGAGAGAGACAGAGCATGAGCGGGGGAGGGGCAGAGAGAAAGACACACACACACACACACACACACACACACACACACACACACAAATCCAAAGCAGGCTCCAGGCTCTGAGCTGTCAGCACAGAGCCCCATGCGGGGCTCAAACTCACCAACCGTGAGATCATGACCTGAGCAGAAGTCAGATGCTCTATCGACTGAGCCACACAAGCACCTCAAAGTGTGTTTGCTTTAAGGTTCATTTATACCCCATCTTTGTTCTAGAAAAGATTTAATGCCGCTTAAGTTAAAATCAAAGATGTGGAAACACTGTAAAGCAGTGTGAAATATTACCATTTATTGTTAGCACTGACACCTTCTCAAATACCTGTGAGTTTAGAGACGGAATTTGTGGTGCTATGCAGGGCAGGCCAGAGGGACAGCGAGGCTGACTCTGCCCAGCAGGCCAATGCAAGTGTGACCTTGGGGCCTGGAAGAAAGGCCGAGGTTTATGAAACAAATATGGGAGTTGTGAGCTCAGTGGGTCTGGAATCGGGGCACTCACCGTGAGCCAGACACTGTGCCAGACCTCTTAGAACTGTTTATCTCATTTAAACCTCAGAGCAAACTTGCAAGGAAATTGTTATTAAAAAAAAAAAGAAAAGAAAAGGACTTTACAGACGAGAAAATTTGAGGCTCTCGGAGGTTAATTAGCCTCCTCAGTGGGAATCCAAGGGGCCCACGCTCTTCTGTCCTTTTCTGATGATGCATAACATTCAGTGTCCGAAAGGGCAGAGCTGTGGTTCAAAAGAAATATGTCTACAGCGGCTCTGCCCAGCTGTAGGGGTCGCAGGCTGCCCAGTGGAAGTGGGCCTGGCTAGCAGGTGGCGCTTCCGGGGGGAACAGAGCACTATCCTTTCTCTCTGTGGGTATTCATTCTCTCTTTCACTAGCGGCAAGCAGCCCCTGGATCCCTCCCTTACCCTGGCAGGACCCTGATGGAAGTTCTCAAGCTCTTCTCATTGGTCATCCTTGGTCTCATCTCAAAGTGATGCTGCCCCCTGCCAGGGGCCTCACTCAGCTGCACCTCAGAGCTCCGTCTTACAGCTACAGTGGGTCCTCTCCCCAGTGAGGCTCCAGCTCTCTCATTAGGCTCACACAACAAGGGCATCTATTAATTCCTTGCAGGTGGGTCAGGTAGGACTTTGGCATTGGCACCATCCATTGTCCCTCCAGCATCATGTCCAAGAGGAAAAGATGCTGTTGAACCAATAAGGCATTTAACAAAATTCCCCACACACACAGCGTGTCACTTTAACTAGTCACCTACTTTCACCTTTACAGATGGGCATTTCACTGCTTCTCAACTTGGCTAAATCCTAAACTTGGAGTTTCTGACTGCCCTGGAGTGATCCTGTTGGGTAAATCTTGCTAGGACCTCCCCCTATCCCAGTCTTCCCTGGAATGACACTCAGAGATTAATGACAGCTTGGCTCTTTGCCAGGACCCCTCATACTGACCTGACCCAGCCTCAGTTCTGCTTCTCCTAAGACCTATGGTGCCACCCAAATGCCCCTCACATCCACACACATACCTTACATGAGACCAGTTGTTCTGGGTGACCTCCAGCCACCAGGAATGGGGATCTTCCAGGACAGATCTTAAGCAGCAAGTTCTATCCAAGATAGCAGGAGGAATAAAAGAAGTCAGAATCTGGGGGGTTCAAACTGGAGGTGGCTAATGTACACCCCTGGTCTGCACTCAAGTCAGGGTCATGGAAAGAAAGAGGAAGTGGAGGGAACGGAACGAGGTCAGAGCAGGGAAGGCATTGGGGAGACTAAGTACAAGCCATGAATCTCATGGGCCAGTGGGTATAGGATATATGAGACAGTCCTACCAGCTGTAAGAGCAGAGCCAGGGTTTGGTGCCAACAGTCAGGAAGCACCAGGAACTGGGCACAAGCCCTTGACTGTATCTGGAGTGTCTGGGTATCTGAGTGAGCCCCGCCCCTCCCATGGCTGGGGCTGTCCTCCTCTCCACCGCAGTCTCCAGGCCTGACCCCAGGAGCATGTCCTGGAGCAGGAATCAGCATCAAAACTGTGGAAGAACAGGACTCAGAAGCAAGGGTGGTTCTAGAGTCTCAGGAGCAATGCTCAACAAGGCACATGCTCAGACCTCCCCCCATGTGGGGAAACTGCAGCCCAGGGAAGCAAGGGGCCTTCCCACAGTCCACTGGCTCTTTCTGGTGCTCTGATCTCTTCTCCCAGTCTAGTAGCTGGACGAGAAACCCTGGGTGGTAGGAGGAAAAGGAGGATGGGCTTGTCAGGGATATGGCCGAGGGTGACCAGTTCATCAGGATTTACCCAGGACTTTTCAGGTTTTTGCACTAGAAGTCCCACATCCCAGGAAGCCCATCAGTCCTTGTTTTAAAATGAAAGTTCTAGGGGCACTTGGGAGGCTCAGTTGGTTGAACGCCTGACTTTGGCTCAGGTCACGATCTCACAGCTTGTGAGTTCAAGCCCTGCATCAGGCTCTGTGCTGACAGCTTGGTGCCTGGAGCCTGCTTCAGATTCTGTGTCTCTGTTTCTCTCTGCCCCTCCCCTGATGGCATTCTGTCTCTCTCACTTTCTCTCAAAAACTGATAAACATTTAAAAAAAAATTTTTTAATGGAAGTTCTAAGGGCACCTTGGGTGGGTGGCTCAGTCAGTTGAGCGTCTGACTTGATTTTGGCTCAAGTCATGATCCCAGGATCATGAGATCAAGCTCCTCATTCGGCTCTGCGCTGGGCATGGAACCTGCTTGGGATTCTCGTTCTCTCTCTCTCTCTCTCTCTCTCTCTCTGCCCCTCCCCTGCTTGCATGCACATGCGCTCTCAATAAATAAATAAATAAATAAATAAATAAATAAATAAATTGAAAGTTCTGCATCCTGGAACACGTACCCCCAGTCCCAAGCAAGTGGGTCACTTGGTCACCCTAACTCAGGTCAGCTTCCTCGTCCACCAGATGAGGTGCCTCAGGATGGGCAGGGTTCCTGGAGATTAGCTCAAGGGCAAGATTAAAGCTACCAAATGCAAGACAGCCATTTAGGCTCAGCAGGCCCCCCAGCTGGAAACTGGAGCAGAGGGAAAGGAGTCTCCACTATGAGCAAGGGCTGGCCACAATCAGGTTGAATCAAGGGGAACCTTCGGTCCAAATCCCTGTCTGGGATTTTTGCAGTCACAACTTGCAGCTGTGATTCCAGCGTCCAGCACGGTGCCTGGCACACGGCAAGAACTCAGTGCACGCTGAGTGAATGAACAGATGCTGACCGGCCGACTCCAGACAGCTAGAGCAGATACTCACACCGCCAGTGGGGCCCTGTTCCATGTTACACCCCCTCACTTGCAACTTGGATCCGTGGCAGAAGATGCAAGGGACCGGGAGGGACAAACTCATCTGACACGGGTTGGGGCTGGAGAGAACAACCAGTGGGAGCTTTGATGCTAAAAGACTCACCGCAGCTCCACATCTCCTCTTAGGAAAGACCCAGCCTTTAGCAAACAGCCAAGACAAGCTTTTCACTGAAGCCTCCTCCAAAAGTCTTCATTGTGAGGAAGCCTCCATCACTAGTCAGAATTCCAGGCCAATCAAGCAGGGTTTCCATTAGGCAATCACTGCTTACTTTTTACAGTAATTATTGCAGCCGCTCCTCACTGCGGGCTCCATGGTCAGGCCTGGGAAGCAGCAGCAATGCCATCTTGTGGCTCTTTTGAGAACACGACTGGGCTGTTCCCACCCCTTCGCCTGTCTGGGTGTGTAAAGCACATGGTCTCTAAGAATTCACAACTTTGGATATCTTCATAAGGACGTCTGCCCTGCTACTTAACAATCTGACCCGCTTGTCACCCTTTGTAAATATCAAAAAAAAAAACAAAACCGTAAAACCAATCTCCAATTCAGTGTGGATTCAATGACATGCAACCTTTGTGTTTTCAGAAAACTCAGAGCTTCCCTGAGTGAATCCACATTCACTGAGCTAACTGGCATGCAATTCTCAGGTACAATTTACAGAAAGACTATACTTCTCAAGTCTTCCATTCTCTATCTATGGAGGTACACCTTTCTTGCTCATGAAAGGAAATATGGTAGTTGTCCACCATGATGTGTGTTGTCCAATAGGGATATCGGGCGGAAGTCAAGCAATTCCTGAAATAGTGCCTGGGACAGTGCTCTGAAGGAGGACACCAGTGCCATGAGCCAGTGTGATGAGGTGGGAGTGTGATGTAGTCTAGGGAGTCAAGTGAGACTTCCTCTACAACGCTCAAGCTGAGAACTGAAGTCTGCCTTGTCTTCCAGGAAACTCAGAGAGGACTTGAGCTTTCAAGCCATTATTTCAACAAGCCTGATGGGAGATGGCTGCGGGAACAATGGGACTTGAACTGCCTGCCTCCCCCCCGGTATTGGGGGTGTTTAGTCTGTCCCCTTTCACTCCCCACCACCACCACACAGCACACACACATGCACGTGCACTTGCACACACAATGCATGGCTGATTTATCATTTCCTTGTGTTGAAGAGGAATTATGTTATGTGCAGATGAGATCTGCAGTCAGGTGGAGTTGTGCTCAGGTGGAAGAACTGTAAGGCTCTTTGAAAGAAAACCTCATCTCTGAGGTTAAGACAAAGGGAGTCAGCAGAACTGAGGCTGCCCCAGGACAGTGAGTCTCCAGCCTGAGTCCCCTATGAAGAGAAGATGGGGTTATAGCTTAACACAGCTGGGAGACTTCCTAGGTGCATAAATCCAGGGACCTTCCGGTTCCCCTCCTTCAGATGTTTGCGGGAGGATGGTGGAATGGGTGTGAGTCTTGGGATCAGACAGACATGGATTCTAACCCTGGCTCCAGCATTATTTGCCAAATTAACTTGTCTGAGCCATTTCAAGATCTCGAAAATGAAATTGCAAATCTCTATGCTGCAAGGAGGCACAGGCTCTGTTCTGGCCCATAAGGCTGGACTCCTACCCACGAAAGCCACTGCTCTCTCTCTTGCCCTGCATGATAGAGGATTGTTTTACCAAATATTATTATTTCTTTCAGAAAAAAAATTCAAAATTCAAGATGTTAAATTTGTACTAATGTTGTAAAGAACAGATCTTTTTTATAAGTGAGGTCTGAGCCCAACGTGGGGCTTGAACTCATGTTTCCGAGATCAAGAGCCGCATGCTCTACTGACTAAGCCAGCCAAGCATCCCAAGAATTTATTTTCCACACTGCCATAAGTAAATCACTGAATAAATAAATTAGGGGAAAGACCTCTTCCTCATAGAAGAATACCAGTTAATAAATATAGAAGGAATGATGGAAATAGAAAATCACCAGTAGGCAAACTTCATGGTAATAATTGTCACAAGCAAGTACCATTGGAAAGTACAGTCAGAAAGAGTATATTTGCATAACTTCAAAGTATCTACCCTACAAGATAATTATTAAATACAAACAGGAAAACAGTAACTTTACAGTGAAGGAATCTGGCAGACCCAAGTTAATACCACACGTAATAAGACATATCAACATCAGTGATAGGATACCTTGAGAAGAGAGCACATCACTTGTGTGGTATTCTTGCCAGAAAAGCAGAACCTCAACTGAATCATGAGAGAACACCAGACAAACCCAAATTAAGGGTCTAGTCTACAAAATAACTGACCAGTACTCTTAAAAGTATCATAGTTATAACAGACCAAAAAAACACCCTCTCACAGATTAAAGAAGATTAAGAAAACATGAGAACTAAATGCAGCACAGTGTCCTAGACTGGATTCTAAACCAAAAAAAGACATTAGTAGTTGTATAACATTGCATTAAAATGATAAAAAAAAATATATTTAACCAAACCCAGATTTGTCTCCAATTTTCCCTATTATAAATGATACTTTTATAAAAACATGTGTGTTGTGTGTGACTATATTTATATAAATAATCACTTCTGCCATATTCTGCCATATATATTTTCTGTAACAGATAGATAGATAGATAGATAGATAGATAGATAGATATAAAATAGTCTTAGAAGGAGGACGGTTGAGTCAAAGGGTAAGAAAAGTTTAACTTTTGGGGCTCCTAGGTAGGTCAGTTGGTTAAGCATCTAACTCTTGATTTCAGCTTAAGTCATGATCCCATGTTTGTGGGATAGAACCCCGCTTTGGGATCCACACTGAGCCTGCAGACTGCTTAAGATTCTCTCTCCCTCTGCCCCTCCCCTCCTTGTGCACACATGTGCACTCTCTCTCTCTCTCTATCTCTCTCTCTCTCAAAAAAAAAAAAAAAAGTTTAAGTTTTGATCATTTTTCCACCAAGAGTGAATGAAAGTGACCATTTCCCCATATTCTGACAAATAAGAACTACTAGCATTTTTCAACTTTTTCAGTAGAATGGGAAAAACATGAATTATTAAATCTTTAGCCTATCTGAATGTCACTCCAAGGCCTCTGTTCATACTGGAAAGAAACTTAGAATATCTTGAGTAACGTTCTGCCTCTTCACTCAATGGCCAAGTTACTTAAGCTCTCTATGGTAGCCAGTCTACAGAATGGTTCCCAATGATCCCAAGCTACTGGTATTCATGTCCCTGTAGAGTCCCCTTCCACACTGTATCTTGATTGGTCTGTGTGAGCAACAGAATATGCCACAAGTGATAATATGTGGTCTGAGACTATTTCAGAAAAAGGAATGCAGCTTCCTCTTGTTCTTCCTTGGATCATTAGCCCTGGTGGAAATCAACTGCCATTTTAAACCAATACTCAGGACCTCTGCAGAGCCTCCTTGACATTGCATGACAAGAAATTAAGGCTTCCTGCCAACAGCCATTTGATGAGCCATCTTGAAAGAAGATTATCCAGCCCCAGTCAAGCATTCAGATGACTTCAGTCCAAGCCAACATCTTGACTACAACCTCATGAGAGACCCTAAGTTGGAACCACCCAACTAAGCCACCACCAGATTCCTGATGCTCAGAAATTGCATGAGATAATAAATGTTTATTTTAAGTCACCAAGTTTTGGGATAATTTGTTACACAGCAATATATAACCAATACACTCTCTGAGCCTCACTTTCCTCATCTGTAAGATAGGAACGATAATAATAATGCCTCCTTCACAGAGACAAAAATAGATGAAAGCACTTAACACCTGCCTGACCCATGAGCACCAGTGTCTGCTCCCCTCTCGATGGGCTGCCCTTGTGACACAGACTGTCAGGCCTGACTAACCAGAGAGGAATATTTTGAGTTGCAGTGTCTTTGACCTTTTCTTTTAAAATCCATGTCAAATCAGCTTCTAATTCATTTCCAGACACATTATTCTAAGAATGAAGCAAAGAGTGAATTTTGTTGCAATGCATTTCCTGCCCTTTCATTTGATGAAATTACAGAAGCAAATAGTCTAGTTGCTCTGATCTTCGGAAAGCTGCCAAACCTTTCTCTGAGTGATCAGGGAGCAGCTAATTGGGACCCACAGTGATGAGCTAGTGTGGACGGCTGAGGAGGGACAGTCCAGCCTTAGGGTAGATGCCAGTACAGGAAGCCACATCATTGTTTCCAAGCAACATGGACACATTTATCTAAAAGATAAATTTCTCCTACTTTCTCACCTGATGGGGGTTCCTGATGAATGGACCGAGCCCAATGGTGGTGGGGGAGGGCAGTGGGCAGCCAGGAGCCACAAAATCTCCAGGGATGCTGGTCTCCCAGAATCCAACCCCGGAGTTCCAAGGCAAGTCCCTGATCTGAGGACCTAGGAACAAAGGAGTGCTCCTCTCCCCTTGAGAAACCCACACTCTTCCAGGCCAAGCCAGCTTGTAGCTTCCTCAGAGCTTCCCTGGAAGCCCAAGCACTTCCTCTTCCCTTCTACAGGTAAATTCCATCCAGAGTAGAACCAGCTCTGCTCTCAGCTCTGCTCTCCACGCTGCCATCTGGTGGCCGTAGCCAGCAATTGCAGCGTCCCCACAGAACAGCCACCTTCAAAGGGATGGAGGTGTCTCCCTCCAGGAACTGTCTGAGCAATTTTGTCTCTCCTTCCAAAGGAGTGAGCAGGTTCTTTCTGTTTAGTGGTCCATACCAAGGAACTTAGGTGGACTGCCAGGGAAGAAATCAAGATGTTTTAAACAGACATCATTCGGAGTCTTTTAGCAATTAGTCTTTAGTCCTGCTGACAGCCTGAGCCTAGTTTGGAGATTTGTCTTGCCTCCAGCCAAGTTCCCTGCTCCCTGAGGACACTTCTCCAGGTAGGAGGAGTGGCCTCTGTCCCTGTATTTGTTCCGTTTTTAATAACTATGTCCAGAGCCAATAATCCCAACAATCTCTCCATCCAAACCCAAGAGGCTCTTGGCTAACATACTACGGGTGGGCATGAAGACTCAGCTAACCCAGGAAGCCTCGTTCCATCCACATGTAACAACAAACAGAACCAGGTCCCCGCTCCCCTTTCAGTCTGCGGTAATCAAGCCAAGCCACGGTGGAGAGAAAATAGATGGCCCAGCAAACATGACAGAAAGAAATGTGAATTACAGTGGTTACTCATCAGGTTGAGGAAGGACCAGAGCTGATGAGCTGATGAGCTCTGATACCATCTCCAAACGGTGCCTTTAGAGCAAAGATGGCACAAACAGGAAGAGCCAGAGGAGGGCACACCAATAACCTTTGAATACTGGCCCCCACCAGAGAGGCCACTGCAGGCTCTGGAAGAGAGAAGCCCAGACTTTGAATTGATTTTTCCCTGGGTAGACTTTGATTCTACCACTTATCTCGGTGACCTCACACAAGTCACTCCACTTCTCTGAGCCCGTTTCCTCCTTTAAGGAACGGGTATGGAAACCTCTGCCCCACTGTTGTAGGGAGGAGTAAATGAAGCTGGGTATGTAAATGCACCTAGCCAGGGGACCATGCCCCAGTAATACTCCATACATGCTGCCCTTCTTTGCCCCATCTGCATTTCGGGCAACACAGAAGACATCACCGGGGGGGATAAACTCTAAATTTCCTTCTCTCAGAACCAAGAAAAAAAATGCCTAATTGATTATATGTATCATTCTTCCAGAAGCTGGATCAATTCAATATGCCTTTATTGAGCGCCTACATAGTATAAGGTCCTGAGAGAGACAGAGGTGAGAGAGGCATTGTTCCTACCGCTAAGGAGCTCACAGCTCATCAGTGGAGGTAGAAGAAATTGCCATAGTCCAAACAGGTGGAAGTAATAAGGACAGGTAACATTTATATAGCACTTACTTTATTCCAGGATGTATATTTTATTAATCCCGAAAATAGTCTTTTCAGGTAGGTACCCTTATTATCCTCTTAACCTAACCTATGGGGAAGCTGTAAAATAGATTAAGAAATGTGCCTAAGATCAAGGGAAACAGAAGCAAAAATGAACTATTGGGACCTCACCAAAATAAAAAGCTTCTGCACAGCGAAGGAAACAATCAGCAAAACTAAAAGGCAACCGACAGAATTGGAAGAGATATTTGCAAACGACATATCAGATAAAGGGTTAGTATCTAAAATCTATAAAGAACTTATCAAACTCAACACCCAAAAAACAAATAATCCAGTGAAGAAATGGGCAAAAGCCACGAATAGACATTTCTCCAAGGAAGACAACCAGATAGCCAACCGACACATGCAAAAATGCTCAACATCACTCATCATCAGGGAAATACAAATCAAAACCACAATGAGATACCACCTCACACCTGTCAGAATGGCTAACATTAACAACTCAGGCAACAACAGATGTTGGTGAGGATGCGGAGAAAGAGGATTTCTTTTGCACTGCTGGTGGGAATGCAAACTGGTGCAGCCACTCTGGAAAACAGTATGGAGGTTCCTCAAAGAAGTAAAAATAGAACTACCCTATGACCCAGCAATTGCATTAGTAGGTATTTATCCAAGAGACACAGGTGTGCTGTTTTCAAGGGGCACATGCACCCCAATGGTTATAGTAGCGCTATCAGCAATAGCCAAAATATGGAAAGAGCCCAAATGTCCATCGATGGATGAAAGGATAAAGAAGATGTGGTATATATATACAACGGAGTATTACTTGGCAATCAGAAAGAATGAAATCTTGCCATTTGCAACTATGTGGATGGAACTAGAGGGTATCATGCTAAGCAAAATTAGAGAAAGACAAATATCATATGACTTCACTCATATGAGGACTTTAAGAGATAAAACAGATGAAGGGAAGGAAAACAAAAATAATATAAAAACAGGAAGGGGGACAACACATAAGAGACTCGAATATGGAAAACAAACAGAGGGTTACTGGAGGGGTTGTGGCGGGGGAGATGGGCTAAATGGGTCAGGGGCATTAAGGAACCTACTCTGGAAATCATTGTGGCACCATATGCTAACTAATTTGGATGCAAATTTAAAAAATTAAATTAAAAAAAAGGAGAAAAAAAAATGTGCCAAAGGTCACACAGGTAAGAAATAGCAGAAGTGAGGATAAAGGCCAGGTAGTAGGCACGTACAATCCACACGCTTAACCACTAAACCGTACAGTCACAGCAGCCCTAGTATGCTGTCCACGTTTCTCTAAATATGCATGGCCTTCCACATTGCTGAGCACCCACTCATACTGTTCCCTATGCCTAAAAATCCCCTATCTCTGACTGCCTGTCAAGTCTCTTGCTAGGGGCACCTGGTGGCTCAGTGGGTTGATCCTCTGACTATTGGTTCCAACTCGGGTCATGATCCCAGGGTTGTGGGATCAGGCTCCCTGCTGGGTATAGAGCCTGCTTAAGATTCTCTCTTCTCTTCTCTTCTCTCTCTCTTCCCCTCTGTCCCTCTCCCCCACTCATGTGTGCTCTCTCTCTAAAAAGAAAAAATTAAATTTTAAAAAATAACCAATAGTTACTTTTAAAAAAATATTCTCATTCTATTTTTAAGAAATAGAAAATATGTCCTTCGGCGTCAAGCCTCTGAGTTCCCTGACACAGCACACACCTTTCTTGGGGCACTCGTGACAGTATTGTAAGTATCAGGTTGGTTCCTGGCCCCTAAAATCACGGGGCACACCAGAGGACAGGAGTCTTCTCTTACTCAACCCTGGGTCCCAGTTCAGTAAACTTGCATGAACATGCAAGTTATTTCTGACTCAAGCCATCTGTGCTAGCCTGACAACTACCCTAGAGGTCGAGGGGACAGTGGCTTTCTGGTCCGTTCCACACACCCAAGGGGGATCCTGAAGTGACTAGGTCTTAAAGATTTTGAACACAGCCTTGCCCATCTCGAGTACTGTTTGAGCTGATGCAATAACAGATTAGGTTTTGATCTCACTTAATTTTTAATAGTGAATCACTAAAAATCTGAATGGGACTTCATTTTGGAGAGATGGGTTAGAAGCTGGAACTCATGCCAGGGGGTCCCAGATCAGGCTTACATTATGATATTCATGGGCCTTAGGCACTTTTGCCTTCCTGGTCCCTTCTTCCATAAAATAGTATTTAAAAATGTATAACTGTATTGCCATAAAGATGAAAAAATTCAGGCTGGATTTGTTGTTTTATATTTACTATTATATTTTTCTTATTTTTAAAATATATTCAAATTAAAATATTTTAGGGAGGCCCCCAAAATATTATGGGCCTAGACACGATGCCTAGTGGATAAGTCCACCCAACCCAGGTGCCAGATGCCAGAGGCCATCTCTCTGAGACCATTCAATTTTTCAACAAAAGAACATATTTTGTTGCTTGGCCTATGTGAGTCGGGGGAGAGGCATTGATGTTCCTATACACAAAACTTCTGTTTGATTCCTGTTTTCAGCCACATGCCTCCTTCTCGCCCTCTGCTGTAGCTGACATCTTCAGGGCTCATGGACTCAAGCAGCAGCTTCCACAGGCACCATCCACCATCTCCCTCCCATCTACTAGAACTTTCTTAAAATCTCTTACCCACCAATGAATGGCCTTTCTCCCATTCTTTGAATCATTGGACCTTTCTTCCTTTTTCATTTCTACAATGGGGCACCAGAAGGGAAAAGAGATGAATACATATCAAGAATCCACCCTCTTTAGGGGTGCCTGGGTGGTTCAGTTGGTTGAGCGTCCGACTTCAGCTCAGGTCATGATCTTGCTCCTGAGTTCAAGCCCCGCGTCAGGCTCTGTGCTGACAGCTCAGAGCCTGGAGCCTGCTTCCGATTCTGTGTCTCCCTCTCTCTCTGCCCCTCCCCCGTTCATGCTCTGTCTCTCTCTGTCTCAAAAATAAATAAAAACCTTAAAAAAAAAAATTTAAATAAGGACATTCAGGAGCTCGTGTATAAGGGAGATGAGACGGGCTCCAGAGACAGCTTCATCTACTGCTTCGGCTGCATTCCTCCAAATCCCCTAGGCTAGGCCCATGTCTGTATGTTATTTTGAGGCTGTTGCCCTCATGGAGACAAAAGCCTATAGCAATTCCCAGCTACATGCCCACACTATAACCCAGATGGTAATTCCCAGTCATTGGAAAATGCCAAAGCCTCAGAGAAGCAGCCAAAGTGACAGCCCCCTCTACACAGGAAAGCAAAGATCAGAAGGGACAGGGGCTGGCCTCGCAACCTAAGTCAGAGTGAGGCGTGTGTTTTCTAGGCACCTGAAGAATGTCATTTAAAGATCTGCCTTTGGGGGGCGCCTGGGTGGTTCAGTTGGTTAAGCGTCTGACTTGGGCTCAGGTCGTGATCTCGCGGTCTGTGAGTTTGAGCCCCGCGTCAGGCTCTGCACAGACAGCTCAGAGGCTGGAGCCTGCTTTGGATTCTGTGTCTCCCTCTTTCTCTGCCCCTCTCCTACTTGCCCTCTGTCTCTCTCTCTCTCTCTCTCTCTCTCTCTCTCTCTCTCTGTCTCAAAAATAAATAAGAAAACATTAAAAAGTTTTTAAATATCTGCCTTTGGGGCACTTGGGCCATTTGGGTGGCCAGGGGGGCCAGAAGCAGGTCCCTAAAAGACCTCTGTCCACTCAACTAGATACAAGTGAGATTTGGTGAGATGAGTCGACTGCCAGGCATCCAGCTGATGGGGAAGGATGGCAGAGACCTGAAGAGGGACGCAGGACCCAAGGCCTCCTATAGTGGCCCCCACAAAGATGTCCACATCCTCATCCCCAGAACCTGCGAATGTTACCTTATATGGCATGAGGTGGATCCCACGGAATCCCTCAATTTACAGAAGATGAAACAGAAATCCAGAGTATAGGTAACTTGCCCATGGTCATACTGCTAGAAACTTCATCATTTGCTGAGAGCCATGCCTGGAAATGGCCCATCCTTGTCTGAAGAAGGAGAAAGCAGAGGTGGGGAGTCAGGGGAGGAAGAAAAAAAATTCCAATTTAAGGTGGAAAGAAATGGATCCTCATGTAGGGAACGTGAAGTCTGTGTTGGCTCTAGGGTCTGGGATTCTGCCTCTCACTCAACACAGGTGATGGCTTTCCTTTTCTGAGATTCAGTTTCTTTCACCGAAGCTCAGACAGACAAAACAGCATGCCTACGTGCACGTACCTTGTAAATGCTGGAATTAGAACCGAAATCCAAATCAACCAGCTTCCCAAGCTGGAGAACACTGACCCCCGTGGCCGGGGGGAAGGCAAAGCGTGAGGAGCCGCTGAAGGAAGTGGTACCTGTGGCTCGCACAGAGGCGAGAAGTCATGTCCTGGAGAAAAACAGAATGAGGCCAAGCCAAGCTTCAAGAAACTGACTGAAGCTTGAAAGAACTAGGTATGGAGCCAAAATGAGAACGTAGGGGGCCAGGGGCCCCTAAAGCTAAGGACCAGAAGATCGGGGAAATGGTTGCAGCCTAGAGGAACCTGGAGGAGGCAAAGATTGAGAACAGCTGCCATGTACAAGGCCCCAGCGCAGGCTGGCTGGGAGGAGCCGCCCTTTGCAGACCACACAGAACTTATCAGCCCTGCCAGTCCCTGTGCTCAGAAAGCCACATGCGACCCTAGTCTCTCTGGAGGTGAGGAAACTCTCCTCTGGCTCCAAGACCTGAGAAGCACTCATTTCTTCCTTTCTTCATTCCTGGATCCAATAGTCATGCAAAGGCCTTTTGATAGGACAGTGGGGCACCAGCAAGATGGCCACAGAACGCTCAGCTGCCACACCGCAAGACTGGCAAGGAGGAAAGAGTTGTGGGGCCTCCGGAGTGTGTGGCAATGCCCAGCTGCGGATTTCCTGAGCTGCCCGTTCACTACTGTCCTAGGAACAACCCAGCAGAGGCAGATTTGTGATGTGGGATGGAACAGCAGGCCCTAAGCTCATCCTGCTGAGGTTTTCGGAAACACACAATATGCTTGATTGAAAGGCTCTTTTAGAAGCTTAATTTTTTTTAACATTAAAGAATTAAATCAATAATGTCCCCATTTCAGCATCTCTGTGATTATGTCCTTTGTATCCTGTTTGCTATATAGTAACAAGCTCTCTAAAAATTACAATCTATGTCAGCTGTACCAAAGGAAATCAAGGGAAAAGGGAAAGAGGAAGAGAAAGAACATAACGTAAGGTGAACACCTACAATGCACCAGGCACTGTTCCAGGGGCATTACATCCATCATCTTAGGCTGTCCTCACCACAACCCCAAAAGGAAGATGTGGTCATAATCCTCGTCGTATAAATTAGGAAACTGAAGCTCAAAGAAGTAAAGAAACTTCTCCAGGTTCATGCGCCAAAGAGCAGAGCCTGGATTGGATCTCTCTGGTCTGTTGGGTTCCAAATCCATCGTCCTCCACTGCTGTCTTTGTTAATCGTCCACTCACAGAGCCCCCACCCAATAACAGGCCCACTTGGTGCCATGGACCTTCCTCTGACAGGCAGCTCTGTTCTTTGCAGAGATGGTTCACAGAACTGATGGGAAGGCTCTTTCCTGTCCCCTTGGCCCCTCAGGTTGTGCTGGACCTCCTGATGGCCCCAAGGATGGAAGGAGGAACCCCAGATTTCCTATCTACAGAGAGTCAGGGGCAATAGCCTGAGAAGTGGGATTTTAAATGTGCACAGTCCCCAATCTAGGACCAAAAGTGAGGTGGCTGTCACAGGGTTCAAATCTTAGGAAGAGCAGTATCTTAGGACTGACTGACTGGCTGTACAATTAGAGGCAGGAATCCTGACTGTTTGCTACTTTCTAGCTAGGAGACCTTAGGTGAGCCACTTTTCTTTCTCTTTTTTTTTTTTTTTTTTTTCATGTTTTTTATCTTATTTTATTTTATTTTATTTTATTTTATTTATTTTTTGAGAGAGAGTGTGCGAGTGAGCAGGGGAGGGGCAGAGACAGAGGGAGAGAGAGAGAATCCCAAGCAGGCTCCACGTTCAGGGCAGAGCCCAATACAGGGCTCATTTCTCACGGCCACGACTGTGAGCTCATGACCTGAGCCAAAATCAAAAGTCAGATGCTTAACCCACTGAGCTATCCAGGCACCCCCACTTTTCTGAGCCAATTTCCTCATCATTAAAATGAAACTATCTTCCATAGGGGTTGGAGTGAATAAATTTTAGGTTACACAGAAGAGTTTCTGGAGTTTTTCCTGTGGTGCCCACAGAAGAGGCCAACGTTGTAATGCTCTATGCTGGGGCCACTGGAGGGCAGCGAGGAACACAAGAGAAACTCAACAGTCAGTGTCCTAGGTGAGGCTTTCCTGTGCCCTGTATTATGTGGCCACAGATACTCAAACTTAAGGCATAATAACAACTTAGATCAATTCAATCAGAATACTTGAGGATGGGACCAAGGCATGAGTATTTTTTCAAGCTCCCTACGTGATTGCAGTGTGCATCCAAGGTTAGGCAGCCACTGCTTCCCACCCTCCCCCGCGGGGACCTACCTTAGAGAAACAGTCTCCCCGTTGCGCCTCACTGAGCCCAGCCGGGCACAATGATGCACTCGCCTGCACTGATTGGAAAACCTAATTGCCTTAAGGTTCTGTGCAGAGCCAGCCGGGACTTAATCATTCCATTCACATCAAAATATTTACTCCAAATAGTCATTACCACCTGGAAGGGGCTTGCAGGTAACTAAGGAAGAGGGGGTGGGGAAGGCAGCAGAGTTCAGCACACCCTTATAAGGGAAGCAGGCTGTTTGCAAAGGCTGCTGTCCCCAGCATCCAATGCTCAACTATCTCCCCACCCCCTAGAGATTACTTGAGTTAAGTGTTTGCACTTTAACGCTTCAAGGCCTGAATCATCCAATTCTGCCTGGCGCAGGTGCTGAGGCTTGGTAACATACGGTAAAAGATTTGCATAAAGTGAGTGATTTGCATAGAGTGGAAAATTTGCATGCAGTAAATAGCTAAAGGGAGGATAAAATTATGGCCCAGAAATGGCCTAAAATAATGTGTTAATTTGTAGCACTAGTGTAATCTGAATGCTTCTCTGAAAAGTATGCGTCTGCCTTCAAAAAGAGAGCTACCCAGTTCCTGGCAATCACAGCTTGTGTCCTGAGAGACTGATGGGACTACAGATGATGGGACATAAGGGTGAGTGAGCCCACGAATGTCCCATAGGCCAGGTGCCCAACCCTTCCGCATCACCAAAACTCCGTCCATGCTCCGTCTGGCTCAGCCCCGTCCATGCACTTTGCTCAGGCCCAGATGGGCACCTGGGTGGCGCAGTTGAGCATCTTGGTTTTGGCTCAGGTCATGATCTCCTGGTTCTTGAGTTTGAGCCCCGCATCAGAGTCTGTGCTGACTGCATAGAGCCTGCTTGGGATTCTTCTCTTCCTCTCTCTCTGCCCCTCCCCTGCTTGTTCTCTCTCTCTCTCTCTCTCTCAAAATAAAAAAAAAAAAAAAAAAAAAAAAAAAAAAAGAGGTGATTCTCCACTGGGCTGTGAACTCCTTGAGGGCAGGAGATGAATCCAATTCAGCTGTAACCCCCAGCCTCCAGCACAAGGAAATGTTCTCAGCTCCAGGTAACAGAAATCCCAACCAACAATGGCTTGAACCATGAGAACATTTATTGTTTCCTTGAGAAGTTCAGAAGTGGATTGGAGGAGGGGTAATTCAATGTTACCAAGAACCAAGGCTCCTGGAATCCTTCCCCCCTGCCATCCTCCAATCTGCTCTCATGACATTAGGATGGCTTCAACAAGTCAACACATCCTCACCATCCTCACAGGATAAGTCACAAAGCAAGAACCAAGCAGACTCACAGCTAAACGGCTGCTCTGTCTTCCCAGAAAGGTAGTTTCCCAGAAGCCCCAGCAGACATCCCTTTATCTCATTCCCCAGAGCTGAGGCACATCAAAAGGGAAGAGGGACTGACTCTGGGCACATTGCTGCCTGAGCAAAATCAAGACTCTGTTAGCAGAGAAGAATCAGTGAAAGGCTAGAAAGGTAGAAAACTAATGGTATCTACTGGTGACAATAAATGTCTGCTAATGAAGAGGTGGAACAGCTGTTTATGGGACCCGAGTAGGGTCTTCTCTCTCTCCCCAAAACCAGATCCAAGCACCAGGATGTTATCACTGCATGGTGCAGGAACACAACTCAGTGTGAAGCACGATGAAGCAAGCATGGAGAGGGAGAGCCGGTAGGGTTGAGTCTCGTTACCCATCAGCAGCATGGCATTCGGGAAACGGACAAAGGCAGCTGCAGGAATTCAATCAGGAGACAGCACAAGTCTGTTCTAGCATGCTGGCCTAAAGGGTGTTGCCATTAACCAAGATAATAGTGGCAATGTTGATAATTAACAATTATAGAGCGCTTACTATGTGGCAAGCACTTCTTCCAGACCACCAGTTTTCTTTTTTAGTTTTTCTAGTTGTCTTCAGTTTTTGTTTTTGTTTTTTCTTGACTTTAGTAGATTTGCTTTCAGACTACAAAAGCAATTCTGGTCATTATGACAAGCCAATTAATACAGAAGTGTATAAATAAATAGCCACTGGTATCTCTCTCCCCATCAAAATAACCACTGTGAACAGTTTAGCAGATCACTACATTTTCACGTATGTGAAAAACACCCTTTCAGAGCACCTGACTAGCTCAGTTGTTTAAGCGTCCAACTCTTGATTTTGGCTCAGGTCATGATCTCAAGGTTTGTGAGATTGAGTCCCACACCAGGATCTGTGCTGACAGTGCTGAGCCTGCTTGGAATTCTCTCTCTCTCCCCTCTCTCTGCCCCTCCCCAACACACACTCTCACATACATGTGCATGTGCACTCTCTCTCTCTCTCTCAAAATAAGTACATAAACAGTAATAAAAATACCCTCTCTGCTTTGAGCCTCATGCCTCTACTGTTGGGTTATCTTTAGTGCTCCTGCCAGAATCTTGGGAGAATTCAACATTCTTATAGAAGACCCATCAAACCTTACATGTTCTCCTTGACTTATTTGATGATATTTGCCCATGTTCCTATCTCATTCCATTCCTTAACCCCATGATACCTTTTCTTTGTCCTCACTGATACACCTTGGCACCAGGACTCCTACCTTTTTTATAAAATTACCTCTTCATCTTCTTCCCTCTTCAGCCTGAACCGCTTAAAGCATCCCTTCCTGCACTCTTGCTAACACTTCAACATCTACCTCTTTGTTCTTCTACCCAAGAGAACCCCAACCTTCAGTGAGTTCAACTATCATCGTTCTCCACTCATCCATCCAGACAGCCAAACACAACTGGAAGAAACTGCATCCCTCAGCTTGGGGCCTCCTAGAACCAGATTCCCAACTTCCTGGGGACCATTTACATTGCCCTTGCCGCCATGACGACGTGTAAGATTAGAGACATGCACATTCCCCACCTGCTCCCAAGGCTGGGCCTTGAAATGGTAACAACAAAAAATTTTTGGAGAACTAAAATACTAAAATAATTTGTAACTTTCATAGCTATTGAGTAAGAGCCTGTAAACAACTCATTTACTGTGATTGTAGCAAAAATAAGATGGAAATGAATTATTCACAAAGTAAGCCAGGATTCCTGGAGTTACTCCGCCTGCTTTGTCTCCCTCTTACAAAAGCACAGTGGGATCAAGTGAGTGAGAAAGACATGATAGGAATAATCTTGAGTCTGCTCTAACTTAAGTAAATCATTGAATACATTGATATTTTTAATGTTATTAATGAAACTCAAATGATTCTGGGCCATTTTTTCCAGTCTCAGACCAGTATCACACCAGAAAAAAGTATGGTTCTAATTCCCAAGGCACTGAAAGACAAAGGAATCTTTCCTGAAATTTCCTTAGAGAAATGGAGATGGGAGTTTTACACACATTGCACAGCAAAGCTCCCTAAAATTCCCTATTTCCCTACTCGAGTTGGGTAGGGATATGTACATATGTGACTGAATTAATGCTCACCATACCCTTTCTTCTTCCTGGACACAAGGGAAGACTATTTCTCACTCTCCTTTGCAGTTAAGTTAGGGCCACATGACTGGTTTCAGTAAATGGAACGTGAACAAATGTGACCCGTGTCACTTTGAAACCTATATATAAGAGCTAGTGTGCCTCCTGCTACCTCTTAGTTTCTTTCCCTGCTGAGGGAAGCTGACAATCACGTGTTGGAGCATCTCAGAGAGCCTGGATCCCTCAATCACCAGATGGAGGAGCGCATCCGCAGGTTCCATAAGACTCTGCAAGAGCAAAAAATTATTTTTTCTCTTATTAAAATACTCAGATCTGAGGACTGATTTGTTACAGCAGCATAGCCTATCCTACCATGATTAACACAGCTATAGATGCAGATGCTCATATGATCCTGAGCATAAAAAAAGTAAATATATAAAAGGAACCCTTTCTAATAACAGGTCAAGGGGCACACGGCTGGCTCAGTCAGTACAGCGTGCAACTCCTGACCTCAAGGTTGTGAGTTCAAGCGCAACATTTGGTGTAGAGTTTCCCTGAAGAAGAATAAGAATGAGAAGGAGGAGAACAAGAAGAAGGGGAAGAAGGAGAAGGAGGAGACGTCATCTAGAGTGCGTAGAAGTCTTTTGTAGTCTCTACAATGCTCAACAGAATTAGTTTTAATTCAGTCTCTGCTAGTAATTTATTGGACGAGTTACCTAGCCTCTCTGTATCTCTGATTCCCTGTATATTAAATGGAAATAATAAGAGCACGTGCTTCCCAGGGTTGCTGTGTGAGGACTAAAGAGATAAGACCTAGCAATTTTACTTTTAGGAATTTATTCTACAGATAAACTCACACTTGTATACAAAAACATACATAGAAAGATTTTCACTGCCCTGTTTTCTGTAAGAACAAAGGACTGGGAACAACATAAACATCCCTCAAAAGGACAGTGGTTTAAGAAATTATGACACATCCATAAAATGGAATGCTGTGTAGCTCTAAACATAAATACATAAAATAAATCTATTTGGGCCAAAATGGAAAAATGGCCAAGATATATTGCAACACGCAAAAGGCAAAGGAGCAATACAAAATGTATGAGATGCAACCATCTTTTATTTGAAGGACATGCCCATGTATGGTGGTTCATGGATGTAAAAATTCTAGAAGAATATACAAGAAGCAATGTTTGCTTCTAAGGAGGGAAACAGGTGGGAGGGGGACTTATATCTTCTTGTACTGTTCTTGTACTGTTCTTATATCTTCTTGTACTGTTTCAATTTTATGTTTATCATTTTCAATTATATAAGTAATAATGTAAATAAAGTGCTTATCACTCAGTGCCAAGAGTGCTCAGTATTGTTGTTGATGGTGTTATTGTAATGGATTAGTACTTTTTTTTAATATTTACTTATTTATTTTCAGAGAGAGAAAGAGAGAGGGAGAGGGAGGGGCAGAGAGAGAATCCCAAGCAGGCTCCCTGCTGTCAGCACAGAGCCCGCCTCAGGACTCCATCTCATGAACCAACCATGAAATCAGGACCTGAGCCGAAATCAAGAGTTGATGCTTAACCGACTGAGCCACCCAGGCGCCCCTGTAATGGATTAGTATTGATTTCTTTTGGCTCATGTGACATTTCAGGGCCCCTGCCATTGGCTCCCTTGAAAGGCCTGTCTCCTGCTTCCTTGCCTTCTCCCCATTTCTCTAAGGAGCATGAGACCAAGTTCCTACTGTCAGTCTTCCGCAGAAGTAACAGTTCCACCTGAACATGTCTGCACGCCCACATAGCCCTAGCTGCCTCTCAGAAAAGGTGTGAGGTTCAACTAAAGGTGCCGGGAATGTGGCAAGGTGACTCCAGCAGATGGAGCCCTACGGCCGCACCCCAACAGGTGGCTCTCAGGGAAACACCTGTCCTTCAACCAGTGGCCCAGACTCCAGATTTGTAGTCTACGTTGACTGCCATCACTGCTGCTGTGCACTCCACCACGTGGCACTGGCACAAGGAGGGGAGGCTGGATGAGAACATTTCTTCCCAGTGTGGCCACCCTGTCAGCCTGGCAGGACCCACCAGGGAGACGGTTAGTGCAGTAGGCTGAATAAGGGCCCCCACATATGTCCACATCCTAAACTCTGGAACCTATGGATGTTACTTCACAGGGCAAAAGGAACTTTCCACATATGAGTAAGTGAAAGCTCTTGAGATGGGGAGATCATTCGGGGTTATCTGGGTGGGCCCAGTGTAATCACAACAGAGCCTAGTAAGAGGCTCACAGGAGGCTCAGAGTCAGGGGAGAAAGCCAGGTAAAGATGGAAGCTGGGAGGGGTGCCTGGGTGGCTTAGTCGGTTGAGCATCCAACTTTGGCTCAGGTCATAATCTTGGGGTCCCTGAATTTGAGCCCTGCACCTGGCTCGTTGCTGTCAGCACAGAGCCTGCTTCGAATCTGTCCCACCCCCGCCCCCGCCCCCCGTTTGAGTGCTCTCTCTCTCTCTCTCTGAAAAATAAATAAACATTAAAAAAAAAGACTTGGGGGCATTTGGGTGGCTCAGTCGGTTTTGCAGCCAACTTTAGCTCAGGTCATGATCTCATAGCTGGTGGGTTCAAGCCCCGTGTCTGGCCCTGTGCTGACACCTCCGAGCCTGGAGCCTGCTTTTGATTCTGTGTCTCCCTTTCTCTCTGCCTCTCCCCCGCTCACGCTCTGTCTCTCAAAATTAAATATAAATAAATAAATAAATAAATAAATAAGTAAATAAATAAATATAAAAGACTTGAACAAACACTAACATACTCAAGGCTGCATCCCGAAGGTGACTCTAGCCTCCCCTTAAATTGCCTGCCTGAGAAAATGCAAGGCTTCCAAAAGAACTGACCGTTTCTTCCGGAGGACAGCTGAGGACAGGGCTCAGGTCTCCAGCCTGGGTGGGAGAGGAGGAACAAACCCAGATGGGTTTCACATGGACCAAACCCCCTCCCGCTTTTTGGTAAATTTTCACTGCCCTGACGGTACTGAGCCCCTGCTCACCCCCCTCCCTAACCCTTCATTCTCCGTTTAAAACACCCGGTCACCTCTGCACAAATCAAAGTTGAGTTCAGGTCACACTGGACCCTTCCCTTTTGTAATAGTATGTTGCTGCTTACATCGGTCCTTTCCACTTTTAACCAGTGTCCAGCTTTGTTCATCTGTGACACCAGACACCAAGCTAAGTGTTCCCATTACAGTATCTCATTTGATTCTCATGGGAACTTATGAGATAGGGTCTGTTATTACAGATAGGGAAACTGAGGGCCAGAGAAGTCATTTGCTAAAGACCCCAGAGCTGGTGCACAGCTGAGTTTGCAAGCCCACCCACTACATTGCTCCTACCATGACCCTGTTACAGAGAAGACAGGAATCATTTGAATCAGAGAACATACTTTGGTTTTTTATGCTTATTTATTTTTGAGAGAGAGAAAGAGACAAAGCGTGAGCAGGGGAGGGGCAGAGAGAGAGGAAGACACACAATCCGAAGCAGGCTCCAGGCTCTGAGCTATCAGCACAGAGCCCAACTCGGGGCTCAAACTCATGAACCATGAGATCATGACCTGAGCCGAAGTCGGACACTTAACCAACTGAGTCACCCAGGTGCCCTAAGAGAAAACATTCTAGTCCCCAGAGTGACACGGCTTCAGGCTCAAAGCAGAGATGGGAGCTGACAACAGGTGAGGGAGCCCCTGGCCCGTCACCCATCAGCGGTAGGGGGAAAGCGCTGACAACCAGGGATTAGGTTTGTAGGGAGCTGGGCTCTGGGCTCCATCAGCCACTGAAATCACACAGCAGCTCTGCTCCTCTGCCTCTCAAATCATCAATTCTGACCCTGGCATCCAGCCACAGAGTGATTTTACAGCCCCTTGGGGCTTTTGTGTGAAACCAGGTTTAGGCAGCAGGACAGATGAAGGGCTCCCCACCCTCATGCTATTACCTGGAAGGAATTTGCTTTGCTTCTTTTCTGTGAGATTAGAAATACATGCCAAAGCTCCTGTGAAATCTTTTGGGCAGAGTGGGCACGAGCAGCATTGGCAGGTCTGGTCTCTGCTCTAAAGAGAATCACTAAAGGGAATCACAGCACTTTGGAGGATTTAACCGTTTTAAAAGTGTTGAGAAAGGAGCTCTGTACGTGGAATCTGAAAACGAGGGTTTGAATCTTGACCACATCAACTGATCCTTCTGAGTCTCAGTTTTCATAACTTGAAAATGGTAGCAATGTCTCCAGAAGCATCTACCTTAACTACTTGGTGTATCCATGCTTCAGGGAAACACCGGGCAGTCCAAGGTCAAGAGGGTCCATCCTTAACCCAGCAGCCCTTCACAAGCAAAACAGAACCTAGGTGTTGAAGGACAGCCAGCTTTCTCTCTCCAAAAAACAGCAATGTGTCATATGGAAACCTCAGTATTTTCCATAGTTTAATTTCTATGCATTTTAGCTTTGGAGAATAATTTCAAGTTTGGGAGATTCATTTTTTTAAATGCAAATTGGCTTTGACTTGGAAAGAACTGAGATGGAGTTCTGGGGTGGGGCCTCCAATCTTAATGGCATATTTGCATATCAATGGCCTCTTACTTCATTTGCTGCCTTGGCCACCCTCCGAGCTTAGATGGCTCAAGACGAAATGGGAAGATGGGAGAAATGCTGGTCGTTCTTCCTTTTCAAAGTTTAAATATAGGAACTGCTTTGAAATAAAAATTTCCCCATGGACTTTTGAAGTCAGACTGAGCAGATAAAATAGATAATATTTTATCAAACTTACCAAGACTGTAAGAGAGCGTGGAATGAATTCTCTCACATTTGCATGAGCGCGCATACCCTTTGGAATTCTCTGGAGGCCGAGGTCGTGCGCCCCCAGATGTTTATTGAGGGTGGCGCTGTGCACCACATGCTGGGGCTACCAAGAAGTCCGATGTGGGCATCGCCCTTCGGGGCTCGGCGGTGGGGAAGACAGATCCTAAAGAAACACTGAAGGGCTGCAGAAATACAATCTGTCATACAGGCTAAGAGGGGGAAAAAATACAGTGCTCTGAGATTGTGTAACAGGGGAGCCTCCCCCAGGGAAAAAGACTAATGAGCAAAGATGTGAAGGGAAGAACACACGTGAGAACACACGTGCATGCATTCTGGGGAACCTGGGGCTGGGGGCGAGCAGGAGAGAAGTTGTTTGGGGTTTAAGAGATTGAAAAGGGACAGTGTGGCTGCAGAGAGCACGGGAAACAATGCACACGGAGGCCAGGGGGGTTAGCAAAGATTTTAGTCTTTGTTGAAAGAGCAACGAGTATCTATTTGTTTCAAAAAAGAAACAAGCCCCAAATGGGTTCATTGGCCCCCCACCCCACCCCCCCAACAGCAAACCAAGACTTAATTGCAGTTTCAACCAATTCTGGGAATGTGACCTTTTAGCTGTCAATCTGAAATTTCCTGATCAGTACCAGTGAGATCTGCATGAGAAACAACTCTGCCATTCCCTTCCCCCCCAAAAAGATGTCCTGACCCGAAACAATCTTTTCTTCCCTTTTGCCAATAACCTCCGTGACCCACCCTATCTAGGAAACCCTTGCGTTTTGCACAACTCCTCGAAACATCTCTCTACTTGCTGGATGCAAGAATGCTGCCCATTCATGAATTGCTTAATAAAGCCAATTACATCTTCGAATTCTCTCAGTTGAAATTTTCTTTAACACTTTGAAGGATTCTAAGAAGGGGGGGGGGGGGTGATGCCATCAGAAAATTTGCATTTTAAGAAGATAATTGGGGGGCGCCTGGGTGGCTCAGTCGGTTAAGCAGCCGTCTTCGGCTCAGGTCATGATCTCGCGGTCCGTGAGTTCGAGCCCCGCGTCAGGCTCTGTGCTGACAGCTCAGAGCCTGGAGCCTGTTTCAGGTTCTGTGTCTCCCTCTCTCTGACCCTCCCCCGTTCATGCTCTGTCTCTCTCTGTCTCAAAAATAAATAAACGTTAAAAAAAAAATTAAAAAAAAAAAAAAAAAAAAAAAGAAGATAATTGGGCTGCTCTGTGGAGAGCAGATTCAGAAGGGAGCCTGTGTGGAAACCTGAAGAGCGGTTAGGGGGCTGTGGGACTAAGGGGGCATAGACCAAAGGGGCGTGGACTAAAGGGGAATTAACAAAGGGGCATGGACTGAGGGGTGTGGAGCAAGGGGGCGTGAACTAAGGAGGCGTGGAGTAAGGGGGCGTGGACTAAGGAGGCGTGGAGTAAGGGGGCGGGGACTAAGGTGGTGGCTCAGAAGACCGAGACAATGGATGGATCCACGGGAATTTAGGTGGTCAAAACAGCAGGAGTTGCCACTGGACTGGATACAGGAGGGGAAAGAGCCGCAAGCGTCATGGATGATGCCTGGGTTTCTAGCTCACGTAACGGAAGGGGGTGCTGTCGTTCACGGAGATGGTGAGACCAGAGGAGAACCACACCAGGCAAGGGGCTGGTGTACAGACTCAAGGTTCAGTGTTGGACATGCTGGGTATGAGGAACCTTAGAGACAGTCTTGAGAAGAAAACAAGGACTGGGTTTGGGGAAGCAGTCTGCCCTGGAGATGGACAGGTGAGAGCCCTCCACGCCTTGGGATGGGTTAAGATGAGGTCTTGTCAGAGAGTGAGAAGACAAGAAGCTTCAGGCAAATCCCAACATTCCTGCTCTGAAATCCCCTCCACCCTGGGCGCACTCAGTTCTTCCTCATGCCACATGCAGCCTATCTGTACCGCACTGCTGATGTACTTTGTCCCTTTTCCAACCAAACCTTTGATCAGCACATCATCTGTGTAGTTGAGACAGGGAAACTGAAGGGACTACTTTTTGCACCTTTTCCTGCTTCTATGCTTATCAGGATCTGCGCCCCCACCTTACATGTGCCTTATGGTACTGATGATGTATGTCCTCCTTGTAAAGGTTAAGGAGTTAATGATTTCTTTGGAGCCTTCCTGCATAATAGATAACATCTTAGGTGTGACTGGGCAGAGTTGTCATGAACGTTTTCCACGACCTGACTCCAGACACCCTTAGGCCAAGATCCCTGGTTACAGGGCATAAGTGACTTATGAAGGACATCTATCTGAGCACATGTCTTTGTTTTAACCAGTTCCAAGATGCCCGAGAGGACATGTATATCAGACCACCATCCTCAGTAAAAACCCCAGACCCCAAGCAAAGAGGAGATTCACTTTTCTATCCTTTCTGAGTCTCTCAGATGCTTTGTCTGTATCTGCTCTATCTCTGTATCTTCAATAAACTCTTCTCTCACTTCCTCTCGGCTGTTTGATTTCTATCCTCTGCAAAGCCAAGGACCCTCTTGGCTCATCCTGCAGGACCCCCTCTGGGTCCTCAGACTCAGCCAGCCTGCATCAGTTTGTATTCTTGCCAAGGATATATATTCTGAAGTGAATTGTGAGGAAACAATCAGACAAATCCAGATCATAGGATAATATACAAGACAAGTAGCCTGGGGCACCTTCCAAAGTATCAATGTCATGAAAAGCAAAAAATAAAATAAATCCAGGATCTAGATTAAAGGAGGAGGGAAAAATGACAATTAAATGTAATATGTATCATTGACTAGATCAGAAGTATAAAGAAAAAGAATCACAAGATATTTGGGGGACAGTAGGGAAATAAATATGGTATATTAGAGAATATTTATCATATCAACGCTAAGTTTCTTAGGTGTGGGGTTATGTGGGAAAATATCCTGGTTCTCAGGAAGTATATGCCACATAGTGTTTAGGGATATTATGTGGAATATATTAACAAATGGGGAGTCTAAGTGAAGGTTTTATGAGTATTTGTAAATACTCATTTACTGTAAATACTCATTACTCTTATAAATTTTAATTTTTATATGTCTTCAAATAAATAGGGAACTTGCAATGGCTTCTGAGGCCAACGACCCAGAGTTGGGCCAGAGTTTACAAGGATACAGCACTTCATAAGACTGCCTTCACTTCAGACACTGGCCATGAGTTTGGGGGTCCTCAGGCCACCCTCACATCTGACCAGCTGGCTACAAATTAGGGACCTCCCACTACCAACTCGGATTTGGTAACTCACTAGAACATCCCACAGAACTCGGGAAAGTGATATACTTATAAGTTGTTTTATATAGCAAAAGGATGCAAATCAGAACCAGTCAAAAAAGATGAAACATACAGGCGAAGGGGGCTCTGGGAGGGTCCCATTCTTCTCTCCCCCTGGAGTCAGGAGCTGTTACCCTCTCACACACAGAGGTGTGACAATACACAGAGTATTGCCAACCAGGGAGGTTCACCCAAACTTGAATGTCCAGAGTTTTATTGAGGTTTCATTACATATCTACACCTCTCCCCTCCTCCCTAGTAGTCAAGCCGATTTCAGATGACTCAAAGCTCCAACTCTCTAATCACAGCATTGGTCTTTCTGGCTTGGCCCATCCCCAGACTAAGTCATTTCATCAGTATAAATTCTCAGGGCCCATGGATAACAAAGACTCTCTTATTCCTCAGGAAATTCTAAGGATTTTAGAGGTTATCCCTAGGGATCAGGGACAAGGGCCAGCCACATTCTTTTTAACATAGAAATAAAACAAAATATACTTAAAAACAAATCTTTTTTTTTTTTCTATCAAGAACCACAGCAAATAGGCCTAGAGCATTTGAATCAAAAACTATCAGACTCCAGGGACATTGTCTCCGCTCCACTCAGTCTCCTACAGCAGCACAATCTGTTTGCATCTTGAGTTTAAAGAGGCCACTTAGAAGTCTCAACAGTTCCCATTTCAAAGGCATTAAGAGAAGTCATTTCACTTTTCTGCACAGGGTCAGCTGCAAACAGTAAATACGCAGTTGTATGGGAGTGAGGAAATAATTTACATTTGTTGCCCAGAACTCCCCTGCTCAATTTAATATGCCAAATTCTTAGGATAATCACAGCCTATACTGCTTCAATCAAATCGGATCCTTCTAACTATCCAACTCAAACAGGAGGAAGTAAGAATTTCATGAGCAGTGTGAAAAATCACTGTATAATTGTAAATTAGAACTGTAATCAGTCCTCTGGCCCCTGGGCCTTCTTCATCACTAGGCTGTGAACCACAATGACTTACTGTGAATGTATCTGCAGGAGAAGAGCTCCAAGGCACAGGACAGAGAGAACTGCCTCATTCATATAGCTTGTGAGAACAGAGGGAATGTGCATAAAAAGTGAAAAAAAGGGAGGCTTGTTATCCAGCAAATAGAGGCTCTAGAAGCATCCATATTTGCACTGTAACTAGTTTGTTTTAAAAATATGAAAGTGATACATGAACATCAGTTTAAAAAAAAAAAACAGTAAAAGGGTACAGCAGGAATCACATTCAAAATGTTTAGGGGCGCCTGGGTGGCTCAGTCGGTTAAGCGTCTGACTTTGGCTCAGGTCGTGATCTCACGGTTCATGAGTTTGAGCCCCTCGTCAGGCTCTGTGCTGACAGCCCAGAGCCTGGAGCCTGCTTCAGATTCTGTGTCTCCCTCTCTCTTCACCCCTCCCCAGCTCATGCTCTCTCTCTCAATCTCTGTCTGTCTGTCTCTCTCTCTCTCTCTCTCTCTTTCTCCCTCTCTCTGTCAGAAGTAAACATAAAAAAAAAAAAAAACCAAAATGTTTAACAACTGAGATGTCTGAATGGCTCAGTCAGTGGACCATGTGTCTCTTGATTTCAGGGTAGAGCCCCACAATGGGTGTAGAGTTTACTTAAACAACAACAACAACAACAAAAACATGTTTAACAACTCTGTCAAGAAGGGCACAGACCAGTCAGAACAGATTCTAGACACTGTACTAGGGAAGACCCACTGAATAGCAGTTTGGATATACACCAGAAAAGAAATTTTGGGGGGCACCTGGGCATCTCAGTTGGTTGGATACCCAACTCTTGATTTCAACTCAGGTCATGATCCTGTAGTTCATGGGATCAGGGCCCACATTGGGCTCTGCACTGATGGCATGGAGCCTGCTTGGGATTCTCTCTCTCCCTCTCTCTCTCTGTCTCTCCCCTGCTCGTGCATGCTCTCTCTCTCTTTCAAAATAAATGAACATTAAAAAAAAAAAAAAAAAATTTTCATCCCAGAATCCCAGCTCCAGTCTCCAGAAGTGCTGTTAATTTCTTAAGACTTGTTCCAGAGAGGCGCCTGGGTGGCTCAGTCAGTTGAGTGTCCCAACATTTGGCTCAGGTCATGGTCTCACGGTTCATGAGTTCAAGCCCCACATCAGGCATGGAGCCTGCTTTGGATCCTCTGTCCGCCCCCTCTGCCCCTCCCCTGCCCATACTCTCACTTTCAAAAATAAATACACATTTTTTAAAAAGTTAAAAGCAAAAAACTTGTTCCAGAAATGTTTTATACATCTATCAGCATATCTGTGCACTTATGTATCCTTTTTTGTATAGGTCCCTGTTTTTGAAAACAACATACTATTCTGTAGCATACTTTTTCCTTTTATTTAAAAAAAATTTTTTTTAACATTTATTTATTTTTGAGAAAGAGACAGAGCTCAAATAGGGGAGGGGCAGAGAGAAAGGGAGACAGAACCTGAAGCAGGCTCCAGGCTCTGAGCTGTCAGCACAGAGCCCGACGTGGGGCTCAAACCCACGAATTGTGAGATCATGACCTGAGCCGAAGTTGGACACTTAACTGACTGAGTCACCCAGGCGCCCCCATACTTTTTTAATAATGCATCTTAGACATCTTTCTACATCTGCAGAAGTGGAGTTACCTCATTTTTGTGAAGGTTGAACAATGCTGCTGAAAGGGAGAAAATTTTGCCACCCCAAGGTATGCCTCTTTGACATCCTGATTATTTTAAGCTGGTTATTTTTTTAAGTTTTATTTTTATTTATTTTTAGAGAGAGAGACGGTGCAAGAGCATGAGCAGGGTAGGGGCAGAGAGAGACTCCCAAGCTGGCTCCGCACTGTGAGAGCCAAGCTGGACGCAGGGCTCAGTCTCACAAACTGTGAGATCATGACCTGAACTGAAGTCAAGAATTGGACACTTAACAGAGTGAGCCACCCAGGCACCCCTTAAACTGGTTATTTTTAAGGAAACTGCAGACACAAGAGAAGCTCTGAAACAGAGTCAAAGTTACCTTTTTGTAAGAGACATACACGTGTATAAGGGAAATCTCCCTTTCTAAGGGTGTCGCCTTTGATGTACCAGGAAGTTGGGGATCACTCTAAATCACTATTATCAATGGAGAAGGCATGGACTTAAATCTGTATAACAACTCTACCCTTGTCCACTCTGTTTTTCTTGGTGACCTGCCATATCTGACTCCCCATCCCCAACATCCTCTTTTGTCTTTAAATGAAGATGGTATTTAAGATGATGGCTTTAGGCATTTCAGCAAATTACTGTTTTTCCTGATGAATAACAGGAGGTGTACATGTTATTAAATTTTTGTTCATTTTTCTCCTGTTAGTCTGTCCTATGCCAGTTTAATTATTAGACCAGCCAAAGAACTTAGAAGAATTGAGGGAATTTTTTGTTCTCCCCAACACTATTCAAAGTGTGGTCTGTGTACCTGTGCTAGTCTAGGAAGTATGTGTTCACGCCTGAGAAAAGATAAGGGAGAGCTCGTACAAGAATGCAAACCATTCATACAAATATATATATATACATATATATATATATTTATACATATTTTTGTATATATATATTTATATATATTTATGTATATGTATATTAATTATATATTTAATTATGTATATGTAATTATATAAATATAATATGTGTGTATGTATATTTATATATATATATATTTGTTCTTGATAGTCACTGATTTGATTTACATTCTAGCTCAAGCTCCTTATCTCCTAGTAGACCAATAAGAAACAGAATGTTTACTTTGAGCAACACCATCAGTGAGTGTGTACACCATAAGTTATTTAACCAATCCCTTCTTGCTGGGCACTTAGGTTATTACAAGTAAGTATTCTTGTATGCATACATCTTTATGCACTTGAAAGAGCTTTTCTGTTACAGATTCCCAAGGTTGAAATCAAGGAGAAAAAGCGGATCGTGATGGTGCTAGTGGTTAGAATGGAACTCAGAGATAACTAGTCCAACTCTTGCCTTTCACTGATGGGAAAAACTGAAACCAGAAAGGTAAAAGCTAGGTCCAAAGTCAAACAAGTCAATGGTAGAAGTAGGAATGGGTCCAATTCCTCTAAAAGGAGCAATGACCTGGACAGAAGACCTCAGAGTCTGAGCTAAGGGGATGAATGGATATATACTCAGCCTGCAGAGTGACTCTGTCTCCAATACCAGTGTTAAGTTGGAACAATTAAGGGTATCTCAAAGTCCCCCCAACCCAGGGTCTGATTTGCAAGAAATCTGGGTCTCATTTTCCATTTCGTGGATGTTACTAGGCCTTTTAAGAAGACATGGGAAGGAGAGTCTGAAGCACACTGTCTGGGCCTGATTGTAGTAGCCATCCCATGGAGGAAGGAAGGAAAAGGTTGCGTTAGACCAGGATGTCCTATGAAGGGAGATGATTCACCTGGAACTTAGAAGAGTTAAATGACTGTGTGCTCTAATAAGAGAAAGAAAAGGAACCACGAAAAGAATTAGAGGCAAAGGAAGGATTAAAAGGGCAGAGGGTAGAATGTGTAAGACAAGGACTGAGGCATGGGTTCAGCAGAGGCTAGAGGAACCGACGAAGAAATTGAAGGAGAAATAGAGCAGGAGAGTCCCAGATGCCAAGAAAACAAAGCTCCAGGAAGAAACAAGTACCTGATGGCAGCACGTGCAGAAGAGCACTCAAATGAGATGAGGGCTTTAAAATATCCATTGGATTTGGCAACACAGAAGCCACTGGAGACCTCGCTGAGAGTCACATCAGCAAAGCAGTGACGCCAGCAGCATCTAGGCTGTGGTGGGCAGAGGAGGAAGCAAGAGGAAGAAAATGGCACCATTGAGTGTAGATGATTCTTGGGCAGATTCTTGGAGTGGGGGAGGGGGAAGTTGGGGGGAGCACAAGAGCACGTCCTAGAAGACCTTTGCTCAACTTCTTCATGCACAGGCAGGTCAGTCACTGCCAAGGCCAGATGTAGTTAGAGAGAGAAAGGGGGAGTCCCAGGTACAGTACCAGCCGCTGCTGAATCTTGGTTCCCTGGGGATTGGTATAACTTACCCATGGTAACAGAACTCTATGTCCATACTCTTTGCAAGATGTATGCATGAGCTACGATAGTAACAACAGCCACCATTTACTGAAAACTTATTCATGCAAAACTAAGAGCTTTACATAAATTATTTCATGTAATCCTCACAACAACTCTGTGAAGCAGGCCTTACTATTTTCTTCAATTCCCAAACAATGAAACCAATGACACACAGCTTATGTAGCCTGCTATAGGTCATCTAGCCAACACATGGCAGCATCAGAATTCAAACCCAGGCTCGTTCTACACCAACAGCGTGCTCCTCATGGTGAAGCCAGGGTCCCACAAGCTGGACTGTAGGAAGCACAGGCATCAGGATCACCTGGGGAGTGTCTGAAAAGGGCAAATCCCCAGGTTCCATAAAAGATCTACTCACTCCAAATCCATGAACGTAAAGGCCAGAACCTGTACTTCTACGAAGCTCCCCAAACGACTCTTATGCTCACAGAAGTCTTCTTATAGGAAGCACTGAACTCCTCACTGTTTGAGCTGCCTGTTGGTGGTCTCCACCCACACTGGGATTCACACTCTTTCCTGAGGACAACGATGGCCTGCCGTTATTCACAGCTGAAAGTATCCTAAGCACTACCCTGGGCTCCAATTTAGGGTCTAACACTTAATCATTTTAAGCTTCATTTCCCTCATCTGTAGAATGGGCACAGATATACCTGCTTGGTAGAGCCATGGTGAAGATTAGACACTATACTGATTAGGATTAGATTTCCCCGCTTATTTTTTTTATTAATTTCTTTTTTTTTAATGTTTATTTATTTTTGAGAGACAGAGAGAGACAGAGTGTGAGCAGGGGAGGGGCAGAGAGAGAGGAAAAGACACAGAATCTGAAGAGGCTCCAGGCTCTGAGCTGTCAACACAGAGCCCGACGTGGGGCTCGAACTCACAAGCTGTGAGATCATGACCTGAGCCGAAGTCGGACGCTTAACCGACTGAGCCACCCAGGCGCCCCAGATTTCCCTGCTTATAACGCAAAGTAGCAATAGCTTGAACAGAAGGTTTTTCTCTCAGGGGCACCTGAGTGGCTCAGTCAGTTGAGTGTCTGACTTTGGCTCGGGTCATGACCTCATGATTTGTGAGTTTAAGCCTCACTGCTTAAGTGAACCTTAAGGTTCACTGCTGTCAGTGCAGAGCCCGCTTCAGATAAGACCCTTACTATATGTCTGTTTGCCCATTCATTATTAATAAACTGCCTCTTGGTGCAAAATGGCTGCTGAGGTTACAGCCATTTTGTCTTTAGTCCTGGCAGAGAGAAGGAAAGAAGGGATGCACCTCCCAGCTGAGTCAGATCCCCTTAAGGAGCATTACTGGTAGGTCCTCATAATACTTCTGCATATATTGCATGACCAGAAGACATATATATAATCATAGAGTCACAACTAGTTGCAAGGAAGGCAGGGAACTGAAATGTTTTAGTTCAGCATCAGGTCTTTGCCACCCAAATAAATCAAGTTTCTGTTACTTAGGAGAACAAACATTGGTGTGGCAGCCACAGAAATGTGCTTCCACAGACTTCCTACTGCACAGAGCTGAGGACGCCAGCTGCTGTGCTTTGAAATTCATTGGCTGCACACCCGCCATCAATGACTGAGTTTGGTTGGGTACAAAGTCAGTTCGAGAGACAAAGGACTCCTTTGTTGATTGGCTTTGGCTCAAGGACTCTCTGATAGCTTTGCCCAACCTTTGTTAGACTGTATTTTCCTTAAAATATAGGACATTCTGGGACACTTACCCAACTGTATCTTCCGCTCCCCTTCACTTGGGGTCTGATGGTCCTCCTGGACTTCTCTAGCTCTCTTCCTAATTCCTTTGAAACAGGCATTTCTCCCTAGTAAAACCCTTGCACAATTAATCCCATTCTGGTGTCTGCTTCTTGGAGGACCCGGGCTAACAAAATTGCAAAGGCAAGTCATAGTCTCCAGCACAGATTCAATAACGCATGTAACACCTGCATAACACAGGATGGGCATGTGGTAAGCACTCAATAGATAATAGCTGTGTGGCGATAATGGTGGTGGCGGAGGATGAGGGGGAGAAGTAGTGCAGAGCTGGCTTTCGGAGAAAGGAGTGTTTACAGACTTGGGGGGCAGGAAGTGGGGGACAAAGGTCTGAGGCAAATCACTCTGATGCTCCTTCATCCCCAGAACGTTTCTACTACAGTAAAATCTGGTTAAAATCAGCACCAAAGTCAATATGAAAGGGGAAAATAGACTCTCGATAGTTGTCATCACAGGGAAACTGAACTGTTATTACTTAGCGCTAGCCATTTCAGGAAGAAGAAAGGGGGGAAAAAGAAGAAGAAAATTTAGGGCAGGCCCTGAAACAAAACTGCACAAAATAAACCCAGTATCCTGAGCAAAACTTGTCCTCATATTGGACAAATGGTAATCAAAAATTACTTGTCATGGTGACCTAAGAACCCTACTCCCATAAGACACCTCCTTTGCAGACATTTTTTTTAATTTGTTATTTTTTAATGTTTATTTTTGAGAGAGAGAGAGAGAGAGAGAGAGAGAGCATGAGCAGGGGAGGGGCAGAGAGACAGGGAGACACAGAATCTGAAGCAGGCTCCAGGCTCTGAGCTTCAGTACAGAGCCCAATGCAGGGCTCAAACTCACAAGCTGTAAGATCATGACCGGAGTCAAAGTTGGATGCTTATAACCAACTGAGCCACCCAGGCACCCCTGCAGACATTTTATATAGGACCCTCTACTTCTGTTTTTCCACAAACACAGCCTGAATTGGCACCCACATGTATCAGATTTAAAGCCCATACAGTGCTTCTTAAATACTTCCTTGGTGTCTAAAACCAAGTTGACCTACCCATGCAAAATTACCTGATACAGTAGCCTTGGGTTTCCACTGGCCTCTGTATTAGTTATCAACTGCTGTGTAACAAATTACCACCCAAACTTAGCAGCTGAAAATAACAAACACTGTCTCACAGAGCTAAGGACAGACTTAGCTGGATGGTCTGGCTCAAGGTCTCTCATAGGGTTTCAGTCCAGGTACAAGATGGATTGGAGGACTTGTTTCCAAGGTGGCTCATACACATGGACCAGCAAGTTAATGTTGGCTCTTGCCAGGCCTAATTCTTTGCTACATGGGTCTCTCCAGAGAGTTCCTCATGACATGGCAGCTAGCTTTCCCCAGAGCAAATGATCTGATAGAAACACAGAGACAAAGACAGACACAGAGAGACCAAAAGAGAAGCTGCAGTGTCTTCTAGAAGCTGACCTCAGAAAAGACATGTCGTCGCTCGTCTCATGTTCTGCTGGTCATACAGACTACCCCTGATATGTGAGTGGGGACTCCACAGGGTGTGAAAACCAGGAAGCGGGGGGGGTCATTGGGGGCTACCTTACAAACTGGTCACCACAGCCTCAAGGAGAGCTTCCTGGTCCCAAACTCCACCCAAACCTCAGTGGGGGAGACGGGGTGGGTGCAAATTTCACTCTTCACCCCATCCTGGAAACCCAGTGCTGGAGCCCCAGAGAACTGCGTTTTCCCACTTAGCATCACACCATAGGCCTGCACAGACGGACTCACAGACACAGCTCCAGTGACGTCACTGGTGTTTGCTTCACTGTTCAGTGTCCTCCCCCTGAGAACCCATCCCAGAGTTACCTCTTCCACTTGTTCTCTATTGTCTCCAATTCCTTCAACTTTTCATTTTATCCTTTTGCATATTTTGTACTTGTATAATTCCTCTCAAAGCTTTTATGGTTTCAGGTGGAATATTAATACATTTTTTAAAAATTAAGTTTTTGTCCAAAGATTGATGGCTTGCACACATGTGCCATCTAGTGGTAAGAGTGCTAACTGCCAGAATAGAAACCTGGATTTTTCCGTTCTGTTTTTTCAGGGAAGAGGTAATGGGAGGGATGGAAAAGGAGGGAGACGGAGACCTCTCTCTGTGCTTTGTCAGGGAACTAAGGCTGCTGGCGATTTTAGAGACTCCAGGCAGGGCAAAGGAACAGGTGATTCGGTGGCTGGAATCCAACAGGATTTATTGGAATCTAAAGAAGCCAAAAACTAGTGAAAACCCTGCAAATGGAGAAGGCGCTGGTGGTGAAAGGGTTAAGTGAAAGGTGTTAGAAAAGCTAAACAATGAAAATAGACTCGATTCAGACAAATGATGACTTGAAAGGTACTTAATGTGGGATGATTGCAGATGTGACCAGGCATTTTTTTAAGCATTCACATTAACAGTAGGAAGCAGCTTAGAGTCTAATGTTTTTGTTTTACTCATGAGAAAACTGGGACCCAAAGACACTGAGCACCTTGTCCATTACAGCATGTTAGCCAGAGGTCCAGGGTGACCCCGAGAGCAGTCCTCTTTCCCCAGAACCACACTGCCTCTAATCATATATAGCAGATGCTTATTTGGGTTTTCATTTTGCACAGTTTCAAAATAAAATTCAGATCGTCACATAAAAATGCTGGACCCAGCATGTTTCCAAGGAATTATTACTCACTGGTTTTCAGTTGCACCCTGGCACACCCCAAAAAAAAGTCAGGATGGAGATGGTTATGAAGGACTAGTTTCATTCACCTTCCCTGGATGGCAAAAGCCCTTAGTCCACATGATAAGGAGGGATTCTAGAAGCCAATCCCAGGAGCTGAGGGAGCCCCAGCCTGGGGTAGAGAAGATAAATCCATTCACCTAATGTTAACCTAGCATCTGCTCCGGGCCAGGCTCCTGCAGGATGCTGGACTAGCTAGATCAGCCAATGTACTGGCCATCTCTGTCTGAACTCTGATTGTGTGTTCTCAGACACGGCTTGAGCTACAGCTAAGGTATAGCTGGGGTCTGGGGGGCCCGTGAAGATCTAGTCCAGGGGTCTGTAGTCTCAGACTGAGCTGTCTTGGACACAGCCTAGACTCAGAGACTACTGGGGGAGGGAAGGGCTGGCACTACTATCTAAGCAAGAACTCTATCACATTATAGAACATTTTGATCATCTCAGAGAATTCTATAGGGCAGCTGTGGCCAACAGTGCGCTTTCCTGGGGTTTCTGCTTGTGAGTTTTACCAGTTCCTCCAGGCCCTGTAAACACGGATATAAGCAGAGACAGATAGGAGTCACTGGTTTCTGGAAGGGGCAGAGCCCCAGTACAATGGTTGTTCCAGATCTGATATCCTCAGAGGTACAAAATGACCCACATGAGGTAGAGGACACTTGGAGTTCAGTTCCTTAAACTTCCTTTAAATTCCTTAAGCTTAATTCACAGCATAGCTCCTGTGCTGGTAGAAGGTGCCAGAATAGAGGCAAAAGCAGCAGAAGGAGTATCAAGGGCCTCAATTTTTAAGGTCAGAAAGATCCAAGTTCCTGGGCGCCTGGTGGCTCAGTCAGTCAAGCATCCGACTCTTGGTTTCAGCTCAGGTCAAGATCTCATGGTTCATGGGTTCGAGCCCTGTGTCAGGCTCCATGCTGGCAGTGTGGAGCCTGCTTGGGATTCTCTCTCTCACTCTCTCTCTGCCCCTCCCCTGCATGCATGCTCGCTCTCGCTCTCTCTCTCCCTCTCTCTAAATAAATAAATAAACTTAAAAAATAATTTTAAAAAAAAGGTCTAGGTTCCTATCCCAACTTCCCCATTATCAGTGGGTGATCTTTGGGCAAGGCTTTGGACACCAGCTTTCTTGCCTGCAAAAAGAATCTAAGACCCACAATTGTTATGAGGGTTAAATGAGACAGTGGATGAGACGGTGCCTGGCCATGACAAATGCAGATTTCCTACTCATCTCTTCTCACCCTTTTGGATGCTACTCTCTAGTCTGATGTGGATAGGAGCCCCACGTCACCTTCTCGTCAGGTACCAGCTGGAGGCTAGTGACGGCTACCTGTTCCACTCATTCTCTCAATGGACATCTGTTATGAAAACAACTGCCTGGGCTCATGTTATGCATGATATATACAGAAAGAAAACAAGTTCCTGAGAGGAGAAGCTTACTGTCTCATGAGAGAGATTAGTAGGCAAACCAGTGATTATACGGCTAGGGTGGAGAGCACACAGGAGGAAGAGCACACAGGTGATATCATGGCCAAGATAGGAAGGGCGAATCAAAGTTGGCCTGCTCAGCAAGCACATGGAATAGGGCATATCAAAGCAGCGGCAAAAAGGGAGCACATGCAAGAAAGGGAGATTGGAAAGCAAGGTAAATCCAGTTATGAGTGTCTTTGAGCACTGGTCCAAGGAGTTTGGCTTGTAGGGAACACAAAGCCTCTAAAAGCGAGTAAAATCATATTTGCGTTTTGAAAATGTTTCTATATTGTCAGTGTGTGACAGCTTAAAAGAGGCAAAACTGGGGGACGAGAGGCCGGCTTCAATTTTCTCTACTTGCTCCCTACCTCACTGGGCTCCAGCTCACAAAGACCTTCTCAGTTCCTTGAATAACAAAATACCAAGTTCTTTCCCACCTCAGGGCCTTTGCACTTGCTGTTCCCGCTGCCTTGATTAATCCTTTCTTGGCTGTCACAGAGCTTCCCTTTTCTCAGCTTTCAGGTCTCAGATCAAGCATTTCTTGCTTTCCCCAATCTCATTTATGGCTCCCTCCATTATTCTCTCTTGTAGCATCCTGTTTCTTTTTTCTACTTACCACTATTTGAAACTTTATTCTCATTTGTGTTCTGTAATCAGTCTGTCTTCCCCATTAGACTGTAAACTCCGTGAGGGTGCGGTCATGTCTGCCCCGTTCAACACCGCGTCCCCAGCACCCAAGCACACTGCCTGGCAACTGGCACTCTCAGTAAATACTGGATGGAGGAGACGGTTAGAATAGACGGGATGATCATGACTTAACCTAAGGCAGTAGCAGCAAAACTGAGAAAAGGCGATTAACACCACACGAAGTGGACAGGACAGGTGTGAGACCAGAATTCGAATTCGTTCCAACTGTGCTGAGTTGACTACACAGCTCGCTGTATGGCCTGGACAGGTCAACAGCCTTACCCACCACACCCTCGGTTTTCCCCTGAGTAAAATGAGACCATCACCCCTGCAGCTGGGCAGAACGAATGTCCTCCAAGGCAGAAACAAGGCTTGGGCTTGGGCCCGGGCCGAGGGTCACAAAGTAGCCCCTGAGGCCAGCCTGACGTTGAGAACACCGGCAAGAACAGCTGACGCTCCCGGCGGGCGGAAGTCACTCGCCGGTGGAGGTCCAGACGTAAAATGGATCCCCCATATGCACAGCGCCATGGTTCAGTGTACTCTCATAAAGGGTCCCGCGAGCAGCAGAGGATGGGGGTAATTTAAGGCCGCTGTCATTTGTTTCGTTTAAAATAGTTTCCCCATTTCTCAGCAGAGCCCTCAAAAAAGTTCTTAGTGGAAATCTAAACTTGAATTCTCAGGACTATAGGGTAGAATGTTATCCCAGCATGGGATAACCAAGAGGCAAATGGGTCGGTGCTCGCGCTAGGCGCCACCTGGTGGAGAAGGGAGAGCCAGTGTGGAAGGCCCTTCTGGGCCCTGCTCTTCCCCACTGGTTTCGGCCCCATCCGCGACCCCCGAGACCCCAGCGAGAGGTGAGCGCCACGGGCTCCGAAGACCTTCATGGCACTACATTCCCCAGAGGTCTTTGCGCAAAGGAAGGCGACAGAGTGGCGGCTCTCTTCCCTGCCTATAGTGTATGGGCTGTTTTAATCCAGAAAGTTTCGCTCCCCCGGGGCGCTTTCTTCCCCCGCCTCGCAAAGACCCGTCGACTCTGGGGCCACCGGGCACCGCCCCATCTACCCAGGTAGGAAAACTAGGCGCCGCAAAGCCTTCTGGGAAATGTAGTTTCCAAAAAGACTTCGGGAAGACCCGTCAGGGAGGCCGAGCTTTTGTAGCCAATTAGAGCCGGGCTGGGGCTTGTCACGTGACCTCTGAAGTCAGCTGTCCTGCGGCTTCGCTCTCGCTTGGGTCCGAACTGTGGGTTGGAGCTGTTGCCAGCCCCTGGATTAGACTTCTGGATCTGGGCTCCTCAGTCCCTGAGCTGGCCTTGTTGGCCCGACGCGGCGCTGTCCGCATGTTTTCCTGTACTTAAACTTGTGGCTCTCCGTGACCTCGTGTCAACTTGCAGGCTCTGTAGGACCTCACCATCCTCTTCTACCCTGGCTTCTGCAGCAGCCAGGCTGAGCCACTGGAGTTACTTCAGAGCTTTAGTGACTAAGCCATTAATCAGTTATTGGATCGCCTCATCTTTGGGGACCTTTTCCACTATCTGTTCTCACTCCACCACCTTGTCCTCACCCATGACTGTGTCGCTTCAGAAACATGGTGTAGTGGGACCACATGACCTAATCATGCGTTGGTGACACTAGAATCAAGGTCTCCGACTTCAGCTAAACCCTCAACTCAGTGGATTGGGACGGCACTGAGGTGAGGAGGCTTTTAAAAAGCAGAGGCAGGGAGTCAGCTGCCCAGACCTCTGGTAGAGTGCAAGGCTTTGGAAGGGCTATCTTTGTTGCTTTCCATGTCACGTTTGTCCTCCTAAAGGCTTCCACCTCACATTCCTACTTTTAATTTTTTTTTTTTTTTTTTTTTTTTTTTACATTTTATTTATTTTTGAGAGAGAGAGAAAAAGCGAGCACAAGTGGTGGGCGGGCAGAGAGAGAGAGAGGGAGACACAGAATCCAAAGCAGGCTCCAGACTCTGAGCTGTCATCACAGAGCCGAATGCGAGGCTCGAACCCACGAACCATGAGATCCTGACCTGAGCCAAAGTCAGTTGCTTAACCGACTGAGCCACCCAGGCGCCACTCACATTGCTACTTTTAATTTTTTTTTTTTTTTTTTTTACATTTTATTTTTTTTTTGAGAGAGAGAGAGAGAAAGCGAGCACAAGTGGTGGGCGGGCAGAGAGAGAGAGGGAGACACAGAATCCAAAGCAGGCTCCAGACTCTGAGCTGTCAGCACAGAGCCCAGTGCTGGGCTCGAACCCACGAACCATGAGATCCTGACCTGAGCCAAAGTCAGTTGCTTACCCAACTGAGCCACCCAGGCACCACTCACATTCCTACTTTTAAAAGAGCCTGAGTGGGACACCTGGCTGGCTCAGTTGGAAGAACAGGGGACTCTTGATCTTGGGGTCCTGAGTTCAAGCCCCAGTTTGGGTGTAGAACTACTTAAAAAATAATAATAAATTTAAAAAAAAAAGAGTGTGAGAATGAAATGCAAAGTTGAACATTAACTACAGGAATGCGAGAATAGCACGTTGGTATAAGAGTGGAAGTTAACAATACTCAAACAGAAGTGTTAAGTAGCGTATAAAGAACGAAATGAGACATAACAAGAAAATGTAGCAAAGATGCTAAATTGGTATGTTAAAATAGCTAAATGAGCCCAGAGAGCAAACGATAAAGTCCTTTAGAAAGCATTATGATGAAAAAAGCATTATGATGAAAAAAGATTATAGAAAAAGTCTGATAGAAAGCCGGGCATATGCAATGTTTTGTTAGCCTTCCAGAAAGATTAGAAGATTTTTATCAAAAAAATTCCCTTGGCAAGTGGCAGGTCTAAGAGAATCCTGGAAATTAGTAAGTACTCTGGCTTCAAAAAAAAGTAATTTTTAAAAAGGAGTCTTGTCTTCAGGGGAAAAGATCTAAAACAGATATGTTTGGACATTTCAGAAGCCCCTGATGTGCCGCATCTTAGGCAGAATCCCGTGGAGACTGGTTCCAGCTGCCACATGGGCCCTTAAGCAGATTTTGGATCCCAGGGTGGAGGCCACGCAGAGCCTGAAACTTCTCAGGAAGTCATGCTGCCAAGCACCGGTGAGGAGATTTGGGTTGGTTCTCCTCGGATGATAATATTTATTTTATTTTATTGTTTATTTTTTAAAATTTACATCCAAATTAGTTAGCATATGGTGCAGCAATGATTTCAGGAGTAGATTCCTTAGTGCCCCTTACCCACTTAGCCCTTCCCCCCTCCCACAACCCCTCCAGCAACCCTCAGTTTGTTCTCCATATTTATGAGTCTCTTCTGTTTTGTCCGCCTCCCTGTTTTTATATTATTTTTGTTTCCCTTTTCTTATGTTCATCTGTTTTGTCTCTTAAAATCCTCATATGAGTGAAGTCATAGGATTTTTGTCTTTCTCTGACTAATTTACTTAGCATAATACCCTCCAGTTCCATCTACGTAGTTGCAAATGGCCAGATCTCATTGTTTTTGATTGTCGAGTAATACTCCAGTGTGTGTGTGTGTGTGTGTGTGTGTGTGTGTGTGTGTGTGTGTACACACCATATTTTCTTTATCCATTCATCCATCGATGGACATTTGGGCTCTGTCCATACTTTGGCTATTGTTGATAGTGCTGCTATAACATGGGGGTGCATGTGTCCCTTCGAAACAGCACACCTGTATCCCATGGATAAATGCCTAGTAGTGCAACTGCTGGGTCGTAGGGTAGTTCTATTTTTAGTTTTTTGAGGAACCTCCATACCGTTTTCCAGAGTGGCTGCACCAGCTTGCATTGCCACCAACAACGCAAAAGAGATCCTCTTTCTCCGCATCCTCGCCAACATCTGTTGTTGCCTGAGTTGTTAATGTTAGCCATTCTGACAGGTGTGAGGTGGTATCTCATTGTGGTTTTGATTTGTATTTCTCTCATGATGAGTGATGTTGAGCATTTTTTCATGCGTCGGTTGGCCATCTGAATGTCTTCTTTGGAGAAGTGTCTCTTCATGTCTTTTGCCCATTTCTTCAGATTATTTGTTTTTTGGGTGTTGAGTTTGATAAGTTCTTTATAGATTTTGGATACTAACCCTTTATCTGATATGTCATTTGCAAATATCTTCTCCCATTCTGTCAGTTGCCTTTTAATTTTGCTGATTGATTCCTTTGCTGTGCAGAAGCTTTTTATTTTGATGAGGTCCCAGTAGTTCATTTTTTGCTTTTGTTTCCCTTGCCTCTGGAGACGTGTTGAGTAAGAAGTTGCTGCGGCCAAGATCGAAGAGGTTTTTGCCTGCTTTCGCCTCGAGGATTTTGATGGCTTCCTGTCTTACATTTAGGTCTTTCATACATTTTGAGTTTATTTTTGTGTATGGTGTAAGAAAGTGGTCCAGGATCATTCTTCTGAATGTCGCTGTCCAGTTTTCCCAGCACCACTTGCTGAAGAGACTGTCTTTATTCCATTGGATATTCTTTCCTGCTTTGTCAAAGATTAGTTGGCCATACGTTTGTGGGTCCATTTCTGGGTTCTCTGTTCTGTTCCATTGATCTGAATGTCTGTTTTTGTGCCAGTACCATACTGTCTTGATGATTACAGCTTGAAGTCTGGGATTGTGATGCCTCCAGCTTTGGTTTTCTTTTTCAAGACTGCTTTGGCTATTCGGGGTCTTTTCTGCTTCCATAGGATTATAATATTTTATTAATGTATGTTTTTCATTTCTCTATAGTATAAGGTCCATTTATCATACAAAAAGTCCATGAAATACCTTAAACCATATCTGTAGTGTTTTCACATACCATGTGATATTTGATATAATTAAGAAAAGCAGCAACCTGGTGAGTTAACAATTAACTAGAAAAGATAGTGCTTTGAAAGCAATCCAGTTTATTACACTTCTACATGTCAACCTCGCCACCTAATTCTAAATTTAAAGACTTACTGTTTACTAACAGGAAGTTGCAACTATATTTACATGTGTCTATGGGGGAAATGCACGCATTGAATAGCCACACCTTTTATGCAAGACGCATATCCAGCACCAAACAAAACAATTCTGGACTCCCACACTGAACATTAATATTTTAGGAGTAGAGCACAAGATCCCCAATGAACAAAACCTACGTGTTATAGAAAAAGAAATAGAAATCATGTAGATAGCAATTTTCATTAAAGAGCAATGGATCAGGACTAGTTGTTTGTTTTCAATTCATTGCCCTCTAATACTTTTGTTAAATAAGAGTTTATTTCTAGAAAAAAGTGAAATTATAATGAAATACAAAATATAATCCCCATTTTTAATTATTAGATTTAGCATGCGTAAAGTCTGTCTAAAATTGCTATAAAAGCTCCTAAACTCTTAGGCTCGATTCTGTATCTAGCTCATGGCAGACAGGATCATCAACCCATACTTGCCTAATGACCAAATTTGAAGAGTGCTGAGATAAAGCATCTACAAATAAAGGTCTTACAGAAATATGTCACATATTACTCCCCGTCTCAAACCTTTATTATTTTTATAATATTGACTTTTATTGAAGCCACAATTGTGTATAGTTTAAAAGGTCAACCAGGAGTGCAAGGTTTTAAAAAGCAAGAATCTTCTGTACCTTCCTTCACCTCCCCCTCAGTTCCACTCTCCTCTCCCTTCATGTTTCTGAATAAGAAGCATACAGTGCTATTTCATTCTAAGAGATAAATAATAGTGAATACCCATCACTAGAAATAAATATTTCTTATTTATTAAGAAATAAAGCATTCCATTTATCATGGAAGCTCTGTGTTACCCTCCCTGATTTCATTCCCCCTGTCAAAGCAAAACCATGTTTGCTTTTTATCAGTGTCTAATATTCCCATATGTGTCTTTTTATACTTTTACTAGATATGTCTATATTACCAAATGTATTGTCTTTTCATGTTTTCAAGTTTTATAAAAATGACACAGGGGTGCCTGAGTGGTTCAGTTGGTTAAGCGGCCGACTTCGGCTCAGGTCATGATCTCACAGTCCGTGAGTTCGAGCCCCGCGTTGGGCTCTGTGCTGACAGCTCAGAGACTGGAGCCTGCTTGAGATTCTGTGTCTCCCTCTCTCTCTGACCCTCCCTCATTCATGCCCTGTCTCTCTCTGTCTCAAAAATAAATAAACATTAAAAAAAAAATTTAAAAGAAAAAAAATGACACAATACTTCCTAAAAACTCCTTTTCTTGACGTGTTTTTGAGAATCATCCACAATAATATGTATAGCTGTGGTTCACTAATTTCCTCTAACGTACAGCATCTCATTATTTGAATATACCTAGCTAAATTTATTTATCCATTCTCTTCTCAATAGATATCTGGATTGTTTCCCATTTTTATTGTTACAGTGTTGTAATGAACGTTCTTATAAATGTCTCCTCATACACAGGTGTGAGGGCCTAGGGTATATACACCCGTGGCATCCTTTGTGATTCATATACTGATTAATTGAAATCCTGGGTCACAGGGCATATGTATCCTTGTGCATCTTACCTGTAAATATTGCCTGTGTGGTCTCTGAAGTGCTTGTACCAACTCACACTTGCTTCAGCAGAGTAGGAGAGTTCCCATTTCTCCATATGACCAGCAACATTTGAAACTATCAGACTTTAACTTCCCAATCTGATGGATTTAAAATGATACTTCATGATAGTTTAGTTTGCATTTCTCTGAATAATGATGATGTTGAGCATCTTTTATATTAGCCATTCTGGTGTCTTGTTGTGTGATTTGCCTGTTTATTTTTTTACTTTTTTCAATGAGTTTTTTTAAAATTACTGACTTATTCGTTATTTATATATTGTGGATTTGAATCCATCTTTATCATATTAACTTTTCCTATGTTCATAGTATGTTTCCCTGTTTATTTAATTCATCTTTAACATTTTTCTATCGTTTTTTATAATTGTCTTCATAGAGGTTTTAAGCATCTTTTGTTAGATTTATTGCAAAGTATTTTATAATTTCTTTTTTTAATGAGAATCCTTTTAAATTTTATTTTTAGAATTTATATTTTTCTAGATTTGTTAAAGTGTAATATAATTTCTTTTTTAACGTTGTAAGTGAACATCTTTTTAAAAATTATACTTTCCAATCTGTGTGTCTGAGCCATAGGAAAAGAGTTGCCTTGCTAAACTCTCATATTAATTATAATAGTATGTAAATTATCTTGGTTTTTTCTTTTTTTTAATTTTTTTTAATGTTTATTCATTTTTGAGAGAGACAGAGTGTGAGCGGGGGAGGGACAGAGAGAGAGGGAGACAAGAATCTGAAGCAGGCTCCAGGCTCTGAGCTGTCAGAACAGAGCCTGATGTGGGGCTTGAACCCATGAATTGTGAGGTCATGACCTGAGCCGAAGTCAGACGCTTAACTGACTGAGCCACCCAGGTGCCCCTATCTTGGCTTTTTTTGTATAAACAATCATATAACCTGTGAATAATGATGTGGAAGTGATGTGCCGAACAGTGAGCCCCCAAAGATGTTCACATCTCAATCCCCAAAACCTATGAATATGTTACCTTACATGATAAAATGGACTTTGTAGATGTGACTAAATTAAGGACGTTGAGATGGGAGAGTTGCCTGGATTACCCAGGTGGGTCCAATCCACAAGGATCCTTTTGAGAGGGAGGCAGAAGGGGTCAGAGGCAATGAAAGCTATGTGATGACAGTAGCAGAGAGAGACGAAGTGATGGTGGGCACAAATTTTGCAGTGGTGTGGTTCCATGATAGAGGAAGGCGCCCCAGGCCAAAAAATATGGGTGACTCCTAGAAGCTGAAAAAATGAGAAATCTCAGATTTTCTAGAGCTTCCCAGAGGAACACAGCCCTGTTGACACTTTAATTTTAACCCCTGTAAGACTAATTTCAGACTTCCAGAACTGCAAGAGAATAAATGTGTGTTATTCTAAGCGACTAAATTTGTGGCAATTTGTTACAACAGCAATAGAGAAACTAACATAGGGCACGTAGAAGATGAATTTTTTGAGACCAATCTAACTTGTTTTAATTCTGTTCTCTCATTTGTGAGTTTGGTGACTCTAGAATTCTGAGCCAGAATCTTGTTTCCTCAGAACAAGACAGAGTTTTGTTTTTTTTTTTTTCTCCCTTTACAATCTTTGTATCATTTATTTATTTTTCTTTTCTTACTGTTCTGCCTGGCTAGGCTCCACAGGTACAATGTTGAACAGAAAGGTGTTAGGGCCTCCCCCCCCCCATCACTTCCTGATTTTAAATGATTTTTAAGTAATCTGTACACCCAATGTGGGGCTTGAATTCATAACCCCGAGATCCAGAGTCACATGCTCCACTGACTGAGCCAGCCAGGTGCCCTCATTTTCCTGCTTTTAAAGGGAATGTTTCTAATAGTTCACCATTTAAGTAGTGTATTTGCAAAAAAAGAAAAAGCACTCTATTTTCTGTAGAATATTGTTAGAGAGTTTCATCAAATTAAAGAAATATCCTTCTTCTGGTTGGCTAAGATTATGTTTAACATAAATGAGTGCCAAATGTTATCAAATACTTCTTCTGTGCCTATCAAGATAATCATGTAGATTTTCTCCTCTAAGCTGTTATTGTGATGATTTATGTTAATACTTTTTTTAAAAAAATTGGACCAACTCTGCATTACCAAGATAGAACCAGCTTGGTTCTTCTGGCATTCGGCATGCTAACATTTTCACTAAATCTTCCGCATCTATGCTTATGAGCAAAACTGGCTGTAAAACCCTACCTTCTGCTGACCTTGTCTAGCTTTGGGTCAGGGTTAGATAGCCTCACAAATTGAATTGGGGAGTGTTCCCTATCCTGCAGTTTTGGTTGATTCTTTTTATTTTGGAAATTAAACATTTATTTACAACGACAGAAGACACAGATTCAGGTCTCTTAAATTCCACACACTCTCACCCGCAAACACACTGCTACTGCCCTCATTCTGCCTACATAATTATATCATAATTCTTGGTTCAGTCAATATTCAGCATTATCAGGATTATGTAAATATTACATACTAATGAGCCACTTAGAATCTTATATTTACATATCCTTTCCTATACAACTTTTGACTTTCCCTAGAGTAAATAAATCGCCTCTTTATGTTTGTTTTGGCTTAATTTTCCTAAGTTTCCTTAGTTTCCTTAGTTTTCCTATTGTCAATCAATAATTCTTCATGAAACTATTGCATAGAACTATAAATCTCTCCATTCACTTAAATATTAGGTAACTGAACAGTTGCATGTTTTTTGTAGAGAAATTTCTCCTGGAATTCTCTTGTTCTCTTGCTCCAAACTGTCCTGTCCTCTGTGCCTGCTTCCAGCTGTTTTGAGGACTAAAACCCTTTATATTCTTTTTGTCTCTTCTATATCTGAATCCCTGTGCCCTGGTTTCCACGGTTTCCTCTTTCTTGATTTACTGGATCCTTTTGGTGGAGCACATTCTTTCATTTAGAGAAGGGGTACATGGAAGATAAAACTTTTGAGGCCTAACTTGTCTGAATTTATCTTAATTCTGCTCCCTCATTTGCTGTGTTGATAGGTGTAGTATTTGAGATAGGAATTGTCTTCCTTCAGAATCTAGAAGGAATGTAGTCTTCTATTTCCAGTCTTTCTGATGAGAAGACCAAGACTATTCTGATTCTCGGGGTTTTTTTTTTAATAATTTAAGTTTATTTATTTATTTTGAAAGAGACAGAGACAGCACAAGTGGAGTAGGGGGAGAGAGAGAGAGAGAGGAGAGAGAGAATCCCAAGCAGGCTCCATGCTGCCAGCACAGAGCCTCATGCGGGACTCGAACCCACAAAGCCACAAGATCATGACCTGAGCCGAAACCAAGAGTCAGACGTTGAACTGACTGAGCCACCCAGGCACCCCTGATACTTAGGTTTTTGTATTTTTCCTTTGTCTTACTGCTTTTATGATAGTTTCTTCACTTCTGATGCTCTGAAATTTTATAAAAATATGCTTTGGTATAGATTATATCCTGTGTTGCATTGGACTGTTAGGGGCCTTCTAACTGGGAAACTCACATCCTCAACGAAGGGAAAAATTCTTAGCTTATGTGTGCATGCACACGCGCATGTGAACATGTGTGTGTATGAGAGAGAACATATATAAAAGAATATGAGTAATGTAAATCCTGTAACATAGTAGTAAAACAAATGCCCAAGAACCCAGCATCCAACTTAGGAAATAGAATATTCCCAATTCCTTGAACTTCCCTATATGTTCTTTTCTGATGCCAGTCCCTACCCTGCCTTCCTGTGCTGACCCCATGCTCTCACTCTTCACCAGCCACAGAATCACTCTCATGGTATTTTTTTTTCAATTCACTTTTCTTTTCTTTTTTAGTTTATTTACTTTGAGAGAGACTCAAAACCACGAGATCATGACCTGAGCCGAAATCAAGAGTCAGATGCTTAACTGACGGAGCCCCACAGGGGCCCCTAATTCACTCTTCTTGTTTACTACATGTGTATGTGCCGTGAAACCATAGCTTGTTTACTTTAGCTTGCTTTTGAACACCATAGAAATGGCATCACACACAGAAATGACATTCTTCTGTGGCTTGAATGTCCTTCAACATTGTTCCTAAGAGTCATCTATGCACATCGCTATTGTTCGTTAACTTTACATTGTAGTATAGCATTCTGTTGCATGAAGACACCACAATTTATCTGTTCTCTCAGTTATAGGCATTAGGTTATTTCCTTTTGTTTGTTTGTACTTGTTTTTATTTTCTATCATGTCTACTGGTGTGATCATTTCTTTCCCTCATTTTCTCCCTGAAATTTACGTTAGTTGTGGGATCTTCTGGACTGAACCTTAAATATTTTTAAGAATTGTTTATTTGTTTTTGAGAAAGAGTGAGAGAGCACGGGGGAGGGGCAGAGAGAGGGAGACAGAGGATCTGAAGCAGGATCCCATGCTGACAGCAGAGAGCCTGATATGGGGCTTGAACTCACGAACCATGGGATCATGACCTGAGCTGAAGTTGGACATTTTAAGTGACTGAACCACCCAGATTCCCGGACCCTTAAATATTTTTACCTCTCCTTTCCTGTCTTCTGTTTCTTTGTAATTTTCTTCTACAGTCTCAGAGAATTCCTCAAATTATACTCAAATTCATCTACTCAACTTTTAAAATTTCTATCATATTTTGAATTTTTAAGAGTTCTTATTCTCTGGATGTTTATTTTTATAGCTTACCCTTTTGGTTTTTTTTTTTTTTTTTAAGTTTATATATTTATTTTGAGAGAGACAGAGACAGTGCAAGTTGGGGAGGGGCAGAGAGACAGAATCCCACGCAGGCTCCGCACTGCCAGCACAGAGCCCAATGTAGGGCTCGAACTCATGAAGCTGTGAGACCATGACCTGAGCCGAAACCAAGAAATGAACGCTTAACTGACTGAGCCACCCAGGTGCCCCTCTCCTATTTTCTTAGATACTAGACTTATGAGGTTTAGGATTTACTTGCAATTGTCTTTTGCTTTCTGCATTCTCAGCTTCCCCCTGCTGTGGTTGGTTGAATGATTGGTGATTTACGTCTCTTTCATGTCAGAAGCTCTCCTCCAATATCAAGTGATGCTTGGCCATCTGCTTAGATGTAAGTGTAAAGGCACCAAAATGCTGATTTAGAGTCCGGGTGTCTGGGTGGGGCTCATCCACAAGTGGTCTTCACAGTAGGGTGATCAGGCGGGGACCCAGCTGTTCCACGGGGACAATAACAAAAGTCAGTAGGCCTTTTCTCTCTCTTGGCCTAGTTTGTTTTCCCAGAGAGGAAACTTCCATTCTTCCTCCCAGATGATGTAAGCCTGTCTGCCATCACTCCGGCTGTTGGGTGGGAAGTTGAGTTGAGTGAATTGGGGGGCAGGGGAAGGTGGTTGCCACTCATAGACTTTCACTTACTGCCCATTTTCAGTACAGTTCCCTGTTCTAAATTGTGTCTGGTAACTCTCAGTCCAGACCCCCTTGGTTTGAACTCTCCAACTTCTTCGCCGTGAGGGAAGGTTGTGTCGGATGGGAGAAGACGTCTGGGTGTCTCACTGCCCCTCAGACAGACAGCCAAGATGTACCTCCAGTTTTCAGCCCCACCTCTTATCCCCATCTTCAAGGATATTCCAGTTGGAATCCTGCAGCCAGGAATCCACTTGCTGCTTCTTATACACACGACCTCCCCTTGCAGGTTTAAATTTCAGCTTTCTCTGCTCTTTGAAATCAACCACCAGTGACTTTCTAGCTTCCAAAATTTTCTTGACATCTGTCATCTGTTCCTGTATCCTCTCTAATTCTTTGTCTTTGTGGATATATGCTGTTTCTTTTTTCAATATGCTTTTTCAGTTGTAATTTCTCTACTAGCATTTTGAAGCTCTGGGGAAGAGGTGGAAATAAATGCGTGTGTTTTCAATGTCACTCCCCCAATGGTGTGGATATAGTACCTGAGGGGAGGAGCACAGAAAACCACAGAAAGTCTGTAGGGCCCCTCTTGGGTCTGCGGCCGACTCTGGTTTTCAGAGGCCTCTCTGTGGCTGGCCGACTGCCCGACACAGTATTCAGTTATGTGGTGCGTAGAGAGGAATTCTCCATGTGTGTGTTCAGCCCAGAGACACTTTTGCAAAGAGCAGCAGAGAAAGGTGCTGCTGAACTGAGGGAAGAGAATCAGGCTCAGCTAGAGCAAAAGTTCCCTGGAAAAGTATTGTTGGCCGAGATCCTGGCTGAATCCCACCCATCCTGTTTTCCTTGTTAGGAGAGTTAATTCCAGGGGAGTCAATACTGGGTGCTCTGAGGAACAGCCCAGGAGATCAGAGCCCACTAGCAGCCCCCTGCTCAGACTCAAGGAGTCGATGCAGGTGACTCCAGCACCTGAGACTGGATCCCTGAAGTGGGAAAACAGCAGATTTCTCATCGCTGGTCAGAGAGCCCACAAAGGCCAGGGCCTGGTTAACAACACTGGCCACCTTGCTTCCAGTGTGAAACAGAGAGCCACAAACAAGACAGCTGCATCTCAGACAGGACGCTAGCCTGCCCCTTGCATCTAGCAACCAGAGTCGGACAGGGCAGAATCTGAAAGAGCAGTTGCCAGCTGTGTGGCCAGGGCTCCGTGGCCTGGGGTGAGGGCATTGTCTCAGAGAGAGCCCGAGATTCCCCATCTATGAGGGCTGCTGAGCAGTTCCCCGTGCAGCTTCTGAGGGGCGGATCCCAGGACTTGGTGTGGATGCTCACCCTTGTCTTCTGGTTATGAGTGCCCTGAAGTCATGCTAAGAAGTGAAGAGAACCCTAAAAGGGGTGGGAAAATGGAAGAAGGGCCTGGAAGACTATAGCTCATTCCCTGGACTGTTTTCCCAACACCACCAAGCAGTTCTCTGATTCTCACTGAATCATAACCAGGTGTCCCACACTTGAACTGGGTTCTGACACTGTCTACCTAGAGATAGCAGCAGATCCCACAGGCTAAGGGCTCAGTTCTACAAGACGGCCCCCTGTTCAGAAACCAGTTCAGATACCAACTGAACTATAAATCAGAGGTTCCCACAATCCCCTCGTCCTCGGGTTTGATTAATTTGTTAGAGCGGCTCACAAAGCTCAGGGAAATATTGACTTACAATTCCCAGTTTATTATAAAGGATATTAAAAAGGATATAGGTGCATAGCCAAACAGAGAGGTGCACGGGGTGAAATCAGCAAACGTCCTGAGCTCAGGAGCTCCTGTCCCCCTGGATCAAGGTGTTGACACCCTCCTGGCACGTGGATGTGTTCACCAACCCAGAAGTCCATCAGATTCCTTGTTCAAGAGTTTTTATGGAACTTAATTTGCAGCACCTACTTTCCTTACATCGGTGGGTGGAGCTGAAAATTCCAGTCCTGTAATTACTTGATCCTTCTGGTGACTAGGTGTCTACATGGGGCCCCATCCTAAGTCACCTTATTAGCACAAACTCAGTTGTGATTAAAAGGGGCCTGATAGGGGCGCCTGGGTGGCTCAGTCGGTTAAGCGTCTGACTTCGGCTCAGGTCACGATCTCACGGTCTGTGAGTTCGAGCCCCGCGTCGGGCTCTGGGCTGATGGCTCAGAGCCTGGAGCCTGCTTCCGATTCTGTGTCTCCCTCTCTCTCTGCCCCTCCCCCCGTTCATGCTCTGTCTCTCTGTCTCAAAAATAAATAAACGTTAAAAAAATTTTAAAAAAAAGGGGGGGACTGATATAGGGGCGCCTAAGTGGCTCAGTCTATTGAGCCTCCGACTCTTGATTTTGGCTCAGATCGTGATCCCAGGGTTGTGGGATCAAGCCCCACTTTGGGCTCAGTGCTGACAGCACGGAGCCTGCTTGGGATTCTCTCTCTCTCTCTCTCTCTCAAAATAGATAGACTTAGAAAATTTATTTTAAGAAAGGGCTTGTTATAAATAATGAAAGGTATTCCTATCAATTAAGAAGTTACAAGAATTTTAGGAGCTCTGTGTGAGGAACTGGGCATGGAAACCAAATAGATTTTTTATCATAGCACACAGGTCGACACCTCATCCTCAGTGATAGCGGTTTCTGCTTTCCATGGGGTGCCGTGACTCACATCAGTGAGGAAATTATTCTCCACACAACTCCCTTTCCTTTGTGCGGTTGGGTAAGGGAGGGGAATGAAAGGCTGGGCAGCAGCCTCTGTCGGTGCTTTGCCCTCTGGGCTGTGTTTTACACTGGCTGGCCCTCCTGTGCTTTCTCTCCCCATGCCTGCACCCTGAGCAGGTTTGCCCCCCTAGGGCCAGCCCCAGCAAATGACTGGCAAACATAGGAGAATAGTCCTCCAGCTCTGTTGCTCCCTGGTGGGGGCAGTTTTAAGGTGTCCCCAGAGTTCCCATGAGGGACTGAGCCAAAGCCGCCCTCCTTGGATGCTGCTTGCTGTCACATCTTTGCTTGGCCTCCGTTCCAGGTCCCACGTTCCCATCCACCCTCCCCCCCCCCCCACCTCACCCACCCACCCATTTTCTTGTTCTGGGAGTGCTTAAATAAATAATTTTCGTGTGAGTCCTCTTCTCCGAGTCAGCTTCTGGAAGCTCAAGTTAAGACAGCCTCATATTTCAGAGTCCTTGCTGGCTCTTTGCTACTAAAAATGGAAGGACAGGGTAGTCTTTTGTTTATAAAGCACAGTGAGGATGCTGCAGGTCTGGAAATGTAAACCCTGAGACTGAGGAAAGGGTGCAGACTTAAATTGTTGCTTTACGTTGAAGGGAGAGAATCGGTCTTCTGAAGGGTGCCTGGCATGGCAAAAAGGGGGGGAAGCTGGGAGCTTGAGGCAGAGAAGCGGCTGAACCGCTTGTATGAAACCTCTCTATTGCACCAAGCCTTCCATAAGGACTGCTACTCACACACACACAGTGTGTGGGTGTGATGTCGGAGGCAGGGGAGATCCAACGAAAAGGCTATTTGAGATGCGATGCTGCATTGCAGACCAGAGAGCAGGATGGGAAGGCAAGACGATCCCAAAGCTGAACTCCTTCAGTGGAAGCAGGAACTCTGAGCCAAAGAACTAAGAAAAACACAATCCATCAAACGTGTACCCACCCCACCCCCACACACATGCATCTGCATGTGTATACATGTATACACACTAGTCCACCAAGAGGTGGAAAAGGAGAAAATACCCCCTCTTCTGAGATCTGAATAATGCATGAAATGACCAACTTGAAGTAATTGAAGGATAAGTTCTAAAATCATTCCAAGAATATACAAAGGCATCTTCAACATCAGAACAGCATTTCTCAATTAAAATTAATAAATTGTGGGAATGCAAGCTGGTGCAGCCACTCTGGAAAACAGTGTGGAGGTTCCTCAAAAAACTAAAAATAGAACTGCCCTACGACCCAGCAATTGCACTACTAGGTATTTATCCAAGGGATACAGGTGTGTGTGCTGTTTCGAAGGGACACATGCACCCCCATGTTTATAGCAGCACTATCAACAATAGCCAAAGTATGTAAAGGGCCCAAGTGTCCATCAATGGGTGAATGGATAAAGAAGATGTGGTATATATATATACAATGGAGTATTACTCAGCAATCAAAAAGAATGAGATCTGGCCATTTGCAACTACGTGGATAGAACTGGAGGGTATTATGCTAAGTGAAATTAGTCAGAGAAAGACAAAAATCATATGGCTTCACTCATATGAGGACTTTAAGAGACAAAACAGATGAACATAAGGGAAGGGAAACAAAAATAATATAAAAACAGGGAGGGGGACAAGACAGAAGAAACTCAAAAATATGGAGAACAAACTGAGGGTTACTGGGAGGGTTGTGGGAGGGGGGATGGGCTAAATGGGTAAGGGGCACTAAGGAATCTACTCCTGAAATCATTGTTGCACTATATGCTAACTAATTTGGAAGTAAATTTTTAAAAAGTAAAATTTGTTAAAAATGTATAGGAAGGAAAACAAAAAAATAAAATTAGTAAATTGACTCCCACAGCAAACAGGAATTCATGGAAGGTGGAAGATACATTAGCACAAGCTAAGGCAGTGGGGGTCTTAGAACATGGCATCCTCCTCCCTTGAATGACCTGAGCCTGGTCTCTGTTGCCTCCAATCCATAACAGAGCCAGGGCGGCCCTGGGACTTCTTCCTCCTCCACTGCTCACCCAGGGGCTCCACAGCCCCATGCAGAGAGCCCTCTTCTCCCTCTCCTGGCCCTGCTGCCAGCCTCCTTCCCACATGGCCAGGACCTTAACAGTGGGCGCTCCAGGGTCAGTGAGGTCTAATGTGGTCAGGGAGCTGGGGACCTGCCTCTGAGTCCATTCCTATCTCTGACTCTTTCTCCCTTCAAGTCTTTATTCCACAAACATTTATTCACCACATGCTACTCACCAGGAACTGTTATCTTTGGTCTGTCCCCGTCTGTCTTTCTGTTTGTTTCTCTCTCTCCCTGATTCCATCCCTGTCTCTCTCCTCCTCCTTTCCTCTCTCTCTGTGTCAACCTGGCTCCCTTTCCCTCTCCCTCTCCCTTCTTCCAGGCTGGTCTCTTTGAATTAAATTGGCCTATGTCTCTGAAGCCACATGATGCAGCACATTCAACAGTACCCACAGTAACGGACATGTCACAAAGCAGTTTGTGCTCACAAGCCTGTTCTTTGGTATTACAAATAACCATGTTATGAACATGATTTTAGATCTTTATCTACATCTCTGATTAATTCCTTCAGGAGAGCTCCCTAGGTATAGTACTTTAGGTCAAAGGGCACTGACATTCTTAAGGCTTGTAATATATGTGGAAAAAAAATCGTTCAGCAATTCTGCCCACATAACTGGACTTCTTTAAGTTGATTCTCAGATTTAAGATGGGGTCACCCACGTTTTTCCAGGGTTCCTGGAGACACTCACATTCTGGAATATCTCGGCAGATTGATTGGTTTGTAGAGGACCTGCCTAATCTCCTTTCTACATACTTAAATATTCATTTGTCTGTTGATTTTTCAATTACACACCTATATAAAGCATGTGCCAAGTGCTGGTATTGACCCTGGACTAGAGTCTGGTGATTTACAGCCTTGCCAAAATCATAGGTGACTCCTTCCTTCAGACTAGACTCAATTTTGGCCTTGGTATTTTACAAATCAACAATAAGATGAGAAGTTTCTCACAATGCAAGGCAAAATGTGGTCATAGATCATTCTGGCATGCGTCTATTCCCAACCCAGACAATAGTAAACACCTTTCACCACACTGCCTTCGGTCTTTGTTGGTGAAGACTTACTTTTTTTTCAAACACCTAGACAGCTTTGGATGCCCTATAATTTTCAGTTACTGCTTTCTATAAACTGAATGTTTGTATCACTCCCAAAATTCATATGTTGAAACCTAATCTCCACTGTGATGCTATTAGAAGGTGGGGCCTTTTGGGGATGATTAGGTCATGAGGGTAGAGCCCTCATGAATGGGATTAGTGCCCTTATAAAAGAGATCCCAGAGAGTACCTTCACCCTTTCCACCATGTGAGGACCCACTGAAAAGAAGGTCACCTATGAAGCCAGAAGTGGATCCTCCCTGGACACCAAATCTGCCAGCACTTTGCTCTTGGCCTTCCTAGCCTCCAGAATGGTGAGAAATAAATTTATGTTGTTTATAAGCCACCTACCTAATCTATTATAATCTGTTATGGTAGCCCCAACAGACTAAGACACTGCTTCAAAGAAGGGAGGTGTTTTGACCTTTTATTTCCTCCCCTAGGGCCAAATTCATGGTGCCTTCCCATATTCTTTTCAGTCATTTGAGACAGATTCAATGGGCTGTTCTCACTGTCTTCCAGGGGGTACATGAAAATATCAAGCCATTATACGTTAACATTTGTTGCAATATATGCTCACAGATCTTGGTGTAACTTACTCACTAATCACAATTTTTAGCTATTAGTTGAATGTTCATTTGACTATTTGAATGTTTAGTTGAATGAAAATTTGACTAAAAATGTCACAGAACATTTAGGTGCACTTAGAAGTTCACATTGCATGTAGCCAGGTATAAATCATAATACAGTGTGATAAAGGTTTATCTGATATACATAGGGGAGAAAGAATTTGAGGGGACCCTAGAGAAGAAGTCCATAATGCAACAAACAAGAGCAAGAGACCTTATTAACTGTGTGTCAGTCAGCTACTGCTGCATAACAAACACTGCAATAATCTCAGTGTCAAACAATAATATATACTTGTAAATTTCTCACTCGGGTATCTAGGTGGGTGTTGACCTTGATCTTATCTGGGCTTTTATGGGCTTGGCTCCAGGACATGAATTTGGTTCAAGTCTATTCTATGCATTTTGGGCCTCCTTGGACCAATTGCTACTTCATTATCATGGCAAAAGACGGACATACAAGAGACAAAGTCCAACATGCAAGTCCATTTTAAGCCTCTGCTCACATCATGTATACTAATATCCCATTGGCCAAAGTAGGTCATATCACAGAAGTCCAAAGTCAAGGTATAATAAAGTACATTCCTTACATGGAGCTATAGTGAAAAACTGTAAATATTTGCTGAATAATCATCTAGTCTACCACAAGCTGGATCTTGGAGAACAAAGGATGTCATTCTAGGGAGAAGTGGAAGGAATTAGTGTTCCATAGAGAGGAACCATATCAAGAAAGACAGGGAGACACAGGATATGTGGCACACTTAGGGAATTGTGGGTAGTTTGAAGGACAGGAGCCCAGGACACTAGTGAGAGATGTTGAGTGTGTGCAGGAGGCTGAGTCTGGAGAGAAAGAAGGGAGCCTATATCTCAGGACGGGAGGAAACCCAAAATATCTCAATAGAGTTGGCAAGGTAAGAGGCCTGCCCTCCCTGTTGGATTTTCAGGGGACTCCTGCCTTGTCTCATCAAGTCTGTACTTCCTGGGGGGAATACCCCTTCCGTCAATCCTCTGTGCACTCTAGGGAACCAAAATGAACTTCACTCCGCTATCCAAGTAAGGGACTGCACTAATTCTCCTTTTCCTCATCATCTCCCATGCCCAGCATAGCATCTAATAAGTGTTTATTGTCTATACCCCCAAAAGTGTAAACAACTGGGAATTCTTCTCTAAATTTTTTTTTCTGATAAGGCATACTTCTGGAAAGAATGTCATAAAATGATGAATATGAAAGATGCACTGCATGCCAGCAGAAATAACCACCTTCACACTTTGATCAATAGCCTTCCAGGGGTGCCTGGGTAGCTCAGCTGGTTAAGTATCTGACTCGGTTTCGGGTCAGGTCATGATCTCACGGTTTGTGGGTTTGAGCCCTTCACTGAGCTCTGCACTGGCAGTGCGGAGCCTGCTTGGGATCCTCTTTCTCTCCCTCTCTCTCTGCCCCTCCCATTTTCACACCCTCTCTCTCTCAAAATAAATAAATAAACTTAAAAAAATAGCCTTCCTGAGGTGCCTGGGTGGCTCAGTTGATTAAGTGTCTGACTTCGGCTCAGGTCATGATCTCACAGTTCGTGGGTTTGAGCCCCGTGTCGGGCTCTGTGCTGACAGCTCAGAGCCTGGAGCCTGCTTTGGATTCTGTGTCTCCCTCTTTCTATGCCCCTCCCCCACTCACGCTCTGTCTCACTCTGTCTCTCAAAAATAAATAAATGTAATTAAAAAAAATTTTTTTAAATAAATAAAAATAAATAGCCTTCCAGATTCTATGCAATGTAATTATGTAAGTAGAATCATATATTGTTATATTTAACCAGCTTTTTTATATCAACTCAAAACATAAACCTATCACATCATTTTTAATGGCTGCACTGCACTGTATTTTCTTATATGGGTATGTCATCATTTATTCAATCTCTTAATTTTCACCACTAGAAATAATACTCTAAAGATATCCTTTCAAATACATCTATGCCCACAGGTCTAGTTAGCTGTCTAAGCATAAATTGCTAGAAGGAGAATAGTTTGTTTAAATGCATACCCACTTAACCTTTTCATACATACCACTAAATTGCCTGTCAGAATGCTTATATCAATATGCAGCCCTACTTCATGCACTTGACATCATTGGATATTTTTATGCATTGATAATATGAATAATTTTATCTCATTGTTATTATAATGGAATGATGACTTTTTTATTTCTTTGTGAAAAAGTATTTTTTGAATTAGAACTCTCCCAGAAGAGCTATTAGCAGATATAAGGGGAGGACAAGGATATTTTAGGAGGGAGGAATTATTAAAGTTAGAAGCAGAAATTAATAAATTAGAAAGCAAAAAAAAAAGTAGCCTTGATAAATAAAACTAGGAGCTGGTTCTTTGAACACAAGGAGGGAAAAAGAAGAAGGAAAGAAAAAACTATGCAAAGCAGAAGATAAGAGATCAAACATGAGAAGCACAATGCCAGGTATAAGGAATAGAGTCTTTACTTCCAGATATAAAGAACTAAAATGTATTAGAAAATTCTATGTTAGAGGAGAAGGAAAAGTAAGAAAATTCTGTGTTAAACTTTATGTTAATATACATGAAAATTTGTCAGAAATGGTTTTCCTTGAAAATATAAGTTCCTAAAATTGATTCTAATGAACCCATATACCAGAATTTACCAAAACCCATTGATTAAATGGAAAAGTGCCTCCAAGCAACAGAGCCCCAGATGGTTTTTATGAATGACTTCTAGGAAATCTTATTTTAAAATACCACATCTAGGGGTGCCTGGGTGTCTCTGTCAGTTGAGTGTCTAACTCTTGATTTCGGCTCAGGTCATGATCCCAGAGTCATGAGATCAATTCCCACGTCAGGCTCTGTGCTGAGCGTGGAGTCTGCTTAAGATTCTCTCTCTTTCTTTCCATCTGCCCCCCGCCCCCACTCGCGCTTTCTAAATAAGTAAGTAAACAAATAAATTACCATGTCTATGTTGCTTACGGTAGATATTTAAACTAGCATAGGAAAAGATGTAATTTATAATATAACAATGCAATGCATTTTATAATACAGAAGACTAGGTGCCTACAGATATGAAAATCTTAAATAAAATAAATAAAATATTAGTAAGTTAAATCTAGCAGTGTATTTAAAAGAATTGCGCACTGTGACCAAGTAGTATTGATTCCAGAAAGAATTATTAAAAAATCCGTGTTGAATCCAGTATTCTATAATACATCAGATGGTGAAAGGAAAGAAGCATATGATCACCTCAATATATCCAAAGATACATTAATTAAAGTACAACATCTATTTCAGATAATGATATAATGATGATGATAAATACCTTAGTAAGCAAAGAACAGATGGACCAAGGATACTTTCTTTTTTAATCTGAAGCCACAAGCAGCAAACTTAGTGGCAAAACATTAAACATTGGGAGTGTTTCAATTAAATGAGATGCTCACTGTTATTGCTATTAATCAAAATGTTTCTGAAGTCTCAGAACAATGCCATTAGTGAAGAAAAAGAAATAAAAAGGACCGATTTTTTTAAGTGGCAAATTATCTTTATTTCCAGATTATATTCTTTTCTTCCTAGAAAATCCATAAAAACCAACTGAAAATGTTACAGGGACTAATAAGAGATGTCAATAAAATGGCTTAATATAAGAAATAAATAGACAAATCTACAACTTTCTTATATACTAACAATAACCAGCTAGTAAATATAATGGGGGAAAAAGGAGAGTCCAGTCATAATTGCAACAATAACTTTAGAATACCTGTGTGTCTGACTATGATTAAAAAAAAAAACAAACATGACTTATATGAAGAAAACTATAAAATATTCTGAAAGGGAAAAAAAAAAAGTTGGAGATGCTACATTTCAAGATATAAAATGTTAGTTTTCCCTGAATTGTATGAAATTAATGCAATTTAAATTCAAACCCCTATGGGATTATTTTTGGATCTTTAAAGATTGATTCTAACGTTGTCTGGAAGATGGTATGCTTGAAGCCAAGAAATTTTGGATGGGCTCTTAGCCACACAGAACAAAGACTACATTTCCCATTCTCCCTTGCAGCTTGATGTGTTCATATGACCAAGTTTCGACCAATGAAAGTGGTTTGTTGCTACATCCAGAAACCTGTTTAAAAACAGCTTATATGCATCATTTCCCTTCTGTAACCCTTTCTCTATCCAGCTGCTTAGGAAATGATGTATGAGGAGGAGTATGTATAGGCTGGAGCCTGAGAATGAAGGTCACATTCTAGTAACAGCACAGCGGAAAGCTGGAAGGAACCTGGTTTCCAGAGGTTTTAAAAACCACATCAGTTCCAGATTGCCTACGTCTGGAACTTAACATGAACGAGAACAGAACTATCTTATTTAAGCCGCTGTTATTTTGGCTTTTCTTTGTTCACAGGAGAATCTAACCCTATTACAATAACCTTTCATATTTTCCCCATGCTTATATAATTAATATAATTATATTCAGACCTATATAAAGACACACACACAAGTTTTATGTAGGTTTCTGCCATCATTTTGAGGGAGAAAACAACTTTCTTCATCTTATCTTCCTCAATCAATACCACTTGAGAAATTTTATCCACTTCAATTAGTATAGTTCTAACACGTATTTTTTGATGGCTTCAGAAAAGTACCAAAATTTATTCCCCCATCCTCTCATTCTTGGGCATTTGCTTTGTTTCTGATTTTTCTCTCACTATTAACAATGAAGTACTATAATAAACATATGTTCTTGTCTACTGATGCTCTTGTTTCCAAGGGATAGAATCCTAGGAGTAAGCCAGCAGGATGAAGGGGTATGCATTTAAAATTTTCATAGATGTTTCTAGGTTACTTTCCAGGAAACCTGAAACACTTGCATTTCCATCAGCAGTGTATGAGAGCACCATTTCTCTACATCCCCACCAGCAACAGCTCTTTTTTATTTTTTAGCAGTCTGGAGGATGTAAAGTGGTGTTACATCAATTTGTTTTTCTTAGACTGTAACCAATATCTGGTAATGTAAGACTCCTATCCCTTCTTTTCATAGTTTTCAGACATTTGTTCTTTCACACAACAAGATCACTTTATTCAACTTAAACAAAACTATGGGATTAAACATGGAATTATAATATAACAAATTGATATACAAATTTTGAGAAAATTAAAACTTTTATATTCAGCCTTCCCATCCAAGAACATGCTAAAGTTATTTTTTTTTTAAGATTTTATTTTTTAAAGTAATCTCTACACCCAACATAGGGCTCAAACTCACAATCCCGAGTTTCACTTTCCATCAAGAGTCACATGCTCCACCAACGGAGCCAGCCAGGCACCCCATGGTAAAGCTTTTATTGGTTTAGTTCTTTTATGTCTTTTAATAAACTTTATAGTTTTTTATATAACTTTTCTATGCTTTTCTTGTTAAATTTATTCTTAAATATTCTGTAGTTTTTGGAGATATTATAAATAAAATATTTTCTCATTTCCATTTTTAGGTATCTATTGGTAAAATAGGAAAATGCTATGTTTTTTTGTATATTTATGTTATAATAAGATACTTTATAACAAATTATCTTACTCGTATACATATACATATATCACTGGAATATCTATATTTTCATGTCAAATAATAGCTTTTGTAGGTTATTTCATTTTCTTTTTTGGCATTTTCTAGGACCTCCAAGATTAGGATAAATAATAACAGACCAAGTTTTCGTGGGTCTTTATTCCTTAAATTGCTGGGGCTCCTGTACTTCTACCCTTCCTAGATCAAATAAAATGGAATTCAAAAATGCATTTTAGGTTTAACAAGTTCATTGATGAACTTAGTGATAGTACTTTAGTGGAAAAGAGCAGAAGCCACGGGACAGAAATGTTGGAAGACCTGAGGGAACACTTTGTGCAAACATTTGGGGGCCTAAGCTCCCCTAGTGCTTATGGGACACTGAAAACATTTCAGAGTGGTGGAGCTATAGTGCACGTGGAGAGCTGAGGTCTGAGCAAAAGCAATGCTAAGGACTTTGTGCTTCAACTTGGAGGCCCTGGGTAGCTATGGAAGAATTTAAACTGAAGAGTCATACCATTAGAGTTGTTTTTTAGAAAATCCCTCTTTCCAAAGAAAATAGAGCACTATTTCCTGAATTCACCCATTCTGTTCCATCCTTATTTGCATTGCCTTTCATTGGATCCCCTTTCCCACCCCCACCATCCCCCTCCCCACATGTGGATTGCTGCAGCAAAGCTCCTGGTCTTTCCATCCAGTCTTGTCATTCTTCTATCTATTCTTCACACCAGCTTCCAAGGCAGTACCTTTATTTTGTCTTGGTTTTCAGATTAATCTTTTCTAGATTACAAATCTACTCATGTTACTCTTCTGCTTAAAATGCATCATTGAGGGGATGCCTTGGTGGCTCAGTCAGTTAAGTGTCTGACTTCGGCTCTGATCTCACAGTTCATGGGTTCATGATCTCACAGTCCCTGCGTCAGGCTCTGTACTGACAGCTCAGAACCTGGAGCCTGCTTTGGATTCTGTGTCTCCTTCTCTCTCTGTCTCTCTCCCCACTCATACTCTGTCTCTCTCTCTCTCAAAAAATGAATAAAAATGTTAAAAAATTTTAAATACATTATTGGGATCAGTGAAGCACCATCCTGGCGTCTGTAGCTTCTAGCCTTCCCAGGTGAGCTCCCAAGAGCATCAATATCCATCATTTTGTTGGTAGAATTTTAATCTAGTGAATGATGTATTCTTGGGAGTCCTAGGGAGAAATCCGGTTTCTGCTCTAGGAAAACAGAACTTGATGAAGACCCAGTGACCATCGTTTGAGGTTTTGAGTGCAGATTTCCTCAGCATTGTTTATTATCCCACCCTGAAACCAGTTCAGTGGTGCTAAAATGAATGTTCCCTATGGAAGGTCCTGATGTCTCCGTGTTTGCTGAGATGATAGGATGAGTTCTCTGGAAACCATCTGGTCTGTAGATCTGTGTCTGAGACAGGAATCAGGAAGATTTTGATGAGGTTTGGGGAAGAGTTCTTCTTAGAAGACTTCATGTCAAACCAGTTCAAGACTAGGATTCAGTAATAATGATGGTGACAGTTAGGTGACAGGACTGTTTTCTTTCCATATTTTCCTCCCTTTCTCCTCAAAGCCTGGTACCTCCTGAGACCAAGATGGAAATAATGAGACTTGGTCAGATTCTGAATATGTTTGGAAGCAGGGCTGATGAGACTTGCTGACAAATTGAACGTAGGTGAAAGAAAGAGATGGATGGATCAGGATGACTCTCAGGTATTTAGTCTGAGCAACTGGAAACATCAAGTTGCTGTTTATTGACATGGAGGAAGCTATAGATGAGCAAGTTTTGAAGAGGACTAGAATTTAATGTTGGATATGTTATGTTTGAGATGCTATCAGACACCAAAGGAGGACATCAAGCAGGTAGTTGGACATACAAGCCAAGAGTTCTTGGGAGAAGCCTGGATGGGAAATATAAATATGGGAGTGTTTAAAACCATGAGCCTGGATGAGGTGACCAGGAAGTAAGTGGAAACAAGGAGGGGAACAAGGATTGAGCCTGAGGAAATCCAACATTTAGATGGGGAGATGATGAAGAACTGACAAAGGAAACTGAGAAAGAACAGTCATTGAAGTAGAAGGAACACTAAAAAAAATGCAGCGTCATGGACGCTAAGCACAGAAAGTATTTCTAGGAGCACAGAGTCATCAACTGCCAAATGCTGCAGATAAGTTTATTAGTCCCAGTAGAACTAGCTACTGTAATAGAGACATTAGAGACATCCTCATATCTCAGTGGCATGGGCAATATAAAGTTCTTTCTCATTCATGTACAGTATATTCCGCAGGAGAGGAGAGGGATACAAAGAGGGGAGAAATAGCTCTTTGCTCCATGAAAATATTCAGGGTCCATGTTGACAGAGGTTGAATTATCTTCAACTTGTGGCTTTTAAGGGCACTCAGGGTATCAATATGCAGCCAGTAAATGGGAGCCGGGGATGAAAATAGTATACAAAAAATGTAATGGTAAGAGCCTGGAAAGAAATAGAGGGCACATTCAAATTAGGTAATTTTATAAAGGTCTTTTTAAAATTTATATATTTATCTGTTTATTTTTAAATTTTATTTATTATTATTATTATTATTATTATTATTATTTTAATGTTTATTTTTGAGAGAGAAAGAGAGAGACAGAGTGTGAGCGGGAGAGGAGCAGAGAGAGAGGGAGACATAGAATCCGAAGCAGGTTTTAGGCTGAGCTGTCAGCACAGAGCCCAACATGAGGCTCAAATTCATGAGCCATGAGATCATGACCTGAGCCAAAGTCAGACGCTTAACCAACTGAGCCACCCAGGCGCCCCTAAAATTTATTTATTTTGAGAGAGAGAGAGAAAGTGCAAGCAGGGAAGGGACAGAGAGAGAGGAGAGAGTGAGAATCCCAAGCAGGCTTCTGTACCACCAGCACAGAGCTTGATGCAGAGCTCAAACTCATCAACCATGAGATCATGACCTGAGCCAAAGTCAGACACTTAGTTGACTGAGCCAGACACCCCAGTTTATTTATTTATTTGGGGGGGGGGGTGGGAAGAGAGAGCATGCGCATGCACATGAGCAGGAGAGGGACAGAGAAAGAGGGAGAGAGAGAAAATCCCAAGCAGGCTTCGCACTGTCAGCACAGAGACCAATGCAGGGCCTGAAACAATGAACCATAAGATTATGACCTGAGCCAAAATCAAGAGTCGGACGCTTAACCAACTGAACCACCCAGGCACCCCTGGAAAGATTTAATGAAGAGATTACCTGTAAAGGTAAGAGCAGGGGCAAGAAAACTGTCAAGGGATTTCCATAACCCTGAGATGGTTAATAATAGCAGCTATTACCACCCTAGACTTGAAAAGACAAGAGAAAGTAATGGTTAGTGGAATCAGGAGACAGAAAGAACTATGTGGGAGAGATGCCTGACTGAAGCTTTGGTAGAGGCAGACAGCAACTCAAAGTAAGCAGGGAGGAACCCAGGGGAACAAATTCCCTGTCCTCCTCCATCCCTCCCTCCAATCTCTTGCAGGTAGTTCCCAATGATTCAACCCAATCAGAAACAAGAAGGCTCATTAGCAAAATCCCTAGTGGCTAGGCTCCCAAGGCCCAGAGCAGGATAGAGAAAGGTGAAGAGCAGATTTGAAGAAGCGGATATCCAACATGGGGCGTTTCTATGAGTCAGGCTTGGAAGGCGCATACGTCCCATCCATCCACGTTCCATTGGTCAGAACCCCATCATATGGCCACATCTAACTACTAATTAAGAAATCTAATGCCCCAGAGGAGGAAAGGAGAGATTTGATGAATAGCATACCGCTCTCTACCTCATGGTCAAGCAAGATGATAACTGAGAATTGACCATTGGATTTAGCAATATGGAAGCAATTGGTGATCATGATAATCCAGTCTTGGCAGAGTGGTGAGTGGGAAAGCCTGTGGGGAGTAGATGCAAGAGAAAATGGTAGGGGAGGGATTGGAGACAGCACTGCTAACAACTTCTTTCAATCAGTTTTGCTGAAAAGGGAATCAAAGCAATAAGGTAATAGCTGGAGGGTTGTGAGATTAAAAGGGTTTACTTTGGGTTTTTTGTTTTGTTTTGTTTTGTTTTACCATGAAGAGCATGTTTTATGCTGATGGGAATGTTCCAGGAGAGAGAAAAAAATTGATGATGCAGGAAAGAGGGCAAATTGCTGAAGTGATGTCCTTGAGTAAGCAAGAATGGATGGGATCCAGCCATAAGCTGAAGGTTCGCCTTAGAAAAGAACACAGGCAGTTCATCTACAGGAATGGTGAGGAGAGCAGAAGATATGGACAGAGTCGTGAGAGGGAGGAGATGTGGAAAGGAGCTTGTTGGAGCTCCTTTCCAATCACTTGTATATTCTCAGGGCAAATAGAAGGAAAGTTAGCTGAGAGTGAGTCTGGAGGAGGAATTTGGGGGATTCAAGCAGAAATGAGACAGTACGACATAGTTACCTAAGATAATGTGAGAAATGATAGTCAGAAGTTAATCTTCCAATAGAGATGGTCCAGACAGGTGAAAACCTCTGTTCATGCCGTTCTCCACTCTCTCTGTAGACCTCTCCTGGCCATAATCCAGCATCAGAATTGGATAATAAGAATAGATAGCCCTTTTTGAGTACTTACAAGGTCCAAGACCTGCTCTAAACACTTCACATATATTTAGTCATTAATTTTTTTCATATGTGTTTAGCACAGAGCCAGATGCAGGTCTCGAACTCACAAACTGTGAGATCATGACCTGAGCCGAAGTTGGATGATTAACCAACTGAGCCACCCAGGCACCCCCATGTATTTAATCATAATAATGCTATGCAGAAGGTACTACTATTATTAAGTCCCTTCCATAATGAGGAAACTGAGGCACAAGGTAAGTAATATAGTAGATGCCTGAATTGAATTAGAACTCAGCCAGTCTGGCTCCAGGCTCTTGAATTCTACTTATATATCTATACATATTAGACATGTCGGAAATAATCACTAGAGGGGGCTGGGCTTGAGAGAAGGAAATACACTTTGGAAAGGGCAAGGGGCTGTGGCCAGGTAAGTGGGGATGAAATGCTGTGCTTAGGAGAGGATTGGTGGGGAGTTGGTGCTGGGAGAGGGGTGGCCCCTTGGTGACCCAGGGAGCTTAGGACCAAAAGAGCCAATATCAGAAGTACAGGGACAAGTTGAGTAAACTGAAGCACCCCTCATGTCTTCCCCATTCTGTGTAAGCTCTGCATCAATCAGCATATAATGCTTGATTTAATGTTCCCTTGGTTTCTGTGTGTTTCACTGGCTGACACAATCTGTTCTGTTTCCATGATGGAAGGGCATGGTGCCATGATGGTAGCGATAATGGTGATATGATCAAACAGCTCCCAGTCAATGAACGCTTCATCAGTGAACAATGAACTGAGTGAAGAATTTTATCAGCAACAAATCCATCAATGAACAAAGAACCAAACATTTTACTTACATTACATCATTTAATGCTTAGAATACCCCTCTGGGGTACACACTGTTATCCCCATTTTCAGATAAGGAAAGTGAGGCTCAGAGAGGTTGTATCACTGTCCAGGGTAACATGGTAACAAGTGGTGGAGCTGAGCCCCGAGCACCAGCCTGTTAGAGTCAGAAGCTTGCACTGGCTACACTGTACCAGCTGCTGCTCGGTTTGGGGATGAAGCACCAGGAGCCCTAAGGAACCCTAGAGGGCCCCGAGGGCCTCTGGGCCAGGGCCTCTGGGTGAGAGGGACTCCCTTTAATGAAGGCAATTGAGAAACAATCCTCCTCTTTATTTGCCTGTAACAGGGGCTCAGAAAAGCTAATTATCTTCCTGTGAACCAGTTAACTATTCAATTTTCTCCATTTGGGTAATTAATTATCAGAGTCAAGTGCAGGATCCAGCTAAATTTAGAAAGACGCAGCTGTAGGGTCATCTGGGGAACAAGCTCAGTGGAGAAAGGAGGAAGCACAAGCAGGAGCCTCTCTCTGCTTTGGCTCAGGGGGAGATGGGGAGAGGGTCCCCGGACTGGCTGGAGTGGAAGGCAAGGGGAAGGGTGCCTAAGGCAAGCTGGCTGGGATTCCCTCAGCACCGGAGAGCAGCAGAGTCAGGGGCATGAGCCCAGGAGGGCAAGGCTGCTAATGCAGCTGCCAGCACCACCTCGGGGAAGAAATGGGGGCACTTGAAATACCAGCTGCTCTGTGTCCTCTCTCCCTTTGAGGGACCCATGAGGTCTCTCACCCCCTTGGTCCTCACATTCTCACTGGGAGCCAGCTTATAAAGATGTTAGGCCACACACAGAGAGAACTCTTAGGTCCTGTTTCTGGCTATTGACGCGTGTTAAGATTGCTAACATTGATCCGGAGCCAAGCATATCTCATACCAAGGAGGTGAGGTACAATGACTGTCCTGTACTACAGATGAAAAAGCTGAGGCTCAGAGAGTCAATGCAACTTGTTCAGGATCTCATGGTTAGGATATGGCAGAAGCTGGGATTTGAGCTCAACTCCCAAATTCACACCCTTGCCATCTCTCTCTCTCTCTCTCTCTCTCTCTCTCTCTCTCTCTCTCTTTCTCTCTTTTTAAGTTTATTTATTTACTTTGAGAGAGAGAGAGGGAGAATCCCAAAATCCCAAGCAGGCTCTGCACTATCAGCGAAGAGCCTGACAAGGGGCTCAAATTCACAAAACTGTGTGATCATGACCCAAGCCAAAATCAAGAGAGCCAGACACTTAACTGACCGAGCCACCCAGGCACTCCGCTCTCACTGTCTCTTAATGTGACATGCTACATATGCAAATTCTGGGCAGTATCAGGATGAAGAACTGGAGGATTTGAGGGTGCCTGGGTGGCTCAGGTGGTTAAGTGTCCGACTTCTGCTCAGGTCACGATCTAATGGTTCATAAGTTCAAGTCCCTCATTGGGTGAGCTCTAGCCCCGACTTGGATGAGCCCCCCTACTCTCTCTCTTTTTCTCTTCCCCTCATGGGATTCTCTCTCCTTCTCTGCCCCTCGTCTACTTGCACCCTCTCACTCTCTCTCTCAGGAAGAAAAAAAGAAAGAAAGAGAAAGAAAGAAAGAAAGAAAGAAAGAAAGAACAAATGAACAAACTGGAGTATTTGGGACAGCAAGGGTTGGAGGAGCACTTGGTTCATTAAACTAAGTCAGCTGATCAAGGATATTCAAACCTTCAGCAATCTCCTCGGGGGAAGGGATAGTTCATCTGCAATAGCGGCAGGTCTAAAATTCTTGCCAGTGTATACCCCCATGTGCTCTGGGGGATATCAAGAGGGATTGGAGAAGACCTGGCCAGAGAGTCTGCCTCCTGGGTCAGTTGCTTGGGCGTTAGAGTTGGGGTGGGGGTGATGATGATAGTTTTACTGAGCACTTACTATATGCCAAAAAATGTAACAATCACTTTTATATGGGTTGGTTGGCTCATTTAATCCTGATGATGATCCATCAAATGGTCATTCTTATCATTTCCATTGTACAGATAGAGAAACTGAAACACCAAGTTCAGTTCTTTGCTCTTGGAACAGAATTAATTCAGCTCTTGAAGCTGAATTAAAATCTGAGCAATTTGTCTCTACCGTCCCACTCCCAGTCAGGCAGGTCCTGGCAGAGGGTCAGAGAGAGCTGGTAGGAAGGCCACCCCAAACCATGGACAGCTCCCCATGACCCTATGGTTTAATAGCCAGGTTCCTGGGACTGATTCATTGTTACTCCTGACCACCACCAACATCCACCCTTTGTGAAGAGCTCTGCTTTCTCACAGAGGGAAATTCTCCTTGGACTGACTCCAGGGACCAGGTGCCCTGGCTTGATTCAAGCCCCTAATAAGCCCTGTGGAGTTGGGTCCTGAGCCAGAAACGTCCCTCCTCAGGGTTCTGGAGACCCATTCTCTAAGAGTTTTCTCCATGTGGACCAGTCAAGGAACTGCTCTCCCCATCAGCCCAACAGTCATTTCTCCTGCCCAGCCCTGCTCCTCCTACATTTGTCATTAGTTCCCACGTCCCATTACTATGGGAAAGCGAGTTCTATCTGCCTTAGCTTCTCCATTTTTGCCTCTGTCATCCCTACAAAAGCCCAGGGCCCAAACTGGACCTGCCCAGTTAGGTCTTCCTCATTTTGCCAGCCCCAATAAGAGTTTGCAAGTTCAAAGCCAGGCTCCCTGGCCCAAGCTGCCGGCCCAGAGCCCCAGCAGGTGCAGCATAGTTGCTAAGCAACATCTCCGGATCTCTGTGTGCTCCTGTCACATGATTATCGTTGCTAAGGAAACAAGTCCTCTGGCATCCCAGGACGCAGCAAGGCCTAGGCAGTGGTGTGTTACCTGAGGCCTAACAAAAATCTTCCTGTCCCATGTTTCCGACAAGTTGTGAGTCCCTACTGCTATAGGGGACTACCAGCTTGATTCTTGCCTTTGACACATGCACTGGCTCTTAGAAAGGAGTGTCCAAATTGGAGTTTGGAATTCATGGAATCCAGTTTTTGGGGGTGGCCAGTATTAAGAGTGGCTTTAAAAACATTTTTTTTAATGTTTATTATTCTTGAGAGAGAGAGATTGACAGACAGCAAGCAAGGGAGGGGCAAAGAGAGAGGGAGACACAGAATTGGAAGCAGGCTCCAAGCTCTGAGCTGCCAGCACTGAGCCCAATGCAGGGCTCGAACTCACAGACTGCGAGATCGTGACCTGAGCTGAAGTCAGCTGCTTAACTGACTGAGCCACCCAGGCACCCCAAGAGTGACTTTTAAAGGAATGTATTCATAGGGACGCCTGGGTGGCTTATCGGTTGAGCATTCGACTCTTGATTTCAGCTCATGTCACGATCTCATGGTTCATGAGTTTGAGCCCCATGTTGGGCTGTGTGCTATTAGCGTGGAGCCTGCTTGGGATTCTCTCTCTCCCTCTCTCTCTGCTCCTCCCCTGCTTGCACTTTCTATCTCTCTCTCAAAATAAATAAACTTAAAAAAATTAAAGGAATGCATTAATATACCAAGGTTCAGAAGATAATCTTATATCCCCAATCCTCCCACTTCTATCCATAGATTCCATTGTAAAGGCAGAATTTGGATTTGGATTGGAGGATAGGAAGGGTGAAGAGGGGCAGTGAACAAGAGGGTTGTATAGCAGGGTCCCCATACTACAACAACAAGAGAACTAGACAGGCTTTTCCCCAACACCATCTCCCCACACCTGCAGTTCAAACACTTCACAGCAATGGATGCCACGTCAGGGGATATCACAGTCTCCCTGGAGGGCTTGCCTCCCTGGATTCTCCAAACCAGGATTCTTGGAGCTCCATCCCCAGGACCTGCCCAGAAATGAGATGGAAATGAGGAAATCTTTCTAAGGCACAAAAACATAAAGAGATGGATCATAGGAGACAAAATATAAGAGAATCAGAGCACCAATAAGAAGATACAACAATTGAACAATAGGAATTCCAACAATAAAGGACAGATGGAAAGAAATTATCAAAGACATAATAGGGATATGTTGAAAATAATTGAAATATCCTGGAAAAGATAGGCATGAGTTTCCAGCTTCAAAGATTCCAAAGAAAGGGGGCACCTGGGTGTCTCAGTCAAGTGTTTGACTCAATTTCAGCTCAGTTCACGATCTCATGGTTCATGAGTTGGAGCCCTGCATCGGGCTCTGTGCTGACAGTGCAGAGCCTGCTTGAGATCCTCTCTCTCTCTCTCTCTCTCTCTCTCTCATAAATAAATACACTTAAAAAAAAAAGGTTCCACAGAAGGGTCAAAACAAACACTGTAAATATTTCTACCCAAGTCACATCTTTGGGAAGTATCAGATTACTGGTGACAAAGAGAAGATCCTAAAAGCTTCCAGATAATAAAAAACAGTTTGCATAGAAAATATCAAAAATTGTAATGGCATCAGACTTCTCCAGTAGAAGATAGAAGACTATGCAACAACACCCTCTAAATATCCAAGAAAAATTACTTCATCCTTTCCACTGTAGCTGTTTTCATTTCCAAGACCTCTTTTTGATCTAATTGATCCCCCTTTTAAAACACACCTTGTCCTTTTCCAAGGGGGCAACTCCTATCTTGTCTTCTCTATTTGTCTCAAATTCCTTCAAATTGCACCTGTTAGGTAGGTAGTTTGGGTCTCTTTCTTTCACATTGCAGGCTTTCCTCAAATGTTTGGGGACATTTAGTGGTTGTTTGGATGTTTTGATTAGTTTTAGGTGTAGAAGTTTAGATTGATCATATGTAAGAGTAAACTACCAAAAAAACCTTTCAGAAGCTCTTTGTACTTGACTTGAGCATGTGGTTTGTGAACATCATTATAAGGAGTTCCCCCAGGATCTCTTCGTTAAAATCCTTCTTCTTAAACTGATAAGATCCCCCATAGAGAAGGGTTGCCCACTCTTGCTTGGAGGGTATGATCCTGGCAACCAGCACTCTAGCTGCTGTGAGAGAAGAAGAGGGTGGGAGTTTCAACATTCAGTATGCAGCTTACACCTAACTCCTCTGCTTTCAGCAGAGAAGACCCCTACCCTCAATTGTGCCTGGTATCCCCAAATCCAGAAGCCCTCTTTTACCTTATCCAGAGAATAGACATACAGTCTTCTGCTGGGGTTGTAGAGAAGAACCAGGGGTCTTCATCTTAAACTTTAAACCAACCTTCCTGTTTCAGCCCCATCCAGTGGTGCCTCCAATCCCTGAGCTTTGGGGGTTTCTGCTGTGAAAACAGGTTGCTATTTCTTGGCTTTTCCCACAACCAGTTTAGGATTCAGCTTTCCGGGTCTCCTAAGGTAGCCACCATACATTCATCTGATTTCCAGCTTCTAAAATGTTATCGCTGCTTGGGAATATTGTCTCCTCTCCCACCCTCTTTGTCTTTGTAGATCTAAACCTTTGCAAAATTCCTGCACTTATTATTTTAGTTGGGTTTGGGGAAAGGTTAGTAATCAATCACACTGTTCAATCTGCTATCTTGAACCAGAAGTCTTTTTTTTTTTTAATGTTTATTTATTTTAGAGAAAGAGAGAGAGACAGAGTATGAGCAGGGGAGGGGCAGAGAGAGGGAGACAGAATCTGGAGCAGGCTCCAGGCTTTGAGCTGTCAGCACAGAGCCTTATGCGGGGCTCGGACCCATGAACCATGAGATCATGACCTGAGACGAAGTCGGACGCTCAACTGACTGAGCCACCCAGGCGCCCCAGAACCAGAAGTCTTAATGTTGATTAATAACTGGTACTGAAGCATGTGCATCCTGACCGGCTGGGTTTGAATGTGGGTGTTAGCATCCTGGCTCTTCCATGTACTAGCTGCTTAACGATGGGTAAGTGATGGAAACTCTTTTATCTCAGTTTCCTCATCTGTAAAATAGGGGTAATAATGGCACATACTTCACTTGACTGTTGTGAGCTCTAGAATAGTGCCTAGCACATAGTAAACCATTCTATCAGAAATTATTATTATTACTACATTGTATTTACTATATGCCAGCACTTGTGGCAAGGACAGTGGAACTGGGGAAACCAAGATGAACATTCCATTTGAGCTTCCACTATTCCCAGCCCTCAAACTGGTATGACCAGTTTTCCCACTCCCGTCTATACCATGTAAATACAATATGTGTCCTAGGTAAATTACAAGCAGGTGGAAGTTCTAGTTGTGCAAATACAGCTGGTAACAATGTAAATAGAGAATTCAAATGAACTGGAGGCCAGCGATGGCAGGGTAGTAGCTTTCAAATATGGTTCCATCTCTTCTGTTTAAGTACAGTGGCCGCGGGCATCATTTCCCACACGACTCACACATTTATTTCTGAGCATCCAAATCATGTCAGTTACTTGTTTTGCAGGGCAAATGATACCATCTGGACAATGGAAACAGCATGAGCTTGGGGCAGCGTCCGCCTCCCACCCCAATGGCTTAAGCAAAGTCTCCTCCTCCTTTTCAATGAGCTTCCTTTGAGTTTCCTTTCTTCTGGTCGGCTAGGCTTTCATCTCCTCTCTCTGCTCTCTTTGTCCCGCAGAGCAGGCAGCAAATCTGCAGGTTCTGTGATCCTGCTGCTCAGCTTTAAAACAAAAAACAAAAGCAAACACACACACACACACACACACACACACACACACACACACACACACCCCAACTCTGTTGCGGTTCCTGAACTTCCCCTCCTGGAAGGCATAAAGCCATCAGATTTTGTGAAAGTAGCTGCAACAAGGTCTAGAAATCTGGAGGAAAAGATTGAAGAGGGAAAGAAAGAGACATTGGGAAGAGAGAGGAAAGAAGGAGGGAGGGAGGGAGGGAGGGAGGAGGGAGGGAGGGAGGCCAGCCAGCCCCCAGGCTGCACTGGTGCTCAGCCTTCAAGAAACAGGGCTGCTTCATCATGAATGCGTGTAGCAGCCAAGGTATTTCCGCTGCACTTTCACCATGGAGTTCAAGATGGCTAGACGTTTTTTAAGTGACAGCAATTGGGCCAGTCCTGGAAGATACAGTCACTTGGCTTATTTTTGTCTAAATACCTTACTCCTCCCTCTGCTTTGAATGTTCTTTATCCAATAATTTATATCTTGATGGCTCTTGACCCTAGCTTCACACACAAAACTCCCACCTCCAGGCAAGAATTTCACACCAGGTCATTCAGGGGCCCTGGGGTGTCTCACATTGTTTCCAAGCCTGGGAGGTTATCCTGAGACATCTGCAGGTAGATTCTTCTCTGGCTCCAGCTACCCTCCCATGGGTACAGTTACATGGCTTCCTCCAGTCACTGCCCATGATGCTGAGATGCACGGGGGTAGCAAGGTTCATGCCATGGGAACCAATAGAAGCCCAGCAGCTGTACTATGCAGGAGGAAAGGGCTTTACAAGGTCTCTAGTGTAGCAATTCTACTTTTCTCATTTTCCAGAGTTTAGAATTTCCCTCTGGCCTCACCCTGCCATAAGATTCAGATATGTATTCATTGGACATACATCTGTCCGAACTCAGAACTGCCTAGGATGAGGGCCTCATTCACTACGTCATCTTCTCTGGTTCCTTCTTGGTTTAGGGAGATTTTTCTCCTGGGAAGCCCCTCATATCCTCATGCCAATAAAATATCTGGTTGACAAGCCCAGCAGTCCCGTAGAGACATAACCAAATGTGTTTTCACCCCATGTGTGGGGACAGCTTAGACTAGGCTAGCATCCTTGCTACCCTCTTAATCCCAGTGAATCCTTTGCAGTCTCGTTCAGGAACTGTGTCTTTACCCATTGATTCCACCTGAAGAGTAACGTTATGTTTCTTCCATTAACCAGGGCCCTCGGGTGCTTCTTCAGAGCTTGGCTTCCAGGGACAATGCTACCACATGATAAATAACTCTGTGCTAATGAGCTCTGAGTACAAACAAAAGCTGTTCTCACACACCCTAGGAACAAAGTAAGTGGCCCCTATCCCTGCGCAATTCTTTGGCCTCTTGTCTGGGAACATGCCCTGCCCCACCCCCATCCCATCCACCCCAGAATTGATTAGCTTGAGGATTCCCCTGACAGGCCCCAAGTTACATGGAAGCAGGCAGCTGTGTTTGGCTCAAAGGAAGAAGTAAGTCCAAATGCATCATCAGTTCCCCAGCCAGTGTTTCCAGCCGCAGCCACTTCATCCTCCAAATGGATTGGCCTCCATTTTGGTTTTTGGTTAGTATCTTGGCCAGAGAGGACGATTCTCTTGCTTCCTTTTGGGGCCACTTTTACATGCCCTACTTTTTTTTTTTTTAATTTAAATTTTAGCTTTAACTTGCATCTTATTTTTACTGTGGGCCCAGGGTGCAAATAACACAACTCTCTACCTGTTCTCACTTTGCGGGGGGAAAGTTCTCTCCCTGCATTGCATTGGCCTTGGAGTCTTGCTTTCCCTGGGCAAGGATGAGCACTTAACTCATGCTGAGCCAACTGGACCCTTTCCCTTCCTTCCTGGATTTTGAGTCTTCAGCAGAATGATCCAAGGACAAAAGTGATTATTATGTAGTATAGTTACTCCAACCAAGCTTCCTTTTTTTAAAAAAAAATGTTTATCTTTGAGAGAGAGACAGAGCACGAGCTGGGGAGAGGCAGAGAGAGAGGGAGACATTAAATCCGAAGCAAGCTCCAGGCTCTAAGCTGTCAGCCCAGAGTCCAACGCGGGGCTCGAACTCATGAACTGTGAGATCATGACCTGAGCTGAAGTCCAATGCTCAACTAACTGAGCCACCCATGCCCTCCAAACTTCCTAAAGAGATTACTAATTCCTTCTCCCTAGATCTCAGAGCTGTGGATCTTTCCAAAAACTGACTATTCGGCTTTTTTTTTAACAATTCTCTGACTTTTCCTGTAGTCTCCCAATAAATGCTATTTATACTGAAGTTAGCTGAAGTCTGTGTCTGCTGCTTGCTACCAAAGAATCCTACTGAATTCCACAGGGATGGCCCCCTCTCCATCCCCTGCTGTGGCCTAAATGTCCTTTCCTCCCGTTCTCCAGGCTGCTGCCAGTGCCTCCCATGCTCAACCTAGCTGTAACCCAGCTGATAGAGGAGCCTGTGGGGTCAGCGCCCCCCCCCCCCCCACCTCGTGACACAGAGCAAAGCAGGGGAAGGGCGGGTTGCAACTGAGCGAACAGACCTTGGACAGCACATGCTTCATTACTTATATTACATTTGTTAGAGTATTATTTAATTTTTCAGACTGAATTTAGCATTTAAATAGCACTTAATGAATATATAAGGTTCAAAACGTATGCACTATTTTAATTTCTTATTGAGTTATCACACAGAACAAAATAGGAAAATCTTCTCTTCTAGGGGTGCCTGGGTGGCTCAGTTGTTAAGTGTCCGACTTTAGCTCAGGTCATGATCTCACAGTTCATGGGTTTGAGCCCCGCATCGGGCTCTGTGCTGACAGCTCAGAGCCTGGAGCCTGCTTCTTCAGATTCTGTGTCTCCCTCTCTCTCTGCCCCTCCCCTGCTCAGAGGCTGTCTCTCTCTCTCTCTCTCTCTCTAAAAAATAAATAGACATTTAAAAAAATGTTTTTAATTAAAAAAAAAAGAAAATCTTCTCTCCTAGAAAAAATCTCTGTATCTGGACCATGTTGTCAACATAATCCATTGTTCATGTGGATGACACTTCTTTGACTCATAATTCTGTATGGTAAAGGGATACAGTAACCCCCCAATAGCAGTATCAGTGGCAGAAACAAAGCCCCAGCATCCCCACACCTTCAGGTCCTGGACGTAGCCAGGACACAGGGGTGCAAGAGCACTGGCTCTGGGGACCCAAACAGATCAGGTTCAGCCCCTCGCCGATGACAAAGTCCAAAGGCTGAGAAATGAGTGGAGGTGAAACAAGAAAGGAATTTATTTCAGTGGGGCCGACACCAGGAAGACAGTGGACTAATGTCTCAAAGACTGCAAAGTGCCGAAAATACTTCCAGGTTTATAGAAGGCAAATGTGGGACAAAGGTTTGTGGGTACACGCAGGGGGGCAGTGAAGGTCAGGTGAATCATTGTCCTGGGGTCAGTCCTGCAGGGTCTTGCTGGCTCTGGGCAGTCCTTACTGCTTGAGGGGGTAGTTTCTGTTCCCATCAGGGATGCTTTGCCTGCAGGGTCTTTTGCCTGAGTTAAGAGATAAGCTGGAAAGGAGAACTTAATCAATTAGAAAGTTGGAGGTCAAAGCGGAGGCAGTGGAAATCCTCTTTCATGGAAAAGCCAGAGAACAGGGCAGTGTCCACCGGTGACTGAGTAACACAGATCACTCAGTCCCCATCCCCAAATCCCCACCCCCCACCTCCTCCAGACTCATCACACCCCCCCCCCCGCCCCCCGGTGTGAACGAGAGACAGGCTGGCCTCACATCTGAACCCTGAGAAACGGGAGTAGCACAATGACATGACAGCAGTACAGTGACAAAACAGGATCCTCCTCCTTATATAAGGAGCCATTAGAATATGTAGCAACATTTTGTTAGGTGGTTTGTTTTAGTTTTACAATTTTAACTATAAAAGCAATACAAGCATGTGACGTGAGCCCTCAGTTTTATCAGCCTGTGCTGTCTTAAATTGAGCCTCTAGCTTTCTGAGCTAGCTTACGTAATTTTGAGAAAAAGGTTCTGGGGCAGTGTTTAAGCTCAGTCTCCCTAAGAGCAGAACTGGCCGTCTTCCCCGCAGTCATAAGGAAGTGGTGAGCCTGGGGAGGGAAGGGAAGACATCAGCGTGGCCACAGAGTGAGCCCTCGATGTCTGTCACATAAATGTTTAATGGCAGAGTCAAGGGCAGAGACAGGGCCAGGGTCTGGGCCATGGGACTTCCCAGGGCCCCAGCATCCTGTGCTCAGGTGTCCCAGCTGGCACAGACCCTAGCACTGCTGGATTGTTGCTCTGTCCCCACCTGTAGCGTCTCTGGATATAGATGTGCTTCCCTGGGGACCTCTTAGAATGAACTTCCCAGTGGAATTCTCCACCTGGACCCTCTTCCAGACATGTGTAAAACAATGTGTTGACACATGAGTTTGTTCATCTCTGTGCCAGACCTATTCCTCCCATCTTTTCCGTCTCCAGTGATGGTACCCCCAGCCATTCATCTGTGTATATAAAGGAACCAGGGCATCCCTGATACCTTGCTCTCCCTATCAGCATCATTACATCCATACCAGCATCCAATTCGTCTTATTTCCCATACATCCCAAGACCTGGTCACTTCTCTCCACCTCCCCGCCCATCACTACAGTTCAGACCACCACAAGTTACGTAATATTTAATATTATTTAACGGTCACCTCCTGACTGATGATCTTCAACAGAGTGGTCATGCTCTCATTCACTTCATAAGTGTGTAGCCGGCACCTTCTCTGTGTTCGGTGCTAGTGATACAGTAGTAAGCAAAACAGAGTCTTTCTCGATGGACCTACCGTTCTTTTTTTAAGTTTATTTATTTTGAGATGGTGGGGGAGGGGCAGAGAGAGAGGGAGAGAGAGAGAATCCCAAGCAGGCTCCGCACGGTCAGTGCAGAGCCCGACTCAGGGCTTGAACTCATGAACCACGAGATCATGACCTGAGCTGAAATCAAGAGTCAGACACTTAACCAACTGAAACACCCAGGCACCCCAATGGAACTATCATTCTTACAGAAGTCAGTTGTCTTTCCTAAAGCGCAAATATCACATCGGTCTCCAACTTAAAATATCAATGGTATCCCACTGCCCTCAGTATAAAATTCAAACTCTCTATTATGCCTTCTAGCAAATCTCACCCCACAGTCTTCTTTGCCTGTCTTCCCAGACATGCAGGATCAATTTCAGTTACTTAAATGCACCAAGCCTTCACATATCCTGGCACATCCTTCCCCCCATCTCTTTGCCTGGCCAACAGCTACTCATCCTTCAGGTCTCGGCTTGGCGCTCTCTTGGCCAGGGTTGCCAACTGTGATGAGTTAAGTCATGTTGGGGATGATGGAATTTGGAGGCTTCCCAGGATTCCCCGACACCTGAAACCTATCCCGCCACAACCACTACCGCTCATTCCTTTTCCCAGAGACTGTGATAAAGAACTATGTGCCCAGAGAACAAGGCCAGACAAATGCACGCTTTCTTTCTCTGAGGTTCTGGCCTCTCATGGTGCTCAACTGAACAATGTGGAGGATTTCTTTGACCTGGGCTGGAGGGAGACTTAACTAACCTCAAAAGATGGCATGTGCCTTTCTGCGGCTGCTCTGTATCTGAGCGTTCATGCTATTGGGAGGACACCAGAGCCCAGCACATTGGAGGTGTTTGTCCAGGAGCAGCAGTAATGACTGAATTGGATGGTTCCTGCAGTAGGATCCTAGCTGGCTTTTCTGAGGCGTTTTCCACCCTTCCTATCAGTTCTATGAGCTACTTGATATTCTTCCAGGAAACCCCTTTCTCTTTAGGACCACTGGGTACAGTCTCTACTGTTAGAGACCAGAAATCTTGTATGTTTTAATATCTTTTGTATTGTAGCCCCACTAGGGAGCCCATCCTCACTCCCCACCCTGCTGGTGTCAAATAGCAAGCCTAGGGGCACCTGGGTGGCTCAGTCGGTTAAGCATCCGACTTCGGCTCAGGTCATGATCTCGGGGTTCGTGAGTTCAAGCCCCCATGTCGGGCTCTGTGCTGACAGCTCAGAACCTGGAGCCTGCTTCGGATTCTGTGTCTCCCTCTCTCTCTGCCCCTCCCCCACTTGCACTCTATCTCTTTCTCTGTCTCAAAAATAAATAAACATTAAAGAGAGAGAGAAAGAGAGAGAGAGAGAGAGAGAGAGAGAGAGAGAGTGTGTGTGTGTGTGTGTGTGTGTGTGTGTGTGTGTGTGTTCAAGCCTAAAGATGAGTATACTAAGCGGAAAGAGATCCTAAGATCCACAGCTCGTCTCGACTTATCCATTCACTCCAGGCTTTCCTTGATGGACTGGGAACACAGTTCCTAAGTCAGAACAAACCCAGGCCACTTTTCTTCTCAGGCACATGGGAGGAGGAGAAGGTGAATTATCAAAAACTTGCCAGTATAAAGGAGGGCGATTCATCCTTCACCCTGTGACCCTGCATTTGGCCCATCCATACTGGCATGCCTCCTGCTTGGAGGCAGAGCCTGGGACAGAGGGCCTTGTACCTCTCCCTGGAGTCTAGCGGCTGTGGATGAACGGAAAATGTTTCTTGTCTTTCCAGGTATCCCGTGGTTCCCCGAGAATTGGGCACCATGGCTTCCCGCCTTTGTCACTTCACCATGCTTGTGATTGAATGATTTTCTATCTCCACTTCTATCTCATGGCTTCTCCCTCTTACCCCTCCCAAGCATTGACTCTCACTGGGTCACAGCTTCATTCCAGGCACCCCTGTCTGCCCCGTGGCCTCTTCTGCCTGGAGACTGCCACCTCATTGCTTCTGCTCCCTGCCTCTTCTCTGTGTTTCTGTCCACCTGCAGGCCACTCTGCTCTCTGGGTTTGTCTCTTAGATCCAAGCATCCCAAAGAAGCTGTCATTAGATCTGTTAATCACTCCTTATATAGAGGGCCCTGCCCCCAAGGCCTTGGGTCTGTGGCCACCTGGCTCAGGGGGGCTAAAATGTGGCAAACAGACAGAACTAATGGGTTCCACTTGGACCCAACATTTCAGACTCAAATTGTACAAGCCTAAGCATGTCAGCTTTACTCCCTATTCATTGCTTCTTCCGTGTGCCGGAACTCAGTGAGTATTCTGTTTTGCTATAGTGATCTGATCTTCAAAATGAAGTCCTCCCTCTGTCCCAGTCCCCCAACTTCATCTGTCTTCACTCTTTCTGTACCACAGCCATCTGAACTTCTCAGTACATAATTCTTGAGATGAACTCAGCTCTTCCTACCCTCTGGCCAATGCTCTTTCCTTTCAGCCACACTCCATACAAGGGGGCTTTGTTTGGACTTCTCTGTCTCTACTCGTATTTTCTTTTCCCTACAAGAGCCCAATCTGGAATGCTTTAACATCCTCATCTACTGGACTATGAACCTTTCTGAGAAGAAATGATGATTTAGTGATCTTTGGGGCTTGCTCAGAATGGATGTTCATGAGTATTCAAGACCAGCTCAGCAATGACCCTCAAACATCCTTCCCCCAGAGCTCAGGACATGCAGTCCCCCATCCCCTGGTCCAGCAGTTCATCTTGAGGAGATGTGCAGAAATGAGGGTCCTGGCAGTAGCCTGGTGGGATCCTCCAGTCCTTCCCCTGTACCAAGACTGCTCTCGGTGTGAATGGATCTGAAGGCTTGACCCCGAGAGCACTTCTCTCCAGAGAGTGGCAAGAGCTGAGAGAACACAGTTGTGGTCTTGATGGTCCTTTGCCTGGCCTGCCGGGGGCTGTAGGCTGCCTGGTTGCTTTAAGTGCCTCTCTGTGGAATGAGCTAATTTCTTCTCGCTCTGTTGCATTCGCTCGTGATGCTGCAGGACTCCTAGTCTGGGAGTGACTCAGCTGATTTGCCTTCTGACATACTTGAAGTGGTATGGGGGGAGCAGAATGGTAGGGGGTCAAGCTGGAACCACATTTTGAACCTTATAGTCATGAAAAGGCCTGGCCTCATGCCCACAAGACCATGGAGAGGGCTGGAAAGGTTAGGACCAGGTCCTGAACCTCCCCTGGGAGTATGAGCAGGGCTGGGGGTACTCAGCCAGTTCAGGAAGGACTTAACAGGTTAAGGGTTCTCACTAAAGCCCAGGCTCTGAGACTTTCCCACCAAGCAGGCAGAATTAGTGGTGGGAGTCTAGCTGGCAGATAATACAAAGCAAGAGGTATATCAGACCCTCACAGTAAGATGGAGACAGGAACTAATCTTCACAGAATGTTGGGGAAGGAAGGAAGCAAATTACTCAAAGGAGCAAACTAGAGAGAGAGTTAAAGCAGGAACCAGCCCTGTGAGTCTGGGCATAGGCTGGCTTAGGGGGAGAGACCTCAGGATCAGAACCACTGTCATTCATTCCCCACCCTGTGCTGCACCCTGAAGATGCAGACATGACTGAGTATGATTCCTGGCATAGAGGGAAGCCCTGTTTGAATGTGGTGGGGAAGCCAGGCACATAACAAACTACAGTAACACTCCGTCAAAGCTATGGCAAAGGTCAGCACAGGTGCTGTGTAGCACAGAAAAAGAGGACCTAACTCTGACTCTTTGGTAAGAGGGTCTAGAGATCCTTCATAGTGGAAGGAGAATCTGAGTGTCCTTAAAAATGGATGGGAAGGTCTGAGGGTCCTTCATAGTAAAGGGGAGACAATGGAAGGTCCTTCACACTAGAGGAGAAGGTCTGGGGGTCCTTCACAGTAGAGGTGAGTTCGTATTTGAAGGATGTAAAAGTATTTACTAAGTGGAAAAGGGAAGCCTGTGTACTGGCATGAAGTATGTCACAGCTGAGCCTGTTGGGTGCTACAGGTCATTAGATGGGACGGGTACACTGGGTGTGTATGAGAGTGTGGCGGGAAATGTTGCAGATATTGATGAGAGGCAGAAGATAGGGCTGTGCTCCTGATTTTGGTGATCCTACCTACTAGTAATATGGATTCTCACCCCATAGCTTTAATGTCTGACTCAACCAAATTACAAATCTTCCTCTTAAAGGAGAAGAAATGGGTGATAGCCTGCTCCTGTTTAGTATGAGTTCCTTTCTTCTTTTAAGCATAGGAGTCTGACTTGGCCTTGCCTCAGGGAAACAGGGAAGCTAAGGCAAGCAAGGAAAGAAATTGCAACTCAGTGGGCACTCAGATGTCCAGGACTCAACCCCAAACACACAACATGCTAGAAAAAGGACAGTATATGATTAATGTTTGTCTATCTATGACTTCTGCCCAATTTGTGTTGCTTTAAGAATGAGCTGGGACTAACCCTGCAGCAGGGTCCCCAGGTATTGGAGCAGGTTAGAGATTAGGTGATGGTCAGAAGAGCCGGGAGGCACTTCTAAAAAGGCACTTGCATGACTATGAGGTTCAAATAATCGTTACTAGCTATGTGCTCTTGAGTAAGTTACCCAGTCTGTCTGAGTCATTGGGTCCTCAGCTGTGAAATAGGGATTACAGCGCCTATTTCCTAGGATTGTTGTGAGAGTAAGTGAGATAACTTGTATGAAGGAATCTGGCACACAGTGAGTATTCTGCTTCTCCTCCATGACCCTGTCTCAAGACACCCAAGGAAGAGGGAAAGCTTTATTCAACACATATAAAGGGATACCTGAGTATCTATATAAAGAGTTTATTTATTTATTTATTTATTAATTAATTAATTTATTTATTTAGAGAGCATGCATGCACATGTGTGTGTACGAGCAGAGGAGGGACAGAGAGAGAGAGAGAGAGAGAGAGAGAGAGAGAGAGAGAGAGAATCTTAAATAGGCTCCATGCCCAGCACAGAACCCAATGCAGGGCTCCATGGAGGCTCGATCCCATGACTGTGAGATTATGACCTGAGCCAAAATCAAAAGTCAGATGCTCAACTGACTGAGCACCCAGGTGCCCCAAGAGCTCTTTTAAATCAATAAGAGAAAGGATACTCCTATAGAAAAATAGGCATAAGATAGAAGCAATTAATAAATGGCTACAGTAATGGCTATTACAAATACAATACCATATACACACAAATACACAGCCATGCATACACACTTCATTAACCAAAAAAGGCAAATGGAAACAAAGGGGGAAAAATGCAAATGATAACAGTAATAAAATATCATTTCCACTTAGGTTGACAAAGTTTATAAACTATTTACTCATAACCGCAATGTGCTTCCATTCACAGTTTATAAACCACTTGTATTCTTTTTATTTTTTTTTTTTATTTAAAAAAAAATTTTTTTTTTAACGTTTATTTATTTTTGAGACAGAGAGAGACAAAGCATGAACGGGGGAGGGTCAGAGAGAGGGAGATACAGAATCTGAAACAGGCTCCAGGCTCTGAGCTGTCAGCACAGAGCCCGACGCGGGGCTCGAACTCACGGACCACAAGATCATGACCTGAGCCGAAGTCGGCTGCTCAACCGACTGAGCCACCCAGGTGCCCCACTTGTATTCTTTTTATATAAACTACCTATTCATACCTTTTGCCCATTTTTCTGTTATAGTGTTGCTCTTTATCTTATTGGCTCATAAAGGCTATTTATATATTAAATTTTAACTTTTTATTTGCCATATGTGTTACACATACTTTTCTAGTTTGTTGTCTTTTGACTTGTGTATGGTATTTTGGCTGTATAGAAGTTTAAAAATCTATAAGTGGTCAAAATCATCAATGAATGTTTACTTTCTAGCATGGCAAAGAGGATAAAGTTTCACAATACACAACATGGGAGAGGCTGTCCCCAATATGAGATTGTTGGCTTAGGTAGCATGGACTGAAACCACTTTACATTTAGGTTTTTTATGTCTCGCTGTTCTGACTGGAATTTTCTCATTATATAGTCTTCCTATGTAGACTTGGCTTCCAACATAGGTGTGAATCCAGGGAGAAAATGCACTTATCACACAGACTTGAGTGTTCTAGTCTTCTCAAACTTGCATTTCTCATTGAAGATTAATTGACTGTGATCTGGTTTATACAATGGTCTAATGAGTTTGGTTAGTGTGAGTCTGCCTTAATCTCAGTGCTGACAAAATTGGGTTCCTAAGCTATATATAAGTCCAAGAGTTGGACTCTGGGTTGTGCTAATATATCCAGAACTTTTTTTAAGTTTATTTATTTACTTATTTTTACAGAGAGAGAGAAAGAGAGAGAGAGAGAGAGACAGAGAGAGAGAGAGAAGGCAGAGAGAGGAGAGAGAGAGAACCCCAAGCAGGTTCCATACTATCAGCATGGACCCCAATGCGGGACTTGCACCCATAAACCATGAGATCGTGACTGGAGCTGAAGTCAAGAGTCAGATGCTTAACCGACCAAGCCACCCAGGCACCTCACCTCCATCCAGAACTTTTTGAGAAATGTCAATCTCACCACTTTTTCTTGGAGATAATTCCCAGCATTTCCATGGCTATGCAAGTATCTTTCTCAGTAATAAGTGGTGGAGGTGATAATAACTGATAATAATTAATAATCATACCTACCCCATAATTAAGTACTTTTTAGGTGCCTGGGACTCTTCTTGGTGTGTATAATGGACTATTTAACAGCTACATTTCAACATAATATAAACAGTTTCTAATTTACAGGTGAAGGAAAAGGGGTGCAGAGAGACAGAGTAACTTGACAAAAAGTTACAAAGTCAGAAGGTAGTGCTGCTAGTGTTTGAATCCGGGACCATCTGCTTTCCTCTGTGCTTCTGTTTGTAATAGTGGATTATGATCCTGTCTTGAAATCTCCCTTTAGCTTAGAGATCCTCACTGTTACCTAATCATTCCACTAACTACACCAAAAATAAGTTGATAAACTTTTTTCCCACTAATTTCTTCATTTCTTTCTGAATTTTCAAATCTCCAGCACTAACTCACACATAGGAGCACCCTGTGGGTGACACATAGGGAACTCCTGCCAAATCCCTCTTCCCGGGAAATATGGGCATCCATTCTTCCACTGTCGTCATGGCTGCTGTGTCAAATTTAAAATATAAAGGGTTTCTTGTGCATTGTCTTCCAGCCAGAAGCAGCAGCAATAGGCTGACACATTCCATATGAGGCCTTAGGCCTCCAGGAAAATGTCTTTCCTTTAGTGTTTTTTAAAGTATTGATTTAGCTTTTTATTTTCTGACTGAATATAGAACTTTACCAGTTTCAGGTGGCTTAGTAATGTTCAGATAACTAAAATTGACCAGTCTATAATTGAATTGAGTTATTTGGAGGATATAAAAATACTGTGCAATTTTGTTTTATGTAGTGCTATTTTTATGAGGGCTAGAAATAATGTTCGGTAGACAGAAAAGTGGAAAACAGAAAGGGAGACTGCATTGTGCCACAGGAAGAAACAAGAGAGAGAAACCTGGAGAGAAAGAAGGGGAATTAATAATTGATTATCACTTACTATTGCCAGTAACCGTGCTAGATCCATCCTTTATATCATCCTGTTTATTAATCTCCACAACTATCTGGGAATGTAGATTTATTGCATCCATTTTGTGGATTAGCAAACAGGCTCAGAAAGGTTAAGTAACTTGCTCAAGGGCACACAGCTGAGAGCGTTCATGCAGAGCTGGGATTTGAGGGCAGTTCTTTTGGACCCTCAGTGCACTAGGCCCAGAAAGGAAGAAAAGACCACAAACCTCCAACCTCAGCCTAGCAGAGACCTGAAAAGGTCAAAGTGAAACTAAATGGGAGACCAGAGAAAAGAAGGATGATTACAGTGACAGAAGAGTTTGTGATAGCTGTTAGTAAGTGGTGTAGCCTCTGTATCTACCCGCCTGGAGCAGGGCAGGAGCAGGTGGCTGGAGCTGGCCCTGATGTTGGTCAGGGTGAGGATGGCTGGAGGGCCTCATCCAGTCAGAGAGGTTTCTGGTTCCAGTACAGCTGAGAGTCTGAGCCACTGAATTAAGGCAAAGAGACAGGGTATCTGGCCTCTCCAGGACAGTAGGGACACTGAGTTCAAGGGGATGACTCCTCCCTGTTGGAGGAGCACTCTCCTTGTCAAAGTCTTACATCAGTAAATCAAGACTTAGTCACCATGGTATCAGTAATGCCCCAGCAACCCATCAAGATCTTTCCTGATGATTTGAGTGAGAAAGCCACAGGGAGGTTTCAATACATTCAAAACAACAACAACAACAACAACCCTTACAAAAAACACACTTTCTATGTGCCAGACATGACTTAAGTGATGGGGACCAAATGGCATGCCAAAATACTTTGATCCCTGGTCTTTGGAGCTACAGTCTGGTGAGGGAGACAGATACTAATCACGGGGTCATACAAATAAATATAAAACTGAAATTTTAGCAAGTGCTCATAGGGAAAGTTACACAATACTATAAGGTAAGTCTTCCCTGAGAAAGCAACGCTTAGGGGCACCTGGGTGGCTCAATCGGTTAAGCACCCAACTTTGGCTCAGGTCGGGATCTCATGGTTTGTGAGTTTGAGTCTGACATCGGGCTTTGCACTGACATTGCACAGCCTGCTTGAGATTCTCTCTCTCCTTCCCTCCCTCTCTCTCTCTCTCTCTCTCTCTCTCTGCCCCTCCCCTACTTCACTTTTTCTCTCTCTCAAAATAAATAATAAACTTTAAAAAAGGAAATCAATGCTTATGCTGTGATGTAAGGAATAAGTAGAGTTAACTACTTGAAAGAAGAGTATTATATTCCAGATAAAGAAGTCATTAAGTGCAAAGGTCCCTTGCTTTAAAATGGTTCATCCTGGAAGGTGGAGGATTAGTGCAGAATCAGAGCTTTGCACACTTTTTACATTCCATCTGAATGTCTCCTTTCCTAACTGGTCAACAAGTCCACATTTCAAGTTGAAGATCATGTTTCTGTCTTTATGCATAAGATACTTTTCATTTATTCATGCATGCATGCAAGTACCCATCTATCCAATCAGACCTCCACCCAAGTATCTATTTATCTATTCATTCATTACCTATTCATATATCCATTTAGTCATCCATCAAACCAATTATCAATCCACATGTCTATCTACCCATCCACCACACAAACACCCATCAACCCATGTATCTATACATCTACACACATTTTATCTCCCCATGTGTTTATATATCCATTTATCTATCACCCACCTGCCTATTCATCCAGTCATTTACCCACATATCCATTTATTCATTTATCCATTCATGTATCCATTTACTCATCTATCCCTCTGCAACATAATAAGAAATATGTTTGGTCTCTACCCCCAGTTCCTGACACAGAGCTCTGAAAACCTTTGTAATTTCCTGAGTGATGGGAGTGATAGAATTGTCTTACACAGAGCTCCTAAATCCCTTGGAATTTCCTGGGTGGTAAGAGCACCATTTGTTTTAATGACGTGACTCTTGGTGGGCTCCTGATAGTTTCAGGGTGGGTATTGGTCACTAGACAGATCAAGCCATAATTAGAAGATTGAAACTTTTGGCCTCACCTCCCCTCATTCTTTGGGGAGAGGATAGGGGCTGGAGATTGAGTTAATAATTAGTCATGCCTATGTAATGAAACTTCCATAAAAATCCCTAAGCCATGAGGTTTGAGAGGCTCTGGGTTGGTGAATCCATCCATATACCAGGAGGGTGGATGCCCTGAACTACCACAGGGACAGAAGCTCCTGCACTTGAAACCCTTCCAGAACTTGCCCTCTGTTCCTTTCCATCTGGCTGTTCATTTGTATCCTTATAATAAACTGGTAAATGTAGGTAAAGCATTTCCTTGAGTTCCGTAAGTCATTATAGCAAATTCTCCAACCAGAGGAGAAGGTCATGGGAAGTCCCAATTTGTAGCCAAGTTGGACAGAAGTGTGGATAACTTGGAAACCCACTACTTGTGATTGGCATCTGAAGTGGGGGGCAGTCTTGGAGGGATGAGTCCCTAACATGTGGGATCTGGGCTAACTTCAGGTAGTGTCAGAACTGTTTATTTGAGGAAAACTGCATACATCTGGTGTCGGAAGTGTTATGAGTGGAGAAACAAGTCCTCTTTTACCTTCCAACCAACCAACCCAACCAACCAACCAACCAACCATTTATTCATGTATCCATTCACCCATTCTTCCACTTACCCATCCATCCATCCATCCGTTCATGTATTCTTCCATTTATCATCCATTCAATCATCCAAGTATTCATCCATCTCCCATCCATTTATTTACTCACTAATGTATTCATCCACTTCCATTGCTGCTGGGACAAACTTAGTGGCTTAAAACAACACAGATTTATGATCTTATACAGATGGTCCCCCACTTAGGATGGTTCAACTTGAGATTTTTCGACTTCACAACGGTGCAAAATCCATATGCATTCGGTAGAAACCATACTTTGAATTTTGAATTGTGATCTTTTCCTGGCTAGCCATATGTGATACTCTCCTCTCTCATGATGCTGGGCAGTGGCAGTGAGCACAGCTCCAGTGAGCCACATGGTTATGAGGGTAAACAACCCATACAACCATTCTGTACCCATACAACCATTCTGTTTTTCACTTTCAGTATTCAATACATTGTATGAGTTATTCAACACTTTATTATAAAAGAGACTTTGTGTCAGATGTTTTTGCCCAACAGTAGGCTAATGCAAGTGTTCTGAACATGTTTAAGGTAGGCTAGGCTAAGCTATGTTGTTCGGTAGGTTAGGTGTATTAAATGCACTTTTGACCTATGGTATTTTCAACTTAATGATGGGTTTATCAGGATGTAACCCCATTCTAAGTTGAGGAAGAACTGTAGTTCTGGAATCCAGAAGTCCAAAATGAGTCTTAAGGGGTTAAAATGAAAATGTTGGCAGAGTTGTAGTCCTTTTGGGAAGGATCAGTTTCCTTGCCTTTTCCAGCTTCTAGAGCCTACCTGTATTCCTGATCTATTTTCTCCTTCCTCCAAGTTTAAAACCAGCATCTACATGAATCTTTAAATTTTCAAATCTTCAAAGTTTAAAACCAGCATCTATGCACGTCTTCAAATTTCCCTCTGAATATGTTCCTTCTGCTTTGCTCTTATTAAAATATTTTTTACTACATTGGGCCCATCCAGATAATCCAGGATAATCTTCCCACTTCAAGGTCAGTTGATTAGTCAACTTAATTTCCATTTGCCACATAATCTAACATATTCACAAATTTTAGGGATTAAGGCATAGACATTTTGGGGACCATTATTCTTCTTTCCATATCATCCACCATCCATGTATTCATCCATCCAATTCATTCATTAGTTCATCTTTATGTTCATATGCCAATTCATAAATTTGGTCATCCATTGACTCATCTATTTATGTATCTATGTATCCATGTATCTATTTATCTATCTATCACCTATCAACCTCTCCATCCATCCATCCATCCATCCATCCATCCAATTGTCCATTTATTTATTCATTCATCCAACTAATCATTCACTTTCCCACCACTCAATCTGTCATATCAAACATACATCATAATTTCATTATTTCCATTTATCCATTCAACATCCATTCGCCTACCAGCCATTCATACATCAATTTATCTACCTATCCAACCATCCATCTCATCATTCATGAACTACCCTTATCTACCTTGCCTCTGACCTTTTAATTAACTAAACAGTACCCTTTCAAGACCCCCCCCCCCCACACACACACACCACACTTTAAGCCTAATTACCAAAACAGATCATCCTATCTGATAATTTGTTCTCAACCACCTCTTTTTCTGATCCTAACTCCAAATGAGTTGGAGCTCCTGGATCCTAAACCTCTCTCTCAGTTTTGCCTGTAGTAATTTGTACTGGCTGCATGCCAGTGAGCCTTCTTGTAATCTTAGTTACTTTATGGAGCCCTGCCTGTGTTGACTCTGTGTTGACCCTGATCTGGCCTTCTCCTGGTTATGCCCAGAAGGAGTGAGGAGAATAAGCAAACCTGCAGTATGTGTGTGTGCATGGGGAAGGTTCTGGATTAGAGCTGTGTGTCTCAGTGTGTTTTCTCTGCTCTACTATCCCTGCTCCCAATAAAGAGGTTTGGATGAAACCTATACTCTTCACAATCTAGGTTGATTTTCTCCCCCACAGGGAAATAAGACAACTAGTACTAAAAATATTTGTGGTGTAATGGTCAAAAAAGCATTTTGAAAATATGAAAAAAGTCATTTAAAAATCTCAAAAATTGCCATTAGGTAAGGAAAAACTAAATAAATATGGCAAACTTTATTTTTAACACGTTTTGTTTCCCCCTCAGACTTTCCCCCCACAGATACTACTAATAAGGTAAGAAAGCATGTATTACTGGAGCAAAAGTTGTAATAATGACAATAATTACAAGATCACTATTCACTCATAAACACCACCACAATGTATAGTTGTCAGACTGATAATGGTCTCTCATCACAGGCAAAGACATAGATAAGGTAGACTGCAGGCTGTGTGACATTCCCAGCACTCAGCTGAAACACCACCCCATGCTCTGTTGCTCAGGAGAGCACATCGGAATACAAATGAATGGGAGTGACACTATTATAAGAGTGCCTGCTCCCATTTATTTATTTTCTAAAAGGTATCTCGTTGGACTAATGTACTTTATGTAGCATCAGTGACAAGATACTTGCCATGTCCATCATGATTGACCATGTCAAGACACGACCACTGAGAACCATGACTAAATGATGGATTCCTATATGTTTAAGGCTGAAAATCCACGATGGGCACAACTGGAATTACATTGTTTGATCAAGTCTTGGTAGACTGGCTCCTGTCCTGCAGATACCATGAATTCGTTGAGTGAGCAGACGTGTTGGTACATCTTCATGGCGCTCAAAACTGGCCCTTTGAGGGCACGGTCTACACTTTTTCAAAAACTGTAAGGAAGACTTGATGGAAATTGTGCTCGCAAAGTCTTGGCCAGAAGAATATTTCAGAAATGAATGAAGAGGGGAATTCTCTGGCAATTCTCTATGACAGATTGACAGTCTGGTGTGGCAAGATATCACTTCTTAGCAGATGGATGATTCTAGGGCCCTGAATCACAAGATTTTGAATGCACTGACATTCCAACACTAAGAGGTCACTGGTTTATGAATATGGGCTCTGGCTATCACCAAGACAGGTGCAAATTGTACATTAAGGGTTTATACTTTAATGTCTCTTGTATGAAACACTACTTGAAATCCCTCAACAATAATTCTTAGGTTTATGCCAAAGCTCTTTCACATGCTACACCTCATTTGATCCTTACAACAACTCTGAGAAATTGCATAGACAGGGCATATCCCCATTGTATAGATGAAATGACTACATCTAGAAAGTTGATGTCCAGAGATGGCAAAACAATTTTCATGCTGTGAGCCATTCCTAGCTGGCGGTGTTCAGGATAGGTGGGGACGATATAAGGATGCCTACCATGCTTCTCCTCAGCAAAAACATGGAAACTAATTAGTAAAAAAAAAACTGTAGTGCTTTCTTCCCAGAGTGTAAAACAGTGATGCTTCTTTTATTGTTAATTTGCAGGTGGTAGTCTCTCTGAGTCGGTCAGTTATGCTGATGGCAGAATTGAGTTCATGAGGAAAAGGATTCCACTGCAACTTGAAGCTTTGTGAAAAGCCTCGGCTTAAGCAGGTTTTTATGGCTAAAATTATCTGTCGCTGCAGGAAAGTACACTGCTGAGTGAGAATGAAGGATTTATGGAATTGTTTCGGGGTAGGGTGGCCAATGTTTTAAAAAATACCTGCCCAAGAACATTTGAGGTGTGACTTTTCATAAATCATAGTTACTAAGAGTGAGCCCAGTCATTTATATGTATAAACTCAGATAAAAAAAATAGTAGTGGGCGCCTGGGTGACTCAGTCGGTTGAGCGTCCGACTTCGGCTCAGGTCATGATCTTGTGGTCTGTGGGTTGAAGCCCCGTGTCGGGCTCTGTGCTGACAGCTCAGAGCATGGAGCCTGCTTTGGATTCTGTGTCTCCCTTTCTCTCTGCCCCTCCCCTGCTCATGCTCTGTCTCTCTCTCCGTCAAAAATAAACATTAACAAAAAAAATAGTAGTAGTGTTATATATGAGTGAAAGAGCTCCGCAGCACTTTAAGAGTTAAACCAGGTTAAATCATAAGAGATGGAAGCCATCTATTACCAGAAGCAATTTTAAAAGACAAAATGTCCCCCAGGTCAAAGGCAAGAAGAATAGAGATTGACTTCAGTCGAATCAGTGGAATTAGTGTGTTTCAAAAAGAGCAAGTCAACAGAAGGGGGAAGGTCTACACAGTACAGGGGATGAGAGCCAGAGGAAAGGATATAATAATAATGTAGTAATTAACAGTTTGTTGAGCAGTTACCATGTGGTAAGTAGTTTGAATGAATCATTTAATCCCTACAACAGCCCTGTTATCGAAATCAAAAAACTTCACTAGTGGTTAAATCTGGGATTTGAACCAGATCTGTCGGCCTCCAAAGCCTGTGGGCTTAACTATTCTTATCCAGTTTTGTCCTGGGTAAGGGTGCTTTTGGCAAGCCAGGACACTGCCATTGGCTACACACATTCTTTCATTTCCTCTTTGGGAGTTACCTCCACACACCATGGGTCACTGTTTGGAATCTCCTCACTGGCAAATCAAAGACATAATTTGAGCTATAAGGGAGAATAGAGTTGACATTGTCCACTCTCCTCCTCTTACAGATGGTGTCCATAACTTTATTTTTGTAGACTGCCATGAACCCCTCTCCCCCAGCTCTGGGGAATGAGGTCCATGATCTAGCAGGGGAATTCCATTTTTATCTGTGAGATGTGATTCTAAAGGAATGCAGTTGATTTTCTTGTGTGGTTTGTTATGTTATTCATGGTTTAATCAGAAAATTAAAAACTCTGAGAGGTTAAAACATAAGGACTTTATCTGAGGACAAACAGGCCCAGGACCAGCACACCTGTAAACTGGCTCAGAATTGTTTGCAAGGGCAGCATTATTAGAAATAAGCACATGGCCTCCAAGGATATTACTTTGAAGGGCAAAATTCATGGAGGTGATAAGTCTTGGCATACTTCCACTTTCCTGACCTTGACCACTTTCCTGGCAGATACTTCCAGCATAGATTCTCAATGGCACCATGTGCCCCTCCTTTATGGGACTCACCCCTGGTGTAATGTTACATTCGTTTGCACGATTATTTGACTAATGCCTGTCTCCTCCATAGACTGCACGAGCTCCACAAGAACTGAGTTTGTTCTGAATTTTATTCATCATTGTATCCCTGGCACCTGGTACAATGCTGTGAAAGTCAGTCATAGGCATTCAGTAAATGTTTTTTCAGTGAATGCGTTCAATTTTCAACATCAGTCTCCTTAAGTATCTACCCAAGAGAAATGAAAACATGTCCACACAAACAATGGTATGTGAATGTTCCTAGCAGTGACATTCGTAATGGCTGCAAAGTGGCAACTATCCAAATGTCCATCAGCTGGTGAGTGGATAACAAAAGGTGGCACATCCATACAGTGGAATACCATTCAGCAATAAAAAAGAAAAACATGTACTACAACATGGATAAACCCCAAAGATATTATGTTAAATGAAATAAGCCAGACACAAAAGACTACACAGTGTACTATTCCATATGTATGAAATTTCTAGAAAAGGTAACACTGCAAAGAAGAAAGCAGACCCATGGCTGCCTTGGCCTGGGGGTAGGAGTGGGGACTGCCTCCATGTGGGAAGAAGGGAACTTTTGCAGGTGATGGAAATGTTCTAAAATTGGATTCTGGTGATGGTTGCACAACTGTATAAATTTACAAAAAATTATAAAACTATACATTTGCAGTGGTGAAGTGTATGGCATGTGAATTATGTCTCAATAAAGCTGTTAAAAGTGTTTACAAAAATCAATGTCCTGATTCATTTTATCCCAACTTATGTTCTATGGAACGTTGTTTCTGTGGGACATTGTGACAGGGACTGCTAGTTGAGAATCTCAACTCTTTGGTGAGAGAACCTCAATTTTTTAAAAATTTGTTTTAACATTTATTTATTTTTGAGACACAGAGACAGAGCGTGAGCAGGGGAGGGGCAGAGAGAGAGGGAGACACAGAGGTGTCAGCACAGAGCCTGACACGGGGCTCGAACTCACGGACCGTGAGATCATGACCTGAGCCGAAGTTACTCAGCCAACTGAGCCACCTGGCGCCCGAGAGAACCTCAATTTTTAATGTGGCACATTTTTAAAAAATAAAATAGGGTAAATAAATAAAATACCGTATATATTTTTTTGCAGCCCTATGTGACCATGTGACCAAGTTGTGGCCAATGAGATGTAAGCAGGAGTGTTGTGTAATTACCAGGAAGCCTGTTTAAGGGACATGACTGAGCTCCACTTTTCCCCTCTTGCCTTTCCTTTTTTCCTTCCAAGGAAATGTGGACTGGTGCTCCAGCAGACATCCTGGACCTTGGGAATGAAACTAAAGATGGTGGTGCAAAAATATTAAAGCTTCCCGTATTTTGGGCACCTGGGCGCCTTAGTGGGCCAGGTGAGCATCTGGCTTCAGCTCAGGTCATGATCTCGTGGTTTGCATGATCTCCCCCACATCAGGCTTGCTGCTGTCAGCATGGAGCCCACTTTGGATCCTCTGTCCCCTCTCTCTGCCTGTCCCCTGCTTGTGCTCTCTAAAAAATAAATGAACATTAAAAAAAAGTAAAGCTTCCCATATTGCTTTTATGCAGGACAAAAACTTTAATTTTATTATGCTTTTTTTCCTGGTATATGTAGCTAAATCTAATCCTAATACCAGTTTTAATAGGCATTAAATGAAAAGAGTGTTCTGTGTCAGATAATTTTGAAAATTATTAAAGTTTAACAGATTTCATTAATGCAAGACCTCTCAGAGTTTTTAATATGCTAATGAGTAACGGCAACCTCCAAGATGGGCTAGAGTATGCACAATTTCCCAAACCAACTTGACCCCAAAACCTCTTTTTATTGGATCATCTCATGGGATGAATGATCTAGGGGCAATGGGAAATGTTGCTTTAAAACATTTACATTTTTGCTCTTCCTTTCTAATTCATCCCCTTTCTAGGCTGAAAGATCTTTCTTAAACATAAATTTGATTATATCACATACCTGTTTAAAATCGTTGAATAATTCCTGTAGGATAAAGTTCAAACTCCTTTATGTAATGAATAAGACCGTTTGCGATCTGGCCCTTGCCTTCTCTCTAGGCTCACCCTAGCAATCTCCTTCTCAGATCATGAACCATTTGCACTGTTGAGAACTGTGCATGTTCTCCCCGGTCTCTTTGATTCTGTAGTGAGTAGAACACTTTCTACCTGCCACCTTGACTGGCATTCTACCTCTGATCCTTTAAGATCAGGCTGACATATTCACTCATTCACACCCATTCATGCTTTGAGCAATTCCTACTATGTATCAGGCAACACACTAGTACTTGGGTTACAAAAACAAATAAACATAATCCCTGCCCTGGAGGGACATCAAATCAAATGAAGTTAGACAAGTGCTGTATTAGTCAGAGTGTGCTAATGGCCGTAACAAACAATCCTCTCATTTCAGTGACTTGACATTAAGAAAGTTTTATTTCTCACTCCTGGCACAGTCCAGTGCAAGTAAGCACAGGGGTTCTGCTCCATGAAGTCTGTCAGGGACCCAGGGTCATTCCATTGCCATTTTGGGGAGCCCCTAAGTCCTCCACTGGATATTTCTGTATCTGGCCAGCAGATGAGGAAAGGAAAAGAATTTGGAGGCTCACACAGGAGGTTTGGGGGGATGCCTAGGAGTGAGATATATCTGTCACTTCTGTCCAGATTCCATTAACCAGAACTTAGTCACATGAACCTACCTGATTACTGAGAAATGTAATTTTGCTATGAACCTAGGAGGAAAATGAAATGGGCTGGTGAAAATAGTCTTTTCTGTGACAGATATATAAATAAGAACAATAGCAAGGCTCATGGTCTAATGGAGGAAACAGACAAGTCAACAGAGGCAGATGGTTAAGAGAGAACATGTCAGGCAGGATGTAACCTGAAGTTACAGAAGTTCTAGAATTGCTGGAAGCCCTTCCTTGGCTCCCCTTCAGAGCCTCCTAAAGATTGCTCTTTTGGGGCCCTCTGTAAATATGGACCTACTAAGTGGCACAGAGAGTTGCACATCATTGTTGCCCCCTCTGTGACAGACCTCCAGGGCTAGTGCTAACCATCTCTTGTCCCGGCAGCTTCTTTGGTACCAGCTCTGCACGGGCTCCATTTGATTTTACACAGCTGTATCCTGATCAATCTTTGCCTCACAACCCTGCTGCAAGCCTCTTAACCCTGAGTTTTGGGACACGGCAAAGCCCCACTTGGCACCTTTGCATGAACAACTGGAGTGGATCTTTATCCAATGGGAGATGAGCTGGTGGATAAATTTCCTTCCTTTCCCTCTCCCATAAGCTATGCTACGACTCCTATTATGTGGCTTCTGAGAGGATAATCCCTTGAGCTGGAGCCATCAGTAATGTGTAGAGGCCAGATGAATAACCATCCTGGTATCAGCTCTTCTCCCTTCCCTACCTGCCTCCTTTTGCTTCCCACTTCTGCCCTATAGAATCAAGCTCTCTATCCTAGAAAACTCAGACTAAGACATGCCCATGAATGGGTGCAGCTAGAAGCCACCCAGAGGTCTCAGTCTCCCCTCCCATGCCTATCTGCAGGTCCCTGGATGCTGCAGAAGTGTTTTTTTGTTTGTTTGTTTTTTAAGATTTATTTATTTGAGGTGCCTGGGTGGTTCAGTTGGTTCGGTGTCCGACTTCAGTTCAGGTCATGATTTCACAGTTCATGAGTTCAGGCCCTGCATCGGGCTCTGTACTGACAGCTCAGACCCTGGATCCTGCTTCGGATTCTGTGTCTCCCTCTCTCCCCGCTCCCCCCCACACTCTGTCTCTCTCTCTCTCTCAAAAATAAACATTAAAAAAAATAAAAAAAGATTTATTTATTTAAGTAATCTCTATACCCAACGTGAGGTTCTAACTCACACCCCCAAGATCAAGAGTTGCATGTTCTACCAACTGAACCAGCCAGGTGCCCTGCTGCAGAAGGGTTTTAAGGATCAGATTCCACTAACCCTGTTCAGTTCTGCAGACCTGACTCTATGAAGGTCAAGCCTACTACCTCTCCTGAGTGGAGCCTCCAGAACCTTCCTTTGCTTGTACCTGTACTATTCATTTGTGGATCAGTTGTGTGTGCCTATTGATTTCTTGTTTGGTAACATAACATTTGTATCTCTATGTTTGACTTCTTTTGTACTACAGACTTTTCTCAAGTTTAAGAACAGGAATTACTGTCTGACTGGTTTGCCTCTCGCCTCCCTCCTGCTCCAACACCTCTCATTGCTGTATTGTATGTGCCTTGCATATACATGCTGCTCCCTCTCTGCCTGGAGTTCCATCCCTCCCTTACCTCGTTTATGTTATTTCATCTTTTGTGAGCGAGGGGCATGATTTTGCAAAGGGAGGGCCACTTGATTCCCATGTAGGATTCACGGTCTGTCTCTGATATAACTCTCTTCCCAGCCCCTTTCGAGAAACTAAAGTGCACAGTCCTGAGCCCCTTGAGCATTCTTGAGAGTTTTAGACCCTTTGATCCTGTGTTGGACTAAAGAGGTTGTGCCTACCAATTACCTGGTCCTGCCTCAGCTTCTGCAGCAGCTTGTTCAGGAGGGCAAGCCCACTGTCCCTGTGAGGCAGGGGGAACGAGCAGCTGTCTACTTGCTTACCAAAAGCTTGACAGGTTGGAGACCCTCAGGATCAATGCGTAAATCTCCATCTTGATCCCAGCTAGATTATGAGCTCCCTGAGGACAGGGATGTTGTCTGCCTTTGTGTCTAGGACAACACCTGGAACACAGTTAGTTGGTGCTTAATAAATATTTTTTTAAGGAAGGAATAAAGACGAGGAAGGAAGGATCATGAGGCATCTTGGCCAGTCTTGAGTCAAATGAGAGAAATGTGCACAAGTGAGGTAGACAGGGGTCAGGGGGCTGCTATCTCTGTATTTCCAAACTGGAAAAACCTCTGGCATCTGCCAAGAAGTCAAGAAGTGGTCCTCAGAAAGGAGTTAGGGTCATAGGATGAAAACCATAGGAACACTGAGGCTTCAAAGAAACTAAAAATATCCTCTCTCTGGGGGTGCGGTAAGGCTTGGCTGCATCATTACAGCTACTCCTGACAAAGTCAAGCCATGTTCATCTTAAATGTACCCAACAAACTGTTCTTGGAATCACCAGGACTCAGACCATTCCTACTTTGAGATAAAATGAGCCTCTACAGTCAGAATCCAACCTTTTATTTTTTTTAGTGGGTGCTAAGGAAACACCCATCAGGGGGCAGGCAGGGAGTGAGAGGGACAGGTGACTATCACTGGGTGGGAAGAAGGCCAGTAATGGAATTTAGCCAGGCAGGTGGATAACTCTCCCTCCCTCACTCCATATATTTTCTTCACAGCATTTTCCACTACATGCCCCTGGTATTTATTTATTGTCTTCCTTTCCCCTTAGCATGCCTATTCCACAAGAGCCAGGCCTTTGTCCTATTGACCGCTGTATCCCCTGTCTTAGATCAATGCCTGGCATTTAGTGGATGTGCAAAAATTAGCTGCTAACGAATTAAAAAATATTAAACAATTAGTTGAATCTCTGCAATATGCTGGGCCCTGTCCTTGAGGATGCTACAAGGATAATGGGGGAAATAGGCCTGAACATAAATATACCATAGCTCAACACCTGATTTTTCGGAGGTATATCCAAGGCGCCGCAGGATCCCTGGGGATGAAAACTCCGGGGAGTAGGGGGGCCTTGGGAAGAAGCCCGTCGTGTGCCAAGAATGCCAGGAGTCAGGCGGAGCGGCAGGAGATGCGGCTGGAGACACAGGATGGAGCTCCTTGACTCTTCGCTTGGTTTCTCGGAATCTTTTCCTGACCTGCGGGACCCTCGCCTCTCTTCGCTTCTGTCTGCGGGATCGCGGTCCAAGCGGAATCCCTCTCTGTCGCGGGACCCCAGCCACATCCTCTCCCACCCTGGGAGACGCCAGCCCAGCGTCTGTCAGCCCGCCGGCCAGCTACCTGTGAGACCTCCACCTGCGGGCAGAACCCCCTCCTCGCCCGCGTGCTCCAGGTTCCCGCCCCCTGCCTGCGGAGTGCCGCGTGCAGGACCCCGCCCCGCCCCCTCGGCCCGCAGGACCCCAGCCCCGCCCCGCCCCCGTGGCCCCGCCGCTCAGTCCCGGGGGGCGGGGCCGCGCGCAGCGGCGTCTCCAAGGCGGGGGGCGCGAGGCAGAGGGCGGGGCGGCCCCGGCGCCGGCCAATCATCGCCGCGATCACATCCATGCAAATACGAGCACAATGGAGCGAGCCCATCACTCGCCCCTGCAAGCAAGCTTGAAATGGGCTTCCGACTGAGCGGCAGCCAGGCTGACCAATGACTCTGTGTTTTGGGCCGGCGAAGCCCAATGGCGTGGCAGAGAAGGCGGGCCTGAGCTGGGTTAGGGTGTCCTTGCAGGGTGTCTGAGCTAAACTTCACCAAATAATAGCTGTTTGTATTTTGGCTGCTGCAGGAGCCATTTTAGGTAAGTTCTTCTCTTAACTTTTTATTTTCCTCCCCGGCCTTCGCTGGCCGGCCTTGTCCGCAGGTCCCTGGCCCCGCCCCGCTGGCCGGGCTAGGGTGCCCCTATGAATGGAGCCGGGATGAGGGGCTGCGGCGGCGCCGAGGCCCGGCCGGGGTCCGAGTGGGGCCGGCGGCGGGCGGCCTGGCGGAGGGGAGGCGGCGGCCTGAGGCCTGAGGAGAGGAGCCGGCCTCTGCCGCACGCCGCTCCCGCTCGCGCTCAGGCCGCGCTCGGGCCGGGCGGCCGTCCTTGGGAGTGCGCCGCTGCGGGCGGCGCAGAGGGGCGGGGGTCCGGGCAGCCCCCGGCCCCGAGCCTGGCGGGCGGGGGCGGGGCGTGCGGAGGCCCCCCCCCCCGGGGCGGGCCGTGGAGGGACCCCCGGGCGGGCGGGCAGGGCAGCGCCGCGCGCGGCGGGGGTGACCGCTATTCCACTGCCGCCCCCGCGGAGAAGTTGCTCTATTGGCGTCCTGCGTCTGTTTGCAGGGGTGGAGGAGGGTGGGCTGGTGCCAGGCTGCTGCTCCGGGAGGGGGCGGGGGCCCCGGCGCGTCCTCGGAGCGCGCTCCCCCTCCGCCCCCTTCTTACGCACTAGCGCGCACTCGCCCCGAAAATTGGAACCCTGGAGGTGTCCAGCAACCCCGCAGCCAAGTTTTGTGCATTATTAGATTGCATGTTTGAGCTTTAAAAAAAAAAAAAAAAAAAAAAAAAAAAGAGGAATCTGTCCCCTTTAGGGTATTTCCTTCACTGTTGAGAAGTAACGGCGTCTTTTGCTCCCAAATTTCCAGAGACATGCTTGTCAGATGTGCAGAGGGTTGGCAGCTACTTGGTTTTTAAAAAGACTCTGTTAGGAAATCCCCTCACTAGTGAGATAATTGAAATTTGAGTTTGTTTTCAGCTTCAGTTTTATTTGATCCAATTAAAAATACATAAGCAGGCACTTATATTTGTGTACATAAAGTATTCCTAGTACCAGTTATGACTGATATGACTGTGGTTTCGGTAGTGTGGGATCTAATAAGGCAATATAATTCAATTTTCAACTTGTAGGCCCGTGTTCTCCAAATTAGGATTTATGGACCATTAGTAATCTGGCCGAGGTTTCCACTGAATCCTTGGCATCTCCAGGCATCCCTGGAACTGTTGTATGTACCTTCTTCCCCACCCTGTCAGAACTGCTTATTTCTGCTGTAACAGATCCATGAACAGAGAAGATACACATTTAAAAATTTTTGTAATTTTCAGAGTGTGTGCAATACTGCCCGAGATTCAGTTATTGTTTCTCAGATGGCGTATTGGAATACAATCCCATTAGGCCCCAAATTTCGGCATACTTTATGGGGCATGCTTGTGGTACTTAGAAAAGTCCTGGTAGGGACCACAGTTCTATGCTCTCAAGGCTGATTGTGAACTGTCTTTCTTACTGGAGATCTGTAGTTATTGACTGTGCATGGCATGGTAGTTGGTTGATAAGCTGAATTGGTAGATCAAGTTGACAACCTCCGGGAGATAGTTTTTGTGAACTTTGTGGCTCTAGGACAGTACAAAGAAGGTTTGAGATCTATGTATGAAAAATGATTAGGCATGAATATTCAAGTAACATGGTTTATGCCAACCGGAACAGGTGGTTTCATATAAGCAATGCGTGACTGTAACCCAAGGCCTGGGAAAATGGGGAGTGGTAAAATGATTAATTTTGGACTTCTTTTTGTCCCAGGGCAGATCTCCTTGATGAATTATGAAGGATTATTAAAACCTTTTTCTTCATTAATGGACTATTAAGAGTTAACCTTTACAATTTTTTTTTTTCCTTTTTGCTAACTTTGGAATCTCCTTTATAGTAACTAGAATATGATACTGTTCTTGCTGTAGTCTGGTCATGGGCAAAATAAATCTCAGTCTCTTGTGAAGTTAGTTGTGTCTCATCGTGGTATCAGTCTGCCTGGAGTCACATCTTTTATCCTGCAGTTCTTTCTTGCCTTTTTATAGTTAGTTTTTCTGTTATTAACAGTATGCATGGTTTTTCAGTGTGATCACTTATACCACAACTTTTTAATATTCTCTATTTTTATGATTATTGTTATAATTTATTGATATAGTTGGAAGTTCTCTGAACTCATCAGTGTGTTACTTTTTGCCAACCACACAAGAAGTTGAAAGACCAGTTTGGAGTGAAATGGGAGAGCCATAAGTAACACTACTGTATTTCTGGAAGATCCTTTAGCAGTTAGTTTTTTATATTTATGGATTTACTTTTCTTATAACTATTTCAAATACCAAAGATCTCAAGCAGAATCCTGTCTCTTTAGAAACCAGATCTCATTTGTGATTTTTGCCATTATGTTACAGAAAACTTGTCAGAAACAATAGACGCTTGGACCACTGTGTCTTAGAGATCTCTTTGAGTTATAGAAGTTTCAAACAAGTGTTTCGGTTTTCTTGGAAACATGGCTTTGCCCCAAGCAGAGGTTGTGGTTATGTCTTCTTGTGTTAAACCATGAGGAAAAAGGGTTCCTCACTCTCAGGCTTGATTCTCACTGTAGGGGCCTATGTTTTTCAGCTTTCATGGAAAGACTTTGTATTGGTAATGGCTGAATGGAGTTGTACTGGTAATGGCTGGACCCTTTTGAACAGGTTAGAGGGTTCGAGGATTCTACCTGAAAAAGATTTTTGGTATTTGACAATGACAATATCTAAGTCAACCGAGGAGACTGTGTTTTCACTCCCTTTTATCCCCCCCAGGATAACAAGGTTAGAAATAGTTTTATTTATTTAAAGATTTTATTTTATTTTTAAGATTTTTTTTTAATGTTTATTTTTGAGAGAGAGAGAGCATAAGTGGAGGAGGGGCAGAGAGAGAGAGGGAGACAGAATCTGAAGCAGGCTTTGTGCTATTGGCATAAAGCCCTACTTGGGGCTCAAACCCACCAACTGTGAGATCATGACCTGAGCTGAAGTTGGACACTCAACTGACTGTGCCACCTAGGCATCCCTAAAGATTTGATTTGATTTAAAAAATGTTTTTAATGTTTATTTTTGAGAGAGACAGAGAACGGGGGAGGGACAGAGAGAGAGGGAGACACAGAATCTGCAACAAGCTCCAGGCTCTGAGCTGTCAGCAGAGAGCCCGATGCAGGGCTCGAACTCACAAACCACAAGATTATGACCTGAAGCTGAAGTCGGATGCTTAACCAACCGAGCCACCCAGGTGCCCCAAGATTTTATTTTTTTAAAGTAATCTACATACCCAGAGTGGGGTTTGAACTCACAACCCTGAGATGAAGAGTTGCATGCCCTTCCAATGGAGCCAACCAAGCACCCTGGAAATAGCTTTATTTTTAATAAATATTTAGTGTTTCACTTTATACTTCCATTCCTCATACAAAGCTTTAGTTTAATTCAGATGAAAAGCTGCAGTGAATTCCATGGAATTGCCTGCATTCCCCTGTACCAAGTTATTACATTGAAAACTCTTTGAAATAGATAAAATAATAGGTAGGGCTTAGCTATCTGTTTCCTAGAGAACAGGTTTGGTGTTTTGTGTTATGTTTTTTTGTTTTTTTTTTTTCTTTTTCCCCAATAGAACGTGACATACTTGTGAAGCGTGCAGGAAGCACTAACGTTTGAATACCTGGTGTGTGTTCAGCACTTAGCCAGGCACTGGGGCTGCAGAGATGAAAAAATGTCTCCATTTTCACGGCCATTCCATGAGGATGGACGGAAGCTCAGAAAGATGAAGTAACTTATGAAGCTAGTATATAAAGGCAATAAAACTAGTAAATGTTGGAGCCAGAATTTGAACCCAGATCATCTGGACTCAAAGCACATATTCTTTTCACCAACCAGCCTCTAAAGATTTCTTTAAAAGCTGGAATGTGCTGTCATGTTTTAGTGGTATGGGGCTAAGTCAACTAACAAGTTGTTCTATGCACTCACTCATTTTTACTACTTCATTTCAAGAATGTGTCACTGAAAAAGCAAATTAGAATACAGTAAGGTACCCTTTACCGTCCTTGTCTCCAAAGTGTAGGAGAGGTCCTTGTAGGGCACTTAAGAGTTCACCCTAGCCTGGTACTAATAACCATGAAGTGCAGAGGGAGAATGCAGTCACTTTTTCCTTGCCAAAATGTTCTTTTCTTTAGTTCATTTTGTGGAGGCGTTGATACCCTCTTGAGAAATTCTGTTACTTCCATAAAAGTCCTGAAGGTAGTAAAATGGAGTTATTTTAAAATATCCATCCCTGTTCCCATTTCTGAACTGAATTATTTGCATAAAATCCAGAGAAAAGCATTTCTTTTTGCTTGTAGTACCCCTATTAGTTGGTTTTTATAGTTTGTAATAGTGATTCTTTACATACTCATGTACTTACTTTTTATGTCGTTTGCTGTCGAGACTTTTAGAATCTTTGGTAATGTATATGACATAAATAGTTCCTGTTTTGAGGAATCATTTTTTTCAGTTGATGTACCTTTTCTTTCTATAGTCATAACGAAGGACTTAAATTTTTAGCAAGGAAAAAACCATGATATTTCAATAGATTGCCATGATGCTTTTATCCGCTAGTTATTTCAGAACTTAACCTACTAAGATAGTATATGAAAATTTCAGGAAAATTAGGAAGTAGAATTTTAAGATAACTTCAGGACATGAATTGAAACAAGTTGGATTCGAATTTTCTAAATAAGTAAAGGGAGATTTCTCTTTTTCTACTCCTTTGTTAATTAAAGATTTTTGTAGGGAGTATTCACTGATCTTTTTTATGGATTAAATATATTATTTTATCAGTAAATTTTAAATATATTTAAAAATTTGTTCTACATTATGTGACCAAAGTATTTTATTTTTGGAATCTTTCTCTCTCTATATATATATTTTAAGATTTTTCTTTATTTTGAGAGAGAGAGAGAGAGAGTGAGGAAGGAAGGGGCAGAGAGAGAATTCCAAGCAGCCTCCATGCTGCCAGTGCAGAGCCGGATGTGGGGCTCGAACTTACGAGCCATGAGGTCATGACCTGAGCTGAAACCAAGAGTCGGACACTTAACCGACTGAGCCACCCAGGTGCTCAGAAATCTCTATATTTTTTAATTGTAAGATTGTTTTTACATAAAAGGTCAGGCTTCAGGTTAAAAGAAGGTCTAATTACTGTGGTAACCTTGGTCTTTAGTTCCTACCTGTTTAGGTTGAGGCTTTTTATCCTGGGATTCATGGACCCCTAGAGACTCTTTGGTCTGTGAACTCTCCAAAATAGTATGCAAAATTTTGTTTGTGTGTGCACTTTTATGGGCAGTGAATCCATTCCTTTCATAATTCTTGAAGGCATCTGTGACTCCCACCTTCCCTTCCTGTACCCCCATGTTTTCCCATCCCCCCTTTTCCCCTCTGTCTCTTCCTATCCACATGCAAAAACAATATTAAGGATCATTGATTTAGGTCATTTCAAAACTAGTTGTTTTGTATGAGCAAAATCTTTTCCAGGAGGCTGACTTTGTTGGGCTTTTTTTGCCCTTCAGGAGGTATTGCGATTTCAGTCTGAATTAGTTGGCTTGGGCTTGGTGAAGTACTTCTGAATCACTCCGGGCAGCATCCAGGCAAAGGTTATCCCTGGAATTCTTCCCTGCCTTATTTTTATACTTGGGAAGCTGTTCCACACCCTTTCCCCTGCAGCCTGATAAAAGAGTAAAGGTTCAAGCAGGAGGTGTGAGGGCAATTGCAAAACAGTCTTAGAGGGTCCTTGGCCTCTCTGCTGCAGCCATGTGCCTCTTCAGATGGGACTGGAGGGGTGGCCATGGCAAAAGCTCCTGACATTTTCTTGCTTTGAATACTACTTACTCATTCAGTTACTGCTTCATTCAATATGTTAGGAGGAAAAAGGGGTTAAGAGGAACAATTAAAAAATAACCCCTCCGTTTTCATATTCCCCAGACTTTGTATGTGATACCTTGCAACTTTTCTGTCAATGTTGTTAATTTCAAGTGGAATTTTTCTTAATTTCTGGTTGAACATGTGAGCTTATTTTGCAGATAACATGCATATATGTTGAGTTCTGTTAAACCAGATGTTACTATAGGCAAGAGGATGAAATGTTAAAATTCTCAGAGCCTTATTTTATAATTTGCTTAAGAAAAAATGAAGCAAATTGGTAAAACAATATTTAGAGCGACAACAAAATTCTAAAAGTAGTCTCTAGGAAATGGCCAAACTTGAGAAATTCTGGAAGTTTTCTTAGAGAAGTTCATTTGTTGGGCCAGACCAGAAGTTGACTAGAAGAAAAATCCATTTCTTTGGTTTGATATATATATTGAGGAAAACACCTTAAGCTTGAGGCAGTTCCGTGAAGGGCATTGACTCCTGTGAGGGGATTCTGTTTGATTTGTTCCTTCTCTAAGTGTACATGAGTAAAGAAGTTGGCTTGGACTATTTACTTTGGGTTCAAGGAAACCATCAGTATTCTAAGAAATTCTTTGAAGGGTGCCTGGGTGGCTCATTTGCTTAAGCGTTCGACTCTTGATTTTGGCTCAGGTCATGACCTCAGCGTTTGTGGGTTTGAGCCCCACATAAGGCTCTGCGCTGACAGTGCAGAGTCTGCTTGGGATTCTCTCTCTCTCCCTCTGCCCTTCCCCCTCTCAAAATAAATAAACTTAAAAAAAATTCTTTGAAAGGTTATGTCCAGTAAGCTAGGTCCAAATCATAGATTTTATTTACTGAAAGAAATTTAAAATAATTTAACACAAAGACTTTATTAATGTTCATTTGTATATTTCGGCCTAAAGGACTCTTTTAAAGGTAGCAGTCTAAATTCAACTGTAGGTTAGCCTGAAGAAGTCAAGGCATCATCCTTATTGACCATGTGGCAGAATCAGATCACATTATAAACAGTAACACCATCAGATTGCTTTTTTTTTTAAAGTTTATTTATTTTGTGGGGCGCCTGGGTGGCTCGGTCAGTTAAGCGTCCGACTTCGGCTCAGGTCATGATCTCACAGTCTGTGGGTTCGAGCCCCGCGTTGGGCTCTGTGCCGACAGCTCAGAGCCTGGAGCCTGCTTCAGATCCTGTGTCTCCCTCTCTCTGTGACCCTCCCCATTCATGCTCTGTCTCTCTCTGTCTCAAAAATAAATAAACGTTAAAAAAAAAAAAATTAAAAAAAAATAAAGTTTATTTATTTTGCAAGAGAGAAAAATAGAGTATGTGAGTGGGGGAGGGGCAGAGAGGGAGGGAGAGAGAATCCTGAGCAGGCTCAGAGCTGTCAGTGAAGAACCTGTTGTGGGTCTTTGACCCATGAACCCTGAGATCATGACCTAAGCTGAAATCAAGAGTTGTACCCTTTTTTTTTTTTTTAATTTTTTTTTTTTTCCAACGTTTTTTATTTATTTTTGGGACAGAGAGAGACAGAGCGTGAACGGGGGAGGGGCAAAGAGAGAGGGAGACACAGAATCGGAAACAGGCTCCAGGCTCCGAGCCATCAGCCCAGAGTCTGACGCGGGGCTCGAACTCACGGACCGCGAGATTGTGACCTGGCTGAAGTCGGACACTTAACCGACTGCGCCACCCAGGCGCCCCAAGAGTTGTACCCTTAACCTACTGAGCCACACAGGTGCCCCAGATTGCTTCTCTTAGTTAGCCCTTTATAGCATTGTTTTTAAGGGACTCGATATTCTGCTTAATAGAATTAGCATTTTTACCTTGAGTTGTAAAACTATGGTGAGGAAATAATAGAGGATATGAAAGAGATCATTAATGACCAGCTCCCAAAAGATAATTGTAAAAATGTGAAATAAGTTCTTTTAGATCAGAGCTAGATCTAGATCTAGATCAGTGTTAGTCCACAGATCTGTGCAGGTCTATGGGTTGTTTGTTACCTGACTGCAACCAAGTTAAGTACAGAACTTGAAGCATTTAGATGTTTTTACAGCATTTTTTAGAAAAATGATTTGTCTGTTGAGTCTGATAATAAAAAAATGTAAGTTTATAGTAGTCTTTGTTTAAAAAAATTTTTTTCCTGATAATTCATTTTTCTGGTGTTTTATAAAAGAATTAAGTCTATGATAAATTGGGAAAAAACAAAAAGTTCTTAACCATAGGGAGCAGTACTCAAGGTGATAGGTAACATGACCATTCTCTTGCAGCTTGTTTAGAAATGGCCCACATTTTGGGGCCACTTACCAGACTGACTGAAATAAACTACCTGGGGTAGGGACCAAGTAATCTTTGTTTTAACGAGCTGTACTAATGATTTTGGGGCACATTTAAATCTAAGAAACTTCGTTGTAAAGTTAAAAAAAAGAAACTTTGTGCTAAATCAGCACTGTCCAGTATAAGTTTGTGCTATGATGAAAAATGTCTTATATATGTGAGACCCACTCTTCACGTGGCTTTTGAGCCCTTAAAAGGTGGCTAGTATGACTGAGGCATAGAATTTTACATTTTATTTAATATTAGTTAATTTAAATAGCCACATACGGCTAGTGGCACTGGCATTTGACAGCACAGGTTTAGATCCTTTAGAGTCCCCCAGTCTGGGGGGGGGGGGGGCAGAAGTGGATTTTTTCCATTCCTTTAGAAATTAGAATATAGGACAAGACTATCCTTTAGACTTCAAATGAGACTAAGCCAATCATATAATAAAAGTTGGCACTGTTTGCCCATTTATATTTACCTCTTTTTATCTAAAAGTTGACTTGATGTTAAGAAAATAGTAGGGTCAGAAAATAAATTTAGATCCGTGTCACAAAGGTTTTGAAAACAGCAGGGTAGCTGTTTTAGTGAGGCCTTGTGATCCTTCATGGCTGTGACTAACATGCATAATGTCTTGCAATATGACTTCTTAGGCTTTTTTCTTTCATATAAAGATTTAAGCTTTTAAGTGCAACATTGTATTTTTCTAGTTCTCATTATAAAGCACCAGTTATGGAGAGTTCTCCTTACGTTAGACTAGTTAATGGAGATTTTTTTTCATATGGAGAGTATTTTTGGTTACTTAGAGGATAGTTTTTCATTTTATAAAGGTAATCTTTGTTTTTAATAATATCCACCAAGGATCCTTTGAAAGGTTGAACCTTATACTCTGTCCCCTTCCAATACATTTAAAAATTGATTGGTAAAACATTTCCTTTACTCATACAGAGTTGTATATGCTTCTCTGCCTCTTTCTCCATCTACTTGTACTTCATATTTAAACTCCTAAAAGTCAAGGATAGCATTGACTCTAATATATTGATCAGTATCCGTTGCAGTATTGGAGATTGTTTTCTGATTGACAAGTGGAAGGAAACGTAGCTGTAAAAGTAAATGAAGATGCACATGTAGAATCATAGCTTTTTGAAATGCTGTCCACACACAGTGAGTCTTTTCTAATAGGACCATAATTTTATTAAATATATTTGCCAGGTTTTAGGTTTTCAGGCAGGAGATTGTTAGTCATATAGGCAATGACTTTTGAAGCATAAAAGACAGTAAAGGGTATTCCATGTTGTTTATACACTCAGAGTGTTGATACACTTAGAGTGGGTGGGTTCCTTAAAGATCGTGGATAGGGCTGCAGGAATCACAAAATTGTCAATGCAACAGTGTCAGTTACTTTGTTTATGGCATGAATTAATGTTGTGTTATCTTCCATTGGTGTTCATTAAAAGGCACCATTTCCCATTTTGTTGTAGGGATGGTCTTATATTCTCAGCGAGTGAAGATGTCCTGGTAGGTTGTCTCGGCAGGGGCTTCTGTGTAGCTGAAAATGACACGAGTATCGCTGATTGGTGTGGCTCAACATTTTATAACATGGTGCTTTGGGCACTTTTGTCTGACTTTCTCCAAAGAGTTTCAAGTTCTTAATCTCTAGGTATATATTTGGACTGCTGCTTTGGAATTGAAAAATCCAGTCTGTTGGTACTGAGATCTGATAGTTGACAGATCTTAAGTTTAAAATGTTCGCAGGTTCTTTGCTTCCAGTTTGTTTCCATCACTGTCACTGGTTCCTAGAGCTGTGACTGGAATGTGGTATGACATGTTACTAAAAGACTGATTTCATAAGCCATGGACAAATACCAGTCTCCTTATTTACACATACTAGTCGTACTCTGCCCACCCTTTTCCACTCTAGCGCAGCACTTCATGCTAGTAGGGCTCTCCCTGGGTGCTCTGACTTGCCCCTGTGCTCACTCTTGAACTAAGCTTTGTTGCTACCATCAGAGCTGTGCTTGTGGAGTTATTTCTAGTTTAAGCTTTATGCATTATCAGGTCTTACATAATTCAGCATCTCAACTAGATTCCTCTAAACCAAAGCCTCTTTCTGGCTTCTCAGGATTGCGGGAGAGTAGTTTTGGAAGGGAGTTTAGAGGCCATCTAGTTCAATTTCATCATCTTATGGATGACAGAATGGACTTCTAGTCATATAAGTATTTTGTGGGGCCATAGAGCTGGTCTACGGCCAAGTCAGGCTTAGAATTCAATTCTCATTTTACTAAATAGGACTCTTTCCCTGACTCTGATGGTGAAGGTCCTGAAACCCCCTGTGGGAGAATTACCTTAAGAACTTATGGGGATAATATGGGGAAGTTGGGTTCTGAGATTAGAAGTGAATTTGTGAAAGGCTGAATAATTTTTTTTAATGTTCTCAAATAAAACAAAGATATCAATGAAACTTTACATGTCTTAAATGAGTAGGAATGAGTGGTACTATTTTGGTAACTCTTGTTTACTATGTCTTATTTACTAGAAACATTTTGGCATGTCCTTTCCTTTTATATCATGGTAAAAAGCTTGTGGTACTATTTTGGTAACTCTTGTTTACTACTTTTTATTTACTAGAAACTTTTTGGCATATCCCTCCATGATATCATTGTGAAATCCTTTGTAAATTTACCTTTGCTTTATTGCAAATAATGTGAATGATCGTTTTTTCCCCCACATCTGCATACGCATTCAGCTTTTTAATTTAGGATTATTACAATAGGTTTTTCCCAGACCCCTTGATTATTGTGATAATCATAGCAGCTGCCAATCACTGAACGCTTACTGTATGCCAGGTATGGTGCTAGGCTCTTGTGTGGTGTGGTTCTTAGGGCTGTTCACTGATACCCTATTTTTGTTTTTCTTTTGGGTACCTGGTAGAATAGTACTTCTCCATCACCTTGAAGTTGAACATGGCTCTTTGACTTGCTTTGGATATTGAAAGTTGAGTACAAGTGATGTGAGACACTTCTAGGCAAATACCTCTTTTTTTCTGAAAGAAATCTTCAGTGGTTAAGGAGTGTAAACAATAAGCCTATGCTTTAAACCACTGAGTTATTTATTTATTAAAAAAATTTTTTTTAACATTTATTTATTTTTGAGAGACAGAGACAGAGCGTGAGCGGGGGAGGGGAGGGAGAAGGAAACAGAATCTGAAGCAGGCTCCAGGCTTTGAGCTGTCAGCACAGAGCCTGATATGGGGCTTGAACCCACGGACTGTGAGATCATGACCTGAGCTGAAGTCGGACGCTTAACCAACTGAGCCACCCAGACGCCCCTAAACCACTGAATTTTTTTAAATTTTCTTTTTTGTTTTTTAAAATTTACATCCGAATTAGTTAGCATATAGTGCAAAAATGATTTCAGAAGTAGATTCCTTAGTGCCCCTTACCCATTTAGCCCATCCCCCCTTCCACAGCCCCTCCAGTAACCCTCAGTTTGTTCTCCATATTTATTAGTCTCTTCTTTTTTTTTTTAATTTTTTTTTTAACGTTTATTTATTTTTGAGACAGAGAGAGACAGAGCGTGAATGGGGGAGGGGCAGAGAGAGAGGGAGACACAGAATCGGAAGCAGGCTCCAGGCTCTGAGCCGTCAGCCCAGAGCCCGACGCGGGGCTCGAAATCATGGACCGCGAGATTGTGACCTGAGCCGAAGTCGGACGCTTAACCGACTGAGCCACTCAGGCGCCCCTATGAGTCTCTTCTGTTTTGTCCCCCTCCCTGTTTTTATATTATTTTTGTTTCCCTTCCCTTATGTTCATCTGTTTTGTCTCTTAAAGTCCTCATATGCATGAAGTCGTATGGTATTTGTCTTTCTCTGACTAATTTCACTCAGCATAATACCCTCCAGTTCCATCCATGTAGTTGCAAATGGCAAGATTTCATTCTTTTTGATTGCCAAGTAACACTCCATTGTATATATATACCACATCTTCTTTATCCAATCATCCATCGATGGACATTTAGGCTCTTTCCATACTTTGGCTGTTGTTGATAGTGCTGCTATATACATGGGGGTGCGTGTGTCCCTTTGAAACAGTACACACACCTGTATCCCTTGGATAAATACCTAGTAGTGCAATTGCTGGGTCATAGGGTAGTTCTATTTTAAGTCTTTTTGAGGAACCTCCATTCTGTTTTCCATAGTGGCTGCACCAGCTTGCATTCCCATAAGCCACTGAAGTTTTTAAATGGAGTTTTAATTGCAGCATAAATCAAGCTCATCCTGAATAATGTAAATATACACGTATTACCATCATCGATCTTCATGGCTGAGTACTGATATTGGCCCATTTTACAGTTGAGGAAATGGAGACAAAGGAATTCAGTTTACCTGTGTGGCAGAACTAGTGGCCCAGGCACTTTGAGCCCTTCATTCTTAAGCACTGTTGTTTGCTGCCGTTGATTATGCTATACCAACTCAGTACCCACTATTGTGTATAGAATATGGGTTCTGCCCATGATAATGTCCTGCCAGAGCTTATGTTTACTTCTCTGTTCCATCCCTTCTTACAGATACTCCTGAAGTTCCAGGTCCAAGGGTCTCTTACCAGGATTTACTTTTCTCAGTATTGCACTACAGAAACCTCCATTCCTTTTCTGTTGTCTGTTATCTACTTTTACTGCCTTCTGGGATTCCATCTTTTGTGTGTTTGAATCCTTGCTCTGCCACTCACTGGCTGTGTGAACCTCCCTGTTCCTCAGTTTCCACATGTGTACAATACATATCTCATTTCGTTGTTTTGAGGATTGAGTTCGTTTACGTAAAGCCTTGGAACAATGCCTGGCACATGTAAGCATAAGTGTTGGATATTATAGTTTCAAAGGATCAGGTATCACAGGGCCCAGATGAATGGAGATAAGACATTACTGATCTTAATCTTTCTCATATTTAGATATTAAAGGCTTTATGCGACATTTAATTTAATTTTTCCTTTTATTTAACAGGAATTGCTGAACAGCTCTACATGGCACTATGCTCTGGGGGGTGGGGTGGGGAATGACCTAGAGCTTACCCTCAAAGAATTTATAGTATAAAGGGGAGCCAAGATATACATAAATACCTGTATGCTGATACTTGTGCTACTGCAAGGTAGCCCATAAAAAGTATCCTTTGGGAGTTCAGAAAAGGGGGAAGTGAGGAATCAGAGAAGACTTTGAGTCGGAGCTTTTATTAGTGTTAGAAGGATACACGGGATTTGGAAGTGGAGACTGGAAGAAATCGCCAGGTGAAAGGAAGCATTAGATCAGAGGCCTGTAATAAACATGTTCATTCAATCAGCAGATATATAGTGAGCATTTACTATGTGCTAGGCATTGATATAAGCCCTGGGGATGCCGCAGTAAACAGAAGGAAGTTCTTGTTCTTGTGGAGCTTGTATTATAGTGAGTGTTTGAATATACAGAACCCTAACGTATCAAGTGGTGGTAAGGACTAGGAAGAGGATTAACGAGACAGATTTCTATAACTAAGAAAAAACATGATTCATTTCTAATATTTTTCTTCGGGTATCTTTTGAGGAAACCCGAAGCTGAGCTAAATGGCTTTTTCATGTGCACCAGGCCATATCTGTGCCGTTTTCCATGCTCATAATTCTCTGCTCTTTGCTCTCAGCCTGTCTAGATAATTTCCTTTCTTTGAAACTTGAGCTCGGGACCCGGAATCTTCATGGGGCCATCCCCCTTGTAAGTGCCAGGAGCACCCTCTTTCCCGTCTGCACTTCTGGAGTCAGGTTTGGCCCATGTAACTAATTTGGCATTTCATATTGAACTGCCTTTGTCTTTTCTCAAATTGTTCATTGTTTATCCCACAAGTATGTGATACCCATTCATTTGGTAAACAGTTATTGGACTTGCATTGTGTTTCAGCCATGTCTGGGCACTAGGAACTTGAAGATAAATGCACATGGTCTGTGCCCTTGAGGAATGCACAGTCTGTTAGAAGGGAAAGAAATGTAAACTGCTACTACGAACATCATGATAAATGTCAAATTAGACAATTGGATAAATGTCCAAAGTTTTGTTGGAAGCAAGAAGAGGAGGCAGCCATCTACTCAGGGAAGTTGTTTAAGAGTTTGGAAAGGAGGAAACTTTAAAATTGGTTCTTGAAAGTTGATTTGGATCGCAGAGACTGGAATTGGTGTCTGTGAGTTTGGAAAGCCTTTTATGCATGGACAGTATCCTGTGAGGGGGTGGTGCGGAGTGGGAAGTTCAGTGTAGCTGTTGGAGTAGTGGAGACCTGTGGATTTGTGGTGGGCATGAGGCCTGGAGAAGTAGGTTTGGAGATATAGAAAGGCTTTGAAAATGGGGCACCTGGGTGACTCAGTCGGTTGAGCGTCCAACTTCGGCTCAGGTCATGATCTCGCAGTTGACAAGTTCGAGCCCCGTGTCAGGCTCTGTGCTGATAGCTCGGAGCCTGGAGCCTGCTTTGGATTCTATGCCTCCCTCTCTCTCTGCTCCTCTGCCGCTCATGCTCTGTCTCTCTCTGTCTCAAAAATAAATATAACCATTAAAAAAAAAAGAATGAAAAAAAAGAAAGGCTTTGAAAATGATGGTAAGGAGTTGAGATTTGTGTGGACAGTGAGGAATCATCAGGTTTTATTGCCGGGGAGTAGATTATATTCTGTACTTGGGCAGTAGAGATCAAGTGGTGCTCAAATTTTGCTGCATGTTACCTGGAGAGCTCTAGAAAATACCAATGCCTAGGCCACACACAATAAAACCCGATTGTCTAGATCCTCGAGGGACCCAGGTGTTGGATTTTTGATAACTTCCCAGGTGATTGCAGTGTGCCACCCAAGTTTGAGAACCTGTGGTTTGAAAGGCCTGATGGCAGTTTAATAAATGAGGAGGCTGTCTGGAAGAGAAGTCTTTGAGGCATTGGGAACGGGGACAAGGGAAGACTGAGCCAACCATTATTTTTCTTCAGTTTCTCTGTTTTCAACAAAATGGTGGCCCCCAGGGGAGCAAAGTCCAGTCTTTGTATGTACTTTGAACTTTTCAGAGATTTGTACATAGTAGATTCTTAATAAACATTTGCCTTGATTAGTTTTCTTTTGTTCAGGTACTCATAGTTGAGTATTCAGGGCATTTTATTTCTTTTGCTTCTTTCCTTTTTGTTATTAAATAGAAATTCCTTTAGGGATGTGAGTGAATGGAAATGAAACCTTTTGGTCTGTTCTACTTCCTCATAGTTCTGATTAAAGATTTAGGAAGTTAAAATTCAGTGATTAAAACAATTAGTCTGCATATGGATTTGGTTTATCCATACTCTCTTTCCTTATTAGTGTGAATAAGTAAGTTTGCCTTTAGGTAATCTCTACATCCAATGTTGGGCTTAAACTCACAACCCTGAGTTCAAGAGTTGCCCCCTCTGCCGACTGAGCCAGCCAGGCACCCCAGTATTCTTAAAGTATTGTTAAGGTTTATCTTCTACAACAACATGTGGAAAGTGAACCTTAACACTAGATTCTGTTAATCTGTGTAACTCAGGAACTTAGCCATGTGGTATAGAGTATATTTGAAATAATTTTTCTTTGCCAAATACACTTATTTCTGAGTGGGGATAATATTTTAAAAAATGCTGTGAATCATTTTTTAAAAATGGTTTCTTTGGGAGAGAGAGCAAATGAGCATGAGTGGGGAAGGGACAGAGAGAGAGGGAGAGAGAATCCCAAGCAGGCTCCACGCTGTCAGTGCAGAGCCTGACATGGGGCATGATGTCATGTGAGATCATGACCTGAGCTGAAATCAAGAGTCCTACACTCACCCGACTGAGCCACTCAGGCGCCCCCACTGTGAATCATTTTTGTGTGAACTCTTCATTCTCTGTTCTAATAGAGGGGAGTCAGAACATACAGGAATTAAAAACTTTTATATAGTCGATGTCATTTATACCTCCCTCCTGACATTTGTGTCTTGAAAAACATCAAACCTATAGAAAGTTATGGGAATGTTACCATTAACACCCATCTCCCCTTTACCTAGATTCACCAATTACTGTTGCCAAATTTTCACTTGCTTGTTTGTGCGTGCTCTGTTTTTAGCCATATCCTTTGGGAGTTACTTGCAGACAGACATTATGACACTTCACTCTTAAATACTTTTGCATCTTTATTGTGAGAGAAAGGGTACATAATTATAATTACATCATTCAGGACACTTGACATATAACCAATATATAGTCTGTGTCTAAATCTTACCACTCACCTGTTCTCTAGCTTTTTTATTCCTGTTCTCCAATCCAGTTTGGGACTGTGCATTGTACTACGTTGTCATGTGTCCTTATATTTCAGTATTGATTAGTGTGATCCAGTAGTTGCAGAATTCAGGAATGGAAGTGAAAACCTCTGTAAGGGCAGTGAGGCCGAGCTTCTCGTCCTTCTCCCCAGCTGGCCGCCTTCATGCTCTCGCAGCCGGCTGGGAATTGGCCCTCGGAGACGGAAGGCAGAGTTCTGAAGTGGAACCCAGCAGCTAATGCAGACCTGACTGTGCACATCCTCCTGAGGCCAGGAGGGACTTTATCTTGAACAGAGGTAGTTTTCATTTTAGGATCAAAGCCATTCCGGTTGCCCAGGTGCTTAATTAAGAAAATGTAGTTTAAAAAAGAAAAAGAAAATGTGATAGCGTCAACGGGACTTTGAGAAAAGATTTTCATAGTTGACTGTAAATCATCTGAATGTTAAAAGTTAGTTGTCTTCTGCTCTTTCTTGAGGACCACTGATTATCATGACCTTGTCTTTCTATAATTCATGGGGTCTTCTTTTTCTTTCTTTCTTTTTTTTTTTAAACTAGTAGGCCCTCCCTGCCCCTGCCCCCTTTAAATATGCCAGTGGTTGTGTGTTTTTGCCTTTTCATTCCTTCTTAGGCAGACTTCTTTCCTGTTGCTTCAACTCTTTATAACCCTGGGATCTCTGTTTCCATCCTCACCATCCTCTGTGTTCCAGACCTTCCTTTCCAGCCACATCTCGGCAGCTGCAGCTGTGTGCTCCACACGCAAAGCTGAGCTCCGTGTCTGTTCGTGTAAGTCGGAGCGCTGGTTTGAATATTGGTTGGAGGATGAGAATGAGGTGGTATTTGATTAGGGAACTAGGAACATTAGGCTCCTGTCCCCTATCAGCCCTTACCCTCATCTCCCCTTCCCCCAATACCTCAAGGGAAACAGGTGAGCCAAAGGCAAGGCTTTGCTATCACCACCATTTCCTGCTCTGTGTGGAGTCTTGGAAGTTAGGCTTCTTGGAATGAATTCTTTTAACCCAGTGTTTCTCAACCTTTGTTTTTATTATCACTACCCTAAGAAGCCCTTTTAGACAATTTTTGTTTAGCATTATTACCCTCCTACCCATGAAATTTTAATACCACGAATATATAGTGTATATGTGTATATACTGTGTGCGTCTGTATCACACATGAACAATTTAAGATATTCTAACCCTCAAGAACCACTTTTTGTCCCTTTGGAGTGATACTGCTCAATTGAGAATGCTTGTTTTAACCTAGACTGGAGGCAGTCTAATGCCTAGAAACAAAGCAGCTGAAGAGTCCACTTGCTAACTTTCCTGTCTGCAGAGAATTTACTTTAGGCTTGCATCTGACCGCTGTAACTAGTTCTGTGATCTTGCTGTAGCCACAACTCACAGTAATAACAACTGTATATTGTGCCCGATGTACACACACATATGTAATTCAAAGGATTTAATACTCAGTATTTATTCTTACTACTCATGATGCACTGTATCTACTGTATTAAGAAAATAGTTTTATTAAGATAATTTTCTACTTTAAAGTCACCTGTTTTTATTTGGTAAAGTTTTTAATTTAAAAAGAAGTGCTGGGGGCACCTGGGTGGCAAAGTTGGTTAAGTGTGGACTCTTTTTTTTAAATTTTTTTTTTAACGTTTATTTATTTTTGATACAGAGAGAGACAGAGCATGAACGGGGGAGGGGCAGAGAGAGAGGGAGACATAGAATCTGAAGCAGGCTCTAGGCTCTGAGCCATCAGCCCAGAGCCCGATGTGGGGCTCGAACTCACGGACCGCGAGATCGGGACCCAGGTTGAAGTCGGACGCTTAACCGACTGAGCCACCCAGACGCCCCAAGTGTGGACTCTTGATGTCAGCTCAGGTCATGATCTCACAGTTGTGAGGTTGGGCCCTGTGTCAGACTCTGTGCTGAGCATGGAGCCTGCTTAAGATTCTCTCTCTTTCTGCCCCTCCCCCACTGTGTACTGCACTCTAGAAAGAGAGAGAGAGAGAGAGAGAGAAAGAAAGAAAGAAAAAGAAATGCTTGTTGTTACCCACTAAGCATGTTTATTTTATTTTTGAGAAAGTGAGAGAGAGAGAGAGAGAGAGAGGGGGAGGGAGGGGCAGAGAGAGGCAGAGACACAGAATCCCAAGCAGGCTCCAGGCTCTGAGCTGTCAGCCCAGAGCCCAATGCAAGACTCGAACTCATGGACTGCAGGATGGTGACCCGAGCCAAAGTCAGTTGCTTAACTGACTAAGTCACCCAGGCCCCCCTATGACACACTGACTTACAGAAGCATGACAGCCAGCAGGAAGAGCAGTGCCTAGGCATAGCGGGTCTAGAGACCACCAAACACCCTCCAGAGAGGCAAGAAGAAAGAGGTGGGCAGAGCCTGAGCTTCTGTACTCACTGTAGTCATTGGATTTTGTTTCAGTAAATGCCCTTGAACTTGATCACACCAGCAGTTTTACTCCTTGGTAGGGAATGAAGCCTGGGGAGCTCATGGCAGGGGAGGGCTGCAGTGAGGTTTTTAAGCCCACAAGTAAAACTGCTCTGGTGGCAGCCAAACAGCTTGCCTCCCAGGAAGGTGAAATGAGCGACTTCATTCTTTGATTTGTGGTGCCAGCATCCCCTTGCTCCCCTTGAAAGAAAGAAAGGAAGGAAGAGAGGTTGGGGTGGGGGGATGGAGGCTGGTGGAAGATTGATCTAACATTAGATAGTAGAACCTGAAATTCTTTTTTTTTTTAAATATTTTATTTATTATTATTATTTTTTTAGTGTTTATTTTTGAGAGAGAGAGTGTGTGGGCAGGAGAGAGGGACAGGGAGAGGGAGACACAGAATCTGAAGCAGGCTCCAGGCTCTGAGCCGTCAGCACAGAGTCTGTCGCAGCACTTGAACCGAAGAACCGCGAAGTCATGACTGAGCCAAAGTTGGACGCTCAACCGACTGGGCCACTTAGGTGCCCCAAGCCTGAAATTCTTGAGATCCTCAGTATTTAATGGGTTTATTCATAGGAATATTTGAGAGAGTGACTACAAGCTTCTGTGTATTTGATTAATTTGCTGTCATTAATCTCTTAAAAGAGTGTAGAGCACCGAGGAAATGAAATAGGAAACTACTTAGGTTTTATTAGAACGGAAGAGGAGAGGTGTAAAGAATGAGGTGTAGCTTGCTTTGTCGCAGTGTATTTATTCATGGTCAGAGGGAAGCCCTGCATATAGCTAGAGAGTATCAGCTGTGCAAACATGGACGCCAGTGGTAGAAAGGCCAAGAAAGGAGATTTTGCCCCTCTTTAATTTTGGTCCCAGCACCAGGCAGGGCAGGAATAAAGCTCAGGCCTCCCATCCCATAGCAACAGAATAATTAGAGCAAACTTTGATTGAGTGCTTACTATATGCTAGGTACTAAGCATTTTAGATTTATTCTCTCATTTAATGCTCTCCAACAGTGTGAAGTAATAGGTAACCTGTTACCCCCTCATTTTACTGATGAGGAAACTGAGGCACAGGGAGGTAAAGAAACTAGTTCAGGAGCACATGGTTACTTGTTCTTACATGTAATAGAAATGTGCAGGGCATTGGAGACCCTGCCCTGAAGTGAGTGAACCCACCGCTGCTGGGACCATGTCTTCTGTGCCATACCTCTTTTCAGGAGAATAGCCTACCTGGCACATCCTATGGTCTTCATTAAGTCATTTCGTCTTCAGGTTGCCACCTTGAAGTTCACTCTTAGAAGCTGTTGACCACAATACTAAAAATAACATTGTCCTAGAGAATATTTATAGTTTTTTTTCACTCCCTCTTAAGTACAGACTGTGCCTTATCTGGGAAATACCACTTATTTTAGGACTCTAGAGTTGGACATTTAAATGGTAGGGCTTGTCCAGTGGTAGTCCTATTTCAAGTCACTTCAGCAGACCCTTACATGCTTCCTATGTGCCCTGCTATGTACTTGGTGCTGGTGCTGGCGGTAATAAATGTGATCACAGTGTAGTAGGGGAGATAGATAAGCCCAGGATTTGAATTGCAGTGAAACTAAGTAAGTAGAACAGAAAAAGGAACATAGAGGATGGTAAGGAGGTTAGGAAGAATTTCCCAGAAGAGTTAACATCTGACTTGGGCTTCTTAATTTTTTATTTTGTTACAAAAAAGTTTTTTTAAGTTTATTTATTTTGAGAGAATGAGAGAGAGACAGCACAAGCAGGGGAGGGGCAGAGAGGAGGAGAGACAATCTCAAGCAGGCTCTGCACTGGCATCTCAGAGCCTTACGTGGGGCTCAAATTCGCAAACTGAGAGATCATGACCTGAGCCAGGATCAAGAGTCGGATGCTTAACCGACTGTGCTACCCAGGTGCTCGTCTAACTTGGGTTTTGAAAGGTAAATAGGAGTTTGCCAGGTAAGTAGACAATTGCAGAATAATGAAGTGAAAGTTGCTAGAGAGATGGACAGAAGGTCCCTTCTGATGTTATTGCCAATGTATCTAGATTCTTTTTTTCCTTATTCTTAAGAAGTTTTTATTTTTTTTTTATTTTAAAGAGAGAGAGAGAGCAAGGGTAGAGAAGGGGGGAGAGGGAAGAGGGAGAAAAAAGAGAATCCCAAGCAGGCTTCATGCTCAGTGCGAAGCCCAGTGCAGGGCTTCATCCCACTACCCTGGGATCATGACCTGCGCTGAAATAAGAGTCACACACTCAACCGATTGAGCCACCCAGGCGCCCCTTTCCAAATTTTTATTTAAATTCTAGTTAGTTAGCATATAGTGTAATATTGGTTTCAGGAGTAGAATTTAGTGATTCATCATGACAAGTGCCCTCCTTAATGCCTGTCACCTGTTTAGCCCATCCCTCACCAATTTCCCTTCATCAACCCTGTTTATTCTCTAGCGTTAAGAGTCTCTTATGGTTTGCCCCCCCCTCTTTTTTTTCCACTTCCCATATGTTCACCTGTTATGTTTCCTAAATTCCACATATGAGTGAAATCATAAAGTATTTGTCTTTCCCTGACTGACTTATTTTGCTTAGCATAATATACCCTAGCTCCCTCCATATCATTGCAAATGGCAAGATTTCATTCTTTTTGATGGCTGAGTAATATTCCATTTTATAAATTTATACCACATCTTTATCCATTCATCAGTCGATGGATGCTTGGGCTCTTTCCACGTTTAGCTGTTGTTGATAATGCTGCTATAAACACATCAGTGTGCATGTACCCCTTCGAATCTGTATTTTTGTATCCTCTGAATAAATACCTAGTCATGCAATTACTGGATCATAGGGTAATTCTATTCTTAACTTTTTGATGAACCTCCGTACTGTTTTACAGAGTGGCTGTACTAGTTTGCTTTCCCACCAGCAATGCCAAAGTTTTCTCTTCCTCTGCATCCTCACCAGTATCCGTCATTTCCTGTGTTGTTAATTTTAGCCATTCTGACAGGCGTGAGGTGATATCTCATCGTGGTTTTGATTTGTATTTCCCTGATGATGAGCTATGTTAAGCATCTTTTCATGTGCCTGTTAACTATCTGGATGTCTTCTTTGGAAGAATGTCTGTTCATGTCTTCTACCCATTTCTTAACTGGATTATTTGGGTGGGGGGGTTTGAGTTTGATAAGTTCTTAATAGATTTTGTATGCCAACCTGTTATCCGAAATGTCATTTGCAAATATCTTCTCCCATTCCATAGGCTGCCTTTAGTTTTGTTGATTGTTTCTTTCACTGTGCAAAAGCTTTTTATCTTTGATGAAGTCATAGTAGTTCATTTTTTGCTTTTCCCCTGTCTCCAGCGATGTGTCTGGTAAGAAGTTGCTGTGGCCAAGGTCAAAGAGGTTGCTGCCTGTGTTCTTCTCTAGGATTTTGATGGTTTCCTGTCTCACATTTAGGTCTTTCATCTATTTTGAATTTATTTCTGTGTATGGTATAAGAAAGTGGTCCAGTTTCATTCTTCTGCCTGTTGTTGTCCAGTTTTCCCAACACCATTTGCTGAAGAGACTGTCTTTTTTCTATTGGATATTCTTTCCTGCTTTGTCAATCATTAGTTGACCATGTGCCTAGATTCTTTTTTTTTTTTTTTTTTTTTTTTTTAGTGTTTGTATTTTATTTATTTTGAGAGAGAGTGTGTGTATACAAGTGGGGGAGAGGCAGAGAGAGGGATAATCTCATGGAGTCTCCACACCATCAGCACAGAGGCCTATGAGCGGCTCCGACTCACACACTGCGAGATCATGACCTGAGCCAAAATCAAGAGTCAGACGCTCAACCAGCTGAGCCAACCAGGGGCCCCAACTATGTGTCTAGATTCTTAATGCAGTAGAAAGAACTTCCAGTTGTAAAATTCCCTTTTTTCTCCTAGTAGTTTGAAATGCCACTGAGGTCCTAGGCGTCAGCAGTAGGGCTGTACATCTAGGGATTATGCTTTGGGCCAGTTGGAAGAGGGAAAGATGCTACCCATGCACCTGCAGGCACGCCGCACCTTTGGACAGAAGTGAATGTCCTGCTTGTGTGAGGGGATGATGGTGTTCCCTGTAGCCTAGCTCTAACCCAAGGCTTTGATTGCATTTGCTTGAGTAGATTTTTCTTTTCTTACGTGAAAATAGTTGGTTAATTACTGTCATTCAGAGGGTATTTAGTCATTCAGCCACAAATGTTTTTTGAGCACTTGAGTTTTTGGGGTGGAGGGTAGATGAGGACCATAAAATTTGGGTTTTTGAAGTATAACATGTATTCAGTAAAGTGTACTCAAGTATACTGCTTGCTGGATTTTTACATGTAAATATACCTGTGTAACCACAACTTTCAGATCGAGATGGAGATATTTCTAGCATCCCAGAAGCTTCCCTCACGCCCTTTTCTGATAATATTCATACCTGCCCCCCCGCAGTCCTCCCCAGCATTATTTTGACATCTAACGCCAAAAATTCATTTTGCCTTTTCTTGAACTTTAAGTGGAATCCTGGAGAATGTAGTGTTTTGTATCTGGCTTCTTTTATTCAACCTTATGATTGTGAGATTCATCCACCTTGTTGGGGACCATTGATTATTAACTGGTCACGTGACCCTGCTAGGAAGAGACCTAGAATAATCACATATGATTTACGCCATTGAGGACTGACATTCATTTATTCAGCATACGTTTACAAGTGCCATTATACCAGGTGCTTTGCACAGGCCTTGGGATCAAAGATAAATAACTTCTTGCTATCAGGGGGCTTTGAGTCTTGTGAAGGAGATGGACACTTAGCCACATAATTATGAGAGTGAAGAATTGGTCGCCTTTTAGGGGTGAAAATGGTTTTTGAAAGACTTTATAGAGGAGGTGAAATTTCTTCTGATAGTCTCAAAGGATTACTAGAAGTTTTCCAGGGGGTCAGAAGGTGATAGCACAGGTGTGGATGTGTGAAGCAGCATGGTGTCTTTGGAGACCTGCAGTAGTGATAATTTGATTTTAGATTGATCAAGAGGTGTAGGCATGCCAAAAATATCACTTTGGGAAGAAGTTTTGAGGAAACCTTTGTTTGACCTCTGTCTTAGGCTGGAGCCATGAGAGAAGACCACTGTAGGGAATGATCATCAATGTATCGTTGTGGAGAAGGCAGGGAATAGAAGTGAAATTTGGTGATTGCTGTAGCTAAGGAACAACTGGCAGTGCTTTACTGTTGATGTTGAAGAAGAGTTTTATGAGGTGAGGTGAAACTACAGAGATGCTTATTATGAACATGGTATTTTTTCAGTAATTGAGATGACTTGAGATGTCCCCTAAAGCCATCAAAAGTTCCCTGAGGGTGGATCCAGATGGAGCGTCTGTCCTTAGTCATGGGGTTTTGTAGCAAAATGTGTTCCAAATGTGTTCCCTGTTGTATCAGTTTGCTGGGGCTACTGTAACAAAATACTACAGGTGGGTGGGGTTCACAGAAATTAATTTTCTCACGATTCTGGAGACTAAATCCAAGAGCAAGGTGGCAGGTTTGGTTTCTTCTGAAGGCCCTCCTTGGCTTGCAGTCCTCCTTTTCACCATGTCCCCATGTGGGCTTTTCTCTGTGTTATCTGTGTCTTAATCTCTTTTTGAAAAGGACACCAGCCATATTAGATTCGGGGCCACTCCAGTGACCCCATTTTAACTTCATTACCTCTTTAAAGGCTCTGTCTTCAAATATAGTCACATTCTGAGGTACTGGGAGTTAGGGCTTCAGCATATGAATCTGGCTTGTGGAGGGAGTTACACAATTCATAACACCAGTGTTTGAGAACTCGCCATAATGTTGTTGGGCTATGTGAGGGTTGTCACCCGAGAAAAGCAGCTGGGGGAGATAGGGGGGTTGGACAAGGACAGCACCAAGAAAAGCAGGTTGTAGACCGGTCTGGTGTAACCCCCGTGAGGGCTGGGCTTGCTCTTCAGTGGCCATGTATTGAGTTCATAATGGTTCATCTGCACACAAGGATCCATGAGCCTTGGCTGCTGTGTCTAACACTGTCCACACTGGTATTTTATCAATTAATAAAGAGTGAAAATAAGGACTGGGAAGAACAGAACCTAAACTACGAACGCCAGGTGGATATCACAAAGAAGGTAGTTTCATAACTTTCATAACTCTTAATAACCTGTTCCTGTTCTGAACAAATCCTGTCCCTCTCATCTGCCATCTAACCCTTTTCTTCGATTGGGCTGGCGTTAAACAGCCTTGGCATTCTCCTTATCGCAACGCTTAAATACCAAAGAGCTGTCTCTAAATCAGATCATCTCAATCTCCCCCTCCTTGGGGGGGAAGGAAATTGTGGGAAGATTTGTTGAATTTTTTCTTGTGGTGGCCACTGAGAGGGTGGTGGATGGGTGAGGATTCTTCTTTCTGTTAATGAAGCCTCTTTTAAGAAAGTGCTTTTAGATAGTCACATCTTAAATTTGTTTCTTTAGAGACACAGAGAACTCTTATCAGGATGAATTTTGGAGGGACTGCTTTTGTTGTAATCTGCATTGGAATGCTGTGGTAGCAGATGAGGCTTGTTATAGGTACCTGGGAACTGGCAGTTTTTGGTTTTCAGGGTAATGATGTTTATCATAACGGTGTTATAATGGTCTGTATCCTAGAGTCGCTGTTACAAGACCCTTTTCCAGAGTTAGATCTTTAAAGCTTCTAGGCTATTACGAGAACTAACTCATGCAGAGTTGAATGAGATGTGTTAGCTCACGCCCACTCATATTAGACTTAGCCTGCTATGGAGCAGGGATCTTGGGAAGTCACAGCATGGCCAGTGTTTTCACGCCGCATCCCTGTTAATGCCAGTGCAGTTCTGTTGCCATGTTGTTCCATCCTTTATAGTGTGGTGGGCTGGTTGACCATGAATTCCATTTTGCGAGGATGGTCTGGGTCAGAAGTATGCATTTGAACAACAGTCAAGTGTAGTGTGCATTGTGGCTCTGATTTCTGTTTATATTAATCTATTTGTGTTGTCCTTGACTTGCTTGGCTGTTTACTGAGGAATGAGTTTCTTCTAACAGATATCACCGAGTCATTGTTAATTCACTTAGCAAGGAGTGAGTTCATTGTTTGAAATGGGTCATAGGTCAGAAGTGTACTCAGCATTTTACTTTCTTTTTGAAGAAACAATACTGTTTTTCTCAAAACTTTCTGTGTTTAGGCCAGTAAATGGTATTTCTTGTCCCCCCAGAAAATTAAATGTGTTAACTTTCCAATTTTTTCTGTTTTGTTTTCATTTCCTTTTCTGCCATTTCATTCTACTCTAGTCTTAGATTTGACCCTATTCACTCTTTTTTTTTCCTTTTTGTGGTTTGTGACATTTTTCTTTTTTACAAACTAGGTAGATAATACTATTCTAGAAAAGTGTTTTTTAACCATAAAGGTGATGACAGGACTCAAAAGCTGGAGGTACAGAAAACCTGTGACCACTGGATGGACAGACTGATTCGAAACTCTGTATCTTAGAGTAGCGTGCGTGTTTTAGGCATCTTCCATCTGTGGAAATCCTTGAACTGTTGCTGCCATATTTTCTAGACACGTGTCAACTACCTTTTTCTTGCTTTATTTCTTGCTTGCTTTTTTTCTTTTAGCATTTGTTTACTTTTGAGAGGGCAAGCAGGGAGGGGCAGAGAGAGAGAGACAGACACAGAGACAGAGAAATGCAGACTCCAGGCTGTCAGCACAGAGCTGGACGCAGGGCTCAAACTCATGAGCTGTGAGATGGTGACCTAAGCCAAAAAGTGGTACGCTTAACCAACTGAGCCACCCAGGTGCCCCTGACTTTCTTAAGAGGTTTTTTTTTTTTTTTTTTTTTTAACCCTTTTCAATTTATTTATTATTTTTTAATAATAAATTTTAGAAAACGTTTTTAACTTCTAAAAAATGTTTATTTTGAGAGAGTGCCCATGCTCATGAGTGGGGGACAGGCAGAGAGAGAAGGAGAGAAAGAAGCTTAAGCATGGTCCATGCCCAGTGAGTAGCCCAACAAGGGGTTCCATCTCACAGCCATGAAGCCATGCCCTGAGCCAAAATCAAGAGTCAGACGCTTAACTGACTGAGCCGCTCAGGTGCCCCTTTTAACCCCTTTTTAAGTAGAAATGTTTCAACAAAACAATTCAGATGGTATCTGACCTCTGAAAGGGGACAAGGGAGAGATGGCATCCATAGGTTACATTGCATTGGGGAATGGGAGTTCCCAATGTATTTTCTTAATTCTTGTGTTTTAGTTAGATCCTTTTAATTCTAAGATACAGATTTAGGCCAAGTTGGTTTAGAAGAGAGTGGTGTGAATGGTATACTAGATTGAGTCATTGGCCCCTCTTATTCACTTCTTTGCAGTAGTATTTTACATTCATACTCTTGGCATAACTTGATGGGTGGAATTCTATCCCTATCCCTTCATTTTAGGCTTGGCTATATGACTTGCTTTGGCCCAATGGCATGTTAGTAGACACGAAAGCACAAGTTTGCAGCATGCTTGTGCTGATGGACTTGTCCTCTCATGCCTTTGTGATCGCCAAGAGAAGGGCCCTGGGTAGCTGCAGCCTGTTAGGCATGGACCTCAGAGTGAGAGAGTAGAGGGCCACCCCAGCAGACCCGTAGTTTAAAGCAGAGTCAACCCAACTCAGATGCCTGAGGGAAAGTTAAATGCTTATTGTTGTATGCCACCAAGATTTTGTGGTCTGTTGTGAAGCATTATTTTGGCAATAGATGACTAATACAGTAATCCTGCTGGATCCAGGACAGCTCCAGGGCTTTTGGTGGCCGTCTTTTTTGGATAGTTTCTCCTAGTACTTTACCATTTACGGGACTCCCAGTGAATCTGCCCCACCCTTCTCTTCCCAACTTCTGGCTCCCTCATTCTACCTTATTGCTTGTCTTTATAATTTTTGCTTGCTTATATGTTATATTCTGTCTTGACTTTCCCATGACCAAGGTCCCTTATAGCTCCTTCAGGCTCTCAGTCTCACGATTTCTCAGTTTCTACTCCTCTTGCTTAATACGTTGTTCTTTAGGTACACTTCGTTTCAGATTTCTGAGAGTAAATTGATTTTGCCTTGTAGGTCACACCCCCTGCCCAAAATGTCACATCCTCAGTCATTGGCCTCTTTAGTAACTGACTGCCCTTGTGCCCTTGGGTTAGGGATCTGCTTCCAGTCCAGTTAGATGTGTCTGGGGGTATGTTGGGAGGAGGAATGTGTCTGAAATACATAGCTGCTTTGTGCGTGCCTTACTAATAGAGGTTGTGAATGTGTGGAAGGCTTAGTGATAAGACAAGTCTTTAACACAGTGTGATATGTCATCTGGGGATTTTAGTGAGTGTTAAAGCTTGTCAGTTCCTAGGCATATCAGTTCACCAGAGGGGAAGCTTTTAACTTGGCTCTTGGAAGCTTTTAATTTTGGGGGGCTGCATCCCATTTTTCAGTTTCCTAGTTCTAAGATACCATCCTTACAGCCTGAATTCTCAGGATGGACTCTTTTTTTTTTTTTAATGTTTATTTATTTTTGAGGGGGGGGAGGGACAGAGAGATAGGGAGAGCGACTCCAAAGTGGGCTCTGTGCTGACAGCAGAGAGCATGATGCAGGGCTTGAACCCGTGAACTGTGAGATCACATCCTGAGCTGAAGTTGGATGGTCAGCCGACTGAGCCACCCAGGTGCCCTGGGATGAACCTCTTACAAGGGAAAATGTGAGAAAAGAGATATACTGGAAGAAAAATCAACTTCTACCAAACCTTTCAGAGCTGAGAAGAAAATAAGTCCACCTATTCTGAAGTTTTAGGCCACTTAGGCTTTCCCAGAGTTGTTATATAGTGTAGGGGAAGAGACTGGTCAAGTTAAAGGTGATTTATAACAATTATAAGGTTGTGCTTAATTTAGATTTATCTCTAAATATTTCATGTTTTGGGGTATTATAAATGGTATTTTTAAAAAATGAATTTACAATTTTCCTTGCTAATATATAGGAATATATTTTACTTTTGTATGTTAATCTTATACCCTGTTGACCTTATTAAGCTAATTAGCTGGTTCTAGAAGCTTTTTTGTAGATTCTTTGGAATTTTTTACATTGATCATTTATTTATTTCTGTTTAATCTGTATACCTTTTTTTTTTTCTTGTCTTATTGCATTGGCTAGGACACTGGTATGTTGAATAGATGTGATGAGATTAGACATCCTTGCTTTGTTCCTGAGTTTAGGGAAAAATAATACAGTTCCATAACTTTTTACTCTAGTTTGCTGAGAGTTTTTATCATATATTGATGTTGGATTTTGTCAATACTTTTCTGTATCTATTGAGATGATCATATAGATTTTTTTCTTCAGTCTGTTGATACCATGAATAACATTAATTGATTTTTGAATGTTGAATCCCTCTTGCATACCCAGGGTAAATCCTACTTGGTCTTGATGTGTTATCCTTTTCATCTATTGCTGTATTCAGTTTGCTCCAATATTTTGTTAAGGATTTTATTGTCTTTGTTTTGATCTTTGTGTTTGCTTTGTGGTTTCTTGTATTATATTTGGTGTCGGGGTAATACTGGCCTCATAAAATGAGATAGGAAGTGTTCCCTCCTCTTATGTTTTCTGGAAAAGTATATGTAAAATTGGTATTATTCCCTCTTAAATATTTGGTGAAATTCACCACTGAAGCCCAGTCTGGCCCTGGAGTTTTCCTTTTTGGAAAGTTTTTAACTATAATTTCAACATCTTTAGTAGATGAAGCCCTGTTTAGGTTCTCTATTTCTTCTCCTCCCCTTCCCCCTTCCTCTCTCCTCCTCTTCCTCCTCCTTCTCCTTCTTCTCCTCCACCTCCTCCTCCTTCTTCTTCTTCTTCTTCTTTTAAGTTTATTTATTTATTTTGAGAGAGAGAAGGAGAGAGAGAATCCTAAGCCGGCTTCTCATTGTCAGTGCAGAGCCCAGTGAGGGACTTGAACTCACAAACCATGAGATCATGACCTGAGCTGAAACCAAGAGTCAGACCTTCTTCACCAACTGAACCACCCAGGTGCCCCAGTTCTCTATTTCTTCTTAAATGAGTTTTGCTAGTTTGTGTCTTTTGAGGAACTTATATGATTCATCTAAGTTATGCAAATGTACAGGCATAAAGTTGATATTATTATACTTTTAATTGTGTAGGCTCCCTAGAGATGTCTCCTTTTTGAGTCTTGATATTGGTAATTTGTGTCTTTTCTCTTTTTTTCTTGATGATTCTAGTTAGAGGTTTATCAGTTTTATTGATCTTTTAGAGACCTGGCTTTTGGTTTCGTTACTTTTTCTCTTTTTATTAAAACAATTTTAAGTTTATTTGCTTATTTTTTGAGAGAGAGAGAGAGCAAGCGAGCAGGGGAAAGCCAGAGAGATAGGGAGAGAGAGACTCCCAAACAGGCTCTACGTTGTCAGCGCAGAGCCCAGTGTGGGGCTCGAATTCACAATCCACAAGGTCATGTGACCTGAGTTGAAATCAAGAGCTGAACGCTTAGCCAACTGAGCCACCCAGGCACACCATGGTTTCATTATTTTTCTCGTATTTTTTTGTTCTCAATTACACTGATTTTTATTCTCTATTATTTCTTTCCTTTTACTTACATTGGGTTTACTGTGGTCTCCCTTTTTAGTTTCTTAAGGTAGAAGCTTAATTTATCAGATGCCTTTTTCTTTTATAATAATTTTTTAATGCTATAAATATTCCTCTAGGTATTGCTTTAGCTGGTTTCCATAAATTTTCATGTTATGTTTTGATGTTCGTTTAATACAAAATATTTTCTAATTTCCCTTATTACTTTTTGACCCAGGGTGGTTTAGAAGAGTGTTTTAATTCCAAATATTTGTGGATTTTCCAGATACATTCTTGTTAATGATTTCAAATTTAATTACTTTATGGTCAGAGAATATACCTTGGTAAAATTTCAGTTCTTTTAAAGTTGAAATTTGTTTTATGGCCAATAATATAGGTTATATTGGTGAATGTCCCATGTACACTTGAAAAAAAAATGTGTATTCTTCTCTTGTAGGGTGGAGTATGCTATAAATGTTAATTAGGTCAAGTTGGTTGATAGTTTACCCATATCTCTGTATGCTTATAAGTTTTTTGTCTACTCATTTTATGGATTACTGAAAAAGGAGTGTTGACTTTCCAACTATAATATATGTGTACGTGCGTGTGTGTGTATAAAATTGTATATGTTTTGTTAGTTGCATATATTATGTATATATTTCCTTTGAGTTCCATCAGGTTTTGCTTCATATGCTTTTTTTTTTTTTTAATGTTTTATTTATTCTTGAGAGAGAGACAGAGACAGAACATGAATGAGGGAGGGGCAGAGAGAGAGGGAGACACAGAATCCAAAGCAGACTCCAGGCTCTGAGCTGTCAGCACAGAGTCCGACACGGGGCTTGAACTCATGAGCCGAGAGATCATGATCTTAGCCAAAGTCGGATGCTCAACCGACTGAGCCACCCAGGCACCCCTGCTTCATATGCTTTGAAGCTCTGTGTCAGATGCAGACAAATTAAGGATTATTATGTTTTTTGATAAATTAACTCCTTTATTATGTGAGTCATTCTCTTTATCTCTTTTAATATCCCTTCTGAAGTCTACTTTGATGTTAATGCTGACTCTCTGGCTTTATTTGGATTAATATTTGCACAGCATGTCTTTTTCTATCATTTTACTTTTAACCTATTTATGTCTTTAAAGCGGGTTTGTATGGAAAACATGTAACTGGGTCTTGTGTTAATCTGTGCCTCTTAACCGGGGTCTTTAAACCATTTACACTTAACATGATTATTGATATGTTTGGAATTAAATCTTTCATCTTGCTAGTTGATTTCTTTTTGTCCTGTCTATTGCTCCTTTCTTTATTCCTCCTTTCAGGTGAGGGTTTTTAAATTCTCTTTTTATCTTTACTATTGGTATATCAGTTATACCTCTTTAAAAAAATTTAGTGGCAACCCTAGGGTTTACAATATTTGTCACAGTCTACCTTCACATAATATACTAGTTCACATTTCACATACAACGTAAGATCCTCACAACACAGTATACTTTTAGTTTTCCCCTTCCATCCAGTGTGATATTGTTGTCATACATTTTACTTTTACATATTTTATGAATCCACATTACACTGGTATTAATATTCCTTTGATATTATCTTTTAGAATGATTAAAAATATGGAAAAAGGACCTCTTATATTTCCTTCCATTTTTATCATTTCTGGAACTGTTAATTTCTGTGTGTAGATCCTCATTTTTTCTGGTATCACATGCCTTCTACTTGAATAACTTTCTCGTAGGGCAAGTGTGCTAACATTGGATTACCTCAGCTTTTGTTTGTTTGAAAAGTCATTGTTTTGCCTTTGTTTTTAGAAAGGTATTTTTGCTGACTGTATAATTGTGAGTCATGAGTCATGAAGTACCCCTCCTCCCCGGCCCTTAGTACCTTAAAAGATTTCACCCCATTATCTTCTGGATTGTATAAATTCTGATGAATAGTCTGCTGAAAATGTAATTTTCTTCCTCAGAAGGTAATTTCTTTTTCCTCTGACTGTATTTCAGATTTCACTTTGACGTCTAGGCATATATTTTTTGTCATATTTGTTTATTTGCTTACTTGTTTATATTTGTTCTGTAGGGTTCTCTAAGCTTCTTGGATCAGTGGTTTGATGATTTTAATTTTGGAAAGGTCTCAGCCATTTTTCTTCAAATGACATTTCTGCCTTGTTCCCTTCCCTTTCTGAGACTCTGGTTACATGTATATGATATCATTTGATCATATCCCAGAGCCCTTCAATGTTCTTTCTGTTGTGCACATGTCCCCTGCACACTTCTTTAACTCTCTGTGTTTCATTTTGGATGATTTCTAGTGATTTGTCTTCAAGTTCATTAATTCTTTGTTTATATTGAGTGTTCTGGTGAGCCCAGCAAAGGAATTTTTCATCTCTGATAACTTTAAAAAAAAAGCATTTCTCTTTGACTCTATTTGATAGGCTTCATAACCTATCTTTCTGTTGAGATTTATAATCTGGGGGCTCCTGGGTGGCTCAGTTGGTTGAGCATCCAACTGTTGATTGGCTTAGGTCATGATCTCACAATTTGTGGGTTTGAGTCCTGCACTGGGCTCTGTGCTCATGGCGCGGAGCCTGCTTGGGGTCCTCTCTCTCTCCCTCTCTCTCTGCCCCTCCCTGCTTATTCTCTCTTTCTCTCAAGATGGATAAACTTAAAAAAAATTTACGATCTATTCATGCATATTGTGTACTAAATTCTTTAACTTAGTAATCATTGTTATTTTTAATTGCCTTAGTTACAACTTCTGGGTATCTCTCAGCCTGGTCCTCTTGATTGCTTTGTCTCTTTCCCCCACCCGCTTTGCTCTTTTGTGTATCTTTTTAAAAAAATTTTTAAGTAGTCTTCACACCCAGGATGGAGCCCAACTCAGGGCTTGGACTCACGACCCTGAGTTCAAGCCCTGAGCTGAGATCAAGAGTTGGAAATTTAACCGACAGAGCCACCCATTTGCCCCTATCTTGTAATTTTTGATTGACTGCTGGATATTATTATAGAAGATTTAAGAGACTGAGGTGGACATCACATATTATTGTTGAGACTACTGTTACATTAAGGGTAGGTTTTGGGGGAGAGAAGTCATATTGTGTATATAGAATATTCAGGACCTATTTTAGGACTAGGAGCATAATTTTATATTTTTCAGTTATTATAGAATTTTGCACTTCTAAATCTTTTTCTTTTTGTAGCATCCGTAGGAGTTACTTTATCAGAACTTCTCCTTGTAATTTCTTTTTCCTTTATTTTGGCTTGCACTATATTTGAAACTCTTCCTTAGTTCTGTTGTCTTCCATAACAAATGACATTTGTTAACAGGTTTCTCTTTTCTCACTAGACTATAATTTCTTAAAATTAGGTAAGGGTGTTTGGGGTACCTGGATGACTCAGTCGTTTAAGCATCCAATTCTTGATTACAGCTCAGGTCATGATCTCCCAGTTCATGGGTTTGAACTCCACATCATGCTCCATGCTGCCTGCTTGGGATTCTTTCTTTCTCCCTTTTTGTCTCTGTACCCCCTGCTCATGCACATGCACTTTCTTGCTCTCTCTCAAAATAAATACACTTTTTTAAAAAGTAGGTACGGTATCTTATTTATATTTGGATCTCTGTGGTCTTTCAATACATTTTAGATATGTCTTTTTAAAGTTAAAGTTGAAATTATGAAATGAATTTTATTTCTCAGCCAGAAATCCACACTGCCCTTCCCGCCACCAGTTAGTGGGAAGATACTCCATAGTCAGCTGTGATGTCTCTAAAAAATGCACTGGGGTGAGATATGAGAGCTGGCCATGTATGAATTTATGATGAGGTAGCTGTTACACAGGGAAGACAAACATTTTTCTCTACTGTTTTTCTTTTTCTTTTTTTTTAAGTTTATTTTGGGGAGAGAGAGAGAGAGAGTGAGGGAGCAGGGGAAGGGCAGAGAGAGAGTGGGTGAGATAGAAACCTAAGCAGGCTCTGAGCGGTCAACACAGAGCCTGCCTAACACAGGGCTTGATCTCATGAACTGAGCTCATGATCTGAGCTGAAATCAAGTCGGATGCCCAACCAGCTGAGCCACCCAGGTGCCCCTGTACTAGTTTTGTGTGTTCTGTTTTAAAAAAAAAAAAAAAAAAAAAAAAAAATTTTTTTAATGTTTATTTTTGAAGAAGAGAGAGTGTGAGCAGGGGAAGGGCAGAGGGAGAGGGAGATACAGAATATGAAGCAGGTTCCAGGCTCCGAGCTGTCAGCACAGAGCCTGACGCTGGGCTCAAACCCCAACTCATAATCTTGTGACCTGAGCCAAAGTCAACGCTTAACTGACTGAGCCACCCTGGTGCCCTGTACTTTTTTTTTTTTAAGATTTTATTTTTTAAGTAATCTCTACACCCAACACGGGGTTCAAACTTAAAACCCTGTGATCAAGAGTTGCATGCCCTACTGACTGAACCAGCCAGGTGCCCCTTTATGTGTACATTTTGTGACAGTAAGGTTTTGAGAGAAAATAGCAGTCTTCTGCTTCTCGGGTATCCTTTAGTAACCAGCCCAATGTTGAGCATACAGTAGATGCTCAGCAAATATTTCTTTACCAGATTTAATGATACTAATGGTTTTGGATATAAGTTACTAACAGCTTTGCTTTTTCTGATTATCCCTAAAAACCTTTGAGTAATGATGATGGTGCTATTACTCCATTATTTACTAGCTCTGTTTTCTTTAGCAAGTTACTTAACATCCTGTGTTCTGCTTTTTTAAATCTATACAGTGGGAATAATAATGGTATCTATTTCATGAGATTATTATGATTATTAAGAAAATAATCCAGGGCCACCTGGGTGGCTTAGTCAGTTAAGCTTCGCACTCTTGGTTTCAGCTCAGGTCATGATCTCATGGTTTTGTGTTTGAGCCCTGCATCAGACTCTGCGCTGGTGGTGCGGAGCCTTCTGGGATTTTCTCTTTCTCTCTCTCTGCCCCTCCCCAACTCGTGCTGCCTCTGTCTCTCTCAAATACTAAATAAATAAACTTTTTAAAAAATAAAGAAAATAATGCAATAAGTGCTAGTTCTTGCATTCCAGTTTATTATTCACAGTGCATGTTAAAAAGGTGAATCCAGTTTTAAGTTCTTACTAAGCTAAGTTCTTTCAGTAGGAGGACACTTAGTATCTTAAAACCATCTATCTCAGTGTGGATAAATGTAACTACTTCTCTGTTAATTAAGAAAATAACCTTTGGTCTGAATATTTACAGTGCAAAGAGAACAAAGCTGAGTAGTTTTCTCCTCTACTGGCAATAATATATTGTATTGATTTACCCGCTCTCTTATCCTAGGGACAATGTGCCCTATTCCCAGTGGAATAAGATCAGTACAGAAATAGATTTCCCAGATCAGCCTTTTCTGCAACCAAAGGTACTTTATCTTATAGCTCATTTTCAACTATATATTAAAATTATTGGGGTGCGGGGTGGCTCAGTCGGTTAAGTGTTCGACTCTGGCTCAGGTCACAATCTCCTAGTTTGTGAGTTGGAGCTCCATGTTGGGATCTGTGCTGTAAGCTCGGAGCTCAGAGCCTGGAGCTTGCTTCAGATTCCATGTCTCCCTCTTCTCTGCTCCTCCCCAGCTCACGCTCTGTCTCTCTCTCTCAAAAATAAATAAACATTTAAAAAAATTAAAAATTATATTCATCTTTACCTTTAGGTATTATTTATTGTTGTTTATTTTTATAGAGTTGTCTTCTTTTTTACCACCATTGTTGATCAAATTATGTTTAAATAGATATGTAAAGCCCAGAAGGAATCGTAGAAGGGTGATGATAGCCTGGTGAGAGTTATTAAAAATATTTGACAGACAGTTGCTGGGAAAATATTTTTAAGGCTGGAATGGTACAATATTCTGGATTCACAGTTTTACTTACCTAACAAGAAGCAGTACAAAACACAGTCGTGGATCAAAGAGGATTACTCTTTGGATAGCTTTGGTGCCTGTATCACTGAACCCCTTTATTAGGTTAGTAGTTAGGACGTTTGGACAGTATCCTTTTCTGTAAATGCAGTACACTCCTATATCTGGGCCAACGATAATTATTCATGTATTTTTCACATTTTGGAATGAAATAGGTGACAAATTTGATCCACAGATCTGGTATAATTAGGTAATGTATTGACTATTCTGATAGCAAGTATGAGGTGATACTAGCACAGCATGAACTATGTTAGGAGGAATGGGAGTGGGGAAGGCATTGGAAGAAAGGGGGTTGAAATAAATCTTTTTTTAACACAGTGAAATTTTTTTATTGTACCAAATATTATTTCCTGAATTTGGAAAACAATATTTATTTATATAAATGGAGAAACTGAAAAGTATAAAGAGACTAACTGCCAAAGACTTAGAAATACATGCACCCCATTAAAAAATACAGTTGAGCCTTGAACAATGTCGGAGTTAGGGGCCCTGACCCCTCAACGGTCAGAAATCCATATATACCTTTTGACTCTTCAAAAAAACTTAACCAGTAATAGCCTACAGCTGACTGGAAGCCTTACTGATAGCAGTTGATGAACACGTTTTGTGTGTCACATGTGTTACATGCTGTATTCTTATAGTGAAGAAAATGTTACTGCAAAAATCATAAAGAAGAGAAAATATGTTTACAGTACTATGCTGTATTTATTGAAAAAAGATCTGTGTATAAGTGGACTGTATATAACTGCGTATAACTGTTCAAACCCATGTTGTTCAAAGGTCAACTATAGATGTTTTGGTAGTCAGTTTCCTTGAATAACTTTTCTCAGTAAAGGAGGCTGAAGAGTTCAGTTTGGTACCAGGACATCTTGTTGACACCTTGGTAATGGAACGTTGCCTAATGGAAAGCACACCTCCACGGGAATGTTGTAGAATTTCTGCTGACAAAAGAAATCTGTCCAGAGTATCTCGCAGACAGTCTTTAGAGGCCACTACTGTCAGCTTTTTTGTGTTTGTTTTACATACAGGCTTTCTGCAAGTTTTCATGCCTCATGGATGGATGGTAGCCAAACTTAGATTTGGTTATGAATTCCTGTTTCTTCTTTCCCTTTAACCTTTAAAAAATGTTTTATTATGGAAAATTTCAAATGCACACAAAAGTAGAGAGAATAATATGATAAATTCTCACACCATTTTTTTTTTTTTTAATGTGTCCCTTCTGACTTTCTTTGTGACCTATTTTAAAGAAAATTCCAGACAACCTATTATTTCACTTAAAACTATTTTAGTGTGTGTATGTCTGTTGGATCTGGACTGTATAGAAAGGCACATTATCATACCCAACAAATTCCTTATAACCTAATTCCTTAATATTATCTAATACTGAATCTCCTCCCTTGATTTTCTCAGAAATGTCTTTTTACAGTTAACTCTTTGAATCAGGTCCAAATAAGGTCTACCTAATGCATTTGACTGATAACATCTCTTTAATTCAATCTTTTAAAATCTATACTATATCTTTTTTTTTGGTTATGCCATTTATTTATTGTAGAATCTAAGTTGTCCCCCTACCCCACATCATGGATTTTGCTGATTGTGTCCTTGTGTTGTGTAACATGTTACTTTTTTTCCATATTACCTATAAACAGGTAGTTAGATTTGGAGGCATACTTGTTCACATTGGTAGGCCATAATGTTTGATTGTCCTACTTTGTATCCTAATTGATTGATTGATTGATGGGCTCATTTGGCATAGCTTTGTTGTCAGGTGTGTTTCCCCATTTGACCAACAAAATCCATAGGGTGACATTCTGACAACCTATAGATTTCCAGGTCTGTTCACCTTCTAGCTAATGGTCTTAATTTAATAATCATTGATGATTATGGCCTGAATAATTTATTTCACTATTGTTAACATTTTAAGAAGACTTGAGTAACTTGTAGAAAAGGAAAGAAAATTTTTTTATTAAGAATTAAAAAAAAATGCAAGTATACTGTGAGGTGTCTGGAAAATTAGTTTATGCCAAGTATGTTTTTCTCTGATTATGGCTTATAAAGGACCTGTTGTGTAGGAAAGAATGTTTAAAAGTTATGTGTTTAGCTAAATTTAATTACCCTCTATTTGTTTTTGAATGAGTTGTCCTTAAAAGGTTTTATGGGAACAGATTTTGAGTTAGACTCTTGCTTTTGCATTATTATGCGTTTGTGAAATATTTTTATCTATGTTGGGTCTTGCTCCAAGTATAGTAAAGTTCTAAGGTTACTTTGGTTGGGGATTATGGGTCATGAATCCACATAGGTCACTTGAATTCATGTAGGTCATTTTTTCTCATTGTTGTGGTAACATGTTTCTTTTGTAAGCTTGCCTAGAAGGCTGTTTGTTGTGTGGTATCAGTAGAAATAGTTGACATTATAAAGGACTTCTTGTGTGCCAGACGCAGTACTTTGTAATTTGCATGTACTGATTTGTTTAATCCTCACATGATTATCCCTGTTTTATATATGAGGAAACTGAGGCAGAGAGATTAAGTAATTTGCCCAGGTCACACAGCTAATGAATGGCAAGGGCCAGGATTTGGGCCTAGACAGTTAAGTTGTAGAATTTGTGTTCTGCTGTAGCAGAAGGATAGAGTGGATCGTGTAGTGTCTCTATTACTAGAAAAATGCCTCAAGTGTACCTACTAGTCCTGGAGAATAATTTATTTGTATTCATATATAAATAATCTGCATATATGTGTGTATGTTGTTTGCTTGTGTGTGTATCTATACAGAGAGAGACACACACTTATGTCTACGTGGAGGAGCAGACATGTAGAATTTTCCCTTAAGGAAGGTCTTTTTTACCCTAAGAACGATTTTTTGAATCTCTTAACTTTAGATGGAGGTGGAAGCAGCCCCCTGACTCTTGTATTATCACCTGGGGTAGAAGGACTTATGAGGTCAGAAGAGATGGCAAGGTCACAAGGGTAACCTAGCAGACAGCTTGAGATCACAGATTCACACAAGATACTACTCTGGCTTTGGACCCTTTTTGCCCTGAAGTTCAGGCTGCTTGCTCTCTAAACATCCATCCAGATCTTACCTACACAATTTCAGGTTAGTTATGGAGCGGAAAGCCATATAGCTAGCATTCAACACCATGGAAACAATTTTTCAGATTCTCCAAATCATAATAAATAGCAGTGATAGGTCTCGATTATAGAACCAAGAGTCAGGAGGCAATGTATATACAGACTGTCTTGTCCCAAGTGTGTCTCTGCTCTTTGCTAGGTAATTTTTTTTTTAATTGAGGTAATGGGTCTCATATTTTAACAAACTTCAATAATTCTCTTCACCTCTTTTGCTGTCCTTCATTCTATTTTTACTTTAGCAAGTGAATTTATTATTTCTACTGAATGTCATTCTAGATGGGAATAATGAATAATTTGAACAGTCGTGTTCTTTCACAAGAAAATCTCTACCTTTCTCTGTTTTTATGTTTGAATTGTCCTTGTTTTGGGGCGCCTGGGGGGCTCAGTCGGTTAAGCGGCCGACTTCGACTCAGGTCGTGATTTCACGTTTGTGGCTTCGAGCCCTGTGTCAGGCTCTGTGCTGACACTTCAGAGCCTGGAGCCTGCTTCAGATTCTGTGTCTCCCTCTCTCTCTGCTCGGTTTCTCTCTCTCAAAAATGAATAAACACATTAAAAATCTTTTAAAAAATTGAATTGTGTTTGTTTTGTATTAGTCTGATAAGAGGTTAATGTGTATGAATAAAAAAATGACTAGATCTCAAGAATCTGAACATTGTTGTAACAGTCTGATGGTTTGAGCAGTTGGATATCACTGATAGGGATGTGTTACACAGAACTAATGAGGAAGCTTCCGCAGGTCAGGAGCCAAAAGAGATGATTTATCTAGTGTCTTTTAGTCTGTGTTTGAAGCTTCAAGCAGTTATGTGCCAGTGGTAAAATTTAATAGAAAAGGCCTCATGGGACTGATTCTCTAGGCAAAAGAGAGGAGCTGGACTTACAGACAACATGTTGCTTAATTTTATTTATTCTAGTTACAGATTCAGATGTTGACACTGTATATAATTTTGGTAATCATTGCATCCTTAATTTTTCCCAAATTTGGAGAATTTCCTGAAGTACTTAACATGTTTCATGCCTTCTAACAGAAGGTTTCTAACAGAAACCTTTCCTGAATCATCTTTTTTTTAAGTTCATTTATCTTTTTTGAGAGAGAGAGAGCATATGCACACAGGCACAAGTGTGAGTGGGGGAGGGGCAGAGCGAGAAAGAGAGAGAGAGAGAGAGAGAGAATCCCAGGCACTGTCAGCATAGAGGGAGAGAGAGAATCCTAATCTCCGCGGTGTCAGAGCCCTGTGTGGGGCTCGAACTCCTGAACCATGAGATCATAACCTGAGCTGAAGTCAGACACTTAACCAACTGAGCCACCCAGGCGCCTGCCCCTCCTGAATCATCTTCTTGATGTCAGTGCAGCCTTTCCTTTTCAGTAAGGTTTTCTTGGTGCGGTTGGAGAAAGAATTTCTTTCTTACTCACCTGGAGAATGGAGAACTCAGTAAAATAGAGGACATAGTAATGTTTGCACAGGATTCATTTTCTGTAGTTTTTTTCCTCTTGGTATGTAGTTATTCTATATACTGAGGTCATAGATTTATAGGATTTTAGGGCATAGGATCCTTAGGAGAGGGCTTTCCAAATCTTGGGTCAGTGCTTTCATTTTATAGTAGAAGAGACCGTTAGTTCTTCAGTTTCATTGGTGACTGTCCTGCGTATCTTCTCTTGTTGGTTGATGAGTGAAGTGACCATCTCCTTGGAGATGTGAGAAACCGTAAAATGAGAGGGGCCACTTTGAGACATGGTTGAATTTGGTGTACTAGAAATTCAAGATGAATATTATGTTGGGCATATAGGGTTGTGTTAAAAAAGACCAGCTAAACATGCCTGTCAGCTGATTCCAGTATGGGGGCTAAACTGTGCTCTGGGAGCTTGGCCTCTCGTGTCTGGTCTGTACAAGTGGGGCCTCCGCCTTGGCACCAGTCCCCTGAATGGGCGGTCCCACCGGAGCAGTGGGGGTGGTTTCACTTGGCATGTGGGACATGAACCAGCAGCAAGTGCATACGTGAAGAAAACCTGAGGTTTCTTTCCACAGAGGTATTGATGTTTGTGTAAATATATTTTTTCTTAACTGTCTTGTAAACTCTTTTCTTGGTTCCCATAATTTTAAAGGTTGTTTCTTAATGGGCTTACAAGAGAAACAGTCACATCATAAATAATAATTCTGTATCTTTCTGTCAAGTTTGTACATCTCATACTTTTCTCCCATATTCTCTGGAATGTCCAGAGCAACTCTTGATGGATGACATCCTTGTCTTTTTCCCGACTTAATAGGGTGGCCTTGGACATTTCACCATAAGATTTGACTTGGTTTCAGATAGATATCTGTAAGTGATGATAACTACTTTAACCAGATAAAGTATCTTAGTTCCACTTTTGACTTTGCAAATTAAGGAACATACAGAACTTAGAAAGTTCAGGGGATAGCAGAAAATATATGAGGTATTAAATAATATTAAGTATCTGGGGATATTTGTCCTAAAGAAGAGGAAACATAGGATGATTTCATTATCCTCACATAGAGGTAGGACCTATGCTGGCAAACTGAAGCTTCCAGATCAACTCTGAGAAAATGGTCTAAGCTCTGGGCATGTCACCGGATGTCCCTATGTATACCTTCACTGGTGACCATGGTATAGAAGCAAGAACAAACAAAAGCACTGCACTCTTGAATCTGAAGACGAGCTCCCTTCCTCCTGTGACATCCCTCCAGTGCCCTCTACTGGCCAAGATTAATGTCATGTTATCTGTCAAGGAGAAATATTTCAAGAGCCCTGTGTGTTATCACAGAGCAGGTACTGAAGGGTGAATTTGGAGTTGAGAGGCAATAAATTAATAACTAGCACCAAAGCCGGATACAAGAGTATGCACTATATAATTCCACTTTTATCAGATACAGAAGCAGGGAAACGAATCTATACCGTTAGAAGTCAAGATAGTGGTTACCCTTGGAGAAAAGTAGTAGTGACCAGAAAAGAGCATGGACGAGCCTTTCGTTGTGCTAATAATGTTTTTTGGATGTGGATGCTGGTTACATGGGTGTGTTTGTGCAGATTAGTACTTTTTTTTTTTTTTTTTAGTGTGTATTATATACTTTGATAGAAGTTAAAATGTGGTATAGTTTAATTCCAAAAGTAAAAGCTTAAATACAAGATCCTGTCTAGAATAGAGGAAATACAAAATAATACTGGGTAACTCACCCTTTTCTTATTTTTAAAAACTTGCTTGAGGGTTGTACGTCTTAAAATTGAAAAATCTGTCACTGTTCATTCAGCAGAAGTATTCAGCAGACTACCTTTCTTTTCATTTGGGATCAAATTGTTAATGCTGAGGCTGCCGGTAGAGCAACTTCCACTTCCTCTTGTTGCCATTCTTCTTACTGATTCTTTGAACAGCAGCTTCTTAGTTTTTTTATGGTGTTTCAGATGCAGTGTAAATAAAATACCACTGTTCTCCTCTGTAAACATTATCTTTGCTTTAACCTCTGTCATGATGCACCCTTCTTGTCGCTGCTGACAAATCACCAGATCCTTCTTTCCTGGCTGAGAGATTGGGAGGCCCACAATGGTAACTTCCACATAGGGGTGAATAATGATAACTGTAGATGGTTGGTTCAGGAATTGGTGGTAGGACAGACTCAGCACGTGGCTTTTAAAACCTCTAAACGAAAGCAGCTTAGTACTGTGGTTTGTTCAGGAGTAGTAACTGGGCACGGAATGGAAGGAATCCACCAGGTTAGGAGCTGAACCTGGATCTAGGAGGTAGATAGGGAATCTGGACAGGAGGCACATTCCCAGAAAGCAAAGGGTGCTAAGAAACTCTGCAATACACTGTGGATAGAATTTAGGGTGAATTTTGTTTTTTTTTAATTTTTTTTTATTTTTTTTAACGTTTATTTATTTTTGAGACTAAAAGAGACAGAGCATGAACAGGGGAGGGGCAGAGAGAGAGGGAGACACAGAATCGGAAGCAGGCTCCAGGCTCTGAGCCTTCAGCTCAGAGCCCGACGCGGGGCTTGAACTCACGGACCACGAGATCGTGACCTGAGCCCAAGTCGGACGCTCAACCGAGTGAGCCACCCAGGCGCCCCTAGGGTGAATTTTAAAGTGGGGCTAGTTGTTTAAAGCCCAGTTGTTATTAAATTAAAGTGAATGACAGTAATAGACTTGGAATTACCTACTTTTGTGTGCAGAGTTTGAGATCTCCACATTGATAGGATATGAGGTTGTTTCCATGCTTTGAATGGCTGGTAGTACCCTTATCTAATGAGGCTTTGGCCAAGGCAAGAGTTACCACAAACATGTAACACAGAAGGCTGAGAACCTAGAGGGATTCCCTTGCAAAAATTGTTCCCTTGTATTTTTTGACCCTAAGTCATTTGAAGGTGAAGGGAATAAAATAGTGTATGGTGAAACTAGCCTTTCAATTTATAAATTCAGGCCATGTACTTACAGGCATTCACTGTATCATAGGCCCTGTTCTAGGCATTGGGGACTCAAAGGTGAATCTGATGCAGTCGCTAGGCCCTCTGGGTTATTATTTTGTATTCGTCTCTTTGAGGGCCGCCTTTATCATACTGGTCTGTGACCTACAGCTTTGTCACCAACTCCTTTAGGATTCTCTTGAGCCTTTCAGATCTTATACTTGGATTTCATATCCAGGCAAATGAGTTTCCTGACTTTACTGACTTCATTTTATTACTAGTCTGGGCTCATACTGTCTCACTGATAAAGGGCTTCATTTGCAAATTTAGCATTTTAAAGAAAGGGTACCGATGGATGACCGAAGGTAGGAATCTCATTCTGCACATATACTCCAGAGTGACAGTTTGGAAATTTTCTGTCCTCCAAACTGGTCATCTGTATGTAGAACAATCTGCAGTCACATCACTACAGCTGGTTCTTAGTGCTGATGATGGAAGGGGGCATTGGAATGGGAAGTACAAACATAATATCAGCACGGGATTTTGGGTATTAAGAAGTTTATATTTCAAAATGGTTGTCTTTTGATCTGGAAATCGATACCGTTTGCCAAGTAAACTAAGGCCCTTCTCTGCGGCTTTCTTGCTCATTCTGGTATGATTCTGACATCTCTCAGACCAGTCCTCCTAAAACAGTGCCACTGAGTTGTACTTCCAGGTAAGCCATGATTTAGGTGTGAGAAGTCATTGTAGTTGTTTTAACAATATGTTGTTTGCTAATATGTTACTTTGAAATAGATGGCTCCATCTATACCAATTTGTAATTAGGTGAACCACACACAGTGTAGATGGTGTTAACAGATTTTAGTCAGTTGGCTTCGACTTGCCTAGGGTGGTTTCTTGACTCTTCTGCTTACTGCTTGCAGTTTCTGCTCTCAGTGTGGTCCCACCAGCTTTGGAGAGCCAGAACATTTTGTTGTCAAGGGATTCCTGATGCCAGCCGCCCACCGCGCCATTCGGCCAGGGTTGTCTGTGCTTGCTTTTGCAAGAACTTTTTACACGGGGCTCGTTCACACAATACCTTGCTTTCCGTGGCCCTCCCCCCTCCCCTTGCAGCCTGGTTCTGCATTTATCCCAGTCTTCTCTTCCTTTTAGATTTTGGGGAAGGAGGAGTTGAGAGGGGGAGAGGATTGGAGAATGGTTTCATCTGTTAAAAATTCATAGCTTAAAAAATCCTTTTCAATTCCTTTTAAATGCTTAGACCTAAGGGAAGTGCAGGAGGTGCCAGAGTTGAACAGCTTTTAGGGACTTTAATGGCTGTGGACTCCATCAGGGACAGCCTCCTCCTGGGTTTGCAGCTGGCCATTTTGTGTGCAGTGTGCAGATTAGGTTTCAGGATTTCACCTTAAAGGTGGAACATAAAGGAAATGTGTGTCAGATTCAGAACCCGGCTTTTGTCATGTCTTTACACAACAGAAAAAAAACTCTTTGGAAACATGTTGACACTTTATTTATTTTACTTTAAAACAGCAGAGTTGTAGAAGTAGGGGGAAAGCCCATCTTTTTAGTTTTAGGAATTCTGAAAATGTAGGTGATTGGATGTTTTTAGATTATAGCTTGGTTTGCACTTGGGCTGGCTCTTTTGTTTCCTGTAGAATAAAGAGTGCTGAGCCTGGATGATCATAAATATGTGATTTTCTTTTATTATTTATCCCAAAGTACAAACTCTGCTGAGGATTGTCTGTATTATAATTCTGTTAATGTGTTTACTTTGTTTCCCCCGCTGTCTTGGATAGAGCTATCAGATAGACTTTATTCCTTACTATAAATTACTCCAAAACAAATTTACGTAACAATTCAGAATTCAGATAGAAGGCATTATGAAAGTAGATAAAGAATTTAAACAGAATTACTTGCAGTTATCTATCCCTGAAGATTTTATCTATGTTTATCATATGAATTACTTCATGAACTATTTTGCCCTTGTATGTAATGTTATCTGAAGGGTCCATCCATCTTCTCTAAAAATGTGCTTTAACAAGTCTTCTTGAAAGACAGTTTGATCAAGCTGTTTTAATTGCTTCCTCTTCACCCTGTGGATGGATCAAAGTCGTCCTATGCTGTTGCCTGCTTACCTCCCCGCCCCTCCTCTTCATGGACTTTCCTTTTTTCCTTTTCTAGACTATTGTAATTTATCTGTGGAATATCTGTCTAACCTCTGCCTACTCTCTGAGTACCCCAAATAGAACATCTCCAAATCCCGACCTCTCACTTATGCTATTTTCATTTGCCTTTCATTTGCTCAAGGCAGCTCATTGTAGTGCTGAGAGCTGAATTGGAACCCAGGAAATCCAATTCTTGTACTTTGGAATAATTGTGAGCCTTTGGGTCATCAGACTCCTCTGACCCTTAGTTTCCTGTCTTAAGATAAAAGGATTGCATTGCCTGAGCTTTAAATTCCTTCCCCAGTCCTTCAAACTTATGTCCAAAATAGAACTCCATCTCCTCTCCCAAATGGTGGTTTTTGTCCCTGTTCTGCAAATGAAGAAACTGAGACCCAGGGAGATTGAATCAGTTGTACAAATCATACAACCCTTGTGTTCAGAATTTAGATATCTGCACTCCCTGGTCTCCAGGTGTTCCTGTTCCTCCAAAACAGGCATTAGAGTGTAACGAGTCGAAAGGTCTTGTGTTACTTGGTGAGGACTCTTGAGAATGAAATTGGTGTGTCATTTGTTAAATCCTTTGTCTTCCCCCAAAGGTTACAGCTTGAATTTTCAGGGCTCTGAACCTTGAGTGGGCTCTGCTGTCACGAGATTGGTTTCTTCAGTCCTGTGTTCACAGATGTGATCATTCCTGATCCGGATCAGTTGACATGAAGGCTTAGGGTCTAATGATAAACAAAAAAGTACCGTCAGGTTTTCCTTTGCAGTGTGATATTTGATACAGCTCTGGTAGTGCCTGGCTGCTTGCTTCTACTACTGCCCTTAATGGTGATTCTTATCAACCAAGTGGATTTTTATCACCAGATTAGGAGTTAAATGCTTTTCTCTGATTGAAGAGAGCATTTTGAGATAAGTTAATGATTCATAGACAACAACACAGGTTTTTAAATGACGTACTTATTATCTGTAGGAGAAAAAAATTACACAAAACAGTTTTTTAGCACAATATAGTTAGCTGTGAGTCCAGTATTGATTTAATAAATAATGATGATGATAAGTATATTGGGAAGGTAACACTTCCATCTTCCATAACAGGAGGTTACCTGTTTTTATAAATAAAGTTTTATTGGAACACAGTCAGACCCATTCATTTGCATATTGTCTGTGACTATTTTTGTGCTGTAATGACAGAATTGAATTGTTGCAACAGAGATCATGTGGCTTGAGAGCCTAAAATATTTATTATTGGCCTTTTATAAAAATATTTGCCACCTCCTGTTTCACAGGAAGAAGCCAATAGAATAATGTTTAAAATTGGAAGAAAAAAATCTAATAGAGGTATTAGCATTTTTTACAGAAATATAATGGAAAGCAGAAGAAATAGCTTAAGATCAAATGATCACCTCTGGGAAGAGTGAATCAGGGATGGGGATGAGTGGAGTCAGGGGAATACTATTTTTTTTTTTTTAGATTTTTAAGTAATCTCTACACCCAACATACATGTTCTACCAACTAGAGCCAGTCAGATGCTCCAGGAGTGCTACTTTTTCTGTTAAGCTTTAGGTTATTGAATTCTTGAGCTAAGTACTTGTATTACTTTGAAAAAAGTGTGAATGAAGAATACTGAAAATTTTGGTTGGACTAGGACAACAGAAAAAACAGGAAAGGAAAAAGATGGAGCCCATCAATTCAGATGAAGAAGACAGGAGCTCAAAGCCTTTTCTGAGCTTTCCCATTTATTCACTCACTCATTCTGTAGATAATCATTCAGAAGTCAAATATCAACCTTGATATGGCAGAACAGAGTTCCTTCCCAGAGGACACTTAGGCACTTAATAGCCGATGGCACTGCAGACAGGGAAAACGGGAAAAGATGATAATCACGGTGATATGGCTACTATAATTTAGTGCTTTTCACAAGATGCTTTCAGGGTTTAGGGAAGTTAGGTTAGACATCCCAGAGAACATGACACCAGAGCTGAGTTTTATAGGATGAGACTGGAGAGGAAGGGCGGTGGAAGGATTTTCCAGATAGGGGCATAGCCTGAACAAAGATCTCAGCAAACAGTGCTGGTTTCAGAACCTGCCAGTGTTCAGTATACTTGGATGAATGGGAGAAAGTAATGTCAGAGCTGGTAGGAGACAAGCCAGGGGCCAGCTTGCCTATGCAGGGCCCTGTGCTTTGAGGAATTTGTATTTTTTTCCTGAGGACACTACAGAGATAGGATCTGATTTTCTTTACGTTTTAGAAAAATGTACGCTTGGTACAATGAGGGGATGGAATGAGAGTAGGGGGCATGAAGAATAAAGGTACTTAAAAGGCTATTTGAAGTACAGAAATGATTTCAAGTACAAAGATAAAGTGGACTGGAGAAGAACCAAGGGATTCGGGAATTTTGAAGGAATTAGGGGAAAGGGCAGGAGTTAAGGATGACCGAATCCAGGGCTGGGTGGCACGTTGTGGGACATTAGCCTCTGATGGTGGGGGACATAGGAACAGGTGTGTATGTGTGTAAAAGTAGTATAGAGTTTGATTTTGAAGGAGTTGTGGGTTTTTTGTGCAATCTGTGGAACACCTATTTGGAACTGGCCAGCATGAGATTGGCAGTGTTCGCTTGGAGGTCAGGAGGAGGGCTTGGGTTTGGAAATGGACAGTGGTCATGGTGTAGAGAGATGAAGTCTGGGAACTGAGTAGAGACCTCAGTAAGCCCTGGGGGTAGTAACAGTGTTGAATCCTGGGGACACTGACAGTTAATAAATAGGACTTACAGTAGGAGAGGCCTAGGGAAGAAGCTGAGCTTTGGAAGCTTGCAATCGGAGGGAAATCAGCTGAGCACGCCCTCCAAGAAACCAGTGAGAATAGGATTTTAAGAGGAGGAAATGGTTCATGGCTTAAAATGCTGCGAGGAAGTTATAATAGAGGTTAAAAATGTCCATTGGATTTGGCTCCTAGGGAGTCATTGCTAAGAGCAACTGTAGGGAAGTAATACGGGAAGAAGAGAAAATACAGGTTTGTGGGGGATTCGTTAGTGTAGTCACTGTTTTAGGATTGGGTTGAACCTGTTTCTTTGTTGAGGAGAAAAGAACTGTAGAAAGAGAGAGGTTTAGTGACAGGAGCGGAAAGGATTCTTCCGTTCAGAAAATGTTCATGAAGAGCACCTGTTGTGAGCCTGGTGCTGTTCCAGACTCAGGGTACGGCATGAACGAAACAGAGCTCACACTTGTGTGCATACGTGCACATGTCTCACAGGTAGTATGTTTGTAATCAAGCAGACATACTATAATGTCAAGTAGTAACAAGTGCCAGAAAGAAAACTAGGAGGATAGAGAGTGGGGACAGGGGTAGGGGTATGTTTTCTATGGGGTGGTTAGGGAGGGCATCAATGACCAGGTGACATTTGAGGAGACACCTGAACGAAATGAAGAAAGACTAACTGCAAAGTAACCCAGGGTCTGAGGTGGCTGAGAAGTGGGAGAGGATGGATCCCAAGCATTGATGGAAGAGTTAGTTGTCGAGAGAGCCGTCTTCCTCTGATGCTGGAGGGAAGCGCATAAGGACAAGCAACATCAGTGGCTGCCACATGGCTAATGTTCACCGTGTGACAGACACCAGAGATTCTCATCCCTTTGAATTCTCCTGAAATCCTCTGAGGTAAGTATTGTCACCATTTTACAGGTGATGAAACCAAACTGGAAGAGGTTTTACCTGGCTAATTGTTATTAGAGCCTGCATTTTCACTGCTTTTTGGCCCTTCACGCTCTGCTGTTGTCCTCCTGTAGGTTGCTCCAAGCCTAGCGACAGACATAGATAAATTTGTGCAGTTTATGGAGGGTGCGAGAGTGGGGAAGTGAGAAACGGAGGGCTGTCTTGCCCATGGGACCCGACCCTCCGTGGTCCAGAATGTAAGGAATCTTGGGAAGAGGTGTTACGACAGGCGTGTGAGGAAGGTGGCATTCCCCAAGACCTCTCTGCCTTTTTCATTAACTCTCCTCGAGCGAGTATTCCCCATGTTCCGTTCCTCTCCTGTCCTTTCTAAAATCCCCACGCTGTAATAGTGTGGGATTGCCTTATTTGTGCCTGTGGTTGTCAAAGTGGTTCTTAGGAACCATTCTCGAGGTTGAGGGTGGGCATAATTAGATGGTAAAAATACATATTCATTGTGGAAACTTCGAGGTTTATCTGATTTTTTTAAAGTTTATTTATTTATTTGGAGAGAGACAGAAACAGTGCGAGTGGGGGAGGGGCAGACAGCGAGGGAGACAGAGAATCCCGAGCAGGCTCCGTGCTGTTGGCGCAGAGTGTGACACGAGGCTCGAACGCACGAAACCTTAGGATCATGATCTGAGCCGAAACCAAGAGTTGGATGCTTAACCAACTGAGCCACCCAGGTGCTCCGAGGCTTATCTGATTTTTAAAGTTGCTTCCCATGTACTCTTTGCCCCAAAGGGCCTGATAATAGTTTGGGGGCTGGGAGCCTGTGAACAGCAAAGGTCCTTGTCCTTCCTGCCATCAGGTGTGCCTTCTGCCGTCCTGGTGAATATAAAGGACTGTGGTAGCAGTCTGCTATATGTGCACTTGTCTGTGTTTGTGAAAACGCATGCTCTTGAAATGAAATAGACCCCTTGGTCTGAGCACGGATTGTTAGGATGGCAGAATTCTCAAGGTATATACAGTAAATGTAAATAATTTCTGAATGAATAGTGGAATAGCATGTACCTGATGTTTTATTTTTTTTTTAAGTGTCTGTAACTCAGCACTGAGGAACTTGGAAATGGCACAGACACTGTTGCAGGATTTCTGAACTGGAGAGAGAGAGAGAGAAATAAGAAAAATAAATTTCAAAATGTTACTATTGAAACCTGGCACCGTGTTTTTCTTCATAGAAACGTTGTTAGGTGGGTAAGTGTAAGAGGGAAATGGGAATTTTTATATTGTTTGCTTTTTACATTATTAGCAGCTTATCTTGTGAAGGTAATTAAATCCTACCTTCATACATAAGCACTGAAACACAGTTAGGAGGGCAGGAGGCCTGCCAGTTTTCATACAATTCAGAAGTTATACATTATTTTTGCCCCTGTTGACAAATTTCCTGGTTTGCCCACACAGTTAGGTGGTTCACAGTATGTCTGTATTATCTTTCTAATTAAGTGGTGGTACCCTGAAGTTAGAAGTTACTTGGTTCTTTATTTGAGCCCAGAGGATCTAGTCACAACTTTTGAGTGATGGCAACATAGCAACGGAAGCAGTAAAACCATGTCTAGTATTGTGGAGAAGTACATGTGTTAGGGTCTATCTGGTTATCCATTCCTGCAACATAAAATTTCGCCTTAGAAAAATACTGCTTAGTTTCGTATTTTTTAAACGTGTACCATAAAAGGTAAAAAAGTAGAGGTAACTTGAGGGAGTGCTTTGTAAATTAATAGATACTATTTGGAGAAATAAAAGTCAATAAATGCGGGGCGCCTGGGTGGCTTGGTCGGTTAAGCATCCGACTTCGGCTCAGGTCATGATCTCACGGTCCGTGGGTCCGAGCCCCGCGTCGGGCTCTGAGCTGACAGCTCAGAGCCTGGAGCCTGTTTCAGATTCTGTGTCTCCCTCTCTCTGTGACCCTCCCCCATTCATGCTCTGTCTCTCTCTGTCTCAAAAATAAATAAACGTTAAAAAAAATTTTTTTTTTAAAGTCAATAAATGCTTATTGGACCCCTGCGTGGTTGACGATGTCTGCCATTTTGTGGGGTGGCAGCAGCCTGGTGTGCGGCAATCCATTAGGGTGCTAGAAATAATTTCATGAAGTTTGTCAAAGCTTGCTTTTAGTGAACTAGAGCAGTTATTCTTATAGTAACATCATTCCCACTCGCTTGGATCTCACACACACATCCTTTCTCTCTTTCATAGGATGGGGTGGGGTTATCTATGCAGCATGAATATCACTAAAGGTGCCCCTAGTAATATCTTGCGTGTGAACAAATTGGCAGCGGAGAGATTTGGTTTTACCACCTCTTTTCCTACAAGATTTCACTTTGCTGGGTAATCAAATTCAAGCCATACTTCCCTAGACTTTCCTGCTTGTGCTCATCTGCCTTCTCTGATGTTCTCAGGTCCTATGATGATGCAGGCCCATGGGGTGGTGGGCCTGTGATCTTTATGGCCCTCTCCAGTGCCCAGGCTCCTCTGTGATAGATGTGTTCACACTTCCTACCTCCTCCTTGAGCTTCCTCTATGGCCCAGGTTTATTTCCTACAGGCTTATTTCTTGGGATGTATTCCTTAAAGTGGAATCGGCAGATAAAAGGACTCAACAGTTTATAGATTTAGTGGCACATTGCCTGAGTGCTCTTCAGAAAGCTTGAAGCAATTAGGCAAGTGCCATTAGCAATGATAAGTTGGACCTGTTTTCCACCATGTTCCTGGCAGTGCTGTGGCCTTGCTTCTGTAAGCATGCCAGTTTATGGTACTTAATCGGAAATTGTGTTTTTTGTGATGGCTCTACTGCATTATACTTATTTTTTAGATATTAAAAAATAAATTTTATCATCATTGGTGGGGTTTTCTGTGTTTTTTAAATGATCTTCATTTTGTTGGGTAGAATTTTGAGTATGTGTCCGGTTATTGATACTATCCTTTTTTTTTACTAGCTGGAATTTGTTTTTCCAACTTCTCTCTTCATTTCAGAACGTGTAGCCACTTGTAATGGCTCAGAAGTTTGGTTTTCTAGGGCCTGATAGTTTGAAGTTGACAGATAAAGGAGATAAACTTGTACTAACATAATTTACTTAGAATTGGCTTTATTCTGTTTAAGATTAGGGGTAAAATTATTTTAACTGTCCCGATTCAGAGCGCTCACTATTTCGCTGGAGTTTATGATGTTCTTTTCCTTTCTTTTCTTTTATTATTTTATTTTATTTATCTTTTAATTCACACCCAAGTTAGTTAGCATATAGTGCAACAATGATTTCAGGAGTAGATTCCTTAATTCCCCTTACCCATTTAGCCCATCCCCCCCAACCCCTCTGCAACCCTCTGTTCTCTGTATTTAAGAGTCTCTTATATTTTGTCCCCCTCCCTGTTATTATATTATTTTTGCCTCCCTTCCCTTATGTTCATCTGTTTTGTATCTTAAATTCCTCATATGAGTGAAGTCCTATGATATTTGTCTTTCTCTGACTAATTTCGCTTAGCATAATACCCTCTAGTTCCAGCCACGTAATTACAAATGGCAAGATTTCATTCTTTATGATTGCCGAGTAATACTCCATTGTATATGTATACCACACCTTCTTTATCCATGTGTCCATCAAAGGACATTTGGGCTCTTTCCATACTTTGACTATTGTCAGTAGGGCTGCTATAAACATTGGGGTGCATGTGCCCCTTCAAAACAGCACACCTGTAGTACCTAGTAGTGCAATTGCTGGGTTGTAGGGTAGTTCTATTTTTAATTCTTTGAGGAACCTCCATACTGTTTTCCAGAGTGGCTGCACCAGTTTGCATTCCCACCAGCAGTGCAAAAGAGATCTCTTTCTCCGCATCGTCATCAGCATCTGTTGTTGTCTGAGTTGTTAATGTTAGCCATTCTGACAGTGTGAGGTGGTATCTCATTGTGGTTTTGATTTGTATTTCCCTGATGATGAGTGACGTTGAGCATTTTTTCATGTGTCGGTTGGCCATCTGGATGTCTTCTTTGGAGAAGTGTCTCTTCATGTCTTTTGCCCATTTCTTCACTGGATTATTTGTTTTTTTGGGTGTTGAGTTTGATAAGTTCTTTGTAGATTTTGGATACTAACCCTTTATCTGATATGTCATTTGCAAATATCTTCTCCCATTCTGTCGGTCACCTTTTAGTTTTGCTGATTGTTTCCTTTGCTATGCAGAGGCTTTTTATCTTGATGAGGTCCCAGTAGTTCATTTTTGCTTTTGTTTCCCTTGCCTCTGGAGACGTGTTGAGTAAGAAGTTGCTGTGGCCGAGATGAAAGAGGTTTTTGCCTGCTTCTCCTCTAGGGTTTTGATGGCTTCCTGTCTTACATTGAGGTCTTTCATCCATTTTGACTTCTTTTGTGTGTATGGTGTAAGAAAGTGGTCCAGGTTCATTCTTCTGCATGTCACTGTCCAGTTTTCCCAGCACCACTTGCTGAAGAGACTGTCTTTATTCCATTGGATATTCTTTCCTGCTTTGTCAAAGATTAGTTGGCCATACGTTTGTGGGTCCATTTCTGGGTTCTCTATTCTGTTCCATTGATCTGAGGGTCTGTTCTTGTGCCAGTACCATACTGTCTTGATGATTCCAGCTTTGTAATACAGCTTCCAGTCTGGGATTGTGATACCTCCAGCTTTGGTTTTCTTTTTCAAGATTGTGTTGACTATTTGGGGTCTTTTCTGGTTCCACACAAATTTTAGGATTGTTTGTTCTAGCTCTGTGAAGAATGTTTGTGTTATTTTTGATATGGGTTGTGGAGTTTACGGTTTTCTTGAAGTGAATACTTGTTCCATCATCGTTTACTAACTTGACCTTCCCTTTTCTTGATTTGGCCAATTCTTTCTGCCCTCCTTTTTCCCCTGATTCTGCCCACTTTGCAGCTTGTTAGCAACTTAGATGCTATGCTCATGAGCTTTTTATAGTTCTTCTTACAGAAAACCCCTCTGACTCTTGGAGGAAAAAAACCTAAGTGGACAGACACACACATCACATTCATCTGGATATAAGAAATAATTATGAACATAAGGATAATTATGTGCCTCTGGAATTGTTTCCTGAGGGAGCAGTGTTCTCTAGCTCTGTGAGATGTCCAGGAAATCAAAGTACAAAGTAAACATGAGGCGGTGTCTACATCCAGGCTAGAACTGGAAGCTGAGATTCTAGGATCCCTCCCTTGTTTGTATATGAGGAAGGCGAGCGCTTTAGACTTGGGCCAGTCTACTATTTAGTGATTCAGGCAGCCCCAAATTTCGGGTTTCTTCAGGTTCTTTCTGGTTCCCACAATGCCCCAATGCACTTCTCGACCTCCAGAGCCAAATTGCTGGGCTCTTATTGCTGTGGTGCTCAAAAGTCACTTATGAGAAAAAGTTCAGTGTCATCATGGGCATCATGGGCACACTCGGTGGAGATGGGGGCTTAAATCTGGGTACAGTAGAATCAGTCATTTAAAATCATACTAAATGTTGGAATGAAACTTATTTTGTCAAGTAATGTATGCACACGGTTTAAAATGTCAAATTGTATGGGGGGCATGTGATGAAATGCGAGGGTGACCTATCCTGTCTCACACCAGCTTCCCTCTCAGTCCTTCAGGAGAACTACTTTTAACTCTTTTAGCTCTCTCTTTTACTGTGTATATTTTAATTTTTTGATTTATCAGTAGTAGATATGATTTATTGATTTCCTTCCAGAAGAAATGAGGATAGTTTATTTTTACCCCCTCTCCTCCAATCCTCTGCCATTATGCCTCATAGCATTATTTTATGTCCCTCTTTTAGCTTCTTTTGTAATTTCATATGCTAGCATCTTTTATAACTTATTTTGTCTACAAAGATAGTGTCTTTTTGACTCCACCCATCTGAAGCAATAAATCAGGTAGGCTTAGGACCATACTCTGGGGGCTGGCTGTTGACTGTTGTTACAAGATTGTAAATATTCTGTAGAAGGAAACTCTCTTCTGTATTTTCCTCATGTGTTACAGTTAATCCTGAGATCACCTTAAATGTTTTATTTTGGATTTTACCATAATCTTTGGCTTTTTTATGTTTTACAGAAATAAGTAACTTCCTTCAATAGATGATAATGAAAATACAAAAGAAAGAGAAGCAGGTAAGTGATCACATATTTTTTTTAATTAAAAAAAATTTTTTTATTTGAGAGAGAGAGAGAGAGAGAGCACAAATAGGGGAGAGGGTTAGCTAGAGAGGGAGAGAGAGAGAATCCCAAGCAGGCCCCACACTCAGCATGGAGCTGGACGTGGGGCTTAGACTCATGAACTGTGAGATCATGACCTTAGCTGAAATCAAGAGTCAGATGCTTAACTGACTGAGCCACCCGGGCACCCCTGTGATCAATTCTTTATAGTTTTTATGTATTCATCATTTTATTTGTTTGGTTAATCTAAAATCTATAAAATTTGTACTCATAATGATGTGTAGAAATTTCCTCCTAGACAAAGTAATAAACTAATTGGAAGGAAGTAAACATCAGCTATTGGGCATTTGGTTTCTTGAAGGGGAGGAGAATTGATAAAAACGTTTATGACCCTGTGTGACCCACCCTGCCAAGATCTTTTCCTTAGTTGGTGCTTCTGTGTTCCAGGTGGTTCCATATTCAAAGGAACCCAGAGACTCCAACCAGTGTGGTTCAGGGAGGTGAGAGGGGGGACCTCCCTCCGTCTCTTGGAAACATGCTACCTCTGATGGGCTATTTTGCTTTTACAGAATTGGAAGATAGCCTGGTAACTGGGAGTATCTGAACCCCTGCCCTTCACAGAGACCGTGTGAAGAGGTTGGGTGGGATCAGCCACTTTGCTCTCTGCTGCTAGGGAGCACCGACTAGTTAGATACAGGGTGACCTAGGGATATAGTTACAAGGATTATTCTCTGTTACACTCTCCCAGTGGATAGGTCCTTGTGAAACCAAACCAAAACAAATTGTTTTAGGAAATAATTGACTCATTTGCTGCCAATTCTTAACAGGAAAAGTGGTGACTAAACGCTATCCACACACTGATTTCTTTGTATCCTGGCTCTGTAGCGCCGTCAGCTGGTAGACAAACACTATAGAGAATGAAGCGCCATCTGAGGAATTTATCCTACTGGTAGACTCAGACATGTGTCAGATGGGTGAACAAAGGTTTTTGCTGCTGCTTTGTTTATAGAAGCAAGAATGGAAAGGAACCTGCATGTCCATCAGAAAGGGGACTATTTAAATCATAGCACATCCATCTAGTAGAATATTAAAACCTCTGTTAAAAAGAACACATTAGTGAAGAGAACCCCAAGCCTTCAAAACTATTATCATTTATGATACACGGGCAGGTTTATATTTCTTAAAACATTCTGCATATTTAATGTTTTAAACATCCTTTAAGGTAAGCTTTTATTTCAGTAAAAACACTTTGTGGTGTTTTTTTTTTTGAGAGACAGAGCATGAGTGGAAGAGGGGCAGAGAGAGAGGTAGACACAGAATCTGAAGCAGGCTCCAGGTTCCGAGCTGTCAGCACAGAACCCGACACGAGGCTTGAACCCACGAACCGTGAGATCATGACCTGAGCTGAAGTCGGATGCTTATCCAACTGAGCCACCCAGGTGCCCTTCAGTAAAAATACTCTTTACCGAAACTATACCAACATGAATTCAGGTTTCTTTCTCTTGAGATTTTACTGGTTCATATTAAGACCTTAATGTGTCAGCCAGCTATTACGCAGCTTAGGTTAGATGAGTTTTCACTTAGTAGTGTTGATCAACGGGGTGGAATTCATACTTAAAAGTTGGTATTAGCTGTGATAGGGGAGCAAGTGAATTAAGTGGAGCCACTTCCAGGAGAAATCGATCCTGCTTCTCTCAGGTGCAGGTGATAGGCCATGCTGGTGACTAAACTGTGACTAAACTGGTTGCAGAGCACGAAAATAGAAAATTCCCTTCGTGCCAAAGCAATCCATAGGTACCAGCATTGAGCATGTGCATAGAGACAGAGAGGAGGCCCATGTTCTAGAATGAACTTGGGCTTTGATTCTGGTAGATAGAATTGAAACTAGCTACCACTTTGCTGTGTAACTTTGGACAAGTTCACACCTTTTTTCTATCATTTGAGTGGGAGCAATCATATGTGCCTCACAAGGTATTGAATTAAATGGGATAACTCATCAAGTGTTTGCCATTCAGTGTGTCAGTGGCAAGGAAATCATCCAGTAGAATGAGAAAATTAACCACCAAAGTTTGTCCTTTCCCTTAACCATGTTTTTAAAGTGTTAGAAGTAACAGCAGGGCACCTGGCTGGCTCAGTCAGTTAAGCATCTGACTCTTGATTGCAGCTCGGATCATGATCTTTTGGTTTGTGAGTTCAAGCCCTGCATGTTCCGTGCTGAGAGTGTGGAGCCTGCTTGGATTCTCCGTCTCTCCCCGCCCTTCCCCTGCTCATGCATGCACGTGTGCACTCTCTCTCTCAAAATAAATAAACTTAAAAAAAAAAAAAAAGAAGTAACAGCAAATAAAATGTCCACTCTTTAAAAACCCTCATTCCTATAAATTCTTTTTTTCTCTTCTCTGGAGGAAAATGACATGTAAATACATTCTGTTCTTGAAAATTACTCACTTCCTTGTCCAAAATTTTATCAAGGTAAATTAAACCGAGATGAAAGATTTTGTAAGTTAATCAAAACTTGGTAATAAATAATCATACTACTGTTTAACCAGAAAGGACATAGCAAGAGTAGTGTGCCAAGAACAAAGGGTTTAGAGATTGACTGTACTGCCTAAAGAAGTGTTGCAAGAAAAATAGACTTTTATAATAAAACATTTAAGAATGAGTCATCAGGGGCTATAGTCTTTTATCTATATCAAAAAATAAACTTTTTTTCCTAAGAAATCTATATATATATTTTAATCCCTAAAAAGACTAAGCAGTATTATGCAGAAAAACATCTTGCAAGAGGAATAAAATGTGAATTCTAATCATTGAAAACTTGTAGCAGTACTGACGCATAGTGCAGCTAGAAGTACTTCTGTGTGTGTGTGTGTGTGTGTGTGTGTGTGTGTGTGTGTGTGTGTTTTAAGTTTATTTATTTATTTTGAGAGAGACAGAGAAAGTGAATGAGTTGGGGAGGGACAGAGAGAGAGGGAGAGAATTGCAAGCAGGCTCCGCACTGTCAGCACAGAGCACGGTGTGGAGTTTGAACCCACAAATCGTGAGATCATGACCTGAACCAAAACCAAGAGTTGGATGTTTAATCAAAACTGAGCCACTCAGGCACTCCTAAAAGTACTTCTTTGTAAGGGAATAGATCCATTGCTGATGTGAGCAGTGACAAACCTATGGTAAGGAAATACTCATTTGTATTCATCCCAGCTTCCTTGTGTGGTACTGAGAGAAGTACAAAGTATGATAAATAATTATTTGATATAAGATGCAGGTAAGAGGGTTTGGGGGGGCACAAAAAGGTTTATAAGCATGAACACAATAGGAATAGGTAATACTGTGAATAGGAGTAAAACTTGGAGCTGTGACCAGGAAGTTAACTCAGACTTGCAGTAATTATGGGAGAACCTTCTGTCCACACCCCATGACCTTAGTGCGGAGTACTATTTTGGGTGGTGACCTACGATAAACTAAGATAAAAAGCATGGTGGATTTAGCTGGCCACCAAATTCCCAAAAGTGTTGGTCCTACCTGCTCTTTAGTAGGGGGAGGTGAAGATTTGAATCCCGAGGATGGTGCGTGTAACACTAATAAGAGATCAGCAGATAATGACCCACAGTTCAGAGTAGTGAAAGATAAATAGCACAGTTGATCATATGGATGAATAATTCATTTCTTAGACTTTTCAGTGTCACCCTGCAGAGGGTCTTAAGGGCTAATACTAGTCAGACCTTCCATTTGGTTTGAACATGCCTAAAGAGGGAGTGTTAGTAAATTGCTTAGTAGAACCAGGATTTTAAACAGCCTCACCCTGGAGTCATGTTTCAAAAGGACTTAAAATGGACTGTATCCAAATTCTCCCTCTTCCAAAGAAAGCAATCTGAGCCTTGAATCCTTTTCTCTGTTTTGACATACCTTGACAGACTTTTGTTGTTGTCTTAATTTGTTCTGTGTTCTGAAACATACTTGAGAAGCCAGAGTATAGTGACCAGGACGGTAAAAGAACATTGACTTATTTTGGGGCGCCTGGGTGGCTCAGTCGGTTAAGCATCCAACTTCAGCTCAGGTCATGATCTCACGGTTCATGGGTCCGAGTCCTGCGTCAGGCTCTGTGTTGACAGCTCAGAGCCTGGAGCCTGCTTCGGATTCTGTGTCTTTCTCTCTCTGCCCCTCCCCTGCTCATGCTCTGTCTCTGTCACTCTCTCAAAAATAAATAAATAAATAAATAAATAAATAAATAAAAGAACATTGACTCATTTCATATGAAGTATGAGTATGATGGATGAAACTGTGATTATGTAGCCTAAAGAAGGGAAGGTTTAGGGGCTTCTGGCATGCAACTCTTGATCTTAGGGGTTGTGAGTTTGAGCCCTCCATTGGTGTAGAGATCACTTAAAAATAAAGTCTTTTTTTTTTTAAAGGGAAGATTTTTTTTTTTAATATAAGAAATTTATTGTCAAATTGGTTTCCATACAACACCCAGTGCTCATCCCAACAGGTGCCCTCCTCAATACCCATCACCTACCCTCCCCTCCCTCCCACCCCCCATCAGCCCTCAGTTTGTTCTCAGTTTTTAAGGGTCTCTTATGCTTTGGCTCTCTCCCACTCTAACCTCTTTTTTTTTTTTTTCCCTTCCCCTCCCCCATGGGTTCCTGTTAAGTTTCTCAGGATCCACATAAGAGGGAACACATATGGTATCTGTCTTTCTCTGTATGGCTTATTTCACTTAGCATAACATTCTCCAGTTCCATCCACATTGCTACAAAGGGCCATATTTCATTCTTTCTCATTGCCACGTGGTACTCCATTGTGTATATAAACCACAATTTCTTTATCCATTCATCAGTTGATGGACATTAAGGCTCTTTCCATAATTTGGCTATTGTTGAGAGAGTGCTGCTATAAACATTGGGGTACGAGTGCCCCTATGCATCAGTACTCCTGTATCCTTGGGTAAATTCCTCGCAGTGCTATTGCTGGGTCATAGGATAGATCTATTTTTAATTTTTTGAGGGACCTCCACACTGTTTTCCAGAGCGGCTGCACCAGTTTGCATTCCCACCAACGGTGCAAGAGGGTTCCCGTTTCTCCACATCCTCTCCAGCATCTATAGTCTCCTGATTTGTTCATTTTGGCCACTCTGACTGGCATGAGGTGATATCTGAGTGTGGTTTTGATTTGTATTTTAAAAAGGAAGATTTAAAAGCATCCTGTAGAGAAAAGGGATTTAAATGTATCTGTTGCTGAACCTGTGGATGCAAATGGTTACATGGAGAGCATTAACTGGAGGATAGGCCAAGGCACTTATTAAGTATTGTTTCCTCTGCTTATTCCCTGTCAGCATCTAAATTTAATAATCTACCCGCCCCCAGTTTTTGTTACTGCCTGGAATTAACAAGGTTTAGATTGACTTTGCAGATCTGGAGAATTCAGATTTCTAATACTCTTGGAACATCATAAGAGAAAAACCCCCCTCCCCCCCAGTTTTAAATGCGAAAATATGATAATAGAGTTGGGGACTAGAAATGACAGATTCTGGGATTTTGGTGAGAGACAGTTGGCAAACCTGTCCACCACTCTTCAGTCCTTAACTTACCAGCTTCTCCACAGCATGCAATGCCTATAATCATTGTGTCTTCAAGTGCTCTCATCTTCTGGCTTCTGTGACACTCACACTTTCTTTTCCCCACCACATCACTGACCTGATTGCCCCCTCTCACCCTCTCTCTAGGTTCCTCCTCTGGGGGCCCTTAAACATCAGTGTTTGTCAGGTTTTGGTCCTGTTCTTTTTCTTTGTCCATTCATTCTTCCTGGGTAGTCTCATTCATTCTTATAAAAATGACTCTTGGAAAGTATACCTGAGAGCCTCCTGGACACCACTCCCTGCATTATCATCAGATGCCTGAAACTGATCTTTCCTCCTCCTGGTGCTGACCAGCTGTGACTACATGTGGAGCCACGTCAGGGTCAGAATGCCTGCTTTATCACCCAGAGCACAGGACTCCTGGGTGAAGAGAGATGGAATATTCTAAATGGAGGAGGAAACAGGACACACACACACAGTTGGACTTTGTTCCTGGGTCTTGCTCACCCAGCAAAGCTCTGTTTGCCAGATGACTGAGCCCAGCACAATGGCAGTGTAATAAAGGCGAGGATATGTGGGGTTTTCGCCGGTAGTGTATCCCACAGTCAGGTAACCATAGGGAATATTCTTTCAGAAGACAGTGAAGGTGAAAGAGTAAGGCACTCCTCTTTTTTTTTTTTTTTTTTTTTTTTTTTGCACTCCTCATTTTAATTGGAAAATAACAATTGCCACCTGAAATGTCTGCACACCAACTCATTCATAATAGTAGCAGTTCTTTGTATTTTCATTTTTATTGTTTGGACTTTAAAAGTCACAAGGTCTCAAATTTAAATAAGCTTTTCTACTCATTTTTATGTTTAGCTAATTTCTTGATATTAATTAAGTCTGAACGTAGAACATTGTCCCCTTCCTACTGGAGAAGATGGAAGAGCTTGAGGCAGGCAACAGCAGCAGCTGGCTGGGCCGTACTCACCATCAGGTTCAAGGTGCATATGGAGGGCGTGCAGGGGGCCTTCGGGCTTGAGTGCAAAGAGCACTGTCTTTGTCCAGCACTCAGTCAAATGTGGTCACAGTGCCAGCGCCTCCCATATTCTGCCTTTGATTCCTGAATTGTGGTAATTTGGAGGAGTGTAAATTTTCTGGCAAAACAGCCTTTCCTGTTCATTATTAAAGTATTTAAAATTTTTCTATTATATACCTGTGAAAATATTTTGGGGCGCCTGGGTGGCTCAGTCGGTTGAGTGTCCCACTTCGGATCAGGTCATGATCTCTTGGTTCCTGAGTTCAAGCCCCGTGTCGGGCTCAGAGCCTGGAGCCTGCTTCAGATTCTGTGTCTCCCTGTGTCTCTGCTCCTTCCCCGCTCATGCTTGCTCTCTCTCTCTCTTTCTCTCTCTCAAAAATAAACATAACAATTTTTAAAAGATATTTTTATTACAAGTGTTGTGAAAGTAATATCCTTGTTACTGTTTAGAAAAATTAAGCAACCAAATTTCCACAGCCTTAAATGAATACTATTCACTTTTTGTTGATTTTCTTCCATTCATTCTTCTATACACAGGAATTTGTTGTTTTCATTTTGTTTACATGCACAATTTTGTAGACTTCTCCTTTGTTTTTCAAATTGAAAACACTCATTTCATCCAGTAATCATATGATTGAGATTTACTGTAAGCCACAAAGATAGTGGGGAATCCACAGTCACTGCCTCATGATGCTTACATTCTAGTTATGGGAGACAGAAACAAAAACTCTCAGGAAAGAAAAAAAGAAGGGAATGTTACCTATAGTCTTGTCACCCAGACATAATGATGGTTAATATCTGATACGTGTCCTAAATTTATTTTTAAAAACTGGTGTTGATAAATAGCGTTTTTAAAAAATAAACCAGAGAGGGCGCCTGGATGGCTCATTCGGTTGAGAGTCTGACTTTGGCTCAGGTCATGATCTCACGGTTCATGGGTTTGAGCCCCACATAGGCTTTGTGCTGTCAGCAAAGAGTCTGCTTCAAATTCTCTGTCCCCCTCTCTCTCTGCCCCTTCCTGCTTGTGTGCTCTCTCTCTCTCTTAAAAAAAAATTTTTTTTAAACAATAAAAATGGGATTAGATCATAGATTTTTTTTTTTTGCCCACTTTCCAACATGTTGTGGACTTTTTTTTATGTCAACTAAAACTTTGTAATTAATAATATATAATACAATAATGTCACAATGGCTGTATAATACTGTTCCATATAATGGATATGCTATTAATTTAAACATTTTACTAAAGATTGACCAATAGGTTATTTATAGTTTTTTCCTTTATTAAAAATTCTGCATCAGATATTCTGTCTTTGGAGTACCTAAATATTTCCTTAATTTATGTTGTAAAAGAGAAATTGCTCAGTTTAAAAGCATATCCATAATTAAAATTTTAATATTGTTAACACATGCCCCTGCAAAAAAGGCTTTTTAATACTTGATGCAGCTGTCAGCAACATATGAGCGGACCATTTTCGTTATATTCTTATATTGGACTTTTAAAAATTGAGATGTAATTCACATACTGTAAATTCTACTATACTTTTAAATTGTGCAACTCACTGGTTTTTAGTGTAGTCCCAAGATTGTGGAAAGATCACCACTATTTGATGCCAGAACATTTTTATCACCCCCAGAAGAAACCATATGCATGTTAGCAGACACTCCTCATTTCCTCTTCCCCCAGGCCCTAGCAACCACTAATTTACTTCTTGTCTCTGTGGATATGCCTATTCTGGGCATTTCATATAAATGGAATTGTACAATATGTAGTCTTTTGTACCTGGCTTCTTTCACTTAGCATAATGTTTTCAAGGTCTATCTGTGTTGTACCATGGATGATTTTCTTAATTAAAGTCTATTTTGACTTTCAAGTACTTCAGTGATTCTTGGGGAAATAACTCAGGTTTGTCCTTAAATCTGTTTGGGAACCATTGACCTACACCATAATATCTCCATTGGTTCTTAAATCCTTTACAGTTGACCCAAATCTAGTTTATCTGGATTCATATGTTTAAGTGTCTTTTCCAGGAATATCCTAGGTTGCTAATTTTGAACCAGCAAAGTGGGTTTTATTGCTAACGGTGTGGTTTATGAGCTAGCATTGTTGGATGTCTTTTTTTTATCAGTTTTCCTCTCCATTTCATCTTATGTTCTAGGTGCTTATCTCTATTTAGTAAATTGTCAATATAATGTAAATTATTGGTGGTGTCGTGGTCCATCATCTCCAATCCATTCCCTTTGGGGCCATTTTTGAAGTGGTGATTTAATGTCCTTCTTGGTAGAAACTGAAACAATTTATTAAGGCTCTTTGTCTTTTCTCCACTGACCTTGAGACAAATGAAAAATATTTTTTGTCATATTTTTTAAATTCTCAACAGACATCTTTTCCAAGCCCCCAACAAGGTGCCTTGAAAAATAAAAATATTCCTGGTGTATTATTGACTTTGGAGATTATAATTTTATATTTTTTTAATACTGATAATCTGTCTTTTGGGATACTTCTAACTTTTTGGAAACGTTGACTTAATTGTGCTGCATTTCTTGGGAATCCCTACTTCCTATAGGATGTCCAGCTCTGCCACTCCCTGGAATATAACCTTTTGACAAGTTGCTTCATCTCTCTGACCCAATTATCTTATCTATAAAATGAGGGGTAGAGTAGATGACTATTTGTGATTCCTCAGAGTGGAATTGCTGCAATGACAGGTATTTGCATGTTTATGTTTCTAAAGAACTACCTGAACTTTTCCCCAACTGGTTGTATAGGTCTTTATATTTAACATTTCTCACCAAGTCTAATCATACTGGTCTGGTGGCCTAGCAGTCATTAATGGTTTCTGGGGATGTAGGTCATAAAATGTTCAGTGAAATGAGTGTGAGCTTTTGGGCAGAAGGTCCAGGTCCAAGTTCCTCCACTTACTAGGTATATGTGTGTGAGTACCTCATCTAACATCAGTAATCTTCTGTTTCTTCGTACAAAAATAGGTGTCTTTACACTAACCTTTTAGGATTTTTGTAAAGATGGGAGATATCATGGAGCATGCTTTGCATAATTCCAGGTAGATCCTTATGATTTGTGTCCCATAAATGTTAGCTTTTGCTATTGTTCTTGACTAATGATTGAGTGTCCAGTTTCTACAACCTATCTCCATCCGCCTCAGCTTTGGAGGGCCCTAGCCTTCAAAAGATAGACCTTGAGATGAGGTATGAGTTGAAAAGAGTGTCCCACTTTTATCTACAGAGTGTTGCCTTGGTGGAATTAGGACTTTAATGTGTTGTCTTTGAAAACCTCTTTAATAAACTAACCTGTATCTCTTGCTTTTTTAGTGTGTCCACCCTTGCATGTGAAGCAAATACTTGTGTCCTGAGGGTCAGGTGTCCCTGGCACAGAATTCAGTAACATCCCAGGGACGGCAGTGTACTCTTAAGATCTGAGCTTTAATTAGGTGCCTATTATGCACCTCTGAGGTTCTTGTTGCCTTGTTTTTTCTTTTTCTCTTCTTTTTTTTCCTTTTTATTGTGGTAAAAAAAATATAACCATCTACATGTAAAAAAATTTACCATCTTGAGCACTTTCTTGTATTTGATTTTAAATTCCTTTTAAGTTTGCTTAGCTTCTCCTTTTTCCAAGCCATCCTAAGAACTGAATCAGCAGTGAGGTAGTCAAACTGAATTTTCTTTTTTCTTTTCTTTTCTTTTCTTTTCTTTTCTTTTCTTTTCTTTTCTTTTCTTTCATAGTGAATGCTGCCAGAATGACCAGTTCTTTCTGGATTTAGGCTTGTTTATGAGGCTGGACTTTATTTATGATAAAGATACAAAAAAATTCTTCTTTTCTTTCATCTTTTTCTCCTGGGATTCTCAGTGTTATGTTTGGGAGTATTGGCCTAGGGTAGGGAGCTGGAAGGCACAGAAGGGGGACCATGCAGCTGAATTTTGCACTCCATCACTCCTAGGGTGGGCCAGGAAGTCTGAGCACAGATCGGGTAACCAGAACACTGGAAGGAAGCCACGCCACCTAGGCAAGTGTCTGTGCCCTTCAGCACACGCCAGGCCTCTTGTTAAGGGAGCAGACTATTCACAAATGGTGCTGTTCCTAAGCCATCATGCAAAGATGATTGTAGTTGGCTTCCTGGAAAGCCTGCTTGTCCCTCCCAGGCTCTCCTTGAGTTATTTCTTTGTTCCTGATCCAGAGGGGTGCTGTTCCTGAAACCAGCACACACAGTATCAGATTATTGCCAGCCTTAGCTTGGTTACGAAATGACAGATGTACTGTGATACCAGACCTGAAAGTATGAGATGTGACTTCTACTTCCAAAGGGATGTTTCCTGAAAGTGGTCACCTCGGGGAAGCTGTACCTTTAATGGTGCTCAAAAACAGCTTCAGAACTTCCTTTTTTAGGAAGATGCCTTCAGCATCTGTGACACATTCTTTCTTAATGGCATCTATCATAATAAAGCTTTCCCCTGTAGGGGCAGTTGTTTTTTTGTAAGTGGCCAAAGGTTATTTGGTGCTGAGTCTGGAGGCTTAGATGATCATGCAGAGGAACAGCACCTTTAGTTAAAAGTAAAAGATGTAGTTTTAGAATTTTTAAAAAATTTAAAAAATGTTTTTTATTCATTTTTGAGAGAGAGAGAGAGAGAGAGAGAGACATACAACGAGCAGGGAAGGGGCAGAGAAAGAAGGAGACACAGAATCTGAAGCAGGCTCCAGGCTCTGAGCTGTCAGCGCAGAGCCCAACATGGGGCTCGAACTCATGAGCCATGAGATCATGACCTGAGCCAAAGTCTGACGCTTAACCGACTGAGCCACCCAGGTACCCCTGAAAGATGTAGTTTTCTTGTTGAAAGTCAAACCAGCTGATTGTTGGTGCTGCCTGAAGATACATGAGAGCAAAGATGTGGGGAGATAAAGCAGCACACTGAGATTGTCCCTGCATCCTTGTCATCCAGTGATGCCACTTTTATTTAGGAGCATATTTGAACAGAACTTTTGTGTATCAGCATGAGAAATGCCATTCTGGGTAAGAACTGTGTGCCTAGGATCTAGAGGTATTTTGTGGGGACACCACTGTTGTCGCCTGTACTAGACATGGGGCTCAGATTTTAGCACATAACAGCTCCTTGAGAGTTGTTTTTTCACATGCAATTTTTGTATATGGTAACGGTGGCTTGGTGCAGAGGCAGACACAAAGTATGTCCTGGTTGCCACTGTCTCCCCAAGACCTGGCACGTGAGGAGCTAGCACATGATAGGAATTCAGTAAACGTTGAACAGATCCATAGATTCAAACTTCATAATGCTCTTTCGTATGAAGCATGCATTGGGAAACTAACAAGCTCGTTTCTCTCTCTTTCACAGTTGTCAAGTTTAAAAGTTCTGAATCACTCTCCAATGTCTGATGCCTCTGTCAATTTTGACTACAAATCCCCCTCCCCGTTTGACCATGGCACTGATCAGGAAGAGAAGATCGAAGATGTTGCCAGTCACTGTCTGCCTCAGAAGGACCTGTATGCTGCTGAAGAGGAAGCTGAGACCCTTTTTCCTAGGAAAATGACATCCCATAACGGGATGGAGGACAGTGGAGGAGGAGGCACCGGAGTAAAGAAGAAAAGGAAGAAAAAGGACCTGGGAGAGCAAGAGGGGGCAGCGAAGGGAAGCAAGGACAGGGAGCCCAAGCCAAAGAGGAAGCGAGAGCCTAGAGAGCCAAAGGAAGCCCGGAAGGCCAAGGAGCCCAAGAGGGCCAAGGAGCCCAAGGAGCCCAAGCAGAAGGATGGAGTCAAGAAAGCACGGAAGCCCCGGGAGGCCTCGGGTACCAAGGAGGCCAAAGAGAAGAGGAGTGGCGTGGACTCTGCAGCCAGGACGAAGTCCAAGAAAGCCAGGTGCGTGTCCCTTTCTGCCCGCTTGGAGCACTTGGCTCTGCCTGCACACAAAGGTTTGCTTTGGGCCTTCCTCTAGCCCTCAGACATAACTTTACCACTGTCATCCAAAATGAGCTACTCTCCCCTCCTAAGACAGAAAGATAACCTTAATACTGGCCCTGCAATTTCTGGCCATTCCTTTTGGATTAAGAAGAATTAAAATACTGTCACACACAAAGGGTGTAAGGGAAGGGACGTCAGAGGTACGACGCAGGGCTGGCAGCGGTTTGGGGGACGGGAGCAGTGTGGAGTGGCAGAGGGGCAGCTGTTGGAGGTGCCCGGACCTGGAAATTTGTGTGCGGGCAGTCCGGGAGAGCTGTGCACAGACAGGGAACACCTGCTCAGCCTCCTGCAGCCACAAGCTCTCTAGTGTGGGACTGCTCCTGGTCCATTTCTCTCCCTCTGTGTCTAACACAGTGCCTGACATGTCAACAGGTGCTAGGGAAATGAGGAGTGAAAGAGACTAGTGGAGACCACAGTGACTGTAGAGAGATCGGAAGGTGTGGATGCGCATTCACTGCAGGGTGGGTGGTAAGGGTCCTGGTTAGAGATCCCATCAGGATCCAGATATACTCTTCACTCCGTATTGGTCACCTGTATACAAATGGAATGGTTTTCATTTTGTCTCTTTCTAAATTCTTTGTGGAGAACATTATATTTAAGCTTTCTGAGGAAATGTGAAACAAAAAATACATAATCTCTATATACTTAAAAGGAATTTAAGTTTCTAAAACCTAAGTGCAGTGGCAGGATGTAGACCAGGAGCACCCATAAAGGCACAGAGACTGGTATGAACACTCACATAAAGTATTTAGACCATCAGACCCGTGTGGGGTCAGGCATTTAGGAAGTAAGCTTTAAAGAGAAGAAAGCATTTTGGGTGATTTGTGCTGCGACAAGGAATTTACTATATGGTTCAGTTCATTTTCAGAAGGACAGTTTGTTGGGAGCAGATGGATAATTTCATAATCCAAGTGCAAACTGCCTTATAATATTCATTCCCTTCTGCCCCACAGGGGGTTTTATCTTTTGTCCCTCGGAAAGGCTTGTGGGGGATCCCGGGAATGTAGTTTACAGACAGCGGACCTAAAGTACCTTACAGAAGGTCAAGAGAGGCATGTAAAAATCAGGATTCTCACAAAGGGAAACTTATGGGCTGTTTCTCAGTGAACCCAGTGAGCATGCTCTGATCTCTGATGCGTGTGTGAGGTAGCATAGTGAGTCTCTGTCTTCTGCCATAATTTTCATCTGCAAGTTGCTTGGGAGAAGCAGAAGGGGTTCTTCAGGGCGCTAGCACATGTGAGGGAGAATCAGATGTGAGCTAGTGGGGTGGCTTAGAGAACAAAGAGGAGTCCCTGAGTCCTTAGAATTGGGGTAACTGGAGGAGGGTTCTCACAGCTTTGCTGAGGACTCTGGTTGGTTTGTAGAAGGCCATAGAACACCATAGGTATCTGAGCTCACTAGCTCTGGTCTCTGGTACTTACCTGCTTAAAGGACTTCTGTGTGGGCTGTGGAACAAGGGAATAAGTATATAGACATTGCTGTAAATTCCATTTGGGGGCCATAAGAGGCATTTCACAAAAGAAGTTTGGGTGTCTTATATGTGTGTAGCAATACTAAGGGAACCTGATTGTGATCAATTGTAAGTGACGTGGAGAAGTGCTTGGTAGTCTTTTCAGGGGCTGCTAACTTCTGACATCAGAAGACACCCTTTGCGAGGATGTTGATAGAGCTGGTTACCTCTCAGCAGTGTGGGCAAGTTACATGAGGGTTTCTTTTGATTTGGGGACCTATGTAAGACTGACTTGTAATAGAGAATCCTTATGTAGCTTGGTAGGATTCTGTACTGGTGAGCCTTTCATTTCTTGTTCTTTTTGTATTTATTGCTTTGGTTCCTTTAATTAAAGAAATTAAAGATCCCACTAGTCAACAGAAGCAGTTTTAATTATGAAAGGACATTAATTAAAAAATTATGTTGGCAATTCTCAGTTTTTTTGTGCTCTTTGATTTATTCTCTTGCAGATTGGCTCAAGTACATGTTTTGATTAGCCCTGGATCATACTTGGTGGTTGCAAATCATTCACTGAATGCTTGGATTATCGTAGGAGCTCCACAGTTAATTTGAGGGCTCCCAGCCTTTTCTGCCTTCAGTCCCTCTTGCCAGCTTCCACCTGGCTCATCTTTCTGAAGTACTTGCTGTAATCTTATTTCTGTTTTTAGTTGGAAAAGGTGGTGAATCAAATGCCTTCATCCTCTCTCTTCCTTCCAAATCAGTTTGGAAGTAGTCAGCAGAGATGGAGGTGTGGTGATCAGCTTTCTTAACTGTAAACTGGATTGAAGAACCTCCACCAGCTGTGGCTGGACGTGAGCTGCTTGTTCCTCCCTTTGGTTGAGTTTTTCCACCAGAACTGCAGGCACTGAAGCCTGGAGCACGTGCTGGGGCAGGTATGCTCTGTGCCCTTTCCCAGTCTCTCCAGTCGGGTCCCTAATCAGAGAAGTGGGAGGAGTTTGAAGAAGGGTTGAAAATATGTTGCCAGTAATAGTCCTTCCTTGGGAGTAAAACGTGGGCACTGGGAAATGGGATATCCTCATATCCTCTAACTTTTGAAACTTCTGATTGCTCCTACTGCTTCCAGGACAAAATCCAGACTCCTTTTTCTGTTATTCAAACCCTTTGGGGTCTGACCCCTCCCTCACTTCTCTGACAACAGACCTCACTAGCTAGACTGCTCTTCCTGGCCCTTAAAGACACTTGACTTGTTTCTCCTGGATTGCTCTGGCTGGTTCTCCCAACATTTTGCCCCTGTGTTTCTCCCCCAGTATCCCAAGTCCTTTCCATTTCCAGGTCTGAATGCAAGTCCTATTTCTCCCAAGAGCTTCCCCAGACCAGTGTGCTGGCATGTCCCTTCTTCCATAGCACTTGGAGCCTTGCTCCCCATTGTAAATCAGAGACTTTTATTCCTGGGAAAACTAAAGGAGAGCTAGTCTAACCTGTTGTACTGCAGCCGGGGAAAGGGGGGACTCACTGAGAAATGTCTTGCTTACAAGGGTGTGTCATAAACTCGGACCTCTGCTCCCCAGTCTTGTACATTTCCCTCTTGGAAGGTGCCTCTCGATTAGAAACTGTCATCGTCCTGTGTGTATGACTTGTGTCATCAGCATCAGTTAAATGCCTAGGGTCAGGGCCACTATACTTTGCGTCTTTTATGCTCTCAGGAGTCAGTCACTAGAGGTTTATCAGGTTGTTGGACACATTGAGTTTATATATTTATATATTATATATGTAACATATACTTTGCATATTTATAAACTACATATAACACATATATATTCTATTTATTTAATTTGTTTTCCTAGAACAAATAGAGCTCTTCCTGTAAATAAGACCATATAAGATATAACTCTCATTGTTAAATAATTGTAGGTGGTGTCTCAATTTTAACTAAAGAAGTGAACATTTTATTTTTTAATTTATTTTTATTAAAAAAAATTTTTTTAACACTTAGTCATTTCTGAGAGACAGAGACAGAGCATGAGCAGGGGAGGGGCAGAGAGAGAGGGAGACACAGAACCGGAAGCAGGCTCCAGGCCCAGAGCTGTCAGCACAGAGCCCCATGTGGGGCTCAATCCCACAAACCTGTGACATCATTACCTGAGCTGAAGTTGGATGCTTGACCGACTAAGCTACCCACGTGCCTCCTTTTTTTTTATTTTATTTTCTTAGACAGCACAAGCAGGGAGAGGGGCAGAGAGAGAAGGGGAGAGAACCTCAAGCAGGCTCCACACTTAGCTCAGAGCCCGATTCAGGGCTTGATCCTGCAATCTTGGGATCATGACCTGAGCTGAAATCAAAAGCTGGATGCTCAACCAACTGAGCCACCCAGGCACCCCAAGAAATGAACATTTAAAAGAAACTTGTCTAAGGCACAGAGCTAATGAGCAGCACTGTTAGGATTTGACTCTGGGCTCCCACTTTTTTCTCCTTCAACTCTGCACCTATTTATGCCTCACAAGGGGATGTCGGGAATGGAAAGCAGTGGGGAGATTCCAGTGTCAGAGAAATTGGTTTTTTATTTGTAGGACACGGCCCTTCTGTAGAATTTCATTTTGCACACTGCACAATGGCCTCTAATCCTCTAAAGACTAAAGTGGCTCCAGCTTTTCCCTGTGCAGTTTCTCTCGCACTTGAACCAGCAAGTAGATAACTGGACATGTTTCCTGTTTTAAACAAGTGATCGTCTAACAGATTTTCGTTTTCAAGGATGACATCAATAGTGATGAATATTCATTTACTGAATAGGGGATAAAAGTCTGACATGCCCAAGTAAGAGAGGCAAGAAGCTTTTTTTTTTTTTTTTTTTTTTTTGAACGACCATCTCTTCCTTTCCCTTCAAATTATATTGGAGAGTGAGCACAATTCACTTCTTTATTGTATAAAACTTAAGCAAGAAAGCTCTTCCAGGAAGCCAAGTTAGGCTGTTGTTTCCCTGACTCTGAAATTTAAATTCCACTTAGTATAGATTATTTACTTTTACTGTTTTTTAGTTACAACCCCTTTTCCCAAAGAGGAAGGGACCACTGGCATAAGAAGACACACAGACAAAGGTACACATGTGTGTGTACATACAGACATATACACAGACCTATACATAGGTAGACACACAGGGCCTGTATAGCTGCAGCAAAGGGATCAGAAAGGTAGGCAAGTGTCAGGTCAGATCCTGGGGCATCATATGTTGATAGTGCTTTGGGAAAATACTTTGATATTAGAAAAGCACCATGGCAGTTCCTTAGGGAGGCCAAAGAAATTTCTCACTGAGAAACATTACATGATGTAATGGATACTGTCCTCAACAACAGTTTTGGGCTCCAGTGCTTCTGTGTGCCTTTGAATTTCATATTTCTCTTTCTTGAAATAGCCTTTAGTAAAAGCTTCATGGCATTAAAGCACGGCTCAGTGAGCAGGAAAGATGACCCATTCCAGTGTGTGTGAAGCTGTCTTGTGTTCTTACTTCGTGTCTAGGGAGGAGTGCCTGAATAGTAGGTCGATAGCCCTTTAGGCTCCACTCTCTTAAATCAGAAGCTAGGCATTTTGATTGAGCTGGAGGTTGCTGTTGTAAGCTAGAGTTTTCTTGAGTGTTGGTATTCATTTTGTTGGTTGAAGGCAGAGCGTAAGTTTTGGAATTTCTACACATGTCAGGATGGTTTATATTCTCTCTTGAAAGTCAAGAAACTAATCAGCAAGCTGGTGTAAGTGGAGGAACATCTACTTGGATCTCTGATGCTCAGCCTTTGCTGTGCCAAAGGAATCACCTGGACAGCTTGTTAGAAAAGTAGATTCCCAGACTACATCCCCAGAGAGGTTGATTTATTAGGTCTGAGGTGGACCCAGGAATCTGTAATTGAAAAGCCTGCCAGATAATTAGAGTGTGCTTGGTTCTTAGAATATCCTTTGAGACACAGTTGAGAGATTCCTGGGAAAATGGAGCATATTTTCATTTTTTAAAAGTTTATTTGTTTATTTTGAGAGAGAGAGAGAGAGAGCGCGCGCATGTGTGCGCACGAGTGGGGGAGGGGCAGAGCGAGAAGGAGATAGAATCCCAAGCATTGTCAGCATGGAGCCCATCGCGGGGCTCAATTCATGAACTGCGAGATCATGACCTGAGCCAAAGTTGGACGCTTAACCGACTGAGCCACCCAGGCTCCCTGGAGCATATTTACATTTTTTTTAATTTAACATCTGTTAGGAATGGAAAACCAAAAAGAGGAAAAGAGATGGATAGTGTGATTAGCCCTACGAAGTAATAAGAAATACATGTATCGGTTTCTGCCCTGGTTGCTGGCACAGAGCTCCTGAGACCCTTGTACTTTCCTGGGTGATAAGAATACCTGTCTTCTCTCATATCCTAGTATTTTGTCTTTGATGCAACTCTGACACAGGGCTCCTGAAACTGTTGTAATCTTCCAAGTGGTAAGAACACTCGTAGCATCCCTTGTTCTGATACTTGTCTCTGATCCTGTTCCTGACACAGGGCACCCATACCCTTGTAAATTCCTAAGTGATAGGAACACTAGGAGCATCTTTTGTTCTAGTGAGATGACTCTGCGTGGGCTCCTGGGTGGGGGCTGATCACCAGAAAGACCAAGCAGGAGTAGAAGCTTGGAGTTTTCAGTCCCACCCCTCATTATCCAGAGAGGGGAGAGGGGCTGGAGGTGGGGTTAATAATTGATTATGCCTATGTGAGGAAGCCTCCGTCAAAAAAATCCCAATAGTAGGGGGTGTGGGGAACTTTCAGGTGAGTGAACACATCCACATGCCTGGCACACCTCAGCTCCGCACCTCAGCTCCTCAGCTCCTCAGCTCCTCAGCTCCTGTGCTCAGAATCCTCCCAGACTTGGCCCTGTGTATCTCCTCCTCTGGCTATTCCTCTGTATCTTTTGTCGTATCCTTTAATAGACTGGTAAACGGAAGTGTTTCCCTGAGTTCTGTGAGCCTCTCTAGCAAAGCCATCAAACCTGAGGAGGGGGTCATTGCACCCTCCAGTATATAGTGGTTGGTCAGGAGAGCAGGAAACCTGGGCTTGTGACTGGTGTCTGAAGTGGGAGGGTAGGTGGGTGCAGTGTTGTGGTGCCGAACTCTGGACCTGTGGAATCTGGTGCCGTTCCAGGTAGACAATGTCAGAATTGAGTTGAATTCTCCGACACCCTGCTGGTGTCTGAGAATTGCTTGTTGGTAGGAGTTGTTTTGTTTTTTGTTTTTTTCCCCCAAAACAAACCCCAGGTTTCGGGCCGCAGATTTTACCCCCATTTGTTTTGGCTTGTCAAGAGCCAACAGAGCAGAATGTTTTTCTCCCAAATCCAGTAAGTTTAGTAACACCCTGGAAGAAAGGTTTTGCCTTTTCTGATTTTCTTCTTTGACGGTTGCTTCTAGAAAGTTAAGCCCAGATCTTCTGATTATATAACCATGTGAGCTGTGAGTCAGCTGACGCTGTGATGCAGAAATGGCAGTAAAATTCAGTCAGCTCAGCTCTCCCTCTCTATTTGAAGGTCAAATCACCTGTCTTTGTTAAGAGTGAAGATCTTTATTGAAGCTGGGCTTATTAGGCTTAGGAATGTGTATTAACAGCATTATTTCTGTTGAGGGAATTGCTTTTATATTCTGATCAATTATTAGAAGAAAGAAGACCAATGTGAAGACAAGTATGAGTTCTGAGTAGAGACCTGTGGTTGGAACCGGCTAGGTTTTTTGTGATGTAGGGAGGATATGTGAATGAGAATGGCAGAGACCCACCTCTGAGGGTTTGGACCAGGTCTCCATTCCCATTCTTCTGAGAGCACCTGGAGCGCTTACTCTAATCCCCGGGGCTTTGTAAATTAGGGTTGGGTACGTAGTGGACTTTGACCTGATCCGAAAGAAAACAGTTACTCAATAATAACGCTTGATGAATACCTGCTTATTTATTTATTCAGTGTATTTTTAGTGCCTCCTGTGTGCCTTGCTTTATTTGTGAGTACTTTTGGTGGGAGTGGGATAGTGGAGGAAGGAAGGTGTCACAGACACATCATCTTTGAGCTCTATCACTGAAGTGCTATCACGAGTTAGAGTCTTGCGAGTGTTCAAAAAACAGGTAAAAAGAAACAAATGAAAGAATGTAGTATAACTGTATACAGAATAGCTGAAAGGATTTGGCGGATTAAGAGTGTTTCAGTTGTGGTCCAGGGAGTCCCTTGGACATGGTGAGTATTGAGCCAGGTATTAAAGGAATTAATAGTGAGAAAAGATTTAAAGAAAAAAGACCAAAAGACATTTAAATAAATGTTCTTTGGGGGGCTTCCGTTTCTTTTTTTTTTTTTTTTCTGCATTTACTTTTATTTGCACTTATTTTATGCTGAATTTATTCCCAGGCCATAAGTTTTTGTTTCTTCACTTTCTTCTGGGATATCTTTTTATTCTTTGCAACCTCCTCTTCTGGTTCAGGAGGAATCTGCTCTCTTTTTCAGTGAGAATCATCTCAGTGTGGCAAGGAGAGCACATGTATAGGCTAATCCAGCCATGAGCTCTGTAAATTCTGTACCACATCTTGGAGGCTTCGTTCCTGGATGCGCTAAATGGCCGGAGAATCTGCATCTAAACCCTTATGTCCGCATTACTCTCTGCATTTTTAAGCATGTGCAGTAAAAATTAAGCAGTTTTTGGGCCACCAGCCCTGTGTCCAGCCCCACTGTTGGGGCCTGCGCACACCCACCACCTCTGCCATCATAGCGCCAGAATGGCATGCGTTGTTTCTGTAAAGTGACATCCTTCAGATACTTGTGGCTTTTTTCAGATGTGCATACCCTGGATGGCCTGGGCAGTTTCACGCGCATTCTTAAAGTGAACACAAAGATTTTAATCTCTTGATTTGCATGATTTTGTAGGGTTTTTTGGGTCAAGTGAATAGCAAACAATTTTCAGAGATCATCTCAGGCTGCTTACGGGAAGAGGAAGTGTGTTGGCTCCTGGGAGAATTCATAGAGGGGGTTGGGCTTCTAGGTTTAAGATGGCCACCAGGCATACTTTTATTTTCATTTCCTAACCAAATAATAACAACGAAACAACAGGAAGGACAGAAGGAAATAAATCCTTAAAGATGAGAGATGTGAGTTTTTGGGTATCATACTGGTGGATAAATGCTGTGGGGGAGTCCCAACTCAGAGTCCTTGCAGGAGCTGTTTGTAGCAGAGGTAGAAATCCTTCTTCCTCACAAGGGACCTGGCAGCTTTGGAGAAGGGAAGGGAGGCAGGCCAGAAATGGATGTGATGATGAAGGGACTGCCTATAGAATGAGTGGTCGTATGGCATCAGCTCCAGGCTGAAGTCAGGTAGTTACTCTAAAGATACTAAGCCTTTGCCCTGGGGATAGTCTGGGACTCCCAAGTGGAGACTCCCACAGATGAGAAGGGAGACTCAGGAGCTACTGCTCTTTCCCTGTCCATACCCTAAAAGGGGACAAGAGGGGCTGTCAGGCCCTAAAAGGGACAAGAGTTCTATGCCAGGCCCCTCATTCAGGGATGAGACATGATCTCACCAGCCACCTGTATTATCAGCCTCGTTCATTTGAAATAGGAACAATCCACCAAAGATTGTGAGACCGCAGAGGAAAACTGAGCAACAAAGAAGAGGAAAAAGGAATGATGAGCAGAACAATTGTCCTCATAAGAAAGAAGTCCAGGAAAAAAACACTTGTGAAGATTTTAAGTTAGCATCCTCAGATTCAAGATGATATTTTGTCTGCAAAACAAGGATGAGTTAGGAAACAGGAGCAGTCAGAAAACAAGAAACAATTAGTGAAAATTTAAAACATCTTGCCTAAACTAAAAGAATTCAACAAAAAGAGCAGAGGAAAGAGTAGGGGAGGTATGTTAGATCTAAATTAATCAGCTTTCATATCAGGATGTCACCAGGTATTGCTTGCTGTTGATAAAGAACTAGAGGCATGAACATATGGGAGTTAGGGTGGTATCATTCGAAGGCAGTTCACTCTGGAACGTGGGATTTGGTGCAAGTAGGGATGGCTTGTCATTTGAAACCCTTCTACATTTTTTGAAGTTTTATTTTCATTTGCTTTTACAACTTTTAATAAGGTTACTTAAAACTTTTTTTTAATGTTTATTTTCATTTTTGAGAGAAAGAGAGAGCATGAGCGGGGGAGGAGCAGAGAGAGAGGGAGACACTGACTCTGAAACAGGCTCCAGGCTCTGAGCTGTCAGTACAGAGCCCAACACGGCGCTCGAACTCACAAACTGCGAGATCATGACCTGAGCTGAAGTCGGATGCTTAACGGGTGCCCCAAGATTACTTTTTAAAACTCTGCCTTTTCATCTTATAAGTATATAACTTTTTCTTTTTTTTTCAGTTTTTACTAGGATAACATCACAAACTAGGATGATTGTTTTGATGGTGCTAATGATGCAGTTAAAGGGACTGAGGACAGGGTAGATTTTCTTCTCATTTTGTCTACAGCTGACCACATCTGTATTGGAACAATTAGTTCTGTGTATTTATTTTTTGTTTAACCAGTATCTTCACAGTCTGTGCCCAACTTGGTTCTCTCTGTGTAGACTGAACTAACATGGGCATTAAATAAAAGTTGAAGTAAGTGTGCAGATGGGCTCTTTGGGCATAATGTCCATGTTTTCAGATTGTACTTCTGGGAAGAGGATCAGGGCCTGTGGCAAGGCCTGGGCTGGAAGCTTCTCTGAAGGGTTGTTGCTGGAGCAGAGGTGGTTCCTGGGCTGTACTCCCCAGCCATGTGCATGTCTGTGAAGGCAGTAACTAGCATCACGTGCTGTTTTCAGTCCTGAATTTGGGAATTATGGCAACTCACTGTGGCAATAACTGATTTTTCCTGCTGACTTTGATGGATATTTTATAAGATTTAATTTAAAAATGGGATGATGAGTCATTTTGAAATAATGGGGTTTGATAGATAAAAATTTTAATACCTGGAATCTATGGGGGCAGAGTAATATATGGCTCACAGTAGGACAATGTTGTGACATATACCCAGATCTTTCTCCTCATCCTCGGATCCAGCGGTCTGTTTCTAACTCTCAATTCTAGTGAAGAAACCTGGAGGTTGGGGATCGAAGATGAGGCTGGGAGGAAAGTTTGAGAAAGGCTTGTCTGTGTAGGGCTTTAGTGGAATTTTCTATAAGTAGTTATTATAATGTAATTTCCTATTTGGAAGGTCCCAAATTACCTATTTTCCTAATACAAACTACTAGAAAGTGAAGATGTATAAATCTTCTTGGCTGATGAAGCTGTTTAGAAGATAGCATGAGAACTTCGGGGCGAGGCCGGCTCTAAAGTGGATATAAGTTTTATTGTAAAATCAAATATGATTTTTGTTATTAAAAATAAGTGCTTTGAGCCTCAAAAATCTTATCTGCCATTTTTCTTTTCTGTCCTTGCAAGTTTTAGTTTGTTCTAACTCTGAAAGCTAGAAAAGAGGATTATAAAAATAAAATTGCTTTGATTCAGCCTCCAATGCCATTAAGTGGTGAGAGTATTAGGCTTTCGTATTATTCAGAACTCCCTTGGTTACAAGTGACATAAACCCAACTTGGATTAACTTAAGTTAAAAAAAAAAATAACAAAGGGGTTCACGAGCTTAAGGAATCAGAACCGGGAGGTATAATTGAGGATTCCACCAATGTTCTTTGTCTCCAGTCCTCCCCCGCACCTCTCTTCATCCTTGGCAACTGGTTTTCTTCTCGTGGTTGAATTGTGGCTGCCTGAAACTATGGGCCCACAGCTTAACAACCTTATGACCTAGAAGGTAAAAGATTCATTTTCCAAAGCACTCCTGCCAGAAATTATTACTTCTTTATTGAAGGACTCCCAAGTTGGCTTGTCTGGGTCATATGTCCATCTTTGGACCAATCACTGTGGTAGAAGGAATAGGATACCATAGCCAGCCTGACCTTCCACCCACTCTTATAGTCAGGAGGGTCCATATTGGTTATCAGCAAAAAGTTGCTGATCAAACAGTATCCACTTCAGCCATGGAATAGGTATATTTCAAAATAAATATATTTATATATATGTTTTTTCGTGAAGCTTTTGAGAATAAGGTGCATATGTCGTTGCCTTTTGATCCCTAAATACTCCAGTGTGTCTTTCCTAAGAGTAAGGCCATTTTCTTACATAATCATTGTCTAATTGCTGCTTTTGTTCGCTTGGAACTAATAAGCAATATGTGGGGAGACGCTTTAAGATCATGCAAAAATCCTGCTCATCTTCACATTGTTCTCCCTAGATGATTCTGGACTGTACTCATCTTCCCTGCAGTGATTATAAAATGATTTTCCAACCCCACACTTCCTCTGCATTCATCATTTGGGTTCTGTAGTAAGCAAGGACTCCCTCTTCTCCCTCATTTATTCATTATCTGTCTATCCATTACTGGTATGTATTCCTGTTGTTTTCAGTGACTTATAATTCATTACTGTCCTTAGTTACTTTGGTGTTCAGATGGTCCCAGTTTTAACCAACAAGAACTCTTTAAGCTGACTCCTGTGTCTTTTTGCCATGCTGCCTTCATTTTTTTGAGTATACCCTACTTTCTGACATAGCAAGATGTTTCAGGCTCATCTTTTATCTTCTCTACCTTAGCTTTGGAATCAGCTGTTTCTCTAAGGAACTTTGGTATTAGAAACCAAGATCCGAGTGCTAGGTGTGCACATTGCTAATGGGGCATCTTCACTTTTCAGCTCTTTGAGCTGTCAAGGCAAAAAATACATACACGTGTGTACATAGACCTCTCTGTACATGCACATATGTATGCACACCTATATGCACATACACATATATTCATAATACATGTATGCACATTTATGTACATGTGTTCATATATGTATACTTACTTTAGGAAACCTGAGTTCACACTGATGTCTCCAGTTTAGATTCATGCCGTATTATCTTCCTTGTTTTACAGCATATTTACATCTTCCCTCTTCCTCCGTGAGAACTTCCCTGGCTAATCACATCAACACATTTACTCATTTGCTTAATCCTGTATCACATCTAAAATGGTTTCAAAATTGCTTCACCCTTATGCCTACCAAAAAGTTCAGGATTTTTTCACTGTTCCAAAAGCTAAGAGTACATAGTCAAATACAGTTGACCCTTGAACAACACAGGTTTGAACTGCATGGGTTCACTTGTATACAGACTTTTTTCTAATAAATACAGTGCAGTATTGTAAATGTATTTTCCTTAACATTTTATTAGTAACATTTTCTCTAGCTTACTTTATTGTAAGAATGTAGTATATAATACATATAACATACAAAATATGTGTTAATTCACAGTTTATGTTGTCAGTAAGGCTTCTCTGGTCAACAGTAGGCTACTAGTAGTTAAGTTTTTGAGGAGTGAAATGTTACACAAACCTTTCTGACTGAACAGGATTGGTGCTCCTAACACCTGTATTATTTAAGGGTCAGCTCTATTGTGTTCATAATTAATGAGATTTTCCCCCTCCCTTCAATGTGGTTATGTTATTTGTTTGAAATACTTGGATTCATTTGTTTCAGCTTGTTTTCATCTTTAATTTTTTTATTTTTTAATATGTAGAATTTAACATGCTTCCAAAAGTCAAATTTTTATAAAAAGATTGATTCTCTGAGAAATATCATTCACTTCCCGTATCCCATCTAACCATCTCTTATGGATGATCATTGTTTTTTGGTTCATCTTTCCTATGTTTCTTTTAAAAATATAAATAGATAGGGGCACCTGGGTGGCTTAGTCAGTTGGGCATCTGATTTTGGCTCAGGTCGTGATCTCATGGTTCGTGAGTTTGAGCCGCACATCAGGCTCTGTGTTGACGGCATGGAGCCAGCTTGGGATTCTCTCTCTTCACACGTCTGTCTCTGCCCCTCTCTGATTTGTGCTTTCTCTCTCTCTCAAAATAAATAAACTTTAAAAATACATAGATATATTCATGTTTTCTTACTCTTTTTTCTTCCCCCAAATGTAGCATTTATACTCTTTAGCACTTTCCTTTTTCACTTAACCGTGTAGCTTAGAAATGATTCCATATTCTGATCAGTTGGAGTCTTAATGGTTTTTAGAGCTACATAGTACTCCATTGTAACTGTCCTACTTTATTCAGTCACATTTCATCATGTACGTTATTTTTATTAATTTGCACTTGCTGCAGTGAGTAACGTCATGCATATATTTTTTTCATATGTTGGAGGTGTATCTTTGGAGTGTATTCCTAGAAATGGAATTGCTAGATCAAAGGGTATATATATCATACATAGTTTTTTTACATATTATTTGACCACTGTTTTTGAAGAACCTGGAACTTCAGGGAGCAAACAAGCTTTCATGGACCAAATCCATCTATAGATAGAGCCATTTAGAGGTTAAATGTCTTCATTTGATAAAAATCTCAAGCATAAAGTTTTCAAAAGTTATTCCAAAGAGGGAAAAAACACATTTCATGTAGTCTTCCTAGAGGATGAATTCAGGTGATATTTTCTTGTGTCCTATTTGAAAATCCCATTTATAAGCTTACAAAGAATCTTTTCTCCCTGATACTTGTCTTTATCAGAAGAGCTCCAAGAAGAAGTTTTGGAACTCGAAATTGATTGTGTTGCCAAAGGTAACCTACAGAAAATCACTTTGGTAGAGTATCTTCTTATTTATCCACAAATAAGCAAGCAGGGTTCACCAGTCATTGGACATATATTTGAGAAGATGTTCCCTCTACTCCATACTACACCCAGTTTCTGGCTAGGAAAATCTACTAGTGCCTAGTAGTGCCTACTAGGCTTGACTTTGAAAGTGCCTCACTGTGACTCCTCCTTACTTTTGTTATTTAATGTGATTCTGAAAAATGGAAGGCAGATGTAAAATATATACAAGTCTTATAGTAAAGATTCATATTTTGAGGAGGTTCTCTTCCTTAATTATGGCTTGAGCTTGGTTTAGTTTGAGTATGAGTTTGTGTTTGAATGCAGCTGAGTAGTTTTGAGTGTGTGTGTTTGTAAGATTAAACATATAGACATAGTTTTCTAATATAATGAAGTTATATTTAGTAGATAAAATTGATTTCAAATGTGGGGAGAAAGGATTTCAGATTTTCTAGGAGATTAAATGGTGCCCTGCTCATGTGATTATTATGATGACTCTTAGTATATTAATCAGTTATGTTTAAATCTGTGTCCAAAAAATTAAGGAGAAAACTTCTTTTTTTTAATATTTTTTTTTAAATTTTTTTTTAACATTTATTTTGAGACAGAGAGAGACAGAGGGTGAATAGGGGAGGGTCAGAGAGAGAGGGAGACACAGAATCTGAAACAGGCTCCAGGCTCTGAGCTGTCAGCACAGAGCCCGACGCAGGGCTTGAACTCATGGACTGCGAGATCATGACCTGACCCGAAGTCAGACGCTTAACCAACTGAGCCACCCAGGCGCCCCTTTAATGTTTATTTTTGAGAGCAACAGAGCGCAAGTGGGGGAGGGGCAGAAAGCGAGGGAGGCACAGAATCCAAAGCAGGCTCCAGACTCTGAGCTGTCAGCACAGAGGCGGAAATGGGGCTCAAACTCATGAACCATGAGGCCATGACCTGAGGCAAAGTTGGATGCTTAAATGACTGAGCCACCCAGGCGCCCCCCCCCCTTTTTTTTTAAATAGCACAAGGCTTATTTTGTTAAGGGATCCATTTAAAAAAACTGTCAACGACTATGGATTTGTGGATTTTTTTTCTGTGTATTTGGGTCATTGGAATATTTTGCTGTTAATTCTTTTGGTCATTATTTTGAGATTCAAATAACATTAAAGGAGATTTGAAGTTTTTGCGTTCATTAAAAGGGAGACCGGGGCTTTAAAAAAAGACAGAAAACATATGGTGTTAAAAACAATAGGCTGTGAATCAGATGAGCTGAGTGCAGGCCTCTGCTGCTACTCAGCTGCTGACTTTGGGACCTTTGCTGCTTTTAAACCTGTTTTTTCATCTGGAACATGAGATTCATCTATCTGCCCTTGATACTCCCTCATGGCCTTGTGGTCGTAACAGTTAAATGAGACACAGAACACGTAAGTGCTTTATAGAATATAAATTGCTATACAGTTTTCTTAGGAGTATATGACATGAGATAAATATTCCTTCGAAAACTTAGAACGTTTTTAAACTGTTTCACCTGTGTCTCCTGTCCTGCACTGATAAGTAGAACATTTGCTTTTTCCCTCTGTGTTTGAGAGCACAAGTCTGTTAAAAATGGCAGGACCCCTAGAATTTCATTTCCTCAGTTTGGACCAAAATAATTTTCATAAAGAACTTTCCTGATCAGTAGGCAAGCCAGTCTTCAGCCTGGAGAAACGAGGGTGGGCTGTTTGTGCTGACTTGATTGGGAGTCCATGAGGAGTGAAGGGTGTTCAAGAGAGAGGCAGGCTGATTCAGCAGTCAGCACTGGTTGGCCTTCCTGGCAACAGTTCATCATGCTGGGTCTCCCATCTCTAAACAAGGCAAGCTCTCTTCCCCCACACCTTCCAATAACCCAACTGATAGAAAATGCCAATAATTTTTTTTTTCTTTTTTACGTTTTATTTATTTTTGAGACAGAGAGAGACAGAGCATGAACAGGGGAGGGGCAGAGAGAGAGGGAGACACAGAATCGAAAGCAGGCTGCAGGCTCTGAGCCATCAGCCCAGAGCCCGACGCGGGGCTCGAACTCACGGACCGTGAGATCGTGACCTGAGCTGAAGTCAGACGCTCAACCGACTGAGCCACCCAGGCGCCCCAAAAAAATGCCAATAATTTTGACTCTTTCCTCATCTTCCACATTCTGTCCCTTCCTCAGACTTAATGGTTGTATTTCTGCTGGATCCTTCAAATGATTTTCACCTTTGAGTTTTCATTGGTTGTATTTAGCCTAGGGCTTCATTCCCTCTTGCCTTGGCTTGCCATCACGGCACTTGTCACACAGAATGAAGTCAAAACTCTCTGACTGGTATACATACCTAGTTGCTTTGCAGCTCCATTATTTAGTGCTTCTGTTCACTTGCCCTGTCATCCAGCCATACAGACTGTCTTTTACTAAATGTGCCCTTAACACTCTTCAGTTCCCTAACAATGCCAGGGTAGTTAAGAGCATGCCTGGGTTCAAATCCTTTCTTCACTATTTAGTAGCCATCTTACCCTGGAAATCTAACTGAACCTCACTCTGCTGCTTGATGAAATGAGGATAGTAATACTATCTGCCTTATAAGATTGATATGAAGACTAAAGGAGATAATCCATGTAAAATACTTAGAGAGTCGTGCCTGCATGTAATCACTGCTATGTAGCTAGTAGCTCTAATTATTAGTACTGCTACTATTATTATTACCGTTCCATGCACATCTCTGCTCAGTTGCATTCTCCCAAATCTCCCCAATGACTTAATCCATCCATTGATGCATCCATCTATCTTTTCAATAAGTATTTATTGGATACTTACTATGTATAAGGCATAAGACTAAGAATACAAACTTGAATCAAGTACATATTGTCCTCTAGGAATTTGGAGTCTGGTAGGAGAGATCAGAGAAGTATAAAATATTCATCCACTCAGCAGATGTTTATGGAAACTACAGAGGATTCAAGCACTGTGTGGTTCCGAGGCTGATATCATAGTTAATAACTAACTTTGGTGAAAGATCAGAGTTTGAGTACCTTAAGCAAAGCATAGCTGAGGTGGTTTGGGAGTATAGAAAAGAGATTTTATCAGCTAAGATGATCAGAAAAAGCTTTTTAGAGGTGCTGCCATCTTAGCAGGACCTTGCAGGATGGATGGATCTTGCCCATCTTCACCTCTCTCAGGAGGTTTTTAGCTACTGCCTTGAGCTATTGCTCTGGGCGGCCTGTAGGATTTTCATATTCGTAACCTCCTCAAGGACAGGGACAGTATCGTTTTCAATTTTGACTTCCTAGTACTTCCTCCAAGTCTTATATAGACCATTTTCAGTAGAGGATGGTGACAGATTAAGGACACGTCTCTTCCCATGTAACCTAAAGGGCGATTGAAATTGTTGATTCTCAATATCTCAATATCTAGCGATTAAGCTTACTAGAGAAGACATTTATATAAACTGAAAGTGAGGTTTTGAAGATGTTCATATTATTTTATTTCTTACCACATTAATCATAGCCACAGGAATCATGATAGGGGTGTAAAAAAGTGAACTCTGCATCAAGCCATGTAGGTATTTCTTCCCATATTTCTGTGTATAGTTCTGGGAAGAAACTCTTGTAGATTCTTCATTAAAGCCTACCCCTAGGACAAGAATTCCTTGCGATACCATATCCTTATGTGATACCGTTACTTTGATCACGTGGGAACTCTTAGTTTTAAAAACTGCCCAAGAGTTTTAATTCTGAATTTCTCCTTGTAGCAAGGAGCAAGGACCAACCCCAGTGGAGAGAAAGAAGAAAGGAAAGAGGAAAAGTGAAACCACAGTGGAGAGTTTAGAGCTGGATCAGGGCCTGCCGAACCCATCCCTGCGGAGTCCTGAGGAGTCCACTGAGTCTGCAGACAGCCAGGTACAGCTGTGACCGGGAACCCTGCTGGCGGTTACGGCTGCCGCACAGATCTTGCTGACGCGCGTCCTGTTGCGTTTCTCTCTCCATCTCCAGCCTTGCACCCCTTGCGCATAGATCCGGGCTGGGCTTTCACTGTTTTGGTGGGTGAGCACCAAGACCACAGGCTTTTTCCCCCTAGCATCCTGATCCTTATACTAATGATCTCCCAGGTTTTTTTAGTGGTGTTTGCTTTCTTCTTGGGAAGTAGCATGTTATTAGGCTGTAGAAAGAATGAATATGGAAAATTGAATTGTGGGGCACTCTGAGTAAGGTGTCAGGGGCCTGACTTGCAATGCAGCTAATGCTTTTAAGATTCAGAGGGCTGGGCCGGTCTGCATAAGGACATTCTCATAATCCCAGATGCTGGAAAAGTCAGGGCTGTGTGTATTCATTTTGCCAAAATAGTAAAGGAAGTTTGGCCAAACATGGAAACAAGGAGTTGCCCACCTGAATGAGATTTTTAAAGCCATTACTAAGCATGCCCATGACATTGGTAGGAATTTTCTCCCTCAGTTGAGGCAACCTGTCTTGGATAGGAGTTCTAATATTGGAAAGTGCTGTTTCCTCTGATATCCATGACAGTTTACCTGGGTTATGCCTGCTGCAAGGGGACCATGTAAAATCATCCGACTACTGCACATTCAAGTATCCTTGGATCCTCGTAGATTCCTAGATGGTCTTCACTGTAGGAAGGTATCAGCTTCTAATGTCACAGTGATAATAAGTAGTAGTGTCTGGGGTATCAGAGCAGAACCCCCCCCCCTCCCCCATCACTGTCTCTGAACTCGGGCTAGTGGCTGTCAGGTGTCCTCATGGGCAGAGCAGCAGGCATGTTGGGTTGATGGGAGTTGGCAGGGGTTTAAGTGTTTCCAGGGTGGTGATCTGTATGTACATGGGATTGGGAGACAGGTTTTCATGTGGAATCCCTCATGTAAAACTAAACGTCATAGAGGTAACATAATGAAGAAATGGTGGGAGAACAGAGAGAGGCCCAGGAGGTATGTTTTAAAAAATAAGGCAGGTGGTGTTTGGCTTTGGTTTTGTTTTTTAAGATTGAAGTACTGAAGAGTGAGCTAGCTGGTGAGTGGTTCCCAGAAGTGTTTCTGCTGCTTGGATATGATGTGTCCATGAGATGAACCATGTGTTTTTCTGTTTGAGGAAAGCCACTGGGCTGCTTTGTTGTAGAATGTTGTCTCTCTAAAAGGTCAGGAGTTACTTAATTATAGATGAGTCCTCAGATGGTGACTCATGAATCTTGTTTTGTCACACTTAATATGTCTCCTTGCATTTCAAGGAGATTCTCAAAGTAAGTCCTAATAAAACTGGTATTAATTTAGTTTTTAAAGAATATATTGTAAGTACAGTGAATTTGACCACAACCGAAACAATTATCTTATCGCCCTAAAATCAGAGCTTCCAGCTATGCTGGAAGGGACCTGAAAGATGATGGAGTTTACCTCTCATCCCCGTTTTACTGGAATAGAAACTGACTCCAGAAAGGAAAAGGAAAGTCACTATCATTCATGAACAAGACACATCTCACTGGATTCTGAGACTATACCTTCTTCTCAGGGGATCTTGGCAATTTGGATCCCCTCCCTCAGCCAGATTTCATTTTGAGTGAATTTAATTCTTAAAAGAGTTGTGTTTAAGGAAGATTGCTTTTGTAAAGTAGGACAGGTCTCTTGTGCATGTCAGTGAGTGTAGATGAGGGTATTCTTTCTTGTCCAAGCTTTTTGCCTTTGACTCACAGAGCATCTCTCCGATGGGTGTGTTTGCCCTGCAGAAACGACGCTCAGGACGGCAGGTGAAGCGCAGAAAATATAACGAGGACCTGGATTTCAAGGTGGTGGACGATGACGGGGAGACAATCGCCGTTCTTGGAGCCGGCCGGACGTCCGCCCTCTCGGCTTCTACACTGGCATGGCAGGCGGAGGTACGGCCTGTGGCTGGGGTGCTGACCTTGGCTTGATCCATCATTTTGGCCCACTTGATAGTTATTCTGTGGCTCTTTGCTGAAGCTAGGTTAGGTTATTGTAACTGGTGCTGATAACCTTCAGTTGGCTTCCTAATCCATTTAGAATGAAGTTCACTCCCGTTATGGTGCCCAGCAGGGTTCTCTCTGTCTCAGCAAATTCCTTTAGCATATAAATGACTTTCTCCCCATTCCCTAGCCTTGGATTAACAGTTCTTTCCCACCTTCTTGCCCTGAAATCTCTTCTTCACATGCATTACATGACTTGGTTCATCATCTTTTAAGCTAAAATGGTTTCTCCCCAGAGAGGTCTTTCCTGGTTCTTGTATTTAGAGTAGATCTCTGCCTCTGAGCCCCATGATTCTCAGTTTCACTCCTTGTCTGTTTCTTTCATAGCACTTGCCACAGCTGATCATTGTGTTCTGATTGCATTTATTTCTTTGTCTTTCCCATTAGAATGTGAAAGTCTGATAACATACTAAACAGCCATTCATGGGATGAAATCACACGCACTAGTAATTACAGTTGGAACTTGGATTCAATAAATGTGTATTAAGAGTCCATACAAGGCCAGGTCTTGGGATACAAGGATGAGTATCAAGGCATGGTCCCTGGCTCCAAGAAGAAAGGGCTTATGGCTATATGAACACTGTGATAAAGTGCGGCCTTAGAAGAATGTGCTGGATACAGTGGCTACATGGGGGAGTGGACCGGAAAGGGGGAGGTCAGGATTTTAGGAAAGGCATTTCTAACATGAACTAAAGCCCACAGCCTGGATGGTGTTGCGGGTGGTGTTGTGATAGACCAGCTAGGCTGGATGTTGGGATCTGGTCTGAGGAGTGGTGGGAGATGAGCATTGAGTGGTAGGAAGAGTCACATTATGCAGGCCCTAGGGATTAGCTAAAGTATTTGACCTTAATACTGCAGAGCAAATGGTAGGGGGGAGGGGACATTGAGGGTTCCAGCAGAGAAGCAGGACGGCCCTATTTGTATTTTAGGGATTTCCATTGGCAGCGGTTTCAAGAAGAGGGACCTGATATCCAGATGCTAGAAGGAAGAGAGGTAAATATTGAAAAGGAGGAGGTCTGTGCCAGGGAGCTTACAGAGAAGACATTAGAAGCAAAAGAAGAAACAGGCTGTGCATATAGGAAGGGCATCATTGCCAGCAGCACATTCTGGGACACAGGCTGGCTGTTGTTGTGGAGTCCCTGTCGCTGACTTGGCAGAATTCATGCTCTGCATGTGCAACAGAGCACAAATACCTGTCCTTCCTCCCGGGCACTAGGGTGGCTTAGCAAAGCCGGTAATACTTTATCTGTCTAAACCACCTTGCCTCCAGCTTAAAGCATTTTCACATAATTTCACATATCCTTTCACCTTGTGTTTGCACGGACAGTAGCTAGGAGGAGGGGTCGTCGTCCCTGGTTTAACAACCAAGAAGCAGGCACAGAACGATCTGGGTCATGGGACACCCTAGTGGTAGTCAACCAGTGACTAGCATGTAAGAGTTGATTTCAGGTCCCTTTGCCAAGAGTTATCCAACCAATGAACATAGCACTTAATAGGAATAATAATTTGATGTACTATCAGTGTAGTGCTTTTCAAGCAAACAGTTAAGAGTAGTCCTGGCAAGAGTGCCATGAGGTGATAGGATTATATTGCTTTATGATGGGTTTTCCCTCCTTGGAGATTTATGGTTGGTTTGGTAGTTAAAACATTAGAAGGGAATTTATTTTCTCCTAGTAGCCATTCAGCCCGTCATTAACCATATTTCAGTTGTTGTTATGACTTCTTTTGTGGTACCTGAAGGGCGGCTTTAGCTGATCTGACAGAAATAATTCAGGAAATTTTATGTATCTTAACAAGGCTCTTTTTATCCTCTTCAAGGTACATGAGAGAGAGAGCTAACATACGATAGAATCTGAATTTTCATTAATTAGGCCTCAAAAATTGTTGTGAAATTTAAGCAGAAAGAGGCCTGATATGTGGCTTTGGCAAGCACGTGGATCTGGCCTCTGTGTCCCAGGCCTGGCCTAGCATGCAGGGTAGATAGACGGCCTGTAGGGGGATTGGGTGGGTTTCAGAAGCCGGCCTCCGCTGAGCCCTAGCTGCTGCCTGACTACACCGCATTTGCCTCTGGTTTACGTTTCGGGCTTCCTGGTGAGGTTTGAACAAAGATTTCCCAGGCTGATGGCAAACCTTGAAAGCCATGAATCTCATCTAGGATTCCAGACAATCCTCAGTACCCAGTGGCACAGAAAATCAGTTGAAGAAGATGAGGCTTTTACTTGTGTCCTTCTCCCGAGGCCCTTTGGATGGCTGTCTGCCTGCTTGCTGGCTGTAGCTTGGGGCCGAGAACCGTGTGGAGTCCCCAGCAGAAAGGCCCTGCTGCTCCCTCGCTGCATTTCTCGGGCAGTGCCTTCTCAACATGCTCTGCCTTGTTCTGTGGCCCCTGGCCCAGTCCCAGACTGCAGCCTCAGCACTGGCTGTCTAGTGGGGAGTTGCTGGAAACATCTTTACACGTGATTCGTGGTAGGCCAGGACTGGCATGCTAGCACAGCCCTGCTCTGGAGCCAGAGGGACGGTCCCCTGACTGGGATACGGGATTCGGGGGCAGGAAATAACTTTCCATCCTCACGTCACAGTGAGCAAAGTCTTTGCTTTCTTATTCTTTGTCAAACGGATGTTGGTGTCTGGAACAGAGACAGACTTTCGCAGTTGTTGTGTAGATTTTTACAAGGCTGTCTCAGTTTCTGCCTCCTACAGTTTGTGCAGTTTGTGTGATTTTGCCTTTTAGAACAAAGGGCTTTAATCTGAATGAGGCTTCAGCTCCCGGTGCCCTCCTGTGCCTCACTCTGTGTCTCTGAGGCCAGCGCCCTCCGCTTTGTCTAACCTTTTGCCGTGCCTGATGGGCTGAGCCCAGTTGTTTTCTCCCCCAGAAGCCCCCTGTTTCCTTCCCTGAGCTGGGGGAGAGTGCCCCTGCTCTATGGTCTAAGGTGGTTGTTTCTCAACTCCGATATTAAATCAAAATTCCTGCCTGATTTTTGTTTTAAATGTGACCACACACTACCTGTTTACTCCCGTTTATTTCCCTACCTCATTCTAATGCTTTTGCTCTACTGTTTACTTAGTATTCCGTATATGCATCCTGTTTCCTCTGGACTCATTCTTTCATCCTTCCAGTTCATTTCAGCTTTCCTTCCTGCTTGTTGTCCTCTTACGACCCACCATTCCTTAGGGCCCTACTAAAACCTTACCTATTCTGTGAAATCCAAGCTGTTCTTGCTTTTTGCACTCTTGCTGGACTTAAGGTTACTGTCACACCAATTAGAATTTAACCTGCAACGTTTCTAGTAAAAATGTTTTGTGTTGCTTTCCCTACACGAATGTAAGCCCCTGAGACTGGGCATCTCGTTTGATGCTACTTTTGTACCCTCATATACTTGGTGATTTGAAAAGTGATTTGCTTCTTGCTAGAACCTCTCCCTTGTGCCTAGCTAAATAGAACTAAATCAGGTGGTTGGTTGAGGTTGGGGGTGACTAGGGTTGACAATTTTTGAAATTTTCCCTAAGAAAAAAATTTTTAGTTATCTGAGTCTCTGACATGAAAGAGAATGAATTAAAATGGCCTTCTTTGAAGGATAATTTGAGAAAATTCCAAGTAGCTGAGAACAGATGGTTGTTATGGAAGTGTGTTTGGCAAGCAGATTTAGTTTATATCTGTGTGTATCTGTATACATGGAGTGTTGATACACACATGATCGTGCTTATGCACAATCTCTGTTTAGAAAAGTCCTGATTTCCTAGTTTCCGTCCTGCTTTGATGTGTATTTTGGAAATGCTATTCCCTTTTCCTTTTATTGGGATAGAGTAAAGCCTGCTCTCAGTGTTTTGATGATAATCAGTTTTTTTTTAAAGGAATTATTCTTTTCTTTCTTCTTTTTCTTTATTTTTTTTTAAGTTCATCTATTTATTTTGAGAGAGACGCACAAGTGGGGGAAGGGCAGCTACAGAGGGAGAGAGAGGAGCCCAAGCAGGCCCTGTGCTGCCAGCACAGAGCCCGATGTGGGGGCTCGAACCCACAGAGTTGTGAGATAATAACCTGAGCCAAAAGTAAGAATTGGATGCTTAACCAGGTGAGCCACCCAGGCACTCCTCTTTCCTTTTTTTTTTTTTTTTTTTTTTAAATTTTTTTTTTTTAACGTTTATTTATTTTTGAGACAGAGAGAGACAGGGCATGAACGGGGGAGGGGCAGAGAGAGAGGGAGACACAGAATCGGAAGCAGGCTCCAGGCTCTGAGCCATTAGCCCAGAGCCCGATGCAGGGCTCGAACTCACGGACCGCGAGATCGTGACCTGAGCTGAAGTCGGACGCTTAACCGACTGAGCCACCCAGGTGGCCCCCCCCTTTTTTTTTTTTTTTAATGTTCATTCACTTTTGAGAGAGAGAGAGACAGGGAGGGGTGTGAGCCAGGGAGGGGCAGAGAGAGAGGAAGACACAGAATCCAAAGCAGGCTCCAGGCTCTGAGCTGTGAGCACAGAGCCTGATGTGGGGCTTGAACTCACCAAACACAAGATCATGACCTGAGCCAAAGTCAAATGCTTACCTGACTGAGTCACCCAGGCACCCCTCACTGATTTTTTTTTTTTTAATTCCAGTATTCATTGCTCTTCCTATAAAAGATAAGTTGAGGGGTGCCTGGGTGGCTCAGTCGGTTAAGCGGCTGACTTTGGCTCAGGTCATGATCTCGCAGTCCGTGAGTTCGAGCCCCGCGTCAGGCTCTGTGCTGACAGCTCAGAGCCTGGAGCCTGTTTCAGATTCTGTGTCTCCCTCTCTTTGACCCTCCCCTGTTCATGCTCTGTCTCTCCCTGTCTCAAAAATAAATAAAACATTAAAAAAAAAAAGTACCTTAAAAAAAAAAAAAGATAAGTTGAAATTTTATTTCACGTTCCTTAATTTTTACTTGAAAATTTTCTATGGTGAAGAATGTTTGAAGCCCTCCATCCTTTTATTTATTTTTTTCTTAAAGTTTATTTATTTATTTAGAGAGCACATGTGCAAGCAGGAGAGGGGCAGAGAGACAGAGAGAGAAGGAATCCCAAGCAGACTCCATGCCCAGTGAGGAGCCCAACGTGGGGCTTGATCCCACAAACTGCAAGATCATGACCTGAGCTGAAATCAAGGGTCAGTCACACAACCAACTGAGCCACCCAGGTGCCCCTGAAGCCCTTCATCCTTTTAATACTCAGAGTAAAGTACTGTCCTTTCTTGTCCGTGTGTTAACGTTTCCTTGGATTTGGCTGGTCCTAGTAAAAACTCCAAATAACATTATCAGAATCCTCCCACTAAAACCCATCTTTTTTCTATTCTTAATGGTAGATAAGAATAAGAATGTTTGAAGCAATCTAATAGTGAGGAAGACATAATTGTTCCTGTCAGTACATGTGTACATGTATGAATGCTCCCTGGTTAGTCTGGGTTCTACAGACTTGGGAGTGGGTAGGAAAGGTAGTCAGAAATTATGAAAGTTTAGTGCTGGTTAACAGAGATCTAACTCAGATGTCGCTGCACTTTCAGAGGCTCTCCTAATTTGCCGAAGTGCCCTGTCTTGAATTGTGGGATTTCAGCAGGTTCTCAGCACTTGCTTTATGCTGATATTACCATTTATATTGCAAAATCTCTTAACATTATTTATTCAAAAATATTTCTTGAGGACCTACTACCTGCCAAGGACTGTTTTGTGCTGGAGATAACATCAAGGATCAAAAGAGGCAAAACTCCCTGCTCTCACAGAGGGAGCATGCAATAAATGGAGAGGGGACCTACGAAATCCATGCAGCTGATCTCCTCTTCACATTTGCTGGATTCTGAACCTGTGGGAGAGGAGGCCAAACAGCCAAGCTCTGAGTTAGTTTCCAAAGGGTGGAAATACCTAGGTAGAGGCTGGGAACAAACCTAAAAAGTAATAAAATTGCGTAGTATATCAATGGTGGTAAGTGCTGTGAGAAAAAAAATCAGGAGAGGAGTGATGTGGAATTGAGGAGTGAGGGTTGCAGTTTTAATTAGGGTGGTCTGTTTTGGCCTCACCAAGGTAACATTTGAGCAAAGAATTGAAGGCAGTAAAGGAGTGAGGGAATCTTGAGAGGGAGGCATTTTAGGCGGAGGGAATAGCCTGTGCAGAGTCTCTGAGGTAGAAATGGGCCACTAGTGTGTGTGAGGAACACGCAGGGAGACCTGAAAGGTGATAGGAGATGGGACGTTTGGTGAGCTCCAGCAGGGTTTGTTGTAGGCCTTTAAAAGATGTTTGATTTTATTCTAAAAGAGAAGCCTTGTAAGCAGGTTAGGCAAAAGACATAATAATGGCAGTTCTGAATGTTGTATTGTGAATAGACTAGTTGGGCAGGAGTGGAAGCAGGGAAACTAGGTAGAAGGCAGTTGGGAATAACCTGGGTGAGAAATGAAGGTGATTTAGACCAGGGTAGAAGCATTGGAGGTGGTGAGAAATTGCTGGATTCTGTACATATTTTGAAGATATAGCCAACACGATTTCTTGGCTAATCAGACACAGTGTGTGGAGAGATAGGAGGAATCAAGAATTACACCAAGATTTTTGGTTTGAACACCAAGAAGGATAGAATTCACTCAGTTGGGAGAAAACTGTAGATGGAATGGGTAGGGAAGGGAAGTTGGCTAGGATAGCAGGAGTTTACATTTTAGACATTTTAAGTGTGAAATACCTCTGAGATATTCAAGTGGAGATGGCAGGTAACAATTAGATATATGAGTCTATGAATCGAGGGGGCTTCTGAGCTGGATACATAAACTTGGCTGGTGTCATGATGTAGCCCTTATTTAAAACCTCAAGACTGGACAAGATCACCAGAAAAATGAGTATGAATTGAAAAGAGTAAAAAGTAGGCCCTAGGGAGTTCCTGGAATGAGAGTTGATGTGGGAGGATTCCTTCTTCCAGGGAAGAGACAGTAGGTCGTGGCAGGGCAACACTCATTGCAAAGGGAAAAAAAAAGAGAATGTGTCTTTAAAGACATCAGATATCTGTGAAAGCAACAAGAATTAGATTAACTAAAATTCCAGACAGTGATGAGCTATTTATTACTAGATGAGCCGGCAGTTGCGAACTATTTCTTCTCTGGAAACATTCCTCAGTTCTAGGTGCAGGTTGAGGATCAGGCTTGGCTCAAACAGACTTCTCTGGGTTGAAGAGAAACCATCACCATCTGCCCCTGCTGGTGAAATGATTGGAAACTAGAAGATCCCCAAAGCAAAGGGCTCTCCCCAGGACATTGAGGAGTTCTGGGGTAGCCCAAGAAGTTAGTGGCTCATTCAGAAGGCAGATTGAAATCTCACAGTATCATGGTACCTATAGGGAAAATCTCACTAAAGGGATGGACTTAGTGTAGAAAAACTAACTCTCCCTGAAGAGAGGTTTTTAAGAGGGGCACCTGGGTGGCTCAGTCTGTTAAGTGTTCGACTCTTGATCTCAGCTCAGGTCGTGATCTCACCTGAGATTCATGAGATTGAGCCCTGAGTCAGGCTCTGTGCTGACAGTGCGGAGCCTGCCTGGGATTCTCTTTATCTCTCTCTCTCTCTCTCTCTCTCCCCCTCCCTTGCTCGCACTTGCTCTCTCTCTCTCTCTTTCTCTGTCTCTCAAAATAAATAAATAAATTTTAAAAAACAGAGTGAGAGATTTTTAACTTACTTGGGATTGGAGACTCCAGGGCTCAGGAATAGAAAGACCTGCCACATTCAGTCAGTGGCCCTGGACATTCATGCTTGAGAAACAGGGTAAAACAAGAGATGAATCTTTAAAAAAATTTTTTTTAATGTTTATTTATTTTTGAGAGAGACAGAGACAGAATGCGAGTGGGTTGGGGGCAGAGAGAGAGGGAGACACGGAATCCGAAGCAGGCTCCAGGCTCCGAGCCGTCAGCACAGAGCCCAATGCAGAGCTCAAACTCATGAGCTGTGAGATCATGACCCAAGCTGAAGTTAGACGCTCAACCAACTGAGCCACCCAGGTACCCCTGCTAAGCAAGAGATAAATCTTAACAGTAACCCAGGCCTGACCCAATTCAGTGTCTCATTGGACCCAGGGACCACCCCCTCTCTCAGAGAAAATAGGAAATAGTTGTGGAAAATATTGTTAGGAGCTGCTAAGGTTCCTTTATTCACAGTATCTACCATAAGTAAAAAACTATTGCACATTTGAAAAAGCTGGAAAAAATGTGACTAAAAAGTAGAAGTAATATATAATAGAAGCAGACCCTAGATGATCCAGGTAGTGGACTTAACAGAAAAGAATTTTAAAATAACTGATTAACATGTGAAAGAAAATAAAAGAAAATGAGCCAAAAAAATTTTAAAGTGAAGAATTCCAGTGAAGAAATGAATCTGTAAAGAGAATCGGTTCAACAGTCTGGACTGAAAATTCCAATTTAAAAAACTTAGAATACAGTGGATGACTTTAAAGGCAGATTAGAGGGGCGCCTGGTGGCTCAGGTGGTTAAGCGTCTAACTTTGGCTCAGGTTATGATCTTGCAGTTCATGAGTTTGAGCCCCATGTTGGGCTCTATGCTGACAGCTCCGAGCCTGGAGCCTGCTTCATAGTCTGTGTCTCCCTCTCTGCCCCTCCCCCGCTCACACTGTCTCTCAGTCTCTCAAAAATAAACATTAAAAATATATATATTTGTGTGTGTGTATAAATCTAAAAACTTTTTAAAATCTAAAAACTAAAAAATTAAAATAACCTGCAATAAAAATTAAAGCAGGTTAGATACAACAGAAGATAAGATTGGTGACTTTGAAGACAAATCAATAGAAAATTTCTGAACTGCCACATAGAAAAAAGAATGGAAAGAGCAGAACAAAGCATATGAAACAATTGGGGTGCAGTGAAAAGGTGCAATGTGTATCTCTGATTAGAGTCCTAGATGTGGAGGAGAGATTGGAGCAGAGGAGTGTTTGATGATAAAAGTAAATGGCCAACAACTCCCATAAACTGATGGGGTATATCAACCAATACATTCAGCATCAGGTAACTCCCAAGCAGGGAAAATACAAAAACAAAAACCATATTCAGGCACATCTGAAACTGTAGAAAACCAAAGACTTAAAATCCACTAGGTAAAAACTGACTACTAACGTTATATTAAATGGTACGATACCGAATGCTTTCCTGCTGAATTTGGGAGTAAGAAAAAAATCCCACTGTTATCTTTATATTCAGAAATGCAGGGGATACCTGGGTTTCTCAGTTAGTTAAGCATCCAACTTAGGCTCAGGTCATGATCTCACAGTTCGCGAGTTCGAGCCCTCTGTTGGGCTGTCTGGTATCAGCATCGAGCCTGCTTCGGATCCTCTGTCCCCCTCTCTCTCTGCCCCTCCCCCTCTTGCTCTCTCAAAAATAAATAAACATTAAAAAAAAAAAGAATATGTAACATAAATTTTAAAAAAGAGATACACTGGAGGTCCTGGCCATTGCTATAAGTAAACAAAGAAATAAAAAGTTTAAAAATTGGAACGGAAGAAGTACGATTCAGTATTTGTAGATGACATGACTGTGTGTGTTGAAAATTCAACAGAATTGACAAACCATTAGAATTAATAAATGTGGATTTAGCTAAATTGTTGGATACAAAGACAATATACATAAACATCTACTTTATTTCTGTGAAGTGGCAGCATGAAATCAGGAAAGAAAAATTCTAAAATGCCATTTGTAACATCATCAAAAATATTAGATATTCTGGAATAGCTCTCAAAAGATATACAAGCCCTCTCTATATGAAAAACATTGCTGAGAGAAATTAAAGAAGACCTACATAAATAGAGCAATGTATGACATACATGTATTCAATATTGTTAAGATGTCTGCAGTTCATTCCCAGTCAGAATCTAAGCGGGGTGTTTTCTGCTGGAAATTGATGATAGAAACACAAAAGACCTAGAATAGCCAGGCAATCTTTCCGGAGAACTCAGTTGGAAGACTCCCTGTAATCCAGACTTGTAATCACACTCCAGTAATGAAGACAAGGTAGTGTTGCTATAAAAACAAGTAGAACCAAACAGAGCTGCGCTGCTCCATAGGGCTCCGACTAGCCCGATGTGGCTGTAAGCACTTGAAATATGGGTAGTCTGATCCGGATGGCCAACAGGCACATGAAAAGATGCTCAACGTCGCTCCTTATCAGGGAAATACAAATCAAAACCACACTCAGATATCACTTCACACCAGTCAGAGTGGCCGAAATGAACAAATCAGGAGACTATAGATCCTGGAGAGGATGTGGAGAAACGGGAACCCTCTTGCACTGTTGGTGGGAATGCAAGCTGGTGCAGCTGCTCTGGAAAGCAGTGTGGAGGTTCCTCAGAAAATTAAAAATAGACCTACCCTATGACCCAGCAATAGCACTGCGAGGAATTTACCCAAGGGATACAGGAGTACTGATGCATAGAGGCACTTGTACCCCAATGTTTATAGCAGCACTCTCCACAATAGCCAAATTATGGAAAGAGCCTAAATGTCCATCAACTGATGAATGGATAAAGAAATTGTGGTTTATATACACAATGGAGTACTACAGGGCAAGTACTACTACTTCGTTCTTTCTCGAACGAAATATGGCCCTTTGTAGCAACATGGATGGAACTGGAGAGTGTGATGCTAAGTGAAATAAACCATACAGAGAAAGACAGATACCATATGGTTTCACTCTTATGTGGATCCCGAGAAACTTAACAGAAACCCATGGGGGAGGGGAAGGAAAAAAAAAAAAAAAGAGGTTAGAGTGGGAGAGAGCCAAAGCATAAGAGACTCTTAAAAACTGAGAACAAACTGAGGGTTGATGGGGGGTGGGAGGGAGGGGAGGGTGGGTGATGGGTATTGAGGAGGGCACCTTTTGGGATGAGCACTGGGTGTTGTATGGAAACCAATTTGACAATAAACTTCATATATTGAAAAAAAAAACAAATATGGGTAGTCTGAATTCAGATGTGCTTTAAGTGTGAAGTACACATCGGATTTTAAAGACTTAATGAGTGAATATAAAGTATCTTATTAATAATTTTATATTGGTTATACATTGAAATAATAAATTTTTGCATATATTGCTTTAAACAAAATATTAAAATTCATTTCATCTGTTTATTTTTACTATTTTTATTTTTAGAGAGAGCACGAGTTGGGGAGGCGGGCAGAGGGAGAAAGAGAGAGAGAGAGAGAGAGAGAGAGAGAGAGAGAGAAAGAATCTCAAGCAGGCTCCATATTCAGCACAGAGCCCAATACAGGGCTCAATCCCACGACCCTGGGATCATGACCTGAGCTGAAATCAAGAGTTGGGAGCTCAACTGACTGAGCCCCTATTTTTACTTTTTTAAAAAGGTGGCTGCAAGAAAATTTTAAATTACTTTATGTGGCTTAATGAGTGACCTTTGTGGCAGCCATTGCTGCCACAACAACACTGCCACATTGCTGCCACATGATTCAACAACACACAAGAATGTATAAGAGAAAAGATTGATAAGGTGGATTATGTAGAACTTCTGTTCATCAAAAGACACATTTATAGAAGCAAAAGGTAAATCATAGATTGGCAGGTAATATTTGTAATCTGTATAACTGACAGGACACTTATTCAGAAATGTATAATGAACTCGTACAAATTTTAAAAAAGGACAATTTTTAAAATCGGCAAATGACATGAATGGAGCTTCACGGAGAGGTTATCCACACGGTCAGTAAGCATATGAAAAGGTGCTCAGCATCCTCAATTGCTAGGGAGATGTGAATTAAAGATGTGAATTAATTAAATTTATAGATGTGAATTTAGCCACAAGAATGGCCAAAATTTTAAAGATTGACAATATTAAGTCACCTGGAACTCCCATACGTGGCTGGTGGGTATAAAAATTGTCAGAATCAGTTTGGAAAAAATTTTGACAACATTCATTAAAACTAAACATATAATCTACCTCATAACCTTGCAATTCCACTTTTCGGTATATATCCAAGATAAATGAGTGCATTTGTCCACCAAAATATACACAGTGTATATAAATGTTGGAAGCAACCCAAATATTCCTCAACAGCAGATAAATAAATGGTAGTATATTTATACAACTAAATACTATGCAGAAATACAGAAGAATGAACCACATACTATATAGTTCCATTTACATGAAGCTTAGTAGTAGGCAAAACTAATCAGTGGTAGTAGAAATCCGAATAGTGGTTACTTCCAGTGGGGGCGCGAGAGCCTCCCAGAACATTGGGAATGTTATGTAACTTGGTCTAGGTGATATTTATACAAGTGGGTATGTGTATGTGTAAGAATTCATTGGTTGTACACTTGAGATCTCTATATACTGTATGTATGCCATACTTCAATAACTTTTAAAGTGTTATGTTAGCATATCTGGTAGTTCCTTGCTGAGGAGGACTATGGCTCATCTATTTCTGTAAGACCAGTGAATAAACCTAAAAGACAGTAAATAATGTGGAAGAAATTTAGGAAGGAAATGAAGTAGGAAATTAGGAAGGAGGTTTGTTCATTCATCTACTTTCTCTTAACCGGCACCTGTTCCTTTGTTGGTTGCAAGGTTGGGGTAGTGATCTTTGGTTTAAGAAAACTACACCAGGCCCTGGCCCTTTGCTGTTGGCCATCCTGACAGTATGGCTAGGTCCCAGTGTATGAAGAAGGAGGAGAATTTTTAATTAAGTGACGTAGATTAAGAATATTAACTGTCTGCAGTCTGTAGCCCCGGTGAGTTAGATGCTTTATTTCCTCATGTATTTCCTCTCTCTTCCTCTTCCTTGTATTTAGCATTAACAAATATATACTGGTCACCCACTGGTGCCTGGCCTTTTCAGGGCTTTAGCTATAGCAGTGGATAAAACAAATAAGGATCCCTGCCCTCAGAAGGTTTACATTGTAATGGGAGAAGGCAGGCAACAGCCACCTGCCGCCTCTTCCTTTCCTTACTTGTGCTTAAGAATCAGGCAGAACACTTGAGCAGAAAAACAAAAGCTTAGTCTGTATCCCCATCCCTTCTTCCTACTATATGGTAGGCACAATCGACTTGTCTTCTTGTTGAGCAGTGGGAGTAGACTCTTGTCACTTTGGATTAACTTTGGCATGGCACCTAGCACCATGCCATGTGTCTAGGGGAATGTAATAAATATTTGTAACCTTTGGGAGCATCTGTCATCGCCTGCTAATCGCCATACTTCGTTTCTACCATCTGCCCTCCTCCTCTTTCTTTCGTTCTTCCTTTCTTTCTTTCAGTACTTTTCTGGAGAAAGTTTGATTTTACATACCTTTATATACCATTTTCTGTAATGGTGTGGCTCTGGGACAGGCGAACCCTGGAATGGGTAGGACTGAAGACAGTAGTAATGCAGCATGAAGTCATCCTTGGGGAAGTTCTGATCAGGAACCCAAGTTATTTTGGGAGCTACGGCTATTGTGATGAGCATTCTTCTCATTCTGTTCTGAGTACCCTGTTGTGGACAAATACTAGATCTGAGGAGGTCATATAGCACATACAAAACCTCTGAAATAGGATGGCACAAATAAAGTCCCAGAAAGAACATCAAACATAAGAGTGTTCTGACTCAACACATCCTTTTTAAGTTTGTAATTATTTAATCAAATACTCTGTAGAGAGATTTCATGGAGATCAGGAGCCTAGAAATGTTGATGTGTAGCCGGGGTAGAAAGGAAGAAATTAATTTGTTTTGAGTTAGGATTTATAGGCAAAGGATGATGGGTGAAACAGCCATTTCCAGACACAGAAGGGAAAGACGGTATCGTTTAGTAGAGAATAATTATGCCTTGCATTTGCATAGTGCTTACTGTTCCAAAAATATTTTCACATACCGTTTTATCCTCCCAGTAACCCAGTGAGATAAGTATATTTAACTCCTATTTTAATAGATTTGGAAACGAAGACGTGTTAATTGACTTACCCAAAGTCAGTAGCTGGTAGGTGTTAGAATTAGGACTCTTCGCTTCTAAGGCCCCCAGACTCCTTTTTGTTACACCTTTCTGAAAATTTTATGCAGCAACACGTAGGCAGGTTTGGCAGAAAAGGGAAGTCCTGGGACCAATTTTAGTGATCCTAAAGGCAGATCTGAAATTAAGAGTCTGAAAAGCCGCATAACTTCTCTGCTTATGTGGAAGGGGAGGTGTTAGGTTGTGTCCAGACGTTAGAATGTTTGTGATCTTTTGATCACTCTGTGGACTGATAGGGAGGGAGGCCTCAGCACTCAATGGTGAACTTTCAGACCAAGTAGTACCTGCTATAGCGTTTCTTACAGAATTATTTCTTGGATTCTGTGGTGCCAGTAATTTTCTTTCTTCTTAACCTCTGTCTCCAGGAGCCTCCAGAAGATGACGCAAACATCATTGAGAAGATCCTGGCATCTAAGACCGTCCAGGAGGTTAGTGGCTTATGTGTCAGCTTTTATATCACAGGTTCTCCCCTCTGTGAAGAGAGATTTGGCTAGACAACCTGGAATGGTCCTGATTGGCCAGAGTGAGAGCAAAGCAATGTCTGGCTAGTCATTCTTTTATTCTTTTATTCTTTATTATTCTTACCCCCATGGAAGATTTTAGGTCCTAAAATTGTTAAATATTTGAATATAGCCCCAAATAATTTTTTCCCTCCATTGTGATGCTAGCAGAAGGTATTTTTGTCCCTTAGTTTCTGCAGCCCAGGGAAAGTCCTCAGGGGGCCAAGAAGAGAACATGGAAAAAGAGCCATATTGAAAACATTTGGATATTGTTAAAATGTCAATACTACCCAAAGCAATCTACACGTTCAATGAAATCCCAATCAAAGTTGCACCAGCATTCTTCTCAAAGCTAGAACAAGCAATCCTAAAATTTGTATGGAACCACAAAAGACCCCAAATAGCCAAAGTAATATTGAAGAAGAAAACCAAAGCAGGAGGCATCACAATCCCAGACTTTAGCCTCTGCTACAAAGCTGTAGTCATCAAGACAGCATGGTATTGGCACAAAAATAGACACATAGACCAATGGAATAAAATAGAGACTCCAAAATTGGACCCACAAAAGAATGGCCAACTAATCTTTGACAAAGCAGGAAAGAATATACAATGGAAAAAAGACAGTCTCTTTAACAAATGGTGCTGGGAGAACTGGACAGCAACATGCAGAAGAGTGAAACTAGGCCACTTTCTTACACCATTCACAAAAATAAACTCAAAATGGATGAAGGACCTGAATGTGAGACAGGAAACCATCAAAACCCTAGAGGAGAAAGCAGGGAAAAAAACCTCTCTGACCTCAGCCGCAGCAATTTCTTACTTGACACATCTCCAAAGGCAAGGGAATTAAAAGCAAAAATGAACTATTGGGACCTCATCAAGATAAAAAGCTTCTGCACTGCAAAGGAAACAGTCAACAAAACTAAAAGGCAACCGACGGAATGGGAAAAGATATTTGCAAATGACATATTGGACAAAGGGCTAGTATCCAAAATCTATAAAGAAGTCACCAAACTCCACGCCCAAAAACATAATCCAGTGAAGAAATGGGCGGAAGACATGAATAGGCATTTCTCTAAAGAAGACATCCAGATGGCCAACAGGTACATGAAAAGATGCTCAACGTCACTCCTCATCAGGGAAATACAAATCAAAACCACACTCAGATATCACCTCATGCCAGTCAGAGTGGCTAAAATGAACAAATCAGGAGACTATAGATGCTGGAGAGGATGTGGAGAAATGGGAGCCCTCTTGCACTGTTGGTGGGAATGCAAACTGGTGCAGCTGCTCTGGAAAACAGGGTGGAGGTTCCTCAAAATATTAAAAATAGATCCACCCTATGACCCAGCAATAGCAGTGTTAGGAATTTACCCAAGGGATACAGGAATGCTGACGCATAGGGGCACTTGTACCCCAATGTTTATAGCAGCACTTTCAACAATAGCCAAATTATGGAAAGAGCCTAAATGTCCATTGACTGATGAATGGATAAGGAAATTGCGGTTTATAAACACAATTGAATACTACGTGGCAATGAGAAAGAATGAAATCTGGCCTTTTGTAGCAACGTGGATGGAACTGGAGAGTGTTGTGCTAAGTGAAATAAGTCATACAGAGAAAGACAGATACCATATGTGTTCACTTTTATGTGGATCCTGAGAAAGTTAACAGAAGACCATGGGGGAGGGAAAGGGGGGAAAAATGTTACAGAGAGGGAAGAAGGCAAACCATAGAGACCCTTAAAAACTGAGAATAAACTGAGGGTTGATGGGGGGTGGGAGGGAGGGGAAAGTGGGTGATGGGCAATGAGGAGGGCACCTGTTGGGATGAGCACTGGGTGTTGTATGGAAACCAATTTGACAATAAACTTCATATTAAAAAAAATAATAAAACCACAGCTACAAAAAAAAAAAAAAGAAAGAAAGAAAGAAAGGAAAACATTTGGAGGGTGGGTTCTTTAGATATCTCAGGACCATTGTGGAGATCCAGAGAGTATACCTGGAGTGAAAGATATGTTGTCACTGGTGAGAACATAGTTTTATCTTCAAATATTTATGAGAGCAAACTTCCTTACTTTGAGAGTGGGCACCGCTGATGTTTCGGGATGGTGGTCAGGGGATGTGCCGGAGACCTGTGTTTTCACTTGCACGCCAGGCTTTGGGCCTGACAGCTTTCAGATCCTGGGCCGATTTGGGTTTATCAGCCGAACACTGTCCCAGCCTGGACCTTGGAAGGACACCAGGAGGATCATTTTCTTTTTTACCTTCTGGCTAGCTGTGCATTCATCCTTTGGGAAAGCTGCTCAGTAGCTGTCAGGAAAAGAAGGGGGAAACTGAAAATATCCTCAGGAAGTCTGTACAAAAATCAAGCAGAGGTGTTGATTTACCTGTTTTCTTGTGCAACGTCAGGGCGATCTGTGGGGGTCTGAGCTGTTAACTGCTTGCTGTTGATTACAGGTTCACCCCGGAGAGCCCCCATTCGACTTGGAGCTATTCTACGTTAAGTATAGAAATTTGTACGTGTTCTTCATATGTTATTTGTATTTGGATTTTATACGAATAAAATTTCCTTTCCCTCATCACATCACCTTCTGTATTTTCCAAGAATGGCCCCTGAGGCCTGACCTGTGGATCTTGACTGACTCAACTTCACCTTAAGCAGTAGTACTTACCTTTGGCTGTGCAGATAGTCTCCAGGGAAGACCTTGCTCCACTCAGTACCAGCTAACTCAGACTCTGGGAGTAGATCCCAAGGACTGGTGCTTATTAAAAACTCCCCAAGCCATTCTCATCTACTCCTGGTGGAGAACCACTGTCCTGTAGCTCGCACTGTTTCTTTCCCTCTTAGATTTTTCTTTCTTCCTCTGCCTCGTGCCCACTTTCACTAATGTGTGTTAATGACAGCTTGCCCATGCCTACCCTCCCTCTGCTCTCAGGCAGTTTGTGTAGAAGCTGCAGAGGGGTCGGTCATTTGGAGTTAGATCGCTGCATTGTTTTATTTTGTTGTCCGGTTAGTGCAAGGCCCTTCGCAGCCTAATCTCTGGCAGTTTCACCACAAACCGCTACTTCTGGGTTAGTCACCCTGTTTGCTGAAACACTGTAGGGCTCAGTGGTGTGGTGGTTTGCACTTGTCTCACAATTTGTGTGTCTTTGGACAGTTCCTACTTGCATTGTAAATGGGCCACAATGGAAGAGCTGGAAAAGGATCCTCGCATTGCACAGAAGATCAAGCGATTCAGGAATAAACAAGCCCAGATGAAGCACATTTTTACTGAGGTGAGGCAATATTTGCCAACTAATTTGACCACTACTCTTCTTGTAGTATTAAATGCTGAGTTTAAGTTTCTTTAAGTCAAAGTTCTGTGCAGAATTATTGCTCAAGTCATGTCGCTAAATGTGCACTGATTGGCAGCAAAACCAATCCAGGTTTAAGCTGAAGGAAAAAAATTATCCACCAAGTTATGAGGATCGAGCCTTATAAACTGGCAATTCATAAGAACGTGTATCTTGGTCAGAAAATCTATAAATAGCTAGGGTGAGAGAAATGTGCACACAACTCTTCATTCCCTCCTCCCCTCACTTCCCAAAACGGCAAGTTCCAAAGGACTTAAAGTTTGAATGTAAAAAATAAAAACAAAGCTAAAATATGAGAAAAGAAATAAGTAACTTTATATAAGCTTCAGTATTTCTTTTTTTTTTTAATTTTTTTAAATATTTATTTTTGAGAGAGAGAGACAGAATGTGAATGGGAGAGGGGCAGAGAGAGAGGGAGACATAGAATCTGAAGCAGGCTCCAGGCTCTTGAGCTGTCAGCACAGAGCCTGACGTGGGGCTCGAACTCACGAACTACAAGATCATGACCTGAACCAAAGTTGGAGGCTTAACCGACTGAGCCACCCAGGTGCCTCTAAGCTTGAGTATTTCTAAGTATGGTACCTACAGCGAGAGGAACGATTGATGGATTTGGACATTAAACAAATCTGTAATGTCTATATATTAGAAAATACTTCATACAAATCTTAAATAGGACATATGTGCATCATGTACATACGCATATTTCCTAACTATATACTTATCTATGTGGCATATGTTCTTTTTATCTGGTGAAGGAACCTTTCTGCTTATACGTACATATACACACACACGACAAATAGCTTTAATGATAAGAAATGCTTATCAGTAATCATACAAAACTGTGGTCAGTTTCACTAGTAGTCAAGGAAATGCTAATTAAAATAGAGATTTTCTGTTTTTTGTTTACCAGATATTTGAAGGTTTTGTTATTTTTTTTAATGTTTATTTATTTGTTTTGAGGGAGAGTATGAGTGGGGGAGGAGCAGAGAGAGGAAGAGAGAGAATCCCAAGTAGGCTCCACACTGTCAGCGCAGAGCCCGATGCAAGGCTTAAACTCATGAAGTGTGAGATCATGACCTGAGCTGAAATCGAGAGTCAGACGCTTAGCCGACTGAGCCACCCAGGTCCCCCATGAAGGTTTTAGAAATAAGTATTACCCACCGCTGGGGAGGGTGTAGGGAAGAGATACTCTTGTGTACAGTGGATGGGAATACAACCTGGTAAGACCTGTCCCAGCAGTATGGCAACAGACATGAAATATCTCCAACTATTCACATCCTCTGTCCCAGCAATTCCAATACTGTCATGTATTTTAAGGAAGCTAATGAGTCTTTGTGCAGAATCAGCTGTGACATTCAGTCATTTATATTGGTGGAAAATTGTGAACAAACAGAATATGAGATAGCAGACATTTGCTAGATTATGTATATATCCCATAGAGCAGAATATTGTGCAGCTAGGAAGAATGATATCGGAGAACATTGTTAATGACCTAGAAGGCGGCTTCGGCGCTATCAGCTGTTGTTAGTTAAAAAGGTCAGGCCCCCTTAGTGTGTGCAGCAGCTCCAGTGTGGGGAGTGCAGGGGAAAAGAGGCACCATAGCAAGGCATGGAAAATGTCGTGAATGTGCATCAAAATGTGCCGTCATTTTCTCCGGTTAATGGGATCACGGTGACTTTTATTTTTTTCTTTTCTGTGTAACGTGTACGTTTAAATTTTTGTGCAGATAACTTTGAAAAAAAGAAGGGATAAAAGTTACTCTTAAAATGTGGGGGCAAGCACTAGGCCTCGAGTGCACTCAGGTGCCCTGAAACCATAGTACATCGCTGCAGTACTTAATCAGCTCCTTCTGCGTGTTGTATTCCTTCTCCACAAGTGACAAAAAATTATTTTAGGATAATGTCAGTAAGCATTCTTCTTGTCCCAGGGTGCGGTCCTTTGTCCTTAGCTTTAGTGTTTGGCCCCAGCCCTCTCCGGGATTGCTTTAAAGCACGTGAGGGCTGTTTCTCGTGGCATTGTTCTTCTCATAAAGGACTGGGGAAAGAAGACAGCTGGAATTGGAAAACCATCTCAAGGCCCCACTGGATACTGTTCTCCTTCTGTTCTTGGAACATTTTATCTGCACCTCTATTTTAGCAAGTATTTGCTGTATAGTAACCTGTTTACATGTCTCTTTCTTCCATTTTAAGTCCAGTGAGACAGACAGGGACATGTCTTCCTTGTATTTCTATCCCTGGTACTAGCCACAGGGTCAGTGCTCAGGAAATATTTGGCTGCCCCCTTGGTAAGGGGGTGAGGTTGCCTTATGCTCTTCCCCTGCTCCAGAGTCTTTAGCACATTTTCTTGAAATAAAGTCCACAGTCCTTAATATAGCCTACAAAGCCCCGTGTGTCTGTTTTCTGCTTTATTCTCAAGGGAGAGATTTTGCCTGGGCTGGGAATAGAGAGCCAAAGCTATGTTCAAGTGTATAGAAATAACATACCAGGAGCTTATAACTCCCGTCGGGAGGAAAGACTTTTGAGAAGACCAGAGGATCTTGAGATTAAGGAGGAGGAAAAGTGGGGAGTAGTTCCTATAATATGGTCTTCAGTCTTGACCTGTTCAACGTTTTTATTAATGACTTGGATAAGTGATATTCTAATAAGATCAACAATAACTTAGTTTTGAATAGAGCTTCTTCATATCTATTATTTCCAGCTGCTTTATGTGAAGGAGGCTCAGGCTCGAGAGGCTAAGACTTCCATGCTCCGCGGGGGTAGAGGCCTTCTGGCTAAGCCTAAATTCCTGAAAACCAGACCCAACACTGGGAGAATAGATGACAAAATCAAAGTTCATGTTTACTGGAGAGGCTAAGATGAATGAAATAGAATGGCAGTAAATAAATGTAATGTCATACATTTGTATTTTTAAAATCTTTACAACTTCTGGGTGGGGAAAATGACTGACTAGCAGTTCTAGGGAGAAAAGATAATGCCCATTAAATTACAAGTTTCCTGTTGGCCAGGAGTAGGCCGTGCAGCTGCTTAAAAGCAACGGTAATCTTAGAACATACCACCAGAACAGTCCTGCTGTGCCTTTTCTTTCATTCTTGAGTGTTCTGTTCCTTTGGGTATCAGGGTCCAGTGGGGGACTTTGGGGACCTGAGTGCAGCTGCAGGAGGACTGTAACACTGGTAAAGGAAGCACAGCTGAGTGTTGTCAGCAGATGTGGAAACTGGACTGCACGGTCCTAGGAGCCTGGGCTCTTGGAGCCAAACTACCAGGGTATAGGTTACACACACACACACACACACACACACACACACACACACACACACACAGAGCTTGGTGGCCTTGAGCCACTTGCATAAGCTCCTTCAAACCCACTATCATTCTCTGTGTAAAGCAGAACCCCTAATAATATCAGCTTCACAGAATACCTGCAAGGACTAAATGACACAGTGTTTACAGAAGTGCTTAACACAGTGCCCGGCCCACGGTCACTGTTCATAAATGTTAGCTCTCTGCATCATTAAGGGAACTAGAAACTTGGGACCCAAACAACAGTTGAGCACCTTGGGTAATTTCACCCAGATAGGGTGGAGATTGTTGAAGAGCCAGCATAGAATGAAAATTAACTTTGTTGCTGCTCCTGTGGATGAAGCAGTGACACCAGCGAGCCCCCATTACAGGAAGGAAACTAGGCTGTAATTTAATAATAATAAAGATAAAGATCATGATGCCACCACCAAGCAGGCAGAGGTAAAGCTGTCTTGGCAATGGGTCAGGTCTTAGAGGGCAGTAAATTCCGAAACAGGGAATAATGGAATCTGAGGGAGGGTTGCCAGGGATGTTATAAAAAGTATTCCTGTGTTGAAGATGAAACTAGATAGCCCCTAAAGTGCCTTCCAGCCAAAGGGGCAATAAGAACATTCTAGCAGTCCAGGAGGAGGGCTTCTGGGTAAGAAAGTCTTGGGTAAGTGTTGCAGTTCACACAGCTCTGTGGCTTTGGTCACATTACTTATTTAACCTCTCTGAGTCAGTTCCCTCATCTGTAAAGTAATTATTGCATCTAGTCCATAAAGTAGTTTTGAGACATAAAGCACTTAGCATTACCCTGGGCACACGTTAAATATTTCCAAGTGATGCTTATTGTTGTTTCGTAAGTACACTTTTTTGGGAAGCATAATGTACATGAAGGTAAATCCTGAGGGTGCAGCTCAGTGAATTTCTACCAAATAAACACACCTGGGTAGCCACCACCGAGGTCAGGAAATAGAACATTATCAGTCCCCCAGAAGCTTCCCCTCAGGGGCGCCTGGGTGGCTCAGTTTGTTGGGCGTCCAACTTCGGCTCAGGTCATGATCTCACGGTTTGTGAGTTCGAACCCGCGTCAGGCTCTGTGCTGACAGCTTGGAGCCTGGAGCCTGCTTCAGATTCTGTGTCTCCTTCTCTCTCTGCCCCTCCCCAACTTGTGCTCTCTCTATGTCTCTCAAAAAATAAATAAATGTAAAAAAAAAAAAAATTTTTAAACAAGAACCTTCCCCTCATGCCTCCTTCCAGTGTTTGTTATTATTATTGGCTTATAAAAGAAAAAGAAACTAATTCTGAGTTTCCAAGGGTTATCTTTGTAATGAGAAGCAGTAAGAAAAAAGGAATTCTTGTGCTGGTTTTTGCACAGTACTGTAATGACCTTTAGGGAAGTTTACATCTGGCCCTGATGTAACCTGGAAATTCAGTCACAGCAGGGTTTGGGGACAGGGAAGAAATGTCTGCGCTGTGACTTTTATTCACAAGCTACCCCTTCCATTGTGTATTTCCTGATAAGGCCCAGAGTAGGGGGTGACTTAAAGATAAAACACAGAGTGTTGGTTTTGAGGGAAGGGGGACACTTTCTAACTCTTCTCCTTTGTTTGTACTAGCCTGATGAAGACTTGTTCAACCCAGACTATGTAGAAGTTGATCGCGTCCTGGAGGTAGCCCACACCAAAGATGCAGAAACAGGAGAGGTGGGTGTTTGGCCATTTTGACTCACTTATAGTGTCTTCCCTTCTTACTACATGTTTTGCTTGTTTTGTTAACGTGTGGTCTTCGTTTTAATGGCATTCATGTGTTACCGGGTGGGTTTTTCAGTGGTTGGCCAGAGCACGATTGGCTCCTCTAATCCAGTAGCTGCTATCCTGTTTCCCACCAGGAGGTGACACATTACCTGGTGAAGTGGTGCTCACTGCCTTATGAAGAAAGTACGTGGGAACTAGAGGAAGATGTGGATCCTGCAAAAGTTAAAGAATTTGAGTCTCTTCAAGTTCTCCCTGAAATTAAGCATGTGGTAATGTATCCGTGTCGCTCTTTGGCACCTCTTACAACATGTAACTTTATGAACTTGGCAGTTTTGGATGTCTTTTGGGCTGTGCTCAGAAGTGGTCTTCATTGGTGTCTTCCCTTTGGCCACTCTCCATTGAACCTGCAGTTCAGACTTTGCTGGCACTCAGATCAACATTAGATCTAGGCTCTGTTTTGATGTGTGTGACACTGAAAAACCTTGAATATGAGCTTAGGTTTCTTGGTATATGGCTGCTATATGGAGTCAGGAAGATAGAATGTGTAAGAAATGCCTGAAATATTGTTTCTTGTTATCTTTTGCTCCATCAGTGATCTTTTTTCTTTGTTTTTATCCTTTGCCTTGACTCAACTGGAATATTTTAAGGGGAAGAGCTATCTTTTATCTGTAGATCCATGAGTTTCACAGAGAGAACATAGGTTTTCAACATACATTTATTTAATCAGTTTATCTTTCTGATTCTGAAGAACTGCCACCAAGATGCATAAATGTCCCAGGGTATCTGGCAAGTAGTTATATATGAAGTATCAATAATTAAAAGGAGGTAGAATTAGGATAGAGCCTGATTAAGATGTAACTCACTTGGGAAGAGAATCAAAGTTATTGAACATGGCTGTAGACTGGAATATGAAGTTTCTGTTTAAAAAAAGAATGACCATTTTGGGGCACCTGGGTGGCTCAGTCACTTGAGCATCTGACTCTTGATCTCGGATGAGGTTGTCGATCTCACGGTTCAGGGGTTTGAGCTCCCTATGGGGCAGTGTGCTCACAATGCAGAGCCTGCTTGGGATTCTCTCTCTTCCTCACTCTCTGCCCCTCCCCTGCTCATGTTCGTTCTCTCTCTCTCTCTCTCTCTCTCTCTCTTTCTCTTTGTCTCTCAAAGTAAATAAACCTTCTTTTAAAAATCACTATTTTTACATGAAAAACCCTTATCCACCTCCTTATTAGTATTAGTTGTTTTTATGTTGCTGGAAAGTTAGGACTCAGAAGATGAGACCTCAACATTGAACTTAGATCTCTATCAGAGTCCACTCAAAAGCAGTGTTTGTTTTAGTTTTTTAGCATATGAAGTGTATGGAGGAGTCTTGAGGTGTAGAACTGTGATTAGAAATCTACATAGTTTTTAATGGTGTTTTGTTACATGACTAGTTAATAAATTTCTCTTTCAGACCTCTCTTATGACTGTTGCCCCTTGTTAATTCAGTCCATCAACGACCTATTAAACATCTCCTGTTGGTTGACTCTTGAGTGACATAGAGTAAGAAGGAAGCTGCATGCCGAGCCCTCAGGAGTGCACAGGTTAATGGAAAAGGCATGTGTATGGACACACGTGGCCCCAGACTAATTGGGACATGTGGCCCAGCGCAGGGACAAACTAGTGTAGGGGGGGAGAGTAGAGAGCATTTCCATTCTGCAGCTAATTGTAAGCTATTATCTTGAAGTAATCAGCATTCTTACACTCTCAGCTCGAATCCCACTTATTTCCTCAGACTGACTGACTACACAGATTGGTAAGAACATGAATTCTCAAGTGTCTTCAGGCAATTTCACTTCTCCTTTACTTTGCTGTTGCCATGCCGCTATTATCTCTCATGAACCATGCTAGTATTTCACGCTTGTCTTTTTGTTTCTAATTTATTTGTTCTCTCGTTTAAAATGCACATTTTAGAAATTTTACTCCAAAAGTTCTAAATTGGAATGGCAGCTAGCAATATAATTAAAGCTGTCTTTTTATGTATTAAGGAAAAGACTGGCTCCAAATGGTAGTTTACCTGAATAATTTTTTTTTAAGTTTTTATTTAAGTAATCTCTACACCCAGCATGGAGCTCGAACTCACAACCCGGAGATCAAGAGTCACACGCTCTTCTGACTGAGCCAGCCAGGCACCCCCAAATAGTTCTTTTTTTTTTTTTTTTTTAATTTACTTATTTTGAGAGAGAGCACTTGAGCACACATGAGCGGGGGAGGGGCAGAGAGAGAGAGGGAGGGAGAGAGCATCCCAAGCAGGTTCTGCACTGTCAGTGCATAACCTGACACGGGGCTCAAACCCACAAACCATGAGGTCATGATCTGAGCCAAAATCATGAGTTGGTTGCCTAACCTTGACTGAGCCACCTAGAACCCTCCCCGCCCCGAATAAATTTTTAAAGGGATCTTACTCTGGGCTTTGAAGTTGAGACATGACCCGCCAGTCTTGATGAATATAGGACATTTTGCATCTGAAAGCTTTTTGGTAAAAATTGGTTATGTATAGGTAAAATATGGAATTTTTAGAAAGCAAGAAGTGATGCTGGTGATGATTGTGCCAAGAAAGAGTCTTTTAATAGGCAGAACCCACTTTAGGGGGCTCTGAGAATCAATTCTCCTCTTTCAAATTTAACTAAGTAGTCACTGAAGGTGGTGGAGCCATTGGGTAAGTTCTTTCTTGTAGTCTGTACCACTTAGGAATATACCAGAAACTCCTACCTGATTTCAGGCCTTAGGCTCAGATAGCTGAAATTTCTGGCCAGTAGGTGATGTTAAACTAAGACCTTTAGCACTGAGAAAGAGGGAAACCCAGAGGAGTGACTGGATGACAGAGTGATGCCTCTACTTTTGGAGTTGTACCAAGGCAGCAAAGTAAAAATCTGCAGTGAAATTCCATCCTCCAGCACTTAACAATGCTGAGAGTGAGCCACTAAGTCACTGGAGGAACATTCCAGAAGGCCTCTCCACAGTATCTAGTGAAGTAGAGGAGCATGCCCGATTAAAGAGGTACATGGACTTTGGGGATCTAGCCTGACTGGTTCCTGTAGGTTAAGAAGAATATATTTTCTTTAATGGAACAGAGCAAGAGGGTTTATATAGGAATATCTTTGCTTAATATCTTTTTCTTTAAAATCATTATTTTTTACATAATAAATTATTTTCTCCCTTATTTTAAAAGCACCTATACTTATGCTCTTATAATAATATTCAACAGAGCCCTATTTTAAAGGGCTTACCCTAACTGTAGCTGTAGTAATTTTGTAGGTAAGCTGTAATGTGTATTTTTCTGAAAGATCATGGACAGATTATACTTAACTCCAAATGTCAATGATATAATTGGGGATATTTTGTTAATTTCACATGCAAATGGTTTAGTTTCGGGTAATAACATATTTCAGGTGTAAATTATATTGTAGAACTCCAAAGTAGAATTACCAAAAACTAAAACCATTTAGAAAAGTTATAGTCTCAAAATTCTCATTTATAACTACAGGTAGAGCTAGGGATTTTTAATTTGTAAGACTATAAACTGTAACTTGGGGGCTCAATTTGCCTATAAGCAAAATAGCCAAGTTGCTTTCCAAATAATGTAAAGCCTAATTAAATAAGATTTTTGGATGGGAAGCCTCCACACCTGAAGGTTTAAATTTTCCTCTGATTATAATTGAAATTCCAATGGCATTTTAAGAGAACTTGACAAGTTGATTCTAAAGTTATACAGAATAGTAAATAAGATAGAATAGCCAGGACACTTTTGAAAAATATTTCCCTAATCAGATAAAAGGCTATAGTAATTTAAAAATTTGCTTTTATTGCAGCACTAGACAGTCCCGTGGAACAGAATGAAAAATCTGGGTAGAGCTCCATGGATGCATTAAAACTTAGCATGTGATAAATATGGCATTTCATATCAGTAGAGAAAAGATCAATTGTATTTAGAAATCAGTGTTTTACCAATTTGACAGTAAATTTCATATATTAAAAAATAAAAAAATAAAAAAAAATAAAAAAAGAAATCAGTGTTTTATATGGGAAAATAAGACAGCTATTATGTTTATGAGGAGTTTAAGGAATTTGCAGTTTTGATTTTGCCTCATACTGACTCTCAGAACTAATCAACAAAATATTTGACCCACTGTACTTTCCTGAGTTATGCCACATGCACAAAGAAATAACAAAAAGAAATTATATATAGAAACCAAAAACCTAATATTGGCTTGAGGGGAGATGGAGGTATTAAGTGGGAGTGGCATCTAAGAGTTTGGGTCAAACTGTGTAACACCAAGATTTTAGGTGGGTGTGTTTGTCTTCTTCATTAATTGCTTGCACATTTTATAGAGGTTTTCTTTTTTTAAAAAATTGTTAAATATTTATTTATTTTTGAGAGAGAGACACACCCAGAGGGTGAGTAGGGGAGGGGCAGAGAGAGGGAGACACAGAATCAGAAGCAAGCTCCAGGCTCTGAACTGGCAGCACAGAGCCTGACATGGGGCTCGAACCCACCAGCATGAGATCATGACCTGAGCCGAAGTCGGACGCTTAACCGACTGAGCCACCTAGGTGCCCTGAGGTTTTCTTAGTTTAATCTGGTGAAATCAAGAAAATACAGGGTCTCGCCTGCACATTAGTCAGAAAATAGTAGCTGCAGTTTCATGCCAGCTTTAGGGCAGTGTTTTGAGATTTGCCACCTTCCCCATTATTATCCTATGTCCCTATTCGTGTTACGTTCCTCAGACGTTATTCTCAACGTATTTTGTGTTCTCTGCCTTCCTCCATTAGGAGCGGCCTGCTTCGGACTCCTGGCAGAAACTGGAGAAGTCTCGAGAGTATAAGAACAGTAACCAGCTCCGGGAGTACCAGCTGGAGGGGATGAACTGGCTTCTTTTTAACTGGTATAACAGGTGAGGAACCAGAACCAGGGCTGTCCTCATGGATGATTTTCCTCCCAAGTGTGTACCTGGAGCTAGACTGTCGCCTTAGCCTGCTCAGAGCAGCAGTAGAAGGTGGTGAGAGTGTGCAACCTAGCCATCGGTTTAGGGTGCTAATCTTTGCACAGGATGCGTGCCAAGACTTTACATCAGGTGCTTCTCCAACCAGAAAGAATGGTCTGTAGACATCATTGACTTTGTGCTGCTTTTTACTTGTCCATTCTAGCCACAAGGTTAGACTCAACCTAGATGAAACAAAATCCGAAAGGTCGTTATCTTTAAGTCTTTAGCAAAAATTGGCTCTAAAAGGGAGTAGATCTGGATTTTAGTCCCAACTCTGCTACTTACTCATGAGCCCTGGATGTTCTAAACTTGGGCTGTAATTCTCAATTTTGGACTCTTTGTGCTTTAGGTCTTGTCAGAATCTAGGCGAAACAGATGAAATTTGAGATTTTTGTAACATTCTAGAGTATACACCTAGTATGGATTCTAAAGACAGAATGCTGCAGTGGAGAATACACAAGATGGGACCCTGGTGACCTGTGTTCTAGCACAGTCTGCACCACTTACTCACAGAGCCTCTCGGAGTGCGGCTCATGTGGCCTTTCCAGGTATTGGGTTCCCCATCTGTACAGTGAGGGGCGAGACTGACAGGGGCCACACCCTTCGAATGTCACAGCTCTGTGCAGTCTGTGATTCTGGGTCACCAGAAGAGACCAACATTCTTACTCTGACAAGGAATTTATTGTGTGGGTTAAAAGTTAACCCTTGATGACAAAAATAGTAGACCATGAAATTCACGTAACTTAATCTTTTTATTTTTGCCTTGGCTTCCATGACGTTTGTCAGGTACAGAAATTGGCTTAGGTTTGAGGCATATTTCTCTCCTTGTGGCTCACTATTATTTTAATTTTTGGTATTTTCAGTTTATATGGACCTCTTTCCTGTATTTTCTCCCAAGTTGCCATAATTCCTTTTTGGAAGTAGTCAGGGTGTGAATCATAAGAATAAAAACTTGCTTCAGTTGCATCTCTGGAAAATGCTGATAAGGCCCTTCACTGATGACCTTATAGGTCAGGGTGTGCTTCTCAAGTATCATTTTAGTTCTGCCCAACCTCTGCCGCTTTCCTATATCGATGATGAATTATCTGTATTTCTTACTCTACAGAAAAAATTGTATTTTGGCTGATGAGATGGGGCTAGGGAAAACCATCCAGTCCATCACATTCCTCTCAGAGATATTCCTCCGAGGAATCCATGGCCCTTTTCTCATCATCGCCCCACTCTCCACCATCACGAACTGGGAGCGAGAGTTCCGGACGTGGACAGAGATGAATGCCATTGTGTACCATGGCAGCCAGATCAGCAGACAGATGATCCAGCAGTATGAGATGGTGTACAGAGACGCACAGGTGAGCCTTACATGGGTCTTAGAGACCCGGTGACAGCCTGATGTCGTTCAGAACAGCCTTCCCATCACTTGTCTTCAGGAGTTTTAATGCCCTGCACCTTAGGTTGCTGTTGACTGACTTTGTACAGTCTTATGTTTATTGAGGTCGACTTTTGTTTCTCCTTGGTAGTTTACTTTGATAAAACACGGAATTTGTAGGGCATGCTTGACACTCTCTGACATATGCCAGGGGCTCTTCTTGGGATACTGAAAGCTTAGCTTCTTGGTTGGCTTATGAAGTTTCTTTTACGTGCAGAAGATTTTATCTGAATTGTTACATGCTCAGTGAAAAAAGTGAGGGGAAGAATTAGTGTACAGAGGGTGGGTTCCTAGCCAGGGAGTTTGGAGAGGTGGTTAACACATTTGACAGGGAAGGATAAAGAGAAGATAGGATTCACATTGTTAAAAAAGCACAATAGATTGTGGTGTTTGTTTGGTTTTTGTTATTTATAATCACTTTACTGAGTATGCTTGTAAGCCTGTCTGGCCACTGGTTTTTCTAATCAAGCAAGGTGAAAATATAAATGAATCCAGCCAGAGGGAAGCCAGTGCTCTCCCCCAGGGACTTCATAAAGCAGCAAAAGGAGACATTTGGAAGAAATTTATGATGTGTTCTAACACAGTGCAGCTCTGCTCTTTCAGCGTGATAGCAACACTAAGATAGAGAAAAGACACGTGTCCTGTCTGGTAGCTCTTGTCCCAGGTGAATCAGGAACATTACTTTGAACTTGTGCTAGAACCCCAGTTACAAGGTGAAATGAACCATATCTGAAAAGGAGCGAAAAAGGTCTCCTTTGGGTCTTCAAGCTCTGTGTGGTTGAGACCAGCTCATGGCTGGGAATGTGCAAATCAATACCCGTCTGCTTTCCTTGTCATGGCAGTTAATAAACAAAAAGCTTCCTTGCTGTATCTTCCATATTTGCGCATATGTCTCAGCATCGTGAGGGCCCGTGTCTCTTACTTCTGTTTCATCGGTGTAATGAGGTCTCTCTTTTGTCTAAAGGGCTGGTTCATCCTCGTATTCTCTCTTTCCTCACACGAGGAAGTGCAGTGCTTACTGGCTTCTGTCACCTAGGCCCGGGCATTTTACCGCACTGCCTCCTCTGCTCCCGCCGGGAACGCATTAGCGGAATTCTGTAGTCATGGCATAAAGCTTCGCCTTCCGTTGTGTCACCCTCAGGGAAACCCCCTTTCAGGAGTCTTCAAGTTCCACGTTGTCATCACAACGTTTGAGATGATCCTGGCAGACTGCCCAGAGCTGAAAAAGATTCACTGGAGCTGTGTGATAATTGACGAAGCCCACAGACTGAAGAACAGGAACTGCAAACTTCTGGAGGGTCTAAAGCTCATGGCCCTGGTGAGAGCTAGCAAGCTCTTTACATCCACACAGGTTCCGTGTATTCACTGTGGAGGAGGCATTCTGTAGCCATTCTGCATGTAGCTTACTTGTGCATAGTCTGCTTACTCTAAATTCTCTTTTTGCCCTCTATATGTGTGATAGTGTAGGAATCAAAAGGTTTTTTGTTATGAACTAGGTCAACTATTTGACCTTTGCCACAAATAGATTCCCAAAGGGAGCCGGGGGAATCTGAAATACCATGAAATTGGTGACCTGGAAATGTAAGGTGTTTTGGCTTATTTCCAGGTACCAAAGATGACGGTCTTGGCACAGTGCCCAGTATGTAGAGGGTAGGCACTCAATAAGAATGAATGAACAAATGAATGAGTGTTGCTTTCACTAACATGACATTGCTGCTGGAATCAGTGATGGGAAAGGAAGGTTGATCTATTTATTGACCATACCCTCATGAAACGGCGGCGTCCTCTCTTTGCGTAAAAGCCAAACAGAATTGCCCCAAAGTGAGCACAGAATTCCCTGGCTTCATTTTCCCACCAAAGATTATCATGTTGGTGGCTCGCACACTGCTCATGGTGGACTGTTAATTTGTGCAGGAACACAAAGTACTGCTCACTGGGACACCGTTACAGAACTCTGTGGAGGAGCTCTTCAGTTTGCTGAATTTTCTGGAGCCATCACAGTTTCCTTCAGAGACTGCTTTCTTGGAGGAATTTGGAGATCTGAAAACTGAGGAACAGGTAAATAGGGGCCTGAAGGACTGAGGAGATGGTGTGGTGATTACCTTCACCGTCAGGGAAAGGACAAGTCATTGTCACCATGGGGACAGGCATTCACAAGTTCTCACATCCCTCCTAAAATGAGCATTACCTCCTTGATATAATTTGTTTGTTCACATTGAGGAGGTTAAACTGATTATTAGGAGTTCTTACTACTCCAGAGGATAAATGAGTCCACATCCAAAATATCCTGTGTTAGCACATCAGGCCTCTTGCCTTTGCTGATCTCATGTGTAAGTTCTTTGATTCTGTTCAGCCCTGGACTCAGGAGTGTGGTGCTTTCTTCTGCTTTTCTCATCCTTCCTGCTTCCTCCTATATAATCTGCAGCATGTTCCCAGGCTTATGTTCTCGAGTACAACAAAATACACAGGTAGTGAGGAAAAGAAAGCAGTCATATACTAGAGTAGTTGCTAAGTTCAGTTTTGTCCAAATCAACCAGATTTCCTCAGTTTTCAAAGATCTGGTCCTGAGACCAGCTTATTGGACTCAAAGCTAAGTCAAAACTACCAAAGTTAAGAAATACCTATCTATGATGGGTAAAAATCTTGACTGAGGTTCCAGAAATAAGCCAGACAAATTGAAATGCCATAAGAGGAGCAAGTAATAGAATTGGGGATTTTGTAAGAGAGAAGGTCACCTCTGTTTGGGAATAAAGAAAGCCTTCATGGAGAGAGTACAATTTGGAAATGGACTTTGAAAGGTGGGTATATTTTTAGTCATGGAGAGAGAAAAGATGGTGACTACTTTGCACAGAAAAAAAAAAACCCACCCAGCATAATCAACCATGGAATTTATTCCATCGTAGGGAATCATCTGGTTGAGCTGGAAACAGGGTTGATGAATTGTGGAGTATGAAGCCAGAGGGGTTGAGGGTTATATTGTCGGAAGATCTTAAAAGACAGGTTGAAGAATTTGGTAGGTATTAGAGAAGCAATGCAAGGCTTTGATTGCAGGAATGACATAATTAGTTCTGCTAAATTAACCTCGCAGTGGTGTGAGAATGCGTTGGGACAGAGAATTTGGGGACTGACAAGGTTTGGAAATTTCACTAACAGGTGTCAGGAGCACACTCTCTGGTTCCGGTCTGTTTGTTTCTACTTCTGTGGCAAGTCAGACTTTGAGAGCAGTGAATAATCAAACTTAATTCCACTTCTCTGCATTTGCAGTATCTATTGATCTTTCAAAAGCCAGCTCCCAACCCTCTCTCCATTTTTGGACCATTGGCAATGTGTCCTCTTCTCCCGTTGCACTTATTTTGTGGTATGCATTTTTTTCTTCTTCCTAGACAATGACCTCCTTGAGGACAAGGCCCACCTCTTCTCCAAAGTTGTGTTTGTTGTATTGACCAGCACAGTGTCTGGCATGTAGTATACTCTAAATGATTCAAGGTATGAACCAAGTCAAGGGCAAAGCTGAACCCAGCATGTGGCAGATTGACATTTGTCCATATCTTTAATAATTGTCTAGGTGTGTCTTTCCTGTTTGGGTTCTTATACAGTAATTCCTAATTCATTTGGGGGATAGATTCCTAAGTACCATGGTTGGTAAAATCAAGATCTCACGAATGGGTTATATTGAAGATTGGGGTTATTTAGGAGAAAACCACAAAAAGTGGCCACAGATGTCTAAATTTTAAATCGCAGTAAATAAAAGGTCCACAAAGCATCTGTTTCCAAAGTGAAACATATTCATCAGTGTTTAAAACCTGTACCGGTAACTCTTCTAAATCACTGTCTATAAATTACTTTATACTTCTTTCAGGAAGCGATGACACTGCACCCGACTTATTTATGCAGTAAATAAGTACCCCCTTTTAAGGCATTTTTGAACAGCCCTTTATGACTTGCAACAATCTTTTGCACTTGCCCTTTCTTATTTTATTTTCCCAGCAGGATTAATTTTATTGGTGTCACGTTTTAGCTCAGGGTGAAGTCAGGTGCCTTGATTCTGCATCCCTTGTCTGTCATTGTCTTCTCGGGAGACGGAACAAGTGGCCTTGCCAGTGCAGTCAGGTTAGCAGACACCTGCTGTCCAGATTTGGGCTGCTAGGGAAACAGACAAATCATAGCAAAGACCACTGTCAGCTCAAAGTACCCCTGATGTGACAGCTTGTGTGATGGCATGGGAGACATCATCTTACAACATTAACTGTAAATGCTGCTACACCAAACGTGTTCGCTGCCATTACTTAGAAGTTGTAGGAGGAGTCTGCTTCCAGATGGCCTCTACTTCTTTTTTTTATTTTTTAACCTGAGATATGATGAACATATAACTTCAGTTTCAGGTGTGCATGACCATGAGTCAATATATGTATACATTACGAAATGTTCATCATAATAAATCTAGTTAGCCTCTGTCACCATACATAGCTACAGTTTTTTTCTCTGGTGATGAGAATTTTTAAGATCTCCTCTCTTAGCAACTTCCAAATGTACAATATTAGTAACTGTAGTCACCATGATCTAAATCACATCCCCCAGGACTTAACTTATTTTATGACTGAAAGTTTTAACCCCCTACACACATTTTGCCCATGCCCAGATTGCCTCTACTTTTTACTTTGTTCTCTTAGCATCTAAGTCTCCCTTTTGTAATGTGTCGCCTGTACCTCCTAACATAGCTAAAGTTGTCCTCAGGTAATTGCCGCACATGAATGCATGGTAGAGCGAGAGGGGTTTGGTTTCTCCATCCAGAGAATAGGTACTGTCTTTCATGTCTTTCTCCCTTTATCTCATGTGAGGTTGTCACCTAGGTTCTCTGTAATTACTTGGGAATTACAACCAGATCCCTTTTTTCCTTTAGATCCTATTATAAACTCCCCATGTTCAGGGTATCAGTGTGATCTTTCATATAGTCTACCACTGCAGTGCTATGAATAGATGTGCAGGAGAGTGTAGTGAAGGTTGGAATAGCCCGGTAATCAGTCATTAAAATCAGAGTGGGGCAGGTGAACAGGTCTCATTTCCCTGGACAGGTGAAGAAACTGCAGTCTATCCTAAAACCAATGATGCTTCGGCGGCTGAAAGATGATGTGGAAAAGAACCTTGCTCCTAAACAGGAGACGATCATTGAAGTAGAGCTCACCAATATCCAGAAAAAGTACTACCGTGCCATCCTGGAGAAGAACTTTTCCTTCCTGACCAAGGGGGCAAATCAACACAATATGCCCAATCTCATCAACACCATGATGGAGCTGAGAAAGTGCTGTAACCATCCCTACCTGATCAATGGTGAGTCAGGGAAACAGGGAGCAACTCGGGCCTGGTGTTGTGTGCCAAAAGCTGATAATAACCGACAGTCTTAGGTATTGAGTTCCATTAGATGCTAGGATGTATGTTTGCTCACCTTTTTATGAAGCGTGAAACTGAGGCTCAAAGAGGTTGGTAGATCTGGGTAAGCCATCTAGCAGTGAGTGCACGGAGCTAAGTTCTGAACCTGCCTCTACCAACTCTCTGCCCTCAGAAGATGGATAGCACTCAGCAGCCTGCTGCCCTTTATTTACTTGCAGTCTGGCCCACACTGTGCACTTTGGGACAGGAAACTATCACTTAGCTGAATAAATGATCGCCATGCAATGAGACTAAAACTCTCCGCAGATGAATTAACAGTTAACTATATTAAGTAGAGAACATGTTGGAAGCTTTTTTTTACATAAAACTTCCTGATAAAATTTTAAATAAAAGGTGGCTTGGATTTGCTGAATAAATGATCGCCATGCAATGACACTAAAACTCTCCGCAGATGAATTAACAGTTAACTATATTAAGTAGAGAACATGTTGGAAGCTTTTTTTTACATAAAACTTCCTGATAAAATTTTAAATAAAAGGTGGCTTGGATTTGCCTGTAGCTAGTTTTTGTGATGTCGAGAGGTATGTCTTTTTGTCAGCTCTCTGTGGAGATTCTTTACTCGCATGGGTCAGCTTGGTATCTCAAGTTCTTTCTCTCCTTGGTGAGATTTCCCAGGAAAGCAAAGCACCTGTGTTCTCTGCAAAATGGCCCTGCTGCCTCTGCAGCCCCTCTGCTGCGGGCGCAGACCAGGTATGCACCACAGCACTGCCTCACCAACCGGCCTGCTGGTCCAGGACCTAGGAATTCACCTCATTTTTCTAGGACCCGTAAAGCAGAGAGCAGCTTTTATCCTCATAGTTTGTTCAAGGAATAGTTTTGTCCCATTCCTTTTCAGGGGCAGAGGAGAAAATTCTGGAAGATTTCCGAAAAACCCACAGCCCCGATGCCCCTGACTTTCAGCTGCAGGCCATGATTCAAGCAGCAGGGAAGTTGGTGCTGATTGATAAACTGCTCCCTAAGCTGATTGCAGGTGGTCACAAAGTCCTCATCTTCTCGCAGATGGTGCGCTGCCTCGATATCCTGGAAGATTATCTCATCCAGAGAAGGTGAGAACCTGTGTCAGAGCTGTTCATCAGAAGCTGCAGGCAGTTCCCTGTTTTGATACCTTTTTGATTCATGCAGAAATTATGCTGTAACAACAACAAAGCATTCAAACACGGAGAAAAGGAATCTCCTCCTAAAGACTGACTGAAATTCAGAGTTAAATCCCGTGACCAAGTATGCCCAGTTTTAACTGCCTAAAGTGAACGCTGCAGCCGATGATGTGGAGCCCTTGCTTTACTTAAAAAAGAAATTTTACATGTTTATTTATATTCTCTCTAGTTGTAAGACACGGAATTCAAAATCATTAGAGAAGGTTAAGAAAACAATGTATTTCCTTTTTTATTTTTTGCTTAATAATGATGAGAGAAATATATCCTGGAAAACATCCCTGTATCAAGTTGCTAAGAGTATAAGCTGACAGCCCACAAAAAAAGAACTTGGGGACACTTTCTGTCCTTTGTCAGCAAACCTTCTAAGGTTTTATGATACACTAGCTATAGCATTCCAGTCTGTTTTCTTGTTCATACTCCTGTTAATTCCTTGAGTCCAAGTCCCATTACTCACGCAGGTGAACAGTCTGTGGGGTTATGTTATATGGGTTGTTTGGATTCATGTGGGTTCTACTTTGTTCCTTTATCCAGTGAACATTATGTTTCCAGTCACTGGGACACAGCAATGATCCGAAGATGATAAGTTGATTTTTAAGAATTTATGCAATGAGAAAAGACTTAAGGTCATAGAAACTGTTTTCGCATTGCTGAGTTTAAAGGAAATCTTTGTTTTCATATACTAATTATAGCAAATCTCAGTTGTCTTAAATATCCTTGAAAATTCTGTTTGCTATTATAACATTTATAGAAAGAGTATTAAAACAAATGACAGATTCAACTATGGGATACGCTGACATTTAATGTTACATGAATAATTCTCAAATCAAATTAGACAATAAAAAGAATTTCTCAGAGCCCTGTAGTGGAGGTCTTTAGGTAGAGAATTCTTGAGACTTACATTATTTTTTTCTTTGAGGAATTTATAATGAGTAAATCGAAACTAGTGAAAGTAGTTTCATATTTTGTAAATTCACTATAGATTAGGAACCCATTTCCAGAACACTTGCTTTTTATAAATATATATATTATCTTCCTTTTCAAAATATATACAACTACTAGTGTGCAGTTTGGCTTTTTTTAGAGAACCCCTCCAAAATGAGTAACAGATAGAGTAACTGATAGACTGAGTAATAATAGAATAGAACTAATAGAACTAATAGAATGAGTAACTAATAGACTTTTGCTAAGTACAGATGTCTCTACTTAGCACCCTTTTATGCTAGTTTTCCTTAGCATTTATTGCTCATTTTATTTTCAAGTTTTTTAGGTATTCCAATTTCTCTTGAATATATGGACATACATAACACCACTACTGGCTCAGAGCTCCCACTCATACTCAGGGAGTTATCTTCTACGTTGCACATGCAAACATTTAGTTTCGTTGTCAATTTTATATATTCTCCTTTTTATTTAATATATCATGGATTTTTCTTTAAACTCATTTCCCCACAATATAGTTTTGATAATATTCTTTCTCATAGGTTGTTCCCAGTTTTTCAGCATTTTCAGGAACTCTGTAGCTATCCCTTTACAGTCATCGTGAATGTTTCCAGTTATTACCTTAGGCTAAATTCTGATTTTAAAAAGCATTTGGTACATATTTCCAAAACACCCTCTAGAAAGATATTTTTATTTTTATGCCTTTCAGCAGTGTATGAGAATGCTTTTTCCCCCCTCATTCTCTGATTAATACTGTTTTTGCTGCTTAATCTTAACTAATTCAATAAGCCAAAATCATCTGGTTTTAATTTGTATTTCTGATTAATAATGAGAGTAAATATTTTCCCATATATATATTAGCTATTTGTATTTTTGTGTGCTTGAATTGATCATTCATGTTCTTTCTCCATTTTCTGTTGCTCTTTGCCTTTTTATTTATAAGAACTATTTGTTTACTTAAGAATATAGCACAGGGACACCAAGGTGGCTCAGTCGGTTAAGCCTCCGACTTCGGCTCAGGTCATCATCTCACAGCTTGTGAGCTTGAGCCCTGCGTGGGGCTCTGTGCTGACAGCTCAGAGCCTGGAGCCTGCTTCCGATTCTGTGTCTCCCCCTCTGTCTGCCCCTCCCCTACTCATGCTCACGTGCTCTCATACACGTGCTCTCTCTCTCAAAAAATAAGTAAACATTAAAAAAAAAAAAAAAAAAGAATAGAGCACAAATACTTCCCCAGTGTTGTTTTTGACTTTTTGTTTATGGGTGTGAGTTTTTGTTTATTTTATTTTTAGAAGTTTTAAATTTTGAAATAGTCAAAACTTGCAGTCTTAAAGCAGCTTTGTATAAACTTAAATGCTTATTTATGCTTAAAGGTAAGGTTAAATACTTAAATTCATGGGTTTGAAAACCATGCAATTATATAAATATTCTCAAGTATTTTCTTTACACTTTTTTTTGTGGTTTCTTCACCCCAGCAGCATCCAGCAGGGTTCTTCTGGCCTTAATATCATGGTTACTTTTCTCTCTTTTTTTTTTTATTAAAAAAAATTTTTTTTTAATGTTTATTTATTATTGAAAGAGAGAGACAGAGCACGAGCATGGGAGGGGCAGAGAGAGAGGAACACACAGAATCTGAAGCAGGCTCCAGGCTCCGGCTGCCTGCAAAGAGCCCGACGTGGGGCTCGAACTCGCAAACTGCAAGATCATGACCTGAGCCGAAGTTGGATGCTTAACCAACTGAGCCACCCAGGCGCCCCACTTTTCTCTTTTTAATTTAGCTTTTATTTCCAGCAAAGTTATACATGCACATAATTTAGGGAACCAAATTGTTCTGTTAGACTTTTAAAAAAGTGCCTTTCCTGATAGCACCCTTCCCTCCCAGCCCGTTTTTCCAGCCCCAGAAACAATGACTTTAAGTCCTTTATGCTGTTTCTTTTGGGATTTATAGCCATACCTAAGTAATGTTAGTAGTTGTAATATCTTGATGATGTTTAGTTTTAGGTGTTACCTGTTCCCACTATGGAAGATGAGCATTTATCTTTTCTCATTGCCCCTCATAACCACCACACGACTTACACAAATGCTGAGTGATAGCTCTGACCTATAGTATGCTGTTTACATTTTTTTCTCTCACAGTTTTTATTTTTCATGAAGCTAAAAATTCTCCTTTCATTTTATTGCCTGTTTTTCTATTTCCTTATTATAATTTCAGCTCCAGAATTGACCCTGGTTGTCTAAATCTCCTCTTGTTACGTTCAAGCCTGTCCGCTTCCTGGGCTCAGAGCCGCTTCTGGTGGGGCTGCTCGTCCTGCATGCTCTGGCCAAGTGCTCTTCCCACCTGGTACACGTTGCCACCTGGGCTCTCCCTTCCTTCATCACACTGACAAGTTCCTTTCCTTCCCTCTGGAATAAAACCTCCTTGGTGAATCTCGTGTATGGCTTTGGGGAGCTTCTGAGGAAGGGTGAATGATAAATGCATGTGGAGACTGTCTGGAATGTTCGCAGTCTGCTCTCCTTGAGTAACAGTTTGGGTTTAGGATTGGAGGTTAGAAATCCTTTCCCCACAGAATTTTAAGGTTTTAGTCCACTGTCTTCTAGCTTCCACGGTTGCTGCTTAGAAGTTCAGAGCCCTTGTGCTTCCTGGTCTGTGTATGTGACATGTATTTCTATTCGGAAGCATTGATTTATCCTCTTTGTCCCAGATCTGTGGAATTGCACAGCGAACTGTCCTTTGTATGGGATCTGTTGACCTGGATACCGAACAGGTCTTTCTCATTTGAAATCTGTGTTCCTTCAGTTCTGGAAAGTTTATATTTTATCTTCCACTTTAAAAATTTTTGTTTTGTTTTGTTTTTTTGTATTTTGTTCATTTTGTGGTTGTCATTTGCTGGAGGGCTGGTGTGTTAGGAACTTCTGCCTCCATACCAGAAGCAGAGGCTCTGTGTTTCAGATCAGAGGCTTTCCTTTCATGTCTGGTCTTAGCTGGCAGATGGTGGGCTGGTTAGAAGCTCTGGGTATGTGGGCCAGGCTGTTGACTGTGGGTTTTACTCTCCATATATGAACACTATCCATCTAACTGGATCATCTCATTGGGGAACCTCCAGTGTCTGTATTTTGGGGGTGTTTCTCTTCCTGTCTTCTGCCTAGAGGATGGGAGCTTGATTGTAATGGGAGCCAGTTGTGAGGAACGGGTGGCGAGAAATAGGGAGTTCTCAGTCTCTCGCTCTTCCCTTTTTTCAGTATAGTACCTCTAATGGTGCTTGGTGTCTCCTGGGGAGAGAGGGCTAAAGGTCTTCTATTTTGCCCTCTTCAAGGTTGGGGTGGGTGATCTGTAGGCTGATACTTTCACAAACACTCAGCCAGTTCCTCTGTTTTAGACTCTTTGCATCCCCATTTTCAGGGTTACCTGGTGCCACCAATGCACGATCCCTTTGGACATTCAGTATTGAATTATTTCTCATCTGAGAATCTTTCCCTAGATTTCTTTGTTTTTTTTCTTTTTCTTTTCTTTTTTTTTACATTTCAGTCTTCAGTCTTTCTGTAATTTTGGTAAATGGCATATAATGAATGTCTAATTTATTCCCAAATGTGTCTCATTTTTTATTCAATAATTCCTCCATTCATATAAAACACTGTCCATAAAATATACTGAAATACTATTTATGCTGGGTGTGTGTCTAACCTTTGTATTCTTTTGATCATTATTTCTATTCCTTTGCTCATGTATTATTGCAGATAAACTTCAGAATTATTCTTTTTTAATCTATCTCTGACTACAGTCTCTGACTACAGAAAAAGTATATATGTATGTGGGTACACACACGTGCACATTTGTGTTTATGTATACATATATCCATTGGTTGGGATTTTGATTGGCTTTTATACATTTAGTAGGACAGGATTGACATCTTTGCAAAACTGAAGAATCTGCTATTTACTGCACGTATTCAGGTATTCCATATACACTGTTGGTTCACTAAATATTTATGACATGCCTGCCTTGTGCTAGAACCTCTGGAGGTGTTAGGGACATGGTGAACAAACCAACATGGCACCTAGAGTCATGTTGCCAAGTCCTACATATTTCTTTCTCTGAGCCTAATCCTAAGTATTCTGTATGTGTATGGCTATTGTGAGTGGGATTCTGGTTATTACTGAGAGATGAGAAAGTTTTTCATTTTCCTTCAGGCCTTCTGAGGTCAGCATTTCCTGTTGTGCCAAAAAACATGTCACTACCCCCCCCCTTCCCAAAACAAAGCACACAGGTTTTCTAGACTGCCACCTGCTTCTTGTTGAAATTTGACAGTGACTGAGAATTACAGTTTGATGAGCCACATAAACTCCTAAGGATTTTGTTCAAAATATAGTTGACTCAGAGGGTTAATTGCTGCACTGATGTTTTGTGTGAAAATTTTTTTGATGTCTGATTTCTTCATTCAGACTTGCTAGCCTTCAAGATGTTCTTTGTTCTTGAGCCTTGTTGCCTCTCCAGCTGTCAGTTTGGTTTTGGTCCCGTTTAATTTCATGCCATATTCTCATACAGGGGTGAGGGCATAGCCAAGGGATCTGGCTCAGGAGTGAGGGGAGTGAGGAACAGTTTAAAAGAGCTCAAATAATGGGATGGGTTTTTAGTTTTGTGTTCTTTGAAAGCACTTCCTCGAAACTGAACAAGTAATGGAAATGAGAATTAATGTTCCAGTCATCCTGCACAATTTCTGAAACTGTTCTTATATCATAGCTGGCAAAACAGTATAGTTTTATGGGAATTTTTTCCCTGGCTGACGGTTGAGCTGTAGCATCACTGTAGCATCACGATTGATTTTTCCTCCTCTTTAACGCTGTGCTAATTCCCTGCCTCCCTCGATCTATGGGCTTCTAACTTCTCTCTGATGGCTAGAGGTGTCTTGTCAAAGAACACGAATCCTCTGTGCCTGCAGCATTAATTGCTCACATATATGCTGGTGGGGGTGGTGGCATCTCTCATTTAATTGAATCTCAACCTTGTCCTCTGGCTCCAAATCCTGTACTTCTGTCATATCACCCACATGCCCAAATTTCTGAGTACTCAGTGCAGGTTCTCAGTGTACTGGTTTATCAAAACCATGTTGGTACCTATAGTGTCTTCTTCCACCTTCCACTAGAGTTATCACCTTCCTAAATTTACTGGTGTCTCTTATTTATCTTTAATTTTCTCTTTTAAGTTTTTAAAAAAAATGTTTTGAGTTTATTTTTGAGAGAGAGACCATGTGAGTGGGGGAGGGGCAGAGAGAGAAAGGGAGAGAGAGAATTCCAAGCAGGCTCTGCACCATCAGCACAGAGCCCAATGTGGGGCTCGAATCCACGAAACCAAGAGACCATGCCTGAGCCGAAACCAAGAGTCAGATGCTTAACCGATTGAGATACCCAGGTGCCCCTTTAAAATTTTTCTTTAAATTCTTTTATTTTTGTCTCTTTTAAGTTTTTAGGGCAGTCTTTCCATTCTCCTGCATTGAAATGTAGGGTACAATATGAAGGCCATACAGCAAACTGGTTAAGAATATGGACTTTGAGGGGCGCCTGGGTGGCTTAGTTGGTTAAGCATCCAACTTTGGCTCCGGTCATGATCTCATGTTTCATGAGTTCGAGCCCCATGTTGGGCTTTGTGCTAACAGCTCGGAGCCTGGAGCCTGTTTCGGATTCTGTGTCTCCTTCGCTGTATGCCCCTCCTCTGCTCACACTCTTTCTCTCTCTCTCTCTCTCTCTCTCTCTCAAAAAATAAATAATAAACATTAAAAAAAGTTTTTTTTAAAGAATGTGGACTTTGAGTCCAGTGGATCTCAGTTCAAGCCACTCACCTGCTCAGTGACTGAGCAAATTAGTTTGCTTGTATGGGGTTTTATTGTTTTCGTTTTGGAAGTTTCCTAGAGTCTAAAATAGGGATGATAAGAAAAACATCCCTTAGGATTATCATGAGGTGTTATAAAGTGATGGTGCAGATCGAGTGTGTATCACGGTGCCTGGCTGGCTGGCACGTAGCTTGATGCTTAAGAGCTTGCTACTAATACTACTGCTGTGGCTGCTATTAATGAGAATGACCATTATATCTAGCTGCCTTGTGGTTTTATAGAATTTAGGCATACAGCCTTCACTTTTATCTTGACACAGCTCTTCCTAGTCTGCCCTTATAGAAGTCATCACCTCCTGTTTTATTTGCTTCTGTAGTCCCACATATTATTCTTACGTTTATTACATTAAAAAGGAAGAAAAAGGAAAAAATCCACACCTATAATTCCAGGTGTTGATGCACTGTAGCTTTGTAAAAGGAAGACCCCCTTTTCACTTGGTTCTTTGCTTTATATTTGTCCTTATGAGTCTGAGTTGGTCCGGTTTCTCTACATATTGTTTCCTTGGGTGGTTTCTTTACATGGATTTTCCTTTTCTTCAAGGAAGTCAGGATTATATAGCCAAACTCCATTTTCTAGAACCACACAAAGACCCTGAAGTGTCTATCTATCCTTATTCCCTTACCACTTATTTATCTGAGGTTTTAGGGATCCGATTTCCCAAGTTCTGGGCTACTGATAAGGTTTCTGTCAGGATTCGTGTTCTTGGCTGTTGTTGAGTCCAGGGTGACTTGATCCTTTCCTTACGAGGTTCCTTTTAGTTATACTTTATAAACCATTTCCTGCTCAGGGTAAATAAGAAAAGAATTAGGTGCTCAGCAGCTGTCCACCTTGCTACCGTATTTTAGCTCTGTATTAATCACATGATTCCATCATAAAGATCCCTTCTGTGTATGTTTATTGGATGGACAGGTAGTAATGCACTCCCATAGCAGTTTTATTTTTATTCTCCTTCCTTTTGCCCTCTCCTCCACCGTGCTTTTCGCCCTTGTTTTCCACACAGGTATGTGCTTTCTTAATGATTGTTAGCTTTGCTTCCTCGTTTTATTTTCCTCAAAGAAGTCCTCAGTTTTTGTCCCCCAACCCCCAACACAGCTCAGAAACCTTCCCTGTGGTTTATCTGCGTGGCAGTGTACTGCCTGGGAGAAGTGACAGACTGGAAATGACCAGCCCAGACGCACAAGGACTGTCTGTCAGTACAGTCTGCTTCCCATTTTCACTTTACCCTGTAGCAGCTACACACTGATTTGAACTTTGATTCCTTAAGAGCACTACTAAAAGTAGGTGTTTGAGGCTTTTGTTTGCTTTTCCTGGTTCTAGGATTAGATTCAGTGCAAGTAAAAACTGGGAAATACCAGAGAATAAGTTGCTCAGGCTGTGGGGACTGATATTTTATGTTCACAATTCTTCTAGTCCCTTAGTTTGTGGTTGACACTTTTGGTTTGGTTTGGTTTGGTTTTTGTTGGCTTGTTTTGGTGGGGGGTACGTTTCACAATGCGGTTTTAGGTGTCTGCCCTGCTGAATATGTGGGCTGGGGGTGGGGGGTGGGACTCCTTGTGGACTGCTCTAGTTTAGTCCCAATGTAGAAGCGAGGGATTAAGGCCATGGGTCAACAGCTTCCTGCGTTGTTTGCTGCTCTCCATTGAAGTCATGATTAACACCTGGGCTTTCGTTCGTTTGGGTCCCCTCAGATACACCTATGAGCGAATTGATGGGCGAGTACGGGGAAACCTGCGCCAGGCAGCCATCGACCGGTTCTGTAAGCCAGACTCAGACCGCTTTGTCTTTCTTCTGTGCACCAGAGCGGGAGGCCTGGGGATCAATCTCACGGCTGCTGATACCTGCATCATATTTGATTCAGACTGGAACCCACAAAATGACTTGCAGGTAACCATTAGGATGATTGCTGTTTGCCTTAGCTGCCCCTGCATCTAAGAACATCACGATAGGGCCTGGCTTGCTAGAGAGTGTCTGCCATGCTCCATGCTAGGGTATCAGCTGGACCGCAGGCTTTTAGGGCCTCGGCCAGGGGGTGAAACTCAACGAAAAGTAAATGTCACCCTTTCCCACTAATCAGAGAGTGGTTCTTTTTGCTTTAAACCAAATGGTTTTTCACAATGGTAACCTCCAGATAAAGAATAGAGCTATTTATTATCAGACATAAAGAAAAATATTAAGCTTGACTAATCCTCTAATTTTTGACATGTAGATTGATTCAGGCATTTTCATTGGTTGGTTTGTTAGATGGTCTTCTGTCCTAGATAGTAAAGGAGACACCTAACCCCAGGTTCCGTTGTGTGGCCAGGGTGACAGGCACCCTCCCTAGTTCACTTGCTGTCTACCTAATCTGCATATTAGAGATTCTGTGTGCCCAGTTGAGTGAATTTGCAGACATGTTTGTTAGTTTTAACCAGACTAGATAATTGGTGGCTTTAAAAGATTCTTGTAAAGATTGGAGTTAATACAGTTTTTTTTTAAAAAAGCATAAACAAGAAAAAGAGCTAACAGTTCTCTGGATCAGAGTTCTTTATCCACCCTGCTTCAAAGTAAAAACAGTAGCATGCTGGCCAGATAGGACAGTATGTCTGCTAAAAGGATTCTAACTTGTCAAGAATACCATTTCTAGATTTACCTCCCATTTTCATTAATGATCAACTCTGCCCTAAGTATATATTGAATGCTGGGATATTTGCTAATGCCAATATGGCGAGTGGGGAGGGTGGTGGGTGGCTCAGAACCTTTCTCATGATACAGGTGATTGATAAAAGAAGGTTGGAGGCTGCTGTGCCACAAAACAGAAGAGGTGCCTTAGGGGATGCTGCAAGGGAACACACGCTGGGAAAGGAGCTCAGCTGGGGGCATTTTACCCACCACTTCACAGTCATTTGGCTTTGCCTTTTCATTTAATGAGTTTCCAAATAAAATTTTGTTTGAAGAAAGCAGTCTACTAGATGGCAGTTTAAATTATTAAATTGGTGACAATTGGCTGAAACCCACGGGGGGGGGGGGGGGGGGGGGACTCATTTGTAAACCAAATTGTGTGGCACTGTTTCAACATCCAACTTCAAAGAAAATCAGTGGACATGACTAGTTCCCCATCAGGCCTTTCTACTGGTGAAGGGGTATTTGGGTCAAAGGTGAGTTGCTAGATATAACGAATAACCAATTTTTAAAGGAATGCTATACTCAGCACTAACATAAAAATAAACAAAAGTTAGTATTTGATTAGGTAACTAGCAAGAACTTAATTAGGTAGTGATATAGATTAGGTGGTGCAGAACTGTTGCCCATTGGCTAGCCAGTTTCAAGTAGTTTTATTGGAATACAGCCACACCCATCCGTATACATATGATCTCTGGTGCTGTCATGTTACAGTGACAGAGTATCGGAATGGAGACCATAGCCCGCAACATCTCAGATATTCACTATTATAGAAGTTTGCTGACCCCGATACAGGTGATCTCCTAAGTCCAGTTCTGTGCTCCTTTGCAGTGCTCATCTGACTATGAGGCTCGGTACCTGGCCAATTTGAGGCCATGGTAGCTGGATATGCCTGGAGGAATTTCCAGGAGGGAAATTGGAAACATAAGGCTGGCATTTGGAGGCAAGTCATGGTCAAGGCAGAGATTTGGGGATCACCATGCTTGATCTAGGTGAAATCCTAGACATTACCAGTTGCAGATAGGTGCCAATGCCAAGAGATAGGAAAGGGCAGAAACGAGAATGGTCAAGCCTGGTATAGAAGGTGAAGTCATTTGAGGTGATTGATTTGTATGTGTAGCAGCCGGAGGGGGTACATGGGGCTGTCCAGAATTAGGGTCTGGGAAAAAGGGAGAAGCTTTGGAAAACCTGTTTTTAATGTCCACTGCTGGGGAACTGGCAAGAGATGAACAAAGGAATAGCAGCGAAGTCACATGGAAATTGGTCTGTGTGAGACTTCCAGTGGAGTCAGTCTCTGAACTTCCTCTAACACTCCGCCTCAGTGAAGGAACAAAGACCACCAGCACTGCAGGCTATGCAGCGAGGGGACAAGAGCCAGGAATGTGGCAGAAGGTAAATGAGTGAGGGCCTCAGTGACAGTGGGAGCTGCAGGTCCCAGTTAGTTAGAAGTCCTCAACCCGTGGGCTCCAGACTGGCCACTGTGCCTTCTACATCTACTGCTCTCTGCTCTATTGTTGTCATTGTTATTTTCATGTAAAAGTTTTGTAACTTAGAGGGACCAGTCCTTTATTTTTGAAATGTCAGCCAGACTGGGGTAGAAATTAAAGGATTGGGAAGAGTAATGTTAGGGCAGGGAGGTGGGATCCATGTTAGTGGGGAGTGGAGTTGGGGGGCTGTGAGGAAGATGGGACAGAGAAAGGAAGGTCTAGTTCCGAGTCACCTGCAGAGATGGAGGTGGTGTGCTTGCTTGGCGCGGGAAGGAGCACGGGGCCTGGAGGCTGCCCACAGAACGGTGCATGCTCACCTTCCACCCTCTCCCTGCCATGTGCCCTCATAGCACAGGCCGTAAGTACGATGTCAGGGAGAGAGTCTGGACACTGGGACCCTGAGACCATCCCAGAACTACAGGTGAATGCAGCTGTGAACATCAGTGAGCTGTGTTCCTAACCCTAACAGTAGAAAACTTAACCGGACTGCTCCCCAGTACTATCCTTGCTAGTTACGTCATGTTAACTTACACACAATCATTCACACATGTGTATATAATCTAATATTTTTGGTTAAATGCGTGAAAGCTTTCAGTCATCTGTAATTCTTCACGGTTATTGAAGAACTACAATTCCTGATCTGATAGATGCTGATTGTATTTCTCTTGGGAGATGGCCTTGGCATAGAACACCTATCTGTGTGTAGACTGAGATGTATTCTGCCTGATATCAATGTCAGGGCCACAGATGGGAGAATCTCATTATGAATAGGGTCTCACGCCCTACCCTAGTGGGATTTCAGCATAGCTCCAGAGGTCCAAGTTCAGATGATAGAAAGTGTGAGTGTTCACTCTGGACTCAAACAGCCTGGAAAGATTTGGTGCAGTCCGTGGTTATCCCCAGGCAAGCCAGCATGGAGAAGCAGTGCCAATGTTGGGACGCTGTTTCTTGACTGATCCAAGGCAGACCCTCTCAGAGCGCTGGAAGTGAAGCCAACCTGAGTAGGGGAGGCTGGGCTCAGCTAAGTAGGCCTGAGGCCCTGAGAAGGGTCTGCAGACAACCAGCTTCCACAGCTAGAGAACATAGTTTCTTTCTCTGAGAAGTCAGCTGAAAGTCAGAGAGCAGTGTTACCATTTCTGGTACAGGCTTCATTATTCTCAAACATTCATTCGTTCAGCCTTCTCTTTTGACCATGTTGCTGGGGTTTTCTGTGCTATGGGGATAGAATTAGGCTTAGGAATTGCTAGAGATTTTTTTTTTTTTAATCTAGGTCTTCATAAAACAAATGACATCAAGTGTCACATGCTATTTCCTTTGGTCTTGTTAGAACCTGAGGAGTCCAGTAAGTTCTATCTGTCTTCCATGCCTAAATCTGAACCAGTGAAGAAATAGACACAGTAATACAGTGGAGGATCAAAAGATGAGCTTAATAGACTGTGAAGGTGGATTAGATGATACAGCTTGACCTGTAGCCAGAATGGGGCTCCCTCAGACTCCTGCGCTCGTACACCCTCACCACAGAGAACCACTGGCAGTCATCTGCAGAGCAGAGTCTGCCCACTCAGGACCACCAGTGACAGAAGAGACGAGGGGAAGGGGTGAGTCCACAGGAGCTCGGACTGGATCTTACGTTTCACTGATCAGTCAGGTCTCCTCCATTCAGGATAGGGAGAGGACAAGGAGGGTAGAGAGACAGACTCTCATGTTCCTGCCTGGGAGCAGACATTCCCTGTGGAAGTACGAGGAGAGGGAACTAGGACTCTTCCTATAGTATCTACTCTGGGAGCACTTCCCTCCCAAACCTTCCAGACAAGTAAAGTTCATTAGGATCTAGGGTAGGAACCAGGCACTGCTCAGGGATAACAAGAGAATAAAGTGACCACCAAAGGACTGCAGCAGTCTCCAAGGTGAATCAACTTGAGGTCCCTTTAATAAGCAGACCTTACCTGGAGGTCTCAGGTAAATGCTACCTGTTCTCTCTCACCTTGAATATGTCTATGTTGGTGTCCATGTGTATAAGAAAATCAGGAGCATAGATTCACTCTTTGTCACCTTTGTTTGGGAGGCACAGCTGTGACCCAGTCCTGGTGCGTCAGGTTTCCTGGAGCACCAAAACTAAGAAATGGCAAAGGGTGTTGACAGTAGCTTGAGGATGACGGAGAGCAGTGAAAAGCAGGTTTCTTGTCTCCCCTGCAGGAAGCCAGCAGTGCTACCAGCTCAGAGGTCAGAGACAGGCCTATGGGAGTAGCAGGGTACCAGAGTACCACGCATCCCCTCACCGAGACCATGAGCACCTTGCTTTCTCATTGCTCTGTGACACTCCTTCTCCTCTGGGAGCTTCCTGCTCTTTAAGGCCAGAGTTCCTGTGGGTTGGACTGGGTAACTGTGGTGGGTCCATAAGGTTCCTTGTCTGTCCTGTTGATAAGGTCCCTAAAAGGAGGATTCAGAAAGCATGGGAACAGGGCCACTGGCAGAGGGCATTGCCACAGGGGAATGCAGCAGCTGTCTGTCCACAAAATCTGGGAAGGGAGAGGGAATCCAGCCCTGACCTCAGAGAGCTAGATTCCACTGGCTTTACTTTTCTTTGCTGGAAGAAAGTTGGGAATTTGTGAATGTTCCATTGTGTAGTCCATTCGTTCAGTATTTGCTGAGCACTGGGACCTGCCAGGCATTGTTCAAAGGACTAGAGGCACAGCAGTGAGCAATACCAATGGTTAGTGCTCTCATGGAACTTCCATTTTTGTGGGATGACAAGGAAAAATAAATGAGGTAGTAACGGATCGCATACTTGTTACAAAGAAGTAAAACAGACTAAGAGGATGGCAAGGGTTGCAGGGTACCTGGGTGGCTCAGTCAGTTGAGCATCCGCCTCTTGATTTTGGCTCAGGTCACGATCCCAGGGTCGAGGGATCAAGCCCCACATCAGGCTCCATGCTGAGCGTGGATTCTCTTCTCTCCCTGGCTCTGCCCTTCTCCCCTGCTCTCACTCTCTCTCAGGCTCTCTACAGTTAAAAAAATAAAAAATAAAAGAATGGTGGAGGTTGGTGTCCTGACTTAGAGAGTGATCTAGGAAGGCTTCTTTAAGAGGGTGACATACGAGCAGAGAGACCTGACTACAAGGCAGTATCTCAAATATGAGATCAGAAGAATGTTACAGACCAAGGGAACAAAAAAAGGTGAGAATGAGCATAGGTGGCACCCCTGAGGCAGATGGAATGGGCACTGACTACAGCGTCAACCCCAAATAAAGTGAGTCAGGTTTTTGAGTACGCTCCTATCTCTCCTTCCAGTGGCCTCTCCTTTTCACTCCCCACTTCTTTTTTGGCTGCCACAAAGCACCCTTTTGTTATGCTACCAACTTCTGTCTGCTTCCAGTAGTCAGCCAGCTCTTGACTGACTTATTGGCACATTTATTGAGCCCTAGACAGCAGGCCAGGCCCTGGGGAGACTACAGTGCCCAGGACTTTGGTTTGGGTGATAAATTGAGTCACATAGTAGAAATGGAGTGAGCAGGTATCTGTGCTATTCCCCCAAAATGTTTACATTTTAAGAGGGGATAATACCTTTCCCCAAGGAATAAATCTGGATCCAGAAACTTCCAATTCCAAAGCAGGCTTGCAAAGGAGATAGTTAGGGGAGGGCACCATCTAATGTATTCTGATTCCTACTGCAGGGAGAGCCCCTGAGTCCTCTTCTGCACAAGTAGTTGGCCTGTGGATACGCACTTTTAGAGTGCCAGAAGAAATGTAAAATTGCTGGACCCGAAATAAAATACTTGGGCAGAGAAGGTGGGCTAGGAAGCTATACCACTGTGCTAGACGTGGTTAGGTTCAGGTGGGACTATAGGCAATTGTGTTTAACTTCTCTGAAATGTGGATTTTCATTAAGGACCAAGTAGCATTTTAAAGTATTAAAGAAAATGTGCTTTTAAAATGTAGCAAATGATTTGAAAAAGTAGTTATGGTCAAGAGAGGAGTCAGCGTTGTGCTTGGATCTTTGTACCAGCTATTTAATTTTTGTGTGGTTGTAAAAATGTAGGACAAGGTTTGCCAAGTTCTGGACTTGAAACTGACAATAGTGAGTCAGGGGCTGGTATCAATTTGAAATCTGTCACTGTTTGTTCAACTAAGCGGCTCCCCCTTCTTGCCATTGCAGTCCCTGGGATCTGTGCCTCGTTGGTTGTTTTTCATTTTCTGAACATCACTAGTTGTTTCTTGTAGGCCTGGCCGTGTTCGACTCAAATGTATTAATCAGTGAAGAACAAACCCTGAGCTTGCACGTCGTGCCTTGGGAGAGCGTGAGAACTCTGATTTTCCTGTGAGTGTGGGTAGCACCACTGCCTCCCGCCCCTGTGGCCTGCTCTAGAAGTTCTGCATTTACTCAGCTTTGCTGAGGATCTTGTTTGGACTTCATTTCAGTTGCTGCCCTTGTTGCAAGCGTTCCTCTCTTTTTTTTTTTTTTTTTTAAACGTTTATTTATTTTTGAGACAGAGAGAGAGCAAGCATGAACGGGGGAGGGTCAGAGAGAGAGGGAGACACAGAATCCGAAACAGGCTCCAGGCTCTGAGCAGTCAGCACAGAGCCTGACGCGGGGCTCGAACTCACGGACCGTGAGATCATGACCTGAGCCGAAGTCGGCCGCTTAACCGACTGAGCCACCCAGGCACCCCACAAGCGTTCCTCTCTTTACCACAGTGTTTTGTGTGTGAGTTCTGATCAGGGAAATAAGTAAGGCCTGTCCGTGAGATTTAGCTGTAAAATGATGAGTCTCTTAAATGTGATAGGAGTCACCCTTGTTATCTTTCAGGTAAGGCATTTCGAGAGAGCACGTGTTACCTCCTGGTGTCATTTAGCTGCTTGTGACAGTGACTCCCCCCCACTCCCCAGAACAGGTTTGTTTTTCTTAGTTAATGAGAAGTCTGGAGATGGCAGTCCGGGGCAAGGTGGCTTCACAGTGTCATCCAAGTCCCAGATTCCTTCTGTTTTCCTGCTCCACCATCCTCAGGGAGTGTGAGTTACAACCTCTTTGTTCCAAGATGGATACTTCGGACCAGACAGGAAAGATCAGGAAGGAAGGTGTGGTGCTTCTGTCAGGAGGGCAGGACTTTTCCAGATGTCCCCGATAGACTTCTGCTGCACCTCGTTGTCCAGGCTGTATTACTTTATCATCCCTGGGAGGCTGCAGATGGTTTCAGGTGAACACACTGCTGCCCTCTACAAGCATCAGGGTTCTGGGAGCAAGGAAGAAGGGGCATGTGGATAACAAGAAGGTAATTAGCAGCGTCTGCACTGATCCTGTATTGGACCTTTGCTCAGAACATTTTTTAAACTCCTTCTTGTAATTTGCCTACGATGTCAGATGATCCAGAGAAAGAAAATCAGTGTCACTACTTGTAGCCACCTATTATTAGTGCTTTATAGGTTCCATAAACCATATTAGTTACCTTGATCACTTCCTTTGTTTACCAACTATCCATCAATTCTTCTCATAGATTTACTGCCACTAAAGATACTGAAAGGAGATGGGGCAACTAATTATAATAGCCAAAGGCTCAACAACTTAGTTGTTCAGCAATAGAAGACTGACTGACTAAACCATAGTGGATAAAACTTTGATAAAAGAATGATTATCTCCATATATTGCTAGGGGGTCATCTCTGGAGTATATGGTGTGTGAAAAAAAAAAATAAGATAAGGTGGAAAAAAGTATGTATGCTATGCTATTATCTAAAAAAGCTGTGTGTGTGTGTGTGTGTGTGTGTGTGTGTGTGTGTGTGTGTGTGTCTTTCTCCCCGGCCTCCCAGCTGAAAGATAAAACAAAAAACTTTATTAAATGGTTTAGCTGTAGGGGGAGTAAGGGGACAGGATAAGATGCAAGAGACAGGAAAAGAAGCTACTTTTTCCAAACATGCCTTTTTGTATATTTGCCTTTGGAACCACCTTCAGTATTTTATAACACCATAAAACAAAATTAAATTTTTAAAAACTATTCTGGAATCATTTTAAACTTTAAAAAAGTTGCAGAATAGTACGGGGTTCTAGGACCCTTCTCCCAGCTTCCCTTAGTGTTAGCATTTTATGCAAGCTATAGTCTAATTATTGACACAAGGGCATTAACAATGACACAGAAATCTGTGGACCTTATTCATGTTCCTTCAGTTTCCTCCCAATGTTCTTTTTCTTGTCCAGGATCTAATGCACATTCTCATATTTCCTTTAGAAATTCTGACTCCTTAGCTTCCTTCAGTCTGTGGCAGCACCTGTCTTGTCCTTATCGTTCATGACCTTGACAATTTTGAAGGGTCCTGACAAACTGTCTCTCAGTTTGTGTCCGCCTGGTGTTTTCTCATGATTAGATTTGAGGTTATATATTTTTGGCAAGAATATCATAGAAGTGATGTTACGTCCTCCTCCGTGCATCATTTCAGGGGGTACATGATGTTAATACATCTTATTGCTTGCGATGATAACCTTGATTACTTGGTTGAGTGGTATCTGCCAGGTTTCTTCACTGTAAAATAACTGTTTTTACTTTTAAATTTAATCAGTATCTTGGGAAGAGGTATTTTGAGACCATACCTGATTCTCACCATTACTTTCACCTATTAATTTTAGCATCCATCAATGGTTCTTGCCTTCAGTAATTATTACCATGGGGTTTGGCTAATGGCAATTTTCTCTTTCAGTCATTTCTTATACACTTATTAATTGGAATTCTATAAAGAACAGCTGTCTCTTCTCCCCATTTATTTATTTATATCCGTATGAACTCATTTTATGGGTTATAATCTATTACTCTTATTATTTATTTTATTGTTCAGACTTGGTCATTAGGAGGTCCTTTAGGTTGGCTCCTGTGTCCTTTTGATGTGCACCTGTCAGGTTTTGAGCACTTCCTTCCTTTCTGGCACCGCATGATGTTCAGGTTCATGTTGCATTTTTCCTGCCACAGCCATGGGATTGACAGTTTCTCCAAGGATCCCTGCTTCCTTTTATTCAAGAATGGCATTTAACAACCAAGATCTGGCTACTAGGAGTGCCCATTGCTGCTAGAGTGTTAGCGCTTCTAGATTCTGTGAGCAGACAGAGCTAGGAAATACGTGTATGTGTACTGACAGAAGCACTCACACCACACGGCTGTACTTGCCCATCTCTGTTCACCCTTCGTGAGTTGCTGCTGATTCACTCCATCCTTGCTCTCTTCTTCACTTGTAAATCCTTTCTCTGGCTTTGAGAAATTTCAGTCTCATGATAACACAGTATATTTTTTTACTCATTTGTTCAGTCCTAGTCTGTACATAAAGTAGGAGAATTACTAATCATATTCTATGTAACATAAATAAATTTACCAATATATAATATTGGGCTATAGTGTGGGGGGGGTTGTCATTAGTCTTACAGTATATAATCAAAATATCATTTTCCAAAGTTACTTGGTTTGGTTTTCTTCTTTCCCACCCCCTTCATTATGGTTAAATTAATGTGGGGGGAAAAATCAATCCCCAAAATTTAGAAGCAAAATGAAACAGTTGAAATCTAGCTGTTTATCAAGTGGACAGCATAACCCCAAGAGAGACATTTCAAATGTTTGTATTTAATATTTTTGACATTTTCACTTTGATATAATTTGTTTATAATTCCAGTATATTCTTTATCCAGATTCACCAACCCTTTACATTTTCCCCATTTACCCTATCACTTTGCCTTCTAGCTCCTTGACCTCTCTGAGTACATACATGGACTTAAACACATATACACACATGCCATTGTTTGTCTGAATCATTTGAGAGTGAGTTGCCCCCGCAGTACTTCGGTATGTATTTCTTAAGTGCAGGGACATCCTCTTATATAACCACAGCTTAGTTCTCAGGATTGGGAAATACAAAAACTGTCTTCAATCCAGAGTCCATATTCAAATTTATTATTTATTTCAGCATCCATTATAGCCACTGTTTCCCCCCCACTCTGAGATCCATCCAGTAAAGGAGCACCTGTCACCTTATTGGCCATATCTCTTTAGCCTCCTTGAATCCGAAAGAGTTCCCTTTTCCGGGAATACAGAACAATACGACCTAGTTATTTCTAAGGAATACAGGCCAGTTGTTTTATAGATTATCCCTCAGTTTGTGTTTGTATTTCCTCAGGGTAGGATTCAATCTTACTAATAACACCAAAATGATGTGTCCTTCTCAATATATCACATCAGGAGGAACGTGATGTCTGTTTGTCTGATAATATGTACTTGGATATCTTACTTAAGTGGTATTTACCAGATGTCTACACTAAAAAGTGGGCATTTTCCCCTTTGAAATTAATAAGCAACTTTGGAAAGATACTTTGAGACTATATAAATTTCCTGCTCCTCATCAAAGTTTAACCCACTGGTTTTAGTATCCGTTGATTATTTTTGCCCATATCAGTCAGTGCTGACTGGTTGCAAAGTGGTGATTTTTTAAACTTTGTTACTCTATGTCTGTTAGTTATTCTACTATAATAGAGTTTTCCTTTTTCTCCCATTTAGTTATATCATTATGTACTCATTGATTCTTTTATTATTATTATTATTATTATTATTATTATTATTATTATTATCTGGTGGGTTATATTTCACTACTATATTTATTTTGATATTCAGACCGTTCTGAGCCTAGCCAGTGGTAAACTTCTTCAAGTTGGAAGTGTTATTTTGGTGTGTCTCCATCATTCTTTGAGTACTTCATTATTTTCTGGCATAGTAATATGTTTGGGACTCATCCGGTGTTTTTTCTGCCCCCAGTCCTGGAATTAATGATTTCTCTTACATGCATTGGTTTTGTCTTGATGGAGAATATATTTAGAAACCAAGATCTGGGAGTTATGGTCTTTGCTACTGTGATGCCATTGCTTCTAGGCCCATTCAGTGGCTATAGCTAGAGTACATACACACAGAATATAAATACACAGGTACATAACATACATTCATATGTACGTGTATATATACACATGTGTAATAACGTGTAAACACACACATGTCCGTACCTATTTCCATAGAAACACCACCATACGGCTCTTCTACTTTTTTTTCTTTCCATATTTGTAACATCCTTCTTCAACAATGAAAGCCTTGACCCCTGTTATATTTACCCATTTCCTCAATCCTGTATTACACAGAAAGTAGTTTCAGAATTGCTGACCCTACCACTGGGAAAGAAAAAGAAACCTACCTGCTGGTAGTACTTAAAACATTGTAAGTGGAGCGTACATACTTAGTGGGATATAGCCCTGAGAGGAGGAAAACAAAAATCTTGCATTGTTCTCAGTAATTATGTTTTCGGGAGTTCCTGATGGTACAGTTTTTCTGAGACTCTTATATACATTGTGGGATAAATCAAATGAATAATGATATTCGTGTGGTTGAGAATTGAGCTTTTTGACATGGTTAAAAAAGAGATACAGATGTGTGGTTGGTGAAGTTAAAGTCCCATAGTTATAAATTTGAATTAAGTTGATCTCATATGCACATAATTGTATACACTATACACACCCAAACACTTCTGTTTTTGCCCACTGAATAGGTCGAGAAACAATGACCTACTTGATGGCAGTGAGCACCCCTTGCAACATCCAGACTCTTTCCCACTGAAAAAAACGAGGACTTCCAGGGAAAAAAGTAGCTGAATCCAGGTCTGAGCGGGAAATATACAGTAGGAGCGTGAAACATGTCATACCAGAAAGCAAACATAAATACAGACATATCTGTGTCTATTTCTTTATGTGTATATATGTATATGTACACACGCACTGCTCTGACCATGTGCTCATAGTGACATCTCCAAATCCATTTTAATACCAGAGTTTATTCTTTCTCCTTTCTGTATTTGACTGGATCACATCAAAAGAAGTCAGGAGCCATCTTGAAGTTTCCCACAGGAAAATAAATGAACAACACCAGTGCGATAAAACATAACACGTATATTTAAATGCATAACTTAATTGTGTTCCTTGAAAAATAAAAATCTTCATTGGTCACTTTTGGAGGGTATTATTTTAGAAACTGATTAAATAAAGAGAAAGAAGCATTTAGCTTGTCTTTCCTCCAGGAACTGAACATCAAGGTAACCAAAAAATTGATGAGGGGATTGTAACCTCTAATGAAGTAGTGGATTTAGGCAGTGTTTATCACTCAAAAGAAAGACAATCAGACATCATGTGCCTCTTGATGGAAATGCAAACACCATTAAGAAATACACTTGCCAAAAATCAAATCTTACCCTGATCAAGTCTCAAGATACAGTTCCCAGTTTAGAGGAGATGCAGGGACCAGAGGAACTTGTTTAACACCACAGCCAGAATACAGGTGGCAACATGTGAGCCCTGAGAAGCTAGAGGACAGACACCTGGTCTCTCCAACAAAAAAACCTGCATTTGAAAAAGGAGAGGTCAAAGGCAAGGGATATCTACAGAATGAGACTTGAGCTCTATCAGTCCAGTACAACGTATGGGCCCTATTTGCATCCTGATCCAAATAAGCATACTTATTAATACACATGAGATAAGCAGGGAAATTGGGACGTTGGTGAGATTGTTAGTACCAATGTTCATGTTTTGAGGTGTGGCAACAGCATTATTTTACAAGAGTCCTTATCTTTAGAATTATATATTGAGGGGTGTCTGGGTGGTTCAGTCAGTTAAGCGTCCGACTCTTGATTTCCACACAGGTCGTGATCTCGCAGTTTGTGAGCTCAAGCCCCACGTCAGGCTCTGCACTGACAGTGTGGAGCCTGCTTGGGATTCTCTCTCTTTCCCCCTCTCTCTCTCTGCCCCTCCCCTGCTCGCTCTCTGTCCATCTCTCTATCTCTATCCATCTATCTATCTCTCAAAATAATAAATAAACTTAAATAAATAATAAACAAACTTAAATACTAAAAACAAAATAAACTTAAAACAAATCAGCACTGATTAAAAAAAAGAATTATATATTGAAATACGTAAGTATGGGAGCGCCTGGGTGGCTCAGTCAGTTAAGCGTCTAACTTTGGCTTAGGTCATGATCTCATGGTTCGTGGGTTTGAGCCCCGCATCGGGCTCTGTACTGACAGCTTGCTTAGAGCCTGGAGCCTGCTTCGGATTCTGTGTCTCCCTCTCTCGCTCTGCCCCTCCCCTGCTCGCATTCTGTCTCTCTCTGTCTCTCAAAAATAAATAAATGTAAAAAAAATTTTTTTTGAAATACATAAGTATGAAACCATAGGATGCCTAGGATTTGCTTCATAATAGTCTTGGAGGGTGGGAGCATAGTAGAGATTGGAAAAAAAAAAATGGATCATCCATAAGAGGTCATTCTGCTTTTTCTCTACTTTGGTCTTTGTGTGAAAATTTCTTTCTAGTAAGATGAAAAAGTTAAAAAAACTGGTGTTGCCAGCTCTGAGGCATTTTCCCAGAAAGCAGGACAGCATCCTGGGAATGAGTAGCTGCACTCAGCCCGCAAGCTGGGGAGTGTAGGAAGTCATGTCCTTCTCATCACTTTATCCCAGCTTGTGGTAGTCACTCAATAAATAATGCGTGAAGAAATGAGTGAGTTTGGAGGGGCAGCCGACATCTGGGTGAATTTTCTTCCAAAATTGGTCCCGTGACTCATAACTGTGAGAGCTGGCCACTCACGCCACATGGCATTTAAGCATTTCCCTGTTCCTTGGGCTGTTGCCATTATATCTGGTGACGGGATATGTATGACCTTCCTTCCTTCCCAGGCTCAGGCCCGATGTCACCGGATAGGCCAGAGCAAAGCCGTGAAGGTGTATCGTCTCATTACTCGGAACTCCTATGAGCGGGAAATGTTTGACAAAGCCAGCCTAAAGCTGGGCCTGGACAAGGCTGTTCTTCAGGACATAAACCGAAAGGGCAGCACCAATGGGGTGAGTATGACGGGACCTGCTCAGAGCCCCCCAGGACACTCGCCACACAGCCCGGGCCCCTCTGGGGTCTCCCTTCTTACAGCTGTTTTAAGATTCACTTTCACTAAATTAAATCCGGTTGCACATCTTTGTTGAGTCATTCCCCACAGCAGAGGATAATTCAGGGTCAGGTCTCTGGTTTTACAGATGGATAAAGGAAATCTGTAGGCGCAGTGGTGTGGTAGGATTGCCCAGCATGCAGTAACGTTTCGGTAAGCAGAATTTTTAACAGTGCCCATTAGAAGTCCGTAGATCTTAACGCTTAACACTCTGAATATCTATTGTCACCATGTCTTATCTCATACTCCAGACTTTGAGCTTCCTGAGGGTATAATGAAACCTATTTTATCTGTGATATCACCCATGGCCCCTAACAGTACTTGGCTTATTAAAGATATTCAATGCATGATGGTCAGTGAAAAAAAAAATGAATAAGTTAGCAGCTTGCAATATGGCAGTTAATAAAATCTTTTCCCCCCTACACAGGGATAAAAAATGCAGCTAAGATTCTTAAATTGTATTAAGTTATAGGCCAACAAAACAGAGTATCTCCTTAATCTCTGGACTCAGGGCATCAAAGGTTGAGAATTAAAACCTTCCAATGAGTTGTCTTCAGTCCAGATGTTCTGTATCCTCTTAGCTATGCATGTGTTGCTAAGTATAATACTTCAGCTCACCAGTGCTGGGAGTCCTGGAACTCCCTCTTGTGATTGGTAGAGAGAGAACCAGATTCTTAATTAGAACCAGGAAAGGGTGTTTTGAACTCCCATTTCCTGTTTTCAACAAGCAATTGAGAAGATCACACTTGGCACAGCACCCTTTCTTTAGTTGAGAAATGACATCATTTCCAATACTCATGTATTTATTTAATAATGAATAAATCATCATTCTGTAGCTTGTTTAGTACATCTGGAGGTTTTTAAAGATACAGACTCAAACTAAAGCATTAAACATACCTTCTTCAGTGGTGCATAATTTCAATAGCTTGTGACATGTGATAATAATCAATGTCCTGAGGAATGTTAGGGCCATTGGGTCATGTGCTGGCTTTGATTCCAGAGCTCCCTATAGAGGATTATCTGTCTGCCCTCCCCATAGTTTTCTTGAGTATCTTTATCTGGGCTTTAATTTTCTAAAACTTGTGGCCCGTATCTTTAGTCTTCTGACATGTGCAGTTAGTGGAGGAAGTGGATCATGAAGGCCAGATTTTAGGCTGTTTTTCTCCTGTGCATTTTCCACATTGTGAGTGGCCTTTGGTGACCTGTCCAGGTACAACAGCTCTCAAAAATGGAAGTAGAGGACTTGCTCCGGAAAGGGGCTTATGGAGCGCTGATGGACGAGGAAGATGAAGGCTCCAAATTCTGTGAAGAAGACATAGACCAGATTCTGCAGAGGAGAACCCACACCATCACCATCCAGTCTGAAGGGAAAGGATCTACTTTTGCCAAGGTATGGCACCTTTCTCCAGAGTCCGTGTCGGAATGGGAGCAAAAAGAAAACACTATTCTTTGACCTTCACCAGCCAGGCTTTGTTTTTTCAGTATGCAAACTGTTGAGATTATCTGTCTACACGTGGGTTTTATGTGAGACAGAAAATACAGACTCTTTAGAGGGTTTCTGAGTAATGAGTCAGAAGCTATAGAAAGAAAACCCCACTCCTGACCAGTGGGAGCTGATCTCCAGCAGACAGGACAGACACTTCAGTTTACAGTCTGCACTGTTCACTGTTTGCAAAGACTGCTCCAAAACCTTTGAATGGTCTTCTGGATTTCCTTTTAGAGCACCCCGTGATCACTGTCCACGCACTGAAATTCCGCTGAACCCTCCATTCCTCAAACTGAAGCAATGGTTTTTGCTCATTCCATGAGAAAAGATGTTAGTCTAGATTCCCAGCTGCTACTCTAGGTGCTTCTTTCCCCTGCTCTTCACCTCACTGGATTTCAAATTTGACTGATGAGGCCACTTACCAAATCACTTTCAGGTGTCTCCGGCCGTGGGCTCTGGGAGCTTTGTGACCTGTTTGAGTCTCCTGTTTGGTGGCTTATGTAGGACTTCCTCAGTAGGACATTTTGTGCTTTACAAGTGCCTGGTCATCTCAGTATACCTCATACTGCCCAACCCCGGTGCGTTTCCCATAGCAGACATTTGGAAAGTGGTGAACTGAAAGAAAAATTGCATCTAGGGAAGTCTTACAAAGCAACCCTTTTGCAGGGAGCTAGACACCAAGTAACACATTGCCATTGTGTTCCAGGGCATTCTTCCTGCTTCCAAGTTTAAGTTCCAAAAAATGACCCTGGAGGTGGAAATTATAATATCCTTACCCAATCTTTAAAATAAAAAAAGAACAGCCTTGAGATTTTCACATTCATTTGGGAGGCTCTTTTAGGGGTTTTGGCTTCAAATGCAATTGGAGAACATACTTGGGATTCTGGTAAATTTGAAATAATGCAGGTGGTATTATCAGCTTGTACTGTGTTCAAGAGCAGTTTATTGACTTCTGTTATCTTCACAGGCTAGCTTTGTGGCTTCAGGAAACAGGACAGATATTTCCTTAGATGACCCAAACTTTTGGCAGAAATGGGCTAAAATAGCTGAGTTGGACACCGAAGCAAAGAATGAAAAGGTACAGTACTGAGAATGTTCTCTTCCATTGCCACATTTTGCTGTGGCTTGTAGGACCATAAATTCCCACATGGCTCATCATTATTCACTCCTGAGCCTTAGTTCTTAAGTGAGATCCTATATGTAACACACTTAAAGCATGCTTGACACATAGAGCTTGATAAATGTTCACTGTCACAATTTTTTTTTTTAAGGTTTATTTGTTATTGAGAGACAGAGAAACAGCATGAGCATGGGAGGGGCAGAGAGAGGGAGAGACACAGAATCCGAAGCAGGCTCCAGGCTCTGAGCTGTCAGCCCAGAGCCCAATGTGGGGCTCAAACTCACAAACTGCGAGATCATGACCTGAGCTGAAGTTGGACACTCAACCGACTGAGCCACCCAGGCACCCCTCACTGTTACAATTTTAAAATGACCTCTTGGGACCTACAGTCTGTTGGGCACCTGGGAAATGTGACAAAGGCAATTAGAACTGGAACTGGCCACACAGGTCAAGTTCAGCCCTCAGACCCAGGCCAGCATCCCATCTTGGCAAGGGACTATTTTACCTCTGCCTCAACACTTCCTGTGAAAGAAACTTTACCTCTGACAGATACTCCAGGGGGGACTAAGCAGGATGAAGGGGTTTGTTGGTCTCTCCTCCATTCTCTCTGTACCTTGAATTTTCTAACTTCTGAACATGAGAAAGAGAATAGCTGTGGAATGAAACCGGAGTCCGATGTCAGTCTGCCCCTGACTGCATGCCTCTTCTGGGCAAGGCAGTTGACCCCACTGAGACAAGTGAGCAAGACATGTGACAAAAAGAGGTGGTGATGCCCCTTTGCGGAGTTGGGAGATAAGGTTTGTGAATACACCTGCCTCACCTGTTGGGAGGCACCCCTGAAATGTTCATCTCCCTTCCCTCCATCTCTGGCCCTGTCACCTCACTCCAGAGTGCCCGCACATCACTTTCTACTGGTCTTCTTGGGTGAATGTTGAACTCTCATGAACCCACAAGCTCAGGAGACAGTCCCTGCTCCTATCTAGCTGATGTAGTAACTCACACCCAGCCTTAACTCTTCTGTCCCATCCCCAGAGCTTTCTCAGTCCAACCTGTTTTCTTTAGTAGGAAGAGTCTGAAGTCCCTTGAGTAACCTATTTAGTAAAACCTGTTTTATAAGGTGACAATCCAGAAGTTACTCTGTGCACAGGATGGCGGGTGAGGGATGAGAGGAAAAAGCTCTTGTCGTAGAGACATTTAGAAGCAGCTGGAGCATGGAAGGCGGAAAGCAAGGTGACTGAAGCAGGAGTGATGCCCCAATGTATCTGGGCTACACAGAGCTTAGCCAAGCTTTAGGAAGAGGTGTGGGGGTGAAGGGGTAAGGAGCAGGAATGGTGGGGACTGGAAAAGAGGTGATGGTTCTGGTAGGGGAGCTGCCAGAAGGAGTTGAAGATCCTGGGCTGGAGATTGTCTTCAGTGAAAGACAAAAGGTTAGGAGTTAGCGCCCATGGAAGGCAGAGAATGAAGTGGCAAGAAATGTATGCATCTTGAGAAAGTCGCCGAGCAGATGGGACTGTCCGACTCATCCTGTCTCCGGAGCGCAGGCTGCCTCTGCATGCTGGGCAGAACAGCTGGGGTGCCCCACTCTTGCCTTTCTTGGCAAGAGCAGCCGCCACTCTGGGTGCTGGGGGGCCTTGCCTGCCATCCGCCTGCACTGTTAGAAAGACTACAGAAACAGCAGATGGTGGCGGCCGGCGCCGGGGGCTTGGGGAACACTCCAACTCCAGCGAGTCTCAGAGAATCCCCTCTGCTTGTCGTGGACACGGCAGGTGTGCTAGGAAGAGCCTTACCTGCTGGAGGACGAGGCTGGGGTGTGGTTCTCTGCCGGATGTGTCCTCGGGACCCAGGACCAGCGACAGGGTGTGTGTATGCATCGTGACGGGGGAAGAACGAAGAAGGGTCCTCTCCCCAACTGTTCCTCTCTGTTTCTAGGAGAGCTTAGTGATTGACCGGCCTCGAGTGAGAAAGCAGACCAAACACTACAACTCCTTTGAGGAGGATGAGCTCATGGAGTTCTCGGAGCTAGATAGCGACTCAGACGAAAGGCCCACGAGGTCCAGACGCCTCAATGACAAAACCAGGCGCTACCTCCGAGCCGAGTGTTTCCGGGTAGAGAAGAACCTGCTCATCTTTGGGTGGGTATTGGCCTGGACTGTGTGTTGCTGTTTTCCAGCCCCTGAGATTTGTCCAGTTTGTGTCTCTAGTCACCTCTAGCGCTCCGGGCTGACGGAGGACCCATTAGAGCAGGAGAGAACCGTGCTTTTTGCCCATGGCCCCCCCTCGGTTGTTGTACGCTCTGCTGCCATATTGTAGACGCGCCATGATTTTCTCATGTGCTTGTCACGGCAAATCTCTGTTACTAATTTGTTGCCTGGTACTGATTTCCTGCTTTCCCCCCACCGAGGATATATATGGAGTCAGCACAGCAGATGTTGCGGTTAGGGCATGATTCGTGCAGGGCTCTGGTTCTAGTTGAAGTACGAGGTTTAGTTTCTGGGAGCTCACCATTGCTTTTGAATACTGCAGCTGGACTGTCTTAATCCCAAATTTATTCCCCTCTCCAAATAGTTTCGTCCCTCCCTTGTTAACATTCAAGTGGCCATATGAAGCTCTCAGGGTCCAGGTCACCTCGGTGACCCTCGGTGTGATACAGCATGTGGTCCTTGAAGGCCTTTCAGGGCAAAGCCCTCAGGGTGACTAGGAGACTCAGCAGACGATGAGAAGCACTCCTGGCACCTGTTTGTCCTGCAGTGTTGAGGGCACACATGGCCCTTCCTCCCTCCAACGCCCTTCTGTGTTTCCACTCCCAGCTGGGGCCGGTGGAAGGACATCCTGACCCACGGGCGGTTCAAGTGGCATCTGAATGAGAAGGACATGGAGATGATTTGCCGGGCCCTGCTGGTCTACTGTGTCAAGCATTACAAGGGGGACGAGAAGATCAAGAGCTTCATTTGGGAACTGATCACACCTACCAAAGACGGGCAGGCCCAGACCCTCCAGAACCACTCAGGTGAGCGGCGGCAGGGCTGGGCCTGAGAAGCGGCAGCTCCTCTGTGCTCCCGTCCTTCTGCATTGCCCAGGTTGCTGTGCTTTGGGAGGCTTCTCTTCCTCAGATGTTATCTGAGAATGTTAGCTGTGGGAGAGCAAGAGGTTTCCTTCAGTTCTCCCTCAGAATGATCCGGTGCTGCCTGTAGTATTTTGCGGGAGTACAGTTGGGCCAGTCCTGTGTGCTGACCAGAGCATCCCGAGGGTTCCCGCACGGAACTGGGGTCACACCATGTGCTCTGGTTTTTCTCTGGCATGTCACTGTTGTGCCCCAGTTCTACCTGTCTCTGCCTTTTCTTGTGCTGTGCTTCTCCTTCCCTGTGCTTGGCCACTGCTCACGTTCACGTTTCAGACCGAGCATCCCTTTTTCCCTGGCCGGGTTGTGAGTTCCCGAGGGGTGCAGGTGATGTTCTTAGTCTGCATGGGGTGCTCAGTAAATTCTTACCGCCTGACTGAACATTCCTGGAGTTTACTGAGCTGGAGGCCAGGCAGATCACCTCACCACTAGCACTACTCGGTGGGCCGAGGAGGGGGGTCTGTCACGTAGGGCCGCCATGCACAGCCTGGCTGCCTCCTTGCAACCCTAAGCCCAACTCTGTTCTGCCCCCATGTTTAAAGTTGCCTAGGCTCATGGGCCTTCCTTTCTGTTTCAGGGTTGTCTGCTCCAGTCCCCAGAGGGAGGAAGGGGAAGAAGACGAAGAACCAGCTGCTGCTCCCTGAGTTGAAGAATGCAGACTGGCTGGCCACCTGCAACCCCGAGGTGGTCTTGCATGATGATGGCTATAAGAAACACCTCAAACAGCACTGCAACAAGTGAGTGTGCCCCTCCCCATCCTTCGCGGCAGTTCCATTCAGACCGTTCAGGCTCCTGGGATCCCCTTGGGGCTGTGGGGGACCACCTGATGCTCCTGTACCACCATGCAGGGTCTGAAAAGGCAGGGTATGTGGTCTAAACTGGTTGGGATCCCTTCACATAAAGCCTGTCTCCCTCCTTTGGCAGCATCTCCTCTCCCCCAGAACCTGGACTCTCTACCATTGCCCCTTATACCCCTGAGGGGACTTCTGACCTGACTGTCAAAATCCAGTTAGGACATTGTGATTTTACTGCTTCCTCTCCTTTCCCTTTCTCTCCTTCTGCCCCTGAGGTCACATTAGCAAGAGCAGAAGACTGGCCTTAGTGGCCACTACTCTCAGCCCCACTCCCCCACGCCAGGTTGCTTCCTCTGCTGATTTGCTGTTGCCATTCATGGCCTCCAGGCATTTGACAGACTTGCATTTGAGATATTACTCTTCATATCCCTGGGCCAACACTGTGCAGGGGGGGCGGCAGGGCAAAGGAAAGAGTGATGGAAAATGAAACTGCTCTTGTGAAGTTTAGTTTGGGGAGTCAGAGGGCACTCAGCCACCAAACAGTGACGAGTTGCACGTGGATATTTGCATCACCGTACGGAGTATCTATCAGGACAAAAAGGACCCTTGGAAACCACCTAGCCCAGCTTCGTAGGCCTTGCAGGCATGTCTCCCCAGCACTCCTGCTCGGCAGTGAGAAGGTCTCTGCTGCCGCACCTCTGGGTACGACCTTCTAAGTTAAGTGAGAAGTAAGCGTTTGTCAACTTACAAGTTAGTGTGTCTTCCCTGTGACATCAACCTAATGGTCCTGCGGTGGTTGTCAGGTTCTGTTCTTTACCATTTACAGATGAAGTCTGATCCTTTTCCCTTCATCTTTCCAAATCTTTGAAGATAGGTCTCGTGCCCAAAACAGTAATAAAAACCGTGCACAGAAGGACAGGCTCTTTGGGACAGTAGTTCTCAAGCTGAGAATTAAAGGGCACGTGCTGTTGATGGTAGAACCTGCCTGGGAGAGGACCTGGTAGCATGTGCCATGGGACTGACTCAGAGTCACCGTGTAGGGGACAGATAGAAAGAGGAGGCTGCCTAGGTAAGAGGACTCCTAGGAGATCTTGTACTGCAGGCTGAGGATTCTCTTGTAGATTAAGCAGCCATGCTTCTTTAATAAGTGAGACATGTAGTAAAAAAATGATGTTTGGGGAGAAAACTTTATCTGGCAACAGTGAGATGGACTGGGTAAACCGAGAGCTAAGTGGCCATCTAGGAGAGTTCTGTCGTAATGTAAGTATGGATCATAAGGATTTAGAGAAAGGTGCCAACTGTAGAATTGGGGAGAAAGGGTCGACTATGAGAGACACAACTGGGGAATAACCCGTAATATGTGATGAGGAATATAGAAAGCAGCTAACTCATGACTGTGAGTCTTACCGGCTAGGAGAATAACAGTACTTGTAGCTGGGACAGAATCAGAGTCCTTACATTCACTGAACAGTGAGGTGCAAGGTGAAGGACTCAGGTTGTACCCTGCTAAGTGACAGCGGCAGTGTGTGGCTCTTCCATTCCTTACTGCACATGTGGGTGTGGGGCACTGAAAACAGGCTGAGCTGGCGAAGTTGGCATAGAACTTCCCTTGATACCTGCAGAGATGATCACAGATAATGAACAGAACCAGTTTGGACCTTTGAGGAATTCCCTTAACATTTCTAACCGCCATCCCCAAGACTTTTCCTGAATGTGTGCCTGATGCTGGGGATCAAAGAACACATGCAGTAGGGGCCCCTGGCTGGCCCAGTCGGTGGAGTGTGCGATTCTTGTTCTCGGGGTTGTGAGTTAGAGCCCCACATTGGATGTAGATTACTGTTAAAAAAATAAAATCTTTAAAAAAAAGAGAAAAGAATGCAGTAAAGCATTTATCTGAGTTCAGAGATGCTGACTATTGTTTATTATTCTGAATCCAAAGGAGACAACTGTCCTCTTTAGTCCTGGCTCAGCAAGAGCCAGCAGGGACCTTGCAGCTCTTGCACTCAGCATGGGAGTTCTGCGGAACTCCCTGCCAGAACCCTGCCAGGGAGTCTGCAGTTTGTGCTCGAGCCTTCCTAGCGATGGGAGCTTACCATTTCTCTGCAAGGCTCATTTAATTACCAGATTCTAATTAATCACCCTTCTATGTATTGAATCTGAAGTCTGATTCCTTGAAACTTCCACCCTTTGATCTTGGGTCCTGGTTTGCCCTGAGGTACGTTGGAGAACAGGCAGAATTCTTTCAGCAAAAGTGGACTGGGAGCTTCTAGAATTGTAGGCTCTGTTAGCAAATTTATTGCCACCCTCATACCAGATAAAGGTTGAGACAGGCTCTGGGGTCAGGACTGCCTGGATTTATGAGCAGGTGAATTACTAACCTCTTTGTGCCTTCTGCCTTCTTTCTTTCATCTAGAAAATGAGGGTAATAATAGTTTCCATCTCTTAGCATTGTTGTTTGGATTAAGTGAGCTAATACATGCTGCCATGTGATAAGTTCTCAAAGCATTGTTCAGTAGTAGTAGTGGTATAGTATTTAGGGACAGGAAATTGTCAGCGAAAGAACTTTAAAAAGTTAAATAACAACTGTTTCAGATCCAGGCTATGAGAAGTCAGGGGAGTCCTGGTGACATGCTCTGCTTCCTAATCTGGGTCCTGGATTCACATGTGTGTTCGGTTTGGAAATTCATCAAGCTGTATGTTTATCTAAGGTGCACTTCCTGGAAGTGTATTTCATATCAACAAAATGTGGTGTTGTGTTTTATTTTAAAGAAAGAGATGAAGGAAAGAGCAGTAATGCCACCGAAATATTGGTGGGTTTTGTCTGGCTGAAGTAAGGGTGTTACAAACGTGCCCCAGTCCTCCTTCCCTTTGAGTTTAGATGCCAGCTGGGGTTATCCTCTCACTCGGGGAGGAGCTGCCCATCTGTCCTCTGAATTGATTTCTTTCTCATTTGGAGAATAAGTGAATACTGTTCACTTAAAATTCTTTTGTCTCATGCCATAGATGCTACCAAGTGTCAACACATTTCGGTTTAAAGAAGTAGAGACCACTCTATCTTACATCATCAGGAAAACCTTCCTCTGATTGGGCTAGATGTTAAGCAGGCTGGGATTCCCATACCTAAGACCTCCTCACTGAAGTTCTCACTGAGGAGGCCAGCAGGCACTGTCAGCAAGGTAGAACGATCAACGACTGTTGTAAATTCTTAGAGCTCTTATTATCTGAGCTTTAAAAAAAATAAACCTTGAAATTATTTGAGTTGACTGACAGCTGAGGTAAGGAATGGCATACCAGAAAAATAAGGGTTCTTTCCATTCTAAAAATTCTGTGTGTGTTGCCACCTACTACTCAAGCCCAGAGTGGCACTTTATGTGTTTTTTAAAAATTGCCATAAATAACCTTTCCTCCCACCTCCAATTCCCATTTCCCCCTCCAGAGGCAGCCACTGCTAACCAGGTTCTTCCAGAGATACTCTGTGCATGGACCAGCCTAGATGAATGTACATCCTCCTTTTATCCTCCCAAAAATAATGTGTATTTTACATACTATTCGTGCTCTGCGCTGTTTCTCTTTCTCTTTTTAAAATAACTTAGATGGAGGTCTGTCCCTATCTGTGTAAGTAGGCCTTTATTTTTAATAGCCTTTAGTCTTGACTGGTATTGTACAAATTACAAGTACTCTTCTAAACTTCTTTGCAGTTTAGCCGTGAATATGAAGCCTCTCCCTGAATGGGGCCAGCTTCTCTGTGCCTACCCTTACCTTCACTCCGTTTTGCATACGTCGACTCCCAGGGTCATCTTCCGTGCTGTAGTTCTTTCATGGTTGGTCTCATTTCACTGTTAGACTGCTGTGGGCTCCTCAAGAACAGGCTTGCTTTTGCTCTGTGCCTCACAGTACCCAGCATGGTGCAGGGCACACAGTAGTTGCCCAACAAACGCTTACTTCCTTGTCTCGGACATGTTTGGCGCATGCCCTCCCTTGGAGCTTGAGTATGCTCTGAGCAGAATCCAGGGAACTGAGCACCTCAGGAGAGAAGGCATGATTACTGTCTGGGAGTATTGCCATGAAAAAGACTTGTAAATATCCATTTTTAACACATGCAAATGAAACGGAAAACAGCACCATTCAACATGATCTGCTCTTCAGTAGATCAATAAACTGGTAACCAGCCTCTTGGAAGGCACCTCTGCCCTAGAGGTCATTATAGCCCCATAGAGGTGGTGCGTACTCTTGTGGATCGGGAGAAACAGTGTTTCTACTGCCCTCCAGGGCTTACAGGCTGATTACATGGCTGGTGAGATACATTTTTCCATGTGAAGTGGGGATAATCACAGTAGCATCTGCCATCAATACCTTGGGTTTTGTTTTTCTACTGCTTTCTCATATATTACTTCACATCATAATAACTTGGGAGCGCCCGGAATTTCCATGTGTCCACTTGGGGGTGGCAGGTTATAGGCAGCTCATGGGCTCTGATACGTTTGCATTGATGTGTTCACCTTTCACAGGGTCCTTTTGCGAGTCCGGATGCTGTACTACCTAAAAGCTGAAATACTGGGAGAGGCAGCTGATAAAGCGTTTGAAGGCACCCCTGCCAGGTAAAACAAGTCAGCGTGGCTCTTGGTGTTAAAGAGCTACCATACAGTCCCGTTCGTGGAGACGGACAAACCTGCTTGTGCTTCAGGAGGCCCGTGTTTGCCCCCAGCCCGGGGTCAGTTCCCTATGTGCCAGGAGGCCAGCTACTGTGAGACCTGTCCTCTGAAGGGCGGTCTTTATATCCCTGCATGTACCAGTGCTGACTGTCTTGTTCTCAAACAGTGCTTGAGATCTCCACATGTTGAACCAGGATGATTTGGGCACTTTCCAACATTTGATTGTGTATGAGTTCAGCCAAGTGGAGAGTGTTCTACCTTCAGTTGACCAATGTATTGATGGCTTTTGCTGTGGTTCCCAACTGAAGATGGGCATTACACATAAGGATCCCAAGCCCCAACCTAGACCTACTGATGAGTTCTCCAAGAGGTGCTTCAGGGTTCTGTGTCAGTCTAAGGTAGAGCCTAGAAATCAAGTACATGTATGAAATAGCTCACTGGGTGAATGTGATGAAGTCCTGGTTTAAGAAACCTTAGCCCACAGCCTTCTGAGTCCTTGTAACTTCAGCCTCTCAGCATGTGACTGGGGTGTGGCTTAATATCAGGGTTCAGCCAGTAGCTCTTGCATTGTTTTTTGTCTGTGTTGAAGGAACTCTGAGCCCATGCCCTTCCTTCCACAGGGAGCTAGACGTACCCCTGCCTGACATCGACTACATGGAGATCCCAGTGGATTGGTGGGATGCTGAGGCCGATAAGTCCCTTCTGATAGGCGTGTTCAAACACGGTGTGTATTTCAGTGCATGCTCTCCCTTTCCTGAGCAACTCCATAGCCTGCTGCACGTCTCTGGTAGAAAGTAAGCCTCACCTCTCCTCTGTCCTCTCAGATGAACGTGTGAGTCATGAAAATAGGGCGAACATTAATAATATCAGTGAGGAGCTTCGCAGAGAGCTGCTGTGGTTACAGAGAGCCTGTCCACACTGTCAGACCTTGGACTGCCTCATTCTCCTTCACTCTTACAGTCCCACTGTCTAGCCTAATGCCTGGCACGTGTAGGCATGCAGCATTGCTTGAGTAAAAGAATAAGTAAATGGGAAAATGTTAGGTTTTAACCTTTCGTATGTATGTAGAATCCTAAGATCAGTCTAGATAATCTACATATTCCTGGAGTGCATCTTTTTGCCCCACTGGTATAAAAATTTAAGAATACAAGATGGCATGGACATCGTTTTTTAAAAATACGGTAACTAAGAGTCTAGGGGACTGAGAGAAGTATTTGAGTAGCTTGGAAAAAAGCTAAATAAGTGCCCCTTTCTTCACTTCTGGAACTGTCCTAGGCACCTGCCCTTGCCTTCAGCCAGCGGTTAAGGTGAATGATGGAAGCACCACGTGATAGTCACTGTATTGTGGCTGGTAGACCCCTTCCCTGCCCAGTGAAGTAACTGAAATGTTAAACTGGAGAGCAGGACTCAAAGTGGGAAGAGTTGGTTATACTTGGCTTTCACTGTCAGCTCTGCCACTTACTAAATGTGGGACCTTGAGCAAATCATAAATTTCTCTGACCTGTTTCTTCACCTGTACCATGGGGATAGTATCGAAACAGCCTGCCCGGAGGGTTGTTTGAAGACTCTGTGAGACACTATATGTGGACTGCCTAGGGCAGTGCCAGGCGGTACGTGCCAGCGTAGGAGATGTTCAGTGCTGCTCTGCCGCTTATGTGCGGCCACTCGCTGCTCTGCCCGTGGAAAGTCGCTTTCTCACACAGCCCTCATCAGTAGGACTCTGGAGGCCAACCAGCCACGCTTCCTTAAGAGCCATGCCTGTACACATTTTAATGAGGAATCCCCTCGACGCTTGGATTTGGATGCTGCAGTGGGAGGTCAGGGCTGCTGAGAGCCCTTTGTCAAACCGCTGGGTTAGGTGGGAGCAGCGGTGCTGTTGGCGAGAGCGGCCTGTGATGGTGGAAATGCCCTGTCTCTGTGCTGTCCGCTGTGTGGTCCACCAGCCACATGTGACTCTTGAGCGCTTGAAATGTGACTGGTACATCTGAGCAACTACATTTTTAACTTTATGTAATTGTCATTAATTGAAATTTAAATAACCACATGTGGCTCCTCGTTGGGGCAGTGCAGGGCCAGAACTCACCTCTGTAGTGGGATGAAGAAGCAGTGACCTCTCGATTAAGCACAAGGAACCCACAGTACAACCAAAACTTGGTTTAATCTGATTTTGGAAAGAACTCAAAGGAAGACAAGTTGTTGGAGACAGGCAGATTCAGAGCATCTGAACTCAGTGTGTGGGAAAGTCCATTGACCCTGCGTCTCCTATCGGCAGTAGTTTTAGGGTATGTTGCCCTATCCTTGGTGGAGAGAACGTGATGTGGAAAGACCTCACAACCTGAAGTCCCAGCATTGTGGCAGCCACACGCTTCCCCTCCATCCTTCCTCCAACCCAGCGCACACATACCACAGACATACAGAAAGCCTGGGTGGATTCTGACAACAGTGTGAAACCACCTAGCTACACGTGAAACAAATAAAAGAAAATCCCCAAATGAAGAGGTTACTTAAAGCCAGAGCTGGAAGTTCACTGATAGGACAGCAAACCAGAGGGACTGGGTTTGTAATGCCCACACGCAAGAAAGAAACAAGCCCTCTGGGAAAGGAGGGCAAGAAGAGGCCCTTTGGCCCAAGGATGCAGAGCTGGAAGAACATGTTCATGGGAGATAAATTACGGACACAAAAGAGGAGAAAATGTGGAAGATAGAATGAGGTTGCCATGTAAGCAGTAAAACAAGATATCCCAGACAAATGCTAACAACAAACAAAAACAAAACACAAGAGACCTAGTGTGGCAAGATCAGTGTCCTACAAAAGGTCTTTAAGGAAAGGATAGTTTGGGATAAAGAAGGTCGTTATACTTTGCTGATAAGTGTAGTTCCTTACAAAGGTGTGGCTAGCAAAGTAACCTCAGAATGTGTAAGAAGACAGGACTCTAGGGGCGCCTGGGTGGCGCAGTCGGTTAAGCGTCCGACTTCAGCCAGGTCACGATCTCGCGGTCCGTGAGTTCGAGCCCCGCGTCAGGCTCTGGGCTGATGGCTCGGAGCCTGGAGCCTGTTTCTGATTCTGTGTCTCCCTCTCTCTCTGCCCCTCCCCCATTCATGCTCTGTCTCTCTCTCTGTCCCAAAAATAAATAAAAAATGTTGAAAAAAAAAAAAAAAAAAAAAAAAGAAGACAGGACTCTAAGTGGAGCCAAGACCCTTTCTCTCTTAGGAAAGGCAAATTAACGCTGGCACCATACCTATTAGTTTTTTTGTCCCTGATGAAGGCTTAGGGTAGTGGATTAATCAGTTGATCTTAGTCTTATACTGGAAATGTTCAAGGGCCAGTCAGATGATGTCTAAGGTAACTTCCATGTCTAATGCTCCTCTGCTCTATGAAACAGTTTGGGAGGGTATAAGTTAGTAACTCCTAAGTGTTTCCTGAGCACATTCGTGCAGTGTTAAGATGATGCATCACCCACTCCTTTGAGATTCCCCCAGATTGCCAGTTGAGGTGAACTCACTGTCAAAATCAGGGCTGAGGGCATGTGTGCGATGCCTACAGTGGCTCATTGTGGAATACAGTGACTAGCAGACACACTATAAAGATGGGAAAACCCAGCCTCCGTACCCAGTGCTGGGGGACTAGACCTAAACCACACATGCGTACCTGGCTCACTCCTGCATAGAACTAGCCCTCTTTAGCTGGATGGTAACGTTGGTTCTACCTAGATGACATTGTACAGATGCTTGTGGTTGGTTTCATGTGCTCATCCTCCTTGGCGTCTTATAGAATCCACATTGGATCCTGCCCCTGGCCAAATGCCCATCGGACATTCCATGAGCACAGGCTCATCTGGGGAATACACCTGATGACCCCTGTGTAACTTAGCCCACATAACTTACCAGGTCTTACCAGCTGACAGTCAAGCTTCCAGACACCCAAGCCATCTGGTGTTCACTTTTCAGGGATTTCTGGCAGGAAGCCCTCTGCCTCGCCTTCATCCTGTGGAGGCCTAAGTATGAGCTGCGGCGCTACAGCCATTTTCTTTGTTAAGAAACACACAGCCGTTCATTGTCTGTAGTTTTGTGGCTCTTTTAGTCTGCCCCAGACATAGCCCGCTACAACCCTACTTAGATTAGAAGGATATAGCCATGGTTGCATCTCCAAGCTGACCCCTGGGGAAGAATTGCCTGAACCTTTGGTTGTTTGCAACAAGAAGGGCCCTGTAGCAAACCTCTTCTGAATGATGCTCCAGACAGCTGTCAGTTGTGTTAACTGACTACAGCCCTCTAGGGCAGCCTGTGTTTAAAAAGTTCATCAAGATAAGAAGTTTAGTATTTTTGTTCATGTTCTGCAAGCAGCCCACACCCTCAAAGGCCGTCATCTACTATGTATTTATTGGTACTGCTCTTCCAGCTCCTGCGACTCTGCAGGGAGGTTGTCGGGTTTTCTAGGGGACTGAATCCGTCATTCCTCCTTGCCACCAGCTTCGTAGCTCACTGAGAAATAGGAGTGCAAAATCTCTCTAGACTTGAGAGCCACACAAGACAGAGAAGGGCTGCATAACAGAAGCGTCCCCAGGTAGTCGGCTGCTGGAAGAACTGCTTCATGCCCTTGTTGAGCCGAGAGCACCGGAGGGCAGGACACATGGTCCTCAGTAGTAAAGGGCTGGTGGAGGAAGTTTTCAGCCTCTCACCTATTGGATGAAGCACCTCTCTTTTCATGGGGAGCAGCAGGTGGAGCTAGCGGCAGGAATTTCCTCAAGGCAGCAGGAGCATGTAAGGCCTTTGTTTTCCTGTGAGCTGAGGTAGGACACAGGGAGAGGGTACGAATGGCTCTGCCTACAACGATTATTGGAAGAGAATCTGGGCAAAGCTGACTCCTGCAATCTTTTCTCGAGCGTGCACGGTGTTGGGCCCCACGCTGGGTACTGAATGTGTACTGATAAGAAACAGACCCAGGTTCTTTTCCTAAGGAGCCCACAATCACATGAGAGTGACTGACAGTAATCAAGTAATCGCCCTGAGGAATAACGAGTAAAGAACATAAGGCATCGCAGTTTCTCCTGCCATATGCCTCATGCGGGCAGCACCTGTCATTGAGATGGCACAAGAGTCACTTTGGATTAAAAGATAAAGTACCTGCAGCTCCTCAGAGAACAAGCTCCAGGTGCTGCCTACAGGGTGGAGGACAGAAGTGCGTCAACAGTGATGGTAGAACAGAAGCCAACAAGGAGGTGAAGTACCCAGCAAAGTAAAACAAAGTCTGTTATTAGCACCCATGCTGGCTCTCGTTTTAGGTACAGCATTTTCCATCACGGGGGTCTCTGTGTATGTACTCCAGAGCTAGAAATGGACCTTGCTTCCTAGAAGCAACATGGAAAGAGTTTTGACAATCCTGAAGGAGTTTCACCCAAGATAATTTGCTATAACAATAGATTTGGATCTTGTATGTGACCAAATCCTGTCTCATTGTAAGATGGCATTAGGTTTAGTAAAATAGTAACAAATTCTCAAGCCTGGGATTATCACAGTAAAAGTGATGTTATCTCACGGTTTTGGCTTCGTTTTGGGAGTCTCTTCTGCGTCAAAAATGCTCATCCTGTGTTTGACTTTTGGGATGTGGTGAGGTTAGGTAATTCGAAAGCCCTGGCCAGTAGATTAGGATTTCATACTGAGTTGATGATTTTGGAAGCAATAGGTCGGTTTTAATCTGATTAACAACCACAGCAGCCCTCCCTGTGTCTTATCCCCTGCATGCATCACTTTGTTGAATTGCTGTTCCTAACACATGGGATGGTATTGGACTATCAGAAAACAGGGCCCGTTCAGGAGGTAACAAGTTGTCCGGAGTTGGGGGTTGAGGGGAAGAAGCTATAGAACCAACTTGCCTGATTACTTTCGCTGTCCAAAAGAAGTAAATGAGTAAGTGTTGTATCTAGGCCTTGTATCTCTTTACGGACACAGAATACGTGCATAAGCTTTTATTTTTGGTCAAGCACTACTCAGGGCATCTACTTTAGCTCAAGGATATTCCTCTGATAGGATATCTGATAGGATTCTATTAATCTTAAATAGTGTTTTTTGATTGTTTTATTTTTCATTTAATAAGCGAAACGAAAATGGCTGTCCAGGGCCCAGGGTAGATTTGGGGAGTTCTAACCTATCATCTGACATTTCTCTGCCCCCGATCAGGGTATGAGAGGTACAATGCCATGCGAGCAGACCCAGCACTTTGCTTCCTGGAGAAAGTCGGGATGCCAGATGAGAAGTCTCTTTCTGCAGAACAGGGTGTTACAGAGGGGACCTCAGACATTCCCGAGCGGTGAGTCATCTGTGAGGTGACAGATTTTGCCATGAATCTATGACCCCTTCCACATATCCAGCATTCTGCTAGCCTCTCCCAGCATCTCCCTTCAATCTTGCCCTCTGGGAACTACTTTTCAAAATTGCTGCATTGGTTACATTCTGTTACACCTTAGGCCTTTTTAACTTCCAAGCATTTTGAACCAAATACCAGTTCCTGTTCTTCATGGATTCCCCAAGCTGCCCACCATCCTACCCAACTCGTCTCTTACTTGATCAGAGGATTCTTGAGGATGAATTCAGTTAGACCTCTCATACCTAGCAGAAAGCTAAGAGGTACCCCAAGTACAGGCTTCCTGATCTTGAAATTCCTCAGATGAAATTCTGGCATTATTTAAGAATGCGTTGTCCATGAGTAAGGTGGATTTAGGAACCACTGCTTGATGGCTGTGGCATTTAGGCCTTGTTTATGGGTTGTGTGCAAAAAAAAGGTATGAAAACGTCTCCTTTGAGTTTTATCTACTGTTGGCATAACTCCCAAATGTGTAAATTTATAAGAGAGCTAAATAAACAGCCAGAAACTGGTGCTCCAAAATATATATATTTGGAAAACATAATACATATCTCTTAGCTTGTGTTTGGTAAACTTTGAGCTAATCTTCTCCCCAAAAGTAGCAAATATTGCTTTGCATTGCCTAGGACTGCGGCCAGGCTTAGCCAGGAGCTCCTAACCACCTGTTAAAGCCAACAAAAGAGTGAAAAGCATTTTTCATCTGTCCTTAACCCCTAACGAAAACTTAAGCTACTGTAACATTCTCTGTACCAAAGAGAATTTCCTGTGAGCAGATAATAAAGATACATTTGGAAAGATGTTAACAGAAGCCTGAGTGGTGATATTAATACTGGATGTGGGGGGAAGGCACTACGTGGGTGAGGTAGAATGGGGCAGAAAGCTTACATTTTTGTGGGTGGCTCTTTTTTGTGTGGTTAAGCAGTAAAGGTGGGAGATTGTACTGCCTCCAGGACCTGAGCAGCAACAATAAGAGTACTTGAGATAGGAACACTTCAAAGCTAGTTTTAAGACAAATCATGAAAAACAGGCGTCAGCAATAGTTAAGCTCACAGGATAGAAGACATTGGGTAGCTAAGCTCAAGGCTGATGGGAAAGAGGGAAAAATGTCTTTCCTTAATAGCAGTGGCAGCCCCATTTCCTCCCAAGTAAGTGAATGCCACCAGGTAAGGGATTCTGCATGAAGCTTCACCCCACTGTGATTAGGGGTGGGGGGTTGTTGCACAGGCCTCAACCTCTGGAGTCTCTTCTTTCATCAAAGATCCATGTTCAGGAAACTCTGGATGGGCAGTAATGATCTTGTTTGTGACAGTATCACTGTCGAACAGCCGGCCTCTAAACTTGTCTGAGAAGATCCTGAGTCTCATGCTGAAGTCTTAGTACTGAGTGGAGGTCCTTGCCCGTAGACGTTATGACACTAGGAAAAAAAAAAAAAAACAACAGATGTTGAGGTCTGTGGGAAAAGGGATCCACTAATATTTTTGTAGTCAGTGATTTAGACGGTTTTCTTACAAGCATCCTGGTTGCAAAATAGCTCCTAGGTGGTGCGTGATGCTTTTTATTTTACTTTTATTTAGAGGCAACACGGATAAAGAAGACAACACTGAAGACAAGTTAGATGGCCTGCAGAAACAAATGGTGAGTCACATGTGCTGTGTTGGTCCACACAGTCCTTACTTAGTGTCGAGAGAGAAACCCCCATCTTGGCAGTGGGCTTGGGGATTTTATTATAAAAATTCTCAACATACAGACTGCATTGCACTTGCATTCTAGTGAGCTTTTGATTTTCATATAACTATAGATTTTAGATGCTTTTGTGAGATACATTACAGAGTGATCCCACATACTTTTTATCCGGTTTCCCACCAGGGGAACATCTTGTAAAACTGTAGTACAGAATCACAACCAGGGTGCTGACATTGATAGAGTCAAGATAGGACGTTTCCATGACCACAAAGGTCCATCATGTTGCCCCGTTACAGCCACATTCACTTCCCTCCTACCTTCACCTCCTCTTTAATCCATGGCAACCACTAACCTCTTCTCCATTTCTATGATTTGTCATTTTAAGATTATTACTTAAGATATATAATAAGAGGTGGGGTGCTTGGGTGTCTCAGTCAGTTAAGCATTGAACTCTTGATTTCAGCTCAGGTCATGATCTCATTGTTTGTGTGTTCGACCCCACATTGGTCTCTGTGCTGACAGTGCAGAGCCTGCTAAGGATTCTCTCTCCCTCTCTCTCTGTTCCTCCCCAACTCGCTCTCTCAAAAATAAATAAACTATTTTTTAGATAGAAGATATATAAGAATTTAAGAACATACGTTATCTTTAAAATTTTTTTTAATGTTTTTATTTATTTTTGAGAGAGAGCACAAGCAGGGGACCAGCAGAGAGAAAGGCAGACACAGGATCAGAAGCAGGCTCCAGGCTCTGAGCTGTCAGCACAGAACCCACAAACCACAAGACCATGATCTGAGCTGAAGTCGGACGCTTAACCGACTGAGCCACCCAGGCACCCCAAGAATATACATTATTAAATGGAAACATACACTATGTGACCTTTGGGGATTGGCTTTTGTCACGCAGCGTAATTCCCTGTATACCGATCCAGGTTGTTTTCTGTAACAGTAATTCCCTTTTCGTTGCTGCATAGCAGTCCTTGGTATGGATGTCCCACTTTGTTTTACCATTCATCCATGTGCAGGATATGTGCATTGTCTCCAGTTTTCGACTATTACAGATACCTCTGTAAACGTTTGCATACAGATGTTGTGTGACTGTACATTTCCAATTCTGTGGGATACACGTCCAGAAGTACGATTGCTGGGTCATACAGTTGTTGCGTGTTTAGTTTTTTTTTAAAAACTGCCAAGCTGTTTCCAGAGTGGCTGTACCACTTCACATTTCCACCGGCCATGTAGGAGTGGTGCACTTCCTCATCTTTTATTAGCTTTTAGTGTTGTCACCATTTATCTTTTTATAGGTTTAATTGCTACCTGGAAGCCTCTTCGGTGAAATGTTTCTTCATGTCCTTTGCCCATTTTTTAAATGCATTGTTTGTTTCTTTGTTTTCCTGTTGGTATTTGAGAGTTCTTTATATATTCCAGATACCAGTCTTTTGTCAGACATGTGGTTGGCAAGTATTTTGTCCCACCTGTAGTTTGTCTTTTTATCTGATTCACATTGACTTCAGCAGAACAGCGGTTTTTAATTTCGATGAAGTCCAACTTAACCAGTTTTTCTTTTTATGGATCGTGTTGCCGGTTTTAAGTGTGAGAATTCTGCTCGTCTCCAGTCCTGACAGTTTTCTTCTGTGTTTTCTACTAGAAGTTTTTTAATTTAACATGTAAGTCCATGATCCATTTTAAGTTTGTTTTCATATAAATGGAGAGAATTAGATTGAGGTTCTTTTTTTAACCTGTTGCTCTCTAGTTGCTCTAAGCCTTTGGTTAAAAAGCTATCTTTTCCACATTCAATTACTTTTATACCTTTGTCAAAATATCATTTGAGCGATTGATCTATTTCTGGGTTCTCTCTTTTGTTTCATTGTTCTATTTATCTCTTCCTCTGCCAATAGCATGTAATATCAATTACTGTAGCTATAGCATAAGTTTTAAAATTGGTTAGACTGATTGCTTCCACTTCTTTTTCAAAATTGTTTTTGCTTTTCTGTTCCTTTGCCTTTCCATATAAATTTTAGGATAATCTTATCTATAGCTATAAAGGTTCTTGCTGGGATCTTACTAGGAATCACATTAAACTCATATATCACTTTGAGGAGAATTGACCTTTACTATATTGATTTTTTTTACTCTGTTGGATCTTAACTATATATCTCCATTTATTTTGATCTCTGATTTCTTTCATCACCATTTTATAGTTTTTCAGCAAACAATTTCTGTTTATAGATTTACATCTAACTATTTCATTTTCTTTGGCACGATTGTAAATGGTGTTACAATTATCTTCTATCCTGCAAAATTGCTTAATGCAATTATCAGTTTTAGGGGTTTTTAGGTTTCTTGAAATTCCCTATATCAGCACTCATGTCATCTGTGAATAGGGTTAGCGTTATTTCTTCTTTTCTGATCTATCTGCCTTGTATTTCTTTTTCCTGCCGTATTGTACTGTCTGAAACTTTTGGCACTATGTTGAATGAATGCTGAGAGCAGATATTCTTGCTTTGTTCCTGATGGAGAAAGACATTCAGTCTTTCATCATTAAGTATAATGTTAGTTCTAGGTTTTTGGTAGATGTTCTTTATTGAAAATGAGGCATTCCTAGTTTTCTGAGAATTTTTGTCATGAATAGATGTTGAATTTTGTCAAATGCATTTTTGCACCAATTAATATGATTGTGAGGTCTTTCTTATTTAGCCTATTAATATGTTAGATTACATTGGTTGTTCACAAATATTGTATCAGCCTTGCATCCCTGGATAATCTGGGATAAACTCCACTCGGACATGGTATATAATTCTTTTTTTTTTTTTTTTTTTTTTTTTTTTTTTTTTTTTTAACGTTTATTTATTTTTGAGACAGAGAGAGACAGAGCATGAACGGGGGAGGGTCAGAGAGAGAGGGAGACACAGAATCGGAAGCAGGCTCCAGGCTCTGAGCCATCAGCCCAGAGCCCGACGCGGGGCTCGAACTCACTGACCCGTGAGATCGTGACCTGAGCTGAAGTCGGAGGCTTAACCGACTGAGCCACCCAGGCGCCCCATGGTATATAATTCTTAATATTGAATTCTACTTGCTAATATTTTGTTAAGGCTTTTTGCATCTATATTCATGAGGGATATTGGTCTATAGTTTTCTTTCGGTACTATGTTTGTGTGCTTTTGATATCAGGGTAATAATGTTAACTTTATAAACGAATTAGGTGTTCCCTCCAACTGTTTTCTGATAGAGGTTGTTTAGAGTTGGTATTAAGTTTTTAAATATTTAGTAGAATTCTCCAGTAACTGGCCTGGAAATTCTTTTTTGAGGGAGTTTTAAAATTATGAATCCAGTTCTCTATTTTATATTGAGTAAGTTGTGATAGTTTGTGTTTTTCAAGGAACTTGGTCTGTTTCAGCTAAGTTGTCAAATTTATGTGTGTGGAGTTCTTTGTAGTATTCTCTTATCCTTTTGATAGTTGCAGAAGTATAGTGCTGTTCCCTGTTCATTCTTGATACTGGTAATGTGTGTCTTCTTTTTTTCTCTACCTGGCTTGCTTGAGATTTGTCTGCTTTATCTTCTTAAATAATCAGCTCTTTGTCTTCTGTTTTAAAAACGTCATTGATTTCAGGAGTGCCTGGGTGGCTCAGTCGGTTAAGTGTCCCGACTGTTGATTTTGGCTCCAGTTATGATCTCACAGTCATGAGATCAAGCCCTGCGTTGGGTTTCGTGCTGAGTGTGGAGCCTCCTTAAGATTCTCTCTCCCTGCCCCACTCTGTCCTACTTACGTGTGCACGCTCTCTTTCTGTCTCTCTCTCAAAGATGGTAGCTAGCTAGCTAGATAATAAATTTTAAAAATTATTAAATTTCATTGATTTCTACTCCTTATTATCCCCTTCCTTCTGCTTGCCCCGGTTTTATTTTCCTTTTCTTTTTCTGTTTTTGGAGTGGAGCTTCAATTACCATTTGAGACTTCCCTGCTTGTTTAATGTATGCATTCAGTGCTATAAATTTCCCTGTCAGTATTACTTTAACTATGTCTCACAAATTTTGCTGTGTTCTATCCTCATTTTCATTCAACTTAATATATTTTTTTTTAATTCTATTGAGACTTCCTTTTTGATCCACAGATCATTAGACGTTTATTACTTAGTTTCCAAGTGTTTGAAGATTTTCCTATTTTCTTTCTGTTTTTTGTTTTTTTTTTCTTAAGTTTATGTATTTTGAGAGAGAGAGAAAGAGCAAGCAGGGGAGGGACAGAGAGAGTAGGAGAAAGAGAATCCGAAGCAGGCTTCGTGCTGTTAGCACAGAGCCCAGTTCTGGGCTCTAATGAACCGTGAGGTCATGACCTGAGCCAAAACCAAGAGTCGGACACTTAACTGACTGAGCCATCCAGGTGCCCCACTTTTTTTTTTAATCTTTTTTTTTTAAGTGTGTTTTTTATTTCTAGTTTGATCCCGTTATGTTCAGAGAACAAACTATTACTTTAGTTGTTTTAAAATTGTTAAGGTTTGTTTTATGGCCCAGGATATGATCTGTCTTGGTGTACATTCCGTGGGCACTTGAAAAACAATGTGAATCGTGCTGTTATTGGGTGCAGTTATGTTGACATAATTGCAGAAATGTCGATTAGATCATGTTGGTTGATAGTGTTGTTAAGTTTTTCTGTATCTTTGGGGCGCCTGGGTGGCTCAGTTGGTTAAGCGTCTGACTTTGGCCCAGGTCATCGTCTCACAGTTTGTGAGTTTGAGCCCTGCTTTGGGCTCTGTGCTGACAGCTCGGAGCCTGGAGCCTGCTTCCGATTCTGTGTCTCCTCTCTCTCTCTGCCCCTCCCTAGCTCGCACTTGCTCTCTCTCTCTGTGTCAAAAATAAATAAACTTTAAAAAAAAGTTTTTGTATCCTTAATGATTTCCCATCTAGTTGTTTCATTAGTTGTTGAGAGAGGAGTATTGAAATCTCTAAATAATTATCAATTTGTCTATTTTTCCTTTCAGTTGTATCAGGTTTTGCTTCACATATTTTGCAGCTCTGTTGTTTGGTGCATACACATTTAGGTTTGTCTTCTTAAGTGGATTGACTGCTATCATTATGTAATGTCCATCTCTGCCTCTGATAGCTTACTCTGTTCTGAAGTGTATTTTACCTGACACTAATGTAGCTACTCCTGGTTTCCTTTAATTAATGTTTGCATCTCACAGCTTGTTCCATTTTTTTACTTTAAGCCTACTTTTATCATTATACTTGAAGTGAGTTTCCTATAGGCAGCATAGAGTTGCATCATACTTTTTCATGCATTATGCCAATCTTCTAGTCGGTGTATTCAACCATTAATATTTTTTAAAAATTTTATTAATATTTATTTATTTTTGAGAGACATGGCATGAGTGGGGGAGGGGCAGAGAGAGAGGGAAACACAGAATCTGAAGCAGGCTCCAGACTCTGAGCTGTCAGCACAGAGCCCGACATGGGGCTCGAACTAACGAGCTGTGAGATCATGACCTGAGCTGAAGTTGGAGACTCAGCTGACTGAACCACCCAGGCACCCCTCAGTCATTACTATTTAATGTAATTATTGAGACAGTAAGTTTTAAGTCTGATATTTTATTATTTTCTCCAAGTTTTGATTCTCTATTTTCTTTTTCCTGCTTTCCTCTGGGTTACTTGAACACTTTATGATTCCTTTTTTATTTATATTTTTAACAGCTTTTTGATGGTTCTTCTAGATATTATATATACATAATATATCACAGTCCACTGCTATCATCATTCCCCAGTTCAAGAGAAGTGTAGATACCTCACTTCCAGTTTTGTTTCTTTACCTTCCCCCTATTTACAATATATATAATGGTCTTAAATATTTCTTATACTTTACATTTAGAACCATATCAGACAATGTTATACTTTTGCCACAACTGTCAATATAATTTAAAAAATTCAAGAGGAGGAGGAGAGTCTATGGTATTTACTTGTATTTTTGTTTACTGGATTCTTTCTTCTTTCTGGTGTTCCAAGGTTTCTTCCTTCTAAAGGAAATTCCTTTAGCCATTCTTTTAGGGTAGGTCTAGTTGACGTTTCTCCTAGTTTTTCTTTGTCCGAGACTGTCTTAATCCCCCTTTCATTCCTGAAGGATATTTTCACTGGATATAGGATTCTGGGTTGACAGTTCTTTTCTTTCAGCTCTTGAAAAATGCTGTGCCACTTCTTCTGGCCTCCATGGTTTCTGATGAGAAATCCACTGTCATTCCAGTTGTTTTTCCCCATAGGTAAGGCGTCTTTTCTCTCTTGCTGCTTTCAAGATTTTTTCTTTGTCTTTAGCTTTCAGAAGTTTAACCATGATTATTTGTGTGTGTGTGGATTTCTTTGACTTCATCCTGTTTGGGATTTTTTTCAACTTCTTAAATCTGTAGGTTTAAGTCTTTTGTCAAATTTGGAGAGTTTTCAGCTATTATTTCTTTGGGTCTTTTCGTTCCCCCTTTCTCCAAGACTGATGATATGAATGTTAAAACTTTTGCTACAGTCCCATGGGCCCTTGATGCTCTGGGTTTTTTTTGTTTTTTTAATCTGTTTTTCCCTGGTATTTACATTGGGTTCTTTCTATTTTTCCATCTTTGAGTTCATTGATTTTTTTCTCCTCCACTCTGCTCTTGAGCCTGTCCATTGAGATTGAGTTGTTTTTTATTTTGTTTTGTTTTGTTTTGAGGGCCTGCTTTTGGTTACTGTATTTTTCAGATCTAAAATTTCTTTCTGGTTTTTCTTTGGATCTTTGTTTCTTTGCTGAGACTTTGTTTTTTCATTTGTGGCAAGCATGTTCAGAACTGCTCATTGATGACTATTTAAATCCTTATGTCAAATTCTAAGATTTCTGTCATTTTGGTGGCAGCATTTATTGTCCTTTTTCATTCAGTTTGAGGTCTTCCTGGTTCTTGGTATGATAAGTGATTTTTTACCAAAGTCTGGACATTTTGGTATTATATTTTAAGACTCAGGATCTTAATTAAAACTTCTGTTTTAGCTGACTACCTCTGACACCTCTCATAGGGGAATGGGGTTGGGGGCGGGTACCACCTTGTCACTACCAGGTAAGAGTAGAAGTTCATGTTCCCAGTCTGCTCCCATTGAAACCTGAGGGTGATGTTTCTCATTATTGCTGGGCAGAGGAAGTTCTTTGCTGACACCGTGGGCAGGGATGGGGACCTCATTACTCTTTCTCAGGGATGAAAGTCCCAGATCCCTACTTGGCTTTTTGACACCACTGCAGCAGGGGCATGGAGTGCCGTCTTATAGCCTGTGAAGGGTGGAAGTCTAGATTCTCAACTTGGCCTTTGCTGGCATGGATGTGTTGAGCCAGTGTTTTGTGTTGTCAGGCTGGAGTATAGTGGATTTTGCCTCAACATTGTGTATGTTCCTAACCTGCTTTTTTCCTGGTCCCTAGCTAAGGAGAGCAGACTTTTGTTGGGGCTTTTTTTTTTTTTTTTTTTAATCTGCACACTTTGGCATTTCCAGGTAGTCAGCTTCTTTACTTCCAGATATAGGATATATAAGGCAAAAAAGAAAACCCATGGAGCTCACCACTGTGTCATTCCTTGGGTCCCAGAATCCTTAGTTTGTTTGCCTTGTCTTCACCTTTCAGAGTTTTCTTATGTTTGTTCATACATAACGTCCAGGGGGTTTAACTACACTTAGAGTGAGGAATAGGGAAATGTGTATTCTCCCAGAAGCACAAGTCTGCATTACGTTTTACAAATGAGTTTCTGGGGCTTTGCATAAGTAGACTGAAACCTTACCAGGGCCCCAGCACCATTTGACCACACATGTTCTCTGGCTTTGAGTTGTGGAGTAAATGAATCTGGTAGAGTTTCATGGATTCTGAATCCCAGGGATGACTGTATAGTTGTCCCCATCTGAGTCCATTGCCAGGATAATCTCTCATCTTCTCATCACCACCCAAAAGTTGTCGATTCTTTTCTTTTGGTTCTAGTTGGGAGAATGTGGGATATTTACTTTGGCTTCCATCAGCTGTGATTCCTATAACAGTAACAATGACATCACTTCCCCAAAGTAGGAAATGATTATTGTTCAGAGATATGTTTCCATGTCTCCCCATGGTTTGAGAAGCAGTGGATTGAAGCAGATCAGCATGAAACTTCTGACCCTGACCTGAAGGAAGTTAGGTTCTGATGTTGACAATTAAAATCCAAGTTCTGCCATTCCAGTCCCTAGCTTATCCTGTTACCCTTTTGTCTGGAATTTGGGATGTGTTTTTCCATAGAAGCAAGTCAAGTACCAAAGAAATGAAAGTAATACCTTATGCTTGATACAAATTTACTCTTTCCAAAGCACTTTTTCTATTTGTTTCCATCAATCCTCACCTTGGCCAAGTACACTAAACACTTCCGATGTTATTGTGGACATTTAGGCCCAGGGAGTTTGAAGGATTTTGCCAAATTCTCACAGCTACCAAAGGATAGAGTTCAGACTAGACATTTTCTAGATATTCTGCTTTTATGTTCTCTAATCAAGTGTTCTTTCAGGAAAGCAGAAGGCATTTCAGCTGCACATACATGCACTTGCACTTCTGTGGAAAGACAGCCACATACCGACTGTAGGCGAGCCCAACTCTGAAAGCTGTTCAGTCATGTTTATACACTTAGCTGATCAGTCTTCAACCTTGGAGAGATCTGGGCACTGAAGGGGTTATGGCAGAATTGCAAAATAACTCAGGTTTCCTTACAGTAGGGTTAAACTCTGGAACGACATTTTATTCATTCATGTAATTAACGCCTGTATTATTTATTTTGCTTTTGAGGTTCCTAAAACCTGGGCTATAGAATATAATCAAAAGAATGGGGAGTGGCTTCTCCCAGATTTTGAGGTGGACAGATTATATACAGATTAAGCTTGACTTCTAATCCATGTGCTAAAATAACAAACGTAGAGGAACAGCCAACATCTGAACCCGGTCTGTTGCCCCACCCCTGCTTCTCTCCCATCCCAGACCTCCTGCCCCAAAGACACTGCGTGGGTGTTTCCTTCTCTCAGTTCTGTTCTCGGGCAGATTAACAGGCAGGGTTAAAGATGCCCAAAGAGCATGTCGTCCGTAACTAGGCAAATTCCTCTGAAATAAACAGATCTGGGCACAGACGGGGACGGTTAGTAGATTGGCACCATCCCAGTATTGTAAGGAACCCTAACACACGTCTGAGTGGTCTCTGAATGTTCCATCCCCTCTGCAGCCTTGCCGTCAGAGGTCATTCCAAGTAGGTTTAGGTAATTCTGGGAGTCCATAGGAAGAAGAGGGAAAGTGTGCTGTCCTCCAAGGAAGCCCATTTCATCGTAGGGTGAAACTTCCTTATACTGCCGCAGAAATCTGGCTCCCAGCTGGTTCCATGGATTCTGTTTCCTTTTCTTATGACACTGCAAAGAACAAAACTATTCTTTCTTTCCTCTCTGATGGGATTTTAAATTCTTGAGGCCAGCTAGCTACCGTAATCTCTTTAAATGTCTTTTCAGGTGAAGTATCCCTAGTTTCTCTGCCTTTCTTTACAAGTTCAGAGTTTGAGGGTGCTCCAGACTCAAACAGTAATATTTGAATGTGGACGACTTCCAAGCTAACAAAGCACGTTCCCCTTCAGTTAGGCATTATCTTTATCCCATTCTAGAGAGGAGGAAGCTGAAATATTTTTCATCACTTGCAAAAAAAAGTCCTATTGGGTGGCTCACCAATAGGTGAGCCTATTGGCTCACCTGGGTGGCTCAGTCGGTTGAGTGTCTGGCTCTTGGATTTTGGCCCACGTCATGATCCCAGGGTCATGGGATCCAGCCCTACGTTGGACTCTGCACTGACAACATGGAGCCTGCTTGGGATTCTCTCTCTCTCTCTCCCTCCCTCCCTCTCTTCCTCCCCTGTTCGTTCTCTCTCTCTCTCTCTCTCTCTCTCTCTCTCTCAAAATAAATAAATAAACATTAAAAACAAAAGTCCTGGGGCGCCTGGGTGGCTCAGTCGGTTAAGCGTCCGACTTCGGCTCAGATCATGATCTCATGGTTCATAGGTTTGAGCCCTGCATCGGGCTCTGTGCTGACACTCGGAACCTGGAGCCTGCTTCAGATTCTGTGTTTCCCTCTCTCTTTGCCCTTCCCCCACTTGCACTCTCTGTTGCTCTCTCTCTCTCTCTCAAAAATAAATGTTAAAAAAATTTTTATTTGAAAGTCCTTCTGGCTAGAGGACACAAGAACAGTGTCTCCCTTACTCAGTCTTCTACATCCTGCGATCTTTCCATAATAAAACCCTTGCGTTTTATGTTAATAACATTTGGTGTCTATCTACTGTCTAACATGACATTTATGCAAAAATAGAATGGTTGGGGGCACCTGGGTGGCTTGGTCTGTTAAATGTCCGACTCTTGATTACAGCTAAGGTCATGAGATTGAGCCCTGCGTCAGGCGCTCACTCTCTCTCTCTCAAAGTAAATAAATACACATTTTTTTTTAAAAAGTAGAATGCTTGATTTTTCCTATAAAATGAAAGTCACTGTGGGATCTTTTTTAATTCCTCCTTTGTATATCCTATTACCTCTCGCAGAGGGCTCTCAAGTTCTCTTGGCAAACTCCTATGTGTCCTTCAGTAGCAAGCTCAAAAGTTGCCTTGTGGGTATCTTTCCCCCTATCTGATTTGGGTCTGGCAGGGCTGGTGACTCTTGTTTTCCTGCTGTGTTTAGGAGCAGTTATCACAAAGCAGGGCCAGTATCTTTCTGCGTGTCTCATGACCACCAGACTGTGAGCTCTGGAAGGACAAGGGTTCCATCTTTTCTCCTGTTACAGCCCTTGAACCTGGCACAGCTTCTGGCACTCAAGAGCAGGGGACACTCATTTGCTCAATATAAGAAGACAGCTCCTTGCCTGTTGTGTTGGTCCTGGGGTTTTGTAAGAGCACAGAAGAAATTCCTTGGATCTGCAGGTCCCACTGATGCTTCCACCCGCACCCACATCAAGACCAAATAGGGCAGCGGCCAGGCCTGGAGGGGCCAGCCACACACAAGGGAGACGGTGCCTTCGGTTTTCAGTAACTAGGAGTCCGTGCACGTCCCTGCCCCCAGTGCAGAGGTGACATGTCTGGACTCTTGGCTGATGGACAGTGCTTTTGATTTGGCCTACTTGCCAAATTGTCTTCTACCTGCCAGAGGCAATGTAGTACAATGGTTAGTGCTCATCCTCTAAAATCAGGATTTCTGGGCTTTAATTCCACCTTCACCACTTAACAATTATGTGTGATCTTAGATGAGATTGCCAACTGCCCCATTCCACAGTTTCCTCCTGTCTAAATGGAATAATGAATAAATGAAAATGCATAGAAAGTACTTGGTATAGTGTCTGGCAACTCACTTACCTGGGTCCCAGTAGACCTGTGTTGTTATTGCTCCTGTTACCTTAAAGCCTTCCTTACAGCACACATTTTAGCTGGAAGACAGCGATATTGATTGATTTTCTGGGAGTTGGGACTGTGTATTAGTGTTCCCATAGTCCCAGGTACCGTGTGTTAGGCATTTGCTTTGTGCCAGCATTTGGTTCATCACTTTACATAATCAACACATTTGTGCCCCACAGTCACCCTCTGAAGTATTATTATCTCCTTTTGCAAATGAAGAAATGAGCTTGCGAGATTGAGAAGTGGACTGTCAGACTGCAAATCACACGCACGCTTGAGATGGAGAAATTGCGCGTTGTAACCAGTCGGTTTCCTCTGTTTGTTGTTGTCATTTTCAGTTTCCTTTGTTTTGAGGTTCTTGTTGTCAGCACTCTCTGGGGCCCTTCATGTTGACATGACAGATTCACACCTCAAAGATGAGTCTTTCTTTCAGATGGATTCATGTGTGCAGATGTTGAGACTGAACGTTCAACTGTGCACTTCAGGTGCGGGGCTTTCCATGTGCCTCCTCTGGTCCCAGCCTGTCACTGCAGCCACACGAAACACACTCACTTTACAAGATTATGACATCTTTTCCACTTGGGCTATTGTTAAGCCAGGTCTTCTCCATTCTATCATTTCCAGAGAGAGGAAGTGCCTCTAAGACGGGGCAGGGTACACAGAAAGACACTTGTCAATACCAGAATCTTGCCTTACTTGAGAGTTTGCCTAAGGCTGTTCATGCTTCCCAACTGTGCGCCAACAGAAACTGGTAGAGGGACTGGAAGGGAGACCCAAATGTCACATGTGTCTGCCTCACCCCAAGCTGGGAGCTGCCCCTGTGGATTTGGAGTATGGTGACGCCCAAGTTAACCACCCATCCATCAGAAGGAGCATGGGAGCCTCACTCCCACATTTTACAGGCTGTAGAACGTTTCTCCGTCTGGAAGTGTCTAGGATTATAAATTTCAGCATTCGAAGGATCTTTGTGGATACTGTGAGGATACTCAAAAATGTTCTCAACGGCAAGAAAGGATATAGGACATGGCTGGTAGTTTTTTCTTTTTTAGCTACTTAAATAGTGGGAGAGGATGAGATGGCATATTTAAATGCCACTTCAAAATGGTACAATACAGGGGCACCTGGGTGGCTCAGTTGTTTAAGGTTTCGACTCTCGATTTCGGCTCAGGTCATGATCTCTCAGTTTGTGAGATGGAGCCCCACACAGGCTCTGCGCCGACAGCATGGCGTGACGCCTGCTTGGGATTCTCTCCTTCTCTCAGAATGAATAAGTAAACATTTTATTTTTTTAATGGTATAGTAGATCAGCTTGAGGGTTCCACTCTTCACTGATAACTAAATGGCAGGAAACAGTTTGGGCTGGGGAAGAGAGCTTGAACTGGTGTTCTCCAATTCTAAATATGTTTCACTTTCCAAAACAAAGTTTCAACCCAGACTCTCATTTTGCCCTTTATTTTTAGATGGTTAGAGTGGTTGGAAAGTGTAGGCAGTCATCAGACAACTGTGTTTTTTGTTTTGTTTTGCTTTTATTATTTATTTTTGAGAGAGAGGCAGAGTGTGTAGGGGGAGGACCAGAGAGAGAGGGAGACACAGAATCTAAAGCGGGGTCCAGAATCTAAATCGGTCAGCACAGAGCCCAACGCGGGGCTTGAACTCACGAACCGTGAGATTAGGACCTGAGCCGAAGTCAGATGCTCAACCGACTGAGCCACCCAGGCGCCCCCGACTACTGTGTTCTAAACCCAGCCCTGCCACTTGCTAGCCATGTGACCTTGGGCAAGTTACAGAACCTTTCTAGGGCTTGTTTCCTGCATCTGTAAAATGAGGAGAATCATAGTCTCTACCTCGTGAAGCAGTTCCGATAACTAAATGAGATAAACCACGTAAAGGGTTTCACCCAGTGCTTAAGTAACATGTAGTTCTCAGTAATGTTAGCTATTATCACTATTTTGTAAGAGAGAAAACGTACTGCTCCTTGTTGCCTTTCTAGAATTTTCTCTTTCAGCCTCTTCCATGGTATTAGGGACCTAAGAGAATGGTGATGATTTTGACTATTGCCAGTCACAGGTGTCTCTCCATTCCTACTGAACCTAGATGATATGCTGCATGCACCCTTCCAGGAAGCGGATTGTATGTAGGCCTGGGGGCTACCTCCAGTCCGTCGCATATTCTCCTCCTTCTCCCTCTCCTCCTTCCTCCTTTTCTTCTTCTTCCTCTTCTTTTTCTTCTAACCTTCAAAGGTGTGAAAACTGTAAAAACTTGGGGCACCTGGGTGGCTCAGTCGGTTAAGCGTCGTCTGACTTTGGCTCAGGTCATGATCTTGTGGTTCGTGGGTTCAGGCCCCGCATTGTGCTCCGTGCCTGCAGCTCAGAGCCTGCAGCCTGCTTTGGATTCTGTCTCCCTCTCTCTCTGCCCCTCCCCGGCTTGCACTCTGTCTCAAAGATAAATAAACATTAAAAAAAAAAAAAAAAAAAAAAAAAAAACACAAAAAAACGTAAAACCTAATCTTAGCTCAAGGGCCACACAAAAGCAGCCTGTAGACTATAGATTGCTGATCCTTACTCCCATCTGACCCTCCCTAACATGGCCAGAGTCTTGAATCTTGGGGCTATTCTCTTCATCATTCAAGTCAAAAGATGCTAATCAAAAAGACAGTAAGATTTCATGTTAAAAATGGAGTCCAGTTGAAAAATAGCACTATCTCCTCTCCCACCCCCAAACTCTCCCACACGCCTTACATGTAAAGAACTTTGAGAGTTCCCTTCCTAAGACCAAGAAAGGATTTGTAAAGGAATCCATCAGAGCCAGTTTGACAAATGCTTCACCATGAATAAGCTCTGTGCCTGTGAAATTACTCCAGATTTACTTGGAGCCTCAGTTGTGATTTCAATTTTAAATTCCTGGGGTTTTTGCGCCATCAGGTCTCATGTCTGGAGCAGTCACGTTTTAGGAAAAGAGCATCTGTTGCTGTGAAGTAAACGAACTGTAATGAACACGAGCATACTTTTTCACAGCAAAAAATGAAAACCCCAAAATGCAGGCACAACCTTTGTGAAATGACAGTATTAAATTGCAAGAGACGATGGTAAAGCAAATATTTAAATTCACAGCTAAAATAGTGCTTGTAAAATGTAATTGCCAGGGAGAGCATGCCAGCTCGTCGCTCTTTAAGCTAATTCTCTGCAGGCAGAATCATTCTACACCGTTCTAAGAAGAAATGCTTATTTTAAATAAGCTGCTTTCTGGTTCTTTTAAAACTGCACAAGTAAGCTTTATTTACCGGGGACCATTTCAGTCTTTGAGGTGTTCGTGGGCAGGAGAGGTCTCCTGCTGCCTGGGGGCTGCCTGGGCTGATTTGTCCTGGGCTGCAGCTTTGCTCCATTTGTCCCTAGGAGAGTTCCAGCGATGGAGGTGATGGCATTTTTGGCGAAAAGAAGGATGACAGCCGGGCAGGTGAGACTGTGTCCTTCTGAAGGCAGAGCAAAGTAAGGTCCCAGTTTGTAGTTATCCTGGAGTTCATGTGTAATAAAAGTGCTCTTTCTAAGGAGGCTCTTTTAAAGAGCCTAGAAAGTTGGCCTTCATCAGAGTCTCCTGGAGTCACACATGGAGCTTTAATGTGGCTCTGGCAAGCTTCCCCCACCTGTCCTCAAAATTTGGAAGTGAGGTCAATGATATCTGAGGTCAGGATGGAGTCAGAGAAAGAAGAATTGTGGTTTCATTGATGTATTATTCGTTTAATTAATTTGAGGGGAGGAAAGTTAGGGAGGATTGGTTTGGTGTGGTTCATTTTTTCTGAATTCAGACCTGGAAGACTTGGTTGGAATACCCAGGTACACAAAGCCCCTAGTTCCATATGGAGAAGGCCACACAGGGCCTCCTTGTCCCCACGCCGTAGAGCAAGGCCCCCAAATTGGTCCCGCCCCCGTGCATGTGAGAGATGCTGAAGCCAGCCGCAGCCTGAAGCTGTTCCTGCCGCGGCATTGCGGGCCTTCCAGCTGTGCTTTAGCTCCTGAGCTGATAGATCAGCTTGAGTCAGCTTTGTTTTTATTGAACCCAAACGACAAAAACAGCCACCTTTGTTTTGGTTCTGTTTGTAAGTACTAATATCCTCACTGATGTTTGAAGCCCAGGATGGCTCCGACCCAGACAAATCACCCTGGCCAGTTCCGTCTGCTCTCACGGCTCGGCTCAGACGTCTGGTCACCGTGTACCAGCGCTGTAACCGCAAGGAACTCTGCCGACCGGAAGTCCTGGGACCAGGTAACCAAGGATACTGGGTCCAGGAAGAGATGTTCAGGAGAACTTCAGAAATGGATCTCATCAACAAGGAAGCTCAAAAGAGGTAAAAGCCAGTGACCAAAAGGGCATGCAGAACTGCCCACTGAGTAAAGGTAACGAGGGAGAGCTGATCGCTGGAGAACAAGTGTATTTAGTGTTCTCAGGTGAAGTTAGGTGGTCTCCAGAACTAATCCAATCCAGGCTCCAACTGCGATGGTGTGGTCATACTGACTGGAGAGTTGGTGAGATCTAGGAAACAGTTTTGTTCCCAAGTCCCAGACTTCTGTGATTTTCCAACTTGACCCCCTTCCTAAGTTGGACCCCAGTCCCTGGAAATGTGGTTTAAAATTAGCATATATCAGACCGTGTTCTTTTAGCAGCGAAGTGAATAGTGTGTGATGACGGTGCCATGTTATAGTTACCAGTCCTTATCAAGACTTTGAAAGCAGTAAGCCCTTATAAAATGCCTGCTCAGAAGGAGGGGATAAATTATCAGGAGTTACTTGCCAATCTGAGAATTACGATTAAAATGGCTACAGAAGGCCAGCACAGTCTAGGAATGATGCCACCAGAAAAAAATGAACAAAGCTGCAGTTCTTTTAAGTCTTTCTATCCATCTTTTTTTTTCTTACGTAATTTTTTAAAAATGTTTATTCTTAGAGAGAGAGAGAGAGCGCACAAACAGGGGAAGGGCAGAGAGAGAGGGAGACACAGAATCTGAAGCAGGCTCTGGGCTCTGAGCTGTCAGCACAGAGTCCACTGCGGGGCTCGAACTCATGAACTGTGAAATCATGACCTGAGCCGAAGTCGGACATTTAACCGACTGAGCCACCCAGGCACCCCATCTGTCCATCCTTCTGATGTAGCATCCACTGAATTAAAAGAACACCAAAGAGAAAAAATAGCAAACTCAGTTACTTCTGTGTATACCTTCTGACTTTATGAAATTTGGTAATTCAGGGAAAATATTTCTTCCATCTTTCACAGCTCCGAAGAGAACCTGAGCCCTTCTTGCCTGCTTCTCATTCTTCCTGTGACTCCCTCACCCCACTCCTGGCCTAACTCCCTCCGGGGATGGAAAGTACTATGCCCAGGAGCCCCTCATAAAGACCCTGGGCCGGGTATAATATTCCAGCCACCTTACATCATTATCTTAACCCTGCAGGATGTAGAGACTAGAGAACCTTTGTGTCCTAGATATGGGCTACCTACCTACATAAAACTGGAAGAAAGCCTATGTGAAATAGGGGAGATGTGTGGCTGAGGGAGTCACTTCCCTTCTCTGGACCAGTTTCCTCATTTGGAAAAGCAAGGAGGTGACTTTAAGGCCCTCCAGGACTCTCTGATTCTGTGTTGCCTTACCGGGGGAAAAATAAATAAAATATTGAAGCATCTTCATCTAAAATGAAGATTTTAGAGTCTTCATCTCCAACAAGTAGAAACAAACTAGGTAATCTAAAATTAATGAATCAAGAGATAGCAAGTCTGTACATGTGACTTAGAAATGGAGAGATAAATACCATAAGAAGTTGAAAGATTTGAAAGTAGTGGTAAGGTAATAGGCTGTTTTCATTATAAGCCTCTCAGCTCAATTTAACTTAAATAAAAATAATAAAGTAGGCAAACCGCCCTCCCTGCTTTCTTGACTCTATGGGCTCTCCTAGTAGGTAGGCACTCAATAAGTAGATGTTGGCTTTTTTTTTTTAAGGGAAAACAGCTCACTCTCCCTTTCTGATTAAATCCCAAGGTGGACTAGGAGAGAGCAAGCAGACTTCTACAGAGCAGTGTCCTCCTTTGGGGTTGTTTATGATCAAGAAAAGAAAACTTTTGACTGGACGCAGTTCCGCATCATTTCCCGTTTGGACAAGAAGTCGGATGAGAGCCTGGAGCACTATTTTTATAGCTTTGTGGCCATGTGCCGGAACGTCTGTCGTCTGCCCACATGGAAAGATGGTGGTGAGCAAATTCTCTGTCTGTATATCCCCGATACACGGGAAAGGGACATGTTTATTTTCAAGGTACAGAATCACTTCAGGTAATCCTGATCATGAGAGTGGAGTCTACCCGAAGAATTCAGGTAAAGTCAAGTGGGTTTTCACAAGTTCCTGAACTGCTAATTGGGTCCACCCTCATAAAATAAAATCTCTCTCCCAAAATGATGCAGCTTCAACAAAAACTGAAATTCAGATAAACATCTCACAGAAGTATTGGGAGACTGCTGTTAATTAACCTCCAGTGGATCATTAAGTCTCATACAGATTGAATTCTCTGGTGAACTTTGCTCCGTCCTTAGATTACATCTTAGTGACTTTAACTATTTTTCCATGTGTTGAATTGTAGCTATAGAAAGGAAGTGGCTGTTTTAAACATCCCCTGCTCCAACAGGGACGCCTTCAGAGTAATTGCTTCTTGGTTAAGATTTGCAACAGCTTCTTCCTTGATGTCCCTCTTCTGCCTTTGTTTGTAGATAAACTTGGTCTGGACCATAGGACTGTATTGTAGGAAAGCTACAACAAATACAGAGCCCACCCAGTGTGCGTTCTGGGCTGACGGCAGCATGCACACACGTCCCCGCTTCTGCCCCCACGTGACACGGTTAGGGTGTTTTCATTAAAACCAAGGAGCTGGATAGACTACAGGGAGCCGGGCCTTGGACTCGACTCCTGGTTCTGCCCTGTGGAGCAAGTTAGCGTGTTTGAACCTCCTTCCCCATCCTTTAGGCAGGGCTGACGATGCTGTAGCGTAGCATAGCCATGAGAGCCGAAGGGCACGTAAAGGACTTTGGGTACAGGGCACCGAGTACATGCTTACTGAATGAGAACCCATGTCACCTCCAGAACTGAAGTTCTCGTGTTCCTTTCACCCTTACTGGGTCTGTCCTTGTTTCATAAAAACCTTCCATTGTCGTAGCTTTTCCGTGTAGCAGGGGCACACTCACCTAGGACTGCATGCTGGGGAGCCAGCGAGTTAAACGCAGAACCAGAGATACAGGGGCTCAGGTGGGCAGCAGTTGTCCTGGGGTTGCCTTCAGTGATGGGCTCTGTGTTGGCTTTCCAGGTCCCCCAGATCCCAGCATCTATGTGGAACCCATCACGGAGGAACGGGCCGCGAGAACCCTGTACCGCATTGAGCTGCTGCGGAAGGTCCGAGAGCAAGTGCTGAGGTGTCCTCAGCTACACGAGCGCCTCCAGCTCTGCAGGCCCAGCCTCTACCTCCCGGTCTGGTGGGAGTGTGGGAAGCACGACCGAGACCTGCTCGTCGGCACCGCCAAGCATGGGCTGAACCGCACTGACTATTACATCATGACCGACCCCCAGCTGTCCTTCCTGGATGCCTACAGAAACTACGCCCAGCATAAGAGAACGGACGCCCAGGCACCAGAAAGTCTCTGTTGCCTTTACCAGACCAACTCCAGGCTGTATGAATCTCTTACATACACTCAGATGAGCAGGACTTCAGAGCCCCTTGAAAATGAACCTGAGAATCTGGTGAAAATAGAAAGTAGAGATGATCATCTCGCTCCACCTGGGGGCAGTTTATCTGACATGACTTGTGACAACTTTATTTCTAAAGTTCAGGATGTCATTTCCATCACCCACGATGAAAGTCTGCTGCCTGAGTCCTTGGAGAGCATGATGTATGGGAAGAAGGCTCTCATTCGAGAGCCGGGCTCTCTCCAGGAGAGCCCCAGTACAAACACAGAGCCCAGAAAGGATGCTCTGGCCCTCTCGGCAAGCAAAGATGGGAACTGCCGGCCTGCTGGCCATGAGGCAGAAATACCTTCAGGGCCCTCTTTTATGAGTAGCTTAGAAGCAGGGGTAGCTCAGATGAACATCAAAAATGGAAAACATCTGTTGCTGTCTCTTTCAAGGGAAGGGGATGTCTGCAGTGAGGCAGGGCAGAGGCCTGAAAGCATTGGGCAGCTAGAAGCCAAACACTTAGCTTCCCCTTCCTTGGATCAGGGAAATGAAAGTGGGTTTGTAGATATGTGCCATCTTAGTGTCTGTGATTCCAGAAGAAGCTTGTCATCAGACCAGCAGTTAATTGATTTATTAGAAAACAAAAGTTTAGAAAGTAAATTGGTTTTGAGTCAGAACCACAGTGAAGAGGAGGAGGAAGAGGAAGAGAATGAGGAGGAGAACGTAGGTGTGACCACAGGCCTGAGGGAAAGGCCCGAGGTTTTGCATCTAGCCGAGCCCACTGCTAATATCCTAAGGGAAAAGAGCCGAGGCCTCCCTGTGGATGAGGTCAAGAGAGGAAGCCTGGAGGCCATGAGCCAGCATCCTAGACCACAGGGGGCTTTTCCTCCAGCAGCCTGTCAGTGTCACTGCAAGCACACGGAGAGGTGGGCACGTGGCCTCGAGAACGAGGAGTTTGAAGTGGACAAATCCAAGGGTTATACCCCAGACCTGTACAGAAGCAAAACAAATAGTATCACAGTGGAGGGTGAGCCCACCGCTCCTCCATCAGAACCCTTTCAGGGAAAGCACGAGCTGTCAAAAGAACCTTGGAAGGAAAATGCAGAAGGCAAAAAAGGTTTCCCTGCGTATCCAGAAGCAAGTGAGCTCAAGTCCGAAGACATGGATTTTGAGAGTAAAGATGATTACGACAGAGATGGGAACAGCCATGCTCAAGGTATAGTCTGCACGGTCTGTGGTGTTCTGGATAAGCCAGTTCTCACGTGACAGGGAGGGGGCAGGGTGGAGGGAGGGTCAGGAGATGGTGTGGCTTCTGAGAGGGACCTGCCCGCTCTCCTGTCGTTTAAGACCAAAGGTCACAGGCCTTGGTCTGAAAGTGAGACAGAGTAGCTCAACTCTGATCATTCTAGAACTGAAGATGATTATGGACAGTCGTAGCACCTTTGCTGCACCAGCCTTGTGATTTGGGCAGGGCTGTAGGCTTCTTTCTGTACAGTAGGTGCTAGATACATTGTTGGGGGAAGTTACTTGTTCTTCCGCTAAGGGACGTGCTTCAAACTGGTCAAAGTAAAAACACCTGGGAACGTCAAGAACCTGCAGTTTTGTGTAGGTGCAGTTAATTTTTCAGGAACTCCACAAAAATACAAATAAATGCGATCTTTATTAAGGTGAGCAAAGATAGGACCATTTATTCATGTTATCGTCAAAACCCGTGAGTCAATGTTGGTGCATTGAATTTAAATTCATTTTAGTAAGTTAACAGGAATAAGAATACAAAATTACAAGTAACTCAACAAAAATACAAATAGATTTGGTCTTTTTAAATAAATTGTTAGATAAGGCTTCAAGTTAAGATGACTTTCTAAATGTTAAGAATCTACATGACTCAGATATTTCTGTGCTTTTGCAAAGATACATTGATTAGAGACTCTGAGCAACAAGAATTGGTTTTTACCTTTTTCACTGGTGTTTTTACTCCTTCAGACCCAAGAAGACATATTACAATGGACAAAAACAATTCTATTTATCCTTGTCATTGTCAAAAGCAACCAAAAGACAAAAAAACCCGGTTCATGCTTGGCCTAATGCCAGGTGTGGTGCTCAGAGATTGAGACAGACACAGCTTCCTCCTTCTGGGACAGTGCCCTTCTATCAAAGCAGGAAAAAGGGAGAGGAGCTCAGCTGAGCCCCCCTGCATGATCTAGCCTCCTTTTATTTGTAAGCCCCTTACCTTTGGCTTTAGTCATTGTGATTAGTGGCTCCCTTGGGACGAGTTCCAAACCCAAGCTAAACTTTACATGCTACCTGGGATAATGACAGGCCCCTGAAAGTAGCTTAGGTCGACTTGTAGCCCCAGCTGACCGGTGGGGAGCCAGTCTCTGACCTTGTGCGTCCTCAGCCTAGGCTACAAAGGATCACTGCTTTGTGACCCACATTGTGTTTTGAACCTTGTTATGGGGAAAATCACCAAACAGTCCTTGGAAATCCAGACGGTGAAATGAGTACAGGGCGTAGAAGGGTATGGTTTAGAGGAGAAACCTCTGTGCTCTGAGGCCCTTTGGTGCAGCATCAGCTTGATGAGCTTTGGTGAGTGGCACACTCACGGGCAGGCCCCCTTGCACCAGTGCTTTTAAAAATGCTTTTAAGGGGTGCCTGGGTGGCTCAGTCGGCTAAGCGTCCGACTTCGGCTCAGGTCACGATCTCGCGGTCCGTGAGTTCGAGCCCCACGTCGGGCTCTGTGCTGACAGCCTGGAGCCTGTTTCGGATTCTGTGTCTCCCTCTCTCTGACCCTCCCCCGCTCATGCTCTGTCTCTCTCTGTCTCAAAAATAAATAAACGTTAAAAAAAAAAAAATTTTTTTTTTTTAAATGCTTTTAAATTTAAAAAAAAAATTTTTTTTAAGTGGGGGTGGGGCGCCTGGGTGGCTCAGTGGGTTGAGTGTCCGACTTCAGCTCAGGTCAAGGTCTCGTGGTTCATGGGTTCAAGCCCTGCATCAGGCTGGATACTATCAGCACAGAGCCTGCTTTGGATCTTCTGTCCACTCCCCTCCCTCACTCTCTGCCACTCCCCTGCACACGCACTCACTCTGTTTCTCTCTCTCTCTCTCATAAATAAGTAAATAAATGCATACACACACACACACACACACACACACACACACACACACACACACATATATAACATATATGCTTTTGCAGGCCTCAGAGGGGGTCCTCCACAAATAGGAGATGTGGAACAGGTTGGGCAGTAATTGGTACAGCTGTCAGGGCCAGCCCCCAGGTCTCCTGGCTCTTTTCCACGGTTTTCTCTCATACATCTTTTTTCTTTTTTTCTTTCTTTCTTTTTTTTTTTTTTTTTTTTTTTTCATAAAACTTAAATCCAGGCTCTCTGCTTAAAACCTTTCAGGAATGCTCCCCATTAGATCTAGAGTAAAATTTGAATTTTCTATCATGGCCTACAGGATTCAGCATCATCTAGATGATTCTACCCATCCAGCCTCATTTTTGTACTTTTCCCCTGGATGTGTCTCTTTGTTCCTCAGCACGTCCAAAAGAAGCATCCTCCTCCTCTTCTTGGGTGATCTCTCCTTCAAGAAGCCCTCTTTACCAGCCTTACCTTCTACCAGCAGGTCCTTCCAAAGCTCTTTTTCCCTATCATAACAGCTTGCTTCTTTTTAAAACATTTGCCATGGTTTGTAATTGTAGTTATTCGTTTATCATTACTATTTTCCTGTCTTTCCCCCATGAAATCATAAGAGCCTGAGGGTCAGGGCCACATCTGTCTTGCATATCCTTGAATCCAACGGCCTGGCAAGGCCCTGTTCGTGGTCAGGGGTCCCCACAGCTCCCTAGACTGGTGCACAGTCAGCAGTGAAATCTCCACCTCTGTGTTTCAGAGGATCGACATTCCTTGTCATTTCACAAGGAAAGAGGCACACAGCTTTTCCTGCCCTGGACATTTTGCTACCCTGTGTTTATTCCCTATCATTACTGGTAAGTGGATCTTTGAAGATCCATTTCACACTAATAATAAACTTTCACTACTGAAACTTGAAAGAATGAGCTGCGTTTCCATTTGTTTCCATCATGATATAAATGTTCTAGGTTCTTTGCATCATTGTTGACATGAATCAGGTCTATTTTGCCTTTGTTGTAAGTGTCAGGACCTCCCATCCCTCATTAACATCAGCGTCTTGCTGTGGACTGTGCCTTCAATGCATCAAAATATTACAATGTTCAGGTTCCTCTCGTCATCTACTCTACATGAGCCTCTTGCTGCTCAGCCTGCTCTCATTCTTGGATACACAGGACAATCTCCTCTTTTCTTTTGTTGTTTTTGTTGGGGTGTGGATGCAGAGTTATCACATGACTTGCATGGATAGCCCTAAAGAAGGATCTGCATTTTGGTTCTTCCAGAACCTCCTGGAAAGAGAAGGCATGGTCATTAATGTTTAATTTCAAATAAGTTAGCACCGAATGAGCTAAATTTTTGAAAAGACAGATCAGGTGTCCTAATCTTTCAGATCATTACTGTCTCCCAAGTACCAAATTGATTTTTTTAAACCCTTCTTTGCAGATTACCCAGGGAAATACTCTGAAGAGGAGAGCAAGAGCTCAGCATCAGGCATTGCTGGAGACCTCGGGGATGACCTACAGGAGGCTCGGGCTCCCACCATTGCTCAACTGCTCCAGGAGAAGACCCTCTTTTCCTTCTCTGAGTGGCCAAAGGTACCTCACAGAGTGTGCGTTTTCTACCCAAAGCCTTCTCAGCTTGTAGAGTATTTCTGAATAATAAATTCAGAGAAATGTGTAATATCTTGAAAAGGTATTAGTAATGGTAACATTTGAACACTAAAGACATACACACTCGACTGATTAGACGATAATATAAAAATGTCTTCGTATTTACAGCACTATGGCTTTAATTTTCATTGTCCGGACCATAGAACTTATTTTAAGACTTGTAAAGTGAGTACATCTGAGTGTGCTCTTTTCTAATCAACTCCTTCTGCTCAGAAAACTTGACACGTGATCTCAAGGGACTTAGTGAATTTGAGTAGCTTGGTGATTACTCCTCATAGCTTTTGGTCTTTTTTATAGGATCGCGTGATAATCAACCGCCTGGATAATATCTGCCACGTGGTGTTAAAGGGGAAGTGGCCTTCCAGCCAGCAGTACGAGCCCCCGGGCACACTGCCCACCCCTGTGTTAACCAGCAGTGCTGGTTCTCGAAGCAGCGTCTCGGAGCCAGAAACATCAGAACACAGCTTCAGCAGTGGTGCAGCATTGGTGGCCCAGATCCAGAAGGTGAGGCCATAGCGTGGGGCTGACTGTGCAGCAGAGAACAGGGACACATGGCTCTTCTCAGTTAAGTCATTCATTCAGCAAACACTGACTGAATGGATAGGACTTTTATTCTTTTTTTGTGCGGTCATTAGTTTAATTGAAGAATTTAGATTTTATCCTGTAGGCAGCAGGGAGCTACTGAAAGTCTTAGGGCAGGGAAATGCATGACGAGAGCAGGGTTTACAGCTCAGCTGGAGGGGTGTGCGGGGCTCTTGGGACGTGAGCGTCAGGAAAGAAGAGTGCCAGCAGCTGGGAGGCCAAGGGTGGGTCTGATGAAGAGTTGAGGTTCTAGACCAGATTAGTGGCAGAGTGTATCTAAACAGGGTGGGGCGGGGGTGGGGGGGAGTTGGAAAGCATGATTTGATAACTAATAAATGGATAAGGAAAGGGAGGCATGAATGGATCAGATCGGTGTGTTCGGTACTTGGAAGGCTACGAGAACAATGGCAGCTGATAGAAACTAGGGAAATCAGAATGGGTTTTATAAACTCAGGCTTATAAGTAAGGTTTAATTTGAGGTACGTTGTTAGCACGCTGGCTCTCAACCTTCAAGTGCACAGTGGAACCTGCTGGGGACCTTGAAAAGCTGCTGGTTCTGATTTAATTGGTCCAGGGTGTAGACTGAGTATTGGAATTTTTTTTTTTTTTTTAATTTCCCAGTAGATTCTGATGCACAGCTGAGGCTGAGCTTCCCTGAGATCTAGTTCATGGACTAGCAGCTTTAGTAGCACCTGGACACCTGTTAGACATGCACAATCTCAGACCCACTAAAGTAGAATCGACATTTTAACAAGCTGTCCAGGTGATTTGGTGCTAAGGGTTGAGAAACCTTGAGTGGAAAGAACTTCTATGAAGTTGATTAGGAATTTACTAGGCTCAAGGAAATCGGGCTGGGAGAAAGAGCTACCATGTGGCCACAGAAGTGGCATTCACCCCTCTCTTGCCCCCTGTGTATGTTCACAGGAGAGCTTCCTGGCTCCAGTATTCACAAAGGATGACCAAAAGCACAGACGGCCCTATGAGTTTGAGGTGGAGAGGGATGCAAAGGCGCGGGGTCTGGACCAGTTCTCCGCCACCCACGGGCACCCCCCCATCGTCCTCAATGGCTGGCACGGGGAGTCCGCAATAGACCTCTCCTGCACTTCAGAGGGGTCCCCAGGAGCCGCGTCTCCTTTCCCACTGAGCGCCAGCACCCCTAAGATCGGGGCTATCGGTTCACTTCAAGGAGCCCTCGGCATGGACTTGTCTGGGATTCTGCAAGCTGGCCTGATCCATCCAGTGACAGGACAGATCGTCAACGGAAACCTCAGAAGAGATGACGCTGCCACGAGGAGGAGGAGAGGGAGACGGAAACATGTTGAAGGAGGGATGGACCTCATCTTTTTGAAGGAGCAGACACTTCAGGCAGGAATCTTGGTGGGTATATGAGGCCAGTAAGTAAAAAACACTGACTTTTTTTTTTAAGTTTTTATTTATTTATTGAGGGAAAGAGAGAGGTAGAGTAGGGGAGGGGCAGAGAGAGCAGGAGAGAGAGAATCCCAAACAGGCTCCGCATTGTCAGCACAGAGCCCAGTGTGGGGCTCAAACCCATGAACTGTGAGATCATGACCTGAGGCAAAGTCAGATACTTAACCAGCTGAGCCACCCAGGCGCCCCAACACTGACCTTTCTACACTGAGCAACAAACCCTTCCCCAGACACCCAGTTTTTTAATTTGTGGATTTTTTATCCCTATTTCAGTTGTCCCACTTGGGGTCTCTTGTTGTAAGTTGCCCTCAGTCTTTTCTAGAAACACGTTTAATCCATTATGGACCCTTCACCTGCATGCAGCCTGGAGATAGGAGCCAGGGGTCTTGGCATTTCCGGTACAAACAGCCCATATCCCCCAGTGTTTTGGAAGAGCCACTGGTGATGGAGTTAAAGCAAATGGCAGGGTTGAGTTTGTGGCAGTGGCACGCAGATTGGCAGGCCAGGAGCTTTCCAGCTTTCCAGGAGCTGCTGGGGGTCAGGAGAAGGCACAGGGGTCAGGATCCTGAACGTTGATCCTGGCTCTGCTGCTTGACATAGTGGGTGACATGGGATGCACCTCTGAGCCTCACTGTAGTGGGCCCACAGCATCTCCCACAGAGGGCTGCCATGAGGAGGGTTCACCAGAGTCACGCCAGGACCCCCTAAACCCAGAGGAGATTATTGTAAACAACAGACAAGGTTAGAAGCCGTGTGCCTGGCCAGGAGAGATCCCCATAGACTTTTCTTAATGTGTCAGAGACAACTGACTTCTCTTTGTGTCTTGGTTTTTCCTACTTACTGAATTTCAAGCTCCAAAACAGGAATCACATTTCATGTTTTATTATAAAAGGAATAATAGTAACCGGTATTAATGAGTGCTTACCGTGTGCCGGGCACTATGTTCAGGGTTTTGTGTGATTGTCCTATTTGATCTTCACAACTCTGTGAAAGTGGTGTTGTTACTCCCATTTTATGGATGAGGAAACTGAGGCTTACAAGCATTAAATAATTTTCCCAAGATTATCCAGTAAAGTGGCAGATCAGGGAACCAAACCAAAGACTTTGTTCACTGGGGCCTGAGGGCCTTATTTTTAAGCTCTGCTATTTGGTATATTTTAAAGTTTTGTCTTCCTCTTAGACTTTCTGTATAATGTGGGAGGCTGAAGTGGCAGGTTCTTTCCCTGCCCAGTCCTGCAAGCTTTTAAGACCGTTGTCTCATTTTTTAGAGGTGCAAGGCCCTAGTTTCTTTGTAGTGATCATAGATTGGCAGTGGAATGACTATGAAAACATTTAGCAGTGGAATGACTAGGAAAACAAATACTCTTGGCCTCAGAGTATTTTTAAAAATGTATTATGCAAACATATATCTGGCACCATATTGTACTTCGTGGACCCGATTATAGGCATTGGGAATACAGAGATGAGTAACAGCTCTTCAACCTGTAGAAGGAAGAAGAGGTAAGTAAATTGCAGTGTGGCATTTCCGGTTATGTGGAAAGCCTGTGAAGGGCGCCGTGGGGGAGCAGGAAGTAGAGTGGCCTGTGCTCTCTGGGATGGTCATTGATGGTGGCAAAGGAGGTAACACTGAACCTGAGCAGACAGGATGGAATTAAAGGTTACCAAGCAGACAAGACAGGGAGAGGAGCATTGGGTGGAGGGAACGCCAGCCCCTGCCGGAGCACGCGTGTGGGTCAGTGGCGTGGAAGATTCTTACTCAAGCACTCCAGCACAGTAACATTCGGGGGGAAATGGATGGAAAGGTGCAAAGAACACCTTACGTGTTTTCCTTTCAGAAACTGGTTTTCATTCTGTCATGGTTAACTGCACGTACTTGTTTCTCATTCGTCCAGGAAGTCCATGAAGACCCAGGGCAGGCGCCCTCAAGCGCCTCACATCCGGAAGGGCCAGTGTCTGCCGCTTCAGCCCCTGAGCCAGCCCCAGCAGCTGGCAGCCAGGCTGAGAAAGCCATTCCCAGCAAGAGTCTCCTTGACTGGCTGAGGCAGCAGGCCGACTACTCCTTAGAGGTTCCTGGCTTTGGAGCAGTAAGTGTTGTTGGTTCTGCCCGACCTGCCATTTCCTTCCCCGCTGATGGGGTGCTGTGTTTGACGAGGAGCATGCTCGGGGAGCTTAGGAAGTTTGGGAGAGATCTGTGTTAACTGAGAACATCATTTTAAAGTTTTGTTTTTTGGGATTTTTTTTAAGTTTAAATTGTCACTGAGTATCTAGTAACAAATCACAGCCCCTGTAAGAATGCTGTACCAAGTCGTTGCACAAAACCTTATGAGGACAGAATTTGCCTAAACTCAGTGCCCCTGTCTCCCAGAACGACCACACCAGACCCTAAGTGCACAGAGAAATCTTTATGTTGCATAAACAGTGCCGCTTCATGAACATGTCCCTATGTATTCTTTCCACTTGAAAATATGACCACTTTGTAGGGAGGAGTGTCTGCTCTTAGCTCGAGTTACTGCTTTGGTACTCGTCCTTCAAGTCCTTCTACTGCCTTTGCCCCAGATCTTTCAGATTAGAAATCTGTATGACCACTGAGGTCTCTTCTTGGTTTTCCTTTTCTCATTTGTTTGTCTACCCCACCACCGTCTTTGTCCTGGGTACGTCTAACTGATAAGATGTGGAGGTAGAGAGCTCACAAGAAAAGGAGGAGAGTGCATTCACAGATGCATACCCTCCAGAGACAGAGCCCACCAGGTAGGTAGTGGTGGAGAGAGAATTGGGGGAAATGATGAGGAGGTGACAGCTAGAGATTAAACAGTACTCTGGGAGACTAGTGAGTCAGCTCAGGTCTGACAAGGAAGCCCACACATCCTGCTCTCCAGCTGTAGGAACACTGTTGCCTCAAAGAAAGCCTCGCTGAGGGCCTGGTAGCTGTGTCTTTCAACCTAACCTGACTAGGTCCTGTACAGAGGGCCATTAATGAGACAAGAGCAAAACCACCCGAAAAGCCCCACCCTCCTCAGAAGAATCTGTGACAGAATGTTTTGTAATGTTGATTTCCATTTGCCTCCTAGAATTTTTCAGACAAACCAAAGCAGAGGAGGCCACGCTGTAAGGAACCTGGAAAATTAGACGTCAACTCCCTGAGTGGGGAAGAGAGGGTTCCCGCTGTCCCCAAGGAGCCAGGACTAAGGGTAAGGAAGAGGGACGTGTCCCAGTGGAGCCAAGCCTGTGGACTTGGGGAAAGCTCCAGGTGGGAAGTAGGGAGCCAGGCAGCATCTCCCGAGAGGACAAGAGGCCAGCACGGGAGGAAGTTGATAAGTAGAGATAAGTGGTACTGGGGCCTCTTGAGCAGCAGTAGGACTTCCCGTCGTCCTTTGTTTTCACCCTTTACCTCCAAAACTTTTGGTTTAAATTTGTACTTTAACTGTTTCCAAAACTTGATAATCCCCCCTTCCCCATTACAGTGTAGAGAGTTCAGGGAGACCTTAACCCCTGTCAGGAGTCTGTTTCTAGTGTTAACAAATGTCATTATTGGAAATTTCCACTTAAGACATTTCCTCCTAGTCCATCCTCACTGGTGATGAAAAACAGCTGACTCCAAGCCCTGTCTTATTCCTCGTATAGAATCATGAGCCTGGAAGAGACTTCAAAGCCATCTGTGAAATACTTGTAGCCTAATGCATCTGAGTTAACTATAGCTCAGAGTAGAGTTGTAATAGCAAAGATAGAACCTCTAGGGGGCAGTAATAACACTGCAACCTGAAAATATGTCAAGCTTAGGCAAATCATACATAAATGCACTTCTTACCTCCTAAAAGTGCATCCTCCCCAAACAGGGAGCCTCTCAAGAGCCTCCTGGGCATCCACCCCTCTCGGGTTGTCCCCCCAAAAGCATGGACTTTCCTAAATGCCTTCTCCTCCAGGCTCTGCCAGCTGGGGTTTTCCTTGGGTACGAATTCCCTGCTTAGTGAGATTGCCTGGATGTGATTTTCTTCTTTCAGCTCCAGAAGACCACCCACCCTAGTCATTTCCTCCTCTTGCAGAAGGAAGTTGTTACTTAGTGTTTTAAAGGAGGCTGTGACCGATGTCACCTGGTGGGTTGGTCTAGCAGCTCTTCACACATACCTGCTCCTCCCTCATCCCCATCCCCCACAGCAGCCACTCCAGGAGTGGGACTGGGGCCCCGTCCCAAGGTCGGAAGCTTGTCAGAAAGCTTATCACACTGGAAAAGCTGCCCTTTTGCCCCTCTCTTGCTTTACTGTCAGAGAGTGTCGCTCCCACCCCTTTTCTTAGACCTCCTTGTGCTGTGCAAGCTGACACAACTGTAGTTCTCAGCCCAGCCGTCTTTCTCCAGCCCTCATGCCGTCTCCCCACGTTCTCCTTGTGTCTCCACACAGGGCGTCACATGGAAGGCATCCAGGAGAGACTGTGGTCCTTGCTTTGTTGTAGCCTCTGAGCTCTTGGTTTTAGAGACGTGTCAGAGAAACCACGTGCTTTCCTCCTTGGCCCTCTTATTTCTTTCTGTGTCTAACAATTTCCCTCATGTTCTCTGGAAATTAATGCTCATCACTCTCCTACAGATGCTGACCCCTTGCCAGAAAACCCATTTCTAAGCCCTTCTTGCAAGCCAGCCTCTTACCAGAGATGCACTTTTCCTCCCTTGTTAAATAAACACAGTCCCTGCCTCGGAGGCCCTTTTCTTGCAGTAAGGCCAGGGGAGGAAGCACTTGTCTGCCCGGTCCTCAGGGCTGCCCAGCCACGCCACTGGGGAAGAGCCAGCAAGGCCCAGACAGCAACACGCTGCTTGACCCCAGGAGGGCCAGTTTCCCCTCAACGCTGTCTCCCACAGCTCCTGCTGGGACAGGAGCCCTCCGGTGTCTTCCCATGGAGACCTCACTCCCCACCCATCCTACCCCTGCTTCTGGAAAACAGATTCAAATCAAGAAACCTCTTCCTTCCTTCAGCCCTTCTGCTGTGTGTGCTGTGGCTCGGCCGGGCGAGCTCCACCAGCCACGGTAAGGCTGTGGGATTCAGCTTTCAGGATGCCCAGTACATAGTGGGTGCTCGTGAGACGTGTGTGTGTGTGTGTGTGTGTGTGTGTGTGTGTGTGCATGCACATACATACGTAAGTTATATTTGTCTAGATGCGTGTATAGATTTTTTGTTTCTTGTTGAGCCATTTGACAGTAACTTGTAGACATGAGCCCTCACCCCTACATGCTTCAGCCTGTGTCTCCTAAGAATATTTTCCTACCTACTAACATTATCACACATGTGAATATTAATATCTAATATCTAGTGTACATTCAGATTTCCCGAATTGCCCCAAAAACGTCTTCTAGGGCTATTTTTTGTTTCATTGTTTTGTGTGTAGGAATTTTAACTTTGCTTCCACACACACCTCCTTTGGTTTGTTAGGTCTCTCTTCAGTCATGAATATTTGTGGGCTAACCCTCCTAACCTTCCTGGGAGGAGCAAGGAAGTTCTGGTCACCACCTTCTCCTCCTCCTCTACCAGGAGTTAAGTTTGAGAGCTAGAATCCACAGGCTTTGGAATATGTGCTTCTGTGTATTGGTGAAGATGCCCTTCTAGGCTTGGAAGAGCAGATTTACCTCTAGTGTTGCTTAACGTCTGACTCTTCTGCTCCCTGCTCTCCTTGCCCTCTCCCCAGGCTTCCCTGGAGGAGGAAGCAGATTTGCTCTCAGGGTATAATTACTAGGAGGGAAAGCTGCCAAAGCCCAACTTGGCCGCTGTGTGTGGTCGCCTAGCTGCTGGGAGGGGCACCTGACTAGGGTGGGCAGCAGCTCGGCGGCTGGAGGGACCATCCCTCCCACAGGAAGTGGTGAGAGCTGACTTCCTCTGCGAGCACCCCTCTTGCATGGCAGTAGATGAAGAGCCGTTGTCTTCACCCCTGGGACCTTTCTGCTGCTGCTCATCCAGCCTGAAGGGGAGAAGGCAGTATGCCTCCTTGGCAGGTTCCCAGTTCTGAAAGGGCTCAGCACTTTCTCTATGTCAGAGGCTCACAACAAGAGCAGGGGAGGAACATTTCTGGACATCCTGATGCCGGAGGGGCATGCCAAAGATCCTGCGGGATATAGGGCTTGACGAGGTGTCTAGCCCTAGATGCCCCAGATGCCCAGATGTTAAAGAACATCTGGTTTATAGCAAATTGTTGGAAAAGAAGATGGAGGCATTGTTTATCAAGCTCTGGGTTTACTTCCTAACATAAAGGCTTCTCAGATCAAACACACCCTCTACTGGAGAGTTAGGAGGGAACTTTGTGGGTATAAAGGAAAAAGACACACCCCAACACCTTTCCCTGGCTCGCGGCTGTGGCTGGGCTGCAGGGAAGAGGTCCTGGAAAAGCCCTGTGGTCCTGTTGCAGCTCCCCTGGCTGGGGCCCTTGGCTGACTGGTGTGCGTTACAAGTTCTGCTTTTAGCCTGGCCCCGGTCCCTCAAGTGCTACTCTCTCTGTTCAGAAATAGGAACCAGGCGGGGATTGCTCCCCAAGTGATCATCCCCAGAGCCAGGGTGAGTGGCTGCCCAGCACCCTGGACACACCGGCCCAGCGAAGAGCAGGCACTGGTCACGGGTGGGAGTAAGAGCCAGTGTGGTGAGGTGCATGCGACAGCCAGGCTGGGAAGGGTCTGCTGTGCCCCTGGGGCAGATCCCTGCTTCTCCCACTTTGTGAGAAAGAAGTGGGGCGCTAAGCATGACAGTATCACTGTTCCCTCAGTTCTGCTAGTTTAAACCGAGGCTTCTGGAGAAGAGTTTTCTTGTAGTCAACCATCATAAAGCTTTTTGCCCGTGATCGGGTTTTTCTTGAATATTCTCTGGGAAATTGAGGGAGAGATGTAGGACTTCAAAAATAACCTTATTCCTGGGGACTTGGGAACATTCAAATACACATCTTTCACATGTACGAATCTGTAAATCCTTTGTGAAATGGCTGTGACAATTGTCCTGACCCCTCAGGGCTGGTGGGATGACTAATGCACATGGAACCCTTAACGTCTGCCTGACGCAGGGCAGGTGCACATTTAGTGCACTGTCAGTACTCCTGCTGCTCTTCCAGTCCCCACTGCCCCTCTGGGATGGCCACGGTCCTGTCCACACTGCCACTACCAAGGTCCCCATGCCTCCGTTCCCAGCCGCTTCTCGTTTGGCAGCCCACCACACGGGTGTGTTCACCGAGGACCCGTGTTACCAACTAACCCCATCTCTACAGCTACCCCTTTAAGCAGAGATCTGTTGGAGTTTCTAAGGATTTGCTTCTTTAACAGTTAGGCAGAAGAGAGGCAGGGAACTGAATGGAGATGCCAGAACTCCTGGATTAAAGTTTGAAGTAGAGGTCCTTAGGAGGGTTGTGAAGAGACATCTTTCTTTTTTCTTCAAAAATTGTTCTCAAAAATTTTGAGAGAGAGAGCACGCACCCATGTGCAAGCAGGAGAGGGGCAGAGAAGGGGGAGACAGAGGATCCAAAGCAGGCTCTGTGCTGATAGCAGTGAGCCTGATGTGGGGCTCGAACTTGCAAACTGTGAGATCATGACCTGAGCTGAAGCCGGACACTCAACCGACTGAGCCACCCAGGCGCCCCAAGGTTGTGAAGAGTCATCTTAACTATTCTCAGACCTGGCTGTCAGTCTCAGCCCTTAGGTATCTGTGGACTCCTGACTTCCTTTCCTATTTTCTTTAGCAGTCCTGGCCCTAATGAAAGTATTTTTCAGGCCCTTCTGGTGTCTCTTGGTGCGACCTGTCCCTGCCTTCTCACTCCAAGTATGCTCCAGTAAGGACTGCAGCCGGGGCCCTGCATCTGGGCCTCAGAGTAGACTGGTGGAGTATCAACTGTGTCTTATCAGGTCCCCACTCCCCACTGCAGACTTGCAGGAAGGGAAGGCGTGCATACAAACAGCTGAGCATCCTGAGAAGGCAGCAGAGTCAGCCGTAGAGAAGCGTGGGCTCCTCCAGCATCGGCGCACGGGGGGGCCTCACTGTTGGGCCCTCCCACGTCATGCTGCTGTGCTGGGGCCTGTTCCGGCTTCCACATTCCAGCCCTGATGGTGACCTGCGTCCCCAGTGCAAACCCACTGTGATGGATCCCTAATGGCCACTCAACATCTTTAGCCTCATCGTTGCTGTGATCAAAGAGAAGGTGGCAGAATCACACCAGCTTTGTAACAGGACCCACGAGGAGAAGCCCAGGCAGTTAAGGCTGCTTTCCTTCAATGGCTCAGAAAGGAGAGAGGACTTCCAGGGACCACAGGGAAGGGCTTTTTCTCCATGCTCTTCTCCACAAAGATTGAGACTGCTCAACGGCAGTTGTCCCAACTTGCCTTTGAGCCCGTGGACACGCACCGCCTCCATGAGCTCAATGACAGCAGGGAGGAGCGGGAGGCAGTAGAAAGAGGGAAAGGTGTGGTTTCCCGGGTGACTCAGGGGTTCCATGCAGAGGGTCCTGAGAGAAATCTCTCCCTTTCTCTTGCTATGGGGATTATTTGTGCTGCTTTGGGAACAAATTCAGAGTTAGGTATGCTGTAATTGCACCGGTTTGTTTAATTCTCTCTCTGCAACCAGACGGGAAGCTCTGGCAGAGTGGGCTCTCCGGCAGGCTCTGGTACATCCTCGTCGCCCCCCAGAGCCCCTGAATCACGGTCACGAAGGAAGGAGTGCATAAGGCTGCAGCAAGCCCGCTGCCAGCCTGGTGCTTTGTCCGCCGTGTGGCCTACCACTCACTGATGCCGTTGGAGCAGCAGGTTCCCTGATTCCCCATAGTAAATCGTCCGCATGGCGGTAGCAGAGCATGCGTGGTGCTGGGTGACCCACGTGCCAGCAGAGCTGGATGGCGGGCCGCGTGGTGCTTAGCCCCGGGGTTCTCCACCAGCTGGGAAAACCAGAGCACGGCCCTCTGATGAGAGGGAAATTAGACTGCCTCCCTTGAGGGAAACCAGAACATCAGTCACTATGATGTGTTTCCCCAGCCACATTAAGAATGCCCTCGTCTCCTCAGCAAACATGTAGACACCCTGTTTGGTGACAGAGTTGTCCTGCAGGAACTTGTGACCCACAGGGAGTGAGGTATGTGCGGTCACTGGCACCCCTCCAGTAAGCACTTGTTCCTGTGGGTCGGGTAATGTGCTGCACACTTTGCCTCCAGTAAGGCCAGAGAGATGTCATGGTCCTTTCTCACTCGCACTCTGCGAGTCTAGCTGAGGTGGCCCGAGTCCCACATCTAGTTACAGAGCTGGGACCAAAATTCAGGTCCATCTCCTGCAAAACTCTGTCTCCCCTACTCTGCTTTGTTGCTTCTGTGTCACAAGGAAGATGAACGCTCGCTTTGGTCAAGGCCTTGCAGCTGTAAGTCTCGCCTAAGACCTGCGTGTCCTTAGCTGGGCTCCAGTTCCCAGCTCTCTGACGAGCTCCTCCAGGGAGTGGATGCCGCTGTCGTGTGCTGGTGGTGGCTTGCTCTCGGCCTCCCAAGCCAACGACCTCAGGCGCACCTAGGCTAGAGAGCTGTCGAGGCAGGTAGGCAGGGGGCTCCCACTCGGGTCCTTGGCGGAACAGGGGCAGTCTGGCCCAGTGCAGAACCCTGGTCTTCATCCCCAGCCCATCACCTGCCCTCCAGTAACCTTCGGCATCTCGTGTTTCTTTGTCCTTTTGCAGGGATTTCTCCCAGAAAACAAGTTCAATCACACCCTGGCCGAGCCTGTTCTTCGAGATGCGGGCCCCCGAAGGAGGGGGAGGCGGCCTCGGAGCGAGCTCCTGAAGACCCCTGCCATCGTGGCGGACTCTCCCTCGGGGATGGGGCCACTGTTCATGAACGGACTGATCGCTGGGATGGACCTGGTAGGACTCCAGAACATGAGAAATCTGCCAGGCATCCCCCTCACGGGCCTGGTGGGGTTCCCGGCCGGCTTCGCCACGATGCCCACGGGCGAAGAGGTCAAAAGCACCTTGAGCATGCTGCCCATGATGCTGCCGGGAATGGCCGCAGTGCCCCAGATGTTCGGTGTCGGGGGACTCCTCAATGCACCCATGGCCACTGCCTGCACCAACACCGCTGCAGCGCCTCTGTCAAGCACAACAAAAAGTGGCACAGCAGCGACCGAAAAGACTGTAGAAGACAAGCCGAGTAGCCATGATGTAAAAACGGACACATTAGCTGAAGACAAGCCTGGTCCTGGTCCGTTTTCTGATCAGTCCGAACCTGCAATAACTACCAGTAGTCCTGTGGCTTTTAACCCCTTTCTCATCCCAGGAGTGTCTCCTGGACTCATTTACCCATCCATGTTTCTGTCCCCGGGCATGGGCATGGCTCTGCCAGCAATGCAGCAGGCCAGACACTCTGAAGCAGTAGGTCTGGAGAGCCAGAAGCGGAAGAAGAAGAAAACAAAAGGGGACAGCCTGAACCCCAACCCAGAGCCTGCTCCCGGGTCCGAAAAGGAGCCAGGCGGCGATCAGAACTGCCCCGAACCCAGGGCCCCCGTCCCTCCAGAGAGAGGACATGTGGCACAGGCCAGGGAAGGGGGCCTCAAAGACTCCAACAGTGACACCAATTAGAACTGTTTCATTTAAGAAATGATTGTGACTTGTAAGTTTCTTATCCCATAAAGGTTTGTTACTTCCCTCACTCCACCTTCATAAGAACCTGTGTTTCCATAAGTAATATTACCTACCTAATTTTCTGAGAACTGTGGTCACAGATGTTAATAGTTGCAGGGTCTTGCCACTTCATTAGCTGAGTGTCGTCGATCTAGTGTAGGAGGCACAGAATTCTCATTCTGTTACCCAGTTGTTCATTCCAGCAACCGTAGCTAATACAGTATGTGGTGACACACCCTTCCCCCTTCTCTTCCAAGTTCCCACTCACCTGAGGAGGGACAGTGGCAAAAGAAAGCTGTCTAGGGATTTACCACCAAAGGGCCAAAGAACAGAGACAGAGAGGAGCTCTTTTTTCCGTGAGCTGTGTTGAATGGGAAGAATCTAATGGGGAAACCAAAAAGCACAGAAGAAGGAAGTGCTCGTGCGTATTTTTTAGTTAAGATATTTCCCTATTTTATCATGAGGACTAAATGAGTAGTGTAGACAGAAGTATATAACTAATGGTTGAAAATGCATATACTCATTTCTTTAGAAAGCAAAAACCTTACTGGTAGTAACAGGACATCCCCCTTAATGGTTTTTCAGACACCTGCAGCAAGAAGGAATACTGACGAGGCATTATTTTATACATATGTATGCCGTCTCCCCCACGTAAAGATCGTTCTCAGTATGGAAAAGCTTTACACACCGGGGTTGTTGCCGGCAATGGGGGTGGGTGAGGGGCTCGTCCTCTGTGGGGCTGCACACTGCTCACCTCACTCTCAAGGATCGCTCCGGCCACCACCAGGCCCTCACAAGTTTTTACTTTGTGCTCCCCTTCACCAAGAGTAGGGCTCTTTCTGGAGCCTTCGAGGATATAGTCACTCAACACTTTTACACTTTGCTAGGTCCCTTCGTCAAATTATTTGAGGTTGTCCGAACTGGTGTGTGCCACCTTTATAAAACGACTGTGAAAATTTGTTTCTTCTCTCCCATTTTTTTTTTTTTTTTCTCTATTCGGTTTCCATTACACAGTTGGACCCAGATTCCAGATCAGGTTAGTCGAGACTGTTGCAAATTAACATCATTTTCCCTTCTCACTCGGGAAGCACCTGCCTGAGTGGCGCTTAACCCTGCCTGCGTTCCCCTCCCACTTGTGTCCCGCACTCCAGAGGGCCGGTCGTGCTCTGAGACTGGAAATAAGCTCGTGGTTCAGGACTTGGGGGGCACAGGGCCCGTGCGGGGGCCGTCAGAGACGTTGGAAGTGCTATTGGTACCAGTTTCACTTGGTGTTGCCACAATTTACTGTATTTTTTACTTTTCCTGTTACAGTTTTGCTAATTTATCAGAAGGTCCAAAAGTTTGACATAACTATTTCAGTTTGCATTATTTATTTATGATGCTTTTGTCATTGTCTTTTATACATTTGGGATTATAAATTATGTAAATGTTAAAATGAGCATCTCAAAGAAGTCTGTTAAATTGTGACCGAAGAAAAAAATAAGATGTATCTTCGAACGGTGGAGTTATGAATCAGAGATAAAAATCAGAAATTCTGTAACCGATCGCATAAGAAGAAAGAATCCGTTGATTGAACAAATCCTATTTAATGACATCTTTGTAGCATAGATGGTCGATAATGCTGACAACAGATTTCTTAGAAATGCTGCTCTCTATTTAACTAACATTTTGTTCAGTTTTGCCTCCAGTGGAAGCAGAAAGGGTTTTTTCAGCTGTTAAATCCTAAAAATCAATATAATTTATTTATGTAAAAAAAAAATCACTCAATCGATATATTTTTGAACCTTTTAAGTACTAATTTTCTTTTTATCAAGTAGAAAAAAAATGTATTTGCCCTAAATCCTTAAAATACAAATGCTATAAAAATTCATGTATCTTGAAAGCCTTACTGCAAATGAGTATTATAGACATCCAGCAGAGCCTGGGTTTCCTTTGTTGTCCTCGTTGTTGTTTTGTATGGAAAAGCTGCTTTCCCTAGGTTCCACTTAGAACCTCCAGTAGGTCACAGGGTTCAATATGGATTTGATTTAAAAACCCACCAGCATGCTAAACCCCTTGTTATATCTTACCGAACCTGTATGTTTAACTCTCTGGGTGTTTAGGCTTATATTTGACTGCTATTGTGTCCCTGTTTGCAAAATGAAAATGACACTCTGTGGATTATTTGCTCTGTAAGGCATAAGTGCTTCTTATGATTATTTTGACGTTTCCAAGAGCAAAAGCCAAATTTAAACTCTCTTCAGCAAACTTGAGCCTTTTCATCTAAGTTCCATGTCACTCACAGCCATAACTTTCCTTGGTCATTCTTCACCCCGTGTCTTACATAATAAATTGTCTGTGGTCTTGATCCTGGATTTAAAAAAAAAAAAAAAAAAAAAAAAAAAAACAATTTTAAAAGTCAAATTCAGTGGCACTTGGATGTCTCTTGCTGCCTGGGCCTTGTATAAATACATCATCTGCACACAGCAGTCCACGGTCTTTCCGAGTGCCCACTTTGTTCTGGGCACGCTACTGGGGGCTTGTTAAATATACATTCACGGGGGTTGATTTGCCTTATCTCTTGACCCACCGGCACACCTGGTTAAAACACGTGCTGTAGAAGGGAGAGCAGTAGAGTCCCTGCTTCCCGGACCTGGGGCCCGAACGCTCCAGCCGCTCCACGCTCCAGGCTCCAGCCGACGCCTCAACTGCACCGCTTTCTAGAAGCCCCGCCTCAAATCACATACCTGGGACCTCGGGGTGGGGGTGGGGGGGGGGCGGTGGAACCACTGTGGGATCGGAACAGGCCCCAAAACACAGGAGTGCCTCAGAATTCTTAAGGCTTGTTAAGAATTTGGTGGCCCTTAGCTTTCTTCTCAAGCCCCAGAAGGACTGTGTCCGAAGTTGTGGAGGAGACTAGCAGGAAAGTGCTGAAGCCCTGGCCACACAGCCAGACACCCACCAGTTTCACCCTCGCTGGGTCACCACTAGGGGCCGACGGATGGCGGCTGAAGAGCCTGGAGAATGGGTGAGGCATTGTTACTCTAAGACCCCAGAGTCCTCTGCTGTGGTTTTCCAAGTCAGGGTGTATTCCAGTCTTTGCAGCCCTCCAGTCCAGACGTGGGGAGCCCTCCTTCTGGGAAGAGGAATAATTTATGCAGAATAAGTAATAAATAGTCTTGGTTTCACTCTTAACCCCCGAGGCTGCCCCAGTAGAGTCTGCTTCTGTGAGGGCAGAGGAGTGCAATTAGTTTAGTACGTTGGGCTAGTGTTGCAGTGTTTTGTGTGTGTTTGCCATAAGTGACCTCATTTGTCTTCAGAGCGTCTTGGTTACTGGGTAGAGGGCGCTGGCATCCAGTGTGCCTAATGAAAGCCACTGGAAGACAGCAAAGCTGTGTCATCAATCACAGCAGAGCTGGGGCTAACCTCTCCGTCCCTCCAGCCTGCGGTTGGAACAGGCCAGCCTTTGTGATGCCAGCCTGGGACCCCCTCCGCCTCAGAGACCAGATCTGACTGAGTGACTCTCGGGAAAAATTGGCACCGAGGAAAACGGAACAGTTGTGGCCACACCCTCTGGAAAACTTTATGCTTGATTCATTTATAGTGAATTCCTTAAAATGGTTTCTTGCAAGAATTGCTGTTCATTTGCCTGGTCTGGAAACCACAGAAGGATGGTCTCTTAGGTCAGTAGTGGGGTTCACCCAGGCAAGTGACCAGCACCTTGGGTTCCAGACCGTGGCTTCTCAAAACCCAGTCTCTGAGGTACAGAAGCATGAGGGCAGGTGCTCAGGACCTTGGTGCATGCTGCCTGGGTGGCCAGCTCTGGGGCCACCCTCATGATCCAGACTCGAGGGGGTATGTGGGGTGAGCCGAGTACAGCTCCTGCGAGGAAGGTGTTCGTGGGATCAGTTTGGATGTGCCTGAAGCTAACGCTGCCGAGACAGTCCTGTTGTCGGATTTCTGGCTCTGCCCTTGCCCGAGGCCCAAGGACAAAGGAATGAACTAGGATGGAGAGAGGGGGGCAGAGGGAAGAGAGATGGGGCTTCTGGGGTCAGGGGGAGGGGCACATCCCTACCTTCTCCAAGCCTCCGTTTCCTCATCTGTAGAACAGGGCTAATTGTACCTCGCAACCTAAAGGATTGATCAAAATGACCAGTGTCGGGTGCTGAAAAGTATGCTTGCATATGAGTCATGTATCTTTACCGCTTTTGAGTAGCCGGTGAGGGGAGGAGCACCAGTCTCCTGTCCCCTGGAAGGAGGGTAATCAAATCAGGGATGAGGAAGGTCTTGCTCTAAGTCCCAAGATCCTCCTGGATCTCTGGGGCCTCCTTCAGTATAGACTTGCCAGATGGAGGGGAGAAAATGACACCCAGTTAGTTTTAATTTCAGATAAACTAATTCTCTTGGTATAAGTATATTCCAAGCAGTATTTGGTACATAATTATACAAAAAAACTTTTATATGGCATTCAACTTTAACTAGGCATCCTGTATCTTCTCTGATAACCTCACTCAATGTAACAGTGCACATTTATTTAGCAGGCACCTCCTCTAGTTAGAGCTTGTTCTAAGTGCTTTATGGCCATCCCCTCCATCCCCTCAGTCACTCAAAAGTCCCCATTTTACAGATGAGAGAACTGAGGCCCAGAGAGGTGAAATAACTTGTCCAGGCACCCAACCTGTAAACGACAAGAGCTGGGATTTGGGGACCCAGAAAGACAGATTGCAGAGCCATTAGCCAACCAGGGGATAAGCATGGGCATCTAGTCTGGGCATGAAGCAAACTGCCTTCTGGTGCAGCTTTGGGAAATAGGGTGATAGGAATGGCGAGCAGGGGAAGGGGCTGGGGGGCCAGCTGCCATGAGCGGGGTAACTGGTGGGGGGGTGGGGAGGTGTTTCCTTCCCATCCTGCTGTGCTAGCCTAGGGTCATTCTTGGAGTCTCATTCTCGGTGCTCAGACACACCAGGCCCAGGCCTAAGGGGCCACGCGAGAAGCAGCGTCCAGTCTTAGAAAGAAGTGGCAGGGGTCTGTGTAACTTCTCAGCCAGAAGGGCCAGAGGGAAGTTGGCCGGGACCGAGAGGAGGGGGATCTCGCAAATGACAGGGAAACCAGCCTCCCAGACAGCAGACCATCTCTAAAGGCTGGAGCCTAATTTCTGCTCCAAGGTTTGAGTAAGCAGGACCAGCAACCCAACTGGGAGAGCTTTGATCCAGCTTTCTGGTGTGCTCCCCCCTCGCCCCAGGGTGTTCAACGATCGCCCACCACTCGTGTGCTGGGTGCAGCACGAGCCGCCTGGGAAGGGGAGCAGCACTGCTCCTTCCATGCCCACCAGGCCCTGGCCGTGACCTTCCCCCCAGGGCGGCTCCGGCACGGGCCCCTGGGTGCCCATTTCCTCTGCTCTGCCCACTGTGCCAGGCCTTGACGTGCAGGAGCTCATCCCCAAACGTGTCCTCCACATGAAGACAGGGCTCAGGGAGGCTGCCACCTGCCTTCAGCTGGAATTTAGAGGTGGGTCTGATGGCAGCGTGGAGTCCACAGAGCACAGCCCCCGTCCGTTTTTGAATAGCCCACGAGCCAAGAGTGGACATTACGTTTTAAATAATGGAAAAACCAAAAGAAGAAGAATATTTCCTGACATGTGAAAATCATACCCAATCCAAATTTCAGAGACCGTAAATTAAGTTTTATTGGAGCGTAGCCACACCTGCTCCTGAACGTACCATCTGTGGCTGCTTGTGCACCACACGAGCAGAGTTGAGAGCTGTCACGGGACCACGTGGTCTGCAACACCGAAAATATTTATTATCTGGCCCTTCACAGAAATAGTTCGCAGACCCCTGGCCTAGAGCATCGGTTTTATTCATAGATTCAGTGCAGAAAGGAAGTCATTTAAAGTCTTCTTATATTTATTTGACCGTGTTTTTGCACGCACATTAGAAGAGTGACACCTGTGAAGATAAAGCAGAGGCTTCAAAGTAGCCCTGGACCGAGGGCCTGCCTCCTGAGGGGCCACCTCCAAACCCCCAGGGCGCACTGTCACTTTGGAGGAAAAGTTGGGACTGCCCTGCCCCCACGCTCAGGAGAGCCCGAGGACGGATTAGACGCTGTGGGAGAAGAGGCAGTGTTTACAGAGAGGACCCAGAAAAGGCAGGAGGGCACAGCCCGAGTGAAACACAGGACGTGGGTTTAAGGACCAGGAAGCAACACCGTCTGTGTCTGGGGAAGGGGCCGGCAACCCGGGTCCGGTCCGTGGCTGGTGGCGGTGCGCTGTCTACCTGCAGAGTGGCTGGAAGGGAGGCCTCCCAGGAAGACAGGCCGGGGGGTGGGGGTGGGGGTGGGGTGGGGGTGGGGGTGGGGGTGAGCCTGCACTGGCCTCACGCCCACCCGGAGCCAGGCGACGGGAAGGCCAGACGTGGGAGCGCAGAGCGCAGGGCAGCAATAGCAGCCCTGGCAGCCGGGGTGGGGGGGGGGGGGGTCCCCTGGCCCAGGCTGACTGCAGCCACATCCTGGAAGCAGAGTTCAGAGGAACCCAGGAAAGAGCGGCGGAGACCCGGTCTATGCAGCTATGAGTTTCCATCCCTCCCCCTCCCACACCTGCAGCTCAGGGCAGCAGGCCCCTCCCTCCTCGGGCCCCAACCGCGGCCAGCTCCACCCTCATTTGATTGACAGCCGGTGGGCCCTCGGCCACTGCCTGGGGACTTCCAGCCTCTCCTGCTTTGCACCAAGTGAGGCTGGGCTTGGGGGGGAGGCAGATCAGACACCATTCTGCTGTTGGGGACCTCCTTTTGGGAGGACAGGACGGACTGAAGGAACAGCTACATCTGCTAGACATCTCCTGCCGGCCAGTGGTGGGATTATGCACGCACGGGAGCCAAAAGGATCTGTAATGGGATGGCCGTCGCTGCATCCCAGCAGTCGTGGGTGGCGGCAGAGGTGTGGGAGACAAGAGGGAGGAAGTGCTGACATTTTCAGGAAAGGAAGGTGGGCGATCCAGGAACTACAGCCTAGTCAATGTGACACCTATCCTAGTGGGCAAAATTATAGAAAGGATTTTTTTTAAGATCTTTTTTTAAGATTTGTTTATTTTTGAGAGAGAGAGGTAGAGAGCAAGTAGGGGAGGGGCAGAGAGAGACAGGGAGACAGAATCCCAAGCAGGCCCCGCACTGTCAGCCAGAGCCTAATGCAGAGCTCAAACTCACAAACCATGAGATCATGACCTGAGCCGAAACCAAGAGTCAGAAGCTTACCTGACTGAGCCACCCAGGTGCCCCTGTAGAAAGGATTTTTAAAGATGTGCCAAGGGTGCATCAAGAACAGGTCAAGCCACAGTCACCTCCATCCCCTTTGGGTGACCAGAGCAGCTCAGTGTGGTTTTCATTGTGACAGGCAAAATGCAGAGCTGTGGGCTTTGCCCCTGCCTGGACAGCCGTGCCCGAACGCAACTAAGCAATGGTCTGTGTCCATCTGGGGAGGCATCAGTGGCCCGTGCGCTCGCTTCTCAAAGTCTGACAGTGTTTGTAGACTCCCACACCTACCGGGCAAGGCAGACGACACACGTGAGGGACAGGGGCCAGATATAAGGCAATAGGAAATGGAGGGGATCATGCCCGACTAAAAGGGACAGCTTCGACCGGCAACAGCCAGTGATGCCATGCGGGAAGGCGGGCTCTGTGTTCCCCCATACCCTGAGTGTTTTTTTCAATAGAAGATGGACTTTTCAACGTATGCGGTAAGTTCAGTTTTCAAAAAAACGAAATCCACTGAGCAAGTATCTGTCTGCAGATTGGATCCAGGACGCACAGAGCACGTAGTTTGCTTCTTGAGTGGTTGCAGAGCCGTGGGCGTTGGCAGGTTCCTACACAACCAGCAGGTGACCTGGGAGAATACAGAATCGGGATGCGTTTTAAGGGAGGGGACTGTCCTGTCTCCCACTGGGGAGTCCCGCCGGCTCTCAGGACACAAGGAAAAGCTCGGGAGTGCAGGTCAGTGCAATCCTGGCAGCTAGCATCTCCCTCCCAGAGGGGCTCTCCACCTGTGGGGGGGGGGGGTCCAGGGAGACGCTGCGGCCCCACATGGGGGAGGTGCTGGGCACTTGCCGGGAGCAGACAAGAGGCCGGGTTGAAGCAGCTTGGCAAAACCTCCTTAGGCAAATTATTAGGCCCCTTGACTCTGGTCTTGTGGGGTGTATGTGCCTGTTGTATCACCCACTCAAGATGACACTTGGGCCCCACGTTTCTCTATCCCCAGCACATTGGGGGTCCCCAAGAATCCTCAGGGACTTCCCAAGAGTGGGGGATACCACCAAGGGCCACCTTGCAGGTGTGAGTCGGGGGAGGCTAACAGGAAGGCGGGGGCTGGGGGGGCCCAGGTTGAGCAGGGCAGGCAGTGACTCAGGGCTGCTGAGGTGTTAAGCCTCTTTCCTGGCTCTGACCAAGAGGAGGCCAGACTAGGAAAACTCTAGACACCGCTCCCACCCACCCCCCTCACTCCCATCCCCACTCCAGCTCTGATCCGGGCTTTTCCATTCACAGATCCCAAACTTTCCAGGCCAGCAAAGAGCCAGAGGGGCTGCCAAGGCCCCGGTGAATGCCTTTGGAGAGTGGCGAGGGGGCACGTGCAGTCCTGTCAGGTAGGTCACAGGGGCCTGAGGAAGGCCCTGACCCCAGCCCCCGGGGCCCCTGGGCTCCCCAGGTTGGAGGACCCTCCTACTCTGACTCAGTCCCTTGTCAAATGTCCCCATCAGGAAGCAGAGTATATGCATTTAAGGAACAAGGCCTTGACTCCAGGAGTCCTAGTGTTGGTGTGCATCTGAGAGAAACAGAGACAGAGGGGTGGAGGACAGTGACGGTGGCCCTGGAGCAGGCAGTCTTGCCGACTGAGCCCCTGCAGCCACTTCCTTCCCTTCCCCAGACGAGTAGGAGGTAGGTAGCCTCCCCTGCAGGAAGGACATGGAGAGGCAGGCCGAGCGCTCTCAGTGCACAACCCAGCACCCCAAAACAAGCCCAAGGGACAGGGGCCATGTTCCACTGCCTAGACCCCACCGACCCAGCCACCCCAGCAGGACTAAAAAGGAGCAGGTCTGAAAAGACATAAAACATCCACCCAAAGTGGTACTTCCTCTGCAGAGTCAACAGTGGGTGCACAATGTTCTCAAAACCCTGACCTTGTTTTTATTAGTTACCCCTGTATCCTTGGTGCCACCCTCCCTTTGGCAATAAGCCAGTCAGCCCGTCTGTGCTCAGTTCTCAGGGACGAGACTCTGCCTGGCTTCTGAGTTCCCAAAGCAGACCCTGGCCTGGAAGAGTGACAGGTAAGAGAAGGTGGACTGCTGGGGGCTGGGGGGCGTGGGGACAGGACAAAAGGACCAGCCTCCTCAAGTGCGCCCTGTCCAACTCCAGGACCCAGGAGCCTCCTGGAGCCGAATCTACACCGCACGCTTCTAGGAGCTCTTCTGGGTGGCCCGGGCCTGCCCTTCCCCCTGTGACTATGGTCCCTCTTTCAGCACCAGCTCACGTGTCCCCTCCCCCCCATCCCCCCCAACCCCCCCGGACAGACAGGGAGAGCGGCTGCTACCTGTGTCCTAAACTTCACTGGGGATCAGATCTTACCCCATTGAGCAACCCTCCTTCCAACACCCTAGGGCCTCCAGGACCCCCGTGCTATTAGAGGGTGGTGCCCCCCATATCAGTGTAGGGAGAGCAGGGCAGAAGCTCCCACCCCTGTGCTTTGGTGGGGCTGGGAGAAACCAGCCCGAGCCAGGTGGCTGTCGGGTAAAACCCACCCTAAGACACCAGCACTGTGCAAAGACTGACTTTGTGATTGGGTCCAGAGGCTCTGTGGGCCAGGAGCAAGGGGTGGGCAGGCCTCAGACCTCCCTCTGAGGCCGCGAGAGACTGGCAGCAGCACCCACCTCCCTGAAGGCGGGCAGACCCTGGGATGCCCACAGAAGGGTCCCTAGGGACATGGCCAGCAGGATGCCTGGGAGGGGCTCAGCTCCCTAAATGGCCTGGGGCACCTCTGTGGGCCTCGCCTTCCCTGTACCCAGTCCCTCCCTGCTCTGCCAGCCTGGGCATGGGAGCCTGAGTTGCTGTGTCCCTCCCTTGAGAGTGGAGTGTCCTCAGACCAAGCTCACCCTCAGGACCTAGGGCCCCCTCTCTAGCTGAGGCTCAGCTGACTGATGCTCCCATTTCATCTTGGGGGTAGGAGCGGGGGTCCTGAGCCCCCTCGTGAGTCCCCACCTTCCTGTTAGGCGATTCCCCGTGAGCCTTTTTATAAAGAATCGGCTGGGAGCCAGGGAACTTTTGGAAAGTGTATGGGCCAAGCCAAGCTGCACAAACCTGTCTTCCTCCCAGAGCTGAAAGGGGCCAGGTTGTTCCCAGACGAATGCAGAGGCAGGGCGGGGGCGAGGGGAGGGGAGAAGGAAGAGGGCTACCTCAGGAGGCCTCGCACACTGTGGAGCCACAGCCAGGGAAGGGGGAGGATGAGGAGGCACAGCCAGAGGCAGGGGCGGGAGGAGGTCCGGTCCCAGGTGTCTTATGTAGACTCACATGCGAGACATACACGCCCTCCAAAGTGCTTGGGTGCAGACTCGGTCACACAGATACATGGGCATGCAAGCACGTAGAGAGGCACGTTGGCGTGCACAGGCGTTTGCACAGGTACATACACCGAGGCGGTCACGCACACAGCTGCAGAGACGTGCTCAAACATGCTCACACATACGGCCCCACCCCACACGTATGAACATGGAATACACAGCGAAAGACGTGTGCAAAGGATGCGTATGGAGAAATACCAAGCCAGACCCAGGAGGCAGGGAGAGGGCTTGACCACCCTGACAACCCAGCTCCCTTGGGCCCAGCACACCCGTACACCCATGTACACACACACACACACACACATACACACACACACACACACACACACACCCTGGCCGGGAACCACTTACTTCATAGGAACTTTTGGATCCAGGGCAACACGCAATCAAGACCTTGTGCTGGGAAAGAAAGCGCCTTTGTCTGCTGGGACCGGGGCTTTGGGAGCAGCTGCAGCCTTCCCCAGGACCGGGGCCAGGCCAGTTCCTCGCTTCTGGGTAGGAAGGTCAGGCGGGGCCGGGGCTGAGGGCGAGGGCGCGGGGGCCCGGCAGGCCCTGCCATAACCCCCAGATGCTGTCTTCTGCCGGCTGCACGGAGCCCAGGAAGGCAGTGGTTCCCCGCCCTCGCCTGGGCCTGGCCCCAGGGTGACCCATGGTTCTAAGCCTGGCCCTGGTGCTACACTAACCCAGACTGAGGCCCGGCTCCGGCCCCGGGGCTCCACGGCTGCCTTGTGCCAGTGGCCTCGCTTTTTTTAGCAGAGTGAAAGAAAGGTCAGGCTCTGGAATTAGAAAGATGTGACATTAGAAAGATGGTTCTGTCGCTAGCTGGGTGGCTTTGAGAACAGACCTTCCTGAGCCCTGTGTTCATTGGAGCCCCTGTGACAGTGCTCCAAGCCCAGACGGAGGCACACCTCCTCCTGGAGTCCACAGCCGCCTCTGTTCTGCACGAGCTGTCTCTGGGCCTGGTGGAGCCGGGGGAGCACCCGCTGCTCTGGCCACAGGGAGGAGGGTGGAGCCCACACCCAATCCATCTGATGCTTCTGTGACTCCCCTCCTCCCTTTGGTCCCTTTCCTCCCTCATGGTCCTGGCCCTGCTGCCCGGTGCCCCACTCTCTCCCTCCACCTCAGAGCCACGTCTTCTGCTGGCGAACCCCCAGTGAGGACAGTCCCGTTTTCTAACTCAAGAGGATTCAGTCTAGGGACACCCTCCGGAGGTGGGTCCCGACAGTCCCAGGACCCTTCTGCTGGGGGCTCTTCCCCGCATCTGCAACCTGCAAACACTTCCTTCACGGTGTCACCACAAAGCCGGGAATGTCATTCTCGTAGCTCTTCCTCCTCCCTTGGGTATCTCAAGGCCAGGGCATGCCTGGCACCGAGCCTGGTATGAGGCCGTCACTGTCAGACTCAGCAGTGGCTTTCAGAAGTTCAGGTGCATTCAGCTACCACTGCCCCTTGGTGGGTTTCTAGCTTTTTCTCTTACTGTAACTTGGTGCCTCTCTTCTCACATATCTCTCATAATTGCATGGCAGTCAAATACCTTGTATCCTTACTGTTAATAGAATTGTACTGTTTTAGAAAATAACGAAGTTCAGCCAGCCAAGTGTGGGGAGTGGCAGTTCAAGTGCTCTGCCCTGTCACTCGCGGTACAATTCATTTGTGCATTGTTGATGGGTTGAATGCCGGCTCCCTGCCAGACCTGGAGCGGCCCAGAGGGAGCCCACCGAGAGCCCTGTCTAGAAAGACCCAGAAGAAGAGCCCAGCGGGGGAAGAGGACAGGTAGGCAGAAAGTGTGGTTGGGCAGACAGAGGACTGGGCAGGCCCTGCGGGAGCCTGAGGGGGGTTCCTTGGGGCACAGGTGGCTCCAAGATGGTTTTGCAGAACAAGGGACATTTGAGCTGAGCTTTCAAAGAGCAGTTGGATTTTTTTTTTTCTGGTTAAAGATGAGAGAGGGTGAACCAGGCAGGAGACGAGCATTTACACAAGTCATGGGAATGGGAAGCGCCTGATGTGTGTGAAGGAATGGGAAGTATTGGATGCGCCGGGGGCGGGGCGTGTGTCAGGCTGGGCTGGAGAAGCTGGCACCAGATGGGCCTGTGGATGCCAGGGAGACTGGGGAACCCCTGCCACATGGAGGGCACCCAGCCCTGGCCCTGGAGCTGCCCCATGGAGCTATTCGCTCCCATTCTGAACCCTCTGGCTCAGCCCCACCCGCCCCACCTGCAGCTTGTGCTAGGAAACTCAGCTTGCACTGTGGTCAAATTCCCTTCTCTTCTTGGCTTGGAAGAAAAAAAGTTATGGGCAGGAATTTTTGTAGGAGGTCTTTATATATTGAAATTCTTGATTCTTTGTTACATAGGTATCTTGTCTGTCATTACCCTCCCTCCCTCCTTCTCTCTCTCTCTCTCTCTCTCTGCAGTTTGACCTTAATTTTATTTTGCTTTGATGGAAAGGAGCCTTATATATTTTTGTTGTCCAATCCACCAATCTGTTCCTTTGACATTTTCTTAGAAAAACGTTTCTTATTGTAAAATTGTACAGGTATTAGGATTTTTTTTAAGTTTATTATTTCATAGAGAGAAAGAAAGAGGGAGCACAAACAGGGGAGGGGCAGAGAGAGAGGGAGACACAGAATCCCAAACAGGCTCCAGGCTCTGAGCTGTCAGCACAGAGCCTGATGTGGGGCTTGAACCCACAAACCATGAGATCATGGCCTGAGCCAAAGTCAGACACTTAACCAATGAGCCACCAGGTGCCTCTAGGCATTAGGATTCTTTGTGGTTTAACTTCTAGCGCGTAAATCTGTAAGCCATCTAGGTTTACTCTGGTGTATGGCAGGAATCTAACTTTACTTTTTCCAAATTGTTAGCCAGTTGTCCAGTCCCATTCAGTGAGTAATCCATCATTCCTGCACTGGTTTGTTTATTTTGTTCAAAATTCCTCATCTTTTCAGTTTTTAAAGTCATACGTGCAACCTAAACAAAAAAGAGAGACAGAAAAGGAGAAGTAGGAGGGGGAAGAGGAAGAGGACAAGAAGATGAGGCGAGGAGGATGAGAAGAAGTAATCCGAAGGTCCTAGAAAGATCTGACTCAGAAGGTAAAGCCCTCTCCTGAACCCACCTCCCCGAGATAATGACCACCAGCAGCTTATTATATATCCTTTTATTGTTAGTGTGGTAACATTTATTAGGTTTCGCTTAAATACAGAGATGTACAAAGAAAAATACCGAAAGGAATCAAGAGCTCTAGAAAACACGTAACTGACATAAAAATATGTTGACCTTAAACAAAAGGTAATACACGTCTAGTGTTGGAGAAGTCACAGTCCTGAAAGAGACAACGTGAAAACCAAGCCCTTCTCTCTCACTCTCCACACTGCCCCAGGCAAGTCCTTTTCCCTGAAGAGAACCAGCCAACACTTCCCATTGGCTTTGGTTTGAAATGCGTTGTTTGGTTTTTTTTAATGTTTATCTATTTACTTTGAGAGAGAGGGTGCAAAAGAGTGGGGCAGAGAAAGAGAGGGAGAGAGAGATTCCCAAGCACAGGGCTCGAACCCACAAACTGCGAGGTCACGACCTGGGCAAAAATCAAGAGAAGGCTGCTTAACCGACTGAGCCACCCAGGCTCCCCCTGAAATGCATTTTCTTCCCACATCCCACACCGTCCTCTGTGGACGGGTCTGTCTCCAGACTTCCGGTTTGGGTGTGCCATTTCTCTCTCTGCTATGCAAGTGCTGGCACCACGGGTCCCGGGGCGCAAACTGTGTGAAGCCCTGGAGTTTTACCACGTGCTTGAACAGCTGGCAGGGTCGGTGCCCCCCTTACTGGTCTTCACTGGCAGAGGTACCGCGACCGTCTCCGTTCGGCCTGCTGTAACCAAGTACCACAGACCGGATGGTGTATAAACACCAGCACTGTGTTTCTCACAGTCTGAGATCAGGATGCCAGCACGGTTGGGTTCTAGACAAGGCCCTCTTCCAGGTGGCGGACCGCCGGCTTCCCGCTGTGTCCTCACATGGCAGAAGTGGGGTGAGCGAGCTCTCTGGGTCCCTTCCACGAGGGCTCTAATCCCGTGCCAGCGGGCTCTGCCCCCGGATCCAGTCACCTCCCAAAGGCTTCCCCTCCTGATACCATCACATTGGGGGTTAGGATGCCAACATATGAATTCGGGGGACACAGACATTCAGTCCACAGCAATTATTATTCTATACTCATTTTCCATTTCTGTTCTATATTATCCCCCCCCCCCCGTTTGATTGGAATTTAATTGGAATCGCATTATTTGCATGGATTAATTTGGGGGTGATTGTCTTTCACGGTAGTGAGGTTTTCTGTTGTGGATAAAGGCGTGTGCGCTTCTTATGACTACATCAAGGTTCTATGATCTTTCTTGTCAGGGGTCTGGGTCACCCCTTCTTGGGGCACTCAAACCTCAATCCCTCAAATGTTATAGCTGCAGCCACCCAAGAGCAGAAGGTTTGGGAGACAGGGTTGCTGTCTTCTGGCACTCAAGGGCCATCATGTACAGGAGGGAGTGACGGGCTCAGCAAGGCTCCAGAGGGCCAAACTTACACCTCTGGACGTCACCCCACGGCAAACAAAAGAATAACTGTAAGGCCATGAAACAAGCCCCGGGGCGGGGGTGGGGAGGGGGGGCGCGGTGGTGACTGCTCCACGAATGGCACTTCTCCAGCGTTCCAGGGAAAATGTCACCGGTGCCGTCCAGCGGCTTCCCGGCTTGGTGGGAAAGCCGGGGCAGGGGGACACGGGATGCTGGATTACAAGGGCCTGGTCCTTCCACTCTGAGGAAAGGCCCAAGGCTTCCCAGTATCTCCTCTGTGCCCCTCACCTCACCTTGTCCTCCCCCGTGACCCTGAGGGTGCAGTGGTGCTGACCCACTTTATGTCTGAGGACGGAGAGGCTCCGCAAAGCCAAGGGACCCAACCAGGATCACCCAGCAGCTCTGGTGCACCCCGGATCCCAAGGCACACACCCCTCAGGCTGTCTTTCCGTGATTGTCCTCCGGGAGGCCCTGTTCAGGGACAGGGCTGGACCACCCTACCCAGTCCCCCCGCAGGGGCAGCCACTGGGCAGGTGAGTGGCCCAGTAGGCGGGAAGGCACCCCCAGCTCTTCTCTCGTGCCTGGTTCTGCACGTACGTCTGCCTCTCTCCCCCTCCCCGGGCAGCTCTCAGCTTGGCCCGTGGTGTCCTCAGGGGGCCAATGGGCTTCTTGATTCCAGGCTGCACATCTGGAAGTTGACGCTATTAAAACAAACCCCATTATATAACAAATGGACATCTGGAACATGTTAGCACTGAGTTTTTAGAAAAAGAAATTGTTTTGGATGTGCTCTCTCCTAAGAATGTGGCAAAGCGCCCTCACCCAGGCTGTCCAGGAACCCAGAGACCAGGCCGCCTCTCCTGGGTCCATTTCTCGAGGTAACTCAGGCCAGGCCAGAGGTGGGCCAGGGCAGACGCAGGGACAGACTCCCTTCCACCAGACAGGCGACTTCACTATCTCCTGAGGGCCACGTGCTTAGAAGGCCACTTTCCAATTTCATTCAGATATTTATTCAGCACTTGTGAGCCTACTGTGTGCTACCAACTCATTATCATTCATATGCCCCCCCCCCACAACATCCACCACAGCTAATTACTCCATCGTGGCTTAAGAAAACAGATCATGGTCTGCCCTGGATTCTAAACAACAAAGCTTAAACAACGCTGCGCCTCAGTTTCCTCTGACACCTTAGCCAGTCCCTGGAATTTCCTAGCATCCTCAAGCTTCTCTCTGAATTGTCTTCCTCCCCTTCCCTCCAGACACCGGCATATAGGGGCTAAAAACACCAATGACCTACCAGTGACGTGGCATGGGGTTGTGGTGGTTCTCTCTATGGGTGGACTTGATCTAGCACCGAAGAGGCTTTAAGAGAAATGTCTGACTAACATTTTGCAATGGAAATGTTATTTTTAAAAATATTTCTGCCCAACGTCCTATGATGAAAAACTTCAGGCATACAGAAATGTTCAGAGAATTGTACTGTGAATACCCATATAAACCCACTGCCTAGATACTACAGTTGTTAACATGCCGCTGTATCTATCCATCTCTTCACCCATCAATCAGTTCAAAAGCAATTTGCAGACATCACTATATTTCACCCCTAAACACTGTGCATGCAAATCGCTCACTAGAGTCTGGTACTTGTTCCTGACTTTCTTCCAGGTGAAATTGACATACAATGAAATGTGGAAGTCTTAAGTGGACAGTAAGACCCCCAGACCACAGGATGTGACTGTATTTGGAGACAGGTCTTCTGAAGAGGTAATTAAGTTAAAATGTGGTCACATGGGTGGGCCCTAATCCAGTATGACTGGTGTCCTTCTAAGAAGAGATTAGGAGAGGCTCATGGGTGGCTCAGTCCATTGAACATCCGACTCTTGATTTCGGCTCAGGTCATGATCTCACAGTTTGTGAGTTCGAGCCCTGAGTCCAGCTCTGCACTGAGAGTGTGGAGCCTGCTTGAGATTCTCTCTCTCTCCCTTTCTCTCTGCCCCTACCCTGCTTGTGCTCTCTCTCTCTCTCTTTCTCTCTCTCTCATGCGTGCTGTCAATAAATAAACAAACAAGCAAATAAATAAATAAACATTTTAAAATATTTTTTAAAAAGAAGAGATTAGGGCACAGATATGCACACACATGGGAGGAAAGACCATGTGAAGACACAGGGAGAAGACAGCCATCTCCAAGGGAGGGAGAGAGACCTCAGAAGAAACCAGCCCTCCCCAAAACTTGATCTCTGACTTCTGGCCTCCAGCACTGTAAGAAAGTAAGCTTCTGTTGTTTCAGCCACTTTGTGGCAGCTGCAGCAAAAGAATACACCAGGTTTACCTTTTCTAGAATTGCATGTAAATAAAAATCGTACACTATGTCCTCTTTTGTGTCTGGCTTAATTTGCCCAGCATAAGGCGTTTGGGACTCATCCATGCTGCTACACGAATCCATACTTTTCATTGTGAAGTAGTATTCCATTGTATAAATATCCCACAGTTTGTTTAGCAAAGGAAATGTATTTATTTGTTTGTTTGTTTACATTTATTGAGAGAGAGAGAGCAGGGGAGGGGCAGAAAGAGAGGAGAGAGAGAGAATCTCAAGCCGGCTCCACACTCTCAGCACAGAGCCCGATGCGGGGCTCTATCCCACGAGCCGTGAGATCATGACCTGAGCCGAAATCAGAGTCGGATGCTTTAACGGGCTGAGCCACCCAGGCGTCCTGGGAAATTTACTTTTTAATGAGGAATTGTTTCATAATATTTCCCTCTCATGTTTGTCTTTTGTGTCATCCCACCAACGGAGAGGACAGTCAGCCCTACTCAGCAGGGAGCTTCAGAACTGTACTTGAATGTGTAATCATCCTAAAATGTATATAAAACACAGCATACTTCCTGAAATGGCCTAAATATGAGATTAGAGTAGTACTGCATTTTTTTTAATCCCAATGGATGCAGACAAATCCATGGTGTCCCAGGGACTTCATCCCTTTGGTTACAAATCACATAGTGATTACACTGGCTTTGGTGTCAAGGGCCCTGGATTTGAGTCTTCCTTGCTGTGTGATCTTGGGCAAGTCACTATACCTCTCTGAGCCTCGTTTTCTTCACCCAGGAAGTGAGGCTAATAATCCCTTCCCTAAGGGTTGCTTGAAGACCGAATGAGCTAATGTACTCAGGTTGTTTCCGAGGCTGGAAGTAGTGAGGACTCGGGGAAACCTTTGCTGCTGTGATTTGTCCCAGTCAGCAGCCATCAAAGCCAGAACCTCTCTCCTGAGAGGGCAGAAAAAGTGGATTTCTAGGCCACTAAGAGTAGAAGATCAGCTTTCTGCACTGCCCTACATGGTAGCTGGGACCAAGGAGCAGGGCGGTCAAGACCATGTCAAATCAACAAGCCGCCAAGATCAATCAGCCCGATGCAATCCCAACAGAACGGGGGGTTTGGAGGAATGAGGGCTCCAGGGTGCTCCCAGTCTCCACAAGCCTTGCACACGTTTGACCTTTTCTTTTTGTTATTTTGTTCCATCTGAACAGGGCAGTTCAGAAATTTGTTTCACTTTGTCATGATCGCTTCTAGGAAAGTATAAATTTAAATCGGGTAAACTAGGAACCTATCCCTTAGAACAGATACTAATTTAATACTTTTCCTCTAACAAAGCCGAAGAAATGCATAATCTGAATCGCCGCCATTTACTTTATTTCAGAATTTCCTTTCTTCTGAAAGAAATACTTTTCAACTTTGAAGTCCTTAGGAATTGGTTTTTGGCATAATTTATCCACTGTGTCCCAGGCGGCTTTGAAATGTTCCTAATTTCTCTCAGATGATGATCTTTTTTTGGATTTTCAAGACAAAGAAAGAAAGCATCTATAGTTTCACTTTGAAGCTCTTCAGAAAAATATTCCTATGACACTTACCATGTGGTAAAGAAACTTAAAATGCAAGAGAAGTTCAAATTTGGACACGGCCGTCCATCCCACTGAATGCCGCCTTCACTACAAGGGGCCGTGGCCCAACGGCGTCTGAACCCTGCTCCTCACAGCTCCAGGTGTTTCGGAGAAATCACCTTGCCTCCCACACGCTTCATCTGCACCCCACTTCCAAAAGTTTGGGGAAATTCTTGCAGGAGATACGTTGTGTTGTGCCAAGAACATCACTGAGGGCATTTGAGGTCTTTCCTTTCCTCTCAGAACTTCATTATTACCAGAACCAAACGATGTGCAGAACTCTTCAAACTGCCTCCGTGCCACTCAGCGTTCTATACCTTCCAGATGCGTTGTCATGGATCTCGTAGCACGTTCAAGTCGATTTCACTCGGCTGCCATTTTTCTTCGCGGGTATATTTTTATAACCCTGCACGAGATAGATGATCCACCTCGGTCACTGCGTCAACATTCATGAGACCCAAGAACCTCTCTTTTATTAAACGTCCTGGAGGAGAGCTGCCCTGCTTCCCAACCCTAAATGTGCTGCTATAGCGGGCTCCCAGGTAGCCCGCAGCCAGGCGTGGCCGATGCGCAGCGCCCTAGACTAAGGGTGCTGGGCCCCTCCAGCCGCACAGTAGGGGCCAACAGCGGAGAGCCTCTCGGGTGAGAATCAGGGCCGCCCAGTTCCAGGAGAGAGCGTGGTGCAGGGAGGTGCAAGGAGCCGCCAGAGAGCTGGGGCCAGCAGACTTGGGTGGTCTGGGAGGACCTGCAGAATCCTTCCCTGTCCCTGGGAGATGGGCACACAGGGCACACCCTCCTGGGGCACCTCCATGCACAGCCAGCCTGTCAGCTGGACCTGAGGCTTGGGGCAGTTAGAGGTACAAGAATGCACAGGGACCGATTTCCCTCTTAGCACAGATTTGCTGCATCCGTTAAGTTTTTGGTATGTTATGTATGTTGGTCTGTTTGTATGTTTGGCATGTTGTTTTCAGTTGTCTCAGGATGTTCTTAAATTTCCCTGCTGATTTCCTGTTTCACCCGATGATTGTTCAAGAGCATACTGTTTAGTCCCCAAGTATTTGTGAATTTTCTCATTTTCTTTCTTTTTTTTTTTATTTAAATTCAAGTTAGTAACAGACAGTGTACTCGTGGCTTCAGGAGTAGAACCCAGTGATTCATCTCTTACATATGACACTCAGTGCTCAACCCAAAGAGTGCCCTCCTTAATGCCCGTCATCTATTTAGCCCATCCCCCCCCCACCTCCCCTCCAGCAACCCTCAGTTTGTTCTCTGTATTTAAGAGTCTCTTATGGTTTGCCTCCCTCTCTGTTTTTATCTTATTTTTCCTTCCCTTCCCCTATGTTCATCTGTTGAGTTTCTCGAATTCCACACAGGAGTGCAATCATATGATATCTGTCTTTCTCTGACTGCCTTATTTCGCTTAGCCTAATACCCCCTAGTTCCATCCGTATTGTTGCCAATGTGAATTTTCTCATTTTCTTCCTGATTTCTAGTTGCATTCCATTGTGGTTAGAAAAGCTACTTGGAATGATTTCCATGAATGGGTAAAGAAAACATGATACACACATATACAATGGAATATTATTCAGGCACGAGAAAGAAGGAAACCTTGTCATTTGCAACAACATGGATGAGCCCAGAAAGCAATATGCTAAGTGAAATAAGCAAGACAGAGAAAGGCAATACTACACGATGTCACTTCTGCGTGGAATCTAAAAACGTCAAGTTCATCAAGGCCGGGAGTAGAGTGGTGGGGGGGCCTGCAGGGGGAGAGGTTGGTCAAAGGGCACAAAGCTTTGGTTATGCAGGATGACCTGGCATGTGGCATGGTGGAAATCATTAACAAAACTGTACCGTGTATCCTGAGTGTTCTCACACACACAAAAACAAAAACAACTGTGAAGAGACAGATGTGTTAATCAGCTTGATTGTGGCTCTCACTCCACAATGCATGCTGCTACCAGATTACCACCTTGTGCACCTTAAATATATGCAATTTTTACCAGCAAAGCTGAGAAAAAGTGAACTTAATACGATTTATATTGACGTTCTGGGGGGGTGGGGAAGGCAAAGAAAAGACAGTGAACACCCAAGGGAACCAACAGTCAGGAGAAAGCCCGCGATTCACTCAGAGGCACGGGAGGAGACAGACCACAGCCTGCCCAACCATGGCACAAAGAAAACAAAACGATAAGAATATTTTTTTAAATCAATTGCAAAAGAAAATATTTTGTTTTGAACTAGGAAGCATGTTTTTAAATTTAACATGAACCGGAGGAGAGGAAATGGGACCAAGTGGAAGATATCATGCAAAACCGAAAGCAAAAATGGAAGAAGACAGAACATGTACAGAGGAAGACAAGAGCCTAGGAAGAGACAGACCCAGAGGACATAACATGTGAATAATAAAAAGCCTAGAAGGGGAGACGAATCCAGGAAATGGAGGAGAAGCAATAACTTTAAAACAAGAAAGAAAATTTTCCGTGGTGCAAAGAAAGACTTTGGTTCGAAAGGGCTTGTTGAGTTCCAGGCAGGAGCGATGGAAAAAAGCAGACATCTAGGCACGGCCTGGGAAGATTCCTGAATTCCATGATTAAAGGGAAAACTCTTACAAGCTTCCCGAATGAGGGAACAAGTTACATGGGAGGAAAAGAGCACCAGACTGAAAACGCACATCTCCTTTGCCAAGCAAGAAAAGACAAAAGCATCCTATGCCCGCCAAGGTGCCATTCGCCTACCCGGGATAGATAAGATGTCAGGCTCTGGGGAGGCTCCCTGGACAGGGGAAAACACCAGAGAAAGGAGTGGAATCAGGCAATGAACCAATCTGATTGCACACAGGGCAGATGAAGAGAAGAGGAAGCCATCCATAGGGAGCCAAGATCCTACCAATTCATGTGTAGTTAGTTCCAAGTGGGTAATGATCAGTGAGACTGAGTTTGTAATATAAGCACCAAATAAGCTTAAACAAAACAGAAGAGAAATATAATAATACCTACTGGTAGCCTGCAGCTAAAAGCACTAAATGATGCTGGTAAGGGGTGGGAGATGAACATGGGAAAGGGGCCGATGAAAGCATTGTAATACCTCTTATTGGCTGTGGGGGAAGGGAGATGGGAAGAGAAACCCTCAGTGGGAGGAATGAACTGGTACCTGGCTGACTTGTAACAGAACTTGTTTAAGTTCCAAAAACCAGAAAAGGGAAGGTCAGCGCTAGTGAAGGCAACATACCGTGGAGCTTCCAAATGGGAAGGGAAAAGAGGAGTGGCCAGCATCTATGGTCGCTTGTTCCATCCTTTCCTTTTTTTTTAATTTAAAAAAAAAAAACACTTTTATTATGGAAACTACTAAACACACACTGCAAGAGAGGGAACACCACAAGGAATCTCTGTGGACCCAAAGCTAAGGTTCCTTACTCATTTTCCCCCCCCAAAAAAGCCAGGGAAAACTTGATGGTCTCAAAACTCTGCAACATTTCGGTTTTTACGTTTCCTAGCAATTTCTTTAGAATTTGCACACTTACATAGAACTCAGCACTTGTCCTCATTGATGAAGAGTTCTTCCCTTATTTCTTCTTCCGATATCCAACAACTCCGGAAATATGCCTTCACGAAAGGACTGACGAGGCACGCCCTTTTCCTGATAAACTTTTTAGCTTTCCCCACAGCTCACTTTTTGGTAGTCGACAAACTGGCAAAAGTCACAAGATGCGAAACCTCTCTAGTTATCAAGACTCTTAAAAATCCTGTAATTTGCACAAAACCTGTGGGGTTTTTTTTTAGTTTATTTATTTATTTTGAGAAAGAGTCAGCAAGCAAACGGGGGAGGGGCAGAGAGAGAGAGAGGGAGATGGAGAATCCCAAGCAGGCTCCCACTGTCAGCGCAGAGACTGATGCAGGGCTCAAAGTCACAAACCGTGAGATCACGACCTGAGCTGAAAGGAAGAGTCGGACGCTTAACCAACTGAGCCACCCAGGCACCCCAAACCTTGTGTTTTTTGATGGGCTGCCTTCACTCAAGAAGTGACACCTGTCTTGGAATGGTACCACACACACTCTTTTGGTACCAGGTGTTAGTGATTCTGGAAAAGTGCATGCCATCACTTAATTCCCTGGACAGCCTCTAGATTCTTGGTGGAAAATGACAACAGGCTGCATTTAAACACTCACAATTCCTAAGAAAGAAACCACAGCCAGCTTTGGTCAAGACGTTGAAAACTGCAGCATAGGAGATGTTTGCCAGCACAGCGATAAACAGGCCAGCTGGATGGGCACACTGGTGACACAGGGCAGAAAGGGCACAGGGAAACACCAGCACCAGTCGAGTTGTTCCCACTCATGTTTTCTTCTGTTGTTGCTTTTCTTTCTCATGAAAATGGGTGGTTGCATTTTTGCTTTTTGGTTTTTTTTTTTTACGGAATAGACCCATGTTTTATAATGTACACAACGGGGTGAGGTAGTTTTAGAAGGCATTGTCATGCTTCTACTGATCCTAAATTTTTCCCTGGGAGCCTAGGTTGGGGAGCACCCAATCCCTACTCTGCCAGGGCCTCCCCTCCCTCCCCAGATGTGCACCTACAGCCCTGGAGATGCGCTACAAGCCACATTTTTGCCCCCACCTTCAAACAAGGGTGGCCCTGCCGTGCACACTGTGATGGAGCCTCTGCATTCTCCTTGGCCCCATCTATTTTTTTTTTAATGTTTATTTATTTGTCTGAGAGAGAGAACGTGAGCGGGGCGGCAGGGTGGTGGTGGTGGGGGGGGGGAGGTGGCGGGCAGAGAGAGAGGTGGACAGAGGGTTTGCACTGACAGCAGCAAGCCCGATGCGGGTCGAACTCATGAGCTACAAATCATGACCTGAGCTGAAGTCTGAAATTCATCAACTGAGCCACCCAGGTGCCCCTATCCTTGGCCCCATCTAAATATCCTTCTGTCCCCACCCCAGATCTCAACCTCACCTGCTATGTAGCACAAGAAGCCAGACCATCAAGTGAAGCGCTTTCTGCTTCCTGCTCCCCACTCAGCCCCCTGTCCCTCCTGCAGGTACTCAGCTTCCCACGCCTTCCTGGCCATCTCCCTCCTCCCATCCCTCCTCCCTCTGGCCTGAGTCCCATCCCCTTAAGGGCCTTGCCTCCCTCTCTCTGGCTTCTTCCCCCGGCTCTTCCCTCCCAGATCCCCAGTCCTCTTTGGAACTCATGCCTTCCCTTCCTGTGTTTTCTCCCCGCCCCCACTCCACCTTGCTTGCCCTTTTTTGGCCCAGCCTGGCCCACATAAAGGGCCTCCCACCTTCTCTCTGGGTCAGGAAAGCCAAGGTCTCACCTATGGCTTCCCTGCATCTTGTGGAAACTTCCTCTCCCTTGTCTGGACTGGCATCTCTCTCTCTCTCCCTCCCCACAGCCCTTTGGCCCAGCTGGCTTACTCCTCTGACCACATCTTTCTGTTCTCCTTCACTAACTCTTCTTCCTTGGTTTTCCCCTTAAATGTCCCAGCTTCCCTTTTACATCACACAAACTCCTTGGGATGCCTCTTTGTTCCCAGGCTTTAGCTTTTGACAATGAATTAACATCTCTCTGAAACCAGATAAATCAGATAGGGCTTTGAACCTTCCATTTATTTTCGTTAGGAAAACATTTTTTTGGTCTTTATCTCCCCCTGAATGAAGAGTCATTCAGCCCATTCTGGGGAGGGTGACCCTCCCCAGGGCAGAATGTAGACCTCTCCCACCTCTTCCTGGGAGCGAGCGAAATGTGCCTGGCCCCGGAATGTCTGAAGTCGAGCTCTCAAGGTGGGGAAAATGACTTTTTCTCTTGCTACCAGTTTGAGCCCCAGATACATTGGGGCCATCAAGGTTCGTCCGAATTACGGGGAAAGGAGAAGAAGGAGGTTTGGGGGAGTAGAGAGGGAGGGCACCTGGGCAGGAAGCCTGGAGAATCCAGGGAGAGAGGAGGAAGGATGAGGACACACCAGGGACCCAAAGCTAAGAGTGGCGTTGGTGGTGGAGCAGTTGCCTGGGAGGTGTCAGGCCAGGCGACCAGGGGCAGCAGAGGTGCTCAGGGCCTCCGCCACCTGCCCAGACAGAACTCAGGCCTCTGGGAGGAATGAGGTGACCAGGACCACTGGTCGGGCACTTCCCTGTGGCTCCAGTAGGAACCCGAGATACCAGCAGGGTATGTGTGGGGCAGACATCCTGACCTTGCACCAGAGGGCTCGCTGAGCACCCTCCAGCCACCCAAACTGGGAAGGGGCAGCGGACACCTGGGACGCCCCAAGTACCTGCCTATCGTGGACCTCCCTCTCCTCCTGGGTGTCTGCAGGCACCTCCAGTTCAGCATGGCTTCCCTCCAAACTTGTGCCTCCCCTCTTGCCTTGTCTCGGCAAAAGGGCCCCCACACTGGAAGCCTGGAGGCACCCTGTAGCCCCTCAGAAATCACCAGGGCTTCCTCGTTCTCCTGATGTTTCTGGACGCTTTCCACTCCCTTCTGTCCCCAACTCCACGGTAGCAGTTCTGACCCCAGGCACCAGCACAGCCTCTGAACCAGCACCAAGGCTCCTTTCCTCACCCCGCCCTCCCCACCACAGCTCTACAAGGTGGCTGAAGGCACAATGGGGCCCTTCACCAGACAGACGGAAGAGGAGGTGGGAGGGGAGGAGGACAGATGCAGTCTAGTGGCGGGGTGATAGGCACAGGGATGACACAGCGGGGGAGAGGCTGTCCTCATCCCAGTGCAGCCCTGGGGCGGGGGAGAGAAGGGAGGGATAACGCCCCACCCCCACCGTGGGAGCCTCCTGCCTGCCCTTTCCCAAAGGAACTGAGGCCAATACCAGCGTAGCCAGGAATGCGGGAGTCCCTGGCTACAAGAGGCTCAGGCTGGGGAGGACCCTGCTGGTCACATGGTAGAAGGCAAGAGCAGGTGGGTGGGCTGCTCTGGGGAGTCGCAGCCGTCAGGCTATGGCAGGGAGCCCCCTGAATAGATGCCAAATGTATGATCTAGGGCCAAGTGGGAGACGGGCGGGAGACAGGCCCAGGACGCCGCCGGGGTGTTGAGTCCATAATTGTGACCTTGGCCCTGACCCATCTTTCCAGCCAGTCCACGAAAGCCCCACGACCCTCCTCCCAGGTTCCTGCCCTCCCATCACCAGCATCTCTTGCCTTGTTTCCTGCACCAGCCTCCCCAGTGCCTCCTCCTCATGGCTACAGAGGGACTGTCTACAATCTACAGTTCACCATTCCACAAACACAGACAGCAGGTGGCCCCTGCATCTGGGAACTGCCAGTCAGGAAGAGACCTCTATGCAGTAACAGTGACAGTAGCATGCAGGAATTGGCAGGTGAGTGGATTCACAGGGGCTGACGCCCAGGCATCTCTGTGCACACCTCTCCAGTCCTCAGCCTGTATACTGAAGAACCCCACAAACACCCCTCCTATGCCACCTCACTCTCATTGCCCCCTCCCCTCCCCAGACCCCTCCCCGGTCCCCTCCTGGGACTCCTACCAACTCTCAGCCACCTCTGCCCCCCCAAGTCTCAGGTGCCCTAAGCACAGCCTGGCGCCCACCTGCCTGTGCTTCTAGCATGGAGGGGATGCCCAGCAAATGTCCTGGAGAGTTAAGGAATTAAGGCAGAGCAGGTCTGAGATAAGGGCATTGTCTGGGTGGAGGTCAGGTTCTGCCCATCCAAGCATGAGTTTGCCATGGCAACGACCTGCCTCCCCCATCCTGGCCCCTGCTCCAGTGGAGGGTCACCCCCCCTTCCCCTCCCCCACCCAGGCCCCTGCCCTCAGGGGAGGGTCGCCCCCTTCCCCCCTCCCATCACATGCCTGCATCCTCTGTTACCAGCTGGTAATCCTGTGTGGTTTTTATTCCTGTGCTTATGAATAGAAGAGCTAGAGGAGAGCAGGCATGAGCCCAGGCCCTGTGCCCACCCCCACACCCCCACCACCCGCTTGCAGGGAGCAACCCTGGGCCCTCTCCCTCCCCACCCCGGAATGCCGGCTGTGCCAGCCACGCATGTGAACACCCACCATCACTGTCAAGGCCTCCCCATCAAGGCTCCCTGGCCTGTGGCTGCCTTGCAGCAGGCGTGGGGAATGCAGACCCCTGGCCTGGACAGCTCATTAAACGCTTCCCTCTCCCCACACTTGACCACACAGGGTCACTCCCACCCCAGGCCTGACATTGTGTCTCCCCTCTGCCTGGCACCTTCCAAACCCTTCCCATACTCACAGCCCCCAGACCAGCCACCAGGGCCTGTCAGCTTTCTCTCCTGACAGCGTCTGGAATCCACCCCCTGTCATCCCCACCAGAGCCTTGTCAGCCTTGCGGCCGACTGTTGCAGCCGCTGCCTCCCTGGCACCCTGTCTCCAGCACCTGCTCTCTGTAATGGTGACCAAGGGACATTTTTCACAACTATTCTATATGTGTTGTTACCTGGGTGTTAAGTCCAGACTCTTCACTGGAGTATTCAAGGCTCCTCTTGTATGGCCCCTGCCAACCTCTTGTGGAACCTAGCCTCCCCACGCCCACCCCCCCCACCCCCCCACACACAGAGCTCTTGGTATTCCCCAAACATACCAGGCTGTCTCCTGCCTCTGTGCCCCACACAGGCTGCGCCTATCACTTGAGATGCTTTCTCTCCACAGATGAGTTGTGGTATTGCTTGTCTGGGGAGATATCTCTGACCCTTCCTCTCCACCCCAGACACATCTCCCTGGGCCTCAAGAGCCCATGCCTCCTGAGGGTCCTTGACTGCAATGGTATCATGTGTATTGTCCTTCTCTGTTTGCAGGTCTGTCTCCTGTCTTGAATCAGGTTCCCCAGAAGCAGAGCTGGAGGCAGGGATTCAGGAACATGCAGTTTACTAGGGAGGGCTCTCAGGAGACACACGAGGGAGGGGGCGTGCAGAGCAAGAATGGGATTTCAGGTAGCCTCTAGATGTGGCCTGATCCAGAGGGCTCTAGACCCTGACTACGCTGCTGAGCTGTCCCCCTGAGGGGAGGAGACCAACCTTTTGTAACCCTGAAGCAGCCAGTCATTGGCTACAGGTGGGAGGGTTTGTAACTTCCGGGGAGAGGCTCTCATCAGCCAGGGACTGTTTGCAATAGGAGGCCATGAGTATTAACAGCCAGCACTCCCACTGTGGGGGGATGATGGGTGCACAGGCCGGGGAAAAGGGGTCTGGCAGGGTACCAACAGCATCTGCCACACCCCACAGTCAAGTGGGACCTCGGACAGATTTCTGAAGAAATGAAGGATATGTGGGTTCTGGGCCCGTCCAGCACTGGCCTTCCCTGAACCCACAGCTGTGCTGCTGCCTGTGGAGAAGGTGCTGCCCGTGGCAGTCTCCATTTCAAGGAGTGGAAAGAAGCCCAGACATCCACCCGCCTCCCAGGGAAGGGGAGACCCTCACTGAGGTCTCGTAGCTGCCTGACCTTGCAGATGGGAGCTTGAGCCAGTGTTCTCTGGCTCCCTCATTTCATAGACAGGAAGACAGAGGCTCAAAGGGGTGAAGTGACTCCATGAAGGTCAAGCAACTTGTGAAGGGAGGAGCTGGCATTCAAACCTGGATCAGAGCCACCCACCCCCCGTCTGGTTCCTTCTCCCAGGGTGTGAATGGCCCTGGAGCTAAGACCTTCCTGCCCACTGTAAGAGACTGGCAAGCCCAGGGTCATCTCTCTGCCCCACAACAAGACTCAGCTGAAGTCAGGATCCCCAGGGGCTGCATCTGGCATTCGCAAGAGTTGGGAGGCCCATGCATGTGTTTTGCATATAATTTGCATAATTATTACATCTGGTTTGCATGTGTCCACAATGAAGCCCCGTCAGTACAATTTGTAAGTTGCTTTTTAAGGAACTCTCACTCAATAGAAGTCCACCCGGGCTTTATAGAGTCCAGTTTCCATGATTTCTGGAGTCTCTCCCAGGCCCTCACCTTGCGTATGCACATCTACCCACCCTGGGGGGGGGGCCTGGAGAAGCCCTGCTTCTGCCCTAGCTGGAAGGGGTCACTCCAAACCCCTGCCCCAGAAATGCATGTGGACTTGACAGTAACTGGTTTTGATGGTGTGGGTGTAATCAAAATGCTCACTGGGCTTTGAGCATGCTGATGTTTATGTTGGGGAGAGAGTGAGCCCCGGGGAAAGAGCCTTGCTACACAGAACTTCCAAAGGTGGCCCCTTTTAGGGAGGCCGAGCTGTGCACTCAGGAGAAGGGAGATGGGGCAGGGTGGTGGGCAGGGACAGAGCGCCTGTGCATTCAGCCCGTATCCTAAGGCTGGTGTCATCACTGGTTGCCTGGGGGGTGGGGGATATGCTTCCCTTGGTCGCAGGGGGCTCATCTGTATCGAGAAGGGCTTATGCCAGAGAGCTGGTCATTCCAGTGCTTTCCATTCCTTCTCTTTTCAGGGAACTACATTCCATCAAACTTGGTGAAGCTCTCAATGATCTCACATGGAAGGCCTCTATAAAGCTGGGGGAACCTCCTGGGTAAGGTGGAAGAAGCCTGGAGAGGGGGGATGCAACTCCTTGGGTTCTGAGAAATGCATGGAGGTAGGGAAGGTGGGTGGGTTGCCAAACACCAGAGTCCCTCATTAACTTACCACCAGGCAAGCCTGCCTCTCTGCAGCTTCCAGGGATCCATTCTCTCATCCTCTCTGCCCCCAGAGACCAGTTCTTTCCCTCTGCCCCAGGAAGCCCACAGAGGAGGTGGGGAAAGTGGCAGTGTCTGGCAGGGGCCCCCACTCCTGTTCCCCCACTGCGCCACTCCCTGACGGACCCGAAATGCAAGGCTACACTTCTCCCTGCCCAGGGTTATCTTGTCTTCCTGATGGCATCCTCCATTCTTCCTGAAGGGATAGGTGGCACATCTGTCACCAAGGGCTAGTAAAGGTTGGGAACGTATGCTTCTTTCTGGGTGTGTGTGTATATGGAAGTGGGGTGTGTGTGTGAGAGAGAGACAGAGACAGAGACAGAATGTGTCTGGGTATGGGCGTGCATGCCCCTGTGAACAGAAATCGTGATCCTGTCTGTGGCCCCTTAGCCTACCTCGATCCAGGTGTAGAGACTCCAGGCTGAGTGGGGGGAGGACACGACTGCCTCCCTCCCCTGCCTCTGGCTTCCCTCAATTTCCTGTCTGGCAGATGTAAAGTGTCCTCATCATCTGTGGGGGAGACCCAGACTCTGGCCGGATCCCACCAAGAACCTGAGCATCTATCTCCTCTGCCGACGTCCTCCTCTCCACCCCAGGATGAGGCCCCAGGGCTGGCTCCCGAATTGTTCCAGTTAAAGAGGGTGTTTGATGTCAGCCACCTGGGAAAAGGGGAAGTGGGGTCCAACTGTTCTTTCAGCCCCTTGTTATGTGGCCTTTTCCAAGTTCAGACAGGGTCCAGCCTCCTCCCTCTGAGTTGTGGGCCCCACATCTGGGCTGGGAAGGGAGTGAGAGGCAGGGCTGGGGCCCCTTAGTAAAGGATCACAACTTCTGTAGCATGCAGGGGTGGGGGTGGGGGAGTTCTTCCAGAGCCACCAGGGCTGTGCTGCCAGGCATCAGAACCCACTCAGGAGCCCAGCTCTGTTCATGTCCCACCCAGATGTCTCTCACTTTCTGAGAAGTGGAAATTCAGTGCTTGCAAGATCAAGAGCATGTTATGGATACCGTGTAACTTGCCCCCAGCAGATGGACATCTCTGTTAAAGAGAATATAATAGCACGTTCGGTGGATTTGGGTCAGAGGATAAAAGGCTGTCTTAGGCATCATTTGCAGGGATCAGAAACCCATTCAAGCTAGCTCAAGTGAGGTGGGTTATGGGAAGCAGACAGGGAAAGCCAGTTACCAAATGGCTCCTCCCACACCTCTCCCTGGGTGAGCACCATAGACTCGACCAACTTTCTTCATTTGTTTTTAATTTTTAAAATATTTATTTATTTTTGAGAGAGGGAGAGAAACAGTGTGAGCGGGGGAGGGGCAGAGAGCGAGGAAGACACAGAATCGGAAGCAGGCTCCAGGCTCTGAGCTGTCCACACAGAGCCCAATGCAAGGCTTGAACTCACGAACCCTGCGATCATGACCTGAGCCAAAGTTGGACACCCAACCAACAGAGCTACCCAGGGGCCCCATCAACCTCTCTTCTGGCAAACTCTCTTCCTTAGCTTCCCTGTAAGTCCCACACAGCTATGGCCACAGCATGCCACGGGCTGTCCTTTCACCACCCCTCAGGGGCCCTGGAGTGCACTGAATAGCATTGCCCCAAATTCTTGTCTACCTTGAACCTTAGAATGCGGCCTTGCTTGGAGACAGGGTCTTTGCAGATGTAATTAGTTAAGATGAGGTCATACTGCATTAGACTGGGCCCTAAATTCAATGACCAGTGTCCTTATAAGAAGAGGAGAGGACACAGAGACACAGAGAAAAAGGCCCTGTAGAGACACATGGGAGAAGAACACATGAAGACAGCAGATGATGCAGTGAGTGATATAGCTCCAAGCCCAGGAGTGCCTGGAGCCAGTGAGGCTGGAAGAGGCAGAGAATTCCTCCCTAGAGTCTGGAGGGACTGTGGCCTTGCTACACCTGATTTCACACTTCTAGCCTTCAGGATTGTGGGGGAGTAAATTTCTGTTGTTTCAAGCCACCAAGTTTGTGGCAATTTGTTATGGCAGCCCTAGGAATCAGAGACCAGGAAACTCCCGCCTGAAGGCTGGATCCCCCTGCACCTGTGTACCAAAGCCTAGGAGAGGGGACAGTTGGCCCATTTCGGTCAGGTATCTGCTTCCTCCACCAGGGACCCACATACTATGGCTGGGAATGGGCAGAGGGCATACATGTGACTCTCAGAGCTGTCCCCATTTTGCACCCTCGTATCATCGCTTTAATCAAAGGGTGTGGATTCACATCTCAGGTTGCAGGAAGGTCTCTCCCGGGATGCCTCAGAGTTCTATGCCTGCCACACACCTATCAGCTACTTGGGTAAAGACAGAAGGCTGCAGTCACCTGTGTGGATGAGACAGGCAGGAAGAAATGCCACCCTGCTGGATGACAGAAGCAGGATTCAAGAAGCTCTTTGCAGGTTAGAAGGCCATCGAGATGATGGTGAATGAGAATGACAGTAAAGGCCAGTTCTTGAGTTCCAAGGGACCATTTCACATGGGGAATAAGGCGGAGCAGGCCTTAACAGCAGCGAGAAGGACCCAAAGGTTTTCTTTGACCAGTTGCGAATAGTAAACCAGTGCCGGGGTCCAGCTGGTTAAGAGCTTTAGTTGCACAAAGAGAAGCAGAGCATCCACTGCTGGACTGGAGAGGCGAGGGGTGTTTGGGTCTCCTTGCACCCCATACCTAAGACAGAGGAAGCACGGACCCCACCAGGGAACCACAGGAACGACCTAGTCACCCACTGGGCTGCAGGGAGAGGTTAAGATGCCCCAGGTAGGGGCAGCACAGCTATCAGTTGTCCTGGCCACCTGGAGACGGAGACGGTGCAGAATAGGCGCAGCTAGCCAACAGGGACCTTCTGGAACCTATTCCAAGGAGGTGGCTGCGGAGATGTTGCTGGTGCGCCCCCAGACAGGGTCATCTCCGCTCCAGAGCTGAGGCACGCAAGGGTTTTTAAGACCCGTGTGCCCCGCCGGTGGGCGCCCTTCCTGGAGGGAGGGGGCGGCCCGCGCCAGGGCGGGCCCCAGGGGTCCGGCTCCGCTTCCCTGTCTTGCACGCGGGCGACGGTGGTGGACGGGTGCGTTCGGGGGCCTCCCCAGGGCGCGACTGCCCGCGCCCCTGCCACCCCGGGGCTGCTCCCTTCTTAACCTCTCGCTTGCAGGCGGCCCCTCGGGCGTCAGCTCGGAGCCAGGGCGGGGGGCTGGCGGCGGAGAGGGGGCCGGCGGAGGCGAGCGACGCGGCCCCAAGTTTATGCTAATCTGCGCAGAGCCCGCCTCCCGCCTCCCCTCCGCGGCCCCAGCCGCGAGCAGCGCCGGCCACTCGGCGGGACGCAGCCGCTGCGCAGCGCCAGGCGGCCGGGCCAGCGAGCTCCGGGGGCCGCGGGCGGCGGCGGCGGGAGCCGGGCGGGCGGGCGAGCGGCGGGGCGGCGGGCGGACGCCGGGCGGGGGCCCCGCGCGGGGCCAGGTGGAGAGCCGCGGGCCGCGATGGGCCGCCGCCTGCCGGTGTGGCTGTGCGCCGTCGCGGCGCTGCTCTCGGGGGCGCAGGCCAAGGGCACCCCGCTCCTCGCGCGGCCCGCGCCGCCCGGTGCCCCCCGCTACAGCCTCTACACGACGGGATGGCGCCCGCGGCTGCGCCCGGGGCCGCACAAGTAAGCGCGGGCCGCGGCCGGGCGGGAAGCGGGAGGGATGGGGCCCCGGCGGCGCTCCCACCTGCCCGGACCGCGCGCGGGAGAGGGGGGCTCCGGGCTCCCGAGGCCGAGCCCCTGCCCCGGCGAGCGCCCCCACGCTCCGGGAGGCTGCGGGGCTGGCGAAGAAAAATAAGCCGAGGGGGCCTGGCGCGGCGGCTGGGACCTGGCAGTGCCCGCGGAAACCTTTCCAGCGAAGTAACATTTTCCAGCTGCGCTGTGTGCAAACTCCCGGCGCAAGCGGACCAGGTGGAGGGAGCGGAGGGAGGACGGTGGGCGCGAGGCATACGCGGGAATCCCCCACGCCCCCACCCGCGCCGCGCCCCCCTTCTCTCCCCTGCCCCGCCAGGTGGGAGATGGAGCCCAGCGCCCTGCAGCCCGCCCCCTCCGGCGGTTAGCCTGACCCCGGGCACCCCTTGGGAACCCCCAGTGTGTTTGACCACAGAACTGATGGGGGCGCGTGGGTCCCGGGCCTGTGTTGTGGCTCCAGAGGCCAATAGCAGTGCACGGGTGGTTGGTTTAGCCAGGCAGCCACTCCCCACCCCTTGTAACCTGTGAGGCTGGCTCCTGCCTCACCCCTGCCTCAGCTTCTGGTCTTCAGTAGCCAGTGGCTTGGGAACTGGCCCCAGTCAGGTGAGTTAGGGGCTCTACCTGGGATGCTGGCTGAATTGTATTGTAGGAGAGTGCTCAGCCCATAGCTCAGTGGGCCTGGCACATCAGAGCCGGCTTCCTGGAGGAGGCAGTACCAGAAGTGATCAGAGACTGAGAAACCCGGAGCAAAGGCAGGGGCTAGAAACTACGAGGTGGCATGTATTTCCCCAGGAGTCAGGGAAGGAAGGAGGAGAAGTGTGGTCTCAAAGGCACAGAGGCACTAAGTTGAGATCTCAGAAGGATGGAATGCCAAGATAAGGAGTTGAGAGCCAGTGAAGGAGTTGGAGGAGGGTGAGAATACAGCAAGGCTCTTGTTGGGGAATCCAGGTAAGGAGGGCAGAGGCCAGACCACAGGAAAGGCAGCCCCTGGTTCGCTACAGTGCTTACCCCAGTGACCAACCCACTGGGAAGTCTGGGATCTGACTGACCAGCAGTGGGTCCAGACCCCAGGCCAGGGCCCTGGCCTCCAGGAACAAAGAACAGAGACAGAAGAGAGATGGGAATCTAGTCCCCTGGGGAGACCTACAGATAGGGAGGGGGGTCTAGGAGCCTCAGTGCGCCTGGCTCAGGCCAGATATTGCAAGGATGCTGTTCCCTTACAGGGCCCTCTGCGCCTACGTGGTGCACAGGAACGTGACCTGTATCCTACAGGAGGGAGCAGACAGCTATGTGAAGGCTGAGTACCGGCAGTGTGGATGGGGGCCCAAGTGCCCCGGGACAGTCATGTGAGTGCACCCCCGTGCCACCCACTCAGGACTGCTGGGCACAAGCCCCAGGCCTGCCTTCCCCCCAAGAGCAGCAGCCAGCTCCACAAGGGGCTGTACCTCCTTGGACTGCAAAGAGTCCATTACCCCAGCTCCCACACGGGCTGGCTAGGGGACGGGGGGCGGGGAGGAGACATAGGCAGGGTCAGGTTAGGGCCCACAGAGGGACCAAGGGAGGATTCCTAAAAGAGACACAGAACTAGGCAAGGAAGAAGCCGCAGAGGCAAAGAGAGTTGGAGGTGAACAGAAAAGGCAGAGGCTCACACTGACAATGGTTGATGCCAAAGCGGCCCCAGGAAGACCCAGGAAGGGCCGTGGTGACTGTAGAAAAGGAAGGCCAAGGGTGAGGGGATGGAGGCCAGGTTGCCAGGGCCTGGGCCGGACAGGCGGGGTTTTGTGAGCATATGTAGGACAGTGCACAGGTGTGATGCACAGGTCTATACTTGGAGAGGTTTAAGTGCATGTCTGAAAACAAACCCACTTGCTCCAGTGTGTCAGTGGGTAGACAGGCACGTGGCTGAGCAGGCGAGGGAGGGGCCCTGGCGAGCCCTGCCCTGCACCCCTGGGCCTTCCCTTCTGTGCTCAGAATCCAAGGTGCCATCCACCAGCCTGGGTGGCCAGAGCTGAGTTCCCAGAACAGGCTGCAGAGGAGCAGACAGAACTGAGGGGACAGATGGGAGCCGAGAGCAGCCCCTGCACACTGGGAAGGGCTGTGCACCCCGGCTCCAGGGCAGTACCCATCCCACCCCACCCCACAGGGGAGGGGCTGAGATTGTGCCAGAATTCTTCCAGGTATCGCCAAAGCCAGAGTGGAATCTCTCATGGCAGCATGAGCTCAAGGGGATCCAAAATGGTCTTGGGGACACTGGGGCTAAGTCCCTGCTAGTGTTCTCCCCAAGCAAACAGGATGGGATGGGACTTCACCTGCACCTGCTCCTTAACCCTTCTCTGAAGCCCTGAAAGGCCCGCCTCCACCCCAACTGCCCTGTCACCGAATACACAGAAAAGGGAGGCTTTGATGGTGGTGTAGAGGTGGGGAGATAATTAGATCTTATGCCAGGAGGCAGGAGCCTCAGCCCACAGGTACAGGGCAGCGCCCTCTCCCCCTGTCTGGCCCAGGTACCGCACAGTGCTCAGACCCAGATACAAGGTCGGCTACAAGACAGTGACGGACCTCACCTGGCGGTGCTGCCCTGGCCTCACTGGAGAAGGCTGCCCCGAGCACCTCACCGACCATGGGGCCTCCCCAGCCCAGCCAGAGCCTCAGCCCCAGATTCCCTCGGGGCAGCTGGGCCCAGGGCCCCAGCCCCCTTCTTCTAGCAGAGCGGTCCCCAGCCCCTATGGTGAGTCTGCCTGGAGGAGACCCTACCAGGTGATCAGGTTTTTTCGGAGCGGTGGGGAGGGGATTGAGCCAGGTAGGCTGAGCTCTAGCAGGGCTGGGGAGGGTGCATCTCATGCTGGGCTTGAGGGAGAGCTCCCAGAGCCCCTCCCAAAGCTGAGAGAGCTATGCCCAGTGGGAAGGTGCGCTTAGAACAGAAAATCTCTCAGGTGGCCTGGCCACAGGACAAGCTGAGGGAGGCAGGCCAGCGATGCCCCTGGGGTTCTCTCTTCCAGGAAGAAAAGGTCCAGGGCTGTTTGGTGAGCGGCTAGAACGACTGGAGGGTGATGTCCAGCGCCTGGCACAAGCATATGGTACCCTCAGTGGCCTGGTGGCCAGCCATGAAGACCCCAACAGGATGACCAGTGGTCCCAGGGCTCCTGCCACCCCTGTGGGCTTCGGGATCGTCTCTGAGGGGTTTGTGAAGCCCAGAGACAGAGCTGGAGGGCCACTCACACCCCCCCTGGATGAGATCTTGAGCAAGGTGACAGAGGTGAGCAACACGCTCCGGACCAAGGTGCAGCTGCTGGACGAGGTGCATGGGCTGGCCCTGGGTCACGAGGCTCACCTACAGCGGCTGCGGGAGGCCCCTCCGTCTCCACTCACCTCCCTGACGCTTCTGGACGAGTACGTGGACCGACGGCTGCACCGACTCTGGGGGAGCCTACTGGATGGCTTCGAGCAGAAGCTGCAAGGTGTCCAGAGTTCCTGCGACCTGCGGGTGCAGGAGGTGCGGCAGCAGTGTGAGGAGGGTCAGGCAGCCAGCCAGCGGCTGCACCAGAGCCTGGATGGCCGGGAGCTGGCCCTGCGCCGGGAACTGTCACAGCTCGGGTCGAGGCTGCAGGGGCTGAGCATGGCCGGAGGGGGCGGCTGCTGCGGCCGGCTGGCTTTGATCAGTGCCCGTGTGGACAACCTCGAGAGGAACCTACAGGCTGTCACTGAGGCCCAGAGGGGCCATGGCCCCCTCACCAGGGATGAGCTGGAGCGGCTCTCTGCTGCCATGCTCGAGGGGGGTGCGGACCGGCTGCTAGAGGGCCTGGAGACCCTCAATGGGACGGAAGGCGGAGCGAGAGGCTGCTGCCTGGGGGGGGAGGAGGGGGGATGGGACGTGGGCAGCTTCAGGACCCTGCTGGAAGAGCGAGTGCAGAGCCTAGAGGAGCGCCTGGTGACGCTGGCTGGGGAGCTGAGCCATGACAGCGACCCACCAGGCAGGTCGGCCCGGCCCCGGGTGCAGACGGAGCTGGCAGTGCTGGAACAGCGGCTGGTTTCACTGGAGTCCTCGTGCACTCCCAGCACCACCTCGGCCATCCTGGACACCCTCGCGGCAGAGGTGAAGGCCTGGCAGAGCCGGAGCGAGGCCCTCCTACACCAGGTGGCCAGCCACGCAGCCCTGCTCCGGCAGCTCAACGGCACCGTGGCCGAGGTCCAGGAGCAGCTGGCAGAAGCAACAGGCAGCTCACTCCAAGGCGAGATCACCCTGCTCAAGGTCAATCTGAACTCTGTGAGCAAGTCGCTCACGGGCCTCAGCGACTCCGTCAGCCGGTACTCCGATGCCTTCCTGGAGGCCAACTCCTCCCTGGACGAGCGAGAGCGCAAGGTGGAGGCTGAGGTGCACGCCATCCAGGAACAGGTCAGCAGCCAGGGCTCTCGGCTTCAGGCCGGCCACAGGCAGGTCCTGAGCCTGCGGGGGGAGCTGGAGCGACTCAAGGCCGGCGTGGCCGATGTGGCGGGCGGGCTGAGCCGCTGCCAGCACACAGCCCAGGACCTGCGGCACGTGCTGGGCCGCTTCGACCAGAGGGTGGCGCAGGTGGAAGGTGCCTGCGGGAGGCTGGGCCTACTGGCTGCCCACAGGGAGGGCCTGTGGGGCTACGTGGACCAGCTGAATCGCACACTGGCTCAGCATGCGCAGGACATCGCCCGCCTCCGGGATGACCTCCTGTACTGCCGGGCCCAGCTGGCCGAGCAGGCGCGGCCCCGGCAAGCTGACTAGGCAGGCCAGACAGGACCCGCCCCTGGACCCCGCTGACCCTGGGGATGTCCCTCCAGAGCCCAGCCTTGCCCAGCAGTGCCTCCCAGCCCCCCCTGGCCAGCATGGATGCCACTTCAGAGGCCACAGAAGGAATAGCCTTGGTCCAGCTCCATATGACTGTCCCAGCCACCAAAATCCACACTCAGTGCTGTACCAACTGGACAATTCAACATCGTGGTCAAGGCAAGGACATCATGCCTGAAGGCCAGGGTGGACCTAATTGACCTCACAATCCAGTCTGCAAATTGTCCCTCTTCAGACACACCAGGGTCAGCACCTGTACAAAGACCCGCAGGTCTGGTCACAGACAGTGACCTGTCCACATCTCCCTTTGTCCCCAGGCCATAGCCCCCAGCCTGTGGGGGCTTCTGGTTCCCTTGTCCCCTTGGCTTTTCTCCCTTGCTGTCTGGGCTCAGTTTCTGCAGGAAGATGGTGCCCACTGGCACTGTCCTCATACCCGGCAGCTTCGTGGATACGGTTTCTGAAACCAAGGACCAGAGGTTTCCATCGGCCCTGGTCCTTCGGAGCAGAACAGAAACACAAAGACTCAGTTCTCTTTATTTCTTTTGACCCTCCCCTCAGGTGAGGGCTTAGGCAGCTGTAGATTCCCTGAGAAAAAGGACAGGGTCCAGGCTCTGTTTAGAGACCCCACCCCAATTTATCCTTTTCCTTTTCTTTCCCAAAAATGCTTCAGGGCCTCTGGTCCCCACACCCTCCCCTCCTTTCCATATGGGAGAATATCCTGCCCACCCCCCACCCGCCCAGGTTAGAGCCTCTCTTCAGAGAATAGCCCTCATATATGTCATGGCCTGAATGAGGCCAGACTCTGAACAGGAGGCCACAGGAGAGGAAGGCCTCCAAGCCCTGTTTCCAGCATCCCGGCGAAACCCCAGCCTCTCCTGGATGTTCACTAAGTGGTGAGAAATTCAGGTAGGACACCATCACGGGACAACCTGAAAACACAGTGTTCATCCAGCCTGCAGAGTTCCCAGAGACCCTGATGCCCATCTCTGCTGAGGTTCCTGGCCTCAGTTCCCCCACAGCAGCCCAGGGCTTTCTGTGCTGTGTTGCAGGTCCCTATAGCCCTGCCTTCTGGTTTCTTCCTTCCACTGTGGTGCTGTTGGGGGGGGGGGGGGGGGACAGGCCTGGATTAAAGCTTTTAACCCATCTAAAGGTATTTTCTTCCCCAAGGACAGCAGGCTGGAAGGCTGCACTGCTGGGGAGCCAGCCCCACTTCCTAAAGTTCCTCATCCCCGTACAAGCTTGCTCGGCAGCTCTGTGGGCACTGAGTTGACCAGCAAAGTCTAGGGAGGGTTGGCAGGTCACTGCCATTGGCCCTGGCAGGTTTGGGGGCTGTGTCCTTAGGGGAGGTACTCAGGGGAACAAGGGCAGCAGCTGGGTACGGCCCAGGCCAAGTGGGAGTCACACTCCCTCAGCCCTCGAACTGCCTGGGAATCCTCGTTCCTTGATGTCTGAGCATCCTGGCTTGGGGTGTGCTGAGATACCGGCGTGCCAGGGAGAGTGGGGAGGTCTGGCTCAAGAGCTGTGGGAAGGGGCCGGGGTTATGGAGGAATCGGGCTTCAGAGAGTATGATCCATGCTGTGCAGACGGTACTCAACCCCTCTCCACTGCTGCCGCCAGCCATTTCCGTGCCTACAGGTCTCAAGCCTCCTGGGACCTCCCTCTTCTCCCTGTCCTATCAGGAGTTGGGACAACATACCAGGGTGACAGGGACAGAGATGTCAAGGGCATGGAGAATCCTGTGAGGGCCCGGGTGACAGTCATTTCATTGCTACAGGCCAGGGCTGTGCTGAGGCCTGGAGCAGCTGCCCCCCACCTCCTGCAGCTCAGCTGGCAAAGGCAGGAGACAGGATGGGGGGGGGGGGTCTCTGTGGCTACTAACCAGCCTTCAGCCCCCTCCTCCCGTTCAGTGGACTGGCCCCGTGGTACCCAGCTTCCAGTGTCCCGATCCCTGGGACACCCATTCCCTGGAACACCTGGCCAGGGAGGAGGGGGTAGCCGGGGCAGGGTCAGGCCAGGGCATCAAAGTCCACAGCAACCAGGGGCTTCCGCCAGTAGCAGAAGTTGCTGTATTCAGGGTGGGCCAGGTCTGTGCTGGGGCCACGGGCCACAGGCGGGAAGAGGAGCTCGACCACCTCGCCGAGCCGTTCGTACCTGTGGGCAGAGCAGGGTCAGCGCCGAGAGCCTGAGCTGCCACCAGGCCCCAGCCCCCATCATGTCGGGCAAACACTGCATCCTGCCTGGGAGCCCTGGGTGGAACCGGGGCCCAGGGAGAAGCTAGGGAATGGGGACTTGCGGCATGGGGGTGCATGGCAGGGTTTGGCCTCACGTGGATTTGTGGTTCTTCATGAGCTCCTGGATGAGCTCTCCCCGGGGGTTGACTGTGAAGATTCGAGATGTAGGTAGGCCCACCTGCCGGTAGGCGATGACATCCTGTGGGGGACAAAAGAGGGGCCTGTGGGCTGGGAGATAAGATAGGGAGAAGGTGGCCATGCCCCTGGGGAGATGACACACTCACGTTGGGCCTGTTCCCAAAGGCAGCATAGAAGGGCTGTCCGTGGGGCAGGAACAGCTGCTGGATATCACTCAGGCAGGCGATTTTGAACACCTCTGGTTTCTTCTCAATCACCTCCCTGGGGCAGCCAGGGCCATGAGCAGGAAGGGGAGCCAAGGCAGGGCAGCAATCGGAGGATGGCAGGGTCAGGTGCCGCGAGGTCTGACTCAACCGACACCCGAGACTGCCCCCCCCCGCCGACAAGAGCCTGTGGGCTTGTGTCCTATAGGGTGGTTACCTGTGGAGGGCGGAGAAGAGGCTGCTGGGAGACAGCAGAAGGGGGCCCTCAGGGAGGCCGCAGCCCCGCTCGCTCACCCACTGCAGGTAGCCCTTGGTGAGGCCCGCCATGCCGATAGCCCGTGCCGAGCAGTACAGGAACTTGTACCCATTTCTGGGGTGGGGGACAGGAGAGGCACAGAGTCGTCAGAGACCAGCCATTCCCTGCCCCACCCTCTTGGCTTTGGCCAGCTCAGCTCAACCCTGGGGCTCTGGCCTTCAGACCCAAAGGCCTTTGTAGGGAGGGGACTTAGGAAGAACGGCTGACAGAGGTGGCCTCAGCTGCTGTCCCACATAGGAGGGGCACGGACAGCATCCTGAGGCCCAGGTGGAGTGGGATGAACAAAGGTTTGAGCAAGTCTGTAGGCTTCTCTACAGCACAAAGACCAGCAGTTAGACTCAGACGCCAAGAGACCGGTCTTTCACAGGAGAATGGGAGGCCAGCCAGTAGGTTGCTGTGCTCCAGGGACATGCCTGGGGCTTATTCCCTCATGGGCCCTCCTGGTCCCCAAGCCTGGCTTCCTGGGGCAAAGGCCATAGTGGCCTAAGACATCCTGTCATTCCCTCCCTAGGGCCCTTCCCCAGCCCAGGCACTCACAGGTGGATTTTGTGGTAGAGACTGGTGATGCCCTGGTGTGTCCAGTCTTTCCCTAGCTGGGGCAGAATGTGACCCAGAGCGTCCGACCTAGAGCCACAGAAGAAGGGTCACTCCAAGGCAGCCCCATGTAGCCCTCGTGTGCCACAGCCCCCAGTGCCCAGGATGGTGCACTGCAGGTAGAGGGCCTTTCTTGATGTCCCCCTTCCCCCGGCACAGAGGAGGCCAGTCCCAGGCCCTCCCTCTCTCCCCTGGCCAACCAGGCCTCACTTGGTAATGGTCCCATCGATGTCCGAGATGACCACCTTGTCGTCCCATTTCCACAGGTAGATGGTGGCCCTGCAGCGGCAGGTGCCCTGGTACTGGGTGGTCACACTGAAGACCACATCATTGGCACCTTCTTGCAGGTTCAGGCGCCGCTGGGGCCGGGCAAAGGGAGGAAGCTGTGATGTGCCCCAGCCTGGTGTGTCCCCTTTCCCCACCCCAAACCGTGCCCTGTGAACCCCACAGGCCTCTCATGCTCCTCTTCCTCCCAGCTCAGAGAACCTGCCTGAATTCATCAGACACAGCCACACGCACACACGTGCACACGGGCAGAGGGTAACCTTGGGCAGTTAGGCGGTACGAGGGTGCTGGTTGGGGTCTGCACCGGCAGGCACAGGAGCCCTAACCTCCCTTCCTGCCCCTTTGGGATGAAGCTCACAGACAAAGCCTGGCCCGTGGCTCCCACCCAGGTTTCTCAGGTCGGCCCTAAGGCTGGCATTGCTCCTGGTGGGGAGATACCCCACTCCATAGAAGGGACCTCCTGGGGATCCTCACAGGTACTTGTGACATCCCCCCAAAGAGAGATCTAGCCCTGTGCTTGGTCCCTAGGGCAGCTCTCAGCCATAGCCGGTGACCAAGGCTATTGGGCCCTGGCTGACCCCAAGGTGGGTGTCACACAGGGGTACCACACAGATGGTAGCTGCTCTGTACCAGGTTGGCCCTCCTGGGCCCCTCCCTGACAGAGCCACACTCAGGGGCCAGTTACTGAGCTCAGAGGCAGGACTCAGGGGCAGGGACTGCCAAAATCTGAGGGGCTGTCATCAGCCTTCGATTCCTTCAGAGTGGCCTCTAAGAGAGACCCACAACCCACCGCAGGTAGATATTTTAAGATGACATAGAGAACACTTTTCCAATGAGGGCATCCAGCAAAGACATGGGTTGGCACATGAAGAAGTGAGCCCCCTGACCCTGAAGGTATTCAAGCAGAGGCTCTTAGGGAGGCTGCCAAGAGGATGGATTCTGGGCTTTTAAATTCCTTGGAGCCTAATTATCTCAGCCCCACCCACCCCCACCTGGACACACCAACGCGCGCCCACTCACGATCTGGCTGGAGGAGAGGCGGAGGGACTTCCTGTAGGTAGGAGGGTAGGCTGGAGGCGAGGGTGGCAGGGAAGGGACCTCGAGGATCACAGGGCTCTCTGGGGCATCATCCTCACTACTCGGCACATCAGTCTTCGCCCTGCAGGCAGCCCGGCTCTCAGGCCTCTGTCCTCCGCCAAGGCCCTGCACTCCCAGCAGATGCTTACCCCTTGGCCCAGGCCACAAGGAACCTGGGGCTTGTCGCTGCCCCTCCAGAGACCACTCAGGGGATCAGAAACCTCTCCTTCTAGGTGCCACCCATTTGGAGAGGGGTAGCAGAATTAAGGGTGCAGGTCGGCAGTATATGCCCAGAAAGGGGTCAGGGCTCCCGGCCCTTAGTGCATGGCCAAGCTAGCCTTGGAGATGTTTACCTGAAAGACCCAGGTGTGCGTCTTAGAGTTTATTCCCAATCCCACCTGCTTTGGCTTCAGCAGACCCGCCCCTGGTCATCACTCATACCCAAGCTGAGGCGTTGTGGTCACTTGTGAAGAAGACAAGGTCAGCCGGCCCCTGGCAAAGAAGGGAAGGCCCCACCCCCCCCACCCTTCCTTAAGACGGTAATCCTTGTCTGGGCCAGGAGTCTGGGCACCCATTCCAGCTCCACCGGTACCCAGCTGTGGAACTTTTGGTGCAGCTCTAGGCCTCAGTTTTCCCATGTGTGAAATGGGGCTATTTCTCAAGAAAAAGAAAGGGTGTAGAAGCGACTGGGTAATGACAAACAACCATCACTGGCGGAGGGCTGCTGGCGCCACCGCTGCCCCCACAGGGATCGTCCCCAGGCTCAGCTCCAGCTGCAGAGTGCCAGCTAAGAGATCCAACTCACCCCTGCTGCTCCCTGGCTGTGCTTTTCTCCGCCTGGGCACTGCGCTGTGGGAAGAACATACATCTAGTAAACCCCGCCTCCACCCTGTGCCGACCACCCCCTTGGCCATGATCACTCACCTCCTCGGCCGGGAAGTCCCTGCGTCGCCAGGAAAACCACCACCGTCCACCTTTCCGGGGCATCTTCTCCTTCTCCAGTTTGTCCACAGTGCTCTGTGGGCAGATAAAGGCCATGGCATTTTTTTTCCCTGCACCACCAAACCTACTTTTCATTGCCCTTGGGGCCCCCATGAACCCAGAGTCTAGGGCTGACCCTAGAGCAAGGTGCTGTCAACATCTGGAGGCTGTGGAAGCATCCTCACCTCCATCCTTGGCTTCCAAACAGTGACTCATGTACCTGAGCACAGGAGACCAAGGGCCATTCCTGCCAATCCCCACTCTACTCCAGCCCTGACCCCCTAGCTCTTGCCCAGGCTCGGCCTGGCCTCCAGATCCTATGGGCCAGTACTGCTACTAGAGTAGCTGAAGGCAGTGCTTTGACGTTTCTCAGGATCTAGTACTCTCTGCATGATGCCACCAAGTGACAGCTGGAAGAACAATCCATAGCCAGTACTCCCCTCAACCTCCAAGACCAACATAGGCAACCCCAAAGGTCAGTGACTCTATCCCATGGATGGCCCCCCTCTCTGTGTTACCACGATTGTCTGGTGGGAGAACATGACCTTGGGAAGATGCTCATTAGATGTGTGCTAGGTAGCCCCAGGGAGAGGCCAGGAGAGCCAGGGCCAAGACCCTCCCAGGAGACTTATCAGCTTCCTACAAACAGAATGGTGAACCCAAGTCAGGAGGACATGACCTGGAGGTGGGCCAGCCAGGGTACCCCCTTGAGCTGGAAACAGACTGGGGTTGTCTCCCAGAGGCCTCAGGTGGTGGGTCTGTCTGAGGACAGTGAGGAGAACCAAGCAGGAGAGTGGCCCTCCTCCTTCCCATAGGCTCTGGTCCTAGCTCAGACCCAGAGCCAGCCAAAGGGTGGAGCCGAGTGTCACGAAAGGGAGGCACCTGCAGTCAACATCTGGTTAGTGATGTTCTCGGGCAAGTCTAACTGATCTGGGAACCATGGGCCAGATTAGGGCAGGGCCCTGTACCACTCCCAGTGGCATAGGAGAGGCAGGGGCAGGTCAGAGAGTGGAAGTTCTGGGAGGGACTGAAGAGACTGGGTTCCTTCCCACCCCTGAGCATCACCACATGCTGTTCCCCTCCCCTCGTCTGCTTACAGATTACTCATCCTTCAGATCTCTACCCAGGAGGCACTCACTCAGCAAACTCCCACTTTAGCCTCTCAAAGCACCCCAGCCTCACTCCCAATACTCACGGTTGAATTTTACATTCATCTGGCTGAGTCTTTGACTACTGTCTTTCTGGGAGGGCATGACTGGCTCCGGCCTGTGCCTGGCACACAGTACGTGCTCAAAAAACGTGCAGAGTAGGTGCTCAACAAATGCATGCCAATAAAGCAAGCAAGTGCCCACAGTCCAGCCTGGAGACATTGCCAGGGCAAGGTAAGGAGTGGGCCCTCTGTCTGCCAAGCCTCATCTCTTATATCTAAAAGCCTCCTGTTGAAGGTTATCATCCCCCTCTGGTTTGCCCTGAGCTCCTTTGGAGTAAAGTGTCCCCTTGCCAGGATTCAGCCATGCCAGGAAGCCAGGGAAGGGTGGGGCTCTGTCCACACGTCATGGGGTGAGGCTTCGGGGAACTCGGTATCCCCTCTCAGAGTGGTCTTGTAGCCGGTCAGCCCCAGACCCATCTCTGCCCACTGTCCGCTTCTTGGCCATAACCCTCTACCCTCAGCAGGCCCGCTGGTGCCCTAACCATTACCTTGGGCAAGTTCTTCTGGAAGGCTTGCAGGGAGAGGATCATGGGGGCAGCTACAGCCCAGTTATAATGTCTGGAGAGACAGAAGGAGGAGTCAGGGCTGCAGCAGCCACAGGGTGGTGGTGGGCAGGGGGGCTCCAGGGCTGCCAGGGTCTCAGCCTTGGTACTCACTTCTCATTGATTTTCACCACCAGGTTCGGGTGCTCAAGGAGGCCAGGGTTTTGGACGAGGTCCTCGTAGGAGACTATGTGCTGGTTGAATTTCTCTGGGCACAGAGGCAGAGAGTAAGGAATGAGGCTGACACATTTGAACGGGACCATCAGGCCCCGTTCTACCATCTACACTCTACCATCAGGTCTCCTGCATTTTGGGTGTGATACTTAGCAGGGCTTCTCCCTACCTGTGGTTTTTGCATCTGCTGTGCCCACCCCAGGTATTTGCCATCCTGGATTCACAGGATAAGTCACAGCTTAGCCTTAAGTGTTTGCTTCACAGGGTCTTGGGAACGCCCCGCCCTCGCTGGCCGCATGGGGCTCCACAGGGCAGAGAACAGCAAGGCCTCAGCCTAGCCTCACACCATGGCTGCCTGCTACTCTGGGGGCCTCCCTGCCCTCCCCCGTCCCCTGGGCTCAGTGCCAATCCTTGGAAGGGTTCAGGCCATGGTCAGACATACCCCGGGAGATGTCCCGGCTGTCAGCTAGTCCACCACAGAGGGAAAGCACTATCATGTCCAAAGTGGGTTCTGGCTCCTGTTCAGGGTTGGGGTCCCCCAGAGGCTTCTGGCTGTTGGGTTCACTCCACCTTCTGGGCCCCAGTCCACAGTCACTGGGGGCAAAGAAGCCAATAGTGATGTAAATACAAGGAGGCTGTGAGGAGGGGCCCACCCCTCCAGGCCCTTGCTGGCCAACCCCTGGGCTCATGGGCCCCAATCCCAAGACACCCTGGAACCCAGAACGCAGGCACCTCTGGGGGAAGTAAAGGGCTGCATTCTCAGAATCCAGAGAGGGCAAGTCGTCCAGATAGATGTCACTGGGGCCCAGGTGCTGGCTTCTCTTCACGGAGCCTGAGGGCAGAGGGGACAGCTATAGACTTGACATGTGCTTAGTAGCATGAGCAATGTGTGTCCCCTAGTCTCTGAACGCCCTAAAGCAGCGCCGTCTGGTAGGACTTTTGGGGATGATAGAAATGTCTCGCGTCTACGGGTCCAATACGGTAACTGCTAGCCACATCCCTGTATTAGCACACTGAAAATGTGGTGTGACGGAGAAACGGAATTTTAAATGCGATTTAATTGTAATTAAATTTTACAGAGCCATAGATAGCCAGCAACTACTGATCTGGCGGTGAGTCCTAGTGCCTTCCCACACTTGTAGGATAAACCCCAGCTCCTGCGCCAAGGATCCAGCATCTGCTCCTTCCTTCCCCACCCCCGCCTTGCTCAAGACATACCAGCTGCCTCCGTTCCTGGCCGCACAGCCTCCCTCCCACTTCATGGCCTTGACACATGCTCTTTCCTCTGCCTAGAATTCTCTTCCCTTGATCCTTATTTGGCTGGGTCTTTATTGTTGGAGTCTCCGCTCACGCATCACCCACTCAGAGAGGCCTTCCCCAACCACATGATTTAAACAGCCTCTGTCCCAACCAATGATTCTGTCCTGCGTCACCCACGACGTGCTCTTCCTGTTCACGCATGCTTTGTCTATCTGCCTCGCTGGGCTGTGAGCCCATGAGCACTGGTGCCAAGCACAGTGCCTGGCACACAGTAGGTGCTCAAAACATGCTTGAAGTACCAGAGTCCAGCCAGTGGGTAACATGAGGCCAGGAAAAGCCTGGGAGACGTCCAGCCATTACTCACCTTTCCTGCTAGAGACCCCCTCGGGCGGCCTGGTGGGAAGTGGGCCCTCCAGGGCGGCCCAGCTCCATGATTTCGAGGGAGGAGGGAGGCCTGGATCCCTTCGGCTCTGAGTCTCGGTTTTCTTTCTCTCAGGGGTGGGGAGAGGGGGACCCACCAGAGCAGGAGGCTCCGTGTCAGTAGGAGGAAGGTCAGCACCAGCCCCTGTCTGCAGGATTAGGGGCCCCGAAGGGTCCACATCAGCCACAGGAGCAGAGGGGGTGCCGGGCTCTCCCTGAAGAGGTGGAGCTGCCCTGACACCACCATCAGCGATCTTCGAGCACTCGGGCCATTCTGCTTTGGCCACCTTCAATCAAACAAACGGGGGCGGGGGGTGTAAACCAGTGCAGGCCCGGCCTCCCACACCCCAAAAGGCCTTGAGGGTCCCGGGTATCAGTCACTCCACTTCTGACCCACAGGGACCGCAGAAAGGCAGGCTCGGGAGGCTGACGCGGAGGAACTCACCTTGGGCAGCCTCCCCCAGGCCCACTGTATGTGGGACTCAGCTCGCAGGGGGCTGGGCTCGGGGGTCCGCAGCTCCAGCTCTGAGTCGCTCTTTGGGGATGTCATTAGCACACCCGGCAAGAGGCTGCCAGAAACAAGAACTTAGAGACCCTCGAGCCAGCCTACCGCCCACCGCTGCCCACCCAGCCTGGGGAAAAAAAAATATTTGTGATACGTATTCATGCCTATGTTTGGATCCAGAATGTACAAATATATGAAAAACTCCTACAAACCAACAATAATGAGGCAGTCTAGTAAAAAAAAAAAAAACGGGCAAAGACTTGAATAAAGGCTTAACAAAGGAGATTCAGAAATGGCTGATGAACACATTCAGTGTGTTCTATATCATTCATTAGGAAAATGTAAATGAAAGCCACTCTAAGACCTTGGCCTTGAGTCCCTGCCTGCAGGCCTCCTGGACTCTCACCTGGCCTGGGGGCACCACTCGCCATCAGAGTAGGGGTAGAAGTCTTTGGCTTGCGGTGAGGACTCCCCTTCGGATTCGACACTGCTGAGGGGTCACAAGGAAATAAATGGTCACTGACAAGGACAGGGTACCCACGGAAGGGCATGGGAGCCTGGGTGTCAGGGGTTTGGGGAGGTAAAGCCCAGAGAAATCAAGGCCCTTGCCCAGGGTCACACAGCATCAGCAAAGGGAAAGGTGCCTGAACCCTGGTTGGTATCCCCACACCCTTGGCCACCCTGGTCCCCACACACCCTGGGGGCTCCGGCCTTGGTTTTTCCAGTAGAGACAGTTCACTCTCAGCGCCTGTCTCCAGCTCCTCAGAACTGGAATTGGCTGCCACCGTGTCCTCCTTCCGCCTGGGTTTCCTCCTGCGACGCCTCTTCTTCCGCCCCGTGGAGGCCACCCCCTCAATGATGGCTTCAGGCTCACTGTCTGTGCTCAGCTGGGAGTCTGAGGGGAACCCAGACAGGCCCCCACAAGGGATGGGTGATGTGCATAGGCGGGGAGGCACGTGTTCCTGTGGAGCAGACCAGGGGCTATAGCCTGGGGGGCCACCCTCACCACTCAATCATTCTGAGCCCTGCCTGAGTCCCAAGGCCCTGGAGTGAGCTCATTTGGGGTCAGGAAAACAGGCATGGAGGCTGGCCAGAGGCAGCAGCAGCAAGGCCTTGCAAACACCACTGGCATCCGAGCTCCCTGACAGAGACAGAGAGCAGCCCCAATCCCAGGGGCTGCATGTACCCCAGAAGTTCATGGCGGGCCAGGTGCTACATGAACCACACTGTCCAGCTAGAAATCTGGACACTGGCTACTCATTCTCTGACCACACCTGCTTTCCCTTTAAGACTCAGCCAGGCATCACCTCCTCCAGGAAGTTTACCCTGACTACCCCCAGCCCCTGTTCCAACTCCCTTCATTATAATGACCATGTAGTTCCATCATCTGTTGTTTATACATCTGTCTCCTAGGCTAGTCTGGGAAGCTTCTTTGGAGACAGGGATCACCCCTCATCCGAGTCCACTGCAGTGTCCGGCATAGAGTAGGGGCTCAGTTGAAGTTTGTGAAGCTCAAACTGTTTAAACACCTCCGCTGGCTTGTGTTGGGCTCTGTCCCCCTTCTGCAAACACGCCTCTGCTCAGCTCTCACCCACACACTTCTATGTTCTAACTGCATCGAGCCAGCACCAGATCCAGAACCACGCATCTCATGCTCACCAGCCCCCCAGCCAGTTCCTCAGCACTCCCTTCCTTTCCAAGCTTCCCTGGGAAGCCCTCCTTTCCACCCTCCAGGGGCCCAGCTCAGGTGTCGTCTTCTGAGAAACCTCTCCCAACTTTCCCCGGGAAGGAAATCAACCCTTGCTGCCCCCCTCCCAATTCTACCCAGGCTCCAACAGCATGCCTCGAGTGCCAGCCCTAACCAGTCCCCCTGCATCAGGCTCTTGCTGCTGGGGTATTCCCAGGGGTGGGGTCGGTGACCGGTCCCAAGGGCCCAGCCAGAGGGGGCACTAGTGAAGGTGCAGGTGCCACGAGGCGCTTACATCATCGCTCTCCAGCTCCTGAACAAAGAAGGCCTCCCCGCTGTCTCCCAGCTTCATGTGCAAGTCCACGGGCTCCCCGTTGATCTCAATGTCTACCTGTAACGAGGCATGATAGCACACAGTCCCCACCATTGTCCCTTACCCCCACCTTCTAGTCTACTGTCCTGCCTGCCTCCATGGAGCACTGCACTCGCTGGAACTTCAGCCCCACCCCACCCCAGACCCTGGCTGCTCCCCACCCTGAGGGTCTCTGCTCAAGTTCCCCTTCTCAGAGAGGCTGTGCTGAACTCTCCATGCCCCTCCCCCACCATTTCCCCGTTCTCTGGGCTTTGTTGCACATATAACCGTCTCAGTATTCTTGTGTCTGCCGTGGTTTCTAACTCTTCTCTCTGCCACACCCCATTAGAACAAGACATGACCCATCCTGTCGCTGCTGCTGCTGTTTCCCCAACCCCCAGGATAGTGCCAGAGCACTTGCTGACTACATACACGTACCATAGTCCGAATGACCATTTTCTAAGCGCTGAATGGAGAGTTTTATCGGGCCTCTCCCATTTAACCTTCCAGCAACCCTGTGCAGTAGCTCCTATCACTACCCCTACATTATAGATGAGGAAACTGAGGCTCGGGGGTGTTAAGTAATATACTGGGAAGTGGCCGAGGGAGGCTGAATGTGAGCCAGGAAGGCTGAGTCCACAACCCAAGCTCTTAACCACCTCGCTACCTACTGTCCCCTACAAGCTTACACTTTTCTGTTAGGATTCTGGCAAGTCCCCAGTGGCTCCAATGCAAAAGGGATTTGGACCCCCCAAACCTCTTTTCATATTCCCGACCTCAGTGCTAACTAAAAATCTGTCACGTTCGCCGGGGCCCAGAGAAGACAGCACAGCTTTCCTAAGAGAGAGAAGCTAACCTTTGAGTGCCACCCTCGACAGTGTCATCAGCTCCTATGTCATGCTCCAAAATCACCCCTCCAGCACCAGGTAGAGCAGAGTGTGTTCATTTGCACGGGTGAAAAGACTTACCAAGAAAACCCACGTAAGTTCTCAGTGAGCTAGAGCCAGGTGTGATGCCCCCAGTACCAGGGACTGCCCCGGTGTGCTACCTCCACAGGAAAACGGGAACCCTCTTGGACCCAAATCCCCAGACTGACCCAAAACTTTCAAAGAAAATCCGAAAGAACAGAAGCTTGTCCCGTGGACAGATCCCCACCTGAGGGAGGCCTCGGTCCTCTCCTGGGGCCGCAGTGGCTGTCCTGGCTTTAAGAGCCCACCCTATAGTGGCCCCTGGCCGGCCAGCACTCACCACCTTCTCTCGCGACCGCAGGACACCCAGCTTGCCGAACCGCACGTGGAAGGGCGAACATCGGAAGGAGCCGTCCACCTGCTTCACCACCAGCACATCGATGCCACCACTCAGTGTGGCCGGGTTCAGGCCCCGGTATATCTCCTTCACTGTCCCAAACACCGTCTCTGCCAGCTGCCCCACGTAGTTCATGGCTGGTGCTGGCAAAGGGAGGGGGTGCTGGGGCAAAGGTCAGGTCCACCTCCCTCCGCAGGGAGTCTCTGCAGCCTGACCCCCCAGGTCCCCAGACTTACAGTGCGTTGCCCTCGGAGTGCCTTTGCAGATGGGCAACAGTTGTGGGACGGGAGGTATGTCTGTAAGTGTGGGCTCTAGTCCTGGCTTGCCCACCACCTGCTTGTGAGACCCTTGGGCAGCTGCCTTCCTTCTCCAAGTGCCAATCTCCACATCTGTCAAATGAGAGCACCAGGTAAGGCGATCTGGGGAGGCTTGCGTCTCGAAATGCCATGAGTAATGATAATGACCATGGTCTTCAGTGGTAGGGCTCATTTCAACTTCACAACAACCTGCGAGGCTGGCCAAGCGGGTGTCATTACTGCTGTTTACAGACAAGCCACCTGAGGCTCAGAGGTGGAGTGATTTGCCCAGGACCTCACAACTAGTAAGGAGAGGAGCCAGGACTCAAACCCAGGCCTGTTTGGCTGCAGAACCCTCAGTGTGAACCACTGGGTTGGCCCAACTGTGGGAATAGGGGGAGGCAGCCTCATGATATATCAGGCCCAGGGCCCTGCTGGGTAATGGGTGACAGCCCTAAAGACTGATATCTTCCCAGGAAGTAAGGAGGAGAGAGTCTTTGTTCTTCCATCTGGGAAATGGGTTCATCTGTCTTGCTGCCTCCTGGTCTTAGGAGTTGGAAGAGGCCTTGCTGGGCCATCAGGGCTGACTTGTGGAGAACCAGGGATTCTCCCAGGGGTATCCCTCCCAGGGGTAGGGTACAGCAGGTACCTAAGGCTCTGCCCAGCTCTATTCCTGGGGTCAGAGGCTTGAAGGAGGGCATCCTCTATAGCTGGGGGTAGAGTAAGCTCTCGGTTTATGGCCTCAAATACCAAACTCCTTCCCAGTTTCCCTGGAACGGGTCCACAGTCTGATCCCAGTGTCTCTAGGCCATAGGTATCAAGCCTGACCCCCATTTCTGAGACCCTCATTCAGCTGGTCAGGTCCTGAGACCCACATTCAGGCCTTGGGCTCGTCCCTGAACCCATCAAAGCTGCCCCTCCTTCCCCCAGCCAGACCGGTCCCTCCAGCTTTCCCACACCAGGCAGAGCTGGGTAAGCCAGAAGCAGAAGGCTGTGGCAGCCGTGGAGAAGAGCCAGGGCCATAATGAGAGCTGCTGCCACGCTGGCATGGTGCCCGCCCTGCCAGCATCAGCTCATTGCCCCTTCCCTGCTGGCCAGGTCAGTGGCCTAGTGCCCCTCTGGCTGCCAGGATCCAGGCCATCCCACCTCCACAGGGCACTCCCATCTCTCAGACCCTGCGTCAGAACCCCTGGCGGACGACCCGCCATGCAAGACCACTCCTCAAAGAAGTTAAGTGACTTATCCAAACTCTATTCAGCTAACAGCCCATAGATGGGGGGAAGGGAGTAATGCTTTGTGTCCTGGTTTCCTGACTCCATACCATGGTTCCTTCCACTCCACAGTCCTCAAACCACAGCCACAGCTGTCTGCAGGGGGTGCAGCCCCGCCCCAGCCCACCTCTGCACAACCCTGCAATGCCTTGCCACTCAAAATGTGGCTCATGGCCCAACAGCATCACCATCACCTGGGGGGTGGGGTGCTTGTTAGAAACACAGAGCTTCACAAACATAAGATACAATTAGAATTGCTAAAATGAAAACCTGGGACAAAATGAAGATTTTTGATCCCAAAAACGGCACTCAAATTTAATAAATATTTTATCTGCAAAGCACCTACTATGTGCTAGGTGAAAATTCCCACTTTGGTTCCTCCCTACCACATCAAATTCTGTGAATAAAAGGTCTAGGAAGACAGACAAGGACAGACATGTGATGGGCAGGGCTCTAGGCCACTGTGCCCAAGAAAAGCAGAGAGGACTTCAGAAGTTTCCAGGAATAAGGCAGCAAGCATGGGAGGGGCAGACTAGGAGTGGGGGCAAAGGTCTGCCCAGGTGGAGGCTCAGGCCTGAGCTATCTGTCCTGCTAGGGGCAAAGGAGCTGGGCTGGAGAAATAATGATAGGTCCAGCTTACCTATCACAGAGTTTCTCAACTTCAGCACGACTGCCATTAGGGGCTGAATAATTCTTTGCTTTGGGGGGATTGTAGGATGTTTAGCAACACTCCTGGTCTCTACCCACAGATACTAGTATCACCCCACCTCCAGTTGTGACAACCGAATTGTCTCCAAACATTGTCACACGTCCTCTGGGGAACAGAATTGCCCCTGGTAGAGAGACACTGATGTAGGAGAAAGAGCTTAATAGCAGAAATGGCACCCAAGGGGCACTGGGTCCTACTCTGATCCTGCCACAGGGTATCCTCACGCAAGTGACTTGCTAGCCTGTTTCCCCTTTATGAAACAAGGCCTCAATTTTTCAAACCCTTCTCAGCCAACAATTCATTCCTCCCACTGTCCACACCCCCCCACACACACACACAGATGCCCCCTGCATTTGTCTGCTCAGTATCTGGGGGGACTCCTGTGAGCCAAGCCCTACACCCATCTCTGAAGGCATCTCCGTTCCCCCAGGACCCAGCTCTGCCTCCTTGGTCTTCTCCATATGAAGAGCTCTGCTCAGCTCCCTTATACCTCCCTTCACCCCAAACTAGTATGTCTATAATCAAACACTTCACTTCCCCCCAGGGACCCAGGCCAGCTGAATTCCTCTCAGGACTTATGCGAGTCCGTTCCTCCCGAGCCCTCTGAATTCTATTCCCCAATCTCCTGCTCCTCCTGCTGTCCTTGGTCAAGGCTTTACTACCAGATGCCCAGATCCTGGGTGGCAACAGGACGTTGTGGGTAAGGTACCAGACTGTTTGGGTTCTAATTCCCTCCCTGACATTTACTAGCTGCGACCTTAGGCAAATCACTTCACTTCTCCGAGCTTTGGTTTCAGCCTCTGAAATGGGCATAAGGGATGTGTGAGTAATTAATGAGATAATTCAGGTAAAGCACTAGCATGCAATAAATGCCCATATGTGTCACCTATCAACAGTAGTATCTTTTCTGGCATCATGACAGCCCCAGTCACCAGGCTGGTCCTTAGGGCACACTACAGGTCAGACTCCAATGCCCTGCCCTGCCCATCCTTGAGAGGTTAGACTTCTTTGCATAGCATTCGAGGCCCTGAATGTTGGTGGCCCACCAATTGCAAAGTGAGCAGGTGGGCTCTGGGCAGTCTTCGCAGGATGCCCAAGCTTCAGAGTCCACTCTGGGAACACCCACAGGCCTCCCAGGCCAGCACACAACTCCACCACAGGGAAGCCAGAACAAACTGCCCTGGGGCTGAGCTCTCGGCCTTTCTAGACTCCCAGATTTGGGAAGGGTTGGGAGACAGTTCTTCACCCAGGACCAGAAGAAGCAGAAGGATAAGTGTTCCTATAGTCCTAGAAGGGAGAAAGCTGCACCCCTGGATCCCCAACAGCCTTCACAGCTACGCCAGCTGACTCGCCCAGTCTGCAGGCACGGGACACTCAGTACCAGAGAGGGTGGGCGATCTCCCCAAGGTCACACAGTCAGGCTGGGGTGGAGCTGCGCCAGCCTCCTCTGAGAGGTTTTGGCATCTTATCTCCTGATCCCACATTCTGGATGTCCGGGGTCCCGCAACGGCTGGGCCAGGGAGACAGACGAAGTGAGAGCGGCTCCTCCACGCCTGAGCTACCCTCTGAAGACTGGAGATGGACTCAGGCCCGCGGACAGGAAGGAACGAAGGTCAGATGGCAGGACAGAAGGGCGGGGCAGGGCAGGGGTGGGGGGGGTACTTCTTCTCAGGCCGGGGTCAGGCCCTACCTGGGGAGCTGCCCACTGGACCTCCGGGACCCCGAACCGCAGTCTCTGCCCGAGTGCACAGGGTAAGTGTCTTCGGCCCCGCACTCAGTTGGAGCTTCCGTCTCCTCTAGGACCGGGTGAGATCCCGGCTCCGCCCCTTCCACGAGCCAAGGCCAGTGTCTGCAGGCCCCAGTCCGTCCAGGCTCCACCCCGCAAAAAGACCCCGCCTCCGCCCAATCCCCACGCCCAAGGGCGCCCTTTCACCTATAGAGGCTGGGCGGGCCGGACCTCAGGCCCCGCCCCGCGCAGGCTCCACCCCGGCCCCGCCCCGCTCCCTAAAGCGGCTGGATGGGAAGTCCCGGTGGCCCCCACCTGCCCCACCGCCAGGAGCAGCGGAAAAGCGGGGACTTTCGAATCCGGCGGACTTAGGCCCTCCTGGCTTTGCTTGGTGTATGACCTTGGGTAAGTTTTCCCCAATCTGAGCCTGTTTTCTGTTTGGCAAAGCGGATAGCCACCTCGTGTGATTTCCGAGATTACATAAAACGACTTTGTGGGGCACTTGGCCCTCACACGTTCCCTCTTCAGGGGCAGCTTTCCCTGACCGTCCCGACACATCCCGTAGACTGGACAGGAGCCTCGCATCATAAGCTCACATAGCCCACGGCTGTAACTTCATATTTGTTTGAATGACTGTTTGATTTTTGTCCGTCTCCTCATTTGAAGCTGAACTTTGTGAGAGCAGGTCGCGTTCATCCTTACACCCCAGCGCCCAGTTCAGTGCCTGACATACAGCGGGAGCTCAATAGATGCCCGCTCTCCTTCATGCCACCCATCTGACGCACCGGTGGAGCGTCAATACTGCTATCGGCCAGCAGAGGGCAGGCGGTGACCAGCCTTTTCGCCCTGCTGCCCTTCCTCTCAGCCGGCAGGCCGGGCGGGAGCGGGACAGGTGAGCCCAGGTGCGCACACGTCTGAAGAATCGACGGGCCCGCGAGCCACGGGCGAGGAGTCGGGCTAGGACACGGGTTCTCTTTCCCCTCGGATCTGTGGCCTGTCCTCGATCAAAGGCCTTTCTGACAACCCGTGTGGATGTACGGCTCCTGCAAAAAAGATGCGCTAGGAATCAGGAGGTGAGGGAGTTTGCTGTGAAGAGCGAGGGCACCGAGACGCTTGGAGGAGTGGGGTGCATTGTAAAGAGCCAGGCTTAGAGGGTCCCGGGTGGTGGGGAGTGAGAGATGGCCGCCATTGTTCTGTGACCCAAGATGACGGGACCTGGGTGGGGTGACTGTCTCCAGTTGTCCTCACTATAGCAAAGCCATTTAGTGTCAGTCCTAAACCCAAACCATGTCTGGTTTGTATCTCAAAAGAGCCCTGTTGGGAGCAGAGCTATCTCAAGCTGGCCAGAGGGCAGCACTGCCTCCAACATATCTATGGAAGCATTATATATAACTATTATATTTAACAGTGAAACCGTGGAAACATAAGAATCCCACAAGGGAGCCTGGGAGGAAAGGAGAGGTCCAAGGTGATGGCTACTGATGCCATAGTTACTGTACCTCTTTGAGCCTCAATTCCTCATCTGCGAAATGGAGATAAAACCTACCTTGCAGGATTGTGTTGAGGATTAAGCAGGACGAGTTCAGCCAGTGGTTCTCAACTTTGGCTGTGCATTGAGAGCACCATACCCCGGGTAAAATACTGATGCCTGGGGTACTGGGATCACCTGGGAAATCTTCAGGTGATGGCACTGTGCAGCCAAGGCTGAGAACTCCTGAGCTTTAGCACAAAGGGCACACACTAGGTATTCAAAAATGTGTATCACGTTAAAAAAAAAAAAATGGAGCACATATTGTTTTCATTGTTTCTCTTTAGTGAAGAAATAAATTGACATAAAGGTTGTTGCAGTAATTGGATTTCCAACAGGCTTGTTTCCGGAACTATGAATCATCGGGATTTGGTGATTATGGGGGTGGGGGAGACAGAGGCAGCCGCTGGTAATATGACTTATCCCAACGTCCAACGGAACTGAATGAGGCAGGGACCACCCTGTTCTAGCTTGAAGTTTATAGAACTATTTCCAAGGCACGCTCTGAGCATGCAAGCACCCTGGGCTCTTGTGTTTGTTCATGTCTGGGGTTGAGGATAGGGGCTGTTTTCTCCTCTCCCCGGGTACCCTCACCAGGCAGGCCTATACCAGTGGCAACTGTTTGACTTTTAAGTAACCCACAAGTGCACGTGGCACCTCCCTCTTTATGGGACTTAGTAACTTTAGGTGCTTCAATAAATTATAGACCCAATGATTATTTACTGTGCCTCACGACTTTTTTGCTGAGTGAACCCGGCGTGAAGTGGGAGGACCTGTTCACCTAGGCCTGTGGCTGTGACCACTTGTTATGGCAGCCAGACTGAGCCTGGAACAGCTCCTCAGTCACTCCTGGTGGCCTGGTGGCCTCATTGAAAATGGGGAGGGAGGCAGAGGAACGTGTGGCTGGCTCCCTCCAGCATGGAGGCCTGGGGCTTGGGGGCTAGGGAGTTGATGTCTCGCTAGGATTATTTGATTTAGCAAATAAGAATAAAGAACACCCAGTTAAATTTGAAGCTCAGATAAATAACAAAAGTTTTTTTAGTGTAAGTATGTCCCATGCAATTTGGGACATACTTATAGTAAAAAAAAAAAGAAAAATCATTATTTATCTGAACTTCAAATTTAACTGGATAGCCTTCATTTTTATTTGCTAAATCTAGCAGCTCTATGCCTGGCCAAACAGCCAAGGAAAAGCCAGCACAGGGAATTTGCTGCTGCCCCTCCTGCTCAATGTTGCCACATTCAGCTTCCACCTGTCACTGCCCTGCTCCAGAACTGTGCATGGTTCCCAGCTGCTCCCCTGCTTCCATAGCACAACCTTGACTCCCTGGCTGCTGTGCTGGGCCTTGCTCTTCTGCCAGCCCAGCTACCCTGCTTGGACCCTTACCCACCTCTTCTGCTCATGTTTCCCCTGATGGCATGTGTCCTTCCCACTCCCAGTAGCAATTGCAAACACTTAGTGACTACCTCCTGGGTACAGGTCCCATGCTTAGTTCTTCATCTGCATAATCTCATTTCGTTCTCATAAAACCTCATACGGCATATGGACAGTAGTTATCCTATTTTACTGATGAAGAAACTGATGCCCTAACAGTGATTCTTTTTTGTTTTTTAATGTTTATTTATTTTGAAAGAGAGAGAAAGAGCACATGCACACGTGCGGGGGATGGGCAGAGAGAGAGAGAGAAATCCCAAGTAGGCTCAGCCCCACATGGGGCTCAATCTCATGAACCGTAAAATCGTGACCTGAGCAGAAATCAAGAGTTGGTTAAGGCAGCTTAACCAACTGAGCCACCCAGGCACCCCAGCCCTAACAGTGATTCTTAAACCTGGTTCCTGTGTCAGCAGCAGCAGCCCCTGAGAGATGTTTAGAAATGCAAACTCTCAGCCTCTGCTGCACATTTATGAATCAAAATCTCTGGGGGTGGGGCCCAGTCACCTGTATTTTAATAAGACACCCCTCCCCCGCTTCAGTGTTTCTGATTCACACTCTAGTTTGAGACCTACTGCTCTAACAGGTGAAGTGACTACAGGAGTTTGTCACCAGGCAGAGGTCTAGTGGATCGCAGAGGACTTCCAGGCAGGATGTTTATGATCTCACTGAGCACCATACCTAGGCCAGGCACTAGAGATGCTGCAGCGACCCCACAGTCTTGGGGGGGGGGGGGGGGGGGGGGCGGGGTAGAAGAGAAAGAATAGACAGGTAGTCCGGCAGAGGCAGTTGCGATTTAAGATGACCAGGCTTAGGCAGACCAAGCCCTGAAACCCATAGCAATATGGGACAGGTCAAGGAGGGCTTTGAAAAGCTTGAAAAATAAGTTGAAATTAGTTAGATGAAGAAGGGTGCGAATGTTTTGGGTGTAGGGACTAGTTAGTACAAAGGCCCTGCAGAGCTACCTGGGGGTAGTTCAGTCTTGAAGATGAAGGTGAGGAGAGCGGGGGGCCGGGGGAAGTATCAGATTGGGGGGGTGGGGGGAGGGTCCTCTGCCCCCAGAGCAAAGGAAAAAGCTTTAATGGGTGTTGAGATGGCACTAGGGAAGATGGGGGTGGGGACTGGGATGCAGGGGGTTCCAGGCCTTCCTCCGCCCCTAGGTCTGCCCCCGCCACTCCCCAAGCGGTTGCGGAGACTCGACCCCCAATGGCAGCAGCGGGCAGGTGCTCAGTTTCAGGACTAGCAGAGCCTAAGACCAGCTCCTTCCGGGACTGAGAGGCGGGACTGGGAAAGCAGGGCGGGTCACCGCTCCCCTCCGCCGGCCCCACCCATCCGCCGACCCCGCCTCTGCTTCCAGCTCCGCCCCCTGCCTCCGGCTCCGCCCTCCACCTCCGGCTGGAGGCAGCCAGGCTCTGGGCTACTGGCCTAAGTCGCTTTTGCCTCCCATGTTGCCTTTTCCTGCTGATGTGGCAACGGCCGTGGGGCTACTGGGGCCTCTTCTCTCAGCTTTTCAAGGACAGGCCCTGGATGTGGTCAGGGATTCCTGGGCTGGAGCGCAGGACACTTCCGTAGCTATCTCCTCTTTCTGCCAACGAAGCCTCTGTTGCCAGCAGAGGACTGACCCAGCCTGGCCAGGTTGCCTGGCAGTGTGGGCTGAGGCTGGGCAGTTCCCGATTCCAGCTGTCCTTCCCGGAAAAACGTCAGTTTGGCTGAACCTTAGGATCCGTTTGCGATTTCTAGCCCGGGGAGGATTACTGGAAGACCATTAACCACCGTAGGAAGCGGCACTTTCTGTGTGTCCAAAATCTCTGCAGGACTTACCAGCTGCCCCATGGGCTTGACCTTCGGCAAGGGACTTCCGTTCCTCCTCTTTTTATTTGGGTATACCTTCTGCCCCGACCTGCTGACATCCAGGACCATGTTTCACTAGGCTTTGCAATTCAAGAAGGGTCTTGCGTGGTGCCCTCCACTTAAATAGGTATTCAAAAATATTGTTTAGGGAAGATCAATTTCTTCTGGGCCCTGAATTATATATAGATGGAGTGTATATAGTAGGGCAAGGGCAGTCTAAGTGGGTGGAAGTAGTGAGTAAAGGCACAGATGATGGAGAGAGAAAGTAAGTGCCCAGGAGACGACCTGTCTGGCCTTCAGTGTTGGGCAAAACCATGGGCACTGAGGAGCCATGGATGGTTGTTGAGCAGGAGAGAGATAATATTGTTGGTCATTGTACTAGATCCTTTGTGAATGTTATTGCACTGTCTGCCCACATTGTTCTTCCCCTGCCCCCTATCTATACAGTTCATGCCAAGTCAGTTTTTAGATCCCAGATCCATTGTCACTTACTCTGGGAAACCCTCAATGGCAGACAGACTCTAAGGTGACCCCCTGTCTCCCCACCTCCTGGTGTTCATGCCTTCATGTAATCCTTTCCTCGAGTGGGGGTAGGACCTGTGACTTGCTTTTAGAATATGGCAAAGGTGATGGGGTGTCACTCCCATGATTATGTAACATAGAGTCTTGCTAACAGACTAGTTCTGACACTCTCCTTGCTGACTTGAGGAAGGGAACAGCCATGTTGAGGAAGCCTGAGTGGCAAGGAGCTATGGGTGGTCCCTAGGCCATCCTGCTGACAGCCAGCAAGAAGTCAGCGTTCTCAGTCCTGCAGCCACCAGGAAATGAATCCTGCCAGCAATCTGAGGGAGCTTGAGCCCCCAAGTGAGAATGTAGTCCCACCATCACCTTGAGCACAGCCTTAGGAGTCCCCGAGTAGAAGACCCAGCTAAGCCATGCCCAGACTCCTGACTCACAGAAACTGAGATAATAAATCTCTGTTGTTGAGAATCCCTAGGTCGGTAGTGATTTATTACAGAGCAGTAACTAACTGATGCACCTTCTGGCTAGGGTAACCCCTTTACATAGGCTCTCATAGCATTATGTGCCTTTTCTTTCCTTTTTAAAGTGCTTTTTCATCCTTTTATGTGACACTTTGTATATACCATTTGATGAACGCTATGTCTTCATGAGGACACATTTGCTCATCACTTTACCCCCAGAGTCTCTCTCGGTGCCTGACACGTGGAAGAAGACCTACAATAAGGATTAGTTCATGTGTTAGTGAGTGAGTGCTCTTTTTTAATCTTGACTACAATGTGGCTAAGTGGGAACCATTGTTACATAGGAAGAATAGGAAACAAGGTATTTTTTTTCAAAGTCTACTATTTTGAGAGAGAGAGAGAGAGAGAGAGAGCGAGCACGTGTGTGTGGGGTAGGGGCAGAGAGAATCCCAAGCAGGATCCACACTGCCAGTGCAGAGCCCAGTGAGGGGTTCAAACCCAAGAACCACAAGACCATGACCTGAGCCGAAGTCCAATGCTCAACCGACTGAGCCACCCAAGAAACCAGTTATTAACATAAACTTAAAGGTATACTGAACAAAATCTTATTATCTTCTAAGTAAACATTTTGGTTTATATATGCCACCATATCCTAATTTTTAGTATGACTACAGAATGAATGATTTGGGAGCAGGGTATAGATTGCATGGTATGACCTCCTTCGTGGAGCATTGTATTTTCTAAAAAGTACAACCATCCAAAAATACTTTGGGGCTCCTTTGGTTTTCCCAAAGACTTACCTCTTACTTAAATCATTCTTTGGAAACTCCTCCCCTGTCACTGTCCTTTTCTGACCTGACCCAAACAGGCCCTCATCTGCTAATGCTTTGTGTGATTCCCACAGTTTGCCAACACCATTCTCATCGGCTTCATAAATTCTACATCTCTGGCAAGATTTGTAGTTTCATTTTGTACTCCATTTGCGCCATACTCCCAGAGGTCAAAGCCATCTGACTGCGGGATGCCGTTAAAACCAAACTCTGTCCTGCTTGGAGAGCCCTCCCCACCGCCCACTGCCTCCTTCCTGTCCCACTCTGCCCCCTTCACCCATTCTGCAGCGGCCATATTCATCTCCTCGTGGATCCCGATCCATGAGCACACCAGAAACACTTCCCCCTTTGCCCTGGAGGTCCCTACAGTGATTTCCCCAGACACCTTCATGGCTCACTCCCTCACCCACGCCAAGATTAGTCAGATTCAGATGTCACCTTTCTACCCTGACCACTCCCATCCAACCTTTCCTGGTTCTAATCTTTCCCAGGAACATGAACCACCTTCTCACATGCCATATGTTTTGCTTATTTATGATATTTGGCATTTGTCTCCCCCTCCACGAGAATGTAAGCCCCTGTGAGGACAAGACCTGTCTTCACTGATATATCCCAAGGGTGGCGTCTGGCACATAGTAGGTCTCCAGGAGAGGTGAGCGTCCACATCTTTGATGATCTTGCCCATGACTCAAAGTCTCCATCCTCTGCTGCTGGCCCACCTCCTTCTGGCCCCTCTCTCCGGTACTCCAGCCCCTGTCTAGGTGATATGAATTGTCAGGCAGTCATCTGCCTGACTCCAGAGGGCCTTCCTAGGGTGCGGGTGTTTTGACCTCACTGTGTCCCCCGTCACGTCTCCAGCAGGCGTGAAATACTAAATTCCTGTTTTTGTTCTGTGTAACAGCAAGAGGATTAGAGAGGAAGGAGGAAGGAGATGATCGGGGAAGCAATGGCCAGAGTGGAGAGGGAGGAGAAAGAAGATGGTCACAGGTTTTCTCGGGGTCCCGACCCACTCAGCTTTCTAAGCAGCTCAGAGAAGCGGCCGGCAGTGGGTGAAGGCTGTGTGCCACATATCCTGAGCTGGGTGCCACGTGGCAGAAACAGTCCCGTTGAGTCATGGGACACACAGCCACGCTGCTTTGTAGAGTTTGGTGTGTGGAGTATTTTTGTTTTTTACAGCCCAGCTGCCTGTGTAATGACTTCCTTCCCTCGGCCTTGTTCACAGAGGTGTCCCTGAGCGACCAGCTGAGTCACCACATTCCTTGCAGCTTAAAACACTGGCCCCAGCACCAAGGCCCAGTTCCTTCATGTAGATGGGACCTTTCAAGGCGGCCAGGGAATGCCCAGAAAGACAGGCTACACAGCTCCCATTTCTAACATGCACCCCTTCCCCAAAACATGATTATAAACCAAGTAAAGATGGAGAGAAATTCCATCTCCTAAGGATTAGGGAATGGCCACAGCCGTGTGCCATGGTCTGACGAATTACTTGTCAGCAACCATGAAAAGGCACCTGGGTGGCTCAGTCAGTTGAGTGCCCGACTCTTGATTTCAGCTCAGGTCATGATTCCAGGGTCATGTGATCGAGCCCCATGTGGGGCTTTGCGCTGCGTAGAACCTGCTTAAGATTCTCTCCCTCTCTCTCTCTCTCCCTCTCTCTCCCTCTCTCTTCCTCTCTCCCCCTCCTCTATCCCTCTCTCCCCCCCTCCTCTTTTCTCCCTCACTCCCTCCTCTGCTCCCTCTCCCCCTCTGCCCCTCTTACCCACTCTCTCCCTCTCTCTCAAAAATAATAATAAAAAAGAGGCTCTTGAAGTGGTATATAAACCAAAAGAGCCTAAAGATTTGTCAGTAACCATGAAGTCAATACTACACGAGGGAGAGGGGAGGGATGAAGAACCAACATCCATGCAGCATGAAGAGTCAGAAACCCAAGCGAAGACTGGGAACTCTCCATGGCCAGCTGGCAGGAAAGGAAACTTGCTTAGCCCTCCTGGAAAATAAGCACATAGTTCTCGGTAACATTAAGTACGCATAGGGCACAGAGGTTAGCAATTTAACACCTTGAAATGTATTTTGAAAATTTTCTCAGATACATGAGAACACAAGGAGGAGGATATTTAGAAGAGCAATGTTCATGGCATAGGTGAACGGGAGGCAAGGGAAGTGCCGAAGGAAGGAGCTAGTAAACCACGGATACCTGCCGGGAGATTCTGCACGGCATTGCGAAGAGATGGGATAGATGTACACACAGCAAAATGGATGGGGCTTACAGCGTCAGGCGGGGAAAGCGGCCGAAGAGCGTGAAGGCACAACAGTTCTCCGGTTTTACTGAGGTATGACTGATGTACAGTCACACACACTTAAGGATTTGAGTTTCAACATGTTTCATTACCCATGAAACCACCACCACAATCAAGATAATGGGTATACCCATCACCCCCAAGTAAGAAGTAGGTCTACATGTATTCAAACGGACAGATGTTTAGCACCTGTTGTTAAGTATTTTTAAAAGTTCAACAGTCTGTAATATAATCCCGTAGTTATAATAATAAAAAAAAATGTTCAGATATCCTGAAGACATCTGGAAGAACATGCACAAAACAAAATTATGTTCGCTGTTGGGAATCTTGTGAAAACTTCTTGGCCTTATTTGGCTGGTGTACCTTGCATTTCAGAAACTGCCCGTGCCGCTTGTCCCACCTCGTGGTCTCCAGTGAAGGTTAACACACTAGCAATGTGTCAGTATGGCCCCCTAACTTTGAGTGACTTTATTAAAATGTCACTGAGGTTGTCATAAGGAACTCCAACATGAGGGGTGCCTGACTGTTGTTCTCCATCCCCACGTCAGACAGCTGTGTCAACAATTTCCTTCAGCTCACCCCCAGGACCATTTTCTCTTCTCATCCCTTCCGACTGGAGACAATCTAGCAGAGGGGCAGTTGTGGCTGGGACAAAAGAGTGATTCCCCAACTTGTTTGCAAATCCATCTTTTTTTTTTTTTTTTAAGTAATCTCTACACCCAATGTGGGGCTCGAACTCATGACCTCGAGGTGAAGAGTCGCACGCTCCTGAGCCAGCCAGGCACCCCGCAAATCCATCTTTTATTACCCTTCTTCATGTATTCGTAGGTACAGGGAGGGATGGAAGATTGTGGGGGCAGGGGCATGTTGCGTTTTGTCTGGTTATGGGCTTTATACAAAAGCAGTCCTTGTTCTCTTATGTCTGGCTTCTTTTACTCCACGTTTTTTATAACAGTTCCATGTTGCTGTGTGCAGCTGTAGTTCATTCATGTTTTGTGCAGTATAAAGCATTCCATCAAGTGAATATACCACAATTTATCTGTCCCTTCTACTGATTGACATACGGGTTGTTTCCAGCCTGGGGCTATTGCAAAGAATGCTGCTGTGAACGTTCTTCTACATGTCCACCTGTTCCACCTGGGCATGTATTTCTCCTAGGTATATACTCTGGAGCAGAATTGCTGGGTTATAGGTATTCCCATGCTTAACTTAAAAAAATAATGCCAAACTGTTTCCCAAAATGATTATACAAGTACACGCCCTCCAGCAATATATGAGAGTTCCCCTTGTACATTTACCAACGGTTCTTCCCAGCAACTGGTACTATCAGACTTTGTACTTTAGCCATCTGGTGGGTCTGTAGTACCTCTTCTCTCTGGTTCATTTCCCTGATTACTAATGAGGCTGCGCACCTTTCATATGTTTATTGGCCATGTGGATTTTTTGTGTGCAGACCCTGCTCTTCCCCATTTTTCCATTGCTCTATATTTTCATCATTTATAGTAGTTTTTATATATTCTGGTTATAAATCCTTTGCCACCTATGTGCATTTCAAATCTTTCTCTTCTGTGGCTAATGATGTTTCTTGATGCACGAAAGGTCTTAACTATAAAGAAGTCCAATTTATCGGTCTTTCACTTGTGGTTAGTGCTTTTACTGTCTTAAGAAAACTTTTCCTCCTTTGATGTCATAAAGATATTGTATGTTATCTTCTAAAGCTTTACTGGCTTACCTTTCATATTTTAGTCCATAATGTGTAGAAATTGGCTTTTGAGGATGGTGTGCAATGGGGTTCCAATGTCATTTTTCCCATGTGGACATTCAATCGACTTAACACTATTCAAAAGATCATTTCCCCACACTGTTCTGCAATGCTATCTCTAAAATTAATATGGTTGGGGGGGGGGTCTCCTGTCCATTGGTTTTTGTAAACTCTTATAACAATACCATACTGTCTTAATTATTAGAACTTTATGATAAGTTTTGTTAGCTGATAGACTAAATCCCCTCTACCTTGTACTTCTTCAAGTGTACCTTAGCCATTGTTGGCCTTCTGCAGTTTCATATAAACTATAAAGTTTAATGTAAGTTAATATAAATTAGAATGACCATGTCAAGTGCCATATGAAAATCAACTGGGATTGCTTTGAATCTATAGACCAATTGAAGAGAATGACAGCTTTGCAATATTGAGCCTTCTAATCTATTAACATGGTATCTCTCTCCATTATTCATTTATTCTCTAATATCTATTAAAATGTTCATGGTTTCCTCCATAGAGGTCGTACATGTCTTTTGTTAGATCCATTTGTAGGTACTTGGTATTTTTTTGCTATTTCAAAACTGTTTTGACTATTTAACACTATTTTCTGACATTTGCTGGAAGACAGAAGTTGACTTTGGCATATTGATTATGCACCTGGAGAAGGACCTTCATCAGAACCTGACCATGAACCTGACCATGGTGCCACCCTGACCTCAGACTTCCAGACTCCAAAACAGGGGAAATAAGTCCTATTTTTTATAAGCTACCCAGTTTATAATACTTTGTTACAGCAGCCAGACTAAGACAATAACTTATTTGAGATTCCTTAGGATTTTCTACCTGCACAATCATGTCATTTTTTAATTTATTATTAAAAAATTTTTTTAAATGTTTATTCATTTTTGAGAGAGAGCAAGCTGGGGAGGGATAGAGAGAAAGGGAGACACAGAATCCGAACCAGGTTCCAGGTTGAGCTGAGCTGGACACGGGGCTCGAACCCATGAACGGGGAGATCATGACCCAAGCTGAAGTCAGATGTTCAACCAACTGAGCCACTCAGGGGCCCCTACCATTATGTCATTTTTGAAGACAGCTTTATTTCTTTCTTTCTTAGCTTTTTAATTTTTTTTTTCTTTTTCCTGCCTTATTGCCCTGGCCAGGACAGCCCATAAAATGTTGATTAGAAGTGGTGATAACTGATATTCTTGTCAGTTCCTGAGCTTAGAGAGGAAAATGCTCACTATTTTACCATTAAGAATGGTGTTAGCTCTAGTTGATCCCCCCTGTATCTCCTGTATCAGAATGAGGAAACTATCTTCCATCTTTAGGTTGCTAAGAGTTTTTACTGTGAATAAGTGTTGAATTTGTCAAATGCTTTTTTTTAAGCATCTATTCAGATAGCCAAATTATTTTTCCTTTTTATTCTGTTAATGTGGTTGGTTGATTTTTTTTTTTTAACGTTTATTTATTTTTGAGACAGAGAGAGAGACAGAGCATGAACGGGGGAGGAGCAGAGAGAGAGGGAGACACAGAATCGGAAGCAGGCTCCAGGCTCTGAGCCATCAGCCCAGAGCCCAATGCGGGGCTCGAACTCACGGACCGCGAGATCGCGAGATCGTGACCTGAGCTGAAGTCGGAGGCTCAACTGACTGAGCCACCCAGGCGCCCCGGTTGGTTGATTTTTAAATATTAAACAAGTTTGCAATCCTGAGATAACCTCTACTTTGTTATGACTTATTATCCTTTTAATTTGCTGCTGTATTTGATTTGCTAACATTTTGTTTTGGATTTTTGTATTGATGTCATGAGAGATAGTGATATTTTCTCTTGTCATGTTCTTGCCAGGTTTTGGTAGTATGATTATGCTGACCTTATAAAATAAGTTGGTAAGTGTTCCCTCTATTTTCTAAGGGAATTTGTTTAAAATAGGTATTCTTATTTAAAATTTTAGTGAGAATATTTTCATTATCTTTTAACCGATATGTCCTCATACTAAAGTATGTCATAAACATCATATAGTTGAATCTTATATTTTGTTTAAATTTGCCCTATTGGGGCACCTGGGTGGCTCAGTCTGTTGAGCGTCCAATTTCGGCTCAGGTCATGATCTCACAGCTCGTGAGTTCGAGCCCCGCGTCGGGCTCTGTGCTGACAGCTCGGAACCTGGAGCCTGCTTCAGATTCTGTGCCTCCCTCTCTGTCTGCCCGAACCCACTTGCATTCTGTCTCTCTCTCGAAAAAAAAAAAAAAAAAAAAAAAAACATTAAAAAAATTTCTAAAAATTTGCCCTGACAATATTTTTCTATTTGTTAGAATACTTAGTCCACTTATATTTGACATAATTACAGATACGGTTCCAAACCATTTACATCCATAATCTTGTCTTCTTTTTGTTCTACCTGGTTTTTGTTCCCGTTTTCCTCTTTTTCTTCCTTCTTTTGTTTCAGCCAAGCATTTTTTATTACCTGATTTTACCCTCTTCGTTAGATTTTTTAACATTGTGGTAAAAAAAACACAACATAACACCATGATAACTATTTTTAAGTGTACAGTTTACTAGTCTTAATTACATTCACATTTCTGTGCAACCAATTTCCAGAATTCTTTCACCTTGCAACACTGAAACATTTTTAAATGTTATTAAACAACAACTTTCCATCCTTTCCTCCTCCCAATCTGTGGCAATCACCATTCTGCTTTATGTCTCTATGAATTTGACTATTATAGACACCTGATATAAATAGAATCATACAGTATTTGTCCTTTTGTGACTGGCTTGTTTTGCTCAGCATCATGTCCTCAAGGTTCATCTAGGTTGTGGCATATGTCAGAATTTTCTCCTTTTTAAAGGCTGAATAATATTCTATTGTGTATAGAGACCACATTTTGTTTTTCCATTCATCTTCATTGATGGAGATTTCGGTTGCTTCCACCTTTGGGCTATTGTGAATGCTGTTGCTCTGAACAAGGGTATAGAAATGTCTGTTTGAGTTCCTGCCTTCAGTTCTTTCTGATATGTTACCTAGAAGTAGAATTTCTGGATAATATGGTAATTCTATGTTTAACTTTTTTGAGGAACCATCATACTGTTTTCCAGGGCAGCTGCACTCTTGTATGTTCCCATGAATAGCACAAAAGTGTTCCAATTTCTCTGCATCAACTACAACATCTGGTTTTTTCTTTTTCTTTTCTCTTTTGGATAATAACCATCCTAATGGTTGTGAAGTGATATCTCATGATTTTTCCTTGTCTAAGCTTGGCTTTTATCTCCATGAATATAGTGCCTTTGGCTGTTTTTTAGTCTCTGCCTGACAATTTCCTGTATATGGGGTCATCATGAGTCTGTTTCTTTGTTGCTTTACTTGTTTTCTCTTATGGTGTCTTGTCTTCTTATATGTCTGGCTGTATTTGTGCATTAGCATTGTAGTGCATGAAAAAAATTGTTAGTAGAAACTATTTTAAGGTTAGGATGATGTAAACTTCTCCCAAAGAGATTTTTTTTCTAGCCCGTAGGAGTGCTAACAGTTTAGGATCCTTTCACTCTGTATTGAGCTTGACATTATCTAGTCCACTCAGATGACTTGAAACCAGGATACATCTGTGCAAGGAATGGATCACTTCCAGTTCACATCTTCTCTTAAATTAAAGCTCTTCAAGATCCTACATTAAAGTGTGAAGAGTTTTGTTTGCTCAGAGCTTGAATGTCACACTGAAGAGTCTGGGGAAGGGATGGGCAGTTGCTAGTCAATCTACTTGGTCAGGGGGCGGCATGATGAATCTTCGTTCTGTGGTCCAGTATGAGAAAAGGAGGAAGGCAAGCTGGGCTAGACTGGGCTAGGGAAACAGAGCTATTCAGAGAGATGGTCTGTCCTGACTGAGGTGATATAAGGCATGGGGTCTACCAGGTGGAGTATATATAGCAGGAGAGAAGCCAAGACTGCAGAGCAGTTGCAAGTCATAGTTCACCTGGGCTAGAAACTGGTTGTCTTCCTTGGCCCTGGGCAATCTTTCTGGCCAGCGTCTCCTCCAGGCTAGCCAATGACCACTTGTATAGTCTTGGCTGAGCCTTGATACGCTGGACAACTTCATTATTGTTCTCTCTGTGTCCATTCTAAACCCTGCCTTCTAGTCTCCACCCAGCATGTTGCCCCTATTCAGATCACTTCAGTAAAGCCTTCTTGCTCTTAGGATATGACTCAAATTATTACCATGACTTTCAAGGCTATGCATGATCTGGCCACTGTCCACCTCTCTAGCTTTATCTTCTCCAATTATCTGCCTCATTGTACAATTTTCTTCTTCCTCTTGTATCCTTGTATCCTTGACCACCATGTATCCTTGACCACCAAAGGGCCTATGCATGTGCTGTTCCCTCTATAGGAAGTACTCTTCTTTCCGCTATTTGCCGAGTATTATGGATTAAATGCATGTATTCCCCCCCAAATTCTTATGTTGAAGCCCTAACTCCCCAGTGTGGTTATATTTGGAGTAAGGCAGTAATTAAGGTTAAATGAGGTCATAAGTGTAGGGCCCTGATCCAGTAGGATTAGTGTCCTTGTAAGAAGAGACACCAGAGAGCTTACTCCCCTTCTCTCCCTGTGCACAAATAATAAGAAAAGTTCATATGAGGACATAGCAAGAAAGCAGCCATCTCCAAGCCAGGAAGATAATTCTCACCAAAAACCAAATTGGCTGGGACTTTGATCTTGGACCTTTAACGTCAAGAACTATGAGAAAATAAATTTCTGTTATTTAAGCTACCTGGTCTATAATATTTTGTTATGGTAGCCTGAGCAGACTAATACATTTAATTTAATCCCTATTTTTCCCTTTAGATCTCACAGCAACTATTTCCCCAAACATCTTTGAGACAAAGCCACCTATTCGTGGATCTCATGGTACCGTGCACCTTGTAAGATTTATGTTTTTAATTATTTGACCAATGTACACCTTATTTACTAGACTGTAAGCTACATGAAGGTCTCTGCTTTTATTTGGGGCTGCATTATCAAAACCTAAGTAGGTACACAGTAGGCGCACGATACCTAATTTTGGGGGAAGGAGAGTGGTTGGTGGGGACAGACAATGCCTTGAGCTGGGATGGTTTTATGGACATTCAAGCTCATCTCTGGTCCAACAGAAACTGTGTATTCATAATCAAGATGTAACTCTAGGCTCCACCCTGTGATAGGGCTCAGGATCCCGCCCATCATGTTTGGCTCAGGACCTGAGCTGGGTTGGATCAGCCAAACCCCAGTTGCAAGGGCCAGCTGAAGACCGTCTCTGACATCAGGCCTCACTATTGTATTTTTCTTATAGTGTTCTCTTGAAGATGAAGTCATGACTTGATAAATACTGTTACACACACAATTGTACTCCCTTCACCTGCCCCCACAAACCAGTCCCTTTTTAATCCCAGAAACTCATCTAATGGCGGTCAGGGCCACTGTGTATAAGATAGGGCCCACTCAGGAGACAGAAGCCACACCAGTAACTTGAACAAGAAACATTTAATATGAAGAATTATTAACCAGTGAAAGGTTGTTGGTGACTAAAAAGGTCAAAAGAGAGCTCCAAAGAATACAGGCACAGTAGCTATAGACAGCAGCTATTATCTTTAGGGCTGAGACAGAGTGGCCAAGGAGAGAACAAACTTGCAAGCACCTCTTCCCCAACCCCAGGGTGAGATTTGGGCCTTGTTGGAGAGAGCAGGAATTCAGCCCATTGCACAGTGGAGAACTTTGCTGGAAGTCCACAGGCAATAGGTCAGAAGCTGGCCATCCAGGTGGCAGAAAAGCTCACTGGAGGGTGAGCATCACCGGGTCTCCCATAGACCCCTGGCAACCATGCACTGTAGGAGCAGTAAGAGCAGACTGGAAATAGGAAGCCTCTGAATCAGGAAGCCCCTTATGCTTCCATTTTTTTTTTGCATTTTTCCAGTCCTCTCTACTGACAAAGCCTGGCAAAAGGGGAATGTTTACAGAATTCAGCTTCAGTATCACGGGGCAAGGCAAAGAAGTGTGCTTTAGAGCTGACAGGCAATAAGTTGGCACAACTGGATTCAGAACCTTTCTTAAGAAAACTGGTGGGACGGGGAGCCTCGGTGGTTCAGTTGGTTGAGCGTCCAACTTTGGCTCAGGTCATGATCTTGTGGTCTGTGAATTTGAGCCCCACGTCAGGCTCTGTGCTGTCAGCTCAGAGCCTGGCGTCTGCTTCAGATTCTGTGTGTGTCTCTCTCTCTGCCCCTCCCCTGCTCGAGCTCTGTCTCTCTCTCTCTCTCAAAAAGTAAATACACATTAAAAAAAAAAAGCTTTAGAATAATAGTCATAAAATTAATCGCTGGGCTTGAAAACAGTATACAGGACAGCAGAGAATCTCTTGCCACAAAGATCGAGGGACTAAGGAACAGTCACGAGGAGTTGAAAAACGCTTTAAACGAATTGCAAAACAAAATGGAATCCACGATGGCTCGGCTTGAAGAGGCAGAGGAGAGAATAGGTGAACTAGAAGACAAAGTTATGGAGAAAGAGGAAGCTGAAAGAAAGAGAGATAAAAAAATCCAGGAGTATGAGGGGAAAATTAGAGAACTAAGTGATACACTAAAAAAAAATAATATACGCATAATTGGTATCCCAGAGGAGGAAGAGAGAGGGAAGGGTGCTGAAGGGGTACTTGAACAAATTATAGCTGAGAACTTCCCTGAACTGGGGAAGGAAAAAGGCATTGAAATCCAAGAGGCACAGAGAACTCCCTTCAGACGTAACTTGAATCGATCTTCTGCACGACATATCATAGTGAAACTGGCAAAATACAAGGATAAAGAGAAAATTCTGAAAGCAGCAAGGGATAAACGTGCCCTCACATATAAAGGGAGACCTATAAGACTCGTGACTGATCTCTCCTTTGAAACTTGGCAGGCCAGAAAGGCTTGGCACGATATCTACAGTGTGCTAAACAGAAAAAATATGCAGCCGAGAATCCTTTATCCAGCAAGTCTGTCATTTAGAATAGAAGGAGAGATAAAGGTCTTCCCAAAAAAACAAAAACTGAAGGAATTTGTCACCACGAAACCAGCCCTACAAGAGATCCTAAGGGGGATCCTGTGAGACAAAGTACCAGAGACATCACTACAAGCATAAAACATACAGACATCACAATGACTCTAAACCCATATCTTTCTATAATAACACTGAATGTAAATGGATTAAATGCGCCAACTAAAAGACATAGGGTATCAGAATGGATAAAAAAACAAGACCCATCTATTTGCTGTCTACAAGAGACTCATTTTAGATCTGAGGACACCTTTAGATTGAGAGTGAGGGGATGGAGAACTATTTATCATGCTCCTGGAAGCCAAAAGAAAGCTGGAGTAGCCATACTTATATCAGACAAACTAGACTTTAAATTAAAGGCTGTAACAAGAGATGAAGAAGGGCATTATATAATAATCACAGGGTCTATCCACCAGGAAGAGCTAACTATTATAAATGTCTATGCGCCAAATACCCGAGCCCCCAGATATATAAAACAATTACTCATAAACATAAGCAACCTTATTGATAAGAATGTGGTCATTGCAGGGGACTTTAACACCCCACTTACAGAAATGGATAGATCATCTAGACACACAGTCAATAAAGAAACAAGGGCCCTGAATGATACATTGGATCAGATGGACTTGACAGATATATTTAGAACTCTGCATCCCAAAGCAACAGAATATACTTTCTTCTCGAGTGCACATGGAACATTCTCCAAGATAGATCATATACTGGGTCACAAAACAGCCCTTCATAAGTTTACAAGAATTGAAATTATACCATGCATACTTTCAGACCACAATGCTATGAAGCTTGAAATCAACCACAGGAAAAAGTCTGGAAAACCTCCAAAAGCATGGAGGTTAAAGAACACCCTACTAACGAATGAGTGGGTCAACCAGGCAATTAGAGAAGAAATTAAAACATATATGGAAACAAACAAAAATGAAAATACAACAATCCAAACGCTTTGGGATGCAGCGAAGGCAGTCCTGAGAGGAAAATACATTGCAATCCAGGCCTATCTCAAGAAACAAGAAAAATCCCAAATACAAAATCTAACAGCACACCTAAAGGAAATAGAAGCAGAACAGCAAAGGCAGCCTAAACCCAGCAGAAGAAGAGAAATAATAAAGATCAGAGCAGAAATAAACAATATAGAATCTAAAAAAACTGTAGAGCAGATCAACGAAACCAAGAGTTGGTTTTTTGAAAAAATAAACAAAATTGACAAACCTCTAGCCAGGCTTCTCAAAAAGAAAAGGGAGATGACCCAAATAGATAAAATCATGAATGAAAATGGAATGATTACAACCAATCCCTCAGAGATACAAACAATTATCAGGGAATACTATGAAAAATTATATGCCAGCAAATTGGACAACCTGGAAGAAATGGACAAATTTCTAAACACCCACACTCTTCCAAAACTCAATCAGGAGGAAATAGAAAGCTTGAACAGACCCATAACCAGCGAAGAAATTGAATCGGTTATCAAAAATCTCCCAACAAATAAGAGTCCAGGACCAGATGGCTTCCCAGGGGAGTTCTACCAGACATTTAAAGCAGAGATAATACCTATCCTTCTCAAGCTATTCCAAGAAATAGAAAGGGAAGGAAAACTTCCAGACTCATTCTATGAAGCCAGTATTACTTTGATTCCTAAACCAGACAGAGACCCAGTAAAAAAAGAGAACTACAGGCCAATATCCCTGATGAATATGGATGCAAAAATTCTTAATAAGATACTAGCTAATCGAATTCAACAGCATATAAAAAGAATTATTCACCATGATCAAGTGGGATTCATTCCTGGGATGCAGGGCTGGTTCAACATTCGCAAATCGATCAACGTGATACATCACATTAACAAAAAAAAAAAGAGAAGAACCATATGATCCTGTCAATCGATGCAGAAAAGGCCTTTGACAAAATCCAGCACCCTTTCTTAATAAAAACCCTTGAGAAAGTCGGGATAGAAGGAACATACTTAAAGATCATAAAGGCCATTTATGAAAAGCCCACAGCTAACATCATCCTCAACGGGGAAAAACTGAGAGCTTTTTCCCTGAGATCAGGAACACGACAGGGATGCCCACTGTCACCGCTGCTGTTTAATATAGTGCTGGAAGTTCTAGCATCAGCAATCAGACAACAAAAGGAAATCAGAGGCATCAAAATTGGCAAAGATGAAGTCAAGCTTTCGCTTTTTGCAGATGACATGATATTATACATGGAAAATCCGATAGACTCCACCAAAAGTCTGCTAGAACTGATACATGAATTCAGCAAAGTTGCAGGATACAAAATCAATGTGCAGAAATCAGTTGCATTCTTATACACTAACAATGAAGCAACAGAAAGACAAATGAAGAAACTGATCCCATTCACAATTGCACCAAGTAGCATAAAATACCTAGGAATAAATCTAACCAAAGATGTAAAAGATCTGTATGCTGAAAACTATAGAAAGCTTATGCAGGTAATTGAAGAAGATATAAAGAAATGGAAAGACATTCCCTGCTCATGGATTGGAAGAATAAATATTGTCAAAATGTCAATACTACCCAAAGCTATCTACACATTCAATGCAATCCCAGTCAAAATTGCACCAGCATTCTTCTCGAAACTAGAACAAGCAATCCTAAAATTCATATGGAACCACAAAAGGCCCCGAATAGCCAAAGTAATTTTGAAGAAGAAGACCAAAGCAGGAGGCATCACAATCCCAGACTTTAGCCTCTACTACAAAGCTGTCATCATCAAGACAGCATGGTATTGGCATAAAAACAGACACATAGACCAATGGAATAGAATAGAAACCCCAGAACTAGACCCACAAACGTATGGCCAACTCATCTTTGACAAAGCAGGAAAGAACATCCAATGGAAAAAAGACAGTCTCTTTAACAAATGGTGCTGGGAGAACTGGACAGCAACATGCAGAAGGTTGAAACTAGACTACTTTCTCACACCATTCACAAAAATAAACTCAAAATGGATAAAGGACCTGAATGTGAGACAGGAAACCATCAAAACCTTAGAGGAGAAAGCAGGAAAAGACCTCTCTGACCTCAGCCGTAGCAATCTCTTACTCGGCACATCCCCAAAGGCAAGGGAATTAAAAGCAAAAGTGAATTACTGGGACCTTATGAAGATAAAAAGCTTCTGCACAGCAAAGGAAACAACCAACAAAACTAAAAGGCAACCAACGGAATGGGAAAAGATATTTGCAAATGACACATCGGACAAAGGGCTAGTATCCAAAATCTATAAAGAGCTCATCAAACTCCACACCCGAAAAACAAATAACCCAGTGAAGAAATGGGCAGAAAACATGAATAGACACTTCTCTAAAGAAGACATCCGGATGGCCAACAGGCACATGAAAAGATGTTCAACGTCGCTCCTTATCAGGGAAATACAAATCAAAACCACACTCAGATACCACCTCACGCCAGTCAGAGTGGCCAAAATGAAGAAATCAGGAGACTATAGATGCTGGAGAGGATGTGGAGAAACAGGAACCCTCTTGCACTGTTGGTGGGAATGCAAATTGGTGCAGCCGCTCTGGAAAGCAGTGTGGAGGTTCCTCAGAAAATTAAAAATAGACCTACCCTATGACCCAGCAATAGCACTGCTAGGAATTTATCCAAGGGATACAGGAGTACTGATGCATAGGGGCACCTGTACCCCAATGTTTATAGCGGCACTCTCAACAATAGCCAAATTATGGAAAGAGCCTAAATGTCCATCAACTGATGAATGGATAAAGAAATTGTGGTTTATATACACAATGGAATACTACGTGGCAATGAGAAAAAATGAAATATGGCCTTTTGTAGCAACATGGATGGAACTGGAGAGTGTGATGCTAAGTGAAATAAGCCATACAGAGAAAGACAGATACCATATGGTTTCACTCTTATGTGGATCCTGAGAAACATAACAGAAACCCATGGGGGAGGGGAAGGAAAAAAAAAAAAAAAAAAGAGGTTAGAGTGGGAGAGAGCCAAAGCATTAGAGACCGTTAAAAACTGAGAACAAACTGAGGGTTGATGGGGGGTGGGAGGGAGGGCAGGGTGGGAGGGAGGGCAGGGTGGGTGATGGGTATTGAGGAGGGCACCTTTTGGGATGAGCACTGGGTGTTGTATGGAAACCAATTTGACAGTAAATTTCATATATTAAAAAATAAAAAAAAAATAAAAAAAAAAAAGCTGATGGGACATCCTTTTTAACCTTTGAATCTTTATAATGCATCATACACCATGTTAATAGTAACACGTGGAGTATCTCATTCAATTCTCTTAACTACATTAGGGCGCTAAGTTACTCAAGTTCACACAGCAAGTAAGTGGGGGAGACAGGATTCAAACCCAGGAGTTTCAAATTTAATCTTACTTCCATACTGCATTAAACTTCCTCCTGGATCCTTTCACTCCAGACTTCATAAATGCAACAGAAAGTTTCATGGAGAATGATAGAACCTTCTCTATGAAATGAACTACGTACTTCTGATCAAGCTAGGGGCTCTGTCACTATCCTAGTACTGTAGGGTTCTTCTTCGAATCCTTGGTTCTCAGCTGGTTACTGTTCCTTTTCTGTGCTCTGCCTGTGTTGTGATACCTTATTCTAGAAAAGGAGCTGGCATATAAATCACGGAATTTTCAGCTTCTCTTCCTGTGATTGTTCAAAATTCAGACATTTTGCCCCTTGAGATTCTATAGCACTGGCTACTCTTCAGAGCTATGCAGTGGATATGGTAGAATAGCCATAGTTGGAATGCTTTTGGTTTCAGATAATAGAAAACCCAACTCAAATTACAGTCAACAATACAGGGAATTTATTGACTTACACGACTTTATTGGTTCAGGCAAGCCTTGATCAGCACTCCCAACTGTTTCTTTTTTGTTCTTTCTGCTTTTCCCCGTTCCATGTGTTGGCTTCATCTTTAGGCTGGCTCTCTTTATGGTCACAAAATAGTTACCAGCCACACATGGTTCCTCACTGACATCCAGGAAAGCAATGATGACTTTATTCAGTTATTGTGAAGGGGCAAATATTAGATACTGATAGTTGTAGTCCTGGGTAATAGGTCTATTCTTGAAGCAATCAATACAAAGTAGAAGGGATTACTCCAATTGACTTAGTACAGCCGGAGTCCATACTCACATGTGGAAAATGGGGCCTATCCCAGCCGAATAGCCTCAATGTTGTGCAATGGGGAGTGGGATACACTGGATGTTAGAAGGTGCATCTGTCAGGAAAGGTTAGGTTTTGCTGTGGTGATGAACAAGCCCCAATCATTTTATAACAGCAGGTATCTTTCTTGCTCACACTACATGTGCACTGTGAGTGCACTGGGGGGCATTATTTAATGATTTCTCCCTTCAGGACCCAGACTGATGGAGCTATCACCATCTCAAGCACTGTCTATTGTTGTTTCTGAGGGAAAGAGAGTATACAAAATTGCCTACCAGCTCTTAAAGTTTGGACCCAGGAGTATATCCGCTTACACATTATTGACCAAAGCAAGTGGCATGGACACTCCTGACTCCAAGCCGTAAGGAAGTACAACCCCATCATGTGCCTGGGAAACAAACCAGAAATGTTTGGTGACTAGCATTAATGTCAACTACCACAAGAGGCCATCAGAATACCCACAAGAGAGGGCTTACAGAGACCACCCCAGTTTTTGCCCACTTTTTGTTGGGAAAAGAATAACTTCCTGTTTTGATTGCTACATAAAAAGAGGCCTCCCTACTCTGCAGAAATCAGGAACTCAATACTCATTTTCTGTGTGACTATCAAATATCTTCCAGGTGTTTTTCCTTTAAGTGGAATCAATGGTTCTGCGAGGCACTTCTATTAAGATATCTCAACTCAAAACAACTCCCTTTTTCATGGCCTTGATCCACAGAGGTGGATTCCTGATGAACTTCCATGAACTGTAAACTGGCCATAATTGTCCTTGGGAATGGGGGCACCTGACTGAAGTTGGGTCACTTACAGCCTCTTTCCATTCCTTGATTCAGAGGCAGGTTCCTGGTGAACTACATGACCTGTATTGTTCTGGGGGAGGGGGACACCTGACTCAAGTTGAGTCAGAGCTCTTCTCTGAGATTTTGGCATTGGAATGACTAGGAATTTCTAGTCTATGTGTACCTGGTAGACATATTTCCCATTGTGTTACCTGGAAGCACAGAAAAACAAGTTTGTGGGGGGAATCTTACTGGCAAAACCTGCTCTGTTTCCAATCCATCCAGCAGTCCATCTGGGTTCTTGTTGGCCTGAGGAACCCATCCCTTTGACCACTAAAAAGCCATAAGGTATATTCCCCTTTATTTTATGTTTTAAACTGGCTGAGGGGTTACGGGTACTTGCAGCTAGCAAACTCCTAACTGATACATATTCTTTGCCTCTGGACCCCGACACAAAAAGGTTGTAGGTGTAGCCCATTCCAGTAAAGTAGAGGTCAGGTGGCAATTCTACTTCATCCATTATACTTCTGGCAGTTTCTTTTCTGCTTGAGAAAGCTCATCAGAATGTGAGTGAGTTCAGGTGACATTATTATAGGGATCACCTGGAATCTGCTTAAGTTATTTTTTTTTTAAAGGAAAATAACTTGTCTCCTTGGGTAAATACTATTTTCGACCCACTTCCCAACACTGGTATTGAGTGCATGCTGTTTCCTCTGCCTGGAGTCCTCTCCTCATCAAGTCTTTAGACCCAGCTCCAATGTCACCTCCTGTGGGGAGACTTTCTACACTCTCCTATACTGTATTAATTACGTCCTTCTCTCTGCTTCCCAAAGCAGGTGGCACATATATTTTCCTCCAGAAATACTTCTTTATACGTCTGTCTCATTTGAAATTCTGAGTTCCTCAGTGGTTGGGAGAATGCCTTGTTTGCCTCCACATTCCACAGTGCCTGGACTGGACTAGATGCTCAGAAAAGTTTGTTGAGTAAATGAAGTTAAATTAGAGCAACATATCCCGTATCTACTCTTATTCAAGAAATATATAGTGGCTACCCAACCATCCCAGGCCATGTTCCAGATACTGCAGATGAGCAACACGAGTCCTTGCCCTCAGAACATTACAGATGATATTCAGGTCATAAGGGCTATAGGGAAAAGTAAAGCAGGGTTAGGGGAGAAGAGAATGATGAGGGGGGTGGGACTTGATATTTTAGTAGAGTGGTGTAGATAACTTTCTGAGGAGATGACTTTTGAAAATTTTGAAATTTGTAGTAAGAGTACATGCCTTTCTGGTATCTGGGAGGTAAGAAACACTATGTGCAAAGGTCTTGAGGTAGGAGTGAGGCTTCATGTTCCAGAAGCAGGAAGGAGGCGAGTGTGGCTGGAATGGAGTGAGGGGGCAGAGTGCAAGGAGATGCAGTTAGAAGGGGAGGCGTGTTAGGTGGGGCAGAGGGGGGCTCACACTTAGGTTCTTGGAGGTCCTTGGTGAAAAGATTTTGATCTTTGCCCTGAGTGGGATGGAAAGACATTGGAGGCTTTAGAGAAGTGGAGAAATATGTTTTGACTTAGTTTTTAATAGAATCTCTCTGGCTGCTTGAGAAGAAGCTGAGAGCAGAGTGGAATTGAGGAGAGCAGATAGGAGGTTATTGCAATATTTTAGGTAAAAGGAGGGCTCAAATAGGGGTATTTCAAAGGCATTTGCTCCTGGATTACAGGTGGGATGTGATGACAGGAAAAGAGGAGTCAAGGATGACTTCAAGGTTTGGCCACAGCCAGCAGAAGGATGGAATTCACCTTTACTGTGGTGGGGGAGACTGAAAGGAGCAAATTGAGGGGCAAGTTCCAGAGTCTGGCTTTGAATACGTCAAGCTTGACATACTGCTCAATATTTATGTATAGATATGCTGTTTTTCAGAATCTGAAGGTTAAAACACAACCTGAAGTTAAAGTCAGCTTTATTTATTGAACACCAGGCACTGTGCGGAAAGCCCCATGTGTGCTGTCATTTAAATCTTCCCATTATTTCTACTGGCTTAATTACTAATATTTTCAATGCTCTTTCATGGATTAAAGATGAAATGCCATGTCCAAAGTCACTCAGCCAATCATTAATCTGCCAATATAATGCAGGGCCGGGATTCCAACCTAGGTGTGGTCAGACTGCAGAGCTCTTGCCAGATTCTAAAGGTGGGGATCACTTTCTGAGCATATCTGCCACAGCCTTGGGCTCCATAACAAAACAGGTACCTGGGCTGTGTGATAAAAAATCAGAAAAGGGTCCAACCCCATCCTAGGTGTTACAGGTTCCACAGTAGAAGCTGTAAACAAAGGACAACATTATTGTACCTGAGGGGACTGATGCTTGCAAGTTCTCAAGTACCTGAAGATTTAATGTTAAAAAGCCATCAGAAGTTGTCGTTTAGAAATAGAAGAGGTTAAAAATTGCAGTGGAGCATTGATGGGATGAAAGAAAAAGCAACTCCCAGGCGATGCTTGCTGGAAAACACCAGGATCCCTGCCCTACATCCTTTCGAAAGGGTAGCCTAGTGTGACCTTCCTTAGGTGGTCCTCTAGAAAGACCAGGATATAGAGTACAAAAGCCGGGAACCTCTAGGGTCGCAGCATCCGCTCCCCTGTGCCCTCCTTCTCCGCCCCTTTCAGTCTCCACGCGGGGAAAAGCGGGACGACGCCTGCGCATGCGTCCGGGGCAAGGTCCGCTCCCCGCGACGTCAGGGGGCTCGCGCCCGCACTAAAGCCCCGCCCCCCGGGCGCAAGAGGCGACCTGGGCGGGGGGCCTCGGGCCCCGCCCCCAGCCGAGCCGAGCGGGGCCGAGCCGAGCCGAGCACCTCCGAGCGCGGCCGAGCCGAGCCGAGCGGCCCGGAGTCGGTTGGTGCAGCTGCGTCCCCGCCGCCCAGCAGTCCGAGGCTCCGGCGTCGCCGCCGCCTCCGCGGGGCCTGCGCCGGCCGCCCGCCCGCCCGCCGGGAGGGAGGTCCGGAGCGCGGGGAGAGCGGCCCGGCCGCGGGCGCCGCCGCCACCGCCGCCGCTGCCAGGTGAGCTCCCGCCGCGGCCCGCCGGCCCCGTGTGCCCCCGCGACTGTCAGTCTCCGTGTCTGTGTGTCTCTCTGCCTGTCAGCTCCCCCGCGTCTGCGCGAGCTCTCTCCCGCCACGCCTGACCCCCGGCCCTGCCCGCGGCGGCCGCCAGCCCCTCCCGCCCGCTGCCCCGGGTCTTTCTGTCAGCAGCCAGCACCCCCATGCGCGCAGGCTCCGCCCCTTCCCCCCGAAGCCCCGCCTTCGCCCCATCTGTCAGCACCCCCCACCCAGCCCGGGCGTCCTGGGGCTCGGTTGTAGCCCCCGCGGGCCGCAGCCGCGACGCGAGCAACAGGGGGTGCGGAGGGGAGGGGGGAGCCCGCAGACGCCCGCCTGTCCCGGCGAGGGTGCGTGTCCGAGCGCGCGGGTGCGGGACCGCGTGGGCGCCCGGGAGCCGGCATGGGCACTCGAGGGGCGGCCTGACCTGCGCGGGGCGGAGATGCCGGGCGGCCCCAAGCCGGTCGCTCCGACTCGCGCGGCCCCTGCCCCTGGTGTAAAGAGCCTCCGCTCCGCCAAGGAGGCAGCCGAGCCGGGACTCCCGCCGCTTGGGGTACAGTAGAGCCCTGAACCCCGGGACCCTCGTTTGGGCCCCGGCTCCCCGGATGCCCAGAGCGGCGTGTGAGCGGAGTTTGGGGCTTGGTAATCCCAGTTTGGGATTTCCATTCAGAGAAGCCTGTCGGAAGTGCCTGAGGAGTGGGTGGGATGTGGAGCTTGGGTGGGAAGTGTTTGAGAGCTTGAGTCACTTTGAGTTGCGCGGTTGGCATTTCTGAGCAGTGATTGCCTTGGGCTCGCGCCCTGTGAGAAACTGTTATGTGATGGGGAGGGGAGGTTAGATGGAGGAGGGGGGGGCACACTCCTTTCTGTTTTCATCTGTGTCATGTGAACACGTAGTATTATTCATGAGACTCCACACAGCTTCAGTTTTAAAAAGGATTACAGTAGTTTCCATTTATACATGCTCTTGTACGTTGTGATGTTGATGTGCTTTATTTGTAGTAAACTTAGCATTGCAGTATTTCAAAACGAAGAGAAAATGCGTCCTAAAACAATTGGTATTTTGCCGGATAGTTCTCAACCACGGGGAAAGAGCCAAAAGCGCACTTCATTAGCTGGAACAACTTATTCGGGCTTAATTTGTTTCTAAGAGACATACAGTGGAAAAATCCAGAAGCAGCACAGTAGTATCAAAGACTCCTAGGAAATTAATGAAAGGGCCCTTCTCTTGCTGCCTTGGAAAGATGGTATCAAAGTTGCTGTAGAGGACCGAGCTCACATGTAATGATAAACATATTAACCAAGTTGGTTTTGTGACCTTGATACATTGAACAGCGTTTGATTTGCACAGTGCTTCGGCAACAGGTAAACATTGCACGGGGAGTGGGGTAACTTTTGGAGAAAATGTTCCCCATGTTTTGTTTTGTTTCCATATTTAAGTAAGCTTTCAGGGTAGGTGAGACTAGGGTAGTCTCACCATAGGAGTGTGTGTGTGTGTGTGTGTGTGTGTGTGTGTGTGTGTGTGTGTGTTCGTGTGTTCGCGCGCGCGTGTTTTAAGATAACATTAAAAATTACAAAAGTAGGGGCACCTGGGTGGCTCGGTTGAGCTTCCGACTCTTGATTTCGGCTTAGGGTCATGATCCCCAGGGTGGTGGGATCGAGCCCCATGTCGGGCTCCTCAGAGCCTGCTTGAGATTCTCTCTTTCTCCCTCCTTCTGCCCCTTTCCCCACACTCACGCTTTTTTCCTGTTTACAGATTATGTACAGTCTTACACGTAGATTATGTATGTATGCCTCCTACATGAAGGCATGAGAGGATGGTTGACATAGGGATTCAGTGGTGTGATTATATATAATTCTTTGCTTAATCTGATTTGCAACTTTACTCTGCAGCTGGAGGTATTGTCTCCTCTATAGGTATATTTAATCTATTCATTACCCATAATACTTTTGTATGGGTAAGAACCTGTCTTCCCTTTGTGATAGTTTTAAAAAGTAAATTGGAGCCTCTGCTTAGAGCATGCCAAAACACTTTCCATCTTAAAGTAAAACCTGAAGTCCTTGCTGTGGCTGAGTAGACTACCTCCCTGTCTTCACTTCCAGTTTTGCCAAACAACTTAAAAACTTCAAGCATATACTAGCCTCAGTGCCTTTGCATTTGCTGTTCCCTCTGCCTAGAACTCTGTTCTCTGGATATCATGGTTCTTGCCTCAGGTCTCTGCTCAGATGTAACCTTATCAGGCTTTCCCTGACCCCTCCGTGTAAAATACACCCCACTTTCCTGTCCTCCTTGACCCACCTTGCTTTTCTTCATAGCATTTACTACCACTTAGTAAGTGCATATTAAAATGTTGGTTTATGTCTCTTTCCCTCCATTAACCCAAGAGTGTGAGATTTTTTTCACTGATGAATCCTCAGGGCTCAGAACAGCACCTGACACATTATAGGTGCTTTATATTTGTTCAATGAATGAGTAAATGAATGTTCATTATACATCCATTCCTGTAACCTTCCTGTAGCCTCCTAGTTTTTAGATAGGTCTATTATGAATTGGGGGACCAATCCCTTAGAAGTCAGGATAAGTCCTCTCCTTTACATATCTGAGAAGAAGAATTTTCCAAGTGAGGCTTGTAATCTTAGAAAGAATTACAGTCTTGATTTAACTTAAACAATTGAGGGAAGAAACATTTTTGGCAGATGTTACTGGCTTTTTTATGCATTATCCCTTGTGTCACTTTGGAAATCTTTGAAAAGTATAAAGTATCCCTGTTATGTTTACAGCTGTGATTTCAATTTGGTAGTTCTTAGTGATAGTATAAGCCTCAAGAGCATAGTGAGTTTTTTGTGTCAACAGATACCCAGAGATATAATTACAGCTTTAATGTGTTTTCATTTGAGGAGTAGCTGGTATATTTACTTATTTTCCTGGCAACTCTATCCTTTTCAGCTCCTTGCTTATCAGGTTTTGGATGGCCTCACAGGTACACTTAATTTTTTTTTTTTTAACATTTTAAAATAAATCCTTGATCTCTTGAGCATTTTACATCTCTTGTGTGACTCTTGAACTGTTTTGAAAGTACCAGTTTCATCTTTCAGGATGAATTGATATCTGTAGTAAAACATATAATTGCATTTTCCTTATAGGGATGGGACAAATTGTATCGTGGGGTAGAATTTTTACAGAAAGAATATAATGTGGGTGCAAGCTTTTTAAAGGTTTGGATTTCAAGTTAGAGTACTTTAAAAAAATATTTATTTTTTGAGAGAAAGAGACAGAGTATGAGCTGGGGAGGGGCAGAGAGAGAGGGAGACACAGAATCCGAGGCAGATTCCAGGCTCTGAGCTGTCAGCACAGAGCCCGACATGGAGCATGAACTTGGAAACGGCAAGGTCATGACCTAGGCCAAAGTCGGACGCTTGACCGACTGAGCCACCCAGGTGCCCCCAAGTTAGAGTACTTTTTTAAAAGTTTATTTATTTTGAGAGAGAGAGGGGGCAGGAGAGAATCCCAAGCAGGCTCTGCACTGTCAGCGCAGAGCTCGATGTGGGGCTCATACTCAACAAACCTCAAGATCATGACCCAAGCCGAGACCGAGAGCCAGACGCTTAACCAACCAAGCTACCCAGGTGCCCCAGGGTACTTTTAATTTTAATGAGTTTTTGAAAAAAAATAATTTTTTCTCATAAGGAAAAGGATTCCTTTGAACACAATCCAAACAGAGACCTTCAAAAACGTTTTTTTCTTATGCCTCAAATATGCAAGAACTTAGGGGGAAAATTCTAAATGAAAATTTTCTTTTAAAGGCCTAAAGGCAATGTCTTAAGAATTTATTTTTATTCCATAGACATTTATTGAGCACATAGTTGGGGGGGGGGGAAGTTCTGTGTGTTTTTGCATGGGCTACATGACCATGTTCCATTTTAGATTACCAACCTGATTTCTTATTATTTCTTCTCTTTTGTCACTTGGCTGCCTCCCTTCTGTCATCATATTTTCTCCCTAAATGATCTCATCTATTCCCAGGACTTTAATACCCTTTAAATGCTGATGCCTTCCTCAGTTACATCTCCCTCCTGGACCTTTCTCTGGTTCTAGTCTTGCATTTTTACCCACCACCTTCCTGCTATCTCTACTTGCTGCCCCACTGGAATCCCAATCTTCATATGTCCAAAATAATCTCCCTCTCAGACTTCCAGATTTATGTTCCTCATTCCTGACTCCTGCCTTCACTCTCTGCCAGCTTTCCCTGGCCCCTGCCTTCCCTATCACAGTGTCCTTAATTGTCCTCTCGTTGGTCAGGCCAAACACATGAAAGTTGTCTTTGATTCTTCCTGATTCCTCATCCCACATCCAACTCATCAGCACAGACTGTTGTCCTAGATGCCAGAATACCTCAGATCCTCCCTTCTCCATCCTCATAATCCAGCTGCCGTCCTTTCAGCTGGATGACTGTCCCAGCCTATACCTGGTCTCCCAGCTTCCAGCCTTGCCTTCTTCTAACCCACATACCCATTGCAGCCAGAGTGATGCTGCTAAAAAGCAATCCAGATTGCATCACCCCACTGCAGTGGCTTCCCACAGCACTTAGACCCAAACCCACACTTCTTAATCAGAGGTGCTCGGCCTCTGTCTCTGTCTCCAGCCTCTGACCCTTGCTCATCCATTCTTCTGTCAGGTTGGAACTGTCAGTTCCACAAATGTGCCAGTTCTCCTCCTCTTCTGTACAGGCCCTTCTCTCTGCCTGGCACCCCTCCCCCTGCTCTCCTCATGGAAAAATCCCTCTCAGACATTTGCTCTCAGCTAAAATGTTCCTCCTCAGAGGGGCCTTTCCTGGTCACCCCGTTCCACGGTAGCTTCTTCCCCCATACCTGCGTTGTACCCCCTTAGTATATGTGCATTTCCTGCTTAGTACTTCGCCAGAATCCCAGGTGTCTCATTTATATCTTTCCTTCTTTTTTTCAAAAATTTTTTTCAAGTTTATTTATTTATTTTGAGAGAGAGAGCACATGTGCACAAGCATAGTAGGGGCAGAGAGAGAGGGAGAGAGAATCTCAAACAGGCTCCGCACTGCCAGCGCAGAGCCCGACGTGGTGCTTGACTCACAAACCGTGAGTTCATGACCTGAGCCAAAACTGAGAGTCGGATGCTCAACTGACTGAGCCACCCAGGCACCCCAAAAAACAGTAGTTCCTATCTCATAGGGTCATTGTGAGTGGCATAAGTACACAAGAACAATGACTGTGGCTATTAATATTATAAGGAGGGAAAAGAAACCTCAGGAAAAGACCTTTAGCCCCATCAACAAATTAGAGTTTGGGTACGAGTGAAAGACAATACCTAACAGTATTGTTTCATTGACTCAGGTTTTGAACTTATAAAAATGATCAGGGAATTAACTATTTGGCTTGTGATTTATAGTCATTCTGCTGATGTATGGAAACATTGTTTGGATTCAAAGTTGTAAAATGCTTGAGGTAAGACAGTTTTCTTCTTTTTAATCTCTCCATCTTAAGAAAGATTCTTAGGGTGGAGAGATCTTTTGAGAGGCTGGTCATTTTGAGTGTCTAGTTAGTTTTTTCTCTTTCATTAGAAAGGTACTAACCATTACTGTTTACTTCAGTAGTGAATATCTTACATCAAACAGCCAAGCAAACAGTAGGCCTGGTACAGGCATGGTGGGCTGGGCAGCCCTCACAATGAAATATCTCGGCATAGTTGAATTTTCTGATGGGATGGCTTATGATCAAGTGCTCGTTTGGTGACTTCCATCAACTTTATGAAGTAGAGGGTGAGGATGTTTGCTAAGACTAAGTGGGAAGAGGTCAGAGTGAAAACAAAGAGATTTGACATATAATTGAGGTCAGGAAGGGTGAACTTGGGGCAACGTCCATGATTTCCTGACAGGATGCAGGACTCTGTTGAGGTAGGAGACGAGACTATGGATGGATTGGGGTATCAGTCGTGTTCAGCTTCCTGGATTTAGGAGCGTATGGTTGGATTCAGCCAGGGTTGAGGTTTGGTGGCAGGAAGACAGTGGAACAGAGGATCTGCGGGTATTGTCCAGGGAGTCATTAACATGCCAGATAAGGGTTTTTAGGCTGGATGAGGGGGAGAAAAGGAGCAGAGTTGTCGATGAAGGCAAGGACTGCATATATTGGAGTGATGGAGTAGTAGGAAGACGTGGTTAGGTAGGGGACATGTGAGTGGAAGATTTCAGAGCTGGAGCAGTTAATTACTGGACATGACAAGCTCCTGAAGTTAACCCAGTGAAGATGAATGAAGTCAAGGAGGTCAATTAACCAAGAGGCTGGAGAGTTGTTTGGGTCATTCCCGTAGTCAGAAAACCAATCACAAGGATGTCAGGATATTAGGGTGGAGAGAAGGAAGGCTGTGAAGTCTGCAGTGAATGAAGTACTAGCAAGAGAAGAGGTGTTAATGACCAGCCTGCAGGCACCTCAGAAGATCAGGGGGTTTTGCCTGAGGGCAGTGGAAGAGCAATGACCTGGAAGCTTTAGTGGTTGCAAGGTCTCTCTGGAAGGAGTTGGCCTTGGCCCAGATCCTGTATGCTTCGGAAGGAATCCCAATTGAAGTGGGCAGCATCGATGGCATGTTGTATTGTGTTTCTAAACTTGGTCATGAAAATCATCTGAGGGTGTGTGTTAAAAATACAGATTCCAGGGTCCCATTCCAGACCAACTGGATTAGGATTTATAGGAGAGGAGACTGAGAATGTACATTTTAAAATGCCCCCACCCCACCACCACACACGTACCTGGTAATTCTTTATAATTAGGCAAGTTTTGGAAATGTAGCTGTAGTGTTTAAGATCATGGGGTCTGGAAGCTGACAGCCAGGGTGTGAAAGAGGTGTGGCGGGTAGGAGTGAGCCTTAGCCTATGACTCTTAATAGCTTAGTTCTCCAGGTCTGTCTGGTAGCAGAAGCAGTGAATTAAGGGACCCTCCATTAGAGGCAAACACACTGACCACAGCAAGAAGAGACAGCCAGTGATGACAGAGATGAAAACACTGTATAAGATAATTCAAAGTCTAGCAGTTTGGAACACATTTATTGTAGAAGAGAGTTCTGTTTGCCTCAGTAGGCCCTGAATACATTAATCGTAATTGTTGTTCTCAACAGGAATAGGTCAAGTTATGGTTTGGTTAGTTCTGGAGGCCGAGAAGGAAGTAATGCAACTTAGAAAGCTTTCTAGCATAAACTAGCATGTTTTAGTGCTTCAGTTATCCATAAAATTAACTTGTGTGATACATTTCTATCTCTGAAGATATGGAACTAAAACATTTACTCAATGACCTGCTGAAGATAAGAGCAGTATGATCCCCAAGGGGCTTTATACATGATTAGAGGCTTAATATCATGATGGCAGCGGCTCTACCACCCCATTCTCTGTATTTTGGCCAAGAAAATTCAGTTCCTTTTCATGGAAAAGAAGAGGAATCCTGCAAAAGAATAGCTACTGGGAGGAAATTTGGAGTTAGCCATTCTTGGCTGACCATTTGGAGCCCCCTATTGCTAGTAAGGAGGTTTGGGTTTGTTCAGAATATTTCAACTATACTTCCAACCCGGTTTGTCCTACCCAAACACCAAAGCTGTGGGAAAATCATGTCAACCCTGCTAGAAGTGGTTGCTATGGACCTTGAGCCTAAAACTTTATTTGCTCTATCATGTGTTCCATTTCTTCTTTCCTTTTAGCACAGCTGGTACTGAGAAGCCTGGCTTTCAGACTGCCACACTGGGTGCCAAACATGGCATAGCATCTTGGTTATATTCCTGTCACTCACCACATCCTTCCACTTACTGCCTCATCTCCTTGGTGAACTACAGGGAGCCACTTGAATGCACATCTTGAGACCTAGAAAATGTGGCAATGGAGGTTTAGTAATGCCAACCCAACCCGAACTTTCCATTTGCAAGTTAAGATTTTTTTTAAAGTAATGCCGTTTAGAGAAAAAATGGGAATTCAGATTATTTTTCCCTTTTAGAAAAACATCTTCTAAAGCTAACAAATACTAAACAGAGGCCCATGAGTATTTTAACAGTAATAACATGCTCTTTATTATCACACTTATCTGCCCTATGGGGCCCAGGAACCCCTGAACTCTGTTGTATTCTGTATTAATGAAGGCTCTACTATATTGTGATGCTCTTATAACGTTTGAATCACTACGTGTACTCAATTTGTGAAGTGTTTCTATGCCTACTGTGAACTAGGCACCTTGGGGGTTAAAAAAGAAGGTCTTTGTTCTCAGATATTTTTAAAAGTTCGACAATGTGCATTTAAATCTCTAACCTCAAGCAGACGACCCTGTGTGCTGTGAAGGAGGTGTAATCAAAATGTAGGCTCACGGATGAAGGAGGTTATTTCTGGTGGTGGGCGGACATGGCGAGAGGGGATGGTGTGCTTTCACGGAGGGTTTGTATTCAGACAGGACCTTGAATTGGGTAGAATTTGGAACTGTTATATTTGATATTCTGTTTACTGAGGCATCGTTTATTTTAGCAAGACTACAGAGATACTTTGGTGCTTAATGAATTAGCTTTCACTCATCCAGAATGCCTCACTCCTTAATTATTTTGGATAATTTTTCTTTGTAATTAAGTATGAAGTATTAAGGAATGTGTGGTGGAGAAGAGCTTTTATGGGAGCCCTTAAATAATCTTGGGATCATAGTAGATGTCTCAAATTCTAAAAGAATTGGAAATATAGTGCTATGGTAGTGAATAGAAAACCAGAGTGATAATGGAAGGTATGTGTTTGGGTATATGGTTTAGGAATTGGGGGAAGAAGGAGCTGTAAGTGAGATGGTGAGGCCTTTGTAGGAAAGAAACGTCTTCCCAGTTAGGGGACCTCTTAAATACTCACTGTCTTGTTTCTGAGTGTCTTTTCCAGGAATTGTTGGCAATGAGGGCAGGAGAGCCCTGTGGGCTGGGGCCATAATAAACTTCTCCCTTGTTCTAGTATGGCCAAGCACAGAGGGTTTTACAGAATGGGTCTACCTGCTCTAGGTCTGTGTGTGCCTTATTTCTGGGCGTGGCCTGCTTCAAAGCTATATATTTCTGACAGAGTGGATGCTTTTTGGCTGACACGTGTCCCTCTGGGTGAGTCCTCACTCCTTTGGCAGGCCCATTTCTTGCCATGGTAGGTTAGCTACAACTGGACACCATGTCATCCTTGCAGTTGGTTATTATTAGGTCTGAGACCTTGCAGCCAGTTTTTCCTTTCCCATGTAAGACTGAATTTTCACTCTTGTCCTTGCCCTGTCATTTCAACACTTAATTTTCCAGGCAGTTGAAAACATACCATTTGCTACCTTTTATGCTGAAATGGGGCCCTGGCTCAGAATTCTGATTTTTTTGGGGAATCAGCATACACGGTTTTGAAACAAATACTATTTTCCTTGTTTATTCCTGATAATGCCAATAGCATTTTAAAAGCTGAGATATTTGGTAATGCTGTCTATCCCATGTTACCATGCAGGTGACTGAAGCAACTCTTAAGAAAATGAATTCAGTCACTCACCAATAATGTACTTATTTTATATCAGTGGTGTGTCAGATGCTATGCTAGACACCAGTGGGGAACAGTCAGACATGGTCTTTCTCTGGCCTCGTGCCACTTATAGTCTGGTGGATCTATGGATCTATCCATGATAGATTTGTAGATAACTATAGGCCTGGAGACAGAAAGGCCTGGTGCATAGTCCTGCTTTTGCCATTTACCAATTATATGACCTTAGGCATTTGACTCTGTGTTCAGAATAACACAGACTCTGTGTCAACGTGAATAAAAACCTCTTTTAACAAGGTTTATAAGAGTTTCATAATAGTTACATGACACTACATAGAAAAGAGCTTTGAGAAGGTCAAGTCACTGTATATGCAGATACAGGTGGGGGTCATCAGCCCCTGCTCTGTTTAATAGGAGTGGCTAACAGAGGGTTTCCACTAGTGTGTGGGTTCAGAGAATGCCATGTACTTCAGAGAATCCCCAAATATAATACTAGGACTAAATACTATTAATATTTCATGAATTCTAATGCTTTTAAATAATAAGAAAACCAGCTATTTTTGGTGCCTGGGGTTAATGTAGGCTACTTAGTCATCCCTAGCAAGCTGTAGATTTAATACATACTGGCATTATTTCAGCAAACAATGCTTCTGGATATTTACTCTCTAACTGGAAATTTATTACTACAAGAATGGATGTATATGATAATAGTAGCAGTCTAATACATACTTTTATTACGGAGTAGACATACACAAGTTTATCTGAACAGTAATTATAATAAAATAAAAGGTATTCTTGGTAAGAAGTAGGAGGTATCTTTAGTTTTTTACAGATTTAGGTAGATAAGGAGTTTTGAGCTGCGAGATTCCTTTTTGGTTCTAACCTTCTTTTGTTTTTATGGTCAGTCTTCCTGCGTATCCCTGAAGGACCTTTCATGTAGATATTTTCTGTAGTAACCTAGACAAGACCCTTAGTCTTTCGGAACTTCAATGTAGTCATAAAATGTGGCCTTTGCTTTGCCATGCCTGCTTCACAGAATTGAGACATTCAGACCATACAAAGGATTGGAAAGGATGTGCTTCTATCTGTGATGGTTCTCATTAGTCCACAGGTGTAGTGGTCAGATAGTTCTGGCAAATGAATGCCTCAGAAGGGCTGTGTCTTGATTTGTAGTACAGCCTTGTTCAGGTTTCCTGATTCTTTCTCGTTAGGATTTTTTTTTTTAAGTTTGTTTTATTTTGAGAGAGAGAAAGAGTGGGGCAGGGGCAGAGAGAGGGAGGGAGAGAGAGACAGAATCCCAAGCAGGCTCAGTACCATTCACGCAGAGTTTGGCGTGGAGCTCAAACTCACTATCTGTGAGATCATGACCTGAGCTGAAATCAAGAGTCAGATGCTTAACCAACTGAGCCACCCAGGTGCCCCTGATTCTTTCTCATTAAAATTCAGTGCCTTCCACATCTTTTGGTCTCATTCTCATTAAATAGCTTTTCACTTTATGCTTGGTTAGCCATTCACCAACGTTTATTGAGCTTTTGCTATGTGTTAGGCATTGTGTGGGGTGCTGGGGATATAAAGGGGAGAGGGCCAGACACTCTTGGCTGTTTGGTGGGGAAGGAGCCCAAGGCTACAGCATCAATTCTTGCCTGAATTTCCAGCCTGCTGGGCTTCCCTATGTATTTCAGACTTGCCAGTTGCCACAATTGTGTGAGCCAGTTGCTTAAAATCTCTTAATGTCTGTCTGTCTGTCTGTCTGTCTCTGTGTGTGTTGTATGTGTGTGTGTGTGTGTGTGTGTGTGTGTACGTACTTACATATATCCTATTGGTTCTGTTTCTCTGGAGAACCCAGACTGATACATTACTTAACAAATGCGGTCATTCTCAGTGCAGAATGAGTAAGAACAAATGTAAACAAAATGCTTAGTGTGGTTTTTAGCCATGTTGAGTTTGAGGTGTCCGTGTAATCCACATGGAGATATCAGCCGGCAAATGTAGTCAGGTCAAGGAGAACTCACACAAGTGGTCTGGACTGCGGATAGAGAAGTTTGGAACCCCAGGAAACACGAACATTTAGGGGAGAGGCAGAGGAAGAGGAGCCGGTAAAGGAAACCAAGAAGGAGTAGATAGAGAGGAGGAAGCGCAGGAGAGAGTGGGGTTGTGGAAATCCGGGCAGGGGAGAATTTCACGGAGGGAGTGCAGCACTGTCCAGCATCTCAAGGTCAAGAGAAATGTTGGTATATGTCCATTGAACTTAACTCCTGGGAGGTGTCATTGAGGTGACTGTTTCAGTGTCGTCATGCATTACAGTGGGTGGAACAGAGTCCATGGCGATGACATGAAGATGCGTGTTTGCTTCTCCTGTTTCCTCAAGGAGCTCACTTATGCAGTGTGAGGACAAGAAGGGGCTGTGGGAAGGGATGATCTTAGGATTGGAGGGGCTGCAGCATGTTCAGAAGTGAAGAGACGGAGCTAGAAGACAGGAAGAAGGCAGAGGTGCAAGGGAGAGAAAGGACAAAGGGTGGCTCACGTGCTCCCCGGGGTGTAAGGACCTGCACAAGGGATGGCCAGAGGTGTTGCCAGAGGCAGAATGCCTGTTTCACTTTGTATGGAAAGAGAAAAGGTATTGGGGATACAGGTAAGTTATAGATGGGAGGAGACTAGACGTTTTGCCCTCGTCAAAGCTTCTATTTTCTTTGTGAAATGGACCTTCGGCAGCAACTGATAGCCAGGGTGAGCTGGTGCAGTAAGGTCTCTGAGACAGGAGTGAAGGTATAACCTTATTGCTGCGGGGCTTGAAGTGGAGCCTGGTTATCACTCCCCATTGTCTGTTGAATGAAAGTTTTGCTCCGCAGTCTGATGTTTGTACAGTCTTCCACAGTCTCCCTTTAACTAGTTCTGCCAGGCCACCTATCTTTTCTGTTTCCTTCCAGCACCCTTGGACTTGAACTTCAGCCAGGAGTGTCTGCTGTAGTGCTGGAGTGTGGCCTGGAGAGACTGGGCGTTGTAGGGAGGATGCCATCAGACTCAGAGCCAGCAGTCCTGTGGTCCGATCTCGGCCCCTCCATTTACTAGCTATGGGCCTTGGACATAGCTTAGCTTCTCTGGGTCTGTTTCTTCATTTGTAAACTGTTAATTATAACAACAATAATGAAGGATGGTGGTGATGGTTGTGTCAGAGGAGAAAACATATTTTAAAGTACTTTGAAGAGGATAAGTAGTATATAAATGGAGCTGGTGTCATGAGGCCATGAGTAACCCTAGCTCCAGGCTTTTGTATAAATGCTCTTTACCACTAGGGCTCTCCACCTTCTCTCTGTCTAAATTCAGCCTGTATTATGTAGAGACATGCTAGCTCCTGTAACAGATGAACCCCGCCGAAATCTCAGTGGCTTAAAACAGTAGACATGTTCATGCCCATTTCAAATCCAGTCACCTGTGGGGGTGAAAGGGGCCCAGACAGATGGATGTGCTGCCATCTTCAAACCGTTGTTGCCAAGATTGCTCTGGGTGTCCATGTCCTGCCAGCGGAGTGGGGGAAGAGAAAGTATGGATGACTGGGAGGCTTTTATGCACCAGGCTTAGGATGGGAGCTGGTGACCAAGGCCAAAAGAGAGATGGCTGAGGGAGGCATTTACTGGGTGGGAGGCAAATTTGGGGCATGTATGTTTTCATGTGCGCAGAATGGTGGCAGGGGCTCTGAGAAGCATCGGGCTGGCCCTGTGCATCCCTATGACAGGACAGACAGGCCACTCCTGCCTTGGCAGACAGGGCACGGGAAGGCCAAGGGGCCTGGGGCTGGTTCCTGGTGAAGGCAAGCATTGCAGTGGTGGGAGAGAAGCCCTCCAGCTCAGGGGAGAGAGGTGGATGAGAACTGGGGTATTTACACACCTTCTAAAAGCTGGGGAGGCAGACACTGTTTACCTTTCCCAAGATGAGAACACTGATGAGGTGTGGCCTTGACAAAAGCCACACAACAAATCAGAGAAATGAGCTAGGACTTGAGTCTTCTGACATCAAAGCCCCTGGAGAGGGAGCCAGGAAGTACCCCACCCAGAGAGCTGGAAGAACTGGGCTCTGAGGTTGGTTGGAGGTGAACCCCTGGGCACAGGGTAGAGGAGGACCTCCATGGTGGCTGCACCTTTTATGAGTGACTCACCTTTTGGCTGCTTCAGTTGGAGGAGGCCAGGCAGGACAGGAGCATTCCAGGCAGAGGCAAAGACCCTGAGGTTGAACTGTGCTTAGAGGGTTTGGGTACTGAAAGGGGACTGGGTTGGTCATGGTGAGCGGCAGGGGGAGGTGCATGAGAAGATGCTCGAGAGGGAGGCAGGGCCCAGATCACACAAGGGTGTAAGGCCATGGCAAGGAGCTAAGATTTTATTCGAAGGACAGTGGGAAACCATTGTACGTTTTGAGTGGAGGGTAAAGCGTGGTCCAGTTTATAGTTTAAAAAAGACAACTCTGAGGGGCGCCTGGGTGACTCAGTCAGTTAAGCAGTTGACTCTTGGTTTTGGTTCAGATCATGATCTCGCGGCCATGGGTTCGAGCCCTGCATCAGGCTCTGCAGTCATAGCATGGATCCTGCTTCAGGTCTCTGTCTCCCTCTCTCTGCCCCTCCCCTGCTCATGCGTGTGCGCGGGCTCTCTCAGTCTCTTTCTCTCTCAGTCTCTCTCTCTCTCTCTCTCTCAAAAATAAAAACGTTAAAAAAAAAATGGACTACTCTGGCTGTTGTGGGGAATGAGTGGAGGGGAGGCCATGGTATATATTGGACACAGTGGGGGTGGGAAAAGGAGGAATTGAGTAGAAGTGGGTCTGGAGCTCCAGGCAGAGGTTCAGGCTGGTAAAGAAAATTGGATCCTGTATTTCCTGTTAGCTCACTCCCTGTTCTTAGCCAAACTTCCTGTGAGTAGCCTTATCCACAGTATCTACTTCCTCACCTCCTCAGCTCAGCCCTTTGCGCTCTGGCCTCTGTCACTGCCGCTTTCCTGAGATGTCTTGGGGAAAGGGCACAGCCGTTTGTGGTTAGCCAAGTCTGAGTCTTTAGCTCTCGAAGGCTTGATTTGCATCCAGTAACACTGTGAGCTGTTCCTGCTTTGGAATGTTCTCACTTAGTCCCTTGTCTCTCTGGTTCCTCATCCTGTGGCCCCTTTGCTGTCTCCCAACTTCTCAGCCAGGCCCTGAAATGATAGTATTCCCCCAGCCTTCTGGCCTTGGTCCTCCTGGGTTCTCTCTGTGCCTCTTTGAACAAAAGAGTCCTCCCCACTTTCATCATGCCAATGTCTACTTGCCTTTCCAGCCTCATCTCAGGCGCCCTCTCCTCCAGGAAGCCTTCCCGACCCCTCAGGCTGGGTTAGGTGCCCCTTCTCCTTTTTCATTTCTCCTGGAGCATGAAGTGGATATGATAGCACTTAGCACCCTGCTTACTTATTTGTCTCTCCAGTCTAATAGTGCTTGAAGGATAGGATTACAACGAAAGGCCCTGTGATCTAGGACAAAGATTGCTTTCTGTAGTTTAGGTGAAAGCCACACTTTGTAATGAAGGTATCTACACCTGATTGTATGTCCTTTAGTAGAGCAGTCATTTCTCACTTGGTCTGAGGACTGGGATTCTGGTATAATGTCTTCTGTGAACAGAAGGAATTACCTCAAAAGAATTAGTAATTGTCTCCATCTTCTGAAAGGAAAAGAAATCTGAGAATTTAAGAATATGAATTGGCTTCAGAAGAGCTTCCAAAGACCTGCCATGCCTGGTAATTTCATTCTCCACACCCTTGTTCCCACTTCAAAAATGTGTTCTATGTGCCTCGTATTTTGTGATTCCACAGTTGTGGGTTCGCCGTTACAGTTGCCTCTGTGTTTATGAGCACTGAAGTTCTCCTGGACTGAATTGTGATAGCCTTTGAAGGCAGCAAACAGGGTGAATGAAAGACCAGCTTCTGCCTTTATACCCTGCCTCCTGCTAACCGGCTCACTGTGTGAGTGAAAAACTAGAGACAGCACAGTATCCTCTTAGGCATGCAAGTCACAACCCTGCACTTTCAGCAAGGTGGCCAAGGCCACTAAGCTCTCTTCTCCTTCAAATGTCTTCTTCTACCCCTTTTTTTAAAGTTTAAATTTTAGTTAACATACAGTGCAATATTGGTTTCAGGAGTAGAATTCAGTGATTCATCACTTACATTCAACACCCAGTGCTCATCACCAGTGCCCTTTTTAATGCCCATCATCCATCTAGCCCATCTCCTACCCACCTCCCTCCATCAACCCTCAGTTTGTTCTCTATTAAGAGTCTCTTGTGGTTTATTTCTCTCTCTCCTCCCCCACTTCCCATATGTTCATCTGTTTAATTTCTTAAATTCCACATGAGTGAAATCACATGGTATTTGTCTTTGATTGACTTACTTCACTTAGCATAATACATTCTAGCTCCATCCATGTAGTTGCAAAAGGCAAGATTTCATCCTTTTTGGTGACTAAGTAATATTCTTTGTATGTACACACACACACACACACACACCACACGTCATCTTTATCCATTCTTCAGTTGATGGACATTTGGGCTCTCTCCATAGTTTGGCTTTTGTTGATAATGCTGCTATAAACATTGGGATGCATGTACCCCTTCAAATCTGTATTTTTGTGTCCTTTGGGTAAATACCTAACAGTGCAATTGCTGGATCATATGGTAGTTCTATTTTTAGTTTTTTGAGGAACCTCCATACTGTTCTCCAGAGTGCCCGCATGAGTTTGTGTTCCCACCAACAGTGCAAGACGGTTCCCCTTTCTCCACATCCTTGCGAACACCTGTTGTTTCTTGTGTTGTTAATTTTAGCCATTCTGACAGGTGTGATGTGGTATCCCATTGTGGTTTTGACTTGTATTTCCTTGATTATGAGTGATGTTGAGCATCTTTTCATGTGTCAGCCATCTGGATGTCTTCTTTGGAAAAGTGTCTATTCACGTCTTCTGCCCATTTCGTAACTGGATTGTTTGTTTTTTGGGTGTTGAGTTTGAGAAGTTCTTTATAGATTTTGGATACTAACCTTTTATCAGATATGTCATTTTCAAATATATTCTCCCATTCTGTAGGCTGTCTTTTAGTTTTGTTGATTGTTTCCTTCACTGTGCAGAAGCTTTTTATCTTGAAGTCCCAATAGTTGACGATTGCTTTTGTTTCCCTTGCCTCTGGTGACCTGTCTAGTAAGAAGTTGCTCCCACTGAGGTCAGAGAGGTTGCTGCCTGTGTTCTCCTCTAGGACTTTGATGGTTTCCTGTCTCACATTTAGGTCTTTCATTCATTGTGAATTTATTCTTGTGTGTATGGTGTAAGAAAGTGGTCCAGTTTCATTCTTCTGCATGTTGCTGTCCAGTTTTCCCAACACCATTTGTTGGATAACAAATGGATATTCTTTCCTGCTTTGTCAAAGATAAGTTGACCATGTAGTTATGAGCCCATTTCTGGCTTTTCTGTTCCATTGATTTGTGTGTCTGTTTTTGTGCCAGTACCATACTGTCTTGATGATTACAGCTTTGTAATACAGCTTGAAATCCAGAATCATGATGCCTCCAGTTTTGTTTCTCTTTTTCAGGATTGTTTGACTATTTGGGGTCTTTTGTGGTTCCATACTTCTTCTACCCTTTTGAGTTCTTTCTGTCTTCTCTAGGTTCCAAACCCACTTTATCCTTTTTTTTTTTTTTTTGCAGGTGGAACAAAGAAAATAAAATATTGAATCCCTTTTTCCCAGTGGCTTGAGTTTTAGAAACTTTCTTGCTTTTTTCAGTGTTCAGTGTTCTGAGCCTGACTGAGTAAAAATCAGAGATACCTTTTACTAAGTGCAACACTTAGTTTGATTACTCAAAATAATGCTACAGTTTGTCCTTGTGCCTTTTTGGTATAGTGTGGAGCTGATTATTTTTTAGGAAAAAAACACTGAGGTTGTTATTTGTTTTAACTATAGACATCTCTCAAATAAAATGAGACTGCCTGAGTATATAGAACAGTGGCCTGACTTTGAGCCCCCATCTTACTTTCTCAGGCGTTTCTTGTTATTAGGGTGAGCAGTGCTCACGCATGAGCCACTCTCTATTGATTCTGCTTACGTTTACTTCTGGTGTCCAAACAAGACATTAGGATTGCAGACTCTCAGATAGGAAGTGACATAGGGTTTTCCAGTATGCCCACTGGTGAGACACCAACTCCCCTTCTCATGTGGGGGAACCTCTCTGTTAGCCCAAGAACATTCTTCCTCACAGGAACCTGTAATCTGTCTTGTGACCTTTGACCCATTTACTTTACTTAGTTTCCCCCACCATATACAACGTATACCACCCTTCAAGTACGTGAAGGCAGCTATCATCGCTTTCATCCCTCAGGCCCTTTGTTCTAGAGGATGGATAGCTGGTGTTTTCGGATGTTCCTTATTCTACATATTGCGATTCTCATAGATCATCCCAAGGTTTTGTTAACTTTTTCAGGTGGCTCAATCTCTTGTTAAATTTACTCTCAGCTGAAACCCGCCTCTGAGTGAGGTTCTAAAATGTCTATTTAATGGACTCCTTTTATCTCAGGGTCTTAAAAGTAAAGTACTTTGTTATATTTGGTAATATTATAATATGTTTCTCCTTAAAGAAAACACAGGCTTTTAAGTCCTGGGGTGCTGGTGCAATGCCAGTAAGGCCATAGAGGTTGATTGCTAGCCACAGAAGAGGTAAGCAACTTCATTTGGGTTTGATAATAAAAGCTAGCATTGACTGAGCCCTCATAGCATGACGGCCGCTGTGCCAAGGACTGTTATGCATATCATTTAGTTTAATACAGCAGTGCTGGTTAATAAAGATACCTCTAATACTGGATGCTGTTATTGACCTCATTTTGATGGTGAAGAAACTGAGACTTAGACAGGTTGAGACTTACCCAATTTTCACGTTTCAGTGTGATCCAGACCTTGAACTCTTAATACACGATTATACTGCTTCTTTAGCACCTTTTTGCTGGGTAAAGCTCTATGTACAATGCCCTTCTCTTGTGTTTCGTAGTTAGCTCTCTGATTTTCTTAAAGTGTAAATTTTGAGGGGTTCCTGGGTGGCTCAGCCGGTTAGGCATCCGACTCTTGATTTCAGCTCAGGTCATGATCTCGCAGTTCGTGGGTTCGAGCCCCGCATCAGTCTCCGTGCTGCCAGCACAGAGCCTGCTTGGGATTCCCTCTCTTCCTTTCTCTGCCCCTCCCCCGCTCATGTGAGTATGTGCTCTCTCTCTAAATAAATAAACTTTAAAAATATATAAATTTTGAGGGGTGCCTGGGTGGTTCAGTCGGTTAAGCATCCAACTTCGGCTCAGGTCATGATCTTGTGGTCTGTGAGTTTGAGCCCTGTGTCAGGCTCTGTGCTGACAGCTCAGAGCGTGGAGCGTGTTTCAGATTCTGTGTCTCCCTCTCTCTCTGACCCTCCCCCGTTCATGCTCTGTCTCTCTCTGTCTCAAAAATAAATAAACGTTAAAATATATATATATATATATATATATATATATATATAAATTTTGAAAAGAAAGAATTAGATTGTTCTTTGCAACTCACCAGGGCACTAGAAGAGTGCCCTGCACGTGGTAGGTACTTACAGTAGAACTGAGGTCCTTCTAGGTCTCTAGACCCAATAAAAAGAGACTAAACCTCTAAGAGTTCTTTAGACTTAAGTTGTTCTCTGGTGCCCCTCCAGACCCCACATGACCATCTTAAGCCAATAAAATTCTAATGCCATCATGGTGGGCTGGGCTAAACTTTTGATTCGCCTTTGGGCAGCTTGTAGCACGGATCAAATGGGAGAGAGGGGTGGCGGTGGTAGTTAAAGTTAGACTGGCAGGCAGGTAGCTGTACTCAGTCCTGGCTTTGCCGTACATACTCTCTAGGGACCTCAGTGTCCTCATTTCCTGGGAGTTGGGGGGGAGAGAGAAAGGCAGGAGGATGGGGGTGGGTGTTGGTTACTCCACATTCTTTCCCACTCTTTCAGAGGTTAAAATAGCTCTTTTGGTATTGGAGATTAAGTTTTTGTGCCCTGTTGCCCAACTCCGCACTTGAAACAGTGGCACAGTTGGAAGGATGGGTCTTTGGGAGGCTGCTCTTTCCCCCAGCCCCCAAGAGATTGGTGACTTGGATACCATTATTAACTTGGGATAAAACTGGACTCATTAACTATGCTTGGACTGAGGAATTAAAATACGGGTCTGCTTTGGGGTGCCTGGGTGGCTTAGTTGGTTAAGCGTCCGACTTTGGCTTGGGTCATGATCTCTCAGTTCATGAGGTTGAGCCTTGCATCGGGCTCTGTGCGGACAGCTCAGAACCTGGAGCCTGCTTCGGATTCTGTGTCTCCCTCTCTCTGCCCCTCCCCTGCTCTCTCTGTCTTTCTCTCTCTGTCTCTCTCTCTCTCTCTCCCTCCCTCTCAAACTTAAGTAAACATTAAAAAAATTTTTTTAAATACGGGTCTGCCTAGGACGTCTCCCCCAATTCACAGGGCCCCAAGGGTTTAGGGACTGACAGTCTGTAGTCTATATGTATATAGTGGAAGGTGGGGAAAAAAGTACGAGGTAGGCATTTCTTGAGCATCACCATGTGCTAGGGATTTTCTCCTGGTACAATCACCTTTTGGGGTGAATAGTAGTATTTCTGTTATATATGTGGAAAATTTGAACCCAAATCTCTTGGCCCTAAGTCAGCCCAGTCCTGGTGATCTCTGTGGTGACAGATGGTAGCCAGATATCCCTCACATCTGATTTTGTCTGCAGTCACAGAAATCCACAGTTGATGGCATTGCTGGGAGAACAGGGAAGGACTGTAAAAGAAGGGCTGTATATTTTTTTTTCCTTCACATCTGTGAACTTGAAGAGACGGGGAAAGAGGAGGAAAAAAACCCAACTTGGCATGGATGATGTTAAGTGAGATCAAATAAGGTGAAAAGCAAAATAGAATCCAGAAATTTAGTTTTGCTTTTACCCAAAGTTCACGGGCGGCTGCTGTACAAAGTCCTTTTTACTTTTCACAAATGTTAAGCACTTTTCATAACATGAATCTCATTATCTTTTACTTTGTTTATGAACTTAAATAGCTTTATAAAAGACAAAGAACCAATTCAACACAAACTGTGTCACCTTTGTTATTTTATTTCTTGCTAATGTACAAATTATTACACTTAGTTAAAATTATTTTAGCTCCTCATGCATTCATTGTGAAAGTATTTTTTGAATAGTCAACAGTGAAGTAGAAATTTTAAATAAAAAAGAATCCTAACACCCTAGAAAGTAAACTTTTAAAGTTTTTTTTCCTACTTTTGGTTGCATGCATGCATGAATTTTATATAGCTGGAAATGTACCAGTTTATATTGTGTTCTTGTCTTTATGAATGTGTTTCCATGTTGCTATCTAACCTTCATAATTAATAATTTATCACTTTACCTTAAGCATTCTCCTACTTGTTGAATATTATTACTTATTTACCTTGCTTCATGTCATGAAATAGATTGGCAGTTTTGTTGGACATTGAAGTGGTTTATTTATTATTTTTCTTTATAAACATTATTTATTTGAGTCTTTGTACACTAGTTGCCCATCCTTCCCTCGTTTGTTCTTTCTGGCAGAGGGAAAGGAATTGTTATTTTTTTAGGATAATTTCTTAGAAGTGAGATGAGCAACCTGAAGGTATATCAAAGAACATAAATATGGTAGTTTTAGGGGCTATTGAGAGAAGCAAGATAACAATTAAAGTGAGTCATTAAGCAGGGTTGTCACTTAAAATGTTAATGTGGATTTTTATTAAATCCTAGTTTTTTTATTTTATTTTATTTTTTTAATTTATATCCAAGTTAGTTAGCATATAGTGCAACAGTGATTTCAGGAATAGGTTCCTTAATGCCCCTTACCCGTTTAGCCCATCTACCCTCCCACAACCCCTCGAGTAACCCTCTGTTTGTTCTCCATATTTAAGAGTCTCTTATATTTTGTCCCCCTACCGTTTTTATATTATTTTTGCTTCCCTTCCCTTGTGTTTATCTGTTCTGTGTCTTAAAGTCCTCATATGAATGAAGTCCTATGATATTTGTCTTTCTCTGACTAATTTCGCTTAGCATAATACCCTCTAGTTCCAGCCACGTAGTTGCAAGTGGCAAGATTTCGTTCTTTTTGATTGCCGAGTAATACTCCACTTTATATGTATACCATATCTTCTTTATCCATTCATCTGTCAATGGAGATTTGGGCTCTTTCCATACTTTGGCTATTATTGATAGTGCTGCTATCAATGTTGTTGAATCCTAGTTTTAAAAATTATTACTAAAAGAGAAATTAGACATTGACATTTACATACAAAGTTTAACTGAAACTCTAAGTTGTGATTAAGCTTTAAAAATAATTTGTTTTTGGCTAAATTGAATGCAGTATAATTTGGAACAAATCTTGTATTTGATTAATAGTATTGGTCCAAGTTATCCTGCATCCCTGAAATATTAGCATTGGCCCGGCAGTCCCCTGGGCTCTTCCCTGGAAGGTGATCATCCCCTTCCTAACCCATTCTGTTCAGCCCTGGGGAGCCTGGCCACTTCTGTGTGTCCACTCCTTTTTAACCTGGGGCTCTGGCCAGAAGGGCTTCTTTGTATGGTGCCGTTGTCCTTCCACTCGCCTTCCATGGACCATAATTCTGCTTTCTGGAGCAACAGTCATGTTTATTCCCCTGGTCAGGAAACTTGAGAAAATCAGAGATCTGTTCTGGTTTTTGCTTTCTGCGTCCTTAGCTCTTGGCACAGCTCCTGGCACTTAGGAGGTGCTCAAAAACACATTTGTAGAATGAAATTATCTTGAGACAGTCTTTCAAATATATGAATACAACCATGATGTCCCAACTTAGTCACCTCATCTTCAGGTTTAATATCCTCCAGTCCAGCTGTTCCTCATGAAAGAATTTCCAGAGCCTTCTCCCTCTTAATCAGTTTCTCACCATTGTCTGTGGCTGCCGTTGGCCGTCAGTCATTCTGTTATAATATGTGGACAGATTGGCACCCAATTCTCCATAAGTGGTCTGATTTGCAGTCATACATTCAAGTGGGCATTACTTTCCCCCTTCCTTAGCAAATCCCTAGTTGCTTATATCTTTTCATGTGATCTGCTGTTAAGCCTGGTTTCTTCTAAGAGGTGCTTGTACTGTTGAGTGTTTTCTTCTAGATTAGTGTCACTTGGGATTTGATGAGGGCTCTTCAATATCCTCATGTGAGTCCTCAGTAAAAATGAGGAACAAGGGTGGCCCACAAAAAGCTCTGTGGAAGCCTCCCTTCAAATTGACAGTAATCCCCTAATCCCATGTTTTTCAAACTGTGGTGTGCCTACAGATTATCTGGGAATTTGGTTAAAATGAAGATTCTGGTTCAATAGGTCTGTGTGCAATATGAGATTCCAGTTTTCTAATCAGTTCCAAGGTGATGCTGATGTTGTGGGTCTATCCAGTCATGCTTGAGTAGGGAGGCACAGTTTTTAGAGTTGTTCATGAAAACAAATCCTTTGGTGTCTGGATAGCCGTACCCGTCAGAGCCCCCAGTGAGGTGCTTGACCCCATTCCCAGAGGTTCATCTCCTTCCACACTAAGTAAATGAGGAAAACAAGAGTGGTGCTATTTCTACCATCTTCCAAATGATTGTGTATCTCTCCATGCATATTTAATTGGACCCTTTTTCCCAGCCCGGCAAGCTGTTATCAAACATATTTAGTATCTTTTCAGGTTTCTCGTTATGTGGACGTTTGATAATGTGACCAGCTATACTGAACACTTATTTTTTTATTATTAATCTAGCATACTTTTGTATACCAGAAAGTTACCCAAAGAGAAACTAAAGAGACAGTTTTTAAAAACATTGGTTAGAAAGTATAGTGTTACTGATAAAATTCTTTTATAAGAAATGCTATGGAGCATCCAATTTTTTTTTTTTTTTTTTTTTTTACTCAGTTGGAATTTGGAGAAAATGGATGCATTGTTGAAATTACATTCCTCAACTGAAAGATACTCCTGCAGCTGCCCGCCTTTCAGTAATAGATTAGCAAGTGAGTTTTGTAGAACTCAGGTTGGGGAGGTCATGAGCATCTGATCCCCCTTTTCTGCAAGCTTTCAATCTTTTAGCTTAGGAGACAGGTGCTTTTATACAAAGCAGATAACACTATGTCCAGGACTTTTTTAGGGTGTTTTAAAGGATGATTATTATGTCAAAATTTGACGACAAAGGCATTTACACTTATTTTGTAGAGCTCAATGTGATCTGCTTAGTAGACTGTTGTCTCTGTATTAGGGATTCCCTACCTCTTGGTGAGATAGGCTCTTATTTCCTCAAAGCTGTAGGATTAATAGAACAAGTATTCTGCTAAAGGTCTTAAAAGAGAAGTTTTGCTTTGAATCATTCTGTAGGTTAAGCACCTTCTGAGCTCAAAGGTTGTGCTTAGAAATTGACTAGTGTTCTCTTTTTATGAGCAGGCCTTTCGGATGTAGTGTTCTTGAGGGGAGAGGATATCAGAGTCACTTTCAAAGTGCATTCCACCCAGTGCCCTAGTCATGGCAATTTATAGCTTGATTGTTGGAATTATCACAACCTGCGTGTGTGCACACACATTCACAGAGTTATATAGTCCCTTAAATTTTGCTTGTGTAGACCTGTAGACCATCTTTTCCTTTTGTTTTGAATACAGTAGGTGTGGCCACACCCTGGAAAGTATTCTCCCCACTGAATATCAAAAAAACCCCTCCCCCTGCACTCTCAAAGCCCGTGAGCCCCAAATTCATCATTTGAGCATCTGAGGGACAGGTTGACATGTTGCTCTTGTAGTTTATGCATTAATTTCCTCCCTTTCCATGATGATGGTTTTCCATGGTCGACTAGATCTTTCGTTGTTCTTTCAGCTGCTCACGTGCAAGTACAGTTGCAGTAATAATCATGCCTTCCCTTTAACAATTTTCTTCATTATAATAATTTTCAAAAATGTATTAATAAACCTCCATGAACCCATCACATAATCTTGACAATATCGACATCTTTATGATCTAGTTTCATTTATTTTCTATTTTTCTTTATCCTTCCTACCACCACACATGGTCTTCTGCCCACCTCCCTCCCCCATCTTCTAGTCTTTTAAACCAAATTTCAGATATCTTATCATCTCATCTGTGATATTTCAGTTTGTAACCTAACAGATGAATATTTTTTGCCACCTTTTTGTTGAAGTAATATACATAGGGGGAAATGAACATAAGTGTAGAGGCTCGTGACTTTTCACAAGCTGAATGGATCTGTATAACCAGCACCAGATCAAGAAGCACAACATTTCCAGCACTAAGCAGTGGATTTTTCTGGGTGAATTTAATGTTAATCTCCAATTTGTTCTTTACTAAATATTCTGAACCTATGCTGGTGCATAATTGAAGCTTTTATGGTATGTCCACAATTTAACTAGGCAAATGTAATTAAGTTTTCATTCCAAATACTGTATATGAAACAGTTTGAGTCTGGCTCTGTCAAAACAAACCAAAAACCCAAGTATTGCTAGTCTCAATGAGTTGATCACTTAGGCACTGTTGATTAGTATGTTTAGATAATTATGACTCCTAAATAGTAAAGACAGCATCTTCCAAATATGTCATGAAAGTTGAGTACTGTAACTAGATGTTAAATTAGGAGAATCCCACTCAGAGGATTCTTATCTGATTGATAAGAAACTTTGACTCTGTTAGCATAGCCAAGTGGTTGAGAACAATACTCTGGGTTGAAATCCTTGCCTTGCCACTGTGTAGCCTGAGGCAGGTCCCTTTGCCTCTCTGTGTCTGATTGCTTATCAGTAACATGGAGATGAAACAAACATCTGTTTCATAGGGTATTTGTGAGGATTAGAAGAAATAAGCATGTAAGGTGCCAAGCACAGTACCTGGTACATAACCATTCAACAAAGCAAACTGTTTTTATCCTTTACTTCTTTTTAGATTTCACAGTCTTTTTTAAAGGAAGGCTGTGGAGTTTTAGTAGCTTAATAACATTCAAAGTTGTGACCACAGATTTATCAAATTTTCCAACAACCATAGCAGAACTTTGTCAAACATGAGTACTTTTCTTTCAAATCGGTCATCTTGAAACCCTCTTATTCAAATGTTGCCTTTGCTCAAAATGTATTTGGACTTCTTATTACTAGTTGTTAGTCTACAGATGTCCTTTTTGCTGAAATTACAACTAGGATAGAGGTGAATATGTGCATAATGAAATTTTGTTATTTATTTGATTCGGCAAACTTTTATTGACCACCTAGTATTTGTCAGACATACTAGGCACCAGAAATATAGCAGTGAACAGGTAAGACAGGGTCATTGCCCTATGGCATTTGCAATTTAGGGGACAAAAAGCTTTCACCAGTACCCTGGATCATGTCAACAATGTGACAGTACTAAATAACATTGTCAAAACTGCGGGAAGGAAAATGCAAAATTTTGGATGTTTTGTAGATATATCCAGTACTTTTATTGGTACAACAAAATCTCATCCTTGATATATTACCTGAAAGAAGACAGATAACTTCATTAATAAAATGATATGTACTGAGGGACACTCTGATCTGTAACAGTGCAATGATGTAACCAGCTCTTTAAATTCAAATTTGAAATAAAACAAGGAGCTCCTTTATTTCCTCTCTGTTTGACTGTGACTTGGGAGCCACTCACTCATGAACTTGAAATCGGAAGCACAGTTACATTAAACAACACGACTAAAACTAAATTATTCACCAGTGGCCTGGTGATGATCAAAAATGGTTATACATTCAAGAACATTTGTTAGGTTCCATTATTTAGCATATCTAAAAAATGAACATGCTAACTAATTGATTTCTTCTTAAAATTTTCCAAATATTTATATCTATTCGATTTAACACCTTAATGTTAAATAATTACAAAGTGCATATAGTTAAATAAACAAAATTATAGAGTCCCAAAATTCAAAGGGGCTTTAAAGATAGTTTAGGATAGTCACCCTTTCAGTGCAAAAATGCCCTCAGCCTGTGCCCAACACCTCTGGTGATGGAGATGTTTAACTATAGACTAGAGGGTCAAGGGCATATAATATAAATGTAGCAACTTATCTGTTATAGGAGTGGGTAGTTACCTTACGGGGAACTTTTGGGCCCTCTCTGGAAGTACAGGTTGGTTGGTTGGCTGGTTGTTTTTTTCCAGGTAACATTCTGGCCAGCTGTACATTGTCTTTTGCAGTCTAGTTTCTGTCTGTGGACCTCCATTGTGTCACCTTTCCAGTAAACTTTGGCATTGGGTAGGGAAACATCCCAAGATCTTTTTAGTTTTCTAAGTTTGTAATGAATATTATAGCATACAATTTTAACCATTTATTCATTTAACAAATATTTATCATCTATTGTGTGCCGGTCACTGTTCTAGGCAGAAGGGATGATAGCACTGGGTAAAACGTCACTACCATCATGGAGATTTCAGGTTCGTGAATGAGTGGCTCTAAAGTTGCAATCAAACATGAAATAAAGGAAATGGATCAGGTCTTGAAGGAGATGATGATTCTGGTTTGGGACATGGTGAGCTTGTGAGGCAGTGGGCCATCCAAGAGCAGATATCTGGTAGGCAGCCAGCTCTGTGGTTGAGAGAAAACTGGCTTTGAGAATTCTTGGCATGTAAGGTGGGACTTGAGGCTATTGGAACAGAGGAAGTCAGCAAGGGAAGCAAGTGGTCTGAAAGTGGGAGGTAGTCTAGGATGGCATGGTGCCTTGTAAGTACCACATAGAAGTTTTTGAATTCATTTATTTGATCAACAACTGTAATCCTTTTTAAGTAATTATGTAATAAGCATTACTTATTCAGTAATTGTAACATGAAGCAAGTACAGGTTTCTCATTACTTTGGAGAAACTCTTTTCTACTACAAAAATTTGGGAAGTGGAGGTTTTGTGTAATAACCTTTCCCTTTTTTTCTTTTTAAGAATTATGTGAGTAGCACATAGCCAAACTTTTAATAGCCAAAAATATGCAAGTGTGAAGAGTAAAGTTTGCCCCTTTACCCCTCTCCTTACCCTTTTCCCACCTAAGACTTTTTTCTATGGCTTTCCACATACTGTTCCTAGAGAAGCTATGTTCTGAACAGAGTCTGTTTGGAGACTGAAGAATGTAATTCCTCATGTTTGTGTTTGATTCACAAAGACCATAGATAAGTTATATTAATTTTTCATGGTGGCCTCCCCAGGGGATGTTCTTGCCCTTGCCCTTAGTGGTGGGTAATCTTTTATAGGAAGTCCTTCAACTGCATAGTTAGTGGGTAGCTGAAGCTCCATTATGGACTTTGGGAAGCACAGCTGGACAGATGCAGGGTGAGGTGAGATCTCATTTCCAGGATACTAGAAAATTACACACACACACACACACACACACACACACACACACACACAGATGGGACATGTAAAGAGTTCTGAAATCTCTTTTATGGTGCACTGAATTTTGGGTGTTACTTTTACCAGTCAAGAGTTGATCAAAATAATTCTCATGTGAAAAGTAGTCACAAGACATTGTACATTTTGTTAGGATTCTTGTTTCCTTAGTTTTACTGAATGTAATGGACCTAGGTTTCTAGAGTTGATGTTTGGCTGTCATTTATAGGTGGACCTCATTAAAAGCACTGAGAGCCTAATTGTGTCTAATGATTTCTGAGGCATTGATTGCACAGTATTAAAAATGCGTAACCATTTGTGCCTGAGGAAGATTGTTACTTGGTAGGGAAGAGGAGAGAGAAATTATGTGATTGCCCTTGGTGTTTGCAGCATATTATAGGATCTAGAATTTAAATGAAAAATTAGTCCAGAGCAAAAGCACTGCTTTCGTATTTGGTATTTTTTGACAACTTGCTGATCTCTGGTCTTCCCCATCTTGGTAAAATGGTACTTTCAAGAACTTAGTTGTTGAAGTCCTAAACCTGGAAGTCATCCTTAACAACTCTGTCCTGCACGTTCAGTCTACCAGAAGACCTGCGGATCCTACCTCCAACATAGAAAACCCATCTCCAGGGGTGCCTGGTTGGCTCAGTTGGTTAAGCGTCCAGCTTTTGATTTTGGTCAGGTCATGAACCCATGGTTCATGGGTTCAAGCCCCCCATTGGGCTCTGCACTGACAGTGCAGAGTCTGCTTGGGATTCTCTCTCTCTGCCCCTCTCTCTCCTGCTCACACACACACTCTCTCTTTCAAAATAAATAAAATAAATATTCATACTTTTTAACCCAGGGATTTAAAAATAGTCTATCTCAAAGAAATAATCATAGGTTAAGACACTAATTTATATAGAGATATTTATCTCCACATTATAAAGTAAGTAAACAGTAAACCAAAATGAACATGTTCAAGTGCCTGACACTGAGCAATTGTTAAATTATGTACATCTATGAAGCTAACAAAATTCTATGAACAAAATGAAGCTAACAAAAATAGACTTTAAAGACATAGGGAAAATGTTTATGTGGTTTTTAGGGATGCTAAGTGAAAAAAATATATACTCCAAAACAGATTTATCCAGAATATCAATTCTATAAGAAGGTATATGCAAAGGAAAGTAAAAATTAATAGTAATTGTTTTTATAACTTGGATTGTGTGAGGGTTTCCCCCTGTATTCATATACTCTTCTGTATTTTCTAGATTTTTACAGTAAGTATACTATAATCAGGAAAAAAAATATTTTTTAAATTGCCAAGTTGTCTCACAGAGAAATAAGAATGGCCAGTGATCACATGAAAATATTTAACTTCAGTAGTAATAAAAAATGGGAATAATGCTCAGTGAGATGGAGAATGCCTATTCCATATATTTAAGTGGGGGGAAAAAAGTAATATGTATACTGTAATCCCAGTTTGGTTAAAATTATATGTATCAACATGTTGACAGTGCTTATCTCTGGATAGTTGATATTTTTTCAGATGACTTTTAATTTTCTTCTTTATGCTTATGATTTGGATTATGTGAGTTTTCTGCCCCTGTAGTCTTATCTATTTTGTATTTTCTAGTTTTCCTATATTAAATGCATGTTGCTCTTATAATCAGGAAATTTTTTCACACATTAAAAAATATCAAATTAGCCTTTCCATCCTCTAAAGCATACTTTCTGCTCTTAAAATACGCTTAAAATATTTAACTTGGATGTTAGAATGAGAGAAATTTGAGGGAACTCTTTTATGTAATTCAGTATTTTTTAAAAATGTTCATTTATTTTGAGAGAGAAGGAGAGAAAATCCCAAGCAGGCTCCACAGTGTCAGCGCGGAGCCCAGCTCGGGGCTTGATCTAACAAATAGTGAGATCATGACCTGAGCTGAAATCGAGAGTCAGATGCTTAACTGACTGAGCCAACCAGGCGCCCCTGTAATTCAGTCTTAAGAGCTAAATGTATACAATGATATAAATTTCTACATTACTTTAAAGAGATGTATCTTTGTCTAAGGTATATTTGTGTACCTCAAATTATCTCCTTATACGGTCAGCCACATAAGGGCAATATGATGGAAAACTGTCTTTTTGCCATTTTTTATGAAGACTTTTGAGCCTTTTTAAAACGTTTTTTTTAAAATGTATATTTATTTTGAGAGAGAGAGCATGTGAGTGCATGAGCAAATGGAGGAAGGGCAGAGAGAGAGAGGGAGAGAGGGAATCTCAGGCTCCACACTCAGTGCAAGCCCCACACAGGGCTCGATTCCATGAACAGTGAGATCATGACCTGAGTTGAAATCAAGAGTCAGATGCTTAACCAACTGAGCCACCCAGGCACCCCTGAGCCTTTTTATTTCTAAAAATTGAGATATCATTGACATACAGCACAATGTGCAGATTTTAAATGTATGGTCCAATAAGTTTTAACAAATATTTATACCCATGTGAATACCACCCCAGTCACTATGTAGATCTTTTTTTTTTAACTACAGAAAACTTCCCTCATGCTTCCTTCTTGTCAGTCTTCACCATTCAAAGGTAATCTTTATTCTGATTTTTACCACCATAGATTAATTTCACTTTTTCCAGAACTCCATATGAACAAAATCATATAATCTCTTTTATGTCTAGCTTCTTTTGCTTAACATGATTTTGAGATTCATCCATAGTATGCATATCAGCAACCGATTCTTTCTTTTTAATTGCTGAGTAGTATTCTGTTGTGTGAATAGCAAGGTTTGTTTCCCCATCCTCATGTTGATGGACATGTAAGCTATGTCCAGGTCTGGGTTATTTTATTTTTATTTTATTTTATTTTATTTATTTAAATTTATTTATTTTGAGTGGGGGGACAGGGGCAGAGAGAGAAAGAGAGAGAGGGACAGGGGCAGAGAGAGGGAGAGAGAGAGGGACAGGGCAGAGAGAGAGGGAGAGAAAGAATCCCAAGCAGGCTCCTCATGGTCAGTGCAGAGCCTGATACAGGGCTCGAACCCACGAACTGTGAGATCATGATCTCAGCCAAAATCAGGAGTCAGACATGCAACCAGCTGAGCCACCCACATGCCCCCCAGGCTTGGGCTATTTTAAAATCAGGAATGGTTAGCTTGTAGCTGTGTTATAAAGCCCAGTGTGCACGCTGCTTCTCTTTTCCTATGTAGGCATTTGTCCTGCAGTTCAGGGCTTGTTTCTAGGAGCCTGTCACCAAGACCACCACAAAGAGAGCAGAGAATAAAACTAAAGCGGCTGGCCAAGTTCAGGGCAGATGCCTCAGGAGTTCAGTTCCTGGGCACAGAATGGCAGGCCTGAAGATGAACTGAAAGCTCCTTTCACAGAAAGAAAGAAGAAAGACAAAGCTCAGCAGCGAAAGAGCTCAGGGCATCCAGTCAGGGACCAAGACAGCCACTACCACATTGAGACCAAATCACAGCAGCTGTGTCAGGTTCCTCAGAGTGCTGAGCGTTGACCACCCGGAGAGAGGGTGGGGGGGGTCCTTCCTCACCCCAGCCGGCCCTGCGGCAAGTGTTGCCTGAGTGCCCATCTGGGCTCCCTTCTGCTGGGGCTTCTGGGGTAAGGAGCTCCAGCAGGACTTGAAGCACTGGCTATGCAGCCTGTGACTGCTCTTCTGATACGAGTCAAGTGAAAAAAACCCATGACCTCTTGGAGATACACCATCTGATAACTGGAAGCAACACTTCCCCGCCCCCCAGACTCAAGTGCTTACCATACATGTGTTATTATCCATACAGTGTAAATTACTCAAGAACAGGAATTGTAAGTTCTAGATTTGAGAGGTCCAGGATGTGTATCTCTGTGACAGAACAGGACACAGCACCTCATCACCTAGCCTCATTCCTTGTAGAGTTCGTTTCCCTCTGTGCCATCACCAACCAAGGGGAATGTGGCCTTTATCCCATCTCCTTGGGCACTGCCCCTTTATCCCATCTGTCTCCTGAATCTTGACACACAGTTCAGGTTAACTGAGTGTAAACAGAGCTGAGGAAATGGGGAGGAAGAAGTACTTACTCAGTTAGTTTGTTGAAAACACTCTTAGAGGAAGGGATACTGTGGGGGCCCTCATTAGGCAGTGGCAGGACCAAAGAAGAGGGTGCCCCCCACCTGTCATGTTATGGAAGAATTTATGGCAACACTCATCCCGTGAAGAGGGAGTTGACCATGGATATTACACTGACCAGCTTTGCTGGAAACTGCTGAAGGGATCCTTGGATGCTTGGCAGCAGACTCAGCCAGCACGGAGTTCACTCTCTGTACCCCCTAGGCAGCTTTCCCCCTCCCTGGACTGTTGTCTGTCTGCTACCTCACTGTGTCAGAATCTTATCTGATTATCTTTTTGCCCTCATTTCTTGTCCAGGTCTATTTTTTTCTTTGCCTCTTTTTTCCTTGACCTCTTCAACTTAAACTTTCTGGTTAAAAAACAAAACAAATATCAGACTTTCTAACTTTGCGTTAGCTAACATTCCCTGCCCAGGCACTGACCCTGAGCACCTGCCAAAAGATATTTTTATTGCCTTTGGTTTCATTATAGATGACAAAACACATGGAATTGAATGTCTTTTCCCCAGGATTGAGTTGCTAGTTGTTTATTTCAAAACCAGATAGTATTTTCTGATTGAAGTTATTTATAAGCAGTTTGATTCTTTTTTTTTTTTTTAATTTTTGTTTAGTGTTTATTCTTGAGAGAGAGACACAGAGTGTGAGTGGGGGTGGGGGGAGCAGAGAGAGAGAGGGAGACACAGAATCTGAAACAGGCTCCGGGCTCCGAGCTGTCAGCACAGAGCCTGACGTGGGGCTCGAACCCACGAACCGTGAGATCATGACCTGAGCCGAAGTTGGACGCTTAACCGACTGAGCCACCCAGGCGCCCCAGCAGTTTGATTCTTAAAACCCTTTTTGATATTACTGGATCAGTGTGGACTATTAGTCCCATGTGACACATGTGTTGAGAGGACATATAAATTAAAGCATTGATAAGTTGACACCAAACATGGGAACTGAAGCAATCTCTGCCCATCAGATAAATAATCTACTGGTTTTAAGGTGACTTTTACTTTTGAGGGATATATAATTTCCTTGAAATTACTAGTTTTAGGAAAAGCCACAGTTATTTTTCCTGGGTTACTATGTTATTTTCAGTTATAATTTTGATACAAGAGCAAAGAGCAGATTTTGTCTAGCCCATTACCTTTTGTAACTTCAAACAATTATACTCTCTTAGACTTTAGCAAAGAAATTTTAGAGAAAAGACTTTTAAAGTCTTTCACCTCTCCCTACCAAGTACAGTTGACATTTTTAGGTCTAAATAACCAAGGATGTTTGAGCACATTCTTTAGCAAAGTAGTTAATATTTCATAATCAATTTTTTGGGATTGAACTATATGAAAGAAAATTTGTGATACCATTCTATGAAGTCTGTTAAACAACTTATTCTCATCAGTGAACATACAAGGTTCCTGTATCAATTCCTCTAGTAGGAACTGAGAATGATGAAAATTAATTTTAAATAAGGGAAATGAACATCTTTGAGTTCTGACCTTTTCCGTAGACAAAAGCAAACAATAAGACCCTGAATAATTGACATTCCTTCTCTGGAATATGAATATTGGGTTCTCCATGGCAAGTGTAAACTTCATATTTGTAAATTACTCTAGGGTGTTAGATTATCATAGAGATAGAGACAACTAAAGGAAATCATTGCATTACCTTATCAAGGACGTTTTAAGATAAGGTAAAATTATGTCTTTGAACGGAAAGATATCCCATCTTCATGAATTGGAAGACTTGATATTATAAAGGTGGCAATACTACCCAAAGTAATCTTCAGGTTCAGTGCAATCTCTACCAAAATCCTGGAGGCCTTTTTTGCAGAAATGAAAAAGTCGATCCTAAAATTCATATGGAATTGCAAGGGACTCTGAATAGTCAAAACAATCTTGCAAAAGAAAGTAAAGTTGGAAGAATCATACTTTCCAATTTTATTTATTTATTTATTTATTTGTTTGTTTGTTTGTTTGTTTTTATTTTAGGGCATGAGCAGGGGAGAGAGGCAGAGGGACACAGAGAGAGAATCCCAAGCAGCCTCCATGCTTAGCATGGAGCCCAGTGTGGAGCTCAGTCCCACGACACTGGGATCATGACTTGAGCTGAAATCAAGAGTTGGACACTCAACTGACTGAGCCACCCAGGCTCTTCACCCTTTCCAATTTTAGAAAAGCTACAATAATCAAAAGTGTGGTACTGGCATAAGGCTAGACATATAGATCAATGGAATGGACCTAAAAATCCAGAAATAAACCCATATATCTATAGTTATTTGAGTTTTGACAAGGGTGCAAAGACTATATAATGGTGGAAAGGACAATCTCTTCAGCAAAGGGTGCTGGGACAACTGGACATTGACATGCAAAATAATGAAGTTGAATCCCAACCTCACACTATATAATACAAGTGACTCAAAATGGCTCAAGGACCTAATTGTAAGAGCTAAAACTCTTAGAAGAAAACATAAGGGTAAATCTTCATGACCTTGGATTTGGTAATGGATTCTTAGAAATGACACCAAATGTATAAGCAGCAAAAGAAAAAAAAAAAAGAGCTAAATTGGACTCCCTCAAAATTTAAAGCTCTTTGCATCAAAGGACACTATTAAGAAAGTGGCAAGGGGCGCCTGGGTGGCTCAGTCCGTTGAGTGTCCGACTTTGGCTCAGGTCATGATCTCGCGGTCCGTGGGTTCGAGCCCCGCGTCGGGCTCTGTGCTGACAGCTCAGAGCCTGGAGCCTGTTTCAGATTCTGTGTCTCCCTCTCTCTGACCCTCCCCTGTTCATGCTCTGTCTCTCTCTGTCTCAAAAATAAATAAACATTAAAAAAAAATTTTTTTTTAAAAAGAAAGTGGCAAGAAAATCTAGAGAATTGGATAGGACATTTGCTAATTTGATAAGGGCCCTAGTGTCCACAATGTATTAAAAACTCTTAACAACTCAACAACAAAAAGACAACCCAATTAAAATATGGGCAAAGGCTTGATTGGACATTTCTCCAAAGAAGATATAAGAATGGCTAGCACACTTCTGAAAAGATGTTCAACATGCATTAGTCATTAAGGAAATGCAAATAAAAAATCATAATGAGGTACTACTTCATGCCTACAAGAATGGCTATCATCAAAGCAAACAAACAGAAAAGAAGTGTTGGTGAGGATGTGGAAAAATTGGAACTCTCCTGCTTCACTGGTGAGAATGTAAAATGATGTAGCTACTGTGAAAAACAGTTTGGTGATTCCTTAAAAAGTTGAATATAGAATTACCATATGACCCAGTGATTCTGCTTCTAGGTATATACCGCAAATAATTGAAGATATATAGTCAAACGAATACTTGTACACAAGTGTTCATCACAGCAATATTCACAGTAGGTAGAAGGTGAAAACAATTCAAATGTCCATCAATGGATGAATGAACAAAATGTGATCTATCCATACAATGGGATATTTTTCAGTCATAAAAGGAATGAAGTAATGATATTTGCTACAACATGGAAGAACCTCAAAACATCATGCTAAGTAAAAGAAGGCAGACACAAAAGGTCACATACCCAGAATAGGTAAATCCATAGAGACATAAGGCCTGTTAGTGGTTGGCCAGCCTGGAGCAGGGGGATGGTAGTGACTATTTAATGAGTACGAGGTTTCATATTGGGGTGACTAACAAGGTTTGGAACTAGGTAGAGGTGAAAGTTGCACGATATTGTGAATATACTAAATGTCACTGAATTGTACACTTTAAAATGGTTGATTTCATGTTATGTGAATTTTTAAAAATTATGTCATATAGTTTTTATGATCTCATAAATAACTGTGGCTTTGCTGTCATAGTTACCTTGTGACTGTTGGAACCCATGTGCTTTGCAGCATTTGTATGTTGGGAAAGTTCTTTCCAACTGTGGGCAAGAAAACTCAAAGATGGATGATCCCAAGTGGGTTTCTTTCTAAAATAACAATTGAGAAATATAATTTTGTTTTCAAATTTTTATTCATAGAAGGTGGTAAAACTACCTTGAATAGGCCCTGGGTTGTTTTAAAATGTGATATGAACTAATGTTTGTTAGTTTCTTTATTTAACTTAAAAAAAACTATGTTTAAAATAACTGTATATTATTTGGTTTTTTGAAAATTAAGAGTAATTTTAAAGAATCTACTATATATATATATGCAATTGGAATTTTCTGATGGTTTGTTGTCCTGCACTGCTAGTGATTTTTGTGACAGTTTCTAAAATCATCACATGTGCTTTGTATTGTCAGCGGAATTGGTGTCAGATATAAGAAGGTTCTGTTTTCAGATCAGTCAAGGTGGGCTTGTGTGATAAAAATCTTAGTAGTTTTTTTTTTTTTTTTTCAAATCTTACACCTGTTTTGTTTTTGAAGGAAGGACTTTAGGTTAGATTTGGCAAAATATCTGGCATTGAAAAAGCTTCTCGTTCAGAAACGTAGAAATGCTATACCAGTGATCATAAAGCTTTTCTTTATGATGAAATTGATGCTTTTGTCTCATAGTTCTGCTTCTGGCCCTGTGTTATTTGTGGACCTGTTTCTCTAGCAGATATATTCTAGTTGTGTTGCACACTCCTACCTGATTCCTTATAGGACTCAAAATATGCCATCCAGGCTTAGAGTTTGTAGACATGAAGCAAACAAAGCTAACTGGTCTGCAGTGGATTGAATCCACAGCTTTTGGCATCATCATCATCATCATGTTCCAATAACTGAACTAGAGTGTAAGAGAATAAATGCCTTACTTGAGCAAAGGCTTTGCGATTTCAAATTTAGAGGGGATCTGGCAAAAGCGTAGCAAAGTGTCTGGAATAAATATTATAAGCTGAAGTTGTGCGTAAGTGTGAATAGTCAGCTTAAAATAATTGCTTCTGACTTCCACAAAATTAGGAAGATCTCCTTTTTGTTATGTTCATTGGATAATGTTTTAAAATAAGGGGTCAGTTTTTAAGTTGTGGAGAATTCAAAGTTAAGTTTTTCAATAAATTATTAATTAGGAAGAATTTCCAACAAGAGCTAGTGTAACTAGACATGGTACTGCTGAACCATGACAGCCACAGGAGAAAACAAGGTATGTAGATGAGGCTGCCACTTACTGGGGGTGTCTGTTTGCTCCAGGACCCTGCCTTTGAACAGGAGCTTAGTGCATTTCCTTGTACAGTTTACTCAAACTTTCTGTGCCTTAGTTTCCTCACCTTGGCAATTAGAATAATAGAATCCATCACATATGGGTGTTACCAAGAACGAATTAGTTAATGTAGTTAAAGCTCTTAGAACAGTGCCTGACACAGAGTAAAAGCTTGATGTGAACATTAGAGACCTAAGAATCACGGTGAAAGGTAGCTAGGAGCTACTTTGGTGAAGGGTGCTTTTATGTGTTTACATTCACAGATCCCTATAGTTCCCACCCTCTGTCATGTGCCTGCGCACCGTTCTATCTGAGGTTCTGAGGGCCTCTGGTATACTCACTTTAGGGCCATTTTATTGGTAATGGGCATCTCAACCAAAGAGAATGCTTTGGGAAAAAAAAACAAAAAACAAAAAACAAAAAACAAACGAACTCAAAAGCAGTGGTTTTTCAGCTGCTTCCTGAGAAATTTGAAGATTGCATGAAGCGTCTCTAGTGGTTTGTTGAAAACACATAGTTACCGTCTCATTCATTTGCTGAGAGATACTGTGTGCCCATCATTGGCCCTGGGCAGAGTGGGACAACATCGGTGTTAAGGGTCAGAGACACAGATGATGATAATATGGTTCCTTGGTCTGGAACTCACAGGGTAGACCATTTTTTGGTACCACTACAATCCATGCCAGGAAAGCCCCAGGGCTTTGAATGGCAGAGCATCAGAAAAGAGCATATCCTTAATGGTGTGCATTCTTGAAGTTGTAAGGCCCACATCCGTTGATTTTTTTCCTCTCTGTTAAGCCATCTCAAACTTAACCAGAAGAGGGACAGGGAAACTCATTGGTGGAAAGAGTATTAAAATTACTGATTTTATGAATCACCTAAAATTACAGATTTTAGAAATCATCTTGTTCTGATCTATTATCAGAGAAAATTGAGTTTGCTTTATTTCCGTTTATATTTTTTTCATTTCTGCTAGAATTTTAATAGTTTTAAATTGCTAGTTTGTATTTTTTTTCTTTTTAAATTTTTTTTTTAACGTTTATTTATTTTGGGGACAGAGAGAGACAGAGCACGAACAGGGGAGGGGCAGAGAGAGAGGGAGACACAGAATCGGAAGCAGGCTCCAGGCTCTGAGCCATCAGCCCAGAGCCCGACGCGGGGCTCGAACTCACGAACCATGAGATCGTGACCTGAGCTGAAGTTGGACGCTTAACCAACTGAGCCACCCAGGCGCCCCTAGTTTGTATTTTTACAACCACATTTTACTCTCCTTCCTCCCTGCCTCCGGCCCTGGTTTTTCTGTTTGTGTATAGTTTTGATGGAAATGAATTAGGAAAGGAGATTGATGAGATTGGGTTACTCAGCTTCCTAAAAGGTACTTTATCTCTCCTCACAAAGTGATGAGATGCTGCTTTTTTCACAGGGCTGAATTGCAGCTGCCCAAGCAACAAGTGGACCTTTAAAGATGCATACAGGGCTGCAAGAGATGAAGGGAGAAAGTGGAGAGACCAATGAAGGGAGGAAAAAGCATGTTTCCTGGGTAAATAGTATGCTTCTGAATTTTAACAAGTTTCTTGCCATACTTTGTAACTCCTAAGTCTTTAAAGCTATATTTAGTCTTTGTGTTATTGTTAAACATTCTTTATTTTCTCCTCCCTTGGTTTTTATTGCTGAGCTCTTTGATCAAATGATTTTTTTTAATTAATCTAAAAATATTTATTGAATATATAATTTAGGTGAAATCCTAGATGCCTTGATAGGAACTTCTTCTACCTTAGGCTGGTTATTGGATATAATAAAAGTTGAGCTGTGTATTGTGTCTCTCTGATGTGCAAGTTTAGTCTGAGGTCAGCTTTTAGTTTGAGTGCAAGACTTATACTTCTGCTTCATTAAATAACTGACTTGAAAAACTAGAACACTTGTTTGAATGCCACTTACCCAAACCATACTCTCAGGCTGCCCTCAGGAATAGGAAACACTTTTCAATGCTAAATATAATACTAAAGACAAAGCAGATGAGCAAACAATTAATGTAAGCCTTCATTTGCTGAAGTAGATGTGACTTACTTACGGTTTTGGGGTGTTTTTTTTTTTTTTTTTTTTTGGTCATTTATTTATCAAGTTGTGAACTCAATTTATTCTGTTTCTAAGCCACTCACAAGCTTTAGACTTTCGCATTTTGTTGTTGTTGGCTGTTGTTGTTAAACTTATTAAATAAAGGAAATCTATTGTATTAGTCTTCATTATAAAGTTAAGAACTTCAGTGTGCTGAATAGAAGTTTTTGGAAAGAAAGGGGAGGAAATGGAGTCAGAGTCAGTGATGGTATATAATGCTGGAAGTTCTGTGTTCAGTGTCCTGACGTAGACAACTGCACAGCAACATCACTCCTCCGCAGGTTTGGGGCTACCCAGTCCATGGGAATGTTTCTACTGTTGGAGCTTCTGGAACTTCCTGCCTTATGGCGGACTGCAGCAGGACTACTGTTAGATATAGGACACATTCCAGCTTGCTCATTCTTTAAATTTGAGGTGTAGATTGAGTAAAAACTACTTCGTGGCCTTGCATGTCAATCCTCTAAATTAAAAAGAGCATAAGATAAGTTTTTTCACATGTGAACTTTTATATACATTTTCTAATGCTCACCTTCACGCCAACTGTTCCAGTCATCCTGGTCTCCTTGCTGTCTGCAATCAATCCAGAGTCAACCCAGAAATGTTCCTGCCTCAAATCTTGTCCTTTCAGATAGCTACATGACTCCTGCCCTCTTTCACCTTCAGGTGTCTGCTGTGGGGACAGAGTTAATAGGAAAGGCAAAGCCAAAATTGGACTCATGAGGAATTCTCTGTTATTTCAGTCTGTTTACCTACTACCTGGCGACACTGAGCCATCTTGCCTCGCTCCAGCCTAGCTCATTGTCCTGCTCCACTCGTACCTATCAAGTACGATGTTTTGTTTACGCTATACATCATGCTTTTTCTATGTTCCCTTTAAGAGCTTTCAAAATTGATCTTTGACTCTTAAAGGCACATACCATTTGACCCAGCAATTGCATTTCTAGGAATTTATCTCACATTTAACCTCATGCAGGTATGCAGGTAGCCCTGTTCCCCTTCGGCCTCTGTTGAATCCTCATGCGTACTTCCTATCCCAACGGCACTTGCACCGAGACTCGTTAGCTCTTGCTACCGTTATTTTGTTGTGGCCATGTGTCATGTCCCCCTCTAATAACTTGGGCAACTGCCTGCTTATTTGCCTAAATTGCAGTGGACTGGAGACATTTGCACAGTAGCTGATTATATCCCTTTTCAGGTTTCTTCTTTTGAACTCCTGTTCCCTTACAGCAATGTTCCCTTAAAGCAATATGGCTGGAACTCCTGTTTGCTTGCAAATATCACAAACTGTTACACTTTTTGTGTTGTGTTTTTTAGATATTTAGGTAATTAAGCATATAAGCATGTACTGGTGGTACTCTACTTGACAGCACACTAGAATCACCTCAGAAGCTTTATAAAATACCGATGCCTGGTCATTCCTCCGGAGATTCTGAGACAATTTATCTGGGATGCGGTGTAGGCATTGACATTTTGTATTTAATTTTTTGGTAATTTTTTAAAATTCCAGTATAATTAGCACACAGTGTCATACTAGTTTCAAGTGTACGATACAGTGATTCAACACATGTATGCATTACTCACTGCTCATCATGATAAGGGTACTTGTTTCCCTTCACCTGTTTCACCCATCCCCCACCCACATCCCCTCTGGTAACCATCTGTTTGTTCTTTATAGTTAAGAGTATGGTTTTTTGCTTGTCTCTCTTTTTCTTTGTCCATTTGTTTTGTTTCTTAAATTGCATAGATGAGTGAAATCATATGGTATTGGTCTTTCCCTAGCTTATTTCACCTAGCATCATACTCTAGATTCATCCATGTTGTTGCAAATGGCAAGATTTCATTCTTTTTCATAGCTGAGTAATATTTCTGTGTGTGTGTGTGTGTGCGCGCGCGCATGCACGCATGTGTGTGTACATACTACATCTTCTTTATTCATCTATTGATGGAAACTTGGATTGCTTCCATAATTTGTTGCTTCAATAAATGTAAGGATGCATATATCTTTTCAAATTAGTGTTTTCTATTCTTTGGGTAAATACCCAGTAGTGGAATTACTAGATCATGTGGTAATTCTATTTTTAATTATTTGAGGAACCCCCATACTGTTTTCCACAGTGGTTGCACCAGTTTGCATTCCCACCAACAGAGCACGAAGATTCCTTTTTCTCCACATCCTCACCAATACTTGTTTCTTGGTTTTGATTGTAGCCATTCTGACAGGTGTGAAGTGATATCTCACTGTGGTTTTGATTTGCATTTCCCTGATGATTAGGGATGTTGAGCATCTTTCCATGTGTCTATTGGCCATCTGTATGTCTTTGGGAAAATGTCTGTTCACGTATTCTGCCAATTTTTAATTGAATTATTTGGTGTTTTTTGGTGTTCAGTTGTATCAGCTCTTTATATGTTTTAAATACTAACCCTTTATCAGATGTGTCATTTGCAAATATCTTCTCCCATTCAGTAGGTTGTCTTTTAGTTAATTGTTTCCTTTGCTGTGCAGAAGCTTTTTATTTTGATATAGTCCCAATTGTTTATTTTTTCTTTTGTTTCCCTTGCCTCAAGAGACATCTCTAGAAAAATGTTGCTATAGACAATGTCAGAGAAATTATTGCCAGTGCTCTCTTCTAGGATTTTTATGGCTTTGGGTCATTTAGATATTTAATACATTTTGAGGTTAGTTTTTGTATGATGTAAGAAAGTGGTCCAGTTTCACTCTTTCGCATGTAGCTGTCTAGTTTTCCCAACACCATTTGTTGAAGAGACGTTTTCCCTGTTGTATATTCTTGCCTCCTATGTCAAAGATTAATTGACCATATAATCATGGGTTTATTTCTGGGCTCTCTATTCTGTTCCATCAATCTATGTGTACCATACTATTTTGATTACAACAGCTTTGTAGTATGTCTTGAAATCTGAGGTTACGATACCTCCAGTTTTTTTGTTCTCTTTTTAAGATTGCTTTGGCTATTCGGGGTCTTTTGTGGTTCCATATAAATCTTGGGATTATTCTAGTTCTGTGAAAAATGTTATTGGTATTTTGCTAGGGACTGCATTATTTAATGTACCTTGTTTTGCATAGTATGAACATTTTAACAATATTTGTTCTCCCAATCCATTAGTGTGGAATATCTTTCCATTTGTTTGTGTCCTCTTCAATTTCTTTCATCCGTGTTTTATAGTTTTCAGAGTACAGGTCTCTCACCTCTTTGATTAGGTTTATTCCTAGGTATCTTATTGTTTTTGGTGTAATCGTAAATGAGATTGGTTCCTTTATTTCTCTTTCTGCTGCTTCATTATTGGTGTATAGAAATGCAACAGATTTTTGTATATTGGTTTTATATCCTGTAACCTTACTGAATTCACTTATCAGGTCTAGTACTTGTTTGGTGGAGTCTTTAGGTTGGCATCAGCACTTTAAAAAACAGCCTGGGAGGTTTCCCTGTGTGATCAAGTGTGAGGACCAGAAACACTATTGATTTTTCTATATTGGTGATGACTCTGGTCATTTTAAACTCATCATAACCATGTAAAGGATTCCTTTGGGTTTATGAATATACAATGGTGTTATATATAAAAACTTTTTGCCTCTGGATTTATAGTATTTGTATTTCTTATTTGTTTTCATGTTACTTCATATTGGAAATAAGTTCTGACACTCTATTAACAGTGATGATTAAATACGTCTTCATTTTTTGCCTATTTTTAATGATTACATGGCTCATTTCTTCTTTGAAGTATAATATTGGCATTTGGTTTTAAATAGATACTCTAATAAGGGGAAGAAAGTACACCTTTATTATTCGTTTTAGAATTTTTAAATTAGGACTAGGTATTGAATTTTAACGGCTGAATTTTTGGTATCTGTTAACATGACACGGTTTTAATTTAAGCTATTCTTAGATTATGTTTACTATTATTTTCTTTTAGACTTGAGCATAAATTCTAAGTAAGCTTTGTCTATAGTTTTCTCTCTTTAGCCAGCTTTAGGACCAGGTTAGTACAATAAACTATATAATGTGTATCTTGGCCTATTTTAGGCGTAATTTCTATATTATGAATTGTTTCTGGAGAGTTTGAAAGTACTCACTAATAAACCATCAGAGGCTAGTGGCTGTGTGGGAGTGTCATTTTTTTAAAGATGTTAGTCTAGTTAGGTATTCTATTTCTGCCAGTGTTAGAATTTTACATTTTTAATAGGAAAACCATTTATTTAATTTTATCCAAACTTATTAAGCACATGACACTCCCTTACAATTTTATTGCCTTTATGTTCTGTTTTCCAACTTCATCATTTCCTTTTTTGAAAAAATTAAATTTATGTTTAGTCTGTTCACAGGAAATTTATTAGAAATAGAAAACTTTATTAGGTTGTTATTATTAATAATTATTAATTATTAGAAATGAGAAAACTTTTAACATATAAAAAGAGGCTGTGAAAAATCAGTTTCCACTCCTGCTCCTCAGGTGGGCAGTTCCCTCTCCTACGCAGCAACTCCTGCCTATTTCTTAAGGTTCCTTCCAAAGTATTTTGGGTTTTGCTTTCAAAATCTCTAACTCCTTTCTTTAAAAAAAAAAAAATTTTTTAATGTTTATTTTTGAGAGAGAGAGAGACAGAGCACACGAGTGGGGGAGGGGCAGAGAGAGGGAGAGAGACAGAATCTGAAGCACGTGCCAGGCTCTGAGCTGTCAGCACAGTGCCGGACGTGGGGCCCGAACTCACGAGCCGTCAGATCATGACGAAGTCGGACGCTTAAGTGACTAAGCCACCCAGGTGCCCCTCTAACTCCTTTCTTTAAAAAAAAAAAAAAAGTTTCTCTAGGTTTTTTTTGTTGTTTGTGTCTCAGTATTATTAGCTGGTGTGCTTAGTTTTTTTTTTTTTTTTCTTAACAGTACTCAAAGCAATGTTTGTCTTATGTTTTTTTCATTGTCCATAGATACCTTGTGTAGTGATTTTGTTACATTTTCTAACTTGATTATTGTCATTTCAGAGCTTATCTCTTTCAAGCAGATTATTGTTGGGTTTTGTCTTCTGTTGAACCAGTCTTGAAGATTCTATAACTTATGTGTAAATTTATCCTCTTTAATTCATGGTTGTTATTGCATTTGTCATATTTTCTATAAATGATTTGTTTCTTGATTTTTATATTAGTTGTCTCTTTTCTGTTATACCTTCTGTTTTGGAGAATGTTTTTTTTTCTTTCCTTTTAACTTTTAAACATTTTAAAGGTGAACAATCTTTTGAGTTTTCTTAGTGCCAAAAATAACATTTGTTTCTATATTTATTTACTCTCATCAAAGCAAAGAGGAACTTTTCTTTCCTTCCATATAAGGAAACTTCACTTCTCCCTGTTTTGGCTTCCTCTCTCCTTATCTACTCCCATTATTTTCCCCTTTCACATTTTACATTTGTTCTGTGAGGTGTACTAATCTTCGGGGCTTCAACCTGGTGCTCACAAGTATTTTGCTATTCTTGATTCGGTTAGTTAACAACCACCGAGGTCTCACTCTAAGCTGGACGGACGCTGAGGTTGGTGCAGGAGATGTAAAGATGAAAGCAGTTCGGACCCTGCCTTCAAGGTCCCCTGTCTGGTTGAGGAGGTGGCGTGCATGCAGACTAACAGTGGCAAAAGATGTGATGTGTCAGGTGTCTCGGAGACACGGAGGGAGGGAGAGAGTGAAGTTTGGTGAGTCAGCAAAGGCATCCTGGGAGCTGAGTTATATTGTACCAGTAGAGCTTTGCAAGATAGAGGATAAAACAAAAGGGCAAAAGCCTGAAGATACCCAAGTTCATCATAGCCTAAAGGTACCCAAGTGGCTGGAGATGAGACTGAACAAAGGGATGGTGGGCCAGATTGTAAAGCACCTCGAATGCCTGTCCAACAAGTTCCAGTTTGTCTTATCCTGTGGGCTGCATCACAACGGTTTTAAAGCAAGGGGGCACCATGCTCGAGTTTATATTTAGAAAGATAACTGTGGCTCTCAGGTGAAGCATGGGCTGCAGGAAGTCAGTTAAGCAGCTATGGCAGTCATCCAGGTAAGAGATGTTGGGAACTCGAACAAGGTGGTAGCAGTGGTGATGGAAAAGAGAGAATGAGGTGTTTTGAAGCAGTGTCTAAAAGCGCTAGGGTCTGACTCAGGTGAGATTGGGAATTAGTGGTTGACTGAGAGGGGTTGGTTGGTTTGTTTTAGGGAAGGCGATGACCAACAGTGGAAACATTGGCCAACTTATGGAGTGGGGTAATGGATGCAGGGGGGCTGCAGAGACTTATTTGGAGAGACAAGAGTTCATTTTAGGACTTGTCGAATTCAGGAAACCCTGAAGAGATGTAGGGAAACATATCTAGGAGCAGTTAGAAGCATGGGTCAGAAAGTCAGGTGTGTTGTGAGGGCTGGAGATAAATGGGTGGGACACACTTGCTCTGAGGATGTCAGAGTCGTGAGAATAGACATAAACCCAGAGGTAGAGCATGTAGACAGAAAATAAAAGGGTTGGGATGGCCTCTGGGCAAAGACCAGTTCTTTATGTTCAGGAAATGGAGACGTCCTGGGCACTCTGATAACATGTCCCACACAGGGTGGTGAGAGCTTTTTCACATGGCTTATTTTATCTTCTCAATAGCCCTGTGTATGGAAATTATTACTACTCTACTTTGTGGGCCAGAAAACTAAGACTCCAAGGCATTGTTACTAATCTAGTTAGTGGGACTGCAAACCAGATCAAAATGCCAAATCGATGCTAGAAGAAGAAAGAGCCGTGTGGAAGAGATGATTTCCTATAAGGGACAGTGGCCAGCAGTGGCCACCACAGGTCCAGTAGGATAAGAAGCCAAGCCACTGGTTTTCCCAGTTAGAAAACTGGTAGCGATCCCAGCCTGCCCAGTTCCCACAGAGTTCCTAAGTCAGCTCTCACTGGAGTGTGGAGAAGCTGAGGAAATGCAGGTGGCTATTGACTGCAGCTTTTGGAGACGGCTCAGTGGGAGAGGATTGACAGGATACCTTGTCTGCCGGGTGGCATCACTGTGTTTACAGATCAAGTGTTTTGAATTGCTCATCTTTTTTTTTTCTTTGAGGTCTTATGTCTTACATTGCCTTGTTTCTAGGCTTCTGCTACAAAAAAAAAAAAAAAAAAAAAATCAAAACTCTGCTGGATTTCTTTCACATAATCTGCTTGTTTAACTTGTTTTCTTGGAGTTCTTTTTTTTCTCTTCCCTTTTACACATTGCTTTTAGATATTTCCAGGCTGTGTCTTAGTGACCCTCTTTGATTGCTAATTAGGTGAGACCCTGGGAATTCCTCCTTGTTTCTTTGAGGTCTTTCCATTCTGGAAGTGGTTTTCTTCTGTCATTTCAATCTTTTGTTCAATTCAGCTTCATCCAGAATGCTAATTCATAGCCTGTGTGTGTCTTCTGGATAAGAATTTGTTCTTACACTCTGACAACAGGAGAGCCCAGTGCTGAGAGCACGTACTCTGGAACTAGGGCCTGCCTGGGTTCAAATCCTGACCCTGCTGTCTACTTGCTAGCTGAGTACCCTGGGAGTTACTTAGCCTTTTTGTGCCTTAGTTTCTGCACCTGTGGTTGGAGGCGATAATACCAAGGGTTGTGCTGAGGACTAAATGAACTGCTGCATCGCGAGCGTGCAGAATACACAGTGTCCGGTGCGTGTCATGTGTTCTGCTGTTGTTATTGCTGTTGGTGTTGTCTTGGAGGAAATAGGAGAGATTACCTTTTCTTGATTATCTTTCGGACCACACAAATTCTAAGTGATACCTTTATAGACTATTAGAGCCTTACTTGAAAAACTAGGAATAAGTAAATTCTGGGAGCCAGGTAGCATTCCTTCAGATTTTAAAGTAATTCAGCAATGAACAACTTTGACTTAGGTCCAGATGCCACATCTGGATGCCCGTTGTGTGACCTCACCCTCCCCATGGCAGTGTTTGATTGCTCTCCCTAAAATACAGGCTGTAAAATTTTTATTTCTATCTTACTGAATAGTTATTTCTTTTTTTTTTTTTTTTTTTTTTTTTTAATTTATTTTTGGACAGAGAGAGACAGAGCATGAACGGGGGAGGGGCAGAGAGAGAGGGAGACACAGAATCGGAAACAGGCTCCAGGCTCCGAGCCATCAGCCCAGAGCCTGACGCGGGGCTCGAACTCACGGACCGCGAGATCGTGACCTGGCTGAAGTCGGACGCTTAACCGACTGCGCCACCCAGGCGCCCCCTGAATAGTTATTTCAAAAAACTGTTAGTTAATTTTGCTTACCCCATCTGCAAATAATAGATGCTGGCCAACCAGCGCACAGAAGTTAAGTGATTTGCTTGAAGTCCATGATGGAGTTGGATTTCAGCCCATGGTCTGTGTGTGACTCCAGTGGTATTAAAAGAGGAGAAGAAGTTCACTGGGATGTAAATACATCAAATTATCTACAATGCTGTCTTAGCTCAGGCTGCTGTAACAAAATACCACAGACTGGGTGGCTGACAAACAACAGAAATTTATTTCTCCCAGTTCTCGTAGGCAGAAGTTGAGATAAGGTACCAGCATGGTCAGGTTCTGATGAGAGCCCTCTTTTGAGTTACAGGTGGCCTTTTTCTTATTGTATCCTCCTATGGTGGGGAGGAGACAGAGCTCTCTGAGGTCCCTTCTGTGAGGGCATAATCTCATTCCTGAGAGCTCCACTGTCATGAACTAATCACCTCCCAAGGCCCTGTCTCCTAATACCATTACATGGACAGTTAGAATTTTAATGTGAATTTTGGGGTGGACACAAACATTTAGTCCATAACAAGTACCAATCCCTAAAGGTATGGTTATGAGCTCTCCACAGTGATTTTTTTTTAACAGCAAAGGTGTGCTATTTTTATAAGCAGAAGAAAAACATAATTCCTTGAACAAACAAAAGGGTAATATCTAAGTGTTTGCGTGATAGAAATAATAAGGTGAAATCATATCAACTAAACTCTTGTTTTTAAGGAAATTGAGTAGACTTATGAATGAGGGGGACAGTATTTTAAGAAATGATTGACAGAATTTGCATAGTCTCAGCTCTCAACATGTTTATTAACTATAAAGGAAAGAAAAGACAGTAACTTTGTAGCAGAGAAAGCATCTTAACCAAGTGATCAAGGTGAACTATCAACAGTTAGAAGACATACTAATATAATGACCCCTATGATATGATGTACTAAGGAGAATACATCATCTCTGTGTTATTTTTGTCAAAAATGCATAACCTCAGGAGAATGGGTTAACTAGGTGATAGGGATTAAGGAGTACACTTGTCATGATGAGGATAGAGCGTGTTGAATTACTGTATTGTACACCTGAAACTAATATAATACTGTATGTTAACTAACTGGAATTAAAACTTAAAATAAAAAAAATGCATAACCTCAGTGTAGTCATGAGAAAACATCAGGCAAACCCAAATCAAGGGGCAGTCAGAAAAATAACTGATTAATACTCTTAAAAAGTGTCAAGGACACAAATGGCAAGGAAAGATCGAGGTTCTGTCACAGGCTACAGTAGACTAAGAAATAACTACATACAATAGGATTCTAGATAAGACAGAAAAAGGACATTGCCAGAGAAAAAGTTGTGCAACTTGAAAAAAATTTTTGGTTTAGTTAATAGTATTGTTCCAATGTTAACGTCCAGGTTCTGTTCGATGTGCTAGGCTTATGTAAGGTGTTAACATTACAGGAAGCTGGGCCAGGGATATATGGAAACTCTGTTATTTTCGCAACTTTTCTGTAAGTCTAAAATTAGCTGAAACTAAAAAATTTGTTTAAAAAAGAAAATTTTGATAGGATTCATTACCAGAGTTTTCTGTTTTCTCCCTGTCTCATTTTCTTTTCAGTAAAAAGCCATCATAGGCTAGAGAAACAATTTGGTCCTGGGTAGACACTGGCTTAAGAATAGGAACAAAGCTTGGAGGTCAGTCCCCCTCTCTGAGTGGGTAAATGATAATGGTGATTTGCCACAGTGTTGCCTGTGGGCTCAGTTTTGGATATGTTAAATTTCCTAGACCTTTCTAAAGCTGTGCTGATGGGAGATTTTTTTGAAAATTTTGTGAGGCCAAGCGGGCAGAAAATTAGTGCAAGATATTGCACTTAAGGAAAAACAGAAATCCAAACCAGAACTTACACAGAGTCATGGGTCCAAAGATATCAATTAGTACCCTGGCATTCTCTTAAGATATTGCCTCACTGCTGCTGAGGCCAAAACGGGCCTTGAAATCGGTACACATCCACGCAGAGATGACCAAACCCAAGCAGTCCTCTGGAAGCATATGTAGATGAAAGTCTCTCCTTGGTCATTAGGAAGCAGCCAAGTTTTAAAGTCTTGTAAACAGAAAAATCGTAAAAATTAGAGGTTTATAACATGTTCAAATGAAGAACATTGCAAAGAGATAGCAGACTGAGAGTCTGCGTGAAGTCTAGGAGGATTTGGACTCTGTCAGAGTACAGACTGCTCTGTCCACAGGACGGAAGATGCCCCACCAGGCTGGGACTGACATTTTGGTTGCTGCAAAGTTGAGCTCACTATATAGGCATTATATATATATATATATATGAAGGTTGAATATCAGGTTTGTACCTGATGAGGTATAGCCTGATGAGGGATTGTTTCCCAGATGCCCTGATGTAAGGAGAGGACAGCTCTGCACAAATGGCAGGAACAGTAAGGCTCCTGGAAAGCTATACCACTTCTAAAAATGAGAGGGGAAATCTCGTGTGTCTCCATTGAGTTTGGTTGGTATTAAACCAATTCTGGCCCACCCAATTAAGAATTTAATAATCTCACTGAACTAAAAAGACAAACAAACTTTGTGTTTCTGTACTTCCGAGCTGGAGACTCGACTGTTTTCAGTCAGCAGATATTTTGTGAGCACCCATTATGTGCCAGGCACTGTGTTAGGCCCTGAGAATAGAGCAGTGATCAAGACAGTCATGGTCCCTGCCCTCATGGAGCTCTGTTCCTCTGAGCTCTGAGGCTGAACCAGCCAGCCCACTCACTCAAAGTTGCCTCTTCTAAAATGGCTTGATTTATACCAAGATAAAAGTTTGCCCACATGTAATCCTAGAATTTAAAAACCTCTTTATACATATTTTGTTATTTTAGTTGCCTTCCAACAATACTTAAAAGGTGTGTTTTCATGTGTATTTCATATGTTTCATATACATAATTTTGAAGTAGTATTTGGTGCCTTTAATCATAAAACCTGCCCCCCTCCTGACCATTCCCCTCAGGCTCTGATGTTGAAGACACTTTGGGAAGGCTTAGTGGGCTTGCTCAGTGCTTCTGGCAATCAGACATATGTTTACCAAGGCAGAGTGAGCTTGGAGAGAGGCAGTGCGGCCAGCTGGCAGTGTCCAGAGGGAGCCACCTCTTCTCTGCTGCATAGACATTTCTCCCTTCCTGAATTTAATCTCTTGGGTCAGATTCTGAGTTAAGCCTCAAAGCGATGGACCAACTAGAGTGGTGCTAACTCACTTGATTCCACAAACTGTTAGTAATCTCTTCCTTGGCCCTCCTTCCAGAGGCTCTGGGCTTTCTTAAGTAGAGATTTGTCCTCATGCCTTGAGTTGGTAAAATACGAACGGTTATGAATTTTTAGTTACTGTATTTGAAAAGTACAGTGCATAAATGATGAGCAGCATACCTTATTTGTCAGAGGAGTCAAGGATAAGCTATTGGTTGACAATTTGGAAGACTCACCTCTAGTAACCCAGTGGAGTATATAAATGGTTGGTCATTTTTTTGAAGCACTTTTGCAGAACAAAGTCCACATTCATCAGCAGAGCTTTTCGCCATCTGATTCTGATTCCTCTCCAGCCACAAATCTTCCAACCCACCCTTACATAGCTTGTCTTATGCCCTGGTCGGCTGTGTACTGTGTACTTCTGCATTATGAGGTTTCTCTGTCCTCAAGTCCCAGGTCATCCAGTCCCCTTCTCCCCCATCCCCCCATAAATCCACCTTTGGTCTTCCTCTGGCATTGTTATCCGTTTGATTTTCTGGTGTCCCAGGCCCGTTGTAGCACATCTCCTATGGCACACATGGGCCCCCATTCTGTGATGCTTCTGTTGACATGTCTTCCTCCTGTCCTGGATTGTCAATCAACTCCGTGAGGTGTCAGGGACTTGTGCATTCATCCACATGTTCTCTGTGTGTATCCAGCATAGTGATTGAGTACTCATACTGTTCTAGCTACTGTCTAAGCACTTTATATATATTACCATGTTTAATTGTCACACTAACTGTATGTGTGCCACATACTTGCTCATTATTAAGCTTTCCCTGCCCTTCTCTGCCTTCAAGTCCCAGATCATACAGTTCCTGCCACCCTCTCCTCACCCCCACGTAGCTGTCTTTGGTCTTCTTCTGGCACTATAATGAGAGAGAGATATTGTCATCCTTTTCTATTTATTTAACAGATGAGGAAACTGAGGCACAGAAAGGTTAAAAATTCTGCCCAAAGCTACAAAGTGGTGGAGTTGGAATTTGACTCCAGGTGGTCAGTTAGGAGTCATGGCTTCTAACCACTGCTTGGTATGCTCCAAGCCCATACTCTTTGCTGTATGCTATACTGGCATAATAACAGCTAGCATTTATCAAACACCAGCTGCGGCAGGAACTGGGCTAATGTTGAATGTTTATTATCTTACTTAATCCTCACAGAACTCCCATGATTCAGAGGGCTTAGGGCTGAGACACTTGTAGGCAGTACTACACTGGGCGCCTCGTAAGTGTTTTCAACTAGATGAACAATCGGATGAATAACAGTAGGGACAGAATTTGGGCAGATAACTAATGTGTATTGAGTGCCTTACATTTTTTCCTGTAGGAAGGTTTTTCCCAGTATTTTATTATGAAAAATTTCAAATGTTCTGCAAAGTGGAAGAATTCCACAGTGAGCAACCATACACCCACCACCAGGTTTTGACCATTAACATTTTACTCTATCCTGTCCATTTATTTAGCCATCTATCCATATTTTTTAATGTATTTTCCCTCAGTGCTTCAGCATACGTATCAGTAAGTAGAGGTCATTATTTATAAGCTTACGTTTTTTTTTCTTTTGAGGTAAGATTTGTACATTTCATTGCAGTTAAATTTTAACTGTACTTGTGCTGAGTTTTGACAGAGGCATACACCTATGCAGCTCAAACTCCTACCAAGATATTATCATTACCCAGAAAGTCATGTCCTGTCCCTTCCTAGTCACTGCCCACCCCTAATTCCCAGAGGAGTGTATACTATTTTTATATTGTATATTTACATGCTTTTTTTTGTTCCAAAAGAGTTTAAGGTGACTCATTCAGATCCATAAAATTCAGCAAGAAATAGGTGGAAAAAAAGAAACTAAGGAATATTAAGGTGCTCTCCTGGCTCCAGTGTGATATGCCAGGCATTTTTATAAGTAATATATTACTTAATCCTCGCAGGGGTATGCATAATTATTTCATTTTATAGATGGAGATGCTACAAACTTGTGTAGCTAATAAGTAATAGGGACTCTTTGACTCTGAAGTCCATGATTTTTCCACTGTAGCTCAAATAAAGCAAGACAACAGGTAAAATAAAAGCTTCTCTTAAAAGCAAATACGATCTCCAATAATATGTGCTCAAGTATTTGTAAAACTGTGTTACCTCTTCATGTTGGTGGATGGTGAGGTGGGGTCATTAAAATAGTCCTGCAGTATTTGCAAAGAGCCTTAAGGTCTAGGTTGGCTTTGAGTCCTGTATGGCCCTAAAGATGGGATTCCATGTCCTCAGTAGGAGAAAAAAGGCAGCTTTTCCAGAATCGGTGATAAAAATAGGAAGTCTTGGGGCACCTGGCTGGCCCAGTCAGTAGAACATATGACTCTGGGTGCCTGAGTGGCTCAGTCAGTTAAACTTCTGACTCTTGGTTTTGGCTCAGGTCATGATCTGACAGTTTCGTGAGTTCAAGTCCTGCATTGGGCTCTGTGCTGGTGGCGAGGAGCCTGCTTGGGATTCTTTCTCCCTCTTTCTTCCTCTACCCCACGTGCGCTGTCAAGGTCTCTCAAAGGAAAAAAAAAAAAAGAATATATGACTCTTGATCTTGGGGTTGTGAGTTCAAGCCCCACATTGGGTGTAGAGCCTACTTAAAAAAAAAAAAAAAAAAAAGGAAGTCTTAAAATGGTCCCATTGATTATTAAATAGAGCCATACCAACAAAGAAGCAAGCATCTTACACATGAGTCTTGGTCAGAGCTTTCAACTTTGACTTTAATAGGGCTCATTTGTTGTGTTACAAAAGAGTAAAGGTAATATTTGGTAAAAGAATTATAAATATCTAACAGGGGGCCTTAGAAATATTTATCTCTGCTACTTTCTGCATTCTATGTTGAATCTTCTTTATAATAACAGATTGGATATAGAAGTAAAGGGTCAGGAAGAATTGAAGATTACTTTGAAGGTTTCTTACTTGAAATGTCAGAAAAAGGATCAGGCCTTTTGTGGTAGGAAGGTTATTGCAGGGCTCCTGAATAAAGTTAGGGAATGGCTTTGAAAAAGAAAGGAAAATGAGGGTGTTAACTTGGTATCAACTTGGCAATGTAAAATAGAAGAATTTCCTCTTCTGGGCTGTTCTATAATTTTCATTTGATTCCTTTTTTTATAACTTCTGTTTTCTTTGATGAATTTTCTGTTTGTTAATTTGTTTCAGAAGAATTTGTAATTGCTTATTGAAACATTTTTATGATGGCTGCTTAAAAATCCTTTGCAAGCTAATTCCAACATCAGATTCATCTTGGTATTGGTGTCATTTGGTTATGTTTTCTCGTTCAAGTTGTGATTTTCCTGGTTCTTGGTATAATGGGTGATTTTTCAGTTCTCTTCTGACATTTTGTCTGTTACGTTCGGAGACTCTGGGTCCTATTTAATCATTTCTTTTACCAGGCAGTCAACTAGTTAGGTTTAGCACACAGGTTGGGATCTACTTTTGTGGGCTATGGTTCTCTTGACAGTTTCTTTTCTGAGCCTTTGTTTTTACTATTTGGGTTTCCTTGGTTTATCTGACACAGCTGGGGCTCACACTGGTCCTTGCTGGTGCTATCTCATGGAGGGAAGGAGTTTCCTCAGGCCTTGCTGTCTGGTGATGCCTTTAGGTGGGGGTTGGGAGTCTCCATCCTGCTGGGTGAAGAGTACTTCCTGGGGCCCTGTAGGGAGGGAGAGTGGTTCCCCACACTGCTTTGTCAGTGGGCTCCTGATCCATCTTTGTTGGTGCTGCCAGCTGGCCTGGTATCACCAGCAGAACTCCCATTCTATTACAGGGAAGGATGAGCCCACCTGGATTGCCTTCTGTTGCTAGGTTGGGGCATGGGAAACATTGGATGTTGGGGGGCGTTGAGAGAGTGGAGGGGTGGGCAGCTGTCATAAGATGCTCTCCTGCTGTGTTGTTCCTCCAGTCCTGGGGCCACTAACCTGTTTGTCTTCCTTTTTCCACCTTTCAGACTTCCCCTTGGGTTGCCTCTTGTGTTATTTCCAGTGTCTGTAGTTGTACTCAGCAAGGAGGTTGAGAGAGAAGCCATTTATACCATGTTGCTTTAACTGTGACGGTGTTCTATTCAACTATTTGTCTTTTTGGATTATTCAGTTTTTGTTTTTTAATATTTTTATTATTTTTGAGACAGAGAGAGACAGGGCATGAGCAGGGGAGGGGCAGAGAGAGAGGGGCACACAGAATCTGAAGCAAGCTCCAGGCTCTGAGCTGTCATCACAGAGCCCGATGCGGGGCTCGAACTCACGAACCACGAGATCATGACCTGGGCCGAAGTCGGACACTTAACCAACTGAGCCACCCAGGCGCCCCTATTCAGTTGTTTTAAGTGAGTTCTGTAGACATCATGATGGAGCTGGTGGCTTCCAACCGTCTGGAGATCTCAAAGGCTTCCTTACTGCACAGACCTGCGGGCCTGCCCAGCACTGATGGTTCCTCAGCTGTCTTCCGCTTGCTTGGCTGCTGCTGTCAGTTCTTCACGTCTGCTCCAAAAGCAGGCATTTCTTATTGATGGTGTTCTTATGCTCACTGAATAATGCAGTAGTATGTCACATTTGTAGCGTGATTAAAACAGATAAACTGCTGCCTTTGTAGAGCCTTTTCTTAGCCTATCATTTTGGTCAATTTTCTCTCTCTTTTGGCAAAGGTTTTGTATTAAATTCGGCCATGCGAATTATATCTAATTATGATTTAACTATGAGATATTTAATTTTTATGTGAACATTTTTTGTTTCAGAGCTGTAAAACAATAGCCAATTTTTTTTATAGATTAGTGTGAAAAAAAAATTTTGACATTTTCCACTTGTGCATGAGGAATTTGAGGTCATCTCAGTTCTTCCACAGTAAATGTGCCTTAAAAAAAATCAGAGTGGGAAATCCTTTATGTTAGAAGCCACGGGTCCCTTTGTATAGTTTACCATAATAGTTTTGCCCAAATAATTTCAGGTTAAAATTGCATACTATTTATTCCCACCCATTTCCTTTATTGGCTGTGACACACAGGAATTACGCCCATTGCTTGACTAACCTTTCTGACCTTTTGTTACTTGGCTATAAATTGACTTGGGTCTTTTGCAAAAACACTGTCAGGGGGGAAAAATCTTTTTGTTAGAACCCAGCCAATTCCTGCTTCAGTGCAGAACAGTTTGTTCTCCTGAAGAAATGAGCCAGTTCAGTGAACAGAAAAACATAGCCATAAACTGGCATCGCCAGAAACTGCAAAAGCAATTGCCCACGATCGTTCCACAGAGCAGGGAACTTTTATAAAAGTGCGACACTTTGGGGAGAAAAATACGGTTTTGCGTTCCATGGGCTCTAGGTAAACGTAACAGACTTTTTAGAATTGTAACCACATTGAAAGGGCCTTCTTTTTCTGGGCTCTGGCAGTCACCAGCACTCGAACATTTTAGATGGGAATGTTGGATTCTCCCTTTGCCTGCTCCCTGAGTCTCAGACTGCCCTTGGAGCACGTATGCCCTGCATTTGAGTTGATCTGTCCCACTAGGTGTGGGTCGAAAGCTTCTTCTGTTCAACAGCACAAACATTTCTTGAGTGACAGCTCTGTGCAACACACAGAGTCCCGGGCCCATCCCCCAAACAAGACATTTATGGCGGGCTAGCGAATTCCACGAAAATGTGAGAAGTAACTACAGCCTGGCAGCTGCAGGGACAGAAAAACTGTACAAGACACAAAGTCAGTACCTGGCCTGCTTCACTTCATTGGAGTGGTATTTGCAGGCTGTGTGGGAATTTGCCCCACAGAAGGAGAGGAGAAGGATGTAGTGGGCAGTGAGGGGTGCGGGAAGTTGACGAGGCGGTGTGGGTGTCCGCGCACTGTGAGTAGGATTGCTTGGGTGCGGAGTCTGAGGTGGGGAAGGAGTGGTGGTCAGTGCAGCTGGAGAGGGACAGGGACCAGACAGCGTGGGTCTCTGATGCCACGTGAAGCACTCTGGAGTTTATACTAGGCCGTGGGGGCTGTGTCAGGGCTTGGAGCAGGGCTGGCCCCAGGAGCTGGAGTGGGAAGATGTCGGTCCGCAAGGCAGCATGAGTGCAGGAAGGGCGGGTTGGACCAGACTGAGAACGGACCTGGACCCCAGGCTGAGTGGAGGGACCCTGTCCTGTGGGGCATCAGTGCTGATGCCACACCCCGTGTTTTGGAAAGGCAAATGTTGTGATGCAGGAGCCCACACGGGGAGACGTGTGTGGGCAGGCGGCATACGTCACTGAAGTCCCCGCAGCAGTCTGCACACAAGAGGAGAGGGACTGTGCTTAGAAATCTCGCAGAGGGGCCACGGCCACCTCGGTGACCTGGGAGGGCAGGGAGTGAGGAAGGAGGCAGGAACCCCGAGATGTCTGCTTAACTCTTGAAACGCCTGGCAAGGACACCGTCACATATGCTGCCTCGTCTCGTTTTCCTAGTGAGCCTTGTGCTGTAGGCACCGATACATCCCATTTTATAAAAGAGAAAACTGAGGTTTAAGAGGTTAGATACTTCACCTCAGATGCAAGCGACCTGCACTAGAATGTTGCCGAGTCAGGGTTGAAACTCCAGTTTATCTGACTCGAACAGTAAAGACATGTCACCTCTGCTCTAACTGAGCACCTACCCCCCTGCCCTACCCTGCCCCCGCCCGGCCCTCGTGCCAGCCAAGTCTCACAATGCCTGCATCCTCTCTGTAAGAGCTGTGCCTACAAATAGACTTAGACTTTAGTATTGACAGTAATACAATTCATATTTTGAAAACCTATTTTTCTTTTTTTCCTTAACCTGTCAACCCATGAAAATATCAGATACATGATTTTATTTCTTAAAATCTCACCATTTGGGAAGAATCGGTATGGAAGAGGTCCCAACCAAATAGGCAAAAGGTATAAATGACTCAATATTCTACAAGGAATAATGCAAGCTGGTGCAGCCACTCTGGAAAACAGTATGGAGGTTCCTCAAAAAACTAAAAATAGAACTACCCTACGACCCAGCAATTGCACTAGGCATTTATCCAAGGGATACAGGTGTGCTGTTTCAAAGGGACACATGCACCCCCATGTTATAGCAGCACTATCAACAACAGCCAAAGTATGGAAAGAGCGCAAATGTCCATCGATGAAGATGGATGAATGGATAAAGAAGATGTGGTGTACACACACACACACACACACACACACACACACACACAATGGAGTATTACTCGGCAATCAAAAAGAATGAAATCTTGCCATTTACAACTACATGGATGGAACTAGAGTGTATTATGCTGAATGAAATTAGTCAGAGACAGACAAAAATCATATGACTTCACTCATATGAGGACTTTAAGAGACAAAACAGATGAACATAAGGGAAGGGAAACAAAAAGAATATAAAAACAGGGAGGGGGACAAAGCAGAAGAGACTCATAAATATGGAGAACAAACTGAGGGTTATGGGAGGGGTTGTGGGAGGGGGGATGGGCTAAATGGGTAAGGGGCACTAAGGAATCTACTCCTGAAATCATTGTTGCACTATATGCTAACTAATTTGGATGTAAATTTAAAAAAATAAAAAATAAAACAAGTTAAAAAAATATGTGATGAAAAAAATGTAATTTTATAATGTTCAAGTAAGTATGTGTATATAACAACTCATATTAGAATAATAAACTATGGCTTTCAGTGATTAGAGAAACTTTTAGGACTAACATGAAGTTAATTTGGTAATTTTTAGTAAATGAATGCTTTTAAAGGTTGCAGAAAACATTTTTCAGGTAAGTGTACTATAGCTGATGGAGAGGTTTACTAAGTAAAAACCATCTTCAGTAAAGTCCCAGGATGAATGAATGATTCTATGAAATATTGGTTCTGTAGTCACGAGGTCCTGGATCCCAGGGTTAGGACCTAGGAGGCAGATGGGAAAGAACCAAAAGCAAACAGCCTACTCTGTATCAAAAATATAGTCTTGGTTAATGGATCAGCCCCTATTTAGTTACCAAAGGGAAATACTTTCCCATTTGGGACTGGAGCCTTGAGGTTCTAGCATCAAAGGCTATAATTATGGAATGTTGCAAGCTGTCTCTTTAGCATCTCATTTCACCCTTTTTTTTTCTTTTGCTTCTCAAAGTGGAACCAAAAATAAAGAGTGTTTTTGCGATAGAAAAATGCTCAAAATGTGGGAAAAGTATCTAAGTCTTAAGCTAAGTCTGTATTATGATTTTGTGGGATCACTAGCAAAAGAAAATTTGCCGGATTAATATCTAATGTGACTGAGCTGCAGAACTGTAGTATGCTCCCTCGCCAAAACAGAGATTATATATAGCACAGGAAAAGCCAGCCCTTCTTTCCTCAAGTGGCTACGCAGCAGAGTGTAGCCATGGCTGGAGAAGCACTTATGTAAGTGGGTGTGCTCATTAGCTGGGCTGTAAATTCACAGCACTGGGCCGCGCGGGTTCTTTGTCTGCCTGGCCTTAGCTCTTGCCTGCTTCCTCCGCAGGGTCTGGGGCCTGTGCCTGGCACAGAAGGAAATGCTGGAGACACAGAACCCAAAACACAGCCCCTGACAGTCTAGTGTAGTGGAGCAGACAGAGGAGCGGGCGGCCACTGCTCACGCAAAGCAAGAGGCTGTGGGCCCCGGAGCCGAGAGGAGGAGCATCGAGGCCCCCCCGCCCCCACCAGCCATGCCTGCAGCCTCTGCTCAAGCGGGCTGCCCTCAGTCTGTGAGCAAAGACAGGTCACTTGCCTTCCTGCACCTCACTTTCCTCCACCAAGAAAAGATTATAACACCCACCCGGTCCGCAGGTATTACACGATGCTGTGAAAATTGAATGTGGTAGCCTTACCCATGCAATGTGCCTTCCCTAGAATTGGCACAACGTGGGCTTTTGTGAATGTTCCATTCTCTGCCCCTTTCCTTCCCTAAGATCCCCAGACCAGTTCCACTCTGTTTTCTCTATACTGAGAAACATGGTCCCCCTCGGTGAACTCTGTCAGTATCTCAACCTGGAACCCCAGAATTCTCTCCTCTTCACCGCCCCCCCGCCCCCAACCTTTCCTCCCAGTCTCCCATGAGTGAGTCTCCCAGTTGCTTTGGCCTTGTCTGGGCAGCGGCAGCCCCAGGGGGAGAGTGCAGGGGGGAGGGGAGACATTGCAGTCGTGGCTGCGTCACACTCCAGCGTTTCTTCTCATCTGGGTCCCCTCAAATCTTCTCCTGGTGGGTCTTCCTCTCTTGCTTCAGGTTACTGAAAGGAGAGAAGAGAGTGAGGATTTGCTCATGCCAAGTTGCCTACATCTAGAATCCTTTCCTACTGCAGACATTCTCCTCCCAGCCAGAGTCCTGCTGGGCATTCTTCGAAGGCACCCCACGGTGGGACCACATCTGGCTCCCATTTGTCCTAATGTTGTCGGAGTCCATACCTGGAGGAGTTGATGAGTGGACACTGGGGAGATCTGCTCCCTTTCTTGTGTGGTTCATGGCTCCCCTTCCTACTCTCCAGCCCCCACGCCCAGGCAGGCCCTTCATCTAAGGCAGTGGTTCTCAGCAGGGCACAATTGGCAATGTCTGGAGACCTTTTTGATGGACACAACAAGGAGGTGGGTGGGAGGTGCTGTAGACACCTAGTGGGTGAAGGTCAGAACATTGCTAAATATCCTACGATACCCAGGACAGCCCCCACCCCCACCCCAACAAAGAATTACCTGGTCTAAAATGTCAATACCAGGTTTGAGAAACCCTGATCTAAGAGATTTTCCACATATGTTTCTTTCCTTGTGCTTGTCTGCCTCTGTGTCTGTGCTTGGGGGCTTGTGTTAACCTCAGAAGCTCTTGCTCCCCAGTAGATGGCCGGCCTTACCTCTCTGAAGTTTTTCTTAATCCCCACCCCAGTCAGAGTTGGTGCTCACCCTCAGGTTTCCAGACTCTGTGTGTCCATTCGTGGCAACACTTACCATCCTTTGTCTTCTGATAATCCCCTTCAATGTGGCCCTTTTTTCTCTTTTGAGAGTAGAGTAAGAGCTTGGCTATAATGAGGATGACCATCCAGGGGTGCCTGGTGCTTAGTCAGTTAAGCGTCCAACTTCAGGTCAGGTCATGTTCTCACAGTTCGTGAATTCGAGTCCTGCGTTAGGGTCTGGGCTGACAGCTCAGTGCCTGGAGCCTATTTCGGACTTTTGTCTCCCTCTCTCTCTGCCCCTCCCCCCATGTGCGCGCTCGCTCTCTCTCTCTCTCTCTCTCTCTCTCTGTCTCTCTGTCTCTCTCTCTCTCTCCCCAAAAATGAATAAATGTTAAAAAAAAATTTTAAAAATGGGGATGACCATCCAAACTCCGGTTTCTAGAGTAATAATATTCCAAGGCCCCAAATCTTTTTCGCTAGGAGAGTCCGTGATACAACATGGAATGAACACTGGAATTGGCATTAGGAGATCCAGTCTGATAACTAACTATAACATTCCAGCACTGTGGCCCTAGAAGTAACTTCCCTGAGCTTCAGCTTCCACATAGGTAAGGTGGAGATAACGTCCATTTCCTGGGTTTGTTTGAGGCTGTGAGGAGATGTTAGCACAGAGCCTGGTACACAGTAGTCAGTCAAATGTGGGTTGAACCTGAAAAATGAATCCGATATGACCCCGAAAACGGATTTATTTCCCATTGCCTTGATAGCAGCAATCTTAATTCCAGGCGGCACCTCACCATTACACCCATCAGAATGAGGAGAAACCCTACTGACACCGGGCTGGTAGCACATCCTGTTCATTGTAGAAGTACCAGAGTGTTGAAATTTTCACCTATTCCCACTGACTCACTGGCTTCTGGCTCCCCACTGTTTTATAAGGAGACATTTCTCTTTTGAGATTTCTGGGGCCCCGGAACCATACCCTGAAGGTTGGGAGGTCACCCTGACCTGAGGTGAGGAGAAGTCAGCTGCTTTGTAAGGAGGCTGCTGAGGCATGAGAAGGACACCGCATCCATTCACTCCCACGACTTTCTGGTACATGAAGACCAGCACAGAGGAAGTAGTCTTACATTTTGTTCAGACATTATATTACATTTGCCTTTTTTTCCACACTGCTAAGTGTTTAGTGATCAGCAGATCCCATGTGCAAAGGCAGTTTTCATGTATTCCTAGCGCTAGGGTTATAAAAACCATCTCAATATCCAAACAGTGGAAATACCGTCTAACATTACCAGAGAATTTCAAACTTACTCCTTTTATATATGGCCTTATCTCTAGAACAGAGAATAAGGCTGTGCATATCAAAGGAAGAACTGATCCCACCCTTGGCAATAGCTATAAAACGTCCTCAGAAATGTCATCGGCCGTCCATTTTTATCAGTGGCTAAATAATCAAGAGATATTACATGAGTAGGTCATGAGTCAGAGGCCAGGGGATAGATGGTGTGTGATCAGCTGGACATCAGCATCGGTAGGGCTCACACAACTAACAGCAGCTTATGATGGTTCATCATCACACCACATGCCACCTTTGGTTTCCTCCAAATCCTGGGGAACTTAACTCTACGTCCCGGGACTGAGCTTTTCACTTTAACATACTCTCTAGTACTATTCGCTCTTGCGGGATGTTCGTGTCTGTTTTCTTGCCAACCAGATGTGAGGTGGGTTAAGAGCGTAGCTTTGAGATCAGGAAGACCCGGATTTGAATCCCAGCCTTGCCTGTTGCTTGTGTGACCTGAGTGAAGTTACTTAGCTATTTAACTTTGGTTTCTCAACTTGGAAAATCGATTGATGATACTTAGCTCATAGGATTGTTGTGAGGACTAAATTAAATGGGGAAGTAAATGTGAAGCACTTGGCACAGTGCCTGACATAGAGTAATTTTTTTTCGGTCAGTGTTGGTGGTGGTAGGGGTTGTCCTTAAGCACAGAGACATTGTGGCTGTGAATTCTCCCGTTTCTACTGCATTTCTTAGCACAGAGCTGACCATCTCATAGCACTCAAATATTTTTATTTGAAATGGTGACAGGGACACACATCTGCATACAAACACATGCTCAAGAGGATAATTTGACAATGGCAATAACTTTAAAAAAAACCTCTAGAGGTCATGTTTTAAAAGTGTTTTAGCTCATTTCTAGAAATTTGATACAAAAGAAGGAATCTAAGATAAGTCAGTCCCTACTCTTTGCAGTAATTTAGATCATTTGAAGGGAAGACATCTAGACCATTTCATCTCAATCCTTTGCTGAAATAACTTCACTTGGTTATGATTTACTGCCATGTCCTCTGTCTTCTGGAGGGTCAGTGTAAAGAGTGGCTGTTTGTGTTTTACCAAATTTAGCCTGCGTCCTCGCCATTACCCATTTCTCCTTACATAGAGTTCTGAGATATGTTTCTCCTTGAGTTTACCTCCAAGACACTTTGTGTAAGAGTGAATGTCCATCTTCATTCAATAATGAAGTGTCACTCAAAATGCATTTCCCTGTTTGCCCTTGATAACTAGAGATCTCCAAGTTGAATATAGTACCAGGTGAGAAGTGGAGAACATTGTAACTGTCCCCGCCGCCCCCCTGCCCCATCTCTTCCACTTCCCCACTCCCTTCCCTAGCAAACAGACAATATTTATTTTTGTCTTCCAGTAGAGAGGGATCCATCTCACTCTCAGCTCCAGGGGTGGATCTTGATTGTGTAAACCCAGTCAGGTAACCCCTCGCATGTTGCCACAGTGATTAACCCAGTGGCAGTCAGTGCCAAGGTTCAGTGCTAGGCATGTGACCCAGTTCAGGCCATCAGAATGTTTGCTGAGGATTTGGGAAGAAGGCTCCTCGGTGTTTTGAGAGTCCTCTCTGTGTCCTTCTGTGTCCTTCATGAAGGCTGGGACTGCTATAGCCATCTTGCCTTGATTAGGGAAGGTACTCCCAGGATACAGCTAACAGAGTAGAGAGAAAGAAAACAGGCCTTGCTTTTATTGTAGAGCAAAGGAATCAAACCCAACCTGTGGGTTCTTCATGACCTGTGTTAGTAAACCCCCTTTATAATATAGGTCATTTGCATTGGATTACTTGTACCTTAGAATCCAAATGGTGCTTGGTAGATAAATTTCTTTCTATTTTATATATATACTAGTGATTCTAATCTATGGACCAAGACTCTTACCTTGGAGGAGGGGGGAACAGGTTAGAGTGCTCCATTTTGGCAAAGCATGAGTTGCTTATGTATTTCTGCAAATTAAGGAAGTTTCTTGCCCATATATTAGTATTTTCAAATTTATCTGAAGATTTTGATTAGTGAAATAAAAATTTAGGTAAAAGTACTGAATGTATAAGTTTCTGTCATGTGTTTTCACATTGAATAGGTGTTAAAGTGTCATGTAAACTTCCATAAAAATTTTTTGTGGTAGAGAAGGCATTGCTTAAGTGTTTCCTTTTTCCTTCCACCCTCCCTTCTTCCCTTCCTTTCTCTAATTCTTTCTCTGAATCCTTTATCATCCTTTATCTCCTTCTGTTTAGCCTTGTTATCCCAACATTTGTTAGAAATAGCTGAGATATAAATTCTAATTAATTAATTTAGATGTCTACATTAAGATTCAGTTCAGCTTTCCAGATCCTGCACCTGTGAGCTATACAGACATGTGAACAAATACTGGGTATTTGAGTGCTTTTATAGCAAGAGAAGTGAAGTGAAGTTCAATCTCATGCAACACATTGGGTATTGGATGGGAATACTTGTAATTATACCCCCTTTTTATTGCTAGTAAAGCAGGACACTGCAGGTGAACTCCTGTCACTCGTGTGTTTAATAGATGCCCACTATGTACACATCATCACTGCTGAAGATGAGTGGTCCCATGCAGACCCCTTACCTCAGATCTTGTTCTTTGGAAAGACTGTAACCAGATACTATATGAACCAGAGCTATTTTTATAGAGGAATATATCAGTGGATTGTTCTGGAACCTCTTAGAACTACTGTGTCAGAAGACCAGACTGGAACCTTGCATTTTATAAATGTCAATCACTGCTATTACGAAATATGCTCTTTGCTATTTCTCGATGCTCTTTTCTTTACCTTTTCTATTTTGCCAGATTCTTGACCAGTAATTCTTAGCTTTTTTTTTTTTTTTTTTGAGCCATTTACAGTGGTTTCTTGTCATAGAACCAAAATTTTGGCACCCCTTCCAGCCTTGCGCGCGCGCGCACACACACACACACACACACACACACACACACACACACATAAAATTTGTTGCAAGTAGAGCATTGCAGCAATTCATAACTATAACTCTCTCATGGAAAAGAGGCTGTTGTTGGCCCTGCATAGGTGTACGTGAGCTAGCTGAATCCCATTCGTGTCTTTACTGGCGAATAAAGTAAAGCTGAATGCAAGGGAGATCCCTGAGACTTATCATAAGGACAACCCTGAATTGTTTCCTAATTTGTTCAGAACAAAACAAAACTTACCAAGTCCGGTATTACATGTCAGCAGTGACATAAGCTTGCTGAGCTCCCCAGTATTTGCCTGGCCCCTGTGTGCTGCTTCTAGAAGACCAGGCTGAGGCCGCCAGCTGGCTGTGGAGCCCTTATTCTAAGACTGTGCTGCCACTTTCTTGTGACACTGGAGTCAGAAGCAAAAGGGGCTTGCTGCCAGTAACCTGAAGGGCTGTCTTCAAGCACTGACCTATTTTTACCCTGTAACCGGTTCGGGTTTCTCTTTTCCCTCACAGTACTCACTCATTCTTTTGAGTACTCAAGAAGCCAGCTCCCTGGTACTTCTTTGGCTTGGTTGTTTTTCAGTTTGACATAGGTCATTCTTAACTGGGGACAGGAATATCTGCCCCCTTTCCCCAGTTGGAGGATGGGGGTTGATTGATGAGGATAAAACAAAAGGGACAGGAAAACATGAACCAAGTGAGGATGGGTAGCTGATGAGGAAGAACAGAACAAGGTGAACCAGGTAGAGGAAGGTATTTGGGATTCTAGGTCCTGGACTCTGCTCTTTACATCCTAATCATGCATATGGACTAATTAGTCTACTCCTCAAACTGTGCTTCAGCTCCATACACCTGAGCGATAGAGGCATAGTGATACAGAGATACAGCCCTCGCCTCTGCCCGCAGTCTTGTGGGGGAGGAAGCTCATTACACAGTGATGGCACATCATCACCAGGGCTGCAAGGGAGAGGCGTGCCAGCAAGGCACCTGCTTGTTCAGGTGCATTGCTCATGTCTCCTCAAGGAGACCTGTGGGGCAGAAGGGAATGCGTGATGCATGGCCCCATTCTTCCAGTGGTGACATGGCTGGGGGCCATAGGTTTTTTAGTTGTTGTTGTTCTTGTTGTTTTTAAGGCCCTAAGGCCTTTCTACCTAGAATGCTACATGCTCCTCTCCTGCCCGGACGATGCCTTCTCACCCTTTAAGATCTGCTCCCGCAGGGTGTTAAGTTCTACTCTGTCCTGGGGAACATCCGGATAGATCTTCTCTTGTGTTTCCACTGCCTTTTTCCTGTTCTCTGTTAGCACTTATAGCTTTGAGCATCAGCTTTACACCTGTATCTGTCTGTCTCCCCGACTGGGCTGTGAATCTTGGACACAGGCCTGTGTCTTGTTCACGTAGGATATACCAGCTGCCTAGTAGTGATGAGTCACATGTGTGAAGTGTCTGTGCCATATAAATGAAGTTCCTACCCAGCACCAAGATGACTGAAGATATGGAGAGGACCTCAAAACATCCTTGAGTGATTTCCAGACTTTTTGGGTTCGTAGAATATCTTTTGTACTTAAAAATAAAGGAAGGGATATGGAGAACATTTTGGACAATATAGCCTAGGAGGATGTAAAAAGTGGCCTGTTGTCATTCATGAGACAAAGAGACGTTGATAAGGAAGGGTCATGTACACCGTGACACCTCAGGGGCACCTGTTGGAAGAGTGTTCCCCAAGTTCTGTATTTAAGGTCCTCTTTGGCGCAGGGCAAAATTCAAATGATCTGGTAGAAAGCATTGCCATGCTTCAACATGAAATGTTTGTGTGCCAGCTGATTTAGAGATAGCCATGTTTAACATCTACAGAAGTTCAGGTTGACTGTGTAAGAGCCTTCTTGGTTCCCAAGGCAGAAGTGCCATAGTAAGTGCTGGATAAAGATGGAGGTAGTGATTAAATGAACACTAGGACTCGCCTGGTACGAGCTTCTCTTGATTCTTTCTTGGTTTGGACCTTATATTTTGAGAAATACTGATAAATGTCAAGAATCTTCCTCAACTGAAAGCTATGTACACCAGAGGGTGCTGTGTTTCAATTTTCATATCTTTTCTTTCTTTTCCATTCCTAAGATTGTATATTATGGGATTCGTTTGAAGATTAACCAGCTGAGGATTTGCCCTCAACAAAAGACTGTCGAAGGCCTAAACACACCCTACCCATTTACTGCTTTCTCAGCGTAATTAAAGGCATTTGGAAGTAGCTTACACCACAGACATTCCCGTCCTCTTGCTATATACTGCTAGTTCTTAGTTGTTAAGTTCTTTCTTTAAAACTAGACAACTTTTCTTATGCTGCAGCTTAAGTCCATTTCCAGTATTCTTTTTTTGGTGGAAATGGAGACCATCTGGTCACCATCGTCTATGTAATAACAATGATTGAAGATGGTTATTAAGTCACCCTTCGGCCTTTTCTCTTGTCTAGGCAAAATTGTCTCTGTTCCTGTGGCCATTCCCCATAAATCTCATTTCCAACCCTTTAATCATTTTGGTGGCTTTCTGTGGAAACTACATCAAAGGCTCAGTTTCAGTGACTCTATTCTGGTGGGATCTGGGCTGTCAGCTAATGAATTCAGAATGTGGTTGTTTTAACCATCCAGTTTCTGTAGCCAGTCCCTACATTTCCAAGCCATTCAGGATCTGCTAACCATTAGGGGGATGGTTTACTACCTCTTAATTGTGACACACTTTATAAATATGATTAACGTGCTGATTTGACTTAAAACACAAATTTTGGCTTGTGAATAATTATAGCTTTTTCTCCCCCCTCCCAGCCTGGTTTGTTGCATTTAAGATACTTTTCTGAGCTGATTATTAAGTGGATATGTTAGCTTTTTGGAGGATAGTCTGAATTTTGTTGTGTTTCCTTCATTTATTTATTCGCTCAATATCTGTGAGTGCCTACTGAGTGTCAGGATCTGTGCTAGGGATTGAGGACCCAAAGATGAAGAAGACGTCTTCCTTAAGTTCAAGGAGAGCTCACAATCTAGAAGGAAAATCAGACACATATTTTTTTTAAAGAGACAATATAAAGTATAAAGTGCTATAAAAGGTGGAAAATCAGTAGAAATTTAGAAAAGCTTCACTGAAAGGGCGTCTGGATGGCTTAGTTGGTTGACCATCTGACTCTTGGTTTCAGCTCAGGTCACGATCTCACGGTTCATGAGTTCAAGCTCCACATGGAGCTCTGCACTGACAGCATGGAGCCTGCTTGGGATTTTCTCTCCCTCTCTCTGCCCCTCCCCTCCTTGTGCTCTTGCTCTCTCTTTCTCAAAAGTAAATAAACAAACCTAAAAAAATTTTAAAAAGAAAAACTTCATTGAAGATGTCATATTTGAACTGGGTCTGAGCGTGAATTAGTCTTCAGGGATAATGGAGGTAGAGAAGGCTCTAGTGAGGGGACTCGAGTACATGTGAAGGCAAGGAGGTGTGTCACGGTGCAGTGAACCTCGGGTTGGCCAGACATGAACTTGAGTGGCTGAAGAGGCAGGCAGATGCCAGACTGAAAACTGCCCATACCAAGCCAACAGGTATCCAACAGAAATATAAGGTACACTTCACATGTCATTTTAAAATTCTCGGAGCAACATTTTAGAAGTAAAAATAAGAAACGAGCTATCAAGCCTTGGAAAGATATGGAGGAACCTTAAATGCATGTTACCAAGTAAAAAGACAGTTTTTCAAAAAGGCGAATACTGTGTGATTCCAACTATATGACATTCTGAAAAAGGAAAAACTATAGAGACAGTAAAAGGTTAGTGGTTGCCCGGGATTAGAGAGAGGGAGGGGTAAATAGAGCACAGAGGGTTTTTAGGACAATAAGACTATGCTGTAAGATACTATAATGGTAGATACATGTCATTAGAAATTTATCCAAGCACATAGAATGTATAGCATCAGGGATGGATTGTAATGCATACTGTGGACTCTGGATGATAATGATGTGTCCATGCAGGTTCATCAGTTGTAACCAATGTACCACTCTGGTGGGGGATGTTGTTAATGGGAGAGGCTAAGTATATGTGAGAGTAGGGGTGATTTGGGAAGTCTCTATACCTTCTGCTCAATCTTGCTCTGCAACTAAAACTTCTCTCTAAAAAAAATCTTTTAAAGATAAAAAGTCAAATTAACTTTAATATATTTTTATTTAACTCAGTCTATCATAATGTTAATATTTTAACATGTAATTAATATAAAGGTTACTAATGAGATACTTTACATCACTTTCTTCTGTACTCAGTCTTTGAAATTTAGTCATTATCTGATACACAGCATCTTAATTTGCACTAGCCACATTTCGAGTACTTAATAGGCATATATAGCTAGTGGCTGCTGTATTGGACAGAGCGGGTTATGAAGACTGAAACCTGAGCTTGCCTGATTAAAAAGCCTCGATTCTCAACCACACTGCTCTCCTGCTCCATAAGCGCTGTAATGATAAATACAAGAGGAAGGGAGCTTGCAGACTATCATTTAATCCCACGGTTTCACCTGGTGCCCTCCACACTGCCGGTGGCCCCAGTTCAGAGCATCGAGAGCAGCTCTGGTCAATAGAAATATAATGGAAGCCACATTTGTGATTTAAAGTGTTTTAGGGGGGGCGCCTGGGTGGCTCAGTCAGTTGAGCGTCCAACTCTTGATTTCAGCTCAGGTCACAGTCCCCGGGGTATGGGTTCAAGCCCTGTATTGGGCTCCACGCTGGGCTTGGGGCCTGCTTGAGATTCTCTCTCTCCCTCCACCCCTCTCCCCTGCTTGCTCACTCTTAAAAACAAAACAAAAAAAAAAAAAACAGTTGAACATAGAGCTACCATATGATCCAGCAGTTCCACTTTTGGGCATATGCCCCAAAGGATTGAAAGCAAGGACTTAAAGAGCTATTTGTGTATCTCATGTTCATGGCAGTGTTACGATAGCCAAAAGATAGAAGCAACTCAGATGTCTATTCATGGATGAATGGGTAAATAAAATATGGTGTATAGATATATACAAGGGAATGTTATTCAGCCTTTTAAAGGAATTCTGACACATGGATGAACCTTGAAGACATTATGCTAAGTAAAATAAGCCAGTAACAAAAGGACACATACTGTCCTTGTATACATACATCACTTACATGAAGTACCTAGAGTAGTCAAATTCATAGAGACAGAGAGTGGGCTTCTAGGGGCTGGGAGGAGGGGATGAGGAGTTAGTGTTTAATGGGTACAGAATTTCTGTTTTGCAAGATGAAAAGAGTTCTGGAGATGGATGGTAGTGATGGTTACACAACAGTGGGAATGTACTTAATGCCACCATGCAGTGAACGATCATTAAGATGGTAAATTTCACATTATGTATATTGTACCATAATATATTTTTTAAATCCCCCTCCTTCCAAAAAAAAGATGTAATAACTTCTGAGACCATCTATGAACATTTCAAATGGGAAAAGACATGAAGGAGACATGAGTGAAGGCACTAAGAAAAATAAGCTACCAAAAACTATAAGCATACTGATTCAAAAAGGTAATTAAAGGGTGATTTAAAAGCTACTAGATAGCATTTGTTCTGTCACTACTTTAAATAAAGAACTCTGTTCTATTTTGCATTCATTTTCATATTAAGTCTTCAAATCCCATGTATATTATTACCCTTATGATACATCTCAATTTGGACAAGCCACAACTGAAGCGCTGAGTAGCCACATGTGGCTCATGGCTACAGTATCAAACAGCGTATGTGTAGAATCTTCTGACCCTGGCAGAAACTCTTTAAACCAAACAAACAGATTTGTTTTTAAGGATGTTGACTCTGCTGGCAGTGTTAGAAGTGGACAGAAGGGGAGAAAGAACTAAGGGCTAGAAGCTTGAAGGGTTGCTTTGGACTCCAAGCCAGAGCAGACGGGGGACTGAATTACAGTAAAGCACACAAGGATGTGCCAGTAGCCCTTGTGTGTGGTGCACTTGCTTGGTGTCAGGCATAGTATTGCACCCCTTACGCCTCCACTTTATTCTTTCAGCAGCTCTGAGAGATTGAGTCTAACACCTCCACTTACAGAAGAGGAAATGCAAACACCGAAGACACAAGCACCTTGCTCAGGTTACCAGTAAAAGCTCATAGGTAGCAGAATCGGGACATAAACCAGGCCTGTCTGGCGCCAGATGTTATGCCCTTAACCATTGGACTATGTCTCTCAAGGATGTAGACAGAAGGTCCAATGTGAAACATTTATAGACTTCTAGGATTTGACAACAGCCAGATAAGGGGAAGGTGGGCGAGGGCTGCATAAAGGATGCAGGAGTGATTTGGAGATCAGACCTGTTGCTTGGAAATCTGGATGAATGGTGGGAAGTGAGATGAAGATCTAGGCAGTAGAACATGATGGCTGAGTCTTTTGCTTATTTTGTTCTGTTTCTTTTGAGGTGTGAATGCCAGGTAAGGAGAGGCAGAAACTAAGTGTGTAGCTTTTAAAGAACTACAGGGAGCAGTGGCAGTTGGAAGTGATGGATTTGGAGCTTGACAGATAGTTTAGAACTGGCAAGGACAATTTGGATGTCACTATGTCACTTGGGGACAGGAGATTGCAAGGTCCTGGGCAGGGGGAGTTTGTTGCCTTGTGAAGAGCTTGTAGAGGCGTGGGTCTTAACCTCCTTTGGGTCCTGAATGACTTTGAGACTGGCTGAGAAGTTGGAAAGAGCCACTTGACCAATGACCTCGGTGCAAGTAGTTTGGACAGACTGGGAGGAGGCAGTGGAGCCTGCAGGGTGCCAAAGACCGACTGAGCAAGGAAGTTGAATAAGCTGGATGGTGGAGGCTGGCTCTGCGGGGGAGGGGGAGGAGGGAGGATGGGAGAGAGCCAGTTAAAGGGCCGACTTCTATTCTTATGAGACTTAAGTGGCATTTTAACTAAAGTCAGATGAATTTTATCGTCCAAATTGTCATAGAAACACCACCACCAAACCAATATGTAATGTTAAAGCTGCCCTAACAAACAGATAAACAAATACAACTTTTACCAAGTTTATGATGGCTGACACATCACATCCGTTCTCATATATGCCATCAGGAGAAGTTCTTAGAAACTTTTGATTTAGGCACTGGAAATCTCATGGAAAAAACATAAATATGCTTACTAGTTTGCATGTCCCCAAACACTCTCCTGAGCGTGGCAGTGGTGAGTGTGTGTGTGTGTGTGTGTGTGTGTGTGTGTGTGCGCTCGTGTATCACGGGAAGAGGGTTGAAATGGGAATGGGGGACGCGTGTACATTATTCCCAGTTTGATGATGGTTGTGGATATTTGATGATGGTTGTTGGTATTTTATATTTGTACAGTCATGGTCACTCTTGTTTTCATGATTTGTCATTGACTTTACTGTTTTATAGACTAGAGGAGGCTCAGGTGCTGAGACCTATTGCTCGTCCCTACCCCTGGGGGACCTTGGCACCTTAAGGTTGCTCGAGACGGATCCAAGAGCCCCCATGAGGCCCCAAATGCATCTTCCATCTAGCTCTCAACACCTGTGTCCTGATACCCCTCAGGACAACAACATGAAAGTGAGTGTGACCCTGAAGAGTTACAGGAAAATGTGGAACTTGTTGATCAAATCCAGTTGTCCCTTATGGTTAGACACCCTAAGATAAGGGGTGGATTTGCCTAGAACTACTCTGGTTCTAAGTCACAAGACTGATAAACCCAGTGAATATTATTTAATCCTACCTATCAAGGGAAACTGACAACTTCCTTCTGAAATACTAACAGCATTCAAAACATTACTTATAGAGTAAACATATTAAAACTGTCCTGGACCACCTGGGGTAGCACCACAGTCCCACAGTATTCTGGGGACCGGGCCTCAGGCTCCTGCAACTCCGTTCTGCTCAGGCCTGGAGGGCTGCCCTACTCTGGATAAGGGATCTGGAGATTTTCCAACAGAGAGAGTGAAGGAAAATTTTAATTAGCTTTCCTCCCTTCTTGATAAGGAAATAGATTTGAAATTTGACTTGTCAAATTAAAAATAGAGAAACCTGGAGGACATCAGAAAGGACAGGGGAATGAGCTAAAGAGGGAGATGATTTGGTGACAAAGCTGCCAGGTGGAGGCAAGTGGGACTGCTATGACTGGGGCCGTGCTGCTGGCATCATTGGATTATGGAGAGCTTTAGAAATAGTGATATATGGGGGCCCCTGGGTGGCTCAGTTGGTTGAGCGTCTGACTTGATTTTGGCTCAGGTCATGACCCCGGGTTGTGGGATCAGGGCTCAAGTGGGGCTGTCTGCTGAGTGTGGAGCCTGCTTGAGATTCTCTTTCTCCCTCCCTCCCTGCCTGCCTATCTACCACTCGCGCATGCTCCATCTCATAGTAAATAAACTTTAAAAAAACAGTGATACATATATATCCAAGAGAATTGAAACCAGGGTCTCAAAGATATTTGTACACCCATGTTCATAGCATTATTCACAACAGCCAAAAGGTAGAAGCCACCTAAATGTCCATTGACAGATGAATGGATACAGAAAATGTGGTCTCTGTATACGGTAGAATATTATTCAGCCTTAAAAAGGAAGGAAATCATGTTGCCTGGGACAACATTGATGATAAACCTTGGTGACGTTGTTACAAGTGAAATAAGCCAGTCACAGAAACACAAATACTGCGTAGTTCCACCTATATATGAGATATTAAAGTAGTCAGACTCTTAGAAACAGAAAGTGGAATGTTGGTTGCCAGGGCCTTGGGGGAGGGGGGAAAGGAAGTTGTTCAGTGGAAACAGAGTTTCAATTTTGCAAGAGGAAAAGGACTCTGAAGACGTGTTGCAGGGAAGTGTGCATATAGTTGGACTATTGTGCAGTACACTTAAAAATGGTTGAGATGGTAAATTTTATGTGTTGTTTTTTTTTTTTACCATAATTAAAGAAAAACACAAGCAGGATAAATCAATGGATGTACCTTTTGCTGTTACACTTGATTATCATCCTCCCGTGGCTAGTGGTAGTTAGAGCAGCACGGATTGCTGCAGTGACTGTGACTTACCGCGTGCTTACTGTGTACCAGGAGGCACGCTGTATCCTTTCGTAACCCTGTCAGTTCACTGAGCAGCGAGGTAGGCATCGTTATCTGCACTTATCACTGGGGAGTCCGATCATGAGAGAGGAAGTTGTTTGCCCAGGAACACACGGGTCGTAATGAAAGGGTTTGGGGACAGACCCAGCTCTGTCTGATACTAGATTTGTAGCCCCATTCTCAGCTTCTGCTTATTCATCCGTTCATTCACTGAAAATCCTTACTATGTGCCAGGCCCTGTGCCCGCCACTGAGGATACCGTGGCTATAGGCCCTGATGTTACAGAGCTTAGAGCCTAGCTGGGGTGAGAGACAGTAAGCAGGAAAAGGTGTAAATGCAGATGCAGATGCAGTGACCAGTTTTGGTAAATGTTATGAAAGAGACAGGGTGCTGCGTGGAGGACTGGTCAGCATGGAAGTTGGGGCCTGACGCAGACATGTTCCCAGAAGAGCTCACGAGGGCTGTGATTCTCAGGAAGAGAGGCGTGCCGCCACCACCACTGCCAGGGGAGTCTGCAGGGGCCTCGCTGACCCAGATAACATGACTGAAATAAAGGACAAGAAACGAAAACATTCCCTCAAGACAAGAAGGGAGAATTCGAAGAGGCAAAGGGAAAGAAAGCCCAGAGCTCCCCTGTCAGGATTATAGACGAGTGTCTGAAAATGTGCAGCCCGGTGGCCTGTGATGAAAGAATCCCAGTCCTGCCAAATTCCAGTAGTGTTCTCTTGCTCCACTGGGCCACGTCACCCCTCTGGGCCTCAAATTCCTCATGTGCATGGGGAGAAAAAGAAAGTAAAACATCCACCTAGATAGGTTTCTGGTAGTATTAGTAGTGATAGTATAATCATTACAGCACTGCTCCTGTGTAATTGTCTTCTGATGGGGCTGCATCTCGAATGCTTAGTCAGTTCTAATTGCCACATTTTGAGAGTGACCTGGACAGATTAGGTGTATCCAAAGAGCAGGTCACTACAGAAAGTGTGGAATGAGTTTGGGATGCTTACCCTGCAGAGGTGAGTGCTGACAGGGGAAATGGTCATCTCCAGTGTGCATAGGCTGCTATGTGGACAGAGTGGTTGACTGAAGAGTGAACAATGAAGGGTGTTCACTTGTTCTGTGTCCATTCAAAAGGCAGATCTGAAACCTGGGAATCAGGCCTGACTAAGAAAGGAACTTCACAATAAATGGTTATAAGCGATAATGAGTTCCTGGACCACGGGGCTACTCTAACTAGAGACTGGCTAACAGGTTGCTGTAGGAGTCTTTAATTGGGAAGGATGTTGGTCTGCATATATTGTCTGATTCCTTTGTCTTAGATGTTTCTAAGTTATTTTAGAACAGTGGCTTTAAGCTGGCGGCAGATGGAGTATATTTAGATGTTGAATTATATTTAGTTGTAGATGAAGTGGCCAATGTACACCATTACAGAAGTTCAACCAAAAGCCCATCTGTATTTATTAGAAATTTGAAATGAGCGCCGCATGGCATTGACCTTCATCACAGGTTCTTGTCCTCTGCCCCAACCCCATTAGCCAGTCACCTTTTCACTTGTTGCTATCTGTATCAGCCCACACACTTTGGAAAATGTGCTAACATTTTTTCCATTTATATATTAATTCAAATTCTAATTGTTTTGAATACATGGTACATTGACATTGTTGAGAATTTTAAAGGGTTCACTGGGAAAAGCTTCCCTGACTCCCTATTCCCCTGTCCAGAGGCAACCATGGTTACTAGCTTCTCATGTATTTGTCTAGGGATATTTTAAGTGTATACATACCTAAGCACATGTGTTTTTTTCTTTCTGCACTTCGCTTTTTTAAAAAGCATCCAACTCTTGATTTTGGCTCAGATCATCATCTCACAGTTCATAGGATCGAGCCACATGTTGGGCTCTGCGCTGGGCATGGAGCCTGCTTAAGATTTTCTCTCTCTCCCTCCCTCCTCTGCTTGTGCACATATACACACTGCCTCTCTCCCTCCCTCTCTCTTGCTCTAAAAAACTTTTTTAATTAAAATTAAAAACCTGTATCAAGATGTCTTGAAGATTAATCCATAGTAGTATAAAAAGTGCTCCCTCGTTCCTTTTCACAGGTGCATATTATCCTCCTGGCCGTGTTGTGGACAAGGAGGCTGTCTCCAGTCCCGTGCTATTACAGCACGGACAGTGGATTGCCTTGCATGTCCACTACCGCACACGTGTACAAATATATCTGCAGGCCATGTTCCTTGAGGCTGACTTGCTGACTCAAAGGGAATAAGCATTTGTAATTTTGTTAGCTATTGTTATATAGTTCTCAATAGAGGTTTTACCAGTTTTCTCTCTTGCAAGCAGTGTGAGTGCCTTACTTCCTCAAACCCTTGCCAAATCAGTATATTGTCAGACGTTCTGAGCTTTTCCAAAGTAAGCGAAAGAAAGAATCTGAGTGCTTTTAATTAGCATTTCTCTTACTGGGAGTGAAATCAGTATCCTTTCTCCTGCGTACAGTCTTGCTGGGCTTTGTAGTGAGGCCATTGAAGAAAGTCATCGGTGCAGACTGAGCCTGGAAGGAGGGGGAGGAGCATCATATCCACAGGAGAGAGCCTGAGAGTTCTTTTTTAAATGAATGTTCGTGAGAGGTTCAAGCAGGCTCAGTCTCCTTCAAGCTAGTTAGCCCGTAAACTCTCTCACCCACATTGGAAAAATTCAATTAAAACAAAACAAATGTAATTCAGAAGTAAAACCACATCCAGAACAAACCATTTATATTGCTTTTTAAAATTTTTAGTCTTAAATTTAATAAAGTGATTTACTTTTGTATTTGAAACAAAATTTAGGATGCAAGTAAACATAATATGTTTAAGTTTGCAAGGAGCTGCCCCGTGCTTCCCAGCGTGCAGGCTCTGACTGGTTGACTCTCAGGGTATCCTTTGATCCCTCAAGGTTTGCTCCCAGCCTCCTCCTGTCCCCAACTCCTCATCCCCCACCCTGCTCACCCTCTGTCCGCCTTCCCTCGGCTTTTGCAGTGAGCAGGTTTTGGCAAAGACCACAGTCTTTTCACTCGGAGCATTGGCATTGCACAGCCTCACTGCTCAGTAGCGGCCTGACCGTTAGTTCTCTAAAATGCTTCTGACCAGACCGGCCCCATCCAGTTTTTCACCTGGAAAGGAACCTTCCAGTCTTCACAGCACAGGTTTGCTTTTGAGTTTTGCAGTAAGCTTCCCAGGTTCAAACCTGTCTTGGTTGATGGCAGGGCCATCCTTCAAGTCCCTCGGATCAGAAAGCCAGGAGGTCTCCCTGACTGCTATGGATACAGTGTCCACACACTCCATCCAGTCCTTCGGGAAATCTTGTCGGCTCTACTTTGAAAACGTATTTAGAATCCAGCCACGTTTTTGCCTCCATCTGCACCATCCTGGTCCACGCTGCTGTCATCTGCTGCCCCGATAACCTCCTGACAGGTTTCCCGCTTCTCCACTTGTTTCTCCTGCTGTCTGTTCTCCACGCAGCCAGCAGAGGCGACCTGGAGACACAAGTTGGATCGGGTCAGCCCTTTCTGTTCCAAGCGCTCCCCGTGGCTCTGCCCACCTCAGGGAAACCAGGCCGTCATGTCACGTGGCTCTGCACAGTAGGCCTCCTCACCTCTCCGACCCTGTCTTCTCCCACCCTCTCGACTCCTCCCACCCATCTGTCCTGGCCTCCATGCTGGCCTTTGAACCAGCCGGGCACATTGTCACTTCAGGGTCCGTGCCAGCTTGTGTGCTCTTCCCACACATCCAGATGGCTCCCTGCCTCACCTCCAGGTCTCTGCTCCTGTGTCATGTTCTCAGGCCATTCCGGACACCACGTTTCACACTGCAGCCTCATCCCTCCCCACCCAGTGTGGACTCCTTCTCCCTTCCCTGCTTTATTTCTCTCCATTGCACTTACAGTTTGATTGATTTATTTGCTTTATGGTCTGTCTTCCAAACTAGAATGTAAACTCCAGGAAGGCAGAGAGCTTTATTTTTTTATTTTTTTTTTTTTAGATCTTGCTCATACTAAAGCATCTAGAACAGTGCCTGGCACAGGGTAGGTGCTTAGCAAACAGTTGTTAAATGAACTCTCTCTCTTTTCTTTACCAAACTTGTTCCTCAGAGTCTGTCAAACCTAAACTAAAATGAACAAGTGTACTTTGGTACTGGTACTGGTGATGTGAATTAAATCCAGGAGCACTCATCCCTATTTTTTGAGGAATCTCACAGTATAAATACTCAGGCATCATTTGGGTAACAACATGGGGAGAAATCAAGTATGACACAAGAGGTGCCATTAAGGAGAATGCTAAATCCATTCAGTCTGTATCTGGAGGATTCAGTTTCGATTCAGGCGCCGCTCCTAAGAGGGCTGTAGACAAATAAGAACACGTTCAGAGAAAAGCAGTGGGGAGGCGCAGACGGTCCAACCCGTGACACGAAGTGCAGGAACAAGAATGGGGAAAAGACTCCTAGGGAATAGGATTCCTTTTTTGAAATGTTGAGAAGGTGTTCTGTGGAAGATTACTAGGTCCACAGAGAAGATCTGTAGACCTGGAATCATTTCCTTACTCCCCTCCACCCCATCCCAAGCACATCTAGCTCTTGTGCAACCTGAACATTAGGAGAGAGGCCTTCCTAAAGAAAAAAAGTATAAAGAATATAAGTATAAATTTATAAAAAACAATAGATACAGGCCACTGAAGATGCCTGTGCAGTGAGGGTCTCCAAAGCATCAGCTTCATTTATTTCATGATAAATCCACCCCAGTCAGATTGCATATGCCAGCAAAACTGAGCTCCTTGTAATTCTCCGAACACGCCATGTTTTCTCTTCCCTCGGTGGCTTCGCATAGAGTGTTCCCTGTCTAGAACACTCTTTTCCCAACAGTATCTACTCATCCTTTAACTTCTAATTCAAAGGTTACCTGTTCTGTGAGGCCTTAGCCGAGTCCTCCGGATAACTTAGGTGGTATGGCTTTTCCCACACCCTCACTGAATCCCATGCATGCCTCCACTATGGTACCTGGCTTCTTGTTTGACTTTGGTTGATTTGTCAGGCTTCCCTTATACTGTGTATCGGTCAGGATGGGCTGGATTATGCCATAGTAACAAGCAAGTCCAAAAACCTCAGTGGCTTAAAACAGCACAGGTTATTTCTTGCTCACACTGTGTGTATACATTGTGGGTCAGCTTTTCTTCTCACTTTATGCTAACAGAGTAGGCACAATCTAGAGCACTGCCAGTTGTGGGCCAGAGAGTAAATAGTGAAGCAGAACATGTACTTTCTCTTAAAGCTTTCTCCTAGAGATGGCATACTTGTCTACATTCCATTGGTTATAACTAATTGCAGGTGGTCAGGGAAATCCAACGTGACCCGTAGGCAAGGAAGCTCCAGAATATTGGCCAGTAGCCTCACAGCCTCAACAATTAGCTTCTTGAGAACAGGGGTGGCACAATTCTAAAAATCTTTATATACCCAGTATCTAGCACATGGTACTTAGCACATAGTAAGTCTTCAACTATTTTGACTGAAAAATGTAGAGAGCGGAACCTAAAAGAAGGTAATTGCTTTCCATTTACTGCAAGGAACCATTTCCAACATCTTTTCAACCTCAATAGGTGCTGACCTTCCTGTCTCTGGAAGTATTCAAGCATAGGCTTTCCTAACTGGTTAGTGCTATTTTCAACATAATTCATGCAAAGATGAGTGGTTAGAGACTTATGTGGTCTCTAAAATCCCTTTAATTCTGGGTACTCTGTATTTATATCATAATCACCTTTCTGAGCTTGAGAAGGAATAAATTTGTGTTCACGGAAAAGGTGATAACATCTGACTGGAGCAGGCTATTTCTGTTGGTGACTTGAGAGAAACAAGAATGAGTTGAGGGGAGTAAACAAGTAGAGGGCTCTGGCCCCAAGCCCTCCACTGAAGGGTGATTACTAAATGCAAGAAGTATCGTGTCCCTTACAACCCAGAGCGTAAAAGGAGGCCAGCACTGGACTTGGCGTTGCTTTGACACTTGAGGATTCGGCTTAGAAACAGGCTTGCACTCTTTGTGATTCCTTTCTTTGTTTCAGCAAAACCTGATAATTGTAGCCAGCAGATCTGCTGGCCTGCCAAGGTTCTGCCCACACACATTCCTGAGGATGGACGGTTCCCTTGTGTTCTCTTTGTTATAGATTCCTGATGACTGACTTGGTCTAGTCACTTGGCCCCGCTGTAACAGAACTCTGTAGTCATACATAGGAGTAAATAACGTGCCCCCTCTTCTGACAGTGTAAAATGTTATACATATTAAGGATCATGGTAGCCCTGTCAAGTCATAATTAAAAAAAAGACAACACTGGAATAATTCAGCTTCTAAAACCTTTGAGCCCTTGGTAAGTAGGCTCAAAATAATAGAATTCATAATGTAAATAATGTAAAAATAATTAAAGGTAGTGGGTTTATTATTCAGTTGGTATTCAGAGTGAATATGGTCTAAAAAACAACATGGGATTTAGTCAGAATATCAGGCTCATCCGCAGATTTGCTGTGTGACTTTGTCACGTCACCTCAATGCGAAGATGGGGGAAGGGACAATAACCACCGGCGACTTGGAAGGCTAGGGGGATGGATCAAAAGAAATGAAAGTACTTTGCAGGCTGTGAAGCACTTTGAGTGATAACATGGAAGTAAATCCAGTTTCCTAGTTGGTCATGGAAATTTCTTGGCCTTTCTTTCTAGCATAGCGGTGGCGCCATCGGTGCAAATTGATCCTCTTGTGTGTGGTGTTATCTTAGACTGCAGAAGTCTCTTCAGATGGAACCTATTGATTCAGTTCGGAGCTTCTGGCAGTGGTTCACAGCACCAGCCACTGATCCCCACTGCTGGGATCACTTGACTCATGCTGAACAGTGATCCTGAAAGGTATCCACACGTTCGATCACTTATAGCCCTGACTGAATTCATATGAGAACCTGCTGGGTTTCTTGTTTTGTTTTGTTCGCACATCTGGCTCCAATACAACTTGTTGACACGCTTCGGGTGCTTAAGGGGTTCACTGATTTTTTTGAGCTACTGTGTGCAACTCCACGCAAATATGTGATATTTAGGATGTTTGTAAGTAGGGCTCTTTTTAAGTATCAAAATTCTGCAAGGATTCTGCCTCCATTTGTGCCCTTATGGATTTCAGGGTGTCAAGCGTTCTTTGAAGTGGTCAGATTCATTGATGGATTAAGAACCGTGAGTGGTCACCATCCCTCCACCTCCCTAGTCCAGGCCACAGCAGTTATCATGTATTGTTCCAGGCAAATGACCTCCACAAGTCAGGCTTACCAAGTAAATGACAAGATAGTGATACCACTTAGGGGCTCCATGTTGACAAAGCCTGGGCACCCCTCCTGCGCAGATGGTTCATGTCACATCGAACCTCCCTGCTCTATGTGAGCGACTAACAACCGCCCCATATGCTGGCCTCTCCATTTGCAGGGTGTACTGCTCACTGGCACTATTAATTTTACCTGTTTTAATATTTACTGATATTTTTTAATTAAAAGCAATACATTGGGCACCTGGTGGCTCAGTCGGTTGAGTGACTTTAGCTCAGGTCATAATCTCACGGTTCGTGAGTTCGAGCCCCACATCAGGCTCACTGCTGTCAGCCTGTCAGCATGAAGCCTGCTTGGGATCCTCTGTTCCCCTCTCCCCCCCCCCCCACCCCCGCCGCCACTTGCGCTCTCTCAAAAATAAATATTTAAAAAGCAACACATGACTGTAACAAATTCAAACGATATAGAAAGCACAAAGTTACAAAAAAAAGGTAAATGTTCCTGTCTGTCCTAATAAAATCCCTCACTATTCAATGGATCAGTATTTGTTCTTTTAAATTCTGTTTCTATTCAAGCAAATATAAGTCTACAAAGATTGTTCTTTAAAAAATGAAACATATTTTGCAGCACATTATATATTATTATTTAAATACGTCTTAGAGATGTATTCCCATCAGTACCCATGGGTCTTAACCTTTTTAAATGGCTGCGTTTCATTTCCTAGTGCCAGCTCTATTGTGTGTTTCATCACCACCCGACTAATGGACGTTGTTGCTACTACGAAACGATGCAGTGGATAACCTGATTGAGATCTTTGCGATCATGTGCGTGTATTTTTGTACCTCATCAGATTATGTGGGCTTTTCAGAGTGAAATGGCTAGATAAAAGGAAAGGCCTTTTCAAGTTTTGATGGCTATTGCTAAATTGACCTCCATACAAATTTCACCAATTTATACTCTCCTATTGCATGAAAATGACACAGTCTGTTTTTCTGATTTTTGTCAATCTGTGAAGAAGGAGGAAGAGCCTCATTTAAAAAAAAATTTTTTTTTAATGTTATTTTTGAGAGAGAGAGAGAGAGAGAGAGAGTGAGCGAGCACGAGAGGCTGAGGGGTAGAGGGAGAGGGAGACGCAGAATCCAAAGCAGCCCCCAGGCTCTGAGCTGTCAGCACAGAGCCCAGTGCAGGCCCAAACTTAGGAACCATGAGAACATGACCTGAGCCAAAGTCAGATGCTCAATGGAAGGAGCCACTTAGGTGCCCCGAGCCTCATTTTTAATTTAATTTTCATTTCCCTAATTACCAGTGAGGTTGAGCATCTTTTCTAGTTAATAGCTTGTGGTAATTTGCTTGTTCATTTCCTTGCCCCCTTTCTAGTATTTTTGTCATATACATTGTAAACATTATCATCATCTTATAAATTTCCTCCCAGTGTGTCACTTATGTCTAAGCCTTATTGATGGTTTCCTTTAGTAGTCAAAATTTATCATATTTATGAAGTCAAATCAATCAACCTTTTCTTTTGCAGTTGCTAGGTTTTAAGTCTTGCACAGAAAAAATTTTCAGCACAACTTAAAAAGATTTTTACTGTATTTTTTCTAATATGTTTGTGATTTTGTTTGTTGTATTTCTCTGTTAAATTCACCTGGAAATTATTTTTCTTTAAAATATTGGTGAGGATTGAACTTAGTTGCTCTAATACTTATTAATTTGCCTCACTTTCCCAACTGATTTAAAAATAGCACTGTTTTCATACTCTGAAAATTCCATATATGCAAAGTGTATCTAGATGATCTGTTCATCCATTTATCATTTCTTATGCTGATAATACACTATTCTAATTACTCAAGCTTTAAATGTTTTTTTAATGTTTATTTTTGAGAGAGCGAGCGAGGGAGGGGCGGAGAGAGAGAGGGGGAGAGAGAGAGAAGAGAGAGAATCCCAGGCAGGCCCCGAAGTCAGTGCAGAGTCCAAGGTAGGTAGGTCTTGATCTCACGAACCATGAGATCATGACCAGAGCCAAAATTAAGAGTTGGATGCTTAACCACCCAGGCACCCCTCAAGTTTTAAATATGTTTTGATGTTGGGCACCTGGGTGGCTTAGTCGGTTGAGCAGCCAGCTTTGGCTCAGGTCATGATCTTGCGGTGTGAGCCGCACACCGGCCTCTGTGCTGTCAGAGCCTCCTTTGGATTCTGTGTCTCCATCTCTCTCTCTCTCTCTCTCTCTCTCTCTCTCTCTCTCTCTCTCCCCCTCCCCTGCTTGTGCGTGCTCTGAAAAATAAATAAATAAACATAAAAAAATATGTTTTGATGTCTTGTAAAGCAAGTTCATCTAAATAGTTTTAAAACTTAAAGCTGTTTTGTGCTTTTTGCCTTCCAGAGGAATTTCAGATTTAGCTTGTCAAATCCTATGAAGAATCTTGATGGCAATTCCTCAAACATTTTTTTAATAAAAACTTTCAGACATACAGAAAAATTGAACTAATTTTATAGTGAACACCCACATCCTCATCACCTAGACTTTACCGTCCCCATTTTACAGTACTTGCATTACCTGCTGGCATTTTGATTGTGATTGTGATTGTACTGGATTTAGAGATTAATCTACAGAGGACTGACATCTACATAGTTCTGAATCTTTGCCTCCAGGAATATACTATGACTCTCCACTTATTTAGGTCTTCTTTTTTGTTCTTGTTAGAGTTTTGGAGTTATTGCCATATAGATATTGCCCGTGTTTTTACAAAGGTTTATTCTGAGATCTTTTCCAGTTTTGGTTGTTAATGTGAATGGGCTCTCCACCACCCCCTCCCATTTCCTTCTCTAATGGATTATTTTTGGCGTAGGGGAAATGTAATGATTTGTGTGTATTGCAAATGTATCTCATCATTTTTTTAAGCTTATTTATGTTTTGAGAGGGATAGCATAAGCAGAGGAGGGGCAGAGAGAGAGAATCCCAAGCAGGCTCTGCACTATCAGCACAGAGCCCAATGTGGGGCTCGATCTCATGACCATGAGATCATGACCTGAGCCGAAATCAAGAGTTGGGCGCTTAACGGACTGAGCCACCTAGGAGCCCCTATCTCATCCTCTTACCCAGTCCTCTTATTAGTTATAACAGTTTTTCAGGAGATTTTCTTACTCATGTGCAAATAACACCAGTTTGTCTCATCTTATTGTCTAGGATCCCATTACAATGTTAAATAATGATAGTGGGAATTCTTATCTTGTTCCTGAGTTGAGTGTTTCACTACTAGGTGTAATGTTTGTTGTGGTTTCTGGTAGAAATCCTTTATCTCAGGACGTTTCCCTCTTTTTTTCCTTCATTTCCTAAATCTTTTAAAAAATGAGAGTTTAGACCTAAACAATAGTAGAGACCATTTGGACCTGTGAGACACATACAGAGCCCTCCACTCAACAACAGCAGAATGTGCATGTGCCTTCTTCTCAAGTGCACCTGGAACATTCTCTGGGATGGATCATATATTAGGACGTAAAACAAAGCCCTAACAAATTTTAAAAGATTGAAATTATACCAAGTGCCTTTTCCAACCACATTTCTTTGTGGTTGGAAATGAGATGAAATGAAATGAAACAAATCACTAGCAAAAAGAAAACTGGAAAATCCACAAATATGTGGAAACTAAACAACACACTCTTGAACAACCAACGGGTCAAAGAAATCACAAGGGGAACTGGAAAATATCTTGAAACAAATGAAAACACAAACATAACATACCAAAACTTATGGATGCAGCAAAAGCAGTACTAAGAGGGTCATTTATAGTGGTAAATGCCTACATTTAAAAAAAGGAAGATCTCAAATCAACAACTCACTCTGCACCTCCAGGAACTAGGAAAAGAACAAACTAATCCCAAAGTTAGCAGAAGGAAGAGAACAATAAAGATTAAAGCAAAAATAAAACAGAATAGAAAAACAATAGAAGCCAGTGAAACAGAGTTGGTTTTTTGAAAAGATCAACAAACTTTGGCACACCCTTAAAACAAATTGGCACGCCCTTAGCCAGACTAAGAAAAAAGAGAGGAGACCCAATGACAAAAATCAGAGATGAAAGAGAAGACAGTACAACTGATGCCACAAAAATTAAAAGGATCACAGGAGACTATTAGGAACAATTATATGCCAACACATTGGGTAACCTAGAAAGAATGGATACATTCCTGGAAACACACAACCTACCAAGACTAGATGATGAGGAACTATTAAAGATCTGGTCAGACTTCTAACTAGTAAGGAGACTTGAATCAGTAATCAAAAAGCTCTCCACAAAGAAAAGCCCAGGACCAGACAGCTTCACTGGAGATTTCTACCAAGCATTTAAAAAAATGACACCAAACCTTCTCAAACTCTTCCAAAAATTGAAAAGAAGGGAACACTTCCAAACTCATTTTATGAGGTAAGCATTACCCTGATACTGAAACAAAGATATAACAAAAAAGCTACTGACCATATTTCTGATTACTGTTGATACAAAAGTGCTTAACAAAATACTAGTAAATCAAATTCAATAGCGCATTAAAAGGATTATATACCATAACCAAGTGGGCTTATTCCTGGAACCCAAGGAATGTACTACATATGAAAATTAATGTAATATACCACATTAACAGACTGAGGGACCAAAACCATAGGATTATCTCAATTGATGCAGAAAGAGCACTTGATAAGATTAGACATCTTTCATGATAACACTCCAAAAACTAGGAATGGAAGGTAATTACCTTGACATAATAAAGGCCATATATGAAAAGTCCACAGCTAACATTATGCTTAATGGTAAAAAACTGAAAGCTTTTCCTTTAAGATCAGGAGCAAGTCAGGGATGCCCACTCACACCACTTCTATTTCAACATACTACCGGAAATCTTAGCAGAGCAATTAGTCAAGAAAAATAAAGGCATCCAACTTGGAAAGGAAGAAGTCAAATTATCTCTCTTCACAGATGATATGATCATATATGTAGAAAATCCTTAAGCTTCCACAAAAATAACTGTCATAACAAAAGAATTCAGCAAAGTTGCAGGACACAAAATCAACACACAAAAATCGGTTGTGTTTCTATATTCTAGAAGTGAAAAATCTAAATAGGAAAACAGACTCATTTACAGTCGCCTCAAAAGAACAAAATAACTAGAGAGCCCAAAGACTCATACACCAAACACTACAAAACAGTATCAAAAGAGACTAAAGAAGACCCAAGTAAAAAGAAGGACATCTTATGTTCATGGATTAAAAGACTTAATGTTGCTAAAATGTCCTTACTACTCAAACCAATCTACAGATTCAATGCAATTTTTATTAAAATCCTAATGGCATTTTTTTTTTGCAGAAATGGGAAAAATCCTGAAATTCATATGGAATTTCAAAGGACCCTGAATAGCCAAAACAGTCTTGAGAAAAGAAAGCAAAGCTGGAGGCCTAACAAATCCTAATTTCAAAATATATTACAAAGCTACAGTAAGAAAAATGGTATGGTACTGGCATAAAGATGGACATAGACCAATGGAACAGAATAATAGCCCAGAAATAAACTCTTGCATATGTAGTTAAATGATTTCCAACAGGTGTGCCAAGGCTACTGCACAATGGAGAAAGGATAGTCCCTTCAACAAATGGTACAGGAAAAACTGGATCTCCACGTGCAAAAGAATGAAGTTGGACCGTTACCTCACACCATATACAAAAATTAACTCAAAATAGATGAAAGATCTAAACATAAAAGCCGAAACTATAAAACTTCAAGAAGAAAATATAGGGGTGAGGGCTTCATGACATTGGTTTGATAATGATTTCTTGGATATGACATGGAAAGCACAAGAATAAAAGCGAAAATAGACAATGACTATAGACAAATAGACAAATTTGACTATCAGATTTGACTATATCAAACTTAAAAATTTCTGCACCTCAAAGGAAACAATCTAATAGACTGAAAAGGTGACCTATGGAATAGGAGGAAATACTTGCAAACTGTGTTTATCTGATAAGGATTAGTGTCTAGAATATATAAAGAAATCCTATAACACTACAAATAACCTGATTGAAAAATGAACCAAGCACTTGAATAGACTTTTCTCCAAAGAAACTGTACAAATGACCAACAAGTATATGCAAAGATGTTCAGCATCACTAATCATTAGGGAAATTCAAATCAAACCAAATGAGGTATTACCTCATACACGTTAGGGTGGTCACCATTAAAACAAACAAACAAAGAAACAAACAGAAAATAACAAGTGTTGGTGAGGATGTGGAGAAATTCATTGTTGGTGGGAATGTAAAATGGTGTAGCTGCTATGGAAAATATTATGAAGCTTCTTAGAAAATCAGAAATAGAATTACCATATGTCCAGCAAGCCTACTTCGGGGTATATATCCAAAAGTATCAAAAGCCGGGGTTCAGAGAGATATTTGTACACCCTTGTTCACAACAGCATTATTCACAATAGGCCAAACATGGAAGCATCCTAAATATTCTTCAAAAGATGAATGGATAAAATGTGGCATATATGTACAATGGAATGCTATTCATCCTTAAAAAGGAAGGAAATCCTGTCACATGGTATAACACGAATTAACTTTGAGGACATTATCCCAAGTGAAAGAAGCCAGTCACACAAAGACAAATACTGCATGCTTCTACTTTTATGAGGTATCTAAATTTGCTGGACTCACAGAAGCAGAAAGTAGAATGATGGTTTCCAGGGGTTAGGGAGGGGGGAAAAGGGATCCATTGTTGTTCAGTGGGTATACAGTTTCAGTTTTGCAAGATGAAGAGAGTTCTGGAGATAGGATACACGAGAATGTGCATATAGTTTACTGTGCTGGACACTTCAAAGTAGTTGAGATGGTAAATTTTATAGTGTGTGGTTTTTACCACAATAAAAAATTGAGAGAGCCTGGGTGGCTCAGTCAGTTGAGCGTCTGACTCTTGATTTTGGCTCAGGTCAGGATCCCAGGGTTGTGGGATTGAACCCATATCGGGCTCCGTGCTGAGTGTGGAGCCTGCTTAGGATTCATTCATTTATTCATTCATTCTCTCTCTCTCAAAAAAAAATTGAGAGTATAATCTTATTAAATGCTGTTTTGGTTCTTCTCCTTTAATTAATTAATGAAATTAATTTTTTGAAGAAATTTTCTAATATTTAAGACACTTTGAAATCTTGGCATAAACCACAGCTTCATTTATGACAGATTATGAGCCAATTTCCTATTAATATATGGAGGACTCTCTATAATGCTAAGCAAAATAAGTCTGTCTGAGAAAGACAAATATCCTGTGATTTCACTCATATGTGGAATTTAAGAAATGGAAAAAAAAAAATAACAGACAAACCAAAAAATGGACTCTTCCCTAGAGAGAACAAACTGATGGTTACCAGAGGGCAGGTGGATGGCGGGATGGGGGAAACTATTGAAGGGGATTAAGAGTACACTTGTCGGTCATGATGAGCACTGAGTACTATATGGGATTGTTGAATCACTATGTTGTACCCCTGAAACTAATACAGCACACTATATGTTAACTATCCTGGAATAAAAAAATATATATGGAGGACTCTCAAAATCCCCTAGAACAATGGACAAAAAGAATTTGTTACAAAATGTCAATGATATGTGAGAAGGTTTTCAGCCATGCCTGTAAAGAAATGCAAGTTAAAACAATCGTGACCAGTTTTTTGTGTGTCAAATTAGCAAAGACTAGAAATAGTAACTATATGCAGTGATAGTGAGGGCACTCTAGTTCTCTGGTGGCGAGAGTGAAAATCATATCTATTTGGAGGACAACTTTGTATTTTACTAACAATATTTTACTAGTAAGAAATTCTTATAAGAAAGTCAGAATTTTAGAAATTCTCAAAAGCACAAAAATACATGCAGGGACAGTTTTTGAGCCATTGCCTCTAATAGCTTAAAAACTAGAGAAATGTGCAGATGTCTGCTAACAGCTGGATTGGTTAAGTAAATTATGATGCACCCATAATTAGAACATCATTTCAAAGAGCGAGCTGAGGGGTGCGTGGGTGGCTCAGTTAAGCATCTGACTCTTGGTTTTGGCTCGGGTCATGATCTCACTGTTTGTGGGTTCGAGCCCCACGTCGGGCTCTGTGCTGACAGTGCGGCGCCTGCTTGGGATTCTGTCTCTCTCCCTCTCTGTCTCTCTGCCCTTCCCCCACTCTTGCTGTCTCGGTCCCTCTCAAAATAAATACACGTAAAAAAAATAAAAGCATGATATAAACTGTGGACTCTGCCACTCTTCCCATTGTCACGGAAGACACCGAGGAGCAGAATGGGGTGTAAAATACAACTCCATATTTTGTTGTTTAAAAAGTGGTTATAATAATCTATGCCTAGAAAACATATTTGAAAAATGGACACCAGGTTGTTAACACCAGCTGTCTTTGGGGTGAATAGGGACGAATTTTACTTCAGTTCATTGTTTCTGAGAGAGAGAAGTTTCTACATAAAGAGCATAATTTGAAAGAGGAAGTAAAAAGGGTAAATCTCAATGTAAATCTCTATTGCTAACAATTTTTTTAAAAAAAGAGAAGGCTACCTGCAAGTTTTTGTCTTGGATAAAGTTGAGATGTACACAACGTCTGTTATACCACAGGACCGCCTTTGCAGTCTGTTCCATGGCGGTTTTTAAGAGAATGCGAAGTTGGAAGAGTGGGTATCACTGTTACAGTCGTAGGAGGCAGCCCAGTCCTTGGTGTGTCAGATGACCTCCGGGGCCCATGCACCGAGGACCCCAACGTCTACACAGTTTCCCGACAGACACCCAAAAAAGGGGAGGGGCTTGGGGAGCCCTGCCCCGTCAGGCAGTCTCAATAAAGCATACTGTGCCCCCCGAAATAGGAAGATGATCACTGTAAAATATTCGACTATACCCATATCTGTCGAACCAGCCTCATTATAGAAGTCCGGTTCTTCCCCTGTGTGGTCCTCTGTTTGATCTTTCAAAACCACGAGCAGTATGCCACGATCTCTCCGTGAAGTTCTGTTTCTGTAACTCTGCCAGCTGCTCCCATGGTTCCCGTTCTTACTGATAAGTCGTGGGCTGTGTGTTTAGGAGGGCAGCCAGACTTGGAAGGAGTCTGCTGAGAGTCGCCTTTCGAAACGTTGAGTCCTCCTGTTGAGCTCATTGTGCTTCTAGTTCCTTCCTCAGAATTAAAACAACAAAAAAAGTTCTTATCTATAATGTAAAGTTAAACACTTTAAGAATTTGATCTATAAACATTTTTTTCAAGCCCCACATGGATATTTTGTAGTATTGAAATGTAGCGATTAATAGCTGCAACTTTGCTAATTTAGTGAATTGAGCGGCTCTGAATTCCCAAAGACAGACTTTTCAAAAAGTTATATGCTAGGGGTGCCTGGGTGGCTCAGTGGGTTAAGCATCCGACTCTCGATTTCAGTTCGGGTCATGATCTCACAGTACGTGAGTTCAAGCCCTGCATCGGGCTACATGCTGACAGCACAGAGCCTGCTTGGGATCCTCTCTTTCCCTCTCTCTCTGCCCCTCCTCCGCTCATGTTTCCTCCTCACCCGTCTCTCTACCTCTTCCTCTCCCTGCCCCTCCCCTGCTCACTTGTTCTTCTCTCTCTCTCTCTCTCTCTCTCTCTCTCTCAAAATAAATAAACATTAAACAAATTTTTTTTTAAGTTAGATGCTTTTCTTATTAAAAAAAAATTACAAGATGAATTTTCAAGACAGAGTATAGAAAAGATTCTACAAAGAATGATGAGCATGCAGTTGTCACCTGGACCTTGTCTGTGGCTCTTTGGCAGCTTAAAACCTTGCATTTATATCCACCAGTGTCACTCAGGGCTTGAGTTAGGAGTTCCACGTGGTAATTAGAGCCTCGTTTGTCAGAGCTGGTCCATGAAAGTCTTGTGGATGAATGTTTTTTTAGATAATTGGGGCTTTACCCTTTAAGTACCTCTTTTATTGGATGCCCTGTTAAAAATGCATGACAAGTAAGCAAACTCAACTTACCTAAAAGGTAAGGTAATGTTGCTAAAAACAGCCCCACGGTAAGCATCCACTTGGTGAGCATATGGGTGTTCACTGTAAAATTCCTTCAGCTTGGTTGCATGTTTAAAATTTTTCCTAATAAATATCGAGGGGGAAACAGCATTTTTGAAAGTCCTGCGCACCCCTTATTCCAACAATGTTGTGGTTACTCAATGTGTGTGTGTGGAATGGTTAAGGCTGCCGGCTCTGGAGCCAGACTGCCAGGTTCCTGGGCCGTCTCTGCTGCTTCCCAGCTGTGTGCCCTTCAGGCGGTTACTGTCTTCTCTGAGCCTTGCCTTTCTTGTCTGTAAAATGGGAATGATAGTAGTTCCTGCTCCAGGGTTTGTTGTGGGAATGGACTGAGAAGATGTGTATATACATGCCTCCCGCAGTACCGAACACTCTACACTTTGGCAAGTATGGCCACTCTACCCCCACTACCGTTACGTTGCAGGTACCTTCAGCGTTGACCCCTGGCCCACTCAGAATCGTTACTGCTCTCCTTGGTCATTGACTTGAATGACAATTTGGGGCTACTTTGAGACTTAATTTTCAATGCCATGGGTATTTGTCCCCCAGTCAAATCCATCTTTATGTTGGCCACCTCCCAGCCTAAATTGCCAGGAACGTAATTTAACTCTTCCTCAGTGAAGCCCAGCCCCATCCCAAACCTCAGTGATGGCAGTGTCTCGGGTGCCTGCGCCCTGTAGACAGAGCTGTGTGCTTTCCTGCCCCTGAATTCTGCTGGCTGCCACCTTCAGGTGAGCACATGGTCTCTTCGTTTGCCCCCGGGGCTGCTGTTCGCTGGTGGCTGTGCATTCTCTTCCTTCTCTCCCTCCTCTCCAGCCTTAGGTTCACGACCTCTGCTGTTCATCTTTACCCAGGACAGAAAAGAGGACCAAGGTAAATCAGGAAGTGTCACAGATAAATGATGTCACCTGTATAGGGACCTCATAAGTGGGAATGATGCCCTTCTTCTACAGAACTGAGTGCTAGAGCTTTCTATCCTCCACCTCTCTTGGGTTTGATGTCCTTCTCGTGGTTTTCAGCATATTCACGTTTTTTTGCAATCATCACAACTATCTCAGAACGTTTCATGTTCTTAGAACATTTCATCACCCCAAAAGAAACCTCGTACGCGTTAGCAGTCACTCCTCGTTCTCCCCTCAGCCCTTGGCAACCACCACTCTACATTCTGTCACTTTGGATTTACCTCTTCAGGGCACTTCCTACAAATGCGGTCATATAATGTGGCATTTTGGAGCTGCCTACTTGCAGTTACCATGTTTCTGTCTGTGTTGGGGCATTTTAACAGTGCTTCGTTCCTTTTTACAGCATAATAATAAGCCAGTTACATAGACGTACCAAATGTTGTTTATTCATCCATCTGTTGGTGCACATTGAGATTGTTTCCACCTTTTGGCTATTGCGATGGTGATGCCATGAGTGTTTGTGTGCGAGTGTTTGTGTGAACATATTCTTACTTCTGTGTATATACCTAGCACTGGAATTACTGGGTTTTCTGGTAACTCGGTATTTAACGTGAAGTCGAAGAACTGCCAACTAATCTACAAAGTGGCTGTGGCGTCTTATGTCCTGCCAGCAATGTACGAAGGCTCTGACTTCCCCCCCATCTCCACCTGTACGTGTTATTTGTCACTGTGATTGTAGCTATCCCAGTGGGGATGTGGTATCTCCTTGTGGTTTTGGTTTTTCACTTCCCTGAAGACTAATGATGTTGAGCACTTTTTAATGCTTATTGGCCATTTGTAGATCTTCTTTGGAGGAAGGTCTGTTCAAATCCTTTGCCAATTTTTAGTTGGGTTGTCTTTTTATTGTTGAGTTGTAAGAGTTCTTCGTATATGCTGGATACAAGCCCCTTATCAGATGGAGGACTTGCAAATAAATTCTCCCCTTCTGTGAGTTGTCTTTGTCACTATCTTGCTGGCAGCCTTTGAAGCACAACCGGTTTGAGTTTTGACGGAGTCCAGTTCACCTGGTTTTTCTTATGTAACTTGCACTTTCAGATATTCTATTTGATGTCCCCAGTGACTTCTCTGGAAATCTGATTTGCTCACTGTGTACAGAATTGCATTATGCTTAGTTTTCCTGATTTGGAATTGTAAAGCACTTGCTTTAAAATGTTTGCCAGTAATAGAGGATGTTAGAAATGTTGATACTTGTGGAGGTGATAAACCCATTTCTGTGCCTTTAGCCTCAGGATGATAGAAAAAATACATCCTATCTATGCCCAGAGGTCATTTCACTGTCAGTGACAGTGGGACACTGGAAGCCAGTTCAGTAGCAGGGAGGGTGATTAAGTTCATAGTGGGACCTTATTAGGCAACTATTGAATAATATCATTAGGAAGCTTAATGAAAATGTTTATGATGAAATCTTCAATTTAAAAAAAATGAAACACAGGGCACCTGGGTGGCTTAGTCAGTTGAGCGTCTGACTCTTGATTTTGGCTCAGGTCATGGTCTTGTGGTTTGTGGGTTTGACCCCTGCGTCGGGCTCTGTGCTGACAGCGTGGAGCCTGCTTGGGATTCTCTCTCACCATCTCTCTCTTCCCTTCCCCCACTGGTACTGTCTCTGTCTCTCAAAATAAATAAGTAAACTTAAAAAAAACAAAAACGAAACACAAGTATGTGCCTTGTATGACTAAAATATGTGTTAAGACATTTGGACTAGGTTGAAGGGTATACAAAATTACAGGTAGTTTTAGTTTCATCTATTTTATTTAATACTGATATTTTATCTTAAATATCAATTTTAAGGTATTTTACCTAACAATTAAAAATTCAGTTTAAAAAAAGTGTGCATGATATTTCAAATCAGTGGGAGAAATGGCGACAAGTAGTCAGGTCTGGTGTGCTTATTCTTATCCCACCCAACTTTTTTTTTAACAGGAATTATTTTTTATCGTCATGATCATCAGGGTTAGACTTACAGAAAAATAGTTTGCTGTGAGTATTTAAGAACTTGAGTAGAGATATTTTGTCTCTTTACATTTTCATATTAAATCCAAATACTGATGATAAGGTGATTTTGGAATTAGAATTACTATTTATTTTAGTCATTACCAGTATTGCAGTTTGCTATGTTAATAATAGGGGTCCCAGAAACACTTTTCTCATGGCATCTCATGAAAGAATTATAATGATTTTATATGTAAATAAACCAATCACTCCAACATTTGAAACAAATTTCATTGAAAAAAAATTCTTTTTATTCGGATTTTGTGTCTCCCTCTCTCTGCCCCTTCCCTGCTCATGTTCTGTTTCTCAAAAGTGAATAAATGTAAAAAAAAAAAAATTTAAAAAAAGAATTTTGGGGCACCTGGGTGGCTCAGTCGGTTGAGCGTCCGACTTCTGCTCAGGACGTGATCTCATAGTCTGTGAGTTTGAGCCCCACGTCAGGCTCTGTGCTGACAGCTCAGAGCCTGGAGCCTGCTTCTGATTCTGTGTCTCCCTCTCTCTCTGCCCCTCCCCGGCTTATGCTCTGTCTCTCTGTCTCTCTCTCTCTCTCTCTCTCTGTCAAAAATAAAAATAAACATTAAAAAAAAATAAAAAAAATAAGTTTATTTAGGGAGAGAGAGAGAGAGAGCGCGCGCGCAGGGGAGGGGCAGGGAGGGGGGGGAGAGAATCCCAAGCAGGCTCTGCACTGTCAGCCTGAAGCTCGATGTGGGGCTTAAACTCACGAACCGAGCCGCGAGATCATGACCTGAGCCGAAACCAAGAGTCGGACGCTTAACCGACTGAGCCACTCAGGCGCCCTTGAAACAAATTTCAAATGATCAAAGATGTTAAAGTGTTTTGTTTGTTTCTTTTAAGGAACAATAAAGGCACCAAAGGAAATATAAAGGGAAGTAAGCACGATGCTAGGTCACGTGTATTATGCACACCCAAGGTGATGCCACAGTCTGAACTCCTGCACCGCAAAGTGGGTCTGTGGCTCCCCTGGCCCTCCGAGCTTCGGCTTCGGTCTGGGGTACAGCCAGTAACTAGGAGGTGCTCCCCCTTCCGTGGCCTGGACCGGGTGTGATAGGGCAGCCGACAGGGAAAGGCCGCAAAGGGAGGCCCGGCTCCTGTGGCAGCCAGCAGCCCCGCACCCACTTCGCACACTGAGGCTGACTTGGCCTCTGGGCCCGGCTTGGGGGAGGCAGAGGCGGTGTCTTGTTGTCATATGTGGGAAGGCTATGAAAAGAAAAACCCTTGTTGGCCCAAACATTTAAACAAGAATTACACTAGGATGTTTTGTTCTCACTCTGACATGGTCAGAATTAATTTGGGCGTCCAAAACAGGATTATTTTGTTGTTGTTGTTTGGCTTTTGAATCTGAGTAACTTAATACAAGAACACAGAGGGAAATACAAAACAAAATGCGTGGCTTAAGTCTGTCAGGGCATGGAACATCCCCTGGAACACCCCCAGGGCACTCTTTGGGGCACGATTTTGTTAGTGTTTGGGGGCTTCACATTCAAGCTGCTGGTGACCTTCTTTGGGAAAAGGCCCCAGTGATCGGAGGCAAGCAGTTGAGTGTGTGTGGGCATCTGAGAAGTGCGTGGCCAGAGCCCGAGAGGTCGTAATCACCGTTTTCTCTTCCTCCTTAGGTTTAATAGGAAAAACTTGCCTTCTGCAAACAACTGAAAAAACTGCCCTCAGAAACCGTTTCTTTGGCCCTCATGGAGCAGCCGGAACTTCCACAGTGAGGCCCTGGACAGGACAAGCTCTCTCTCCTGCCACCCGCCCCCCCCCCGACCCCGATCAGCCAGAGCGGTGGTCGCCATGGCCAGCAAGAGGAAATCCACCACTCCGTGTATGATCCCGGTGAAGGCGGTGGTGCTGCAGGAGACCGGTGTGGAGGCCCAGCCGGCTGAGGCCTTGCCTGAGGGGCCCCAGCAAGAGCCGCCCCCTGAAGTGCCCGCCGGGGGCAGTGGGGAGGTGACCCAGACCCCCAGCAGTACCGATGGCACCACACTGGCCAATGGGCACCGGAGCACTTTAGACGGCTATTCCTATTCCTGCAGATACTGTGACTTCAGATCCCAGGACATAACCCAATTTGTGGGGCACATGAACTCAGAGCACACAGACTTTAACAAGGACCCAACTTTTGTATGCACTGAATGCAGTTTTCTGGCAAAAACTCCCGAGGGGCTTTCTCTGCACAACGCCAAGTGTCACTCGGGGGAAGCCAGCTTTGTGTGGAATGTGGCCAAGCCAGACAATCATGTAGTTGTGGAGCAGAGTGTCCCCGAGAGCACCTGCACTCCCGACGTCTCGAGTGAGCCCAACACCGAAGGGACCGACGGACAGGCCGAAATCATTATTACCAAAACCCCAATCATGAAGATAATGAAAGGCAAAGCTGAAGCCAAAAAAATTCATACGCTCAAGGAGAACATCCCCAGTCAGCCTGTCGGTGACGCGGCCTTACCAAACCCGTCGGCAGGGGAGACCGAGGCGAAGGAGGGGGACCACTCCTTTGTCGACGGGGCGGTCCCGGTCGGTCAGCCAGCCGCCGGCTCGGCGAAAGCGCCACACGTGGCCAACGGGCCCCCGATGGGAGCGGTGCCAGTCCTGCCGGCCGGCCTCGCCCAGTTCCTCCCCCTGCAGCAGCCACCCCCCGGGCGCGCCCAGCACCACCACCAGCCGCCGCCCACATCCAAGTCCCTCCCCAAGGTGATGATCCCCCTGAGCAGCATCCCCACCTACAACGCGGCCATGGACTCCAACAGCTTTCTGAAGAACTCGTTCCACAAGTTCCCCTACCCGACCAAAGCTGAGCTCTGCTATCTGACTGTGGTCACCAAGTATCCGGAGGAACAGCTCAAGATCTGGTTCACGGCCCAAAGGCTGAAGCAGGGCATCAGCTGGTCCCCTGAGGAGATCGAGGACGCCCGGAAGAAGATGTTCAATACGGTCATTCAGTCTGTGCCCCAGCCCACGATCACCGTCCTCAACACGCCCCTGGTCGCCAATGCCGGCGGCGTCCAACACCTCATCCAGGCCGCCCTCCCAGGCCACGTGGTGGGGCAGCCAGAGGGCACGGCAGGTGGCCTGCTGGTCACTCAGCCGCTGATGGCCAACGGGCTGCAGGCGCCTGGCTCGTCCCTGCCGCCGGCAGTCACGTCCGTCCCCAAGCCGCCCGCCGTGGCGCCCATCAACACGGTGTGCTCCAACACGACGTCAGCTGTGAAGGTGGTGAACGCGGCTCAGTCGCTGCTCACGGCGTGCCCCAGCATCACCTCCCAGGCCTTCCTCGACGCCAGCATCTACAAAAACAAGAAGTCTCATGAGCAGCTGTCGGCTCTGAAAGGAAGCTTCTGTCGGAACCAGTTCCCGGGCCAGAGCGAGGTGGAGCATCTGACCAAAGTGACGGGCCTCAGCACCAGAGAGGTGCGCAAGTGGTTCAGCGACCGCAGGTACCACTGCCGGAACCTGAAGGGCTCCAGGCCCGTGCTGCCCGGCGACCATGGCCCCGTCATCCTCGAGCCCGGGCCAGACACGCCCTTCGCCCCAGCGGCCAAGGCCCCGGAGGGGCCCTGCGTCCCACCGGCGGCCACCCTGGCCGCCCCTCCTTCAGCCAGACGGCAGGCCTGGCACCAGACCCCCGACTTCACGCCGACCAGGTACAAGGAGCGAGCCCCCGAGCAGCTCCGAGCCCTGGAGAGCAGTTTTGCACAAAACCCCCTTCCTCCCGATGAGGAGCTGGACCGCCTGCGGACTGAAACCAAGATGACTCGGAGGGAGATCGACAGCTGGTTCTCGGAGAGACGCAAGAAAGTGAGCGCCGAGGACACCAAGAGGGCCGATGAGGGCGCCGCTCCGGAGGAGGCGGCGGCGGCTGCGGAGGACGAGGTGGGAGAAGAGGAGCTGGCTGGCGACCTGAGGGTCCCTGGCGGAGACGGCTCCCCAGAAGGAGCCGGTGGCCACACGCTGGCCGAGCGCAAGGTCAGCCCCATCAAGATCAACCTCAAGAACCTGCGAGTCACCGAAGCCAACGGCAAGGGCGAGCTCCCGGGGCTGGGCGCCTGCGAGCCCGGGGACGGCGGGCCCGGCGAGCCGGCCGAGCAGCCCCCGGGCAAGGCGAGCTGCAAGAAGACGGCCCAGCAGCGGCACCTGCTGCGGCAGCTCTTCGTGCAGACGCGGTGGCCCAGCAACCAGGACTACGACTCCATCATGGCACAGACCGGCCTGCCGCGGCCCGAGGTGGTGCGCTGGTTCGGGGACAGCAGGTACGCCCTGAAGAACGGCCAGCTCAAGTGGTACGAGGACTACAAGCGGGGCAACTTCCCCCCGGGGCTGCTGGCGGTTGCCCCTGGCAGCCGGGAGCTGCTGCAGGACTACTACCTGAGGCACCAGACACTGTTCGAGCGGGACCTGCAGAGCCTGTGCGACAAGACCCAGATGAGCTCCCAGCAGGTCAAGCAGTGGTTCGCTGAGAAGATGGGCGAGGAGACCCGGGCCGTGGCGGACACGGGCGGTGAGGACCAGGGCGCCGGTGAGCCCGCGGCGGCTCACAGAGGGACTGGTGACGGGTACTCGGAGGTGTCGGAGAACAGTGAGTCGTGGGAGCCCGGAGCCCCCGAGGCCAGCTCGGAGCCCTCTGACGCGCCGAGTCCCCAGGCTGCACTGGAGCTGGGTAAGGAGGCCCCTGGGAGTGCGGGGCCGTCCTCCGTGGGGAGGGTAGGAGGTCCCCGATGGCCCGGGGGTGCCTGCCATCTCTGAGGCTGCCCCACAGCAGGAGCGATCGGCACAGGATGTGACTCTGACACAGGGTGGAGAGTTGTGTTTTTATTTTGTTTCGCGTTTCTCCAAACCTGTGCAGGGGGCAGGAACACAGTGAACCTACGAGGGTGCCAGCTTTTCTAGCCATTTCTTAGCAATCGGAGAACAGGTCAAAGCGCCATCTGAGTCCGGCAGACCCACCACCCCTGCGTAGGAGAGAGCAGTGGGGCTGTTGAGGAAATTCAACTCATCTTGGCAAGCAGAAGGAAAGAGGGGCTTTAATTGTCCTCAGATACGTGAAGCGCTTTTTTTTAAATGATGAAAGTCCTATAAATTTGTATTTCTTTCTGATTTGTTGTTCTTTCTGATTTGAAGTAATAGAAAGTCATCTTCCTTCTTGTGGAATCAAAAGCCTGCATTTTGTTCCTCCGCTTCTCTGGATCATATTTCTGGGATTATTAGAACTTGAAAGAAAACTTGAGATGATTTTATTGAAGGTAGTTTTGTAGCCACAGATAAGTCACATTGTCAGTATTGGATCCTGACCCGAGTTCCCAGCCCGTCCTTTCCCTCCCCACCTTTGAGTATGTGTCTCCGTAGAGGCCTCCCTCATCACAGGATGGCCAGGAGCGATGAAACTTAGCTCTTCACAGGAGGCTGTGGAAACTGAGGAAGTATCTGGATTCTCAGATTCTCCGATCTGGGGACATTTAGAAGTTGGTTCCAGGACCTGATATTTCCAGACTTGACCTTGTTTTCTTCTGGGCCCCCATGAGTCACTGAGATCCTCGTAGGGAGTGATGGGCCCCAGGGAACAGGAGTGGCTTCACAGGGCTGGTTGCCTCAGGCACCTTCTCCAGCCCTGGGCCTGCCCCTCGGGAATGCCCACCCTCGCTTGCTGGCAACTAGAATAAACTAATTTCATTTTTTGTTTTAAATTAAAATTTCCCTTAAGCGTATTCTTGGTTAGCTGGAAATAGGGTGGTGGTTACACAGCCCTGTGAATATATTTAAAGCTATTTAATTGTACGTTCAAAAATAGTTAAAATGGTAAGTTTTATGTTATGTATATTTTATCACAACTAAAAAAAAAAAAAAAAGGCCAGCCTGGAGTTGGGATGAATGGGTTTGAGTCACGGTCCCTTGGGCTGGAGAATGGAGGAGTGGCTGGCAGGAAGGCATTGCTCGTGGCATTAAGAGGTCCGTGGAGCCAGCGGTAGCACCCTGGCACGGTGAGGATCAGGCTGCTTTGGGGGCTATACGAGCAGCAGCTAATGGGGAGGTGACAGGCATGTGTTCTTTCCTCAGAAACGGACTGAATTTGAACTGATTACACTGAAGGACTGGCCAGTCTGGGATGCCGCCTGCCACGTGAAGGGGCTCCACCCGACTCTCCGCTGCCACATGCTGTTCCCACGCCCACCGCTGGGCACACACGAGAGCTTCTGGAGGCGTCGCTGCCAGCCCGGAGCCCACTGCCACCTTGGGCCCGCCACCACCAAGAGAGCCAGCCAGCGGGGATCGCAGAGTCCTCGTCAGTTCTTCCTCCCACAATGTAGGACCTTTCCTTTGCCTTCCAGTGGATAAAATAGTTCAGATTTCATATTCATAGACACAAATCAAGTTTTTAACATATATATCTGCCTATACACATTTAATAAAACGTCAGATTGTAAACACTTTCATTACATAGAAACTTTGGTTAGCAAGCAGTACATTGCCGTCTACGTCATCTCTGAACATGCCCCGTGTCTCTTCTCTAGAGATCCCTGGGGCCACGCGTCCCCTCGGCAGCGGGCCAGGGGCACCGCACACTCAGAGGCGTACCTGTGCGCTCCTCCACGAAGGCAGGGCTTTTGAAGAGGTCTCTGCTGTCACGCCGGGCTCGCGTCGCCCTGCGGGATGATAATCTGTGCAGAAGCGCCGGTCCCTGCGGTTTGTACGTGATGGCGCGTGCTCGTCCCGCCCGAAAGTCCTTACAGCCCTTCTCCTTTTTCATGGGCGTCGGAAGCATGGACCAGAACTTTTCAGTTCTCAAATCACCTTAGAGAAACGTTTGTTGTCAAGCCTGATGTACTGACCTATGTGCCCACATTTTTGTTTTTGTTTTTGTTTTTAATCTAGATGTGTTGAGAGTGAGAGGGAAATTGAGAAAAAGGGGGCTTAAAGTGGAAGCGCGCAGCCCCGGCAGGTGGCTTTGGCCGCTGTGGTTTTCAGAGCCCTTGACCCACACTCGCTTCAAGGCTGCCTTTGGGTGGGAAGGAAGACCTGCACTCAGCCAGTAGTCCGAGTGAGAGCTGACAGGATCTGGGACTCCGGAGTTCTCAGAGCTGGGGTGGGCTTGCACGCGGGGGTTCCTGGCGGGACGCCCAGAGTACTCGCGGCCCTCAAGCCAAGGGCCTGGCTGGGTGCTGGACATCACCGGACGGGTGCTTGTGAGGATTTTTCAAGTTCTGCATTTTTGTCCCCAAAACTTGGAAACAAAATCTTGGTCTACTTTAGCCTAATCCTCCCATCCGTTTTTTTTGTTTTGAGAAAATCACAGGAAAAGGTGCTTTTGCGACACTGGGGAACTTGCTTACAGAGCTGTACTACATGGTAAATCCTTCTTTCCCCAAGACGGGCTGCTCTGAGAGCAGCGGATGGAGGGTGGGGCAGGCGGAAGGCCCCTCATGTGTACTTCTCACCTTCTGGGGACCACCCGCTTCCCAAAGCACCGCGACCTCATGAGCACGCTCCTCCCGGGCCCAGGCTGGGTGAGTGGCAGGGCCTTTGGGCAAGAAACCCTGGTGGTGGGCTAGGCGTCGTCCTTCTCCCCAACCCCACGCGGGAACTGAACTGCGTGGGGCACTGTGCTGGCTTGGCTCCAAGGACTGAAGGTGGTGGTGGCGCCTTCTGCCTTCCAGGAGAGGAGCTGTCTTTGCCAACCCCAAGCCCTTGAGCCCCTGTTCTTCTAAAGTGTCTTCTCTTCTCCCGGGCCCTGTAGGGACCACCTCTTAGTTGTTAACAAGTGAGTACTTGGCAAGTTTTGCACCCCATGTTTGTGTCCTTTCCATCTGAGTGTGAAGCTCTTTAGCCCCAAAGGCCTGTTTCCAGAATTGCCAAGAGTGGTGAGTGATTCTTCCTTCAGAGAACAGACACCTGGGATTTTTCCTTTAGTGTTTATGTACATGCAGATTAATTTATATATACACACAGATACAGGACAGATACTCACTTTGATACTTTACTCAGAAGATGTACATCTGAGGTGTGCACCTGAGGAATCTAGTGGCGTGTGGGTGCCGGGGACAGTAGCCTGTGTTGAAGGCAGTGCTGGGATCCCAGGTGCGGCTGGGGTGGCCCAGCCGGAAACCATCAGTGTCTGAGACACCACCCTGCGGGCCTCGCTCCAAGTCCTGCACATACTGGCCAGAGGGTTGTGTCTTTAGAGAGGGTTTTCTTGGTTATTTAATTTGTGTTCGTATTTCATTTACAACCCAAACAGCAAAACAAAAAACGAATTACGTGGTAGACAAGTTGGTGCAGGACATAGGGACCCCGCCTCGGCACCAGCCTGTCTTTGAAAGGTGGGAAAGCTCCATCCGGTGCTGCCGCCTGGGCGTGTTTTCCTCACAGATGTTCGCTCTCCCGGCGCCCAGGGCCACCCCGCACATGGCAGGACCGCCCAGGTAAGGAGCCACGCAGACTGGATGGTTCCTCCCCCCACTGTGCTCTTGGACTGGATTGGGTAGTGGGGTTGGAGCCTCAGACAATGAAAGGTGAAGGCAAGAGAGACAGGTCAGCGAGCAGGTGGCCCAGGAGATGTTGCAGCAGGTGCACAGGGCTTTGGGCGCTTGAGGAATACAGCTGCCCCGGCACGCGGAAGCACGCTGGCCCAGAACCGGAACTGCACCCCGTGCGTTGGGCCCCTGTCCTGTTGTGAGACAGATCACTGCGGTTTTGCACACTGCCAGAGGGTGTCTGTGACGTCGCCTCCATTAAGAAGGCAGTCTGTGGGCTGTAGAGCTGAGAGAGGTGGGACGGGGTTTCCTAAAGTGACTGGTCGTTCCCCTCTTCTCCCGACGCACTTGGACTTGTCACGGTAGTAAAATCTTTGGTGTTTCTTGTTGCCTGTCTTGCACGTTTGGCTTATTAATATTTTTACACGGAGTTGTAGATCCAGTTTTAATAGGTGAAACTAGATCATCATTCTGATCAGAGAAATCTGAATTTATGATACATACACTTTGCATATTTAAAAAAAATTTTTTCATGTGTTTTTTTTTTTTTTTTGAGAGAGAGAAACAGAGCGCAAATTGGGACAGAGGCAGAGAGAGAGACAGACACAGAATCCGAAGCAGGCTCCAGGCTCTCAGCTGTCAGCACAGAGCCCGACACAGGGCTCAAACCCACGAACTGCCAGATCATGACCTGAGCCGAAGTTGGATGCTTAACCAACTGAGCCACCCAGGCGCCCCTACTTTCATATTTTGATTACTTATTTTAATTCTTGACTATTAAAGAGCTTTTTGATTTGAGAGGAGCGTTCCCATTTTCGGGAGTCGAGGGTTCCAGAGTGTTGGATGGCCTGTTGGGTGTTTGGGGTTTGGTAGCATCATGTGACTTAGAGCTCCTGGCTTGGCCAAGCTGTGTGGGTGACCAAAGCATCAGGACCTGAAGGCCTGCCTTCCGGAAGGACAGGTGCAGGAGCTGGGCAGGGTGCTGTATTGACGGTGCCGTCCGAGCTGGCCGTGGGAGGCTGACCCACTGGGAAGTTTCTGCAGGTTTTCCAGGCTGAGTTGTGGCTCTTATCCTGCACAGGTCCTGTGTCACCTCCCTCTCCCCTCTGGCTCTGGGACATCTGTGCCGGGCCGCCTTCCATGGAGGGTGGGCGTTAGCCTTTCTGGCTGGGTGCTCGCCTTGTCCGCACACCCTCCTCGGCAGCCTGCCTGTGCTGCCCGCTCTCGGCCCTGTTGCCTTGTGTCTGCCTGTTCTCTTCTTGTACCGAGATCCTTGGGTTGGAGCAGCTTTGTCAGTTTAAATGCCACAGCCCACGTGGATAAAGGCACTTTGTAGAAGAGAACCAGCCAAACCAAACCTGAAATTTGGGTTTTTTCTAATTTTCCCCCCTTTTCCTTGCTCAGAGTTTACTCAGGGCAGGTTATTGATTTGACCCACCTTTTGTATTAAGTTTACATTTTCCTTTATCTTATCAATGTGGAAGGCTCAGTTGTAAGCCGGAGAAGAAAAATCCTGTAGATGTGCTAGGGTCCACACAGCTACTTCCAGGCCAGAGCCAGCAGCTTCCTGGGGCAGGAGGCAAACAGGGCTGGGCTCTCGTCACTACTGCCTGGGGCCCAGTCTCCAGGTCTCCTGACTCCACTGCTTTGCTGAGGAGCACAGGCTCGCCCAGCCTTCTTCCTGCCCAGACCTTGGGGCGCATCTCCGCATGGCTTGGGGACCGTCTGGCACCTGAGAAAGCAGGGAGTGGGGAGCCGAGCTTTCTTTTGAATGGACCCCTCCCCAAGCCCGGCTTCGATCTGAGGTAACCATCGTGCTGTTTCTCTGGCCACTTAGAACAGCCAGGCTGTGCGACACCAGGACTGAGAAAACTAGGCAACGTCTCAGCAAAGTGATGGGTTTTGATTTGGGCCAAGTGCCTGGGTAGAGGTGACGATCACGAGTGCCACCCAGGCAAGCTCTAAGTCCCACACGGAATGGCGAGGCCTGTGTTGTGTACCTTGGCACCGGTCGTCCCAGGAAGGCAGTTCACTGAGCCACCCAGCATCTGTATGTGGGGGGTGTAAAGGAAAGGGCTCAGGGCATTTGGCCCGGGGGGTGATCCAGGGTCTGCTTTTCTGTTCTTCAGTCCTGAGCGCACTTGTGAAGACTGGCCACTAACCTGGCCTGTCCTTTGAATAGGGTCCTAGTCCTTCACCAGACTGGAGATCGGACAGCCCGGATCCAGCAGGAAGCAACCATTCTACCTGCCAAAGTCCGGAGCAGGGGCAGAAACCTGATGCCCGGCACGGCCTAGGCAGGCGCTGGTCACCCCATGGACAAGGGTGGGAGCAAGCACCTGCTGCCTTGACTTTTAAAAACGCTCTCCTTGGTTTGCAGGACCGCCAGGATCCGCAAAGAGCATATGGCTACTGCTCTGCTGTCACCAGCCCCAAGGCTTTAGCAGCCCTCAGCGCCTGGCCCTTGTGGCTGCTCAGGCTGGAGCCAGAAGGAGGGGTCTGCACAGCGAGCAGGGCGCTTCTGGCGGGGGCAGGGGTGGCTGCCTTCTCTTCTGCTGTCCGCTGGAGGCAGGTGGCAAGCCAGGGTACCGGAGAGGGGTCTGAGCGTCCACCTGCCGTTAGTGCCTCTTCTTCTGGAGCCTGGCCCTCCTCTGTGTGCACGTGCGTATCCCTGAGCACTTGAATGTTGATGAATAGCTTTTCCTGGCTAATGCTTTTATAACTGTTGTTCCTTTCCACTATAAGTGGGTGACTTAGGAGTATTTGGAAGAAACATTCGGCTGGAGCCGAAGGTAAATTGTCCAGGGTAAAGACTGTTTGGAGTCCCTGAATATAGAAAGCTACAAGTGCGTGGTCTTTCCCAGGAGTCAAACCCCAGAGTAGATACACTGGTGGAGGGTAACAATCTACTCACGTGGTAGCTGTTCTGTCATTTGTGTTTTAAGAGAGAGATTGTCACTCATCCTTGGTTCCTGCCCCCACACAGTGACCTCATTCTTGCAGTTTGCTTGAAATGCTGGTGGGGCAGGAGTCCCAGGCTGAGTGGAGCTGGCTGGAGGGGGAGCCGGGCCGCCCTCAGTACGGACCCAGCGTGGTCCTCGGGCCAGGGGAGAAGGGGTGGCCCGTGCAGAGGCGTTCCCGCGCTGCCGCGCCATTTAGCCATGTCGGGAAAACCCGATTGTGCCATAATCGTTATTACGAAGCAAACGCCAGCCAACCTTCCCCTCTCCCCTGCCGGCCATTGTCCATTGAAAGTTAACTGAGCACAGTCTTTGTGGAAGTCAGGGAGGTTGCCAGAGCTGCGGGGTCCTGCCTGAGAGTGCTGACTCCTGGTTTTCTACCATCCATTTATTTACCTTCTGGTCTTCGGAGTGACCGGAGGCCCTGGGAATGGCTGGGGTGCAGTCAGCTTTAGTGCGCCTCCCAGAGAGATGGCTGAAAGACGTGGTCACCTTGGTGCTAAGAGACAACTGCCCTGTTTGCCCAGAGGCAATCTGCAACTTCACCAAACTATACAAGAGGGTCCCCTGGCTGCGGTGGCCAGGAATGAGACCAAACCAAGGGGGCACACTCTTGTCGGTCAGGCCAGGGTGGAATGGGAGTTCTTTATCCAGAGTACGTGTTCTTAACAGAAAGCCGTAACTCGCCTTCGGACAGTGGCTATGCTGAGGTGGGGGTGGGCTGTCCTCTCTGGGCTGCCTCCAGGCCTCACGAGGTCCCCTGTGGGGATGCTGCTATTTCTAAGATGCAAATTGCACATTTCCTAGATTTTGTATCTGTGGATTTGGAGAAGGGAGGGAGCAGGGACAAACTGCGTATACAATTTGATATGGGCCGAAATGGTACTTCAGATCTTTTGATTGTTCCTAAATAAAAACGTAAATATGTTTCACATCTGCTGACTTTATTTTGTGGGGGAGCCAGAAAAACTAGAAACGTTTCACATCTGATTTATTCAGTGGGCAAGCCAGATCTTAAGCTTGGATGGATGAGCAAGGCCGTTCCCCTCAGCCCGCTTCAGGAAAGTTCCTCTCTCCGTCTCCCACGCTGCTGTGTCCACAGGCCTGGCTTCTGTGTGACAGAACTGTGAGGTTTCTAGAATTACGCTAAACAGACAAAAGGCAGGAAGGAGTCAGACTCACAGTCATCGGGTGTCTTGTGAGAAGGTGCTGGGAAGTCCTTTTCTTGTCCCTTCCCCCATCCCCTCCCACCCAGTGAGGAGAATGTGCTCAGAAGCAGAGCACTTTCCTCTTTGCTAAGGGGGTGCCGGTGAATCGGTTAAGGATGCGGAGGCCTTAAAAGAATAGGATTTAAAAAGCTTAATTTCTGGGGCGCCTGGCTGGCTAGGTTGGTGGAGCATGCGACTCTTAATCTCAGGGTTTTGAGGTCAAGACCCACGTTGGGTGGTAAAATCTTTTCTAAAAGCCCAGTTTCTAAGATTCAGAGCAAGTGAATCTTGTTGGGGTGACCCCGAGGGCCTGTGACAGGAAAAAGGGAGCCCAGACAGAAAATCACCTGGGGCAGACACACACCAAGGCCGGCCAGTGATTCTGGTCCCAGGTGGACACCAGGGCCTGTTCCCGACTTGGTCCTTCTGGAGGCCAGCTGAAGTCTTGGGAAAACAGCTTTGTGTTGAGTAAAGCAAGAGCAGCCCGGCGTGACAGCCTGAATGCCACGCAGCTGAAGCCCGGGGTGAGTGCAGACTCGGGCAGGGGCTTTCTGGGACACAACTGCGGGCAGAGTGGGCAGTGGCAGCCCGCTGTGGGTGGCTTAGCTTCCCGGGGGCACTTGCAGTGGCCTCCGGGCAGGAAACAGAACCCCTGCCTGACTCCTGGGCAGGAGTCCCCTGGGGATCATCAGAGGAAGACCCAATGAGGAGTCTCCAGCGGAGACAGGGCTTGATCTCTTTGAGATGTGAGGAGGCAGGAACTTACTCTGTTCTGTGAGCTACTTTGGTGGGATAACCAGAGAGTGCTTATGATGGTTTTTCCCTTCTAAAGAACAGAAATGGTGAGAGAGGACAGGCTCAAACTTAAAGACAAGTGAGTTTTTAAGGAGCCCCAGCCTCCAGATGATGTTCAGGATGTGTCTAGTCTGGGGGGGGGGGGGGGGGGGGGCGTCTTGTGGCCACGTGCTTGTGGCCACAGATCCTTGTTAATGGCACTGTCCTCAACTGGAGTCAGAAACTGCTCCTGCCTTCCCCCTTTATAGAGGGGTTCTTGCCCTGACTGCTCTTTTTGCAGGGGCTTCGGAAAGCTGCTGACCTTGCAAGTAGTGCTGTGTGCACGTGTGCACGGGGTGAGAGAAGTGCAGGCCTGCAACTCTGAGCAGTTACTTGTCCCTGGTGTGCCAGCCAGCCAGCCAGGAGTGGTTCCTATTGGAGACAGCAGGAGAGGAGACTCCCCCTGCAGGGAGCCAGTCCGCTTCTCATCTTTGCCCCTGGTACCATGGACTTCCTCTTCCTGACCCTGCTTTTCTGGTTTCCTGTGCCCACACTTGAAGCATCTCAACCCTGACCTTCCATTCAGTTCACCCGGGAAAGCTTCTGAAAAATACCTATGCTAGGGCTGTAGGCACTGGTATTTTTTAGAAGCTTCCCAGATGATGCGTCACCCAGTGGGTAGAAACTCGTGCCAATCCAAGCTGTCCCACCACAGGGACGTGGCCCACATGGATGACGAGGCAAGCAACTTACGCACCATAGGGCAAGACCTTCAGTCTCAAGTGAGGGTTTCCCCTCACCCCCATCCCTTCCCCTTTGTAGGGCCTCATGGGTCGATTAATGAGCTCAGTCAGGTCTGTCTGGAGGAAACAGGAGGTGAAACTGATCTGTGTGCTTGCAAGACTGAGACTTGTCCTGTTTTCTACCAGGAAGAAAGATCAAGGCATTTGCAGTGAAAAGCAAAGTAGTGTATGTAGCCTGGGAGCCTGGAAGATAGGTGTGCCTCAGGTCCATGAAGCTGCCTTAGGGACGTCAGAGCGGTTCCTCTCCAAGTCATACTCCAGAAAGACACTTGTTCAGTAAATGGGGATTCATCCTGATTAAAATAAAAATGGTCAACACCAAAAAGCCAAGGATGTCCTGTGATGACAGGCAGCCCCTAACCGAGGGGTCAGCACAGAACTCTTCCTTCACACTGGACAAGCTCTCCTGGCCACAAGAACCTGGAGCAAGAAAACCCAGTTTCGAAGTTCAGGCCAAATTCCATCAACTCCCTTGTCGCTGGGAAAAGAACCATCCTTTTGAATAGGACAGAGAAGCTCTAGGGAGAAAGCCAAGGGGCCAGCAAGAACCTGAGCAGTGGGCGCTCTGATACTGGCTCTTATATCTAGTTCAGCGGATGAAAGGAAGTATTTTAAACTGATCCCAGTTCTCCAAGTGGGTGGTGCTCAGAGGGAACTAGAATGAACCAGGACTTGCCCTCAATCTGTCAAATTGGGAATTGTTAGGTCTTGGTCTGACTTACCATATAGGAAAGGGATGCTCCGAACCTGTAACTCTTTTTTTTGAAGAGGGCACAAGTGAGCAAGGGGGCAGAGAGAGAGACGCGGGGCTCACCCAGGGCTCATGTTTTACCTGAAGCAGGGCTCGAGCTCACCCCTTTAAGTGAGCCTCAAATTCATGAACTGTGAGATCATGACCTGAGCTGAAGTCATGGGCTTACTGGCCGAGCCACCCACATGCCCCTCAGAACCTATAACTCCTAATCAGCCTTGGACTTGACAATCTTGCTCTCCATGCTTTGTTTGGTGCGTGAATTATCACACCAGCGATACACTAATTACCATCTTAAGAACCAACTGATTACACTTACCTGCATCTTTTCAGGATCCCTGGGCTGGCTTTTTATGCTCGTCCCATCCATCCAGCAGGCAGGCAGCTCTGTGTGTGGCATCATGTTTGACCTACACCGGCGCAGACCACCATGAAAACAGCCACAGGAAGGTAAGGGCAGTGCCTTTTCAACCACATCTGGGCAGAGATTTGGTTGCAAGCTATCGAGGCAACCAGAGTGGCACCTGGCAACCTCCTTTTGAAAGGAGAGGCTTCTGTGAACTGGGAAAGGGCTCCGGCTGCATCCCGCTCACCAGGGTTGGCAAGCTGCAGGGATTCGGGCTGCTGTCCCCGGACATCCTGTCTGCAGGGGAGCTGGAAGAGCAGGTGTTCTCACCCCACTCTGTAGCCCAGAGGAGGGAAGAGATGCTTGACCTGGGAAGTTGCCAAAAACTTCCCACCTGCCTGTACCGCACAATAACCACCTGACAAGTTGTCTCCAGACAACCGGCTTCCCAGGGCCCGTGAAAGAGCACCCAAGTTAAAAGGACACGGGGCCGATTTATGTGGCAGTCAGATCTTAAGAGGCCAGCACAACTGGCAACTGAGGCTGAATGAGGGCAGTGGGCTTGCGCGTGCCGAGTGCCAGCTGTACCGAAGGGCACCCTTGTGCCCATGGGCCTGCACCCCTTCGTGGGGCTGCCTTCCCAACCTTCCCGTCTCCTTTCCGGGGTCTTCTCACCAGCTCAATGGAAGCAGCCAGCTGCATGGTGACCGCTCCCTCACCTGCCCACACAGCCGGCCGATCCTTAACCCTTTTCTGTCCCTAAGGGAACGCACACTGCGTTGTCTTTGCCTTTGAACAAAAACCACCTGACCAGAATAGGCTTTGCTGTTTTCCTCCCACCCCGGCCCATTCCCGACAGCCTTACCATCTGTAGCACAGCTGTCCCCACGTGTCGGGTGGTCGCCGGCCCCTCCCTGTGGCTCTGCTCCAAGGTTGCCCTCCAAAGGTGAGGAGCAAGGAGAGTCACTAACTTTGTTACAATACTACTGAGAAGAAAAATAATACTGCTATTCTTTTCAAAAGGAAAGCTTTTCTAATAAAATTTACGATTTTTGTTAATATTCTGATTATAAACCAAACGTTGGCAGCCATAGGTAGGTATGTTTGCTATGGACAGGATTCCGAGGTCATACTTGCAAAGACAACTTTAGAATTAGTTTAAATAAACCAATACATTTTCTCAGAAATTGTATAATTTCCTTCGGTTTACAATCCATGATCTGGGAAGTTTAATGTAATGTTAAATAATTTACTTTCTACCCTAAAAGTAAACTATAGAAAACTGAATCACTATTAGGATTGAATAACAAGGCTTTAACGGCTCAGTGGTTTTTCTTAAGAGTATATAAATATATAAATCTTGAAAAGGTAACACTGTTAGTTGAGCTGTAAAATCCATAAAAATAACAGTTCTGCCACAGTGCACAGACCAGTTCATTCGTTTTGCTTCCCCCACCCCCCAACCAAGCAGCTTTCCGGTTAGAAGTGGAAGACAGAAAATCATACATCCTATGTGAAATAATGAACATGGTAGGAAACGGTGTGCAAAAAATAACCTTTAAAATTCCATACTCCAACATCACAGATGCCCAGCAAGAGGACTTTCAACTGGTTTAATGAATATTCGGGCTGATCTCCACATCCTCCCACAGTGCTGTCCGCAGACTCAGAGCCCAGGTCTTATGCTGCAACGGGGAGAGTGGTCTTCGGTCTGGAACAGGACGGGGGTGGGGGGGAGGGGTCCCCTAGCCGACCTGCTGAAGGGTGCCTTGAAGAAGGGCCTGTCAGTTGTGTGCAGGAGCTTCCCGAAGGTACTGGGGAAAATCCCCGGCGTGGCCTGCGACCTGCTCCTCCGTTCTGGCCATGCCGGCACCCATCTCCGACAAAGGCCTCAAGTCTGGTGACCTTGCTGTTAGACCTTCCGTTGCTCGGTGGCCTCTGCGTCAAAGCGAGGCACGCCCTCCCAACGTGGCAGGAGCTGCTGTGCTCGGCCAGCACAGCCACACACTCGTCTACCCTAGTGAGCAGGTCCGGATTCCAGGCTCACATCCCGAGTGTCAACCTTGGGCTGCCTCCCGGCTTTGGGCAGCAGGCAGGTGGTGCAGCCCAAGGCACGGCAGGACATCCGGGTCCCCCTCATCCTCCCATGGTCCTGAGGGGCTGCTGTCCCCACTCCAGGCAGCGCCCTGGGCCTTGGCCTCCTCAGGCCCCTCACACAGTGGCCTGCAGGGCGACCCTCCATGGCCCACAGCAGCCTGGCTTGCCCAATGCTGCTATTTCTAACATGATCCCCTGTATCTTGGAGGCTGGGCTGTGTTCCCAGCCACGGGCAACATGCCCTTGTGCTGTGTCCTCTTCCTTGAGCAGGGGGGGACCCTCTCCAGGCAGGTCCTGTGCTCCTCTGCCCTGGCTCCAGGGCCAAACCGTGGGGGCATCTACCCCCACCCCTGCCCGGCTGGGGTTTTAAAGCTACAGGACAATGTAAACTTGGGTTTGTTTCCCTGGCCCCATGAGGCTGCTGCGGTTCCTTAGAGCCTCCTGTGCCACAGGCTGAGGCAGCCTCTCTCCAAGGGGCTGCAGCCATGGTCCTGGCCCCACAGATGGAAAGCTCCATCTCCAGAAGTCAGGACCAGAGGTGTGTGCTTAATTAATTTGAGACACAGTACAGTGTTTGCCTTCCCCCAGAGCTGGGGCACGGAGGCCCCGAACAGTAAAACAACTCATTAATGGCTTGGTTTTGTCTAGCAGTCACTGCTGGAATCCAGGCTCCAGGCTACGGGGCCAGGAAGGCTGCCACGACAGGCCACTTCTCAAGAACCCGGCTCACGGCACTCCACGAGGTGCATGGCACCCGCTGCTCTCAACGAGGCTGGCACACAACTAGAGGCGGTTGTCCCCGTTGACCCGAGTCCTTCGTGGGGCCCTGGACACAAGGAGAGAGTGTCCTTACCGGCGGTGGGGCCTCAGAGTGCAGTGGGACAGCCCCAAGCCAGACAACTGTAACTTCCACCCACCCAGGAGGCAAGAGAAGGACCCGGAGGGGCAGCAAGCACTTCTTCCCATCGCTCCCACCATCCCCCGCCTCCAAGCTGCACACTGGCCACCCATCCTCCAGCCCCTCACCTCCGTTCCCGACTGTCAAAATGGTCTGCCAGATGCTCTTGGGAGATACGAAAGTCCTCAAACGGCTGCTGGTAGCGGGCTTCAAAGGAACCTTCCCGGCCCCGGCCATGGAACAGCTGGCCCGAGGCATCGGAGCCCCGCTCCCGCAGAGACATACTACTGAAGGGACTGACGTCACCGTTCTCCTGCTTCAACAAGGGCGGTGCACGAGAGATCAGTGCCTCCCCAGGGCCTTGTGAGGCTGCTGCCTGGCTCCTCCCCAGCCCCCTTCCTCGTGCTCACCTTGGCAGGGAAAACTTCGATCTTGATGAGCAGGGAGGCCAGCTCCAGGTCCTCACTGTAGTTGTTCTTCAAAGGCACGGCTCTGTATCCTAGGAGGAGAAGGCCTGGCCCTCAGCCCAGGAGGGAGCCAAGCAGGGGCCTGCGCCCCCCGCCCCCCACCCCGTCCCCAAGCTAGATCCCGGGCATTGTCTCTAGGAAGGATCCTCACCTGCCTTCAAGCCCTTCACTGGGAAGGTGGCCTGAGCCAGGAAGTTCTGGTCACTGAACATGTCCTCCTCATACACCACAAAGCGCAGGAAGGCGAATTCCGGGTTACTGATCTGGAAGTGGAAGGGCTTGGCGGGCCAAACAGGGTTCAGTCCGTTGTCCACTGCAAAAGTCAGGGCAGAAGGCCTCAGGCCACCACCAAGAGAGGACAGGGTCACTGGCGTGGTTGAGTGGGGAAGGAAGACCTACCCACAAATTCTGTCTTCTGTTTGATGCTGTCATACTCTGCTCCGGCCACCTCAATCTCCACAAAAGGACACACGATGCCTCGGCCATTCTTCGGCAGGTGCCGGGCCCCCAGCACCTGTAAGGCAGGGTAGAGATGGGCTGGGGGACTGTCCTTTCCACTCCCTCCAAGTCCTCGCTATGCAGTGGAGGCAGTGCGCCCTCTGCTGGGCCCCAAAGACACGGCCCACTAAGTGGCTCATGGCATCAGGGCCCTGAGCAGTGGTACTGGAAGAAGCTTCAGCCAAACTTCTCATGGGAGTTTCTGTAATCTACTTCATCAAACGCATGTCTGTTTCAATATGAAAATCTTTTAAGTTACTTCCCCACAAGGTAAAAAAAAAAAAAAAAAAAAATCGAAGTCTCTTCTCAGGAAAGCAGCACCCACTCACCTTGTGCTATCCTCACCTCCTTCAACACTGCTCAGCCCCACCCGCCCCGCACCCCACAGCTTCTCACCAGGGGGCATTAAGTGCTCAGGGACTGTTCTAAAAGACAGCTGGGGATGGGGGTCACTTTCCCTCAAGCCCCATTCCAGTAAGTGCCGTCCCGCTGGCTCCTGCGGATAGCTCACCACGGGCCCTGGTTTCCTGTCCTGCCAGGCAGCGGCTACCCATGGCCTCACTGGACAGCCTGACTCTTCAGTGCCAAGAAGTGGCTACATTTAGCCCACCTGCCTCGGGCTTTCGCCACTCTGGGCCCAGCCCCACGGTGGAGACTTGCAGCTGCCTTCCTATCTCAGAGGACGGTCACACCTTCCTCACGCTCAGGAGCCAGTTCAGTGCCCCCCGCCAGTCACACAAACCGGCACCGCATCCCTGACTCCAGAAACGAGCCCCAGAAGAGCAACCCCTGCCCACCCTAAAGCCCACAGGCGAGCACCACCCACCTCAATGCAGATGGCATATGGCTCCAGGCCTCGGAGGCTGCTCTTGTCAAAGGGATCAAAGGCCTCATCCCGCATGGTGCTCGGCTGCAGCACGTAGCCACAGTGGCCACCGGCCATGAAGAGGGCCTGGTTCATCTGCATAGGCTTGTCTGAAAGAGCCGAGTTACAGTGGACTCTGGCCCGATGGCGCCCCTCCCCGCCCCACGGGGCACCTTCTCACCTGGGGTCTGGAAGTTGAGAGCCACGAGCTGACTGCCACAGATCCACATGGGCAAGGGGTCGTAATTGGAAGAGTCCAGCCGCTGGCCCTTGGGGTAGATGCGGGAGAGCTGCAGCCGGTTGTACTGGAGAAACTTCTTGCCTTTGGCCTTGTTCACGTATTTCTCAGCCTTGGTTTCCGGGAAGGACGACATGTCCCGGTAGCAGGCACGTTCTGTGCCAATCTCTGGATCAAACAGGGAGAATGCTTACAGAGCCCACCCACCCAGGCAGCTCCCCCACCCCCCATACAAAGGGACACAATGTACATCTTCCACCTGCCAGGGAGGGCGCCCAAACACACCCCCACCAGCCCTCGGCCCTTACTCTCTTCATCGAAGGGAACAGGCCGACAGTAGACAACCAGCTCGGAGAGCTCCAGGGCGATCTTCTTCCTCCGCTCCATCATCTTGCCCTCCGTGAGCTGGTGACACACACACATGGCCTGATGCCCCACCCGGAAGGATGCCCCTGCCAGCTTAGGCATACCCACAGTGCAGGTGCTCTCTGGGCCCTGCCCTGTCCCCCGAATCTCCCACACCCCTCTGGACAGTACACCCCAGAATCCTCCTTCCTTTTCTCTGCCCCCAAGGCCACACTTGCCCTCCTAAGACTCTTAGAGGCTGATATCCTCATCACCCACACCCCAGTGACAGCTCAGGGTCCTGGGGTTGGCTGCACTCTTTGGTGATGCTTTGTAACCATCGGGTACCCAGCCTCCCTTAAGCAAGGCAGCCTCCTGTGACTTCAGTGGGGACTCAGGTCTCTGGCTCGGTCTCAGGTCTCGGTGCTGAGGAGACTCCTCCCACCTTGCAGGCCTAATGGCTTCACACCCTCAGATGCCCCCCTGCCCGACACAGCCACCTACCCACCGCGGCCGCTCACAAGCGCGTCCCGTCCTGTCCTCATAGCTCCAGAGGCCCACTTTCTTCCATCAAGGGCTCCTACACGCACATTCTTACTTCCTCTTTCAGCCCAGACCCCAGAATCCATCCCAACTAGCCAGTCTGCCAATAAAATCCTCAGCACCTTCTGTTCTCTGTGCGGCTCACAGGCACCCATCCTCCAAAGCAGCCACAGACCTGCCTTGTCACCTTCCACCCACACCAACCACCCAGGGAATGGCCATCACACAGAATTCCCTTAACCCCTGTGAATACATCCTTCCCTCCGCTCCCCCAGGCTCAGCGGAAGTGGCCTCCCTCCTCTCTGCTGGCTCCTCCTACAGCCAAGCGTGAAAGCTGGCCCCAGCTCTAGCCCCGTGGAGACCTACCACCACGGTTCCTAGTAGTGACACTAGGGCCAGTTGCTGCTGCCGAAACGCCGGGCACTTTCAGGTTATCGTGCCCATTGGTACCTCTGCAGCCCTCACACATCAGATACCATCCACCCCTGGCCACCGCCAGCCTCTCGGCCCTGCCCTTCCGGGCTCCCCCTGCCACCAACACCCTCCAAAGTTAAACCCTCTCCCCACTCCACACCACCCATTCCTCCCAAGCCTCTGGGCACCCGCTCCTGCTTCCAGCACAAGACTGCTCTTGCTCGGCCCGTGTGTCCAACTGCTGACCACGCAGATCCACAGGGTGGCCCACGGCCGCTATCCATCTCTTTCCTGAACGAGCCACACGGCCTGCTGTGTGTGTGTGTGTGTGTGTGTGTGTGTGTGTGTGTGTGGTTTCCTCCAGGTCCCAGCCTAGAGGCAGGCCTAGTGCTGCAGGCCTCACCCCCAACAGGTTCACATGCTGCCCACCTGCACCCCCGCACCCCACAGATGCCCCTTACCCTGGCGTCTGCCGTCTGGGCCACTTCTCGGATCTTCTTCACCCAGTCCTGCAGCTCCTCTTGTGAGTCAGCAGCGACATCCAGGGACCAGTGCGCCACGGAAGCCATACTGATGGAGAAGACGAACAGCCGGTTGTTCTTGCCCTCGGGACGGATGGCTGGGAGAGCAAGAGAAACAGGGCTTGGAAAGACGTCCCCGTCCCCCACACTACAGCCCAGGCACTGGCTCGGAGCCCCTCACTACCTGCCCTCCACCCCACAGGGTGTGAGGGAGGTGATGCTGCGCTGCCAGGAGAGGCGACCAGGGCTCAAACCCCGGTCTCGTGCGGGTCACGTGCCCCACCCTGTCTCCAAGGTCCCGTCACACCGTGGCCCAACCAACAAGGACTGTGGAGGTCAGCTAGCCTTCCGCATCACCCAGTGCCTGGCTCAGGGTAAGCATGCAGGGGGTCAGAGCTGGAGGTGAAGAATCGAGACTGGGGTGTCAAGAGAGTATCCAAGCACGGGGAGAGCTCAGAGTGAGGACAGCCTTTGGGAGGCCAGCCACTGGCTTCTTCCCACAGAACACAAAGGGAGCCACAAAGGAGAGCCTGACCCTGAAGAACCGTGGGCTGGGGAAAGGGGTGGGGGCTCACCAATCTGACAAGCTGGCACATCCAAGACCCCCCGGAGCAAATCCCCCAAGGGGCTGTTCTCGTCCAAGTGCTGTGGAAAGCAAAGCCCATGGGTCATCAGCACATCTGCTTTATATAGATGCATGGGAGGAGATGTCTGTGTGCGTGCAACAAACACACCTTATGCACACACCCATGACAACACAAACACAGCAGGTGTATTGGAAACTGCGGACCCCACAGGGGTGTGACAGGACCGCAGGTGACTGGTGGCTGTGCATGCACAGGTACACCCGACACTGTGTGTGATGGGCATATGCACAAGAAGAGTCTGGGGACGGGGATTCTGTCGCACCAACATGGCTCTGCTCTCACCTCCCTCTCAGGCTCCAGGGCTGCGGGGCTGACCATCTCTTCCACGTAGTTTGACGGGAACCACAGCTGCTTCTTCCCACCATAGTCCCCCCGCCACCTGTGGAAGCCACAGGGTGCTGACCCCAGCAACCACTCCAAACTCCCACAAGGAGGATATCCCTTGTCAGAGTCCCTGCACCTACGCCAGGCTGCAGGAGCAGCGCTGGTGCGCAGGTATGTGGGACAGACACACCACGACAGCACAGTGGCAGGTGCACAGGGGGGCCCCCGCCTCCCAGCCCGCCACACATGCCAGAGGCTTTGGCTCTGGGGACCAGGCTCACCAGCCACCTTCTTGCTTCTCCACGTTCTGGATGATGGCGCTCTTAGTGAAAGTCAGCTCATCCTCTCTCTGGGCCTTGTAGTCAAAGAGTGCTTTGACTGCACACTGAAGAGGGGGAGACACTGGTTAGAGCAGGCAGTCTATCCTCGCCACTCTGCTGACGTGGGGCAGCCCCCCCAGATAGTCCTCGCCATCAGCCCTACAGGAGGCTCCAGGACACGTGTGACCCAGGGCCTCTGCCACGGAGGCTCCTCAGGGTCCAGGTGGAACATTGCAAGCCCCTCAGCCCGGGCCACAGGGAGATTCTTGAATCTCCCCCAGAAGCCAGGGCTCACAGGCTAGGAGTGTCTGTAGGTGCCCCGGGTGCCTCCCCCAGGACCTGAAAGCTTATGGGCATGACTGGGACCCCATCATTCCTCATCTGGAAAGTAGGAGAAAAAACCTTGTCCCAGGCTCCCTGGCTGCTGAGGGACAAAGCACAACTCCTTACTCCTTAGAGAAAAAAGCAGAGAGAGAAAGGTCCTTTCCGAGGGATCTGCACGAGATAAGGGAGTGAGCAGCAAAGAACAAAGTTTCTGGCCCTTGTGGCCGACCCCCGCCCTGCTGCCACCCAGGAAGTAAATGAGACTTACCCTGAGGAACAGTTTGGAGGGGTCAGTGTTGACCCCTAGGGACAGGGACTGGGAGGGGGTCAGCCCCAGGAGAGCTGTGGTCAGACACCAACCACACATCTCTCACAAGCTCTAAGGACTCGGAAAACCACAAACACCACTTCTCCACAACGACCACAGATGCACCCCTCCGCCCCCAGCAGAGAAATACAAGCCCAGAGCAGCCAGGAGCCTCTCTAGCTTCCTGTGCCCAGACACCCGAGGTCGTACCTTGAAAGTTGGCATAGGATTCGCCTCCACATAGAAGCCTGGGTTGCGGCCCTCATACAGGGCCCCGTAGTCTGGCTCCTGGAAACAGGACCGAATGATAGACGTTAACACCCAGAGAGAACAGGGGCTGCTGGCTTCCCTGTGCCCCTCAGTCGGTGAGGCAGGCCTCCTCCACATGGCCTTCCTCTCCAGGCCAAGTCTGCCCCCTCCCCTGGCACCTGGTTCACCGGCATCTTGGACCTTAGCAGCATGGCTTTGCCCTTCCCTCTCTCCCAAGTTCTTAACCCTTGAGGCCCACCCCATGATTCCGAAACCTCTCTGTTCCCCAAGGCCCAAGGTGCTGCCCGACATTCTTGCTTAGTGTCTCGCTCACTCCCCACTCGGCACCCCCACCCCACGCTGCCTATCCATCAGCCCAGCCCCGGGCCCCAGTGTGCACAGTCCTCTCTCTGGTCACCTGTGCTCACCAATGCCAAGTCTCAAGCAGACCTCTCGCCCTAGTCCCCATCAGTCCAAGTCCTGAGCCCTCTCTGTCCCCGTGCCGTCTGTGTAGCCTTCTACCTCACATGCCTCACCCTCATGCCTCTGCCTCCTGGAGCCAACTCCCCTGCCCTGGCGACAGTCCAGTTCACACCTCCTGAGTAAGCTTCTGGCCTTGGGCCTACCTTTCCCTGCATGAGCTCCTGGACCGCCTTCCCCACACCCCGGCTCGCGGGGGCTCTCTGCTCGAATGCCTTCACCTAATGCATGCCCATCCTCGCAGACACATTCTTGTGGCAGACATTCCCTCTGGGACACCGTCCCGGCACCCACACCATGGCCCCTAGCTGGGCAGAGTGACCCTCCCAGGAGCTCCTACAACATTCCTGGCTTCTGTGTCCCACATACCGACTGTCCTGCCACTGCCCAGCAGCTAGCCCAGGGTCACCCTGTCCACCACGCCCCCTCAAGCACTGGGCCCTCACAGCTGTGCCGATCTTCTCCAGCGCCTCCTCGTTGATGGGATAGCGCAGCTTCATCTTGCGGTACAGTGGGTGCTTCTCATAGTAGCTGATGAGGTCCACGAGGCTGTCGAACTCGGAGTTGCCCAGGACCACCGTCTGGCCCTCCTGCTGGACGCGGCAATGCTTGATCTTGCCCTCAGCCCTTAACACAACAGCCACACAGGGTCAGGGCAGCCCAGACTCAGGCATAACCCCACACCACCTACAGTACCCCGAGGCCACACCCCTCACCGGAAGGAGATGGCGTAGGAGTTGGGCTCATTCCGTTTCCTCACCAGGAAGGCCCCATCCCGGGGGACGCGCATCAGCATGTGCTCAGCCTGAGCTCTGGTCAGGCTGGCATGGTACCACCTGAGGACAGGCCCAAGTCAAGCCCTGGCCATCACCTCTCAGGTCCCCCACCCAGCCCTCGGCCCCTCCCTCACTCTTTGCTCTCGTGGGCATTGGTCTGCGGGACTGGCTCTGAGAGGCGCATCTCAAATTCGTTGCAGCGTAGGGGCACCTGCTGGTAGTGTGTGATGAGGTCATAGAGCGAGTCAAAGACCAGGTTGTCTGTCAAGAAGAACTTGGGGGCCCCAGCGTCCTGCCGAGAGTGGATCCGGCAGTGCTGGACTTTCCCATTCCGCCTGAGGGAAGACAGGGAAGCAGTGAGGAGCAGGCCGGGCCCAAGCGAGGTACCTAAGTTGTTCGGGTGTGGGTGGCCCTGCAGGAGGGCTTCAAAGAACCCTGAAAAGTATATGTGTGTGCATGCATGTGATGAGATCACGTTCCATGGGAGAGCCCGTGACAGAGACCAACTATGGACCGTGGTGGTCTCTGGGAGGTGCCGCGTCAGAGTATACACGCGCCAGGAGTGGGTTACCAGAAAGAGAGGGTATAGTCGCCCACGAAGGTCTCGCTCTCTCGCACGAGGAAGGAGCCATCAGGGGCCCCGGTCTCAATGCAGTACTCGGTAAGCAGGCGCTCAGCGATGTGCCGCCCATCCCGTCCTGCCCCGAGCTTCCCGTGGAACCATTTCTCACTGGAGTGCAGCTCTGTGCTGCCACTGGCCTGTGGGGGGAGGGCAACAGCAAAGACACTCAGTGACTCTGACCCCAGCCCAGCCCCCAGCCCTGGGCTGGCCCCTCACCTCCTTGGGCTCCTCCTCATCCTCGTTGCCCTGGTCACTGCTCGTCTCCTCAGAGTAGTAGATTTTGCTGCTGGTCAGGACGAAGTAGTGGGGATACCACTCCTAGAAGACAGAAGTGGGGCCCATGAACGGAGCCTTCCTCCCGTGGTGCCCCTCCCCATGCTTGGCCTGGCCTGGCCCTCACGTGGTTCACAGGGTCCTCCAGGTAGAGGATGCCATTCTTGATGGAGTTGCTGATATCGTTCTCGGAGTACATCACTGATGTAGGCACCTCTTCATAGGCACTGCCCTCTGCCAGCTTCTTGTGCTATGGGGACAGGCCAGGACATGGCAATGCCCCCTAGTCCCAGCGTCCCTCCTCCTCACCCAGGCTGCAATGGCCTGGGAGAGGTGCTGGGAAGTGTGGGGGGCTCACCCCTACCTTGATAAGGATCTTCCTCTTGAGCTGGTTGGGTGAGGGGAGTCCATCGGCAGCGATGTCCACAGGCTTGGTAAGGAGTGTGTCCCCAAGCACCTTCTTGAAGTACTGTGCCATGTTCCTCTGCTGGGCAATGCTGCAATGGTCCTCAATGGACAGGATGACCGGGTACCTAAAGGGTAAGGAGCCAGTGCAGTGACAGAGGCCTTACAATTCTGAGGGATCAATGCTTAGTACAAACACCCCCTCAGAGAAGGAGGTGTTAGGGACCAAGGCCCTGGAGGCCCTGTCTATAAGAAAGCTACCCAGAGAAGATGCTGGCCTTGGTTGCTGGAAGGGTTAAGAAGGTTCCACAGGGGCACCAAAGGGTGCAACAGGAACAAAGGGGTGGAACCCCTGCAGACAGAGGTCCCCAGAGTTGGTCCAGCTATGGGGGCTCTCCCAGCAGTGCAAGAGACATCCCACGCCAAGAAGGTAAGGAGAGACAGGAATCACCCTCCAGTTAGCTGCCGGAGCCCCCGATGATCCCTTCAGTGAGGCATGAGAGACTAGTGAGCACAGGTAGGGGTGAACAGCAATTGCAGGACAGCAGGTAGGGATGTGGACAACTCTCTGGGCTGTGAAGGGAAAGGGGTTGGTAGGACAGTGGCCTAAAGAGACCACTGGGATTAAGGAAGTATTTTTTGCGGACGGGTAGAGCTTTAGTTTGTTCCACAGGCTAGAGAAAAACCATTGAAGAGGGCGGACCATGGATGTAAGAAACAGGGAGAGGCTTAGGAAGAATGGGTCAGACAGCAAACGGCAAGAGGACGAAAGAAAAATGGGGCATGGGGACAGGGCACTGGAGGGGACCCTCTGTCACAGGACAGAGCTGGAGCCAAGCTGACCCCAGCCCTCCTCCCTTCTCTCCCACTCACTCTGAGGCCACAAAGGCGTGCTCCTTGATAGTGTGCAGGACGTCTGAGAACTTGATCTTGGTGGTAAGGGTGTGTCCATGGTAAATGACTGGCATCCCATCTGGGCCATCCCAGCAGTCCACTGGGGAGCAACATGACCACAGTCAAGAGGGCAGGCCCCCCCAACCTCCTCCCCCAGCCCTGGCCCTCACGCACACTCAATGCAGCGACAGCCCATCCGCAGGCAGCGAGCGTAGGCTTCCAGGGAGGACTCGCTGGAGAACTGGTCCCCAGTCAGGTATCTGGACAGGGAAGGAGAGGCAAGCGTGGCTGGGTGAGTGCCTCCCTCCCAAGGGTGGGCCAGGTGGGGCCCAAGGGAGGCACTCACGTGTTGTGGGAGGAGGAGATCCAGTAGTGGGAGAGGGGGTTGTTCATGGTTTCTGGGCACACTGCATCCAGCTGTGAGTTCCACACACTGTTCTCTTTGGAGAACAGGAAGGTGACAAACTGTCCAGGAATGGGCAGGAAAAGAAAGCCAGAGTGAGCCCCTACCCCAATCTGCTGGCATGGCAGTGGTGGGAAGGAGAGGATGCTCATGGTCTACTGTGGTGGGCCAGGAAACCAGTGTGTGTTGGGGGGGGGGGGGTGAGGGGAACGAGGTAGCTAGCACCCCTAAGGAGAATCTGGCTCCTGGGACCCAGGTGGGCTTCTGGTCGGCAACCCCCATTCTGGCGAGTGAAAGGCAGGGCTCACCTCATCCGGGAAGAAGTACGGCTCTTCAATCTCTCGCAAGGGGTCTTGGAGAAAGCTGAGCATAAATTCTTGCACCTGAAGCCGGTCGACGGCCCACAGCTCCTGGTGGGGGTGGGGTGGTGAGGAGCGCACGAGACGCGGCCCGTGACGAGCCCAGTCCCTACCCCCCAGCCAGGCGCCCTGGCACCGTCGAGCCCAGCCATACCCCCTGGTACTCAAGGAGGAACTGCTGGAACTCAGGAAGGGACACGCGACAGAGCTCCGGCCGCTCCACCGCCCTGTGGGGAAGAAGGGAAGTACCTGGCAGCCAGCTGGCTGGCACAGCCCACAGACAGTGAGGGGCCCCTCGGAAGGCAGAGCCCAGCTCCCGGCCAGCACAGCTGCCCCAAAGGGTCCCGCATGGCTCACCCCCTCCCAATGCCTCCCACCTATATGGGGAGGGACCAGGGGAGAACCCTACCGCCCCACTTCAAACCAAACCTCAGGGAACTGGCTTCCAAGAAGGGGAGGTCCATCTGCAGGAGACAGAACCTGGTCAGAGTGAGAGCCCCTGGGGAGGCCATGTGGGAAAAGGGCTTTCAGGAAGAAAGGCTGGGGCAACAGACAGGGGTGGGCCTCAAGAGGAGAAGAGCTGGAGAAATGGCACCCAAAAGCCCTCAAGCGGGGCAGCAGGGCTGAGGCAAGCAGGGCGGGGGCTGGGGTGGGAAAGCAGGGGCAGGGGCCATGGGAGGGCAGGTGGCTCATGCACCGTCTTCTGGGCGCTGTACATGAGGCTGCGGTACAGCTGAGCAAACTGCCCATAGGTGATGTCACTGCTGCGCTGCTCCAGGTCCTGCATGGCACAGGACAGGGCTCCGGTCAGGCCCACAGCAAGGGGCGCCCGGGCTGCCCCCACTGCCTGCCTGTGGATGGCCTGAGAATTCCCTACCGTCAGACGCTCTCGGAGGAAGCGCATGTTGGGGACCCGGTAGTTGACCTGGGACAGCATGTTCTTCAGGTCCTTGGCTGATATACTGAGGAAAGAGAGACATCCCCAGTGGCATCACCCAACCTCTCATGACCTCTGACCTATGGGCTGAGTCCACCTGGGGTTGGACAGGTAAGCACTACCCTTGGACCTATGTTTCTGATGGGGAGACTAAATCACAACCCTTGGGGTGACCAAGAGAAGTCCCCTCCTTTCTCTGGGCCTCAGTTTCCTCATCTGAGCAAAGAAAAAGGCCATGATTCTGGCAAGAAAGGAGCAAACAGGCCCAGGGAAGTGGGTCAGGATGGGGGAGGGGAGCCAATCTTTAGGTGTCAGGCACTCAAGCCTGTACCTCTAGTCCCCCAGGCTCTCCCAGAGGCTGTTGGTCCACCCAGAACACAGGGAGGCAGCCTCCCCCTGCTGAACTTCCAGGCCCCGCACAGCTTACTCACATATTCCCTGTGAGGGGCAGCTCAACAGTGATTCCTCCCCAGTCACCCTGGAATGCTGGGAGTTTGTGCCTCAATACCCAGAACTGGTGGTGGTAGCAGGGGCGGGGGAGGGCCTGCTCAGTGAACTACCACTGCTGGTGACTGGGCACTCTCCTGGGGTCCTTCGGGAAACCGTCCCTGCCCTCCGGGGCCCAGGATTTGGGGACAGGGGACACTGCTGGGCCCTGGCAGCAGAATGGAAAAGATGGGGGAAAGGGGGGCTTTCCCCTCCTCCTGCTCAGGAGCCTGACAGGCAGCAGCAAAACTTCCTTCCAGGATCCACCTCTGTACTGAGTGGTCTTAGCTGGTGCTGGCAAGTGCTGTTGAGCAAGTGCCCGCTCTCTGCAGGCACCGGCTCATCTCTGACCCCGAGTCACCAGGAGGGAGACTGTCAGGGTCCTTGCTCTGCAGGTTAGGAAACTTGCTGCATCACCAAGCTTTCCCTCTGTGGACTCTTTGCCATTAGCATTACAAGCTAAGCAAGCTATCTCTCTGACCAAAACACTTGTCTTGACCCAGCTAACCTCTCCAGCTACCACCCCCTTCTCTGCTCCCCTTCACAGCAACACCTTGAAGGAGCCATCCACACTCCCTTTCCTTCCCTGAACTCGCTTCTCCACTCCTCAAGGTCACCAACAACCTCTGTGCTGTCAAGTCCAAAGGGCACCTCTCTGTCTTCAACACACTTGACAAGGCCTGGCACAGCCGACCACTCCCTCCTCCCCAGGCTTCCAAAACTCACCACCCCCCCACCCCCCACCAGGTTTTCCTCTTACCTCACGAGTTGCTACTTCCCTTGGCCAGCACCTCTTCACCTCTCGAATCCCCAGTGTCCGAGCAGCCTGGGATCAGATGCTAGCCCTCTTCCCTTTTCAGGCTATGCTTACCCCCACCCCCCACCTCAGGTGATCTCCAGCCTCATGGCTTGTAGAAGAAACATCTCTATACTCCTGAGGTAACATCTCCTGCCCCAACTTCTCCCTTAAACTCACTCTACCCACCTGCCAACTCCATGGCTCTACCTGGACATCTAAGGGCGTCATAAAACTTAATACACCCCAAATGAACCCATAAGCTCCCCAAATGTGCTCCTCCCATGGCCTTCCCCATTTCAGTCAATGGCAACCCCACCTTTTCAGATGCTCCAGCCAAAAAGCTTACTGTTATCCTGGACTCCTCTTTCTTTTGCATGCCAAAATCAATGGTAGGAAATTCTATTGGATTCTATCTTCAAAATACAGCAGAGCTCAGGGACGCCTGGCTGGCTCAGTCAGTTAAACATCCAACTCTTAATCTCAGCTCGGGTCATGATCTCAGGGTTTTTGAGACCGAGCCCCATGTCGGGGTCTGCGCTAACAGCGCGGAGCCTGCTTAGGATTCTCTCTCCCTCTTTCTCTCTCAAAATAAACAAACTTAAAAAAAAATAAAACAAAACATTAGAGCCCAAATCCAACCACTTCCTTCCCCCCGCCCACTCAAACTCTCATCTTCCACCTGGAATGCTGAAGGGGCTCCCTGGCCAAGCTCTCCGGCTCTGCCCTGCCCTGGACTCTCCAGAGGCACCAGCATTCCTGTGCAACTCAAGTCAGGTCACCCTGACATCACAGATGCCTCCCTTCAAAACCCTCTGTGGTTTTCCAGCTCTTTCACAGCAGCAGTCAAATGCCCTTACCATGACCTGATCTCTGTCCTCCACCTCTCCTTGGCCCCTCTGTCACAGGACAGCTTCAAAGGCACGAGCTTCAGAAGGCACCCCCTTACACACTACAGGCCCCTGACCCTCTCTGTAGGACACCCAGAGCCAGTTCTCCATGTCCTGTCTCTGTCCCCAGCGGCAGGGCACACAGCTTATAGTCCCTGGCCTCTCTCACCAGCCTGTACCAAGGCCATTAGAGGGCTTTCTGCAGGAAGTTACTTGTGCCAGAACCACTCGCCTGCCCCCCAGCTCTGCTAAAGGCAGGCCTCCCTGGGTCCTCTGGTTCTCCAGCAGCTGCTCAGAGATATGGCTACTGTTCTGGCTGCCCCAACCCACCTGCTGGGCTACAGGCACAGCTCAAAACCTACCGATCCTCACGATTCCGATCCACCGAATAGAACTGCTTCCTCAGCCACCTGGAGGAAGAGAAGCCTGAAGTGAGAACACTTCTCCAGCCAGACTAGTTCTGGGGAAGTCAGTAGGCAGTGTCCGGGCACACAAAGGCCTGTGTCCCTGCCTCTGCTCCCTAGAACCTAATGCCTCCAACCCTAACTACATCAGGGGTGGTTCTTACCTTTCAATCTGCAGAGGTGTGGCCGCCTGCAATGTATCTTCCATCAGCCAAGTTAACCCCTTGATCCACATGTTCACTTCATCCTCAGATGTAGCTGTGATCAAGGGGTAAAGAGCTGAACTGAGGACACATACTTCCTGCCGAGTCAGGAGCCAGTAGATATTCCCTCTAACTACCCCCTACACCTCCTCCAGACCCTGGACTCCTACCTTGCAGGCTCAGGGTCTTCAGGCGGAACTCCATCCCATACAGTATGACAAAGCAGTGTGACTGGTCTGTTCGGAAAGCAGGATCCTCTTGGTAGCGGTCAAAATCCCGTGAGGTCTTCCCTGGGCGGATCTCCTTGATTTCTCGAATGTCAACTAGGAAGACAGAGAAGAGACCAAGATCAGGCTGGGGTCTCCAAGTCCACACCAAAATGAGGGCAGCCTGGTTTCCTCACTCATTCCCATACTCTCCCTCAGGGAAGGATGGCAAAGAGAGACACCCTGTCCAGGGGCAGAGCCAGGAATGCTCACAGTCCCACTAGGTGGTAAAAGAGAGTTGGGCTAAGCCTAAGGACAGGCCTCTACTAAAAGCTGAGCTGTCTGAGGGAGCAGACAGCCCCATCCTGTGTACCTTCCCTTGCTGAGAATGTAGGCAGGTCACTCTGACCTGGAAAAAAGCTGGACTCTAAGAGAGAGAGAAATGGGGACTAAGGCTGTTCTTCTGTGAGGACCATTTCCTGACACAAAACACACAAACCAAACTGTAAAGTCCCAGGGCAGGGCTAGGAAGACCCAAATTGTCTCAGGATCCATGGGAGAAATGAGGGATCAGGCCCAGGGGACTGATGTACCCCTGAAAAGACATGCCCAAGCAAGTCTCAGCAAGAGGACTGGCAGTGGGTATCCAAAGGAATGTTTCCCCATCCTGACTGTCAAAGGGCCTGGTGCTCCCCTGCCCTGACACAGTACATATCGGGGAAGCACAGGGGCCCGAATGGCAGACAACCTGCCTCAGCCACTAATAAGGGAGATGATGCCAAGTGACTCATTTAACTTCTTCCAGTCTCAGTTTTACCATATATAAGGCCAAGGGCTTGACTGAATTTCTCTAGTAAACAGGGTGGTAGAAAAACATACATGGACTCTGGGATCAGACTGCCTGGACTAGAATCCCAGCTCTACCTCCCACCAGCTGTGTGACCTCAGCACAATGACAAACGCTCTGACCCCACTGTTTCATCTGTTAACACAGGTAACAAGTAACAGTGAGGGTGCTGGTAAGATCAGAAGTCCTAAGAGCCAAAACTGCCCAGCCCTGTATGTGGCACACCGGAGCTCATTCAATGCAAGCTCCCTTCCTCTGCTCCCTCACCAAAGTATGCTTGGGGCACAGGTTCTAGTCCCAGGCCTGGAGAGAGCCCTAGCACTGCGCAGCACAGAGAAGGGCTGCCTCCCGCCACACACCCATCAGATAGCCCGGTGCCGGCTGCGACCCTGGAGAGGGCAGACTTTCCAAGCCAGATAGAGACGGCTTTAAGGAAGCCGTCTTCAAACAGAAGAAGCCTGGCTTACCACCAGAGAGGACTCTCCCTGAGCACTGCCCTGGCACTACAGCCCCTTCAAATGCTCTCAACCCAGACTGGCCCAGAAGATCTGGAGCCAGGAGTAGCTCTAGCACACTAGGGTCCACCCCCGTGGACCCCAGTGCCCTCCCAGCTCCAACCATACACCATTCTGGCTGAATGCCCTAAGGGGTCCAGAACCGGGCCCTCTTCCTCTCCTTCCAGCCACAGGTGTGCCTCATCTATCCCACCTGAAATAGAGGCACTGCTTCTAGCCCCAACCCCAGCTGCTCCCATCAGAGCATTACTGGTTCTACCTGGACCTCACTCCCTGCTCCCTTGCCTTCATCAACCCCTTAGGCCTGGTCCTCCTGCTGAAACCCCTGCCCTCACCCCCAAGTCCTCTTTACCCATGAGCCACCCTTCCTAAGTTTTCTGAATCCTTAAAATAACATTGTTCTGATCCTTCCCAAAGTTGCTCATGGAGGAGAACATGCTCCTTCTCTGGACTTCAAGGCCCTTCTTGGTGGGGCCCAGTGATTTACACCCCCAGCTTCTTCCCTCCCATCTTTTCTGCTCCATCTAAACTCAGCTGGACCAAGCGCAAGAATGGCCAGTGCTTCTTATCACCCATTGCATCCCAGTCCCTAGGATGGACTGTCTACCGCCCAGGCTCTATCCTCTCCCTCCAAAGACCCAACTTGGAATCCTACAGCAATCATACCCATGACTGCTCATGGCAATACGTGTGTGTGTGTGTGTGTGTGTGTGACACAGAGAGAGAGAGAGAGAGAGAGAGAGAGAGAGAGAGAGAGAGAGGAGAGGGAGAGAGAGAACATTCCTCATCCCCCCCTAGGCCAGGCTTGCTGAAGGACTGAATGAACAAATGAAAAAAGCAGGCACACGGGTGGGGGAAGGGGCCACAAAAAGCGGGGGAGGGTTTAGAAACAAGGAGTTACACTCAGGTAGAAACAGGGAGGGTGGGGGGAACTGAGTCACAAAAACCCAGCCTGAGAAGATAGTTTCCAAGGATGGAAGGAGGAGCTGAACAGGGGAAATGCCCAGATCAGAAACTGCAGAATAACCACAAACCCTGCCCTTTGAAACAGAAACCAGCACACTTTTCCGGTGCAGAGCTGCTGTCATTCCCTCCCACACCTCTCACAAAGGCACAAAACCTCACACACACAAATGCATCTATGCCAGGGCCTGCATGCTCCACAGCCTGGGCCCTTCCTCTCAGCGGCCCGCCTATCACTAGAAGTAGTCCAGGACGTGCCTACTGCTCGGCAGGCAGCTAGAGGGTCAGTTGAAAGCTTGGGGCCAGGCCTCATGGAGCCCTGTGTGGGTGCACGAGCACATGTGCATGCACACGCAAGCACACACACACACACACACACACACCCCACACACACTGCCAGCAGGCCCAGGAGAACTTCTGTCCTGTCCTGTGCTCCTGGGCACATTCCCCTGAGACTAGGCTGGAGGCAGAATGGGCTCCTGTCTAAGACAAGACTCAGGGAGGCCGAGCAGCTACAGAGTAGCTCCAGGCCAGGTGTCCAAGTCTCCCCAGCTCCCGCTTAGCCACACTTGATCCCTTATACTTCCCCCACATAAGGAAGTGCCAGCCTGGTCCTGATGCCTTCCAAGTGCATCAAGGCAACAGCAGGCTAAAAAGGATGTAACACCTGGTGAGATGCTCTACTACGTTCTTAAAAGTCATATCCTATGTCACCTCCCAGCCCCACTTCCCATCCTCCTGCCTCCCAGACAAACACAGAAAGGGTCTCCTTTCCTAAGAGAGCCAGGACTGGTCCCCCAGGGACTGCCATCAGGCGAGGAGACTCCCTGGGACAGGCATGGCCTCTGCCTTAGTTGGGGGGAGGGGGAGGCCGAGCCACCCCAGCTGTCTGGGTCAGAACTGCAGTAGAACAGGAAGGGCAGGGACAGAGACCCTCCCAGGACCTGGGAGCTTGGAGAGGAGAGGAGAACTACTTGGAAGAGCAGGAGAGTAGCACCCTGTTTCCAGAGACCCACGACCCAGCACTCATCACCCACTCACAACCATGGGAAAACAATGTTCAAGGAACACTGGGGAAAAGAAAAGCCAGGGCACTGAGAGGCCCTCGGTAGGCTGGAAACGGGGAAGTGAGACAGTGAGGACGGGGGCAGGATCTCACAACCAGGGGGACTGTGGCCAGGCCACCCTGCTGCTGTGTGGCACAAGAGAGTGTAGGGCTTTCACCAATGACAAAGGCCCATCTTCCAGCTCACTCCAACCTGAGAGGGCCTGGGGTTCCATCAGCACAATGTGGCCAAGCTCAGCCTGTCCGGAGGCATGGTGTGTTGGAGAACCAGGTTCCTGAGGCCCATGCTTTAGGAATGGCATGAGTATCACCACTCCAAGCATGGCTGTGGTGGACAGTAACAAGATAAAACTATCCCGGGCATTTAATCACCCACACATCCTCACGAAGATATAGAGACTAGCCCTTCTCGAGAGAGGTTTTGGGGTAACCTGCACCTGGGCCAGGGACTGGCATCACATGCCAGCTCTGCGGGCTGAGGACCTTCTGATGGCCAGGCTGCCTGGAACTCCGGGCAGAAGCCTGGGGGTCCTGTGGCAATCTGCCTCCTCCCACTCCCTCAGGAAGCCTGCCCTGACCATCCCCTTCCTGAAGGCTTGCCCACACCTAGCAGAGGAGAACCACACAGGTCTTAAATTGCAGCCCTGGGCAGGCCCTCACTCTTTCGGCCTTGGTTTCCCCATTAGTAAACTGGCAATTCTTCTTACCTCTCAGTATTGCAGTAAGGGCCTTGCCAGGAACAAATGATCCCAGTGATGTCTGAAGGAGCTTTGACCCCTGCCTGCCTATGTGCCTAATGTGTTAACATGGAGTCCAAGGGGCCAGCAGCAGGGAAAACCAATGCAGCCATCTGCCAGGGCTTTGCTGGGAGTGAACCCAGACCTAGGAGAGGTAAAGCTAGGCTGCAGCTGCCTCGGCCAAAGGAAAAGAATACAAGCAGCCATTTCCCTAGCTCAAAAAAGGAGTTCACAGGGATGGGACACCATGGAGGAGTAGGGCTCCTGGGACCAAAGTTCAGATCAGTGCACGCAGACATGCTCTAAGCCAGGAGCTGCTTCTTGAGCCTGCAGTCCCTGCAGCCACAGCAGCCACAGCACCCCACCTGCACACTCATCAAGAGTCTGAGGCATATGCACCCTATGGTGCGGCATCAGAACGGGAGACAAACAGATCTGAAATCACAAAGATCAATTTTCAAATCCTGTTTCCAAGCGTATAGCTGGGCTTCAGTCTGCTCTCCTCTCTGGCAGACCATGGATAAAATGAAGGTTTTTGTTAGGACAGCCAATTGACCATCACATGCAAACAGACTATGACATAAAGACATTCACAGAGGAGACTCAACCTTGACCTGCCTTGACCACCCCAACCTTGGATTGATTTTTATGCAGAAGTAAACAGGCTCGTTGCCTGGTGGCAGGGGCCAGCTCTAAGCATTGAGGCAGAATGCCACAAGACTGAATCTGCAAAACCAAAGCTTGCATGACCAGACAAGGAAACCCCCGCCCTTCTCTCCTCTTTTGGCCCGGGGACAGACTCCTTGCCACAGAGACTAAAGACCAGCAGTTACTCAATGCTGAATGGCTGGGTCAGGCAGGCTTGAAGAGCAACTGCCTTCTGGACATACCAGTAATGGCAGTCACTTTCCCTTTAAGAGCCTCAGTTTCCTCACCTGAGCCCCAGAACTGATCCCATGCACTTTGAGAGGTGGGTAGCTAGACAAACAACAAGGAGTACTGTTGCTGCTCTCAGGGCCAGCTTAGAACTTGCCTTTGTGGGAAAGTAGGTCCCTAACTCTGGGACAGCACCCAATCTATTGCATGAGGAGAGCAGAGGGTGCCATGAAGGGGACAAGCTAAATGACAGGCAGCCAGTTTGCAGCCTGAGAAGGGGATGAAGACAATGACCATAGAGGACCTGTCTATGCTAGGCTCTTCTGAGGGAAGAGCTGCTTCCGGTCTTAGAATCCTGCTCCCCAACCCCTCCCAGACATCAGGTGGAGCCACAAGTGCCCCACCAGCCCTCCTCTTGCCCAGTACAGGAACAATAGAGAAGAGAAAGGGTATGGGGGGGGGGGGGGGAAGGGCGGGGAGGCACCAAACCTTTATCAGGGTATCTTAATGAATATGGCTCAGGAGAACCAGCCAATCCTGATCCATAGCAGATTTCATTCTACCCATGGTAGGCCCTGGGACAGGGAGAAGGGAGCCCAGCATCAAATCCAAGATTCTAAATTAGACCTAAGATTCTTGGTCAAGAACCAGTATCCTAGCATCTCCTGCCCCCAGTGAAGCCACTTTCCAAACAGCCCTACAAAGATAGAGGTCCTCCAAACCTACTGGTCAATTAACCACCCATCGGGCAAGGAGGATGTACAGAGAAGGATCATGAACACCAAACACTGGAAAGGCAGGCAGGAGGCACAGCCCCACCTCTGGGCCTCATTTTCCTCACCTGCAAATTGGGATCACCACTACTGGCCCCTTCTTCATTGGGCTACTATGAGATGTCAATAAGAGACACCAAAGTGATCTCACCAGAAAGAGAATGACATACTGAAAATTAAACCCCCCAAATGATGAACATATGGCCAAGAACACCACCACCAGCACAACAAAAAAACAGAAGGAAGTGGCCCATATCACAAATTTCTGGATATGAAACATGCTTTCAGTGAAATATTTTTCCTTTTACAAGGCAAGCTAATTGATGAAACTGCAAAAATTATTCATACAGAAATATATTATACACACACACACACTTTGCAATTTATAAGAATTACAACTCATGGTAAGTATGAACGTTTTGTTTGTTTGTTTTTCCAAATCCAGAGAGCTTGAAAGAGGTAAGTGAATGTTATCTGGGCAGGTCTGGGGGTTTTCATTACTCCCACCTGTGGTATGTGGACTTCCAGATCTCCTCCAGGCCTGTGTGCCTAGCCTGCAGAGGGCGCTGGGGGAAGCTGGGGAAAGTCCAACCCTCCTCCAAAGGGGCCAGGTCCAATCAAAGCAGCAAACTGCAAGGACCCCGGCCCATCAGCTCTCAGCCCACACTCCTCCCTCCAAGCCTCTGCACATGCCAGGCCCACCTTCTCTCCATCAGGCCCAGTCCAGTGGCATACCCAGTGCTCTGCCACTCTTGTCACACTGTCTAGTGCTTCCAGGTACCTAGGTCACTGGCTGCGAGCTAGCTCCCAAAGAAGATACTACATTTGGCTCTTTCCATTCCCAAAACCTAGGTCCTGGGAGGACTCAAAATGTTTACAGAGTGCTAAGGAGCAAGAATTAACACATGAGTTAGACTCCAAAGCTTGTTATCTAACAAAGGCAGCAAAGACCAAAGATGCTCAAAGATGGTATCAGGGATGGCTTCCTGGAAGAGGTGGTGCAGTGGGGCAACAAAGGCAGAGGAGCTACAACCAATATGCAAATACAGAAGTTGGTGAGGTTTACTATGGGGATAGAAGAAAGAAGAAGTGGTCACAGTTGGGAAGGAGGGGGGAGACATGGCCCCTGGGGGCCAGTGCTATCTGGAAATACTGGGAAGTCCCTACACAAAGGTTGCTGCAGCTGATGGGAACCACAGGAAGCTAGTGGAGCTCTGAGGAACAGAAAAAGCAGGGCTCCCTCAGCACTCTGCCCTCCTTGGCTCTAAGCAAAGGCCACCAGGAGATTCAGAAGACCAAGTCCAGAGAGATGGACAATCTCCCCCAGTGGGGCACCTGGTTCATTCAGTACAACATGTGACCCTTGACCTCAGGGTTATAAGTTAGCACTGCACTGACTGTAGAGATTACTTAAAAATAAAATCTTTAAAAAAAAATCTTCCCCCCAAATGCTCTTCCATCATTAGCCCTTCCAAGTACAGCCTGGGGTACACAAATGGGCCATTCCCAGTTGCCCCCACCCCACCCCACCACCTCTTTCATTACCCTCTAAAGAAACTACACATGCAGGGAGAGGGAACACAGATGGAAACACAAATGGAACGGACCCTTCTCTTTCAGAGGATGCCGAGATGGAGGAAGGAAGCCACGAGGGGAAGCAACTACTCTGTGCCCAATTCCTGGCCCCCTACTTCTGTCACCCCTACACAAGTTCCCGTGCAGCTCAAGGATAGGGCAGGCACTGCAGTCCAGAGCCCCCTTCAGAGGGAACCAGAGACAAAGACACTCTGCCCCCAGGCAGCTGTAACTAGAAGATACAGCTTTCACAGCCTGCAGACCTCCGAAGGGGAAGGATGGAGGTGCCTGGAAGGGAGGCAAGGACAGAACCTAGGCACAGGTGGGAAAAACACCTGACAAAGCTGGAAGCAGGGGGCATGGAATGGGCAGTCACCACGCTGCTCAAGGCCTCTGGAAGGAGAGTTCCCCTCAGATCCCCCAATCCCCTCTGTTCTGAGACTGTGACCTTCCCCCTCTTACTTTCCAACAGAAACAGTCAGAAGCAGCTCCCAGCTCCCACCGGAGAGGAAGTCAAAAGTGGGGATGGGGTGGGGGGGTGGTAGCTATCTACCTCCATTTTACAGACAAGGTTTGAGGCTGGGAAACTTGGGGCCACAGGGTCACTCAACAAAGAAAAGGTGAGGATGGGGCTTATCTCTTCCCATTTCTGTGCAGCAGCTGCTTTCAAACCAGAGTAGCAGGGGAAAGAGGCCACAGCCCCTTCCCAGGGTGTACACAAGGAAACCCTGGCTGAATCTGGGAGTCCAGGATGTACCAGGGCAGAGTTTAGCATCTGCTTCTGGCTGGGGTTTCATCAGTCACTCCTCCCCAAACACCTGACCGAGAAGGGCAGCCAGGCCTGACTCGGTGTCTGGGCCCTCTCCCACCTTGATAAACAGGAAAAGGCCATTCAGACAGCTGGATGGAGGTCTGCAGGGTCCTCCTACATGGGACCTTGAACCCATATGTACTAACTGCTTCAGGTTACAGCTGTAAAGGATCCTTGCCAGCACATGAATCATCCAAAGTCTAGATTCTAGATGAATCTCCTCTTTGGAGCAATGAGAAAATGGAGGTTCCAAAGGGTCTTATGCTGGTCACATGGTGGTTCATGGCAGAACTAGGACCCTCTGCATGGCCCATAGCTTTCACACCACCCAGACAGGCAGCCTCTTGCCTATAATGCTAGACTAATCCCATCGATGTCAGAGATGGGAACACCATGCCTAGGCCACAAAGGAAGGAAAGGAAAGGAGGCCCCACCCAGAGAACTCAAAGCTGGGAGAGAGCTGAGCAGTTGCCTATTATGCTTATTCATTCATTCCATCATCTAATCAAACAAGTATTAGACACCTATCTACTCAGTATCAGGGCCTGGGTTGAGTCCTGGGTAAACAAAGATCAACAAGGCACTTGAGTTCCTGCCCTTCAGAAAAGCCCCTGGCTGATGGCGGAAACAGATGTGGAAGCAGATAACTGTAAGGTCGTGCAAAGATGGAACAACAGGGAGATGTCTGTGGTGTTGACAGCACAGAGAAAGTGAGCAGGTCTCTCGGGGACTTCTCAGACTGCTCTGTAGAAGGCAGGTCTGAAGGGCTGATCTGTCTGTGTCAGGCAGAGGGGATCATGGAAGCCAAGGCATCAGTGAAGCAGTTCGGATGTTGGAGGTGGGGGTGGGCATTCAGTTTCGTGGAAGAGGGTAAGGGACAGCAGGCCTACACTGGCCTTCAATGCCACAACAGGGGAAAGCTGCACTATGGACAAGGGCTTGCTCCAACTTTCCTATCCAGACCTAAATAACTCCCCAGGCAGCCCATGGGTCAGCCCCCCAGGCAGAGGTCCTGTAAACTCTGACCTGTGCCACCACCACAGGCTGATGCTGTCCAAGTTTTTTCTAGATGTCTTGTGTCTGCCAGGCCCCAGCTACAGAAGAAGCTGAGGGCCCAGCAGGGCCAGGTCCCATAACTGTCCAGCACCTCAAAAGTCCAATGAACTGTTCCCCCTAGTATGTTCAGGCCACCAGGAGAACCAGAGCACTGAGTTTAAGTCACTTTTCCATCGTCCTCTTTCCTGACCCTCAGAGCAGTCAACAAGGTTGACCACAGCCTGCCTCCTGCTTGGAGCTCTGCCCCTGGCTTCTCCCTCATAACTTCTCCTGAGTTTCCCCCTTCTTCTTGGGCTTCAGGCCTATCCGCATTAAACACTGGCCTTTCTCAAGGCTGAGGCCAAGGTCCTCTCCTCTCCCAACGTTCTACCTTTCCCCAGTTATTGATGCGCAGATTTCAGTTCCTCCTCTTACAGACACCACGATCCTCACCTCTAAGCTTCAGACCCTTCGGTCCAACTACTACTTGCCATTTCCACGTGCTCACCTCAAAAACAACTCAAAGTAAACCCCTCAAGCCCAAAAACACTCTTCAACATTTCTCTCACCAAAACCTAGGCCTCCTGTCACACCTCATGGGTCAGCTAACAGCATCACCTCCCAACAGATACAAGAACTAGAAACATTGGAACCATTCTTAGCACTTCCTTTTCTCCCAACACCTGCAACCTAATCCTTGGACAAGCCCTACTAGCTTTATTTATTATCACAACAATGTTTACCAAGCACCTAGATGAGTAGGAATCCTATGCGTGTTTTGTCTTCTCCAATGGAGTGTGAGCTCCGTGAGGGCATGGATCGTGCCTGTCAACTTTTAGTCCCCAGGGCCTAGCAGGAAATGGAATGCCTTGGAAGACAAAAAAATCTAGGCCTCCCTCCCCCAAAGAAACAACAGGGGCCTCTGACTGGGGATCCAAACCACAGGGGCTGAGGTGGGAGGGCAGATGGGAGGGGGACAGCAGTGGCCTCCTCTGCGGAGCTCCTTGCCAGCCCTGGCTCCCTGCCTCTTTGCTTTCCGTGTTACCACACAAGCCCTATTCCTTCTTGGGGGAAGCGCGGTGGGAGGGAGGTAGGGGGCCAGCCCTTAAACCCCCAGCAGTCAACCTTGACCAGGACGTTGGAAATGTACTAAGTAATGAAAGAAGTCATGAAGGCAAGGCCTGCTCACCCAGACACCCTCTTCTGAGCACCCCACTAGGCTCTCCTGTTTGAGCCAGCCTCTCCTCAGCATCTGGCCACACTCCCTCTGGGCCATGCCAGACCAAGCCAAGGCACTCTTCTTGTCCTCCTTTTACTTCCTGGGCAGGCAAGGCCTTGAGGCATTTTCTAGCCTCTGACCTCACTCCAAGGTGACGGGAACTCACTGCCTCCCCAGGAAGCCCAGCTAGGGGCTGGTCAACAGGAATGGCTACCTTGGGACCTCCCCCTCCTGATTTTAATTTCCTAGTTCTACCCGCTTAAGACAGCTTCTGGCCTTACCTCCCCTAAAGGCTCCTCGCTGCCTCCCACCCCAGCCTGCAGAGTCTCATCCTCCCACTGTGGGCCAGTTCTCAGGCCAGGGACTAGGACATCCTTGTGGAAATGGTTCAGGCACCAGGCATTCTCTGGTCACTGGAGGGGATACTCTCTGTATTTCACTGCTGGTCTCAAGGGGCCCTGAGTAAAATCCTGGACAAAGTGACATGTTACCCTTTCTAACCTCCTCAGTGGATATGCTGAGAGCTTCCAAGAAAGGCCAACAGGCACATTATACTCAATTACTACTTCTTTGGGTAGAGGAAGTGACTAGGGTAGGAAGAGGACAGTTGCCTCCCAACAGGTGGAGGAAAATTAGCTGGAATTGGGGGAAGTGGTCTGCAGAGCCTCAGAGAATCTATCACCCCCCGCGCCCTACCACTGCCAACCCCCACTGCTGACCTTCTGCCCCCAAGCAGGCTGACAAGCCTTTGGAACCTGTGGCCAGCTCCTCTTCTCCTTCCCAGGGTTAGCCACTCCATGAACTCAGACACACACTCTTGGGCCTGAGGCTAAAGTCACTCAATCCTGTGGGGTTAGAATTTACCCACCACACACCCACAGCTTCACAGCCAAAGGCCCAGTGTGGTCAATGCCCTACTCCCCCCACAGACAAGGCCAAGCCAAGGACACTGTGACCTGGGGCCATCCCTTAAACAACCACTTCCCTCAGCTCAGCCATATCCCCAGGTGTCCAAGAAAACAGGAAGCCAACCCCAAAGTGAACGGCCCACCCCTACTGAGTTAGAATTAGATCTCACACAAACAAGTGGTCAAACTTGCTGTGGCCCGGCCCCTCACCAGTCTGGTCAGTGTTCACTGCCAGGGCTTGGAGCTTCCGTCAGACCGCCCACTCTTCACCGTGCCCACGCTTTGCTCCCAGGCACCGCATAGCCTTTGTACAGATTCTCTAACCAATGCTGGCATGCCAGCCAGCAGGAGGAGGGACTCCACCAGGGCAAGATGGGCTGCTACAGAGGAAGCTGATTGTGTCTGGACCCTTGGGTTCAGCCTATAATGCCTTAGGTACAAATTGCCTCTTGCTGGCTCTGGGCTTTCACGGTTTTCTCCACGTTCTAGATTGCAAGCGTCCCAGGATCAAGGACCAAGTCACCTCCTTTACTTGCTTGCTACCCCCAGAGTCCTCTGTGCCAGGCATGGGCTCAGCAAAGGAGATGCCAGTCTTCTGCAGAAGAAAGCCCCACCCATTTATTCTGCATCCTGAGTCTTACTGAAGCCAGGGCCACCCGCCAACACCGGGAAGGGCCCGGAAGGAAGCAGCAGAGCCTATACACAAAGCCTACATGTGGCTATAAAAAGGAGCCCTCCCTGCTTCCCCCAGGATGGGCCCGGTTCCTAGGAGGTGATGAGTGGGGGAGAGAGCTAGTACTTGTGCCTGGGCACACAGCCACTGCAGCCTCTTAAAGGCTAGCCAAGCACCACCTCGAAAGGAACTAGTGTTACAAGGGGGGTGGGGGGGGAATGTTAAGAGCTAAGTGAAAATGGTAAGCAGAGACTCTTAGAGTCCCATCTCCTGGGACCCCAGCCCCCTCCAAAGCAACCAACTCCATGTTCTCACTGCCTCTTCCCCCAACCCCAGAGTATTCAAGGAAGACCCATTTCCCACACTTCTTTACCGCTCCTCCTCCTCTCCCTCTCCTGAAGGCTCCCTGTGGAGGTGCCAGCATATCCAGCAAAAGGACTCTAGGAGGATCGGTGAGGAGGCAATGAGAGGCCCTACCTCCGGGAAAACAGCAGGAAGCTATGGCCACAACATCATAGGTTCAGGGGTAGCTCAAGGAGGGCACAGCAGGGAGATAACAATGAGGCAGTGGCACAGCTATGGTACCTCAACTCTGAACACAAAGGCACCTTACTACAGAGAGCACGGCCACACGGGCGGCAGTCTATCTGCCCCAACAGCAGAGCCACCTGCACCACTGCCCATGCCAAGACACAGAAATGAATTCCTCCCCAGCCTCTGGTCTCCGAAGCCCTCTCCAGCCTGGTTTGCCCAGCGTTCGGGCCCTGCACCAAGAGGCTGACCCAGAGCCACTGAGGCCATTCTCTGAGAACCAGTGGAGTGGCTTGTCATGGTCACACACATGTAGTAGAAGTGAAAAATGAGCCTCACTTGTTGTCTGCAACTGAGATCTGGGGTTACTCATTATCAGAACACACTCTCACCTCTCCTGACTGACAGAACAGCCTCTGGTTTCTTTCCTCCACAGCACTCCCCAGGTCCTGCAATTATTTTTTCTGTCTTTCTGGCTGTACCTACCTCGAACTTTACATTTATTACTGGACCCCATGGTGCTTGGCATGTCAGCAAATGCCAGAGTCCAAAGCCAGGGAAGCACGGTGCTGCCTTGCTTGTTCAGTGTGTCACAAGAGCCCAGGAAAGCTGGGGTTTGGGGGTTTTTTATTGTTGTTTTAATAGAGTAGCTACAGAGTAGCTATAGTGATAAAACACACTGGCCTAGAGACCTACTACCACTGGGAACAAGGCAGAGTTTGCAGTTCTCACGTCTAGGTTAGCAGGCCTAACACACACCAGCTAGGCAGGCAAATGAAGGAACACCTGGGTGAATCTTTGCATTTGAGCTTGTCATCAAGGAGAGGCCCTTCTCAGAGTACCTCAAGCACAGAGCCCCAGGTCCTCATTTCCCTGCAGAGGCTGAGGTGCAGTCATCATCGTGAACCAGTAACAGCAAGTCAGAGCAGGGCTTTTTTGTCCCCCACCTCACATCACCTGCTATATTCACCCCCAGCCAAAAGTGTGGGAAAGCGTCTGCTGGAGGTGCCATGGCAAGATGAAGGTGGCAGATGATCTAGATGGAGGGTCTACGTCCAGTTTGTCCTCGGCCAGAAGCCTGGGCTGGTCCAACAGCACATCTGGCCAGAGGGCAGAGTGGATCAGATCACTCTGTCCACATTAAAAAACACGTTGGTCCTCCAGAATAGTCTATCTTTTTGTCATTTTCTCAAGAGTGGAAAAATAAACTGAATACTGTAGTGGAAATCAGAGATCCTACACTCTGGTCCCGGCACTGCCACGAACTTGCTGTGTGACCTTACCCTGGCGGCCCTGGTTTCTCATCTATGAGAGAGGGCTAACCATTCTTGCCCTCCATCGATACATGAGCTGTGGCGGCACATAAACAACACCACAGATAAGAAAATGCTCCATAAACTCACTGCACTATTCAAATACCCAATTTTCCTCATTCTCCAGTCCTCCATGCACAAACTCAGGGAAGGAACAAAGAAAACAAGCAGGAAACAGATCTGCAGCCCAGGCTTTCAGAACAGCCACCAGTGGCCATGCTTGGTGGTGGAAAGAACTTGAGCTCTGTAGCTAACTAAGGCGAAAGCATAGTAAACAAATACTTATTAAGTGCCCACAAGTGCCAAATGCTATGCAGAGCACTTTCACATAAAATCTCTTACTCTCATATGCAACTTCACTTGACTATTGCTAATATACAACTCTATGAGGAAGTGACTTTTACAGCTGAAAATCAGTTTCAGATAGGTTAAAGTAACTTACCCAAGGTCACAGGAAGAGCTGAGACTTGAACCCAAATCTCACTTGAGCCACAAATCTTCAGTCATATGGAGCCCAATTACCAACAACTGCTCAAGGCCACTCAACACCCTTGGCTCTGCCTAGAGTCTTGTCATCTGTTCCCTTATTGTTCTCAAAGAGTTCCCTCTAGGGAAGCACAGGCACCATGCTTCTCCGAACAAAGCACTCTACACGGAGCACCAGCACATTCCCTTCTTCCTTTGTCACCCCCATTTCTCCCAGGACTCTCCTCAAAGTTGTCACTGACTTCTCCAGTTCTAAAGAAATAGAGAGGGGGCAAAAAGTCTCCTATCCCCTAATATCAGACCTTTGTGACGTTAGGCCTCACTTCCTCCCTCTGACTTATTCATCTCTGACCTCTTTGAAGCCATGTAAGAGGAAAAAGCACAAAATGGGAAGAGGCCATGACTTAACAAAGACTGACAAGAACAGTGACAGCAGAGGCAGAGACAGGCCCTATTATATTCAGGTGGTAGCATTAAAGCACTTCCAGAAAACAGGGGTCTCCAATCAATGTGCTCAAATAGTATTTCTCTGGACTAGGCACACAGAAATAGGTCAATATGATACCAAGGCAGCTGCTTTCAGCCAACTACCCTATTGCCTTGCAAAAGCTGGCAGCAGGAAAGAGCCCTAACAACATGAGGGCTGCTGAGAGCTTGGAGAGAGAAAATGGGTAGGCCCCCTGGTCTCCAAACCAAAGGGGTTGGTGGCCAGGCACCACACCCTCAATACAATAGGTACATTTGCTGTCTTCCACTACTGGGTCCTCCTGGGGAACTTAATCCTCATCTTCCTCCTTGTCAGAACGCCCACTGTGCCACACTCCATGTGAAACACTTTATGAAGACTCTCCTCAAATGTTCACAATATCCTTACGAGACAAGTGCAGCTTATTCCTATAACCCTCTTTTGTAGACAAGGACCCCAGAGAGAAAGTCACAAGCTCAAAGTCACAGAGCAAGTTAGTTACACAACCTAAGTAGTATGAGTTCAGAACCCAAATGCTAAATTATAAACTACTATGCTCCACTAGCTCATCCCTCCAGACCCCCTCCCATCCACCACTGCTGTATCCCTGCCTTGCCTCAGCAAGGAAGTCTTGCCCCCGCTCATCAGCTCTCTCCTGAAAAGTGCAGCAGCTCCACTGGTTTCCCTCAACTTCCCCCAGATAAAATGCAAGACAGCCCTGCTTCAGCCTCTACTGACAGGCACGGCCTATAGGACGGAGTGTAACCTATGAGCATGGCACCCTGTGGCTGTCCCGGAACTGTTCCCCACCACCCCCAGCCTTACCTCTACCACACTAAATGCATACCCGACCCCCACATAAGGATCCCCAGTGCCTCAGCGTGGGCACAGGCAAGTTCTTCAATCAGTCAAGGCCCAGCTCACCGGTCACCTCCTCTGGGAAGCGTTCCCTGGCTCTCTCCTCTCAACCCCAGCTCACTAAGCCGAGCTCGCTACAGAGCTCTTGGTATAGACCTTTATTATGGTACACAGGATACACGGTTATAATTACATGTTCCCAGTTCTGTCTCTTCCAAGAGTGTGGGAGTTCCTCAATGGCACAGTCCATGTGTCATTCACCTTTAGTGCCTAGCACTGGGCAAAGAGGAGTTGTTCAAACAACATTTATTGAATAAATGCTCCTCATTCTAAGAGGCTACACAAAACAAGGTTAGTGGCCAAGATCTCTAACCAGTGACTCAAGCCTATGCATCTATGTATGTACGTATGTATGTACATACGTATACGTACGTACGTGTACACACACACACACACACACACACACACACACACACACACAGAGTCTTAAAGTCAGATATGACTGATTCTAGCCACAAACCTCTAGTTACTGTGGCTCAATTACCATTGGCTGCTCACGGCCATTCCTTACTCTTGTCTCTGCCTAGAATCTTGTCACCTATTACTGTCCTTTTCTCAAAGATGTCCCCCCAGGGAAGCGTGGGCGCCATGTACAAAACACTCTACAAGGTGCACAAGAACATTCCCCCTCCTCTTATCGCACCGCCACGTCTCCTAGGGCTCTCCTCAGCTGAAGGTCTTGCGGGGGTGGGGGGGCCCAATGCTGGGTATGCTCAGCTTCTCCAGTCATCTGTGAAGCAGGCCCTTTCCTACGTTCACAGGAAAGAGAGAGCCCCAGCTAAAAAGGGGGCCTGGCAGAGCTGGTCTGGAAACCCACACGTCAGGGCAAGCGTGGGGTGCTAAGGAAACACTAAGAGGTCTGACTTCCCCTGGAAAAACTACAGTCAGACAGGAAACACACAGGCAGGGATGGCTAGCTCTGGAGATCCGGACATGTGTTCTTGCCCATCTTCCACTGGGAGCAATCAGCCAGCACAAAGAAAACCCCCATGACACCCAGCCTGCCCACCTCAGGTGCCTTGGTTCCAGCCATCAGAGCAGGCCTTGTGGTCTGTCTCCTTGCCAGCCTGACAGCCACAGAGGTCAAGCCCAAGATAACTGGTCCCAATATCACCTCCTCTCTGAGCCTCACTGCCTAGTCTGGGCGGTTTACTCTCTTCTGCCACCATACTGACCCCTCCCTCCCTACCCCGGCCAACTCCCATCAAAGGTACCACTAAGAATTATCATTGTCTGTTTTAGTTTCCCTGAGAGCAAGGACCTGTTTTCATTTACCATCTAAGGGGCCTAGCATCTAGAAGGGTAGGCAAGAATCAAAGACGAAAGCCTGAGGCTCCAAAAGTTCCACAGAAGAGCATGGCTATCATTCAGAACCCTCCATGGAATCTTCACACAGGCCACTGTGCCCACAATGACCCTTGACTGAACCAGCTCACCCCAGAAAGGCACCAGAAGGAAAAATGTGAAGCCAGAACCTAGAGAGGCTGAGGCTGTCTGTAATGCAGGTCTAGGCACGAAAATCTGTCCTTAGAGGAGCAACAGAGACCACTGGGACATGGAGCCTGAGGCCCACTGTCAGCACAACCCTGGGGCTGAGTCCTCTTGGGATGGCCGGCCAGTCAGTCAATGACTGGAGAGCTGGGTCTAAGTGAGGCTGTCACAAACTAGGACCATCACTCCATGGCACAATTCACTCCCTATATTTCCATTTCCTCATCTGTAAAATGGGATAGGACTCCAGACACACACACATACCCAGGACCCTTGTGAAGATTAGCCAAGAAAATATGATGAAAAGTCTCTGTAGCACTCAGCAGGAAGTCTATAATTGCTTTGTATTCATTTATGTCAGTATCTGCAACATAAAAAACCAAACATCAACCCGGTTCCTGTCACATCACCATGACAACAGACACCAAAGCACTTCCCCACCCCTCTTTTTAGCCAAACTATCACCTTAGAAACCAGCAAGTGCCAGGTCCCATTTCATGAGTGGCAAAGTGAGAGAGCATGGAGTTGGGTCAGAATGAGGCCTGATGCATGAGCGGTGTGCATTTTCACTGAACCACAGCATCCCTCCTTCAGGTCCACAGACACCCTGAGGGTATGAGAAGTGCCTCTCTCCTTGGCCAGGCTACAAGCACTATACGGAACCCTGGCAGAGTCAGCAGGAAAAGGCCAGGTGGCAGGGATCACAGCTGGCAGCCCAAACTTCCTCAAAGCCTGCAGAGGGGGCTGCAGGGAGCAGAACTCACCAACAAGGTACCCCCACGAATGGGCAGAAGTGGGGCAGCTTCAGCAAGCGGCTCCATTTACAAAGTATGAACTCTACACAAGCATCTACTAGCATTTTTACTCAGACTTCTTCAACCTGGGCCTCCAAAATCAAAGGGCCTAGACTCCTTCTATAGTCTTTGCCTATGCTCCCAGCTGATAAGATCACTGAATCTGTATTTCTCTAGCTTATCTACCCTTGGGGGCTGGGGCCGTGGGTCCTGTGCATTCCTGCCACCAGCCCCCAAAGACCGGAGACACCATGGACTGGATTCTTCCCTCTTCACACCCCTCCCTTCTGTTCAGGCCCCATCTTACAAATAAGAAAGTCACACCCAGGAGTCAGATGTGCAAATCTCCATAGATTTACTCCGTAAGTTTTACTCTGTCATGTACTGTTCTATACGACAGGTGGGTGGGTGAGGAGAAGAGCTGAAGCAAAACAAAACCATTTCCTCCCTTTTTCCGGGTAGTGATCTAAGTGAAATGTGAACTTGGTCCCCATCCTCCTCCCTTCCTATACTCTCACCCTCTCCTAAAGCCACGCTCCACCTCCCTCAACATTTCCAGTCCAGGGTTGAGGAGGACAGTCACAGTCTATTAATGCTATCGTTATTATTAAAACCAGCTCACACTTATTAAACGTTTACAGTGTGTCAAGCACTGTGAGATGTTTTACATCAATTTTCCTATTTAATCCCCAGAGCAACCATATAAGGTGGGTATATTACCACTCCCGTTTTACAGATAAGAAAACTAAGCTGAGAGTAGATAAACAATTGGCTAAGGGAAACACAACGAATATACAGGCTTCAAATCCAGCCTTGCCTTCAACCAGTGTGCTGCACTTACCCCTGCTGGTCACACACATGGTTTGAAGTGTTAGTTACCCAGGAAATCTCTATCGAGGAACCTCCAGCCAGTGCCACCAATTCAGCAGAGCAGAGGGAGCACCATAAAAGCAAGGAAGGGGCTGTGCCTGGAGTCTATCTCAGCTCCCTGTAGTATCTGTCCTTCCTCTACTTTGGAATCCAGTCTCTCAAATCACTACAATTTTCTCTTGATGGCTGACAGGGCTGATGGAGGCACAGAGGAAGGCAGCTGCCATTTCTAAGTTCAGCAGCTGCATCAGATCTGGAGTTTGTAGCTGAGGATGGCTGCCTCACCACAAGACTTTCCTTCCTCCCAATCTCCTCACCCATCTACACACATGTACACCATACCCAAGGAGGTCTGTAGGACGTTCCTGTGGGGGTGTCACTTCCTGACCCCCCTCCTCCACATGGACCTGGTTCTAACACCAGTCTCTGCGGGGGAGGGTCCTTGCAGGAAGCAACCTACAACCTAGGGTAGCAGCACTATCTCTCACACTTGGAGGTGGGGGAATGGAGGGTAGAGCTGGGCGCCCATCCGGCCACAGCATAGGCATGGCGCTAAGTGGAATAACACTGAAAGACCTGTGGGGTTTTTCAAAATCCCCTAACTCCCTCCTCCCAACTGAGACCTGCCCCAAAGCAGCCAAGCTCAGTCCTGAGAAGGCAAAGAGGCAGGAAACCAAAAGTAGCCGCTCCCGGCTCTCTGCAGCCATGGAATACAGGACGCAGTACACAAAGGGCTAGACCCCAAACTGGCTGCACGCTCTTGAAAAAAGTACCTGACTCCAAGGCACTGAGGTTGGCCTTTCTGGGCCAACCTCTTGAGAACGTGCTTCCAAGGGCAAGAGGAGCCTGGCCCCTTTACCAAGAGTCCTTGCCCTGGCTTTGGGTGACTGCCCACCCACGCACACCTCTGAAATTCAGCTTCAGGACAAAAGCAGCAACAGGGGAAAAAAGCCACTGCCTTCTCTCAGGCTTTTCCAAACCAAACAGGACCACCTTCCACCCTCCCCAAGAGAGATGAGTAGAGCTGGCTCTGATCCAAAACCAACCCTACCCTAACATCTGCCTAACTTCTACTTAGGGAACCCAAAGGTTCCTTTGCAAATGGAGCCCAGCCTGGGGCCCAGAAAGTTTCACCAAGACTGTCTTTTGGGAAAAAAAGGTGGTGGGCGGTGACCGTCTGGTCTGGCCCCAGGTTCTGGGGCTGGGTGGGCTGACGCTGCCTTGGCTTCCCTCGCCTTGGCCAACACCACTCCCGAGCTAGGTAGAACCAGACCCCTGCCCCGCCGATCTTAGACCCACTAGGATTTTTAGGCCTCTGGGCCAAGCGCTTGGAACACTTCCCCCCGCCCCCCACCCCGGGCTGGGGGAGGGGGTGTCCTGTCAGGTGACTGAGGACCCGGATGCCCCCCGCCCCCAGTGACCACCCGGGCCGAGGCGGGGGCGGGGACCGGAGGGTGTGGGGGAGGGCCCGAAAGTTTATCCAAGTCACTCCAGCCGCGGGCCGCGGCGCGCGCAAGAGCCGGGCGCGGACCCCCGCGGCCCCCGCGCGCAGCGGGCCCCGGGAAGGGGGGGCGCACTTACTGGCCCCCTCGATCTTGTCGGCGCCACGGCTCCACGTGATCTGCCGCGTCTCCAGCTTGACCTGGAAGGTCTTCCGCTCCGGCCGCTGCGACTTCTTGGAGTAGAACAAAGTCATGACGGTGCCCACCTCGAGGCTGCGGCAGAGGTGCAGCACCTCGGCGTCCGAGGGCGCGCCGGGCCCGCAGCCATTGGCGCAGGGGGACGCGGCGCCCGCCATGGCTCCGGCACTGGGGGTGGTGGGGAGGGGGAAGGGGGCGGCGGCGGAGGAGGCGGCGGCGGCGCAGGCCCGGCCGGCGGGAGCAGGCGGCTCTGGCTGAGGCGGCCGGCGAGCGGGCCCCGGCGGCTGCTCCTGCGGGCGGAGACGGGGCGGAGCCTGAGTGGGGGGCGGGGCGGCCCTGCAGGCTCCGCCCTGGCCCGCGCGCCGGGAACAAAGGCGCCCGCGCGCCCGTGGAAAGGACCCTCCGCCCGCCTGCCGCGCCTGCGCCCCGCGACCCCCAGACAGGCCCCGGGCGGGGGCGCGGGGAGTAATGGCGGCGGGAGCGCGCGCGCTGCTCGCGCTCAACCAGCTCGTCCTTCCGTCCCGCAAAGCTTCCTCACACTGTCCCCGTCGGCCCCGTCACGCGCGGCAGCCCCGCGCCGGCCCGTCAGTCAGTCGCACACGCAAAGGCGGCTGCCCAGCCCACTGTCCCGCACAGGCCCAGCTGCAGCCGTGTCCTCAACCCTGCTCCCTAAGCACTACCCGCACAGCGGCCGGAAGAAGAGGTGAGGGTGCAGAGCGCCCCCAGGACCGCCGACCAAACCCGGTTACCTGGGCGGGCTGCCCGGCGGAGGGAGCCAGCCAGGCCGGGCCGGGCCGCCTCACACCCGCGGCGGCGGCAGCGGCGGCGGCGGCGGCGGCGGCGGCGGAGGCGGGTCCTCTGCGCGCCCTCTCCGGGGCGGGGCGGGGGCGGAGCCGCCTGCTGATTGGCCGACGGTTTCTGACGGACAGAAGGCTTGTCCCGCCCCTCCCCTTCGGCTGCGCAGGGCTGGCCCGCAGGCCGCTCCTGCGACTGCCGAGACTCGTCTGCCCCGCCCCTGCGGCCAGTGTGGCTTTTGACAGTCCGGTCTTTTGGAGAAGCCCCCAGTCCTGGGCGTCCCCTGTAGGGCCTTTAGACCCGTGGCCCCCAGTGGCCTAAACCTCGGCGCCCTCCACTCATCAGCCACTGCCCGCCCCACCTCGCGCTCTGCCTCCACGCGCCCTTGCAAACGCTCTCCGGAGCTTTGGTTATCCCAGACTAACTCCCCGCGTTTTCCTCCTTCCTTTCAGGTCGCTGCCTTTCAGCCCCAGAAATTTTTCTTCCTCTGGGCTGGGTCCTGAACCAGTTCCTAAGACGACCTGACCTTCTCCATGGCTTCACCCCCAGACCCAGGGCACCCATAGCGCCAAATCTGTATCTCCCAAGCATCCAACTGCCGGCTCCACGTCCCTCTTCAAACTGCTCTTCCTGCTGTCGTTACTTTCTCAGAACATGGCCCCAATTCTTCTAAGATGCTTGGGCCAAGACCCTTGGAGGTATCCTTGAGCCCTCAGTCGGCCTCCACCACCCAGCAATCTTGTAAGGCCTGTTTACCACGGAATATCTCCACTCCTCCCACAAACCCAACATCTGTCTTTTCTCATCCAGACTATTTACCCTCCTTGGTCTGGTCTGCGTCTATTCTTCATGCTTCAGTCTTTAAAAAGAAATTTAAATTGTGATCCCCTACCTTTGGCTTCAAACCCTCCATGACTTCCCATTGCATGTAAAATTCACACTCACCACTGTCCCAGCTGGTCCTGTGTGGTCTGGCCCCTTTCTTTCTCTCCCACTTCATCTCTCCCCACCTCCTCTTCACTCTCCATTCTCCAGCCACAAGGCCTTTAAGTGGTTATTTGAATAATTCACACTCCATCTTCCGGAAACCATTTCCCTAGACTTGCCCCTGCAATGTGGACACCCCTGTCACAGACAAACTGAAGACACCTGTGGTCACAGTGGAGCCCATCTGACAGATGTTGAGTCAGGCAGAGCAGGACAACTTCAGAGACGAGAGGCCCAGCAGAGCACCCAGCTGGTGCCAGAGAAAGATCCAGGCTTCTGGAATTTGTGAGTATATGTGTGCTCAGACAACCTACCCAGCTGAGTGGTGACTAGTGCCTGGGGCTGCCTCTGACTTTGTCTTGGTGCAGTGGTAACTTGTGTGGGTTTGTGTTTTAATTCCCTCAAGTGTGGCTCCTAAGAAGCTGAGAATCCAGCATGAAGTTGAGATTCTTACAGGCTTCTGCCACTTGAAGGGAGGTGTAGTGACTGAGATGGACTGCCACCTAGTGCCCACCCTTTAAAGTGGGAGGGAGGGCACTAAAGTTGACCTGGTACTCACCCGGTTTAGGCTTACACTTGTGGTTACACCTGATCCTCATAATCACCCTCTAATCAGGGATTATTGTCTCCAGTTTACTGATGAGGAAACTGAGATTCAGGTAAGTTCTACAACTTGCCTCAAGGCCACGTAAGAAACAAATGGGAATTTGAACCTAGGTCTGTCTGACTTAATACATTTTCTGCTTCACAAGGGAGGCTTAGTGGGTCCTGGTGGTCAGCAGTCAGTGGGCACAGAGGCTAGCTGGCCAGTCAGTACAGATGAGGGGAGGCTCTGGCCATGGTTGGTCCTGAGCACAGGGAACTTCACAGAACGTGAGTGCTCCTAGAGTATGGCTTGGGCTGACTTGGGCTTAAAGTAGTGTTCCCCCTGAGCTTCCATGTGCTGGGCCTTGGTGCCATGTGTTGGAAGAAAAAGAGAAATTCAGCACCAGCCTTCCAGGAATTCAGACATTAAACAGAGAAACGGTGTTATGTAGGGACAGTGGTGATGGCAGGTAGGGAGAAAGAGCACATAGGGTTAGGAGATAAAACACAAGGAACACGTACTTTAGATCTCTCTTGGTAGAAATGGAAGGCGTTGCTAGGACTCAGCATAGGCCTACAGGATGTGAGTAGATGGCCAGGTGAATTATTAGGGGTGGGTTGGAGGAAAGTACTTATCAGGTGGATGTAACATCATATATAAAGGCCCTGAGGCCAGAAAGAACTTAAAGAGTGTAGGAATAGAAAGAAGGCTTGAGTTTACTAAGTGAGGGGGAGCATGGGAGGTGATGAAGCCAGGAAGATAGGCAGAGACTGGATGGGGCCTCTCCCTGCTTATCTGATCTTGTCCATATGTCCAGGACGCTCCCTCCTAAGTACTCCTGCCCCCCTCCTCCTTGTACTGACCTGGGCAGCCTGAAGGCTGTGATATACTTTTAAAATCTGTTTCTCCATTTTCCAAGAGCTTCCCAACACAGACCATGCTTCCTTGCTTTTGCTTTTGCCTCCAGGGCCAGGCCCCCAGGGGCTCCAGAAATCTCTGTCAACAGGAGCTCAAGTTTTCAGCCTGCTGCCAGGCCCTTAATCAGAAAACAAGGCCCCATTTCCTCCTGGGACTTCTGAACCAGCATCCCAAGCCTCAGGTACCTCCCTCCACCCAAAGAGACTCAGGAAAAGCAGGGCATGCAGAGGGTGTGGTTGGTTTGGGCTTCCCCCAGCTCAGCATATATATGGGTACGTGGGTGTTACTGGCAGCTGTGTTGGCTTGGAGGGAGCAGCCCAGAACCCACACAAGGCACACGCCCTGACATCACCCAGGCTAGCCCTGCTTAGGCCTATTTGTGTCAGCACTCATGCTTCAACATGCCCAGGTCTCCACCATCCCTGTGCCTGGATTCTGGGTAAGAGTCCCGGCTTGATGCCCTTCTGGCCCTGTGGGCCTGATCTGATAGGTGTTTCTTTATCGAAACAATTAGAGCAGTGCTTGGCATATAGTAAGTCCTCTATAACTGCTTTACCCACATTGGCTCACTTATTATAGCATTATGAGATAAGTACTCTTATTATCTCTAATTTACAGATGAAAAAACTGAGGCACAGAGAGATTAAGAGACATGTTTATGGACATAGAACTGAGAGGTGATTCAGAGAGGGGATTCAAACCCAGGCATCCTGGCTGCAGAGTCAATGCTATGTTGCCTCTCATGTAGGTATGAACTATTTTGTTGTGTGTTCTCACCCTTTTCCTTAATACCCCTACCTGATGTGTTTTTTATTTTTAGTTATAGATATTCCTTGACTTACAATGGGGTTACAGCCCAATGAAACCATCGTAAGTTGAAAATACAGTAAGCCAAAAATGCACTTACTGTGCCTAACCTCCAGAACATCATAGTTTGGTCTAGCCTACCTTAAATGTGCTCAGAACACTTACACAGGCCCACAGTTGGGCAAAATCATCTAACACAAAGCCTGTCCTATACTAAAGTGTTGAATGGTTCCTGTAATTTACTGAATACTGTAGTGAAAGTGAAAAATAGAATGGTTGTGCAGGTGCAGAGTGGTTGTTGACCTTGATCACACAGCTGACTGGGAGTCGTAGCCACTGCCCAGCATCATGCGAGAGGAGCATACTGCGGATGGCTAGCCAGGAAAAGATCAAAATCCAAAATACGGTTTCTACTGAATGTATATCGCCTTTGCACCATCATTAAGATGAAAAATTGTAAGTCAGACTGTCATAAATCAGGGACCATCTATAGTTGGTTAAATGATGTCACAGGTTAGGTTCTTTGGAAGCAGACTCTGGGGCAGAGATTAGTGTGCAGAATGTTTGTTAGGGAGTGCTCTTGAGACCAACACTGTGGAAAGGAGAGAAGGAAACAGGACAGGGCACAGGGAGAAGTTCAGCTGTGATGCAGGCCTGATGACAGCCGCAGCCAACCTCCAGGGAGCTGTTTTGTCTGGTGCTGGCTTGAAATGGCTGGGCCTTCATAGCCCCACTTCAGTCAGCCCTGGGAAGAGCACAGCCTCAGTCACATGGCTGTCTGCAGCTGAGGTGATCTTTGAGAGCTGAGAGATCCTCCAGCAGTTGGGGCAACAAGTGATTCCCTGAAGGAGAATCTGAGTGGCACATCGCTATGCCTACCTCAAATGTATTCCTTTCCAGTCCTTTAAAAAAGTTTAGAGTATTTAAAACAAAGGACAAAAATATTGCACTGTAGAAATGGAATGTGCCATTAGAAGGAGGAATATAATATGGTTAGTATGGGTTAACGTGACTGCTGTTACTGAGAATTGAATGTGGCTGAGCTTCCTGGTAGGCAAAGCAAAAACTTTGTATTCTGGTAACATTCCCTGACGGAGAAAAATTTTCTTGGGGTTAAATTCTAAAAGAAGTTTCTTGGGGTGCCTGGGTGGCTCAGTTGGTGAAGTCCAATTTCGGCTCAGGTCATGATCTCGTGATTCATGGGTTCCAGCCCCACATTGGTCTCTGTGCTGACAGCTCAGAGCCTGGAGCCTGCTTCAGATTCTGTGTGTCCCTCTCTCTGCCCCTTGCCTGCTCTCTCTCTCTCTCTCTCTCTCTCTCTCTCTCTCCCTCTCTCAAAAATAAACATTAAAAAAAAATTATGAAAGAAGTTTCTCAATTGGACACTTGACTGATATAGTGTAGAATGTTCCCAGCAGATCGATAGCAAATGCTGATGCAGTTTTCATTTGTTCCTTGTAATGACATTGCATGAATATAGAAGATCTAATATACCTTCTATAGCTCAGTGAAGCCCTTCCACAATTGAGAGTAGGCAGAGTTATAGACTTGCAATCTTGTTTCCTCAAATAAAACTTTATCCTTTTTCTTTAAAATTTTTGCTTGGTAGTTTCTCATGTTAGGTGTCTGATCAGCCCGTCTCTGACTCTGTAACCTGTACCTCAGTATATAGCTGGTACTCCATACTCACCTCAATGCACCCTGAGCTCCACCCCACAACTGCTTTTCAGGCTCTTGACCTCTGGCCCCAATATCCATCTATGGCTCCAACTTAGCCGTTGGATCTCACACTTCTTAGGTTATGTTCTTCTGCTTCCCTCTGTACCTGGGATGGACTCCCAGCCCCAAGAGCCTCCTGTTTTCTATCACTCCAGGTAAAACCAGGCCTACCCAAGACTTGGCTTTCACTGCAGATTCTGCTTCCCCTTCGCTGAAGGGCTCCTGAAGTAGGTCCCAGATGTTGAGGCAGGAGAGCCGGGCTCCAGATATGGATTTTTCAGAGAGGTGGCAGGGAAACCATAATTGCTTTTCTGAAGAGAAGGGGAGGGCCCTTGCCAGCCATGGCCCAGGCTGACCTCTGTTTTTCCACTTTCTCTTCCTTTCTTTAACAGACACTCCTGACGCTCCTCTATAGCAGTAAGACAGCAGAGATGAATCAGACCAAGTTCTTACTCTAGTTGTGGGTAAAGAAATGCCAACAGACATTTGTCAATAGATGACAATTCAGTGTGGTAAGGGCCCTTGGAGCACTGAGAAGGGACACTTGTTGGTGGGTGTGGGGGTAGAGCAAAGTGAGAGATAACATATATGCCTGAAGATATGGCAGCTCCAAATATAAGGCGATCAACTTGTTTATGCAATAAGGGCACTCCAGATATTTTGTGTTTTTTTGCAGCTAAAATATAAACCTTCTTAGAGATGCATGATTCAAATGCCCAATATAACAGTTTAAGAAAGAGGAGGGGGAGGAGCAGGAAGGAAGAGAGTCCTAAGCAGGCTCTGCACTATCAGTGTGGAGCTTGACATGGGGTTTGAACTCATATACTGCGAGATCATGACCTCAGTTGAAATCAAGTTGGGACAATTAACCTACTGAGCCACCCAGGCGCCCCTGTGTGTGTGTGTGTGTGTGTGTGTGTGTGTGTGTATATATATATATATATACACACACACATACATATATATATGTATGTATATATACATATATGTATGTATATATATGTGTGTGTGTGTACACACACACATAGTATTTTAAATCATGTATTATTTAAAATAGTATATTGATGTATGAATATTGATTTTTCCCACTCTTGCCTGTCCAGTAATAAATTTATGTTCAAACTCTTTATGAATCCTTGATTTCTATGTAAGGTTCACCATTAGGGCCACTTTGACTCATCTAATATAGTTTCTGAAAGCCTATCACCTTCACTGCCTTCTCGAGTTGAGAGCATTTTTGAAAAATCAGCTTTATTGAGGAATAACTTACATACTAAAAAACGCATCCATTTTTTTAAGTGTAAAGTTTGGTGAGATTTGACGAACGGATGCCCTCCTGTAACCTCCACCTAATCAAGATCTGGAACATTTCCATCACGCTGAAGTTTCTTGGTGCCTCTTTGTAGTCCATCTCCGCTGCCCCCATCTGGCAGTCACTAACCTACTTTCCATCACTAGAGTAGTGGTGCCCATTCTGGAATTTCACATACTTGGAATCAAGGAGTATGTACCCTTGGTCTCTGTTCAGCATGTTTTCGAGACTCATTCATGTTGTTGCAGAGAGAGTACTTTTCGGGTCAGTATGTTATGCTATTACTAGAAATTTCAATCTGAGCATCATTATCTTTCATATATAACATTAAAACAGGTTTCATTTCTCCCAGGGGTATATATTACTGCATAACTACTTAACTTTTATGGAAAATTTCAAATGGATCTAAGTGTAGACAGGACAGTATAGTGAGCTTTCTTGTGCCTATCAGCCACCTTCAATTATGAACTGATGGCCACTCTTGTTTCATGTCAAACTCCACCCACTAACCAACCCCTTCCATATTGACACAAATCTTAATTCTGTTACATGTATTTCAGTGGTTTTCTGAAACTGTTTCAAAAATATATATATATGATCTCTACCAAACCTAAAAAAAAAATCAATACCGTATTGCTATTAAAGTGACCTTTGAGAGGCTTGTTTATACATAATACTTGGGATTGTGAGAAATAATTACTAAGTCTGTGGTAAATTTCTTTGCCTCTTTGTTTACTGATTTTGTCAGGGGACTACTTGTAATCGTCCAAAACTAGCTTGACTGAGGTCATTTCAGGGTAATGTGTTTTCTCCAAAAAGCGCTTTTTGGTTCAAAACAAGTTGAGAGCATCCCATTATATGAGGGATTCTGTAAAGACCAAAATGTAGTAAGTAAACTCTTTTCTCAGAATACATGTTTTTTTTTTTTAAGTTTTCTGAGGGGGAACTACCTATGTTTGGTGTATTTAGGAGGGGATTTCAGTTGGTAATTTACCAGGTGTGGAGGTGAGAGAAAGGAGTGAAGGATGGTGGCTCCACTAGACTCTGGTTGAGGGGGCAGAGTGGATGGAGGTGCCTTTCGGTGAGATGTGAAACAGCCCAGTGGCTGTGTAGTTGGTACTGAGCCGAGTTCCAGAAATTGGTAGATCTAATAGCCTGGGGACCTGGCCCGCAGCTCCACCATGGGTCTGGAGCTCAGGAAAGGGGTCTAGGCTGGAGACAGAGGTTTGGGAGTCATCACCCTCACATGCAAATGAAATTGGCCAGGCCAAGGAGACAGTCACAGCAGCCAGGCCTGGGGGGGGGGGGGGGGGGCGCGGAGGAGGGGGTGGTAACCAAGATGCAGCAGACTGGCGGAGACTGGAGTTAAAACCAGGAGAGGGTGCCATTGTGGAAGCCAAAGAGAAGTGCTTGGAGAGGGGAGTGGGCACGTATTGTACAATTCCATTTGTGTGTGTGATGTCCAGAAAAAGACAAAGGTATAGCGCAAGTAGATTTAGTGGAGGCTGGAGGTGGGAGTGGGGATTAACTCTTAAATGGGCAGGAGGGATCTTACTGGAGGAGAATATGCTAAAACTGACTTATGGTGACAGCCATAACCTTCAGTAGGTAAAAATGTTACACTTGAAACAGGTGGATGTTTATGGTACGTAAAATATATTTCAGTAGGGCTACTAAATCAAAGAATGGTCGCATGCCCAGTGCCACAAAAAGCTTAAGATACACGGTACAAGCCCATCTATCGGTCACTCACTTGTTGGCGGTTGTGGTCGGAATGGAGGGAGGAATTGGGGGCAAGGTGGGACAGGAGCTGGTTACAGTGGGTGGGGAATGATCTGGTAGTGTGGATGACTGGCTCCAGGCACTCATATGTGAAATGGAGAGAGAGAGGGTGAGGGAGAGGGAGATGGCTGGGAGCCGGGAGCTTCCTTTTTTCTTTCAAACGTGACATAAGTCCAGGGTGGATTTGATGGATGGAGGAGCTGCTGAGCAGCAAGCAAGCACCCAGATACCTGGCTTGCGTTCCGCTTTGCCTACAGCTGGACTTGAGCATTCCAGAGTACCCTGACAGGAGGGGCTTTTCCGGACCTTACACATCAGGCCTCTGCTCCTGGACAAGGCCAGAAGTGTGAGGAGGGAACCAAATCTACTGGAGGAATAAGTGAGGCGAATTCTCTCCTGACTCCAGGCTCAAGTATTTCTCAGGGCCTTTCACATCTGGCCCTCACCTACCTGTCCAGCCTCTTCCCTCATCCCCACTGGACAGTTCAGTTTCCCATACTCTGGTTTGCTCTCCCAGGCCTGCCACCACCGAGGGAGCCCTTCACAATCGTTCTTGACCAGGATTTAGTTGCCATGCACCTGCCCTCAGAAGACCTGTAGGAAGATCCCTGCTGGGAAAGGTAGGCACGAGTTGCTGCTGCCCATGAGTAAAATCATGCCTGTGAGGCCTCCTGTCCTTAATCCCTAGTTACGGACTAAGATTTGTCCCCTGGTTGTGGCAGGTCCTGCTCCAGTCCCAAACCTTGGGCCCACGTTCTCATCACTCACCCCCAAGCCATAAAGTACAGTGTACTGATCAGGTGTTGTAAGAGCCTCTGTTGCCATTTCTTATGTTCAATGCTTTAGCTACCTCTACACCACACGATTAAAAAAAATACGTGGTTGTAATCTGCTCCAAAGCACTGATGGTATATAACCTCCTTTATTCTTGGGGTGAATGCTACCTCCCTCACTGACCGATGAAATGCAGGCTGCCAAGGAGGACCTCCAGGGTTCTCTGCAGTGGGCCAACACCAGCCCAGCACCCAGCCCCAGGGAGCGGAGAGACCATCCAGGAGATGGCTCTCCTCCCAGAATATACCTGTGCATGCTAGCAAGCTAGAGGGCCCAGGGCTAAGTGGCCAATTCTGACCACTGATCTTCCTGCTCCATTTGGCCAGGAAAGCTCTCTCTTCACCCTAAATTCCAGACTTAACAGTAACCTAGTATAAAGAAAGGAACAATTTTTTAGGGACCCTACAAATGTGGATACAGGAGCCCTGGGGAGTGGCCACAGACCACGCTTTTTCAATTAACCAATCAACACGAGGAGAAGCCTACAGCTGGGTCTCTGGGATCCAGTGTCCTAACTGGCTTAGGACCCTTAATTCCTGCCATCCTGACTGTAAGCTTACCCAGACAAGCTCCCTACTGCTTCTGGCCAATATGCTCAGAAAGCCTGTCTCCCAAATACATTCACTTTATCTTGCTCGATAAACAATACCTACCCTGGGCTCCAAATTCAGTTCTTGCACCCTCCCTTACTTCCTGGGCCCGCTTTTATCTTAGGATATGGACTTTGGCTCCCCTCTGACCCACACCCAAGGCAGCAAGACAGGTGCAGCCCCTTCCAGGCCCCACCCAACCCCTGGGGAGGGAGCCTCCAGTGCCGAGCTGAGCAATGAGAGCACATCCCACACAGAGCTGAGCCCTGCCCTCTCGCACCAACGCCCCCCCACCCCAACTTTGCCCCAGTCAGGTCGGGAACCTTGTGTAACAAAGAGGCAGACACTAGGTTTCCGTTAAGTTGTAGGAATTTATTTTAAATAACCTACAGTTGATTAAAAGGGAATTCATGATAAAAATAGAAGATACTTGAGGAAAGATGTGGGAAATGGACTCTGCACACACGCTAAACTAACAATGCTTCTAAAACTAATGATTATAGCAAAAAATGTCTTCACATTAAAATTCTGCTTTTTATGGTTTTTTTTTTCCATTTTTTACACAATTACAAAAGAAAAAATAAAAGCCCTAAATTCTTGATTATTTTTCCTTTTTTTGGACCAAATACTCATTTTCCTCTAAATTATTGACTTGTGGAACTTTTTACACAATAAAATCTTTCAAGTGAAAGATTGGGTTTAAAATGAAAAAGATGGATATCTGAAGGGTACAGAGAATGCTCAGAACAAAGAATGATGGGAAAATGGTTTCAGTCACTGATTATTTCATTATCCTTAGACTCACTCACCCCCTCATCCCTCCCCAACCCCAATCTACACGATCTTTAAGATCAAGAAAAAGGTTTAAATATTTTAAAATAATTAAAAAGAAATAAAAATTCACATTTAAAAAGGAACACTCAAGTCAGGAAATATTTTCCCATCATGCTTTTCTGTGAACAGGTGTCTGAACCAAAACACTGCCGATGTCACGACTGCTTCAAGTTTAATGAAAATTGATTCCCATGACAATAGATAGTGACAATTCTCACTAACAGGTGCGCTGGGTTTTTGTTCTACTTAATTTTAAATTCCTGAAATGGGGGAGGGGGGAGGGCGTTTAGGAATTCATTTCTATTAAAATATAGAAGTTATTGCAAAACCCTAACTGTAAAAACGCACCAATATAATCGGACTTCGTATACAGTAGCTAAGAGAATCCAAATGCTTCAGTGAAACAGTGAATTTGCCTGGCAGAACTCTGACAAATTCCCATCCACTTGCTCTCTTGAAAATAAAAACAAAATTCAAAACAAATCATACAGCTAGAATTTTGATATCTGAAATATTTTTAAATAAGTTGTCCATAGGACAACTGGCTCAGCTCTCCCTTATAATATCTCCAGGTTTATCTTTTCGCAAAGATGTTCGTTTGTTAAGACTCGCCGCCTCTCTCCCTCAGCTGTGAGGGTAAGCAAGGCTCACAGTTTATCCACCTTCCCCAAACCACACTGTTCCTTTTCACAGAACCCTGCCCGCCCCTCGAGACTGGCTAGAACTCGTAGTCCTCATCAGCCATGTCGATGGCCCACGCAAACTTCTCCCGCTGGGTTTTGTTGTAAATTTTCTCAATTGGGACCCCCCACTTCTTGCACCTGTACACAAAGGAGAAAAAGGGGGATTAGTGTCTCAGGGAGCGACAGCCCAGACTCAGGGCAGGGACCTGAATATGCTTGCTTCGTGTCCATCTGCTGAGAATGAATTTTAAGAACATGCCAAACATATTCTAACAGTATCATGTGCTCGTGACCTCTAAAGTAGATGCTACTACAGATGTACTAATGAAAAAAACCTAATGCAGGGAGTTGAGTAATCTGCTTACCTTGTCATGCAGCTAGTGAGATGGAGCTAAAAAGTGAACCCAAGCTGTCTGGCTCTGGGGTCCATGCTCTCAACCACAATGCATACTGCCCCTCAATCTAACTCAACCTCTAGCACCCAACAGGACAAAAGAGCAAAAAGGGTACAAGAGCCGGGTGGAACCCCTGACCCATAGGAGCAGGTCAGGCTCAGAAAAATGCACATTAATTAATAAGCATCTTCCAAAATATAAATAAATAAAACTCACTTATTTTGGATGTCATTTTATGACTGTGTGGGGTTAAAAGGGGACACAAGCAATAGAGAATTTATCTTTGTTATAAGCTCCCTCTAACTCTTTCTGTACATTGCTCAGATCTGCAGTCTTTTTTTTTTTTCCGCTTGTTCCTTTCTTCCTTTACTTGTAAAAAAAATTTATCGAAAAGTTTTGTTCAAGTGTAGATAGATGGGCTCCTTTTAGATTTTTCCTTTAATAAGGGCCAAGAGTTCCTATTCTTGTCCTAAAGTTCCATAGGGGTAGAGGCTGCAACTGCCTTTTAAAAACAGACAAAAACACGCTCCAAGGCAGTATAACAACATTACTGACCATTTAGGGTCACTGAAGATGTTCTAGTGCAGTTGCAGTGTGCATAGTAGAAAGGCAAGGATTTCCCAAAGGACTTCCAAGTATGAGGTGAAGGGATGGCATGGGAAGGCCAACAGTGCTCTTGAACCCTCCACTACATTCTCAAGCCAGCAGCAGGAACCCAAGAAGGGCCCAAAGATTACTTACCAAGCTACTGTAATCCTTGGGTCCAGATAATTGAGTTTGGAGGTTCCCAAAGCAATTTGTTTATTTTCTTCTCGGTCTGTGGCCTGAACTTCGAGCTTCATTAACTGCTCCTCCAGTCTTTGCACAGCCTTCTTCTTTGACTCTACCACCCTGGAAGAATGGAAGTCATCAAGAACCAGGCCTAGCTTCTGGACAAAAACACTGCAACCCCACCCGGCCATGCAGGGGCAGCAAAAGCAGGAAAACCCTAAATACATCGAGATTTCCAAAAGATACAACTCAGAAACTCTAGAAAAGCTGGGGCCCCTGGGCCTCTGATATTACCCCTGCTTTTCTCTCAACCAGTCCCCAGCTCTGCATAACAACCAGGTACATACTTCTTGGTCTTTGCATCCTTTAGGACCTTGGCATCAGCCTTAGCACTTTTCAAGTCTCTCCGGGCATCTGCTAGTTGTTCCTTCTTGGCATCAATCTAGGTGGGGAAGAACAGTAAGGTTTAAAAATAAAATCAGCCCGGAGAGAAAAGAGCTCCATCAGACATGAAACCTAGAAGCTGTCTCCACCAGGCAGGCTGCCTGTGTCAGTGGCATGCCACATAAACCTGCCCCCTCTCCCAGGGTGGCTTCATGAAGGCACAGATTAGATGCACAGTGACTGCTGAATGCAAATGCTATTTCGTCATTTATGTTCTTCAGTGCCCCTTCAAGAAAGCAGTGATCCTTCTATAGGCAGTGACCCAGGGCCTGTCCCCTTAATGCAAAAGCTCAGGTTACAGAACCTGCCAGGACCGGGAATGTGGGTGCCAATCTTTCGATCACGTAACGCTTTAGTTTTAGACACCTGGGAGGAGGGCTACAGATGAAAACTGTTTACTAAATGGATCCTGTGTCAGGTTATAGCATTCCTTCTACAAATACTGCAGGAGATAACTCTTTATGAAGCTGAGACAGGATCCTTGCATCTACTGAACCCAGCTCATTCCTTAGATTCTGCCAGCACTCTGGGAAGGAGCTGCCAGCTTCTCAGGAAAAAAGGATGCACTGGAGAGAATACCCAAGGGAACCCAGGAAGCTAAACAGCTCAGCCAGTCGGCTGAAACCTATATATGGCACAGCCTGGCTTTGGCCTTCTGTATTTTAAATGAAAGGGAGGGGAGACTGGAAGGAAATTAAAGCAGTTATCACTCAAAAACAGAGGTCTGAAAACATTTTTAGCTATGGAGCTCTTTTTTCCAAATAAAATCTCATGGAATCCCAGTTTATAAAGGATGAAACAAGCAATTCCAGCCTTTCTTGCTTATAGAACCCTTGGAGGGCCTCTGGAAAACCTAAGTTCTTAGTTCCTGCTTAAGGACAGCAGTAGGCAACACCAGGAAACTAGAGCCCAAACCAGGGAGCTCATGCTGCTGGGGGCAGAACCTCAGATGTGCTATTACCTTTCCTAACCTACAAGGTCAAGGGAACCTCTGCAGAGTAAATAAATACTTGCCTGATTCAACACAGTCTGGGCTGTTGCTCTCAGCCTAGAATTGTCTGTTAAATATACACATATAGCCCAAGTTTGGAAACAGAGGCCACCATTGTGAGAGAATCATTAAATGTATTTTACTATGAATGGCTTACTTCCAACATCCATGTTGTCCAAAGTCAAGCTAAAGGAACTGATTCTATACACAAAAGCATCAGACACCACTAGCTAGATTCTTCTTGGGCTAGAAATTTAACAGACCACAATCTTTTAACCATTTCCGTGGATGCTATATTGGCAGGCTGTTTCAAATTCTCTCAAAGCATCAAAGACTCCATTGATTCACTTGGCAAACAGGGGCGTGTGTTTGCTTTGTGGGCACACAGGAGAGGGTTCCTGGGCTTGGAGGGCTCGTCTGGCAGGCGGCCCTGGGCTGCCCAAACAGTGGTTCCAGAGTAAGATCAACAAAATACCTCCTCATGCTCCAGGGGGATGGGTAGCTTGAATTGGGTAAACAGCACCTGAATATTCATGCTTTTATTTCTGGCTTGGAATAACAACATGGGGAGAGTAGATGATTCCACATGACCACCATTTAACAGAGTGGCAGCGAACAGGAGCTGCTAGGATGGGTGGCCTATAGGGTTCTTTGCCTGCCAACCATATATTCTAAGGATTTGAGAGGTCTAGGGGTATATATTCATTTACTGTGCATATGTGCATCCCTCTAGCAAAACCAGATGGCACCTGTAGCATGAACTGTAGGTTGTGGGTATCTTTTGACCCAGACATACTACTACTGGGTATTTATCTTGAAGAAATTTCAACAGGAGGAAAATATATGGACCTGAAAATGTGTATGGAGCCTCACTTTATAGCAGTCATTTTTAGTTTTTATTTTAAATTTATTTATTTATTTAAGAGAGAGAGAGAAAGACAACAAGCAGGGGAGGAGCAGAGATAAGAGAGAGACAGAGGATCCAAAGTGGGCTCTGTGCCGACATCAGAGAGCCCAGTGTGGGGCTCAAGCTCCCGAACCATGAGATCATAACCTGAGCCAAAGTTGGACACTTAGTCAACTGAGCCATCCAGGCACCCCTATAACAAGTCATGTTTAAACTCCACCTGTCCTAGTACAGAATTCTGTAAATGTGGATGGAAAAGAATTACATCTGTAATTTCACTAACCTCTGTTTGAAATTCATCATTTCGTCCTCAATTATGAATGTGGGCAACAAACCATAGTAGTATCAGTAGTACCTAGGATATATTCGCGACCAATATAATACAGATATTTCCGGATCATTAAAATTGTTGCAGAAATCTTAAGTATTGTTTACGTATTCTTTACTACCCTTGAAATTTAGTGATTATTAGACCCACCTTCAGATCTTACTTAATAAGTTAATAAGGAAGCACATCACAGACTTTAAAATATACTTGGTAAGTGTATTTCAGGATAATTGGTCCTTTGTGACAACCCTATGTGTCTGTTCTAGAGTGAAATACCTGCCAGTTCTCACTGAGAGTTAGTACGTTGGAATGGATTAGTTACGTAGCCATCGCTAATACAGAAACGCTCACCACCGAAGTGTTTAGTGCCTTGTGGCTTGAAAGCGCAGTACCAGACAGAGTCAGAAGGAAGAAAAGCACATGGAAGAGGAATAGCATCTACTTGTTTGCATGTCTCTCTCCCTCTAGGGCAGCAACTCTGGCACACAGCCAGAATTCAACAGATGTTTGATGATGAGCTACATAAAAATATGAGTCATGTGGAATGTGTAAAAATAAAAATAGTTGTGCTAGGATTAGGGGGAAATAAAATATCATTGTTCATCATTTTTTTAATTTGAAGCAATCTAATTTAGAAACAGTTGTATTTCTGGACTGTGGCAAGGAATGGTGAAGACCATCTTTATATCCATTATTCTCGTGTATAATAAGGACAATAATATTTCAAAAGAGGGTACACATCAAACTCAGCTTTTCAAAATAGGAAGAGTGGCCAGTGCAGGAGTTCTGTTCACAGAATACAGACTTTATATAAAAAAAAAAAAAAAAAAAAAATTTCAATGTTTATTTTTGAGAGAGAGCAGGTGAGTGTGCACGCGCACATGAGCCTAGCAGGGGAAGGGCAGAGAGGGAGGAGACACAGAATCTGAGGCAGGCTACAAGCTCTGAGCTGTCAGCACAGAGCCTGACACAGGACTCAAACCCACGAACCGCAAGATCATGACCTGAGCCGAAGTTGGAAACAGACTTTCTGAACAATGAGTACCTGATACTCAGTTATCTTCATCAGGAATAACTCCTATCATATTTCCATCTGTTGATCTTTAGCATGGACGTATCTTCCAGAACAGACCTAGAACTGGCCTTCTCATATCCCAGCCCAGAAGGCCTCTTATTTGCAGATCATCTATCCACAGCAGATGTGGCTCCCTTCATTTTGCGACCACACCATCCAGATCCACATTACCTTAGATTGCAAGTTCATCATGGACTTCTCAAAAGTTTTGGGTGGTGCCCTCTGATGGTTACAAAGAATTGCAACAGCTCGGTTGGCACGGTTGTAAGACAGGATCTTTGCTGGGATGTTCTCATCAGCTGTGAAGAAAGAAACATGACAATAAAAGAGTTTGTATATCTGAGGAGAATACACCACATGGCTTCCCCAGAACTTCCTCATGATTCTGCCAGCCCTCATCTCACTAAGATGATCAAGTTCTCCTGAGACACAAGGTCAAAACTGAGAGTCAAGTCATCAGCTTGTCTGAAAGGCCACCCCCTGTCCCCCAATGTAGTCTGAAGAAAATGTAGAATTGGAACAGAAAAGGTCTCTAGAGGAGGACAAGACAAAAGGATCACAAGCTTTACGTTTTAAAATCATAAGTCGGTATCTGTTTTACAAAGAAAAATTAAAAGTGTCATTGGAGGAATATTTTACTTATGTCACATGGCATACTTTGCCCCACCCCAATATACTGACCCTCAAAATACCCTCTTTGGATTTTCTGGCTTTTATATTCTAAAGCCATTTGACATAGAGGACAGAGGAAATTTAGCAGTGGCTGGGCTCTAGAAAAAGAAGTTTGTGGATGTTGGTCATACCTCCTGCACCTGGTTTTTAGGAGAATACTATCAACTCTTAAGGGGGTAAAAATGGCAGAAACTTCAGGGGAAGGATGTGCTCTCCTTTTACAAAATAACAATGACAACTTTGTTCTCTCCAATCTAACCAAACATTATCGCACTTTCATCCTATTACCTTTATTAACATACATATAAAATATAAAATGCAGGCATTTCAGAACAAATAAAAGCTCCTGTCAGCATTCCATGAAAATAAATCTTGAAGTTGGGGTAGGAAAGGTGAAATAGCACTGACCTTCTGTTTATACAACTAAGCCTCAGCTCTCTATTAGAGATACGGAAGGAAAAGTTTCCAGTCACAAAGTTAGGGAGAAAAAGCAAAACCGATCCAGGACTTAAGCTAGCTGAGCAAGGGCAATGGACGTACAAATAAGGGTACAGGCCTGTTTGGCCAAACAATACTTACGGGCTGTGAGTTCTTTCAACTGTTGCTGTAGCGTGATGGAGGCATTATATGTACGGAACACCTTGGCTGTCAAGCCCTCCATGAGATCCTGAAGATGCTTGTTCAGAATACCAGTCTGGAGGAGACAAGGCAGAGTATATTGGGATTTAGGTAAAAGCCCTACCACTCTGCCCCTTCTGGCAAGCAAGCCCTAGGACATTTATGCCAGTGCAATCTCAACTCTGCCAAGTTTACTGCCTTGCCAGTGAGAAGTTAGAAAAAAAAAAAAGAAAAGAATTCCAAATTACAGGCTTGCATGATACCTCCCTATGAAGTACTTTAATCTTAAGCAGGCCAATAAAACAAATGTGTCCTTCCCTATTAAGACCTTCCATGATAAGCTATCAGGAAGAGGGCTTTGGTCTCCAGCAGAGGTGGCTGGGCATCCAGCAAGAGAAGACTCTGTTAAGGGCCAGAAGGGGATAAAAGGCAGGGTTTGTCTACCTGTCTCAGGACTTTGGTTGTGAATTCACTATGTGCCTGAGGGAGGAAGTGTGTCTAGGATAGGATGGCACAGGACAGACTAAAGGGAGAGTCCAAGCCACCCCTGGGCAAACCTCTCCTTTAGGAGCTCGACTGGCTCTGGCTGGGCCCCTCCTTCAACCCACTGCACTTTGTCCACTCACATTGAGTCTATCAAAAAGATCATCCTCAGGCTGTTTGTTCTCCATAAATAGCTGTAAGTTCTTAAAAACCTAAAAGAAATAGAAGAACCTATTATTTGAAAAGCCTTTACTTTGGAAATAATTGCAAACGTACAAAAACTTGGAAAACAAAAAAGCACAAGGAACACTGACATCCTTTACCAGATTCACCCATTATTACCATTTTACACATCATTTGCCACTCACATAGTACACATGTCTGCCCCATTTCTATGTGTGTGTATATACATGTTCATTGTTTGTTCTGAACCATTTATGGGTACTTGTATTATAGTCCTTTACCCTTAAATACCTCAAGGTATTTCCAAGAATTTTCTAAGAATAGAGATACTGCCTTACATATGCACAGTACTCATCAACTTTATAAATCTGCATGAGGACATACTTTAGCCGTCCAGTTTGGTCAGCTGACCTAGTGATATCCTCTACCTCCCCAGTATGGAACCCAATCTAAGGTAAGGTATTATATTTGTCATGTCTCTTTAGCCTCATTTAATACGGACCACTGCCACAGCCAGCAAAGCCCCATTACCTGATTAGACATCAGGCTGTTAAAGGACTGGATTATGGGGGCCCTGCAGCACCATCTTCAGCTGTGGGCTCAGAGGTTTGAGGATAACAGGCTACTGCTTTGCTCAGTCAGGAGTTGGGGAGAGGCTGAGCAAAGCTACAAAAGTGACAAATGTACAACATGACCAGGGGATACTAAAACATGGTTGAATCATTACAACATGGTGAGTTAAATCTTATGCTGAAATTTGTCATAAGGGCCCACTCTCTACAGCGTGCTCTGTTGAATACTACTACAGGATGTGGCCCCCTAATCCCAGGAAGGTAGCATGGAGCAGAGGAGGTGAGGGACAGGGACTAAAAGGAGGTACACAGGACAACCAACAACACCTCTCCCCTCTCTTTCAAATCATTTTCTTCTAGTGCTGAGCAAAATGCAGAGCATACAAAAAGCACTCAATAACTGTTGAATGACTGAATGGAAGAAAGAAAAAACAGGCAAGGGAGCACAGGCCACAGGAACTTACTCGTTTCTCAACAGGTACTTTGTTATAATATCTGATTGAATCTTTCCCAAGGAAGTCAAACTCTACCACGTATTCCTGACCATCCAACTCTGGGTGCAGATTGATATGCTCCACACGAAGTGAACAGCAACCCACAGTGTCTGCTGTTTCTCCTTCTTCCTTCTCATTGCCTGCTCTCAGAGCAAGCTGTCCAGGGAGGAAGGAAAAATGAGAACAAATGAAAATACTTCAATCTCACAGGATCTACAAGAAACCCAAATAAGTCTCCCAATTCTCTTTGGGACAGAGCATCAGTCTGCAAGGCCTGGGAATTCTGGATTCTACACCAGTGCTGCTTCTTCAAATAAAATGAAGTACAGAGAATCAAAATAGTATGATCCTGTCTCAGAAAACCAAGCTTCTCTTTATTCTGTTCTCTCAAATGGGGATGGAGGAAAGAATTTTTCTTTCTTTCTTTCTTTCTTTCTTTCTTTCTTTCTTTCTTTCTTTCTTTCTTTCTTTCTTTTTCTTCCTTCCTTCCTTCCCTTTTCTCTTTCTTTCTTTTTCTTTCTTTCTTTCTTTTCTTTCTCTTTCTTTCCTTTCTCCCTCCCTCCCTCCCTGTTCCTTTCTTTCTTTCTTTTTTTTTTTTTTTAAACAAAGCAGGGGCGCCTGGGTGGCTCAGTCTGTTAAGTATCCAACTTCGGCTCAAGTTATAATCTCATAGTTCGTGGGTTCAAGCCCTGAGTCAGGCTCTGTGCTAACAGCTCAGAGCCTGGAGCCTGCTTCGGATTCCATGTCTCCCTCTCTGCTCCTCCCCTGCTTGTGTTCTCTCTCAAAAATAAACAAATATTTAAAAAAGAAAAGAAAAGAAAAAGAGTGGCTCTCTCAAGCATTTTTTACTTAAAGAGATATATTTCAGTTTATAAAAAAGCAGTAATAATAAAACAAAGCAGCAAACAAAGCAGCATTCCTATTCTGGGCAATCAGACTCAACATGCGAGTCTCTTAATTTTGCTTATTTTTTAGATAACTCAGAATTTGAGCTAATCAGCACTAAAATCTTCTAAAAGGTACTGACAAACTGACCTCCCTCACGGTCTTTCAGGGGTGCCTGGGTGGCTCGGATGGTTAAAGCGTCAGACTCTTGGGTTTCAGATCAGGTCATGATCTCATGGTTCATGAGTTTGAGCCCCATGTCGGGCTCTGCACTGACAGTGCAGAACCTATTTGGGATTCTCTCTCTCTCTCTCTCAAAATAAACAAACTTAATAAAAAAATTTTTTTAAAACACAGTCTTTCAAACTGTAGTTGTGATACATTACTGGTTTAACCAGTTTTAAGGGTTATAACCGCCCTTTTTAAAAACAAGAAACAGAATTTAAAATGTCAGAATTCACTCCTTGTAGAAAGCTAAACATTGTTTTGTGCAACTTTTGTTTCAGTTATACACAAACACCTATATATATATGTATACATATATGTACGTATATGTATATATCTGTGTGTTGGGTCTGTGATGTAAAATAAAATTTTTTGGTAGCTTATAGTCAAAAAGAATTTGAAAACGTCACAGTATTTCTGGCAGATTCAGATAGCAGTAGACTCTGAACGCCTCTCTCTCCACCTCTACCTTCCTTACTCAACCAGAGGTTGGTGCTTCTCTAATACTTAGTACAGGGCCTGGAGGAGTAAACAGGCTCCACATCTTTGATAAGCTGAACATGTTAAGCAATGTGACAGGACGATGCTCACCTTGTCGATGAAGTACAGGGCTACAGCTCTCTGCCGAACTTTCATCTCTTTGGACTTCCAGTCTTCTCGATACTGGTTCCGGATCTTGTCCACACACTTCTTAAGCCGCCGAGCGGTCTCATATTTCTGCCAATCTTTCTCACCCTGCAGAGACCCAACCCCAAAGGTGGATTGCTTAGGAATGGTGGAGTAAAAACAGACTTTGAACACCCAAGTTCAGAGCTCTGAACCAAAGAAAAGAAGCCTGAGCTTAAGCTAGGTAGAAAAAGAGTACTGAAGAGAAACCATAAAGCATTTAACCTGATGAGAACTCATGCTGTCCTGTTTCACTGTCAAGTACACACACGGCTGCTTTCTAATTGCTAAATTGTTTATGTTCTTGGGAAAAGCCCACATGGCACATCCCCAAAACGGACTTCTGTCAACACAAAGGGTATAAACATCCCCATTCCCACATCAGCATCATGGCTCTCTCTGCTCCTGAATCTGTGAGCCAATAGCAGTTTTCTGCTAAGACCGAATTTCATTACATTCAAGACAACCATGCACAATTTGATGGAAGTGTCAAGGAAATAGAGCCAAAGATTACAACTTGTAATTACTAAGGAACACAATGACTTCCAGGAACAGCTGTAATTATTCACCATTTTCTAACTTCTGCTTTTTTTTTTCAATATATGAAATTTATTGTCAAATTGGTTTCCATACAACACCCAGTGCTCATCCCAAAAGGTGCCCTCCTCAATACCCATCACCCACCCTCCCCTCCCTCCCACCCCCCATCAACCCTAACTTCTGCTTTTAAAAGTATTCTTGATTAGATTGAGGAAAGCAATGTTACTAGGAAGACTTTTTTTTTTTAAACATTAGAGCTTTTGATATAAGATTTTAAGATGGATTTTAAAACCAATGAAATGTTTTTGAAAGAGAGTGAAAAGATGGTCTCTACCCAACAGTGACAGGAGATTAGTCCTGCTGCCACGCTGAAAGGAAATTCACAAGCAAGGGCTGATACTAATGTCAAGTGAGAAAGGTAAGAAAGGGGGAAAAAAAAATCCAAGGACTCCCAAGAGAGTCAGGGAGTATTCTAAGGTCTAAAACAGATTATATGACATGAATACAGGGATGGAATTCAAGAACCCAAGAATCTCTGCAATTAATTCCCCCACCTACGAGAGAGAGAGGGACATCGTGATTTTTACCCACATATGCCTAGTTCCCGCCTATGCCATGGGACACATGGTCCTTGAAGTGTTCAGAACTGTAGTCAAAGTAACTAGCCTTCTGAGCATGCAGGGAAGTTGGCTAAGTGAAAGCAAGAAAGATCTACTTCTAGCTCCACCAGCGCCCCGAACTGCAAGCTCACCCGGCTGCACTAAGGGTTCATCACTCTGCCACAAACGTATGTGGCCAAGTTGTTGGTAAGTGAACTACTTGTTGTGGGTGGGTGATTTAGCAGTTGTTGATACAATACAGAAGAAATATAAAAGTTCTACTTCCTGACAATGGCAAGCTGAAAATTTCTCACTGGTTTTTCCAAGTATGTACTAACATTTAACAGGGTGAAGAAAAGGTATGATACAGCTGTCCTCATATACAAGTAATCCATTTCCATGACAATCATGTGAGAGAGACACACACGCACAATCTTCAACACCACAGCCTCCCGCTCAGGAGTGGGCTCTTGGCCATCACTCTAATGCATGCAGGCCTACTAAAGCCTAACTCCAAGTCTTCAAAGTCCTGTAGGGTCACATTTGCGCAATTCCTTAGTTATGCCACTGAAACAAGGTTTAGAAAAAGCCAACAAATAAGCTATTCACAGAGGATACCACAAGACCACTTTTCCTCACAGGTTGGCTCGGTTCCTGACCCAAGGATCCAGGATTCTCTCAAGTAAGGACATAAGAGGCGGGGTGGAGGGGCAGAAGCCACCTTGTCTGGGTCTGGGGGAAGGAAAGCTAGCCTCCAGGAAGTATGCTTACCCCTGCCGTCAGTTTCCTTGAACGGAATCCAGACAGTAAAATGCACTCGAACAGGCTTTCTCAGACTACTCCCAGAAAAAAAAAAAATCCATTTAGGTCTTCCAGACAGGGTCCTCCTCAAAACCATCGCAGTGAAATGAGGTATCCACCACAGGGGAACTGCCTTTAACCCCCTCCTATCTTTCCCTACCCAGTCAACCCTCTGTATGGATGAGAATCTAATTTGATTACTTATAAGTGACATTCTTTGAGAGACTGTTTTTAACTAGTGGGCTCACCATATTTTCTGGTTCTAATATAACTGCTTACTCATTAAGCATACTGGATAGGGGCACCTGGATGGCTCAGTTGGTTTAAGTGTCTCTTGATCTCGGCTCAGGTCATGATCTCACACTCATGGAATTGAGCCCCACATCGGGTTCTGTGCTGACCGTGTGAGCCTGCTTGGGATTCTCTCTCCCTCTCTCTTTGCCCTTTCCCCACTGGCACACTTGCTTTCTCTCTCAAAAATAAATAAACTTAAAAAAAAAAAAAAAGTCTAAAAAAATATACATATATACTAGGTAAATGTGGTCAGGATCTGAATTCAGGATACAAAGTGGGAAATGAGCTAAATCCTGTTCTCCAATCCTCTCTCAGAGATTTGTATTGGGGAGCAATGACATTTGCCAATATTCTTAAGTGGCTCTTCTTCTTTATTTGTTGGAAGATTTTTTAATTTTTTAAGGAATCTCTACACCCAACTTTGGGCTGAAACTTACACCCCTGAGATCAAGAGTCACACACTCCACCGACTGAGCCAGTCAGGAGGCCCATAAGTGGCTCTTCTCACTTAGCTGGTGATGCACCAAAAGAGGAATGACTAGCATTCTGAATTCCAAACATCTAACATTTAAACAAAAGATACAACAAACTGGCCTCATGCATTTAATACCAGGTTTAAAGATAAAATCCAACCAACTTTTCATATATGCTCATTTTTAGATGTTTGCCTTATTACTGATATGTAGAGGTCGTTATATATATTCAAATTCTTTCCCAGATACAAGTAGTGCATTTTAGTCCACTATTTCCTATTCATCTTTCATTCTGAATAAGTCTAAAAGAGATTTTATGTTATACAATTTTAAGTGTACCATTTAATCCGTTTTGACAATTCATAACCCCTGTAACCTACATCTCATCAAGACAGAGAATATTCTCTATCATTTGAGAAAGTTTCCTCGTGCCCCTTCCCAGTTAATCACCAACTAAGCAAGCACTATTCCTTTAATCTGACTTGTATCATCATAGCTTGGTTTTGCCTAACTTAGAATATTTTAAGAATGGAATGCTACAGGGGTGCCTGGGTGGCTCAGTCGGTTAAGCGTCTGACTCTTGATTTGGGCTCAGGTCATGGTCTCACAGTTTGTGGGTTCGAGCCCCATGTAGGGCTCTATGCTGACAGCGTGGAACCTGCTTGGGATATTCTTTCTTTCTCTCTCTCCCCCCCCCCCCCCCTTTCTGCTCCTAACTCATGCTCATGCATGCGCTCTCAAAATGAATAAAATAAACTTAAAAAAAAGGAATAATACAGTATAGGTTCTTGTGTCTGGGCTTCCCAATACGTTTTTAAGATTCATCCATGTTGTTGCATTTATCAGTAGCTTGCTCCTTTTAATTGCTGGTATATAGATACAATCCAGGACTATCCCTAATGTGTTTGATGAGACCATGTGTTTATTCTGTTGATGGACCCCCCTAGGATGTTTCCATTTTGAGACTTGTACGAATACAGCGCTGCTATAAACATTCTTGTACAACTCTTTTTGTGGACATAGGTTTTCAATTTCATTTAGGGCAAAAATACCTAGAACTGAAACTGAGATCTCACTGTGGTTTAAATCTCCTAGTAATTAGTGATGTTGAGAACTCTTTCATGTGCTTATTTATTGGCCATACCTCTATCTTGTTAAGCATCTGTTCAAATCTTTTGCTTTTTATGGGAATGTTTGTCTTTTTTATTGAGTTATAGGAATTCTTTGTATATTCTCGATACAAGTTTTTTGTCAGATATACATGCTGCCAATATCTTCTCCCAGCCTGTAACATATATTTAATTAACCTTGTCCTTTGTTGAACATAAGTTTTTAATTGTAATTATTTTTTTTTACATTCACTTATTTTTGAGAGACAGAGAGAGACAGAGTACAAGTGGGGTAGGGGCAGAGAGAGAAGGAGACACAGAATCCGAAGCAGGCTCCAGGCTCTGAGCTGTCCGCACAGAGCCCGACACGGGGCTCGAACTCACAAACGGTGAGATCAGAACCTGAACCGAAGTCAGATGCTTAACTGACTGAGCCACCCAAGTGCCCCAATTTTTTTAATGTCAATTTTTGAGAGAGGAGGGAGAGAGAGAGAGAGAGCGAGCGAGTGAGCAGGGGAGACGCAGAGAGAGAGGGAGACACAGAATCTGAAACAGGATCTAGGCTCTGAGCTGTCAGCACAGAGCCCAATATGGGGCTCGAACTCACGAGCTGTGAGATCATGACCTGAGCCGAAGTCGGATGCCCAACCGAGATACCCAGGTGCCCCTACAAGTTTTTAGTTTTAATGAAGTCAACTTTATCAATTGTTTCTTTTATCATTAGTGCTTATTGTGTCCTAGGAAATCTACAACAAGGTCATGTAGATGTTCTATCACGATATCATCTACAAGTTCTAGTGTTTTATTCCTTCTACTTTAGAATTCAGAATTTTATTTAAAAGATTCAGAATATAACTTTTTAAAAGATAAGCGTTATGTCTTATTTTCCTTTTCTAATAAAACTCACCAAAATCAGAGCTTCCCAAGACTAAAAAGTTTTATAAGGACATTTTCCTTCAATCCAGCTCTTTAATCCCCAGATGGTTACATTCAAAAGTTTGTAGGTATATACATCTTTGAAACCCCCCAAAATTATAAGCTCTAAAGACAGAAAAGTGTATTTCTCCCTAAGAATATTTTATTAGGATTGAATGCAATGTAATGTCAACATGGATTCTAAAGTTTGCTGTACTTAATTTAAAGAAAAAATGACAAATTTTGTTCATAAAGTTAAGACCGGTTGAAGAACCTCACTTTTACTAAGGGCTACTTTACAGGTAATGAGACTTGATCATGTTTCCAACCTTGGCAGTGGGCTGGACTTAGCAGTGAGTACCTTAATAAGCAGTCCTTTTAACCTCTGGATCTATGGTTTATCCAGGATCAGAGAGCTTTGTAGAAACCACTGGTTCCAGAAGGCTGACTGTCATTTTCCTGCTATTTCAGATTCTATGGGCACCAAAGTACAGAGTGGAAGAGGAAGGGAATGGAAACACGTGCAACAAGATGTCTATATAATGAAAATCCTGGAAGGTAAAGCAGAACTAACCAAGATGAGCACAGAAAGATGCGAATGAGCTCAGGACAGTCTTTACCTGAAACACACATTCCTGCGGCTCTCAAAAGTCCCTATTGTTTCGATGGCTTGTGAGGCTGTTTGTAGTATAAACCTGACTCTGACTGCAAGTAGGCCAATCAAAGTTTCCAGAGAGGGAGACATTAAAAAGATACACTTCAGCTGTGCTTTTTTTTTTTTTTTTTTTTTAACCCTTGACTGCCCAACTTTAAAAAATCGCCAAAAGTCTCTTAGGGTGTCTGGGTGGCTCAGCTGGTTAAAGCATCAGGTTCAGGTCATGATCTCACAGTTTGTGGGATCTACTGCACTGGGCTCTGGGCTGACAAGTGCAGAGCCTGCATGGGACTCTCTCTCGCCTTCTCTCTCTGCCCCTCCCCTGCGTGTGTTCTTTCTCTCTCTCAAAGTAAGTAAATAAATATTAAGAAATAAAAATAAAATTGTCAAAAATCTCTAAGTCACGTCATGCTTGAGCTAAATTTCTTAACGGAACAGAGATGGGGTAGAACAGAACAGTAACATAACACAGGGGAAGTTAATAAGTAAAAAAAAGACAAGCCAAAGAATCTCGGAATAGAAAAGTCTCTGGAGGCCGAGCAGAAAGGTATATAACAAAGCCCCATCACGGTAGCCTCCCATGTTTTGGATCTAAAGTCCCTGATGAAGTACAACCATCAATTACCACTCAACACACTTCTACAAAAACTTCTTTATAGACTTTTGGGTCAGATGGGGTTAAGTGAAATCCTACTTTAATGCTCAGGTTGCTTCAAACAGCAATGAAAGTGCTCCAAGCAAGATGGCGAGACCTAAAGCCAGGGCCTGTGTTAGTTTAGGCTGAGCTGGGCTCGAAGACTGCTATGAGGAGGGAGCAGAGAAGTGGAGAGCAAAGAACAAACGAGAATGATAACATGGACAAAAACCACCTCCCAAAGTTTACAGACAGAAATTCCAGAAGACAAAAGAAAAATGACTTAGAAAAACTGCCAACAATAATTAGTACACAAATTCAGTTCAGGCAACATTTTAAAAAACAATCTAACAAAGGTTTTCTCATATATATCAATTATGAATAAAGAGAAAACAGATGTAACAGCCACAAAAAAGGACAAGAAATTATAAAACAAAACAACAGAAATGAAGTGAAATAAAATCCGGTACACATGAAATAATAATTAGAAATTCTGAAAGCAAAAATTAATAATTAAAATGAATTATAGGGGAGATACAAACTTCAGGATGCATATAATCAAAAGGAGAATTAGCAAATTGGAAGGGAGTCCTAAAGAACTTCCCCAAATGAAGACCAGAACTAGAGGTAAAGAATATGAAAATAGAGGGGCGCCTGGGTGGTGCAGTCGGTTAAACGTCCAACTTCAGCTTAGGTCATGATCTCACTGTTTGTGAGTCCGAGCCCCACATCGGGCTCTGTGCTGACAGCTCAGAGCCTGAAGCCTGCTTCAGGTTCTGTGTCTCCCTCTCTCTCTGCCCCTCTCCCACTCCCACTCTGTCTCTTTTTCTCTCAAAAAGTAAATAAACAGTAAAAAAAAAAAAAAAGAATATGGAAAATAGAGCTTTAAAAAAAGTGTAGATGGAGAAGCTCCAATGTTCATCTAAGAGAATTCCAAAAGAAGCAAATGGAAGGAATGATCTAGAAGCTGTGGAAAAATGGCTGAGAGTTTTCTAGAATAAAAATACATTAGTCATCTGATTCAAAGTCTAGTCTGAGCATCTATACAAAAACAGCAAAACCTTGGTTTGTGGGCATAATTCATTCTGGAAATATGCTTGTAATCAAGCACCTGTATATCAAAACGAATTTCAAGAACCACTGGCTCAGTGGTGATCATGTGACATTTGACGCCACATACTACTACTTCTATTGCAAGACATCGCTTACTAATCAAGTTAAAATTTATTAAAGTTTGCATGTCTTGAGGAACACTCAGAACAATCCAAAGTTTTACTGTATATCCGTATTTAGATATACAATAATAAAGATACTCTTTACTGGAGAAAATATTATAAGAATGAAAATACAGAAATTTTCAGATAAATAAATACCTAGAGAAAGGTATGGAGTGTATAAACTAATCAAATATATCTCACTGTGATAACTGCTGAATAGAGAGAGGGTTAGGATTTTATGTATGATTGTGGGTTCTTGTAAAAAAAGAAGTAAAACTTAAGCAGAGGAAGTATGCAGTGTAAGAACTGGAAATGATTAGTTTAAAATGCCCTTATTTACAGGTAATTTAATTGTCTATGTAGAAAATACAAAGGACAGATGCTTTTAGAATAAGAGCTCAGCAACGTTGTCATATATTACCACTCTAGGAAGAACAGAAATGTAGTAGAAAAAAATCACATTCAGTAGCACTAAAAACTGTAAGGTCTCTAAGAAAAAAAGGCTTTAAACATAGGAAAAATTTCTATGGAGAAGATTACAAAGCAATATTAGAGGGTATATTCAAAGACATGAATTAGTGAAGAAGTAGAACATGTTCACGGACTGGAGGACTCAAAATAATGTATCCTCCCACCCCCCCATTAATCTACACATTCAATACAATAAAAATCTCGGGACACCTTGATGGCTCAGTCGGTTAAGCATCCAACTCTTGATTTCAGCTTAGGTTATGATCTCACCAGCCGTGAGACTGAGCCCTAAGTTGCCTGTTTGGGATTCTCTCCCCCTCTCTCTGCCTCTCCCCTGGCTCATGCGCACGCACTTTCTCTCTCTCAAAATAAATAATAAACATTAAAAAAATTAAAAAATATCTCAATAGTATCCATTAGAATATGACAGATTTATCTCAAAATGAATGCAAAACATCAGAGAAGAAAGAACAGTCAAGACAATTTTGAAGAACGAGATGAAGGAAACTTGTCCTATGCAGTAAAAACTTACCAAGCTACAGTAGTTAACACAGTAAGCTACTGATGAAGAAACAAACAAACAGGACAGAGAGCCCAGAAACAGATTGACACATATGTAGAAATTTGATATATAAACAGAGAGGGTAATACAACTAAATAGTTCTGGAACAACTGGTTATTCATTTGAAAAAATGTATTAGATCTCAACTTCATACCATACACAAAAATACATCTGAATAGGGGCGCCTGGGTGGCTCAGTGGGTTAAGCGGCCGACTTCGGCTCAGGTCACGATCTCACGGTCCGTGAGTTCGAGCCCCGCGTCGGGCTCTGTGCTGACAGCTCAGAGCCTGGAGCCTGTTTCAGATTCTGTGTCTCCCTCTCTCTCTGCTCCTCCCCTGTTCATGCTCTGTCTCTCTCTGTCTCAAAAATAAACAAACGTTAAAAAAAAAAAAAAAAAAATACATCTGAATAGATCAAAGATCCAAATGCAAAAAGCAAAACTGGAGAAATGTTGACAAGGATACATGAGACAGAAATGTGTACACGCTGTTGGGGGAATGATGGTGATGTAAACTGGTTCAGGCACTTTAGAGAACTTAAAAGTATCTAATAAAGAATCTTTAAGGAAAATTTTCATCTATACAAGGAAAATGTGTTTATTCCAGAACTATTTATAATAGCAAAGTATCATAAATAACTCTAAATGTTTCTTGACAAGGGAATTTTTTTTTTTTTAACATTTATTTATTTTTGAGAGATGGAGAGAGACAGAGCAGGAGCAGGGGAAGGGCAGAGAGAGAGGGAGACACAGAATCTGAAACAGGATCCAGGCTCTGAGCCGTCAGCACAGAGCCCGATGTGGGGCCTCAACTCATGAACCATGAGATCATGACCTGAGCCGAAGTTGGACGCTTAACCGACTGAGCCACCCAGACACCCCAAGAATAATTTTTTTTATAAAATAGAATACTGCGTAGCAAATAAAACAAATAAATTAGAAGTATATGTCAAAAGAAAATCTCAATACAAAAGCTGAGAGAAGTTGCAGAATGATCTCAATAACTTACCTAGTTTAAAAGTGTGCCTTGTAAAACAATACTATTGTTTATGCACACAGAAATAAATTATGAAAAATAAAAATATACACAAGAATGAAAACATTAAGTTCAGTAATAGTAACCTCCAAGGAAGAAGGAGAATGGGGGGTGGGGTTCAATTGTGTTCATCAGAATACTTTTTAGGAAATGAAGTAACTGAACAAACAGGATACAATGTTAAGGTTTGACACAGCCAGATGGTGGACATAGTATTCAATACATTATCTATTCTTGTATATTTGAACTAGTTCATAAAAAATAAGACCCCTAGGGGCGCCTGGGTGGCGCAGTCGGTTAAGCGTCCGACTTCAGCCAGGTCACGATCTCGCGGTCCGTGAGTTCGAGCCCCGCGTCAGGCTCTGGGCTGATGGCTCGGAGCCTGGAGCCTGTTTCCGATTCTGTGTCTCCCTCTCTCTCTGCCCCTCCCCCGTTCATGCTCTGTCTCTCTCTGTCCCAAAAATAAATAAAAAACGTTGAAAAAAAAAATTTAAAAAAAAAAAAAAAAAAAATAAGACCCCTAATGCTTGTATCTATTTTTTTAATTTTAATTTTATTACTTTTTAAATTTACATCCAAGTTAGTTAGCATATAGTGCAACAATGATTTCAGTAGATTCCTTAATGCCCCTTACCCATTTAGCCCAGTCTCCCTCCAGTAACCCTCTATTTGTTCTCCATATTTAAGTCTCTTATGTTTTGTCCCCCTCCCTGTTTTTATATTATTTTTGCTTCCCTTCCCTTACGTTCATCTGTTTTGTATCTTAAAGTCCTCATGAGTGAAGTCATATATTTGTCTTTCTCGGACTGATTTTGCTTAGCATAATACCCTCTAGTTCCATCCACATGGTTGCAAATGTCTCTTTTAAATTTCTTTTTAATGTTTGTTCCTGAGAGAGAGAGAGAGAGAGAGAGAGAGAGAGAGAGAGAGAGCACGCATACGAGCAGGGGAGGAGCAGAGAGAGAGGGAGACACAGAACCCAAAGCCGACTCCAGACTCCCGAGCTGTCGGCACAGTGCCTGACTCAAGGCTCGAACTCACCAACCATGATATCATGACCTGAGCTGAAGTCAGACGTTTGACTGAGCCACCCAGGCGCCCTGGAGTTGTCTATTTTTATCTAGAGAATGCTTCTCCTACTGGCACTGCATTTAAAGACTATTCAAAACACTGTCAAACCCCAACCTCTGATGTTCTCACTGTTTTGCTGAGTGGGAAACAGCCAACAAGGATTGGCAAAAAGCTGGAGAAATCACATTTCTTTTTCCCTTCCAACTTCCCAAGGCTTTAACCATCTTCATGACTCTTAGGATCCCAACCCAGCTGAGGAGAGTCAGCCACTCTGTGAGGGGTATAAGATTCTAGGCAGGCCTACCTGTGGGTGACTTCTAGGTTCATTACCATAACCATCATTCAGAAACTTGCACAAATCCCTACAGTATATGGAGGTTATCTGGATATTGTCAGGAATTAATTGGTGGCTCTCAGCTCTGGAGGGTCTCCACCTGGCCTATCAACAATGGAGATCTCAACCGGTGAAGGCTCTCCTACAATTAACTTGAATCCTGGATATTAAGAGAACGCAGTATACATTTATCTGGAATCTGTTCACCTCTCTCCACCAACACTGGCATCATTTTGTCCAGGCCACCACTATCCATTGCCTGGAATACAAAAGCATCCGATCAATATTCGTACTTCTGGTATGCACATAATCCAATCTTCACAGAGGTTAGTGCTCAGAATGATCAGTTACGTCACAAGTTTCTAAAATACGAATCTGGTATTGTTCCTCTTGTTAAAACCCAATAGCTTCCTACTGGATTTAGGAGAATATAAACAATTTTAAGAAACAGCCTGAAAACCTGGCCTGCATCCCCCTGTAGCCTCCTCTTCCTGCCCCCTTCCTGCTCACTGTACTTCAACTACATTGACCTTCTCTCAGTCCTCAAGACCACCAAACTCTTTCTCACCTCAGGGATTTCAAAACGCAATTTTCCTTATCTGGAACATCCATTCCCTTATCCTTTCCATGGATAAATCCTATTCATCTTGTAAGTCTTATCTTAAATGTCACTTCCTCAGAAAGGCCTTCCCTCCACCCTGGTCAAATCGAATGCCCTGATACATTCTTATATGGTACCCTGTACTTTCCCTTTGCATCATTTACAAGAGCTCGTGTTTACTGGTGTGACTGTGTGTAGAGCCTCAGAATCTTGCTGAAGCAGGTCTATGTTCCAGACATGCCTCTGTTCAAAGCCCTTCAATGGGTCCTCACCAGACGCAGAGCACAGACCACTCTCTTTAGCATGGCACTTAAGGCTGGCCACAATTTGGCAGTAGGGTTATCACACGCAGGCAATCAGGAGGCTAAGGATTTAAGTCAGAGTGAGTGACTAACTACTGGATCATGAGCAAGTTTTTTGGCTTCCAAGAGACTAAATTTATTTCTCTATAAGACAGTGGCATTAGTACATGTGGTATGGTTAAGACAATCAAATATCAACTTATGTGAAAATACTTAACAGTAACCTGGTATCATTATTTTGCCTTTTTTTTTTTTTTTTTTAAGTAGGCTTCATGCCTAGTGCAGAGCCCAACATGGGGCTTGAACTCACGAACCACCCGAGATCAAGACCTGAGCTAAGACTAAGACCAAGAGTTGGATGCTTAACCAGCTGACCCCACCCAGGTGTCCCAAATTTTTATTTTTTTTCCATGTGTAAAATACACATAAAATTTAGCACATTCACAATGTTGTGCAAGAATCACCACTTGCTAATTCTTTTTGTTACTTCTTTTTAACACTTCTCACTCTCCATCTATAATGACACAATTCTGTTTGGAATAGCTCTCTTTTAACACCAACAGTAACCTAATTTCCTTCATAAAGTTGTTCCTCATCCGTAAGTGCTGGGAAATAACTGCTGCATTTCTCGAAAGCACGTAATGCTTACCTTTCTTCTAATACAGTTGAATACTTACCCAAATTGCCCACTAGCCTAGGAGTTGAGAGCTAAAACCACCATTTATCCACCTTTATTTCGGAAGAAAATAACATGCCCCTTTAGAAGACCTGACTTCTGCTCGTGAGGGTTTTCTTTCTGATTCTATACTTACTCAAAACTAGGAAAAGTGACATTTTCCAACTGAATGGCAGGAAATATCAGAGACTTTTCATATTAGAACAAAGAACTATAAGCTAGAGAGTGTGCAGTTTATAGCGCTGGCAAAACACATAGCCTTTTTAGGTGTGGCTTTCATGTCTTACCATGTTCAATAACCTATAAACCAAAATTAAGAGTGTCTTTAGTGCCAGTCCTCTGTAAGTTAACAGTCATAGTCTACAAAGAACTCATTTCTTGGCTGCCTTTTTAGAGCTCATCTCTCTTTTAGGTTGTTATGCAAAGTTCCACAGTACATCTGAGGGAGGAAGTTCTCCCAAGCAGGGTATGCCTAGCAGGCTAACAAAAACGGACTAACCTTCCAAGACAGTTTTCCCCTTTCAATAATAGTATTAACAAATAACAACACAGGGGTATACAATGGTTTATGATGTGCTTTCATATACATAATCTCACCTGGTCCTGGTGGAACCTACCCAGATGTAACCTTAGGAAGCCGAAGTATGTAAGACTCTAGATTTTACAACTTCTGGATTCAGAGCAATTCTGCTCCCTTCTTCAGAGCCAAGAAAGGGGGGGAAGAAAGCAGCAGAAGCCAATTTACATTTACTGCATTTTTCATCACAACCCCACCACTGGATAGTAAGCAACACGAAGGTAGGGACTGCATCTGTTTTGTTTACCAACACAGTTCCTAACACCATGCATACATATGCTATGCCAGGCACATACTGGGATTTCAGTAAATATTTGTGAATAAATGAATCAGATTATAATGTGACGCAGAAGATGGATACACCTAAGGAAGGCATGAAAATACTTGCTTTATTTTGTGGAGAGTTTTTAATTTGTCACAGTGATTCTAGAGACCAGGAACACTACATTTCAACAAGAGATTATCAGCCCCACTAACTGGGGCAGCTCTTAGCTACCTCTTACCTTGATTCGTGAACTGGGGTTCAGCATGATATATTTAATGGAACCTTGGATGTTCTCTGTCCAGGAGACCAGCCAAGTAACCTTGTTATCATGTCGGACCTCTTTCCATTTATGTCCTGTAGGAGGAGAAGGAACCTTGGCATCTCTGTGGAAATAACAAAGTAGGAGGGTAGTGAATTGAGGAGAAGTGAGGGACAGTTTCACCTTTTGTGACCTAAAGTGGGTAAATCTGCTGAGCATGTACTTCCAAATTTCCTCATCACCAGTCAGTAACTGAAAAATACTAGGAGATCTATATATATGGAAACACTGTGCTGTTCCCAAACAGACTTGTGCAACCTAGGAAATACTCCCAGCAACAATATTCCCAAGAACAAATGAAGCCCCCAACTTTATTTCTGGCCCAAACAATGAGCTGTGCTCACTTGCTACAGTTGATGATTATATCCTCAGGCATGATCCGTCTCTTCAGCATGCCCATCTTGGGGTGGTTGCCACGGCCACGGAAAAGCCCAGGAGGTTCTATCTTGAAGTTGGCAATCCTCTCTCTGTGGTTATCCATAATACAGAAACCATATTCTTTCAGTAATTTTTCATTCTCCTCTTTGATTTTCTGGAACAGAGCAAAGAAGTATTCAAAAGGGATTCAAATTGCTGTTCCCTATTCCTACTATTTTAGCTCTTATTTGCGAACAGGTCAAGGTAGAGAAAAGTCTAAAAATCACTAAGAAATATGCAAATAGGGGTGCCTGGCTGGCTCAGTCAGAATAGCATGTGACTCCTGAACTTGGTTATGAGTTTGAGCCCCACGATAAGTATAGAGAATAAATAAAACGTTTTTAAAAATTAAAAAAAAAAAAAGGAAAGAAATGCAAATAAGGATAACCTCTAACAGTTTCCAAACATAAACACAATAAAAATTCCCCAAAATATCTATGCTTGACTTCTAATTACAGATTCAAAACTGATTCTATTCTCTTAAAGGATTTATGTGTGAACATGTTACATAGGTATTTCTAAATATAACTTTAAAAACTAACGTCATTTTGTTGAGTAGTGTCAAAATGGCAGAGGGGTATGACTCTGACAGGCCTCATAAAAAACATCTCCATGTTTTCTCGTAGGTTCCAGACACATTTTAGTTGTACAGCACTTCAGATGGGTTTTCAACTCAAGCATACCTGTTACAGATTCTTTCCTAGGTATATGGGTACATACATTGTCTACTTTGTGATCCTTGCTCCAAAAAAGGAGTGTGGGTGTGGAATTTGGAGCCTCCTTACCCTCTGCTGACTCTTTCGTATTATACTTAGAAATTCAACTTAACTAAGTCCTGTTGCCTTGTAGGTAGAAACAGATTCAGAACTTGCTGGCAGCAGGTGTCCTTGGCCAGGGCTCTGACAAGGTGATACTTCTGAAACTGTCCTATCTTTGGATCACTATTTGCAAAAACAAAGCTCCAAAGTGGTTTAAGTTTTAAAACACCCCTGAAGTAAATAATAAACCAAGTTTCACTAACTGGGAATACTGAGAAGACTAAAATGGGACTGAAAAGTCTAGTGCATTTATCATTCTTACAGTAACTCGAATTTTAAACTAAAGGTCAAATAGGTACCATCAAACAATGAGTTATATAAATACAGTCGTCTAAACTGTATAAGCATGCACGTCCTTTAAAATATAGAAATTAAAAGGCTTTAAAATTCCTTACAATCCTTAATTCTGGACCTCCAATTGAAAGAAAGAAAGAAAGAAAGAAAGAAAGAAAGAAAGAAAGAAAGAGGAAAGAAAGAAAGAAAGAAAGAAAGAAAAAGAAAGAAAGAAGAAAGGGAGAGAGAATAAAAGAAAAAGAAACTTTGGCCTGAATTTCTGTAGATCAGGGTTTGGCAAACTTTCTCTAGACCGAAAATATTTTGGTCTTGAGAGCTACACGGTCTCTGCTGGACCTACTCAACTCTCTTACTGCCTCATAGAAGCAGCCACAGAGGATATCTAAACAGCTAGCTGTGGCTGTGTTCCAATAAAACTTTTTAATTAAAACAGACAGCCTATAGTTTGCCTACTGGTACCCTAGAAGAAAATGACATCTCACTGGATACTAGAAAGATCATTCTGGAATGAAGATGGAGATGGATGAGCATGCCTAGATCCCAGGGAGATCAAGATGGGAACAATATTATCTGTTTAAAACCCTAATATCCAGAAGTCGCTGTGCAGGTCTGCCCGTCCTTAAATACTGTATTATTGGAATTACTGACTGGTTTTGGATCAAAAGAGCACCAGGTTCTTACACTAAGTCAATCAATAAAGTGCCTATTATTCACAATATTCAGTATGTAAAGCCCTTAAGAAAATTTAAACTTTACTAGGCCAAGAATCCTAAATCTTCAGTACAGAGCCATGTGAAATTACTGAAGTCAAAGTTGTGTAGGAACCAAGAAGAAAATTAGATGAACTAATCACTATTCCAAAATTCTCCAGAGGTTTAAGACATTCTATAGTACCGGGGTGCCTGGGTGGCTCAGTACGTTAAGCATCCAACTTCAGCTCAGGTCATGATCTCGCGGTTTGTGAGTTCAAGCCCCACATCGGGCTCTGGGCTGACAGCTCAGAACCTGGAGCCTGCTTCGGATTCTGTGTCTCCCTCTCTCTCTCCCTGTCCCTCCCCTGCTTGCACTCTGTCTCTGCCTCTCTCAAAAATAAATAAACATTAAAAAAAAAAAAATTAAAAAAAAAAATTCTATAGTACCAGTTTCTCTTCCTTGCTCATCTGTTTGCGAGCTTCTGACTGGGCTTTGAAATACTGGCTCATCTGGGTAAAATCACATTTGGTTAAGTTGGTGATAATATTCTTCTCTTCATTAGTCATTTCCTAGTCAAAAAAGGGGGGGGGGGGGAGACAGAAGAAGAAGGTAAATACACTATTTAATACCCTAGGTTTCTTTGTGATTACAGCAAAGCACCATTTTTTTCAGCCAAAGGTGTTTGGAGAGGTAGCCAATCTAAATTTGTGAGTTTCGAAAAAAAGAAAACATAATTTTATTACTTTGTGCTATTATAAAATATTTAATAGAAAAAAGCTTTACATGATTTATCATTGAAAAAGCTCATGGAACTCTTATGTAATTTGAGCTCTTTACACCCTGCCATATCCACAGGCCTGTGTATCCCATAGTTGAGAAACATGAATACGTATCATTTCCTTTAGCAATAAGAAAAACATTTCCATACTTATTCTCTCTTAGAAACATCCCTACTCTACTCACTTAAAATGTTATTTTCAGGGCTATTCAGAAGGTAAACTTCACCTCAGCCTCTGTCCACATTATTCAAATTGAGAATAAGTAGATTGTTTAAAATCACCTAAACAGATGTCGGACATGTGATTTCAAGAGCAAAAAGTACCAAAAGCAAGGAAGTAAGAATAAAAAGGGAATGGGACATCACATTAACATCTCTCTTTGCAATAGAAGACAGAGGGGCAGGCAGTCTTGCAGAGACAAAGTTTCCTTTGCTCAACCAGAATTGAGGTTTTTTGTTTGGTCTGATAAAATCCCTCCTGCAGCCATATGAAAGTGAGAGGAAAGAAATATACATATTCTTGTTGGATAGAAAATCTATGTAACATAGTGAACAAATAGGGAAAAAGGAAAAACTTTAAATACAATAAAATTCATAAAGCTCAAATTTTACATCAGAATTTTTTGTGAAGTTACAGTTTACTATTTAGTATTTGATTAATATCTTTGCGAGGTGCTAGGATATTAATACATGAGCTACAATACCTTTCTCCAGTCTTTAAAGAAATTTTTCCTAAATATTTCTTTAGTAGTATATTCATGGTCGAGCATTTTTGCAAAGAACGTAGCTACTTCTTCTGCTTTGGGGCTCAGCTTCATGACTTTACCTAGAGGAAAAAGTGGTTCCAAAAATTGAGGTGTATAATTCATGTTTTGAGTATAAATACTGAGCTCTGGAGAAGTCTTCTAACTAATGGTTTACCTTCCCAAGGTATACAAGGTCTGGTGACACATGGTAACAACAACAACAAAGACAATACACTGATTTATATCTAGTTGTAGAAGTTCTCCTTCTCTTTAGCAGATATTTACCTGGGTCATTCTCTGGAGACTATGCCAGTAAACTGTTCCCAGGTGCCTGCTCAGGACAGGGATGAGCTGGGGGAGGCCCAGCCACTCTTCCTTTTCCTTTCAGCAAGCAGGGTCCTTTACACCTCTTCAATGGTTTTTAAAAATCAAATCCTCAGAGGGACTCCTGCCACTGCTAAGCTAAGCAGCCTCTGTTCAAGAAGGGGAGGAAGGGATAGGGCAGGGAGTGGAAGAAAGGAATTGTGGGGAAAAGAAATAGGCATCTTTCTTCTTTAAAGTTAGGTGGGTGGAATATGAATAAAATAATATATATCCACAGCAGGCAAGCCCAGATATCCCACACGAAAAATCTAAGTAAGACCTTCCTCTAGAACTCTGGTACTCAAAGTGTGGCTCACAGATCAGCAGCATTAGCATCACGTGGGAGTTCTGTTAGAAACGTAGAATCTCAAGCCCCAACCCAGATCTATAGATTCAGCAAGTGCATTTTAAGAGACCCTCAGGTGACTCGTGTGCATACTAGAGTCTGAGATGATTGCTCTGGAACACAGGCATTATGAAGTTGCCTCTTTCAGGGAAACAGACTCATCCAGAGCACAAGGGATGACTGGGATTCTTGGTAGCGTGCACATTAGCAAAAGCTGTTCTAAAGGAATCCTGATGTTACACAATGAAAAATGCTAACTGTAACGTAAATCTGAATGAGGCCTACGGGCTTTGTGTACCTTAATTAGATAATAAAGCAATAAAGGGAAGTACTTGGGAGTTTAATCTACTTTTAGAATAGAGTATCTTTAACCGTGCTCTTAGGGACAATTTCCATTTTTTCTTGAGCATCCAACTTTACAACACCATCTGGAACTAATCCACGGCATAATAATTTGACTATACCTAAAATGCGGTTAAACACCATCCCACTGTCTTGCTATTACATAGCTACTAAAATTCACCAAGGATTTTCACTTTCATTATAGAAAACTAAATCTTAACCAGAAATCCATTCATTTCAAAACTCAGAAGATAACTCATTTCATGATGGCTGGGAAATCATCATCCCTAATTGCGGGATATAGGGAATCATGGCATAAAACTGAAATTGTCAGGGTAGACAGAACTTGTGTGGAATCCGCAACTCAAAAGGCCAACAGGTGGCACCACATTCCCCATTCAAACCTCCTCCCCCTCCCCCCAACCTCCTGCCTTTGAAAGAAGTCATTTTCAGGACAACAGAGTTATTAGCTTTCAAGGCTTTCCCGCACTTCTTCAGCTCTCCCCAACTCAGGTCTGAACTAGAGTTGCCAGTAAAGCTGTAACATGTTTCTTTTTCTTTTTTAATGTTTATTTATTTTTGAGAGAGAGACAGAGCATGAGCAGGGGAGGAGCAGAGAGAGACAGAGGGAGGGAGACACAGAATCCAAAGCAGGCTCCAGGCTCCAAGCTGTCAACACAGAGGCCGATGCGGGGCTCGAACCCACAAACCACATGATCACGCCCTGAGCTGAAGTCAGATACTTAACCGACTGAGCCACCCAGGCGCCCTGTAATGTTTCTGATATAAAGGAAAATTTAAGTCACTATAAATTTAAGTCACTATATTCAAGTCACTAAAAATAAAATAAATGAAATAAAATAAATGGCAAGAAAAGAATGTAAACTGTTCTTAGGTCTGTTTGACATAAACCAATATCAATAAATATTTGAAAAACAAAAAAATGGAGACTCTTTGGGCAATTTTACTGAATTCTGTACCAACAGAGGAAGGAATTTTGATGCCTCCTGTTTTAGATGAGCTGTCAAAAGAGGAAATGACAGCTCCCCAGCAGCAGAGTGGTGGGAAGAGGACTAGAAGATTCCTGGCAATGGGAGCACTTTGTGGAAAAGCCTGAGCTCCAGGAAGAAGAAACTGCTGAGTCAGAGCTGAAAACTGGAGGTTCTCAAGAGAGGCAAATCACTGCTTCAGCAAGCGGGTGCCCTGCCTCCCTGGCAGTTCCAAAGGAGTCTGAGAACTCTTTTCCCTAGAGAGCAGGCAGGACTTACAGTATCAATTTGGACCAGTAATTCAAATACAACATCCTAACTTACTGCACATTGCGAGTTTACGTAATCAAAGGGAAGAAATACCGGTGAGAAACCCAACTGAGAAAATGATACAGCTGGAGCTCCTATAATGGAGCACTGGCCAAGAATGAAGGAAAGGACCACAGTGACCAGTGATGACTGGTTCAGGCCTTGGCTTCCCATCTTGAAAAAGAGAAACCCAGAGACTAGAGAATCTAGCTTTCCTTCAAATCATTTTGAACCTCAAAATGGGGCTTTACTAGTTGAGCTTTCTAAAGCTCTTGGTAAGTCCAGACATGAGCTACAAAATACATGGCCTTTTAGGATTGTCTTCTTCCAAGGTTCTAGGCTCTTTTTCCTCATTGGAGTTTGGCTTTGGAGTTATATTTAAGTAACCAATTATGAGAGCTAATAGAACTGTGTCCTGTGTGCTCTGGTCGACACAAGTCAGAATGTTTATATGATGCAAGTAATTGTCATTCAGGCTATAGGGTCCTGGTAGACTGCAAATATCATGCAATGAGAGCCTGGTCAATATTGTCCATTGCTGGGTCTTGGTGTCTAACACAGGCACACTGAATAAAAAATGAATTCCAGCTTGCCAAGCTTGACACGTCCCCCACTTGCAAGACCCAGTATAAACTACTACCTTTATCTATAAATACCTGTGGTCCTAAGGCCATTACTGGCGGACAAAGAGATGTACGAGAATTTTCCTGAGTGTGTTCACCACTAATGCCCTTAGGCAGTTTTCCTGCCCAGTATTTCTCAAAGTTTGGTCAGGAGACCCCTTGGTTCAGAACCACCCAATACTATTCCACATCTATTAAATGAGTCCAGATCCACCTAGCAAATCTTAAGCATGTAAGGGTCTGGGGGAAAATGCTCTAGCCATTAATGGATAGAACTCTTGGAATGAGGGAGATCAGTTGAACATTCCCATCTGCACAGTGCTACACTGCAAACAAGAAGAATGTCAAAGGTACTCTTCAATTCTTCAACCCAAGGACAGAAACACCAATGGTAGTTAATGGACAACTCTGAGTGTTCTGAGAGAAGCGCATAGGCAGGGCAGTTCTTTACAGCAGCCTATGAAATCTGACTGCACATATAGTAAAGGCATATTGTTGTGCTATGTACAGAGTGATTGACACCGACCAGCCCTACCTAGAGGCTGATGGCTGACTAATCTTCAACTGAATACTAGTACTATTTCTCATGATGAGCAGCTTATCAGCTTGCATTACATTGCTAAGGTAAAATACTACCATTCAAGTAAGGCTTTTCTAATATATCTTGCAAAAAGTGGCTTCTCAGAAATGAAGTTCAGATAAAAAACATTTAACTGGGGGACCAAGTGCTGTAAGCTATGTGGAGGGAACTTTTGGGGACCATGTAATTAAAACATTATTAATAGTCCCTTTTTCTCAAGGCAGTTCCTTCATCACCAAATGAGCCTTTAAGAGGTAAGTAAACACCTGATGACCATTCCCCCAAACCACACAATGACAATAAAACAAAATGAAATAAACAAAAAGGATTATATAGCACAAGATCCCTCCACGTTTTCTATTCCTAAGTAGAAGCAGGCTCTTTTCTTGGCCAACAATTAGACAACCTTGGAATAACTCACCATCATAGTAAAACTTGACATTCTCTGGAAGAGGCTCATATGGTGGAGCAAAAACAGGGCCTTTATGTTCTAGGAATTTCCACTTGATGCCTTCAGGGTAGCGTTCCTCTTCCCACCTTTAAAAGATAAAGTATAACACCGTTCAGTGATCACCTAGTATACAAAGTGTCATTTTTAAATGCCCAAAGAATTTATCGTTCAATTGGTTGATGCTCTAAAATAACTCTGGGCGCCACATTCAAGACCTGGATCAAGAGAACCAGTATTCTTCACCTTCAAAAAGCCAACACTCACAATAAATAAAATGGAATACTCAAGTGAACACAGGAAAATACAGTTCAACAGTTCAGTTCTACGACTGGATACAAGGGATCCCAACTCAAGGACCTTGGCAATAACTGGGAGATATGGAAATGGAAGAGTTGTTTTACCACCATGGTATACATGACAGAGGTAGATGCCAGGTGAAGATGTAGGGAAAAACAACCCTATAAGAAAGCGCAAGACGGAACAGAAGACTGGGAAATAACAGTTCAGTTGGGGTACTGAGTTTAAGGTACTCATAGGTTACCTAGAGCTATCTAACAGACACTGGTAACTAACTGAATGTAAAGTTTAGTGCAAAGAGTTTTTTAAAAACCTTAAAAATGATCAGACATACAGAAAAAGACAAATACAAGGAACACCATATCCCCATCACTTGCGTTCAACAGCTGCTAATATTATGCTAAGTTTCCTATTTTTTGCCATTTCAGCAATGTATGTTGAACCATTGGTTCAACCATTGTTGAACCATTTCAGCAATGTAAACTGCAGATATGATACCTCACCTCTAAATAGTTCACCTGTAAAAATATTCTCTCACATAACTATGATACTATCATATCTAACAAAATTAGCTTCATTCTAATACCTAGACCATACTAAAAACTTCCCAATTATACTCAAAATGTATTTTATAGGCCAGGGTCCAATTAAGGATCATGAATTGAAATTGGCTGATAGGTCTCAAAGTCTTTCTTTTTCTGAATTAGACCCTCTCACCATCATTACCATTTTGTTTTTTTAAGAGTCAGTTGTCTTACAGATAGAATATTTTATTATTACTTTTTGTTTTATTTTAGAGAGAGAGAAAGAGTGCCAATGGGGGAGAGGGATGGAGGGAGGGAGTGGGACAGTGCGGGGGGGGGGGGGGGAGGGAAAGAGGAGGGAGGGAGGGAGAGAGAGGGAAAGAGGGGGGGGGAGGCAGGGAGAGAGGGAGAGAACCTTAAGCAAGTTCCAGGCCAAGCGCAGAGCCCAACACAAGGCTCAATCCCATGACCCTGGGATAATTACCTAAGCCGAAATCGAGGGTCAGATGCCTCAGAATAGGATATTTTAAAACTTCATAAATTTTAATCTTCACTATTTCTACTTTAAAATTAAAAAGCTCTAAAGTTCTACAGAATACTCCTAAAGGCTAACTATGCATATTATTTATCATCTTCTAACTACAATATTTTTTCCAACTCCAATATTTTATTTTTTATAATTTTAAAAAAATGTTTATATATTTTTGAGAGAGTGAGAGAGCACAAGAGGGGTAGGAGCAGAGACAGGGAGACACAGATTCCGAAGCAGGCTCCAGGCTCTGCTTGAACGCGCAACTGCAAGATCATGACCTGAGCCAAAATTGGACACTTAACTGACTGAGCCACCCAGGCGCCCCTTATTTTTTTTTAAGTGTTTGTTTATCTTGAGATAGCAAGCGCACCCACAAGCCAGTGAAGGGCAGGGTGTGGGAATCCCAAGCAGGCTCCGTGCCCAGCACAGAGCCTGCTGTGGTGCTCGATCTCACAACTGAGACCATCCTGAGCTGAAATTGAGAGTCAGATGCTCAACTGACTGAGCCACCCAGGTGCCCCTAACTCCAATATTTTAAACGAAGTTCAGAAACATCAAATAAAAATTACACATACCAAATTACTGTAAAAAGAGCATCACTATAAAACCAAAGTCAACGGAGATGATCAAATGATTTTTGACAAGGGTACCAAGACCATTCAATGGAGTATAAGTAGGTTTTTCAACAAATGGCGCTGGGAAAACTAGACATTCACATGCAAAAGAATGAAATTGGGTCCTTACCTTACACTATATGCAAAAATAAGCTCAAAATGGATCAGAGACACAAACAGACAGGCTAAAATTATAAAACTTGTAGAAGAAAACAGAAGGGCAAAAGCTTCATGACTCTGCATTAAGCCATGATTTCTTAGCTAAGACAACAAAAGTACAGGCCACAAAAGAAAAAGACCAACTGGACTACAAAGTTAAAAACTGCACATCAAAGGACACAATCAACAGAGTGACAAGACAACCCACAAATGAGAGAAAATATTTGCAAAGCATTATTATCTGATAAAGGATTAATATCCAAAATAAAGAACTACAACAAAAACAACAAACAATCCAATTAGAAAATAGGCAAAGGAGGGGCGCCTGGGTGGCTCAGTTGGTTAGGCATCCGACTTCAGCTCAGGTGATGATCTCACACTCCGTGAGTTCGAGCCCCACGTTGGGCTCTGTGCTGACAGCTCAGAGAGTGGAGCCTGCTTCCGATTCTGTGTCTCCCTCTCTCTCTGCCCCTCCCCTGCTCATGCTCTGTCTCTGTCTCAAAAATTTAAAAAAAAACACTAAAAAAATATTTTTTTTAAATAGGCAAAGGACCTGAATACACACTTCTCCAAAGATATACAAATGGCTGGTGAGCATCTGAAAAAAAATGTTCCACATCACCAGTCATTAGGAAATATAAAAGAAAACTATGAGATTTCGCTCACACCTATTAGGATGACTATCATCAAAACAAAAACAAACCAGAAAATAACAAGTGATGATGAGGATATGGAGAAATTAGAATCCTGTGCACCGTTGGTGAGAATGTAAACTGTGCAGCCACTGTGGAAAGCAGTATAGTGAATGAGTGCTTGAAAGTTAAACACAGAACTACCACATGGTCCAGCAATTCCATTCCTAGGAATATACCCAAAACAATTCAAAGCAGATATTTAAACAAATTCACAGCAACATTCCATTCCAACATTCATAGCACCACTATGCACAACTGCCAAAAGGTGGAAACAATCTAAGGATCCATCAATAGATGAATGGATAATTGAAATGTGGTCTATACATACAATGAAATATTATTCAGCCTTGGGAAAGACGGACAATCTGACACATGCCACAACACAGATGAACCTTGGAGACATTTTCTTAAGTGAAATAAGCCAGTCACAAAAGGCCATACATTGTATATTTCCACTTACATGAGGTTATGTAATCAAATTCAAAGAACAGAAAGCAGAAAGGTAGTTACCAGGAGCCAGGAGAAAGGGGAATGAGAGAGAGTTTCAGTTTTTGTAAGATGAAAACAGTCCTGGAGATAGATGGGATGGTGCTAAGGGTTACACAACAATGTGAATGTACTTAGTACCACTTAACCGCACACTTAAATGGTTAATATGGCAAGTTCTAGGTTTTTGTATTTTATAACTAAAAATTAAAAAAAAAAAAAAAACCTCAAAGATTTAACAGAATCTTAAATCTAGAAGGAGCACTGCATCGAAGATCCTCAATAACCAACCTACCACTTCTACATATGAAACTGGCAGAATCTCCCAACTAGACACTGGCACAGAAAGGCTTAGATGCAGGAACCCATCCAAATCCCAGAGTCTGTTACTCTCCAAATCATAAAAAAATCCACATGTACGTATATATGTATTATGTGTGTAGGCATGTATATGAAAGCAACTGCAAGAAACCTATGTGCAGCACTGCCAGAGTGACAGTGAGGAGACTGAGAACACCACGTTTTCCCTTATACTGGGACTCGGTTCCATTCTTCTCATCAACTCCAGTGGTGGTGGTTGTTGTTTGGGGGGGAAGGGTAGGAGAAGAGAGGGAGGGAAAGAATCCCAAGCAGGCTCTGGGCTGACAGGGGAGCTGGATCCCCCGAACCGTGAGATCAAGACCTGAGCCAAAACCAAGAGTGAGACACTTAACTGAGCCACCCAGGTACCCCAACTCCGGTGTTCTTTTTTTTTTAAAGTTCATTTATTTATTTTGAGAAAGACAGAGACAGCATGAGCAGGGGAGGGGTAGGCAGAGAGTGAGGGAGAGAGAGAGAATCCCAAGCAGGCTCCACACTGCCAGCTGTGGAGCCTGACCCTAGCCTTGATCCCATGATCTGTGAGATCATGACCTGAGATGAAACCAAGAACCGAGAGTCAGACGCTTAACCAATTGAGCCACCCACGCGCCCTCCAGTGGTTTTTAAATTAAGACTCCAAACTGTTTTTATAATTTTTCCTATTCCAGCATGTTCATCCTGAGGACTCACAATAACTTCTCTACCATTTAAGTAAAATAAGAGATTCAGTGAATCACTCAACACTAAACCTCAGTTTAAACAGAAAGAGACCATATCCTTCAACAGGCTGATATCATCGGATCAACAACTATTACTGTAAATATGAAAACAGTAGTATTGCCCTTTTAGGCCTACATCAATGGCTCACCAATAAAATTAAGAAAAACATGTACCTAGACACCAAAATGACTTCTTTATGGCAGACTTGACTTATGAATTCAAAGTAGGTACCAATGGATAGTAAAATACGCTTGAAAAGGGGAAGGTGGAAATGTGCTAGAAATGTATGTAAGACAGGAAGGTAAACATCCATGTGCTGTGTGAAATCAAGCTCCCTCGCAGTTAAGAAGCACCTCACAGTACACTGTAAATGCGTAATTTTTAAAATTTCAGAAATAAAGCTCAGTTACTACAGCTTTCTTGAAGCTAATCTCTGGAATCAAGGACAGTTTCTCTGGTTTGAGGAGAGTATCAATTCATATTCCATAAATTTAATTATCACTATTACTGATTATATTTCTGAGTCCTGGTCTTTCAACACTAATTCCTTACATTACAATCCTAAATCCTTACAGCATTTTGCCTTTGCTGAAAAAGACTGAAAACTCCATTTAAAGTCATACCTAATACAGCAAACGAACACCCCAGTTTCTAGGTCTTTTTGTGAAGAATCATCTGTTTAGAACAAACATGGGACTTCTGTTCCGACAGGTCAGTCCTGACAGAAAAGTGTGTTTAACTCAAGAACTGAAACCCCATACACCTACAAAGAGTAACCCTCAAAAACAGGGGGGCTCTTGGGTAAATAGGTCTTCACAGACAAGCCTGAGCATACCACAAGCACTTGTAACATGGTTTGTATGGGGGAAATGTGAAAAAATAAAACCCAGAGGGGATCTGAACCATTTTCCCCTCTCCACAATTACCAAAGTGAGGAAGATAAAGATCAAAGTTTTTCTGGTTTCTTTTCGGCAAGATTAACAAGTCTGCAGACTTTGCGGGGTGGGTAAGAGGGGTGGGGGAGAAAAAAGTTCTTCATATGTGCCTGGTGAAGTGTGTAACACTTTCAGTGGGATGCCAAGAGGAATAATAAAAATGAGAGTATCTTCCACTTAAGGTCCCTGACTATGCTGCCAGTGGCAGGCAGACACTGAGGACTAGAAAACTGACTTCAGAGTACAGTACACAACCTACCATGAAAGGAAGAACGGGCAAGCTATCAGTTAAGAGGCCAATCATTTTTGTTCTCTACTTCTAAAAACTTACAGTGTGCCAACAAGCAATGTGCTTAAGAAAGCACAAAATTTAACAATGTATGAGGATAGCATGCATTGGAGGCTATAGTAAAGACAGCTCACCCCCAAACCAACCATCTTCAGTGAAAGACTAAGCAGTCCCACTTAAACCAAAATAAGAATATAAAAATCAAAGGTCATGGTCTCTCGGGATTAATGTGTGGCAACACTGATAAGGATTTCAACCACAGAAGCAAAATTAGACTATTACACTCTTGAAGGGTTATCTAATTCCACACATACAAGGCTGGACCAGGACAAGAGAATGTCTGCTTCAGGGCCCAATAAAAGCCAAGGCTCCACAGGAAGGGGGAAGACAGCAGGGAGCTAGTGATGACCAGGAAATAAACTTGTTGGTTCAGCAAACACTTAACTGATCACTACCTCACCATTCTCGTGACTCCTAATAACAACCCCTAATTTACATAATCATTTCATTTTATCTTAAAACAGTCAACAGTCTATCTCTGAAAAACTCTGAAGAAAATAAAAACACACATCTTTTTGTTTCCTGACTCTGGCCCAGGATTCCTTTGCTCTGTGACTTTCTGTTTCTAGACTTTCCTTTTAACCCCACATATGCTCAAACCAACTATGCCAATTACATAGCTGTGTTGAGCATTTCTGCCACTTTAGCTCTGCTCCTCTCAGTCACCTCCCTGGTGACTGATCCTTCCCTTTTCCTCAGACATGCTGTGTTGGGGAGATTACTGTTCCAAATTACAAAAGCCACAGAGGAAACGCATACTAGTGGGTCTAAAACTCTACACACCAAACTATGAATGGTAGTTACTTCAGAGTTGGAAAGGAAAAACGAGAATGGGAAAAAGAACTCATTTTTTTCTAACTTGTACACCTCTGGATCATTCAAATTTTTTTCAACACAACTATAAATTATATATAATTATACAGTAGTTAAAAAGTTGTAAGAGGAGCGCCTCTTGGGTGGCTCAGTCGGTCAAGTGTCCGACTTCGGCTCAGGTCATAATCTCACAGTTTGTGAGTTCGAGCCCCGCGTCAGGCTCTGTGCTGACAGCTCAGAGCCTGGAGCCTGCTTCACATTCTGTGTCTCCCTCTCTCTCTGCCCCTTCCCTGCTCATGCTGTGTCTCTGTCTCAAAAATAAATAAACATTAAAAAAAAAAAAAAATTAAAAAAAGTTGTAAGAAATATCAGTATTAGGGGCACGTGGGTGGCTCAGTCAGTTGGGCGTCCGACTCTTCGTTTTGGCTCAGGCCATGATCTCATGGGAGATCAAGTTCGTGGGATCAAGCACCACGTCGGGCTCCACACTGACAAGCATGGGGTCTGCTTAGGATTTTCTCTCTGCCCTTCCCCCCATTCGTGCTCTCTCTCCCTCTCAAATAAATAGCTTAAAAAACATATCAGTATTAAAAATACTTGTTTACTTCAAAATTCTAAATAGCTAAATTTATTAAAAAATAAAATTTCCCACCTAAACACATTTCAGAAGTACCCTGTTACTACTCTACTCCTCCCATAAAGACTAAATCTTCACTCCCATTGTCGATGACACTTGTTTTCTTAATTACAACCCTAGATATTTTGATACGCATTGTTTCCTAATCTGAAAGACATTAAACAAAAAGATGTATCATTGATTATTGTTCTTGGCATCTTTCTTTTCCCCTATCCTAAGATGTTTTACTGATCACTTTTCTAAGACCGTTCCTTTCATATTTATGTTAAAAGACCTTTTTTCATATTAAGAATCTCAGTCCTCTGCAAGTATTTTCCCTTATGATTGTTTTTAATGCCATGAATTTGTCGGCCATATGCAACATTTTAGTTTCGATAGACCAATTTTATAAATCTCTTCCTTATGGGTCTGGTTATATATCCTGCTTCAAAAGGTCTTCATTATTCTACAATTATAAAATATTCATCCAGATTTTCTTGTGGAGGTTATTTTTTAAACCTATAAATAGGCAGTTTCCTGAACCTGATTTATAGAATAATCCATCTTTTCTCTATCATTTTAAATGCAACTTTCTTCATATGCCAATTCCTTTAACACACACACACACACACACACACACACACACACACACACACTCACTCTCTCTCTCACTCTCTCTCTCTCTCCTTCTGTAGTTCATTCTGTTCCAGGGTGGGACCAAATTTTGACAACCAGTACGTTGAAACGTAGTTAATGCTTTCACTAGGATGTTTGCTAGGACCTAGAAACCTTATTTCAGCATGTTATTCTGGAAAGATTTTAAGTACTTTCCTCCTCCTCCAAATATCAGGCTATTAAATTTTAATAACACTTTTGTTCAGTTAGGCCGTGGAACCCAAGAGTGGACACTGTAACCAGGGCTGCCATGTTACCATTTCCACTTCTGTTCCTCTTCTTTCTTCGGCTTCTTTTTCTTGCTATCTGGCTCAGGAACTTTTTTATCTTTATCTTTATTCTTGGGTTTTTTCAATTTACCATCCTACAAAGAAACATGGTGAGAAAGCACTTAAGTAAGTACCAATCACATTTTTAGAAGTAGTTCTGAGGGGCCATTAGGAAGAAAAACTGGAACCACAGAATATTACAAGTGGAGAGGTTCCTAAATCCAATCCTCTCAATTTAATAAATGAATGAAAATTTACTGGTCCTTTTCTCTAGAGCAGTATTTCCCAAAATTCCCTGACAAATGATTACCTAAGAAAGTAGTTAAAAACATTCACCATGCATGGAAGAGTCTAGGAAATTATACGTATATTTTTTAGCCTCAGAGGAATGTTTGGGAGAGCACTGCTAATAGAGAGTAATCCCAATGTATTACCCTCACTCGTTTTTAAACCTCTCCCAACACCATCAAATAATGGGTATAGGCCTTGTATTAGACACTTATATACAATTTGAAAGGAAATTCCTGATGGAGTCTAGTGGGGGAATATTAACTATCACTGTTGCTTGCATATAGAGTCACGAAGCAGTAAACAAGTATTTGAGAGGTCCTAAAATGATCACCAATTCCTAGTACAGTAATGTATTTCTCTATGGCTCTTCTTTGAACTGTGACCCTAGATGAGTTGTCATTGTGGCACAAACATAAACAAATACAACTCAGTAACACAGGAGATTAATCTCAAAACACACACATCCAGTAAAAAGTGTGTTATTCAACAGGTAGGGGTCCTGCTCCACAGGATCTAAACTCTTAAAGAATATTTTCCTTTGTCCTAACTATCCAAGATAACTTCTTATTCAGCAAGTTTTATGTAGCTCTGAAAGGTGGTTTTGAGTCCTCTTAAAATCAATTACAGAATGGCAGGGCTTGAATCAAGACCTTTATCGACAGTTTGACCTTTTCCAGTTATAATCAAGGAAAACTCCAAAACAGGGTTTGGTCACTTGTTCAAGGTCCTATATAGCTGCTATTACCAGAAAAATAATAGTGTGACTCATGGGAATGACTGGAATATATAAACATTCTAGGACTACATGACAGGATATAACAATCAGGATAAACTCAGGATTTTTTAAAAACTCTTTTTTTAATGTTCATTTGTTTTTGAGAGAGGGAGAGACAGAGAGAGAAACAAAGAGACAGAGCATGAGTGGGGGAGGGGCAGAGACAGGGGAAGACACAGAATCCGAAGTAAGCTCCAGGCTCTGAGCTGTCAGCACAGAGCCTGACGCAGGACTCGGACCCATGAACCGCGAGATCGTGACCTGAGCTGTAGTCGGACATTTAACTGAGTCACCCAGGCGCCCCAAACTCAGGATTTTAAAGCAAATGATTTTTGGGGTAGAAGGAAGGGGAAGGACTATGATACCAAACTATTTTAAAATAGGAATGGAGAATATAAATGTATGTTTGGGAGGAGAAAGTACTAGAGGATCATATAATCCAGATAATGTTTACTATTTAGGCTGAAACACACCACAGGAAAGGGAAATGTTTTTCAGTTAAGACATTCTCCCTACAGCTTCTGAACACGCATGCAGATGGTCCCATCAAGAAACCACTGGCTACACTGTATGTTTTCAAGCCTCAAAATGGGATAATCAGTCACCAAGAGACTTCCCAACAATTCCCAGAAATGAAAAAAAACCACAGCCAGTTAGTGAGGTTTCAGGACTGCTCCTGCCATCTAGGGTACTGGCCATAATAAGACTGTGTATTAACTCTAGGTCTTTCAGCCTGTGTGGTTTTTTTCCTCCCCTGTAGGAAGAGGGTTGCTGAAAAGGACAATTAAAAATAAAGTTAAGCGTCCTTTTTTCCAAACGGTTTAAAGCAGTTATTACTACCTCCTTCTAAACTGTGAAAAAGGTATTATTTTACATTAGTGCAGCAAAGGCCTAAAGTACAGAAAGCATGGAAAAGCTAAAGTTGTGTGTATTTCTTTACCCACTAGTCTGTACTGATAATCTACACAAAAGTGGGGTGACTACCACAACCACTCAGCATTTCACTCTCGATTCCTTGAGAGGGTGCTCATAAGCTGACACTGCTAAGAACGGGCTAGCAGTCAGGAAAACCAGTTTCCTAACTTAGGACCTGATCATCTCTCTATGGCTCTCCTTCTCATTAATAATCTTAATGTGATTTCACTTCAGACTCTTCTCCCCTCCCGTGGAGTTAAAAGATCAGCAAAGACACGCAGGAGACAAGATAACATGGTAGCTAGTGTAATGGTTCTGGAATCAGAGTGCATGGGACTGAATCCTGGCTTTACTACTTAGTAGTAAGTAGGACTCAAGCAAATGATTCAGCTTCTCTATACCTCAGTCTCTGCATCTGTAAAATGGAGAGACGATAGTAGCAGTATTTACCTCTTAAAGGTGATTGTAAGGATGAAATGAAATCAATCATTCATTTAAAGCACTAATAGTGTCTGGCACACAGTAAGCATCTATTATGTTTAATTTTAATTATTATAAATTTTACTACTACTATAATACATTACTCTTAAAACCCACTGCTCCTATTACTATCTTTACTGCTCATACTCTGATGTGCTAGTGACTTAATACCTGTGAATCCATTTTGCCCATGACCATGGCTAACCACAAACACAGCATAAGAGCCAAGAACTCATTCAACCCCTTCCGAGAATGCAAGATGTAAGACTCCTGTGATCTTCTAACATCTTTCACTTGAATTACTTGCTAATAATAATAACTCTTTAGTATAAGAAATAGGAAGTGTCAAAAGAAGGGACCATATTATTTTAAATCTACTACAAGCATAAAACCGAACCCCTAGAAAAGTACTTGTGATGAGCTGAGATGTTAAGGAAGGTGATAAGCCAGGAGAAGAAGGGAGGAAGAGCATGTGTGTTCCAGACAGAGGGAACAGCATGTGCTACACAAAGCCATGAAGCACAAAAGAATCCAGTGTGGAAAAGAAACAAAGGAGTTCAGTGTGTCTGGAACAAGCTAAATTAGAGAAGAGGCACAAGATGAAGGGAGGTACCAGATGCAGGGGCCAGATCTGGAGGAGTTGTGGTAAAGAGCTTGGATTGCATCATATGTCCAAGCGGCACCCATTAAAGACCTTTAAACACGGAGAGTTACCCTAAGTAAGTGATGAGCAAGCTTTGTTAGATATGAGAGCACTAAAAAGCATTCTTAGGAAAAACTCTTCTAGGTTGTAAGCCAAAGTATGATTTCTTGTTAACACTTCCTCTGCAGGTATGAAGATGGTGTACTTTCTCCAAGAACATCAGCTAGCAGCAGAGCTATGGGCAGTCACCCACGAAGGCTAAGAAAGATCTTAAAACTTGCAGTGCCACAGCAACTGTTACACGTCTTTCTTAGCAGTTCCCCTACGAAAGACCAATAAATTCCTAAAACTCACCTGCCTTCAAAAGCTGTTTTATGGAAAACTCCCTATTCCAAACCCAAGCCTCCAAGGGCCACAGTCTCTTTACTAACCTCTTCTTCCTCCAGTTTTCGTTTCTTCTCTTTCTTGAGATCTTCTGTTTTAATTTTCTTAGGTTTATAATCAGCACTACAAAGGGGAACATGAATATGCAATTAACACAACTTTGACTCAGTAGTTCTCACCAACAGGATCAGGACCTCCAAACTCCTCTTGGAGGCTTCCAAAGCAGGCATGACTATTATTCTTGGCTGGGGATTGATTCCACAGTCAGAACAGGAATGGAGAAAGTCAAGAAGGCCTAACAAGGACTAACAGTTATAGTCCTACATAGAACAAAACATTTATATTATATACAAGCCTGGAAGAGATGGGGGATGGAGGGCTATCTACAGAAACAGACACCACTAGAAGATGAAAGTCTGGGGACCAAATGCCCAGCGCAACAACAGCTACCACAAAGTAATACCTACCTGGAAAGGGGAGGAAAGAAATACTATATGCATTCTAAGTGAATACAAATGAGTTCACCAAGTATTTTCCCTCCTCCCTTTCCACCCACTTTCTATCATAAATCTTTTATAGATTCCTGGAGTATAAGAAGCTATTCAAGATTGAAATTATAATGAGTAGAACTTAACCTCACTGAATCTGAGAAAGAGGTACACACAAGCCTCAAATAATTGTTTTAAGAGCAATTTTATTATCTCTATACACTGAAACTTCACTTAGAATGCATGGACAGGCACAGAACCTAGGAAAAATTGCTTTAACAGTGAAAACTTATCTGTGGTAGGAGATAATAAATTTAAAGTAACTTGAATAATTTAAATGTTCTTGATGAACTTTATATTATTTGAAATTTTTACAATAAACAGGCATTACCTTTTTAATATGAAAAAATAATAAAAAGATAAATATTTCTGCATTAAGCATCAGTCAGGTACACTACTTATTTGCTTAGCAAAGCCTACATTTATAAATCAAAGATGACTAAGCTGCCCAGACCATTAATCACAAATTCCAAATGACTAAAGTCAATCAATGCCATTTTTCTGCAAACTGGAGAGACATACATCGCATTTACTGTTTAAACAAATCCTTTTTTGTTTCCAAAAATCAAGGAATAAGAAATACTCACTCATCCTCTTCTCGAGGTCTCTTTAATGGCTTTATATCCTCTTTAGGAGGAGCAAAATAGCCATCATCTTCAGGTTCATCTTTAATTCGTGGTGGACTGAAGAGGGAAAAAGACTAGTTAATGAGACTGGGAATGTCTATAGTTTGTTAAGTACTGCAAAGTAGGGATAAATCATCTCACTGAGAAGTAGTTAATACAAGGATAACAACATGCACTTGTACAAATTATAAAGGTTTTCACTTCCTTACACTTAATTCTCACTACTGTGAGAAGTAGAACAGAAGTATCTACTGTGAAGTAGACAGTATTGCCCGCCATTTTACAGGTGAACAGGCAATATCAAAATCTGGGATCAGGACTCCTTAATCTAAGTCAGTATTCTTTCCTACTGCATCTTCGCTGTCTTTGCCAGCATGACCCAAACCACAACATGAACATGTATCTAAACCCACCAATGATGAGAACTGATTATTCTAGTACCAAAAGCTAAATACAGCTTTTATAAGGAAGGGAATAAAAATTTATTTCTCGAACTTGTATCTTAAGATTCTAATGGAAAATAACCTTAGTTACATGGAAAAATAACTAAGCTCACATTACAACAAAAGAAGTGCATGTGCTAAATGACAACAAACTGCAGCCATTCCAAGCCAAATCTATTCATCGTTCAACTTCCTCCCAGAGTTTACTTACTTTATACACAGGAGAGTGCCTTGCCCTATTTTTGTTAAGACTTTTTGCCTTCTGAATACAAAAAGATGATTCTCTTAGACAACTATTTTGAACCAGAAAGAGGAAGGAACAAGTTAAAAAAAAAAAAAAAAAAACACAAAACCATGGGACCAGCAATCACCAAACCTTGGGATGTTCCCTGGCCTGGCATAAGTCAGCAAAACCTCACAGTTCACAGACAGAAGCAACAACAAAGCTAACTCAGTACAGGGAATGCCTCCCAACATGAAACCATCTGTTTCTAAGGGGTCCAAGAGATAAGTATCCAGAGTCAGCTGCCAAGAACACTCAAGATATTCACAGGGTTTCAATGCTACCACCCCACAATTCCCCAAGGATACTGGATCCGCTTGCTTGGAACAGAATCTGAATGTTTAAAGAGATCAGTTTTTCTTCCTTATACCTGCACACTCCTCAAATGCCAATCTCTATAGCTGCTTTCTCCTCACCACGGAAATTACTAACATAGTGTCAAGAGTCCAGTATCTCCAAACACTTTGCACCAGAAGGAAAGAAACACTGTCATTCACCCAACTAGTTAAGTAAATGCTAGATCTTAGTACTATCACAGGTGAAGTTAACAACATGTGGGAAGGGTTACTAGGCCTGAAGGAAGAACTTGTAAAACAATTTACTGTAAAACTGTGTTCCACCCAGTAAAGCATCTGGATTGGTCCACAAAAAAAACCCTGCAAGCTAGCAAGCAGTCTGGCAAAGTGAATGGAAGTCTGCCTGGAAGGCTGTGTTCCTGATCTTCTAACATGGAATTTCTGAAACTGAATCCTGGACTACACACCAAGTCCAGAGAGTCTATTTGTATCTTAGTGTTAGTTTAATGAAAGTCCTAGGTGGTCTCTTGGCAGCAAATAGCTACCCTGTACTCACTGTGAGAAATCAGAACAACTAGGGAGGCTTTCAGCTCTAATGCTTCTTGACTTGTATTATTCTGCATTCCTAGAACAGTTACAAAATGTGCCTGAAGAGGGCACCTGTTTCTCCTAGTCTATGGACTCAGAGTACACAGCAGAATTTTCAAAACTGTTCTCAAACGAAACTGAAAGTTCGAAGTTCCAAGGAGGCAAAATTCCCCAACACTGTGCTCTAGTTAATATGCAAACCCTTCCACCAACTCTCAGAAAAACCATTCTGTCATTCAATAGAACAAATGAGAATATATGACCATAAACTTTTTATTTTTTGAAACCAGAGGGGACTTTCATGTTTTTTTTAGGGAGCTAAGGTTGATGAAGAGAATCAAAATGGCAAAAACAGTACAGGAAAACCAAACTCGAGAGTGCATTTTCCTCTTCTTCGTGAAAAGAAATCATGTATCTCTACTCAAATCTACACCAATCCCTAAAACATATATCAAGTAAGCTTCTACAGATGAGCCTCAGAATACAGTAGTGTCCCCTTGTCCACAGGGGATATATTCCAAGACCCTCAGTAGATGCCTCAAACCGGAGAGTACTGAACCCTATATATGCAATGTTTATTCGTATACATACATACTTGCAATAAAATTATAAGTTAAGCACAGCAAGAGATTAATAATGAAACAGAACAATTATAAAACACTATAATAAAATTTATGTGAATGCGGTCTCTTTCTCACTAAAAATGTCTTACTGTACTATACTCATCCTTCTTGTGCTGATGTGAGATGATAAATGCCTATGTGATAGGATGAAGTGAGGTGAATGATGTCGGCACTGTGCGTAGCATTAAGGCTACTACCGCCCTTCTGACGGTATGTCAGGAGGATCATCTACTTCCTGACCGTGGCTAAATGAAACCACAGAAAGCAAAACTGTGGATAAGGGGGGATTACTGTATTACTAAGGAGGAATTCAGAGTAGAGTTTTCTTCAAGAAATCCATAATTACTACTGACTGAATATGAAGTTTCTTTTTGGGGGTGATGAAAATGCTCTGAAATTAGAAAGTGGGGTAGGGGGAGGCTGTACAACCTTGTGAATACACTAAAAACCAATAAACTGTACACTTTTTTTTTTAAGAAATTTTTTTTAATGTTTATTTTTCAGAGGTGGGGAGGGGCAGTGAGAGAGGGAGACACAGAATCTGAAGCAGGCTCCAGGCTCGGTCAGCACAGAGCCCAATGCGGGGCACAAACCCACGAACTGTGAGATCATGACCTGAGCCAAAGTCAGACGCTTAATCAACTGAGCCACCCAGGCACCCCAAACTGTACACCTTTAAAGGGTGAATTTTATGGTATGTAAATTATATCTGAATTTTTACAAATTTCTTCCTGTCAATTTTCTCCACTGAAAATAGCCTTCTGGACAATGTGCTGGTCAGTTTCACTAAATGACACTTTGGAAATGCTTAGATTGGCTTAGAGCAAGTCCTCTCACTACTGACCTCCTTGGGAACCTAGAGGTGGGTCAAGTCAGTATATTTTATTTAAGTTCAGACAACACTACAACATGCATAGCTGGCCAAGAGAAAGAACAGCCAAGGTAGCAGAGGAGTCTTACCTAGAGAAGCCATTTTCCTTCTCCTTTTTTATTTTTGCATCCCCAGAGGCTCTAACCTGAAAATAATAGTAACTGGTTAGTACCTTGACAGGACTAAATTTGAAGAAGCCTCGCTCTGATTTGAGAACATGTGGCCTCAATTCTTGATCACAGATGGACTTATTATTAGCAAAACTGAACAGGTGAACTAAAGGTCTTGACATTTTCCTAAGACTCATTTTTTACAGTTCTTCAGGGTGAATTATCCAATTTACTAAGAAATGTTTCCCTTCAAAATGACAGTTTTTTATCATTAAATGATGGCAGGTCCCCCTCCCTCAATAAATATACTCCACCTCTCAAGGATTTGCCCTTGGCAGTGTGCAGAGAAAATAAAAAACAAAACAAAAGGTAAAGATGAAGGACAATGAGCAAGAGGTGAAAGAAGGTGTAATTTTCATTACATTCTCTATTTCATATTGTCTGAATTTACCAAGTACCAACACTATTTTCTCAGAAACTAAAATAAAAATGATTTTTTTTTTTTTTAATGATTTACCACTCATTTGCAGCCAGATGAGCCTAGCCATTTTGAGAAGGCTTGTACTGGTTATGCTGGAACCAAAAGCCACAAAGGGCACCAGCATCACTAAGTTTTCACTCAGGAAGGACCTTCATTCAACAAAAGACCAACATGGCATTATGCCTTCTCCCAAAAACAGAATTATTTTCCCCACGAAAGAAAGCTGACATTTCCAGAAACTCTACATTCTTCATTTATCCATATGCCATTTAAAGTAAGATAACGATATGGATAGATTTGGTTCTGTGAAATTCAGTGGTAAAGGGCTTTGGTCTTCATTGCTTAAGACTGTGACTGATGCCAAAGTCTCCTGACAGAGACCTTTTCACTCAAAGGCCAAGGGATTTTACTATGCAATGAAGGTACTTTCATTACCTGCTTTTGTAGATAAAGAAAATGAAAAGTACATCTCACAGCTCTTCCTTCCTCATTGGAAAGAAAGTTCTGTACCTTTTCCTCCTTTCGTTTTTCCTTGTCTCTGTCTTTGTGTTTGTCTTTATGCTTTTCTGAACTTCCATCTTTGTGTTTGGTTTTCTCCTTCTCTTTGTGTTTCTTTTCAGAATCTTTATGTTCACTGTAAAAAGGAAAAAAAGGAAAAGAAAGAGTTAGCCCAGAGTAGGGACCACAAGGGTTCATTTCACAAGATCAACTCACAAGATACCCTAAGATGACATGAAACCATGGAAACTTATAATGCTTTAAACAAACAATCCTGACAGAAGGTTCAAGTAGAAGCTCTTGGCTACTGTACTTTCTTTATTCTTGTTTGATGTTTTTGTTTTCGAAGGAGCAAAGAAACCAAAGAGAAACAGTCATTCTAAACATACCAGGACTTTTTGTTAAGTGACTAATAATATACAGACTGGGCTTCTACAATATTCTACCAGCAAAAACTATGATGGAAGCTCCAAACTGAGCAATCACATCTGAGGTGAGAGGGTAGAAACAAATGACACAAAAATGCATTTGGTGACTATGTACACCCAACAACAGCCCAACAGAGTAGATGTTTCCTGCTAGCTTAACTAGGAAAGGCTCGTCCCTTCTAAAAAAATTTTTTTTAATGTGTATTTATTTTTGAGAGGGAGGGAAGGAGGGAGGGAGAAGGGGAGGGAGAGAGACAGAGCCCGTGCACATGAGCACACGCGTGCAGAGCGGGGGAAGGGCAGAGAGCGTAGGGGGCGGACAGGACAGAGGATAGGAAGCAGGCTCTGCGTTGACAGCACAGAGCCTGATGTGGGGTCCGAGCTCACGTACCATGAGATTATGACCTGAGCCGAAATCAAAGTTGGGCGCTTAACCGACTGAGTCACCCAGGTGTTCCAAGGCTGGTCCCTTCCAGAGGTGGTTTATAAACCCTGCAATAAGAAAAGACCTAGCTAAAAGCAAAGACATATCCTGTGCTAAACGTTTAAAGCCTTGCTTTTAAAGGGGTTTGTAGACGGGGAACCTCAGTGACTCAGCTGGTTAAGCGTCCAACTTCGGCTTAGGTCATCATCTAGTGGTGAGTTTGAACCCCACATCAGGATCACTGCTGTCAGTACAGAGCCCACTTCAGATCCTCTGTCCCCCTCATTCTACCCCTCCCCTGCTTGTACTCTCTCAAAAATACATAAAATATTTTTTTTAATTCATTAAAAAATTAAAGGGTTTTGTGGACATAATGGTAACCACTATAAAGGAACTGCTCCTCTGGAAAACTAAATATGACATTACAAAGCAAGAGCCATTAGAATGTTCATACCCTAGGAGCACCTGAGTGGCTCAGCTGGTTGAGCACCTGACTTCGGTTCAGGTTGTATTCTTGGGGTTCGTGAGTTCAAGCCTGATGGGACTCACTGCTGTCAATGCAGAACCCGTTTTGAATCCTCTTTCCTCCTCTCTGCCCCTCCCCCACTTGCACTCTCTCAAAAATAAAAACATTTAAAAAAATGTTCATACCCTAGGATCTAGATCCTGGAAGTTTCTCTTTGGGAAATAACATTGCATAAAGATGTTATGCAGCTATCGTGCTATATAATTTGTGAGCCCTACAGATATATACATACAATGCCTATGGCCACAGATGGAAAAAAGGAATATATAAAATGAGTGCAACTATATAAAAGCATGCATGTGGATAAAAACTAAAGAGGCAATAAGCAAAATCACATATTTAGGGTCAGAACATCAGATGACCTAGATGAGTGTTTTCTTCAGTGCGCTGGGCAGGTAGTTTATGAAACTTGTTTACTGCACCAACCAATATATTCCACAAGTTAACAAAAGGAGGGTGAACTCAAGTGCTATGCACTGGGGAGCCTACCTTAACGCAGGAAGCTGGCAGCAACCCCATCTGACAGGGACAGTCAGGCCTATAGGTAGCATCGGCTCCTGCCTATCCTGCCACCACACACTGAATTTCCCATCTGTCATATTTAGCCTCAGCCCAGAAAAAGGACATTTTACCAACAATGATCTCATTAGGCTATGTTCATCCCATGGGGTTTGTTCTAAAGAGATTTGGCCAGCACACCTGGGTACATAAAAGGCCAAAAAGGGAGAAACAAATGATGGCATCCAGTTAGGGGAGAGGCGCAGAAACTGGATCAAAAGGGCATCTTCTGTCACACACATCTCTTTGCTTGAAAGGAGCCTCAACTCGAGGTAGGCATTTGGGTGATAAATAAGCAAAAGCTTTATGAAATCTAGCCAGGAGGACAGAGGAAGTAGTAGGAACAGGACTACAGGGTTAGGAAGATCCAGGAACTGTCAGATAAAAGAAAATGATGTCAACTTCCACTTGTTTATATACTCCTCCCTCTGTTGCTCTCATTAGGTTGTTACTTAGATGTGCCACACAATGAAGTAACAAGTTTCTCCATAGGCAAACTTTCTGTTAACTCATGAAGGCTGAGCCCAGTTCAGTGTACTTGGAGGCATATGGTGACAGTGTCCCACCATGCTTCTTGTGCTCAGCATGATAACGATGTCACCTCCACTTAGTGTGTTCTCCTAACTGGTTTTACCAAGATGCAATGTTTTACCAAAATATTATTCTTTACTTTGTGCAAAAACGGCTCCCGACTCCCTTAACACTCTTACTTCCAGTTCTCTCCCACTTTAGACTGACTAACCAAAGAGCAAAGATGCCAAGATTGCCATGAATTCTTCAGAAGCTTACATGTACGAAATCCCATTACAGCAAACCATGTGAGCTTACTATTCCATTAGACGAGCACTGTAGTTTTAGTGCTTTTTAAACATTAATTATAAGAGGAATTAATGGCCATCTACACAAGGTTTTGCCTAAGAGCAAAAAATTTGGAACAATTACATCCATAATACCTATGGATAAATACCTCCCCCCCACCCACACACAGTAAGAAAAACTCCCACTTTCCAAAGAAGCATTGTGCTTGGTATTCTCACATACATTTCATGCAATCCTCACCTGTGAGGTGGATTTTATTATCCTCTTAGACTGATGAAGGAACAGAGGAGTCAGTGTTTCAAAGTCTAATTCAAAGGTACAATGTTAGAAAGAAGGGTTGGGATTTAATTCAGTATTTCCACCTCCAGTTCAAAGTACTTTCCACTAAATCAGTACCATTACATGTCCACGAAATTGATACCTACTACTTAAAGTAGACCGGTATTAGAGAAAGATGCATGGCCAGTCTGAGATTTGAAACACAAGTCAAAACTTTATTGTACCATCAAGGAGAAACTTTCTAGAATAGACATCTTGGATACCTGAAATGATAAGACCTTTGGGATAGTTGTTCCTTATTTTGTCTTCCCATGAAACTACAAACAGTTGATTTAGGAATCTAAGTTTAGGAACGCTCCATCTTCCTTTCCACTTTCCTTTCTTTCTCAATGAAAGCAATTCCTAGAAAGAACATCAGTCTGTTTCGCTAGGAAACTGGCTTTCTGGTCTTTTGGCCATCACAGCATGGGAACCTACCTGTAAGTGTACACACAGCCCTCCAGTTTTCAGCTTTGCTGTTCATTATCATACCAAACAGAGATCAAGGAAAAGAAGTCAGCAAACAACAAAGCAATCTGACAGTACCCAGGCCACGCCCAGGAAAGTGAAAAAAGTCAATGATACTTCCTCTGCCTACATAACGAGAGGGAAATCTATTCAGGAAATTCAAAGTACCGGCTAGGTAATACCCCTTTGATAAGTCATAATTAAACCAAAGACCAGAATGAGATGGGAACTACTGATGTGACTTTCCAAAAGAAACTCACTTTCTTCCATTCCCAATCGTTTAGATGTAAGAGAGCCAGTAAGGATTTTTATACTAAGTGAGCTCAGATGACAATTTAGGACTGTTAAAAATTAGAGTTTATGAATCCCTGAACACAAGGCTAACAAGTCTACTTGTCAGGTGCTGTTACTGTCCCTGTGTCCAAAAACAGAGAACAGAGTACTGGAGTCCTACCCCCTCATCCATAACTCCCATGCTGGCAGGAGTGCTGGCAACGAGCAAGACCCAGTGTCAGTCTTTCCTGGGAATCTACCTGAAGTGGCAAATGCACGTGGGGTACAAAGACCTGTGATACAGAAGCATGTCTAAGGCTGTGCCATGGAAGGTTAGAAGCAGGATTAGGTCAGTGGTAGATAAATGGAGCCAATCTGGGATCAGTTAGACTGACTCATCATCACTGAGGATTTCCTAACATGTACCTCTTTTTCCAGAAGGCTTAAAACTAGTTTGATTTTCATGGTGGCTTAATGAGCAGCATCTTTTCCACTGATAGTGAGTTGATACAAATTCTGACCAGTGTAGAAGAGTTCATATGTTGACTGCTTGTCTTGAGAGAAATTACCTTCATCTTTATTCTGATCCTTCGAACTTTTCCACACATAATAGACACAATGTCAGGGGCACGTGGGTGGCTCACTCAGTCATAAGCATCTGCCTCTCGGTTTCGGCTCAGGTCATGATCTCGCAGTTTTGTGAATTCAAACCCTGCATCGGGGTCTGCGCTGGCAGCACGGAGCCTGCTTGGGATTCTCTCTCTTCCTCTCTGCCCCTCCCCCGCTAGCATGGTCTCTGTCTCTCTCAAAATAAATAAACTTTAAAAAAATAGACACAATACGTCAAAGTCACAAAATAGACTTTAATATACTGGCCAATTCAGAGGCAGTGAACAGATGACTGAAACACTGAAGAAATTTCAGTGGGGTGACATAAGAGACATCAACTAGGAGAAAGGCTTACTACTGATCATAGTAAGAAACCCAAATATAAGAAAAAAATGCATTTTAAGAATGAGTTTAGTCTGGAGGAGCCCGGGTGGCTCAGTCGGTTAAGTGTCTGACTTCAGCTCGGGTCATGATCTGGCGGTTTGTGGGTTTGAGCCCCACATCAGGGTCTGCACTGATAGCTCAGAGCCTGGAGCCTGCTTCGGATTCTGTGTCTCCCTCTCTCTCTGCTCCTCCCAGCTCACACTGTGTGTGTGTGTGTGTGTGTGTGTGTGTGTGTGTGTGTGTGTCTCAAAAATAAATAAATATTTAAAAAAAAAAAAAAAGGAAAAAATTTAAGAATGAGTTTAGTCTGGGATATACTGAAGGCCAAAATACAGACAGTAGCTAACATTCCTAGAACTTCTGTAACGGTCACATTTTTGGATGAAATATTAATTTCACCATTAGAATCCTGGGAGAGAAAGCACCAATTATTGGCTAGGTACAGAAGCTGGCTCCTTGGCTTAGGGCCCCTGTCTGTCTGGGGTTTAGATCCACCACACTAGCAGAGCCTGGACAAGCAAAAGGCAATGCCAAAGAGAACAAATGGAAAGATTCAAAGCCACATCTCCAGATTCTACCAAAAAAAGTAACCCATGCTACACTATTTTTAAAGTGACAGTGAAACCTTTGGTCTGTGACTCCTGCTGGAGCTGAGTAGACAACAGAGAAGGTTGACCAGGGTTCTAAGGCACTGAGGCAGAAGTGTGGAAGTAGGGAGATGGCAGCAAGAAGCCAGGAGGAAAAAGTATTTTCCTTTTGTCCCGGGAAGGCACTTGGTACCTCTTTAGGGGAAAAAAACAACAACAAACTTGTGTCCGACATTCTGGGAAGCTAGGACGTTGGCAATGGGAAACCATTTAAATCTGTTAAAGAAAACAGAAACTGTCCTCTATCACCAATAAAAATATTTAACAGATGGGACATCTGGGTGGCTCAGTCAGTTAAGCGTCTGACTTTGGCTCAGATCATGATCTCATGGTCCGTGAGTTCGAGCCCCACGTCGAGCTCTGTGCTGACAGCTCAGAGCCTGGAGCCTGCTTCAGATTCTGTATCTCTCTGCCCCTCCCCCTCTCACACTGTCTCTCAAAAATAAACAAACAATAAAAAAATATTAAAAAAAAAATTTAACAGCACCAGTGCCATCCCCCCTTCCAAGCAGTTTAAATCCTCATAACAAAACTCTTGAGATAAGTATTAGTATCTCCATTTTACAGATGTGGAAACTGAGACACAGAAAAGTAACTCATCAAGGAATACCTCTAATGAGAGTCATAAAGATTTAAACTCAGGCAGTCTAGCTTGAGTCAAGCACTCAATCACTGTTATGTCACCTCTCAAAACAAAAAAGAAAGACTGCTAGGGACAGAAGGAGGCTTTCTATCTTCTGAGAATAGGACTTAGCCACTAATGGCTAAGAGAACAAACTCATCCCTGCTACTGGGCCATTTCTCAAGGAAGCAGAGCACAGCCAATGGGGAATTCCTATGGGAGAGCCTAGAGAGCTTCAAAGCTATGGAAGGAGGACATTCATGGCCCCTTCAAGGAAAGCAGGCAATTATGGCTTAAGTAACGTTTGCTAAATAAAAAATTCCAGGTAAATTCAAAAGTTGTCTCTGGATAAAGAACCCAGCAGTTTCTGAAAGCTTCTAAGAAACGAAGATTTCCTCACTATTACAAGTTACTAAACAAAATCACGAGAATTATCAAAACTTTGTATTGAATGGAATTTTAGAAAGTATTTATAGACCCCTCATACCATTTGTGGCTAAGTCCTGTATCTTCCTTTCTCAAGTGTTTTCAAATGGCTTCTAGCTCCCTTCAGAATCAAGTCCCAACTTTGCAAAATAACATTTAATAGTTTTGCTTCAAGCTGTTTTTTTGAGTCCCATTTTCTATCTCACCTTCTATTAACCCGAGGCCTACCAAAATGGATTCCTTCCAGAGCAAAGCACATTACAGCCTGTCCATGTTTGTATAAAACTCTTCTCGCTGTCTCATGTCATCTTTCTAGCCATCATCTTCCCTTGTCAAGACCTTAACAGTCTTTTTTAGTGGCTAGCTCAAATCCTCTTCCTACCATGAGATCTTTAAAAATAAATTATTACAGTTCATTATAATAGGGCTAGACAGAATTGAAAACTAGGGCTCCAAATTGGATGTTATCAATTAGCAACTACTAAACTAGATTCTAAGATTACCAAAACTGACAGCTCTGCTTTATCTGAATGACACTCTACTAGGATTTAAGGTCACCGTCACCACCACCTCAATTATTTAGTATGTTAAACTTTCCAAAGACCTTTTATCTACCTAATTCCACTGACTTCTCCCCCCAAGAAACCTGAAAGGCTTACCAGACCAATACTGCTATCAACAATTGACCAAAATGGAAAACAAGATCCAGAAAGAAATAAAATGGTTTGAATCAGGACACACAACTAGTAAATGTAGGACACACAGTACATGATAGAACCTGGACTCTCAACTTCTATTTTTTGTGTGCTTCTACTATATAACACTGACTCCCACGTGAATGGTGGTGGTACTTCAGTTTCGTTTCTCAACTACTCAACTTTACCTACCTACTTAGGTTAACTGTCCCCCCTCCCCCGCCACATGCTGATATAGGGATCTGCAGATAAGTGGCAGGGCGTTGGCAAATAGCTCACAAAAACGAAAGCAAAACGTCTTTTAAATGTGATTCCTTTAAGAAAAGGTCCCCTGAGAAATGGATACTTAATCCCAGTGTATTTTCCTAAGATCATACATTCTCTCAATTCTAATTCAGGTAGAGTTTGAAACTGAGGAAAACAGAAACCAAAAGCATCCTTATCCTCACATGTTTCTCACACTGTACAGATTAGCACTGCCAACATGGCTGGAAAAGCACTTCCCTTACTATTTCACAGCAAAGCTTTTCTATCTTCCCTGGCTTTCCACAAATTTGTCACTCCAGCCTGAGTGCCAGGCTTAAAATTGGCCAGAGACGCACAGTCAAAAACCAGCAGGGACTCTAGCAGGAGGAATCTTGTTTTTAATGTATGATAGTCCTTTATTTCTAAAAACCAACTCCCCCCCCCAACACACACAATTGCTTTTAATAATGTTGTTTACATAACAGGTCCAGTATTAAAGATAATTTATGGCTAAGATTGTAACTTTTCAAGAAAGTATCCAGTGAGATCCCACAGGCCCAGTGATTCCTCAGCATCTAGAAAGAATATTCCTTTTGTTTCTTTTGACAAGATTTATATATATATTTTTTAAAAGGACCTGAAGGGCTCAATATTAATGCTAAAAGAAAGAAGCAGTGCCAGAGATAAATAATAGAATAAATTATTTTTATTTGACTTTGATATAAACTCTGTGTTATTACGGGCCAAAAAGGCAGTAGTCAGAGATGGGGTTTTCATAGGGTCGGAACTTAATGAGATTAATACTTCTATTACCAAAACGTTCAGGGATTTGGGGCCCAAAGAGAAGAGGCAGTGCCTGAAAGGTCTGGCATTTTAAAACCTGAGCTGCCAACCACTGCATGTAAGAAAGAAGTGCTTGTGTTAACGCAGGTTCAGCTATACAACTAACCTTTCTCAGGGAGATTTTTTTCTTTTTACTAGAAGGAATAATGTAGTGGGGAAAAAACACAACTCAGAAGCCCTGGTCTCTCATCCTTGCTCTGCTACCACACCACCATGTGACTTCGGGCATGTCACCTCAGACTCTTGACCACACAAAGAGATAAGATGGAATGATCTTTCATACCCTCTCCCTTATTCTGTACCTTAAGTAAGAATAATACAGGAGAATGTATATGAATAAGATGGGATCTCCCGAGGGATGGGATGGGTCCACATCCCATCCTGTCTCAGCAGAAAGGCTGGTTTCCCTTTCTCTGGCATTCCAAGTATGCAGCACATGTTACTGTGTGGGAGAAAGAGGTCTCCTGGACCTCCTTTGGGCCCTAAGTGTAGCCTGAGAAAATAACTGATGCTAATATCTAACAGAAAAGAAAAGACACAGAAACACATTAGTGTAAAACTTGTTTCCTTATAACATCAACAAAATCATGCCAAACTGATTAGCGAATATTGGAATCAAATGAAGTTTTAAGAAAACATGTTAATAAATCTTAATTATTCTGGGCTTTTGCTACAGAAGGAAAATGAAGAAACCCAAAACTACTAGAAAGATCAGAAGTCACTTAAAAAAAAAGGAACACAGAACTGAAACAGGGGCACACAGATGGCTCACCAGGTTAAGGGTCCGACTCTTGATTTCGGCTCAGGTCATGATCTCATGGTTCATGAGTTCAAGCCCTGAGTCAGGCTCCCCACTGACAGCACAGAGCCTGCTTGGGATTCTCTCTCTCTGCCCCTCCCCTGCTCGCATGCTCTCCTCAAAACAAATAAACTTAAAAAAAAAAAAAAAAAAGGAACACAGTGTACAGGATTTTAATGAAATATAAATATATAACCAATTCACTTGCTTTGTTGCAAAGAGGTAGTATGTCAGTAGAGGTCAAAACAGGAAGTATTTAGAAGTCTGCTTACAACACATCATCTGGTTAAACTGTCTTAAACTTACATGTGAATTAGAGATCCAGGGCTAGATTTAGTCATTTACCAGATTTAGTAAACAGAAACTTGGGCCAGGTTTTTCAATGCCTCCTGGCAAACACAGGCTATTATTTCTTAAGTATTTTGATAAAAATGAAGAAAATATTAAATGAATTAAATGAAATATTCAGTGAATTTGCTTATGCTATAATCTTGGAAAAGTATGCTTGATAGATGTACAAAATACCACCTCCTCCTATTTGTGAAACTGTTCACAGTTAAAGAGCTGTCACAATAAAAGACTCCTCCTGACTCCTCTGAGTCCCCTCTGAAATGTGTATTGATGCACAGGAACTGAAGAGGAGTTAAGAAAGGTTAGGTGACCTAATAAGCAAGGTCATGGGAGACCTAAGCAGAGGGACCAGGATGAGGCCTTCTTCTAGACAGAGACAATTAAGCTACATTGGGCTTTCCAAGAAAAAGGACACCAAAATAATATCTTTTATTTTTAGAAAGGAAGTTTTGGTAAAACGGAGCAGGGCCAAACAGATGTCCCAAAGCTTTTTATGCTACTTCTACCTAATCTTTTCTCACACAAGGATAAATTTTGGTTGGTGAAGTCAGATGTACCAGAGAAAAAGGGATTCATCTTAAAAAGCTTGTTTTAAACATTAACCTCCGTTTCTCTTAAGATTTGTTGGTGGGGGGGAGAGGGGGGACAGATTCATGCTAACATAGAAATTAGCATTCTTTAACAGCATTTTCCTCAGGATGAAGTTCTTCGTGGTCAAGGATTTCTTTTCTTTTTCTTTCTTTTTTTTTTTTTTTGGTATTTCATATCAACCAGCAGAAGAGAAGCACAGCAGGCAGGATAAAAATACTTGTTTCACATGAGCCAGCAATTCTACTCCTAAGTATTTACCCTAAGAATTGAAAGCAGGGACTCAAATAGAGACTTGTATACCCATGTTCACAGCAGTGTTCTTCACAACTGCCAAAAGGTACTAACAACCCAAGTATCCACCAACATAGGAAGAGATTTTTTTTAAATGTGGTACAGACACACAGTGGGAGTATTATTCAGCTATAAAAAGGAATGGAGGGGCGCCTGGGTGTCTCGGTCAGTTGGGCATACAACTCTTGATTTTGGCTCAGGTCATGATCCCAGGGTCATGAGATCGGGCTGTGTGTTGGACTCTGAGCTGAGCATGGAGCCTGCCTGGGATTCTCTTTCTTCCTCTCACATTCTCTGTCTAAAAAAATTTAAAAAAATAAAAATAAAGAAGGGTATGGAATCCTGATATGCAACAATATGGATGAACCTTGAAAACCTCGGATTAAGGGAAATAAGCCAGACACAAAAAGGATAAATATTTTGTGATTCCACTTACATTAGTACTAGAATAGGCAAATTCAGAGACAGAAAGTAGAAAAAAAGTTGCCAAGGGATGGGGGTTGGAGAATGGGAAGGAATGGTTTAGTGGGTTTGGTATAATGAAAAAGTTCTAGAGATGAACACTGGTGATGGTCGTACAATACTGTAAATACACTTAATGCCATTTTGAAAGCGCAAAACACATTATGTATATTTTACTAAAAACACAGAAAAAACGTGCTTGAAAAATGGAAGCACCAGAGGGAACTATCTCGTCGAAGATTAAGAGTATGTGAAAAGAAGAGAGAAGATGGCAACTAGTGTACCCACAGGTCATCCATGCACTGATCCAATACATGCTAGGTAAGTGCCAGCTATCCACCAGGGACTATACAAAGCCTTGAGAATGGAGAACAAAACAGACTTCAGCTCTCTTCTGAGAGACTTTAAGAGTCTAATGGGGAATACAAAGAAGTAAAGAGACAATTATAACACCAACACAACTTGGCAATTACTGTGATAGGAATCTATCCAAGAGAGCACACTGAAGTCACACTCAATGAGGGGATGGACAGAAAGGATACCTGAAAGAAGTAAAGTCTAAGTTGTAACTAAAAGAATGATATTAAGAGGGCAACAGAGTACTCCAGAAACAGTAATTGCATATTTTAAGGCATATTTTAATAGCATGTTAAATTCAAATGAGATTAGGGGCACCTAGGTGACTCAGTTGGTTAAACATCCAACTTCAGCTCAGGTCATGATTTGAGCCCCCTACCGGTAAGTTTGAGCCCCCTACCGGGCTCTGCGCTGACAGCATGGAGCCTGCCTCAGATCCTCTGTCTCCCTCTCTCTCTCTGCCCTTCCCCCACTTGCACGTGCCCATTCTCTCTCAAAAATAAACATTAAAAAAAAGTTTCACAAGACTGGATATGGAATATGAGAGAAGGGTAAATGGCAAGAGAAGTAGCAGATGGAGAGCCAGAGAATTGCTATGTGCACTGGAAGGAGAGGAGAAAGGTGGCCAGAAAGGTGGAAAAGGACAGATGCATGAAAAGCAAGGAAGCTGGTTTCAAGGAGGAGGGCTGGGCCCAGAATATGGTGTATCTCAGAAAATGCTCTACGTGTCAAGAATCTGTATTCTGCTGTTGTTGAGTGGAATATTCTATAAATTCCAATCAAATCAAGTTAGTTTGTGATGTTCAAGTATTCTACATAATGATTTTTCTCTCTGCTTATACTATCAATTGAGAAAGACTTAGCAAAATCTGACTATAAATTGTCCATTTCTCTCTGTAGTTCCATCAGTTTTTATTTTGTGTATTTTAAGGCTCTGATATTCATACATAAACATTTATAACTGTTATGCCCTCCTAATTGGTCCCTTTTTATCTTTATGAAATGAACTTCCTTATTCTTGGCAATATTCTCTGCTCTCAAATCTACTTTGGTAGATGTTAATACGGGCTGAACAACTATAAACTGGAGAAGAAAAGATACACGTGAATGGAGACTGGATTCAACTACTGATATTAAATTCACCAGAGTAATGAAAATGGAAACTAGATGATCGAATGGTAAGAAATTAGTGAGTGGTGGGGGGAAAAAAAGACCACAGGAGTGGTAGATGATACATAAAAGCAATGTCCCCACTAGAGAAAATTTATCTGGTTATTTAAAAAAAAAGTTTTTACAAGTTTTTATTTATTTTTATGAGACAGAGAGAGAGAGAATGAACGAGCAGGGGAGGGGCAGAGAGAAGAGGGAGACACAGAATCCAAAGCAGGCTCTAGGGTTGGAGCTGTCAGCACAGAGCCCAATGCAGGACTCAAACTCGTGAACTGCGAGATCACAATCTGAGCTGAAGTTGGACACTAAATCGACTGAGCCACTCAGGCGGCGCCCTTAATCTGGTACTTTTAATGATTCATAGACTTATTCATAAAAGGAATTCATTAGAAATATCTTAACATTTTTTAGTGGCTCATAAAGAACAGACTTGGAAAAACAATTCTCACTTTTGACTTGTCTGTAGACAATATGCCAAGAATGATGCACTTCTAAGAAACTCTAGGCTGGAGGTACTTATTCCAACATACAATTGATCTTTACGTTCCCTTTTAACAAAACTTAGGCCACTCTGAGGATATCATATAGCACTCTTCCCCAACAACTGCCTTTAACTTAAAATGGAAGCATAAGTCCTCAACAAGGGGTCCCATATCCAAAGATATGCAAAGTCTTTGGGCTTAATCACTTGCTTCCTACATCAAAAAATGGGAGCAAAGCAAAAATGAAAACATCTTTCTGAGGCTTGAATCCCTGAGGTAGCACTACTGAGTTTCATTTATATTGGTGGTCACTGGCTTCTGTAAGAGCTGAACCCTTCTGATAATCTCATGAAACTAAAAATGCTCTCTCGAGGAAAATCTCATATATCCAACCTTTGCAAATGATTTCAGGGGTTCATAGACCATGGATGCTCAAGGTAAGAAATTTTAATTTATGCCTGTTTATAGTACAGAAAGAATATATAGAGAGTCTCCAATCCAGTCACACCTTTTTATCAAGCAAAGTTCTCTGGACCTCATGTGTTACAATGAATCTATAGCGGACTTAGTTAAAAATTGTATTTCTAATGAAATATATATTGAAAGAGGATTCACCATACTTGCTTTGTAAACCTTGATGTGAACAATAGCCTTCCCAGTAAGGCCGAATTATCAAGGCTATACTCTAGCAACTCTGGAATCAAATGCAGTCTCTGCTTACTTTGCTATCCATGCTATTTACCCATGGCTCAAGTTAAGGCCCATTCCAGGTGAGCCAAGCCACAGTCAACCCACTGCCAAATGATGAAGGACTTGCTGGTTTAACCCTTACCTGTTGCTATGCTTGGACTTTTCTCGGTCCTTCTCCTTGTCTTTCTTGTGTTCTTTGTGCCGGTGTTCTCGATCTTTATGTTTATCTTTGTGTTTATGAGAATCTGCAACCGTAAGAGATGAGTCAGTTAAGAAGAGTCATAAGCTATCTCCTGCCCACCTATCTTGACAAGTTGGTCAAGAAGCACAATGACACGATTCAAATGGAAGGTAGCCATAATAGCACACTCCACTGGAAGGAAAGATTTCACAAAGCCACCCAGACAAGGCATCCCATTACCCTGCCTCTAAAACCAAGACATGTGTTACAAACATGAAGGGGAAATGGGAATGAATTCTACTATAAAAGGAAGTAACAGTTTGGCATTCTTCTCCCTGTATCTGGTAGTATTGAGACTAAGTCATAAATGATACAAAAGGATAAATCTTGAACACTGACTCTCAAGATGAGATGGTTATCTATGTAAGTTCTGGAAAATACAAACCTTAGGAGACATGCTTTTAAATCAACTTTAATAAAGTATAATTTCTATGCAGAAAACATACACATTTTTAAAGATACAGTGTGGTAAGTCTAACAAACATATGCACAGGTGTAATCCCCATCACAATCAAGATTTAGAACAATCCCATCACCCCCAGAACGTTTCCCTTGCATCCATTCCCTGTCAATCCCCATCTTCCTCCCCAGCCCCCTCCTGCTGAAAGCAACCACTAATTTGCTAGCACTATGGATATGTCTAAAGTTGTATATAAATGAAATCATACAGGATTCACTGTTGTGTCTGACTTCTTAGCATGATACTTTTGACATTCATCCATGTTGCTGGATCTATCAGCAGCTGGTTAAGATTTTACTGCTGAGTGGAATCCCACTGTTATGGATATACTGCAATTTACTTATTCACTTGTTGATGTACATCTGAGTCGTTTCTAGGTTATCATGAATGAATCTGCTATGAACATTCGTATATAAGTCTTTTTGTAGACATGTTTGCATTTCTTTTGGGTACATACTTAGTAGTGAAATCACAGGGTTATATAACTATATGTTTAACTTAAAAAAAATTTTTTAAACATTTATTCATTCTTGAGAAAGAGACAGAGCATGAGCAGGGGAGAGGCACGGAGAGGGGGAGACACAGAATCTGAAGCAGGCTTTAGCCTCTAAGCTGTCAGCACACAGCCCAAAGTGGGGCTCGAACCCACGAACCGTGAGATCATGACTTGAGCTGAAGTCAGACACTTAACCAGCTGAGCCACCCAGGCACCCCAGTATATGTTTAACTTTATACAAAACTGCCAAACTGTTTTCCAAAGTGGTTGTACTATTATATATTCCCACCAATATGCGTTAAGAGCTCCAACTGCTATAAATTCTCTAACACTCAGTACTGTCTTTAATTTTAGCCATTCTAGCAGGTATGTAGTGGTATCTCACTGTTGTTTTAATCCAGCTTCCTAATTAAATAACAGGCATCTTTTCACATGCTTACTGGCCACTCATGTATCTTCTCTGATGAAGTATCTCTTCGAATCCTTCCCTCATTTTAAAAACATTTGTCTTCTTGGACATCTGGGTGGCTCAGTTAAGTGTCTGACTTCAGCTCAAGTCATGATCTCACGGTTTGTGGGTTCAAGCTCTGCACTGGGCTCCACACTGACAGTGCAGAGTTTGCTTGGGATTCTCTCTCTCTCTCCTTTCCCCATGTGCACGTGTGCTCTCTCTTTCAAAATAAACTTAAAAATATATACACACACACATACGTACATACATATATACGTACATATCTGTATGTATGTATATGTATATATACACACACACACATATGTATGTATATATACATGTATATCCTCTTACTGAGTTTTATAAGAGCTCTTTATACACTTTAGATTACAATTTTTTGGCTGGATATATGTATTGTGAACTTTTCCTAGGAATTTTACAGAGGTAAAGGATAGGGCACATTTTAAAAATTATAAAGATATCCAGTTGTTGTAGCGCCATTTCTTAAAGAGATAGCTCTTTCCTCATTGAACTGCCTTGGCCTATATGTTGAAAATGAAGTGACCACATAATCTTAAGTCTTATTTCTGGACTCTATGACACAAACACACACTATTTTGACTACTATAGTTTCACAGTAATTTTCTTTTCACAGTATGTTCTAAAATCGGGTTATAAAAGTAGTTTTGTTCTTTTTCAAAACTGTTTTGGCTACTCTACGTCTTCTGCATTTCCATGAAAGTTTTATATTCAGTTTGCCAAATTCCAAAAAGGAGAAAAAAACAGCTGAGAAGTTTGTTTTCACAGGACAATGTGGAGAAGTGACATAAAAAAATCATTAGGTCTTTTGATCTGTGAACATGGTATCTCTCTGCATATTTATGTTAGTGACTCTTAAATTTTATTGTATATGAGAATTATTCCAAGGGCCTATTAAAAATGTGGCTCACTGGGGTCAGGTCACACCAATGCTGAATATGAATCAATTGGAAGTTTATGTACCCAAAACATGTGTGGTGGTTTTTTAAAATCTGTCCAACAAATTCTTTGACACTTCTCTGTTCAAGAAGTGTAGCCTAATTTTCTTCTCCTTGAGTATAGGCTAGATCTGGTAACTCGTTCCTAAAAACCAGGATGAAATGGAAATGTCAGTATGAGACTTTTGCCACCAGGTCATGAATGGTGCTGGATCTTTCTTCTTGCGCTGGGGGGAGCCAGGTGCCATACTGTTAGGACACTCAAGCAACACTAGTGGAGAGGCCCATGCAGTGAGAAAGTGAAATTCTAAGAACAGCCATGGGAGAAAACAATCTCAGAAGTAGGTCCTCCAGTTTCAGTTACGTCTCCAGACAACTCCAATTTCGTGACAGACCCTGAGCCAAAACCACCCAGCTAAGCTGCTCCCGGATTCCAGGCCCACAGAAACTACATGAGAAAACAAGTGTTTGTTGTTTTAAGCTATAAACTTTGAGGTAACATGTTTTGTGTAACACATGTTCTGTGTAACAATAGATAACTAACAATAACGTGCAGGCAATGTGCATGCTCATCCCATTCCTGGCTCACAGCAAAAAAAGCCACATTTGGCATAATCCACTAAGCATCTATCCTGTGCCAGGCCCTAGAGAAACAAAAATTTGATGACCATATCCCTAGTATAAGAATTCTCATCCCAAAGAGATGGGAAAAATAAAATCATACGGTGTCCAAAAAAAAAAAAAGAACTTAAACCCAATCTTCCACTTAGCACACAGAACCCTCTAACTTCTTGAAGTCTCAAGTCTAGAATTATAAAATGCTGACTTAATCCAATACACAAAGGTGGTGACCCCTGTTTACAACAGTAATAAATACCCACATTATGTCTGCCCCAAACTAACAACTTACGGTTAAAACCACAATAATAACAAAACATGCCACCAGCACTACAACCTGGAATGAAGTCTGTGTGTTTTGATTTTGTTTACGGGTCAGATTTAACAAATAAGAAACAGAACATTAGGATCTGCTATTATGGCCAGAGTAATGGCAAGGACACAATATTTTTTTTTTTAATTGCTCTATGTATAAGTTAACACATACATAAACAAACAATATTAAAAAGACTAGAAGACAGACACCCAAATGTTAAAAGTATCTCTCTGTGGTTGGTAAATTTATGAGAAAACTGAGATTGTGTGCTACTTTCTTTGCCTTGTTTTCCAATTTTTGCCCATGATGAATCATTTATATAATAAAAGCTATTTTTAAAAATCACCAAGATTTGCCAAATACTCATATACACAAGGAAAAAGTAGTTTAATTCATTAAAAAGCACTAAACTTAAAAAAAAGGAAACTAAGTAAAAGATGAACTGATAGTAATTCCAGGTAGGTTTCAGGGAACTATTCTGCCAATAGCATTATCTTTTTAAGGGCACAAAACTTCAAAACTGATTTTAAAGCCAGGTCAGGTCTTTTAAAGCAATTGCTAATCTAAAAACTCATAACTAAAATGTCTGGTAAGAAACTTAAGGCTGTAGCTAATAATCCAATGATATAAATAAGACTCAGGTCAAAGATATAAAATCAAGTGCCTTAATTTCAAAAGACGTTATTACATATCTATCGTATCGATCATATGCTCAAACTGTGCTATGTGTGACATGACAGGTACCAGAAACTCTAATATATGACAACTTCAAATATGTGAATGGCTATAGTATAGATCCACATGGCAGGCTGGGTCCTCCGAGGAGAACTGACAGAGAGGTAAAATGAGACACCTGCAGAACACCAACCATGTATAAACAAACACAATTACCAACTGACAGAGAAACCATAGAGATGATCTACACCAGGTAAATTGATAAATAACCTCCACAGATGCATACAGAAGTACTTCCAGGTAAATGATATCTGGAATTTGCTTTAAAATATGCTCAAGGCAAGAAAAAAAATCAGGGGGATACGGGGAAAGATGAAACAAGATTGGCAAAAAGTTGAGTTACTGAAGTGGGGGTGTAAGATACATGGAGTTCATTATACTACTCTCTCTACTGCTGTTCATGTTTGAAAGTTTTAATAATAAAAAGCTGAACACTATCTTTAAGCTTCTTCCCTTCCAATCCCTTACTTTTTTATGACATAAGGATACAAGGAGAAGACTAGCTTAGCCCAAGAAAGGATTTGTGTTAAGGAGCAGAGAGAGAAAAGTTTGATAGATAACATTAACCCAAGAGCCAGGGTGTCCTACTCTAAGGGTGACAGGGAGCCACTTCAAACAGAAAAGGAACAAAATAAAAGCCATACTTAAAGAAGATTAATTGAAGGGCAACATGAATGGAAAGGTAAAATCAAAATAACTAGCTAATGGTTTTTTAAGCAGTCTAGGAAAAAGTGATAGCAAGGAGTGGAGAAAGAAAGGGAAAATGTAAAAGCATGCTGAAGAAAATGGAAATAGAACCCAGTTCCAGGAACTCCACAGATTGTGTATAGTAAATACATTCAGAGGAAGAGTCAAAGAGGACTCAAAGACTGGGTGTAGGTGATTAGGGGAACAAGGTGCTTTCACAGACACAGGAAAGCTGTGCAGAATGAAGATGGGGGTCAGGGGGAAGAATGGAGAAATGATAAAACTAACTCAAGTCATATTATACTTAGGGTAACAGTAGACCATCCAACTACAGATGTTGGTCAGAAGAGAAGCCAGTAAGTGAAAAAGTGAAGCCAATAAGGGCAAACTGATCTATGTCCCTCATGGTGAAAATATTTATAGAAAGCAGACTAAAGGCCTTAAAGATCACTTCAATAAGTATGTACCCCTTCCCCTTAACTGGAATTCATCTAAGAATAGATGCTGTTAAAATGTTTTAGAGAAAGGATCTTGCCACTTTAAGCATCTGTTAATGCAAAAAGAATGGTTTGAACTTGACTGATAGATTAGAAATGTAAGATGTAAACCACTACATATAAAATCCCTAGAAAACCTCATTGGTTGTAAAGTCAGGTCACCTAATAACTTGACAAAAACTGTTCCAAAGGCTAGCATTAAAAATTTTGAGAAGACTTGGGGGGATGACCCCTGAAAGAAGGCAGCCTTGAGGAAACAGGCTAACTGCTAATTCCTTTCACTGACTTCACTGGAGTTATAAAGACAGATAAGTAAATGAACAAACAGAATAGCAATCAACATCTCTTGCCAATATTATCTAACGTGTTCCTTAAAGTTAATAAAGATTTTAAGTAAAGACACTTCCAAATGACAAAAGAGGAAAGTACCTGTGTGTCCTCAGGACATAATTCTCAGGACAAGTTGCTGGCTAGCATAACATAAGGATTTGATGGTTCGTGTGCAAAAGAAAAGGAAATCTTTTACTACTAGATTCAGAATTATATTCTTAGGGTTAATTCAGGTACAACCATTTTTAATATATTATTAAATCCAAAGCGTCCTGCTGAAGTTTCATCAGACATGAGCTCAACCCTCAAGGAGTTTACAATCCAGTAAGATATTTAAGACACGGAGCCAAACAACCATGGCCCAAAGCAAGCAAGAAAAAAGGGGCACTAATATATGTGCCAGAACCATGCCAGAGTACTCAGAAACACAGTTTTATTCAATTTTCTTATGACTCTTCTAAGAATATATTCTCGCCGTTTCACAGAAGATAATATTAATAGCTATCTCCAATTAGGTGAGTTCTCCATGCAAGTTAGTAGGCTTCACATGTCATCTCTGGTTTTTACAACTCTGAGTGGTGCCAATTTCCTCAAATCTGAGACACATTTTTGCCTCTTTTAACATCTTAAAAGTGCACATAGTTCATTAACCTCTGTGGAGGGGGAATTTGGCAATGTCTAACAAAACTAACTTATACACAACTTCTTTTAACCCAGCAACCCATATCTAGGAATTCAGCCTGAAGACACACTCCCAAGAAAGAAAATTTATGCTGCTCCATGCATATGTGAAGGCAGAGAAAACCTTTTTAAATTTGAGACTTGCTAAAATAGATTAAATTTCGTTTCTTAACCCCAAAAATCTCAAATGTCAAATGATTAACATTAAAGCAACAGTGTCTTTATTGCATCATGATGCTCATATTCAGAAACTATGCAAACTTTTTATAAAGGTAATAGACATTTTCCCAAGTCTACACATGAAACATATGGATGTCATGACCTCCCCATCTCTTAATTGATGGCAGAATTTTCTACTTTACTGCCCTCCTGCTATCTTTCATTAAGGGTAGTAAAGCAGAATTACTTAATTTATGGACATTTTGAAAAGAGTCTTAAGGGTAAAGATAATTGGGGGTGCCTGGGTGGCTCAGTTGGTTGAGTATCCAGCTCTTGGTTTCAGTTCCAGTCATGATCCTGGGGTCATGAGATGGAGCCCCGGGTCAGGCTTCATGCTGAGCATGGAGCCTGCTCGAGAATCTCCCTTCCTCCCTCTCTCTCTCTCTCTCCCCCTCTGCCCCTCCCCCCAGCTTGAACACACGTGCTATTTCTCTACTTTAAAAAAAAAAAAAAAAAGAGTAAAAATAACTGAAACAAGGCTTAATGACTCCTTTGTTTCCAAGTGAAAAGTAGAATGATGAGGGGAAACAACCAGAGAACAAGAAGAAATAAAGAGCCAGGGTCCAAGAGGGCAGTGAGGAGTAAACTTAGGCTCCCTGGAGGAGGCAGTGTGTGAGCTAAGTCTTACTAAAGGCAAAAGGGTTATTAGCAAAGTAGAAGGAGAGAGGGCATTCTTGGCAGATGAACAACTCAAGTCAACTGTCAATTATTACTGTTTGATTTTGCTGAAAAATTCATCTTCTTCATGACTGAGCAAAAATTAAGTGCAATCTACTTTCTGCCAGCTAGGAAATGACAGAGTTGATTCTTGCAAGGGGCATATTAAAAAAATAAAATTCCAGAGTTATATTTAATTTGCCTCTCGAAAGCCATGTGTTCCAAAAGCAGTGTCTTAAAAAAAGATATAGATGCACTCCTACTTCTTGTAGCTTTAGAGTCCTAATCTTCTGCTTAGATAGAAAGGAAACCACATACCTAAGAATAAGAAACTTCAGTATCAAGTAAGTCCAGCAAAATTCAATCCAACTCTTATCAAGTCCCTGAAAGCTGGTCTAATCCCAGGCTCACAATGAAGCTGCAGGTTTGGAAACCAGGTAGAGAGTCAGCTCCATGTTGTCAAATCAGTGTCAAACCAGGCATAAGGAAAGAGTTCATTCCCCATTAAGAAAACCAGATACACACACACACACACACACACACACACACACACACACATTATATGAAAAACAAAACCAAAAGACTTTGGTTAAATATGTTCAAGAATGATGCAGTAAGCACAAAAAATCATGGCTAAACCCTAATGCTGATTACGGACATTACAGAGTAGCACAGAATGCTGGAAGAGACTTCTGAAGGAAGCTGGAGGAAGCCGACCAGTTTAACAGAATGAAAAATAGCTAATTCAAATTCTTGTCCACTTACTGTATGACCTGGGGTAAGTCACCTAACTAGGGGCGCCTGGGTGGCTCAGTCAGGTTAAGCGTCCAACTCTTGAGTTTGGCTCAGTTCATAATTTCACGCTTCAGGAGTTTGAAGGCTCTTGTGCTGACAGCTCAGAGCCTGTTCGGGATTCCCTCTCTCTCTCTCTCTCTCTCTCCCTTTCTCTATGGCCCTCCCCTGCTCACTGCTCATTCTCTCTCCCAAAATAAATAAATAAATAAATATTTTTTTTTACATCACTTGACTACTGGGTCTATAAGAAGGCAGCACAGGTCAGTGATTATTAAGAGCTTCAAATCTCTGTTGATCATCAACTCAGATACCTGTAGCCTTAGTAAATAAACTCACTTCTCTTACAGATGAAGAAACTGGGGTTCAGAATATTTAAGTGACCTTATTTTATCTCAAAAGTCAGTCAAATTCCTTGTGTATGGTTGTAATGGAATTCCTGGCTAAGTACCACAAAATTACAAACTGTTAATTATGTACAACTATTACCCCTCTTCATGATTAATTTACATAGAACTAAATCAAGCCTACTCAATCATTCCAAATAACTCAGAGTTCAGGTTCTACACATGCATTTAAGGCAGCAATCATGCCCATTCATCTTGCCCAACAAGCCAATGACAAATAAAAGCTTATCTGATTTTCTTACCTGTCTACAGATCCAGGTAAGAAAAGCATTTATGAAGAAATAACAAACCGACTTGCTCTAACAATCCTGTACCCAGAAGTCTAAAAAACCTACAAGTTTTAAGGGATGTTAACACCAGTTAACACCACCTGCATGGAAACATTTGCATTAGTTTAGCTGCAATCAGTAGGTGGCTAACAGTATTTGCCAAGCTTATTCTGCTCAGGGTCTCTAATGCAATCACTATTCAACTCAAGCATAAACATTTACACTATGAGAAAAGGCTAAGGAACTGGCAAATGTTACTGATCATTTTGTCAACTATTCCATGACCTTAAAAAGCATTTGCCACTCCACCATTCTCCTAAACTATGAGGGTAATCAGATCAGGGCAGGAGAGAAAAGTCCTCTGCTTCCTTGTAAACAAAGGCAGAGACTTTTCTGGTATAAAGAGCTCTTTGCCATGTTTTGAGCCAGACCTCATTTTCGATGACCTTTAATGACAAGTTTTGAGACTTAACAAGTTTTGAGACTGTATAATATGATGCGCTCCTCCTCCAAAGACAGTCATCAAGTGTATGAAGGATGGGGATGAGGAATAGCTATTCAACCAAAAGCTGCCCTCCTCAAGGAGGCAGTCACAATACAACTTTGCCAAAGATAACCTCATCAGAGATGATACATAAATATACAACCACTGTGTTAGGAAGGTGGGCACTGGAATCATTTGGGTGAAAGCACGGGGTGAAAAAATTAATTTTTTTAAAGTTTATTTTGAGAGAGTGCGCACGCACATGCAAGTGAGCATGAAGGAGTGGCAGAGAGAGAGACAGAGAGAGAGAGACACACACACACACACACACACACACACACACAGAGAGAGAGAGAGAGAGAGAGAGAGAGAGAGAGAGAGAATCCCAAGGAGGCTCAGCACTGAACCTCAGTGCAGAGCCCAACTTGGGGCGTGAACTCACAGAACCAGTATATCATGACCTGAGCCAAAATCAAGAGTTGGATGCTTAACTGACTGAGCCACCCGGACGCCCCAAAGAAATTAATTTTCTAAAGAAGATATTCATCACCTGCTGCTCATTTATTAAATCATGTTTACTGGGATAAATCCTTGCATCTTCTCCTTGCTCCCTCACTTTCAAACCTATGGATACCACATCCCCAGAAGCTGGAGTTTAAATAAAATCAACACTTCTACTTAATACTCTATACCCAGTATGTGCCAGCACTTTAAAAGTTTGTCTAGGACAGATAACAAGCTGGTTTTGGTGATAAAAGACTGGTATCCGGGAGTGTGGTCAGTATCAAGGGTGTGTGAATCTCCCCAGGAACTTAATGCCAAACTAAAAGCAGGAAGGAAAAATAACTGAGGGGTGCAAGAACTCTACCCTTCCCTCCCCCCCCAGGGTCTCTAGAGCCCCGTGTCGTGCTCTATGCTGACAGCTCAGAGCCTGGACCCTGCTTCAGATTCTATGTCTCCCTCTCTCTCTGCTCCCCCCCCAGCTCTCTAAATTCAGACTTTACCAATGGTAATCTGGTTTCAACCTGGGAAACCTGCTCTGTGATCCATCCTAATAGTGGCCGATTTAAATCTGTAGCCCACAGAAGAGTCCTTATCACTATTTTACAGCAATTCTCAATGAGAACATTTCCAAAATTCCAGGGCATAGTTAACAGCCTTTCAAAGTAAGGAGGACAGATGGTGTTCTGGCTAAAAGCTCAAAGAACTCTGGAATTTAAAAGAAAAATGTTGGGAGAACTCAGCTCTAAAGCAAATCAAGAATGAGGGAAGGGACTAGTAACATTTCCAATTTTTAAAGTCAAATTATCATTTGTATTTGTTTTCCCCAAATGTGTACTGTATATATACAAGACCTTTTGTCACAGACTTGGGTCAAACTTAAATAAATCTTACCAAATATTTTGCAAATTGCTTGTGTCTTTCTCCTCAATATTCAATACTTGGTAATATTTCATCATCAGAAATTCAGAAGTACACTGCATTAAAAAACTCAGAGTTGGAGCGCCTGGGTGGCTCAGTCTGTTTAAGCATCCAACATCGGCTCAGGTCACAATCTCACAGTTTGTGAGTTTAAGCCCCGCGTCGTGCTCTATGCTGACAGCTCAGAGCCTGGACCCTGCTTCAGATTCTATGTCTCCCTCTCTCTCTGCTCCTCCCCTGCTCTAGCTCTGTGTCTCTCTCTCAAAAATAAACATTAGAAAAAAAAATATTTTTTTTTTTTTTTTTTTTTTTTTATTTATTTTTGGGACAGAGAGAGACAGAGCATGAACGGGGGAGGGGCAGAGAGAGAGGGAGACACAGAATCGGAAACAGGCTCCAGGCTCCGAGCCATCAGCCCAGAGCCTGACGCGGGGCTCGAACTCACGGACCGCGAGATTGTGACCTGGCTGAAGTCGGACGCTTAACCGACTGCGCCACCCAGGCGCCCCGAAAAAAAAATATTTTTAATAAAAAATAAACAAATAACTCAGAGATGCTCAAAGATAGACATCTCGTATTTTCAACTTCTTTTATGAGCAACACAACTTCAAATTTCTAAAACCTTTCACATTTCCCAAAGTATCTACATATTCAGAAGAAATGCTACACATTGACTTAAAAACCCTTAAGAGAACCTGCTGTGGTTCTTAAACATCAGCAACTCTGTTAGTGGCCAGATGTTGCCTTTAAGGAGCTTGTCAAGAAAAAGACACAAATGAAGCATCCAACTGGTTTGCTTTAGGCCTCAATCCCACACAAAAAAGGGGTTAAATGGTCAGAGGATGTTTTTCTTCCAGTCAGTCTACTTCCGCATTTAAATTTCTTGGACTCCTTTTATGCTTTTACAACACTACAATTACCTTAATCTGTCTTTTCAGGCTCTTCCTGTCTATGCACCCTATTTTAACTTATTTTACAACCTTCTCTCCCATCCTACTCCTTCCTTCCATTATGCTCCTTAAATTCAAGTTCATCTTCCTCTCTTCCTCTGGTTCTCATTCCCAATTAATTACATTAAAATTTTTTTTTAAAAGAACTCAGATTTCAGCGATAGGACCACCAAATTGTCTTCAAAAAAAGTATGTTACCTAATTAACTATAAGGTCTTCTGAGCTGTGGTTTCTAGACACAATCAGGGTCCAGAACAGGCTGCTCACATATTATTATGCCGAGAACTAAATGACATATTTAAAAAGTCAATTCTTAGAGCAACTCTGAGTGTCCTTTATGCAATGTCCTAATGGGGTCCTTAATTTATTTCTCTGCTCTGGTCTGTTTCCCAATCTGTAAAATGACCTCTACTGACGCCTACACTTGCAGTCCAAAGAATTCTATGACCTTTAAAAATTGTTTTAGTTTAAACGGATTAAGGTAAAAAGAAAAAAATTGAATGCTTGAGAGCAGTGGTTCTCAAACTTTCCTAACACCTGGGACTTATATCATCCCCAGATTATGTAGAGTTTAACACAAACTCTCCAGGTGACTATCATCTACATTGTCCAGAATCCTATTTTGAAAAATTCTGCCTTGTTGTTTCTTGGTCCTTTGAGCAATAATTAATACCAAACACCAGCCACCTGCAATAATAGACATGTTACTGATTTTATTTCCAGTTTCTGTTTCAATTGGGTTTCAGTGCCTTTAAAAGGCAGGCACAGGGTGCTGAGTCAGTCCCTGGGGACTTGATTCATTCATTCATTCATTCATTCATTCATTCATTCATTCGCAGCTAAGAATACAGAGTCTCTACAACTGAGGAAGTAAAGAGGCTGTTTTCACCTGCTACTCTCCCAGCCCCTATTTGAGAGGAAGAAGAGCTACATAAGGGGTGACACAGCTTACATAAGGAGTAAGACAGTCAAGTTCTTTAGAACAGAAATTTTCTTTGTTGTTTAGACATCACTGGGCAGAGCCATGCTTAGAGAAACAGGTAACCTGAGTCTGGCCGGTAGGACTCTGTTGGGAAAATGAGTAAGAAAAAAATGGATTAAGACTTAAAGAAGCTGCAAGCTCACAGTAAACTTCTGACACTTGGCTTATACAGATTTCTTTGGGGGCTAGAGGCTACCAAGTAATATGGAAAGAGTCTTGTGAGCTTCCTGTAATACATACATTCAGTCAGGTAAGCATCTGAGACTACTCACCAATCCAACAATCAGCAAAGTTTTTCTTTAAAGGGATGGGTAGTAAAGTGGTTTAGGCTTTGCACCCCATTCGATTCCTGCAACAGGTACTCAACTATGCCACTGTAGCACAAAAGCAGCCACAGATTATATGTAAATGGATGAACACAGACTGCAATAAAATTTTAGCTACAGACACCGAAATATGAATTTCATACAATTTTCCTGTGTCATGAAATAACCTCTTTTTAAAAGTGAGGTATAACTGACATATACAATTAGTTTCAATAAAATAAATTGAAAATAAATTTAAAAGGGGGGGGGCGGCGCCTGGGTGGCTCAGCCAGTTAAGCGTCTGACTCGATTTCAGCTCAGGTCATGATCACGGTTCATGAGTTCAACTCCCACGTCAGGCTTTGTGCTGTCAGATTCTCTCCCTCTCTCTCTTTGCCCCTCCTCCCGCTCACACTCTCTCTCAGAAGAAATATATATAATAAATAAAATTAGTTTCAGGTGTATTTAATTCTTTTTGAAACTAGCTCCAACGTACCCTGTGAAGAGAGGTGCCTTTCTCAAGGTCAGTGTGTAAGTGAAGAATATCCTCCTTACCCTTACTTGCAACCTCTCTCTAATTCCTAAGCTTTCTCCTAAAGGATATCCACACTAAACCCCACTCCCACCTCTCTCCTTCCTTCAAACAGCCCATGAATGGGCTAAGAGTCACTAGCAATATGATTTAAAAGCGGTTAAAATCTACTCCCGCTCTGCATAACTAGATGAAGTGAGTTGCATGAATGAGAACACTGAAGAGGAGGCCAATGCTGAGCCCACTGCTAATCCTGTTTCTTAAACAGCAAGTTAGTTTGATTTGTTATTTATCCCCCTTGAAGTGGGAACATCTTAACTTGTTCACATATTGCTAACCAACTCTGATGAAATTCCTTTGTAAATAAGCAGACTTCAGGATCCTTCAAAAAAAAGGGGGGGGGGTGGAAGTGAGGGGTCTAGTTAATCCTTGGCTAACAAGAACCTTTTTCTTTAGTACTCAGATAAAAAAGTTTTACTGATTTCTGGAATAACTGGATCCAAGTACAAACCAATCTGCTAAAAAAGAAATTACCGTGGGGTCTTTGCTGCACAGGCAGGCAGACTTTCCTTAATAGGGAAGTTCAGCAAAGCCTACTAGTCAATGATATTAGTCTGGTAAAAATCCACTGTAAATTAAGGGGAGTGCTTTGAGAGCCCACAGTCTGATACTATATGGGTAGCTCCACTACAGCCCAGAATTCCCAGCAGGCAATGGAGTCACCCACCCAGGTTCCCCTTTACTTTTTTTGTCACATTTAAGAACTCAGGTTGTGGCATCAGGTAGGCCTAAATCAGCCTCCCGGCTCTGTGGCTTTCATACAAACTACACAGCCTTGAGTCTCAGTTTCTTCAAAAGTAAAGTGGAGACAGTAAATGTTCAAATAGCTGTTATTTATTTCATCCCTAGTCCATTTCCTCTTCCCACTTCAAAAATAAGTGACCATAATTTGAAGCTAAAGCTGAAGGAAAATGGATCTGTCCCTGCTTTTTAAGCATTTTACCCAAGTTGTTCTCTGAGACTTCACATGTCCACTATTGTCAGTGGTCCTCACAGTGGCCAAGGCTACAACCCCACTCTGAGCCCTCGGACTAATATTGTCTAGCTGACTGCGGGCCAGAGTACATATTAAGTGAGATGCATGTCTACATTCACTATGAGCATGAAAATGAGAGGAAGACTCCCAGATAAGTTGTAGAAACTGAGTTTTGATCTGTTTTTACTATAGCCAACACCTTGAGTGAGTTAACCTCTTGGTGCTAATTGTTTGCTCGTACTTTTTTTTTTTTTTTTAAAGTAAACTCTACCCCCAGCATGAGGCTAGAACTCACGACCCTGAGATCAATAGGTGAATGTTCTACTAACTGAGCCAGCCAGGCACTCCTATCTGTACAATTTTAGATTTTCCACCACTTATAGTCATTCACTTATTTAACTGACTACAATTTAACAAATTAACTTCTTGTTATAACAACATGCTAAAAGCTTGCAATTTCAAATTAAGTTGAATGCCAACCATTTTAAAGAATAATCCATAAAGGTGTATATAAAATGTAAGTTAATCTGTTTTGTTAACTACAAAAATAGACACGACTTATCTCATAAGGCTGCTGAGATAAAATGAGAATTTATTCAATCCAAAGGACCTTAAATGTTCATCTTTGTGTAGCACTAAAGGGGTCAAGTAAAATGGAAAGCTGCCTAAACTCCCGGCTGTTCTTGTAAACACAACTGTATGTACCAGTCATTAAGTCCTCTTAGGTCACCCAGGATAAGGCAATGTAGATATCCAGAAGACTTGTTACTCACACTCATCAAATTCACACCACTTTCAGATTTTTAAGTTCCAAGTGCCCCAATCACCTATATTCCAAGGAAAACCTGAATCTCTTTGCTCTTATCTAAATTTTATCTGAAGCTGCGCTGTCAAGGACACCTGGGTGGCTCAGTCAGTTTTAAGGGTCTGACTCGATTTCAGCTCAGGTCCATGGTCTCAGTTTGTGGGTTTGAACCCTGAGTCAGGCTCCAGGCTGACAGTAAGGAGTCTGTTTGGGATTTTCTCTCTTCCCCTCTGTCTGCCCCTCCCCCCTAGCACTCTCTCAAAATAAATAAACAAAAAAAATTAAGCTGTGTTGTCCAATTATGGCAGCCACTATAGTGCCACATGTAGCTATTTTAAATTTAAATAAAATAAAAAATTTTTAAGTTCTTTGGTCACACTAGCCACATTTCAAGGACTCAATAGTCTCATCTGGCTGGCAGCTACTATATGGGACAGCACAGATGCAGAACATTTCCATCATGATAGCAAGTTCTATTGGACAGTGTTGACTGAAAAGCTTGAATCCAGGTCAACACCTTCTTCCTTTTACTGGTAGGAAGAACATAAGGCACCATGTTGTGTGATTTGCTCTGGTCACACCTGACAAGGCCAGGATTAAGACTTCCTTGTCCCAACACTACTCCACCACCAAGTCCTCTGCTGGAGGCCAATCAAGGGCCTTTTCCCTACATGGCAAGGTACTATACTGTGTAGTTTTCTTAAGGCCAGCCAAAAGTTTTCCTGGCTAAACTGGCCATCTCAAAAGCAGGACACTTCTGCAGAGTCCCTGGAGAATCAGGGCCTCAATGAGTGCTGCCTAGAGAAGATTTCAACTAAGGGATCAGTCCACTGAGGTGTAAGTCAAAGCTAGATAGAGCTATTATTTTAAACATAAGGAGTATGACAAACAAATCCCATTTTACTAACTCACCTTTGTTGTCTAAATACAAGACAAAGTTAGAAAGCTTTACTCCTGCCTCTGAAAGTAATTAACCAGTTACAAGACCCTTAAAATTGGCATTTATATTTCATATACTCTTCTGCAGTGAGTCATGTTTTCACAAGGACATCCCTGCACTGAAAATGCTTCTTCTTTCCCAAGAGGCAGAACTTAAAAGGGAAAAAGGACTTGTCTAACCTGAAAATGTACCTTCTCAGGCAACTCAATTAGGACAGGCCCATTCCTGCAGGCTTGTCCTCCTTTGCTTCTATTAAGTGAGCTCTTAATGCTTGGGAAATAGTAAAAGTGACTATAAACCTCCTGTCTATGCTACATAGGAATCCACAGCTCAGCCTAAGTTGCCTTTGTTTACAACAGGCATGGGCCTCAAAATGCCCCCAAGTCCCAATCAAAAAGAATGAAATCTTGCCATTTGCAACTACATGGATTATCCTAAGTGAAATTAGTCAGAGAAAGACAAATATATGACTTCACTCATATAAGGACTTTAAGACACAGAACAGATTAACATAGGGAAGGAAAGCAAAAATAATATAAAAACAGGGAGGGGGACAAACACGTAAGAGATTCTTAAATATGGAGAACAAACAGAGGACTACTGGAGGGGTTGTGGGAGGGGAGAAGGGATAAATGGGTAATAGGCATTAGGAATCTACTCCTGAAATCACTGTTGCACTATATGCTAACTTGGATATAAATTAAAAAAATAAATAAAAAATTTTTAAAAAATGCACCCAAGTCCACACCTTGTGATGCACCGCTTCATGCATCCTATTACTAATTCAACCAAGAAGCACAAGTCCACACCTTGTCTACCCATAAAGGAGTCAAGGGTGTTGATGCAGTGGTTTCATGCATCCTATTACTAATTCAACTAAGGGACCCTCTTTGTCTAGAGTATCACTATTGACCACGCTTGAAATGCACAGGCCATTCTCTGGGCAATTAGCTGGAGAAAGACTAAGCCTGAATACATGTATTTCTTCTTCTGAAGAACACCTTCTAGTGCTAATCATTTAACAGGCTCCTTTTTACGCTTCAGTTATGAATTACTCCAACTTCAAAACTATAAGGAAGCACATGAATAAGTACGGAGGCCTAGCCATGGGCTTTGTAAAAAAAAAAAAAAAAAAAAAAGGAATACTGCTTAAGAGGATGAATTACTACACAAAACTAGTTCTAAGCTTCATATGAATGTCAAGACTAAAAGCTTATTTTGATCAACTTATCTTATTCTTGTCAATTATTTGACCTTGGGGATATAATAGTACCAGATACTATTAAATGTCCTCTCATATGACTGAGATAGCTACTATCCCTACTGTTACAGATGAGAAACTAAGATCAGAGTTGTGACTTGCTTAAGACCACCCAGCTAACCAAGTTTATCTAACTCCAAAGTCTAGATTTCAAGCATGTAAGCATGTGGACTTTGTCAACTTTCATTCCTCCTAAAAATGTGAGGCTAAAAAAATTTTTTTTTCTTTAGTTAAAAAATAAAATAAAAATGTGAGGCTCAACAGAAGGGTGAATTTTAAGTCTTACTTTATTCCACTGGTTTTGAAACTTTAGTGTATATCATATCACCTAACACTCTCAAGAATTTAGGCCAGTAGGTCTGGATGAGCCCAATAATTTACATTTCCTACAAGTTCTCCAACAATGCTGATGCTGATCAGGAAACCATGCTAGAAGAACCACTGCTCTATTCACATCCTCCCATGTCCATCAGTGCCATCAGTAGCTAAAGACCACTAAATTGTACCCATACCTCCACTTACCTTCTAAAAGTCCCTGTCTTAACCATTTTGGGGATATTAGTATGAAAACAACCTCTTGCTCTTTGTGCTTTGCTTAGTCACCCAATCCTAAAAGATGACATCAAGATCAAATGGCTTGTTAAACATGGAAGGAGGAGAAAGGATTAGGATTCTGATGAGATAAATAGGAAAACAGCTGCAAAGTCAGTTAACTATCTCTACTATTTAGGTGAATTACTCGTTGAAAGAAGGTATTTAGAGTAGGATAAATATAATCCTTTTATAAACATATACTGAAAAACACTGTTCTGGTCCTTAAAAAATCCCATAAACTGAATAGCTTAACCAATGGAGTACCCTGAACAAATGAAGCAAAAACATACATCTTACGCAAGTAAGATAGTAAAGTCCAGATAGATCAGTTTCTCCAAAGATGATCTGTGGTCTCGTGTATTAATCAGAATCATCCAGGATTGTTAGATATGTATTAAAAATGCAGATTTCTCAGTCTGTGCCACTACAGAATCAACTTAAGAGGTTTAGGCCTAGAAATATGTATTTTTACCAAGTACTCCCAGGTGATTCTTAAGCATTTTAGCTCGACAACAATGAAAAGTTAGTGCAGACGTGCTTGGCTGGTTCAGTTGGTGGAGCAGGTGACTCGATCTTGGGGTTGTGAGTTCCAGCCCCATGTTGGGTGTGGAGATTACTTAAAAATAAAATCTTTAGGGGTGGCTGGGTGGCTCAGTCAGTTAAGTGTCCGACTTTGGCTCAGGTCATGATCTCACCATTGTGTTCAAGCCCCGCGTTGGGCTCTGGGCTGACAGCCTGGAGTTTGGAGCCTGCTTCGAGTTCTGTGTCTCCCTCTCTCTCTGCCCCTCCCCCGTGCTCGCTCTCACTTTCTCTCTCAAAAATGAATGAATATTTTTAAAAATTAAAAAAATAAAATCTTTACAAAAGAAAGAAAGAAAACTTAGTGTAAAACTCTCAATTTTTCTCACTGGATTTTCAACCAGCAAATAAGCTAGGAGAGAGAGGGGTTCCCACTTCACAATTTAAACATTTGTTGAAAGCATCTGTACTGTCCACACAGGATGAGATCGTGCTCTTACACACTTCCTAGTAAATAAGCAAAACATGTAAATTTCTCCAGTCTAGAAAAAAAAAAAAAAAATTGGAAAAAGAGGACAAGAAAGGCTCAAAGCCAGAGAAAAGTGATTACTTATGGCTTGGGATTAAGTGGTGTTTGCAGACAGACTGCACTAGAAAGGAAAAGGAGTATCCAAAACTATGCCTTCAGTACTAAAATAGGCGGAGATGTTGCTAACCTTCAAGGAGTTTTTAATACTTAGTGCCTTCCCAAATAGGTAGTAAAATGGATACATACTGGGGATACTTATCCAACTATACCAAATCCTAAAGACTAAGGTATTCCAGGGTAAAAAGAAATACTTTAACAAAACAGGACTATAGACTTGTGGGAGAAGAATATACACTGAACGTAATTTTTGGGAAATAGAGTTCTTGTGGAACTTTTTTTTTTTTTTAAGGGGGAGCGAGGGGGCTGGGGGACAGAGAGAGAATCCCAAGCAGACTCCACACTTATGCAGTGCTCAATCCCATGAACCATGAGAGCCATGACCAAAGCTGAAATCAAGAGTCGGACACTCAACTAACTGAACCACCCAGGCACCCCAAATCAAGTTTTCAATAACAAAACTGCTTAACAAAATTATCTTCACCTTTGTACAATAGCACTGACTAGCATGCATATTTACATATGTGCAGTGAGTATGGATTCTGCTTAATATACTGGTAGTCTTACTGATGCAAACACTTTTACTGTTTTCAGTCTCTTATGGACCCAATTGAATCACACTGTACTGTAACTTTAAACTATTCCCCTAAAAACTGGAGCCTAGCACAAACACTATCTGACATCTAAATTCTACAGATTAGCTCCAGTCCTAAAGAAGTGCTGTAGTGTTTTCAGGACTATAGGAGGAAAAATTTCAGCTTGTTTGCTCAACTATAATCTGTTTTTCTACAGTTTGCTAGCAAACAAGCATTCTCTGCTAATATACAACTCTCCTGACATTCTGAGATTAGGAAGATGCTAACATTTATAAAGGATTATAAAGTTCTGCTTAAGTGTCTATTTTTATATCACACTGCATTCAAGGGAGAAAGGAGGTGATTTGATTTTTAAGGGGAAAAGGTAATAATTATGGTCAAACCACCACCAGCTGAACTTGCATTGAGGAAGCTAACTGGAGACCTCTCAGAGCTGGGGGTCTGGCCTTGGAGAGCTTTCTGCTTGGAAGTCAAGTATAACAAGCCAGCAGTTACAAAGCCTAGACAACTTCTGTTCCTCCTCCCTGCTTTTGTTTTCTTTTCTGGTTAACTGGAACCATGAAAAATTAACAAATAGTCTCAATTCTCTGAGAGACTCTTGTTTCTTCATTTCTGTTGTTAAATAGCAAGCACTAGTGACATTGCATTCATTCTTGTGAAAACTCACTGTAAGAATAAGCATGGTCAGTCTAACGTTTAGTCTCAATCACTTTTCCAGTATTCAGATCACTGGAAGTAATACCATTATGTACTCTCAACCTTCTTCTGAGGAGTTTAATGGCCTTCATACCAAGACACTTCATGGATTAGGAAGAAGTAAAAATAGTAATATATTTAAACTGCTTCGCAAAATTAGTTTCCCAGGACTAATCTCAAAGATCTTAGTTCTTCAAGTTTCCGAGGATGGTGATTTTACTCTATTTCAGGCAACTGAGTTCAAGAATTTTAACCATTTCAAGCAAATACTTGGATTGGCTATTGTCCCACGGATCTCTTGCACACAATGTGAACATTGCTAGTCACTGATAAATCTACCAGTTTAGGGAAACCTGAAAACTACTTCTCTACAACTCATGCAATACTGTTGTCTAATAATGAGAAATCCATAAACAGAACTTTTAACTTCTTTTATTCCAGGTGAAAGGATTTAATGAGTTTACAGGTATCCTAAAAAAAACTTCAAATAGAGATGTCCCTCTTTCACTGACAGTTAAGTATTCACTGACAGAAAGTACCTTCCATCCCATTTAACCTATGTCAGGAGCCTTTATACTGTGGCCCCATGAAAAATATGGCATCTCAACAGAGGAAGTGAGTGTACAGACCTACAAGTACTCACTTCAAAATGTTCATTCTGAGAGCCATATGGATTTGTCTCGTTCATCTGTGTCTAGTCGTTACTGGTATTTACTTTCCGAATGTTTGAACAAATGAATATGGCAGCTTAAATTTTCCATTTGCAATTAAACATGAAATTTTTAGTTTTCTGAGTAGATCTATAAATATTGCACCATCCCAAGTGCAAAGGGGGAAAAGTTACTGACTGCCAAAGATTCTTAAACTGTAATTTAACTCTGAAAAACAAAGTGGTTTGTACACAAAGTCTTACTGTCCCGAGCCCATCTGGATTCACAGCAACAGTATCATATTCAAAGCTCCCTGGTGACCCTCCCCCTTGGGTACCCCAATTTAAAAATTAAAGATATTCCCTTTGCACAAAAGACTAAAATAAAGAAATCTCTGAAAAAGGTCTGGGTTTTGGATTTTTCTTTTTTAAGATGTGGCAAGGAACTAAGATTCTGTTTTAAGTGTCACCTTTTCTAAAGTGATCTTCACATGCTCTTTAATCCTCAATCTTGAGTTAAGTGTTAGACCTAGTTTACAGGTAAGGAACTAAGGCTTGGAGATTAACTTGTTCAAAAATCTCACTATTGAAGCACAAGAACTTAAATTCAAATCCCCCTTGACTCAATCTCTGTCCTTTACACTCTATCATGATTTGATGGGGACACACACACATCACACAGATAGACACAATCACCCCCCTCCCCCAACCATTTACATTCTGAATCAGGAATATATTAAAAAAAAAAAAAAAAAGGTAAGAGAAAGAAGCCCAAGCTTTGAAGACTTTAATCCAATCTTGGACATTCTCACATACCGAGGGCAAAAGAGCCATGCAGTATTAATAAACAGTCACTTACTCTAGGATTTTTTTTCACATACTTTAGGAACCATATGTTCCTGGGGCACCTGGGTGACTCAGTCAGTGACCGACTTTAGCTCAAGTCATGATCTTGTGGTTCGTGGGTTCAGGCCCCGCATTGGGCTCTGTGCTGACAGCTCGGAGCCTGGAGCCTGCTTCAGATTCTGTGTCTTCCTCTCTCTGCCCCTCCCCTGTTCATGTACTCTCTCTCTCTCTCTCTCTCAAAAATAAACATTAAAAAACAAAACAAAACAACAACAACAACAAAAAGCCATGTTCCGGACACGTTTATCTTTTGAAAACTTTAAAAATGTTTATTTATTGGGGGGGGGGGGGGGAGTGAGTAGGGGAGGGACAGATAGAGAAGAGGAGAGAATCCCAAGCAGGTTCCATGCTGTCAGCACAGAGCCTGACATGGGACTCAAATTCACGAACCATGAGATCACGACCTGAGCAGAAATTAAGAGTCAGACACTTAACTGACTGAACCACCCAGACATCCTGAACATTTTATCTTTGAAGACTCTTTAAATCAATACACATTTAAAAAAATAAAATAAAATAAAATAAGACCCTATTTTGTAATTTCTCTCCTATAAAATTATTTTCTCTGGCCCACGTTTAACTGAATATTAAGTCTGAAGTCTGCTCCTGTGATACTCTTTTTTTCTTAATTTTTTAAAATGTTTTTTGGGTTTTTTTGTTTGTTTGTTTTTTGAGACAGAGAGAGCATGAGCAGGGGAGGGGCAGAGAGAGAGACACACACACAATCCAAAGCTCCAGGCTCTGAGCTATCAGCACAGAGCTCAATGCAGGGCTCGAACTCACAGACTGTGAGATCATGACCTGATGCCCAACTGACTGAGCCACCCAGGCGCTCCTGTGGTACTCCTTTTTTATCAATGGTGTATCTACTAAGATCCATCTGGCTGAATCTAATGGACATTTGTAAACATATCTGCAACTGACTTTGGTTTATTTTCTTTAAGGAGAACTTTCCAAGTAACAAATTCAAGGCAATTCAATAATCAGCATTAGCTAGACTTATGAGCCATTATCGAAATTTCTGCTTACTAAATAAACTTTTTCATGGACTCTCCCAAATGCCTATACTCCTGCGTAACTGTTAACATGGAGTTTACTATTTAAGTTCTCATACTTAAGTTTTATTATTTTTTTAACGTTTTGTTTATTTATTTTTGAGACAGAGAGAGACAGAGCATGAACGGGGGAGGGGCAGAGAGAGAGGGAGACACAGAATCTGAAACAGGCTCCAGGCTCTGAGCTGTCAGCACAGAGCCCGACGCGGGGCTCGAACTCACAGACTGTGAGATCATGACCCGAGCTGAAGTCGGACGCTCAACCGACTGAGCCACCCAGGCGCCCCTTAAGTTTTATTATTTAAGGCATTCTGTTGCCAAGAATGAACTGTTTCACAGGAGGTTGAGTTGGTCACTATAAGCAGTATGTGAATAAATGAAAAATGTAGGTAACTCTTAGACACTTTCAGTCTTCTGAGTTTAAAATGTTTTGGGGCAAGAAGTAAAATAGTGGCATTTGGAAAAAAAAACATGTTGACACAAGAAATACTGAGTTTTGTTGTTAAGAAAAAAAAAATCGCAGAACACCTGGACGGCTCAGTCAGTTGAGCATCTGACTCTTGATATCAGCTCAGGTCATGATCCCGACAGGGACATGGGACCAAGCCCCTCATTGGGCTCCATGCTCAGCATGGAGCCTGCTTAAGATTCTCTCTCCCTCTGCCCCTCTCCCCTGCTCACACACTCCTTCTCTAAAATAAAAAAATAAATAAATAAAATCATCAACAATGAACTTGGCATTTCACTTATTAAATGCATCTAATAAAGATAAAACTCTGGGTACCTTTTTAAAAATTGAAATATAATTGACATATAAGCTCTGGGTATCTTTAATAGAAAATCCACAGTTCTGTTAAAGGGTTGAGAAATTAGCTACAGCAATATGTTTTTTTCATGTCTAAGCCCATCTCCCCTGAAAAAGTAGTTCTTTCAGCAATGACAACCTTGCCTTATTCTTAGAAAAGTAGGAACCAGATACACATTTGGCTCCTACTTAGCCCAAACCTACACATAGATACACCACCTTTCCTTTTATAGTGGTTGCTTAACAGTCAGAAGACATCAGTGTAGGCTGTGAAGTTCAGTTAAAGACTCAACCAACTCTAGGTATATGCTACTGTTCACTGTGTAAATGTCAGGAAGATTTAAAAGGTTATCAGGGAATACCAGTGAAGGAAGAAAGGAGTCACCAACAACAGTATGTCAAACCTAACATTCAAAATAAAGATCTATTTCATAATAGAAGCTGTCTGACCAAAGCTTAAATTGTAAAATATGGACAAAGAGGCACATTATATACTTATAAATTCTCGATAGCTTGTGAAGCATAGAAATACCATCCTTATCTACAGATAACAAAACAAAATTTGGCAGCCCAAGTTAAGTTTCATACTAAGAATAGGGACTTACTTAGATTTTTCTACTCCAATTTTCTATTTTACCACAGGTGCTCAAGAAAGTACTCCCCACAGCCTCCCTCTTCATCACTTATACCCTTCAGTAGCACTCTGGTTCCAGCCTTTACACGAAATCATCTCTTAGTCCTCCAGGTGCAAGGGGTCTAAACTTTCTCTACCAGCACATAATTAAGGGAAGGCCGTGACATCTATACCAGAAGCTTACCAATTGCAGTATGGGATTTCCATAATCTAGACCAGGTAGTATGCTACCAAAAAGAGGAGTTGAGAAGGTGTAAAAAGCAAAATTTCCCTTTCTTGGTCTCAGCTTCTCCCATAAACCTATACAATCTGTACTATTCCCATTAAATTCCCATTTAATGAATACAAAAATGTGATGTCTACTAAGCTCTCAAAATGTGTTTCTTTCCTTCCACTTCCCCTTCTACTGACTAGCAAGAGCTCAGATAACGCACTACAAATGAAGAGGCTATCTTATAGGAGTTGGGTAAAGTAAAGGGTCTTAGCCAATGAGATCCCCTAATCCACTGATCTTGAAACCTGCGACGTTTAAGTTCTGCCCAGCCAGTATTCTGCTTACAAACCTTTCTAAATCTAGGCATTCGTATGGTAATAAGATTAAAATTTGGACTTTTTTACAAAATAGCAAAAGGGTACATTTCTTTTTTCTTTTTTTTAAGTTTATTTATTTATTTAGACAGAGAGAGTGCAAGCAGGGATGGGGCAGAGAGAGGGGGAAAGAGAATCCCAAGCAGGCTTTGTGCTGTCAGCACAGAGTCCAATGCGGGGCTCCAACTCACGAACTGTGAGATCATGACCTGAGTCAAAACCAAACGTCAGATACTCAACCAACTGAGCCACCCAGGCACCCCCAAAGGGTGCATTTCTAGTGTACTCTAGTGCGGATTAACCTACAACTTAAAACTTTTCAGGGGGATGGGGGAAGGTGAATTCCAAACAGCCAAAGATATCTTCTCCAAGAAAGATCCCAGCATCTATCTTTGCTAGGCTGTGCTAAGAAAAATGCAAATATTGAGACCAAGAGTTGGCTGATTTGTTTTTGTTCTTAAAAAATAGGAAAATGTCAGATACCCAGGGATCTATTAAACCTGTTCTCAACAATATCAACAAAGACAAGAGAATTAAAGTCCCCAGTAATGCTGACTGCTTTAACACCTTTTGTTGGAGCTTCTCTAGGTATATCTCAGGAATGTTAATGAACTAGTTCTTTGGTTCCTCCAATCCACAGAAACAAAGTTAACTTCAAAGGCTCAGAGAGGAATGAACAGCCTGGTAGAATTGCACCTCTACCCTAAATCTAATGCACCTCTACCCTAAATCTACCCTAAGCCCTAAGAGGGCATGGAAGGAGATGTAAATAAAAATATCTACTATAAATTTCAGAAAAATTACCAAGAACAGTATACAAAGGTAAAGGTGGCAGTGAGATAACTTAGATATAAAAACTTAAGCCAACAAATTAAAAAGAATACCATCCAAAAAGAAATTTAACACCTAAGTTGCTTATGTCCCTTTGAATTTCTTGATTAAAATTTTAGAGACATAAATGACAAAGACATTTAATAGCTTGATACTACAATCTATATACCTGAAGATATACTTGAGATAATCAGCAAAATCACTTCTCAGTTTGAAAAATACTTAGCATCTTTCTTGAACATACAGAATAAAAATCATGTTAAATAATACCTGCTACTAAGCATACTGTCATTTCCTATAACCCTACCAAAAATAACCATTAATATCTAACATATTCTACCAGCTTTTTTCCACCTAATAATAAAGCCCAGGCTTCCATGCTACCCGTCCTCCCTCCCTCCCCCCCCACAATCTTTAAACCCCTCCACAGTACCCAAGCACTGGTGCTATCAACACAGAGCATACACACAACGCACACCTAGATAGGCAGGTTGTGGGGGAAGGGCAGAGGCTGGCAAAACGCTAATTATTCCTTGCCTCTCTAGATTTCCCACTTCCATGACTGGTCTGGTGCCATAGGGATAGAAAGCTGTATCTCAAACTTGGATTTACAAGACAAGGAAATAGAGAAAAGACTTGTGCCAACTATTACTACTCAAAGTTTAATCACAATCTGAAAGCTTCCTTTAAACACAATACTTCATTCACTTCTTAAAATCCAGTTAGGAACTTCTCCCATCCCAACCTTTTTACCTTAAGAAGCCAATTCTCAATTCTCAATAGCCCAAATGCCCTTGTTATGCAAAGTTAATGGCTCTAAATATTTAAGAGGCAGATTATCTAAACCACAGGACACGGAAAAGTCACTCAACTGACTCTCCCATATACAAAAGCGATGAATTGACTACCTTTTACCTTCTTTCAAAAGGTTTTTTTTTTTTTTTTTTAACCTCAGGGTCCCATATCAAATATTCAAGCATTTCCATAGCCTCATTCAAAACTAAACAATTACACTTGAATCCTTTTTTCCAAATATAGCTAGAACTTTATTGGAGTTCAACATAGTTTCATAAGGGAAGGATGAAATCCCTCACAAAAACATACTTCTGGGGAAAGAACTTTGCATCTGATAAAAATCAGGTTTTATTTTGTACTAAAAATGTGGCTAAAGTTGTTAAAGATCCATAACATACATATGCATTAATACCCAATTAATACAACACGCACAAATTCAGTATAATCTGAAGCCTCCTAAAATGAAATATATCCATGAAGTACAATAGAATCATTTCGCATACGCTTAGCAGAGGATAACTGTTATAACTGATACACGACACCAAGCTTTCTAAAACATAGATATTTTTGCACCCCCCCCCCAACACATATGCTGAAAACAAACAAAAAACCCCCAATGGCCTAATTTTGGAATAAAAGAGTTAAAACATGTGAAGAATTCCTGGCTCTTTCTTGTACATGGTATAAATGGATACCAATTCACTAGGACCCAGAACAAATTAATGAATCACTCCTTCAAACTCTCACAATTCCTCATTTTCATGCTGATGTTAAAAAAAGTCAGATAATTCTTTTTTTACTACAATTGGTAAGTGAGATTTGGGGACTAACTCTGGGTTTGTATTTTCCATTTTACCTACTTTGGTAGAAAAGTAGGAGCTGGTGTCATCAATATTACCTAGTTTCACCTTTCAAACTATGAGGTGTTTCTGATTCCTTTAATAACTCCTGGATTTTCTTGTTTTACCAGCAACATCGGAATCTGAAATTTGTTTGGAAGTTCTGATATGCTAGTAATCTAAAAAACACATGTTGACAAGCAACTTTGTTTCAAGTCTAAATAGTATTAAGATGCTACAGTAGTCACTAATTCTGAAAAGATGCCCCAAGGAGTCTAGCTGTAGAAAGAAAAACACTGGAGCCTGATACTTAAGTGCTCCTGGATTGAGCAAGAAGACGTGCCAGATGTCATTTGAAGGCGCCATCAGTTTGCAGTTTTAAAAATGTGATGGTAACTTTCAGATATCCACATCATCAGTCTTCCCACCCCCCACCTCAACCTGCAACTAACAGCACAGAAATACATCTGTCTGCATCAGAAACAATTCATATTTAATTCTTCCATACAATCCGAATCTATTAAGCTAAACCAGAATCAACACAAGATGATGTCAAATTATGATCCCATATAACATTGCTTAGAATAGTCAGTTACTGATGGAATCAAGCATTATACTTTGCTCATCCCAAGGAGGGAAGAACCCCACAAATGCAAAGTGGATGGGCAAAAACTTGAAACAGCAGAAGGATCACTAACCCCCAACATGATGTTACCATTTTCAACTCTGCGGATAACCTGGCAGTTACTGTAATAATGACTCAGACCCACCACACTTAGTGCTACCAACACCTAGGAAAAAGGTAGTCAAAAGATTACGGTTTCTACTACTGAAACTCCAAGCTCACCATCAATATTTTAAATATAAAAGCATTTCACAAATAACAGATTTTCCCAGCAGTTAAGCATGGGCCAGAATGTTGTGAACTTCAAATGAACAGCAACAGTGTTAACTATTGTAAAGAATGAACTCCAAAGGGCATAAAACCTTTCAGATCTTAAGGGACGAGGGCAGGTAGAATGAGGGATGTTAGTATATATGAACTTCCACAGTTAATCTGTAAGTTCAGCTAAGTCCACTTACAATCGTGCTACAGCAAACTCTTCTTAATACAAAGATCAATAATGACATGTCTGTGTACAATTAAACACTGATTTTTATTTTTTAAAAACAGTCTTTCACGGTTACATAAATCAATCACTTGTTACCAGGCTATTACTTAATAGAGCAAGCACACAGTTACTAACACTACACCTTTCTTCTGAACAATATTTACAAAGATAATTAGTCCAGTGTCAGACACTTACGGTGGTAGGGAGGCAGTTAAAATGCTTTTTCTCTTGAAGGAGTAGGTTAGTTAAAAAGTAAGCAAATGACAAACTAGCAAATCCTTCCCTCCCACATTTTTCAGCTCTGTGAGAAAATAGAGATGTTCAGCTTTTAATTTTGTCATACTACAATCACATATATAGCATACTGGCTACACCTGGGAGCTTTGGAGTGCCCCACTCCCTGCCCTTGGGAAAGCTAGTAAACATACTAAGCCTCAGTTTCCCCATCTATAAAACAGAGATAATAGTATTTAACTCATAAGGTCCTTCCAAGGACTAAATTGAATTAGATAATCCATGCAAAGAGCTGAGATTCGTGCCAGGCAGACAGTAAGTATTCAACAAATATTAACAATTACTGCAATTACAAGTGATCACATTCTAGAAGTCAATATAGTCGGTTTCAATCTCTATAGAAACAGCATTAAAGATCAACAACCCACCCAGCCCACAATCATTCACATACTCAATAGTTCCTTTGTATAATTTAAGTGAGCAACATGGAGAATAACTTATTGATGAGAAAGGACTAAACTTTCTTTCACTACTAAATACATGACCTACTCAGCCTGGTCTTAAAGTCAAAAGAACACTTTTTCTGTGTTTTGCTCCTACCTTCGCCGAAGAGGTCAAAAGGACTCTTTACAAATCCTCACCTGCCACGTCCTTTCTTTGCTCCCACATCCCTAAGAAACATCTACACTCTTTTCGGTTTTCTGAACTGCAGGGGCCTCATCTCCCTTTTAAAACCCTGATAGGTTAGCTCAACATAGTTAAGAAATACTCCAACCCCTGACACTCAGCACCTAGTCTTGCACAACACTCAGAAGTCACCTCCTCTGAGAAATTTCCCCACCCCCAGACAAAATTAAGTCCCCTAGTTTCTCAAAGCATTTTGGGTATACATATGCCTTAGCACCTACCTTATAATTAACTAATTATGTCTCTCTCGATAGACTGAATTGAGGGCAAGAGAAGCGTTGTGGCCAAAGGGTCAGCTCTAGCACTATGCGCAGTGTTTGGCACATATCAGGTGCTCAAGAAATGCAACATGTGAATTTAACCAGAATCTTTCCTTTCAGAGTCCCATCTCTTGCTAGATGCCCCATTACAAAACCTGAACATAAGGCTGCTCTCAGTATACCAGGCTAACACGATGGACTGCTGATTACAACATCAGAAAACATACTCATCAGCTTCTCCCATTGGAGAGGTTCCCGGAACCCAAACTCAATTGAGCAGGATTATGTACCATCAGAATCAGTGGGAATTCCCAGCACACTACAGAGGGTACTTTTCTCCTTCAGCAAAATTGTTGAAAAGCCCTCAGGGTGAGCTTTTTATTGGGGGAACTCTTCATTGATTAAGTGAAGTGGAAATACTCAAAGATAAATAAATGCCTCGATTTGGCTGAAAAGGGGTCAAAATCATAAAGTTCTGGGAAAAGCAAGCTAGCTCTTGATTCCTGAAAAACAGAGACCTCTAAAAAAGAACAGGAAGCAGGGGTGGGTGCTGGTCACTCTTTGTTTCAATAAATAAAATCTCTTTTTCTTCCCTACAGCCCAAAAGAAAAGGCCAATACACCAAGTCCAGATGAGATGCTCAACAATCTTTCCTCCTGACAAGTACACTAAACTGAGGTTCTTTAAAAAATAAAAAAAAAAAAAGGAAGAAAGAAAAAAGGGGGGAAAAGTGCTGCCTTAGGAACCTCAGCCACAATGAAAAGTTCTAGTAATACTTTAATAAAAAAAAAAAAAAAAATCTATCTCCCTGGGTCCAACATTTACATTGGACGGCCCACAGAGAACTTGCAAACTTTCTGAAGGGAGGGACTACTACCTTCGCAAAGAACACAACTTGGGAAAAACAATCTCAAAATATGAAGAACTCCACAAAGGGCAGCTTTAGTTTTAGAACCATAATTCCCATCACAAACAACTTCCACCATCACCACCCCCAACCACCACCAAATTCAACAGTTGCCGGAGGATATCTTTCATTCTGGAAACAGAAGAGGAAACAAACAAGCAGCAGAAAGGGAATAACCCCCAAAATAAAGTTCTCTTTGGAAAAAATTGTAACAATTCAGTCTCCCACCCTTCCCTCTCTGGTGAAGTCTATGATTTATACGGCTTTGCTCTGCAGAAAGCTCTTTCTGGGCAGCTCAAGGAAAGAGCCGAGGGAGGGAGAGAAAGAGACACAGGCACAGAAAGGAGAGGAGAGAGAAAAAGAAAATGGCGCAGAGACTAAGTCCCGACTGTCGACAAGGCGACTTTCCCGGGAGGAATCCGGGCCGGGAAAGGCTGCCCGAAGCCCGGCGGCGGGCGACGCCGGGTCTCCGTTGCCCCCTCTTGGGAGGGCCGTGATCTGGGGGTGCTGGGGTCCCCGGAAAGGGGGTCCAGAGGCGGCCCGATGGGAACAATGGGGCCGGTGAGCGAGGAGCCGGGACTTAGTCTCTGGGACGCCATGTCTGTCCTCTGCCCGGCTCCAGCGGGGCGCGGGGTAGGCGGCCGGCGGCGGGAGGACCTGGGGTCGGGGCGGGGGGCACACTCACCATTCAATCGGAAATCCGCTTCAATCTGGAGAAAGAAAAGGGGGGAAGATGAACAAAACAGGCACATTTAACCCCGCGGGCGGCGAGCGCGCGGAGCCGGGGGCCTAGCCCACCCTGCGCCCCAGGGAGGAAGGGACCCCCCGGGAACGGCCTTTTAAGGGGCAGCCATTCCCACCCCCGCCACCCCAATATGTAACTTGGCGGCTTTCGTCCTAGGCCTAGCGAGCCCACCTCCGCCGGCCGGCCGCCCCTGGCCTGGGGCTCCGGCCTGTCAAAGCGGCCGGGCCGGGGCCTGCGCTGGGGGTCGCGGAGAGCCGGGGTGGGGCCGGGGCGCCGAGAGGACCGTGCCGAACTGTACCTGGGAATCGTTGTGGAGATGGTCCCCGCTCATGTCGGCAGGAGCGGTGAGAACGGCGGGCGGCGAGTAGCGCCGAGGAGACGCAGACGGTCGAGACCGGCCTATGCGGGCGGACGGGAGCTCCCGGAGGCTCCCGAAGGCGCGGGTAAGCGGCGGCGGCTGCGGGCCTGAGACTCCCGGAACCGCTAAGGCGGCGACAGCGGCGGCGACGCTGACTGACTGCCGGGCGGGCGGCGAGAGCGGACCCCAGCAGTTGTGTAACAGCCTAAGTTCGCATTTCGGCTCACTGCGCCTGCGCGGCCGCTTTTAAACGAGACGTCGCGACGTCAGAGACTCGCGGAAGGAGGCCGAGGGTTGCGGGCCCGCCCCCTCGCGCTTCCAAAGGCGGACCAGACTTTGCATCGCAAGCCCCCGCCTCCTGGCCCTTGCGCGCCGCTGTGATTTGCATAAGGAGTCGACTCCTCCCAGGGCCGCCCACCCTAAGCATCCTTCCTTTCCTTTCCCCGCGCCTTTTCTCGGAACGCCGTACTCCTCTGCGAGGCAGTGCGCAGGCGCATCCCAGACGCCGCCCCCGGACCGTGGCCGGCAGCGCGGCCACGTGGTGGGCCTTTAAAGGCCGCGGCGGGACCGCGTCAGTCCCCGGCCGAGCTGCTGTCCTCGTGCTCCTTTCCGTAGCAGCGAATAACTTGGTGGCCTGGGCTCTAGCCCTTCCACCAACTCTTCTTTGCTCCCTAGCCGGGCGCCGAGGCCGCCAGGAGACAGGAGCTCCCGCCCTAGCCTTTGTCCATAAATTTCAACCTTCTGAATTATTTCACACTATTATTAATTTCAATTTTTTAACCAACCAAAGGTCTGGTGCAGCTCCAGTTTCCAAACGAGTACATGTAGTCCTGGGTCACAAGGGCCCTAATTTATTTCGTTAATTCAACAGACATTTATTGAGCGTCTACTGTGAGTCAGGAATTGTGCTGAAAAGGGGTGGTGGTGCAGGGGGCCAAGGGAATGGGACCTCAGGGTAAACACGACCTGGCTCTGTCCATCGTTGCATCCCTAGCACACTATAGGGCAGAAGTGAGATGCACAGGATAAAGAACTGCCATTTAGGGACCACCTACTTTGTTCTCTGCTCTGAATCCAACACGACAGCTCTGTGGGGCTATTTTATCAAACTGTGTCAGAGATAAGTGACCTACAACCTTCTACGTGACATCTACATTTGGATAACCTCACAAGCTTCTCCAGGGCCGAACTCAACATCTTCCTCCACCCAGCTAGAAAAGCTCCATCCTGGACAACTTCCTCCTTCCTTTCTCATTAGTCCAACCGGTTGCTTCTCTTCAACCCATCTACCTCTTCTGCCCACACATCTGTCGAAGTCTGCACTATCTCTTGCTTGCATTATCACAATACACTCCTAACAAGGGTCTCAGCCTCCATTCTGGCCCTCTCACAAGCTGATAGCCAACAAGAGCCAAAGTGAACTTTTCAACACGCGGGTCTACCTTACCCCTTTCCCACAATACTTCCCATCACTCTTGGCATAAAGCTCAAATTTCCTAAAGTAGCTCCCAGCTTTTTGAATTAAGCCACATAGCCTGCTTAATTCAAGTGTGACCTCTGTGAATTTTGCCATATCTACTTACCACTTCCACTATTTTACTTACTATTTTAATCGATCCCCTTCTTTACTTAGCTTCCTCCTAAATAATAATATCTATGAAATAATAATGTCTATGAAGTCATTTACAAATAAATACAAAAAGTGTCCATCCATGGACCACTGAAATATCTCTATCACATCTAGTGGTAAACACTTTGGGATTAATTCTTGTGAATGCTCCAAAGCTCAACATTAATATCACTTTTTCAATGTGATCCCCTTCCCCCACATTCTCTCACTCTCTCTTTCCTCACTGGGATCAAGTGCCCTTCATAGAGTGTCTTTTCCTTTGTAACACTTATCACAATTGTTATTAAGTTGCTAAGGAGGGCAATAAGTGATTTTATGTCTGTCTCCCCTATTGAACCCAAGGTCTATCTTTGTTGAAACTTGATCCCCAACACCTAGCAACAGATCCTACCAAAGAGGCATACAATAAATGAATGAAAGCAGGGTAATACAATGGTTAGGAGTGCACACATGGAAGTAAAACCAATCTAGGTGTGAGTTCTGCTCTGCTGTTAATTAGCTGTGTAACCTCAGACAAGTTGCTTAAGTTCTCTGAGCCCTAGTTTCCTCATCTGGACAATGACGATAATGGTAGAATTTTATTAGACTATAAAAAAAAAAGTTTCTTGAGAACAGACAGCTCGTAAGTACTGAATTTTGGGTTTAAACTCTGATATGCCTGACTCCAAAGCTATGCTCTTTCTCTCAGGCAAACTGCCAGAACCAGTTTCGCCTTGTTAATGGTGTCTTTCAATAGACTTCCCATCTCAGAATCAATCCTAGACCACCAAGTGAGACATTTCAATATTATCTGTTTGCTGCAGGTAGGCCAAGATAATTCAAGGACCGCCTTAAGGAATAACAGAGTCTCTTACTACTACTCTACTGCCAACCCCCAAAGCCAAAGGAGACTCTGCATTTGATTTCCAGGTCCCTCCAAAGAAGATCTGGGTAGGCATAAAAACAGATCACAGACTCCAAAATCGCACAGTAAGCATGGTCCCATGCACAAACCTGCAGGTGTGCAGGCATTTTGTCACATAGCCACCCTGACTCTTGACACCTTAAATCAGTGTCTCTGCAATGTGGTCCATCCACCCCGAGTACTTGAGAAGATTATAGATAATGCATGGACAAACACTTTTACTGTAATTGTTAAGGATGTATTTCCATGTGTATGGGGGGAAAATATTTAACCACCACATCAAATCCATGATTTTAAGGATATAACTGCTTTGGATCAGGCTTTTAAAAAGTTGGTTGATTGGGGAGCCTGGGTGGCTCAGTCAGTTGGGCATCTGACTTTGGCTCAGGTCATGATCTTGCAGTTCAGGAGTTTGAACCCCGCATTGGGCTCTGTGCTGACAGGTTAGGGCCTGGAGCCTGTTCCAGTTTCTGTGTCTCCCTTTCTGCCCTCTCCCACTCATGCTCTCTCTCTCAAAAATAAATAAACATGCAAAAAAAATTGTACCTTTAAAAAGTTGGTCAGTTGATTTAGATAAAAATATCAAATAAGGGGCACCTGGGTGGCTCAGTTGGTTAAGTGTCTGACTCTTGATTTTGGCTCAGGTCATGATCTCATGGATCATGTGATCAAGCCCCGCAACAGTCTCTGCACTGACAACACAGAGCCTGCTTGGGATTCTCTTTCCCTCTGTCTTTGACCCTCCCCCACTCACATGTGTTTGCGCTCTCTCTCTCTCTCTCTCTCTCTCTCTCTGTCTCTCAAAAATAAATAAGCGTTAAAAATACATATATCAAATAATAACAAGAGGGAACATATAAGACAAACTCCAGTGAGGTCATAGGCAAATAAATGTGGCTTGGGAAACACTGCTTTAAATCAAGGCCCATGGACCATCCCAATCCCTATAAAAATAACTAGCAGATGACAGCTGATGTTATGGGCCTGTTTCCAAAGTATGCACTGTGAAAGGTGGACGATTTATAGATATCCCAGTAAAAGAAGGGCTGCATACACGTTGTTATGATTTAAAGTGAAACAGGTCTTTTCTCACAGGACTTCTCAGATTTATCAATATTCTAATACATACGCAAATCTTAAATAGAAGGAAATGAAGTGCAGTATCTCCAAAATGTATGTAAGCCCAGAAACCTTTTTTTCCACACTGCCTTTTGAGACTGGGCTCTTTGGAATGATCAGACCTTGGGCTACCTGATCTAGGTTGTCACCCAAGATCCAGCCTGTACTTATTTGCTTCTTAGTCTCTTGGGATTCTTCTTATCACCTTGGCCCAACTCTTGGCTTCCAGAACTGAACACCTATGCGGTTGTCTTGAACAACCTCTGCTTTTCAGGGACCTGTTCTTCTGCACAATGTACACATGTATACAACAAATATGCTGCTGTCCCTCTGGCTACGGTTGTTTGACCCAGGCTGACTCAAGATGAGTCACTCAGATCGACTTCCTTGAGACTTTGGAACTGGGAAGGAGAGAGTGGTCTCTCTTCTTGTGGATGGATCTATAGGATGTACACTGGGGAGTTGCCCTGGTGGTATTTTCTGTCAAGAGGGCCCAAGAAAGCTGGGAAAGGGGGAGAGAAGGAGGAGGAGAAGAGAAGGCCCTGAATTCCATCAGCCCTTATTTCACTTCTGTTCCTGTACCTTTGAATAAATTCCCCCCTTTTGTTCAACTGAGCTCCAATGGGTCACTTAAGACCAAGAGTTCTGAATAGTCCTCAGTCCTAATCTACGTTTGACTCCTGGGCACTCTCAAACCCTCTGTCACCCTTTGGACCTGGCTCTGGACCCCTCGTGTTATGGCACCTGGATACACCTGCCAGCATTTTGACCATGGATGCTGACACAGTCTCGACTCTGCCAGTTCTTGGGCAGCGGTATCTTCTGGAAGTCCCCCCTGCCTGTGGCACCTTGTCTAAGGACCCGCTGCCCTGTTGAGATTTGGATACCCTCAGAAAAGAGTCTACTTGACACACAGGAAGGAGACTCAGACTAGCAACCCCAGTAACAACCAGAAACACCCTTTTGCCTACGGGTAACTAAACATCTCAGCAAAGGTTGAAATTTGTGGAATAAAAAGAAAAGAACTAACAGGAAAACTGGCAACTCTTGAGTCATGGAAGGATAGGATAGCGACAGGGATGGAGGAGCCTGGCTATGTGTCTCAGGGCAAGGAGGAGAGTTCACTTTCACATGCCTCCTTTATCTTACTGCCAGAAGACATCCATTCTGTAATGAGGACATTTATGCATTCAACCAATGGCCACTGAGGAATGAAGGAGGACTATGTGGTAGATAGGAACTAGTTATTCCTTGGGAATATAGACATTAATAAGACCTAATCCTCATTTTGGAGGAATTCCTAATCTGAGAATGAGACAGACATTCCCCAACTGTTACCATTAGGTACAAGGAATAACAGAGAAGAAGGGGCCAGCCACCAGTTGCTATGGGAATGCTGGGGGTGGGGGAAGCACATCCAACTCACCAGTGATTGTAGTAGGGGCAATGTTGGGAAAGGCTTCCAGATGAATGCCATTCTTGAAAGATGAGGAGGGGCTGGCCTGTGGAAAAAAGGGAGGGCATTGCAGCAAGAAGAGCACTTTGTGAAGAGGTGGAGAGTCACAGGCATGAGAGTAGGTTTGGTCAGAATGAAGCAAAGGGTACATGTGAAATACACCAGAGAAGGAGGCTGGGAGGGTGGGGAGGCCTCTCCCATGACCGTGGCACTACTTCAGGGTGAGAAATGACAGGGTTTGGAGCAGGGGTGAGAACAACCATGCGCAGCAGAGTGGGGACAGTTTGGCAGAGCTGACCCGGGAGATAGGCAAGTTCATCAGTGGGCCCGTGGAAACCCTTGCAAGTGCTTCCGAAGTGTCATTAACCATGGCAGGTCACATGGAATCAGGGTGAAGGTGCAGACTGTTAAAAGAGGGCAACCCACGGGGAAGTTGTGAAAGTGCTCTCTCTCTCTCTCTCTGACACTCCCTCTCACAGTGTATGCCTGCTGGGGACATCTTGGGGCTGCTCAGGTCCAGCTGCCTCCAACTCAAGAACAGCAGGTAGGGGGAGGCAAAAAGGCAGAAACCCGGGGCTCCAGGACATTCTGGAAAATTCTGGGAGTGAGAGACACCCCAGGCTGACTCAGCATGACTCTCTAAGAAAATGGAACAAAAGCAGCAGCCTCCCTTAACAACCAGCAGGTGACAGCTTAACCCAAATCAGGTTTTGACAAGATCTACCTCCCTGTGCTCCCTAGCAAGTCCTCCAAATACGAAGTCCAAATACTCAATGCCAACACTGCCACCCCGCCGCCCCCGCCGCCAGAGTCTGGCTCACTCCATCATTTTCTCTCCCCCTCACACAGCAACTTTTCCACTTCTTCTCCTTTCCCATTCCCCCCCCCTCCCGACCCCAACTACCACCTTGTTAAAGACAACGTGTTACATCAATTGGCAAGTTACTTGCTCTGCTAAGTGCTTCACTTACATTATCTCAGTTCTTAGGTCGCTGTTCCCCTCGCCTGGGTTGACATGTTTGGAAAGGCTAGTCCACATTTGCTGCCTTGTCTGTCTTATTTCCCATCCCTCAAACACTGCTGATCTGGCTTCCATTTTAATCAGAGACTTCCTAGTTTCCAAATAATTTAGCCATGTTCTCCTCTACCTTCTTGTAGCACTCAGTGATGTGGATGGGCACATTCTCTGGGCCCATTCCATTTGGCTCCAATGACCGTGAATTCTCTTGATTTCCCTCCTACCTCTGCAAATGCCATTTTCCTGCCTCCTCCTCATCTCCCAGCACATTGTAAGCATCCCCAAGGCTTCTGCCATCAACCTCTCTTCTCTCTCTACACCCTCCTCCTGGAAGCTTTATGGATTCTATATTGACTTCTGTAGAGAGCCTCTCAGATGGGTGTCTCTTGTCTTGACTTCTTTTTGGAGTTACAAAAATATCTACCCATCTGTCTATTGGTATGTGTGTTTCATAGCCCCCACAGTCCCCTGCTCCTGAATTCAACTTTTCCCTGAGCCTACCTTTCCCTTCTATGGTCACTGCTTGGTGAATAGCTCCATATGCTCCCAGTTGTTCAGGCTCAAACCATGGGAGCCTCTTGAATTGATCCTGTCCTCCACATCCCATTAATGGCTATAATCTCTGAGAGTCAGCCAAGCCCTATAATAATTTGTCCCTCATTCTCCAGTGTTCTTATGGCATCTGCCCCTTCACTGCATCTCTCTCTCTCTCTCTCTCTCTCTCTCTCTCTCTCGCACACACACACACACACACAAACACACACACACACACATACACACACACACACACACACACACACACACACCATGAGCCAGGTACCATGCCTAGTGCTAGGGATTCAGCTGTGAACTAGACAGATATGGTTCCTACCCTCAGGGGCCTTGTAAGTGGGACAGACAAGAGGACAAGTAATTGCCATCTACTATGATAAATGCTTTGGGGATAAAGTACAGTATGTTTGCTGTAGGAGCCCTTTAAAGGATCTTCCAGGCTAGAATTGAGGAGACAAGGCTTCTCAGTGGAAACGACATTTAAACTGAGGCCTAAAGGTGGAAACAGAAGTTGGCTAGGTGAAGGTTAGGGAGGATAAAGAAGACAACTGGAGATGAGCACTGGAGGTGAAGGAACAGATGGGCAAAGACTTGGAAACTGGGCAGAGAATGGTTCACTGGGGGAGCTTTGGATGACTCAAGATGGCTGAGGGGTAGAGTATAGCAGGGTGTTAAGAGATGAGGCTGGAGGGCTAGGCAAGGCCCAACTCATGCAGGGTCTTTTGTGTTGGTGAAGGAATTTGGAATTTATCCTGAGAGCAATGGGGAACCACTGATGAGTTTTAAACAATGAAAGAATGTAATTAATATGCATTTTAGGAAATACTACTACGATATAGATTTGAGGTAGTCAATGGATTGAAGTAGTCGAGATTGGATGCTTGTTAAACCACAGATAAGGTTGATGTTGTCATGTAGGCAAAAATGATGGTGATGACAGTTCTGATCCAAAAAGCGATGAGGACAAAGAGAAGTGCACGCATCTGAGGGACATTCATGACATAGCAGTGATGTATGAACAATTGACTATATATGTCAGACAAAGGGAGAGGGGCAGATCAAGGATATGGATGGAGATGTCATTCACAAAGGCAAGGAACACTTAGGGGTGACCTGGTTTGGGGGAAAAATAATGAGTTCAGCTCTGTACGTTAATTCTGAGGTTAGCCAAGTCAAGATGTCTACTATGTGGTTGGATATGTGGGTTTGGAGTTCAGGAGAGTGTCAGCATAATGGCAATAGCTGAAGTGATTGGACTAGATGAAATCATCTGGCAGGACCTGGGAGGAAAGCCTTACTTTAGGGATGAGTCTGAGTTAGGAAGTGAATAAAAAGTGAGGAAGTTGAGGATAGCAAGTTTAGACAAGTTGTTCAAGAGGTTTAGCTATAAACAGGAGGGGGAACATACAGTAATTAGAATAATCTAGGGTTAAGAGGCTTTTTGTTTTATGATGGGCAAAACATACTCATATCTAATAAGAACGAGAAAAAAATTATTTCTAGTTCAGGGTCTTTTGAACCGTCCCAATCCTTTTGACAAAATGCTAGCACAATTGAGCCTATATGCTTCCTTATCTTTCTGCGTGAGATAAGGAGGCAGGTCCCTTTGGAGGAGACACTTCTTTTTGCCTCTCAGAAGCCACAGGCTGCTTCAAATATTCTGGGCCCTTTCCCACCAGAACTCACTCAAGGGTTGACTCAGAGAACTCATTTTTCAGGATGGCTCATCCAGGCGTCTGGGGATATTCTCCTCCCAAAGGGCAGAGTCCAGCGGTGCGTAATCTGTCTCTACCTTTTCAGGACTTAGCAGGTGCTAAGGAAAGGGTTCGCCAGAACAAATACCAGCTCTGGTGATGGAGCTAGAGAAAGATACCCACAATTTGGAGGATAGATGTTCCTCCTCAGGCTTTGCAATGATGTTGTTAAGTCCACTAACATTTCCAGATGCCTGTTTGGTGCCAGCCCCTGGTAGTGCTGTGATGGACTAGAGGAACCACAGTCCAGAAGAGGAGATATATAAGTAAAACATCAATTACAAGACAGTGTTCTTAGAGCTTCATGAGACAGTCCTTGGGGCTGGGAAGCCAGGCAGACTCTTCTACAGGAGCCCAGCCTCAAAAGTTTGATGGCAGAAAGTAGAAAACTCTAAATGCCTCTACCAACCCAGAGCCTGGCTGTCCTATTATTTGTGAGGGGGGGGGGGGGGGGGATGGTGACACAATCTATTTCAAATTGATTTTTTTTTTTTTCCTCTGCAGACTTTTCCTTTCTGGTGAGCATGTGTATTCAGGACTGGGAGACAGAACATTGGGAAAACATTTGCACAAAACCTTATAGAATGTCCAAGTCTAGCCTTGGAACCTCCAAATTCAAAGCAGGTGAGGCCACCATTGCTGGATATTGGAAAGCCCCTGAGCTCAATCCTCATACTTCATTCCCTCATTCACTATCTCACCCTCTCCTGGTGGCTTTAAGTAGCAATTACATATGGAGAAGTCCTAAGTTCACATCTGTAATCAAGACCTTGCCCCCTGCCTTGTACTTGTATACCCAGCAGCGTGCCCAGCATCACTATTTGGGTTTCCAGTGGGCTTTTTTTCCCCCCAATGGGCTTCTTAAACACACACCTCCAACCACACTTCTTTCTTCCCAAACCTGCCCCTCCCTAGTTTGCCCCCATCACAGTTAATGGTCCCCCATCTCCAATCTGTCATCAAATCTAGTGGACACCCCCTTCAAATATCCAGATGCTAAATATCTCTCCCTTTTCCCTCTGCTTCCGCTTAGCCGGAGCCTTCATCATCTCCACCTGCTTTAGCGCAGGGGCCTCCTAACTGGTATCCTTGCCCCCCTATTGTCTTTCCATGGAACATCCTCAGAACAACTGACTCTTTGAAAATGTCAGATCTCATCACCCCATAGCTCAAACATTCCCAGTGGCTCCCATCTCATTCAAGGTAGAATTCAAAAAACTTACAATGGCCCTTGAGGCCCCTCTCCTCTGCTAGTGCCCTTCACCTTGACCACCCCTATCCAGCCACACTGGCCTTCTGACATTGCTTGTCACACACCACTCACCCTCCCATCTCAGCACCTTTGCATCTGAGAGCTTTTCTGCCTGGAACATCCTTCCCCCAGACATCTCCACGGCCTACTTCCCACCTCTCTCAGATCCTTGCTAAAATATCTCCTTTCCAGTGAGACTTTTCTGACTACTCTGTTTAAAGTCACAACCCCCTCCCCTCATCACTTCCCCACCTTTAATCTAGGCTTTATTTGTCACCAAGGCACTTGTCACCATCGAACCTACTAAATATTTTACTTATTTGCTTATTGTTGATTTTCCTTCTCCGAGAATATAATCTTGACGAAGGTAGGGATTTTTGTTTGCTTCATTTAATGCTGAGTTTCTAGCATCTACAGCAGTGCCTGGCACATATAGGGTACTCAATTAATATTTGTGGAATAAATTAATTAATCCCAGGTTGCAATGAGCTCCTGACATGTGTCAAACAGGGGCCTGGAATGTGCCAGAAAACCCCTTATAGTGAGCAACACAGTTCTCATTTAGCAGATAAGGAGACAGAAGCATGGAGGGTATGAGTGCCCTGCCTCTCTGTTCCCATAGCAACCTGCGCATGTCCCCAGTACCTATCGTTCTGCACTGTCATGGTCCATTTTCCCAGACAGCTGTAAGATTTTTGAAGTCAAGGACCATCTCTTAATCATTGTTGCATCTCCAGTACCTAGTAGAGCACTGGGCACATAGTAGATGCTTAAGAAATGTTTGTTTCATGCATGCATGAATGAAATCGGGACAGAAACCCATAACTGTCAGGTAGACAGGTCTCTGCTCACCCACTCTGCCCTGGGGTGTCCCTAAGACAGCTACAGAACAGCTAAATTCCCTTCCCCTGGCAGAGTGCCTGTCTTACACATCCTCACCCACAGAAACAGAAGTATTTCAGATGGAGAACTGGCTGACAGTTTTTTCCCATCACACTAGGCAAATGGAAAGAATTTCTCCAGTCAATCCCTATGCAGTTCCCCAGACACACAGGCAAGGTCTCTTTGTTCCACTCCCCACCCCCCACATCTGCAGCCTGCCCTACTATTTTCCCCAACTTCAGCTGCTGGGTTGGGCTGCCTGCCCATCCATCCACTCATCCAGCCTTCAGCCAACAGCCTCCGCAAACCTTCTCCAGGCTACGGTTGGGGGGGGGGGGGCGCGGATCTAAGCCAACCCCCTACCTGCCCTTACCTCACTCCTCCCTGCCCCCCACTGTGTGTTCAGTAGGTTCTCCAAGTCTCTCCTTTGCCTTTTCTTTCTAGATTCTCCTCCAACCCCCAAACCCACGTCTTGGCTTCATGGTGATGGCTTGCTCCATCCCATGGATGATTGTGGGCCTCTTTTCCCATCTGTTTCCCCTTCTCTAGATCAGTAATTCTTTTTTTTTTTTTAATTTTTTTAAAGTTTATTTATTTTGAGAGAGAGAGAGAAACAGAGCACATGAGCAAGGGAGGGGCAGAGAGAGGGAGAGAGAAAATCCCAAGCAGGCTCTGCACTGTCCGCATATAGCCCCATGTGGGAATCAAACTCATGAACCATGAGATCATGACCTAAGCTGAAGTCAAGAGCCAGATGCTTAACTGACTGAGCCACCCAGGTGTTCCATCTAGAGCAGTAATTCTTAAACAACTGTGGGGGAGGGGTCATAGACCCTTTTGAGAAACTGGTGTGGGCTATGGACCTTCTTCCTCCAAAAACCCATGTACATTTTTTTTTTTTTTTACATTTATTTATTTTTTGAGAGACAGAGACAGAGCATGAGCAGGGGAGGGGCAGAGAGAGAGGGAGACACAGAATCCGAAACAGGCTCCAGGCTCTGAGCTGTCAGCACAGAGCCCGACGCGGGACTCAAACCCACGAACCATGAGATCATGACCTGAGTCGAAGTTGGACGTTTAACGGACTGAGCCACCCAGGTGCCCCCAAAACCCATGTACTCTTTTTTTTTTTTTAATTTTTTTTTTAACGTTTTATTTATTTTTGAGACAGAGAGAGACAGAGCATGAATGGGGGAGGGGCAGAGAGAGAGGGAGGCACAGAATCCGAAACAGGCTCCAGGCTCTGAGCCATCAGCCCAGAGCCCGACGCGGGGCTCGAACTCACGGACCGCGAGATCGTGACCTGAGCTGAAGTCGGCCGCTTAACCGACTGAGCCACCCAGGCGCCCCAAAACCCATGTACTCTTAAATGCAGCATTTTGCATAGATGTTCAAGTGCAGCCCGGTTAAGAACTCCTCCTGTAGATGGTCTCTCTTCTCCTTCTCCCCTCCCCTCTAGATTTCTGGTTGTCATTGGCTTCCACATCAATCTCCCCAGTCTCCTTCAGAAGCAGAATCTTCTCCCTACCATATTATTACCAATGCTGTTATTGTTATTAACAGCAGCTACGAGGTTTGAACATTTGTCATGCATCATCTGATTTCATCCTCTCGACAACCCCAAGAGGAAGCAACTATTATTGTCCCATTTTTACAGATGACAGAACTCTTGGTCACGTCATTTGCCAATCCCACAGAGCTCTCAGTCCACGGTGTCTTTCCTCCGCCCCACGGTGTGTTGCCTCTTTGTTATAAACTGCTGTTTGCTTTGACCTTCCCCCTTCTACCACGTGAAGCTGGCCTCCACCGCCCCGCCCCATGGTGTGTTGCCTGTTATTCTTAACTACTGAGTTTTTTTTAAACCTCCTGTCTTTACCACCTGAAATGCACCCTTTTCGTCACCTCCCCCACTCCTCCGAAGCTCCCTCTTTCTCCCCCATCCACCACTTCAAGTGACCACAGGTGGCTTCTTTGCAGTTGCTTGAGCACATGTGAGCCATGAAAGAGGTTTCGTTTCCCTTCCCACTCTCAGCCCAGCTGTGGCAGCCTCTGTGACCCTTGCCGGCCCTAAATGGAGCACTTACAGCCGCTTCTGACAGAAGGCCTTGTCACTTCTGGGACTGGCAAAACTGACATCCAGGTAAGAGGAAGGGAGAGGACATCTAGTTGATAACTCTCCTGTACCAGGCCTGTGCTTGGCATGGGGACACAGAAGCCGCGCTATAAAGGCCCTAGCTTCTGGGTGTTTCCAGGCGTCCTATTAATGGACACTTGGAGGCTCTACGATGATTGGCCTCAATCCATCTACTGCCTGTCTCTGGATGGTCAGGGGTCCCTCTGCAGCATGACCAGCATCCAGCTGCCAGCTGAGCCAGCAAAAACACTGCTCAGACCCTACCCGAGAAACAGCTGGCTGCTGTATCTTTCTCCTCAGTTCAAATCTCAGAGCAGCCTGATAATTTTAGTTGTATTAATCATAGTCATACTTTTGTTCTTAGCATGATAAAGGAGTATACCATCACAAAAGCAATTTCTAAAACTGTGACTTGAAGTGCAATATACATACAGAAAGGTGCACATATCAAAACTGTGCGGCTTGAGGAATTTTCTTGTTTGTGTAACCTGCACCTAGTCAAGAAACAATTTGTCAGCACCCCCAAACCGCCCTAGTGCTTCCTTCCTGCCATTACCCCAGGGTAACCACTATCCTGATGACTTCCAACAGCACACGTTGGTCTTGCCTTTTTTGTGGACAAAAGCAATGTTAAAAGAAACAGACCATCCTCTTGTCCACCCTCCTGGCACACATTTTGATTGACTGAGGATTCATGGATTCAATTAGTGATTGACCAGAAGTTGACTGTATGCAAAACGGACCAAGAATCTTATGAATTGGGGGGCGCCTGGGTGGCTCAGTCTATTAAGCATCCAACTTTGGCTCAGGTCATGATCTCGTGGTTCGTGAGTTTGATCCCCGTGTCGGGCTCTGTGCTGACAGCTCAGAGCCTGGAGCCTGCTTCTGATTCTGTGTCTCCCTCGCTCTCTGCCCCTCCCCCCACTCACGCTCTGCTTTTCTCTCTCAAAAATAAACTTTGAAAAAAAGTAAAGCAAACAAACAAACAAACAAACAAAAAAACCAAGAATCTTTTGAATTGAACCAAGGGACTGTAGCCTCCAAGGGACTTTAACTGTAAACTGACCCTCTGCTGGGGCTCCAGAATCTCAAAGTATGTTCTCAACAAAGGGCCCGGCACCTGTCTGCATGCACACCTGATCACTTCCTCTACAGTTCAAGTTCTCATGCTCACTGCTGCTGGTTTTCTTTTTCCTTTTTCTTTTTAGTTCTGAAATAAGGATATTAGAGACTCTAGAAAGCACTGTCCTCCAGAACTCTGGCCTGATCACTCCTAGTGATGGAGAAATCATGATCTCATGAGCTTACCTATTCCAGGCAGATCTGACAAGTAAGTTTCAAACTGTTTAAACACACACACGCCTCTGGAAAACTTTATTGTTTGAGCTCAAATATACTGCAATTTTTGCTCGTGGATTCTAGTCCTGCCTTCTGCAGTGCCCCAGAACTAGTCAATTTAGTAATCAGATTTGGGTGCTTTCTCTGTGCCAGGCTCAGAGGCATGTGAGGCTCCCTGAACCCCAAATCCTTTCTGTGGAGATCCTGGGATTTACTGAGTCAGGGATGTGGCTAAACTAGCATTTACCAAAGAACATTCTAGTGGATGCTAATCCCCAGAAATACTTTATGAAAATAGAGCTCTGAGCTCAAGTGAGTTGGGTAAGAGCTCCACACTCTCTGGTCTGTTTCTAGTGTCACAACCTACATGAGCTCAGATAAGACTCTGGGAGATCTTGAAGCATAGAAACACTGTCTCACTTTGTCAGTGTTTTCAAGACTTACTTGACTTAGAATCCTTTTCTATAGAGTGCCTATGCATATTTCTCAGAATGAGTGTCCCTCAGAACAGGACCTAGGCCAGCTAGCTTTAAGCCTTCTCCAGAACTGCACTGTCCAATCTGGTAGCCGCTGGCACATGGGGATATCGAACACTTGAAATGTGACTTCAAACTGAGATGCGCCGTGAGTGTAAAATATACACCAGGTTTCGAAGTCTTAGTACAAAAAGAACACAAAATGTCAATAATTTTGTGTTGACTCTGTGTGGGAATAAAATGCTGTTTTTGAAATATCAGGTTGAAATATATTATTAAAATGAATTTCTTTTTACTCTCGAAAATGTGACTGCTGGGAAGTGTATGGTTATCCATGCAGCGTGCTTTATATTTCCGCTGGAAAGTGCTGCCCTAGCCTTCCCTGCCGGTCATGAAGGCTTAGTTGGCACATGGAGGGGGGGAGGGGTTGGTAGCGTCATGGAGGAAGTTCAGGGGAACTGCGGGAATTCATTGAAGGGACAGCTCACAAAGCTTACGGGGCGGGGGGGTGGGGGGTGGTCAGGAAGTGGTGACAAAGCTGAGACCTGAAAGATGAGAAGGAGTTAGCCTGAGGAAGGCAGTGAAAATAGCATGTGCCTAGTCCTTGAAGTGAAAGAGGAACTGTGGGTATTCCAGGAGGGCTGAGGCATGGGAGTAGAGAACAGAGAGGGCAGCATGGGCCAAGATTTGGGGGTCCTGGGAAGCTGTAGTAAGGGGTCTGTCTTGAGGACATTGGGAAGGCACTGAAGGCTTTTCAGTTGGGTGAGACTAGGCAGATTTGCATTTTAGAAAGATCTCCCTGATATTTGGATGAAACATAGATGGGGGTAAGGACAGACTGAAGGCAGAATGGCTGATTCTGAAGCTGTTGGAGTCATCTAGGAGGGAGGTGATGAAGGTCTGGACTATACCACAAACCATGGAATTAAGGAAACCCAGTGTCTGGGAAATAGGGTCAGAGCTAGGACCACTGGTCCAGGCTGCTACTTGGAGATGAGACCAGGGGAGGGGTGGAGTCCAGGTTGATATCCTAGTTTCTGAGTCGTGAGGTGGTGATGGGACCACAGGAGGCTGTGGGAAGGGAAGATGGTGAGTTTAGGATCGTTCCAGTTGAGTAGGGGAAGTGTGGGGGTGTACAGATGGGGATGCCCGAGGCGAAGTGGATATCGAGGTCTGAGCTCAGAAGGGAGTTCCATGGTGAAGGAGAGTTGACACGAAACAGCTACCCTATGAGTCTGAGTTCCTCATTGCAAGGTGGGGACATGATCTACTTCCCAGAATTAGTGTGATGATCAGATGATGTAACATGTTGAATGTGCCTGGCATTGCACAGGCACACAGAAGGTGCTAGGGGAATAGAGTGGTTCTTTGTTTCAGAGGGTCTATCATCCCTGTTTCCTACAGGGTCAAACCCACCATGATCTTTGCAGCTGCCATTTTGTCCTTCACTACCCATGGGCCCACAACTGTGTTTTTGAAGTTTCCAATGCAGCGATGGAGAGATGTTGCCAGAAAAAGTTGGGGGAAAGGGGAGTGAAGGCAGCTCCCCCTTCCTGGGTGGCCCTAGAGTTAGAAGGGAGTGAGCAGTCGGTACTACAAAATGAAGACTGCACTGGCTGCTGTCTCCCACCCTGCCTAGCAAAGCAATAAACCTTGCCCTATTCTAAGCCTCAGTTTCTTCACGGGCTCAAGGAGAGGCCTGTTAGCTGGACCCTCCCTGGTCCTGTCCCTGCCTTCTTCTTGCTCCCAGAAAGCCTCTTTCCTTCTCTTGACCCACAGAAGACATCACTTCCTTGAAGACTTGGCTCACTGCGGGCCTCCTGGCGGCTCCTTCCTGGGGCAAAGGGCCAAAATCCTGACAAGATTAAGAGGCTTTGGGACTGTGCCAGGCTGGGAAAACAGGAAGGATGACGAAGTAACCCCCCCTTCTTCTGGGGCTTGTTTACTTCAGCTTCTCCTCAGCTGAGTTTTCTGGATACACAGTAACCCCTGACATTTTCATCCCATGCCCAGCCTCTGGCCCCACAGCACTTAATGCACCCGTTGGTCATGGAGTTCATGGGACAGGCTTGCTCCTGTGTCCACTTGGCCAACTGCACCGAACTCCTGGAAAGCAGGAAGAACATAGATACATCCTAACCAGATACCTACCATGTTCCACGGAAGGAACTGTCCTCTCAGCTCCCCAGGATAAGCAATGTTCCTACATTTCCAGCTGTGGAAACTGAGTCTCAGGGAGGTGACCCATGTCACCCAACATGTTTGTATTGGACCCAGAAATAGGGAAAAGTGGAAGGGAGAAGGACCTCTTAGCAATTAAGAGCATATCTTTCTGGGCACCTGGCTGGCTCAGTTCGAGGAGTGAGCCACTCTTGATCTCGGGGTCATGGGTTCGAGCCCCGTGTTGGGGGTAGAGATTACGTTAATAAATAAATACACTTAAAAAAACAAAACAGAGAGCATATCTTTTGGAAGCTGACCGAGCCTTGATTGATTCTTCCACTTCCTGCCTATGGAATTCGGGCAGATTCCTAGTGGGAGGCTGTGTGGGGTAGTGGTTCCAGAGCACAGGCTCTGGAATCAAATGTCGGTTCCCCCATCGGCTCGTTATGTGACCCTGGGAGAGTTTCTTCGCCCCTCTGCACTTCAGTTTCCACAGCTGTAAGACAGGTTAATAATAGCTCCTAACCACATTGACTTGTTATGCGGATTAAATGTGATAATCCACGTGGAACACTTAGCACAGTGTCTGGCCCATGGGCCAGCTCCATCAGTGTAGCTACGATAGGCATGGACACAGAGCTAGCTGACTCTAGCTGCCACCTGTCCCCCAGCCTGTCACCAGTCACCCTGGGGGCTCACTCAGTTCTTCCCGTACGGTAGGCGCTCACTGGCATGCCGACAGAAGGACGGGTTGGGAATTGACTCAGTGTTTCTGAAAACAGGCTTCTGACGATATGTGGGAATAGGATTCTGAAGGAAGACGGTTTTCAGGAGTTTCCCAACCAACCAGCAAGTGACAGCTTTTTGCACGCTAGTATGAACTTAAAATATTTCCAGACTCCTTTTTTTCTCTCTGATTGCAGGAGCAACTTATCCTCATTGTGCCCTGTTCAGATGTTACATAAAGATATAAAGCAGGAAAGTTAAAGTCCTAAGGAATCCTGCTTTGAAAGAGATGCACACTGTTAATCTGAGGTGGGTCCTTCCAGACTTTTCCTATGCCTACGCCTAGTTTTTGAGCTGTGTTGTGTGGCCCACTCTGTGTCAGACATTGTGGGGAGGCCCCCGCAGAGTAGAGATGACTGTCTGTACCTCAGGGGCAGGCACAGTTGGGGCGGGACACAGAATTTCACAGAACACTTCATCAGCAATTAAAGCCACCATTGTACTGATGACTCATTCTCTCACCACACACTTATCATTCAGGGATCTGGGACCCGGAAATGACGAATCAAGGTCCTACTTGGCTTCAGAGAAAGAATTGAGATTGAATTAGCAAGACCCTCTGGTGTACTTGTCCCCAGTCAAGCGAGAGGGCGGAGTGGGTAATACCACGCCCGCTCCAGAGAATAGCTCCCTCCCTTTGTGTAGGGAACTGTGTCTTAAGGAGCCAGGCAGTCTGGGCTTACCACAGGCGGTTTCTGTGACCTTGGGCAAATCACTTCCCTCATCTGAGCCTCAGGTTCCTCACTGAGTGAGGACAATCTTCCTGCCTTGAAAGGTACATTTCCTCATTCATTCATTCATTCATTCATACACACTCTTATTTCCTAGGAGTATGGGGGGATTACTCATAAACATGGCCATCTAGGGGGAAAACAAGTGGGGTCCTGTGTAATTTGTGTTATTGTTGAGCAAATATTTACTTCCTCCAGCCCTCCTCAGTGTGGAAAGAATATACTTCCGCCCTCTGTTGATATTGGACTTAGCCATGTGACTTATTTTGGCTAAAAGAATGTGTGTGGAAGTGACAGAGGCCAGCCCCAAGACACCGAGTATTCCACTCACCCATCTTGAGCAACTGTCCTCAGCCATGAGAACCATGAGTCCCAGGCAGCAGGGGCTCCTTCAGTCCGGACCCAGAGTGACAAGACCGGCGAGGCAGCCCAGCTCAGCTGGGGGAGCCCCGAGGAGCCCTGGCCACCCCACAGACCCCTCGGTGAGAAATGAATGTTTTCTCAAAAAGCATGGAGTTTCTGGAAGCTGTTTTTTTATGGAGCATTGTTGCAGCAAAACCTGATCCCTAGTGTGGATCCCTAGCTCACTCCTTACGCTCATGTCAGCTTGGATCTGAGGAAAGATTCTCTGATTTGGTGATACTTGACCTGAGATGGGAATGTTAAGAAGGAGCTAGTTGTGGAGCCGTCTCAGGGGAAGTGTTCCAGGCAGAGGGAACAGCAGCACCATAGTCCTGAGGCTGGAGGAAACTGGGCCTCTTCAGGAATAGAATTAAGGCCAGTTGGCTGGATTGTCTGCTAAGGGAGAGTACAGAGGTCTGAGCCCTAGACCCGTATGTTCAATGGGGCACTTCACGTTTCTACTCGGACATCTATCAGACGCTTCAAACTCAAAACATTGGCTCCAGAGCTGAGCTTGCGGTTTTCCCCCAAATCTGTCCTTCCTTTTTCATTTCCCCATCTCAGTCAGTGACACCACCACCTTCCTAGCCAGTCACCCAAGCTGGAAGGCTGGACCTCATCCTTAACTCCTCCCTCTCCCTAACCCACCTAATCTGTCCTCAAATCCTGCCCGTTCTACCCTGTTCATTCTCTCCTATCTGTCCACTGCTCTCCACTTCCATAGAGACTACCCCAGTTGAAGCTGCTTAGACGACAGCATTAGCCACTTCCCAGCTTCCCCGCCTCCCTGCTTAGCCCTCCTCCAGCTGATCCTCCACATGGCAGCCAGTGGTCTTATTTAAAAACAAACCATCTATAAGCAGCCGACTTCGGCTCAGGTCATGATCTCGCGGTCCGTGAGTTCGAGCCCCGCATCGGGCTCTGTGCTGACCGCTCAGAGCCTGGAGTCTGTTTCAGATTCTGTGTCTCCCTCTCTCTGACCCTCCCCTGTTCATGCTCTGTCTCCCTCTGTCTCAAAAATAAAATAAAAAAATGTTAAAAAAAAAAAAAGTCTCTCCATAAGCGAGTGGCTAGCACTACAGATAGCACAGCCATGCAATGGAATATTATTCAGCAATAAAAAGGAGTGAGCTAAGTTCTGGAGATGGACGGTGGTAGTGGCTGCACGACGTGTGAATGTACCGAATTCCGCTGGACTGTGCACCCAGAAATGGTTAAAATGATAAACTTTATGTGAGGAAAAAAGCCACAGAAGAACCTTGCATGCGTGTTGCCAAATGAAAGAGACCAGTCTGAAGAGATTATGTACCATCTGATTCCAACTCTACGACATTCTGGAAGAGGTGAGAGAAACTCTGGGGACAGTGGAAAGACCTGCTGGGAGGGACAAGGGAAGGATAACTAGGTCAAGCACAGGGTATTGTTAGGGCAGTAAAGCTGTTCTGTATGACATGTAGTGGCGAACTCATGTCGTTATGCGTTTGCCAAAACTCATGACCCCCAACATCAAGAGTCGCATGCTCTTCCTACTAAGCCAGCCAGGCGCCCCTGAACTGAATATTTTTAAAATGGTTCATTTTATGTCAGGTGAACTCCATCTCAATTTAAAAAAATGTTTGGAGTATTAGCCCATGTCTGTCTTTCTTTCTTTCTTTCTTTCTTTCTTTCTTTCTTTCTTTCTTTCTTTCTACAAAGTCTCTTATTCCTTTACCGTTCTCGGGTTTACACTAGTACCTTTGGCCTCAGAGGTAGTTTTGACAGAAGAAATGCACAAGGAATAAAAATAAGTTAATGTTACTTTTTTTTCCTTAAAACTTTATTATAGGAAATTTTAAGTGTACGCAACAGTAGGGAAAATAATATAATGAAATGTACCAATCACCCAGCTTCAACAGTTATAAACCCAGGGATGAACTTATTATACACCCATCTGTTCCTCTGCTTTCTTGGGTTATTTGGATGCAGGTATCAGACATCATATAATTTCATCTATAAACATTTCCTTATGTCTCTAAAAGAGAAGAACTTGAGGGGCGCCTGGGTGGCTCCGTTGGTTAAGCGTCCAACTTCGGCTCAGGTCATGATCTCACGGCCTGTGAGTTCGAGCCCCGCGTCAGGCTCTGTGCTGGCAGCTCAGAACCTGGAACCTGCTTCGGATTCTGTGTCTCTTTCTCTCTCTGCTCCCCACCCCCCTCATGCTGGCTCTCTCTGTCTTTCAATAATAAATGTTAAAAAAATTTTTTTAAATAAAATAGATAAAAGAACTTGAAACATGTAAACACAAAATCATTATCACCTGAAAAATCAACAACAAATTCTTAATATTATCAAACATGCAGTCAGTGTAGAAATATACGCAGTTGTTGCCTAAGTTTAAAACATAGGATGCATTGCAATATATACATTGCATTGTTTGATATGTCTCTTAAGTCTCTTTCAACCTATAGGTTTTCCCTCCCCTTCTCTCTTTTTATTTTATTTTATTTTTTTAACGTTTATTTATTTATTTTGAGAGAGAGAAAGACAGAGGGAGGAGAGGGAGAGAGAGAGAGAATCCCAAGCAGGCTCCAAGCTGTCAGTGCAGAGCTCGGCCCAGGGTTCGAACTCACTAACTGTGAGATCATGACCTGAGCCAAAATCAAGAGCCTTTCACTTAACGGACTGAGCCACCCAGGTGCCCCAAACACTCTCTCTTTATAAAGTGGAATGTGTGGGAGTGGAATAGACAGGAATTGGAGATATTTTCCCTTCCTTTGTCTTCAATTTATTTTGTGAAGGAATGAGGTATTTGTCCTGTGGAGTTTCCCACATTCTGGATTTTGCTAATTGTATCCCTGTGGTATCACTTAATATACTCCCTAACCCCTTTATTCCACGTGACTAGACTCTTGCTAGGGTCAGGTTAAGTGTTTTTTCAGCAAAAATACCTCACAGGTGACGTTGTATACCTGTATCAGGAGACACATCACATATTTATCTTTCTTTCTGTGAAACTCCTAGCGACTGATAAGCGTGGCCCAAATCCAATGTTTTGTTAAAGTTTGCAAAATACAAAATGCAAAATTCTAATTTTTAAAATTTTGTTTTCATTTATTAGCAGAAGCACTTTGATCAGGGAACTTTTCTCTAACCAATTATTTGATTACAATGAGATTCAGTTACAGTGAAATTTAGTTCATATAGGAAAAGTAGGAAAATGCTTGATTCTTTCATTGACCAATTTTCAAATGATGAGTAGGTTTCCTAACATGTTCAAGGGAAATCCAATGAGGTTTTTTTTCTCTCTCTCTTTCTTTCCCTTTTTCTTTTTCCTTCCTTCCTCCCTTCCTCCTTTCCTCCCCCCTTCCTTTCTTCCTTTCTTTCTTTCTTTCTTTCTTTCTTTCTTTCTTTCTTTCTCTCTTTCATATGAATTCATGGATTTTAAACTGGTTTGATTTTAAACCATATTGTTGCTTAAATAGTCTCACCTTTGGCCAGATAGAGCTTCTTCACATTGGCTTCTGAGCTCTTTTGACATGACCTTATAGCTTCCTTGCTTTCTGGAATGACAAGATGTTCCAGGTTTATCTTGTACATTTTTTTGCCCCAGACCTCGAGGCAGCCATTTCTCCAAGGAGCCCTGGTTCTTTTATGGGAAATGGTATTTTGACCTTTCACACTTTTTTACCTAGGGTTGCTCATAGCTACTATATTGGTAATTGTTTCTAGGCCTTTTCAGTGGATACAGAATTATTTATTTATTTATTTATTTATTTATTTATTTATTTATTTTGAGAGAGCATGAGAGTGTGAGAGCGGGAGCAAGGGGAGAGAGGTAGAGGGAGAAAGAGAGAGAGAATCTCAGGCAGTTTCTACACGCAGCATGGGGCTCTATCCCACTACCCTAGGATCATGACCTGAGCTGAAATCAAGAGTCGGATGCTCATCAGACTGAGCCACCCAGGTGCCCCCAGAATTTTTTAAAAAGAGATCTTGAGTTCACACTGATAGTTCCTTTTCAGAGTTTTTACTAAATTTCTTCCTTTTTATATTTCTTTTCTCTTAGCCCAAGAGTTTTGGTTTCTTTTTTCTTTCTTTTTATAAATGTTTTTATTTATTTTTGAAGGAGAGAGAGAGACAGAGCATAAGCAGGGGAGGAGCAGAGACACAGAATCCGAAGCAGGCTCCAGGCTCTGAGCTGTCAGCACAGAGCCTGCCGTGGGGCTCAAACCCACAAACTGAGATCATGATCTGAGCTGAAGTCAGATGCTTACCTGACTGAGCCACCCAGGCACCCCCAGGAGTTTTGGTTTCTAAAGTCAACAAACATTAGATTTATTTGCTTTAGCCTCTGATGTATAAAAATAACAATTTTAGGGGCGCCTGGGTGGCGTAGTCGGTTAAGCGTCCGACTTCAGCCAGGTCACGATCTCGCGGTCCGTGAGTTCGAGCCCCGCGTCGGGCTCTGGGCTGATGGCTCGGAGCCTGGAGCCTGTTTCGGATTCTGTGTCTCCCTCTCTCTCTGCCCCTCCCCCGTTCATGCTCTGTCTCTCTCTGTCCCAAAAATAAATAAAAAACGTTGAAAAAAAAATTAAAAAAAAAAATAACAATTTTATTAACAATATGATAACTGGAAACATTTTAATATTAAAAACCTTTCTTTCTTTTTCTTTTTCTTTTTTTGCTCTTCTTCATGTCCTTTGACTATATTCTGATAGGAATAGACAATCAAATTATTGTGTCTAAAGCTACTCAAAATAATTCTTTTCTAAGTGGTTACACTACCGGACGCCTTGGGTGGCTCAGTCGTTTGAGTGTCCGACTTCGGCTCAGGTCATGATCTCGCGGTTCGTGAGTTCGAGCCCCGCGTCGGGCTCTGTGCTGACAGCTCGGAGCCTGGAGCCTGCTTTAGATTCTGTGTCTCCCTCTCTCTCTGCCCCTCCCCTGCTTATGCTCTCTCTCTGTTTCAAAAATAAATAAATGTAAAAAAAATTTTTAAGTGGTTATACTACCAATTTAATTCATAGTTTGATACATCTGTTTCATTTTGCTTTTAAGTTTTAGGAATTACTTTACTTAAAATTCAATTTTGCTTTAATAATTATGTAGAACATTTATACCATTCCATAGCCAAATCTTCAAAATAAGGTATATTCAGGTAAGTGTAGCTTCTATACCTGTTCCCTCCCCTCCAGGTCTTCCTCTCCCATTGGTAATCATTTTGTTTTAAGTTTTTTGTTGTTGTTGTTGGGGCACCTGGGTGGTTCAGTTGGTTAAGCGTCCAACACTTGATCTCAGCTCAGGTCATGATCTCAGGGTTGTGAGTTCAGGCCTCATGTTGGGCTCTGTGGTGGGTGTGAAGGCTATTTAAAAAAAAGGTGTTTTTTTTTCTGTAATTAAAAAATCTGTAAGTTTTTATGTATATATGTATATTTATATCCCTCCTTTCTTACATAAATTATAACATATCATATATACTTTTATTTAACAATGTATTCTGGGGGCACCTGGGTGGCTCGGTTGGTTAAGTGTCTGACTTCAGCTTGGGTCATGATCTCACAGTCTGTGAGTTTGAGCCCCGCGTCGGGCTCTGGGCGGACAGCTCAGAGCCTGGAGCCTGCTTCGGATTCCGTGTCTCCCTCTCTCTCTGCCCCTCCCCTGCTCATGCTCTCTCTCTGTCTCAAAAATAAGTAAAAACATTAAAAAAAAAATAAAAGAAAACAATGTATTCTGAAGATTGCTCTATGACAGTGTATAGAGATAGCTCTCATTCCTTTTCACAGCCATAAAGTATTTCTTGTGTAGATGCACCACTATTTATTTGCCTACTCCTCTGTTGATGAACATGTGGGTAGTTCCTAAACATTTGCTATTACTACGAGTGCTATAACAAGCTATATCTTGTCCATAGCTTTTGGGATCAACTCCCAGAAGTAGTGTTTTTGGGTAAGTTTATCCGGAATTTATTTTGAAGTCCTGGCCCTTCAATGCTTTCTGCGTGAGCTTTTTCACATTTCCTATCTGTACCTCAGTTTCTCACCTGCAAAATGGGTATGATAACAGTAATTACCTTCGAGAGTGGCTGGGAAGATGCTTTGTAGTGCTTAGAATGTGCCAGGTACATAGGGGGTATTCAATCACCCTTAACAAGGGATAGGAAGTACCAGAGTGTGTGGGCAGGTGGGAACAATTGGGTTCAATGCTGGGATGCATTGCAAGAAGGGATTCTGTGCCTGTCCCTCCTGCCCCTGCAGGAATGGTAGGGATGATAGAACCCAGAGATGAAGTTTGGAGATTAAAGAAGAGATTGAATGAATGAGACATGGACTTATAGTAGCTGGATGCCAGCATGGACAATGGCCCCCACAGGCTCCAAATGTTGCCCCCCTCCTAGGGCTTGGGGCCCACCTATACACTCTGTCCTGCCCTGAGACTGAGAGGTACTCTGAGAGAAAAGAGGGAAGAAACGCTCACTTGATTGCATTTAGCCTGAATGGATACTTGGGATAGATATTACCTTCAATTATAGAAAAATAAAGAATTTTATATATTCATTTTTGTTCATGGCCTGTGAAATTCAAACCCATTACAACATGGTTATTGACTGAGAGCTTGAGGGATAAGAGGAAGAATTGAACGTGAGTGTGGGAAGAGGGAGAAGGAGAAAAGATGACTTTGCTCATCCTACGCTGAGTCTAGAGCTATGCTGGCCAGTATAGTAGCTACTGGTCTGTGTGGCTAGTGGCTATCATGCTGGAGGGCCTAGCTGGAGAACATCTCCATCATTGCAGGAAGTTCCATTGAACCATGCTGGCCCACTCTAACCCCCGTGGAGCAGCATGTGCAGATGTGGTTGGATAGGCGTGGGGCAGCAGAATGAAGACCCCAATGCTGGAGGCCCCATGCTAACACCCCCATCCCTGGTGCCCAAGGAAACAGGCCCAAACTGGTCATCTGAAGGTCCAGGGTAGCTGCCCGTATCCATGTGGCCATCCAAGCCTGTGTCTCAGGCTCTCACTCCCTCCTCCCTCTTCTAGGTAGCACCTGCCTACAGCTCCAGCTCTTCACCCCCTTCCCTCCGGCCTGTTTCCCCCGAAGTCATGATCTGCCTCATTCCCCAGGTCTTTCCCCCGAGGTCCTAGCAGGCCCCAATCCAGCTGGTCCATCTGCCCTTTATCACCTGCCAAGCTTGGATCGACGTGGCTTGTAGGCTGCTGAGAGGCTGAGGAAGGCAGGGCACCCCCAGCTGGCTCCTACTTAATCTCTGCTGGCTCATATTTCCTGTTCCTGCAGCCTGGTCTCTGGCCCATCAGGGGGTGGTGCGGAAGCCTGCCCCTTCCCTCCCCCACCATGTTTACTTTTGAAAAAGGGGAAGTGGAACTGCCCTAGGGTCTGTGAGCCAGGCTGACAGCACTGTTCTTCTGTGGCCTGGAAACCTCCAGCTCTCAGTCTTATTCAGGCACTCACACCCACCCCGTGAACCGTCCTGTCAGAGGCTTCCTTCAGAATCACAAGATTTGGGGAGCCTGGTGCCCCAGACCAGAAGATGCCCCCTGCTCTCTTCTGCTTGGTTGCACAGGAAACCATTTGAACCATTTCCATCCAACAAATATTTATTGGTCATCTACTCCAGGCCAGACCCTGAGAACACCAGGGTCTACAAGGCAGATGAGGCCGCTGCCCTTTGGACATGTATCCTAATGGGAAAGACACACATATCCTAATGGGAGAGGTGGTTTGAACTGAGAAGCTTGTTGGCAGGTGGATGCTAATACTAGGAGTTCTTCTGGGCTTGGAGAGCAGTGTGGACGCTGGGCAGGGAGATGTGTTCAGAGAGACCAGGAAAGGATAGAGGAGGTGTGAGTATCACGTGAGCTCTGTGATGACAGGGACTGTGGCCCATTTGCTCTCCTTGAATCCTCAATGCTGGGCCCAGAGCAGGGGCTCAATAATAGTTGAACGAATGAATGAATGAGTGAGTGAATGAGTGAATGAAATAACGTTGACTGAGGTAGGGGACAAAGCTAGGGCTTGTGAACAGGCCTTGCCTCTGTGTTCTCCTCTACTGCTGCCCACTGTTCCACGTGGCCTGGACCTCAGCCCCAGACTGGCCAGCTCTGCTCTAGTTGGATTAATTCTCTGGTGTTTCCCAGGCATGCTCTGTGCTGTGGCCTCCAACCTCGCCCAGCTCAGGGCCATTATGGGTCCAGGCAGCTCTATCCAAGCTGGTCCCCTCCTTCAGCAGTTTGTTGAGTGGAGACATCAAGTGGTCAGACCTGGGAATGGCAGCGGTCAAGCTGATGTCAGGGAGACAGGAGCCCTCATGCTAGGGTGAGCCCTGATCCAGCCACAGGTGGGTCTTCACCCTGGGTCCACCCTAAACCTTATCTCAGCTGAGCCTAGACTTCAGCCCTAGAATGATCTCTAAACTTGATCACAGTCTGAGGCCTTGTCTCCCCAAACACCACCCCTAATGTTAAATTTGTGCTATAATGACTTGAGAGCACTTTAAAAAACCTTTTATGGAAGTGGTATAACATACATCGAGAGAAGTGCCCGTATCACAAGAATTTTCACAAACTAAGCATGTCCGTGTATCAAACACCTACTCTCAGCATCCCAGAAGCTTTCACACTCCCCCTGGTCACTATTTCCCAAGGTTATCCACTATTCTGACTGCTAAAAGGGTATTTTAGTTGTCTCAGCTTTTATACTTCTAAGTACTTGAAATCATACAGTATATACATTTTGGTGTCTGGTTTCTTTCTTTCTTTCAAAAAAAATTTTTTTTAAATGTTTATTCATTTTTGAGCGACAGAGAGAGACAGAACATGAGCAGGGGAGGGGCAGAGAGAGAGGGAAACACAGAATCTGAAGCAGGCTCCAGGCTCCGAGTGTCAGCACAGAGCCCGAGGCAGGGCTCAAACCCATGAACCATGAGATCATGACCTGAGCCGAAGTCGGACGCTCAACCGACTGAGCCACCCAGGTGCCCCTAGTTTCTTTTGATCAACATTATGTGGGTGAACTTCATCATCCATATTTCTGTGTGGTTGTTGATAGTTCATACCCATCCGTGTCTGTTCACAAGCCCACTGAGAATGTAGCCAAGAGGATTGAACCCAACTCTAATCAAGCATCTGGAACCAGCTTCCAACTTGCAGGAAGCACGGAGACAAACATTTATGCATCTGCCAAACTCATAAACTCATAAAGGACCATTTCTATCACTTAACTGCTTATTCTTAGCAACCCTTATCTGAACAGGTGTTTCATAGCACTCAATCTTGGAGGATGGACCAGGAAGTAACTGTTTTTCACTAAATGAGCCTTCAACTTTATACTGTGGACCTTCATCAGGAGGAGTTATAAATCTGAGGTGCCTGGGTGGCTCAGTGGTTAAGCATCCTACTTTGGCTCGGGTCATGATCTCACTGTTGGTGGGTTTGAGCCCCACGCTGGGCTCTGTGCTGACAGCTCAGAGCCTGGAGCCTGCTTCAGATTCTGTGTCTTCCTCTCTCTGCCCACCCCCCCCCCCCATTTGTGCATACACACACTCTCTCTCAAAAAATAAAAAATAAAAAATAAAAAAAAGAAGAAGAGTTATAAATAACAACTCTAGGAAACCGGCTTCTGGATTTACAGTCAGGATCTTGCTGAGGTTAGTGTTCATTTTGTCTACAGTGGCCTCTTCATGAGAACTCCAGAACAAATTTCTTCCACATTTTAATAATGGGAAAAGGCATTTTCATCAGGGGGAAATGATTTTGCTTTTAGCTGACAGACCTTATGAATCATGTGTTTCCCTTTTCACAATGGTTTCTAGGAAGCTCAGAGTCCAGATTTGTGGCCCATGCTTTCTAAGTGCCTAGGATGCTAAGCTGTGTTGTCTGTACTAACCTCACCTTTGGTTGCTCTTACTTTTCCTGTTCCCATTTCCCCTTTGTCCCTATTTCTTCACCTTCCTAATTTTTTTTTTTTTTTTTACTTTTTTTACTCTTGAATTGTTGGTTCTTGAGGGACACGGTGAAGTGGGCATCTCAAGAACATGGAAGTGAGAGTAACAAGATTGCCCCTGAGAGTTAAATGGAGGGGTCAGCCCAGTCTGTTTGGAGCAGGGTGGAGACACGACAGTTTCTGGGTGTCAAACCTGGGTTTGAGTCCCTAGAAGGGTCTCCACTCCACAGCATGGCCTTCTCTCCACACTCCTGACCAGTGATTAATAGGTTTGGTTTTGATCTTGGTATTTGACCAACTTTTTCCTTCAGACCGTGAAGCTTGATCTTCCTATAGATGTGTCTCCTGTGAGCAAGGCAACAATCAACCTGTCACTTAAACAAGAGGAGATTTATGACTTGCAACTCAAAGAACCGTTTTTATGAGAGGGATATTTGATTGGTTCCCAGCGGTGGTGGCTTTCACAGACTGGGGGCTGGAGGGTCTCCTGAGCCCCTCTGTCTCACTGGTCCTTCACTGTGACTTGAAGTCCAGACCCAGAGCCAGCAAGTCAGACAAAATGGGACACAGGACATGCATCAGGGACCCTATGCACTTGACACCTTTTTTTGTTTGGGTCTGGTTTATACTTTTTGCAGAGCTGGAAAGCAGCCTCTCAGAATGACTCACAGGCCATTGTTCCTTTGGGCCATCTCGGTTGGTAAAGAACTGATGTTTTTAATCATAAGTGAGCAAAGAGGTATGGCCAAGTCTTTCACAGCGCCTGGACTTCCCCCAGCAGGTGAAAACTGATACCGGATTGCTGTCATTTACCCTCGCCTCTGGGCTGGTATCACAGGTGAATGTTGCGACCACAGGGAGTGGGTGTAATATTTTGTCCAAACTCTAGAAGGATCCAAATAGGTGATTCACCCCTTCTCGCTTTTTAAAAATCTTCTCATGTGGCATTTTACCGAAATTTCTTTGAATTGAGGGGCAGGGCTTGTTTTGTTCCAAAGTTTCCCCTCTCGATAGAGCAGAGAGCAGGGGATTTACAACATCCTAGGAACTTTTAACACTAGGCTCCTGTGCTAGGCAGAATAATGTCCCTGCCAAAGATGTCCCTGTCCTCATCCCCAGAACCTATGGATATGTTTCCTCATGCAAAAGGAACTTTTGTGATTAAGGATTTTGAAATGGAAAGCGTATCCTGGATTATCCAGGTGGGCCCAATGTAATCGCAAGGCTATGATAAGAGGGAGACAGGGTCAAAGTCAGAGGAGGAGATGTGAAGACAGGAAACAGAATCATGTTATGGGACGCCTGGGTGGCTCAGCTGGTTAAGCGTTGGACTCTTGCTTTTGGCTCAGGTCGTCATGTCACTGTTCTTGGGATTGAGTCCCGTATGGAGCTCACATTGATAGCGTGGAGCTTGCTTGGGATTCTCTCTCCTTTTTCTCTCTGCCTGTCCCCCCCACCTCCCCCACATGCACGTTCTCTCTCAAAATAAATAAATCAACTAAAAAAAGAAAGAGAGAATCATGTGTTGTGATTGCAGGCTTAAAGATGCAGGAGGGTCACGAGCCATGGAATGCAGGCAGCTGCTAGAAGCAAGGAAAAGATTCTCCCCTCCAGCCTCCAGACAGTTCTGCTGACACCTTGAGTTGAGCTCAGGTCCGACTTGCAGATACTATGCGTTGTTTAAGTGATTCAGTTGTTACAATACACACAGAAAGCTAATACAACCCCAAACACACCCATGCATGGTCATTGTGGATCATGTCTTGTGGACTTTTCCTCATCTGGCCGAATACATTCAGCAGTATGAAGAAAAAGAGGCACCCTGAGGGCTGAGGTCAGTCTGGCAGGGTCCATCCGGGCACCTTCTAAGGAGAGGGGGTTGGAGCCAGCGGGCTTCTGTTATCCCTGGAGCTGCTGGTCAGGGCAGCTTTGATGGAGTGGATGTGGCCATCCCAGCCTGATGTGGTTGGACATCTTCTGGCTCTGATTTGGGGGTGGGGGCTGCTCATGGGGGAAAGATGTGCTGGTTTGGCCAGTGAGAACATGCCAGTCCACATTGCTCGTTGCCCCTTCCAAACAGGCCCTCGGGTCCACCTCAGCCCTGTGTTCTGACCACACTAGCAAACATTTATTGAGAACTTGCTCTGTGCCAGGATGTTGCATGGGTTAACTCAGGGGATTCTCACCAGAACCCTGAGAGGCAGGCTCTGCCCAACCCGGGGCTGTCAGTGGAGTGTAGACCTCGGAGTCGCCAGAGGGTCCTGGGATTTGGTTATGCAGTCGTGGCTATCTGCTGAAAGGGCCCTCGGTGGCAGCATGGATGCCCCAGCCCAGGATCATATTCACAACCATCTCTCTTCCCTGACTTCTGCAGTCCATATTCCTTAAAGTTGTCTTAAGTCCTTCTGGAACAATGTGGGGAGAAATAAACAAATAGATGGCTAATTAAAAAATCTGCTGGGGTGCCTGGGTGGCTCAGTCACTTGAGCATCGGACTTCGGCTCAGGTCATGATCTCACAGTTCGTGGGTTCAAGCCCCGCGTCAGGATCTGGGCTGACAGCTTGGAGCCTGCTTTGGATTCTTTGTATCCCTCTCTCTCTGCCCCTCCCCCAGTTGTGTGTGCTCTCTCTCAAAAATAAATAAACATTAAAAGTATGTGCTCACTGGCCACAAACTGGTCCTTTTAAAAAAAAATTTTTTTTTAACGTTTATTTATTTTTGAGACAGAGGGAGACAGAGCATGAATGGGGGAGGGTCAGAGAGAGGGAGACACAGAATCTGAAACAGGCTCCAGGCTCTGAGCTGTCAGCACAGAGCCCGACGTGGGGCCGCTTAACCGACTGAGCCACCCAGGTGCCCCATGGTCCTTTAATCCTGACTACTTTGTCCTAAACTAGTTCTCTCCACCTCCTGACCTCTGACCCTGGCCCCATACTGACCACTAATCCCACACTGACTGTATCCTAACTTTAAACAAACTTCTCTCATTTTACAGGAGTAACTTATTGAAGACTCAGTATGTGCCAGATACTAGTCTAAGGGTTTTATGTTCATTTACGGATTCAATCTTCTCGATGACTCTAGGGGGAGGCATTAGCATAACTCCAATTTTTAAGTGAAAGATGATGTATCTTTTGACAAATTTTTTAATGTTTATTTATTTTTGAGAGACAGACACAGTGTGAGCTGGGGAGGGGCAGAGAGAGGGGGAGACACAGAATCCAAAGCAAGCTCAGAGCCCGATGTGGGGCTCGAACTCATGAACCGCGAGATGGTGACCTGAGCCGAAGTCTGACACTTGATCGACTGAGCCACCCAGGCACCCCAAGATGATGTATTTTTAGAGTATTAGTTGAACCTTGGACTCTGTGAAATAAAGAAAAAATGATATGTCAAATTCATGCATTCATTCAACAAACATGTGCTCCTGCTTTTTAAAAAAAAAATATTTGAGAGAGAGAGAGAGAGAGAGAGAGAGAGGGAGTATGTGCACGAGCTCTCGGGAGGGGGAGGGGTAGAGAGAGAGGGAAGGAGAATCCCGAGCAGGTTCTGTGCTGTCAGTGCAGAGCCCGACTTGGGGCTCAAACCCACAAACCGTGAGATCAAGACCTGAGGTGAAATCAAAAGCTGGTTGCCACCCAGGCGCCCCTGTGCTCCTGCCCTCTATGACACCGAGTGTTAAATGCCTGGGGTACTAGAAACCAAGGCAGATAAGGGAGGGGCTCCAGCTTGCAGGGCTGAAGGCACAGTTTCATCTTCTGCCCACTTGCCCCAACTCACTGATGGACCCCTCCCCAGCCAGATGAAGTATCAGGAGGGGTCAAGCTGACCTCTTAGTTTCAGGCCAGGATCTTTCCCAGACCCTCCCTTCTCTCGGGGGGACAGAACAATCTGGGAGGTGTTGAGAAACAGAAGTGAAATTTCATCAGATACACGGTCAGGTGAAGTCCAATACATTTCCACGCTCAGAGAGCGGAGTGAGTGGGTGTGGGCCCTGCACAAGAGAGGGGCCCTGGGGCATGCTACGGCTCCACCCAGCCAGGCTCCAAGACCAGCATTGTTCCCTACAACCGCCCCCCCCCCCCACTCCCTTGCAGCACGGGGAACCTCAAGTCTGGCTATTGTCACTCAGCTGTCTGCAGTCAACTCAGCAGGTGTCTGCAACTGTTTGTCAATGCACAGATGAAACTCTGGGGTTTGGAGCCCAGCTGGGAAGCTCAGCAGCTGTGGGGCCTTTGGCAAACTGCTTTCCTCTCTGATTTTTCCTGTTGTCATCCATCAAAAGAGAACAGTGAGACCTTCTAGGGCTCTTCATTCAGTCATTTCAGTCTTGTTTTCTTTTTTGTTCTTTTGAAATTCTTTGTTGTAAAATAAACATGGATACAGAAAATCACACAAAACAAATGTATGGTTTAATGAGCTATCTCATGACAAACATCTTTGTAACCGCGACCAAAGTCGAGAAATAGATCTTTGCAAGCACTCCCCTCCCCAACTCCTTCCAGGTGCCCCTTCTCCATCTGAGCTGTCTCATCACCCCCCCCCCCCCAAATTAACTACTAGCCTGAGTTTGTAATGATTTTCTTACAGTACTTTATCACCTAAGTGTTATCTGTAGATACTATTGCTTAGACTTACCATTAAGAAAAGAAAATGATACATCTTTAAGGTCTCTTTTGATCCACAGGTCACCATCTACCTACCCCCTATCCCCACCCTTACAAGCTATTTGTTGAAGGATTTCTATCTGACTTGTAGAGTTTCCCACAGTCAGGATTTTGCTGACTCTGTCCTCATCATGCAGATCAACGTGCTCCTGGATCCTCTGTGCTTTCTGCAAGTTGGCAGCCGGACCCAGAGGCTTGATCAGATGTAATACTCAATCCCTTTGGCTAGATTCTCGGTGTCCTTGTGTTCTTTCGTCTGACAGCACGTGATGCTGGGTGGTCCCTCTTTCTTATTTGGCAAGTATTGATGCTGATTATCAGTGAGTCCATTAATTCACTGAGGGTTGCAAGTGGTAACATTCCAATCTTATCCATTTTTCCCATTTATCAGTGGGAAAGAGACTTTTGGAAAAGAGACACTTGCCCTCATTTACTCTTTGTTACTCAATGGTACAGCTCATAGAACACATGAAGCAGGGCACATGCTTCATTCTTTCTCTTTATTTACCAGTTTTCAAAAGAACAAATTGGTTTTTTATCATCCTCTGAAGGAGACCAATTGATTTCTTTTCAATATCATTTTGAACGCTAGGATTTAAACACACTTGATGCTAATAATCAGTTGTAAGTATTATTCTTCTTGAAGCTCAAACGATCCCATTCCATTGTACCATGCCAGCGAGAGCCTCATCAAGTTGGCTCTTGAGTCCTTTCAATATAACCCTAATCATCTCTGAGAGGTGCCTTGCTTTCTGTGTGACAGGAAGGACCAGACTCATACTGCACATTTTCTGCTCCAGACCTGGAATCAGCCTTTTCTCCAAGAAGGTCTTTTATTGTGGGGCGCCTGGGTGGCTCAGTCGGTTGAGCGTCCGACTTCGGCTCAGGTCGTGATCTCACAGTCCATGGGTTCGAGCCCCGCGTCGGGCTCTGTGCTGACCGCTCAGAGCCTGGAGCCTGTTTCAGATTCTGTGTCTCCCTCTCTCTCTGCCCCTCCCCCACTTGCACTCTGTCTCTCTCTGTCTCAAAAATAAATAAACATTTAAAAAAAAAAAAAGAAGGTCTTTTATTGTTATTTGAAAAATGGAAAACGATATTTCAAAACCACGGTCTGGGTGCTAGAGATGTACATTGCTAACAGTTTGGTTATGAAGAAATAGATACATACAAACAAATTTTATATAAAGTTTATTTATTTTGAGAGATAGAGAGGGCATGTGCACATGAGCAGCACAGAGAGAGGGAGATATATATATATATAGAGAGAGAGAGAGAGAGAGAGAATCCCAAGCAGGATCTGCACTGTCATCGTGGAGCCCGATGCAGGGTTCGATACCACGAACCACGAGATCATGACCTGAGCTGAAACTAAGAGTTGAACGCTCAACCGACTGAGCCACCCAGGTGCCCCATGAAGAAATATATTTTATCACCTCAGCCAGAAACCAAGAGGACAGAACCCTGCGTGCATACTGATAATTTCAATTTGCATTTAAGATTTTTACTTGATTTCTTTCGTATGACATCTCTCTTTTCTCTCTTGTGTGTTACGGCTACATTACAGCTCTCCTTTCTCCTACCCTGAGAATTGGGCTCTCAAGGGTACGGGGGATAATAGAATTAGAATCTCTCATAATCACTTATCTACTTTATCCTACATTACACACATGATAGTCTCAAAATTACAACAGTAATACCACCAGCAATACAATTACTGAGAACATTTAAAAACATTTTTTTCTTGGCATATGAGCTTTCTGTATTTTAATCGTGGTCTTGCAGCTACATGTCAGACCACCCTCATCATTACCTCCTTTTGATCCCAGGCTAGCTTTGGTTTTACCAGTAACTGTACATTTCATGTTCATTGACTCTCTCTCGCTCTCTCTTTTAGGCTTTCTGGTCATTTAGGCAGAAGCTTGTTCTCTAGCAGGCTCTTCAAGAAAGGCTCATGAGAACAACATTCCCTGAGTCAGTAACCATTTGTCTGAGTCCATTATACTTACAACGGACATTTTCTGATGGACAGAAAACGACCCACTTACATTTTCCTGTTTTGAATATCTTAAATATGTTACTTCATTTTTCTCTTGGCATAAAGCATGACTCTTGAAAAACCCGGTAACAATCTATTTTATTTTCCTTATCAGTCAGTTATTTATTGGTAGTATTATTTTTGCCTAGATGACTGAAGGATTTTTTTTCCTCTTTCCTCAAAGTGTCGTAATTTTATTAAAATGTCTCGAATATGTCTGATTATTTTGGGTTGAGATTTTCAGGTACTGCGGTGTGTTCTTTCAATATGTAATTTCAATTTTTAAACATGTCAGTAGGCTTTCTTGAATGGTACTTTTTAGTATTTGTTCTGTTCTCTGGCTCTGATGTTCTTTTCAGGGGCTCATTATTTGTGTGTTGGAACTTCTTTGCCTGATTTCAATATCTGTCCCTTCCTCACAAATATTTTAAAATATCTCTTCCTTCATTTCTTGTTGATTCAAAATATTTCCCCCCTTTTTGCCTTTGTGAACAGCATCATCTTAAGGTTGAGTTAATGTGCTCTTGTGTTTTTTCCCATTTTAGACTTTCTAGAAATATTTCTTTTCATGTATTTCTAAGTCTTCCTTGACTTTTGCCACTTCATAAGACTGTTTTAATTCTGATTAATGTTGTTCTTTCACCTAGGGTTGGATCATTAAAAAATGCCTTTTGGGTCGTTTTGAAATAAAAGATTATGGTTTCGATCTGTTCTGAAGCAATGTCTTTCTGGAATATGTTTACTCTTCAGAGAGATGCCATTTTGCTCCTGACTCTTCTTTTGCTCAAACTCAGTTTGTGTGGGATCTGACCTCAACACTTTTCTGTTGTTCGCCCTTGTGTGAAATTAGTCTTCCTAAACCTAAGGTCAGCATTCTAACCTCCTGAGCTCCCTCTCTTGTTTTTACACGGTGTATGCACATTTGGTGGCTGGTGTCCTGAAGTTTCCAGCTCAATCTCCTTCTGCCAATTTATCTGGATCTTCTCCTTCCTTCCTCTTGATGGTTTTGATCAGTCTTCCTCCATTCTGATCCCGCTGCAAGCAATTTCCCCTCAGTATGGGAGCCTGTCCTGGGAGGGAACCCAAGTGGGTCAGCTTCAAGGGTTGAAGCGCTCTGGCCCATCAGTCCTTCCTCTTGATCTCACCGACTATGGGAAGGGGCAAGACCCCTCTTAGTCCCATTTGCTTTTCTCAGATCATCCCTCCCTGTTCTTCTCAGGTCCATCAGATACCCTCTTACTTCCCTGTACTGGCCATCAGACAGGGTGCCAAAGGCCAGAGGCCAAGCCAGGAACGGCACACCATTTCCCCCCAACCCCCCAGGGCATCTTGATAACATATAGATGGCTACCGGTGATTGTGCTCCCCCACTCATCTTTTGGTGCTCATGGGGACACCTTTGCCATCTAATTTTGAAGCAGATGCTATCTGTGGGCTTTGCTTTTCCTAATTTGCCCTGCTTCTTTCTTTCTTTAAGTAGGATCCACACCTAGTGTGGGACTTGAACTCATGGCTCCAGGACCAAGAGTCGCATGCTCCACTGACTGAGCCAGCCAGGTGCCCCTACCTTGCTTATTTTTATGTGGGAATTTGGAGAGATTCAAAAAAGTTGCTGGCATTGCTACTATCTCCCCAGCCAGTTCATGATTTTTTTTTTAATAAAAAAATTTTTTTTTTTTTTAACGTTTATTTATTTTTGAGACAGAGAGAGACAGAGCATGAACGGAGGAGGGTCAGAGAGAGAGGGAGACACAGAATCTGAAACAGGCTCCAGGCTCTGAGCAGTCAGCACAGAGCCCGACGCGGGGCTCGAACTCACTTACCGCTAGATCGTGACCTGAGCCGAAGTCGGACGCTTAAGCGCCCCACCAGTTCATGATTTTTAATGCCGGGTCCTGTGCTGGGACCACAGGGAAGATGAAATGAAATAATAAATGTGCATATAAGTATGTAAGATACCTGGCTATCTGAAGCATCCTGTAAACTAGCTATGCCTCCCTTCTGCTGCCCTGACCAAGCCATTCAACTTGTGGAGACTTGATCTCTGGTCTTTGTGCCTGGTTTGGGGCATGGGGCATGAAGTAGTGCAGGCCCCCAAACTGGCTTCCCTGAGGTTGGGTGACTCTCTGGACTTTGTGCATTTGCTCTACCCTGCTGGGACTCCTCTGGATATTTCCCCCTAGAGTGGGTTTTGGAGAAAAGAAGAGAAAGACCTCTACACCTGATATCCTTGCACCCCATAAGAGGGATGGGACAGGGGACTGAGAAGTCTGCTGTGGGCCTGCCCCGCCATCTGCTGGCCATTTGTTTAATTGCAGAGAAAAGCCTCATTAAGTTCAGTGGCGGAGCGTCATGCCCAACCCCCAACCCTAGCCAATAAGGTGGGTTAATCCTTTCTTTCCCTAGATGAAAAAGAAATGTTTATGTTAACACAAAGACAATAAAGGGAAATAAAATGAAAGTTTTGCACGTGTTCCCACTGCCTAGACAAGCATGAATTAAAAAAAAAAAGCCCATAAATGGAAGTATGTATTTGTTCTAAGGGGCTGGGCTGATATGTCTTGCCCTTCTGGTTCCTGAAAAGGGGTCTAGAGACCCTAGGTGGTTACATAGAAAGGCAACAAGGGGAGAAGGAGCTCAGATTCTGCAGCCTGAAAGACTTGGGTTTGACCCCTACTTCTCCAGTCACAAGCAGGGAGGGTGGGGCAAGTTAATTCACCTGTGTTTTTGAATCTGCGTGTGCTAGGGGGATAACAACTCTGCCCCCACACCCCCCAAACAGATGTCCATGTCCTAATCCCTGGAACCTGTGAAAGTTATCTCACATGGAAAAAAGAACTTTGCAGTTGTGCTTAAGGTTGCAGATCTTGAGATTGGGAGATGAGCCCACATTATACAGGTGGGCCCAATCTAATTGCACGAGCCTTGAAAAGCAGAGAACCTTTCCTGGCTTCATTGAGGGCAATGGGACATTGCTGGCTTTGGAGAGGGAGGAAAGGGGCCAAGAGCCAAGGCATGTGGGCAGCCTCTAGAAGCCGGAAGAGGCACAGAAATGAGTTCTCCCCTGGAGCCTCCAGAAGGAACACAGCCCTGCCGACAGCTCGATTTCAGCCCTTGGGACCTGTGTTGGACTTCTGACCTCCCAAACTGTGAGACCAAAAGGCTGTGTTGTTTTGGCCACTAAGTTTATGGCTGTTCCTGCAGTAATAGGGAATGAATATGCTGTAATGTGGGGGTGGTGACAGAAGCTACCCAGTAGGTTGGCGGGGAGGATGAGGTGGAGTCACTGTGGGAAGTACTTCTTCTGGGAGGATATCCATTTATTCTTTTATTATTCCACAGTTCTTTCTGAGCACCCACTATGTGCCAGGCCCTGTCCTCAGTGCAGGGATTATATGGGTGAACATGGCCCCTCCTTTTATGGAGCTTACAGGTTAGGAGGGCACAGGACATTAAAAGGTCACCCAGGCACGCGTGTCATGGAGTTACGATCACCATGCTCGTGATGAAGGGATTGTGTAGGCAGCTGTGAGTGTGGAGCTGGGAACCTGCCCGATCTCAGGCTTCAGACCTTGGGCTGCGGGCCAGCCTTCCAGGCTGTGGCCAGTCCTTGTCCACCTTCCCATCCAGGCTGGTCTGCCTGACTGGAGAGTGGGGGGCTAGGGGCTGGAAGCCAGGCCAGGGACAGCCTCTCAGGGGCCATCGGATGAGTCTGTGCTGGTTCAGAGATCCAGGGCCACACGTGAGGCCCGCCTGTGTTAATGCATAGGGTGTAGGGGTCTGAGGCCGGTGAGGTCAGGGCTGCCTGGAATGGTGGGTAGAGAAGAAGGCAGGGCTTGGAACGTGGCCACAGACCACTGATCCCTGGGCTTGTATCTATCTATCTCCCTAGGTGAGGCTGGGCTCAAGACTACCCTGTTTGTGAGAGTGAAGCTAAGCCAGGGTCAAGGCCCTATGGCCACAGGTGAAGGGACAGAACTTGGGGCAGGGAGAGAGATATGTTATTGGGCTCTGGAAGTCCTCTCTCTGTTTCACGCTGGTGCGAGCCTCTTCATGTGGCCTCCTGGGTTTTCCTGGGCTGTCTGGTAGCCCCGCCCTATGCATCCAAAATGATGGAACAGAACAGGCTCCTTTGCAACAGACCCTCAGGGGCACAGGAGATTCTCTGTGCCTCAGCTGACTGCGCTGTCTTATCCAGCTAAAGGGGTTTTGTGATGGGGCCAGCGGGGCCAGAATGAATCACACAGCTGAGACAGGCGGTGGAACCACAAGGCAGGGTCTGGGTGCCGATCTGAGAGTCCCAGTGGACCCCCAGCCAGTGAGGGACCTGGGCCAGGAACGGTGCTTCCACCTGGTGGCAAGTTTTGAAACTGCTTCCGGATCAGATGCCAGGTCTCCTGGAAAGGGGCTGTCACCCCTCATCCCCTCCCCCGCCCACAGACCAGCATGGACTTCAAGATCTCCCTCAGACCTGGCACTCTAGAACCCTCCAATATGGAGTGTGCACATACACCTGGAGCCACGTACAGGGGCCGTGACTCATGATAGGGATCGACAGGAAGTATGGTGCTGGTTAACTCAGGTTATCCTATGCGGCTCCTCACAGACTGGGCACCGTGCAAACTGGTCCAACATGCAAATGCACAAGCCCCTTCCCCAGGCACCACCGATCTCTAGGTACTAGACCATGGTCATGTGGTATAGCCACAGCAGAGGGTTGGAGGTGGGGGCACGAGGAGTGTGTAGGGGGTAGGGGTGGGGGCGGTCACCAACCTTGAGACCAGACAACCTGAAAGCCAGAGTACTCAGTGAAATCCTGAACTCAGGCTTGCAAAGGTTATTCTGTTTAACGAAACAAGTGACCTAAAAAAAAAAAAATTCTTTGAAACCCATTACGTGTGTCTCCCAAGCAGTTGTCTGTCTTGGACAAGTTCTAGAAGGAAAGGAAAGAAAGAACAAGATCTACAGAAACACTGGTAACATTGTGGCCAATGTTTTCCAGAACCTTAACTTGGCTTCAGCCAGGGTAAATGAAGTAGTAAATGAATTTGTTTTTGTATACATTTTTCATTAATAGAAACATGTGCTCTCCTTACTCCCATCAAAATGATGGTGAAATGTCTTTGAAAGAATGCAGTCGCATACCTCAGGGGAGCTCGAACATGCGTCACTTTGAGATGCATATGCACCGGGAAGGTTATGGCTGTTTGTAGGAGTGAAACTTTGGAAACCACACGAGTGTCATCCGTAGAGCTTGGGTAAATAAACTGTGTGTGGCCAGTGTCAATGGTATGATGGCCTCCTTAGTTAAAGCAAATGGCTCCATGTATCGACGGGCAAAAATCTGAAGAGGGATATGGAGTTGGAGTGTTGCAAAAGCATATATCCAGCATACTGGATATGGGTTTATCTATGTGTAGTAAAAAGTGAAACCCTGGCCGTGTGACACATCCATTTGCTGGTGAACACATAAGCGTCTGTTTGCCTGGTTAAGGCCTGGTCACCTTTGGGATCCCAGCTTAATACATCACTTTTCCAGGAAAGACTCCCCGGATCCCCAGGCCAGGTAAGCACCCTGATATCTGGTCTCAGAACCCATTCCTATCCAATGACATCCTTTGTCACTGCTGTGTATTTATCCGTGTGATCCTTTGACTCCTGTCCCTCTTCCCCACAAACTTCATTCAGGCAGGGACCCTGGCCGCCTTCTTCCTAGCCCAGCATCGAGTGCCCAGAGATCACCTAAAAAATACATTTGTGATTCCTGTTCCCCAGTGAGAATGGAAGCTTCATGAGACGAGGGAGAGGGTCTGTTTTCTTTCTCACCGGATCCCCTGAGGCTTAGCAATTGGGAGGGAAGGCTGTGGCACCAAAGCTCAAATCCTGGCTCTGCCACTTGCTAGCTGTGTGTCTGTGGGCAAGTGACTTTGTGTCTCTGGGCCTCAGTGCCTTCATCTGTAAAAAGGATGACAATCCCTTCTTTGGAGTGTTGTTAGAATTCAATGATATGAAAACAACTCATTGAAGTGTGGGGATGGGGTGGGGTGGGGGTGGGGGTGGCCTGGACACTCTCTGCCCTCTGGGGCCTGCTGGGCCATCTCCCATACTACCACCAGGTGGCGCTGTGATCATTCACAAAGGTGATGCTCAGCCCGTCAGCTCGCAAAGCTTCAGAGCGGTTTCCAGCCTCCCTCCCAGTGGGAATCCTATTTGTGGGTCTTCAAGTGGCCATCCCGCCTTTGCCGTAACCTCTCAGTGATGGGGAGCTCACTGTTCCCAGGCTGGAGACCCTTGTGGGGTTGGTTTCTGAAAGCCCCTGTCCTCTGGGTGGGAGCAGCCAGACCCTAGGGGACTGGGGAGCTCAGATGCAAAGTAGCTGGCAGATGTGGGTGGGGCCAGGGTGAGGCAGATGAGACACGCAGGGTGCAAAGCTTAAGGAGGCTTGTGCATGTGTGGAATCTGACCACTGCTGGTGGCCTCAGCAGGACACCTTGGGCCGTGCTGTGGGCCAGTCCAAAGCTTTAGCCTGCCCTCCACTCACCCACACTGGCCTAGAGCGCTCACGAGGTGCCCCGCTGCACAGTGAATCACTTGCTTCTCTGAAGAGCCTTAACTGGTAATAGCTATTATTATTAGTCATTTTCGGGTAAGAAAATTGACACAGAGACAGGTTAAGCTTGCACCTAAAAAGTGACAAAGCTGGGGTCTGAACCCCGAGCCAACCCTGGCAGTTTGGCTCTGGACGCCTGCCTCTTGACCATATCCTCCACTGCTGTGCTAACCTGTCATCCTTCTCTCCTGTGACTGGGTCCCCTTTCCGCCCATCATGTATTTATTGATCCGTCTCTGCGTCCCAGCGCTGTGTCAGTGGGGCCCAGTGGGGAACAGGGCCAGACCCTGCCCTGCCCTGGGGAGTTTATAGGCTGTCTCCTTCAGTCCCTTTTTCCTAGGACATCCCTAGACCTTTGAGTATGGGTGTCACAGCCCTGGCCTCCGGGGTTTTGGGGAGGATGGTGCGATTCACACCTGGGGAGCTGCGGCCTGGCATCCAGGGAGGGGCGGGGGAGTGCCCCCACAGTGAAGCTCCCTCCAGCCCGCGTGCCCCGATCCCTGGAGCTGGGTGCCTGGCTGCCGAGTGGAGAGTGGAAGAAGCAGTTCAGACCCTGCCGCTACTGGCCTTGAATCTTGCTTTGGCACTGTGACCGTCCTGGACACGGGATTTCGAGCAAGCCTTTCCGAGTTCTCCCTCTGTAAAACAGGAATGACTAATACCATTCCTGGGGGGTCCTTGGGGCTGCCATGTGAAGGAACAAGGTTGAGCACTTGGCACATGAGAGGGGCCTTTGTCAAATCTCGTTTCCTGTCCTCAAGAGGAATCCAAGTCCACACAGACCCAGGGATCAGCACCTCTGGAGGTCTGGCCTCTTGCCTTCTCCCAAGGAGGGCGTGGACCCAGGAGGTTACTTCTTTTGGTTCCTTTCTTTGTTCCTTGAGCGAGAGGGGTGCGTTTCCCAGCCTCCGGGCAGCGGCCTCCATGTTGGATGTCCTGGTGCCCCACAGAGGGCTATGTCTGGTCTCTCGTCACCCAGGTGTGGGGTTCCTGAGCTTCCTCTCTGTGCCTGAGGCCTCCCCAGAAACCAGAGGCCCAGCGGGGAGCTGAGGGCTGAGTGGCTGCCAATTGCTGGGAAGCCGTGTCTGACCCAGCCCCCTCCAAGGTCTGGGGATGTCCTGGCTCCCCCTCTGTCCCCTCCCCTCCCCTGCTGCTCCTGCCCACAGACCAGAAGTGAGGGCAGAGGTGTGGCCCTGCCCTGGGCTGTTGGGACTGGGTGAGGCAGGCAGTGTGTGGTGCCCAGGGACCAGCATGAGGGCAGCTGGACAGCGAGAAGCGGCTGCTCAGGACTCTGACCTAGCAGGTGACATCACCCCTCTCCCATAACTCCCCCACAAGGTCGTGGTGCCCGGGGCCTCATATCGGTCAGCCAATGCTTATGCTTCTCCACTGGGTGCTTGCATTGCACATTGTTACCGACACCGTGGTCACTCCTGCCCCTCCATTTCGGAGATGGGGAAACTGAGTCTCAGCAGCAATGAGACGTGACCGAACCAAGGTCTTGCAGCAAGGAGGTGTCTGAGTCCGGCGGAGATTTCTGCCCAGCTCCGCCTGCCCATCCCCCTTCTACCCTTCCTTCCCCCTCCTTGTCCCCTGTCCCCCCTCCTCCTGCACTTAATTTTAACGGCCCTTTGATTGCATGCTTCTTCTCGAGGAGAGACTAATCATTATTAATGAATTTGGGCTGCTCCAGTGTAAATGAGCCAATGGGGCTGGGGGCAGATGACGTGAGGAGCAAGGGACAGGCAGTGGGCATCTCCCTTTGGGCCAGAGAACCCAACAGAGTAGCCTGTCTTTAGCCATTTACTTCTCTTCCCAGTTAAACCAGACCCTTGGCTAGAAAGGGTGCTTTGTCTGCCCGCCGCCTGCTGGTGGAGAGGGGGTGGCTCATGGAGCACGGGGAGGACCCAGCCTGAGAACAGAGGCCCCAGAACGGGCTGGGTCCCCCCCCACCCCCCATCCAGCAGCCCTCCTTTCAGCCTGGGGGGGGGGGGCGCGTGGGCAGCTGCAGTGGGGTTCCACTTCTCACCCCACACACTGAGCCGGTCTCTTGGCAGCAGCAGATTTTAGGAAGGCTCACATGACTCCCATGGTTTGGGATTTGTTTTCCAAAATCAAGAGGAGAAATAATCCCAGTGGGGAAACAAAACAAAACAATGGCAAATAAAACCCAAACCTCTCTTAGGATCTTTGAGTCCCCAGCCCTAGCCTGGCTCTGTGTGGACTTCCTGGCGTGTGACCTCCTTCGGCACCAGCCCCCTGGGTCACGCAGAGCAGGACTTGCCCCCACTCTAGGGATGGGCTCGTAGCCAGCCCCAGACCTCTCTGTGCCTTGGTTTCCCCAGCCTTGTGTCAAACGGGGATCACGCTGTGCATACACCCGGGTTTGGGAGGCAATCGACCAGATGGGGGGGATGGATGCATTTTGCAAACGAGGTCTTCTGATGATAATTTTATCATAGGCAAGAGACAGACACGCTCACTCACACACCCCCACATCACTAATGGGGCCTCCCTCGGAAGGTGCTCCTCGATTCTTGAGACGGCGTGATTACTTGCTGGGTTCTGTGCAATTATTTAATCAAGCCCGACCAAGTCCTCAGTGTGGAGCTGGGCGGTTGACCAGACCCCGTCCTCCCCGCCTCCCCCAGGAGGTGCAATCAGTTCGAGCCGCTGAGAGGGAGCCAGACCTCAGGCTTCTTTTGTGAAACTGCCGGGGTGAGGGAGGGAGGGGTCTGGGTCACCTTGGGCTTGCTGGCTGAAGAAGGCCAGGGGGCTCCTGCACCCCTCGTTTCACTTTGAGGACGCTGAGGACCAGAGACGACAAGTAGCACAGGACTCCCCCAGCCCCTCGGCCAGACTCGGCTTCTGGGGCTCTTCCCCCCACTTCGCTCCCTCCTCCTTCTTTCCCTCCTACCTTCTCCCCTTCCTTCCTTCCTTCCTTCCTTCCTTCCTTCCTTCCTTCCTTCCTTCTCCCTTCCCTCTCTCCTTATTCCTCCCTTCCTTATTTCTTCCTTCTCCCCTCTCTTTTCTGCCCCCTTCCTTCCCTCTCTCCTCCCTCCCTCCCTCCCTGCCTTCCTTCCTTCCTCTCCTCCTTCCCCTTCTTCTCTATTCCCCTCCCTTCCTCTCCCCTTCCCTCTCCTCTTCCTTTCCTTTCCTGTCACTGGCAAGCAAACAGATAAAACACATCAGGCGACAGTCCCCCTTGACCCTCCTCTCCCCTCCACTCTCCAGAGGCAACCCCAGCTCCCTGTCTAGAGGGAGCCATCCAGCCAGTCCAAGATGCCATCTTGCCAACCAGACTTTTCTCTGTGCACTCAGAGCCTTAGAAATAGTTTTGGTGCTTGCTTTGTTCACATACACACTCCTGATGCTGTCTAGAGCAGTGGTTTTCATGTGGCGGGGTGGGGGCGCTTTACCGCCCCCCCCCTCCCAGGGGACATTTGGCAATGCCTAGAGACATCTTTTCGTCATCACGACTTATAGGGCAGCTGCTACAGGCATCCAGTGGGTGGAGAAAAGGGGCCATGCTAACATCTGCAGTGCCCAGGGAATGATCTGGCCCCAAAGTGTCAGCAGTGCCGAGGTTGAGAATTCCCTGCTCTAGAATGTTCCTTCTAAAAAGCATTGTATCGTGCACATCTTGGCGGGTGAGTAGGTATCTCTCCCTCATTCTTTGTACCTCAGCAGAGTCTGAGCCTCACTGTCCACTTACCTAATTCTGTCTTGACAACTTTCAGAGTGCCTCTGATGTTTTTGGATTAATGGAACACCTTGCTCACACAGAGTGTGTGAGTGGAAGGGTTCCCGCTCTGGACGCTGGAGAGGGTGATGGCTTGGCCAAAGAGCTGGTTGTTGGTTGATAGACTCCCAAGTACTCACCTGGAACTTCTGCATGCCAGAAGCGGCTTGTGCTTATTTCAATTTCAATTTTTATTTTCGATTTTAACACTACCCCGTGCTCTCCCACAAAGGCTGTGCCAGCTTAGCTTCTGACTTTCTTTACCACAAACCCAAAGCTCAGGACAGATAATAATAATAAAAAAAGAAGTTGGCAGTTATAGCTGTTATTTCCCCAAGAGGACTAAAAGGAAACCTATCTTTTCAGGGTGGGTGGGAGCCACAGCCCTGTGACAGTCCCATCCCTGCCATGGACCCCCCCATACAGTCATCGTTCAGACTCATCCCCCCCTCCCCCAGCTCTGCATAGCCCCTGGGGAAGGACAGGGGCAGGGTGAGGGTCCCCATTTTGCAGATAAGGTTTGACGAGATTGAGTGGTTTGCCCACCAGCTCTGGAAAGTCACGGCCTCCTGGAGCCCCCAGGGGGAGGCCCTCAGGACCCAGGGACATCTAGCAGGTGGAGAACAGGTGGGCAGAGTGAGGCTGGCCATGGTTGTGGACCCTGGGAGTTCCTGTAAGTCTAGTCTGTTGGACACCTTACGAGCTCCCTCACAGCCCTGGGGGTTGGGGTGCCAGATTTTGCAGGACATCTGTGCAATATTTGGGACGTTCTTGCACTGAAAAATTATTCATTGTTTTCTGAGATTCAGACTTGTATTTTACCTGCAACTCTACCTGGGGCTGCAAGGAAGGGGAAGGAGGGCCCTCTGGCAGGTTCTCACTAGCCTGAGATCTCCTCCTTGGGCTGTTGCTGCTGGCTTTTCATCTTTCCTCTCCCGGAGCCATCAGCACCCCCGGGATCTTGCCTTAAGGCTCCCTTTCCCTCCAGAGAACCAGGAAGAAGATGGGGAAGCAGATGTACTTGGTGCACTGTCTTCTCTGGGGACAAGGAGTGAATGGCTGCGACCAGGCAGCCCCTCCATTTCTCCTCTGTCCCCTTCGTCTCCTCTCCCTTCTCTCAGAGCCCCAGGAGCCACATCTGAGAGCTCGGGCTTGCCCGTGGATGAGCGGCGAGGCTGGAAGCAGAGGGTGGTGGGCAGCCCCGATGGCCACACTGACCCCACCTCCCCACATCGTCCATACTTAGAGCCAGCGGCCACTGCAAGTGTAATTAGTTAATAAATCACCCCGAGTGATAAACAGAATGATAGATGCAGGTTTCACTTGATCACTTTTTTATTAAGGAGAAATAAATCAGCACCACATTGTTGCTATAAACCTTTCAAACGGGTCAGATCCTGGCTGGTAGGAGCTGATTCACATGGCCACATGTAGGGACCATTTATAGCTGATCATTGAGATCAATCAATCCCTGTCATTTTCCCTCCTTGGAGGAGGTGGCAGAAGACAGATGCTGTTGCATCGTTCACTGTTCCCCCAGCTTCCTGCCGCATGGCGGTGAAAGGAGAGCGTGTGAGCCTCGGTGATGGACAGCCCAGGTCCAAATTCCAGCTGTGCCACTGACCAGCTGGGTGAGCCCAGGTGGCTATGGCCTTGTCTTTGAGCTGCAGGATCCTTCTCCCTAACAGGCAGTCGACCGCAATAGTTCCAGTTCTGATCGTGGGTCGAGATCACTGCCCTGGGCATCCGATAGAGCAGTGGATCTTACTTCATGGTCTTATGACCCCTTTCCACACTTAAAAATGATTGAGGACCCCAAAGAGCTTTTGTTCACGTGGTCTACATCTATTCCTATTTACTGTATTAGAAATTAAAACAGAAAGTTAAAAGAATGTTTTTCGAATGCGTTTATGGTAACAAGAACCAACCCGTTACATGTCCGTATAAATCACATTTTCAACAGAAAATATCTGTATTTTCCCCAAACAAGGAAAGTGCGAGAAGAGTGGCATTGTTTTACGTTTTTGCAAATTAAAAAACAATTCTGGCTTAGGGGCGCCTGGCTGGCTCAGTCGGTTAAGCGTCCGACTCTTTGGTTTCAGCTCAGGTCACGATCTCAAGGTTGGTGAGTTTGAGCCCCGTTGTCAGACTCTGTGCTGACAGCAGGGAGGCTGCTTGGGCTTGTCTCTCTCCCTCTCTCTCCGCCCCTCCCCCGCTCTCCCTCTCTCTCAAAAATAAATAAATAAACATGAAAACATTTTTTCTGGCTTAGGGGTACCTGAGTGGCTCAGTCGGTTGAGCGTCTGACTTCAGCTCAGGTCATGATCTCACGGTTTGTGGGTCTGAGCCCTGCATTGGGCTCACTGCTCTCAGTGCAGAACCTGCTTCAGATCCTCTCTCTCTCTCTCTCTCTCTCTCTCTCTCTCTCTGTCTCTCTTATTCTCTCTCTCTCTCTTTCCCCCTCCCCTACTCACACTCTCTCTCTCAAAAATAAATAAACATTTAAAAAAATTTAAAAGATTTCTGGTTTATGGTGAGATCACGACCGGAGCCAAAATCAAGAGTCAGACACTTAACCGACCGAGCCACCCAGGCGCCCGGGGATAAGTTGTTTTGGTTCAAATGTATGAAGGATGCCTCTCTCAAATACACAGCTGGATAAGGGAGGAGTATTTTAGTAAACTTTTCAGGGGATCGTGGCTTCCTCACATAAGTACCCTTTGGAAATTCCCACCGTATATACTTGGGAGTGAAGGAAAGTAAAAAGGCAAATAACATCTTAGCATTATTACGAAAATAGGCTTGACCTTGTGGATCTCCTGAACCAATCCCAGGGATCCCTAGGGGTCCTCAGACCGTACTCATCTCAGAACCACTGGGATGAGGCCGGATGGAGAAGGGGTTGGGTTGTGGAGGTCGTAGTCCTGTCTCCGGTGGATGTCATGGCAGGTCTCACAGAGTTCTGCCTCCTCTCCTGCAGCCCACCTAGCCTCTGTGGACGTGGTGCTGGACATCTCCCAGTGCCCCCGGATTCCCTGGCTACTTTCCCCCCTGCTCAAACCCTGCGCACTGACCCATTAGGGACCGTGTCACGGAGTTCCTTGCCATCCGCTCTCTGGAGGGGTTCAACCAATGAGAAGTTCTGGCTGGAGACTGTAGTGGGGAGGAGCGGGAGGCTGGGGCATTTATTTCTCCCACGTCTCCCCTGCATCGTCCCTACCGGGGCAGGGACGGGAGCCACGTCTGTCATCAGTTTCCCCTTTTCCCTTTCTATCTCAGTAACCGTTTCCCTTCTCTTCTCGTCCCTTGGGTCTCCTCACTGCTGCTATCCTTGGGGGCATGTCACCACGGTTGGTTTTTCTACATCCTGCTCACTTAAAAAAATTATACTCCCCTTGATTACCATCTATTTCCTGTAGCATACCCATTAATTCACAGTTTTCTGGGAAAATTCCCTTTTCTGGATAAAACTGAAGGAAATGCACTGGGAGAAGAAGAGAATACTCCCCCTCCCCCCATCCGAGTACCTGGGCTTTCTAGTTCACGACGCGCCTCCCCACATGTCATTTCATGAGCTCCTTGCCGCTGAGAAGCCAAGCTGTGCAGGAAACAGGCTCACCTAGGACGGATCTGCCTGAGGCCACACAGCAAGGGGAAATGGTCTTGTGTTGGGGTCCCGTATCCACCTTGTGACCCGCCTCAATTCCAGGAGTTGTGTGAGCCCAGTGCAGGGGCTGTGCTTCCTCCCCGTCCCTGCGGCCCTGACAGCACCAGTCATGAAGTCCCTGTCCAAGCCCCTCACCTTGTCTTCTGCAGCCAGAGCAGGAGCACCTCTTTCCAGCTGGGTGCTCCCTAGCTGGGTGCTCCATCTTTAGCTCTGCCCCCTTGCGCGTCCCAGGGGAGCCTGAAGCTCTCTGCTTTTGACCAAACACCCTCTCTTTTCACGACTTCATGCTTTTGCCCATTTCCTTCCTTCTATCTGGTGGACTTCTCCCACCTGCTTTCCCTGGACAAACACATGCTCATTTTTTCCTCTTTCCAAAAGCTTCCTCTGACAGCGGCTCTTTTTATTTTCCTGCAGAAGTTAAGTCCTCCCTCCTGTGTGTTCCCATTGCTCTGTGCATATCTTGGGTCTGTCAGCACCGCACGTGTTATAGCAGCCCCCACCTCATGATGCCCAATTCCCTTGCCTACCAAGTGTGTATATCAGCAAGCTACGGCTGTGTAACAAATCAATCCAAAACGTAGTGGGTTAAAACAACAACTATTTATCAAACTCATAATTCTGCAGGTCAGCTGATGGTTTGCTGAGCAGTTCTACACCTTTCAACTGGGGCCCTTCCATGTCAGTTGATTGTTGACTAAATTTAATAATGGCCTTGGTCAGGATGACTCATTTTTGTCTCTGTGGTCTCTCATCCTCCAGCAGGTGAGGCCAAACTTGTTTTAATGGTGTCTGAGCAGTGCTCTAAGGGAACAGACAGAAGCATGCAATGCTGCCTGAGGCCTGACTCAGAACTGGCATGATGTCACTTCCAGCACATTCTGTTGGGCAAAGCAAGTCACAAGTCCAGCTCAGATTCAAGGAATGGAGAAGTGGACTTCATCCCTTGTTGGCAGTAGCTATTAAGTCACATTGTGAAGGATGTGGATATAAGGAGGGGGAAAATTGGGACCACATTTGCAATGAATCTATCACAACTTTGATTATCCATACAATGTTTGTTCTTAGCACTATAAAGCGATCCCTATATGATACAGAGAAGCAACATCACTGTATGAAATTCACACTGTGTACTGTTTTTTAAAAAATGTGTCTTCATTTGACACAGAGAGAGAGAGGGTGAGCAGGGGAGGGGCAGAGAGAGGGGGACAGAGGATATGAAGCACACTCTGTGCTGACAGCAGAAAGCCTGATGCAGGGCTTGAACTCATGAACCACAGGATCATGACCGGAGCCGAAGTCAGAAGCTTAACGGACTGAGCCACCCAGGCACCCCTGAAGTAAATATCTCATACAGACATGAATAAAATAAAAAATTGAGGCAAAAATTGCAACAAATGAGAAATAATGCTTTTACGATTCTAGTGCACATGGGTAATTTTTATAGTCCAAACTCTTGGCCAAGTCCTACAAGGGTCTACATGGACTGGACCTGCCAGCTTCTTTTTCAGTTTGCACCATTCTAGCCACATTGGCCTTTTGTTCAGTACCTTGCCATTAAAATGCTTCCTCCAGCCACAGGGCCTTTGCACATGATGCTTTCCTGTGCCAAGACCACTCTTTGCTGGTGTTTCTGTTAACTAATGTCTCCCCTTTCTTCACATTTTAACTCAACCTCTTCTCATCTTGCCTGACTAGACTGACTTCTCCTATTAATAGGCTTTCAGGATACCCCATTCTGCTTCTTACAGTTGTAATTTTTAATTTGTATTTATTTAACAAACACTTACATGGAGCTTACCAGGCACTGTTCCAAGTGTGCTATAAATGTTAAATCCTTAACACCACCATAAGGTAAGTACTGGCATTCTCTCCACCTTACAGATGATGAAGCTGTGGCACCAAGAGGTCCAGGGCCTTAGTCATGGTCACGCAGCTTTGACATGCTGGAGCACGGATGGGTGTAGACTCAGGAAGCCTGGCTCCACTACCCCTCCTGCCCCGGTCACCATTCTGTGACTATTTTGGTGTAAATCTGTTTCTCCAAGCACAGTGTGAACCCGAGGCAGGCAGGGACCACAGTTGTCTGATACTATTTTGCAGCCTCTGGGTCGAGCACCATGTTCGGCACACTAGATGCTCAGGAAATATTTGTGGAAGCAAAGAACGGGAGACATTAGCTGCTTGAAGCCACAGCTGAGAGGAATTTTCTGGAGCACCTCTGAACTGCAAGGCTGGGATGTTTCTCTGCCACCGATCTCTCCCTTGAGGGGGTCCTTTCCACGCCCTGGGGACCCTCCCGCAGCCCCCAGCCTCCACTTTGCAGAACCCCTGGGCCCCGGGAATCTCCTTTTCCACGTGCATCTCTGGCAGCTGTTTTCTCTGCAGGGGCCCTGAGGACATATCCACGGTGCCAATTCCCACTGGCTTTCCAGCCATCCCTGAATGAATGACCCTGCTAAGGGTGCAGTTTTCTCTCCCCCTTGCCCTAACTTTGATTTGATCAGGCCAAATCTGAAATGATGTGTGAAAGTAATGATATTTTGTAATTAAATCTCTGGTGACGGCCGCCGCAATTTGTGCTACATGCATTGTTCATAAGGAAAAAACGCATCAATTCATTTTCTGACTGGCTACTCCAGGGACTGGCAATTAGAAGCAGCTCATCTCTGGTTGCCTCGCATATTAAAGAGCTACTGAGACGCAAAGAGAATTTGGGAGGGTTTTTTTTTCTCTCTCAACCTTCTAATAATGTTAGCTTAATTAGGGAGGCTCAGTGATAAAGGGAAAGTTTTGGATGATTTGAGCATATTGTGGTGGACGGAAAAAGAGCAAATAAAGAGAAACGAAGGTGTCGTGCAGAGACCGAGGGCTAGAAAATCGGGACCGTCCATCCCGAAGGGCTTGATTTTGCTGGACCAGGGCTGGCTATGGCTAAGTACGAGGGCACCCGGGAGGGCTGGGCCCGTGGATTTAAGCCAAGTGCTTTTGCCTTCCCCTTCTGGTTGGATCTTTTCTCTCTGTGTTCTTAGTTTTGCAATTATGAGTCAGAATGTGTCTTTTTCATTTGTGGTCCTTCCTCCCCTCCTGACATGATGACTCTTCCTTAAGAAATTTTTTTTTAACATTTATTTATTTATTTATTTATTTATTTATTTATTTAAACGTTAATTTATTTTTGAGACAGAGAGAGACAGAGCATGAACAGGGGAGGGTCAGAGAGAGGGGGACACAGAATCTGAAACAGGCTCCAGGCTCTGAGCTGCCAGCACAGAGCCCGACGCGGGGCTCGAACTCACGGACCGCGAGATCATGACCTGAGCCGAAGTCTGAGCTTAACCAACTGAGCCACCCAGGCTCCCCTACATTTATTTATTTTTGAGAGACAGAGCACAAGTCGGGGAGGGGCAGAGAGAGAGGGAGACACAGAATCGGAAGCAGGCTCTAGGCTCTGAGCTGTCAGCACAGAGCCTGATGCGGGGCTCAAACCCACGAACCGTAAGATCATGACCTGAGCTGGAGCCAGATGCTTAACTAACTGAGCCACCCAGGCACTCCTCTGATGGATCTTCTAATATGGTTACTGTTGTTGGCATTTGCTCTGGACCAAGGTACTGAAAGACTGTTCTTTTTCTTTTCTTTCTTTTCTTTTCTTTTCTTTTCTTTCTTTTTCTTTTCTTTTCTTTTCTTTTCTTTTCTTTTCTTTTCTTTTCTTTCTTTTCTTTTCTGTTTTTTCTTTTCTCTTTTCTTTTTTTCCCTTTCCTTTTCTCTTTTCTTTCTTTTCTTTTCTATAGACTTTACTTTGTAGAGCAGTGTTAGGCTCACAGAAAAACAGAGAGGAATATACAGAGTTCCCACATTCCCTGCTACAAGGAAGCCTCTCTTGATATCAACATCCCTTCCCAGAGTGGTAGGTTTGTTACAATTGGCGAACCCACCTGGACAGTCAGCATCACCCAAAGTCCATAGGTGATTTTAGGGTTCACTCTCATGTTGTACATTCTGTGAGTTTGGACAAGTGTATCATGCCATATGTCCATCATTATAGTGTTAAACATTTTTTTCAATATTTATTCATTTTTGACAGAAAGAGACAGACAGAGCATGAGTGGGGCAGGGGCAGAGACACAGAATCTGAAGCAGGCTCCAGGCTCTGAGGTGTCAGCACAGAGCCTGACAAGGGGCTCGAACCCACGAACCACGAGATCATGACCTGAGCTGAAGTTGGACGCTTAACCGACTGAGCCACCCAGGCGCCCCGTCCCCATCATTATAGTATTATACAGAATAGTTTCACTGCCCCTAAAATCTCTATGCTCCCTCTGTTCCTCCCTCCTTCCCACCAAACCCCTGACAACTCCTGATCTTTTTACTTTTTCTACATTTTGCTTTTACCAGAATGTCATACAGTTGGAATCATACAGTGTGTAGTCCCCTCAGATGGACCAATAATTCACTTAGTAATATGCATTTAAGGCCATCCCTTTTTTAAGGCTTATCTCAGACCCCAGGAGAGCCATTCTCCATGACACCCCACCTGCCATGCTTTGGAGCCTTTGGTTCAGTCTGTGCAGGCCCCAGGGACTGTTCGATGGTGTGGGCAGAGAGGTGTGTGTGAGAGAGACAGATGATGGGGGATGGACTGGGAGGAAGGTGCACCTAAGGCCCAAAGATCGAAGAGGAAGAAAGGCAAAACTAAATGCTGAAGTAGATTCGGTCAACATTATTTGTGCCCCTAGGGTCTGCCAGACAAGGTGCTGGGCTAGGTGGTTTCATATATAACTTTTAAGTTGCCCCTTGGGATAACCCCTCTGCCCAGAGAGTGAGATGGCTAATAGAGCTAATTTTACAGAAGGAGAAACTGAAGCTCAGAGAGGTCAGGTGTCCTGTCCAAATCTTACAAAGGCCGTGCCAGGTCTAAGCCCAGGTTTATCTGACTCTGGGCCAGTGTTGAATTTCCTGTAATGACAGGAATGTTCTACATCTGTGCTGCCCAGGGTGGTCATGGTTTAGCCTGTTTGGGCTGCTTTCACAAAATACCAGCATCTATTTATAAACAACAGAACCTTATTTCTCACAGGGAGGTCCAGGATCAAGGTGTTGGCCTTATGTGATGAGGGCCCGCATCTTGGTTCACAGATGGCTATCTTCTCACTGTGTCCTCACTTGGCAGAATGGGCAAAGGAGCTCACTGAGGTCTCTTTAATAAAACCACTGACTCCATTCATGGGGTCTCCACCCTTATGACTAATCACCTCCCGAACACCCCATTCCGAATACCACCATATTGGGAATAGGTTTCCCAATATGAAATTTTTTTTTTTTTTGGGGGGGGGACACAAACATTCAGCCTATAGCAGTGACTCGTAAGCACTTGAAATGTGGCTAGTGTGACCGAGGAGCTGAATTTTAATTGTGTTTAATTTTAATTAACATTTAGATAACCACATATGATTACCGGCTTTCATAGTGGACAGCCCCTCAGCTGCCACCAGCCCACTGGTTTCCCAGCGTGGTGAATGGCAACACCATGACTGAGTTGTCTTCTTAACTCTTCTTTCCCCAGGAGCAACTCTGCCTCCGTACTGTGTCATTCTCTGAGCGCGTCCTGGAATAAGTCTTCCACCAAAAGTTGTGGGATAAATACCTGCTTGTGCCAAGGGCTTAACCTGCATGGAATCATGACTCTTTTCAACAACCATGTTCAGTGGCTTCATTATTATTCCCCTTTTACAGTAAAGAAAAGAAAGGCTCGGCAAGGCTGACGACTCCTGAGTCACACAGCTGGTAAATGTCTGGGCCCGACTCGGAGCACAGGCATGTGTGTTCCAAAAGCCCATACGTTTTCCTGTGCAGCATGTTCAGGGCCAGTTTGGGTGGATCTCCATTACAACTGCTAATCTGCTGACCCCAAAGATGCTGTTCTTACTCTGTCTCGTAGACATGGATTCAAATGCAAGTAGATGAACTTGGGAGGTGAAGACACTATAGGGGGCGAGGAAGTGAGATAAGTAGGGGGAGACAGCCAGTGAAGGGTGCATGATCATGCCGGTTCCCAGCCAGTGAGACTGTAGGAAGCTGCATAGCATACCACAGGCTTATCCAGAGGGAGCTGGGGGTATTTATCAATCTACTCAAACTGCTCCTTGGTTGAGAGCTGTCCTCGGTGTGTGGGTGTCACCTCCGTCCTGTCACACAATGGACAAAGTGGATGCAATGGCCAGAGGAAAGTCCTCAGGCAAAGAAGTGGCAAAAACAGAATACCGTGGAAGTCCCTTACACCTGCAGAGATCCTGGGGTCACTGTGTCTCTGGGGTCCCAGTTCATCAGAAGGTGAGGTGGTGCTTCTCCTGGTTCCAAAGGTCTCTACTAAACTTAGAGAACAGAGTTGCCTTTTAAGGGGTTTAGCCATTAACAAAGCAGATGGGTGCTTTGCCAGTGATCTTTGAAAATTGGAATCTATTTGCAATTCAGAAAGGGGGGGGGGTAGCGATCTTTGCATATGTATAAAGGATGTGTTTTCTAAGAATCTTAATGGTGTAAATAAGGTTTAGGTGCATCTTTAAACCTACTTTGTGAGCATTCCCAAGGTCTTTAGAATTGCTTGTCAGCATATAAACAACTCGTGGATTACAAATTAGTCTTCTATTTCACTAAAGCATGCCCCCTAATCACTGATCACAGGCAACCCTTAGCTCAGTTTGAGTAACTGCAAAGCCCTTGAAAAAAATGTGGTTTTTGTGTATATTCAATAAAGCAGATTTGGTTCTAAACCCAGCATGACCTCTGCATTTTGAGTTCAAGTTGGAACACAGCCCTTTCGACCAGAGCATCTTCACTGTTAAATTGTTCAGATTTAGTTTTCCCCACAGATTTTAACAGAGTAGAAGCTATGGTTAAGACTTGCTAGACATTTCATCTTGGGTTCTTACTGCTTGCTGCCCTCCATTTGGAAACTAGCGTTTGTTTAGCATCTATTCGGTGCCCGGCTCTCAATGAGTCTCTCTTAGCCCCTTCCATCCTGGATATTTGCACTGCTGTTTTGCAGTGAGCCCTCCTGCCACGGGGAAATGGACAGGAAGACTCCAGGGAATGTCCACGGGGTAAAATGTGCTACAGAACTGGGGGCTACTCCACTGGTTCTCAATTCTGGACAGTTTAAAAAGAAACTGATGCCCAGGCTACTCCCCAGACCAACGAAGTCAGCGTGTCTGGAAGTGGAACCTGGGGCAGGTCTTTCAAAGCCGAGAACCACAACATCTGAGAGCACAGGGCCTCTTTTTCAATGCTGAGTCCTAGCAGCCAATGTAGAGGAATCAACAAGGACACCAGAGCCAGGTGGAGCTAGGGTGGAGTCTTGGCTCTGTTGCCTGTTAGTTGTGATATCGGACAAGGTATCTTGTCACCGGGAATCCTCTTTTTGAATGGATGATGATAATGCTCCTAATAATAACTAATACTAAGACTTGACTTGCAGGGTTATCCTGAGGACTAACTGGGACACTCAGGCATTCGAGATGCCTGAACAGTGATGCCCCCATTAAGTGTCACAGCCCCAACCTCTTGCAGCCCCATCCGAGGTGGCCCGGCTCTCACCCTGCATGGAAGCCCCTGGCTGACCCCAAGTCCCAGTGCTGGCCACCACTTTGGAAGCCGCCCCGTGTGCTGGTGCCCGAGCCGTGTTCAGCCGGGCCCATCTTCTCCCGAGGAGGATGGCATCGACATCTCAAAACAGTTTAATTATTCTGCGGCTGCCTGGCTATTAGCTGCGACAAGAGAGCTCAGGGCTATTTTTCAGCATTAATTTTCCATTTGAAATGAATTCCTTTTGGTTACACTTTTTAAATGTTTCTTTTAATTAGACGCAATTACTTCAGAAGAATTGCTTTTATTCCTCAGCCTGAGATCCCAGTGATAAAGTCGCTATCTGGCCCCACCGAACGGCTGGGACGGCTCATTTAGTTGCCGCACTAAAGTATATTGAACTAGGAAATTATACAGCGAATCAACTATTAATTCCTTTTATGATCGCTCACTCTAACATCTTGAATGAGATCTTCAGGGGGAAATTTAGTCACAATAGAGATCATTGTTCTCCACCTCCAGCCGCCGGCCCAGTGCGAGGGGGGGCTGGCAGCTGGGGGGCTGCCCTGGTACTGGGGGACAGGATAGCACAAGGGCTCCTGGCTTTCCTGAGGTTTGGGGGCTGGGGCTGGTGTGGGACCAGGGCAGCTAAAGCCCCTTGGCCAGACTGGAGGGGGTGTCCCTTGGCCCCATGCAAGGGGAGGGGGCTGTGGCTATGCAAAGGGACAGTACAGACAAGGGCTCACATTGAAGGGTGCATATTTTGAGGATCGCTTTGGTTCATTGTTCAGTGTTCCTGGAGGGAGTCTGGGAGTCAGTAGGTGGCACTGTTCCCTCTGTGTTGGTGACTAGGAAGGCCCTGGAAGAGCTTGCGCGGCCAGAGTCAGAGAAGCCTTTCTTTAGAGGCTTTAGTCCAACCCACTCTTAACAGATGAGGAAACTGAGGCACAGAGGGGTACACAGTCACATGCAGACCAAGGCTGAACCAGGTCTCTTGATCCCTGGCCAGGTCTCCAAACATGGCCCCTGGGATTCTCTTGGTGTGGCAAGCCTCCCCCACGGTGCTGGTTGGCTGATGGCTTCTCCTGGAATGGGTGTTGGTGAAGGCTACAGGTTCACTCATCTAGGGCTAGTCGGCCACCTGTGCACCTGGAGATATTGCACTCGCAGCTGGCCAGATGAGGTAGGGGTGGGCAGGACCACAGGGTGCCCCTCTGCACTTGGAAACCACGGGGCTGCAGGGGCTGGGGTTGGGGTGGGCAGAGGAGGGCCCGGATGATGCCAGTGACCACAGGGCAGTCATCCCTGCCTCCACCAACACTATTGGACACCAGCTGGAAGCTAGGCACTGGGATGGTGGTTGGAGGGATGGGACAACAGAAATACTGCTCCTGACCTCTAGAACACACCCCAAATCACAACATGGTGAACGTGTGGTATTGCTCCTACAGGAGCTGGGCTTTGAAGGATGGCTAGGAGTTTGCAGGGGAAAGGGCATTCTGGGTAGGAGGTGCTGCAAGGTGTTGGGGGAGGGTCCTGGCCCTAATACCCTGGGCTTCTGAGCTGGCAGGGCTACCCTGCAGCACGTAGGGCTGCTGGCCTGACCCAGGCCATGGTCACCTCAAGAGCAGGGGCACAGAAGCCCAGACAATGAGCTGAGGAGATCATCCTGGTAGGTGCTTAGGGGGCTCTACAGACTGTGTGAGTGCTCCGTAAATGCTAGCTGTTTTTAAGCACTTCCTGCCTGCTGTGACCCAGGCCTGCTCAGAACTGGTCCATCGTCCTTCCCCTCCATCTTTTTTTTCCCCTGTGCAGCCCTCCCCTCCCCCATTGTTGTGTGGCCTTGGTTTTCGCATCTACCAAGTGGGAAGAATAATCATCCCCACCTCAAAGAAGGGAGGTGAGCAGTAAAAGGAACAAGGCACATAAAACGCTTTGGACATAGTAAGTGCTCAATAAGCGGTCATTAGTATTATCCTTCAGGGCACCAGGCAGTGGGAGGGGCTGAAGGAGGAAGGGGGAGAAGTGTGTCACATCTGCCCTCCGCCATCAAAAGCACAAGATGTGTCCTTCCTTGAAACCAGCACCAACTTCTCCATTAGGCTCAGGAGCACCATGCTAATACCTTAGGGGCCAAAAATGTTTTAATTTCTTTTTATCTTATTATTATTTTTTTTTACTGTGGTCATAACACTAACATGAGATCTACCCTCAACAAATTTTTGAGTGTGCAATACATTGTTGACAACAGGCACAATGTTGAACAGTAGAGTTCTAGAGATTATTCATCTTAACTGAAACTTTTTGTTGAAATATATTGGATATATAACATTGCATAAATTTAAGGTGTACTTACCTAAAACGTTGTGCCAGTTAAATAGTAACTCCTCCTTTCTCCCTCCCCACCCCGCCCCTGGCAAACACCATTCCATTCTTTGATTCAATGTATTTGACTACTTTAGATACCTTTTATTAAATGGAATCATGCAATATTTGTCTTCCTGTGACTGGTCTATCTCACTTAGCATAATGTCCCCAAGGGTCATCATGTTGACATACGGTAGGATTTTCATATTTTTAAATTTCTTTTAAAATCAGAAAAAAATTAACTTTTAGAGAAAACAAAAACATTTCACTTTTTTTCTCTTATCAGAAACAAGATTTGGGGGCACTTGGGTGGCTCAGTCGGTTGAGCACCCGACTCTTGGTTTTGGCTCAGGTCATGATCCCAGGGTCTCAACCCAGGGTCTTGAGGTCGAGCCCCGCGTCAGGCTCTGAGCTGACAGCACAGAGCCTGCTTGGGATTCTCTCTCTCCCTCTCTCTCTGCCCCTCCTCCACCTTGTCTTTCTCTCTCAAAATAAATAACCTTAAAAAAAAAAAGAAACACGATTTTTAGGACCCATGAAAATATCTGTTATTGGGGGAGGGGCCGAGAAAAGCAAAAGTGTCTCGGGTCCACAGAAGTCATAAGGCAGCCCTACTGGAAACTTCACCCGGGCCTGCCTTTCTGCATCTCCCCCCCCCCCCCCCCCAGTTCTTTCCTAATGCAGGCTGTGTTTGCCTCTCTCCTGGACAGTGGGGAGGGGCTCCCAGTGGGTGTCCCAACCTGTCCTCTCAAATCCTCATGCATATGCTTCACAGTCTGTCCAGATCACAAATCTGACTATAAGCTGACTATGTCTCCTCCCTGCTGGAAATCCTCCGTGGCTCCCCACTGCCCTCAGGACCGAGTCCGAACTCCCAGGGCAGGGCACACAAACCCCAGGTGGGCAGTCCCGTGCACACCTCCTGCCACTCCCCTCTGCAAACCCAACCTCCATGGCCTGAGCGAAGACATACCCCTTTTGCGAGCAGCCGTTCAACACTGGTCCTGGCCAGGATATTGTGTCCCATGGGGAGCCATGGGCCATCTCTCAGAGCCCTAGAACCAGGCCTGAGGCTGGCTGAAGCGAAGCCTCTTACTCCTTCCCATGCACAGTGAGGCGAGCCAGGCATGGTGTCGTGAGGGCAACTGTTTCCTGGGATGCAAAATTTCCTGTGCTAACATCAGGACAGTCCCGGGCAGGGACGGCTTGTCACTCTAGGCTGCCTGTGTGTGATCGGAACACAGACACATCAATCATTTCTCCTGCTAAAGACACCAGCTAGTTATCACCCTGCCTTTGAATAATCTTCGTCCTGTAGCACATTTCTGGGGGGAGCGAAGTTTTGACCAGTTCAGCCGCCTGGGACTGCTGGTGTGACTGGATGATTAAAACACCTTTAGCTGTGAGTCCCAGGCTTCCAGGTGAACTGAGTTCCACAAGGTCCACAGAAGGACAATGCGTAACATGTTAGGGTCATCAACAGATAATTTTAAGCAGCTCAAAAACTGAAGCTCAAGTTTTTTTTTTTTTTAATGTTATTATTTTTTTTAAAATGAATGCTAGCTTTAGAAAGCGAATATCTGGGTAGGAAAAAGGGATGAGATGTTAAAATCTTACACAATGGAGGTGTCGACACAAGTGTGGGCAGTTATTGTTTGGGAAAGGCAGGGTAAGGTGGGAAAGAGCCCTACTCACCTGGGTTTGCCATTTAACAGGTGGGCAGAAATCCTCAACCTCTCTGCCTTTTAGCTTCCTTATCCATAAAGTAGATTAAACGAATATTGGGTTGTTCTGATCATTGAACAAGATCAGTAATATGAGGTTCCTGGCACCTAGGAAGCTAATTATTATTATTATTATTGTTATTATTATTATTATTTTAAAGTTTATTTATTTATTTTGAGAGAGAGAGAAAGCGTGAGTGGAGGAGGCACAGGCAGAGGGAGAGAGGGAGCATCCCAAGCAGGCTTCATACTGTCAGTGTGGAGCCCGATGCGGGGTTCAAACTCACAAACCATGAGAACACGACCCAAGCCAAGGTTGGTCGCTTAACTGACTGAGCCACCCCAGTGCCCCTGCATATGCTCTATTTTTTAAATGAAAAAAAAAAAATACAAATGATCAGAGTCAGTAGGGTCCTGAATAGTTCAAATAGTCAACTGACACACTTTCTCTAAGCCAGGGGTTTGAAAATTCACGAGTTCGCCAGAGACTCTTGGGTGGCTTGTTTGTACACAGATGCCTGAGGTCCAGTTCCAGAGGATTCTGGTTCAGCAGGCCTGGGAACCTGCACTTCTAACACGTTCCCAGGTGATATGCATTCTGAGAGCCACTGCTGTGCTACAAACTTGGTAAACAAGGGACAGAGATTGCCTGTTCTGAAGCACCTCGGTCATCAGACACCCAGCAGTTACAGTAGGAACCTGTATGATGGAGGTATGAGCTTCCCGGACCTCTACCTCTAGAAAAGGGCAGCTGGACGCTGTTTTCTTCTTTGGCCTGGGAGAAAGAAGCAGAGTTTGATTAAAGAGAATTTGTAGGGGCGCCTGGGTGGCTCAGTCGGTTGAGCGTCCGACTTCAGCTCAGGTCACGATCTCACAGACCGTGAGTTCGAGCCCCGCGTCAGGCTCTGGGCTGATGGCTCAGAGCCTGGAGCCTGCTTCCAGTTCTGTGTCTCCCTCTCTCTCTGCCCCTCCCCCCGTTCATGCTCTGTCTCTCTCTGTCTCAAAAATAAACGTTAAAAAAAAAAAAAAAAAAAAGAGAATTTGTGAACAGCGAGGTTTAATGAGGAGGAGAAGTACACAGCCACTTGAATTTGGTAAACCTCGCTCTAATTCAGTGGTTCTCACAGAGGGGTTCCCAGACCAGCAGCATCAGCATCACCTTGTGGTGAGTTCATCTCATTTAAACAGAGAATTTATAAAAGGCACAATGGGTTGATCATACCATCAAAACCCTGTAGGGAAGGTAACCCCTGATGGCAGCCGCGCAGGTACGGGTCTCATCCCTGCCTGCACATTAGCATCACCTGGGGAATTAAAAAAAAAATACTGCTGCCCAGGCTCTACCCGCAGATTCTGCTTGAATGTGTCTGGGGTGAGACCTGAGTGTTGTACTTTTTTTAATGTTTATTTATTTTGGGGAGAGAGACAGAGGGCAAGCAGAGGAGGGGCAGAGAGAGAGGGAGACACAGAATTGGAAGCAGGCTCCAGGCTCTGAGCTGTCAGCACAGAGCCCGACGCGGGGCTCAACTCACATACCCTAAGATCATGACCTGAGTCAAAGTCAGACGCTTAACCAACTGAGCCACCCATGTGCCCCGAGCATTATACTTTCAAAAGCTACCCTGGTGATTCTCATGGACTGAGAACCACTGTTCTGTGTAATCATGGATCTGTTTAATGTCTGTCTGTCCCAAAGGGCTGGAAGCCACACAATGACAAGGACCGTAAATATTTATTGAATCAAAAATGATTGAATGGAAGGTATTGTAGGCAAGCATTGCATATGGCGCTGGGGTGGGGAGGTGACTGGAATCTGCTGGCCTCTCCTGTACCCCTGACTGATGGAGCTGGCCTTCCCAGTGTAGGAAATGGCACTTATGGGAGAGGGGGAGGCTGAAGCATGTTCATGGAAAATCAATCAGCCCAGGCTGATAAACGCAGGTCAAGGGAGCAATGAACAACGCTGGAGAGCAGCCTTGAATGCCAGGTTAGGGAGTTTGGGCCTCTTCCTCTGGTTACCTTTTCTGGGATCACTGCTTCTGTTTTCTCACTTCTCCCCTCTTGGAGCTTAGCTTCAGGGTAGAGGAGGATTCGGGGGCAGGGTCTCCTATTGGTGCCTGCCCCATGTCCACTGAAGCCGGGGCAGAAAAGAAACCCAAGCTCCAGCGGGACTCCTGAGAACATATGGGCCTTGGAAATCATAATAAGAGTAAACCATCTTCTTCATTAATTGATTAATGTAATTAAAGAAAGATCAGTACATCGATGCCGACCACATTAGAGTTAATTTGTACAGGCAATTAGCTGTACTCCCTCCTTCATGCTAACTGTTTCAGACGGGCTTGTGGCCTGGGGGGCGTTAGTGGTTGCTCAGTTCAAACCCAGCCCTGGTGACCATTATTCTGGGCATCTTGCTGCTCAAAAGGAGTGCCTGATCCCCCAGATGTGGGTTAAATACAAGCTCTGTGACCTTGAGAGACGTCTTCTGACTTCTCTGACACTCAGTTTTCTTGTCTGTCCAATGGGGATAATTACACCTATCTCATGAGGGGGCTGTGAGCATTCAATGTGGAGATACATGTCCCAGGTCCTGGGAGATTAGGACATCCCCTTCCTTCCAGTTTCCTTCCAAGGGTATCTCCTTTTTTAGGCTTGGGGACCAGCCCTGGGCGCTGCCTGCTTTGGATCGTTGGCCTGAGATGCTCCTGTAAGGCCTTTGGGGACTGGGTCTGGTTCTTACACCCCTACCTACCCCAGAGCCCCCCCCCCCCCCGCCCCCGCCCTGAATGTATCTCCAGCCTCACTTGCACTCTGGGGGTTTCTGCTTCTCCACCCCATCTCTTCACTCCCAGGGAAGCTCTAAATGCCTCTTTCCAGCCCAGACCTCTCCTCGCTCATCCAGATCCAAGAATCCAGGTGCCTGTGGAATGTCTCCACCCGATGCCACAGCCTCCAAACTGACTCCCCCATTTGTCCTGTCCCATGACCCAAATAGGTCCCCTTTCTGGGGCTCCTAATTTCTGGCATCCTCTCTGCCTTGACTGTGAATCCAGCAGGTCCCACAGAGGCCGCTGGGTGCCTCTCTCTCAGCTCACCCTCCCACTGGCCCTGCAGAAAGTCCCCCACTTAAGGTGACTTCTGCCTTGTTTCCTCCACCTGCCTACCCACTTCTGTCCACCCACCCGCATCCTCTCCCACCTCGGGTTCCTGTCTCAGGCCATTTTCTCCTGCCTGTTTCCATCCTCCACACCTTAGCTTACTGTTCTTTCCACATGGAGTGCCTTGTCCCTGTTCTCGAGCCGTGACCTCTCCCTTCAATCACAGACTTATGTGCACAACCAACTTCTTTACATTTCCATGGGACGTCGACCGTAACATGTCTTAACCCGAGTTCTTGACCTCTCTCCCTCCTGCCTGCCTACAGTGGCCCCTCCTACCTTTGCCAGTCATCTTCTTTCTTAGGTATTCCTGTGTCAGGACATGGCAACTACACCCACCAGTGGCTGAAGCCAGAGACTTGGGGGTTACACCTGACATTTCTCTTCCCCTCACCAGCACATCCAATCCATCAATAAGTCCTCCTAATTTTTTACGGCTTTATTGAGGTATAACTGGCATACAATAGATTGCATGTATATAAAGTGTACAATTTGAAAAGTTTTCACATATTTATACACCTGGAAAACCATCGCCACATTCAAGACCATGAACACTCCTATCGCTCCCAAAAGTTTCCTCAGTCTCTTTTGAAATACTCCCTCCTCCCCCTCCCAGTCTCCTCCTATCCCCAGTCAACCACTGACCTGCTTTTTGTCACTATAGTTTGCTTTTCCTAGAATTTCATATAAATGGAAATATACATTATGCGCTCTTTCTTTTTCTCTCAGCACAATTATTCTGAGATACATCCATGTTGTTGTGTGTGTCTAGAGTTCATTCCTTCTTATTTTTGAATAGTATTCTGTTGTATAAATATGCTACAAATCTGTTTCTCCATTCACCTGTTGATGGGCATTTGGATTATTTCCAGTTTTTGGCTATCACAACTAATGTTGCTATGCACATTCCTGCACAAGTGTTTGCATGAGCATATGTTTTTGTTTCTTTTAGGTAAATACGTAGGAGTGAAATGTCTGGATTGCTTATTGGTATATGTTTAACTTTTTAAGAGAACAGCTAACCTTTTTCCAAAATGGTAGTACCATTTTATAGTCTTCCCAGCATTGTATGAGAGTCCGGTTCCACTCTTGTAATCCATTATCCATTCAACAGGCCAGAGGGAATTTTTATCAGGTCACTGCCATGCTCAACACCCTTTGATAGCTTCCCACAGTCTTTAAATGAAACAAATGAATGGGAACAACCTAAATGTCCAAGACCAAGCTTGTATGCAAACGATTATAGCAGCACTATTCATAATAGACAAAACATAGGAGCAACACAAATGTCCATCAACTGATGAGTAGATAAACACAATGTACTCTATCCATAGAATGGAATATTAGTCAGCAACAAAAAAGAATGAAGTACTGATACATGCTACAACCTGGATGGACCTTGGAAACATGATGCTAATTGAGAGAAGCCAGACACAGGAGACCACATATGCTATGACTCCATTTATACGAAATTTCTGGAAGGGCAAATCCGTAGAGACAGAAAGGATATCAGTGGTTTTCAAGGGCTGGGGAAAGAGGAGAATAGGAAGTGACTGCTAATGTGTGTGTGAGGTTTCATTTTGGGGTGATGGGAACGTTCTGGAATTAGAGAGTAGCAGTGATTGTACAGCCCCAAATTTACTAAAACCCACAAAATTGTTAAACAATTAAAATGGGTGAATTGTATTGTGTGTGAATTTTCAGTAAAAATCATAGCACTACATGTAAAACCTAGAACCAAGAGGTCTGCATGTTCTTTTTTAATTCTTTTTCTCAACTTCCTTTCTGATCTGATCTCCTGACAGATCCTGACAAATCCCCTTGATTTCCAGTCTTTTTTGACTTCTTGGAGTGTGTTCTGCTTTTTTTCACCAGAGGGCCTTTGCATATGCTTTTCCCTCTGGTTTTAAAGCTCTCCTCACCACTTCTGTACTCTGGTGTCTAGGAGTTACTCATTTTTCTGTTTAAATTTTTCTTTTCCAGGGAGTTTGATTCTCTTATCTGCATCTAGTCTTTCTTTATAGCCTATCTTCCTGTCTTGTTATCTATCATCACATTCTGCATTGGTCAGCTGTTGTTGTGTAACAACAAAAAAAAAAGGCACAGAATTTCAGTGGTATTCCATAATAAATATTTGTCTCAATCATGAGAGCTGGGGCTCTCCTTTCATCCATCTCCTGGGATCAGCAGGCTAGCTAGGGTATGTCCTCACGGCTATGGCTGAAGTATAAGAGGACAAGCCTCATTGGGCAAGCACATTCCAAATTCCTGCTTATGTCATGACTACTCACATTCCACTGGTCAAAATATTGCCCCAAATGCATGGATGCCCCAATGTTGTATGGTAAAGTCTTGACATAAAGAAGAGTGGAGACTTGTGGCCAATCATTCAACCTACTCCATATCCTTCACCTGATCACATTGAATACTTGATGATTTATTTCATTATTTGATTATTTGTTAATTGCTTGTTTCCCCCCAGACTGCATGCTTTGTGTGGTCAGGGTACACCTGGCCCATTTACAATTGTATTCCTCAGTGCTTAGCACCATACCTGGCCCATATTATATGATCAATATTAAAGTAATTGGTTGAGTGAATGAATGAATGAATGAATGAAGTAACTTCATTTCTTGTAGTTTCTTTTCCTTATCTATAAAATGGGAATTATAATCTTCAGATCATTGAGTTGTTTGGGAGGGTTCCATTTAAGTGAGGCTTTCCTCTCTGGAAGGCCCCTAGTTCAAGGTCCAGCTCAAACTGAAGGTCCCATCCTGACCCAGGGAACTTTACTGTCTAAGGGCCCAGCGCATCCTTCCTCCCCATTCACCAGGGAGCACACCTTGTGCTCCTTCTGCAGCTCAGTGAATTGCATCCAGGCTCCTGGAATTCTGAGCACTCCCAGGTCCTCCTGGAGCTGGGATGCCGTGATCCTGATATGGAGCATGTGCTTATGTGGCCAACTACCACATCCCAGGGGGTCCCGCCCTGCTCCCTCTGCAGATATACCTGGTGGGGGTGTGAAAAATGTTCTTCTCAGTATCACTGAACAGAGGGCATCTTTAAAGGACGGGACACATCACACCTACAAGAATGTCTTCCGATATTTCCCCAGTATAACCTAGTGAGCTGCACAAGAAGACTTCTCTGCAGTAGAAGCAAGAGCTGAGGTAGGAGCCGTGCTGGGCTGGGGGCTTACTTGCCCAAGCCCTTCCTCCTTCTCTTGCTCACCTGGGAGCAGCCACTCTTTCCTGCTGGGTAAGGTCAAAGACCTCTCTGACCAAGCCAGCTTATTCATAACCCCGCCATCTGGGCTTTAACATCTCATCTTCTCTGGCTTTTACATCACTGATGGTCTTTTTTCTTACCTGTAGCTTGAAAATCATCATCAAAACTAACTTTCCTTGGCAGTTTGTGGTGCTTTCAATCCTCATTCAATCATCCCAACAACCTCAGGAGGTAGATACCATTATTATCTTCACTATACAGATGAAGAGACTGAGGTTCAGAGAGGTTATGTCGCTTGTTTGAGGTTGTGTGGTTCTATGTTCCTTCCCATGGAAATGTGTGTGTTTGGAGATTAGAGCTCTCTCACCACACCAACGGCTGGTTCCACTGAATCCTTGCCCTTCTGGGCTTGCCATCACTCCACAGGGCACGAGACAAGATGGTCCTGTGGCATGGTTTTCCAGAATTCCAGGGCTTTGCTAGCTACAGGGGAAGAAGAGGCAGCCCACCTCCAGGGACTGTTTCTAGGCAATGAACTTGAACTTACTTTATTCAAATGTCACAGAGGCCAAGACCCCAATAGGCTGACACACCGAGTCTGGGCTCTGGATCTCTCAGAAGCACTCAGCACCTCTGTTGCTATAAAACTCATGTTTTTAGAGGATTTTTGAAAAAAAAAATCCTAATGTGAAAGAAAAAAAGCTACGTGATAAAAAAAACCATCTGAGAGGCAGCCGCTACCATCTGCTGTGTGTGCAGCTGCTTTTCAATTGCAGACCCCCCCCCCCCCCCCCCCCGCCACTTCTCCTGATTAGCCTGGGGAGGGCTCCAGGCCCAAGACTGGTGTGTTGGACTGGACCCAACACTTCTGAGCAGGAAGCCTGAGGCACCAATACAAAGTGCTCCGAGAACCCCCCTCCTGAGCCCAGCCTACCTCTCAGTTCCATAACCGCATGCTCTTGACTTAACAGAGTCAAGCTGTAATTCTTCCATCTGTAAAATGGCATAATATTTGTGCCATTGGCATAGAGAACTCACACACAGGGACCAGGGCTTGCTTTTGATTATAAAGCAAAACCTCCACCTGCCTTCAGGTCTCTGAACCACAAGGGTCCATCATTCATTCCCCTAATGTAAGCTACGGAGAGAGGGGAGATACATTTTCACCATTGCCATTTGGAAGCTTCCTGCTAGAGGAAGAGGAGGCTGTGGTGAGTGAAAATGGTTTTTCCTGGCTGGATCTCCTCCATCTGGAGGGGGTCTTGATGGAGCATTCAGTTGCAGACGTGTACCTAGTGGGCGAGTTCAAGCAGAATAAAGAGTACTTTTTGAACTGGGGGCTTTCAGGAGATCCAGAATGCAGGCCCAGACCATCAGCACATAATCTCTGTGGCATATGGTTCCAATGAAGTCAAGCCCCCTTTAGCTGGCCTCTGTATTCCTTCCTCAGGTTCTTGGTGGCAGGTGTCATGACAGCTTGTGCCACATAGATGTGAGAGTTGACCATGGCAGTGAGGCAGTGAGGATGTCTCCAGAGTGCAGGAGCGGGATGGGATCTGACCACAGAACAGAAGTCTCCTTCTTCTTCTTCCTCCCCCTCCTCCTCCTTCTCTCCCTCTTCTCCTTCTTTTCCTCCTCCTCCCCCTTCTTCTCCTCATCTTCCTCATCCTCCTTGTCCTCCTTGTCCTCCTCCTCCCTTACTCCTCTTCCTCCTTCTTCTCCTTCTTCTTCCTCCTCTTCCTCCTCCCTTCCTCCTCCTCCTCCTCTTCCTTCTTCTTCTTCTTCTTCTTCTTCTTCTTCTTCTTCTTCTTTTTAATTTTATTTTTTTGGTTTACATCCAAATTAGTTAGCATATAGTGCAACAATGATTTCAGGAGTAGATTCCTTAAGGCCCCTTACCCATTTAGCCTATCCACCCCCACATCCCCTCCAGTAACCCTCTGTTTGTTTTCCATATTTGAGTCTCTTATGTTTTGTCCCCTTCCCTGTTTTTATATTATTTTTGCTTCTCTTCCCTTATGTTCATCTGTTCTGTGTTGTAAAGTCCTCATACGAGTGAAGTCATATGATTTTTGTCTTTCTCTGACTAATTTTGCTTAGCATAATACCCTCTAGTTCCATCCACGTAGTTGCAAGTGGCAAGATTTCATTCTTTTTGATTGCCAAGTAATACTCCATTGTGTGTGTGTATATGTGTGTATACATATATATATATGTGTGTGTGTATATATATATATATATATATATATATATATATATATATATATACCACCTCTTCTTTATCCATTCATCCATCGATGGACATTTGGGCTCTTTCCATACTTTGGCTATTGTTGATAGTGCTGCTATAAACATGGGGGTGCATGTGCCCCTTCGAAACAGCACACTGGTATCCCTTGGATAAATGCCTAGTAGTGCAATTGCTGGGTCATGGGGTAGTTCTATTTTTAATTTTTTGAGGAACCTCCATACTGTTTTCCAGAGTGGCGGCACCAGTTTGCATTCCCACCAACAATGCAAAAGAGATCCTCTTTCTCTGCATCCTCGCCAACATCTGTTGTTGCCTGAGTTGTTCATGTTAGCATTCTGACAGGTGTCAGGTGGTATCTCATTGTGGTTTTGATTTGTATTTCCCTGATGATGAGTGATGTTGAGCATTTTTTCATGTGTCGGTTGGCCATCTGGATGTCTTCTTTGGAGAAGTGTCTATTCATGTCTTTTGTGCATTTCTTCACTGGATTATTTATTTTTTGGGTGTTGAGTTTGATAAGTTCTTTCTAGATTTTGGATACTAACCCTTTATCTGATATGTCGTTTGCAAATATCTTCTCCCATTCTGTCAGTGCCTTTTAGTTTTGCTGGTTCTTTCCTTCGCTGTGCAGAAGCTTTTTATTTTGATGAGGTCCCAATAGTTCATTTTTGCTTTTGTTTCCCCTGCCTCCGGAGATATGTCTAGTAACAAGTTGCTGTGGCCAAGGTCAAAGAGGTTTTTACCTGCTTTCTCCTCTAGGATTTTTATGGCTTCCTGTCTTACATTGAGGACTTTCATCCATTTTGAGTTTATTTTTGTGTATGGTGTAAAAAAGTGGTCCAGGTTCATTCTTCTGCATGTCACTGTCCAATTTTCCCAGCACCACTTGCTGAAGAGACTGTCTTTATTCCATTGGATGTGCTTTCTTGCTTTGTCAAAGATTAGTTGGCCATACGTTTGTGGGTCCATTTCTGGGTTCTCTATTCTGTTCCATTGATCTGAGTGTCTGTTCTTGTGCCAGTACCATACTGTCTTGATGATTACAGCTTTGTAGTATAGCTTGAAGTCCGGGATTGTGATGCCTCCTGCTTTGGTTTTCTTTTTCAAGATTGCTTTGGCTATTTGGGGTCTTTTCTGGTTCCATACAAATTTTAGGATTACTTGTTCTAGCTCTGTGAAGAATGCTGGTGTTATTTTGATAGGGATTGCATTGAATATGTAGACTGCTTTGGGTAGTATCGACATTTTAACAATATTTTTTCTTCCTATCCAAGAGCACAGAATCTTTTTCCATTTTTTGTGTCTTCTTCAATTTCTTTCATAAGATTTCTATAGTTTTCAGTGTATAGATTTTCTACCTCTTTGGTTAGATTTATTCCTAGGTATTTTATGGTTTTTCGTGCAATTGTAAATGGGATCGATTCCTTGATTTCTCTTTCTGTTGCTTCATTGTTGGTGTATAGGAATGCAACTGATTTCTGTGCATTGATTTTATATCCTGCAACTTTGCTGAATTCATGAATCAGTTCTAGCAGTTTTTTGGTGGAATCTTTTGGGTTTTCCATTTAGAGTATCATGTCATCTGCAAAGAGTGAAAGTTTGCATCCTCCTGGCCTATTTGGATGCCTTTTATTTCTTTGTGTTGTCCGATTGCAGAGGCTAAGACTTCCAATACTATGTTGAATAACGGTGGTGAGAGTGGACATCCCTGTCTTGTTCCTGACCTTAGGGGAAAGCTCTCAGCTCTTCCCCATTGAGGATGATATTAGTGTTGGGTCTTTTGTATATGGCTTTTATGATCTTGAGGTATGATCCTTCTATCCCTACTTTCTTGAGGTTTTTTTTTTTAATCAAGAATGGATGCTATATTTTGTCAAATGCTTTCTCCACATCTATTGAGAGGATCATATGGTTCTTGTCCTTTCTTTTATTGACGTGATGAATCACATTGATTGTTTTGTGGCTATTGAACCAGCCCTGCATCCCAGGTATAAATCCCACTTGGTTGTGGTGAATAACTTTTTTAATGTATTGTTGGATCCGGTTGGCTAATGTCTTGTTGAGGATTTTTGCATCCATGTTCATCAGGGAAATTGGTCTGTAGTTCTTTTCAGTGGGGTCTCTGTCTGGTTTTGGAATCAAGGTAATGTTGGCTTCATAGAAAGTATTTGGAAGTTTTCTTTCCATTTGGAAGTTTTCTTTCCATTTCTATTTTTTGGAACAGCTTCAAGAGAACAGGTATTAATTTTTACTTAAATGTTTGGCAGAACTCCCCTGGAAAGCCATCTGGCCCTGGACTCTTGTTTTTTGGGAGATTTTTGATTACTAATTCAATTTCTTTACTGGTTATGGGTCTGTTCAAATTTTCTATTTCTTCCTGTTTCAGTTTTGGTAGTGTATATGTTTCTACGAATTTGTCCATTTCTTCCGGATTGCCCATTTTATTGGCATATAATTGCTCATAATATTCTCTTATTATTGTTTTTATTTCTGCTGTGTTGGTTGTGATCTCTCCTCTTTCATTCTTGATTTTATTTATTTGGGTCCTTTCCTTTTTCTTTTTGATCAAATTGGCTAGTGGTTTATCAATTTTGTTAATTCTTTCAAAGAACCAGCTTCTGGTTTCATTGATATGTTCTACTGTTGTTTTGGTTTTGATACATTAATTTCTGCTCTAATCTTTATTATTTCCTGTCTTCTTCTGGTTTTGGGTTTTATTTGCTATTCTTTTTCCAGCTCTTTAAGGCGTAAGGTTAGGTTGTGTATCTGAGATCTTTCTTCCTTCCTTAGGAAGGATTGCTATATACTTTCCTCTTATGACCGCCTTTGCTGCGTCCCAGAGGTTTTGGGTTGTGGTGTTATCATTTTCATTGACTTCCATATACTTTCTAATTTCCTCTTTAACTGCTTGGTTAGCCCATTCATTCTTTAGTAGGATTTCTTCAGTCCCCAAGTAGTTGCTACCTTTCCAAATTTTTTCTTGTGGTTGATTTCGAGTTTCATAGCGTTGTGGTCTGAAAATATGCACGGTATGATCTCGATCTTTTTGTACTTACTTGGGGCTGATTTGTGTCCCAGTATATGGTCTATTCTGGAGAATGTTCCATGTGCACTGGAGAAGAATGTATATTCCAGTGCTTTAGGATGAAATGTTCTGAATATATCTGTTAAGTCCATCTGGTCCAGTGTGTCATTCAAAGCCATTGTTTCCTTGATGATTTTTTGATTAGATGATCTGTCCATTGTTGTGAGTGGGGTGTTGAAGTCTCCTACTATTATGGTATTACTGTCAATGAGTTTCTTGATGTTTGTGATTCATTGTTTTATATATTTGGGTGCTTCCACATTTGGCGCATAAATGTTTACAATTGTTAGGTCTTCTTGGTGGATAGACCCCTTGATTATGATATAATTCCCTTCTGCATCTCTCAATACAGTCTTTATTTTAAAGTCTAGATTGTCTGATATAAGTATGGCTACTCTGGCTTGCTTTTGTTGACCATTAGCATGATAGAGAGTTCTCCATCTCCTTATTTTCAATCTGAAGGGGTCTTTAGGTCTAAAGTGGGTCTCTTGTAAACAGCATATAGATGGATCTTGTTTTCTTATCCATTCTGTTACCCTATGTCTTTTGACTGGAGCATTGAGTCCATTGACATTTAGAGTGAGTACTTAAAGATATGAATTTATTGCCATTGTTGTCTGTAGAGTTAGAGTTTCTGGTGGTGTTCTCTGGTCCTTTCTAGTCTTTGTTGCTTTTGGTCTTTATTCATTTTTTTTTTCATCTTTTCTCCCCTCAGAGAGTCGCCCTTAAAATTTCTTGCAGGGCTGGTTTAGTGGTCACAAACTCCTTTAATTTTTGTTTGTCTGGGAAATTTTATCTCTCCTTCTATTTTGAATGACAGCCTTGCTGGATAAAGAATTCTTGGCTACATATTTTTCTGATTCAGCACATTGAATATATCCTGCCACTCCTTTCTGGCCTGCCAAGTTTCTGTGGATAGGTCTGCTGCAGACCTGATCTGTCATCCCTTGTAGGTTAAGGACTTTTTTCCCTTGTTGCTTTAATGATTCTCTCCTTGCCTGAGTATTTTGTGAATTTGACTATGATATGCCTTGTTGATGGTCAGTTTTTCTTGAATCTAATGGGAGTCCTCTGTGCTTCCTGAATTTTGATGTCTGTGTCTTTCTCCAGGTCAGGAAAGTTTTCCACTATGATTTTCTCACATAACCCTTCTACCCCTATTTCTCTCTCTTGCTCTTCCGGGACCCCTATGATTCTGATGTTGTTCCTTTTTAATGAGTCACTGATTTCTCTAAATCATGCTCTTTTGCCTTAATCTCCCTCTTTTTTTCTGCTTCATTATTCTTCATAAGTTTGTCCTCTATATAGCTGATTCTCTGTTCTGCCTCATCCATCCTTGCCACCGTGGCATCTATTTGAGATTGTAGCTCAGTTATAGCATTTTTTATTTCATCCTGACTAGCTTTTATTTCTTTTATCTCTGCAGAAAGGGATTCTAATCTATTTTCAACTCCAGCTAGTATTCTTATTATTGTGATTCTAAATTCTGGTTCAGACATCTTGCTTGTATCTGTGTTGGTTAAGTTCCTGGCTGTCATTTTTTCGTGCTCTTTCTTTTGGGGTGAATTCCTTCACTTCATCATTTTGAAGGGAGAAAAGGAATTAATGAGGTCAAAAAAATTAAAATTAAAAAATATTAAAATTAAAAAAATTAAAAACAAACACACACACACACAAACACAAAATCGAATAAATGATGCTAGATCCTAGGTGTGTTTTGGTCTGGGTGTTGAAAGAGTCTTGATAAATTAGAGGAAAAAGGGGAAAGAAAAAAAAGAGGAAATCATTTGAAAATTTGAAAAAATGAATGCACTGAAGTGGACTAAAATGAAATGATGGAAGTAAAATAGAATTTGAAGAAATTTACACCAAAGTAAAAAATATAGTAGAAAAAAATTAAAAAAATATTTTTATTAGAAATTGAAAATAAAAATGAATTTTTTCTCTTCCTGTATTCAAGAAAAAGAAAAGAAATGAAAAAGAGAAACAAAGAAAAAAGAAAAAAAAAGAAGAAAATTGAATAGATGGACCAGTGAACAGACTGAAATATGACTGAAATTGCTTTGTTTTCCCCTAGAAGTCAAACTATGAAGCGCTTTGTAGTCCATAAACTAAGCATGCGGAGACTTGTGTTCCTGAAGAGCGAGGTTGGCCCAGTTGGGAGGGGCTTAGTGCAATGGCTCCGTTCTCCACTAGATGGCGCTGCTTAGCTTACGGGGGTAGATTGTTGTGGCGCTTGTAGGTGCGTATGCGCATGCGCGGTAGCGGTGAAAATGGCGTCACTCAGCTTCCCCAGCTCTCGTATCAGAACTCTGTTCTCTTTGATCAGCAATCCCGCACCTGTCCTTGTCTTGGGCTTTCATCCACTCCCCGCTTTTACACAGTCTGTGACCAAGCCCCAGGCAGCACCTCCTTTCCGAGTTTTGTCTCAGATGCGGTTGTGTTTCCAGACCCCTTACTTCTGAGGGACTGCGGCTTGGACCCGTTCTGCCCCTCTGTGGAGGGTCTCACGGAGCAGCGGCCGGTGCCGGCCGCACCCAGGAACGTTGGCGGGACCGTGCTGTTGCCGAAGCCCAGAGACCGCGGCCGGGTGCCAGCCCGCCCCAGAAAGAGTTCACGCGATCATGTAGCAGCAGCGCTTCAGGGATTATGGAAAAACACAACACGCGTCTGGCACCAGGCTTCACCCCCAGCGACCTTGTTCCAGCACCAGCGAATGTGGTTGTTCTCCCGGGTCCACTGGGGCCTTGCCTTTGGGGGACCCACTCAGCCTCTACCAGGTGTCCTGCCAGCAGGGGAACTGCCTCTTCCCGTGTGGCCTGACGACCCCCGGACTCCACTCTGCTCCTGGGGATTCGCCCTTCCCACCAGAGCACCACCAGGTATCGAGCTGCAGAGCTGCAGACTCTGTGCTCCCCCTGTTTATAGTCTTCATGGAATTTAAACCCTCTCCTTCCTCCTTTCTCCCTTTTTAGTTCAGCCCTGCGGCTGTTTCCACTTTGCCACTCTCTCTCCCGCTGCTTTGGGGGGGGGGGTGCTTTTCCTGTCTTCCTCCTCCCCCCATCGTCTCTCCACATGCAAAAGTGGCTCCCTGCCCTCTGCATCTTTTCTCTCCCCAAGTTCACCTCTCCGCGCCACGTACCTGCCGAGTTCTGTGGTTCAGGTTGTGCAGATTGTTGCGTTAATCCTCAGATCAGTTTTCTAGGTGTGCAGGATGGTTTAGTGTTTGTCTGGCTGTATTTACTTCATGGCCGTGAGACACACAAAAAACTTCCATGCTGTTCTTCCATCTTGGCTCCTCCTCCTGTATGATTCCATTTATACGAAATGTCCATAATGGGAAAATCCATAGAGACGGAAAGTAGATCGGTGGTTTGCAGGCTGTGTGTGTGAGATGGCTGGGGACTGATGGCTAAGGGGTGAGGGGTTTCTTTGGGGTGTGATTAAAATGCTCTAACCTTGATTGTGGTCATGGTGGCACAACTCTGTGAATATTCTAAAAACCATTAAATGGGTGAATAGTATGGTATAAAGCTGTTAAAAACAAAGCAAAATAAAACAGTAAAGGGAAACGCCATTTAATGGCTTAAAACTAGAGGAATGGCCTGATCGTCTTATGTTTTGAAGCACTCTGACAGCTGTGTGGACCGGGGGCAGGGATGGAATCAGGAAGCGGTTTGGGAAAATGTTACCAGGTACAGCACAAGGTCTTGGACTAGGCTGTGGTGGTGAAGAAGGGGAGACGTGTCTGAGTCTCATTTGCAGGGCTGGGATGAACGGTCTAGGGAGTCTGCACTGAGGTGCAGGGTTTCTGAAGGGCTGGGCCAGGTGGGGCCTTCCCCAGAGATATTAAAAAGGTGGTTCACTGAGAGAGTTGGGAAAGAAGGCCAAACGTTAGTTCTAAGGAGCATGGCGGGACCACAACCAGGATAGTCAGGATGTCACCAGCTCTTGTGTGCTGTCTATCATGGATGCCAGGGTGGGATCTTGTGTCCCTTGGTGGGTGTCCCAGCCCACCTGTTGCATAGAGCAGTCCCTGTGTGGTATCGGGGATTTGACTCCCGGTGCAGAAGATTTTCAGACTCAGACGCAATTGTTCGTTGTTCCCACTCGTCTTCACCACTATCTCTGCGGCTCCTGTTATTTCTACCCTCAACGGGAAAAGAATCTAGAGGAACCTTTTTTTTCCCATGAGATGGCGGGCAGGACCTGCCTCTGGTTATTTCCACTCAAGAGTGAGGTCTCTCTCCCTCCTTCCCTCTGATCTGTTCTGTGTGTCTGCCTGCTGAGTTGTCACCAAGGGAAAGGGTTTGATGATGCCCCCAATGTTTTAGTGGGAAGATGAACCTCCAGGCTGGATCCAACTTGAAGCGGTTTCCCCACTGTGCGGAAGGCATGGACCTTTGGTGCATTGCGAGTCACTCACTGCATATGCGCTTCTGACCTTGGCCTCTGTCATGACCATTCACCTTAACCACACACGCTCTTCTTCCACTGCTACCACAACTCTCGAGGTGTTTAAGGGAAACAGATTCTGCATTTAAAAAGCGAGAGATACACTGGCTAAACAGACTTAACAGGTTTTTTCTTTGCAGGACTCCTCGGAACTTTAAATGTGTTAATGTGCATTGAGGTCTCCACTTCTGGGTCCACAGGATCTTTCGTCCTGGACTGGGCTATGCAGCTCTCTTATTTTGGTCACTCTTTGAGGAGGTGGACGTTCACATTGACTGGACTGATGCTGGCAGATGCTGGCACCCAGTAGGGACAAAATCAGAAGCCTTTTTTTTTTTTTTAAATGGGCCATGTGACTTTTGTCCAGGTGCAATCCCAGTTATACTGGGTTGGAGGCCTGTCCAGGATGCCATGAGAAGGCAGAGAAGGGGGATTAATTCTCCTTGGGGAGGTCAGAGAAGGCTACACTCTGGGAGTCATGTTTGTTCTGGGTCTTGGAAGATGAGTAAGCCTGTGTAGGGCAAATGAAAGTGAGGGAGGCATTCCAGGCACAGAAAACAGTAAGTGCAAAGGTCCTGAGGTATGAAAAAGCATGGTGCATTTGGGAGAAGTGAGAATTCAGTATGTTTACAGAGGAGTGTTCTAAGGGTGGTGTGTCAGGGTACCAAGGAGAATAGGCTAAAATCAAACCCAAAAGAGGTCTGAGTGTTAGGCCAAGAGGTCTGATTCTTGGATAAGAGAAACTAACAGAGGCTTTAGAAATTATTACTAACCAGTTAGAATTGATTATACACCCACATGGTAAACAGTGAACAATGAACCTCCCTCCCTCTTTGCTCCCAGCCCCCAGAACCTTTTTCCCTCTACAGAACCAAACATTGCAAAGACTGTCATCTTTCCAGAGGGATGCTCTGCATCTCTAACTGTAGATGTGTACGTGTCTATATCCTTAAAAAACCCTCACAAATAGCAACATTCTAATCACACTGTTCAGCACTTTGCTTTTTCTCACTTAACAATATATCTTGGAGATGGTTTCATATCCATACATAAAGAGCTGCCTCATTCTTTTTTAACAGCCGTAAAGATTTCCATTGTATGGATGTATGGCAATTTATTTAAGCAGTCCCCAGTTGATGGACATTCAGGCTGTCTCCAATCTTCAGTTATTATAAACCGTGCTGCAGTGAATAGCCTTGTACATCCAACTTTGCATACATATATGCAAGTATGGCTGTGGAATACATTCTAGAAATGTAGAATTTATGGGTCAATGGGTATGTGCGTCACACATTTTGACAGAGAATGCTGAATTGCCATCTACTTCTCTCAAAGGCTGGTGGTTTCTCCACACTCTGGCCAGTTCAGTGTGTGATCAAACACCTTGATCTTTGTTAATTCAATAAATAAAAAATGGCATCTCCCTGTGGTTTTCATTTGTATTTCCTTTTTTTTAAAGCCCAAGGTTAAGCATCTTTTTGTATGTTTAGAGGCTACATAAGCTTCCTAATCTGAGAACTGCTTGTTCACATCCTTTGCCCATTTTTTATCAAACTGTTGGCCTTTTTTTCTTGTTGGATTGTTAGCACACTGGTAGAGTGGTGTAACTCTTGCCTGTTGGTAAACTTCCTCCAGCCCATGACCCATTCCCATGGTGATGCCTGTGCGTACAAATATCCCTCCTCTGAGCTGAAGCAACAGTGGCAGTGGCCAGGAACGATGGAGGCTGGGAGAGAGTGGGGATTCTGGTTAGTTCCCCCATGGAGATGTGACTAATGGGTTTGAGCAACAGTACTCCTTGGCAGGGGAGCAGACCCTCCAGAAGCCTCTGACTGGGGCAGCGCCCCCTTCTTCTGCTCCCCACCAGCTCTCTTCTTTTCTCTCTGGTCCGACCAATCCCACTTTCCCTCCCCATGCCCCAGGAGTCCTCTCTGCTCAGCTTCCTCTTTCCAAATATTAGCACAGGCACAGCCCTGCCCCCCTGTCACAGCCAGTGATTATATAGCAAATTAACCACAAGCTGTTCGGTCCTCGTCCGGTGGCAGTTGGGGAGATGCTACTCTGAGTAATGACTTGTGTAGTCGATGCTCTCATCTGTAATTTGCGTGTGCAATAAATGCAGAAATAAAAACCCAATCCATATGAAAAAGGGACCAAGTAGAAGGAGCGGGGGTGGGGGAAGAAATCATGAATTTTGTGGACTGCATCTTACAGTCTGGCTTCAATTTCCTCTTGAGTAATGCAGTCATTGCCTACATTTGATTGATGGCTGTATTTGCCTAACGGATGGAGGCAGGCAGAGGGAGAGCCAGGGAGCAGAGCTTGCATCCTGAATTCTCAAAGTGTATCTTTGAGAACAGGATAGTTATTCTCTGAGCCTCAGTTTCTTCATCTATAAAATGGGGATAATAATAATATGTATCTCCAGCCAGGTGTTAAAGAGCCTGGATTCTACAACAAGGCAAATCCATAGCAAATGTTACTTTTCTTCCTTTCCTCTTTCTCCCTCTTTCCCTCCCTCCCTCACTCCCTCCTTTCCTTCCACCATTCCTTCCACCATATCAGGTAGAGGGTTTTAAAATTAAACTTTTTTTTTGTCTTAAGTTAATTGTTGATTCATATGCAGTTGTAAGAAATAACACAGAGAGATCTTATGTACCCTTTACCCATATTCCTGTAGTGGTAACATCTCCTAAAATTGTAGTACAATATTACAACTAGGATATTGACATTGATACAATTTATAGATCTTACTAATGTTTCCCCACTTTTACTTGTACTTATGTGTGTGTGTATGTATTTAGTTCTGTACATTTTTTTTATTTGAGAAGGGTAGGGAGGGGGAAGAGAGAGAGAGAGAGAGTGAGAGAGAGAGTGAGAGAATCTCAAGCAGGCTCCGCATTCAGCTTGAAGCCCGATGTGGGGCTTGATCCCATGACCCTGGGATCATGACCTGAGCTGAAATCAAGTCAGACTCAACCGACTGGGCCACCCTTTAGTTCTCTACAATTTTAATACATGGGTAGGTTAAGGTATCCACCACCACAGTCAAGATAGATGGATTACTGTAAGGATCCCTTATGTTGCCCTTAAATAATCATCCCCACCTCCCTCCTACTCCCCAGCCCCCAGTTTACAACTCCTGGCAATCTCTAATCCATTCTTCATTTCTAAGCTTCCCCTATCCCCAAATCTTACATAAATGGAATAATACAGTATGCAGCCTTTTGGGAAGCTTTTGAAAACTCAGCATACTTCCCTGGAGATTCATCCAGGTTGTGTCTATCAACAATTCATTCCTTTTTCTTGCTAAGTAGTATTCCATGCTATGGGTGTACCAGAGTTTACTCATCCATTGAAAGCTATGTGGGTTATTTCCAGTTTTGCACTATTACTAATAAAGCTATCGCAGCCTTCATGTATAGGGTTTCATACAGTTTCACCTATGTGTGAAAGTAAAATTTCATTTCTTAGGGATAATTACCCAAGAATAAAATTGCTAGGTCATACGATAATTGTATGCTTAATTTTTTATAACAAACTGCCAAATGGTTTTCCAGGATGATTTTTTTTATCATTTTACAGTCCCACTAGCAATGTAAGGGTGTTCCAGTTTCTCTGCATCCTTGTCAGCATTTAGTGTTGTTACTACTTTTTATTTTTGTCATCCTAATGGGTTCCATTGTGGTTTTAATTTGCATTTTCCTAATGGCTAATGATGTTGAACATCTTTTCATGTGCTTCTCTGCCACCTGTATATCATCTTCTGCGAAATGTCTCTTTATAGCTTTTGCCCATTTTCTAATTGGATTGTTTGCTTTCTTACTGAGTTTGTTTTGACCTCTTTTTTTTAAAAAAAAAACAACCAGCTTTATTGAGATATAATTCACATATCATAACATTCATTCTTTTAAAGGGTACAATTGAGTAATTTTTGGTATATTAGCAAAGTTGTACACTGAGCATCACTATCTAATTTCAGAACATTTCATCAACTCAGAATGAAACCCCATGCCCGTTCAGTCACTTTCTATTCCCCTTTCCCCAGTCCCTGGCAAACACTATATGAATTTTATAATATATGACTTTTGGTATTTGACTTCTTTCACTTTTTATAATGTTTTCAAGTTTCATCCATGTTGAAGCATGTTTCAGAACTTCACCCATTTTCATTTTATTATTTATTTATTTATTTATTTATTTATGAAATTTATTGTCACATTGGTTTCCATACAACACCCAGTGCTCATCCCAACAGGTGTCCTCCTCAATGCCCATTAAATGTTTATTTATTTATTTTTTAGAGACAGAGAAGGGGAGAGAGAGAGAGAGGAGGCAGAGAGGGAATTCTAAGCAGGCTCTGTGCCATCAGCACGGAGACTGATGTGGGCTTGATCCCATGAACCATGAGATCGTGACCTGAGCCGAAATCAAGAGTTGGATGCTCCAATGACTGAGTCACCTAGGCACCCCAGAACTTTATCCGTTTTTATAGGTGAATAATATTCCACTAAGTGGGTCTATCACATTTTGTTTATCCATTCAACAGTGGATAGACATTTGTGTTGTTTCCATTTTTGGGCTCTGATGAATATCTGTGTACAAATTTTTGTCCCAGCATGTTTTCATTTCTCTTGTGTATACGTGTAGGAATGGAATTGCTGGGTTTTATGAAAACTCCATGTTTTGAGGAAATGCCAAGCTGTTTTCCAGAGTGGATGCACCATTTTATCTTCTTGCCAGCAAAGTATGAGGCCTCAATCCCTCCACATCCTCCCTAACATTTGTTGTTCCATATTTTTGATTATGGCCACCCCAGTGGGCATGAAGTGGCATCTCATCGTAGTTTTGATTTCCATTTCCCTAATGACTAATAATGTTCAGCATCTTTGCATGTGCTAATTGGCAATCTGTATAAATTATTTGGAGAAATGTCTATTCCACATCCTTAAACTGGGTTGTTTCTCTTTTTTGTTGTCATTGAGTTGTAGAGTTCTTTATATACTCTAAACACAAGTCTCTTGTCGAATATATGATTTGCAGATATTTTCTCCCATTCTGTGGATTGCCTTTTTACTTTCTTGATAGTGTCTCTTGATGCATAAAAGTTCTTAATGTTGATGAAATCTAATGTATCTATTTTTCTTCTTTGGTTGTTTGTGCTTGTGGTGTCATATCGAAGAAACCATTACCCAGTCCAAGGACATGAAGATTTACTCCTGTGTTTTCTCTCAGGACTGTTAGAGACTTAGCTCTTACATTTGGGTCACTGATCAATTGTGAGTTAATTTTCATAGAATGTGTGGTAGGGGCCCAACTTCATTCTTTTGCATGTGGATACCCAGTTGTCTCAGCATCACTTTCTGAAAAGGCCATTCTTTCTCTATTGAATTTTCTTGGCATCATTCTTGAAAATAAATTGACCATAAGTGTAAGGGTTTATTTTTGGATTTTGAATTCTAGTTCATTGATCTAGACTTCTATCGTTGTACTAGTACCACAGTGTCCTGATTACTGTAGCTATAGCGTAAGGTTTCAAATTGGGAAGTGTGAGTCCTTCAATCTTGTTCTTTTCCAAGATGATTTTGTCTCTTCTGTCCATTGTTTTTGTCTTCTCTTGCATTTCCATATATATTTTTAGGGTCAGCTTGTGAATTTCTGCAAAAAAAAAAAAAAAAAAGCAACTGAAAGTTTTGGCGGGGATCCTATTGGTCTATCTGAGGAGTATTTGCCATTTTAACATTAAATCTTACAATACATTGACATTAGCTATCTTTCTATTTATTTAGGTCTTCAGCTTTTTTCAATGATACCTTTATAGTTTCAGCATAGGAGTCTTACACTTCTTTTGCTAGATTTATTCTTGAGTATTTTATTCTTTTTGATGCTATTGTAAATAAAATTGTTTTCTCAATTTCATTTTTGGATTGTTCATTGCAAGTGTATAGAAACACAGTCTATTTTTGTATATTGATCTTGTATCCTGTAAGATTGCTGAACTCGTTACTCTTTCTAACACATTTTTAGTGAACTCCTTAGGATTTTCTACATGTAAGATCATGTCATCTGTGCATAGAGATAATTTTACTTCTTGTTTCCCAATCTGGAAAATATGGCTTTTGTTTCTGTCTTCCTTTTATTTCTTTTTCTTGTTTAATGATCCTGGCTAGAACTTCTAGTACAATGCTGAAGAGAATTGGCAAGAGCAGACATCCTTGTCTTGTTCCTGATCTCAGAAGGAAAACACCTAGTTTGTCACCGTTAAGTATAATGGTAGCTGTTTTTTTTCTTTCTTCTATATGGTCATTATTAGGTTGAGAAGTTTCAGTTATATTACTGGTTTGTTAAGTATATTTTTAGTTTGTTAATAAATGGATATTGGATTTTTCAAGTGCTTTTTGTGTGTCTGTTGAGATGATCATATGGTTTTTGTCTTTGTCTTTTATTCTATTAATATGATATTGCATTGGTTGATTTTTGTAAGTTCAGCCAAACTTGCGCTCTGGGATAAGTGCCATTTGGTCAATGTTGCTGTAACATTTTTATTTTCTTGGTGTTTTTTTGTGTCTCACTCTTGAATTTTGAGAGTTCTTTTTATATTGTAGATACTGGCCCTTTTAGGTAGGGTCACTAAATTGAGCAAACTCTGGCTAACCCAAGGAAAACTAGGAATTTTATGGTACAGGTAAAGTCAATAGGTTCAGCCCTGAGGAGTTATCAGGAGAGTCCAGTTATCAGGAATCAAAGACGAGTTGGATCAAGGGGCCTCTGTCCTTTCTGTGCTTGTATCACCCACTTGAAATTCCAAGTCCTGGAAATGAGCATGATTGACTTGGCTGGGGTCCCCTGACCAGGAAAGGTGGGATACCTTGTGTGATAGCCCCAGAGATGCTGCCTGCAGTGAGGTTCAGGTGTCTCCCAAGGCAATATTCAGTTGCTGCTGTCAGAAGAAGAAATGAATACTTGGCTGGATTTGCCCAGGAGAAAGACTCTCTGATTCTGAGTTGCATATCGGGAAAGAGTTCAGCATTTCATAGTAGTTGAGATTATGGTCTTTGAAATCACTGAACTAATTCAGACCTCATGCTACCATTATTGTTTGCAAGATCCCGAGTAAGTAACTGGGTTCCTCTGTGCCTCAGTTTGCTCAACTCTATGATTTTTTTTTTTTTTAACATTTATTCACTTTTGAGAGACAGAGAGAGACAGAGCACAAGCAGGGGAGGGGCAGAGAGAGAGGGAGACACAGAAACTGAAGCAGGCTCCAGGCTCTGAGCTGTCAGCACAGAGCCCGATGTGGGGCTCCAACTCACAAACCATGAGATCATGACCTGAGCCAAAGTTGGATGCTTAACCGACTGAGCCACCCAGGTGCCCCTCAACTCTATGATTTATAGAGGCTTTGTCATAGGGTTGTTGTGAAGATTGAGTGACTGAATGGGTGTAATAGGTTTAGCAGAAAGGATGGGACAGAATGGCAGGTGTTGTTAATAAATTTAAAATACTTTTACAGTACAGTAGCTAACTGGAGACTGGAGAGAGGTGTCCACACCGTGTCCTAAGAAAGCAGAGGAGGTGGTATCAGGGAAGGCTGTCTAGATGTGGTGGGCTTTGAAGGCTTGATGGATTTAGAGGAGCTGCTATAGCTTTCTGCTGGAACTAGAGGTAGTGGTTTTAGCCAAAAACATGTGGGGAAGAGTTACAGGTGATATCAAGGGGACAGAACATCTGTCTTCCTTTTCCCATGGGAAATGTCACTCCCATGGGACTGAGACATGGCCTCTAATTGGGATGACTGAGTCTTTCACCCAAGATTAGGCTGGCCCCCTAACAATCCCCCACTAGAACTCAGTCTTTTTATTTAATAAAGGCAGACCCTAAGCCCCATGGAGTGTCTAGGAACTTGGTATCCATCTAAGTGGAAATCAATTTCTTTTTCATACAGTGTTAGTGGGCCAGTGGAAATTTATGTTTTTTTCATATAACATTTAATGCCTTTTTATTATAAAATTAATATTTCTTCATAGGAAATGTGGAATATATAGAAAGTATGAAGTTTAGCATGAAGTTAGCAGTATGAAGTATGAAGTATGGAGTTAGCATGGCTGCTAACATGTGGGGAATACCCTTTCAATCTCATAAACATTTCTGTGTGTGTGTGTGTGTGTGTGTGTGTGTGTGTGTGTGTTTGAAAAAAATCAGGATCATACCACACATACTATTTTGTACCTGATTTTTTTCCCCCACAATATCTCATGATCGTTTTCTCACCTCCTAAGTCATTCTTTATTTTTTAAAGTTTATTTTATTTTATTTTTATTTGAGAGAGAGAGCGAGCGTTGGTGGGGGAGAGGGACAGAGGGAGAGGGAGAGACAATCCCAAGCAGTCTCCACACCCAGAACAGAGCTTAATGTGGAGCTTGATCTCATGACCTTGAGATCATAACCTGAGCTGAAACAAGAGTCAGATGTTTAACGGACTGAGCCGCCCAGGCGCCCCATTAAGTCATTCTTTATGAATGTGATTTTCGATGGTTGAAAATAATCTACTGCATGGATATATTAGAATTTATTTAAATCCATCTTCTATAATTAGGTATTTCTGATTTTTCACTATTAGAAATAAAATTATAATAAATATTTTGGAGCATAAATTTTAGCACCTGTCTCCAGTTAATTCCACAGAATAAATTTCTTTAAGTGCAATTGGGTATTTTTTATTAAAAATTTTTTAAGTATTTCATTTTGAAAAGTTACATGCACATGATAAAAAAAAATCTAACCAGTTCAAAAGAGTATTCATTAAAAAGTAAGTCTTGTTTTCATCTTTCATTCCATGTCTTTATAGTCACTTCCCAGAGAAAATCCGCGTAACCAGGTTTGTGTGCATAGCTCCGCAAAATAGGATATGGACATGAAAGGCATATTTGTATATCTCTGTTTCCTTAGTATCCTCTACACATCTTTGTTTTTTTTCACTTATCTTGGAGATCATTCCTTACCACTGCATTTTCAACAGCCATCCCTTATTTCTTAACTGCCGCCTAGCATTTCTTTTCATGGATGTATCATTATCTGTGTAAGAAGTTTGTAGCGGTGGACATCCGGCTTGTTCACAAACTTTTCTATAAACAGAATGCTTTCATGAACAGTCTTGTTGATGTATCTTTGTGCCCATAGATGAGAATATCTGTGGAATAAATACCCAGCGTGGACTTCCATATTTAAAATCTGAATACATACTGCCAAAATGCCTTCCAAGGGTGAACACCAGTGCACCTGTTTCTAACAGCACTATCTGTGTCTATTTCCTCCAGCTTTTACCAACAGCACATTGTTAAACATTTTGATCTTTGCCCACCTGATAGATAAAACAGGTTTAAAACTGTGGTTTTGGGGTGCCTGGGTAGCTCAATTGATTAAGCGTCCGACTTTGGCTCGGGTCATGATTTCATGGTTCACGAGTTCGAGCCCCGTGTTGGGCTCTGTGCTGACAGCTCAGAGCCTGGAGCCTGCTTCAGATTCTGTGTCTCCCTCTCTCTCTCTCTCTCTCTCTGCCCCTCCCCTGCTCATGCTCTGTCTCTCTCCCTCTCGAAAATAAATAAACATTAAAAAAAAGTTTTAGAATTAAAATGGAAGAAACTCTCAATGGAAGAATCGAGTCCTCTGAAGAACTGGACTTTTTCATTTTTTTATTAAGGACAGTAAGACCTAAGTAAACTGATTTTATTCCCCTTTTCTCTTTGACTCTCAGGAAACTCAGACCGGATTGTGGGAACTTACTTGACTGCATACATATTTTACTTCTTCATTTTGGACTTGCTGTTCTGGGCTGATTTGCATTCCCCTGGTCCTCATTCTTGTTCTCTATTCATTTTTTATTTTATCTTTTTACTGTTTCCTGTTAATCATCCAAATCCCTCATGGGGTAAGGTGTGACACACACATGCACAGATAGACACGTTCAGATACATATTTGAACACGGAGCTTACCAGACATTTGACGAGGGCCTGCCCAGTCCCTTCCCCACCCTCTTGTCGGTCTCAGGCCCAGGGCTTAGAACACCTGTGGGACTTGCCCTCCCAAACCAGAGCTGCCGTGAGACTGAACCTCAGGGAACGGGAGAGTGGACACTGGCTTCCTCCAGCTTGATCTTGGGAGGCAAGGGAGGTCCTTCCTGCTGCCCGCAAAGTGAGGGGCCCTGGGCAGAGGCCCTGCGACGGCCCACGCAGACACACACACACTGGGAACGAGATTGCATCTTCCCCCAGACCAGCGAGATTCTATAAACATAATCAAAATGTAATAGAAACTTTTTGGAAATGCTGTTATGAGGAGAAAGCATCAATCTTGATGGAACTCCGCTCAACAGGCTTTGCGGAGCTAATCAATCATGGTCAGGACTTGGCCTCCCCATCTGTCTGCGCCGGGGACCGCGCCGAGCTCGCTCACTCCCCGGCTGGGGCTGCGTCCCCTCACCAGGCAATCCATCATGCGGCAGGGGGACGGCGGGAGGGGAATAATAGCACGCTAATAAACTAGGGGCTTTTTTCATTCCCAACTAATTTTTAGTAAATGAGCCCAATCCAGGCAGAGCAGGAAAAAGAGCCCGAGGACATGGTGCGTCCGAGATGCGCCTCGCCTCGCTGGCCGGGGACAATGGCTCCTGGGCTCGAGGGGAAGTGAAGAGACAGCCCAGACCAGGGATAAGTGTCTTGGTTCAGCTGGGGCGGCAAGCAGTCCGTGGAGGTGCCAGGAAGAATGGGGCCCGAGCGACTTCCAGACTGGTGGCCTAGACTTACAGCGCTGGCTCACGGTGGTGCTCCCGTACCTGACTCTTCCCCCCTACGGGGGGAAGCCAGAGGTCAGAGAGCTAGGTCCAAGCAATGGGGCAGAGGGCGGCCCTTTACAAGAAATGACCCCAGGGATGAAGAGCAGAGAGCAAGGTGGGCTTAGTCAGAGGCTGTGAATGATCAAAGCTGCCTGGGGACCCAGTACCAGCCTGCGGGGTGTACCTTCCTGGTTACAGAGCAGGACAGGGCCCAGAATGGGATATTCTCATAGAGGTCTGCAAATTGGGGGACCATGTCTATTTTTACTTATCCTTCTGTCTCTACCACTTTGCTTAGTGCATGGCACATGGTGGGCACTCATAAATATTTGTTAAATGAATACATGAATGAGAATTGTCCCTGAGATAGCAGATTTTGAAGATCTGGTCTGATAATTTCCTTGAAGTTCTTATCCTAAAATACATCACAAGTTCAGTCCCTGGTTGCCTTCTACCCAGGATTCGGTTTTGGACAAGACAGTTTGGTGAAGGCACCCGTCTTTATAATCTGTTGCTATGTAACACATGACCCCCAAACTAAGTGGCTTTAAACACCAATAAACATATGTTATCTCTCACAGTTGCCATGGGTCAGGGATTCAGGAGTTGCTTTCCCTGGACCGGTCCTAGTCCTGGTAAGTCTTTCTGGAGGTGTGGTCATCGGTTCTGCACCAGGAATTTATGAATGGCTGCGATTATTTTGACATTCACCTCATCAAGAGATGGAGTCTATTTTTTCTCCCCTTGGATCTGGGCTGGCTTGTGACTGATTTGACCAAAAATGTGTATGGAGGAAGTGCTGCCATGCCAGTTCTCAGTCTAGTTTTTAAAAGGACTGGCAACATTCAGCTTGGTCTCCTGGAGCCTGAGCTGCTGTTGAAGTCTGACCACACTTCTGGACACACTTCATGGACAGGCTTTGAGTCTACACAGAGAAGGGGAGGTGCTCAGCTGAGTCTAGCCTTCTAGTCCTTGCCAATGTCCAGATCTGTGAGTGATGTCATCTTGGATCCTCCAGCCCAGCCCAGATGACTGAATACCAACCACCAAGTGCCCACAGTCAGCCACAGAGAGCAGAAAAATGGTCCAGGTGAACCTTGCCACCAAATCATGAAACATAATTAAATGGCTGTTGTTGTAAGCCACTAAGTTATCAGGGTACTTTGTTGCATCAAGAGATAATTAGAACACCCATAATCCAAGGAAAGATCATAGACTGTAGCTTGTCTGACTACACATTCTATGTTTGAATGATTTCTGTTTGTTTTTTTTTTTTTTTTTTCTGAGACATCATTCAGTCTTTTGCTTAAATACCTAGAGGGGCAGGACAATGATCACTTCTGGGGTTAGTTCCTTCTATAGCATGATGGTTATAGCTCTCCTCCCTTCATCCTTCTCTCCCTCCATATTCCCTTCCCTTTGCCATCCTCCTTCCTTTATTTTCTCCCCAAATATTTACTGGTTCCCAGAGGAGGTGTGTTAGTTTGGGTTTTCCAAAAAAACAGAACCTATAGGATGGATGGGTGGATGGATGGATAGATAGATGGATGGGTAGACAGACAGATAGATGGATGGATAGATAGGTAGATAGGTAGATGATAGATAGATAGGTAGATAGATAGATAGATAGATATGAGACATTTATTAAAGGAATTGACTTACATGGTTATAGAGGCTGAAAAGTCCCCCTATCTGCTGCCAGTTGGGATACCCGGAGATCTAGCAGTATAATTCAGTCTCAGGCCACAGGCCTGAGAACTGAGGAGCTGTTGGTATAAGTCTTAGAGTCCTAAGGCCTGAGAATCGGAAGCTCCAATGTGTGAGGTAGGAAAAGATGGATGTCCCAAGAAGAGGGAGAGAGCAAGAGTGAGAGAAGACAGCGAGAGAGAGAGAGATCAGTCTTCCCTTCCTTCATCTTTTTGTTTCATTTATGTCCCCAGTGGATTGGCTGAGGCCTGCACACATTCGTGGAGGCAGATCTCTTTACTTAGCCTACTGAATCAAATACTAATGTCTTCCAGAAACACCCTCACAGATACACCCAGATACAGTGTTTTACCAGCTCTCTGGGCTATACATGATTGACCCAGGCACCTTCCATCTGTTGGACCCCCTTGCTCAAACCTCAACTCTGGTCCTCTGAACCATACATCAGCAGGGCAGGCTGATGTGACAGAGAAGGAGATAGGACATATTAGTAGTCAAGTTGCCTCATAAAACTAGCCATCACAGGGGGTGATTCCTGAGATGGTTCTGGATTGGAGTGTAGGAGTTGAGCAGGCACTCAGGAAGTAGCTCATTCTAGGCAGGGCTGGAATTGAGAGTGCATGGTGTAGGGATGGTAACAGTGGGACACAGAGAGAGGACAGGTAGTTGTGGCCATAACACAATAGGCCTTAATGCCACTTGGCAGTTCAGACTCTATGGCTGGGCGGAGCAGGAAGAGAGTTCCCTTTCAGATGGGACTCTGGTTGCCGTGTGGGTGGTCAGTGTGGCAGTGGGGACACCAGTTACAGGTGGATTGGGTGAAAGATGGCAGCAGCTTGGACTGAGGTGGAGGTGATGGAGTGGCAGGAATGTGGGTGGTTTGGAAAATGTAACATGTGTTTACTGTATTCCTTGAGAATATGTAATTCTTCCAACAAGATCAAGAAAAACAAATAAGATGGATGAACCTTCTCCAAAGTGTTTGGTGTAGATAGTACATAAGCTTCTAGCTTATGCAACAGAGGCAAAACTTGGAGGATGTGTTAAGTACACACAATGAGTAAGCTTCTGAGACTCCGGCAGAATTCATAAGATGTGTTATAGATAGTAAGAATGTTAGCAATCTGCTTGTCAGAGATGGATTCAATGGTTTCTATGGTAAAACAAACAAGAGTACTATTAATAGAAATGGGTGGAAAGATCAAGTCATGATTGTACCATTTCCAACAGGTCCTCCCTAAATTGTTCACCCATTGGTGTTACCAATCCTGGTCTTGTTCTGTCCCCACCTATGCTCTGTCCAAGAAATAAGAATAAAACCCAGCGATGTTCAGAAGTGAGTGGTAAGACTGCGGCAGTGGCCAGGCATACGCTCTTGCCTTGTGTCTTCCATAGAGTCTATGTATGATTGACCCAGGCACCTTCCATCTGTTGGACACCCCATGCTCAAACCTGAACTCTGGTCCTCTGAACCACACATCAGCGGGGCAGGCTGATGTGATAGAGAAGGACATAGGACATATGAACATTACATACTCCTATCTCAAATGTGTCAACTAACCTCGTGTCTTATTTTTGATTTTTTTGCTTTGTGTCTTATTTGGTTTAGCGAATAGCATGGTTTGAGCATCTCAATTTGGTCTGTGAGCCTTCCTGTTCTGTGGCCTGTGAGTTCATTGCCTGGTGGTATTCTTGTGATGGGAGAAGGCAGACCTTTGGCTGGGATAAGATGGGTTATCAAGAGCTCTCTTAAGCTAAGAGCCTCCATCTTAAATGGGAAGAACACATTTAATGCATCTAGAGAGGGCTCTGGGCAGGAATGGGATTGCGGGGGAATAATCATCAGATTCCCCTCCTCAGCTCTGTGGGTCTGGAGCACAGGAAGCCAAGGCAAGCTATGCAAGCATATATAAAGATCCTGCATGCGTCCCATCCTTCTGCTAACATTTCATTGGCCAAAGCAAGTCACATGGCTAAGCCCAACACCAATAGGAGTACTATTCAGCCATAAAAAGGAAGGAGATTCTGACACATCCTACAGCACGAGAGCACCTTGAGGACATGATTCTGAGTGAAATAGGCCAGACACAAAAGGACAAATACTGGATGATTCCACTTATATGAAGTACGTACAGTGGTCAAGTTCATAGAGATAGAAAGTAGAATGGTGGTTTCCAGGGGCTGAGAGGAGGGAGGAATGGGGAGTGGTTGGTTGCTTGATGTCGTTTCAGTTTTGCAAGAGGAAAGCTTCTGGAGTTTTGCTGTACGACAACATGAATGTACTGGGGTGCCTGGGTGGCTCAGTCGGTTAAGCATCCGGCTTCGGCTCAGGTCATGATCTCATGGTTCGTGGGTTCGAGCCCCGCGTTGGGCTCTGTGCTGACAGCTCAGAGCGTGGAGCCTGCTTCTGATTCTGTCTCTCTCTGTCTCTGCCTCTCCCTTACTCACGCTCTCTGTCTCTCAAAAATAAATAAATGTAAAAAAAAAAATTAAAAAAACAACAACAACATGAATGTACTTAATACGAATGGACTGAACAGTTAAAAATGGTTAAGTTGGTAATTTTGTTGTTTTGACTTAAATAACTTTAATTCAAATAAAAAAGAAAATTCAATTTAAATATCAGATGGTATAAAATAAGTGCAAAGACAAAAATACTATATTGTCCACAAGCCCACCACGCAAGGATAGACACTGTTAACCACTGCAGTCCCCCCTGGACATTTCTCTGTACCTGAATACCCATGTACTAATTTTCTTTAACAGAAAGAACACTGCTGTTCATACATTATTGTGACCGATTCTTCTTAAGCAACACTGCTTTGAGCAAGTCATTGTTCTGGAGGCGATACACAGAGTCCCATCATCATTTTTAATGGCTGGATGGTATTCCACCTGTTACGTGCTCTAATTGTATCAGTTATTAATGCCATGTAACAAAACGCCTCAAAACTCAGTGGCTTAAAACAACCACCATTTATTACGCTCATGAGGATTATTGGGAACATGTTTTACTGTTTACTTCTCCACTTTCAGGAGAAGGGAAGCTAAGGAAACACAATAAAACAGAGGAAGAAAGTTAAGTCAGGACGTCGTGTTGGCTGGAGAGAGGCTTCAGCTGGTTCGGTGGAGAGTTTTGGAGCAAAACGTGTACCTCTGCTTTGGATCCACCTTAATCCCCTTTGATACACCCCTCCCTTGTCAATCAATCACTGGCTACAAGCTGACAGATCCCGTTTAGCCAATGACAATTCTCCAGAGCAGGGTGGAGGTGAAATCTATTAGCAGTCAATATTGATAGCAGCCAATACCAAGAGAAGATGGTAAATTTTATGTGTATTTAACTACAATTAAAGAAATGAAAAATATCAGAGGGGTGGGGAAGTACACTCCATCTACAGTAGGAGGCCCTGCAAAGTTACAAGGTGAAGGATATGGATGTATAATCCTGATGTAGTAGAGGAATAACTGGGACCAGTGATCTAGTTCACTAAATGCTCAGATTTGCATGGCGGGAACACTTCTCTGGCAATCCCAGTGGGGGATGGGCTGGCTCTCAGTGAAGAGGCAACAGTCCAGGTGAGGGGGAGTGGGCCTGTAGATGGAAATGGAGTAAGAGATGTACTAAGAGCCCTGTTTGTTGATGACTTGATATCTGAAGTACTGTGCCCAAGACCGTGCATTTATCATCTCCCTTAAGCTTTCAACCACGGCATGACTTAAGTCTACTGTGAATCCCATTTTATAGATGAAGAAACCGAGGTAGTGAGACGGGAAGTGTCTTGCCTAAGGATGCGCAGCTGGGAGGAACTCAACCTGGCCATGAAACCCACATCGGCCTGCCTCCAGGGCCTAAGTCTTTAACCACCATGCCCAGCACCTTGGTTGAGGGAGCGAGGCAGGCGATTTGACCCTCAAGTTTGGGTGACAGGTGGATGGAGATCCCGTCAACTAAGGCTGAGTCCTGCACTTTTGAGATCAACTGGGTGGGGGATGGTCATGTGCGAAAGAAAAGTGGCAGGAGACTGATTTCGAAAGGAAAAGGAACCGCTCGACTCCAAAATGGCAGCGCCTTCCTTTGGTCTTGCTTTTCTCCACTTGTTTACCTGCAACTTCTCCTGACTCCGGCTGCAGGGGACAGAGAGAAGGGGAGGACGGGAATCCTCCAGGGGCTCAGGCGCTGCTCAGCTCGCAGTGTAGCCTGACAAATCAAGTGGGTAAAACCCATTAATTAGCAGTTTTGGAAACAGTTGCAAAGTTAATTATTCCGTTTTCTGATGAAAGAAAGCTAATTTTTGGCATTTACACCGACAGTGACATGAACTAACATTTTTCGAGTTGACATGCCTCAAGATAAATGATGCTGTGAGGCATTTGTGCAAACATCCTGACCCACAGTCCTCCAATGAAGATTGTCTGCAATGGGTGCCTTCGCCACAGTTTTTGCCTGGCAAGTTTGGAGGGGTGGGCGAACCAAGAAAGAGAGTTTATCTGGTGGGGGCAGTGAAGAGGAGAGAGCTGGTGACATACAGAGAAGACTCAAAGCCAGAGAGAAGATTTGCATATTCAGAAGGCTTTGCTGTAATGGAGAGAGCAGAGGAGTGCGGTTAATGGCTCTGTTTGTCTGTCTGGTGAGATTCATACACAGAAGGGGGACCTAGTTTTTCCAAATGATTGCTTCCAAATTTAGGTGTTCTCCCCAGACTTTGCTTCTGAATATTCTAGGCTGGTGTATCCAATTGTCTGTTTGACGTCTTGACTTGGCATCTCGGAGGCGTCTCAAACTCACTTTGTCCCAGAGGAACTCACTGCTCCTCCCGTTGTCTTCCCTCCTCATCCAAGGAAATGACACCACCGTCCATCCAAGTGCTCAGACCAGACCCACAGCCATCATCTCTGATATCCCCCTTTCCCTTGCTCCTTCCCGACATCCAGTTTATCAGCGAGACCTGCCAATACTACCTCTGACCCACACCGCAGACACGGCTTCTCCTTTCTCATTTACCGCTGCTAACGACCCTAGTCTAACCACCATCGCTTCTAACTCACCGCCAGCCTGTAGAGCCATAGTGAGAGCCACACCTGAGAGGTCGTATTTCCTTGCTGCCACATTAAAATAAGTGAACAGAAACAGGTGAATTTAATGTTTTAAAAAATTTTTATGTTTATTTTTGAGAGAGAGATAGACAGTGGGGTAGGGGCAGAGAGAGAGGGAGACAGGATCGGAAGCGGGCTCCTCATTGAGGGCAGTGAAACCAATGAGGGGCTCGAACTCATGAACTGTGAGATCATGACCTGAGCTAAAGTCGGACGCTTAACCAACTGAGCCACCCAGGTGCCCATGGTTTTTAAATGTTTTTGGATTAATAGATTTTATCTTGTAGAGCAGTTTTAGGTTTTACAACACTGAATGCAAAGTAGAGGTTTCCCACACACCCCTGTCCCCACGCAGGCACAATCCCCCCCCCCCCCCCCCAGTGGCACATTTGTTACAGTCAATGAACTTGAAGTGACACATCATTGCCCGACATCCGTAATTTACATTAGGGCTCTCTCTCGGTGTTGTACGTTCTATGGGTCTGGATGAACATATAGTGACACGGGTCCATCCTTACAGTGTCATACAGAGTAGTTCAACTGCCCTAAAAATCCTCTGTGCTCCACCTGTTTCTCTCCTCCTCCCCCTGAACCCTGGGCACTGCTGGTCTTTTTACTGTCTCCACAGTTTTGCCTTTTCCAGTGTCATTTGAAACGATGTTCCCCTTCTACTCTTGGCTCTGTCCAACCCGTTCTCCATGGAGAGGCCGGATCTCTTAAATATGCAAACTGGACCATCTCAGTTCCCACCAGACCTAGAAAAAAAAATGGGAGTCCTCCTTTCAGCCTATAAGACTTTGCGAGATCTGGCCCCTGCCTACCTGCCCACCCACCTCATGCCAGTCTCCGCTCAGTATATCTGAGACCTTGGCTTTGCTTTTAGTTCTTCAAACTCATCATGCCCCTTATGGCTGAAGTGTAAATTGCAGAGAGAGGAGTGGAGCTCATCCTCAGGCACCTCGCAGGCCAGGTGTTCCCGGGGGTATGTGGGAGCCCCTGGGGGTGTGAGTGGGAGGGAGCCAGTGCACTGGCTTTGCATTAAGTCTTTAAGGCTGCCTCCCTCTGCCTCTCGAACTGAGCTTGAATCCTGTGCTCTGGGCAGCATCCCTCTTAACACGGGCAGATTAATTGGAAACAGATGTCAAGTGGTGGGATTTAAATACAGACATCTCACCAAATGTCAGCCCTTCCCCTGGGCTACGATGGAGTTCTCACTTCTCATCTTCACCGGGGAACTGGGAACAAGCCTCTTAGATGTGCTGGTGGCATGCTTGACCCAGGCAGTCTTTCAGGCAAAAACTTCTCAAAAACTCAAGGCAAATTATGACTCTGAAAATCTGAATCTACGTGATGAATTTACTTCTACCGGATGCACAGAAACGAAAGGTACTCTCAGAACAGCTGACTCTTACAATAACCTCAGAGCCCTCAGATTATAAGGACGGGAGGGTAATAGTCTCATTTCCCCACTCAGAGGGCTGAAACTGAGGCCCAGAGCATGGAAGGGACTTAGTGTCAAAGCTGGGGCTGGAACGCATAGCCGAAACTATTTTCTTTTTTAAATGTTTATTATTTTGGGGGGGGGGGAGAGAGAGAGAGAGAGAGAGAGAAAGAATATGAACTAGTAGGGGAGGGACAGAGAAAGAGAGAAAATCCCAAGCAGGCTCCGTGCTGTCAGTGCAGAGCCTAATGTGGGGCTTGAACTCACACACCGTGAGATCGTGACCTGAGCCGAAATCAAGAGTCGGACACTTAACCTACTGAGCCACCCAGGCGCCCTGAGACTATTTTCTAAGGTGCAAACTGGGTACTGCCTCCCTCCACGCTGCTCTGTTGCCTGGAGAATAAACCCAGACTCCTTGGCAGGGCCCGGGGGGTCCTTTACCACCACCCTCCTTCCCAGCCTTGTCTCCTCGCTCTCCCAGGGTAAGGGACCTCCCTGCATTCCTGAGCATATGCCTCTGCTGCTTGCCTCAGGATGTTTCCTCTGTCTCTCTACCTATCTAGTAAACTCCTATTCACTCATCACAACCCAAATCACATGTGCTCTGCTCTCACAAGAACCCTCAACTCCCCAGCTAGAGTTCCTCTGCTCCTCTTGTAGGATCCCATAGCATCGTACTCATATCACTGTAATCATTTTAATATTTCTCTGCTCCCCAACCCCTCTCCTTAAACCCCTGTGTTTTATTTTATCTCCTTCCCTGGAACTTGGCACAGAACTTGGTCCACAGTAGGCACTTAATAACTGTGACTTTGACATTGTCAAAGACAAGGAACCCCTTTCTTACTCAGTTTTTCTGTACTATCTGACACTACTGAGCTTTGTCTTCCTGAGATGCCCCCTGCCTCATCATGCATACTTCCCTCCGACCTGGTTTTCCCTCCCAGCTTTCTGTTCTGTTTCTGTCTCCTTTCTGGACATTCCCTCCTCTGCCTGTCTCTTCTAGTCTGGTATTCCAGGATTTGTCCTGGCCATCTCTTCTCCTCTCTGGAAAGCCTTTTCTGGCTGGGTAAAGTGTCACAGGATTCAAGGCCTCTGTCCATGCCCTTCCATCTCCCTGGGACACTCTTCCCTTCATTTCTGGCATTAGCAGCTTCTTCTCTTCTCAACTTTCAGGTTTCACCCTCTCAGAGAGCTCTTCCCTGACCACCTGAGCACCCATCCTGGGGTTGGGCCCAGAGCATATGGCAGGATGGACTGATGGAAGAAGGAATGGTGGGCTGGGCCGAGGCAGAGCAGAGCAAGGGGGAAGGGGGACGCATGCGTCCATGGCACGAGTGCTCATAGCACCTCTGACATCACCAGCTGGGTGTTCCACTGCTCCTCAATCCGGAGACGGGCAGGCCACAGTGTTTTTGGGTTATTAACTCTCCTCAGTAAACTTCTAGTGAGTGTGATAAAACACTCAGCAGAAAGTAGCAAGAGCTCATAAAAGCAGGATTTAGTGCCATTTTATAGATGTCAGGGCTGACTTCCACACTCAAGCTAGTGTATATTTAAAATTCATGCCTGACTCACCACTTCGGAGAAGAGGCCCAAGGCCTGGGGGGAAGGAGATGACCTGGCTCCCTGCTGATCCCCCAGGTCTAGCACACCTGGAGTGGACACTGGTGTGTGAGGCCTCCCAGTAGGGATTGGACCAAGAAGAACTGGGCTTCCTGCTGGCCATAAGGATGGGCTTTGGTGTCAGACAGACCTGTGCTTGAGTTCTGGGTGGTGACCTGTTGTGCAGGATGGATGTAGGACTTTTGGTGCTGAACCCGGGAAAGTCCCAGCAAACCTGGAGCTATGGTCATCTTAGACCCCGCTCTACCATTTCCTTGCTTTGTAAACTTGGGAGGATCACTTCCCTCTTGGAACCTCATTTTTCTCAGCTGTCACAAAGGAGCAATTGTCCAAGGCCAGTGGTGTGGAATAAGCTGTAGGACTGTGTGGACGCAAGGCTATTGTCCAGTTCAGGGGTAATGCATAGTTGGGTCTATACTGGGTGAGCTCTCACTGAATTATAACCTCCCCCAAAAGTGGATAAAGCCAGTTATCTGGGCTGGAAAGAGGTGGACAATTATATACAAGGAACAATTAAACCTAATTTGTTAATCCCGCTAATTAATGCAAGAGGGCATGACAAACACTCCCCAGATCTCTGTGGCTTGAACACCACGCAAGTAATTTCTTGCTTCAGTTGCAGTACAATTCGGATTAGGTGGCCCCCTCACATCAGTGACTCGGGGAGCTAGGTTCTTCCATTTTGCAGCTCTGTCATCCCCTCCTCAGGGTTCTCTATTAAGGGTTCTGTATTAAGCCAGCCAAGGATGAGGATTTAGTGGGATGTTTTAGAACAGAGGTTGGCAAACTACACCCATGAGCCAAATGTAGTCTCTGACTGGTTTTGTAAATACAGTTTTATTGGAACAGGCATACCCATTAGGTTACTTTTTGTCAATGGTTGCTTTTGCTCTGCAGTGGCAGAGTTGAGTCAGTTGTTGACAGACCATAGAGTCTGCAAAGCCTCACATATTTACTACCTGGCCCTTTGCAGAAAGTGTTTGCAGACCTTGGCTTTAGGACTTAAGCCACGGAGTGGTATCCATCCCATCTGCCTATAGTCCACTGGCTACAGCTCAGGCTGATGACCTCAGACTAGCTGCTGGGGAGGAAGTATAGAGGAACACATGGGTATCGGCATTGGTGATGGTCCCCCCCCCCCCACCCATACCTACCTCTCAGGGTCATTAAGAAGATGTAATATAATAATGCCTACAGAGTGTTTCTTAGAAGGGCTGGCACATGGAAAGTCTTCCATAATGATAACCATAGCTCCTTAGTTCTCGGTAATATACCAAGTGTCTGGGATGCAGGATTTTGTGGGAGGACCCTCTCTCTACCCTTGAGAAGAAAGAACAGGGTTGCTCTTGTCTCTTGGTAACTAGGACATACACTGATTGCCTGGTTCCCTTTGATCTGGATTTGGGGTTATTTCCATGTGACCAGCTGGGGCAGGTATTGAGAAGAACTCAGGGGTGCTTATTTGGGCCCTGACCCTAACATGCCCCAGCCAGATGTTTTTCTTTTCTTTTTTTTTTTTTAATTTTAGAGAAAGAGAGCATGAGTGGGGGAGGGGCAGAAGGGGAGAGAGACACAGAGAATGAGAGAGACAGAGAGAGAGAGAGAGGGAGGGAGGGAGAGGGAGAGGGAGAGAGAGAAAGAATCTCAAGCAGGCTCCATGCTTAGAATGGAGCCTGACACAGGGTTCGATTCTATGACTCTGGGATCATGACCTGAGCCAAAATCGAGAGTCAGATGCTCAATCAACTGAGCCACCCAGGTGCCCCCAGATGTTTTTCTGATGGACAAACAGTGTAGCTACCGTGTGTTCACCAGGCCTAGCCCTCAGGACATTGCCCAGTGTCAGTGTGACCTGGCTGGACATCCATGATCTGACTTCTGCTCTTCCCCACCATCCCCACCCTTAATATCATTTTAAAACAGCGAGTTTGGAAAATTAAAGAAATACTTTCTATTAGTCACAGTATATGGAAGATGACAACATGGAACATGTTGTGTTATTAATGATATTTTTACTTTGTAAAGTAACTACAATAAAATTTATTTAAAGCATCGATTGAAGGTTAATTAGGAGTTAAGCTTGATATTTTAAAGTTAGTTCACTAATGTGAGGGTGATTATTCATTAATGATAATGAAGCGATTCTCACTTTAGGTTCAAGTTTGCTAAGTTTTCTTATTTTTGTATTTGATTTTAATAAGGGTTGAGATGCCTAATGCAGAGAAATGAGATACTGAAATCACATAGCAGAATTGTCAAGGCTTTTTTTCTTTTAACAGTGGGAGATTTCTTTCTTTCTTTTTCTTTCTTTTAGAGAGAGAGAGAGATTGCGTGTGTGCATGCTTGTGCATGTATGAGAGGAGGAGGAGAGGGAGAGAAAGAATCTTAAGCAGGCTCCATGCTCAGTGCAGAGCCTGACGTGGGGCTTGATCCCATGACTGTGAGATCATGACCTGAGCTGAAATCAAGAGTTGGATGCTCAACTGGCTGAGCCACCAGGCACCCATGGAGATTTCTTTTTGTAACAGAAATCCAGAACTACTCATCAAGAGAGATGCCTGAATGTTTTATCTTAAGTATGTAGCCTAGAAATAGACGTTAATTCTTATAAAATTTAAATCAAAATAAAAAACAAAACCAAAAACCAAAATCAGCAATACCAGCACCCCAATCATGACTGTAATTCAGGAATCACCTGTCTTGGTCCTCCCCAAGCCCTGTGAGCCGATTTTTTCTTCTGCTGTCTCAGTGAAAAACTGTGTGAATACTTTGATTATGACACTTACCACATTGCATCAAAATTGCTTAAGAATCTGTATCTGTCAGAATGCCTTTGGCTGCAAGTAGCATGTAATCAAATTCAAACTGGCTTAGTCAATGGGGGAATTAATTATGTCAAGGAACACAAAGACTAAAGGAGCTGGACTCCATCTCTGGGGCTGAGTGAGTGTCAAGGGAGAGAGAGGAACTCTGAATGGAAAGGTGTTGGCCTTCCTCTCTTTAAAAGGTGGGGTCTAATCCTTCTATACTTGAATGAATGTTCCTAACTACTGGAACATGGTGGAGGCAGTGGTGTGACTTCTGAGGCTGGGTCATAAAGGTCATGTCAGCTGTCCTTGGTTTCTTGGATGGCTCACTTTGGAAAGCCAAGAGCCATGCTGTGAGAACACTCAGTCAGCTCTGTGCGGGGGCCCATTAGGAACTGAAGCTTCCCACCAACAGCCTGTACCACCTTGTTAGGCATGCGAGTGAGCCTCCTTGGAAGCAGATCTTCCAGCTCCAGTCAAGCTTTCAGATGATAACAGCCTCAGTTGATATCAGACTTCAACCTCATGAGACACCCTGAGCTGGAACGTCTCAATCAGGCCACTTGTAAATTCCTGACTTGGAGAAATCTTGAGGCATAATATATGGTTGTTGCTGTTTTAAACCACTAAGTTTTGGGATAGTTTGTTACACAGCATTAGATAGCTCATACAGAGGGAAAAAGGGATTGGGCCAACCTTTGTCATGTGCCCATCATCCCTGGACCCATAATAGTTGGCAGGAGAATGCCAGGTGTTAACTGGCTCAGGCTACTCAGCGTCTGGTTCTGGAACTTGCAGTGGGTGAAAACCTTGAGAGTTGTTTGCTGTAGGGCCTCAGAGATTGGGCTCAGGCCAGCTCCTGCCCCTTGATGTTCACCTCTTGCCCTGAGTCTGACCTCCTCACATCTTCTCTGCTTCTTTTGAAGTGGATAAGAGAGGCTGGTCTATGTTTGGCTACCCTCAGGCCTGATCAGGAGGTGAAATAAACCAATGCATGAAATACATCACAATTCAGGCAAACCTCCAGATTGCAGCAACTAGAAAGATGCTTGGAAGCAGATACTGTTGATGAGACTATTCACAAGCAAGACTCCTTGGGGGAGATCATGTCAGTATTCAGAACCCACTGTGGCGTTCTTCCTGTCTTTCATCCTTTCTCATTTCCTGACATTGAGCAGGTTCTATATCAAGTCCAGAAAATGCTACTTTCTTTCCTTGCTTCTGATGGGGATGGTGTCTATTTTCTGTAAGCTCATTTCTCACATTGCCTCAAAAGTCAGATGGTCAGGTAGCCCATTTAGTAGTCAGACAAATCCCAGCTCTGCTAGGTACTGGCTGTAGAAACTTGAGACAATTCACTCAACTTTCTAGAGCTTCATGACCTTGATCTGTCTAATGGGATAATAATTACACTCACCTAGAGTAATTATTGGTATAGAGTGAGATCACATAGGCAATGTGCCTTGTATGTTTCTAGGAATGTTGATGGGCATTCTACATAAGAAAGAGCTCAGCTGTCTGTCAAGTAAGTTTGGGAAGCCCTGGGTTTATCAAGTTTGTTTACTGTAGGATTCCTCAGAGCCCAGAATAAGCTGATCTTCATTGTGGCCCTCTAAGAAAGGAGTTTTAACAAGCTGTGCTTCCCTAATGTATTTGACCATAGAATTCTATTTTGGAGGGCATTCCATGGGACTATGTCCATTGTCTCACCTCGGTATTTGGGAAGCCACCAGTGGCCACCCATGTTCTGTGGTAGGCCCACATGTGGCTCTTCTTCTGTCTTAGAGGTGGCTCCCTATTTGAAGTGGGGGTGCAGAGTGAGGGAAGCCCCTCCATTTCTCCTGCATTGTGTGAATTCTGGGGAACAGTAGACTTAGCAATGCCTCATGTGTGCCTTCACATATCTCCCACAATACACAGGGGTTCATAACATGCAAAGAGTCTCAAGATAGCCCCTGGGATTCTGGTCCCCGGGCAGGTGTGGAAATGCAGCTGGAAGGTGGTCTCGAGGGGCTCTGGCACACATGAGGTCACCGTGCTCTTCTCACATCCCTTGCCTTGCAGCTCGTCTGTCACTAAACCAAAAACCTCTTGAAGGTCACCTCAGTGATGAAATGAGTAGCACTTTTCTGAATGAAAGCCATCTTACTATTGAACATGCCGATGAGGCAGCTTACGGAGCAGCCCCCACCGCTTGGAGCCCATCTTCAGCTTCCTCAGCTGCCGGGCTGAAGAGGGCTCTGACAAAGACAGGACAGCACGTGGCCGTGTCCTGCTCCCAAAGGAAACAGCATTTCCCCCGGAGTCGGGAATGCCAATGGAGCATTCCTTTCTGAGGGGGTTCTGTCTCCTGCTATCGTTGGCTGTCCCCGTGTGGCTCCCTCTTACGCGGTTGGTGACGGAGGCGACCCACTTGGATGGAGGCCTCCGACACGGGCGTGGTCTGTCTCAGTAGCGTGGCTTTGATACCGCAGTGTGGAGCTAGTTTGGGATTTCCGGTGCTGCTGGGCCCTCTTGGGATGAGCAGAGCCTCTGAGCAGCACTTTTTGGTCCACTTTGGGGAATCTGATGGACTCTTTGTTCTTCTCCTCAGAGAAACACAGCCCAGACTCAGCCGAATACAAAATAGCCTGGCATTTGCAGTAAAAACTCTTGTTTTTGCCATGCGTATGCTCTCTTCTCATTTACCTTTTGGGGTTCCTGTTTGGTTTTGCCTTCCTTCCCTTTAGGACTGCCTACACGGTGCCGGTGGGACACAGTGATGGCAAGTTCCCGTACCTGGGGTCGACTGTGCTGGGGGTGACAGTGTGGATGATGGGGGCAAGGAGTGTGAGCTTCCTCTGCCCAGGGACTGGGATGGGGTGAGTCAGGGCTGGAGGAGGGGATGGGGGAGGGGAGGGGAGGAGGGAGTGGGGGAGAGGAAGGGTGGGCAGGTGGGAGGCAGGGGGCAGCAGGAGCAAGGGTCTCTGACTGGGGGGCATTCAGGAGAAGGGGACACGTGAGTGACACTCAGTGGCTTAAGAGAGAAGAAGTTGGCGGCCTGAAAGGGAGGGAGACAGAAAGCAGGGCTCTTCAATATGGGCATTCATGTCGTGCTGACAGTAGTCATTTATCATGCCCTGAATGGGAGCCCAGGGCCCAGTGCACCGCCAAAGGCCTCTGGTTAAAGTTTTACCTGAGTGTGAAAGGGGCTGGGGCTTTCCTAGGCTGTGGGGGCGGCCCCTGGGGGCCCATCTGTTTGGAGCAGAGAGACTCTGACACCAGAGGAGGGGACACAGGACAGGACGTTTCCGGGTGCGGGGACCCCTCCGGGCGTCCCAGGCGGGCAGGGGAAGGGGGTCTGCCTCATACAGGGGCCTGGAGAGGCCTGCTCCAGTCACCGAATTAGGAGCCTAGCCCCAAATCAATCTGTGAGCCTCCCATGGGGTGTGCTCTGGGCAAGTCCGGGCAGGGGCATGTTTGGGCAAGTGATGTCACTGGTGCCCAGCACAGGCTTAAAAAAAAAATTATTTAGCACTTATCATATGTCAGGCACCTTGTACATAAATGTACATGTATATCTAGTTAGGGTGACCACCCCTATTTGTTGTCCAGGGGGTGAGCGGTTCGTGGGGTGCAGGACTTTCAGTGCTAATCTGGGAATAGTCCCAAGCAAAACAGGACAGATGGGTATTAACCCGAATATTAATTCAAACATTAATTCTTTTGATCTCACAGCAGCTCTTGGGAAAGAGGCATTGCATTTACCTCCATTTATGAGTGAGAGGGAAGCAATGTGCTAAGGCCACAAAGCTGGGGGTGGGGGTGGGGCAAGAGAGCTTGGATCTGGAGCTATGTAGTCTGGTTTCCAGGTCTGAGCTCTCAGCCCTGCACCACGCTGCCTGGAACCTGGAAGAGATGCCAGTGTGGCGAGTGGGTTTTCTGAACTGAAAACCAGGATGATGAAGTCTGACATGTTCACTGTTCAACATGGTGGTCTTCAGGGCCATGTGTTTAAGATGGGGCCTGTCCCGGACCTCTTGGTCTGTCTGGTCCACAGAGGGGCTGGCAACAAGGAGCCAGTCTGTCCTTAAGGTGGGCAGTGCTTCTGGTGTGTGGGGCCCTGCTGTTTGTCCAGGAACATAGCTAATGACCCCTGAGGTACTTGCCAAGATTCCCAGGCCAGTGAGGACCAGAGTGGGAGGTCAGGGAGGGAGGCTATACAGTTTGGAACTTGCAGCCCAGGATGCTTTGCCGAGCGGCCCCGCACCGCAGCCACAAGCAGGCACCTGGGTGATGGCAGAGGAGTAAGGACCAGAGATAAGGCTGAGTTCCCGGGCAGGAACCACTTTGGCCTATTTTCCATCGCGGGTTGTGGGACAGCTCGATCATCTGCAAGTGCCAGGCTCCTTGCAGAGAAAGGATGCACATCCAGATTCTAGGAGTCAAATCTGCTGCTATGAGACCATTTGGGAGAGAAATGAAATCTGCCCAAATTCTCTCCTTTGGGAGCCCCGTGGGCTGTGCTGACGAAGGCTTTTAGTGCAAATATTTTCTGGATACAGCACTGTGGACTGAGGTCTTGGTCCTGGGAAAATGAGTGTGTGTGTGTGTGTGTGTGTGTGTGTGTGTACATGTATGTGTGTATGTGTATGTGTGTGTGGTGGGGGTGGAGGGGCACAAGGACACTGGAGGATCTCTCGTTTCTGTTAAGAGAATGCAGAGCTAAGAGCACGGGACCATTAGCCGCTCTCTCTTGGCCCATCCCAAAAGCCCAGCCACTGAGGGCTGCTGGCCTGGGCTTCCACCCCAAGCTGTGACTCTGTCTCCTGCAACGCCATCTCAGCTCCTACCGGAAGCCTTGCTCACTGACCCATTCCAGCCCCAACCAGACGCCTTGGTTCTCCGCACGGTGGTGGGACCTTCCTGGGTGTGGCAATCACACTTGGAGAGGCCGCACTGTAACGTCCCAGAGCTGGCTGAGGGCGTATAAGTGATGGGAATGCAGAGGTCTCGGGTGGCAGAGAGAAAGGCCACTAGCAGGAGGTGTGAATCTCCTCAAGGGCCAGGTGGTGGGGTATCCAGGGAAACGTGTGATGGAGGAGGCTGGAGGGGGGGGGGGTTGAGCCGGAATGTGGGGCCACCTCTGCTTAGCACCCTTCTCTCCTCTGGAGCCATCCATCCATTCGACATATGTGAAGCGCTTTCACTGATGCCTACTGTGTGCTTGTTCTGTGTTAGGCTCGGGGTACGCAGGAGAAAATTGGACACGGTCCCTGCCCCATAGAGTTTGGGAATAGAAGTAAGTTACGTATTATGGCTGTGAAGTAGATACGTGGGGAGCTGGGAGAGTGAGTGGCGGGGGGGAGGCCTATCTGAGGAGGTGATGTGTGAATGAAGCCTGAGGATGGATGGGAGATAGCCACGGAGGAGCTGGGGCAGTGTCCAGGCAGAGGGAAAACATGAGCCAAGCCCCTGAGCTTGTGAGGTTAGAGCCCAGTGCGTGACCTGTGGCCTGGGATGGAAGTGCAGATGGGGACCAGGTCCCTCAGGGCCAGAGGGCTGTGAGGAGCAGGTGGGTTGAGTGGGTGGGTTGTTTTATTAGAACAGGGTTGTGAATCTATTCCAGATCTCAGTGTTAACATAAAACAGTAGGTGCCCAATAGATGTGTGTTGGAGAACGAGGGGGGGCATCAGGGGAAGCTGGGTCAGGGCTGAGGGACAGTGGGATGTGAAAATGGCCATCTTGGTGGGGGAAGGGCCAGGGGCTGTCCTCGAGCCAGCTCTGTCCCCTCAGGACTGGCCCCTGCCTTTCCCCCCCTCCCTCCTTGTCCCTCTGGCTTATTTTAATTGCCTTGGGGGAGCTGAACGGGGAGCCCATGAGGGGTCTGCATTTGTGCCTTGCACAGGGGACATTAAGCGAACAGAGTCCCTCTCGGTTTTTCATGTCATTAATTGGTGATCTTCAGACTCTGAAATAGCATTTTCCCTCTCCCATCCCTTATTTCATTATCCTCAGCTCAATACACATCAGTGCCGCACGGGCAGCCGGCTTGGATATATTAGGAATTATTTAAATGAGATGGGGATGTATGGGTAGTTAAAAATGCAGTCTTCTATTCTGCCCTAATTATGTATCAAATTACATTACAATTATTCCCAAATATAAACTTGCTGAGAACCTCCAAAGGGGAGGAGAGCATCAGAAGGAAAGTGAAATAGAGCACAGTGGGCACGATGGCTCTTGGCCCCAAATGGGCACTGGAACCCAGGCAGCGTGTGTGTGTGTGTGTGTGTGTGTGTGTGTGTGGTCAACTCCACTGCCATGCTGTGTCCATTTGAGGTGTTCCTGGCTCAGCAGCCAGCAATGAGCAGAAAGAAATCTTGTGCAGCCTCTGTGTCAGGTGATGTACTAGGACTCCACGATGCCTCAGCTTGCGAGGCCCTGACTCAGGGCTCAGGCTCCAGCAAGCCTCCAGCCTCAGGCCTTCCCTGGGAGACTCAGCAAACACAGAGCGGCCATCTGCACGGGCACCTCGCCTCTCATGCAGGGCTCACTCGATCCTGGGAGGACAGTTTGGGTCTGCTCAAGGTGTCTCCGCCAAAAAGTGACAGTGTGGGATTCACGCCCAGGTCTGCTTCTGAGGCCATGTGCCCCAGGAGGCGATACAGGGGCACTCGGTCCCCGGGCTAGTGGGCAGGTTTCTTCTGAGCTGTTTTTATCCGTTTGTTTCATGCGAGGAGCCAGCCTCCTCTGCAGCTCTTAAGAGGGATCCAGATTAATCTTTATTAATAACTTAATAATTATTAATCATCATGAGGCTACTGATGTTGGAGGGCTCCAGTTTGGCTGCTCCCATTCCTCTTCTCACACACCTGTCTCCCACAGCCACTCCTCCCAGGCCTGGGGAGGGGACGTGGGGCGTTCCTGTCAGAAGAGCTTGCTCTCTTCTCTCTGGCTGGTGGGCAGGTGGGAAGAGCCCAGGGCTGTCAAGACCTCAGAGCAGTCTGGGACCCTGTTTTGGGTTGAATTGTGTGCTCCTTGCCCATCCCTGAATGTTGAAGTCCCATCCACGGTACCTGTGAATGTGACCTTATTTAGACATAGGGGCTTGGCAGATAATCAAGTTAAAACGAGGTGATTAGGGTGGGCTCCAATCCAATACGACTGTGTCCTTACAAAGAGGGAATCTGGACGCAGAGACACGCACAGAGGGAAGATGGTGTGAAAGGAAGTAGGGAGAATGCCAAGGGAAGCTGATGGGTTGGCATCTACAAGCCAAGGAACACCAAGATTGCCAGCACATGACCGGAAGCTGGGAGAGAGAGACAGGCCTGGACCACATTCTCCCTCCCAACCCTCAAGAGGCGTCAGCCCTGCTGAGATCATGGGTTCTGAAACAGTGAAACAGTCAGTTTGTGTTGTTTAAGCCTCACTGTTTGTAACAGTTTTAGGTAATGAATGCAGAACTCAGCCATGGGGGGCAGGCAGGGTGGAGGAGTAGATGGTGATCAGGAGCTTCATCCTGACCTGCCTTCCCAGGCAGGTGGCTACCTGAGGAGTTGTTGGAGTCTGGACCAGGAATCCAGCCAATGGATGATGGGTGGAGGGGGCCAACTTCAGTCAATGGGGAGGCGGACTTCCTGTGCTGAGATTTGGGGCAGACATGTCAGGGGCTCACCATTGTCTGTCTCTTGTGCATATCAAGAACGTTCCTTGGGGCGCCTGGGTGGCTCAGTTGGTTAAGTGTCTGACTTTGGCTCAGGTCATGATCTTATGGTTTGTGGGTTCAAACTCCGCATGGGGCTCTGTGCTGACAGCTCAGAGCCTGGAGTCTGCTTCGGTTTCTATGTCTCCCTCTCTCTGTGCCCCTCCCCTGCTTGTGCTCCCTCTCTCCTACAAATAAACAAACATTAAAAAAATTTAAAAAAAAGAATGTTTCAAGGCTCACTGGGAATGTTCTAGCTCTGTTCTCTCTGCCGTTTGGTTCTGACTACTTGTTGACAGTGGAATATCGGAGAAGGGATGGGAACCACCTCTGAGTTGAGGTTGTTAAGTGGCGGTGTGCATTCTGTACACGTCCTCTCCTTTCCTGTCTGCTGCCTGAATGAGGGGACTCAGGGTGGAGCCTTGGCATAAAAGGTGTCTGGGCCCTGAAGTCTTTGCTTGGAGAACAACTGCCCTGGAGAAGGCCCTGAAGAAGACCACATTATCTATGTGGAGGTGTTTAACCCAGTGCACGGTGCCTGACATAAAGGATATGCCTGGTCACTATTTATGTTTCTTTTCCTTCTGGGGTACAACTCCCCAACACTAGAAGCGAGGTCGTCTTGGGTGACCTTCTCTTTCCCACATAGGAAACCTTTTCCCAATGAGATCTCTCTTCCAAGCACCTCCTGGATTCCCCAAGAGAGGCTGGGGTCCCTAAGCGTGACCTTGGAGTCCCTTCGATTTACAAGATTGCTGATTTCCATTTTAAAGGAAGCATTTCTAATTAAGGCAGCCAAAACCCACGTGCTATTTTTGGATGTAACTTTTTTTCCTTTTTTTGGTAAGACAATTTGTGCTAATTAGATGTAAAAATCATTCCTGGGAAAATTATATAATTTACACGCAATTTACAAAATAGGCCTTTGATATTATTTGTGCTGCTACTTTGCTGTGAAGTTAGTAAACAGCATAAACACTGGACCTGGGTGAAGACGCTCCAAGGGAAAGAGACCCAGCGGCTCCTGATCTGAGGTGTGGCTCACCAGATGACAGATACATCAGGTTCTCACCTTGGAGGCCAATTCTCCCCAGAGGCAACCCAAGCTGTGCCGGCTGACACTGGCCATGCCCCACTTGTGCTGGATTACAGTTTCAGGATGATTCACATGTGGCTTTCCATGTGCCTCAGCTCTGATGTGATTTGTGAGGACCCAGGTGAGAATGAGGCCTCTTGGAAGGTGCTTCGGGGGAGGCCGGAAGGGAGGGAGCTCTCCAGTGCTGCCCAGAGGTCTCCACCCTGGGTGGTGTTTTGATTAGTGACTTAGATGAGGGCTCTAGGTCACTTGAGCACACTGGCAGATGGCACGGAACTGGGAGGGATAGTAAATGGGTTGAAGACAGGATCCAACAGTCTCTAGACAGGTGGGAGCTAGGTTCCAAACTTACAGGAGGGAATCTAACAGTTGCATCTAGAAAATCACCCATTAGGTACACAGTGGGGGAAGGTGACACTTAGCAGGAGTCCATCAGTCGGGTCCAATCAGGAGGTGGAAACCACAGCAGGTATTTTCACAGGAAGTGTTTCATACAAAGGACAGCTGGTCATCAGCAAACGTAAAAGGTAAAAAGTGAACACTGAGGCATCACAGGGGGTGGGGGTGGAGGGGGTGCCCCGGAAGTTAGAAGCTGGGAGGGGGAGCCTCAAGGAGATGGGACTCATTCCACCCCCAGGAGGAAATGCCAGCTGGCAAGGGCAGCAAGGGGACACGAAGACCCGTTCTGTAAGTGTTGAAAAAACCCCCACAAACCGGATTCAGTTTTTGTGACTGGGATGCAACGCTGTTGCTGGGGTGAAGCAGTGTGCTGGGCAACACTACCAGACAAGAATTCAAGTCATTGGGGCAGTTAGTGCCATCTTCACTCCCCTCAGGCTGCGGGTGAGACACACAACCAACTTGCTCTGGATGGTTCCAGGTGGGTAACAATCGGGGATGGCTCCAGAAAGGCAGGTTCCAGGTTGGGATCAAGAAGGCTTTGTTTTCCTTAACAAAGAAAAATAAAACTTTCATTTTCTTTCTGACTTTAGAAATAATACCTGTTATTGTGGAACACTTGGAACATACAGGGTCCTGAGGTGTTGGCAGGGGTGCAGGGAGAGATATCGCCTCTCAGAGTTCCAGGTGGAAGGAGCTAGCTGCTCCGTCCCCAAAGCAGGGGGCACACAAAACTCTTGCCTGGAGTTCTGGGTGTTCCCCTCTGGTGTACATTCTCCAAGCCTCCCCCACTTCTTAGACCCAGCCCACGTTGCCCTGAGATGTGGCTGGGCTGGCCTCACTTTCCCCTGGGGCCAGGCCCTCAAGGATTCAGTTTCTAGCCCAGGTAGGTATCAAGGTGTTTCTCCAAAGGCAGATTCTTTCCAAGAGGAATTTTGGCAGCAGCTCTTAAGATAATTGCATTTTTTTCCACCTTCTTGCATGTAGAACAGTTTAAAGAAGCAAATAAAAATCATTTGTAATTATACCTTCTGAAGATGACCACTGTTAACATTTTGGCCTTTTCCCCCCTGTGTAAATGGATTCATTTTTAAGATAATTGGGATCATAGTGAATATTATAATTTTGTATCTTGCTTCCCCTTCCCCCATCACTTAATATATGAACATTTTCCAAAGGCCAATATGTGTGTGTGTGTGTTTTTTTTTTTTAATATCTTTTTACAACAGTGGCCCAATATATTCTCTGGCTGTTTCACAACCTGTGATGTGATATTTGGCTTTAATGGATTTTTTTTTCCTTTTGTGACCAGTTTTCTTGTTGATATCTTTGTGTATAAATCTTTGTGCACATTTTTGAAAATGTCATTGGGACAGATATATTAAAAACGCCTTTTATTATGGAGGGGAGCCGGGGTGGCTCAGTCGGTTAAGCATCTGACTTAGTCTCGGCTCAGGTCATGATCTCCTGGTTCATGAGTTCAAGCCCTGCATCAGCTCTCTGATGACAGCATGGAGCCTGGTTTGGATTCTTTATCTCCCTCTCTTTCTCTATCCCTCCCCACTCGTATTCTCTCTCTCTCTCTCTCTCCCTCAAAAATAAAAAAAAAAAGTAAAATAAAAACACGTTTTATTATGGAAAAATTTCAAATACATGTAGGAGGGAATCATGAACTGGACACCCTGCGTTATCACTCAGCTTTCAAGATGGCTGACATTCTGACAGTTTTATCTAACCCTCCTTATTTTTTTGTTGGAATAATTAATTGACTAACTACTTAATTTATCTGAGATTTTATTTTTAAATAATCTCTACACCCAATGTGGGGTTCGAACTCACAATCCCGAGATCAAGAGTTGCATACTCTTCCAGCTGAACCAACCAGGCGCCCCATTGGTGGAATGTTTTAAAGCAAGACCTCGGTGTTGTAGCACTTCCCCTGTAATAGTTAAGTTTTGCGTCTCAAAGTGGTATAGTAACTTCTTACGGCGTAACCAGAATGCCATTTGCACACCTAAAAAAATTAACGGTAATTCCTAAGTATCGTCATATCTGGCCAGGTCGGGTTGTCTTCAATTGTCTCAAAAATGTCTTCCCACAGGCAACTTGTTTCAATTGGAATCCAAACAAAAGTCCATGCTCTGCCTTTGGTTGATAAGTCTTGGTAAGTCTCTCACCACACTACCTCTCTCTTTTTGCAGCCTGGCTCTTTGTGTGTTGAGGAAGCAGGTATACAAAGTTTTACAGTTCTCAATCCATGTTAGAAAACCGATTTCCAGGAAGGTTGTAACAATTTGCGCCCGTCTGCCAGCAACGTGAGGGAGCGCACATCTCATGCACAGCATTGAATAGCATTACGTGGTTTAAGAATCAGTTTGATAGGTGAGAGCTGACACCTTATGGCTGCTCTAACTTGCATTACTGTGATTATGAACGTGATCGGACATTCCCACCCCTCCCCCCCCCGCCCATGCATATTAGCTGTTTGTATTTCTTCTTTTGTGAATTCTCTCCTTTGACATTTGCCCCCTTTAAAAAGGGGTATATTTATTATTATGCTTGAGTCTATAACATAGAGAAATGTAAAATTTTTATGCAGTCGTATTCATTGTCTCTTCCTTGGTGAACCTTCTATTGCTTTTATGCTTAGAAAATCCTTTTCCAAATTCCATTCACCCATGTGTTTTGTCTTGTTTGGTTTTTACTGAGTTTCTAAGTCCATTTTGCGATCTCATATAGTTAGATCATTGATCTAGGACTGTGGGTTGAATAATCCTTTATCCTTTGTCTCTTTGCTAGTTTGTGATATGCCTTTAGCATGCTCTTAGTTCATTTTCACACCCACACTGGTCTGTTCAAGAAGAATTTGTGCAGTCATAGTCATGAGTTTTCTGGGTGCCTTGAGAGGTGGTGAGTGCCCTGTGATGGGAGATATGTAAGTGGGTAAAGCACCACCTCAGGCTGGGATCGTCTGCCCCTGACAGTCTGGAGGTTTCTGATTTGCCTGCCCTGGAAGGCCTTTGCACCCCCCCTTCAGCTCCGGGGAGCAATGATAAGTCCCTTTCCTTCCCCTCCTTCTCCTGCTCTTTCTACCTCCAGGAAGGACCTTCAGACTCCTGTTTCTGTGGGGGCTCATGGTGGGGTGTGAGCAGCCAGGACTTTACCAGAGAGACTGGACCTGAAGGCCTCTCAGTCGGCCACCTACTGCTCACACTGCCGACCTGCACGGTGACCGGGGGCTAGGCTCATCTCTGAGGAGAAGTGAGTTTTGTCTTCTTTCCCGGATATTCTTTGTTCTTATAGCATTTCCCCCAGTTTACAATCACAGCCAATTTTGTTATTTGCTTCTCCACTGGACTGTTAGCTCCCAAAGACAGAGGACTTGTATTTCCATGTCTGGCGCATGGCAGATACCTGGGGGTTGAAAGTATGGATGACCGTCCTTTGGAACTGGAGGGTGACTTCATAATCTAAGCAAAAATGAGAGACTATCCTCTGACCAGAACAAATGCTCTTGTGGGGACAAAAGGACAGCATATCTGAAATTGAGGTCCGTCTCAGAAAATCCAGAACAGCTGGTTGTCACAGAGAGGGCCTGAGTCTCCTGAATCTTGGGAGCTGTGTGGAGCCGTGAAAGTCACCCATTTTGACTCTGACCTGACATCTGACCTCCAGAGCTGATTATTTCTCCTCTCTGTGAGCACATTCCTGACAAAATGGGGTCGGGAGACATTTGCATCCAAACCACCAAGCTCTTTCAGTGCAGGGGCCCGGAGGCCCGATGGGTTTATTAGATTATCATTGCGGAAGTTAATAAAGAATTAATTTCTCTTCATGTGACATCCAAAGGCAGTTATTTCAGGAGCCTGTCCATTTGCACAAAGCCAAGTATTTGTCAAGTGTCAGAGGCAATTCCCAGGTCCCAGCCCCCCCTCAATAATTCTGGATTAGGGACAGCCTGAAATGACATTACACAAATTTTCTTTCAAGATGCATTGAGCTCTGGGGACCACTCAGGAATTTCAGGTTCCTGAAGGTTATACTGTCAGCAAAAGGGCTTGGGGGTGGGGGGGGCATGGGGGGGAGAGCTGGAGCTTTCCAGCTGGGCCAGCTCTGGAAGGGGGAGGCCTAGGGAGGGGGAGGGAGGAAGCCATGGACACCCATTAGTCTATGGGGGCCCGTTTGCGGCCTCCTGAAAACAACTTACTTACTGTCATTTGTATGGCAAACCTCGTGCTCAGCTTGATGGTTTTTCCTTGTTCTTTGCTCAGGGCCAGGGAGGGGCTGTGGCTGGCCGGGGACTGCAGGACTGGCCCGCGTCACATTGTGGCAATATATTAGGGAAGGTCACGGCGTCATCAATACCTGTCTTGAGTTAAGTGCTGGGAAGGCGGGGGGCACTGCAGGGGACGGACTCACTACTAGAGCCTAAAAGCAAGTTGTCCAGCAGCCGGGTGCCCCTCAGAGCCATGGGGCAGAAGTCTCCGGGGCTGGGCTGGTGGGAGGGGAACCCGAGTCTGGTCTGTGCCAGGCTGCTGGAGGGGCGTCTGGAGGCTGGTGTGGAATAGCCCAGACCTCTTGCCAGGCCTCTTTGCTTCCCCATGAATGTCAACAGGCCCTTCAGACTCTGCAGGTCCCAAAGGGAACCCCACACCTCTGGATCCCCTTCCCTCAAACATACCTGCTGCTCCAGCCGGTGGGGCTTCTTCATCTTCCTCCAGGTGCATCGGGCTCCTCAGACTTCTATGCCATCCTCTTTCCCTCGGAATGGCTTCCTCTTTCCTTCCCCATTTGCTGTTTACGAGCTGGCTCAGGTAGCTCTGACTCTGTGAAGCCCTTCCTGACTACTTCAGGAAGACTCAAAGTCTCCTGCCAGGGCCACAGTTACAGGTGCAAATTAAAGACCCCCACCCAGTTCCCCTCGGTCACATCTTTTGGCAAATGGAAAGTGCCTGTGTATATTCGAATTAGAAAAAGGTGTCTTTCTACCCCCTCCCGCACCCCCACAGCCATAGTCCTCACAAGGGCTCATGGTTAGGTAAGAGGCCTATGGGTCAAATTTCAGCCCAATGACCTTCCTCGTTAACTATTTTTGAGTAGCGCGTGACATGGACAACCATACATGGCAGCCCTCCTCCTTCCTCTGAGATTCTCCATGCCCCTCTGCGTAACTGTGTGACTGTTTGTATTAGTTCCCGTTGCTGCTGTAACAAACTACCACAAACTAAGTGGCTCAATATAACACAAGTTTCTTCTCTTATGGTTCTGGAGGTCAGAAATCTGAAGTGGGTCTTACTGGGCTGAAATTCTGGTGTTTGCAGGGGTGCGTTCCTTCTGGAGGGTCTAGGGGAATTTCCTTGCCTTTTCTGGCTTCTAGAGGCCACCTGCATTCCTTGGGTGGTGGCTCTTTCTTCCACCGTGAAAGCCAGTGTTGTAGATCTTCATCACTCCCTGACTCTGACTGCTCCTTCTGTCATCACACCTCCTTTTTTTTCCACTCCCCTTTTTTGACTCCGACTCACCTGCTTCCCTCTTTCATTTATAAGGAGGCTTGTGATTACATTGGACCCACTTGGATAATCCAGGGCAACCTCTTTAGCTCAGAACCATTGATTTAATCACATTTGCAAAGCTCCCCCTCTTGCCATGTGGGGTAACATATCCACAGGTTCTCGGGATTAGGTTGTGGGCATCTTTGGGGGCCGTTACCCTGCCCACCATCCCATGTGATCCCATATATCAACATGGTTCCTCCTGCTGACTGTAAAATCCCTGAGAGCAGAGTCACTGTTCTGCTCAGTCTGGCACAGACTAAGTGTTCAGAGGATGTCTGTGGGTCAGGTGCATGGGGGCCATGGGCACAAAGGACCTCCTCTGGGAGATAAGACACAATTCCTCTCCTTGCACACAGCTTCCTGAAAGGGTTGGTTACAGACCTGTGTGGTTGCCTTAGCAGTTTTGCCCTGCAGGGAACACTCGGCAATGTCTGGAGACAGTTTTGGCTCCCAGAGATGGCACTAAACATCCTACAATGCATGTGGGCATTAAAGACATAGCCAGCTCTGAGATGCCCAGGTGGCTCAATCGGTTGAGTGTCCGACTTCCGCTCAGGTCGTGATCTCGCAGTTCGTGGGTTGGAGCCCTGCTTTGGGTTCTCTGCTGACAGTGTGGAGCGTGGAGCCTGCTTCGGATTCTGTGTTTCTCCCTCTCTATCCCTCCCCCACTCAGACTCTGTCTGTCTGTCTCTCTCTCCCAAAAATAAATAAACGTTAAAAATAATAAAAAAAAAGACTTACCTAGCTCCTAAAATCTACAGGGCTGAGGGTGAGAAATCCTGATCTACACCAGGACTGTGTGGCCGGAGAGCCCCAGAGGGAGCTGTGGGCTGGGGCCTGTGCTGGAGATCTCAACGTGTCTATGAATACATGCCGTATTCTTCAACAGGCTTATCCAGTTCCGATTTGCAGATGGCAAAAGAGAGCACTGGAGATGCAGTCATTTGCCCAGGTTTTACAGCCAGTCCCTGATAGGGTTGGACATTGAAAACAGGTCCCCTGACCCACACAGTGGGCAGATACAAGAATGACCCGAGTGCCTCCCTCCTAGAGCACTGGGGCTGCTGCCTTTCCTCCAACTTCTCAGGTCATTCCTTCTCTGCTTTCCTGATCATGTTGCTCTACTGAATCCCACTTCCCTGGGCTACAGGAGTCCCCAGAATGAGTGTCATTTCCCCCTTTTCTGCTCTCCCCCAGTGACCTTGATTGCCCTTCCTGTGGGGCGGCTCTTGAACTTTTGTGTTAGCAAAGTCCCCTTTCCTGACTTCTGGTCTTGCATTTTGCACTGTCGTGTGGACGCACCTGCTCTGCCTATCAGTGTTCAAAAACCTTCGGTGACGCCCAAGCCCAGCATTCAAGCCCTGCTCTGTCTGAACCGAAATGCTCACTGTTCTCCAAACCCACTTTGCACATCCTCACTGTCTTGTCTTTGCCCAAGCTCTTCCCGCCGACCCCGAACACCATCCCTCTTGTTCTTCATCTTTATCCCCCTTGGTGCCCTCGGGAATGGCATAGACTTGCCCCAAGCCGGCAGGTCAGCTTGTGGCTTTGGGAGAAGTAGGAGGTTGATTAAATAATCAATTATTTTGTTTATTTATTTGGCCAATGTTTACCGTCCACTGCCATGTCATGGGCATGGACTTGGATTTGGGGTATGTGGAAGTGGATGGGAAAACTGTGTCTGTTGTCAGAAAGCTTGTGGCCTCCAGGAGACACGGACACAGAACAGCTAATTTTGCAATCCATTATTTAGTTTCAGTTGTGCTTAGGGTGCCGAGGAGAGGTTTGGGGTCAGGGGTGCCGGGGGAGTCTGGTCAGCAAGGTTTCGCCAAGGAGGTGACAGTTGGGCCCAGGACCTGCTGATGGCCATCTGGACAGAGCGCCTCTTGAGCTGCAAACGCCTGGAGCACCGAAGGAGGGGCTCTCCACGGTGGAGGGGGGCAGTGCGGCCGGGACGGTGTAAATCAGGAAGACCTCTGCCAGGCCCCCTGAGCTCTGTGGAAAGGTTACCCTGAGCTGTGCTTCCTGGCCAGGCTTGCTCTGACGCTATTAATCTGGCTTCCGGGAAAGGCATCAGGCTGGGAGGATGCTAGGGGCCAGAAGGACAGGAGGATGTGGGGGTGGGGGTCAGCTGGACTGAACAAGAGCCCAGGGAAGCCAGGCCTGAGACTCAGCTCTACTGCTTACCTGCAGCGTGACCTGGTGACCTGCGTCTCTAGCTGCCCACCCCTGGGCTTCAAGGCACCCACCAGAGATCGCAACTGCACATTTACTTGTGTGACTGACCCGTGCCTACCTCCCTGCCACCTATGAGCCCAACGGGGCACCCTCCAGATCTTCACTGTGCACCAGCACCTCCTGCAGGGCCCGGTGGCGACGCCATACACATCTGTATCCCCAAATGAGGCGGGATCACTGGGCCTCACCTCTCCTGTGGCCCCAAGTGGGACTACTGTGGGCCGAATTATGTACCGCCCCCACCCCCTTTCATATGTTGAAGACTTATTCCCCAGTAACTGAGAATGTGACTGCATTTGGAGAGGATGTCTCCAAACAGGTGATTCAGTTCAAGTAGGCGATTCGGGTCATGACAGTGGGACCTAATCCAATACGACTGGGGCCCTTATAAAAGACAACATTTGGACACAGACACACACATATGCAATGCCACGTGAAGATTGGAATTACGCCCTTCAGCCGCCAAGGAACTACTGGAGGCTGGGGACAGAGGCCCGGGACAGACCCTTTCTGAGGACCTTCAAAGGGATCTTGGTCTTGCTGACACCCTGATCATGGACTTCTAGCCTCCAGAACTGTGAGACAATGAAGATTTGTTGCTTAAGCTGCTCAGTTTGTGGTACTTCCTTACCGCAACCCTGGCAAACTCCTACAGTGAGCTGGCCCTCTGGCGATCCTGCTTCCGGGTTGTGGCCTCTGCTGGCCCAGGGTGGCAAGCGCTAGATGTGTGAGGAAGGCTGAGCGCCAGCCCTGGGGAGGCGGAAAGGTCTCATTCCTTCTGCCAAGCTCCCACCAGGCTGGGGGTCCCGGCAGGGCAGGATAAGGCAGTATTAAAGTGCCCTCTCATTCCTAGAATCTGGATTTGCAAATCAAAGGGTCTATTCCAGGCAAGTCCCTGAGCCACAGGGGTCTCAAGTGACAGTGTCATTCTCCAGGCCCTTGTAGGCCTTGCTTGGATGGATTTTGGGGGTCAGGGAAGCGGCCGGAAGGGAACCTCTGACGGGAGCCAGGTGCATTTCAAAGGGGCTTCCCCGGGGCCCTTCATTCCCTGCATGGTGGCTGCGGCCCCCACAGACAGACATCCTGGACCAGGTTAACCTTTAACCAGGCGGCTCCAGGCCTCAGCTGCTGGGCCTGGGGATCCTGCCGGCCGCGAGCAGGTCTGCTTTTCTGCTCTTGTCTCCAGCGAACCTGAGTCCCTGATGAATTGCCCACACTCCCCCGCCCTGAGCCCTGCCACCATGTTGAGTGCTGGTGTCCCCAGCAAAGATGAATGGGCCCCACTAATGAGCTGGAGGCGGCGGCACTGTGACCCCTGACCCTGCGCACACGGAGCCAGCGGCCTGGGGAATGGCTGCCCCAAGCCTGCTTAATGTGTCGGGCTGGCCTCTGAAAGGAAAACACATTTATTGCTACTTAGAGAAAATTGATCTAATTGGGCTGGAAGCATTCTGCTGATGGAACATGGAATTTTTATTAGGAGGATGACTCAAGTTCAGCCAAGGTATCCCAGCTGGGAGGAGGCAAGAGTGTGTTTCTAGGGATTTTACCCAAAAAGCTTTCTCTGGCTGATACTGAATATCTGGGGAGATCTGGGTTTGCATCCCGGCTGTGCTGCTTCTACAGCCTGTGCCCTGGAAACCCTTGGCAGCTTCTCTCAGGCCTGAGGCCTTAACTGCAAAACAAGAATAGTTCTCGCGTTGTCATAGTCTTGTGCACTGGAGAGGAGCTCATAGGCATCAGGGCTGTGGCATCGCCCTTAGCAGGAGACCAGGTCCAACAGGACCTGCTCGAGCCAAGACTACGTGTGGTTTCAGCTTCTTTGGCCAACCCCCCCTGCGGTTCGGAAACAAACCAGCCAAATCCTTGTTGGCTCCGACTGAGGTGACTCATTTGAGAGCTATTTTTAGACGGAGCTCCGGTCCCTGGAATGTGGGGGCCATGCTCCCCAACAGCCTCTGCACCTCTCCTGCTAGCTTCTTCTCCTCCATGTCTGACTGCGACAGAGTCTGTTCAAGATCTCCTACATTTTCCTAAACTTCCCTTGATCCCACTACTGTTGTTCTGGCCTCAATACAGGCTGTCATGATCACTGACCACTCTGACCAGGGGACTGTCCCCAGGTCCTCCTTGGTTTCTCATCTTGTTCTACTCTGGTCAAGCCTCCACCCTCACTCCAAACCAGTCCACCTTCCATAGCAGTTCACCCTGCACACCAGTGCATTCTCTGCAAACGGATCTTTCCAAAACACAGTTGGGATCAGGTCACTCCCCAGCTTAAAACCCTTCCATGGCTCCCCATTGCCTCTAGGGTAGGAGACGATTGCATCTAGGACAAACAGTAAATCGCATGGGATGCGTGGGTAATAGGCGTAAATCAGACTGTCCTGGGCAAACGGGGATGTATGCGTGCTCTGTCCATCCTGACCTGGCCTCTGACGCATCTTTAGGCATGCACTGTGGTGCCTCTTGAGGTGCTGCCAGCAAAGCCCGAAAATACCAGCTCACTGCACTCACCCATGCCTTAGCACATGCTGTTCCCTCTACCTGGAATGAATGCCCTCTCTCCCCATTTTGGCTTGTGTTTCTCAAGCCGTGGCATCTGTCATGTGCAGCTCCTCCTGACTCTTATCAATGGTGAAAGCTGTTTCTCTGTATTAGTCATCTGTTGCTGCTGCATAATGAATACCCCCAAACGTAGTTGCTTAAAGCCACAAACACTTATTATCCAACAGTTTAGTAAAATTGGCAAGCAACTTAACTGGGTGGCTGTGGCTCAGGATCTCTCAGGAGGTTGTATCAAGATGTCAGTGGAGGCTGGTGCGTCCAATTTCAAGATGGCTGACTCGCATGGTGGTGCTGACTGTTGTCAGGAAGCCTCAGCTCCTCTCACAGGTTGGCCTCAGGGTCCCCACGGCACAGCCACTGGTCTCCCCAGCAAGGAGTGACCTGAGAGAGAGAGCAAAGGAGGAAGCTGCAGTTCTCTCAGGGCCAGCATGCTGCTTCTTGTACCCCAGCCGGCTAATGGGCTAGCGCTTGTCCTGCCCTTTCCTCTTGGGAGCCACACATCTCACCCCATCCCTTCTGCTTTATTCTGTTTGTTAGAAGCACGTCACTAAATGCATCCCCTTCTCAAGGAAAGTGGGTTTAACTTCCATCTTTTAAAGGAGGGTATGTTGCAGAATTTGTGCACATTTTATTTTGCTTTCTAAATTTTTTAAGAGTTTATTTATTTTAAGAGAAAGAGAGAGAGAGAGAGAGTGAACAGCATGAGTGAGGGAGGGGCAGAGAGAGAAGGAGAGACAATCCCAAGCAGGGTCCATACTGACAGCACAGAGCCTGACACAGGACTTGACCTCATGAACCGTGAGAGCATGAGCTGAACCAAAATCAAGATGCTTAACTGACTGAGCCACCCAGGCATCCCCTGTGGACACATTTTAAAACCACCACACTTTGTTTACAACCAGAGTCCCTCAGAGGACTGTCCTTAGGATACCCACATCTGAATCGCCTGCAACATGAAAAAAATGTAGGTTCCCGTGTCCCACCTCGGCTGACTGAACTGGAATCTGAGGGTGGCGGGGAGTGCAGTGAGTGAGGTCAAGAATCTGTGTTTCGGTGCAAATCCCCCTAAGATTTAGAAGCCACTGCCGCAGAGACCAGCGGTTGGAAAGATGAATCCAATTCTCTGCGTGTGGATTCTAGCTCAGCCACTTGCTAGATGTTGTGACTTGACACAGGTTACTTAAGCTCTCTGTAGCTTCATCTGGAAAATGGGGCTAATGATGGTACCTTTCGCACTGTTGTTCCAAGTTCTAAATAAATTACATCTGTATAGTGCTTAGAGCATTGCCCGACAACTGGCAAGTAATAGAAATGTGTGTTAAGTTAAAAACATTGATAAAAACCAACACCTGGAAGATAGTTCATTTTAATAATCCACGTACCTTCCTATTTCCCATATTAGGTAGAAGCTTCCAGAAGGCATATCCCTGGTCCTCAACCAGTGCTCCATCTGTGTTTGTGGATCAAATATCAGTGGTTCTCAACTATGGCTGCCTGTTCTTTTCACAAATCAGAGTATCAAAACTCAGCCCTACCGCAGGCCAACAGAATCACAGTTTTTGGATGTGGGCATTCCAGGAGATTCTCAAGTGCAGCCAGGGTCGAGAATGATGAGAATGAGCAAGTGAAATAGGGTTCCCTTGAACTTAAAATAAAGCTCTGGTTTCGATGAGGCTCTTCTGGAACACAGCAATTGGGTGCAGGGCTGCTGGGCAATATGGTAGGTGCTAAGGACTGTCCCAAGCCCATCCTAGGAATCAGTGGCCAGTGAAGGATTTCTGCCGATGTTCCCAGAGTTAACTGGGTGTTGGAGTGGCGAGCTTTTTACAGGGAGTATGGAAATGCTTATTACAAGCAGAGACCGTGGGGCGTGGTGGGAATTGGGACCTGTAGTTTTAATTGTGTTCATATGGCCTGGCATGGAGTCCTTGTGTCTGCCACGGTGGGGCCCCCACCTGTGGCTGAGGGTATCACACCCATCCCAAGGGGTTGGTGAAGAAGTCGTGACAGTACTGCCCTTGGAAACTCTCTGTAAAGGGAGCCATGAAGGCAAAGAGTGATATCGTTATTATTACCATTAGTGAAGATGAAAATAACTGGTGACCAATAACTAGGATATGCTGGGCTCTGCACACTGGGCTGTGTGACACCAGCTTCTTCGTCTGGGCTTACAGAGAGAGTGTGGGCGGTGCAGGGTACAGGGCTGCCCCCTGCATCGCTGCGTGGCTCTCTCCTTGGAGGTCTGCAGCTGGCCTTGATCCGCAGGGCATCCAAGGACTACATGCGTGCATGGCCGTCGCTGTTTCCTCTCCCTGCAGCAGAGCCCACAGTTTCGGGTGTGGGCTCTCCAGGAGATTCTCCTAGCCCATGACCGCTCTGGCTGGAGTGGAGTAGTGGAAGGAGGCCTGGCCTAGGACGGAAGAGGTAGAAAGAGAAGAAGCTGGATTTGAGGTGGGTCCTGGAGTGAGTGCAGAGGGGACCTGAGGACAAGAAGGGACGGGGTCACAGAGAGAGGAGTCAGGAAGGACTCCCTGGTGTTTGGTTCCAGTTGCAGGGTGAGGGGGTGTGCTGCTTACTGAGAGAGGAAACACGGAGAATATTGGTTCATTTTGGCCACGGTGAGTTCGGCCTGTGGAAGTCCAGGTAAAGATGGAGTCTTGGAGTGAGCGGGGAAGCTGGGGTTGGACATGAAAATATTAGAAGTTGTCAGCATCGTGATGATATTTGAACCCTGGGAATGAATGAGATAATTTAAGGAGAGAACTGTGGGGAGAGAGAGAGAGAGAGAGAGAGAGAGAGAGAGAGAGAGATTGATTGAGAGCCCAAGATGGAGCCCTTGGGGCGCTCTGACACTTTAAAGGTGTGGGGTGACAGGGACCTCATAGAAACAGAGGGGTGGGAGGAGCACAAGGGGAGTGTGATGTCGTGGAAATCAAGAAAAGAAGATTCTACGAGGTGATGTGGCCAGCTGGGCAAAATGTGGCACAGGACACATGAGAGCTGAGTGTCCCATGGAGGGGACAGACGAGGCATGTAGGGAAAGTCTGTACACACACAGTGTGTTCTGTTTGGAGGACTGGAAATGTTTCCCAGAGCAGGAGAGGTGGGACAGATGAGGGAAGAAGAGGACCAGGTTCTGGAGACAAAGGGCTGCCCCGACTCAGGCTCTGGGTCACATGCTCATTCAGGAGATTCCTGGCAGTGGGGTTCCTCTTCTGCTGGGGCCCCTTGGGGATGCTAATCTGAGCCAGCTGGAGCTGGGGGTGAGGGAGGAAGAGGAAATTCCCAATTTTAATAAACTCACATGATTTCATTTCAAATCTGTTATTTTTAATGACTTTTATGAATGTCCTTCAGGGACTCAGTACCAGAAGTGGCTTCACTAGCAATTCCTCTGGGATAGATGCACTGTTAACTATCAGGAGCCTGGACCAGCTCAGCCTCATGGTTCATAGCTCTAAATGAGCTTATCCAGCTGGGGGCTCTGGACATCCAGCTGGATAAGCAGGATCCCAGACCCTGGAAGAGCCCTTACTTGGGACCCTTGGTCCCCAAGAAGCTTGAGCCTATTTTCTTAGACATCCTCATCCCTGTTCTGTGATGCTGTGTTATGGTGGAAAAGGGTGTGGAGGGCTGACTTTGTTTGTTCTGTGATTGGCTACATTTCTTGAGTGATAGGACCCTTTTGGTCGTTAGGTCAATTATTGACCTAATATATGATTAGAGGACAGAGTTAGTACCTATCTTAGATTCCTAGACATGGACCATTTCTCCCTTCTTCTCTCTTTCTCCTCTTTATTCTATCCATCCATCCTATCCATCCATCCATCCATCCATCCATCCATATCCATCTACATCCATCTATATCCATCCAACAATCCATCCATCCATCCAACAAATATTTGATCAAATATACGATTTCCTTTCCTGCAACTCTTCCCCCCTCCTCACTCTAGTCCATCTACATTGACCAGTATTCTTCCTTGAACTACTAAGCATATTCCTGCCTTAGAGTCTTTGCATTGGCTATGCCCTCTGCCTAGAGTGTTCTTTCCCTAGAATCTCATATGGCTAATTCCTTCAAACCACTTTCTTGAAACCTTGTTGAAATGGCACCTGTCGACAAGGCCTTCTTGACCACCTAAGTTAATTTTTCAGTTTGTACTCTTTTATGCCAGTGCTCAATATCCCTTATCCTGCCCTGCCCCTTGCCCTGACCTCATCATCTTCTAACATCCTGTTTACTTATTTATTATGGTCCTTATTGAATGTGGAATGTGAACTCCATAAAGAGAAGACTGTTTATTTTGTTCACTTAGAGCAAGATCAGCACATCATAGGCATCCATTAAATCTTTGTCAATAAGTGAACACTTATTTAGCACCTACTATGTACCAGGCCCCATAGGTACTGGGGCAGATACCAGGAATATAGTAAAGAACAAGGCAGGCAAGTCCTCCGCCCTCACTGGGCTCCTAGTCTAGCAAGTGACATGGGAAATGAACACAACACGTAAGGATAATTGTACTTTGTTATTAGTGGCATGAAGGAGGGAGAAGGGAAGATGTGTGATAGAGGAGACAAAGGAGATTTACCTTAGGAAAGGGTTTATTAACTTCCTAGAGCCGCTTCACCAGAGACCATGTGACTTAAAACAACAGAAGTTTATTTTCTCCCTGGTCTAGAAGCTCGAAGTCTGAAATCAAGGTATTGCATGCTCTCTGCAAAGGCTCTGGGGGAGAACCTTCCTTGTCTCTTGCAGCTTTTGGTGGCCCTAGGCCTTCCTTGGCTTGTGGCCCCAAACTTCTGTCTTCACATGGCACACTCTCCTCTCTGGGTCCAAATTTCTCTCTTGTTACTGTGAGGGAGAAGTCACCGGATGGGTGCCCACCCCAATCTGCTTGGGTTGGTTACACCTGTAAAGATCCTATTTACAATAAAGTCACATTCATGAGTACAGAGAGTTAGGACTTGAACCTGTCTTTTGGGGGGATACAATTCAACCCAGAGTAAGAGGTCAGGGAAGCACTTTCTGGGGAGATGACAGGCTGATACTGAACCTGGAGAATGCACTGGCCACAGGAAAAGGAAGCCAAGAGTGGAGATGGAGAAGGGCTTAGGCAGGAGCCCCTGCAGGAGCCAAGCCCTGCCTCAGGAAGAGGGAAGCAGGGCCCTAGTCCCAGACCATAGCACCTGCATGTGGTTGTCGTGAGGAGTAGAGGAGGTCATGGAGGTAGAAGCCCAAGCCTGGCACTCAGTGGGCCTGCAGTCTGGTTGACTTCCTGTGCTCCTCCTGAACGACAGGCCTTCCCCTTCCCTCCAGGCCACCCTGCCCTGCGTGCAAGGCCGGATGCTGGGAACATGCCTTTGCCCAGTGCTCTGGGGATGGAGAATCCAGACGTCTGTCCCTTCCCTCACACATGGATGTTTGTCAAATGCCTTTAGCTTCTCCCACAGCCTCTCCTCTCAAATGGGATTATACTGTGCCAACACCCAAATATCACACAGATGGCTAAAAGTCACCAGGGAAAGAAAGAGACCAAGAAAAGCTGGAAAATCGATATGAACGTGACTGACAAGATCCCTTTCATTGGGCTGTGTTCACTGAGGGGCTCCACGTTTGCACCAGGGAGGGAGCTGAGGCCACAGGGTGACTCTGTCTGCAGGAGGGCACCACTTGGGCTGGTTTGACGGAAGTGAGAGCTGGTTACATTGCACTGTGGTTAGTGTCTTGTGACTGTGCCCCATGCGGTCTGGGAGCTCTTGGGGGTCCAGGAGTCAGATCTTGGGGGTCCTTTCTGGGTCCCCAGTCCCGTAGCACAGGGCTTCGCCCTGAGTGGGTCAGTGCTCGGTGGGAGACGAGGCTTGTGTCTTGTGTGCTCTGATAGTCCCCCACCTGGCCGTGGCATTACCTTAGTTCATGTCCCTGCAGAAGCAGCCCCGAGACCACGATGGGAATGCAGGCGGTTTGGTTGGGGGATAATCCCAGCCTGGGCTAGCAGGGGAGAGGGGACATGAGAGCAGAGAGGGAAAGGAAGCCCACCCATAAAGGCTGTGGGCAGCAGGAGCCCAGTCCCACTGGGGACCTCTGGGGCCAGTATGGAACACATACCCCTGAGCCATCCAACACATGGGGCGAGGAAGCTGGGGCTGTTACGCATCAAGTCACAGCCCATCGTTGATGGAGATTTGCTTCAGGGGCATTTGCTCCCTGCCACTTCCAGCTCCCCGAGTGTGGATGGGACAGGAGCCTCTGCAGAGGGGCAGGTGGTGCGGGAGGCAGTGGCGGGGGTGTGGAGGAGGGACAGGCTGGGTGTGGTGAAGGCTCCCAGGCTCCAGTGGCCAGTGACTCAGAAGACTTTGGGTGATGGAGGACACCTCCCCAGGACCCACCTGGGCCTCGGCCCCAAGAGTCCCTGACGGGGGTCCTTGTTGCTTTCCCCGGCCCGGTCTGGCCCGGTGCCCTGTAGGGGAGGAGGGAAGGCACTAGGATGCCAGGCCTTGGACTTTGGCGCTCCCCCAGCCCAGAGCCAACTTGAGAGCTGAAGAGGGGATGACAAACGAGCAGCCTCGTGCGCATTAAATATTTAATATTCTCTCCCGGGGAGGCGTCAGGGAAAGGACCCTGTAATAAATACCGCGCAGGACAATTCCATCACAGAGCTCGTCTGTTAATGGCCTCGTTTGCTCTGACAGGAACATTACGGGCGCTGGGTCTGTGCTGTGTTTCGGCTGTGTGCCTCCCTCGAGCCTTGGACCCACGGGGCCCGGGACAGGCTGGAGAAGAGGGTCCTCCGGGCTGCCAGGTTTTACTCGAATGCTTAGAGAATTAGTGGAGTGAGCGCTGTGCGGAACGGAGATCGTCTGACAAACACGTGACACTTGGTACCGGCCAGGCCGTGTTGTGCGCGTCCACGGACACCGATAACTCAGTCCTCCGTGCTGCTATGTTGTGGTTATGATTTCCATTTTATAGGTGGGGAAACTGAGGCTGAACAACTCATCCAAAGTCCCAGTGCTGGTAAGTGGAAAAGGCAGGGTTTGAAGCCAGGCAGGCTGGCTCCCCCATCTGTGCCGTGCCGCCGGGGCTCTGGAGCCAGACTGCTGCGGGTTGGGATCCCAGCTCCATCACTTACCAGCTGTGTGACCATGGCCATTGTGGCTCAGCTTCTCTGAGCTTCAGTTGTTGTGTGTATGCAATTGGGATGATACTGGTTCCATCTCATGAAAGTCCTGAGAATTGTCCGAGGAATCATTTAGAAAGCTTTAATTGCCACATGGATAAAGTTGGCTCTTGTCTCTGCTTAAAACCCGACCTTGTCGTTTATTGGCTGTGTGACCTTGTGACAAGGGACTTGGCCTCTCTGAGCATCAGTTTCCCTCCCTGTAAGTGGGCTTAAAAGTTCCTATCTCCCAGGGATACTGGGAGTGCCCTTTGACCTCTGAACTTTGGGCTAAGCAGCAAATGTTCTGCTTGGTCCTGAGAATGTCCCAGCATGCCTTATGGGCCAGGCCTGGGTCAGGTGGTCCCAGCATGTCCCAGTGGGCCAGGCCTGGGTTAGGTGGCCTCAGTGTGCCTAAGTGGGCCATCCTGAGTTGGGACACCTGTGGTCACCCATAGTCTCATCCGAGGCCCATTTGCTGGTACCGAACTGCCCTGTGCTACCTGATGGGCGGCTTTATATTCCTTGAATTATAACTGCACCGATGCAGTGGAGGAAAGGCCAGCCTGACTCAGACCCCTTGTAGGGACAGAATTCACAACTTGTGTGTTCAAACAAACATGCCAGTGCCCCGGGCAGCCTACAGTCCTAAGCAACATTCTGGTGGTTCTGGGTGGTTCTGGTTGCCAGGCATTGTTCTGTTTGTGGCCTTGGCTGTGGGCACAGACATGCAATCCTGCCGCTTCTGTGGTCCCGGGGGACAGTGTGAGATGGGGGAGGCAGGGGTCTGGCCTGTGGCTGAGCTCAAGACACCCTCTGCTCCTAACGGCAGCGATTCTCTGGGCGGCAGTTTCCCAAAGGTTATTCCAAAGGTCACAGGCTCTGGGGGGCTGCCCCTGTTTTACACCTGTTTTACACCTCCAGAGCCGGATCGCGTAGTGGGGGCAGGGAGGGAGGCGGGGAGGAGTGCATGGTCAGCAGCAGTGTTATGGATGGCTGTGTGAATGTGAGGTGAAAGAAACCTCCATGCTGGCCCCGGCAGCCCCCTGCTCTGCCTGACTGGGAGCAGCCAAGATGTGCTCAACTAATTTATATTAATTCAAGACCATTAATGATGAGCTATTGTCTCTCTTTTCTCTCTCCTCTCCCTCTCCTCGCGAAAAGACAGTGCTGAGATTCAAGTGCCAAGTTTTGCTGGCCCCCAATTCCTTGTGTAATAAGCCAAGGATAGGAGTCCGAATCAGGCAGCTCCAGCACCTGACTCCCACCCAGTCCCTCATCTTTATCTCAAGAAACAAGTCCTTAGTCTCTTTTCTTCTCTAAATTCGACCAGCTATTCTCCTAATGAAGAAAAGAGCTGTCAAAGTGTCATGAAAAGTCCTGCACTGATGTGGGCTGTGCAGGGCCTCCAAGGTGCATTTGCAACAACCATGCAGGTCAGCCTTCAAAACAGCCTCATTCCTTCTTCCTGCTTGTGCCTTACTTCTGGAGGGGCGAGCAGGCCTCCTGTTGCCCTGTTCTGAAGACTCCCTGCCCACAGCTTTTGTTCCTGATCTGACTGAAATTTTACAGCAGGCCTAGGAAGCAGAGACAGGGATGATGGAATGGTCCTCATTTTATAGAGGAAGGAAGTGAGGCCCACGGGAAAAAGACCAAGCTGAGCCCAGGACCTGGGACTCCTGAATCCAGGCATACTGCCTCTTGTAGCCGTAGAGAGAGCTTTCCTATGATTATCCGGACACAACTGTTCAGTTCCTATGGGGCCTGGGACAATGCCTGGTCATAGAGATGCCTGGCCTCAGGTCAGATATGACAGACACCTCATTTTTAGGGTGTCCACAGAGGCTATGCATAGAGGTAAATACAGCCACCCAGGTGCAGTCTTCAGAGAGCGCAGCAGGTGCCGGGGCAAGCAGGGGCTATTGGGAGAAGGCCGGTGGGTAGGACATGGTCTGGAGGAGAGCAGGGGTGCAGATGAGTCAGGAAGCCTGACCAGTGCAGCCCTTTGGGCAGTGCCCTTCCCCTTGCAGGCCTCAGTTTTCCCATCTGGACACTGGGAACCGTCTGGGGGACATCTGTGAGCAACAGCCTGCAGACTCCTGAGGAAAGACCTTAAGGAAGGAAAGGAAGATCCCTCTAACACTGCTGGGGGATCCAGGTCGGGGGCTCTGCTGCTGTCTGAGTCTCAGACCCCAGACCCGGCTGGCTGAGACTGCTAGAGCAGGGCCGGGGTGGTTTGCAGACTCCCTCCAGCCCTCCAGCTCTCCAGCTCTCCTTTGCCTCCCCTGAACAGTGGCAGCTTAATTCCAATGCTTTTGCTTTTTTGCTCCCGGTTGACGATGTTAAACTGTGGGGCTGTGGAAACACTCACACGCAAACCCACACAAATGATTTCTCCTAGCATTAACATATTTCCCTTTGAAACCCAGTGAGGCTTTTCTCCAAAGTAATGGATTTTTTCCCCCACCCCCTTGTCTGGGCCAAATGTATTCAAATCTGGTCCGAAGATTCCTATCAGCTCAGCAGGGCTTCCCTCCTGTTTCCTGGCAAATCAGCATCCTTTTTATTCCCCCCTCAGATCTCTGTGCAAAAGGGAGGCTTTCTATGCAAAAGTTTTACCGGGATGGACAGACAGACTCAGTGTTGCTGGGGCCTTTGATAGCCAAGAACACAAGATCTGACTTCAGGGAGCTCAGAAACTTCATCAGCCGAGAAGGAGGATCAGGAGAACAGGATCCTGCTGAAACAGCCCTTTGAAATCCCCCAAATGATGTTTGATGTACCGGTGCCTTTCAGCCTAAGCCATACCTTTGGCATCAAAAGCACCTTTTGAAAAAAAATTAGCTATTTTTTAAGGCACAGAAGGAGTAAATTTAATATTAAGTCCTAATGGCTGAAGTCTTTGAAAAGACATTTCTGGACTTGGGATCATTTAATACTCCCCTGATCTAGCAGCACAAGCCTTCCCCCTCCCCCCTTTCTTTTCTTTCTTTCTTTCTTTTTTTTTTTTTTGCCCTCTTCTTTAATTCTTAATCCTCCTCTTTCCAAATCCTGTGCCTCTGTGATGGCAGGTCAGAGCCTGGCATCCCCTAGGGGTGCAGTGACTTCTGGCAAACAGAGCAAGAGTTTCTTCCCTTTGGCTGCCCAGATCCCCCAGCTTTTAAAAGACTAGCCAACCCCTGAGACTTTCTGCCGGCTTTTCAAGGGATAGTTAGGCCTGGAGAGGAGTGGATGAAAGGTTTTTTAGTGCCGGAAGCTGGAGCCACAGCCTGGCTCCCCATGGTGAGAACGCTGACCACCCAAGGTGTCCTCCAGCCTGGATGGACTGGTGTGGGAGATGGAGAACAAGCCTTCGATGGGTCCTGGACCACTCCAGCCCCAGGGACTCACCCAGCTCAGCCCAGCCCAGCTCTGCAGGAAGTGACTTGCCATGCCTTGATGCTGGAGGTGAACGCCCTTGACCTTCCCTGGACCCTCCTCTTCCCTGGACCAATGCTGCCAGGATCAGCGACAGCTCTGGGTGTGTCCAGGTCTGGTGCAGGGGACACTTGGCATCCCGGCTGCCCTCTCAGAGTGGTAAGGGGGTCTTTTGGACTAAAAGCGAGTTTAAGTTAAGTTTTTGGGGATGGGACATCATGTCTTTCCACACAGGGTCCAGGTAGAAGGTGAATGATGGAATCCCAGGGATTGTGAGGAATGGAGAAGAAAAGTGTGCAGGACTCCTGGTTTTCCTGCCTGGTGATAGAGGGACACTATTGATGGGAACAAGGAGGTTGGGGGTGTGTTCAGTGTGGGTAGAGGGCAGTTGGAGGGATTCCTGGAGGAACGGGGCTGTGTGGTGAGACCACCGTGGCCACCACTGTACCTCACCTGAGTCCTTTCAACTGTCCCATCTCCACCAACCCAACTTTCCTGGGTGTGATTTTCCTCGTATCAATCCTCTGCTTAAGACCTTCCATGGCTCCCCATTTCTCTTAGAGAAAAGGACAATCTCCTCAGCTTGGCAAGTGGGACCTTTGAAGATGAGGCTAAGCCCACCTGTTCCGTTCCATTTCCCGACTCCATTTCCAGCTGTGCACCTTGCGTGTGTCCATCCTTGTCATCCCCCACGCCTCTGTCCTTGTAGTCCCCTCCGCCTGGACATCCTCTCTTCTCTTCCTCACCTGGAAAATACTTGCTCTCTGGTCAAGACTCAGCTCAAGAGTCACCGCCCTGGCGAGGGCCCCTGTGATCCTTCAGGCACGGTTTCCAGCGCTGGGTTCAGACATCTCTAACAACACTAGCGTCTTGCATTGTGGCTGTTTCACCTACTTTTCTCCAGTGTCTCTGAGTTCTTTCAAGATGGAGGCTGAATCTTATTACTCTTTGCAACCTTGCCACCCAGAGATCCAACCCAGCCTCCTTGCCCCGAGGGTCAATACATGCTATCATCTCCAATTTACATATGGAGAAGCTAAAGCTCAGAGACCTGAAGTAACTTGCACAGCATCACACCTAATAAGTTGAATACCCCCAAGAGAAAGAGGAGATCTGAAGTAGAAGAGGGGTTTCTTGCAGCTCAAAGACGATTTTTAAAGCAAGAGCTTTCAGAGATGGTCAGGTGGAAGCCCTTTCCAGCAGAGCCTTCCTTACTTTGGACATTTTCTCCAACAGGGCGAGTAGCCCCAACAGCCTGAGTGGGACCACCTGGGTCCGGGGTGTCCCAGGCGCCTGGCTGGTGGAGTTGGACAAACCGAGACCTGGGAGGGAGAGACACCTACAGATAGCAGAAATGGGGAAGTGCATTCAGCATTTTCTGGGGCTTGAAAACACAGCCCATGACTAGCTCTGAGAAGGTGTGGAAGCTCCAGGCCATGGCTCTCACTGATTCATGTCGCCACTTGCTACCCCCCAAAGCATTAGCCCTTTATGACTTCATATTAATCTGCAGGCACTTATTGCTCTGCAAGGCTGTTTTGACAAAAGTTCATTATCAAGACTGCTAAATGCTTTTAAAGCATTGATTGGGCGAATTATTACATCACTGGGGTAGACACTATGTTTGAAGATGGATGGTGTTGCTCAGACCATCTGAAATTTTCCTTCTTTTAATTGGATCGATCCCCAGAATAAACGAAGTTTAATTGAATTTTGAGGAAAATTGAGCAGTTGTTTGTGAGTCTCTGTCGATAGGCATTATTTCAATTACATGGTGATAAGTGAGCGGGGGCGGGGACAGGGCTGAGCCGGACTGGATTAAAATTTCCCTGAAGTGAATCCCACTTCTGGTTCCACTCATTCAGTAAATATTTACTGAACGTCTGCTTTGTGTCCCAGCCCAGTGTCGGGCCAATTCCCTCCTGGTGGCTGAACTCATTCAGCTCACATCGTGTGTGGCCAGGAGCACAGGCTCTGGAACCCCATGTTCCTGGATCCAAATTCTGACTCCACTGCTCCCTAGTGATATAGCTTGGGGCAAGTTACACACATTTTCTAAGCCTCACCTTCCCCACATGTTACATAGGAATATGGTGGCTCCTATCTGTTGGGATCAATATAAACATGGAATAAGATTATGCAGATGGTACTACCCCTCACTTATATCTAGAAGGTTCTGCAAGTCTAGTTTTACGCTAGAAGGAAAGCAGTTGAGAGCATACATACATATTCATGAGAAAAACCTAACTTATTGCATTGTCTTTTAATCTTCACATTTAAAAAAGTTTACTGTGGAATTCTTTCCCTCTTTCTCTGTCTTCTTGTCTCTATCTCTCTTTCTTTCTTGGACATGCTCTCTCAGGCTTACTTCTTTTTCTCTTTATCAACCTTTCCCTCTGTCTTTTTCCCCCCTACAGTACTTTTTAAATTGTGAATAGCATGGGCTTCTGTGAAGTGAACACCACGAGAGGCTGAAAGTCCAGGCATCAGAGGAGTGAGCAGGGTGAGTGTACTAGCTGTGTGTGTGTGTGTGTGTGTGTGTGTGTGTGTGTGTGTGTGTTTATGGGTGTATGTGTCTGTGCTTATGTGTATGTGTATATATGGGGGGGGGGGGGTGAGAATGTTCTAGGCAGAGGTAACATCATGTGCAAAGGCCTTGAGGTTAAATGTAGGCTATATGAAAAGCTGCCAGCAGACCAAAGTGGCTCAAGCATAGTAAGGAAAGGAGTGTCCACCTCGGTGAAGGACAGACCACACCTGGCAAAGTGAAGAGCCTGGGTTTAAACCCAGGTCCTTAGAACTATAAATCCATTCTCATGCTATTAGTCCATGCCGTCTAGTCAGCTCTCCTTCAGGCTTTTTTGAAGTCCCAGACAGATCAAAGCTAAGGGACTCTGTGCTCCCTGCCCCCACCCAGGTCCATGGGAGGGCAGTGGTGGCTTTGTTGAGGTAAGCTGAGGATCTTTAGATTCTTCAGAATGGAACATTTCTGAGCCATCAAACCTTTGCCTCACACACCTTGGACTCCTTCTCCATCTTGCCAAGATTTGGAACTGATAATCAAAGTCTAGGCCAGATGGGTCCAAACTGGGGGTGATTTGTCCTCATGGGAACATTTGGCAATGTCTGGAGCTGTTTTTTTAAATATTTTTTTATGAGAGAGAGAGAGAGAGAGAGAGAGAGAGAGAATATGAATGAGCAGGGGAGGGGAAGAGAGAGAGGGAGATATAGAATCCCAAAGCAAGCTCCAGGTTCTGAGCTGTCAGCACAGAGCCTGATGCAGGGCTTGAACTCATGAACCGTGAGATCATGACCTGAGCCAAAGTTAGACGCTTAATCAATCGACTGAGCCACCCAGGCGCCCCTGGAGCTATTTTTTGATTGTAATACCTGGGGGTGGGGTGCCACTGGCATCTAGTGGGTAGAAGCCAAGGATGTTGCTAAACATCCTTTAATGCTGTACTGTGCATTATCCAACCCAAGGATTATCCAACTCAAAATGTCAGTAGTGCTGAGGTTGAGGAACCCCACCTTGGGTGACACTGGACAGTAACCACTGGCCCTTTTACCATTCATGGCCAGTGAGCAGAGAAGTCAGGGGCCTCTCTTTTGCCAGCCACAGAAGATTTTGCTTGGCGAGGGCCTGGGCTCCCTAGACACCCAGTTTGTCCTGTCCCTGGAGAGAATTTCCTTCAGAGATGTTCTCTACATCCCAGCAGCCAGCTGTTCTTTTTTACTTTAAACAATGCCTCCTCTCTTGTTAGGAGCTTGAAGACACCATGTCTTCAGCTTACTTTCTGGGATTCAGGTTCTTCATGGCTGCGTCCCCCAGCCCCCATCCTCCCATCAGAACGATGCACTTGGATAATACACACTCTGTGAGATATGGCACGATCTGAATATTTCCCTCACTTGTCACTAATTGCAAACAATAAAATAAAACATCAGATTGCTACCAAGACTGCATTGCCGTTCAAATCAAGTCCATTTTCATTTAAGCACGTTTGTGAAACATGCTCACTGGAGACAAATGTGTTCCTTGCATATGAATTCAGATGATGAAAGATGGTTTTTTTATTTTTCCAGAGTGCATCTCTTTCTTCACTGGTCACTGCAAACTTTGAGTGACCTCTGAAGTCTGCTGGAGCCTCGATTCCATTTCGCCTGGTCTCTTTGCTGGGGGTGGAATTCAGAAGAGGGAAGATGGCGTTAGGGGTTGCAGCTTCTCTAGCAGGATGGTTGAGTGAACGACACCATGGGTGTGTCACTCCTGTGCTCCTAAGGCTCCCTGTTGACCACAGGATAAAGGCCAAGCTTCTCCTAATGGCGTTTGAGGACTTTCTCCAGGTGGCTCCTGTCCATCCATTGAGCTTTGTGGTGTCTTCTTTACCCCACCACAACTTTCACATTTCCCTGAACGCGCTGTGTCTTTGCAGATATTATTTATTCTATCAGAAATGCCCTTGCAATTCATGCCTGTAAGGTGATTATGTCCTTCTGGATCCAACTCAAACATTACCTCCTTTGAGGAAAGCCTTCTTTCTTCTTCTGGGATGCCTTGTTCTTTATATTCTCAAGGGACTGTGTCCACACCTCTATTGGAGCATGTTTCCCCGGGTATACCAAATTGTATTCACTCGTGGAACCAGGATAAAACCAAAGCGTCATGTGGTCCAGTCTCAGCATGGAATTGCATTCAAAGAATCACATGTAACAAAAGACTTTAAAGCAATTTCAATATTTTATTGGTATCTTTCAGAGTGTCAAAGAGGATCCAAATCATAAATCAAAGCAGTACTTAAAATTCTCTTTCCTCATTCTTCTGGCTTTTAATGTCCCCTTTCCTCCACAGGTGCCTTCTTAATTATTATTATTATTATTTTTTAATGTTTTATTTATTTTTGAGGCAGGGAGAGACAGAGCATGAACAGGGGAGGGTCAGAGAGAGGGAGACACAGAATCTGAAACAGGCTCCAGGCTCTGAGCTGTCAGCCCAGAGCCCGACGCGGGGCTCGAACTCACAGACCGCGAGATCATGACCTGAGCCGAAGTCGGCCACTTAACCGACTGAGCCACCCAGGCGCCCCTGTGTCTTCTTAATTAACTCTAACTAAAGTAACTCTAACTCTCTAATCCAACCCATTCATGGCTCTTGATTTTCTGGTTACTCCTTTTCCTTTTTCAAGTCCTTCTTTTCTATTAAGTGTTTTTGCCTTACAATTTTCCAAATAGAAGAGAAAAAAAAATTCCAGGGAAATTATTGGCAGACTCAAGATCTCCCTGAGAGAGGGGAAGAGAAAGAAGTTCAGAATGGCCAAAGATTAACTTCTTTTTAGCAATCTGGGAGGTGGGGAGGTTGCAAACACTTACAATTTAATATGTCTTTTCACTCTGGTGCTTGTCTGTCTGTCTGTCCTGCTAGACTTCAAGGCTGGATCTGCATCCTGTTCATCTGAGTCATGAGTCCCATGCAAAGGGCTTTTCACCAAATATTCACTCAGTGTTTGTCCCCACAACGCCTCTCACACACAGCATCTGAAGCATTGAATTGGCCAGCTTGAAAAGGCTTCGGGCTTTTCTGGGCTTGGCGCAGACCCTTTGGATCCCACATCAGGGCACGGGGGCATGTTGCGCTACGACACATACTCTAGTCAACCATCCATTGGGGTCTGCATCCTGAAGGAGCTTGCTTTCTTTTCTTTTCTTTTTCCCATGGCTCACACTTACTTGTTTTTGTTTTTCATCTGCGAATGGATAAATTATTTTTACATGTTCTCTGCATTTTGAAACAGATTTTTAATTATACATTTTCAACTGTTTTAATGTGAACATATGAGCAGCTACTGAAAGTGCAGATAAATGCACCACATTTCCAATTGTTTGTCACAATATTTGCTTTTTGCCAAAACATTCTGTGGATGTGGTCTCCTACATTCTCATTTTGTAGGCTGTTTTGGAATTTCTGCCAATGGCATGGCCAGTGTTGTGAAAGCTGGGAAAGAGAGGGTCTGTAGCTTGTAACAGTCATTGTTTGGGTGGGTGGGTTCTGGAGTCTGATATGATATTCCTGGCCAAGCTGTGTATACAGCAGGAATGGAGGTGGGATTGAGCTTAGGTAGAGGACATCCAATAGGCCAATGGATGGTGTCCAAGGGGTGGGCAGAAGATTCATTCATTCTATAAATGATTCTTGCACATCTACTATGTGCAGCTGAGGCTCAGCTGAGGCCTATGATTTTATGTAGTGACTATCTAAGCTTGGAAACAAGTACAGATGGGGGGCTTTGGAACACAGCCAACCTGAGTCACCATGGGAGTCAGGTGGTGTGCAGAAAGTTTAGCATGTACACAGAATGGAGGTTTGTGGCCTAAACTTATTCACAGAATGAGGGGAGGTCCCTAGACCTTTTTTTCTATCCCGAGAAGAGAGGAATACTCTACTATACCCAGACAGAGTTTTAAGGTATGTGATGAATTACTTGGTGTTCAGATAAATATTTCCTCTTTCCCATGTCCGTGGAAGGAGCATAGTGATCTGCTCTATTGAATTGGGATTTGCAATATGCCCTGTTTCAGACTCATGATGGGTAGAACACACTTCTTATTTCCTGACTTGGGGCTTGGCTGTTTGGCTTGCTCTGGTCAATGGAATGTCAGAAGAGCCCAACCTCTGGCCTAGAGCCTAGCCCAGGAATTTTAGCCTAGAGCAGTCAAATCCCAGATGATCTTCAGACCCACAATTGAAAAGTAAGTGATTATTCTTGTATATATTGAGATTTTGAGGTTCCTTGTTACACAGCAGTAGCTGGCTGATGCACAGTCTGGCAGACACACAAGGCTCCTTGAAGGCTATACCAAAGGGCCACACAATCATTTTAAACCCAGGCTTCTTTGACAAATACTCAAATCTCTTACACCCCTCACCCTAGCTCAGAGATGATGACATATCCTCAAGGAACTGTGTCCTCTTCCTCCCTATGATCATTACTGTCTTCTGGACATCTTCACTGGCTGGGATGTTTTTATCAAGCTTTACTTCCTATAGTTTGTGCTATGAAATGAATAGCTGGGATTTTATGTTTCTAAGAGATCAAATCATGTTAGGAGTTTGAGGATACTTCCAAAACTAGGCAAGTTCCCTGATATGATCTCCTTGAAGGCAAGCTGAGCCCAGGGATGGGCTGGAGGGAAGCTCTAACTAAGGTGACCACAGGAGGCCCAGATGTTGTGGTTCAGGGTAGGGACTCTACCTTTCCAGCTAGAACCTGTGCATTAAGGGTTAGGGCCCCCACACAAAGTCTGGCCTGATATTTGGAGTCAAATAAGGGTCCAACATCCAAGGGATAGGCTCACCCTTAAACAGATCAAGGTCATACTTGATCATTCCATTTCCTATTTGACAACCTGTGGCCAGTGTCTGTCTACCTTCCCAGAACCCACCATATGGGCATTTGTAGGCCTGGACAGAGTTCCTCTTAGATTCCTCAGAGGCCTGAGCATAACCCCAGAGGTATAGGCAGAGTCTTTCCTCCCACAGCTTAGAAGAGTCCATGCTCTTACGGTCCCAGAGAACCAAATGTGCTGAAATATTTCAAGTCAGAAATATTTCAAGTCAGCTTATTCCAGGAAGCCTTCCTTGACCTCCCTGGATATATCTCTCCATTTTGTACTTCTTAGTATCTCTCAATCACACCGCTTGTTTGGGAGATTATTTAACATAAATATAATATAAAATACCACATAATTATAATATTATAATATATAGTAGAATCTAATTATACAATCTGGTCCATCTCCCCTGCCATATTATAAACTCCAGAAGGTAGGTGCTGGATCTCATTTTTGCTTGCTATTTTATTCACTATACCTGACATAGTAGTTTGCATACAGAAGTGATTAATAAATATCTGATGATTATATCAGTCTTTAATTTGGCTATATGCATCTTTTAAAAAATGTTTATTTATTTTGAAAGAGAGAGAATCCCAAGCAGTCTCCATGCTCAGCACAGAGCTGGACGTGGGGCTCATTCTCATGAACTGTGAGATTATGACCTGAGCCAAAATCAAGAGTCAGATGCTTAACAAACTGGGCCACCCAGGTGCTCTGGCTATATGTATCTTCTTATCAATTTTATTTTACTGGAAAGGTCTCAGGATCAGCATCAAGGGACAACAATGGCAACCACAGCCACAACACTAAGTGCTATTTACTGAGCCCTTATTATGCACTGAGCACTTTTCAGGCATTTGCTTATTTAATACTCACAAGAACCCCGTGAAGTAGGTTCTATTTTAGAGCTGCCTATTTTAGAGGTGAAGAAATTGAGGTTGAGAGAAGTTCAGTGACTTATCCAAAGTCACACAGTGGGATGTAGTGAGGTCCAGGTGGGAACGCTGGGGACTCTATTAGTTTCCTACTGTAGCTGTAACAGATTACTTCGTGGCTTAAAGCAGCATAGATTTATTATTTTACAGTCCTGGAGGTCAAAGTCTGAAGGCTAATATCAGGTGTCGGCATCGTTGCCTTCCTTTGGAGGCTTTATGAGAGGATCCATTTCCTTGCCTTTTCTACATTTTAGAGGTTGCCTGTATCCCTGACTTGTGGCCCTTCTTCCATCTTCAAAGTGTAATATCTTCAAATCTCTTTCTTTCTCTCTGACCCTCTTGCCTCCCTCTTATAAGGACATTGTGATCACTTTGGGCCCACATGTAAAATTCAGGATAATCTCTCCATCTCAAGATCCTTAACCATAACTGCAAAGGCCCTCTTGTCATGTAAAGTTTTGGGGATTAGGATGTGGACATCTTTGGGGGCCCATTATTCTGCTGACCACAGACTTTGCTGTGTTGCCTTCCACTTGGAGACTTTTTTTTTTAGCGTTTATTTATTTTGAGAGAGAGAGAGAGCATGCATGAGTCGGGGAGGACATAGAGGGAGGGAGAGAGAATCCCAAGCAGGCTCTGTGCTGTCAGAGCAGAGCCCCACGTGGGGTTCGAACTCACAAACTGTGAGATCATGACCTCAGCCGAAATCAAGAGTCAGACACCTAACCAACTGAGCCACCCAGAAGCCCCTATTTGGAGTTTTCTTTGAGGGCCTCAACCAAACCCCAAAGGGCCCTCCCTCTCTCTGTCTGGATCCATAAGGCTTAAATCTCAGAAAAGAAGTCCTCAAAAGGGCTGATAGGATGGGTCAGAAGTCACAGGCAGCCCTTACTCCTTCCTTGGGAGCCTGGAGCCTGTGACAGGAACCAAAAGTCAGTGAGCCCCTTCCTTCTGTGCCAGCACCGTGCTGAGTCTCAGCCCTGGAACCACAGTTTCCTTACTAGGCCCAGCTGATCTTCAAGGTAATGTCTGATATTTGCTGGCTGGCCCTGCTGGGCTATAAGTCGCCCAGTGTAATTTGGGACAATTAAAATGGAGTGTTAGCAAGCAGTGTGTTTCCTTGCAATGATGAGCCTCTAGAATGGTGTAGAGCTGAGCAGCTGGGTCCCTTGATCCATCAGAGGCAGCCGATGCCAGCATCCAACCTCGTGGCTGATCTCCCACGTGGAATGAATTAACACGGCAGATATAATTTCCCTGGGTCAGTGTGCTTCACCCTGAAGATCTGTCTCTGTACAAGCTTGGGGACGGCTGGCTGCAGCCACCTGCTTGCCTGGCCTTGGAGGCCTTGCCTGGGCCTGTCTGACCCCACCCCCAGCTGCTGCTTTTAGCAGAGAATCCCCCTCTCCAGTCTAATCACCAGGGGGAGGGGAACACAATCAACTTGGGCGTAAAATTCTAAAGTCCTTTGAAAAAATGCAATTGGAACATAATCCTGCCTGTTAACATTTCCCAGTTAATTATCATCGGCTGTATTTTTGGCATCAGGGCTGAGCTGGTGGTGGGGGCCTGAAGGGGGGAGCATCTTCGTTACAATACCAGTTTTAGGGCTCGTTTATCTTGTCTTTTAGACTAATTATCCCAAACTCACCACTAGGCTGTCACACTTACATGCTCCAATAAATGTAGTTTTAAATCAGCCGCTGACTTTGCGGCAGGGGTAGCGCGTCCCTGGCTCGTGTCTAACTAGGGCCATCCATCTGTAATCATGGCACTGAGGGGAGGCGGCACCATTCAGGCCGCCATGAATGATCATGCTTATTTATATGCAAATATGTTTGACAAATCAATAATGTATGATTTAGCTGTACTCTGGCTAGCAATCGCAGGTGGGGGTTCTGCAGAGGGTCTGTTTTGGCCCCTGCCCCATCCCGCCAGGCCTTTGCTTGTAGCTGCCCTTTCCCACTGCCACCAACTTCTAAGGTCTCCAAGTTCAAGGTTTCTTTGTTCAGATCAAGGAACTAGCTTGTGTGAGGGTCCTCAACGCTCTCTCAGGCTCTGCCCCAATTAGGACTCTGTCCCTTTCATAAGCTCAGCTCATTGTTAATTCATCAAATATTTATTGAGCACCTACTATTATGTGTATCTCTCTCTATGTCTACACCTCACTGTATCTGTATATCAAACAAGCCCTTGTATAGCACTTACTATGCTCCAGCACTGTTCTTGAGGACTTTACATATAATACCATTTAATCCTCCCAATGAGATAGGTGCTATTATTGACCCCAATTTACAGAGGGAAAAACTGAGATGCTCTATTGCCCAAAGCTATACAGCTAGAGAGTACCAGTCCTGGAATTCAAACCCTGGCAGCCTGGTACAGACTCTCCACTTCTATCTGCCAGGTTTTGTTGTTGACAGGTGCTGTGTTAGCACTGGGGCTACAGGAGTAAGCAAGGCAGGTGGTCCCTGACTTCATGGAGCTTTCATTCTGGTTGATAGACTGAGCAAGAACAAAATAAAAATAATGCAAAACAACCACAAAGCCCATACAAGTGCACAACTAACTACAAATTCATAAGGTGTGATAATTGCTATGAAGGAAAATGTTAGAATGAAGAGAACAATGGAGTCAGGAAACTCACCTAGCTGAGCACAGAGCTGTTAGAGTATGGTCAGTCCCAAAGAAAGGTGTTAGTCTGGCCTTGCCCACTTTGGGGGACTTCCGATCTGGTGGGGGAGCATGGCAGTAAGACTCTCAGGAGCAGAATATTAGGTAGTGCTTGGAAGTTGGGGAGGAGGTAGTGGAGGGGAAAGGTGGAGGGTTCTAGGTCCCAGAGAGAAGAACTTCGACATAGGTGAAGGCCTCCTTCATGCCCCAAGAATTTACTGAGTGGATCCTATGTGCCAGATGCCTCATCTCAATCAACATCCCCAACTTTGTAAAGCAGGTGCTACTATTATCCCTACTTTATAGATGAGAAAACCGAGGCCCAGTGAGGGTAAGTGACTTGCCAGGATCCCAGAGCAGCGAGTGTGGCGTGCTGGCATTTGAGACAGAACCTCTGTCCAGTTCTGTAGTTCTAACTGTATGTCTAACTTATCTCTAACCCTAAACTGAGTCCTATCGATTATGCTACAGCTTGGGGCTGACTCAGGGTTCAGTCTCCATTTCTCCAGTGCATCTTCTCAAACTCACCCAGACTCACCTACCACTACTTGGGTGCAGCAAACTTGGTGCCCACCATACCCCCAGGGGAGTCTCAAACCCTCCAGAGTCTCTCCCCAAACCCCTCACAATGGAGTCAGTCATTTAATGCCCTCTCTGAGCTCCAGCCAAACTGAACTTTGTGTTTTAGTTTCCTGGGTTCTCTGTACCCTTGGCTCTGGGCTGTTGTGTGTTGGGTGTTCCCTCTGCTGCCCTCTTTTCCCCCTTCCTCTTTGCCCAGATAACTTTGTCTTTTAGGTCTCTAACCACATGTCATTTTCTCTAGGAAGCCTTATGAGATTCCCTTATACCAGACCAGCTGCCTTTCTTTGTGCAACCACTTACTCCACATGGTCACCATCCTCCAAGATGACCCCCAACAATCCCTGTCTCCTAGTATCCATGCCTTGTGTAGTGCCCCCCTACATTGTTTATCTGTGTGACCGGTAGAATATGGTAGAATGATGGTTTGCAACTTCTGAGGGTGGGCTGTAAGAGACATTGCTGCTTCCAGCTCGCTCTCTTGCATCACTCAACCTGGAAAAAGCCAGCTTCCATGCTGCGAGGCCACTCAAGCAGCCACCATGTTGGGAGCACACTCAAGTAGACTTATGGAGAGGTCAGTATTGTGAGGCACCAAGGACTCTCGGTAATAGCTGGCACCTTCTTTCTCCATATGTGAATGAGTTGCCTTGGAATCAGATCCTTTAGCCTTCATCAGAATTTCAAATGACCACAGCCCTGGTTAATATCTTGACTACAATCTCATAAGAGGTTCTGAGCCAAAACCACTCAGTTAAACCGCTTGCAAATTCCTGACCTACAGAAGCCAGGAGGGATAATGAATGCTTATTGTTTTAGGTCATTAAGTTTTTGGGGTAGTTTGTTAAGCAGTAATAGACAGCTGATACATCCAGCCAATATAATTTCTCATTTTGTTTTCTGTCTTCTGCACTTGACTGTGAGCTCTATGAGGGCAGAGACTGTTTTCTTCACAGTTGTGTCTGCAGCGCGTAGCAAGGCGCCTGGCACATACACAGTGGAGGACCGTGTGATAATCGGTGAGTGAAGGATTGTAGGGGTGGGAGATCCCAGAGGCGTTTCAGAGGGAAGATGCTGAGCTGGGCCCCCCGACTCATCTTCCAGCATACCCTCAGAAACAGCGAGGGCCTCCCTGGGGGAACACGCCATTTTCCACACTCTGCTTACTTCTGCTTCATCCATGTGGCTTGAGAAGTCAGAATGTGATGACTTGAACAAAGTCCCTTCTCTGTGGAAGTTTCCAGGAACCACAAGGTAGAGGCAGGAAGCAGATATTTTGCTGACTTGAAAAAGCACGGCGGGCTGTGTCCAGATGATAGGGGGCTCATCAATTCCGGTTAGCGGCTCCCCTCCTGGCTCGGGAGATTGTTCTTGCCTCATCTCCCAGACTATTAATGCCAGCTCTCCCTAGCACACGCGGCCAGGCCTAGCTCTGGGCTGGGGACATTCACTTCCTGCAGGGCTCACGGCCATGAAATATTCAGTGCCAGCGACTTCTCCTCTCATATTTCTTCATATTCAGAGTGGCCACTCAATTGATATGTAAATAAAGTGCACCAGCACTGAGCTTGTCCCGCACTGCATTATTTAAGCCACAAAACAATGCATCATCCGTCATGGGGCCCATTGGCGGGACCCTGCTGGGCGCCGGGCAATAAAGCCCGCAAGAGCCTCATCAGAAGCAGCGGGTGGCCTCGCGGAAGTTCATTTATGCATGAAATATTCAGCCAGCAACAGTGCCAGCCTTAAACATCAGTAATTGGGGGGTTTCTATTGCTCCTAACTAGTGCCTCTAAATTATTGCAAAAGACTGGCCAATTTTCAAATTACATATGTTTGTCATGCTCTTGTACCTTTCCTGAACTAACTGAAATGGCCCCTGTGTTGTGGCTGCTTGCACACTCACCACGGTGAGCCATGTGCAGTAGAGCTGGGACCCTCTGCAGAGGAGACTGAGTAGAGGCCGGGCCGCATCAGCCCAGTGCTGCCTGTCAGCCTCACTCCCCTAACTGTTGGCAGTGCTCCTCACTCTGGTCCCCTTAGTGGAGCATTCTCCATGCCTGGGCCAGGTGTCTGAGGCCCCTGGAGGCCAAATATCCCCCAGGGCTCTCTCCCGGGAAAGGCTGGGTCCAATGTCTGCCCTTGTGGGGACTTGCCTAGCTCTGCGAGCTCAGTCTCTCATTCAGCATTTATTGAGCACCTGCTCTGTCCCAGGCACTGTGTGAGACGTTGGGGATACAACCATGAGCTAAAAGACGGGTTGCCCCAGTCTTTGAGGGGCTTACAAGTTTAGTAGCCCGCAATTCCATTTAGATCACTAAGTAATCCTTGAATACTTAGGATCCTTGAATACTTAGGTAGGTTGGCCTCCCCTGAGGTGGGCCCTGACACTAGAGTAGGAATGCAGATGATTTACTCGGGAGGCGATCCCAGCAAACAATAGTGGGAGCAGGAAGGTGACACAGGGGAGGGAAGGAAGTAAATACAGGAAGCGTTCGTGAGCTGAGAAACCAGGGTTCAGTGCCATGCGGACTTCTGAGAGATAGTATGATTCTACCTGAGGGGTGAAGGAGCAGGGGTATTTATCCAACAACTCCTGTTAGTCCCTTTGAGGGACATTTCAGAGAGGTTGCCCTGCCTGTGGCGTGGGAGGGGTGCAGGTAAAGGCAGTTAGCTTAGCATCCTCCCCAGTGGGAACTGCCAGCATCTTAAAACCATATGGTGGGGCGCCTGGGTGGCTTGATCGGTTAAGCGTCCGACTTCGGCTCAGGTCATGATCTCACGGTCCGTGAGTTCGAGCCCCGTGTCGGGCTCTGTGCTGACAGCTCAGAGCCTGGAGCCTGTTTCAGATTCTGTGTCTCCCTCTCTCTCTGCCCCTCTCCTGTTCATGCTCTGTCTCTCTCTGTCTCAAAAATAAATAAACATTAAAAAAAATTAAAAAAAAACCCCAACCATATGGTAAGGGAGTTTCTCGTTCTCCCCACTGATTTCTGGCACAGCTCCTGTGTGTGTAGGGACAGAAGTTGGGGAGGTCCCTAGGAAGGGCCCAGCCCAAGCTGCCCAGAAGGCTGCTGACCTTTTGGACAATGTGGCTTTGCCCCTTTGTTAAATGGCCACCTGCCTTGGCCAAGGTGGAAGGAAGGAGGAAGGAAGAAAGAGGCACTAATCATCTCAAGACTATTTCTTGATCACCTCTAATGATCTCAAGAATGCCTTTTCACCTGGCTGGTATCCCTCCCCCTTCAGGTCTTCGTAAAGTGCTATCTGTTCAGAAAAGCCTTCCCTGATCACCTCTCCAAGTAGATCACCATCCTCTTATTCTTTGACAGTCTGCCATTGGTTCATCCTTAGCACTTTTCACTTTCTATAGGATCTCAGTTACTTATCTGCTTGCTTGCTTGCTTGCTTGCTGTCAGTCTCCTCACATAAGGTGATAAATTCCAGAAGGGAGCGATCACATCTTCTCAACTTACTCTTCTATTCCCAGTGACTCGCTCAGCATCTGGCTCACAGAGGGTCCTTAGAAAATGCCATTGAAGGAATGAATGAGTACATGAAAGCTGTGATACAGATATTATGAGTCCTCCTGTTACAGATGGGGAAAATGAGGCCAAGAGAGTCTGAAGGAATTGTCTAAGCAGTGGAGTCTGTGCTGGAACCGGGCTTGATCCCCGATACCCTCCAGTATTGGGGTATCCCCAATGCCCCTTTTCCAAACCCTTGGCATTCTGCCAACTTTCAGCATTACATCCGCTTGAACCATACCTGGGGGACCTTGAGGCCAAATTCAGCCTTGAGATTCACACAAGACAAGATTCCAAGAGCTGAATTGCTCATGCATGGGGCAGGTAGGAAAGGGTAGGTTGAAATTCTATCCTCCCAGTGGCTAAACCTGGCAAGCACAGGATGAAACCAGCAGGTCTGCAAGCTCTGCTTCTTGGCTTTGTAGGGCCATGATGTTGGGCATTGATTCTCAAGGTTCAGCCACCAAAGAAATTTAAGATCCTGAGGGGAAGAAAATATTCAAATATCCAAGAAACCCTTCAGGGCCAAGACTCTTTTCTGATAGTTTCCTCAAAGACATTTCCCATGCCAATAATAATCCTTTCTTTGTTGCTCTTTGCAATGGAGTGGGATTTTTTTTATTCCTCTTTTGAAAAAGTGAGGCAAACGAATCTCCATGGGATTAGGTGATTTTAGAAAACTTTTAAGATTCTAAAATAATCTCAGGTTTACAGGAAATTTACAAAAATAATTCAAATAATTGACATACATCTTTTACCTAAATTCTCACGTACTTAGTATTTTACCACATTTATTTTATCGGTGTGTGTGTGTGCATGCACACAAATACATATAACATTTCTCTTGAACTGTTTTATAGTAAGTTGTAAACATAATGTCCCTTTGCTTTTAACATATCAATGTGTATTTTCTAAAAACCAGGAAATTCTCATGTGACCATAATTGCAGCTGAATTTTCAAAATCAGGAAATTAGTATGATATACTATCATCTAACCAAAAACCTTATCCAAATCCTCACCAATTGTCCAGTTACGTGGATAAAGTGCTCTTGAATGAGCAGCATGGGGCTGGATCTGGGGTGAAGGAACCTGGTTCCAATCCTGGATCTTTCCCTTTTCAGTCTGGGGACCTTGGATAAATAATATATTCCACCCAAACTTTGGCTTCTTCCTCTATGGAATGGGAATGATAATGGAACCTTCTTTTTATTATTATTATTTATTTATTTATTTATTTATTTATTTATTTATTTATTTACTTGAGAGAGAGAGAGAGAGAGAGAGAGAGAGAGAGAGAGAGAAGAGGTGGGAGAGGGGTAGAGAGAGAGAGAGAAAGAGAGAGAGAATCTCAAGCAGGCTCCATGCTCAGTGCCTAACCCAATGAGGGGCTTGATTCCACAATCATGGGATCATGATGTGAGCCAACGTCAAGAGTCAGATGCTTAATCACCTGAGCCACCCAGGTGCCCCTAATGGGACCTTCTTCTTAAGGCTGTTTCAGGATTAAATGAGATACATATGGAAAGAATTTATCCCTGCATCTGTCAGCCAATACACGTGCAATAAATTGTAGCTCTTATAATTAATGGCAAAGAGATGCCTTTTTTTAAAAAGTAATCTCCACACCCAACATGGGGCTTGAACTCAAAACCCTGAGATCAAGAGTCATATGCTCCAACCAGCCAGGCACCCCAGGAAGGCCTTATTGTAGAGTGCCATGTATTGCATTGAGGGCATTTGACCCTGCTTCTGCCTTCTCCAGGTTTGGGATGGTGAATAAGTCACCTGGCTCTGCCTCTGGATCAACTCCTGACTTGTCTGCTCCCTCTGCCTGTGGACGCATCCCTTTGTCCCTTCTGTCACTTCAGCTGTATTTGCAGTGGGGGGTTCCCAGGCACACGTACAAAGTTCCATTTTATGTCCTCACTGTGTGTCTCAGCTCCCTTGTTTCAGGCCTTTCTCCAAAACCTGGGGTGGGGGAGGGAATCTCCTTATTTCCTGCCCAGGTACAGTCGGGGGTGGGGAGCAGCCTGCAGTACTAGGTCAATGCCCAGCTTCCTATTCTCTCGAGAGACAACTCTGAGAGGCATTCTCACAATTCCCCAGAAAGCTCCCAGTGGGAATGAGCTTCATTTGTCCATAGTGGTAACCAGCTCAGCCAAACCCACATAGTACTGGCTGTCCATCCTTCTGTGGCTCACTCTCCTTATTCCTCATTTCAAGGGTCAGCTCCTACGTAAACTACCTGCATCTAAGTTCTTAAATTCTGCTTTGGGGGAACTCAGACTAAGGCAATAGCCCATTGGAGCTTTGAAAATGTTTGCTATGTCCCTTGTTTCTTCAACCACTCCTCTGAGGATCCAGCTTCCAGCCCCAGGCTCATTGACTTTGCCCCTTGCCTCCTCCTTCCTTCCTGTCTTTCCTCATCCTCCAGATGCCTGGTGGTCAGAGAGGAGTGTCACAACCAGGTGGGGCCAGACCCTTGGCGCTCATTTCAGAATACCACTAGACTTCACCTCTCCCCTCTAGCTTAGCGGCCACTGCCCTAGCTCAGGCCTCATCCTCTCCCAAGAGGACTGCTGAATGTATCCCACCTGCCTCCTGTCCTAAACTTCTCCCCTTAAATCTATTTTGTACATGGCTTCTCATCATGCAATTTTATTTTTATGTTTCTAATCTGCCCGAAGCACTTTTTGACCTATAGGATGAAGCCTCATTCTGCAGCCTGGCACACAAGGTTCTGATCGACTGCTTCAGTCTCTCCCACCTCTTTGCCAGTTTTGTGTCTTCCAGGACTCCCAGGTTCCCGCAGTTCCCAAACACAGCATCCTGTCTCATGTTCCGTGCCTCTCCGTGTGTCACTCTCTTTGCCAGGGAAGTACATGTACTCCAGTGGGCCCAGAAGATGCTTATTGGTTGACTTTCACATTTCATCTCAAACATCACTGTTTCTTAAAAGCTCCTGACCGTGTCCTCCCTGGCTTGTTTCTAGCATAGCATTTATATGTGTCTTCATTTGCCTAGACTGGAGTTCCTAAAGGGCAGGCCTGGTCTTTTTCACACGGCATCCCTCAAACCTATCACAGTGCTTGGCTCAGAGAGCACCTGGGAAGTGTTTATGGCGTGAATTTGAATGACAGTCTTTTTGATCCAGCTCAAAGATCTGGACTCCTTTCATTTAAACATACATCCCCAAGTTTTATGCTTGTTGGTTTGCTAAGAGGTCTTGGGGCTAGAGGGGCTTTTTAGGGTGAAGGGGAAACTCAGTCACATTGGTCTGATTTGTACAGAACCATTAGTTGTAAATTTCCTCCTCCCATATTTCCCCAGTGTTCACACATGCTCCCTTTTCGACTGTCCTGGCCCCCATCACAGATGTCTGCCTCCCCTTGATTCCTGAGCTTCCCAAACAAACTTCCCATTAATGCTGGCCTGATGCAAATGTTGAATGGTCCTATGTGGATGCTATTAAAATAATGAATGCAGAAGGGGATAGATGAACAAGGCTGGGAATCGATCTTGGACCCCTGATGAGATCATTAAGAAGTGGGGGAAGGGGTAGAAGCATCACTCTCACAGGTTGAGATTTTCACCAGTGCCTCTTCCCCCCTCCATCAACTCCTTTCCCCCTTCCCATCTCCCCTTTGATTTATGAGCCAGAAGCCTACCCCTCCCCCATCCATTACCCTCAATACAGAGCTAGCTCACCATAGAAAATCTATTTGAGTCAAATGGAATTTTTATCTTTGCCCGGGAATTAATGCATTTTGTAAAAGATATTTTAATCATGCTTTCCTTATGGCAAGAATTTTTTGCATAAAAATATCTGCCTCAAAGATGCAGGCAGGTGCCGTGTAGAAGATATACCTCGACTCCTTGATAGGAAACACATAGCAAGGAGTCTAGACTGGCCATACCTGAGGACTAGACATTGTGGGGGGGAAGAAGAAACTGCACGGAGGGGGTTTTGGCTGGGTGATGGAGAAGAGCATGGAATTGTCCTTAAACTCTTAAGAGCAATTGCCTCTCTTATTATTGTCAATATATTCTTCTTAGAATCATGTTCTCACGTTCTTATAAAAATAAAGACGATTTTAATTCTGGTGATTTGATTCAATTCAAAAGAGGCTGAGGAGGGAGCCTACTATGGAGATAAGAGCTGCACCTGCACAGGTCCGAATCCCAGCGGTACCACTTTCTAGATGTGTAGAGATGACTCCCTTAGCTGGAGGAAAACAGGAATGACTTTAGTTATTACTTCTGTAACACATGAGAGTTGAGTGAAAAAGTATGCACAAAATTTCATGGCTCATGTCTGGCACATAGTAAGTCCTCAGTAAATGCTTGTTTTCCTTTGCTTCTTTCCTTCCTCATTTGAAGCTAGAGTCATTAGGTCAAGTTTTAATGTTGCCGCTTTATAGCAGCCAGGAACCTGGTAGGTGCTCTGTAAACACATGTTGAGTGGGAGAATAATTTACGTTTGAATCACTGACAAACTCAGCTCTCTCTTTGGCTTATGGAGATAAAAATTTTGCCAACAGAGCTCTCTAGGAGGGCTATGGATTTGCTATTTTCTCTGCAACCTCCTCAGATTTTATTTTTCTGTTCAGTCACTCTCTATTATGTCACCTTATTTAAATTCTTTCAAGGGCACCTGGGTGGCTCAATTGGTTAAGTACCAGACTTCAACTCAGGTCATGATCTCACGGTTCGTGGGTTTGAGCCCCGCATCAGGCTCTGTGCTGACAGCTCAGAGCCTGGAGTCTGCTTCCGATGCTGTATCTCCCTCTCTGTCTGCCCCTCACCTGCTCATGCTGTGTCTCTTCTTTTCTCTCAAAGATAAAAATAAACATTAACAAAATTTAAGAAAATAAATTTTCTTATTTCTCATTGCCTGCCTTTGTATTGTATTATAAGCTTCATGATCTTTCTCACAACCCATTGTATCTTTAGGACTTGGCACATAGTAGGTGCTTAATAAAATATTTGTTGAATATATTCATAAATGAGTAGGTGGAATAAATAAAATTGCTTTTTTCTTTGTTGATCCCTGCTTGATTGTGTAAGTGCCAGGAAAGCATACTGGGCCAGTCCATTTCCAGAATAGCTTGTACAAAGGACTTAAAACGTATAGCCATAAGAATGGAAGTGATGTAGGACCTCTGTGAAGGAAACTCTTTTTTTTTTTTTTGAGTTTACTATGGTTTATTATAGTTTATTTATTTATTTTTTTCAATATATGAAATTTATTGTCAAATTGGTTTCCATACAACACCCAGTGCTCATCCCAAAAGGTGCCCTCCTCAATACCCATCACCCACCCTCCCCTCCCTCTCACCCCCCATCAACCCTCAGTTTGTTCTCAGTTTTTAACAGTCTCTTATGCTTTGGCTCTCTCCCACTCTAACCTCTTTTTTTTTTTTTCCTTCCCCTCCCCCATGGGTTTCTGTTAAGTTTCTCAGGATCTACATAAGAGTGAAACCATATAGTATCTGTCTTTCTCTGTATGGCTTATTTCACTTAGCATCACACTCTCCAGTTCCATCCATGTTGCTACAAAAGGCCATATTTCATTCTTTCTCATTGCCACGTAGTATTCCATTGTGTATATAAACCACAATTTCTTTATCCATTCATCAGTTGATGGACATTTAGGCTTTTTCCACAATTTGGCTATTGTTGAGAGTGCTGCTATAAACATTGGGGTACAAGTGCCCCTATGCATCAGTACTCCTGTATCCCTTGGGTAAATTCCTCGCAGTGCTATTGCTGGGTCATAGGGTAGGTCTATTTTTAATTTTCTGAGGAACCTCCACACTGCTTTCCAGAGTGGCTGCACCAATTTGCATTCCCACCAACAGTGCAAGAGGGTTCCCATTTCTCCACATCCTCTCCAGCATCTATAGTCTCCTGATTTCTTCATTTTGGCCACTCTGACTGGTGTGAGGTGATATCTGAGTGTGGTTTTGATTTGTATTTCCCTGATAAGGAGCGACGTTGAACATCTTTTCATGTGTCTGTTGGCCATCCGGATGTCTTCTTTAGAGAAGTGTCTATTCATGTTTTCTGCCCATTTCTTCACTGGGTTATTTGTTTTTCGGGTGTGGAGTTTGGTGAGCTCTTTATAGATTTTGGATACTAGCCCTTTGTCTGATATGTCATTTGCAAATATCTTTTCCCATTCCGTTGGCTGCCTTTTAGTTTTGTTGGTTGTTTGAAGGAAACTCTTTAAATGCAATTTTTAAAAAAAGTTTATTTATTTTGAGAGAAAGAGAGAGAGCACATGTGGGGGCGGGGGGCGGGGGGAGAGAATCCCAAGCAGGCTCTGCATTGTAAGCGCAGAGAGCAATGTGGGGGTCGAACTCACAGTGAGATCATGACTTGAAATCCAGAGTCGGACGCTTAACCGACTGAGCCACCCAGGCACGCCTAAAGAAAACTCTTAATAAGGGAAATTAAAGAAAAGTAGAAGATGTGGACAGAGACACTCTGTTTTTTTGCATGAAGAGACATTGTTCACTAAATTCTCCCCCACATTATGAATTTAATAAAATCCAAAACAGTGTCTTCATGTATTTGCTTATACGTATGTTTGGATTTTAAACTACATTTTGAAAAAAAAAAAAAAAAAGAATGGAAGTGGCTATGGGGGACTCTAGTGAGAAGAGGTGCCCAATGGTCCAGTGTACGATCTCTGAATGTTGCAAAAAATTGCTCTCCTCCTCTCTACTTTGATCTAGGAAGAGAGGAGGGTGGTTTGGATTCTAAAGACCAGCTTCTTGCTGGGACTGGGAGAAGGGGAGAGGGTGACCCTGGTAGCAAGGTAGGAGAGGGTGTGGCAGAGGTCTCCTTGAGACCACACAGGCTCCATACCAGCTTAGAGAGAATAAGAAAACATGCATGCTTGCCCTGCATAAGCCCCTGGTTTGGTGGTTGAAGGGGAGGAAGCTTCCCTCCTTCTGTTGCGTGAGTTCCTCTCCCTCTGCCTCCTGGTGCTGGCAGAATGGGGTGGCTGCCACAATTAAGAAGGAGGTGTGGCAGGGAACCCACTCGTGGATGGGCATAACTTCCAGAATTACAAAAGCTCGTGTCGGAGGCTCTCACTGGCTCACAGGGGGTCAGGTTTTCATGGCTGATAGGCTCAAGAGTGAAGCGTCAACTGCTCTGACTTCATCCCTCTGCTGTGAATTGCTTTGGAGACTAGTTCCGTCCTGGCTGTTTGGGGAGTGGGAGTAAAAGGGCTGCAGGAGGAGTGAATGGGGTGCATTCATTTATTCACCCATTCAACCGTTCAATTTTATGAATTCACTCCATGAATTTTTTGAGCACCTTCTTATGTGTGAGGCACTATGTCAGGTTAAGGAATTCAGTAATGTAAAAGATACTCATGGTAGCCACCAACATGAAACTTATAGTCTAATCGAGGAAAAGCTCTTAGAAGATAACTACACTAATGAACTTATAATCACAGTTGTGATCTGCTAGGAAGGGAGATTTCAGATATGTATCAGTTCTCAATCATCACAAAGTGCTGCATAACAAACCAGCCCAAAACATGATGCCTTAAAAAACAAGCATTTACTTAACTCATGAGTCTGTAGGCTAGCACTTCAGGCTGAGCTTAAAGTTTGGTCGTTCTACTGGTCGTGGCTCGGCCACTTGTATAACAGGCAGTTGGTAGTGGGTTGGCTGATCTGGATGGCTTCTGCTGGGATGACCAAGGTAGGGGGACTCATTTCTGTTCATATATCTCATCACCAGCCAGCCTGGGGATATTGTCATGATGAAGGTAGTTGAGCAAGAGGGTAGGTGAATCTGTGCAATGCTTCTTGAGACCTAAGCTTTGTACCAGCACACCATCACTTCTACTTCATTCTATTGGCCAAGGCAAGTCCCAAGGTCAGCCTAGATTTTAGTGGTGGAGAAATGACTTCACCTCCTTAGGGAGAGAGGCTGCAAAGTTGTAGGCAAAGACTGTGGGTGAAGGGAGAGAAGGGGTGGCAAAGTACTGGGGCACTGATGCAATCAGTCTATTGCAGCATATCCTGTTCATGTAGAAGAGAGCACTTAATTTAAATCCAGGGGTCATGGGAGGCCCCTCTGAGGACGTGACATACTAGCTGAGCTATGCAGGATAAGTAGGAGTTGGCCAAGTCAAGACAGCATGTGCTCTCTGAGCTCTGAGGTGGGAGTGAATTGGATAGAATCAAGAAGCCAGCAGCAGGGTGGCATGACTGGAACATGGTGAGAGAGGCTTCGGGAAGACGTGAGGTCAAAGGTGAAGGCAGAGGCCAGCTCAAGCTTGTTCTGGAGCTGCTCTGCCAGGGGCAGAGGATTATTTGAAAGAGCAATCATAATAGTGAATCATAAGAGCTCTAATGTATTGAGGATCTAGTATGAGCTTAGCCTGGGGAGGTGGATGGAGGACGAGACACTGTCCTTGTCTGTGAAGGACTCAAAGAAAAGTGGGGAGTGCCTGGTCACATGAGCAAGTGACCATGCATTCTGAGGGGTATGATGAATGGAGGTGCAAAGCACTATGGAATCCTACAGAAAGAGTGGCTCCCTTAGTGGGTGGGGAGCCAGGGGAGGAGATCTGGGTCATAAAGATGAACGGGAGCTTCAGGTGCCGAAGAAGGAGAAGGGCCTTCTGAGTGGAGGGGAGGGTCTGGGTGGCCGACGTGTGTGTGCGAAGTGGCCGAGGGTCGGTGTGGTTGGCATGCAGTGGGTTGTTAAGGCAGGAGTCAGGGCTTAAAAGAGAGCAGGTCAGGTCTTTGGAGGGTGTTGGCTGGCTGAAGGGTTTGGGCTTTCTGCTGTCTCTGGGGGTGGGGCAGGATGGAGTTTGGGTTTCTGGAAAGACCACTCTGGTGGGGCCTGCGTATGTGGAGGGGGATGGGGTGGGGGAGCCAGAGCTGCCACAGCAATCCAGACAAGGGTGGGAAAGAACCAGGCAGCAACTTTGGCATGAGAGGTGCAACCAGGGAGGGGAGGTGGAAGTTCACTCAGATCCCGAGGGAGCCGCTGAGGAGGTCGTGCCTGGGGCAATGGGACAGCGGTGAAGGCTGGAGGGGTTCCTGGAGGGCCCCTGGAGAAAAAGGAGTGGGCAGAACCTTTCTCACTCTCGATCTGTCCTTTCTGGCCTCAGCCTCAGGGAGCTGAAGGCCCCAGCAGCTAACAGGCTTCTGGTCTGCTCCGTGATAGATTCAGAGGGAGGAGGAGGCTGGAAGACCAGAGTGGGGAGGAGGATGGGAGGATGGGAGGATGGGTGGGACCATGGAAACGGCCCCCCAAGGATGGTCCTTTCTGCACAGTGTCAGGGGCAGAGAGGGGCTGGAGGAGGTCAGTGGATCTGGGTTCAAATCCCACTTTATTCAAAAGCTGTGGGTAGAGGTCATTGGAATGCTTAGCACAGAGTTGGGTCTGTGGATGCATCACACAACTGCAGGGGCATCTTTTACATGGAAGACAAGGTGGCTGCTGCCCTCTGAGTTATGTAATAAAGGCAGTAAGGATGGGTGACAATGACAGCTGGTGGTCTTCAGGATCAGGTGCATTGGTGGCACTCAGCCTCAAGGGGGTGGGCCTGGAAGGAGGCCTGGCATTTGGAGGGATGCCCGTCCATCCCTAGGCCGCTCTCTTATTCTCTAAGGAGCGGCCATCCGTCAGGGGCTCAGGCTGTCAGGCCAGCCGCTGAGGGGGCCCTCGGGCGAGGGATGCATCCCCTGACAGGGGAGTCCTTCACTGTCAGCAGCTTCACCTCAGTGGGTTAATAAAGCCATCCATCACCCTTCTCCACGCCAGGTATCTAAATGCCTGCTTAATACCACCCTGGGGTGGGGGGTGGAGCCTGCAACGGGGATGCTCACCTGGGACCAGGGGGCGGGACAGGAAGAACCCGCCCAGTGGTTTGGCACCTTGCGGTAGCCCAGATGCAAACCCAGTCTAGGCCTCCCTCCACTTGGCTGGCTTGGGCCTCTGTAAGATCACCCAGCTCACGGGCCAGGAAGCTGTGGTCTGACAAATAGCATTGAGACGCATTTGGAGCAGTCACGCTGAACTTCCTGTTGGTCATCTTCCTGCATGCAGAGGACAAATGTTGGGGTGGGAACAGGTGTCTGGTACCCAGAGCTGCCCACATTGCTCTGCGCCACACGTCTGCTGCCGACACAGTGTCAGGGATGTGCGGGTTTCTTGGGAGCATCCGTGGGTACTCACGTCTGGCTTTTCAGAGGAAGGCACTTGAGGGATACCAGTCCAGTGGTGCTTTGATGGTTGTGGGCATTGAACAAGTTTGGGCTTGAGCAGGAAAGTGGAGGGAACTTGGGTTGATGAGCTGCAATCCAATGACAGGCTCTTGTTTGCTGAGCACATACTATGTACACTTGACTTGCATTATGCCAGGACCAGGTGCCATTATCATCCATGTTACACAGATGGGAAATAGGTCTAGAGAAGTGAGTTGTGTGTGTTGCACAGCCAGAAAGCCCAGAGCTGGAATTTGAACCTGAGTCCACCTGACTCAGGAGCCTCACTTTTTTTTTTTTTTTTTTTTTTTTTTTTTTTTTTTTTTTTCAACGTTTTTTTTATTTATTTTTGGGACAGAGAGAGACAGAGCATGAACGGGGGAGGGGCAGAGAGAGAGGGAGACACAGAATCGGAAACAGGCTCCAGGCTCCGAGCCATCAGCCCAGAGCCTGACGCGGGGCTCGAACTCACAGACCGCGAGATCGTGACCTGGTTGAAGTCGGACGCTTAACCGACTGCGCCACCCAGGCGCCCCAAGGAGCCTCACTTTTAATCGCAGCGCTTGGCAGGCTTCTGGGTGGGGTGCTTGCATGGTGCTAAAATCCCCCCCTGACAACTCTTTGAGCCAGTATTATTCCTCCTGTTTTATCCCTGCAGAGAAGCTCGGAGAGGTGATGTGAGCGGTAAAAGCTCACACAGCCAGGAAGCTCAGAGCTAGGATCCAACCTAGGTCTGCGTGACTCCAAACCAGTGTATTTTTCCCTCCTTCGGATCAGTGCATTCTCAAACCTTTGCAGCCACAGATTCTTCTTTAGCTAAAAAAGAGAAATCAGATGTGGGATCCTGACAGGAAGAGTAGTTGAAAGAGGGTGCCACTCTGGTGAGGTTGGGGCCTGTTCCAGTTATCTGCTGCCATGTAACAAATCATCCAAAGCTTGTTGGCTTAGAACACGGCGATCGTTTATTATCTCTCAGTTTTTGTGAGTCAGGAATTCAGACAGGGCACGGTGAGGATGGATTGCCTCGGCTCCATGATATCTGTCAGAGGCCTCGCCGGCTGGGACAGGAATCACTCTCCTCCATGTCTGGCAACTGATGCTGGCTTTTGGTTAGGGGCCTCTGTTCCTCCCTGTGCCATCTCTCTGTGTGAACTACCTTGGGCTTTCTCGCAGCATGGAGGATGGGTTCAAATGGCAGACACCCACAGGGAGCAAGGCAGGCAGAAGCTACGTTCTCCTTTATGGCCTAGCTCGGGAAGTCATGCAGCACCCCTCCTGTCAGGTTCAAGGGGAGGGGAATGTGTGGATTGGAAATGTTGCTGAGGCTGATTTTGGAAAATACCATCTGCCACAGGGCCTGAACCAGGAGCTGGGTACCCCCTTCTTTCCTCCCTAGCTCCTGAACAACCTGTGGGTCCAAAGAATAACAGGAAAACTGCCCCATAGCTTATGGCCTGACACATAGGTGGCATTTTGAAGACCAATCAATTTATTCATCGACAGTCACATCACTGCTTTCCTTTTCTAACTTCTCTGGCCTCTGTCAAAGTGGGATTCAGCCCCATCAACCTCTCCGGGCAGGTTCACTCTTCATTCATTCATGGTCAAAGTGGGCGCTGAGTCACAGCCATCAGGGAACTGTGCTCAGGTGGGAGACATATGTGTGACAAATCATCTTAGGCAATATGTGAGATAACTTACAGACACCCAGTCAATGCAGCGTGAGTAGGAATGATCATTCCGGAGGGCCCTAGGGATACCGAAGACTTTCTCCTATGGTTAGATCCCCCTAGACTTCTGGACCTCCTGATTTCTGTCTCTGTGACCACTAGGATCTTTCCACTGTCCCCTGCATTGTTGTGGGGTGGTGGCTTCTGCTCCTGCCTGCCCCCTTCCCCCCTCTGGTAATGCCCCTTCCTGGACAGCTCAAAAATAGCCCCTGTCTCTAATTCTCCTGGGGGGACCTCCTGGCCCAAGCCATCTACCTCCTGCTCACTGGCTTCTTGACCAGCAGCTGTATTAGTTGAGATAATTCTGTCAATGCATGCCTTTTGTACCCAGAACGTGCCTGGTAAATTTGTTAAAGAATACCCCAGGCTAACACATCATTACACTCTCAAACTCATCTATCTTTACTTTGGATTAATTCTTTTTTTCCCTCTCTCTTCACCTCCTCCATAAATCCTGGTGCACTTAATTAATTTCAGTTCCACTGTAAGGTCCATAATACAGAATTGTTCAAGCAAACACAAAATTAATTATTCTATTTACAGCCTTCTCATTGAGAGGAGCATTTCATCTTTCATAATTACATTTTGGAACATCCAATTATGAATTCAGGCGCCTGCTGCTTTGCATATGGGGAAGGTCCCTGAGTGTCCTCAAGGTAGGGGAGCTGGGCTGGTGGCCTCTTGTGCCTTTCACCACTGACCCAGGTACTGCTGGTTGAGTCCCTGAAGGACTTTTCTAGGAGACACTGAGGCAGGGGAAGGATGGCAAGGTTGGAAGGGAGTAGTATTCAGAGATGGTAGTGAAGGGAAGGAGTAGGACGGGTGGAGGATGTGCCAACTTCATTGGGATCTCATCATATGAGCAAGAGCCTTCAAAAGGGAGGAAACAGACCTCTTCATCTTGCCAGGTTAGCAGGGAAGGTTCTTGGCTTTTCTGCAAGTCACTGAGCCAGACACATGAGGCTCATCTTATGTCCAGCCTTTGCTCTGCTCTCAGACATGAACCCTGGAGGCCTGCTTACCTCCTTCTCTCTGCTCTTGGCCACAGAGGACCACTTGGTGGCATGAATCTCACCAAGCCACCAGGCTCTTGGTCAGGACACTTCCAGAAAAGTAGGTAGGAGAGTCACTCTGTCTGCTTCCCAGGAGAGACTTTCCGCCTCTCAAAGGTTACATGTGGACGAGCAGTGTCTCTTGCATGGGGTCGGAAGTATACCTGTTCAGGGCCCTGCTCTGAACACCTGAGGGCTGGCACCAAAGGCAGCCACTTGGCTGCACCACTGTGCTTGGCCTTCTGGAGTTTTAAGGTACTGCCAGAGCCCTGTTTAGAGGTTTTTAAAAAAGATCAGTTTCCATCTAACACACATTTAGGTGAAATTAAGCATATCTGTTTAGAAACAAATCGAATTATTCCTTAAAATATTTTTATTAAAAAGTAAGATCCAGTTTTTGCAGTGGTTGTGTTGTGCTGGTTCTCACTAGGAAATAGTGAAGGAATGGGTTTCCTGCCTTCCATACCATCGTCCACACCTAACTTCACAGAAAATGGGCCTCTGCTCTAACATGAGCAGATATGTTTTTCTTTTCTGGAAAAAAAAATCTATTGAGTTTCTGTTAAACGCTAGGCATTGTGATGTGCACTGTTGTGGGTACTTTGTATCTGTTGCTTATTTAACCCTCCACGGCCATACTGTGGGCTTCAGGGGTGAATTCCTGACACATGGAGCCTCTTCTTGGACATATAGATGCAGGTGGCCATGAAGAGACTTCGGTCCTAGGCATGGGTATGCTGTGAAATCTCAGGGAAATAATTTACACCACAAAGGCAGTAAGGTGTTGGGCTCAGAACTGGACTGTGGACTCAGAGTTTGAAGTGTTTGAAGCCTAGCTCCCAGTACATCCTAACTTCTTTGACAACTGACCTTCTCTGTGTCTCCACTTCCTCATATGTTAAATTGGGATAATACTACCTGCCTCACTGGGCTGCTGTGAGGTTTCCATGAGCCTATGCATGGAAAGCCCTGGCTTATATCAGGAAGTCACTCACCATGTCTCAATTTCTCCATCTGTGGAATAAGTAACTTTGGGGTAGGAGTTGACGGTGATGCCTTTTGGAAACTGTCATAGTTTACAAAGGCCCATACCTGGGGCGTGTTTAAGACTTTTGGGGTAAGGGCACAAGTTAACATGTGACATGAGGGATGTGAAATGCCCTGAGTCCACACACCCTAATTCTAATTCTGTCTTGTTACTCCATGATTAATTCCTCTAACAGTTTCCCAGATTTTTATAATAAAAACATCCCTTTTATGGTGGCCTGTAAAGATCCTGTCTGCCCACTCTCCAAACTTACCTACTTCCCACTTTCTTCTTCACTCTTTATGCACCAGTCCCAGCCATCTTCCTTCAGTTCCTTGAATCGCCACCATCTTTCCCACCTTTGCACTAGCCAGTCTAGCCCTTGGCACACGTGTTCCTCCTCTGCTCTTAGCATGAGTGGCTCTGTTCAACTGTAATCTCTTCAGAAAAACTTCTTGATCATGCTACCTATAAAGTAGTCCCTAGCCTGATGCTCCTCATCACATCACTTATTAATTGCCTTTATAGCTCTTATCACTACCTGAAAAGATCTTACTTGTTTTCTTGTCTATTGTCTGTCTCCAAACCTCTAGGATATAAAGATGCATGAGAGCAGGACTCATGTCTGTTTTGCTCTATTCTCTATCTCTTGATTCATGGTAGGTGCACAATAAATATTTTTGAAGTGAACACTTTAAAAAAATTGTTTTTAAAAAATCTTTATTTATTTTTGAGAGACAGAGTGTGAGTTGGGGAGGAGCAGAGAGAGGGAGACACAGAATCCGAAGCAGGCTCCAGGCCCTGAGCTGTCAGCACAGAGCCCGACGTGAGGCTCGAACTCATGAACTGTAAGATCATGACCTGAGCCGAAGTTGGATGCTCAACTGACTGAGCCACTCAGGCACCCCTGAAGTGAACACTTTAACTTCATCCCCAATGTGACTAGAAGAAGCCTGGAAAAACAAAGACTTTGGGACATCTTGGTTTGTGGCTAGCTGTAGAGAAAACGGGCAAGGCTTCATTTTTCCTTTAAATCAGTTTTCTTATCTTGAGGAGGCTTCCTCCATCTAATAGACCCTCAAGATGGGGGAGAGCCACTGATTTATCTCATAAATGATATTTTTTTCCAGACGTGACCATACCGAATAATTACTTGCTTTTGTGGGCTGAGAATGTCTTTCTGCTGTTCCACCTGACAGGTTTGTTTTGTTTGTTAATTAGCTGTTAATTGCAAGGGCTCCTGGGGGGACTGGAGGTGGAAGGGAGGCCCAGAGATGGGCCAGGGGGTGTGGGGCAAACGAGGATCCCAGACTGGAATGAGGATGACCTCACTGGGCACCGGACTAATTTATTTCGAATGTTGTCATGTCCAGATAGTCAATGAGTTCCTGGGATGATGAGTGATTTTGTTAATTGAGTCCCATAAACACTACAGCTTAATTTCCAGCCGTGGGGCTGCAGCTGGTGGGTGGGAGCTGCCGGCAGCTGCGACAGAGGTTGTCCTTGAAGGAATAGGCCATGGGCGGTGGGAGGCTGGGAGGGCAGGAAGGGTGTTCAAGGGCAGGAACCTTATCCTGCGGGTATTTTTTTCTCCCCCCCCCCCTCCCTTTGTCCCTTGCTATTTCTCTAGGATGGGAATGGCTCAGTTTGGCAAAAAGGATAACGCCCGTAAGTTATTTGAGGGGAATTTCAGGGTGAGCACCCCACAAAGGCCTAAGCTGGAAACTTCCATCATGGTGTTTCATCTTCCTCTACTCACCTCCCCCAAGAACCCATTTCTACCATCTCTTCTACCTCGGAGGCCTACAGTGTGTCTCCAAAGCATACTATGTGTTGCCCTTGCCTGTGTCTCTCCAGCCCCTCCAGCAGCCCTGCTCCAACCCATACCGCCTCTCTCCTAGAAGATCTTGACAACCATCTTGTGGGTCTCCTTGCTGCCACTCTTGGCCCTACAGTCCTTCCTCCTCAAAGTGTCCTGTATAATCTTCCTGGAATTTACACCTGACTGTCATTCCCCTGCTTAAAATTCTCTCATGGCTTTCCACTCCCTTTAGATAAAGGCAAAAGTCCTTTCCAAAGTCTATGAGCCCCACTGAGCCCTGTGACCATTTCTTACTACTCTCAATGGCACATTTGGGGACCACTTTCTTCTTCACTTTATCTTTTGGACCCAATCAGATTTCTTTACTAAAAAATGTGAGGTCTTTGAACGAGACACCCTTCCACCTGGAACCCTTTACATGTTCCCCATCACTGCTCTCTCCCTCTGCTTGGCCCACTGCCCATCCTTTGGCCTCAGAATCTCCTTCCTCAGATCAGGGAAGCCTCCCTGGTGACTGCAGGCATGTTAGGTCCCCTCAGGTGGCTGACAGCATGCTCACACTGAGTATAATGATATATTTATTGTCGGACTCCTCCTTGAGGGCACTAGGGCCATGACTGGCTGGCTCACTCAGTACTCCAGCTTGGTGCCCAGCCTGGTGCCTGCCACCTAGCTGATGCTCAACATGTATGTGTTGAATTGCCTGAATTCAACGTGGAATTGCTATGAGGAACAGAGGGCAGTGGAGTGCATAGGGGGGTGAGGTTGTTTCCATGGAGGCTATGAAGAAGGGCTTCAGACATAATGTGCTCCAGAGATTCTGGCAGTGTTAAAAAGTGGTCATATTCTTGGGTCTGAAGTTTGTTTGGGTTCCATCTTGGTTGTGTAATGACCCTTATGTCCTTGGATGGCTCACTGAACCTCCTTATGCTTCTGTTTCCTCATCTGTAAAATAGGTATAATAATAACACCTGCCTTATAGGGTTTCTGTAGGATTACATGAGGTATTGGGGGGTATTGGGGGGGATTACATGGGTATTGTAGGATTACATGGGGGTATTGCCAATACCCCCACCTCCAACATCATCATCACTATTTTCCTCTTCCCCTCCCCTCCTCCTCCTCATTCCTGTCTTTCCTCCCCTCCTCCTCTTCCTCCTTCTTCTCCTTCTTCATTTCTCCCAACTGCGTAAAGAGAAAGAAAGGAAACTGGTATTTATTGAGAACATCTTGTATGCTAGATGCTTTCATGTATGTTCCCTCATTTGATCCTTTTCACATAGATACTTGTATTCTCTCTCCCTCCCTCTCTCCCTCTCTCTCTCTTTATCCCTCTCTGTATATTTTTATAGGGCTGCCTAAACCTAAAAATACACAAATACACAGACAGTTAGTGGCCAAGCCATGCTATCAATCCATCTGTCTTACTCTCAAAGCCTGGCTGATGGAGGGGGGAAATGAGGAAGTATTATCTTGCATTCCTGAGTTGGATTTCCTGTTTTCTGAATCTTATCTTCCTCTTGCTTGGTTTACATACTCATTTTGGTAGAGCACTTTGTCTAGTTGTGTCTTAAAGAGATACATGAGTAAACAACTAAAGACATTTCATATCTGAAAGTATCCTTATTTTATTCTCACACTTGTATATTGGGCTGGGAGTACATTTTTGTTGTTGTTTAGAATTCATTTCCTTCACAATTTTGAAGCCAATCTTTGGCAACCAAGTTCCAATATAGCCCATGATATTTCTCATCTCTTGGTATTTATGTATAGTCCCCTATTAATAGAAATGACCTGTGTAACCAGTGGGGTACTAGAGTAATTGTGGCCATAAAGACATGTGGCTTCTGCCTTGCTTTCTTGGGATTACTCTTCCTGGGGGAAGTGAGCTGCCGTGAGGACACTCAAGCAGACTTTGGAGAGGTTCACATGATGAGAAACTGAGACCTCCCACCAATAGCCAATGCAGCTTGTGAGCCATGTGAGTGAGGCATCTTGGTGGATCCACCAGCCCCCGTCAAGCCTTCAGATGACTGCAATTCTGGCCAACATTTTGACTATGACATTTTGACCTTGAGCCAGAACTACCCAGATAATCCACTCCTGAATTCCTGATTTCCAGAAACCATGTGATATAAATGTTTATTGTTGCTTTAAGCTGCTAGGTTTTGGGTTGATTTGTTATGCACAATAGATGACTAATATATACTGTTCCATTGTCTTCTAGTTGTTGAGACATCTGAAGCATTTCTGAATTTCTGATCCTTTGTTTGACCTGTGTTGTTTTTTTTCCCTCTGGAAGCTTAGAGGTTCTTCTCTTTGTATCCAAGATCTTGACGTTTTCCTAACATTTCATTATGATATGTCTAGTGAGACTATTTTCATTCTCTCTGTAAATCCTTTCAACGGAAATTCATATTCTTTAGTTCTCGGAAATTCTCTTAAATAGTTTCAGTAACTTTCTTCCTTTTTTGTCTCTGCTCTCTTTTTCTAGACTTCTCATAATTTGGATTCTGGACATCTTGAATTATTTAACTTTCTCTTCTTTTCTGTCTTCTTTTCTGCTTTGTTTTTTATGCTCTATATTCTGGGGAATACCTCCCCCCTTTATATTCTAAGTCTTTTTAATGTTTTTATTTAAACTCTGCTACAATATAAATTTCTTTTTTTAAAAAATTTTTTGATGTTTATTTATTTTTGAGAGAGAGACAGAAAAAGAGAGAGAGAGAGAGAGACAGACAGACAGAATCTGAAGCAGGCTCCAGGCTCTGAGCTGTCAGCACAGAGCCTGACAAGGTTCTAGAACCCATGAACCGTGAGATTGTGACCTGAGCTGAAGTCGGACACCCAACTGACTGAGCCACCCACGCACCCCTCCAATGTAAATTTCTCAGGCCCCCTTTTTATGTGTTTGGAATATTCCTTTTTATATTATTCTACATTTATTTCATGCAGCCTCTTTTCTAATTTCTCTGAAAATACTATGTATATACTATAAAGTATATTATAATATGATGTAGAATATTAGATGTATATATATTTTTGGTAACAGCCTTATTGAAATATAATTCATACAATTTACCCATGTAAATGTAAAATACAATGGTTTTTAGTATATTCACAGAATTGTGCAATCATCACCACAATCAATCAATTTAGGAATATTTTCATCACCCCCAAAAGGAACTTTGTACCCTTTACTTATCACTCCTCAATCCTCTCATCCATATCCAGACCTAGGCAATCACTAATCTACTTTATGTCTCTCTGTATTTGTCTATTCCGGACACTTCATATAAATAACATATATATATATATTTTTTGGATAGTGTTACTCCTGCTTTCTTCTACTTGCTTCTTGTCCTGAATTTATTTGCTTTGGTCTTTATCTTCCATGTCAGGGCCCTTTCTCAGATGTCTGTTGGCCACTGGCTGTCTCTTCTCATTGAAGAAGGGGGCACTAACCAGCTGACTGGATACTTTGGGTGCATGAGTGGGACTTGGTGGCTCCAAGCTTCCCCACTGGATGGCCTATAGCTTATTTGGTGGAACAATCTCAGAAGTCATCATTTTAAGCAACCTCTTTTTGGGATGGCAAGATTCCTAGAGGAGATTCTTTTAGTCTCCCTCCTACTTGGAGGTAAAACTTTGGCTGTCAGTATCCCTAGATCCAAGGAGACCAGCAAGAGGAAATCTCAACATCCAAAGTACATATTTCACTTGATTCTCCTATTTTTAGTTGGGAACCCTGCCCTCAATGGTTGCTGACACCCTTATTCTAGAGATCCTCTGTCTTATAATCTCTGGAGAAAGATTCTCCACTCATCTGCTGATATAGGGCAGAAACAATTGCTTCTCTATGGAAGAGTAGCGAGAAGGTCTAGGGCTCTGACTGCTTCTTAAAAATACTTTTAATCAATTTTATTTATTTTTATTCAAAACACATTTATCCAACTACTACCATTCCAGGTACTTTTAAATTTTCCAGTTTTTAAAATCTTATTGTGGTAAGAGAACTTAACATGAGATCTATCTTCTTAACAGATTGTTATCTGTTATCTCAATACAGCATGTTATCTCAACATTTGCCCATGGTCAGGTCAGGTCCGTCACACCCCTCCCCTATTCCTTGTACTTCTGGCTCTCAGCTCTGGGTAGTTCCATGTGATTGGAGTGAAGAGTGCAAGGAATAGGGGAGAGATATGGTGGACTGGACCTGACCTGACTATAGGCACAATGTTGTACATTGGATCTCTAGAACCTATTCATCTTGCATAAATGAAGTTTTATAACCATTGCTTAACAACTCCCTATTTCTCTCCCACCTCTAGTCCCTGGCAACCACAGTTCTATTCTTTGCTTCATTGAATTTGACTATTGTAGAGACTTCATATACGTGGAATCATACAGAATTTGTCTTTCAAAAAATTTTTTTTTAACGTTTATTTATTTTTGAGACAGAAAGAGACAGAGCATGAATGGGGGAGGGTCAGAGAGAGGGAGACACAGAATCTGAAACAGGCTCCAGGCTCTGAGCTGTCAGCACAGAGCCCGACGCGGGGCTCGAACTCACAGACTGCGATATGACCTGAGCCGAAGTTGGCCGCTCAACCAACTGAGCCACCCAGGTGCCCCCAGAATTTGTCTTTCAGTGATTGGCTTATTTCACTTAGCATAATGTTCTTAGGGTTCATCCTTGTTGTCACATATTGCAGGAATTTCCTCTCTTTTTAGGGCTGAATAATATTTCATTATATATTTATACCACATCTTTTTTATCCATTCATCTGTCAATGGGCATTTAGGTTGTTTCCTTATCTTGGCTATTGTGAACACTGTTGGAATGAACATGGGATGCTACTCTCTCTTTGAGACCCTGATTTCAGTTATTTTGGAAGAATACCCAGAAGTGGGATCACTGGATCATATCATTGCTCTATGTTTAATTTTTTGAGGCACCTCCATACCATTTTCCACTGTGGCTGCACCATTTTGCATTTCCAGCCAGTTATTTTCTAAGCTTTTTACAGATTCTCCTATGTTTAAATCTTCTCTCACTCCCCATGTACAGTGGTACTTGATACTTTCAGTGCCTAAATCTTTCAGAAATTCCAAGGTGAATCAGATTGGTTCTCAGCTCTCCCTACTGCTGGCTTAGGATCCAGTTTTCTTGGGTGTGATAGTTTGAGTCCTTCAAGAAGTAGACACCAAGATGAGATTAAAGATGCAAGAGATTTGGGGCACTTGTGTGGCTCGGACAGTTAAGCATCCGACTTCAGCTCAGGTCATGATCTCACAGTCCATGAGTTGGAGCCCCACATCAGGTCCTGTGCTGACAACTCAGAGCCTGTAGCCTGCTTCGGCTTCTGTGTCTCCCTCTCCTTCTACACCTCCCCTGCTCGCATTCTGTCTCTCTCTTAAAAAGTAAACAAACATTAAACAAAATTAAAAAAAAAAAGGTGCAAGAGATTTATTGGGGAAGACACCCATGAGGGAAGAATGGGGAGGAACCTGGAGGAGGCTGGGAGAGCTGTCAGCTTCCTGATGCATGTTTAACCACTTTGAAGGAGAGAGGGAAGGAAGGAAGTTTGGGTAGAGTAAAGCAGTAGAAGGCTGTGCAGTTCCAAGAAAGTTTCGGCAAAGCTGGTGGGGGACTTCTTGAGCCTGAATCAACTATCAGAGGAGTCTCATGTCTTCCAGAATTGGCTAGGAGTGACTGTGGTGACCGATTCAGAGCATAGCAGCTGAGGCAGTTGACCCATTACTGTGAAGTCGGAGGGAGAACACATTCTCACGGCTGCCACATAGTCACAGCAGGTGTGCTAATTCAGTCCCAAGCCCCCAGTAAAACAATTGCAAAGGGATTTACTTAAAAGGCATAACCCACAAAGATGGAGTGAATAGGAAAGGCAATAGCAATATAGTTTTGGAAGCTGGATGTGTGTTTTTCATCTGTTGTATTTACCCAGAAGTCCTTCAAGATAATTTGTTTCCATGTTCTCTCATAGGTGCGATCAAGACTACAAATGTCCCCCCCCCCCCCACAGTCTTGCCTTGGCTCCTTACTCCTGATGGTTAATATGTAATTTTTTTATTTTATGACGAATATAGCTAGTTATTGACAGTGGTATATAAGCCTACATAATTCAATGTTTTTATACCTGATTATGGTGTTGTATGAATGTAATCTTCATGACAAGAGCTATAATACACTTGCACAGAATGGCTGACCAGAATCGGTGTATCATTTCAGTTCAGTTCAACAAATGCCTGCCATGTTTTACCAAGTGCCTATCTTGTGTTAAGAACTGGGACTATAGAGCGAACCAGAGATGTGTGTCTTGATTATGATAACAGTACAGTAAGTGCTATGAGAAGGTGGCACAGGGTACTGTTGCAGAATAAATGATGGGCACCTAACAGCCTCTGGAGTTCGTGGAAAACTTGGAGGAGATGGTTGAGTCTTCAAAGACCAGTAGGGATAGTTCAGGAGATGCAAGGAAGGGTATTTCAAATAAAGGGAACAAGTGAAAATGCATGATGCGAAGTGTCAGAGTGCATTCTGGAAGCTCCAGGTAGCTTGGTATTATTGGAACATAGAGGGCAAGGAAGAGGGGAGATATGTGGTGGACCTGACCCTAAGGATTGTGGAGGTATTAGGGAGTTGGGGGCTTATCCTGAAGGTGATGATTATCCCGTCATTTCTGGTCGTTTGGGTAGTTCCCAGAGGCTGTCATTATCCCTCTCCCAGGATCCCAGGTCTTTCTGGGCATCCTTCTAGGTGCTTGGATAGTGCAGAGGTTGGCTGACTATGAATATCTTCCCATGATGGTGCTGTCCTAACATTTCATTTTGTTTGAGGAAGCTTGTGCCACTTTGTTCTTCCTCCTTCCCTAACTTGATAGCCCAGAAATACTAGCCCTTTGCAGGCATCATCTCTCTCAGAGGCTCCTCATCTGAGCCTGCTAAGTTGTTTTCCACACTCATTGCAGGAAGCAGGAGCCTGGGACCCCCTGCAGACCCTAGACTCTGCAGTCTGGCTTTGAGGAGAGAATGTCTGCTCAGATTTTCCCAAGTACTCCAGGAGCCACCTGCTTACAGGCGGGGTGTTGAGAAGGGAGGTGCTATGCGAGTCAGACAGATCTGTTGCTAATCCTGGCTAAAGTGCTCACCTGCTGGGTGACCTTGGGCAAATTCTTTCTTTAGTGAGCAAGCATTGGCTAATGTCCTCTCTGTGCACAGATATATGCTGGGTTCTGGGAAAGCAAGACATTGTAGGAGAGACAGACAGGCAGACAAGGAGAGGACTGAGGTGTCGAGTGAGCCCAGGAAGACTCAAACTCTCACCTTACTTGAGAAGGAGAGCATTGTCATGACTCTACAGTTGGGGAAATTGGGACTTGAAAAGATCACATGATGCATCTGAAGTCTCTGTAGCTCTATTCTCCTGTACATCATTCACTGTCCTCAAAGTCTGCCCAATAATGTCACAGCAGCAGCAGCAGCAGCAGCAGCAGCAGCAGCAGCAGCAGAAGCCCACAGATCTTCTCCTACTTCCTCCTGCCTGTGGAAGCGCTGGAAGTTTCAGTGAGCCCAGAGGGATGGAGAATGCCTCAGACCTTCAGAGGGACCCACTCGGAATGGGCAGGGAGGCTTTGCTGGTGGCCTCAGATAATTCCAAATTTTCTTTCTTCACCTGCAGGACCATAGCTCCCATGTCCCTGGGCCCTAGGTGGAGTGCTATCCACAGGTAAGGTCTTTGGGGGAACCATTAGGGCTTCTCTCCTTGGCGTATCTGACCCGCGGCGCTGGGCGTGTGCGCTGGGCTGTCAGGAAGAGTTATCTCCAGACGTCCCCTTGGCCTGCCTGTTTTCTCCTCCGCGGTCCCCTCCTAATTCATTTTCTGCCTTTAATGTACTGTTGTGGAGCTTCCTCTCCCATTAGGGCCTGTAATGTGCACCGATTCCCTTCAGCTTGACTGCCCTTAATAGGCAGCGTAAATAGAATTTAGTGTGGCATGCACTAACATCTCTATCCATTGTCCAGAGATTAAATACTTGCCGCCGATGGTTCATGCATCATCAGCCTCGGGCCCGGTTTCATAGCTCCCAACCAAAGGAGGATATTAAATTAATTTGCAGGTTGCTTTAGCAAAACCTAACAAAAAAAAATCCTTTGCGGGAGACGAAGTGGGGGCATGATGCGTCTGCCCACCATCAATCACGGGGTGCGAGGGTGGGAGTCGGTTAGCAAACAGAGATGGTGCTTTAGTCCATCTGGGGCTGGGTCCCTCAGGGGGCCACACTGCTTGGCTGTCCACCTCCATCTGAGTCCTCAGGCCTTGGTCCGTGGTCAGCCCTTCTTTTGGCTCTGGTATCTGGTCTAATGAGTGGAGTGAGGATGGAGAAGGGAAAGTGGGAATGTGGGCCCAGAGTCCAGAATGCAGAGGCTACTTTCTCCTTCTTAGGGGCACAGCCAAAGGACAACTTGTGAAATGACCACGTGGTCCTGGCCAGAGCCTTGCAATCTCCTTTTGGACCTTTTGGGTTCCTTTGGCATCCCCTTCTTGTTGGGGGTCCTGCTCGGCTGACTGTGCAAGTCTGGGATGCAGAAGGCAGAACATGACATCAGAGTGCAGGGGTGAGGCTTAGCACAGGGCCTGCCTCTGGGGTCCACAGGCCTTTCTGCATTGGATAGTAGCTTGTGTCATTGGCTCCAGTCATGTAGGGGAGAGGGACCACAAACAGATCATGATAATCAAGGTACGAGAGGCTTATACCGCCTTAGAAGATTCCAGTGGGAACTGGAGAGCAGGTAACCTCTAGGTTGGACCTCCGTGGATAAGCAGGAGTTATCTGGCAGGGTGGGGGCAAAAGGAAAGTTCCAAGCACACAGTTTGGGGTGTCACCATGCATGATAATGTCAGAGAATGGCAGGGAGTTTGGAATGGCTGGAGAGTCTGGTGAGCAGAGGTGAGGCTGGGAGGTGTGTGTTATGTGGGGGCAATGGGAGCCATGGAGGTGTCATCAGCAGGAGAGAAACATGGTCAGAACTGTGCTTTGTGGAGATCATTCTAAGATAGTGAGAGAGTAGGGGCACCTGGGTGGCTCAGTCAGTTGGGCATCCGACTTCGGCTCAGGTCACGATCTCGCAGTCCGTGAGTTCGAGCCCCGCATCGGGCTCTGGGCTGATGGCTCAGAGCCTGGATCCTGCCTCTGATTCTGTGTCTCCCTCTCTCTCTGCCCCTCCCCCGTTCATGCTCTGTCTCTCTCTGTCTCAAAAATAAATAAACGTTAAAAAAAAAAAAGATAGTGAGAGAGTAGCTTTCAGTGGGGTGAGGCTGGAGGTAGAGAAACCTGGGGAAGCCTTGCATGAGTCCAGGGCTGACAGGGTTGGGACTGTGACACCAGTGGGGACCAGAAGGGTGAGTCCTAATTCTGGACTGAAAGTCTCTGGGACAGAGGAAACAAAGGTCCCCTCCTCCTGCTCCTCTCTCTTGGTTCTGGCATGGCTGGGAACAACAAAAGCGAGTCCCTGTGCTCAGCTGGGCACTGGGAAGAAATGCTGGGTCCTGGTCCTTGTTCTGCCAGAAACAAGGCACAGGGCGAGAGGAGTCAGGAAGGAGGGCTTTGGCTCACTTGGGCATGGTTGGAATGAAAGCCCCCCCTAGCCAGTGGATGGACCAAAGGGGTAGCCATTCTCCCAACAGGAATGGCGGATCCATGGTAGCAATATGCCACCACCCTCTTTGCCATTGCATGGGCAGATATCACTCATCAGCTTAGCCACTTTTCCCAGTGGAGGACAAAAGGATCCTTTTCGGCACAGAACACCAAAGCAGCCACCACTAACAGATTGCAGCTGGCACAGGAGAGTTTGACCTGACTGTTGAGTTGGACACAATCGTGTCTAACCTGGGGCATCCCTGACATGACCATGAAGGATGACCTGAGCTTGGCCCATGTGGCCATTTTTCCCAACAAGAACTGATAGTACCAGGCATTTATTTGTTTAACTCCAAACCTGGCTCTTGTTTCTTCCCCAGTCTGAGCAGGTGCCATGGGTGTGAGAGCCTTTCCTTTCCTTGGATGTTCGTTGCTTCCAGTCCACTGTCCCACCCTTCCCTGCATGGCCCGAACATGGTGGCTCCCTGGGGCTTTGGAGGTGAGGCGAGGAGGGGTCCTCAGCAGCTGCACAAAACTCCGCTGTGGGCTGCCAAGTGCTCCCCGCTGAACCCTTCTACCAGTGGCCTCCACTCACAGTGGCTTATTAATAGCTTTTAACATGATCATTTGGACTAATTGAAAATGGGAGTGATGTTAATATGCCCCTTACATTTCATTCCTTTTTTTTTTCATTTAAAAAAGATGCTAAAAGCATTTATCGAGTAGTTTCTGGGGAAAAGAAATAAAAAGGTCTCCCCTCTGGCCATTGCAATGGTGTGGTCTCCTGCCAGCACCCTACGCGGGGTTCTTGCAGTTCATTAGTGTGATTTAAGGTGTCCAGGTGACCCTGTTATAAAGCCATCAGCAGGAGCTGCTCAGAGATATCCTTTTCTCACCAGTAAGTTCTGGCTGACTAGTCCTGAAGGTGGAGATGAGTGGGACAGGACGAGGGCTCTTTGGCTGATGTCCCTTCACTGCAGCAACTCTGTGTGGTCTGGGTATGATGGTGGTACAGGCACTGTTATGGGAATGAATGGATTTTTCTTCCATCTCTCTGGTTGGGGTTTAGAGTCCTGGGAGAGCAAGGTCTGATCAGTCTAGTTTAGGGTTAGTGCCCATGTCTTGGTCAAAGAGGACAGGTGCAACAGTTATTCTCTATTCACCCTCCTCCTCTTCCCCATTCATTTCTCTGCCCTTCTCTGGGCCCCGAAAGAACTTGCTTGCAGGCTTCCCATTGGGTTTTGCCAGTGGGAGGTACTAGCAGCAGATCAAAGGGTGGAAGAAGAGAGAGGCCTTACTCTGGACCATAGGCTGAGCCATGGATCTGACTTCTCCTTGGGTGTGTGGTTTTGGGGCTGGCCTCTGGCTCATTCTGCCTCTGGCCATCGAGGTGATGCCTCTGCTCAACCAAATCCTCATCCCATTCCTGGTTCTCCTGTCCTGGATCACGTACCCATGGTCCCAGCTGGGGATGGCCCTGACTCCCCATCAGTCACCTCCAGAACCACTTCACAAAACCTTCACCTCCATATGTGGCTCCCTCTGAGAACTCTCCTGGGATGGCCTGATCCAGTATGTTCTCCCACTGAGCACACCTGAATAAGTCGTGGCCAGGAGCTGTTTCCAAAATCACTTTTACCTTTGAAGGATCAAAGTTTGCCCTTGACAAGGTTGTCCATAGAGTTCTGAAGACCACTGGCAACACTGTCGGAATAAGTGCAGGGCTCTCCAAGGGATCCCTTTGAGGCCAACATGGCGGTGTGGATGAGCTGGTGTCTATTAACGTAGTCACAGCTCAGGCTGTAGAGTGTGTGCATATGTGCCTGAAGGCGTGTGTGTGCATGTGCGCAAGTGGGCCTCCTTGACAAGAGCCTTTGTGGGGAGGGAAGAACTCCAAAGGAAAGCCCTCTGGACTCATCTTCCAGGGGAAGGAAGCCCCCGGGACCCACTGTTCCAGATATCCCCTCATCTTGGCAGGGAAAGGCAGCTGAGAACAAGCTGAGAACCCTCTTGGAGCAGCGAGAAGCTGGGTCAGGTTAACAAGCATCCATCCCATGCTGTGCAAGGTACTGTGCTAGACTTTAGAGGTCAAATGTTGATTTGGACTTGGATACTGGCTATTCCTAATTCGACAGTGACTTGAGATATTCTTAGTTCTTAGTATCTTTATCTGCAGTAGGACCAATGCCCTCTGAGAGTCTTGAGATTCTGTGGTCCTCTGAGTGGGGAAACCTAAGTTTGTCATCTTTGACACTATTGCCATTCTGGGATGGAGAATTCTTTGTTGTAGGCCGTCCTGTGCATTGTGGGATGTTTAGCAGGATCACTGGCCTTTACCTGCTAGATGCCAGAGTTTCCCACCCCCAGTTTTGATAGCTGAATATGTCTCTAGACCTTGGCTGAGTGTCTCTCAGAGGGCAAAGTGCCCTGGCTGAGAAACCCTAGTTTAGAACAATGATGGAAGCTCACCATGTGCCTGGCCAGGCGTTTCCCCACACCCGTCTCAGTGAATAGATTTGGACTTGGTCATAGGTCTTATGATCCTAATTCTGAGGTGCGGGACCTGGGACTGCAGGCTTCATGAGGCTTCATGAGTGGAATCCTCCTCCACGCCTTCCCTGTTCTAGGGATTGAGGACTCATTTATTCAATGATCAGATGAGGTCTGAACCTGACATCTGGAAACCCAGCCCTGTGGGGTGAGAGAGGGACCCAAGGAGGGGGAGTGAACAAGGCCTGTGTGTGGAGGGTCCCAAGAGGTGTGGGGGGAAGGAGCTGGACCTGTGGCATCCAGGAGTAGTCACTGCTTGGTGTGCCCTTGGGCAAGTTACTAATCTCTTTGTGCCTCGGTTTTCTCATCTTCAAAATGGCAATGACAATGGTAACCTACTTCATGGGATTCTTAGATCAGTCAGGATTCTGGAAGGACATAAATGGCACACTCAAAAGGCTTCCTCAAAAGGACGTCCTGAAGGGACAGTCTACATGGTGTGAGCAGGTTTAAGGAAACATAAGGGATGGTGAGGCCATATGGTTATCAAACGGGGACCCCTCCCCCCCTCACCAGGCTGAAGGGGCAAGGGAAAGGAAGGTGTTTCCAGAGGCTCATGAGGGCCAGTGTCTTGAACTCCTCTTCCTTGCCCCACCTGATCCATATCCATGGCTAGAATCCTAGAAGGTCCACTTATCTCTTCCAGGTGCTTCCCATTGGCAGAAACCTCCCCAAGGCTGGAGGACAAGGGCAGCACAGCAGGAGGAGGTCAGCTTCCTGGGGCACTGAGCTTGGCGGAGAAGGTTGGAGATTGGATGAAGGCAGTGGGTGGGGGCAGTGAGCAAACAGCAGGTGTTAGGAAAGTGAGTGCGTGGATATTTGCTAAGCATTTTGAACGGTGCCCAATATGCAGGACATGCTCATTATGTGAAACCCTGTGCTAGACTCTGGGGGTACCACCCAAACTAAACAAACCTCTAGCCCCAGGGTAGGGCTTCCCTCTGGGAAGGTCTCAGGCTCTCCGGTTTGGAGTTGTGGCTGGCCCACAGGGCCAGGCTGGCTGTGGGCTGGTGCCCCTTGGGAGACTTCACCCCGGGCTGGCCCCCACTCTCACCTCAGGCATATTGGGGGAGGCTCACCCTGGGCCTTTCCACCCTTGCCTGACCCAGAATCCCTTGTGTATTTGTCAGCCCTGTTTCATGTCCCCTGCCTCCCTGGTTCCCTTGGGCTCTGCCCCTACAAGTGGGCCAGAAGGGGCAGGGAGGCCTCAAGGGTTCTGTCTGGGGAGAAGGTGGCCCAGCCTCTGTTTTGCCCTGAGTCCCCTTAGCACTGGACTTTTCATGACACACTGAAGAGATTTTCCTTTGCTTTTGTGACCCCTTTTGTGCAGGCCTGCAGATATGGGATGGTGAGCTCCTGAGGGGCTCCTGTGGGACCTGTGCTCCTAGCTGTCTAGAGGGGTGCCCCATTAAGGGACCCAGGGCCAAAGGGGTGCCCTGGAAGGAGGGAGAGACAGAAGGAGACAAGGAGGCAGCATTTCATGAACTTTCATGCTTTGCCCATCATATGGCTCTGACTGCGGGTTGTCCTGAAGGTGGAAGGTGGGCTCCCCCAGGTCCAGGGCCTGTCCACCTGAAGGGATCTGGGGCCAGAATCCTTTTTAACTCAGCTCTGAGAGAGGCATGGTGGGGAGTGGGCCTGGGCTCAGCTCCTGGGGTGGCACAGGGAGGGGAAGTTTCCTAGCCTCTCTTTGCCCCACCCCTACCCCCACCACAGCTGGTTACCTATGTCTTGTGGGCTCAGGGGAGCCTGGCGCACTCTCCCAGCTCCAGTTTATTCTGACTCTCCACTTAGGGTTGCCAGATAAGATTAAGGATGCTCAGTTACATTTGGATTTCAGATAAACATTGAATCATTGTTTGGCATCAGTATATCCCAAATGTTGCATGGAACGTACTTATGCTTAATGACTTGTTATTTATCTGAAATCCAAATTTAAGTGGGCATCCTGGTTATTTATTATTTATTTTTATTTTATATTATTTATTTTGGTTTGTTGTTTTAAAATTATTTTAATGTTTATTTTTGAGAGAGAGACAGAGCATGAACAGGGGAGGGGCAGAGAGAGGGAGACACAGAATCCGAAGCAGGCTCCAGGCTCTGAGCTGTCAGCACAGAACCAGATGCAGGGCTTTGAACTCACGAACCGTGAGACTGTGACCTGAGCCGAAGTCGGACGCTTAACCGACTGAGCCACCCAAGTGCCCCTGGTTTGTTTTCTTTTATGCAACACCTGAGAGCCCTGTCCCCACACAATCTCTGGCCTTCCCTCCTTCCCTCCACTGGCCCCCAAAGTAGGGCCTTCAGTGAATCCTGCCCTTCCTCCAAAATTCCTTCACAAGTGAAGCCTAGGGTCCAAGCTTAAAGAGTTCTGAACGGGGCTGTTTCAGAGCCACAGTCCCCAGGGGCCAGTGGGCTGAGCCCTGGCTCCTGTTGGCTTTTGCAGGGGTAGGGTGATGGAGGTGTGGGCAGGGGGGTGCACACTCTGCATGCAGGGGAGCTATGGCATCTCAGCTGTTCCCTGCCCTGCAGCCAGCACTGGAGGTCTGAGCATGTGTGGACCTGGTACTCGGCAGTGGACTTGCCTTATTTCATTTCATCCTCCCACAGGTCTGTGAAGCTGGTGCTGCTGGCATCTTTGCGTGTAAATTACAAAATCAAGGCGCAGAGAAGTTGGGGGCTGGCCCGAGGTCACACAGCTCACATGGCAGAGCTAGGGTCTGAATTCTGATCTGACTCCAGGGTTGGGGCCTTGGTTCCTGGACCGTACAGCCTCCTCTTCCAGGTCCCGGCCTTGCTGCTTCCCAGGGTGTCATCACGGCTGGGGTGGCTGCAGCTCAGGAGGGAGGCGGGCTTGGGAACTATTCCACATGCCCCCCCGCCCCCGTGCAGCTGTGTAATGAGCCCACATCTGTTACCACCACATGTTGCTCGGCGTTACGCAGATGTAAAGTCTCAATTTTTCTAATTAGCAGCAACACGAAGTCTATCTTAATTTTCTCCTCCCCTCCCTCTAATAAACGTGATATTAACAAGGTTACACGTCTGGGTTTTTGCTGGGTGTAATTGAATCAGGTCACAGATTTGATTAGTGGGTGTGGGGCGCCGGGGTCTGGTCAGGCTGAGAGGCTGGGGGAAGGAAGGGGCTGGGTCCCAGCCATGGATGGGACTGGGGATGGAGAGAAAGAAGAAGGCGAGGGGGGAGGAGAGGGGAAGAGAAAGATGAGTGGGGGAAGAAGTAAGGCCAGAGTGGGAGAGCCACAAAGAATGGAGAGACAGAGAGGCACAGATGAGTGGTGGGTAGAGACGGAGAGAGGGACAGAATAATAGGGAGAGAAGAAGAGGGAAAGAGAGAGAGCAAGAGAAGGGGTGGAGGGGGAGAGAGAATGAGATGGGGGGTGTGGGGACAGACAGAGGGAGAGGGAGAAAGACACACACACACAGAGCACGTGAGAGATCAGAAACAAAGAGGAGGAAGACAGAGAGGAATGGCTGTCTCTGCCTGTCCCTGGCTCCCTGCTTTCTGCAGAGCCCTCCCTTGGGGCTCAGGGAGGGCCTGGGTTCAGGTAGGACAGGCAGCCACAGGTCCCTGCCCCTCATAGCCTGCACGGCCTCTCCGGAGTCTGTCTGCTGCCCGCCTGAGGCCTGGCTCTGGGTGACTAAGGGTAGGTCAGCTCCCCGCTCTGGGCCTCAGTTTCTCCATCTGCTGAAAGTGCCTGTAAGTCCTGCCCCCTGTCCTGGAAGTCTAAGATTCTCTGGGTCCCTGCCCCCCACGCCCCCCACTTCCAGCAGGGAACCCTGGCTGGGGGGGGGGGGTGGTGGTAAGTGGCAGAGGTTTGGCCATGAACGAAAGCCTCAGGCTTCCTGACTCCAGCTGAGATGAATTCTAGAAGCAGCTCCCGCCAGCAGGCACCCTTGGACAGAATGGGGGGGGGTGGGGTGGGATGGTAAACCAGTGCCTAGAATGGGGCCCTGGCCTCCAGACTGCATCCCCCTGGACACCCCACACTTGCAGTGGCTCCCCACGGGGGGGAACCCCTATCTCCAGGTCATCCGGTCTCTGCTCTCTGTTCCTTCCTCCCATGCATCTGTCCCCTGCGTCACTGACGGTCCCCAGCACCGCATGCTCTCTCATAGCTCTGCACTTCTGCGCCTGCAGTTTCCTCAGCCTGGGATGCCCTTCCCTACCTTCCCTGCCTTGTCCTCTGTCAAATCTTAATGCAAATGTCATTTCCTCCCTGGGCCCTGCTCTGAAGACCCAAGGAACTGGCTTCTTGCTCTGTGTGCCCACATTCTTCTTTCCATTATCGGGGTGTCAGATGTATGTGATCATCTCTGCACACTGTTTCTACCGCTGTACCTGGCTGGCACCTCGTGGGTGCTGTGTGTGTGTGTGTGTGTGTGTGTGTGTGTGTGTGAGAGACAGTGTGATGGAGTGTGTGTGCGCCCAGGTGACGGTGCATGCGGGAGGAGGGCTGCAGTGGCTGCAGCAGCCGGGGCAATGCCACATTCCTGCTGTGACAATTTCTCCCGCTGATGACTCAGTCCCCAGGGCCTTGGGAGGCGCTGAGAAGCTTCTGTCAAGGGGCAGTGGCTTTTCCCCCCTCACTTAAATGAGATATGAATAATTGATTTGGCTCCTGAATAATTAATCAGATATTCAATAAGGAAAGTAATTGTTTGGCACATCCCCCATGGATGGCCTGGCCCAGCCACCGCCCCACTCGGGCTGGGAAGCGGGCGGGGCTGACGGGCCCATGAGGAACCCCGTGCCAGCTGGGGGAGGTCACCTTGTCCTGTGCTGCTGGCACTCCCGTCCAGCTCACCGTCCCCTGGGAGGCCACCGCCTGCCTCCATATGCCAACCAGGACTTGGTTCTTTCAGTCTTCTTACCCAAGTGGACGTTCCTCTAGGCTCCTTCCCTGCCCCCCCTCCCAGTGCTGCAGGCCACCCCACCCCCTAGCCCCTCCTGAGGATGCTCTGGTGCAGGGGCCAGCAGACGGGGCTGTGGGCAGGCCTCACCTCCCAGTTGTCTCCCCTCCTCTGCCCTCTTGCTGGTTCCAACCCAGGGGACACACGCCTGCTTGCTGTGCTTCAGGGTCAGGCTTCTTAAAAGACCTAAATGAGCGCGGCACGTGGGTACCGAGCCCGGGAAAACCCCGGAGGAGTACCTCTGAGTGGGGGTCCCTTGTGGGCCTCCTCGGGCTTGCCCCCTCTTCAGAGACCGTTTTCTTCTAGGTCCTCCATATGACCCCCCTCCCCCGCCTATAGGACCCACCCCTTCCCTCACACTGGAGTGTGAGTTTCAGGGAACACTGTGCCTCGTAGCTTCTGCCCGCAGTGACAGGCTTGGATGGGCCCGTTCCCACTGAACAGTTTGGGGTGCCCTGGAGCCCGGTTCTGTCCTGAGCAGGGTGGGCTGCCTTCGCGGGGCCCCCTTTGTGATTCTCTTTAGGCATCACGGGTGCTTCTGTATGTTGAACCAAACACACGCCATACACACACACACACACACACACACACACAGACACGTAGATACATATATCATGTACACCATACAAACATGCACAGAAACCATGCAAGTGCACGTGTCAGACATAGAACCACACATGCACACACCCAATCGTGCCGCACAAATGAACACACATACGATGGACACTATACGCACACACCACAGTTACACCCATGCACACCACAGCAGCACAGGTCCACACATATGTCACACACACCGGGCATTCATCACATAGACACCTCCCCCATCCACACAAACACCTATTCGCCCCCACCCCTCTTCCGGAAGTCTACCGGAATCCTCAGAGACGGAGCACCAGAGTCTGAAGGAGGAAGAGGTTTTCTTTCCCACCTCCAAGGGGCTCTCACTCAATCTCAGGACGTGCGGGGCCGTTTCCTTCTTGCCCTTCATCCCCTCCTCGTGGAACGTTCCGGTCTGCTTGGGGTGAGGACGGGCTCCTTTCTGGGGGTCTCACCTCCTGGGGTAGGGGGGCGGGTGTTGGGATGGCCGCTTTGGGAAGGGCCTGAGAGCACGAGCTCTCTGAGATGAGGGACGGAGGCCCCGGCCCTGCAGACACAGGTGGGCCCAGTGTGCCCGGTGCGGCTCAGCTCAGCTCAGTTAAGGAGGGAACGAGCTGTAGGTGAGTAGAGACGGAAGCATCCGATGGGTTTCTGTGTGTGTGTGCACACGTGTGCGTGCTGAGCCCCTCGGGTGTGGAAACAGTTCGGAGGCCCCACTTCGCCTCTCATGGGCCTTGTCTGTTCTCTGGCTGTGTGTCTCCTTCAGGGCATGGAGGCAAAGGCCACCGGCGTCCCCTGCGAGTCCCGCTTCGTGCCGGTTCCCCCAGCCTCACTGGGCAGACACTCAGACAGCTGCATCAGGAGGTGAATGGCTGCGGCATTGGATTCAGGCTGCGGGCGGAGGGGCATCTGGGCTGGGCAGCTTGGAATCTGCATGGAGGCACCCAGGCTCCCCTCTGGGTCCCAAATGGAAGTGGCCAGCAGGTTCTGCATTTATTTATCTGCCAAGTGCCCCTGGAGCACCTTCCGTGTGTCAGAGACTGTTCAGAGGACTAGAGAAAGAGGAGCTCCCAGCTCCTGTCTTGGTGGAGAAAGACCGTGAATGAAAGACAAATGTATGGTATGTTGGACAGTGGTCATTCTAAAGAGAACAAATAAAGCAGGGAGGGGGATAGGAAATGAAGATAGGGGTCTGCACCAGCCAGGGGTCACACAGAAGAATAAAAATCATATTAGCAATCACCAACACTCTGGTTCAAAACCCCTTTAGGGAGTTTAAGGGCTGAGACACTCAACAGGGAATGTGAGGCCGTCTGGAGATTAGTGACAGAGGGAAACCACCACCACCCCAGGCCTGGAGGGATAGGTCTTGGGTGACAGCCATCCCTGGGGGTGGCTGTCATCGATCCAGCTTTGCAAGTGGCCTTTGTCCTGGGGGAAGCTTTAGAGTGCCACCAGCTTCTGACTGAAGGCTCCTGGGATGTGTCCTGGCAAAAATCACTTGGGGCATTGCAGGTGCTTACGAACACGTGGATGCTGATGCTAAGGTCGCGAGATGGTTGTGAAACGAAAATGGCGCCATGGGGTAAAGTTCTGCAGACACAAGTAGCTGTTTATCCTCTGTGTCTGCCCCCAAGAATGCCCTGGAGTAAAAATAAAGGCTAACCTTCAAGGTAGCCCCACTTAAGTATGGGAGGCATCCTAGCCTCAAAGGAATATCCCCAAACCTACCACTATGGGACAGTCCTGGATAAAAGATCTTCCTTGGCATAAGCTTGGTGGAAAGTCCTCAAGGAACACTCAGCGGTACGTCTGGGTTCTCCCGGCTCTTTCCACGGGAGGCGGTAGCCAGTCTGTCTGAACAGTGCAGTGGTGTTCTGAGGCCCTTGGCTTTTCTACAGGAGAGGAATGGGGGCGGGTAGCCAGGCAGTCCTGGTGGATGCTGAAGTTGGATTCTGTAGAAGATGCTACTGAGGTCCTGTCCCACACCTCCGGGCCCACCTGCGGCTGCGGCCAATTTCCTTGGTCTCTTAAGCCCTCTGTCCCTCTTTCTCCAGGCCTGAGAGCTCTCACTGGTACCAAAGGACCAAAGGAACCTGCTCAACCTGCTTTCTTGGTTCACCTCCCTGATAAACAACCTCTTTCCAAGTCCCTGTCTTAGAGACTCCATTTAGGGGAACCCCGGCTGAGACAGGGCTTATCTGCTCCAGGTCTCAGGGCAGGGGGGCGGGTGAGGAGCTTGCCCGGTCCTTGACTCCAGCTCTTTGTGTTACTTTTGAGACTCAGAGGCCAAGTGCTCTGCTTCTGACCTCAGGAACAATCTCAGTGCCAGAGAGAGGAGAGCCTTTCTGCATCCAGGCTTTTGTCTCCATCCGTAGAGCAAAAACCTCTTGTTAGAACTTGAGTCTCCTTGGGGCACCTGGGTGGCTCAGTCGGTTGAGCGTCTGACTCCGGCTCAGGTCGAGATCTCGCAGTCCGTGAGTTCGAGCCCCACATCGGGCTCCGTGCCCGTAGCTTGGAGCCTGTTTCGGATTCTGTCTGCCGCTCTCTCTGACCCTCTCCTGTTGATTCTCTGTGTCAAAAAAAGTAAATAAAGGTTAAAAAAATAATTAACAACAACAAAAGAACTTGAATCTCCATGCTTGGTTTGAAGGAATATGGTCAGCATAGCTCACACGAAGCCTTCATTCCCTGAGGTGGCTGTTCTCATGGTCTGATTCTCATTCAAGTGTCAGCAAAACATGCCCCTTCTCAATGGCCCAAGTTCTTAAGGTCCTTTAAAACCCTTGCAATTGTTTAGACGACCCATGCCTGGTGGCCTAGTTGTCCCTTCTGATTCCAGTTGGAATCTACAGGGAAGGCTGCCAGTATCCAGTTCTGTGGGTGGCTGCTACCTTCCACCGGCCACACTGGCACTGCCTCTTTGTTAGGACTGCTGCATGTGCTTGTGAAGTTTGCCTGCTGCACCATTCCAGAGATCAACATATACACAGATTATGATGTGCATGGCATCCCTAGACTTGTGCAATGTACAGCCTCAACAACTGTCCACAGCAGCCCTGCCTTTGAAAAAAGCAGGCCACCTTACTGTCCTCTCTGGCCACTGTTTCTGCCTGCTCTTGGATTCCTGTTCTGCCATGGCTCCTGGTGATAGAGTAGGCCAACAACCTACATTCTGATGAATGGACTAGTGAAAAGTTCTCCCACCGACCTTAGGGTCTAAAGCAATTGCTGTTAGTAAGTATAGGAGGCAGGAGGATCAGAAGCAGCAGAGACTGGTGAGTGATTGGAAGGACACAAGGAGGCATCCCCAACCCTTAGACCCTGAGTTCAGGGAGTGCCTCTTTTAGGACTGACCTTTCAGAGGCCTGCCACCAGGTAGAGTGCAGCCTTAGACCCTGGGCCCCCTTTCTGGGGTCTGGGCTCATTTCTGGTTCTCTGACTCTGCTTGGATCCCAGAGGCTCCTGGGGCAGACCTGCTGCCTGGCCTTTTTCGTCTTTTGCAAGGGCCAGACCAAGAGGCCCTTGGAAAGATTTAGGGACACCTGGCTCCTGGAACATTCTAGAAGTGAAGGATTTGGGGAAAGGAGGGAGGGAGGGAGGGAGGAACTGCCAGCCAGAACCTAAGCTCTGGGTTATTTATGCACGCTCAGAAATGGCTTCATGCATCCAGGCGCAATCCAATGATTTGTCAATGAAGGCCTCCTCGCGCCCCCTGCCCCCGCCCCTGCCTCTGATAACATTTACAGTAAATCTATTGCACTGACCATTAAATCCGAGGCCGCCTCGAGCGATCGCTTCAATGGGGTGCTGACAGGCCGAGAGTTAATAATGACGCAGACGCTAACCTGTTTATTGATTTGCTTTTTGTTCCTTTCATCCTCGCTCACTCCTTCTCCCTCTCAGAGGAGAAATCTTGGAATTAGTAATCAGGTGACAGCCTCGCCCCGCTCCTGTTCCCAGCCATGTCATCCTGCTTAAACTCTCCGAGATAAATTACCCCTACCTCCCTGGCCCCTGCCAGCCACTCACTCTCCAGTTACTCAGCGCAAGATGCTGCATCTGTCACTGGAGCCAGAAGACAGAAAAAACATTAACGCAGACATGAAAGGCTTTTAACTTTGACGAGGGGAGCACAGCAAAGTTTTATATTTAGCCCCTCCAGCAAAGGCCACGGTCAGTGCGTTGGGGTGGCTTGTCAGACTTGGTTGAGGAGGGAGAAGGCTGGGACCACCGAGCTGGGAGGCCCTCGGGGTGGGGGTAAGGGCCCAGGATGGCCACTGCCCTCTCCTCTTCCCACAGCTGGACAGTTAAGCCATCAGGGGCTGAGGAAAGGACCCGAATGGGGGGACCTCTGTCTCTGGGTTAAAATAGAAATTTTTAGCCTTCACTTTAAGGTTTTAAGACATGGTTCAGCATAAAGCTGACCCGTTTTGTGGCCTTGGTGTTGCCAATATCCACAAATAACAGGAATCTTTTTATGGAAGCCTGAAAAAAAAAATAACAAAGAAAGGTTTGCTTCACAGGACACAAAACTTAAAATGGAAAAAAAAAGGAAGAATTATTTGTTTCCTCCCCAGTGGTCAATCATTTCAGGCAGAGAGTGCGCCCTGCTTTCTCCTCTTCCTCCTGTCCTTTGTGTTCTCCTCTCCCCTCCTCTCTTTTCTCCCCCTCCCCCCTTCCTCTACTTCTCTTGCTACCCACCCCCCCACCCCCCCGCCAAGCCCTCTCTCCAACTGAGCCCTTGCTGGCTCCTGCCCCTTCTCTCCCCACCCCCTGAATCTATCCTTTTCTCTAATTCAAGAAAGGATTTCAAAGATAGAGAAATCTGTTTCTCAGTATGTTTTGGTCCTCCACCCCGTGCCCTTTCTTCAGTTTACACAGCAAGGGTTCAAGGGTTCGGTCTGTAACCGAGTTCCCCTTGGAAGGCAGGGAAGGAGGAAAGGCGATGCATGCACATGTATGAATACATACAGACACCTGCATTACACCCCCAGGACCGCTGTGGCTGGAATGGCTTCGTGGAAGAGACAGAACTCAAATTTGTCTTGGAAGAAATAAAGAATTCTTTGGGGGCAGCATCAGGGAATGGTGGGGGGGAGGGTTGGGACGGAGGCTCCAGGTTGGATCCATAGTCTGGGCCAAGGCGCCGTGTGCTGGAGGAGGAGGAGGGAGCCAGCTTGGGCAGAGGGCTTCTGGGAGGCCAAGCAGGAACTCGTGGGTGGAGACCAGGATGTGGGGAAGCCTTTGAATGCCTCTTTAGGCTGGAGTCCTCTCAAAGCTGCCCTTGAGATAAGGATTCGGCTGTACGAGGTTGCCTTGGGAGGTGATCCCAGGAAGCACTGGTGGGGGTTGTGTGTGAACAAGGGGAAGGGAAGCTGATACGGGGTGCACTGATGAGCACGTTGTTGCTTTGGGCAACTGGGGCACGACCCTGCTGGGGCCTCTGGGAGACCACCTCCACATTGCCCCACCACCCCGGAAAGGGGAGGGAACTCTCCTCCATCACTGCTGAGGGCTGGTCTGAGTGGGAGGGCATTCATTCCCCCAGTGCTTCTGGCCTGCCCTACCTGGGGTGGGGGTGTCAGCGGGTGCTGCAGCCAGGGGATCTCAGTTAGCTCTTGGGGCCAGAGAAGATGCTCCGGGAGGGCCTCTCAGTACTTGCAGTAGGAAACCTTCGATGTTTGCAGACCTGGCTGGTGTACCAACAATACCTGTTACCAACTCCCAATCGTCCGAAAATGTATTCTCGATTCACCTGCCAAATGGACACACCACGGTTTGGGAACAGGTGGTCTTTCCTCTCAGTATTTCTTGGGATCTGTTTCTCAGAGTGAGAAGTTGTCTGTTGACGTCCCTTTTTCCCTTTTAGGGATTTGGTCATATTCTTTATGCGCAGTATATATTTTATAAGGTCTGGCCCATAGTAGGTGCTCAAAAAACGGTGAATACCACCTTCTCATTGTCATTATTAAAAAAAATTTTAATGTTAATTTTGTTCTTAAGAGAGATTGAAGTGGGGGCCAGAGAGAGAAGGAGACAGAATCGGAAACAGGCTCCAGGCTCTGAGCTGTCAGCACAGAGCCCGACACCGGGCGTGAACCCACAAACCGTGAGAGCGTGACCGGAGCCAAAGTGGGACGCTTAACTGACTGAGCCCCCCCAGGCGCCCTTGTCATTATCTTAATTCTTATCTCCTTTCTCTATGAATTCAAGAGCTTGTGGAGGGCAGAGAAGGGGTGCTGGGCAGTTTTTAGCTCCAGAGCTGAGCACAGGACTGTGTACAAATTAGGTGTTTAGGGAGGGTTTGTTTAAGGAATGAATGAAGGAAAAACATCCAGGACTTTCCAAGAGACTTGGTAAGTGGGTTAAGCAGACAGACCCTGTAGATCCTTGCCTGGAGGTATAAAAAAGAGGATGTCTCAGCTGCTGGTGAGCTGTGGGACAGGACACTGGGGTGAAGTGGAAGGGCAGATTATGGGAATGGGGGGGGGGGGCAAGGCATATGTGAGCCAGACACAAGAGGTGCACTGTTCAAGGGTGCCTGACAGTAGGAAGGTGCGCTGTTCAGGGGGCCCGACAGTAGGAAGGTGCACAGCTCAAGAGGCCTGACAGTAGGAAGGTGCACTGCTCAAGGGGCCCGACAGTAGGAAGGTGGGCTGTTCAGGGGGCCTGTCAGTAGGAAGCAGAAGCCCAGTCCCGGGCTGAGATGGAGTCCTGGGGGCAGGGGATCATTGCTGGACGGATGGCATCCAGTGACAGGCATCTCCTCCTGCCTGTCTCCCTCTTTCTTATTCCCTTTCACCTTGTGTCAGGGTCCCAACCAGGGCTGGGGGGATCCAGGAGGTTCTGGGCCAGTCAGAGGACTGGAGCCACACATCTCAAGCACTGGCACAGAATTCCTAGTTCGGAGAAGGGGCCTCCCTCCCTAAGGCAGCCTGCGCCCTCCCTCTCAGCAGCTGTTCAAACTTCCCAGGGGCTCCCAGGATCGAGGAGGGAACCCAGAGAAGCCAGAGGAAAAGGCCCCCCCCGCCCCTTCTCAAAGCCCGGGCCAGGGGCACCTGGGTGGCACAGTTGGTTACGCGTTGGACTATCGATCTCGGCTCAGGTCATGGTCTCAGGGTTCGAGACTTCAAGTCCCGCATCGGGCTCTGTGCTGACGGTACAGATCCTGCTTGGGATTCTGCCTTTCCTTTTCTCTGGCCCTCCCCACCCTCCCTCAAAATAAATAAGTAATCTTAAAAAAAAAAATAAAAAAGCACAGGCCAGTGGCGGGGGGGGGGGGGCGGCTTCAGTCTCTGGAACCCCTCGGCCCCCATTACAGCCTTCCCTGCGGGGTCCAAACCCTGCTTGGTTTCTGGAGGGGTCTTCATTCTCTGGGAGCTGTGGGCGGCAAGGACGGGGTCTGTCCGGGTTTTCCTGGGGCAGGGCGGTGAGGGTCCCAGCAATGTGAGTGTTGGGGAAGGAGGCGTCTGGCGACCTGGAGGCCAGGGTATCATTTCACCAGCGCCAGACGAGGTGAGTCCTTGGCCGCCGGACAGGGCGTAATAGCTCTTGCTCTTTGTATGGCGATAAAGGCCGAGAGAAATCAAGCCGGTGCAGATCTGTGTCTCCTGTAGCAGCCACAGCTGCTGAATCTGCTGTTTCTGAGAACGTGAAATTTCAGTCTGTCCTCTCCCCGTACCCGGGCTGCTGGGGCTCACGGACAGGCATCAGCCAACCTCCCGAGCCTCTTGGGAGAAAACGGACATTCTTGTGGAGGTGCAGCCCGTAACTCGGCTGCCTCGGCCAGTCGGCTGATGTGATCTAGACACTTCTGGACCCTGGTGTGAGGGAAGCGGCAGACAACATCCCCGTGGGTACAGCCCCCCGCCTGGTGGCCTTGCAGCGTGCGGGCCAGAGGGGCCAGAGTCCAGGCTTTGCCCTCCGAGAAAATGATGCCACTGCCTCATCCCCGCCCTTCGCCCTTGATTCTAAGATCAGACCAGTTTTGTATGGGGAAGGGACAGGGGCCCAAAGAGACAGGGGCAGGGAGACTCAGGCGACAGGTTGAGTTGGTGTTTGGTGAATTTGAGAGAGCCTGGTGTGGATGGGAGACTTCTGGGCCTTGCCAGTGCCCGCCCTGTGTCCCCCCATTTCCTTTCTGTCCTGGGCTCACCCCTTTCTTGCGGCCAGTGGCCATTGTCGCACTCAGGCTGAGGGAATCCCTGGGGGGGCAGTGATGCTCGCTGCTCAGGGGCCCAAATCTCTCCCTGTCTGTCTTCATCTGCGGGCTGGGTGGGGGGCGCTCCGAAAATCTAGGCCAGAGACACAGAAGGAGGACTCCCCGCCCCGTGTCACGGCCTGGAGAGCAGTTAAACCAGGACCCCTCACACCCTCTGCTGCTGTTGGTTCATTCGCTCTGCCATCCACCCAGTCACCCGGCCTCGCCGAGCGCCTTCTCTGTGTGCCGGTGACTGGGGCCACGGTCCTGCCCTCAGATGTGTGTGTTTGTGCCGACAAAGACGAGCAGGGTGGAGTCTTGGGGGTGTGGGAAGGAGCCTTGGAGGGTGAGGAGTTTGGGTTTTATCCTGAACCACAGTGTGATCTTAACTGAGAATTTAGGCAGAAAAGTGAAGTGTTCAGACCTGCATTTTGGGAAGAGCCTCTGGCTGCTCTGTGGCAGGAATGTCAGAGTGAGGGGTGAGGGGTGAGGGGTGAGGGGTGAGGGGGGCGGGGCGGGGGGCACCGGCCGGAAGGGCTCTTGCTGCCTCTGTTTGTGTTCATGCCGCTTTTCTCTCCCCTCCATTGCAAGCACAGAGCTGATCTCTGAGCTCCCTTTTCTCAGGGGAGGGTGGAGATTGGGCTGATGTGAGACAGAAGCTGCTGGAAAACAGAGAAACATCTCGGTGCATGTTCCTCAAACCCAGTCACCAAACTCTTCTTGCCTACAGTTTCCAGAATCCATACTTACCCTGGGGGTGGTGATATTCATGCTCCAGACTTCTGGAGCCCCTCACATTCCTCTGTATTCCTTGGAGATGAGGGAGAGGGGTCCTTCACGGAAGGTGGAGTAAAGAAAGAACACACTTTGGAGGCAGATAGACTTGGATTTGAATCCTGCTCCATCAACTTCCAAGCTTTGTGACTTGGCTTTCCTGAGTTGCTTTTTTAATTTTGATTTTGTTTTTTTATTTTTTTAACGTTTATTTACTTAATTTTGAGAGCAAGCGAGAGAGAGAGAGAGAACAGAAGCAGGGTAGGGACAGACAGAGAGGAGAAAGAGGATCCCAAGCAGGCTCCACGCCATCAGCACAGAGCCTGATGTGGGGCTCGAACTCATGAACTGTGAGATCATGACCTGAGCGGAAATCCAGAGGTGGATGCTCAACCAACTGAGCCACCCAGGCACCCTGCTGAGCTGCTTAATTTAAAAATGGGTTGTCGCAAGGATCGCGTGAGGGAGGGTATGCGAAAGCTGTCAGCTCCCAGGGAGCCCTAACACAGAGTGATTTGCTCTCTCCTTTCTTCAGCCGTCAGGGTGCCTGGATCTGGAGGCATGAGATTTGGAGCCTGCTGTCAGCTCCTCACCTATCGCTTGGTCACCTCACCTGGATCAGGCCAGGAGGATTTACCTGCAGGCTTTGGCTTGTACCCGTGGGCTCAGGACATCCTGTCAGCAGGGATGGTTCGATTTGCCATCAGCTAATAGCCCAGCTTCAGGAGTCTTGGGCCTCCTCCCCGATGGCATCTCTGCTTTGCTCTGTGGAAGCACGTCTCTGCCTGACCACACAGCCACACGGAGGGCCTTGACTTTTGGCATCCATGGGTTCCACTAGGGATGGTGTGTGCCAGGAAGCCCCAGGAGGGTCCATGAGGCCAGTGAACAAAGAGCCTGCAATCTGCCATTCTTTTGGTCTAGCTTGGAAGGCCTGGATGGTTCCATTATGGCCTCATTTGGGAGGAGAGGGTGGAGAGGGTGGAAAACAGATAGTGAGTTGTAGTGGGCATCTCTCTGGTCGAGAGAGGGCACTGACCAGAAAGACGGCCCATTCCTGAGCACAGGTGGCGAAAGTGCTTTGCAGAGGGTATCTTTGTTATGGGCTGAGCTGTGACCCCTCCAAATTCCTATATTGAAGTCCTACCCCCAGTACCTTAGAGGGTGACCATCTTTGGAGGTAGGGGCTTTCGAGAGGCAATTAAGTTAAAATGAGGTTAACACCCGTCAGTTCATGGGAAGAACCCGATTTCAAGAGAAAGGAAGTTTGCCCTAGGGCAAAGCAGTCGACAATCATGCAAGTCTATCGAATATTTGGCCCCCTACATTGTGGGAGAGTGAAGACGTCAACACATGCCATCAGTGCTTTGGGGCGGGCATGTGGGAGCAAAGAAGTCATGGCTAAGGCTTTGGCCCTAGAAAGATTTGAGTTCCAATAGTACCTGGGAACTTATGTGCTATGTGCCCCAGGGAGGTTTAGCAACCTCTTCGAGCCTTGAAGTTCTGGCCTGCAAAACGGGGATGAGACTGTTGCAGGGACTGAAGGAGTTAACCCATGTGACCAGGTTGGTGGGTCCCCAACATATGATAATGGCCAAGTCCTTGTTCATTCCCCTTGACTTACTTCCTCAGATGAAGAGACTACTAGAAACATGTGTGAGGATGAAAGGAAATGAACAAACCGCAGATGTGGCCTCTAGGATTCTGGCTTTCTTTGAATGAATTAATTAGTTTTACTTAGAGAGAGAGAGAGAGAGATTGAGTCCCAGGCAGACTCTATGCTCAGTGCAGAGCCTGATGCTGGGCTTGATCCCACGACCCTGGGATCATGCCCTGAGTCGAAATCAAGAGTCAGATGCTCAACTCAAGTCAGACGCTAAAATCAAGAACCATCCAGGTGACTGACTTCTAATGTTTTTTAATTTAATTTTATTTTTGAGAGAGAGAGATAGAGTGCTTGAGTGAGGAGGGGAGGGCAGAGAGAGAGGGAGAGAGAGGATCCCAAGCAGGCTCTGCTCTGTCAGCATAAAGCTGGACATGGGGCTCAAACTCACAAAATGTGAGATCACAACCTGAGCTGAAACCAAGAATCAGAAGCTTAACCAACTGAACCACCCAGGCGCTCCCCGACTTTATTTCTTAATAAGATGTTGGAGCTTCCATGAAGGCACTCCATTCTCGGTGTGCCATCTGGAAGAGTGAGAGAGATGTGGTGGGGGAGGCAGGTCCTTGGGGTCCTGCTTGCTGTGTCATAGGGAGGCACTTGCAGGTGGGACACTGGAATGCACCTCAGAGATGTCCTACGGATCTCATCTGACGTCCATGTTTTAGTGCTGCCCTCCTTCCTGACTTTTACCCTCTTGCGCATGCCTGGGGGATATCTCCACTTCGATGTCCCCCAGATAGCCAAGCTCAGGCTGGTGGCACCTTTCCTCTAAACCTGCCTCTCTGCCTCCATTCATCTCATAGCCAATAGCCAATGGACAGGCTGATTTCCTAAATCTCTCTTGTATCTGTTACCTCTGGTTTACCCCACTGGCCCTGCCTTAGTTCATTTTCTCCAACATCTCTTCCTTGGATAATTGTTTCAGCCTTCAGATCAGCCCACCCCAACTCCATCTCTATCATGATGTGTTTCTTTTGTTTTATAAATTTTTTAAATGTTTATTATTTTTGAGAAAGGGTGGGAAGGGGCAGAGAGAGAGAGAGAGAGAGAGAGAGAGGAGAGAAAGGGAGACACAGAATCCAAAGCAGGCTCCAGGCTCTGAGCTGTCAGCACAGAGCCCGACGTGGGGGCTTGAACTCATGGATCGTGAAATCATGACCTGAGCCAAAGTTGGACACTTAACTGACTGAGCCACCCAGGTGCCCCATATCATGATGTGTTTCTAAAATACAAATCTAATTGTGTGTCTCTCCTGCCTAAAGCATTCGATGACTTTCCGTCCCTTCAGGGTCAAATGCAAGCTTCTTAGCAATGCAGTATTCAGGATCTGACTTCCACCCCTCTCTGCCCCATTGCACGCCTCTCCCCTATATGCATCCGTGGCGAAACTGTGATGCTGGTATATTACTTGTCCTCTCAATATTGGGAGTTCTCAATTGAGTTCTGTCAATGCCTCTGTCTCCCTCTTCCTGTCCACTTGGTGAACTCCTCACGCTTAAAAATACAGCTCAAGAGTCACCTCCTCTATGAAGCCTTTCTGATCTCCCTCCTGCCAGGTAGAAAGAACATTCTCTTCCCTTTGCATTTCCACAATAGAGTGAGTTTTGTGGCAAGCCGAGGTTCAAATTTAGCTCCATCACTCGCTAGGACTGAGCGGGTTGAGCAAATTATTTAACTGTTCTGAATCTTGGTTTCTTCAGGTGGAAAATGAAGAGTGTCAATCTAGAGAGCTGTTGTGGGGACTTACACGGTGTCTTCTACAAAGAGTATGCTCTCCATACATATTAGCTAGTATAATATTATAGTATAATTGTTTAGGCGTCATCCACCTTTCCCCTCTCCCCTGTGCTCCCAGCTCTGACCTCCTTATGGGCTGGGCCCTGATGTGTTTGTTTTTGTGCCCTGTATCCAAGCAGCCAGCACAGGGTCTGTTATAAAATAGGTGCTCAGATTCATAATTTTTATTCATTTCTTTATCCTTCGGCATCATCTAAATGTTTGTGCTTCCCTCCTCCACCCCCGCAACCAGTTCATATGTCGAAATCTTCACTCCTAAAGATCATGGTGTTAGGAGAGGAGACCTTTGGGAGGTGCTTAGACCCTGAGAGCAGATGAATGCCTTCCCAGAGAACTCCTGAGCCCTTTCTATCATGTGAAGTAACAGAGAGAAGGCAGCGGCTATGAACCAGGACGAGGGCCCTTATCAGAGAATGCAACCATGCTGGCACCTTGATCTTGGGCTTTCCAGACCCCAGAATGGGGAGAAATACATTTCTCTTGTTTTCAAGCCACCCGGGCTGCGGTAGTCTATTAAAATAACCTGAATGGACTAAGACATCCTCTGCTTTGTTTCAAAAGTGTTGTGGAGAAGGTAAAATAGGAAGATGAGGGAGAAGGCTGGTAGAAATGGGGAGAAGCAGGCTGATTTTCGGAAACTTGAAAAAGGTACTCACTGGTTGGGGAGACCCACCCGGAGGGAACAGAGGAGCACAGATGGGCAGGGAGGCAAGGGCACAGGCGTCGGAGGAGGGGCAATGATGTGAAATCCCCTCTGGGATCCTGTGGGAGGGGAGGGCATCTGGGGGCTCAGCTCCCATGAGCTGGAGTGGAGGGTTGGACAGTGTTAAAGAGAATGCCCTCTTGGGTCCTAGTTTTTCTCTGGCTTGTATCCCAGCGGGGGGCAGGACTGCTGGCTCTCCTTCATCCCCACATCTAGGGTGACCACTTATCCTGGTTTGCTTGGGACTTCCCTAGTTTTAGCACCGAATGTCCCCATCTCAGGCACACTGGAATGGCCAGTCACCTTATATACAGCTGGGTGTGGGATCAGGAGGGAAGAGACACCATTTTTCACCAGGAATCTGGGAGATAGAGCACAGATTTCCTTAATCTTCGCAGGAAGCCAGAGGGACAGAGGACAGAAGACTCATGGTGTGGTCTTCTGAAGTACAGACACTTATGCTTTCCAGAGCATTCTCTTGTACCTCGTTTCATTCCAACAGGTTTTTAATGGTAAAGCTCTCTTGTATGGATACGTAAATATTTATGTAAACACGTGTAAACGTCGTGTGTGCTTACGGACTATCAGAGTATATATGAATGCATGCGGAATTACTTAGAAATTCATATTTACATTTCTTTTCCCACCACCACACCAACACGGCTGCCACAAAGTTGGTATATACGTGTCTGAATCTGGTAAGGAAAAGTGGTTTTGACTTCGAAGCTGTTTGGGGCACCTGAGTGGCTTAGTCGGTTAAGTCCGACTTTGGCTCAGGTCATGATCTCATGGTTGGTGAGTTTGAGCCCCGTGTTGGGCTCTGTGCTGACAGCTCAGAGCCTGGAATCTGCTTTGGATTCTGTGTCTCCCTCTCTCTCTCTGCCTGTCCCCCGCCCGCACTCGAGCTCTCTCTGTCTCTCTGTCTCTCTCAAAAATAAATAAACATTAACTTCCAAGCCGGCCATGACCAGGTGGTGGAGAGATGGTTTGCAGAGCCGTGGCTCTGTGATGCGAGAGCTGTGGTTGGTAAGTGATATGTGTCCTGGCTATGGGAGGAAGAAATGGCAGTAAGTTTGCCATGTATTTGGTATTCCTGGTCTAATGTTCTCTGCTGTCTGTCATCTCCTTAACCAGGTCTTTCCACAATGCACTGTGCTTTCTGGTCAGGTCTCACGATCGTTGGTCTCTAGAAGCATGGGTTTCTATCTTTCCTGATGGACTTTATCCCAAGGTCACGATTCTCTCATCTTTTCCTTATGACCTTGGCTGATCAGCTTCAGCAGGCTTGCTGTGCGTGTGCGCGTGCGCGCGCGCACACACACACACACACACACACACACACAGGAACTCCCCAGGGACTGTATGTGGCTGTTTCCTTTCCACCCTATTCTAGGCAGGGCTGTTTCTCCCAATAAAAAATTTAAATTGACTTTAGTCAGTGGCTGTTCCTTTTGATCCAACAGATGTTTATTGACCACATATTTTGTGCTCTTTGCATGTAATCTCCACTTCGTCCCCTTTTCCTTGTTTTCTGTAGCTTTAAAACATCCTTCTGGCGATTTTTGCTTCTGGTCATGATCTGACTGAATTCACCCTCTTGCCTTAAATAATGAAACATCCAAATAAATGAAAAGTGTCCAGACTTCTCATGGCAGAGGGTACATGGTTTTCCCTTAGAAAAGAGAAGCAAACCAGGTGAGCCATATGATGGCTTCTGCTCACTTGCTGGAGAGAGTTCTGGGTTAGTGGCGAGAGGCAAAACCCACATGGAGCCCACTTGTCTCACTGAGTGGACAGGACAGGGTTTGCAGTTCAGGGAGACCAAGCTTGCTAGAATTTTCAGGGAAAAAACTACTGGAGAAGAGAGAGCAAGCATGGAAGCAAAAGTGAGAGAGAGAGAGAGAGAGAGAGAGAGAGAGAGAGAGAGACAGAGAGAGAGAGAGAGACAGAGAGAGAGAGAGAGAGATCTTGGCTGCAGAAGGGTCCCCTTGAATCTCTGACTGAGTAATGAATGATCTGTAAACAGGTGTGCAGAAACGACCCATGGCCGGGGAAAGGATCAGTGGAAAGGGGCAGGCATTATAATCCTCACAGCTTATACAGAGTTGGGAAAGGTTCTTGCTGCCACCGGCCATAGTGGAAAGAGCTCCCTTGACACAGGGCAGTGAGGAGAACCTTCAAAAAGGCACTGCCCCATTTGAGGTTTTCGTGTTGATCTGGCATCTGGAGGAAGTTTCTTGAAACAAGGACTAAAGCTATGTAATTTATTAAAAACTCACTACGGATCGGTGCTGAGTTTACACATACTTACTGAATGCCATTTTCTCCTCTTTCACATGACAATTTCAATTTGGAGGGTTTTTTTTTTTTAATTTAAATTTTGAGTGTTTTATAAACCACTTCTCTTCCTGGGAGCTGCCCTTTTAACAGTACCTATTCACGGGCAGGTAGGATTAGAAGATTCTCCCTTAATCATTGTGAACATTTGCTTCTTATCCTTGAAACACTAAATAAAAAATTACAGCCTAGGGGCACCTGACTGGCTCAGTCGGTGGAGCATGTGACTCTTGATCTCAGGGTTGTGAGTTCGAGCCCCACGTTGGGTGTAGAGCCTACTTAAATAAAAATTACAGCCTAAGCGTAGGTCATCGATGTTGCACACTCACAAAGTGGCAGGTACGGTGGTAAGCACTTTACCTACAGCACCTGGCCCAGCTGTCATTCCTGATGGGGAAGCTGAGGTTTTGAGAGGTGAAATGTTTGCCAGGACCATCTTCCGGCAAATAGCAAAGCTGGGACTCAAACTCAGGTATGTCGCACTCCAGACTGCCTTTTACCCCAAAAGTCTTGGCCCAGGAATGTCCTCCATGGCCTTTGACTTTGTCCTCACCTTTTCCCATGCCCCCACATCATGCGCAACACAAGTCTTCCAGGATCTGTCAGTGCTCACCTCCAGTGGTGTGCTGGGAAAAAAAACCAACCCTGATTTATAGCATTTGCCAATTTCCGTGGTGTAACTCTTCCTGACACAGTTGACTCCAAGTTACCAACATGATACACAGAGAGAAATTGGAAAGAACACACATAATTGGTTCAATGGCACCAGCTGGCACCAACCGGCTCACCACTGTTTTGTCCCCTTGAAAGGTTTCTGTGCATTCTGTAGGATCAATGTCTTTGTCATCTGCTCTGGGAAGCCTTCCCTAATCCCTTCTGGCTGGCTTGGAACAGGCTTTAATCAGCCCTTAACACTAAGTCCTCCAGCGATGCTTTCTTTCCGGCTCAGCCTTGCCCCCTGGCCCGGAAGCTCTTCAGCGGTGGCTCTAAGCACCTAGCACAGAGCACGCATCAGCCAATATTTACTGAGTGAAACAACGAACCAGGAATTTGAATCCAAACCTTTGTTCTGACCTGTCTACTGGGGCTCAGCTCATGAACTCAAAGCTGCTAACCACGTTGCTTCAGCTTTTCCATTATTTGCTCATTGGATATTGAGTAGATGGAAGTCAGTCCACCTTTTTCCCTCAAAAGCTATCTTCCTCCTTTTAAAGATATAGCATTTGATGCACACAGATAAATATATATTATACCCAAGCTATACAGAGTGCTGAAACAAACATCTGCGACGTCAACACCCAACTCAAAAACTGGACGTGAAGATCTTCATCTATTCTCTAAGGCCTAGAAGGAGAAGCAGGCCTGCCCCAATGTGAGTTCGAGCCCTATACTTTTTTTTCTGCATCCCTTTAGGTCTTTGAAGCCCACACCCCCCAACACCACCATTTTTGGTATTTGAGTTCAACTGCTAACAAGGTATGGTTAGAAAGGGGGGCATCTTCTATTTTATGTGTGACAATTGCTTTTGGGCTTACTCTATTCCAGCTCTGCTTAGTGATTCCAGTGGCTTGGGTTGGGCAGGGGTTCCATCCACCCAGGTGATTTCATCCTGGTGCTGGGTGCTTCCTGTCCACTTGTCTTTTCCTGGATGGAGCAAACTGTCTCAACTAAAGTCAGAAGACCAAAGGAGCAGTGGGGGGTGGTGGTGGTGGTGGTGAGGGGGATAGTGTCACATGATGAAAGGCTGTCTTTGGGGCTTTTGTGCTAAACACTATGAAAGGGAGGCAGGTGGGTGTAGACCTTATATCATGTCCTATTGCCTTTCTCTTTAAAACATGCTCCGGGTCCATCAACTTCTTTCCACCACCTGTGGCCAAGCTAACATCATCTCTTTTCCCAGTGACTGCAATGTCCTCTCAATGAAACATTTACTACATAAAAGTCAGAGTGATCTCTTTAAAAAGTAAATCAGATCTTGACACTCTCCTGCTCAAATCCCTCCCATGGCTCCCTATTGCCCTTAGCACAAAATCCAACCTCTTTTCCTGGATAAGGCTTTGCAGGATCGGGCCTCTGCCTCTCTCTCCAGCCTTAGCCCAACCTTCCCTTCCCTTCCTTCACTCACTCCTGCCTCTCTGGTTACATTTCAGATCCAGACACACTGAGTTCTTTAGTGACTTGACAACTTCACAGATCTCGTCTGCGGGCCTAGGGTGCTGTGTGCTTAGGATCCTTTCCACCAGCTTCCACAGATGGTTCCTTTGCATCCTGCAGGTCTGACCCTATTATTTTCTCCAGAACCCCAGCTAAGTGGTTCACCCTTCCTACCGTCACAGCGCTGTGTTAATCCCCACCACACCTTCCTCATTTGTAATTACTTATGCACTTGTCTCTCTCTTGTGTGTTAGTTGTCTTTCCCACCAGACTACAAGCTCCATGAGGGAGAGACTATGTTTGCTTCCATAATTCCTTGCTCCTAGCTAGCAGTGACCTCAGTAAGAGTCTGTCAGCAGAATAATGTGTATATTTGAAAGGTCAGTCTGGTTTCCAAGGTTGATGAACAGGCATATGCATTGGGAAGGAAAGTTATCCATTCATACACTCAAATATTTTTGCTTGCTGTTGTGCTGGGGTCTAAGCTGCATGCTTAGGGCACAGAGGAAAATTAAATATTGTGTCCCTGTCCTTCAGAGACTCACAGCAATGCAATAAGGGCTTCATGGAGGAATATAAAAGGTGCATGGGCAGCACTGGAGGAGGAGAACGTAAGTCTACTGGGGGAGTTAAGAGAGGCTTCACAGGGTTCATTCTGGAGTTGGGTTTTGAGGAATGAATAGGAGTTTGCTGTTTGGGTAGGTTGAGAGGAACTGTTCTATGTAGGCTGGTGTGCAAAATGTGGTGGTGTGAGAAAACCGGGTGTCTTGGGCAAGTCAGAGCGGCTCAGGACTCTCTGGGTATAACATGTGAAGGAAGTGGTGGGAGGTGAAGCTAGAGAGAGAAGCAGGGATGGGTCATGAAGGGCTTTGCATTTTGTCCTACTGGTGCATCAAAGGGTGTTGAATTGGGGGATCACTGTGATCATATCTGTGTGTTAGGAAGGTCACTTTGGCAGCTTTATTGAGGTGGTAAGTTGCAGGAGGCAAGGAGAAAGCAGAGATTGGAGGTTAGGAGACCATGGAAGAGGCTTTCACAGGCTTCTCTGCCAAGTTGCTTTCCTGCCTACAGCAGACCTTACTAACAGACTACTGCATTCTTTTCTACAGCCTAGTTCCTACCTCAGAATCTTAACACAGTGCTTTGGGCAGGAACAACCAATCAGTAGGACTTGATTCACTAGATGTATTCTGCATGCTGTTCTTGGACTAGATAATCCCAGAGGGCTCTTTCTAGCTCTGATATTATGAGAGAGAGAGAGAGAGAGAGAGAGAGAGAGAGGGAGAGGGAGAGAGAGAGGCAGCTGGGAGGGGCAGAGGGAGAGAGAGAAAGAGAGAGAATCTTAAGCAGGCTCCACACCCAACTCAGAACCTGATGCAGATCTCATGACTGACTGTGAGATCGTGACCTGAACCGAAATCAAGAGTTGGACACTCAGCCAGATGTGAGCTCAACCAGGAGTATTTTCATTTTGACACAGGATGATGCCTTCATTCAAGAATGTGTAGCTCTAATGGTAAATTTTCTGGCACTTGAAGCACCGAAAGGAGGCACTTCTAAGGAGCCTGCTAGCTCCTTATCAAAATGCATACTTTTCATGATGTGTTGGCTTCCTTTGTGCAGAAAGAATATTGTTCCTTTGCCTCATGTATACGCAGGAGGTCCAACGACCCCACTTCCTTAAGGAAACTGGTTTCAGGGAAATTGATAAGGAGGCAATTTCTCCAGGAGAGAAAGTTTGGGTGTTAGTGTCGGCCAGACTTGGCTTCAGATCCCTGACCTCTGCAAGAAAGCGGACATCTTCTGAGCACCAACTGCATGCCAGTCCTGGGCTAAGTACTTTCGGATAAATTTTATGGACAGGGAAACTGAGGCTCAGAGAAATTAATCTGACACTTCCCAGCTGCAAGGCTTTGAATGGATTTCTCACACTCTCTAAATTTCCATTTGCTCATTTCCAAAAGGTGGCAGATGATGCCTACCTCCTGGGGTGGTTCCAGGGATGGAAAGAGACTATAACCAGGAAAGCACCCAGTCGCTGGTGGGTGCCCCCCCAACCATCTCCTGCCTCCCCTCCTTTGGCAGAAAGGCTGGCTGCACCTTCAGCAAAGAGAGCCTCAGGTTCATGTCCTTAGGGAGAAACCCATCTTTGCTCCGGGCTTTGAAATCCCTGGTGCCCACAGCTTAATAGACTCACAGTTGGTTAATTTTCTCCTGACATTGATCAGCAAAGGGTCGTGTCCAGCATGCACCATGAGACGCCAGGCCTGGCCTCCCTAACCAGAAATTCAATAACTTTTTCATATAAATTGTCCGTAAGAGAAAACTTCTTGTTTTCGGCAGCTGCCGCTGCTTCAGCATTTTTGTGTACAAGATGAAAAACTTTTGCATTGAGCAAAATACAGATTTATGGTCAATAAAGCGAAGTTTAACAGTTTATAGGGGCCATACTTTCTTTCTTAAAAACTGATATTAAAAGCCATTTTTCCCAGTCTTTGTAAAAATGACTCTTCTATCAATCAGGATCCCAGTTTGTTTAAGTGACAGGAGAATTAGGAAAAATTCTCATCGTAGGGCCTCTTGACACGTGCCCATCGTCCCCTCCTGGCCTGGAGCTCTGGAGACAGCAGAGGCTGCTTCTGGAAAGTGCAGATGGTCAAGCTGGAAATCGGCAGTTCCTTGGAACTAGGAGGGAGCCAAACTTCAGACGGGCCTGAAGACAGGGCACGTGTAGGATGCTTCTCTCGTATCCGAGATCTGTCTGGTACCACTCATTTACCCAGCAAACATTCACGGAGCAGCTACTGTGAGTTAGAGCCTGAGCTGGGCACTGGATGATAAGGATAAATCACATCAGCTTCCTGCCCTTCCTGCCATGTTCACGGCTGAGGAATTGAGTCAAACAGGCAGACGGCGACCATGGAGTCGGGAATGGGGCCGATGGGAACATTGAGGATGGATGCCTCACCCAGGATGAGGGCACCTGTGAAGACTTCCTGGAGGAGGTGATGCCTGGACTCAGATCCAAAGATGAGTGAGGTGGCAGCAGCCAGGGGGGGACGCCAAGCCCAGAAAGAAGGGGCAGCGGGATGGGGTAAGAGCGAGTCTCCCTTCCAGGACCATCTTCCTCCAGAGAGGACTGGGGAAGTGGGGGGTTGTCTCACAGCTGCTCCTGAACCTCTTCACCACTTTTCAGCTCCTTGCTCAGTGCTCCTCCTGGCTGCTCCCCGTGCCCCCATGGACACCTGCTCATTCCCGGAGCCCTGGGAGGCCTGGCCCCATCAGTGTGAGGCTGCCCCTCGGAAGTAGCATGAGGGGGAGACCATACTTCCCTCTCCTGCCTCCGCACCCCCCCCCCCCGGTTCCTGCCGTGCAAGGCTGTTCGCATGAGGTAGACATTATTGCAGTGTGGATGGTAATTGATAGGAAACATTCAGAACTCCGTGGCGTATGGCTGTTCAGGGAGCCCCAGAAAGAATAGCAACAATAAAACAGGTGCTCAGAGCGGGTTGTGAACCTCGGTCCCTTTCTTAAGGTCCGTTCTTCCTTCTGCCTTGGAGAAAGAGCCATTCTGTTTAGTCCTCTCTGGAGCCCAGTAACAGCTACTCCCCATGTTGGGGTGACCCCATCCCTCTGACCTGTGGGGGTAGATCCCTTCCCCACCATGCTATCCGAACCCACACCGTGTGGCACTCACTGATCTGGAACAGTGGCTCTCAGAGTCAGACTGGCTGGTTTTTCGTCTCACAGCAGGGGATAGTCCTTGGCGCTTGTGTGCAGAACCCTGGTTCTTCTGTGGTTGGTCTTCCCAGGGCTTACTTGTACCTGAGAGATGCCACCCCCCCCCCCCACTGACACCTGCCCAGGGCTTACCGGTACCCGAGAGAGGGGGACCCCCCTGTTGACTACCACTTTAAGACAGAGGCTGAGACTCTGACTGACAGTTTCCTTTGCTTTAGGTTAGTTGAATTGTGTAGATGAGACATGTTCTCTGCCTCCTGAGCTGAGAAAAGTCCTAGGAATTGGTGGATGGGAGGGTGTTCCTTCCATCCCCAAGGGGCTCGTGCAGCCCTGTCTCACGGAAACAGAAGGCAGACCATGTGTGTGACTTAAAAGTTTCTAGCAGCCACATTTACAAAGTGAAAAGAAACAGGTAAAACCAATTAATTAACCAAATATTAATGCTAATTAACCCAAATATTAGCACATCTCAATTTGGGTTAGGCACATTCGAAAGTGCCCAATAGCTCTGTGTGACTAATGACTCTGCACTGAGCAGCACCAATGTGGAGTGTAACTGTAGGTGTAGGGGTGTGTGTGCAGGTGAGAAGGAGAGAGAGAGAGAGAGAGAGAGAGAGAGAGGAAGATGGGGAGAGAGAGAAAGAGGAGAGAGGGAGGGAAGAGAGGGGGAGAGAGAGGGAGATATGGGGAAAGAGGGAGGGCTGGGGAGAGGGAGAGAGAGAGAGAGAGAGAGAGGAAGATGGGGAGAGAGAGAAAGAGGAGAGAGGGAGAGAAGAGAGGGGGAGAGAGAGGGAGATATGGGGAAAGAGGGAGGGCTGGGGAGAGGGAGAGAGAGAGGGAAAGTGAAGGAGAGAAGAGGGAGAGAGGGAGAGAGAGAATATCTAGAGATGGGACTTCATATAGACATGGGAGCCACAAAAAAGATCAGAAAGAGTTGTTTTTTTTTTTTTTTTTTTTTTTTTTTTTTAAATTGAGACAGAGAGAGACAGAGCATGAACGGGGGAGGGTCAGAGAGAGAGGGAGACACAAAATCTGAAACAGGCTCCAGGCTCTGAGCTGTCAGCACAGAGCCTGACACGGGGCTCGAACTCTCGAACTGTGAGATCATGACCTGAGCCGAAGTCGGATGCTTAGCCGACTGAGCCACCCAGGCGCCCCGGGAAGAGTTTTTGATGTGCAAAGGCATGCAGACTTTATCTCGAAGGCAGTGGGGCAGATGGAGAAGGGTTTTAAGCGAAGGAGAGTTGTGATCACGTTCACGTTTTAGGAAGATCCTCTGGATGTACAAAGAGGAGGTATTGGGAGGCGGGCAAGTTTGGGGGCAGGAAGATTTAACTGGGAGAATTGCTTCCTGGAGACAAGGGGGGCTTACAGAGGGTAGAGTGACGGGCAGGGAGGGATGTGGGTTCTGGACTTGGAAAGGAGGTAGACCCCACAGGACCCGTTGGACGTGGGATGTGAGGGGCACCGGGAGTCAGATATGATGTGCTCTGCCGTGTCCAAATGGGTGGATGTCACGCCATTTACTGAAATCCGGAACAGAAGACAGCACCCAGGTTTGAGGGCAGGAGACGAGGGTGACGTAGGACACGTGAGTCTGGGTGTCCTGTGGACATCCGAGCAGAGGTGTTTATGGGGGAACGAGTGCATGGATGTGGCACTCAGGAGAGAGGTGTGGGTTGGAGGTGGAGGATGAGGGCTCACTGGCTACGGGGAAACCCAGCCTTGCCTCTGACTCCAGTGATCTTTGTGGGGTTGCTTACGAGCCTTTTTTTTAATGTTTATTTTTAAGAGAGAGAGAGAAAGAGAGAGAGATCATGAGCAGGGGAGGGGCAGAGAGAGAGGGAGACACAGAATCTGAAGCAGGCTCCAGGCTCTGCCAGACACGGCCTCAAACTCAGGAACCACAAGATCATGACCTGAGCCGAAGTCGGACGCTTAACTGACTGAGCCACCCGGGTGCCCCGCTCCTAAGCCTGTCTTCAAGGCTGGTTAGGACAGCATACCTTGGGTGCTCTGCAAACATCAGCTGCCAGATGATCATGCTGGTCGTGTCGTGGGAGGGGTGTGCTCCTCAGGTGCCTGCCCTTCTAGACTTTTGCTTCCACCCACTTGGCCATTTGCAAAGGTCTAAGATAGGTGGTGGCTTGGGGGGGAGTTGGAGCTTGAAACTGGGGGACCGCAGGTGAGCCTGCGTCTGTCCTGGAAGCAGCAAGCAGCTCATTGGCTCACACTTCGTTAATTAACACCTGCGCCCTGGCCCACACCTGATTCTTTGTCACCTCAGGACAGTCTCTGGCTTCCGCCTGGCTTTAGTTCGTAATACTCTCAGACTCCTTACTTGGTGTTGGCCCCTCGTCCGGGGCCGAAGGCTCTATTCCTCCCGCCGCCGGGGAGGTTGGCAGCTGGTAGCTCTCCACTGTCAGCCGTCTTCAGGAATTTCCCTGGCTGGTCACGTGTCCCTCCTGGAGCCACCCGCATGGGGGGGGGTGGGGCTGGTCAGTGCAGGGTGTTAAGGCCTGGCCCCTGTGCCCCAGCTTAGAACAACGCTGAAGGGGGATCCTGGCCTCGGAGCTCTCCCCCGAGGCCAGCTGAGGGCGTGTGGTTGGGACTCATCACCACCCATCTCTTCCTGTGCCCACCTGCCCTTCCCCACGGGCATTGGCCCCAGGCACGCTCATCCCCCCTCTACCCTGCCCCGAGAGACCTCCTGCGTGATGGTCTGCACCTCTGCGTCCGCTCCCCAGGGACCTCAGCCAGCCTGCACACTTGGCTTTGCTGTTTGTTCCTGTCATGACATTAAAACCCTGGGTCAGATACTGTCGTTCAGCACCCCCACCCCCACCTCTTAGGCACTCACTTGGCCCCCGGGGTTCGTCTTCTGACACCCCTTCCTGCTGCTTTTTTCTTTAACCCATCTCGGTGCGCCCTTGCTCCCATCCCATCTCCTTCTCTCTGTCTCATCCTCCTGGCTCGTGAGGAGGCCTTGACCCAACACAGAACAACTCCTGACCTCCAGGCTTTTTCCTTCCCCTGGATTCTGTGTCCCCGGAGGATGGGGTCAGAGACAGAGGAGACACCTGGAGATCCCCAACATTGGTCTCCGCATTGCTTTGTCACCGCTCGCTCTAGGCCCCCTGAGCCGGTGAGGTGGAGAGGGCATTTGAGGGCTGTGTCCCTGCAGTCCCTCGAGCTGGGCCCCCGGGGGGCTGGGCTAAGATTTCTGCAAGGATCTCGAATCGGAAGAGCCTAAGTCGTAGCTCACGTCCCCACTGAACAATGAGGCTTGATGAACGGGGTTTAATGTGCAATTGCTGATGAATATCCAGCTGATTCCCTGTGACTCTCAATGTGGTGCATGTGTGAGAGCAAAGCTGTGTTGTCCCGGGAGGGCTCCAGAGGGGCTCCAAGTTTCCCAACTTCCTGGCCTCAAAATCAACGTGTACAAAGGGAACAAGAGAAGAAGCTAAACCCGCAGAGCAATATTTCCCAAGACGAAGCCTGACATTAGGACTGTCTCTTTAAGCTCTTGCATGGCATGCGAGTGCCCCCCCCCCACACACACATATTTTCTTTTCTCAACTGCATCTTCTGACTGACAAAGCTCTTTCTTGCCAAAAGCAACCGTTATAAAATTATGACTTGCGCATATATAATGTTTGCGTTCAACAAGAAAACAGAAATGCCACCTTATTTTGTGGTTACAGCTGCACAATTCACATCCGGCAGGATTGATCATATTAAGGTTATGCAATCATCTAATTGCAGAGACAAGCCTTGAGTAACAACTCCAAATGCCCACACTTCCATCGGCACAGCAGCGTCGTTGCCGGGTCCTGATTAGCGCCTGGCAGCGTGCGGGCACCATTATCCGCTCTGGCATTGTCTAAATCTCCATTTCCAGCTGAAGCAATCTACCCACTAACTGATCTATGACAAACAGACCCATAACAGCAAAGCTGTTTGGGTTGCAGATACATACACGGCTCTTTGGGCTGTTTCCAGCTCTTTGCGGCAAAGTTTCTCCTCTTCCCGGGGGAAAGCAGCCGCCACTCACTTCCCTTCCTTCTCCTTGTTGTCAGGAGGCTGTAGATGACTGGACAAGGACTTTGGTATAGTCGTCACCAAAGGAACTCCTGCTCAGATCTCAGACCAAGGCTCCCAGGTCACCTTCTGAGAGGGGCTGCCTCTCTGGAATCACCGCTGATACCCTCCTCCCTGTAATCTTTTTCTGTAGCTGAGGACTGTTTGCCTACCAATCCTGTGGGCTCTAGCCTCAAGCCCTGTCCAGAATGCAGTCACTTTCCCCACGTCCATCACCTGGGCTCCAGCCACCGCCCCTGGCTACCCCCCTCCGCCGCTGAATTTCTGCCTCAGTCTCCCTGTGCGTCTCCTAGCTCCTGCTCTCTTGTCTCCTCCCCAGATCTGTCCTTAACTTAGCAGAGTGCTTTTTAAAAATGTCAGATGGTATCTTCCTTCTACTCAAAATCCTCCAGTGGTTCCCTGTCTCACTCAGAGTACAAGTCAGTGTCCTTTAATGGCTTTGTAAGAACCCACGTGATCTTTCAGAATCCCTCATTGATCTCATCTATTTCTTTCTAACCTTCTCAGTCTACTCCAGCCAGATTGGCCTCCTTGCTCTTCCTTGAACTCACGAGGCATACGCTGACCTCAGGGCCTTTGCATTTGCTTTCCCCTTTGACCAGAATACTCTTCTCTCAGATAATCTACATGGTTTGTTTCTTCTCTTCCTATGCGTTGAAGTTAAAATATCATTTTATTGGGGCGCCTGGATGGCTCAGTCGGTTACGCGTTCAATTCTTGATCTCGGCTCAGGTCATGATTTCACAGTTTGTAGGATTGAGCCCTGCATCGGGCTCTGCGCTGACAGCATGAGTCCATGGAGTCTGCTTGGAGAGTCTCTCTCTTTCTCTCTCTCTTTCTGAACACCCCCCTCCCACTGGCTCTCTCTCTCTCTCTCTCTCTTCACAAAATAAATAAACTTAAAAAAAAAAAGAGACACCTTCCTTGACTATCTTATCCAAATGACAAACCCTTCCCACTCCGAAATTCCCTAGCCCTCTTACTGGGCCTTATCTTTTTCTATGGCTTGTATCACTCTGTAACATACTGTATAATTGACTTACTTATTTCGTGGATTGCCTTTTTGTCTTCCCTGTGGTCTAGGGCGACACCATCTAATAGAACTTTCTGCATTGGTGGAGATGTTCTGTATTTGTGCTGTTCAACCTGGTCATCACTAGCACATGTGATTATCGAGCTAGTGAGGCTGAGGACTTTGTAACTCGATGTAATTTTAATTAATTTAAGTGTAAGTAGTCACGTATGGCCTGTGGTGCTACACTGGCCAGCACAGGCCTGGCCTATCTTCTCCATGGGGACGGAAGTCCTCTAAAGAGCCACTTCGAGGCAAGTGCCATAAGCCCTAGAAATATTCATCTCCTTTGACCTAGGAATCTTGCCTTCGGAAATGCACCCTAAGGAATAGTTGTTTGTAGAAGAAGGTCTGTGGCACTGTTGCAGACCGTAGTGAAAAACTGGAAATAATCAAAATGTCCAGCAAATAGGGGATTGAACCAATCAGATAATATTGAAACATGCAACTCTTAATATGTTAGTCACGACAGATACAATGTTTGTGATATATTGTTCAGTGGCAAAAGCAGCCAGTAAAACTGTGTCTGTGTCCTACTCCCAGTTCTAGAAAAACACGGTTATGTGATATGCAGTGGCTGGAAAAAGCATAGAAGAAAATCTACGGAGGGAATTACACGTGATTTTTATTTTCTTCGCTGTGTTTTCAGTATATTCCAAATCTTCTACAATGAAAAGTCATCACCTGATTGGTGGAAAAATAAAGCGAATGTATTATTATATTTTACTTTGTTTCTCCCCGTGCTTTTGATTTGTCTTTGCTATTTGTAGATACAGCATTGGGAGCAAAGCTACGCTGGGTCCTTTGCCTTTGTTTCCAGTGATGTAGGGTCCTCCCTGGGGTTCTGGCAGAGAGCAGATTTCCTCCTTTAGGAGATTCTGTTTCACGGGCTCTAATGTTTCATTGGTCCTTAGTTCCTGTTTCTTTGAGCCCTGGGTGACTAGGAAATGGTTCTAATTCTTCCCCTCACCTCCGAGAACATGGCCTGTGGGAGGTTTGTCCTCCCCAGTGTCCTTGCAGTGGTCAGTGATCGCAGGACCTTGCAGCTTTGGTCTTATCACCTGCCCATAATGCACTGCCTCTCTCCTGAGCTTTGGTAATGGCTCTGGCCAGAAGCATCCTCTCCCATCCTAAGTCCTAATGGCTTATCTGGGCCTATTGGCGCTTTTGGAACAAAGTCCTTCTCTGTGCACATTATGGCAATGCTATTCCTCTGCCTGGAAATCCGCATGGTCTGGCCTCTGCTCACTTCTCGGTGAGTGTATACTTCTCACTCACATATACACAATTATTTGGGGTTCCCTCAAAACCTGCCTTTGTAGAGCTGGTTCCCTCCACCTGGAAGGTTCTTTCTGCATTGATTTACTTCCTGTCTCTTCCTCGTACCTTCAGATCTAGAGAAACTCTTCCTCTGGTACGAACACTGAGGACAATTTTGTTTCTCGAGTTACTTGGTGGTTTAATGCAATTCAGTAAAGCGTTTATATGTCTCACACACACGGCCCGCTTTTGGTGATATGAGGTCGGAGGGAGCTTGGAGGAGAGGGAACAAGCCTTTGCCAGACCTGTCATATGCTGGGTACTTTACATATGGCTCTCAGTGCGTCAGAGGACACGGATGGGTGGAGGGTCGTTACAACGCAGCTTGACGAGCGTCCTAAGTGAAGTGCAGATGCGAAGCCGTGGGAACCGGGATTTCCACGGGGACGGGGTTGGCAGTCACGAGTTTTAGGGAGTAGGTGTGTGCAAGCTGGGACTCAGAAGATAAGTAACTTTTATTTCACAGCAGCTGCCCAGCTATGTGAGGCTGGACTGAGCTCTTGGCCTCTCTGAGCCTCTGTGACCTTACTTCTGAAATGAACATAGTAACTCGTGTTATAATAACTGGCCATCGCCCCAGGCCCTTTTATAGATTGCTTGAGGGTGGGTCAGAGAGATCTGGAACTAATGCCCTCAGACAGTTCCTTGGGTGGAATAACTTAGAATTGCATGTTCTTGAGCGGCCCCCCAAGTTCCCTGGGCACTAACTTTCTTGACCATGCACCCTTCCTTGCCTCCCCTCCCTTCTCGGGCTCACTTTCCCTCCCTGGCTCATGCTTCCTAAATACCCCATGTACCCTGGAATCTTTGTGTCAGGGTCTGCTTCCAGGGGGCCTAAACCATGACATCTGGTTTCTTACGGAGGTGCCAGGCACTGTTCGCTGGTGTTTCCCTCTGACACTGCCCCTCGCACACTCCTTCCCTCTTGCCCAACTGTATGGCATTTTCATGCAGGCTTTGGCTCCTGATACTGATGCAAAACAGCTTCTGGAGCATAAAACGCACAGACAATAGGAACCCGGAGAACACCTAGGCTCAGCAAAATGCAGAGAAAGGGTGGGTTTTCTTTTACGGTGTGTGTGGGAGCAGTTCTCAAGGGGCTGCCTCCGAATGCCAACCCATCACCTTTGTGAGCTCTCCAGCCCCAAGGGTGTGGGGGTGGCTGCAATGAGGGCAGGGCGTAGGGTGGGGGAGATGGTGGGGCCAGGTCTGTGGCTCTGCTGTCCCTTCCTCTGGTCGCTTTGAACTGGGAGGAAAGGAAGGCCTGCGCTTCTGGTCCTGCCCTTCCCAGCACACTGCTCCCTCCCCGGCCAGGGTCCCCCTTCTGGGTGGGGCCTTCGGGAGAAGGGGCCCAATCTGTGGCTGTCACTCTTTTTATTTTTTAATTTTAATATTTATTTATTTTTGAGAGAGAGAGAGAGAGAGAGAGCGAGCTGGGGAGGGGCAGAGAGAGAGGGAGACACAGAATCTGAAGCAGGCCCTAGGCTCCGAGCTATAAGCACAGAGCCCGACGCGGGGCTCGAACTCACAAACAGTGAGATCATGACCTGAGCCAAAGTGAGGCACTTAACCGACTGAGCCACCCAGACGCCCCCGTGGCTCTCACTCTTTGGCATGGGAAATTGTCTGCTCAGCTGCCGGTTCAGCCCCTCCTGTGTCGCACTTTTCCAGCCAACAATTCCCCACCCGGTCCCTGGGCCTGGAGTTTTGGAATCCATTAAAACCAACAACCAGGCCCTAAGCATCTCCAGGGCACCCAGCCCCCAGCCAGGAGCACTGGCGTGCATCATCCTCAGATGAGGAAACTGAGGTCGGGAAAGAGGCTTGAGAGGTGCTGGCTGGCAAAGTGAGCCCCCGGAAGGAGCGTCTCTGGGCCAGGGAGGCCAAACCCGGCATCCCCTTCCAGTGCCAGCTCATTGGAACCTCACGTGCCAGGGGGCAGCGGAGCGTGTGGTGTTCCCACCAGCGCCAACATCTGGGGCAGGGGGTGGGGTGGGGTCTTCATTAAAATGCAGTGACTCCATTGGCACCAAAATAAATGTGACATTTATCAGAACCTGCTAAATCTATTCAGCGCTTGCTTCCTTTGGAAGTGCAGGGTTTGTGCCGTGGGCCTGGAGAGAAAAGGTCTTTGCTGGTGAGAAAAATGGGGCGGCAAGACGGGAAGGAGGAAGCAGAGAGGGAAGCCTGGGAAGGCAGGCCAAGAGGGGGTGAGTCGTGACACCAGCCCACTCTCTCCAATGCCTGGACATCCTCTGCCAAGGGAAGGTATCGATTCTAAGGCAAAGGTGGATCGCATTGAAGTGGTTCTCCAGCAAGGAGTGGGGCGCAGTCACCTGATTTGGAAATCACACAACAATAATCCTCCCCCCGACCCCCACAAAACCTAAGTCAGATTAGACTAAACTTTATGGGGGGCCCAGAACATTGCCGGTGTTTTTTAAGTAGTGCTATTTCTCACAGTAAACTGGCAAGTTACTTTTCATCCCCATTCTACAGATAGGGAAACTGAGGCACAGAGAGGCTAAGGAAGCCCCTCAAGCTCACTCATCTGGTGCATGGTGGCTTGTGACTTGAGCTCTGCCAGACTGCAGTGGAGGGACAAAGATCTCGTTCATGAGCTTTAGAGCCGAGTGCTTGAAGACCAGAGACTGTGGTTGGAGTCTCAGAGGAACTTTTGGCTTTGTTTCTTCTTGGGCCTCATTTCTCCATCTGCAAAATGTAGTTCTTAAGATTCCCCTGGTTCTGATCACCTTGCACACACGAGTATTTGTGTGCTTCTGGCCATCCACCATGGAAAATCCCAAGCCACTATTCCTAGAACTCTTGCCTGGGCTCAGGTCCCTGGAGTGTAATAGAAGCCGATGAATGGACACTTACCAGGTAGAAGCAGCACAGGGTGGTGGTGCTCTGGCTTCCTGGGTTCAAATCCCACCTTGGTTGCTTTGCCAGCTGTGTGTCCTCGGGCAGGTTACTTACCCTCTCTGAGCCTTTACTTGCAAATGATCTCTGTTGTTGTGAGAATTATGAATAATAATTACAGCAAAATTATTGGATGATTATTAAGTGTCTGGTGCAAATGAGAGAGTTACTTTCATTCTCCTATTTTAGAGATGAGACAACTCTCTAAAACGAGGCTGAGAAGCTGTAATCTTCGATGTGATATAGCATGATTCCTGGAGAACAGGAGAACCTCGAGAGTTTTATTTCTTGCTCCTTACTGCTCTCTGAGTTGCTAATTCCTAAGGACTCCTCTAACAGTCTGAACCAGGAGAGTAGCCAGGAAATGTGAATAGAGAAAATAAAATAACTTCGTCTCAGGGAGGAAGTTATTTATTTTTCTTTTTAAAGAATGACACACTGCCAGACCCAGAGTTAGCTAAAGCTGTTATTTTGGAGAGACTCTTTCTCAGATGTTCCTGGCATCTTTTGGAAACCTCTTTTCCCAAGGCAAACTGGGAGGGGGGCGGTCTTTAGGTCTTTAGGTGGGTAGATGTGCCTACAGTTTGCCCAAAGAAGTTACTGGGTCCCGTGAGCCTTGTTGTAAAGGCATCAGAGAGGAGTTTGTGATTCCTGTTAGAACCTGAACCACCAATGTGTATGGGCTGCTGGATGCCTGGCACTGTTCTGGAAGCCTTAGCTTAGGTGCTCTCATTCTCTTCTGAGCAATGGGCACTCCAATCCTCATTTTTTCAGAGGAGAAGACTGAGGCTTGATCACACCATCAGCAGTGAGCTGAGAGGCAAGAATTTAATCGATGATCTGGTCCTCCACATCCTGCTCTCTTTCCTCTGGGCACAGACGGCTTCCTTTCTTCCTCTGAGTGGTTAACAGTGAGACGATTAAAAAGAAGTGCTCAGTGCAATTATCACAGAATGGTTAATGCATAATTGCATATTTTTTGCAAACAAGTTTAGGGGCTTTTTCGGTGACCTCTCTGTGGCTTTGCAGTTTTGCAGATAAATTCTCTTCCCTTTTCAACTCTGATTTTAATTGGGATCCACAGTTCTGCTACCATTGCTCTCATAGCCCCCGGCACTGTTCCTGTGTGTGTGTGTGTGTGTGTGTGTGTGTCCCCTGCACACACGCACCTGGACATATCGTGTGTGTGTGTGTGTGTGTGTGTGTGTGTGTGTGTACCCGTGTGCCTCTCTGTGACCATGACAGAATCAATGACACTGCAAACTCATGGCATATTTTGCTGAGAAGTCCTGGATGAGGAATCTGGAGTTTCCAGACCCTGAAAGGACTATGAAGAGCTTCCTGGGGATCATTCATTCATTCATTCATTCCACAAATATTTATTGAGGCCCTTCATGTGCCAGCTTCCCTGGAAAAATAGGCCTCAACAAGCCAGACCCAGTCCCAGAACAGCCAGGAAGTGTTCTCAAACTATATTTAATATTTCGACGAGCTGCCACGAGGCCACCCAAGTTACCTATAACACTGAGCTTTGCCCTGGGCAGGAATTATGCCTGTTTGATGGGGTCATCTTACTGGCCAGAGAATTTCTGGATGGTTATGTCTGGAAATGAACAGATTATTACTTAAACTGTTTAGGGTGTTGTTAGACAGACTCTTTTGAAATATGGGTACCTTGGGGGGGTCTGTAGTGGGTCCAGTTGTTAGTGCAGGGGGTCCTGGTTTCTATCACCTCCCTCCTCTCCCGTCTCCCCACCACAGGCTTCCATGCAGGCCTCTGGAGGGCGCCCCAGATGTTGGCAGTGGGCAGTGAGGGGCAGGGGACTTGGCCCAAACTACCCCCTTTCAGAGGCCAGTACCACCATCAAATTCTACTGCTGGCTCTGGCACCTTTGCTGCCCCCTGTACTCCTGTACCCCCGCTTCCCTGCACCCCTGCTTTCCCGCTTCCCTGCACCCCTTCATCCCGCTTCCCTGCAACCCTGCTCTCCTGTTTCCCTGCACCCCTGCATCCTTCACCCTGCTTCCCTGCACCCCTGCTTTCCTGTTTCCCTGCACCCCTCACCCCGCTTCCCTGCACCCCAGCACCCCACTTCTGTGCACCCCTGTACCCCTGCTTTCCAGCTTCCCTGCACCCTGCACCCCTTCACCCCACTTCCATATGCCCCTGCTTCCCTGCACCCTTCACCCCACTTCCCTGCATACCTGCTTTCCTGCTTTCCTGCCTACTTCCCTGCAGCCCTTCACCCCACTTCCCTGCACCTCTGCACCCCTGCTTCCCTGCTTTCCTGCTTACCTGGCTCTGTCCTCCTAGGTTGCTCGGCCCTGGATCCAGGCCATACTGAGCACTGTGTTTCCTCCTGCACTTGCAACCGAGGCCTTTGCCATGTTGCAAAAGAGATCCTTAGTTGGAAGCTCGGGGGCATGGGCACCTCTTCTGCAGCTCCTCTCCTGCCAGCCCTGACCATCCTCCTAACAGCTTTGCAGACTCCTTAGGCCCTGTGGCAAGTAGAGGCCACTGGAGGAGCAATGTTCTCCCAGCCCTGCCTCTAATTTGCCGAATGCTGAGCCAAGCAGAAACCCGCTCCAGGAGACCAAGGATGCGGTGTGCTTGCTGGGCGCCGGGCGGGTGAAAGATCGAAGGCCCGGGTGGTGGAGCTTGGGCCAGGTGTCTCAAGTATTAAGAGATCAGGTTGGGGCTGGGTTCCATGGCTGCCAGCTGTGTCCTCCAAGGCTGAGGACATTCCTGGACTCGACACAAGACCCGTCCCAGGAGAGGGAGCAGCAAAGCCTGGGCGTGGATGCTCGCTCTGGGATCTACAGAGTCCCAGCTCTGATGCCCACGGGTCCTCACACGTCAGCTAGCTCTTCTGCAAGAGGTACCTACCTCACAGGGGCATGGATGTGACCTTTGGGAGTAAATAGGAGAGCTCTGGGGTTAAATTTCCTGAGTTCAAATCCTGGTTCCGTCACTATCCTGCTGTGTGATTATGGGCAAGTGACTTAACTTCTCTGTGCCTCCATTTCTCACCTGTAAAATAGGGATAATAATAGTTTCTAATTCATAGGGTAGTCGTGCGGATGAAAAGGCTTGAGAAGACTCATATAAAGTGCTTAACACAGTGCTTGGCACATAGTAAGTACTTAATAAACAATGATGGTGGTGGGGACAGTGGAGGTGATAAGAAGGGCAGTGTGTAGAGCTGACATTGTCTTCATTCGTGCTGAATGAGTCTTAACCATTCCAAATCTCCTCCTTGGGTCTTTGACCTTTATGTGGCTCTGAGCAGATGCCAAGTCTTTGCCCACGGGGTGGGGGGTGCCAGGTGGGCTCCAGCCGGGAAGCTAGGGGAAGAGCACGTCCCGGTGGGGTCTGTCCTCCTGGGTTCCCTTGTAAGGGCTGTGGTGCGTGCTGTGCCCGTGACCTGTGTCAGGAGCCTCAGATGGGTCTTTCCGCCTTTCAGAATGGGCAAAAAGCCCCAGCACAGTTGCCAGGCTGGGTGATTGGGATGTTGCAGAGCCAAAAGGGAAGAAATAGACACAGCAGAGAATTCTTCTGCCTGCTCGACATAAACAGCAGATCTGGGCTGACAGCTGGGAAGCATGCAGAATGCTTCTGGGTACGAAGTGCTTTAAGTGACAGGAACAAGAGCCTCTGGGTCCACAAAGCCGACAGTCTGGGGTGTGCCCTGGCAGCCCTGGGGCCTCATTTCCTGAGGAAGTGCCCCCAAAGCTCTGCCTCTGGCCGGAGGGTGGCAGCCAGATTCCCAGGCCAGGGTGGTGTGGGTGAGACAGAAGGTAGGGGCTGAATGGGGGTCCTGGAGGGAGGAGGGTGGGACAGCCTTGGGGTCCTGGGGCCACTGGAGCTGACTGCCTGTGTTCGGGCCCAGCTCTTGTTCTGGATGGGCTGCCCAGGGCATCTCATCAATCCCTTAGCCACTCACTAAAACAAGGACATTAAAGAGGGCCTCAGCTCACCTGCGTTGAGAGCTTGGTACGCACTTAGTAGGCATTCAGCAGGTACTTGGTAGGTACTTAGTGTCCCAGGTTCTACAAATATCATCAGTGAATGGACACGTGGCTCATCCACAACCTCTTGCCAGTTTGGCTAGGGTCACCAGCATGTATTGATCGCTCTGGGGTGGGGAGCACCTGCTGAGTGGGGGCTTGGCTGGGACCAGAACAGCCAGCCTGGTAAGTCCCTCTGCCTTCACCCCGTGTGCCTGCGACTTTCCATCCTGACCTCTCTTCTCCGTGAAGTCTTTCTCAGCCTCTGTCTCTCCCCTCCCGATGTCTCTCCCTGTCTCCCTCTTTGCCCTCTGCTGTCTCTGACTTCTCTGGGCAGGCTGCCAGCCCTCTTTCTCCAGCCGTCGGTCCCTGGGTTCTCTGTGGGGACAGGAGGCACTTGGTCTGCTGGGATCAGCAGAAGCCTCGTACTCTGCCCACAAGACACCAGCTGTGGTTCTTCTCTCCCCCCTCGGAGGCCTCCGGTTGTGTCTCGTGCCAGTTCCTGAGTCCTCGGCCGTCCAGGTTTCCTGAGAAAGTTGGTGTGGAGGTGGTCCTGGCTGGTGGGGCAGGCAGTGGCTGGGCTGGATTCCCATGGGAAAACTTGTGCATATGTGTGTGTGTGTGTTCTCAGCCTGTGGTGACACAGCCCCCCCCCCCCCCCCATCGCGTGGGCCCCTCTGCTGGCTCAGCCTCTCCAGCCACAGACCACCTGGGTTGCCCCACGTGGAGCAGAGAAGTAGGAACTTCGCAGCAAAGGGAGGGTGGCTGTGGTCCGTGGCAGGGCATGGGGGCGAAAACCACGCATTTCCGGGTGTGTCCTTTCCCGGGCTCCCAGCTTGGCCCAGGGCTCAGGGAGGGGATGGGAATCAGCGAGCCCCGGCTCCTCCACGGGCAGGCGGGGCAGGACGCAGGACATGGTGTTGGATGGGTGCCTCGGCTGGGTGTCCTTGGGCCAGCTACCTCCCCTCCTGAGGCTGTAACAGTGATGGTAAAAATACCAGAAAAGTGAGTCTTTCTCTGCGCTGTGGGGGTGCAAGGTGTGGCCACAGGTGCGTGTGCTAGAAGGGAGCCTCCCCAGCTCTTTTCCTAACCTCCTTTCTGCCACCAGATCATGACTGCGAACCTCCAGATCCCGAGCCTCCCCTGCCATACGCCGCCACACGGGGGAACCGCACATGTCTGTCTTTGAGGCGATCTAGTGAATATAATACAACAGGAAAAAAATGCTGAATCTCGGGCCTCACCCTAGATTTGCTGAACCAGAACCTACCTTTAAACAAGCTTCCTGGGTGATTCAAATGCACAATAAAGAACTGGTCTAGGGGACTAGTTCCAGTCCTGGGTTCCACCTGGCTCTGCCCCTTACCAGCCGGATTCGGAGCACATTGATTAACTTCTCTGGGTCTCAATTTCCTAATCTGTAACATGAGGAGAATAATGGAAATTTACCCCCTGGGGTTGTTGTGACATGGGGTAAGACATCGTGTGGGAGCGCATGCCCGGCGGGCCCCCAAGGCACCCGGCCAATGGGAATGTGACTGGGTGGTAGCTTCCTGCATCTCTCCATCTTCTGGCTGCTTGGATTTGTTCTGATATTTGAATCAGGAAGGCTGAGTCCTCTGCTCCCACACAGCAGAGGTCCTAGAAGGAGTGAAGTTCACGGGTCCCAGAGACAGACACCCCGGCTTCAAATCCAGTCCCTGCCTTTTGTGAACGGGGCGACCTCAGGCAGGTAACTTCTCGGAGCCTTTGCCCACCTGTGAAATGGGGCTATTGTGAGGGTTAACTGGGCCAGTATAGGTCCTGAGAGGGCTGACACCAGCTAGCGCTTGGTAATGGATATTTCTAACAGTGTCACTTCCACAAAAGACAAGTCTCAAGACCGGTCCAGATTGAAGGGGGAGGAAAAGTGGACTCCCCTTGTAGTTGTGGGGAGCGGGGTCTAGGGTTGGGAGGAATCGCTGGCGGCCGTGTTGGCAGACAAACCACCACGGAGGAATTCTGCCACCAGCTTCTGAACTAAAAGTCCGTCTTCTTCGAGAGTAAGCGTTGGTATTGGCAGTGGGATGAGTTGTTGTGTCTAGGTTGTAAGAGAAGGCGGAGAATGCTCTCTCTATCCGGGACAGTACGGGAACAATGAGAAGTGAATGTACAAGAAGTGGGGAACAGAATCCAGGCAGAAGGATCAGCAAGACGGAAGGCCTGGAGGCGTGAAATTATCCACATCTAAAGGAATAAAAAGGCCACCGCATAGGGACCTGTCAGTCTTCCCAGTGTCTGTAGGCAGACCTGAATTTCCAAGGGTGACCGGGGTGGAGGCAGGCCTGTAGGAGCGTGGGGTGTACCCACCCCATTACCGCACCCAGAGCAGGCAGGGAGAGAGAGGCTTGAGCCACCCCCTACCCTCCCACTCCCCAGGGGAACCCAGTGGGTGGGGGTCTCAGGGGGGATGGGGGCGGCAGACCAATGTGGGGAGCACGTCTGAGCCATCACTCTCCAACCATTCAAGGGCAAGGCGGCCTCGTTCTCCCCACTTTCATTTGAGAGACCAATTACAGAGCGTTTTGCACCACAATTACTGGCGTTAAAACCTCTCTTGGTTCCATTTGATGAATTTTAGTAGTAATTGAACAGAGGAAGCCATCACACAGGAGATTGTCCAATTGAATCTGCCCACGCACTCAGCTGTGAATTCCAGCCTTCCCCAGGCAGCCACAGCCACGGCCACGGCCACGGGCGCCCAGGTGGGGGCTCCCTGCTTCCCTCCTGCAGGGACCTTATTCCGGCCCACATGAATGAGTGACCTGAAGTGATGGGGCTGCCTCCAGTGAGGGACCCCTGGCTATTAGCGTCTAGCATGGAGATGGGGTTGGGGAGGGGCTTTCAGGTCTGGGAACCTGTCCTCGCTGATGTTTGAGAGCTGAGAGCCGGGCTGCATTCATGCTTTCATTTATTATTTATTGAACAAACACTTCTGTGGCATTTATAGTACGATGGCCGCTATTCTAAGCGCATTACAAATATTAACTTCTTTAATCCTCCCAGCAACTGCAGAGGTAGGCATATTATTATTCCCATTCGATGGATGCAGAAACTGAGGCTCAGAGAGGCTAATTAAATTGGTCAAGGTCACACACTAAGTAAGTGGTCGAGCCTTACTCCAGAGTGCCTCTTCGTGTTTTCTTGTTCTCTTGTGGTGTCCTCTCTTGGTGTTTAGGAAAGCCTTGTAAGGATTCCTAAGTATGCTGGGGGCTGAAGGGAGGGCCTGGCTGCTCCTAGACTGGAGTAACAAAGAAGAGTGGGACCCAGGGCCGGAAACTTGCTTGCCAGTGGGAGGAGGAAATCAAATAGAATGCCTACAGAGGGTGAGACTCAGGACAGGGTCAGGGCTGTGTGGTCCAGAGCCACTCCTCATGGGAGGCTCTGTTTCCACACCTCAACCACAGAGCTCAGGTTCTGTTTTGAGCAGGAGAGGCCGCATCACCTTGTGCCATATCTGGTTGCCCATCCCTGGCTTCGGACGTTTGATTCCTTTGTTAGAGTTAGAGTCAGATCAACCCTACACCAACTCTGTGCCTTGTTCATTTGCAGGAAACTGAGGCTCAACAAGAAACACCATCTACCCAAGATGGCGTGACCAATGTGTGGCTGAGTCGGGCTTCAAACTCAGCTTCATTTGACTCCCCAGTCCTGCTCTATCCATTGCACCGCACTGCCTGTCCATCAGGACAAAAGTAAACCATTCACAAAGGGCTGGAGATGGGCCCCGAGACACGGTCTGTGAGCGCCTCACTAACCTGCTAATGGGACTTGTCTGTCTGTCTGACTGTTGTCAGACTGCTTGATTGTTAGGGTCTGGACTGAGTCTGAATTATTTTAAGTCCACCTCAGGATTTGGTCCCCTGGCAGCTTTTGGTATTGGTGGGTCAGTGGGATGGGGGATTGAAAACAGGGATGCACTAGCATCTGAAAATCATTACTGGAGGCAACTCCCTTTCTTTGAATTTGGGAATTTCTGCTTAAACCGAGGGGCCTCTTGAGCAGCCCATAGGTGGTTGTCCACCTCCCATGGTGCCTTCTGGGCATCTGAGGTCAGTGGAGTGGCAGCTGAGTTGGTTTGGCTGGGAAGAAACACTGGGGTTCTTTCCAGCAAAATCATTGGGTTCAGTCTTGCCTATCGCTTGGAGATGGCAATCCCACAGTCCCATTCGCGTCACCCATAAAGTTTACCTAAACAGAAATTGCAGGGCCCTACCCTCGGAGATTCTCATTCAGGGGGTCCGGGGTGGGGTGGGTGGGATGGCGGTGGCTGAGAATTTACATTTCTAACAGGCACCCAGGTGATATTGACACTGCTGGCTCAGGGACTAGACTTTTTACTTTGACCAGAATAATGACTTTGGATGTTTATCTCTTGATTCTTCTCTAGGAGGATGTTCCTGATGGCACTGAGCAGTGCTCCTACCCACCCCCCCCCCCCCCCCGCCTCCCAGCATGGTGTTCAAGGGGTGTGGGGTGACAGCCAGGGCTAGGTCCTCTCAGGCAGGAGCTCTGCAGACAGGGCTCTGAGGCAGTGCATGGGTGGCCATGGGAGGCAGCCTGGTGGTCATCACTGAGAAGTGGCTGAATCAAGATGGACCCCAGAGAGTTCTAGAAAACCCTATTGATGCAAAGCTCAGAGGCTGTGTGGAGCAGTGGAAAAGCACAAAGTTGGAAGGCTCTGCCTCATTCTGGCTGTGTGTGTGTGTGTGTGTGTGTGTGTGTGTGTGTGTGTGTGATTTTGAGCAAAGTACTTTCCTCTGTGCCTCAGTTTCTTCACCAGTGGGTGAAGAAGTGGGGTAATAATACTAATCCATGGTTGGCATCAGGATATAATTGAGATTATAAATGAGGGAGTGTGTGTAGGTTCCCTGTCCTTTCTCTTTCCCCATTCCAGAGATTTCATTACCCTGCATCACCTTGGCCCCTCTCTCTGTTCCAGCTTCTGCCTGTCCTCTCCAGCCACTGGACCATCAGCCTCCATTATCATAAAAAAGAGGCTGGATTTTAATTTGTGGAATGTTTCTTTCTTCTTCTTCCTTTTTTTTTTTTTTTTAAAAGAAAAGCCTAATTAGGAAGCCCGTTAAATGCCTGCAATTCCAATATAATTCTATTAAATTCTCCCTGTAAAGTTAATGTTACAGACTTTTTAACAGATGTTTTAATTAGGCATTGTTATTAAAGAGAATACTGTAGAAATTAAAACCAGACCCTAAATGGGGGAAGAAAGGCAGTTTTCTTGTGCTGGGTAAATGGTGGCAGCCGCCCAGCAAAGAGCTGTTGGCAGCAGGTCATGAAAAACACACACAAAAGGAGAAGAAACGCTTGGTGCGATCCGCAACGCTCAGCAAGAGAGAAATGCCCGCGCCTGGTCCAGCCAGCCAGCACCACCTCTGGCCCAGCCAGTACGGATGACGGGAGGGGAGTGGGACGGGCAGAGCTTGCCGGCCAGGACTGACAGGTTTTGGGGGCTCCTCGCTATCGAGGTCATCCCATTTGGTGTCGCTTATCTGACCTCTGTGGCAGCCATGACTCTTACCTATTTTACCGATAGGGAAACTGAGGCTCAGAGACATCTGGTCATGTGTGCAGGTGGACACAGGAGGGAGCTTGGGTCTCCTGCTGGGTGGGGTTTCTAGAAGAGGAACCCAGGTTTTCTGCTGTATGCTGCTGGCTCATCTCTGCAACAGTGGTATAATCCTGTGGCTATTTTTAGCATGGGCTTGGGAGACAGAAAGACCTAAGTTTAGGTCTGCTCCTCACTGGCTGTGTGTCTTCGGCAATTTGCTTCATCTCTCTGAACCTCCATTCCCTCGTGTGCAAAATGGAGAAGATGATAGGACCTATTAATTCATGGGGTTAAAACGAGATCCTGCAAATAAGGAACTAGGCCCAGGGCCCGGCAGATGGCCAGTGCTCGGAGAGTGACAATAGACATAAGGGCCTTCAGCTGGCAAGGGACAGGGCTGGGGCTCCCGTCTACATGGCCCAGAGTCTGTCCTCTTCCTGGCACCGTGCTACCTCATGCCCATTGGCCGCCATTGCTGTGCTCGCTTATCTGGAAAGTAATCTTACCTTTGATGCCAGCCAAGCAACGGGTTGGCCAGAGAGTGTGGCTGGCTCAGGTAAACCATCCTGCCGCTGGGGTTCGGAGTCTCACTGGTTGCCGTGGAGACCCTGAATGAGCCATCCAGCTGCCTCAGAGATGTGCCACCCATGTGCCACATGCTCCTCTAAGGTGAGAGGGGGAGTGAGGTTGGGGAGACCTGGATTCAAGTCCTGCCTCTTTTCGGTGGCAGTGGTGAAGCCACCGTGGCTCCACTCTGTGGCAGCCTGTGGCTCCACTCATCTGAGTGCGTCTTGCTATTTCCTTCTCCTGGGCATCCAGCCGAGGGCTTGGGGTGAGCGAGAGTGCCCCCAGGAGGCACGGAGGTGACTGACACACGCTCTAGATGCATCTAGTGACGTGCTCAGATTTACGTTTCCAGGGGGTAATTTTCCTGTCCATCCTCCAAGGCTGCCAGCCCGAGATTATTCAAATAATGTTTATTTTGGTCCTGTGACCCAGATAGATCTGCCACGAGCATTTTCTAGAGAGCTTGAAAAGAAGAAATAACTGAAAGGGGAGATCCCACACAGGTCGTGTCCCTGAGGCCTCCCCACTCCAAGGACGCTCTGCTGGTTCTTACTCGTGTCCACTGGAGCTGACACGTATGTCCCTCCCCTCCTGCTGCCTCTGTCACTACCAGTCAAGTCATGCTTCGGGTCCTGAGGGAGGCCCCGGGGGTGACTCTTCATCAGGATGGCCTTTCTTAGGGGTGTCACTGCCAGAGACCTAAGATGTCAAGGACACGCTGCCTGGCATTAGGTGCCTAATGTCTGCTGAGCTTGGAAAGATGGCTTTGTCCTCCCAACTCTGGACCTCCTGGGCCTTTTGTTTGAGGACACAGGGCAGTTCTTCATGGTCACTTCTCTTTGTAGGTGGATATGTGTGGCCTGAAGTCAGCTGGCCTGGGTTTGATTCCGGTCCTGCCCCTTACTAGCTGTGTGAGCCAGGGCCAGTGGCATAGCCTCTCTGAGCCTCAGTTTCTTCATTCGTAAAGTGCGGATGGTAAGAATATGTCCAGGTCCCAGGAGGCTTATGAGGATGACACAGAACAGTGCTCCTGAAAGCGTCTGATGCGTAGAGTGTAGTTGTAAAAGGGGACGGGCAGAGCAGTTATCAGGTACATACACACACACACACACACACACACACACACAGTGCCTAGAAAATGTACATAACGACCCCCAAACTGGTCACGTGAGTTCTCTCTAGAGAGTAGATGTGGAGGCTTCTACTTTCCTGTACAGTTTGAATTGTTTAGCCATGAGCCTGTATTATTTTTTCATTGATAAAAGAAAATCAGCAGCCAACTCAGCCCAGAAACCTGAGATGGTTTGGAGGAGTCTGGATGGTCGGTTGACTCATGAGCCGCAGGGGGGTCATTTAGCCCACAGGTGGCTGGCTAGGCCACCCCTCCAGTCTGGGCAGTTGACCCAGCTGTGGGCCCCGAGCAGCCTGCATTTGAACTCTGGCTCTGTGACTTCTCAGTCACACGACTTCAGGTGAGATCCTTGGGCCTCAGTTTCCTGGTCTTTAGAATGGGAATAACCAAATCTACTTGCAGGGCTGTTTTGGGAAGTGACCGTGGGCGTGAGGCATCGGGACATGTGTACGTGCCAGACAAGCAGCCGTTTGGATGGCTGTTGGGTTTTCATGTTGCTGCCTCTGCCCCAGGAGTCTGGACTTGCCCCCTGAAGGCCCCAGAAGGGACTCTGGGTCGCTAAATCCTGTGGGCATCAGGTGGTCTCCATCTTTCTGGATGTCTTGGTGGCACCCACCTTGCTGATCTCTCTGCTCCTGGAGACACCCTCAGCTTCCCTCAGCTTTGAGGCCCCGTACTCTCCATGGGAAGAGAAAAAGGTGGGGGCCAGGCTGGCCTATGTGGACCCCATGGGGCTGGACTGGGGTGTGGGAACTTGCCTCTCCTCGAGAACCTGCAAGTGTAAATCACCTGGAACCATCTGCATGTTCATCAGAAAGGATCTGGTTGAATGAGTCATCCAACCCCAGAACCCCGGGCAGCTGTTATGAGTGAGTTAGACCGTGTCTTCCAGACAGGTGAGCAGGTCCCTCCCAGACTAAGTAGAAAATAATATTAGAACATAAAGTTGATAGCACTGCCTCATTTTTATGAAGAAACAAGATTTAAAAAAATCCTTGGAGGAGTAGAGATTAAGAACTTTTTTCTTTTCTCTTTTTTAATGTTTATTCATTTTTGAGAGAGAGAAAGAGAGACAGAGCACGAGTGGGGATGCAGAGAGAGAAAGGGAGACGCAGAATCCGAAGGAGGCTGCAGGCTCTGAGCTGTCAGCACAGAGCAGGATGCGGGGCTGGAACCCACGAACTGGGAGATCATGACCTGAGCCCAAGTCAGATGCTTAATCGACTGAACCACCCAGGAGCCCCAAGAACTTTTCTCTTAGTCTGTATCCTTAACTAGCATGAATGGCAATAACAAGAAAGGCAACAGTGATAATTAAGATTAAAAAAAACCTATGAAGAGACCTTGCACACAGAGTGGGGTGAGCCAGGACACCTGGCAGCCTGGTCCAACTGGGGGGCGGATCAGGAGCCAGACACTGAGGCTTACTGGTGAGCCTGGGACACATGAGCACAGAGCCGAGCATGAGGTGACAGAGGATTCTTCTAATGGCCCCAAAGACAGAGCTGTGATCTGTGGTGAGACTATTCCTCACCACAGATCAGTCTCTATTCTATTCTGTCTATTCTCTGCCTTCCCCTCCCCTGCCCATCATCATGGGGAGGTGAATGGGGGCTTGTGGGTGTAGGATGGTGCTGCCCACCCCTGCTGCCCGGTCCCCTAAGATAACCACGTTTTGACCCAGAGTACCTGTGAATGTTAGGTCAAGTAACAAAGGGGAAGTAAGGATGCAGATGGAATTAAGGTTGCCAATGAAAGTGACCTTGAAATAGGGAGTTCATCCTGAATTATTTGGTGGGCCCACTGAATTCTTCAGAGCCCTTGAAAGATGAAAGAGGGAGGCAGAAGAAAAGTCAGTGTGGGAGTGATTCCGTGGGAGGACTCAACCTGCCACTTCCGGCTTTGAAGATGGTGGGGGATCGTGGACCGCAGCATGCAGGTGGCCTCCATCAGCCAGAAAAGGCCAGGAAGCCGATCCTTCCGTGGAGCCTCCAGAAAAGATCATAGCCCCTCTGGCACCTTGGTTTTAGCCCAGTGAGACCCATTTTGGAATTCTGACCACAGAACTGTAAGAGAGTAAATTTGTGTTGCTTTAAATCACTAAGTTGAGTGGTAATTTGTTACAGCAGCCATAGAAAACGAAGACAGTATTGACCTCTCTTTAAAGGGTTAAGGTTTTAAGGGTCAGGAGTGAATTTCATCCAGACCCATCATGCCTTCGCGTGGTATCGAGCCTCAGTTCCAACCCATGTCAGGGTCTGTGTGACCCCCAAACACGCCTCTGTTCAAACCTGGAGTCTAGAGATCAAGCGGCTGGCTGCCTGAGGGACGAAGGTATAGATTTCCAGCCTGTTGAGCGGGCATGTTGGAGGGTCACAGAACAGCTTCTCTCTTTCTCCCCCAGTGTATTCCTTGTAGCTGCCTAGGAAGGTACCACTTAAGATGTGGATGTGAGTCCCAGCCACACCACCTCCTCTGTGTGACACTGAATGAGAGATCTCCTCTCTTTGAGCCTTGAAGTCTCAACCTATCAACTGAGCAACCTATCAACTGTCCTCCAGAGTTGATGTGAGTCGGGTGAGGCCCTCACGAGGCCTGCCATCCCAGGAGCCCCTGCAAAGTCTCCCCAGATATTCTGCAGGCACAATCCAAGGCTTGCCTGCTTGATGGACATATGCCCTACACTCGGCTCTGCCCGTTATCCTGTTGACAGACATGTCAAAGAAATCCCTTTTCCATTCCAAAGCACCCTGACACGGTGTTTCCTGTAGCATGGGGGCCTATTGTTTCACAGGGAGGCATAATTAGGCATTTCTAATGCCTTTTTTGCCAGGCCCCAGGAAAAAATTCCAGAGTGCTGCCCGTGAATTGCATTTGAACTAACCAAGGGACAAAAGCACAAACTCTCAGCTTCTATTGGGCCCAAGAGACTCAGGCTGGCCTCATGCAGTTGAGGTCAGGAGGGGAGGTCGTATAAGATGGAGACTCTGGGCCTCACCCCAAAGAGGTTCCAGTTCTGGACGTCTGGGATAGTCTGGGAATCTGCCTCCTAGAGCAGATCCCCAGGAGATTCAGAGGCAGGTGTCCGTGTGCCGTTCTTCCAGGGATGCTAGTATAGTGGACATTGCGAGAGCTCGGCGCAGGCAGATCTGGACCCAAATCCCACTGTAGCAGCTGTGTGACCTCAGCTGTGTTCCTTCACCTTGCTAGGCTCCGCCTTTCCCGTCTGTAAACTGTCCTTGGTTTCAACCAACAAGACAGTGTTTTCCAAGTGCCAGATATAGTGCTAGCCCTTTGTATCGGCTTCTTTGGTCTTTGCAACAGCTCTCAAGGTAGGAGCTATTCTTTCCTAACTCTGGAAGCCTCACTCGAGACCACCTCCTCCCCTTGTAAATCACTGTGGTGCTGAGTCGCAGTGAAGTGAGCTATCTGTGGAGTACGTAGCACAGTGCTGGGTTCATGGCAGGTGGTTGACACAGACTCACTGCCCATGCCCCGGCCTGGTGCCCCAGCACTGGGTGGGTTTGGAGCTGTTGAGGATCTGGGAGTGGGGCTTGCAGGGCATGGAGGGCTCAGAGGCCAGGGGTGAACATTATTAGTCTATCGGTGGGAATTCACCGAGACTTCCTAACATAGGTGGAGGTGAACTTGGAGAAGGGAACACGGCATGCATCCTGTGCTGGCTTTGTGGGGATAATTACCCTAGAGGAGGAGCCTTCCAGACAGGAAGCCATACAAGGGAAGCGTCTGCAGGGAGCTGGGACGATTCTACTAGAGTGGGGACCGCCAGGGTGGGTGATTCTCGTGGGCTTTTCAGAGGCCATCCCCGCCCCTGTGGAGCCCAGCTTAGTCCAATTAAGCCTCTGCCAGGGAAATACTGCGTCGGCATTGTGGATAAATGGAGCTAGCGGACGGACACAAATAAAAAGTAATTTACTTTATCAACAAGAAAGCAAACCATGCCAAAGGAAGCAACTGAAAATGAGGGCAAATGAATGAATAAGTGAGGGTCATTGCTTTACGCGATCATCTTATAACAAGTTAGGCTTTGCTTTTCTCCCCCACAGCCTTTCCCAGCTGGGTTTAAATCATCGGAGTCCCATGATCTGCTGTGCTAAATACCCTCTGTGATTCTCATAAGAACTTCAAGGTCAAAAGTCCAGCATCGGCTTTTCTCTGAGCTGTTAGAATGTAGTTTCATTCATCCAACAAATATTTACGGAGCGTTTGCTGTGAGTGAGGCAAGGTTTCGGGCACTGGAGATACATCAGGGAACACAATAGATAAAGACCCCTGCTCTCGTGGGGATTACATTCTAAAGAGGGAAGAGAGAAAGAACCCAAAACAAAAATGAACCAGAGCAAACATTAGGGGGAAACTGGGTTAAGCATATATGAGAGCTTTCTCTATTATCTGTGCTGTTTTCCTGTGCATCTAAAATTAATACTTAAAGAACAAAAAAGTGTATGTGTGTATACATACATATGTGTGTGCTATATACACACATATATAAGTACTTGTGTATACACACACACACCCACACACACAAAGTGAAGAATAACTCAGGAAATAAAGAAATCAGGGAAATGCTCTGAGGCAGGAGGAAGTGTTGTAGTTTTTAAAAGTCTGGTCTTTTTGAAAAAATGGTATTTAAGCAAAGGTTTGATGGAAGAAGAAGGGCAAGCCATGGGCCAGAGGGATATCTGGGGAGAGAATACACCAGTTAAGGAAAGTAAGTACAAGGTCTCAGTGGTGGCCGGCCCTCAAGAGGGCCCTCAATGACCCCGGTGTTCAGACCCTCCTGTAGCCCCCTTCCCACACTGAATGGGGCTGACCTGTGTAATAAGACTTTGAGGAAATCGGACTTCCACGGCTAGGTCACAAGAGACATTACGGGTTGGCCTCCCTCTTAACTTGGATCGCTCTTCCCACAGGAAGCCAGCTGCCATATTGTGAGGACGCTCATGCCGCCCTACAGAGAGGTCCACGTGGGGAGGGAGTAAGACTCCTGCCAACAGCCAGCACTAACTTGCCAGGCTGTGAGTAAGTCACTTCGGAGGAAGATCCTCTAGCCTGTAGGTAACTGTGGACCCATTAACATCCTGACTATAATCTCGTGATGGACTCTGAGGCGGGACCACCTAGCCAAAGCCAGTCCCAGATTCCTGACCCCACAGAAGCCCTGTGAGATCAAGAGAGGAAAAAAAAGTGTATTGTTGTGAACAGCTACAGATTGGATTAATTTGTTATGCAGCAATAAACAACCACTCCACGTCTTTAGGTGGGAACATGCTTTGTTGATCGTGGAACAGCAGAGACACCATGTAGCTGGAGTAGCAGGTGTAAGGAGGAAAACAGGAAGAGATGTGGGTCGAGGGCCTGAGTCAGTCTTCCTCCTGAAGAAAAGACTTCCTCTCTGTGGGTATTATTATTATTTTTTTTAGCAATTGGCCTCTCCTGAGTTTTTCTCAGGCCAGACCTTGGGAATGAGTAGTGATGCCATTTTCTTCGCTCCTCTGGTCTTCTGAGATGGATTTAAATCTTCTCTTCCCAGGAAATCTGTGGTGTTGTCATCCTTCCTGAAGTGGTTTCAATGAGACCTCATGTTGAAACTGGGCCAATGCCTCCTTGGGTATTTTTTTTTTTAAGGCCAGATTATTTTGGTAGAGAACTAACATAGATTTGAATAACAACGAGAGAGAGAGAGACAGAGAGAGAGAGAGACAGAGAGAGAGAGAGAGAAGGAATTTGATTAATTAGAAACAAGTTGTGGCTCTGAGAGGAGTGAGAGGTGGGGGAGGCTGAAAAGAGCAGGTGGCTAAGATGGTGGGTGAGGACAGTGGGATCAGGAATGGCAGAGATGAGGGCGAATGAGGAGGATCTCTGCGTTCTGGGGCTTTGACATCGTTGGTGTGGTGGCTGGGAAGATGGCAGGGAAATAGGTGAGAGGTGCGCAGGACTCTTGAGTCTGAATTCCATCCTCCAGGCCAGACGTTCTCCCTCCTGGTAGCTTCCAATCCTTCAGAGGTGAGCTCCAAATGGTGGCCCTTTAGTCCCGGTCAGTCATAAAATCCATTCAAAGTTGGAGTTAGGATGAAAGGGAATTTACTGATTTACATAAAGGAAAAGACCATGGTCTGATTTAATCATTGTCCATCTATTCACTCTCTTTTGTTCTGTCTTCTGCCATATTGGCAACACCCTCTCTTAGGCTCTCCCCTTGTGGTTGCTGGCCTCTTTCTAGGGTTGAATCCAGGAGAAGAAAGTACTTGTGTTTGTCCCGGTGGAGCCAGACACAGTCTTGATACTTACTGGATGGATGAGTCAACTCATGTAGATCATGTGCCTCCTTCTAGGCCAATCACTGCCATTGGTGGGTGTAGAACTTTGGCCAGGCTTAGAACCCCTAGACTTAGAATCAGGATGGGATGGATGCTCAGATGGAAATCAGAGGCTGACACCACCAGCAGGTAGATGGGTCATGTGACAAGATGCAAATCAGGCATATTTAGTAGGATAGTCAAGAAGGTTGCCTCATGAGTATGTAAGAGAGCATGGTCGGGGCACCCAATCTATTCACACTGACCTGTGGTACCGAAAGGTCTCCCACTGAATCATCAGACAGTGGTAGGTGCCTTTATAGATTCTATGAGGTATTGTTACACTGTAGCCATGATCACATTGTCATTATTATTGATTAGTTTCACGCCATTTTGAGTATTTTAACCCCCTTTTATTAGTTAGGGTAATTCCAGTTGCTATAAGAGATAAATTCTGCAATATTATCAGCTTAAAGAAATTTTCTCTCTGGGCAACTGGGTGGCTCAATCAGTTAAGTGTCCCAACTCTTGATTTCAGCTCAGGCCACGATCTCACAGTGGTGAGACTGAGCCCTGTGTCAGGCTTGGTGCTGGGTATGGAGCCTGCTTAAGATTGTCTTTCTCCCTCTCCCTCTGGCCCTCAACCCCACCACATGCTCTCTTTCTCTCAAAACAAAACCAAACAAAAAACCCCCACAAATAAATGATTTCTCTCAGGTGTAGTCCAAAATACGAATTATTGATTGGCGGTACTGGGGCTCTGCTCTACAGAGGCATTCAGGGTTGAAGTAGCTTCCATTCCGTGGCTCCACCATCTCCTGTGTCTTAGTCTTTTCCTGCAGCTGGCAGTTGGGAAAAGAGAAGTGAAGGAGCGGTGCCTGCTTCCTAAACATGTCACTGTCATTCCTATTCCACTGGTTCCATCTAGGCGGAAGGGGAACTGGAACTTGTGGTCCTGGCTGAACAACGATGGTCCAACAGCTCCATGCTGTGGAACGGGAGCGTGCATCTTGGTGGGCAGCTAGCTAACTTGCCACCCCCACCAAGCTGCCCCAAACTATAGGTATTAGAGTTATAGCCTAAAAATATAGCAAAGAGTTATTGTCAAAGGCGACTGTGGGGCTGCTGAAGCGTTTTAGGCAGGAGAGTTACACATCTGGTCAATCTGTGCTCCAGTGACACGAAGGGGATTGTGGCAGTGGAATGGAAAGGAAGGAGGAGCCTTCTGAAAACCTCAGTCAGTGAGGTCCATGTTGTCCCCTTCTCCCCCAGTTTTGAATGGTACAATACCTTGGCATGCCTCACGTTTATATTCCTACCACGTACCAAGGGTCCACCATGTGCCTTTTTTGAAATAGTATCTATTGATAGCTTAGCAATGTTATGAGGTAGGTGTTATTACCTGCAATTTAAAAAACAAGTAAATTGAAGTTTATGGAAGAGAAGTGACTTGTCCAAGGTGTGTTGGCCCTTCAGTGGTTGTCACTGAAGCTGTTGATCTGTGTTTGGAAATTTTGGGGGACTCTACAGTGCCAAGTATGCATTTACCCTGTGACGTGTTGTCTTCTTGCTTAGGGAACAAAGGGGTCTGAGTATCCAGTGGTGGTGGGGCCTGGCTGGCAGGTGGACTAGATAGCCCTTCGTACCTGCACCTCCCCCAGGGACAAAGCTTGAAGCACTTCTCTCCCTGCCCCTGCCCATCCCGTTGAGTCACTTCCAAGTTCCTAACAAAGATACTCTGTGAGTCCTCTCACTGGCTCTCAGGAATCTGTTCTCTGGCTCCTGGACCTGGTAGGGAGGGGGACCATAGCCATACTCCCCAGGCTAGAGGAGCCAGTTCTGCTGACTGGGCAGATGGGGCCCACGCACCGGGACCTGGGGAGATTGAGAGGAGAAAGTGGCTGAGCGCAGCTCTGCGAGGCCTAGTGATTTATGAGGAGCAGCTTCCGCGGGCCATCTGGACCAGGAACTTCAGGAAGCACATCCTGTGTGGAGGCACAGGCAGCGTGGGAGCCCTGCCAGGGAGGAGGGAGGGGATGGGGGAGCAGGGATGGGGCAGAGCCAACAAGGAAAGAGCCCCGGCAGCGAAACGAGACAGATTCGGGTTCTTCCACTTGCAGAAAATTTGGGCAAGACCCTAACAGCTCGGGGCCTCACTCTCATCAACTTTAAAATGGAAGGATAATCATACCTGCTGTGCTGTTGAGAAGTTTAGATGGACTGTGGCTTCTAAAAGCACCCAACCCATTGGAGGAAAGCTGATATTACTGAACATTGACCATGAGCTACGCATGCAGTTGAGGGTTGGCAACATAAAGATTTCCGGTTTGCAGTTGAGTGGGGGAGGCAGACTATTTTGTATCGTGTGGGACATTTACTACAAACTCTGGGAGCACAGAAGTAAGAACAAGTAACTGGAGGTGAAGGAGAAGTTTGGGGCCTTAAAGGAGAAATAGAAGCTTAGTGACCTACGGAGAGGTAGCTAAGGGAACAGTTTGAGGACAGATACGCCACACTAAGGTCAAATGTTGGTGCATTCATTTGCAACTCCAGCCCTGAGCAATCTACTGGGTTCCAAACCCATGTATCCAACTGCCTACTTATATCACTACTTGAATGTCTAATGGACACTCAAACTTAGAACGACTGAAACAGAGCTACTGGTCCACCTGCCCTCCCCCCCTCCCCCCACATCAGACTTCTTCCTCCTAGGTCATCCCTATCTTGGCCTGTCTACTCAGTCACATAAGCCAAAAACCTAGAAGACATTTATCTCTGCTTTCTCTATTTCCTTCACTATGTTGCAAGGTACCTTGTTGCACCACTGCATATATATGGTTCCTCCTGGAATTATGCGACGTGGTCTTGACCTCATCTCCCCAAATTTATCCATCAGCAAGTTCTGTCAGTTCTGATCTCCCAAGTACCTCCAGAATCCGTGTCATTCTCTTCATCTCCACCACTGCCATCACAATCTTACCCAGGAAAGTGCAACACAATTCTGTGTTTGTTTCCACATCTGTCTTTCACAATCTCATCTCTTCATGGCTACCAGAGCGGTCTTTACAAAACCGAAATAAAATCAAACACTCCCCTGCTACAAAGCCTTTATCTGACAGCCGTTTTCAAGGTAATTCTGTGTAATAATTCACCCTAAAACTCAGTGCTACACAGTAATAGACATTTTTTCTTGCTCGTATGTCCAAGGGTTGGCTGAGGCTCTGCTGATCTGGGCTGAGTTTGGCTGCAGACTGTAGGTTGGGCCCAGGGTTGCTCTCTATGTCTGTCTTTCTCTTTGGTCCAGTGGCTACTCAAGGCATATTCTCCTCCTGGAGAAAAACAGGGACACTAGAGGGCAAGTTTGCCTGACAAGAACATTTCAAGTTTCATTCCCAACACATCCAACACCATCTGATTGCTCAAAGCAAATCATGGGGCCAAGTCCAAGGGTCAAGGAGAAAGGAAGTACACTCCACCATAACTCCATAAGGAAGGTGTGGATATATAATTAGTTATGGTGAGATAAAGAATTAGGACCAATAATTCAATCTTCAACAAAAGCTTTTAGTGGCTTTCCATTAAACTTAGAATAAGGTCTAAACTTCAACCCCCTCAGGCTCTAGCCCCAGGCTAGCCCCTCTAAAACTTCAACTTTTGCCACTTTTTCCCTCACCCATTTCTAGCCATACTGCCTTTGTGGCTGTTCCTCGAACTTTCCAAACTCTTTTTCTACCTCAGGACGTTTGCATTTGCCATTCTCTCTCTGTCTGGATCACACTGCTCCTAGAGCTTCACATGACTGGCTCCTTCCCGCCACCAGGTCTGAGATGCAATGCTACCTATACCTGGGGGTGTGTTAGAGATGCAGGTGCCTGGGCTCCACCCCCAGAGATTCTGAAATGACAGGTGTAGGGGTGTGTCTCAGGGGTCTGTTGCTAACAATATACCCACTGTTGATGCCAGTGCCGGTGTTCCATGGAACATTCTGAGAAAGGCTGCTGTGAGAGGGAAGCATGCCCCAGGGGTACCGGGGAGGATGTGCAGGGCCTGAGTCTGTTGGGATTCAAGGAAGTCTTGCAGAAGGCGTAGCAGCTGAGCCGAGGCTTGAGGGATGTAGAGGAGGTGGTCAGGCCGACAAGACTATGTTTTAGGGTCATCCCACAACTCTGTGTGCTTCTTGGGTGTGAGCTTCCAGGTAACTTTTCCTGAACCCCTCACCCCATCCAGCCCAGGCCCTGCTGGAACAGCCTCCCGTTGGGAACTAGAACTGATGACATTATATACGACCACCATCCGAGCTTCTTGAGACAACCAATCCCACAGGAAGTCTTAGAAAGCTTTTTTTCCCTCTAAATGATCTTTTTTAGTGTCTGTCACCCAGAGTTGTAGAGATTTTATATCATCTATGAAATCCTATTAAGATTTTATTTCCTTATTTTCCTTTTATGATGACTGGGATTTCCTTCCTGAGAGAAGGCTTCAGGAAGTGGCCGTGCCTTGGCAGGAGCCAGGCCCTGGGGAGGGTGTGTTGCTGAGGCAGCCGCAGCCTCCGTGGCAGAGTTGCTGACAGGCATTCAGAGCTGGCAGCATCCTTCAAGGTCCTGTGGCCCATTTTCCCCCTGAAGGTATCCTCTCTAGAGCTTTGAGCATCCCATGACCCAAGAGAGGCAGTGATGGAGCTTTGGAGTCAGGTGAGATGGTCTAAGAGTCAGAGGGTCTGGGCTGAGACCTAGAACTTCTTGGAGGGCTGGCCTTTTGGGATGCTACCTATTTGGGTGACTTCAGACAGTTGTTTACCTGCTCTAAACCTTATCTATACATGCATGCACCCATGTTATGGTGAAGATAAGATGTGATAAGTGCTTTGTAGGCAGGGACCATAGAAGGACTGCTACTCTCTCCTTGAACAGATCCAGTATGGGCAACCCGCTACTTTGAAAAGTAGAGTGTTGAGATCCGGTTGGATCCAGATGCCATCAGTGAGTCCATTGGCGATCTTTTCTGACTTCAGGTCCTCTTACACATGAACCATAAACCTGGAAAGCCTCATCAAGGCCACTGACTTAATATTGACCAAGAAGGAATCAGAGAGATTCCTCGTGGCCTCTTCTGGTCCTCTTAGGCCACTGCTCCTCAGCCATGGCTGCTTATGAGAATCACTTGGGATGATAGGAACCCTAGTTAAGGCTCAGGTCTCCTCTCATATTTATTAAATAAAAACCATCAAGGGTAGAGACAGGCATCAGTGTTGTCTAAAAGTTCTACAGGTGACTCTAATTATTCAACCAGGTGACAGTCTCCTTTTAGATACATTCAATCAGTCGTGGATCCACCTTGGAGCACTAGCACCAACTCACAGAAGGGCATCTCGAAACCACCTGTTACATGGCTGCCTGCTTCATTCCAGACACAAGATGCAGAACCCAAATTTATCCAGGTTACCACGTTGGAGTTAAACCTGAGACCACGTTAATAAACCTCCATCTGTTTTACTCGCTCTGGCCCTGCCTAGATGGGCCTCTGAACAGTCCTCCCAGTCTTGTTGGGGAGTCCCTTGTGTGCTTAGGAGTGTCTCCTTCCCCACATAATGGAGTTGGCCAAGTTCTTTCTCTCCAGCTCCTCCTTTCCTGCTGACACTCGCAGTCCATGCACCATGGAGAAGGACCTCACTACTCTGCCTGCTGCTGGGATGGCCCACAAGAATGCAATTCCCATGTTCAATGTGCATTAGCCCAGACATTGGTACCAGTCCTTGGTATCCCGTTGATTAAACTGCATTTAATCTGGTGCAGAAGTGAGAAGTGTAGTCTTCCTTTCTTGGGGTCACATGCTGTCGTGTGGGTCCATCAGGAGGACGGCTGGAGCACTAGCTCTCAGCAACTCCAGCCTCTTCCTGAAGCTTCTTCTTAGAGGACCACGGGGCATGAGGTCTTGGTTCAGGTCCTGGACCTGAATAAGTCCATCATGGCCTCTGTAGTGTATGTCTTTGCTCCTTTCACTCTGAACTTAAGAGATGTGACTGATTCCAATCTAAATTGACTTGTACAAATCACCTCCCAGCCAGTCTACCCAAATGTTTGCCTTAAGAGCCCAATATAGTCAGCAGTCTGTCTTAGAAACCCAAGTCCAAATGAACCCCAGGTATGGACTCAACTTAGGTCAAAGCTAGGACTGCAGATTCCAAATCGGTTTCATTCTTCTGGTCTCTCAATTCAGCCCCACCATCTGAGGAAATAATGTTAATAGCTGCTGTTTATTAAGTGCTTAGTCTGGGCTGGCATGATACTAAATGCTTCATGTGGTTTACTTCATTTAATTTTACAAAAGTCTTACAGAGTGGGGGTTATTATGACCTATCTTACAGATGAGGTAATAGAAGGTCAGAAAGGACCTTGTCATTTAGCATGTAGGTGGTGGAGCTGGGATTTGAATCCATATCTGTGTAACTCAGATGCCCCAACTAATGGTCTGAGTTGTTTCTATAGCACTCATGTAGAGTCCTGATACTTTCCTCTCAAGGGCTCATGGGTCATTCAGAAAATAAGCAGGTCTTCAGACTTAGCAGGAGTCCAGGATCATTGATCACAGTTTCATGTTTTCTATTGTAAAATTCAATGGCATTTGCCCATCTGTTTCTTTTTTTTTCTTCCAAGATTTTATTTAAATTCAAGTTAGTTAACATATGGTGTAGTATTGGTTTCAGGAGTAGAATTTAGTGACTCATCACTTACATATAACATCCAGTGCTCAACCCAACAAGTGCCCTCCTTTGTACCCATTGCCCATCTAGCCCGTCCCCTTACCCACCTCCCGTCCATCAACCCTCATTTTGTTCTCTATAGTTAAAAATCACTTATGGTTTGTCTCCCTCTATCTTTTTATCTTATTTTTCCTTCCCTTCCCCCTATGTTCATCTGTTTTGTTTCTTAAATTCCATGTACGAGTGAAATGATATGGTATTTGTCTTTCTCTGACTGACTTATTTGGCTTAGCATTATACTCTCTAGCTCCATCCATGTCTTTGCAAATGGCAGGATATCATTCTTTTTGATGGCTAAGTAATACTCCATTGTGTATATAAACCACATCCTATCCATTCATCAGTTGATGGGTTGTTTCCATATTTGGCTGTTGTTGATAGCGCTGCTATGAACATTAAGGGGGCTCACACTTGTCAGAATGGCTAAAATTAACAACTCAGGAAACAACAGATGTTGGCAAGGATGTGGATAAAGGGGAACCCTCTTGCATTGCTGGTGGGAATGCAAACTGGTGCAGCCGCCCTGGAAAACAGTATGGAGGTTCCTCAAAAAGTTAAAAGTGAAACTACCCTATGACCCAGCAATTGTCCATCTGTTTCCTATATTTCTCCACACTCCTTCAAGAGTCCATTTAGACCAAGAGCTCAGGGTTGAATGTCAGTGTCAAAGACAGCAGCACCTTAGTCACAGACCACCAAGTCCAACCCCCAACCCCCCCCCCCCCCACACACACACCCTGGTCACCAGAGAGGGGAAATAGATTGGTCTAAAGTCACACAATGAGTCCGCAACAAGTCAGTCTAGGACCCAGGGTCCTTCTCCCAGAGCCTTGGACTCACGGTGTGACCTTGCATAAGTAACTATTCTCCAAAGAATGCAACAGGCAGATAGGTAACCATGGAAGCAGTCTCTGCCTTAAGCTAAGCTTTTAGAGAGGCGGAACCTGGACAGGACACCTGAAGTGGAGACTCTACTCTAACAGCTGAAGCTGAGGTGAATCAGGGGTGTGGACCTGAAAGGTCTGTTCCTCCCCTTGTCACTTTCCCTGCCTATCCTTGGGCATTTCTGGGAATGCTAGATACTTGCTGATGCTAGTTAGAAAGTCTGGGGCTTGAGTAGTTTGGGGACCTTGAAAGAGAACTGGACAGAGTGACTCTAGCCCTTCTGCTGACTGATCTCAGGTGAAGAGTCCTCCCACCAAAGGTTTTAGTACCTGCTGAACAACCTGCTCTCTGAAGAAGGGGAGAAAAGCCCATTCCCTCCATGTAAATATTCCTTTGATGTGGTCACTTTCAAGTTACCAACATATTAACTAACTTGCAAATTTCCTGAAAACTTGACATTTGGCTCTGTGAGGCACAGGTTGAGTCCAGCACACCATTGCTTCCAAATCTTCAAACGCTTCGCTAGATTGGGATGGTGAAATTGTAGTGGGCTCCCATCCTCATGGGTGTATGATGATACGTTGGTGGGTGAGGGTGCACAGATAATTGGATGCCTCATTGATAAGTCTTTTCTTGTGATGTCACTACCTCTGTTTCCTCTCTTGATGGAAACGTTGCCATTCCTACCCTGTTACAGAACAAATAGATGTGTGACATGCGGGTCCCAATCCCTGGTGCTGATTTCATATGCTTTTGACAGTTTCATCACATTTCTCACAGTTGTGATTTTTTTTTCTTTCCCCTCCTGGGATGGCAGAGTGGCATGTTGGGATACCATGCTGGGAACTGTTTCCCTCTGATCCTTTCTGTAAGGCTGGCTTTCCCTCTTTCCAAGCTTATACTTGCCTAAGTTCAAGGCTTTGCCACATGCACCTTGTAAATTTTCCCTGGCCCCAGACTGGTGCATCTGGAAGGGGGAGATGAGACTTTGTGGTTCTAAATCTCTCCTTGGCACATGTTCTCAGGCATGAATGAAAAATCAGTGATTTGGTTTGAACAGAGAAACTGCAGACAGACGTGCTGTTTTTCACATCTGGCTACTTGGAGGCACAGCTGTATGTGGCCACCCACTCTTTTTTGCACGTGTGGGGGAAGGGATTGGTTCCTTCATGGGGCTTCATGGCGAGGGGATGCTCAGGTCACAATCCGAGGTGCCAGGCTGAGTCTGGGGGCGGGGCAGATATTTTCTTAAATCTGGGTGGTCTGACAGACAGGTAGAAGGGTTGAGGGTAGGAGACACCCTTGAGTCCTCAGTCAACTCCTCATACTGGCTGTCAGTTTGTGAAAGCACAACCCTCTTTTTCTCCGGGTGACTCCAATCGAAACTCTGGGGGGGGGGGTTATGTAAACCCATTCCCTAGATGGCACTGAGCCAGAAAATTAGCAATGATCAATGAAAGGGGAAGGATGATGAAATAAAAGTGGAGTCTCAATTATGCTCTAAATGAGCAAGGCGATGTTAAGTCTTTAACAGAGGAGGGGCCAGAGACGGGAGGAAGGGAAAAACGATTACTTGGAAGAATTCTGCGCCCTAGTCTGGACTTAGCCATTGATTTCCTATTGCAGTTCCACAGATGGACCATCAAGGCCTTGTAGAGTGCATGTCTCCCCGCTATATTTCTCCACAATCTGCATTAAGGAAGTGTAAGTTCCTCTGCCCTGCTTTTCTGTCCACCAACATTGGATCCTGGGTGGGTCGAAGGGAACAAACTTCTGTGGGCATTATGTTGGGGATTCACGTTTACCAGCTGCCGGGAAGTTGGATTTGTGGTTTCAGGGTACAGGATGTTTCTGTGCGAACCATGGTGAAAGTTGCTTTTGTGAAATTATGAAAGTAATTTGTTGTTGTTTGTACGACATGGGAGGCTGAAATGTTTTTAGGAAATTTTGGTGATTTAAACAACAACAACTTTTTTTTTTTCTCTTAAGCTCTGCTAAAAGGCAGAGTAATTGACGTTGAATTTGGTGACCTGCCCTGAAAAATGCAGTCATTGGGACAGCCTGGATCAGTCGTTTAGAATGGAAACCAAATGTTTTCTTCCATATATGTCTATAACGTAAGACTTATCCCCCATCTGGCAAAACCTCTTTCTGTTGAAATGTTCAGAGTGGAATTGCATTAATAAGGAGACATCAAGCGAAATTTACTACATGCACGTTCAATGGTCTCTGTAAACCGAGTTGCACGTAGGGCTTGTATCAATAAACATCTCTACCTGCGGGTTTTCAAGACAGATTAACTGAGAAGAGCCATTATGGGATAAAAGAAAAGGGCATGCTGGGAGAAAAATGAAATCAAACATTCACCCGTGCAAACACTTCCTTCCTGGATACTGTTTGGATTTTAATTTCTTTCTTTTTTTTTTTAATATAAAATAAAATACAAGATGTTGGTGCTGTTTGGAGATAGCCCACATCTGTACGGTAATGAGACAATTCTCCCAAGTGCGGTTCTCAGTGGGATATTTATTTAATCCGTATTGGTTTTGGACCACGGCCTGTAATGAGGAAAGACACGGGCAGAGGCAGGAGACAGCAGTTGGAAGTCTGTACCTTTTTGAACATGAAAGTACAGAAGGGTTGTGCATGTATTTAGGTTTTAGTGAAAATTCAATAACTTTAGCTGCAGACGCTTTGCTCCGGAACACTAATAAAAATGGGAATGGTAATAAAGGGGCCGAATTCGAGCTTCTTGGAGATGAAGGCTGGAGCAGTGCCAGATGCAGCTGTTCTGATGCTAAAGAATGTTCTGGTATATTTTCCAGGAGGACGCATGGGCCAGTGGAGGACTAGGTTGATTTTAAGGCATCTTGTGACAGCACATGAGCCCCAGGGACCCACAGACATCAAATAGGCCTGGTTGAAAAGGAATCCTTGAAGGCGGCTTCAGGAATGCTCGAATTCCCTGTCAGCAAATGTCCTGACCAACAGACACATCAGAGTTAAAAACTGGAAGGTCCTTCCTCAAACCAGTCAGCCTTTGCTAGATCTTTTGGTCTCTTGAAATGGCAGTGGTGTGAGAATCTCATGGATGAAGTGGAGTTTGAGTCAAAAGGCCTCAAGGAAAGAGCCACCAACTAGCAACAAGCTGTAGTTTTGGCCTTTGGAAGAGTAAGGACTTTTGTCCCTGAATTATCTAACTTCATCCTCATCACCACCAGCCACTGTCACTTTCTCCCATTTTTGGATGCTTGCTTGTCCACCATCACGCCTTTGCAAGTGGTAGATTCAGGACCTGAACCCGGGCCCAAATTATAGAAGGCATTGTCTTAGCCTCGCCAAGCTCTCTGGGGACTCTGATCCCCCAGTCTAGGAGGAGATCAGCTCTGCAAAGAGAAATCAGGGATAAGGTCCGACCTCATGACTTGCTTTGGTCCTGGGTTTGACCATGTTTGTCGAGATTTGTTTGAGAACCATCTTTTTTTGTTTTGTTTTGTTTTTTCAAGTTGTATTTACTTTTTAAGGAATCTCTACACCCATCATGGGACTCGAACTCATGACCTCGAGATCAGGAGTTGCATGCTCTTCTGATTGAGGCAGCCAAGCACCCCGAGAACCATCTTGAAATCCCACCTCGGCCTTCTCTGCTGCAGGCTGGATGCCCTCAGCTTACACAAGGGTTGATACTGTGTTGATGGGTTTGCCTACATCGGCAGAAGGCTGCCTAAGAACCATCTGTCTGAGATTCTAGCCTTCTTGTCAGGCTGGAGATTCTCAACCTGTGCTGGCTTTGCCTGCGATCTGGAAGCTCCAGCACGCTGGTAGTACTGATTATTGCTACACTGCCATGCATGGGACATGGCTCATCACATCCTGGGTGACTAGCTGTGATAGCCCCAGGAGCTTAATGTATCATTTTTTTCTCATTTTGTCCCTGAAGGAATGATTGGATTCTGGGTCTCTCTCAATTCTGAGCTGACCAGGGAGGTTGTGGGGTGGGTCCCTTCTGGAGGGTGCTCTTGACATTTTGTCAGACTCCTTGCTGTGAGCTGAGATACACACGGGTGGGGTGGTGAAGCCTGTTCCCAGGAGGTATTATCTACACCTGGCTCTTCTTCCCAGCCCACTCTGGAGTCCCCAGGCTCTGCTCTGGGTCCTTTCTGTCTGCTCCAGCTGCCTTTCCCTTCCCTGTGGAGACCTGGTGCCTCTCACCCAGCAGGGCTGACCTGCCAATGATAAATACCGTTTAATTACAGAACAGGCTTTTCTGCTGTGTCTCTCAGCACGGCTTCTATTGCTGAAGATTAAACTTCATTCCAATACCACTGAATTACCTTTTTAAACCTATTATTTCAATGTGATTAACTTCACTTCTTTTCATTTAGCTGTAAGCAAAATCTTGTTTACAAGGCAAAAAAAGTCTTTGCCTTAATATCGGCAATAATAATACAAACGAACATTGCAAGAAAATAATTTATGTGAAAAACAGGAAGAAATGGCATTGATACATGAGGCTCCTCTTCAATTAATAAAAAGGAGGAAATATTTAAAAACAATTTATCAAAGAAATATATACAGTTCATACATCATGCATTTGCAAAGAATGTACTAATATCCATTCCACAAATAGCTGCGTGACCCCGGGATTCTAATTTGTGTGTGTGTGTGACGGAATCTGGGTTGTGGTTAAAATCCAGAGCTGGGTTCGGTGAACGAAGAGCCATGGGAGGACACCTGTCATGCATTCTCATTATACCGCGTTCTCCCTTTGAATGTGGCCAAAACGCATTTGAAGTTTTTAGAGAAGGTGGGTGTTGACTGCAAGCCTGGGGGAACAAACGCAAACCCTAGGATACTTTCTAAGGCGCCAGTTATAGAAGGCACACCCCCAGCCTTCCATTTGTGCCTCTTCTTTTCAGGACTGAAATCTAAAGCACTTAAAAAACATTTGTATTAAGAATTGCAGGAGCGTTTGGGTGGCTCCCGTCGGTTAAGCGTCCGACTTTGAATCAGGTCGTGATCTCACGGTTTGTGAGTTTGAGCCCCGTGTCGAGCCCCGTGTCGGGCTCTGTGCTGACAGTCTGGAGCCTTCTTCAGATTCTGTGTCTCCCTCTCACTCTGCCCCTCCCCTGCTTGCGCTCTGTCTCTCTCTCTCAAAAATAAATACACATTAAAAAAAAAAAAGAAGAATTGCAAAAGGAAGAAATGCTTGGCGATTAAAAAAAAATGTTTTTGTTTGAAGCAAATCCTGACAGACTGCTTCCCGAAAGTTGTCAAGGCCGGGTGGCCGCTGGGAAGCGGTGGCATCTGTCGCTGCAGTTATGCAAATCCTCTCTTGTTGAGGCCAGAGCGTGGAGAGGGACTCACGGCTGCGTGTTGGCAAAACACACACCGTATGCTACCACCCGCGTTCCTCCCTAATTTATTTTGACCATTTTCTTTTATGGCCCTTCCCCGAGATGCACTTCACAGGGCGTTCCTTTACGGGGCGATGCAGAGAAATTAGCATTTACATCATATTTAACAGTTTACAATGAGTTCTTCTGCCCACACATAAAACAACGTGCTTTTATAAGGAGAACATGGGTATCAGAATGAGTATTTCCACATATGGTACTGTGTTTAGCTGACGTGCAAACTCCTTGATGGTTCAAGAAGAAACATGGAGAGTTAGCCAAAGGCACTGAGCTCTAGCCAGCATGCCCAGCCCACTGTGCCAAGCCACCCAACTGCCCCCTGGGAGGAGGAGGCCGAGGGAATGCACAGACCTAGGGCTGGGGTAGCAGGTACAATTATTCTGTGCCTCATCTTCCCCCTCAACTGCTGTCTCCTTGTGGCTCTCCCTTGCCCCTGACCAAAGGTTCTTCACTTTTCTCTCTTCGTCCCTCCCTTCTCCCTGCCTTTCCTTCACCTGTTTGATTAGGCATAGTAACCGAGCACCCGTGCCAGGCTGGCCGTGATCTGGGGGTTGGCGTGGTTGGAGGAGAATCAGACAGCTTTAGGCTGTCTAGTCCCGGAAGATTTTTTGACATATAAAATACACCCAGATATGCACAACCAGGCTGACCAACTTTCCCTACAATGTACATTGTGCTGAGATCATCTAGGAACTTCCGATGATGGTGACTCGAACTGGCCAGGAGAGGGGGCAACGGACCCCAACCTGGAGAGAAGCCCTGATCTCACCGTGGCTCACGGAGCTTCTGTTAACGCTCTGTCTTGTTCTACCCAGAAGCTGATGAATGCTGACTGTCAGATCTTTATTTGTGTATTCTCATCTCATCTTCAATACAACTTGTATTTTAGAAGAGAAAATGGAGGCAGAAAAGGTGTGGCCTCTGGCCACGCAGGTGCCAGCCCTGCTCCATGTTGGGATTTGCAGGACTGAAACACACGCAGCCCCTTCCGAGAGTTGTTCGCTGTGTCTGTGGCCCTCTAGGGTCTGCACCCCACTCGCCACCTCAGAGGGGGCTTGTTGGAGCAGTGGGCACCAGCAAAGCAGCAGAGCAGACTGAGGAATCTGTACCCTAGAGAGGGGGACCGCCCTCTGTGGCAGCCAACTCTAAAGGTGCCCCCGGATGCCCTCCGACGGGGTGGGGATGGGGGTGGGGGTGGGGCAGGAACTGTTAAGCCCTGTGAGCGTGACTTCTTCCAGGATGGGGGACACAGTATCTGAAAGGCTGGGGGATGTGCCAGAAACCATCAGGGCAGGTTGACAGATGTGTTTCCAGCATCTGCCTCGCTCCTGGTGCTTGGCAGATGGGCTGCAGGGACCAGGCCGCTGAAAACCTGGATCGGTTTCAAACAGCCCCATTTCCCAGGCTGAAAGCAGAGAATTTCCGGAGGGCAGCCACGGAGGCTGCAGCTCCAGGGTGCCCCCAGCCAGAAAAGTTCCGCTGGAACCCTGCAAAAGCCTGGTTCTGTTGGCTCAGGGAATCTCGGGTCTGAGTGAGCACTTTCTGGCACTCCCTGAAATCCCTTATCTCTGCACCTCCTTTGCAGGTCTGCATCTTACTTCTGGTGCCTTCAGACGCCTGATAACCTTGAGATAGCCCACTTTCCAGATAGGACTGTCAAGCTGGAGCCTGGCTTGACCTTCTAGAGCTATGTTATCCCATATGTAGTAGCCGCCAGCCAGAGGAGGCTGCTGACCCCTTAAAATACGGCTAGCCCAAAACGAGCCACCTGGTGAGTGTAGTAGCACATTCACCACATTTCAAAAAAGAGCACAAAATATCTTAACATTTTTTTTAATTTTGCTTACACGTCGAAATGTTAGTATTTTAGATATATCTGGGTTAAATAGGATATATCACTTTTCACTTTATAAAAAAATGTGTCTACTGACACATTTAAACCTGACATATGGGGCTTGCATTCTGTTTTTTCAGACAGTACTGTCCTAGGGGGCCGATCTGGTAGCATCCTTCTCAATGATGTTGTACTTGCGTCCTCAGCAAAATTTTCCCAGTAACCCCTATTGCTGAAGATGCCCAGGTTGGAGGCATGAGCCATCCCTTCCTCTCTTGACCAGACTGTGAGTCCAATTAGATCCTCTGGGACCCGGGCCAGCTGTTTCCAAAGAACAGTGGCTGTAGGTGCTGTTTTGCTTCCTCTGAGAAGTTTCTGCTGATCAGGTACCAGCAGTATCTAGACACAGCCTCTGTGCTAGGCCCCAGGGCTCATGGTTTCTCCCTCTGGATCCAAAGACAGGCTCCAGAGGGGCCTTGTGGGACCTCTCTTCCTGCTTCCCATGGTGGCTGGCCTTGTCCCTGGCTGACCCACAAGACCAGGCTGCTGAGCCTTTTTTGCTTCATACCTTTTCTACCTTGACAGGCTGCCAGGTTCCAAGCAGGGGCCCCAGCAAGCTTGAGCAATCTTGGGAAGCAGGCAGGAGGGAGCGTCTTGCTGTAGACATCCCTGGGTGACCCCTGCCCCTATCCCTACGTGGGGCATCCTTTTGGCTGGGGACAATTGGAGACACTCATCCTTAGGGATGGGGGCCAGCAGGGACAGGGTGCTATCTCTTTGCTCTCTGTGCTCTGTGTCAGCCAAGCTGACCCCCCGAAGAGGGATTCTTCTGCTCAGAGGTGCATCCTCTTTGGACTCCCCAAGGGCAGCCAGATTTCCCCATCTACCGAGGCGGACTCTCTTTGGGGTGGGTGGGCAGGGATGTGCTTCGTTGTTATGTCTCCTTCATTGAGCAGGTGTTTATTGAGCACCTGCCCCGCATACGGAGCTCTGGCAATATCACAGCAAACAGGGCCCGCAGTAGCCTGGCCTCTCGGAGCTCACTCTAATGGGGGAGGCACATGCTCATCAAGAAATCGCACCGACGATATCTCGTCACAAACTGTCAGAGCTAGCCAACTGTCAGTTGGCCGAGGATGCTGGAAATGGATTTGGTCTTTGGTGGAGGTGGCTAGGGTGAGGGGAGGCTTCTCTGAAGATGGGATATTGGAGCTGAAGTTGTATTTTGGAAGCTTTGCTTTTGTCCCCCTCCAGCTACTAGGAGGGTGTCCTGAGGATCAGGTGAGACTGGAAAATGTTCACTAGCATGGTGGGAGACAGGAGTGTCCGGAAGGAAAATTTTAATGAGAATAGAGAAGCAATCCAGAAAATCAGCACATCCTGGCACTGAGTCTTGAGGAGGAGCCGGTGGTGAGTGGGAGAGGGAGATTAGGCTGGATCTCCTGGTGGGGTGAGGCAAGAAGTTCAAGGCTAGGGTGATGAAGGGTCACAGGGTGAATGCCTCCCTCCTGCTTAAGAGCCCACTGCTGTGCAGCAATGCCTTAACGAGTATGTGCAGGCCGCGTGTTGAGTAGTTGGTGTTTCGATGGGCCTTGTGTTTTACTGGACCTCAGAAAAACATCCAATGATAGAGTGTGCCTGATGGGGTACCCCATGTTGGAAAGAGGCTTGAACCAGGAGACCTGGTTCCGGCCCTGATTTTGTCCCCCGACCCACCGTCTGACCTTGGATGAGCCCCTTGCCCTCTCTGGGATATAGCCTCCTCATCTGTAAAATGAGGGGGCTGGACTGAATGACCTCCAGGCCCACATGCACATCTCAGGTTCCAGGGCCCCGGGAGTCAATGACGTGCTTGACTGAGCCGTTCCCAGCTATAGCCGAGAGGTCGGGGTTCAAGCCTGTTATGAAGCTGCCACTCAGACTCTGCCACGTCTGATATTAATTTCCTCTCTCCCCATGAGGCACGGAGGGCTTTGCGAAAGACTCCAAGAATTGCCTCCGGCTTTGAGGACGGAAGCTGGCCCTGAAAGCTAATGGTGCTGAAGTCCTAGAGCACCCCCACCCCAGGCTCCCTGTGAATTGACCCAAATCAACTCTTCAACGAGCAAGCTGTATGTAGTTGCGTTCCTGAGATCGGGGAGCGGGTGACCAACTTTGGTTCTGATTGTCCTCCGAGCCGGGCTCAGCCCCGTTGGAACCCTGAATGAGCAGGCTTTCAGAGCGGAGAGAGCCCCGACTTCATCAGAAGTGCAAAGTCATGGGTGTAGGGCTGCTCAGTTGCGACTTAAAACCCTGTAACTAGTTGAGTAACTGCAGGTATCTCCCGTGAGCCCGTTTCTTCCTCCACAAAATGAGGACAACAAAGTCACCCACCCTCACCGTATAATGAGGAGGATTAAAATGAGCTCATGTCACCTTACAAGACATGTAAGCACCTGGTAAAATGTAAAGTGGCCTGTCGATTATTATTATAAAACAATAACAATACTAAAGTTATATATCTCTCCCTGATGAAAAAAAATAGAGCTTAGAGATGTTATTGCTAATAAATATACCCTTCACTTAGGCACAGTCTTCTAAAATGTCACTGTCTTCATTACCTCATTTTATTCTCACCGGGACTTGTGAGGCAGGTATCATTCCCCCTGTATTTCAGCTATGGAAGGCCCAAGGTCACAGCTACTGGACAGGCATAAACCCCTGATTGCCTCTAAGGGGGGCATTTCCCCAGCATCGTATGCTGCTTGGACTGGACCCACAGCTCTTGGACTCATTTTCCTCTGCAGTTCTTGGGACGGCCACTGTTTCTTTACTGGAAGGTCTTGGTCACTCAGAGCCTTTGAGAGTGGGCACGCACATCTCTCCTTTTACGTGGTCAGCGCGGGGCTATGGGCTTAGCGCAGTTCTGCGAAAGCTCCCTCGGCCAGATAGCCAGACCTTCTCCCACCATCCCAGCTTCACTCAATCTCGGGTGAATGGTGACTGCATCTGGGGTGAATTTGCCTGTGTCCTGGGCTGATGGGTGGGCCTGGACAGGGGTTGGCAAAGGTGAAGAACTCTAGGGAAGGAGGTCATGATATCATTGCCTGGTGTTTCTGTGAATGGAAGCCCCTCCCACCCCCACAGGCCCACCGTACCCTGCATGTACTTGTGGGTCCCCCAGGCCAGGGACCCTACACTAGCTCATGCCACACCTTCATTCCTCCCCTTGAGACGCTCGCAGTCACTAACTGGAAAAGCTGTTTGGGTGGCCACCAGACACAACCGGCATGAAATTTTCTGATTCCTTTCCAGCTAAAAACAAAAATGTCTTCTCAGGGGGAAAAAATAAAATAAATAAATTGAAAAAGCCCCCGGAAACAACACCTTATCAGAATAATAAAATTAAATTATAACAGGGCTGTCAGTGACACAATATCTGAGGGTGACAAGATGTAATCTCAGTAAAAACATCGGATCTGTCTGTTTATAGATCTAATAAATTATGTTAGAATTGTGCTCTTATAAATCCAGGCTGTCGAGGAAACCCAACAACTAATTCATCAGTTGCTCTGAGGAGAGGTCTGCTTCTCCGTTCCGATCGCTCACCATGTAGATAACGAGGAACCTTACAGACCGGCTGGTTAAATGTCATTTGTTTCAGAGCTGGAACACGCCACGGATCATTGCTCACACATAGTCACCCAATTATATTAACCTGTGCAGCAATACGGTGTAATGACATGACATTAAGGCAGCTACTTCAGAGGGGCGCCAGCTTCCCTCCTGGCAGAGGACAGCCCAGCCAAGGGCTTCTCCCAGGCAGCAATCTTGTCATTTAAATGCAAAACAAAAGCTCTGGGATGCAAGGAGCAGAGTCACTTCTCTCTGGCAGCCTCTGAAATCTGAAATATTCTAGGCTATATCCTCTCTCAGCTCTGAGGGGCTGCCGGCCAAGTTTTATTATTTTTTTTGTAATCCAGTGACTCAGTTTTCCCAAAGGACAAGATGCTCCCCTTCTCTCTCTCTGAAATTCACAATGTCTTGTCTTGGAGCGCAGCTGTGAGGTTGTCCCAAAGATACGGGACAAGGGGATGAACGGAAGGGAGCACAGAGAGAGCCCTGTCCACCACGGTCAGTTCTGTCAGTTCGAGGCCCAGAGCTCTTCTGGAGGATTATGGCACAGGGGGTGGGGTTCTAGTTTTCTTTGTTTTGTCAGAGGTAAAAGGGGAAGGGGGACTGATCTAGCCGAATCCAAAGCTTTGTGTTTCTTACTCTCGGCACTACTGTTACGAGGATGGGTAATTCTTTGTTGTGGGGCTTCTGCCCTGTTGGATTGTTTAGCAGCGTCCTGCCCCCGACCCCCTAGATGCCGATAGTATCCCCCCTCCCGTTGTGACAACCAACAATGCCTCCAGACATTGCCCACATCGCCCCCAGTTGAGAATGCCTGATCTAGGGCAAGGCTCTCACTCTACAGACATCGGGCAGATATTGATAGTGCACCAGATCTGTGCTGGATTGGGGGCCCTTTACGTTGCTCTGGAACTTTCTTAAAGGAGTGGCCTGTCTCTGAACTCCCAGAGTCTCTCTTTTCTTCAAAGAGAGAAGTGGCTCTGCACTTCAGTCTTTTCAGGTTTGAATCCCAGCTCCTCTGCTTACTGGCAGCGAAACCTCTAGGTCTTTGTTGCTTCGTCTGTTTGGTGGGGAGGATAATAGCACCAATCCCTTTGAGCTGATGTGAGGGTTACCTGATTTGCGCAGGCGAGGTGTTGAAGGCTTGCACACACGGAGCCCTTGGCACTTGGTCATTATTTTCATTAACACCCATTCCTTTTTTTTTTTTTTTTTCAACGTTTTTTATTTATTTTTGGGACAGAGAGAGACAGAGCATGAACGGGGGAGGGGCAGAGAGAGAGGGAGACACAGAATCGGAAACAGGCTCCAGGCTCCGAGCCATCAGCCCAGAGCCTGACGCGGGGCTCGAACTCACAGACCGCGAGATCGTGACCTGGCTGAAGTCGGACGCTTAACCGACTGCGCCACCCAGGCGCCCCACATTAACACCCATTCCTAAAGGATGCTGGGGATCCTGGGGATAAGGAGTTGGCTCAGGCCTCAGGGGCAAAGTCTGGCCAGGGGTCAGGGCAAGGCAAAACAGGTGGCCCTGAGCAGAGCTCCAATCTGAGCAAAGGAAATCAAGGATGTAGCTCATGAAGATGGACTGTGCTTACCCAGAAGGGGCTCAGTGGTAATCATTGCTACCCACTTTCAATCAATCAATCAATCAATTAATCAATCAGACACATACATAGCATTTTGTTATGTGCCAAGGGCTATATAAGAGCTTTTCAAATAGTACATCATTAGTCCTCACAATAACCCTATGAGAGAGAGAGAGAGAGAGGGGTTCTATCACTACCTTCATTTTACGGGGGGTGGGGAGTGGAACTGAAGCACAGGAAGTTTTGTTTTAATAACTTGTCTAGTGTCATTCATTTACTATGTTGTAGAGCCTGGGTTTGAACCCAGGCAATCTGGTTTCAGCGTCCATGCTTTCAACCGTCACATTTTGCTTCTAACTCCAGCTCACCTTACTGATTAGGGGGATAAGAGATGTGCGGGTAAGGCAAGGCTGGGAGTCTGGGAACGGCTGGCTCAGAGAGCTGCTCATCCCTCGTGTGAGCTTGTTTCCCTGTTCCTACGTTGGCCAAACCAGGTTTACCTCCCCACCTTTCCGATGGAATGCTTATGAAAACACACAAATATGGTCATGTTTGATGGCTTCAGGTCCTGGAACACCATTCAGCAATATGTACATATCAAACCACCAACCGAAACTCAGAATAAATCTCGAGGCAGAAAGTGGGGCCGAATGGGGGAAAAGGCAGGAGGCAGCTTCAACCTCCCATCCCCATTCTGTGGGACTTGTGTTCTCAGGAGATCAGAATCCTCAGTTCCTACTCCTCACCCAGCCACACTCCCCCCACCACGTAGAGCTACCCGCGCTGTCTGCCACCAGGGTGGGAGTGCATCAGGGGAGCAGATGAGCATCTGGGGTGTGATGTTGGCTCAGGGAAGAGGTTGACCCTGAGACAAACATGGGAGTTCAGGGGTTGGAGTCTGAAATTACACCTTGCACAGTTTCTTTAGGAATATGTGACCTTCTGACATGGCCAGCTGGTTGGTTCATGAGAGAGCCTCACTCTGCACGAGCCATCAGATTCACATAAATATGAGGCAGACACTGGAAAGTTAGAGACAGGATTAGAGGGTGTCATTTGAGCCAGCTCACTGGCATGTGTCCTGGGTCCGAGGACTCAAAGAGCAGACAGGTGGACAGTGAGGAGGACTCAGAAAAATCTCATTTCATTTACCAGAAAAATCTTATGTCTGGACAGACTTTTCTTCCCTGCCTCCCTTCATTGTCAAGGGTGAGTAAATACGGAGGAAAAAAGGCTGCGGGATCTCTGAGAAAATCTTCGCCATAAAACAGAGAACTCATGATGCAGAGAAAGAACTTACTTTTGAAAAAGACCGATTATGGTAAACTAGAGACCATTTTATGACACATCTAAATTTGTCTTTTCAGCAAAATTCAGGGAAACATGCAGTTTCATGATGCAAGATATGAAAAACTAGTTGATGATACACCAATATAGGACACGAAGGGAGCAAAGTTGAGAAGACTTAGAAATAAAAGAAAACATCAACAAAATCGACAAAGATGAAATATAAAGAAATAAAATTAACATGAACATTAGATGCAGCACAAAGGCAGAATTGGCAATGCAGAAAATAGAGTCAATAGTCACTTAAACTATATGTGCTTCAGTGTCATTATCTGTTCAATGCAGATAAAACTGCCTGTAGATTTGAGTAGTAAATGAAATAAAGCATATAAAGCTCTTAGCAGAATATCTGGGATGAGGCACGCCTTTAATAAATATTTGCCATTAATTTTACAATTAAAAACCTTAATAGGGAGTGCCTAGGTGGCTCAGTTGGTTGGATGTCCAACTTTGAATTTTGGCTTGGGTCATAATCTCAGGGTCATGAGATCAAGCCCCAGGTCGGGCTCTGCGCTGACATGTGAGGCCTGCTTGGGATTTTCTCTCTCCTCTCTCTGCCCCTCCCCTGCTCGTGCTCTCTCTTTCTCTCTCCCTCTCTCGAAAAACTTTTTAAAAGGCCTCTAATTTAAAAAAAACTAATATGATCACAAAAGAAATGGTTTTAAATATATTTTATTGTGCATTTGCACGAATAAGTAGGCAAAGCAGATATTATTAGACTTGAAATCAGAAATCTTGCATAAACTTGAAAACCAGCAAAATAGTAAGAGAAAAAAGCAGAGATTAAATATATAGCAGACAGAAAATGGTGCTCCATCAGAGATCACTGCCTTTCCTAAAGAACAGACCATTGAGTGTATTCTTTCATATACAGGCAATACTTTAACACATTTCCAAAAAATTCAAAATAAAAGCAAAATTTTCATTTTTATTTTTTTATTTTTTTAAAAGTTTATTTATTTTTGACAGAGACAGAGTGTGAGCATGAGCTGGGGAGGGGCAGAGAGAGAGGGAGACACAGAATCCGAAGCAGGCTCCAGGCTCCGAGCTGTCAGCACAGAGCCTGCCACGGGGCTCAAACTCACGAACTGCGAGATCACGACCTGGGCTGAAATCAGATGCTTAACCAACTGAGCCACCCAGGTGCCCCAAAAGCAAAATTTTAAAAGAAGTCAGAACAACAAATGAAATAACCATCGAAGGTGAACTAGAGGAAACTTTCTTGATCTTAAGAAAAAACAAAGTATATTAATGGGATTCCACAGACAACTTAATTTTGCTTAAACTTTGCTGACCACATCTCCCTCTTAGAGAACAAGACCCAATGACTACTTTCTTTGGAACCCCAGCTTGGCAAAGGCTGACCTACATACAACCAGGTTAACTAGACCCTCTATGATCTGGCTCTCTGTTACAACTCTAATCTTAGCAACTTCTACTCTCCCCCTTCTCATTCTACCCCAGTCACATTGTCCTTCCCATTAATCCTTGGATATACCAGGCATGCTCCCGGTTTAGGGTCTCTCCATAAGCTGTTCCCTGTCTGCAATGTTCTTTGCTAGAACCACACAACTAGCTCCCACACTTCCTTCAGGTTTTTATTCAGACATCCGACTGCAGGGTTCCCTATGACCCTGTTGAAAATGTCCACGCGTCCAACTCCCTATACCTTTCCTCAGCTTTATCCTTGCTCCAACATTTATCACCATCAAAATCTCTATTTGGCTCATCTCTCCCTCACTAGAATGCCAGCTCCATGAAGGCAGAGATCTCCCTCTATTCCATTCACTGCTGTTGAGATCATTGCTTCACATACAGTAGGCACCCAACAGATACATGTTGAATATGTGAAATAGTAGATGAATGAATCTTACAGGCAGACAGGAAAAAAACCTCAGGTTTCCTATAAAGGACAAGGGTCAGACTGCTGGCAGACTCCGCCACAACTCTGAAGATTACAAGACAATAGGACAATATCTATGGGTTTTTAGAGGAAAAGGTTATGACACAAAAACACTATTCTCAGTCAAGTTGTTCATTTGTGAAAACAACAGAAAGATGGATGTGCAAAGCTTACCATTGATGAGCTCCCCCTAAAACACAAAAACAAAGCAAATAAACTCTTTGAAGGTATACTATACGTGAATGAGATGAATCAAAGTTGGAGACCTACCCAAAGTTGGGTAAATCAAGATGTAAAGTCAGAGTAGAGAATATTAAAACCAGTTAAACATAGAACTGAGTCCATTATATTATTTTAATAACCATAAATATGGTTACTTAGCAATGGTGCTATTATCTAAAAACAATTCCTGGAAAAGATGAGCACAATATAAACAAATACATAATTAAAAATTATTAATCCAGGTTTAAAATTTCTAGATTATATTAATGAAAACATGAAAGTGAGTTAGGAAGGAATTGGAGGTAAATTTAATTTTTTTTTTAATGTTTATTTATTTGTGAGAGAGAGACAGACAGAGTGTGTGGGGGGGAGGGGCAGAGAGAGAGGGAGACACAGAATCTGAAGCAGGCTCCAGGCTCTGAGCTGTCAGCACAGAGCCCGACTCGGGTCTTGAACTCAACAAACCGTGAGATCATGACCTGAGCTGAAGTCAGACGCTTAATCGACTGAGCTACCCAGGTGCCCCTTGGAGGTAAATTTTAAAATGCTTCTTTGCTCCTTGTTTAGAGGAGGAGCCAATAAAAATGACTTAATTCATTGCACTGATGAACAGACAAATACAGGTTCAAGTACAAATTTTACAAAGAAAAGACAATCCCTTAGAGAAATATAAGAAAGTATTATACTCTTCAAAAGAAAGCAAAGAACACAGTTAATGGGAATATTTTTGTATATTATTACTCATGCTTTTTCATATTTTAAACATTTTTCAAAATTCAGAAATTAGGCACAGTGCTCACAGAAAATATAACTAATGGCAAAAAAAGTTCGAAGAACAGAAAGTATAAAATAGCAGTACAGTAAGACCTAAAATTCTGGGTCTTTAAATGGAATAAAATTTTATCAACATATAGCCATTTAGATTGGATTAAGGCAAGCAAGTAGACAACAGAAATTAACTATAAGTTTTGTACAAGATTTAAACCTAAGTCAAAATGACACAGAAAGATAAGATAGGATTTAACATAAAAAACACAAAGCTACAGACAACAAACTGAGGGTTGCTGGAAGGGTATTGGGTGGGGGGATGGGCTAAATGGGTGATGGTCATTAAGGAAGGTGCTTGTTGGGATGACACTGGGTGTTATGTATAAGTGATGAATCACTGGGTTCTACTCCTGAAACTACACTGTATGTTAACTAATTTGAATTTAAATAAATAATTTTTTTAAAAAGCACAAAACTAAAATAATTCCATTTTAATAAGGAAGCAATCCATAACAAGAAAAATAATAGTCATGAATCTTGTTGTGCCAAATAACATAACATTAAAATTCATAAAATGAAGACTGTTAGCAATACAAAGAAAAGTGATAAAACAGAGGAGTGGCAGTGGCATTTAATATACCTCTCTCTGTCTTTGACAGATTGTGTAGATAAAATATAACTAAGGATATTGATAAGTTGAGAAACATGTATTTTTTACCTGTGTCTATCACACCAAGGGCTTCTTGACCCTTGGAGATATAGATAAAATTTTTCCAGTTCCCACTTCCATGACTTAGGGCTGTCAGATGCTTCCTAAAACCTATCAACCTCACCTTTCCCTGTTTCTCTGGGTTTTCTTTTTTGAGTTGTGTGATCTTTACACAGGTTTCTATGAAAAACCCAGTTAAGCCAAGTATTTTTGGAGTTAGTAACTCTCTAGAAGATTTTGGCCATGCCACATGGAAGGATCACATAGCTCAGTGCCCAGTACTCTGCCCATCCCTCCACAAGTGATTTCCTTTCCATAAGCCCATACTCTTCATGTACTCTTCCTAGGGTATGATATGACCCTAGGAAATACATCTGGTCCCCCTATTTCAGTGGGTTCTTTCCAGATTACCAGCCCCTATGAATCCAAATTGTTTTCCCTACCTTCCTTAGAATTCTGATAAACAAAGCCTTTCAATCTCTTGATAAAATTATTATAATTGATAATGCAACTGCCTCCAAATTTTGTTTTGTGTTTTTTTTTTTTTAATTTTAGATGGTGGGGGAGAAGGGCAGAGAGAGAGAGAGAGAGAGAATCTTAAGCAGTTTCCCATGCTCAGCACGGAGTCTGATGTGGTGCTTGATCCCATGAACCGTGAGATCATGACTCCTATTAGATAATGCTGTGTTCCCTTCTGTGATGCACATCCTAAAGGGGATACTGTGTTCTAGAAAAAAACTCCTTTTCAGGAACTCTTGTATAATAAGACAAATTGATCCTATATTAACCAGAAAGAAAAACCTCAATGCTTTACCTAAAATAAAAGCTATAGAAGTCAAATTGTTAGAACTCAAAATAATAAAAGTAGGAAACATTAAGGAAAGGAAAGATTAGAGGGAAAATATTAATTAGTGGAAAGGAAGCCAAACCTTTGGGTTGAAGAGAACCTCAGCTACCTAGCAGTCGTGAGATATTTAGGTGAAAGGAATGAGAACATTATTTAGGAAACCTAAGGAACATGGCCAAAACTGTACACAAAGAAAAATACATTTCATCAAGTGAATTCACTGTTAAAATAAGAACACAAAAATCAGAGAAGCATTTTATTCAAGAAATTAGCGGAAAACATGCATTTTGGGAAAACAGGTGAAAAGTGATATTCAAGGGCAAAAGCAGACACTAATGATGTAGAAAGTAGAAACAGAAAAATTGCCAACTAAATGCAAGGGAAGTTCTGGAGATGTCAATAAGATCTCTTTCATAACTAATAAAAAGATCAAACTATGGATACAGAACATTAGAAGTGAAAAAGGGTAGTTAACATCACAAAGATAGTTTTTAACAATGATAAACCAAAAACCAAACCCAGGTGGTTTTACAGGTACATCTTTTCTAATTTATAGTCTAATTTTTAATCTCATTGATAATTGTTTCATAGCATAAAGAGAAAAGCAAAATTAGCAAAATTTCATACTCGAACCATATAAAGACAGAAAACTCAAGGTCAATCTTAATTTTGAACGTAGATACCAAAAAATGTAAAACACCACATCTAATATTAAAAGAATAATAAACCATGAACATATAAGAATTATTTTAGGACTGCAAGGGTAGCTTAAAACTAGGAAATCTATATTAAAAAATTAAGTTTCTGTCTGTCTGCTACTCTGTCAGGTGAAAATGCTTGGGTGAACTTTTCCCACATGTGGAGAGTATGTTTGAGATTGTATGCCCTTTTATTGACTGTCTCTGTGGAATATGAAAAATTCACACCATGGGATGGAGAATTCTGAGACGATCTCAGGAAGGCTGGCAGTCATCCTTCAGAGGAGCTGAGAACAATGAGAGGCCCATGGTATCCATATTAAAAACCAGTGTGAAGGAAACAATGGCTTCATATAAGTCCTCATTGAAAGCCACAGGACAGATACTCCAAATTACGGGCATTGATTTGTAACCAAGCTACTACTCACATGTGCAGTGTATGCCACAAGGGAAGAAGAAATGGGGATTTGCTTATTTAACAATGGCCAATGATTTTATAAAGTAATGTCAATGGAGCCAAGAAGTCAATTATAATGTAAGAACAGGTCAAATGTAAAAACAAACAAACAAAAAACAACACCCAATATTACATTTTGATGAAGACTGTAAAAGAAGTTGGTAAAACTCAATATCTATTTATGATTTTAAAATTCTTAGTTAACACAGGTTTAAAGACTCCTTACTCAACAAAATTTTGGTCTTAAAACCAATAGTCAATCCATACATAATGGTGAAACACAAAAACAATTTTCACTGAAATCAAGAAGAAGAATGCCCCTCTGCCCAGTTGAGGCCAGAAACATCTCCCTAATTGTGATAAACAAAAATATCTCCAGATATTGGTCCCTGGGGGGCAAAACCATCCCTAGTTGAGAGTCACTGTTCTAGAAGTTCTGGTAAATGCAATGAGACCATTTAATTTAATCTAGTAAATGCAATGAGACAATGTGATTTTTTAAATTATAAATTACAACTTTTGAAAGAAAAAATCGTCATTCCTTGCTGAAGATGTGTTTAGCAGCTTTCTAGAAAGCTGAAAAGAATTAACTACCTAGAATCCCTATTGGGAGTAATGAAAAGAGTTCAAAAAGTGGCTGGATATGGAATAAATATGTACACAAAAATGTTTCCAAAATTCCAATAACACCTAGTTAGAAAATATAATGAACCAAAAGATTTTATCCCAGTAGTGACTGTAATAGAAAATAGAAATAGTAATAGAAAATTGTGAGAAACAAATGAACCAAGATATGTACTGGAATACATATGAATTATATATACATATCCAATATATACATATCCAGTTTTATGGAAAAGGGTATCCTTGGACCCACTTCCAGAGAGTGATCTTTTAAAACTAAAGATGTGTTACTGATTGCTAAACACTGTCAGTGGCTTCCCACTGCCTGCAAGATAAAGACCTGTCTATAACATGCCCACTCTGGCCATTGCTTACCCATGCAGAGATTTGCTCCTGCTCCCTCCCGGGGCTTCGGGAGGGCTCGGGACATTTGAATGCACTATCACTTGCCATTTAGTTCTGCTCTTTCCCAACCTGTACACCCCCAGAACATTCATTTTATATAACATAATTTTCAACTCCTGGGCCACCCCCATTGCCCTTCTTTGTATACATTCCATTAATCAAAATCTGTCTTTGAAGTGTGGGTTCTAGCTCTAGAAAATAGTGTGGAGGTTGCTCAAAAAGTTAAAAATAGAACTACCCTATGACCCATAATAGCACTGCTAGGAATTTATCCAAAGGATACAGGAGTCCTGATGCATAGGGGCACATGTACCCCTATGTTTATAGCAGCGCTTTCAACAATAGCCAAATTATGGAAAGAGCCCAAATGTCCATCAACTGATGAATGGAGAAAGAAGATGTGGTTTATATATACAATGGAATACTACTTGGCAATGGGAAAGAATGAAATCATGCCATTTGCAGCAACATGGATGGAACTCAGGGTATTATGCTAAGTGAACTAAGTCAGAGAAAGACAGATATCATATGTTTTCACTCATATGTGGATCTTGAGAAACTTAACAGAAGCCCATGGGGGAAGGGAAGAGGAAAAAAATAGTTACAAACAGAGAGGGATGGAGGCAAACCATAAGAGACTCTTAAGTATAGAGAACAAACTGGGGGTTGATGGCGGGGGAGGGAGGGGAAAGTGGGTGATGGACATTGAGGAAGGCATTTGTTGGGATGAGCACTGGATGTTGTATGTAAACCAATTTGACAATAAATTATATTAAAAAAATAAAGTGTGGGTTCTAGAATTGAATGTGTGTGGTATGACCAGAGTAAAGCATTGTCCCCTTTTTTGTCTTAATACTTTACTTATCTATTCATTAACATTTCTAAAATGTGGATAGACCTTCATTTAATTCCTGGCTTTACTTGTTATTAGCCACACGTATGACCTCTTTGAGCCTCAGTTTCTCCTTTAACAAGAGGTGAATAACAATACCTCCTCACCCTGTTGTGATAGTAGTTCATGACACTTGTTCTTTTTCCCTTTCTGTGTCTCAGTTAGTCATCTCCTCAGTCTCCTCCCATCTTTCCCCCTTCTTCATCATCACGCTGTCCATGCAAACATGTTGTGTTTTCTGGGCTGTTGTTGAAGCTGACGCCTTGGATTCCCTGCCTCCATTCGCTCCCCATCGAATCCTTTTTGCGAAGCTATCATTATAAAACACAGCTTATATATATGACTCCTCTACCAGTACTTTGATGGCTCCCCACTGCCTCCCAAAGCTCAAACTTTCCATCTACAGTTGATCTGTGTCTACCTTTCTGGCATCATCTCCCACTCCCTTCCTCAGGGCATCCCGCACCCCAGTCTTGGTCAGAAGGTCCTTGACTTGACAAGCCATGGCCTAAGAGAGGAGATATTTCTACCTGGGTCTTCCCCTAAAAGGATTCTCAACCAAGAAAGAAAGAAAAGATCATAACAGAATGTCTTTCCTTGGAGATGCACCAAACTGCTTCTTACCAGAGGGAGGGACCAAGGTAAGGCTGCTGGCCTGGCTGGAAGCAACAAGGATTCCAGGAGGATTTCTCTCCCAGAGCCGGAGAACCAGCCCTGGGGCTCTGGAGGCTCCATTTCTGAGCACAACAGCCTTCCCCAACCCAACACCTCATTGGTCATGGACGCTTCCATTTCACGGTCAATTGGCCATAATTTCAATTATGTAGGAAGCTTTTATTTTACATGCAAATTCCAAAATGACTCAGAAATCTGTGGAGAGGCCTAGGTATAAAGGACTAGGAGTTTAGGCCCGGGAGATGGGAATATCCCTATATTCTACATAACTGTCCCTACTGGCCCCAGCACACTCAGAGGGTGCTGTGAGCAATGCCTATTAAGAGAATATGGAAGATACAGTATCCAGAACATTGCAGACAGTAAAATGTATATCTAAGATGTGTTTATCTTTTTTTGCTGTTTATTTATTTATTGAGGTGGGGGGAGAGAAGGAGACAGCAGGGGAAGTCAGAGAGAGAGGGAGAGAAAGTGTCCTAAGTAGGCTCCACACTGTCAGTGCAGAGCCTGATGTGGGGCTTGAACTCATGAACCATGAGATGATGACCTGAGCCAAAATCGAGTCAGATGCTAAACCATCTGAGCCACCCAGGCACCCCTCTTAAAACACCTTAATATCAATACAATCACAAATAAAAAACTTTTTTTCATTGGGCAGAGTCTTGTGTTTTGATTTGGAAGTCCAAGCCCCAATCAAGGGAGAGGATTTTAGCCTCTGATGGGATGAGTTTCTCCCTCCTCTCTGCCTTGGCTTAAGCTGACAAAGCAGACTCAGGCAGAGGGGCTTCAACGCAGGCTGTCCAAGATCTGTCCCCACGTGGAACCTAACAAATGGCAGGGGGAACCTATGTTCAAAAGGTTCTCAATCTCGGTTGTCCATTAGGATCACCTGGGCAGCTTTTTTAAAAGCCCTGATTCCCAGGCCAGGCCATACCCCAGGCCAAGTGAGTCAGAACCTCTCAGGTTGGGGCCCAGACTTCAGGAATTTTTCAAGCTCCCTTGGGACTGCGACATTCAGCAGAGGTTAAACACCATCGTCCTTCTCTCCCCTGAGAAGGAGTCTATGAATGCTGCTACATATGCTGAGACCCTACTATGCTTCAGGCACTGTGCTGGGAGATTTTCTTACACTGAAACTTCATAACAATGCTGAGGAGTAAGTATTATCTTCTCCATTTCCAGGAATTAGCAGTCCAGGGGAGTGAAGTGGCTTGCCCAGTCTTACTTCGACCCAAGGAAGGGGTGGGGTCGGGAGACAAAGCAGGTCTTCTCAGCTCCAGAGCCTGTGCAAGCTGCATGAGCTATGAGAATGGAACCACCTATGCTAGGCCTAGGGTAGGTTTTGGGCTATCACCCCGCCTGTCCTAAATGGGTTTGAAGGGTGTTTATGCTCCTCTGTGTCCTTAGAGGGAAAAGTGCCAGCTGAAGCAAGAGCTGAGAGGCAAGAAGTAAACACATGCATCCCATTCCTGATCTCACTGAATCTTCTGCAATAATCTTAGCGTTCTATGCCATCCTGCACGTACGCTCACAGGCGCTTTCACCCACAAACCCAGACGTGCACACACGTGCACTCGGGCATGGAACCAATCTTGCAGGGAACGTACTATATGCCAGGCACTAGATGCGTGTATATCATGCCCTGTGTATAGGGAGGTGGTTTATTGAACAAGAGGTTAAATGTGTAAGCTCGGAAGATGTATGACTTGGATGTTGAGCGCAGTTTTCCAGCTGTGTAAACTTAGTCAAGTCAGTTAAGTCGAAATTTTTTCTTTTCCTGCCGTTCTTGTTCTTCTCGAGAATTTATGTGCACGTTTCTCTGGGCGAGGAGCTGGAGGCAGCTCGTAAGCCAGTGTCCTCAGAGTCTCTCCCTGAAGTCGGCCAAGGCTCTGGTGGCGGCAGCTGTGTCTGTCCTGATCCCTTTCATGCTGAGGTGTCAGCTTCCACGGGGATCAGGTATCAAGCCAGGACCAGTCAAGGCCAGCCAAAGGTGACCTGGAGGCCAGGGTGTCCGTGCGGGCATGTAGTACTGTGTGGGCATAAACTCAACTCTTCCTGATGCCTTGTGTGGTGGGGGCAGGTGTGGGCATCCTTCCTCCCTCCTAGGCTTCACCTGGTTGCTCAGAGTGGTGAGGCCTTGTCTCTACCCTCTCAGACGGACAGACAGATGGACATCCCCAGGGACGTAACCCAGTACAGTGGCGAAGAGCATGGGCTCTGGCCTCAGGCCCATCTGACCCATCTGGGTACTCCCAGCCTTCCTCTGTGCTCAGCTCATGGCCTGGTGCACAATTATAGATCTCTGATGTTGAACCATAGGCATGAGTCTATTCCCCTTACTTTAATGCCCAGGTTTGTTCAATTTTCCTGGCTTTAGTCCTTAAAAAACAGACAAACAAACAACAACCCGCCCCCCCACACACATACACAAAAGGGATTTAGAAAATGTGGGATCTATCAGAGTCCTTTCCTCTTCGCTGTCACTTATCTGGGCTCTGCAGTGTCACAGTGGAAACAAAATGGGCCAAGCTGGACAGCTGAACACAAAACCTTTCCCTAGAATCCCCAGAGACCCTCAGGAAACCGCTGTGACAGAACAGCTACACCAACATGGGCTGGGGAGTCGGTAGACCCAGAATCTGGATTCCATTCCTGTGCAACCCTGGGTAAATTACTTAATGAATCTGAGTCTCAGCTTTTTGCTACACCCAAAACAAGGTCATGTTCCCCTATTAGAGATGTTTACTCCCCCTATAGGCCTCATCCTTTCCACCATCAGACTTTTATTTGCGGTGATGACTTTATTGCTATCTATTCCACTCAAATCTGAGCTCTCTGAAATAGGAACCTTGTCTAACTTGCTCACTGCTATAACTCCAGGTTAACCCAGAGCCTGAAATTTGGTAGGTGCTTACAAATATTTGTTGAATAATGAACTCAAGAGTTCCCAGGCTCATGCAGTCAGACTCACTGATTTAAAAAGTGGCCTGCGGGCATCATGACAACAGGCATCCCAATAAGTGGATCCATTTTACAGATCAGACAACAGGCCTCTTTGCCTCCAGACTGATCTGTGTCAGATAGAGAAAAAGAGTGCTGGGGAAGTCAGGCTTCCCTCCACCCTGTAGGCCCATTCACATGGGACTTAGAAACGAGGTCAGAATATAAGAGATGGGTGAAGCAATGTGTAGCCTCCTGTCTCCCCAGCAAGGACATCTAGCTACAAGGACAGAGCCTGGGGCTCGGAGTCAGGAAGCAGAGTCCTCGGATGTAGCTGAAAACCTAAGAGGATAATCTGGAGGTCGCTGATAATATCACCCAGTTGTCATAGGATTAAATGAGGTCGTGTGATTCAAGCATCAAGTAATGATAGCAGTGGATTAGGACACATTGAATAAAAGAAGAACTTCTGAGTCCATAGAGTTAGAAAGAAATAGACTCATGTATTATATATTCACATAAATGGATGGGGAAAAGGGAAAGTTCTTATGGTATTCTTACAGTAGAATGTTGCTGGGAAATGTAGAATACATGACAAATTTAAAAAAATCACCATGTTGCCACCATTACAGTAATAACCGATTCAGGCAAGAGTCATCAACAGACAATAAAACGTGTGAGTGCAAGGATAGTTATATATCTCTCCACAAATTACTTACAGATAACAAAGGGAAAACAATACCTTTTACAGTGGAGGAACCTGAGGTCCTCACATTAACCAAGTGACCGAAGTCAACATCACCAATAATGGGGCAGATAAGACGCACTGAGAAAGACACATCACTTCTGTTACTTCAGCCCAAGATTCATAACGCGGGTCTAATCAAGCCAACAAGCTGATGGACCTTCTGCAAAATAACAGGTCTGAACTCCTCCAAAAATTTCAAGGTCATGAAAGACAGTGAGAGGTGAACTGTCCTAAACAGAGGGAGTCTGGAGAGACGTGACAAGCAAGGCAATATGTGATCCTGGACCAGACTCTCAACTAGGAAAATAAGTCAACTTGAGCGTGAATGGGAGAACTGGCAAAGTTTGAATATGGACCATGAACTACATAAGAGTATTGCATCTGTGTTGATTTCCTGATCTTGGCCATTGTACTCTGATTATGTAAGAGAATGTCCTTGTTCTTAGGAAGCACACCCTAAAGTCTTTAGGGGTTAAGAGGGAAGTGAGATAATGCATCAGAGGCCATGGCTCCGGACACAACTAGAGACTGGATACGAGGCTGCTTTCTTGGGTGTTTCCCGGAAATATGCCCCTGGCTGGAAAAACTCAGCCTTTCGACTGGTGCCTCTGTGCCCTGTGGACAAATGTAAGCAGCCTAGAATAAATCCTCAGAGCTGTCACCAATTCATGGAGACTAGGGAATGTGGGTTCTGGTCCATCACAATCCCTGGACCTTCCCACCCCCATGCCATGCTCCCCATTACTCAGGGAATGGGCCAAAGACATAATGTTCTTCTGTTTACGTACCATCTATGCTCCCAGTCAGAACCCACTAGAAAATACATTGAAACAAAATTAACTTGACAGGGAAATGGATATTTGAATGAAGCTTCTCCTTAAAACAATAATTTATCATGTTCTGCCGTACGTCTTCGCAAAACCAGGATCACGGGTGGTTTAGCTGAAATGAGGGAATTCATTACTCCCCGAAACATCTCTGGGACTCATTTCACAGGGGTTAGGGATTGTGGTGAGTGAGCCGGGGAACAGACACCTGCTGTCTGAACCCATTGGACACTGCTGGGCCCTTTGCACGTGCAGCCCCAGCGAACCCTCACAGTTACCCTGGAGATAAGGATCAATGCCGGACTTCACAGAGGTGAATGTCTGGCCAGGAAGTGACTGGCCACTTTTTGAGGTGGGAAGACTCGCCATCACGCTCATCAAGGCTGTAATGGGTTGCCTCTCTCCCTCCATACCTCGCCAGCCTCCTGGGTGAGCCAGGCCTGTTCCCGTGGATGTGAGCAGCCACAAACCCAGTCTTGCAGCTGGAGAGCCCTCAGCCCGGTTCCACCACACGTATTCCTCCTGGGCGCTCTTACAGATGTCTCACAGATGTTGTGGAACGAGGAGCCTCAGTTAGAGGGCTCAGGAAGACAGCTCATGTAATTTAATCAATTATTCATTCTTTGACCAGAAACTGTGCACCTACTATGTGGACTCTGGGGAGGTTACGCAGAGCTTGGAATCTAGTCTCCGAATCTGCTCCTTGGATCAGAGTATTACCTGAGAACTTGATAGAAATGCAAATTCTCAGGCCCCACTCCAGACCTACTGAGTCAGAAAGCCCAGCAGTCTTGTCTTAGCAAGCCCTCATGGTGATTCAGATGCAGGCTAAGTTTTGAGAACTATACTGGAGGGCACGTAAAACAATGACAGACTGTTTTTGCAAGAGCCAGGGACGGAGGTCTCTGATAACTTGAAGGTTCTGGGCCTTGTAAACAGAACCCAGGATTGCACAGAAATGCCCATCTCACTTCCATCTTGTGTGGAAGTCTGCTCTCTCCTTGTCCCTAGACTGAGCAGCATAATGGAGTATCTAGCAAGTGACTATCACCTAGCTCAGCCTGAGCACACTCGTCCTGCTGAATACCCAGGGATGCCCTGAGAGATCTAGGATGGGGGCAGTTAAACATTTTCTTTCTTTTTTAAGTGTTTGTTTATTTTTGAGAGAGAGACAGAGCATGAGCGGAGGAGGGGCAGAGAGAGAGGGAGACACAGAATCCGAAGCAGGCTCCAGGCTCTGAGCTGTCAGCACAGAGCCCGACGCGGGGCTCGAACTCACGAACCGCGAGATCATGACCTGAGTCGAAGTCGGACACTCAACCGACTGAGCCACCCAGGTGCCCCTAGGATGGGGGCAGTTAAAAAGAAGGGACCCACCTGGGCCTCAAGATAGTGAACACTTTCTTAGGTTGTGTCTTCTCTCCTTCTCTCGTTGTCAGTGAGGCAACGAGAATTGACGGTAATCAAAGATTCAATCTGATAGCATCAAAAGTTGCGCGGGGAGTCCGGGAAGTATTTGGGACAATAGGTCATGAATTTTGGTGCACGCACACAAAATTATACAGGGATCTTATAAAAAATTCAGGCTGTCAGGCCGTACCCCTGGCTGATTCTGTGGCAGGCCTGGGGGAGGCCCAGAACTCGCATATTTTACAAGCCCCAGAGTTGTAGTTTGAGGGCACCCTTTGAGAGACATTGTCTTGTGAGATGTGCTCATGGCTTATCACCTGACCCTGCCTGGCTTCTGGGTACCTGGAGACAGGTTTGTCAGGACAGGATGAGTAACTACCGTCATCTGATGGGTGATAGGGATGAGAAGGGCCTTAACCCTGGCCAGGAGTGGTTAAGGGCACCATAAGCAGCAGAGAAATAACGGAGGTATTCTCATTTTATAAAAGTTGCTTTGAAATCTAATTAGAATATGAAAGTTGAGCTCTTGGTCTATTTTTAAACAAAGCATGGGTTCAGCAGAAATAATCAATAGTGGGGCTGCGGCAAGCCACGAGCTTTCCTTCAGGATGAGTCCTCGATGAGGGACAAGTGGGAGGAGAAGGAGCGGACTTGTCAGGGGCAGATGGGGGTCTGCAGATGTGGGGAACAGTTAGGAGAAGAGATGGGGAAAGTCATGAAACCTCCAGACCCTCTCCACGTCCCGTCTGGTTCCTGAAGGCCAAGAGTGGGGGGCGGCATCGTGGGTGTTGTGTGGCCTCCCCTGCTCGAGCAGAGGCAGCAAATGCGCCCTGTTCCGAGCGTCGAGCTGTGGCGGCGGTTTAGTGAAAAAGAGCATGACTTTTTGGAGCCATATCCTCAAATGAAGCTCGGTCCTGCTCACTGTGCCATTCGACAAGTCTTGCAACCTTTCTAAGCCTTTGTTTCCCCATCTGAAAATGGTGATAATAACACCTGGAGCATGATTGACGGTAATTAGAATAGCAATGACAGCTAACATGTGTTGAGCATTGACTATGTGCCTGTATGATTTCAGTTGGTCTTTGCAACCACCCTGTGAAATTCAGAAAAGTAGAAGGGCTTGCCTTACTTATTCAATGCAAATAAAGCATTCAGCCTGGTGTCTGATACAGAGTAGGTGCTCAGTGAATATTTGTTTCCTTTCCCATCCCAGAAGGGGGGGTGGTTAGGAGGCTCCTTCTCAGAGACTTGACTCCTACTTGCTGGTCCTCCCCCAGCAGGCGGTGACAGCCCATCGCTGAAGTCTCCTGAGCCAGAGCAAGGCTTCCAGAACCACCGGTGGGGTGTTTCAGACCCTGGGGCTGTCAGTGGCAGAACTGGCTGCTTTGGTAGCGCCTGCATGAGCCCGCGTGCACAGAACCCAGAGACGCTCGTGTGACAGCTACAGTGTCACTTCCCAGGAACATCCCACGCAGATTTGCCTTCCTTGAAGAAAAGTAACGGCACAAGGCCATTTTTCACTTTTAAATAGCCTTCATTCTATGTCTTAATAAATGCACGTTTGTTGATTTGTGTAAGCATGATGTGGGAAGTCTGCAAATGGATGTAATCTGCACCGAGGGCACATGTAAGCACCAGTGAGCACTTTTGAATAATGAATCCCTCCCGTAAAAGACGGACGCTATTCATAATAATTCCTTGCTTTTCTCATTTTGCCCCGTACGGTAGCGATTAATCAATTTGCAATGTTATGTCACCCGCAACAAATTGCTAGCACCAAGACAAATTTATTGCTTTATGATAAAAGAACTTGTTTAGGTAGAAATAAATTAAATTTGGGGAGCTGTTGTTTGGGCTCGATGTTCACCTAGGTGACCCATAGAGAGTGGGCTGGGAAGGTGAGGGTCCGGATGACCCTTGCGTTGACCTGGCGCCCCAGAGAGGAACACAAAAGCTGGTTGCAGTGAGCCAGAGCAGCTCTGGTGGGAGACAGCTCCATCCGGAGCTCGAGGCGGTTCTCGGGAACGTCTGCTGGGCTCTCCGCGTGAGCAAGTGTAATTTAGAGCTTTGCACAGAGAGGTTTGGACAGTCAGCAAGGCTGCGGGGAAAGCACACCCTCTCTTCCTTCTATACTTCATCTGAATGATAAGATCCCAATTTACCTCACATCACGAGGGAAGGGAGCCTACGTTACAGGAGCTGGAGATGGGGTTCAGAGATCAGAGGGTGACACGGGCACCAGTGCTTCCATTTATCGAGATTCACTGGAACAGTAAAATACTGGGGGCAAAAGGCCACGATGGTGTTACCAAAATTTTGGTGTAGTAAGTGTAGCATTCAGGAAATGATGCTTTTAACACGGGCAAAATTTAATTCTGTATAACGGCTCTGTTCACACAGACGCTGTCAAATCTTAATTTAATGCCCTTCGTAGAATAAAGGCCGGGCCGAATGGGTTCCCACCACGGCCTGGGTGACTTGGGGGTATACAACCCCCCTTCCCTGTTATCATGTTCTCAGAAAAGCAGCTCGGGGGAGGGAAGCATTTTGCCTGAGGACAGCAAGGGGGTGTAGAGAAGCATCTGACTTCCAGGATATCACACACGTTTGTCATTAATTTATACTCCATTAATTTGGAATCTGGAGTGGAATCAGGGGCTGATGCGTTAATTCTGCTCTGCCCCGTCTCTCTCCCTCTCTCCCTCTCCCCCCCTCTACCCCCTGTGTGTGTGTGTGTGTGTGTGTGTGTGTGTGTTGTGTTTCTCTCGGGACAGTTTTTTTCCCTTAAGCAATCTGATTGTCTAACATGACTTGTGAAAAGCAGGTTTCAGTTAGGAAGGATGTCAGTTCCCTTGACCACGTAAGTGGATTTCTCAGCCCCAGCTCATCAAAATCCATTCCTCTCCGCTCTTAAAGTAGGCACTGGGAACCACCTTCTGGAATACCTTGATACACCCGTTCCACCTGTCAGGAAAAGCACCCCAGTGGCTTTCTTGGGCCATGGTCTCTGTCATCTTGTCTCATTGCAGCCTTGAGGGAGGGGGCACGGAGGCCTCCTGTCTGCAGAGGCTTTGCAGACATTCTGCAGTGTCTGAGCAGACTCTTGGCCGGCCCCAACCCCAGCGCTGACATCCAGAGCCCCGTGAACAATGGGGAACAGAGAACTCAAGCCCTCTGCTGGGACCCTTTCCATACCTTGTGGCTGGAGGGGTCCCAGGAGTTACATGGCAGCCCCAGGGGTTGCTGGACTCACCTGACGATGGCTTCTTTGTCTTTCACTGCGCCTGCTTGTTGGGCTCCAGCGGCCCAGGTCCCGGCTGCAGGAGTAGCACCCCTCGTGTGCCTGGCCAGGCCTGCCCACTTCCTGGCCGCCTCCCCAGCCGGGGGTCCTGCGGGGGCTCCCGGCCCTCTGTGGGGCTCAGTTGCCCCTGCTCACGCTGCCTGCCCGCTGGCTAATTCTGATTATTTCTCTTTCTCCTTGCTCTCTTGGGCGCCTTTCTTCCTGACCGTGCATTTTCTCTGGGCTCAGGATTAAAAAAAAAAAAAAACCCACACTGCTAATATCCTTGTCAGCCTTTTCCTGAATCATTGCTGTGCAGCTCCAGGGAGCCACGGGCCAGTGCCTTCTGGCCGACAGACTCTGTCCCTGGGCCTTCCTGTCCTTGGGGTCCTGGACCCCCTTCTGCGGGTTTCCTCACCCCCTGAAGGCAACACCAAGAGGGCCAAATTCTCTAAGAAATGCCCAGCCAGCAATGCAGACCAGGCCAAGAGCTGAGAATCCAGCTGAGAGTTTCCGTCTCACAGGTGACTTCTCTCAGATGCTATTTAAAAAAATTTTTTAAAGTGCTTTCCTCCACATTATCTCATTTGCTGCTATTATCCCTGTTTCACAGATGAGCAGCCAGAGCCTCAGAGGGCTTCGTGATTTGTTCGAGGTTGTGTAGCTGCTAAGGGTCAGGACTCTAGCCCCCATGTGCATAAATTCCATGGGAGGAATAATCACCCCATTGGGCAGATGAAGAAACTGAGGCTCACGTCGCTGAAAGGGCATGTAGCATGAGAGGTGGTGCCAGAAGGGGTATTCAGGTACCACTGCATCCAGGCCAGTGTCCAGCTCTGGGTAGGGTTCTGTCTTTCTTTGTTGTGGTGTCTTTCTGAGTCTTTCAGCTCAGACTTCGAAACACCCACCCACGAGAAAGTACTCAGAAGCCCCAGGTCCAGGAGTCCAGGCAGCCGGGCGGCCAGGGGTCTGTCCTGGTTCCTCTTGTCTCCTCCCATGTGCATGGGGCCTGGTGGGAAGCACATGTTACACTTCCGGGGAGACAGCTGGTTAACTGCCTTAGCTCATTATGCTGTGTGGCCTGGGCAGTGTCCCCATTACAGTCTGCTCTGGTAACAATAGAGCAAATATGACGTTGGTTGGCAATAGAAATTTCCACAAATTCGGGCTCAAGTCTGTCCCATCAGGGACTCGGGAAGAAGTTGCAATCAACAAACGCCCCTCCCCCAGACATCCCTCCCTGACTCTTCAAGATAGAGCAGACCCTCCCTCCTTGACCCTGCGGCACAGAATTCTCTGAGTGGTCACATTCCTATTATTGAGAGGGCCAAGTTCCCCCACTGTCCTTCACCTCTGCTGGGCTGTGGCCATTAAACCTCTCATGGAGCCATAATAGCTTCACGTGTCCACAGATATGCAGACAGGCAGTCTGAGTAGTTACAGTCACTAAGACACATGCCCACCACCCTCCTCCTCCTCTCCTGGAGACACAACTACACGCAGAGACACTGTCCCACATATCACGATCAGTGTCATGTGCTGCACGTGCACACACACACACACACACACACACACACACACACACCTGCACGCACATCCCTGCAGATGAACACAGGCCCACCTGGAGACAAAAAGTCTGTCCATGTCTATACAGGCCACTTTTTTCCAGGTTATCCAGCTCCCCTACCCTGATATTCTGAGCGTCCTCCCTAGAACAGAAGCGGTAGCTGACTGATTGGCCTATGGGAATTGGGAGTTTGGCCTGCTCAGGCCAAAGCGTATTGGGTACCAAGCTCTAACGTTGAGAAATTTTTGGATAAATAGCCTCTTCTAGCTGGGCCTCTCTTTGTCCTCTTTCCCAGAGAGACCAGCCTCGACTATCTCCAGATGGCATCTACCCGCATCACGCTCCCTATCAGATACCCTGCTTCCCGTGGGCCCCCAGGGACCTGTCACCACCTCACCTGCCACCTCAGCACTTTCTCAATAACTCATCAAGGCCAACTGTTGCTCACTCAGTGATTTTTTTTTTCCCTTCACATCTGAAGCTCTGGACAAATGCCTTCCTGTCCCTTGCCTGCCACTAGGGCTGTTGATTAATGGAAGAGCAGGCGAGAAAGGGAAGGAGAAGCAGGGTCTCTGAATGTTGGTTTGTCCCCTGCTGCAAAGTTACCTCCAGTCCTGGGAGGGGAGTGGGGAGTGGGGTAGGCACAGTGACAGAACACAGATCCTGGGGGCTGATGTGCTTGGGTATAAATCCCAGCCCTGGATCTTCCTAGGTTTGTCACTTTGGACAGTCAGTTGGCCTTCACAAGCCTCAATTTCTGCTTCTGTAAAGTGGGCATAACCATCTGAACCTTACAGTGTTGTTGGGAGCATTAGACAAGGTTAAATGCATGTAATAAGCCCTTGATAAATGACAGAGTGCTCTAAAAACGTAAGTGAATAAGATTATTGTTTTAACAATGGCCTTACCCTCTTCCTTGTGGCTTCTTAGGTCCTCTGACACTCAGGCCAGGACAGGGTCTGGGCCTCTCCTATACAGTAGGAGAGAGCCGGGTAGGTAAGCAGCTCCCTTCACTAGTGTGAGCTGTCCCCAGCTCCCTGTCATCCACCAGTTACTGCCTGTAGGGACCAGGGGATCACCATTGTCCTAGAAACCAGGAGGGAGGGAACCGACAGATAAGAAGCCCTACTTGGACGAGGTCTGCATCCAAGCCAGTCATTTTTACCCATATAAACCCACTGCATCTCAAAACAATCTGGCAAGGGAAGGATTATTACAAATCAGGAGGCTGAGGCTCAGAAAGATGATCTGACCCCCAAGTGACTGAGCCGAGACTTGAACTCTCTGTGTCTGACTTCACAGGACAGGCTCCTCCCCAGGCTCCTGGCTCCCTTTGGAAGGTGGAGAGGGGAAAAAGGGAACTGAATTGTACTGAGGAAACTGCCTTCCTTGTCCTCAGATGCAGGATGCTGAACAAATCCATCCTGTAAGCACTACTCACAGCGAATCTTACTCTGCAGGACGATTCAGACAAAGACCTAGTTCATGCAGCTGAATATGAAATATGGCTCGTGTCTTAAGACATTTGTATAAAAAGACTATTTCTTCAGTGTCACAGCTTCAAAGCCACCTCTTGTAGGAGTCTTGCCTTCTTACCGGAGGCTGATCTGGAAGGCGGAAGACTGGGGACTTTTTCCATGAACTCACTGGGGGGCCTCAGGTAAGATTCATTCTCTCACTGGGCCTCAGTTTCCCCATCTATAAAGGAACATGGTTTTCTGGAGTGATTTCTCTGGATAGCTTCTAGTTGCAGAAAACTATCTTCATTGTAGAACTCATGTTAGATTAACAAAGTATGTTCTTCCAACTTAGAAATTTACTTACTAGAAAAGCCTTAACAATGGTGGACCATTTTAATGGTATTTGGTTAATGTGTTTAGAAAATCCAAGAAAAAGTTCATGTCGAGTATAGTAACCGAGGTAGAAATGGCTGCCCTGGTCTGACTCTATGAGTTTCAGAAAAGAAGAATTTTTGGCTTCTGAAGCTGTGTCCTTGTCACTGATTTAAGTCCTGGCTCTCCCTCATTTAGAGAAATCAGCTGCGTTCCTGGTCCGAGGTGAGGGGCCCACATTTATCCCTGTCTGAGGTGATTGAAAGCCTTTGCAGGACGCTTCCTTCTTCTAGAAACACAAGTATCGGGGGTCGGCACTAGAGTTGGTCTCCTGGCTGTCAGAAGGGCTTCTGGAAGGAAGACACAGCCCTGGAACTGTGTTCTCCTGGCACTTTCTTTGGCGGGTGGGGTGGGGGAAGGGCATCAGCATCTGGTTACTGCTACCAACAAATCAATATGTTGATAGAGCCACTCTCCTGTGTGTCCGTTTAAACACCGATCCCCGCGTGGGACTCAGGCCGACCCACTCCGTTTGCCAAATGCAAATGCATTAACCTTACAATTGGGTAATCTAATAAAAAGGATCAATGGTCTGATACGGTGCTTATGGAGTCATTTACTGCAGGCGAGAGCAATTTAGCCAGGACCCAGACGAGCAGCTTGGGGGGGAAGCCTAGGGAATGGCTCAGGCTGGCTGTCCGAGCTGATGTCCCCAGGCGAGGCCCACTCTGCCTGGAGACGCTGGGCCCGGCGGGCGAGGGAACAGGGAGGGTGTTATTCATTCATTACTGCCACTTTAATCACTTAGAGGTTCAATTAAGTATAAATCATTAGTGGTATTTCAAGTTACTTTATCCAGACCCACACATAACACACTTGACTGGCGGTGGGGAGCTTTCGTGTCGAGATTTAGCGTACGAGTGAACAAGGCAGTCATATGGGTTTTTCTGCTATGAAATTGATAAATGAAGCGGGCATTCGAGGTACAGCAGTAATTTCTGTGGTGCAGCCAAGTGCTCGCTCCCTTGTCTCCTCCAGCGATGAGGGCATGGGCCCCTTTAATACGGCAGCTTTCCCCTGGGGGCCCAGAGGCCAGGCTGGGCGGCCGGCAGGCCTCCGGGTTTATTTCCTTGCAGAACTTCCCATGGCAAGCCCCGGTTCATTAGCGGGAATATACCTGGGGAGTAAAAAAAAAAAAAAAAAAGGAGAGAGATGGGGGGAAAAAGCCTCCTTTCCCCTCATTCTGGCGTTGATTCTGTCCTCATTTCTCCCCAGCAGCGAGGGCACAGGATGAGAAACCCAGAATCGGGCTGTTTCGGCAGCTGGACCCCCTCTTCCCAAGGATGCGTGTGTCCCCGGTGGCCGGCATCCCTGTCTGGAAAGCATATTTTCTCCTAATCGGTTTTACAGCTCTTTTAAAGTAATATGTCAGATCATTTTCCCCCATATACATAGTTAATGAAAGTAACCCTACAAATTCATTTTAAATAGATGGAAGTTGTTATAACCCTGATCCAGAATTTATTACGTTCATTACAATCTTGCTGAAGTAGGTAATGTAATGGACTATTACTTTTATTATCTTTTTAATCCCTCAAAATTATTAGGAACTGACTAATATTTGGCATCACCCTGTTAATGTTTAAACAGAAATTGATACTTTAATTCGTCTAATAAATGATGGGGGCACTCTGGGTGGAAACAGAAGCCTGATTGAGTTTATCTCGATCAGTCCTAAAGACTTTTAAGTGGGACTCAGGGGTCTGAATGCAATTATTTCCAGGCAGGGTATCTTCAGCAAGTGCTCAGGAAGGACAGAAGAGCAGAGATGGAGACAGTGACAGAGAGACCCAGACGGCGACGAAAACGAGGCAGAAAAGCGAGAAGGAGGGAAATTTCACTCACACATCCAAGTTGTAATTCTGATTCTCCAAAAGCTCCTCTTGGAGCTGTAACCACACCAGTGGGCTCTATGTCTTTCCCATTTTGCCTCCGTCCTCCCCTCCTTCCCAGATTAAAAGATTCACCCCCGCCCCACTCCCCACCACTCCTGTGTTAGTAATCAGCTTTATGGCTAAGAATTCTCAAGTGCTCTAGAATCCGGGCGTTGCTGTGACAAATGATTGGGTCACATTCTCCTAGCAAGGAGTGGAGACCCTGCTTGTGCCTCGGAAAATAATGAAGGCTGCTCAATTTGCAAATTACCAAATCTCACCGTGAAATGGGAGGCGGCGGAGGGGCATACAATCGTGTCTCTTCCAGAAGCGCCTGGGCTGGGTACTGTGTTTACCCTCCAGAGATCACTGACTGGTTCCTGCCGGGAGGGTGGCAGGTGGAATTTAAGAGAAATTGACTTCTTGCCCTTTCTAGGTTTTACAAGGCAAAATGCAATGGTAGTTGCTTAAACTGAAACAACAACAACAACAACAAGTATTAATTCTAACAGGGTGAGAGGAACCGAGGGCTTCCTTTTGTGGCTTGATGAAAGCTAAAGGGAGGTACGTTTGGGAGTAGAAGAGCTGGCATTTCGTGTCACTCCAAGGCAAGGGTGTGTTTTCTAACAAAGAAAGCTTCCAGTTAGCAAAGTCACTAATTAGCACAGAGAAGCTCATTAGACTTTAAAGCTGCTTTACTGTATCATGGCTTTGCTCTCTCTAAATGCCCTGAGTTTCCAAAGCAAGAAGTGTATTGATTAAATTGACTCAGCATGAAATGGATCTCGTTTGTGCTGACCCATAAAGAGGTGGCTTCCCAGCTTTCCTGGCCCAAGAGCTTGCCAAGAGTCCCGTGAGCTGTGCCCAGGCCGGTGGGCTGGGGACAGCGTCCTGCCTGCCCGACTGCCGGAGCTGCGTCGAGGGACCGGTTGCCCATCATTGGGCTAAAACCCGTTTTGATCAATGGAGGGGAAACCCGCCCTTAACTAAGTTTGTTCCTGACGTCTTATAAATCGTGCTGGTTGCTTTCGTCAACGCCGAGTTGACAAGGGCTACACGTCGTTTGGAGCTTGATAAAGAGACTAAAAGGCAGCTTCTCAGCATGTTTATTTTTAATAGACATAAAAAATGAAAACAGGGGCTTTCTCACTCCTCCGAACCCTCGTTGACAGAAAAATACTGAGTGCACGGAAGTGGTGATGTACGTACAGTGGAGATCCTGTGTGTGTGTGCGTGTGCGTGTGTCAAAATTTCCTTGTGAACACAAGGACAGCTTCAGAACTGAGGATGAGAAGGACTGGGCCCCAGAAAGCTCCATTATTTCCTTCCCCGGCATGAAGTGCCAGGTGCAGGGTTCAGGCATCACCGTGTCCGAGCCGTGGCAGCATTCTCTCTGGGTCCCGGTGCTCAGGCTGTGTTTGTAGGTATGAGAAATCCCATCAAGTCCTACCCCGTCTGTGAGAAATGCAGCCTTGTGAACTAAAGTCACGTCTTCTGAGGCACACCAACCCCCCTTCCTTTCTCTACATCTTTTCTTAATAGAAATAACTCCTAGATGCAGGCACACTAGATATGTATGGCACTAAAATGATTTGATTTAGACCATCAAGGCAGAAGGAAGACACCTTTAAAAGCCCATTCAAATATATTCACCACAAATGTCACAAAGGGCTAACAAGTATCTTTCATATAAAAAGAGCTCTTTCAAATCGATAGGAAAGATATCAAGAGTCCAAGAGAAAGATGAGAAAAGTGTGTGAAAAAGAATTTACAAAAGAAATTGAAGTAGCTAATATTTATTAAACATCTATGTACCAGGTATAATTTGCATGGGATCTCTTCATTCATTCTTTCCAAAGACTGGAGGAGGCAGGGGTTACTATTCTCACCCCTATAGAAAGATGAAGAAAAATAAAGCTTTAAAAGTTACATACAGATTGGAAGCAGGGAGCCAGGATTCAAGGTCAGGCATCTTGATGTAGCAGGTGCACTTAACTAGTCTGCTGTAATCCCACGAATTCACAGATATAATCAGATGATGAAGTTGAAAAATAAGTTCATGTTCACCAGTAAACACAAATATGCTAAAACAGAGAAAAGTTGCATTTATCAAATTAATAGAGAATTTAAAAAATGTTCATATTCAATGCTGGCGAGGATGGGTTGCAACAGACATTCTTGCATAGGAATTGCAATTTGACAATCTCTAGCAAGAGTCTTAGCAAATGTACAAGTCACTTGACCCGGTAACGCCACGATAAGTAATTTATCCCAAGGAAATAAAAATATAAACAAACCTTTAGGCACACAGCTGTGCTATAGCACAGGAAAACGGTTAAATCCTCCACATTAGGGGAATGGTTAAGTGGATTATGGTCAACCCATTTAGTGAAATATTTAAAAAAAAAACAAACTAAAATGATGTTGTCAAAGGGTTTCCAATACCATGGAGAAATACCTATCCTGGGGGAAAAAGCAGGATTATAAAATTGCATGAATAATGTCAATCACATAAAATATGGAGAGAAATCAGAATGGAAAGAAATGTAAAACGTGAACCAGGGGGCATTCTCTTTGTAATGGGATTCTGAGTAGTCATAGCTTTCTGCCATAAAGTATTTTTGAAATTTTCTACAGTCAACATGTTTGGCTTCTAATTGGAGGCAGGAAACATCCTTATGACTCTCTTGTTGTTGTTTTTTTAAATTTTTAAAAATGTTTTTATTTATATTTTAGAGAGAGAGACAGAGCGAGTGGGAGAGGGGCAGAGAGAGAGAGGGAGACACGGAATCTGAAGCAGGTTCCAGGATCTAAGCTGTCAGCCCAGAGCCCGACACGGGGCTCGAACCCACAAGCTGTGAGATCATGACCTGAGCCGAAGTCGGATGTTCAACCGACTGAGCCACCCAGGCGCCCCTTGTTGTTGTTGTTTTTGTGTTTATTTATTTTGAGAGAGAGAGAGAGAGAGAGAGAGAGAGAGAGAGAGAAAATGAGAATGCACGAGAGAGCATGAGCAGGGGAGAGGCAGAGAGGGAGGGAGAGAGAGAATCCCAAGCAGGTTCTATGCTGTCAGTGCAGAGCCCGACACAGGGCTTGATCCCACTAACCATGAGATCGTGACTTGAGCAGAAATCAAGAGTTGGATGCTTAAGCAACTGAGCCACCCAGGCGCTCCTCCTTTATGACTTTTAAAAGTCAACTTCACAACTTAAATTTCCTGCCTAATGGGGGTGAATCACTGGCCCCACATTAGAGTACCGCATGAACCCAAGACACTGGGTGCATTGCTCCCTGCACAGCCCCGGGACACCTGAAAGCAAGCTGTGTGTCCTTCAGCTCTCTGAGTCTGCTCATCATCTGTAACATGCCCACTCCTGGGGTTACTGTGAGCACAAAATAGGTGTAAAGACCCTCGAACAGTGTTGGCACAGTATCGGCACTCAATAAACGTGAATGGTGATAATGATAGTGAGACGGTAAGGATGTGGCTGTTGTTTTGTTAGTAGGAAGGAAGACTGAGTATCCCGTAGGCAGCGAGAAGTGTGCATAGACTGGCGGGTCCTGAGATGGGACTTAAAACAATAAGCAATGAAAGTGTCCCAGTGCTAGACCCAGCCTCCTGGTGCTATCTGCCTCTCCAGGCAGGTGCCGCAGAGGCAAAGGGGAAGGGGACACTCTTCAAGTGCACCATGGACCTCTATGGAGACACTCACTCAACCCCCACATTGTGGGTATCTCCTCAGGGCCAGGCACAGTGCTGTACCTTTTCCCATGAGGATCCCCCCACCCAACTTTGAGAAGCGGATTTCATTAGCATCTCAGCTTAAGGCTCAGAGACTAGAAGTCTCTTTCTCGGTCATAAAGCCAGTAGGTGGCCAAGCTGGAATTTGAGCCTTTGTTGATTTGGCTCCAGAGATGTTGAAGAGGAATGGCAATTACGGCTGAGAACATGGCTCTGGAATCAGAAAGATCTGGGGTTTTGACTCTCTGTGTGGCTTTGGGCAAGTAATAAAGGCATCCAAACCTCAGTCTGCTCATCTGTAAGATGGGACAGTACTATATCTCTTAGTCCGAGAAGCCAATGATGATACGTTGCACCATTGTTTTTTGTCACACTAAGAAAATGGAATCATTGCCAACTAAACTATGATACAATACTTTCTTACCCCTTAGAATTTTAATTTTACAGTTATGGAAAGTACCTTATTTAGACGTAGATTTTTATCATGAGTCCTTTGTACATACACAAAAAGGAAAATACAAGTGAAGTAATTTAAGGTATTACTAAAACCTCTTCATGTTCAGAGATGGACTTAGAATTGGCTCCTACACGTTTCTCTTCTGTAGTGTCGCAAGTGTTAGCAGTGGGGTTTCTTTAAAAACCGCTCCTCACTGGGTGTTGTATGGAAACCAATTTGACAGTAAATTTCATATATTAAAAAATAAAAAAAAAAAATAAAATAAAAAAAAAATAAAAAATAAAAAATAAAAAAAAATAAAAACCGCTCCTCTGTTTTCCTCGGGACTTTAAGCCGCAGATACCCGTTCTGCAAGTTTTGATGTGTGTTACCAGAAGTGACAATGACATTGAGGCTGCTGCCCGGCTGACAGTGATTGCAAAAAGCATCTCGGCTTCAGGGATGTGAAAATGGGAAAAAGGAAGTGTCCATCTTAGAACCGATGAGCTGTGGTGGCCACCTTACAGGGTTCTGGGAGGATTGAACCAAGTACCTGGAAAGGACTTCGACACAACTCGGGACACACAGTAAGTTCTCCGTATCACCATCGCCATAGTTGTCTTTGCGAGCCTCCTCTCTGGCGTGTTTTGCATGTATATGCGGCTCCAGACCGAGCCAGCGTGCCGTGCTGGTGAGACGCCAGGTGCTGGGGAAAGTCGGTTCCATTTCCCTTCCCGTCTCTGTCTCTCCCTACCTGCTCTCGGAGCCTCCTCCGCCTTCTCTCCCTGCCTCCCTCTCCTGTCCCTACTTTTCTCCTCCTCCTCTGCCTCTCCTTTCCACCCCCTCCCCAATTCTTCTGCAAATAAATGGCCCTGTCACTCCAGCTCTCCTGTAGGTTTAGAGTGAATGGAAGTGTCTTTTTGAAGAGCTTGTTCTGTCTGACATTCCTGACCAGCTCAGGAGCAGGGTCCTTTGCACTCTCCTCTCTTCCGCTCAGAGATTTGCTCATGTGGTTAAAGATTTACAGGGCTGCCCCCTGGGCCTTGAGTGCCCCACCCCAGAGCAGAGGCAGCTGGGCTGTGCCCTTCAGAGGAGGCAGAGAGCCGTCTTGGCGGGGTGTGTCGGCCCTGCCTCTGGTGGCGGTGGGCAGACTGGCTTAGGGCCTGCCTAAAAAGAAACCATCTATTCTCATTTATGATTCTTTAAAAAAGAAGTTCACGGCTTTTATGACGAGCCTTGCACATGCATTTAATGACATCAAAGTATTTGATTATTGCATTAAGAAGAGGTCTGAGAGCTGTCTGGTGTCCTTAGTTTTAAGTGTATTTTAACTGCCTACAATGAAAGGGACAAGACAAAAAATGAGCTGTGGTGGCATCTTCATAAATTCTGAGCTGTGACTGACACACCTTGGCTGGCACCGGGAATGGTCCAGGCAGGTGGACACAGAGAAAGGAACAGCGAGGTTTCTATTTTCTCACGGGCCTGGGTACCGAAGGGAAAGCGGGACCAGCCACCCTGCAGTATTTTCTCTTTAGCCACCATCCAAGCCAGGGGTGAGCATGGGATTAAGATCAGCTGGGGGTCCCCTTTGTGCCCAGCATTTTGCTAGGCTCCTGATACACATTACTCTGTTCAGTCTCAGCAGGTCCTTGTTATTAGCCCCATTTTCCAGAGGAGGAAACCGAACCTCAGTAAAGTAAGGCCACGTGTTCCCGGTCTGCAAGTGTCAGAGCCGTTGTCCCCAAACCAGTCTTTCTGACTCAAAGTCTGCACCGCGGCTGTGTCCTCAGAGCTCAAATGGCTCCCGTCTGGGAAATGGTTAATGGAGAAGGAGGAGGGAATTAGGAGCTGAGCCCAAGGAAGCACAGACCTTCAGAGAGAAGCTTCTTCCTCCCGCCCTCAGGGCCCCTAGCCCCTTGGCTCGCGGTGGAAACGGAATCAGGACAGAAAAAGCCACTTGAAATGAACTGCGCCCAGACAGGCCGCCATGGTGGCATGATTGATACTGGAGCATGTAGGTGTAATGAAACTGATGCCGGCTCCTCTGCACCTGTGATTTATTGAGGACAAATTTAAGATGAGAAAGGGCCCCATACCAGGAGCTGCATCTTCCCCTCCAAGGGAGGGTGGTCATCCATCACCAGCCATTGCAAGGGCCCATCGCAAGCGGCTCATCAGATGAGCCAATAGTCTCTTTGTTGGGGTTCCTAACAAGTGTTGGATCAGCAAAAGTCTATTTATGCTGGTGGACCTTTCAGGACCAATTTGTAGTGGGTCACTGATTCTGCTGGGGTATTATCTTCTTTACTACTCGGGCCGGTTGGGGAACGCGGCGAAGATTAATGGTTTTGGCTGCTGACTTACCGCCACAATCTACTGCTTCTGGACCAAAGATTAAGTTTTTTTGTGTTTTACCAGAAAGGGCCCACCTTGCGTACGAGACGCGGTTTGATTTACTGACTTGCTGGAGGGGAAAGGAGTTGTGGAAACGTGCCTGGTTGTGGTGAGGATTTGGCAGATGGCTGTCAGGCCCGGCATCCACACTCTTGGCCCGAGGGCCCTGGACAGGTGACAGGCAGCTCCTGGTGCCACGGTGTGCGTCCTGCAGGCCCTGGGCGGCTGTCCTCAAGCCCGCAGGACATCGAAGCCTTGTCTGGCACCCAGCAGCTGGCTCTGGGTTCAGAGAGGCAGACGGTGCCCTAAACTTTATCTAAAACTATGTTACTAAAAAATAATTAGGTACGGCCTTTCTTTATTCTTTGGGAAGTTGCACACGCTCTGTTAGTACATTCTGGAGAAAAATGAGGGAAGCCGGTAAAACCCCGCAGAAGCCAACTGCACAGTGATACGACTGTTAGTATTTTGATCTGCCTTCTCCTCTAGAAGTTCTTTGCACACATGCATGCTGTTTGACACAATTCAAATCAGACCGGAGTTCCATGGGCTTTTTGGGGTCTGCGGTTTTGCATTCTGCTTCTTACAGTGGACACCATACTGTAAGCGTGTCCCCCCACCTCTTCTTCAGTGTAATAGCCATCCTCATTTTCCTTTCTCAGTTGGGTCTGTTGTAACACCTCCGATGCCAAAGCCGCATTTCTTTATTCAGCAAAAGCTTGCTACGTGCCTCCTCTGGGCCAGGGCCTGTGCTGGGTTCTCAGAGCTGAATCAGACACAGCACTTGCGATGGGGAGGGGCTGGCATCCACTCACAGGGATGTGCGTGTGCCCTGCAGGGAACCACTTCACCTCTCACGATGGCCCAGAGCTCTGCAGATGGCTTGGAGGTGGAGGCCTGTCCCTCATGACCCCTCCAAGGTCCCTGCAGAATCATAGTTTCAAAGGAGGAAGTGAGGTCCCTGCTTCCACAGGAGAGAAGGCTGCTGATGGCTTTGGACGGCTCAGCTTGGTTTTTAGGGTGGACTGGAAGCCGGGAGCCAAGTTTTCCCGCATGGGCAACAGCAGCCCAGTCTCGGAAAACTGGAAGAAAGGCCCTGTGGCCCGCACGGGACCAGCCATCCCAGGCAGCTGCAGAAACAGCTGGGGAGGCAGCCAGATACGACACGAAGTGTGGCGTCAGAACTCAGGAACGCAAAGGGACGCGAGTTTGAATCTCCTGCCCAGTGACCTTGAGCAAGTCACTGTTCCAAGTGTCATTTTCCTCATGTGAAAAGCGGGACGTGTCGCCCTGAGCTCCCAGGCTTCTGTGCCCGTCGACCACATGGAAAGTCCACGGGAAGACTGGGCCCGTTTTCCGGATACGGTGCTGACGTCGGCAGATGGATGGGCTCTGATTGTTCCAACAACACGTGTACACTTCCCGGGGCCTTTCCTGGGAGGCTTTGTCTCGGGGCCATAAATCACTGGACAACTGTCTCCACAGTTGGCCCGGACTTCCTTCCCCCGGCGGGGCTGGCTGACGGAAGGAGGGGCTGAGTGGGGCACAGGGCTGCTTTTCACCCTGGGTTTTTAAAACTCTAATTGGGAGTCTTCCTTACTCAGCGATTCCAGTGGTTCCCTTTGTAGTGGCCTCCTCTCCGCCCCAGGGCGGGCTCCCTCCCTTCCTCTCCACCAGGCTCCTGGATTAACACTCTCTAAGTAAGTAGAGCATTTTCACTAGATGGCACTTACACCAGCTTTCCCAGCGCTTGTGTCAATAACTTGCATTTGTCAGCTGGCCCAAGGCTACGTCTCTACATGGCATGTTCTGTTTATGGGGGAGAAGTTTCTCTCGGTTCAGGAGAAGCTGTCGACACTCCCAGACTTTCCCCATCATCTCACACCTGTCCCCTTGCTCCTGCTGTCTGCTCCTGCCAACCCTCCCAGACTTAACAGTCCTGAGACTCCCTCCTGCCCCAGGACATGTGCCCGTGCTGTCCTGTTGGCCTGAACGCCCCTCCCTGGGCTCTTCACATGGTCGTCTCCTCATTGTTCAAGTCTCAGCTAGAATGTTACCGATGGCGTTCCCTGACCATCCCCCACCCCGGAACAAACCGCATCCCTCCACATTATGCTCCCGGCTAGTATGCAATGGTCTCTGCAGATATATTGGTGTGATTTTACAAGTTGAACCCCTTCCCCATTCCTGACTGTCAGTGTCTCCAGGACAGAGGTGGTCACCTTTGTTCCAGTGCCTCTCTTAGTGTCTGGCACATCGTAGGCTCTCAACAGGTGGATGAATGAATGGACAGATGGATGGATGAATTGAGAGTAGATGAGTGAGCACATGAATGAATGGCTTGTAGAATGAATGAGTGAGTCAATGAATGAATGATTTTTAGGGTCGTGTGCAAAGACCTGTTTTTCCCATCTTGAGCCAGGGGGAAAGGGAGTCTCCCCCGTCCCTCTCATCTCCAGGGGGACTAAATCTCACTCAAAACCAAGGTTGCTGAGACCTGTGCATGGAGCTCTTCCTATATAGTGGCCTGTTCCATTTTCTGCCCTTCTTTTCCCTTTAAACTGTTTATTGTGAACATTTCCAAATAAGCACAAAAGTAGAGAGAATTATAATCAAGCCTTGTGCACTCCTTACCCCCACCCTTCCTCCCTGGAGTATTCAAAATAAATCCCAAACACCATCTCACTTCATACATAAATATTTTAGGGGGACATTGCTAATGAATAATGACTTAAATTTTTTTTCATGACCACAATACTATTACCACACCGCAAAAAAATAATTTTTAAAACCCCGTTCCTTTAATATCTACTATTTGGTCATTATTCAAATATTCTCCACCGTCTCAAAAATGTCTTTTTAACATTTAGGTTATTCAAATCAGGCCATAAACCCTGCATTTGGTTAATACATCTCTTAACTTTCTTTTAATCTATAACAGTCCCCACATTTTAAAATGTCACCCTCTCTTTCTTTTCTTATTTTAATTTTTTTAAGGTTTTATTTATTTTTGAGAGAGGCAGAGAGAGACAGAGCGTGAGCATGGCAGGGGCACAGAGAGAGAGGGAGACACAGAATCCAAAGCAGGCTCCAGGCTCTGAGCTGTCAGCACAGAGTGCGATGCGGGGCTCGAACTCACCAAGCTCGAGGTCACGACCTGAGCTGAAATCAGAGGCTAAACTCTCTGAGCCACCCAGGTGCCCTTCTTTCTTTTTTAAAAAATGTTTATTTTATTTATTTATTTTGAGAGACAGAGAGAGAGAGAGAGAGACAGAGAGACAGAGACAGAGACAGAGAGAGAGAGAGAGAGAGAGTGGGGAAGGGGCAGAGAGAGGGAGACAGAGAATCCCAAGTTGGTTTGTGCTGACAGCACAGAACCCGACACTGGGCTCGAACTCACAAACTGTGAGATCGTGACCTGAGTCGAAAGCAAGAGTTGGATGCTTAAGCCACTGAACCACCCAGGAACCCTTCTTTCTTTTTTAAAATAACATTTATTTCTTGGTAAGTCTGAGTCATGTATCCTGCATACTGTCCCCCATGCCAGCTGAGGGCCTCCTCATGGTGTCATCTAGCATGCTCCTCTGTCCCCTGTGTTTCCTGGAAGCCAGCAGTCACATCTGACTTCGGCTAGAAGCTGTCGGGGAGAGCACTCTGCACTCCCATTGTCCTAACCATATGTTCTTTAAAGATGTTAGGATTGATCAGCGGCTCACCCGCCTTCCCAATGAACTCTTGCTCCCATCTCTGTTTCCGCTGCTATATGACCTTGTTTTGCAGAAAAGTCAGTCGAGAACATCGATGGTATCGAGCAGCTGTGGGAGAGGCAAGGTCTGGTGGCAAATACCCTGATTTAAAGTCTCAGTTCCAGATAAGACGTTTAACTTATTTGCCCCTCAGTTTCCTTGACTGTGAAATGGGACTAATAGTAGCAGTTGTGAGAGCCAACACATGGGGGAAATGTTTGGTACCTAGCTGTTGACGCCCAGAACTGAGTGCTTCCTGTGTATTAGCTCATTTAATGTTTCTAACAGTCCCATGGGGTGTATGCGCCATTAGCCCCATTACACATGTGTGGGTCGGGGAGACACAATGGTTGGGTAACTTGCCCAAGGGCAGCATAGCTTGTAAGTGGCAGAGCTGGGATGTGAACCCGGGCAGTGGGCTCCAGAGCCCGTGTTCTTCAATGCAATGCTGTATAATGCCCACCGAGTCGGCGGGAGGTTCCCTGCTTTCTCCCTTGCTAGATGCTTGTCCGGTCATTGCAGGGAATGGTTTCTATGCTAAGGTGTGTATGCGGGTGAACTAAGGTACCCCCAGCGGCCAAAGGAGGTTTGCTCTTTGAGCTTTACGAAGTCATAATTTCTGTCGTTTCCCCACTTTGAGATGGGCCAGAACCAGCTTGACAAACTCACATGCTGGAGAGCGGTCTGGAGACGTAAGGTCCCCCTTCAGTTTGGTGGGATTTTATCTTCCCAGAAAAACTCTTCCTTTTTGAAAAAAACCAAACAAACAAATTTATTTATTTGTTTGTTTATTGATGAGAGAGACCGCCTGAGTTGGGGAGAGGGGCAGAGGAAGAGAGAGAGACTCTTAAGCAGTGAGCATGGAGCCTGACGCAGGGCTCGATCCCACGACCCTAGGATCATGATCTGAACTGAAATCAAGAGCCGGACGCTCAACCAACTGAGCCACCCAGAGGAAAACTCTTCTGACGCCCTGAAAGGTTAAGCGACTTGCCTGAGGCCACGTAGTAAATTTGCCACTGAGCTAGGATCTCTCAAACCCTGGGCTATTGTGTCTGGATCTCCAGGTCCTCCCATGCCTGTGTAGCCAGGACTCTCCCACGCTCCCTGAGTCATGTGGGCAGAACTCTCTGGGGGTGAAAATGGACAAACACGCCTGCCGAAGTCACTGTAGCTGTTTCGGTCTTTTCTGGTACATCACAGACATCCCTCTCTTGGTCGCCACTGTACGTGTCTCTGCCTGTTGACCTCACCCTCCCAAAGGCGTTCTGGAACTGACCTGTCCTCTCCCTTGGCCTCAGTCTTAAAGCAAAATCCAACCCTGCTGAGCCAGGATTTGAACCCAGTTCTTCTGACTCCCAGTTCCGCAGGGCCAGAAGTGAGGCCAGCACGCCTGCCATCTTCTAGATGGGGGAAGTGAGGCCCAGAGAGGGGTGGTCTCGCGGTGAACTCACACAGCCTTGCCTGCAGTTGGGCTGCAGCCTGGGCTGGCTGTTCTTCCTACAGCCCTGGAGGTGCACAGAGTGGTCCCTGTTGGCAGATATCCAGACCCGGAGGGTGTCCGGTGAACTCAGGGTACTGGGGCTGGTGGCTGGGGGGCTTTCTGAGCCCAGTGAGCCAGCCTACAGTCTGTAGGTGCAGTTTGTCTGCTTACGAAGGACAAGACAATAATTAAAGATGGCTTTGGGTTCCCTGGGCAGGATCTGGCACCAACGCCTGGTGGCTCCGTTGGTGCCCTGAGCCCTGGGCACTCGCTAATGGACTGTGGCTGATCCCGGGTCTGATTGGCCGCCAGCCTCAAGGTCCTCAGGGGAAACCTGGAAACTGTGGCCTCCAGCCTGGAGACACTTTCCTTTCTGGGAGACACAGGGGGGCTTCTGGTTGCCCCCAGGCAGGAGTGCCTCTGAGCTCACCGGGTGAGGGGAAATAAACAGTGTGCCCCCCAACAACAGGGCGGAAAACTAAATGAGCCTCCCAGACCATAAAATACAGAAAATTGTCAAAATCCTGGCTCCTCATTTCTCCTCCCTGCTGCTCCTCTGCCCTACAATCGTGGGCTGGCTAGCTGTTATTCTCCACCACTGCCCCCGTGATAGTGGACCCAGGAACAGTGCTCAAAGATGTCCTCAGATACCACATCGGGGCGCAGTGTGGTCCCAGGACAAGCCAGGTTTCCTTTACTCCTAAGACAGAGGGGAGAGAACTTAACCCTTTGGGCCACGCCCGAGACCAACCTGGCTTTCCAGGCCCAGGGCACAGCACAGACAGAGGCACCGAGGCACAAACACACAGGGAGCAACCCAGGGGAAAGGGAAGATGGGGCATTAGGGAGGTGAAGCTAGAGGAGCAATGCAAAAATCTGACTTTACCCGGTTGGCAATAGGGATCCATTGAAGGTTTCAAAGGGAGGGCAGAAGACAGGAAACTGGAGTCAGCCCAGAGTCATGGCTCTTCCGTAAGCACAGTAGGCAGGGGAATCAGCGATACAGAACGGAAGCATCTGACCTTTTTCTAGGACACCCAATACTTAGGCACTTCGCTCATCGCCCAAATTTTATTCATTTACCCAAAGAGTGCGGAAAAGGCGCTTTAGGAAACTGCTGTAAACCCAGCGCAAGTCACCATGGTAACCTGATTAGCGGCTAAATTAAGTTCACGATTAAGAAGAAATAAATAAAAATAACTCTCCTCCTCGGCTGGGGCTACCCACTGGGCCACTGGCGGCTGAGCAGATGCCCAGGTCTTGGACGGCCTGGGCCTGGGCCCCCCGCAGAGATGCTGGGGTGGGGTGGGAGGCATGGATTTATTGCCAAGAAGCAAGGACCAGTGTTAACACTGCCTGGGGGTTGACGAGGCCCCTGGCGGCCGGGCTGGGGAATGCAGACTCCTCTTCTGAAGGCCAGGGTCTCGTTGTCACAAGGGGCCCATGCCCTCCAAGGCTGTCTTCTTGGTGGCCTGGACTAGTCTTCACTTGCCAGAGTTTCCCTTCCATGCATTGACACCTGTCTAGTCCCGGGGCCCTACGTGCTGAGTACTAGGTACGCCAACACGACTCGCACCTGATTTGGGTCCTGGAGGGGCCCGATTTGGTAGTGGAAACAGATTGAACAGCCATTCTGGGAACAGTGTGATAGATGCACTGATGGAGTTCAGCATAAGGTGCCGTGGAAACACGAGCCAGTCAGGGAAGGCTTTCTGGAGGAGGCGATGCGTGAGAAAAAGGCAGATAGCTATATGGCTGCTGGAGAGTGCCTACCTCAGGTGAGCATTCTGGGCCTTTTGTTTGGAGCTGGCTGGCAGATGGTTGGTATCCTAAGGCCAGCTTGGAATGGGTTGGCATTGACCCCAGATGAGACCTGAGGGGTCTTCTTGGAGGCTGTCTTGTTAACACATCACAGGAATCAGCAGCAGGTGAGACAGATACACAGAGAGGAATGAGCCTCCCATTTACCCTTTCTAAGCCTCCTCCTGGCCAAAACAGTCTAGAGCCTGCTTCCTCTCTGCCATTTGTGAGGTGTGGCCTCTAGGAAGTGATTTCGTTTAGTTGAGCCTCAGCCTTCTTGTCTATAAAATGGGGGATGATAATGACAATAGCTCCTATCTTATAAGGTCATATTGGAGGCTGAAGTGAGATGATGCTAGCCCTCGATAACACAGGCCCTCAGGTGTAGAAAATGCTCCCTAAGATGCTTGCTGCTATGATTTCACTACCTGGAAAGTCTGCAAAGACTGGGTGGACAAGAGAGCATATGATGGTCAGGGAAATACCCTGTGTAGGTCTCTTTCAAGGGAAACTGCTGTGGGGAGCACCGCTGATGGACACTCCCCCACTGTGCACTTCCTCCCAGGTGCTCCCAGCCAGTGACTGAGCACGTGGTGGGAGGGCGGTGTTCGTGCTGGCCCGTTCCCACAAGATGTGGGGTTCTCAGGAGGTGACTTTGGCCCAGGACTGTCCCATGAGCCTGGCTGACACTTTCTGAGACAAGCCTGAAGCCTGACGGGCTGCCCTCCCAAGCCGCCTTCTTCCCCGGCCCCTCCCACAGATGTCAGGCCTGGTCTTGGTCCGAAGGCTCTCCCTGCCTCCCCCTGCGCCCAGCACTTTATCCTTCACAGGTGTTTCCCCAGTAAACGTCTTGCATGTCAGATCTCATTTTGGCATTTGCTTCTCAGTAGACCCCAAATGACACAGAGGGTCAGAGGCAGAGTCTGAGAGGTGAGTGGCAGCGGAGGTAGAAACGAGAAGGGTGCTTGGGTAGCTCGGTTGGTTGAGTGCCTGACTCTTGATTTCAGCTCAGGTTATATGATCTCATGGTACATGAGTTCGAGCCCTGCATTGGGCTCTGCACTTATGGTGCAGAGCCTGCTTGGGATTCTCTCTCCTGCTCTCTCTGCCCCTCCCCTGCTCTTACACCCACACACACTCTCTCAAAACAAATAAATAGACATAAAAAAAAGAAGTGAGACCCAATACCAGGCCACACAGGTCCCTCTCTGTAGGTGGGGGCGGGTGGGTCAAGGCCTTCAAAGACTCCAGTCTCTCCCCAGGTCTTGTCCCGAAGTGCATGTGTGCTCACACACGTGTGTGTGTATGTGTGTGTGTGTGTGTGTGTGTGTGTGTGTGGACAGCCCCCGCTTTGCCCCGTGCACGCTTCCATCCCTGCATTGACTATGGTGCAGTGAAAAAATCTGTTTCCACCAGAAGAAGATGAGCTCCTCATTCTGTTCCCAGACCATGGTCCTGCAGAAGGCCTCACGCATGGAAGATGTTCAGTCACAATACCTGAGTGCCTGGGACCTGTGTCTATCTTAAATTTTCCTTTGAACAAATTTCGTCTTCATTTTCTGGTATTTTGAATCGCATCGTTGGCTTATTTAAGCTTTTTAGTCCTTTGTGTGTGTGACAGAGACATACATATAAACGTATGTATACGTCTTCACGCCCACCCAGAGGAGAAATAGCAGCCTGGCTTCATGGAGGCTGCCCCGGCCAGCAGACCTTACAGTCTGCCTCTCTGTCTCTGCTGAGCCCTCTGCCATCCCCTCTCTAGAAAGGAGCTTAGCGTCTCTCTCAGCTCTGCTCTACTGGATGAATCTTTTCTGGGCCCTCTCCCCTCCCCTCTCCCCTCCGGCTCCCAGCTTCTCCCCCATCTCTCCCTCCCTGCTCAGCAAGATCAGGGAAGCTGCAAACCCAACCCTTACATCAAAAAGGAACTTGAAAAATACTTGGAGCAAAAAGTGCTAACTGTGCATCCTTGCTCTGTGCTGGCTCTGATATTAAATCAGGAAATGGCACTGAACAGCCGCTCCAAACACAGAAACAGGGCTTGTCAACACAGAAACCAAAAGCAATCTCTAACAGGCAGAGGTGAAAGGGACCTGGCACCAGGCCGGGATGGGGGGCTCAGGCCCAGGAATGGATTCCCGAGCCCAGCTTGTCTATGCCATACCTCTGGCATGCAGAACTCGGCCAGACTCACAGTCCCTGGCACTAAGCACAGCATGTCTCCGAGGGAAATGAAAGCCAGTTAACATGTTGCTTAAATGCCTTTGGGATGCTCCTTCTCATTTCTACAAATATTTATTGAGCACCTAGTATGTGACAGATAGTAAACCAGAAAGGATGCCTGCCCATGTGGAAAGGATCTTCCAGCCCTTCAGACGGGGGTCTGACTTGGGGCACCCAGGCGGCTCAGTCCGTTAAGTGTCCGACTTCGGCTCAGGTCATGATCTCGCGGTTTGAGAGTTCAAGTCCCACGTCAGGCTTGGAGCCTGGAGCCTGCTTCAGATTTTCTCTCTCTCTGTCTCTCTCTCTCTGTTCCTCCCCTACTTGCTCTCTGTCTCTGTCTCTCAAAAATAAATAAACATTAAAAATTAAAAAAAAAAAGATAGGGGTCTTACTCTTTGACATGACATTCAAGGTCCTTTAAACACTGGTTCCTGCGGAAGCATGAAGGTCTATCTGTAGCCTCTCAGAAATAGCTCCCTAAGTGCCTGAGACGTTGCCTCTGCTCTGTGCCTTTGGGTTGAGCCTACCACCGGGCCTTCTTGCATTTCTCTGACAAATTTCTGCTTGGCCTTCAAAGCCTTAGTTAAGTGTTACCTCTGCTTTGCAACCCAGATCAGCCAACTCCTTTCCCCGCCCCCCACTGAACCAAGGGCTCATTTGCTGGGGATCCACCAGCATTATGGATGCCTCTCCATTACACCACCACTCCAGCTACAGCGGGAAGGTTTGCAATTCCCTGGAAGGGAAGAACGAAGCCATGCCCATTCCTGTGCTCTCATCTCCCAGTCTGGTCATTGAAGGGACGTAAACAGAATTGGCACAAAAGTGAAAAATCTTGACAAAATCCATTGTTGGTGTGGCTGTGGGGAAACAGTTTACTTTCACATATTTTGGATGGGAAATTAAGTAGATACAGCCTTCTTAGAGGATAATTTGACAGCATGAACATTACATTACAAATTGTGTTCATCTTTCAATCTGGAAATTTTATTTCTTGCTATCTCTTCTAGAGAAATACTTGCCCACATGCAAAAAGGAGCATGTACAAAGCTATTCGTTGCAGGATTGTTTGCAGTAGTGAAATATCAGAAATAGCTTAAATGTCCATAAATACAAGACTGGCCAAAAAAAAAAAAGAAAAAAACCAACAAATACAGAGCATCCACTGGACGAATTGCCATGCATTAGTTAAAAAGAAAGAAGATCTCTGTGTATTGACGCAGAAGTTGCTGAGTAAAAATAAAAAGCAAGCTGTAGCTCTAGACAGAGATGTTAAAACTACATTGTTGCATTTTTTACAATGAGAAAGGAGGCTTGTACGTCTTGTATAATTCATTTTCAAAAGACGAAAGGTAAGAAAGAGATTGAATGACCACAGCAGCTCTGGGCTGAAATGAGCCTGGGCTCAGGCACAGCCAAACAGCGTTATTCTTTCCATCAGCCCCAGGCGGCAGGTCCCAGTGGTGGGACAGTGTCACCCACGCCCCTGTTCCCAAAGGCTTGCTCCCCAAGCTGTGATGAGCATTCGGTGGGAAGCTAGACCCCTGAGGCCCCGAAAAACTTTCAGATAGAGGGGGAGAAAAGAGGGAAGGCCAGCAGGGCAGGGTCACTCATCATACAGATGTCCTCTGAGTTGTTCCTCAGTCTGAGGAGGAAGGAGGCAGGACTGGTTCAGGAATGACTGTTAACTAGGGGAGAGGAGAGGACTGGAGGGCATGCAGAAAAGACCTGAGGGTTCTGAGACGGTCATACTGCAAGGAAGCATTGGTGTTTGCCTTCATTCATTCATTCATTCATTCATTCTTCCACAACTGTAACTGAGTTCCTCCTGGGATGGGCATTGCAATGGCCACTGGGGACACATAGACAACTCCATCACTGTGTCTCCCTCCAGGAGCTCATGGTCAAGTTCCATCTAGTTTCTCAAAGTGTATTTCTTGGACCCCAACCATCAGAGTTACCTCGGGAACTTATTAAAATGCAAGTTCCTGGGCTCTCCTTTGACCAATAGAGTCAGACTGTGGCTCAGGAATCTGTGTCTTAAACACATTTTCTCGAGTGGAAAGCATTAGGACTAACTGGCTGAAGCCTCTCCTTGACCCGTGTTATCTTCTAAGTCCTCTCCCAAAGCTAAGGTCTGCTTGATGTAGCTTGGAGAGGGAAGGGATAGAGGTAAGAGCTCTGCCTAAGACCTCAATATGTGAGATTTCCCTAGAGTGACTGGAACCTTGCTCTGGCTCCTGGACTCTTCTCCCCACCTCTGTTCCCAGCGAGGTCCCTCTGAGGCCTGGCAAGAGCCACAGACCACCTCTTCTAAGTCTTTCCGGACAAAGAGACTGCCTCATTCTAGGCAGGGAGGATGGCATGTGCAAAGGCCCTGTGGAAGAATATTGCTTGGGCTGTGGAAGAACGTACAGAAAGCAGTGTGCTTGGCACACTGTGAGGGGAAATTCAGGGAGAGATGAGGTGGGATACGTGAGCAGGAGCAGGTCATTCAAGGCCTGAAGGCCATGCTAAAGCGTTTGGGTTTTTGTCTAAGTACTGAAGGAATTTGTAGGTAAGCCAGGGGGCAGGGGGTGAAGGTGATCAGATTCATATAACATGAAAACTGCCTCCATGACACTGTGGAGAAGAAGGAAGTCTGAGCCAAGGGCTCTGTAGTCATTGAAGCAAAAGCTGAGGGTAAAGGCAAGAGATGGAGAAACAGATCTTGAGGTAGAGGGATGGGCAGATAGGTGATGGTTGGGCTACGGGAGGTGAAAGCCTTGGCCCTGAAGAACAATGATGAGGTTTCAGGATCTCCAATGCTGGTCCTGGGGTCCTGGGCAGGTAGTGGTGGGAAGGCCATCCTCACCAGCTCTGAGTGGTAGCGAACTTCATCAGCATTGGGCCATCTCTCTCTCTCTCTTCTGACACTTAAGAGATGAATGAATGGAAGCTGAAGGTCAAACAGGCTGAAGGTCAAACTCAGACCAGAGAGAGGTAGGACCAAGGATCAAGGCCAAGATTGAAGGTCATGCTGAGGCCAAGGGTAAAGGACAGGGTAAGAGGACTCTGCAAGATTTCTCTCCTTTGGCTTGCATGCAGCCTTGGTTTCTCTCCCATCCTGACCCTCCAGCCCTGCACAGCCAGGGAAGAGGACATAGAAGGCGAAGAAGCCCAAGGATGCTTGACTGCCTTTGACAAGAAGGCAAGTTCATCCCTGCCCTTCTAGCTCAGCCCTCAGCAAAGACTTGGCACTGAGCAGAGGCTCTGCTGTGACCTGAATGGAACCACCGTGGAGTCTGGAGAGCTGGGAATCCTGACCCAGAGAGCAGCTGGGGAAATGTGCTGACACCTGGGTCCCCAGGATGCCACCGGGTCCAGACATGGACCACGTACTACATAGTATTCAGAATACTGGCCTTGGGGCCAGAAGCTCTGGCTAATATTGCTGCTGTGCAACTAAAGAAATCACTTAACCTCTCTGAGCTTCCTTTGTGTAGGTGGGGATAATCCTCCCCACCTGAAAGTGCGGTGGTGAGGACAGAATGAGTTGATACTCTTAGGACACTGCTATGTATCTGTATTTACCTACCTACCTGTCTACACATTTCTGTAAAATAAGGATAACAATAGTTGCTACCTTATAGAGTTGTGAGAATTAAAGGAAAAAGTGAATGATACAGGCTTTGCAAGTCCCCATAGAGATAGGAGTGAATATTATGATCAAACACTTCATCTCTATTGGAGGCAATACTGCCCGGGGGTGTCTAACACATTGCTGTCCAATAGGAATAGAATGTAAGGCACAAATATAATTAAAAAAAAAAAAAACTTCTAGTATTTATGTTAAAACAAAGTAAAAAGAAGCAGGTGAAATAATTTTAATAAAAAATTTCCACTCCCAAGTGTGTGTGTGTGGGGGGGGGGGGGGGTGTCTCTGGTTTCCAAGGGAGGGAGTGGGAAAAGGGCTCTGCAGAGGAGGGGGGCATCTCTGGCCCCCTACTGAGACTCACTGAGTCCTTAGGGTTCTCAAGGCTACCAGGATCCAGAAGCCCAAGAATACCTTTTTGGAAGCACTGGGTTGGAATCTGATGGGCATTGTGTGGGGCAGGGGGCAGTGGAAATGACAGGTGCCTTTGGGAAAAAGGAAGAGGAGGGAGAAAACGTTCCTTCCTTTTCTCGGAAGCCCTGGGCCTTGGGAATCCTGGAGTGAGGGCAACAGAATTCCCTTCCACCAGGCCTGGAAGAAGGGGGTAGAGGCCTCAGGGCTCCTTGGAGGAGACTAGTGTTCGGCCTCCTGGGTGATGCCCGAAGCAGGGAGCTAGCATCTTGAGGCGTTTGGGAACATGGGCCTCTTTGGAGACCCCGGATAGTACAATTAGTGCTTAGGTCAGGGGCTTCCGGGCTCTTCCGTTCGAAGCATGCCTTATTTCCCCACTCAACACACACACGCGCGCGCACACACACACACACACACACACACACACACACACCTCCTGCACACCTCCCACCTCACCCTTGCACGCACAGAGACGCCCACTCACGCACCAAAACCCTGCCGCTCTCAGGGAACGACGGGTGTACAGTGCATCTTGGGGCTGAACCGGGTTGCCGGCGGCCGGCCGGGAGCGCCGCGCTGGGCTGGATGCGCACAGCGGAACGCGCCGCGGGGCCACTCTCCGGTTAGCGGGATGGTTGAACAGGAAGGGTGGGAACAGCGCAGCGAACCTCGAACCCGGCGGCTGGCGGTGGACCCCGTGCTCCCTTGAGGAATAACTTCTTCGCACACCCCCACCCCGAGCACCCCAAGGTCGCGCAGTGGCACGGGCCGCGCAGAGCCTCCTCGCTCATTAACTGTAGCTGAAGAATTCCCAGGTGGTGCGCCCAGGACGCATCCCCTCTGGCCCAACTTGGGGTGGGTAGCGGGAGGAGATCGCGTCAGGGTGAAAACTTCAGGTTGGAGTTTTGGGGGCAAAAGACAACAAACTGTTCGGTAGAGGGCTCTGGGCGCCGCCGATAGTCCTCGGCTCCAATTCAAAAGAGGCTTGGGGCTCCGCGCGCTACTCCTGTGTCTTTGGCCTCCTTCCCTTTGCCGCTCCTCCTCCACTCTCCACTTCTCCCACCATCCCTTTTCTTTTCTTTCCATCCCCCCCCCCCACCCCCGCCCCTCTCCCAGCTAGTCTTTTAGGCAAGGAGTGCAGCCTCCAGGAACTGCCCGTAGACCGATTGACCGGAAGCCCCGCACGCCCCAGGCGCAGGGAGGTGGCGGCGGGCAGCGGCTGTCGGGAGCGGGAGGCCATAGGGTTTGGGGCGCCGAGATTCCGCGGCGGAGCGTAGCAGGTGCCGGCCTGGGGTCTCACTGAGAAGTGGGGTCGGCTGTCCTGCAGCGGCCTTCACTCCGGAGCAATCTTCTTGCCTCATTTACTCCCTCAGTTCCAACATTTTTTGGAGATGGTTGGGGGTGGGGTGAGAGAGGAAGGACTGGTTTGGCTGGGACAGCAGCACAAAACCGCGTTTGGCGGGACAGTGGACCTAGGGCTGGACGGAGATATCGCAGTCCGAGCCCAGGGGAGGGGACTGACCGCAACGGAGACGGAGGCACAGGACAAAGAGGACAGCATCTGCCCAGACAAAGCCCGAGTTCTAGAGACCCTGAGACGGCGGCGGGACGCCCCAGGAGACGGGGAACTTTGGAACCGCGGAGCCCGGGCCGAAGGAACCCTTAGGGCCTAGTTGGCCACACTGCTGAGATTCCGGTTTCTGTCCTCGACAGCCAAGGTCAGGCAGACCGGGGGGTGACCCTGGTCGGCCGCCGCGGTGCGCACGCAGAAGTCCACAGCGTCAGGCGTTTCCTCTGCGCCACCGGGTTTCTTTAGTGCCCAGAAGGAGGTCGCCGACGGCTGGGGGTCAGTCGGCACCGAGAGAGCCTAGTGCGTTTGTCACGCCCTGTCCGCCTCAAGCCGGAGCCCTAGTCTGTGCAGACCCCAGACGGCCTGGAAACGTTCCCCCGCTGAGCCGCGGTGCGAGTGTCCTCTCACCGCGTCCAAACACTACCGGGCCAGGGAGGGTGCGCGTCCCTGGAGCCCAGCTTCGGGCAGGGGCGCAGCAGCCGCAGGGCCCAAACTCTCCCCGGAGATCGCCGAATCGTTTCTGCGGAGAGCACGCTTCTCGCAAAGGGTTGAAGACGGGCTCTTCCAGAATAACAGTTGCTGATCCAAACCTTTCAGTCCAAGTTTTGGTTCAAATATATTCATTTTACTAAAAATTGGGCGGCTCAAGACCACACCCCACCCCAGCCTGACCGAGGGCGCAAAAGAAGAGAGTTTTCAGATTAGCTGGAGGCAAACTATTTTACCTTCTAACACTGAAAAAAAACCTGGCTGTCTCCGCACTGGTGTGGCTCACCTGGCCCCTACACGCGCCGTCAGTCGTGCTGGCTCTGCACAGGCAGCGGCTGGGACACACTCACCCATTGCACGCTTCTCCTGCCTTTCGCTGCGCGCGCCCAAAGCTGAAGAGCAGAAGGCGACGCGGGAGGCGGGTCGGGTCTCCGGGTACAGCGAATCTGCGATTTATCCGGTTTCTGCGCCCGGGCCGAGTCTCGGGGAAGAGGCTCTTATTTCGGGCCAGACTGAGTCCGAGTTGGGAGGGTGCACGGCGCCCGAGCCCTGCCTGGATCCCCAGTGCGGTGCGCTGTGGGCTCCCCGTCTGCGCTCTGAGGTTTCTCATGGACAGCCCTGGGCCCCCTCGCTGTGGCGTTTCCGCTTTCAGCCACAGACTTAACTCGGCCCAGGACCGTCCCGCGCAGGGGGCTGCCGAGGGGGATCCCAGCACCCCCAGCCCCTCTCCCCCGCGCCCTGAGCTGGGGCTTGGAGTTTCAAGCGCCGTGATCCGCGCCGAACTCGCGGCTGAGTCCCAGGACGGGACCCGGGGACCGTGAGTGGCTCTAGGGGAACCTGTCCTGGGCCCCGGTGCACATACAGCCTCCGTTCTGGGCTGGCCCGGGTTGGACTGGTTAGGAAGACCCAGCTGGGTCCGAAGCGTCGTCCAAGCCTTCCAGTCGCGGGCCGGGCTGTTCCGCGCGCCTTTGCGCACAGTGGCCACTTGGGGTCGCACTTTATGCCTGTTTGAGCCTCTCGCGGCCCGCTGACGCCGAGATCTGCTAAATCGTTACAAAACGTTCAAACAAAAACAGGGTCGGTTCCCCAGCAGCCGAGAGCCACCCGGAGCACCGTCCTGAGCTAGCCTCAGCCCCAACCCTCCGGAGCTCAGGGCTCCGTGCGTCGGTCTGGGGAAAGGAAACCAGAGCCTTACGGCCGATTCTTTCCCCGCTTCCTTCATCCTGTGCTTTTGTGCGTGGGGCGAGCGCGGGGAGCGGCTGGGCAAGGGAGTCCCATCTCGGGTCTCGGCCCCTGCAGCCGCCAGGAGGGGAACTGCCCCTGCTTAGCCCGAGGGTCCCCTGAGGCTAAGAGTTGGATTTGAACACAACTCTTGGAGCCGCAAACCCACCCCCAGCACACAAATTATGCGCAGACCTGCGGAAACACAGGCAGCCACGCACCGCACACACTCGTACGGCCCCGCAGCCGCGCGGCGCACGGAACGTCCCCCACTGGGCGGGGGACGCTGGGGAACAAAGGGCCCGAGAGGTGTCGTCCCGGCGTTCCTTTTGAGCCTCCTTGGGGGTGACAGGGGCTGGGGGTGGGGAGCGAGGGGTAAAGAGCGAGGGGAGCACGCGAAGGGGGTGGAAGCGGCGGCCAGGCCCACGGAGGGGGGGGCGCGCCCCAAAGGCAAGCGGGCGGGGACCGGGACCTGGAGGGTGTTGGGGGCTGGGCCGGGGCCCGCCGTCCCACTGGGCTCCAGCCCTCGGCCAGGCCTCCGCGGCTCTCCGGCGGCTCGGGCCGCCAGTCAGCTGACGCGGGGGGCGGAGGAGCTGTCAGGCGCGCCCCGCCCTGCGCCGCCGGGCCGCGGGGGCCGTGCAGCCATTGGCCAGAGCTCTGGGCCGCCCTGGCCCCCGCGCCCCGGTGACATCAGGAAGGCGATAAAAGGCGGCGGCGGCGCCGGAGCCAGCACAGCTGCGCCGCCGGGCTGCGAGCGGCTGCGACCGAGAGAGCCCAAGAGCAGGAGAGCTAGAGAGCGAGCGGCGGGCGCTTGCCCGGCGCCTCCCCTCCGCCCAGCCGCGCGCCCCGCTTGCTTCTCCGCCCCTCCCGACTCGGCCCGGCCCCGGCGCGGCCACAGCCCCGAGCTCTGGGGCGGCGCAGGCAGCCTCGGGACTCTCCGGCGCGCCGCCGCGTCCCCAGACAAAGGCTTGGCCGGCGGCCCCGGCCCGCTGCGCCCTCGGCTCCCCGCCTCCCGGGCTCGCGGCTCTTCGCCCCCGCTCTCGGCTCGGCGCGCCCCGGCCGGCCGCAAAGTTTCCCGGGCGGCAGCGGCGGCTGCGCCTCGCGTCAGCGATGGCCGCGGAGCTGAGCATGGGGCCCGAGCTGCCCACCAGCCCGCTGGCCATGGAGTACGTCAACGACTTCGACCTGCTCAAGTTCGACGTAAAGAAGGAGCCGCTGGGGCGCGCGGAGCGCCCGGGCCGGCCCTGCACGCGCCTGCAGCCAGCCGGCTCGGTGTCATCCACACCACTCAGCACGCCGTGTAGCTCGGTGCCCTCGTCGCCCAGCTTCAGCCCGACCGAACAGAAGACTCACCTCGAGGACCTGTACTGGATGGCGAGCAACTACCAGCAGATGAACCCCGAGGCGCTCAACCTGACGCCTGAGGATGCGGTGGAGGCGCTCATCGGCTCGCACCCGGTGCCACAGCCGTTGCAGAGCTTCGACGGCTTCCGCGGCGCGCACCACCATCACCACCACCACCACCCACACCCGCACCACGCATACCCGGGCGCCGGCGTGCCCCACGACGAGCTGGGCCCGCACGCGCACCCGCACCATCACCACCATCACCAAGCGTCGCCGCCGCCGTCCAGCGCAGCCAGCCCAGCGCAGCAGCTGCCCACCAGCCACCCCGGGCCCGGGCCGCACGCGGCCGCCGCGGCGACGGCGGCTGGTGGTAGCGGCAGCGTGGAGGACCGCTTCTCCGACGACCAGCTTGTGTCCATGTCCGTGCGCGAGCTGAACCGCCACCTGCGGGGCTTCACCAAGGACGAGGTGATCCGCCTGAAGCAGAAGCGGCGGACCCTGAAGAACCGGGGCTACGCCCAGTCGTGCAGGTATAAACGCGTCCAGCAGAAACACCACCTGGAGAACGAGAAGACGCAGCTCATTCAGCAGGTGGAGCAGCTTAAGCAGGAGGTGTCCCGGCTGGCCCGCGAAAGAGACGCCTACAAGGTCAAGTGCGAGAAACTCGCCAACTCCGGCTTCAGGGAGGCGGGCTCCACCAGCGACAGCCCCTCCTCTCCCGAGTTCTTTCTGTGAGTCGTGGCCGGTCCCGGCCCCCGCCCTATGCCCCGGGCCCGGACTCCCTGTCCCGTGTCCCCCGCCCCGGACTCCCCCCGGACCCTGTCCCTGCCACGGCCCCAGCCTTGACCTGTTTGACTTGAGAGAGAGGGAGGAAGGGCGCGCGGGACGCGGGCGACGGGAGGGCGCGCGGGCAGGCAGGGGACCTTGGCCAAGAGGAGAGCGGCGCGCGCCAGCGCCGCCTCCTAGACTCGAGCAGAGCCAGAGCCAGACGAGGGGGTGGGAAGTCCCGGAGCAACTTTCCTCCAGGCTGGAGGGCGGCGAGGCATAGTCCCGAGGAGTCGCCAAGGCCGTCTGGAGACTCCTGGCTTTCTGAACTTTGCGCGTTAAGCCGGGGCCGCTGCGTCGCGGCCCGGAGCGCAGTCCAACCCAGGAAGAGAGCAGCGAGGAGAGGAGAGGAGAGGGACCCTGGCGTCCGGCAGGCGCGAGGCGAGGCTGAGCGAAGGAAGGAAGGAAGGACAGACGGACCTGTCTGTCCAGGGTCCGGAGAACACTGGCTCTCAGCCCCGAGACGCGGGCCTCAGTTAGGACGTTCTGCGCGCAATTCTCATCAGTTTTATTGCCTGCTCCATTATATAGAAAAAATACGAAAATCTGCATTAAAAATATTAATCCTGCATGCTGGACATGTATGGTAATAATTTCTATTTTGTACCATTTTCTTGTTTAACTTTTAGCATGTTGTTGATCATGGATCATAACCCCCTTGTTTCTTTGAGTGAGAAGGGATGGCAGTTCAGAAACTCCGGCGGCTGCTTGCCGGGGTTCAGTCCCGGCTGTCGGCTTGTAAATACCGCCCCGCCAAACAGCTTAGAGAACGTGGCAGCAAGCTGAGTGTCTTCGTTTGGGTTTATTATTATGGCATTATTTTTTTGTAAGTAAAAAAAAAAAAAAAAGTTCTGGGCATTTTGCACCAGAAAACAACTTTGTCTTGGGTCACCCTTGGAAGTTGCATGTTTTCTCCCCTCTCCCCGTCTCCATTCGGTCCTCTTGTCCCTTCCGCTTCAGTTTTCAGTTTTGTGGGTGTCGACAGAAAGAGGACCCGGGTCCCAGTTCCTGAATATCAGGACAGGGTAGCTGCCCAGTTCTGCACCCGGGAGGAGCACGGCCCAGGAATGTCTTCACTCCTACCTTGCTAATTTGGGTGTCCCAAACTGACACCCTTAACAAGAACGGAAAGGAAAACAGATCTTATGTGCTTTTTAATGCAGTCGGAATCACCCCAGGGTCCCTTCACAGCCCTCCAGGTCCATCCACACTAATTGCTGTGGCTGCGGTGCTCTTAGGGTGAGTGGCTTCACCAGCCCGGACACTGTCCAATGGTGACCCAAACGTGTGCTGAACCTACCGAAACTCAACCATTGGCAAGTAATTTTGCAACTTTCAAGCGCGTCCTTTAGACCAACACGTTCTGTGTGTTTCTTTCCCTGCTTTTGAGCTAGCAGGTGAGTTCCCCCCCCACCCCCTTCAGTTGTATAGTAGTTATAGGGAAAATCTGGGTGTTTTTCTTTATTACCTTTTTTTTTCCTGCAGGTCAGTAAAAGGATTTAAGTTGCACTGACAAAAATACCAAAACGAAAGCGTATTTTTTAGTTCCCATTTGAGATTGCTGGCGCTGCTGGCCGGATGCATTTTTGAGTTTGTATTAGTTGATAAATTAACAGTAATAACAAGATTGTATGAACCGCATGGTGCTTGCAGTTTTAAATATTGTGGATATTCGTCCTGCATCAGAAACGAGCTTCGGTTTTTACGGATTCAACTGTGTTGAAATCAAATTTGCTGCAACAGAAATTTGTTTTTATTTCATGTAAAATAAGGGATCAATTTCAAACCCTGCTTATGATATGAAAATATTAAAACCTAGTCTATTGTAGTTTTATTCAGACTGGTTTCTGTTTTTTGGTTATTAAAATGGTTTCCTATTTTGCTTATTAAACCCATGGAAATGGTGTTTATTTAGAGGATTCTGCGTGCGCCTGACTTTGACTTTCTTCTCTTGCCTTTTTAAGAGTCGAATCACTTTGGGGACACTCACCCTCCCTGGCCAATGGAGAAACAGACCAGGTCTGGGCAACTCTCTCCCTTGCTTGTGAGTGTGTATGTACATGAGCCCCAAATATGTTCCTGCTTCTCACTCTAGGTAGAGACCTCATTTGGGAGCGGGTTTGTGAGCTGAGAGGGGACACATTTTGGGGAGGCTTTCAGGCTTGAGGATCAGGACTGGCCTGCTAGCCTGCGGGCTCTGAGGTACAGATCGGCCCGATCCCAAGAAGCCCAGAAGCCGGAGCTTCCTGATGGGGAAACAGGGGTCTTTTTGGCAATCAGGCTCAGTTGGCCCTGCCACTCTGGCCTTCCTCCCTGGGCTGCAAGGCTCTCAACTTTCTCCTGCCCAGCGTATCTTGCTGCCCAGAGTGAGAACGCCTGCCTGCCCTGAGTGGAGGCCTGTGCCTCCTTCCCCAGGACTTGGAGAAGCAGGTAGAACCCAGCACCAGGGCTTTCAGGGTAAGGCTCTTCAGACAGGAAGCCCTTCCTGCGGACCTATTTTCTGGGGGGTGGCGTGCCGTGGGCACACATGCCACTCAGGCCTGGAGCCCTCAGACCCACAGAAGGGCACTGCATGTCCTGACCAGGATTTCAGTAACTTGCCAAACTGGGAGGTAGAGGGGGCTTGGGGCACCATTCTGGTGTAGCCACCCTGCAAACTGGACATCCTTGACTGGGAGGTGGGCCCAGACCTTCCCTTTTCCAGACGCTCAGAAGAGTCAAGATCTCCCGTCTAGGTTACCCAAAACCCCTCTCAGCCTTCTTGCAGTCCTGTCTATAATTCAGAGTTGGCCTCAGATATTTCTGAGAGTTGGAGTGGGATTACCCACCCCTGCCCCCAAATCCAGAAAGCTTCTCTGCTCCTTTGGCAGTGGCTGGGTCCAACGGGCTTCTGGTATCTTCAGACCCAATATCTATAGTCCAAGAGACTCAGCCTTCCAGCCCTGGGGTTCTGTGGCCCAGAGTTCCTAACATGGAACTTCAGGACCTGAATGGGGAGAGGTCAGAAACCCCAGCAGCAGATCTTGGAACTAGAGCTGGGAAGAGCCAGGGAGAAGGAAGGGAAGGCTGAAACTAGCAGGGAATAGATTTTGGCCTGGGATTCCCGGAATCCTGGGCGTGGTGGTCCCGGTCTGGTAAGGACAGACCAGGGGAAAAAAATCTGGAAAGTAAGAATGCAAATACTACCAGCAGTGATTTGCATTTAATAGCGTTTTGGTGTTGTTTAGTAGAATTCAAGCTTGAATTAAGTTCCAAGGCCCAGGTCATTTCACCAACCCAAAGATACGGCTGGCACAGAAGGCTTTGGCTGTGGCCGGGGAGAGGGATGGTGGCCGCGTCTGCCTGTGAAGTCGCTCTACCTGAGTGCACATGGATGAAGGAGCAAGGGGGTGTGATTAGTTGGGTAATTGTGTGTTCAAGGGCACGTTCACAAATCTGATAAGAGCACGGCCAAATGTACAAGTGTATCCCCTGTGGGGCGAAAGCGGTTTTGGCCAGGCTGAGTGCTTGAAGAAACCCCGCTGTACGAACCTGGAGACCAAGGGGGTCACCTGGGTTCCATTTGGCGGAGGTTTGACTCCCTTTGGAATAATCCCAAAAGGACTGGCTTCTTCCACTTCTAGAGCCACCTGGACTCTGCTTGAAAAAGCCTCTGGGCTGGGGAGGGTCACAGACTCCAAGGCGTTGGTTTCCCTTCCCCAGAGCACGGAAACACAGACACCAACCCAGTGAGCGACCAGCATCTAGAATGACATGGTGGGTCAGGCAGTTTCAGAGTGACCAATTGCATCTCTGAGAAGCCTACAACCACACCTCGCACGCCTACACACACACACACACACACACACACACACACAGCACCCACACCGACGCCCTCGCGGGCGGGCGCTGTCAGTCCCAGCACCCACCCGCTGTTTGGGCACCAATCGGCCCCGGGACGCACGCGGGCGAGAGCCGGGCAGAGCGGGCGGCGCACCGGAGGGGGCCGGGACCTCGAGAGACTCCGGGGCGGGCAGGCCCTGGCCGTGTCTCAGCCCGCAGCCCGCCGTCCCGACCCGCCACCACGCCGCGGAGCCGGCGCCCGCGAGCGCAGGAAGAGCGAACTGGGTCCCGAGGCCCTCCGGCCCGGCCCGGCCCCGCGGCTCCTCTTCGGTTCCCGCCGCTGCGCCCTGCTCGCGGGGTCCTCGCGCTCCTCCAGGACCCCGGGGGCCACATCTCCCTGCGCCGGGACTCGTCCCTGCCCGCACTGGTCCCACGTAGACAGGCTGGCGCCTGCAGCCGGGGACGCACGCCGAGCGAGACGCACACGGCCCCGGGACGGTGGCTCGCTCCGGGCCGAATCCCTGGCTGGGGCGGCCCCCGTCGGGTCGCGGGAGCGAAGCCCCCACGCCCCCCCCCCCCCCGGGGGCACAAAAGTGCGGGAGGCCGTGCGGGCGGGATCGGCCGCCGCCACCTTCCGCGAGGGGTCGGGTTGGCGTTCGGCGCGGCGAACCTGCAGCCTGGGGTCCCGGCCCGCGCGCAGGGGTGGCGGCTGCAGCCCCGCTCGGTGGGGTCTCCCGCGGCTCCACTCTTTGCCATTTCCCTTTCCTTCAGCCCTTCCTTGGCGAACTCTTCACTGCAGAAAACTTTCTCCCTGCGTTTTGGCCCCACGTCCTTTCTGCCTTCAGACTCCGCCAGGCGAGGAAGGGCTAAGGCAGCCGGGGCCGCGGTGTCCGGTAAGTGCGGGCAGCGGCGGCGAGGGGGTGGAGTCGGGCTCCGGGGTCCCCGAGCCTCCGTGGGGCACCGGGCCAAGCCAGTGGCTCTGGGCTCTCCCGCCTGGACGGCTTCAACTCCCCAGCCTTCCCTCGCGTCGTCCGCCCGCAGCCCGGCTGGTGGGGATCGACCACTTGCAGGATCCCCGCCGGCCAAGCCGGGCCCTCCGTGGCAGAAGCTGGCGCAGCTGGGGCTGGGCCCCAGACCCACATCCCTCTATTGGTCCCAGCCCGCCTTCCTTAGATCCAGGGTCTCTGGGCACTGTTGTGGCAGGGCCAATCCCAGTCCTGGGCAGAGGTGCCCACCTCCATGCCACCCACTCTCCTGGCGCGCCTGTCCTCTTAGGCCTAGCGTGGGCGTGCCAGGAACCACACCAGTGTGGTCATTTATTGGGCTTTTTCTGTGACTAGAGTCACAGCTTTTGCCATGCCAGGCAAACCCTGCACTCCCTCTGCCACCCACCCCTACTCAAGTTCGGTCTCGGTAGGGCCCTGGAAACAGCTGGCTTGGGAGATTCCAGCCGGGCCCTTGCAGGCTTGCAGATGCAAACCCCGCTTTGTTGCCCCTCTGTTTTCAGAAAGGAAAACCCAGAAGTGGCTTCTTGCGTAACCCTTCCCTGTACAGCCTGCTGTCTGCTGGCCTGGCCTTCCATCCCAGAGATAGCAGTGTTTGGATTTGTTATGTAAGGAAGGGAGGATTAGAGGTTTACTCTGCTCCTCCTCCCCCCACCAAAATAAAAGTCCTCAAAAGGCGCCTTTTGCAGACACCGTCTTTTCTAACAGCAGCCCTCCTAGAAGAAGTCAGTCTGGTTCCTAGAGCTGCTCCCAAGCTTGGGCCCAGCGCAATCCTCGGAGGAGACTTGCCAGCTTGCAGCGAAGGGAGAGTCCCTGATCCAGGGTGGACCGGCTTGTCGGAGGAAGTCACCGTAAGGCTTCCCAGGCTGGCGCTTACCTGGCTCAGAGGACTAGCTTTCTGTTGGAGAAGGCTGCTGCTAGAATTTTGTCCCTTCTTCTGTGTCTGCCCCTAGGAGCAGGCATCCAGACCACGGAGAGCATTCCTCTCAGCTGGGGAGCACGCATTCTCTGTGCTTTGCACGCCTTCGTCGTGTTCCACGTGTATTTTCCACACCTTATGTCTCTCCAGTATCTAAAGTCCCCTTTTCCATCGTGCGACACAAATTACCTTAAAAGATGAATTTAGATAAGAAGATCAGAGCTGACTGTTCTCACCTGCAAGAAATTAAATGTATGAGATAAGTTGCCGCTCCAATTTGGAAAACCACCTAAATTATTAATAAGGGTTTGTTCCGAGGCAAAATTCAGAATGCCTTTCTGCATTCTTTGCCTGTGAAGTTATTTTCCTGTAAAGTAGCAGCCGCTTGTTACACATTCCTTCTTATTTGTATCAAAAAAGGGGATCCTGTCCTCAGGCTGGAGGGGCAGCCGCAGAAGCAATGGGAAGAGGCCTGATACTTTCTGGAAGAAGCCAGTTTTGGTGTGAGAAAGGGGCAGAAGTCCACAAATTCAAAGCTTCTATCGCCGTGCCTTCCCTGTGGGGCTCTGTGCATTTTACAGGGGCTTACACTTCTTTCAGTAAACAGGCAGGGGGGTGGGAAGCTTAGGGGTGCTCATTTCAGAGCTGGAGAGAGCAAGGCAGGCATTGAGCCTGGCCTGTGACTCCATCGGGAATCAGGAGCTCACTCTCAAGTCCCCTTGTTTCTTCTCATGTCACTTTCACTGCCTCGACCCTGCCAGGGTTACATGCACCTGTTTCCTACTCAGGCGAGGCCCTGGGCTTGGATTGGTCTTGGGGACTCAGCTCTGCTTTCCCTGAGTGGGCCGCAAAGGGCTGCATCTCCCAATGCAAGGCTCGGCATCGGCCCTCCTCGGTGTCCTGGGAGCTGGAGCCTGGTACACATGTCCCTTTGCACGGACAAGGGGCAGCGAGTTCACGAGGTCATGGGGCACAAGAGGTGTGGCCAGATCATGAGGTTAGTCCTGTTAAAATGGTTCACTTAATTCTCTGAAGTGTGGGCTACTATTGTCCATGAAGACGGAGAAGTAGGCCCAGACCAGGCACCTCTTGCCCAGCAGAAGATGTAAACCTTGAGTCCCCCCCGATACCAAAATTTGTATTTTTGGCATCAAATTCCACAAGTTCACATCCCTTATCTGAAACACCTGAGGGGGGTGGTGGTGGTGAAGAGCGTGGGGGAAAATATGGAGGGGTGGCAGATAGCCCTTGTGGAGGAGAGTTTCCTTTCTAATTCCCTTTGCACAGGGTAGTCTCTTTCCTGGGGATATAATTACCATTTTCCACCCACAAGTCTCCCTGCCCAGACACACAGATGGACGATGGGCTCCTGGAGATACAGCAGGACAAACATAAGGGGATCAGAGGGCAACTACAGCATCAGTCTCTCACGGAGAAGCCAGCAGCTTATGGTGGTCCTGGGGTGTGCGTGTGTGTGTGTGTGTGTGCGCGCGCGTGTGTGTGTGTGTGGGGGCCCACTTGGGCATTGCTAGCTTGGGACATTGATGCTTTTCATAATCAACAGACCCCTCACCTTTCGTCTGTTCTCAGTTGAACTTTCCAGCAAATGGATCATAATTAGCAGAGCAAGTGTCTATAAAAGCAGCAGCCTCTAGGTGAGGCAGTTTTGATGGAATCATCCTTAGTTTAACCAAAGCTGTTTCTGGTGCAGTATGGAAACTTTGAACCTGCACACAGATGTGCTTACACTCTTAAGGCAGGCACACGCATAAACACGTATGCAGCTCGCACTTAAATTCACAGAGGCAGGCAGGCATGTATGTCCACACGCTTAAATCCCCATGCGCTTATCTGCTGTATCTGCACTCTCACACCGTGTGCACAAAAGGCACACGATTGTGCATATACCTGTATGGATTTATGCTTGCATTGAAAGCCAAGGATTACATACGTGTAAACACCCTGACAAAATGCATTTGGGTCCATGATCGTCTTTACATGTTCTCATCCACAGACATACGTGCTTTGTGTATCGGGCACTGGCCTTCACACCGCCCCCCGCCCCCCCCCCCCCAAGCACCGTGTAACAAGTGAAATGTGGCAGTGGTGGGGTTAATGGAGGCCCAGACTCCCATAAATATTTATATGAAGCACTGGAGATCTGGAAGCAAGAGAGGAAAGCTCTGGAAGCAAGAGAGGAAAGCTCGCCCCACAAGCCCCTGTCAATCATGTACCGCTGCATGTTACCTGTCACAGCCAAGCCATACGATATGATTGTACAGTATGACCACCGTGAGGGTCACTTTTATGCTGGTGCACAGGGCCCACTCCGTGCCTGGCCAGGCAGCCCAGCAGATGTGCCCAGGTTGGTCGCCACTCCTAGGATCCTCCTGAATGCTTCAAAAGGAAGCCTTTCAACATTGCTGCTGCAGGTGCAGAGTTGAAGGGGGAGCAAAAGCTTCTTGAATATCTGAGACTTGGCTTCTCCAGTGAAGACAAGCTATCCTGGCAAGACGGCCTGTGGGGGGCGGCTTGTGAACAGGTGGGTGCGAGAGAGAGGTGGGGCTCCTGGGTTGATCCAGGTTTGCTATGGCAGGGGCTCCAGCTTCTGGAGCTGCTCTGGCCCACCAAAACTTTGGGTCCCAAAGGAGCCTACTGTCCCAGTTCTCCACAACTGCTACAATCCTGCGTTCAGCGAATAATCTGCTTCCGGGCCTGCCACCTAAGACTATCCATTCAATCGCTGAACAAACATCTGTTGTGTGTCTTCCATATGCCAGGCATTGTGCTAGGTGTTGGCAATACAACAATGAACAAAACCAGAAATAATCCCAGCAAACAATCCTCGTGGAGTTTACAGTCTAGCAGGAAAGAGAGAGCGTGCGAGCAGTTAGATGTAACAGGAATCGGTGTAGAGTTTCAAAAGGAGAAAGCAACCCGGATCTCTGAGAGCATCTGTACTGAAGTGAAGCTGACCTAGCCTGGGGAGAGTGATCAGGGAGGGCTTCCTGGAGGGGGTGATATTTGAGCTAGGATATGAAGCCTGGATAAGCATTATCCAAGTCCGATGGGTAAGGGAAGAACATTTTAGGTCTAAATTTCTTTCTGGAATGGGAAATTTCTTTCTCCTTGCTCAGGACATGTGCTTGGTACTCCCTCTGCCTGCACCATCTTATTTCAGAGAGAGCTGTGGCCAGCTCCCTCACCCCCTTCACTTCCTTGCTCAGATCTGTCTCCCCTTCCTGATGAGGTTTATCCTGACCACCCTACCTGATCTGGCAACCTGCTCCCTCCCGCCTCCCTGGGCGCTCCAGACCTGCCTTATTCTGCTCTACTGTCCCTTTTCTTCTCACCCCTCCCCACCTAATGCTAATCACCTTGGAACACTGGATTATTTATTCATCTATGGCTTATTTTCTGCTTTTTCCTGCCAGCACATAAGCTCTGTGAGGTCAATGTCTGATGACTTTTGTTCACCCATGTCCCTAAGCACTATGAGTGGTGTCTGGCACTCAGTAAGACCCCAATAACCCAGTAATTGGTTGAATGAATATGTGTTGAATAAAATGTACTTAAAAAGGAAAGGGGTAATGTCTGTGAAAGCATGGCTTTGAGGTCCTAGCTATCTATCATCTATCTATCTATCTATCTATCTATCATCTATCAGTATCTAGTTTTTTGATACTCCTTAAAATACATATTGCTAATTAAAAAAAAACAACAACATTGTGTATCATCCACTAAAATCTTGCATCCCTCAGTGGTACCCTTTGGGACACATTCTGGTATCTGTGTGTGAAGAGAGAGGCTGACATCTGATATGAGAGGCAGGTCAGGGAGCACTGGGCGGTGGGGGGGGGGCAGGACAGGAGGGAGGGAAGGCTGGGAGGGGGTGCAGAACAGAACTCAGTCTGGTTGTTCCCTCTAGATTCTTGGTGGGTCTTTGAAGAGAAAAAGGCAGGGGTGGGTGGATCAGAGATGAATCTTGTTGGGATTCAGAGGGCAGGGAACTAACCAGCCTCACTCCTGTTTCTGATCCCCCTCCCTTCTCCAATTTATCCACCCCTCCCTCCCCCCCCCCTTTTAATCTCATGCAGAAAAAAAGGCTCCTTTCCCTGTTGCTTTCTGAGCTGAGAAGAAAACCTCCTAAATACTTTGTACCCTTGACAAGTTATTTTTAAAAAGAAATAATGTCTCTAAATCTAACATTTGTGATGATTTTTTTTTTTAAAGAAAACACTGCGCAAATCAACAGCTTTCTTGTTTTAAGCAATTGCTAGGGTTTGGAGAGCGGGCTGCTTGGTAAACACTTTGTAAACATCCAGAAAAGATTGTATTCAGTGTCCTCAAGTCAAAATCAACCTCCCCCAAGCTCTTGCTTTGTGTTTCATTGATGCAGGAAGAGGCTTTCTAAAAGTGGAAGGCAGGGGGGCCTGGGTGCTCCAGTTTGGTTAGGTGTCAGACTCTTGATTTCCGCTCAGGTCATGATCTCGTGGTCATGAGATCGAGGCCTGGATTGGGCTCTGTGCTGAGCATGGAGGCTGCTTAAGATTCTCTCTATCCCTCTCCCTCTGCTCCTTCCCCGCTCATGCTCACTCTCTCTCAAAGTAAATGAACCTTAAAAAAAACAAAAAAACAGATAAAAGCGGAATATAGAGGAAGAGAGGTTGACATGATTCCAGAGGACATTTCTTTTGGATAATTGGGGCTGGGAAATTGATACACATGTGTGAGCAGCCCCGGGCCCCACCCCACCCTCTTGCATTCTTTAGGACTTTTGGCTCTTTACCTCATCCTGGAAAGGATCAGGCATCAGAGCCATTTCATAGCTAGGTAAATAGAGTCAGGGGACTCCTTTTCCGAGCAGAGCTGGGAGAGAGTGTGTCTCCAGGTGACGGCTAAGACCACTGGCAAGTGAGCCTTTCCAAGTTCGTGCTGTCCTAGTTCTTGAGAAATAAGCCAGTTTCTTGGGGGCAGACCTGCTTTCATATCCCCTCTGTGATGCACGCTTCTGGCTTTTTCCACCACCGCACCTCAGTTTGGAATGTCCCCACTTTGTTCTGGGTCAGTTCCCAGAGTCTCATAAACTCGCTTTCCAGGCCCCACCCTGGACTGGCCCCTCAGAGACTGCCAGGGTCCTCTTCCAAAAACTTACCTCTGGTCTCGTCACTGTCTTGTTTGCAAAAGCAACAGCCCCACTAGTTTGTCCTTGTCCCGGAAGAGAGCAATGCTTCAAATTTCAGTTTCACCTACACCGTGGCTCTGGCAGTCCAAGACGCTGAGCCAGATTCTGGGGCAAATTGGGGAAGGTCAAAGGGCAGGAGCAAAGCACAGAGGCCCCTGGGAAGAGTCTGTCCTGACCCTCAGATGAAAACCTCAAAGGGAACCCATATTTGCCTGCCTATCCAGCTTCTGTCTCTTTCAGAGTCAGCAGGGAGTGACCGCTCCCTGGGTTGTATACTTTTATATAGTAGGGAAGTCACGTATCAGTTGGAAATCAGGCTTCATATATCTAAAACACCTTTCTTTTGCTCGAGATGGCCAAAAAGGTTGATTCCGTTGGGTTTTCCTGGATGGCCTGCCTTCCTTGCTCCATTTGCCTGTGGGAGGAGAATGCACCAGACTAAGAGGGCTCCAGAGATCCTGCTCTCAAAAAGTGGAAGCATTAGGTTGAATCCGATGAAATTGTTGCCATGTACTGGATTCATTCTACAGATTGCAGACCTGTGAGCCTGGCTTTGGTTCCTGGGATTCTGCCAGGACTTGTTAAAGCGATGGTATGTGGGTAGCAAAGCACTCGGTGGTGACCAGGACCCGGGTCAGGCTCCATGTCAGGCTCATCCTGTCTCCACCTCTGAGGGGCAGACCAGGGGCTGTGGCCCCAAAGGTCCCTATCTTCCAAACGCTTTCCGTAAGCCTGGCAGTGAAGCCTGGCTTTTGCAGCTATTAGCTCACGTAACCCTTATACTAACTCTAGGAGGCAGGGAGATAGTCGCCCTTTGCTGGATGAGGTTAAACAACTTGCCCAAGGATGCACCGCTAGTAAGTGGCAGTGCTGGGATTCAAATGCAGGCTCTTATCCAGAGTCTGTGCTTTTAACTATTATGCTCTTAAGCCTGGGGGTTGGATGATAGGTGAGGTAGAGTTTATAACTGCGTGAAAAATGCTTCTGGGGTTTTATTCAGTGAAAACTTGACTCTGAGAAGAGAGCACCTCCCATCCCTCCAGACCACCCTCCAGCATCCTTTTGAGCCACCTGTGCTCCACTAGGGACATTGCTTTTTTTACAAAATTCTTTTTATTGAGGTATAATTAACACGTAACTTTATATTAGTTTCAGGTGTGCAACATAATGATTCAATATTTGTATATATTGCAAAACGATCACCATAGTAAGTCTAGTTAACATCTGTTGTGGTACGTAGGTATAGTTTTCTTTTCTTGGGATGAGGAGAGACATTGCTTTCACATTAATTTTTCTGAGATACTGGCAACTAGTCCTGCTCAGAAACCATCTATGGCTCTCCATCACATCCAGGACCTATTCCAGATCCTATGGCCTGGCCTTCAGGGCCCTGCATTGTGAGCCTTTGCCCCTCTCTTCTTCACTTGACATCCTGAACTCTGGCCACACTGACCCCAGCACCTGCCTTGGCTTCTCCAGCCTCTCTGCCCCTTGACCTGAGCTGTTTCTCCATGAAGTTCTCTGCCACCCCTAATCCACCCCTCTCTAGGTCATCTCCTCAATCACTTCTGGGTCACAGATGCCAAAAAGAAGACCTTGTCTGGTTTCTGAAACCCTCACTGGAGCTGAAGCGGGTGGGGGGGGTGGCGGCTAGAAGAAATTCGGGTTGTGGAGCCAGACAGACCTGGGTGTAAACCCAGCACCTCCTCTCCCTGGCTCTGGGGACCTGGGGAATTCAGTTCACCTCTCTGAGCCTCCGTTGCCTCTTGGTAAAGTGGAGAATATGTTGCCCTCTTCTTCCGGCTGCAGGAGGGATGTGCGGAGATGTCTGGTGGCTGGTGGGTGCTGTGGTTACCGCAGGCAGGGCTGGTCTGGTCAGGGGTCACCCCAGGAAGATGCGAGCTCGGGAGAGGGCTGGGAAGGAGGTGGGACTTCAGGAAATGCTCCCAGAAGCAATCTGGAAGGATAGACTTAGCCGCAAGCCCAGACTCCTGCATTGCAACACGGAGACTGTCAGGCAGGTCTAACCGGTTCTGCTGGCCGGGATCTCTGGCTGAATTCACACCGAAATTGATTGGCAGGGAAGGCCCCTGGAAGGCGGTGTGCAAACCCCAGCAGGAGCTCCTGGGAAGTAGGATTTACAGCTGTGAACGTACTGTGGGAAAGAAGCTGGAGTTTCAGCCCCGAGTGCGAATATTCTCACCCCCACCGGCTTTTTCCAGATGCTCAGAGCCCAGGGAGCCTTGACTGACAGGGCTTGCCAGCATTTTCTGGCATGGTCGCTATGCAAACTTGCCTCCCACTTAGGGAGCCACTTTTTGGAGAGAACATCTTGAGTCTTCAGGCCAAGGGCTGGGGTCCCTCACGTGGTGACAGCACCGTTGCGTTTTGGAAGCTGTGTTTCCATCAGTCTGCGTGGGGCAAGCGTGGCCCGGTACACATGTGTGCATGTGCACGTGGACTTATGCAAGAGCGTGTGTGCACACGTATACACAGCTGCAGAACCACAGCGTGTCTGTGGTTAAGATGGGGGGCCCCGAGTCAGGCTGGCTGGGTATGACGGCCACGTCTGAACTTACTGGCCCCGTGGAAAGGCTGCTTTCACCTGGAGGTTTCAGATTTTCTATCAGCTGAACGGGAACTCTGATCCTGTCAGAGTTGAATCTCTTTTGTGCCTGCAGAGAGTGCTTAGCACGGTTCCCGGCCATAGTAGGGGCTTGATAAATAGCGATAGCTATTTTCACTGTAGTGTAAATCTAGTTAGTCATATTACAGGTAGGGGTGCAGACTCTGTAACCAGAGTGCCCGTTCCAACATGCTCTGGCTGTGTGATTCTGGACCAGTTACTTCACTGCTCCCCGTCTTAGTGTCTTCGTCTGTAAAATGGGGTGGTAATATTTGCCCTCGCCTCACAGGGTTGTGTCAGAAGGCGCTTACAACCGTGGATACGTAGTGCTCTGTGCGTTAGCTCATGGCCGCCATCATCGTCTCCGTCTTCACTCTCGTGATCCTTACCTTGTCCGCCATTTTCGGTACCCACTTACTTTTCCAGAGGAAAATTGGCTGGTTAGGAGATTTCTAAGGCACTCCAAGCTCAGACCTTCGAGAAACGTCCGGTGAAGTCTCCAGGCATCACCCAAGGTAACATGGCTCCGAATTCAAGTCCTGCCCCAACGACCCCTGCCTTGGCCCCTCTGTTCACAAAGCACTGTCAGCTTTGGCCTGTCCCTCTCAAGGCACTCGGGGTAGTGGGTGAGCAACGGGCCCTGCGCCCCAGAGTCTGCCTCCCGGTGATGACACTTGGCTCCTTCCCAGCCAGCAGGGGTGTGCCCAAGTCCTCCTGCGAAGTGGCTGAGTCAGGATTTGAACTGAGGTCCGTCTGTCCCCAAGGGACGTGGCTTTGCCTCCTGCTTTGGCGTCCCTGCCGTCTGGCAGTCCAGCATCCTGAGAAGGCTGTCAGAGCCTTGTGGGAACTCGTGGTGCAGGGTGGAAATAGACACAGCACAGGGGGGACAGTTGGCACCGAATGGGAGCAGGGGGAGGACCAGAACTGCTGGACCGGACCAAGCAGGCTTAGGAAAGGGAGGAGGCAGCATTTGGGTTGGTGATCCACCGGGACAGACAGACGGAGCTGGAGGAAGGGGCTGCCCTGGGAGAGGAGTCAGCCTGGGTGAAATCCCACAGGCGGCAGCGGAGGAAGTTTCCGGAACAGCAATTGGATTATCCAGGTGCCCTATTTGGCCGGAGAGGGAGGTGCAGGAAGATGGCTGGGATTGGAAAAAGGAGGCTGCACGCAGGTCCTAAGGGGTTGACTATGATGACGAGTTAGGGTGTTAGCTGCCATGTTGCTTCTGGGACACGCAGCCCCCCACACGTGTCCCTTTGCATGGTCTGGCACGCGGACGCGGCTGCTTGAACTGCGAGTGGACACCTGACCCAAGCTGGGCCAAGAAGCGTGTGCTTCCCCGGAAATTAGAATTTGGGGGCTGGGTTGCCGGTCAGGGTGTGGTGGGAGCTCGAACGGGGAGAAAGGGTGAGGATAGGGAGTCAGGCGACATCACCTGGGCCTCGTGCGGGAGGAGTCAGAGAAGGCTCTCTGCAGACAGGCGGGGAGGAAGCAGTCACGTAGAGAATGCTGAAAAGGTTGAAGGCGGCTTAATGTGGCTGGGGGTAGCGGGGGGAGCCAAACCATATCACAAATTAGTAAAAAATAGAAAATTAAAAGCAGCGTAGAAGAGTGAGGTTGAACAGGAGTGACGTTACGGTTCCCATCCGATATAAAGTTGTGTTGTGATGGGCCCCCATGTGGACTCTGGGCTTCCTGGCGGCCAATGGGAAGAGGGAAAAAAGATCGACTTTGAGACCCTACAGTGCTCCTTAAAGAAACACAAAGAAACCTACTGCTCAGGAGAAATGTAGGCATTGCTGGTTCTGGGGCTGGAGGGAAATCTCCCTGGAGGACTGCCATGTACCTGGAGAGATTCTGGTCAGGGAGGAGGTGAGTGGAGGCAGCATCTTGCTCTGGGAGTCAGAGACTGGATGCTGCTGCCAATTTCACTGTGACCTTAGGTGGTTGCTTAGCCTGTCCGAGACTTCGTTTCTTCTACTGTAACATGGGGCACCTGCTTAGAGGGCTCTGAAGGTGGCTTGACATTTGTGACAGAAGTCCCAGACATACTGTTGTTGGTCAGAAGGCCTAGCCTCTCTCTCGCCCTCCTTCTGAAAGCTGTCTCCCTTTAATTACACTTTTTATTGCTCTCCTGCCCTCTCCCGGCCAGGGGCTAGCTCCTCCCCAGGTCCACCCACTGCCCCTGGGACCAGGGAACGGCCAGGTGGTTGCTGGCATGGTGCCTCCTGGAGTCAGCAGGGCCCAGCCGATGTCCGCAGTGGAACAGAATTCAGAGACAGGACCCCCCAAGCCCACGTTCTCCCAGGGTCTCCCCTGTGCCTGCCCCGGGTGGGGCAGGAAGTGTCCCCCAACACAGCTCAGTCCCCAGCATGTGCTCCTTAGTATCCTGTACATCTTCCTCACGCAAACCCCAGGAAGAGATACATAATTCTGCGCAATAAGTTGTGTTAACGGCCATTTCCCTGCTAGGACACATGTGTCATAAGGTCTGGTCTGTTTTGTCCTGTACTGTTCTGCTGGCCTGCTCAGTACTTGCTGCGGAGTGAGTGCTCGAAATATATCGGCCGAATGCATGAATGAATGAATGAGTGGAATGAATGAATGAATTGAACGAAACCTCGTAATGGTCTGTACTGTAAGGTCCTGTAAGACCAGGACTCTTTTTTGGAGTTAAGAAAACTATAATTCATCTTATCTTTCTATGTCTTTACCAGGTCAGTTTTGACTCATTTGTCAGGCTCAGCCAGAAAGATGCTCTCTTAGGAAAGTCACAGCGCAGCTCAAGCATCCCCCACCCATTACCATCCCCCCCTCCCCCCAACCTCTCCAAGGTTTGCTCAGGTTCCTTTCCCTGTACATTTTATCTCCTGGGGACTGGTTATTCAGTTTCGTGACCTCTTGACTCCATCACTTACATGATTTTCAGGGCCCCGTGCAAAATGAGGATCGGGGGGTGGGGGGGCTCTTGTTTCACAATTATGAAGAAGTTTAAGATGGCGACAGAGTGAGCATTGCCCCTTCTAGCTGCAAGGCCCCCTGTGACGGCACAGGTCCCATGCCCATGAAGCTGGTCCTGATCCTGTGATGGCAAGGACATTGTAGGTGCGGTTTACTGCTTCTTCCTCCTGCCCTGGGCCTAACACAGTGCCTGGTCCTTATTAGTATCTCATTTAAACACCAAATGAACGAATGAATGAAGACAGATGTATGAGTAGACGTTACAGAGCCTCTCTGAGCTCCCATCTACAAAATGGGGATATCTTGCTTTCCTCCAGGCAGGCAGGGAAGACCCTCAGCCTTAGGGCCACGGGATCATGTGGTACATGTCCCAGAACTATTCAGATGTAGGTAGTCAGAGGGCAGAGGCCAGCTCTCTGTGGGGCCGGATCAGGCTGGCCTGATAAGACCAGCGGACTCTGCTCTCTCTGGGCAGCCCGCCTACTTCTGATGACGAACTCCTACCTGGCTGGAGGCCAGGGCCCGGGGAGAGGCTAGGACCTTGCTTCTTTAGAAACCCTGTTGACTGGGCAGCTACTGCGCTGGGCATTTTTCATGCATCATCTTTTATCCTCATTTGGCACATGGAGAAATCAAAGGTCAGAGAGTGAAAATGGCACGTCTCGGTAGGCAAAGGGCAGAGTCAGCCACGGACGCCTGATCTGTCGTCTCTTAGACTGGTGCCCGCCGAGGACGGAACGTTCGCATCACACAGGGTGTTTGTTTGCGGAGCGGCGCATGGGTGTGTGAGCGTGAGCTCACTGGAGTGCGCAGGCCCCGGGACACTCGCGTCTCAGCTCCAGACCCTGCTGACCTTCCCCGAGGCCCGGACGGTGACTGCCTGGGCAGGGCCCAGCCGCCCCTGAGGCTGGAGGAGGCAGCCCAGATTCCTGCCCAGCCTGGGTCGGTGTCCCCGTCAGGTGCCCTCGCCGCGTCGGCATCATCGGGTTTCCTGGTGTGCACCAGCTTTGCACAAATATTTGAGTGTGTATTTACCTCTGTGTCTTCATTTTTTATGGTTAGAGAAATATTGGTTTTTAAGCTTAAAACCGTACTGAGACTTTTGTGATACCTGTGTAAGCTTGTTTCAAAAGATTAAGGAAAGGCAAAGTGTAAACAGAAAAGGAAAGGGCTAGAGGCTCTGAAACCCGACATTCCCACTGTAAAACCGTCATTTCTATACCCCTCCCAGACACACACACACACACACACACACACACACACACAGACACACACACACACACACACACACACACACACCCTTCTACAGACTCCAGAGGCCAAAAGCTGACTGTCCACCTTGAGAGCTGGCATTTGAATGTTTGATGTGGAGGCCCCCTGCCCCACATGACTTGGTCTGACTCCCCCCGCTGGAGTCTTCTATCCGCCCACTTTCTGCCTCGTACCTTGAAAGCATTTGCGTCTCTGACACTTGGCAAGAGGGGCACTTCTTTTTTAAAACCCGAATGGGTCCAACCTATACCCAGGGTTATGAAACTCCCTTTTTCCTTTTGCTTCATAGGGTTTCGACATCTCGCCTGTACAAAGTCTGGCTTACCTTTTTAACAGTTGTATAGTGTTCCAAAGAGCTGCCTCTTGAAACGTTGTTCTTTATCACAGAGCAGCAGTGGATGATATGTGGAGCAGAATGTGTGCGACAGGAAACTTCAAAGAAGTGTCCTGCCCGGGGCATCTCACGGTGGTCAGGCTCCCAGAAGGATGGGGTCTGTGGGTACGCCTGCTTGGGCCTTTCGACTTGGCGGGAGGCCTTGGCCCAGAGGAGAGAGCACAGGGCTAAGTTTTCCGTGCAGGGGAGCGTTCTCTTACACACCTTCATGCTCACACGTTCACACGCTTTCCTACACACACACACACACACACACACACACACAACCCTGTCTGACACTCCAACTGCTGTCGTAAATGTGAGCCCGACCTTCACGTCCCAGGGGTGTGGAACGGGTGTAATGAAACACCAATTGAGTTTTTGCTCTATGCCCAACACTGTCCCAGGAATGTCATGTGTCATTGTGCACGGTCCTCAGAATGCTTTCCAGAGGAGGAAATTGGAGGCTCAGACAGGGAGCGTTGTCCCGACAGACACACAGGGCAGTGTGAGGGCAGAGCCCCATCCGTACCTCGCCGCACTTTCAGAGTTGCCCCAACCTGGCCAGATGACCCGAGAACTGTAGGGGATGGTGGCCTGGCCATTGCCAGTCTGCCTACCTCCAGCCTCTGGCAGTGCCCAGAGCTCCAGAAGACAGACAGATGCTTACAGTGTGATTCAACACATTTAGACACATTTAGAGCGGCAGGCGGCGGGGGGGGGGAGGGGGGTGCTTTTCTTGTGGACGGGGGGCAGAATAATGGCCTCCCTACCATGTCCGCATCCAAATCCCCAAAACCTGTAAACATGTTACCTTACCATGGAAGACAGGACTTTGCAGATGTGATGAGAGGTAATGACCTTGAGATTGGGGAGATTATCTTTCGTTCCCTGGGTGGGGCAAATGTCATCACAACGGTTCTTAAAGGTGGAGGACCTTTGTGGCCGGGAGCAGAGAGAAGAGGTATGAGTAGGGAAGCAGGCTCGGGAAGGGAAGGAAGAGTGCAGGCGGCCTCCACCAGCTGGAAAAGGTAAGGAGATAGATTCTCTCCTAGAGCCTCCTGCCCGCAGCTTGATTTTAGCGTCAAACTTGCAATCTATAGAGTGGTAATTAAAGCTGTCATATCTGCTCTCCATTTGTCCATGAAGATCCATTTATTCATCTGCGGGGTCCTTCCTTGGTCATATCACACACACACACACACACACACACACACACACACACATGCCCGGTTGATGATACCAATGGGAGTAGTGACAGGAAGCACTGAAATGAGGCCCACCATGGGTCCTCTGCCAAGTGCATTTATGAATTCCTTCAGTTCCCATGACAACTCCAGGAGACAGGTAACACTTCGTTTGCCCATTTTACAGATGGGGAAGCCGAGACACAGAGAGGTCATTAACTTGCCCAGGGCCACACAGCTAAGAAGAGGTGCAGGTGGGATTTGAACCCAGGCTACGTGGCTTACGTTTATATGCTCACACACACGTCCGTCGCATTCCCACTCAAAATACACACTGACTTACCACTGCTCTGACCTTTCTCCTTTCCTCCTCTCCTATCACTGGCCAAGGGGCACGAGGTGGAGACAATCGAGTCTGGGAACCCTGGCTATCAAAGGGATTTTCATGGGTTGTTTTCATGTCCAAGCTTCAAACAAGGTATTTGTAAGAAAAAAAGTTGCTAATCCCCATATCCCCCCCCCCCCCCAATTTCACACCTCCTTTCTGAGACTTCACTCATTTCAACCAGATGATTGGTTCCATGTGTAATTAAATGTGAGTCAATGTGTCTGGCCGGGCAGAACTCCGCAGACTGTCGGGTCTCAGAAGAGAGCTCTCTGAAACTGCATCCGTGGTTGGCGGGTTCGGGGACCGCGGGGTCTGGAAGCACAGAGCCTGCATCCAGGGTCTCCTCCTCTCTACCCCGCCCCCACCCACCCCAGGCTACGGAGCTGGGCTGGCAGAGCAGGCCAGCGGACTGCAGAGATAATTGGTGTTTTCAGGCAGCCGGCAGCTTGGGGGGGTGGGGGGATCACCGCTCTACCTCCTTACCTGCCTCTGGGGCTGGGCTGGGTCCCCCAGAACCTGTCTGGCTGGTTTGGAGGCTGTTATTACCAGGGCTCCCTGGGAAGGGATGGAGAGCTGGAGGGGAGAGGGGGAGGGCTGGACCGGGATGGGGGATGGGGAGCAGTAGGGGAGATGGGGGATTGGGGCTGGGGATGCAGAGGAGGAGGGTGGGGAGGAGGAGGGGGAGGAGGGCCAGGGCTCTGCCTGGGCTCACTTGTGACCTGGCCTGCAGGTTTCCCCATTTCCCACCCCTCCCCCACTTCTAGTCCCAGGAGAAGGATTAAATCTTGTTCCCTGGTTCAGCACGGGGTCTGGTCTGTCACGAGGGGGAAGGCCGCTTCGAGAATCCCCCACATCCCAGGGAGCCCACCAGGCAGGGGTTGGAGCCCAGCTCTGCTTCCTGAGGCCACCCCTCGGTCCAGTGAGGGGTGTTGGGAGCTCCAAGTCTGAGGCGCCTTGGGTGAAGGGGGCGCGGGTCCACTCAGTGGGGATCCTGAGCAGCAGTGGGGCCGGTGGCTATTGGGTAATCAGGTTAAGTGCACTTGCCTTCTTCCTGCCCCCAGACACTTTGGGCCTAATTAGCAAAATAATTAAGGCTCAAGTCATGTTTCTACTATTAATCTCCGTGTCCGGACCTATTACCAACCCCAAACTGCCCTCTTCTGATGCATTTCATTCTTTGTCCTCCCTTCCCCCTCCTTCTCCCTCCCTCCTTCCCTCCTTCCCTCCTCTCTTATCCTCCTTCCTTCCTTCTTCTTCTTCCTTCCTCCTTCCTCCCTCCCTCCCTCATTCCTCCCTTCCTTCCCTCCTTCCTCTCTCTTTCCTTCCATGCTTCCTTCCTTCCTTACTTCTTCCTTCCCTCCTCCCTCCCTCTCTCTTTCCATGTTTCCTTCCTTCCCTCCTCCCTTCCTCCTTCCTTCCTCCTTCCTTCCTTCCTTCCTTCCTTCTTCCTTCTTTCATCCCTCCTCCCTCCCTTCTTCCCTCCCTCCTCCTTCTTCCTTCCTTCCCTCCCTCCTCCCTTACTCCTTCCTTCCTTCCTTCCTTCCTTCCTTCCTTCTTCCTTCCCCCTCCATCCCCTCCTTTCTCTCCTTTCTCCCTCCCTCCTCCCTGTCTCTTCTTTCCTTATTCCATCCCTTTTTCCTCCCTTCCTTCTTTCCCTCCCTCCCTCCTTTCTCTGTCTCCTCATTCCAACAATTCCCTCCTTCCAACAAACATCACAACACACACAGCCAGCCCCACATTTTGGGCTGGGGTCCAAAGGAGACTCATCCTCCCAGAGCTCACGGCCCAAAGAGCAATCCACTGCCGCTGTCTGCGGGACTCCCCAAAGGCGTCTCAGAGGAGGTGATGTGCAAGCTGAGGTCTAAAGGGTAGGAGGTAGTCACGGTGATGGGGGCAGGTGGTGGTGAGGGGTGGTTGCCTAGAGAATGTCCCTGGAATCCTCACTCTGTGCCTATACCTCTACCTATCCTTTCTCAGTGAATTCTCATGCAAACAGTACGAGGCGGCCTTGTGGCTCCGATTTTACAGTTAAAGGAAATCAGTGTTTAGAGAGGGAAGGTGAGTCCCCCAAAGTCACACATGTTGGACCCAGGGGCAGAGGTGGGATTCAGACTTAGGCCAGACTGTCAAAACGCCACGTTCAATCCACTGGAGAACTTCCTCTGTCTGGAAGGGTGTCCCAGGCTGGGGGAACAGTGGGCCCAAAGGCACAGGAGGATGAATTGACACGGGAGTTTGAAGAATCATCGGTGGCTCTGAATGTTGGGAGCGTGCCTGATGGTGGGGGCTGGGGCTGTGGTGGGGTGCCTTTATAGGGCTTGACAAAGGCCAGGTAAGGACAGGCATGAGAGTCAGGCTAGGGAATTGGCACCAAGGAGACACTGAAGAAGCACCCAGGACTCTGGAGCCAGCCATGGGGGTCTGAACCCTGACCAGGCCACTTATTGCTGTGTGACCCTGAGCAAGTCCCCTAACCCATAGGACTCCCTTGTGCGGCAATGATAACTGCCTATTTTGTGGAGTTGTTCGGGGCATTGAGGAAGTATAGTGTTCAGCACAGAGCCCGGCATAGATTAAATTGAAAATCATTCACATTTTCTTTCAGAAAGCTAAGGACTGGGGCTGGTAGGGAGGTGGGGAGTTGTCAGGAAGCCCCAGGAAGGGTGGCTTTGATTTCTAGAAGAGAAGTACAGAGGCTGAGGAGACTGAGGGGGACGTTGAGAGGGGGTTGGGCAGGCTCTGGGATCCCCCTCCCCACGGTGCCCCCTGTTCTTGCCCAGGAGCTCTAAGGAATAGGGGTGGGGCTAGGGACCGAAGACAGAGGTCAGAGATGCCGAAGGTCACCCACGGGCCTGTAGCTCCTCCCAGGGAAGCAGTTCCAGGAAGTCAGGCAAGGGTGGAGGCAGAGGGCAGCCCAAGCATCTCCCCACCTGCAGTGCTGGGGGAAGGGCAGGGCCGGGACTTGGGGCAGCCTAGATTTTCCCTCTGTTTCTCTGTGTGCACAAAATTGGCCGTGGTCTGAGCCCCCCCACCCCCACCCCCGCCCCCACCATTGACTGAGCTTTTCCCTCTCAACGGTCCAGCTGAAGATGTGAACATGTCTCAAGGTCTGGGAAGACCCCTGCAGGGCTCCGGCATGTGCCAGGGGAGGATTCTTCTGACCTTCTGGGTAGCTTCCAAGGCCTACACCCCAAAGAGTGGCTTTGGTTAGTTTGAAAGGGGACGGACCAGTTTCTTGGGCGCAGAGATCACATCCCTGAGACATCCTTGTACAGACCTTGCTCCCTGCCCTGCAGGGACGGCAGATAATGTTTTTTTTTTTAAGTTTATTTATTTATTGAGAGAGAGAAAGAGAGAGAGGGAGAGGGAGAGGGAGAGGGAGAGGGAGAGGGAGAGGGAGAGAGAGAGAGAGAGAGAGAGAGAGAGAGAGAGAATGAACTGGCAAGATGCAGAGAGGGGGACAGAGGATCTGAAGTGGGCTCTGTGCTGATGCAGGGCTTGAACTCATGAACCGTGAGATCATGACCTGAGCCAAAATCGGAGGCTTAACCCACTGAGCCACCCAGGTGCCCCTGGGAGCCCCATGGATGTGTTTTAATTTCTTTAAACTCAGATGAAAAATATGAATATAATTCAGCCTGGATTACATTTTCCTTTATGCCAACATAGTCATAAATTATAATTTTTAGTATATTTTTATGAAAGTAGGAGCCTATTGAAGCAAAGGTTCCTAGGTCACACGAAAGTCATGCTGTAGCCTTGTCTTTTCACTTTCTTCTCCTGCAGGACAAAGTCCCAGGAGACAAAGAACTTGGGTTCTCTGGACTCACACAGAACTGGTTTAAGTCCTGATTCTCGCACCTGCCAGCTTTGGGGCCCTGGCTAAGCCACTTAGTGTCACTGAGCCTCAGTTTCCTCACCTGTAAAATGAGATAATGAATGAATGAATGAATGAACGAATGAAAGCCTTTAGCTAGGTTACCTCTGAGCACATAAAAAGCCACCTTATCAAAGCTTAAAAAATAAATAAAGCCATCAGCCTGGTATTCAAGATCACTCATTTAATAGATTTTTGCTGAACACTTGCTATGGATCAGGCTCTGTGCTGGTCCCTGATTATTTGGCTCCTGCCTGCTCCTTGGCCTCTGAATACCCTGGTCCCTACCCCACCCATGTCTGTAACCCCCTCACCACACTCCTCATTCCTGGATTACAGAGACCCTGATGGTTCCTGCCTACTTTTCCTTCCATTTCCTCTACTTCCCTGTTTGCCACTGGATCCTTGGAATTGTTTTCGTGATCTGACCGCACAGCTCGACCAACCTGAACTCAGTGGAGGTGGATTATCTGCTCCTGGGTTTCTGCTTACCTGCCAAGGAGTTGTCCCAAGTTTTGTCCCCCCACCCCAGTGAGCCCGTGGGTCCCACCTGCACCTGAGACCCCCTGCCCGCCCTCCTCCGTAGAGCTGCATTCAAATTCAGCCCCCCAGTTGTCTATGTTCACTCTTCCCCAACAATCTGCAGAAACGGAGGTCAGGCAACCTCCCATTTGAAATGTTGACAAGCTCAGCTTCCTAATAAAATAAAAGCCTGTTTTTTATCTTATTGCTGCCAAAGACATCACGAATGATTGATTGATTGATTTAAAGAAATTAAAACATGTCACATATTTTATAAGCAACGTAACTGCCCGTGCTGGAGTCTGGGTACCTGACATACAGATTCCAGCTTTAAATGTGGAAGTAAATATTTTTCAATACAGAAATCAATATAAACTATGAAAAGATGAATAATGGGCAAAAAATAATTTCTTTTTTCTTAAATGGCACTAAAAACTTCTGGAACCCTAGAGTTTCCATGGTGGTATCCGTGGCTTGAATTAGGGGAAAAACACATGAACTAAGAATACAAAGGTAACCAATGACACAGTCAAAGACACCAGGCCATGGAGTTGAAAAAAACCCTTCCCTCATTGCCGTCTGCTCTCAGGCACCCAGAATGCTCTGGCCCCTGGGCCCACGGCTCCAGTCATGTCTTCTCAAGTCTCGGTTCTACCCACCTCGCCCAGTGAACCCCATGTTCTACATCCCCAAGATATGCCTTCCCACTTCTACCTGTGCGGTTCCTTCTGCCTCCGGTTTCCTCTCTCTCTGATCCTCTTAACCTTCATTGATGGAAATGCCAGGCACAGAATAGGTGCCCATTAAATATTTGAGGAATGAATGAATGGTCAGCCTGGGCGATGCCTATCTACACTTCAAAACCTCAGTCAAATGTTCTCATTCTCTGCGCCACCCCTGTCCCCCTGGGAGCCACCTTCATACTCCTTTGCACGGACTTCTCTTAGAGCATTTGACATGTTGGCAAGTCAGAGAGCTCCTGGGTCTTTGCAGGAGGCAAACCTTGGCACCTGGGTTCTCATCTTGAGTTGACTCTTCCCTCACCCACTCAACAAAGATTCACTGGGCATCTGCATTTGATGTGCCGACCGCCAGGAATTAAATGGTGAGCAAAGGCAGACCGGCGGCTGCTTCCTGGAGGATTTCCTATAGACACGTCAGTTAGCCTTCCTGAGCCTCAGTTTCCCTAGCTGGGACATGGGAAATACCCCCTCCCTCAGGGCGTTGTTGGGCAGATTCTTCTAGAAGTCTCATCTTGGCGCTCGGTGCACGGCCGGTGCTTATAGCTGTTGCCCAGGCCCCAGCTCCCTCACTGGACTGTCAATTTCTTCTCGGCGTAGAGGAGGTTCCCATTTACTCTCTCTTCCCTTGGGCATAGGAAAGGTGACAATAAACTGAGGGTGACAGAGCGGCTCTTTGTGCTTGTCCCCGTGGCCCTCTCTGACACACACACCTGGTCAGAGCTGGCCTGACCTGACCACACAGGCTCTTCCAAGGCCCAGTGCCATTCTCCATCTCTGAGCAGGCTGGTGCTAGGGACGAGCACGAGTGCCAGAAATCCAGGACTCCCCGATCTGGGAGGGCGCAGGGCTGCCCTGGGGCGGGGTGTGCCTAGTCTCTGCCCCGTGGTGGCTGCGGCCTAAGATGTGGTACACTTTCACCCAATTTCTCAGAATCTCTGGGGGCAGCTCCTCCCACCCCCACCCCTGCGCCTCTGCCTGGCCATTCACACTTGGATGCCCGACATGTGGCCAGATGGCCACCGGCCCGCCCCCTTGAGCAAACAGCCGCGCATGTGAGCAGCGTTTGGCCTCAGGTATGGACACGGCCAGCTGGCCACTCAGGACTCCTACCCCCATTCTGCGTGGGTGGAGGGACAGACAGAGCGCCTGGATGCATGGGTTCTCACCCCAGCCCTAACCTTAAGGCCAGACCTGGTGCACATCCCTTCTTGCCTCTAGGCCTCAGTTTCTCTGGCTGTACCAGGGTCTGGCTGGCTGCCGGGAGGAGCAAACCTTAGAGTCTTTTTAGCCCCTTAATTCTTTAATCAAATTCTTGTGTTTGGGGTGGAGACGAACACACGGGCGTTTCTTTCAGATTTCATCTCTGCCCACCTTTCTTGGGGTCACCCCCAAACTCATTTGAGTTCCAACCTTCCCAGCCCGCTGTCTTCCTCAGGCCCCTCCAGAGCTTCTCGTGCACCTGGGGGATCTCCCGAGATGCGTGCCCCTCACCTCGAAGAAGTGGGGTCAGAAGCTTGGGCCGGGAGTGAGAACTTCCGCTCCAAAACAGAGCGGTGAGTCTCATCCCTGAGAGACGGGGTGTCACCCTCTTGGGAGCTGTCACTGGAGGGGCAAGGTGGAATTCAGAAGGTGCATATTATAGAATTTTATTCGAAAGTGTGAAACAACTTCGTATTTGGAAGATTACTTGAGACTGCAAACCCCAGTGAGTAACGAGTGTGGAGTCTCGATTTGCCGATTGCACCTTGTGCAAAGTATCTTGAGAGAGACATCGGCTCATATCAGGCTGAATTATTGAAGTTGCTGGGGTTTCTTTCAGGTGAAACATGCTCGTGTATTGTGACTTCAGAAGTATTGTGACTTCATATAGTTTCTCTTAAAATTTGGGGGTTACCCTTGAATGCCCCCTCACTCCCTTGCTCCCAACCCCGGTCTCCCCACAGGCTGTTTTTTCCACCTGCAGCTCTCTTTCCCCTCCTCTTCTCCTTGAGACGGGCTCTGCCTTGGACCCCAGATGGTCACCTTTGTAGGTGTTCCCTGCTCCCTTTGCCACACAAGGTTAGATGCTATGTGTCTCCGTCTCTAACCTACAATTACTTGTCTGAGGTCCGTCTCCTGCCCTGGACTGTGAGCTCCTGAAAGCAGGACCTGTGTTCGTTCTGTTTGTCACTGTATCCCCATCCCTAGCACAGGGCCGGACACAATGCAGCGATGCAATAGCCACCGAGGAATGAATGGAGGAGCCCCCCAAATCCTCAGGACGCCGGAGTCCAGGTCTCCAGCAGGCCTGGCCTCTGGCCGGACCCAAACGCCTGGGTCAGACATGTCTTTGTGCGTGGTCCGTGTGGAGCTTGCGACTTTGAAAATGACCGTGCATTTCCACCGACAAGCTCAGAGCACGGAGAAATGAGGAACCATTGCCAGAAGGTGTTCTGATTATCTATTGCTGCAGAATAAACCCTCACAAAACCTGCCGGTGGGCTCACAGGTTCTGTGGGCCAGGAATTCTGGAAGGGCACAGGGTGAACAGCTCTCTTCTGCTCCATGACGTCTGGGGCCTCAGCCCGGATGACTCGCATGGTATCCACTTCCAACATGGCTTCTTCGCTCCGTGTCTGGTGCTGGGGCTGGGCTGGCCGGAGACTGGGCTCAGCTGGGACCATCACCTGCCTGTGGCCTCTAGCAGTGTGGTCTCAGGATAGCAGGCTAGTCTGATTTCTTAACGGTGTCGCAGGACTCCCAGAGCAATTGAATAAAGTGTTATGACACAGCCTAGGAGGTCAGATAGTGTCACTTCTGCCATATTCTGTTGGTCAAAAGTGGTCACAAGTCCCTGTTCCAAGGGGAGGGAGCCCAGGCCCCACATCTCAGTGGGAGTCGTGTCAGAGAATTTATGGCTGTGTTTTAAAACCACAACACCTTGGGGCACCTGGGTGGCTCAGTCGGCTAAGCATCCGACACTTGATTTCGGTTCAGGTCATGATGTCATGGTTCATGGGATCAAGCCCTACATTGGGCTCCATGCTGATGGAACCTGCTTGGGATTCTCTCTCTCCCTTTCTCTCTGCCTCTCCCTCCGCCTCAAAATAAATAAATAAACATTAAAAAAATAAAACCACAGTGCAATTGCAGATCTGGGGGACTTGGCTGGCGAGCAGACGGTGATGTCTCCCTCGAAACTTCGCATCTGAGAAGCACTTTGAACTCTGCCGGGCAGAGGAGGGGAGAGGCTTGTACCTACATAGGCCGGAGTTCAAATCCTGGTATTGTCACTTAACTTGGCTGAGTCTCAGTTTTCCTACCTGAAAAACAGAGGTGAGTGTCATCACTTCCTCAGGCTGGTGCTGCAGCAGGGATTTAGTGAGCTAATAGAGGAGGGTCTAATGCATGGTCAGTGGTCAACAACGGCTACCTTTTGGTATCACGGATGCTTTTGTATGTAAATGACAGTAAGAATAATACCTTACAAGCTTCCTGCCATCCACGCGTAGGGGTGAATTCAACTTCTGTTCTCGGACCGCTCCACAAGGATCTGGAGATACAGAGATGACCGCAACAGAGCTTGGGACGTCCACACCAAGGGCCTAGGGGAGATGGGGGGCGGGGTGGTGCAGAGCACTCCCATAGCGTGGTGCCCCGTGGACCCTGGGTCATGGCAGAGGTCTCCTTTGGTCCTGTCTCAGTCCACGTATTGATCACCCATTTCATCAGAGTCCCACAGCTTGCTGACGTCATTGGGAATGACCAAAGATGGGAGAAAGCCAGTTCAAGAAGATCCCCTGTGAATAAGGCACAGCCGTGTCTCTTAGCTGGCTTCCCATGCTACCTACTGCTTCTCCAGTACTGTGCTAGGTTGTTCATGCAGCACTTAACCGATAGCTTTATGAGGTAGGGCCCTGTATTGTGCCACTTCTATAGATAGACCCTGAGACTTACAGAAGCCACACAGTGGTTCATTCAGGGCCACATGGCATGGAGCTGCCGAAATGCTAATGCAGCCTCTGACTGCATGAACGGAAGCGAAGTGTCCTGAGCATGGCAGAGACTCATTGTGTTCCGTGGCTATTAGATCCCTCGGAGGCGTGGTTCTCACTGAGTTTTGCCGGAGTCCATCCAAGGGAGGGAAGGGGAAAGACCTTGAAGACATAGGACCTCAAAGCATGGGGGTGGGCACTCTATGGGAGACAGAGGCCAATGAGGCAGATTACTCCCTCAATCTCCGAGGGGAACTTGGGGGCCAAAGAGAGCTCCATGCTCACCGAGAGGCAGAACTTGACCTGATATTAGCCAGTTGGAGCCGTCTGGAAGCTGATCTGGTTCCCCTGTGAAGTAGTGAGCTTCTTGACACTGGGGGTATTCAAACTGCACAGGGCTAGAAGTGCTGCTGAGAGCAGGTCTGTAGCAGATGAGTGGTCTGGTGTGCATAGCACCTCCAGCGCTGTGCTTGGCATTGAGCAGGTGCTCACACTGGGGGGGCTGTTCAGGATCAGAGCTCTCTTGGTTGCTCAGTAAGAATCATTGCTTAGGGGCGCCTGGGTGGCTCAGTGGTTTGAGTGTCTGCTTCTTGATTTTGGCTCAGGTCATGATCCCAGGGACGTGGGATCAAGCCCTGCATCTGGCTCCGTGCTGAGTGTGGAGCCTGCTTGGGGTTCTCTCTCTCTTTCCCTCTGCCCCTTCTTGCCCCCCACTCGTGTGCATGCTGTTTCTCTCTCTCTCTCTCTCTCAAATTAAAAAAAAAAAAGAATTGTTGTTTGGATCCAGGTAGCCCCTCAATTGCCAAGGAGGTAGGAATTATTTTCATGATGACCAAGCATCTCACATATATCAATCATTTCATTTGAACCCGGTCTCAGTGCTAATCCTTGTGCATACCTCATGGGATTATTACAGTTGAGAGAACTGAAGCACAGAGAGGTTAAGCAACCAGCCCAAGGCCACACAGTCGTTGGTAGAGCTGGGATTTGAACCCAGGCCTCTGGCTCTGCTAATATTGTCCTTGCCTCAGGACCTGACAGGGGCAGGAATGACCCTTGCAGTCTCCGGCCAATGCTGATAATAACGAAAGTTGTTCAATTGCTAGGACCCCTGAGCCACTGCTGGGCTGGGGGACTCTCCTTAAGCAGGACACAACTTTGACTTGCCCAGTACTGTGGCAAGTACTGTGGCTTGGGAATTCAGCCACAAACCAGACAGGACAGCAGGGAAGAGGCGATGGCTGGGCAGGTGGAAGGGCCAGGAAGGGGGAGAGGCCCAAACAACAACAGGCCTGGTGGGTGGACACTGGGCTCCTTCCCCCAGGGGAGGCAGATGGTCCAGGACGCTGCCGACTGAACCCTCAGCGCCAGCAGGGGTAATGTCCCAGGTGCACACCCTTTCCCGGCTGCCTTCATCCCCGGTCTCACTCCCTACTTCCATAACTAAGTGATGGCATAAACCTGGGGGACTCTGCCAGCCCAGGAGAGGAGCACCTTGCCTAGCTGGGACAGAGGTCCAGAAAGGATCCCGAAGGAAGAGAGATGTACATTGAGAACTCAAGGGCGAGTAAGGAGTGAGCAACTAAGGAGGGAGGCAGGAGAGGAGGAGTGTTCCAGGCAGAGGCACTGGCATTGGGGAGGTTTGGGGCAGGCACGTGGTGTGCCAGGAATGGCCGAGGCGGGCAGGGGAGCAGGGAGAGGTGAGGCAGACCCCAGACCACACAGAGACTTGGATGTTGTCCCTGGGGACCAGCCCATACGCCTGTTGGGGGGGGGGGGCGTGTGTGCTGATGGGGCCAGTTAGAGGGCCTGGGAGCTGGGAGAGGGTCTGCGGGGGCCTGGCGTCACCGGCCGCCAGCTCTGCTTTTCTAGAGCCCCCAACAGCGGGGTTGGGACAGGAGCCCCGTTGAAAAGATTCCTGGGTCCCTTTCAAGGAACTTCCTCCTGCCGTCTGGTCCCCCATCTCCGGGAGCCCATAAAGCCTGTCCTGCGGGTAATTATAGGCTGCAAGAGGCCCAGGGCAGGGAGGCTGGGGACGTGAGGGGGGCGGGTGGGGTGCCGGCCAGCAGGAGCTCTCACGCTGGCCTGGCTGCCGAGGAGAGAGGGTGCAGACACCAGGGCCCCCATAAAGTTACTCCAGAGCAGGCCGCTCTTACGGGCATTCTGGGTGGGGGCCTGCCATCACTGGGCGCCAGCTGGGGCTCCCCCTGCCCTTTTGTCTCCTCTAGGGCCTCTCTCTGCGGTTGTCAACGTACGTTTTTGGAAACGTGGTTGCCTTCCTTCGGAACGCTTGGACCCAGTGGGTTTTGCAGCCACTGGCTGTGCTGGTCCTCTTTCAAGTGAACCAGCCAACCCTGTTTCCTCCTTCCAAGTCCTCCCTGGCAGACTGAATGGGCCGCCTTGAGTTCCCTTCAGGCTGCAACTTCCGGCTTCTTTTAAAGAATCAGCTTCTTTTAAAATGTATCCACTTGAGAAAAGTCACCCACATGGGTTGGGAAACAAGACAATAACAAAGCAGAGATTGTGGAACAAAGGGACGTGGATGTGAGTCCCTGCTCCACTCCTCACCGCCAGTGTTGTTCTTGGTTAGGTCTCCAGGGCATCCGAGCCTCGGTTATCCCATCTGTAAAATGGGGATAATACCATCCACTTAGCGGGGTGGTTGTGGATCGGTATTAAGTGTTTGACAATCCTTCCCCAGTATTTTCCTCATAGCACTTGATTCAAAGATTTAAAAAGCCTTCCCAGGTCTGCCTACTGCCCACATGACATTTATGGGGCAGATGATCTTAAGGAAGACGGAAATGGGGCCCAGACAGGCAGAGGGTCTTGTGAAAGCCGTGTGCTGTCTAATTAAGCTCTGTTTCTGTTCTTTTGTGAAGCACGATCATTTGTTAGCTCCAGTTAAAAGGAACTATAAAACCAATATACGACCCAACTGAAAATTTAGAAAGCGAGGGGGAAAAAACCCCATCCTTCCCATTAGGTCACCAGCCTAGTATCCCAAGTGCAGTGACTTCTATGTTAACCCACAGTGGGTACGTGCGGGTCTTGATAAGAAACGGGAAACGTGAACACCGCTATCTCACCTCCCATCTCAAAGCACCTTTGCCTGCCTTCCCGGCCTTACAGATGATCATATCAGTGGACACCTATTATTTCATGAAATTGATGTTGAATTTTGCTTTCAATTTTTCTCTATGCTAAATAATGCTTTAATGAACAGGTTTCTTTTTCCACAGAGTGTTTCTCTTTATTGGTCTCATTTCCTTAGGATACATTCCCCGAAGTGGAATCAGTAAGTCTCAGGGTAGGGACATTTTTGTGGTTTGTGATACGTATTTTCCAATTTACTTTCCATAAAGCCTGTTCTAATTTACTTTGCCTGTTTAGCAGTTTCACGGCAACGTCACCAGCATTAGGTGTTATGGTTGACGATTTTGTTTGTTAGGAAATATATTGTGACTCCTTTATGTTTTATTTTAATTCATGCTTCCTTGTGGATGAAAAATGTGCACCTATATGTTATATGTTTTCATGGGCTTACATTCTCTTTTCAATATTATCTGATATTTTTGGTGTATTGAGTAAGACGAGTCTGTTGCCACAAAATGCAAGAATGCCATTCCTGGGTGCCCGTATTGTCTTCCACGCCTGACTGACGGTAATAATTGTAATAAACTGGGGCTGCCGAACTTGAAATAAACAAATGATTACAGCAGACAATAGAAACGCAAACCTGACCCTGATTAATGAAATTGCTAATGTGGCTTCCTGGGGTGGATGTCAGCCAAGGGCTTCCCCTGTGACTTGCATTGGGTCCTAGTGACACCGTAAGTGGTTTGGGGACTTGGGGAGGTGACAGGATGCTTGTGGGGCTAGGGAGGGGGGTGCAGTTTGGAGTGGGTGGGTGGAGTCTGGTTTCTACAGACAGCAGAAAAGGACCGATCTGGAAGAACTTCACAGCGAGAGGAGTCTGCATGAGATGCATGAACACGGGTCCATCGGGAGGATTTGCGGCAGGGTCACTGGTGCTCAGGTTGGCCATCCCAGGCCGAGTCCCATAGCCCAGCCCAGAACTGAGCATCCCTCCTGGGCCCGACAAACAGAGAGATATGAACAGCCAGACCCAGGTTCATGGTGGACTGAGGGACGTCAAGGAACCCAGGCAACATGTCCTGCCCCCTCTGCTTCCCAGCTGGGCCTGTCCCTCCCAGGCTGGTGTCCTCACTGTCCTTACCTGCACCGCTCTCTTTACTCACACTCACAAGGCTTCCCTTGGACAGTTTTCTTCCTCTTGGTTCAAACGAAAGCTTCTCAGATTGCTGTCGTCAGAGCTCCCGTGCACTCGATGGGTCACAAGCAAAACCCGTGTGCGTCACCCCTCTTGTGTCACCCAAGGCATGCTGACTCTCTAACTAGAAGATGAGCACCTCACTCAGACTCCATGCGCGTTCACTCCTGCGGTGCCCATGCTAGGTCCCCCTCCCCCAGGAAGCCCGCTGGCCCTCTCCAGTTAGCTAATGACCCCTCCTTTGCCCGCCTTTGTGGAGATGTTGATGGCTGTTCTTGTCACACCGGGCCTGTGATCGCCTGTTCACAAGTTGGCCCTCCTACCCAGAAGCTGCCAGGACCTGCAGCCACATCAGTGCCTTCTCACCCATGCCTGGCACCTGCCAGGACCCATCATAGACGCTCAAGGGACATCTGCCGCAGGAGTGAGTGATAAGCACTCTCCCATTTACAAGACATTCTCCCCACATGTTACCTGTTTGATATGAACACTGTAAAGGCAGCTAGCCTGAGAGTTGTTACATGCATTTCACGGAAGGCAGTAACACGTGACACAAGCTGACAAATGGATCATCTCAGCGTGCCCAGACAGTGCTCAGCATTTTACGGGTGGTTTCCTATCGAATGGTTCTGGCAACAAGAGGAGGTGGGTGTGCCCGTGACCCCCACTCCACTGGGTGAAGGCTGGGCCTTGCTGAGGACAGTAACTTGCTCAGGTCACATTGCCACGACAGGACAGAGCCGGAATCTGAAACCAGTTCTGTGTTTTGCCGAAGTTTCCACTCCGCTAGGGCCATACCTCCAAATGGCATCGTCACGTTCCCAGTCTCCATGTCTGGATGTCAAGTTCTAAAACGTCTTACCTTCCCCTGCATCTCCAGTGTCTAGCACAGGGCTGGGTGCGGGTAGGCATCAATAAATGCTGACCGACTGGATGGATAGACGGACGGACGGATGGCTGGATGTCCTCCCCAGCTCTGTTGCAAGCAGGGAGTTTCCACTTTTGTGCAGTGCAGTTGGGCGATGGGAGCTGGGCTTAACTTGGAGCTGATCCTGTACTTGAGTTGTTCTGGTCATAAAACACGAGGGTGTGTCCTCATCGGGGACACAGTGAGCAATGTGCCCGCCAGTACATCAGATCCGTCCTGCCAGACACCGAAGGCGAAAAATGACACATCCTGGGAGAGCAAGCAGCCACCTCCCTCCCGCACGAGGCGAGCAGGATCATTTTGCTGCATATACATATGCGTTCCTCTCCCTGTGACACCTTGGAAGATAACATGTCCTGCGTATGTCCCAGAGCGTAAGGGAGCAGCTAGTGAGTGTGATGGGTGCTGCAAGGGCCCACGTGTCTGGGGGAGGGGTGGGCTCGGCCTCTTTTCTAGGCAGTAGACAGTGGAGGGAAGTAGGAGCCCCCATCCTGGGTCTGCAAGATCAGACAGGGCCTGCTGGGGTCAGCATTTTGTCTCTCCGCCCAGCGTTGGCCAGAGTGCCTGGCCGGCGGATCTGGCCCACCAAGGCTGGGGCTGGAATGAAATGGATTGTTTGCTGTAAAGTCTCATGGACCCCACCAGCTGGGCATTCAGCCCAGCTCCCGATCTGTACCTGACGTCCAAGTACAAAACGCAGGGCCCCCGTTTCCACGTATATCCTGTCAGGGCGCCCGGCTTTTCCAATGTGACCTTCTCTGGGTTCTGAGGTGCCCAATGAGAGATATGACCAAAATCTGTTGATGTTGGTTCCATGTTCAATGTGAATCTCACTCAGGCTGTTGGTATTTCAAAGTGGTTCACAGCATGGATACGGGAGCTGGCAACACCTGGGTTCAGATTCTGACCCTTCTGCTAATAATCGGGTGACTATGGGCAGGGCATGTCGCCTGTCTGAGCTTCATCCCCTCACCTGAGTAGCCACAGGCTTTGAACCTCACAGGTGGCTGGGGTTAACGGAGAGCCTGTATAGGCTTTTGCACCTGTCCAGCACACTGTTGCAGAGAGACAGGGAGAGACAGAGAGAGAGGGAGGGAGACGGAAGGTTGTGGGGGAGGTGAGTGAGGAGGCATGAAGGGTGGAGGGGAAGGGGATTAGCCTGTCAGGTCCCGGCTCTATGCTTCTGGGGGTCCATTCTTAGGCTCTGCTCAGGACTGCAGGGTAAGGGCAAGACTCTTTCCTGGGAGGACAGTGGCCAAACTCAGCTGCTCCCTATCTTGCATGGCTTGTTCCAGAGCTAAGTGCCACGATTCTCTGAGCAAGAGGGAGGGCCAGGGGGCAGTCAGAGGAGGAGGAGGGCTGGGGCTGGGGCTGGGGCAGGCAGAAAAGAAAGGAGATCTACCCCACCCCCACTCCCCTTCTCACCACCCTCCTCCCTCCCCTCGCCCCCACGGCAGCCTGGTTTCCTAGGGCTCTAGATGGGGTTGGGGAGGGCGGCGCAGGCCTGCCTGCACACTTTGGTCTGAATTCAGCTCTCCTGCCCACTCACAGCCAGGCTCTCTCCAGTCCCCCTTGCGGCTTCCCCCAAACCGGGTTAGGAGCCACAAAGCGGTGACAATGACTCTCTTCCCCAACTGTATTCTGAAGGCCATGGGTTCCTCTCATCCTCTTATCGGATGTCCTGGGGAATTTTCTTTCTAAGAAAAAAGTTTGTTGTATGAATTAATGAAGTGTGACAATGCTTATGGCTTCCCCAGGGAAGTATCGTCTGAATCAGGCTTATCCCACAGCACGTGGGGCAGGGCATGCATCACACTGGGTAGAGCGTGTGTGTGTGTGTGTGTGTGTGTGTGTGTGTGTGTTTACACGTGGGTGTGAAAGGTGGAGGGAAACAGGCGGCCACTCCCCTCGAGCCACTCGCTGCCCCCAGAGCCTGAGGTTTCCCGGGGAAGGATCTGTGTCCACACACCCGCCCCGGCTGCTGGGGGGCACGGTGGGGGGGCACCAGCCTCCTCCCCCCCTTACGGGGGGGGATTTGTACCAGCAGCTAAGCAGATAATTGCTTGTCAGATTGATTGAAGGCTTTTCAAAATGTCTTTTCCTTGAAATGTCCTCCCATCCCCCCAATGAGCAGATTATTTGAGTTGGAACGTTTCCCCCTCAGCTTTTTCCCTCCTTTCTCAAAGTAGTAATTACTGCCCAAGTAGCCCTCCGTGGCGTTTCCTGTCATTTGGAGGCTGCAGCCAGCGGCTGTTTCCTCTGCTGGGGGAACGAGCCAATTAGGGAAACACCCTACCCCCAGCCTCAGCTCCGGCGGCTCCTGGCAGCCTCGGTGGGGCCACGGGGCCACGTGGGCCTGGATGTCCCCCGTGGGGGATGGTGGGTGGGAAGGAACTGGCCAAGTGACCAACTGAGGTGGCCCCAGAGCTCTCCTGATGCTTCGTGTCCTTGTTCTTTCTGTGTGCACGCTCGCACTTACACGTGGACACACTGGTGCATCTGTGCACACCTGTGTGTATACAGGTGAACTGTGCAGGGCTCTTGGATGCAGTAAAAACCCCAAATCACTGCAGTGATTTTCCCAAGGGAGCTCAGCCTTGTCTGCAAGGTGTGGCCCCGTTTTAAGCGGATCAGCGGCCGGGAGGTTGGACAGATACGCCGTAAAGCCAGCCGAGTGAAATGCTGATCGCCAGCCTTACGTGGTGGCTTTACGAGTGTTCGTGGCACAGTTCTTTCCACTTTTCTATATTTCTGAGTATTTCCAAACTACTCACCATAAAATAGATGTAACAAGCGTGCAAGGCTGCTCTACCCACCTCGTTCGTCCACACTCAAGGATTTGTGACGGCCAAGAGGCTTGCATTTAGGCAAACTGAGCAGGACGGAGCCCAAGATGAGATTAACGGCTGAGGCTCGTGAGTCCAGAGAATTTGGGTCTGTTTCAAGCCCTGCCCATCTGTGACCTTGGGCGAATGACCTTGCCGCCGTGTGCCTCACTTTAGCCACCGGTAAAATGAAGGTAATAATAGAAGTTTCGTGAGGTTGCAGGGAGCATTGGACAAGAGGAAGCATGTACAATGTTTAGCACTAAGCCCTGACCATAATCTGCGCTTCGCAAATGTCTGATAAACAAATAATAAAACCAGATCTCGAAAGGAGGCACATACCGCTGGAGGCTCGCAGGAGGGAACGTGCGACAGAGATGAATGTGGCAGGGAATCGGGTGTTTGGGGGATGGATTCAGTGTGGCTGTGCCAACACGTGGCTGGGTGGAGTGTGGAGGGGTAGGGGTGGAGGGAGGCTGGGGGTGGCGGTCAGGACCACTTTGCTTTGCTAAGACCGTGGGCCCTGGGATCAGATAGCTTAGTTCAGATCGCAGCCCCTGCCGCTTGCGAACTTTGAACAAGTGACCTGCATCTCCGTGCCTTACTTACTTTGTGAAAAATGGGCCCACAGCCCTTCCTACCTTAGGGCTGAGTTAATAAATGCAGAGAATGTAGAACAGTGCCCGGTCTCCTGGCCCATGGAAATGTGTGATCAAAGCGTTTGCCATTATCATCCTTTGTAGACACACGGACACAGACCGCACGCAGTTGCACAGCCCTGTGTGTCGGGGGCCCACGTGTACAGGTGCATCTTCAGCCACGTGACCCGCGTGGGTTCACTCTTAGGGGTGTGGTGGGTAGAGGGCACAGGGAGTCCGTGGGGTAGTGAACCCCTGGGAGATGGCCCATCCACCCTGGGCAGAGGCCCTCCTGTGAGAGGCAGAGTCCTGGGGGTCCCCAGAAACGGTAAAAAGTATGATTTATCGAGAAGAGTCGCTGTCACTTTGCTACGTGAACGCCTCCCGTGGCCATTCACGCATTTGTTCAGCCGACAGACCTTTCTGGAGCACCCATTATACACCAGGCCCTCTGCACTTGCTGGTAGCTTTGTCTAACTTGCTCTTCCACACACATTCTCTTTGGCTTTTTATTTTTTTTTATTTTTTTTTTTTCAACGTTTTTTATTTATTTTTGGGACAGAGAGAGACAGAGCATGAACGGGGGAGGGGCAGAGAGAGAGGGAGACACAGAATCCGAAACAGACTCCAGGCTCCGAGCCATCAGCCCAGAGCCCGACGCGGGGCTCGAACTCACAGACCGCGAGATCGTGACCTGGCTGAAGTCGGACGCTTAACCGACTGCGCCACCCAGGCGCCCCTCTCTTTGGCTTTTTAGACTCAAGTCCAATGTCACCCCCTCTGTGAAACCTTCTTGACTGCAGCAGGCCATGTTAGTGGGTTCCCTTGGTACCAGGTTTCGATCCCTTCAATGAAACCAGTGACGCTCGCCTATTCTCCATGAAGCCCAGCACCAGGCACAGCCTCAACACATGTGCTTTGAATGAATGAATGAACGAATGAGCGAATTGTTCAGCGTGAAAACACCACCGGGGGCCCAAATCCTGCTGACCGGTTCAACAGAGGGGCTGGGAGTCAGTTCAGCAACTTCTTAAACACTGCCTTCCGTGCCACCAGCTCCCAGCCAGGCAGGTGGCAGAGGCTGGAAGAGGGTTGCTCAGGAGGCAGCAGGCGTTGGCCGCATGGGCGTGTGGCATGGTGGGGGGGGGGGTGGTGGCGAGTTCCTCAAGGCTGCTGGATGTGTTGGGAAAAGCAGGGCAGGAAGGTTGTCAGCGTCCTTCAGATAACGGGAACGTTCTGACCTCGGGCTGAGCCCAAGGTCCTTCCCTGGAGGCCCTGTCGGCCCTGGAGCTCGAGGCCCTGACACCCAGGGGAGGCCAAGGAAGCTGCTTTGGTGGCAGGAGCATGGACACCGAGCCGCGCTTCATCTCGCTCCAGGCCCGCTAGCGGCGGTGGGCGCAGAGCGCTGTGGGGGCTTGCAGGAAGCTGGAGGAGTTTCCGTCCCTCCGGGGGTCAGAGGTGGCTGGGATCTGGCAGCCAGGGAAATGGGGAACTTCCCGCGGCCCTCAGAGCTGAGGCTGGCAGCAGGAACCTAAACAGAGCTGGCAGCCCGGAGATGCCAAAGTGATGATTTTCATGGCCAGTTCCCCCTGCAAGGCACATGGTGGGGCTGGATTTCATGGTATATGCGGATGTAGTGTGTGTGTGTGTGTGTGTGTGTGTGCAATGCTCTAGTGCATTCATATGTGTGCACAAGCGTGTGTATAGTTCACGTGTATGTGTACATGTGTGTAGTTGCACACACGTGTTAGTGGGTCACGTACACACACATATATGTGGGGGGGAGGGTGTGAGGCAAGAATTCAGGGTCTGTGTGTCTCTACCCGTGCCTGTGTTTGTGCTCAAGTTTGGGTGTGAGTGCTCTTGGCATACTTGTGAAGCAGGAATTCGTGTGTGTCCATGTGTGTGCTTATAAATACACCTCTCTTGGCGGATAAATGTGATACTTTACACTCAAATATATGAACACTCGTACTCTCTATTAAATAAGATTCCTGGGGGCGCCTGGGTGGCTCTGTGGGTTAAGCGTCCGACTCTCGATTTCAGCCCAGGTCACGATCTCACGTTTCGTGATATCAAGCCCCACGTTGGCACGTCTGTGCTGACAGGGTGGAGCCTGCTTGGGATTGTGTCTCTGCAGCTCCCCTGCTCCTTCTCTCCCTGTCTCACAATAAAAAAATAAACTTAAAAAAAAATAAGATTCCTGGTCCCACCCAGCCTCGGTTATTAATCAGAGGTGGGCAGTTGGAAGGTGTGACAATAGGATGGTCTTTAAGGGTGAGGCGCGAGTCGAGCTTCCCCTCTGCTAGGGAGGGACCTGGGCCTGGCAGTGAGGCGGCCCGCAGCCCAGCCCCACCTGCAGCCCAGCCCCATCGGCTGCCAGCGAGCGCTGATCTCAGGCAGGATTAGGTACAGCATCAACCATGGGTCCAAGACCTCTGGGCTGAAAATGTAGGTCCCTGCCTTGAACGACCACAGATATGTGCTCTAAACCCAGAGCTGGGGGAGCAGAACAGAAGGGCCATTGACATAAGGCCTCATGGAGAGGAGGAGCTCCAGTAGAATCAGTAGAATCTTTGCCTTTACAACATTGAAGACAGTTTGCTAGTCACAGTTACTAGGGATCTGTTGTGGCACTTGGGTGGCTCAGTCGGTCGAGCATCTGACTTCTGCTCAGGTCATGATCTCACCGTTCATGAGTTCGAGCCCCGCGTCGGGCTCTGTGCTGACAGCTCGGAGCCTGGAGCCTGCTTTGGGTTCTGTGTCTCCCTCTCTCTCTGCTCCTCCCCCACTTGCTCTCTGTCTCTCTCTCTCTCTCTCAAAAATAAATACACATAAAAAAATCACAAAGTTATTAGGGATCTATGTGATATATATTTGTGTGATATCTAACACTAGACCTAGAGCTGGTAAACTATGGCCTGTGGGCCAAATGCGGCCCACATTTATTTTGTAAATAAAGTTTTATTGGAACACAGCCACACCCACTTGTTTATATATTTTCTGTGGCTGCTTCTGTGCTACAACAGCAGAGCTGAATAGCTGTGACATAGACCCGATGGCCTGTAAAGTGTAAAATATTTACTATTTAACGTTTTTAGAAAATGTTTGCTGACCTCTGTACTATACTGTTAATTTCATGAGGGTGGGGCTTATAAGGCTGATGCAAAGCCAGTGCTTAATAAATATTAGTTACATAAATGAATGACCTGATCAATTTTGAAAGGTATTTTTGGAACTCCAGGCAGAGAGAACAGCATGTCCCGAGACATGGGGCCAAGAAATAGCAAAGGGTGTGCTGGTGATGGGGGTGTTTGGAGTGGTTGGAGTTCAGAGAATATTCTGTCTCCCCCTACCACACACACACACACACACACACACACACACACATACACAGTGGGGACTGTGGGAGGGCCCAGAGATGGATATAATAGAGGGGATTTTGGGTGAGGGAAGGCTTCCTTGAGATGGTGATATAGAGCAGAGTCTTGCAGACGTGTAGAGATTTTCCAGAAGGTAGAGGAAGGGCATGTCAGGTTGAGGGAGCGACAGAGGTAAAGGCCAGAGACCCAAGAGGCACAAAGTTGGTTGCTGAGTGCAAGACCCTGCTAATTATTCTGAGTTTAGATGACCGTGCCATGGGGACCCCTGCGGCCAGCATGAAGCTGGAGAGGTTTTGAGGGCAACATTTGCAGGGCCTGGAAGGTTTCCATCAGGAGCTTTGCACTTTGTTTTCTGGGTACTGGGGAATCTCGGTGGGGGGGGGGGCCTCCAGGGAATAGTAGTGCCTGCCTCCCAGGGCTAGGCTAAGGGTTACATGACATTGGCGATATGAACACATCCACCCCGTGCCTGGCACGCAGTGACAATAAACAGGGTTGCTGCTGGATACAATACAGGATGCCCAGTTGAATGTGAATTTCAGATAAATGAGAAATCTTGTGTTCGTATAAGTATGTCCCAATATTGTGTGGGACATACTCTAACTCAGTGTCTTGCATTTTTATTTGTGAAATCTGGCTCCCCAACTACTGTGGGATGTAGGCTGAGCCTGGCTCTTTGTTGGTGACTTCAAGGCTGGGAAAACTTGCCAGTGAAGCTAGAAATGAGATAACAAGCCATGGGACTGGACACTGGGTCTGGGAGCCCAACCTCTTGGCTTATGGGGAAAAAAAATAGAGCCTCAGAGAAGGGAAGAGGCCAACTCAAGGCCACCCAGCTAGAGGTGGTCCTGGTATTCTGCTTTTCTCAGCGATTGGTCAGGGAAAGCTGTGGCTCTTGGGGGAGCTCCCCAAGATAGTCCAAAGGCAGGAGGAAGGATCCAATCAGAGAGCATGGGGAACTCAGGGTGGCTTCTGGAATCTTCAGAGCCATCCCAGTCTTGGCAGTAGATGCAGTATGTGATCTCGGTCACATCCCTTACCCTATCTGTGCCTCAATTCATCCAGCTATAAAATGGGGCTAATTATACCTACCTCACAGGTGAGTTGTGAGGATTAATTAATGTTTGTAAAGGCTTTGTGATCCTTGGATGAAAGACGCTCTTTACATATAAAGGGTCATTATATTTATTATTATTATACAACTGCCAAGTATTATTACCTTAATTAGCTTTTCTAGATATCAAAAGCAATTAGACTGATCACTTGCTGAACTCCACTTTGGAAACTCAAGTCAAAGAAACTCACACACTGACCTGTCAGCTGGCATCTTGGCGAGGAGCTGCCACATGCCAAAAGCGTGTGTGTGTGTGTGGGGGGGGGGGGATTTACAAAAGAAATTTGTTTCTGGCTCTGGCTACGGTTCATCCCAAAGAAAAATTTTCCAGGCATTTAAAATTCCCTGAAAACAGAGGTTTTTCAGTGGAAATGATGATACAGGAAGCTCTAGGAGGAAGGTTTAGCTTTGTGGTCAAAACAGGCTTGGCTGGGGGTGGAAATGTGTCCTGTTTTCCCTTCTGTGCCTGGAAGCTCAGGCCTCAGCTCCCAGGGCCAGTGCAAGTGGTGGGGGGGGGGAGGCAACCCTATCTTTGATGGGTGCCTACTATGTGTCAGGTGCTCCCCGATGTGTGCATACCTTTAATCACAATCCCATGCAGTAGGTAGGGACTTTCTGACCCTCATTCTACAGATGAGGAGGCTGTGGCTCAGAGAGGTTAAGTGATATGGGAGTATCACACAGCTGGGAAGTGCAACCAAGATACAAATGCACGTCTTGCCGATTCCTTAGCCTGCATCTAGGTTTGATGTAGCTGACTCCCTCTGTGTTACCTGCAGTCTATCTGTGTTGGGTCTAACCCAGTCCATAAGTCATCAAAAGACTGGCTCATATTCAAGAGGGTGGATGGTACCATATAGGTCTAAGTGGATCACTGCGGTGCTGGGGCCACCTATAACCCTAGGCCCTGGTCCAACATGGCTTTTCCTATTCAGAGTCTTTGGCCCCAGTTCAGAGCCCCAAGCTCTGGCAGAGGAGGGGCCTGTGGCCCGAATGTGTCCCATCAGGGCAGGCAGGACAGGCCAGGGCAGAAATCAGTGGGGTGAGGCTTCCTCTGTACTGTCCAGTTAGCTGGGAGGGTGTGACGATGGCTGTAATTAACTTTACCAGCATCACGAAGAGCGGCGAGAGGGTCTTTCTCCCACCCCCCTTTCTACTCCATCCAGCTTCTTTAGTGGCCTTGAGGACTCTCCCAAGGCTGTGACCAGGCAGGGGGAGCCCTGGACTGAGCCACATTGCCAGCGTGCCCCAAAGCAAGATCATATCCCAGGTGTGCAGCTCCACAGAACCATTTTCTTTTCACTGAGCCGCCCTGAGGGCTGGGTTGGGGCCTTTGGGAAGTTAGTGGGTGCACTGAGAGGTAGCTGAAGTGTTACGGGCTTGGTGGGTGAAGGAGTAAGCATCGTAGGAAGAGTGGCATATTAATAGAAGGGCTGCTGGCTTCCTGGCTGGCTGGGATGGTGGATGAGGGTAGGTGTTGGACAAGGAATTGTACACGTAGATGAAGGGAGGGACAGTGCCTGAATGGATGTGTGGGTGTAGGTATAGATAAGAGTGGGTAGTAAGCATACAGAGAGGGTGGAGATTTGCGGGGAGAGAGAGAAGATTTGGAAAGGGGTAGAGGGGCGAGTAGTTGGGAAGGTGGAGGAAGGGGGAGGGTTGGCAAATGTATGGAGAAGCTGGCAGATGGGTGGAGGGGTGGTGGGTGGGTAGATGGAGGAGTCCGGAAGGTAAATGGAGAGTGGTACGTAGGTGGAGGGAATATCAGATGGGGAATGGGTTGGGAGACACAAGGACTGAGTCAAAGATGAAGGGGTTGGCAGATTGGTAGAAGAAATGGCGACTGGAGGTTTTGCGAGGCTAAACCGATTGGTGGAGTGGTGGAGAAGGTGGTCGATGAGGGAGGGTGGGGGTGTGGAGGAAGGGTCGTCAGTTGGGTAGAGCAGTTGGCGGATGGGTGAGGATGGGCTGAATCATGGGGCTTTGGATGGATCGATGGTTTGGCAGATGGGTGGAGGTAGGTAAATGGAGGATGGTGACTCAGTGGAGGAGACGACAGATAGGAAGTCTCCTACTGGCAGATGGGAGGAAGGATCGGCAAAGAGGTGGAAATATGGCAGATGGGCGAGGGATTCAGTGGAAAGACGGAGGGGTCGGTAGAAGGAGGGCTTGGTGGAAGGCTCAGACCATTGTCTGAATGATGGGGGCGTTGGCTTTGTGGCCCAGGCTTCGGTCTGAACAGGCCTCCCTTTATCTCTTGGGGCCTCAGACCCTTTTTGTCTGTGGGTGCTTGAAAGCCTATTCCAGAAACTTTCAGTGCCCAGCTCGGTGAGTGGCTGTGAGCATGGTCCCCCTCGTGCCTGCCCAGCCGTCTAGCAGCCAGGCTCTCTCTGGGCTCATAAATCCCCAGTCGGGCAGGCTTTCTGTAATTATCCCTGGAACATTAGCCCCAGAGGTGGGGCAGGTGGGGCTATGAAGAAAGAAGCTGACTCAGTGGTGCTGTCTTTGGGAGGCGTGCCCAGTGCAGCCAGTGTCCAGAGCACCCGGCCTGGAGCCCCGCAGCCCCTCCCTCCCCTCCCAGTGGCTTGGAGACCCCCCAGCCTCCCCCCAGGAACTCGGAACCAAGAGGAAGTGTTATTAGGCAGGATCCTGACAGGCACGTCTCCCTCTGTCCCTCTGTCTCTCTCCCTCTTTATCTCTCTGTCTCTGTCTCCTCTCCTGTCTTCTCGCTTCCTTCCTTCCTCCAGCTCTATCACTTCCTCTGGGCCTAGTGCTCCCCTTCTATTCTGTTTTCTGTTTCTACTGTCTCTGACTCCTTCTCTGTTTTCTCTTGCGCCTTATCCCTCTCTCTCCCTCCCCGTCTCTTCGTTTCTTGTCTTTGCTGTTTTTGTTCCTTTCCTGTCTGTCATGCTGTCTGCCTGATCTGTTGCCTTCCCGCCTCTCCTTCTGCCCACCTTCTGGCTCTTCTTTCAGGGGCAGGCCTCTGCACCTGTTCCCCGCGGGGGCCCCATCCCTCATCGGTATGGGTCTCACACATGACAGCAGAACAGCTTTGGCGGAGGTGCTCTCCTGGGCGTTGAGTTATGTTTAGGATCTTCCAAAAAAGCCTTTTTCTATCTCCTATTGATTTACGATCAAATGGTGTCATCGACCCACCCAGAACTCTGGCCAGAGCTGGAGGGGCAAGAGGGAAGGGAAGACAGTGGCCATTGGCTCTCTGCAGGTAGCAGACCCTGGTCCAGAAGACTCCTTCCCCAGCGCCATGGGGGTGGGATCTTGGCCTAGACGTAGGTTAGGACCCACTGTTGACCATCTCGTGGGGCCCCAAAATAGCACAGTGGTGAAGAGCACTTTGGAGTTTGAGAGGCGTAGGCTCAAGTCCCATCCCCCTCCCCCCTCCCTGGCTGTGGGACCTTGGACGAATGGCTTAGCCTCTCTCATCCTCCTTTTGCTCATCTCTAAAATGGGAACAAGACCTTCCTTATGGGTTGTTGTGGAAATTAAATGAGAACGTGGAAAGAAAAGCACCTGGCAAGTTTCAAGCAGAGAAGCAGAACCGTTGAGGGGGATGCGAAGCAAGGAATTGAGTGTGAAGATATGGTCCCACCCGGTGGCGGGGGAGGGGGAAACAGCCTCCAGGAGATTGTTGCCTCTGTGTTTGGGCTTGAAGTCAATAGGGCAAGCGGTCAAGAGGGAAAGACAGACGTGAGCGGAGAGCAAGGGCAAATGGAACCCAGGCTGGAACACACAAGGACTTGTGGGTCCCCAACTTCAGTGATGCAGGTGACCTCGTGCAGAAGCTGAGGCCCCGTGTCCCAGAGCTCAACATCTCCACCAGCTCTGAGCCTACAGATTGGGGGAGCTGGGGGGTGCCTGGGTGGCTCGGTTGGTTGAGCGTCTGACGTCGTCGGCTCAGGTCAATATCTCACAGCTCATGGGTTCGAGCCCCGCGTCGGGCTCTGTGCGGACAGCTCGGAGCCTGGAGCCTGCTTGGGATTCTGTGTCTCCCTCTCTCTCTGCTCCCTCCCCTGCTCTCTCTCTCTCTCTCAAAAATAAATAAACATTAACAAAAAAAGAATTGGGGAAGCTGGGGGAGGAGAGCTGGTTGGGGGCTGGAGGAGGTATGGTCTGGGGCTTACCTCACATCTCCCAGGTGAGCCTGCAGACCAGCAACGACATTGAAGCCCTACAGCCCTGCGGGTCCCTTGCAGACCTTCTGAGCGTAAATGGGATCTGCCTGTCACTGTGTCACTTACCTCATGCAAGATGTCTCCTGGGGCCTGAACTGACTCCAAACTATGCAGGGAGGAGTTAAATGTAGTCCCAGCTTAGCTAAATTTCACTCGGTGGAAGAAATCTGCCACAGCACCGCCACCAGCCACGAAATCACTGGCTTCCAATATCTGTTCTTGTTTGAATCACCTAGCGGAGTTTTGGGCCCAGAGATGGCTTCCTTTGTTGCCAAGTGATTTAGAACTTCAGGATAAATGTAATATTACATTTTTTTTAAATGTGCATTTTATTTAGAGAGAGAGAGAGTGAGAGAGGGCAAGTTAGCTGGGGAAGGGCGGAGAGACAAGGAGAGAGAGAATCCCAAGCGGGCTCTGCACTGGCAGCGCGGATCCTGACTTGGGGGCTCCGTCCCACAAACTGTCAGATCGTGACCTGAGCCGAAATCGAGAGCTGGACGCTTAACCACTGGGCCACACAGGCGCCCCGAAATGCAATATTTTAAAATCAACTTTTGCTTTACGTGTTTTTAAAGCTCTCCAAGTGTTTGTGATGTGCAGCTGAGCGTGGGAGCCAGGCCTCCGCATGCGAAGTGACTGGGAGTGGCGAAGTTTACATGGGGCCGGGGTGCTGGGCGCTCGGTGAACGCCAGGACTGGAGAGACCCAAGGTCGTACAGTGGTCAGTGATGGTTCTTCCTTCTGGCCACAAGCCCGTGGTCCTGCTGTATCACTCTGCACCCTGAGAGGACAGGGCAGGGGGTGGAGACATCGGTGAGCTCATGCCCCTGTCACTGGGAAGGGACCCGTAGAGGGGCAGGGCCGGTAGCCACCTCTCTGTAGACTCTGCTCCTCTGTCCCTCTGCTGCCACAGTAGCCCTGCTGGCCGGAGGCTTTCGGCTCTGGGGCTGTGGCTGGGTTCACCCACTTGCCAGTGGCCAGGCCAGGGCTGGAGATGGGAGAGAACTTGCTACTGTGCAGCAGGGGCCGTTGGCTCGTTCTGTCCTTGCACAGCCAGGGAAGGAGTGGATTGTTAAGGAAAAGCAACTGCCCGTCCAAAGACTGTATTTCCCGGGTCCTTTTGCATAAGGCGGGGGTGACCACAAGTCCTTGCCAAGCGCGTCTGAGAGGAAATGATGACGACACAGAACCTCCAGCGTGTGACTGAGTGGAGAAGCCACCCCCCACCCCCCTCCCGCCTCACCAACCAAGAACACCTGGATCGGACAGTTCCCCGGTGGGATATGAACTTTCACGGCGACAAGCCGTGGACGTTTTGGAGTTTGTTTATTACAACATCTGGCATCACTGTAACGCAATGGTTCTCGAAGTGTGGCCCCTGGGCCAGCAACACCAGCATCTCCAGGGAACATGTTAGCGATGCAAACTCTCAGATGCTACCCTAGGTTTCCTTAATCTGAAAACTCTTGGGTGGTGCCCAGCCATCTGTGTTTTAATAAGCCCCCAGGGGATTCTGACGCATGTAAAAGTTTGAAACCCCCGGCCCCAACCTATACACCTTCCTTTCTCATAACTCCTGAATGGAGAGCCAGACTTAGGATCCCCCAGGTGGCTTCATGCACACCGCACCCCCACCCCCCCATCGTCACCTCCACCCCAACCTTGCCTCCCAGGGACCCGTTACAGAACACAGCAGTGGCACAGGCTCTTGAGATGAAGGCAGCCATAGGAAAGTGGTATTCTCAGGAGATAACTCATTCATTCCTCGCATTTCTTCATTCTCTCGACTGTCCCAGAGATGGGTTGGACACCAAGCCGACAGACAAACTTCCCTTGGGGGGCCACAAAGTACAGTTTGGACCAACAGCCCTGCAGGTAGGTTTTATCATCCCCCAGTTTTGGAGAAGCAAAAGCTGAGGTTCAGAGGTACCGATAAGTGGTGGGACTTTGGGCCCTGTTATTTTTTCCATGTCTGCACGTTCCAGATGGTTGCTCTCTTGCAGACAGAACTCAGCAACTGCCATCTCTGCACCTGAGGAAGAATTCCGTCGGGCATCCAGGCCATTCAGGGAAAATTTGCTTGTCTGTTTTTCTCAATATGTTAGATGGGGGCATATGTTTGCTTTAAGTCCGTAACTGTGAGTTCAACGCATCTTGGAAAAGTGAATGAGTTAACCCATTAATGGGCAGTTGGGCAGCTTGCTAGCATACCTCATCTAACTTTACATGTCTAGAAACTTCTTGGATCCTTACACCCAGAGAACACCCTTTCCGGATTGCCACAATTGTTTGTGGGGGACAAATGGACGTGGTCCTTGTAGGCTGTGAATGACACGGTGTACGTTAGAGCAGTGGGTCTCCGACCGGAACACGCGTCAGAATTACCTGCTTGTTAGAACACGGATTGCTGGGACACCTCCTCCCTGCCTCCCACTCCTGGAGTTCCTGACATGGTAGGTCTGAAACTGAGCCCAAATTTTGCACTTCTAAACACTTCTTAAATGCTCCTGATGCTGCTGGTTGGTCTGGTAACCATACTTGGAAAGCCATACTTAGGTTTGAGTAACACTACCTGCTTTAGCTTACAAATGTCAGTGACTTAACGCTGCGGACGTGTATTTCCCACTCATTAATAGGGTAATGGTTGAATCTGTTGTGATATTGCGTATGAATACAGCTATTGGAAGGGATCACGTGTGAGTGCAACGTATGATCCGTTGGCTGAGAAAAGCAATTTGTAATTTACATAATAGGATCGCATGTTTTGTAAAACCAAAGCAGAAAACAAAACAAACCATTTCCCTAAACCTCCAGCCCTGTACATGTTTTATAAATATAGTAAAAAGAACATACGACTCTAGCAGCTTATTAACACAAAGGGACTCTGAAAGTTAAGGGAGATTATTAGCTTTTTAATAGTATTCCTGTGTGACTTCAGAGGATGTGATTTTTAGAATAATATTAAGAGGCACCAAAATGATGAAAATGATTGAGCTCATAAAAGGATGGATTTAAGTCTGCAGTGCTTTTTTTCTTTTTTTTTTTACAGCAGAATACAGGACACGTTTCTTCTGTTACAGGTCAGGTGCTGTTGGGACTCATGACAATTTTTTTTAAAACTCATGGCAGTTTTGATGAGTGAATGAGCATGTCAGTCACCATATGCATAAGCTGCTCTTGGGACCTGGACGTCCCCCCCTCCATGGGAGTAAACCAACAGCTCCGGACGGGCTGTTTTGAGGGGGCAGCTACTCCGGGGTGTCCTTTAGGTCGCCCTGGCGGTAGAGGAGTGAGTATGTTCCCGCATTCTCCCTTCCTGGGTCCGAGCCTCTGCTGGTTCCCAGAGGGTCATTCCTGGAGCTGACGGTGGGGGCTTCAGCACAGATGGGCAGGGAAGTATTTCTCCCAGAGGAGAGAAGCGGAGCTCAGACATCATCACACACGAAGGGGGACGGAGTACCTCTGGGAAAATCTCTGGGGAAAGGATCCGGTCGGCGAGGTTGGGATGTGAAGTCCCTTATTGGAATCTAGCTCAGGAACAGCGTGATTCCAGCTACGTGGTACAGGGAAGTGAGCACTGATAGGACATCTGGATCCCATTTCTGCCACTTTTCAGTCCTCTGACCACGTGCCAGTCTTTCTGCTTGTTTGAAATATTGTAGATATTGGCTGGTTTCCTCTTCACAAAAGTTCCATGCGCTCGGGGTCAACACCCTTCTCCGTCCGCATTTGCTCCTGGGAAAACAGCTCAGATGTCAGATCCAGCACCTGTTGGAGTTAGACCTGGCTCCAAGCTCTGAGCTGGTATTGCCTTTACTGATGTGTCCATGCCTTCTTCAACTTCTCTGAGCTTCGCTGCAGGGTTCATCTGTAGAATGGGTTGCTATTAGTCAATTTCCAGCCAAGAAATGGGAATGGCTTTTGGTCCTCCCCAACCGAGGGAATTTAATACAGGGAATTAGTCACCTAGGTGACTGAAGACACAGGAAGGCACCCCGCACGCACGTAAGTGGAGAGCAGGAAGCTGCTGCTGCCCTTAGGGCCTGAGGAACAAAGGAGGAGGCATCGTTATTAGATCCTGGGAGTTAGCACCATCAGCAGAAGCTAAAACCAAGGTGGTTTCTGCCCAGAAGGAGGGGGCTCCACGGAGGAGATGTAGTCACTGTCAGAGATGCCTCAGGGAGCAGAAAGAAGGGAGGGACATACCCTGGTTTCTCCCCACCCCCACCCCCCCACCCCATCCCCCCCTTTAGTGCTTCCCATTGGTCCAAACTACCAGGAAGCCAGGGGACCTGGGACCCTGGGGAAGGCTGTTCCCAGAGCGGAGGGCAGGAAGGGATCTGAGATCAGATGGGCGATCAACCAGCTCAGAGTTAAGGGTTGTTGGGAGCACTGATGAAAGGCCGTGTGCAGCAAAGTGGGACACAGGGTGGGGCACGTTGTGTCTGACCAGCCTGGCTGATTACTGGCCACCACTGTCATTCCACTGTCAGGGAATAATGGTTGAAGTTAGCATGTTTGGTCCATGGCTGTTGAACCTCCTTGAGGCATGCAACAGCTATTTAAAAGAGACACAGAAGAAAGGGCGCCTGGGTGGCTCAGTTGGTTAAGGGGCCGACTCTTGATGTTGGCTCAGGTCACCATCCCGGAGTCGTGGGATGGAGCCCTGATTGAGATTCTCTCTCTTCTCCTCTCTTGGCTCCTCCCTCACCCTGTCTCTAAGAAAATAAAAAAGAGAGAGAGAGAGACAAACACACACACACAAAAGGAAGGTGGTCATCTCCACGGCCAGCAGGGAACTTGCTCATATCCCTGACATGCTGCCGGCTTCCCAAACTCGGTTCCAGTCTTTCAGGCTGTTCCTTTACTCTGTATGCTACTGCAGTTCTAGAGTGCCCGGGGCGGGGGCAGGGTGGAGGCGTGCTTTGCTTAAACCAATCAGGGTCACTCCATGACCTCTGTCTCTCCATCTTTCCCTACATCCTCCCCTCCTTTTCTCTCTTCCTCCTTCCCTTTCTCTTTGTCTCCCAATCATCTTCAATCATTTATTATACACCAGGTCTCCTGCTCTGTAAGTAGGGGGAATACCATGGTGAGTAAGGTAGCTTAAAAGTACACGTATTTTTGAGCTTAAAAAACCCATTTCTAAATAACGCGTGACTCAAATGAGAAATCATAAAGTATGGAATATAGTTACGATTTCTAACTGAATAGCAATGGCAATTCTGTGTATCAAAACTTGTAGAATGTATCTGGTCAGTACTCGGGGTGGTGTTTGTAGCTTCTTACAGGAAAAAATAATAGATTAAACTCCCAAAAGGTCTCGTAACCGAGGCAGAAGTATCATAAGAGCAAAAATTAATAATAAACACAGACAACATTGGGAAGGATCCGTACATCAAAAGCTGACTACCAAAGCAAGAAAGGAAAAAGAGAGCCTGACTTCATCTACAGGAGATAGACATTGCAAAAGAATATGTGAATCCGTTTATACTAAAACACTGGAAAATCTTTTTGAAGGGGACACTTCTAAGAAAAATATAATTTACCAAACCTGCCTTAAGAAAAAAAAAAAAGTCCAAGAGATCTGTAGTCATGGTCTTATTGTTCCAGATAAAATGTGCAATTTCTGTTCTGTGTATAAGGAAACAGAAGGCCGGAGAGGTGAGATCCTACAGGTGGGAAGCTGCCGAGGCAGACCTGGGTGTGGGTGCAAGGCCTTTCCCCTGGGAGGGAGAGCTGATCCCCTGGGGCCTCTGCTGGGAAACCCCCATGGTTGCCCGCTGTCGGGGTTGCTCAATTACTGCACACTTTTAACGCACCTCTAGGAGAGGCATTTGGTACCTGAATCCTCCCTGAACGTTTCGCCACCTCCCAATTAGTGGGCACAGCAGCCGGGCACGGCCTCCGGGTCTCTCGGTACCACCCGGCTGAGAGCAGCAGGCCTGAGCAGCCTGGGCCGAGGCCTGAGGCCCTTTGAGTCAGCAACCTCCCTGGCCCACGGAGGCTCAGTGCCCGACTCGGTGCCCACAGCCGCAGCCCAGGCCTCAGAGCCAGGTTGCCTCTGCTGGAAAACAGGTGGCAGCTTGCCGGAGAGTCCGGGCGGGTGACAGACTCTCAGGGTCAGAAGCCTGCAAGGAGCCCGCATCCTGTGATGGGAAATGAGCTCTCGTGAACTGGCCTCTGTCATCTCTGTTTTTGCATTCTTTCATCCCTTCTGTTGAGAATATCACCCAGCCTTCCGTCCTTGGAGGTCTGGTGGCGTCGCCGGGGACAGGATCTGGCCGTCTGTGGCCACGTGACTCAAGCCAACCAGCCCTTCCCTCACTTTTGATACACGGGCACTCCCTCTTTCCTCTCGGTTTGCTACGTGGCAATGCTGTAAGCCCGGGGGCTTGGGGGTGCATTCCCATCTGCCCCTGCCTCACGACAGCTAGACAAGAAAATAAGGGAGCACGCAGAGGCAGGAACGCTGGGAGAAAAGTGGGGCCACTTGACAACAGTCTGCGAGCTCCTGGATACAGATGTGCCTGCAGCACAGCTTTCCCGATTCTCTCAGGTCGTGGGAGCCAATATTGTCTCTTTGTTCTTAAATTTGTGGGAGTTGGGCTTTCGTCTTTTGAAACCCAAAGGATCCTGACTAACACAGTTTGTCTTGGCTTCTCGTTCTCCCTCCGTCCCTTCTGAGAGGTGACTCACCTCCCCGGCACCTTCCACTCCCCCCCACCCCCCCCAGCTCCTCTGCTCAGGAAACGGGCCGCAGCGCGTCCAACTCGCTGCATCACGTGGAATGCTTGGCCTGGTTCTGAATGCTCTAGTGACCGATGTGGCGATGAGGAACCATGAAGAGAGACCCCGCAGGGGTGGGGAGCCCATGAGACGCAGCTGCTTGGAGAAGGGACCGGTCAAAACGTAGTGACTACGGTTAACAGTGGTTGAGTCCGAAACCGTGCCGTGTGCTTGCTACGCATTAACTCACTTCATTCTTGCAGCGACCTTACGCCCAGGTTCAACGATTTCTCTTATTTGACAGACGAGGCAGCTGAGGGTCACGGGGCCCATGCAGTTCGCCTAAGGTCACACACAGAGTTTGGGAGCGGTGAAGCCAAGTTTTGAAGGGAGGAATTTTGCTACACAGTCTGTGTCCTTAAGCACTCTCTTGACTTCGTTAGGTGCGTGCGGTAGAATGAAGTGGGGTCTTTTTTTCAAAATGATGTTCTTTTTTTTTTTTTTTTAACGTTTATTTATTTTTGAGAGAGAGAAAGAGACCATGAGTGGGGAGGGGCAGAGATTGAGAGAGAGAGAGAGGGGACAGAAGACCTGAAGCGGGCTCTACACTGTGAGTACAGACCCCCATGTGGGGCTAACTGAGGCGGGGCTTGAACTCACGAACCGTGAGATCGTGACCTGAGTCAAAGTCAGACGCTCGACCGACTGAGCCAATCAGGCTCCCCTCAAACTGATTTTCAATGTCTTTTACATGGTTTTCCCAATGTAAGTGTACTTGAATAAACAAGTCTAGTTTGTTTGTGGAGGCGGGGAGGGGAGCCCATAAGAAACGTCATAAGTTAAAGGAAGAAACTAAAGCAAACCGGAAACCCCCCCTACAACTTTCTATCACTGCCAACGTTACCCCCTAGAGCCCGGTCGTGCTGTTCTTTTTATAAAAGCAAGAGTCTTTGTAGCTCTCTGCTGCATGGAAGTTAAAGACGAAATTCCATCATCTGACGTTCAAAGCCCTCCTCAGTCTGGTCCTAGCCACCCCAAATTACCTCGATTTGGCCCCCTTCCCGGAGGCAGCTTCACTGTGCACCTACTGAAGTTCCCGCTCAGGGCCCTTGCTAGGGGTCCTAGCCATGTGTTCCCAGGCTTGTAGGTCTCTGCTAAATCTGCAAAAGTAAGATATTTAAAAAAAAAATTTTTTTTTAACGTTTATTTATTTTTGAGACGGAGAGAGACAGAGCATGAACGGGGGAGGGTCAGAGAGAGGGAGACACAGAATCTGAAACAGGCTCCAGGCTCTGAGCCGTCAGCACAGAGGCCGACGCGGGGCTCGAACTCACGGACCGCGAGATCGTGACCTGAGCCGAAGTCGGACGCTTAACCGACTGAGCCACCCAGGCGCCCCAAAAGTAAGATATTTTTTAACAGAGGTAGTTTAAAGCCGCCGACTGTGTTCATTGGCTGAACTATCCCGCCATCTCTTCTTACTCTCAGGGTGGCTCCAGGGACTCGGCTGGGAGCAGTGGAGCTGGGGATACACTGAGTTTGGGTTTATGGTTATGTGATTTGCAGTTGCTTCCCTGTATTGTTAAGTAATCCCTAGTCATCCCGGTGTAGAAATCGCCTCCAGGGAAACTTGTACCACCTATGTGCCGACTCCCATGGGACACGTGACGTGTTGTGACAGGAAGGTTCGGGGCCAGCGGCTGTGTCATGGCATGAACGTGTCCTGTGGCACCCAAAGTATGGAGGAGAAACCATGGAGAAATGTACAACACCAGAAGCTCGTCTGTGGGAAAGTCTCATAAGTCCCGGACCCCAAGTATGAAAAAACGTATGAGAGACTTTGCCAAATGTTCTAACAATCCTAAAAATATGGGAGACATTAATAATGTGTGATGAAGCTGGGGAACATTTTCTAAACGATGAGTAATAAGAAACCAAATTGTATCAACCATCGATACTAAAAAAAAAGAAAATGTGACATTGACAAGGGCAAAGAGAATGAAGCCAAAATATGTTGGGAAAAAAGTATTATAGACGTAGGTCAAGCCGTCGGCTAACGCACAGTATGGCTATTTTTCTGGATGCTGCAATGTTTATGGTATTTGTCAGTTTTTAAAACTTGCAAGCACTTATTTCTTTTCTCATCCTAAATGGATATTTCCTTTGTACCTCAATTTTTATTTATTTTAAAAATCATCTTTAGTGAGGTATAATTCATAGGCAATGAAATAAGTTTGCGAGCTATGGTTTGCGAGCTCTGGCGAATGTATCACCCAGGTAGCCATCAAGACAGAACATTTCCATCACCCCCGCCCGACCTTTCCCTCTTTTCCTTTTCGTCAGCCTCCCTGCATGCTCCTGTTCCAGGCAAGCATTAGTGCACTTTTCATCACTATAGATTCACATAGTTCCAGAACTTCATATAAATGGAGCCACGCAGTAGCCTTTTGCATCTGGCTTGTTTTGGCGAGGTGGCACAGGTCAGCATTGTGCCTCATTTTGTGTTACTAATAGTTTTGCATTTTTCCCTTAATTAAGACCTCCTAATTTGGTTACACTAGGCCTGGCCTTGCTCGCTCCGTGTCTAGATATATCAGGAGGGCCTCTTGGTCAATAAAGGTCCTGTGTATGCATCTGAGTTCATGCCTGGACGCTCTGTTCCCTCTGCTGGAATGCCTTCCCTCCTGATCCACCTGATGGTTGCCCGGGTTAAATGCCTCCCACCTTCGGCATTCTCTCAGTAAGAACCGAAACACTCCTTTCTCTGCCGTGGGAAGCACTGGCTTATGTTTCTTGTTTATGCTCATATTATTGCTTTTTATTAGAATCGGCTTTTTTTTTTTTTTTTTTTTTTTCCCCTCTAGAGTCTGAGGTTTCTGGTGTAGGTGCTGCATGTTGGCCAACACGTGACATCCTACTCTGGCCGCTGCTCACCTTAAGTTGGCAGGTTACCCGATTCACAGCAACAAGCGTTGGTTGAAAATGAAAACAAAAAGGGGTGCCTGGGTGACTCAGTCAGTTAAGCATCTGACTCTGGCTCAGGTCATGATCTCACCGTTTGGGAGTTCGAGCCTCACGTCGGGCTCTGTGCTGACCGCTCAGAGCCTGGAGCCTGCTTCAGATTCTGTGTCTCCCTCTCTCTCTGTTCCTCCCCTGCTCACACTCTGTCTCTCTCTCTCTCTCTCAAACATAAATAACATTAAAAAAAATGAAAACAAAAAGAAGGGTAACTCTTCATTTGGGGTTATAGAAACAAGAGAACTCTCTCCTCTGCTGAGAGCTATTTCTCCTTGGTTTCTTACCCCACGTTCAGCGGGGACAGGTCACTGGATATTCTTCTAAAGGGACTTGAGTGAACGCATCTTATAGGGAACCTCAAAGGACATTCTGAGTGAGGGCCCTGCTCCGGAACTGCAGTGGGTTGAATAGGGTCTCCCCACAAAGACACGTGCAAGCCCTAATCCCCCGAACCTGTGAATATGACCTTGCTTGGAAATAGGGTCTTTTCAGATGTAATTAAGGCAAGGATTTGCCTGGACAGGCCACGAATCGAGCGGCGGACGTCCTCATAAGACAGAAAAGGGAAGACACGCAGAGACACAGGGAGAAGGCCATGCGAAGATAGAGGCAGAGACTGGGGGATGCTGTCACCAGCTAAGAAATGTCAGCAGCCACCAGAAGCTGGAAGAGGCAAGGATGGATTTTCTGCTGGAGCTTCTGGAGGGAGCACGGTCCTGCCTGCACCTCAATTCTAGACTTGTGGCCTCCAGACCTGGGAGAGAATAAATTTCTGTTGTAAGCCACTACGTTTATGATAAGTTGTTCTGACAGCCTTGGAAACTAACACAGATGCGTTTTAAAAGACTGAACACGGGCCATCTGTGTGGTTCAGTCCGTTAAGTGTCTGACTCTTGGTTTCAGCTCAGGTCATGATGTCACAGTTGGCGGGTTTGAGCCCCAAGTCGGGTTCTGTGCTGACAGTGCGGAGCTTGCTTGGGATTCTCTCTCTCTCTCTCTCTCTCTCTCTGCCCCTCCCACTTCCTCTCTTTCAAAATAAATCAATAAACATTAAAAAAAAATGAAGAATTGAACATATAAGAGTGTAACATAAGCCAGTCGAAATGGGATAGGAAATCTCTGTGGAGCTGTATTACTGTTTTGTGACCAAGAATCAGAACTCCAGAGAACTTTGTGAAGTTCTTCAGCTATCCAGACAGTGGGTTGCTGCCTTTTCTATTTGGGTACTTTATTATTATTTTTTTAATAATTTAAATTGTTGAAATCATGAAACAGTTCAAATTAAATAAGAAGTATCATTTTTATCCATTGAATTGACAAATACGAAAAAAAGAATAGATCCGGAAACCAAGATTGCACTGTATGTTAACTAAAATTTAAACAAAAATAAAAAATAAAAAAGTGTAATATCTATTTTTCACAGGATGTGGGAAAAAAAGTAAAATTTTGTACTCCTAGTAGGAGTCTCAACTTCCTGAATTTGTCAACAGATAGAAAAAAAAATCTTAAAAGGTACATATCCTTTGACCAATCCATTCCACTTCTCAGAAGTTATACTAAGGAAATATCAGAGATGTAAATGACATAAATAAAGACATTTTTTTAAGTTTATTTATTTATTTTGAGAAGGAGAGCGCACGAGTGGGGGAGGGTCTGAGAGAACAGAGAGAGAGAATTCCAAGCTGACTCCCCGCTGCCAGCACAGAGCCTGACTCAGGCTCAATCTCACGAACGATGATATGACCTGAGCTGAAACCGAGAGTCAGACGCTTAACCAACTGAGCCATCCAAGAGTCCCTAAATGAAGTCATTTTTAAGGTTATTTATTAATGCATTATATGTAATAGTGGGAAATTAGAAGCAACTTTTATCTGGAGAGTGGATTGGTTACATATGAGTTGATACATTCACAAAAATGGAAAAACGCAGTCTTCCGAATTTACGTTGTACAGAGCTCCCTCATAACTTGAGGAAATGCTCGTGATAAAATAATAAGCACAGAAAGTACAATACAAAGCATTCTTCAGTGCGATCCTGATTTACTTAAAAATATGCATGGAAAACTAGAGGTTTCATGGTTATTTCTGAGTACAGGGACTGAAGCTGGATTTATTTTTCTGTCCATATCTATTTTTGAGAAAAAAAAACAAGCAGGTTTTTTGGTGATCAGGAGAAATAGTAAATAGAACTTTGTTTTATTTAAAAATGTTTATTTATTTTTGAGAGAGAGAGAGAGAGAGAGAGAGAGAACACGAGCGGGGGAGAGGCAGAGAGAGGGAGGCACAGAATCCAAAGCAGGCCCCAGGCTCCGAGCTGTCAGCACAGAGCCCGACACAGGCCTTGAACTCATGAACCCCAAGATCATGACCTGAGCCAAAGTCGAATGCTTAACTGACTGAGCCACCCAGGCACCCCAAATTATCCCTGTTTTAAAGGTAAGACATTTCAGTCTACCTTCAAATTCATACTGTTACAGGCTTAATTGTGTCTCCCCTCTCCCACCGCTACCTTCAAATTCATATGTTCAAGTCTTACACTCTAGTACTTCAGAGTGGACTGTATTTGGAGATAAGGTCTTGAAAGAGACAGTTAAGTTAAAATGTGGTCATTAGGGTGACCCTAACCCAGTATGACCCAGTGTTTATAAGGAGAATAGAGCACAGATGCACGCAGAGGGAAGCCCGTGTAAAGATACAGGGATAAGACAACTACCTACAAGCCAAGAAGAGAGTCTTAGAAGGAACCAGCTCTGCCAACACCTTGATCTTAGTCTTGTAGCCTCTACAATTGGGAGAAGATAAATTTCTGTTGTTTAAGCCACCCAGTCTGTGGTGTTTTGTCATGACGGCCCTAGCGAACTAACAGACCTGCCTAGGACTTTCCCCACCATGCCTTATTTGAATTGTCTCTACAGCCGAACTGTCCAATAGAAAAATACCATGAATCACTTATGTAATTAAAAATTTTCTAGTAGCTATATTAGCAAGGTTTAAAAAAGGAGGTGAATTTAATTTTGGTAATACATTTTATTTAACCGAAGAAATAGAGAATATGATCATTTTAACGTACAATGTATGTGAGCCATTATTAGTAAAATATTTTACATTCCTTTTTTCATACTGAGTTTTTGTAATCTGGTGTGTATTTTATAGTTGGAGCACATACCAATTCGGATTAGCTACACTTCATGTGCTTAATAGCCATGTGTGGCTACCATATTGGAAATCACAGGTGTAGTAGAAAATCCCTTTCTGCACACCAATTTCTTTTTTAAAAAAGGTTGCTGTTTTATTCTGATAGTACGTGATCATTGTAAATAATTTATAAAATATCCAGCAAGTCTGGCAGGGATGTCATTTCTGAAAGTTTCGTCTTTGCTTTGACATTAACAATTCTACTGGCTGAGTTAGTTGTTCTTCCAAGGACTAAGCCATTTGGGCATTTTGGTCCCTCATTTCCTGCCTGGCATTAGACTGGGAGCATCAGATTTGGAATGTTGCTGCAAGAAAGCCTTTTGCCCCTCATCCCCTCAACCACCTATTCCTACTAACTCACTTGGAAATCAGAGGCAAAAGTACGTTGCTACATGCACACATCCTCTAAACCTCAACCACAGCCTAAGTCTAGTGTGTCTCTTGGATGACCGTCACTGCCAAGTTTGAACCCAGAGCCTCTCTGGCCCAGTTCGGGTCTGGCCATCCCAACCTGTTGCTCGCTGCTGGCTCCTGACTCCTGGAGCTGAGTGATCTGTGATTCTGGATGGCTATCCCAGGTAGGGACCCACTGTGCTGCCTAGGCTGTCCCCCTAAACCAGGCCTCTTGAATGGACTTGCTGAGCTTCCCTTTGTGCTGGGTGCACAGAGCTCATCTCATGGAAGGGCTTCAATAGCTGCAAAATCCAGAGACTCATAGCATCATGTAGTTATCTCCAGACCTATTAGCTACCCCAGTGCTTTTCCAAGGGCATCCATGACCATGCTATGGCCCAGTGGTTAAGAATGTGGTCTCAGGTATCAGACTGTCTGCCTTTTAATCCTGTTCTGCCAGTTGCTAACTCTGATTTTGGATGCTGCTTTCACTTCTCTGGACCTCTTCTATAAAATAAGGATGACAGCAATAGTGTCTACTTTATTGGGCTTTGTAATACAATTCTGACATAGTTTAAAACTATATAGTGCTTAAATACTATAGAGTACTTAACATGTTGCCTAGTACATAGGGAGCTCTCAGTCAATGATGGGAAAGAGCCAAGCACACCAATCCAGGTCAGGCACCATGAGTCCATTCCATCATTGTTTGGGTTCTTAAGTTGTAAATGACAGAAGCCCACTTGTATTAGCTTAAGCTGTCATGATCAGACAATTTATTACAAGGGACCAGAGCTGTTTCACAGAATGCAGCTTGTCCTCAAGAAGGGATTGGAACTACATATGGAACATTCTGGAACCTCGGGAGCTCTTACTTTCTGCCTCTCATCCCTGCTTCAGTGTATGTGCCTCTTCTCTTTTATTTGAACACTGACATTCTCTGTTTTTCTGGCCACATGTTGGGTTGATCTCAGGCTTCTCAAGATCTCCTTTCCAGTGACCAGTTTAGAGTGTGTTGGAGCTCCACATCCCTGGAAGACAAGTGGGGTTGGCCTGGTCTGAATCAGATGTTGACTTCTGTCTTGATAAGCTGGAACCAAGAGCAAGAGTATATAGTACAAGCATGACCTTCCCCCCCTCCCCCCCGCCCTGCCCCTTTAATGTTGCATTTAGTTGGAGGAAACAGAATAAAGTTGATGAGATAGAAGAAATAGATGAACATGACTTGGTGAACAGGATGATCACATCTTGGTCAACAAAATGAATGAAGATGTAGACTTAGTAAAGAGCCAGAAACTGCACAGTTTTGACTCCAGGTTGTGACCACAAGAGAGGAGGCACTGAGGAAGTTTTACTCCAAGGTCAAGAACTGAGACCTTGTAGACAGTGGTTTATGTTGTGGATTAATAAGGGAATCATTGAGCCTGTTTCTTGTGTATGGCTCATATCTGTCATTCATTCATCCATTCATTCATTCATTTGTTCGATCATTTGTCCGTACTTCTTGAGTGCACTGGAGATACAATAATGAATTTGCTCTTACAGAGCTCACCTTAGTTTCTCCTGTTGGTGTGGTTTCACCCAAGGAAATAAATCAAGTACTCATGGAGCCCCGTTGTTGTGTCACTTTTTCTACCCAGTTCAGGAAAAACAAAAGCAAAAACAAAAACGAAAACAACCCTGGATCTGAAGAAGGTGGAAGTCATCTCCTTGGAGATTTTGGAAAACTGGCTTGGGGTCTGATCAACTATGGCAAATTTTTGCTTTGATTTATCTCTCCCCACTCTTCTCCCCCTCTTCAACCACTAAAGAGTTAAACTCACCCAGAGGAGGCAGCAAAGAAGGTAAGGGAGTGTGACATTGTGATTTATAATAAGAAATATATAGTTGGTCTTCATCCCAGTTTCTGACACCGAGCTCCTAAAACCCTTGGAATTTCTAAGTGATAAGAGCGATAAAAATGTCTTGATATTTATAACAACCCCCTTTCAAACACACCTGAGTTTATGTTAATGAGGTGACTTTTGGAAAGCCCCTAAGGATGGGGGCTGGTTGCCAGGGGAATCAACCATGTGATTACAGAGTTGGAACTTTCAGTCCCCACCCCCTGACCTCCTGCGAAGGGAAAGGGGCTGGAGTATCATATTCAATAGTTAGTGGCCAATGATCAAAAAACCCCAAATCGTGGGATTCAAAGGGCTTCCAGGTTGGTGAACATGTGGAGTGCCGGAAAAATGCATGTTCAGAAAGGGCGTGGAAGCTGTGTGCCTCTCTAAACACCTTGCCTGATGCGTCTCTTTCTTCTGGCTCCTCAGGATTGGGCCTTCTTGGAGTATCCTCTCTTTTGATCTTTGAAATCATCCTTTTAAACTTACTTGTCAGCTAGTAAGTGCACAGTACCTGTATATTATTTGTAGCAGTTACAGGAAAATGGTTCTTCTTCCTTCACAGACACCTCACATCCAAGTTTTAATTTGATGGTAACTGAGGCACATGAATCAGAGGGAACTGAATGGGTTCAGAGGGCCTTTGTAGGATCTTCGGTGGACTTTCTAGGATCTTCAGGCTTTTCCAGTGGCCTTCAGATGGTATTTCCAGGACCTTATAAAAACTCTGGAGTAAACAGGGGTGCAGTTGAGTTAGGAAAAACTTTGGAACCCGGAGGCTATGGCTGTCAATCCATTCTGATTCTTGAAGGGACTCTTCATTTCTGGATGTAGTTGAGGACGTGATCATCTGGTTTCCACTGGAATTGTGAACGCACTGATCTGTTTCCCTCAAAAGAACAGTCAGGGCAGGTGAATATAGATAGGCAATGACTCGGGCAGAATGTCAACAGAAGGAAGGGACAAATGAACCCCTGTGGGCTGAACATATACTGTGTGCCAGCCAGCTGTGTGTCTCTGGAGCGAAGCAGTGTGGGTTCTCAAAGAAATCAGCTGGAACATTTCCAGTTTAAAATGGCATCTGGCTAGCTACAGCTACACCTGGCACAGCCTCCCTTGCTTTCCAATTAACCTCTCTAATAAAGACGTAGAAACAGCACAGCATCACCACCGTAAAAGTGGACACCTTCCTTCCTCATCCCCCTCTTTGCATTGACTTAGAAACATAGTATCTGCAGCAATTAAAAAATTGCATGGCCATCTCTCAAGCCTGTGAGTATTGCTTTTCTTGCCATCCTCAATATTTTCTTTTGGAGAATATGTTTTTTCTGAAGTTTTTAGGGTAGACAGTTGGGTCCATATTACACCGATCCTTGGGAGAATAGACACCCCAGGGAAAGTTATATAGATGAGGGTTGAGACAAAGAGAAACTAACTAGCAGGGTCTGCTGGAGGCTATAGATTTTAATGTATTCTGCTGGTTTTGAATGTCAGAGAGTAAGGCAGTGGAAGATGGAGAAGATTCCACCACATTAGATAAGAACTCTATTAGATACAAAGCTGAAAAAAAATGAACAACTGATTTTAAAATAACCCCCTTCCCCAAATACACAAATAAACAAATGCCAAATTCTTTAGGTAAATGTAGAGTCAAAGAAGTTAAAAAGCCCTCCTTCTTCAAAGGAAATTCCAGGCTTACATATTTTCACTGTGAATTCTTTCAACATTTAAGGAAGGAATAACACTAATCTCACACAAATTCTTTCAGAAGCTAGAGGAGGTGGAAACACTTCACAATTCATTTTATAATATTCGTCTATGAAGTTATAATACAAAACCTCACAGAAATTCCTAAAGAGAAAGGAAGAAAGAAAGGGAGAAAGAAGTAGTAAAATTCTGCATGAATGTAGGCTAAAAAATCCTTAACAAAATATTGCTAAACAAATCCAGCACTATACAAAAAGAATAACCTAACACAACCGAGTAAGGACTTATCCCAGAAAAGCAAAGTTGGCTTAACATTGGCAAATCCAATGGTACAATCCACCACATTAACAGACTTAAGAAGAAACATATATTAAGGAGAAAAGGCATTTGACAAAAATGAACATCTATTCGTGACAAAAACTCAGTCCTCTAGGAATAAAAGGAGAATTTATCATTCTGAAAAAAGCTGTTTATTAAAAAGCTATAGCAAACATATTTACTGGTCAAATACTGAAGACTTTCTCACTGAGATTGGGAACAAGGCAAAATGTCCTTTCTCACCATTCCTGTTTAATACTGTACCGAGGTTGTAGCAATTGCAAAAAGAAATAAAAAGGTCAAAAAAAGAGCATACAGATAGGAGAGGAAGAGATAATATTGTATTTAGTTTCAGTTGTATTTATTTTCAGATGTTATGATTGTTTATGTGGAGAATCCTAAGAAATCTACCCCACAACGACTAGAGCTAATAGGTGAATTAGCAAGTTCATAGGGTTCAAGGTTAATATACAAAGATCAATTTTATTATTTATATACCAGCAACAAGTATTTGGGAAGTGAAGTTTAAAGATCCCTTTGCCAGAGCATCAAAAACAAACAAACAAAATATACTGTGGATTAAATTTCCCAGAATATGTGTAGGACCTGCACTGAAAAGCATACACCATTGCTGGGGGTATTTAGAGAAGACCAAAATCAATGGGTATTTACAGATAGGAAAACTCAGTGTTGTTAAGATATTAATTATTTCCAAACTACCCACTAGATTCAACTTGATTGCAATAGAAATTCCGGAGGGTCTTTCATAGAAATTGGCAAACTGACTCTAACGTCTAGAAATGCTAAGCACCCAGAATATCCAAAGCAATCCTGATAAAGAAGAACAAAGTTGGAGGACTTACACTGACCTCAAAACTCATTTTAAAGCTTTAATCATCAGGAGTGGAGTACTGGCTTACAGATAAACAAATGGATTAATGGAACAGAACCCAAAGCACAGAAAAGGATTCAACTGACGAACTAATTTTTTTTTTAATAGAAAATGATCTTTTATTTATTTATTTATATGTATAATTATTGTCAAATTGGTTTCCATACAATACCCAGTGCTCATCCCAACAGGTGCCCTCCTCCATGCCCATCACCCACTCTCCCCTCTCCCCCACCCTCCATCAACCCTCAGTTCTCAGTATTTAAGAGTCTCTTATGGTTTGTCTCCTTCCCTCTCTGTAACCTTTTTCCCCCCTTCCCCTCTCCCCTGGTCTTCCGTTAAGTTTCTCAGGATCCACATCTGAGTGAACACGTATGGTATCTGTCTTTCTCTGCCTGACTTATTTCACTTAGCATAACACTCTCCACTTCCATCCATGTTGCTACAAATGGCCAGATTTCATTTTTTCTCATTGCCAAGTAGTATTCCATTGTGTATGTAAACCACATCTTCTTTATCCATTCGTCATCAACTGAAGAACTAATTAAAAAAAATCTTGTTAAGTTTTAAATTTTATTAATTCCCGTATAGTTAATGTGCAGTATTGTATTCGTTTCAGGTGTGCAATATAATGTGGCCAACTAATTTTTGACAGAGACACCAAAGCAATTCAATGCAGAAAAGAAAAATCTTTTTTTTTTTTTTTTAGGAAAGTCTTTCCACCAATGAAGCTAGAATAGTTATTCATAAGGAAAAAAAGGGGGCTTCATTTCCTACTTCATAATGTACACAAAACCAAAAAGCTTTCAGTAGAAAACATAGGAGAATGCCATCATGACTTCAAGATAGACTGCGTTCTTAGATAGGACTCATAAAAGAAAAACCAGTAAGTCATCAAAATGTGAACATTTCTGCTTATAAACAGACCCTGCTAAGAAAATAAGTAGGCAATCCACAAACTGAGAGGAAACATTAGGGAAACAGATATTTTATAAAGAACTGGTATCCAGGAAAGATACCATTGAAAGAACTCCTGTAATTCAGTAACAAAAAAACAAAAAAATTGAAAATGGACAAAATAATTGGATAGGAATTTCACAAAAGAAGATGAACATTTGGCCAATGGACATACACAAAGATGCCCAATATCTTTAGTCATCAAGGGAACTTCAAAGGAAAACCCCAATCTGGTACCTGTACACGTCCTTGAGAAGGCCTAACATTAAAAAAGACTGACAATCCCAAATGTTATCAAGAACGTGGAACGATTGGAACTCTCATACACCGTTGGTGGGAGTTTGGCGAAATCTGATATTTTTTCAAAAATCTACATATGTATCTATGCCGTGACCTAACAATTGCACATCTGGGTAATTAGCCAAGAAACCTGAAACTATGTGTCCACAAAACAGTTTGTACAAGAATGTCTCTAGCAGGACATCATTAACAATAGTCAAAAACTGGGAACAGCCCAGGTGTCCCTCACTAGAAGAATGGATAAACAAATTATGGTATATGCATATAATGGACTACTACGCAGCAATAAAAAAGGAACAAATCACTGATACATGCAACAATGTGGATGAATCCCAAAATACTTTGTTGTGTGAAAGAAGCTATATGCACAAGTCCATACTGTATGATTTCATTTGCATGAAGTTCTAAAAAAAAGCTAAAAATATGGTGGAAAAATATCAGAATAGTGATTGACTCTGGGGGTAGGGGATGGGCATTGACAGGAAAGGGCATGAGTGAATTTTCTGGAATGATGCAATGCCTATATCTTTTTTAAAAAAGGTTCATTTATTTATTTTGAAAGAGGGAGAGAGGGAGAGAGAGAGAGAGAGAGAGAGAGAGAGAGAGAAACCATGAGTGGGGGAGGGACAGAGAGGAGAGACAGAATCCCAAGCAGACCCCACGCCATTAGCCAAGAGCCTGACGTGGGACTTGAACTCACGAACCTGAGCCAAGATTAAGAGTCAGACGCTTAGTTGACTGAGCCACCCAGTGCCCTGTGATACTTATATTTTGATAGAGGTTTGGTACATAGGTATATGGGTTTGTCAAAACTCATGAATGTACAGTTCCGATTTGTGTCTTTCACTATATGTAAATTTTACCTCAAAAGAAAAAACCTGTCAACAAATACTGAACTCTTGTTAATTATATGCATCGTGAAATATTTAGGGGGATGTCTACTGATGTATGTGATATAACTTGAAGAGCATCAAAAAATCAAGATGGATAGATGGATAGATCCATGGTAGAGCGAGTAAAGTGTTAATGATAGTGTCTCTAAAAGTGCTGCTATAAAATTCTTTCAACTTTTTTGTACCTGAAACTTTTCGTTATAAAGTATTGGAAAAACTTAAAATCCAAGTTGCAAACTTCAAGAGATATGAAAAAGAAAGAATGCATGGAAAGACAGCTACATAGCCCGCTGAAAAGAGTGTGCATTGCAAAGATGTTAGTCTCACATTAATTCAGATGTTTAACATAGTTTGGGGTTTTGATTTTCAGAGTGGTTCTAAATGACATTGAGATGTAATTACAAGAAAGCAAAAATGAAATGTCATTAAAATGTGCACCATCGAATACTGTGAACTTAATAGAAGATAAAAGATGTCGTATGAATTGTTTGATGGGCAATTTTCATTTTTCAAAAAATGTCGGAATGAAATCAAATTAAGACTTTAGCTCACAGCATCTCCCAAATTAAGTTACAGATGAATTAAAGAGTTAATTTTTAAAAATGCAGGCAGTTTTCTCTTTGGGTGGTTATGATATGCACAAATTTTACTTAACACAGCATTGTGAAAAGTTAAGGTTGCTTGTTTTAGAACTAGAATAATGTGTCATAAATATTTAACTGATTTTCAGATGGTGACAGACCTGAGCCCAAGAGCAAGAAAAGAAATTCAGAGGATAAGAATAATATATTTGGCTGCTTAAAACAGGGAACTTCTACACCTTCAAAAATATTCTAAGCAACAGTAAAAGAAAAATGTCAAATTAGAAAAATACTTGCAGAAAGGTTTATTACCCTTAATAGACATAGAAATCTTTCAGATCAATGTGAAAAACAAAAACTAAAGAAAGATGGCTATGACTCGTACATACAATTTGCTGAAGCATAAAGTTACAGTATTCTGCTCAAGTTTTCTGTGAGCCAAAACGTGCTCTAGAAACATAAAGTCCCTTAGAAATATTCTCTAAAGAGAATATAATAAACTTGCAAAAATCTCTCATTCTTACTAAAAAATTTACACTAAAAATGAAAATAACAATTTTGTTTTATACTTAACAAAGTTCAGAAAAAACTTCTCTGAGATAGTTTTAAGTTTGCATTTGCTTTGCTGTGAAGGGTGATACCGTGGTGAGCATTCTCTTACGTCTTTGATAATCTTTGATTAGCTTCGCAGTGGAGTTATGCATATTGATGGCGTTTTATTTTGTTAATAATGTTTATTCCTTGAGTTGGTTGAGAAGCACGTAAGAGTTCGTTATATATGTATCTTTAAGATGTTTGAAATGGTACCTAAAGCATTAAAGGGTTTCTGCATGCCAAAGATAAAGAAAAGCCATGAAAATATAAATTGTGGCTGTCACTGGATGGTATGATTATGGATGATTGCTTTCTTTCTTTCTTTCTTTCTTTCTTTCCCTTTTGTTTTTAGAGAGAGAGAGTGGGGCAGAGGGGGAGAGAGAGAGAATCTTTTTAAAAAATGTTTATTTATTATTTTGAGAGAGAGAGAGAGAGCATGAGTGGGAGAGGGGCAAAAAGAGAGGGAGACACAGAATCCAAAGCAAGTTCCAGGCTCAGAGCTGTCAGCCCAGAGCCTGATGTGGGGCTCGAACTCACAAACCGTGAGACCATGACCTGAGCCAAAGTCAGCCACTTAACCAACTCAGCCACTCAGGTGCCCCAAGAGAATCTTAATCAGGATCCATGCTTAGCACAAAGCTGGACACCAGACTCGATCCCATGAACTATGAGATCATGACGTGAGCTGAAATTAAGTCAGATGCTTAACTGACCGAGCCATCGAGGCACTCCTGGATGATTTCCATTTTCTTCCTATGGTTTGTCTTAATTTTCCAAAAATTGAAGAATAATTTTAAAAAATGAAAGAGATATCATGTAACAAGATTGAAATGGCTTTTCTTTCAGCACTTGGCATATAGTGCCTGCCACATAGTAGGTACTCAATATACCTATAAAAACAGCTTTATTGAGATCTGATTCACATACCGTACAATTCAATTTTTTTTTTTTTTAGTATATTTACAGATATATGTAGCCATCATCACAGTCAAGTTTAGAACATTTTTGTCACCTCAAGAGAAGGAATTCTGCACCACTGAGCTGCCACTTCCCTGGTCCCCTACCTCCCTCAGCCCTAAGCAACCCCTCACCTACTTCCTCCATGACTTGCCTATTCTGGCCATTACGTACAAACGAAATGACACAACATTTGGCCTTTTGTGACCAGCTTCTTTCACTTATCATGTTTTCAAAGTCCATCCTGTGTAGCTTGTGTCTGTATTTCATTCTTTATTTTCATGGCTGAGTGATAGTCCATTGTGTGGATTTTCTACCCCTTGTTTAACCATCATTAGTGGATGGATATTTGGGATGTTTCTACCGTTTGACTATTATGAGTTATTACGGTATAAACATTTGTGTAAACGTTTTTTGTGTGGACTTAGGTATATATTTCTCTTGGAAATGCTGGGTCATATTCGTATTCCGTGTTTACTATTTTGAGGAATTCTCAGGCTGTTTTCCAAAGCGATTGTACCATTTGACATTTCCACCAGCAGTGCAGAGAGCCTTCCAACTTCTCCAAGGCTCCAACCCTGACATTTTGTTGTTTCCTGACTTTTGTTGATATTCAGGCTACCTAGTAGGTGTGAAGTGGTGTCTCATTGTGGTTTTCATGTGCATTTATTTCCCTGATGACTAATACTGTTAAGCATCTTTTCATGTGCTCATTGGCCATTCAGTAGGTCTTCCTTGGAGAAAGCCCCATGCAGATCCTTTGCACATTTTTGAATTGGGTTATTTGCCTTTTTATTATTGGGTTGTAAGGGTTCTTTTATGTTCCAGTGTAAGTACCTTATCAGATATATGATTTGCAAATATTTTATGCTCTGCCCGGTGTCTTTCCAGGTGTCTTTCCACTCTTGCGGTAGAGTCTTTGGAAGCACAAAAGTTTTGCATTTTGATGACGTTCAGTGTATGTATTTTTTTCCTTTTGCTGCCAGTGCTGTTGGTGTCATTTCTAAGATACCGTTGTCAGATCCAAAGTTGTGAAGATCAACCAGTATGTTTTTTGTTCTATGGTTTTTATAGTTTTAACCTTTATATTTGATCCTTTGATTTATTTTGAGTTAATTTTTATACACGGCATGAGCTAACAGTCTACCTTTGTTCTCTTGCAAGTAGCTGTGCAGGTACCTCGGCAGCATTTATTGGCAAGATTATTCTTTCCCCATTGAATGGGCTGGCACCCTAGCCAAAAATCAGTTGACCATAGACACATGGGTTTATTTTCGGACTCTCAATTTTATTCCATTGGTCTATTGGTCTCTCCTTTGCCTCGATTACTTCCGCTTTCTAGTAAGTTTTGAAATGGGGAAGTGTCAGTACTCCGGCTTTGTTTTGTTGTTTTTCAAAAAAAAATTTTTTTTTGGCTATTCTGAGGGCCATGAAATTACAAATGAATTTTAGAATGAGTTTGCCAATTTCTACAGTGAAGCCAGCTGGGATTCTGATAGGGATTTTGCTTTGACTCTGTTGATCAACTTGGGGAATATTGCCACCTTAACAGAATTAAGTCTTCCAATCCATGAACGTGGAAAGCTTTTCCAATTTTATAGGTCTGTTTTCATCTCTTTCAGCAATGTTTTATGGCTTTCAGGCTACGAGTTTTGCATGTCTTTTGTTAAACTTATTCCCAAGTATTTTACTGTTTTTGACGCTATTGTAAACAGGCTTGTTTTTAAAATTTTATTTTTGGATTGCTCACGGCTAATATATAGAAAATCATTTGATTTTTGTATGTTGACCTTGTATCCTGCAACCTTGCTGAACTCATTTATTAATTCTAAGAGTTTTTTGGTGGATTCCTTAGGGTTTTCTCTGTAGAAGAGGATGTCATATATACTAGATTGTTTTACTTCTTTCTTTCCAATCTGGATGTTTTTATTTCTTTTTGTCCCTTATTGCCCTGGCTGAAACTGCCAGGACAGTATTGAATAGAAATGGTGAGTGTGGACATCCTTTTGCTTTTAGTCTTAGCGAGAAAGCATCCAGTATTAAGTATGATCTTAGCTGTGGGTTCTTCATAGATGTCCTTTACCAAGTTGAGGAAATTCCCTTCTATTCCTGGTTTGTTGAGTGTTTTTATCGTGAAAGGGTGTTGAATATTGTCAAGTGTTTTTTTTTTTTTCTGCATCTATTGGGATAATCATGTAGTTTTTGTTTTTTATTCTAGTGATATGGCATTATCACATTAATTGACTTTCGGATGTTGTAAGTGCACTTTTATTAAATGTGTCCTGTGCTAGTTGGCACATTTGGGAATGCAGTTGAACCCACTCTGTGGTCTAGGGGGTACAGGCTGTCGTGTGGCTGCTTTTGGATGAGGGCTGCCCTATCCCAGTCTCTACCTGGTCTTCCCCAGTTTTCTTTTCAGTGCTGATGCAGTGCCTTGCACCAGTCAAGTCCAAACTTACACCTCCAGTCAGGTAGACGTGTTTCAGGTTAATTAGGGGCCTCAGTCAATTTAGTTCATAGGCTGTAATTACAGGCACCTGAGACCTACAATTTCTGATTTAATTAAAATAAACAATGTGGAGGGACTGACATCACACCAGGGCAACCGATGTGCAGGGCATAGGTAATTACACCAAAGCTGAGCCTCTTGCTGTGAAGCAGTCTGTTGGGATCTGTGATGGAGCACTGGGCCTGGTCATCCTGGTGAACGCTAATTACCTGTTGCCAACCACAGCTCCAACCAGACGGGTCGGTTGGTTGTGGTAGTGATATTAAAACATGCTTCTTTCAAGTTGGAACTGAGCTGTGACCTTTGGGGCATGTGTGTGTGTGTGTGTGTGTGTGTGTGTGTGTGTGTGTATCTGTGTAGGCATGAGTCTATTTACATATACGATAACCCTCTAAATGGATTTACCTATAACATGCATATATATATATATATATATGTGCAGTGGAATGCAAAATTCTTATTTTAGCTGCTGATTTTAGAGAACCTCTTGAGAAGGGAGTTACCCTTGCTTAGAAAAATACTAGTTCACTTGGAGAGGGCCAGGCATATTCTAACCGCTCAGTTTTATCAGTTATAGGCATTTGGAGATGGGGGGGAGTTTAGCAGGGAAGAGGGAGGTGGTAAGAGAGAATAGAGACAAGTGGGGCTGGGCAATGGCAGGAGGGGACAGCCTGAGAAGAAGGTGGCCAGCGAGAGATGCCAGGTGGTTACAGTGGCTCAAGGCCATAGAAGAACAAGGCCTTTCATATTTACTAAAATTGCAAAGCACGACGCAAACTCCGTCTCTGACACTGCAGACCTTCAGTGAAGTCATCAGCACATACCAGTGTTTTGCGTGAGTTTCTTTTCTTTTCTTTTTGGTGGGGGTGAAGATCAAGGAAGGAAGATTTGATTCTGTGTTTGAACAGCAGCGTAGGGGATCATACGTGAAAAAGTGAATCCAGGGCAAGAGGGAGCCAGCAGTGAGCAAAGATTGCAAGTCTACGGGACTTTTCAGAAATCTTGGTCTGGCAGCTGAACTTCCCACAGACACAGAGAAATCCACATTCATTTAAGAAAAGCAATCTCAGCATAGCACTCTGCTACCCAAAACCTTCCGATGGCCCCCGCTGCCAGCAAGACAAGGTGGAAATGTACTTAAAAGGCCCCAAAGATATCTAGTCCTAATCCCTGAAACCTGAAGATGTTACTATTAAAAAATTGTTTTGTTAGTTAGTTAATTAATTAATTAATTAATTTATAGCAGGGAGGGGCAGGGAGAGACAGAATCCCAAGCAGGCTCTGCACAGTCAGCTCAGAGCCTGGTGCGGGGCTTGCACTCACGACCCATGAGATCGTGACCTGGGCCGAAATCAAGAGTCGCTTACCTTACTGAGTCATCCAGGTGCCCCAGAAGTTACCGTTTTTAAAAAAGTCTCTGCAAGATGTGATTAAATTAAGGCTTTTCAGATGGGAGATTATCCTGGATTATCTTGATGGGCTCTAAATCCCATCCCAGGTAGCCTCATAAAATGGAGAGAGGGGGATTTTACCACACACAGAGGAGGAGAGCACAGAAGGAAGGGGGGAAGCAATGCTACAGAGGCAGAGGTTGCAGCCAGGTGGCCGAAACCAAGGGCTGCTGACAGCCACCGGATGCTGGAAGAGGCCGGCCGGGAACAGATTCTGTTCTAGGGCCCCTGGAGGGAGCACAGTCCCTGCTGACACCTTGACAGCCACCCAGTGAAGCTGATTTTGGATTTCTGCCCTTTGGAACCGCGAGGGTAAACATTTCCGTTGTTTTAAGCTACCTAGTTTGGGAAACTAAACAGGTGTCTTCAACAGACCCTTTGGGATCTGACCCCTGTCCTTCTCTCCAGCCTCGTCTCTGACCCTGTCCCCCAAGCACACACACTCCACACTCTTGCCATACCTCTTATGTGCTGATCTCCCTGCCTGGAACACTCTTCCAGTCTCAGCCGAACTTGAGAGATGTGGTGCATTAGACCAGTTTCTGGCTGGGGAAACAGCATGCAGCCCTTGCCCCTCAGAGCACTGCTAAGCTGGCCTCTGTGTCAGTGGCTCCCTTGGCCGCAGTCTCGGGCTGGGACAGTGCCCACTCGCCCGTTCTCGTTGGCTGTGGCTCCATGTCAGGGCAGATTGGGAAAGCCTAGCTGTCTTACGTTTGACCTCACCGGATTGCCTGAGATTGATAACTTCCTGGGCACAGTGGAATAAGAACAAGCTTTGCTATAGGAGAGACTGGGTCGGAATGTTGTCTTTGCTGCTTCGATGCCTTGTGACCTTGTGTAAGTTACTTAACCTTTCTGAACCTCAGTTCTCTCATATATAAAATGGGGCTTTTTTTGAGGGTTGTTGATAAATATCTATATCTATATCTACATCATCTATATATCTCTATCTATGTATGTGGCATATATTTCTGGAACATTCATTCTATGTGAGCAAGCCCAGGTCCCTGCCTTTGTGGAAGATGCATTTACTTAGACTCCTGAGAGAGTAAACTGGGGCCCAAAGCAAGTACCCTGTCCCTCACCCCTCCACCTTGTCTGACGTTCCCTTTTCTTTAGGGGGGGTCACATCTGGCTCCCTCACCCAGTCTAAGGGAAACCTCCCAGTGGTCAGTTCTGGCCCATGAGAAGGCAAAGTGGGCCGGGCGGGCAGGGGGCTGAACGGGCAGGCTGTGGCTTCAAGTTTGGGAGCAGACTTTCGCTTCCACTCATGCCACAGCCCAGACTTTAACAGCTGGGAGGTGACGGTCATCTCTTGCAGAGAGAACGGTTTAGAAGTACAGCAGGCAGATGGGTATGAGTGAGCTCTGGATACCTTTCCGGGACCTGCAGTGCATGACCAGGGGCAGAGAGGGGACACAAATGAGTTCCGACTGAGTGTGCCTACTGCAAATGCACGTACACGCATGTGCATTCACACACCTGCCTGGGGAACTGCTACACTCATAGACATACATGCGCACACAGGTGTCTACGTATACTCACTCATGCATTGTATTTTTACTGCATTGGTGTTTGTTACTTTAGGGGGTTATTTATCCTTCTCTTTCCATACTAGATGTTTGGAAAAAGTGATGAGGAACCTGAGGCTCAGAGATGTGAATTTCCTTCATCAAGGTCACACAGCCTTCATAGGATGGCAAGAAGTCTCAAGGCTGAGGTTCCCAAAAGTCTCCACCAAATTAGCTGCCTTTCTATACACACACACACACACACACACACACGTACGCCCCACTCTCTGGAATGGCATCATAGTGGGACAGTTGTGAGCATGGGCTCCTGTCAAATCCTAGCTCTGCTATATTTTAATTATGTGACTGTGAGGAAGTTACTTCACCTTTCCGAGCCTCAGTTGCCTTGCCTGTAAAATGGAGATCTTACTAGAAGCTGCTTCATGAGGTTGTAGTGACCATTAGAGACAATGATCGCAAGGTTCATGGCTCCTTGCCTCACGCATGGTAAATGCTCAATAAATGTTTATTTATACTAAGTAGCAAGCAGGCACTGGGATCCTCACCATGTCTAGTATCCTGCTAGGAATATCACCGAAATATTATTTCAAATGTGACTGAAAAGGAAAGGCAATAAACTTCCCAGCAGGCCCTAGTTCTGGAAGAAAGACTAAGAAAAGACTAAGGACAGAGCTCTGTGGTGGTGCCGAAATCCTCCCCAGGGTCTGCTATCTGGGGATCCTATTCTACCCACCGCCCCAGCCTGTAGACCGCCATTCCCCACTCATTTCAAGGTCTTGGGTCTGGGCGGGCTCGGAGACACGAGTCCCACGGTGCATTGCAGCTTCCTGGCCAGCACTGAGGACGGGAGGGCCAGTCCTTGCTCGCCTCATCCCAGAGACCCGCACAAGCTGCTACAGGCTCACAGAGGGCAGGAGCCAGCAGCTACCCAGACGCTTCTGTGGTCTGTCTGGGCAGAGCGCCTCTCTGGCCGGGCTGGGCTGTCTGTTCCCAGGGGCTGCTCCCAGGTCTGAGGAGCCTGGATCTGCCCTGCTGGGCTCTCTGTCCCCCTGTCCCATCCGGCATGCTCCCCTGCAGCCCCGAGCCCGGTAGACAGATTTTCACAGCTCATGGTGGCAATTCGGGCCCCATTACACCCACAGTCAAAGGGTGGTTTATGATAACCCCTGCCTCACTGGGTTGTCATAAAGATTAAATGAGATAATACCAGGAACACTGGTTTTGGTACACAACAGGTGCCTTGTAATTGTAGCAGCGATTATTGTTATTCATTATTGTTACTGTCATCATCATCACCATTGTCAGCGTCATCATCGTCATCCTGAAGGCAGCGAGCCAGGGAGTATACCCAGCCACTAGCCGTGCGACGTTAGGCAAGTAGCAGCTCTGTGCCTCAGTGTCTCACAGTGCAAAGTGGCTGCTTTTTTGGAAGCTTCCTGCCTCCATCCTTGTTCAGCCTCAGGATCTCTCACGGAACAATTCTGGTAGCCACCCCAGTGGGAAGTTGGGCACGTGATCAGCTTGCTTCTTTGAACCTCAGTTTCGTCACTAGATGAATGGGACCAAGGGTAACGATTCACTTGTGGTGCAAAGATACACGAGACAACAAATGCAGACCGCCCTGCATAGGACTTAGCCCGCAGCGGGTGCCCATGCACGTCTGTAGCTCAGCGTGCTGGTCTACCTTCCACGTTGTGGACAGCAAGGAGGCCGGGAAGGCGGGAGCTTGGCCGGAGCACTGCGAAGGCAGAAGCAAAAAGGTATCTTCGTCTTGCCTGGGTCCTTGCAAAGCACGCCTTTGAGTGCATCTTGGCGCACGGGCTCAGCTCTCCAGAGCCGGTCGTGGTTTCTTTGAACTCCCGACGGTTTTTCTCAGTCTCTGTTGTAAGCAAGTCTTTCTCGGGTCATCTATAAATGCTGGTACTTTTCCGAATTCTATCCTTGGCCATTTCCTCTTTTCACCAGGGGGTTTCTTCTGCTCGCGATGCTCACTTACCACTCTGTTCTGGTCACCCCCGGGTCATCATCATGTCGCGGGAGCTTCCTCTTGACCTCTCGATCTCAATATCCAACTCTCTGCTGAAAAAGCTGTACCTGGAGGAAACTCCCACCCACCCCCCCAAACCTGACTTCCCATTTCCTCCTTAAACCTGTTGCATCTTCTGTCTTCCGTGTCGAAGGGATGGGGACACCATCCACGAAGCTGTCCGCGTCAGAAATCTGTGGACCACCTTCCCTCTTTCCTCTCTTATACCACATGCACACTGTTGGCCTATACCCGCCTCCCTTGCTCCCTCCTTCCCCTCCTTTCTCCTTTCCTTCCGTCCACGAGATACGATTTCACGTATTTACTAGGTATCTGCCCTGTGTCAGTCACTGTTCTAGTTGTTGGGCCACTAGGTCACGAAATCCTCTTGATATTGTCCCTAGATGTCTAAGAATTGCGTCATCCCTGTTTCTCGGTTGCAAATGGCAGCGCACGTGCCTGGGAAGAAAACATAGGGAGTAGCTCCCAGAATTGATGGGTGAGAATGGAGGAGTTGGCCGGAGGCCAAGCCTCTAAGGACCTGTAAAATCACGGCGAACCTGGCTCGCTGGCGGAGCCGCTACGGCCACAGTCGAAGCTGCCGCCGAGTACTTGACGCCAGAAACCTGATTTCTCTGCAAGCCACTGCCGTTACCTGCACTGGCGTAGCTTCTGGCTTGGCCCTTCCACTCGGCACCACGCTGGCCTGGAAGCTGAATGTCTTTGCTGTTTCCTGCCTCCAGTGAGCTCCAGACAGAGCCAACCCTCTGACCGCGTTGTCCTAGGGCTTTGGCCACCCGCTGCGGTCCTTCACACTCTGTCCCTTGGACGGTTCTTCAGCCGGGACAGCCGTTGAGTGACAGTTTGGAGGATGGCATGCCAAGTCCTCTCATGGACCCAACACAACTTAGAGTCCCAGCGGAAGGCAGGGAAAATCCTGTTGACCGAGGGCGCATGCAGGGCACACGCATGGCTCCCTTGGGGACAGCTGGGTGAGAGCTTTCCCAGTATCTCCTCCACTGGGCCAGGAATCTCACCACTAAGGCCCACACCTCTGGGTTCAGCAGCCCCATATACTACCCTGATCAATGGCAATCCATTGAGAAGGGCCCCTCGTGGAGCTCACAAGGTTTTGAAGAAAGCGTTGGTCTTCTTCCCCCTTATTATGATTATTATTTAATGTTTTTTCTTAATTCCTTAGCTGGTGCCCAGTGCTCACTGCCCGGCTCCCAAACCAGCCAGATGCAGCTGCACCTGGCAAAATCTAGGAAGACTGGGAGCCATGAGAGCACAGGTCAGGAGAGGGGGACGGCTCGTCACCCGGTGAGTGGGGGCCACCAATCTTAAATAGAAGAGGATGAATAATTGTTTCAGGACCAAAGTCATGATTACGGGGTGTGATGTCACCCTCTGCAACCACAGACTCAGAGAAGCAGGGTCATTTCCAAAGATAAGCTTTCCTGGTGTTTTAACGAGGGGGAGAATCTGAGGTCAGAGGGAGCCGTGGGCATGTTTTCCACTCTGCCAGGAGTGACCTGTCTCACACTGACTGGAATTGAACAGCCACATTGGTCACCCTGAGCTCTCCAGGCTATCTTGTCCTGCTCTGCCCAGACTGGGAAGTCAGTTCCGGACCTCTGCCCCACCTGGGCTGCGGTTTGGAGTTTTCCTCGTTCCTGGGGGTCCCGGGCCTGATGTGTGTTCCCGTGATACTCATGTTCCCCATGCTTTCCCTATGTGTGCACCTTCCCGTCAGCTCAGCCTCTGCCTCAGTTTCCCTGCCCTGTTCTCTTCTGACGGAGGTCTCTGATGAAATCTGCTCCATCCAGGTGGGGTTCAAGTTGGAGGCATCCCACACTCTCACGTGCCCGTGAGCTCTACACTTTCAGGGGGGTGCTTTACTTATCACCTCTGCAAATAACAACAGCAGAACAGTATCAGTTATAACCATGTATTGAGTGGGAATAACTTAAGTGCACAGAGTGGGTTTCCTCTGTGCTTTGGAGGCAGTAGACTCACAGGGAGAGCCTGAGTTCTAATTCTGCATTACTTATTAGCAGCGAAACTTTGGCCACCTTATTCCACATCCTTCCAGGAGCCTCTGTTTTCTTCTCTATGAAATGGGAATAACGTTAGTGTACATATATCAGTGGGCTGTTGAGAAAATTAAATGAAATGATACCCACAAAGGGCTTGGTGCATTTTGCGGGACATAGTATATAATAGTAATAAAACCAACAGCTTCCATTCTTTGCTTGTTACAGAAATCATTTTGTTAGTAACTCGGGTATAGTTATCATAGTATATATACAATGCTTATTTTAAGAGTCCAGTGACTTGACAAATCAGTAAACCCACTGACCACCATCAGTACCAATAGAATAGAACATTTCCATCACCCCCCACAGGCTCCTTGGATCTCTTCCCAGACACCCTGGTCTCCCACTGATCTGCTTTCTATCCCTTTAGATTACATTTATCCTTTGTAGGGGCGCCTGGGTGGCTCAGTTGGTTAAATGTCTGATTCTTGGTTTCGGCTCAAGTCACGATCTTGCAGTTCTGTGAGTTCAAGCCCCACATCAGGCTCTACCCTGGCAGCACAGAGCCTGCTTGGGATTCTCTGTCTCCCCCCCTCTCTCTGCCCCTTCTTTACTCACCTTGTCTCTGTGTCTCTCTCAAAATAAATAAACTTTGAAAAAATTAAAAAATTCTATCCTTTTTAGAACTTATAAATAAAATCATACAGTATGTAGTCTTTTAGGTTCCGAATCATTTTGCTCAGCAAGGTGTCTTGAGGTTGATGCAGGCTGCGGCATGATATCAACACTGTGTTCTTTTTTATTTCTGAGTATGATACCATTGTAATGGGCGATCCCACAATTCATGTATCTGTTTGTCAGTTGATGGGAATTTGAGTCATTTCCAGTTTTCAGTTACTATGAATAAAGCTGACCTGATATTCACACACAAGCCTTTGCATGGACACCTGTTTTAATTTGTCCTAGGCAAATACCTACAAGTGAGATTGCCGGGTTATATATATGGTAAGTGTGTGTTTAACGAAGACACTGGCAGACTGTTTTCCAACGTGACTGTACTGTTTCGCATTCTCGCCGACAGTGTGAGAGAATCCCACCTGTTCCTCCCCGTTGCCAACACTTGGTGATGCCAGTCTTTCGAATTTTAGACATTCTCATTTCAGACATGCCGCGTAATCTCATTTTGCTCTTAGCTTCTATTCCCTGATGACTAAGGATCATTTCATATGCATATTGGCTGCTTGTATATCTTCTCTTGTGAAGTGTTTGGCCCATTTGAAAAGTTTGGTTTCTTTCTTTATTATCAAGTTGTAAGAGTTCTTTCAATATTCTGGACCCAGGTCCTTTTTCAGACGTTATAAATATTTTTTCCAATATGTACCTTATTTTTGTTTATGTAGCCTAATGTTGACTTGCAAAAAAAAAAAAAAAAAAAAGAAGGCATTTTTTTAAATTCTGATGAAGTCCAATTGATCATTTAAAAAAGTGGGTCGTGGTTGTTTTTTATTTTTAGGTCCTATTTAAGAAATATTGCTTATCCCAATGTTGCAAAGATTTTCTTCTGTTTCTTATAAAACTTTTATAGTTTTAGTTTTTATAGTTATGTCTGCAATCAGTTAAAAATTTTTTTTTAATGTTTTTATTTTATTTTGAGAGAGAGAGAGATAGAGTGCGAGTGAAGGAGGGGCAGAGAGAGAGGGAGACACAGAATCTGAAGCAGGCTCCAGGCTCTGAGCTGTCAGCACAGAGCCCGATGCGGCGCTCGAACTCACCAACTGTGAGATGGTGGCCTGAGCCGAAGTCGGATGCTTAACTGACTGAGCGCCCCTGCAATCAGTTTTTAAGTTAACTTTATGGCTAGGGTGAGAGGCAAATCTCAAGATTCGAATTTGAGTTCGTTTTTTCTTTCCCCTTCTCTCCCTTTCTCTCTCTTTCTTTCTTTCTTTCTTTCTCTCTTCATCTTCCTTCCTTCCTTCCTCTTGCATATGCAATCCAATCATTCCAGCACCGATCGTGAAAACGACTTTCTCTTTCTCATCACATTACCTTAGCATATTTGTCAAAAATCAACTGACCATGTATTTATGTGGGTTTATGTCTAGACTCTCCACTGTGTTTCTTTGATGTAGACGTCTGTCTATCCTGACTCTGAGACCACCCTGGATCACAGTAGCTGTATGGTACGTTTGAAAATCAGGTCATGTAAATCTTCCAAAATGTGGTTTTGCAAAATTGTTTATTTAGGCTCTTCACACTTTCACATAAGTTTTAGAATCCGCTTTCAATTTCTTTAAAAAAAAATGCGATTGGGATCACACTGAAGTTATAGATCAACTGGGGGCAAATCTACATTTCAACCCTCTGGAGTCCTCTGATTCGTGAATGCGGTGTATCTTCCCACTTTTTTTGGTCTTCCTTGTATGCTTCCAGCAACGCTTTGCGATTCTGACCGCGTAGGCTTGTACATATTTTGTTGAATTCATCCTAAGTATTTCTCAATGCCGCTTTAAGCTTCAGTCCCCCGTTGTTTGTCGCCGGTGTGTACAACTGCCGTTGACTTCCGCATTTCGAGGCGCTCGCCGTGATCTTGCTAAACTCTGTTCCACCAACATTCTTGTAGATTCCGTAGCATCTTCGTCACTTCTTCATCTGTAACATGGGGGGGATGTGCGTACACATATCAGAGGGCTGTTGTGGAGACCGTAGAAGATAATTCCATCTAGAGGACTTGTCCTGGATCTTGTCCTGTTACTACTTGTCCTGTTACTACTGGCCTGGATCGCACAGTAGTAACAGACCTAGCAGCCATCTTCAGCGCAGGCAAAACCAGAAGCAGGATTAGAGGTCACTCTTGGGAGTCAGTAGTGGCCAGAAAGGTGTGGAGTGGGGGGAGGGTAGGGACTTCGGGGATGTTGAGCCTGCTCTGTTTCTTGCTTTGGGTGCTGCATCCACGGGTGTGTTCAGTTAGTGAAAAACAGTGAGCTGTGCACTTATGATATGTGCATTTTTCTTCATTACTCTTCGGCGTAAACTAACAACACGGTCCAACGACTAATGTCTCTTGGGCGCTCATCACGAACCTGGCTCTTGATGTGACTTATCTCATTGAATCCTGTAAGCTTCTTGCTCTTATCCCCATTTTATAGAAGACAACACTCAGGTTCTGATAGATGGAGCCATTCGTCCAAGCTCAGAGTGAAGGTCAGTGTCATGCCAGGTCTTGTGCCCTTAACCAGTGTGCCTATGGCCTTGTGTAAGAATTTGATTGGAAAGTAAGATCTACAGTTTGGGGATGACAGGTGGGCTGGTGGGTTTGCCTTACCGGGACGGCACCGGGCGGCTCTGGGCATTAGCAGACGCGGCCGAGGGTCCTGGGAAAGCCCTGGGGGGCCAGCTGGCTTTCCTCACTGCCATCACCACTCACTGCCGACCTGGTGTCTCAGATCCCCGTCCCTCCCTCCCCTCCCCCGACACACACAAACACTGTATAATTGCCTGATCTGGACTAGTAAGCAGGGCGGAGGCGGGGGGACGTTTATTTTTCATTAAAAGGTCAGAATGAAATGATAGGAGGTGGTGCTCAGCGAGGGGGAGCTGCCTCAGAAAATGTGCTGACCGCTCCAAACTTATCAGACTGAAACACATGTTTCTGGTACCTTCTGCCACCCATGAGGGGCTCACTCTTTTCAGCCTAGACCATTGATATTGCCGAACTTGCCAGGCCTCTGGAGATGATGACATGAGATAATGGGGGAGGGGAGCGAGAGAAGCAGGAGGCCAGGATTCAGATTGGTTTAGATTTTCTTTCTTTCACGTAGGAACGAAATTTTGGCGAATTTGTTACGCTACCCTGGACCTCGGTTTCCTCATCTGAGAAATGGGGATACAGTGCCTATCCTGTAGGTTTGTTATGAGGAGACAGCTTCATGCACATGTTAACACACCTAGGAGGAAGCCCAGAGCACAGTCTGTGCTTGGAGAGCGTCAAAATATCTGTAAACTATAAAATATGGTTAAAGCAGCTTTGCCCTTGTCCCAATCCTGGGTCTCCATGTTGCACGTCCTCGAGGAGATGACTCTTGGATGCTGGGAGAGATAATAAGAATCCCTTCCAGAAGGCTCTTTTGAGCACTTGCACAGAGCCATACCACATCTGACCACCTACATTTGTGCCCGAGATACAGCCAGTCGTCTCTTCCTTGGGCCACGTAGTGACGAACAGCTTTCCTGACCGAACCGGCCAGGCCTTTGGATTTCCCACGCTCACCGCCACCCCGGATGCAGTGCTGTCCAAGATGGCGGGCCTCCTGGTAGCTACTACTGTGCTCAGAGTGGGGTGGGGAACAAAGGAGAGGGCCAAACAGGACTTCAGCCATGGCTGGGACTTTCTTCGTGTGATGAAGTCTGGGAGGTCTCTGAGCTGCTGGGCTGGGGTGATAAGAGCCACCTTGGCCCAACGGGCTTGGTGGAGCTGACTCTGTAAGCCCATGACTAGGGTAAAAATGGGGTGTCATATGCGGGTTGAGCCGAGGCTCTGCCTCCTGCTGTCCATTCTCTTCCTTGGCAATGTGTATAGACAGGCTGAAGCTGGCTGGCTCCATACTTGGACCTGCCCTGCTCTCCTCACATTCCCCTCCCTTGACTCCAAATCTTGGCACACTCAGTTCCCCACCCCATCCTGCCTGGACCATGCATCCATCTTCCATTTCCCTCCCATGTTGTCTAATGGGATGTCTCAGGATCACTCCTCCAGGAAGCCTTCCCTGACCCCATTGGTCTGGCTTGAATGCTTCTTCTCTTTGCCTCTGTGTCCTCTTCTGCTTCTCCCTCGTAACACAGAGTGCCCTGCAGTGTAAGTCTTGGCCGCTGGTCAGCATCTCCTCTCCCATTTGACTGTTAACTCCAAGAGGACCCCTTGCTTGTTGTTGTACCTCCGGTATCTGGCACAAGGTAGTGGATCCACAAATACTTGTCAAATGAATGAATGTCCTGTGTGGGCATCCAAATCATGCTTTCATGTGTCAGGTCGGAGGCACCCAACTCAGTTACCCTTAAGTAGTAACTGGAGGGACTCTGTAATTTAGGATTTAACGAAGACAACAAAAATGCTACTAGAGAACGTTGAGCCCATATTGTAGAATAAGAAACCTATATAACTTGGCAACTAGAGGACATCAGTATAGAAAAAGCTATGTAGGCCATACTCGGGTCTGTGCAAGCTGCCGCTTCACCTTCACTAGGTACCTGGTAAAAACTCCAGGCTTGCAACAGCCAATAGAATGGGTTCCGTCTAGTTCCTCCCAGAGACATGTTTGACTTCCTTCTGAAGATAGGTCATTCTGTTTGCTCACACATGTCTGGTCTCACATGACTGCTTGTTTGCAGAAAATTCTCTGCTTCTGCTTATGTTTTTGCCCAAAGTTTACTTTATGGCCCATCAATGATATTTCTAAATATTCACTGGAGAATGCCTGCATTCTTGTTTTCCAGTGAACCACCGCCTTCTCCCTTACTCACTGTGTGCAGAGCTACACTTATGATCCATAATCTGGGCTTCTCCATTTCCTGTGGTCCATCTATGATTAGAGTTGTCACGGGGCGCCTGGGTGGCTCTGTCGGTGAAGTGTCCGGCTTTGGCTCAGGTCATGATCTCACCCTTTGAGTTTGAGCCCTGTCAGTCTCTGTGCTGACAGCTCAGAGCCTGGAGCTTGCTTTGGATTCTGTGTCTCCCGCTCTCTCTGCCCCTCCCTTGCTTGTGGTCTGTCTTTCTCTCTCTCTAAAAAATAAATAAGCATTAAAAAAATTAAAAAATAAAAGAGTTGTCATGAAGAATTTCTGAATGTTCTAACCTGGTACCTCTTTGGTAGGAAAAGTAACTTCCACAATAAGGTTTGAGCCAAAAATGGATTTCCCCACTGGGTGGAAACACGGCTACCATGACACCTCACGGTAACTTTTTAAACTGTCTCCCTCTCCCATACTTATGTGAAGGCTGGTCCTACATTATTTACAGATACTACTCTCAGCCTTCCACTAGTCCTGAACTGTATGCTGGGGATAGCAAGGTAAGATATCAGTTACATTGAGGAATTTAAAGTCTAGATACAAAAATTAATAAGAATAAATAAGAGTCATTTTAATGGATATGAAGGCAAATGGAATTCCAGAAAGCATATGCAAAGGCACTGGGGCATAAAAATGTCTGGTATGTTTAGGGAACTGGATGATACCCAAAGTGGCAGAACTCTAGGAACCCTGAGAGAAGTGATGGCTGGAAAGGCTGAAGCTCAGACCAGAGTCAGAGTCTTAAATACTTGGCCAAGGTGGGAGAAAGTCCTGGGAGTTTCCAAGCATTGACATCATCAGATGGATGCTTCAGAAAGATCCCTCTGACAGCTGTGCAGGGGAGGGCCTGAAGTAGGGTAAGGCCAGAGGCAGCGATGTCAGAGAGGGAGACCCAGGAACAGCAATTTTCAGGGAGGAGCATCCCTACATAAGCCGATTTCAAGGAAGATCACTTTGGTAAAACAGGTTTGGATTTCCTCGTTGAATCCCCCTCTCATGATCATTAAGTGACCCCTAATACACTGCCCAGGACAAATGCAGATCTTCATGGCCTTAGGGATAGAGGGATAGGTGGCAACCACAGTGTATGGAGCCCCATGGAGGTGATAACTTGCATCTTTTCTCCACCCTTCCAGGTGGAGATATCCTATCTTGCCAGGATTGTGTCTCATCCCACCAGCTTCTGAATGAGCTGGAGGAACTGCAGACTCACTGGTTTCTGAACTAGGCCAGTGGCATCTGGTGGCATTGGCAGAGAAATTTTGGAAATGCTCTGCCCATTAAGACATTTTAATCAACCTCAGAAAACTTAGTCACACTGATGTGGTCAACTGGTTTTACTACTATCTTTGGGAAAGAGCCTTCCAGTATGTTGGCCTCACTTTCTCCATCTGAAAATGGGGAAGACAAGAGTAAATCTAAGGGTCTTCTGCTGTTACTTGCCCTGGAGGTCTAAGCTCAAGTCACCCTGAAGGGCTGGTAACTGGCTGATAGACCCTCATGACCAACTCATTGGCATTTCCTACCATGTTGTTGAAGTCAACCATTGGCAAACCCACTGGCTACGTTCATGGGTGTTGACTCAAGAAGGTGCACAGATTAGGTTCTGGAGAAATTTTGTACCAAAAATTTGCATATGTGATGAGGATACAAGTGGTATTTTCACTCGTGATTGGAAAAGAAAAGAGGGAATAGGGGTATATGTAGATAGCTGATTATGAAAAGTTGGCCAAGGAACTTGGTGAAGCTTCCACTACGTGGACGATTGGCTTTTGTCCCTGAGTGTCCTTGATTTTAACTCCATAATAATTCCCTCAATGTCTGTGTTTCCCAGATTCTCTCTAAGTTCCCATCTCATTCCAGAAGCCTCTTAATGGGCTCCGTCCAACTCAACCAAGACCCTCACCAGGTCAGACTTCACTCCTGACCATTGAATGTGTTTCCTGGCTTCTGGAAACCTCCTCTTCTATATCCCACAGCTCCTTTAACTTGACAAGTCCCAGCTTGAATTGATCCTTTTTCCTGCCTGACTTGCTTCTCATCTTCGATTCCCTGTTTCAGGAATGACACCATTCCCCACCCAGTCACCATGGCTGGAACCTGGGAGTCATTCTGGGCTCCTAGCCAAGACTCACTCCTACGTCCGTCAGTTGTCACATCCCACCTGCCTGCCCCTGCTTGGCTAGAGTCTACCCTGTTCTCTCCTACTGATGACTCCTTTCCCAAGTTCAGTTCTGACTTACTTCATCTTGTACTGGACGCTGCTCTGACTTGGTTTCTTATCCACCAATCCCTCCTCTTCCAGGTTGACTTTCCCTTTGCTGCTACAGCAATTTTCCTAAAAGCCCAATCTAACCATGTCTCTCCTGCTTGAAGATACCATGTGAGGTCTTCGTGGCTTATAGGATAAAGTTTAAATTTCCTAGCCTAAAATGAAGCCTGCCACAAGAGACCATCTGATATTTCTTGGACGCATCTTCTATTTTTGAATTTCTATGCCTTTCCACATGCTGATTCTTCTGCTTGGTTTGCCCATCTTCCCAATTCTCTTGCACTTGACGCTGCTGACCTTTGATCCCTGTTGACCTCTCAAGCCTCATACCTTATTACTCTCCCCCCACCTGTTTGTAATCCTTCCTGCTGGCACCCAGGGTGGTTGTCTCATCCCCTGAATAGTTTCCAGAGGTGGCTATGCCTGCCTGCTTTGAGGGCTTTTGAGATGGCCAAAAGCCATCTCACCAGTGACCTCCCTTGCATATGATGGATGTGTAATATGCTCTTCTGGGTTGGTCTTAAGTCATGTGGACAAGGGAGAGACATTTCTTGTGTGAACAGAACCACACTTCTTGCTTTTCTCTGGGTCCCTCATCTATGCTCACCACTAGTACCTATGAGTGGAAGGCAGTCTTGTAGTCAACGCTGAAAGAGGTCATGTTCTAGGAATGCAGTGATTATGGCTGAAAGAGTTCCAGATATGATTGGAAGATGTCTTTTCCTATGTGCAGTTTATAAAATTCCAAGTGGTAAATTTGACATAGCTGGAATGAATCATCAATCACATTTCCCTGCACATTCTGGGTAAGATTTGCATTTGTGGTCTTCATCAATGAAACTTAGTAATAACCTTTGAGTCATTGGAAGCCAGTATTCATATGTGGCATGATTGATGAGGCAGCATTGTGAGTAATGACGCAACTGGCATTAAAGACGTTACTAGGGAACAACATGGGTGCAAGGATCTGTATTGTCTCCAAATAAGCAGGTTCTGAAATGCCATGTCACTGGGAGGAAAAACAGCATTACACTTCTCTTTTCTCATTGTAGGAGATCTAAAACCAGCCAGAAATGGTGCATTTGACAATAAAGAACACAAAGAGGGGTGCCTGGGTGGCTCAGTTTGTTGAGTGTTCGACTCCGGCTCAGGTCATGATCTCACGGTTCGTGGGTTCGAGCCCCATGTTGGACTCTGTGCCAATGGCTCAGAGCCCGGAGCTTGCTTGTATTCTGTGCCCCTGCCCTCTGCTCCTCCCCCCGCTCATGCTTTCTCTCTCTCTCTCTCTCTCTCTCTCTCTCTCTCTCAAAAAAATAAACATTAAAAAAAAAAAAGAACACAAAGAATGGTTCCTGGACACAAACAGGAAGAGATCGTGCCTGGACCCTAAGAAAAATCTTCTTGTGTTCTATTGGACAGTAAATAAGTACATAATCACCTCTTCTTTACCAATTGTTCTAACTCTTCATTGATAAATCACTATATCTCATAAGGGTCTATGAATTTTATAATATATTTTTAAATTAAATTATTTGTCAGGACCCCACAACAGTTTGCTCAGGGCCCCATACACTCTAGGAATAGCTCTGCTCTGGAGGAAGGCTTTATAAATATTTTGAAATGCCCATGACTCTCCAAAGGGAACATTCTGCATGCTGCATAGCTGACAATTATGTTGGACTATCTCAAAGAACTTCTTAAATTTGGTGGATATCTGTCCATCTGTTTTTAACTGGTGTTATAGTAGGAGTTCAGGCAAATAGACAAAACTCTGTGTTCACTGAAGGGAAAAATACCTAAGATAAATTCAATAAAAGCCAGCCCACAAGGGGCTGTCACAAAGATACCCACACTGTGTAGCTCTATGAGATTGAATAGCTATTATTCTCCTAATTGAGAGAGAGAGCTCACACTGCTAATGAGAGATGCAGGTGAAGTTCAAGACCCTGTGAATCTGAGCCCGGCATCTGTGTTCCTTTCATTGTATAATCCTGATATGGGCGAACTAGAAAGCAACGTGACCCCTCAGCATCACCTCCGATGGGCTTGGGTTCTAAAACCACAAATCCTAAGAAGGGGCACACAGCCAAGCACCTGGGGAAATTACCCATGTTTGTAAAAACAGTGTCTGAAAGGCTAATCTGGAAGGCAGCTAAGGCCTTTGAAAAGCCACTGAGAATAAAAACGAGGGCTTTTCTTGTTCAGAGACAGATGGTGGAGAAGGCAGGAGAGCCCATAGCATGGTATGATGGCACAACGTTGACAGTCATCGGAGAGAATTGAGAGAGGTGCTCAATTCATCAAGACAAAAGCCTTTAATCTGGAAAGATTGAAACTGAAGATAGGGGAAAGGCAGAAGGCACACCTCACTGCTCTTAATTAATTCAGGTCTCCATCCCACATGAATTATAGCCCAGGGTCCTGAAAGGACTTGCAGAGGTCTTTGTGGGATCCCTGTCTGTCTTATTTGGAGAAGTGTGGAGGGAGAGACGCCAGCAGACTGGGGATGGGCACGTCTTGTCTTGATTTTCAAAATGTGAGTTCTAGAAATTATAGTCTTAAATCCAGTTTCTGACGATGAACTAGAAATGATTATTTAAATGGTGTAGGGGTTATGTGCAATCAGACGAGGAAGTAGGAATCCGTTTGGAGCCATCATAGGTTCACCAAGAGTTGGTAATTCTAAAATATCTTTCGTTCTTTATTGAAAATGTCCTAGATTAGTGCTGTGGATATTTGTTATTATTTTTCATTCTCCCACCATTTGAACTGATCTGGGGGAACTCTCACTTTTATGGGTCTTGGTGAGATGTGGAACCTGTCTTCTGTGGCAAAACTCAAGATGCCATGTGCTCAATTTCCCAGGCTCCCTTGCAGTGAGGTCGTTGCCGGAGTAATTTTTCCAGGCTAGTGTCCAAGGAAGTCTCTAGTGACAAGCTACAGCAAGCAGGATAATGGGCCTCCAAAGATGTCCACATCCTAACCCCTGGAAACTGAAAATATATTAGGTGATATGGCAAAGGGGAGTTAAGGTTGCAGATGGAATTAAGGCTGCTAACCAGCTGTCCTTAAAATAAGGAGCTTATCATGGTTTATTTGGGCGGGACCAGTATAAGCACATGGGTCCCTAAAAGTGGAAGAAGGAAGTGGAAGAGTCAGAGAAAGGAATATGATGATGGAAACAGGGCCAGAGACATGCTACATTCCTGGGTTTGAGGCTGGAGGAAGGGGGCCATGAGCCAAGGACTGTGGATGGCCTTCAGCAGCTGGATAAAGCAAAGAAGTAGATCCTCCCTTAGAGGCTCCAGAATGAAGGCAGCCCTGTCCACTCCTTGGTTTTAGCTTGGTGAGACCTGTTTTGAATATCTGACCTACAGAATTGCTAGATCATAAATTTGTGTGGCTTAAGTCACTGCGTTTGTTACAGCAGCGATAAGAAATTAGCATATGTGTCTCTGCAATTGGCCTTTTCTAGTGAAACACTTTATTAATGACATGGACCAATAGTTTTCCAAACTAGACTGGGAAAGGTTCCAGTGGGGTGTCTTAGGAGACCACCAAGAAAGGAAGTTGAGAAGGGAAAGGCAGAAGCAATGGAACGCTGGGACACCTCACGCATGCTGTCACTGGAGAAATACTGCTTTCATCTATACTAAACATTGGAATTCTAGGAAAAATATTTGAAAGCCATCATTGACATCACAGATAAATGTATTAAGTGTAATAACAAAAGATAACCTTATTGAATTTTTGCATAGACCAGACATCATGCTTAGCAGTTTATACATATTTTTTTACTCCTCATAATAGTTATAAGAGGCAGGTATCACCTTTGCAGATGGGGCAACTGAGGCTCAGGGAAATTAAGTCACTCAACTAAGGTCCCCCAGCTTGTAGGTGGCAGAGATGGCATTTTAATGTGGGGAGTCTGACTCTAGGGCCTGCCCTCCTAAGCAAGTGCATCAAACATTTGATGGGAAAGAGCTAGTTGGAGTATCATATTGATGGTACAATTCAGAATCCAAGTATATTCTGTGTGTTAGAAGACATTTGTTTGGGAAAGAGGCAAAGTCCTGTGATTGGGTTCAAAAACACAATGACACCAGAGCATGGGAAGTTCAAGGTAATTAATCAGGTTATCTGTAAGTTTGTTGCAGAGAGATGTTTCCAGTGGGTGGATGGTCATCATCTTCTGGGTGTATTACAAGTGTAAGATTCCAGGACCCTATAATGAGAAAACCCTTTACCTGACAGAATGTGCTGCCTCATGATGTTGTGGGCACCCTGTCACTGGTCAGGAAAAGATTGAGTTTGTGGTGGTGGGGAGTTGATTTGAGGTCCCTTTAAAAAACGTAAGATTCTAAGATCTAAGGGTTGTTGTGCACAGGGTGAACTGTTGGGAAGTCTCAGTGCTTAGCGTAAGCAACTCTATCTTCTCTAGGCTAACGGGGCAGAGGAAATTCTAAACAGATAGATCCTGCTTCAGGGTGAGATGTCCACCCTATGGGGCTTGGATTTTATCCTAGAGGAAAGAGGAATCTGCAACAGGTGATTAAGTAGCAACCTGAAATGAACAGATCTGCATTTCTGAGGGGCGAGGATATCAGAAAGGGAGAAGTGGGGTCAGGAGGAGCAGCTGTTGAAAAGGCATGAGAGAGACACAGTTCTGAGCCAGGGCGGACGGAGCCACAAGACCTGGGTTGAGAAGGGAAAGGAGAGGGTGGAGTAGCCAAGGACACCCAGGTGAGGGCGGGGCTGGGTGGAGCTGTCCAGAACCGGCGGTGCTGGTGCCTGCAGGCTGCAGGAACTCCAGGGCACAGAGAAGGTTCACACGGAGGCATGTCTGGGGAGGGGCCCTGTGGTAAGTGGGTCATAGACCTGGTTGACTCCACAGGTGGGTTAGTCAGAAGTGGGTCAGGAGCTGGAGGTGCGGCACCAAGACAGGTGGAGCCCTGTGATCCCTACTCTACCTGTGATTTGTGGACCTGGTGAGGACAGACAAGAGCCAGATAATGGGCCTGCCTCTGAGTGGGATGTCGGCTTCTGGGTGGGTTTGAGGCAGAAGAGAGAGCCTGCCTGTGAATTCCACCCCCACCCCCCGACCAGGAGTCCTAGCATCACTACTGCTCCACTCCTCAATGAATCTGTATTTACTAGACATGAAGGAAAAGTACATTCATCAGCTGCCACCTCCCTCTTCAGACTAAACTAGTTCACTCTCTCCAGGAATTCAACCACCTCCACCTGTTACTCTAGGACACTCATGTTCCCACCGCTGGAGCTTTAATCTACTAGTCCTTTACGTCTACCTTATTAACACTCCAGCTTTCCTTTCCCACACATGAAATTGTCTGAGTCTCACTTTCTTTATCTGTAAAATGGAGATAATAGTAATCCTTATTGCACAGGCAGGTATTGCATAAAAAATTCATAGCACATAGTGAGTGCTCAATAAAAACTAGTTACTGTCAAGAAGGTGCATGAAACCAAATAATAAAGGGTTAGGTTACTCTGATGGGACCAGATGGTGCTGATAATGCTTGACCAGGCTTTGTCGGGAGGAAGGTAGGGAGAAGAGAGGCATAAAAATGGAAGCGAGACCAGAAACACGGGGAACAGAGTCAAGAGGGGGCAGGATGATAGTTTGGGGTGTGCCAAGGCCAGAGGGAAGGGGGTGGCCTAAGACTACGTGTCCAGATGCACCTGCTCTTGTCTCTTTTAGCCACTGAGTCTGATGGCCAGGTAACCTGAGTGAGAGGCCCAGGATGAGTCAGCATAGTTATGTACGTCTAGGTGGCTCTCTATAGTCACCTGTAGAGTCTGGAAAACTTAGTTCTATTTCTAGTTTTTGCTATTTTCCCATCATGTAACTCTACCACCCATTTCTCTCTTTCCATGTAAATATCTTCAGCTGTAAAATTAAGGAGCTGGGTCAGATTGTCTCAAAGACCCCTCCCAACTCTGACATTCTAGGACACTAAGTCAATTGTCTGACTGAGCATTTTCCCTGACCCAAAGTAAGTCGTACTGGAGGACAGTTTTAAATGATCTTTACTGAGGGCCTATAATAGGCCAGGTCATGGGCTAGGCATCGTTATATCCATAGAAGCATTTTATTTCACTTACGGGGTGTATTGCCATCAAGGGTTCTAGCCTCCCCTTGATAGTACATCGTCATGTCTATTTCTTTCCATGTCTTATTGCATTGGTGAAATGGTGCCCTCTTCCTAGTGCTCTCCAACACTCTCAGCAGTGATTTCCACTTCTTGCTAGTGTCCTGTTGCCTCACGAAACTTACCTCTTGATTATACCTTTCTGTGATTTTCTTATGGTCATGGTATTCCCGGGGGAACAGGTCTTATCTGTTCTGTATGTCATAGAAGACACATTTTCCAGGCTTTCTCAGGCTTTTGAAAGTACCATAGTTCCAGGTGTCTCAAATCAGGGTCCTTCTAGTACACAGGAGATTGGGATCAGGAATAATTCTCAGGGGGCAGTGCTGGCAAGATCTGGACGGGGCCAGAGACCACCCAAGTAGGCTGGGTTTCAGCAGTCAATAATAATAATAATGATTAATATTAATTGAGCATAGTTTCCTTTTTTAAAGTTTATTTATTTATTGTTGAGGGAGAGAGAGAGAGAAAGGGAGAGAGAGAGAGGGAGACAGCTCAAGTAAGGGAGGGGCAGAGAGAGGGATAGTGAGAGAATCTCAAGCAGGCTCCCCACTGTCAGGGCAGAGCCCTATGTGGGGCTTGAACTCAGGAACCCATGAGGTCATGAACTGAGCCGAGATCAAGAGTCACGTGCTTAACCAACTGAGCCACCCAGGGGCCCCAGTTGAGGATACTTCCCAGGCACTGGGTTAACCCAGTAGTTCTCAAGCAGGAATGATATCGGGATCTTTGGCAATGTCTAGAGATACTTTTAGCTGTCATAACTGAGTTGGGGGAGGAGGAAGTGTGCTTCTGGAACATAGTGAGTGTAGGTTGGGCTAAATGTCTTACAATGCACAGGGTACCCACACATCAAGTAATTCTTCTCGCATGAAATGTCACTAGTGCTGAGGTTGAGAAACTTTAGGTTATACCTTCTACATGCATTATATCATTTAATAACCAAACCAACCCTATGAAGCAGCTGCTACTGTTATTTCCAGCATCCCCCATTTACAGTTGGGGAAGGTGCAGATTATACACATGAAGCAATTTACCCAAGTTAACCAAGCTGGAAAGGGACAGAGCTAGACTATGGGCCCAAGTTTTGCTGACTCCAAAGCCTGTGTACTTGACTACTTTGTTGGGAATAAAAAGGTCAGGCCAACTGAGCGTGTAGGTCAGGACAAAGAACATGGCTTGGGAGCTGATTCTCTGAGCTTTCTGGGGACCCCAGGGCCCCCTAAGGCCAGTAGCTACCAAGTCTTATTGCCTCTCTGCAAGAGAACATGGAAACTCAGCCCCTGCCTACTGGGGCCACTGTCTGCCAGGGGTGCTTGGATCGATCTGGGGGGCTGGTCTTGAGCTAGGGAAGGCAGGACACCATTCCAACAGTTTCAGCATCCACTCCATGGCTCTGACCTCTGCATCTCTGGAATCGAGTGCAGGGAGGAGGCTTTGACAGCTGGCGGCACACGCTCATGGCCAAGTGAAAGATGTGGCAACATGCCAGAAGTCAGGTCTCCTCCTCCGATGTTATCTGCGCACACACTCACAACGTCAGCACAACGGGGACTCGACATGTGCATGGACACAGGTGCACACAGGTCCTCCCCCAACAACGAGGGAACGAACAAATCAAATGGGCGAATGGAGACATCTTCTATGAGGTCAAACCTTGGAATACAGGGAGGCGGCTGGGCATAGATTGAAGAGGGGAAGGCAGGGCCAGGCCTGTGGGGTGATGCTTTGGTGGATGGGATAGTGCCACGTCCCACAGAGGGGTCAGCAGAGCAGCAGCTGGAGCTGCATCTTCTAGAACACAAGCCACAGGAGACTGCGGGGAAAGTCTGACTCCAAGCACCTTCGGGCTTGGCTAATTTTTGGACTGCATCGTTGGAATGTTTGGCAGCCAGGCCTTAAACTCAGTGACCTCCCAGACCCAGGGGTAGCAGAGCTTGGATCCTTGTACCCCAGGACATTCCCTGGGTGAAGGTTGAGGTCACAGATGGACTCAGGAATTTAGTTTATTGTTCTTGAGGTGGAAATAATTCTCCATATTCTGGTTTTCCCTCTCTAGGCCCTTTCAAAGACTCTATTTATGCAGATAAGCTGGCTTCATGGGATCCAGAGACATCAGCTAAAGGCACATAACTCTGAGATCTTCGTGGTTGTTTTTTCCTCTATGGAGGAAAGGGAAGGAGGGCATAAGGGGGAAAGGGAACCGAAATTCATCGATGATTTTTTCTGGGTTGAGTGCTTTTCATGGTCACATTAACGAGGTGGCAGAGTCCCCTGTCTCAAAGCAATGGTGGCAGGCAGACCTGGGTCACCAGAGGCTCCCTAAACCTCAGTTTACTCATCAATAAAATGGGGATAATATTTGTGCCTATTTTCTAGAGTTGTGATGAAGTTTAAATGGGCTAATACACAAGGTGTGCTCAGCCCAGCAGCTGCCACAGAATAAGGCGTTGTGAGATGTTAGGCAGCTTTATTGTTATTTTTAAGTTTGTCACTCTTCACTACCCTGGGAGGTGGGACTTATTGTCTCCATTTTATGTGCCAGAAAGTCACGGCCTGGCAGGGTTACCGTGGTGCAGCTTTGCTCTCAGTTCCTCTGGCAAGTGTCTGTGGGCCTCTGAGGCCAGCACAGGCATCCCTTCCCCATACAGCCCGGGCCCCTGCTGTTGCCTCTCAGCTTTTACTGCAGCCTGGCATGAATGCCTGCTCAAAGTCACAGCCCTCGCCACACTGTAGGCCCATGAGGGAAGGAGCTGGGCCCCAAGGATCGTTCTCTGCTGTGAGAAGCACCCAGCAGAGCACTGGCCCATGGTTAAAGCTGAGCAGATCTACGTAACTCAAGGCCATTGGACCCGGTGGTTTGAAGTTGGGTTTGCTTCTTTCTTACAGTGTGTGTGTGTGTGTGTGTGTGTGTGTGTGCGCGCGCGCACGTGCGTTCTTTCTTAGGAATGCTGAGTAAAGTGGGTGGCTGGGGACATCCTTTAGGTGTTAGTAAGTCTCTTCTCTGGCACAGTGACAATGGCAAACCCATTTTCCCTCTCCTCGCTGCCCACCTCTCTCCACCAATTTCTACACAACCTAAGATTCCCAAAGAGAGAAAGGCCATGTGCCATCCATCTGGAAGGGATTGGGAGTCAGTTACTCGCTTCCTCGGTGCAGAAATATGCAAATCACAGTGGATCCTTGCAAGTGGCAGGGAAACAATGGCTGATTTCACCACAGGGTTCTAAATCTTTCAACGATTGTCAGTTTTCTCCCTTCACTTTTCACTCCTAGTTCATCTAGTTCTCCGTACCCCAGAAAGATTGCTCAACACGGGATCTTGGCCAGCTCATGGAGGATGAACCCAACTCCACAGAGGAGCTATTAACTTATCCAATGGTTTGAACTTCTACTCTGTGCCGGCCCTGTACTAAGCACTAGGGGTGCCATGCAGGACGGAAAGAGACAAGTCCCTGCCCTCCAGAGTTGATAGTTTGGTAGGAGATAGAGGTGACAGTCACATAGTCACGCTATGGACATAATGAATCCAAAACTGCACATAGATACAGTTGCTCTGGAGGAAAAAAAAATAGTTCCATGAGGACTTGACCTAGCCTGGATGATCTAAGAGGAGTTCCCTTAGGAAATAAAACCGGACAGAGACTTGATGAATGGTTGGTAGAATGTTCCAGACAAAGGGAATGGCTCGCACAAAGTCTCTGTGGAGAGCTGGAAGTAAACAAAAGCCGTAGGGTGAGAACATGAAAGGGCCACAGGGTTCAAGCCCTGCTAGAGAGGCAGGCAGTGGCCAACTGTGCGGGACCTTGCTGGCTAAGGTTAGGATTTGGCTTCTAGTCTAAGAATAGTGGGAAGTCATAGAGGGGGATTTAGCAGCTGGGATACCACTTGATCTTTCTTTCTTTCTTTCTTTCTTTCAGAGAGGGCACAAATGAGCAAAGAGGACAGAGAGAGAGAGAGAGAGAGAGAGAGAGAGAGAGAGAGAGAAGCAGGGCTCATGCAAAGCGGGGCTGGTGCTCACTTGAGGCGGGGCTTGAATTCATTGTGAGATCATGACCTGAGCCGAAGTCAGTTGCTTAACAGATTGAGCCACCCATGTGCCCTGGTTTATATCTTTAAAAGATTGTTCTGGCTGCTGTGGGACAATGTAGAATACGTGAGTGCACGTGGGAGGCCAGTGAGGAAGCAAAGCTGGTTGTCCAGGGGGAAGCAATGGTTGCTTAAACACACAGGGGTGGTGGAGACGGGGAGCAGAATGTGGACTTAGGAGGTAACATCAGTAGGATGGGGGGATCAGGGCAAAGGGAGTTGTCCATGGCTTGGCCACAGGCAGGATGGTGGCCCCACTTAGGGACACCAAGGATGCTAACAGAAGGTGAGGTTGAGGGGTGGAGGCAGACAAAGAAGGTGGCCTTGGACCCCATAAGCTTCAGAGTGGGACATCTGAGTGCAGATGCTAATAGGCAGTTAGACGTATGTGCATGCGCCTTTCGTCCCACAGTTCTCTGGAGGATGAATCCTGGAACCCGAAACCTCAGCTTGATTTCTCTCTTGCTGCTGAGTTTCGATCAGGCCATAGCCAAGGCATGTGAGTTCCTTCCCTTTCCTATTAAGGTTTTTGAATGAGGAAATGTGGTTCTTCCAAGAAGAGGTAAACCTGTTTGTATTTACCACCGCTGTTGAGGAGATAAAATGAAATGCCATCATGACAGGCCTCCTGGGTGAGCCCTGACACTACGTGCCCTTGAGAGAGGACTCTGTCTCACGTGTGTGGTGGTGGAAGGAAGGGTTCTATTGAGTAGGAGGTGGCCATCTACCTTTATCCCGGCCAAGCAAATATACATCTTTCTTTTATAATTTTTAATAAATGTCATTCATCTACTTGCTGATTTGTTTAACCAACTTCTATTGAGTACACTGTTTTGGATTCTGGACACAGAGAATAAGACAGATGGAGTCTCAGCTCTCATGAAGATTGCACACCAGTTGGGGAGACAGGCAACAATCAAGGATACACATATGCAAACAAGGTAATTTCCAATGACATTAGGGAGGGCTTCTCTGAAGAGTGACATTTGAGGGAAGACTGATGAATGAGCCAGCCCGTCATGCAAAGGGCTGGGTGGTGACTGGGGACAGCTGCACCCATGTGTAGGTCCTAAGGATGTGTGTTTGAGGAATAGGAAGGAGGCCAGGGTGCCAGCTCAGTAAGGAAGGGGGAGTGTGATAGGAGGTGAGATTGTAGAGACCATAGGGGCTGGATCATGTAGGCGATGGTGGATTTTGTTCAGGTGCGCTGGGAAGGCATGGAAGGTTCTGGAACAGGGAATGATCTGTCTTGATTTGTCACCTAAAAAGATCACTCTGACTGCTGTGTAGAAAATAGGTTGTCAGGAGGCCAAGAGTAGAAGAGTCCAGTAAAGAGGATGTGGCAATTTTCCATGGGAGATGTACTGAGGCCTGGACCAAGATGGCAGTGGTGGCCATTGACTCTGATGCCTTTCTTTTGGGTGCTTATGTGAATGACAAATGTCCATGCCCAGAGGGACTCTATAATTAATTCTGGAATCTATTGCTCACCATAGTTACCACTATGGGCATTTTTCAAACAAAGAAAGGTGAGTGAGTATTTCTTTCCATTAAGCAATCTGTAGATTTCATTTCTCTTATAGTTTAGCATCATTTTTTCCCCCACCAATTAAATCATTGATCATCGTGATGGCTAATTTCGTGTGTTAATGTAAGCACACCATGAGGAGTCCAGATATTTGATCAAACTTTCTTTTGGGTGTTTCTGTGAAGTTAAAAATAAATTTATTTTTATTTTTTATTAAATAAACTCCATGTCCAACCCAGAGCCCAATGGGGGGGCCTGAAATCATGTCCCGGACACTTAACCAACTGGGCCACCTAGGGGCCCCTCTGTGAAGGTTTTTTTTTTCCTTGAATGAGATAAACATTTAAATTGGTAGACTGAGGAAAGTAGATGGCCTTCCCCAATGTGGGTGGGCCTCACCCAATCAGTTGAAGGCCTCAGTCAATCAGTTGACTAGAAAAGGCAGACCCTCCCTTGAGTAAGAGAATTCTGTCTTGCTTGACTGCGTTTGAACTGGAACATCAACCTTTTTCCTGCCTTCAGACTCAAATGGAAACATTGGTTTTTCCTGGGTCTTGAGCCTGCTAGCTTTTAGATGGAAATTATACCATCAGCTTTCCTGCTTTTCAGGCCTTTGGACTCATGCTGGAATTAAGCCATTGGCTCTCCTGGATCTCCAGCCTCCTGACTCATCCTGCAAACCTTGGGACTTGCCTGCCTCCATAACCACTTGAGTCAGTTCCTTATAATAAATCTTTGTGTGTGTGTGTGTGTGTGTGTGTACACACAAATGTAAATATATGTGTGTGTATATATACACATACACAAAGAGGTTTATTATGAGGAATTGACTCTGTCTATATGTTCTTTTTTTTAAAGTTTATTTTTTAATTTATTTTGAGAGAGAGCACGAGCAGGGGAGGGGCAGAGAGAAAATCCCAGGCAGGCTCCATGCAGAGCCCGATGTGGGGCTGGATCCCATGAACCATGAGATCCTGACCTGAGCTGAAGTCAAGAGTTGGAGGCTTAAGCAACTGAACCACCCAGGTGCCCCTTGTTCTCTCTCTCTCTCTCTCTCTCTCTCTGTCTCCCTCTCCCTCTGTCTCTCTTTCTCCCTCTCTCTCCACCTATCTACATTTATAGGCAGAGAGACCAAATATACAAACACACACACACACACACACACACACACACACACACACAATTGGGTCTGTGTCTCTGGAGAACGCCGACCAATACAACAAACCGATGTTTTGTGTTATCATCAGGGAGACCCCGTAGCAGAGATGGAAACACGGTCACTCCTCTTGGCATGGAGGTGGGTTTGTAGTCTAGATCTGGTAACAAACATCTAGGTTTTGGGAAACATTCCTGGAAGATGGAGCTATATTTTCAAAAGCATGGCAAGGCATGATTTGCTTAAGAAAAGCCAGACAGTTCACGGTGCCCAGATCCTAGTTTCGGCACGAGGACAAGCGATTCAGCAGGAGGGAGTGTAGGGAGAGGAAGGTCCAAAAGCTTTGGCTGATGGGCTCTGGGAACAGTAAGTAGCTAAAGAAGGCTCTAGAGCAGAGGACCCACATATCCGAAGGCACATTGTAGGAAGGACCCCTGGCTGCAGGGAGAAAGGACTAGAGAGGGTGGGGCAGGGAACAGGGAGCAGCATTAGGAATCTGCCACCATAATCCCAGGGAGCCAGAAGCAGCCCCTGGATTCAGCCCCAGGTGTGGGGATGGAGGGATGCGGGCACCCTGAGGGATGCTTAGAGGCGACGGTAGCAGGGCATGGTGGTGGTTGGATATGGAGGGAGTGAGAGAATTCTAAGGTTTCCGGCCTGAATGACCAGGAGGGTGGTAGCCATGTGACAATCAGTTATCATAGTAAAGCACCTTGTTTGAATGTTTTATGAAATAAATCAGAAAGATGTTGTTGTAAGTTATTTTCACGCCCCTCCTGTATCTCTACCCCTTTGAAATGTATCTTTGGGTGGCTCAGTCGGTTAAACATCTGACTCTGGCTTAAGTCATGATCTCACGGTGTGGTTTGTGAGTTCAAGCCCTCGCTGCTGTCGGTGCAGAACCTGCTTCGGATCCTCTCTCCCTGTCTCTCTCTGCCCCTCCCCCGCTTGTTCTCCTCTCTCTCTCAAAATAAATAAATACACTTAAAAAAAAAAAAAAAAAGAAATGTATCTTTGCAGCTCCTGCCATCAGAAGAGGGAGTCTCATTTCCCTACCCCTGGAATCCGGACTGGCCTGTGACTTGCTTTGGCCCAGAGAATGGTGGACGGGTTGGCGTGCCAGGTCTGAGACTGGGCCTCAAGGGGCCGTGGGGGCTGGGGTGCTCTGTCAGAGCCCTGTCCTGCCCTCATGTAAACGAGGCTAGCCTGCTGGATGATAAGAGCCTTGGGAAACTGACATGAACCACCCCCTGTGAGCACCTGCGAGCTGACCCACATCTGACTGAGGTCCCCAAGTGGGCCCAGCCATGAGGAGCGGACAGGTTAGCCCGGGTCCTAACGTTCTCAGACTATTTAATTTATGGAATCGGTCGGTGTATACTTTTCCAGAAAATTCATTTTGCCCCTCTGATGACCTTAATGCTCACCCCTGCCACACAATGGGGTTGCGCCCTATTTGAAGACACGTAGGGTGACAGTCTTGGTGTGGCTGGGACTTTACTGCTGTGGGCACCGAGAGTCCCACATCCTGGGAAACCCTTCCGCCTCGTAGAGAGCGGGACCGTGGGTCGCCCCGCACACGATCACCCACCGGCTTCTGACCGTGGCTGGCTTTGCGGTTGTGTGTTTGATAGACGGTGAACCTGAGATCCAGTAAGTCTGAAATGGCCGCTTGGATCGCCCAGCTGGAAGGCAGCCGGGAGAGGAGCTGAATCAACGCAGCCCGATGCTAATACCTGAGCCTGTTCTCCTGCACCTGCTGTGTCGGGGGTGGTGATGCCAGCCCCTTACGACTGGGCCTTGGACGTGAGGGCCTCTGCCCCAGACACACTCGGGCAGCCCTTCTTCGCTTGGGTCCTTTTTCAAACACAGTCTTCGAGGTCTGACACCAGGAGAGAAGAACTCGCAGCTTGTTTGGTAGCTCGCTGCACGGAGAGAGGCCACTCGGGCCACTGCCAGCCCGGACCCCGCGCTCTGAGGCCACAATCGCTGCCACCTCAGCTCCGGAAACGGCAACACAGATGAGAAAGAACCCGCAGAATCCAGAAGACGACGAGGTAGGGAAGGGGAAGGGCCAGGAATAGAGAACTGGTTTCGTCTCTTTCAGGAACCTTGTTGATTCTTTATCGTGAACTCTTTGTTTAAAAAGAAAATCCATTTTTCACCCATTCAGAATCCCAAGCTGCCGAAAATTTCCTCCCGTGATGAGACGCATTCAGAACAAAAACGTGCAGCCTGATTTGTCTTTCCCTGAAATCAAAGGCACTGTTCTAAAGAGACTGCGTTTGCCACACAAAGGTAGCAGATGTTTGTCGAGATTTAGCCACACAAGCATTCGCTCGTTCAGTCTTGGGAGCGTTTCGGTTTTTGAAAAGAGGAACAGTTTTGTGTCATTCCGCGATGCTCGGAAGCTTCTGGAACTGGCGCTCAGGTGGGGTGTGGACCAGGGTGGGTTTGCTCCGGAAGGCTCTGCAGGGTGGAATGGGGCAGGACGAGTCATACCATCAAGTGCTCACTGAGCGCCCAGTGTCTACCCAGCTGCAGGTGCAAGGACCTGAGGGCGACATGACCTTAATTCTTGCCTGCAAAGAGTTTCCAAGACTTCCTAGACTCACGGGTGTAGAAAGCCGGTTCTAGAGCTGCACTAGCTTTTAACTTCCCCCAACAGATTTCCCTTCCCTCCTTCCATCCTCTCCCAGATTTCTCTCCATCCCTCATTCCTGGGAGGTAACCAGTCACAGAGACCTGCATGTTCTATCCCCCCAAATGGAATTCAACATCCATCCTTGTTCCCATTTGCAATGCAGATTCAGTCCCTTCTCCTCACTCCCATCCACAGGAAACACCCTGGGCACACCTCCCACGCTGTGTCCCAACGATCTGTTCACTGGTCACACCCGGAACTGCTGGAGATTAGGTTCACCTTGACTTTCTCAGTAGCCAGCACAGGGCCTGGCAACTTCCTGGGGCTCATCAGTAGGCACGAGTGGATGAGGAAGTAAGAGTAAATAATGGCAGAGTCCTTCACCTCCTCCCACCAAGCCCTTCACAGCCCTCTGTCTCTGTTCACACAGCCTTCTTTCTTTCTTTCTTTCTTTCTTTCTTTCTTTCTTTCTTTCTTTTAAATTTAACATGCCAACTCCTATTCATCCTTCAACACCCAGTGCCCATGGTACCTCCTTCAGGAAGTCGACCTGACGCCTTCAGCCTGTGAGGCTTACTCATTTCTCCCTCTGTGCTTCCACAGCATCTCGTGCTTGTGCCCATCGGAATAAATACTTTAATGACGATTGTCTCTGATTCCTTGTTTGTCCCTGCCAGGGCCAGCAAGTAGACTTAGTTTCACAGCTCTGTTCTGCCTGCTGTTGCTGCCTGAAGCAGCGTCGAGTGGATGCTGAGGGTGCTTTTTCATCATTATATTCATATACATGTACGTATATAATATTTATATTTTATACACTACATATAATTTTTCGGCGTATGGGAGGGAGCAGGCCCATTTCCTCAGCAGAAGTAAATCCAAAGAACATGTCACAGATGACACAAGGCGATGAGGCAGACAGGTACACATGGGCCAGGCTGCCGGCTGGTGCGGCTTCTAGAACATTAAGCCTGGTCGGTGCAGAGAGACTGAGGATGACTGATCCCAAGACCCGTGTGGGGAAGGTGTGTGACGCTCCCCCTTAGCTTCCGTTCTGTTGCCTGTGCTAGACGGTTGACAAGAGAGGAAGGACGTTCTCTTGGTTCTTAGCTGACTCCACGCCAGGCAGACGCTAGGCACTGGACCATTAACTCTGATAGTTATGGGAGTGGACGTTAGGGTTGGAAATATTGGGTTAGAACCCCTGCTCTGTTACCTCGAGTTGGATGACTTGGGGCACGTCACTTGCTTAGCTTCTCAAAGCCCCGATTTCCTTGAAAGGAAAAGGAGCTTCATGCTAAAAGTCAGCCTTTGTAGACTCCCTGATAGGTGCCAGGTTGTGCGCTTTGTAGTATCTAATCTTCACTGCTATGACGAGGTAGGTGGCATTGCTGCCCCCGTGTTACAGGTGAGAAACCGAGGCTCAGAATGCTTGGGTAACACGTCCAAGGTCACTTGGCTGGGAAGGCTCCAGGTCTGGGTGGAAAACCCAGACAGCCTGCCTTCACATCCAATACTCTTAGCCATGACCCTCATTTAAAAAAAAAAAAAAAAAGTTTACTTATTTTCAGAGAGAGAGAGAGAGAGAGCACAAGCAGGGGAGAGGCAGAGAAGGAGAGAGGGAGAATCCCAAGCAGGCTCTGCAATGTGTGCATGGAGCCTGACGCAAGGCTCAAGACCCATGAGATCATGACCTGCGGGGAAATCAACAGGCAGATGCTTAACCAACTGAGCCACCGAGGTACCCCCGTCACGACCCTCATTAATTGCTCTCTGATAAAGATTTTTGTTAAGTTTTGCACGAGTTAATTTTTAAAACGGGGCTCTAAATGCTTCGTCAGTGATAGCTTTTCACAATACTTTCAGAAAACTTTACTGAGTATGCAAAATGGACAGATTTACATCCCAAGAAAAAACAAAAAGGGCTCTCAGAATTTTGAACCCAAAATATTTCAGTTGTAACGAGGACTTGTTTTTATACTATAAACATCAAGGAAGAAAAAGATCAACTTCTTCTAAAAGAAGGTGAAAATCAGCTGTGTCGAGGCTTCTCCTTTGCTTTCTAAAAATGGAGGAGTCCTTCCAAGGTTTCGAAGGAAGAAGATCAGAATGTAAGAATTTTGAAGACTTCTTCGTACCAGGAATGGGCAGACCTTCTTTAGGGCCCAGGGACTTGACTAGACTTAGAACAGAGGTGTAACACAAATCAACGGTGAGAAAATGGGAATGGGAAATTCTGGTATTAAAGGACATGGGGTTCTTTCTTTTTGAAACGTAGACCCCAGAATCAGATATCTGGGCTGTGGATTACACTGTGGTGTCTGTGAACTCTCAATACTTCTTTCTGCTACTCTCTTCTGCTTCTGCAACGTCCCTGACACCAAGAAATGTATGTCCCTATTACTTGTGTCTTTTCCTTAATCTGGGTTGTAGCATTTAATTTGGGAAAATAGGGATTAGGAGGCCCAGAGTGGTTAGTGGACCAGCCCAGTCCCATAACTGTTGAGGGGTGGTGTGGGATTCCTCCTGGGCTCTCCCAGACACGGCTTCTGCCTGACCGTGGAGGACACCACCCCAGAGCAGCGTTGGGACAGACCCAGCCCCCTGCACCTGTGTGGCCATTTTGTCGGGCTACCTGGGTTTTCTGAGGTTTGGGGGCTCAGGAGGCCCCTGCCCCCTCTCCAGCGCTTCCTTCTGGACAAAAGTGTGTCTGCCAGTCGTGACTCCAGGGTCCCAGCTAAGGTTGCACTGCAGAGCAGGGGCTGAGGCTCCTGGGCCATGCCTGGGCCCAGAACCTTTCTGCCAGGCACTTTCTTTACGGAAGTCCCTCAGATCCTTGGTCAGAAAACCAAGGGTGAGCAAGCCTTCCTCTTTCAAGATAGCCCTCTCCGCTGCCCAGAAGGCCAAGACAGAGGGAAAAACTGTAGCAGAAGGGGCCTGACATGTCACATTCATGGTCCTGGCCTTGCTTTTTTTAGAAAAGGAGCTCTTTCCCATGGTTAGGGGAGAAGTCAGACTTTTTCCGGTTCCTCTTGGGCTGGGCATGAAGCAATCTTCAGGCCTGATGTTGACACCAGGTCACCCCCCCCAGCCCAGACCTTCTCTCTGGGCCTGGCTGCTTGGACTTCTGAACTCTGACCTTGGCAGCAAGAAAATGACCCACTGGCCAGGGGTTCCATGGCAGCAAGAACCGTGCAGGGCCTTAGCAGAGACAGAGCAGAGCGGGACAGCAGCAGAGACCCACATGGGTTGACGTGGCCCCCAACTCCACGGCACGCTGACCGGGAAGCCCCGGACAAGGTACTTAACCTTTCGGCATCTCAGTCTCCCCACCAGGAGGTAGTGGAGAAGTTGCGCTCTGTGCACAAAGGGGTTATTTATAGGAAAAAATGAGAAGATTCTGATGGAGAGCTTGGTGAAAGACTCGGCATATGTTAGACCCTCAGTCGACATCGTTTCCTGTCAAGGTCCTTGAAGCTTGCACCTCAGTCTTTACTTTGAACAGTCACCGGAATGCACAGTACATGGGAGTAAGGATTGTACGCTTCGAGCTGGGGCCTCTGGATCCAATGAGAACTGGGTCCCAGTCAACGTGCCCCGCACTTACCAGTAACAGTGTGAACTTGGGAAAACTCATTCTTTTCTTCGAGCTTGAATTTTCGTCTCCCTTGCTTGGTTCTTGTTAGTGGGTGGTGGTGGGGGTTTGTGCATGTGCTAGGCACATGTAATAACCAATCCCATTATTACAAAGGAATCAAGTCAAATCCCATTCAGTGGATGGCCTGAACCTCTGTGGTTCTGCCCACCATCAAATATGTGAAGGTGGTCAGCCCTCTGGCCTGGTGTGTGTGTGGAGAAAATCTAATGGAAAAGTTAAGGTCAGAGCGGCTTTCTTGGTTTGATCATTCACTTTTTCGCTTTTCTCAGAGCCTGGCACAGTGCCTGGCTTATTCTGGGCCCTCAATACATACTTGTCGAATTAAAGAAGGCTTTATTAATGCTAACAGAGTTTTGTCCCGACAGGGCTGGCCCCATGCTTAGAGGGGCCTTGTGCTGGGGCACCTGGGTGGCTCAGTCGGTTAAGCGTCTGACTCTTGGTTTCAGCTCAGGTCATGATCTCACGGTTCATGAGATCGAGCCCCACATCGGGCTCTATACTGACAGTGCTGAGCCTGCTTGGGATTTTCTCTCTCCCTCTCTCTATGCCCCTCCCTGGCGCGCTCTCTCTCTCTATCTCTCTTAAAAATAAATAAATAAACAGTAAAAAAAAAAAAGAAAAGAAAAAGAAAGGCCCGTGCATGGTTTAATGCTCTCCTGTTGCCATCTTGAAACTCTTAATACTTTTTGAAAAAGGGCTTTTCATTTCCATTTTGCACTCGGCCCCACAAATTATGGAGCAGATCTTGTGTGCAGGCAAAAATACCTAGAAGAAAATCCAAGCTCCTTAGGCTGATTTGCCTGCTCCGTCCTGCGGCCTTGATGAGCTCAGTGGACATGGGCTACCGCGCTTCCTGAACTCGAGCCACCCAGGCCTGTTCCTTTAACAGGTCAAGCACCCAGCCCCTCCCCAGCTCATCCTTTGGTTGGCTCATCATTATTCCTCCACGGAAAGGCCCGCCCTGACCCCCCCTCCCAGCCACTCTCTGTCTTATTAACCTGATTTATACTCTTTATAGCCCCTGATTCTTCTTTCTGAAGTCTACTTGTTTCTTATTTGTTGACTTGTTTATTTTCTGTCTCTTGCAGTAGACTAAGCTCAGCGGATGCAGGCAACAGTCTTCTTGTCTTGTTCCCTACCTTGTTCCCAAAGCATTGCACAGCCCTTGGCATACAGTTGGTACCCAATAAATGCTTATTGACTTAAGAATGCATGGAATTGGCAGCATTGGATTTTCTTTTTTATTATTATTATAATTTTTTTGATTTTTATTTTTCTGTTTTGAGAGAGAGAGCAAGCAGGAGAGGAGCAGAGAGAGAGAGAGAGAGACAGGGAATCCTAAGCAGGGTCCTATGCACTGTCAGTGCAGAGCTTAATGTGGGGCTCGATTCCATGAACCATGAGATGGTGACTTGAGCCGAAATCAAGAGTCAGATGCTTAACCGACTGAGCAGCCCAGGTAGGGATGAGAATAGCCGTGTGGGTCCCCAGCCCCTGCAGTTGAGCAAAGTGGCCACAATTCTCGTATCCTCCTGGCAACAGAGGCTGGGATCCCCGCTCAGGCCCCTGTGATGGGAGTCGACTCTGCACCCGGGGACTTAGAAAGGCATGAGCAGCTGCTGTGAACCAAGAGGTGGGAAATCGGCTTGACTGCAGTGGACACACTGGATCAGAAGCCATTTAATCCAGTGCCCCATTTTGCAGTTGAGAAGATTGAGGCTTAGGGAGAGGAAGAAACTTCTTCTGTGGCCATAACAATAACAGCAAAACTTCCCATCAAACCAAACCAACTAATCAAACAAAAGGAAAAAAACACAGTCGGAAGCAGGTATAGCAAGTACGATAGTAAATGCGTTGATATTTACAAGGCGCGTAGAGCAGTTTCCGGGACAAAGCGCTCTTTCACTGTTCCAGGAAATTTGCAAGACCCTTCCTCGTCTCATTTCATTTAATCCTCCCAGCACCTGTAATATTGTATTCCCATTCTACAGATGAAGAAATGACGGTTCCAGCTGGGGAGTGGAAGAGTTGGGATGTGACCCCGGGCTGGCTGGCTCTGGGGCTGGGTTCTTAAACCTCTTCCCTGGATTGCAGTTATGGGTAGAGCGGGCCTGGCATCTCTGTGCTCTTTCCCAGCACCAGGCAGGGGACTGGCCTGAGTGGGAAATGCCTCTGATTCACATTTGCTCTGCTGGGAAGCCACCTTACTCATTGGCTCATTCATGCTGCAAGTATCCTCTGCCACGCCAGGAACTGCAGACAGATAGGTGAAGCCAGGCTTCCTTTGTGCGTGAGAGCAGCAGGCCCAGGCTGGAGGGCCTGGCGAAAGGGGGGCCACACACTGGAGAGCTAATGGGCACGGGCTAGCCGAGTTTGCTGTTCCTCCTGGAGTCCTCGCCTACCCTACGTGGAGGGGACGGCTGGCCCAAAGGCTGTGAATGGCCGGGATCCCAGATACACCAGGGCAGACCAGGCCTGTTTAGTTCTCCCGTGCAAAGGCCCTTAGGGAGGGCTGTGACCGAGAACTGTGGTAGCTCCAGATGTGTCTGAGGGCTGTGCTCACTCGTGGGCCAGCTGAGCTGTGGAGAGCGCACGAAGCCCCAGTGGGGCCATCCCTGGAAGGCCCCCAAGAGCCTTCAGGAGGGACTCCGGATTCACCTCTCCTACCTTGCAGCCTGGCTGTCCTGCCTGGAGGCTCTGGGCCTGTTCTGCTCCCCACGCCCCGTAAGGAGTGTCCCAAAAAGCTCTGTGGGATTCAGTGTGGGTCTCTCGAGGCGGGTGTTCCCTCTTCTGTCCACAGCAGAGATCCCAACCCTATGACCTCCATCGACCTCCTTTACGTATTCATTCGTGCACTAATACTTTCTTTCGACAAATACTTCCTGAATTTCTCTTGTAGGCTAGCCATTGTGCTGGACGCATCTGAAAATAAATCAGTCATAACTTCCACCCTCACAGAACCCACACTCGAGAGGGCCTGCATAAGTCACAGAACCCACACTCGAGAGGGCCCGCATAAGTAGAATAAAGCAAGGAGGAAAAAATAGTCACACACCTTAAAAGGTGCACAGAAGGAAAGAATGGGGTGATACCCAGGGTTCTTAAAATTTATTTATTTATTTATTTATTTTGAGAAAGAGAGATAGATAGCGAGCAGGGGAGGGAGCAGAGAGCGGGGTGCGGGGCGGGCGGCGGGGTGGGGGGGAAGACAGAGAATCTCAAGCAGGCTCTGCACTGCCAGCGTGGAGCCCGACATGGGGCTCGAACTCACAAATCGTGAGATCATGACCTGAGCCTAGATCAAGAGTCAGATGGTTAACGGACTGAGCCACCCATGCTCCCTGATACCTAGTGGTTATGGAGCTGACTCTTCTCAGCTCACAAGAGACAACTGTTAAAAATCCAGGAGTTTTGTGAGCCGGTGGTTAAACATAGCCACTATGAAACATTACATTGTTGTAAATTTACAATGAATGAATGATGTTAAAAAAGTAAAATGCATCACTTCCTAGTTCCTACACTATTTATCTGTGCGCTTGAAATCATTCACTCTGGTGGTATCCATACAGTGGACAGACCCTCTAATGATGTGTCACTGTGCCTCTCTCCCTGACACCACACTCAGTGACCTCACACTGCTGGCATGACATGGACCGTGATGGGAGTCTTCAACCAAAACTGGCAAAGACAACAAGTTAGGGCTTTTGTTTCTCTTTGAGAGCCGGTTGTTAACCCATTTACCAGCAAGCCACCGGCATCTACAAGAGAGTAACAGAAGAATGGACCTCTGGCAGGGAGGTCAGGGGAGGCGTCTCTAAGGAGCAGGTGTTTCTGCAGAGACCTGAAGGACCGGGAGGTGTCGACCACGTAATCGAGCACATGGAGTTTGGTGTGGAGGGAAGAACAAGGGTGAAGTCCTGAGGCGTGGTTGTTTCTGGGAAGGGAAAGGAGACCCATGGGGGCTGTTCAGGGGTACAGAGAGCTGTGGTGTGGTGAGTGAGGGGAGAGGATGTTGGAAAAGCAGGGAGGGGGCAGACCTGAGGGTGCCAGGGGGGTTGCATTTCATAGGAAGTGCGCGGGGAAGACATAGGAGGGCGTGGCAGGTGTCCCCAGTGTCTGCTCTGATTCTGGGTGCTGCCTGATCCCCACATCCCAGGCATTCTGTGTCTGGCTTTCTTCTGTCCCAGGGCTTTCTCCAGAACTACAGGGCGTGGGGGCAGCAGGAAATGAGTCCTCTTGGGGACCACCTTCAACCAGAGGAGATGGAAATTGGTGGATAAAGTCTCCAACCTCCTGTTTTTCAGATGGGAAATTCTAGGGAGACTTCTGTGCACTTCTCAGAGAGCCTGGTGCACTCCAGCCCCTTTGCCTACCATAACGACCTCAGTAATGTCCCCTCCGGTCAGCGTGGGCCCTTCCTGTCTCCCTCTTTCTGCTCCTTCACGCATGCTTCTGGGGATCAACTCCCGAATCAATTACTGGCATCAAAACCCCTGTCTCAAGCTCTGCTTTTGGGGGTCCCCATACTAAGATGGTGAGCACAGAACGGGTAGATTGGGAATAGGTTGGAGGCACCATTTCTGCCTCCTCAGCTTCCTCTACCAATGCCTGGGGCTCTGGGTTCCTCCTTCAGGGTCCCTCTCCCCGGCCCCAGAATCAGTCCTGATTAGGGACAAGTTAGTCCCTTTGCTGAGGCCTGAGTGTGTCAGCCAGGAGGTAAATCAAACCCAGCACCGTGGTGTGGGGACACTCCAGAGGTCTCTCTGTGTCTCTGCCCAATGCACACCCTTCCATGGTGGCTTGGGGTCAGGCTTCTGATGCAGGTCACTCAAGGGTTAGTGTGGCCCCTGACCTGCTGGAGCCTGTCTTCTCGTGAGGGTGTCCTCATCCTGTCTTCCCATGTGGTTCTGCCAGTCTGCCACCTAGATCTGGTGTTTTGGTGAGCTCTCGGGGTCCCCATGTGGCAGCGTGGCTGGCCCCCAGCACTGACTGTATGCCTGAATTAGCCTGGGCCACATGGACCCCCATCCTGTGGGCTTCTCAGGGCCTCTGTCACGGGCAGAGGCCCACCCCGGGCCAGGTAGGATACTCAGGATTGCCTCTTCCTCAGTTTCCCCAGTTCAGCGTGGGTTATTAGCTCACCTGGCAGGGTAGGTTTCATGACATGCTACTATTGTAGCAAAAGGGTCTGGAACGAAGGAGAGCTGGTTGTCGGCGTTGTGGGTGTCTTGTGTGCTTGAAGTAGCCTCCCATGCACCCCTTTCTGAATCTTTCCCTTCCCGGCCCTCCAAAAGCCATGTCCTTCTAATGCCCCTCCACTTTGCACCGTCGCTCCCTCCACCCCCCGCCTCCCCGCCCAGCACAGGCCCTCCTTCAGGACACAAGTTGCCTGCGGCAGTGGACCCCACTCCTTCTAGAATGTTCTTCCTTGGCCCCCTTCCCAGGAAAGCAGTCTATTCTCCCTCCCTCTCCCCTGGGGGCCTGGCTCCCTTCCCCACCATCAGCCCCTCCTGCTGCTCCCTTCTGAAGCTCTCCAGAACATTCTGACTCATCCTCTGACTCAGGTGGAGTCTATTTCTGTTCCCACGTTCTGCTCCCTGATGGGCTGGAGATCACAGCTGTCACTCCGGGGAGGGAACAGCTGGGTTCCTGTGTGTGTGCTTGTGCATGTGTGCCCATGTGTGCGCGGGGGTCACAGCTCCCCCGGGAAGCTGGGGATGGTGATTGTTATTCCTTCTCCATCTTAAGACAGACAAGGATCCTCCAACCCCCCCAGGTGGGGTGAATGGCGGTGATAGCCTCGCGAAGAGCCTCACCCTGATCTTGACAAGATGATTGTATTATTGAAGATGCTTTTTAGCAAAGAAAGTCCAAGTTGACAACCGCTTCTGGCAAAGTCTGAATCCCAGAATCTGTACATTGGAGAGGTGGCAGAAACCCAGAAGTTGAAGGCAACCGTCCACTTGATACTTTGGGCCTAAAAGAGACCAGGTTGGTTAAGGGCCATGTCTGAAATTAGCCAGCAAGCAAGTGGCTGAACTGGATGTGAATCATAATTAATTCACGCCCTCAGTTGATGTCAGATAGTGTCCTGTCCTCTCTCCTTGTCACTCCCTAGGCAGGAGCCCCCTTCTACTAGATATGGTGGCTAGCAGCCACAGGTGGCTATTAAGCAGTGGAAATGTGGGGAGCCTGAATTGTGAAGTACCCTAAGTGTAAAACGCATGCCAAATTTCAACGATCTAGAATAAAAAATAAGAAAAATCTCATTAATGATTTTTTTTACATTAATTGCAGGTTTGAAATGGTAATATTTTGGATATATTGGACGAAGTAAAATATAATAAAATTAATTTCACCCATTTCCTTTTACTTTTTAAAACGTGCCGACTAGAAAATGTTAAATTCCATGTGTAATTTAAATATGTCACGGCTCAAGTTTGTGGCTCACATTATGTTTCTGCCGAGGCCGATCAGCCCCCTCAGGCCAAATCTGGCCCAGTGCCTGTTTATATAAATAAAGTTTTATTGACACATAACCAGGCTCATCCATTTACATGGTGTCAATGGCCAACTTTGCTTTACAATAGCAGAGTCAAGTATTTGAGACAGAGACTTGTTGACCCTCAAAGCCTAAAATATTTACTCTCCAGCCCTTTAGAGGAAAAGCCTGCTGACTCTTGCACTCGACGATTAATTATGTGGGAACGGGGATTATGAGCTTGACACAGACTAAGTGATTAATGTATTGAGTTGAAGAGATGAATGACTTGGTTAATTTTGGATGGTAACTTTGTTGAAATTCCAGGCAGAGGGAAGAATGTATCGCAAGGCATGGGGCCATCAAGGAGCACGGAGCATGCTGGTGATGGGGGTGTCTGGAGTAGCCCTTTAGAGCAAGTTCGCTGAGTCTTGCTCTAGATGCTTCTATCAGCCTCCTCCTTGGTCCCTTGCCTCGTGTTTTTCTTTCTCAGGCAATCCCTATTTTGCCTACACAAACCCCACCAAATCATTGACTACCTCCAAAGTCTTCAATAGTCTGGCCATTGCTCTCAAGGTGAAGTCGAAATTCCTTAGCACGGCCTTACGGGGCCCTCCCGAGCCACCCTGCCCTCTCCCCTCCTAGGCCCCGGGGCTTCTCCTGCCTAGGCCCCACCCATTCTGGTCTTCCTGCCTTTCTTCATACTCTTCTGCCTGCAAACCTCGCCTTGATCTCTGCAAGTCAAATATCCACCCTTCCAGGCTCAGCTCCAATATTTCTTCCTGGAGACACAATGTGGCGTTTTGCCAGTTTGAGTTTCTTTTAAATAATTGTTACTGTAAGATAAATGATAGGAGGCAGTCAGTTCTCACAGCACGTAGCATTTTTTTTTTTTTTTTTTTTTTTTTTTACTGTAGCATTAATAACTTAAAGCAGGAAATCTCACTTTTTATCCAGTACTTACTATGGAGACCACACTAAGCTCTCCCCACATACTCACTGTCTTTTAAAATTCTCACAACTTTATGAAAGAGGTGCCATTTGACCTCCATTTTACAGATGAGGAAACAGATTCAGAGATGTGATGTAAGAATAGTGAGCGATGACCTTGAGCTTCAAACCCAGGTTGGTTGGGCTCCAAACCCACATCTAAGTTTTGTGCTGGTTCCTGAGGTTACTTCCTACTCAGCCATGCCTGAGCCCCTGGTTCCGCCTGAAAAGACTCTCATCCTGGGTCCTAGAAGTGGTCCTGACTGGGGACAGCTTAGTCCCTGCTCTGAGGCCTGAGTGTGTCAGCCAAGAAGTAAGTCAAATCCAACATCGCAGTGGGGAGAACACTCCAGTTCTCACTGTTTGTTCACTGACTCCCTACCCTTGAGGGTCCAAGGACACAGCGTTAAGGGTAAATGAACTCTGCTTTTTTGGGGGTCTTGACACAAAGGTCACCTCCACCTTGGAAGTCCTCCATGATTGCTCAGACTAAGTTAGATCTTGGATTTGGCTTCTTATAGCACTAGGGTCTTCTCCTTCCTTAACTTTCATCACATCTACAATTTTTTTGCAATGACTCCTCTGTCATTTGTTTCCCCTACGAGACCGTAGCCTCATGAGTGCAGGCACTTTGGTCGTTGTTTCCAGCACTGCTCTGATGCCTGGCACCTGCCAGGAGCCCAGTGAATGTTTGAATGGATGAATGAAATTCTGCTCATTCTCCTCACAGGGAAATCAGCCTCGCTGGTCTCCAAATCCACAGGGAAGCAGAGAAGCGTGTGAGTCTCTGTCCCTCCCCTGCCCCTCCCTGAGTGACTTAGTGTGGAAGACACTGTTATGTGTTGAAAGGAGACTATGAGAGCTGGATGATCACGGGGCTAGTAATGTCTGTGAGCAGAACTCGAGACAGAAAGCCCCTTCCTTGGCCTCAGCCAAAGCAGCCCATCCACCATGTGCCCGTGGAGGCACAGCCTGTGGCCCAACAGGACCCAGCTGAAGGAGAGAAAGGGACAGGTCCCGTGACTCACAGACAGGCCTGTGGTGCAGGCGGGGAGCCAGGCAGACACCCCCTCCCCCCTCCCCCTGCCCCCAGGGAGTGGAGGGAAGCCTGCTGATCAATCACGAGGCAAGCTCCACCAGGCAGGACGATTTGAGGAGGAGTCTGATCCCCAAGCATAGCCAAAGGGCCACAGCCAATTCTCCTCTTGCTGCCGCAGTGGGTGTGGCTTGAGAACTTGGGTTTTCACCTGGTTCAGAGGACACTTGTAGCGGTTGGGATTTTACACATGCTCTGCTCGTCCTTACACATCTCAGGGCTTGGTGGGTGGCTGGGAAGGCCAGTCTGCTCTGGGGTGCCTGAGAATCAGGGTCTCAGAGGCTGCGTCCAGGTGACCAGCTCACTGTGGTTTGCCCGGGGCTGTCCTCTTTTTAAAACTAGAAGTCCCACTGCCCAGGAAACCCCTCATTGTTGGGCAACCCAAGAAATTGGCCACCGTTCCCGAGTGACCCTTGCTCTTAAGTGATTAGCTACAGGTGCACATCACTGGGTGCTGGCCATCTCTTCAGTTTGGCACAAGACTGCAAAATTCTTTGGGGTTCAGGGTTGGGCTGGCACTGGGGACAGGTAGCAGCCTGCTCAGGCCTGTGAATCTGACCAGACCACAGGGATTGGTATGAGCCCTTTTCGATCCAGTGTTAAAACCTTGGGAGTTCCTGCAGGTGTGGGGGCCCCGGGGCGGTCTGTTTCCTGCAGGTGTGGGGGCCCTCCGGGGCGGCTGGTCTACTGGGCTGCGATGTGGCTCCACAGAGCTGGCCTGGTTTTGGGGAGACATGCTCATACAGAGCAGAATAAGCCAGACCTGAGTATACAATGAAAATATAATGTGAGCTATATGTGCAGTTTAAGATTTTCTAGGAGCTATATTAAAAAAAAAAAAAAAAGACACAGATGGGATTAATTTTAGTAATACATTCTATTTAACCCAATTCTCCAAAAATAATTATCATTTTAACATGTGATGATCAATAGAAAATTATTGAGATAATTTACATTAAAAAAAAGAACTTCAGCACATCTCGATTTTGACCAGCCATATTTCAAGTACTCAGTAGCCATAGGGGGCTAGGTTTGGTGGGCACAGATCTAGCCACTTTTATGGCAGATCTTTATTCAGACAGGGCTTATAAGGTCTAAGCAGGTCCATTTTGAGGCGATATTTGGGGTCTTGAATATGAAGATACATCTGTGGATTTCAAAGGCATTGGTTGCCCCAGGGTGACACTGAAGATGTCTGGGGATCCTGTTTGGGGGCTGTAGGTCTTTTGGGGACAGAGTGGTGTTGTCATAGTTCATCTTGGTGGGGCAGCCAGACCACAAGGAGGAATGTCTATGGGTGTGGCCGGGGCAAGGCTCTCTCTTACTCTTGGAGGACTCAGCCCGCAGTCTTGGTGAGCCTTAATTCTCAGGGAGCAAGCCTCAAATGGACCCCGAAGAGGCGCCTGCGGGGAGAGTGGGACTTCTCTTCCCACAGCTCTTTCCACCCCGCAGAGACAGGTTGTGGGCTGCATTTTGCCTCTGGGAGCCCCAGTGCTTCCTAAGAATTGTTTTTGCAAATGTTAATCTCCTTGAGTAGTGTTACCTTGGTTTTTTGAAAGTTGTGGTTCCTTCCCTCAGGAAATGGATATCCCGAATATGCACACACTTTTAAATACAATAGTGGGGGTCCAGAGGCCCCCTGAAGCATTCTTTGCCCTCAAAATTAAGCATTTCCATTTAAGATAAAAAAAAAAATAGTCCTCTTGAGGCACAGAAGTGAGACCTGAGCCTGTTCTGTCGATTACAGGTAAAGTCACTCACATCTACATTAACACTTTTTAAAAATGTTTATTTTTTGAGAGAGAGAGAGAGAGAGAGAGAGAGAAGCAGAAAGAGAGGGAGACACAGAATCTGAAGCAGGTTCCAGGCTCCCAGCTGTCAGCACAGAGCGTGACACAAGGCTTGAACTCACGAAACGAACGGTGAGATCATGCCCTGAGCCAAAAGTTGGATGCTTAACTGACTGCGCCACCCAGTTGCCCCTCTTTTTAACTTTTTTTCCCCACTCTAGGAATGACTAGGGTCGTCTACCTTTGCAGAGCCCTTGCAGAAAAGATGTCCACAGGATACTAGAGCAGGACAGCTCTTTAAGACAACGTGCTTTATACTCGAAGCATCTTCTTTCTCATAAACCGTCTATGAGACAATGTGCTTTGGAACTCAAAGAAGCATCTCTTTTCACATAACCAATTACAGAACTAATTGCAAACTGTTTTTATCTGTTCATTAAGGTAGATATAATTACGGCAACATTTTGTTAAACTAGTTTGAGTGTGTGCTCTAGAGTAATAATTACTACTTCTATTTCTTTGAGATCCTTTCCAATTTGTCTTGGCTTCATCTAAAGCCACCTCCTGTTCTCTCTTGCTCTCTGTTCTTCATCCGAAAGACATGGGCCCCTTGTCCTGCATCCCTGCTGCTTTCCTGGTTACTTTCCACTCATCCTCCCGCAGTCCTCTGAAATCGCGCTTCCTCCAGGAGGCCTCTCTGATGCCCCCGACTGGAGGCGTCTCCTGGGGTACATTCACTCGCTCGCCGTTCCACTTGTGGCATTCAGCCGATATGCACCTGTCACCTGGGCTTCCAACGGCACTGTGGGCTTCACGGAGCCTGGGCTTCATGCCTGTGCCATTTCCTGCTGTGTCCCGAGCACCCCAGACAACGCTTGGCGTATGGTAATGTTCAGTAGACATCACTGGACTGATTCATGGTGGATTTGGACTCACTTTGCTCCTTACGGGCCACCGTAGAGTCTGCTCAGATCTTAGCTGGGTGCAATGTTTGTCCCACCCACCACCTGCTTCCTTTGTTTTGTGAATGCACACTTGCACACACATGCACACAGACACACACACACACACACACACACACACACAGAGGCAATGAGTAGCACCTTTTCAGATCTATTCTTTGTCTTTAGGCCAGAGCTCCTTGGCCCTTGTTAGTAGACATGGCCTCTGAATTGCTCTAAGAGGGAGAAACAGATCTCTGTGCCGCTTCTGAGAGAATGCATTGCCTTCTAGAGGCATCTACCTTCTCAGGGGGCCCTGGGATTATCTGTGCACCCGCCTATCACCTCTGCCTCTGACCAGCCTCTAATCTGGGAGCTCCTTTAGCCCGAATCTCACGGCCTGTGCCCCATTTCTGCAGTTCCTGCTCTGATGTGGGCTGGTGCTCAGACTGGGGAGCCTGAGGCAGGAACCACGCCTCCTTCCCTCCCTCCCTCCGCCCACTCAGAGTCTCAGGTGGGGGGTTCTTTCCTTCCAGGCTCTCTGGGAGAAGACCTCCAGCCACCACACAGCTGTGGGCCCCAGGCCAGGTTGCAGTCCTGGAGGGAGCCCGGCCCCTGGAGCACAGCCCTTGGGAGCAAGCCCAGGGCGGTCAGTGCACAGCTGGCTGTGAGATCCATGCCACGGAGCTGAAGACCTTTGACTGTGGAACTCTGCTTTTGGAACCAGTTTAGACCATGGTGATGTCTTCCCGCGTCCCTGTTCCCAGCCTGTCTCAGCTCTGCTCCTCCCCACCTCAGGTCCTGCACCGGCCTTTGCCCTGAACCTGGCCCCTTCCCAGTGTTCGTGGTCTGCCCCACCTACTGCCCAGACCAATGAGAGACTGGGAGAAGCACGCCGGTAGGGGGTGGGGGTGGAAATACCTTCGCGCCTAAAGTCAGGATAACAGACCCCCCCCTCCCCCGCCCCCTGCCGCGGTGCACCAGGGCAGGCTTCCAGAACTCCATGGGGAGGCTATGCCCGCTGACCTTCCTGCCTGCCTCTTCAGCCTGACTCCTGCTGCCCGCCCATTCTCGGTCTCTGGCACCTTGACTTCAGACCATTCCCCCCACCTGTGGGTCCTGGCCCTGCCCCTTTATTCTCCCACCAGGATATGCAGAGTGTCAGCTAAGACTTTTGGAGTCCACAGACTTGGGTTCGATACCCGTTTGGCCTGGGGCATGTGACTACACCTCTGTTATCTCATCTGTAAAATGGGCTTAATGCTCCCTTTCTAACAGGGTTGCCATGACAATCACAGAGGGCAAAGCGTCTATTTAACACACATATATATATTTAATTTGAGAGACAGAGAATGAGTGAGAGAGCATGAGCAGGAGAAAGGGTCAAGGGAGAGGGAGAGACAGATTCTTTTTATTTTTAAAATATTTTTATTTTATTCTTGAGAGAGAGAGACAGCGCGAGAGCGGGGGAGGGCCAGAGAGAGAGGGAGACACAGACTCTGAAGCAGGCTCCAGGCTCGGAGCTGTCGGTACAGAGCCCGGCGTGGGGCCTGAACCCATGAACCGTGATATCATGACCTGAGCCGAAGTCGGATGCTTAACCGACTGAGCCACCCAGGCGACCCTTAACACACATTTCTGAGCACCCCCTGTGTGACAGGCACTGAGCTGTGTGCTGGGTTAGTGTTAAGACAGAGTCTGGATGGAAGAAGCCCACAGTCTAAAGGCCGAGATAGAAAACTCTTACACATGTTCACAGAGAGAGCCCAGCAAATCAACAGAGCCTTGCGATTCCCCTACATGCTGGATGGTGCTGAGAAGCGAGTGGATGGGAAGCCGCGACACAAGGCACCAAGGTGAGAGCATCCTTAGGCAGGTGGGGAGTGAGGAGCAGGGGCTGGGACTACCCAGAGCCCGGGAGGATGAGAAGAATCCAGGACTGGGGAGACTGGGCCAGGGGGAAGAGTCCAGGGTATCCTGAGCCGGAGGGCTCTGACACTAAGAAATCCTCTGGGGGGTTTATAGATCCTCATGGGGGTCTCTAGGGCCTGGGCATGGTGAGCAAGTTAGATCAGGAATAAGTGAGCATGAGACGAAATATACTGGATCCTGGTTCTCCAGGTGTGGCCCTGGATGGGCAGCCTCTGTGTCACTTGGGAACTTGAAGGAAATGTGCATTCTTGAGCCTCTGAATCAGAAACTCTAGGTTGTGGTGCCTGTAGGGGACCCCGGTGAAGCTCAAGCTGGAGTCTTGGCTGGGCTAAGGGACAGAGTTTGGGTTTCTGCCCACCCCCCCACCCCACCCCAGGGTGGGGGGAACACTATTAGAGGGTTTTAATCAGGGGAAGAGGTGTGGAAGCAGGATGTGATCTGGTTCACTGATGTTAAAGGCTCCTCTGGGGCACCGGGGTGGCTCAGTCCATTAAGCGTCCAACTCTTGGTTTTGGCTCAGGTTGTGTCTTCATGGTTCATGAGTTCTAGTTCTAGTTCTGTGCTGACGGTGCAGAGCCTTCTTGGGATTCTCTCTCCCTCTCTCTTTGCCCCCGCCTTGTTCTCTCTCTCTCTCTCTCTCTCAAAATATAAATAAATAAACTTAACAAAAGTTTTTTAAGGCTCCTCTGGCTGGAAGGTGGGGAAGAGACTGTGGGATCTGGGGCCATCTAAATTGGGCCGGGGATTCGCCTGATGGCTCACGTCTTGCCATGTCCTCTTCCACTTCGGAGGGACATTGAGTGGCCAAGCTGCCCCCTACCCAAAGTCCCTGCCTAGAGCTTCTGCCTGCAGGGATTGTACAGCGTAGGGCCGAGAGGCTGGACCTTGGTTTTGCAAAGACTTGTGTTTGAGCAACTTCCTTGTGGGAAGACTAGGAAATGAAACCCACCAGCCTGTCGCCTGGTCTGCTGGCCAACATTACTGGAAGGGAGAAGGGGGCGCTGTGATCTCTAGGGCTCATGGGGCCAAGGGTGAGCCCTGTGGTTGCCCCTGTGGTTGCCTGCCCTGTGCTTGCTCCCTTCAGAATCTCCATTGTGGGGAGCTGGCAGAGGGAGCCTTGGGGATCCTGGCCCTTCCCACGCCAGCTTGACTCCGAGACCCTAAGTTTGAGACCTGCAGGGGAGTGTCTACCGTTGTCAAGCTCCTGAATCTGTGGTCAAGAAGCCACAGCCTTCACGGTCCCCCCACACCCACTGCCAATGGGCCAATGTCAGCAGACTGTTCAGGTAAAATTGCTTCAATGCTGGGAATGTCAGGTGCAATAGCAGAAATGCTCAGAGAACTCGGGTGAGGCTGGTTAGCCGTCGGGGTGGGCAGAGGGACGGGGTGTGGGCTGGGCTGGGTTTCCCTGGCAGATACTGGCTTTGCTGTGTGGCCTTGCCCTTCACAGCCATCATTTCCTCTTCTGCAAAGTGGGGACAATAGCAGCCACCTTGTTGGCTTTTGGTCAAGACCGATGGAAAATACATCGGCAAGGTGACTGGCAAAGAGCAGGCACAGAGTGAGTGCTTCCCTTTTGTCCAGCTACTGCCATGTTCCCCGTGACGGTTCCTACCGCCGCCTAACAACTCCCCCCTCCCCTTGGACTTAGTGCTTGGGAAATGACCATTTTATTGTTGGGTTGGGAACTGTCACCCAGTCAAGTCTGTGCACCCAGCCCCTATGCAGAGTGACGGGGAGGCTCCTTGCAGCCCCTAAGGATGCTAAGAACCACCAGCTCCTTGTGAGCCTTGGAATGCAACTAACCTTGGCCTGTGACCCCAGGAAGGGGGATAGAGTCTGCTTTCCTGCAGCATGCAGAGGTCGGCTGAGCTGGGGAAGGATGAATAACACCCTCCACGTTCTCTCTCTCCGAGCATTTAAAAAGCAGTAATAAATAGATGAGAGCCTGGGAGGTGTGATTGATTTGTTTTATGAATCACAGAAGAGGCTGTAACTCATGGGAGATTAGGGCTGAAGTGAGTTGTACGGCTCTTGCATTACACGTGGAGATTAATGGCTTATCACACGAGGCCCCACCGTTAACCCGGCTCACCCACAGGGAGTTTAATAGCAGGGCCATACGGGCCGACTTTTAATTCTTGAACAAATGCTCTGGCTGTGTGTGCCGCCCTGATTCTCACGAGTGAGCACCTGCTGGGTTAAAGCTCCAAGAGCTCAGAAGCTGGGGGGCAGCTTCCTTTTTGGGGAGCAGGAGCTAAGGGTTGTACAAGGCTGCCTTGTACTTGGTGGTCCAGGGCCTGTTCTGAGGGCTGTGCTGATTCTCGCTGAAACCTCACGGCACGTGGATGAGGTGGGCGTGACTGGACCGATCCGACGGACGAGGAGCGTGGGCTGGAGGCTGCGTAGCCTCGTGGGGGAGCAGGGGTCCAAATCGCTTGGATCTGGCTCAGAATCCACTGCGAGCTTCCTTTACTGGGTTGCCTGCTGTCTTGTAGTGGCAGTCGCCTCACCTGCATGCAGGTCCTTGGTAAGGTGCTCTCAGGATTAGGGGATTTAGAAGTCAGCCCAGGGGACTGCGGGGGGGAAAAGCAACCACGTATTTCCGAGACAAACCTGGCATGGTGTGGGGGCCTCTGGCGCCCTACCTGGAGTGCAAGGTGCAAGGTGCAGTGCAATGGGCTTGACGGGGTGGTTGAAGAGATCCAGGCTGGAGAAGGACGAAGCTAGGTTTGCGACTCGGCCACCACACAAAGTCCCAGTCTGCGAGCCCTGCGTGGCGCCTGTCACAGAACGCGGCGAGAATTCAGCAGCTGGATGGCGATGCTGGTTGCAGGCTCAGCCCGTGTCTGGAGGACCCGTCCTGACCTGAGAAGCGGCAGCTGCCCGAGGTCCCAACCGAACCTCCAACGGAGGCCGAACCTCCACTCGCACGGCTGGTGGGCACCCGGTGAAGGCCACAGGGAGGCCTTGATATCCCTTGCCTCGGTGTGTTTGTCCATTTTCAGGTCTCCGCTTCTGCCTCTGTTCCTCTGACCCGCACCCCTACTGCCTGAGGGGATTAGAGCTGTCGTCTGGATCTGTCATCACACAAAGACCCAGCTGTTGGCTTGTGTCCAGCCGACTGAGTTAGGTGGAACCCTAAACTTTCTTTCCACCTGCTCCCTGGTCTTCGTACCCGCAGAGATGCCCTCTTCGGATGTTTATGGCCGCCTGTATCCTACCAGAGTTCCTCGCATGGCTTGGAAATCTGTTTTCTGCTGGAACCAACCCAGATTAGTACTCACGAGCTTGGTTCACTAAATCCTGACACTAAAGATAGGGGACATCCCCCTCCAAAGCATGCAGAATCAACATTAGAACAAATTAAGACCCTTCACCTTCTCACAGTGGGAATCGCAATGCTAATAACATTTATCGTCCAAGCTCTTTACGTTTTCACAGGCAACATCCTTCCACAGAATGTGTCCACATCTCCCCTCCTGCCCTGCCTCCCACTTTTCTCACTTTATTTAAAAAAAATTTTTTTTTAATGTTTATTTATTTTTGAGACAGGGAGAGACAGCACGAATGGGGGAGGGTCAGAGAGAGAGGGAGACACAGAATCTGAAACAGGCTCCAGGCTCTGAGCTGTCAGCACAGAGCCTGACGTGGGGCTCGAACCCACGAACTGCAAGATCATGACCTGAGCCGGAGTTGGATGCTTAACCGACTGAACCACCCAGGCGCCCCTCTCGCTTTATTTTTAGATAGCATTTAAAATCTTCTACTTTATAAAATATATATTTGCTTTAATTGACTGCCAGTCTCTCCCTACCCACTAGAATGTAAACTCCACAGGGACAGGGATTTTTTTTTTTTTTTTTTGTCTCATGCATTTATTGTGATAGCCCCCACCCTAGACAGTATCTGACACATAGTAGATACTCAATAAATGTCAGAGGAATTGATTGAATGGGGAAGTGCTCATGCGTGTTCGGAGATACGGGTCTCCCAGATGGCTGTCTCCCACCCCCAGCCTCTGCTGTGTCCTCTCCTGGCTCCATGGGCTTGTTGACCTGACAACCACTCAACTCTGCTCCCTGGATTCTGTCTTGGCCTCTGGCCCAGGCTTTCCAGGAAATCCAAACCCAGCTGTTCTCAGTCTTGACTTTGCTATTCCTTACTGATCTCTATAACTTTGTGGGGCTCTCGCTCCTCTGTGTGGCAGATACACAAATGGCCAGTCATGTTGGGTCTGTTGTCAATCCTGTGGCCACATAGCAGGTCCTTAGTTGGGTGTCAGTCAACAAACGCCTACCGTACAGAGTCATAAATCTAGAGCCACATGGCTTGGGTTCAAGTTCTAGTTCTGCCACGTATTAGCTCCATGGGCAAGCATTTGAACCTCAGTTTTGTTTTGTTTTTTTCATCAGTAAAAATGGACTTAATGATACTTGTTTGGAGACTTCAGTGAGATTGAGTTTGAAAAGCAAAATGATTTTGGCACATAGTAAGTGCTCATTAAATATGAGGTATTATCATTACTAGTAAGTTAGGCACCGGGCTTGTTTTAGGGGTGACAGAGATGAATGAGACACAGCTTATGGCTGCAAAGGACTCATATTCCAGAGGGAAGGGCTGATAAATTACCAGAAAATTATAGTATAATGTGTTTGAGGCTGTGAGGGTAGAAACTGTGGTACCACTCAGGAGGGCTAACTAGCCCAGCCAGGGTCAAGGATAGGAAACCACAGAAGACCTCCCCGGATATGTAATACCTGAGTGAATATGACTTCGGCAGGTTGAAAGTATGTGTATTAGTTATTGATTGCTGTGTAACAGGTTAACCCAAACTTAGAGACCTACAACCCACACATTCATTATGTCACAGTTTCTGTGGGTCAGGAGTCAGGGCACGGATCACCTGAGTCCTGTGCTCAGGGTGCCATCAGGGTGTTGGTTGGTTCTTAGGTTTCATTTGAGGGCTCAGCCGGCAGGAGAATACCCTTCCAGTTTCAGTCATGTGGATGTTGGCAGGATTTGATTCCTCCTGGACTGTCGGACTCGGGGTCTCTCTTCCTCACTGGCTGTTGGTCACAGAGGGGTCCCTCCGTTCCTTCTTCACAACATGGAAGCTGGCTTCCACCAGAACATGAAAGCAAGAAAGGGTGAATGAGACCGTCTTTTTATAACCTAATCTCAGAAGTGACATCCCCTCATGTTTCCCAGGAGAAGCAACTTACTTGGTCTAGCCCACACTCAAAGGAAGAGTCACAAAGGGAAAAGATCCGAAGGCAGGTCTTAGAATCCGCTGACCACCGTGGGGAAGTTTCTGACGGGAACAGGAAACTTCGTGCAACGGTACAGAGCAGAGGAGCGTGGTGTGCTTGGGAGAAGGCAGGTGGCTTGTGGGGAACAGTCCATGGGAAAATGATGGTGGCATCTCGGCTATGACCCGCACATTTCTCCACGTCCTTAGAGCTTCTTCTTATGGGTTCTATCCCCTTGACCCCAATTTTGTCTTAGCTGACCCATGGTTGAATACTCTCACTGTTCTCGCCAGCCCCCTCTGGAACCCTTGTCGGCGGCCACTGTGTGCGAGGCAGGTCCCTGCTGGACAGAGATTGAGAGGGGGTGGGGACAAAGGTGAATCAGATGAGGGCAGGGCAGACCCGTCACACCCCGTGGGTCAGTCAGAGATGTTAATAAGACAGTTAACATTTATAGAGCACTCGCCATGTGTCGGGCCCTATCTTGAGAATTTTATAAACCGTGTCTCATCTAATTCTCACCCAACCTCCTGGGTTGGCACTGTTACTCTCCCTACAGATGCTGAGAAGCTAGTCTGAGAGGTGACTGCGTTAGTGACTGGCATAGCCAGAGCTCGAACCCAGCAGTCCAGCCCCAGAGCCCAAGCTCTCAGACGCTGGGCTTCCCAGCCACCTGTGCACCCTGTGGACACACGAGTATCTGCGTCTCGATCATCACGTGAATATACTTCTCTTACCGGTCGTCATGCGAATATACACTCATCGAACAGCATGTAAAAACAACAGACAAAGGTCAAATAATAACCAACTGCCTGCAATCCAAAATGGAGAGACAATGTGACCCTGCTTTAAATTATTTTTAATATCTCATTTCTCCAGCTAAGTCATGATGCGGGATCCATTGTCTCCTGCGTGATTGTAGTTCTCCAGAGAGGTGATGGAGTATGGGTCAGTGGCACAGAGCTTGCCGAAATTCTAGCTCTGTTCCTTAGCAGCTCTGTGATTCTGGGTAAGTCAAACTCTTTCTAGCAACACTGTCATTGTGCCAACTGTGTCCCCCCAGATCCCTTTACTGTTTTTTCGTACACACCGGCCGGTAGCCAACACGTATGCCCTCTGGCTGCAGAAGTTGCCCGAGCCTGCGTGCACGGAGAACTGGAGCTGAATGTGACCACTGGCCACAGGGGGTAGATCTTCTGTAGCTGGTCCCCCAATTAGGACAACACTGAGGTGTGACGACGCTGTTGGAGAGATTCCCTGGGGTCTGAGTCAGACTCAGCCTGCAGGGGTCTTCTGCTTCAGTGTGCACCCGTGCTGACCTCGGTGTCTCTCGTTGCTATTTCTTACTACCTGGGGATGCTTTCTTCCTGGGAACGCTTTCAACCAGACAAACCGAAACCGATAGGCATCCTACAAAGTGCCTGGCCAATACTCTTCAAAAATGTCAAGGCTGAGAAAGACCAAGAAAGATTTAGATGACGTTTCCACTTAAAAGAGACTCAAGAGTCGCGATGATTAAATGCAACACATAATCCTGGATGGGATCTTGAACCAGGAAGAATAAATAGCTTATAAAAGACAGTATCGGGATGATCGACAAAATCTTAATATGGGCTGCACGAGTAGTAGCATTGAAACAACGCTAAACTTTGTGTTTTTGATCACTGCACCATGATTATATAAAAGAATGTTCTAGTGTTTAGGACGTACACAGCGAAATATATAGCGGTAAAGGTACACGATGTCTCTAACATTGGCAAGTCTGGATAGAGGGCATATGGGAGCTTCTTACACAATTATTGAAACTTTCCTTTAAGTTTAAAATTGTGTCAGGATGAGAGGATCCTTTGTCTCAGGTCTACTTCTAGGGAACGGAACCTTGGACTCTCTCTGGGCCTCATTTTCCTCAACTGTTAAACAGAATGGGGAGGGGGGTGCGTGCCTGATCAGGCTTAGCGAGGGTTGAAGTTGGGCATCTGAGCCAAGCCTCGTACAGTGAACAGAGACTCTGTCCCCCCTGCCCATTCAGCAGCCACACGTTCTTGAACCCAGGGGTTGGGAGGCCTGCAGAGAGCTCCCAACACATGCTGCAGAGCCCCGAAGCAACACATTGTTCCGCGTTATCTGGGTCCACACTCTCTCACTCGGCTTGGCCTGTGTCTCTGCAGAACCCTTCTCGGTCCACAGCTGTGGTCAGTGATTTTCGTAGATTAAAAGGAACTCCAAGGGGGAGAAGATTTTTCCTGGGGAGATCAAAGACAGCCTAAAACATAAAAGAAACCATATAAAACTATATATATGAAGAACAAAACAAAACAAAAAAAAAACTCAACCCAGGAGCGTGATCCATATGTCAGAGTTGATAAGGCCGAACTTCCGTGATCTGCTCTATAGAGATGCCAACCAAGGCGGGAATGTTGCCTTCTCCAGAAAAGGCAGCCGCATAAAAGGGAGATTTTTATGGACTTTGGCATAGGATGAGGCAGGAATCGTGTGTCCAGGGCTTTGGGAAGAATCTTTAGGACTGATGTGGTTTCTTTTACCCCTACTTTTAATCAGTTACTGTATCAGCCAGGATTCAACCAACGAAACAGAACTGAAAGCAGATAGGTATTAAGATTTGTTACCAGGAACTGGCTGATGTGATGGTTGAGGCTGGCCTGGCAGGTTCAAAATCCGTAGGGCAGGCTGGAACTTGGACATGGGCTAGATCTTCTGTCCACAGGCAGAATTTCTTCTTCAGAGAAATCTGAGCTCTGCTCTTAAGGCCTTTCACCTTGAATGAGGCCCACCCAAATTATACAGGAGCACCTCCCACACTTAAAGTCAACCGTTTAGACTTTAATCACATTAGCAAAATACCTTCACAGCAACTTCTAGATTAATTTTTTTTTTTTAACGTTTATTTATTTTTGAGACAGAGAGAGACAGAGCATGAACGGGGAGGGGCAGAGAGAGAGGGAGACACAGAATCGGAAGCAGGCTCCAGGCTCCGAACCATCAGCCCAGAGCCCGACGCGGGGCTCAGCCTCATGGACCGCGAGATGGTGACCTGAGTCGAAGTCGGACGTTTAACCGACTGAGCCACCCTGGCGCTCCACAACTTCTAGATTAGTGTGTGATTAAATAACTGGGGATTGTAGACTAGCCAAGTCGACACATAAAACTGACCACCTAATATCTTCAGAATCCCTCGTCTTCTCTTCATCTTCGTTTATAAACTTCAAGGTCAATGGCTCATCTCTGATGGCCCTGCATCCAGGCCTGTCTGTGGTCTCTGATCTAATCCAGGGTGGCATAGTCCAGGTCAGAGATGACTTCATTTTTACCATTGACTTTGGGATAAATGTCAACGTACCAAACTGGACAGTTCCTACCCTTCATTTTGCATGAAAGCCTCAAGCCACACCGGCTTGCTCGTCTCCTTCACACTTTTCCATCCGTACATGATAATGGCCGACGTTTCTTGGACACTCGTTCCCAGACGCTGTGTCAGGTGTTTAGCCTTAGATGGTCTAATTTAATGATCAGAAAAAAGGTGTTTTGCAGATGGCGAAAGTGAGGAATGGAGAGATTAGAGCAATCCGGCCCCATCACCAAGGTGGAGTTGGCCTGATCTATAATCCCACAAAGCCTGACTGTATAATCACGAATGTCAGCATTACTTGATGTGGCATGTCTCAAGGTTCGCTTCTCATTTATTTCATGATCTGCTTGTTTCATTGAAGCCCATCCCAAAAGTCACATCCTCTCTGGAACCTTTAGATTCCGTGGATAGAATTTGCAGCCCTCCTTTGTGCCTCCCCAGTTCCTGGCACTGTATTTTTCATGTCCTTTCCTAGGATGGTCTGCTAACCGTGGTTGTACTCTCCTCCCATCTGGCATTAGCCCCTTAAGGAGAGGGAGTGTGTTGCCCTCATCTGCTTCTGAAGGCCCAGCACAGGACCCATTAATGACACCCATAATTATTGTCAAAGGATTTACTTATCTGGGGACTTATTGTCTCTCTCAAGGCCCATCTAACAGGGAGCAGGGATGGCAGTCCTCAATTACTCTGCTCTTCTGTCTATACCAGTGCATTCCTGCAATCAAATTACATGTTGAATTCTAATCTTCTCAATGAACTCTGCAGCAGAACGATGATGGCCAGTAGTCCGCTGCAGGCTGGCATCTGATTAACAAAGGCGTGGCGCTAGGGTGCTTTTCTTACTTGAAGGAGCTACATAACTTCGTCCACTGCTCGACTGCCTAACAGGCAATCTAGCCTCAGAATGACTGGGGCCTGAGTTACCTGGATAGGATGCTCTTGGACTTCACCCTAAGTGAGGAATGACCCCTGGTTTGCTGGGGTACCCAATAATGTGTCCCCTTAGTGGGAACGGGGTCCTCTCCAACCCAGACAGAACGTGATCACGGAGACGAACAGGGGAGCCCGAGCAGACGTGTGAGGCCAGAATGGCCGGCACCTAGTATCCCGTTAGGCTCCCACCCATGAGGACTGCTAGTTATTTATTATAGGAAGATTTTACCGGTGGTCATGCCAGGCCCTGAGGAGGGAGAGACAAACCTAAACCCTCGCTGTCCCCTTTATTGTGTCTGGTGGCTTCAGAGTTGGTAGCTAGCTTCATCGTCATCGTAATCGTGACTGGTGTGCCCTGGGCTTGCGTGATTTCCCTGTCTTTCTCCACCTGCCTCAGTGCACTCCTCCTGGGAGCTGCACCCCATGGCTTCTCTGGACCGGGCACTTTCCAAGGGTGGGGACTATCTCAGTCATGCATTCATCTTGCCATCCAGCACAGGGCTTGGCACATCCCTCGTACCCAATAAACATGTGCCGAATGAAAATGAGGCACAGATCACAGACAAGACACGGTTGCTTCATCATTATAGACCAGATGATTGGCTAAGAGGTGCTATAATTTCACTTAAGCGCAGATACAGCTAAATGTCTTCAAGGCAATGAAGAAAGCTGACACGATCTAGGCAATTGTATTTGTGTTGGCAATTATGATAATGAGAATGCTCCTTCGCCTCCAAATACTCTGGTTGGGATATCCGAGGTGGCTACTTGCCAGTTACCCTTTTCGCTCTGTAGTTTGGATGTGGCCTTGGTCCTCCACAGCTCCGGGGCAGGAGTGAGCTTGAGTTAGTCAGATTGACTCTTCTGACCATGAGTCAGGTGGGCTGGATGGTGGATCCGGAGGGCTGTGAGCAGAACAGCAAACTTAGGGCTGAAGAAACCGAGTCTCATCATGATTAAGGCATCAACGATCTATGAGGTTTTGGGTAAATCAGGAGCTTCAGTTTCCACGTCTGTAAAATTAGGATAATCATACTTACCACACAGCATTGTTCAGAGTATTAGGAAACTGTAGGAAAGATCCTGAGATAAGAAGTTCAGGCTGATGGAGGAGACAGGTGAGTAATCAAAATGATCTATAATACTCGCATCCCGGAGGAGGTCCGTCCAAGACACGCTGTGGGAGGGTTAATTACTTAACTCTACCCTGGGCCTTGGACCAGGTCAGGCAGGGGGGCTACCACGGTCTAGGCTTATGCTGTCAGCTTCCCACAGCCCTTGGCCTGAGTGGGTCCTGGCTTGAGTTCTACAGCCCCATCGGCATATGATAATGAAATGTTGCTTTAGATGGAAGGTCCCGCACGTGTGCGAATTTTGCTCCTCACGCGTGATAGTCATAAGACATAGAAGATAGCTTTCAGAAGGCGGCATCTAAGTGACCACAGATGGCTTTGGACACTCGGCGGAAACTTGGACTTTGTTTGTAAAGATCAAAACCTGCCCCTCTGGTAAACCATATGAAAAAGGGGCAAAATTTAGTGACTTGGTTCAATACGGAGGGTTCAAACGGCAAAAGGGGGTCAAGGCAGAGGCCAGGGCAAGAGGTATCTGGTTTGTTCTGTGGGGTCCCTCCACCTGCCCCAGCGGGAATGCAGATGGCTTCAGCGGGGAACACTTGCATCACTGTGCCCGGGAGAGCTGTCAGGCTGAAGGCTGGTCGGTAGGGAAGGAGGGACGTGGGTGGGCACCAAGAGCCATGGCGAGGTGTCACGTGACCTAAGCCAACTCCCCTGGCCTCTCTCTGTGCCTCAGTTTCCTCATCGAGGGTCATGGTGCTGAGCTGTGTGCAGTGAAAGAAAAAAAAAAGATGGCTGTAAAGTTCTTTGATTACACAAATCACTAAATAATAGCATTTAATTATTTATAACGTGTTTGGAGATCTTGGGATGAAAGCAGTGGAGGGTGTAGCGTGTTATTAACTGGTTGTCAGCAACCTTTGTGCAGGTAATAGACTTAATTACTGCATTAATTGGACACAGTGGTGGAGAGGAGTGAAGGCCCTCCCACCCTGCTTCCTCCCCACCCTCTTTCCAGCACTCCCGGGCCACTCCAGGGGGGAAAAGGGGCCCACTGGTTCGGAGCCCTTTTTCTTATCTGTGGGCCTTCCTTCCAGCGCACGGGACCCAGGATCCACTCTGCTTATCACCTGGGAATGCATCGTGGGTGGGGGCTTTCTGGGTTTTTTGGGGTTGATGAGGCTGGTCTCCGCCAGCCCTGTGTATCAATCACCAGCTCTAATTAGACTGTAAACGCCCCCCCCCCCTTTTTTTTCTCCCACTAAGCTTGTTGCAGGTCACGTGGCCGATATGTAAATCTCAGCCCCTGGAGCAGTTTAATGGCCACGGTGACCACAGGTAGTAACTCAGGCTCCCCTATAAATGGAAAATAAAAACAACAACCCATTACGGATGATGGTAGGTCTGCAACTCGCACGCGGCACCTCGTAAACTTGAGCGATTGCTTCTGTGCTTGGCTGAGAACAGGGTGGGGAGGGGGCTCCAGGTGGCGGGAGGACAGATTTGTGACCTGCTGTTTCCAGGTTGCCTCTCCCTCCCTGTCCTGGCCCAGCCTGGCCACAGGTGCTGAACAACTTCACCCTGCCCTTCCCAGCAGGCAGGACACGGTCCTTGTCAGGCTCAAGCTCTGCCTATGGGTTGGCCTTGGCCAGTGAGTCTTGCTGCCTTCCTTCTGAGGCTGGTGTGTGTCCTTGGGGTGGCTGGGCTCCCTGCAGTCTTGTTGTCCGTCTCACTGGTGTCACCAGTTTTAGAGTGCCAGCGTGACAGAGGAAAAATGTGTGTCATGAATGTGGAGATGTTTGCTCATTTTGGTCACCGCTGTAGCCCAAGCATCTAGACGTGTGCCTGGTATACAGTAGGTGCTCAGTAAAGAGTTTTTTGGATGAAACATTGAATGAATAAGTAGAGTCTCTGGGTTCAGGAACGTAGGTCTGAATCCCAGGTCTGCTGCCTACTAGCTATGGGAAAGTGGGAAAGTTACTTAACGTCTCTGGATCTCACTTTCCTCCTCTGTGAAATGAAGACGAAGTGTTTGTGTACCTGGGTCATTGTGAGGGTGAAAACAGGTGACATTTCTAAACCTGCTCAGAAGCACGCGTTACTTTGACAAACGAAGAAATGGAAACTTTGGTAGATTAAGAGGTTTGGGACATGCAGGAGGGAGAACCCAGGTATCCAAAGTCATTCAGATTTGGTTCTCGTTACTGTTCTAAGTGGTGTCACAGACATCAGAGGGAACTTGGTGGTTCCTTTGTCCACCCCTGGGGGATCTGAGAGTCCTCAGAACCTCTTCTGATCTCATGTCCATTTCAGTAAGTGGTTGATTGGGGTCCATGGCCTGTTGGGCTGGACCTGGAGATCAGAGTGAATAAAACCCAGTCCCTGTCCTCAAGGAGCTCACAGCCCGGCAGGGGACACAGAGGCAGTGGAAATGACAATGGGATGTGGGCAGGCCACGTTCCTGTCGGATACAGAGTTTTGTAGGAACCCCTAGATGGGAGGCTCAACTCTGTCCTGGGGTCTCTGGGAAATCCTCACAGAGGACAGGATACAAGATGAGTGCTGAACAATGAAAAAAAAAAAGGCTTCTCTGGTGAAGAAGAGGGTTGGGTGGAGGGTTAGAGACAGATACAAAATAAGGCATGATTTGAAAGCGTGAATATGTGTGGAGTTCTCACGGACTGTTGACTGGGTCAGTATGGAAGGATCAGAGGTAACTGAAAGAGTAGGAGGTTAGGTTGGGCCAGGTAATGAGGGTTTACAGGGTATTCACAAGATGTACTTTTTCTTAAGGGCACTGGGGAGCCACAGAGGACTGTAAGCAGGAGAGTGATGTGACCATTTTTATACTGACAAAATTACTGTTGACCACCTGGTGAATGAAGCAAAAGACTTCAGAACTGGGCACAGTACACCCAAATTCAGTTGCAGATAAAGTTAGCTGTGTGTTTGTGGCATGCCTTGTCTACATATGCCGTCCTGTTAGCCCTCCGACGCACCTCCGAGCTAAAGGTGGCCAAGGAATGACAGCGGCCACCAGAAACTGGAAGAGGCAAGGAAGGACCCCTCTCTCAAGCTGTAAAAGGGGAAATGGACCTCCCAACATCTTGATTTTGGGCTCCTGGCCTCCAGAACTGCAAGAGAATAAATTTCTGTTGTTTTAAGTCTCCCAGTTTATTCATTATGACAAATAACCTGTAGGAAACTAATATACCTTCCACAGCCTGTGAAGAAGACACTATTTTTAAGAAAACAGATTCTGGTAGGGACTGAGGGAAGTGCTACAGTTATCACCTAGTAGGTACTGGATCTGGTGTTCAAAATCCAGATTTATCTCATCCAAACCTATTTTGTCCCCATTATGCAGGTGAGAACTTTTGTGAGCAGCCCTCTGGGGAAACAGGTTAGCTATGTGTGGATGCTCCACCTCTAGAGGGTAAATAAGGATGCAAATTGTGCTTGGGAAGCCCCAGAGAACATTCTGGAAACTCATTTGAAGCCAATAGGGGCCATTTGAACAGCTTGAGGGACAACACTGCTACTTCATTTTTTCCCATCAATCACTTGGGTCTCCCTTTACATTTTTAGCATGAATCCTCCCATTTGCAAGGGTCAACTGGGGTCTTGTTCAGTCAGGAGGGGGGCCCGCTCTGTTTCCTGATGTCAGGTGAGAGAACTAGAAGCTCTGCCCGGCTCTGTGGAATTTCATTTTGGTCCTGTCCACATGGTGTCGCTGTTGAACACCAGTCCTGCACAGCCTAAGGAGCCCTGGAACACTCAAGTGGGCCTGTCTTTGCTGGCTGTATCCCTGTGCAGCTCCCGGGGGGTGGGCTTCAGGGGCGAGGACCCCCAGAATGGGCCCAGGAAGCCCCCAAATGGGCTTTCTTTAGAGCAAGACTAGCAGTTGGATTCCTAAGCCTTTTGGAGGTTGAAGTAGATCATCTCTAAAACTGCTACTGAAACCGTCTTCCTGATTTGAGTTTTAAAGGAGCTCCCTCCCAGGCAGGTGATGATGAGGTGTTTAACCAGAAGTGGGGAGATTAGGCTGGGGTCCCAGTGCTCCCACAGGGAGGCCCATTTTCACCCCTAAGTTTAAGTGAGGGCCCCTCCACGCATGCTGCTCTAATTTATGGCGCCTATCACATTTGCAACCTCGTGGGCATTTGATATTTGCATTTGTGTGATATTTGCATGATGATTTGTCCCCTTCCCCAAACTGGAACCCCATGAGGGTAGGTGCTAGGAATGGTCCCCACTTCTATATTCCTGAGGCCTAGCACAGAGTCTGGCTCTTTAGGAGACTTTGCAACGATGAATACACTCCCTGAGGCACCAGTTCCCACCTCAGCTCAAGAGCAAACCATCTTGGCTGTGTGATCTGGGGCTGCTTGTCCAAGCTCCCTAAGCTTCTGCTTCCTCCTCTGAAAAGAGGAAAGAAAAATATACCCACTTCCAAAGGATGTTGAGAGGAGTGAATAACATAAAGCATGGAAAACACAGTACATTGCCTGGCACAGAGTAAATACTCACTATACACTAATTTAAAAAGTTTTTCCTTTCTCTCTTCCTCCCTCCCTCCCTTCCTTCTTCCCTTCCCTCCCTCCCTTCCCTCCTTCCACCCTCTTACTGCTCACCTCCCTTCTTTGTCAGAGTTTTGTGTATGTACATGTGTACGTGTTTGTGTGTATACATTTGTTGTGTTTGCATGCATGTATATGTGCACGTATGTGTGCATGTGTGTTTTATGTGTGTGTGCTTGGGTGTGTGTATGTGTGTGTATATATGTATATGTATAAATTTGTGTGTGTGTGTGTGTGTGTGTGTGTGTGTGTGTGTTCTCCAGCACTGGGACTCACCCTTGAGGGTGGGACTGTGAGTACATCTCAGGTACAAGAGTCCCTGCTATGGTGCAGGGGCTCCAACGCCTGGGAGACCTGGCTCTGAGAGGGCATGTAAGGACAGCGTAGCCCTGAGAGCCGTCCTCACCCGCCCTGATGGTGACTCCACCCCCACAAGCCACCGGCAGGGGAGGAGACCGTGTTTGTAGTGAGGGCCAAGTACCCACGCACCGGAGTCCGCCTTTCACCGACGTCATCCTGGGTCTTCTGGAACTCCTGGCCTCTAGGCTCGGCGGTAGAGGGCTGTGGAAGGTTAGAGAACAAGGTGAGTTGAGGCTTTCTTTTCTCCCTTCTCCCGTGGGAGTTGCTGAGGGGCAGTTACCAGGGAGACCTGGGGATGCTACCCATCAGTGATCTCGGCAAGTTGTAAAGCTCTCGGTGCCTCGGGTTTTCTCTTCTTTTCTGAATACTGGGATTCTGGGAATTAAGAACACAACAAATTTGGGATGCTAGGGTGGTTGGGCCGGTTAAGCCTCCGACTCTTGATTCCAGCTCAAGTCATGATCTCAGGGTCATGAGATCAAGTCCCGCTTTGGGCTCCATGCTGAGCATGGAGTCTGCTTGGGATTCTCTCACCCCCGCCCCCCTTAAAAAATAAATTAATTAAGCAAAGATGACAAAGTCTTAAACGCAAGCATATACAGAGGCCAGGTAGCTAAATGAGTGAAGCGGGAAACAACGGAAACAATGCTATGGGGAAAATACCCTGACCCAAAGGGGCAGATGTTTTTCAACTTTAGCCAACTGTTGCCACATGAGAGGTTTATTCATTCAGAACTTCCAGTTTTCCATTATTCATGAGAAGGCAGAAAACTGGATTTTTACATGAAAATTTTCTGAAACATTCTATGTGGCACAACTAAAACATCTTTGTGGTTCAGACATGGCAGTCAGGTCAATACCTTGTGATGGGCATATACTAAACAGTCTGCGATATATATATTTTCCAACTGGGTGTTGATTCCCCTGGGATGGAAGAGGGAGAGAACTGTGGAGAGGGAAAGAAGAAACAGAAGGGAGATGTAGGGGGTGGGGGTGGAAAGTAGCCAGGAATGCTCAGGACAGCAGAGATCCAGTTGTGAGCCTGTGTTTGGCCTCTAGCTGGTCCCCGTGTGGAGCTCCCAGGACACTCTCAGACCGCCCCACCCCCCCCACCACCAACTGTCTCCATCGAAGCAGGTGAAACCAGTGTGGGGTGGTCAAGACGGGCTGCCAGTGTGTCTGAATCCTCATATTCCCTTCTGGGATCACAGGGTAGGATGGGCCCCTGTTCTCCCCCCATCTGTCATCACAAAGCTGCCGGAACCGTGTGTCCAGAATGAACAGGGTTTAGTTCAAGGGTGGAGGGACTCCTGAGCTGCTCAATCTGGCATCTGACATCACTGGGCTGAACTGGATGACACTACATTCTCTGGGTTTATGGATGCCATCCGGTACCTTCTGGGGCGGGGGCCAGGGTGGAGAGGTAGGGGTGCGTGTTAGCGAGCTCAGCTGCCCGCCTACCCGGACGCTCCCTTTCGACTGCATCCCAGTCAGTGTCCGGGGAGGTGTAACTGCCCTGGGCAAGTGACTTCAACTTCTTGAGTCTCAGTTTCTTCATCTGTAAAATGGGGGATAATAACACCTGGCTGTCACGTCTGTCAGAGTGCCCGGCGTTCTCCTCTCCCCCTTTCTCCCCGTCTTGCGTTTGCCAACGTTACGCAGAGCCCATCGCCGTGCTTGAGTCTCCTCCAAGGGAGGCGACTTCCAAGCTTCCGGAGCGGTTCACCTGAGCCTGGCCCTGCTCCTTCTTCCAGCGTCCACCTGGGGGCCTGAGGAGAAAAGGCCCAAGAGGGTCTCTGTTTATTCATGCAGGTAACCTGTTGACGCAGGTCAGTGGAGGCTTCAACGCGCCCGCTCCGGAAGAGAAGAGGCTTCTTCAGATTCAAAACTGGCAGAGAGACAGGTGGGGGGGGGGGGGTGGAGGTTAATGTGGAAACGGGCACAAACCACAGACAAGAGAAGCTTCCGTGACAATGGCTGGAATGTGAGCGAATTAGGTCGAAGACACCTTATGAGCAAGGAATAGGATTCCGGGCAACAAGAGAAGTGTGGTCCGTGATCCACACCTAGAATTCACAGGCCTTGAGGACGGACAGACATTGAGCAGAGATGGCGGACGTGGAGGCGTCGACGAAGGGAGGGCCAGGGCGCTGTGGGGATGAACCCAAGGGAACGCAGCGTGGTTCGCTGCAGTCTCTCAAACGAAGCACGCTGGGGTTTTAAACAGCGAGAATAATCAATGCCTAACAATTACTGACGCCTTCCTATCGGCCTGGTGTCTCGCATGCACCATCTCATGAAATCCCCCGTGCAAGCCACTGAAATCCAAATTTGAAAGAAGCCGTGGCTTTGGGAGGTGAAGTGATGCCCGTGGGGCACCTGGCCACCCAGGGGTGAGGACAGATTTGGACTGCAGACCTCATGGTTGGACAGCGCACAGACACAGGGGACTCTGGGCCCCATCTGGTCCCGCCTGAAAGTTTGGCAACCTGGGTGACACCAAGGGGCAACCTCAAGCTTCCCTTCTGTTCTCTTCCTCAAGGGCATGAGCAGGTTCTCAGGAGGTAGGAGGAGAGACCCTGGAAAAGCAGACACAGTTGGTACAGGCAGGACACCGGCAGGAAATAAGGGAGGGCTGTTGCCATCTTTTTATTTATTTATTTTTTTAATGTTTATTTATTTCTGAAATAGAGAAAGAGATAGCATGAGCAGGGGAGGGGCAGGGAGAGAGGGAGACACAAAATCTGAAGCAGGCTCCAGGCTCTGAGCTGTCAGCACAGAGCCCGACGTGGGGCTCAAACTCACGAACTGTGAGATCATGACCTGAGCCAAAGTCAGACACTTGACCGACTGAGCCACCCAGGCGCCCCTCCATCTTTTTGTGGGTGGTGACCTTGTTGTTGCTTTCCTCCAGGGATTCACAACCTCTGGATTCATTCAAACTTCCCGGGAAGGTATTTCTCTAGGAGTGTATTACTCTCTATGAAGTTGCGTCTCCCATGGGTGTTTCCAACTTTCCTTTTTTCTTTGGCATCCATTATGGTGGAGGGGGTGCCTGGGGCCTGTCCTCTGAAGAGCAAAGGACTCAAGAAGTTGCCTGATTTCCAGCTGTCTGTACTGCTGCCTTGGGGTTCATAGAATAGCCCAGAGAGAAGCCCTTGAACTCAGCCAATGAGGAGGGAGCATAGGTTTGAAGTCCTTCCAACACTCAGACAATGTCAGAGGCCCGTGAGGGAGAAGGAACAGAGCCGTGGTCAATTCTCTTCCCAGATTCAGGTGATAGCATGAAGCCTGACCTGTAGAAGGGTGCTTGGGGTTGGAAGTTATTTTCTTTCCAGACTCTTTTTTTTTTTTTTAATTAATTAATTTAAATCCAAGTTAGTTAACATTGAACATAATAATGGTTTCAGGAATAGAATTTGGTGATTCACCACTTACATATAACACTCAGTACTCATCCCAACAAGTGCCCTCCTTAAAGTCCATCACCCATCTAGCCCATCCTCCCACCCTCCTCCCCTCCAGTCACTCTCAGTTTGTTTTCTGCATTTGTGAGTCTCTTATGGTTTGCCTCCCTCTCTGATTTTTCACTTCCTTCCAGACTCTTCAGAGATGCTTGCACACACGACTGTGGCAAAGGTGCCTTGCTGGGATCTGTTCTACCAGGCAGAGTGGGAGCTGCGCAAATTTTTACTGGGCCAGGTTGAAGCCGATGGGAAGGAGAGGCACAAAGCGCATTTTTAGAACCGATTGGACAACTCGTCTTTGTAGTCCTTAATGTTCAGACACTTTCGTTTTTGTTTTTTTCTTAACTTCTGTTTTCTCTCTTCAGCCGGAAAGTGGTCAGAACCAAAACTGAAAGTGGTGGCACCTAGGAGGGAGGCTGACCTCTCTTTAGTGGAGCCTCTCATCTCAGACTGGCCAAGGTGAGGCTTGGGTGGTGGGTCAGTTTGGTGAAGACTTCATAAGAGCCCGGTAGGCAGTCGAATGGCTCCAACAAGAATGGATGGCCATGTTTTCTATGTCAGGACTTGTTCTGGGAATTGAAGATTCAGAAATGGGGATGATATGGCCATCCCTGATCTCTTAGGACCTCAAGAACTGATGCCAGAGAGCACACATAGTCAAATAATGTATCTCAATGTGAAGACTTAAAACAGGGTTTATATAATCAAGGGCTGTGGTTTTACATAGAGAGGAATGACTAATTCTGCTGGGTCAGGGAAGGTGGTTGGGGCAAGCTTCAAGAGCTTTGATTTAAATTCTATAGAACTTGCAACCTGAAGAAATCTTGACATCCCACATGGCTCAGTCCAATTTTGGTGTTGTGACATAAGAGGTAGTGAAAAAAGTAAATGCAATTTTTAAAAGTAGTTTCAGTCTTTATTCAATTTCTGGGGGATGTGCTGAATGGTAGAGGGTTACTCTTAGGAATATCCTTCCAGTTTCCCAACTCAACATCTTCTACATGGAGGTTCCCCCAACCTCCTCTGTGTCCCGCTCTCAACCATCCACTCCATCCCACTCTCACCTCTCTCATATATTTTTTCATGTTTATTTATTTTTGAGAGAGAGAGAGCAAGAGAGAGCACGTGCGCAAGTGGGGGAGGGACAGAAAGAGAGAGGGAGACACAGAATCCCAAGCGGGCTCTAGGCTCCAAGCTGTCAGGACAGAGCCTGACGTGGGGCTTGAACTCGCAAACTGTGAGATCATGACCTGAACTGGAGTCGGATGCTCAACCGACTGAGCCACCCAGGCGCCCCAACTCTCTCATGTTTTTTAAAAACACATCTCCTCCGTATTACCTATACTTCAGCTTGTTGTTAAATGGGTAACTCAGTCCCTGAATTCTGTAGGCATCTTAACGAGGGATGTTGCCCTGATTCTAAGGAAGTGGGGAGGGAAGAAGATCCTGAATACTCATATTTTCTGTTCTTGTTACTGTTCAATGGGGTTTCACTAAGGTGGGAATTGGAGAAAAGGGCAGCCTACAAAGGTTGTATGCAGTCATGGAACCATAGAAGAACACCGTGCACTTAGCTGTGACTAGAGCTGGGGCCGCTCATGAGGAAGTAGGAGGGAGATAGGGTTGGAGAGGTTAAAAGGGGCTGGATTGTGAATGACCTTGAGGCCAAGGACTGGGACTCTGGACTTGAGCCTAAGAGTAAGGGAATCTGTTGAAGGTTTTTGTTTGGTTTGAATTTGGATAAGATGGGATCAGCTTTGCATTTTAGGAAGATGATTCTGGTGGCTTATAGGAAGTTTTGGTGGATGGGAGGAGAGGCTGGTAGCCAGAAAACCAGCCAGGAAGCTATTGCAAACACCTGGCAATGGTGTGGCCACGGAGATGGGAAGGAGGGAATGGACCTATTTCAAGGTGGAACAGGCAGGAGACACGGCGTCCCATGTTCACCAGTGCTCACTCATCTGTCTAAGTGGTTGTGAAAGAAGGTATCAGGCTTAGCACACATGGATATTCTAGGCCTCAACACCCAGTTTGTGTGCACAGTAGGGAGATTGCACCTGTAATTAATTACAAGTCCAGGCTTGGAAGCCTTTTTCTGAAGAAATGGACCAATGGATTCAGAACAAGCATCTGGGTGGGGCTGACGCACGTTTCCAGCTTTCCTGGCAACTTCCCACACAGGTTCTGGTCTCCAAGGACCAACCTGGCAGTTCTGCTCTCTTTCTTAACCCACTGCTCCTCCCTGCTTGCCTTGAAATCTAGGTGGAGGCTGTAAGGACTTCTTTCCCAGGGCACATCCAAGAGAGTGGAGGAGAAGAGACATGACCTTCAGAGACAGACAGATCAGAACTCAAGTCTCAACCGGTGGGGTTTGATGAGTCACTTCGCCTCTCAGAACTTGGGCTCTTCATCTATAAAATGGAAACGAGTACTGCTCGTGAGATAAGTCATATGTAAAACTCCCCAGCTCTGTGCCTGGCACATAGTAGGTGCTTGATAAATGTTCATTTGATTCCATTGAATTTGGCTTCCATGATAGCCCCAAATCATTTCTTAGGTGGAGAGAAAACTGTGTCTGGTAAGTGTTATAATGCTCATTTTTCATTTTATAGATAAAGATACACACACACACACACACACACGCATATACATGCATACAACACAAATACTGTGGAATATGGTTTGTACTATCTTACAGTTGGAAACTTGCCTCACTTTAAGCTAGAGACTGACTTCTGGCTCCAAAGAACTTTCAGAACCAAGGAATCCACAGGATGAGAACACACAGGCCAAGGGCCTGGGAAGTTGGATTCCAAGGCTTTCCATAGAAAGCTCGAGTTTCTGAGTTTCAAGACTATCTTTTGTCCTCTGAGCTTGAGTCGCTGGCCAAGTGCTCCCCTCAGTAGGAGGTTGGTCCATAGACTGTTCATCACGGTCTTAGGAGGAAGCTGGGATCACACCCTCTGCTGCAATTGTAGAAAGAGAAGGACAGGGGAAAAGGAAGGAGTCATATCTCAGACTCTGAAGGTGAGACATGAGAGAGAGACAGAGAGAGAGAGAGAGAGAGAGAGAGAAGCTCTTCACCCACAGCTCTCAGTCTGAGAACTTCACGAAGACAACCTTGGAGAATCTCTTCTTCCTGCCACGAAGGCCAACTGAACCCCAGAAAGTTTAATCAGGAAAGCGCTTTATATCTTACAGGCATTTAACTTAAACAATTCAGCGTTGAAACAAAAAGGAAGAGAAGAAATAAAACATTTAAGAGCACCGGTGATTTTGGCCATTGACCTTCTCAGGGAGCATTGGCACGGAGTGAGCTGGGGGGGGGGGGCGGAGAAGTTAACTGGCTTGTTGGGTGTCAGCTTCAAGTCCATGTGCCTTTCCATTAGTAAGTGTCTTGCAGCACCCGCTGTGATTCTGGGAGTTAAAGATTTGAACATTTTCACACAACATTGCCGTGGGTGCACATCTATTTTATCCTCTAAGTGCTCAAGTGAAGAAATGGTGAGTTATTCCAATACCGGAGAGAAAATCTGGCCTTGCGGACAGATCGAGAAAAGGTGTGTGAGCCCCCAGCCCCCAGCATGGGTCTTTGGTAGTGATTAATGACGCTTGCTAGCTCCCCAATTCTTTTTTTTCTTCTGAGTACACAGAAGACTGTACAAGTTTGCGTTTGGGTGAGGCGTGTGATAGGTTCTAACTGATGCGTGCTGTGCGTTACTGCTGGGGCAAACTAGTTAATTGCCAGGGCAAGAGCTGCCAAAGCTGTCTCTTTCCCTTTGGCATGGTGGCAGTTGGTGGGTCCTTTGTAAGCCTGGGGTCCTAAGTGACTATGACAGATGGTACCTCCCTGCCTACCTGTGAGAAATGTGGCGCTGAGGAGAGAGAGATCTTTGTGGTTTCACCCGAGATTTGGGCTTGCTTGTTATAGTGGCATAACCCAGCACATCCTGACTGATACGGAGATTGTTTAAAGGGGAATATCGGATACTCGTGTCTGTCACCTGATGCTGTGACTTTGGAATCTGCATCATGCTGGCTCCATTAGAGCTGTGGCAGGTGCCATTTACAGAACCTGATTCTGTTCTAAGCCCTGTGCCTCGTACTTCACACACGTTATCTCCCTAATTCCTTACCGCTCCTGCATGGGATCTGTAGAATCATTCCCATCTTGCAGATGAGGAAACGAGCCTAGACTGGTTAGATATTACGTCCAATTTAAAATGGCAGGGATGGATTTTACAGTTTGGTTTTCCGACACAAAGACTAGGGTTACCTCTATTCTATCGCTTGTCCGTGCCGCTTCACAACGATTTTCCCCCAAGAAAGTGCTAGGCAGCTAGGGGTTTGGCAGTGGAAGGGCTCTGCCAGGCTTTGGCCACCCTGGTGCCAGCCCAGTCGCTGCTGTGCCCCAAGCCTCCAAGTACCTGCACTTACCCCACGCCCCCCTCCTACACTAATGATATTTACCCTCCCCACCCTGGCAGGGTGTTCTACTGCCTAATTACTGTTTAGAAACCTCTGAGGGTGGAAAACACAATGTTCAGTGCTTAATGGTTAAAGGATTCGTGTCAAGTCTAGAGAAGACAGGGAGACTTGAGGAGGGTTGGCACAGGGCAGGCCAGGGACACTTGGGGCTCGACCCACAAAGGTGCACTGTGTCATAGAAGCACAGGGACAGAGCGTCTATAGTGTCTGCTCAGATAAAGGCAAGATTCTTTTTTTTTTTTTTTCAAATGTTTACTTATTTTTGAGAGAGAGACAGAGTGCGAGCAGGGGAGGGGCAGAGAGAAGGGGGAGACACAGAATCCGAAACAGGCTCCAGGCTCTGAGCCGTCAGCACAGATCCCGACGTTGGGGCTCGAACCCATGAACCATGAGATCATGACCTGAGCTAAAGTCGGACGCCACCCAGGTGCCCCTAAAGGCAAGATTCTTATATCGTCTGAGTCATGTGGCTGTGGGGACTGTCACCACCACTGTCTGTCACTCCTGGATCCCCCTTTGGGGCAGAACCTTCATCTCAGTCATGGTACCAGATATCCAGCAGACACGCAGTACTTACTGAGCACTTACTATGTGCCCAGAACCTGGCTTGGGAGCCTGAGACTCACACAGTCACTCATTTACCCTTTGCCACCGTGGAGGTGGGCACTTGTCCCTGTTTGGAATCTGAGGTTGAGAGGGCGAAGTGACTTGTTCAAGGACGCAGGGCTGGTGGGTGACATATCTGAACCCAGGTCTGTCTGGCTCCTAAGCCTGGGCTCTTAACCTCAAGCTGCCACGAGTCTCCTTTGAACAGAATTTGGAAGAACAAAGTCAGGTATTTTTGGAGTCACAGCGATGTGGCTCTGAGACCTCAGACCGTGTACCTGAGCCTTTTAATCTGTCTCAGTTATAGCGACTGCTTCTCTAAGGTGGGGATTGTGTGTGTATATATCTAATAAAATTTGCAGCTTTCCTAGAGGTCCTTGGGTTTTGACTTTGGAATATAGTTCAGTGATGGTCCTCTCTACCCTAGATTTAAGAAATCATCACTCTCTTGAATATCTCCTAAGACGGGAAGCTCACTCCCCTTGCGAGGCACCCCTTTCCCAAGTTGTAGAGTATCCTGTCTTACGGAGCCCTGGCTGAGTAAAGGTGTGGCCAAGGAATGGCCTTCACCCCCAGGGGATGGGGGAAGAGGAGGAGGAGGGGAGGGGGTGGGAATTTAATGGCTGCGTCCTGGTGGGTGTCCAGGGGGACGCCCCTGTGGTTGTGATGACTAGATGATGATAATGGGCCATTTTCCTAATTGGCATTAATGACACCATCCGGTCTGAACATCCACCTCCTGCTTTCTCGCCTGCCACACCTTGCTGAACCTCTGCTCTGAATGGTGACGCCTGACCTGCCGACATCCTGACCTGGCTGGCCAGCAACAGTTGGTTCTGGAAGCTGGGGCCGATGACGTGCCCGGGGTCTCTGAGGACTGGGGTTCTGGTCTCTCTTGCCCTGGACACACGTGAAAGCCTGCTTTTCTTCCGAAGTGAGCGTTATAGGCCTCCCATGGCGCAGACAATGGCCCGGAGCAGAATTCGCTCCTCACTGGTTTGACGTGGCTTCCCAGGGCTGTGCCCACAGACTGTATGGAAACAGAGAGAAGCGGAGACCTTGAGATCCATAGGCAGAGGGAGGCACAGGGGGTCAGGATGAGCAATAGGAGAGAAGGGAGGGAGGGGGAAGGAGAGAAGGAAGGGAGGGAGGCAGGAAGGAAACCACAGCACATACTTTCACAAATGTTGATTTGGGGGAGGCAGAGATCCTCAGGCACCTTCCTCCCCGCCTCTCTTCGTTTTACCCGAGTTGTGCAGAGACTCTCAAGGACGAAGAGAAAACGCAGGGGTCCTAGCTCTGCCACTCAGCAGAGTCACTTCAGGCAAGTGTCTTGGCATCTCTGAGATGTAATCTTCACTGTCGAGTGGAGCTCCTCACTTCCAAATGGATATGGAGCTGCCCTGAGCCGTAGTGTCCCCGTTCTTGGCCTCTGGGGGGAGGGGGCTCCAGGGGAGAGCTTAGGTCACGCCTCACAGGTCAGGGCCCGTAGGGCGAAGGCTGGGTCGCCTCACACGGGCTGCTGCGTCTGTTGAGAACGTTTCTTGCCACCCACGGGCACAGGCTGCCCGATACTCAGGGTCAGGCTGCTTCCTGGGGCCAGAGGGCCTGGGTGCCCCCGTGGGTCCCGGCAGCAGCTGCTGAGGGGGCAGCCGGTGACACGGGAGTGACGCTTTGCTGTGGGGCTTGGTGGGAAAGCATCGCTGGGGACAGTCACCATCTGCCGTGTGCTCTGCCCTGTGCTTTTGACTGGTACTCCTTGCATTAACTTTACCAGGTAGGTTTCATCATTCCCATTTTACTGACGAGGAAACTGAGACACAGAGAAGCTAAAGTCACACAGTGTGTGTGTGTGTGTGTGTGTGTGTGTGTGGCTGGTGAAGCCTGTACCTCCTTTAAAGCAAAACCAGAGAAATGCTCTTGGCCACGTGAGGGGTCCGATTCTCTGAGCACACAAGAACAGAGTCCTGCACAGCCACAGCAGGCCTGGCGGGAGGGAGGCGGAGGGGGTGGTGGAGAGCCCCTTCCCTGCTCTGGGCTCCGGCAGGGGCCAGCTGGCAAGAGACCCCCGTCCTCCTGACCACCTCCTGGCCTCTCACCGTCCTCCGACCTGGGCTGACCGTGACTCGGGCCGTGCACGGCTGGAAGACAGGAAACTTGCCCAAGACCACAGGCTACCAGTGGAGGGGCTGGGAGTCAAACCAGGTGGGTCTGATTCCAGGGCCTGCACCTTTTACTTTCTTCCTTCCTTTCTTTCTTTCTTTCTTTCTTTCTTTCTTTCTTTCTTCTTTCTTTCCTTTCTTTCCTTTATCTAATTTCTTTCTTTCTTTCTTTCTTTCTTTCTTTCTTTCTTTCTTCTTTCTTTCTTTCTTTCTTTCCTTTCTTTCTTTTATCTAATTTCTTTCTTTCTTTCTTTCTTTCTTTCTTTTTCTTTCCTTTAATTTCTTTCTTTCTTTCCTTTAATTTCTTTCTTTCTTTAATTTCTTTCTTTTCTTAATTTCTTTCTTTCTTTCTTTCCTTCTTTCTTTCTTTCTTTCTTTCTTTTTTTTTCTTCCTTCCTTTCTTTCCTTTTCTCTTTCTTTCTTTCTTTTGTCCTTCCTTTCTCTTTCTTTCGTTCTTTCATTCTTTCTTTTTTTCTTTCTTTCTTTCCTTTAATTTCTTTTTTCTTTCTTTCTTTCTTTCCTTTAATTTCTTTCTTTCTTTCTTTCTTTTTTTCTTTTTTTTTCTTCCTTCCTTCCTTTCTTTCCTCTTTCTTTCTTTCTTCCTTTCTTTCTTCCTTCCTCTTTCTTTCATTTGTTCTTTCTTTTGTTCTTTCTTTCTCTCTTTCTCCCTTCTTTCCTTCCTTCCTTCCTTTTTCTTTCTTTCTACTACTTTTCTACCTTTTCTTAAATTTTTCTTTCATTGTGGGTAATACATTAACATAAAATTCACCATCTTAACTGTTTTTTAAAAAGTTTAGATTCAAGTTAGTTAACATATAGTGTAGTATTGTTTTTATGAGTAGAATTCAGTGATTCACCACTTACATATAACAGCCAGTGCTCATCCCAACAAGTGCCCTCCTTAATGCCCATCCCCCATCTAGCCCATCCCCCCACCCACTTCCCTCCATCAACCCTCAGTTTGTTCTCTATAGTTAAGAGTCTCTTATGGCTTGCCTCCTTGGTTTTTGTTGTTGTTTATTTATTTTGAAAGAGAGAGAGAGAGAGAGACAGAGAGAGACAGAGAGAGAACGAGTGCATACATGAGCAGGGGAGAGGCAGAGAGAGAGAGAGGGAGAGAGAGAATCCCACGCAGGCTTTGAGCTGTCAGCATGGAGGTTGACATGGGGCTCGAACTCACCAGCTGTGAGATCATGACCTGAGCTGAAATCAAGAGTCCAACACTTAACCGACTGAGCCACCCAGCCACCCTGCCTCCTTTTCTGTTCCTCTCCTTCCCCTCTGTTCATCTGTTTTGTTTCTTAAATTCCACATATGAGTGAAATCATATGATATTTGTCTTTCTCTGACTGACTTATTTCACCTCTTGCTTTGTTGGTGGGAATGCAAACTGGTGCAGCCACTCTGGAAAACAGTATGGACGTTCCGCAAAAAACTAAAAATAGAACTACCCTACGACCCCCCAATTGCACTACTAGGCATTTATCCAAAGGATACAAAAATGCTGATTCGAAGGGGCACATGCACCCCAACATTTATAGCAGCACTATCAACAACAGCCAAAGTATGGAAAGAGCCCAAGTGTCCTCTGACTGATGAATGGATAAAGAAGATGTGGTATGTATATACGTGGAATATTACTTGGTGGTCACAAAGAATGAAATCTTGCCATTTCCATCTTAACCATTTCCAGGGTGCAGCTCGGGGGCATTAAGCACATTCACACTGTTGTGCAGCCACCGTCCTCCAGAACTCTCGATACTGATACTCTGTGCACATTAAACACTGAGTCCCCAGCCCCTTCCCCTCGGGCCCTGGAAGCCACCCTTCTACTCCGTCTCTACGAACTTGTCTATTGTACGTGTCTCGTGTAAGTGGAATCATAGAGCACTTGTGTTTTTGTTTCCGGTTACTTCCTTTAGCATCATAGCTTCAACTTTTGTCCAGATTGTAGCATGGGTCAGAATTTCCTCCCTTTTTGAGGCTGGAAAATATTCCCTGTATGGAGAGACCACGTTTTGTTGATCTGCTCATCTGCTGATGGACACCGTGGCCGCTTCCCTGTTTCAGCGATTATGAGTCATGTTGTTATGAACACAGGTGGGCAAGAGGCCTTGCATGCTTCACCTGTCCACCGTGTGGTTGCCAGCTTCCCGGAAGTCTCCATTTGCCATCAACCTGAAGGCGTGTTATCACTATCACATCTTTGAGGCTGCGGGATGGGGGCATTGTTTTCCCGAAGCTGCTATGCAAGATTATCAATCATTCTTTGCAAACCCAGGCTGTGTCCCCCCCTCCCCAAACACTCATGGGGCGGACTCACTCATCAGGCTGAAGAAGGGGCCGAGCGGGAGAGGTGAGGGATGGGTGAAACCTTGGGGTAGTTTGAGAAACAGCAAACTAGCAGCCGATCTCCGAGCCCAAGAAGCAGAAGTCAGAGATACTGCCCTGCTCTGTCCAGCAGCTGGCTTGGGACACTTTCTATCTGACATGTGGGCTGTGGACCAGGAAATCACAGGTCGTCTGGAGTGAGTCATGCTCCCAAAGTAGGTTGCCTTGTGTCATTGTGTTATTGCTTAATTTCTGCTTTTACCCCTACTTACCCCCTGTTCCCAAAGGCTGGTTCTCCATAGCTAGCACTATTCCCCACGACCCAGTAGGACATAAAATTAGGACTAAGTGCTACCTGCCCCGGAGACCCACTGAAAATAGAGGCAGTTCCTCATGTCTCGGTCCTGACCATAGCTAGTTTCCCCAACTCCTACTCCCCCCACCCCGCACCTCCTCCTGTCTCCCCTCATCCTTCAGTGTGTTCCCAGCATGCTCCACACTTGAACCCATGATGTCAAAGACCTCCTTTTGGACACAAGTTTTTATTTAACCTTGAGATCAGAGAATCTGTCCTCGGATGGAAGTCTGTCTCTGATGTGGTGTGCCCTGGGCCCTCTTTTGCCTGGGCCCCACAGACTGGGCAAGGCAAAATCGGTGTTGATAAACCAATCATTCACCCATTCCTTTATATCGATGTTAATTCAGCACCACTATCAGCAGAAATAAGAATTAGAATACAGGGGCGCCTGGGTGGCTCAGCTGATTGTCTGACTCTTGATTTCAGCTCAGGCTGTGACCTCGCAGTTGTGAGATTGAGCTCTGTGTCGGGATCCCCACTAAGCGTGGAGCCTGCTTGCAGTTCTCTCTCTCTCCCTCTCTCTCTGTGCCTCTCCCCTCAAAATAAATAAATAAACATTTGGAAAAAAAAAAAGATGAGAACACAATGATAGTTAATGAGGGGGAAGTTAACCAGGAGGCTGTATCTGAAATGCATGTCACTGGGACCGGGGACTCAGGCGTGATTTTTTTAGGAGGCACTGATGTGTGAGTTGAAATCTGAACTAGGAGTAGGAATTTGCTAGAGAAACAAAAGTATTCCAGGTTCTGGAAGGTACACGTGCAAAGGCCCTGAGGTAGGAGAGAGCATGGGGGCTTTGCGGGAACCTCAAGAAGTTTAGACAGGCTTAGGGGTTGTTTGTAAAGGACAGTGTGTGTGGAAGAATCAGGCTGGAAGGTCCTCTAGCTTGTAAGGTACAGATTCCTCAGGGTCTTGTCCACTGTTTTGTTTTTTTTTTTTTCTCATCACATAATCCTTTTTTCTAGAGAGTAAAGGCCATCTCAGAGGTAAATTATTGCAGAGGAGGAGCACAGACTGAAAGTATGGTTAACTTCGACTTTTTCTGGTGCCTTGCCTTCACACTTAAAGTAATCTCTGTGGGTGTCCTCTTGACATCTGAGTCTGGTTCTCCTCCCTCAGGTTCCTGTCCCTGCCTACATGGCCCCCCACTTTTCTAGTTTCTCACCTAGCCACCTTTATGCTCTTCTTTGGTGGACATCACCCCTTCCTCCCTGTGAGTTACAAGTTGCAGTGCACAGGCATGGCTAGGCAGACCCCTCTGCTGCCACAAAGAGAATGAATGCGAGGAAGACAGCAGGGCTGGAGAGAGACAAGTTAAGGGGTGTCGGGGTCTCCCTGGACTGGGGTAGTGGCAGAGTGGGTGCAGAGGAGACGTTAGGTGTCAGAGGGCTTCAGGAGGTCTTTCAGATGGCTTGGGTGTGGTTTGGATGGACCTTTGGATGGACACAGACATTGAAGAAGAAACACAGGGAGGAGAGGACAGACAGTGGAGAGGGGCTGGAGACCAACGTGTATGTGACAAGTGAGATGACTCATTTTCAGAAGTGGCAAATAAAAGCAGTGCTGTCTAGTTAACAACAGGTTTACAACCTATTGGAAATATGTACCAACCACCCGTCCACCCACAGTGGAGTCCCAAACCCTTAGACATTTCACTTCCTGGTTCGTCTCCCCCCACTCCATTTCGTGGACTTATTTTCGTGGGATTTGCAATGAGCATGAGTCAAAGAACTGAAGTGCCACCTCAAGGAATGTACTTTTTGCCTTGCGTGGGCATAGGGGACCTCCGGTTAAGGCTGTAACCTCTGCAGTCCTCAGCCAATGAGGAATCAGGGGAGGGACTTGCATGCCAGGAGACAAATTGCCTTACTGCGACTGCCCGATTGTGCCTGTCCATCAGACACCTGCTCTTGCAAGGACGGTGATTAAAGCCTCGCTTCACTGTGCTCCCCTTTGATTGGGGCAGTGGGCACACGGCACAGCCTTGGGCAAGTCATTTAACCCTCTGACCTTCAGTTATTCCACCTGCAAAGCGGGGATGAACAGTCACCCTATGTCGCAAGGTGGCCGGGGAAAATGAAACGAACAATGGTCAGTACTGTGATGGGCACCGGCCAGCTCTCTCCCCCTGCTACTCGAATACACTCTGATACGTTCCAATAAACGCATGGTTACCACAGGTCCGAAGTCTAGAAGGAGCGGGGACGGGAGATTCACTTTCGTGGGGTCATCGCTCCTGCCCGCAGGGTAAATGTCTGTAGGGTTCACGTCGAGGCATTGAAGGGCATCAGCTCTCCACAGATAGCGGTGGGTTCTTTAGAGGAACGTATCAGAACGCAAGCAATTCATATGCCAATTGCAAACCAAGTTACTCCACTCAGCAGACCTTCCCCAGGGGACAAGTTGTTGGTAGCGCTTGAGTATTTAGCTTGAGTTACCGTATGAGTTCGAGAGCCATAAAACTGCAGATCACCTTTTTTGAAAAAGTGCAGTTCACTTCTTATTCTGACTGGTCTTCCCTCCCGTCAGCCTGGATTAATGCAGTGTCTGGAATCACTTCCAACTCACTTGTGGTTTAGTTCTCACTGGCAGGTGGCTGTGCTCTAAGGTGGGGATTGGGGGACACGCTCCTCTGCCTCCGGGGAGTCTGTCTGAGTAGCCGTGGGCGGCGGATGTTGTGAATTAGGATGATAAACCCAAGACCCCTCACCAGGCTCCAGGCTGACCATTTCTGCAGCCCAAAGAGACAGACCAGTTGAAGCAGAAGGCTTGAGAAAGGGGGCCTAGTGACAGAGGGGAGGAGAGGACAAAAAGGTAGGTTCTCTATCAGTTCTCTATCTAGAACTCTATCAGTTCTCTATTGCTGTGTAAGGCACTGCCCCAGACTCGGTGGTTCAGGGCAGCGGCTCATCTGACCGGAGGCTTCTCTGCTGGGCTCACCATGGGGCTCCATCCAGTTTGGCCCCGGGCCCCGCCTGGAAGTCTTGGATGCCTGAGCCTCCTCCAATGCCTGGGTCATCCTGACCGTCCCCTTATTGCCAAACCGGATCACGTGGCCAATGCCAGCATCCGTGTGGGTGAGGGGACCACATTAGTGTGGGTTCTGAGAAGGGGGATTTATTTGTTGGGGTCGCTACTAAGAAGATCTACTCCGGGAATCTACGCACTATTCCAAGATTCCAAGGGCTCACTGAATCACGGGACAGCGATGATGAGGATGCTGATAATAACCCTAATACTACGATTAATAATGTATACCTTCTTCTTTAGTGCTTATTAAGTCCTGGGGCATAAATAACACGTTCGCTATTTAATCTCAGCAATTCTGCGAGATCAGGGCCGCCCCCCGGGTTACGGAGGAGGAAACCGAGGTTTGAAAGGTGACGTTTGTTTCTCGAAGTGCATCTAGAGGCTGTAGTTCTCTCTGAAGGGGGAGAGGCCTGTGGGGGCAGAGCGGGCGTGGAATCGTCCCACTCTGGCCCGGAGATCTCTGGACAAAGCTAAATCACCGTTTGCAAAGAGGGTCCTTGGATTTGTCGAAACGTAAGCAGCTTTCACCAAATAGCGGTTTGAGGAGCTGAGATGGTGTGAATCAGAAACACGAGGCTGATGTTTGTCTCTATCCTCGTGGGGGTTTGGCAGGCTCTGAGTTCCCTTGGCAGGCGGGATTCGGCCTCCGTCAAAACCTGGAGGTCTGGCAGAATAGTGTGGACCTTCCGGTCAGGCCAGGCCTCCCTTCCTGCCGTTCAAATCCCAGTCCCAGCCTCTTGCGGCTTCTGGCTTCCCCTGCTGCGTCTCCCGGCCCTTGAGCCCCGAGGACAGAACAGCAGGAGGCGTCCGCGCAGCCCCGACCCCGGCAGAGAAAGACGGCACAGAGCATGATTTCCTGGAGCCCAGTCAAGGAGCAGTTCCCTGGTGCCAGGAAACCCAGCGACGGAAACTGTGGCTGCGGGACCCATCCACGGGACGTGCTGTCGGGAATAAGCCCGGAGTGAGGAGGAGTGTGGCCGAACAGAAGGGCCAGACCTGCCCCGGGGGCGCCGACCAGGAGGTGACCTCTGCCGGATTCCTTTAAGACCGTGGAATGTAATTCTGAGAAAAAGCGGCTTTCGGGCAGAAAGTGTTTAGAGCAGACCGGGTTCATCAGGCTTTTCTCTAATTGCACACCTTCTCAGAGCCTTCACTCTCCGAGGTGAAGTCCAAGGTGGGAGCAAGGGCTGTAGCAGATTCAGGCTCATCTGACAGAGGAGCACAGTGCTGGGCATTTTGTGGGACTGCTGTTCTACGGGGACGCACCGGAAGGAAGGCGTGCCGGTGTCCCTGCAAGTGTCAGGACAGAAGCTCCGTGACGCGGGTATCTCATCTGCTTTACCCGTGTCCCCAGAGTCGAGTACAATGTCCGGCACAGTAAAGAGTGGATCAATCAATCAATCGATGTGTGCAGGGCTCTCTGCTTTCTTCGTTCTTGTTTCTTTCCCTTCCTGCTAAGCCATGTCCTCCCAACCTTCCTTCTTGTTCTTCCTTCCAAGTGTTTACTGTGACAAGCTCTGTGCCGATCCCAGGGACACATTAGTGAAAGAAAACAGGCCTGCTGTGTGCTCACTAATCGCGGGTGAGTAGCTGGAGAAGGTGAGAGAGGGGGGGATGGGGTGGGGGCTGCCCAGACCCCCTCACGGCAGGCTGGTGGCTGGCTCGTCTGGGGCAGACCTCGGTCTCCTCCTTGCTTCCGTTGATACCCTTAACATCCCATTGTCCTGAGGTCCCAGATACCCCAGACCCGGCAAAGCAGGCCAGTAGCCCCTCACGGCTCCCCCAGTTTTCCTTGCCTGCTGCTGCAGGAACAAGCCACTGGCCTGTGAACTCTGCGAGAGCATGGCCACATCAGTCATGCTCCCCAGGGCACCTCCAGGTCTGGCTGGGACCTGGCACTAAGGAACGTGGGACGAGAGATGAGGCCCCGGGGATGAGGCTGGTTTAAAGCAAAGGCCCACAGCCAGAGGTGAGAGAGAAACAAAAGGGGCAGGGGATGTTCTGGGACGTTCTGGGACGTTCTGGAGTTCCCGGCCATGGACGCAGCTCTGGGGATCCAGATGCCTCTCCTGTGAGGGCCGCAGGATGTCCTTCCTAGCCTTAGTCTCTCCTGTCCCTTATTGATCCCCAAGGCTGCAGCTCAGTCAGTGCCCCTCTTTCTCCTTTCCTCATCAACTCTTCTTCCGGGGATCCAGAAAGGTCTATTGGCCCCTTAGGGAGCTTTGCAGGTGCCATCAAGGAAGAGCGGTGTTGTTACTCTGAAGGGAGAAAGCTCGTGTGGGTTTAAGGTAACCCCAGCTTGCTCCCTATTGGCTGAATGCTTCGGGTCTTAGAGAGTCACAGGAGGTCCCTGGGGTTGTTCCTAATCCCCTGTCTGCCCTTAGTGCCTGCATCTGGTGGTGACAGTGTTTGGTTTATCAGGTAGATGATGGAGCTCCCCTTGGTGGATTCAGGGCAAGGATCTGAAAGTGTGGGGAAGATCAACGTTGTCTTAACCTAAGTGTGAAATCTGCTTCAGACCACAGTGAGGTGATTATGAGAGATGTGGTTTGAGAGGGCTTCCCCCAGGACTGAGCCGACACGAGGTTCAGGGCGCTGGGCTAGGCCTTGTACTCAGGCTCCATACAATCCTGCAAGGGGCGGCTGGCGGGGGGGTTGCTGCCCACTTTACAGATGAAGAAACTGAGTCCCAGTGAACAAATGTGACATGTCCAATTTGCTGAAATGGGGTGTGAAATCAGGAATGGCAAATCTGAAGCCAAGGTGACTTTCAGACCACCCTCTGCCTCCTGTGATCAGAACGATGTGTGCCTGCTGAGGCAGCCTCCCTTGGGAACCTTGGTGACAGAAGGGGAAGGCCCAGAGGAGAGTATGACCAAAAGGCCATGTGGTGAGGAGAGAGGAGTAAAGTTACTCCTTCGTTCATTCAGATAATACTGAGCATCTACTGTGACCGAAATGCCGGAGATCCAGCAAAACGATACCCAGCTCTTGGCCTTGGCGACTCAGTAGGTGAGTCAGATATTTTTCAAGTATTACACAGAAAGTATAAATCGCATCCGTGGGCAGTTCTCTGAAGGAGAAATACAAGACACTAAGAGAGATTCTGAGAGGGCTGTGGCATGGTCAAGGGGATCATCAAGGTGGCTTCCTTGAGGAAGGAATGCTCTAACTGAGATCTCAGATAGGAGAAGGAATCAGCAAAGTGAGTGTGAGTGTGGAAGGGGAGGAGCAGGAAATGTTTCAGAGAGTCAAAAACACATGCAAAGTCCCTGTGGCAGGAGACATCTTGGTGCTCTCTGGAGACAGAGGGCAAAGGGTCAGGGTGAGGTCCTGAAGATAGAGCATAGGAAGCCAATGAAATATCTCAAGCAAAGGAGGGGACATGATTCTATTTAAGTTTGGAAAAAGATTCCCCTGACTCCTGTGTAGGAGGATTTGCTTCCTCTTAACCACTGAGAGTAGGCTTGGCAAGAAAGGACTGGGAACTAATGGGCAAGTCAATTTCTTTGGCCAGGCTTCAGTTTCCCCCTCTCCATAGTGAGTTTGGCTTCAGCGGTTGATCATTTTCACCTAGAGCAGATGTTCTGCCGTCCTTCCTCACTCCCTGAGCTGCCTCTCAACAGGACACTGAGTACCATTTACTATGAACCCTTCAAAAGTGAGTTTCCATGTGCACATGGACACATATCTGTAAACCCCTGGAAAGCAGAGAGGAACTGCTGTCTTGGGAGCACCATGCAGTGCTATCTACGAAACCTAAATGTGCTGGGGTGCACAGATTCTACCACTTGGCATCGACTTTCGAGAACTACCTGCAGTGGGCAAAAGAAGAGTGTGGGTGGGTGTTCATGTTAACATTGTTTATGAACAATGCAAACCCTGGAGTCTGGACTTGGCAACTGGTAAAGACTAGGGCACACGCCCAGTATGGGATACTAAGTAGCCATTAAAAGAACTAAGTGGAACCTTTGGGTGCTCAACTGGGCAAGTCTCCGAAGCATTGTGATGGATGAAAAAAGCAAGTTGTAGAAAGATACATTGTGCAGCGCTAAGAATAGAAATGCCCCCTTCCCTCCCCCAACCGGCCCCTAGGCTTTACTATGAGCTTCTATGTAACACATAACACCATACAAAGAACAGAGATTTGCAAGAGAAATAATTGACACTAGGGGTTGCCTCCGGAGTGGATCAGGATTGGAGGTACCGGCCTTCCCAGCAATATTCTACTGTTTTTAAAAAGAAGGATGCATTGGGACACCTGGCTGGCTCAGTCGGTTAAGCGCCTGACTCTTGATTTCAGGTTCTCTCGATTTCACAGTTCGTGAGATCGAGCCCCGCGTCGGGCTCTGCGCTGACAGGGTGCAGCTTGCTTGGGATTCTCTCTCTCTCTCCCTCTCTCTCTCTGCCCCTGCCCTTCTTGTTCTCTCTCTCTCTCTCTCTCTCTCTCTCTCTCTCTCTCTCAAAAATAAACAAATAAACTTAAAAAAAAGAAGGGTGCATTTATAGGTTTCTATGTAACTTAAAAGTACTTAAAAAAATCACATAGGGCTCTTGAACATGCTCGGGGAAAATATTGACTAGATTTGCTGCTGCAAAGGGGTGGCTTCCTGTTTCCCGTGTTCTATATTTGATTGTCTTTACATTGTTCAGAACGAGAATATATTTACACATTCGTGGTGCAATAACACAAGGAAAAATGAAGCAGTTCTTCTAATTTAGTCTTCTCTAGCTCCTTAGCCAGGAGCGCTCGGGGGGGAACTGAGGCCCAGAAACCCATGTGACTGCAAGCCAGCCTGCAGTGAGTCAGTGAGTGAGGGAAGAAAAGGCCATCCCAGAGCCCGCTGAGTCACGTGATGCCGAACACAGCAAACTGGCTTGTTTTGCAACCCAGGCAGGCCCTTTAACCACAAGCCTGCTGGCCGGCCCCATGCAGGGGCGGGGTGGGGGGGGGCGGTGTGGGGGGAGAGTGGAGACGATGCCAGTAGTCTCCCCTCCATGAGTCATGCTCCTTCCCGCAATAGTTAGGGGAGGATGTGGAGACGATGGGCTGGGGACTAGAGGCTACTGCCTTTAGACCCTGCCGGGCTGGGTGCCCCAGAGGGTGACGGGCCCCGGGGCCCTTGGGGAAGTCCCAAAGGGGCTGCTGCTCCCCTGTGTAGATTAATAGAAGCACGGACGTTTGCATCAGACCACCGCTGTGAGTGCCTGCGTGGTGACCAAAAGGACGAGGGCTTTCGGGGGCTTTCGCTGGCCACTGAGAGCCTGTGTATGTGCAGGCCACTGTGCTCATATGGGCCAGGAGAATTCCTAAGGCAGGGTTTGCTGGCTCTTTTCTACAGAGGAGGAAACTGAGCCTCCGTGGAGGTAGGTGACTTGTCCAAGGTGTAAAGTCCAAGCTGCAAAGTGGCTGCAATGGGATTTGAAGTCAGATGTGGCTGAATTCAAAGCCCAGATGGCTTTCATTGCCCTCTGTTGCTTCCAGAAAGGCGTGTGCTCACAGGTATGTGTCCTTGGAAGCCACTCCTCACGGGTCACACTCCCGGGTTTGCTTGTGGAAAGGAAGGTCGGGTAGGGGAAGTGGGAAATCCTCCGAGGTGGCAGCAAGAACCTGGCACTTCTGAGCACTTACTTCTCTGGCCAGGTGCTGGACTGAGTGCTTTACTTTCATGGGCTCCTTAGTCCCTTCAACACCTGGCAAAACAGGTGTCTTTGCTCTAAGGACGGGCACACTGAGGCTCAGGGAGTGAAATGACTAACTGCACAGCTAGTGAGACGAGGCAGAGTTCAAAACGGGGTCTGTCCGATTCCAAAACCTCCCCTCCGTACTTACCCATAAGCCCTTTCCCCCTGCAGACATATGAGGCCCAGGTCTCAGCTCTCCCTTTGCTCCGCAGTCTGATCCTTGTCCACCAAGCAAGTCCTCTTTCGTGCTCAACACCCCATGGGGCATCACCTCCTCCAGGAAGCCTTCCTCAGCTCCAAAGCAAGGTGTTCTCATGGTGCCCCCACAGCTCCCTGACCACACGTGTCTTTATTACCCGTGGTTTTGTGACTCTTCCTACTTGTCTTTCCAGAGGACTGTGAGCTCTTAGGGTAGAGACGATGTGACCGTGCATTTTATGTGTCAACTTGACAAGGCTAAGGGATGCCAGTGAAGCACTTGTAAGTGTGTCTGTGAGGGTATCTCTGGAAAAGATTAGCAGAATCAGTAGACAGAGTAACGAAGATGGGGCGGGGCGCGTGATCCAAACTGTCGAGGGCCCGACCAGAAGGAAAAGGCAGCGTGAGGGTGACTTTGTCTCCACTTGAGCTGAGACGTCCATCTTACCCTCTCAGACCTCGGAGCTTCCTGGCTCTTGGGCTTTCCAGCTCCCAGTGGGGCTTCTCAGACCTTCGGCCTTCGGCTGAATCTCACCACCCTCTTTCCGGCTACTGCAGCTTGTAGATGGCAGCTTACGGGATTTCTCAGCCTTGGCAATCACATCAGCCAACTCCTAGAATAAATTTCCTCTTACATGCACATCTCTGTAGTCTGTTAGTTCTGTTTCTCTGGAGGACCCGGACTAATACAGATCGTATCATGTTCACCAACAACTTCTAACACCCTTTGGTCATATTTTCCATCCAAGGCTAGGGCAGTGGTTATGCCGTGAGCCTCATCAACCCATAGATCTGGGTTCGAATCTGGTCTGGGTGGTGTTGTGTCAATAACTTGACTTCTCTCCATTCCGTCTACAAAATGGAGATTCTAATGTTTACTTCTCAGTGTCAGTGGAGGGACTGAGTGAGACGTTTACGGAGAGTGCTGAACACGGTGCCTGACGCACAGAGTGCATTAACATCAGTAGCCTCCCAGCCTAGCCCGGTCAGAGGTCAGCAGATGACGGGCTGGGAGGAAATATGGCTGTCCTTCGGTGTGGCTGCCCCCAGGCCGGGGTGAGGACTGTATTCCAAGCTCTGAGTGATGCCCGTCGTTTATGATGCCATCATCTGAATAGATCATTCCTTATTTCCCAGAGGGGGGTGATTTACGCCCAAATTTACAGACACAGAAAAGGAGTGAGAAGGTGAGCTGAAGCGACCTGTAAACCAAAATTCACATACAAGTAATATGAAGAATAAACAAGCGTTTAAAAAATGTTCACTCTCCTTCTTTTTTTAATGTTTATTTTTATTTTTGACAGCACAAGCAGGGGAAGGGGGAGGGGCAGAGAGAGATTGGGGAGAGAGGATCTGCAGTGGGGTCTGACCGAAGAGAGCCCGATGCGGGGCTCGAACCCGCAAACTGCCGAGATCGTGACCTGAGCCCGAGTCAGAAGCTCAACCGACTGAGCCACCCCGGCGCCCCCAAAAATGTTCATTCTTAATTCTGTCCAAGGGAATTACAATAACTTACATCAATCACCTAAGGAAAAAAAAATTATGTAATGATGCCCGATTCTAGTGAGGTTGGGTCGAAAAATCATATACACAAACACTGCTTGTGACCATCCAAATGCTTACAAACTTCGGGGATGATGTGACCCTGGTATTTATCCCGAGAAAAGAATGTCGAAGGAAGGAATAGGCGTAAGCAGAGATGTTTGCTGCATCAGTGTCTATCGGGGCAAGCACCTGGGTAACCCTCAGAGGATCATTTACAGGGGACTGGTAGGTGAAGCGGGGACATCAGTGGACTTGTCAACAGTGTCAGTGATGCAGGTCTCGTTGAAACATGCTAGATGTTTGTTACACAATTACCAGGAAAGTAAAATGTGACCTGGAATTTACTCTGCGAAAGCAAGAGTGTCACGTTTGGGTAAATGTGAGCGAGGGCAGGGAGGCAAAAAGAAAGAGTCGTTGTGGCGGGGGTGGGGGAGGGGCTGTGGGTGGCTTCAGATGTTGTTGTTCAATTGAGTCACTATTTCTGGGGCACACTCTAAGTGGCCGGGAGCAGTCCCCTCACCCTGGGATTTCATACCCAAATTCCTTCCTGCCAAGCTGCCCAGCCTCTCTCTGGCTTTCCGGCAGCCAGATCACCCCAGCAGGCCAATACCGCTTCTGTGCTAGCCTCAAGGTGCAAACACACGTAATGGCCTCTTGTCTGGCCTCCGAAAGAGAACTGGTCTTCACCAGGGACTTCCAGGAAGCCAAAGCACTCCAATCTGGACTGGAAGCTTCTCCCTTGAGGTGCTTTCCGGCACTGGTCAGCAGGGGCTGGTCTTGCAAAATGGCTCCTGAGAGCACTTTCCATAGAGGCAAAGAGCCCTGCATGGGAGGGAGGCTGCGTGAGTCCTAATGGGGCTGATGGGAGTCCCATTAAGTTAGGGACTTTCACCGCCCAAGAAGCACACGTGGGAGTCATGCACTTTTGCCCACAGGACCATTTTGAACTTTAGACAAAGCGAAGTCATGGATGAAACCATTTCTATCCGGATGGAACTCCAGAGGGACCCTCAGAGTGGGAGGGAAAGTGCTCAGCTCCCCAGCAGCCTTCTTCCCAGGATCCTTTTTGGTCTGGCTGATGCCCATCGGTGTCAGATGCAGGCCCTGCCCCCTGCTGCCACAGGTCTCTGTCACAGACGGCCTCTGCCTGTGCCCAGCTGCAGACGACAGGCATCCAGTCAACCCCGACCCTGCCCCAAATCCTGGTCTTCCAACCTGCATGACCAAGTAGCTGGAGACTGATTTGCCTTCATTGCCTGCCTTCCTTCTTCCTTCTTCCTTCCTTCCTTCCTTCCTTCCTTCCTTCCTTCCTTCCTTCCTTCCTTCTTTCCTGCCTTCCTGCCTGCCTGCCTTCCTGCCTTCCTGTGTGCCTGCCTTCCTGCCTGCCTGCCTGCCTGTCTTCCTGCCTTCCTGTGTGCCTGCCTTCCTGCCTGCCTGCCTGCCTTCTTCCTTCCTCCTGCCTGCCTTCTTGCCTGCCTTCCTGCCTGCCTGTTTTCTTTCTTTCCTTCTTCCTTCCTTCCTTCTTCCTTCCTTCTTCCTTCCTTCCTTCTTCTTTCCTGCCTTCCTGCCTTCATTCCTTCCTTCCTTCCTTCTTCCTTCCTTCCTTCTTTCCTTCCTTCCTTCCTTCTTTCCTTCCTCTCTTTCTCCTTCCTTCCTTCCTTCCTTCCATTTATTATCTGTTTTTCAACCATTAAGTACCACCTATTCTATGCCAGGCATTATTCTAGGCCCTGAGGTTATGACAAGACAGCAGTGGCCCTGGGTATGAATAATAAACAAGTGAATAATAAAAAGCTAACAAGTTCTAGAAAAGAAACCCAACTGAGTGTTGTTTTCTGTTGGAGGACAATAGGTAGGAGCAAATGGGGCAGACCTTCATTGCCTCGAGTGGCCATTGGAGGCCTTTCTGAGGAGACAGGAGAAAAAGCCAGCCATACAAGACGCAGGCAAAGCGTCCTCGAGGCAGGGGTAACAGCTGAGCACAGGCCTCAGGTGGGGGCTGCTGTGCTCTAGACATCCCACCGGGCCCCCTCACCCTCCTTCCTTTTCTGTCCGTCTGCCTCGCCTTCCCAATCTCGCCGATGACTTGATGTCTGTCCCATTTTGGCTCCTGGCTCACTTCGTCTGAGCCTGGCCCGTGTCTTCCTGACTCTTGTCTTCCCCCACCCGAGTGGCTCAGGGCCCCTGAGTCGGCACTGCCCTTTCTCAGCCGTCGTCTCCCGTCCCGAGTGCCGGTGCCGTCTCTCTCCCTTTCTCGCCCTTGTCTCCACTGACTTCAGCTCCGTCTATCTCCCCTGTCCCCCTCCTCTGCCACGTCTCTCCTGTTCCAGAGCAGAGGCCACCGCGAAGCCCGTCTGACCGATATTGCTACTGACAGCTAAAGCCCCGAAATCTTCCCACAGGGCATCTCTGGGAGGTGTTAAGCTGGCAGTGTTTTGTCTGCACCCGGAGAGAGACAGGGGTTTTTAAACAAATATATACATTCTCCGAAATCCCAGCGATTGTATTTCTCCATTGATCCGTTATGACGTTGAGTAAGTGTAAAGCTTCCCTGGTGCCTGCGGGGGGATTACAGAATGAGCAGGCTGTGCTGGGGAAGGAGAGGGAGGGCAGCGGAAATTGTCCCAGTGGGGGCCGGGGCTCGGCCTGGGCTCTGAGGACCTGACAAAGGGGCTAATTTGTGGAAGGGAGAGAGATTACCTCTTGCTGGGGGAGTCACAGGAAGCCTGGTGATGCCCGAGTATCACCCCTTCGGTAGAGCCTTGCTGACCGCCTCCCCAGCCCCACGGTGGAGGGGGGGGGTGACAGACAGCTAGCTCCCTCTTTGTTTCCACTTGGCTGTGTTGGGATATCTAGCACAGCGCCGGGAACTCTGACAGGCCTTTATCTGCCACAGATTCCTCTTCCCCACTGGACCGTGAACTTGGTGGAAACAGCGACCAAGAGGAGCTCCGGGTCCCCAGCGGCCGTCCCCCCAGCCCGTATCCCGTCTGGCAGGGCCAGTTTCCAGTGAAATGCTCATTCGGGGGTCTCTGCAGGGAACACATGGCAGATGGCACTTAGTGGACTTTGGGAAAACGCCTCAGTTTCCCCATCTCTGAAATAAGGGGGTCAGTGAACCGTGCAGTCACAGTGCTTGGAACACGGTGAAAATGCTGGGTAATGTGACCTCCTGTGACTCTTAGGAGCGTCACCTTTGTATCACTGCCATCAGGGACACCGTCGCCCTCTCCAGGCCTGGGCGCCATGCAGATGATTGGCCACAGAATCCTCGTGAGCTGCGTTATGAAAGGATAGAAGACGGTGGTTTCTGGTGCAAAAGGCTAGTCGTGACCTGTGTGAGCTCTTTCTTTCTTTCTTTCTTTCTTTCTTTCTTTCTCTTTCTTTCTTTCTTTCTTTCTTTCTTTCTTTCTTTCTTTCTAAATTCTCCCAACTATGTTCTTTTACATCCTGTGTCCCTGCCTTGAGATATTTGAAGATTTCAGGGACCAGAGCTTGGTCACATCAGAGTGTTAACTCTTCTCTTTTCTCTCTGTGTGTCTGCTTTGTCTGGAAAGATCTTTCTGTGGTGAGGCTTCTCCCCTACCTCCAGGTTGGCTCAGTGCCTGATTCCAGGCCCTCACAGGCCTTGGACCGAGCTAGGCAACCCCCTTCAAGTTTCCCTACCTGCTCAGTCCCTGCTCTGTCTGCTCATTTGAGCAGTGTTTTGGGGGTGCTCAATTTATTTTATTCCAGAACTTTTTACCACTTCTCTGTGAGTCTTAGCTTCCCCAAGGATAGAATGGGAATATCTTATAGCTTGAATGTCAAGATGAAGTGAGATGGTGACTGAGATACATTGTATCTCAACAGTCAGCAAATCTCAGCGCTCTGTCCTCACCTGAGTGTGAACTCTCCAAGGGCAAAAGCTCTCAGATTCACCTTCAGAGATCTACAACTGGGACATCCAATATGGTAGCCGTGGACCACGTGCGGCTGGTGAGCACTTGAACTGTGGCTAGTCGGGCCGAGCTGAGCTGCAGGTGTGAAATGCACCCTGGGTTTTGAAAGCCTAGGATGAAAAGAAAGATGTCAAATTACGGGTGAATGTTTTTATCTTGACGACATGTTGAAATGATCATACGTTGGATATACGGAGTTAAGATAAAGTAAATGACGATGTTAGTAAATAGTATTTATATTTTGTATGAAAATAAATATGTGACGTATATTAAAAGACTTACACCATTCCATAACAACAATAATTATTAAAGAATGTAATTATTACATAAATTGACTTCATTGGTTCTTTTAATTTTATTTTTTATTATTTTTTATTTTATTTTACTGAGAGAGAGACAGAGAGAGAGAGAGAGAGAAAGAGTGAGTATGTAAGTATGCAAGAAGGGGAGAATGGGAAGTTGGAGAGACAGAGAGAATCCTAAGCAGAATCCACACTTAGCACAGAGCCCAAAGTGGGGGCTCAATCCCATGACCCAGGGTTTATGACCGGAGCCGAAATCAAGAGTCAGACAGACACTCAACTGATTGAGCCACCCAGGTGCCCCCTCTTTTTTTATTTTTTAATGTGCCTGTTAGAAAATTTAAAATCTTTTATGTGGCTCACTTTATAGTTCTGTGGGACAGTGCTGCCTTAGGATATAGAGAAGAGTCTTTGTAGCACAGAAGAACAACGCACATGGGCGGCGTGGACACAGGGAGGGGTAAGTGGAGGAAAAATAAGTGCCTGACGGATACATGAACAGATGAACAAGTTAACAAGTCGCTAATAAATGGATAAATGAACAGATGGGCATAGATGAATGGGTAGGGGAATGAATGAATGAATGGAACGGTGGGTGGACAGAGGGACGGAAGGAATGATGAATGTATGTGATGATGGAACGGAAGAAGGGCTAGAAACAACAAAAGAGGATAAATCAGCAGATGAGTCAATGACTGAAAAGATTCAATAAGTAAGTGCTTAAGTACAAAAATAAATACATACGTCCAGAAAGAAGAGACGCCCGGTGAGCCCAGGGTTTGACTTTGATGAGAAGCCCTGCTCGTCTTGCTGGGCTCATGGAGTGTAAGCCTTTGACCAAGAAGAAAGGTTTACCCTTGCTCTTGGGGGATTTATTATTTTAATTGTTAGTCTTCATCAGAGGTTATTGGAATTTTTTTTCCCCCTCGGACAGTTTATCACTTGTAAATTATTTGTCACATCGTTGTAATTCTATCCAGATCCTTAACTTTCTAATCATGCATCTTTTATGGGGTCTCCTTTAAAGAAGCACTATAATTACGTGCCAAGGGTCCCAGTAAATTTTATCAGGCCATAAAATATTATACTTTAATTATTTGGAAGGGGAAGAAAGGCGAATGTTCCCTCTACAAGGCTGGCGATCAATGCTGCTGGGCTCGTGGTGGCACAGGTACATTCAGACGTCCTCGTCTTCCTGGACGTGTCCCTCCCAGGGCTGTGCTTTTTGCCCCAGCTGCGTCTGCACAGAGCAGGGGGGCCCCGCGGGCTCAAGCCTCTGTCGTGATTCTCGGGCGGATGCGGAGCCATCATAAACTCATCATGTCCATCCTTGAAAGGGTCTCACTGTGCACAGCAGGTCCAGGAGGAGGTTGGGGGAGGGGGGACGTTGTTCCTTCACTGTCTTCACACATGAGGAAACTTAGACCCAAAGAGCATTTGGAGATGGGACTCCAACTTTGCTCTCTTGACTCTGCAGTAGATTTTTCTTCCCTCACCATGCCACGCCCACTCAAACCCGAAAATATATACACGCTCAGCAGGGAGTCGGACTTTTTTTTTTTTTTTTACTCTCCAGGTAATGTAGAAATGCTATGTCAGCGGAGATTTCCTCCAACATTTCAGTCATTGGAATAGATATTTTAGCCAGGCCCCCACTGGGTGCTGGGCCCTGGTACTAGAGTGAAGCTGTAAAAAATACAGGTAAGTCTCTGGGGCTCATGGTGTCTTTGAGGAGACGGGCATTAGTTAAGTCTTCCCACTGATCATGGAAATTGCATCTGTGGTAGGTACTAACCAGAGGGGCTTTTGAAAACTTAAAAAGAGAGTTTTTTTTTTTTTTTAATGAGTTGGGGAGGTCAGGAAAGGCCTTCCTGAGGAAACAAGGGATCTGATATCTGAAGGACAAGTAGATAAACAGACAAGGGAAAAGTATTCTACGGAAGGGAAAGAGCATGTGCAAAGGGCCTGTGGTAGGATGGCCTGGACAATAATCCAGGGTGGCCAGAGCAGAGTTACCAATGGGAGACTGTGAGGTAAGGCTGGAGAGGTATCAGGAACTGGGTCACACAAGGCCTAGTGGGTCATGTTATGAAGGCTTTAAGTTTTTATCCTAAAAGCATTGAAACTTCAGTAAAGGTTTAGGTGAGGGAAAAGAGCTGTTTTATAAGGCAGTGCAGACAAGGGAGGACTGGGCCCGGGAGAAGGGAGGGAGAGTGATCTCTTGCATGGATGGGTGCTGGGCAGGCGAGGGTTTGTCTGAGCACAAGGGCAAACTCAGGAAGAGGAGGAAGGCAGAGGGTGATGACTAATCCCCATTCATTCCCCTGGTCTTGACTTCAGTGTCATTTCCTTGAGAAGACCTCCCCTGACCCCCAGTTGGGCCAGGTCCCCCACCCCCAAATGGTGGTCCCCACCCTCCACTTCCCCTTTCACAACACACAACACTGTTACTGCCACGACTTACGTAATGGCCTCTTCCCCTCGCTGGAGGGGAGGCCCCTCCCTGAGGCAGGATTCGGAGTGTCTCCGTCACTCGCAGTGACCCCACTCCCAGCCCAGGACCTGGCTCCCAGCTGGCAATACACAGACCTGAGTGAGCGAGTGCGTGAACGGGCAGCCCAGAGAGAAGAATTGATGGGGGGCACGTTTCTTCCAGTCTCTTCACCACTACTGTCCCTCCCGGGCCCTCCCCCTTCTCCTCCCTTCCTTCCTTCCTTTTATTACCCTAAAGCTGGACTCCTCCAAAATCCCTGCCCAGGGGCTCTCAGCTGAAAGGCGTGATGACACATGAGACAATGTCTTAGCTCTGGATTTGAAGCATCAGTTTCCCCGGGAAGGCCTGCGACGCATATGTTCATTTTAGAGAACTGCCTTGTGTCCAGAGATAAAGCGACATGGGCAAGACTGCTCCCAAGGAAGATGGCGGAGCAGCTTCCGAAGCTCCTCCGTGTCACTGACCTAGGGTGACTCATCTTGTCGCTAGGCTTGCCACTCGTTATGTCGGCGTGAACACTTTTTGGTGAACCCTGTGGTTATGGGGCTGGTGAAATCCCCAACAAACTCTGCTGCCTAAAGACAGTTGCATTTATATCAACAACAATAATGCATATGCTAATGGTGGCTGGCATTTATGCCGGGAACTTTCCCAATCCTTTACTGCAGGGGTCTGAAGTCTCTGACCCGCAGGCCAGATCTTGTTTCTGTAAAGGAGGTTTTGTTGGCACACAGCCATGCCGATTTGTTTATGGACGCCTGTGTCTGCTTTCTTGCTGTCATGGCAGAATCGAGTGGTGACAGCCCGTAGGGTCCTCGAAGCCTAAAATATTCACCATCTGCTTCCTCACAAAATGGGTTTGCCAGTCTCTGCTTTGTATTCCTTATTGCAACACCATGACCTAGGTCCTATTATCACTCCCTTACAGATGAAGAAACCGAGGGTCAGAGAAGATGGTTAATTTCCCTGAGGTTTCAGAGAGACCAGAACTCGGAGATTCTATGTTCAGAACCTGTAATCATCCTCACTTACTCTCCTAGAAGTGACAGCACGGGGTCTGGCCTTGAAGGAGAAGGCAGGGGCTGGGCTGGTTCCTAATAGACTCCGGGACTCCAAACACTGAATTCTCCAGCAGCATTTGCTTCTTGGGCAACTACTCTGATTCTCTATTGTTGCATAAAGATGACCCCCAACAGGTGATTGGAAACAGCCATCACATACTTGGCAAGGGACAGCTGTTGTCCGCGTAGCATTGGCTGGGGCGGATCAAGCGGGGCTGGGGACCCACCTCCAAGGTGACTCACACATGGCTGGCAAGTCAGTTCTGGCTCTGGGTCTTTCTCTGAAGGAGCTGTCTCCGTGGGCTTCCTCACGGCGTGGAGGCTGGGTCCCAAAGAGGGAGCATCCTAAGATACGGGCGGGGGGAATTTGCCTGTTGCTGAAGGCTGGGACACTGCACGGGACCACTTCTACTGTGTGCCGTTGGTCAGATGTTATAGACCTGCCTGAATTCAGGGAAGGAGACAGAGACCCGATCTCTCAGTGAGACAGATGTCAAAGAATTTGGGGGCCATATTAAAAAAACCCATAGCAAATATTCATATTCATCTCAGAGGTCCTTCAGGCCATCATTTTGGTCCAGCACAGTCTATCTCTGGTTAGGGTGACCTGGTCTTTTTTTTTCCCCAAACTGGGACTCACCAGGGGAAAGAAAGAATGGCCTGAATAATAACAACACCAGTCAATGAGTGCAAAACAGAACCGTCTCAACAAAGTAGCTATGCGGTCACCCCGGGGGCAATGATAAATGTCTTCTTGATGTCCTCAAGTTATCTTGGGAAGGTTATATTAGGACCCCTGTGCTCTGTTTCATTATGGAACACATTAAGGAAAAAGTTGGTAAAAAGTTTAAAAATGAAGAGTGATTTTTCCCTGGGTGTAAACCTTCAGTTATCTGGAAAACTCACTTAAGTAGAACTTCTGCTTCCCCGAATATTCCAGTTAACCACACTGCTCTTGTGGGAGAGGACACCCTCGCACAGAGTCCCCCCTGAATGCAATGGCTGTGGCCGTGCTGACCCCTCTTATTGAGTATATGTTCCATGTTCAGTCTGGTACCAGATCCTGGAAAAGCAGAGATGGGTAAAACACGGTCCTGACCTCCAGCTGCTCATGACTTATGACATAAAATAGTCCAGTCAATAAACCAGTGCAACACCAGGTCATAAGGGCCATCAGAGAAATGGAAACCAAATATCATGGAAGCACCAGCAAATGGCTCCGTGGAAAAATCCAGGAAGGTTCCGCAGAGGAGGTAACATTCAAGTTGGGTGATTTATTTAGTTTTTCATTACCTAGTATGTCTCAGGCACCTTGCGAAGCATGTTACCTGTATCATCTCATTCAATATTGCGAAAGCCCACTGTGAGGTGGGCATTGTTACTATCCCATTTTATAGTTCAAGAACTTGCTTGAAGTACTTGCAATAATTTTCTGGAGTCTCAACAGGCAGCAAGGAGCAAAAGCAGAGCAGGTGTTGAGGTTGGAGGAAGGATGGGTAGGAGTTTCTTTTTTTTTTTTTTAATGTTTATTTATTTTTGAGACAGAGAGAGACAGAGCATGAATGGGGGAGGGGCAGAGAGAGAGGGAGACACAGAATCGGAAGCAGGCTCCAGGCTCCGAGCCATCAGCCCAGAGCCTGACGCGGGGCTCGAACTCACGGACCGTGAGATCGTGACCTGAGCTGAAGTCGGACGCTCAACCGACTGAGCCACCCAGGCGCCCCAGGGTAGGAGTTTCTAAAGCCGCCGAGAAAGAGAGGACATGTTGGGGGCAACAGGTGTCAACACAGGCAGGTGGAAGAGGGCTGGAGACCTGGGGTAGAGCTGGCTCTTTGGTGTGTGTGGAACGCAGTGGGGGTGGGGGGACGCAGTGGGGTCCTGGCCAGAAAGGACTCTTGCAACACAGGGGCCTCGGGTCTTCCCATCCCAGGCACCCGGCACCAGGCATCTCGAGATTGGGCTCCTTGCCATTCCGGGTGTGATCCGGGACCAGAGGCGTCGCCTGGCTCTTGCACAGAAACGCAGCATCTCAGGCCTCGCCTCAGACCTCCTGAGTCGGAGTCTGCATGTTAACAAGACCCCTGGGTGGTTCACCGGCTCACAGACGTTTAGAAGCACCGATCCAGCACGCTGCAGTTCAGAGTTTATAACGTGTCTCATGTTTGCTCACGGTCAAGATCGTCCACTGATAGCTCCCAGTTCCGAAAACCCTAGCAACGTCTGGCAAGGGATTTGGGGGAGGATCAGAGGTCAGTAGGACCAATGACTGCAATCCGTCCTTTAGATTTGCTTCCGGTCATTTTAGTGACTGCAGCCTGGACCTTGAGGAGTGGAGCCAGCCCCAGCCCTGGTTCCTGCTCACCCCTTCCAACAAACTCTGAGCAGGTCAGCTCTATGGCACAATTTTGGGTCACCGAGCCCCCTACCCTGAGCATCTGCTGGGTAACGCCCAGGTGCCGGTCCCTGGGGACAGGCACAGAGATGAACAGATCCCTGCCCTGTCCAGCTCCCAGAACCACCAGCCAAGGCTGCAGGGGAGGGTGATATGGACGTTTCACCAGGGTAGGTGTTCCTCTGGCTGAGGATGGGGGCCTGGAAATCGATCCCTTTGGCTGTCATACTCCCTGCCACCAGGAGATGCTCTGGGGCGGAAGTGGGGGCAGAATCTGTGTGTGTGTGTGTGTGTGTGAGAGAGAGAGAGAGAGAGAGAGAGAGAGGAGAACACGCAGAAATGTTGGCCCTTACATTTTCTTCCTGGCTCTCAGAGAGCATTGACTACGTCCTGACGTTAGAAGTGGTGATGCCGATAAGACTGAACATTCCTGTCTCTCTCTCTCTCTCTCTCTCTCTCTCTCTCTCTCCCATTCCATGAGCACCTCCTGTGCAGCTGTGGATGCTGAGGAAAGGAGAAGGAGTCTCTGGTTCTAAATACTAGACAGTCCTGTCATTCACTGTCTTTGTGCCTGGGAACAAATACCAGTCTCTTGGGTCCTCAAAGTTGTGGCCCATGTCAAGGTTGTGCTAGGTCCCTCCTTCAGAGTTTGGATGGGCACTAGACGGGGCCCAGCCGAGGATGTGGTGGGTGGTTGGCATTCGTAGACTCCTGGCCCCTGACCTCAGACTCCGAGCTGGGCCATCCATCCCGGTGCACCATGGACGGTGAAGTTCAAGACATGGTTTCATTTCACAAACCACACTTGGCCCGAGCTCCTCCCCATCTTGCAGGGAAGTGACCTTCCTCACGTGCCCAGAAGACAAAGGGCTCTTGCAACACTGACGATTCCCTCGCTGCTGTGCAGGAGTGAGGGGGAGAGAGGAAGCAGGGGTCCCTCGTTCCTGCATGATCTGCTGTGGGACGTTAAAGCCATTGTTCTGCGGATGGAATTCGGGGTGATTGAGGAACTTGCCCTGAAAGTCTGTCTTCCTTTTCCGCTTTCTCCTCCTTCTCCTTCCCCCTATTCTCCTCCTCTTTAACACACACCTTCTAGGTGCTTCCTTGAGCCTTCTTCCACAGCAGGTGGCCCTCAGAAAGCAGGGAACCCGTCTAGGCTCTGTCAGGCTTGGCAGATGGGCTGGGCAGACAGCATAGAGGAGGAGGCCGTGCTCGCAGGAGAGCAGCGAGGCATGAGGCTGGTTCGCAGAACCCACAGAAGGTTCAGAGACCTGGAGCAAATAGGCGTGGCATCAGTGGGGACTGGGTCCAGCGGAGGACGAGAGACATCACTCTTCCCCCCTCTGGCCAGACTCCACTGGTTCTCGAATGCTCAACCCAGAAAGTTTTCCCCTGAGAATCTGCTCTTCTTGGCATCCTCAAGGCCTTTAGTCTCGGCAACAGGCGATGACTAACCCCCTCGTGGGAGCAGCCAGGACTCTGCTGTCCTTTGAAGACAGCGTGAGTAATGGGTACATTTCTGCACTGTGGTTTGGCCTCCTGTCCTGGTAGTCCCCTGGGGTGACCCATGGCACTCACTCTTAGGGGCTCACAGCCACCCCAGCTCCCCTGCACACCCACTGGCGCGTGCACGTTGACTTTCACCCTGCCACACACTTGCACGCCCGGCACGGGTGCAGACACCTGCCCCCAGTGGCTCACAGTCCCCTCCACACGCGAGTCCCACCCACCGGCTCCATTAGGGAGCTTTACTGCCTGAGCTCGCAGGTGTTTGCAGACCTGATGTTGGCAGTGACTGAGTGGGCCTTTTGGTGACACTTCCATAAAACCCCATAAATCGCCTCTGTGCAGCGTCACATGCACATTTTTATTTTCCTCAATAAATACGCACATTCTTATTTCCTAACTGCTCCAGCTTTGGCTGAGTGCCCGGCCAAAGGGTCCACTTCCTGTGCGTTTGGCCGGGATGCGTCGTGGACAGAAATGGGGACCACTCCCGTTGGTTGTTGGAGGCCCGGGACATCCTCGGGGATCTGGGGTCACGGAGGGCTGATTTGATGGGATATTTAGGGTCAGCTCGTCCAGCTGCAAATTACACCCCTCCCCTCGCAAGCCATTGCTCTTTGTGTTTGTTCGTTTATTCCATCTAGACTCTTCCGCTGACGTTTTAGGTGAGGGCTGCTACCTAAGCCTGTTTTTCAGACGTGGAAGCTGAGGCTCAGAGAAATGAAGTAACGGTCGATGCCAGGGCCTGAAATCCACATTCAAACAGTATTTCAGAGCATTCTGATGCAGGTAGCTTTGGTCACACCTTGAGAATGAAGGCCTCTTTGTGAATGGCTTGGGTCTCAGGGTATAAGCCATGTTTCCCCCTTTCTTAGGACAAGAACCCTTCGGAAATGATTGCTTTGAAGGGGTAAAGAGCAATTCCAAGGGCAAACATTTTTTAACTCAGAGCATTGGTATCCCTTACAGCTGTAAGGACCTTGGGGTTGACTCTCCGGAGAGGCCGGCTGAGGCCGGCTCTCTGCCAGTTTCCCTGGCTGTGTAGCTCATCACCTCTCCTGGCTTGGGTGTAACTTCAGTGCACCGTCCTCTGCCCCTCCTGGAAACACAATTGCACTACTTGTACAAGGTGATAAATGTTCACCCCAACAAGCCTCTTCCAGTGGCTGTTTTCCTCTCTGTGGTCCAGATTGGGAAGCGGGGACGTCAAGGTAAAGTTTCACTGCCAGAAAGTGGCAGAGCCTGGCTTAGGAGTCCAGTGTCCTGACCTTCGGAAGAGCTTGTTGTCTGAGCAACATTGTGTCCACCTGTCCACCTGATGTCCGGGGGTTAGAGGCGGGTGAACTTCCGGGGCCAGCGGGATGTGTGTTCGGAGTCCCAGGACTGCTGTGCATATGGCCGTGCTAAGCGATCTCATGGAACGGAGAGAAGGCAAGAAAAAGAGAGGTGAGGGCTGGGGGCAGCGATGAGGGGGAGAGAGAGGAGGGTCTCGCACTCCGTGCTGCCCTATTTTCTGCCATTAAGTCATACTCGGTAGGTGCCGTGTCAGAAGCAGAGGGACGGAATGTAAAGCAAAGGAGAGGCCTTTTCTCTGAGGCTTTTAAAGTTAAAAGCTTGGCTAAGGTGGAAGGGAGGGAGGTGGGTGCAGGACTTATATCTTCACTTTGATGTGGTCCGTTGGGAGGTCCATTACGAAGGAGCCATCAATAGTCCATGAAGGTCGCGGAACAGAGAAGGGCATGGGCCACAGGAGGGCCCATCGGCTCTGATGCACTCACTTCTCTCTGTGGGTCCCCCAAACCATGCCACCAGGACGTGGGACAGGGCAAGGGCTTGCCTCTGGGGAATGCCCGCTGAGTGGGGCGTGTGGGCAGATGCATGTGGCCGATCACTTACAAGCGCTGTGCCCTTCGGAGATACTTCCGGAATACACCGTGAGAAAGACGATAATATTACCCTGACTCTTCTGACTCACCCACAGGCAACCATTGGGCGCTCCAGAGTCCTGGCCTCCCTGGTTCCCATTGTCCCTTCCCGCTGCGTCCTGCTTTGCTCTTTTGTCCGCCTAGCACAATGAGATGTGACCCGGGAGTCTCTTGAAACCTCCTCTGTTACCTGAGGCCTGTATCTCATCAGCCAAATGGCTGCAGTGGCAGGGATGGAGGTTCACATGGGTTCAGGAACAGGGACTCTCATCCGCCAAAGTTAATCTGGTTAAAGTGACTGCTTGGTGCTCTACCTGCCACTGGGAACAACCGACTCTGAGCCCCTAATATGGTTCTGTTCCCCAAGGGACCAGCCCGGTCACAGAGAGAGTGCACTGAATTGTTTCTATCATAGATGGGGCCATGCTTTGATCTCATTGGAATAGAAACATGGATGTCATTGGAACTCTGGATATCGGTTTGCCTTCCCTGCCTTTTTCCCAAACAGCAAAATACATGTGCAAAACACGCCCCTATAACCCCCGAGGTCTTCATTCATTCCCGCATCAACTCGGAGGGCTAAAAACCCAAAGTCTCATCTAAATATCATCTAAATCAGAGCTGAGTGACACTCCAGGTATGATTCATCCCGAGGCAAATTGCTCTCTGGCTGTGGAGCTGTGAAATCAGACAAGTTAGGTGCTTCCAAAATGTAAGTGTGCGACATAGAATAGATATCCCCATTCCTAAAGGGGGAAATAGGAAAGAAGAAAGGGTTACTAGGTCCTGTGAAAGTCCAAAACCTAACGGAGAAAACACCATGAAAGCTTAAGGCTTGAGAATAATCTTCTTTGGCCTGATGCTCTGCCCTTAGACCCAATGGGGTCCTGCCGCCATCGCTGTCTTGGGTTGGAGTCATCGCCTTATGTGTAAGGGATATAAAGCGAGGTAATTAATGTGACTAAAATAATGGAAAGACAATTCACATTACCATGTAGTAAAATCAGGTGTTTTTCTACTGTATTATTTCCTTCCATGTCTGGTGGAAAGCATTACAGTTTGTTAATAAATGTCTCTCCCATTTATTGATAGCTTATTACCAGATGTTTTATGTTTTAAGATAGATATAAGAAATCTATATTTTTACAGTTGTAAAACTGATAGATTTCCATTCCATTTTCGAATATGTTATTATTGCAATATTGAAAAATGTATATTTATTTCATATGATGCCCCTTTTAAATTTTAAAAAATTTCAGTTTTTAAATTAATGCAGTTTTAGTTGATTTTCTTTGGGCTTGAGGTAAGCCATTATATCATGAACAAATATTCATAATTTTGTTTTTTTTTTTAAATAATTTCATGTCAGTTTTTTTTTCCTTTCCTTATTTCATTGACTAGAATTTCCAGAGTGATTATTAGTGGTGATACTGTAGGGAATATTCCTGTCTTCCTCTTATTTTTAATAGCAGTGCTGTTTATATATTGCCATTAACTATGAAATTGAGATAGATATTTCAATCATGATATATTAGACTTGGTTGTTCTTTTTTTTAAATTTTTAACATTTATTTATTTTTGAGAGAAAGAGAGAGACAGAGTGTGAGTGAGGGAGGAGCTGAGAGAGGGGGAGACGCAGAATCTGAAGCAGGCTCCAGGCTCCGAGCTATCAGCACAGAGCCCAACGCGGGGCTCAAACTCACGAACTGTGAGATCATGACCTGAGCCAAGGGCAGATGCTTAACTGACTGAGCCACCCAGGTGCCCCCTAGACTTGGATATTCTTATTCATTATATTCTGTAATTTTTTTTTTTTTAATTTTTTTTTCAACGTTTTTTATTTATTTTTGGGACAGAGAGAGACAGAGCATGAACGGGGGAGGGGCAGAGAGAGAGGGAGACACAGAATCGGAAACAGGCTCCAGGCTCCGAGCCATCAGCCCAGAGCCTGACGCGGGGCTCGAACTCACGGACCGCGAGATCGTGACCTGGCTGAAGTCGGACGCTTAACCGACTGCGCCACCCAGGCGCCCCTGTAATTTTTTTTTTTAAAGGCATGGGCATCAAATTTACCAATTACTTCTTCATATTTGTTAAGATGATTGCATTTTAGTTGACCTGATAAATATATTTGTAACAGATTTCCTAGCATTAAATAATCTCTTCATCACTGGTTCTGAGTGACTATGCTTTTTATATTTCAACGAGTTAAATTTGCTGGTGTGCTTTGAGAGTTTTTGCAACAATCGTTAAAAGCAAGATACGTTTGTAGCTCTGATGTTAATATAGTACATGCATACTGTTATAAGAGATGGAAGCAAAATAAATCAAACTGTTAGCAGTGGTGTCCTGTCTGTTAGGTGGTAGAATAAGGGTGGATTTTGTTATTCTTCCTTTAAAATTTAATATGCATTTTAAAATGAAAGAATCGAACATTGTATCAGTTATGCAGAGCTGTGTAACAAGCCATCTGGAAACTTAGTGGCTAAAATGACAATGATTTTATTTGGTCACAATTCCAAAGGTCAACCATTTGTGCTGAGCTCAGATGAGCCTTTCTTCTGTTGCTCTTGCCCAGAGTCACACGTTTTGCTGTTTCAATGCTGCGATTAAATGTGATTAAATGCCGAATTTGCATTCAGCTTGTGGGTCTGCTGGGGGCTGGTTCATCTAGAGACCTCAGGTGGCACAGCTTCTCTCTGTTTCTTGTGACATCCTTCTTTTATTTTTAAAAATTTTTTATGTTTATTTTTTGACAGAGAGAGAGAGAGAGAGAGAGAGAGAGTGAGAGCATGAGCAGGGGAAGGGCAGAAAGAGAGGGAGACACAGAATCTGAAGCAGGCTCCAGGCTCTGAGCTGTCAGCACAGAGCCCGATGCAGGGCTTGAACCCATGAACTGTGAGATCACGACCTGAGCCGAAGTCGGACGCTCCACCGACTGAGTCACCCAGGCACCCCTGAAATCCTTCTTTTTGATGGAAGAAGCTGCAAAGTCACATTGAAAAGTGGGGTGCATGCAGAGGTGGGAGGAACTGCTGGGGACAACTTTGCAAACAATCTGCTATGAACACATGTTATAGTTAAAAATAAAAACCACAGATTAAGAAAAAGAAAAAAGGGATAATACCCAATGCTGATAAGAATATGGCAAGATAGACTTTCTTACACATTGCTGATGGGTCTATTGAAAATATAATGAAAAAGACTTGACAATGTATTTCATGAATGGTAAAATATTTTTAAAATTATTATTTTACTGAAATTAACCAGCTTATTAAAGGGTATGATAAAGGGTGTGAATCAACATCCAGATGAATAAATCCATAGGGTGAGGTCTGGGGAAAAAGTTGGTTTCCATGCTCTCTCCAGGCAATCGTGAGGGGTAAAATGTTAATAGACTTTGACCTAGTTTTTCAATACCTTGGAATTTATCCTAAGAAAAAAATGAGAATTCCGCATACACAAAAAATTAGACGCAAAGATTTTTATGTATAGCATTCTTTGTAAATGAAAATCTAGACCTAATCTAAATGTCCAATATGAGAGGAATTAATGACATCATCTCCATATGATGGCATATTATATAACGATTACATTCATGTTTGAGGATATAAAGTTTAAAAAGTAGATTTGTGTGTGTTCGTTGTAATTCTAACTTTGAAAGTTGATTGCATTCATACATATGTATGTATATTCCCATATACACGTTGTATTGCATATGTTGAATTCATACGTATATTTGAATACAGTCAACTTTCTATGTACATATATATATACATAAAATACTACACGTGAGCATAGTAATGGTGATTATTTCTTGGAAGTTATTGTGTTTCTGGTGTTTTTCATATTATAATGATTATTGGAGCCACAGGTACCAGAGGCGGGTCACCTTGCCATTTTGAACTGAAAAGAGTGAACTGTAACTGTCACCTCATGTCCTGTGGAAAGTCTCCATCTGACTCCTTGAGGGTTTTCATTCCCATTAGAACCTCTGTGAGGGCCTTCCTATCTTTGGAATCGTGTTTCTCCTGTCTTTTGTGCTTCCTCTTCGATACCTGCCCGGGCATCTTGCCCGATACATGGGCCACAGTCCCTTCCCCTTTATTTCGACTTCCAATCTTCTCACAAACATTCTGGAACTTGCTGCGTGTACCAGACTTTTACCAAAGATCTCTGTTCTGTGTCCCATGATGGAGACGGGTTATCGTGTACAATATTGTAGTCGAATTAAGTCCTATATTAGACCAGAGGGACTTAAAATATTTTTTTGTTGTTGCTGTTTCTTAGACCCTCTGGGCAATCTTATGAGGACTGTAGACATCTTCCAAATGTAATGTTTTTAAACGCATATAATAAAATACAGAGGATTTCCAAGAAAATGAATGATATTGAAACAGACTCGTTGAATGTTTAAGAAAAAACAAATTTGTGATATGGTGATGCATGCGTTTCTTCATTAACAATGCATTAAATAATATGCAAGGAGTTCTAGTTAGCCAGCAATTGAATATAATGTGAAAGTAGCAGTAGGTATAAGTGATATTTTGTGATATAAATACAACAACCATACTATGCTATAAAAATATCTGTGCTTTCTATTGGTTACAAAGCTGTAAAGATTGCAACTACCGTCGTTATGGGTCGTTTATGTTCATAACTTTAAAAATGCCAACTTTCAGTTGGAGAGTGGTAAAAACCAAGCTGTAACTTTACTTATTTATTTATTATTTACTATTTATTTGAGAGAGAGAGAGTGAGCACAAGTAGGGGAGAGGGGCAAGGGGGGAGGGAGAGAGAATCCCAAGCAGACTCCACGCTCAGTGTGGAACCCTGATGCAGGGCTTGATCCCACAACCCTGGGGTCATGACCTGAGCCGAAACCAAGAGTCGGATGCTCAACTGACTGAGCCTCTCAGGAGCCTCAGGATGTAACTTTTCCCTCATCTCAAGGATCCCCTGAGTTCTGTCTGGGCCATGTGGGACCCATGAACCCTGAGTTAAGAACCCTGGTCAGGCATGCTTGTTCTGCCACCGGAGGCCATGTTAAGCCCCGTTCTCTTACCATGTTTTTTTACTCTTTTTCCCTTTCTCTCCTTCCAGTTTTTTTTTTCCTGAAAATGTGGAATCCTTCTCAACTCTATTAGTGTGATTGATCCTTCAATCTCTGGTTCCTAATTTTGAAGCTAGCTCCTGCCTATCTTTGACTGTCCACAACCCATCAGAGTGTTTTCAGCCAAAAGACGTGGTCACCTACTGCATGTGACATCACCAGAGTCAACATTCATGCAGTATTTCTCTCCTGGGCACTGCTCTGAAGAAGGCATTATTTCTTTTCATTGCCCAGTATTGGGAAGCCTGCTTGAAGTCATGTAGTTATCAGGCTGCGGACACCAGGCTTGTGCCCGCTGCACTGCACGGCTTCCCTTTAGTGGCACCCAGAAGAAAGTGACATGCAGCTACTCGGGTCCCTCCTTTAATAGAACCAGCCATCTTTAGGAGGTAATGGGACTTGAGAATAATACTTTGTTTCCGCGGGTACGTCTCTAGATCTTCCACAATGGTCATTGATTTTCAATGTTCTGTCCGCCCAGGCTCCTGACGCTCTGGGAACCGCTGGGAGAAAGCAAATGCATCTGATGTGCAACAACCGGGGGAAGGACTATGAGAGGAGCAGAGAGGGGACGTGCCGGCACTTCCTGGTTCCAGCTTGTCCTGACGCTTGGCTGGTGCCTGTACTCTGGGTTCTATATAACCCATGTCGCTTTCTATCACAGGCTCCCCTTAGACATAAGCTGGCTTCCGTTGGCTCCTGCTACTTCCAACCGAAAGTGTTTAATAGTAAATAATAGACACGCTTTACTTTTAAAATCGGAAAAAGGAAATATGTTATTAGCAAAGTGTTACCGGTTGTGGGAAAGGGTTTGTCATCCTTCCCAGCCTTACTCCGGAGGCATTCTAGTGACAGTAGAAGTGATGACCATGGGTAGAATGTCACCTCCCGTGTGTCTCAGATCACCCAAGGAGAACACACACCCTTTTTCGGGTTTCTGCTGTCTTATACCTCCTATCTTAGTCATTCTTTTTAGGACAAAATAACCTTCCGCTGCATATAAATGTTTATTTGTTGAATTTATCTTTCTGTATTTCCACCCTGTTGGAGCATATATATCAGCAAAGCAAAGGCCTCCTTTGTATCTCCCAGAACCAAAAGCCCAAGGAAAAGGCCAAATGCTGGCTGGCCACCATGATGCTTTTGATACTCAGTGGATCCTGATGCTGGTGAGGGTGGTACCTCCCATCTTGATTTGTATTTTTGAAGTCAGACCCTTACCTCTACTACCAAAAATGTCGCTCCATAGAGGAAACTCACTGCACTGCACTGGCGTTGGGAGCAATTGTCTCAGATTGCTCTCGTGGCGAACCTGATCTTAGCCTAATTCTTCTAGACTTGACGCTTATGTTGTGTCGCCTTGGTATGAGGTGCCTGCTTTTCCTTGTGGAATCTGGCTTCATCTTATCCCACTCTCTTTGGGCTAACTTGGGTAGGAGAAGGTAGTCAGCCATTAGAATCTCTGGCCCGGGCTCTGGCTTAGCAGACAAAACCCCAATATGGAATGCCAACCCTAAGTGTATTTGGGGGTGAGGGTGAATAATGTAGCGTAGATGACAGGATAGTTGTTTTGATCAGAATTCTTTCATTTGCAAGGGAAAGAAATCCCATTCAAACCCTGTTTCAAGCAAAACAGGCAACATTTTGACGTAAGTGATTGAAGATATACGCGTGGCCAGATCTAAGGGGTCTGATTTCCTGAGGAATCCTCTTTCCTTCCTTCTGACCTGCTGCCTCCCGTGTGCGCATCACTTTAAGTAAGCTCTCTTTACTTGGTGGCTCTAGAGGGTCTCTGGCAGTTTTAGGCTTTACCCACTTCATCTTTGTGATCCCACAGAGAGAATGAAAAGAACAGCTGTGAAACAAATATGGTTGAGTCTTGGACCCAAATGCAGACTGATGACAGATCCACATGGATGGGGAAGGGAGAAGGGAGAAGAAAGAGGTGTGATGGGAAGACCCAAACAATAGATGATTCACTGCAGCGGAGAGGGCTGGAAGGGCAGGGATTGTGGGGACGGTGGGCGGGGCAATGGCGAGGACGAGAGAAACACAATGTGCTGGTGCACGTGGTCCAGGACGTGGTGATGCTGCTTGTGGCGAGGTGTTGGTGGTCGTGACAGTGAGGCAGAACAGATATTCCTTCTTGTTCCAGGTCCTACTGAGTCCAAAACCACAGTCCAACAGGATGGTGCCTCCAACCCCATTAGTGGAGACACATGATTTCCTGTGGTTCTTGCCTTGAAGGGCAGGGAGGGCGGCACATTTGTCCGAGAAGAAATCCAACGGTTCCTGAGTCAGCAAGCTCCCCGGGCTGTGGAAGCAGATCACATGGTCTCTCAGAAACGTACCTATGCATGTTAGCAGAAAACCGGAGCAAAACAAGCTTCCACCACCAGGATGGCAGGAAATGTGGTCAGCTTTCTTTGAGCACCCAGGGAGGGGGAGCCAGGATGGAAGGTCACTGGCTTTTCCTAATGAAGACGCACAGAAACTGCTGATTTAAAGGATAATAATAAAAAAAGCACCCTGGGGGACATTTTATTGCACTTAGAAATGTTCGATTTCATCCCTCATATGAAAAAAATAAAAAAAAGAAGCATTTTGATTTTCATAAAAGCCAAAAGATGAATATAAAAAGGAAAAGTTCCCAGCCAAGAACTGAGGCAGTGTTGTGTTCGTGGGTATGCCTGAGCTGACTCCTCTGGCCTCATGTGAGTGCCTGCATTTGGCCCGCAGATCCCTTGTTCTGTAAAAACTATTTCAGGAACACTTTGAAAAGGCTGCCCAGTGATGGCTGCCTCATTTGGGATTTATTATAATATCATTAGGAGGGGTTATATCACTTGGTATAATGTCAGACACATTGTAGCCTGTGGTTTTATGATGTGGACAAATATCACACTCAGGAATAAGATGGTTCTGAACAAATCAGTTCCATCTGGGTCCTACTGTAAACAGAGCTTTTCCCTTCTGCTGGGGGAAGAAGGATTCCGATCTGCATCCGGCCCCCTGACCTTCTCTCTTGCAGGCTCCTTTTCTTCTAGGTCTCCTTCCTCTTCGACCCCCGGGGCCTAGGAAAGAGAGACAGAGATGGACCCCCAAACCCACTCTACGGGGGAAGGTGCTTGTCAAAAAATGTGGGGAGAGAGGGGAATTAGGTTCTGTCTGATGTCTGCCGCATGTCTGCACCCGTGCTGGATAGCTTCACCTGTGTCACCTCACTCTGCCCTCACAAAGAACCTACAGAGTAAGTAGATGTCTCGTAGCTGTTTTCCAAAGAAATGTTGGGATGGTACGATTAAAAATGGTACTTTGCACGAGGTCTGTACCCTACGAAGTGAGGGTGTGGAGTATCGAGGGTTGTCTGACTCTGAACCCTGTGACCCCTCACGGTACCCTTCAGGGTCTGTGTGCTCATGAGAGGGAGGGAAGGCAATCGGGACAAGTGGGTGCCAGTTGTGTTTCGTTAAGACCTGGACGTTTTCAAAGCATGTAGGCGCATGGCGGAACCACCTTGGAAAGCTATTTGGCAGTTTCTAATAGAGTTAAATGTGTGCCTCCCCTAAGACCCGGCAATGTCATTCTCAAGAGAAAGGAGTACCTATTTCCATAGAAAGACTTGCGTGAGAATGTTCATGGCAGCTGTTCCATGACAGTTGGGAACTGGAAACAGCCCAAATGTTCATCGGTGCTGACCTCTGGGATAAAAGGTAGATCCTGCTTGGGAAGGGGAGAGAAGACTTGCTGAGGGGCGCCTGACGGGCTCAGTGGGTGGAGCACGCAACTCTTGATCTTGAGATCATGAGTCTGAGCCCCACGTTGGGCTTAAGAAAATAAATAAAGGGGCATTAAAAAAAAACTTGCTGAGAATGGCCACGGAAATCCTCTACCTGGGTGGTGTGGCATGAGTTTATACATAAGTATAAACGAATTGAGCTGTTTGTTTAAGGTTTCACTGGTTATAGACTACACCTCAGTCAAAAAGCAGAAAATAATAAAGAGTTTAATAGAAAAACTAGGAGAAGGTAGCCAAATGTGTCATGTCCCAAGTGTTTTTTATAAACTGGTTGTTTGTGTAACTTTGACTGTAGTCATAAAAAAAATAGTATGGAAATGAGGAAAGATAACACGTTATGCTGGAATACCAGATGTTGGATGTTCAGCCAGAATAAGTAAATGAATGGTCGACTGATGGATTTCTAATACTTCATATAGAAAGTCAAGTGTCATTTTCCTCCCTCGATAAATTGTGACGCGCATCTCCGACACCTGCCTGCCCGCTTTCCTTTTCCGTTCTTCCTCCTCCTATGAATGCTACTGCAGAGTGCAACAGAAGAAGAGATTTTAGGTGGAAAGAAAGAGGAGGAAAAAGAAAAGCGAACCACTTCCATTTTGGTGTTAAAATGTGACAAAGTACTTTGCACACACAGTTTGCACAGTTTTTATTTTCTCAGAAGAGATCTTGTGGGTCGATTCCCAGATTGTCGTAATGACCTGTTTGTTTCTGCCCACAGAGACAATCGAAATGAGATTGTTAATTTATTTGAGCAGACGAGGATCAGATTCCCTCCGAAGACCAATGCCAGGATGTCATATTGGCAGATACTCTTGAGGATCGCAAACGTGGTTTTATTTCTGTCACTCTGAGGACAGCACTGCTACATTGGGATTTGTGTCTACGTATATTTCTTCCACCAACACTCCTTACCTCGGTGGTCTCAGTGAAGGGTAGGGGAGAACAATTCTCGAGGAAGGTGAGGCCACCTAGGAGAGAATGACCCCACTCTCTGGCTGACGGCATCCTATTTTGCAGAGATGTTTGTTCTGAATACGCAAGGGAGAAGGGTGAACGGGTCAGGGTGAGTGGAAGATTAACCTTTCGAGGGTAGAAACACAGGAACTCCTGGATTCCTTCTTCCCACGAACCACAAGATGTTCTCCACTTCTGTAGTTGGAGAAGAAGTGAGAGCAGAGTTTGTATTATCGCTGGTGGGGAGTAAGTTGTCTGGGCTGGCACAGAACAGAGGACAGAAGAGCCAAGTGCTGACCTCAGTGATATATGCCTAATTTCTAGTGCAAGGCTTGGCTTGGTAATGAGATCTTGGTCACAATTACTCATGGATGCTCATGGCTACCTCGACAGGCCCCACACCCTCTCTGTTCATGGCAGGAAGTCATATGAGGCCAAATGATGTGAAATTCATAAAGTCCTTTTAAATACCTAAGTCTGTGAATACTATTAGTCTGTGAAACATGAGGATAACGGGACCATTTTTTCCCCCTTAATTTAAACCTTCAGACTTTAATTTCGCTCTGTTCCTTATAAAATAGATGTTTTCTCAGCTACGTTAGGACACTTTAACTTTTAGTCTGCTGAGGTTTTTTTTTTAAATTTTTTAAATGTTTATTCATTTTTGAGAGACAGAGAGAGACAGAGACAGAGCATGAGCAGGGGAGGGACAGAGAGAGAGGGAGGCACAGAATCCGAAACAGGCTCCAGGCTCCGAGCTGTCAGCACAGAGCCTGATGTGGGGCTCGAATTCATGAATGTTGAGATCTTGACTTGAGCCAAAGTTGGCCGCTTAACCAACTGAGCCACCCAGGTGGCCTTAATTTTTTTTTAAAGTCTATTTACTTTTGAGAGAGAGAGAGAGAGAGAGAGAGAGAGAGAGAGAGAGAGAGATAGCATAAGCTGGGGAGGGGCAGAGAGAGAGAGGGAGACACAGAATCTGAAGCAGGCTCCAGGCTCTGAGCCATCAGCACGGAGCCAGATGTGGGGCTTGAACCCACGAACCATGAGATCATGACCTGAACTGAAGTCTGATGCTTAACCGACTGAGCCACCCAGGCGCCTCTAGTCTGCTGAGGTTTAACATCCAAATGCTTTAAGGTTTTCTCCTCCGTGTATTATGGTTATTCTTTGTGTACACAATCCATTCCACAAATGTGTATTGAGCACCTAGTATGTGCTAGGCAGAATTCTAGGCCATGGGAACAAAGGGGCGAAGGAAGCAGACAGCATCCCTATTATTACAGGGCTTGTATTCTCATGGGGGAGATGAGCAGTAAAGGAATAAACAAACGCACACTGCCAGGTAATGAGATGTACTCTGGCTGAGAAACAACATGGGATTCGAGGGCGTGGATGGAGCAGGGGCTGTGCTTGTAGCTGGGCAGACAAGGAAAGGGCTTGCTGATCAGGAGCCTATCGCCCAGTCGCCCTCCAAGCATTTGTAAGGGTGGTAGACTTCAGGGACGAGTGGCGGTAGGGGCACCAAGAGCAGCTTAGATCAGAGCATCACGAGCTGCTTTCGAGCGAATGTTAGACGATGCACTTATTCAAAATATTCTTGGGTCCCGGGAGCTCTGGAGAAGGCTCGCTGGCCCATTCCCTAGCCAACACCACCTCAGCCTTCTGGAATCTTGATGGCTTTTTCATTCTTTCCCCTTCTCCAGCTCTCCTGTTCGTACCCGCTTTCATGGAGCGCTCTCGGAACCTCCAGATTCCTCTGGTGTTGTGCAAAAATGTTCGACTGTCCCCGGCTCCAACTCTACCTTCAGTCAGTACTTATCTATCTAAACTTATCAACATCCTCGGGGCGCCTGGGTGGCTCAGTCGGTTAAGCATCCGACTTCGGCTCAGGTCATGATCTCGCGGTCCGTGGGTTTGAGCCCCGCATCAGGCTCAAACAGGCCTGGAGCCTGTTTCAGATTCTGTGTCTCCCTCTTTCTCTGACCCTCCCCTGTTCATGCTCTCTCTCTCTCTCTGTCTCAAAAATAAATAAATGTTAAAAAAAATTAAAAAAAAAATAAACTTATCAACATCCTCAACAGGACAAGGGCCTTTTATTAAACACGCCACATTTCCTTTAGAGGGCAACCGAGACAGAAGACTGCCAAGAACGAAGCACCGTGTGCATAAATCTGGTACGGATGCTGGGGTGGTGTATTCTGCTGTGTTTGTCTAGAGGCTGAGTCCAGGGTTGCCTCCTCATGAAGGGAAAGGGATGAATGTTATGTGTAAGAATCACCCGGAGAGGAGGCAGACACGGAAAAAGGATCTGGCGATGTGGAAGCCACACCTGTGACTGGAGAGATTCCCTCTTTAGTCTTCTCTCTTGGGCCCAAGAATTCAGGATGTGTTCAAGGCTTCCAGGAAGAGAGATCTAGGTTTTATCTGGGGTTGCAGCTCTACGCCTACATGACTTGATAGCCTGGAAACGCTTCACGAGAAGAGGCCACGTACGGCCACGGAAGCACGTACAGCTAGCATTCTGCTTTCAGGGACACCGTGTGATAATTCCGTTCTCTGCGAGTATTCAGCAAAGGCACCAGCCCCTGATGAAGGCAGGATGTTCATCAGAAGTGAGCAGGCCCGTTCTCTTTGACCACCAATTCTTCTAGAAATATGACCCACGGATACACTTTTACATGGCACATGCACAAGAATTATTTATTGAATCCGTGTTTGTGATAACAGGTCACTGGAGAGAACCTCAACGTACTATTTGGGAGATTTTTAAATTTCAGAAATGATACGTTTCTAGATGCCCATAATGGGAGCCATTGGAAAGGATGCAGACTTTGTTCATGGACCGAAACGGAACGATACCCAAGATATGTTGTCAAGTGGAAGAAACAGAGAACAGGAGGATACACACAGCAAGCTCTGTAGACGCAGCCTTGCAAGAGCATTTCCAAGGAAAAGACTTTGTGGGGATTAGTGTTAGATTGAGCTGTGTCTCATCGTCTGGGCTGGTCCCTCCTTTTTAAAAAATTTTTTTTTTAATGTTTATTTTTATTCTTGAGAGAGAGAGAGAGAACGAGCAAGGCAGGGGCAGAGAGAGAGGGAGGCCCAGAATCAGAAGCATGCTCCAGGCTCTGAGCTGTCAGCACAGAGCCCGACTCGGGGCTCGAACCCATGAACCGTGAGATCATGACCTGAGCCCAAGTCAGGCGCTTAACTGACTGAGCCACCCAAGCACCCCTGGGCATGGTCCCTCCTAACCTGGGTGTTCTGGTTCCCTGGGAGTAGCTGTCCAAGTACCTGGCATGGTTTCAGACACATGGAAGGTCTCCATTTTTTCTGGAACCCCTCCAGGGACAGAGCTCACCACTGCACTTCTTTTGTGCTTCACGATGCCCGTTCTCAGGAGAAACCCGACGTGAGCCCCTGTGCCTCTTTCAAACCTCTAGCAGGAGTCCCGGCTTGGCTTGGGAGCAGGGATCGCTCACTTCAGGAGGGCTAGTACCTTGCACAGATGCGTAGATTCTCAGCCCGATCTTCTTCCAGATTCTCAGTAGCTCCGACGTAGACGCCAAAGCTGGGAAGAAACATCCACGCTTTTGAGATAGAGTTTCCGCGGAGCGCGTGGTCAGTGGCCACTGCTGTTAACACGTCCTGACACATCTCCGGACACGGAAGCCTGTCTCCCCATTTGGTAAGTTCTTCATTGCTGTGTTCTTGGCCCTCTCCTGTACAGGGATAGATCTTCCGAAACGCTTATCTGGCTGCCTCCAAGTTCAAGGCTATTGGCCATCTCGGCTCCGTTTTATGTGTTTTAATTAATTGTTACTCTCTTGTGCCTGTGCCCTGCGGTGATTTTTTTTTTTTTTTTTTAAAACCACAAAGAGCAAGCTTAAGAAAATCAAATAAATAAATACTAATGAACACAGAAATGAGGCCTGGGGAGGTTAATTGAGTTTCTGGGGCTGCAAGGCAGCCCGGGAGCCGTTGTCGGCTCTGGGAGGGGGGGATGGAGGGGGCTGGTCTGGCCACCTCCTCCGGGCTGACCGCTTTGCCATTTTACTGCCCGAACGAGGGCCTCCTTCGCAGCAAAGATATAAATGGAAGTAACTTTTTCAGCAACTTGTTGGGTCTTTTTCCACTTAGGAATATTGATTTTTTTCTTCACTCAGCCTGGGACGGAGCTGAGTAGATGAGTCTCTCCGGGTCTGAACACCAAGCCTGTGGGTGTGGTGCCCACTTGCATGAATGCCAGTGAACGAGGGCTGTGGCTATCTCCCTGAGCCCACAGCCTCACTGGGATGGCCTGATTATGTAAAAGCTCTGAGACACCATAAAAACCTGGCCCGGTTTATACATGGGAGGAGGCAGTTATATGATGTACATTATACTGTTCTAATCACACCATTTACTTTAATGAGATACAAAATTGTGCCAGTTTCACAATTATGATATATATCAGGGCTTAATTATATGTACAGGATGGCGTGTTTGATTGAGCACATGGAAATGGAGATTTTCATTTTACGCGCTTCCCCCACTTTCCCCGACAAAGAAGCATCCAGACCTTTCGGGCTTATGGGCCTGCTGGGGAATCGACCCACACCACACACTAGCTTTCAGAATAACCAGGAAACACTGGAACCCCATGACCAGAGAGTTAAGGAGACTGAGTAAATAAAAGTGAACATGATAAAAATATCATGGCTTTGAGAGCCATGCAAAAGCATCTGGCTTCAATTTGCAGGGATTTTCTCATTTGTTAAATGACAAAAAAAAAAAAAAAGAGCTAATAAAAATTCTGTGGTTAAAGGTCTTTTAAAAAGTACTAGAAAAGCAAGTTGAGAGTTGTTGCTGCATTTGTTACTGATTACGGGCAAAAAAATAGGGACAAATATTGACCTCGTGACTTGGATCTGGACGTGCTGATGAGGCCCTAGGGACCTGGGTGTGTGTCACTTTTGGATGCCCAGGGAACGTGGGTCGGGGAGCAAGAGGGAGAAGCCCCTGCCAGGCCCCTGCTTTGTTGCATGAGTGGCTTTGGGAGGGTCATTCTCGCATTCTGGCTCCACTTTAGGACATGCCTCCAGCCGTCGGGAACGTGCCCCCTTAGAGGCACCTGGTACAGGGGACAATGCAAAGTGGGAAAGAAGAAATGGAAGGCGAGAGGGAAGGACGGGTGACTGTCTTCTGTGTCCCTGGGTTTGGAGTAGGTGCTGGGCAGCAGGTCGAGGGTGACCCCATATCTCCAGGAGGCAGGGAGCGAGGCAGCCGATTTTAGGAACACTCGTTCCCACCCAGAACTACCAAATGACTCCCAGAAAAGTCTGTGCAGCCTGGGTTTGGGGAGCGGGCGGCTGCTCTTTGTTTGTGCTCTGCAACCCTGACGCTAGGGAGAAAGAGTTAGCGGTCCGTTAAGCAAGCTGCGTTACTCAGACCTGAGAGCAAGTGAGTATCTCATCCATTCATTGGCTCACTTCACTTACCCATTCTTCATATGAGCCCCTACTATGTGCTGGTTCAAATGCTGAGGCCTTAGGAATGCAGAAAGAAGAAAAACGAATCCTGCTCTCAGGACTCCGAGACCTTCAGCATCTTTTGGCTGCCTTAGACAATGCCCAGGCATGGTGTAGCCCAGTGGCTGCAAGAAAATAGACCATACTCGTGGTAAGTAGTGTCCTAGCTGAGGTTCACAGAAGCAGGTGTAAGGAATGTCGCCTTGGGCGGGCGTGATTTTGCAAAAGAGAAGATGGTTGAAGTAGCAAGAGAAATTCGCCAGGTTGGAGAGAGAATTTCCGGTCAAGGGGTTTGGGACATAAAAGGCAAAAAGCCCCAAACAGTCAAGGGTTGTGAGAGGTCTGCGGCCTGGCCACACGGACACTGGCTTTTAGTGAAGCGTCTTGATCACTGGATCCAGCCCAACTCAATTCAGTGAAAGCTTTTTGGTTCACGTCTAGAGCTCTGTCCAGGCAGCTGATGTCCTCTGTGGGGACAGGGGAGCACGGAGACTAATAGGTGAGACTCAGGTTTTGTCCAGGATGGGTTTCCAGTCTAGGCGAGGTAGGGGCGCCTGGGTGGCTCCGTCGGTTGAGCGTCCGACTTCGGCTCAGGTCACGATATCACGGTCCGTGAGTTCGAGCCCCGCGTCGGGCTCTGTGCCGACCGCTCAGAGCCTGCTTCGGATTCTGTGTCTCCCTCCCTCTCTGCCCCTCCCCGACTCATGCTCTGTCTCTCTCTGTCAAAAATAAAATAAACATTAAAAAAATTATAAAAAAAATGTCTAGGCGAGGCAGAGGCACGCAGGTCTCCTGTACGGGGTGTGCCGGGGCAGTGCATCTGGGAGGCTCAAGGAGATGATTGCCGGAAACGGGGGAGAGACCACGTGTTCCATAAGCAGTCCAGGAAGGCTTACTGGACAAGGATGAGTTAGGGCTGGGCCTCTGAGGGTGGAAGAGTAAAGACCTCCTCCTAGGCAGAGGAGGATGCACGAACAAAGGCGTGGAAGGCAGGCATGTGACATTATTTCTACTGCCAAAGGCCAATGAAACTTCCAAAACAGACAGTCTCCAGGTTATGCATCAGGTCCTCCGGGGGATTGAATACAAATTACCGGGACTCCCTTCCAGAAATTCAGATTTTGAGTGGAACACACATTCCAGCACACCCTGCAGGGGATCCTGATGCCCAGCCCACAGGTGAGATTCCATGTGCTGGGGATCAAGGACAGGACAGGCTTTGGGCGTCTGTGGACATGGCATTGAATCATGGATTTGCTTTCTAATCATTTTGTGATTTTGGGTAACAACGCTCGATTGCTCTTAGCCTCACATTCCTTGCTCTTAAAAGGTAATAAATAATAAAAGACTAGAGGGGTAGTAGTAAAAATAAATGAGATGATATGGGTCAAGTTGCGAACCCAATTTCTGGCCAAAAACAGGTGGTGGATAAATCTGTTTCTTCCTCTCCTTGGTTTAGTAAAACTGACATTGTCTTCTGGGGAAGTAAAAAAGCCCAAAAGGCACAATTCTTGGCCCTAGGAACGTGTCAGTCAGAGACAGGCAAGACATTTGTGTTCTGGAATAAATCGTTAGGCACAAAGGTTCCTGGGCTTTTAGCATCTTTTTCGTGCCTTAGACGATGCCCAGAATCCTCCAACAATGCCCTTTAAACGTGAGTATTAAAAAGGCTTTGTATTCGGTGAATGTACAGGGACCCCGAGGAATATCAGCAGATTAAGCCCTTGAGAACTCACACTTTAGTAAGAGTTAGTGAAGTGACAGCTTAATGCTGATGTGATAGAGGAGTGTCAGCTCTCCAAGTTCACAAGTCATGGTCTGAGTCCAGTGCTTTGTGATGCCCTACAGATGGGACCGCCATGTCTGGTTATGCCCTGACCATCTCTAGGAGGAGCCGTCCCCATAGTCTACAACGTGGACGGCACCTCCTAAGGTCATGTGGTCTGTCACCTACACAGCTGTCTTTGGGGGGTCTACCCAAGGGCTTCCTTAAAGCCGATTTCATCAGGAGGGTGAGGGTGCAGGTAGGGACACACGGCTACAGGTACTTCCTTGCCTTCGGATAAGCCCCATGGTACAAAGTGAGGTTCCACGGAAGGTTCTCTTTAAAGATAAAGAGAGGTATAAGCCGGCACCCTATTCAAACTCTCCATTTTGCAACTGGGGAGCTCAGGTTGCGTTGCGAGAACGGGGCAGAGCTGGCACCAGAGCTCGGGGTCCTTTGGCCTGTAGGGTCAGGGGTAGGGTGTCCCCGTCTCTCAGGGCCGGGGCAGAACGTGAAGGCTCTGGCCAGGGCAACGTCCCGGAAAGGACGCCCCGCTGCCGGCGGAGCCTGGGGCTCGCCTCTGGAGAAGCTCTGCGGTCCCAGCTAACCAAAGGTCTCGGTAGCGAAGCATCTTCCGACTGCCTGTCCTTCAGCCCTGGGGGCCACTAACAGAGTCCTGTCTAGGCCCCAGCCCAGGTCTCAGACAGTGGATTTGCTCATCAAGGCCGGGAGAAGCTTTGAAGAATCCACTTCCCCTTTGCCTGCTGAGTTACAAGAAATGGAGAGAGAAGGGCCCTAAGAGCCAGGAAGACAGGCAGAGGCAGCCGCTGGAGGAAAAGGAAAGTGAGATCAAGGGCAGGGGTGGGTGGGAGGGGGCTGCTCCCTCCTCCTCTGACCCTTCCGCTGTGAGCACCTCTTGAAGCTTCACTGGGAGCCTGGGTCCGTTCCTGTGCAGGGACCTGAGCTGTGCCTGCGGTCGGCCTGCCAGACGTGGGGCCCCTCGGGGCCTGCCTGTGGGTCTGGTTCCCTCGCCCCAGGGTCTGCTGGGAAAGCAGAGATGAGGCGGGCCAGCCTGGAGCACTTTCGGGCAGCAGTGACTTCAGTGCTTGTCCCCAAAATAAATGCACCACAGACAAGACAATGTGGTCAGGGGCCGAGGACTTACTGTAAATACCAGACTGGGGCTCCCTATTTCTGTTCCGATGACTCCCTGGGGGGGGGGGTGGCGGGGAGGCCAAACCCTTCCTGGTGCGTTCTCTTCTCACTGCCGTCTCCAAGGAAAAATCTTGGCCTGGGCTTTCCTCACTGAGCTGCCCCAGGGACCCCTTGGGGGATTTGGGCCAGGGACCCTACCTCCCAAAGTGGGTTTAGACCCAGGGTCTGACTTTCCCCAAGAAAGGGGTGCAGACTCTAAGTGTGAGGTACTGTGGTGTGTACTTATATATTCTTTTTGTTTGTTTCAAAAAAAAATTTTTTTTTAACGTTTATTCATTATTGAGAGAGAGACACACACACAGAGCAGGAGCAGGGGAGGGGCAGAGAGAGGGGGAGACACAGAATGTGAAGCAGGCTCCAGGCTCCGAGCCGTCAGCACAGAGCCCGACGCGGGGCTCAAACTCACGAACCGTGAGATCATGACCTGAGCCGAAGTCGGTCGCTGAACCGACTGAGCCACCCAGGCGCCCCTGTACTCACATATTCTTCTACGCACGTCTCATGGCAAGTCCGAAACACGAGTATAAGAAGAGTAACATCCATTATGCACTTAGTGTATACCAGGCACTGTCTTAATGGCTTTCTGTGTTTCAGTGCATATATGGTCCCTCCCAAAGTCATAGGACGTAGATCGTATTCCTATACCCATTCTATGCTTGAGAGAATCAAGACAAAGGCATAAAGGGTCTTGCCCAAGAGTATCCCATCAGTAAGCCTGAAGTTCTGCCCAGGCAGCCTGGCTCCAGACCTGCATTCTTACCTCCTCCACTGCACAGGGAAGATGCTCATGACCTCATTTCGCAGATGGTGGAAAAACCGTGTGGAGAGGAGTAAAATCGTTTGTTGAAGGGCATGCGGCAAGTGGGTAGGAAGGGTAGATTTGAATCCAAGTCCGGTGGACTCCAAAGGTCCTCCCACTGCGCTGGGGCGCCTCCTAGAGGCGATTGGGCAGCGTGTCGGCGAAGCCTCTGTTGGGACCCCTCCCCAGGTTCTGGGCAGCAGCTGCTTCCCAGTGTCCATACTTAGCAGAAAACCAATCCACATTCACGCACACCCCCATGGGACCTTCTAGTTTGCGCGAGTTTACTGTTTCCAAGGCAAGACGGCCCCTGCCTTGGGCAGGTTGACCTGATTGTGGTGTTTCCTGTCTCTAAAGACTCTGGTGCTCCCGAGGCATCTCCCTCAGAGTTCTTGCAGTCTTGAGAGGGCACACTGCATTTGTAAACTGACTCCTGCCAGGAAATCTCACCGTGAACTCAGGGGGTGTCCGGCCCACTCGGGAGATGGACATTTATCTCATCCCGTTCAACGCGTCTGCTATAGAACTAAGAAGCCAGGCGTTTTCCTCTTACGAGGGAGCGGTTGATAGGGTTGCAGACTGGGAAAGAAGAGACGGTGGTCCGAGTGACCACACGCAACAGAGGTTAAATGCCGGGTCGTTTCTTTCAAGCAGATCTGCTGAGGCCACGAGCAGGAGTCACATCTTCCTGCTCACACAATGCACTCAGGGAGGATGCCAGGGCTGGCTGAGAGCAGGCTGCTTTCTGCGGACAATACAATTGTGGCATCTCATCACTTTGCCTTGGCCCCTAAGATGCTCATAAACTTGTACTGAATTGTCATAACTTTTATCAAAAAAGAAGTTCTTGAAATACTTATACTCTCTTCATCCTCTACATACTTGTTCCTTTGTTTGTTTTTTGTTTTGGATAAGTCTTCTAAAAAACTTCTATTTTATCAGAGCTCTTATTATAAATCACCCGGGATTCAGAGTCAGATAAGTAAAATCCTACATGAGTCTGCTGATATAAGGCATCCAAAATAGTCAGATTTGTAAAGTTTATTTAAAAATGCTTTGATGTTTATTTATTTTTGAGAGAGAGAGAGAGAGAAGGAGGGAGAGAGAGAGACAGAGGTGAGCAGGGGAGGGGCAGAGGGAGAAAGAGACACAGAATCGGAAGCAGGCTCCAGGCTCGGAGCCACCAGTACAGACCCCGATGCGGGGCTTGAACTCACGAACCACGACATCATGGCCTGAACTGAAGTCGGATGCTCAACCGACTGGGCCACCCAGGCGCCCTGAAAATAGTCAAATTTATAGTTGCGGAGGATAAAGTGGTGGTCGCCCGTGGCTGGAATGGAGAGCTGCTGATCAAAGGGTACAGAATTTCATTTTCATAAGAAGAGCACATTCTACAGATGTGCTGTTCAACATCATACCTGTAGACGACAATACTGTATCGCACACTTAGGACTCGGTTAGGAGAGCAGATCTTATGCTAAGCGTCCTTACCACAACGAAATAAAAAAAAAATTGTAGCTAGTATGTGCCAAGTGCTATATAGTTTAAGTTCATATTCCCTATCCATTCATTATTTGTTTACTTCTCAAATACTTTTTGAGCATTTCCCGTAAGCCAAGCTGTCATTGTCACGCTGGGGAGACTTTAGTGTGCAAGACTGACGAGGACCCTGCCTTTCTGGGGCTCAGTATGTAGCGTGGGGGTCAGTCATTAAACAAGTAAAAGGCACACACGGGCACACACACACTCACATGCGTGCACAATTTCACCAGCGGGGCCGGCGAGTGTTAAGTGCTCTGGAAACAAATGTAGAACAAGGAGCGTGTCTGGGCGGTGGGGCGGGGAGGTGGGGGCTTTGCTCTTTTATTTAGGGTCACCCACGAAGCCCTCTCAGCTCAGAGGTGAGCAGAGCTCTGAAGAAACAAACCACGGTCACGTGATCATGGGGGGAAAGGCAGGCAGGGCCCCTAACCTTTGCAAAAACCCAGGGAGCATTAACGCCACCAGGAGCTTTAAAAAATTAATTTCTTTTAATAGAGGAGGAATCTGAGGCCAAACCAGGTTTGCGATCCAGGACTGTGTTATTTCCCCTAGAGTGAGGCACTACGATGGTTACATGTGAAGGATTTGGGGCTGGACTGACCTGGTTTTGAATTCCAGCTCTCTCACTCATGAGCTGGATGGACTGGAGCAAGTTCTGACCTCTCTGTGCCTCAATTTCCTCTTCTGTCAAATGGTGATGAACACAGTCCCTGCCTTGTTGAAATGTTTGGACAATTCAGCGGTTGGCTCAGTGTCTGGCCTGAGGTTGGCCCCCAGTACATGAAAGCAGTTACACAATACTGCCGATGATCCGTCAAAGGAGACCGGGACAGACCCCTAAGTCACCCGGCAGACAAAAGTGAAGTCCAATGACTTGCTTGTGGGGAACTCGCTGACCTTCATCTCTGCCAGGGGCTCAGGGAGACTTAATTCGTACCAGAGAGGATTTCCTTGCATGCTGGCACAGGGCAGCCCCGGGAAGCAGGACGGGGGTGTTGCTCTCTCTCTCTCAGGTCTCTGTGAGTGGGATTTGAGGCTCCCCTCCCATGGCATTTGGAGGTGGTCTAACGGGGCCATTGAAGTTGCCCAATGAGGGGTGGGGTCGACGCCCAATGAACAATATAGCTACTTGGCCTTTTCTACAAACTGTGCAGTGAAAACCTGAGTCCTGCCCTCCACCCACCAGCACGTTTCTTCAAGAATACAGGGGGAGATGCACAGGGGAGGCAGAGTTAATCAGAGCCATGCCGAATGGGCTACAGCTTTGGCCCTGGATGGCCGCGTGAATCACCTGGGAGCATGCGTATAGAGAATGATTTTTTGCTTCAGATAAAGCCCTCACTGGCCTCCTCTCCTGGTTATGTGAGGCTCTGGGTCTCGGACATGATTGCTTTACCACGAGGTAACTACAACCTTCAGCTGTAAGGAAGAGGGCAGGAGGGCAGGTAGGGTAACCCACTCAATCTGGTTTCCCTGGGACTTGCCTGGGTTTAGCACTGGAGGTCCCGCCTACATTGGGGTAGATGGTCACCCTGGAAGCAGAACTGATTGTCTGAATGACCTCTATGCCTTTTGGGGAAAAAATGCTGACTGCCAGGCCCTCCTCGGACCTCTTGAGTCTGCATCTCTGGGAGCGGGATCCAGGAATCTGTGTTTTTCAGAAGTCCCCCTAGTGGTTCCAAGGGAGCCTGTCAGGCAAAGTGGTGGGTAGGAGCACCCCCTGAGCCCTCACCAGTCACTGTGAGCATCCTGCCCAGAAGCAGTGGACAAAATGTCCCCCCCGGAGGGAACTTCCTAGGGGAGAAAGTTGGAGGAGGAGGTGGGAAGAAACTCTGAACTCCAGGAATGGTGGGGGATGGGCACGGGGAGGTGGCCCATCGGGCTCATATGGCCAGATAATAATTAGGGGACAGGTAAGGGGTTTCCTATTCTTTCTCTGTGGACATCTGTAGCTTGCCACAAGGAGCTTTCTCTGACGGAAGCACCAAGAAAGAGCAGGGTTGATTTGGAATTTATTCATTCATTCGTTCATGCACACACGCATACATGCATGCCGTACTCAGCAGGCATTTGCTGGACATCTGTGTGCCAGGTGTGGGTCCTAGTTTGGGGATACCACGGCGAGTGGGGCCAACCTAGGGCCTTCCTTTGTGGAGGTTCAATCCCGGAGGGGTCCGTGTAGCCACAGAAAGATCAGAAACTGAAGAGAGACCATGCCTTCCAAATCTGCTCCATCCTTCCCCACCCTACCTGGTGCTCCAGGAGGCTGGCCTGTCACCTCGCAGGCTGTGATCAGAGGGATCATTTATTCCCTGGCTTCCTCCCTGCAGGGCCTCTGAGGACTGACCGCCTCCTTCCAGCTTGGCTTCTGCTCGGTGGTCCTCTCCTCAGGCCACAGCTGTCCCGCCTAGGTCCCTGCAACGGTCCCTTTCCCCGTAGGCCTGGGGAGGTCACGGCTTCTCAGTGATGCCAGCCCCAGGACGCTGCACCAGCTCTCCAGCTCTTCTGGGTCTGCTGAACCCCGCTCTCCCTGCTGTGACTGCCCCTTTACTACCCGCTCCTCGGTTCCCCCATCGAGCGTGCCATCTGTCTCTTCCCGGGACTTTCACCAACACAACCCTGAAGTGCATCTGCGTTCTAGAAAATAACGACTCAGTTCTGCAGACAGGAGTGTCATTCATTTTTAAAGAGACTTCCCACACGTATGCTTAGGGAATAGCAAATTTATTATTGTGTCAGTGAGGTAGGCTTTATGAAACAGTATGTTGACCATTAAGAAGTGTAAATGGCTAACAAACCAGAGAAGTCATCTTAAGTATAATAAAGTAAGTTACAAGTAAATGAAAATGATATCTCACTTTTGCTTCTCTCTTTTTTTTTTTAAAGTTTATTTATCTTGAGAGTGAGAGAGAGTAAGGAAGGGGGTAGAGAGAGAGGGAGAGAGGGAGAGAATTCCAAGCAGGCTCTGCTCTGTCAGCACGGAGCCAGACGTGGGGCTCGAACCTAAGAACTGTGAGATCCTAACCTGCGTCGAAACCAAGAGCCGGATGCTCAACCGACTGAGCCACCCAGGCCCCCCTCACTTTCGCTCTCTTAAACCCTGTTGCAGAGGTGTAAGTGAATCACTCAGAGGAATGTATCAAGAGCCTTAAAGATTTTATTCCTATGGATCAAACGCTACTTTTGTTAAGAGTGTCCACTTAAGGAAATACTCAGAAACATAAAGATGTATGGGCAGAGATATCATCACAGAATGACCTAATAGTGACACATTGGGAACAATATAAATATTCTACAAAAGAAAGCTGGCGAAAGAAATCCGGCTGCTTCTGGAAGGCCGGCGCTTAAGTGCACGGACTCTGGCAAGAACTCATTTGGTTGCACACTCTTGTCACGGTGCTAAGTGCTTTGTGGATGCAGACCCTTTTAATCCTCCATGAGGAGGAGACAGAGAAGCCCCTAAGAAGCGCTCAGTGGACATGAGCCTTTATGGATTTTGAAAAATTATTTTGCGAACTACCAAAAGAAGAGTTTGTGAAGAGTATTTAAATACGTAAACGTATTCATAGTATAAAATAAAAATAAGAATAAACAAAGCCAGAATTTAGAATAGCCCTCATTATTTAAGCATGAAGGACATACGCTAAAATGATGGCTGTTTGGGTCTGGATGGTGTGATTACCGTAGATGTGAATGTTTTTGTTAGTTTTCAAAGTGTTCAAAATAGATCATTATTAACTTGCTTCTCCCATCCTTCATTGTAAAGAAGTAAATGACAACAAGAACACAAATGGCCCACGATATCCCACCACCTCCCAGATATCTTTCGTGCGTACACACACACACACACACACACACACAGTGACCATGAGCCTAGCGCTCAGTTTAAAACTGTACGAAAAGGTACAAAAACAAAACTGAAAGTCTTCCTTCTCAGCCACAAGCCTCCCAAATGAAACCATTGATAATAAATCTTTTTGATTCATTGCAGACTATATGCATATGCCAGCAGACCCAAGTTCTTTTCAAATAAGTCTGTATTGATTTTACAATCAGAAAATTGTAGCACGCACGCATTTGAAATGTGGGCATTTTTACTGTCAGTCCCTTGAGCGGAAGACTGGGGCCCTGACCTGATTTGGAGGACAGGGGGGTTAGGGATCACTGCTTGGAGGGGGGATCCAGAATGAGTGGAATGGCCATTGGCTTGGGATCTAAAGGTCTTGGATGGGCTCTGAAGCTCACACAACTCCTTGGTTCTCAGTTTCCCCATCAGAGGAATGGTACAGATAGGAGAACTGACATTTAACTTTGGAACAATAATCAGCGTTAATACACAAGTATTGATCCTCAAGTTCAAGATTGGTGGTTGCTGTTGGGTCTTCATGAGCATTGCTACCAGCTACTTTTCCATGTCTGTGCAAATTCTGGCGTTGGTTCTTCCCAAGGACCTAGACACTCTTGACTTCCCCAGTCCCCTAAACCTCTTCCTTCTGCTTCCAGTTTCCCTCCCTCTCCTTCAAACAAAGCTGAGTACATGTGTGTGTTTGTTTTGTCTTTATTTATTTAGTTTTTCTCTTTACTTTTCCCTATTTCCCCCTTGCCCTACCCAACTTCCTTAGAATTTGGGTCATTGATTGCACAAAAAAACAGGGAACCGTAGGGTTGAATGCTCATATTGAGCAACACACATAATGTTCATAAAATTCACTGGAAGCTCTTTCTCTGGGTGCAGTTCCCTACTCACTGAACTCATGTGACTTTTGAATAAATCACTCATCCTCTTGAAGCTTCCGTTTGTCCTGTGTGCAAAAAGAGATGGCTAGATAGATTGGGGTACAAAGCGATCACGGATGTGTCGGTTCTAGAGAAACTTCCGTCTTCTCAGTACAGAGGAGAGATGTTGTGGGGGTTCACGGCAGCATTTGAAACCAGGGGGTCGCTGACTTCACGTGGAGGGTCGGGCCCTTTTACCAGAACACGTGCCATCAGGGAGCCAGGGCAAGATGGCTGCAGGAGTCTGCCCCGAGGTCCCATGTGGATGCAGGGCCAAGCTTTCATCCACAAACTCATGGAGTTCGTGCTGTTCTTTGGTTTGTGTGCATAGAGAGATTGGGTTGGAGTCTTTGCCCTTCACTCACCTGCCAAGCCCTCACCCGGTCAGGTTTCAGAGTGTTCTTCTGCAACACGGGCATGATGTTTTGGGACCGCTGTTGTGACAATAAGATGAAGTCATTGCAGCAAAAACGCTTTGCAGACACCATGATGTTAGGAGCATGTAAGGCATGGTCTGAGTCCAGATATTGGAAAATGAGCCCTATGGTAGTGAGAACGAAAAGATCCCTTTCTTGGGGCACCTGGCTGGCTCAGTCAGTAGAGCGTGTGACTCTTGGTCTCAGGATCATGAGTTTGAGCCCCACATTGGGAGTAGAGATTACTCAAAAAAATAAACAAACAAACTTAAAAGAAAGAGATCCCTTTTTTTCATTTATTTTTTCCAGTAAACATGAAACATGTAAACAGTCTGTGTTACGTACCATGTAGCCTTCTCAGTACTTGACAAATATCAACACATTATCTTGCCCTAGTTACCCAATGAAAAAGGTACAACTATCGTCCCTGTTTCGCAGATGAAAAAACTGTGGCACAGAGAGGTTAAGTCACGTGCCCAAAGCCACACAACTAATAAGGGGCGGGAGTGGAACCCAGGCCATCTAGCTCCCGAGCCTATGCTCTTCAGCATCACTTATGCTGTCCTCTTTGCTAGTGTCATTTGGCATAGCAAAGATAACATGAGGCTTGGAACAGGCTGCTTGTGTATCTTAGCCCTGCCACTTGCCTGGGTGGCCTTGAGAAGGTGAATTAACCTCTCTGAGCCTTGATTTCCTTATTTATAAAATGGAAATAGAGGCGCCTGGGTGGCTCAATTGGTTAAGCATCCAACTCTTGATTTCAGCTCAGGTCATGATCTCACGGTTTGTGGGATAGAGCCTTGCACTGGGCTCTGCACTGAGCGTTGAGCCTGCTTGGGATACTTTCTCTCTCTCTTTGCCCCTCCCCTGCACCCTCTCTCTCTCTGTCTCTGTCTCAAAATAAATAAACTTAAAAATATAAAATAGGAATAAATATGCCCACATCATACAATTTTTGCAGAGGGTAAACTGAGGCATACCATCTGGTCCACATGGGCGCAACGAGGGTGCACAGGGAATGTGCATTAAATCTGCATGCGGGACGTGAACCCAGCCTCTGTCACATGTCGCGTCTTTGCTTGCTGATTGAGTTTAGACTTGCCCATGCTGTACCCTCTTCCCTCCCAGAGGGACTTCCCGTCCTCGCCACATCCTTCAGGGGGTGCGGGACCCTACCTAGGCCAGCACACCACCCCAGATCGGGATCTGCCTGCCCTGCAGATCGGGGAGGGAAGCTCTGTTTACAGGCCTGAACACATTCAACAATTACAGCTTTTCAGGCCCAAGGAGTCTGTTCTCAGAATCCTGTTTCCTTTGGGTTCTGTATAGCAAACACGGACCCACACTTTCCTGTCTACCTCCCTTCCCAAAGCTTGCCAGTTAATGTTAGGTTTGGAGGGAGGCTCCGATGAGGGCCTGCCCACGTGGGGTTAAGGTTACCAGTGGCCTCTGCCTCTGGCCAGACTCAGTGGGAACGCAGCAGCCACTTCCCGAAGCTCAGTGGGGGCAGAGCCACGGCTTGGGCAGTGGGCGGTGGGCGGGCCCAGCATTTCCAAGATGCTAGGAGCCCCGCCTCGGCAGACCAGACCCACAGCCCAGGGTTTTTGCAAAAGAGGCAGTGAGTTTATCCAGCAGTCTGGATAGAATTTTAACTTTAGATATGGTCTGACACCAGGTGCAAAAACCTGATCGGGGTCGGGGCGGTGTGGGGGGGTCCGTCTGCCTGCCCCTTTAAGGGATACATGCTGACAGATTATCTTGATAATAAGGATAATAAATCGAGCCACAGGACTTTACTCTCCATGAAAGGTATCACAAACCAGGTATTGGTTAAAAAATAAATAAATAAGAAGTGTGTACCCATTAAGAATAAAACTAACGGTTTATTACACTCCAAGCTTTAAGGCCAATAGAGACTAGAAAAACACTTGGTTTGGCCTCCTCTATTGAGACATAATAATTAGGCAACTATGTAAATAACCTTATATTAAAACATGAGACAGGCTGTCATTTGCTCAGGGGTTCCTTGGTTTTGTGTGTGTGTGTGTGTGTGTGTGTGTGTGTGTGTGTGTGTGTTTTCCATTGGATCATAAGGATCAGCCAGTGGTCCTGGTTCTCTGAATTGGGCAAAACTTTTTCCCCCTTTTCTGGCTATTCTACAAATTGTTACCCTCTCTTTCTTTTGCTGTGGATGGGCTTCTCCGAGACTCATCTTCCCGCTTGTTGGCGAGTTTTGCTGTTGAGCGAGCTCTGAGAGATCCTTGTTCACTTGGGTGTCCCATAAGCCTGGCCTAGGCACAACCCACACGTGGTGCTCTCTGTGTTAGGTGGTGAGGAGCCCTGTGAAACATTAGGCAGGAAAAGAAGAGACCGGGAAATCTCAGGACTGTAACATTTCAAATAATGACAGTGTTTTCACTGAGGTAGAAACTAAAAACAAGCAAAATATTTGAGCACTGACCTGCTGTAGACATGGCCAGCTAAGCCACCCTGTGTGTGTGCGTGTGTGTGTGTGTGTGTGTGTGTGTGTGTGTGATGATTCTGGGCCCAACAAACGTTTGTTGAAAACGTAAATAAATGTCTCCCTCTGTCTAGAAAGTAAACTCCACCAGGGCAGGGTTTACTTCTTGCTTGCTGATGTATCCCATGCATGGAGAACTGTGCCTGACACGTAGCAGGCCCTCAGTTAATATATGTGGGAGGAATAGATAGTTGTCTTCAGCTCATGCATGTATGCTGTGCTCCCAAAGTCTTTCTGAAGCACCTGCTTTGTGGCAGGAAGTGAGTTAGGTGCTGGAAATACAATCCCCAAAAGACTGACCTGGCTTTGTCTTTTCTGATCTTTCGGGCAAGGGGAGGACAGGGAATTGGTTGAGCTAACACTACACTGCTTTGTAAGCAATCGCTTAGGAGCATTTGGGGAGACTGCCTTGGAGGATAGACTAAGATGCCTCACCCAGACCCGTGGAGTGAAGGAACAGTGGATGGGCAAAGACAGGACTGGATGGAGAGAACGTTCACCAAGAGGAAGTGAGGGAAAGCAAGGAGCCAGGAGGAACTGAGGATCCCCTATGCAGTAAGAGTCGGGGAGTCAGGTGAGAGGTGGACTGCCCAAGCAGAGGCCAGATTGTACAGAGCCCCTCAAAAGGATTTGGATTTTACCCTAAAGACAGCACGAAGCCGTTGGTGGGTTTCTAGGGAATCAACATGGGAAATTTTGTGTTTTGGAAAGATCATTCTGGTTTCTGTGTGCAGGGGAGACTTAAAGGGGAGATCCCATCAGAGAGGGAGGCTCTCCTGTCAGCCAGGGCACCTGGATGGGGGCCTGGGGGAGAGTGGGGGAGGCTGCAGGCCGGAAGAGCTGGAGGGATTCCTGAGAGATTTAGAAGGAAGAGCTGACCAGGGTTGGGGGGGGGGGTGGGGAAGGAGAGGCAGTGGCAATGGGTGATCTGAGTTTGCTGTTTTGGTCAACTGAGTAGAGGGTTCGAAACAGTTCAGGTGCAACGTGGGAGAGAAAATTCACAGCGGGTCCATGTGTATGCCTTGGGATATGGGGAGTTTTATGGCCCCATTGAGATAATTCCTCAGTTTACTTTGAAGGCAGATGGTTGAGAAGGAGGGAAAAAGATGATTTACCAAATTGCGTGGGCACACGTACGCATCTGCACCAAATGCCTGCGGATAAAGGGTGTGGATTGGTGTCCTGGGCTGGGCACGCTGGCTGTCTACCTTATTCAAATTCAAGGTCTTTCACCCAAAGTCTCCTGTGACTCTGGGGGCATTATTTAAAATATTCTCTTGGACGGTCTCTGGTGCCTTGAATATGAGTCCTCTTCTGGCAGCTGGGAGTGGAGTTGGGCCAGTCACCTTTTTCAGAAATAGTTCTCCTTGTTTTATGGGTTTTTGAGGTCCTCGCCTGGCGTTCTCAAAGGGCTTTATTTCCTTCCGTTGTGCTAATTTTGGAAGTGTGATATTACGAAGCACGATATCAATATTGCAGAAGGAATAACCTCACGCTTAGAATTCATTCACTTGTCGATCTATATCTACCTACTTACCAGTCAAGTGCTTTGGAACTGGAGTTGAAGTGCCTGCTGTGATTCCTCTCGGGAGACACTCAGAATGGGTGCTTTATCAAAGCTCTCTAGGTGATACTCCTGCGTGGCCAGGGTGGAGATTTAAGGTTCCACAAGAGCAGAGGCCATGTCTATTCCATCTCTGCCACGGTTCCAGTGTTTCGGGCAGTGCCTGGCACAGAAATAGTGTTCAATAAATATTTGTAGAATGTATTAGTGCAGTTACGCACACATCAACGTTTATTGAGGCTTGCCAGATTTTTTTTTTTCTAATTGACGATGCACATTATCTCGTGTCACTTTCCACAGACAGTCCCCGGATACCAGGGTTCAGGAATTTAGTTACTACTGAATCATATTGGAACAAGGTTAGGATTTGTTGCTCTTTATCTCCTCAAGTACTGGCCTTTCTTCTCGGGCACTTTTTCTTGTCTGTGGTCCCCTGAGGCCTCTGAACTGCCCGTGATTAGGGACAGAGGAAGTAAGCACAATGCTCCTTAGTCGGGGAAGGTGGCTGTCACTGTGCTGAGACCCCTTGTCCCTCTTTCAGGCACCACCTCCGGACTCCCCATCACTTAGAACAAATGCTAGGGGCCCTGGTCCGAGTTTCTGAGCTGCAAGCCCAGAGATGCCCTCTCTGCCTTGTTTCGTCATGTCCTTCCGCCTCTGCGAAGCCTTGTCCATGCCTTACTTTCTCCTTGATTCCTCCCCTCTTCGTAGGTCCCCAGGGCTGTGACCAGAGACTATTTGGAGGTCTTACTTTCTCAAGTTATGGAGATGGCTGCCACAGTTCTCTTGACCCACGAGAGTGTCTAGCTGATGCAGCAGGACCTTATTTCACTTGACTCCAATTACCTGTCCTGAGCCCCTTCCTTATATTGCCAAGAGATTTCCTGCAGATATGTAGCCCCGTGATTCAGGCAATTATTCACGTATTCCCCCACATCATTAGTTTTATGGAACACTGCCAGGGGGCATATTTTTCGTTCCCAGGACTCCAGAGAATAAAGGAAATAGAACTCTTACCATGAAGTCATATTAAGGAGTTTATTTCTTAGAAAATACCCCATAGCACTTTTATAAAACCTTACGTAGAGAGACTGCACTTAGGAGAAGAATTATTTTTGCCTCACCTGCTGCCGTGAGAATCACTGTCCAGGCTTCCTGCCTTCCAGAGCACGACTTTAGAAACAATTTCTGTAGTGTGTACTGACCCCAAAGGGGTGCCTGGGTGGCTGTAGGGAGGCCATGGTGCATGATGGGTCTCTTTGGGTTTAGGGAGGATGACTGTATAATTTAATCATCCAAATCATGATGCATGTGTGTGTGTGTGTGCGTGTGTGTGTGTGTGTGGGTGATAACAGGTGTAAATCAGGACTTCCCGGCTCACTGGGACATATGATTACTCTAGACTTAGTGCTTTAATCCTACAATTTACTGAAATTTCCCTCCATGGGTCTGGCATTAGAGTAAAAACACTAACCAGAATTCAGCCAAACTGGACAAAATATTAGATTATAGTCCAGAGTGGCCGTTCTCTCCACTGAACTGGAGAGCAAAGGACGACGGGTCATATCAGTCAGCTCTTGCTACAATGTGCTGTGTAACAAACGGCTGAACAACGTATCTTAAAGCAACAATCATCTATTCTCACTTAGTATACGGCTCAGTTGATCCCGGGGGGGCTTGAATCCAAGCTTCGGTCGGGTCCGGCTCTGCTTCACGTGTCTCTCCTTCTCCATGAACCAGCGTGCCAGCTGGGGTGTGCTCACCTCGTGGCAATGGCACGTGAGCGGAAACATAAGCTGCCACCTAACACTAAGCCTTAGATCTGGCGCTCTGTCACTTTCGTCCACATTCTGTTGGCCAAAACAAATCCTGAGGACCAGCCCGAGCTCGGTGGGGCGGAGAAACACACTGTGTCTTCGGCGAGAAGTACACCGAAGGCACATACAAAGGGCACAGATTTGGGAAGGGGTAAAGAATCAGGGACAAGAGCATCATCTGTCACAGGGACCACTGGGCTAAAAGGGGGTTTGCTTCTCCCCAGACCTCCGTGGTGGGCTGGTTGAGTTTATTCAACCGGTTGCAGGCTGAGAAGGTAGGACGCCAGGGGCGGGATGCAGAGAAGCGGGCTCCTTCGTACTGAGAATGCGAGAGGAAGAGATGGGTAGAGACCCTCACGATTCAGAGCCCCGATCCTGTCTGTGAAATGAGGGGTAGGGTTGGACTCTTCCATACACCAATCAGATGGCGCATGTTACTTCCCACGGGGTGGGGGTGGGGTCGTGAGGCTGGGGAGAAGAAGTGCTCATGCCCATGCTGAGAAGGAGGAGGGGAAACCCTCTGCCTAGGGGCTTGAAGTGTCTCCAGCTCACAGGCCCTTCTGGGGGATGTGCATGGGCCCACAGGGACCCTCCCCGCCCCCCACAGGTGGACGTTTGCGGGCTTGCCGGTGAGCGCTGGCTTGCCCATCTCACCCCACAAAGAAGAAGGGGCTCTTTCATGTTCAAGGATGGCTGAGGCAGCAGAGGTGTTGATCATGCAGACGGAGTGCTCATAGTCTGCAGAGCACCCGGGTGTGGGGGGGCAGCCGGTGGTCACCAAATGTTGTAGGTTCCTTCCCACCCTGTTCTCCCCACCCCCTGCTACTATTCTCCTGGCTCAGGTCCTCTCCTCTCCGGTGCGGCTCCTGCAATCACTTCCTGGCTCATCAGCCTGACTCTAGTCTTTACCGTCCTATATAGTACAGCTGGAGTGGCCTTTTCTAGTTTTTCATTATTTTACATAATTAGAAAAAAAGGTAAAAAAATAATATAGAAAAGTGCACAGCTCTTACAGCTGACATCTACATATTTAGCATTTCAAATCAACAAATGCCTTCTGCCATATTTTATCTGTCATCTATTTCTCTATCATCTATCTATCCATCTATCATCTATCATTTATCTATCTATCTATCATCTATCATTTATCTATCTATCTATCTATCTATCTATCTATCATCTATCTTCATAATCATGATCCTTTATTAAAACACAGCGTACACATGGAAACATGCAGGCCACAGTTGTCTAGCTGTTGAATTTTCACAAAGTGGACACAGTCATGTAACCAGCACCACGAAAACAAACGACATTACCAGCCTCTCCTTTCGCTTCCTCTGGTCATTCTGCTTCCCTTACCCCTCACCCCCACGACAGGGAACTGCCGTCATCAGGCTATGGCATGGGTTGTTTTGCCTTTTCTTTTCTTTTCTTTTCTTTTTTTCCTGGTCGCATTTAAAAAAAACTATATGGTTGACACACAATAGTACATTTCGTTTCAGGTATGCAACGCAGTGACTCAACAGGTTTACACATTATGCTGTGTTCCTCACATGCACAGCCACCCTCTGTCCTGATGCAGCGCTATGACAATGTCATTGACTATGTTCCTTATGCTATGTCTTTTATTCCCACGACTTATCCATTCCAGAACCAGAAGCCTGGACCTCTGGCTCCCCTTTGCCCAATTCTGCCCATCCCTCAGCCCCCTCCCCTTCGTAGTTTGCCTGCTTTTGAACTTCACATAAATGTAGTCCCTCGATATGTGCTCTTTGCACGTCGTGTTTATTCTGAATCTTCCCTTTACAGAATAACGTTTTTAAAGATAAATGTGAAGTCCTCTATGTTTTATTTTTTATTTTATTATGATTTTTAATGTTTATTTATTTTTGAGAGAGAGAGAGAGAGAGAGACCACGAGTGGGGGAGGAGGGGCAGGGAGAGAGGGAGACACAGAATCCGAAGCAGGCTCTAGGCTTGGAGCTGTCAGCACAGAGCCTGACGCGGGGCTCGAACCCACAAACCATGAGATCATGACCTGAGCCAAAGATGGATACTCAACCCATTGAGCCATTCAGGCACCTCTATGTTTTAATTGTTTGAATTCTATTTCCTTCCCCGATGGCAGCCACATATCATAAATACAATCGTCAATTCATGTCTTTATATGTTTACGTATGTGTATAACATCTGCTTTGGATGTGTTTTGTTTTTATTTAAAAAAATGGCTTCACAACGTGAGAAAGTTCTGCCACTTGCTTCTGTCACAGAGTAAGCCTTCTAAACTGCCCATCAGGTCATGAGACTCCCTTTCCTTTTTTCTTTTTTTCCTGCTCCCCTGACCCTTTCCAGACTGCTTCTGCCCCTTAGCATCCTGTGAGTCTAACATTGTGCCTGGTGCTGTATAACAGTATGTAGGGTGAATGAATGAATGAACAGAAGAACAAAGGCTCTTCGTGCCTTGAGGAACTTGAAAATCCAGAACCAATATTTCCCTCCTCTACTGGTTCCCTCTTTGGGGGAAGGTTTTTTTTTTTTTTTTTTTTTTTAATTTCTTTTTCCCTTTTTGACTGCTTTGTCAGTCTGTCTATAAAACTCTCCAAGGACTTAAGGCCATCATCAAGCCCAGCATAGACATTTGACTTTATAAAGTGTTCCATTAGAAGAAGCAGACCTTTCAGAGCTGTGTAAGATCTCTGTAGCTGGCTCCAGGTCTCTTTTCTTGGAACGGGGGACACTAGTGTTTTTCCTAGGCTTTTGCTTACTTAGAGCAAAAGTAAGTTTAGGACACACAATTCTCAAGGGGGTCTAAGGAGGTCACAATGTTAAATTCACACCCCTACAAATGGCTAAGACATCACTCATTGGACTGGGCCAGCTCTGGGGGTTTCATCAAATTTTGTTGGCCCTTCCATGTTCTAGGGAGAGGCATAAAGGGGGGTGGATCAGGACCAGAGGCAGATGGGTCATTGTTGATGGTCACCGTTGAAGGGGAAATCTCAAGGCGGTGTTGGGAAAAGAAATTGTAGTCCTGTCCCGTGTGGCCAGCCTTACTATTGTTAATAGTTCCCCAAACCCCAGGGCTTAGTCCTCAGGACTTATGTCCCTCCAGCCCTCCCAGTCCCTTCCTTCACCCAGGGCTCAGTCTCCATCCTCATGGACAAATGCCCTTTTAGATTTTGAATGGATCTTGGTTAACCCGCTGACCCCATGATTTGGATAAGCTTGTGACCTCTCTGACATTAGTGTCCTTAACTGAGCTGTGAACATAAATCAGATTTCTTGACAAAATTAAACTACGATAAAGGTAGTAAAGGATGTGAAATGTCTGGCTTCTAGATGGCACTCATAGTATTTTTCTACTTGTGTGTACAGGTAGATGAAACAGTAGAAGAAAATATTACAGTTATGTTAAAGCACCTCCATGCATTTTCTGTGTGTTTTTAGGGTCTGACTTTATTTCTAACATTTTACCATAAACATTTTCTCATCTCATTAAAAATACCTGCTCTGCATTGCTTTCGATGGTTGCATAATATTCTAACATGTGGTCGCACTGTGAATACATCTAATCTTCCCACATTGTAAGCCACTGTATTCATTTTCAATTAAATTTTTTTTAACGTTTATTTATTTTTTTTTGAGAGAGAGAGAGAGAGAAGGGGAGGGGCAGAGAGAGAGGGAGTCACAGAATCTGAAACAGGCTCTAGGCTCCGAGCTGTCAGCACAGAGCTTGACGCGGGGCTCCAACCCATGGACCATGAGATCATGACCTGAGCTGAAGTCGGACGCTCAACTGACCGAGCCACCCAGGCGCCCCTATTTTTTATCGAGGCAAGTTCTGAGGTCAGCCCACCCTGATTTTGCTTTTTTTTTTAAAAAAAAAAAAACAACTCATTTGCAAACAACGTGTCTTCTATTATTTTTGCTTTGCTTTGTTTTGTTTTCTGCCTGGGATAGTTATAATTTATTTATTTTTCTTGATGTTAAGCTGTGGGTTTTTTTTTTTTTATCAGTTATGTTGGGTGCAGCATAGATCATTTTGTTTTGCATTTTTAGACCATTTCTTTCAGTTCGAGAATGTTCTATAGATTTGATTGGTGTTTCAGTGTCATTACTTTTGGGAACACTTTTTTAGGAACACGTGCTTCTTTTCCTTTTGTAAATTGGATGACTTTTCTCTGTTCTTCATATATGCCATCTGTTTGCTCATTATTTTCAACTCTAGATTTTAATTTTTTTTTTTTTCAACGTTTTTTATTTATTTTTGGGACAGAGAGAGACAGAGCATGAACGGGGGAGGGGCAGAGAGAGAGGGAGACACAGAATCGGAAACAGGCTCCAGGCTCCGAGCCATCAGCCCAGAGCCTGACGCGGGGCTCGAACTCACGGACCGCGAGATCGTGACCTGGCTGAAGTCGGACGCTTAACCGACTGCGCCACCCAGGCGCCCCTCAACTCTAGATTTTAAAAGATATATTTCAAAGTTACTATTTCTCTGAAACTCAGTTTTCTGCAGTATAAATTCTGCTCTTCGTTCCTTCTAATGTAAACTGTGATTCTAAGAGTGCGTTTATAGTTTCTTTGCCTGATTTGGGAACTTGGCCAGACTTTTCTTCATCTCAGCCTATGTATTTTGTATTTTGTCTCATTTTTAATCTCTTTTCCCCCTCTAGAAGTCTTGCCTTCTTGCAATGTATTGAGAAAAAAAAAATTACATGTACTTTCTAAGATCTTCCATTTTTTTTTAGTAAACAAATTTAGAGGCATTTCTTTTCTCTGTACCTTTAGGGAAACATGCCAGAGCAATATAGGGTAAACCATGGTCCATGGGCCACAAACTGGCCCAATCCCTGTTTTTGTAAATAAAGTTTTATTGGAACACAGCCACACTGACTCATTCATATCTTGTCTATGTATGGCTGCTTTTTTTTCACACTGCAGTGTAATTATGACAGGGAGTGTGTGGCCCACAAAAATCTAAAATATCGCTCCTGGCCTTTTTGGGGAAAAAGTTTGCCAACCCCTGTACTATTCTCCTCTGTTGAATCATTGTGACGTGAAGACAGATTTTCCATTGTTTGACCCCAGAAGGGTATGGGTCCCGTTGCCTCTGTAGATGTTAATAAAGTTATTCTCTCAGATTTAAGTTCAAACAGAGCTTACCATCAGGGTACTCACAGGAAAGGGATAACATACTCATTCTGGCTATTGATAAAATATTTATTAAGGGACTATTTCCAAAGGTGTGGAAGGAGTTCAGGGATATAAAAAGGGATGTTGCAGTACCCCAAGTTTAATACCTGCGAGGCACCCTTATCTACCCTAGTCCTGAAGGTGTCAGGAAAGGAGAGGAGGGAACCAGAACCGAGAGAGGAGAGCTGTATGGAAAGTCGCTTGGCACGAGTTGCGGCTTTCAACAGAGACCTGCATCGAAGTCACGGTGACCAGCAGGGAGGAAGCCAGAGGAACATATATCCTGACCTTTCTCTCCTGTCCTGAGGTACCATGCTGGGGTCTCCCAATGGCTGAAGTCAACCAGAAAGCAGAGGACAAAGGATTCTTTCACTGCCTCCTATACAGGTCTGGCTCCTGGGGGCACAGCAGAGAGGGGGGAAGGATGAGTAAGTGAAAGACATCCAGCACATGGAGTTTAGGTTCCTAGACTCGAGATCAGAGCTGTGTTTTAGAACTTTATGCAGTAATGGAAATGTTTCTTACTTATGTTGTCTAATATGCCAGCCACTAGCTACATGTGGCTACTGAGCCCCGAGAATGTGTCCATGGGCTTAGGGGCGGAATCTTTCATTTTATTTAATTGAAATTAATGGAAATTAAAACAGCCACCGGGAGCTAGTGCCTACCATGGAGGACGGACGGCACGGGTCTGGTGGATTTCTATTTTCCTGCATGCACGGACGCCAGTGTGCTTTGCTGGACTGTCCCGAGATCTTCTGTCCCCCTGGTTCTCTGACAATTCATTTCTGGACATTCTGAGATAGTCTGTCTCTTTCCTCTTCTAGAAATAATATCTGAAAGCTCACGACCTCTAAGAAGCGTCACTTCCTGGCCTCTTTTCATGATTTTGTCTGCCTAACATCCCACCTCGGACCCCTTCCCCTTCCTCCCCCCCTGTGCAGTCATATGATGGTCCCTCAACCGAACTGGAAAACCCTTCCTGGTGATTTCAGGGAAGATGACTGTAGAAGGCTCTCTGAGCACATGACAGGGTGTCTGTTTTCTGTTTTCAGCAAAGATCTGGGGTCTCTGCCTGTGAACTGGGGTTTGACTGTGCCTATCAGCCTTGACGCTTTGCTTCAAGAGTCAAGATGCGCCCATCAAGAATGATTCGGTTTTATCCGTTCCCTTCCCCGGAGGTAGTTGGTAAAACTTCCGCTCAGAACTTGAGACTTGGTTGATTGTGCTTCTTAGCTCTGAATGTTCCATGTGTGTTTGGGAGGGAAGCTGGGAGAGGTCACACCGGGGTGGCTTTGTGGATTCTATTAACCCCAGAGCCTCCCCTCACCGTTTTCTCTTCGTGATTGCCACTGTTGCTGTTGAAAACAGATCATGATTTTGAATGTGCATAATCTCAGGTCTGATGCAAAGTTAATACCAATTGCTTGATTTTCGCACCAAGACATTAATTACTATTTGTTTTGCATTTACATTCACAGGTATCTGTGGAGGCAAATTAGCATACTCTGTTGTTAGGCCATTATTAAAATGACAGTTGGGAAAACATTTGAAAAATATTGTCTTTCTTTCTGCTTTTGTCTCTGGCATTGCCGTTATTATTCTTTATCTTCTTGGCAACTTAACGTTCGTTGCACGATCTTGAAATTCCAGATAAGTAAGGGGAACCGTTCTGGGACACTGGGACTTACAGCAAAATCCACGGTGTGGGGACTCGGCTTCCTCATGGCTTTTGCATCTGTGTGCAAACAAGCTGAACTGGTCAGGCTGTTTAAAGCTGGTGAATCAGAGGCACCTGTGAGATAATCTTTTGTTGCTTAAATCCTTGGAGGGGCACAGCCAACACATTTGGCTGGCTGCTTCCTGCGGTTGGACCTGCCTGTGTCTGGGCTGCGAAGAGTAAGCAAAAGAGAATGACAGTCTTTCATCATTGTATTAGCAAAGAATCCTGAAATCGGATTCATGTGGCCTGGGGATGCCGGGGAGTCGCTGAAGACACTTGGGGAAGGTGCTTTATTTTCTTATCTGTGATAATGGGACTCGCCCCAGCATGTCGTGGCAAAGCTCCAGTGAGGCGAAGCACCTTGTCAACGCTGGAGAACCACGCACGTTTGACAGGTGGCTGCGGCTACAGTTGCCTGTTTTGTTTTCTCCTTTGGTCTTTTCCTGTGAAGGTGAGATTTGGCCATGCTCTCACTGGGTGTTCATCCTCCTGCATCCGGGGCTCATCGCCGGGGTCCCTGAGTCTGGCTCCGCAAGAAATGATTGAACGTCGACACTGCCAGGTACAGGGTGTTCTGGGTTCCCATCCTTGGGGACTGAACGATCCGGGACAGCTCAGGATGTGTGAATTTTCCCCAAAGATGGGAGAATGTATTCGTTCGATTAATAGATTAATCTGATCATGGAACAATCTTTTGTTGAGCCTCTTATGAACTGGGTCCTGTGTCAGGCACCGGTGACTGAAAGCGCACAGGGTAAGGTCCCTTCCTGCAAAGTTGCCAAACTCTGTGCAACTACAGATCCCTACAAATCCCTTGTGGGCTCAGTCTCATATTCGGAGTTCAGGACGCTCCCTGTCCTCACTCCCAGGGGATTCTGGCCAGGCAGCAGGAGTTGAAAGCTGCATTTTGAACAAGTCCCTGGGTGGCGGAGAACAATTGGAAATACTGCACTGGGGAATCCGTGTGCTGTAAGACGCACACACACACACACACACACACACACACACACAGACACGACTAAATCAGTGTGGGAGAGCCAGAAAACGTTTGTCCGAGGTGGAAATCAGCTGTTCAGGCAAAACCTGCTTCCTGCCTCCACCTGACTTCCTGGGCCCTTCTGCCCTCAGTCGTGATTTCTTGCCCTCAGCAGTGAAACAGCCATACATGGCCTCTTCACAGCCCTGAAGTTCCAATAAGAAACATAAAGTCCACTCTTCGTTATAAAATATGCACATTTTTATACAGAAAAAGACAGGGAAATATTTTGTGCATTATACCGTAAGTTTGTCCCCCTTATCGGTAAATCTTTTTGGAAAGAAAACCACCTTGGGTCGCAGTGTTTCACGCTCTTTGGCACACTACCCTTTGTGTAACTGATTTGTTTATTTTTTATTATTTTTGGATACAGAGTCAGCAGTGGCTATGTAGTGAACCTTTACTCGGTGACTGCATGAAGCACATTCCATGCATTATCTCATTTAATCTTTGCAGCCAATCTATAAATTGAGTGTTGTTGTTTCCCCCATTTTACAGAGGATACAACTGAGACTTGTAGAGCTAGCCTCTGGCCCAAGGTGGCCCATTCACTGATAGCATTTCCAAATTTCTATGCTTGCTTTTTTAGTGTTTCTTTATTTTTGAGAGAGAGAGAGAGATAGAGCATGTGCAGGGGGGGGGGGGGGTCAGAGAAAGAGGGAGACACAGAATCCGAAGCAGGCTCCAGGCTCCTAGCTGTCAGCACAGAGCCTGACGTGGGGCTCGAACCCACGAACCATGCGATCATGACCTGGGCCGAAGTCAGACGTTGAACTGACTGAGCCACCCAGGCGCCCCTGCAAATTTCTATTCTTCTAAATGGCACCAAAATGCCCATTGTGGGACAGAAACCTTTGGCCATGTGCTTGATTATTTCTTTATAATTGATTTCCCAAAGCAGGGATATTTGGGGGATTCTGTGCCTCATCCGGACAGACCTTCTTCCCTGACCTTTGCTTCTCTCTCAGTTGCCCTCATCGCCCCAGGAGCCCAGAGCTTTCAGTGCTGTGCCTTTACTTCCCTGCTTTCCTGTGACTACCTCCCTGTCACAGATAGAGGGCTGTGAGTCAGGGCTCCTGGGACCCCCTTTCTTGGCCACCAATGTCTCCTCACGTCTCTGTGGGCAGTGACAAGTAAAGGCCAATAAAATCAGATCGGGGTGATGCTGTGACAAGGTGTCAGCACCTATGGTTGTCCCTGGATTGTGACAGGCACCTGGGCAAGCTTTCTCCACGACCCCTGGGTGACAAGTGACAAACAGCATCCGTCACGAGTACGGCTGGACTGCAAGCAGAAGGAGACTGCTGAAGGCAGCTGTGAGGAAGTCCCCCAGGCCTCCTGCCACCGTGAGCCCCTGGGACACCGCCAGTGGGAGACATTCACAGGCCAGGCAGCAGGAGGGGAGATGCCGGTAAGCAGGGAGTTAATAGCACGCACTCTCTCCCTCCTGCAGGACAGGCCGAGGGTATTCGGAGGTTTGAGGGTCCCCAGCTTTTGGAGGTTCCATCCTGCATCATCAAAAACATTTCAAAACGCACTCACATCTCAAATTAAGCATGTAAATTGAGCTGCATTCAGTAGTCGCCATTTAGAGTATTTTGCAGGCATTTCATGAACATTTATTTGTTGTCATTTTTTTTCTACTGATCCGTTGGAGCCATATTTTGCAAAGTCCTAGTATTTTTGGAGGCCCTTGAGTAATCCCATGAGCACTGAGTTTGTAACGCCCCGGGGGCAAAACAACCCTACCCTCTCAAGGACTCCAAGAAAGAGACCCTCCAGCTTATTTGTGACCTACGTGCAAACCTGTCCTCTACTCAGCCCCAGACCCCGCTGGCACCTTCCTCCTTCGTGTTTCAGTAGCACCCAGCTTCCATTGGCGCATAGGGACGATCTATGCTTGGTTGCTGTCCCATCTGTCTCCTATGTTGGAACTGGAGCCGGGACTCTCTCTCGTGCCTGAACCCCCAGTGGCTTCTCAGGGATGTCAAGTGGGACATAACAGGACCTCAACACATGCCTGTCAAATGCATGGAAGAAAGGGTGGTGGCTGGAGCTGCTAGGGATGTTTCTGGATCTGGCTTCTCAAAATGCGATCCCTGGTTCCAGAGTGGCAGCCACAGCTAGCATTAGCTAGAAGTGCAGATTCTCAGGGTCCTACGCTAGAGTCAGAGTCAGAAACTCTGGACCGGGGTTACCTCCAGGGGACACGAATGCATTCTGAAGACGGAAAGCCATGCTCTGTATCAGGGCTTCTCCAAATGAGCACCCAAGGGTGTCTTAAATTGCAGATTCTGATTCAATATGTTTAGGATGGGACTGAGACTCTGCATTTTTTTTAATGTTTATTTATTTTTGGGAGAGAGAGAGAGAGAGAACCGGGGAGGGGCAGGGAGGGGGAGACACAGAATCCGAAGCAGACTCCAGGCTCCCTCTGAGCCGTCGGCACACAGCCTGATGCAGGGCTCGAACTCACAAACTGTGAGATCATGACCTGAGCTGAAGTCGGACGCTTAACCGACTGAGCCACCCAGGTGCCCCTGAGATTGTGCATTTCTGACAAGCTCCCAGATGATGCCAGTACCGGGTGCATGGACTGCAGTTTGAGTAGCAAGGCTCTAGACTACCCCGGTCCAAGGTCCAGCTTACTCATTGCCAGGCAAAGAGAAGGAAATCTATACTTGGTAAGTGACATCAATTCTCTGAGCCTCAGTTTCCTTATATGTGACAGGGGGACAATGATGCTTCCTTCATGAGCTTATGATTACGGATAAATGAAATAATACGCAAGGCACAGTGTTGGGACATTGTGGACGCTTGGTAAATACTTCTTTTCCCTCGATCCTTTCCATACAACTCCTTATCATTTCTTTTTCTCTCTAATGCAGGTATTAAAGCTCTTAAACACAAAGGCTGTGCTTTTATCCTTCTGAAGCCAGCCAGCGAAGGTAGTTATTTGAATGACTGATGTTAAGCGATGAGAAAAACCTTTAAAATCTCCAATTTTTCTTACGATCGTTTAGGATCTGACAAACAGGATTAAAAAGGATGGGGTGAATTCACAAGGGGTAGGAGTCAGGAGTGGAAGGAAGGAGGTTCTTTTGGTTGAGGCTCAGGGAAGAAGAGCTAAGAGAACACCCACGTGGCTCCGAGCCAACGGGCATTTACTGAGCACCGACTGCATGCACCGTGCCCGGCCCTTGGGGACACAGCCTCACTGGGATGCTGGAGAGGAATGGAATGCGGGGGCCCCGAAGCATTTTTCCTAATTGTGATCATTTGTCTTCGTGTAAGACGCAGACCCTCATTTGGACTTGGCTGGGGATTGTGTGGGCAGGGGAGGTATGGCTGTGGGGGGAGGCAGTCAGCATGAAATTAATTCTCTGCCTCTCCCCTCTGGAATGTCAATAATGTGCTGAGGACAGTGGGGGAGTGCGGTCGGCTGCCAGCACCCCCAGCCCCCCAACCTGGGCTCAGAGCCTCTGAGCCCTCCTGGCCGTTTGGGGGCTCCTAGTTCCCCAGGCCTGTGGCACACTGCTTCTCCCGTCCCGGAGAGCCAATCCACCATCCAGCAAAGGGAAGCCTGACCGCCCATTGCTAGAATTTCCCTCTCTCCCAGGACGTTGGGCGGGGACATCAACAGAGGTCGGCTCCAGGTGGCAACAGTTTGGCCGGTGCGGGGGGCCGAGAGCCCGGCCGCCCTGCTCGAGGCTCCCGACAGTCTCACCCTGTTGTGCCGTCTTGCTCCGGCTCAGCTGCCCTCACGGGGTCTGCAGCCAGCCACCGAACTGGCCCGGGCAGCTGTGCCCCACGTTACCACGCATCAGAACGCTCTGGAACCGCATTAAAATATTTCACATTGAGATTAGGCTCACAATTACACGAGGTTATGTTTATACAGGCTTATGGCAGGAAAAGGGCTTTAACGTGTTCCAAAATGCCTCATTTTATAGGTGGGGCAACCGCAGCGCAGGGAGCTCGGGGGACTCACCGGACGTCCCACGGCCAGGCGGGCCAGGTGGGCAGTGCCCGGCTGGCACCACCTCTCAGGCTAGTGCCTTTGACCCCGGGGGCGGGCACAGCCAGCTCCAGCTGTTTGCACTGCTTGCCCGGTGGTAAGCATGGGCTGTCAAATTCCAGCTCTGCGGACACACGATGGCAGGTGCTCTCCTGCTGGTGATGCCCCGAGAGGTGGAGCACTGCCCACCTGTGTGGAGGACAGCGTGCGATCCTCTGGCCCGGGAGGCTCTGAGCCAGCAGGTTAGTGAGAGAGCTGATCACAGAGGGGGAGAAACTCCTGGCATGGCGGGAACCAAGGGATTTTTGTGGGAGGGAGACGACAAGGTGGGGGACACAGAAGGCTGTTCCCATTCTGTTTTGTGTCTACAGTTGGTGAGACGGTGAGGGCTCCTTCAAATGTCCATATGCTAATAAGTACCACAACACGTATGTACACACATGTATTTGTCTGCATAGTTTTTCTGTTCGAAAAGTAACATGCTTGTTGTAAATAGCTTGGAAGTACAGAAATGAGAAAAGGCAACTTCCCATGTTTTCGACATAAAGGAACGAGGATTATTAACCACATGGGAACATTCCCATGTTTTCCTATGTATTGTTTTACCCAGGTGGGTTCATAGTGAGTCTAACCTTTTATATCTCGCTTGTTTCACTTACCAGGTGCATTTTCCATGTTATTACACATTCTTTCTTTTCTTTTTAAAAAATGTTTGTTCATTTTTGAGAGAAAGAGCATGAGCAGGGGAGGGGTGGAGAGAGAGGGGGACAGAGGATCTGAAGCGGGCTCTGCGCTGAGATCAGAGAGCCTGATGCAGGGCTCGAACTCACGAACCGTGAGATCGTGACCTGAGCCAAAGTCGGACGCTCAACCGACTGAGCCACCCAGGCGCCGGCCCCCCCCCCCCACCATGTTATTACAAATTCTTTATCAACTTCCCCCCTTTTGGATGCATAGCAGTTCACCATCGCTTGTGCCTCTTTTCAACGATTATCGGACATTTGAGTTGTTTCCACATTTTCCACACGATAACCCAGAAGTAAAAATTACCTCTCTACCCATAGATTTTATAGACACATAGCTAATAGTCGTGACATCCCTTAATAGCTAATAAAGATCAGAATGATATCAGGTTGTTTTTTTTTTCAGAGAGATTCCGAGGAATGGAGAACACCTTGATCAAAGCTTGACCAAGCTCCTAACGCGCTGCCAAATTATATTTGAAAAGGACGGTTCCAATTGTCCATCCTGCCAGCCCTGTTTGAGAGGTACCCGAGTAGCTACAGAGAGCTATTGGGGCACCGGAGGGTCGGCTCAGAGATCAGAGTGTCTGTTTGTTTTAATTTTATTAATTTTATCTATCTATCTATTTATTTTTGATATAATTTATTGTCAAGTTGACTAACATACAGTGTAAACGGTGAGCTCTTGGTTTTGGGGGTAGATGCCCATGACTCATCGCTTAGAGTGCCTGCACCACAACACTCCCGACGTACCAACGACGCGGCCCCACACGAGCCATTTAACCCCCACGGGCCTCAGTTTTCTCGTTTTCCAAACGGAGATGCCATAGCGGCCTGGGATGAGCACTGGGGGTTGCATGGAAGCCATGACCCACGAGGACCTACCCGGCAAACCAACAGCACTCTTTACACGCTGTATGTTAGCCAATTTGACAATAAATTGCATTAAAAACATAAAAGTGTAGTTACATAGCAGGTTTCCTTTTAAAGGATTAATCTATTTCGTTTACGTAGACTGTTTTGGGTTAAATTGCGTCTTAATCTGGCTTTGCATTCTATAATAACGTGCTTTCTTTCATAGGGGACTTGCCGCTCGCTGGTTAGCTGTAGTTCCCCGTTTACCTGTGTATTTTGTTACACGATGACAGTGTTCATCTGGCACATTTTAAGACAATGTGAGTTTAAGTCCAATATGAATCAGCTTCATGCCTCAGTAAAATACGTATGTATTTTGTATAAATAAGACCCATACATACAAAAAAAAAAAAAAGAATTAATGAATGATAACATGCAGCATGCTCCGAATGGTGTGCACAGAGAGCCCTAACCCCAGCAGCAGGTCCTAATGGTAATGATAACCACCAGGGTCCCAAGGACCCAAGCCCTTGGTTCACGCTCCCGGCAGACGCGGGGAGGCAGGGCTGACCCTGCGCTCAGATGGAGTCAGAGCACATGCCCTCTCCTCGTACGTTGTGCTGAACAAATTCTTATAATTTAATCATGACTTTTAATGTTTGAAATGGTGGCTTTTACATTTTACCGAAGTGCCATTGCCAGCTGCTCTGTGTTAGACTCCCTGTTTATATTGCAATGCAAATTATTCCTGGTGGAGAGTTTACAAACTGCACTTCCATTATTAATAGGGTTATGATTTTCCCCATTCCACCCTTATCTCTATCGCTTGTGTGTTACATAATTCATGCTCACTACCCTTCGCCGGTCTCAGTGCCAGGGCACAGCGGTCTCTCTCTCTCTCTCTCTCTTTTCCTGGAGACAGGAATTGGGATGCAGTGAGAGTAAGATGACCATGTGCCTAGCATCTGGCTCTCTAAGGTGTTTCCTGAAAGGACGCCCACAGAGGAGAAACAGAAGCACCGGACCATCTACGGTCAAGGCTTGAGTTCCAATTCTATCTAAGCTGTGAATCCAAGGCAGACACGTCGGGGGCTTCCCGGGCCCTAAAACAGAATCGGTCCGTCAGAGGGAAAGGGGTATCTTGGTGGAGGATGGGTCACAGCATTGGCAGGAGGGCTGGGTCGGCAGGGGAGGGGTCAGCTCAGTGGGCTTCAGCTGGCTCGTGTGGTCTGAGTGTTCCCGGAAAAGTCACGGCTCCCGTCCTTACCCCATCCTCACCGAGTGCCCCTCTCTGCAGGTGGGCAGGTGTCCAGCTCTTTACATACTCACCTTGACAGCTTGAAAATAGACACCAAGGCTGAGTCCCGTCAGAAAATCCCAGGGCGGGGTTAGACAGCCATCTGTCTCAGGACTGGGCCTCGTTCTACATGCTTGAGCTTAGGGACCCAAGGTGGGCAGACCCTTCCTCCTCACGAAGCTCACGGGCTTGGCTGGGGAGCAGGTGCTGGAGGCTCAGGAAGGTTCTCAGAAGAAACTGATCCGAGGAAGCCACAACCTGGGGGCCGCTTAGCCCCCAGAACACATGCAGCTGGGGACACGGGGCGACTGTCCTCGTGAACTGCTCTGCAGGCTTTCCCAGCTCGGTGGCAGTCACAGGCCCCTTGCCTCCAACTGAGTGGAAATGTGTTCTCTGCTCTAAATTCTGCCCTCTTCCTTAGATGGGAGGGTCCCGGCCACCTGCACCTTCTCTGGGGGGATGTTCTTTCTCACCTCTCGGTCCCCTTAGCACTGATCCTGTCTCTGTCCTCTATCATCCCCATGCCATAACTCTCAAGAGGCTCTTTCCCTGGCAGCTGTTTTTCCTCGGTGGATGGTGCCCCCCGCCCCCGGCATTGCAATTCCTACAGGAATAGCTTCTTCTTGTCTCTCAGGCCTGGGTGCAGCTCCCCTGGGTGGTTTGCAGGGTCCTGCAATGTCATCAACATGGCTTCCCTGCTGATGGCCAGCCACGAGGGCCCCGGGGGACAGGCCGGGTTAGAGTGCTCGTTCTTTCCCTGGGCTCCCTCATCAGTGCCCGGGAGCTGGGGGTGGTCTCAGTTCCCCTATCAGAGAGTCTCCATTCCCACAGTCAGGGGCTGACAGGCAGTGTCGTGACTTTTCCAACTGTGAGTCCTTGTCTTGGTGACTGGCGGGGCCGGGTCCCCTGGGTGGGGCCACAGACAGCCCCTCGGAGGCCTCCCTGGGCTTTTGTACCCCCAGGAGGCTGCCTCATTCCCTGAGGCCGGAGCAACCACCTGACCTGAGAGAGCCCGAATGCCCTTTCTGGAACCCCTGGCGGGACACTCTGTGGGTCTGTTTCCTCACCACATCCCTGGCAGTGACAGGAACGTTTCAAGTCCCTGCCGGGCACATATCCCCACTTCCCGGCAGGCTCTGAACCCCACCCTCTCCTCGAATCTCTGTGGTCCCTCCTCCCCCAGCTCCTCCCTCAAGCACAGACACACACGCATGAAGGTGCCCACGGCCACACTCACGGGAACGCACGTAGACGTCACAGAAACAGATCCTCAGAAGTCCAGGCAAAGGCACACAGAGGCACAAATGCTCACAAACCTACATGTGAGCGCACACACCCGCGCGTGTGTGTACAAGCACGCAGAGGCACACGTGAACATATGTACACGTGACCGAACACAGCCGTCCACAGGGGCAAACACAGGCCTTGCTCTCTTCCGGGAGCCCCTGCTTCTTCCCGCACGTGCTGGGGTGCGTGGAAAGCCACGGTCACATAATCAGACCCACTCGCCACTCCAAGGCCCTGAGTTACACACTGAATCAGGAAGCGCTTTCCTGTTTGAGTTTATTTTCTTCTGGCAAAAGGGAGATACTTATTTCCAAGAAGCGGAGCCAGGGGGGTTCGCTGAACCCGCACGGCTGCGGCTTGGGCACATTCTGGCATCTGATTCTCTCCCGGTGTTCAGTTTACACAGCTCCTGTTTCTCCGGGGCCCTAAGAGGCACCGCCTCTGTGAGCCACCAGAGTGAGCCGAGCAGAAGACAGTTGCACGCTAAAAAAAAATTTTTTTAATGTTTATTTTTGAGACACACAGAGAGAGAGAGAGAGAGCAGGGGAGGACAGGGAGAGAGAGAGAGAGAGAGAGAGAGAGAGAGAGAGAGAGAGACAGAGGATCCAAAGTGGCTCTGTGCTGACAGCAGAGAGCCTGATATGGGGCTCGAACCCACCAACTGTGAGATCATGACCTGAGCTGAAGCTGGACACTTAACTGACTGAGCCACCCAGACGCCCCGAGAGTTGCACATTCTAAAGTTTCTATTTATCAGACATTGACATTACCCCGTTGGCCGTTGCCAAGGATCTTGGGGGTGACCTTTGCTAGCCTCTTCTCTGGTGTCTTGATTCTTAGCTCCAGGAGCTGAGGTCTCCTGCGACCTTCCGGAGAAGTTATTTTGGGCTAGGGACTCAGCTTCACAGGAATTAACCCCCTCAAGGACAGGGGATTTTTAAAAAAGTTTATTTATTTATTTTGAGAGAGAGCAAGAGAATGCATGAGCAGGGGAGTGGGAAAGAGAGAGAGAGAGAGAATCCCAGCGCCAGAGCCTGATGTAGGCTCGAACTTACCAACCTTGAGGTCATGACTTGAGCTGAAATCAAGGGTCGGACACTCAACTAACTGAGCCACCAGGCACCCCACATTTTTTTTTTTTTGCCTGTTTTGTTTGTGGCTGTCTCCTTAGCACTTGGAGCAGTGCCAGGAACACAGTAGAGGCTTAATGAATATTTGTTTCATGAATTATCTAATGTGACACAACAACCCTTTAAGTTAAGTATTGTTTTTCTCATTTTATAAATTTCTCCTTTTCCAAACAGAGGCCTCTGGTGGAGCCAGCCCCAAACCTGCAGTTAGAAAGTGAGCCAGAAATTGAAGCCAGGTCGCTGGCCCCACGGTGCAGGCTTTGTACCGTTAGGAGGTTGGCCTTGCTGGTCTCGGGATCCTGCACTTTGAGAACTGAGAAGCCTTCGGTTTATGCCACGGTCCCTTTAAGGTTGATGAAGAGAGAGCCCAACTTATGGAAACCGAGTCCCATAATCTGGGTAACTGGGTCACTCCTCTGGTGACTCCACTGGCTTTTGGGGTTTCCCCATTTGTCTTGCCAAGTCTGGCTTGTCTGTACCCAGAGCAGCATGAGACGACAGGTGACAGTTTCTCAGAGTGACAGAAACATACGTGAACCAAGCCCAGAGCTGTGTCTGCACTGGGCCCGCCGGGAAAGTCTCATCCTGGGGATGGTTGGGTGATGATCGAGATTGTTTGTTTGTTTGTTTGATTGATTGATTGATTCATTCATTCAGCACATATTTATTGATGGCCTCATGTTGTGGTCCTGTGTCTGACTCTGAGGGAACGGAGTTGAATTGGATGTAATTGTTTCTCTCCAGGGGCTCACAGTCTAGTGGCAGAAACAGATATGGGACCAAAATAAACCCTGGGCCACGGGGCAAATGCAATAAGGAGGCTAGGGCACCCCCAAAAGAGAGAAATTTTCCATCAGACCCCAAATGAACAAACTACGGTGGACCACAGAATCACCTTAAAATATCGCTTTATGGGCCCCAGGAATTCTACCTCAGAAAATCTGGGAGGGGCAGTCCAAGAATACGGGCCATCCCCCAGGCGATTCTGGGACAAGTGGTCTGGGTGGAGGGTGACAGCCTCAAGAAGATCTGGACCAAGAAGTCAGAGAAAATGTCATGGGGGCAATACTACACTTTAAAGGCTCTACAAGGCTGTCAACAAGAAGGAAGAGAAAATACCTTACAAGACTGTAATTTCTAAAACGAGTTTGTTGTAAAAGTAACCAAATGATGAGGAAATAAACGAAGCACAACATGAAAATGACTCACTCGGGATAACTAACCACTGTCCTTAGTTGAGTATGTGACCTTTCAGAACTTTTTTTTACCAACGTGAACTGTATGAGTACAACCCCCATGTGTCTAAACCTCTGTCTGCGTCTGTCTCTACAGCTGCATCTGTAAATCCAAATGTGGCTCCAGGGCACCGCCGTCACTGTGGTCTCCCCTGACACTGGGACCCTCAGGATACTCTGAATAAACAAGAAGTTCCTCTCCTTTTGTTCTCCTGGGTTGTAAAGAATCCTCCCTCCTTGGTCCTGTCGTCTCTCTCTCTCTCTCTCTCTCTCTCTCTGTGTTCCAATTGATACACCTCTTTCTATTTTATTTATTTTATAAATAATTTCCATTGAAGTATAACATAAACATGCACATATCCTAGGTGTCCAGCTGCCGATTTTTCTCAAGCTGACCACACCCACGTGACCGGCTTCCAGATTAAGGCACAGAATACCACTAGCACCCCAGCCATTTCCATTCTTTACCCCTCCCTCATGCTAGGACTTGGGCAGGAGAATCTAGGGCCGGACTAAGGGTGGATTTGAGGTCCAGGCCCCTCTCCGTTCTCTGCACTCGCTCCATTTCATTTTCTTTGGCGTCACTTCCCTCCCCAGGTGCTCACCATGGACTTCTGTTTCTGTTAGATGCTTACACCAGCTCACGTGTGCAGGGACAAGGTTTGGCTCCGGTAGGACCGGGTGCAGAGCTGATAGCTCTAAGGGATGGCCAGACGATGGGTTCCAGGAGAGATCGGCAGCCCTGAGAGATCCTCACAAGGGCCCAGACGCTGCTCACATTTTGATCTCAGTCAGTTCTTGTGACATCTTGCTGCTCCTTTGCACAAACATGTCGTTGGAAGTGCCCTTGCAGCTCGCAGGCTTCTTTGGATTGAGGCCAGTGCGAATGGCCCTCCTCTCCCTCCCTCCACCCCCACATCACCCTCTTCCAGATCTTGGAGAACAATCTCACGTGTTCTTTGAGACTTGACTCTTCCTGAGCTATCAGCGAGCAATCTTTGCTGCTCTTTGCCCTGGAGCCCTTTAAATATTTTCATTAATTATTTTTTAATATATATTTATATATATGTATTATATATAATACATATATATAAATATATATGATATTATATATATATTATATATTATACATATATATGTATTATGTATATATATAATACATATTTATATATATGTATTATGTATATATAATACATATTTATATATATGTATTATATATAATATCATATATATTTATATATGTAATTATATATAATATCATATATATTTATATACATGTATTATATATAATATCATATATATATATATGTATCTATATATCTTCTTTTAATTTCAAAAGGAGTGTGTGCCTGTGGAAAAACATGCGAATCATATAGCAGCATACAAAGGGAAAATCTTTCCAGTTTGCTTGTGACTCCCCATTCCTACCGCCCAGGGGAAACTATCATCAGCAGAAATGATGTGTATACCAGATCTCTCTCTTTATTCCTCTCTTAGTTTTTTGCCAAAACTGGGATCATGTTATCCTGTTTTACAACCTCTTCTTGGCATTAACAATATAGAATGCTCATCTTTCCAAATCAGTCCATACAAATCTACTTCATTCTTTTTAACAACTTCATAGAAGTCAACAATTTGGATGTGCCGTAAGTGACTTGTCTGTTCTTGTTTTTTTTTTTTTTTTTTTTTTTTTGGAGGGGGGGAGATGGGTGGGAGGGTGACATTTAAACTGTCTCCTAGTTTTTCTATGACAAATAAGGCCTGCACTAAACATGCTTTATACTTATATTTGTCTGAGTACTTTAATGGGAGAAGGTTCTGGAAGTTTTATGGCAGGGCTCAAAGCACATCTGCCTTCTAAATGTTGATATGTTATTACCAGCAGAGTAATGCACAGAAGATTTCCCCTCTTTCACTACTGGTTATACTAAATCTTTTTAAATGTTTACCAATTTATAGATAGAAAAGACTATCCTATTTTAATTTAATTTATATTCCCCTGTGTACTGATAAGGATTAGCATCTTCATATATATATATATATATATATATATATATATATATATACATATGAATATAAATGTTCATAAATATTATGCATAAAAATATTCATATATATATATATATTTTTAAAAATAAGGACTAACCTCTTCAAGGAAAGAGCCAAGAAACAAGGTTGTGGGGCCTGGAATGTTTAGGGAACAGGAAGAAAGTCTGAGTCTGGAACTCAAGTTGTTAAGGATGGAAAAGGTAGTGGAAAATTTGGCAGAGGCCAGATTGTAAAACCCCATGCGTGGCTGGGTAAGGACGGAGGCAGAAGATCAGATCTGTGTGCAGGGGGTGGGTTGGAAGGACTAAATTTGGAGGTGGTGGGGGATAGGTAATGAAGGTAATGGCTAGTTGTGGGGATGGACAAAAGAAATCTTATTCAGGAAACTTATTGACTTTCCTGATGGTATAGTTGACATGCATTTGATGGGGTGCTGGTGTGGTCTGGCCCAAGAGATGGGACAGGCCTTCTGTGAAACTGCACGAACCTTCTAAATTTTCCATTTGGTGAAGGTGGCACCTGGCCCATCACCTTTGACCATGCTTCTGGGTATGGTCATCTGGATACTGGAAGCAATGCCACTGGGGTTTTCTGATTCCAGTGGGCTCTGTTGCTTGAGATGACTTTCTTCTCTCCTCTTGACAATGGCCAAGTCCATGTTGCCCCTATTAGATTATGATCTGAGCTTAGCTTATGGCTATCTTCTGAGATTCCTTGAACTAAATCTGTGAAGAACCCTCAGGTCAGCCACATACCCATTTTGGGAGCATGTTCTATGGACCTGGGGTTTTAGGAGGCTTAATACTCAGTCTCTACCCTTGAAGAGCTAGAGTCAAAACATGGAGAGAAGGGCTATGCCTATGAAACGGAAGTGTCTGATGCCTTAGCTACAAAAAAGGACAGTGCCCACAAATCCTGAGGTTTTAGCTTAAGGCAGGAGTGATGGTGGTTTGGGTCTATGTGCAATTGTGTGTGCAGGAAGACATTTCACAATCCTCAAGGACTCCCTCCTGGATGATTCCTGTTTGATGTCTCTTGCCTGCTAGACAACCTACAATTTAATATGATCAAGACCAGACTTTTAATTCTTCTCCCCATGGTCCCAACCAAGACCCGCCTAAGCCTTCTCCAGTTTGGCAACATGGTGCCATGACCCATCCACTTGGTCAGAAAGCTAGCAGTGTATTTGGGTTGCACCTCTCTCCCCTCCCCCCATGAATACTTCACTCTATGGATTACCTGTACAGATGTCCCACAGACCATTCCTCTTATTTATGCCTGCCATCCACCCTCTTCCCTCCATTTTCATCACCTCCTTGGTCCAAGCCACCACCACATCTCATCTTGAAGGCAGTAGCCATCTACATGGTTTCCTCACTTCCATTTCTGCTTACCTAAAATCCACTCTCTCTCCTGTAGCCACGCGATTCTTTTTTCTTTAAATATAGAATGGATTGTGCCACTCACATGCTTCAACTCCTTCAATGGCTTCCCATTGCAATGAGAAAACGAACCCAAACTTCTTGCCTAAGAGACCTTGTTTGATCTGGCCCCTGATAACCTCTTGAACCTCATCTGGGACCAGTCTCCCTAGCTTGCTGTTTTCACTTCCTCAAACAAGTCAGGCTCCTTCCCTGTCCTTTGACTACACTCTTCCTTATGTCTGATACCCTCTTTCACATGTGTGACCCCCGTGTGGGAGCCTCATCATCCTTAGATTTTCAGGAAGGCATTTCAAGACCTCCCTATTGAAGAAGGATATTCTTTAATCTTGGCATCCTGCTTTTTTTCACATTGTTTTCTTTTCTTTTTTATTGAGGTATAACATGCATACACTAAAGCACTGTAAACACACTAATTTTAAGTGTATAGTTTTACCTATGCACACATATGTGCACATTCCTATCATACTTCTAGCTCCTTGGTAGCACTCGTGCTTGTCGTTACTTATCTGATTTGCAAAGGACAATAACCTGATAACACAACATTATGGAACAAACCCCAAGGAAACAGATACTCCTGGCTGGGTGTATACATTCATCAAACCCCTTTGGAAGGGCAGTGTCAGAGTATCGGTTAAATTTTAAAATGCATGGACCCATCGAGGCAACGTTCCTCTTCGAGAAATGGATCCTACAGATACACTCTTACATATGTGTGAAGGTACGTGGACCAGCACTGTTTATAGCAAGAAAATATTGGAAATACCCCCAGTGTTGTTGCGCAGAGGCAGGTTCCGGAAATTATGGTTTGTTTATGCAAGAGAATACTATGGAAGTTGTTAGCGAGAATGTGCGGCGTGGGAAAGTCCTCAAGTTACATCAAATGGAAAGAGGTGTGGGACGACACAGATGGGATCCTCTCTCTTGAAGAAAAGAAGGATGTGTTTAGTTGTACCTGCTTGCATAGAGACCTGGCTAACCCAAGAGACCAGTTATGGTTATTCTCTGGGGGAGGAGAATTCAGTTGTCTTGGGTGGGAAGGAAATGTTTCCTGTTTGCTCTTTCTGAACTGTTTTTTCCTTCTCTTATGTATATGTAATACCTTCTCCAAACACACACACACACACACACACACACACACACACACACGAAACAATAACGTCTTTGGACTCCAAGGGAAAATGGGCAAGGAGAACAGGTTCCCACAGGCCAGGACGGGGCTGCAAGAATAATTTGGCCAACTTGGTCTTTGGCACGGAGGGGACTGGCTGGCTTAGAACTTGGCTTTCAGAGGGTCCTTCGGGGGTCCTTCGGGAGAGAGCAGCTGCCCACAGCTGCAGCGGAAGCCAGCGGGCATTGTGTGAGACAACCCAGGCTCCCCCTTCCTTTCCCACGGCCTGGGGGGCCGGGCACCCACACACTCTCCTCCTTGGCAAGGCCTCTCGCCTCTCACCTGAGCTGGAAGCACAGCGAGCGAGCGGATAACTCAGCACATGTCCTTCTCCGGGTTCCTCAGACCTGTTAGTTTGCTCTTTTTATTTTTAAATAGAGAGGTCAAAGCTTTAGAAGAAAAACGTGTTCCAACAGGCAACTGGCTGTCCGTCCACGAGGCCCTCAAAGACCTCAGCGAGGATGGTGGGCTTGGGAGTGAGCCAGAGATGGGTTTGGGCCACAGCACAACCAGTAGGCAGCTGTGTCTCCTCGGGTGAGCGGGAGGGCTGTTCTGTGCCTCTGTTTCCTTGTTGGGAAGCTGGGATGGGAGTTCCTGCCCAGGTAAGACAGCAACCGGATAACGTCCGTCTGCCTGCTTGGGGAAGGCGAAGGCTCATTTGTATCACAGACATGTTAGTTTCCTGGGCTGCCGTGACAAATGACAACAAACCTCGTGGCTTCAAGCACCTGAAATGTATTCTGTCCCGGTTCCGGAGGCCGAAAGTGTGGAAGCAAGGTGCCCCAAGGCTGTGCCTCCTTGGAGGCTGTAGGGAAGAATGCTTCACTGTCTCTTGCAGCTTCAGGGGCCCCCGATGTTCCTCGTGGACGCCCCCCTCTATCCCTGCCTTTGTTTGGAGGCCTTCTGTTCCTACCTCTGTGCTTTTCTCTCCTGTACGGATATGTGTCACTGGATTCAAGGCCCACGAGGCTAACCCAAGATGATCTCATCTCAAGGTCTTTAATTTAGTTATATCTACAAAGGCCATTTTTTTTCCCAAACAAGGTCACATTCACAGGTTCTGGGGGCTGGACACACACGTGCTTTTTGGGAGGCCACGATTCAAACCAGATAAGCCAAGAAAGGGGGCGTAGGGGTCAGTGGGTGCGTGCCGAGATCCCCCCGGATCTGTGTGCCACGCCGTGGCTGGTTCACAGAAGCAGCTGGGCCAAGCTTCCCTGTGTCTGAGCCACACGGTGCGATAACACTTGTGACCTGAGGGGTGACTGCTGCTTGTGTGTCTGCTTCTCTCTCCCAACCCTCTGCCTGCCTCCTGCCCTCCCTGCCTCCCGATCAAACCGACACCAACGTCACCCCCAGGGATCGGCCCTGGGAGGTGGCTCAGCACGGAGACACCGCCCTGTAAATGCAAACCATTGCATTCACTCACGTCTGCAAATGCAGTAGGGGCTGCAGCCTAGTTAACCGTGTTTCATCGGTGCCAAGTTTCTGCTTTTGCTTATCGTATGCCAGTTATCAGATGCCACCACCAGGGGAAGCAGGGCAGAGGGCTCGGGACACCCCCTGTGTTTTATGACTATTACTATTATTATTATTGAACTTCTGGCGAGTCTGTAATAATTTCAAAATAAAAAGTTGAGAAAAAAAAAACCCACACAACGTCGTAACTGCTTGAAACCTCCGCCAGAAAAAAATAACCGCTCTGGATGTTTCTGGATTAGAAGGTAGAAGAAGGCAAGCCCTGAAACCCCGAGTCTAACGTGGGTTGAATTAATCCTCCCGGGGAAGCCTGAGAACCCTCCCCCGCCCCCCCCTCCCCACACCCCATCCGCACAGGCTGTTGGGAAGTAGCCTGGCCGGGCCTGGCCCATCCCCACCCCAGGCCTCCTGGGAGCCCCGTGGAAGTGGGTCCTGCCAGGTCTTCCTCAAGCCTCCCCAGGCCAGGGCAGGTCCGGTTTGCAGACACACGGCTGGGCTGTGCCAGCGCCACCCCGCCCCGGGCCCAGGCTGAGCCCTGCGGTGGCTGCTGCGTGCACGCAGCTCCCGCTCCTGCGAGCCTCTCCCCTGTGCTTTCCTGGCAGGCCCCACGGCCTCGCTGACCTCTGCCCTGAGTCAGATGCTCTGGGCTCCTAGGAGGTGCTGCTCTGGCTCAGGGCCAGCCTGCCTCACCCTGCCTCTGGCTGTCATCCGATGCGTCCTCCTCCTTCTCCTCCCGGGGCAGGCTGCTCCGCGCCTCCTTCCTCCCCTGGCAGACCGCAGCTTCCACTAGTCTGGGCAAGTTGGACGCACCTTCCCTGGGCCACTTTTCTGGTTCTGTCTCTACTTCCTCCTCACCTGGGCGGGGGCCGTGGGTGAGTTCCACACAATGTGGCCTTGTGGTTGGTGTTCCACGGGTTATAAATTTGGAGACCACGTGTGGGCTTTAGGGACTCCGGGAACTCCCTGAACTTGCATACAAAATGCACGAAATTTTTCTGGGAGAGTGACTGGTTCTCAGAAGATTCCAAGACCCACAAATCATTAAGAGTTTCTGCGGACGAGAAGGAGCTATAACATAGCTATTAGGCATTTTGTTTCTGGCATCAGCCTGCCTGGACTGTAATATTGTCTCTGTTGAGTTCACCCACCTCTGTGCCTCCGTTTCCTCCCATGTAAGTTGAATTAAATGACGGCATCTAGCCACCTACGTGTTCTAAGGAGTCAATGAGAAAGTCATATCAAGTAGCAATAAGGACCCAGTAAAGATCGGCTGTTATTATCCCCTGCCTTGAGCATACCTTACTTCACCCCAGGCTTGCAACAGCCATGTGAGACAGGAGTAATCAACCTTCTTTAAAAGACTTCCTTTGCCCAACGTCACACAGACTCTAAAAGGCAGAGCTGGGATTCAAACCCACAGCCTCCTTTTTTTCTGTGTGCTTAGCTGTTGCTTGCTCAATGCAGAGAACAAGAGGAGGTAAAAGGCGATAGGGCAAGAAAACAGCTTAATATTTCAAAGCCCCTTTGCATATTGTATTTGGAAGGTCTGTCCTGCCATCTGAGGGCTATGGGAAAGTGCCAGGCCCACCATAGTGTCAACGCCGGATCAAAGTCCTCAGATGCCTGGCTCTGGAGGCCAGACGTGAGCTGCACTGAAAGGCTTCCTGTCTTCGCAGATGCTATCCCTCCCGTATTGAAGGTCCACTTGGCCACCTGTCAGAACTCGTCACCCATGCCCCCTGCCCTGGGAACCCCATATCTGGTGGAGTGGGCCTTCGTTGTCTCTCTGCCTTTCATGTACCTCGATCATGTCATTGATCGCAATGCAGCGTGACATCTTTGTCGAGCGGCCGTTCCCCGTCTGTTCGACCAGGTACAGACTGTGTCTGATGCATCTTTTTGCTCTCTGTGCTCAGCTTGGTGCCTGGAATTTCATAAAAGTTCAATGAGTGGGATGTCCTCTCTCCATCCCTCATTCCTCCAACATGTCCTGCCCATCTGTGGGTGGGTACAGAGATGAGCAGTCAGTGCCCTCAGGGGACTCACACCAGAGATGATGGGGCAACCACCCCATCCGCTGGGAAAAGTCTGCCAGTGTCTGCTGGGCTGGCTGGTAAAGCCCCAATCTTCCAGGGGCTTAGTTCAGAATGAACTAAGGGACAGGAGTGTGAGAGTTGGGGGAACAGCCATTTCCCTTGGGACACTGGGTAAAAGAAAGGAGTGGTCTTCATATTCCAAGACCTGCCTGACATCTGGGAACACCTGAGCCAGGCTGCCTAGAAGGGCTTCTTCCATTAAGGCTCTTCATGTTTGTGGTCTTACTTCTTCTTTTTTTTTTTTTTAATTAACTTATTTATTTTGAGAGAGAGAGAGAGGGAATGAGCAGGGAAGGGCAGAGAGAGGGAGAGAGAATCCCAAGCAGGCTCTGTGCAGTCAGCACAGAGCCCAACACGGGACTCAATCCCACGAACTGTGAGATCATGACTTGAGCCAAGATTGAGACTCGGATGCTTAATCAACTGAGCCACCCAGGCGTCCCTCGGTTTGTGGTCTTACTTCTTGAAGAGCATCTGAGAGGTGCCAGATTGGGTCTTTTCAACTCTCAGCTCTTCCAAAAATGAAGGAAGGTGCCTATTTTAAAGATAAAAAGATGAGATTCCAGATGATTCCAAAGCAGCTAAGCATGACTTCAGATAGTGACTCAGAACTCTGTATTCTGAACCCAAACAAAGGGCTGGAGCTTCCTTAGATGTGCACTTGGGAATGCTAACCAGGAATGGAATCCTTCACAGAAGGGTTTTTTTTTTTCGTTTTGTTTTTTTTTTTTTGTTTTTTTGTTTTTTTTTTTTTTACTGGGAAGGACAAGGTAGTTCCACATTCAGTGCTAATTGTTTTCCAATTAAAATCTGCCCCTGAAGGTCCATGTCCAAACTTGCACTCATGACTTTCTCCCCATTCTCATTACCAAAGTCTGACTCATTTCAGAAAAAGGCAGCACCGCCACTCAGAAACCCAGAGACAACCTCATTGACCCCAAACAAATCCACCACTAAGTTCTATCCATTTTACCCTTAAAACATTTCCTAAATCTATCCACTTGTCTCAGTCCCCATGGCCACCACTAAGTCCCTCATTGTCTTTCCCCACAAAACCATTTTCACTGCTGTCAACTGATTTCTCTCATCACTCTCCTTTTTTTCATACTCCCTAGACATTAACTACCTCAAGCTGGAGTAACCTGAAAAAAATGTTAATCTGGCTCAATTACTCCCTGGTTAAAAATCTTTTCATGTTCTTGAATGACACGCCTAAGGTTGTGACTTCGTGTCATGGAAACGTTCCTTGAGAATTGTGTGCAAATACTGAACTCTCATTAATGAGATGCATGCTGCAAAATTTGGATAAATTGTAGAATGTAGGTTGTGGGCATATGGGGATTCACTGTGCAACTCTTTCAACATTTTTCTATGAAACATTTCACAAGAAAATGCTGGGAAAAATTTCTTTAACGGCTACCATTACACCAGAATTAAGTACAGAATCCTTACCTTGGTCCCCATGACCCTGCGTGACCTCGCCCTCTTCTTTGGATGCATAATCTGCCAGTCTCTCTCTAAGACTTCTTTTGCTCATGACACAGGGCTTGTCTTTCAGTTTTCACCTCTTGCTTTAGAGTGTCCCTAGCTCTAATCAGAATTCCAACTTAGTTCATTGTGTTTGAACTGTATGAAATACCATTTCTGTAGGTGAGATAGTCGAATGTCAACAATTTCATATGACTCAAACAAATCATTGTATGATATCTGCTCACCCCTAGATGCTAAGCTCTGTGAGGCATAGTGCCTACTAATGTCTGGCAAATGGTAGAAATACAGCATGTTTTTTTGAAATTTATTTTTTTTATTTTTATTTTTTTTAATTTTTTTTTTAACGTTTATTTATTTTTGAGACAGAGAGAGACAGAGCATGAACAGGGGAGGGTCAAAGAGAGAGGGAGACACAGAATCTGAAACAGGCTCCAGGCTCTGAGCTGTCAGCACAGAGCCCGACGCGGGGCTCGAACCCACAGACCGCGAGATCGTGACCTGAGCCGAAGTCGGACGCTCAACCGACTGAGCCACCCAGGCGCCCCCGTTCTTTTGAAATTTAGATTGATTAATTGAGAGACAGCCGCCTATGATTTTACCATCTAATTTCTTGACTGTACATATTCTAAAGTGTTGAGAGTTGCATAAGCATGCAGAATTTTGCACCTTTCTTTGACTTAAGCCAGTTCTTTGTTATAAAAGGGAAGTAAAAAATTCTATCCCCCCAAATCTGGATATTTTAACCAAGCATCTTGCCTCCTCCAATTCTCCTGTCAAATGGGTCTGGTTTGTAGTTTTGTTTTTCACAAACATGGCCAGAGTGGAGCACTGATGGCCATCAGGGTTCAGACACATTCAGGGCATGTCCTACCAGTGAGAAAGAGAAAGAGAAAGAGAGAGAGAGAGAGAGAGAGGGAGCGGGAAAGGAGTTTTTTTATTGAATCCCAGGTGGGCAGATGTTAATAGCTGTCAATGAGCAAAATGTTACCTCTCTGATTCCTAGTTTCCCCATGGGTAAATTTATACAGTCAGCCCCACTTTCCCGAATTGTGGCAACAAAATGAAATCCTGGGAAGAGCCAGCATAGTAGAACCACAAAGGCATTGTGTGCTTTTATTTTCTTGTGACCCTCTTCCATTGACTGTGGTCATGACTGAGCAAGAAGGTAGCTTCAGCCTTGAGGGTGTGTAGGGTCCAAAGGCTGAGATGCAACATAATTTTCTTACTTTGTATCCTGAGTCCAGATGTCTGGATGTTCCAGTTACTACTGTCAAGGAAACTGGCTAAGGGGGACTGGGCACACAGGAGACTTCATTCTTGGAAGTTGAGAACACAGCGCGATACAGCTGATGTTCTCAATGGATTGACACTGGATCAAGGAGAGAAAGCAATAGATTAGAGTCTCAAAGACTCAGGCCAAGTGACATGTGAGTCCATTCAGTAGAGTATGGGCTTTTTAATATAGGCGACAAGTTGATCTAAGTGTCCTGTCCACAAGTACAGGATATACCCCACCCAAAGATCTTGTTCGAAGCATGAAGAAAAAAAGAAGAAAAGTCTGGTGATATGATGATACATTTATTGGACTGAAACCAGTGCCATCTTCTTCAGTGCACATACTTCATCTACTTGATACTTTATTAGACTCTCAGCCTAAAATTGGAATCTTTTATTCTAAACACAAGCAACCTCATCAATCGATTAGAGAAACAAATTCAAGCAAAGAAAAAAAATTGTGGAAACTTCTCAATTTGTCAATGAGACATAATGGCCTTATTGGGGGACTCTTTAGAACAGAGGTTCTCAAACTTGACTGTGCCTAAGAAATACCTGGGGAGCTTGATAAAAACCTGCCATGCCTGGGCCCCACCCCTAAAGGAGTCAAACTCTTGGACACCAAAGGTCTGGGGTGTGGCCTTTGAACATCCATGTTTATCAATCTCCCCTGGTGATTCAAATAAAAATAGCCCAGGGACTACAATTTAGGAACAACTGGCTGAGTGGCTATGATAGTCAGAATGATGACCCTCCAAAGACGCCCATGCACCAACCTGTGAGAATGTTGCTTCACATGGCAAAGGGAATTAAGGTTGAGGATCCAATTAAGGTTGCTAAGGAGCTGACCTTGAGATGGGGAGATTATCTGGGATTATCTGGGTGAGCCCAATGTTATTACATGTGTGCTTAAAAAATAAAGATGCTTTCCTGGCTGTGGTCAGAGAGGGATGTGACAATGGAAGAGGTGTCGGAGAAGAGTGACATTGTTGGTTTTGAAGACAAATGAAGTCTTCCATGAGACAAAGAGGCGAGTGAACTCTGGAAGCTGGAAAAGAGAAAGGAATGGAGTCTCCCGTAGAGCCTCCAGAACGGAACATGACCCCACGGACACCTTGACGAGCCTGGTGAGACCAGTGTCAGACTTCTAACCTATAGAACTGTAAGATGTTTAGTTTGTGTGGCTTTAAATCACTAAGTTTGAAATTATTTATTATACTAGCAATAGAAAACTATGGATGCAGTGGGCTTTTGTTTCGTTTGTTTGTTTTCCCTTATTTTTCTTTTCCTTTCCTTTCTTTCTCCTTCTCCACCTGTCCCCACTCTATTCCTCCTTCCCCCACCTCTTCCCTCTCTCCTTCTTTTTGTTAGTTATGCTCTGCTGAACTTCAGGGATTCCACTACAATAATGCAATGATGTAGCGATCCTCGGTTCCTTACAGAGAATGGGGCAGTGTTGACCGTAAACAGCTTTATGGTTTCTGCAGACCTAGAAGGCAGCCTCTCACTGTGGTTTTTGCCTCTCACTCATTGGTCAGTCCAAGCATATAAGGTAATTTCTCCTCCAATTACCGGCAAGCAAGGAGTGAATGGAGAAGGCAGCTATTGCCTAGACTTCAGGCTGCAAAAAAGGCATTCCTTATGGATTGCAGTCATAACGGAGGGGCAGGGTTACTGAAACTTATTCAAAGAGGAGTAAGGCATAGGAGCACAAAGCATGTCTACTCTTTGATTTCTGTTGAGATAGCTCTCTACTCTTTCTTTGGCCCGAAAACTGGGCACATTTCCTTGGTTACATAAGCCCAGACTTGATAAGGCAAAGGGTGGCGTAGACAAGACAGCTTAGAAGTTTATGGTGACAGATAATAAGCTCCAGGCATTTGACACGGATCTTACAAGCTACTACGGTGATCCCATGCCTGACGGTAGGTTTGGGATGAAATATTCACTCATTTCATCTTCACACCCCTACCTGAGATAAGAGCTATTATTTCTCTTTTACAGACCAAGAAACTGAGGCTCAGAAAAGTGAAGTAAGTCACCTCATTCATGTACCCAATCAGAGGTGGAGATTGGCCTGGAACACAAGTCTTTATGCCCAGAAAGACAGAGTATGATTTTTTTTCCCTTTTGGGGCTTCCTTAGACAATAAATACCACTGCTCTTTATGAGATGCATTTCTTTCTTGGCCACTAATCTAATGATGAATAAATCATGGATTGCTGCTGGAAAGCTTGATTCTTAGGCTACACCCAAGTAAATGTCCCATCGGCCTCAGTAGCAATTAGCTTCAATGAGAAGCTGAAGTTACCTGATTAATAATAATACCACCACCTGCTATTTATAGATGGCCATTCTCCAAGGAGTCTAAAGTACTTTGTAGACATTATCTAATCCAGCCCTGCTGTGTTACAGTAAGTCGGGTCTAGGCCTGTGGTATCCTTGTCTTTTCATGGAGAGGCTCACGCTCACAGAGGGCTAGTCTTGGCACTCATCATACAAAGGGTTGGCATCCCTTACTGGCCCATCAGTAACTTGTTCCACCTTGTATGACTTTGTTCTCCATGGAAATCAGGCCAGGTCTGTCATCATGAATTCTGCTTTCCATGTGCCTTTGGCATCGTTCACACCACAGGAGCTGGACAGACTGCTTCATGTGAATTTCCAAGGCTTTGTAAAGGGTTTATCTGGACTCACTTCCAGGAAAAGCATCTAAGATTTGCTCCCGGGAACAGCATCATCATTTTGATTTTCTTCTTTTCTTTCTCCTCTTCCTTCTTCCTTCCCCTCCTCCTATTCCTTTTCGAATTAACACAAATTTATTTAGTGCTACCTATATTCCGGGTCGTCTGCTAGGTACTTCATAGGGCCTGCCTGACTTACTTCTCACAACAGCTACCAACAGTAGTCATTAGCAACCATCATCATACACGGTTGAAAACAGACTCGGCATGGATAAATGATTTCTTTCTTTCTGATTGTTGACTGTCTAAACGGCCCCAGATCAACCTGAGAAAATCTTCTAGTTCACCCTCCATCACAGAGCCAGGTTTGCACGGGACATCCAGTGAGTAGCTGTTTATTAGAATGACAGAATGACTATCTTTTATTAATTATAGACACATTATACATCATAATTTTTAATCCTTACAAGAATTCTATGACGTAGATATTTGTACTCTTATTTTATAGAAAATGAACTAAGGTTCAGAAAACCAAATAATTTGTCAAAATAACATATTTTTAAAAAGTGGTGAGTGGGGCGCCTGGGTGGCTCAGTAGGTTAAGTGTCCAACTTCAGCTCAGGTCACGATCTCGCGGTCCATGATTTCGAGCCCCGTGTTGGGCTCTGGGCTGATGGCTCAGAGCCTGGAGCCTGCTTCTGATTTTGTGTCTCCCTCTCTCTCTGCCCCTCCCCTGTTCATGCTCTGTCTCTCTCTGTCTCAAAAATAAATTAAAAAACGTCAAAAAAAAAAAAGTAGTGAGGTTGTGTTTTGAGTCTCATTTTTTTTTTCAGATTCCAAAATCTCTATATGTAATCCATAAACTCACTTGAATCAATGAGGGATTGCATGGTGGTTGGATGGAAGGATAGATGGGTGGGTGGACGGTTACATGGATAAAAGAGAGAAGAATGGATGGGGCCAGGACTTACCTGCTAGGCTTTCCTGTCTCAAAGACTCGATTTCTGATAATAACAGGGTGCTTGTGAGAGAAATACAGATGCAGCACCGTCCAAAACCTTCAGGGACTTGCGTAAATTGACCTGGCATCGCTTACCCACAGAAGGAAACTTGCCCCCTAAAATGGAACACTTCAAGAACTGAATAACACTGTCTGGAAGAATTCAGGTCCAATCAGGTCCAATGCAGATCGATTCGGGGTCAGCAGAAGAGCTGGACTCACTGACGGGTGATCGTACGAGGTTGAAAAAGAGGAGAATGGTGAGGGTCTTCCTTGCGCTGTAAAATATCTCAGCAACTTCAAGATGTGGGAATTTGTTTTAACGTTTATTTATTTTGGAGACAGAGAGAGACAGAGCATGAACAGGGGAGGGGCAGAGAGAGAGGGAGACACAGAATCCGAAACAGGCTCCAGGCTCCGAGCTGTCAGCACAAAGCCCGACGCGGGGCTTGAACCCACGGACCGTGAGATCATGACCTGAGCCGAAGTCGGACGCTCAACCGACCGAGCCACCCAGGCGCCCCAAGATGTGGGAATTTGAAAGGTCCAATCTGGATAGAAGAAGTCAAGGAAGTGGTGGTAGACACATGAGTGTTCATGCCAGAGCATCTGGAATAAGACACCGATGACTTAGAAATAGTGTACATATGTAAAGGGAGGAGGTGGGCTTAACGGGGCCCAGGAACCCGGGATCCAGGACCACCCTGCACCAATGGGAGCCACGTAAGAGTTCCAGTCACTGGCCCGAAAGAAAGGCTGATGGGGAGAAATACCCTGGCTTCTCCCTTCCTCCTTCCTTCCAATCTCCTGCGAGTACCTCTGATGAGGATTAGTCAACCCTAATTGGAAGCCAGTGTGGAGGGATTTGAGGAATGCAATTTGCAGGATTCGGCCCTTTATGACATAGAGCTGGAAGGAAGTATGCGGAATGGATCTGAGAAGAAACAGGCAAATGACTGACATTTCAGGTGTCTTGGAACATTTATTTATTTCTCAGCCTTGTGTCAGGTGTCCGGACCAGATGGACGCTTTGATTCCATTTGCTACTCCAAAAGTTAGAGACCCTGAAAAGAGTGTCTCTTTTGTGGGGCTTAAATCACAATTCAAGGAGAAGAAGGAAGCCACCACTCAGATGAGCATCTTGCACAGGAATGTCACTTCCTGGCCAGGGTCCAGCTTCCTTTGGTTGAATGCTTTTGGCAGCGGGTCCCTAGGGACGAGCTTACCTGGAGGCAGAGGCCATGGGATTTGTGCTGCTCAAAGGAGCTTGGCTGCCCCTACATCACCTTCACCACTCAGTGACATGGTGATTGAAATTCCAAAATGGACGAAAAATGCCATGGGGTTAAAATGACAAGTTTGAAGATGTCTTTGACAGGTCCGATAAATACACAAGAAAGTGCATAAATAAAACTTCTGCCGCTCTGCTGTAGACGTTGCCCTTGCAGTTGCTTGGACAAGCATAGGATTGCACCAAGAACTTGCATCATTTTACCATTCTGATCTTGCTGAGGACGAAAAAGCAGTTAAGGGGCAGCCCGAACTGCTCTTTGCTGTAGAGCCAGAACTGCACCCCTCTCTTGCCCAGTGGGATCACAGAAGCCCAGGAGTCAGGGTGCCTTTACTCACTAAGAGAATTTTACTCATTTTTGCAATTTTCTCCATGGAATGAAGGAGCAAATACTTTCCCCTGATGCCTCTCTCCTTGTATCCCTTCTTTCCTCCCTTCATCGCTTAAGAAAGAATATCGACCATTTTAGGCGTCTCTTGCCGCATAGCAAACGACACCAAACTTAGTGGCTTAAAACGACATTTGTCAGCATGTATCTCATGCATCTGCAACTAGGGCATGGTTGGTGGGTCAGCTCTCCTCCACTCCACACTGTCAGTTGAGCCAGTTCAGCTGTGGCTGGAGGGTTGACTTCCATGACGGCTCATTCACAAGGCTAAGTGTTGGTGCTAGAGCTCCACTAGGCATTGTCAGCTGGAGGACCCAGTTCTCTTCAAGTGGACCTTTCCAAGGGGGTTCTTTGGGCTTCTCCGGAACAGGGTGGCAGAGTTCCAAGAGTGTTCCAAGAAGTCCAGGTGGAAGACAAAAGCCTTCTTGGGACACCACAGAAGCCCAGAATCTCATTGCCGCAGAATTCTCTCAGTCAAGCAAATTTGCAGCTTTCTTAAATCTACCACCCCACTTTGTGGGAAGTGAACATATAGGGTGCGTAACTTCACAGTAGTAGAGCAGTGATAGACATTCCAGACTCCAGATGACTCAGAATAAAATGTTAAGTTCCTACGGTTGGCAGCAGAATTCTGGTTGGACCAGGGACGTGATAGGTCCCTGACATTAATCAAGGATGATGAATTCATGTCAGGCTGACCTATGTTTGAATCTCATCATTCAAAATTTATGTACGTTACCCAACAAGAAGCTATATGTGAGCATGTTTGGCTGTCTTCTGCTAGTCCATCGTCGTGGCTCTTCTCATCTTAGATCATCATCATCCTGAATCTCTTTTTATTTAGTTTAATTAAATAAAAGTGGAGTCGTAGTATTAAAAGAATAGTTTTTAAAATTTTGTGGTTTGTAATTTCATAAAAAGATATGTAATCCTTTTTAGGACAATTACTATTGATTTGTAATATATATACAACAAAGTATACAAAGGATTAAGTATGCAGTTCATTAAATTTGGGGGAAGAAATAATTTTTACTTATGTAAACACCCATGTATCTACCTCTCATTCCAAGTTATAGAACTTTTCCAGGAGCCTAAAGGACTTGTCTGTAATCTTATTTTTAAAGTTTATTTATTTATTGAGAGAGAGAGACAGAGAGAGACAGAGAGAGAATCCCAAGTAGACTCCGCACTGTCAGCACAGAGCCTGACATGGGGCTTGATCCCATGAACTGTGAGATCATGACCTGAGCTGAAATCAAGAGTCAGATGCTCAACTGACTGAGCCACCCAGGTGGCCCTCTTTTAGTACTTTATAAATTTAATACCATTTTGCTAAAATATTTCCATATGGTTGCATGCCATGTCATCATGCTCATTCATTCCGATTACTGTGTGATAGTCCATTGTAAAAATACACTATGTTTACCATTTACTAATCCATATGCCATTGCTAATCTATCTCTCATTGATGGATATTCAAGTGGTTTTCAGGTTTTCACTATTGTGAACAATGTAGCTCTGAATTTTCTTGGCTGTATGTCCTGGTATACATGTTTAATTACATCTGTGAGCGGAATTGCTAGACCACAGAATGTACGAATACTTGTTATTAGAAGACCCTATTCAATAATTTTCAGAAGTGGTAATATAATGTTTCATTCTACCAGAGTAAGTAAAAGAGTCTGTGGATCTAAATCAACTTTAAACTTAGTATTGTAAACTTATGATCTTTGCCTATTGAATGTATATAAAATTATAGGTCATAGTTGCCTTGGTTTGTATTTCCTGATCATCAATATTCTTTAACAGCTTGCCAAAGTTGATCGACCACGAGTCTTCTGTGAAATGCCTGTTCATGCCTGTTGCCCATTTTTAATTGTTTTTTTCATGATTTTATTTTTGATTTGTACGATAATCTTGGATTTTTCATAAAAGAAATTCTACCAATATTTGCCTTTATACTTTGCTTTTCAATTTAGCAAAAAATGTTTCCCTACGCTGCAGTTATTTAAATATTCATCAGCATTATTTCTTTCGGGGCCTCCTGGTGTTCTCTTGCTGTGTCCATCACTAGCAGGCCCTACCCAAGCTACAGTCCTGAGCTGAAGTTTTGCAGTCTGGGACGTGAAACTTTGCACTGCATCATCAGGTACCCAGGCCTTTCTGGGTCTCCACCCTGGCCCCTTTTAGGCTCCACCCAAGCTTGGCTGTGGCCCGGCCCAGGGAACTGCCTGGAGCTACCTGGTCTATTTCCAGCAGATATGAGTCATTTTCCTTTCCAAGAAACCAAGGAGTATAACATTTACTGGATACTTTGGAAGATTCAGCTAAATTTGCTTCTACAAATGAAGACACTGAGGTTCTGAGAGGTGATGTAATTTGTCCAAGATTTCGCAGCTGCAAGTATGACAGAGGTGTGGAGACACTAAATGTTTCCTTTGGGCAAATGGATCCACGTTGAAAACTTTGTGTTGGATTTAGTGAGCATGCATTAAATTCTGCCTGATTGGGACTAAGAGGTGTCTTTTCAATCTGATGAAAGGAAATCCACACAGTTTATCTAGTTTGTCTAGTCCCTCTGCTTTTATCTCCATGTCCCCTGTCTGCTTTGCACACAGAACTCAGAGGAAAACTTCTATTGAAGCCAGCTCATGTCTCTCCATGGCTTCACATGCCTCAATTGCTCCCTGTTGCACTTACATTAAAATCTACATTCTTTACTATGTCCTGTGTGCTTGGTGTCTGTCTGCCTTCTCTCTTCATCTCCCACTTCCGGTCATGCTCACTCTTGCAGCCACACAGACTTCCTTTATGTTCTTTGAGCATGCTCAGTTCTGTTCCGTCTTCAGGCTTTTTGCTTCTGGATTCTCCTTGCTCTCCCTGCCTCCTGAATACAATCCTTTCTCCTCTCCTTCCTGAATACATCACTCTCCTTTACGATGCACCACAAGTCTTTGCTTCATTCCTTACTAGGACTTATTATAATCTTTTTAATGTTATTTATTTGTTTTTTAATTGCTTCTCTGGGGCCCATTCCTCCAATGGGTTGTGCACACCAAAAGTTTGTCTCATTCATCTGTGTCCTTGGGACCTGGGCCCAAGCCTGCCATACCATTCAATCAATACGTATTGAATGAATGAATGAATCCAGTGGCTACTCAATAATTAGTGGTTTTCATTTCCTTCTGTAAGCAGCAGTAGCCATGCGCACACTTCACATATAACCTGAAGGAACTTGAATAGGAAGATGGAAATCATAGCTTGCTTGGATATAACTAGTAAGCATCTGTGCTACTGGCCAAACCAGTTGAGCTAGCTACTGTTTTCTCTTCTGTTTTGTTTAACTTCAACAAGTTTCTTGGCTTTGGAGCTTCTTCTGGCCTGGATCTACATATTCCTGGAGAAGGGGAGTTTCCACTAATGGTGACATATTGGGGTATACACAATGGGGTAGACACCCTAATACAAAATTAGGGTAGACACAATGAACATATTATTTAGATCAATCACTCCCCAAAAGCTACCTAATAGGCTATGAACGCAGAACAATTCTTGAAGATATTCCAGAACATTTTGAAAGGGAGTAGGAACAGAATAGGTAAATATCTCAGGTACTTTATTTTTGTGAAGTCCTTTCTCAGTACTTGGTCCTCAGTGAAATGGCGGAAGGCAAGAGGGAGGGAGAGTTCTCATGGCTCCCAGGTGCTGAATAAGGAAACAGACTCAGAGTTGCTACATCTCATAAAGTGTGCTAAGCAAAACTGGGGTTTGTCATCCTAACTGGGATTACGGGATGTCTCTTCAACAATAACTGCATTCCACCTTCCTGACCCAGTCTGGCTGGAAGATCCAGAGGTTAATGGCAGCTTTTCAAGGTATTTTTTCTTCCTAGAAATCAGGAATGAGGAAACCCAGATTTTCTTGGTGATAGTTAGTTGGAGAATTTCATGCTCTACGAAATGACTATGGTTGATATTTTAGGGAGAAATTAGCCAATTTCATTACATTTGAAGAAAGAACACAGTCATCCTTCCTTCCTTTCACTCTCTCCCTTCCTGCCTTCCATTTTTCTTCTTTCCCTCCCTTCCTTCTTCTTCCTCTCCCTCTTTCCACCAATGATGTGCTAGATTCTGTGGCATAGTTTAGAGATCACTGATGAAATGTCTTGCCTCTTGAGTGTTCACAAATTAATGGTGGAGACAAACCGGTGGATGACAAGAGCCATATGGAGGGCCACATACAGACTTCTGGGAAGATGAACAGTGACCAGCCTATCGATGGTTAACCACTAGCTCTCCCTTTCGAGGGGAGACCTTAATTTGCAACATTTGTTGATTTCTGTGGTGTAAATACTAGCATTTAGCAGGTTTCAAGCTATCAACAGATGCTGGGAAGAGCTGGTGTTGGTGGTTCCAGTCTGGAAGAGGGGCACACACCCCACTTGCTAGCTAGCAGGAGCTGGCTTAGCACATCCTTGGTCCAAGTAAGAGTGGGATTTGTAATGTCAGGGGAAATCTCCCAGAAGAGGAGACACGTGAGCTGTGTCAGCTTGCTTGAGAACGGGGACAGTAGTAAAGGGAAGGAGTTGTCACTTAATTTTCTCTGTATGGACATTAAAGAAAATAGAGAAAATGCATATAAACCAAAATAACAAAATAAAACTCACATGTGATTAAAACAATGGGAGATGAACACTGTTAACTTTTTGATGATTATTCCTTGTGTCTTCTTTTTTTTTTTTTTTTCTCTTTGTTGTTGAACACTGAACATTAGAAAGCAGGCTTCTCTTGTTCAGTTAACCGTTAGTCTGACGGGAACATTGTGGCTATTGTTTCCTTTTTAAATTTCATTTAAAGCTGATAATCCACTAAAAAGGAAATTCATGCCTCTTTGTTTAGTTCTGGATTCTGATTAAATTAAAGAATCTTTGCTTTTATGTATTTTATTTTATTTATTTTTTTTCACTGACTCTTGGAAAATATTTTATATCACTTTCTTATTTTTTTAAATTAAGTTTTAAGTGTTAATTCCAATATAGCTAACATACAGTGTCATATTAGTTTCAGGGTAGAATATAGTGATTCAACAATTAAAAACATTTTTTTAATGTTTATTTATTTTTGAGAGAGACCTAGTGTCAGAGGGGGAGGAGCAGAGAGAGAGGGAGACACAGAATCCAAAGCAGGCTCCAGGCTCTGAGCTGTCAGCACAGAGCCCGATGTGGGGCTCGAACTCATGGACCGCGAGATCATGACCTGAGCCGAAGTCAGATGCTTAACCGACTGAGCCACCCGGGCGCCCCTGGAATTTTAGGTAGAAAATACTGGTATAGAGTTTTTATTGTTGGTGTTATTTGCATTAAAGCTCGACCCTTCCAAAAATTAATTTTGACTTTGGCATATGGTCTCAAGCTCAAAATAAAGATCTAGTTTGACCTGCGTTTTCATTGCTTTCAGGGCTCACTAGCCACGTTTTGACACGATTTTTGAGTTCTGGTTTTAGCTTCAGCTCTCAGCCGGGCAGAGGACACATCCCACACAACTTGCCCAACAAGAGTGCACCAGTCAGTGATCTATTACCGCGTCCCCTGAGCGTCTGAAACGCACGGTGCTTCTGTGCACAGGCCCCGCGACTGGCGATGTCACTGACGAGAAGTGAGAAATCCAATTTCTTGGAAGGAGCAAAAGAGAAATGACTGGCAGCCCGGGGCCCTGGCTCTTCACCTGGGGTGTTACACCTCACCTACGGGTCCCAGTTTCTCTTCACGCAGCTATGTTTTTAGACCCTGTGTGCCCCCTTACGGTCTTCCTCGCTGAGGGTCACAGCATGGGCTGTCTGGCCTGTCGCTGGATTACAGGTCGCCCCATGTCCCTGAAAGGCCTAGGCCAGGGCCCTGCTGACTCTGTGCTCATGGTGCTCACTGGACAATGTCAAGGCCACCTGTGCTGGGAGCCGGTGCGGTGACAGGCGGACCCCCCCCCCCCCCCCAGCTGCCAGGTCCCGTTGGCTTGTCTTATTAGCACCGCTGATGTCTGCCAGCATCCTTGAGGGCTTCCTCGGGGCTCTCCAGGAAGATGGAAGGCCTGCCACCGAGACAGACACACAGGGGCGAGCTCTGTGACCACTCTTATTAACCATATGTGGCTTCGTGCTCCAAATCCTTTGGGATGTATGTTCAACCCCCATTTTATGGAATGATTTATCACGATTTCTTTAGTGCTTACTATATCCTCAGCACACCGTTACCTTGATTTACATCCATCGTCTTCTGCATTCATCCAGATAGCCCATTATCCTCATGGCAGAGGAGGAAATGGGCCGAGAGAGGACACGTCACTTGCCTAGAGGGTAGCAGAGCTTTGCATCGGACCCAGCACTCTGACTCATCGCCCGCGGTCTCGGCCCCTGCATTATATCACCTTCTTGCCTTCGAAGGCTCCTCCTGGGTGCCCATGTTGCCCACTCCCCCCCCCCCCACCCCGCCCCGCCAGGCTCCTTGAGATTGCTCTGTCTCTAGCTTTTACATACACTCTGGCGGGACTCAGGCTCTCTGGACATCTTCGGCTCTGTGGACTCCCCCTTAAGTGCCCTCCCATGGAGGAGCGAGCAAAGGGGGAGGCTGATGTGGCTTCGCCCTGGATTTCAGCCTCAGGCTGGGAGCAGAGCCACCCTCACCCCCAGGGCCCAGGGCTCACCTCCTTCAGGTTTTATTGCCTTGGAAAGAGGGACTGGGGACAACTGTTTATAGGTCCAGGAGGAGCAGTAAAAGTTTGCAAGCATTTCTGCCTCTTACTTAATAAACCTTAATGTGCCCTCATGCACCCATTTACCCAAACAGAAACACATAGAAAAACTGGGGAGGCGGGGAGGTGGTTTCAGGCCCCATCCTCAAGCTAGAAATCTCATGAATTTCACATGAACCTCGGCCCGACGTGCAGGGGAGTAGTGGATGTTGCTGGAAGCAGCTTTGGAGGAAGTTCGTTTGGGCCTTGGTATGCTCCTGAGGCATGGGGTTCTGCAGAGGGGCCTCGGGGGCTTGCTTCAGTGCAGGGGCTCTCTTCCAGTCCTTGGGGCCCGCTCTGAAAGTCCCCAGGATCTCTGGGGTCTGGGGGGATGGGGTGGTGGGCAGCACAGGGCAGGGAGAGCAAACCATCATCAGCCCAATCCCAGGTGATTCCTAGGGGGTCAGGCAGGAGAGAAAACACCGTAGGCTTGAGCACGCTGGAGAGAAAGAGACTGCTTCTTGGCTTGAGGAGTTTAAATTTCAAGTAGAGATTTATACACATGACATAATAGTTGCACTGACTAAATAGTTCTAAGCCCAGATATTATTCTAAACTCTACACATGTTCACAAAATCCCTTCAAAGTAAGCACGGTTCTCCCCATCTTTTAGATGTGGAAACACACGTTCAGAGAGGTAAAGTAATTTAGCTAAGGTCACACAGCTATGAGGAATAGGGCTGGTATTCACATGGACACAGTTGGCTTTCAGAGCCTGTGATCTTGAGGGCTCTATGGTACAGCCTCTTCTGGTCAGAAATGGGCACTGCCCTTGGCTCTGTGCTATCAAGAAGGGAATTCAGGGACGCCTGGGTGGCTCAGTGGGTGAAGCGTCCAACTTCGGCTCAGGTCATGATCTCGGGGTTCTTGACTTCGAGCCCGGCGCTGGTGGGGCAAAGCCTGCTTGGGATTCTCGTTTTCTCCCACTCTCTCTCTGCGCCTACCCCACTTGCGCGAGCTCTCTCTCTCTCAAAATAAATGAACTCAAAAAAAAAGAGAAGGAATTCAGGTAATTCAGGAGAAGAAGAAAAGGAAACTAGCATCCATTGAGCCTCTCTGTGTGCCAGATAGCATTTATGCATGAACCCTTCCAGTATTTACGATGTGCCTTTAGACGGAGATAATAATCTTCCTTTTTTTTTTTTAACTTTTTTTTACATTTACTTATTTTTGAGAGAGCCAGAGTGTGAGTGGGGGAGGGGCAGAGAGCAAGAGGGAGACAACACAGAATCTGAAGCTCCAGGCTCTGAGCTGTCAGCACAGAGCCAGATGCGGGGCTCCAACTCGTGAACCAAGCATGAGATCATGACCTGAGCCAAAGTCAGAAGTTTAACTGACTGAGCCACCCAGGCGCCCCATGATCCTCCTTAATGAGGTGAGGGGAAAAGTTCAGTTAGAGTAAAGTCACTTGCTAATAACCTAGCAAAACTAGGAGTCACAGGGCTGTCTGACCTCAAAGGGGCAACAATGTTTCCTTGTCTCCAAGGAAGAAGCAATTTGTGCTCATGGTGGATAAGAAACAATGGAATTCAACCATTTAATCCATCAATCAGTGAATCAATACTTCCTGAGAAGTGTTCATAACATCTGTCCTGGGAAGCTAAGATATTCAAATTCCTGGAGCTGCAAGGATGAAATTGGGTCTTTGACTGAATTTCAAAAGATGAAGTCTGTGACTTCGCGTGAATTCCAATCCCCAACCCCAACGAGTCCCAGTGCGTTCCCTTTGCGGGCTCCTACCTAAGCTGTAATGCCCACACCTCTGGGGCCTCAACACCTCCTGGCTCCTGCTTTAGTCACTGTTAGGTCTGAGACTGAGCTCACCTTCACAAACCTCGAGGTCAGTTGTGTGCTTGTGTGGAAGTGTATGTGGGAGAATTGTCTTGTGTGAGATGAAAGAATTCATCTCAGTAACCTCCTTAAGATGTCAAATGTATTGAGGGTCTGAAGAGAAACCCATGCCACTTACTTGGGGAAGACAGGGGGCCATCTGTGAAGAATCAAGAGCCCCAAGGAGGGCTGGGATTGTTGGGAGGGAAAGGTAACACATTTCTGGGCAAGGCGGCCAGTGGGGAGTCCCTATCTGTTTTGTATCTCTTTGACCTTGCACTTGGCAATTTTGCTGGTGGTAAATTGCCTGCCCCAGATTTTGGGGGGGATTCACATAATCAAGTGGCTTCAGTAGATTGTAGGACAAAGAGCACAGGCTTGGGAATCAGATTAAGTCTGAATATTGGCTCTTCTTTTTTATTCCATGACATTGGGAAAATAGTTAAGCTTTCCTCCCATGTAAAAGAGAGTGATGTTAGCAACCTCATAGAAATATTTCCTAATGCAGGAAGTGGTATCATAACCTGAGTAGTTCATTGTGGACAACGCAAGAGTTGTCCACCCTTTGGAAACTCTTGGTCAATGTTCTGTTGATGGTTATAACATGGACTCCAGAATCTCAGACCCAGAAGTGACTATATGGTTAGTAGGTTCCATCTCTCTTATTTTGAAGGCAAAGTTTCAGGCTTAGTCTGTGTTCTTGAGAACACTGAGGAGGTCTGATGTCTCTTACCTGGGAGGTGCAGACCCAGGACAATAAGAATGTGGACAGAGGGAAATAAAGAAAGAACCCAGTGAAGCAATGAGAAGTGAAGTTATCACCAGGCTGGATACTCCTTCATGATGGGCCAGGTCATTCTAGGAAGGACCTCTGTGGATTGGCTATAGGAGAAATGGAGTAATTCTTTGGAGGCAGTGAGAAGGGAATTTATCTATGTGAATCCCTGCCATCTTCTTTTTCCCATTAGTCAAAATTCATTCCGTGGACTGTTGATTCTCTGACTTCTGGATCATGTCTTCTGGCTTCTTTGGTGGTTGCTTAGTTTTTCAGAGGCTACCATGTGGGATGGTGTTCCTTCTAAGTCTAGAAGTGGAGGAGAGGCAGAAAGCCTGGCATGTGGCTGGTTGGCCATGCAGCTGTGCAGGTGTAGCCAAAGTTGAGGGCTCAGCATTCCAAGGAAAGTGACTGATCAGCACACCAGAGGCAGCAGAGTCTGGGAGACAAGAGCCTCCATGGAGGGACTGAGGAAGCATTTAAGATTTGTACTGGACGTTCTCAGAAAGGGGAAGGGATTTGTCTTAGTTGCATATGAGTCAAAATATAGAGTAGAACCTGGATTTCCTCATTCCTATCCTAGCCTTTCCCCCTCCCCCCACCCCCACCCCCAGCACTCCAGGCTCTTTTCAGGTATATTGCTTACCCCAATCCTGTTTGTTGTCCATACTTCCAACAGAACCTGCGAGAGACCCTAATGGTGAGAAGAGGGGGCTGTTAAGAATCATTCACCTGGCTGGGTGTGGGTTGGGGACAGAGAAGAAGGGAGAGCAGAGGCTTGAGCCGAGGTTGAGACAGTTCAACCAGAAAGGCAGCAGAAGCTTCCTCTAGCAATGGCTCTTGTGAGATCTTTCAAGTTACATTACCTAGCTAGTCCTGATTTGGCTTTCTCTGGCCATTCTGTGGGGCTGTTTGAATGCTAATCTCCGGTCCCCTTTCCTGTTCTAATTCCTGGTTTTATTAGACTCTTAGTGGCGCACAAAGCCCTCGGTCTTATTCCTCCCAGCCTCTCAGGGGTGCTAGACTCCAGACTTGTTCATCTTCTTGAGAGTGATGGATGTCCAAGACTATGATAGGATCAACAGTTTGCTAAACATATGGTTCATCACACACTAATGAATTCTAATCATGTAATGACTACCACTTATAAAGCTCCCTTTAAAAGCTGAATTTCTTTTTGTGGTAGGCTCCCCATCATGGCTCAGGAAAATCGAAAGGCCATCATGAAATTAGTAGCTCCTTGCAACAGTTCAACTGAAAATTAATGCCTGAAATTTGTAGCATCTGATCTCCTGTCTTTAGGGTTGGTGTTTGAAGGCATTGCTTGTTTTCTTTCCCCTAGAGCCTTTAATAAAGCATGGCCTGTCTTCCTTGGTTGTCAGTTCCTAGGACCACTCACTGGACCTCAGTTCCACCTGGTTCTGAGCAGATCAGTAGATCTGGTTGAGATGTTCATTACCTCTTTCTCCGCACGTAACAGTCGATATTTTAAGGCAAACTATTCCAGACATAGCGTCTACCTCCCAGATTTTGTGACAGTCAGATTAGACTCTGTTATCTGATGCTATCACAAATAGGCAGATGATTCGTTTTATTAAAATAGAAGACTGATTCCTTTTTAGTGAATACACAAAATATTTCTTCTAACTGCACCTCAGTGTGCAATCTTCAACTTTTTGAGTCACAATAACTCAAAACTTTTTGATTCAACTATGTGAACTAGTCCACACAGGGATGTTAATGTGGACTGATGTCATTCTTAAAATGTGAAGTTTCTGATGCATTATTATAATCTATATTGACACTACATAAAATGATTCATTTCTTTAGACCATTTATGCTTATATGATGTCAGTGAGAGAGGCTCCTGAGAGTTGGCCAGGAGACCAGACTCAGGGATCAGAAGATTCCTAGATCTGTAATCTTGGACAAATATGCTTTATCTTCAGAATCCTATTTCTCTGCCTGAAAAAATGGTGATCAAAGCTTTAAATAATATAAAATATAAAAATCTGGGCACCTGGGGTGGCTTAGTCGGTTAAGCTGCCGACTTCGGCTCAGGTCATGATCTCACGGTCTGTGAGTTTGAGCCCTGCATCGGGCTCTGTGCTGACAGCATGGAGCCCAGAGCCTGCTTTGGACTCTGTGTCTCCCTCTCTCTCTGCCCCTATCCCACTCATGCTCTGTCTCTCTTGCTCTCAAAAATAAATAAACATAAAATTTTTTTAATAATATAAAAATCTCAGCTTTTAGTTTATTTATGATTCCTAAACTTCAGTTTATTCTTTCTTTTTTTCTTCCCTTGAGGGTATGTTGCATTTCCTTTGCCTCTGTGTGGCGAAAAATGGCCCCAGTTAAGTTATGGGCTTATAGCCTCAAATAAATACATTCCTACCTAATTTATATATAGTCATGCACATAACTTGTGTCTATCAGCATATATACCGGGGAGATCCAAGTGGCTAATCAAGAGGTATACTCACATATTTATGATAACATAAGGGAAACAAGGCCTAAATCATATATAATCTGGGATTACATGCTAAAAAGTTAATGCAGTATACATGTCTGTAAACCCAAGAACAAAAACATTCTAAAAAAAATGGAAAGTTATTTTAGCATGGTAAGATGACGAATGACTTATTAATTTAATGTCTTCTTATAAAAGCATTTTAAGGTTCATTGGTAGAGACAAACATTTATTGAGCAACTACGGTGCAGCAAATTGGACCTAAAACAGTGGAAAAAGAGGTCTGTGTTTCATAGACCTATGGTTTAGTTATTAATATGTTGGGTTTTGCCGATAAATACAAGGGAGAACATAATCCAAAATGATAAAATTTTTAATAGGGATTACTCATCAATAAGTTTGACCTTTAAGGAGGCTGAATCTCAGGATTTTGCTCCCTTTCTGAGGAGAGGACGATGTTGGCATCAAAGATGATTTCCTTGCCCTCCAGGCAGAAAGCAGCTGGATATGCTGAAAGCTCCTTGGCACCAGAAGCCAAGATAGGGAAGGTGGTGAGATCATGGTGTATCCAAGTCATCACCAACAGGGCAGCAGAGATTAGAGGCATCCAATTATAGGGAGCCCCTGACTCATGCTTCCTCCTGGTTCCCTGTCTCAGAGCCAGCTAAGAGGTTGGTCTTGGAAGCACATCTATGGAGATGGTTGATGTCCAATTAGCAAAAAACCCAATAACATCGTCCCGAAAGTGCAAATTTTATCGTATCATCTTCCAACCACTTACATCACTTCAGCGGCTTCCTACTGCCATTGGGCAGAAAACCAAAATCCGTAAGAGGTCCTACGAAGTCTTACATAATACAGATGTTGCCTACTTGTCTCACGAGACTCCTCCTCATTTCCTGGGGAATTCAATTGCATGCACTGTATATCCTCTTGCCTTAGGCCTTCAAATATGTATTTCCTCTACCTGGAATGACCTCTCACGTCCACTCCTGCCTCCACGTCATCTAGTTAATGGTCCACATCTTTCAGGTTGAAGCTACGGTCACTGCCTTAGACAAGGCTTCCTGGAGATCCTGGACCAAGTCCATCCCCTTATTTTTCTCCCTTTAATATTACCGTGTACTACTCCATAGCACATTAACAAAACTGGAATGGAATTTATCCAATTAATGTCTGCCTTTCTCATGAGGATAGAGATGACATCTTTTTTTCCCCCTTTCATCATTGATTCCTTTAGAGACTAGAACTGTGCCTCAGTAATGGGTTGTTGAACAAATGCATGAGGAAGAATGGAGAGTTTAACGCTCTCATTTAGGATAGCATACCCTAACGGGACAGGCCATCCAGAGTTCCACGTGGGGAGAGAAACCGGAAGACTTTGAGACGAGTGGCTGATCTTCTGGACACAGGAAACAGGACTGAAGAACACCTGGAATAAACAGCAGTCCTGTCTGAATGCGTAGACTACCTCCTCCCCCATCATAAAAGTCAGGGCTGAGCTCCCTGGGTTCTCTTCTGAGTGGTGAGAGGGATGGGTACAGTAAGCAGTTGCATCTTCTAAACATCTTCCAGGGCTATGCCAGCTAATGGAATCGTGGTGCATTCGAGTCATTGCCAACTGGGCTATAAGTATGAGGGCTATAATCAAGTGGAGTGAGTGAGGCCATGTTTTTTGGAAACTAGTCAGAGAGGGGTAAGACCAGTGAGGAGAGATCCTCTCCGCTGCAAGGGGGACAGCCTTGCTAGTGACATCGGAGTCATGGTCATGTGGGTCTCTTCCAGGCTGCCATGGGTAGGGAAGCTGGGCTGACGGGCTGAGGGTATAAAGACTTGGATTTCATGAAGAAGTAGGTTGAAGGGTGACCTTTGTGGATTTTATATGAGGAGAAGAGAATTTGCAGGCATACATGATAACAGTAATGATAATAAATACCTCTTACTGACCATCTGTGACGTGATGGGAACTTTAAGATTTTACTTTTAATCTCCACAACAGCTCCAGAAGTTCAGCTTTATTATCTCAATCTTATATATAAGAACACTGAGGTGCAGAGAAGTTACTTGCCCAGGACTCCACAGATATTGATTAATAGAGCTAAGGCTCGAAAGTGGCCTGTGTTCGTAGCCATGCTTCCTCTTCACTACGGAAGTGGCTCTGGCGGGGGGGGGGGGGGGGGGGGCTGCCCATGAGGGCAGATGAACTTTTCCATCAGGTCCTGTAGTAGACAGAAACCACATGGACGTCGCAATCTTCTCGCCAGGTAGCGAAAGCCTGGGGTGCATTCCCAAGGCGCTGTACTTTCCTCCTCCTCAATTCTCTTTGAAGTTAGCAGGAAGTTTGCACCTGGGGGCTGCAGAGAATCACAAAGGGGCTTTGTGTGCATCTGGATTTCATGCCATCCACATTTTTCATGAAAAAACCCAGGTTCATTCATTCTTTCTATCTGTCTATCTATCTATCTATCTATCTAGTATGTTCTCTCTATTTAATATGGCGCCTTTAGATAATTTTATAATCCAATAATGGAATTTAAACTTCCTATATGTAAAGTAGGTCAAAAATAGCTGCTTTAATTATTTAAGTAATATCCAAAGAGGCAAACATCAAAAGAAGCTCGAGTTGCAACACAAAGAGAAAAAAACTCTTTAGGATCAGCAACTTTTCTCAGGCATGCACGAAGGTCTCAGACACATGCATGAGCTAAGCTTAAGGCTTTATTTTTTTTAAATTGCAATTTTATTGATGACAAGATCATTAATAATGCCACTACACGTCCATGGCATGCTCTTATCCACCCAGCATACCTGTCAAATTTATATACGAGCTACTTATTACTATGGGATTTCAATGATGAAAAATCAATTAATTGGGAGCCTAGAAATTAATATGGGAACCTGAGAGATGGTGGTCTACCAGCTCACTCTTCAGTTAATTAATTAATTAATTTATTGTTAGAGAAACGGTGAGAGAGAGATACTTTGGGACATCTAGCTTGGCAGGAGAGATTGCAAGAAAGAGGAATTTCATCTAGCAGGTTTTTAACGGCAATACTACTCAATGAATTCTTTTGTACTGGTAGACAATAAGGCAAATACAGAAATTTAGAGTAAGAATTTACACATAGCTCCAACATCCGAGTGTTCAGTGGACTTGTTTTCTTGAAGCAAATATAATAATTGCAGATCTTGTCAAACACATGTGGCGAAAGGCATGTAACATGGACTGTGCTACTCTAGTCACGCGGAGTAAGGCCAGGCAAACTGGAAATTAAAAATAAACCCAGGGGCACCTGGGTGGTTCAGTTGCTGAAGCGTCTGACTCCTGTTTTCCGCTCGGGTCACGATCTCACGGTTCGTGAGATTGAGCCTGCATTGGGCCCCGCGCTGACAGTGTCCAGCCTGCTTGAGATTCTCTCTCTCCCTCTGTCCGCCCCTCCTACACACACACACACTCTCTCTCAAAATAAATAAACATTAAAAAAAAAAACACCACCTAAACTTGTTCTCTGTCACAAATGGTTTGAGAAGCACTATTCTACAAGACAGTAATTAGATGAACTGGTAACCCCTGCTCCCCCCTCCCCCCCAGAATCAGTTTGTTGCTAATTTGGCAGAAAGAATGGAATCTTCTGCTCCTATCTCAATTACAGATTTGTATCCCATAGCGTATTCAACTTCTAAGAGATCCCCCATTAAAGAACCTCCTTTACTTCTGTTTAAGCCAGTGATTCTCCAATTGATTTTGGCATGAAATGCTTTCTTCCCCTGAATGCCTCATGCTGTGGGAAAGGTAGAGGGAAAGAACTCTCTAACAGTGGGGGTGGCAGGTCAGCGCCCTATCTGCACTCCACACCTCCAAGAGCAGAATATCTGGTTTTCCCAGTTGAATTTTGGTGTTGCACCACCCCCTTCAGGCTTTTTCTGCCAGCCACTCCCTTGACCTCCCAGAATCTGGGACTGGAGAAGGCAGGCAGAGACAATATCTCATCACCATCAAAGTTTGCAGGATTAGAAAAGAGAGCACCAAGTTCAAGTCAAGACTCCTCTATGATGAGGTTGGGTGTCTGTCTACCTAGTCTTTTCCTTCCTTCCTTCCTTCCTTCCTTCCTTCCTTCCTTCCTTCCTTCCTTCTCTCCCTCCCTCCTTCCTTCCTTCCTTCTTCCTTCTGTGATAATTCCTGAACCCCTAATGTGTACCAGACACTGTAGTAGGAGGTTAGGGATATTGCTGAAAATAGACTCTATTCCTACTCTTTAGGCACCCATAATCTGGTGGGGGTCAGAGACAAGTCATCAAGCCATTTTGCAAACATGGAGGAAGTATAGAGTGGAGAGGAAAAGGGTGTTGAGTGGAGCAAAGGTCAAAAGTGGAACGTATACAATCTGTGAGGTTGAGGTAAGAGACTCCAAGACTTCCTGAAGGAATAGACAAGCTACATGAGTACTGAGGGGTGAAGAGGCGTCAGCCAAGGGAAGGAAGGCAGAGGTGGTGGGCCAGTTCTGGGCAGATCCTTGTTTCTTTATGGATTCCCGAAAAACTTTAGTGGCACAAAGATGATTCTGAACTGGGGGGGTGGGGCTCGCTGGCTCAGGTGGGACCTGATTTCCATTTCTTTCCCAGATGCTTCAGAAAACCCAGCTTACTTGCCTTCAGTGCCAGGTTATAAAGTCCTCGTAGCCAGTTTCCAGTCAAGTCCCTGCTGAGGGAGACCATGACCTTCTTAGCGGGAACGTCTTTAACAGCAGGGGTCAGAGGCACCCAGAATTTTTCTTGCAGAAAATTAATTGAGCTCCAAGGTCAGGAGGTGATGAGTGGGACTCGTCAGAATAAATGATTTCTGTTTGAGGAAAAAGAGCTGTGGGGTGCTTTCAGGCTCTTGCCTAAATTTGGTAGTTATGCCTGCCTCAGACTTTAATCAAACAAAGCAGTGAAATAAGGGTGCTCTGAGGTGGGGAAAGGGGTGAGAGGAGATTTAACTGAACCTGACTGGGCTTTTGCTTCAGAAGGGCTAGGCTCGGGCTTTTCTGGCTGGATTTCTTGAGAATATGCTGTAAGCAGGGATGTGCCCATTATATTGTTTACTAGGTCTTAGCAAGGCCTCGTGCGGAGAAAGTTTGCTGTCGTCATCGTCGGCATCATAGTGGAAATGGGGTTTGTATCCCCAGTATCTATTTTTATAAAAACCGCAGTTTTTATTCAGACATAAACACCCTTCGTATTCAAATCCACGTGCTTTGTGGGAAGAAGACTGAGCCCTTTACATGGTTCAGTGCTATTTTAATTAGTAAAAACCACATTTCCTGGCCCCGGTGATTGGTTCAGGGCTGGGATCGTGGTCCCGCTGAGACCAACAAAATGAGATGAATTGTCTTCTAGGAGCTTCTGGAGCTACATTTCCTCATTCTTCTTAGAGAGCTTCTAGTAGCAATTGTCCTCCCCCCTCTCTTGATGCGGCACGAGAAAGCGTGGCAGTTGTTGGCAGTCATCTTGTAGCCACGGAACGCCACCTGGGTGAGGATGAAGTTGACACGATGGCAAACAGAAGAGAGATGGATACGATAACATCGTCGAGCTGCCGAATCAAACCAACACTTCCCTGCATCGAGACCTTCATTATTCACCCGTATATCCTCTTTATAGTGAAAAGCACCCTGGGTTAATTTTTTTTTTTATTATTCATAACTCAAGGCATCTCAAATTATAGAAACCTTGCCAGCAGAAAGTGGGGCATTGTTAATAACACTCTAAAGTATGGAATTGGTTGAGACGGCAGGAAGGGCAAAACAGAGGATTCCACCTGGCTAATCAGCTACCTCTTGCGCCTTGGGAAAGAGACTATCAAGATTGTAGCATTAGTGGACTCGGTAGAAAAAATGGGGATGTTGGTGCATGGATACAGAGGTCCTGTAAAGAGAAAGGTTTAGGTTGCAGATGCCCTTTCTGAACCCGGAACGAAAGGAAAATACAACTTTGTTATGAAAGCATTTATGGGAAGCAATAGCCATCCTATTGAAGCCCCAGCAAGTTGGGTTTTATGTTCCTTGCAACAGACACCTACTAACCATAGCAATCATCTAAGTGCCTTGTGTATCCTGCTATCAGACCAATTAGAAAGGTAAACGTTTGGTCTTATTTCTGGTTGCTATTCATCTCTTGCAGGCAGGAGCCATGAACACATATCTCAGCACCCCACTGTCCAGTATTACGTTTGGTACGTAGTAGCTGCATGTATCTACTTGCTGAATGAATGGCCTCAAATGGTCGACATTGAGGCATGGGTTAGTAGCTTCAATATGGAGATGTTTCATTCATTCATTCATTCATTCATTCAAGTGGGTATCTTTTATATGGAGAACTCTGTGGCAGACCTATCGTTTTGGTGGATGGTTTCCCTCCCTCCCTCCCTTCCTCCCTTGCTCTCTCCTTCCCTCTCTTTTTCCTTCCTTCCTTCCTTCCTTCCTTCCTTCCTTCCTTCCTTCCTTCTCTTCATGGGTTTCAGACCTGAATTATAGTCTGAAGGTTCTGTCCAATCTACTTCCCTTCTCTCTTCCAAAATTTTATTTTCACAAGTATTTCACCCAACCAATCTCTTGCGTGTCTACTTCCATCTTGGTGCCTGCCTCTCAGAGGTCACAAACTGACGCACACCTCTTTGACTCTCGAGTGGCTGGTACGACGAACGGTGGAATCCCAGGGTGATGTTCGGCGCCCCTTATCCTTTCCTCAAAGGAACCCGAAGCTGCTCAGTGTTGATATTCGCTGGAGGCATTTTCTTTAGCAAATCTGAAAAAAGGAAGAGGACCAAAAACCAGTTGTGAGCAGCAACTGAGAGCAAGCAAGGTAGCAGCAGCACGGCAAGGCGATAATATAAGTTCCCTTCTTTTGAAATAAGTTGAATATTCAAAGCGTTTACCTGCTGTTTTTAACAGAGGATGAATATGTTGTCAAAGCTTTGATGGAATATAATCTTTTGGTTTTCTGGGCTTTGTCTTCAGAGCGTATCCCTTATTAGTGACTCATTTCTTACTTTGACTCCTCTACTCCATTACATCCCATCAAAGCCAGCCATGCGCAGAGTGGAAGGAACATCAAATGTAGACTACTATGGATCTGGATTCTTGGCTGGCTTTTGTGGTGTGACCTTAGGGAAATGACTTACTTCCTCTGAGTCTGTTTTCTCGCTTGTGAAAGTAGCCTGTCTTCACAGCGTTGCTATGAAGATGAAGCAAGGCAATAGATGTGAAGGGTCTAATACACCTCTGGGCACAAGATAGGGCTCAGTGATATTAAGTATTGCTCACCAACAGGGTAAGTTTCGGAGTTTGAGGGGCAGCAGGGAGCAATCTGAGTATTGCTGCTCTGGTACTCAAGAAGACTAGCGGGCCAGGGTTGAAAGACTCTATATCCCTATGGGTTCTGTGGCCACTGGCCATTGGTCTCTGGGTTCTTCTGCCAAAAGCTAAAATAACGGCATCTACTTTAAATTCTCTTCTTTCTCCTTATTTTTGGAGAACCATGATGAATGTTTGATCACATACTTGGAATCTAATATAGGATGGGCTGAGGTTTTGGAGCTAAAGATAGTCTATTTAGTTGAGTCCACTACATGCAGCATCTGCAGAGGAGGAAATCAAGGCCCCGGGTTGGGGAACGGCTTGCCCAAGGCTTTGGTAGAGCTGAGTGGGCTCCCTCATCTCCTTGTCTTGGAGCAGTGTGGTGCTGCCTTAAATGCACCAGTGTCACTCAGAATTTGACTGTATGTGTTGGAGTGAATTCAACCTGACTCGTTTGAATAGGAACCCTGCTTTCCGGGAGGCCGGTGTCCTCCTCGGAGGGGGGGGGGGGGTCTTTTGTGATTTTCTTAACACGATGAGATGTTACGTCCTATTCCACGCTCCGTATACACCTTATATATTGCCTTTGTATAGCCCATGAGGCCTGTTTTCTCTTTTCAGCCATGGCTGGGGCCGTGCTCTGCTGGGATCAGTACCCCAGTGCCTGGTACAGATTAGGGCTCTACTTGTTCTTCTGCTGAATTTATTGAATTCAGAGATTTTATGATGATGGGTGTTTGAAGAAGTAGTGGGCAACAGGGGCGAGGCTGGGGGGGCAGAGTACAAGCCGCTCACTTGACTTCTTTTGGGAAAGACTTCCCGTTGTATACATACTCCTGTGACAAACCTTCAGCCAGGAGGAATGAGGGGCAAGAGAGCATATTGGTTAAGAACAAGGAGCCAATTTGCCGGGGTTTGAATCCTAAAAAAATTTGTTTTGAGAGAGAGAGAGAAAGAGACACACAGAGTGTGAGTAGAGGAGGGGCAGAGAGAGGGAGACACAGAATCCGAAGCAGGCTCCAGGCTCTGAGCTGTCGGCACAGAGCTGGATGCGGGGCTTGAACCCATGAACCGGGAGATCATGACCCGAGCCGAAGTCAGACACTTAACCGACTGAGCCACCCAGGTGCCCCTGCCTGGGTTTGAATTCTAATTCTGCCATGTCCTAGCTGTGTAATTTAATCTCTCTGTGCTCTGCTCAGGAAAGGGATCCTGAACCAATATTCAGGAAGCTGGGATGAAGGCAGATGTTTATGTGCATTATATGCATGCATATAATGCACATGCATATGCATTATAAATACAAATATAATGCACATGCATATGTGCATTATAAATACAAATGTCTACATACATTTGCATGTGTATATGTAGACATGCATATATATATACACACATATTTATGGCTGTGCTTTTATATGTAGGCTGGCACCTAGCGTTCTCACACAGTGTCACCTGAAGGTTTCTTGGTGAGATTGGTAACATCCATCATTCATCCAGTGAATAAACATGTATTAAGCAATTACAAGGTGGCAGACCCCGTGAGGAGCTAAGAGAGAGCCAGGAATGAAACATGTTCCCTCACTTTTAATGTAAGCAGTCTATCATCGGTGAATAACTGATATTGTGTTAAGGGCACGGACAGAGTCTTCCGGAAGCATGGAGCCAAGTGTGAGAAATTCTCACGGCAGAGTGGGGGACGGTGTGATGTGACAGGCAGGTAGGGTAATACTTGAGTGTATCATGAAGACAGAAACGGTGTATAGAGAGAGAACGGGGGGGGGTGCTTCAGGTAGGGAGGAGTGGCAGAAAGAAGATGGGGTGATTGAGGGTGCAGGTAATGAAGGCGATCGGGAACTTCCTTTCATTTATGTGCATTATTTTTTTTTTTTCAAATGGCCGCGAAGTTGGTAGGGCATAACTACTTATTAAGTTCTTTGGACCTAATTACTTAATAAGGGAACGGGCTTTTCTTTTGGCCTAGGGTTGCCATGAAAATAAAATATTTCTGAGACACCCAGTAGGTCACGAACCGCAAAAATGTGAGAAATTCCATCCTAGGCACAAGCACAGAGACATTTCCCAGTTGCTGTTGTTTCCTGTACCGAAAGGTTGTTCTCAGCTGTTGTCACACATGTGGAATCGAGATTCTGACAATTGTCTTTGACCAAGAAGGATAATCACAGATGACTATAAACGCGTGTACTTGCTTATGCTCCCAAAGCACAAACCCACACGCACCCATACACACGTTACACAGAGGCAGGCAGAGTGATTTGGCCACGATGATAATTTTGGAGGGTCATTAACTTTGAGAAATGAAAATAATTAAAAGTCAATTAAGATATCATTTCTAGGGAAATGGAGGGAAACAGGATCTGGAAATTTCAGGCGGGAATGTCGTCCTCAGCAAGGTGGCTTCCCCTTGAGGCAAATAGGACTGGAAACTTTCTTGGTCAGCAGGTGACTTTTGGGTGGGTGACAAGCACAAGTGGGAATGCCATGGACCCTGCCATCTTCCCACGGTTCCTCACCTTTGCCATCTCATCAGCTTTTCCAGCAGATCCACAATGAGACTACATCATCCCAGGTCTGTGTTGAGTGATGTCCATTCTGATGGCTACCAATACATTCAACTTTCTTCCATTCTACAGACTGCCCTTCAGCTCTTGAAAACTCTGAGCAACTATCTGTCTTGCTTGTGTTTTCTGTAAAATGTCTTTAAAGCTGCTGCCACGATTGCTGTCAGAGCCAGATTTGGATCCCTCATTAAGTGGCCTTCAACAATTCCACCAGGGAGAGCATGGTTATGTACAACATCCACAAAAATCACTTACTGGAGTATATTTTCCTTAGCTGTTGGAGTAATGCACACTCTACTGTGTTCACCTTGTCTATCCACTCTGTATTTATGAACCAGAGGATCAACTCTTTAATGGAAGCCTTGATAAAAAAAATTCTCCCTCTTATTCCACAGCATTTCCGGCCCCAATCTAGTTTCTGTTCTGACAACGTTTAATCCTTGATTCTGCCTTCAGTTTTTGGAAGTAATTATCTACCTCTTCCTGAAACATCACTGAATTAGTCAGGGGTCTCTAGAGAAACAGAAACAATAGGTTATATATAAAGAGATTTATTATGAGGCCTTGGCTCACATGATTATGGAGGCTAAGAAATGCCATGATCTTCAGAAAGCTGGAGACTCGGGAAAGCCAGGGGTATAATTCAGTCCAAGCTAAAGACCTGAGAATGTTTCAACTTGTCTAGGCTGAACTACATTTCCCAGAAGTCCCTTATGTGTCCAGCTAGGGCGAGCCACAAGGGAGGTCCTTGAAGCCCGGTGGGAAGAAGGGAGCTGGCTGACATTTTGTAGTGTATGTCCATTGCTGATGATCTGCTGACTTGTTGGCATTAAACAGCGTCTGGGCCTGAATTGCTTTACCTTCCTTTGGACCCTCCTTTAGCCTCTCTGATTCCTAGGCCAGGCATGTGAGGGTAGCTCCATGATGGAGACACCCAGCCTCTGCAGGATTCCCTTGTTCCAAAGTAAGAAAGGACAAGTGTTTCAGTCTACCCTTATTGGATTCTAGCTCATGCATGTTCTTTTTTGTTTTTAACAGCTCTAGTGAGATATAATTCATATACCATACCTTTACACATTTAAATGTACAATTCATTGTTTTTTAGTATATCTGCAGAGGTGCACAGCCATCACTATGATTCATTGTAGAACATTCATCATCCCCCAAAGAAACTCCGTACCCAATACAGTCATTGCCTATTCCCACACCCCCTGCCCCTCACCCCTAGTCCTACTTTCTGTTTCTTTTTTTTAAAAAAATTTTTTTTTAACGTTTATTTATTTTTGGGACAGAGAGAGACAGAGCATGAACGGGGGAGGGGCAGAGAGAGAGGGAGACACAGAATCGGAAGCAGGCTCCAGGCTCTGAGCCATCAGCCCAGAGCCCGACGCGGGGCTCGAACTCACGGACCGCGAGATCGTGACCTGAGCTGAAGTCGGATGCTTAACCGACTGAGCCACCCAGGCGCCCCCCTACTTTCTGTTTCTATACATTTGCTTGCTCTGTACATTTCATGTATATGGAAACATGCAACATGGGTTCTTCTTTCCCTTTAGCATAATGCTTTCAAGGTTCATATACGGTTGTAGCATGTTTTCTGCTTCATTCTGTTTTGCTGGTGAATAATATTCTGGCGTACGAATGTACCACATTTGGTTTATCTTTTCTTTCACGTTGTTTCCACCTTTTAGCTCCGATGAGTCACGCTGCTACGAACGTCTGCGTACAAGTGATTCTGTGGACAAATACTTTCATTTCTCTTTGGTATATACTTAAGAGTGGAATTACTGGTTATATGGTCATTATGAAGAACTGAACTCTCCGCTTTACATTCCCAGCAGCAATGCGTGAGGATTCTAATTTCTCAACATCTTTGCCAACACTTATTATTATCTGTCTTTTTGATGGCAGCCATCCTAGTGTTTGCAAAGTGGTGTCTCCCTGTGGTCTGGATTTGTATCCCCTAATGGCTATGGCTGTGGAGCATCATTTCATGAACTTATTGACCACTTATAGGTCTTATTTGGAGAAATGTCTAGGCCGATACTTTACCCTTTTTTACATTGGATTAGTTATCATTTGATTACCGAGTTATGAAAAGTTCCAGCCTTTTCTTCATGTTCCCTTCCTAACTGCCTGCCCTGGGGATTTTAAGCACCAGCATTGGAGGCAAACACAACAGCCTAACAGATTATTTAACTGGCTTCCACAACTATGTAAGAATTTCCCTGTAGTGAATTTGTGTATATCCTACTGGCTCTGATTTTTTGATTGAACCATGATTGATAGACAGTCTCAGCCCCATGCTCAAATTTCACCTTCCTCTACTATCTACATACAGCTACGCTCCAGCCAAACGACGCCTCCATCCTCCATGAGAACCCGCCTTTACCATGCAGTACCTGATGCCTGTTTCTTCTCTCACATGTTTTGCCTCATTATTTTTACTTCAAATTGTGAAGTAAACCACCACACATTCTCTGCCATCTTCCTAATTCCTAATCTTAGCATCTTCCTCTTTTGCACGTTATAATATTGCGTATCGCCTTGAAAATCGGTTCCTTTCTCCATAATCTCATGGGAAGGTTGAAAGGAATAATAAAGACTACACACAGAAAATACCCTCACCGAGTACCTGGCACAGGGCAGGTGATGAGTAATGGATAATTCTCTTCATTTCCTACCCCCAGAAAATGTCAAGAACGCAGTAACTAGTGCTCCACATTTTCCAATTTTGTGGATCTGGAAACGAGGCCAGGAGGCTTAGATGATTCATGTTACTCTGCATTTTCCTCTTTTCTGTGGCTCAGGGAAACTTCTGGGACACTCTGCTCTTTGTGCCCTGGGTTTCAACGCTGGACACGCCTTTTTGGAAAAGCACGTACTTGTGACATGACGGGTAATGATGACTTCCAGCCGTAAAATGTTTCCTTTTATCTCATCAAGTAATTTGAGGGGGCTGTGGATTCAATAAATGGCAATGGATCTAATTAATAGCATTGAATCTCATTTATAGAAATGCCTCATGTTTGCATCATGCTTCAGAGTTTTCAGAGCCATTTTCTCCTTGGATCCTTACAGCATCCCTTGCTGTAAAATCAGCAGGGCGGTGGAGGACATTCTGCTGGTGATGACACCGAGGCGCAGGTGGCTTGAGTGATACATCTAAAGGTCACAGTGTGTAACTAGAACCCACAGATCCTGACACCAAGGCTCGTGTCCCTCTCTTTGTGCTCGTCCACAAGCAAAGTGAAAGGGAAGCTTGAGCTTGTTCCAGCGCAAAACCCAGGGGATCAGCATCTATTGGTTAATCCTCAGTCTGTCCCTGCTTGAGCTCCTGGGTGGTGGCTGCTGTTTCCTTTCTCCCCCCACCCCCATGTATCTTCCCACCTCTCCTGATGTCATTATCTTCTGGAATCCAAGATGCTGATCGCATAGGTCAGATAGGAGAAGTAGTCCATGTTAGCTAGTTGTTTTATGGTGCTTTCAAATCACCAAGACTTCTTTCCGTGAAAAAGACTCAGCCTTACCAATCAAAGATACATCATCTGTTTGAAACCCGATCTCTCTGTCTTTAGGTTGATGACTCAGTTGTTCCCCCTTTCCCCTGGCCATCGGGGTTCTGTATCCCCCCAGGTTGCCTCCTTGCTAAGAGATCATATGGATACAGGTGGAGGGTCTATGCATCCTTGTGGCATTGGAAGAATGACATCTGGTATTCTGATACAGATGTCTCAACTCCTGCCCACGGGGGTTTACCCCTCCTCCAAAGCGTGGGGAGAGGGTATTTATTACTCCTTCACCCTGTGCCCTTTAGTTTCTTGTGCCCTCCTCCAGCACAGGGATGGCGTAACCCTTCCTTGTGGAGATACTGCCTTTCGCCATTTTTACACCTGTCCTTGCCCAAGATCTACCACACGGTTATTCCTTCCAAGCTTTACTTCCTGATATGTAAATGCCTAGTTTGGGGAAGTCTAAGCAAATCCTTTTCTCTTTTTGGAAATCTACCCCTCAAGACTATCTGCTGTGGACTTACAAGTTTAGATTGAAATTCAGAGCTGAGCAGTGAAAACTGCCTTCCCTTTCTTTTCTTTTTTTTCAACAATTCTGTACATTACTCAGTGCTTATCACGGTAAGTGTACTTTTTAATCCTTATCACCTATTTCACCCATCCCCTCACTCACCTCCCCTCTGGTAACCAGCAGTTTGTTCTCTATAGTTAAGAGTCTATTTCTTGGTTTGACTCTATATCTCTCTTTGTTCCCCCTTTGTTCATTAGTTTTCTTTATTAAATGACACATATGAGTGAAATCATATGGTATTTGTCTTTCTCTGACTTACTTCACTTAGCATTACACTGTCTAGCTCTGCCCATGTTTTTGCAAATGGCAAGATTTCATTATTCTCATGGCTGGATAATATTCCACTACACATGCGTGTGCACGCGCACACACACACGCACACACACACACACACACACACCTCACATCTTCTTAATCTATCTACCTATTGGTGGATACTTGGGCCACTTCCATAATTTGGCTATTGTTAATAATGCTGTAATAAACAGGGATGCATATATCCTTTCAAATTAGCATCTTTGTATTCTTTAGGTAAATACCCAGTAGTGTGATCACTGGATCATAGTGTAGTTCTATTTTTAATTTTTTCAGGAGCCCTCACTCCATTTTCCACGGTGGCTGCACCAGTTTGCATTTCCACCCACAGTACACAAGGATTCCCTTTTCTTCACATCCTCACCAACACTTGTTGTTTCTTTGGTTTTGATATTAGCCATTCTGACAGGTGGGAGGTGGTATCTCATTATAGTTTTGATTTGCATTTCCCTGATAACAAGTGATGTTGAGCATCTTTTCATGTGTCTGTTAGCCATCTGGATGTCTCCTTCAGAGAAATGTCTGCTCATGTCTCCCTATCATTTAAAAATTTGATTATTATTATTTTTTGGGTGTTGAGTTGTATAAGTTCTTTACATATTTTGGATACTAACCCTCTGTCAAATATGCCATTTACAAATATCTTCTCCTGTTCAGTAGGTTTTCTTCTGGTTTTGTTGATTGTTCTGGGGAGTAGTAAAACGACCGTGTGGATGAAGGGCTGCAGAGAACTAAAATCCCCAAATCAGTTGCTATTTACCCACTTTTCACAACTTTTGGCAATTATTCCACTCCAATAGCATCTCCTTTTTTCTGTGAGTCGTCACGCATTTACTCTGACAGAGCCATTTCCCCCATTCTTTTTGTATATTTTGTTAGTGACTCTTTCATTTGGTTGTAATTGTTCTTTTACGTGTGTGCGTCTTCATGAAATCTCAACATTGATAGGAGAAGCATTGAACACATGGAAGTCACTCAGTTAATGTTTAAAGAAACCACTGCGGGCTGCTCAAAACTATACAGCAGGCATGTTTTCTAGTGTTCAGTGCATAAGAGATGCCCACCCTTAAACGGTATTATTCTGTTAGCATTTGCTGAGAGATATATGCACATATGTATAAGCCCCGCTTGTAGTCTGTGCAATGCATCAGCGTTAGCTTGTTTTGTAAGGACGTGGACTTTTAAGGGAGTTGATCAGGTAGCCTGACTGTGGTGCGATCAACTCTATCCCTATTCTATTTTGGGCTCTCACTCTTTCAGGAGACAGCCTGCCTGCCTGCATACCCGCCTGATGGAGTTAGCCTGTCTCACGGCTTCACTCTGGAGCCGGAGGGATTGCTTCCCACTACAGTGGGCTCTCTTTGGGAGACTTCAATTGCTTTTGAATTAGTTATAGGCTCAAAAGTGAGCGACTCCCATTATTAGAATGCAGGTTTTAAAATTACTTCATTTCAAGTTGCCAGCTTGGCAGCATTAACCTGTCATCAGAGAATTCAGCATGGTTGTGAAGAAGATAGACTTTTGAAAAAATAAAGCAGAATGAACCAATATGGTCAAGTAGTGAAGGAAATGGACTCGGAAATGCTTTTCACTTACGCCTCATCCATTTTACCATCTATACAATGGTGGCGAAACCTTGGATCCTCCTTTTTAGAATAAGTTGAAGGGCAGTCAATGAAATGCTATGTAAAACATTCACTGAGTATAATACTCCACTGGATTGTCTCGATTTGTGTAGCTCTGTTGAAATATTTCTAGGAAAGCTGACGTTCTTATGCACACACAACATAGCCTTACACCAGCTATCACAGGAATATGTCTGGTACAAAGGGCGTTGTTTTCCAGTTTTATTGAGGAATGATTGACAAATAAAAATTGTGTATGTTTAAGGTGTACAATGTGATGATTTGATATATGTATACATTGTGAAATGATTACCATAATCAAGCGAATTAACACATCCATCACCTCACATAGTCACTTTTTTTTGGTGGTGAGAACACTTAAGATCTACTCTCTGCAAATTTCAAGCATACAATGCAGTATTATATTATTATTATTATTATTAACAGTAGAGTCACTATGTTGTATATTAAATCTCCAGAACTTACTTATCTTATAATTGAAAGTTTGGATCCTTTGACAAGTATCTCCCCATTTCCCCCTGGCCCTGGCAACCACCATTTTATTCTCTGTTTCTAGGTGTTCAGCTGTATTTAGGTTCCACATGTATGTGAACTCCTACATATTTGTCTTTCCGTATCTGGCTTATTTCACTTAGCATAATGTCCTCCAGGTTCATCCATGTTGTTGTAAAGGGCAGGATTTCCTTCTTTTACATGGCTGAAGAATATTCACTATGAAACTATAAATTCTAAGTGCATAATGACCCAGTTATGAAAACAAACTTGAAAAGGTTTAGAAGCCATGTAGAAAAATATCTTTATGACTTTTAGGAAGGGAAAACTTTTTCGCAGGACACAAAATGCACAAATTATAAAGAAAAATATGCATATATTTGACCTTAAAATTAATATATATTTGTGTGTGTGTGTGTGTGTGTATATATATATATATATATATATATACATATACCTTAAAATTAATATATATACACAAATATATATATACATAAATATATATATATATATATTTATGTATATATATACCAAATTCCATGCACAAACATGAAAGACCATTTACCAACTAGGAGAATTTTATGTCAGCTCATTGTTAATGAAAGAGAAATATCCAGAATACAAAAGAGCTTCCTACCAATCAATAAAACACATGAAAGCTTTTCAATAGAAAATTAGGCAAAGGACATGAATAGTTAATCTACATATAAGATGAAATCTGAATGACCAATGAAAATGTGAAAAGCCCAACCTCACTGTAATCAGTGATATGGAACAAAAAGCGGTCATATCATAAGATTATATTAGTAAAAAATGACTTAGTCTGATCATGTAAAGTGCTGGTGAAGGTACAGAGAATCAGGAACTCTCCTGTGCAAAAATTATGCAACCACTTTAGAGAGTGAATTGACAATACATAGTAATGTTTGAAGATGCACATATATTTTGAGCCAGTGGTTTTACTTTGAAATACATTTTCTAAAGAAACTGCCGTATATGTGCGAAGCATGTATGAGGATATCCCCTATAGCGTTTGTTTTTAATGTCTAAGAAGTGGAAATGCATCCTTTTAAAAGGTAGAACGGAGAAGTTGTGGTTTGGATATGTTGAAATTCTATAAAGTTCAATAATATCATATATCAAATATTGAAAACAATGCTGAGTGAAGAATGGCGAGTTCCATTAGATTATTGTATTAGTTTTACCACAAACTCAGAGGCTTCAAATAATACACAGTTATTGTCACACGGTACCTGTAGGTTAGAAGTCTGGGCATGGCTTAGCTGGGTTGTCTGCTTCGGTATTTCGCCAGACTGCATTCCTAGCATCGGTGAGGGATGTGGTCTCATCAGAGGCTCTACTGGTGAAGGAGTGACTTCCAAACTCCCTGAGAATGTTGTAGAATTCATTGCCTTGTGGTTGCAGGATGGAAGTCCTCAGATTTTTCAAGGGGTCACCCTCAGCACTGACAGGCCATCCATGATTCCTTGTCACATGGGCTTCCCTAACACAGCCATTCGCTTCATGGCAGATTGCTTCTTTAAAGCCAGCAAAGGATAAAGAGACTCTAACAAGATGGTGTTACACTCTTGCGCAATCACATAAATGTAATCACATATATCGCATCGCTTTTCACCTCATTTCATGGATTATAAGCAAGTTGCAGATCCCACTGACACATGAGGGGAATTACACAAATGCATGAATACCAAGGAGTGGTGATTATGGGAGCCATCTGAAGGTCTGTTCACCAAAATTTTGTATCATTTATGTAAATGTTTCAAAACATAAAATCACAAAACAATTTTGCTGACCGTCCAGGAAATACTGCTGTGTGAAACAACCAACCTCAAAAAGTTATGTAACACATTATCTCATTTATATACCATTCCTTATAATGGCAGAATTATAGAAATCCAGAAAACAGATTAATGGTGGCCAGGGGTCAGGGACAAATGGAGGCAGACAGAGGGTGACAGAAGGTGGACATGAGTACAAAAGAACAAGGACACAGAAGAGTTGTGTATCTTGACTGTTATCAATGTCAGTATCCTGGTTGTGATATTGGACTATAGTTTTACAAGACGTTACCCTTGGGGGAACCTGGAAATGGTACACGGGATGTCTCTGCATTATGTCTTAAACTGCATATGAACTACAATTAGCAAAGGTAAAAAAGTCTGATTAAGAAACAACAACAATAACAAGCCAGAGAAAATTTCAAAGACACAAAACAAAAGCAAAGTAAACGCTCTCATCTAAATGCTGAATGATGAGCAGAAAACCATGAGACAAAAATCAGTGGAGAAAAATGGGGACTAGCTGGCTGACACAGGAAGCTAATTTGCAAAAAGAGAACTCAAATCATCGTTGGAGGGAGTAGACGGTAGAACTGCTCTGCAGAAAATCGAGTCGGCAACTTGGAGAACAAAGTTGAGGACTCTCAACATTCAGGAGAAAATAAACGTTAAACCACTTGATTAGTTTATACTAATTATTCAGTTTATAATCTTACATAGAAAAGCTGTGAATATTACCTTAAATGTGTCACATATACACTTACATGATTTACATGTATGTTCTTTTGTTACTTTCAAAGAAGTCATGTGAATATTACTCTATAAGGTAATATGCAAAGTTACTAAAGGCGACTCTCTTTGAACATTACCACTGTTCGTGATTTTAATTTTCTACTTTACGCATTTGGATATACAGTTTTCTACCATGAGTATGTATTAATTTTAGATGGAAAAATGATTAAAATCAATGTAATCTTGTGGATATTGCACAAGATCTACAATTATGTAAAAATATATACGAGGAAAAACTAGAAGGAAATGTTGTATATTAAATGTTAACAGTGGTTCTGCCTGGGGGATTGGGATTTACTTGTTTTCATTTTCTCCAAGTAATACTGTGTAGTCTCTAGATTTTATACAGTGATCAGATGTTCATTTTATAATCATATAGATAAATTTTAAATTAGCATATAAAGTTTATAGGTACTATATGATAACAAATATATATTTGTGTATATTTTTACACTGAAAATTGATGGGAAGGAAAACAATAAAAGGTCAGAGCATTAGAGATGACTTTTTTTATTCCTTTAACTTTCATGTATTTTCAAAATTTGAATCATGAACGTATATTGGTTTGGTAATGGAAATATCCCCAAAGAAAATGGAAATGATTAATTAATTGTTTGGGCAATTGGGACATTGTTTTCAAAGCATAAAACAATAAAAAAATCATAAAAAAGGAGGAAATATTCAAATAGACAATTAAAACATGGGAAAATACTTTGCTTCCTTAGATGCAATTTCAAAAATAGTTTTATCTTAGGGCCAGGATTTCAGAAGACTTTTATTTTCTCTTTTAATGCCCGTGTTTCCCACATTTTCTAACATCAAACCAGAAAAAATGTTACATGCTATAATAAATGTAATAGAATTACATCAAGGGCCAACAGGTAAGTTTAAAAGGCACTATACTTGGGGCGCCTGGGTGGCTCAGTCGGTTGAGCGTCCGACTTCGAATCAGGTCATGATCTCACGGTTCGTGAGTTCGAGCCCTGCGTCGGGCTCTGTGCTGACAGCTCAGAGCCTGGAGGCTGCTGTGGATTCTGTGTCTCCCTCTCTCTCTCTGCCCCTCTCCTGCTTGCGCTTGTCTCTCTCTGCCTCTCAAAAATAAAGAAAAAAAAAGGCACTATACTTGGCTATGAACTTCCAGTTAACACAGAATTCTCAAGAAAGTCTCATAAGATTCATTCATTCAGCAATTATTTATGGAATGCCTACTCTGTCAAGGAATATGTGGGTGTTTGGAATCCTATAGTGAACGAGTCAAAGATCTTGACTCCATGCAGCTTACATTCAAAGATGGAAGTTGGAAAGCCATCCACTCTTAGCTTGTTCGAGCTGCCCTAAAAAATAACCCAGACTGGGGGGCTTAGATAACTAAAGTTTATTTTCTCACAGCATTGGAGGCAAGAAGTCCAAGATCAAGGTGGCAGGAGGGTTGGTTTTCTGTGAGGCCCTTTTTGGGGGTGTAGGTGACTGCCCTCTTGCTAATTCTTCATTGATCATCTGTCTGTGTACGTGCCCCTGGTGGTCTCTCCCTTTTCATGTAAGGATGTCAGTTGTACTGGACTAGAACCCCACTCTAATGCCATCACTTAACGTAATCACTTCAGTAAAGGTTACCACCAAATATGGCTACATTCTGAGGTATTGGGGATTAGCAATTCAACATATGAATTTGTGTGTGTCGGGGGGAGGGACATAATTCAGCCCCTAAAATCACTCTATGCTTTAATTGTCTTTAGTGATTCCTCATATTCTGGTCCAGTGTCGGTTTGAATACCTCCAGTGATGGGGAACACGCTACCCTGCCTTGGATCAGGGTGTAGAGTTTAAATCTGTCTCTGAGTAGAAGGTCACCTAAGCCAGACTTCCCGACGAGAGCGCTGCCGGAATACCCCAGCATCGAAAGTAGCTGCTTGATTCTGCAACTCCCTGACTGGGGACACTCTGAAGTTCAAGAGTGAGGTGTTCAGCTGTGACTTCTCTCCCACATCCTGCAGCCAAGAGGTGACACAAAGTCACAGACATTTCCAGCTGAACAAGGACTGATCTCTCCACCCTCCTCTCCTCTCTTCCCTTTACAGGGAGCCTGTGACATTTTTGTTTTGTTTTGTTTTTAAAAGGGATCCCTTATCTTCATATCTCTCTCTCTCTCTCTCTCTCTCTCTCTCTCTCTCTCTTCTCTCTCTCTCTCTCTCCTTTTAACAGATCAAACTGAGAAGTCTCTGGACCTTTCACAGATGGAATTACAAAGGCAGTTTTTCTGAATCTGAGCAACTCAAAAGAATCAGCTGGCTCCTTTCTCTGGCAGCCAGCTTTTTAATCCTCCGTCACATGTCACTTCTAATTGTGGGCATGATGTTCAAGTTCCCCTCGGGCCGAAATTTCACTCCAGTAAATGCTCTTCTTCCACAGCTGCAGAAACATGTCAGGGAGAGTGATCTTCAGGTACCATTTCTGCAAGAGGGAGCAGCTTTGCCCGGCATGAACCCTGGGAGTCAGGTGCCTGTCATTGACCTTTGATCGAGGCTGACACGATCTCCCTCAGCCAGACACTAAAGCACTAAAGGTCGAAGACCAACGAGGCTGGGTGCAGGAGGGAGGGGAGCCCTGGGGAGGGGGTTCTTCTTATTTTGAAATAAATGGGCAACGTTTTCAGGGGAGAAAGTGCGGGAACAGACGAGGTGATAAAAAAAATCACTTGAGTAGAATTGTCACCAGTTGTGCCCAGGTTGGATCCCTGGTATTTGAGGGTCTCATTAGAGAGGGGCCAATTCCCCCAGAATGCCTCAGAGGTAACTGATTGCCCTGAGAAAGGCTCTCCAATCTCCCGAGAACTTCAGAGTTCTTTCTAGTGTGAAGTCTCCGACAGTTACGTGAACCAGAAGTTTCTTTTTATCTCCACATTTTATGAAAAATTTCCAGCACATAGTAAAACTGATGGCATCTGATGGTGAACACCTATATGCTCACTGCTTGGATTCTGCCATTAACATTTTACTCTACCTGCTTCGTCTTCTATCTGTGTATTCCTCTAGCCAGCCGTCAGTCCATTTCCCTTTTGGGGATGCATTTCAAAGCCAAATGTAGCTAAGACCACATTCCCCCTAAATAGTTTGGTGTGGAACCAGATTTCAATATTTGTTTACAGGTATTTCTTCTTATAAGGTAAAAGGTACTCACAATTAAACACACAGGTCTCACACGTGCATTTAGTGAGTTTTGACAAAGGCATATGTCAATTGGCAATCTGAATAACTACCAAGATACAGAACAGCATCATCCCCCAGAAAGCTCTCATGACCCTTCCCCAGTCAATCCTCACCATTTCCACCTCCCAGACGAACTTTGTCCCTATGTTTTTCTTCCCTAAGTTAGTTTTGTCCATTTAGATCTTCTCAAAAATGGACTTACATGTACTCTTTTGTATGCTTTCTATCGCTCAGCATAATACTCCTGAAATTTATCTATCTTGTGCATTAATAGTTTCTTTTTATTGCTAAGTAGGATTCCATTGGGTTAATCCACCACTGTGTGTTTATGCATCCTCCTAATGGGGACACAGTGGCTTTTTTCAGCTTTTGGCTGATATGAATAAAGTGACTTGGCTTATTCTTATACAAGCATAAGAGCGAATTTTTTCCTCTCTATAAACTCAAGGGAATATTTTCCACTGTATCATCTATCCATCCATCTTTTCTTCCATCCATTCAAACACATGTCGTGTGCTCACGGCAGGCCAGGTAGTGTTCAACCGCTGGGGAAATAAAGTTACAAGATACGTTCTCTGTCCTTTACAGAATCTAGTGAGAGAAACTTTTGCATTCCTGGACCCAGTTCCGTGGTGTGTGTGTGTGTGTGTGTGTGTGTGTGTGTGTGTGTAGGGCTTCCCACACCACCACACAACCCTGGACACCAGAAGAGTGTCTGAGAAATCACTCCAATTCTGACACCATCTACCGGAGACAGCATCAGATTCCACACGCTGAGGGGCTCGGTCCTACAAGACGACTCCCTTTCTGCTTCAGATGCCAACCACTTCTGACCAAGTGGCTATAATATAAGTCAGAGGTACCCACCGCCCTCAGATTTGATTAACTTGCTAGAGCACCTCCCGGAACTTAAAGAAACATCCCTTACTAGGTAACCAGTTAATTATCAAAGGATGAGTCAGGAACTGCCAGATGGAAAAGCTGCAGGAGGCGGGGAAGGGGTAGGGGAAGGGTCGCGGTGCCCTCTCCAGCCGCCACTCTCCCAGTGCCTCCGGAAATTCTCCAAACCCTGTCCTTTTGGGCGTTTAGGGAGGCTTCATGGTACAGGCATGCTGGATGGATCCCCTGACATTGGTGATTGACTCAACCTGCAGCCCCTCTCCCCTCCCAGGAGGTCCGGGGGTGGGACTAAAAGTTACCACCCTCTATTCACCTGGTTGGTTTCCCTGGCAACTAGCCCTCATCCTTGGGTGAGGTCCGGAAGTCACCTCATTAACATAAGACACCTGTATCACTCTCATCACTTAGGAAATTCCAAAGGTTTTAGGAGCTCTGTGCCAGAAATGGGGACAAAACCCGAAAATTATCTATCATCTTTTATTATAAATCACAGTATCACAGAGAACAACACAGACAATTACAGAAATACAAAAATAGGGCTAGAATGACAACTTCCAGAAGAGGGAGAAGCCTAGGAGAGTTAGACAAGACTTCCAGACAGGTCAGACCCGAGGTAGGGAAGCAGGGTACTGAGGGGTCCCAACATACGGTGGCAGCTTTAGCAATGGGATCATGAGGCCTTTTCTGCAACTCCCTTCAATGCAGCCCAATGGCTTCCATGGAGGTGATTTTATGAGGAGCCTTATTGAGTTAACTTACTCCTGCAAACCTACTTTTCTAGAACTCACCTCTATTTGCATACCTCCTGCAGGTTCATCTCAAGCCTTGATCTCCCTTGACTTGAGATGTCAGAGGCAGTTTATTATTCCCCTATGAAGTTATTTTGTCCTAAATTCTGCAGATTTCTTCTGGAAAGCTCAGTGGAGCTGACTCATAGAATCAGCCAGGCTTTCTCAAGTGTAACAATTCCAGAATGTACTAACTCTGAGATGCAACACCAGGTTCCTTTTGAGTCATTGGTATAGGGCTGCCAGATAAAACACAGGACATTCAATTAAATTTAAGTTTCAAGTAAAAAACAACTTTTTTCTTTTAGTGTGTGTCCTGAATATTGGATGCAATATATATTTATATTGACAAGTGATTTGTTGTTTATCTGAAATTCACACGTAACTGCACATCCTGTACTTCTTTCTTTTTTAAATGTTTGTTCATTTTTGAGAGAGAGAGACAGAAAGAGAGAGAGACAGAGAGACAGAGCATGAGCAAAATGAGGTCAGAGAGAGAGGGAGACACAGAATCCGAAGGAGGCTCCAGGCTCTGAGCTGTCCGCACAGAGCCCAACGTGGGGCTTGAACTCATGAACTGCGAGATCATGACCTGAGCCGAAGTCGGGTGCTTAACCAACTGAACCACACAGGCGCCCCCACATCCTGTACTTTCGTTTGTTAAACCTGGCAAACTGCGTCATTGGAGAAAGAGGTTTTCTGGTCAAGTGAATTTTACCCATGAAGGAAGCCAAACCCATAAAATAGCAAAACTTTAAAAAGCAACCGTGAAAGAAATATTAGTTGTGTCATATATCTCCCCATCTTTTGAGTCGGAATATATGGATGTATCACGGAACTTCTTGATAGCCTGCAGTGATTAGTATAATAAATATTAATTATTGCACTGTATTGTGATCTCAAAACTATTGGAGGATATTGAGAGCTGCTTGTCTCTATACAGAATGCCACCAGAAATCCGTGATCTTAGAATTTTACATCTGTGGGTTTTTTTTTTCCATTTTTTTTCTTTCTTTTCTCATTATAGGCCTATCAGTTAACCCCCTTGTGGCAATGAATCTTTATTTTTTCCAGAGTCCAGAAATGCCAAACTTTTCTTCCGCCTAACCTGATATCAGTAAACAATGAAACACTAAATCTTGCTGGTAATATGTATTAACAAAGGTCATAAGCTAGTATGGAAAAAAGGTATGGGGTTTATAATAATTATTTAACATTTCAGAGGTTAAGAAAAAACAACTAATTTCCAGTCTCTTAATTTTATTTTCTCAAGCACGCATTCACTCCCTCATTGAAATAATAAATGTCGTTATGTAACAGAGGTTTATACAGACCCTTATAGCCTCCATGTTTTATAAAATAATATTTCTAATTTGTCTTTAGAAAACCATATCTTGGGGCAGCTGGGTGGCTCAGTCGGTTGGGTGTCCGACTTCAGCTCAGGTCATGATCTCTCACAGTCCATGAGTTCGAGCCCTGCTTTGGATTCTGTGTCTCCCTCTCTCTCTGCCCCTCCCCTGCTCACGCTCTGTCACTCTCTGTCTCAAAAATAGATAAAAACATTAAAAATTTTTTTAGAAAACAATATCTTTAAAGGGCTGGAGGGTGATTAAAAATTGAATGTTGCCATCTGAATATTATATATCTTCCAAATAGTGTATTCATTTAATTTACATAATTGCATGAGTCCTGGGAGCGGATTCCCACCTGGTCTCATGTTACAATGTTAAGCGGTGTCATTTAGGTGTAGAAAGCAGTTTCCTCTCAACTAGACCTTTCTTCCCACGGGCTCAGGATATATATTGGGTATTAACCTCTCCTGTGCATTTAGTGTAGATCTGATGTTTTCACCCAAATAGGGAAGGAAAAAATCTTTTAGCTGCATATTTCAAGGAAATATGCTTTTAGTAGGAAGTCGACTCTTCCTCATCCTTTAGCAGCACACTGCGTCTTCCTCTGGGAATCTTTGTCTAGAGATTCTAAGTCCTCATGACATTTGTCAGGGAACAAAGAAGTCATGGCTGGCAGATATTCATAGAAATTGGGGTTAACATTCCTGCTTTAAAATTCTTGAAAATGTGTCCACCAGATTACCCAAAGGATGTAACCCGCCTTAAACATCTGCCAAAGTGCATTACTGGCAAAGAGGCTGCTTTCCATGAAAAAAAATACCCCCCTCCTCCATTTCAGTGGTAACTCTGATCTGCCCATAAGTTAGGTGAGACTCATAATCGCACCATGGTGTTGCCCAAAATGTGTAGCTCCATCAGCCTGACCCATTGTCTTCTCTTGACCTGGATTACTGTCTTGGGCTGGTCATGTACACCTGCCATGCCTTTTTTGGGCAATGTCCTACCAGCAGAGTGGTTTTAAACTGCAGTGTGCATCCAAATCTCCGGTGCAGCTGTTGAAAATGTGGGTTCCTGGAACTCACACCTTACCATGAAGCCAGATGCCCTAAGATGTTGAACCATACTCCAAGATGGTGAACCATACTCCAAGATGGTGAACCGTACTCTGAGATGGCGAACCATACTCCAAGATGGTGAACCATACTCCAAGATGGCGAACCATACTCCAAGATGGTGAACCGTACTCTGAGATGGTGAACCATACTCCGAGATGGTGAACCATACTCCAAGATGGTGAACCGTACTCTGAGATGGCGAACCATACTCCAAGATGGCGAACCATACTCCAAGATGATGAACCGTACTCTTAGATGGTGAACCATACTCCGAGATGGTGAACCATACTCCAAGATGGTGAACCGTACTCTGAGATGGCGAACCATACTCCAAGATGGTGAACCATACTCCAAGATGGTGAACCATACTCCGAGATGATGAACCGTACTCTGAGATGGTGAACCATACTCCGAGATGGTGAACCATACTCCAAGATGGTGAACCGTACTCTGAGATGGCGAACCATACTCCAAGATGGTGAACCATACTCCAAGATGGCGAACCATACTCCAAGATGGTGAACCGTACTCTGAGATGGTGAACCATACTCCGAGATGGTGAACCATACTCCAAGATGGTGAACCGTACTCTGAGATGGCGAACCATACTCCAAGATGGTGAACCATACTCCAAGATGGCGAACCATACTCCAAGATGGTGAACCGTACTCTGAGATGGTGAACCATACTCCGAGATGGTGAACCATACTCCAAGATGGTGAACCGTACTCCGAGATGGCGAACCATACTCCAAGATGGTGAACCGTACTCCAAGATGGCGAACCGTACTCCAAGATGGCGAACCATACTCCAAGATGGTGAACCATACTCCAAGATGGAAAACGATACTCCAGGAAACACTCTGCAGCACCTAAGCTCCATGGAGATGGGGCCCACGTTGGTCTTGCTCACTTCTTATTCCCTGTGCTGGCCTAATGCCTGGCTCAAGATAGGTCTTCAATAAATATTTGGTCAGTGAAGAAATTAAGAAAGGCTGAAGAATGAAGGGTGGCATGGTGGTTTCAGTGGCTAAGGACACTTCTTAGGTGAAGGAATTCTTATTGTCATGAGGGATGAGTTGAAAAATTTCTCTGAGGTGGTATGTGTGTGTGTGTTTTGAGTTATCAGTAAATATCATTGATGTTTTTTAAAGCATGAAAGTACTATACTAGGCTGTCTAGTTCCATTGTAATATATTCTTATCCTTCCTTTCCCCACTCTCTTTTCCTTCCTTCCACCTGTCTATCTTTATTTATAAAAAGAGGTCTAAGAAAATGTTCATTTGATGCTCAATTTTTAAGCTGTGAGATTTTAGTAGCTTCAAAAAAATTTTTTTGTATTATATGAAATTTTGTGTTCTTTTGCGTAATTTAGCAAAACCAATTAAACTCAATAATCATTTAAACTTCAAAAAAGGCATGCTCTTTGACAAGGTGTTTGGAAATTAGGGTCAGTCAGTACAGCTGGCCTCCAAACATGCCAAAGGTGGGTGAAGGGATAGTGTAGGTATCAGCTCTGGTTGCCAAGATCTGCATCTTCTTCCAGAGTTCTCCTGTGCAGGGCCCTCGCCTATATCTCAGACCATGCTTCCATTGTTCTTCATAGTTCCTTTCTCTGAGCCCAACATCTGGGACCCACTTGGAAACTATCTAGACCTTTGACTCAAGGATTAGATACTTTAGGCCACAATAGTGTGGGCATTTTGCCTGGGATTCAGGGCAGGGGTGAAAGCCACTGCACTGAGGGGTGTGCCTGTAGCCCACTTGAAGGTCTTTGGGTCTCTGACGTTGGGGTCTGTCTATACACATGAAAGAGAAAGAGAAAATGAAAAGCTCATGTTTTTAAATAGGTCAAACCATCCTTATGGGAACTTTTTTTGGGGAACGTGTCCCTTTGTATAGGGAATGAAGGCCAAGTTGGATAACTTAGCTTGTATCCCAGCTGACTCCCAGACCAACTTCTTACTCTACTCTTTTCAACCCTGTTGAACAAAATCTCAAGCTCTTCCTTTAATTTTCCTGACTTGATTCCAAATATACTTGTCTTGACAAAAAGTTCTGCTTAGTGCTCCCATTGAGTGACCACCCACCTTATATTGCCAGAGCCCCTCTCTTCCCTGAAATCCTTCTCCTACTCTAGCACCCTCAGTACTATGAATTAACCACACCCACCGGTCTATTCCCCTGGGCATATAGGAGAACTACATTTCCCAGCTTCCTTTGCAGTTAAATGGAACCATGACTTGCTGGTTAGTATGATGTGGACAGCAGTGATGTGAGGCAAATTGTACTGAGCTCTAAAGCCTCTGCAGAGGCCTATGTTCTGTGTATTCACTGTACAGAAGGAGAAGATCCAGTGAAAATCCAGAAGAAGGGTTCTGAGGTCCTAGGGAACAGTAGAACCAGTTGCATCATGTAGCATGGGAATCTAGGTCACTGTGCAAAGAAAGAAACTGCAGGAAATAAACTTTTATTGTGTTTTCCATTTCCACTCAGAGAGTGTTTTGTTCCTGTAGAAAAATACAGCCAACTGTAATGAAAACCCCTACTTATACTTTAAACCCACTGAAAACATTCACATCTTTGTCTAGATCTCCTGAGTATCAAAGATGAAGTTAATTTAGATTGTTGTCTCCCTCAGAAATGTTCTTATCATATAGCTATTATAAGACATTTTCTCACATCCCTTCCTCTCCTACTAGACTGGAAGCATTTCAAGATCAGAGCTTTTTCTTACTCCTCTTTGTAAACTTATCACTGATCACTGTATCTGGAACATTCTAGGATCTCTTGGGAAATGATGGAACCTGTATTGAACTAAGCTCTGTTTGACCAACTTTTGTGTTCTTGCATATTCTGCTTCTCAGACAGAGCTAGAGGGGAAAGAACCCAACACTCACGGTATCTGAAATGCAAGCCCAAGTATCAATACTCCTTTTCCAGGTAGTAAGTAGGTCTGGGGTCCTCAGGGAAGTATTTATATTTTCTTACTCTTACAACCTCCCATAAACGTGCCTATGGACAGTTGGCCAAAGTTGGTCAAAGAGAGAGACCTCCATTAGAAGGCCTGGCTCAGCTTTCCAGAGAAGATGGTAAGAACCAGTTGGAAAGGATGGTGATGACCCCAGATACCTATTTGGGGAAGTGGTAGTGACCCCATTTCTACCCCAAGACCAGACACTAAGCAGTCAGGGAAGAGGGTCCCTGTCCAGACATTTTCTGTTCAAGAATGAAATGCCTTTTCAAGTAGACCAGGGGAGGGGAAACTCCAACGCCCAACTGAAGAGGTAAGAGAAGTCATATGGCAGTGGCCCAGGACGACCCCTTTCACGTTGCTGCCTGTGTTCCCTGTTCCGGGAAGTGCATTGCATGACTTTCTTGGGGTGGAGGGCTCCAAACTACAAATGTGCACCCACAGCAGTTTCCAAGATGTGCTTTTCTCTCCTTTTTACGGTAACTTAAGAAAGTCAATGCATTTAGAAACTAGAGTGGTTTTTTTCAGATGTTCAAGTTACATTTTTACTTCCTCAGTTCGGCTTTCAAACTCCTCATCTTAATTGGCCAAGAACTTGTGAAAAAAATGGAGAAGGATTATCCTGAATCATTTGCCTAGAACTTGGAGAGTGTGTAAGCAACTCAAAGACAAGTGTAACTTCTAAGAAATCAGACAGATGTGAGAGCGCTGGAATGGTGTTCTACACGGCCGCGAAGTTCACAGATGCAAAGTCCGGCTTCACGGTGCCTGGAGACTGTGATCACAATGAAAATTTGTAGCAAATATCATTAAGGTCAGTCCCTGAACAACACTATGCAAGCTCACACAAGGTCTTATTTTCTATCTTAGGAAGCGGGTAAAGGGAGACAGTTCGCAGAATACCTACTATGGGCTAGTTACTATTCATTCATTCAGCAACTGTTTACTAAGTGTTTACCATAAGCTGGCCGCGAAGATTTGGTTCCTGCTCATAAGGAGCTCAGATTATCCAACTCAATTCAATTTTCTCGAGAAAATTATTCACTGAGTCTACCTCGTGTTTTAAACGGGCTTTTAATACACAGGGGTTATCCATCTAAATCACCGGAACTCGGACCAAATATTTTTGTCCTGGAAGTGGCCAGGAAGGATCACCCGAAGGTAGAAGGGGGGATGAAAGATGTCCCCGCCAAGAAAGGGGGTGTGCTACCAAGTTGAGGTGGAGGCTGGGAATCCCGGGGCACCAGGAAGCAGATACAATTTGAGTTACCCTCCAGCTATTGTGTTTTCCTAGGAGTGATCTCAGAACAGCAGCCAGAAACATGCTTTGGGTAAAAGTGTTCTGTGGTCAGGCATGTTTGAAAAATTTTGGATATCATGTCAAGACATTTGTAAGGGCCCTCATGTGACATAATAAGGCCTCTAGGAAGTTATATAGGAAAGAGAATGGGTCATGTTCCTCCCACCCCCAACCCAAGGCATCCCAGACTTAATCCACAATACATTGTTTTGTCACTTAGCCCTTTTCCACATTCCATGCATCCGGCATTTTTCTCAACATATGTTATAAAACACTAAAGCAGTTTAACCTAGAATATCACTCTATCCAAAAGGAGTTTTCAGTAGCCAAATGCACATCTAATAATAATTATTGTTGGGGTGCCTGGGTGGCTCAGTCAGTTAAGCGTCTGACTTCGGCTCGGGTCATGATCTCACGGTTCGTGGGTTCGAGCCCCGCGTCGGGCTCTGTGCGGACAGCTCAGAGCCTGGAGCCTGCTTTGGATTCTGTGTCTCCCTCTCTCTCTGCCCCTCCCCCGCTCATGCTCTGTCTCTCAAAAATAAATAAACGTTAAACAATTTAAAAAATATTTTACATAATTATTATTAATGCACGTATTTGTTTGGGGCTATAAATCATACATTGTGGATATATTATGATTAACTCTTAAAGATATTATGTGGTGTTATGTTACATTATAAAGTATATCATATGTACCGTATCGACCCACTTGATCACATGTGTAATGGGTTGAAAATATTTATTATTTTAACAGCTCACACCAGCCCTGTGTTTAGGAAAGGAAGGGGATTTGGAGAAGTCTTTTGCAGGGAGGATGGGACCCAAATGTACATATCACCAGGCACTACAGTCACGAAAGAAAGGGAGAGATCAGTAGTTTGGTTTGGGAAGAGAGAACAAGGAAAGAAATACACCAAGACAAGAAATACGCCAAGCGATAAGGCATAAGGCAGGAGCCTGGCGTTTAAGTTTTAGAATTTTACTAATTGTTAGGGACTTGACCAATTCAAAATCAACTTCAAGCTGTTTGTATTGCTATAATGTAAATCCCTGCACCTTCCCAAAATTATCATCAGGGATTTGTATACACTCACACACTGTGCACTAATGTCTAATTAGATGGGAATTTAAAATAGTCGTGTGGGTCAATGCAGAACGAATGGGGTATAACACTAAGGGGGGCGACTGGGAGCTTTTCACTAAACTGAAGCATTTAGTGGGAGTGGGAGTTCAGAGGTCTCTCAGGAAGTTGTGGGGTTTTCACAGAGCTCTGGGAATACAATGGAGGTTTGATCGTTTGTGTTTACCTCTTATGGAGCTGAGATCCACATCTGGAGTGTGTGTGTGTGTGTGTGTGTGTGTGTGTGTGTGCGTGCATGTGTGTGTATGTAAAGTGATGGGTAGAGATAGAGAAAGGAATAGAGATAAAGATATGGAGATGGAGGTCTGTATGGCACCTTCAGAATCTTAATTCTCAATTATAAATGTTTTGTAGCTTGGAAAATTTGTAAAAAGTGGTTTTCTCTGATACCTATGCACAGGCCAGCAGTAGAAGAGGAGATAGTAGGGAATCAATCCATAGAAGCCCCAACAGCCGGCTGCAAGTCTGTGGCCAGAGTGAAAGGGGAAGGAGAGTCAGGCTCACGTGTGTTGGAATTCCTTTAGGGCTCAGGTCTAATAGTAAAGTCGTACTTCAGGACCAGAGAGGCAAATAAATATTCACAGACAGGGTTGGGAAGAAGTGACTAAAACGTACTGAGATAGAAGGAGACAAGGGGCTGGGGTTCAGTGTGAAAGGATTGTGAACAGTTAAGCAATAATCTTAGGTTGCATAAAACAAGGTCTGCTGTCTAGAATGAAGGAGGTGACAGTCCTTTACTGCTCTGGGATGGCCAGTTTACCTCCTTTCTGGATTTGTGCTTCTTTCTGGGGCTTGGCCACCAGTAGTTTCCAGAGTGACCTTAGTGAAGTGAAAATATGATCATGTCAGTCCCTCCTTTAAAATCATTCAATATGCACCTGTATGTTTGTTGCAGCAATATTTACAATAGCCAAGATATGGAAGCAACCTAAGTTTCCACTGATAGATAAATGGATAAAGAAGATGTGGTTTACACACACACACACACACACACACACACACACACAGAGGAATATTACACAGCCATAAAAAGGATGAATCTTGCTATTTGTGACAACATGGATGGACAGAGAGTGTATTACCTTAAGTAAGTCAGACTGGGAAAGACAAATACCACATGATTTCACTCATATGTGGGATCTAAAAAGCAAAGACAAACACAAAGCAGAAATAGACCTACAAATACAGAGAATAAACTTATGGCTGCCAAAGTAGAAAGGGGCAGAGGGATGAGCAAAATGGGTGAAGGGGAGTGGGAGACACAGGTTTCCCATTACGGAATGAATGAGCCATGGGAATAAAAGGCACAGCATTGGAATATAGTCAATGGTGTTGTGCTATTGTCGTATGGTGACAGGTGGTAGCTACCCCTGTGGCGAGCATAGCATAGGATACAGAGTTGTTGCATCACTAAGTTGTATGCCCGAAAGTAACGTAACGTTGGGAGTCAACTATACTTAGGTTTAAAAAATTAAAAAAAAATCAATTTGATGGCTTCCCATTGCATGGAGAATATACCCTCTTCCCCCTCGCTTGCAAGACCCTTCATGATTTTTCCTTCTTCAGTTCATTTCCATGTACCAGTCCACCTAAAATTTTCTCCCTCTCTTACTTCCTCTCATGGTCCAGTTGACTTCTGCTCGTCTATTATATCGCAGATCGGATGTTTCTTTTTCTGCTAAGCTTCCCTTGACCTCCAAGATCGAGTTATGTTTTCCATTCTCATTTCACCTGCCTGTTCCCTTCCTGGTATTTCATTTCTGACAGAGGACCCCTCTTTGCACTGGTGCATGGTCTGGAGGAGTCTGGAGGGAGTCCTTCAGCCTGAAGAAAGGCAAGGGGGGCTTAGCCACACCCATCCAGATGGCCTTTCTCTCCATCTTGGGAGGTCAGCGTGTTGGAATGAAACTAAGGATATTATCAGCCTCTGGGGTTGAGCGGCATGTTAGCTGACCCTCAAAGCCAGTGGTGTTTAAGCTAAAGTATATACAGTTCTGAAGATTCGTAAATCCTTTTCCAAAAGATGCATAAACAAATTTGTTTTTGGATCACCAACTGCCATACGAATTCCTCTGATATTGGTCTCACTGAGAAGGCTCCTTGAATTTCTCCTTTTTCTTTTATAATCTTCTGGTTTCCAGGAAAAAATTAAACAAGAAAAGAGCATACCTTTTACCCATTGAGAATCTCCAAAACATTAAAAGTATTTTATTACTTTCGATCCCTCTATGGTTTTGGGCACCTAACTCAGTTGTCTGAATGACTTGAGTTAACAATGGTTAAAAAAGAAACTTCCATTTCTATCTACTTGTTTTTGTGAGCAAATCTCCTCAGCATTTAACATCTATAAAGACAGATAAACAAACAAAGAGAAGAAGAATCAATACTGAATCCCTTTCGTATAATTAGTCCTGATCATCCTCAGAAACATAAACAGCTTCATGGATCCATCTCATTAAAAGATGCATTTCCAATACAATTGTATTATTTTTGCGTAATAAATATTTATCAAAATTTGTAATGTAGCCATCTTGTTTTAACGCATGGCTTAGTAATAATAAAAAATGGTATCTCCACATAGAAGAATTACTTTATTTTAATACTTGGCACCGATGACTCTAGGAATTACCAACAAAATTTAAAAGTCAATTTATGTACATATTTTTGTAGCAGATAAAAATGATCAATAGAGGAGTTTCGAGCATCAAAGTATATTGCAATGAGCTTAAACTTCTGTGGGGGAAGTGAAATGAAACTATTAGTCCTTGGAGACATAGAAAAATGTAAACTATTACACAAGAGTTGTTCTCTTCTTTAATAGATGAGAGTGTTATGAAATTACTAGGATTTTTTTTAGAGTCTATGGGCTGTGTGTTACACTTTTGTCTTACAAAAATGTCAGTGTTCACAACATACCAGAAATGGTACCCTTTGCAAGGAAGGACCAGGGTTCTTGTGGTGGGTCAGCAGGCAAAAAGCTTGAAGGTCACTGCTCTCAGGTCCTGCTGCTGGCCACTGGAAGGTCAGCCCAGCTCTGCCTCTTGGCAAGGGCTCAACTGGCCATTCGTACTCGGGATGCCATTCTTGTGGCTGGCTCCAGCTCTTGGGCACATTGGAGTATCTTCCCTCAGGCTCGAGTCTGAGGTCCATCCTTATGGAACATTTCCTTGCCCAGCCTGGTGAGACCTGATGAAGTTTTCCCGACAAACGCTTTCAGTGACCCTATGCTGCTTTCTCAGATCACTTCTTATGATTCATAATTGTGCATTAAAGAAGACTTGACCAAAATCCAGATGTGCCACTGACTGTAAGCTCTGGAAGGACAGGGGCTTGCCTGCGTATGCTCGTCTTTTTTTTTTTTTTTTTTTTTCTCTAGATTGGTGTTAGCTCAAAGCTTAGAGCCTCATAGAAGCTTAATAATTATTTGTTGAATGAATGGGTGAGCTAAACAACGGGAAAGCCTTTTAAAAAGCGAGGACTCTGAGAAGAGCAATGCTTCTTACTTGTATGTCTACGTTATTCACTTATTGTTTGTTTCCTTTTTGTCGAGATTAACTGTATACTTACTATGTGCCCATGTGTTTGGCTGTGTCACTTGCACAGGGAGGGCCAGAAAGAGTTAAAGATTCTATTCCGGGGGACTGGGAACAATAATGGCTCCTGGCGACAGGCAGATTTTTGATGTCACTTTAGCCACCCTGGAGTTGTCCTGTTTAAGACTAAGGGCATACTTCCGGAAAGAAGGTGCTGGGGTGCTGGAGACCTGGGGTGAGGGATTCTTCTAGGTACACCCTCCTAGGAAAGTCCTCTCTCCTCCCCAGTCTAGTAGTCTGTAGATGATTCCTTCCACGGTCACAGATTTTGAGGCCAGAAGAAGAGGCTGGGACCGTTCCACATTGTGCAAGCACAAAATACAGAAACTACAAAAAAAAAAAAAAAAAAAAAACACCAAACACAAAAAACACGAGTATTTATATGGGACAAAAACACATGGAAGTGTCTCCATTGCAGGAGCAAGTATTTCTGCCCTTTATGGTGGCACTTGGGACACTCTGTCTCTGGGTTTAGGGAAGTCGCCTGACCAAGAGGGCTCTTTGGGGCACTGACTCGCAGCAAGTTGTCTTGGGTTTCTCTGGAAAAAACAAATTTAGTGCTAGCAGCCCGAAGAAAGACATCCAAGCATGATTTAGGGAAACTCATGCTTGAACCTTGACTCTGCAATTTCCAGCTGTGTAACTTTGGCAAGTGACTTAACTTCTCTGAGTTTCAGCTTCCTCATTATTAAAACGGGATTTTGCAATACTTCTTAAATGAGAGAATGGATGTGAAAGTGTTAGCTTCATAAGAGGTTGTCCAGCAAATGTCAAAACTGTTGAAAAACAGGGCCTTCTCGAGTCAGACTTGTACATGGACACCCACGAGCAGAGTTTAGAGAGTTGGCTAAAAAGATGATCCGTGGGTCCAACCATATCTTGGACATGCGTGTGCTTATGGACATATATAAGTCTCTGGGTCTAGGACAGGGTTCTCAGTCTCGGCACTGATTGGCATTTGGGCTGGAAAAGTCTGCTGTGAGTTGTGAGGTGGGGGGCAATGTGGGATGTTTAGCAACATCCCTGGCCTCTACCCACTAGATGCCAGGAGCACCCTCATACAAAGTTGTGGCCACCAAAAATGCTTCCATGTATTGCCAAATATCTCCTGGGTTGCGGGGTAAGCTTGCCCTTGGTTGGGACCTATAAGTCTAAAGACGAACTCACATGCAGGATAGTGTGTGTGTGTGTGTGTGTGTGTGTGCGCGCGCGCATTGGGGGTAGTTAGGGGGAGGGTGGCTAAATATTCAATGTGCCAATACCATAATAAGGCAAAACCTGAGTTTTTTCTTTTTAAGGGCAACCTAAATAGTTTGTTGTTCAAATACTAAACTTTAGGAGCATGTTGTCTGTGAGTCACTTATATAAAACATAGAGCAAATATTCACTTTGCAACATTTCTTCACACTGTGCTATAATTGTCTATTTCCTAGGCCATTTCCCCATTGACTATTAGCTTCTTGGGAATAGGAATCACTTCTTTTTTTCTATACCTTAGGACATGGCAGAGTCCCTGGTCCATAGTTGTTGAATAAAAGCATTATTTATTGAATGAATGGATTTATTAAGAAGTCAGAAAACTTTAGGGTGGCTTACAAACCATCACAATGGCTCTTACAGATCTATCGAATGAGAACAATGGTATATAATATGTGAAAAGATGCTTCTCTTAATGCTTAATAAATAGACTGACTCACTTGAGTAGTTATGGAAATTCAGAGATTCAACTTCAACCCTGACAACTGAAGCCAAATTCTTCCTGACTGGCTGAATATATGGATGGATGGATGGATGGATGGACGGACAGATGGACAGATAGAGAAACACATGGGGTAAACATGTATATAAACAATTCTCAAACACAGAGAAGAGTATGGGAAGAGGGTGATGTTAACAGCAGCAGGGACTAACAGTTACTGAAGTCTTATTCAGTTTTAAACACTGTATTGGTGTTTTACATATGTTAGCCTATTTAATCCTTGTAATCATGAAGGTATTATTATCCCCATGTTAAAACCAAGGCTGAGTGAGATTAAGCAACCCACTCGAGATGGAAAGATAGGCCTATGAACCCAGCCCTAATTGTCTCAAATACCCAAGACTGGCTCAGTTGCACCGATTTACAGAAGGCTTGCCTGTCCCAAATGGAGAACAGAGACCGTTGAGGAACTGTGTCTTAGCCTTAGCCTTACAGTCTCCCACCCACTCCCCTACTGTGGTGGATGTGGCCCGGCTCTAGCTACTGGCCCCGTGCTCCCCAGGCAGCTCTTTTTTGCTGTCTGAACCTGTAGGCAGTGTTGACAGGTCACAATATGTAGACAGTGTTGACAGCCACAAATGTGGCTTAGGCTGGCTGCCCCCCCCCCCCCCCCCGCCATGGTCAGGAGTCCACGGCAGGTGAGTGCTATGGAAATGACCCCTCACCATGATCGTAAGCTGCCTGTGGCCGTGTTCATCACCAAGCGAAAAAATGCCTTTTTCACTGGGAGCCAATCACTCACCAGTCAAGCCAGAAGCAAAGCACGGGCGGTTAAGCTATCTTAATTTTCTCCTATCTCACGCACCGTGTGTGCGCGTTGTAACCCACTCTTTTACGTGAGTCCCACGATCATTCTGGGGAGAGCATGCTCAGAGGCCCATGAACTCCGGAATGGGTTTTCAGCTCCATCTGGCATTTTCCAGCGAGACTCACATTCATTCATGCATTTCATAAGTCATGTTTACTAAGTAAATGTATTTACTAAGCTTCTACTACATGTCAGACCCCATGTTACAAGTGGGAACAAGGGGCATCGAACTTGCATCAGTGGGGAGGGGACCGCAAACAACAGAATCAGTTGGACAAGTGCTAGAGAATAATAAGGTGAGGGATCGGGAAGTAACTGTGGGTGGGCAGAGCTGCAGAAATGCAACTGAACAGAGAAGACTCTTCTGGAAGAAAGTGGGCCAAATGCCCTGATTGAGGTCTTGGGGAGGGGGATTGGGGCACCCCCCGGGTTCAGGCCGTTGAAATCCCCTGGGTTCAGAACAGGCCTGTGGCTGTGTCTCGCTGCAAGAATATCAAGTTATTGGATTAAAAAATCAAATGAGACAGAAAAGTGGGAGGATGAGACAGAAATCAAGTCTGTTGTGAGCCACAGAAAGTTTCCAGAGGATGAGGCATAAAGACGGGAGCTTTGGCCGCTGTGGAAAATGAGATCACACGGCCGACACGGAAGCAAACGGAGCTCCCATTTATTAACAACAGACATAGTTATTAAACAATTGAGTATATGAATAAATACGGAGTCCTCCGTATTTAATATAATGTCCGTAATATAATGTCCTCCGTAATATAATGTCCTCGTCCATGCAGAATGTGTCAGTTGGGTTACTGACCACTGTCTCTTCCATTTTTATCTGTAAGACCTGTCTTAACCCCCCGATTTGAAGACAAGGATCATTGTTTTTATTTTTAAGTATATTTATTTATTTTGAGAGAGAGAGAGAGAGAGAGAGAGAGAGGAGAGAGGAGAGAGCATGCGAGGAAGGGAGGGGCAGGGAGAGGGAGAATCCCAAGCAGGCTCCCCGCTGTCAGCACAGAGCCTGATGCAGGGCTTGATCCCACAAACCCTGAGATCATGACCTGAGCCAAAATCAAGAGTCAGTCGCTTAACTGACTGAGCCACCCAGGTGTCCCCATTTTTTTTTTTTAAAAGGTAATATGAGCACGTGGTAACAAATTCAGACAGTATGATGAGTTAACGTAGTGAAAAGTCTCTCTTCTCCTCCCTGAGACACTATCATTATCAGTTAAGGACCATTTTAAACTTTAAGTGTGAGTTTGAGGACTTAAAATTCTTGTTATTTTAGAGGATCGACTGTTCCTTCCTAAGCCTCATTTATTCATTAATTAAACACGTACTTACTAAATACCTATTGGGGCAGAGACTTAGTTTCTTTTCTGGTATGTTTCCTATTGTGCTGCAACAAATTCTCACCAACTTAGTGACTTAACATGACACAATTTATTATTTTGCAATTCTAGACATCAGAAGCCCAAAATGAGTTGGTAGGGCTGCATGCCTTCTGGAAGCCTGTTGAGGGGGGGGAATAAGTTGCCTAGCCTTTACTAACGTCCAGAAACCACCTGCACCCCTGGGCTCCCGACTGCTTCCTCTACTTTCAAAGTCAGCAGAAAAGCATCATCAAATCTCTCCCTCTTAGACTCTGTTTCTCTTGCCTCTCTTTTTCCCTTTAAAAAAATGGGATTTTTTTATTTATTTTTGAGACAGAGAGAGACAGAGCATGAATGGGGGAGGGGCAGAGAGAGAGGGAGACACAGAATCGGAAGCAGGCTCCAGGCTCTGAGCCATCAGTCCAGAGCCCGACGTGGGGCTCGAACCCACAGACCGTGAGATTGTGACCTGAGCTGAAGTCGGACGCTCAACCGACTGAGCCACCCAGGCGCCCCTCTTTTTCCCTTTTAAGGGTGTTTGTAATTAGATTGGGCCAAACTGAATCATCAAGATCCTTACGGGTTTTTGAAGTCCCTTTTGCCCTATAAAGTAGCAAATTCACAGGTTCCAGGGATTAAGATGTAGCCATGATTGGGGGCCGTTATTCTGCTCTTCATCTCATCGAAAATGGAAATGTATATGTGCAAGTTAAAAAAAACTATGTGTCTGAAATAGGTTATAATTCATCCCGTTCTCTTACCGCATTAACACATCACATGGTTGTGCACCTGCTGTCTTGGTCTCAGGTCATTGCAGAGACTTCTTAGTAGGTTCCTGGTACCTGGATCACTCTTTCCGTCAATTCTCCACTCTGGAGCCAGGTGGCCTTTCTAAGCACACAACCTGCTCATACCATTCTTCTAAAACACCTCAGTGACTCCCCATTGGGCCCAATGTGATGTAAAACCTCGTCTGTAGAGTTCGTGAACAAGACTTCTCATAAGGCCACCCTGTGTCTACCCTTGAATGTCTTCTAGCTCCTCGGGGGCCCCCTCCCTAATCCCTGCTCTTCGCAGTGCTCTTTTCATCCTTCTGATCTCAGCGTGGGCGATTGCCCCCTCCAGGAAGCCTGCCTCGATTCCTCGCAGCTAGGTGAGATTAGATCCTGCCTCCGTGGTCCAACAGCAATGCTGTATCACCTCTCACACCCTCACCATGCTGCATAGACATTTATCTTGCTCATCTGGCGTATTTCATAAATATTTGTTGCCTCAGTGAAAGCGTGAATAAACGAATGCATGAACTACAGCCACACTGTAGAATCAGGCTCTCTGGTCTCCACCCCACCCTGATATTCATCATCAACTTTGATCTTATGAGTGCAGAGGCTTTCTGGGAAGGTGGGATGTATTATGGAGGGCTGCAGGGATAGCTTGTCACCAGAAAAGTAGCCATATTTATGTGTCTGCTTGCATTTTCTTTTTTTTTTTTTTTTGCCAGCAGAAGAGGGGCTGCATTGAACAGACTTTTAGCTGAGCTTTGAGAGTCGGGGCCTTGCGTTCCTCTCTAGCTCTGGAGAGATCGATTGTGCCGAGCTGGCAACAGCTAGAAGTACCTCAACAAGAAGCATTTGCTGGTGTAGACCTGTCTTTGGACATACTGTGCACTCGCCAGGTTTTAAGGAATGAGCGTCTAGAAACAGTTTTCTGCACCGACATGCGTCCTGTCTCCCTTAACCTTCCCCTTCCATAGAATATTCTTGGTCTTCCTGAAGGCAAAGCACCAGGTTTGGGGAGCTGGAATCAGAGAAGGGAAGAGAGTCAAGCTGGGGCCTCTGGCACGGGGGGTGGGGGGGGGGCACCTTCTTCCTGCTCCCGGACATGCCAGGCGAGGCAGTGGACCACGCACGCAGCTCGTTTTGCTGGAAACAGCAGCCCCGGCAAAAGGCACGACGTGGCGGCATCTGTCCGGGGGGGAGGGTTGCAGCTTGCAAGATTCCACTCTTCCGATGCCAACCTGGCAGCCGAGACGGCCAGATAGGCTTTACTTCCAGGAGAAATCTCTGCTTCACGCAGGAGGTCGATTACAGGAAGGATGTGGCTGCGGCACGGTGCATGTAAGGGATTCTTGGGCGGGAGAGAGCAGACAAGGTTGTTTGTCTGCAGAATGTGCCAGACAAACAGGGCACGTTGGACATAGGCCGGCAGCTCTCCCAAGCCCTAGGTAGACCGGTTTCCTCGCAACTCCCCGCACCTAACTTCCCTGGGTTGGCCTGTTTGTTCCCCTCTCCACCTGGTCATCGCAGCTGAGTAGGAGAAGCACCCTGCCATCTCCCCAGGTAGGGCACAAGCCGTGTCTCCGGCTCCTGAGAGACGGCGTCTTCCAAGATACAGTCTTTCCCCAGAACCTATTGCGTTCTGTTTCTTGTCTCCACAGTACGTGTTCTGGGCGCGCACGGCCAGGGACCTCCAGAGGCTATCGTTTCCAGAGAAAAGCAAAACAGACTTAACTCACTTCTTCTCTGGTGGTGGGTTTTCCTAACCAAATCCTGACCCGAGGCCTGAGGGTCTCCTGGCTGATGAACTTGGCAGTCACCCGGTGCGTTCGTGAAGCTCTGGCTTTCTGGGTTTTTCCCAGACCTTGTGAAGCAGAACCTCTGGCTGTAGGTCTGAGGAATCCGCATGATGCAGGGGTTGGGGGCCCAGGCGGAGGTTGGTTTTCAGCAGATTCGTCCACACACTTGGGATCACGACAGAATATGTGGATGAGTAGGTTCTGGTTTCCGATCGCTCTAGATACGAGTCGTGACTGCACTGTTAAGTGTGTTACCTTGGGAAAGGCACATCTCCTCCCTCAGCCTCAGCTTTCTCAGCTGTGAAATGGGAACGGTGACAGCATTCCCTATCGAGGCCGCCATGAACAGAAGACGAGGTTGTGTAGGTAAAGGGTCTGACACGTGATACATGCTCCGTAAAAGGCAGCTGGCCCTGACGGGGTGGCTTTTGGTAATTATGTTTGGGTGTGGAAAAGATCTCCTATCTTCTCTGGGCCAAACGCCCAGTTTTGCTCTAGAAGGGGTGGGAGCCTGAAGACCGGTGAAGCGTGCCTCCTGTCAGAGCTGAGGTATGTGACCAGAAAAGTGAAGTCTAATTCGTGAAATGGCACCAGGAGGTGGTGGGTGGTTCTGGATTTGAATCTCGCCTCCGACTACGGAATGGTCCGTTTTTTCTCAGCCTCCTTTATCTGAACCGTATGAATACTATTTGTCTTGAAAATTTGTTGGGGACGTCAAGTGAAACATCTATAAATTTCAGTTCCTTCATGATTCTTGACCCATTCTGGTTCCCATTGATACACGTCTCTGATCATGGATTACAAACGACTAATCATATTTAGGGAAAGCAAGCAATTTGGTAGCATTAAAATGTTATTTGTTGAAAAAATGTACACTGACCATGGAAACCCTGAGGAACGCTTGCTGGTCTTTGGGGAGGCAGAGATCATTCGCTTACAGTGTGCAAAATGTATCATAAAAGATAGCTTTTAAAAAGTACTGGTATTGTTAACATAGTACTGTCTATATTGAAAAGAAAAGTCAGTTTGGGTTAGCACATAAAGAATGCGAGTTAGGAGGGAGTCATCCTGGGTTCACACTCCAGCAGTTAGAAGGTATGTGACCTTGGGGAGCCTGGGTGGCTCAGCCGGTTAAGCATCTGAGGCTTGATTTCAGCTCAGGTCATAATCTCATGGTTCGTGAGTTCGAGCCCCAAATAGGGCTCTGTGCTGACAGTGCAGAGCCTGCTTGGGCTTCTCTCTCTCTCCCTCCCTCTGCCCTTCTCCCATTTGTGCTCTCTCTCTTTCAAAAAAAAAAAAAAAAACTTAAAAAAAAAAAAGAAGAAGCTGTGTGACCTTGACTAAGATACTAAGCCTCTCTGGGGCTGAGTTTTGTCATCTGTAAGAATACAAGGGTAGGGTCTCCTGGGTGGCTCGGTTGGTTAAGCAGCCGACTTCAACTCAGGTCATGATCTCACAGTTTGTGGGTTCGAGCCCCACATTGGGCTGTGTGCTGAAAGCTTGGGGCCTGGAGCCTGCTTCAGATTCTGTGTCTCGCTCTCTCTCCCTGCCCCTCCTCACTCGTGCTCGGTCTGTCTGTCTCTCTCTCAAAAATAAATACACATTGAAAAAGAAAAGAATAGAAGGTTATACCCACATCGATAATTTGCAGTGAGGATTAAAATGATACATCATGTTGCAAATGTATATATATTATTATACATATTATATATTGTATATATTATTATATACATTATACCACATCATGTTACATGTCGGCATTCAAACGTATATATATTATACCGCGTCTCTTTCTACTCTCCTTAAATATCATTGTTTTAGCCAAGTCCCTTGGATTTTCTATACAGAAGCTTCATCTGCAAATAGCGATAACTTTTCCCATTCTTTACCAAGAGCTAAACCTCTTTATTGTCTTTTTTTCTTCTTATTGTGGGGACTAGGGCTTTCAGAAGATGCTAAATGATGGCGGCAGCCTCTTTCTTTTCTTGTCGTTTGCATCGGTGGGGATGATTCTGGTATTTTATCATTAGGTATAATATGGTTGTAAAACTCTAGCAGCATCATCGTATCCAATATTTTTTTCCCCTATGTTTACTTTAATAAGATTTTTTCCCCCATCGGGAATGGACTCTTATTAACTGCTTTTTCTTTTTTCCTCAGTTCTCAAAGTAATCCTGTGTTCTTCCCTTTTCCTTTATCCTACTCATCTCTATGATTGATGCTGATAATAGACAACCATCCTTGCATTCCTGGAACCAGCCCCACCTGGTCCACTTGGTACAGGTGAAACACTTTCCTCCTCCCCCCTCCGCGCTCTGGTCCTCTGGCAGTCCGTGATCTTCTCTCCCTGATGCCCGCCTCCCCGGTGCCCTAGCACGGTCCCTTCAGAAGAAGAGAGGGGACAGAGAGGGGGGCCTATTTGTGAGTGCGCCCAGGAGGAGACTGTCACAAGACCAGCTGGACACACGGAGGGAGAAACCCATGAGTTCCTGGTTCCTGTTGATTGAAGGTTTGGAGGCCTTCAGAGGCCGTTCTCTTATGCCAGCCCATCCCATGCAAACTGCTGCTACAGCAGCATCTGACCAGCTGCTAGGCACCTGACCTCATGTTCCTCTGACCACAGAGGACCAAGGCCATGTCTGCCCAAGACCGTTTCCATAGAAATGCAAATATATAGTGAGCGTGCTTCCTCTTCAGGCCACCTTGGCCCTTTCTTCCCGTTTCTTCTGGATCTTTATGACATTAGCTCAGATTTCACAACAGAGAGATGTGTCACTCAGTCACGCAGTTCCCTATGAAGAAACACATTTTCTCTTCTTCTCCCCGTTCTTTTTTGAAAGTGCAGAAAGTAATGACGATAAACTTCTTGGGTCTTTAGGAGGAGGTCGTGCTCATGTCTCCTACAGGGGACGGGGAGAGAAACGGGAGCTGAGCCTGGAGGGGTCTTTGCAGATAAGCCTGTCACCTCAGGTGTGCCGGAGAGAAGGGGACGTCTCACAGGAGATGTGCTGCACCAGCCCCCAGTGGCAGTTCAGACCCAACTCTTCCGACCCCGAAGGTGGAAATTCGGATTTCTGCCTTCCTGGAAGAGGTGCCCCTCCTCCCACCCTCCTGCTTGCCTCCCTCGGTGACAAGGATTGTCACCTTAAAAAAAAAAATCTATGTGGTCCCCAGGGAGCATGGGAAGAACCCACGTTCAAGCTTCAAGTTGTGTTGATTCGGGGTTGGGTGGTTTTATGTTCAACTTGCCGTAAGACCTGGCTCTGAGAAGGGGCAGGGGCAGGACATAAGTAATGAAGAACTAACGAAGGCAGGAATCGAGTCTTAAGTCAGATGCCCAGAAGGACACCCGGAGATAAGGATTCACATGTAGGTAACTTACGAAGGGAACCTGGCAGGGGAGGGGAAGTCAGACAGGAAGTGGTAAGGAACAGAGCGAGGGTATGTTTTCAGACTACGTCTGATGGAGGTCAGCCTGAGCCCACCACCTTACTGAAGCATAAGTTAAACCTCAGAGGTGTCCTAAGGGAGTTAGGGTTTCACACAACTTCCCACGACGGTCTCAAGTGTCCCAGGGGAATATCGTTTCCTAGGAACTTCCAGCTCACTGTGTACGTGGGCAGGGCGGGCTTGCACAACACAAGAACCACAGAAGCCAAGGGGTACCTACAAACAGGAAAAGGGGATCTGGCAAGGATCTGGCCGTGCCATCCAAATTGTTCTTCTATAAAGTCATGTCGTGGACCCGGGTAAACCTGCAGATTGCCCACTCTCAACTGGGCCAGCGGCATGGGTATTTCTGGGAGTGGGACCCAGTCACCTGTGTGTCCGTCTGCTCTCTACGTGACTCTGAGGCCTTCTAATGGCGGCCAGCCACCCCAGTCAGTGTCGCAATCAGCTGAGGATGAGGTCACTGCGAGCAGCAAGTTGGGGGCCAGGGCAACTGGAACCACACCTCTTTAAAAAGAAAGAAAGAGCAGCATGGGGGACTGAACACCAGGCAGGCTTTGCAGCCAGACCTACCTGGATTTCTCCTCCGGCCCCCGCATTCTGCGACCTGGAGAAACCCGCCTTACCTCAGTTTCTTCACCTCTATGAATCATTGTGCTTAACGTTCAAGGCACTGAGGAATTCGTCCATTCACTTATTCATTTGAGAAACACGTATTGAGTGCCTGTGCATTTTACCAGCCACTCTCCTAGGTGCCGGGGACATTGGAATGGACAAGGCCGGTAGGACTCCTGCCCTCGTGGAGCTCAGGGCTGGCCTGCCACATCCCTACCCTGTGAGACGGAAGCCTTGCTTTCTTCTAGCCTGCCCTGAAATCCTCCCTCAGTCTCCACCTGTGGCTTCTCCGTCTTCCAGGTTTTCTGCAGCTCTGCAGGACTAAAGGGCATGTCCTGGGTGATCAGAGCTGTTACAGTAAGTCTTGGGGCAGATGCTACTAGAGAAAGCCCACCCATAGGGAAAGTGGAGCAAGATGAGACAGAGAGAACTCTCTCCGAGTTTAGGAGGTTTTTGGAGGGCCTGGTTACCTGCATGAAGTTAGTGTGCTAGAAAGTCTGATATGCGGGAGACAAAGATGAAAACTACTTGGATTTATCAGAAGATAAATTGTATAATGTGCATATTATGATATTGTGCGTATTGCGTATATTATGGTGAAAAGGGCCTTGGACAGTAATTCCTTCATTTCTTCTGTTTTGATTTCCGTAACCCGGATGTCAGCCAACGTCTTGGGACCGGGATGAGATGGCCTCAAGCCCCCCTTCTGTGGTCCTCTCTGGGGCCTCCCCAAACTCGTAATTGCTCTGACTCATGGCCTCCTGCTCCAAAATATGCCATCTTTGTTCGAACCAAATTGAGTTTGACCTCAGAGAAGGCTCTTCACTTCTTACCAAACGAAATCCACTGACACAGAAATCCGAACAACCACAACAAACACTCGGCCGTGTGCTTGGGTCAAACTGAGAGGAAGTGTTTCCATCCCAGGAACATAAACAAATTTCGAGGGATAAGATAAGCCCCATTCCCCAGATGCTTGGGGATCCTTCGGGCTGCCTTCTTTTTCCCTCTCCCCACACCCTCCTTGCCTCCTCCGGGTTGTGAGAAAAGTCAATACATTCCCCCCTTGTCTCATGCAGGACAACCTCTCCACCTTGGGGTTGTCCAGACCTACGAGGAACTAATCAAGGATTTTCCCACACAGAGGAAATTCTAAGGAATTCTCACCCCCACTGGTTGGATGACACCATGGTTTCTACCTCATTATAATCCTTTCAATACAATAGACACTAATGGGTCCCCTTGGGTATGGTTTCAATTAGCCTCCCCCATAACTAATTCAGAATTTACTTGGTTTCTTGGGGCTACAAGTTTTCTCCAGTAGAAACCTTGCCCATTTCTCAGCTATTTTGGAGTATTCAGTGAAGGCGTGGGTGTGAGAGTTTCTGGGTATCCCCAAGCATAACCAGTTGTTCCTCGGTTCTTCCTACCTGGGCCCATGTATCACGATTCATTTCTGTAAGGATTACATTCTGGCTCCTGGCAAGACTTCTCTGTAAGTGTACTTGACTCCTCGCTCATTTCATGGCAAGGTTTATCACTCCTTTCTCAAGGCTTCCAGAGTATACCCTTCAGAGTATTGTTTCCCTGCTGGGTCATTATTATTAGTGTGGCTGGAAAGTGTCTCCATCCACACAACTCTGTTTCATTATTGTAGGAAATCAGAAAGAATGGCAAGGTAATTTTCACCTCTTTTCCCTCTGGAAGGACAAGTGAGACCATGAATCTCAAAGAAGCAAGTTCCCCTTGATTCCAGGGAGAATCAAGACCTTTGGTTTAGGACTAAACTTTACTGTGACTGGCTTGCCTGAGAGAAACTCCCCCTGGACACGAGTCTTGGGTCGTGTGGGCCCCTGTATCTATAGAACACAGAAGACGGTATGACCTCTGTTGGGGATAATAAGTGGCCCCCTGCTTAGGGGACAGCTGCTACGGCTGCCCTTTTAGCATCCATCCCCCCTGCTTCTGGTAATAAGACCACAACATTCCTCAATGAACCACCTTTCCCCTATCTTCAGTCAATGAGTTTCCCAGGGGTTGACTTTGTTGTCATTTCCAAGGATGGACATGTGACCTTGTGGCCAACTGGAAAGTCTCCCATATTTCTGGCCTCAGTTTCAGGGATGGATCTGGGACCAAAGCCAGAGTAAAAGGCTCAGTTTCTCACATTGGGTAAGTCGTACTCATCTTTCAAGACAAGGAAGTAGGAGCTGCTCCCTACCCTCTACTCCCACAGAGTGCTGGGCTGCCCCATCCCAGAACCATCACGCTGGATTGCTGTTCTCCTTTCTCATCTGCCTTCCTCAAGGCTGTGACGTGCAGGGACAAAGAAGGTTTTTAACTTCATGCCTGCCTATGGTAAGTAAATGGGTCCAGAGTAGGTACTCTGTCAATTTTTATGAAACGGTGGTTGGGGAGAGATTTGAGGAAGGGAGGTTCAATCTTGGTATTTGGGAGGGTGGGAGGTCAGGCTGAGCAAGGATATGGCCAAGGGCTCCGGGTTTTGTATAGATCACGCTTCCGAACTGATCTCCAAAGAGCCTTATTAAGAAAACAGCAAAACTGAGAATTGCAGTGATGTCTCCGGCAGACCTCCCAGTTCCCATTAATGCCTCCTATAATAGCTTTTCATTGCCTTCTCTTTCCTTAAGAAAGTCTCACATTGTCACCCAGGCCTGTTAAACGTTCTGTGGGCCCATTATCAAAATAGCATTTTCAGCTTCACTGAACACATGTAGGAAATGTTGTCGTGTTAAAAAAAAGAAAAACACAACTATGAGAATAAGCACAGATTGTATTGGGGTAATTATCTCCTCTCCAACAGCCTTTTGGAAAAAGAGGATATTTCTAATTTTTGGAAAGCCGTACATCTCAAAGGGTAAGTTGTCACTGATTAGATTAGTGGCTCAGTGGTGGAAGCCTGACATCAAATTAATTTCTCTTCCATCTCTGCCCTCCGCCTCTCTGGCCAACCCTTCTGTTCCCTGTAATAAAGAAAGAAATCACAGAGGTTTCTGATGGATGCCAGGGGCAAGGGTCACTTCTGACTGCGTTTCTGTGGGAGTATGAAGCCAGTCTGTAACTCCAAGCGGTGGATGGATCCCACACTTGTGATGAGGATGTTGGGGTTCGACCAAGGTCACCTTGGGTTAAAGTCTGACTCAGAGCCAGGGATGTGCGGCAGGCCAAGGTGGGTCCTCGGGGACTGGGTATGCAGAGCAGAAGAATCAAGGTCTTTGGTCCGTTGTCGGCTGTTTTAGGACCCCATCTCCAGCTCTGAGCGATGTCCTCACTATGTCCCTGCAAGTCAGTGGAGCTAAGTGGGGGAACTCACTCTGCCACGTATCAGGAGCACATTCTCTGGTTGCAGCTCGAGTCTCCTCATCTGTGAAATCTGAGGGCCAACGCTTGCCTCACATTTAGAAAGAAGGATTGAAGCCATCAGAAAATACAAACATGCATAGTAGCTGCTCACAAAAGGCCGCCTCCGCTCGGGTCACTCTCTTCACGTCTTCCCCCGCTCCTGTCTGCTCTGAAGTTAGAAGACCCTGCCTGGGTGGTTCCAGATCTCCAGGCCCAATGAGGAATTTGGGCACATCATACAACGAGAAGCACACTGTTGTTAAATATACAGAGAAAAGGCACGACCTTGGCTTTGCGGAGCCAGGGAAGCTTCTAGAAGGGGGTGGCCGGGGAGCTGTACCTGGGAGGAAGGACAGACATTCCCCAGATGACAGAGGGGACTGGGCTCCCAGGCAGGGGTGTTTTGTGGGCATTTGGGGCAGATGAGGATGGAGAACAAGGTTGGGCCCAGCTGCCGCATGCACCGGGCCACAGCGTGTGACAGGGGCTTGGGGGTTAGGGGTGCCAGTCTCCACAGACTTGCAGGTTGCCCGGTGAGTTTGTTAAAAGGGTGGTGCCCTGGGGCAGGGGCTCAGGAATCTACCTTTTCCCCCGCCAGCTCCTGGACGACATCACACACGTCGTCAGAGGAAGCCCTGGAGAAACAGGTGACGGAGAGCGAACACGGGACAAGGGCTCGGGCGGTTCCTTCGAGGGGGCTCCGGGGTGCCAGCGTCCTGGCTGGGGGGTATGCTGGCATTAGGGGGCTTGAGGGGATAATCTGACAAACAGCGAGGGGGAGAGCCCCAGGACCAGAACCCCAGGCATGGGGGAGGGATCACAACTCTGTTAGAAATCACCAGGTGCCGGGCAGAGAGGGCAGACTCAGTTCCGGGGGGTTCGGCTGTGAGGTGGGAGCCAGAGCCGAGAGGGAGATCGGAAAGGGGGACAGGGGAGCAATCGTCAGGAGCAATTTCTGCAGTGATGGGGGAGACGAAACAATGGCATATTCTATGTACCTGACGTTATCCTAAGGACTTATTAACCCATTTAATTCCCATAGCCATTCTAATGAGAAAAAAAAAATGGAGAAAGAGTTGCTGGTAATTAATAGACAAAGACACTGAGTCCCAGAAAGTAATCCGCTCAGAGAAGAAATGGCAGAGCAGAGACCCGAATCCAGACCCCGTGGGTCCAGCGAGGGGGGTCCTCACCCACCACACGTGCCACCGCTCTGCCACGGACCGTGCGCGGGGTCCCAGCTCTGCACAGTCGGAGCCCTGCTGGCCTGGACGTGGCTGGGCTGGGGGCCGGGGGGAGGCCAGGGAGGGCTGGGACCCTAAGCCGCAGACCGGATAGGGCACTGGGCAAAGCCATGGGCGGAGCCAAACTGGAAACACCTTGAAGATGGAATGGATCGCACTTGGTTGTGGCTTTGGGGGAGCCTCCGAGGGACTGACTCTCTTTTCAGTGAATCCCTCAGACCCCAGGGTAGCCCGGGAGGTCTTTGGTGAGAAAGCAAGGACCCTCAGCTCAAAGCTTGGGGCATGGAACGAGGCGTTGAGAAGGGCACCGGCCGACGTGGGCTTGCCAGGAGAAAAGCTTGAGCCTGCGTCCTCATAGTTAGCAAGGGCCGCAAGCATCTCTCAGCCTGACGCTGTGGCCCGTGCAGCCCTCAGGACGCAAGCTCACTCCTTCAGCAGAGCCTCTCCCGCCAGACCCTTCAAAGCACAGCCAGCCTTGCCTCCCAGGCTGACACGTTCAAGGCGCCGTTCTCTTGCTTCTTGACCAGATGACCTTGAGCGAGTCGCCTTGTACCTCTGAGCCTCGGTGTCCTCCTCTGTTAAGTGGGAATAATCATGGACAGTGTGGACGGGCGCGGCTGTCTCGTGAGGCCGGCCGAGGGGAAGGCTGGAAACACTCTCCGCCCGGGTCAGACGGGGCACGGGTGCCTTTCCTCCAGGGCAAGTTGCATCTGGGGCCTGGGAGGCAAGCGTCCTTTCATTCCGAAGGGTGGGCTCTTCGGTCAGCCAGCAAGGCAGTGATGTCTGGACGCGGGAACTGCACTAATTGGGAGAACGCGCTGGGAATTTCTGGCGAGTTACAGTATGAGCAACATCAAAGAAGCTTAAAACTGAAAGAGTGTTCCGGGCGTGTGTCTGTGCTGGTGTTCGGTGTGTGAAGTCACAGTGAATAATAATTGGTTGCTTCGTGTTTTCCACCCTGGGTGACAACCAAGGAGGTGGGGACAGCCAGTCAATATGGGAGAGAGCCCACAAACTTCTGTCATCGTCTCTGAGCCAGCAGAACCCCACACCCAGCCCTCCCAAGGCCCCTGGCGGCGGTGAGGATGGTCGTTGGCGTGCAGGGAGGAGGGGAGAGTGGGCAGGGCAGAGGCCACGAGGCCTAGAGGGGTCTGGCCGGCCTCAGGGGCCCCGCCAAGGGTTTGGGTCTTTATTCAAGACATACTGGGAATTCAGCAAGGGGGTTGTACGATCAGTTTTGTGTTTCAGAAAGCTCATTTGGGCTGTCGGATAGAGAACGGATTAAATGAAGTATTCCACATCAAGGGCTTTGCTCAGGGCCTAGACTGTAGTAAGTGCTCAGGTAACATGATCTAGCTGCTATTATTAACGTGGGAGCTTCCAGGTGCCTGGTGGGTGTGGATGGCATCTCAGCTAATGAGCCTGAAGCACTTGCTCTCTCTAACAAAGGGACGGGGTGGTTCCAGGCCTGTTGGCCAAGCCCGGCTTAGCCTGGCAGCTTTCCATGTCTAGCTATGGACGCTCAAAATAGAGGCCCAGCCAGGCCTGAGATAGGAGTGAGGAACGGCTTCCAGTATGGAAGGCAGACCAAACGTTGTTCATGACTGCTGCCGGGAGGCTCCTGCAGTGAGGGTGTGGGAGGAGGAAGGGGGAGGAAGGATTTCTTGCCTTGCTCGCTGGGCCCAGGACCCCCGGTTCACAGCCCTCCTGCTGGTCTGGGCCACTCGATTGCCCATAGAGCTGGATTCCAGGGGGGTGGGGTGGGGTGGGTGAGGTGGGGTGGGGTGGGGAGGGTGCAGTCTGGCTCTCCGGACCAGAAAAAAGAGAAGCCGGCAGGGAGAAACCATGCCCTCCTAGGGGAGGAGCTCAGCCAGATTTTGGACCTCTTGGGGGACCTCTTGGGGGAAATAAGGGGCCCTGGATGTGCCATCTTGGAGACCTTTCTGATCCTCCCCCAGGAATATGAATATAAAGGAGCCTGAAGCCACCTACAAGGCTTCTTTTTACCCAAGGGGACCAGTAACAGGGTCCACGAGACCAGACCTCCCAGGGACGGGGCCGTAGGCTCCTTGCTCCTGCCCATTCCATCCTCGACACTGACCAGTACCCTGTCGCATCTACTGGCAGAGTCTTTGTTCCACACTAGGCACATAGGCTTTTTAAGCCCTTGGTAGGTGGCTCATTCAACTCGGGAAGTGCTATGAACACAAAGTACACACCGAGTCTCAAAAACTTAGAACAAAATAAGTAGCGTTAATGATCTCACTGATAACGTTCCGTGTCGGTGACACGTTGGGCTCACGATACTTCATCAAATCTATATTGTATTAGATTAAGTAAAATCTTCTTTTGGTATTGACTTTACCTGTTTCTGTTTGATTTCTTTTTAATGTAGCCACTAAAAAATTTAAACTTGCCTATCTGGCTGGCGTTGTGTTTCTATTGGGTAGAACGGATCTAGGGTTTACCTAGATGAAAATGGTCCAATAAGAAAAAAGACAAACCAAAGTCCTTCTAGCTCACTCTCAGGCATAAACAGACGAATCCCCCCTGACTGGTGAGATGTTCACCGCGGTGTCCAGTGCCTTGAGGTGGAGGGGTGGAGAAAGTACCAGCATTTGAGGGAGAACGTGATGAATTCACAGCCAGCTCCTCTTTCTGTGTGATGTTGGGCAGCCCAGCTCTCTGAAGCAGGTCAGGCTCCTATGAGTGGAATGATATGGGGATGTCCATCTAGTAGAGCTGATAGGCGGAGATTAAATGAGAGAATGTAAGTTTCCCAGTGGAATGTCTGGCGTTTAGAGACATCAACACTTTTCTTCTCCCAGCAAAGATATTTCAAAACTGGGAGGATCTTTCTGAAACCAGGGCTGAGCCTCCCTCTGGTTCTTTGGATTCCTTCATTCACTCCACTGCTCTTCTGTGTGCTGGTTAGAAAGGTAAATGAGGTGGATGGGGCCCCTGCCACCACGGGTAAGAGCCACACTTATAACCTACAGTGGTTCATGTGTATGTTGAGGGCTTGAGGGCAAAGTGTGCTTTCCTGGCAAGCGACTGGAGCTCTCTCTCTCTTCCGGGCACATCTCTCAGGTCCGCCTCCCTCTCATCAGGCTGTCTGTCCTCACTGGAAACAGCTGAAACCCTCCCCAACGCATGCACACATAACCAGCACTCTCGCCAGTGCCCACAATTCTCAGCTCAGCACAATTTCTATAAAGCCAGGCTAAAGGCAGCCAGTTCGTGAGAGGTGGTTCCTTATCATCCCTCATTCCAACTCCAGCTCTTGAGACCCGCTGAACGCCATGCCAGCATCCTCTGGGATTTCTCTCAGTTCATGCTGATCCCCAAGCAATGAGGGCCTCTTGTCTGGCAGTTTGCCTTCCTGCCCAGCAAGTCTGAGCTTCAGGGGAAAACAAAGAGAAGAGAAAGCAGACAACTGGGATCTCTCTGCAAATGGGCAAATGGGGTCTCAGTGTGGGGATCCCCTGAGCACAGACAGAAATGCGGCCAGGTGGGAATGTCAGCGCCAGGGGTCGTGAAGTCTACCACGGTCCTCGTGAAAGCACGTGTTGAAACCCCGGAGTGCGCTGGATACATTGCATGAATTATTTACTTGAATCCTCCTAAAACCCTTTGGGGTAAATTAAATCCAGTGTCATACAGATTTCACCAGCCTCCCTCAAGCTTTCGCAGATAAGCAGTGACAGAGCCTGGGTTTAAACCCAAGTCTCTCTTCCTAAGAACCCTGCACCAGATAGCCCACCCACTACAAGCATGGGCAGAGGGTTGCCAAGAATGTTCCCTGCCATTATCTATTTCATTTGTCCAAGATGCAGGACCCCAGGCTGAAAAGAAAGTTCAGGGGACAATGTCTGAGTCCTTCTGGGCCTGCCCGACCCACATTGCTCTGCCTTCCTTCCCTTCTTCTCTGCTCTTTGCCCAGACTGGGTGGATCCGCATGGCCAACCTCTGGCACCCAGAGGTATGTATGTTGCTTTCCTGCTTCAAACTTGTTAGGAGGAAGAGAGTTTATTCCGATGCCATGCGGTTGTCAAGTAAGTCGTTGAGAGAATTAAATGTCAATGATGTTTGAACCTGGCTCACACCAGGGCGCAAATTAATGGCATGGTCACTCTTAAAGAGATGATGTATGTGGACGCTTCTCACAGAAGCTCTGGCTTATAGAAGGTGCCCAATCAGTTCCCCTTTGGAGAGATAAGCTATCATCACAAGGATGGAGTCCATGATTCCTGACCTTGGATGTTGCAGTGGAGTCATTGGGAGATCTTGTGAAAATGTAGACTTTTGCGGTCTTCTCTGATTTCAGTAAATCATGGCTGCAGCCCAGGACACTGCATTTTTAATGAGGTCCTCAGGTGATTGTGATGTGGGTGTTGCCTTTGGATCACCCCTTCACTGGACTGGGTTGGTGGATCTTCTGGCAGTTAGACCAGAGAGCTTGGAACACAGGCTAAGTGACTCATGCTGGGAGAGGTGACCAGGGACAAGATGTATGAGCCTGGATGGAGGTGGAGAGGGAATTCTAGGAAATGGGGTGGGGGTGGGAGGCAGGATAGTCTTGGGAGTGGGGAAAGGGCACTCCCAGGAGAAAGGCTGGTATTAGAATGCACACACTTCCGGGGAATCTGTGCTTTTATGCTTGGGAGTCCTCATGCCTTCCATGTACTATCTCTGCTCTGCTGAAATAATTTTAAGATCTGATTCGGCTGTGACCTCCTTTAGGAATCCTGTCCTCAGCCCCTAAGATAATTTAGTTACTGGGCACATCCAGCACAAGATGATCTCCTTCCTTTCTGTATCCCCAACGACCAAAGCAGGGCTGGCAGGTAGGAGCTTAATTAATCAATGACAGTGATTGAATGGCTTATCTGTTTTCCAGAATAGCTATCAGGGATTGTGAGGGGTTAAGCTTTAGCAACATTACCTTATTCTGTGCAAGAATGGTGGGAGAATGCTGTCAGCAATGAGGTAAGATTCCCCTGTCTTGTAGGTTTAAAACTGGGGGTCAACACGTGCTCTGGGGGAAGGGCCGAAATATTCCTGTTCAAGTGAAAATTGTGTGGGGATGGGTCACTGGGGAAAGGATTGGGAGAACTAGTCAGTGTTAAGAAAGTATACATTGAAAAAGAAAGAAGGAGGGAGGGAGGGGGAAGAGGGAGAGGTTCGATACCACTGTCATTCTGTCTAAAACCATATTATATACGTTATTATCGTAGAACATTCAGAGCAGCCCCTATTTATAAAAATGAAGAGTTGAGGCCTGGAACATCAGGTAAGTTGTCCAAAGCCACACCATCCGTGAAGGAGCAAAGTCAGGATTTGAATCAACAATTTTGATTCCAAGGCTGGTACTCTTGTCTTCTCCACTGTACGGAAAGCCAAATGTGTAGCACGTTTGCTTTGTCGCTAATTCCCCATTTCTGTAGCCATGTTGGACATCATCAGTTAATTATTTCTTTGTCTTGTTTTTTTCTTTTTTTTTCTCTTCAGCCAAAGTAAGGAATCATTCTCAACACCATGTTCCTGGAACATATTACCTTCTTCCTATAAGGTTTAGCATTTAAGATGAGACTTGTTGTTATTTTGTTCAAGATTAACCTATTCTAGAACTCAACGGAATTTCTTTCCAGTGGTCATTCCATTTGAAAACTCTGGCTATATATATATATATATATATATATATATATACACACACACACACACATATATATATATATACACACACACATATATCGTGTATATATACATATTAGAGGTCAATTATATCTTAATAAAGCTGGAAAAAGTAGCGTTTGTCTTTTGCCACATTAAAATAAATACAAAGTAAAAAAAAAAGGGGGGGGGGAAGAAAACTCTTGGGTTCTGGCTTTATTTACTGGATGAAAGAAGGGAAAAAGAAGACAAGAGTTTCGAGGAGGGTTTGGTTCTGTAAACCCAGACTGAGAAGCAGCCAGGAGTCCTGGGGAAGAGGTATGAGCTCTCAGCGCAGGGAGATGCCAGAGACGACAGTGAAGTAAAAGTGATAACAGTTGCTACTGGTCTTGAGTGCTTACGTGAGCCAGGAATGAGGTCAAGTGCAATACGTGGGTTTTTCACGTGCCCTTGATGATAACTTCATGCGGTTTACAGACGGGAAAACCGAGGCACAGAAAGCCTGGTTACTTTGACCCAAATCGAACTCCTGGGCGGTGAGAGCCAGGATTCCACGCCGGGTCGTAGAGCTGAGGTCTTACCTGGTAAAGCGAGGCATGGGCAGATTTGCCCATGAGCAGGAGTGGGCACTTTCACATACCCCAGATACGTGCTGATTTGCCTTCCTCCCCCACTCATAAAATGTCAAAATAAGATGCAGAGATAAAGGGCTGAGAAAAGACACGCTGAGAAAAGGCTGATTTGGGGGGACTGGCACCTGTGTTGGGTCGCCGTTCCAGTCTTCTAGGCCCTGGTCTTATTATGAGTGGACACTTGAGATGACCCACCCCCAGAGCCTTCACACAAGTGGTTATGGGATGGGGGTGGAGATCCTAACCCCAGCATCCCCATGGTTTATTCAGAAGTTTGTCATGATTTCGTTTCAGCCCGGCCACTCCCTGCCCTGCTGTCATGGGCAAGGAGCCTTGTAACAGGGTGCCGTGGAGAGGAAGTTGGGACACGCAGGAAATGACTACGCAGTGGGTTTCTGGGACTCCAGGAACAGTGACTGTGGGCTCCTGCCCTGCCCTTCCTTCTGCCTCCATGGTGGTGCTGGGGGGCGGGGTGGTGGTGGTGGAGAGTGGGCATTCAGTGTCTCCTTTGTGTGAAGTCCATGCAGAGCAGTTCAACTAAGGTTGCTTCTCTCTCCACCTCTGGGACAGGGATCCTATGGACATCTTGGTTTCAGAGTGAGCGTGCTGAGGTTTGAGGGGGAGCGGGGACTCAAACGTGTCTCTGTCTGACCCTACACTGCGTCCACAGAAGGACCAACCAGGCCCGGGCATCAATGAGGGCAAGCCAGCAAGGAACCAATGCCCAGAGACCACCAGAGCCAACACGTTCCAGTGAAATAATTTTAGCCTTTGGAGCCATATTGGATTTAGTCTCCCCGGGTCTCAGTTTCTTCCCCTTTCCTGGCGGGTTTTAATGAAGGTTAAATGCGACTGCATGTGTCCACACCTCAATATGAAATGTTTCTTCCACTTCCTGCCCAAAGCAGGTACATTGTGAAATGACAAAATCTTCATTACTTCGAGAATGGCAGGATTTTATAAACACACACACACACACACACACACACACACACACACAGTGGCAGAAACTTGGTTGGCATGGGTGCCAGTTTGGGAGAACAGAAACTTATTTATAAGCCCTACCTGATATTCAAGATGAAGCTAGCTTTAGAGAATCCCGTGAGGGCGGGAGCGTGCATTGCCATTTTTCTTGGATAATTTCCTGCGTTGACTAAGGGGGATCAGCATGACAGTTAGACTTCCCCTGACTTGAACACACATGCTTTAGGGTGAGCAATTATAAAAAAGATCATCTCTTTCCCAGGGGCTTATGTAGATCCTTAACACGAAGGTGTGGTCAGGGAATAATGTCATTTTCTTCTTCGAGGACCTTGTTAGGTACACAGACTCTCAGGCCCCAGCCCAGACCTACTAAACCAGAATCTGCATTTTAATAAGATCCCCAGGTGATCTGTGTGCACATTACAGATTGAGACATACTGATGCAGATGGCTTTTCCTTTTTCCAATCCCTTAGCTTTGAGTGGATGGTTCCATTTAAAATTAGGTTATAGACCTTTCAGGGGGCTACCTGCTTATATAACATTTCAGAGGTTAGGTGCCTCGCACGCTGTTTGCCAAAGGTTTGCAGCGGCCGAGGAACTTCCAACCTTCCTTTCTGTGATTCTCAATCTGTCTTCCTTGCTGTGTCAGAAACCGGTGACTATACATGTCTTGGTAGAATGATGATTTCCCTAAAATGGGAAAAAAATGTCTTCACTCCAGGAAGGTAGATCAATCAATGTTTATTATTATTTTTATTGTTATGGCCTTAAAAAATGCTGGAGCCCTTCCTACTTTTGATGGAGGGGAACCAGCTTGGGCTCATATTTTGGGCATCGTTTGGCTTTTCCACGGACCACCAAAGGCCATAGAAGGGTGAGAAGAGAATTGGCCCTTGACGTGAGTAAGAGGCAGATATGGTGGAGGGTAGAGTCTGAATGCCAGAAATCCAGAGTTGGCAAGAGGTAGAGAGTGAGGTGTCTGGGACATGCAGAGATAAAGGGCTGAGAAAAGATACTCTGAGAAAAGGTTGATTTGGGGGGGCTGGCACCTGTGTTGGGTCACAGTTCCAGTCTTCTAGGCCCTGGTCTTCATTATGAATGGACACTTGAGATGACCCACACCCAGAGCCTTCACACAAGTGGGAACGTGACCACCTTCTCCAAGATCCTGTCTAGCCAGCGGGGATAATTCCTAATCCATGCCATGGGTTTTTCCTACCGTAGGGTCTTTCCACAGGATCTCATTTTACAGATACTGCAGGTCGAATTGCGTCTCCCAAAATGATATGTTCAAGTCCTAGTCACTGGCACCTGTGAAAGTGACTTTATTAGAACAGAAGGTCTCTGCAGATGTAATCAAGTTGAGATGGGGTCTACCATATTGGATTAGGGTGGATCCTAATCCAGTGACTGGTACCCTTGTCAAAAGAGGGACATTTGGACAACGGGACCATGTGGGAATGCCATGCAACAGTGGAGACAGAGATTGGATACAGCTATAAACCAAGGAATGGATGCCAAGCCAGCCACCGCCAGAAGCCAGAAAGAGATAGAATGATCCTCCCTTAGAGTCTTGACGAAAAGCAAGGCCTGGCCTGCACTGCAATGCTAGACTCCTCGTCTCCAGAACTGTGAGAAAATGAATTTCTGTCGACTGAAGCCACCCAGTTTGCGGTGGTTGGTTATGGCAGTCCCAGCAAAGCAACCCAACCTCCTAAGAGCTTAGGGGACCCCTACATGCTTAGCGGGCAGTGGTAAGGGTCCCCATGTCTCTATTTCAGAAGGGGGATGTTGAATGCAGGGCACTCCGGCACTCGGAGAGGCACCCGCCTTTATGAGGACACTGGCCACGACACGGCTGTTTCAAGGACCCAGTTCCCGTGTTCAGTCCACCTGAGCCTGAGAACACCCAGCATCTCACGCGCTTGTGGCCACAAAGTCTGTTGCCATTGATCAAGAAGAAAAAAAAAGTCCCAGTGCCTAACTTCCTGTAAGGCTTTGGTCATCTGTAACTGGCCAGAGGAATGGCCTTCAGGAGCCAGAAGTTAGTTATGGTTTTCGAGCAATTTCCCCTATTCATGATTTTGCAATGGCACAGGACAGTCTGCCACACATTTGCATAAGCCACTTTATCCTTTTCCTTTTCGGGTTCTGTAAGCCACCCAGCACCCCCACACATGAGTCACACGCAGCGGCCCCCAGGGTGGGGGTGCACCCTGCCCAGAGGGACTGCCTTCCCTCTCCCGAGCTGTGCCTCATTTGCTGCTGGGCAAAACTCAGTCTTGCTGCAAATTTCGGCGCCTGCCTGCGTGTGTGTAATTGGGTTGGATTTACATTAAGAGGGTTCCCTGTGGTGAAAACCACACTGCTATTTTCAATCTGAAGCTGCATAAAACATTCAATTTTCTAAGTATCCGTCAGCTGTTAACGCTGTGAAAAACGTAGTCTGCCTGGATGGATGGGGGGCTCCCACTCAGTCCTGTAAACCTGTCGATTATTTGTGCTACCAGAGGGGCTAATATTATATGGTTGTGGATAATGAAGCGTTATTTATCTAAGGATCCACTCATTCGTTCAACAAGCAAGTTTGAGGACCTAGTGTGCACTCAGCACTCTTTCGAGTGTCTGCTGAGACCGCATCCTCTCCCCCCGCCCCCCACCCACCGGCTACAAACCCTTCAAACCGGCATCTTTTTGTATAATCTAAACTAGGGGTCTGCCAGGTTTTTGTGTAAAGGACCAGATCATGTATATTTTCAGCTTTGTGGGCTATGAGGTGTCCGTCCCAGCTGCTCAGCTCTGCTCTTGTAGCTTCAAAGCAGCCAAGGACAATATGTATATTTGCACGTATGCTATGTATGTTCTAATAAAACTTTATTTAGAAAAACCAATTTGCGGATCTCTAATCAAAATGCCTCCCTTTGTCCTACCGAGCCCTGTGACCTGCTTCCTGCCTCCTTTGTTGTGTTTACCATTCACAGCTCTCTGTCCCATTCGTTCCACTCCAGTACAAAAATTTCCCTTTATCTCAAGAGCCACCAAGCTCTTTCCTACCTCAGGACCTTTGCATATCCAATTGCCTCCACCTCTTCGCCTGGACGGTTCTATAATGTTTGATGTCATACGAGAGCACATCAGATGCCACCCTTTGTGGCTTCTGTGGCATCCTCATTGAATGGAGTTTCCTTTGAAAGCTTTTCCTGCCCAAATCATCTTCTTTCAGTTTCTCTTGCCTCAGTCCTTTGGTTCCCACCCTTGGGAGGACATATGACAAATATTCATGACCTTACTGTTTACTTGTATTTTGTTTTGGTTTCCGTTTCCCTCCCCGCATTGAATTTATGCCCGTAGAGGCCAGGTACCCTGCCTGTTTCATTCTCTGCCCTCTCCTATTCCTTGGCACGGTGCTTGGTATATAATAGTCTCTCCATTTTAAAGGCAGACATTTAAGGGGCACCTGCGTGGCTCTGTCAGTTAAGCATCCGATTCTTGATCTTGGCCTAAGTCATGCTCTCGGGGTTCATGAGATCAAGCCCTGCATCCAGCTCTGCCCTGACGGTGCAGAGCCTCCCTGCCCCTCCCTGCTCTCTCTCACAGTAAATAAATAACCTTAAAAACAATAACGGCAGACATTTAAGACTTCTAAATAAATCGCTATTTAATCGGTGAGCTCACAGTTGAGTAGGGCACAGACAGCCATACAGCCACACCAAGGACGTGACGGGCGTGTGTCTGCATCATAGGGGGCTGGCGGGATTGCCGAGCAAGAAGTGCGCCAGAGTCAGGGTGACCCCAGAGCGGGTGAAAACTCAAGTGTCAAAGGGACAGATTCACAGTGGGCAGCAAGAGTGCGGAGCGTGGCATGTAAGCAAACAGGTCCACCTTGCACAGACAGAGAAATAAGAGAAGGGAGAAAGGAACTGATATTTACGGAGCACGAACTGGGTGCCAGCGGCCCGTCCCGTATGTTGCACACTTTCTGCACAGCAGCTTTTCAACACAAACACTACCGTTGTTATTAATAATAAACAGTAAGCAAATATCTTGTTCCTATTTTACAGAAATAGAAGCTGAGGTGCAGAGAGGGGAAGTGAGCAGGCCATGGTCCCGCAGCTGGTAAGTCCGTCTTCCTCGGTCTATTTCGTGTGACCCACCCGAGAGGTGGGGGGGGGGCGTGGCACCCTTGTATTAATTAGCATGAAGTTTTCCTTTCTTCAGGGAGGTGTTTCCCTACATCCGCCAGTGGGATCTAGGGTTAACCACTTCTTCTTCTCTTTGATAAGCTGCTGAGACCCTCAAGGTAGCTGATGGCCTCCACCAGACGGCATTCTCAGGCCCAGCCTGCACGCTGGACAAGAGGAGAGGGAGGGCAGTCTCCTCCCACCACTGTCTCCTCGGCACGAGTGTATGTGATTCCGTGATTCCCTTCGGTCCTCACGACAGCCACACTGAGAGGCACCTGCTGTCTCTGTTTCACACAGCAGTTGACCGCGGACGGAGAGGGGTGATGGCTCACAGCGACCAGCACGAAGAGCCCGCCCCCGTGACCCGGCACCTGCAGGGCCGACTGAAGTAGGACAAGGGCTGGGAGAGGGTGCCGGGGGACTGGCTTCCGCTGGCCGCTCTGGACGGGGACAGCCTTTCCCGAGCAAGACAGTCCGAGAGGGGAAAGTGTGAGCACACGTGTCAAAGCAGGAACATCAAATCGCTCGAGGAGAAACTATTATATATATGAGGAAATTCTTAGGCGATTCTGCTGGAAAAAAAAAAAGTGCTTACCGGTTTTTTTCCCCCCACTGAGTGTTCATATAAACCTTCTGGGCGCTGCAGACGGGAGGGCGAGGCGTCTGCGAGGCAGCCGGTCCTTCTCCCTAGGGGCATCAGGAGTGATTTGATTCTGCCAGCTAACGTTGTTCGAGGCCCACTTCATCTCCCCCAGAACTCATCAGAGCTGCTAATAGGCCCTTCAGAGCTCATAAAGAGATGACCAAATCTGGGGCTGGGGGACTCCGGCTCATTTATCTTCCGCAGGCTCGATCAGATCTGATTTTGTACGCTGACGGCTGGATGCTCGAATGTGGTCTGGCCCGCATCTCAGACACCTGCTCAGCGGGCCTGGGCCCCCCGGGCCCCCAGGAGGGGCCGAGGCCCTCTGACCCGCTAGGGTCTCACTGTTCCGACGCCGCACACAGACACTTACCTGCCAGCCGTATTGATCTGTGCACGAGAAAATAGAAGCATTTAGGCTTGGAAGGGAGCAAGGAGCCCGCTAATGAGAGTGTCAGTTACCACCGTGGGCGCTTTGCCCGCTGCAGTGGCTCCTGTGAGCCTGTGCCTGTGTGCATCCTCACGACCCCGATGCCTCTTCTCACCTCTGTGCCAGCCAGTTTGTAAGCTCCCACGCGGGGAGAATGTGAAGTCCCCGATTCACCCAGATACTATTCCACCCTGCCCACCGCAAATACATTTACCAACTCCGTATTAGTACCTTCGAAGGGACTACTAACATGCCGCCACCTTGCAGACAGATTATTTTTAGCTCAACGTGGGGCTCATCTTTTTAATGAATGCCTTGTATTCCCCTAATTAGAACAGACAGTGTGCACAAGAAATAATTGAGGGATCTTCATCAGATATATGTAACTGATATGTTCTTCAGCCAAGGGGAACAGTGTAGGTGAAAACGATAATAACCATCATCATCATAACAGCCACGTGCACGGCACACATTCACTTCCACGAGGCGGGCACCATTAATGGCACCATTTTACAGACGAGCACACTGAGGCTTAGGGAATGTTCTGATTAGTACCGCTACCCGGCAAACTATCACACAACTTAACGGCATAAAGCGACATCTGTTTTAGTAAAGCTCACGGATTTTGTGGATCGGGCCTTTAGAAAGAGCGCGACACTTCCCCTTGTTCTATGAGGTCTGGGGCTTTAGCTGGGGGTTCATTGAAGTCTGGGGTAGCCTGAACAACCGAGGCTTGGGACGGTTGAGCTGGAGGAGTCACTTCCAGGGTGGCTTCTTCACTCCCTTGCGGGCTGCTTGGGCTGGGTTAGCCGAAGGCTGGGCTCAGCTAGAAGTGTAGACGAGAGTATCGGCCATGGTTGCTCTACATGGTGGTCTCAGGATAGTCAGCCTTCATATCTGGTGGCCCAGGACTCCAAGCACGAGTGTTGCTAGAGAACCAAAATGACATGGTCTTTTGTGATGTATCTTTGGAAGTCACCTAGAATCTCCTGTCTAAGGCCACCCAGACATGAGGGAAGGGGACAAAGTCTCCAGCTCTCAGTGACAGAAGGGTCACAGGCTACCATGTTTTAAAAACTGCATCGGAGAGGTTAACTAAACTGCCCGGGATTTCAGAACGAGGAAGAGGCAGCACAGGGATTTGAAGCCAGGTGCCCTGACTCCAGAAGCTTCTCTCTCAGTGACCGCATGATGCTTCAAGCATGGCTAGTTGTGCAATAGAGGGTCAATTTCTACAAATAAGCTATGATCCGGTTTAGTTTAGGTTATCCATCTGGGGGGCAGACACAGAAATGGACAAGAAGCATTCTTTAGGATGGATGAAAGACGGGTGAGAAATCTGGAGTCAGGCTGTAAAAAGAGCATGTGCTGCTGGGCATGTTTTCACATTCAGAATTAAAGCCAAGACGCCTACAGATCAGAGAGGACCTGAAGATTTTCTTTACCGACGTCTTTGCATGAAGCTGTGGAAAAGTCCTTGTCCTTCTAGTTGCAAATACTCCTGGTGGCCAGGAAGCAGCCAGTCGGCTCAAAGAGCCCGTGGCTGTTTCTGTAAGCACTGGGAGAATCCATACCACCTGAGGCGGGGGTTTGCCAAGAACCTGCGTGATTCTACAGAACCTGTGTGTGCTTGCGCTCAGCCCAGAATCAGCCTTAGGGCTTGTCAGAGGAATAAAGAGTGTGCATCCAGGATGGCTGGGCTGGGCTCTGAGTTAGCAGAGTCTGCAACCTGCCTGCGAAATTACAGGGTCTTTGGTGGTGATCCCTCCTACAATTCTCTTTATGGGAAACAGAGTTATAGGGGGTGGCTTCTGAGGATGCAAACGGACAAGAGGCAAAGGCAAAGAGAGATGTACAGACAGATTCACAGGAGTCGTTCGTGCCCAGCTGAGGCTCTTAATACAAGCGTTGGACAAAGTGCCCTGGCACTGCCTTTGATTGGCACCTGGACCAAAGGAACAACCACTGGCCAGACCTGTTCTGGCCAGCCAGGGCAGGGTGGGGAAGCTTCTTGCCTCACCTGAAGAGACAGGTTTATTCACAGGCCTGCAGTCAGCTTCCCTGGAGGCTGGAGGGTTGTGCCAAGGAGGAGCACTTTGGTGGTCTCCCTGAGCAGGCTCTGAGCTCACAGCAGGAGGCATCCTGGCTGGTGATCCACGCAGGCAGAAGTGATTTGCAGGCAGGCCCAGGCTGATTACTCACTCTGATGAGCCGTCTGTCCCCTTCTTTGGTGTCTGGGTGGTATGGAGCAAGGTCTCCCCGATGTGATGAGGTGTAAGCTCCTTCCGTAACGAGAACAGCCGAGCCATTTCATACGGAAGCCATTTCAACAGCTTGGTGTGGGTTCTCCCAGAAGCAGGCCCCACGACCAAGATCCCAGTCCAAGTAGTTTATCTGGGGAGCCGAACAGAGACGAGGGAAAGAAGGCAACAATGAAGTGTGGAATCGTGCCAGCTATCCGAGCGAGCGGGTGGCTGGGGCTCACTCCCGGGGCGACGCTCTGGAACACCGTGTGGTACGCATGCTCCAGAATCATCCTACCTAAGGAGTCAGGGAGCTGGGGTAGTCACACCCTGGGTGCCAAGGTCACTGGTTGAAGCTTGCTCCTCGAGGTGAGATTCCTGAGCATTTCTGGACTTCCATGTGCCCATATGTACACACACACACACACACACACACACGCACGCGCTCAATGAAACTTTCTGTTGTTTGGGCCAAATTTTAAAAGCAAACTGACCCTCAGGCTGGTTGTGAGAGCTGGAAATCTATATGAGGTCTTGAAAGCTCCAAGGGGCTGGGTAGAGTGCCGAAGGCATTATTGCACTTAATTCTTGTAACAACCCAATAAGGAAGGGACTATTCATACCCATCTTATAGTCACAAGACTGAGGTTTGGAGAAGAGAAATCACTTTGGTTGGTTGTGCCTCAGTAAAGTTGCTGGGTTTTGAGTTAACAGCATGACCCAGGAGTCAAGAGCCCGTGGTTTTAACCAATGAGCTATACTGCCTCCCGAAGAATAAAGTTACAAAAATTAATAAGAATGGGAAGGCCTCCAAATCTCCCACTTCAGAGCTGATCAGAACTGACTAGATTTGGGGTCACAGGATGAAGATGGTTTGACCCCAAGGGTCAGAGTCTAGGTTCCAGAACCTTCCCACCTTGAGGGAGAACCAAAGGTGGGAGCATGCAAAAGCTGGTGTAAAGGGGGCCTGGGACCTCATACAAACACATCTGCCAGTTTTTGCAAAGTTGGGGCTGGAATGGGAGGAAGACAGATTTGGAGATTTGAACCTGACACTGATGGGCATGGGTTGGGAGGAAGTTAAGGAGAAAAAGTGGAGAGCTTCATGGGTCCCACTGGGAGGTATGTGGGTTTTTCAGGCTGGGGAGAAGAAAAGGAAAAGGTGACCTTCTGTCCCTCCATCCCTGTGCCGTTTGAGGTGAGCCCTAGGTGAGTATTGGATGGTCACTACTTCCACTCCACCCTTCTCCTCCTCTTGCTTTTCTAAAACTACTCTGAGGCATATCAAGGAAAGTCCCCTAGAGCCTTTCTGGATGTTCCTTCTAAACCTGTAGTGTGCTACACTCAGTCTGAAAGCCCTCCTTCCTACTCCATCCCCTCTTCCCATGGTCATCCGAGATCCAGAAGTTTCTTTGAATTAAACACAGGCACACCAAGCCCCTGAGGATCCAGTGGTTTGGACCATAGGCACAGCCTCTAATGGATAGCCTCTAACTCTCCTTAGCACTCCTCCCCGGCTCTCACTGACTCATATTCCTGCTGGCCACCATGGTCATCCCAGCATAGCTGAGGTAGTGACTAGTTATATGGATAAGGATGGAGCACGAGGATGTTTATAAGACATTAATTAATTAATTAATTTATCATCAACTGCTCTATCCATCCAACCATCTGGTCCTACCATTTGGCGGATATGGTGTCAGGGACGGGGCATGTGTCCTCAAAGAAGAAAGTCAACGCCTGTGCCCCCATGGAGCTTCAAGTCTCATTGGGAAAGCAGACAAAAAACCAACAAGCATAAAATAATTATTATGACAAGTGAATAAAACTCCATAATAAAAAAATTAATGTGATGAAGAAAGTATTGTACTTGGTCAGTAAAGGTTCATCTGTGGAGGAGACATTTTTAAGCTGAGGCCTACCGGTATGAGGGCAAGCAGCTAACCATGTGAAGAGAGGAAAAGAACATCCAGGCAATAGAACACTGTGGGTGTAGACCCTGAGGTGAGAAATAGTGGGGTGAGTTCAGGAGCAGAACTCAGTTCCCCCCTCCTTAGAGCCTAGTGAGTGAGGGGGAAGGTGGCCCCAGATGGGGTTGTAGAAGTAGAAAGAGGATGGGTCATGTGGGGCTTCTTATGGCCCATACTGAGGAACTTGGATTATACTGAAGGCAACTAAGAAAACTAATTGGAGTGTTTTCAGTATGGCACGCCAGCATAATTTATTTCATTAATGAAACAAGGCGCTCAAGAGACTCCATAATAACTGGATTGCAGTGGAGTGGAGCCACGGAGACTTGCTTGAAGTCTGTTGCGTTTGTTCTGGTGGGAGGCAGCGATGGTGGGCTGACCAGGGCTGAGGAGATGGGGAAGGAGACACGTGTCGAGTTTGAGATGCGTTTTGGAAGTAGAGACACCTGGATTTTCAGAAGGAGTGCATAGGAAAGAGCTCAATCCTTTGCCGAGAACCAGGAGCCAACTTTGTTCAGATCCCAGGGCTCAGAACAATAAGTTAGAAACGCGTTGAACCACTGCGGTGTGGGGAATAAACAAAAAACAACCACGCAAAAAGTCCAACTTAAGTCACACACCAACTCCCTGATAACCAGAGTATCTTCTCCCTGGAAAATGCACTTGTGAACTTACAAAATTTTTGGTGCACAATTTCAGGTGACTTCTGGATTCCTGGAAACCCTCCATGGACCCCAACCCCCAAACACAATGGACTAGAACATCGTGTGTGTTGAATCCAAGATCTAAAAATGATCTCTATGAACGAGAGACTTACACTGACTCTCCATATTCTGGAAAGCTATGACTTGAAGACTGGACAATGGCCAGCCCTCTTTCAGGCAGGCTCATGCATAAGCAATCTCTGGTCTAAGTTCTCCAGGGACAGGAATTCTGTGCATCTCCTTCAGGGGCCCCTGCGGTGTTCTGCCATGATTAAAATGCAGTCCGGCCCTGTTTCCATTTGTTCAGTCCCCTGAGAGGAGGATGGGCCAGTCAAAGCAAAGCCTTGAAGGAACATGGGAATATGAACATGTGGTTATTAGGGTGATGGCATTCTGGGCCATTCTTCTCTAATTCTGAGTTTTCTGTTTTGCTGGCATAACACTGAGCAATAAATTTTAAAAAGAACCCCAAAGAAGATTGGAGTTCAGAAATTAGCTCTATTTTCAACTCAAACAAACAAACAAAAAAGAAAATGTCCCAAAACAATTGGTATATTTTTTTCAGCATATTAATATTTTCTGTGTCCAATTTTTTGAATTGTGTCTGTCTCCCACATGCCATTTAAATGCAAACAGCAAAACATTCTAATATGTACGAGGTGCACTCACCTTATGCTTCAATTACTGGGACTTCTTTTTCTTTCCAAGATTTGTGAAGGTTTTTCTTGTTTCCATGCCTCATACATGCTGTTCCCTGTGCCTAGAATGCCCTGCCGACTCTGTCGTCCTGGGAAACTTGGACTATTTTTTTTTTTTAGGTCCAAAGGAGAGGTTGTCTCCTTAGCCTTCATGAATCCATAAACACGGGTGCTTCTTCTGTGTTCTCTACTCCGGCATACTCTTGTCCATTCCTCTCTCACTCTACGGATCATATTTTATTTTAAATTATTTGAATTTTGTAAATGTTTATTTATTTTTGAGAGGGGTGGGGAGCAGCGGAGAGAGAGGGAGACACAGAATCCAAAGCACGCTCCGGGCTCTGAGCTGTCAGCACAGAGCCCGATGCAGGGCTCAAACCCACGAACCTTGAAATTATGACCTGAACCACAGTTGGACGCTTAACCGACTGAGCCACCCAGGCGCCCCTAAATTATTTGAATGCACGTCTGTTTCTCCCTCTGGATCCTTGAAAGCAGTGATGGTGATTTATTTATTTCTTAAATGCAGCACCCAGCCAAAATCTGGCACATGGTCTAAGCCCAACAAGTGCATTTGGAATGTATGGAATGCCTCTTTGGAAGGGCTCTATGGTGCTGATGTAGATGTTGGCTGGTGTCCTGGCCCCAGCACACCAGACCCTTACTAATAATTCTAGACTCACGCTGCTGTTAGGAAGAAAAGTTAGGACTTGTGGAGTGGAGCCCATTCTCCCCAGTGACTGCTCTCAGAGGCTGTTTCTATTCTGCCTGCTTGGGTGATTCTGATGTTCAAGGCTGAGGCTGCCTCGTATGGACCATTGGTCTCAAGCCCTAGCCTCATCTCTGTTCCTTTCCTCTCCACAGTACAAAAACAAAAGGAAAGGCCTTTGGACTCCATTTTTTGTACCCTAATTAGGTGTATTTGGTGAGTGCTTATACTCTATCAGGCATTGTGCTAACTGCCTTCATCAGTTAACTCATCTTGTTTATATATAAGAGCTCTATCCAGGGTCATCTGGGTGGTTCAGTCAGTTAAGCGTCCGACTTCGGCTCAGGCCATGACCTGCTGGTTCATGAGTTTGTGCCCCGCATCAGGCTGTGCTGACAGCTCAGAGCCTGGAGCCCACTTCAGATTCTGTCTCCCTCTCTCTCTGTCCCTCCGCCTGCTGGTGCTCTGTATCTCTCTCTCAAAAATGAATACATTAAAAAAATTAAAAGAGCTCTATCCATTTATTCACTCATATGTGTGTATATTTCAAAAATAGTAATTGAGCATCTATTTTAAGTTGACACTGTGCTGAGTCCCGGGATGCAACTATGAACAAAAGACACAAAGGCCCTCCCCTCTTAGATTTCGGAGTCCGGCATGGAAGAGAGGAAATGATCTGGTAACTGTAAATTACGAAGATAATTTCAGATGGTGCAAACGTTAAAAATGATGCAGAGACAGTGCCATGGAAGAGATGTAAATGGATGGGGTGTTCAGGATCTGAAGGAAGTTGGAGAGTGGTACAGCCCGGATTGCTTAATACACATCACCTCCATTTTACATTTCATCGGCCCAGAACTAGTCACACGACCACACGGAACGACAAGCAGCCCGGAACGTCCATTCCCTGGGTGATCCAGAAGGGGAGTAGGGAAATAGACTGGGTAGGCAGAAATCATGGGCATGGGAACGGAGACCATAAACATGAGATACAAGGGTTTTCAAGACAGAAGCAATCCCACACGGAAAGGCTGTAAGCTGGGGAGAACAGCTTGGCCTATTTGATGATTAAGAAGATACCATTATGTCTGGCACCTAACAAGCAAGGGGGAGAACACTCTGAGATGAATTAGGAGAGGCTGGCAGGAGCTAGGTCGTTTAGGATTTGATTCTGAGAGCTGTGAGCAGCTACCAAAAAAGGTTTTCAGCCAGGAAATGTCATGATCACTTTTAGAAGTCCTCCCTAAGTGCAGGGTGAAGAAGGAAGGATCTGTAGGGGAATAGCAGGAGCAGGTCTACTGCTCATTAAGTTGTTCTGGAATGTTAGGGAAGAGATGATGGTGGCTCAGAAGAGGCGGTAGGGTCAGAGATTATATTCACACTTGACAGACCGGGCAAGTGGATGTTGCAAACTGAAATCTGCTCTTAAGTTCAAACACGCATTTCTCTCCTACTCAGTTAATCGCTTGTTTATTGTGTCTTTCTTTTGTGTACAATACCATGTTGCTTTGGGTCTGCTTTCTAAACACAGGTATTAATGATCAGGCTTTGAAATGAGGGGCATGGAATATAAGTGCTAAGGAGGTGAGAAGGGAGAAGGGACACTGGCCTGCAAGAAATCCAGATGACCTTCGCCAAGAGTGCAGACCCCCTGGCAGGGTTTTGAAGGATGGAGAAGCCACAGGAACCATGGAAAGAATGGGGCCTCTAGAGACAGTGCTCTGTTTTCCTGTGAGGGTAGTGGTTTCATCTGAGCTATTTAAAAAAAAAAGTTTTTTTTTAAATGTCTATTTATTTTTGAGAGAGACAGAGATAGAATGCGAGTGGGTTAGGAGCAGAGAGAGAGGGAGACACAGAATCTGAAGCAGGCTCCAGGCTCTGAGCTGTCAGCACAGAGCCTGACGTGGGGCTCGAACTCACAAGCTGTGAGATCATGACCTGAGCCAAAGTTGGACGCTCAACCGACTGAGCCACCCAGGCGCCCCTCATCGAAGCTATTTTAAACTCTCTGGGTTTTGCAAGAGGGTTTTGAAACTAAGAGTACAGACTGTTAAATCCAATAGAAATGGGTTTAAATCTAGGGTTCACCACCAGGAGGCGTATGAGCTGGGGAGAGATGTGTCTTCCAGCTCCATTTCCTCATTTGTAATACACCACTGTATGGTCAGCTTGGATGAAGCAACAAACATCTCTATACCAACTGTATTAGTCAGTTTGGATGCAGTAACAAACATCTCTAAGATCTCATTGACTTACAAGAAACTTTTTTTTTTTTTTTTTTTTTTTTTTTTTTGGGTCATTCAGCTGTAGGTAGACTGCTATGGCTCTGATCCATGTATTTTCTCATCTTATGACCCAGGGTGTGAGCATGCCAGCTCTTCTTGGGACAGAAGCAAGAAAGAAGGCAGATATGTGTAAGCCTCTTAGAGCTTCTGAAACATGCCAACCCTGAGCTCTGTTCTCCTTTCATTGACCCAAGCAAGTCATGTGGACCACCCTGTTATTGGGACAGGAAAGTACGTTCTGTCTACAAAGAAGCACCGTGAGTTACATGACTCACGGGAGAGTCTATAGTTGAGAACATGAGTACAATCTGCCATAGACGCCTTGCAGAATTCTGATAGGAATTAAGCAGATGATACATACAAAACAGTTCCTGATGTGCTGCACAATTGGTCAAGGCCAATTCTTAAGAAGTAGCTCAATTTTAATATATATTTGCGAATGTAGGGTCAAAATGTTCTACTTTTTGCCTTCTACCTTTCTCTTTCCTCTTTTTAAAAAAATTTTTAATGCTTTATTTATTTTTGAGGCGGGGGGGGGGGGAGGAAGGGGCAGAGAGAGAGGGAGACAGAATCTGAAGCAGGCTACAGGCTCTGAGCTGTCAGCACAGAGCCAGATGCAGATGCAGGGGTCGAACTCATGAACTGTGAAATCATGACCTGAGCTGAAGTTGGACACTTAACTGACTGAGCCACCCAGGCACCCCTCTCTTTCCTCTTCGTAACCACCTGCCCCACCCACCTAGGAGCGGAAACGATGCTGATCATGTGCAAAATGCACAGTATTTAGTGGCAGGTAGACCTTGGTTTGAAACTCAGTGATGCTGCATACTATTTGCGTGACTGGCTGAGACGACTTGTCCTCTCTGAGCCTCGGTCTGCTCATCTGTAAAGTGAGGAGAAAGCCCACACCACTAGATTGATGTGAAGACTAAATCTCCTCATTCAAGAAGGTCGGAACGTTTGGCTTCTCTCTCCTCAAGTGATTTCCCCTGGTCTCTGGCAAGTTTTTAGAATTAAACATCTTCCGATTGTTCCAATTTGAGACTAAAGAACTCATCTTCATTCCAGATGCTTAGAGAAAGTAAACGTTGAGGCTCTCTACAGTAATTATTGCCATTCTCTTTCCTGAAAGGAGATTTGGGGCTCTTCCCTGATGTGAATATGGTGCCCCTGGCTTTCGAGAGACCTTGCTGGTAACTACTAACCATATTTCCTAGATGCTTTTCCTTCTGTTTGCCAACCGCTTAGATTTGTGGAGTGCCTGGGTCTTGAGTAGATTCGCACTCCTCAAATGCAGTGCTTTTTAACTGTACTTATTTGGACCTGAGGTGTGTCTGTGGACTTTTGTCACCAGCCCTTAGTGAGATAAGTACAGAGACTGAGAATAAGCATTCATAAACTTTAGTAAGAGTTTGACCTCCAAGTACATCCTCATTCTCTTCTCGTAACTAATTTTTATTTTATTTTACTAAAGTATTGGATGGGGATGGATTGGAATGAAAGACATAAACAATGACCATGTGCAACCAGCCCTTCACCAGAGAGAGAGAGTTCAGGAAGCGCTGATGTAATATCCTCGGTGAAGTTCTCCTCTTTTTCTTTGCTGGGCAGGACGATTTTAGCTATCTTTTGGACTTCAGAGAAATCAGATTACAACCAAGTTGAGTTTCAGATACTCTCGTCGTTTTGGGTAAAGGGTCTTTCCTGGGCCCTAATATCCAATTTTCCTCTGGTTACAAAACTGCCAAGTTTTTGTGCAGATGGGAAGGGGCTATTGAAATGTGTAATCCCACATTCTCAGCTACATAGACTTTTCTCTCTTTATAATTAATAAACTTTATTTTGTAGAGCAGTTTTACAGAAAAACTAGCAGAAAGGAGAGACTTCTCCTATATCCCCTCTTCCATGACATGCAGATACCCCCACTCAGCATCTTATGCTAGGGCGCCTGGGTGGCTCAGTCACTTAAGCATTTGACTTCGGCTCAGGTCATGATCTCACAGTTTGTAGGTTTGAGTCCCACACTGGGCTCTGGGCTGACAGCTCAGAGCCTGGAGCCTGCTTCGGATCCTGTGTCTCCCTCTCTCTCTGCCCCTCCCTGGCTTGCACTCCATCTCTCAAAAAGAAATGAATGTTAAAAAAAATTTTTAAAAATCTTACACTAGTGTGGTACACCTGTCCCCAAACCATGATATCGTGACCTGAGCCGAAATCAAGAGTAGGACGCTCAACCAACTGAGCCACCCAGGTGCCCCAGTATATCATTATTATTGACTAAAGCTCATGGCTTCCATGAGGGTTCACTCTCAGTATTGCACCTACACAGGGTTGACAATTATACAATGGCATGTGTCTGCCATTACAGTCTTGTACAGAGGAGGTCTTCTGCCCTGAAATCCCTCGTGCCTCATCTGTTCATCCTTCCCTCCCTCTCCCCGAACCCCTGGCAACCACTGATCTTTTCAGTGTCTCTGTGGCTTTTCCTGTGCTACAATCTCATGTAGTTGGAATCAGACAGTGGATAGCTGTTTAGATGTCTTTTTCTTGTTCCCTCTCCCCCAAATCTTCACATCCCTTCCATCATCTGAAAACACACACACACACACACACACACACACACACACACACACACCCCGTCCCTCTGAAAGAGAATAGAAAAGTTGAGAAAATGAGAAAAACTCTTATCTAACTCAGCTCACACAATCATTAATGGTGACAGGGCACTTGTTGGGGGGCGGGGCGCGGTCATTGCTCACTTCTCTCTGTCTTCCGATCGGGAAGCCAGTGCTGACTCTTCACCCTCTGCGGGAGAGCCAGGCCTTTCCTCCCACCTCGCTCTGCTCACTTCTTGTTTTCCTAAAACCAAGGGCCTCTTTGCCTGCGCTGTGTCTGAGCGGTAATTACCTTGTGTCTGTTCTGCTGCCTTCAAATTATTTTCCCCACCTTCAGAGCGATTGCCTCCCTCTTCTTATCTCTACTGTGATCCTCTACAGGGCACAGGGGACCTGTCTCTTGACTCTCACATTTTTGCTTCTGATGTTAAAAAGTCCCCTTGAACTTGCATTTACAGACACCAGCAGAGCCCGAGTGTCTACACATCAGCTGACACATCCCAGGGGCAGGGTGTTTGCAATTACAGCCTGAGCTGGCTGTGGGATCAGAGAGCCCGGTGAGGCCCTCTTTGATGAGTGACGGGGTCTTTATTATGAATGTTATGCAGGTGAAGTCCTGTGGCAGAAGGCTTTTCTCCCTTTATGTTGTCTTGGCTGTAAAAACGGAGCTGCATATACATATATACGCATAGACAGGGACGGGCCTGGCTGGGGAGTGGGGCGGGGATTGGGGGGAAGTGAAGTTAGACTGAGGATTTCTTGCTCATTCTGGAACAATCCTTCCGTAGAGCCTGTCTTCTCAAAGTCTCCTCCCCTTCGCCGACTGGACTTCCTCTCTCAGGGGACATAAGCATAGCTCAATCCTAAATGGGAGGGCTGATCTCCTTTTTCTCCAGCCTTTTGGTCCTAATACTCCTCTTTCCCATTTGTATTTTTCTGTTGAGACGTAGGATTTTTCCCTGCGGAGCTATTTGCTGCCACTTTTATCTCTTGCGGAGGAAATAACAAAACACCTAACGGTGACCCTGGCCCTCTGCATCTGAATGACGCTGCTCTGGGAAGCCCGCCTTTCTCTCCCCCACCTTGTGTCTATATTCTGTGCTGCAGACAGCTGCTCGGCACCCCTTCAGGCCTATTTGGTAAACCTGTGTCCCTGTGGGAGGGCTTAGTGTCCCCCAAAGGAAGGAGGCACCCTTAGGGTTCATCATCTGGGGACCAAGCCATGCTTCGCTGAAAAATTCCATCTCAGGAAGCATGGCAAGGGACCTTCCGGTCTTTTCACTTTGGCTCAGTCTTTGAGGAGACTTGATGTCTTAGGGTGGGGCCCAGGGTTTCCGGGGTTAGATGGCCTCTTGCACGGGGAGATGTGGGGGGGTCCTGGGGAGAGGCTGGTTTGCTCTGAGCTATAAGCTGAAGGTGGGAAGACTCCTCATCTTGTAAGTGGGCATTTCTGGTTATTTCTTATGTGTTTATTCACTTCAGTCGATAAGACCTTAAGAAAGCCTTGTTGGAACTTTAGAAAGTTATCTCGAAAACGCTGCTAAGTCCAGGAATTAGCTCAGCTCATCATTTCAGGAAAAAATGCACCCCCCCCCCCCCAAGATCAGCTGGAGCAGCAAGGAATGTTCTAGAGTTCATGTTATTAAAACATGATTTTTATTCATATTTCACCACTGTCTTTGGAATCTTAAAACATCCTCATAAAGTGACATTTCTCTTGTTTCCATTTTACAGATGAAGGAACAGGACATTTAAGCTTGTGGATTCCAACTCTCGGTCCCGGTTTGACACCCTCTGTTTTCTACTATCGTTGGAAGATCCGGACTGGTTATTAGAAAAGGAAGTTGCACATGTTTGTTTCATTTTTGCAATGTGCAAAGCATCTTCACCTAATTGGTCTAGCTAGAAGGTTGAATTCTGTGTATAAAGTTTATTTATTTAATTTTTAAAAATTTTACGGGCAGGACGCTGCAGTTCACGGGGTCATGTATTTGGAAACCACATGCTAACTGATGGAGAAGAGGACTCAGAATTGCCGCAGGTGTAGAACTCATCCCTCTGGTGCTTTATTTTGTCTGACGCAGACGGTGGCCAAGTATGGAAATGCCCAGGATTGGGAACGTGGTCTAGCAGCACGCACTGGAGTACAGAAGGCCCCCCAGTGGGCCACAGACCTGCTAAATCATGGCTTTCTGTATGTCTGCCTGGCATATCTCCACCCTGCTCTGGCAATGACCGTGAGGACTCCTACGGACCCATCAAATATCTCAGTGTGTCAGTTACAAGGCTCCGTCACAGAGCCAACACAATGTGGGGAATTGAAACAATTATAGGGCTACCTTGTTCCTAGACCTGCTCTTGCCAGAAATCCAAGGGAAGCATCTGATGTTTCTTTCTGCTTCAAGGATTCCAATGATTCTTCTCTTTCCCTGTTGCAGGCACCATAGGCTACTGGCAGACACTAATACTCTGATGACTCCTGAATGCCAGGGGGAAGGGGTATTTAATCTGAGGACCTTGAGTACTTACGTGAGAAGGAATTACCTGCTAAGTATAGTCTCAGAAAGAGGTCCTCTCATGGGTCGTGTGAGGGCAAGCTGAGGAAACAGAAGCCCTGCTTCTTTGGAATCGTAACAATATTCCAAGACAAATGTTGCTCAGGGGCTTGGATTTTATCCTGCATCTGTCACACACTCAGGGTGTGACATGGGGGAAGGGACTTCTCGTCCCGGAACACGGGTCCTCATCTACAGAGCAGGGAGTTTGGAATTCTAAGATTCCACGGCATCATGCCTTGAATGGGGTCAGGTTGGGAATCCAGAAGCTCGGGCGTGTCAAGAAGGGATGCAGCCAGGAAGGGACAGGGCTCGTGTTGGGTAATGGGAAAGAGGCATGGTGACCAAGCCTGAGCCAATCCGGAAAGAATGTCTAAAGAGGTCGGCTCTGGGGGCCGAGGAGGACAGTGGGAGTCTCCTAGGAGTGGCAGTCAAGCCAGGTCAGGCTCTGGGCGGGCTGCCCAGTTTGGAGAATGGCACCAATGTGTGGGGGAGGCTGTTAAGGCCCAACAGGTGTCAGGGCCCAAGCCAAGTGGTCTGGAGGTCAGGACAGGGCGTCAGTTCTAAACAAGGTGCCCAAGTACAAAGCAGGCCTGAGTCAAAGCCCACTCACCCACACCACACGGCATGACAGACAGACCCACTTTGGACGCAGGGGACCCCAAGTTTAAGACAGCCAGGGTAATTCTAGGCTCATCTGCCTTCTCTGGGAAGATCTAGGGCTGTCTTGGCTGGAGGGTTGAGAAGCTGGACAGATACCTTTAGAGCTGCAATACGGTATTTCCATTTAAATCCAAATAAACATAATCGTAGCTAAGAGATATGGAGTGCTTTCTCTGTGCATGATGTTCGAAGTGCCTCACATACATGAACTCAGCGGCAGGCTGGTTTTTAGAGCCCCTTTTTTTTTTCTTTTTTTTTTTTTTGCAAAGATCAAAACATGACAATATTCATCCCTTCAACTGTGCCACCTTTGAGGGGTCCAGGCAAAAATGTAGAGAGTGGAAAGGGGCACATGGAGACCCATTCAAGCTGAAGGCTCTCAGGAAATAGGTGTCCTTTAAGTGACCCCAAGTCTGTGGATTTCATTCTCTGACCATTTTCCAGCAGGGTCAAGGGACTGGACACACTTGCGTGCTTTCCCAGCCACCCCTGCGGCCTTCCAGTGAGGCTTGTGTGCCACACTGGGGGTGCCTCCAGGTCTCATTCTCCAGCCTCCCCTCTACATGTGTCTTACGTCCCTCTGGGCTTTGACCTGGGGTAGAGAGAGGAACAGGGGAAATTCAGAAGTTACAAGATACCTTCTTTTAAAAGGTTTTAATCACATTTATCACGTATCTGGAAATGTAACTGGGGTGAAGACACTTTCTGATGATTTCCCTCCTTCCTGGCCGTGCTCCTCGGGCTTCAGATACACCAGGTGCACCGCGATCTCTCTGATGTCGCCCTCCCATCTTTTGAGCCCCAGTGAGAATGCCGGGCTCTGGCCTTTGTTGTCTCCTTAACAGTGGCCTGACGTGCCTCCCTGCCTCCCTGGTCTGTCTGCTTCACCATCAGCAAGAGTCTTTCTCGTCAGAGTCACCAAAGGGCTCTAGTCCCCTGCGGATTAATATCCGGCATCCACATCGGCCAAATCCCCTAAGACCAGTCCTGAAAGTACCTCTCGTGTCTTAGCTTTCCCTCATGAGTTCCATAATCTCCAGGCCCAACTGGCCTGATCGTGTTCACGACTTCCTAAGCTCGCCTCCTCCCTCGGCCAAAAATATCCTTTCCTGTCTCCACCCATGACCAGTTCTCACTGGAAAGTCCATCTTCCTTTTCAGTTTCCAAGTCAAGGTCTGGCTCCCCCAGGAAACCTTATACCTCTAACCTCTACCCTCCAACCTCTAACCTCCACCCTCCACCCTCAACCCTCCTACCTCCATCCACATACTTCATCGTTAGAAAGGATCACACCCAGCTCAGAGCTCTCCACTCACACCTTCTTACCTCTATTTTAGCTCCTCACCGAAGTATCTGTGTTTACATCTACGGTAACCTCTGGCTGGGATCATCACGTGTGAATCATTGCCTTCTCCAAACCCAAAACTGTGCTGGGCCTGCCGCTGGAGGGTAAGAGCTACATATAGCAGGGCAAGGCCAGTCTGTCTGCTGAAGCTGAGACCAGCGCTGAGAAGCCAGGCCACTCCGAGACACGTGAGCGTGCCCAGCCAAAGATCGGCAGGACCTCTAGATAACCTCCCCGCTCACCCGGAAGCGTCAGAGAAGCATCCTTACACAGGATGTCACCAAGGTCCTGCAGGTTTTGGTGACATGGCATTATTTTAGCTGGAGATGACTCAGACAGGTGGTAATCTGAACCAGAGTGTACCCAGCCATCTGCAGGTGCCAGTAGACAGATCAGCAGCAGCCGTCTTCCCTAAAAGCCTTAGATACAATGGTGAAAAAAAAATACATATATACACACACATTTGCACCAAATTACATATGAAGTTAAAGTAACCTAGATATACACACTACATACCTAAAAACACACACATATATCTGATGTTTCTGTATGTACATGATATCCGTGTACCTCCAGGGATTTGTCTCTGAAAGCACACTTAAATTGTGGTTGTACTCCTGGACAACAGGGTAGGACAGTGGGGTGAAAAAGTGCATTTAGTTTGTTTTATATTCCTTCACATATGTCTTGACTCTTACAATGAATAGATCACAGTTCAATAACTGACAATCCAAGTAAAATACATAAAGTAACCCATACTAGCCATAGAAAACTTAAATCTCTAAAAAAAAGAATAAAGCAAAAAAAAAAAAAAAATTGAAACCCCCTCAAAACAGTTTCTATATGGATGTTCTGCTTTTACCATTATAACACCTCCACCTTGAGATGAAACATCACTGTTTTTTGGCCAGTTCTTTTGACATTTCATCTTTACTGTTTGAATCTTTAATCGGGTGTAAATCGTATGAGGTCAATTGTGTGAGAATGGGGGCGGTGTTTTCCCAGCATAACTTTCCCCCCAAAGTTGAACCAATCACCCATGCTACATTCCTTTAATAATCCTACCCCACACTTTGAATTACTTAATACTCTTATTTTTTTAAGTTTATTTATTTATTTTTGAGTGAGAGAGAGAGAGCAAGCGGACTCCATGCTCAGCGTGGAGGTAGACGCAGGGCTCGATCCCACGACCATTAGATCCTGACCTGAGCCTACATCAAGAGTCATCAAGAGTCAAGCTTAATCCACTGAGCCACCCAGGCACCTCCATGCTTGTCCTCTTTCATCTCCACTTACCCTGCTCTTTTCCTTCTCCCCCACTGCTTCTTTTCTTTATTGATTGCTACCTAAACAATGAAGACTTCAAACATACAGAAAAGAAACAAATAAATACACAAGCACACTTACGTTGCACCATCCCAGGTTTCCCAGCTCACGTGTACAACTTCTGACGCTTTTCATTCCTGTCGCGTAGAGCCACGTTTTCATCTGGTATCATTTCCTGTCTACCTAAAGAATTTTCTTCAATATTTCTGCTACCGCAGTTCTGCTGGAGTTAAATTATTGCAGCATTTATGCATCTAAAATATTACGTCCTCTTTATTTTTTGAACTATAGTGTTGTCGGGATATGGAGTTCTAGGGTGGTGGTTTTCCTTTGCGCTTTGCCCTGTGGGAGGGAAGTTGAAGGGTTTAATCAGGCCAGTTCACCAATGCCATGACTTTCTTCATATCTTCATTTCAGGAGTATCCTGTAAACAGTATTAGGGAGAATTGTGTGAGTTGGGGAAAGTCTAAAAGCAACCGGGAATGGGTAAGAGATGCGATGGCATCCCAAAGGAGTCAAAGGGGGTGGTGGTGGTGATGGGGGTTTGGAAGATAAACTGTGTCATCAGCCCTTGGGGATCCCATTCAAAAGGTGGCGGAGGAGGTGAATCCTGCACCTCGGTTAGGGCACATGGTCCCATTTATCGAGATGGGGACTTACAGGAGGAGGAACAGGTATATGAGGTCAGTGATGCTCAACTTCACAGTGGCTTAGGTTCTCCATCTGGGTGCGCGCCTCAGATGCCATGCCTGGCATTCAAGTTCTCCGGGACGAGTCCCTCACCTTTTGAGGATCAGGTACGCTTCTAGCTCGTGTCATACTGCTCTTCCGAGGCACCGGACCCTTATTTCTCTTCAAGCTGCGGAGTGTGGACTCTTACTTTGGCCTCTACATACGTGACATGGAGGGACTTCCACTTCCAGGACTCTGGATCTGATTCTCTTCTCCCTCTAACCTGGACCGGAGCTTACGGATAGTGTCCGTAGGCTAAACTAAGTTCAGATCAGCACCTCTCTGCATGGTGCTGGTCCCGCGGCCACGGGGCAGAGGCATTTCTAAACATGTCAGCCTCACCAGGCCCTTGTTCTGTCTGCTTTGATTCCCCTGCTCTGTACAGCTGAGGTCCCCCCCAAGTTATGCCACTATTTAGACTTTTCCTTTCAATTTAGAATCCGAAACAAGGATAAATCGTGCAACCTCCGTCACCCATTTGACCCCTATGTAAACTGTCTGAGGGATAGGATGATAATTACCTTTTTTGGGGACAGAGTTGTGGTGGGGGGGAGGCAATTAAGTCTTGCACTGCGCTTTGAGATCTTTCAATGAAAGGCTCGGGGTTATTACTATTAACAAGATACCAAAGGGATATTTGCCAGCAATGACTCCCTTTGAGCCAGCATGTCTCTCATTAGTAATTTGGGGGCTTGGCACAAAATCATGGGAATGTTTTAATGGCTTCTGTTCAACCCCAGAAATAGATTTTGAAGTTGCAAAAAGAAACGGTTGTTTTCTCTGTTCTCCCCCATTTCTGCACACGTGGTAACCCTCAGGGGAGGTCTCAGGTTCTCTGGCAGGGGCCAGAGAAGTGGGCAGCAGGGTTTTATGCCTGCCCCAATAAACCCCGACAGCTGATAGCACCGGGCCTATTCCAGAGACTGATTTAGAGATGGGTTATACCACTTGCTAGTGACTTTGGCCTGGGCTGTATTTCTGGAGCCACCTGGCTGCTATGCTAACCCAACGAGGTTTCGACTCTTTTCTCTAAGAAATATTTGGGAAACGTTGGTTAATTGGAACAAGTTATTTTTCTCCTAAACCAACTCCCAAATTTGTTTTCAGAACTGTCTTTATGAGTCAAGAAAGAAGAATTTTTGTTTCTCCCTGGGAGGCCTGCATTTGGTTCTAGAGACACGGACAAAGAACACGTATTTCCAACCAGGTTCGCGTTTGGGCCTTTACTGTCAGAGTCCGTGCTATAACTTCATTTTCAACGAGCTAGTAACCTCTTCTTTGAAAACTCTCTGCCCTTTCTCTGCCTCAGTTTTCCCCTTCATTTTTGCTCTCTCCTTGCTTTATGTTCAATCAATTCTTTTCTCTGCTTGTCACGGCATGATAAACTGGATATGTTAAGAGGAGACATAGCTTTGACCCTTACTGATGGACGGGTGATCTTGGGGGAGTCACTTAACCTCTGTGTGTTTCACTCTCCTCTTTGAAAGATAACATGGCTGCCCAGCAGGATACCTGGGACGGTTGAGCCAATGTGGACACGGTCACAATACTTAACAAGTATTGCAGACACAGGGGGGGTCACACAAACCTGTAATATGGCTCAATAGAAGCAATAGGGTGTGCTGGGGATTTTGGCAAACTGGAGCAAACATGTCCCTCCACAGGGAGAAGCCACTATTCCACTGTAGCAAAAAGTTGGCCAGAAATTTTTTCTTTTTCTTCTTTCCAAACTGAGAGGAAACTCGGAAACTTATATAAAGTCTCCTGATTTTTAACTATTGTAACCATTTCATTTTTTTTTAGACCGTATGGAACAGGAGAAAATGGTTGTGGGTTGAGATTAACATTTATGATTCGTTCGACTCTTTATTTATCCATTTCTGCCTCCTGTTCTTCTGTAATACTTTGCTTTCTCTACCCATTTCCCCCTGACATCAACAATGTTTTCTTTGCGTTCTCCTAAAGTAACACCAGATTCTTTGCTTGGGACATGTCCACACAAACCACAATTTCCGTATTCTTCCACGAGGCTCATTCTGACCCCCATCTGTCTCTTTCCTCAGAGCCAGCAACACAAAGACACCACCAAGCCCACTGAGTTTTGAAGCAGTTAAGTGTACTCTTCCATTCCCAAGAGGAAAGTGGAGAACAAACCTCCCTAGTTTTACTTAAAAAAAAAAAAAATCTTGGCTGTTGATAGGATCACCAGGAATGCTAACCCATCAGCCACTTGGGGCCATAATGTGGCAGAGTTTGCCAATCCTTGGCCACATAAATAGTGCCAGTCCTGACCCTGGGAAGGGGCTGGCCTGAGGACCCATGGCATTATGGCTCCATTGCCTTTCCAGAAAAATATGCTAAAGAAGCCCAACCACTGAGAGTTTAATAATAAACTGCACCATAAAAGGTATGTCCTTCTTCCCAGATGGGACCAGTTCTCCCTCATTGCAACGTATTGCCTTCCTCTGACTCTTTTCTTGGGAGAACTGTGATTATTCTGTTTAGGTCAAGAACTCCCCTCTTTGGAAAGGGTGTAATCATTTCTTGCACGCTTGCACATCACACTTCTCTATTCACACACCAGGGGCGGGCATCAGTAATTGTTAAGGGCACTCTTTCCCCTGAGTCTAGATGCGGCCACAAAATCCTTAATATGCATGGCAGCTGTCACCAGTCACTTGGGGTTGGGGTGTGTGTTAAAAATACAACAGGCAGGGCGCCTGGGTGGCTCAGTCAGTTAAGCGTCCGACTTCGGCTCAAGTCATGATCTCATGGCTTGTGAGTTCGAGCCCCACATCGGGCTCTGTGCTGACAGCCCGGAGCCGGGAACTTGCTTCAGGTTCTGTCTCCGTCTGTCTCTGCCCCTCCCCTGCTCGCACTTTGTCTCTCTTTCTCTCTCTTTCTCAAATATAAATAAACATTAAAAAAATTAAAAAAAAATACAATAGGCAAAAAAGTGAAAGCAACGCACATAGCCATTAACTGGTGGATAGATAATAAAATGTGGTAATTCACATGATGGGATATTATTTGCCAATAAGAGGGGGTGCCGCGTGAATGCATGCAGCAATGTGGATGAGCCTCACAGAATGCAAAGTCAAAGACACCAGCCCCGTGGGAGCACATAATGCACATTGTAAAGGCAAATCCATAGGTGGAAAACAGATTAGTCATTAATTAATTAATAATTAATTAATTATCCGGGGTAGGAATAAAGTGTGACTAGAAATAGGCTCGAGATTTAATAAATTTAGAAAAAAAAAAAAGCCATTGGACTTTATACTTAAAAAAATAAGTGAATTCGGTGTTATATAAATAAACGTCTCAGGAAAGCTATTTTATTATTTTTTTAAATTTTTTTTAACATTTATTTATTTTTGAGACAGAGAGAGACAGAGCATGAACAGGGAAGGGGCAGAGAGAGAGGGAGACACAGAATCGGAAGGCTCTAGGCTCTGAGCCATCAGCCCAGAGCCTGATGCGGGGCTCGAACTCACAGACCGCGAGATCGTGACCTGAGCTGAAGTCGGACGCTCAACCGACTGAGCCACCCAGGTGCCCCCGGAAAGCGATTTTAAAACCCGTACAGGAGGCTTTCCTGTTTGTCAACACATTATCTGGGGTCAGGAAGCCATGGAGGACGTTCTCCCGACTCGCTGTGTGGCATAAAGAGAGGGCTTGCTTTTTTCTGTCTGCAGTTTCATCATCGATAATCTGAGGTGTTTGGGCGGATGCCATTTTAGGAGCTTTCAGGTTCTAACGGTACCCAAAAAAAAAAAACAAAACAAGGAGGAGTTACAAGTTCAGGGTCTGCCTGGAGATGGCCGGGCTTAGACAGCAGAGACCAAAGAAGTAGTACAATTAGGGGGTTAATTATATGCAATTACACGCGAGCACAGTCAACCGAGGACGTGTGAGTTACGCAGAGACCCTGTTCTTCTAAGTGGCTGTGAACTCAGCCTTCTGGGCAGTGACCCTGGACATGACTCCCCTACTCGGCCGCTCTACCCATTTTTACTTCTCTCTTTGACTCTAAGCTTCCCAAACTGGAGTTACAACGTTTTGGTAAGACTTTTTAGATTGTTACTATTCCTTTGTATCCAGGCCACCCCAAAACGTCAGATGCGAGCTATTTCCAAGGCAAAGGAGTCCAGGAGCCCACCCAAACCTTTTGCTTCACATTTGGCCAAAGCATCCAAGTTTCTGTTTCTGCTTTGGGACAAACCAGTTGTTATGTTTTCAGCCCACGTGTCCTCTTCAGAGAAAGAAAAGAAAAAAAAAAAAAAAAAAAAAACAGCCAGAAAAGGCTGGGCGCTGTCTGATTTTCAGGGCCACACACACCGAGGGACAAACTGATGTGAGCGGGACTTTGCACATCTCGTTCCAGTTACAGAGAGGCAGAGATGTGACAAGTCTGTTTCAGGGGCAAGGGAGGGAGGGAGGTGAACATTGAAGGGGCCCGGTTTATGCATGGCACTTGAGATATTTATTTCTTCTTCTATTCACATATTTAAGATGTAAGAATAATTTCGATTGCATTTTTATACCACCAACGGATCTCAGGCTCTTTGTCAAAACAAACGAAGCGATGCAAAGCGCACAGGGTGAAAAGTGAAAACATCCCCACCCCCGCCACCACATCTCCTTCCTCCACTCACCCTTCCCTGTTTAAGTCTTAATCTCAAGCGGAAGTGAGCACTCTTAGTAGACAAGCATGGATTCGTCTCTTGACTTCTTTTTTCTAGGCACGGTACCGCGGATGTAAATTGTTTTGCAATCCCCTCACCCTATTGTTTCTTTTTTAAATTAAGTTTATTTATTTATTTTGAGAGAGAGAGAGAGCCAGCATGAGCAGGGAGGGGCAAAGAGAGAGAGGGAGAGAGAGAGAATCCTAAGCAGGCTCTGTTCCATCTGCGTGGAGCCCGATGCGGGGCTCGAACTCACAAACCATGAGATCATGACCTGAACAGAAAAGGAACAGCCGGACGCTTAACCGACTGAGCCACCCAGGCGTCCCCTACCCTAGCCCTATTTATATATGCTATTACCTTTGACGTGATTACGAGTACAGCTGTCTTATTCTTTTTAATGACTACCTAGCATTCCATTCCATGCAAGTACTTAACGTTGGTTTAGCCATGCTCCGCCCGTGGGCATAGGCACTATTTCCTGCGGGTCGCGTGTGTAACCCTCTATGTGTGTATGCATGTACACTTGGAAGTAATTTTGTCAAATAGGTTCCTCGACAGAAATGTATGGACCAAAGCATATGTCAGGCGGAGGTCTAGATGCCGTGAATAAGGCAGGGGCAAGATATAATTGCCTCCAGCCTTTGTAGAGCTTACAGTCTGGCTCAGCACTGCATTTCGGACGTACGCTCCATCCTGCCCCTACCCCTGCCCTGCCTACTAATATCGTGATGATTACTCCTGGTTTATGGATCAGCAGCCTAAGGCTCAAAAAAGTGTAAGAACGGTCCAAGGCCACCCAGGCCATCTGTTGCATGGCCGGGAAACATTTCCGTGTCTGATCCTAACACTCCCACACTGTCTATGACCTTGCCAACCACTGGCATTTCCTTCCTTCCATCCAAGGAAGATGGGTCGAATTTACACGTTCGGCATTGGGTCTAAAGCTTTAGAGATCCAGGTGAAATGAACCGAAGCAAAGGAGCAAGGAGACCCTCGTGTAAGCGTCTACCCTGGAGGGGGGCATGACAGATTTGAATGAGGCCTTCCACTTTGCCTCCCAATAGCCCTGGGCAAGTCACTTGTCTGTCACACTCAGGCTTCCTTATCCGTTGAGCAGAAAATATCAGTATCAACCTTCCCAAGTGGTTGTGAGGTTGCAGTGAGCTCATGTGTATAAAATGTTGAGCCTACTTCCTAAGACAGAGACAGAAGGAGCTTAATAAACGTAGCTTTTGTGATTGCTTTGATTTAATTTTTTTTTTTTTTTCTTGTGCTAAATCTGATTGCTTCTGGAGTGCCCGGCTCGTTTTGCCAATTCTGAGCCAAGTACCTGCTTTCTCACCACCTTGGCTGTCCTCAGGAGCCCTTGGGCGCTTCTCAGGATGGCCTTAGATTCCATCTCAGGAGAGTGTGAACATGATCTGTCCCCGATATAGTTCAGGGGAGCAAGGGAATGGAAGGGCAGACACAGTTAATGGTTTTCTGAGTAGCCATTTACGCTCAGAGTTCGGGAACTGGGTGTGATTTCTTCTTAGAATAACTCCTTAGAGATTTGTGGCCTGTTCTATGTTGTCATCTGGCTTACAGAGGCTCTTCTGTCCTTTGAAGACCCAGGTTCGGAACTTGGCTCTTGGGCGCGGCTCTCACTGCCAGGCTGGGCAAGTGCGGATGCCACTTGTCATGCCCGGGCCAGGTTTGCCCGGCCAGGACACTGGCCGCGGGGCCAGGCCATTCCTTCACCGTGCTGGGCTCTCTGCCACGGCTGGAAGACTGCCAGCAGGGGAGGAGGCAGGGCCTGTGCGGAGCCGGGTGGGTAATTGCTGCTGGGAGCCCGAGGTGGCCTCCAGCTACACGGAGGGATTAGTGACATCAGCCCTGCCCCGGCAGCAGGTCCTGACAGGACTGGAGGAGGTCGCCCGCGCCCGGGTCAGAGGGGGCGCTGGCAGCCAGGAGGGAGAGCCCTCCCGGCCTGGGCTCCTTGGGGCCTGCCTGCCCGCCCCTGCGTGGCTGTTAGGAAGACCCGTTGGGTCTTGCAGCCCAGGCCACAGAGTGGGGTGAGGGGCAGGAGCTCTTTCTCGGCTCTGACATTTGCTCGAGAAGCTGCCAAGGGGTGGTTTATGTTTCTTCAACGGCGGTGTTACGATACCACACCACGGCTGCTTCTGTGGAGGTGACAGCACGCCCTGCCCGAGGCTGGGACTCCCTGGCCCTCCCCTTTGCCAAGCCAACAAGGCCAGTTTGCGGAGGAGCAGATGAGCTCCCCACCCCCGCCCCGACGCGGTGTGTGACCTTGGGGGCCTTGGGGCCTCTCCCTGAAGTCCATTGTCCTCACCAGCTCCGTGGGGACGAGGGGCTGCCCCCGCCCCGGGGCTCCTTAGCAAATGGTCCTTAGCTACATACTGACACTGCCCCATTCCAGGGTGTTTCACAAATATGATCTCACTTAATCCTATAATGGCCACATGATGTAGGTGCTATTATTATCCTTGTTTTACAGATGAGGCACAGAAAGACCAAACGATTTGGCCAAGAACGAAAACACACCACCAAGCTGGCAGAGCTGGGATTTGACCCCGAGCCCCCTGGCTCTGACGTCGGTCATCTCAACCACTGTGCTAGCTTTCCGGAACCTGCCCGGGACCCCAGCCTCTTCCTCTGAGCACTCACGTCACTTTGGGATAGCACCTTGTCCGTGCGCCCACCTGCCGAGGTCCCGTCCCGGTGTTGGATTCTGAGGGGCCCGCCCTGGTGGCTGCTCACCCCCGCACACCCGGCACCTAGCTCTGGACCCAACGAGCAGCTCGGGGGCAATACGTGTGTGAGAGGGTGCCAGGAAAGTCAAAGGAGATAAAGAACTGAAAGTCGCAGGTGGATCCTTCTGAAATCACCCACAGCGCTCTGAACTCACAGCAGGCACTTGGGAAGTGTTTTTACCCGGGCCAGACTCACTGTGCAGACTGGAAAGGGAAGGTCCCCGAAGTAGCTACTTCTGAACCCCGAATGCTGACTCAGACCATCTTTCTGCCTGGGGGAGGAGTGTTTCCATCACCCTGTTCAGCAACAACATCCTACCTTCGACCTCGGCTTCGGCCTTGACACGGACTGCCTTTGAACTGCCCCTGAGAAGGAGGGAGAAAGAGCCTGGATTCCGGGCTGCATATCCTTCCTTCCCTTCTCTGTGTTTGTGGAGCCCAAAGGGGTGCGAGGAAGCAAGGACCAGCCTCAGCTGGTGGTCCTCAGATGGACGCTGTGCCTGCCTCTGCCCTGTTCCTGTCGCCAGCAGCACAGGGACCATGCGTGCGTGTCCCTGTTCAGGGTGATACTGAACAATCCATTTCTAGCTGATCAATCAATCCCAAGCTGGTGGGAAATCTGATGTCTTTTCGAAAAGTTTGCTCAGCGAGGACGTACTATTTTCCTCTCGCATCATGCTCTCCCAGGTCCCCCTAGCTCATGTTCCCGAGCACAGCAAACCCTACCTCTGGGCATGGCTAGGTTTGCAAAGGGTTTGGCTGGGATGATGCAGTCGTGTTACCAGCCTATCAGAGAGACAGGCCTGCAATAACGCATAGGTCCCACTGCTCTTTAAGCTGGGATGGATAATTGGTTTAGATAACAGAAAAAGAGCCATGCAGGGGCATCTGGGTGGCTCAGTCAGTTGAATGTCTGACTCTTGACGTCAGCTCAGGTCATGATCTCGCGATTCGTGAGTTTGAGCCCCACATTGGGCTCTATGCTGACAGTGCGGAGCCCGCTTGGGATTCTCTCTCTCTTTCTCTCTCTTTCTGCCCCTCCCCAGCTTGTGTATGTGCATGTTCTCTCTCCCTCTCAAAATACATAAATAAACATTTTTTTAAAAACTTAAAAAAAGAGGAATCAGGTCAATTAGAAAGACAACACAGGAGTGCCTTTGGCTCAGCCGGTTAAGCGTCTGACTTCGTCTCAGGTCATGATCTCGCGGTTCGTGGGTTCGAGCCCCATATCCGGCTCTGTGCTGACAGCTCAGAGCCTGGAGCCCGCTTCAGATTCTGTCTCTCTCTCTCTCTCTCTGCCCCTCCCCCACTCTCTCTCTCTCAAAAATAAATAACATTGAAAAAAAATTTAAAAAAAAGAAAGAAAGCCGACACAAATGTATTGAGAGCCTACACTATGCCACGCGTCCTATTCTGGGATCGGGAGGCCTTGCACTGGGACTCCGTTGTCTCACCCTAACTTCTGTATCTGGAGTGATAATAAACAAATTAATTAATAACAATAAATCCGAAGAAAGAATGTGTCAGAAGAAGAAATTGATGTTCCCCCCCCCCGCCCCCCCCCTTAGCGATGCCGTAATTACCTGTTTGAAAAGTTCACCGGGACCGGGCCGGCTATCTAAGATAGAAAGTCATCTTACTCCAGGGCAAGATCGTTCTTGGCTTTCGTGGCTGAGGTTTTCACTTTTCAAGGAGGTGTCGTCATTTGCTAAAGACAATTTCTTGGCTCAAACATACCAACTCAACTGTCACCTGCGTTCCTTGACAGACTCTTGCTTCCTAGTATTGCCACCCCTGGGGTGTGTGTTGGGGCCTTGGGCGCACAGCATGAGTATCTTTATCCATTTAGGGGAAGGTGGCAGGGGCTTCTGCTACACTCCCCACAGGTGGCTTGGCTCCTGATCAAACTCCTTTTTGCTTCACATGGGAAGTATTCTTCGGGAATTTCTTACAGCTGCCCCAGACTATATGTCCTGCCTCCGCGGGCAGCCCGAGTCCCAGAAAATCGAGGGCTAAAATGCTAACACGAGCTTGTGATCTTGTCAAGGAAACTGGTGTGTATATTTGTGTGCTTGAATTTAGACCTCAGTAGGACGCTTTTCTTCAGATGCTATTTCGAAATAGAAAAAAGATGGAATAGTTTGTTAGATGATGTTGATTCAGGAATAGTGTCATTAATCTTAGAAGGGAGGACAACTGGGGCCCATTGTTTTAGAGGTATTAGAAGTCTTGCATTGTGGACGAATCAGACCTACCCATGCTGGCTTGTGCCATCCTATCCCTGAATGGCCACAGAGTATGGATGTGCATACACGAATGTGCAAACACACACACTCATTCACATACGCATACGCGCTCGCATACATTTCCTCTGCATCCCGGCCTCTTTGGACAGCCTTCTATTTTCTCGAGAAAAGTAGTTCTGGGTCTATAACTAATTGTCTGCCTCTTGATCCTTCCTGAGCTAACAATACTCATCTGCCCGGCCCTATTCGTTTCACAGGAGCTTTTGTGTACCTAACATCAGGGTGTCCAGTTTCCTCGGTCTCACCCAGGTCACTAGGTACCTGTTCTGGTCCCCACCTGAGCTGTCACTTTAGCCTTCAAACGTCAGCTGTAAATGCTGCTCAAAAAGCCTTCAAATGCACACAGGGGCCACTAGAGGACGCTCCTCCTCCCCTGCTCTGATCAGGTTCAAGGCCGACGATAGTCCCAGGTGCTCTCAACCAAGCCAGACTGAGGGGAAGTGCATCATCACCAACGGAAGGCCCTGGGCTTAGTGGTGACTCATGCCCACACCTGCCGAAGGCAGGGTAAGGAAAGCTTCATCTGGAGGACTGAATCTTCAGGTCAGATTCCCAACCAGGTTCTCTGCAGGAGCAGAAAGCAGTCATGGGGAGAAGTAGATAGAGTGGGGCCAGATCCTGGGGCCCTGGGCCACTCATAAGCCACCTTGAGGGACGTTTATATGCCGAGCAGCATTTTAAGTAGGATCCTTGGGCTTCAGGTTGGTTCTGAAAACTATCCGCAGCCCCAGTGGATGGAGAAAGCCTGTGAACAGCATATGTAATACTATATAACCTTCACAGGAAGAAGCATTCTGTTGATTAACGCTGACCATTTGCCTGGCAGTGTGCCTCGTACTTTACCAGATGGCTCATTTAATCCTTCCATTAAACCCAGTATGATAAACTAGTATTCCCATTTTACAGATGTGGAAACTAAGGTACAGGTAAGTTAAATAACTTGCTCAGAGTTCCAAAGCTAGTTAAATGATAAAACCAGCATTTAAACCCAGGCAATCTGACTCCAGAGCCTGTGCTTAACCTTAATATTAGAGTGCCCCATGATAGTATAAACCAGGGATTTACAAACTTGCTGGACAAAAGACCAGATAAGTATTTTAGGCTTTGTGGGCCATGTGGTCTTCATGGCAACTATTCCATTCTGCTTCTGTAGTACAAAAGCATTCGTGGACAGTATGCAAATTAATAGTGTGGCTATGTTCCGATAAAGTTTTATTTATAAAAACAAGCCATAGGCCCAGATTTGACCCTTAGGCTATAAATTGCTGACCCCTGACATAAATCAAAGAGGAGCCTGACATTTCGTATTCAACAAACATTCCCTGGAACACGTCTTATGTGTCAGGTACTTCAATTACCTTATTGAAACCTTCAAAAGTTCTGACGTAGGAGAGGAATTCCCAGTTTACAAATGAGGACACCGAGGCTCGGTGAAGTCCACTTTCCTAGAGACATACAGCTAGTCGATTGGCAAAGAGAACTAAAAGTAACTCGTCATAACCCATGCTCCTTTGTCGTTGTTCTCTGTAGGCTTTCCAAGTAGACTGAAACCCCATAAATAATCAAGTCTCCAGAAGCCATATTGCTGCCTGAAGTGTGAATGTGTCATAAGTTGGCCAGGACTGGCTGAAAGGCATGCTGGGACATCAGAGGCATGAGGCATCTGGAAGAGGAAGAGCTGCTGGTGGTGAACTGGAGGGAACTTGCCCAGCTGGAAAGCTGGCTATGGGTGGAGAGAGGGACCCCATTCGTCCAGAGGGATGTGGGAAATCCTGACAGGGAGTCTCATCTCCACAGGGGGGTATTATGTGGGCGGGGGTGGGGTTGCGGGCAGAGGGATCAGAGATCTCCAGACCATGAGTACATGAGCGCCGTCCTGGTTGGGAGCAGGATCCTACTGGAGTCTCTGGGGAGGAGGGAGATGAAGGGGTCGGCCACCATTGTGGCGGGCTGGTTCTCAGGAATGAATTCTAGGCACAGGAAGCCGCAGACTGAGAAGAGGAAATGCTAAGTAGAACACAGTCCGATAATCCAGGTAGAAACACTGCCTAAGCCTCCTGCTTCAGCTTATAGACCACCTGCTCACAGAGGCCTTTGTGAACATTCCAGGCAGATCCCCCTGCTTCTCCTCATCTCCGCGCTCTATTTTTCTTTGCTCAGACACCCTTCCCATTTCGAGGCCTTCGTGTCTTCCTTTCCCTCTTCCGGGAATGCTCTCCTCTCTGACAGGCTCCTGGCTTACTCCTTGCTGTCAAGATGTTTCAAGGTCCTTTCTCCAAAGTCACTTCCTCAGGGAGCCCTTCCCTGACCCTTTCAGCATTTCAAAGCCTCTTCCCCGCCTGATATTTTATGAACTTCTTTTTTCTGGGTTACATTTTTCCTGCCTAGCGTTCATTTACCACCAACCTACGAAATGGGTTACCTTTTTACCTTGTTTCTTGACTGTTCTCTAGAAGGTCCAGGAAGCTAGGAAGTGTATGTAGTCTTGTTACTATGTCCACAGTGGTTAGAACAGTGCCTGGGACCTTGCAGGCACTCGGTAAATATCAGTTGAATTAGCATATTCATTTATCACAATTTGTAACTATGTACTTAATCACTTATTACACATCTCTCTGACTAGACTTAAGTTCTGTGAGAAAGAAAACTATACTATGCTTTCAATTGCATCTCCAGTACCTAGAATATATTAGGTGCTCAGTAAATATTTGTTGAGTGAGTGAGTGAAAATTTGGAGCAGATATGGCTCCTACTTGGCAGAAGAAGTCCAAGAGCTTGTGTATCTCATCAGTTGAGCCCTCATCGAGTTGGTTTGTGTTATCATTATTTGCAAAGGGGTTTGTTTTCCTCAGTAACCTGAACTCTCTTTAAAGGGCACGTGTTGGGGCGGCTGGGTGGCTCAGTCGGTTGAGCGTCCAACTTCAGCTCAGGTCATGATCTCGCAGTTCGTGAGTTCGAGCCCCGCGTTGGGCTCTGTGCTGACAGCTCAGAGCCTGGAGCCCGCTTCAGATTCTGTGTCTCCTCCTCTCTCTGCCCCTCCCCTGCTCATGCTCTGTCCCTCTCGGTCTCAAAAATAAATAAAAATATTTAAAAAAAATAAATAAAGGGCACGTGTTGTTTGTAGTCATCTCTGAACTCAACTAGGGCTTAGTAGGGGTTGGCTAATTATCTGACAAATGGATAAAGGCATGCCAGAATGGCAAAAGCCAGGCCCACAAGTGCAAAACTCGTTTGAGAGGCCACTACCCCACAAGGCTGAGCCTGCCTCGTTTGAGACTGACACAGAAAAGGCAAGGCTGTGTTTGCAGGGGGTGAATGTCAGAGACACCATGTGGGAAGGAGCAGGACGAACAGACACAGTAGGCTCTGGGAGACCTCTCAGAGTCCAGGGGCTGGGGGTCCTTCCAAACAAAGCTGGTTCTGGCTGGGGTGACAGAGCAACCAAAGGAGAGGAGGCAGGTAGGGGAGGTGGGGTGAGATGGGATCACGGAAGGACCAGGCAAGAACCCATGCCACTGGGCTGCTCGTGTTCAAGAGTGAGCAGTGAGAGGCAACATGAGGGACACGGGGTCCTGTAGCTTCACGGGAAAGGCCAGGAGTCAAGGTTCTCTTCAAAACACGTAGGGGATAGGATGCCAACCCCATTCCCATCCCCTTCACGAAGCACATATCCTAATTTGCTTTGCTTAGTACTCCAAAACCTATAGAATACACATTGCTTGTGCCGAGATGCTAACTTGCAAACCAGGCATGGGGGGGATCCAGAACAATTCCTGGAATAATCGTTTACATCAGGGATGCCTTTGGGTGGTTACCTTTCTTAAATAGGTGAATGCCTTAAGCGGATGCATGAATGTATGCATGAACAAATGGCCAAATGAACAAATGGATTGATGAACGGATAAAACAAACTTCCAGCAATTTTTAAAGATAGGGTGTAAAGGAGGGGTGCATTTAGAGATCATGGAGCCTGTCTAAATGAGAGACAAAGCCAGCTGGATTTCAGAGACATAATTATGTCCATATTGCATGAAGCTCCCAGAGAAGGGCCTCTGAAAGTGGAAGAATCTGAATTGGGCTCTGAATAGTGCAAACAATTTTTTGTCATTTCATTTATTTAAAAAAATCTTTTTTAAATTTGTTTTTGAGAGAGTAAGAGAGAGAGAGAGGCAGAGAGAGAGAGAGGGAGAGAGAGAATCCCAAGCAGGCTCCATGCTGTCAACACAGAGCCCGACGCATAATTTGATCTCGCAAACTGGGAGACCGTGACCTAATCCAAAATCGAGAGTCGGACATTTAATTGACTGAGCCACCAAGGCACCCCTGTTTAACTGACTCGAGTTTGGAGCTTAGTAAGATTTTCTGTGTTAGCTAATATACGGATGATATTTTTGTAGATGTTATATGAACATTTTATAAAACCATTATCTTTTATGCCTATGTATACTTCCTATGAAGACATTTGGACAGAGGAAAGTGAGATTAAGTTTTTATGGAGGCACTTTCATGATGCCTCTTTATTATTTCTATGGTTGCCTCGTTGTACATTTTGGTGCTATGCTACTCGGTGTCCAAACATATGAGTATTTGCTCTGAATTCTGTTTGGTCCCAGAATGGGTTGGTTCAATAGATATAGTTAACGGGGACAAAAAAAGAACACCACAAACAGGGGGGTCGTGAAGCAGAGTGATGACAAAATATAGGGACAATGAGGACGCTATCCTGTCTATGTTGGACGAAATAGAACATGGCGGTGGAAAGAAAGAGAGATGTGTTATTTGTTGAGTATTTTCTGTTGGTCACTGGGTACTTTGGCCCTGATTTCTTATTCAGTCCCCACAGTATGGTCAGGGAAGGGTATCAGCAGCATCCTTTTATGTCCAGAAGAACTGACGATGGTGAGGTTAAGTGACTTTGCAGAAGTTACTCCTTAGAAAGGAGCTTCAAACCCTAGTCTCTGTGGGTCAAACGCTTATTCTGGCGACATTTCCGGGTTTTAAGACCTCAAAGGCCAGACCAGAGAAACAGGAGGTGGTGACAGTGGAAGTCAGGGGGCAAGATTATGGACAGTAGGGACTGGAGTGAGGGCTTTGCGGGTAGGGAGGGTGATTGCCAGTGTGACTGAGATGTGGTTATCTGCAAGGCGATACCGTGTCCCCTGTTTTGGTAGAAGCTGGCTCAGAGGACTGGGTGATTGGAGCTGAATCCACGGGGGTGAACCTGAGACCTGCCGCTAAGAGTGACTTTGAAGTGTTGGGTGCTGATACTCAAGTGGAGCTAGGATGTCCAGTTTAGGAGAGTTAAGCTGATGTAAAAAAAGGCAAGTGCGAGAAGCTGGAGAGTCACCTGTCATAGAAATTCAGAACGAAGCGCCATGGCCTTGATGAAATCGAAGCAGTAGACATGGAGGAGATTCGGGAGCATATCCGAGACATTTGGAAGGAAGAATTTGTGTGATTTAATTGCTGATTGGATATCTGAGACACACGAGAAGAAAGAAAGAAGATGTTTGGAGTACAAATAATCCCGTGGGCAAGCACTGCGTTTTCTCATTTTACTCTCCTAACAACCCTGTGAAATACATGTTGTGACCCCTCTTTACAGATGGGAAAACTGAGGCTCAGGGAGGTGAGGTGACCAGCACATATAGTTAGAGGCGGAACACAAGTCCAGCTACTTCTAATTCCCAAATCTAACCTGTTCACCCAAAGCGGCTTGAGGAGGTGCGGGTGCTGCCGATGGAAGCTTGAAGGAGCATCTAGTGGCCGTGCTGCTCCAGGTACTACGGAAAACAGATACTCGGTTTCTTTAAAACCAAACGAAACCCAAAACTAACAACCCAGAAAACAGAAAACAAAGCAGGGTGCTGAGTCACTCCCCCCCAAGAAGCTTGAGCGGGGTGATTATAAGCAGCTGGAACAGACATCATGAGGCTCCGGTAGAAATGCCAGGGGAGAAGCAGGAAGGGACTGGTTTGGAAAGGAGAAGGAGAACTGAAGGGGGGAAGTTATTTCAGAGGACAGAGCATGGCCGGACAGAACCGGATAGAGCCAAACAGAGCCGGAGCCTGAGGTGCGGGAAGAAAGAGAGAAATCAAGTTCTAAAAATTCAAGAGTTCCTTGATCCACGTTGTCTCTTGGTTGGATGGTAAGGGAATGGACCCAGGGTCCCAAAACTTGGAGTCGGGACGCTCGATCACATGAAAATAAGTTTGAGTTGAGACAATACCGATAGTGGGGAAGCTGGTGGGAAATCTACAGCGGGGGGCCTGAAGCTGAACGATGAAGTGCCCGATTTGTGTTAGAGGTTATTTTTTCTTATCGTCTCTCCCATAGGTACCTGAGGTCTGTTTATCTTGAGTAACTGCCTTTTTTTTTTTTTTAATTGATCGCCTGACTTTTGATATATAATCACTGAGTTAATTTTCCCTTCCTGCAATTGCTGTGCCTCTGAATTGTCCTACCTACTCAGCTATCCCCACTGGGGACCCCGGGATCATCCGGGCAGCTCCCGAGGTCCAGGCCTTGGCTAAAGGAGCATTTATGGAGCACTGGCCCGGCAACTTTGGCTGACGTTAGAATATCATCCTATCAACCCCAAAATGGGAAGTCAGGAGGGGAAGTGGATTAGGAGCGTGGGGTGAGGCATGCTCATTCTCTGCATCCGGCCAATATCATTTGAACCTATCCTACTCCACGGACTCAGCTAGAGGCCCAAGGACAAGTTGGATTGGGAGCATTTAGCTTCAAGTGTTGAGTAAGCTGAAGCCTCCAACGCTTTCCTTTAGACTTAGATGAGTGGAGATGGGTGAACAATGGGATGTGAAGACATTAATTTGCAAATAACAGGCCCAGTTGAGTGAGCAGGATCCATTTGGAAATAGAAGTAATGTAGAGGGAGAAAAAGTACCATGGAGCACAAGAAGACTCATCCTTTGTTTTCGGGGTGAGTGTAAAAATGTGTAAGTGTGATGCCAAGGGTCAGGGAGAGCTGGGGCACAGACAAGCCTTGGCTAGACCTGGGTCTGAACCGTAGCTCTCTATTTCAGGGCTGTCTGAGATAAGATAAGAGCCAAAACCTGTCTGAAACTCATCTATATACGGGGTGAAAAATATGTAGTATGAGGATGGAAATGGATTAGTGCCTGTAAAGTATCTGATAGGGTACCTGGTACGGAATAAATTCTCAGCAAATATTCCTTCCCTTGTCCTTCCTCCTGTGGAAAAACATGAATAATGATACTGTAGCAGCCAAAGCTTTTGCTTGGGGCTGGGTTGGAAAAATCCCATATTTGTCACAATTTAGATAAACAAGAAGTATTAAGTGCTGGCCACATTAATGGTGAAACCAAAGTACAGCCTAAGAGCGTAGCTTGCCCAAAGTCGTGAAACGGCTAGGTGAAAGGCTCATACTCGGTTTCCGAAAAGCCGCTTGGAACGTTGGCCCCCGGGTTCCTCATTCCCTAGCTCATCAGGTTAAGGTTAGAGCGTCTGTGCTCTTAATTAAAACCAACATGCTTCCATTCTGTGAACATACGTCATAACTCGACGGCCATTGGGAGCACAGTGGGTCCTCCCACTGGCCTTAATAAGGTCAAGAAAGAAACAACAACAGTAGCCACTGTCCTCCCCATCTCCCTTGGCTCCATGGCATGTGTCTCTTTCTCTCTGGGAAGTCCGTGAGTCAGGATCTATTTCCAGGAACGCCAGCCCCAGAAGCTGCACTCAGCTTGCCTGTGTTGTAAGAGGACCTGACCCTCAGGGAAAAGCACGCGGCGTTAGGCTGTGTACAGAGCTTGGTTCGTGGATGGACGATGCCTGTGGTCCTCCATTTGCCATCTTGCCTCACTCCTGCCCGGGATGCATCTGGGGTAACGGACAAATGAACTCCATTCCCGATAGGTCGGTAGGTGCCCTCTGGGTCGGCTCAGTAAGGAAGGTAGAGGGCCTTCTGCAAAGACAAGGGGCAGAGGGAGGAAGCCCCTCTCCCATCTTTTTCATCACACAGAGACACAGAACAAAGAGCCCTGACTTACTCGTGCTCTCATCTCTCTTCTGCTGGTTACCAGTTGACTGGCTCAACGGTCTATCTGCAAAATGTCAAAGTTTAGTGAGCTGAACTCTGCCTATTGGAAGTTCTGCAAGTTAGTGACTGTGGAATGGGGCTCGTGGGAACCCAGAACTTGCTCTGGAATGGACACACCTGGGTTAAAACTCCAGCTCCTGTAGTCGCTAGTCCTGGAATTTCAGGAAATTACCCTCGGGGCTCCCATTTTATCAAAGAATATTGTGTGATGGATGTAAATGCTTAATATATAGTGCTGATGTGTAATACATGCTCAATAAATGGCAGTTTAAAAAACCCTCCATATATCATCTCAACACGCACAGATGCGAAAGAATATATATGCCCTGCCCTACGTTGCTAGCGAGAGGAACCTCTTAAAAGTCTACCTCAGAACCATTTTCTGGTTATTCAGGCCAAACACGGCATATTCTAAATTCCCTGGATTTCCTCCAAGGCAGCCCTAAACAGCAGACAGGACTATAGGGAGCCGGGGAAGTGGGGAAACAGACAACATTTCTAATCCTGAGGTCTGTTAAGCAATAGGAAAACACCCTTTGGGGGTGATTGCTGACAAAAAGGCCTTCCTGTTCCAAACTGGAGGCAAAGACTGGAGCAGAGGGAGGAAGCAAGCCAGCAGTGGTTTTGTTTGGGACCAGCTGGCTCAGCCTACTGAGGCGGGGACCCAGCGCTGGGCCTTCCTTTCCCCACCCCCTTGCATTCTAGGAGAGAAGTCTTCAGAATGGGAGGTCGCCATATTGGCCAAAGACTCCTCCCGTGGGGCCTGGAGAGTGACAAAAGTGGCACAGAGTTCCTTTTCAGGGTGGTCTCTGACAGGAACAGGGAATCCAGGAAAAAGTTTGACGCTAGAACGTTAAAACAGAAACACATTTTCGGGGCTGAGATTTCCAACTCGGGGCCTAAATTCCCAGGCAATAGTGAAGGCTTGGTGTAAAGAAAATGCACTTTGGGGTCCAGATTGCCTAGATTTCCTCCCTATTACTGCTTTTTTTCCCCGAACACAAAAGAAAGTTAAGCTCTGCACTCCAGGATGGAGCGAGAGAGAGAATGATCCATTTATTTAGTGCACAGGAGATGGTTTCCAGAGGATTTGTTGGAAAATGCCCTTTGCCTGCAGGCCCTTGGCACCCAGGCTGGGCTAAGCTGATTAAAGCTCCATTCAGAATTGCAATAACCCAAAAGATATGCGGGGGCCACTGATGGGCCTCGAGATTAGCCACTAAACTGATCACTCTCTCTGGGATTGTGGTCGCTATATTTTTGGAAACTGGGCACTTAAAAAAAAAAATTTCTATTTTCTCAGGCTCTGTGTGCGGACCTCATTAATTTCCCAAAGTCTCAGCAGAAGAACAATTGCTCTAATTCCATCTGGCAAGGTCCTAAAGCCTGAAAATTTCTCATATAATATAAAGTATATGGAAAATGAATAGACACACTTACATGTGACCTCTGTAATAGATGGCCCAGTATCCATAATAGGCTACAGCCCGTACACAAACACGCACATATGTGTATATAAATATTTTTTTTCCTTGCCTTCCTGCCCTTATCCTGGAATTCTTAGCAATTTGGCCTGTCCTTGCTTATTAATGATGTTTCCAGAGCACAGCCCATTGGTGCATTTTCAGCAATGGGCTGATTAATAGGTGGGCACGGGGGAGCTCTTTGGGAGCCTGAACATTGCCGGCTTGTTGACCTTGATGCTGGGGGATAGTCTAGCTTCAAACTATGGAATCTCAGTTAGCGTCATAAATTGTGGAGCCACTGGTTTTATTACCCTTCTGCCTCCTGCCGGGAATGTTGTTTCTCTTTAATAATGGGCTGAGCAGCAGCCATGAGCCCTTCCCCTCCTCCTCCCTCCAAGGCTTGCCCCGTCCACTCTTCTCCCCCACCTCCACTCTCCACCTTCCAGCGCTGGTCACCGAGGCGGACAGACAGACAGGCAGACGGACACACACACACACACACACACACACACACACACACACACATATGCTCACAGCATCACACATTTACGCTTATTGTACACACCCGTGTGTATTTATATAGAAAGCTGTCCTTCCCCCTCCTTTTAGAGCCAGGACTTAGTAAGGAAACACCCCCCACCCCCCACCCCTCTCCTTGGCACAGCTAAATCAGGCAGGGATTTTCAAAAGGCGCTTTTGTAAACATCAAAGAAAAACAGAAAGTAACCAATCTTAGAACACATAAAAATAGTCTTGTTTTCAAAATAGAGATTTCTAGAATCTCAGTAGAAATAGAGAAAAACTGGCCTGCCTTCTAAGCACTGTTCTCAAAAGAGCAAAGATAACTCTCCTTGCTTCCTCATTTCCCTACCCCCTGTGGCCTCCAAAGGCCATCCCTCTCCTTGGGCTTCAGGGACTCATCTCCATACACAAGGGCACCCTGGAGCTGGACCCAAAGGAAGATTTACTTCCTTCCCTGATGTCAGTCCCTCCCGCTTCCAGATCTACCCCACTCCCACGTCCAGAGAGCCACAACTCAAAGCTTCAGATTTTTGCTCAATTGTCTCTTCTTAAGCAAAGCCCTCTGGGGCCTCCAGTCAATCAAACCCCTCTCTTTATATCCAAGAGTAACAATGTTCCTTCTCCCCTTCACAGCAAGCATCATGGCTGTAAATGCAGGTTTCCTTGTGGGAGCATTTGGTTAATGCCCGCATCCAGAGCCGGAATGTGAACCCCTTGGGCGCGGTGGGGGGAGGGGGGATGCCATATTGACTGCATTCACCTTTAAATCCACAGCACTGGTCTCATTACCACATAGTTCACTTTAAAGAATATTTGTGGGGGTGCCTGGGTGGCTCAGTCGGTTAAGCATTCGACTACGGCTCAAGTCATGATCTCACAGCTCATGAGTTCGAGCCCCGCGTCGGGCTCTGTGCTGACAGCTCAGAGCCTGGAGCCTGCTTCGGATTTTGTGTGTGTGCGTGTGTGTGTGTGTGTGTGTGTGTGTGTGTGTGTGTGTGTGTCTGCCCCTCCCCCGCTCATGCGCGCTCTCTCTCTCTCAAAAATAAATAAACATTAAAGAAACTTTTAAAAAATTTAAAAAAATATTTGTTGATGGAATAGACAGCCCTTCTGTATGGCACCACACACGGAGGAGAAGTGGCTTCCCAAACCTCTTCTACTTCAAATGTCTAAGACGATGATCTGTTTCCACATTGCAGGATATGTTGCCGGTGTCCTGCTGAGCTGGTGCACCTGTCTCTCAGCATCGCTCAACACTTACTTTTCCAGGGAATTACTTGGAGATCAGGGGTTATGTTCCCCAGAAAAGCCTAGGAAGCTAAATTCCCCCCAGAAGGTGGTCAATAGCCAGTAGCCAATTAAGATGAGGGTAGAAAAGCCTGGGTCCCTCGCCTCAAGGTAGGAACACTTTGTGATGCTGTCCAAGCTGAGACAAGCCTTCAAGGGAACTCACCTGTTTGCCTGGCTTCCTGTCTGGCCACATGCTTGCTTCCCTCGCCCCCCACAGATTTTACTTGAGAACACTCCCTTAATCACTCCGTGCATGTGAATCTGTGTCTCAGGAAGTGTTTCCAGTGTACCTAAACTAAAAGACATTCATTATTCATAACCAGTGGGATACTGGTGAGCTCTCTGGAAAAACAAACAGACAACTCTGATTTGTACCATTTGCCAATTTTCGTGGTGTAAATCACTCCCACTGTGGCCAATTTCCAGCTACCAATGGAATGATCACCGAACGCCAGGTTGGAAAGGACTTCCCACAACTGGCTCATAAGCGTCCACAGGAACCATGTCTGGCAAACCATAGCTCACAACAGACATGAGATAAAAGTTGTAGACATAACATTAATATTACTAGTAGTGCCATTTTGAGTACTAACCACGTGCTAGGCATCATGCTAAATGTTTTTGCATTTCCCTTCGTTCTCACAATTTCGAGAGGTAGGTATTTTTACCCCTGTTTTGCAGATGTAGAGACTCTGGTTTCCGGAGCTCCATGGTTTATCTAATGTCACATTGTTTATAAATGCTGGAGCTGAGATTTGGACCCAGATGTGACTCTGGAATCTCCACGTATGACCGTATTCGGCGACCGTATTTACTACTAAAAGGTAATAAATGCGACTTTCACATGTATAGCATTTTATATTCTGCATGGTGACTTTTTTTCTGCATAATACTTTGCATTCCTTAGCGTTTTTTATTATTTCGATAATATAACTGTTCTGGGCAAACACCATTATTTTCAGAATGGGGACACTGAGGGGCATCTGGGTGGCTCAGTCAAACATCCGACTTTGGCTCAGGTCATGATCTCATGGTTTGTGAGTTCGAGCCCCACGTTGGGGTCTGTGCTGAGAGCTCAGAGCCTGGAGCCTGCTTCAGATTCTGTGTCTCCCTCTCTCTCTCTGCCCCTCCCCTGTTCTCTCTCTGTCTCTCAAACATAAACATTAAAAAAACTAAAAATTAAAAACTAAAAAATGTTTAAAAAAAAGAATGGAGGCATTGAAACTCACCATGTTTGTTTAGGGGTTCTTAGCTTGGGACCGAGAATTACGGATCAGGATTTTCATGGTCCACATGTCTTTCTTGTAGACCCTGCTCCTTCCTCCCCAGAATCTCAAGCCTCTATGGCAACTTCACTATTTTCCTAGAATGAAACCTCAAGTAAGGCAGATACGACTAGGGGCTTCTAAGTAGGTTTTGGTTAAACCATTCAGTTTAGTTTAGCACACAATTACCAAGTACCTGTAGCACCTGCCCAGGAACTACCCAGGGGTTTCTGAGACTTGGCTGTCATGCAAAGCACTTAACGTGGACCTTGGCACATGAAAGACAATCAGTATATCTAACTAGGTCCCTTCTCCTCCTTTGTTCCAAAACTGTCAGCAGGTCCTGCTGGAGAATGACGACGCGTTTACGCTATGGGAGACCTGTGCACGTAGGACATCCAAACCTGGGGGATTGGGGTTCACTTCTCAACGCCATCTTGTGGGCAATGAGTAGAAACGTTGCCAGGGTTTGGGGAAGGTTGCCTAGTCATCGTGTGATATGATTTAAAAATTGGAATCGGATTACCTATATGGCTCTGGAAGGAGATCTAGCGATCATTTCAATATGCAGAAAGAGAGTTTAGGAGTCAAGAATAATGGAGTCTACTGACACTGAGTTATGGATGAGACAGCTGACCGAGGTAGGTGTACTCTTCAGTTTCCAGCACAGGCTGTGGGATCAGGCAGACCTAGGCTTGATTTTGGCTCTGTGGCTGCATCCTCGGTCAAGGCCTTGACCTCTCTCAACCAAGTTTCCCCATGTGAAAGTGAAAGTAAGAGTAATGTTTGTTTTACTTCTTTCTTCAGACAATATTATGAGATTATTCACAATTAGCAATCTGTCCAATACTTGGCTCCTTAAATGTATTCATAAATGGTAGATTTACCAATATTACTATTATGATTATTATCACTTTCATAATGGGCTATTATTTTTGCCCTCTCCTCCAGTTGGAGCTGCAATCTTGATGATTATATACTTGAAAATCCAAAGCAAATTCTAGCTGTTATTTTCTTCCCCTTAGATATACTTTCTTCCCCTTCTGTAGGAGAGAGGCTCAGGAAAATATCACCTCTCTCAGAGGTTGGGCCATGGATAGTTTAGGTGGATGTTAAGTGGGACAGGAAGCCAGTGTCCCACAGGAAGCCAGTGAACAGCCCATTTGGTGCCTGTGAGTCAATCGGCCAGAAAAGCGACCCGGATGGTCTGATGATTCTCCTGAAACCCAAATCTGTTGAGTATTTGGTATGGCTAAGGATGTCTAGAGATGACTAAGGGGTAGATCTTCTTTCAAAGGTCACCATTAACATTCTCACAATCTGATAATCTGATGAAATCTATCTGTCTTCTCATCTGCTGGGGGAGGGGTCAGAAGGAACTATGTAGGTTTTTACGTGCGCGGTTTTACCTATAATTTCACACTAAACACAGTCATAGACTTCAAATTTTCAATTCATTTGCAATTTATTAAGTGCTTCGCATCGCAACAGTTCTAGCGGTGGGTGCAAAGAAAGCTCATTTGCATTGCTTTCAGGCAGTAAATCATGAACTTGACAGACTGCAGACCACAGCCAGAGTGATCAGGGCCAGTCAGGAGGGGCGCTTTAAAGAGCTATGGGCCATCCACAGGAGAGAAAGGTTCCTGGCTGGAGGTGGTGAGATTCATTAATTACCCAAAACATGCAAGGGTGCTTCGCTCTCCCTGCCGTTCCGTGGCCCTCCGGGGTGGCATTATCGTCTCACGGCCAGTCTCGACTTCATACCAGCTGTCAATCTGAAATATTCAAATCACCCTGAGCCCAACCTTCCTCCTCATCCCAGCTTGCCCTGGAATGTATCAGGGAGAGAGTGGAGCTAGCTGGACTTCTCGAAATCCTCCAATGCGTCAAATGCCCTGGCAGACATATGCATACCTACGTAAATAGTGCAGTGAGCATTATTATACCTCTTCTACTGCTGAGAAAACTAAGGCTCAGAGAGCTTGAAAAAGTTACCCAGAGTCACACAGTGGGAGAGCAGTGTGTTTGACTACAGTTTTCCAGGTTTTTCTATCCCATAGGCTGGTGGCTGGGAATGTAGGCACACATCTCCCGATGGATGCATGCTAAAGATCAGTGTGTCTGCCCTCAATTCACTCGCAAAGAGAGAGGTTCTTAACCTTGTAGGGGAAAGGGCAGAGTGTGGAAATATTATGTAACTTTGAGCATCTTCCCGGAAAAATACTGAACACCTCGCCTGTAGTTTAGGAGGAATATTTGTACTCCTCCCCCATCCCGGTCCTAAGCATCGACTCTAGGCTCAAAATATCCTGGGAGCAGACTCGTTAGCAATTCCAAGGTGTGCATTCCCTGCAAAGGAAAGGGTGCCAAGTGTTCTATTGAAACCCGCATGAAAAGAAATGAGTGCCGGTTGTGGAAATCACCTGTTCCGCGTTGGCTGCCGCCTCGGAGTTTAGAAGGATGACGTACAGAACATCCGTCAATCAAGAGGATTCGGGACGTTCATCCGGGCACGGGGCCAAACTTCTGAGTGAACAGCCACCACGAAGGGCTACGTGTCCCTTCTGTGTAGCCAAAGCGAATCTCCACCGGCTTTGCTGGGCAAGCTGGAGACAAGGTGTAATTCCTCTTGCAGGATGGATCTGTACAGCCCGCATGTCGTATAGAATTTCCTTATTCGTTCTTAACCAAAATTAGAAAGATATTCTTGGACTGGCACCGTTGCTAAGAGAGACTTTTTTTAAGTTAAGAGTTAAACATCGTAGGGACTTATGGGGTGCTGGCGTGCTGCATTTCTGGATTCGGATGCTGGTTGTATGAGCGTGTTCAGTTGTGATATCCCAGTGAGCTGTATTCACTTACGTATGTATATGATACTTTTCTATATGTTTATTATACTTCTCTATATACACATATGCCCCGTGTATATATATTTCTCCATGTGTATTAAAGGTTTTTTTTTAAATGAAGCAAGCTATCTAAATCTCGAACTTTTATGAGGAAAAATAGGCTAATTTTCTGACAATATTTAAATGCTCAAAGTCAGTGAGCCAAACGTCTGCCATGTTAATTTAAAGATTCTGTGAAATGGGAATTCTCAGCACATGTTAATACATTGAATTGAGAGTTGCAGCCAGATCCACTAACTCCCTTCTAGTGTGCCTGGCGGCAGGGTATCGTTTTGGGTACCTTGAGTGACTCCAGCCCCTGCCCCTCTCTGGGGCGCTACCTCGCGGGTGCTGGTTCCTCCGGGCTGAGTCTTGGCTGCTATTAGCTCCAAGGTCAGATTCACTAATCCTGACCTGGGCAACCTTGCAGGCCCACCAGGTCGTGCAGCGTGAAAGGAGTCTGGTGCCGCATGCTTGGTATTGCTTGCCCCGGGACGTGGGCGTGCGACCTGCAAATCCCACCTCCTCCTATCCTTCCAGTGGGCTGCCTTCAACCGCGGATACTTCAGCCCTGGTTTACTGAGCAGTGCTCAAGAGTCTTGTGGGAGCCCACTCCCGCCCACCCTCTGATCGTCTCTGTCCTGTAAGGGGCTGGATCCAGCTCCGTCTATGCTTTGGTTCTGGTGGCCTGATTCCAAATCCCACCTCTTTGGCACACGCCATGGAATTTGAACATAAGGAGCCGACTGGATCCCCAGTGCAGTGGCTCTTGGGTCCGACAGTCTCGGTGTGGTCCTCTCCCAAGGCTCCCGCTTACACACATGCAACTTTCAGCTCCGCCCCACGGCACCATGTCATTCCTTCCTCCCCTCCCTGGTGGATCCCGCTGTTTGGTGGCCGAGTTATATGACATCCCGTGTCTCTGTGCTTAGGGAAGCTGTCGACTTCGGAAACAAGAAGGGCTGACTGACCTACAGGAGGAAGGGAAGCAGAGCAGGAGCTGAGGTCCCAAGCTGGCAATGGCAATACACGAGCACGCAAGAGATGGCCCGTGTCCCCAGCCCCTGGCTGTAGGAAATGCAGCCCCGTCTGGGAGGGGAGCGTGCAGAGGCCGGCCATCCCCGGGGACTCAGCCAGGCGGGCGGTAGCAGGGGAGGGTGGGATTTAGTGACGCACAACGATGGGTTTCTTTGCCTTTGTGTGTGTGTGTGTGTGTGTGTGTGTGTGTGTGTGTGAAAATGCTCCAATACCGGGTTTCATCCCCTATGTATTTCTTTATTCAGTCTTGAAAGGATTTAAAGAAGTTAACCGTCCATAGGTCACGGGTCATGTGGATCCGGCGTGCCTCTTGAAGACCCTGTACAGCATCATTTCTGAAAATACATCCCAGAAGGCACAGTCCTCCAAGGCCAGGGTCAGGTAGAGAATAGCAAGCATGTTGCACGATGTCCACAAATCTGCAAGCCCCCCGACATTGTTTAGCCCCTCTGAACTCACTCCTTCCTCCTCTGTGAATGGAGATAGCGATGGCGGCCTTGCCTGACTGGTGGCGGTGAGGCCCCTACGAGAGGGGAGAGAGCTCTTAGGAAACTGTAGAGTAAGGGCTGGTTCAGAGCAGAATGTGACCAAATTTGAGGAAATGAGAAGCTGCTGAATGGCAAGAGCCTCGTGACATGCAGTATCTCAAAGTTCAGCTTTGCAAACTGCTGTGATAACACGTAGGAAGCAAAGCCCGTGTAGCTTTCTGACCGCTGTGTAAATGTCTTCTCTTTTCTAGGCTGCAAGGACACAACCCTGTTTATGCCGCCCTTCCCTACACTCTCTGTATTCGTTGCCAAGTCCTGGATCTCTTACTCTTCTGACTTTTTCTCGGTCTCCATCACTGCAACCATCTCTCTACTTGCAATCTTAAAAAATTGAGAGTTACCAAAAGTTTTCTTCTTAACCTACTATCTGTTCTCACTTCGTTAGTTGAGTCCAGCGACCTTACTCTCCCAAGTCAGCTCCCCAGAACCCCAAACCCATGACATCCCATTCTGCGCCCCCGGCCCCCCGGCCCAAACCTGTGCGTCTTCCTGTCCACTCTTTCTGTTACCTTCGTCTGTCCCGAACTGACCTCATGGACTTCCCTCCCAGATTGTTCTTCCCCCTAATTTTCTGTATCTGAGTGGACACCAGAGTGGACACCGTCTACCCATCTGCTCAAGCCAGGATAACTGGCTAAACTATAAGCGACCTCGAGCACAGCACCCACATCTCTCTCCCTTTACTACAGAATCTTAGTGCCTTGTACATGACGGGGGCTCAGCAAATCGTTTTGTGTGTGTGTGTGTGTTTTTTAATATATAAAAGATTCAGTATCTTTCTGCCTCATTCCTATTAAATAATAATAGGAGCACCTGGGTGGCTCAGTCGGTTAAGCATCTGACTCTTGGCTTCGGCTCAGGTGCTGATCTCTCAGTTTCAATGGGTTTGAGCCCCACGCGAGGCTCTGTGCTGACAGCACGGAGCCTGCTCGGGATTCCCTCTCTCCCTCTCTCTCTGCCCGTCCCCCTCTCACGCTGTCTTTGTTTCTCTCAAAATAAATAAACTAAAACATTTAAAAAATAAGAATAATATAACAAAATTATATGAGATAGGTAGGTATAGATAGATGGAGGTTGGCATAGTGCTTAACACATAACTACTTGAGTGTTTTCTGAGTGTTAGGCAGCATTAAGCACTTTATACGTTTGCGTTTTATATATATGCTCTCTCTCTCTATAAAATATAAATAAAACATACTTGTGTATGTAGGCATATATGCAGTGTGTGTATGTTGTGATGTAGATACATATATATGTATATTTGAATGACTTTCACATGTATAATCCTTTCCTGTGTAATTTACCCGTTTTACAGATAAACTGTTACGGATAACAATTCGTAGAACTCCATGTGTATTCCCTTTCTAAGGGATTCACAAATGTTAATTCATTTAGTTCTTTTAACAACCCTTTTGTGTCAGGGACTACCGTCCCTGCTTTATAGACGAGGGAAACTGAGGTCGGTGGGGTTCAACGCCCTGCTCAGGGTAGCAGCTGGTAAACCGTAGAACAGGAGTCACGCCCCCAGAGTCCAGTTCCGGAGTCTGAGCTTTGGCTGCGTCTCCAGTGCCGAAGGCCGAAGTGCAGCTGTGGGGATAAGACCTGCACGGCCACCAAGGACAAGCCCCCAGTGCTCCTTCTAGAGTACCTTCTAGTTGGTCTTTCTCTCCCGTGTATCAAGCAGGGTGCAAACAGCACTAGCCAGCGGTATCCGTTGGCCAAATGAATAGATGGGTGAAAAAATAAATAAGGGGAGGGGTCTCCACATTTGCTTCGACTCCTTTGGTGGACCCACTTGCCCTACTGGATTTATTTATTTGTTTGTTTGCTTCTTTCTTTATTTATTTAGCTAAAAGGCGTCTTTCTTCCTGCTGAATGTTTTATGCCGTCCCAACATTGCTTTCCAAAGATGATTATCATTACTCCTTCAGGTCGTCTCATCCATTATCATTTTTCCTTTAAACAGCTGATTGAAAAGGATTTGTTTCCTTTGTACAGGTCACTCTTGTCTGGTAGTGAGGCCAAATGTTTCTTCCCCTGGGAACACATCTTCATTTTTATAATGGAAGTCAATGGGAGTTAATAAAAGGAATGGAAAAGGCACATCGCTGCCAACTGCTCAAGTATGTATCCATTCCATTCCGAGAGCCCCACCTGTCCTCGCGGTGGGCCTCCTGGGGAATCCCCCAGGCAGCTAGATGGACATAGTAGGAGACAACGGTGCTGTGGCTGTTTGTGATGCCGGGGTGCTCAGAGGATCTCTCAGTTCGGCAAGGAGGTCGCTGGCAGTCTTGGAACAAAGACCGTCTTTCTCTTCAATCCGCCACAAAACTCTTGTGGGACTGGAATTCTCCTCCTACTTTTGTTCTGTGCAGACCAATTGCAGGCCACTGCCGAGCTCAGGGGTCGATGCACTCAACACGTCGTTATGACCTTCCATCGTGCTTAGTCCTGTGCCAGGGAAGACGCAGAGTGGCACCAAAGATATGAGCCAGACTCCCCGGGGGTTTCAGTTCTAGCACCAAGGGATGTGAAGGAAGTGACTTGATTCCTGCACACTCCCGTGCTCTCCTGCATATAAAGAGTGAGTGGCAACCACACCTTCTGCTGGGGTTGTTGGGGGAATTAAATGAGATAAGCCTGTTCAGGCAGCCAGGGGTGAGGGCTCAACGGGTATGACCCACAACGGTGAGGACATGAAGATGTTGTGTGGTAGAAGGTACAAAGCTAACTCAGACACAGTCCCTTTTCTCAAGACACTGCGGGCCAGCTGGGGAGACGCACACGCCCTCGTATAGTCCTGTGTCAGGAAGGTGTAGAGGACGGGTGTAACAGTCGCACTGCGGAAGGCATTCCTGGCTGAGGTTGTCAGCAAAGACTTTGTAAGAATTTTAATACCTAAGCGGACTCTCAAGATATACAGGCCTCGGAGATGTAGGGACGGGCTGGAGAGCCAATGTTGTTGAAACAGAATCGAATCTGGCAATAACTCCTTCTGAAAAGCTGAGATATCTTCAAGTTGTCTCTGCTGCGTGTTCTGCTATGAAAATTGTGATCAGAATTTTACATGTATATAGCACATTTATTTTTAGAGTCTCCAGTGATATTATTAAAAACCAAAACCTTCCATGTTAATGTTGGTCTGTCTTAAAAAAAAACAACCAAAAACCCAACATGTATACATTTTCTTCCAAAGAGCTCTCTGACTCCTGTAAGAGTTAGTGAGATGCTGGGACTAGCAATGGAACCTAAAATTATTCCGATATTAAAAAAAATGCAAGAAGTAAGCTTCCAGAAAGCTCTCAAAAGTTAAGTGTGTAGAAAAAGCCCCAAACATGAAGAATGACCGGTGATGTTCCGAGCTGCCAGGGAGTTGGAGAGAAAAAACGTTTCAGAGAAAAACATGTTGAGATGAAAAGCATGTTAAATTTGCTGTCAGGGTATCCTTGGGATATAGTCTGCTTTGGAGGCAAGCAGTGGAGGGTCCTGCAAAACAGGCCAAACACTGGTGGAGAATTGTCTACTGAGAACCGTGCAAGGGTACGGCAAACGATGCCACTTCTCAGTGCCCAGTGATGACACTCCGAATCCTGAATCATCAGCCTGGGCTCACACGGTGTTGCCCGATGGGACTTGGTGATTACGCCATATTGTTGCATATGATGGCCTCTCTAGGAGAGTGTTGTCAAAATCCTGCCTCCCTCCCGAGATGAATCAAGATCTGCTGGCTTTGGATCCATCGGGCATCTTATGAGTCTTCACACGACTGATTAATATCATGGTACAGAGGTACTTAATCCGAGCAGCCTAAGAAGAAAGGAGACAGTAACTGTGCTGTCTGCCGTAGCCCCCCAAATCCTTCACGGGCACCCACGTATGCTGGATCTCATCACCCTGCCTTTTCCCAACTGGAAGTATCCACCTGAATGCTTGAGTTTTTAATCTCTCCGTATTCTGTAGCTTGGTGTCCTTGGCGTTTGCTAGAGCATTTGACGTACAGTAGGCCCTTAACAGAAATGGAAACAATGAAAGGATGAATGAATGGGTAATTAATGCCATTATTTCCCTCGTTAAGGTCCTATGAAATTTCATCTGGTCTACCACAATGGCGTTACTTGTGGTGACCTCTAACTTATTTTTAAATTTGTAAAAGGCTTTTTACTGAAGTATGTTTGGAGAAGCACAATATCGTTAAGTGTACTTTTTCCGGCACAATGAATTTTTACAAACTGAACACGCCTATGAAATCACTTCCCAGATGGAGAAATAGAACACCGCCAGCCCCCGCGGAAGCCCACTTTTGCCTTCCGTGGTCTCCCCACCAGGGGTAATCATTACCTAATAGTGCATTTTAGTTTTTCCTGGTGTTGTACCTTTTATATACAGACTTATTCAACGTATACCATTTTGAATGTGCCTTCTTTCATTCAATATTGTTATGAGATTCAGCTATACGGCTGTGCATAGACAGAGAACATTCGATCGTATGGTAACCTCTGGCGTGAGCATGTGGCAATTTGTTTATGCACAATGTACTATCCATTTGGGTAGTCTCCATTTTGGGGCTATTGTGGATACCACTGCTGTAAACAGTCTTGCACTTGACCCTGGGTCCACACGTATGCACAGAGCTGCGGGACATGTATCTGGAAATGGAATTACTGGGTCATAGGGCCTGCAGATGTTCAGTATTAGACTCGCATATTGCCAAGAAGTTTTGCAAAGTGGTTGTACCAATTGAGACTTCCAGTAAGTGTAGCTTATGAGATTTTTGGTTACTTCACATCCTTGCAAACACTTTGTATCTTTTTCATTTTATTGCCATAGCTCTTTAGCTGTTCTTTCCACGTACAATCTCCTACCCTCTCACATGCAACACCTCCATCTCCCAGCCTCCAGAGGGATTTGATGAAGTCAATACCCAGTGTAAGCTCTTTAGCAAATAATTAAGCCAAAGCAGGGTTGCAAACTCAAACCCACCGGGGGTGTATGGGAAGGCGGTCCGTGTAAGGCAATATGGCACAGTGGGCTCTGTGGCTAAATACGTAGCACGTGCCCCATACTCAGTGCAAACTTTAAAGACACTGACCTCATTAGATCAGGCCTCCCTGGTGGCCATGTATATAAAATCAGGCCTAATTTGTAGGAAAATGTCCAAACTCCTTCACTCGCGTTTCAGTCTTTCTGGTTCCTGCCTTTTGCCCCGTGTGACTTGTTTCAGCCCTTCTTCCTTACAGACCCTTTATTTCTGCCAGAGTCAACTTTCCAGTCTTTCTTGGACACATCGTGTGTGCTCACACCTCCATGCCCTTGAATGTTCTGTTCTTTTGGTCTGGAGTACCCTTTCTCCTCTTTGCCTGCTGAGGGCATTCAGAGCCCTGCTCAGATGACCCAGTGGGGCATTCCCAATTCCAGGAAGAAGACCCGGTCTCACCTCGCTCAATTCCCCACAGAGCCTTGTGCTTGACTCCATTACCTACTTATCACTTGATTCTGAAATCTTTTGTTTGCTCACCTGACTTCCAAGTTGGAACTGGAGCAACTGGAGAATTTAAATAACCAGGATTGAGTTTAAGTCATAAATATGCCTCAAGGGCCTAGCACAAGGCCTGGGTTCTAGTAGGTGCTCAGTAAACATTTGTTGAATGAATAAGTGCATAAGTGAGAGGGTTGGGAATGTCATCCTACACTCTAAATAGATGCGATCCGGGCTAGGAAAATGCCACTCGCCGTGTTAGACAGCAGCAAAAACACTAAAAATACAGATTTCAAAATACTGCTTGGTTGAACCAAGAAAGAGTGTGGAAGACATGGCCGAATTAAGAGGAGAACGTAGGAAAGAACGTTTGAATGGCAGGACTTCCGAAACGGGGATTACTTGTTAATGACAAGACTGGTGCCAGGACTTGTTATAACGCTGACCTGTATTGCGTAACTTAGCTCCCATAATAATTCTGTAAGAAAGCTCCAGTTTCCACTTCTTGAAACTAAGCACAGAGAAGTTAAGTGAACTTTCTCTAGGCTACCCAGCTGTGGAAACAGTATCTGAATCCAAAATGTCTGGTTTGTCTCTGAGCCTAGGCCATATTGCGCATTGCCTCTAAATTAGTCATGTGTCTTCCAATGGCCCAGGAACGCAGCCAGAGAGAGCACTGGCCCGATTCTCTGGGTGAGAAGGTCAATACTCACGGGCTGATGTAACTTATCCATGATCATATGGTGATTTGGTGAAGGAGCTGGTGTTCTCCAAACCCAGCATTCTTTCCACTATTCTAAAGTGTGGGCGGATGTGGAAGGCAGCGGAGTGGTAGTTCCCAAAAGGAATGTCACTGCTCCTTCAGGGTCCACAGTGGAGGTGGTGACACTGGTCTTGCGCTCAGGGCTGAGGCTGGAACAGAAACAAATCAGGAACAGTGGGTCTGGAGCCAGGCCCCTCCCTCCAGCCTTATCGCCCCCGCAGGGATCCTGAGCATTTCCCAAGGCCCGACTGCTGCAGGCATTGAGCCAAGAGGAGCCAAAGGTTTAGTCTATAAGATGCCTCTGGGGACTCCTTCTCCAAGGAAGACATTTCGAAACGAACCCCAATCATTATTCTGGAGGCAACCCTGGGAGAGATGAAGGTCATGTTCTGGTTCCCATCTGTCTGGGCGCCTCCTTAAAACTTAGCAATGTCACCCTCACACAACATACATGCATGTGAAAAAATTATGATTTGCAGCCATTCTCCCTCGAAGAAAAACAAGTTTTGGAGTTGAAGGATTTGTCATTGTCTGAAATTGATTTGAGTAGTAATTCAGATGTTCCAGCAAGAAAATCGAGCCTGGCCGCAAACGGATGACCGGCTTGCTGTCTTTTTCATCGCAGGGATAGCACTCTTTGGTTGTTAATGAGATTTAACATTCCTTGTCTTTGTTTCATGGCTGTGATTCATATTCAGTAAACAGTCTGTTTGTTCGTGTCCTTTGCCCGTTTATCGATTAGGGTGCTGCGCTATTTTTGCTGAGTTCGAAGGCTACTTAAGCACGCGTTCCATCGTGAAATATTATGCACCCAGGAAAATGATGTTCAATGGACTTTTAATGATATAAAACATTACTTGTGTTATGGTAAATTAAAAAACAATAGAGATACATTGTACATAAAATATAATCCTGGGGTGCCTGGCTGGTTCAGTCAGTTAAGCGTCTGACTCTTAATCTCAGCTCAGGTCATGAATCTCACGGTTAAGTTCAAACCCTGCATTGGGTTCTGCACTAGGTGTGAAGTCTACTTTAAAAAAAAAAAAAATAGGGGCGCCTGGGTGGCGCAGTCGGTTAAGCGTCCGACTTCAGCCAGGTCACGATCTCGCGGTCCGTGGGTTCGAGCCCCGCGTCAGGCTCTGGGCTGATGGCTTGGAGCCTGGAGCCTGTTTCCGATTCTGTGTCTCCCTCTCTCTCTGCCCCTCCCCCGTTCATGCTCTGTCTCTCTCTGTCCCAAAAATAAATAAAAAAACGTTGAAAAAAAATTAAAAAAAATATATATATATAAACACACACATGTAAACTTGGTTATGTTAAAAAAAAAAAAAAAAACTATGGAAAAACAACCCTACCCACACCAATAATAAATAAAAATTTTGGAAGAAATGTTTATTGACATAACAACAGAAGATTTTTTTCAGTTGTTTGGCCTATTAATGATCTTAATTTATTTTCTTATATTTTGTTGTATGTGTTGGTTATCGATTTCCATCTCTCAAGTACACATACACACATCATTGTCGGGCTTACCACACTGGAATACCGTTCCTTTGCTCACCGACATGACGCTAAAATGCGTCAATAGAGGGCGCTGGAGAGACCCTGGGCTAGAAAGGAGCTGTTCATGCTGGTTCTGGTGTTGAGTCTTTCTGGTGCAGCTGGAGGTGGGTAGAGGGTCGCCCAGTGACCTTCACCCCCGGGGAGTTTCAGCCACACTCCCACTGGGGATCTACATTTTATTCCACTACTCCAAAAGGACACACCTCAGGGAACTCCCCCAACATGGTTGGGCCAAAGCAGCATCCTCGCAGACCAAATCTGGATCTCTGCCTTGGGAAGTCGAAGCATCTTCCATATTTGTTCCTTCCTTGAGGTCTCTGCCTCAGCCCTGCAGTTAGGGGCTGCTTCCTATCCTGCCATTCCCGTATTCTTGGAATTCTCTTTACCCCCTAGTAGGTAATTCCGCGTTATAGTTGATAATTCTTTGTATTAAACTCTTCTTGTTCAAATTACTACATGGTTTATGTCTCCCGTTTCGACACTGACTGACTGGTGTATTGTATTTTCCACATTTTCTACAATTCCTATAATAACCAGGAGATAAATTAATGTTTATTTACCTTTTAGTAAGGTGACCAATCTGATTTATATGTATACATAGATCATATAAATAATATACAAATAATACAAACATTGGGGTGCCTGGGTGGCTCTGTTGGTTATGCGTCTGACTTTGGCTCAGGTCATGATCTTGCACTCCATGAGTTTGAGCCCTGTGTCGGGCTCTGTGCTGACAGCTCAGAGCCTGGAACCTGTTCCGGATTCTGTGTTTCCCTCTCTCTCTGCCCCTCCCCTGCTCATGCTCTGTCTCTCTCAGTCTCTCAAAAATAAATAAACTTAAAAAAAATTAAAAAACCAAATAATACAAACATAATAATACAAGTGTACAAAAAATACAAATACAAATAACACAAAATAGTACAAACGTAACATTTGTGTTAAGTATACACACAGACATGTTATACATAAGTGTGTATGTGTATGTGTGTGTCCTCTAATATAGAACTCTGTTTTATAGTGTGAGATTAAGCATTCTTTTTATGGTAACAATAAAAAGATTAAAAATAGTGAAAGTAATCCTTTTTCATGAACCATTCAGTACTTTTAACTAATTTTGGTGTTATACTCCTGTGGCCATAATGGTAAGTGGTAGTTTTTCTTTTTAATTTTTTTTAATGTTTATTTATTTATAAGAGAGAGAGAGAGAGACAGAGCGCGAGCAGGGGAGGGGCAGAGAGAGAGGGAGACACAGAAACTGAAGCAGGTTCCGGTCTGTGAGCTGTCAGCACAGAGCCAGGCGCGGGGCTCGAACTCACGAACCCTGAAATCATGACCTGAGCCAAAGTCTGGTGCTTAACTGACTGAGCCACCCAGGTGCCCTGGTAAGTGATAGTTTTCTTGTGGGGGGACCAATTTGCCAGGTTTTGCCATCAAGATATACTTCATTTTATTGAATTTGCCATTTTTCCTGGGAAAACAAATGCGCAGTTGCGATGACCATAAGGAAGGTTTAAAGACGTCACCAGCAAAATCCTCTGGGATCTTAGATGTTTGAGGAAGTACATCTTCTCTGGTTATGGGCAGGATTCTGTGTCGAGCTGGTGATGGAGCCACGCCATGGACCCAGGGCCGTGAAGAGTTGTCAAAAAATTCAACTCAGTTTCTGAGTGACTTCAGTGAAAGGTAGCATACAGCCAACTTTTTTCTGTTGTTAACGCAAGGTGGACATTTCTCTTCTGTCTCCTGACCCCTCTTAAGTCAGTTTAAATCCATAATGTCTGTGATACCACAGTGAAGGAGCCATGTGAGATGCTGGGTCATAGAAGGTCTAAACTTAACCCTCAAGGCGATAGCAGGAAACCTGAAGGCAAGGAAGTTACTCTGCAGTCACCGTGAGCCAAACAGAATGGTAGATGCTTCTAACTCGTTTCTCATTCAAGTCTCAACCGGTTATGAGAAGGATGGATTATTATTCTCTCCCTGCAGAAGACAGCAAGTCCCAAAGGTGAAGAGAGTTGTCTGAGCTCATTCAATTAGCACATGGCAGAGACAAGCTATAAACACAGGTCTATTGACTCATCTCTTATTGTTTCCCCTAAATCATTGTGTTTCATAAACATGTAATTACCAAGCAAATCTCCTGTTTAAGTTACCGATGAAGGGCTTAGAGACCCAGAGGGGATGTGGGGTGAGCTGGGAAGGTTCATGGAGGTGCTGAAGTGATTGCTCTCCTCTGCTCTCTCAGAGCATTATGGTCTTGTCCCCCTAATTTGACACTTCGTCGTGTGCTGCTTTGTGACGCTGCTTGTGGACAGTCGTTTCTACCCCATAATGTGCCTTGCCTCCCCTCCCCAATGAGGTTATTATCACCCAAAGTCTTGAGCACAAGGCTTTGGGACCCAAGTCTAGTGATCCTTCCATCCGAGGGCCAGAATCCAATGCAACTGGAATCTTTGGAAATATTGGGGGCCCTTTTCTGGCCATAGGATACCAGTCTCATATCACTTTACATTTGCACTGAGATTCCTTTTTATATTGAGAAAAATTGGCTTTAGCCTTCTCTCTGCCACTAATTTACTGTATGATCTTGGGCAAGTGACTTTTCTTTTAGCGGTTTCAATTTCTAGACTCGTAAGTGACAGATTGATATTCATGGTCTCTAAGTTCTTTTCCATCAGCTACCTTATGTGTTTGTTTGTTTGTTTGTTTGTTTTTTCTGGGAAATTCCTTGATCTAGGGGCATGAAGAATTAGGAGTTGGGAAAGACTCCCAACTCCTTCCTGCAGGTTATAAGGGTTGAATTATCTGTAGACAGTTAAAAACAATCAGAAAGGGGCACCTGGGTGCCTCAGTTGGCTGAGCATCCGACTCTCGATTTCAGCTCAGATCATGGTCCCAGGGTTGTGGGAACGAGCCCCACATCAGGCTCCAGGCTGAGCATGGAGTCTGCTTGAGATTCTCTCTCTCTCTGTCTCTGCCCCTCTGCCCCCTCCCCACTCATGCCCTCTCTCTCTCTCTAAAATCATGAAAACAATAAAAAATAATTTTAAGAAACAATCAGAAAATTGACTTAAGAACCCGCCCTCTTTTTCAAGTCTAAACAATGCTGGTGACCAAAATGTGTCCCCACTCAGGCAATCGCCCCCTCCCTCTACCTTTCGGTAGGTCATTGCCTTATTCTAGAAACAGCACACTGCTATTGTAGGTAGACACCGTCAGGCCCTGTCTTACACCTCAGTGGGTTGAAGACACGAAGAAGGCAAGCGTTGGAACCCAGGCCGTGAAGGCAGAGCTTGGGGTTGGCTTTCCCAATTCTTAACCCAGGGCTCTCCATTCCCAGCCCTATCCTCTGTGAACTGATCATTGCTCCTAACGACAGCGACCTGGCTGGGACAGGAGGAGGAAAATCTCCCGGCTTAGAGGATACCATTTCCTGGCTCTTCCGATAGAAATGTCTAGTGGTGGGGTCTGGTTTTATTATTTTAAGAAGGCCCTTGAGCATGGTGCCATTTTAAACTCATCAGGCCCATCAGAGAGAACATGTCAAATAGTTACCTAAGCTTCAGACACGAAGAGACCTGGGATCAGATCCCAAACCCGTCACAAAGGCATCGACGGGGAAACCTCCGCAAAATGGGGAGGACGCTACCTCACCCGAAATGTTGCAAAGAGTAGAGAGGTAATTTTTGTTCAGTCTCTAGTCTGGCTCCTGGCCCGCGGTAACTAACATCAGCTTTCTGTTTCTGACGCCACGGTTCAAATGAACAGCCAGCCTGGTCCCAGCATTCAAGTACCCGGCGGGTGAAGGATCCCCCTTGCCCTCAGGTTCAGAGAGTGGGAACATCAGGGCAGCTCTGTGCCTCAACCCCCGTGGGTAACACGGTGTGTGATGTATGCTGGGCTGAGCCTGCCGAGCGTGTGAGCTGGGAGCGCGACCAGGGAGGCCAGCTACAATTTTAGCTCCAGCGTGGAATTTCCTGGTTTTGGGGGGTCTGGAGTCCAAACCTTCTCTGGTGCTGGTGCTGCCTTTTTGCTGCCAGAACCGGGCGGCAGACACAGCTTCTTTCCACCCGACCGCCCAGGGTGAGGCAGGCGCCCTCCTCCCGGGCCCTGTAGCACTTGGTGCCGGCCAGGGCCTCCTGGGCAAGTTCCAGCAGCTTCTTTCTGTGTGAGCGCACGTGGGGTCGCACAGTCGCATCGCTCAGTCAGGCCCGGGTGGAGAGCTGTTTGTCTCTGCCCGGGGAGGAGGAGGCAGGGTTCACAGCTTCCCTAATAAAAGGTTAATTATCCTGCCCTTGGGTCCTGAGATCCAGTTAAAGAAATTGCGGCTTCCGTGCACCTCGATTTGTACGCGAACGGAAGAGGCCTCATGGCTCCGCGATGACTTATGGTCCCGAGGTCGCAAGAAATAGAATCCACATCAGGCTAATGGAAGCAAATACATTTTTTTTTTTTAAGTGTAGAGTGGATAGTTCAGAGAGGTAAAGAAATAGCTGAACTGCGAGGCTCTGAGAAGGGTAGAAAGCAGGAGAGCTTGAGGAATCTCAGCAGCAGGCACTCAGGGAAAGTCTCAAAAAAGTGCTTCTGGAAATACTCAGTAACAGTGATTTATAACTTTTTGTGCATGGTTCCAGATTCAAATTCCCTCACAGAGGGAGTCCAATGGGTTAGGGTAAAGAAGCGACAGCACCCCCCCCGACTTTGTGTGTCCTGAAATATGATTTGACTGGTTGTTGTTTTCCCGATGATCAAACTCTTGGGATCAACTCACAGTAGTCAAACTCATAAACCATAGATGTATAAACCAGATAGCATTGACTCAGTTTACACAGTCATCTCTACCTTCCAGGTGAACAGACAATTTCCGTTTATTACCAAGAGTCTCTTCCTCTAGGTCTTTCCTGGTGTTGGCATTCACTGAAAGTGGAGTCAGGCAACAAAAAGTTGTTCAGTGAACTTGGGGGCTAGGTGATCTTAAGGAGTAATTCCATCGAGTCTGGGGGACAATTCTGACCGTGTTCCTTTTTTGTTCCATTTTTTCCTAAGCTCTATTCACAATCCTCCTTGCTACCCCATCCCCTTGGCAGATATAATACAGATAGGTGTCTGCATCTCTAGTTTAAAGGGCTTACCAAGGCTGTCCCGATGGGACTCAGTTTACCACTTTCACCCTGAAAGAGTGGTTCTGCTACCGCCTCTAACTGGACTTTCTTTATTGTTTCTTTCTTTTCAAATTTATTATTATTATTATTGAGAGAGAGAGAGAATGAACAGGGGACGGGCAGAGGGACAGGGAGAAAGACAATCTAAAGCAGGCTCCTTGCCTAGCACAGAGCCCAATTTGAGGCTCAATCTCACGACCATGAGAACATGACCTGAGCAAAAATGAAGAGTCAGACCTCTAACTGACTGAGCCACCCAGGACCCCCGGAAAATGCCTTCTCTGAAAACAGTTATTCTTTCCACAGCTAATGTGGATCGAGACATCTGTGTCCTTGCTGGAAGTCTTCAAGGCGGGTTGTCAAAATTTTTGTAGCCAATAGTTTACTGACAGAGAGTGGCGAATAATAGGACATAGCCCCCAAACAGAAAATGCACTATCGTTATGATATTTCACTGAATTATCTCAATAAATCACACTCCTTACCCCATCCTGTGTCAAAATAAAAATAAAAGCAAAGTGAGAAGGTCCCTTATGAGACCACGATCCTTAAATGCATGTGAAATACAACAGTTAAGAACGGGCATTCCTCAAAAGCCATAGCAGATACCCCGCTGGGCTAGTAGGAGTCCTACTAGCTCGGGGTCCTCCCCGAGCACAGCCGGCAGGGTTTTGCTTATTCAGATCAGACTGAGATGGTTTCACGAATTTGCAAGTCTACTAAGGACACATTGATAATACGTAGAAGAGACATGTGTGCAGGTTGTTAAGTTAAACAGGAAACATAAGGCCTTAGGCTGGTTCTGTGTGATGCCGGGAGAGTAGATATTCCCAAATATAGACAGATTGTGTGACACTTTAAATCATGTTGAATTAAATAATACCCCCTCTGTAAATCAGAGTTCAGACTTCCAGCCATCCCAAGCATCTGGAGGAACACACAGGTAAATAATTTAGGAAACAGGCAGATCGACGGATACAGATGGAAATACATCAGGGACGAGGCAGGGTGTCCGCACAGAGAAGACACTGAAGAGGATGGGGGCCCATTAGAGAGGACTGTAGGGGGACACCTGGGTCCCAGGAACTAAACTCATCTCCCTGGGGAGTTCCCAAAAGCTTACCTGGGGAAGACTGGGGTGGCTGCTTCAGGTTCTGGACACCCACTGCCCTTTCCTCTACCCTGTTGGTCTTTTTGTTTTGTTTTAATGTTTATTTATTTTTGAGAGAGAGAGAGAGAGAGAGAGAGAGAGAGACAGAGCATAGTGGGGGAGGGGCAGAGAGAGAGCGAGGCATAGAATCCAAGGCAGGCTCCAGGCTCTGAGCTGTCAGCACAGACACGGGGCTTGAACCCACGAACCGTGAGATCATGACCTGAGCCGAAGTCGGACGCTTCCCCGACGGAGCCACCCAGGCACCCCTCTGCCCTGTTGGTCTTAACACTGTTCTGTTTTGTTGTCTGAGGCCCGAGGCAATGGTTCGCAGGCATGAAGCCACCGGTTCAAGGAGGCCTTTGTTGCTGTGTGATGTAGAAGGGTTGAGAATAAAGCTAAATCTTACTCACATCTCGGAGGACTCCAACGTGCTGTGGGACGTCTTACGCGAAAGGGACACAAACCAGCCCGTGTGAGTCATCTCGGGATGGATAGTGGCAAGTTGAATCCTTAATCCTGTGGGAAAACACACCAACCTAATGCTGCACATCCGAGGCCCCGTGCATGTCTAACTGTTCCAGAGGAAGAAATCAAGGATGGGAAAGTCAAGTTTTCTCAAGCACAAGGGAAAATCGTTAGTTATGGAATTACCCGCAAAGGCAAACTTTGGGTGAAAGGACGATGACATGGTTCGTTGATGAGAGCTCCATAATTTTTCCTGGAGAGAATCTGCTATTAATTTGTTAGAAATGTTATTCTCGACAAAAAGGTGGCAGTGAGAATAATATTGCAGCAGCATCCTTGGACGTGTGTGTAGATGGTGGGCAATGAAGCAGCTCCCTGGTCCCCGCACATAGAGGAAGCCCAGGGGGGCACTGGCCTATGCCTGAAGGAAGCACCAGAACTAAAGGGAATACTCAAAGCAACTGTGGGGGTCGAGTCAAGGGTATACCGGAGACAATAACAGGCGAACTTGAACAGGGTAAAGGCAAAATTAGGAGAAAATGCAAACTCACGGCTGAAACGTTGGAGGGAGATGAATTCGAAGAGAACAAATACCTAGAGGAGAGTCGATCCGAAACACATCCTGGCCGGGACGCCTGGGTGGCTCAGCTGGTTAAGCGTCTGACTCTTGGTTTTGGTTTCAGTCACGATCGATCTCACGGTTTGTGAGTCCGAGCCCCACGTCAGGTGCACGGACAGGGCGGAGCCTGCTTGGGATTCTCTCTCCCCCTCTCTCTTTGCCCGTCCCCTGCTTGCTCTCTCTTTCTCTCAAAAGCAAATAAATAAACTTAAAAAGAAGTAAATCCTGCAGAACGAATGATAAGGTCAGCTTTTGTGGCAAGTGCAGGGTCTGGGCCTGCTTGCAATTTTCACCCTGTCGTTTAGAGACGTGGAGCCACAGAGGGATGGGACCCTTAGTGTGTGAGTGACGGCTGCAGAAGCCCGGGATGTTGGGTGCACCTTCATGCAGCAGAATCTTTGGTTCTGGTGTGAATGTTGAGTTACCCCAGACAGGCTAAGGTTCTGAATTCTCCATGCGTGGGTGATAGAGGCCACCATCCTACCTCTCTTCCCTAACTGCAGGTGGCCAGCGGGCTTCTGTCGGGCAAATTTAAGTTACACCCTTATCGAACACAGGTTTGGGGTTATGGAGAAGACGCTGCCTTCACCGATAAACTAAGTCTAGTTTTGCAATTAGTGATATGAGATATTGGACTTGACCCATTCTGGCTGCCATGTTTTCCCTTACGGGTGAAGGAACGTGCATTATTCCTGGGGCGTCCAAAGACAGATTCTTCTGTAGTGTTCTGTTGCATTGTTGGACTACGAAGAAATGGTCTTCTCATAGCCACAGACTTTTAGACCAGAGATTTCTCCATTATCTCTTGGCTCAAACTCTGGAACTGGTGAAAGATACTCCTCCTTATCCCACTGTTTCGTGATGTACAAATGAGACAGACGAATGGTAACTATGGACCAGAAGGGGGCACGTTCAACAACTTGAAGGCTGCTATGCAAAGCAGGCGTTCCTCCAAAGGGCAGACTTCACAAAGGGCAGAAGAGAAGCTTCTCTGGCCTAAACAACGCATGGTCGATAAGACATAACCACACTCCTGTGACTTCAGCTTTCTGAGATACAGAAGGGTAATGGGAAAGACATCACAAGAGCACAGGCCTTCTAAGAAAGCAAGGCAGAGAGGGTAAAAGGTTCGATCTCTCAGGGAAAATCTAACAGGTCCATCATTGCTATTTGGCAGACGTAAAGAGATAGACCAGTACTGTCTGGCACAGATGTGAGAATAAGGAAACGAGAAGGTTGTTAATGTTTTGCTACATGGCTTGGGTCCTTTGGATCTGGAGATTCAGGCCTTAAGGAATGATTTCAGAAAAAGAGAAAGAAAGAAAGAAAGAAAGAAAGAAAGAAAGAAAGAGCAAGAGAAAGAAAGAAAGAAAGAGAAAGAAAGAAAAGAGAGAAAGAAAGAAAAAGAAAGAGAAAGAGAGAGAAAAGAAAGAAAGAAAAGAAAGAGAAAGAAAAGAAAGAGAAAGAAAGAAAAGAAAGAGAAAGAAAGAAAAAGCAAGAGAAGAAAGCAAGAAAGAAAGAAAGAAAGAAAGAAAGAAAGAAAGAAAAGAAAAAGAAAGAAAGAAGAGAGAAAGAAAGAAAAAGAAAGAAAGAGAGAGAGAAAAGAAAGAAAGAAAAGACAGAGAAAGAAAGAAAAAGAAAGAAAAGAAAGAAAAGACAGAGAAAGAAAGAAAAAGAAAGAGAAAGAGAGAAAAGAAAGAAAGAGAAAGAAAGATAAGAAAGAGAAAGGGAAAGAAAGGGAAAGAAGGAAAGAGAAAAGAAAGAAAAGAAAAAGAGAAAGAAAAGAAGAAGGAAGGAAAGGGAAGGAAGAAGGAAGGAAGGAAGGAAAGGGAAGGAAGAAGGAAGGAAGGGATGAAGGAAAGAAGGAAGGAAGGAAGAGGAAAGGGAAGGAAAAAGGAGAGAAAAAAGATATTTACACGTACTGAGGACCTGCCACGGTCTGGTCACGATCTCTCCCATGAGGTGAATGGTCTCTTTTTATAAAAGGATGGATCTCTTCATTTGAAGAAAACTAAATATGTTGGGTAAGACTGCAAATAGGGTGACTGGTCTTGGTATGATGACACGCAGATTTCCCACAGCTCTGGGGGCCGCTGGTCAGAGATCAGGGTGACAGGCTGGTTGGGTCCTGGTGAGGCCCCCTCGGGGTTGCAGACTTCTCGATGGGTCCTCACCCAGGGGAAGGGGTCGGGGAGCTCTGCGGGATCTTCCATCAGGACGCTGATCCCCTTCCCGAGGGATCCACCCTCAGGTCCTAAGCACCTCCCAAAAGGCACCTGATACGCTCTGCTAATACGCTCTGCTCGGACGTTAGGATTTTGACACATGAATTCGGGGGAGACGCAAACATTTGGACCATAGCGTCTGCCTACCAGTTTTATACTTCTGGGACAGATTCTGGATGGAAGATGTGAAAGCTTACTTTTTCCATAAAAAAATGCCTTGCTTTTTTTTTTTTTTTTTTTTTTTTTTTTGAGTGGAAAGGCTCATCTGCTATTCCAGGGCAGAGGACTCGATGCCCGGAGGACGGTGATCTGACATATCGTGTTGGGCAAACACCTCTACTCCACGGGGAGATTTCCACATTCCATCCCAAAGCCGTGTGTGTTCACCACACGCTGAGAATCACCCTTAAGAAGTTCATCCTCTCCCTTCCTTCCTGTTTTCCCAACTTGCTCAGCATCAGTGCCAGGAAGGGACAGAGGGAGGCACTTGGGGTCAGAGGCACTTGGGGACGCCGCAGCCTGGTTCTGGTTGATCCCTGGCACCAAGGAGTGCCCGCCCCGGCTGTTTATTTCCGAGCCGTTTCTGCGGGTTAATGAAGACGTAAGCTCCCGGCCTCAGCCACACTATGTAAAAGAAGCAGTTATTGCCTGTTCCATCTCACTGACTTTTATGGTGATACTTAAACCAAAATGGTGAACTATTACACTTCATAGCCTGCAAATAAAAGCAGCATGTTAAAAAGTAGGGGCCGTAACCCCTGATCGGGCTGAAATGGCTTGTCATCTTGAGACGACTTTGTTCAGCTCCCCAGGGCCGGGGCCCGGGGCGTTGTGTCGGAGGCAGACAATGAATCCCGGGGCCACGGGCTGGGGGACGCGCGCCTCCTTCGGCAAAGGGCATGGTGCGGAGCTCACAGCGGGGTGCAATCAATGACGGATGCGAGAGGGGGTGGGCACGGGGACCAGAGAGGCAAGTCACGCCACACTTTGGCAAGACGGCGTTCTGCCCCAGGCCTTGCTGGAGGCCCCCGCCCAGCCCGGCTTTCCTTAGACTCAACCGTGGCCCTCGGAAGACGTCTGTGTCCATTGGGAGAAGCCGCGGGACGGCTCAGAGCCTCCTTCGCGCAGGCCCAGTGTGTGCATTAGGGATAATGCCCCCGTCCTGGTGCCTGAAAATAACGTACTCTTCCATGGCTTGATTAACTTGAACGTAGCGGGGTTCTTCTTTTTTTTTGTTAAAATTTTTTTTAACGTTTATTTTTGAGACAGAGAGAGACAGAGCATGAACAGGGGAGGGGCAGAGAGAGAGGGAGACACAGAATCTGAAACAGGCTCCAGGCTCTGAGCTGTCAGCACAGAGCCCGACGCGGGCCTCGAACTCAGGGACTGTGAGATCATGACCTGAGCCGAAGTCGGACGCCCAACAGACCAAGCCACCCAGGCGCCCCAGGGGTTCTTCTTTTCTTAAGTGAAAGTTACGTGAGCACCGAGCACAAATATAAATAGTATTTGTCCTGGGGCGCCTGGGTGGCTCAGTCAGTTAAGCGTCTGGCTCTTGACTTGGGCTCAGGTCATGATGTCCGGGTTCGTGAGTTCGAGCCTCGTGTCAGGCTCTGCGCTGACAGCGTTGAGCCTGCTTGGGATTCTCTCTCTCTCTCTCTCTCTCTCTCTCTCTCTGCCCCTATCCCATTCACTCTCTCCCTTTCAAAAAAAAAAAAAACAGCATCAAAAATATTTGCCGTCATTTGGGTTCTCCCCAAAGCAGATCTGAGACAGGGATTCAGACCCAGGTGGTTTATTTGGGAGGTTATCCGGGGCAGCACAGGGGGGAAGTGGGAAGTGAGACAGGGAGCTGGGGGGGAGGGGTGGGGCACCGGCAAAGAGTCGTGAAGGGGGGAGGGCACTGCTGTGGGCAACTGGGTCACAGTCCCACGGGGCCCCCCCGAGACACTGCAAAGGCCTCAGGGAGGTCAGAAGATTCTTCCATAACTGCGGCCCCTCCTTGGCTGAAGTTGGCTCCGGGTTCTTCTGACCTGCCCCAAGCCAGCAGCACGACAATGATCCTGGGAGAGAGAGAGAGAGAGAGAGGACAGAGGGATGGACATGGCAGAGGTGGGGCGGGGGGGAGGGGGGTTTCAGTCAGATGCCATACTCACATGTATGGGAACTGTCGACAGAGCTCAGGGAACAAGGGATGGGCTCAGGGGTATGGGCGGGGCTGCAGAAGCACATGCTGTGACAATAAATAATAAAGTAAGGAAAGGAGAAAGCATCTTTTTTTCTCTCTTTTTTCTTTTCAAAGAAATCCAGTTCCCATTTCCCAGTATGAACCACATGTAAAGGTTTCTTTTTTTCTTTTAATTTTTTTTAATGTTTATTTATTTTTGAGAGACAGAGAGAGAGAGAGAGAGAGAGCATGAGAGGGGGAAGAGCAGAGAAAGAGGGAGACACAGAATCCAAAACAGGCTCCAGGCTCTGAGCTGTCAGCACCAGAGCCCGACGCCGCGGGGCTCAAACCCACAGACCATGGGATCATGACCTGAGCCGAAGCCGGATGCTTAACCGACAGCCACCCAGGCGCCCCTACATGTAAAGTTTTCTAATGTATCTTTTTTTGTGGAAATGCTCTCTCTCCTTCTATGTGTGTGAACCTGTGCGTGCGTGCATGTGTGTGTATAATATTTTATATATAGTATATATACTATATATATAATGTCTCTCTCTATATTCCTATAACTTGGCTTTCAAAAACACACATAAGCACTTACGTCATTTTTTATGATAGTTCCATAGTATTCCATAGAAAAGACATCCATAATTTTTTGTGATCTATTTTAATAAGCTAGAATGAAGCCAATGTATACAATGTACAATAAAATGTAATTTCACATGTTTATCTTTACAGATTTTCCAACTACATGGCAGTTAGGAGCGTAGTTACTGCTGTCAGCTAGATTGGATTGCTCCCATGCATTTGCTACGTACATCCTGTGTCACCCAGGGTAAGTCACAACGTTCTCTCAGCTTTATTCCTATCTGGGAGGAATCCAAATACACAGAGTACCTACCGAGGAGGTTTGTGGAGAGGGTCAAATTACATCACTTGTGAAAAAAAGCTCAGCATATCAGAAATGTTCCATAAACATTAGCGGTTAGTATTATAATCCCCAAACAGAAAAAAAAAATGCCTTTGTCAGGCCATGTGTGTTAAAGAAAATAGAAGGACTCATTCATCATAATCGGAGACTGTGCTCGAGCTTTAAGAAGTGCTTGGTGGGGCTGTCCAGTTTCCCCAGCACCATTTATTGAAGAGACAGTGTTTTGACCTTTGTATATTCTTGCCTCGTACGTCAACTATACTGTGATTAGAAAAAATATATACATAGGGGTCACTGGGTGGCTCAGTCGGGTAAGCGTCCGACTCTCGATCTTGCCTCAGGTCATGATCTCACGGTTCATGAGTTTGAGCCCTGCGTCGGGCTCTGTGCTGACAGCGTGGAGCCGGCTTGGGATTCTCTCTCTCCCTCTCTCTGCCCCTCCCCCCAACTCTCTTCTCTCTCTCTCTCATATGTGTGTGTGTGTGTGTGTGCTCTTTCTTTCTCTCTCTCTCAAAAATAAATAAATATTAAAAAAAGAAAAAAGACATAAAATTCCCAGAAAGAAAAAAGAAAATTCTGAAGACAGAATGATGAACAGTGTGCATTTAAAGATGCAGAACTGTCAGATGAAAGCTAAGAAACAATTTATTTCGCTAAAAAAAGAGAAGCATTTGCATGGTCTTTACATTATTTAAGCACTGACTGATAGGCTAGCATTAGTACAGGTGTCACCAGGTGCCTTGGGTCAGTTAATTGGTACAGAAGGTCCTTCTCTCCCCACTTGCAAGGTTCCTTGCATGGAGAGGTTGAGTCTGTTTCTCACTCTCTTGTATCTGGCTAGAGTGGCCCTAGCGACCTTTGTGACCAATAGAATGCAGTGGAAGCAATTTCCTGGACTCAGTGACCGTGTCATGAGAAACCTTAGAGCTTCCACTCATGGGTCCTTCGGAACGCTCACGCCGGGGGAAGCCAGCCATCACACGAGACGTATTCCCAAGTATTCTGGGCCCCCATGCTGTAGGGAAGCCAAACTAGTCATGTAGGGGAGGCTGTGGAGAGAGAGAGATTCTTGACCAGTCCCCCCTCCGCTCAGCCGCCCCACTGGTCCCAGACCGAGAATCACACATTCGAACAGAAAAGCGTTCGCATCTCTCCAGCCCCAGCCGCCTTTGATGGCACCTGCTCCAGCATTCCTAGGTAAGAACTGCTCAGCTGAGTTCAAACACCAAACCGTGCAAGGTAACAACAAAGTTCAGGCCAGGACGTGCCAGATAGCAACAACATGGTAACAAAGTTTAAAGGCCAGACCCGGGCATATAATAATGAAGTTCAGGGGTGGTTTGTTACAGATCATCAGAAAGGAAGCATAGATCGGCATGAAAAGAAGGCCACTCCAGGGCTCCCCTTTCCTATCCTCCTGCTCAGTGTTTCAATCTCAATTCATTCATCCACTACGCAGCAGGTTTTGATCCAAACTACAGAGTATCTGTCTCCCCTAATGCCATCTAGTAGCTTTACAAAATAATTGAACGTGTTGTTCCCGTATGTCAATGCAAACAATTTCAAATTCCACTACAGAAGAATTTTGTTTAGAAAAATTACATACAGGTTAAATATCTGTTATGTATGTCAGAGGCTGTACCTCTGAGAGTTCTTATAATTCATGCATTTGTATTATTTTAGCCACTAAATCTTCTACCGAAGGAGATGCTTTCAAATGTCCATTTTCAAAACAGTCTCCCTCTAGTCTCTTCCATTCACCTAACGGACACTTTGTCCCCCATTTAAAAAACGTAGCCTTAACCTTGAAGTGAGAGATTATAAGTATCAGTACTGCGAGCATGGTTGTTATTATTATTTAATAATCTGATAGGTGAACTTACACTGAGAGGTTTTGCCCTGGTAAGGGGGAAAAAAAGTTTGGTAAACTTGGAGCACCTGTCATTTAAGAAAGATAAATAATAACCTTGAATCTAGCAGCTCCTGTAAATCCTTTGCTATATTCTAAAAATCACTTTTAATTGGCACGCTCTCTCTCATTACAAAGGTAAGTATTAGTTTGCATTTTAAAGATCTTTTTAGAGGCACCTGGGTAGCTCAGCAGGTTAAGCGTCTGACTTCAGCTCAGGTTATAATCTCACAGTTTGTGAGTTCATGATAGGTTTTCTGCTGTCAGAGCCTGCTTCATATCCTCTGTCCCGCCCCACCCCCCTCTGCCCTTCCCCCTCTCCCTCTCTGTCTTTCTCAAAAATGAATAACAACATTAAAAAAACTAAAGATCTTTTAAATTAGGCGTGCCGATGACAAACTATAAACAGTTTTGCGCACCCGTGACTTTAAGTTTTGTCTATTGGCTTCCCTAGTGTCATAACAATCCACTCTATGAATTTCATGTCTGTACCTATCTCTGTAAGTTTACTTGGGATTTTTAAAAAATAAATTCCAATCAATCAGTCACTCTACTAGTAACTTATAGTTATTCCAGGAAACATTGGTTTCACGGCGAAGTCATCTATTGCTGAAATATTTTTTCTCCATTACATGTATTCTTGAGTGTTTTTCTAAAAAGTTCATTCTGTGTTTCATGTGGCAAATTCCATAAGGAAAAAATGTTAGAAGCATCTGTACTTTTACCCAACTGGATAGCAAACCTCACACACCAAGAAATTTCTTTTAGCACTTGACTTTTCAAATCTTCAGCGAGGTTTTCTCTGTATCTTCTAGCAGAATCTGCTGACAAAGGAATACATTTTTATTTGTCACCATATTGTTTTCTGCATATTATTTCAGCTGTTTTTCTTGTGTTGGGGGAAGATGGGATATTTTCCCCAATGACTTTTTTGGAGGTGGGGGCTTTGCTAATAAGCAGTAAAACTCAAAATAGGCTTCTAAACATTTCACAAGAAGTTTAGTGAAATTTTGTCAAGTACTTCTTTGGGTGTTGAATGATTTTAAACATGGCTGAGAATATATGGTCTTGTTTCTGTGTTCTGGATGCTTAGTTTCCAAATGCCTTGAAAATTGTGCCTAATGGTGCCAGCTTTATTGGCTATCTTGTAGGTGACAGATTAAAAGGGAAAGAACCCAAGGGTTACAGAGGCCGGGGTGGGGGAGGGGGTGCAATTACGATAATCTAAGCAGAGCTGATAAAATTAAAATTGAGTGAGAGTTTCCAGGATAAAATCTCTGACAGTTCTAGATATTTTTATGTAGAATATATGTGAGTACAATAATAATTTCTATCATCCGGAAAAAGGCATTCTGAGATTATAAGAGACAGGTAAACGGAATTCAAATCTTCACTCGCTCGAGGATTATGAAGAAGAAAACAAAGAGGCAAAAGATATTAATTTCGTAATGAGGTCACTGCAGAGCACTGACCGAGTGGGGCCAGGAGCAAAATATCCTGGGAAAGGTTTTAAAACTCTGTTCGCCTTTATCTAACCTTTTCAGTAGTTCCTGCATCCACGGCACTCTTCTTTCTGAACCCCTCAAAAAAGCAAACTTGTAATGTCGATGGCCCTTTACCCACAAGCGTCCTCCTGATCCTTTTTCCTTGGTCTACCTGTCATCTCTTCCCTGGATCTCCCTTGTCGCTTCAGTATATATACCCTGCCGTCCTTCAGAGAATGTTCTTGTCCTCTGATCTTCAAAGAAGGACCCAGGAAGCATAGGGCAGGGGGTTGGGGAGCAGTGAAGGGAGAAGACAGCGTGAGAATTCTCCCTTGGAGCAGGGCAAGGGAAGAGGCTGGGTCCTGTCTCGTATTATTTTCATTTTCCTTTGCATTGTCCTAATAACACACATCCTTGGAGGTCGTAACCTTGATCCTTCTTAGAGAAGAAGCCTGTGATTTAAGCAGCTGTGGGAGAATGAGGTGCAAGCATAAAGAGGAGCGGGGTGGGGGGGGGGGTTGGGGAACAGGATGTAGGGGCAGAGCAAGTGAGATCACCTAAGAGTTTTATCAGGTGGGTCTTTGGGGGCTGAAAATAATGTTTGCCAAGCGAATATAACCAAATCTCTTCTCTCGTTCTCTCTCTCTGTCCAAACTTCCTCCCTCCCTCTGTCTCTCTGCCTCTCTCTCTTTCTTCCTCAAGGAAGAAGAGAATCATAATAGCCAGGGGAGCAGGGAGGGTCCAGAGAGCTCCAAAGCAATCCATGGCTTCCCGTCCCACTGGTTCACAGCCAGAAGGAATAGTTCATTTCTTAACGATCCCGGCCCCCTTCCCGCACACCTCTCCCCCAGCCCACACATGTCCGTCCAGTCCCATCCACCCATCCGTCCTTGCTTTTTCCTCCCCAACGAGCGTTTTCATTATTAGGTAGATGTAGAGTCTTGCCCAGCTCGCTTCTTATTTCTAACCCCCATTCCCTCCCTTGCTTCCCCTCTCTCCGTTTCTTTTCAGGTTAATTTATCTGATTATATGCAACACACTGCAGCCATGTTAACACACCAACTGAGTTTGCACTTGGAGGCTTGGAGGAAAGATTACCATTAAAACGTGACTTCCATCCACTCAGCTGAAATTACTATTGATTGCCAAAGAAAAATATTTGTGCTGTGAAGCTGGGAGCTATGATGTTGAACCATATTAACATAATGTTAGCATAGCTACGGGTGTTTAGTAGCACGCAATCAGATTTGAAATGAACGTTGATTATAGATGGAGATTAATGTTCACATATTCATAGGAACACAATGAGAAGAGCAATTTCCTTTCTACTACAGATCAATGGTTTCCCCATTCAATTATACAGCTGTAATAATTGCATTATGCTGAAATATTTCTTAATGGCTAATTTCTTTCCTTTTGTGTGTGTGTGTATGAGATCTTTTGTCAGTGATAGCTTCTGCAGCCCGAGGACAGCATAAGATGTTTTAATCACTGGTGTCGTTTTGCAAGCTTTGACCAAGCCAGTAATTTCCCCCCTGTCCCCCATCTTTGCTATCCTCTCTTATTATCACCCAGAATCACTTCCTGGATGATTGAAATATGGGGAGTTGCCTCAAGTCTTGTTTTGTTTTGTTTTGTTTTGTTCTTTCTTTCTTGTTTAGAGAGTGAAGACAAAACCCGGAAACCTATGGGGTCATGCTCGCTCCTTTCTGCACATTTGCTGGGGAGAAATTGACGAAGACACAAAAACATCGTGCATAGGATGCCTCCCACCCAAAGACTCTTGTTGTCTCTCTATATAAATATAATTTTGGAGCCATTCAGTGATTAAAAAGCAAATGATAAAACTAGTGTCTTCTTCAATACTCACAGCGAATCTTTGAGGACTGATGTAGCATGGATATTTATATTGTAAAGATAAAGCATCCATAAGACGGTGAGCCTGCCTTTTCTAACGATAATGATATCTTCCTGCTTACCCTGATATAGCTCAGAGGAAGCCTAGCTGGCACTTTCTTCCCTAAATGAGCGCTGTCTTATGGTAGTCTCACGATGTCCCTGTCTTATGCCCTTCTCTGTTGTCCTGATGGAGAAGGCTGGGCTTTCTCGGATCTGTTTTCTTGCATCCGTGAGCATGAAGCTTTCTTCAACCTTAGTTGAACTGAGTGTGATATAGTGGAAAGAAGTTCAGATATAAAGATCTGCCTATCAATGGTGGTCCGAAGGGCATTGTCCACTTTTGTGCCCTTTGGCAAGTCATTGACAATTCATGGCTTCAGTCTTTCCTCACTGGAGAGTAGAAAACGTAACACCTAACTCACAAGGTCCCCAATCTAAGGCAGTAAGTTTAAAGACTTAACTAAGGCTTTGGAGAAAGACCCACTTGGCGTAAATTCTCTTCCTATTACCAACCCCCCAGGTGATCTCACGCAAATGCCTTCCCATCCCTGAGCCTCTGTTTTCTCATCTGTAAAATGGGTATGATAATAGCTCTGCCTCAAAGCATTATAAATACTAAGGGAGATCTAACAAGGCATGCACTTACATAATTTTATTTTCTATCATCCTTATTTTTATCGAAAATGTCTAGAATGAGGTGGCAAACAGCTTCTCTTCTGCCTTTTATGCTTGAGGAAAAAAATAGATGTGGGAGCAATAAATATCATCAATATGGTTTTCTTTCCTGTATGCCATACTCTATTTTGCTGGCCTGCTATGTACAAAGAAGCAATACGCAGATACAGATTTCGTCATCAGGGATGTTTCCAAGTCTTGGCCATCAATTCTCTTTTCTAAAGCCTTTTGGAAAATTTTTAAGTTTATTTACTTATTTTGAGAGAGAGAGAGTGAGTGGGGGAGGAGCGGAAAGAGAGGGAGAGAGAGAATCCCCAGGCAGGCTCTCTGCTTTCAGCACAGAGCCCAACGTGGGGCTCGAACTCGTGAGCCGTGAGACCGTGACCTGTGCCAAAATCCAGAGTCAGATGCTTGACTGACTAAGCCACCCAGGTGGCCCTCTAAAGCCTCTTTTAAGCACATTCCCCAGGGAAAGAGATGGCTTTTGCTCCCTGTGCCTTCCCAATGGGGTACAATCTGCACGGAAAAAAAATACTTCTGATACGCAGCAATGAACAGGATATTAGAATAGTATCTTGTCTGCATATTTTTCAAACACTTATTGTCAGGGAAAGCATATAAACCTAGGAAAACTGGTCCAGAGCAGGCAAACTGGGCCGGAGATAGTCTGGGGTTTGATGTGCTGTTCTAGGTAGTGGCAGGTGGTCCCCAGGAAAATGGTTTCTTTTCTGTGGCCCCACCAAAGGCCAACACCACAATTTCAGTTTCTCATTCCATCACTCAAAAAAGAATTTATTGAGTGCCTGCTGTATGCTAAGCAGTGTGCTCAGTGTTACACATGGAATCCTGAGCAAATAGGCACATTATCTATTCCTATGGTTCTTATGATCTAGAGAAGGACTACTAAGCAATCGTAGAAGTAAAAATGAAATTGCAACTCGCATGAGAAGAAGTTTGTATAAGAGAAGGGAGAGATTCAGAAGCTAGGGAGACGCTAAAGGAGTGTCTTAGCTACATAAGCTAAGACTGGAAAGAAGAACAGGAGTTAACTTAGCGGGGCGACAGTGTGGGGGAGGGAGGAAGAGGTCTTTCCAGTTAGAAGGAGGGATGCACATCCTTTGTTATAGTTTATCTCCTTATCTCCTTCCTTTTTTCTTTATAGCACTGTTTGCCGCCTTATACATTTTGTGTCTGTTCACTACTTTTTTGTCTTTCTTGGCCCACCTCCACAAGAATGTAAAGTCCTTGAAGGGAGGGACTTTGCCCATGTTGACCATCTCTCTGACGCCAGTGTATGAATAAATGTGCAGAGGGCCTGGGTATTGAGGGAACACGGCCCACAGCGCACAAAGCAGGGCTCTCCCAAGCCCTACGTCCTTTCCCAGGGGGCCCTTGCTTTTAGGTGGTTGGATACTGGGTCCCTGTTCTCAACATCCAGTGTGGTCTTGTGGGCTCATGTACTTAGCAGAAGTGCCTTCTCTGGCATGGGACACAGATGTGTTACAGTGGGATATAAGGACACAGATGTGCTACAGTGGGACACAAGGACACAGATGTGTTACAGTGGGACACAAATGTGTCCATGGTTGCAGCGTGGTCATGTGGTTTACTCTCCAGGATGGATTCTATCTCCAAGAGTCTGTTTAAACCATAGAGGTCCCTTCCTCTTCACAGGGACTGATGTCCAAGTAGGTCTGTGATGGGTTTTTGCCAACACAAAGAGAGAACTGATGCGAGATTCTAGAAGGACTTCCCAACCCTTAGGAAGAATGCATCAGAGTAGAGGGTCTTCCTTATCCTCTGAATGGTTTCATGTGTAGATGTATATTCTCGAACTGCCTGCCCTTGAGAGGCCATCTTGAGGGCAGAGTCCATACGGTAAAGATGGGATAGCAGAAAAATGGAAAGCACTTGAGTCTTCGGTGAAGCGATTCAACCTTTGAGTCTACCAAATGTAGGGTAGGTCTACCTCTGGCTTATTTATTCGTCCCACGAGGTCTTCTCTCGCAACTGAAAGTGTCCTTAAAACTCACCACATCGGTTACTGACATTGGATACCATTTGGCCTCCGCCCTCCAGTCCTTCCTTCCTTCCTTCCTTCCTTCCTTCCTTCCTTCCCTCCTTCCTTCCTTCTTTCCCGTTTGGATCCAGATGTGATGTAGCACTACATTTATACCATTGCCGTTGCTCGCTCCCTGAAGTGCACACGCTCCTACACGGTCTTTGTAGGAGATAAACAGACACACGCACACGCACACGCACACAGACACTAATCCTGGCTAGGCTGAGACTGCACTTCGTGTGCATTCACACCTCCGAGAATCTCTGTTCTAGGAGCTTAAGACCTTCAGACCACCTTCCAGGTTCCTCAGGTCAGCTGAGAGTCATCGTTTCAGCCCCACCGAAGGTGAGCAGCATGGCTTTGGGCAACTGATGGAGCCTTTCCTAGCCTCAGTTTTCTCATCCGGAAAATGGGGATAACAACCCCTCGCTCAAAGAGTTGATGTGCCATGTTAATTTATAGAAAGAATTTACACAGAATACACAGCATAAGCACTCAATAAATGATGCTCTTCCGGGGAAACTCAGGCAGCAGTGTTCTCATTTTGCCTCCTGCCTCAGCCCTTTGAATTGGTTCAAATGAATCCCTAGAGGTCATAACTCATGCTTTTATTCTCCTCTGTCAGAATCAAAATGAGATTTATGTATGTGTGAATTAACAACCCCGTTGTTCCCCCTCAATATCATCTAGTAGCAAAATCTTTGTGAAAGGGGCCCATTGTAAATAAGAAGAAGAGAATTGTACATTTCTATACCAACTTGTGGACTGAACCAAACCACGAGATTCCTCCTGTGTGTGTGTATGTGTGTGTGTGTGTGTGTGTGTGTGTGTATGTGATATGTGACATATCATATATTACATATATTACCTCGTGTGCGTTTCTTTCGGTTTTCTGTTAGAGATTCTGTTAACAAGAATTGCATAGATTTTCTTCTCTATGAAACACCCATCAAACAATAGCTGGTATTCTGCAAAGGGGCATGGCCAGAAATTGCTAAGGGGAAGGAGTGAGAAGAGAAGAGAGGAGACGCAGCAAATGAACAGGGTAAATCTTTCAGATTAGCAAAATACGCACAATGACAAGTACCCCATTAAAAATCTAAAAATCAGAAGTAAATCTACGCAGTGTCCCAGATTGGTTTGTCTGCTGCCGGCGGTTGACTTCTTTCAAGAGGAGGATGTAAACTAAATACAAACCAGCCTCGGCCTTGACTCTACCTGCTTTTATACCTCAGGCCGGGGATGGCGATTTCCGGGAACAAGGCTCCACAGGATGTAAAGAGTGGTGTGGCAGAATGTACCCATTTCAATTGATTTAAAACTTGACTGGGGAATTGGGTAGACTGGAGTTATCTTTTAGATCCTGCCATGCCCTCCCTCTTATCCTTGACGAGTGACTCAAACTTTCTGAGCCTCAGTTTCCACATCTGCAAAACCCGGGGTGCTCATGGCGCCTATGTTGTTCCTTCTGTTTGTGAAAAGTGGACGAGGAGGGCTGCCCAGCTCAATGTCTAGCATACGGACAAGACCAGATGATAACAGCCCTCTGCACGATCATCTGATGGGGAACTTGAATTATCTCTGCTTTACAAAAGAGAAAACTGAGGCAAGGAAGTCAAGCCAGCCCGTCCAAGGTTATACATGATGTGAGGTGAAGCCTGGACTTGGAACCAGGCAGTCTGGCTCAAAGTTCATCTTCGTAACCGCCAGGCTCTGCATTCAAGTATTAAAAATAAGGGGTGGGCTTTTTTCCTTTCTTTTCTTTTTCTTCTTACCTGTAAGTGTAAAGATGAAATAAATATCATGTAAGCCAGCCAGAAATTGCGGGAATGCTTTGGTCTGGCATTTGAGGCCGTTAGTTCAACAGATTATGCTTCATTCACCCGACAGCTGCAAGCTCCATATTTCCCAGTCGAGTCCCTGTCCTGATGGAACAGCTACTTCCCAATCCACGTGGAGCCCTGCCTTGCTGAGCTGCCCTCATCTCCCTTTGGCCTCTCAGTGGCTCTGCACGGCTCACCTTATGCCCACTGGAGCCAGAACCCATGATGGAGACAGATGAAGCCACGCTGGAGGTCTTCCAAAGGGGCAATCCCAGAGGTAAGATCATCAAGGTCAAACCAGAGGGCATGGGGTCAGTCCAAATACCAAATGGGAAGGATACAGCTGCACGTTGGAGTAAGGGCTAGGAAAGACCAGAGGCACAGGCCATCCAGACAGAGAAGAGAGGAAAAGCTGGCAGCTTGGCCCTTAGGGGGAAGGGGCCCTGGACCCTTGGAAGGGGCAGGTGGAGGCACGGAGTGGACCCACCCGTTCATGCCGCGCACACTGGGTTTGTTCCTATCCTGTGCACCATCACACCAAGCCTGGATTGGTGATGATACTAACGTGTTGGCCGATAGAAACATACTTTTTAAAGTTTATTTTGAGGGAGAGAGAGACAGAGCGCAGGAGCCGGGGAGGGACAGAGGGAGGGAGAGAAGGAGGATTCCTAGCATGCTTCTCACTGGCAGGGCTCCCTGGAGCCCAACGGAGGGCTTGATCCTATGAATCATGAGATTAGACCTGAGCCCAAACTGACTGAGCCACCCAGGCGACCCAAGAAACATCTGATCCATCTCAGGATGTTAGGATTTCTGGCTCTGGTGCCACAAGGGGTGAGGAGAGGTAGGCCCGAGATGGGTGAGGGCATTTGGAGGGGGATAAAGGTGTGAAGCCTGGAGTTCAGTGGTGTAAGGGATGTATATGCCAAGCAGCACAGAATCGTCATAACCCAAAAGGTATAGTTCCGTCTACAAAGGATCCATAAAGCATCACTAGAGATATTGTTATTTGAGGACACAGCCCGAACGTTTTACTGGACTACAGATGCAAGATTGATTCTAAATTTGTACTTGATCAAACAACCCGAATGCCAGAAGTGATCTTAATTTCAGCTATCACCCCGCCAAAGCTACTCATTTAATGAGGAGGAAACTGAGTTTCAATATTATAGCTCCTGTGTTATTTAATTTTTTTTTAACGTTTATTTGTGTGAGAGAGAGAGAGACACAGAGAGAGACAGAGCGTGAGTGGAGAAGGGGCAGAGAGAGAGAGGGAGACACAGAATCTGAAGCAGGCTCCGGGCTCTGAGCTGTCAGCCCAGAGCCAGACGTGGGGCTCAAACTCACGAACCACGAGATCGTGACCCGAGCCAAAGTCAGATGCTCAAGTGACTGAGCCACCCAGGCACCCCTCTCCTGTGTTATTTTAAGGCAATCGGTGGCAAACTTTTCTAAAAAAGCTAGATCATAAATATTTCAGGCTCTGTGGACCATATTGTCTCTGTTGCAACCGCTTAGCTCTGTTGTACTGCAAAAGCGGGCATTGCCAATATATAATGAGTGTGGCTGTGTCCCAATAAAACTTTATTTATAAAAACAAGCGGTGGGCTGGCTTTGGCCTGGAGAACATAGTTTACCGATCCCTTTCCTAAACCGTAGCAACCTTTTAAAAATCGGTTTATAACATAATTTTAATAAAACATCATATTATAACTTCTATGTTTTAACATATTGCAGATTACGCATTACATAATCTATTTTAATAACACAATATAGTAAGAAAGATTACACCTAACTATAGAAGATGCAGGCAATAATTGAAAGCACTCACTTCTGTTCCACATCTGATAGGAAGTATCAGCTATTTAAGAGTTAAAACATTAATCCCTGCTGATGGCTCGGAGCCTGGAGCCTGTTTCCGATTCTGTGTCTCCCTCTCTCTCTGCCCCTCCCCCGTTCATGCTCTGTCTCTCTCTGTCCCAAAAATAAATTAAAAAAAAACAAAACAAAACAAAAAAAAAAAACATTAATCCCTGGTTATTTAGAAAGGTAATTTTCTATACATTTGCACAGAGGTATGGAATTTGACCCAAGGCTTGATTTTCTGAATGCGGAAGCACACGGCATGACCATCAACTTGAAGGAAGCTGGGAGCAGTCAGCTTGACAACCCGAGGTCAGAGGTCATATCTGGAAAGGCACAGGTAAAATTTAAGACTTTATTACAATTGAAGGGCAAATTACCTTTCTAATGATGTGCCTTCTTCCTACAGGCAGAGAGGAATTCATGAAGATTTCTCGCAAGATCCAAGAAGCTTTTTTAAAAAAGAGAGTCTTTGGGGGCTCGTTTTGGTTAAATACTGCAGTAAGAAATAGGTGCCTTCTTTTGGCTTTGTATTTCCTTTTGTTTCCACCTCCAGCTATCTGTACTTTGATCTGGTCCACATGTCAGTCCCAAGACTGACATCACAATGACAAAAGCTTGACTGTGAGTGAAGAACACAGCCAAACAGATATATGGCAGCAAGCATTCCGTATCCAAGGGCGCTCGGAATGTTCGAGAATGTTCATCACTTCTTCCTATCCTTTAGCTATCAGTATCACACAGGAAGGAATCTGGTTTTCCTCCTTTTCAGAGACAGCCTCACAGCCACACTGAGATAATGGGTTTCACGTGGAGTTTTCTGGGCTGTGGACAAGGGGAAGGCTTGGGTTTAGGGTGAAGAGCCTATCTTGGATTTTGGAGTGGAAATGTTTGGCTCTGTGCCCTCGTGCTACAACGAGCTGATTAGGGGACCCCTCGGATCTGAAAATAGAGCCCTTTGGCGTGATTAACATTAAATGAGATAATAAACGGGAAGCACTGAATCTGGTTCCTCAAACCTAAGGGTCCTGAAGAAATTACAGCTAAAGACAATTTTATCGTAGTTTTCAATGCTATTATTTTGTTAAAAGGTTTGTTCCCGTCTGTTTCCTGATCCTCGTACGTCAAGGTAGGAAAACTCCTTCAGATTCGTCACCCACAGTTCCACCCCGAGAGGACTCTCGTGGAGTGCTCTCCCCTGTGTTTCCGTCTCTGAGTCCGTGAGTCTCATCTGCCTCATTTCTTTTCAGAGTATGCCCCAGACACGCAAATCTCACAACGGATGGATCTGCTTCTCTCAATCCCAGAGTCCTTTCCTTCTGGCTGTGAGAGATTGCGTCTCGGCTAATTTTCCCGGAGTCTTTCTGAAGAGCCGCGAGGATGCCCTGGAATAAGGGTGCAAGAGTCCTGACTCTGTGCTCTGGGGGAAACTTCTCTGCTTCAGATCACGTTGGGTCCGAGGGACCCCCGTTTGGATTTTGGAGGTATTGTTATTACCATCGGGTGACAGAAATAGAAATACCAGCTTGCAGATACAAAGCGTCCATTTGCAGCCTGGGCAGCTTAATCCTGACAACTCCTGGTCCCATAGGTATTGTCACTGCCCCACCTTACATACAGGATACAGGAGGAACAATAGTTATTTGGTACAGAAATTTCCCTGGCCCTTCTATTCAGCAGCTAGTACACCAGAAAGTCCCAAGTTCCCTAGTACAGCTTGTCCTGTGAAACCTGCTCCTTATGCTCAGCTATGCATCCAGCATTTTAAACTCCAAAGCTTTAACTATGAAAATCAACACACGCCAAGCCCTTTGTCTATATGCCAAGCCGTGTGCATTGCATGTACAAAGTGTTGTGCGTGATTTGAGTGATTTCCAAGGGTGTCTTTGTCTATGAGATTTAAACCATGGGTTAAAACCCAACTTCAATTACAAGGCAAATCCACTGTATTAAACAGCTGTTCTGCACCAGGCCCCAAGCAGTGAACTGTGGACGACACAAATCTATCACTCCCCAAAGTGCCCTCAAGTACTCCTAATATGGCAGGACTGAAAAAACATTGCATTTCATGGATTCTTTAGATTTTAAGAGGCAGAATTGTTCCGTAAAGGGGAGCTGCTTCCAAGACCAGGTTTCCCAGCACTAGCTCTTTTGACATTTGGGCTGCATAGTTCTTTGCTAGTGGGGGGCACAACCCGGGCGTCGTGGGGCACTGGCGGCATCCGTGGCCTCTACTCACTAGAAGCGGGGAGCACTCTCCCCACTCCGGTCGCACTAACCCAAACTGTCTCTGGGTACCGCCACAAGGCTCCTGGGAGCACTCCCTGGTGAAAGACACTGCTCTTCAGGCTATAAATAGGGATGACTAAACCAGGCATCTGAGCCCATGGCTGGGCCTCATGGGCTCCAGGGCAGTGAATGGCCATGGCCTTGGGAAGGGCAGGATCCCTGGTGGGACTAGGCCTCCAGGACTTTCTCTGAAATCCGCTCACTGCAGAGTCTGCCTTATTTATTCTCTCCCCCCTCCCTGTTGGCCTCCTTGGTCCCTTTTCGTCACTTCCAGAACTCATGGCTTTGAATTACACATTCTTTCACCTTTGCTTTGGCTCCTGGGCTCCTAACTCCCTGCTGTTTATCCGTTTTCTGATTCAATTTCATAATAGGAAGAATCCTCCGGGCCTATGGGCGTATCTCTCCCCGTCAGAGCCAGAGCTGGGTGCCCTTGGGGCAGGTGCACTCTGCTGGGTCTGTGGGGGACAGGATGGGGCGGAGTCACGTGACATAGCTCCCTGGAGAGGGTACGTGGGATGGCTGGCATGCTTAGCACAGGCTGAGGGTCTGGCACCATCGCAGTCATGACTAAGGCACACGTCAGTGAGGAAGGCATACTGTGGCAGGCTGTATGGTCTCCTCCCATCATGCCCTTTCATTGTCCTAACAGTCACGGAGGGCAGACATAGCCAGGCTGTGCCGCACGAGCAAAGAATGAGCTGGAGGGGTCAAGTGAGGTGCTTAAATCCACAGGAAGAGGCGGGCTGGAATCCACGCCTGTGCTCTCTCTGCCTCAGGGCTCGGTCCTGTGGGCTTTCCATTGGCTTCAATAATGTAACCCCCTGGACGAAATCCAAATGTAGAAACTAGCCTGGAACAGTGTCAGGAACGGGAAGAGAGACAAGCTAAGAGCAATTATTAAAGCATAACTAAAGGAGAACAGTATGGAATAGGAAGCAAATTTCTTTTTTCTTTTAATGTTTATTTATTTTTGAGAAGGAGAGAGAGAGAGAGAGAGAGAGAGAGGAGAGTGGGGGAGGGACAGAGAGAGAAGGAAACACAGAATCCGAAGCAGGCTCTAGGCTCTGAGCTGTCAGCACAGAGCCCGATGTGGGGCTCGAACCCACAGGCTGGGCCAGGAGATCATGACCTGAACTGAAGTTGGACACTCAGCCAATTGAGCCTCCCAGACATCCCAGAAGCAATCTTGCCACTGTGATCTCGGTGCCCTTTCACACCTCACTCCCTCTCCCCAATCTTTATACAGAAATCATTACTTGTCTCTCTCTGGTCGAGCATTTGTCTCCCTCTGTTACTTTTAGTAGAAACACTCCCCACTCTGGTATCAGACAAAAAAATAAACAAGTGTGTTTTCTACAACCTTACAGCTAACACACGCAAAACACGTGACTCGTAGTAGGTGATCAATGAATGGCATCCCTTCCTCTCTCCCTACACTGTGCAGTTCTTAAAGACTGAGTGTACCTGTTTCTTAATCCTCAGAGCCTGACGCAGAGTAGGGAACAACGATCGCTCACACGAAATGAACACTTAGCGGATGCCAGGCACTGGCCTCAGAGCCTAATGTTTGCTGACTTCCTGAGCCCTTATGACAGCCTCATACCGGGTACCATTTTGGCTTCGACTTACCGATAGGCCAACTGAGGGGCAGAGAGGTTAAGCAACTTGCTCAAGATCACGCTTAGGGGGTGGCAGAGTCAGGACTCGAACGCAGGCTGAATGGCTCCAAAGCCGGTCTTATCTGTCTGTGTGCCGGCTGTGCTGCCTCACCAACAGCAGAAAGTCTCCTGGGTTTGCAAAGAGCATACGCCCTTGCCATCTTTTGAAATATTTATTCTCAAGGACCCTATCTCTGTCTCCCCTGCCTCCTCTGATGGATGGACCCCGCCGCTGTCCCTCCCGTCCAGCTGAGTCACAGCCCCCATCATGCTTTCCCGGCAGTGCCGGCTGTTGCTTCCTTGCTTGGAAGGGCTGCTGGGGCATGGCCCATTGAGTTGTGCAAACAGCTCTCCCGCAGCTTTGGGAACAGCAGCATCAGTCATAACTCTTGCTTCTCCAGCGGGCGCTTGCCTTCGAGACGCCACAATTCAGCCCTGCGGGGGTGACGGCCACAGGTTCGTGGGAGCACGGAGTGGCTTCTGCACACTGGGTAGGGAGGGATGCCTCTCCCCACGGGCCAGGGAGCCACACAGCCCGGAGGAAAGGACCGGCAGGTAGGCGGAGGCTGTGCTTGGAAAAAGAGCACCTTGAAGGCTAACGTAAGCATACAGCCAGAGGAACCCTCTGATGTTAGGATCTCGGGCACTTGCATTTTCTTCTCCGAGCTCCCTCCTGGCCCTGTTGAGTCAGGATGGGCCCGGGCCCCTTTTTACAGAGTGCTGCATTCGGCATGAACCCACCTCCTGGCTCCCCATGCCCTTAAGCTGTGGGCCGGCTTCCTATTCTGGCCTCTCCCTGGCCACTCCTAAGCCCGGCTCCTGCCCTCCCAGACTGCCCTCCCTTGTCCCAGTGAGAAACCTTCCGTCTCCCCTCTGGATTTTGGAAATGACATTTCCTTGGCACAAACGCTTTCTGCCCCCGAATCCCTCTGCTACAGTGGGTGACTGCTGATAACCAGTGTCTCACGCTGGGAGGTCAGTCCTTCCAGGAAGCCTTGCTCTGTCTATGTCTTCGGTAGCTCTTGGATCTCCCCAAGGGAGGCGGCCCGTGTGCTTGAATCCCCCACTGGTGGAACTGCAACCCCCACGAGATGGGAAACCACCCGAGGACAAGGACTCTTTCCTTTATTCACCCTCGCAGCCTCCGTCTGGCCGGGTGTCCGGCCCACAGAAAATGCACAGTCCCTGTTCCTGAAGTAAATGACAAAAGGATGGTCCTTAGAATTACAAATAGGAACTTTCACTGGACCTTCTGAGATCACAGTCGCACAGCCTCCTGGGTAATCTCTCTGAAATGGAAACAGAGTCATGTGACACTTATTCGGACCTCGCGATGGTCTTTGTAAGCTCCTCAGCATGGGACTCCTCGAGTCCCTGTGTGATTGGGTCCTGTTGACCTCTCGGTCCCCCATGCCTCCCGCTGTCCCCTCACTCACTGTGCTTTAGCCATGCTGGTCTTCTTTCCATGTCTCAAGCACCAACCTCATTCCTGCCTCTGACCTTCTCCATCTACTTGCTTTGCTATCCCCTCTCTGCACGGCTGACTCCTCCAGTGGGAATGTTACCTTCTCGATTGGCTCTGCACCCCCATGCCCCCCAAGCACTTTCTATCACATGGCCCTGTTTTCTTGTCTTTCCAGAATTTATTATTGTTTTGTTTTTCATTTTTTGTTTCTTGGGCTTGTTGTTTGTTTGTTTAGTTCATTGTTTGAGAGCAAGCGAGCTGGGGAGGGGCAGAAAGAGGGGGAGAGAGAGAATCCCAAGCAGGCTCTGCACTGTCCGCACAGAGCCCAAGGCGGGCCTCAAACTCACCAACTGTGAGATCATGACCTGAGCCAAAATCAAGGGTCAGAGGCTTAACCGACTGGGCCACCCAGGTGCCCCTCTAGAATTTATTTTCACAGAAATAATCTTGTTCTCTCTCTCTCTCTCTCTCCAACTTTCGTATCTTTTACCACTGGAATATCAGCTCCCTGAAGAAAGGGCCTTCTTACGTCTCATTTTCTATGTAGATCTGGGGCCTAAAACAATGTCTGGCACATAGCACGTGCTCAATAAATATGTACCGAGTGGGTGGACCTCCATGATCGATGTCTATGTTGGTTGTTCTAATTATGAGGTTTGGATGGACTTGTTCTCGCTGTGTTACCAGTCTTTATGGTTCAAGGTGCTTGTTTGAAGCAAGTTGCGTTGGGAAAAGCCCTTAGTGAAATATTTACCACAGCTTTTGTGGTTGGTCTGTCTTCCACATCGCTTACGGTCATAGAGAGAAGTGACTTCTGACCTTGGAAAGAACACTAATCGAGTCAGGATCGAACCTTCATTCCAGGATCTCAGCTGCACAGGGATATTCCAAATCCTTCTAAATTCCTGTCACAGTGCCTGGCACACGGCAGGGACCCCATTAATTCTGGCTGTACTGCAACTGCTGTTTTCATTGCCATCATCACATGTGCTGGTTGGTAACGTCTTCCGCAGTCTATTCCTCCAGGTAGGAGTGGTGGAATTACCCCACTAAGCAACACGGTGATGGGAGACATGCTCAGTAAAGATGAAGAGAAGACTAGAAGGTCGGAAACGAAGGCCAAAATGTGCAACTTGGGGACTCAGTTGAAGCAACATCCAGATGTCAGAGTCTACCCAGAGAGGGGTGAGAAGTCATGCATAAGCTTTTCCCCCTATTTTAATTTTTTTCTAAAAAATTTTAAAATATTTTCAAATGTTTTTATTCATTTTTGAGAGAAGGAGAGACAGAGAAACGGAGCACGAGCAGGAAGGGGCAGAGAGAGAGGGACACACGGAATCTGAAGCTGGCTCCAGGCTCTGAGCTTTCAGCACAGAGCCCGACGCGGGGCCTGAACTCGTGAACCGCGAGATCATCACCTGAGCCGAAGTCAGACACTCAGCCGGCTGAGCCACCCAGGCGGCCCTTTCCTCCTATTTTTAAACACGTTATTTTTTTCAGAATTGGTGTAATATCGTTCCGTGTAATATCAGTTATTCCTGATATTTACTTTGCACCCACTACTCAAGAAGCCTCAACGGTCCACATCTTCAAAGTCTCACGGCCGTAGAAACACCCGTCATGTTTAAAAGCCATGTGTAGCTCAGGTGAAGTGTGGAGCTCCTGAGCGGGTATCAGGCTGCATCCTGGAGAGCTTCTTGGAGCAGACACAGTGCCAGCAACTCTTGGCTGGATCCCTGTGCAAATGCATAGCTTCTGCCTCCTCAGAGACCCTCCCTTGTACTAATGTCACACTAACAAACATTTAGTGAGTCTCCGCTGTTCACCGGCACCGTGCCAGGCACTGTCTCTGCTGTTAGTCCATTTACATTTTGGCCCCCATCCTGTGGCACAGCTGTTGTTAATCTTATTATATTGCAGATAAATTCAATTTAAATATATTATGTATTGGAGTTCATGCTATGCACCAGGCATCACGTGAAACCTGCACCCATGTTGGAACTAAAGTACAATAATTCAGCATGAATCTATGGGGACCTGCGATAAGTCAGACAGTCTTCTCGGTATGGTGGGGGGGAGGTAGGTGCAGATAAATTACTGGTCTTTAAGAAGTCTTGGTTCAGAGGGAATCGCAGCCTTGTGAAGGAGGGGACAGGCCAGGGATAACACGTAAATAAGATGGCAATTTCCTGACCACACTGACATTTCTCTTTAAGGTATGTTCATTAACCACATTTGGATTTACGTTAGTTTAAACAAGAATCTACCCAAATCGGGGCGCCAGGGTGGCTCAGTCAGTTAAGCTTCTGACTTCGGCTCAGGTCATGATCTCGTGGTTGGTGAGTTTGAGCCCCACGTTGGGCTCTGTGCTGACAGCTCAGAGCCCGGAGCCTGTTTCAGATTCTGTGTCTCCCTCTCTCTCTCTCCCCCTCCCCTGCTCACATTCTGTCTCTTTTTCTCAAAAATAAAGATTTAAAAAAATTAAAAAAAAAATAGAATCTACCCAAATTGTTTTCTTTTTTTAGTGCTAACCTCGCTGTGGTTTCTGAAATTCCTCTGGAGGATGTCTCATCTTTAGGGCACCTTGCACAGTCCCTGGCCCATCATCCACACTTAATAAATACCAGTTTCCCCCTTTGTATCCTGGATTAAGATCGTGATGCTGATCTACCCATGCTCTGTGGAACTCTCTGGGCCTCTCAGCACCATGTGGTAGCTTGGGTTGACCCGTGGCAAGTAGAGGGGAGCACAGGCATGGGGCGGGGCCAAAATCTAACTGAGAGCCTCTGAAATCAGAGAATCATGTAACTTTACTTTAGTAGTTTTCCCCTCTATTGAATGTGAAGTCTTCCAGCCTGATATTTTCCAAAAACAGCAAACTTGCCCCAATTTCAAGGAAGTGCTTATATAGTCCCTTCCCTCACTAATGACTTTCTCAGATGGGCAGAGCCATATTCTGTGGGCATGAAAGGTAAGGAAAACGGAACAACGAATGGGACCTTTACCTTGTTCCTTGTACTTTTGAATGTTATGATTTCCATCTTGGCAGCCATTGGGGAAATCCTATCCTTGGATGAGAGACCATGCACATGAACTTGAAGGAGGGAAATCTTTAAACTGAAGTTAGGGTAAGTAAAATCTTCGCAATATGTTTCTTTGCTTTTCTTACTGGGAAAGGAGTGTGTAGGGACCAACTCCATCTTGGAAGATGGAGGCAATGTTACTCAGCCTCTGATTTCCATTCCTTCCTTGGGAGATAAAATAAAAACCAGCTCAAGTAACCTTGGAAACAATGACAATCCTGAAGATCTCTGCATTTTGTATTCGGAGAAAGAAAAAAAAAAAAAATATATATATATATATATATATATATATATATATATATATATATAAGTTTATTTATCTTTGACAGAGAGAGACAGAGAGAGCTTGCATGTGTGTGGGGCAGGGGCAGAGAGAGAGAGGGAGACACAGAATCCCAAGCAGGCTCTGCATTGTCAACACAGAGCCTGATGAGGGACTCGAACTTACAAACCGTGAGATCATGACCTGAGCTGAAATCAAGAGCTGGTTGCTCAAACCCACTGAGCCACCCAGGCGTCCCTGGGAAAAAATATTTTTAATGTGAAAAATGAAATTCACCAAGAACTACATACAATGTTTACAAATAATTCTCCAATGATCTATTAGGTAAAAATTGTTTCCATTCAGTGCCAATGACTTAAATTCTAGCTGAATTTCCTCACACAGTAAAATCCATTTATGACCCTGCTCCCCCGCCGCCCCCTCCCCCCTGCCTTAGGTCACCCAGGGGTTGTCAACCTTTCAGCATCAGCGACACTTGCAGTCAGATAATTCTTTGTTGTGAGGAGTCATCCTGGGCATCATAGGATATTTAACAGCATCCCTGGACTCTAACCCCTAGATGCCAGAGGAAACTCCCCTCACCCTATTTGTGACAACCAAAAATATCTCCAGACATTGTCAAATGTCCTGTGGGGGGTTAAAATCACCCAGATCAAGAACCACTGAACATTTGATTTATATCATTCAAAATGTTCAAGTCACAACATTTTTCCATTCCCTTGAGACACATAAAACAAAACCATTATTTTATTTACTGTAAAACCTGTAACATGTTAACACACAGCCCGCTATTAAAATCTAAGTTTTTGTAGTGTTTACAAATATGTATCCTAAATAAATTCATTATTTACTATTGGGAGAGGAGATTTTAAAGAAGCAGTTGCTAATTGAAGGAACAGTTAGGCATTGTTGAAAAGAAAACCACAGCCCAAAATGGAGTCCGTTATGTTAAGTCTCTACATCAGCAAACCAAGACTTAATACCTAACCTAACCACAGTATCAACCCCCCACCCCAAAATGTGACCTTTAACCAGCTAACCTGGAGTTTTCTGGTCAACACTAGGAGGTAATCCACTGATAGACTTTTATCCATTCCACTTGGGAGGGCAGCCTTCCCTAAAACAATGCATTCTTTGGTAATAAATGCCTTTTTTCCATTCTTTTTTCCATTCTCTCTCGCCTTAAAAAACTTTCCTTTCCCGCAGCTTGATGGGGCTCCTTTCTATTTGCTAGAAGGGCTGCTGGCCGGTTCATGAATTGTTGAATGAAGCCATATGAATTTTTAAACAATTTTTAAACGTTTTTATTCATTGTTGAGAGACAGAGAGAGACAGAGTGTGAACGGGGGAGGGGCAGAGAGAGAGGGAGACACAGAATGCGAAGCAGCCTCCAGGCTCCGAGCCGTCAGCACAGAACCGGACGCGGGGCTCGAACCCGTGAACCGTGAGATCATTACTTGAGCCGAAGTTGGATGCTTAACCGACAGAGCCACCCAGTCGCCCCCAATTTATTCACATGAATTTTACTTTGTAACAGCATCAACAATGAACAACTGCTCTAGACTGATCATTGTTTTGTGTTATGTACCCACGGTAATTGGAAGCCGGTTTATCGAGATTTGAAAAGAGAGCCTACCTCGTGCCAGAGATGATGCTGTGGATCTGGTCCTGCCTCGGGCCTCTCTCTGTCCCTCGTGTTCATGGATGACCTAATTAACAGCAGCTGATGTTAGGCACGGCGAATTCTGTGCCAGGCACTGTGCTGAGAGCCTTCCTAGCATCGTCTCAGGGCACACGACCCTATGAGGTAACTGCTATCAGCCCTACTTTACAAGGATGGATCCACGTCTCAGAAGGTGACGTGACTTTCCTAAGGTCGTTTAGGCAGTGAGAGGGTGAGCAGAGATTCAAATCCACGTCTGGCTCTTACCCGCTCTTAAATGAGGGCATTTCACAGCCACCTTTGCAATACGCATTAGCTGCCTTTCCACGCTGGTCTGTTAACTCCGTTCTGCTGTATCTGTTTATCACATGTGCTGAAAATTCCACCAGTGTGCTCTTACCTAATGGCAATACATCGAACCCTGAGAAAAATGATCTTTTTGAGTGTCAGGAGTATTTTCTCTTGGCTCCGTCCAGGAGGGAAACTGTTAGCCGGTCGTACAACAGAGCCTTTGCTGTCAGACCAAACAATGACATCTATTAATCACATGAAAAGCAGGACCAAAAAACCAGTTCTCTTTCCTGCGAATTGAGTCTGACGGGTTTCATGGCGTGTATGTCAGGGCTACCGGGGCTTAAGCCTCAGCTTAACAGGGCTGAGCTGCTGGGGTTTGGACCATTGGAGGCAGGGTGGGTTAGTGGCTGGGGATTTTGCATCCTTAATCACTGAAACTGAAGCAGAGAGCCAGGGGCCACGGGAAGAAAGAGGCTCTGGGCGGAAGAGTGAACTGGTCTTAGGTGGATGGAGTCCGGGAGGGAGAACTGCCTGCAGACTGTGCACCTCGCACGGGCCCCAGGCTCAGGGTCTAGCAGTCTGAGGAGCCATGCTGTGGGGTCTGGCCTGGCCTTTCTCAGAGGGAGCTCTGCATGCTAACCTCCCAGCTTCCTAACCAGGGTTGTGTCGGTCCATCATCCAATGACCTTTGAGGACGGGCAGGGCGGGTGGTCGGAGCGCGACGAAAGGGAACTGGGTGGAGGGGGTGAGAACCTGCTTCTCTCCTCGCCTGCAAAGCATCCCTCTTCCTTCATGCCAGGGAACAAGAATGAGAAGAGAGAATAAAGAAACTTCTGGATCTGCAGCTTCTGTCACATTGGGACCGTGTAGGTAGAGAAATATCCCACCCATTCAGATGCGGCAGTTGTTAAGGAGGCTGACGGAGTTCAGGAGCCTCCCCTGCAGCCTTTGAGGCAGGACCCGGAGCTCCCAGTTTCCCCATCGTCTTATTAAATGGAGTCGTAATCACAAGGCCTCCTTCTGAGCTCCTTTCTCCTTCGCCCTCTCTAACAACCTGAATTTGGCACGCTTCCCTTCCCCTTTAACCCTCACAAGCTAAAAATAATATCCTCTTGGAACGAGCCAAACAGTATCGGTCGGAGGAGTTTAATTAGCAGGAGTGGGCAGGAGACGGCTCGGGCTTTCCCGGTTTGCTGCCTTCTCTCCGGGGAGCTGGAGCCAAGCACAATTGGAAAATCCAGGTTCATGTGCACCAGACACGGGGTTTCTAACTTGCGGGGAGAGTCTCCCCGGCAACCCGGTTGCTTTCATCTCTGCGATAGCAGGCAGGGACCCTGGGGATTTGAGGGCAGGTGCGTTAAGAGCATGGGACTGGATGCCGGACTAGATTTCCGGGATGGGCTTCCTGCCTCCCATTTACCGACTCTGTGACTTTGGATGGGCTACCCGACCTCTCTGTGCCTTGGCTTCCACATCTGTGAAATGGGGGTAATCACAGCACTCACTTTATAGGTCTGTCATGGGGATAGGTGAGTCGAGTAGGGAGCTTAGAATACTGCGCGGCACAGGGTGAGTGAAATGTGGAACATATGTTCCTGTTATTAGTTGCTTGCTCTTTTTGACTTCAGTGAAAAAAAGTCTAGATTTCCCCTCCCCCCACCCCAGCTGACAAAATGTTGGCTTCTTCATCTTTTTATTTACTTTTAAAAATCTTATTTAAAATATTTTGAAGTGTGTGTGTGTGTGTGTGTGTGTGTGTGTGTGTTTGTTTGTTTGTTTTGGGCGGTGCACACACAGGCGAGGGGCAGGGAGAATGAGAGACAGAATCCCAAGCAGGCTGTGCGCCATCCATCAGCGCAGAGACCAATGCGGGGCTCGAACTCATGAACTGTGAGATCATGACTTGAGAGATCAGGAGTCAGATGCTTAGCTGACTGAGCCACCCAGGTGCCCCCTTCCCCTTTTTACTGAGGCCCCCTAGGTTAAAACAGCCACTCGAGAACAGTTTCAATCAAATACTGTTGACATCAAAGAGTGTTGACAACAGAAATGTATCTAATTTGCCTATATGTCTGTTTATTTTTTACTGGAATTCGGTATATCCAAACATTATGAATTATTGGACCTGGAAGGCTCTGTGACATCCAGTGTCCTCGAGATTGCCTTTGACACAGCAGCAGTGCTAGCAGGAGAGGTTGGATAATCACAAGATAAGGTGACGATGACACTGAGACCTTGCGGAGTACTTTATAGTTTGTACATGGTTGCTTTTGTTAAGCGATGTCCCCGTTCTACTCTTGGGTGCCTCCTCATGAGATAGATTAGGACCTCCTTGGCCGTGGGAAGAGACTCAATGGTCTGTGGTAACTGGCAGAGGCGGGGTCACAGATGGAGTCACGGGAACAGCCTGCGTGTATGGCTGGGCTCCAACGCATGACAGGGGATAATCCAAACCATCGTGGCCTTTGCAGCGTAATGAATACCAATCGGGAGTAGGTTCGGTGCTCCGAGGGCTCAACCGAATCATGGGCGGCATACATGAGCAGAGTCTGGGTTCAGAGCCGCATGGCACTGGTATCCAGGCCAGCAAAAACTATCTTGATCAAAGTGAGAATAAAGCAGCTGGGTGTGGAGCGAAACCCAGCCTCGGTCCTCTCGGAGACTGCTTGTGGGAAGCGGGTTAGCAGGCAAAGTCCCAGCCAGAGACAAGGGGCTCCCAGCAAGGGTCCAGTCTCGGCTGGTCGGGGATGCTGAGACAATTCACGGAGGCAGGAGGGTCCTGCAGTACGGGGTAACCTGCACTCACAGGCACAGGGGCATCTGGGGCCCCCCTGGAGACATGTCAGCCCATGTCCAAGCAGTGACCGCATCTCAGATTCATCAGCAGGTAGCGAACTGACTCACTTGCATTCGTGGAACGCAACCTCATCCGTATCACCGGATCTTCCCAAAGTAGATGTAGTAACTGTTGGCTCCGTTGTACAAGCTTAGAGAGAAAAAAATGATCCATGGCCACAGAACTAGTAAAGTAAGTGAGGGTGTGAAATGAACTCCAAACTCCTGTGTCTTTGTTTCCCCCAGAACATCACTCGACCCATGACAGGGGCTTCATTCATTCTTTTGGAAAACTCAATATTTAGCAAGTCTAGCCTTGAAAAACCTAGACCTCTCTTCATATAATTTATTTGTTAATTTTTTTTTTCTGGAGCTAAAGAATCTTTGTCCACTTACACGTGACAGATCTTCATATCTTTTTCTCTCCCTTTTCTTCCCTTTAACTTTTCTTCTTCCTCCGTCCACCACAGACCTTGGTGGCTTAATACGACACCATTTCTTATTGCTTGAGTCTAAGGATTAGCTGGACGGTCTGGTTCTGTGGGTGATATCGACTGGGCCTTGCTCTTGTGCCTGAGGTCGGCTGGCAGGTCGGCAAGGGGCTGGCTGCTCTACAACGACCTTACCTGGGATGGACAGGATGACTTAGGTCTTTGTCTGTGTCTCGTCCCCCGTTAAGCTAGCCTTGACTTGTCAACACGGCACCTGCAGAGGTCTAAAAGAGAAAGTCCACAGGACCTTTGGAAGCATAGGCACAGAACCAGCATATCATTTCATCTGTCTCATTCTACCGAGCAAAGGAAATTGCAAAACTAGTCTGGATTCAAGGGTTTTGCAACAAGACTTTGCCTCTTTAAGGGAGGAGTGGGAAAATCATATTGCAAGGGGCACAGATACAGGGATGAGAAAAATTGCAGCCACGAATTGTTTTGCCAAATGACCTACCAGCCCTTCCCTTTTCTCTCTTCTGTTCTTTTAATAACAATTAATCATTAAATTAACGATTAGTATGTATTCTAAAAGTATTTGTTAAAATTATTTGTTATAATAAATAATTATTAAAAATAATCATTAAAAGAGTTAATTATTTTAATAAAATGAAAACACTGAGTTAGACACTAAGGAATCCATGCTAGAAAAGGAAACGCACGTTCCTGCCCTCTTGCGGTTTACATTCTAGTGGGGATCAGAGAAAGATTAATTACACAAACAATGTGAATTTGAAGATGCTCATAGTGCTGCCGGGGAGAGGTGCAGAGGGCTAGGAGAGGCTGGATAAGGGAACCTGACCTAGTCTTGGGAGGTGAGGAGCTCAGGGGAGGATTTCTATCATGAAATCGTGATTGAAAAGACCAGGAGACAACTAGGCAAAGCTTGGGTGGGGACTTCTAGGCAAGGCAACAGCATGAGTGAACACCCATGGTCAAGAACTAGATAGGAAGGAAGGCCAGTGTGGCTAGAGAAAGAGAGAGTATGATCCTCAGTGCTGCTGAAGAGGTAGCTGTGGACAGACCTTGTAGGCCATCGTGAGAAATTTGCTCATTATGCTAAAAACAACGGGAAATCATTGAATGGTTTTGCGTTGTGTAGGGTGGGTGGATGGGAAGGGATGACATCACTCTACAAAGCGATGGATAGAGATCAAATCTGAGATTGAACAGTTGCTGGAGAAGGAGGATATATTTGCCAGTTGCTGAAATCTTTTGGAGATGTGGACAATAGACTTGAGGTTGCATATGACAGGAATATGAATCAGCAGCTAACAAATAGTGCCCCGGACATCTTTCCCAGGGCCACATCATCATTTTGTACCAAAAATCCTTGCTGCATTTGTTTTGCTAATATTTTATTTTAAAATCTGGAGTCTGTGGTTAAGAGCAGAGAATCTGAAACTAGGCTGTCTGGGTTCACTCTGAGGACTGTGCACATTCTGTCTGTAGGACCTTGGAGGCTGGTCACCATTTCTCTGCTGAGGTTTCCTCACCTGTGACATGGAGGTGACCATATTCCTGATGTCACAGGTTTGTTAAGAGGAGAATTTATACGTGCAAGTCACTTTTAAAAGGCTGAGAAATAACTTTAAGTTCTGATTGTCATTGATAGTTTTATTATTTTATTATAAGATAATATTAATAATATAATATTATTAAACACATGCTATTTTTGTTAGGACTCTTGTCCATTTTTGATTTTGCAGTTATCCATCTTGTAAAAGGATTTTAGTAGGCGTTCCCTCAGTTTTGGGGGAAAAAAACCTGTTTTGCTGTGACTGCAGCAGTTATATAACATATGGACTAGCCATTCTCTTTTAGAATTTACTTTTATCTCTTTTTTAAAAATTTTAATTCCAGTATAGTTAACGTACAGTGTTATATTGGTTTCAGGTACAATATAGTGATTCAACAGCTGCGTACGTTACTCAGTGCTCATCATGGCGTGTGTACTCTTGATCCCCTTCTCCTGTTTTACCCATTCCTCCCCCCCCCACCCCCACCCCTCTGGTAACCATGCATTTATTCTCTCTAGTTAAGAGTCTGGGTTTTGGTTTTTGTCTTTGTTTGCTTGTTTGTTTGTTTGGATACTCTATTCTCTAAAGGACAGACATCTCTAAAACCAACTGACATTCACATTTCTATTTATTTATTTATTATTTTTTTCCCAATATATATTTATTTATTTTCAGAGAGAGAGAGAGCGAGCTTAAGAGGGGCAGGGGGGGGGGAGAGAATCCCAAGCAGGCTCTGTTCTGTCAATAAAGAGTCCAATGCTGGGCTGGAACTCATGAACCATGAAATTATGATCTAAGCTGAAATCAAGAATCACACACTTAATGGAGCAGACGCCCCTTAACTGTGTTTAAAATGAGGTCCATTTTGTATAACTTTTCAAGATTATTGGAATAAAATTGCTCATAATGTTCTTTTGAAATGCCTGCCCTGTATGCATTTATGTCTCTTTTCATTTGTAATGTGTTCCTCTGTGCCTCAATATTTTTTGTGCTTCATTAGTCTTGACAGATCTGTGCTTATTTTACTGATCATTCAGAAAATTAGCCTTTTGTTCCATTGATCTTATTCTGTTTTTGATTTCATTATCTCCTCCTCTGATCTTTATTAATTCCCACTTGCTATTTTCTTTAGTTTTAATATCCTCCTTTCTAATTTATTGCACTGAACATTTAGTTCATTAATTTCCCACCTTCCTTTCCTTTTACTCTTTGTGTTTAAGGCTCCTCATTTCCCTCTAACACCTGCTCTAGCTACTTCTCACACATTTCTTTCACGCTCCTTCATTTTCATTCAATCCAACTATTTCATCATTTCCATTTTCATCTCTCCTTTGACTCTTTTAGTTAGATCCTTTGAAAAATGTACAGACACATGTGGATTGTCTTAGCTGTTACCTGATCACTTATTTGCCTTTTATTTATGTTGTTATCAGATAGAGTGAATTTATGATATCGATGATGTTGGTGTTTATTGTAAGATTTTTGTTGGTAAATGTCTTCTGTGCTTTTGAAAATGATTTCTCTTCTCCATCTTCCACCTTCTCAGTTCTCTCTTCAGCTGCATCTAACCTTCTCCTTAATCCATTTATTCATTTGTTAAACCTCTAATGAGCTACTTATGATTCTTTCTAGCAATTCTAGTTGGCTACCTTTTGAATTCATCTCTTTTTTAATAGAGTTCTGTTATTTTAAAACTATGTGCAGTACTTTTATTCATTTTCAATATCTAAATATTTCCACTAAAAAATAAATATTTCCACATTATTCTATTATTTCTAGTTCTTGGGTTGTTAAGTTTTGTTTGTTTGTCTGCCTGATAATTGAGATTTTTGGATCTCATATTTTCCTTATTGTTGTGCCCTTTTAGGCACTGAGTTCGTCTTCAGAATGGATTAATTATTCTGCAGAACTTCTGCATGTCTTGCCTTATGAGACTATTGCCAACATATAATTTTAAGATTGTTTATGATGAGGGTGGCCAATAGAAACCACAGGGGTTTTAATGACTAGGAGCCAGTTTTCAAGCTAATTTCTGGGTTTGCTGTTCCTGCACCTTTCATCCACTTTAAAATTGGACCACATATTTATTCCTGTCATGAGCTTGGAGCTTTTCTTTATTTGCCAACAACTTTTCTTTCTCTTGAATGAAAGCCCGAGACATAAGACTAATTTTGTTCTGGGCCGATGGACAGAGCTTTCATAATCCGTGAGTACAAGGTGGGATTTGAATTCCAGCTGCCCCACTTTGTATTGTCTTTGGATGGGCATTAGAGCCTCAGCATCCAGATCCTAGGATGTATGCCTCTTCTAATACCTGACTGTTGTCACTGAATCACCCTTTGGGTTATTGTTTGGCATTGATTTCCTTTTTCCTTTCTTACGCACAGAGATCCCTCTTGTCTTATTTTGAGTTAATTTTTATCATTTTATCCAGAATTTCTATGGACTTAAAGTATGAAATGGGACAAAGTGCATCAGTTTAGTTGTCATGTTGCAAAAAGTCAGCTTCAGATATTTCCACAGTCATATTTAGTGCAGGAAAACAAAAGAACATTATCACCAGAGTTCTAAAATAACTAAAGCATGACCAATACTTTGGACCCAGCTTGCACTGACTTTCCAAGAGTGGATTTTCAAAATTTTAGGAATATTACCAGCCAGTTGTTAAACAGACATTATTTTAAATTAAATTATGCAATGTTGTAATTAAATATTTTTTTAAAAAATGGAAGTATTACTCAAGACTCACTAATGCCTAAGTATTTTAGTAGATTTTACTATTATTTGTGATCATGAGGTTATTTATGTCTATTGTTTCTATAAAGTGCAGATATTATATAATGTAATATGATCATATGCTTCTGAGCATCTTTCCCCAAATCCACATTCAGTGACATCATGTTGGTAGCTCAATGTGGAATTATTCACCCCAGGAGAATCAGCAAATGTTAAAATCAGGTCTTTCTGCTCCTCCGCAGTTAAACATTTACTGAGAAATTACTAGACCCAAAAATATCACAGCAATTAATGTATAAAAGCAACATACATACATTCTCAAATAAGAAATAATTCAGGGAATAGGGCACCCATCAATATCTTTTAGAAAACAAAGTCAATGATAAAATCAAGGCAATGATGGGAATATGAATTAAATTGAAAACAAAACGAATTGGAATATGAATTGGAAACAAAAAATAGAGAATTAGAAATGAAATAAAGGTTGATGAGTATAAAATAAATTCAAGCTTAGAACTAAAGCAAACAATTTTAATAAGTAGCTTATGGCACATAATTTACTGTTATAAACACCGGCATGGTTTAAAGAATGATAAATAAAACAGAAATAGGAGGTTGGGGAAATGAGATGGCAGAAGTTATTTTCTCATTTTTGAATTTACTCATCTTTTAAAGCAAAAGGAATTTGATGTCATTCAATGAGAACATCATTTAAAAATAACCACCCCAGGAGTGACTGGGTGGCTCAGTCAGTTAAGCCTCCAACTTCAGCTCAGGTCATGATCTCGCGGCTCGTGGGTTCGAGCCCCGCGTTGGGCTCTGTGCTGACAGCTCGGAGCCTGGAGCCTGCTTCGGAGTCTGTGTCTCCCTCTCTCTCTGCCCCTCCCCTGCTCACGTTCTGTCTCTCTGTCTCTCAAAAATAAACATTTAAAAAATAATAAAAATAACTGCCTCACCAAAAAACTTAAAATGGCAACATATTAAAAGTTCTCCACCTAAGATTGAGATAACGATAATGATGACTGCTTTCCTACTTTTATTTCACATCAGTAATGTAGCTCCTCACAAACGGTGAGCTCCTGACCGGAGCTGAAATCAAGAGTCAGCCTCTTAACCAACTGAGCCCCGCAGGCCCCCTCAAGAATTCATATTGTTAAACACAATTTATGCAGGGTTACACGGTTCATTTGACTCCTCTAGGTTACTTCCGTATGTCATTTATTTCACACCAATGATTCTAGTTCTCAAGGTTCTCCTTTACCTTTGCCTGTGTGATTACTGCAGAACACTGAAAATGTTATGCTTCCTCCATTTTTTCTCCTTTTTTGAAAATAGTGGTACTTTGTCTACATGGCCAGTGTTTATAGCCATTGTATATTATCCCTTCTTTGACGAACCCTTCTAAAGTTTTAGTCGTAAATGTAATGTCATTGCTCGCCATCAATCCTTATGTCAATATCTTTATGATAATTTCATACGTCTGAAGTTTACTTTTGAGTAGATTTCTTGAAAACGGTGCTTGGGAACAGCATTACCTGAATTCTTAAATGCAATAGTAGCTTGTCTCTAGCTTTTACATGTAGTCTGTATGGATACAAAATCCTTAGCTTAAGTTTTTCCTTTGAGTACACGTGTTAGTCCATGCCTTTCTTTCTGGCATAAAGCACCGTGAAAAAGCCTAACGTTATTTTTGATATAAGACTTTTGCATTTTTGCCTAGATGTCTAGGTTGTTTATTTTTCTTTTAAGTCCAGAAATTTTTCTAGAAAATGTTTCTGTGCTCAATTTTCTGAGTCAATATTCTTAGGTATGTGCTGTGCCTTGGTAATATGTAGTTTTAATTTATAGTGTATATTTTATTGTAAAATATCTGGTATATTTTAATTTATAGGAAAGTTTTTCTCAATTATTGTCCTTATTTTTCTTCCGTTCCTTTGTTTCATTTTTTCCTTCTCAGGGACTGCTATTATACAGTTGTTGAGTCTTCTTTGTCTGTATTCAGTATTTTTTACTTTTTCTTAGATTATTTTATGTCTTCTTAATTTTTTTTCATGAAAAAAAATCTGTTTTCTCACTTCGTATCCCTCTCAACCTTTATCTGTTATATTTATTTGCAATTGTATGCCTTCTGTTTTAGGCTTCAATTTGGAAATGATTTGTCTTTTATTTATAATTCTTTCCTGAGTTCCTTCCCATTTCATTTCTGACTTTTTTTTTTCTAATTGTGATATAGTGTTGGTCTTTCATTTTACATATCATACTCAATGTATTTTAGCTCAGGGGCACCTGGGTGGCTCTCTTGGCTAAATGTCTGACTCTTGATTTTGACTCAGGTCATGGTCTCACGGTTTCATGAGTTCGAGCCCCTACTCAGGCTCTGTGCTGACAGTGCAGAGCCTCTTGGGAGTCTCTCTCTCTCTCTCTCTCTCTCTCTCTACCTCTCTCTCTATCCCTTCCCTTCTCATGCTGACTCTGTCTCACTCAAAATAAATAAATAAACTGAAAACATTTTTTTAAAGTATCTTTGAACTCATTGAGGAATACTGTGTCTTTGCTGTGGCCATGACCTTTTTGTGTCTTCTGTGTGCATTTGTTGTCTTTAGGGAGTTAGTTTCTTATGTTCTTTTAATCCTTGCCCAGTTTTAGGTGAACCCACTTTTCTTGAACTTCCAGAGGCAGACGTGGCTCATGATAGTTTTTCTAATTTCAAAGCTCCATTTCTCCATTGTTACAAGGTACGTCAGCTCGATCACTACTATATATCCCTTGGCTCTGTTCATCTTTGCTACTTTTAGCTGAAACTTGCATTTTCTTTACCTTAATTGTTTCTGTTCTGCTCAGTGAGGAGTGCATGCCAGAAATTCTTCCACACTGTGGGCATTTGTCTTCAAGGGGAGATTGGCTAGTGTTGAGAGTTGCTAATGTCCAGAATTCTTCAGACCCTGCCTGCAGGCATTGCCTTTCTGCTTCTTATGCTCACGCACTATTGGAGTCAGCAAACCCAGCGTAGCTCAGTGTAGTTTACGGTGAATCCCCGGTGGCCATTTTTGGATCCTCCTAGTCTCTGTTTTGTCAAGTGTTCTCTATTTCTTTTCTCTTTTTCTTCCCACACTTCCCACACCTCAACAGTTGTAGCTACCTGTGTTGTGCCGTCTATTTTTATTTTGTGTTTCATGGGGACACCTGGCCACTTGATTTGGTTATGTATCAGGGGCTTATGTTTTTGTTGTGTAGCTTCACTGTCTTTACATGGGATTCAGGTAGTTTTAAAATATTACGAGGGTACACGGGTGGCTCAGTCAGTTAAGCGTCTGACTTCAGCCCAGGTCATGATATCAGTTTGTGAGTTTGAGCCCCACGTTGGCTCACTGCTGTCAGCATGGGGCCTGCGTCAGACCCTCTGTCTGTCTCCCTCTTTCTCTCTCTGCCCTTCCCTGGCTTGCACTCTCTCTTAATAATAATGATAATAATAATATTAAATAATAATAAACATTAAAATAAATAATAAACATTAACAATATATATATTATGCCTCTGTCACCACCAATTTTCCAGACTCCACTAGAGCATTAGTTAACAATTAATAATTAAATGTTAGTTAATATATAACTAATTAATTATTTTTATTTACTTATATATCTATATTAATAAATATAAAATATTTATAAATTTTATTTATATTTATATCACTTTAATATAGAATTTATAGATTATCTATTTTATATACATTATAACTTTATGTGTGATATATATAATTATATACGTATGTAATGTGATATAATATATATATGTGATATATATAATTATATATGTATATACTTTATATACATAGCTTTATGTGTGATATATATAATTTATATGTATAAATTATACATCTATAAATATATATGTAATATATAATATGTATTACATATCATACATTATTTATGTATATTTAATATATAATTTATATATAAATTATAAATAGAGATTATATATTACATGTATAAATTATAAATATATAGCTTATATAATATATAATTCATATATTATAAGTACATAATTTATTTAATATATAATAAATATATATGGCTTATATAACATATTTTTATATTATAAGTATATAATTTATATGTAATTAATATATAAGTTAATAACTAAGCATTAATTAATATATAAGTAATCCTGACAAAAATAATATTTAAATAATAATATTATAAGACATGAATAAGATTTGAAAAGACATTTTAAAATGTCTTCACCTTTCTTAGAAAACTCAGAGGGTCATTTTCAACATTATTTAAGAAATCTATCTTAAAATAGGAACAAGCATCATAATTAATAGAGAAATATCAAAATCCCTTCCATACAATAAGGAGAATTGTAGCTATTTCTGGTGTTGATATAATTAGTAGTAATATTAGCAGATGTCTTAATCCTACCTTTCACGAACACAGGAGTCAGTTCTAACATTACAAGATTAATTGCCAGTTAAATCCCAGAACCCACCTAATACTGGGCAAGTGTAATCGGTCTATTTCTCATCCTAGTCTGGTTTGTCTCAGGCTAAACAAGTCAGAGAAGTCAGGTGGAGGTGTGCCATTATAATTACAGCCATTAGAGGCTGAAAAATGGCAGAACTTATGCTCTGAGTTTTATTCCGCAAATTCAATAAAAAATATTAACTTGTGCCTGATTTGGAGCGCGTTTTGATGTCTGTTTTTTCCCTGGTTTCCACAGTTTCAGAAAATAGAGACATTTGTTAAGAGTAGTTGTTTATTTTTATTTCAGGAAATAAAAATAAATAAAAAGACCATGAGGCTTTAAAGCACATTTGCAGAGCTATGTTTTAGGTACTAAAATAATTCCAAATGCATCTTAAGGAAAGTTCATTAAGAGCTTAAAATATAAAACTTTTAATAATTCCAACAAGTGACTAAAAAAAAAAAATGGCAGTTCCATATGAGAATCGATGAAGGGAAAACATTTCTTAATTAATATGGGCAAAACTATTTTGGCTGGTTTTGCTCGCTTCCTCTGGCCGTGGCAGGAGCCTGGGAATACTGCCTGCTGACATGTCCCTCCAAGTGTGCACTCTGATCTGGTTGGTGTCAGAATGTTGGCTTAGAGGTGAGAGAGAGATTTGCCATTTACTGAAGCGGACACCGAGTACTTATTCACACAGTTTTTTCCACCCCTGTTTCCTCTTGCCAAAATGCTGTATCAGAAATAGTTGGAAGAATGGAAAGTGTTCAACCTGGGGAACAGAAAACACAAGACGAGAGTAAGAGGGCATGAGCTCTGTTATTCAGTTAATTGGAAGGTTGTTACGGGGAGAGAAAGTTGTTTGGCATTATACCGGAGGGAAACACTACAGTCCATCAACATTGTATCGGAGTGAATTTCAGCTCCCAGCTTGAGGACGCCAGCCTCACATGCACTGTATGCATCCCCCTCCCTGCCACCCAGATTTATTCCCAGAATCCAGGGCTTATTCCAGGAAAGAACTCTCCCACAAATTCGTATGCTGCTTCCCCTGAAGTCCCCCTTCAAGCAATAGAGGTTTTGTTGGCATTAAAGGGATAAATCTGTGTTTCGGTTTAAAATATGGATGGTTTTACGCCCAAGGTACTATCAAGTGTGAAGAAGTCACTTTCACATTGGAATGCTTACTTGGAGAGGTAATAACATTGCACCTGGCCTGCCTGGGAACTAACGAAAGACGAATGATCAAAACACAGAGTTTCTTCTTTAGAACAGATGGAAGCACCTTGGTGCTAAGACTCAACCAGACTAATTATACACAACCGCAAATAACTTGCCTTCAAAGGTACCCTTACAGACTGGACGTAGCCAATGAGGAGGCTTAAGGGGGATGCGAGGCCAGGGCAGATAGTGTTTCAATTGGTTCCATCCAGACATCTGAAGACATTCAATCCTGGCTTAGTCATCTGATCAGTTTGGCTCTAACCTGTTTTCAGAATTAAAAAAAAAAAAAAAAAAAGTGCATACATTTGGAAAGACTTGGATGGATCTCTTTCTTGGGTCAAATGTTCTGGCTCTACACCACCAGGCAAGCTGAAGGGCAGATTCCTTTCACTGGCAGGGCTTCCACTCAGCTGTCACGTCTCTATGTGGTTGGGGTGGTGGCCAAGGGAAGTGGAGAGCTGGAAGGTTCTGGTGGAATGGGGTCTCAGAAACTAGGTCAATGCAGCCCAAAGTGACATTGGTATTCAAAGGTAATGAGGAGTCACAGAGTCATTGCCAAGACTCTTCTTTTGCGATATGGTGGGGATACCTCTCTAGAAAACCTGAGAATTGTAGGCTGGCTGGCTTTAGCCCCAATAGAATGTCTCATTCATGATTGAGGCCCCTTTTCTTCTTCATTAGTCTTTTACAGATCTGCCCCTTTGTCATAAGGCATAAACTTGGAAACATGGCCTCCACCTGTGACCACTCACCTGTATGCTCCAAATGAATAAAAACTACCATTTTGTCCACTGCTGCATACCCAGTTTTTAGCAATGCCCTTAGCACACGTTTGTTAAGCCAATATTTGTTAAGGCAAGAAAAAAAAAACACGAGTGAAAAAGAAAGAGAGACAGAGAAAGAGAGAGACAGCCTTTCTACTCGCTTTATGATCTCTAGGGCTGAGTTTTATCATCCGAGAGTTTCTTCATATTCATTCCCATTGTGAGAGAGAACAATCAGAAGGAAGGTATGAGGGGTCAGAGCTGAGATTAGTTAGCACAGACTGATCACTATCAGTGGAACAAGGAAGTTCTTATTGTCAAAGCAGAGTAGAGAGAGATTAAAAGGTCAAGTTCAATAGCCAAGGTTTTCAGCTGAATCAAAGAGCTCAGATTGGCTTCCAGGGTTCAAGGACTAGAAGACCGTGAGGGGTCAGAAGTATTAAGCCAGATGGGCATATGGAGAAGAGAACCAGATATAGGCTGGAACCACAAAGTCCTGAGTTCAAAACTGACTCCAACATTTATCATCTGCATACAGTTTTTGAGCAAGTTACTTTTGATGTCCGTCCTCACTATAAAACAGCGATAAGAATCCTGACACCATGAGGTCTTTGACTTTTTTCCTTTCTTCCTTTTCTTTGCTTTTCTTTCTCCTTTGCTTCCACCTTTTCCTGCCTCTTCCTGTCCAGAAACCACTGCTCACCTTCCTGTTTAATATTATCCCACTTATCAGACATCTTTGTATCTAAAAACTCTATTATAAGCATGGCTTTTCAGAGTTCCCAAGAATACTGAAAGTTGCCTTCTGCCTCTGCTGCACTACAGCGTGCAGGAAAACGACTAGAACAGCTAAACAGAAGCTTTTTTTTTTTTAAGTCAAAGACTTGAACTAAGTGCTAACGTCCCAGAGAGGAAATAAACTCAGAGAAGGGTACCAGCTACCTGAATAGGTAGCTGGGAGACTGAAAGGCAGACCAGGCCTTCCTATAACCTCATGGTACCGTAGGGACACAGTCCAGAGTCCAGGGCCTGCCAAGGATGGGAGCTCTAAGAACACCTCACCGTGGTCTGGTTTGGCATGTGGAGGGGCCACACTCCAGGAGTAAGGGTAAACCAGGAAACTATAAGATTCAGTCCTTGTACAGATTAAAGTCTACCTTTTAAACGCTCTCAGTGCCGTGAACTAGATCAAGGTAACTGTAGCCGCAGCCCTTATGTCTCATTGTCCAGACCTGGGCCACATGCAAATCTCAGGCAAAGGGGAATAGGATTTCCATGTTTGGTGTTGAACCTATGATTCTTTTAGCGAGAAAGAGAAGTGAATAATGATAAGCAACCAATGGATTGTGTCGTCATCGTCCTTACCATCATCACCATCTTTGTCATCATCAGCTATCATTCACGGACCGTTACTACGTGCCAGTCATTTCTATAAGCACTCAACATGCACGGCCATTAAATTTCCATTGCCACACCACAAGTGTGAATGATAGGTCTCTATTTAACGGAAGAGGCTAACGTACCACACGCGAGATTTGAACCCAACTCCCTGCCCTGACTTATTAAACACTCACTATGCACTGTTAATTATCCTGGACACTGGAGACGTATAATCTCTTCCCTCTAGGAGCTCCAAGTTCAATCGTCCAGAGAGAATCAAGAGCGGATGAGCCAATTTACTCTTTGATGGGTCTTACCTCATGCTGATGGCTCTGCCTTGAAAAAGTGTGCATGCTTTGGTACCTATTAGGAAGCATCTCTTGGCTGCATGGACATATTTCCTGATGACTCCCATTGTCCTGACTCCACCATGGTCAATTTGCAATATTGACCCCCAATATATATAAGCCCCCAATTCTAAATACTCCCAGGTGTGGTTGCCCAAGGGTGGGGAGAGCTCTCCCATGAAAAGGTTGCTAATCTTTGCGCTCAGAGTTGCTTAATCTTTGTGCTTTGTGAAATTACAACAGTGTAAGGATAGCTTCGGAAATACAAACATAATTTTTCTTTCTCACAAGTATTGCGCTGGACCCATTGTGGGCTCACATCATTTCTTTTTTTTTTTTTAATTTTAGCATTCACAAAATTTGTTTGGAGGACTCACTTTGTTCTTAACTCATTGCACCTTCTATAAAGGTAACTTTATTTAACCCAATCCTGGGAAATATGTGTTATGTGCTCCATTGTGCAATGTAAAAAAAAAAAAAACAAAACACCTTAGAATACATTTTATAGAGCCTAAGCTGACCCCATTATAAGTAGATTAACAAATTTTCTAGATCAGGGAAACAAAAGGGAGGCGGGGGCTTGAAATTTTAGCATCTACACTGACGTAGACTAGTGAAACTAAGGTCATGCACACCTAGCAACCGAAACCCAGTCCCCCCAAGAAGCCCTGAGGTCAAGCTTTCCCTATCTCGCTTGGGGAATCCAACAAAGAGCTCATGGGATTTGACCGTGATGTACTTGAGATCTTTTTTAACGCCATGCTGGAGACTGGGAGACTAGTTCAAACCATTTCTCTGGCGTGGTTATTCACTCCGATCTATCTTTTCGGTGTCAGCTGCCCTCCACTGCAGACCCCACTGAGCTGGGTTTGGCCTCAGACAGCTGGGACAGACACGCCAGCAAATGGCTCTTTACTCGGCACCTGCATTCTCCACCTCATGGTTGACTTAACGGTGGCTACTCTTTTCGTTAATAGCCGCTTACACTTGCCAGTGATCCTTGTTGCCCTTGGCAAAAGCCATCAGCTCTATTCTCTGACCCCGAGGCAAACTGTCATAGTTGACAATATCTTAGCTGCATAACAGCAACTCGTGGAAAACAGCTAATTACCCAGGCTAAGCTGTTCTATTAAGAACAGGAATAAAAATATTGGCATACTGCTAACCTGTTGCTTCTGGAAGAACGCTATCAAGGCAACCCAGATAGAGATAAATATAGAAGGCGAGCGGGGAAAGACTGGAAATACGGATTCTCTTTTCACACAGAAGCTCTTTTCATCTCCGAAGAAATATTTTCGTAAGAGAAGGAGACCACAAGGTGCAATGGCCCCGCTTCATTTGCTTAGGTGGGTGAGCGCCTTACTGGCACCTCCTCCACGTCCCCGCTCCCAGGGAGGCAGGGGCACATCCAGCCTGGGGTTCACTTTGTCCTCATCCTGTTGAGCCTGCTGGAGGAAGGGCCAGCCCCTGGGAGGGCAGCACAGCTAAGCCTCACGCCCTTAGTCACACGGCCAGCATCACACATTTGCAAGCCTTCAAAATACCACTTAATAGGACCTTCGTGTCCCTTCGAGCCAGCCTAAGGGAAAGTGCCGCAGAAACGCTCGGCTGGCAGGGCTGAGTTTATACAGATGGAAGAGTTAGCAGAAACCACAGAAGAAATACCAGCAACCGACCCATTTCACACTTCTGAAAAAAGAGAAAGGAATGGCAGGGGCGGGCCAAAGCAAACAGGCTTCGGAAAACTTGAAGCCGTGGGCTGGAATTTTCAGCTGTTCTTATCCTTTCACACTCACTTTGGGGAGCTCGCTCCGCTCAGAAAAGCAGAAATCTTCAACAGTTAACGCCGCTGGGGTGTCGCCTCTTACGGAAAAAGGGCAGCTCGTCCCCAATCACAAAACAAGCATTGTTCCCAACACCACCACCACCGGAAGTTTTCTTGTAGTATTGGGCTTTTGGGGGAAGGGGTGGACAGGAGGGGTGCCATTTTTTTCTAGAAAAGTCCATGCTATCGGGATCCTCTCAGCTTGTCTTTCGGTGGCACGCATTTTTATCTTAGTATGTATTTTCTCTCTCTTCTCTCTCCTCCACCCCCCCCCCCCCACTTTTTTTCTGTCCTTTTCTTCCAGGAAAGAAAGTGATTTTCCTTTCTCTTCCCTGGAGTATGCTGAAACATAAAACTTGCCCGCAATCTGCTACCTCCCACAAATACCCTTCAGTTGCAGCTAAAGCACTTGGGTGCTTATCAAAACGTATTCTAAAGTAAACACGGACATGGTTGCCACTTTGGGGACGTGTGATGTTTCTAGTTCCAACCCCAGAAGGACTGAGGATGATGTTTGGAGACAAGAGTTGAAGAGGGGGTTTAGCATGAGTGGCCGTGAAATGGTCAGCTGCCATCCCCATGTGGTCGCCTAGAATTTATGGGTAGCGGTTGGAAGAAACTTTCTGTGGTCTGGCATTAGGGAAGCCAGCGGAATGGCTTCAGCTAGGATGCTCCGTTAGGGGAAGAAAGAAAACTATGTGCCCCTGCGACAGACCATACTGTAATCATCTTTGCTCTGGAAGGGTTGGAAAATGGCTGTCAGAAAACCTTTTGACGAATCAACCCGGTCACCCACTAGTTTACCAGAATGTGTGGATACGCGTCTGTGAGGAAAAACTCAGCAACTGTGTTTAAAAACAGCTCCATCTGTTCATATGCATTTAAAATGCTTAGATGGGGGAAAAAAAAAAAGTAAGTGAAAAAACAAGAATCGGGCCCTGTAGGAAGCTGATGGTCTCAATTCAAGTTGAGTAACAAACATAGGTCAGGAAACAAACAACGATTGTTGTTTGTTAGGTACCATTCTAGGTAGGTACCTAACAAATTAGGTACCGTTCTAGAAGAGACGGGACAGCGACATGGGGCGAGTCAACAGATTCGCCACAAGGACCTTGTCCTGACGGGGTGAGACCTCCGGGGACTGGCGAACTGAAGTGAGCTCATGGCTCTCGGTTTAGGAGAAATGGGGTGGTGCTAAAGAGAAACTCGTTCGTTCGGGTCAGCACTGGCATCTGGGTAGCTTTGAATCCGAGGAAAGGAAAGTCCTCCCTGGAGTTGGCAGAGTAGAAAGAGAACAAAAGTCATCTAGGCGGAGGGAACCAGGGTGAAGAAGGAGGTCAAAGCAGTAAACTTGAATGGACCCTTGGCTTTCAAGGCTTTGGCAACGCTTTGAGAGACCAGACAAACAGAATAAGAATGCATGCCGTGATTTTAATAGGTCAGAGCTGAGAGCAGAGGGGACGCACCAAGGCAGGATACATGTAAACCACGGCATTTCTAAAAAGTTAAGTGTCTGTTTGGTCATCTCTGGTGAAAAGTGTCTGCGGAAGTAGGTGTCTGTTATCCCCTTGTCACCAGATAAGGAACTCCAGTGCCAGACAAGGCAGGTGATTCTTGGCTGGAGGCACCCTCTTCTGCCTACTAAGGGAAACCTAGTGTAGAAAATTTCTATCTGCAGTGAGATGTTGTAGGAGGCATGCTGTTTTGTAATTGACCAACATGGGGAAAACCGAGCAAGATGTGTAAGAATATGCTCAGCTTTTCTTCAACATGTGATCTTGATCAGGTCAGCTAACCCTGATAAATCCCAGTCTCTCTGTCTGAAAGCTGATGGTGCTGGAGAGCTATGTCCAAGTTACCCAGGAGCACGGCTTTCCGTGGCACCCCCACCGATACAGCAGCCGTTCCGTGGCGAAGTCCCGGTTGAACTGGACTGTCAGCTCTTCTCAAGCTCTTTATCATGCTGCCCTTCCTCTTCTTTTTTCTTTTACTGTTTATTTATTTGTGAGAGACAGAGAAACAGAGCACAAGCAGGGGAGGGGCAGAGAGAGAGACGGAGACACAGAATCCGAAGCAGGCTCCAGGCTCCGAGCTGTCCGCACAGAGCCCGATGTGGGCCTCGAACCCACGAGCTGTGAGATTATGACCTGAGCCGAAGTCGGACGCTCAACCGACTAGGCCACCCAGGCGCCCCATCGCGCTGCCCTTCTTTGATAGTATTACCGGATTTAAAGCAAAAAGAAGTGAACCTTTTTTATAAATGAAATCACATAAGAAACGTGAGTCAACTAGGTATTTATCCAGAGGATACAAAAATGCTGATTCGAAGGAGCACCCACACCCCAGTGTTTATAGCAACACTATCGAGGAAGTATGTCCATCGAGGAAGCAAATGTCCATCACCTGATGAGTGGATAAAGAACATGTGGTATATATACATAATGGAATATTACTCAGCGATCAAAAAGAATGAAATCTTGCCATTTGCAACAACGTGGATGGCACTGGAGTGTATTATGCTAAGTGAAGTAAGTCAGAGAAAGAAATATAGTATGATTTCACTCATATGTGGAATTTAAGAAACAAAACAGTTGAACAGAGGGGAAGGGAAGCAAAAATAAGATAAAAACAGAGACGGAGACAAGCCATAAGAGACTCTTAAATACAGAGAACGAACTGAGGGTTGCTGGTGGGGTGTTGGGTAAAGGGGGCTAAATGGGCCTGAAAGAGGGTGCTTGTTGGGATGAGCACACATGTTAGTGATGAATCGCTAAATTCTATTCCTGGAATCATTATTGCACTGTATGTTAACTACCTTGGATTTAAATAAAAAATAAAAATTAAAACAAAATCTGAGTTAATCTTGGATCTTACACTCATGGGGTAGCTCTTCCTCTTGATCTTTCCTACCTCACAGGTGAGGGGACTTAGACAGTGGGTGGGCCACTGTCCCATTTCCCACCAGTTGTGACGATCTCACCTGCCATCACCATTCTAGAATGCATACTATAAAGAAAATGCAGAATTTGGGACAGTATAATAATAACACGATATAAAGATAGTTAAAAACATGAAGCTTTTCTTTATCTCTCCCTTTTCTCACTAGAACGTCAGCTCCGTGAGAACAGAACCACTTTGTCTATTTTGCTCACATCTGCCTCTCGGGTTCCCAGAGAAACGTCTGCACATAGTAGGTGCTGTATCAGTAGCTATGGAATGAATGGGTAGATATCTGATTCTGATTTTCTGAAACCCCTCCACTGATCCTTGTTTTTCCAGCTTCCAAGGTAAGATTCAAACCTGAATCTTCCTCACCCGGTGTTTCATTTGCTCTCTTTTCACACCCCTACTTCTAGTTGGTATGGCTCAAGCCAATGGCTATTCTTTGTCAGATCAAGTCTGGGCTCCCTTAAAAGTCACATGGTCTGGTTAGCATGAATTACATCCAAGTACGTGAATTGCATGCAGCCCTGTCTCCAAAAAGGGACTCAGATCTGTTGGCAACGTCCAACAGAAGGAAACCGCTTTTGTCCTGGATAATTCCTGGTCACCCTTTAGGCATCACTTCCATCCTGAGCTGTGCCGTGCCTTTCCTCCTCTCTGCCTCCCATCACCCTCTCATTGGCTGTTATCTGTACTCATAGCTGAAGCCATTCTGGAAGATCAATCGCCTCCTATGCAATATTCCATTTTGGGGGGGGGCACCTACTCTTCACCATCACTGTGTTAGGTCCTATATATACAACAAAAGGATCAAAGAGTCCCTGAATTCAAGGAGTGTAGATTCTAGGGCAGTAGGGCTCCAGCTTTTATGACCATGGCCCACAGAGAACATACAGAGACGATCCATCATGCGTAAACAAAAGTTTTATGAGCAAACGCTTACCTGAGTGACATCTTCCATTCTTTCCTAGAGTGCATTAATCTATTGTCTTTCATTCAAAAATCCAGTTAAGGCCCACTAAACTGACTCTACTAACCAGTTACGAGTTGCAGTTAGCACAACTAATTCCACGCAGGCAATCTGAAAAAGACTGGGAGAGTTTCCTAAAGTTACTGTAACAGAATTGAGAAGCGTGTAGAAGGAAATGGAAGCCAGGAGTGGGTTGCTGCCAGGAAGATGCCCTCTAGCGCTGCACATCTCAGACTCTTAACGTGCACGTGAGGCACCCAGGGACTTATTTCAAACGTAGACTCTGATTGATGAGGCTGGGGTGCGGCTGGTCCTGCTGGCCCGTGGACCACACTTCGGAAAACAAAGGTCTTGGAGGTGATGTCTGAAGGGCGACCAGAAACCATCCAGGACAAAAGTGGTTTCCTGGTGGAGGAAAGGACTCTCGCCATGATGCCTATGTAAGAAACACCAGGGGACTCATAAGGAACTGCAGGCATCCACGTTGTCTAAAAATCACCCATGTACATGTTGTACTAATTATAGGGGTATTGAACCCTTAGTGGTGCGGGCATGAGGGCAAGGATGGACCACGTTTTCCGCGTAAGGGCAAATCCAGGAAAAAGAAAGCAAAACTTACAGATCACACGTTTGAAAGAAACTGTGTTTTTGTTGTGGTGGCACACAATATTGTCAGCCACAATTTAGAATCCTTGTACTTCTTTTTTCCTTTGGGTGTCGGGTAGAGATGGGTAGAACCATAGCCTCGCCAGCAGGTACTGCACTGTCTAACCATAGTGCTGAGACTCAGGACACTTTTTTTTTTTAACGTCTATTTATTTCCGAGAGAGAGAGAGAGAGAGAGCAGGGTAGGGGCAGAGAGAGGGGGACAAAGGATCCCAGGCAGGCTCTGTGCCGCCAGCAGCAAGGTAGAGGTGGGGCTCAAACCCGTGAACCATGAGATCATCACCTGAGCCGAAGTCTGACGCTCAATGGACTGAGCCACCCAGGTGCCCCAGGACGCTTTTATGTGAGTTGAAATCTGAGAGTGTTTGGAGGGAGCTGTGGTTTGAGAACTTTGAGGTTGGAAGGGCACCCTTATAGTGTCACAACCACAAACTAGCCTCCCACGAGGTGATTCATGGGTGCTGGGGAACAGATTTTGAAAAGACGGGAGGTTCCGAACAAGCCACAAAAGATGAGGTGGGGAGACAAGTGGAGGCAAAATCTGCAGAGAAGGGGATTTCCTTCTTTACCCCACCTATAGGGGAAGGGAGGACGGGGCCCCTCACACTTTTTTTTTTTTTGCCAATCAGTGTTTCTCTTTCTCTACCCCTCCCTCCAGCCTCCCCACTACCCTGGAAAAAACCCTTTTATAAGTTTGGTGAGCACAGCCTTAAACCCCACATCCCAGTGACAGCCTCCATTTGTGACTCTGCTCCGTGGTGAGGGTAGAATCCTAATTCCCTGCTTGGCCTCAAGGACGGGGGAACTGATCGGAATTTCATGGCTCCAGGTGGATTTCTCAGCATACCGACTCAAACACGTGGAACCCACTGACCGAGTCTTCCTATATTCTTCACTAGTCAATGCCCTTTACTAACTCCCTTCGCTGGAGGTACAGTTACGATTTAAATGCCGATTATAGGATTGTGCCTCAAACTCATCTGGTTCCTGACATCCAAGAACTTACAGCTACAGTTTCACACATACATGGTGAGTCGTGGGCTGAACCATGAAACGGTTCAAATACGGCATGTATTTCAGTTTGCGCCTCACTGGGTTGGGGATTTCACTGCCCAAACACCCTGTTCTTACTTTGCTCATAAGGAAGGATTACAGAAATTGAGCTCGTGTGGAGACAATGGGTCCTCACAAAGACTATGAGAGCCTGTTGCCCATCCCAGGCCAGATCCTGTGTGGCCCAACCAGCATCTGTCTGTGCTGACGCTGCCTCAGCACTTGACCATCTTCTGCTGGACTCCCCCGGGAACTATCTTCTTCTGGGAGACCATCGATGGGCGTGCCCATCCATTGTTTCAGCTTCCTGTGGTGCAGTAAAGAGAGCCCCAAAACATGGAGTTTGGAGAATATTCCTTTCTCAAAATATGGTCTGTAGTGTACTGCACCAGACTTACCTCTAACGGGGGTCCCAGTCCCTTATATAAATGAACGAAAGATGGCGTCCGTTTATTGGCCATCACTTTCAGACTCACTGGCTCAAAAACCTGCCAGTACCAAATCCAAAGTTTTGGACACCAAGTTGTTTGTAAAACAGCACAAACAGATTTTTAGCCATTTGGAGTCTGCCTGCTTTGCATTCCCCTGAAAACCTCGCCTGACAGCTGTTATTCATTGATAAGACATAGGACCTTGTAGTTATCAGGCCCCAAGCCACTGCTGTACTTTGGAAAGTTCTGACCCAGGGTCTCTCTGTCTTGCTGCTGAGACAGACACCACCTAGACACCCAAACCCCCCTCTCAGGTCCTTCTTCCCCCACCAGTTCCTTTGCCCTCCTTGACTTCTAGATAATGGCCCTTTGAAACCTCTGGATCATCTGCTATGAGGGATTTCCCATCACATACAAATACAACCCTCTGCAAGTGCTTCCCAATAAAGCATGTGTGTGTTTCTGACTCTCATGGTTGTAACTTTTCCTTTAATCAGCTCCAAACTCTTCAGGTCCCTCTATACTCCTACCCCAGAACTATATGGGAGGTGATGGCTGGAAATGTAGTTTTCATAAGCTTCCCCAGGTGATGATGATGGTGATAATGATGGTGATGATGATGCTGTGTGTGTGTGTGTGTGTGTGTGTGTGTGTGTGTTCTCACACCTACATAGGCATTAAAATTTAAGAGCCACAGGTCAGAGAATTTGACTTGGCTCCTGCCTCTTGTACTTGATATCTGCCTTTGAGATATTCCCTTTCATTCTCCAAGCATCACTTTTTTTCCCTTGCAAGGTTAGAGGCTGATGTTGCCATCAGAGAGGACTGTGCAGATCAAATGCAATAGAGCGTGTGGAAGTGATTGGAGAAATGGTGGACATATGGTAAGTGCTTCGCACATAGGTGTGGGATCTGTTGCTTTCTTCTTGTTCCTTCCTGATGCTCTTTGGACCTAGTCTGTCATTCCAAAGTATTCTCTTTTGAAACCTGCCCTTAGGAATCACGTGGGCATTGTCAGTCTACCGATTCCTGTATAGATTTCATCTGACATACTGCTGTGCCTACCAGACTTTAAGTCTTTTAATTTCCTGTCCCTCTGCTATTAGATCTCTCTGTAACTGCATTATCTAATGCCATAAAGTGTCTGGGAACCAGGGTTAAATGACAAATGCTACACAAGGTACATTTGTACTATATTGTTACAGTCCTTATCGCTAAATTCAGATGGGATCCAAATGCTATTTCTGTATACGATTTTGTTCAGTTCCACTCCACTGTCTATTGGATATTCTGGTTTTGGTAAATACATTCTTCTCCCTTTTTGCTTCGAATCCTCTACTGAAATATATTTATTTTTAGCAACTCTGCTGAGTTGTTTGCAGTTTTGCATGCAAGCCTTCGCTCTCTGGGGACATAGTCAATACACAGCCCAAGGTCCCCGTGAATGGTGAGAGAGATGTGTGAAATCAGGGTGTGATTTCCCAGTGATGGTTGCTCAAGGAGATCATTTACCAAAGGTGCCTTGTGCACTGTGGAAATCTTTAACCCCTAATTCATGGATCTTTCTTTCTCTGACATTAAATGCTCTTGCCCAAAGAAGATGTCTCAGGTGGAGGGAGAGGTGTCCTCTATTTCATCTCTGCTGTTCATGAGTTCTTAAGGAAGCCACAGTATGTGCCAAATGCATGTGGAGTAGCAAGAATAATTATTTTTTTCTGCTAAGGTTGCTGCCAGGGACTGATGTAATGAAAAGACAAACAAAGTCATATGTGAATTTGACTTTCATTGCATGTGGCTGGAGTGGGGAAGATGATAATACAACTCTGGTTTTCGTATGTTAACATTGGGAGTGAGCGACTGAGAGGAGACTCAAATGAGTCTCCGTTTGTGTGGTTTCAGGGGGATGGGTAAGCAAAACAGTGGTTTGAATAACTATATAGTTGTTCAGTGAGGATAGATGGGCATAATACAAATATGGGCACGTCATTTAGAGAAACCCACTGGGTGGACACTCTAGGAAGTGACTAGGAAAGAAGGATGTTGAGAGAGATAATTCTTGAAACTTGACAGCGAAGGAGAAACAGTCCACATCGACATTTTACATGGAGACCGGATAGGCTAGTGTGCTTCTGGAAAAGCTGCCTAGTTCACGTTTCCAGTGTCAAGTCTCAGGAATCTAGGGAGGCAAAAGCCAACTGCTTAAGTCAAAAAGGACAAACAAAGAGAAAGAACCTCATTTGGATTGGATTTAGAGCAAAAATTTTATTGAACACTATGCTAGACTTCACGTTTAGGGTAACTCATATGTGAAAAATAGTATTTGTCATTGTGCCAAGGACTTTGCATGGATGATTTCATTTGAGCTTCAGGAAAACCCTATTTAGCCAACGAATGGAAAGGCTAGTGTTAGAAGTACCTTAGGATAAAAAAAGGAAGTTAGGGGGGCGCCTGGGTAGTTCAGTCGGTTAAGTGTCCGACTTCAGCTCAGGTCATGATCTCACAGCTCGTGAGTTCAAGCCCTGCATCGGGCTCTGTGCTGACAGCTGAGAACCTGGAGTTTGCTTGGGATTCTGTGTCTCCCTCGCTCTCTCTGCCCCTCCCCCACTTGCTCGGTCTCTGTCTCTCTCTCTCTCTCTCTCTCTCTCTCTCAAAAGTAAATAAAAACATTAGAAAAACATTGAGAAAAAGGAAGTTAGTTGTAAAGTGCATATTATGAAAAATTAAGTAAATCGCAGAACCACAGTACCATGTACATACAACTGACGTAGCGTATCTAGAGCATGGTGCTTTACCCATTAGCGACAGGTTCCCCTTATGTTTCCACTTTTGGGGAATCCAAAATCAGACAGCGTGGATTTGAATCCTGGCTCTACCACTTAGTAGTTCTCTGAACCTGAACACTTTAATTTGCCTTTGTAAGCTTCAATTCACTTGTCTTAAAATGAAGATAATGGCAGTACCTGCTATATAGCATCTTTAGAAACTCAAAGAAAAAAAAGTCAACCTAAAATTTTATACTCAATGACAAGAATCTTTTAAAAATGATGGCAAAATAGTCTTTTTCAGAAGAACAAAAGCAAAAATGATTCATCACCAGCAGATCTTTACTGCAAGAAAGGTTAAAGAAAGTCCTTCACCCAAAGAAAAATGATTCCAGATGGAAATACGGATCTACATAAAGAATAAAGGGCGTTGGAAAGGGTAAACACATGGGTAAATATGTAAGAGAGTTTTCTTATCACTTAAATCACATAAAAGACCACTGACTCTGCAAGTGAAAAATAATAGCAATATAATCTTATGTATATTATAAATATAATAGTAAAGTATTATAACAATATTCCAAAGAATGAGAGGGGAGAAATCTAAGTATATACTCTTCTAAGGCTCTTAAACTCTACGTGCAGTGGTAAGATACCATGTAAAGGTAGACTGTGACAAGTTAAATGTGTATACCATAAACCCTAAAGTAACCACTAAATAACAAAACAAAGAGCTATAGTTAATAGTAATCCAAAGAAGGAGGGGAAATAGAATCATTAAAAAATATATTCAATTAATTCAAAGAAAGCAGAAAAAGAAGACAAAGGGAAGAAAATGTAACCATATCAATAATATAATTAAATGTCAATGGTTTAAATACTTCTATCAAAAGGCAGAGATTGTTGGATTAAATTAAAAAAGATCTCACTCTATCCTAACTACAATGAACCACACTTCAAATGGAAAGACACAAGTAAGTTATTAAAGAGAAAAGGGTAGAAAAAGATGTGACATGTCAACATTAACCAAAAGAAATCTGGAGTGGCTTAGTATCAGACAAAATAGATTTCAAAGTTAATATTAATAGGGCACAAGTTTTCATTTTATAATGGTAGAGTGGCTGACTCATCAAAAGGATATAACAATTGTAAATTTTTATGTACTGACTACATCTTCATAACACATGGAGCAAAAAGTAGCCAAGGACACCAGGGAGAAATACACAAGTCCACATTTTTAGTTGAGGATGTCAATATTTCTCTCTTAGAATTTGGTAGCACAATTACATAGGTGTAATCATCAAGACAGTGTAGTACTGACATAAAAACAGACACATAGATCAACGGAACAGAATAGAGAACCCAGACATGGACCCACAAACATATGGCCAACTAATCTTGGACAAAGCAGGAAAGAATATCCGATGGAAAAAGGACAGTCTCTACAGCAAATGGTGTTGGGAAAACTGGACAGCAACATGCAGAAGAATGAAACTGGACCACTTTCTTACACCAGACACAAAAATAAGTTCAAAATGGATGAAAGACCGAAATGTAAGACAGGAAACCATCAAACTCCTAGAGGAAAAACAGGCTGCAACCTCTTTGACCTTGGCTACTGCAACTTCTTACTAGACATGTCTCCAGAGGCGAGGGAAGCAAAAGCAAGAATGAACTATTGGGGCCTCATCGTGATAAAAAGCTTCTGCACAAGGAAGTAAATAATCAACAAAACTAAAAGGCAACCTACAGAATGGGAGAAGATATTCGCAAATGACATATCAGATAAAGGGTTAGTATCCAAAATCTATAAAGAACTTATCAAACTCAACACCCCAAGACAAACAATTCAGTGAAGAAATGGGCAGAAGACATGAATAGAACTTTTCCAAAGAAGACATTGAGATGGCTAACAGACACATGAAAAGATGCTCAACATCCCTCATCATCAGGGAAATACAAATCAAAACCATGATGAGATACCACCTCACGCCTGTCAGAATGGCTAAAATTAACAACCAAGGAAACAACAGATGTTGGTGAGGATGCAAAGAAAGAGAAACACTTTTGCACTTTTTTAAAAATTAAAACATATATATTTTTTTATTTTAGAGAGAGAGAAAGCCAGGGAGAGAGGCAGAGGGAGAGAGAGAGAATCTCAAGCAGGTTTCACACTCAGTGCAGATCCCAACGTGGGGTATACCCCTTGACCCTGGGATCATGACCTGAGCTGAAATCAGGAGTCAGATGCTCAACCGACTGAGCCCCAGGTGCCCCCACTTTTGCACTGTTGATGAGAATGTTAATTTGGTGCTGGAGGTCTGTAAAACGGTATCAATGTTCCTCAAAAGATCAAAAATAGAACTACCCTATGACCCAGCAATTGCATTACTAGGTATTTATCCAAAGGATACAAAAATGCTGACTTGAAGGGGCACGTGCACCCCAATGTTTATAGCAGTGCTATCAACAATAGCTGAATTATGGAAAGAGCCCAATGTCTGTCAACTGAGGAATGGATAAAGAAGATGCAGAATATATACACAATGGAATATTACTCGGTGAGCAAAAAGAATGAAATCTTGCCGTATGCAATCATGTGGATGGAACTAGAGTGTATTATGCTAAGTGAAATAAGTCACTCAGAAAGACAAATGTACGATTTCACTCATATGTAGAATTTAAGAAACAAAACAGATGAACACAAGGGAAGGGAAGGAAAAATAAGATAAAGACAGAGAGGAAAGCAAACCAAAAGGGACTCTTAAATACAGAGAACAAACTGAGAATTGCTGGAGTGATGGCCGGGGGGTGATGGGCTAAATGGGTGATGGGCATTAAGGAAGGCACTTGTTGGGATGAGCACTGGGTGTTATATGTAAGTGATGAATCACTAAATTCTACTCCTGAAACCAATACTATACTATATGTTAACTAGCTTGAATTTAAATAAAAAAAGAAAAGAAATTGGTAGCACAAAATAGATTTAAAAATCAGTAAGTATATAGGAGATTTGAATAACACTGTCAAACAAATTGACCCAATCAACATGGATAGAACAGTACCCTTACCAGCAGTGTAAGACACATTATTTTTTAAGTCTATTCAGAGTATTTACTAGGATATACATATCCTGGGCCAAAGACGCAAGTCTTAATGATTTAAAAATATTTAGGTCACACAAAGTAGACTAAAATGTAATTAAGTTAAAATATGATGATATAAAGATCTTTTTAGAATCCCCAAATATTTGTATACTAACCAAGGTACTTCTAAAAAATACCCATGGATGAATAACAAAATCAAAAAAGAAATTAGATTGTATTTCAAACAATGATAATGAAAACACAACATAACAAAATTTTTGGAATATCACTAAGGCAGTATGAGAGGGGAATTTATAGGATTAAATGTCTTTATTAGAAAATAAGATCTCCAATTAACACCTCAATGTTCAACTTAAGAAAATGGAAAGAGAAGAGCAAATTGAACTTACAGTAAGTAGGAAAAAAGAAATAAAGTTTATAGCAGAAATAAACAAAATGGAACATAGGAAAACAATAGAAATCATTAAAACCAAACCTCACTTTGGAGAGAGCCAAAGCATAAGAGACTCTTAAAAACTGAGAACAAAGTGAGGGTAGATGGGGGGTGGGAGGGAGAGGAGGGTGGGTGATGGGTATTGAGGAGGGCACCTTTTGGGATGAGCACTGGGTGTTGTATGGAAACCAATCTGACAATACATTTGACATTAAAAATAAAAAATAAAAAATAAATAAAGCCCAAACAAAAAACAAAAAAACAACAACAAAAAACCCCAAACCTCAGTTTTTAGACAAGAACAATAAAATTGATAAATCTCTAGCTAGAGTAATCAGAAAAAAAAGATCAATGATTCCTATTAATGATATTAAAAGAAACTTACAGAGGTGATATCGCTGAAGAGTCTACTGATATTAAAAGGATGATAAAAAATATAAACAACTCGGGGCACCTGGTGATTCAGTCCATTAAGCACCCAACTTTGGCTCAGGTCATTATCTCATAGTTTGTGGCTTCGAGCCCTGCGTCGGGCTCTGTGCTGAAAGCGTTGGAGACTAGAGCCTGTTTCTGATGCTGTGTCTCCCTCTCTCTCTCTCTCTCTCTCTCTCTCTCTCTGCCCCTCCCCACTCATACTCTGTCTCTCCTCTCAAAAAAAAAAATTATATATATGTATATATATATATATATATATATATATATATATATATAAACAATTCTAGATGAGTTAATTTGATGCCCAGATGAAATGTACAAATTCTTTGGAAGACACATGTTAACAAAGCTCATTCTTGAAGAAATAGAAACCCCAAATATCCCTATATCTAGCAAATTTATTGAATTTATAGCTAAAAGCCTTCTCACAAGGAAACTCCAGGCCATGATAGTTTTGCTGGTTGAGTGTTTTCAAATATTTGAGAAAGAAATAATACCAATTCTATGCAAACTCTTCTATAAAATTTACTTCTTTATTTATTAAAAAAATTTGTTTAAAGGAGGGGATACTTCTGAGCTTATTCTGTGAGCCAGTGTTTACCCTGATACCAGAAAATTACATTATGATAAATGAAAACTACAGACTGATTTCTCTCATGAACGTCGATACAAAAACTCCAAACAGGGGCGCCTGGGTGGCTCAGTCGGTTGAGTGCCGACTTCGGCTCAGGTCACAATCTCGTGGTCCGTGAGTTCGAGCCCCGCATCGGGCCCCTGTGCGGACAGCTCAGAGCCCGGAGCCTGTTTCAGAATCTGTGTCTCCCTCTCTCTGACCCTCCCCCATTCATGCTCTGTCTCTCTCTGTCTCAAAAATAAATAAACGTTAAAAAAAAAGAAAAAAAAAGAAAAAAAAAACTCCAAACAGAAACATTTGAAAGGAAAAAGCAAAATTGTTTTTATTTGCAACCGACGTGACTGTCTGGGTCAAAAATCCAGTGAATCTACAAAAGGCTGCTAGAACTAATTAGTGAGTGTAGCAAGGTTGTGGGACACTATTACAGTATGTCCAAACCAACTGTACCCCTATATACTAGAAACAAGCGATCAGAAGTGGAAATTGATAAAACCATGTGATTCACCATAGCATCAGATACATATATAAGGGATCAATCGGACAAAAGGTGTGAAAGATCTATAAGATGAAAGCTAAAGAAAGCAAAGCAAACCAAAACAAAAAAACCCTTTCTGAGTGATATGCTGTGCTCAGAGGTCAGAAGACCCAGTTCTGTTAAGACGTTAATCCTCCCCATGGTGAGCTACAGATTTGAATGGAATCCCGGCAGATTATTTTGTAGAAACTGATCGACTGATTCTAAAATTCATATAGAAATGCCAAGGGGCCTAGAATATCCAAAACTACTTGGAAAAATAAGAACAAAGCTGGTGGACGAAAACGATATGATTTTAAAACTTATTATAAAGCTACAGTAATTAAGACTGTGTGGCAGATAGGTGGGTAGGTCAATAAATACAGGCTAGAGTCCACATATGTACGGCAAGTACTTTTGATGAAGATTCAAAGTTCTGTGGAGGAAAGCGATTTACATCCACTTGGTCTTGAGTGGGGCCTCATAAATTCAACATCAGCAGGCGATTCTGGTACCCAACCGGGTTTGGGGTCCTCTCTTCATGGCACTTATTCCTTTCGCTCCCTCAGTCTCTGCCTTTTAGTGTCTGGAGTTGTTTAAACCCCCCAACCTGAGTAATGGGGACTGGGATGAATCTCTCTCCTTCTGTCATCCATTTAAAGGAAGGACATAGGCAAGAACTTAATGATTCTGAGTCTTAAAGGGAAACACCGGCCCTCTAGGCTCAGGGATACTTGTCTGTCAGGTATTCCTAAGGCATCCCAAGTCACCAGGATGGACTGACTAGGGAATCCTCCCCTGCTGAGAGTTCCCATACAGCTCTGCTCTATATTTTCTCTTTCTAAAAAAACGACTTCTACCATTCTTAATTCCTTATAGGTGCTCAGTCACCTTCATCCTGACACCAAATTACGATTATAAGTCAACGGACTTCAACTTGGAAAGTTCAATTAGAAATACATAATTCTATTTGCTACTTCTTGCAGCAAATTGAAATCAACAAGGGTGTCTGGTGTCTCTTATTGTGTCCCACTGCTGCTTGGCAAGTCTTTACATTCTTTGAATTGGATATTTATCCCAGCAAACCTCAGTTATTCATGCTACATCTTTTCCAGGGAGAAAATACAGCCCTCCCCCCCCACCCCCCCACAACTCAGTGCCTCGAGTTTTTGGATTAGCAAAATGCTGTAGGTATTTTCCAAAAGTTTAGTTTTGCATTTGGATGGAAGTATTCCTTGCACAAAAAATACAGCTGGACTAGATTGCTAACATATTATTTAGGGGGGGAGCTGGAATAACGTGATGTTTTCATGACGACTTCCTGTTCTGCCTCCAAGCCATGCTGGTCAAGACAAGTCCCCTCTCAGGCTGATGGAAGCCACCAGCCTATCATATATTCTCTCGCCTCTATGCAGGGTGTCCACATGCTGTCAATGATTTCCTGGGGGCATCGAAGTTCCTGTTTGGGGTTGGGAGAAAAGAAGAAACAAAAAGCTCTTCATCTCATCTGCTGCTGGTTGCTAGTTCACGTTCAGAATCATGAGCCACCAGGTGGGGTTATGTCTGCGAAAACCTGAAGAAGTACCTAAACATGATCCGGAGAGCAAAATTCACTCTGATGGGCCAGAAGGAGGTTGGTGGTGCTGAAGAAAAATACAAAAGGACCATATTTACTGCGGGGCTAATGGCAGGCCACTAGCCAGAGTATCTGCTCACCGTTCATCTGTTCATCACGGCATCCCGATCAACCGGTATTACCACATCTGTCCCCCCAAGCCACAGAAGGTCACCCACAGCGAGTGTTGAAAGGAAGGGAGAACTTGCACCCGAGAAAAGCCCAGATGCGGTGTTGGTAGAAACATGGGTTCGCCATCAGAAGCTGATTAGGTACCAGAATCTCTGTCCATTATCGCAATGGAGGGATCACTCAATTTGCCCATCTAGACGTATGCATTCTCCACACGCATTTATAGAGTCCTCACCACGTGCAGGGAGGTGTGATAGGTAAAGGGCTAGAGATATGGAAAACTGAGTCCCTGCATTTGGTCACTAAAGAGGATTCCCTTCAGGAAAGGAGGTCAGAGGCTTACTTTGGTCTTTGTTGCTTTTGCAATGTCAAACAGACCCAGGCAAACTGCAGTTGAGGAAATTGTATTCTGTCAGCAAAAATAAGTAGGTATAGAAAAATAGTGTGCCTTTGCCATTTTAGCAGCAACAGCAATATTAGTAACATCTAATATTTATCAAGCACCGATCACAATCGGGGAACAGTGCTGTTTTACTGTCTTGGGTAACCCACAATACTAATTCTATGAGAAGGGAGGGAGGACATTGTTATACCCATTTTCCAGATGAAGGAACCAAGGCTCGGAGAAGTCGAGTGAGGTGCCTGAGATTACAGAACTAATAAGGGTGAATGTGGATTCAGACTCCAGCCTGTCTTGGGGCAAAGTCCCAAATCGAATTTGCCACGAATCGTAACAATGACTTCCACAATCAGGGGATGGGGAAAAACTCAATTCCATTCTCTTAAAGACTGTGATGTTTGTGACAAAAACCAGGTAATGTCTGAACGTTGGGAATGTCATACGGGCATAGCTTTGTCATTGGCTCCCAGAGGCTCCCGGGGGTTAATCCTCTTCCCTTTGTGGCACTTTGGAACACTGGGGCCGAAAGTCACTCTGTGAACATAACACTAATCATTGCGTATCTGAAAGCTCTCTGGAAAAAGTTAAACATTTCAACAGACCCCCTTTTCTTGAAGTGCATTCAGCATTTTCCCTCCTCAGAAGTGACTTGTAAGTTTGTGCTTTTAATTATTATCATTCTCTCCTAAAATTACAGGCAAAGCCCTCAGTGATATTTGAAACATCAATTACTGGCCTGCAGCCCTCTGCTACTGTTTCTCTGCCTGCTGCCAAGGCTGCAAATCCATTTTCTGCATTTCTTTCAGATTTTCTGAACAAAATTATGGAAAATCGCTGTTGGCACATGGCATTTTTCCACAATGGTCAGAGTTATTGACTTGTGCCGTTATGTGCTACTTGAAGACGGCATTCCAGCTTCAAATGCCAGCCTTAAAAGCATCAGAACATTTTCTCCGATCTGGGCTTCATAAATTTTCCACAGGAAGAGTCAACGAAATCTTCCCCAGCTTTGCCTAAACCTCCTACTGAGTGCAACTATGTACTTCTAATGGGCCGGTCGCCGATTGTAGGTCTTCACTTCTTCGGGCTCCCGGGTATGGATTTTCCGTCTTCCCGTCACAGCTGTTCATATTGTGTGACACTGAGCAGGGGACTCCCTTTAACCAGGGGCTGCCGTCACTGCCGCCAGGACCCTCTGAGGCCTCCACGAAAGAGAGAGACCCGTTGGCACCATTTTGAATGGGTCTTCTCCGTCACTCCCTAACAGGGCCCCAATCTGCGCAGGAACATTCCAAAGGCTCCTCAGACTCAAAATTCCCAACTCGACTCCTCCTTCTGTATTCCCCATTGAGGGCTCAGACACGTACAGGAAATCTAGAAATTATTCTCAGCTACTTTCTCCGTCTGATCCCATATGGCCCTTCTGTCACTAAAGTCTCATTTCTACTTCAAATGTCTCTCTCACATCAACTTCTTTACTATCACTGATCTTTCTCTGAGATTTTTCCAAGGGGCTCCTGGCTGGTATTTTACCAGTAGTCTTTTCCTTCGCCAGTGTATCTTCCCTACTGCTGTCCAAGGGACTATTTTAAGACTCTGTGTTTCTTAGTTTACGCAACAATTATTGAGCGCCTACCCTGTACGAGACATTGTAGCAGATGCTAGGGAAATAGACACAGTGAGGATATGACCCCAAACTCTAAATGCTATTGACCACTGTTATTCTACTGCTTAGAAAGGGTTGATGGATCTCCCCTAGGAAATAGTCACAATGCTTTAATATGGCTGGTCCTTGGGAACCATGATTGGTCTGATTCCAGTATATCTTCTGGTCACAACTCTCCCCATTTCTTTCAATGTACCCTACTTTCCAGTGGTACTAATGTCTCTATTCTCTAAAAGGGCAGACAATTTCCAGAGCCCAAACCTTTCCCATACTGACCCACTGCTTCTCAACACCCACGTTTCACCCTTTAGCAAATGGCGACTAAATTTTTAAGTCCTGACTCAGATCTCGCCCTCCTCTGTTGGCATTCCGTTCTTCCCCTTCGATAGCTTCCAGATCATCTGTGTTCTCAATGCACTACATCCATATCTCTGAAACTTTAGTAGCGGGTAGAGAAGGTGGGTAATACAGGATGGCCATGAGGACCGTAAACTTTGGTAGCAGATGGGTCCAAGTTCTGTTATGGATTAGCTGTGAGGTCTTTGTCAAGTTGTGTATTCAATTTAAGCCTCAGTTTCTCTATCTGTAAATTGGGGATGGGATTCTGTACCTTGAAGGGTTGTTAGCAGTATTTAACGGGTTCGTTTAAGAGTAAATAACTTACAGCAATTATTAATATTATTGCCATTCTCATTATTATTACTGTAGAACCGTTCACTGCATCATGTTATTATAATTATTTTTGCGCCTCTTTCTCCTATCAGACTGCACACTCCGATAGTACAGGGACCATAGCTTTTTCACCTCTCTTTATCCGGTGCCTAGGATAAACCCTGACTTACATTAGGTGCTTCACATTTGTAAAGAACAACAAACGAATCTTTATCTGGAAATCCACAGAGACTTCAAATACAACATATAAGGAAGCCAAAATCTCTAGCTTCCTTTAAAGCACTTGAAGTGTCTAGAAAAGGGCCTAGCCTGTGGCAATTGCTAAAAGAATAAGTAAATCATATTATAATTTGGGTTAATTCAGCCAAACACATTGAGGAGTCACTCGTTCAACTATGTGTAAGGATCGTAAGTGTGAATTTCTGCAGGCATTGAGACATTTGATTAAGTTATCAAAGTCAGAGATTCCCTGAGTATCCATAAAAAAGGCCTCATGTCAGGTTTTATCTCCAGGAAACTAGACTATAGGCCACTCGTATTACTTAAACTCATCTTTTGACACTTGCCAACAGGAGGAACACAGAGAGGTTGTGGGTTCTACCTTGTACCAGAAAGGCCTACGTGTGTTTAGGTGTATTTTGAGCTCCGGAGTAAAATATAACTCCCACATTCCATAAAACACACCTCCAATCATCTGCTCTATATTCTCTTCATCGTATCTCAACAAAGGTTAACGCCAAATTCCACACTGCCAATCACAGGCTGGTGATAGGTCCAAGTGCCTTTTCCGTTTCTCTGATTGGTCTGCATACGCTGCACGATTATTTTGGGGACCCTGCGTGTACTAATTATGCCTTCCTACGATACACTGCTCTAGACATGCGTCGTCTTCCACTGATGGTGGCTCAGGACGGGCCCATCCTCGACACACCCCAATGGTTTAGAAAGAAACTCTTCGGTATTGTAAACGGGTAGAATAAAAGGTTTTTACATAATCAAAGAAAGGGAAAGATGGGTCCACTTGGTCCCTGATATACATACAGGGAAGATAAAGTTCCTAGTTTCTCCTGAAGTATGTGAAGTTCTTGTAAGAGTGTCCAACGGATAGAAGCTACCAGAGTGAGCCTGACTTTGGCCAAGCGAGAGCACTGACGGCACCACAGTTTTGTCCACCTCCAGGCCGCCACCTCTGCTGCCTTCTGTACCTGAGTCAAGAGCCCTGCCAACTTAGACTCCTGTCCCTACGGCCCAGTACATGCAAAATTTTGGTTGAGATTTTCAACGTCTCCAAACTTGAATTTCTGAACAGAGATAACACTTAAACATTGCAGTGCTAGGTGGGAGACTGAAATGAGATTTTGTCTTAAAGCTTATTTATTCTGAAAGAGAGAGAGAGAGCAAGTGCGAGCAGGGGAGGGGCAGAGAGAGAGGGATAGAGAAAATCCCAAGCACACTCTGAGTGCTGTCAATGTGGAGCTCAATGCAGGGTTCAGTGCCATGAACCATGAGATCATGACCTGAGCCGAAATCAAGAGTTAGACACTTAACCGGCTGAGCCATCTAGGTGCCCCTGGGCACCTGGCTGAATAGTATACACACACACACACACACACACACACACACACACACACACACACCAAATTTCCACTACATGCCTCAGGCTAGATTCTGATTGCTCATCAGACTCACCCAGGAGGGCTTGTAGAAACACAGGTTGCTAGATCATCCCTCCAGAGTCTCTGATTTGGTAGGTCTGGGGTGGGGCCCGAGAATGTGCATGTTCCCCCAGTTCTCAGGCGATGCTGTTGCTCTTAGCTTGAGCACTACATTTGGATCAGCACCGCACGAGGAGAAACAGAGTCAGAATGGAGGAAATACTCCCGGCTTCTCTCTTTTCCATTCACTGTCTTGTTGCCGGTGAAGAAGTCATGACTTTGTGGTGAATGGTGCAGAGAGAAAGAACTTATCGATACCTATGGCTTAGCTCTTCTGGGATTTTTCTTTCAAGCTGGCCCACGCTCGTTCGGCATTCTGGGCCCAGAAGCACACAAGGGACAGGGGCCAAGCCTGAATGCGTTACCTAGGCTCCCCTGAAATGAAATTTGAAATAAAAATAGCCTAGCATGCTACAGTTTTACTGCTCCGTTATTATAAAAATAATTCTCGACTCTTCTATGGATTGGGCCATTTGTTAGGTATCAGTGACAGTGTGCAGACAGACACAGTTCTTTTTTTTAAAAGTTCTTTATTATATTCCAGAACAGGGGTTGGCAAACTTTTCCTGCAAAGGATTGGATAGTAAATATGTCAGGATTTGCAGGCCATGCGGTCTTTGCTGCAGCGACTCACCTCCGCTGTTGGAGTGTAAAAGCAGCCACACATACAGGCAAATGAGTGCACGTGGCTGTGTTGCAATAAAACTTTGCTTACAAAACAAGGGGAGGGCTAGAATTGGTCTGTGGGCCATAGTTTGCCAACCCCTGTTCTAGTGCAATAAACCAGAGACAACTAAGAAAACATACTCATGAGTGAAAGGAACCTAGTGTGTAGGCACTCGTGAAGAGCTAAGTGTGTTCACACGGGTTGAGATCTGAAAGCCTTGCAAGGCTAGGAAGGAGAGAGAGAAAATAAATATGATAGGCCATGGAGGTGGGGTTATTGGCATGGACTGGAACATGCAGGCCCTTGGGGGCTTTGAAAACCTCTGATAACTGTTCATGCCTTTCCTTCCCCCTCTGCTTCCACGGGCAGGGTGATGGCGGCTGACCAGGGGTGTGGACCTGCTCTCAGAAAGGAAACGTCCAGAATCACTCTACCATGGCCTCATAAAAGTCCTGAGAACAGCTGAGTGGGGTTACTTTCTTCTCCTGCCCCTCATCATGATGGTAAGAGGAAACTCAAGTCTCAGAGAAAGGCAAGTTTGTTTTTAGTGCCTCCTTCTAGAGTCCCTGAGCTCCCCTCTTGGCCGTAACCTTAGGGCATCCACATCCTGGGACCTAGGGGCCCCGCGGGTGTGGCCCGGGACAAATTGTTCCTCTCTGGGCTCGTGTCCTTCTCTTTGAGCTTCAAGTTATACAGCCGTGAAAGGATAGTTATTCTACCCATCTGAACGTGTCATGATGAAACGCAGATACGAGGTTTTCTTCTGTATAAGGCATGAAAGCATGAAATGTGAGGAAAGTAATGGCTGCCACGGCAGAGTAATGACGTAGAGGAGGAGGAGGAGGAGGAGGAGGAGGGGGATGGCAATGTGATGATAGAGGTGATAGAGTCCCATCTCTAAAGCATTTACTGAACATATACTCATTGAGCCCCTATGTGTCAGGTACTTAGGTGTTAGGAACACAGTCGTGAGGGAAAAACAGGCACGGCCCTCGCCCTCAAAGCCCTTTGGGTCTAGTGGAAGGGGAATGACATTAAAAGAGCATTCATCTATGGGCGCCTGGGTGGCTAGTCAGTGAAACACGTGACTTTGGCTCAGGTCACGATCTCACAGCTCCTGAGTTTGAGCCCCGCATTGGGCCGAGGGCTTTCTGCTGTCAGCGTAGAACCCACTTCAGATTCTGTGTCTCCCTCTCTCTCTGCCCCTTTCCGGCTCACACTCTCTTTCTGTCTCACAAAAATAAATAAACGTTAAAAAAAACATTCATATGGATAATGACATATATATATATAATTGTAGAATTAAACAATATTTTCTTCACAAGCACAATTAAACAAAGGTGTTTCTTCACACATACCTCTTGCTATCAGATGATGTGTGTGTGTGTGAGAGAGAGAGAGAGAGAGAGAGAGAGAAAATGAGAGAGAGAGAGTCAGAGTCATTAGGGTAGGAATAGGGAGGGGGCATCCAAGTTTAAAATAGTTCAGTCTCAATAGCATTGGTTAGTTTGCATGGTTAACTCCATGAAACTGTAAATGAATCCATTGAGGAAAGCTAGTAGGATACATACCTTTGTTGAGAGACTAACTTTTCTTTTCTTTTTTTTTTAATTTAATGTTTGTTTTTTAGAGAGAGGGAGACAGAGCGTGAGCAGGGGAGGGGCAGAGAAAGAGGGAGACACAGAATCCGAAGCAGGCTCCGGGCTCCGAGCTGTCAGCACAGAGCCCGACGTGGGGCTCGAACCCACAGACCCATGAACCATGAGATCATGACCCGAGCCGCAGCCAGAGGCTTAACCGACTGAGCCGCCCAGGCGCCTCGAGAGGCCAACTTTTCATTCAGATGTACCTTGTGCAAATTGCACAGACAGATGTTGATGCGGGGTAAAATGTGCATGTCACTGACACTGCCTTCCGATTAAAAGCGTGAGTTTGGGAGCCAGATTGCTTGGGCTCCTATCCCACCTGTTCCGCTGTGTTGGGAATTATGATGACCCTGCCAAGATGCCACATTCTAACTCTTGGGACCTATGGATACCTTAGGTGTCACAGCAAAGGGGAATTAAGTTCGCAGATGAAATTAAGGTTGCTGGAACCAGCTGATCTTGAGATGCCCTGGGTTATCCAAGTGGGTCCAGCATAATCGTAAGTTTGTGCTAATTTTTTACAGCAGCCACACAAACTTGATGCTCCCACTTCCCGGCGGCCCTGGGAAATCCATTTCACTTCTCTGTGCCTCCACTTTCACCTGGGTTCAATGCAGATCGTTCAAATACCTGCTTGGCAAAGGTGAGATTAAATGGGGTAATAGATGTAAGACGCTTAGCACAGAGCCTGGCCTGTGGTAGATACTCCGTAACATTAGCTCTGTCCCTTTCTCTTTGTGCCCCTGTCTCGAGGTGAGGAGAGGTGCTCCGTGTCTCGAAGGCAGGTGGCAGATACCCAGCGATGACTCACTCACCTGAGCCAGCGGGCTGGGGTCACCTGAGCCACCTGGATCTGGATCAGTGTCATCCTCGTGGTCCTAGCAGCCCCAGGGAATCGGGCAGACATTAGATATGTCCCTAATTATCCACCTAGACTACACCAGCCTCACTCCTGCTGAAGTGAAAAGTGTGAGCCCAAGCAACCCGCTGTCTCATGCCTCAAAGGCGTGCTCCCTTTCTGAGAAGTAAAATAAGAAAAAACTCCGAAACGAATACATGTGCAGCTTTCAGAGAAGGGATCTGTATGCTCTCCAGCATGCCACAGTTCATAATATTCAAATTATTAGCAAATAAGGGTCATTATAAATTATTAACTGTTTGCGAGGGGAACGATTTGCATATTTTAAAACCTTCCCTTCCTATTCAATCTTCAAAACACCTTTTCTCCTTGCGAATCATGAAGGATTATTGGGATGGCGGGCTTTGGTCTGGCTGCACGATGCGCTTTGGGAGGGAGGGAGCGGTTGTTGCCTGAGCTTGTGTTGGGAGCCTGGCCGGCTGCCCCGGAGTCCTCTCTTCCTCGCACATGGGTGTACGTGCTCAGACCTGTGGCCCCAGACCTGCCCAGGCACACACCCCGGCTCTGACCCTGAGCTGGATGTCTGGAAGGCGTTGGTTCATTCACAATCACGGGCGCGGTGGCTCTCCCTGGGTCTGCTGTGGTTCACTTCTCTCCTGGACCAGAGGGCTCTGTCCCATTTATAGTCTCACTCTGTTTCCTCCGACAGCAGTTCTGGATTAGCTGCCCAGGTCCCTTTGTGTCCGTCTTCGAATCTGAACTTCACACTCTGTTCCTAAGTTCCACATTCTAGGGATCGTTTCCCAGACCCCTAGTCCCATGCCTGTGCAACGGGTTCTTATATTCCCAGCCTCTGACTCCTCATCTAGCTTCAGAGTCCCTGAAATGTGACACCTCGAAGTCTGTCTCTTCCTGCCTGAACTTTCCAAGAGGGTCAAATGAGAGAAGAGTGGGGTTGGTTCGCCGAGACATTTCCTGCAAAGTGACCCTGAGCAAGTAGTTATTTGGGCGGTGGGGGATAAATCATCAGGCCGGGCATTGGCTTGATTGCATGGCATCCCGTCTTTAAAAGGATGAATGTTTGGGTTGATACTTGACCAACAACATAAAGAACAAGGTCACAGCTCGTATTTTTGCCCCTAAAAAGGCATTGCTCTTCCAAAATCCCAGAGGAAAGTGGAGTCTGGCTTTTTGATTATACGTTTCATTGCAATGCAGTGATGTAATGTCATACATGATAAAACTAGGGAGCTGGGCTTGAATTGAAGTCAATTGAAGCTTACAGGCTTAATCCAGGTTTGGGTATTTCAAATTTGTCCAGCCATGATTTCTAGGGCAACTATTTGAGGTTAGAATAGCTTATGAGTAACATGGACCACTGGTTGGTTTCGTTTGCAATTCAATGGGCCACGGCAAAGGAAACTCTGCTCATATGGTTTGGAAAATGTCATTTTGAAGGCAAAACTGAGCTAATCTCTGTATCCCGAGGACCTTAAAAAGGAGGCTTTCAACCGCCATCTTATCAGAGCCCGAACGAACGTGAACAGGTAAAGGCCGCCTCGAGGATTACAAAGGGCCTGGCAGGTTTGGTTTTGTGTGAGTTCAGGAGTAATCCCCGGTTTGTTTAACCGGGTGATTCTGGGTCAGGGAGCAGTTGACGCAAGTTCCCAGAGACAAGTTTACAAAGGAATGCCCTGCGCGGCGGCTGCAGCTACAGGCCGAGGGCTCCCTGTTCTCATCCGCGTCGTCCATGGCGCCCCGGGCTCCTTCCTGAGCCGGCTGCTCTTGAAAGCCACAGGCCCTTTGCAATGGCAATTTAGGTTATTCAAAACCAGAGTAGTATTTGAAGGTAAGGAAACCTCTTTGGCTGGAGTGAGAACTCAATTTTGTTCCGTAATACACGACAAAATCTTTGTTGGGTCTCTCAAACGGATAGGAAAATGAATATATATATATATATATATATGTATGTATATAATTTTTTTTAATGAGATTTTCTGTCCTTTTACGTCCGTGAGTCTGGTGTTCACCAAACAGGGTGGCAGAATCCATTCGCACGTTGCGTAAGAGAGTCGCTCTAAGCAGAGGCAGAGACCGTGAGAAGTAACAACCTGAGGGCCCGGGTTCTGCCTCCACCACGCTCGCAGACACAAAAGCCAAGTCAGGTCTCCGCCTAGTGCCACAGAGGAAAACTGTAGGGGGTACGACGGAAGCCACTGGGCCTGGTCAGGCCCTCCTGACCCCTGGATCCAGGCACCACCACCCCCAGGAAAGCGGTGTCTGAACCACGTCTTCACTGGGAAGTGGGTAGGGGGCAAAGCAATTCAGGATAAGGGAACAGCATGTGCAGGGAGCCCAATGCGGGAGGGAACACGGTGTGGTCAGGCCCTTTAAGGAAGATGGCTGTGGCAGAGAGCTAGATTCTGCCCATTCCCTGGCTCCATAAATCTTCCCATTATATATGGGACTTCTTACCCTCGGGCTACTCCTAGCTGTAGAACAGTTCGTCCTTTCCAAATGTCCTCAAACACTGGAAACCCTGGCTCTGTCACTTCTCCTTGTAGTGTTATGTTATCCACAGGGCAGTCTTGAGAATCCAACCGTAGACTCTATCGTAATATCCAAGTCTATATCTTTTTGCCCTTCTAAATCTCAGACATTTCTGGAAACATAAAGGTCCAGGTGGCTTAAGGGGGCTATCGGGGAGTAACTGCAGAGACTGACCAGGGCTGGTCCCCGAGGAGAGCCACTGTCCCTCTGGGGAAGACCTGGAACATTCTTCCCTCCAGCTAGCTGCCCTGCCCTAACCCCCTCCGGTCTCCCCCTGGCTCTTTCTTTCCCTAATTATAACCTGAGTTGAGTCATCTCATAGAGCTGCTGGTGGTTAGGGTTTAATGTCTGCTCTAATAGTTACTTGGTCTTCCGAATAAGTAAGGAAAGTGGTGGGTTTGAAGCAGCCCAATTTTCCTCAGGACTGAGGTCATTCATAGAGGTTCATTAAGAAGACACAGAATATCTTTAAAAGCCACTAAGGAAACAGAGTGCTCATAGTTTCCATTCAGCCATCCCCCAAATATCTGTCTCGTTCTCTTCAGATAAGTAATCGGAGCACAATATAACCACTGCCTACGCTGCTTACGCTATTAGAGGGGATTTATCTTTAATCCTTCCATGTCATCTTCGTATATCCTTCCAGAAGACAAAAAGAGAAAAATCTAGATCGGGGATTCCAAACCTCCATGTGTGGAGGATTTATTTGGGCCACTTATAAAACTACACCCCAGGATGACTCCGATTCATCTGGTTTGATGATGGGGCTTAGGAAGCTGCAGTTTTCATAATCACCCCAAAGGGACTGCCCTTGGAGCGCGGGGGCAACAGCCCTCTGGCTCTTTCTGTGGCACTTTGGCACCACCCTGGCTGGACACAGGGCAATGATAAGTGTGTCGGAGGAGATCCTTAAGGACGGAGGCTCTGCCGGACCTCAGCCACGTCGTGGCCAGTGCCGTGTGCTCTTGTGAACGCGCTGCCCAGGACACGCGCTCTGAAGTTTGTGATCATGCTTCCCTAATACCAGTCTTCAAAGACGGGATACGGTCCCCGGTTCTCACCTACCTCTGAGTCCAGTGGAGAAGGTAGACTTCTTTATAATCTACTGCTATCAACAGGGTGTGATACCCATGGAGGAAATACAATAATCTGTAGTCTTTCTTTCTTTCTTTCTTTCTTTCTTTCTTTCTTTCTTTCTTTTCTTTCTTTCTTCCTTTCTTTCTTCCTTCCTTCCTTTCTTTCTTTCTTTTTTGTTAATTTTTTTTTAACGTTTATTTATTTTTGAGAGAGAGTAAGAGAGACAGATCTTGAGTGGGAGAGGGGCAGAGAAAGAGGGAGACACAGAATCCGAAGCAGGCCCCGGGCTCCGAGCCGGAAGCACAGAGCCCAACTTGGGGCTTGAACTCATGGACCGACCATGAGATCATGACCTGAGCCAAAGTCGGATGCTTAACTGACTGAGCCACCCAGGAGCCTCTAAAAACTTATTTCTGCATGATTTATTACAGAAAAAAAAAAAAAGGCCTATAAAGCACTTCAGAGAATTCAAAGTTCGCCAAAGTACGACCCATGAGAAACACTGAAGAACTGTCTAAAGTTTTGAGGAGAAAAGACTGTGATCAAGGAATCAGATCAGATGTTCCTTGGAGTGGCCATTCACTTTCAGCAATGGCTGAAAGACAAATTTCATTTTTTGAAAATTATATACTATTCCTATAACCTTCCTTTAAACGGTATCCTGGCAATCAGAGAGACCGGTTAAATGAAGGACTTTTCACAAACACAATCACAGATAAACAAAAAGATAAGTAAATAGTAAAAACAAAAACGTGGCGTAATTAGCTGATCCAAAATTCCATGATTTCTAGGAACATCCTGGAAATTAATTGGGTAAAAGGGTGGGAACAATGATGGTAGATTAGTTTTTCTATCTTACAGGGAGAATTGACAGTTACTTATTAGCTTATTATACCCAGAAATCAGAAAACTAAAGATTAGTTGAGTGTGTAAATACTTGAAATAATACGTCTTCTGAATTACTAGGGGATAAAAGGGCTTAGTGTTTAATTAGCAAATGACAGAGAACCACAAAGGAAAGGAAACAAAATGCAGAGCAGACCAAAAGGAAACTACACAGAGTCAGAAAACACTAACAAGGAAAGTGAGAAATCTGGTTAGAACAATATATGTATACAAAGCAAACTACTCCTTTTTAAAAAAGATTTCCAACTTGGGTCAATACAAAACTGCAGCTGTTTGCTGATTAAAAGAAATAGCTAAAATAAAGATATTTCAGTAATTTATCAAGGTGTTTCATATTCATGAACTCAATAATCTTCCATTTTAGACATTTTCTTCCAAAAGAACAATCATGTATATACACAGACGTGAGTATCTAAGAATGTTCATTGTCGCATTATTTAAAATACAAAAGTTAAAACCATACGATGATATATGCCAGGTTTAAATGTAAACATCTGAAATGAAGTCACCAAAGTTGTGATAAGAAATTTATTTCATACCCTAATATTGTGATAATAAAAAATTCAAGAAATGCACATAATATAGTACACTAACTTGTTCATGATCTATTGTTAAGTGAAAAGAAAGGAACCAGGTTATCATATAGAATTGATCGAAGTAGTAACTGTATCAATGGGTTGGAATCATGATGTTCTAAAATGTTATTATATAGAGTTTATCAGTAAGTCTATCAGTGGGTTGGGATCATGTTTTAAAATGTCTTGCCTCTGTTTCCCTTTTGTATTTCTTTTTTCTTTTGTTTTACATTTAGCATGCATACATTTTGAAAATTTATTTAATTTTTTCATCCTGATGTATACTCTTTAATCCCCACCAAATAATTATTTTTATTTTTATTTTTTTTAATATGGAATTTATTGTCAAATTGGTTTCCATACAACACCCAGTGCTCATCCCAACAGGTGCCCTCCTCAATGCCCATCACCCACCCTCCCTTCCCTCCTGCCCCCCGTCAACCCTCAGTTTGTTCTCAGTTTTTAAGAGTCTCTTATGTTTTGGCTCCCTCCCTTTCTAACCTTTTTTTTTTCCTTCCCCTCCCCCATGGTCTTCTGTTAAGTTTCTCAGGATCCACATAGGAGTGAAAACATACGGTATGTCTTTCTCTGTATGATTTATTTCATTTAGCATAACACTCTCCAGTTCCATCCACGCTGCTACAAAAGGCCCTATTTCATTCTTTCTCATTGCCAAGTAGTACTCCATTGTGTATATAAACCTCAATTTCTTTATCCATTCATCAGTTGATGGACATTTAGGCTCTTTCCATAATTTGGCTATTGTTGAAAGTGCTGCTATAAACATTGGGGTACAAGCGCCCCTATGCATCAGCACTCCTGTATCCCTTGGGTAAATTCCTACCAGTGCTATTGCTGGGTCATAGGGTACTTTTAAAATAATAAAGAATAGGGGGGCCTGGGTGGCTTAGTCGGTTGGGCGTCCGACTTCGGCTCAGGTCATGATCTCGTGGTCTGTGAGTTCGAGTCCTGCGTCGGGCTCTGTGCTGACAGCTCAGAGCCTGAAGCCTGCTTTGGATTCTGTGTCCCCCTCTCTTGCTGCCCCTCCCCCCGTTAGCGCTCTGTCTCTCTCCCTGTCAAAAATGAACAAACATTAAAATTTTTTTAAATAATAAAGAATAAAGTGTTTGATTTCAACACACCAGGCAAATACAAATTCAAATTAAAACAGCAAATGTTTCCACAACAGGAACAACCAGCTTTATTTTTATTGAAAAAAAGAGGGTAATTCTGGGGTTTTTTTTGCCTTTTAAGAATTTTGCAAAACTCTCTTCACTAATAAAATTCACAACAACTAATCGCATGTACAACCAGAACATTACTTAGAGGTTGATATACATATATTCATTTATAAGTTGATATGGGATATACATATATATTATGTGTAAATATCCTTTGCTGTGGAAACAAAGATCTTATTTTTCATTGCCCAAAGGACTTTTAAAACTATCTATCACAGCACCTTCCATAAGCAGAAATTCATAATAATGGAACTTACTGAAAATTTTGGATATCAGCCATAGCTATTCCCAGAGGAAACATCATACAATCAAGTATTTAATATTAAATAATAAAGGACACACATTCCTGTTCTAGGGTTTAGAAAAAAACATAGACACAGTGTTGAAAGAATTAAAAACACTATATTTTTATCTAGGCCAGTATTTCTGAAACCAATATTTTAAGGTGGATGATTTTCTAGATGAAATAAGTGGTCAAAAATAACAGAAGTGTTATAAATTTTATGAGCCCAAACCTATTTTTAAAGAAAGGTGTAATAGATTTACTCCCAAGAATGGCTGACAGAGCCATGTGTGTTTCACCAGCGAATTTAAAATTTCCAAGGAAGTGGTAATTTCAGTGTTATATAAACTGGTCTAAAACATAAAATAAGAGATGTTTCTCGATGATGAATTTTACCACGTTAGGATATATCGCTGACATTAAGACCTGGGAAAGTTTGCACAAAATAAGAAATGGCATTTATTTATTTTTAAAAACTTTTTTAATGTTTACTTGTCTTGAGAGAGACAGAGACGGGGACAGAGTGTGAGTGGGGAAGGGTCAGAGAGAGAGGGAGACACAGAATCCAAGGCAGACTCCAGGCTCTGAGCTGTCAGCATAGAGCCCCACGTGGGGCTCCAACTCACGAACGGTGAGATTATGACCTGAGCCGGTGTCAGATGCTTAACCAACTGAGCCACCCAGGCGCCCCGAGATGGCATTTATTTTTAAATGTTGGTGCAAAGATCCCAACTACAGTCTTTGCAAATAGAATCTTTTATAGTATGTTAAAACAAAACATCCCATAAAAACATGGCTTATTTAGGGCTGCTAGAAAGACACAACATTAGCACATCAGCAGAGCCACAAGGAAATGCCATGTTGGTGTAGTCAAAGTGTGATTTTTGGCATGCACGGGAGAGCTTGACAAAATAATGATTTCTGGGTCTCAACCCCGAGGATTCTATTATACTAGTTGGGAGGGAGAGACTGCTGAGAATTTGCGTGTCCAGCAACTTCCTGGGTCATAATGATGCTGTCAGTCAGAGGAACACACATTGAGCCACACTGCATGGAGCACTGGTACTCAACCCTGGCTGTGTGTTGAAATCACATGGGGAGCTTTCAAAAATACTGATGTCTGAGTTCCAACAGCAGAGATTACGATTTAATTGCATGGAGTATAAATTGGGTGTTGAGGGAAGGGGTGGTTAAAATCTGGCAAGCTGGGGAGGGACAGGGAGAGAGGGAGACACAGAATCTGAAGCAGGCTCCAGGCTCTGGGCTGTCAGCACAGAGCCCTACACGGGGCTTGAACTCACGAACTGGGATCTCATAACCTGAGTCGAAGTTGGATACTTAACCGACTGAGCCACCCAGAGGCCCCTCCCCAAATGATTTCAATGTGTACCCAAGGTTGAGATCCACTGCTCAAAAAAGATTGGCCAAATCAGTGGTCGCACGTTATCTTTATTATAAAGGTTTACTGGTGATTAGGGGTGGTCTTTCCCTCCTTGACACAATCCATCTTAAGAGATTTCCTGGGTATAATCATGATCACTTTTTATGAAGCAACTGCTCTCTGCAAGGCAGAGACAGATACTAACTCAAATTCATGAAGAGACTTTTCAAGGTCAGCTTGGTTTTCCTTACCACTGGCTAAAAAAATGGAGGCTATATTGGTTGGAAGGGGGGTTTTTCTATCCTGGTTTTCCCTGGACTGAAGCATATCCGGGGGTTGAGAATTTCAGTGCTAAAACTGGGGAAGTCCTAGGAAAACAAGGAGGGGTTGATCACTTTAAGGCTAGTAGTGTGCTTATGGTCAACTGCTACTAAGTGGCATAACCAGGAGTTGAAAGCTGGTTTGTCTTGTGCTCTGTCCACTCTACCATATTTCCCTGGAAAGCCTTAGGGGAAGGATTATTAGAAACTACTCAAGATGGAGTCTTGGAGAATCTCCATTACGACGCAAGGTTGATTCACTGGAAATGAGAAGGAGATAGCACCGAGGTGTGGATTTCAGGTATTTTTCAGTTTATAAGTAAAAAATTCTCTGAACTACATAAATGGTAATATCTATGGCGATGATTCTCAAAGTGGGTCCCGGGACAAGTGGCATAGCACCATAGGGGAACCTATTAGAAATGCAAACTCACGGGCTCTACCCTAGACCTGCTGATTAGCAAACGTGGGCTGGAATCAGCATTCTGTGCTTTAAGAGGCCCTCTAGATGATTCTGATATGTGCTGAAGTTTAAGAACCACTGATCCAGGAGGAAGGGGGACAGAATTGGGATGTTTTCAAAGTTTCCCAGATTCCAGTGTGCATCCAGGGATGAGAACCACAGCTAAGATCTCAAAGAAGCTGTTCTCAACATTGGCCTGTACCTTAGAAACACCTGGAGGGTTTTTAAAAGTCCAGATGTCCAAGTTGCTGGATCAATTACACAGGAATCTCTGGGGATCAATAGTTTTCAAATCTCCCTAGATGACATCAGTATCGATGTCAAGCCAGGCTTGAGAACCATTGCCTTCAAGCCTTTAAGGCTGTAGAATTCCACGGTGAACATAAGAAGTGTGTTTCCTCACTGTCAAATGTCAGAAAATTTTCCATGAATATGGGCCCCTAGACTTGGAAATTTAAAAAAAAATGCTAATTTAACTATATACTGTGCCTGTCGGTTACTTGATCTGCCTAGGGTATATCTATTAAGAGTCTATGGAATTTTCTGGAAAGTCAGGTAGGAATCTGTCCTTTGAGATCATCAGTCTCCTTTGGAAGACTTGGACCTCTTTTGGGGGAAGGAAAAAGTCAATAGGTATAATCCTGACAGGTGAAAGTGATTTTTCAATGAAAAGACAAGTTTGTTATGAGGGTGTGCCCAGATCTGCCCTTTACTGAGAATATTCCAGGGCTTTACCTGGAGTCAGTCCTACTGCACAGTGGACATTGACTTCATGAGCCAAAACTTCCCATTTGAATTTCCAAAAATAATGTTGAATGTTTCCCCAAAACCAGTAAACAGTAAAACTGGAAAAAATAATCTTTACATTATTCTTTTTTAGGTCATGAAGACTGGAAAAGGAGAATTGTCTACAAATGAATTCTGCATTCGGTGATGTTGTGGCAGAGCATGGAAAGTACTGGAACTCGAACTCTTTCATTTCTTTTACTATCCAAGCTGTGAGTTTCAAAAATAACAAGTCATTATAAAAGTGAAACATGAGATTCTTCACACCCACTGTTTTAATCATTTTAAAACCTTCCATAACTTGAAGTAACTAAAACGTTTCTTTTTTAGTAGTTAATGCGCACTGCATTTTTTAGTGCTTTCTGAACATAAAATAAGATAGCATTAATATTATGTTCTAGGTTTCGTGACAGGCATTTTGCATTTATTCACTCAGCACAGACTGTGTGCTAAGGACTGGAATGTTTGCCTAAGTTCTGGAGATTAATGGCACGTTATTCCTGCTTTCGAAGAGCTCAGTCTGATGAGATAATCAAAGCATGATGTAGGGTGTGCAGTGAGGCAGGAAGTCCACCCAAAAGGGTGTCTAGCCCAGTTTGGCAAAGCCAGGGAGTGGGCAGGAACCACAGAAGCTGCTAGAAGAAGTGATATTTGATCGGAATCAAGAGTAGTAGGGGTCAGCAAGCAAAACTTAATTGGAATACAAGGTGTTACGAACCATAACATTCATAACAACTCAAGGGAATAGTTATTATTGGTCACATCTCACATTTTAAGTTAACATTTTAAATAAAACAACCAGGTGTCAATATCATGGACCAAATTTTGTGGGAGGGCATCACACCAGCTAGCCTACATAAAGGTTGTTTTTAAAGGTTGTTATATATATACATACATATATATATATATATATATATATATATATATATATATGTTTACTTACATAGAATATGCATAACATATATTGTATTTGTTATTTATATTATATATGTTGGCTATATACATAGGGCAATATGTGCCTGGTGTCTGATTCTGGGCTCTACGTTTCCCTCCGCAGATGGACCTTCTCTGTTTTTATCGGCGTGCACAAAGATGGACCCCCAGCTCCAGACTGAAATAGTCTCTTACTTGTTCTCCTTGTCAACTAATTTGAACATCACATATGTTTAACTAATTGGAACATATTAGTTCAAATGTTGGAGATGGAACATCTGGAAGTACTGGGGAAGCCAGGGCTGTGTGTGCAAAAGCCACATGGGATCTGAGAGAGCAATTCAACTATCAGTTGCACACCAAATCCTTGTGTATGTGCCCTGTGCTTTGGCAGATGTCGGGGTCACTGTCTTGATGCTGGAAATGCTTCTGATCCACATGGAATGTTTGAGTGTAACAAGTGAAGAAGCCTGGTGAAATCTCCATGTTATTTTCATGGATTTTAACCTCCCATCTCTTAGTAGACTAGAGTAAATATATTCTTACTGGAGGCGGTAAAAACTGATATCTTCAAGACCTAGCTGACTGCTTTCTGATAAGGTGTCTTCCAAAAGTTCCATAAGCTTTCTGAACCTCAGTTTCTTTATTTGTTAAAAAGGTTACTATCTCCATGTCAAAGTATGACTATGAAGATTTCATAAACGATGAGGACAATCAGAAGGTCCTTCCCGTTACAGGTTGAGATCATAACCCCCCTCGGGGTTAATCTTTCCGATGCCTAAGTCTTATGTTTATTCTAAATTATTTTTAGCTCACCCTAAAAAATGTATCCTCCTTTATTTCCAAGATTTGTAATTGGCCCTTGGAGAAGCTGAATGTTCTGGTTAACACAGCAAATGGGCTGGGTGGTGATTAAGCTTTCAGCCTTATTATTGAAATCAGTGAATTACTGACTTATTTGTGAAATCGGCGATAACGTTCCAAAGAGAGATGCCTTTCTCATATGCTCAAATATAAATTTGGCATCAAAACAAGATGGGAAGCTTTTAAAGCAAAATGAGTTTTTATAAGATGTTGTCCATCATGCCTCTTCCCAGAAGCGTGTGGGAGACCACATTGTATGATAGAAAAATGGTGGGGGTGAGGGGAAGACTGAAACTATTGTTGGCCTTTCTCAGAATTCTAAAGATGTAATTTGAGTTACTCTAATAATTCAGAATTTCAAAAGGTCCACTCTATTTCAAAGAAAATCTCTTAGGCTAATGTGAGATGGATAAAGAGGGCTGATCTCTCTGGCCAGGAGTCCCAAAACATGATTTATTCTTGTAGCATTTCTGTGAGATGTTTTTTCCTCTTTTCCAAATTTTGTAGAAATGCCAAGTCTCTTTCTTCAAAATTCAATACAATTTGGCTCAGAAACACAAGGCAGGGGGAATAGGACACCAGTTTTTTTAATTCTATACAGCTTCTCACACCCCTGAGTAACCTTCTATTCAGAAGATTTAAAAATAATTTTCCATATACTTTTTGATTTTTTGGGGGATATTCTTTAAAACCTCCTCTACAGCACTGAAATGTAATCCGGTATTCACAGGTGAAAACTACTTACTCTTTGAAAACAGCATTTCTTTTGGCTCAGCCAAAAATACAGGAATGTTTTCACTTACTTCCCACTAAAGAGAAAAATGATTTCATGAAGTAAGTCGCACCTTTGAGGAATAACATCAAAAATGTCAACCTTGAGCTTTGAGAAGTCACCAACGGCAAGTTCAGATTTGTGCACGGGCCCAGCTCTGAATCATAAAGCCTGGCTAAAGACATCTGCCGTCTGATACTCGTGGTGAACCCAGTGGCATGGTGCTGCAGAAGGAGCTTGGATTTTTATTTCTTTGGGACATCTGTGTGTCTCAGAAACGCCATAGAGACTCTGGGACTAAGTCTCTATAACTTGCAAACGGGACACTTCTCCCTCTTTTCCCTTGGGTTCCAACATGGCAAAGTAACAGGTTCTCCACCAATGGCGAGGGCCCCCTCCCTTACCATCTTCCTCATTCTCTAGGTCTAGATCCAGTTCCTAGTTCTGGCTTAGCATCTGTGGTGGAAGAATAATGGCGCCTCCAAGATGTCTTCATCCCTGAAGGCTGTGAACATATCCTCTGACATGACGGGAGAGACTCTGCAAATGCGATGAAGCTAAGGGTCTTTAGATGGAAGAACTGGGTTATTTGGGTTGGGCCCAAGGTAATCATACGAGGGTCCTTATAAGTGGAAGGAAGTTGCACAGAGAAATCGGAAGATGTTATGTTCCTGGCGATGAGGAAGAAGGAAAGGGTCTCAAACCAAGGAATGCATGTGACCTCTAGAAGCTGGAAAGAGCAAGGAAATGGATCCTCCCCACCAGCCTCCAGAAAGAATGCAGCACTGCCAACATGTTGACTTTGGCCCCATGAGACCCATTTAAGAGTTGTGACCACCAGAACTGTAAGATAATACATCTACGTTGCTTTGAGTCACCAAGTTTGCATTCATTTGTCACAGCACGAATAGGATACACATCCAGCACCTCTGAGGAGCCATGTCCTGGCTGCTGGGTGGGGAGTGCTTTGAGTAGCTGGGCAAAGTGCTTCTGACCATTGACTCTATGTCCTTAAAGAGCTCGGAAGAGGCTGGTGGCACAAGGATTGTAATGGATTCTTTCTCTTTGGTAGGCAAGAAGGCTGAGGCTTCCAAAACAGACTGATGCAGACCAAATGCTTAAGGACCTTTAACTTTTGTCTTCGCTAACTTCATAAAAAAGGCCTTTTGTGTTCTCAAGGAATCAAGTAAATAGAACTTCTTTCTGGGTATATGATCTCACAGATAGCAATAGTGCCCATTTTCCAGAAGCCCTGGGACACTTTCTGCCCCGAGTTCCTGGAAAAGATTAAGCTCACGATTTTGTGGCACCTTTGACAACAAGTCCTGACTGAACCTGAGGCAAAGCCACAAAAAATGACCCCGAAATTAAATACCTCTCAGGGGAGGTGTTCAATCCAAAACAAATTCAAGTGAAACTCTCTGGATTTGACCTTTAAACCCTGAACCGTGGCTATTTTAAGTGGTGCTTTCACGATTCTGAGGTCTAGCAAAACCTCAGCGAGGGGCAGTGGGAGGGAGAGAAAGAGAGAGAGAGAGAGAGAGAGAGAGAGAGGCCAATCTGGGACTGGAGGGGTGGGAGCGGGAGAAACAACTTTGCTGTTTTGTTAGAGGTGTTTCCCCAGAACCAGCCAGAGTGAACATCTGTGACATTCTTGTTTGGACACTCTGTCACTTGGTCTTGAAACATTTTTATGAAATGCTACAGAAAGTGTTAGAATATCCAATTAGTGATGATACGGTGGAGCTGAGAAAGTGTCATTTGCCTGGGTGGCCCCCAAACTTCTCTGGCCTTTTAGCCAATGACATTTATTTTAATAATAGCTCAGAGACCAAGAGGCCTCCCATCTTCCCTCTTCATGAACAAATCATGAGGAACTCCCCTATTTCTTACTCATGTCTCTGGAATCTGTGCGTGGTGGTTTGCAAAAGAGTGTTTCCTATCAAGGGTGGACTTGAAACGCTGAGAGCTGCCTGGAGGTCTCTGAAGCAACCTCCTGCGGGAAAACAATCAGACTTTTTATGTCTGGCTCTTAGGGCCACAAAAATGGAGCAGGGAGGGGAAGGGTGCGTGACGGCTCAGTGAAAAACAGACTTCTGTACCATTTGGAATTTGGAAGAGAATTTTGATTTGTTCGTGATCCAGCTGGAGTTAAGGGTTCTGGGCCCATCTCGGTGCCCTGATCGATGCGTGCAGCCTACAGCCTGCAGCCTGCTGTGGAGGCAGGATTAGAAAGTGGATCCACCAATCACCTATCAGCTAAACCTACTATAGATGCAATGAAGGTAGTTTCAAGTGCTGGAGACTGGCGGTGTCCAAACATAGATCTGATGACCATGCCGAGGATCTTCCAGAAAGCATTCAAAACGCTGACTGGGTGATCGGACGTAATCGTTTAGTCAACCTGTCAGCACATGCTCATTAAATTTACTACATTCACCAATCTATGCTGGCTATTGCATTGGTTTCAAAGGTCCACCTTAAGTGTTTCTAATTTTATTATCCTATTAATTTTAGTATAGGTGGCAAAAAAGAATGATCGGATAGAGGTAAGAGTCTCATCCTTCACGATGCTGAAAATACACACAAAGCAAAGGCTCATAGAGTGAGTTTTTTTTAAAACCCCAAACAACAGCAACAATAAGAACAATTATCATCTGATCCAGGCATAAATATATATATTCATAATATAATTTCATCTTTCAACAAAACCTTGTAGGAAATACAATTGCCCTTTTTCTTCAGACATGTAAGTTGAGGCTCAGAGATATTAAATGAGCTGTCTCAGAGCTGTCACCGAAGTAGTATTCTACCCGGTTCTATCCCACACGGAGACTAGGTAGGTAACAAGTCCGTATGCTATCTTTTGGCTATAGAATTACAGAATGCTGGAAATGGAAATATAATAGTTACTCACAATATACTTCTTTGGAGGCAAATGGGGTTCCTTTCCAAAATAGTTGACTGCAAGTTATTCCCTGTATAAATGGAGATTTGCAAACTCTCATCTAGGGTGAGATCAGCGACAAGTCAGTTGTTACTGGTTGCTTGCGAGAACTTACTTACAGCAAATTAGTTCAAACACACAAAAAATGGTTCTTAACCGGCTTTTTATTGGTGATTTTAGAAGCTCTCAAATAGCTGAAGTTAGGATTATTTCTGCCATTCCAGTACTTTAGGGATTCTTGGATGATGCAGCAGTGGGGAAAAGCATACCCCGAGTACCTCCACCTAGCACTGCCCCAGGCACTTTCATGCATGTCAGCTTACTTAGTTTCTTCGGTGACCTGAGAGGGTCAATGCCACCAACCCCAGTTTTGTAGAAAAGAGCATTGAAATTCAATATTTTGTTCCCGATCATGCTGATTATTAGACCATCAAAGCTGGCTTTTTCGTGACAGGCTTGCGGTTGACATGTAGCTATGCATTTACATAACAGGGGAACTCAAAATGCTTTTCTGGGCTACACCGTGGTTCTAACCATCACTTTGTCATGGTGTTTGCATGGGGAGAGATGCTCTGAATTCCAAACAAGAGATGTTGACAGATGAAGGCTTCTTGTATACTGGCTAGAACCAACTTTTTTTTTTTTGGACCAGTTTGATCCAACCCTATGGTGTGGTAGATCACGTATCAGTCACCCTACACTGAACTATTTGTCATTGAATCCATGCTGACCAATGAGTAGTGACGGTGTGTGGATTTACACACCAGGACCAGGGAAACAGCTGATCTACTCTGAGTTCCGTCCCTTGAGACTGTCTCAAGGTTAGGTAGGGAAGGAAGCTATCTGTAGGCAACGACGGAATCAAAGCCTACATTAGCTTTGTTTATGCATCACATTCTTCTTGGGGTGGAGATGCGGGGGTGCAGTGGGGAACAACTGCAGAGCTCCATGTGTCAGGAAAGGAACTTACATGAAGATACGGTCCTTGTTGTTCTGCCTGCCTTCACAAAGCCCCCCTGGTCGGTATTCTGGGTGCTTTTCACATTCCCATTATCTTCTTTTTTTTTTTTTTTTAACATTTATTCATTTCTGAGACAGAGAGAGACAGAGCATGAACGGGGGAGGGTCAGAGAGAGAGAGGGAGACACAGAATCTGAAACAGGCTCCAGGCTCTGAGCAGTCAGCACAGAGCCCGACGCGGGGCTCGAACTCACATACCGCGAGATCGTGACCTGAGCCGAAGTCGGACGCTTAACCGACTGAGCCACCCAGGCACCCCCCCATTATCTTCTAATACTTGAGTTCTGCCTGAGGAATAGGATTTGGGTCCTCAATGGAGTGCCTACTCCCTTAGAAAGCCTGAGAAGCCACCGCTGTTCCATGAGGCTGCGCATGGAAAAGAGATTAGGCAGGCACTGCTCTATGACGAGGCCACATCAGGACTCTGGCCTTGACTGTAAATGAATCTGCACTTGCCCCTGTGCCTCTGCCTTCCACAGTCCATCCTCTCTCTCCATCCTCCCCATACAGAAGCAATAATTTAAAACAGCAAAATCGATGGACTTTGAAATCCGGAGAGCGGAAGCAAACCGGGGCTCACAGTCAAAGGTGAAAGGGATGTTCGAGACAAGTAAATTTTGAAGCTGAACGCCAGCTAATGCTCACTTTGTCACAGTTTATCAGGAAGCCAATCTGAAACCACAAGTGGGGACTAACCCTGTCCTGTTTTCAACAGACTTTCCATTTTCTTTGTCTTGCTCGAAATGTGACGCGGTTTAAGTAGAATTGTTTGTGAAATTTCTCCTATCCTAATTTTTAAATAATTATTGTATGCAGTTTTCTTTAAGTATTGAACTTGAAATGTTGATCTTTATTTTGGTTCTTTTGCTTTATATTCATTTATTGTTGTATTATTATTATCACTATCAAATGTTTTTATCGTCTTATGTTGATTTACTGCTATTGCACTTATGATTATCATTATTAATAACAGCATCAGTGATAGTAGTTATAACCGTAGCAGTGGTGGTGGTAAGTTTGTGTGTTTGAACTTTGGACTCAAATCTCTACCTGGTTTCTTACTGCAGTGAGCTGGGCTGGAATATATTTGGGAGATGTGAGAGGTCCTTGGGATAGATTCACAGCAGAGTTATAGAATTTGTTGAGTTGAAATCCCCTATCCCAACCTCCTTATCCTTAGATCCTGCCCTAATCCCACTTTAAAAAAGATAGATCAAAAATCAATATGTGCACATGGCAAATAAATACCATAAAATACGGAGTAAAATGTAAAAGTTTCTGTCCTTCCTTCAATTTCTATTCTCCCTAGGTAACTGTTAGGATGAGTTTCTTACATATTCAGTGTGGATTCATCCCAGCACATATAGACAGATGTTTCTTATGATCAATTGGATGATTTATACATACACACACTATCCTGTGTCTTGCTTCCCCCCCCGCCCCGCCGTGAATATTATATTTTGGAGAATTTCGTCAACCCATAGGCATGTTTTGGTTTTAAAACAGCCTCTTAGTATTTAATGTAAAGATGTACCCTAAATTATTTAAATTAGTAACCTGTTGATGGAAACTTAGATTTTTTTTTCCTTTTAATTAGAAATTATGGGACCACAAATGCACATCTTTCTTGCTTGTGCAAATATATCTACAGGATAATTTCTGCTTTTTTATTTAGGGGCTATGGATGGCACTTACCTCCCAGGTGACAGACATTCTGGATCCCTCCTAATGCTGTGGCCAAAGGAGAGCAGCCAGGAAAGATATATGTGCCCAGAGGAGAAAAAAGCCAAGAGAGCAAATGATTCCACAAGAGGAATCAAGAGCTGTGGATAGGAAAGAGAGAGAGAGAGAGAGAGAGAGAGAGAGAGAGAGAGAGAGAGAAAGCCTCAGGAAAGTTTGCTCCAATTCAGTTCTATTCATAATCCCATTAAATCAGGCACCAGAAGCCCCACCCTTCACACCTCATTGTGCCTCTGGCTCTAGAGGCAGACCTTCTCTATCTTCCCAGGGTGGATAGAGGAGGCCTGGGAGGGGAAGACTCGAGCTCCCCCTAGAGGCCGGAGAGCATAGCCGGGGCCAGCAAATACACGTTCTATCAAACTGAAGGACATCTGTAAAAGAAAAATACACCAGTTAAAGCAGCTGGTCACATGCATGCTTCTTCCCCTGGTGTCTTGATTCATGTGCACACATTTTTGCATAATTGCAGTGATGGCCTAGATTCAATTTTGTATTCGGCTTTTTTTCCCACTTAATATTATATAGTAAATGTTTTTCCATGTGGCTACATAATCTCTCTAATTACCATTTTAATGACTTCATAATACTCCTTCCAGTTCACATATTGTAATTTATTTAACCACTCCCTATTGTTGGACATTTTTTTTATTGTTTCCAGACTTTTACTAATACAGAAAATGGTGCCTACAATATCTGTTGTTCGCTTCTTTTTGAATGAGTTTCTTAGATTAAAAGGTGAGTCAGAGGGTAGGTTTGATTTCACAGCTCTCGATAAACTTTGTTCTGCTGATTCCATAAGCAGCAATACCACCGGCATGGTATGAAGATACTCATTTGGGTACTTTTTGTTTGTGTGTGCGTTTTAATTTCTGCACATGTGATCATGGAACCTGCCATTGTCTTTCACTTTCTTTTAATTTTTCTCTACTTTTCACACTGCTAGCCAGCTTAGTGGTTTAGCCTTTGGTTGATCATTTTTTCACTCAATGTCTTTTGAAAACCTAATATTAACCAGGAATTTTCTCTAAAGTAGTTTTTTGATAACATTGCAATTCTTTTATTTATTTATTTTTATTTTAAAGAGAGAGCAAGAGAGTGCAAGAGCTGGGGAGAGGAATAGAGGGAGGGCGAGAGAGAATCCTAAGCAGGTTCCGTGCTCAGCGCAGAGCCCAGTGCGGGGCTTGATCTCAAGACCCTGAGATCATGATCTGAGCTGAAATCGAGAGTCAGAAGCTCAAGTGACTGAGCCACCCAGGCGCCCCATAGCATGGCAATTCTTAGAGGAGATAGAAACAAAAGATGAGATGCATGTTAGTAAACTCATTTTGTAAAACTTAAAAAAAAAATCACAGTTATCAGATTTAAGGAAAACATGGGTTGGAGAAAATCTGTTAGCACATCCCAGCTCCAGGAAATAGATAACTGGTTCGTAAAAAAAGAACTGAGACCAGCAAAGAGTACAGAGCTGGCCACAGCCAAGCATTTTTGGATGAGTAGGAGTCTGCCAGTAGAATAAGATGAAAATGGGGTCCCAGAACCAGACCATTGGTGTTGAAATCCTAGCTCTGCCCTTTACAAGCTATGAGGACTTAATTTATCTCCTCTGTGTGTGTGTGTGTGTGTGTGTGTGTGTGTGTGTCTCTGTCTGTCTGTCTGTCTTTTTTTTTTTTTTTTTTTTAGGTTCCTATTCAACTCTTAAAACTCAGACAAAATATCACTGATGTCTTTTACTTTTCCCAGATTCTTTTCCCCCAAAGTCCTCCTTTACCTGAAGTTCCCAACCCACTAGGGACATGCCTCTCTGCCTCTCTTAGAGCATCTGTCATATGATGTTGTCTGTGTTAGAATGTGACATCTTTGGGGCCACTGGCCATACTTTCCTCCTCTCAGGGTCTCCAGCATCTAGCATGGTACCTGACACATGCTGGGTACTTGGCAAATGTTTGTTAAATTTAATGACTTGAATTGAATGTTTAAGTAATTATGGCACATCAACAGGAGGAAATATACAGCAATTAAAAAGATAATTAGGAAGACGGCATAGCTTGGTGGAAATATGTTTATGATATGTTTAATGCGAACATGCAAAGTGATGCCTGCATTATGATTCTCTCTGTCTAAAAATTCTCAAGCTAGGTGCTAAAGAGACAAAGAAGGATAAGAAAAGATGTTTCTCTCTAAGAAGCTCATGGCTCATGCTATGCTGAGGGAGGGAGGGTGTAAGAGTTGCCATGCGGGGTGTGACAGCAATGATTGTAGTGTGTGAAATGCTGAGTGGGGGGGGGGGGCTGAATTTGTGTGACAAAGTTGGGTGAGACAGGCATGACATTTTATGTGGGCTTGGAGGTTAACTGGGAGTCAAAAAGCAAGATACTGGAGACAGAATTTTCTTAAATGGGAAAAGGCATTGCATTTTAGAGAAATCGTTAGACATTTCTGTGGTGGTAGATGGAAAGTGAGAGGAGATGAAAGTGTAATGTCAAGTTCTATCGTAGATGTCTTAATAAGGTGTTTGATCCTTGTCATGTAGGCAGTGGGGAGCCATTGCAGGTTCTTGGGCAAGGGAGTGGCATGATTGCATTTGTTTTTATGACAATAGCCTTGGCAAAGCAAAAAAGGATGGACTAGAGGGGCAAATGCCCTGAGCACATATACCAGGGAGGTGGCCCTAGCTCCCTGCTTCAGGTGAGAGATAATGGGCTGGCTGGTGGGCTTGGAGCAGGTGCAAACTTGACGTACCTTCTGAGGAAGGGTGGACAAGACTTGCTGATGAGTGGGAGGATGAGAGGTGAGTGAAGGGAGGATTCTAAGGTATGCTAGTGGGCCTCACGTCAGCAGAAGGCTGGTATGCAGTCAGACCAAAGCTGCTAGATTCTCAGGAGATAATTTCCAGGGAAAAGATGTCCATCAACTGGGTCGAACAAATAACCCCACACCTTCTGTCTCCACGGGAAATAGGACGCAGGCTACCAATGGGCATATTCTGGCCTCCTGGCTTCAAATCGAGGTGCTTCCTCATCAGTTGTAAGCAAATTACCTAACCTGGTTAAACCTCAAATTCCTCACCTGCAAATTACAATAATAACTCTTGCCTCACGGGGTAGCGTGAGAATGAGGTGACATAAAGCAAAAACCACATCTGCCGGAGGAACCCGGGAAGTATCCATTCCACCTCCACCCACACTCCACCCCTTGTTGCCACAGATGACCTCAGAAAAAGAGTGAAGGGCTAAAACAGAAACCAACACAATTGCCCTTAGAACAAGCACCAAATAGATCTCTGTCCACCCGTGGCTGATGTCTCTAGGGCTGGTCCGGTTCTTGTTGGAATGAAGAGATTGGTGAGATTCAGGGACCAGGTCGTCTCTTGCGTTGCAGCCAGTCTGTTTTCCAAATAAAGATTCCTCCGGGGTGAAATATGCACTTTCTCAATAGAAGGGTCAACGACACCAATCTGTATCAACATCCCAATATGGTGGTTTCATGTATCTCACTCTTCTCTGGTAAGAGAGTAAGACTTTTGATTTCTCTGGCTGATTTAAATGGAACTGGACATGTCCATCCGACATGGTTATAATCTTAATGAAACAGTAATGACAATTCCCATCTTGAGGGCTTGCTTTAGGTTAGTATTTTAGGTACATCACTTCTTCAAATCCTTGCGATACACCTACATGATTTTATATTTTGCCCATGTGACAGATGACCAAGCTAGTACAGAGAGGTGAAGTGATTTGTCCAAAACTGCACAGAAAGTAATGAAAGACCTAGGGTTTGAAAGCAAACCTTTTAAATCCAGTGCCCTTCCTTATAATCATGACCTCTCAGCCAAGATAGCATCCTCACTGCCACTCACCACTCAGGGGCGGGAGGGGGACAGATGGCATAAGAACTTGAGAGGATTGGAGACGCACCAAGCAAGGAAGTGTCATGTGTATGTGTTTTCATTGCTGTTACACATGAACCACAAGTCACTCTTGTTTCTCCAGCAAGGGAGGCACAAGGACAAGCAAATAGAATGGCATTTATCTATGATTAAAAAATTATGACCATTTATATGCAAATGAGGGTCAGTTCAACGCTTCTGCAAGACTGAAGAGGGTTGCACAGAGTCATAAATTTGGGGTGTTTCTTCCTCTCCATACATACACTTTGAGGCCAGGTGGGGGGGGTTTCAGTAGCGTCTGCCAGGATGATTGGGAGCAAGGTTGACCACCCCGGGTTGTTTCCTCTGACACGGTCACAATGACATGCTCGTTCCTCTGCCTAGTAGGCTTGTTAGCTGGAAAACTCTCAGCCCCCCCAACCCCAGATCAAATATTGTCTGCTCTGAGAAGCTTTCCACCCTGATGAATTAATTTCAACGGTTAGTCTTTGTAATGGCGTAGAGCATGTTAGTTCATTCATTCATGTAGTCATTCACTTATTCATTCAGCACAGGCTTGCTGAGTGCTCTCTTAGTGCCAGGCATTAATTCCAGAGAAATGAGCCAAAGTGGGTCACTATTCTCCTGTGGCGTTAACGTTGACTGGAGGAGACAGGCAGATAAAGAATACACAAGTGAGCAAACGAAACAAAACAAAATGAAATTTAAAAAAACCCCACACATATGGTATAATTTGAGGTGATGAGATGCTCAGGGAGAATAAAGCAGGTTGGTGGGTGAGGGAAACCCTCCTGAGGGTTTTATGCACAATAACCTGGATGATCTGAATGGAGCCAAGATACAGGTCACATAAAAATCTGGGGTCAGAGACTTGGGGAGCACCATGGTAGCTTCTCTTAATATGTGTACCATGTGAGGGAAGAGACTACAGTCTGGAATAAGGGACATGGTGATGTTGGTGGTGGCTGTGGTATTGACCATCACTCTTGAACATCTATTAGGGTCTCGCTACCGTTTGAAATACTTGTATTCAGGGTGCCTGGGTGGCTCAGTCGGTTAAGCGTCTGACTTCAGCTCAGGTCACGATCTCGCGGTCCGTGAGTTCGAGCCCCGCGTCGGGCTCTGGGCTGATGGCTCAGAGCCTGGAGCCTGCTTTCGATTCTGTGTCTCCCTCTCTCTCTGCCCCTACCCCGTTTATGCTCTGTCTCTCTCTGTCTCAAAAATAAATAAATGTTACAAAAAAAAAAAAAAAAAGAAATACTTGTATTCATTATTCCTCGCAATAGCCCTGTGTGGTAGGTATTATTGTATCTGATTTGGATAGAAAGCAAATGAGGAAAATAAAATGACTTGCTCAAGATCACACAACCAGTAAAGGGCACTAGCTGAAACTCAAACACCCACCTGTCCCCCAAACCTACAACCTTCAGGGGCCCCTTTGCTTTGCCTTCTCAGCACCTAATCCGGGGTATAGCACTACAGACACCTGATAATATGATGAATGGATGGAGAAGTGAGTTCATTTTCCTCAGTGTCCCATCAGTGATATCTAATGTGACCGTTCAAGTTTCTGGCAAGTCTGAAACTGGCATGTATTTAGGGATTTGACAAGTATTGCGTTTCTGAGATGGTGGTGGGAGAGAGCACGAGGCCCCCAAAGGCGAACAGCTTCACTGTCGAAGGTCACGTTATGGGTAGGAAATAAAGCATGGTAATTCTGTCTCTCCCTCTTCCGCTGTACACACATCTCTTCAGCGAGAAGTTTTCTGCTGCAAACCACTGCGCGCGCACACACACACACACACACACACACACACACACCCCTCTCGAAATATATAAACACACGCATACAGTCAAACGCAGACACACATGGGCCAGAGACACGGATCCCTTCCCACGAACAGGGATACACGCTTGTAGTACGTAATGAGCAAAGCTGCACACAAAGATGCACCTTGACAAAGAGGATACACGCACGCCCACACACTCACCTGGCCTCACACATAGAGAGACGTCCCCAAGGGACACTCACATGCATCCGAGCAGAGACTGGGGTCCTCCAGCAAGAGGGCAGGCTGCATCCCAACCAGCCTGGTGACAAGGGCCAGTGTTCGTTTCACAACAGCCGGGGCAAATTTGCCGCTTCTCTCTTTTTGTTGCTGCCAAAACAGCCAAGTTCGCTGACGCTATTCTCCCAGGGTTGTCCTCCAAATGCTTCCTCCCCTCCCTCAGCTTCTTCTAGAGGGGGTGGTTGTCTGAGCTCATCCAGCCTCCCTGATGGGATTAGGTGGAAAACTGTCAACGGCACAGCTCCTTCGTACCCCTGCTCCTGTTGAGGGCCTCGGTGATGGACGGTCCCCATGCCCAGGACGCTCTCCCCCAGGCTCCCATGGCTCACTCCCTCGTCTCCTTCCAGTCTTTGATGTCCCCTTCTCAGTAAGGTCCAACCCAGCCCCTTAGTCCTGCAGCGTCATGATGCTATCAACTATTACTCTTGAACGTCTATCAAGGTTGAGTACGATCCCAGATGATTTGTATTCATTTATTCTGCAGAATGGCCCTGTGAGGTGGATATCATTGTGTCTGATTTCCAAATGAAGCCAAATGCTTAGAAAAATAGCATGACTTGTTCAAGGTCACTCCTGCCATCCCTTTTCTTACCTTGCCCCGCGTTTTCTTCGTGTCGTCATTTCATAGCACTCCCCCTTTTCCAACACTCTAGATAATCTAATGATTATTTTTTATCAAATGCTGTCTGCCTTCCCTTCTCCCCTCCCCCATACATACACGAGAATATACACTCCACACAGATGGGGATCTTTCTGTTTTACTCCCAAGCACTAAGCAATGTCTGGTACATAGTAGGCACCCGATAAATATGTGTTGAATAAGTAACTGAATTATGAATTACGGAGCACCTAATTTTTGCCAGGTGCTGCATTTTCATTTCACCTAGATTTTGCTCAGTGAAACAAAGATCACTACCACTGTCTGACTTTGCAGATTCAAAACAAAACAAAACAAACAAAAAAATACCTGAGGCTCAGAGAGGAAAAGTATTGCTTAAGGTGTCAGAGCTGGTCTGAAATGGGGTGAAGAAATGACATCTTATTTACTCCAAGGTGTCTTATGACTTCCTTTCTCTCTACCCAAGGAGTCTGGGTCCAAGGGGGGCAGTGGCAAACTTTGGTGAGGACAGTGATTCTGAAAGCATTTAGGAGACCCTAGAGGGAGGTGTCCTCTCGCTGGGCCCACGTCCTCAGGATTGTGAGTTGCCTGAGAGGTGAAAAATATTCCCTCTTCCCCTTCTCATCCCCCCACCCCGGACACTTTCTGGGTTTGACTCTGCATGAACCAGGTCCCACTGCTAAGGAAGGAACCCCTGACAACCCACAGGGCTTCTCTAAGAGCTGTCTCTCGGGCATTTCCATTTCCTTGTGATTACTAGAAGTCTTGGGGCCTTTGTGCCCTTGGTCGACTGATCACATGCCAAGGCCTGCTAGAGGGACTTGTAGCCCAGAAAATTCTGAAAGTCCCCAAGACCCCGTGCAGAATTTCCTTCTTGCATTGAAGCTTCTCCTTCTGGGCAATCCCATCCCCCTTTGGGGACACAGCTTGAGCCTCCTGGCCGCAGCTGTCTCTAACTCGCATTGTTAGTTTTGCAGGCACCAGTGCTCCGAGCCCCCCAGACAGACTATAGCCCTACAGGGAGGCTGGTGTGGAAGGGCCAGAGGTGGGGGAAGGGAGGGAACAGGAGGACGAAAGCTGGAATGGCGACCTCTCGGTTTTCCCTGTGTGGCACTTGTGTCCCTTCTTTGTCTCATCCTCTTGCCTCTCAACTTAGAAATATGGAAGTCACTATCAACTCCCTCTTACCTCCAGCCCCATGCCCAAGCCACCGTTCATCCCCATCTTTTCTGTCTTCTTTGCATCTCTGGGGCCCACCCCCTCCTCCCCACCCCCACTGCTACCCACCCTGGGCCTTGCCCATGCCATCTTTTACCTGGATATGGCAACACTGGCCTCAGTGTTCTCCTGGCCTCCAGACATGCGCCCCTCCAGTCACAGATGGAGGGTTTTGACTGTGTTCTTCTGCTAAAACTGTCAATGGCTCCATACTGTCCTGAGAACAACGTCCACACTCTTCCTTGGCTTGTAAGCCCTGCGTGATCTGGCTTACACCGACTTCTCTAACCCCTTCTCTCTGGGGCCCCAGGGCCACTGGTCTGTCACACTGCATTTCCAGTAATGCCTGTCATGTGTCCAGCCTGTCTGTCATTTCTTGGTGTTTCTGTTCCCTCTGAAATACTCATCCCTTCTTTCTGCTTGGTTCACACTTGCTCGTTGAATGCTCACATCCTGGTCACTTCCGCAGAATCATCCAGACGTCTGCTTCCCTCAATACCCGAGATGGTTACTCCCTTATGCCTTCTTCCCATTGTAACCCGTACACCCTCCGGTGTAGTCCTCACAGAGTCACGTGGCACTGGCTGTGTGGGTCTCATCTGAGACAGGAACAGTCAAATGGGAGAGAGGCATAGGGCAAGGTGCCGGGAGAGGGTCATGGGCTCTCCATGCCCTCTCTGGGAGCACCACTCTCCCAGCACCTCTACGTGCTCACCAACCTGGAAGCTCTCCGATCCCCACTGTTCAGAGAGTTGGGGGAGGTCCCATTACATAGACATAATGGATTAAATCATTGGCCATTGGTGATTAACTCAATCTTCAGCCCCTTTTCCCTTCCCAAAGGTCAGAAGGTGGTACTGACTGTCCCAAACCTCTAATCATGCCTTAGTCTTTCTAGTGACAGTCATCCTCCTGAAGCTTAAGGGGCTCCCAGCCACCTGTCATCTCCTTAGACCACAGAAAAAGAAATAATCTTACCATCCTGGAAATTCCAAGGCTCTTAGAAGCTCTTGTGTCAGGAACCAGGGACTAAAACCAAATATTACAGCAAAAGACACCCTGTTAGACCGAATGCATATTTCTTGTGACATCACAATATCACAGATACGGATGCATCCATCCCAGTGGGACTCGGGTGATATTTTCCTGCTTTCCTCCCCCGTACGTATGAAACAGTAGGTTCTGAGTGGGAAGGAGACGGGTGTCTCATGGCTTCATTTCAGTTGGGAGCCTAGATGTTAACTCAGAAGTGCCTTCCTTGCAGAGGAACAGAACAGGAAAGGAGATCCAGTCTTCCGTGGAAAAGCAGAAGCTGGGTCCTCCTCTGGACACCCGGGTTTCCTGGGGCTCCTTCCAGAGACTTTGCAGAGTGTGGGAAGGGACTTCTCGCCCCCACCACTGGCCCCCCAGCTCTGGTCATTTAGGAACAATCCTGCTGCTTGATCCTGCTCTGACATTCGTGCAGCCTTCTCCAGGTGTGGCTGAAAGGGCACTCCATAAGCAGGGAGGGCTTGGCCCGTCAACATCCCCTGAGCCGGGTCCCGGATTCAGTGTGTCTGAAGTCTCATTAGCAGCTATGCTTCTTCCTAGGACCACACTACAAAAACCCTCCCCGAAAGATGTTGCTTTGCTCATGACTGGAATTAAAGCCTCTCATCTTGAGTCAGGAGTTGTTTCAGGAAGATCAGACGTTCTCTTTGGGGATTTGTAAAATCATTTCTGGGCTGTATCTGACAGTGAAATAAGGAATACGAGAAGGGAGGAATATGAAAGCAGAAAGAACCGATTTCCTGAAATCACGTAGTGAATTAGGGGGAAGCGGGCAAACGGGGGAGGAAGGATCTGGGCCTGGGGTTGGCGTCTGGTCACAGGGGGCATCACTAGGAACAGGTGCAGCACAGGAATGCACAGAAGGGGAGAGGCAACCTGGGTGCCCACAGAGTGAAGGGTCACGGAAGAAAATCAGCTGACCTGCATCTGAGTTACCCTGGTAAAGCATTTCCTGCCTCCCAGGAGCGGACAGTGTGCTTTTAATGCCCTAATTCATCTAATCTTCCCAAACATCCTTTGAAATAAGCAGAGGGGCAGTAGGACTTGAACTTGGAACTTTCTGACCCCCTGCGTTCAAGCGCTTTACTGCATCATCCTCTCTTTTGGTTGCAGGCATTTAAGCTCCAGTAGGTAGGGTTTCAAAACCTCAGTGGTCTCTTTTCTTTGCTATTTTTGGTGTGTGTGATAAATGCTACAAATATCAATTCTCATAATAGGGAGAACTCTGCTTTCGTTCTATTAATGGCATCACTAACCACTTATTGATTTTCTTAAAGGGAAATTAGAAAAATAAAAGATGTTGCAAATTATTGCTATTAAGTCCCACTGAAGGGTTGATGTACTCACTCCTGTGTTGGGGTGAGTGAGTGGAGATCTGAGTCAGACACAGAATAATAGAGCTTGGTGTTTGCAGCAGAAGGCTGTCAGAGTGACAGCCACAGCAAATCAAGGCCCGCGCTTAACCCTTTAAGCAGCCCCTTCTCGTCTATGTACCTGGATGGAGTAGCACGATAAAGTAGGAAGAGCAAAGATCGCTAACTAAATGTGTGACTTGGGGCAAGTTGCTTAACCCCTGTGACCCTCGGTTTATTCACCTGTGCTATTTGGGTGTTAGTATCAACCTCACGGGGTTGTCTTGAAGACAGAATGATCACATAGAGCCCTAGCACGGTGCCTGGGACACAAAGTGAGTAGTCACCACCTACCGGATTCTTCTCATTCCCCCTGGCCCCTTCTCTCCATTTGGCAGAAGCCATGTGCTTGCTTTCTCGAAGATGGCACAGGAATTGTGGGGACCCTTCTCTTAGTCTTTAATGCATGTTACGTACCTTGCAAAATTTATCCTCCTAAAGCCTAGCTTCTATTAGGTAAGGAAGGGAGTGAAACATTTGCCATCATCCGGCTGGTGCCTGGGCCTCTTGCCGAAGGGGCACCGGGGAATGAAGGACAGCCTGACTGGTCCTGCTTCGGATGTGGAAGGTAAGACCCCAGGCAAGATGCTGAGAAGAGACTGTGATATACAAAGAAGAGTTAAGATTTCTCTTGATGAGAAATTAACAAGATTTTGGGAAGCTCTGAGGCTGAGAAAAGGAGAGAGGCAAATGTAAGAGGAGAAAAACGATCTGGGAAAAATGCCAGGCATGCAGCATGCTAAGTTCCTCTTGAAAAACGTGACCAAATTGTCTAATATTCCATTTTAAGTGATTTCTCGGTGCTATTTAGGTAAACACAACAAACACCAGTTTGTTGAGAATTATTTAATATACAACAACTCTTGGCATGTACTATTATTGCTGTTGTTATCGTAAGTATTATTATCGTATTGTCATTATTATCCAGCCTTGTGTTGGGCCCATGGTATTTGGGGGAGTAGGAGAATTGAAGGGACTGGCAATGTCCAAAGTGGCATACTGCTGTGTGAGAAAAAAAAGTGGATTAAACACGTAGGGTGTGAGATGAGAGGCAAATGAAACTAATTCAGTGGAAGCAGAAACTGAGGGTTCAAACTGCTCTGAAAAGCCAAATTCCCTACCACCAACCCCAGGGCCTCTGAAGGATTGGAAGGGACACTGGTCTCCCACCAAATGTTAGATGAAGGTTTGAACTACTTCGCCTTGACCCTCAAAAGGGAGGGTGAGCAAAGCTAAAATGGGGTCACATCTAACTCATAGGTCACGAAAGCTTCCAGGACCCTCTGTTGCTCTCAAGGCCCAAACCAGCGCCAAATGTGACGGTCGCCATTTTCTCTCCTTCAACTGGCTGCACCCTTTGTGGTCGTCCCTTCATGCCCCGGGCACAGCCTAAACTCTGCATTTCTTCAGTCCTGTTCAGAGAGCTGCTGCCTCTACCTGTTGATCTAGGCCGTCACCATCCCACCCGAAGGGCCAGCCCTGCCTCTCCCTCACCCAAACCTGCTACTTTCCCAGCCTCCCCCAAGCTCCAGCTCCCCAAGAAGCCCGGGCTACCCTTCCAATCCAAGCTTGATTTTCCCTTCGGAGCATTTCCTGGGATCTCTGGTTCTACTTCCGGGCGATGCTCCCTGATCCCGCTCCCGCACACACACATAGGAATGTTGAGGGCATCCTCCCGTCAAACTTGTACCTTAGTCGTAATCCTCTGGCAAGAGGAGATTATGGGAGTCCCGTCAGAGGGTCTATGACATGATTCCATCTGTCTCAGAACAGAGCTTGGCACACTTTTCCTGCACAGGACCACATGTTGAATATTTCAGTGTTGAGGTGCCACATGTGATCTCTGCTGCGACTCCTTCACTCCGCCCCGGTAGTGTGAGTGTAGCCGTGGTCAATAGGTGAACAAATGAGGGGCGCCTGGGGGATCCAGTCTGTTGAGTGTCTGTTGATTTCGGCTCGGGTCATGGTCTTGTGGTTGTGAGATCAAGCCCGGCATCCAGCTCTGTGCTGAGTGTGGAGCCTGCGTGAGACTGTGTCTCCTCTCCCTCTGTCCCTCCCTCCATTCATGCTCTCTCCCTCTCTCTGCCTCTCCCCCTGCTCGTGCTCTCTCTCTCTCTCTCTCTCTCTCTCTCAAACAAATACACAAACTAGTGTGGCTGTATTCTAATAAGACTTTACTCACCACAAACAGGCTGCAGTTAGCCAACCACTGTTTTAGAAGGTGACCCTATCTAGAAGGAGAGATGTCCCTACACTTTCTTCAGAAACACTATCTTCAGCCTGACCTGCTTGTGATTTTTCCTTATTTCATCCCCAAAGAAAAGAGACTTTAAGGAAATAATTTGATCACAGTTACCGGGATGACAAACAAACAAACAAACAAACAGAAAGTAACAAGTGTTGGTACGATGTAGAGAAATCAGGGCCCTTGTGCACTGTTGGCAGGAATGGAAAATGGCGCAGCCACTATGGAAAGCAGTATGGCAGTTCTCAAAAAGCCAAAAATAGCATTACCATATGATCCAGAAATTTCACTTCTGAGTATACCTCTGAGAATTGGAAGAAGGGTCTCAAAGACATATTTGTGTATGCCCGTGTTCACAGCAACATTACTCCCAATAGCCAAAAGGTGGAAGCAACTCAAGTGTCCAACGGGTGAATGGATAAACGCGGAATGAAATGTTTCTTCGGCCTTAAAAAGGGAGGAAATTCCGACACATGGAACAACACGGATGGACCGTGAAGACATTCTGCTAAGCGAAATGAGCTAGTCACAAAAAGACAAATCCCACTGAATTCCACTTACACGAGGTACCCAGAGTGTCAAATTCACAGAAACAGGAATTGGAACGGTGGTTCCCAGGGGCTGGGGGAGACTTGTTGTTTAATAGGTATACAGTTTCCGTGTTGCGAGATGAGACGTTCTGAAGATTGGTTGTTCAGCAGTGTGGACTTATTTAGCATGACTGAATTGTATACCTCAAAATGGTAAGGTGGTACATTTTCATGTTATGTCTGTTTTACCACCATTTCTTTACAAAGCCAAGTTGGTTGCATTAAATAGTTTACAGGGAAAAAATAACCTGATTCAGCTCCTTTGACCTCTCCCTACTTTGCTCCCTTGGATGTAGGAGCATAGAGCAGCATGGAAGACATGGGGGTCACTTGGGATGGTCTCTGGCCCTGGAGAAACCAGACAGGCATGTCTTTTCCCACCAGCCTTTCTATAGGAAGACAGACTGTCCTTTCAGCCTGATGCAGTACGGTAATTGCTCTCACTCAGCTAGGGGGCTCTCCCAGAAGCTCCGCCGAGGCGTCACTTTGGGATCTGTCATGTCCTATAGCGCCGTGCTGGGGCCACACAAGTGTCCTCTCCTGCTTAAGTTATTTATATAGATGGTCGAAAACACTTTGCTTGTACAAACTAGAAACTATTAGATTAGGCCAGCAGAGACAGCCGGAGGCAATCTTGTAACAAAGTGAGTGGGATTCAAAGTAGGCATGGAAAGCAAATATTATTTCACTGAGAGTTGATTAGAGAGAGCTCCGTGGACGAGCGGTGACTGTTTTGTTAACTTAGCTGGGGGAAGCGAGCCGGACCAGGTAGGCACCAGCTGGGTTTGAAGGGGGCGCAGCCTGGGATGAAACGGTAATTCGGGGGGTAGGAGAACACATCAGGCACCCCTCCACACACACTCTCCCCCTTTCTTTATTTAAAGTACATGATGGAGCTTAGCAGCTGAGAAGCCTCGGTTTGCTCTAAAATTTCTCATTTTATTTCAGGCAAACACTCTATAAATCCAATGTATTGGAAAGCAAATATTGAGGCTGAGTAGGAAGGTCCATTAAATGGAGTGCTTAAGTTCTAGGGCCTGGGCATGTGGGAGGGGTGGGCATAGAAGCTTAGAAAGGTAGGAGTGTGTAATGTGGGTGCTGGGGAAAGGGCGTCTGAGGAAGGTGGGCCCTAGGAAAGAGTTGGGGGCAGAAGTGGAGGGCAAGGGAGGACTCGGGGTTGCAGGATGGGCCAGTGTGAAGGAGCCTGGCTTAGAAGGAGACACTGGAACTTCTGGGGGAAGGAAACTTGGAAAGGCGGCTTCAGATGAAATTGATAACGTGGCATGGGGAGGGAGAGTCTCTCAAAGAACAGTGGGGGTGCCAGAAGGGGACTCAATAATTTGCAAATCTAGGGGCACCTGGGTGGCTCAGTGCGTTAAGGGTCCAATTACGGCTCAGGTCACGATCTCACAGGTCGCGGGTTCGAGCCCCGGGTCGGGCTCTGTGCCGACAGCTCAGAGCCTGGAGCCTACTTTGGATTCTGTGTCTTCTCTCTCTGACCCTCCCCTGCTTGTTCTCTGTCTCTCTCTGTCTCTCAAAATAATTTGCAAATCTGGGTACATAGTGACTTTCTTCTCGTAAGTAAATTCCAAGGAGAATGAAGGACAGGGGTAGATTGAAGAGTTTGAATGATCATTTATGTTGTCATTCGCATTGTTTTGCAGTGGGGTTGTTGGGTTTGTGTGAGAAGTCCCAAACTGGCCCAAGGTGTCTGAATCGCCTTTGAGACTCTGAGCACCACAGTGGCCAGAAAACGGGTACTCAAGTGCTCCCGGATGTGCTGCTTTCCAGGGATGCCTACAAGAAGGAGGGGGTCTTTCACATGTAGAGGGGTGTGCTCGGGGTTTAGGGAGTAGGCTCTGGAATTAGGAAGAAGTGGATTTAAATCCCATCTTGATCATGGGCTAGCTGGGTGGCCTTGGAAGAGTCACATACACTCTTCGAGTCCGTTTACTCATCTGTAGAATGGGGATGATTATACTTCTTTGGAGATAATTATACTACTTCCTTCCTGTAAAGACAACACGTAATAATGTAGTTGTGCTTAGCACAGGGACTGGCACTTAGTTGTTTTTTTTTTTCCCCCCTTTGATTGATGTTGTTATGAGAATAATTCTGAAAAACAACTCCAAAACACCTGCAAGGACTCTCCGTATCTGTGAGCAGAAGTCTTAAGGCAGTTTGAGCACTGTGACAATGACTGGGTTGGAAGTGACTGCCATGTTGTTGTTGGTTTTTTTCCCCCTTTTCCACAGTAGCTCTGGGAATGTTTGACCCTAGATTTTCCATAGTCATTTGTTGTGTACTGTTCCCCACAAAGTTTTTACAGAAGGGGAAGTAGCCAGATAATAACGGAGTCTCTCTTGGATCATACTAATGTAAGCACTTTTGCTTTTCAGTAAAACTTAGGATTAGTTAAGGCAATCCTCTGCATTTTTCCTTCCAACTTTGAGGTTTTAGGAAGAGATACTGGAACTATCTTAGATCATTAGCACACGAGAATAAGAAACATAGCTGATGATGACAATAATGATCATTTACTCAGCTTTTTTCATGTGACAGTCTCAGAACTAACTCTTTTATAGGATTTTCCTCATTTAGTGATGGTCACAGACCCGAAGATAGGGACTATTTTTGCTAAAATACTACAGAAAAGGAAACTGAGCCCAATGGAGGGTCATACCTTGCTCAGGATTATACATTTTCTAAGTTGCAGGACTGGGGGCTCAAAGAAGTTCAGCCAAATCTGAAGTCAGATTTGAAACTGAAGATTGCCATCTTCAACCAGGCTCCACAATGATAGCCAAGAGGGAGACAAATCACAAAAAGCCTGTATTCCCAGGTGAGACCCTTGTTATTAGGAAAAGATGATAATTAATCTACTGGGATAAGGGAAGGGCAGATTTAATTTTTGCCCAAAATGAATTTGTCCTAATTGTTACTGATATACAGTGCTTTGGACTCTTAATCAATGATGTTAGCAGTTTTCAGTGTTAATTTAATTAGTACAAGAGACCCTGCTGGTAGAAATATTGGATAATTAGTGTTTTATGTTATGGCTTATGAAGTACCCTGTAAAAAACTTCAATAATCACAGATTCTCAGCTTTTATCAAAGCACCATATTTAAGTGGATAAATCCTTGCTTGGAGGCTGGTCTGATAAAACATCAGTTGGGGCATCAAATTCCCATTCCTATCGCATTGTTCTGGGTTCCAAAAGATAAAGGATGAGTCATATCTGGTTCTGCCAGAAAAACATTTCCAGAGGTGACTTTCGACACGCAGAGACTTTCCCAGAGGTAATGCTTCAATGGTAGTGAAGATCCAAGAGCTTTGCACTTGGATTCCTGTTCCTGAGGGAAGAGACAAAGCTCCATTTTTCTAAGCCTTGGATAACCTGATGGGAAGAAATTATGGGTGGAGGAGTGGGCTAACCTCAATTCTCAAAGAAAAGAATCTATGAGAGAGAAAATACTATGTCTGTGGTGACAAACAAAACACCTCCCTCCTTGCCTTGTGGGTTCTAAGAGTTTGGAGAGCCTAAGCCTTGGCTTTTGCCACCCTAGGGTCTGTCATGGGGAATATTCTACTAAGAATTTACAACTCCAATATTCTCTTACGATCGTACGCTGTGGCTGTGCCCTGGGATTGGCTATTGGCTAATATATGGTTTCTTACACCAGAAAGCAAAAGTCTTGGAGACCAGAAATTCAGATTCAAGACTTTCAACTTTAATATCCTCTGGCAGTTAAAACCCAAGATAGTCCAAACTCAACTCTACTCCTTTATTTTAAAGCTACATTTCTTCCTGAACTCTCTTAGTTGGTGAGTTTGTGGCCACACCATTTACTCAAAACCAGAGCCAGAAATCAGTGGGTTACTTTTAACCCCTTCTCTCTTTTATTTACCACTCGTATGGTTTAGCAGTCAAGTCGTCAGGCTTTCTTAGCTATGCTTTTTAAATCTGTATTCTTGTCTGTCAATATCACTGATTCACTGAAAGCCTTCGTCAGCTCTTGCCTAGACTGTAAAATGGTTTCAGAGCCAGATGGGATACCAGTCTTGCCTCCCCACCCCCACCATGTGGCCTCTTCCCACTCGCTGGAGTCAGCCATCTGAAACACAAATATGACCTTGTCATTACCATTTCACTTCTGTAATGAGCCTTCGTGACCCATGAGATAAAGTCTAAACACTTTGGCACAGCATTGGTGACCCTTGGTGACCTGGTTTATGCTTAAACCTCCAACCTCGTCTCTAACAGTTTCCTGCCTCAAACTTATGCCCCACGCTCATGTTATTAATTAACTATATGTGTCGTTGTAATTTCTGTTGCTGTGCCTTTTCTCTCTTTTTTCCCTTTTTCTTCTGTGTTTTCTTCCTCTTCCAGGAATGACTTCCCCACCCTTACTCACAGGGCCTCCAGGAAGCCAACCCTCACCAACCCCTTCTCACCCCAAATCCAGCTACAAGTCCCCATGGATGTTTTCGTAAGGCACTATAAATAGGTATTCCTATCTCTCCAAGTACAAAATAATCTTTTATCTATCTGATTAATGTGGTTGAATCTCCTCATAGACTGAGCTCACTGTAGGCAGAAACCATGCTTTCTGTTTTTAATCATTAACACCTAGGACAGAGCCAAGCAATTAGCAGATAGACACCATATGTTTATTTCACACATAAATTAATGAATATTACTGAATAATTTATCCAAGGCCAAAAGAAGAACTTGAACCTAACCCCAGTCTTCTTATTTAAAATTGCATTATTTTTATTTTACCTTATTCTCTTGTTTAAATATCGAGCTCTGCCTTGATTTTCACCTTTAGAATTTGATCATGTGTTTGCATTTCCCTCAGCCTACTGATGAATACAAAATACAGGGACTTTTAAGAACACACACACACACACACACACACACACTCACAGATGAGTGAGGAAGTCTGCCACTAATAGACCACGAATAAAGGAACTGACAAAGAATGAACTTTAGGGGAAAAAAATATTCCAGAGGACTATCTTCCAAGTAAGATGTAATAGTAACAAATAAAATGATAGTCGTGTAAATGTAAACAACGATTATCTCCGTACAATAAAAATAAAATAATGTTGAATTTGTGGGTTGAAGGGGGTGAGTTTTAAATAGTGAATCAGAGCAGTATTGAAGTTGAGAGGGCAAGAGCTGAACTATGAATTTTAAGATCCTTTTAGAAGTTACAGCGATTTAACATATTGGTTACTGTAATATTTATACAGTTAAACATATGCTAAAGTTCTAAGTGTCACCATTAAAATCCTAGAAATAAAGTGTATAAATTTTTACCCAGTAGATAAAAACATAGAACAAAGTCAAAACACATGAAAAAAGCAAAAGTTCTGGTAATCTTGAACCTCCCCTAGTTCTAGAACCGAACAATTCTGAAGTATGTACCTTAAAAATAATTCTGTATGTGTGAGCCATGAAAACATGAGAATTTTCATAGCAGGTCTTTTGGGTGCCTGAACCCAATTCCCATGTGTGTGGATGGGGATTTCCCTCGCACCACCAAATATTTCTCGGGACACCAGGTAGAAGTCTATTCTGACACTATCTGACCAGAAACAGCTGCAGATCTTACACGTTGTGGGTTCAGTCCCACAAGTCTCTCCCCCTACCCAACCTTAGATGCCAGTTCCAAGCCCAGGTTGCCACCTGTGCTTTTGACCTACCTGCTATAGATTAAGCAGATCCAACGATCCCCTTGTCAGGTTTGATTAAGTTGCCAGAGCAGCTCACAGAACCCAGAGAAACATTTTACTCACCAGATTCCCGGCTTATTATTAAAGGATACAACTCAGGAACAGCCAGATAGAAGAGTTGCCCATGACAAGAGCCCATGGGGAAAGAGCACGGAGTTTCACGCCCTGTCCAGGAGACCCCTCTCCCAGTACCTCCATGTGTTCATCAGCCCAGAAGCTCTCCAAACCCCATTCTTTTGGGGTTTTATGGAAACTTCATTACATAAGCTCAGTGGATTAAATTGTTGGCCATTAGTAATTGGCTCAACCTCTGGCCCTTCTCCCATCCAGGGAGGTTGATGTGAGGACTTAAAATTCAACCCTCTACTGTCAGAATGGCTAAAATGAACAACTTAGGCCACAACAGATATTGGTGAGGATGTGGAGAAAGAGGAACCCTTTTGCACTGCCGGTGGGAGTGCAAACTGGTGCAGCCACTCTGGAAAACAGCATGGAGTTTCATCAAAAAATTAAAAATAGAACTACCCTACGACTCAGCAATTGCACTACTAGGCATTTATCCACGGGATACAGGTGTGCTGTTTCGAAGGGACACATGCACCCCCATGTTTATAGCAGCACTCTCAACAATAGCCAAAGTATGGAAAGAGCCCAAATGTCCATCAATGGATGAATGAATAAAGAAGATGTGTTATATATATATATATATACACGCGCGCGCGCCCGTGCACACACACACACACACACACACACACACACAATGGAGTATTACTCAGCAATCAAAAAGAATGAAATCTTGCCATTTGCAACAATGTGGATGGAACGAGAGGGTATTACGCTAAGTGAAATAAGTCACTCAGAAAGAGAAATAGCAAATGATTTCACTCATACGTGGAATTTAAGATACAAAACAGATGAACATAAGGGAAGGGAAGCAAAAATCATATAAAAACAGGGAGGGAGACAAACCATAAGAGACTCTTAAATACAGAGAACAAACTAGGGTTGCTAGTGGGGTGTTGGGTGGGGGGATGGGCTAAATGGGCGAGGGACACGAAGGAGGACACTTGTTGGGATGAGCCCTGGGTGTTATATGTAGTTGATGAATCCCTAAATTCTATTCCTGAAATCATTGTTACACTGTATGTTAACTAACTTGGATCTAAATTTAAACAACAACAACAACAACAACAACAATGATAATAATAATAAAAAGAAAGGAAAGTTCCACCCTTCAATCTCTCAGTTGGTTCTTCTGGCAACCAGCTCTCAACCTTAGGTGAGGTTCCAAAGTCACCTCATTTACATAACAAAGGACAACCTTATTGCTCCCCTTCCTTAGGAAATTCCAAGGGTTTGGGAAGCTCCGAGCCAGGAACCACGGAGACCAAATACTCATTTCTTAGTATTAACGTAATATCACACCCGGGCTAATGACACACGTAATACCCGGAAAAGCAGTTGCGTTGCATTCACAAAATGGAATATTTTACATCTGTGAAAATACACGAACCATTGCTGTATCCAAAACCGCGTGTACGACTCCTGAAAGTTCGGAAACGAAGCCAGCCCCGCGTGTTCAAGAACAGAGACGTCCCGGCCGAGGAACCTGTTCACAGGTGCCCCCCGCTTTTCGAAAGTTTGTGTTACGCCACTTGGCTTTTACGACAGACCTCCTTTACTACGGTAACGGTTTTCGCCAACCCGCCAGGACTCCAAAGAGGCTGTCCCCCTTTATGACAAAATCGGACAAGGGGAAGTGCACCGGCCGGGGGTTTGGCAGCGAGCCTGGACGGTGGTGGCAGCCGCAGCCCCGCGCCCCAGCCGGGCAGCGAACGTGGCGCCATCCAGCACCTTCTCCCGGAACCACGCGCAGCGTCTCGGCATCGGCCGCTGCGGAGCTCGGAGCTTGTCTGTGAGCATCTGGCCTGTTTCTCGATTTACTTCGTGCAGCCATCGGCAAGATGTGGCCAGAGGTGTCAGAAAAACCTGCGAGAGGTTATTTTGGGGGTTTGCGACGCCCGGAACATTTCCCACGTAACTTATGGTACCTGCTGCTTCGCTTCATGCCATTTCAGCTTGCAAGGTTTCGTGGGAATGTTCTGCGTATGGAGAGTGGCGAAACCCGTGTACATATAATAAATATAAAATGCGCTGAGCAGCAAGGGTACAATGAACACAAAAGTCAGGAGAGCCATTAATTCAGAGATGGAGGCAGTGTGTGGAATGGGAAGAAAACCTTTGATAGATAACAGAGCATTGATAATAATTGAGTTCTTCGGTTTAGGTGAGCAAGTTAATGGGTATTCATTTTACGATTATGTTTCGTAACTTCTAAAACTTATTATTTTGGATGACACGTTATATTAAAAGATGTCACGCATTATAGTAAAAGGATATGAAAAATAAGCCAGTTTAAACTTAAAATCAAGAAAGGGACTGGCCTGTGATCCGGGTAGAGAGCCAGGTATGAGGGTCCAGGTCAGAAATGGCAAAGAGCATTCATGTTTCCTTTGGAGACGAATTCTGGGTCTCAGGTTGTTTCAGGGCGTAAGTACAACACTCCATTAGTGACGTCTGCTTGGCTGTGGTGATGGGAGACAAAATGTGCAGTAGATTTATCATGCCTGTTCTAAGTGATTTATCCCTATGGGATGGAGCTTGGCCTTTATTGAGGGGCAGAGAAGGGTTTGAGCCAGACACAGAGCTGTATTTGTTCCCTTCCTTCCTAATCAGGGACCTGCTGGGGAAAGGGACGGACATCTCCACGATGGAGGCCTGCGGATTGGCTGTGGTTCATCTGACCGGTGAGTAGGATTCACACATTACTTACAGGCCAACACCTCTCTTGAGAAACGGAAACTCATGCCTGCAAACTCATCTTCATTTGGGCTTTTCATTGTGAAAGCCTGGGACTCACAGACTTTTGTACCTTGGCCTCAAATCCCTAGGTTTCCCAATATCCTGGTTAGCTCATCTAGAGAAACGAGAAGGAACGAAGACTTTGGGAGAGGGGGCACAGCAGGAAGGGTGGACACAGGGCAGAGGGATCAGATAATGTGAGAGGAAAAAAGGGGCAGGCAGGCTTGCCATAAAGGCTGACCTGGGGGAAGGGTAAAGGGCAATCGAGAGTGCGGAGGAATTATCGATCGGATCCCTTGGGGTGACATACATCAGCCCTTGATTAGGTGTGAAAAGTTGACAGGTCTGAATTGCTTACAACTAATTAATGGCTGTGCGTGGCTTTGAAATCTGGGGATGAAAGCAAAAAGCTCTGCCTACAAAAACCAAGTGGCATCTGTGATTTAAACTGGTCACTGTTCCTATGGATTCTCAATGCTGGCAAGAGGCTGCTGTGTCCTTGTCTTGTGACTCTATGTGTTTGTAGTTCACTGCGTAGGATGGCAAGTGCTTTCCTCTTTTCTTTTTTTTCTTAATTTTTTTTTCTTTTAGAGAGAGAGAGCGTAAGCAGGGGAGAGTGGCACAGAGAGAGAGAGAGAGAGAGAGAGAGAGAGAGACGGAATCCCAAGCAGGCTCCGTGCTCTCCATGGAGCCCAGTGAGGGTCTGGATCTCAAAACTATAAGATCGTGACCTGAGCCAAAGTCAAGAGTCAGGCGCTTAACCAACTGAGCCAGCCAAGCGCCCCTTCCTCTTCTGTCCTCATGTCTCTGCAACCTCTCGTTCTCCTTGGAGAGAGCTCAGCTTTACCTCCTTCACTGAAGGAGCCAGGCATCCTCATAGAGGCAGGGGAGTTGTGCTCCAACTTTGGATCCCAATCTACTGAGGATTTGCCCATTCTTCCCAGTTGTGATGTATTATTTTTAGTTGTTGTTTTCCCCCAATCCTAGATTCTCCCCTGTTGCAGTTAGAAGACCATTCATTCGAGCCACTGGCGAACGATGTGGTTCTTAATAAAGCTCTGGCTGCCTAGGGGTGGAGAGAGTGCTGCCAATCTATGGCCAGATTGATGGCCTCTGATCTTCTTTTCAGAACATTTTCCCCATCAGTGGCTAGTCTCCCCTCATTTAGTGGCAGGATGGGTAGCCCTGCTTTCTCCACAAGCCGGTGAGTGGAGGCATCTCCAACCTCTTTTAATTTTTCACTCGCTGTAGATTGGGAGCAGCCCAAGTAGCTGCAGAACAGTGGGGATGCGGGAGGAGTTTTCCTTATTTCAGAGCTTCCCTTTCTGTTTTTTTTTTTTTTTTGCACACGCCAACCTGGAAACAGTATCCTCAGGGAAATTCAGTGATGAATTTGTCGGCAGTGGAGACAGAGCAAGGCAGTGGGTTCCCTTTCACTTTCTGGAGAAAATTAGTGAGAATCCTAGCGAGTTACAGGAAGACAGGACACATCCCAGGCAGAGAAATGCAGGTGTAGGCAACGGAGCAAGGATAAATGGGAAACCCTGCCCATGGGGGTCTGAATCCAAGGGTGTGAGCTTCTGAGGTGTCCTGGGTGACCTGTTTGGTGGTCGGTCGGCAGCCTTCCCCACATCCGGGGAGAGTGGCACACACCTACAGGACTTTGCAGGCACCGAGGGACATTTGCACATCTCTGTGTTACTCCCTATGTACCTGCACAGACTACACACAGTTATCACAGTGCTAACATCAGAGAGAAGTTGGTGTATGGACACTATTCCTGACAACCTTATAGTTTGTTGTAGAGGAATTTCGGCCTCCACCTAATCCACCAGCCGCAGTCCTGTGCCAAAGCAGATCGTTCTTTTCGTGATCTTTCAAAACTACTTGTCAATGTTGACCCTCCTTACAGCAATCTGACTTTGGGCTTTTGTGATACACCGATGCATTTGGGGCTTCCCCAGTGTCTGAACCCCATTCTGTGTTTTCTCAGCCTACTTTTCAGGATTTCCTGGTAATCCCCTGAATTATCCAGTGCTTTTTCAGCAAGCTCATTTTTTTTTTTTTCTCACATCAACCAGAGCTGGATTCTGTTGCTTGCAAATAGAATTAGTGACTAGGAAAGCTCCCAAGCCCCCCACCCCTAATTTTTCTCATACTCATTTGTCCATTCTTTCTTAGCCTCATCGGGACGTTCTTTTATCATATAGTGCCTGACATGTTGGTATATTTCAGAGACATAGCCAACTCTCTCTTTGTAATTCTCCTTGGCTCTACTAATATCCTGTTCGGCTCCTATACCAGACATTTTCCGTTGTTCGTCTTTATGGTGTCACAGCAAAAAGAATCACCTTTCCCCCAGTTGCCCAGTTGAGAAACCCAAGTATCGCCACTGACAGCTTCTTCCCCACATAGGGGACATCCAATGGTCAAATCCTGTTGATTCAGCTTCATTATCACACAAATCTACTCACTTCTTACCAATGCTATTGTCCTTGTCCTCATTTAACCACCACCACTTTGCACCTGGATTCATGCCACGGCCTCCTCACTGTTCTCCCTGCCTCTGGTCCACCCTCCAGGGCAGCCAGCGTGACCTTCTGAAGAGAAAATCTGATCGGGTCATTTCACGTATACGATTGTGCAATACCTCCCATTTGGGTAAACCCAAAGAGCCTAATTATAATTACAATTCATAGTTATAACTCATGATCTCCCCAGCTCTGCAGCCTTACTTTTTAGTACCTTCCCCAAATCACCTACCCATCCACACCCTTATGTGTTCCTTCCATGCCCCGTCTGACATGAAGAGCTCAGATTTTCTGAAAGCACCTTGCCTTCCTGTGTCTGGACCCTGGGCACCCATAAAGGATCCCTCTGTCTGGAACCCCAACCCCCCTGAACCCTGCCTCGCTTCTCTGGGCAACTCAGATACAACATTCAGGTAATTTCCTCCAGAGATCCTCCTCTGGTCCCTTGCCTGTGATCAAGTTTTTTTGCCTACATGGTCGCTTGGTGCTTAGTGTTTGTCTGATCACAGTGATCAAGTACTTATGAAAGCAGATCATAATTGTTGGTTTCCTCATGTGTTTCTCCCCCTGGAAGTTGTACTTGTTATGGTGCTGACCGGAGGAACTGGGTTCTCTGCGCTCCCTTCACTCCTGTCTCCACCATGCTTAACAGATATTTTGTTGGTTTGAATGATCTTACTAGAGAGGTCAAATAAATAAGAAAGAAGAAAGTAGAAAGTAATGACCATGGAACACCCCTGTGCAGGCACTATACTACCCTCTTTCAGAGAAATGACTTTATTTTGCTCTTACGCCATCTTTTAGATATCTAGGATTATGATTCCTATTTTATATTAGACAAAGTTTAGCTCTCAAGTGGTTAGTCAGTGTCCCCATTATCTTTCAAGAGATAAGTCTGAGGTTTGATCTCATACCCACAATTGATGTCTAAACCCACAATTGATGTCCAAACTCACAACTGATGTCCAAACTCACAACTGCCCAGGATGGACTCTTCAACAGTGACTGACACTTCAATGACAAAAAAGAAAAACAACTCACTGCTGTTTACTTCCTTGTCGTCTAGGGAAACAGAAGGGAAAGCAAGTTCAGTTCAGCCTTTCCCTCAAGCTTTCCAAGCAGCAGTGTTCCAGGCATGGACTTCAGATATCATGGGGCTGGGGGGTGGGGTGGGGGAAAACCAGTCGACAAAAATAAAAATTTAGATTTTCTTCCCAACAGGTCATAGCATTTCGTACCACACTCTACTAACAGGGCACTTCTCTTCTGGGAAGGGAAGATTTACAAGGATGAATATATAACTAGAAAATTGAATTTACAGTAACATCTAGCATTTGTTACCTTCCCAAAGCACTTTTGCATATAGACTCTCATTTAGAGGATCCACTAAGAGGATGCAGATAATTCAGTTTGCAAATGCAAAGGCCAGGAGGTGATTTTGTAAGTATTCAAATACGCTCAAGTTCCTGACGAAAGAGTGACATGTTCGTTCCTTGAGTTAGAATTCCACCAGAGGAGGCCTCCCACGTGCAGGCCCTGCAATGTCCCTGGCTTACCCCGCTTCTCTTTGTAATAACTTGGTGACACAGGTATCATCATCTCACCCTCAGGTCACCAGTGCTGTGAGACGTCAAACTCTAATTAGATCTTTTTCAGAACTTCTGGGGAAATAGCTTCACGAAATAAGCAGCGACCCCCATCGCTCACCAGCAGCACCAACAGCAGCCTTGCAAGCCCACTTAAATTGCTTTATAAAGCAAGACTTAAATAAAAGAAAACAGAGTTTAAATTCAGAGTCTTACAAAATGTCTATTTTCACCGGGTGGATGGGTATCTTCATAGAACTCACAATCAAGGCAGCGGAAAGGAATGCCCTACGGTGCTCCTGTTCTGGGAGGTAGAATATGGCTCAAACAGGTTAGTGAAGTTGCCAAGGGTCACAGGAGTAGGAGGTGGAAAATTTGAGATTGAACCTTTGGGCTGCTCACTAATGCGAAAGTGTACTGTCCCTCCAACAGTGGTTGCCTCTTGGTAATAGATTTTTAAAATATTAGGGTGCGGGGCGCCTGGGTGGCTCAGTCGGTTAAGCGGCCGACTTCGGCTCAGGTCATGATCTCGCAGTCGGTGAGTTTGAGCCCCGCGTCAGGCTCTGTGCTGACAGCTCAGAGCCCGGAGCCTGTTTCAGATTCTGTGTCTCCCTCTCTCTGACCCTCCCCCGTTCATGCTCTGTCTCTCTCTGTCTCAAAAATAAATAAATGTTAACAAAAAAAAAATTAAAAAAAATATTAGGGTGCTATACGTGCTCTGTCAGCATAGATACTAAAATACCAGCGTGCTGATTGATGAAATCCATCTCAGCCCATCTCAGAGGAGCAAACCCATCTCAGAGCAAGACACTTACAAATCATGTCAGGAGGGTGGTACAAGGGAGAAGGCCCTGTTCCCACCATGTGCGACTCAAAGTAAAAAAGAATTATTAGGAGGCACGGACTGATAAATGAGGGACAAGGCACCAGAAGAGCAAAAAAAACACAGGTATTTGCATTGTATTTTTTTTTCTATCACCACCGTAATGGGTTGCCACAAACTTGGCTACTTAAAAAACACACACACACGCACACAAACCAAAAAAACCCAACGTATTATTGTACAGCTTTGGAGATCAGAGGTCTGAAAATAATGCGTTGGGGGCACCTGGCTGGCTCAGTCGATGGAGCGTGCATCTCTTGATCTCAGGGTCAAGGGTTTGAGCCCTATGTGGGGTGTAGAGACTATTTAAAAAGAAAATAAAATGAATGTGTTAGCAGGGCTGTGTTCCTTCAGGAGGCTTCAGGAGAGAGTCCCTCTCCTTGCCTTTCCAGCTTCTAGTGTCTTGCCCTCCTTCCTTGGCTTGTGGCCATGTCCTCTATCTTCAAAGTCAACAGTGGTACATCTCTTTCTGACCTCAGCCAGGAAAACTTTCTCCTTTAAGGACCCATGTGATTAGATCGGGGCCTCTTGGGTAATCCAGGATAGCCTTGCATCTCCAGGTCCATGACCTTATGCACATCTACAAAGCCCCTTTGCTGCATAAGGTGACATAGTCACAGCTACCAGGGAATAGACTGTGGGCATCTCTGAGAGGTCATGATTCTGCCTGCCACATACATAAGCAGGGCCCGGGAAAGATAGAAAATGGGCAGGGTAGGTACTATTTGACCATGTAGAAATGCAAGGAAGGAGACAGGGGAAGAAGGAGGGGAATATGAGTGAGGACAGGATAGATGGACACATTGGTTGAGAACTAAATTGGGCCAAAGTAGGGACAGATTCATGTTTTGTGGGACCTGAGCTTAAGTAAATTTTTTAAGTCCTCGAGGACAGAGAATAAAATTATTAATGAACTTCCTAAAGCCCCTCCCAGGGCCTTGGAAGGGGCTGCTATGCACGGACGTCCCGGAAACCCAAGCTCCATGGGCATTACAGCAAAGTCACCTCTGAGCCAGGCACCATGGAAGGTTCTCTAGGTACTGTCTGTACTCACTCTGTGCACGTCTAGGACAACTTGATTTGGAAAATCTGGTAAGAGATGGAGCAGGAACCCAGTGACCCTCCGGGTGACCAGGCACCCACCCCCAACCCCCCCCCCCCGTCCCCACCTCAGAGAATGGGGTGGAGATCCGTAGCCCAGCACTGAGCTTGGCTGCTCAGGTAGTGTCTGTGCCAAGTAATTTGCATTGGCGTTTCTGAATTTTGCAATTGTCTTGGAACAAATTCCCAAGCAACATTCTCTGTCGCAGAGGTGGGGATGAGGCAGAGGCCCAGAACTCAGCCGGGAGATGGAAAGATGAAACTCCAGCAAGGAATTCGAGGCCAACGCCAGTGAGTGGGAGCTGTCAGGAGGCCTGGTTGGCCTCCACCAGCTGTCAGGTGCAACTTGAACAGTCCCCACCACTCCTGTTGGCCTTTTCTTATGGCCGTGGGGCCTTTCTTGAAGCTTCCTCCTCTTGTCTCTACCTCCTTCCATTTATCGTACTACCCTGAGCACATGCTGTTTGCATATTTACATTTTGAAGCAGGGGAATTTGGATAGAACCTGATATACCACTAACATTTAAAAAAAAATCAGACCTGGCTCCAATGCTGAATTTGACCTGTTGCCACGTTTTACCCCAGTTTGGACCTCTACTTCATACTTTGAGCATTGCCCATGCTTCTAAAAACAGAGTTAGAGTCTAGGCTCAGATGGAAGGAAGGAGTGGGATGATGTGTACAGATGCAATTTTTTTGTTTTAATAATATATTCATTTAACCCAACATACCCCAAAATGTCATCATTTCAACATGTTATCAGTATGATTATTGGGATAGTTTAAGTTTTGTTTTCTGTACCAAATCTTATAGATCTGCTGTGTATTTTACACCTATAACTCACCTCGATTACGATTAGCCACATTGCAAGTGCCCAAGGGCCGCCTGTGGCTAGTGACTCCTGAATTAAAGAGCACAGATCTAGAGACTTGATCAGGTTCAGGCTTGTTGGTTGTTTCGTTTCTGTTCCGTTAGGGAGGAAGGAATGCCTGGTGGCCTCTTTTTGGTGTTGTTGGCAGCCATTCATGGCCATTGTTTAGCTCTACTAATCCATTGGGGTTTACAGAGTGGTGATATTGTCGCTCTACCTTCATTTATTATCTGCAATACTTCTCTAGGGGGACACTTTCCATCCTCAACCATTTGTTGACCTGGAAGAACAGTTTATATAGAAGAAGCAGAATAAATAATGCTTGGTTCTTTCTGTTTATCTACCATTTTCAAAAGGCAGATGCAGTTTTTTTGGCAACTCTGTTTTTTTTTTATAATTGTTTAAATGTTTATTCTTGAGAGAGAGTGCATGCGAGTGAGCACAGGGGGAGGGGCAGAGGATGCAAAGAGGGCTCTGTGCTGACAGCAGAGATCCTGATGTGGGGCTCGAACTCATGAACCCTGAGATCATGACCTGAGCCGGAGTTGAACACTTATCCCACTGAGCCACCCAGGTGCCCCACAACACTCTTTAATTTGTGGGGTGCAGGAGGCTTGATAGTGATGGGATGAGATAGAATGGAGGGGAGAGAGTCAGGCTCAGCGACGGGGTGAGGGGTATGGTATGGCTCCAAGAGGATAATCCCACATACCTCAGTCTTTCTAACAAATTTTTAATGTTTGTTTAGTTTTGAGAGAGAGAGAGAGAGAGAGAGACAGAGAGAGAGAGACAGAGACAGAGCGCAAGCCAGGGAGGGGCAGAGAGAGAGGGAGACCCAAAATCTGAAGCAGGCTCCAGACTCTGAGCTGTCAGCACAGAGCCCGATGCGGGGCTGGAACCATGAGATCATGACCTGAGCTGAAGTTGGACGCTCAAACGACTGAGCCACCCAGGCGCCCCTCACTCAGTCTTAAAGACAAGGAAAAAATACTGTACATTCATCATGGGTGAGTGAATCAGGCATTTTCTTTCAGGAAGGAGGGATCTCGTCATCCCCCACACCCAAATCCATGCTAGCGGGAAGGAAGCAAATAGTCTTGGTGTTTCAGGCTTCCTTAGGGAGATTGTTCTGGATTGGCACAGAGGGAGAGACTCTAGAGGCTGGTGATTTGAATCAAGGATGGGAGTAGCCTTAGCTTCAGTTTAAAAGGCTGGTATGTGAATTAGGGGAACGATGGTCACTGGGATTTCCATGGGAGCTGGAGACCCGTGTCCTAATTATACATAGTGTCCTGGATTGGGGGTCTCAGTGGGAGACAGGGGAAGCTGGACACCAAGATTAGCAGCCTTTAACCAAGACTCTGTGGCTGGGCCTGTGGTCAGGGGAACGGCCCCACGAGGGGCTAGAGGTCAGAAGCCACCCCATGGAACAGGAGACTAAATCTAACAATGGCGGACACCTTGGGTTAAGCGTAAAGCCCTCCCTCTGTTCCAAGATAACCTTTAAATGCTAGAATTTACGTTCTCCGTGGTTGGTAAGAGCAGATTCTAGTAGAACAAGCCTCCGATGCCATCTTCTCCGTTTATTCTGTCGGCTTGGGCCGAAGGTCTTTTGTGCCTCAAGGTCTGTAAAACAGATAAAAATTAAACTACTTACCTTCATAAGGTTGTTGTGATAAGTGAGATGAAGCACTTAGGAGAGTGCCTGAAACTTAGCAAGTGCTACATGTTTACCGTATTTCATTAATTATAATAAAACAATAATTACTGTTATTACCATGACTTCATGACCTTGGGGAGATGGAAAGGTCACTAAATAGAACCGAGATTGATTTTTCTTTTAAACCTATTGAAGCTAGATTTAATTTAATTTGGAGGAAAATAAATGTAATTATCTTTTGTGCCTGGCCACTGTGGATTAAATTCATGGCGTTACCACACATTACCTAGCTATATAGCACTATTTAATATATATTTGGTTCCACATCAGAACTGCTGAATTTAAACTTGCTCCTTCCAAATGTTCTGATAGGCTCACCAGAATGTCTCAGTGAGTCTTAACAGGGGTCACTCATTGGAGTCCCAGGGCGGGATGCACCCCTACTGTTCCGAAAATGTCTGTAAAAGAATATTTGCCTGTGGGAAGGTAAGGTTGGTGGTGCAGGAACCTTGTGAGGAGATTATGCATAACGAGATGGAAGGGGGAAGTCTGAAGCTTGTAGAAGGTTAAAACAAATAAGGGAGTTTTAAGAATGGTTTCAAGCCCAGGAAGGGTACAGCGGAGGGCACAGAAGCGGGGCTAGCTCTAGGCTTTCCGTCATAGGGTTGAAAAATGAAAGTGTTAGCTGCAGAAATCACAGCTTAGGAAGTGGCTCGCCCCATCACGGGCCGTGCTCTTGTGCAGCATGGCCTCACAGCTGACTTTTACCGGGTCTTCGGAGAATTTCATTTTTGACACTAGTTTTTAATAATATCTGGATGAAAGGGTAAAGGACCGAGACAGTGCCACGAGGGGGTATTAACAGTGATATTTAAAAAGGACAGAAGGAAGGTCTTAACAAATGGAGGCAGCAGGGCCCTGCTTCACCGAGATGACCGTCCTCCCTGGGGCTCCTGCAGGAGGACAGGATGGCGAGGGGCCAGAGGGACGTGCATGACGTCAGCCCCATCTTCCCCTGCGTTTCCATCTGTAGCCTCACTTGCCACAGCTGTAGCCAGGCTTGCTCGGAGCTGAGTGTCTAAGCCACAGTCTGGATTGGCTTCCATTTGGTGCTGAGAACCAACAGAGGGTAACGGTCCAGTTTGGGGACGAGTCTTAGGCATTCCTGGCACATACCTGTCCTGCTGTCTCAGTCCACTGGGTTGGGAATCTGCCCAGTGTCCTCCCCTGCCACTCTAATCTTTGATGCTACTAGAATCTTGCAGGGATCCTAATGCTTACCAGCCCTGGCCTGCTTTCCCTCTCAGCAATCGCCGTGGGCCCCAGGATTCTTGGCCACCAGCTTTACTTCTGTTGGGAGCACAATATCCATTTGGAACCAGATGACACTGCCTAGTGGATCTTGATCTCACGCATTTGTTTATAGGAACCTGCCAAGCCGTCAGAGAGCTACGTCTCCAACCACTGACTCGGCTGAAATAGCAAGAGGTTCCCTCCAGCTGAATGGTCCTGCCCCCAGGGTTCTTGACTCTGCCTTTCTGTACCTGTCCCACTCTCTCCCCTTCAGATGTGGCTCTTATTTGTTACCTGCTGCTCTGGACTTGGACAGCTTGACCGTTACCTGTTTTCCAGTCTCTCCGAATCCTAGGGTGTAAATGTGGTTTTTCCTTCGTCCATGTGCCACCATCGAGGTAGAGACCATTCCCCTCGTCCTTGCCCCTAGGAAAGGATGTGGCACCCAACGGGTGCATGCTGAGTGAATAAATGAATGAATGAATGATTACTGAATGGATACGTTAGGGGAGTTGACGAAAAATCCCCTTGATGAATAGGTATCTCCCCTCAAAAAGAAAAAAAAGATGAAGAAAGATAATTCTGACAACTTTAAGGAACAAAACCTGAACAAATGGACAAAATGCCATGATTTTAATTCCTTCCACTTTGAATTGAGCACATGCTGTGGCCTCCCTGTTGTACCAGACCCCTAGAAATTATGGAAATATATATAAAAATGATGTAAGACCTCTTCAGCATCTTCCAGGGCACGCAGAGCACCCCCAGCCAAAAGAACGGCCTCCAGAGTGTTACATCCAGTGACCCTCAGCCTCCTACTCTCTCCCCAAACTCCCGGTCTGGAACTCATTGTATCCTCTTGGAGAACCTGCTCCTTCTCCCATATCCCAAGCCTCCGTGGGTGGATAAGAGCTTGGAAGAAAAATGCAGTGAGCTACAAGAGGTTACTCAGGGAATCTTGGCATTGCCTCGAAAGAAAATGATGAAAGGGGGAGTTTCCATGGGGAGAAAGTGTTCCTGAGTGCTTTAGGCAGGTGAGGAAAGGAGGAGTGAGGGCCCTGGGATGGGAAGGAGCGTGAGAGTGGCTCTGAGTACAGAGAGAGTGGGAAGGGTGGTGTGGGAAGAATACCCGGGGGGTGTTTCTTGCATGACCTGTTAACCTCTGTCCATGGATTTTAAGCAAGGAGGACAGTTGGCAGATGTTTCCATGATTAAATTGTGTGTGTAAAAGCTCTCTCACCGCTATTTAGAAAATGGATTGGTCAGGGCGATGTGCAATTAGAGAGAAGGATGTGGTCATCCCGGCTAGAGGAAGTGAGCCTGGTAACTGTGGACAGGCAGGAACGTGAATGAATTAGGAGGCCTGTAGGACGTAGGATGGGCAGGATGGTGGGAAGCAGGGAAAGAATGTTTGGAGACTGTGGACGTGGGAGTGGTTAGAGAGGACTGTGAGATGAACTGAGGGGAAGGCAGGGCGAGGTTACCGTGCGCCTCACATGTCATGCTAAGAAGTTTGAACTTTATCCTGTAGGCCACAGGGAGCCATTTGAAGGTTTGTAGCCGGGGAGTGATTTGCATATTGGAAAGGTCACTCTGACAGGGTATGGAGGATAGAGAGGGAGAAAGCAGAGCCAGGTGGACCTGCTAGGAGAGGGTTGTCGTTGTCCAAGTGTGGAATGACGAGTGTCTGAGATGAGGGCATAGCATCGGGGGTGGAGAGAAGGGACTGGTGACGGGAGTGTTCCCGAGGTAGGACTGCACTGACCGGGGAGGGGATTGAACACGAGGGTGGTGCCATGGTGTTTGATGGGAGCCTGGAGAAGGGGGTCTGAGCAGAAAGAAGGTTCGCTCATTGGAAAAGTTACAGGTGAGGGGTGCGGGTGGCTCAGCTGTTTGAGCATCCGCTCTTGATTTTGGCTCAAGTCACAGTTTCAAGGTCATGAGATTGAGCCCCACGTTGGGCTCTGTGCTGAGCGTGGAGCCTGCTTGGGATTCTCTCTCTCTCCCTCTGACACTCCCCTGCTCGCACGGACATGCACACGCATGCGCACACGCTCTCTCTCTCTCTCTCTCTCTCTCTCTCAAAATAAACAAGTAAACATTAAAAAAAAACAAAACCGACAACTTATGAGCAAGACCCTGTCCTAGGTGCTAAGGTGTGTTGAGTAAGAAAGATACTGCTTGCCCTCTGGAACTCAGTCTAGTGGAGGAGAGATAGACATTGAGTAAAGAAACAAGTCCATTCATTAATCATGAATTGGAAGAAATTCTATGAAAGGAAGTAACAGGTACTATAATAAAGGATAACCAGGTGTGAAGGTAAGCAGCCTGTTCTGGATAAGGTGGTTAGAGAAAGCGCTCTGAAGCGGCGACATGTAAGTAGATATCTGAAGAATGAGAAGTATTCAGGAGAAGGACATTGCAGATAGAGGAGCAAACACAGAAACACGGAAGCTAGAAAGTGCTTGGCGGGGTTGAGAAGCTAGAAGAAGGTCATTGTGGCCACATGGGAGTGAGCAAAGGGAGCAGGAGTGACCGGAGGAGGAAGCCAGGGTTGGATTGCTCAAGACTGTACAGAACACACAGATTTTAGATCGTGCTTTAAGTGCCACTAGATGCTATCAGACTGAATGAAACAGCAAAGTTATATAAACTGATGGAGCTTTTTTAAGTTGCTCGCTCTGTCTGCTCACGCAGTGGAGAAAGGAGTTGAGGAGGACAAGAGAGGAAGCAAACATTTCAGAATAGATTTTGTTGTGGTAGTGGCAGATATTGTGGCTTGGCCTTGGGTGGTCCCTGCAGAGCTAGAGAAAAGAATATGGACTTAGGAGCGATTTAAACATCAAAATTGGAAGATCTTGGGATGAATAGGTGGATGGATGCGTGTGGATAATGGAGGAGAGGGAACAATCAAGGATGAGTACCTGGTGTCTGACTTGAGCAGCTAAGTGAACATGGTCCTTAGTGAAATGGAGAAGCCATAGGGAAGAGCAGTTGAAAGTTAAACATGTATTGAGGCAGATGTGAAATTTTCATGGGAGGGGTTGGCATGGGAATCCTATGGTAGGTAGCTTAGTTAAGAAAACCCACCGGAGGACATAAACATTCTTTGGTTATCGAGGAATACTTGTTAAAGAAATGCAACAACGAATGAATAAATAATTAGACGAGAGTCATAAGGAAACTTGATAACAGAATGCTGCTCAGGGAATGGTATCAGCTATTTTCTACCTCTGGGGGGAAAAAGTGAGCTACAGAGTTCAGTTAGGATGTAGCATGGGATGTGTTTATTGCTGAGTGATTTTACCATATTGCTGAGAAGACCAGGGGACTTGAGTCCAGGTTATCAGTTACTATACAGCAAGTATACAGCAAATACGAATATTACATTCAGAGTTGTAGTCTGAACCAGTTGTTACCAATTTTCATCTCTTGGGCTATTTCTTCTTGATCACCGGGCAACCACAGCCAGTTTCTGGAAACTTCTCGTTATAGATTTGATGTCTTCCTGTCACAGGACAGGAAACAACGCTGGGCTAGGTATTCCAAGAGTATGCACGTAGGGCATATTCAAACCACATCTGCCACTAGAAGACCAGTTCATCTAGAAGGTAAAGGAGAGATGCGGAGACCCACTCAGTTAAGGATTGAGTCTGTCTATTTATAGCCATTTGGCAAACATCAAAGCAAGGGGTAAATCCAGTGGTGGTGCAAGGGATGTGTTTGGTTTCACTCACACAGTGTTTTGTATGAAGGTGGACAAGAAATTGCTAGGCTTAATCGCAAATTTGTATTGTCTTATATGTGACCACCTTGAGCTGATCATTTCACTGGACAGTCCTCAACAGGCATTTGTTTGAGACCTGATAAAAGATATTGACCATCATAAACACCGTCGTAGAGTTGATAATTGGTGAATCTGTTCTGAGAAAACCTGGGCTTAGAAGCCATGAATGTGGTAGGGCAGAGTCTCTAGAAATATGGAAAAAGGCAAACATTCACTTTCTGGGATCTGAGGCACTGGAGTTGGGGTGGCACCAGCTGCAGCTGGGTATGGTAATGACTCGCCTATGCACTATTAGTATATTCCTTGTCAGGCCAGCTGAGTACTAAAGTCTAGGCTGCATCTGGATAAAGAGAGAGAGGTCGAATAGTTGTGTGGGTGTCAGCCATCGGGTCACCCCGAAGCAGATGTCGAGACAGAGGTTGGGATGCAAGATATTTAGTGGAGAGTACCATCTGTGAAAGAAGAGAGGGAAAGCAGGATTGGACAGAGGTAGAAATCAAACTGTCATAAAGATTTGCCAAAGCCTTGGCCAACCCTGCAGAGAGCTCTGCAATGAGTATTGTCTATCAGCGTGTAAGGTGTTGGACCAAAATGGCCAAGTCTCTGTTTTCTGACTTTGTCCAGTTCCTGGATTCAGGTTGCCCTGGGAAGGGAGTGCCTAGGGCAAGGCAGGCTCTTAAGAAGCCCACAGAAGGAAACTCTGTGCTGATTGCATTCTATGCAGCTAGACAGCAAGTCTTTCCTTGAAGAGGGATCTAGGTGGAGCACCTTCACATTTATAGTAAACGTCAAACAAATAGATGATTAAAGGCTTTATATGAGCCTTAGTAAGATCTCCGAGGCAATTTCTTCATTTATAAAATGGGGTATTATGAAAATGGTTTTTATACAGGTATGCTAAAAATCATCGGCTTGTACTTGGTCCTGTTAGAGAAGTCACAGCTTCTGATGATTGAAATCACCTTGCAGCCGGCGTCATGAAGGTAAACATGAACCCCCTTGCAAAGTCTAATGTCAACCCTCCCCAGTTCCCACTCAAACACCACAAAGCACTTTTTTTGTGGGGAGAGTGCAACTATCCAAGGACAAGGATTTTGAGCTGCTTGGTGCTCCTGAAGCTCTCGGGTACTTGAAGGAGATGAAGAAAGGGGGAAAGGATGTGAACTCCTTTGTAGGTAGGCAAAACGCTTGTCAAGAAAATGGCTTAGCAGACAGATCATTTTTACAGCCCTGAGGGATGTGGTAGGTGACACGGTCCTAACAACCCAAGTTTTGAGCTTATTCTTCTAGATGGCTAGAAGTCAGCTTTTTTCAACCTGGGGCAAAGACTCATGACTGGAGTCCCATAAAGACCTCTGCCCTTTAGCCATTCTCTTCTTACTCTTCATTATATCTTCTCAAGGACCTTGCAGTTTGTGTGGGCAAAGCCTATGTGGGGAGAAAGTTACCGGGGACAACCTTTCAAATTCACGTGGTCGTGGCGAGTTATCCCACGTGACCCACTGGCCTTGATGCAGTTGAGATCTGGCACCGGATTGGTTTTGCTGCTGCTTCGACCTCTGTTGATTCAGCCTGATGCTTCCGATAGGCTGGGTATCTGGCATGAAAAGAGAGTTGGTGAAATGAGCAATGAGCGGGATTGTGTGGGTATGCTTATGGTGACGATGGGAGGGAATGATTACTAGGAATGTGGGTGTTGTGTAATTGGAAACATTGTTAGAGGAATAGTCACTGGTGTTTCTGGGGAAATGGATGGCCAAAAGATGGTCTTTGGAAATGCTGGACACTTTCAGACTCCTGTTGAAATAATCTATTTTTTTTCTGCCTTACATCCTTCAAGTACAGGGCACATGATTATAATTATTTCTACTCTCCTGCTGTTGCAGGAAAATGATTGATGTGAATGACATCTGAACAATGATTTTTATTTAAAGTATTTTTTTTTCCTGGTAAACATATTCAGAGCACTTACGAGCAAACTTTTAAAGTTGAAAACAATATAAGTTGTTTTGAATTTGAACATACTGGTGGGTTAGAGCAAACATAGACTTAAAAGCAAGGACACGACAGAAGCAGAAGTGAACCAAATGGTCTCTTTGGATACTGTTGTCACTGTTTGTTTTGTGTAAGTTCAATATTTGTCCAATATTTCATAAGGATAGAAGTAAAGCAAAATAGAAAACGATAGTTTTCTACCAATGAGTGCAGTGTTAAGAAAAGATGGCAAAACAAAAGAATTTAGAAAATGTTTGGGTGCGGTGTTCCCAAAGTGGACAGTCTAATCACGCGTGCCCTGGTAGCAAGATGCCATGATAAGCCTGGGACGGGCTACGAGTCTGTCTCCATCGTGGTCTTGACGTTTCCCTGGAGACCCAGTAGGAACACAAGAGTAGAAGTGAAGAGAATAGGCTTGGTTTCTTGCCCAGCTTAAGGCCTTGCTCAGCGTGCCGCTCACACAACTTCCTTGGCCTCCCATCTGTAAAAATGGGAGGGTTGGGCTGTAAGATCATACATTTCTTTCAGAGCTGTCATGCATCATCCCATGAGGTGGCCTGAACATTTGGGGACGTTTTAGAAAGAGGCCAACACAGAGGAGAAGGAAAGCGTTTGGGGAGAGTGAAAACAGAACTCAGTGAGAACTTTATGTGTTTCTCATTCACTGAGTAACTAGTCTCTGGTTCTCACATCAAGTCCCTCCTCTTTGAAAAGAAGAAAACCACAACTGCTTGAGGGAGTGGTCCGTGAGATGCTGCCCAGAAAGCGGCTGGCGCTTTGCCTGGCACATAACAGCCATCCTGGGAAGGACAGAGACGGTACTACTTTCCCACTCCTCCTGCATCTTCCACATGACCCAAGTGACATCGTCCTCTCTCTCTCCCTCGCTCCTCTTCCGCTCCCTCTGTCTATATCTCTCTCGCCTCTCCCTCTCCCTCTCTCTCTCTCACTCATTCTGGACTCTCATGCTTTCAAACTTACCCTCTTCTGTTTTAAAACCCACCTGTCCACTTCTGCTCACATGATACATTATTTCTGTAGAAGCTAAAGATCCTACGTGTTGGCTAAAGGGTCATCCTTCTCAGACATTATTGCAAGTTAAGGTAGGTCTGATAGGAAGAGAGGTGAGCAGAGCAATAGCCAGGTGAAAGATAGATGAGCTCTTTGGAAAGTAACAATAACCTAAAGAGAGAATGAAATTCCAGACGCTACCCTATCCGTGGCAGGAATCTGAAGGTATTCAGCCTCCCTTCCCGCTTCAAGCACAGGGCATCAGCAGTCCCCCCTTCTGCGTTTGCATTGTCTGTCTTACTCTCATACACCGGAGATGGGCCAAGGACAAAAAAGCAGCGGGGTGCGACTCCAGAAGGTACATAAATGTTTAGGGTAACTTGACTCAGAATAGTCCAGCAACGTATTTCCCACCTGGAACATCTGAGGCCCTGAACTACAACCTCAGGTCAACAGGGTCTAAGCACGGGCACCTAGAGGTTTAGGGTGAGTCCTTCTGCCACTCACCTGGAAGCAAAGCCTTATCTCAGCCTTTTTTTTTGAGGGGGGAGGGGGCAAACCCTGCAGTTGGACTTTGGAATAGGTTCCCTGGTCACCATTCCATTTCCCTTCTGAATTTCTTTTTTTTTTCTCTTAAATGTTTATTTATTTGTTTTTGAGAGAGAGAGACAGAGACAGAGAGAGAGACAGAGAGAGAGAGAAAGAGAGCACGCAAGCAAGCTGGGGAGGGACAGAGAGAGACAAGGACACAGAATCCGAAGCAGGCTCCAGGCTCTGAGCTGTCAGCACAGAGCCCGACGCAGAGCCTGAACCCACAAACTGTGAGATCAGGACCTGAGCCGAAGTTGGACGCCCAACCAACCAGCCACCCAGGCACCCCTCCCTTCTGAGTTTCTTGTTGCCAGGCCAGACCCAGTTAACCATCCCCTGACCCTCTGCCTGGCTCTTTACAACCTCCTTCCTAGAGAATCTATCCGCACGTATTTGTTAATACCTGAAACCATCAAATAAGATCCGGTGTCATGGATCTATCTCTAGGTCTACTGAGCTGTTTCCCAGCCAACTTCGTGATATGCATCCATCCACCTAGGTCCTTGCTGCTCTTCCTTTTTCATAGATTTGATCTTCTCTCTTGGTTTATAGCAATCTAAACAAAGTTTGAGTTTGTTACGGTTTTTTTTTCTTTACACTTAATATATGGCAAACTATTGGCTATGTCCATCTGCAGAAGAAGGTTCTTCAATGTTGCAGAGAGGCAGTCTGTGCATATAAGCTTGGCCACATCCTTACCTGTGCTGTATATAAATAATTTGCTTTTTGCTGGTTTGGTGTCTCCTCATTAAAGACCATCAAAGCTGCGTATTTTTAATATATTTTATAAAAACAGCATCACTTATTGAGCAATTTCTCTGTTCAAACTCTTTCTCTTGCCCAGTGGTCTAACATTGAGGTTGAGATCAGCTTCTTATTGATGGAGTCCTTGTACCTGGTGTTTAAAATGGGAGCCATTCTATCTAAAGCTTATTTCAAGTTCTGGGACCTCATGATCGGAATGCATTCTCACTGAGGTTAAATGAACACACTATTGAAAGTGTTTCCTTCCTCATGAACCCTGAGCTTATGTTGGGGAGGAGAGTACAACATATATAGAGGTGTTTTTTTTCTCTTAAATAGAAAAATTTGTCACCAACTTGAAAAGCATGACCTCCCACCCCTCACTCACACAGGTTAAACAATTTCGGGACTTTCCATAACAAGCGTGGCTCATGTATCACACAATGTCAAGATCCTGAGGTTCGTTGATCACTTTCTTTTACATCATCATCAATCATTTTATGTTTTAATGCATTTGCTGATGAAATAAGTGATTACTTGGCTCAATATTTCTTTTGACTCATATAAACATTTCATTACTTGCTCTTAGTTTGTGGGTTTCGCAATTTAGTTTGTGTGTTTGTGTGTGGGATGATTCTTGGCGTAGATTGATTGAGGGATAATTCAATACTTTGTATGAAGAATATATAATAAAGAACATAGTGTTTGGAGTTCAAACCCATATTTGTACTTTACCAGTTGTGTAACTTGGAGCAAGTAGAAAATCCTTCTGGTCCTTTTTTTTCATCTGTAATTTACGGAGATTGATATCTGCCTTGCAGATTCCTTGTGAGGATCGAATGAGCTAATGCATACAAAATGCCTCGCACAATGTCTAGCACATGTTCAATAAATGTGACATTTTTTTTTTGAGTCGGTGCATTCTGAGTGAGATTTTGTGAGTGGCTTATTCAAATTGTGTTGTTCCCAAATTGCTGCTCTCAAATCAGGTAGAAGACTCATCAGACCATGGAATCACAGTCAGTTATAGGGGTGTTTATAGGAAGACCACTGTATTGGCTAATCAGATATCTTCTGGATATTTAACCACGTGTAATGTACACATTGTTCTCTCTTTTTTTTTTTTCATACCATTGACGTAGATAGCCCTTAAACCTGAGAAAAGAACTATATTCCATAGGTGAGTAATAGAATAGCCTTTATGCTAAAAAACAATTTTTCTTGTTTTTAAACTAGGTCATTCTTATTTTCAAAGTGTAATTCTTATTTAGTGTAAGTATTCTCTTTAGAGTGATTTATATAGACCTCTGCCATATATCATGCCTGTACACATACAAAAAGACAAATAATTGCACCGTAAATGGTTTAAGGTGTTCTTAAAACATTTTATACTCAAGTCTGAGTCTTGTGGATCACCCCCTGGCTCAGATTCCGTTGCCGGGTTTTCTTCCACACTAGTGTCTTCTGTGTTTGCAAATATATTGGTGAAGAAACATTTCTGAAAAGAGAGCTCAACTCTCGTCCGTGGGCTTTTCCTCCAGGCCACTGACACACATTCTGAAAATGTGGATGGTCACGAACAGGCGATATAAGTGTGTGTGTCTGTCGGCTGTCTGGCTTCTCTGCACACCTGAATTCAGAGGGGTTGACATGTGCAACAGACACACCAATAGTTGTGTCTTGGGGCCAGTCCAGTGCAGTCACGATCAATAATAGTGTGTTAATGAAAGGTTGATGATGCTTCTGTTTTGAAGTCCATGCTGTGGGTTGCCCCATAGGACACCAGAATCAGGGCACTGATTGAGTGGATTCATAGCATCCTAAGTGCACCTTAGTGATGGGAAGGCTTGGGGACATCCTGGGCTTTTGCTTTTTTGTGGATCAGCCCCTGCTGAGGCAGTCCCCAGCACCAGGAAACTCTACTCTGAAGCAGACTGTGCTCTGACTCCTGGTTGCTAGCAGTCTTCTTGGAACACGTGGCCTCTGGAGAGGGTGAGGGAGAACAAAATATTTATTTTAATTTAATAGCTCCTCTGGAGAGCACAGGGCCTGGGGTTCATGGAAGATACTTACTGATGAAGTTGGACCCTCCACGGAGGGCTTTTTTGACAGAGGAAGATCCTCTGTAAGAGACACCATATGAAGGCTGCAGACGTCCCTTAGCTTTGGAGGTTGGGAGAATCTGATGGATCTTCCAGAATAGCAGACATCACAGATGTCAGCAAGCACAGAAAATGCCTTCAGATATTTTTAGCAAATGTAGCAGTGGCAAAGGTGGGCAACTCATGCATGTTTTCTCCTTTTGTAATAAATGCACAGTGCCGGTCAGCAAGGCACTTAGTTTGTATTACCTCTATCCTTTCAGACGTGCAGCGACAGGACTGATCAGGTTTGTCCATATTTACCCAGGTAGGTTTATGCAAACTAGGGTGGGGTTTTAGTAATGAAAGGGGGAGATACCCAGCGGTGAGGCTGACTACCACTGGGGAAACCAAAGCAGGGATAGAAGCTTAATGGATACGTTTCCTTGGGCTTTGCTTGAGATGAGTGTTAATCATAATGACCATGACAACTGCAAGGTGGACCACTGTATGCCAATCAGATGCTAATTGCTGTGCATTGTTAACTTATTCTTCACAGCAAAGTTTTGGAGATGGGAAATGGCCAAAGATTACACCCAACTCTCTGGGAACCAATCTGATGATAATTCTATACAGTGGATGGTTTTCCGATCTACTTTTAAAAATGTAAAATCAATAAAACAGCATAGCGTAATGACACTGGATAAATCATTTCCTGGTAACTTCTTAAATGTCTTAGGCCTAAGTTAACTACTTTCACCCTTGCAAATTCTATCCTGGTCCCGTTTACTTGCATCTATATTTGAAATCAGAAGCTTCACATTCTGGGTTCCCCTCCCGTCCCCCCATTTAACATCATATTGGAAGCATGCTTTCATGTTTCTTGATTCCAGGGAAAATTTTAGATCAGAAATTCCCAAATATGTTTTCAAAATAAACATTGAGTAGGTCTCTAATTCTCCTTGTTGCAGATAATGTCAGTTATATTTGTTTCCAGACTCTGGAATCCCAGGGGGCACATTCTTCAAAGGTCAATCCCGATAGGAAGTTCAGAGAAGTCAGACCAGCCTCCCTGGGCCCCACCCTAGCCTGGGGGCCTCTTGCCATAAATGGGACCAACTCCAGTGACAGGGGGCCCTGAAGGGAGAATTTGAAGGTTCCGTTCAATTTTAGTTTTCAAAGTGGCGACTTATCAGAAGACCTGTGTTGGTCTTGCCTGAGAAGGGGATACCTGATATAAATCCAAATATTTCTTGTCCAAGCTTTTGATTGTTTTCTGGATTATTATTGAGCATTTTCACCAGAAACGTTGAATCATGAATTTTCAAGTCACACAGCCCATTACATCTCTAATTATAAATAAATGGTTTCAGCTTCTGCCCCTCTTGGGGTTTATAGATTAGTCAGCACCCTGATCCATCCCTGACTCTGTGTTTCCTTTTCCTGGAGAGACCATTGGACTTTACCCTTCTGGGAAAGGCTTTGGCGTCCGTGAGGACAAGTCTGCTCATTGTATGTCTTTTGCAACCCCATCCTAGAGGATGGGGCCTAGCAATCAGCCTGATCAGAAAGGGAGTGTCCACCCAGCCTAGTTGGAATCTGCTCTGGAACTCTCCATCAGAAGACACATACTAAGCCATCTCAGTCATTAACAGCTCCTACCCAAATCCCATCTTCTGTTGGTGACAATTTGAGCATGCTTCACTCTGCACAGAGTCCCTTACCCCACCCTGAGTCTTCAGACATAACGTGACATCAGAAGGAACCAATATTTTGCTTTGAAAAATCTTTTTTCTTTCCTTTTTAAAATTTCTGGAGTGGTGTTACGGACTTTGGTAGTGAAAATGTGAGGGAAGGAACCACTCTGAGGCATCGATTTAAAGGCAAGCAACTGAGACAACCAAGTTTTCCTGGAAATGTGTGTGTGGAGGATGTTTCGGGACCTGTCATTCGGGTCATGTGCTGTTTCTAAACCATTGGGATGATGAAGGAGAGGATCATGCTAGCAGAATGAACGTCATTGGTCAGCTGCTCGGTTCCCCCCTCCCCCACCTCATCCCCAGTGCATCCAGCTCTTTGGGCTGAATTAATCCTCTTAAAAACTGAAGCCACTGACTCACTTGTCCACCAAACACTTTCCAGGGCTTCTTACTGCCTTTGATTCCAGCTCGAATTCTCCACACGTCCACAGATTGCTTTCTGCTCCCCCACGAGCCTTCTGGTGCACGGCTCCCTCAGAGCAGGCAAACTCGGCGGCTTCCTCGCTATACAAGTTACTTCCTTGCTCCAAGCCCTGGGTTCCTCCTTGGTGGATTAAGGATTCCTACGTCATAGAGATGTGAGTTTTAGAGCATTCTTAAAGCAAACCCCGATGAGGCTTTTTGGGGTGATAGTGGGGTTTGTGGGGTCCAGGACCGAAGACATCTTTGGTGCAAAAAGGTGATTTTATTGAAGCACGGGGTGGAGCACCCGTGGGCAGGAAGAGCTGTTCTGGGACCACAAGGAGAGACTGGTTTTGTACTGTGGAGTTGGGGGGAGGTAAAGTCCAGGGGAAGTTTCTGCTGCGATTCTCATCTGCTAAACAAGACTCACAGGATCCCCGAGGCCTAGCTATTGTCAAGCTGAGGTTGGTTTTCCCTCTAGCAAAGCATTAGCATTAAGACAGTAGGGAGTTCCTGGAGCCTCAAGTATCTGTCAGTGGGCTGCAGGGTATAAGGAACTTTAGTTCTATCTGCCATTTCTTTCTGCCTTTGTTCCCCACATCACTGTGGAGGGGTGATGGAGACTTAGGTCCTGCCGGACTTTGATCTCTATCAGTTAACTAGTTGTTTTCCCCTTTCCTTTGTTCTTGGGCAGCCAGGAGTGCCTGAGGAATATCACACATGTCCCACCTGGGGGGTGGGATATGGCCTGTCCCCCTGCCTTAGGCTCTCTCATCAACCCCACAAGGCACACACACACACACACACACACACACACACACACACACACATCACGTGCACAGCCACCATTTGGAGAACTGAAAGTATCTGAGAAGTGGGTGCAACTGATAAAAACCTTGTCTTACACAGCTATAGAAATACTCCATGGCTAACAGGTACTATTTTACTTACGTTGTTCACTTTTATTCTATGATTGATTCAGATGCTATTTTGCTTTCCTCTCTATCAACCATAGGAACTGTTTCTGTTTGCATTGTTCATTTTGGTGCTTAATGTTATATTCCCTTTGACCATTTTTCTCACTGTGTGTGTGTGTGTGTGTGTGTGTGTGTGTGTGTGTGTGTTTGAGAAAAGTTGGAGGTGTGGAAATTCTTTCCAATCAGGTTTGCAAATTCTTACAGAGAATGTAGTTAACATGCTATTTATTGAATAAAAGGAAGGCTGGAAGGGAGGGAGGGAGGGAAGCAGGGAAGGAGGTGGAAGGGATGGAGGGAGGGGGAAGGAGAGAGATGACAAGAGGGAAGGAAGAAGGTTAGTAGCCAATATATCTTCTTTGGTTTTTTGGGGTTTTTTTCTCTCTTCCTTATATGACTGAGAACATGTCAATCTTCCTCCACCTGACCTGGAAAAGTCACTTCTTGATAATGACTAGCCCTCAGCAGGTCTAGAACCACACCGGTAATATCCAGGCACAGAAGTGGAAAGTCACGTTAATGCACAGGGTCTGGGGCATCCAGAGGGGCAGCCAGGCTACTGGAAGAGGTACAATCAGAAGTACAACGGAGTGCCCTTGGAATCCCGAACTGCCCAGCAGGGTTAGAGGCCAGGCAGTAGGCTACCACTGTCTCTTAGGAAGCTGATTTCAAGGTCAGAGCAGGAGACAGAGGCTCAAGAGGGACCTGAACTCAAATCAAGTTCAAATGGTAACCCAGGGTCTCAATAGCTTTGGAACTTGGTCCCAGTCTTAGAGCCAAAAATGAACCAGCTGCCTAGAGTTGGATATCCCAACTGCCTGGTTTAGAAGACATTGACTCACATACCTGGGGACAGGCAGTGTGCCCCGGTCAGTCCCTGTCCAGATAGGCTCTGTTTATGGTCTAGAGTCAGTGTGTGTGTGGGCATGTGTGCACTAGGTTCTGCTCTAATGCTTCCTAATGTGTATTAAGACACAGGGGTACTTATAAGTTGAAAAGCCATGGATGATGAGGGACAGCTGGATCTTCTGTGATAGAAATTGGCATTCTTGGAAGCAAGAAGCAAATCTTAGTCAAGGCCAGAGCCGACAGCCAAAAATAGTAATTAAAAGTTGGTCCTGTTAAGAGTTGAAGGACAGAAAACTAGTTAAGTTGTGAGCTACCAGCCTAGAATTATGACTTTGGGTCCTGAGATCCACAGATGAAGCCTAATTCAAGAGATGAGCTAGGGGCACCTGGGTGGTTCAGTTAGTTAAGCATCCAACTTTGGCTCCGGTCATGATCTCGGGGTTCATGACTTCGAGCCCCGCATCAGGCTCTGTGCTGACCGCTCAGAGCCTGGACCCTGCTTCGGATTCTGTATCTCCCTCTCTCTCTGCCCCTCCTCTGCTTGCACTGTGTGTCTCTCTCTCAAAAATAAATAAACCTTAATTTTTTTTTTTTTTTTTAAAGAGATGAGCTACTGGGAGATAGGTGAATTCTAAGCTGAACAGGAGCACAGACCTGTTTAAGGACCCAGCTGGGGAAGAGAGAGGGCAGCAGGGAGGGTGTTCAGACCCGGCTTTAGCCGTTGGACCATGGTCCCTGCACCGGCACATCCAGTGGAAGCCAAGAGCTATGGCACATTCACCCCAAGAACAAGACCACTTTAGTCTTATCAGATGGTCACCCTGCACAGCACCGCCATCAGCAGGGCTAAGTTACAGACGTGCCAATTGGTCTTGGTTCCTTCATGCTTCTCCTGGTCGTTTATTTAGTGACAACATATACACCAACACAGATATGGACAAAACCCCAAGGGATTAATGTCATTACCACCTGCCTTGTTCAGCCAGGACGTGTGTTTGGGGAACTCTAGTTGGTAATGATCTCAGTCCTTTGGCCAATTATGAAATTGCCCAGGTCACATTTGTTCCCGTGGCATTTTTGGTTTTGACTTAACATCGAGCTTTAGCATCAAAAATCCCTAGGGCGTAAACACAGCGCCACACACGCACGCACACGCGCACACGCGCGCACACACACACACACACACACACACACACACACACACGCCATGTGCCTGTGGCTTGGATGCAGCTGCATTACAACTGGAGACAGAGGGTGATGGAAGGAGAGAAGGTGGCGGCAAGGTTAACACATGAGAGAACTCGAGCTCGCTCATGCTGTGAGCTCCGAGTACTTATTTTAGAAACTGTGAAAGATTTTCTAGAGATTTACCGCAAGAAATCGGTCCTGAGGCAGAGAGGGTTCAGAAAGGCTTTCTATCATGCCTTATGTAACTCAGGAAAAAAAAAATATTATTCCCCTGAATTGGGGGTGAGACGAGATGGATTTGTACAGTGACTAACTGCCTAAATACTTCAAGCCTTGCCGCCTGCCCCTCTCTTTGAAGAACAGGAAATAATAAATCAGAAGATTGGGGATTTACTTCCATTTCAAGGTGCCAATAGCCGAGCAAGTTCGCTGGCTCCGTGCCTAAGCTTTTTCGTGTGCGAGGCAGGCAGAGGGAGAGGGGCCTCAGTGCTTCTTCGGGTAGCGTTGAGGGCCGTGAAGTCTGGCGATACAAAAGGAAAGGGGATATTCCTCATCGAAGTCACTTATTTTGTGCAGGTCAGTGGACCATTGAGAAAAGCAGAAAATTAGAGCCTCACATCTCCAGGCCCGTTAGGTGACTCCCCCTCGGTGACTCCCCCGTTAGGTGACTCCATCAGAATGGCATGTTTTTAGATTACCTGGGTGTCTGGGGAAACATCTCTGGCATTACGCTGCATGTTGCCACCACAGGCAGTAACGTGAGGACACTCGGGAGGGGCTCCTTGGGGTGCTCTCTAGGATGAACTCCAACAGCGTTCGCATTCCATCCGTTTGTAAGTGAAATTCCATATTTCCTCGATTAGAAATCCACCTCCAGGCCTCACCCCCACCTGCAGCCTCTTGCTGGGCTGCCCGTTGGACTCAGAACAATTACAGAGGCCCCTCCGATGACAAGTCCTATTGGCTGAGCACCAGTGGGTGCTTAGGCCACTTAAATGGGTGTTTAGGCCACTAAACACAAAGGGAAAGGTGGGTAAGGAGCCCCGATTAGTGAAATGACCTGACCAAGCTCTCAGAGGTTCAGCAGAAAGGAATCTTTCTGTGTTTATAGGCCAGGGTCGACCCTGTCCCCAGCGGGCTATCAACACACCTTGTCCCATTCCGAGGGCCACGGATTTGTTGGGGCAGGGGTGTGGGCAGAGTTATGTAAGTGAATAGGGCAGTCACCCTTTCTCTGGTGGCAGGAAAGCGTGGCATGGCCGTGAACTTGTAGGTCCTGGTTTTATGATTGCCAGTCTGGAGTGATTTTGAGCCAAGGCTCTGTGGCCCGGGATGCCCTTCTACTCCATCCTTGGGCCCTTTGCCCGGAGCTGCTTGCGCCTCTGCACATCATTTTTCTGGGAGTCTCCAGAAGCCCCTGCTTAACTCAGGGGTGCGTCCGGTCCTGACTCCCGTTTTGCGTCCTCAGCTGCTGGTCTATTCCCCACAATGGCCTTTCGATCTTTGTGTTTCATAACCAGCTCCCCCAACACCGGCTGGATTTTCCTATTCATTGGTTGGGACTCGGCTCTTGCCCCTTCTCTCCTGACTTTGCACGCCCGCTCTGTCTTAGCCCACTTGCAGATCTGGGCAAGAGAGGCTTCCCCTGATAGATCCTGCCCAGGACTCGCATCAGCAGGGCTACGTACTTGACCTTCCCACTTGGAGAGCAGTGGTTAAAGAGTTCAGGCTGGAAAGTGAAATCTCTCAGGCCACATTTGCCACTTACTGACACGTGAGCTAGTCAGTAATTAGTACTAGTTAACTAAACTAGTAAACTAGTTAACTAAACTAGTACTGCCTCACGCCATGACTGGAGCCTGAGGCAAAGGGAAAAAGACACCAGTACTGATCCTGTCTTTATTTTAAATGTTGAGGTTTTGTTCACTGTGAATTTTTTTGCATTATTTCTGATTTTTAAAAATCTTGATTACTGTGGTTTTGTTTCTTGCGGTGGGGTTGGGGGAGGAGAGATGTCCTTTAATTTCACACCCAAAGCAAATACCTCAGTTGCCATACCTCATTCTGGCCCGGCACTGAATCTCACTTTCTTCATCTCTGACATGGGGATCTTAATGGTGTCTACCTATTTTTATTTATTTATTTTTTTAATAATTGCAGGTTTAAAAAAAGTAATTTTATAGTTGACCCTTAAGCAAACATGGGTTTGACCCACTTAACATGGATTTTTTTTCAATAAATACAGTACAGTCCTATAGATGGAGTTTCCTTATTATTTTCTTAATAACGTTTTCTTCTCTCCAGCTTACTTTACTGTAAGAATACAGTATATAATACATATAACACATAACATATGTGTTAATCGATTGTTTATGTCATTGGTAAGGCTTTTGGGCAATAGTAGGCTGTTAGTTGAGTTTTGGAAGAGTCACAAGTTATATGTAGATTTAAATTTTTTTAGTTAGTGTTTATTTTTGAGAGAGTGAGAGAGAAAGAGAGAGGGAGAGAGCATGAATTGGGGAGGGGCAGAGGAAGAGGGAGACACAGAATTTGAAGTAGGCTCTAGGCTCTGAGTTGTCAGCACAGAGCCCAACGCGAGACTCAAACTCACGGACGTGAAGTAATGACCTGAGCTGAAGTCTGACACTTAACTGACTGAGCCACCCGGGCGCCCCATGTGTGGATTTTTAACTGCACTGGTGGGATCGGTGCTTCTAACACCCCACGTTGTTCGAGGGTCAACTGTAATGGAAATTGTGTGCATCAAGAGTTAGGAAAGTACTTGAGTCATGCTACGTGCTCAAAAAATAAAAAAGAAAAGCGTGATTTTTGTGACCATAAAACTGTATGTGTTTTATTATTATTATTTGTTAATATGCTATCATTTCTCAGAATGTTACTCAAGTCCTGTAAATTCCTTGAGAAAAGACTTTGGGTTGTTGTCTTTATCTTTCTGCAGCAGTGAAGTGTTCTACACACCAAAGTTTCTCCAGCAAAGCTGTTGTCTGTTAAATACGGAATTGGAGCAGATTATACGTAATATCTATTCTTTCCACCGGTCCCTTGAAATCCGTCTGTGATCTTCAACATCACCCAGCTGATAACAAATTATGCATAATATCACTGTTCCCCATTCTAGAACTTTTCCCTGCATCGGACCACTTTCAGCAGCCACTCTGCTTCTTCTCCCTGCCTTTTGGTTTTATCACCACCACACGTACATGGTGACCTCTGCGTCTGGGAAGCAGTTCCAGCTCCGAGATTCTGCAATCCACTGTGCTGGCAGCATTCCACAGACTCGTCTTGGGAAACGATAATTGATTACTCAGGAGGGAAAACTCCATCTCAACACCAGCTGGCAGCCAGGCCTTGCTCTAGAGCCCCTGAATTAGTCTCCGGCAAGATCCTCAGCAGAGGTGGCATGCATGTGAACAGGGCTGACACTATCTTGGAGTCCAAAATGTCCCTATACATGCACTCAAGTTTGGCATTCGTAAAGGCTCAGGATAGAGCATCTTCCAGTGGCTACCCCAGGGTGCCCCAACAGTATACAGTTTTTTGAACAGGCAGTGTGTGTTTCCTTCCCAAACCACTTGACCAAATAAGCTAGGTAGCGACAACTTGGGAATGCAGCAACCTCAGGCGGGTAGCAGAAAGGGCAGGAGAGTCCACTTCGAGAAGCAGTGAGGTGGAGGTGAACATTAGTATCGGGACATGTGGACATGCTTGTTCTCGGAGCTGAGTTGACTGTGACCTACTGGGTCCATTAAGGCTGCCATCCCAATTGCCAGGATGTTAAAAGTAAAACAAAAATGTTGACTATTTGCCCAAACTCTTCAAGTGAAAAGGAGTATTAAGTTTTAAACGCGAATGTGATTTCTGTTCTCAGAAGTGCTTTCTGGATGCCAAAAACCTATGGTGGTGCTTTTGTTGAATAAAATTCTAGAGAGCCCTTCTACCTGCCATCTACACAGGCGGCACACTGACCCACACGAGCGCATGCCTGGGTATTGGAGCACACCCAAAGTCATGAGACGCTGAGAGCTCACATGACACCATCACTTCATCAAAGGAAGGGTAAGACGGAGAACAAAATAGACTTCTCAACAAAACTAATTTATGAATATCTTAAATTCTTTAAAACTCAGGGTAATAAACTTCACCCCTAGTATCTGATATTTTGGTATTTGTTATATATTTGTGATTGTCTCAGTTTTTAATAAAGTTGCAAGTCAAGAAGGCTGATATTCCCAGCTTTGTTGACCTTATCTTCAAAGCAGTAGCACAAAGAACTCACCTTCAGGTGCCTTATAAATAGATGTGCGTTCTCTCTCCTTGGTCATGATTACTGTCAAGGTTGCGTGTGGTTTCTATTTTGGGCCCTAATGGCAGAAAAGCCGCTTCTGCAGCCAAGAAGCAGCATTGTAGGATGCCAATAAATTCTGGGGAAAATTACATTTTAAAAAGGAAAACTTTGACATACATCTGGCAATAGAATGATCCTGAACATATGGCAGCCTGGTAGGTAGGAAGCCATTGGAACATGGTAAGTCGAGCTGAGCGCTGCCCCCATCCTGTTCTGGGGTGCATTTGGGAAAGGTCCTGTGGCGAGGACCACATCTCTTCCAACCTGATGTGGCGCATTCACAGGGGAGGGGAGCTGGATGTAAACCCGTGTCTGTGTGTATGACCTTCTGCTGGCAACCTCTGATTGACTCCTTAGAGCTATTCTTAGTGGTGCCAGTGGGCAGGAAGTAGACTGTGCTGTGGAAGTCAGGTATGTCATCACGACTCGGCCGATAAAGAAGACACTGGGACACTAGAGAAACCCAGGGTCTCAACACCATGGGATCCTGGTGTGGGGAGACGACAGATGTCCAAAGCCAAGGCCTTCTGGTGGATGAGGCATGTGTCTCCATGGTCCAGGTCCTGCTTGAACAATTCCACTAACAGGGAGCCCGGCATTCCGTAAGGAATGACTTGATGGATCATTCTTGTAAGGCCAGGGAAGAGCTGGGCTTTCGTCAGAGGAAGGGGGAAAAGATACAGCTTTCACTGTGAATTCATGAGTTTGTGCCCAAGACCTTCAGAGCGGCGTCCCCTCCCCGCCACCACTGGATCTTCTGCCTCCAGCCATGCTGCTTTGTGCTCCTTCAGGTCTCCTGAACCCAGTCGTCAGGGCCACATCACACACTGCAATGTCAGAATGGCAGTTCCCCGAAATATTGGCACTGCGGCCCCCATTCTTCCAGCAGGGACATTAAGGCTCCATGCGCATGCTTCTTGAGCAAGATCACACAGGTGATAAGCATTACAGTCCAAACACAAGTCCAGACCCAACGTGCGTCCGGAAACCGCTTGTTGCCACAACACGTTGGCGGTCTCAAAAATGTCCGCTAATTTTCTGTCCCGTGGATCACAGATGAAATTGTAAAGGCAGGTTGCTTCATAACCCCTGATCCTTGAACTTGCTCTGGATGGAGCAGGAGCCATTATCGGTTTCAGAAACTCAGGGTACGGTCCTGCATTCTCATCTGGTTAGGTAATTGAGCACAAGGCATAACTGCTTGCTGCCAGATACCTACCCTCCTCACTCCACGTATTCACAGATACTCGTGTGTGTTCTCATGCCTTGCAGTACATGTGTACATTTCCCCCCACCTCCACATACAGGCACGCGCTCTCGTACTTCGAGCCAGATTCTTACATGCCTGCTTTAGAGCAGTGGTTGTTTTCATAACTGTGACCGAGGGACTTGGGAAAAGAAAGATTTGGCAAATCAAGGGTGAGTTCCAGAAATCAACATTTTTAAACCAAGCATTCACATAACTCTGATTTAGGTCATCTGTGCACCATTCCTTGGCAAATGCTGTCTTGGCTGTGAGAGCCTTAGAGTTAAGAAGAGATGCCGCACACATTTTTATCTGCCCGACACAAGTCACGAGGCTGGGTCCGGGGCAGATAGTATATGGTGAGTGGACTGAATGAACGACCCCATCACTCACCTTCTCATTCACTCGGAGACATTATCTCAAGAGAAGCAAGAGGTCAAATTTTCAGGAGGTACTGAAGTCCACTTGGCCCTCTGGGATCCAGTTGTGTGGACTACCCTTTGTGAAGAAGTTTTGAAAGTCCATGAGGACCCCCTTTTTAGTTGTTCCCTTCTTTTAAGCAGCTTCTATTCTTAAATAGCCGGCATGGGGTTACTTCTGCAGTATCTGGAGGTTTTCCTTTCTTCTCTATGGTGTTCACTCCAGCTTAAGGATCTCCTAGTCCTTAACCTAGGAGATCAAAGACACTGAGGGAAATCTCTACCACCCCACCTGACTGAACAGAAGGGCTTTTCTCCTGTTCCTTCCTTTTCCCCTAAGTCTCCATGTCATTCCTTCATTGACCATGACCCTTGCTTATTTTTGCTTGTTTAGATCAGCTCCAACACACATCTTGTAATCAACAGTCCAGTGTTTCAGCCCACCTCGTACATTGTTTTATTCCTACCCAGCAGTGGAATTCTCAGTGACCGTTCCCTGAGGGTGGGTCATCCACATGGTCCCATAAGTATCTCAGCAAGTCTTGAGGAGCACCACTAATGACCTACGGCCAGCCGGACACTCTGAGAACAAGCTAAGCTAAATGAATGCCATCCTGCACTTATACAGGATTTGGTAAAACCTTTTGCTGAACTCTCGATTCCCTATGTTTATGGCATTTTCCTGGTCTGCCAGTCTGGCAATAGCACCAAACAAGGGAATGTCATCGTTGGGGTGTCAAAGGATGGCGTCGTCTCGGGGACTTCATTCTGGTTCCTCTTTTACTAAGCGCTCACAAGGCTTCGTTTCTCTTGTCCACGGGCAAATTCTGATAAGCTATAGCATGCCTCTGGTCCGTGGTTGAGGAGTCTGCTTTCTCTCTTTTCTTATAAATTCAGATTCCGTTTGCTTGTCTTCAGTCCTCTGGAAGGCCTCCTATTCTCCACTGGAGAAGACCACCTTGCTGACTTCCAAGATGAACGGGGGCATTTAGATGGAATAGATTTTGTGAGCACATCAATATTTCGCTACCCTGCCTAGATTTTCACATCTCATTACGAACTGCCACATGTGAGCTGGGAAGCCCCCAGATGACAGAGTGCCTGGCTGTATCTCTAAGCAAGCGCATTGTCTCCTCTTGGTTTGGTAGCCACATCACCTATGCTGGAAGCTGTTCGTAGAGCAAGAGGGAAGTAGGAGTGGGAAGCAATATGGTGTTGGCTGATAAAGCCCAGGGAAATATCAGACTGATTTAGAGAGTGGGCAGAGAGCTTTTCCTATGTATTTGTGGCGCTTTAAGAAATGTATCCCTATCTGGGGCGCCTGGGTGGCTCAGTCGGTTAAGAGTCCGACTTTGGCTCAGGTCATGATCTCGCGGTATGTGGGTTTGAGCCCCACATCGGGCTCTCGCTGACAGCTTGGAGGTGGAGCCTGCTTCGGATTCTGTGTGTCTCTCTCTCTCTCTGCCCCTCTCCCACTTGTGCTCTGTCTCTCTCTATCAAAAATAATTAAAATGTAAAAAAATTTTTTTTAAGAAATATATCCCTATCTGTAGGCATTCATCCTTACTTGGATGATGGTAAGACATCCATTAGTCTAATTTCTAAGCAATATAGAGAATGACACTACAGAATGGAAGGAGAAGGGAATAGGTATATTGGAAAGGTTATAAGTGATAGAAATGGGTATTTGGAATTAAAAGTGGACATTTGGCCCAGAAGATAAATCAAGTCAAAAGAGCTAGTTACCTAGCGTAAATATCGTATGATTCTATTAGCGCAAACAGAATGGATTTCTAGCAAACACATCCAGCAAGTTTCTATGCATATGCTTAAGACATTTCTGGAAGGACACAGAAGAAAATAGTAATTAGGGTTATCTTTGGTTAGAGAGACCGGGGATAGGAGAGTGCTTTTAAACTTTATTTTATACAAATTGCTGCTTTTTGAAGTTTTTACCTTAAAAAAAAAAAAAAAACTAGTCATCTACCTCCACGTGTTTACTTTTATTGCGAAAGTTGAAAAACAAATGATGATTATTGCACTTAGGGAAAGTAAAACCCTGAGGGATTTTCCCTGAACAGCTTCTTCCTGGGGTACTTGCTTTTCATTGTGGAGGTTCTGGAAATGCAGAGAGGCTTCTATGCCTCCCAAACCTACTGTTCTGGAGGGAGGACCAAGCCACTGTGAGGCTGGCTTTCTCATGCTGATTTCCAAATCCACAGGGTTTCACTGAATTCCTTTTCTGCCTGGAATTAGCTCCCCTTGGTGCAACCACAGTCGGGACAGACACAGTGCTTAGTTTTCCCAGGCATGAGTTACCTCCTTTCCTCCTGGTCCTGGAGAAAGTTGGGAAGCGTGTATTCAACCGCAGGGCTCTGAGTCTCAGGCAAGTCCTCCTATGAATTGGAGGTAAGGTTAATTCAACGGTTGGCATTCCTCCTTTCCGTCCATCTTCCAGCCTGGAATCTTGATCAAAGGAGGAGGAGGGCAGTGGACCCTAAACTTTATGGGCCAAACACCAATGAAGCATATTAAACATTCATTCCCAGGACCCACCTCCAGAAGGCATGGTTCAACAAGTCTGGGGAAAGGCCCAGGAATCTGCATTTGTAACAAGCTTCCCAGGTGGTTTGGATGCAAGAAAATAAAAGAAGCATATTTAGATAGACTCAGTTACAGAACTGTAGAAAAACAAAATGCGACAAGGGAGGGATGACTGATGCTAGATATATTTGCATAACTGGGAGAAACAGGAAAAACGGGAGGGTGATGGTAGCAATGATAAGAAACATATATAATAAGTCAAAATAAGAAATAAATAAGAAACAATAAGAAGTCCTTACTGCATGGAAAACACAGCTCTACGTGCTAGACATGTGTTTACTCATTTAACCCACGGCATCCCCAGGATGTCTTTATTCTCTTTCTACAGATGAAGAAACTAAGGCACAGAGAGTTTGAATAACTTGCACAGGGTCAGCAGCTGCAAACTAACAAATGTAGACTACACACCTGGGTGGCCTGTCTCCAGAATCCATGGTCTCGACCATCACTTTCTGAGACAGGGTCTGGCAAACGATATGCCCCCACCCCATCCAGCCGGCTGCCTGTTTTGTTAGGCTGGGTCGTGGCCCTTTGGCAAGAACAGTTATTGCGAGAGTTGAAGACATTAACTCTTGGTCTATAAAGCCAAAAGTATATATTATCTGGCCTTTCACAGAGAAAGTTTGCAGACAGAATAAATGTAAGGCTCCTGTTTCTCTAAGTATCATAGGCTGAATCCCAAATGGCTTCACTGAGGGGGCTGTGCCAAAACTCGGGGACCCAAAAGCCGTTTCTTCTGTATCACCAGCACTCCTACTGCGTAACTGAATAACTAACAACTAACTAATGTCCCCAGTGATGTACTTGGCGAAATTCAATTCCTTGAGACTGATACCATGCAACGAGGGCATAACGAAGAATTCTTCACACAACGAAAAGAGGCAAAAATATGACTGTGACCCTCATTTCGATCATATTTATTGTGTTGAAGTTATTGTAGCAATGCCATTGGGTCACTAGTATCAGTAAGAGTAATAGGTCTGCTGAGTAACTGAGGCTAAGAAAGATCTAGTAACTTCCTCAGAGTCACACAGCTGGTAAAGTGTGGTCCAGGGTGAGCCTCAGGCAGTCAGATTCCAGAAGCTGCACGCTAAAATCGCAACACAGTATAGCCTCCCTAGAAGGTCCCTGAGAACTGGTTACCATTCCTTTCCCCATTTTGCAAATAAAGAAACTGGTGGTCGGAACACTTAAAATAGTTAAGCAATGTCATGCAGCTCTTTGACCCAACGGAGTGCAGATTTGACCACGTCAACATTCCAGGCACTTTCCAATATTGCATCATGAAATGGCCCTCCAGGGGCAGCCCTGGTCTAGTGACCAAGCCCTAGCTCCAGTGTCTGAGATGTGTTGCGTGCCCTCGAGGGGGGTCACAGAGCATCTTGAGGAGGTCCTTGTGGCTCTGTTGTTAACAGGAGCTTAAGGGCCTCACTGCTCTGACTTCCCCTACAGCACAGAGCTGGTATTCAAGGGTACTGCAGTTCTCGGGCTCAGCAGCCATGTGACCTGCGTAAGGGACTTAATATCTCTGCCTCTCAATTTCTCCACCTGTGAAATGGCAATGATGATCACACCTATATTGCAGAGTTATTGAAAACATTTAATGAGATAATTCATGTAAAATACTTGGCAGTTCATAGCATGTAGTATGTGCTCAAAAAATAGCAAGTATTACTATAATTAAATAGAAAGGCCTGAGGCTGTTATTAGATTAGGTGCTATGAGGCAATAATGAACTACAATTTAGTGAGTGTATATGATGTGCCAGGCACTACTTTAGGCTTTTCGGTTACTATCCTTTTTAATTTCTTGCAGTGATTTCTTATTATCCCGTTCCATAGATGAGGGAACAAAGCCGAGAGAGAAGTTCCTTGCTCTAAGTCACATAGAGGTGTTGGAATCTGAACTTGGGTCTGTTTAATTCCAGAGTTTACATTCCTACGCACAATGCTATGGCCAACTCTCCCCCAATTCCTACCTTTTTCTAGAATGTCAAAATGTAGAGCAGAGGCTCCTAAAACAAGTTCTCCTATAAGGGAAAGTTGTGAGATTTATGCTAAACTTTATTAGACTTTTATATTAAGAAGAAGCTGTGTTCAGTGAAAGCCTATTTGTTAAAAATGAGCTTGAATAATAATATAATAAATGAAATAAAAAATCATGTCTCCCGCTGTCAAGCCAACGATGGATCATGATGCGTTGGATGGGTACAAATGACTCCGTAGTCGTGATCCAGGAAAAGATTTGGAGGCAATTTTGCCTCTTAAGAAAGTATTGTACGACGCTCACTTACAGAGGATTTATGAGAAATGAAATGGAAACTCTTTCAAGATTTTATTAAGAGATATAGTCTTCCTGCATAACTTCTTTCCCTCCTGGACATTTATGAATGTTTGGCTGGAAGGGTGGTCTGGGAGCCGGGTTTTGATATATGTGGTTCCTACGAGGAGGTGCCAAGGGAGACATTTTTCCATCAAAAGCCATATGCATGCAGGATCCTGGAAAGTCTTCCAGCAACAGCGGACAGTGGCCATAAAAATGATCTAGGGAAAAAAACATGCCAGCCAGTACCAGTCACTGCGGATGCTGGAAGGACCAGAGGCCAAATGTGTAAATACCTTCAGAACTTTGTATGGAAAACAATAAGGGTTTAATTTGTCTTTGTACCAGACTCGGAGTTTTTTAGGACACAGCCATAGCTAGAGAATGGCTAGCGAAGCGATTTGTTAATTCGGCCTCCAAGTGCACGGTTGACGCCCACAAGAGACAGGAAATGAGAAAGGTGTATGACTTCGTGGCCCCACCCCACGGGGGCCACTCCTTTGCTTCAGAAATGGACTGAGCTTCCCACAGCACCATAGATGGGAGCATCTCGTGGTGTCACCAGGGCAGTCTCATGCCTCTCAGTGTGTCTTCTTAGTGTGTGTGGCTGAACACTAATCGTGAAGGCAGGAACAGAAATTTGCCAGGGAATATATTTAGCAAGCAAGCACACCACACACACACACACACACACCACCACCACCACCACCACCACCACCACCACCACCACCATCAACAACAACAACAACAGAGAAAAACTAAACTTTTGTATTTCTGTCCCTTACCTTTCTCTCCAAATTAATCTTGGACTATATTCTCCTTTGATTGCTGAATCGGTACCCACGGATCATTCTTGGTTCCTTGATGCTTCTGTTTGCCACAGGACTTCACACAAGCTGTTGCCATTGTTTGGAAGAAAATTCGATTGGCTTTCCCCATGCCTGTCCAGCTTCTCCTTACCCTTCAGACATCAGTTCAAATGGCAACTTCTCAGGAAATCTGTGATACCTGCCTGCCTTCTCCCAGATTAGACTACACTACTTGTCATCCACACCCATAGCTTTGTAGCCCTGACACGTTTGGCACTTATGATAGATATGCTTGTAGTTATTTGCGTGTTAATTATTTGATTAATATTTGGGGAGCCTACAGGACTGCCAGCTTCCAAGGAAAAGAACTGCGTCTGCTTCCCTTCTCCGTTTTATTTTTAGAGCCTTTGCCCGAACCTGGCACATAGTAAGCACCTAATAATTATTTGTTAACTAAGTGGCTAAATGTGGTATTGTGATTCATAATAAGAAATATGTATTTGGTCATCAGCCTCTTTCTGGCACAGAGCTAAAACTCTTGGAATTTCCTAAGTGATGAGAGCAATGAAGGTATATTTTGTTATGTGAATGAGGTGACTTTTGGAAAGCCCCTAAGGATGGGGGCTGGTTGCCAGGAAAACCAACCATGGATTAGAGGGTTAGAACTTTCAATCCCACTGCCCAACCTCCAGGGAACTTAAAGGGGCTGGAGATTGAGATTTATTGCCAATGGCCATTGACTTAATTAACCATGCCTTTGTAATGAAGCCTCCACAAAAACTCAAGGAGAGTCTGGAGACCTTGGCGGTTGGTGAACACCTGGAGGTTGGGGAGAGTGGCGTCCGTGGAGAGAGAGCACGGCAGCTCCACACTCCTTCCCACATAAGCAGCTCTTGCATCTGGCTGTTGCTAAGCTGAGTCTCTTATAATAAACCACTAGTCTAGCCGGTAAAATGTTTCTCTGACTTCTGTGAGCCAGTGTAGCAAATTAATCAAACCCAAGGAGGGGGCCATTGGAATCTCCAGTTTGTAGCAGGTAGGTCAGTAGCACAGGTGATAGCTTGGGACTGGTGACTGACTTCTGTAAGGGGCAGGGCAGTCCTGCAGGACTGAGCCTTCAACCCGCGGAATCTGGCATTATCCCTGGGTAGATAGTATTAAAATTGAGTTGAATTATAGGCACCCAGCTGGTGTCACTGCATTGCCTGATGGAGGTTTGGGGAGCCCCCCTCCCACCTCACAGTGAAATTGGGCGCTCAGAACACAAAAGACTAAATAACAGCAGTAATTGTTACGGAAGTTACTGTTTATGATTGATGGCTGCCGGTCCTTAACGCTAAGCAGTTTCTAATCCCTACACAAATCAACATGGTAGGATTTTATTACCCTCCACTTACAGGGACAGAATTGAATTTGTTGACTTCTGTAAACTGGCCACATTGTTAGTAGTGACAGACCTGGGATTTGAGCCCCCATCAGCTTGATAGTACCTTACCTTTGTTCTACCATAACATGCTGCCTCCCCTTTCCTTTTTTTAGTTTAGTGAATTTGACATGTTACATTTTGTAAACTTAAGCTCTACAGTATATTATTACTTTGACACGTTTATATTGTAATACGATTGCCATTGAAGCCATATTTGTCACATTACATCCTTATAGTACGACATTACTGTCTTCATTCCTGAAATGGTGCGTTAGATCCCTATGGCTTAGTTACTGCTCCTTACAAGTTTGTACCCCTAAACGTCATCAGTCTTATCCCCCCAGCCCCCAGCCCCTGGTAATTGTCACTTCACTCTGTTTTTTCACAGGCTTGACTTTTTAAGATTCCATATACAAGTGGTATCATACGGTACTTGTCTTTCTTTGTCTGACTTATGTTGCTTAGCACAATGTGCTCCAGGTCCGTCCATATTGTCATAAATGGCAGGATATCTTTTTTTTTTTTTCTCACGGCTGAATAATATTCCATTGCGTATGTATAGACCACATTTTTATTTATCCATTCATCTGTTTATGGGCATTTGGGTTGTTTCCGTATCTTTGCTATTGTGAATAATGCTGCAATCAAAGTGAGTATGCATATATCTCATTGAAATCCTGTTTTCCTTTTCTCCCGGGTATATCCCCAGAGGTGGAATTGCTGGATTGCATGCTAGATCTGTTTTTAACTTTTTGAGGAATTTCCATCTTGATTTCCATTGCGACTGGACTAATTTGCATTCCCACCAACAGTGTTGTGAGGGTTCCCTTCCCTACCATAACTCCTCATCTCTCGTCTTCTTGATGATGGCCATTCTCACAGGTGGGATGTAGTCTCTCATTGTGGTTTTTATTTAGATCTCCCCGATAATAAGTGATATTGAGCATCTTTGCATGTGCCTTCTGGCCATTTTCATGTCCTCTTTGGAAAAGTGTCCATTTAGTTCTGCCCATTTTAAAATCAGATGTGCTGTTGTTGTTGTCATTAAGTTGTGTGAGTTCTTTATATGTTTTGAATATGAACCGCTTACCCAATATATGGTTTGCAAAATTTTTCTCCCATTCTGCCCGCTGTTCCATTTTGTTAATTGTTTCTTTTGCTGTGCAGCAGCTTTTGAGGTGGACGTGGCCCCATTTGTTGTTTTTTTTACTTGTGTTGTTCGTGCTTTTGGCAACATGTCCAAAAGCTCATCGCCCAGACCACTATCAGTGAGCTGCTTCTCTGCGTTTTCTTGTAGGAGTTGTATGGCATCAGATCTTCTGTTCAAGTTTTTGACCCATTGTGAATTTTTGTGAGTGGCATGAGATGGGGATCCAATTTCATTGTACTATATGTGTTTCTTCAGCTTCCTAGAGACTGTCTTCTCCCGTTGGGTATTCTTGGCCCCCTTGTTGGAATAGTTGACCCTTTATACTGGGATTTCATTCTTGGCTCTCTATTCTGTTCCATTGGTCTATGTGTCTACTTTTGTGCCAGCCATACTGTTTCCTTAGTGTTGCTTTGGGGTATAGTTTGAAATCAAGACATGTGATACTCCCACTTTTTTTAAAATTTTTCTTCAGGGTTGTTTTGGGTCTTAGGTGTCTTTTGCGGGCCCACACAAATTTTAAGACTGTTTCTTCTTCTATTTCTGTGAAGAACACCTTTGGTACTTTGAGGGGGGTTGCATTGAATCAACCTATGGCATTGAGTAATATGGATATTTTAATATTTATTCTTTTGATCCATTAATGCTGGATGTCTTTACATTTGTTTGTCTCTTCTTTGATTTCTCTCAGCAAAGTCTTGTAGTTTTTATTGATCTTTCACGTCCTTGGTTAAATTTATTCCTAAGTATTTTTTTTTTTTTTGATCCTATTGTGATCGGGATGGGTTTTTTTTTTTAATTTCTTTTCTGGTGCTTTATCATTAATGTAAAGGAATGCTACTTATTTCTGTAAGTTGATTTTGTAAACTGCCACCTTACTGATTGGCTCATTCCACAGTTTTTTTTTAATTGACTTTTTGAGAGTTTCTATATATAAGATCATATCATCAGCAAATAGTAAGTTTTACTTCCTTCTTCCCGATTTGAATATATTTAATTCTTCGTCTTACCTAATTGTTCAGCTAGGAATTCCAGTACTATATTGGGTAGGAGTGGTGAGTGAGAGTGAGCACCTTTGTCTGGTTCTTAATCTCAGAGGAAGCTCTTTCAACCTTTATTTATTAGAGTATAATGTTAGTTGTAGGTTTGTCACATACGGCCTTTATTGTGTTGAGGTATGTTCCTTCTACAGTCTGTTAGGGGTTCATATCATGAAAGGATGTCGTATTTTATCAGATACTTTTTCTGCATCTATTGAAATGATTGTCATTTTTATCTTTTATTTTGTTGATGTGATGAATTACATTTATTGGTTTGCACACACTGAGTCATCCTTACGCTCTAGGGATAAATCACACTTGATCATGGTGCATAATCTTTTTTGTGTGTCCTGAATTTGATTTACTAATTTTTTGGTTGGAATTTTTGCGCTTGTATCATCAGGGATATTGGTCTATAGTTTTCTTGTGCTATCCTTATCTGGTTTGGGTATCAAGGTAATATTAGCTTTGTGGAATGCGTTTGGGAGTGTTCCCCGTTCCTCAGTGTTTTCCCTTTAATGTGCTATTTCTCACCTAGCAGGTAATGCTCTGTCTGTCAGGTGGAGGGTAAAGAGAATACTATGAACTATGAACTATGGCACAAGGACACCAAAACCCAGTTTTACATCCATGCTGACCTTTTGTCTTTCCCAGCAGAAGGCCAGAGGGTTTTGTAAACTCTCTCAGGTCTAACTGGTCCCCACCGCAGGTGCCCTCTCATCACTTTACATCTTCTACACCAGAGGATACACCTCCTCCAGGATTGTCTGCCATCACCACTGGCCACCTTCCAGGCTCTGCTTCCTCATTACCATTGCTGAAACGATGCTTACTTTGCTCTGAAAAGGGAAATTTTCTAAAATTGGCCCTGGATGGAAGTAGGCTTGTTTAAGTTGTACTCTCCCATCTTGGCAGGGCAGCAGGAAACGCCGCCAGCCCCTGCCCCTTTCCCTAGCTCTCGTGCGTGGCCAGAGCTGGTGATGTCTCACCCATATCTCTTTAGTGGCAGCCAGTTTCTGATAATGGCAGAAAACCTGCTAGTAGTTGAAGTTGTTAAATCATCTCTCTGTATCAGAGGTTTTCAATGTAACCATCAATAAACCATCTCTCTATATCCGAGCGTGCATCAGTATGAACTGCAGGGCTGTTGAGACACGCTGGCTAGCCCCGCCCCCCCCCCCCCCGGGGCTTTTGATTTGGTAGATATAGGTTGGACCCATGAGCTAGCATTCTTAACAAGTTTGCAGGTTATGCCCACGCTATTTATCTGAAAATCATATTTTCAGAATCCATGAACCGATGGTTTTCCACCTTGGCTATCTATACATTGTAGAATCAGCTGGAGAGCTTTTAAAAGTCCTGTTGCCCACAGTACACCCCAAACAAGTTAAATCCAGATCAATGGGACTAGAGCTGAGATATCAGTGTTTGCAAGACTTCCCAGGTGATTCCAGCAAGGAGTTAATTTGCTCTCTGGAATAAGTGAGAAGAGACAGGACAAAGGCTCTTTAAGATACGGCTGCTCAGAAGACATCGCCAAGAATCTGCCTTTCCCCATCTTTCTCTCTTTTTTAAATAAAATTGTATGTATTTAAGGTATAAAGCATGATATGATATGATATGCATATACATTTGATATGATTACTATGGTCAAACTAATGGATCTATTTTCTCACATAGTTACCTTTTTGGTATAATGAGAACAGCTAAAATGTACTCTCAGAGCAAATTTCACTGGAAATACTCAATAGAGTATTAATAACTATAGTCATCATGCTACATATTAAAGCTCTAGACCTATTCATCCTAAATTATTGCAACTGTACACCCCTTCACCAACATTTCCCCATTTGCTCCACCTCCCTACCCTGATAAACCAACGTACTACTAACTGCTTCTATGAATCTGGCTGTTTGAGATTCCTTACATAAGGGAGATCACGCAGTGTTTATCTTTGTATTTCTGACTTATTTCACTTGGCATAATGTTCTCCAGGTTTATTCATGTTGTAGCAAATGGCATATCTCCTTTTTTTTTGAAGCTTATTTATTTTTGAGGAGGAGAGAGGCAGAGAGAGAGAGGGAGAGAGAGATTCCCAAGCAGGCTCTGAGTGCTGTTAGTGTGGAGCTCGATGTAGGATTTGATCCCGTGAACCGTGAGATCATGATCTGAGCCTAAATCAAGAGTCAGACGCTTAACCAGCTGAGCCACCTAGGCACCCAGGCTGAATAACACACACACACACACACACACACACACACACACACACACACACACACCACATTTCCACTACATGCCTCAGGCTAGTGATTCTGATTGTTCATCAGACTCACCCAGGAGGGCTTGTAGAAACACAGGTTGCTAGATCATCCCTCCAGAGTCTCTGATTTGGTAGGTCTGGGGTAGGACCTGAGAATGTGCATTTTTCCCCAGTTCTCAGGCGATGCTGTTGCTCCTAGCTTGAGCACTACATTTGGATCAGCACCGCACGAGGAGAAACAGAGTCAGAATGGAGGAAATACTCCTGGCTTCTCTCACTTCCATTCACTGTCTTGTTGCCGGTGAAGAAGTCATGACTTTGTGGTGAATGGTGCAGAGAGAAAGAACTTATCGATACCTATGGCTTAGCTCTTCTGGGATTTTTCTTTCAAGCTGGCCCATGCTGGTTTGGCATTCTGGACCCAGAAGCACACCTGGGCCAGAGGCCAAGCCCAGCTTTGAAAGTATATATGGAGGTCCTTTCTACACCTAAGAGAGACAAAGCCATGATTCTAACAAGAATCATGCTCACCAAAACCCTCCAGGGATTGATCCTAAACTCTAGGTTTCGAATTCATCTGGAGTTTATTAAGGGACCCAACGGGCCATCCATAGATCCAGTTTAGTGCTGTGAGCAATAAGGATAATTTTAAAACATATCATTCAGCTTCTTTTCAGCTTCTTGTGTCTTTTTCTTAATTGGTTACTAACTTGGGGAGAGGTGAAAGGTGTAATTAATTTTCAGTACTCAAATCCCATTAGCAACTTAAAATTAACTTAAAATTTTTGAGTTCTGTCACATCTAAAAATCTCTTTATGAGATCCTTGCAATGGATTGATAGTTTGGCTGGAGATACAAACCTATGGGGGAAGGGGGTTCTTCTCTTATAATTGTTAAGTTATTAGGACCAGAGTTAGAGAATTTGCAAGACTTTTAAAATTTTTTGTAGATCCGAGGTACTCCGGATGTTGGAAGTCCCACTCCCGTCATATGGAACACAGTACAAAGAACCATCCTATAATGGTATAATATTTTATTTCGCATGTGTTTAATCTCTCAGTTTTTATTTTTATGCATTTTAGTCTCTGTCTCTCTACGTATACACAGTATGCATGGATATAATATCTCTATTATATCACACACATTGTGTATTATATATAATATTATATATGGTATAATATGTAATACATTTCTTTATGCGTATCATGTATAGTTACAGATAAAATGTATATATCTATAATAAAGTTCCCTTCCATAAAACACTTTAATGGAGCTTAAAATTCATAGGCCCTAGACCCTATGTCTTAATGTCTAAAGGATAAAATAGCCCTAAACATCCAGTATTGGTGATGAGAAGTTTGAGGTCAGTTTAATCCTCACTCCTTTATATGAGTCTTTTCTACACCTTGGGAACTTTTTGGATCTCCTCTTTATTCTTAATGCTTGAAATCTCCTAATAATCCACCGAGGTTTGGACAATCCTTTCCTTTTACACTGGACTCTTAATATATCATTTCAGTATGAATGCTTATGACCTTTATTTCTCTGGGAAATTCTCATATATTAAAACTTTGATATTTTTACTCCTAGTTTCTTTTTTTCTGGAACTTTAAATATGGGGCAGAATTATATTAATAGCTGCATGACAGTCCATTAAATAGATAGGCCATGGCCCTAACGTAATAAACTTAGACTGCTATAAGTAACATCTCTGCATATTGTTCTTTTGAATTATTTCCTCAGGAATAATATTTATTAGGTCAAAGATTTGGAAGCTTTTATGTAGACTTGCCTGAGACCTTTGGTATGAGAAGCCCCCTTTGAACAGTGTCTTACAAACTGAAGAAGTGAGTCTGGGGCCAGTGGCCGATCGTGGATGGAATTCAGGCCACAAAGACACAGCCCCAGAGGCTGTTCTGGAAAGGCAGACATGCTCTGGTCAGGGCAGTTAATGTGCACCACAGACACCTGTGAGGTTAACCTTTCTCTTCCCTCCTGTACCTATCTGGCGGGTGATGTATCTGATTCAATGCCTGATCCAGGCTCTGGGGACCTTATGTGAAACACTTTGCCATGTTATACACTGTCTACTGGCTTTAATGGGAAGAAAGTATTTATAAGACCATTGACTGTGTTGTGCCAGCCGCTCCCCAGATTCCCTGATCCATGAGGAATCTGTGGACAGCTGTGCCTTTGGAGCTGGGAAAACCCCACAGGTCCCCTCCCAGCTCATTCCACTGCCTGGACTCGTAGAGCCACAGCGCTGGCTTACGGCCAGCATATCCCTGGCTGTGGGATAGTGTAGGGCTACCAGTTTTGTTTGTCTTAATAAGGAAAGAGACAAATCACAGGGCTTATTTTGTAAGCTACAAAGGATTATTCAGTGCAAAAGCAAATGGCATTTTCTTAATGAAGAATCAGTGTGAGCTAGGGGTCTCCATGACTTATGTAAAATGTTGCTGTGTCCTTTGTTTGCTCCAGGCGAGCAAGCTTGGGGTGTGAGTAAGGTATAAATATACACTGGCTACAGTGACACCCACCTACTAAATGCCTACCTCCTTGCCCGGTTTTGTCATACTTCAACAACATCAAAACATAGGCGTAAGTTCCTAATGGCTTCCCATTCAGCTCTGTCCCAAGGTTGACGTCAACTGCCAGAGATAATCTCTGTTACAAGACTTTGGACAGATTTTCCAGGCTCAGTAATTTTGGATCATTTAATCATCTGCTCAGCAGCTTTTTAATGTGTCCATATTATGGTGGCTAGAGGATAGAATCAGAAATATTTTTGCCTTCATTGTATCATACTTAGCTGTGTGATCTTGAACTATTCATCTAGCATTCCTTAGCCTCAGTCCCTGCATCTATGAAATTCTTATGGTGCTTGACTTGTAGTTTTCATCTAACTGACCATCAAGAGAACCAGACTCACAGATCACCCAGCCGTGGGAATAACTGGAAATATAAAAGAAATATTATTAATACAGCAAGAGCTGTAATGCAAAAAGAAATGGACAACATACATGAACAGGTGAGGCATTTCACAGAATGAAGGATGCTTCCATGCCAGAAATCAAAAACTTGGGTGCAGAGATGAAGAATGGCTTTAATGAGTTTATTAGTGCACTTGACACAGGCAAGGAAAGAGGCAGTGAACTGGAAGACAGGTCAATAGAAATTATAAAAATAAAACTGGATGTAAATTAAAAGGGACATCGTAAATGGCTGTTGAACAGTTTATCCAAATTAAAGCACAAAGAGAAACGAGTGAAGAAAAGAAGGAGAAGGAGAATGGGGTGGGGGGGGGGGGGAGAAGGGGATGAGAAAGAGGGGTAGGAGGAGGTGGGAGAGGAGGAGAGGAATAGATTATCCAAAAAGTGTGGGAAAATATCTTATTGTCTAACACATATGTAATTGATGAAGTTAGAATCACAGAAGACACTAATCCAGAAATCCAAGATGCCCAGAGAACACCAAACAGAAGAAGTTAGGGAACCCATATATATGTAGTATGCCTACTCACGAACACACACACACACACACACACACAGACATGCACACACGCTTACACCCTTAAACCATTATTAGTCAAAATTTTGAAATTCAAAGATAAAGAGAAAATCAAAACCAAAGGATCTGTTACATATGGAAGAACAGATCTAAGAATTATCATCAGAGATTCTGCAGCAAAAAGAAAACCAATGACATCCAAAAAGGACTGTAGGAAAAACAAAACAAAACACATCCACTGCCAATCTAGAACAGTACACTCAGTTCTTTCCCCCCAAAATTCAATAGTAAATGGAAAATAAAGACTTTTTCAGACAAACAAAAATTGATAGAATCCATTATCGGCAAAACTGCAGTGATAGATGCTAAGAGGTTCGTCATGGAGAAGAAATATTATACTAACCAGAAACTTGGATTTGCACAAAAAAAGCGTAATTGGCTGTCTACAGTAAAAGAATGGAAAGGACAAGTTTGGAGTATAGTTTTGTAATGATTATGAAGAAAACTAAAGGAAATTCTTTGCAGCCTTGTGGTAGGCAGTGATTTCTTAGTGGGACACAAAAATCACAAAGTAAAAAAAAAATTTGTTTCAGTTGATAAAATGGACTTCATCAAAATGAAAGTCTTTTGCTCATTTTGGTTAACGAAATGAGATCAACCGCTCTCTGGGAGGCCACATTGGAGAATACATATTTAATAAAAGATATTCATACTATATCAAGGACTCTCAAAACTCAGTAATAAGGAAAAACACCCAATTAAAATGTACATCAAAAAAAATTTTTTTTAACATTTATTTTTGAGAGACAGAGAGAGGCAGAGCATGAGCAGGGGAGGAGCAGAGAGAAAGGGAGACACAGAATCCGAAGCAGGCTCCAGGCTCTGAGCCGTCAGCACAGAGCCCGACACGGGGCTTGAACTCACAAACCATGAGATCATGACCTGAGCTGACATCAGACGCTTAACCAACTGAGCCACCCAGGCACCCCAAGATATACCTAAATTAAAAACAAATGTCTCCTTTCCAAGCTTTTTGGGATTTTTGTTGGTTATCTTCTTGTTTTAATTGATTTCTAGGGTAATTCCTATAGTCAGAGAACATACTTAATGTGACTTCAGTGCTTGGGAATTTATTGGCACTTTATGATACAGCATCTGCTCCATTTTGGTGAATGTTCCATTTGCACTTCCTGTAAGGGTGTGTGCATTTATTGGATGCACAACAACAAAATCAGCCAAAATCTGTGTAGCTAGTAGTTACTTCACTGCTAACCTCAGACCCCAAACCTTGGAATCCCAAACCTTCATCTTGGTGATTGACACTACACTCTTCATCCGCCCGATCCCTTCACAGTGGATACTAGCTTTCGTAGGGCTGGTTCAGATGAAGTTCAAAATTCAAGGGTGATTCTGTGTTTCTTTGGTGTTCTGTACCCTTTTTCCCATTCCCATCTCCCTTCCTACCTCAGAGCAAGATCCTATGATACTGAAGTTCTTCTGCATCCAGTATGTCACAGAGAATGAACATGTGATAAAGTAATTACCCCCGGTGTGCCCAGCAAAGACATTCACATCTGAAGAGAATGCATAGAAATGGCCATGCTTCCCCTCAAGAGATACCTCACTTAAAGATAGAAGCATGGTTGGCTTTGACCTAAACTCACATCTCAGCTGCACGATATGCAGTGTGTCGTGTAACAGTTTACTCAGTCATCCTGTGATTCAGTGTTTTCCCCTATAAGATGGAGATAATAATCCAACCTGAATTACAGGATCAGGGTGAGGATCTTATGAGGTAACACGTACAGTACATCTATAGAGATAGATGCAGCGGGAATACTTATGATGGGCTCTGCTTAAAGTCAGGAGAGCTGGCATGAGATCTCAAGTGGATTTTGTTGGCCCAGGATGTTGGCTGAGCTTGTGGATTGATGTGTCTACCAGGAGGGACTAGGAGACATCTCGTGTGGCGTTATGGAAACCAGAGGAAAAAGACCTCCCTCCCCATCCCCCTGCCATCCCACCTCCCCCTCCCGAAAAAGGAACACACAGTATTTCCTCTTTGCTTGGGGTTGATAACTCATAAGTGCCAGGCCAACTGCAAAACTTACACAGTGATATTGGGAGATGGAGCCAGTGGCAGAGGATATATCCCCCCCTCCCCACAATAGGAGGTATTTCCCCATCCCCTAATGTGAGACTATCTAGAAAAAAGGAGACTTTTTTAATGAATAGAGACAAAGAAGAGATAATTGCAGAACCAAGATCCCCATGGAGTTGATCAGTCCCCAGTGACCGATGATTTAATTAATTATGCCTACATAATGAAGCACCCATAAAAACCCAAGAGGCCAGGGTTTGGAGACTTTCTGGGCTGTTTAAACACGTGGAGATATGGGTAAAGTGGTGCCCCTGGAGGGGGTATGGAAGCTCTGTGCCCCTTCCCTAGACCTTGCCCTATGCAACTCTTCCATCTGGCTGTTCCTGAGTTACATCCTGATAGACCAGTGATCTGGTAACTAAAATGTTTCTCTGAGTTCTGTGAGCCACTCTAGCAATTTAATCAGACTTGAGGAGGAAGTCTTGGGACTTTCTGATTTATAGCCGGTTGGTCAGAGGCACAGGTGACAACCTTGGATTGCAAATGGCATCTGAAGTGGAGGGAGTGGCATTCCTCTGGGAGGTGACCCTTAACCGGTGGCCCTTGATGCTATTTGCCAGGAAAGTAGTGTCAGAATTGAGTTGGATTCTGGGATATCCGGCTGGTGTCTGGAGAAGTGTTTGTCGGTGAGGGACCTCCCTCCATGTTGGAATTGGTCCCAGAACACACAAGACAGTAAAACTTGGTCATTTAGCCTATTCCTAGGGGTCAGGGGCATCTCTCAAGAGAGCTCCGTGTAGCAATCTCGTAGCACGTAGAGTCTCCAATCCATCTCCCCTGACTTCATTACTACCTCTTTTCTAACTTTGCTTCTGTGAGTCCTCCTCCAGATCCAACAAACTGCTCTCTTGATTCATCCGAAATCCAGTGAAGTAGTTTGAATTTATTGGCTAATTTTCTCAAGCGAGATTAATGGATTATTCATCGTTGGTGACTCCTATGTACACAGCTACTGAGATAAAGCAGGTGGGGGGGGTATGGGTATGTGGGTGCATGCATGTATACACGCAGGAATCTGATAACATTCTTCCAAGGTTACATGCTAAAACCAAGGTCTGGTTTTTCCCCTTGCCCTCAACACAGCATCAGGTTTCCTTTCTTTGCCAACCAGCGATCACATTTCCTGGTGAAAGATAAAACTCAGGTTCCATTACAGTAGGGAAATCGGTAGCACGTGCTAAAATTTGGATGTTTCCATTTCAGTAGAACTAATGATTTTCAGGTGCTAATCGACAAAACCTTGAGAAAGCCCTTCACCTTCCCTGCCAGAGACAGGAAGGCATAAGGTTGTATCTCAGGCATTTGTAGGTAGAAGGTTGAGTCTTCAAGCCTGTAAGGTGTGGTTTGAGGGACATGGGTAGTGCTTGGAAAAAGAACACTGCTGAAATTGAGTAATCTGAATTTTCAGTATGCAGTTGATTAACTGTGCCACATTGAGCACGCCCTTTATAACTAGGATGACCATATAATTTATCTTCCTTAACCATGGCACTTTTGAGAATAAAGGGGGAATCTATTAATAACTGCACCAGGAAAAATGGGCATAAAATCATGACTGTCCTTGACCACCTAGTATGTATGTGGGCCCTATATGTAACTTCCTACCACCCTGCCCATACCCTCCTGCGCCACAAGCACCTGGCTTAAATTGTAAAGCCAGGAAATCTAAACCAATACAGATTTGGTAAAGCTGTCTGGGAACTAGGTATTCTGGACAAGGGTAGCAGACCAGTTTTAATACCAGGATGTTAATAGCTCACATTTGCCCGTGACCTTTCAGAGTAAAGTTAGGCACCCAGAGTGGTCACATTTCCTCTGAGGCATTTGGAATGTTGGCAGCCAGACCCGAGTGATTTGTATGTGTCATTTGCATGCTCTTTGGTGGGTGAAAGGGGGGGTTGGTATTGAGCAGAGGAATGTAGGAGACCATCAGAAATTTCCTGGTCTTTTCTGGAAATGGAAGGCCCCACTTGAGATTGTGCAGCCCAAAGCCACATTGGAGGCATGCCGCACAAGGTGGTTCCCCAAGGGACCAGGAGTCTCGCGTTACCGAGTTCAGCAGCCAGGCCAGGAAAATCAGTAGCCTACTGCTAAAGGTTAAGAGTTTATTCAACTGAAAATTTAAAAAAATAAATAAAGGTTTGGCCTTTTCTGTAGGCCTCCAAGGTGACTGGGGACAGGCTCCATCCTTTGGGCTTCTGCTTTTATAGTGTTTTAGCTTTGGGAATGTGCATGAGCCAGAAACACAAAGCCACTGGATGCAAAGACGTTGAGAAAATCAGTCACAGACTCTTGGAGGCTGGGCCTTAACATCACCTCATTTAACCCCTTTAATTTACAGATGAGAAAGCTGAGGCCCCAGGTAGAGTGTCCAGGATCCCCTGTCTGTTAGTATGACATTCTACGTAGCGAGGGATTCTGGATCTCAGGGATGTTCTCTGATAACATATTTGAGGCAACATCAGGATGTTCTCTGATAACACATTTGAGGCATATTTGAGGCATATGTGGTGCAGTCAGCCAACACATTTCCTTTCCAGTTTCATCCATTTTGAGTTGGGTTTTCTGTCACATAACCAAAAGAAACCTGCTGACACAGTTATGAAAGAGGTGATTTGCCTAAGGTCATGTAGTAAATACCATGTCCAGTGCTTAAGATCTTTTTTCTCAAGTAGAATTATCCTCCTGATAGAGTTCCATTTAGCCTCGGGAGTAGATGGCCCATGACCTTACCCAAAGTTCACTGCCTGCACCGATGTCCAAAGCAGAGTGTCAACTCGGGTAGAAGGTGCTTCCCCCACAGTGGCAATCCTTGATTCTTAAACTCTTCTCAGAATGCAAGGGATAGAAGGAAAAAGCAAGGAGAACTTCGTTTTCTTCAAAATCCAAATTGGAGCATTCTGTCTAATTATAATACAGAGCATTATATTCAATGAGGGTCTTGCAAAGGACTCTGATCTTTTAGCTTGGAAGAGGGAAAACCCAGGAATTTGTGGATTGACTGAACATTTCTCAAGCTCTGATAGCCATGTTGTAGCTATTCCCGGGGGTAGATTTAAGGCTAAAGGTGGGAAAGTGTGGCGGGATGGATTTTGAATCAACATTAAAATTATTTAATAATTAACACTGTTCAGTAACTTAGGAGAATACCTTATGATTGGTTTTATTCAAGAGGAAACACATTTAGATGGAAATAAGATATTTATAATATTCCAAATCTCCTCCCACTCTTCCAACTTCTTAATTTAGAATTATAAGAATTCAGGAGTAGATATTTCAGGCCAGGCCAATAGGTAATTGGAGGAGAGGCTGGAAAATGATATAGATAGGACAGAACCTTCATCTGTGACCTAGCCCACAGTCAGATTTTATAAATGGTTCACACGTATGGGAACTATTGGGTATAGTGCTCTCTCTATGCCCATTTGGTTCAAATTTTAATTATGCTTTCAAGTCTTCCAGATCCTTTATCATTATTTGGTTTCCTCCAAATGATGAGATTTAATTGGAATTCTTTGCATATTTCATGGACTATGACTACTTTTGTATCATGAGTATTTTATTTCCCTGAAATTTCCAATCACTCCATGGAAAACACAATGATCCTAGGTGAATTTTTAACCCTCTCACTGTATCCCCGACCCTGCCATCATTGTCCCAGGATTATTGGCCTATTTTAAGCCAATTTCTTAAGCATATTTTAATCAGTATTTTTCATGAAAAATACTCTTGTCTTTTACATTAAAATTTGTTTGCATCTAGGGGTGTATTAGATACTTATAATTTATTCAATCTAATATCTGACATTATACACCTTGCCAATTTTTTTCATTTGTTTCATTTGTACTGCTTTCTTCTCTTTCCCTCTCTTAGGTAGAGAATATATATACTTGGTTTCTTTGCTTTGTTTTCACTCTAATTCTTAAGTGTTCACTTTTATGTTCTCCTTGCTTATTTTCTGTAAGCTTGCATTGTTGTTACATGTATGTGTATATATATGTATATATATGTATATATATATATATTTTTTTATAATTTCTTTTTCTAAATATCCTTATGATTTACTTATTTATCTGTTTGTTTTTTGTTTTTGTTTTTTGCTTATTTAATTTCAAGTAAGATCTACACCCGATGTGGGGCTTGAGCTCCTGACCCTGAGATCAAGAGTCATGTGCTTTACTTACTGAGCCAGTCAGACACGCCAATATAATTTCTTGATTTAAGTACTTAGGCCTTGCTTTTTCATTCTTTCTTGTTCAGTAAAACCACCCATAGGTGTTATTTTGCCTTATAGAATAGTTTTGGCTATAGACCCTAACCTTGGATGAGTACCACCTACGTTCATCATTTAACAGTTTTGCCTTTCTTCTAAGAGTTATTTGAGATATGTTAGTGACAAGTTGTTTAAATTCTCATTATAACAAAGAGAATTATTTATATTATAATGTGATCAGAAAAATCTTCTGTGACTTTTGGACAAATTATTTAAAAAGTAGATTAGACTAAAATTTATTGAACATGTCATAATTTTCTTGTACCTTACATATATCCCCAAGTCATCTTATTAATCCAGAGAAGTAATCTTGCTCTCTCAGTACAAGCCTCTGAGTCTCTGTTTCTTTGTCTTTTTTTATGCTGGATGAATTTCTCCGGGAATCTAGTCTCTCTCTCTCCTCACCAAAATCTACCTATTTAGGTCAATATAAGGTGCAGCTTACTTCTTCAATTCTTTCCTGATTATGTCAATTGAATAAAATCTTTCTCACATCTGAGTAATTTGTTAATGACTAAATCTGACCATGGTACCTATTTTGTCTTTGTTTATACATTTTGACTTGGCGAATTTTTGCCTTCTTGTAGCCACAATAAAATATAAAGAGTAGGAGGTGTTACGTAATAGGCCCTCAGAAATTTGTTGAGTCACATTCAATAGAGTTCAGATTCCAAAATAGAAAATCTTTGTTCCTAAATGGGAATAACTTCCCCACAATGTAATGCCTGGGATATAGACCCTGAACTAGGTGGATTTTGCAAGTTAAAATGGATTAATGCAAAATTGTTCACACAAGTGGAAACTGTTGCTGTTAATAATGAACAGGACTACTGGTCAAAGAGAAATTGAAGCCACCTGTACCAAGTTAACCTTTCCCCTCTGCCTCTGCCTCTGCCTCTTTCTGGGTCTAGAAAACTCCTCCTGTGTTTCTGCTTCCTCTACCAGTAACCCTTCCCCTGGGACAGTCAATTCTGAAGGCAATTTTCCAAGACCATTTGCAGAATTGGCTGGGGCTTCAGCTGCGACATGAAAAAGGCATTTATTCTGGGACCTTAAAATGGAGTTTGGAGGAGACATTGCTGAACTTGTTTCAGAAACAGATTCTATATGCATCAGTTTTATTGCTTCAGGTATAAGTGTTAAATCTAATAGTTCAGCTAAAACAATGTGTGTTTGTGTGTGTGTGTGTGTGCATGTGCGCACCCTGAGTTGGGTGTTGTTTTCATAAGTTTTTGCAGATATTTTGACACTTTCATATGCAGGCTAGGAGTCTGGTGTTATGTCCTGAGTCACGCATCTGGTGAAAGCAACTATTTGTGCTCTCATGCAGGATCACGTGCCAAAATCAGAATGCCTTGCATTCTTGAACCTTGCAATGCAATAAAATATTGAACTATCCTGTGAAAAAATCTAGAAAACAATCTGGTTTTATTCTGTGTATGCATATACCAAGTTAAGCATCAATATATTTGAATTTTTTTTTTGGTCAACTTTTGACAAGTTTAGATAACGTTTTTTGAGGCAAAGGAGAATAAGCAAGGTTAGTCTAGGTTATGAAGTGTCTTACCTACCAATCTTGAGATTTTAGGACTCAACACTTACAGTGTAGATGAACTAATCTCATAAGGTGGCCTTATCACGTGCTGCCCAAATTGGGACACTTTTGAGAGTGAAGGAAGGTGCCATCACTGAGGACTACAAGTGCAAACCCATCCGTGTTAGGCAAAATATGACATGTGGTCACCTCATACTATGAGCAATAAGGGAAATAAATATTCTTTCTGAATATGTATAGCGATGGCCCTATTTTTGCTACATGCATGAAAGCTTGTATTCTCGGTTCGAAATGACAAATATTTAGCCCTTCTGATAATTCCCCCCTTTCCTGAATTCATAGCATGTGTTTCCTTAATCATATTCTTTCACATTGATCTCTGGTATGGTATCAGACTCTTTCTCAACATGGCTCTCCAGATAGTCAATAACTATTACTGGGCTTAGCCCATAAGACTGAACTTGCTCTACTGTGCCCAAATGAATTTGCTATGGCATATGATGGCTAGGTTTTTGTTGTTGTTTTTGGCAAAGTTTGATATTCACAGGGCCTTTTTTTTTTTTTTTTTTTTGGTAATTAGAGCTGGGTGAACCAGAGAGCATCTGAAGTGGTTCAGTAGCCTCAGCCACAACTCACTATTCCAGTAACAAGCATGTGAATCAATGAGGAGGGTTACAGCAAGAGTTCAGCAGTGGGACCTATACACACACAAGGACCAAAAGCAAAATGGGAACCAGATTACAGTTGACTTAAAGCTAGGCAAATGCTTGAAACTTCCCTTCTCTTACAATGTAGTTTCTTTGTAAAAAGATGAATTTATAGAGTTTCCTTAGGCCAGGAGCTGTAAATGGGGCCTCCTGCTCCTCCCTGCTGAATCCTAAATGGCTAAGCATCCATGTCTGTGTCAATCTTACCCAATCACAAACGAATCAGAGAGCTGGGCATGGTAACATAGAGCCTGTTAGGTCTCTTCACCACGTAGAAGGTAGGAAGATGAACATTTTCCCTACTTTGGATCTTCAAGGCACTATATTACCATCTATTGGAAAGCATGGCCCAGAGAATATTGTGGGTTCTGAACATTCAGGTTAAAGAGTCTTCTTCCTGTTGGGGTGGAGGAATGATAATAAAGGGTAGAGAGAGGGGAAGAATTATGGTGAATGTTTCCCAACCCCACATGTAAAGCTATGGATATGAGGAGTGGAGTGTGTCTCTTTTCTCCAAGAAGGACCTTGACTTTGTCCTAAGCCCAGGCAAATGTCAGGACTGTGATTGTTTCTGAATACCCCAAATAATCAATATTGGCTCAAGATCTGAAGAACATTGAGTGTTCTGGTGTTGGGACATTGCTGACCTCAGCTTTATGGAGTTAGGAGCAGAAGATCTTGGGTAATTAGGTAGACTTTGTATGAAAAAAAAAAAAAACGTGGATATGGTAAATTTGCAGATTATAGTAAGAACCACTTGGTCTTTGTTAGTGTGGCATTAAAATAATCTTGTCTGAATTTTAGTTATGCACCAGGATGTTTCTCCTCTATGCACCGAAGGAGAGACCATTCTGAAGCTTGATCAAAGGACTTTTCTGAAAAGAATAGAACTCTTAATAAGCTCTGCTCACCGTCATGACCAAGAGGAGAGGTACCACTGCCAGTCTGGTTATCTCATACTCAGTAGGAAGTGCTACTCACATACTCCCTTGTGGCCCCTTATATTGATATCCTGAGACTTCCCAGATTTGGGCCAGTTCATCAAACTGCCTTCTTCGACCCTGGTCTGCTGAGCCAGGATTGTCAAAGAATTGAGTGTAACCAAAACCAAGAATCTGAATGCCAGTGGGCCGTCGCCACAATAAAGATCCCCTTCCTAAAGAGCCCTCAGTGTGTGGCCCAGCTAACTCCCCCTCCTCCCCGTCCCCAGGGAATTTGCCCTTCCCCTTAAGCTCGTTCCCTACACCATCTCACGGTATCCTCTCCAACAGGCGGTTGCTTCAGCAGCAAGTCCTGCACGAGGGATGGAAAATGGGCCTCATTTAACTGGGATCTATCGGCGCTAGTCATATAAAATAATCAAGTAATAAAATCCTGTGGCTTTATCTGGCCCGTTATTGTGAAAGCACACACTCGTTGATTAGGAGAGTCTGTTTGGAGCCCTGTGAGGAGACAAGGAATAGTGTCCCAAGTGCCAAGTATTTGCCGCCCTTAGCCTGGGCTCCTCCGGTGACTCTCATCTCCCCATCATGGGGAGCTCTGGCATAAACAAGCTGGGCTGATGCATCATGTCTGCTGGAACCTAAATGGCACAGGTAGGCGGATTCTGGGCCACCGGTTTGCACGGGTTATCCCACCAGGGGCAGCTGGCCAGTCCCATATAGACAAAGTGGAGTGAGGGCCTGGCTTACACAGGCTCAACACTTGGGGAGCACTGTGAGCAAGGACTCCAGTGTGCCCAGCATTGTTTCCAGGAATGCAGTGACGCCAGAAAAAATCCAAGTCAGCCAGATACTGATGGTGATATCTGGGCAAGCTTCCTCTTCAGGCAAAGATTTGGGGTTTGGAGTCACAGAAGAAGAGCTTAGAAGGCAAAGACAAAAGAGCTAATGTTCAGGGCGGGGTTTCGGATCTACAGAAGAACAGGAGAGTTTGGTTGGAAAACAGAGTCTGAGATCCATTTTACAAGCTGGATTAGCATGGCGGGTAGATGAGTTTCTGGGATTTAGAGCTATTGCAACAAATACATGTCCAACATGAGCGTCCCGTAACAATCTGATGGGCTCGCCTGACCCAAAGCAAAAATAGGCCGACTGTACAGGCGAAGTTGCTAGGACATTTGCCCGAAAGGGACATGCAGTCCAGGCTCCAGAAGATTTCATAAAAACCGCACCCCAAGCTTACTTTTTCTGCAGAACCCTGAGGATCATGCATATATATCTCCTTAAAATAGACAGCCAAGATACGCAGCTATAAAACTACTTGATTCACCTGGTTATTTGAGACTCTACCCGTTCAGCTATGTAAACAAAATGGAATCTTGGATAAGCTGCTGACACCTTTATTCTCTTGTTCGCTTTTTATCCTCCGGAAAAATTTGTAAGTGGGCATGGGAGGGAGGCGGGGGCCTTATCTTCCTCTGCCCACTCCTCCGTCGGCCTCAGTGCTCTGGCTTAGTTTCACCTTGTACAGTGGTCCTAAAGTCAAATAGTCCCATGGCACCCTGAAAAGATCGTTCTTTTCCTATCAAACCGAGAACCAATTGACACTCAGATCCTCGGATTCATCCCTGAATTACTAGCTTTGAACTGAGGACTTCTTAGACAACCTGGGGGCTTCCTGGGGGTTTTCATCCCTTTTTTTAAATATCGATTTTGGAATTTTTAACTAGGTTTGTGCCTCTGATCTTTTCTCAGCCTCCGTAAAATCCTTTATTCCCCACAAGTTTGACAGAAGCTGACTGTCGGAGATGTAAAAGGATCAGGACAGAAGGCCTTAGGAAAAGTTAGCCGTAAATTTATCTCGGGAGAAGTCTCGGCAACTGTTGCAAGCATTACAGCGCATGGGAACCAGGTGGAATTGTGCTGAAAGAAGCAACGGCAGGAGCGGGAAGCACGTGGCTCGTTCCCGACACTCTCCTTTGAACCCGTAGTTGCCAAGACTGTTGACAGTCGCTGGTTCTCCAGGAGTCACACCGTGAAAAAGAGGCAGCAGTAAAATACGTGATGTGTTTACATTTGACTTTGAAACACGCTCTTGCACGGATGCCTAAATGAGTTAAAACAGGATACCATTATCCTGACTTTGAAGCACTGTTCACCTCCTGCCACTTCTCCAAAGAGAACTGAATAATGTCAGTTACCAAATTATGTGAAGGGCGCTTCTGAGAGGGACTCTCGTGAAGGCACCTTTGTCTGGACTCCTTTCTGTTGCTCTCTGTAGCAGTCCTCGGTGGTGCTTTAACCATGTCCCCGGGGGTACTCATTACTCCTGCCAAAGGTTATCCACCCCCCACAAATGCCTACAAGTCCACAGAGAATACGCACAAGTGGGCTGAGCCCACATCTAGGGCGGTCTGGCAGTGCTGGGGAGTCCACACCCTTTGTTCACAGCCCTCAATCAATGAGAAGTGGGAGTTGGTGAGAAAGTAGCCCAGCTTCCTTGGCCTTGTGGTAGGACCTCTCTCTGGTGTATAGAAACCATCACCTAATGAGGCTGAGCCCTGGCTTCTCCTGGTAGGAGTCAACTAGTTTATGACCACGTATTGTCTTACTTCTCTTCCTTCCCGCTCTCTCCTGTTGCTTCCTGGGATCATCTTCCAAATAAACGGCTTTCGGTCCCGTCCTTCACTCAGTGTCTCTTCTGGGGAAAGCACCCCAAGGCTCTGCCTGTCTCAGCTTGTTGTGAGGCTCAGAGGGGAGACAGGGACTGTTGATATCCTTGGAGATGACATGCCTTCCTAAGATCAAAGTAGTGCATGGATCCGGTAGCCCTACTCCAAGCTAGAAAAGAACAGCAAGGTAACACTACCAGCACGTGCATATGTGCAGAGAAGGCAAGTGTGTTTCGGTATTGATAATTGAAAGCCCGGGGCGCCTGGGTGGCGCAGTCGGTTAAGCGTCCGACTTCAGCCAGGTCACGATCTTGCGGTCCGTGAGTTCGAGCCCCGCGTCAGGCTCTGGGCTGATGGCTCGGAGCCTGGAGCCTGTTTCCGATTCTGTGTCTCCCTCTCTCTCTGCCCCTCCCCCATTCATGCTCTGTCTCTCTCTGTCCCAAAAATAAATTAAAAACGTTGAAAAAAAAAAAAATTAAAAAAAAAAAAAAAGAAAAAGAAAGCCCTACACATTATATTTAGATAGATGCACACAAAGGCCTGTGCCATTACTTGCTTACTTATAATCTTCACTGTTTCTTAATTTGTGGTGCCAGTTATTAAAATGAGACAGTAAAACACAATAATTAACTCCAGGGGTTGGGACAAATAGAAGGTGCAGGTTAGGGATTGGAAGGTTAGAGTAGAGTTACACTTGGGTCTGTATATCAGAAAGTAGGGGCAACTACACAGTAGGTGGGCTGTAAATTTAGTTCTGAGCTTCCTAGAGGATGAAACAAGGAGGAATATTGGTTTCCTTAGAAGCCTAGAAAATCAAAGTCCTGCTCGTATATGCTTTTCTAATTATATGACTTAAACGTATGATTGTATGTGATTTATAAGGTTTTCGTTACTTAGCTGGCATTCTGAGCTTTCTGCCTCAATTTTGGTCGTCTTCAAAACATCTTTACTGTTTCATCTGTGGCTTCCTTATTTAGGGTGAGTTCCCTCTCCCTTCCCTGCTGGGAAAACAAAGATTTCCCCAATTTTAGGACCTATTTTGTTTGTTTCCATAGTTACCACGGATGTACACATGCCCACACACAAATACATAACTAACTTTTTACAATACTGAGATGAATATCTTGTGCATGGTTTTTCACCTACTAAATTAAAAAGTAAATATTTTTCAAAAATCATAGTCTTTTTGAAGAAATCACAATTACTAAAAAATTACTAAAAAAAATGTGTTTTACTCTTTCCTTTAACAAGGCCAGAGTTTTGGCTAAAAAAATAATCATTACTGAGGCAGGTTTGGAGGAGATGTATCAATCATCAAAGTTAATAAATTATAGAGTGGGTATATTCTAAAAACTGATAATTGGCATCCTTTAAATTAATAAATTATTCTTAGTTCAAATAACTCCATACCCAAAGGACAAAGCAAATATGAATTTCAATAACTAGTGAAGATAAAGATCATAAATCTTTTGCAGTTTCTTCTGGGAATGAATATTTTTGTCAGATTTGATGTGTTTATCTCTTGTTATTAAAATCCAAAGTTAAAGATACAAGTTCTCAAAATAAACTAGGAGAGGAGTTTTCAAACTTTTCTTGGGCATACGGATAGATATGTTTGCCTTTGGACGTATCAGACATTTTCTATGAAAACCTACCTCGCAGGGAGAAGCGTCGAGTGGTCTTCAGGGCAGAGTGAACTAAACCAAGGATGGTCACTTGCAGCTACATTTTAGAACAGAGCTGGAAGTCCCCAGCTAGATGCCCGTCAACTTCCCCTTCTCAGAACTAATGTCTCTAAACTCATCGGACTCTGTTTCCCCTAACTCACCCCTAGTTACTCAATTCCTATTACCACTACTCATTACAGATGGGAGGGTTGCAGAAGGTTAAAGATCTAGCCTCAAAAATTTCCAGCCTGATAGGCTTGATTTGACAGGAGATAAAATTAAAGCTCTTCAGTCTATGAAGTTTGAGAACCCTGGATTATAATAGTTACAGATGGGAAAATTATCCATTTGCGCACTAATGATATGTATCTTTGGTAATATTTTTCTTTGAGCATGTTTCCTGCTTACCCTTGAGAAGACATTCATTGATAAAAGATCAAAGCATGCTTGAAATATAGAGGGAAAAAAAAGGAAAATAAAAGCTCTGGGTGCAGATATAGTGCCAACAAACATAGTTAAAATGAGACCAGATTTATATATGTCTCCAAACTGCTACTTGCAAAACAGTCCTTTGGAAACAAGAATGCATTTTAGAAGAAAGGGTGGCTTTGGTTGGTGGTTGGTTCAGTTAGATGAACTTTAATCTTCCTTTCAAGTTTATAATTCTCTGATTGTTCAGGCAATATGTTTCTTTGGACAAGGCTGAGGAAGTGGTGTGGACTGCAGTTTACTTAACAAATAAATTTCTACAAGAGGGATAATTTGGGGAATCCAGTTTCCTAGACTCAACAATGACACAAAATGTGTTTACATTAGCTACATGGGAGAATTTCCTCCAATTGCCACATCTGTATAGGAAAATGCTATTTTTATTTTAGAAAAAGAACAGAATGTTCAGCTGAGGGTTTTCATCACAGCTAGAACAAATTATTTAGATAGGATTCTAATATTTTTAATTGACTGTATTTGATTCTCAAAAGATATTATGGATTTCCAAAAAGTGATTGCAAAAGGAGACGGTATTTATCATTTGGAAGACATAAAACACCTTCCAGATGATTCCTTCCAGGTGAAGCTCTGCATTTGTTAGCAGTAATTTGATTCTTCAAAAATGTATTAATTTTCTCAACAAAATGCACCATCTCTGTGACAGGTAGTTATAGACATGCCTATTGTCAGGAGAAAGTAAGGTTATTTGAAGATAGAACAGTTTATTAGAAAGGATATACAGCAGAAAGTAACGTCATTGATGGAAGAGGAACCATAATAGCACAGGTACATTGATTGCTGCAGGAAAACTATCCATGCAGTGACCTGGGGGGCGGGGGGGGGGGGTGGGGGCTGACTTCCAGACTGTACCAGCTGCTGCCTCTACGTTTTGTAAAATGTGGGTGTTCTGCACCCTACTGCTACTGCTTTTTCGACTGATAAAAGTAGTTGTAGCTGCACTGGTGTGGCAAGAAGTTATTAGTCCGTTGCATTTTATTTTCTGGATAACAGAGGCTCATTCATTAAGGGCTATTGGCCAAATAGCAAAGATTATGTAGCCCTGTTCTTGCCTCACCATTTGGCCCCATGTTAGGGTACTCATGAGTACCCAAGGCTATATGGTTTGGTGTTCCCCGCCCCCCCTCCAACCCTGCTGCCCAGTATTGAAAACAACAGAAATATGAAAAAAGTGTTCTTCTTGCATTGATCCTCACTGATTGATTGACCACAGTTACAGGATTCCAGGTGCTCAAGGGAGGCATTGAAGAGCTAGCTTTTTGGTCTCTGAAGTCTCTGGAACCTTCCTGAGACATTCACCATTGTAATTTTATGCGCTCTCTGCAATGGAGGCTTTCAGGTTTCAGTACGCTGCCTCTTTGTTCTCAGATATGGAGGAGAGCTTGAGACTGGCCAGCTCTTCATATGTGTAATGACAGCGAGCATGTGTGTAGGCAGTGAGTTTTTGTAACACATATGCTTACCTTAAAAATGAAAAACATTTACCGAATGCCTGTCTAGTCTATTACCCAACTTCCAAATTCTACCCCGTTTTAATCCCTCAGAAACATGAGAAATTATAAAACAAAACCTAACAAGAAAAGCAGACAAGAAGAGCAGAAAGGGACACTAAAGCATAACAATACGTACGTTCTGACTGTTAGAGTCTGGAGCACGCTGTGGAGTCATTTGGGAATCTTTGGCCAAACATCAGTGCCCTGGCCCGCACCTGACTTGCATTGTTGTCTCTTTTAATCTGTGTTTGTGTAAGGGTAGCAGTGTTTTGAAAAGCATTTCTAGGTCATCCTAATGGCAGAAGAGCAAAAAGTGGACCCCGACGGAAATGAAATAGTCTAACATGTATACCTAAACCAAAGGGAAGTCTGAAAGGACCCACGGAACCTCTCTTTTAATCTCTCCAACACAACATTGCATCATTGATTTATAGCACGGTCTCGGATTCTGCTAGCAGGTAGCAAAAATCACAAAATGAAGGGTTAAGTAAAAGTAATTACAGAAAAAAATGTCACCTGTGTAGTGGCCTATATCTCGATCCCCCTGTTAAACAGATGAGCTCATGTCCTTAAGTGTTGGATACCAACAATATTCAGAGTGTAGGATAACCAACCCAAGTGCCTAGAACATTCCCATTACCTCCTTCTCACACATTCAAGAAATATCTATTAAATGAATGAGGGTATACTTCTGAATGAATCAATGTACGAGTGGTTCTCAGGAATTGACACGTACTTGTCTGTTCTTATGGTGTTTGCCCAGGACTATGCCAGGGCCTGAGGCAGGGAATTAAAAGAAGATAATTTCTGCCATTGGGGAACTCGTAGGCTAAGCAAATAGACATGAATCAATTGATGAAAGAATTGGAAGATTAAAATATCATTAACTCTGTAGTGGCTTTGCATTTGCATCCCAAATTAAAAAAAAAAAAGGGAAATGCCATAATTATAGACATATTTAGGAATTAGTGAAAGTGAAATTATTATATATGGAAAATTGTGGGATGCAGCTGAATTGACATGTAAAGAGAAATATAGATCTTTAATGAAATTATTTTAGAAACAGAAACTTTCAAAATTAGCGAGTTAAGCATTCAACTAAAAACACACTAGAAAAGGTTTTTTCTTTTTCTTTTTTAAAATGTTTATTCATTTATTTTGACAGAGAGAGCACAAGTGGGGGAGAGGCAGAGAGAGAGGGAGAGAGAGAATTCTCAAGCAGGCTCTGTGTTCCTCTCAAACTCCATGAGATCATCACCTGAGCTGAAATCAAGAGTTGGATGCTCAACTGACTGAGCCCCAAGGCACCCCTAGAAAAGATGTTTTAAAGCAAGTAGACAAATAAAGCTGAAGGAAGTAAATAATAAATAGCAAAGGAAATATAAATAAATATGGTAAATATACACATATATTAGATATTATTAATGAAACCACAAATGGTTTGGTAGAAAAACGCATGAAAAATAACACAAATCAAGAAATATAGGAGGAAATCATAAACAAATGATTAAAAGGAATCGAGAGTAATGAAAAACTATAGGTGAAGAAAGGTTAAAATAGTAACAGAATAGCTTTATGGCAATAAATGAAACCTAGGTAAAATTGGAAATACAGAAAAATAAATTTCTAAAATCGAAGCAGGAAAAAAAGAAAACCATAATTGAAAGATTAACATTAAAGACATTAAATTGATAATAAAATTTAAAATTTGTAGCATATAATTTAGCAGCTCCTAGACCAGGAATTTTCTACAATTGAAGGAAAATATAATCTCTCTCTTTTATAAACTGCTTCAGAAAATGGAAAAACAGGAAAGGTTCAAATTCTTCTGAGAAAATGGCAAAGTGTCACTTAGACCCAGACAAAGGCAGTGCAACAAGGCAAACTTACAGGTCAATCAGGCTTATGAACATTCATGCAAAACACCCAAGATAAGTCTCAGCAAGTCAAAATTCACAAGTTTATTTAAAATTGTGACTCTGATTTAAAATAATAAATACAGCTTATCCCAGACTTGGACACTTCAGATATCTCAGATATATAATGACGGGTCAACATTAAAGAATATCCCAGTATGTTGGTAGATAAAAAGAAAACAGAAGTGTGTTTATTTGGATAGATGTAATGAAAAAGAAGAAAAAGTTTCCATTTATGAGTTTGTGTAGTTTAACAAAATTAAGTGGAAATTTTCTTAACCTGAGAAAATATATTAACCTTAAATGCTTCAGATTTTAGTACATGTAATTGTAGACATTTAGAGCATTTCCATCAAATCAGAAAAAAGACATAAATGACGAATTTCACCAGTTCTTCTCAACATGTTAATGTGATTCCTAGCCCATGTGATAAGACAAGCCCAAAATAAAGAGGATCAGAAAGAAAAACGTTTGAAAATATTTTCATCATTTGCAGAACATAATTGCCTACATAGAAAACCCAGAGGTATTTATAGTTCCTTAAAACTATTAAGGTAGTCCAGAAAGGTATCTGGACATTAAATACATTTTTCAAAAATCAAAGGAATTCCTATAGATCAAAAGTAAGCATACATTTTTAAATTTTTATTTTTTAAAGTTTATTTGAGAAAGGGAGAGGGAAAAGAGAGACAGAGAGAAAGAGAGAGAGAGAGAGAGAGAGAGAGAGAGAGAGAGAGAAAAAATGTGAGTGGGGGAGGGGCAGAGAGAGAGGGAGAGAGAATCCCAAGCAGGCTCCCTGCCGCCAGTGCGGAGCCTGTTCCGGGGCTTGAGCTCACGCAAGATTACACCCTGAGCTGAAATCAAGAGTCGGAAGCTTAACTGACTGAACCACCCAGGTACCCCAGGAAATACACTTTAAAAATCTCATTCTCAGTTACAATACATCAACTATATATGTAGGAAGGAATACATCTTGGAAAATGATCTTTGCAATATCATCACGGAATAATTTGGAAAAGAATCATAACAAATATAAATTGTTCCCTCAGTAATCACTGGGTTCAGTGCAATGACAATGCAAATTATAACAAGAGTTTTCTTCATGAAAGGTGACATACTAATCCTAAAATTTATATGAAATAATGTTCGTAAAATCAAGACAATTCTGGATTTAAAAATAGTAAAAGAAAAGAAAAATGGAAGGGAGATTGGCTTGGTCAGCTGTTAAGAGACATTATAAAATTATAGTAAATAAAATCATATCTATATGTTTAAATGAGTACGGTGGCATTACAGAGTTGGGAAAATAATGAAATATTCAATACATTAGGTTGTGTTAATTGTTCTCTACACATATAAAATGACACAAATAGTTCAAAATATTTTATTCCACAGCAATTAAAACTTACACATGAAAAGCAAAAAATAAAATCAGTCTCTTAGATGGGAAGGCCTTTGTGGTACGACGGTCAGAAAGGGCCTCTTAAACATGGAAGCAAAAGCATACTTATGGATTGAAAAATAAAACTATAAACAAAGAAAACCAGTGCCCCACTATGTGGGAGAAAATATTTGCGTAGTACATAAAAGAAAAACAATGATCCATGCTATATCAGGAACTTGTAAAATAGATTTAAATTAATAAGAAATGGGAAGAATTGTCCCTGCAATTCATGGGGGTGGTGGGGGGGGGGGTAGGGCGTTGAGTTGTGTTGCCTTGGGACCAAAAATATATTAGAAAGTGTACGAATTGATTAGAAATGAGTCAAATGAAAACTAGTGCGAGACTGAAGTATATTTTACTCCCATCTGATTGGGAAAAAGAAAAATGAAAAGTGTGACACATTCAGATTTAACCAGGCTGTGAGGAAAGGGACCTTTGATACTCCGTTGTGTGAATTGGTACAACCATTTTGAAAAACAATTTGGCAGTATGTAGAAAACTGAAAACAGATATCCCTTAGAGACTGGCAGTTTTGTTGCTAAGTATATATCTTAGAAAATTCTGGAACACATGCACAAAAAGATATGTGCAAGGATGACTTTTAACAGAAAAGAATAAAAGTAAAATGTTGTGATTTTAGTGCAGTGTAAGGCAAAAGCACAAAATGTTAGTATTCCATCTCTATGTAAATCTACAGCTACAGTTAGAACTATGTTCCCATGTGACTAGAATTCACTAGAACTGACTAGAAATGTGATTTAAAAAAAAAACCCAAAGCTAATAGTTGATACTATTATAGTATGCTGCCATTGATGTGAATAAAAACCTCAAACACTATGTTATTAGTTATGTTTGCATTTGAATATATAAAATGGATTAAAAAGGTCTACACTAAAATTTTAATAATGATTACTTGTCAGAATGGAGAAAAAGAAGAAAATGGAGCTGGTACAGGGAGTGTATATGTGCATGTGTGTGCGTGTGTATGTGAGTGATGTTTGTGATGTGTGTGTGTATGTGTGTGTGGCATATTTGTGATATGTGTGTGTGTGTATGATGGGGGTGTGTATGTGCGTGTGATATGTGTACATGTGATGTGTGTGTGAGAGATGTGTGTGATGTTTGTGTGCGTGTGTGTGATGTTTGTGAGGTGATGTGTGTTGTGTGTGTGTGTGCATGTGATGTGTGTGTGTGTGTGTGTGCGTGCGTGCGTGTGCATGGTACTCCATTCATGTAAAAATGAAACCTATATGAGAAACAGCTATATTTATCATTTCCCGGTGGTTTTATACTGTTCATCTTTTTCTGTAGCTTTAAAATCTCTCAGAGACTTTAATTAGAAACAGTACTACAATAATATTTCCATATTTCTAAATGTTATTTAGAATATGATTTTTAAAGACTACATAGTATCCTGAATTATTGATTTATCATAATGATTTTAGGATTCTTCTATTGTACATTTTAAATTTATCACTGTCATAAATAGTGATGTTAGAAACATTCTCATATGTGAAATTATTTCCATCTACTTGATATGATATTTCTTATATATGGAATATTGTGTTTAAGTTTGTTAGTATCATTTTATTTCCCATCATTTCATTTTATTGATTTTAGGTTTTGCTTTATATACTTTGATACTACATCTTTGGGACATAAAATTTCATAACTATCATATCCCTGTGAATTCTATTTGTTATTTTATAAAAGAGGCAACATTTTCTCCTTAATGTTTCTATTGCCTTCATTCAATTTTACCTGCTTCTAGTATAACCACTACTGTTTTTTTTTTTTTTTAATGAAGAAGTTTAAACTTCAAAGGAACAGATCATTTCTAAATTATATAAATTATTTCAACCATACCACATGAGATTTTCAATTAATTTAATGAAGCTTTAAACACTGACAGAAAACAGAAAACGACACTTTGGTTTCTGAAAATAGAAGAAAAAGATCCTGTTAGGAGATGTCAAAAGGCACTTGAGGAAAGAGAAAGTCCATTATTTAGTAAAAGACAATAACAAAAAGTACTACTAGCAAAACTGGAATTGAAAAATGATTAATAATCTAAAATAAGGTTTTCCTATGCCAAAGCCAATGTTATAGTTGAGGTTAAGATTATAGTTAAGGTTGAAACACCACTGGCTTTTCTATTAATGAAAAAGAAAATGAAGCAAAACATCTCAATGATGTTTAAAGGATTGTTATGTCAGAATTCTGTTTAATTCATTAACAAAAAATGGTGAATAAAAAATATTTTCTCATTGACATTAGTATATCATTAGTATGATAAACACATTATAAATATCAAAAATAGAGACCCAAAGCAACATTATCGTCAGTTGATGATCTAACTAACAGCAACCACAACAAAACCACTGCTCACTTCTCACTGGCCAGAAATTAGTCACATGGTTTTACCTAACTACACTGAAGGATGGGAAATGTAGTCATTTTATCAAGGCACCTATCTTGCAGCTCAAAATCAGGGTTATGTTGATCAAAAAAGCAAGGGGATTGTCACAGTAAGCAACAACAAATCACAGAGCTTATTTTTCGTTGTGATGGCAAAAGCCAGATGGGTGGGGGTTGAGGCGTGGATTAGAGGTCATGGAACAATGATTATAGATACTAGTCAGGAATTTTGCCCAGAAGGAGCTGCAGTAAACCCAGGATACATAAGGAATTGGCAGTTGATAAAGTTGCCTTCAGAATGTTTGCCGAATGTTGGTACAGCTCCCATGTCTAAGCTAAAATGTCTTTTTGGTAAGCTCTGTGATAGGGTGGTGCCACATATCAGTTTTCTTTCTCCTTTCAATATATTTCAAAGAGCATTCTCTTTTCAACACATTCAAAAAGTGGGATACAGCGGTTTGTGGCTTGGTGCTTGGCCGCTGAATTCTCTTACCAGGGATTTCAATAACAAGCGTGTCACTCAGCAAGGTTTCGGCAGAAGGATTTTAAAAGTCCTTACCCTGCTAATGCATAGCAGTGGCTATTGTGTGTTAGCAGTAGGGAAGACAGAGTCTCTGAGCATGCGATTCATCTTTAAGACAAGCTTCTCCACCAAAACACAGTCCCCAGATCTCAACTTTGGATAAATGGGTCAAGAAAAAAGTTCACTAAAATCGTCTGGACCAACACTTCGATGCAAAGTCAATCTTATGCCTCAGAAATCTAGTTCTTTATTCGATATACCATTTATCTCTTTGTCAAAGGAGTTTTCTTGTGGAGGCAGTATTTAGAGATTTGGTTTTTCCTTCTCCAGTAAAATGAACAATCTAGTCCTCATTTTCTCCTCTTAGAAAGACCAATGGTATTGGGTCCATTTCATGTTGCAATCACAGAGTTGTGATAGTGGAGACAAATACTTTTGTAGAAGAAGAACCTACTAGAACCACTTCCTGTCTTTGGAAAGAAGGGGCTTTTCAGATTCCTTGTTTTTCAGACCACATTCAGAGACAGCTTATCAAAGATATAGACCAACTCGGAATAGCTCCTTTGTGAAGAGTTCCAAATTTAAATACATTCAGTCTGGAGATAGATGCAAATATAGTTGAGCTGTATTATGCCCAGGCCCAAGAGAATGTGTTTTGTTTTATTTATTTATTTATTTATTTATTTATTTATTTATTCATTCATTCATTCATTCATTCATTCATTTAGCAATCTCTGTGCCCATCGTGGGGCTTGAATTCACAACTCGGAGATCAAAAGTTGCATGTTCTTTACACTGAGCCAGCCAAGCACCCCCAACAGGATGTTTCAAATATACTTACTGGAAGATAATAATGCAAGGTAAACTCTAAGATCTCTGGATCTGGGGGTGCCTAGGTGGATAAGTTGGTTAAACATCTGCCTCTTGATTTCAGCTCAGGTCATGATCTCAGGGTTGTGATATGGAGCCCTGCATCAGTCTCTGTGCTGAGTTCGGAAGCTGCTTAAGATTCTCTCCCTCTTTCTCCACCCCTTCCCCTGCTCACTCTCTGTTTCTCTCTCTCTCTCTCTCTCTCTCTCTCTCTCTCTCTCTCTCTCTCTCAAAAAAAAAATCTCTGGATCTGGCCTTAAATGGATCTGTGTTTGATTCCAGCCCACATACTCATAATTTTGAGCACTCTTCAGCATCCTCATTTGTAAAATGTACATCGTATTATCATCAAGCCTGCAGGGTTGATGTCAGAACAAAATAAACTTTTGTAGAGATGATAGGTAAAATTAGTACAGGGCTTGAATAAAGTAACTGCCGGAAAATCAGCAGTAAAATAGGATTTTTGTGAAAACTTAAAGTACTCTAGAAACATTGTCTTTCAGTTATATCATGCTATGACAAACATGATTTCATGTTTGTTTCGTGTTACATTATTTGAAACATGATTAGATTGTCTCATTTAATGGGAGTAATCATAAAATTAAACTATGTACATATATCATGTTTAACGTGTGTGTGTGTATATACATATAATGTGTGTGTGTGTGTGTGTGTGTGTGTGTGTAATGTATATATGTAGAGTTTCCTAGCCAAGAAACCTGAAGGAGCTTTGTCATAATAAGGTTTGTAGAACACCAAATCAGACAGCTGGGGATATTAAATTTTATATCTAAAAACGAAGGCTGGGTTTATACCAATCTAAATGTCCCCCTCGTATTTGAGCTGACCTACGATTTTCCAAGGAATGGAGCTCTGAAGAGCTGAGAACGAGAACAGGGGGTTCCCACTTGAGAAGTAAGATGCACGGGCCAAACATGGGAGGTGACATTAAGGGGGATTCAGTTCTCTGGATTTATTCCATTGAGCTGGAGTCTGAAGGAAGGGAAACTGGCAAGTAACCAGAGGTGCAGTTGCCTTGAAGCTGCAGGCTGGGGCTGGAGGAGGTTTGCGAAGAAGATGGACTGCATCCCTTTGGGATAGGGGAGACTGCGATCGCCTGGGGCTCAGCTGGATTCGGTTCTTTGAGCCTGATAGTGGTGAGGGATATAGGAACTAAGGGAGAGGAGCAGGGACCAGAAAGCCAGGCTGAAGAGGGATCCTGGCCTTGACTTAGCTGCTCTGGTCTTCAGCTTTGATTAGTTGCAGCTGCCAGGTCCGTCTTCTTATAGTAGTGAACCTAGGCCAGTTTATCTGGATCTCTTTACCGGTATATTCTGAGTCTTGGAAATTAGAATTTTGTTTCTTGTTGTTTAAAGATAAAGGTGCTAGACATTCTCAAGACACTGGAGTATGTCAGCTCTACTTTCCAAATGTCTTCCCAGGGTGACCCCGTATTTACTGACCCGTCGGATACTTAGGTTGCACCTTGGTGCACCTTCTCTGGCATCGCACTGGGGTTTGGAAACTTAGTCTCTCCTTTTTCGACTACCTCACTGGGTCTTTGGTTTTGCCAGTTGCATAGGCTGTGAAGTGACATCAGCCTCAGTCTTTTATTTTTGTAGAGTTCTGAGAATGACACAAAATTGCCTTCACTTTCATTATCTCTGCTCTTCGTCCTGCCCCTCCTTGTCTCCCACAATGCATCTCCCTTTAAGCACCAACTCATGTGAGGTCCACCAGAAAATCCTGTTCACTCTGCATTGAAAATACGTGCATAATGCAACCACTTTCCTTTTTCTCATTGCCACCACCTTGGCCCACCATCATCTCTTGCCTGATTAACTGCAGAAAGTTTTCAAAAAGGATAGGCCATGTCTTGCTCAGGAAGGTGGGACTCACTGGGTGAATAGGGAGAACCAGTGAAGAGCTTCAAGTCAGGGGACTGCATGGTCATATTCACATGTAGAAAGCCCACTCTGACCATATTACAGAAGAACTTTTTAAAGGGGAAACAGAAAGACCAGTGTTACAGCAGTCAAGTATGATGAACAGTGAAGGATAAATGAATTTTTCTGCCTCAATGGCTGGACAAATTATTCTTTTTTCTCTTTATATGTCATCAATTTGTCAGTTATGACTATTTTCACCTGTAGGCAATGATTTCCTTCAGTGTAGAGAAAGACTTCCTTTCTTCTTTCCTTTCCTCCTTTTTCCCTTCCTTCCTCCTTCCTTTCTTCCCTTCCTTCCCTCCCTTCCCTCCTTCCCTTCCTCCCTTCCTCCCTTCCCTTCCCTTCCCTTCCCTACCCTTCCCTTCCCTCCTTTCTTTCCCTCCTTCCCTTCCTCCCTCCCTTCCCTCCTTCCCTTCCCTCCTTCCCTTCCTCCCCTTCCTCCCTTCCTTCCCTTCCTTCCCTTCCTTCCCTTTTTCTTCCTTCCCCTCCCTCCCTTCCTTCCTCCCTTCCTCCTTTCCTCTCTTGTTTCTTCCTTTCTCTTTTACCCAGACATGTCTACTTATAAATGCTGCTCAATCTTGCGTTTTTGTTACACTATTTTGTCTTTTCTTTTTTAAGTTTTTGTCTTTAGTTTTTTCGTCTTTATTGCCTTAGTATTTAGGCTTTTAAACATTATTTTGTTTGTGAGTATATTAGTAAGAAACAAAAGTGTACTGAGACCTTCTAGCCAGATGCCATGTGAATTTAGGTATCTGGGCATAAGTACTTAGGAGATGAATGAGGCATGGACTTTAGAAGAATGAGACGTAGCTGGAAGTAGTTGGCTTCAAAGGCTTACATGAAACCTAGTGAAATGTTATTTGGTGATCACCAATGGTAGGAGGCTTACCTACCCTCTAGAACACATCCCTGTTAATAAAATCACCATTTTACTGTAGTGTTCTGTGCACATGTGTTTCTTCACCGTGGTTTCTTTCTTTCTTTTTTATTTTTTTTAGAGCTAGAAAGAGCACATGAGCGTGAATGGCGGCGGGGGGTGGGGGTTGTGGGCAGAGAGAGAGAATCCAAAGCGGGTGCCGTGCTGTCAGCACAAAGCCAGATGTAGGGCTCAGTTTCACGAACCATGAGATCATGACCTGAGCCAAAATCAAGAGTTGGATGCTTAACCAACTGAGCCACCCAGGTGCCCCCACGGAAGTTTCTTAAAACCAAAGTGTTTGGCCCTTTTGACTGGTACAGTTATTAGCCACAGGAGTAAAGGCTTTCAGAAATACTTACTTGTCAGTGCCTAAAATGGCTACTGTGACTAGTCAACCCACCTCACTGGGAGCTCCCAGTCTCACCCGCCCTGTACTCCCCATGTGGGGCGGTGAGACTATCGTGTCTACTGCAAGAGCTGGACAAAATAAATTTTTAGCGGCTCAAGCCACTCAATTCCTTTAAGACTGATTTGTGGTGGTTGCCAATCTTTCTATTACTGTAATTGCTGGCTAAATGAACTATAATTGTATTAAGAAGTAACTGAAATATGTATGTGCTCTCTGCTAATTCTCAGAATATGCAAGGAGAAGGAATTGATTTGTTGTGCTTGGAAGAAGCGTTCAGAAATGTTCCCTCTGGGCTCTGTCATTTAGAGGCTTCCTTTGCATTCTGGGGAAAGTCAAGGCCACATGCCCAAGGGTCCAGATGAAAGACCCACAGGAATCCTTTGGGGGTCCTCACCATATGATTGGAGGCTGAGGTGATTTCCCAGTGCTCAAGGAACCAAAGGTCAAGTCAGAATCCTCTGTAGTCTTGGACACAAGAGAAGAGATTCAAGTTAAAGCTCATATTCCTATCGTCTGCTATGACAGGGTTGTGCAGGAGCTTTTCCTATATTTTTTCCCTTCAAATAACCCTTGCTGTGTGATTATGCTCATTTGAAAAATGGGGAAACTAAGGCTTGAAACTGATAAATTGCTTGCCAATCAATGCCTTGTAATCAAGCAAATGGAGTCTCAAACCCCGATCTACTGAGTTCAAGTCCATTGCTATTGGAGAGATATGTCCAGTGTCGTGGAAGGTATTTTTCTCAAATATCTTCAGACCCAAGGCCAGAGGAGAGTGGTGTAGTTAAATGTGGAGGAGTGAGAAATGAAGAGATTCTATTCTAAAAGGGCAGTGCATTTATCTAGTATATTGAAAAATTAAATATGTCAAATAACCCACAATTTCCATCTCTAAGTCCACCTGGTGCCTTGATGAAGCCCCATATGGAGGCTTGAGACTTCCTAACTCTTCCTTATAACTGGCTACCGGGCGTCCTCACTCTTCCTTTAGTTGGAATAATGATACTGGTTTCCTTACCTATAGCCAAAAGGGGTAAAGGAGTCTGATGTGTGAGTCATAGTGAATAATAATGCAGTAAACCTAACCCAGGTCCCATCTTCAAGAAACTGGAAATCTAGTGGGTGGGACATAGGGCTGATAAATAAAAAGGAGATGAAAACTCTCATTGAGTGTGCTCTTCATATGACTGCAACTGCTGGCTTGGCATCCATCATCTATTCGCCCTTCCTTCCTTAACAACAAAATCATATTTTTATGTGGAACCATGATATGTCCAGCTAAAATGTTACCTTCCGCTCTCTTCCTCATACCAAGATTTGGTCATATGACAAAGATCTGACTGATGAGATGTTAAGTGATGGCTCCTTGTTTTGTCCTGATGCCTACAATGCAGATGTGAGAGCAGAGTTCCAACAGCCATCTTGGACTATGAGGTGACTTTGAATATGGAAGTCACAAGTACTTAGCTCTTAGAGACACTTGAGAATGACTGCTATTTACAACCCTACTACAAATCCTTTCTTCTATTTCCGAGCTTATCCTAGGCTCCAGCGGGTGATTCCTTATGTAATTCAAATGTTTGAATTTCTCTGCTTCTCTACCTGAAAAAGACCATAGGAGTGTACTCTCCCCAGGCAGGACAGTTCGTGGTAGAGAAGATTTAATTTAACTGCTCCTAGGGACAAGGCCCAACCACTTAGGGACTGAAGTCACTGGATAAATACCTCAGCTTTACTCCTTCCGTGGGCAGTCCTAGATCTATTCTGCAGGTCCCCTCCAGAGGGATCACCTCCCAAACAAACCACCACAACTTGTGCCTGGTGCTGAATTTGGCTTTTGGAGGAACCCAAACTATGACAATAAAGAATGAGAACTGGCTTTTGGTTGACCAAATGACTTCCTATTGGCCAAATCTGATTACTTTGCTTTGACCTTCACCTTCCTCATTCTTTCTGTAATGCTTGGCAACCCTGATCTCTTTTTCTCCATAAAAACTCCAGTTTCTTGACTTCCACTGTCTTCTTGTGTGCCAATGCCTTCTTTGTTCACTGGATGTCATTGCCATATAACTGCCTGGCATTCCACCTTTGAGGTCTCTTCATTAGAATGCAAGCTACACAGACCCACAGATCCTGACATTCGCAGATCCACGAGATCCCGTAATTCTTTCCAGAGCTCAAGCATACCTTTCAGGTTTCTCTCTCTACACTCGTCTGCAGTATCCTAAGTGCCAGATAAAACGTTTTTCCTCTTCTTTGAGCATGACCTACACTTTCCTTCCTTTGAACATATGGCTCTGCTATTTCTTATCACTGGTGTTTTCCTTTTAACATCTATTTATACCTGTCTCAATCCTACTATTCCGAATGGGCTGCATCCTCTATTCCTTCCTCTTTGACATCTTCCTGTTCTCCAACAGAGAGTGATACTTGCTCCTTGACCACATGCTTGCTGCTCTGCATAACTGTTTATCTGTTTTTTGTTTTTGTTTTTTTTAATATCCTTTTGTCTTTGAATGAGCCCTTGGTAAATATTTGTTGAAAATGATTAGAATTAAATATATGTATAATATGATTGGCTTTTTATTTTACCAACTTCTAGAGGAGATAGCCTTGTGCATAGAGTTTTTATTATCTAAAGTTCAATATCGCATATAAGCAAATTGTATTTCATTATAATAAAAAGTAGTTTCGAAACATCAGCACATTAAATCCTTTTCTTGAATTTTGGAGGGTGAAACTTACTTTCATTTAGACATACATGACAAGTACCTTCCATGAGTCTTTTTTTATTTCTTTTTCTGTTTCCACTTATAACAGATGAACTGCTAATAATCACTTTACTTCTTTCATGAAATAAAATGTACAGTGAAGCTGACAAATGATAGGAAACAAATTTCATGCCTAAGCAGCAGCAAAACATTTAGTTTAAAAAGTTTAGTTAAATGTTCCACATCTTTAGATTCCAGGATAGTTAGAGGCAAGAAGCCTCTTGGTCAGTTTTTAAATGAATGTACTTATGATGTCACTTCCCTTTGTGCCATGTATTCCTTGGCTGTTTACGAATTACATATGTCATGTTCAGGGGAATCTGGGAAAAGGTATTATCCACCGCAGAAATCAGTTTTCTTTCTATCTGAACTTCCTTCTGAAATGCACCAAGTAGCTTCCAGTTAAAGCCTATTTGAATTCCTTGTTCTGAAGTTGACTCTTGCTGTGACATATTGTGTACATTTTCTGGTGCGTGTTCCTGGGTAAATGAAATACCATCTCCATTGGTCACTGGTGAACGCAGACCAGTGAAAGCTCTAGTGAAAGCAGAATATTTCCTCTTCTGGGATTGTACTTCTGTCCTTCCTTCTGCAGGAGTGGTAGTGCTGGCTAGTTAGGTTCAATGAAAGAATTTCTATTGTTTGATAGGGGTATTAGGGAAAAAAAATCAGATGTTTAGTCAGGAGGCAGTCAAAGGGCTCTGCCATTTTAGATGGGCACATTTTAGCCAAGAAGGGATGGAGCCCAGCAGTTAAGAACCCTACAAACCTTGGTTTAGTCCTCTTGTTTTGGTAGATTCAGAACCTTGTGTAAGTGATTCATTGAGAGACTGCTTTCAAGAGAAACCTGTAATGCAGTGAGGGAACAGGATAGACAAGATTCAGAAATCTCCCCTTATTCTAATCCTACAGAGTGTTCTGGAGGAGGAATTATACACACTACTCCTCCCCTGTTCCCATCCCCACCCCCAAGCAAAGAAAGTTAGACTGTTGTACAACCAGCATCCATTATTGACAATGGAACACCCCCAGGGAAAGGTGTTCAACTTTCCAGGCATCTGAACAAGGCAGCCCTATCAGTCAAGGAGAATTCTCCAGAAGAGGCTGTAAGTAGAAGTCATTAGAAACCAAAAACCCGGTAGATAAATGACAAGGGCACCAGTCAGGTAGGGGGAAGTAGGTAGACAGCCAGCACCGCCTGTCACGATAATGTGTTGCTACAACAACCTGGGCGGAGTAGATTCACACAGTGGAACATAGTGGGCCTACTAGTAAGCTCATTAGTTAGAGCTACAAGGATCTGAGCAGACATCAGTAACAAATAACATGATCCTTTGCCCCAGAGGACAGCATCTTACCGTTTGGGGAGTTCAGATGGGGGATACCTGTATACATGTGGAGGCTCCTACACCACTCCTGTGCCAGCCGTGTCTTGTAACTTCCCACGTACGGAGAAGCTGCCTACCTTCGTAAAGATAGGTGTTTGAAACACTGACACTTGAATTCCCAAAGTTGACCAAGGGCCAGGTTCTTGCTCAGGTCATGGTCAGCACAGTGTTAAGCCGTGTGACTTCTGTTCTTGTGCCTTGGGTCTTGGGAGCTGAGAGTTGTTTGCTGGCCTGTTACAAAGACACCCCGAGAAGGGTGTTCTCCAGTATCCAGGAAGAAACCATTTTTCATAAGTCTGTTTTTGGGAAGTGATTCTTTTAACTTATTTGCCCGCTATACCCTCATGGATTATAAGCTGAACTTGTAGAAATACACAGAGGGAAATGGCTGCTTTTTCTAAACTGGGAAAAACATTCATGTCAGAAAGGACTGTTAAGCCAAGTTATACTCTGTAGCAGTGTATTAGTCCTACGATCAACCAATAAACTAATCATTAATCAGTCATTAGTAAAACCAGAAACTCAAAATTCATAGTTCATAGAATGCCAGTGAAGATGATCCATTGTGTGATCTTCTCATTTTGTAGGTGAGAGCATTGGCACTGAGTCTGTTACTAGCTGCATGATTTGGGGGAAGTACTTAACTCTCTATGCCTCAGTTTCCTCTTGTATAAGCGGAGTACTTAGTACATTGAGTCGAAATCTGAATTAAATAGGTAATACTTGTAGAATCCTTAGGACAGTGCCTGACACACAGTTAAGGCCATATGTGTTAATTAAATATAAATAAATATAAATAAATAACTTGCCCAGGGTCAGTAAGTTAATTGGTTCATGTTATTAAGGGCTTATTAGGGGTTTATTGAATTAATATAAAATATGAATATACATCAATATTTCATAATAATTTAAGTATAAATAATTAATAGAAATTATCCAACATACAAAGATGTCACGATATTTTTACACTCAAGTCCATCAATGATGGCCATAGTTAAAAGCTCTGGCTATAGGTTCACACAGGGAAGAATTTTATTTCATCTTCCTGCTATTCACTGTGTGTGATCCTGAGCAAGGGATTTTATTTCTCTAAGACTCGATTTCCTTCAATGCAAAATAGAGATAATAATAATATTAATATCACTAACAACAACTGTCTCATAGTTTTGCTTGAAAATTAAAAGAGTATGTAGTTAGTGTATCAAACAAGTTCAATAAATGGTAGCTGTTGTTGTTACTATTATCATTATAGTATCTTTCAAAGAATTTTTATTACCTATCATTAAGCGAGAACTTTACATGTTTAGATGTTCACCGTTTGGGGTAGTAAAATAAGATAAAGATGGGGTGCTCAGAACTTTTCACCATAAAAATCACTGCTCTTTTGGCTTATTGGTTCTAAACTCCCTGTTATAAAAGTAAAAAGGGGTTAGTTAAGTAACCAAAGACATCACCTTCCTTAGAGTCCAGAGAGAGGTGGTAGCTATAACTATAATGTAAAACAATAAGCAAGAACACCTATATGACTACATTCTCATGAAGAAAAGCAGTGTTAGGATACAAGGTTGATTATGGACTGGCCTCTTAACATTGTAAGTATTTGTATTTGAAAAAATCTGAATTCATCCCATAACCATTTAAATCTTTGTCAATGACAGATAATACAAAGGCTGCTCATACAGAATACATTCACGTGCATTATGTGTACATTCACATGGAAGATATTAAAAAAAACAAAAAAATGAACTTTGTCCTTGGAAAGATAATATCACAGGCTGCCTTCATTTAGGGTGTTCATTAAAGTGTGATGCCCATACCAATGATAGACCATGAAAGGAATTTAAGTGAAATGGCGGAAATAATTGTATCAGAACTGCGTTAGCTTCTAGTAAGAGCAAACGTGACTTAAAAGTTGCTTAAGTAACTTGGGAGTTCATTCTTTCTTGCACAGTAACCAGAGACCCTACTCTGTCTAAATTTCTGCCGAGTCATCATTTGAGTGTAGCTTCCAACCTCCATGTTTGGTGCCTCACTGACCCAGGGCGGCCACTTCCTCTGCAATGTCGTGTCCATGTTCAGGGAAGGAAAAAGAAGACAGGCAAAGGTGTATGCCAGCTGCCTCAACCCCTTTTAAAGGGCTTTCCCAGAATCCTCTTTGAGTAACTTCTTATTCTTGTTAGCCAGAACCATATTTATGGCCAACCTAACCGCAAAGGAGATTGGGAAATGTAGTTTTCTGTCTGGGCACATAGCTACTCTGCGGGGGGAAATGCTTCTGTTAATATAGAAGCATTCTGTTCATATAGAAGTTTAGAAAGCATATTGGTAGGCAAGTAGCAATTAATAGTTAGAGGTTTATTTTAATGTTTTTAAATCTTTCCTTTCATTAGTGGTAGTAAAATTACATTTCCTTTATGAACAAATAAAAAATTTTAAATTTGAGTTGATTTCTAAAAAAATGAATGAGTGGTACTGGTAGTATGTAGACGTGGCGAATTTATGGCAATGGTCTATGGGTGACTGGAGTTGGGTAGACAGATTTCATCAATAAATAATAACTGCTATGGGATTCTAAGAAACACAAGAGCCAGAAAAGCCTTTCAAATATGTGCTCTGGTCTTTCTTGAGTCTAAGACAAGAGATGGGAGAGATATCCATAAAACCATCACTCGTGCACTTCTGCTGCGGAGAACAGCAAAATGTTTAAGAGCACCAGCTTTGGCAAACAACAGGCTGAAACCAAAACCTCTATCAGCTGGGTTTCTGGGTCTACAAGTCTGTTTGTGAGTGCATGCATTATGACTGAAGGACAGCATCTGGCTAATGTCAATGCTTGCCCAGTAATTTCCACCTTCATTGGGTAGTTGTGGATGCTGCTAAATCTCGATAAGAGGTAATGGAGAGGTTCCCCTCATTAGCTCAGCCTGGAGAGGCATCATCCAGTCACCTGAAGTGTCAATAAACACTGGCCTTTAATGGTGTTGGCTTAGTGATAACGATACTGCACATTTCTGTTTGTCATTATGAGATTTAACTTTGGCTGATTCCCTCTGGGTAGGGGCTCATTATCAGATAGGGGGATAGAGAAATCGGTGTCTCTTAGAATAAACCACTGGCCTCCTTTAGTGTATATATTTAGTCATGAATTTGTAAAAGGGAGCCAAGAATGTGTTCCTCGTATTCACAGGCACAAACAGTAAGACATTTAAAATGTGGTGGTCTTAATGAAATCAAAGAGTTAAAAATAACATTCAAACTGAGCATAGGCAATTGAAGACAGGGTTTCAAAAAAAAAGCAGCAAGCGCCTAATTAAAGGGGTTCAATGAAGGTATTAAGTCAAAAATGGAACTAGAATATGCGGAAGGAGAGAAAGTAAGACGATCAGCTGACTACATGTTGAATAGAATCATAATTTTAATTTATTTTCTGTAACTTCGTAATTGCCTGAAAAGGACTTTACATGTATTATCTCACTTAATCTCAAAAATGAGGAGCATGAGACTCAGGTGAAGTTGCTTGTCCAATCTTAGAAAACCAGCAAATGGGAGATAAAAACAAAAACAAAAAACAAAACTCAACACAAGCTAACCTGACTTAAAGACTCAAAACAAGCTACATTCTGCCTTGAAAACATGGCTTGAAACATCCTCAGTGAAAACCAAATTGTAGGCTTCCCAGCATATTAATCCTAGAAGTAAGTCCCTAAGGAGGAAATTTCAGCTCGTTAGGGGAGAATGATCTCTCTGTGTCGTTGCTACTAAGTTCAGACTCAGAGGATGAAAGGAGCTTCTGCCCTTCGGGGTTCAGGATGGGCACCCACAAGGCTGTGATACATGTGCTTATTTTTCTTAATTGCCAATTTTCCGAAAGGCAACAGCCATCTAAGGACATGAGGAGCTGGCCAAGGATATGGTCATGCGGAGAAGATGGGGTAGAAAGATGGCCACAGGAATGCCAGCTTTTTGGCCTAGGGCTCATAAATCTGTCTTCATGGTGACTCTGCTGGCCTGGAGATCAGAAGTCTTTGGCCCAGGACACTGTCTCCAGGGTCCGGTCCAGACATCTCTAGTTCTCTGTAAGGCCAACTTGAAGGAACTAACCACTAGGGTTTGGTCTGGCTCCAAGGAATGCCAGAGGACCTGAGTGGAGACGCACAGCAGTAGCACTGCGGCCCTTGCCCAGTGAGTGACAAGAGTCTAATAGCAGGTTATGCTTCTGGTCATTTGGCTGGAGTGATACTCGGTCCTGAAAGTGGTGTGGGCCCGAATAGAAGCAAAGCAGACAGGCCAGAACTGGGAGGTCAGGGTGAGGTAGCCCCTTTGTGAGAACATGAGGAAATCTAGCTTTCAGCTGAAGGATTGTGGTGTTCCCCAGCCTGGTGCTGGTTCTGTGACCAGAAAGAATGGAAAGAGCTCTGTCCACTCAGTTGGATGGAAGGACCCGATAGAGGTGTGTCTCATCTCCTGGGGTGGGGCTCTCTCTGCCTCAGTGGGTACCACAGCTCATCCACACCCCCAGGACCCTTAATGTTTGCTTCACAAATCCTCCCCATTCTGAACCTAAAAGACATTACGTTTTTATCTGTCAATTTCTTTTTAATGGATGCACACACGCACAATCAAGGGCACAAGTCTTAAGTGTATGGATTGCCGAATATTTTTACACACATATATAACCTAGTAATCCAGATCAAGATACAGAACATTCTCATCCAGTTTTCCCCATGTACCTTCCTAGTCCACACCCTTCCCCTAAGCAGGTATAACTGCTCTTGTGATGTCTATCATCATCGATAACTGGTTCTCGGACTTCAGATGGATAAAATAATACACAACATATTGTTTTTAATTCGGCTTATGTCACTCAGCATAAAAGCTGTGAGACCTGAGAGTGTCTCTTTTAATTTTAGTCATTCTACAAGATAGTCATTCTACAAGTCATTCTACACTCTTCAAAGCTAGAGGAGATTCCAGACTACTGCCCTCTCCCTTCTTGACAAATAACTTATTTCCCTGTGGTTTTCTTTTTCTTTTTCTTTTTCTGTTTTTTCCAGAGCGGCAATTGAATATTTTCATCCCAGTATAACTTAACCATCTTTGTAACCACAGTATAGCATGGAATAGAAAAGGCATTATTTTATTAATGTAATGTTTTAAAAAATTGTTTTAAGTTTATATATTTATTTTGAGAGAGAGAGTGAGCAGGAGGGGGCAGGGAGAGAGGGAAAGAGAGAGAGTCCCAAGCAGGCTCCACACTGTCGGCACAGAGCCTGATGTGGGGCTCGAACTCACAAACCGTGAGGTTGTGACCTGAGCTGAAACCAAGAGTGGGACACTTAACTGACTAAGCCACCCAGGTGCCCCAATGCAATGTTTGATAAGTGGAGAAATGAATCACTCCTTGGATGGGCTTAACAGAAAACAAAACAAAAGAATGCCCTTATGCTATTGAGTTATACCAAGGGGCCACCGGAATTTTCTCCAGGAACAAGTCCTAGTCTTTTTGTCTGACAGAATTCTGTTAGATCAAATTTGAGGAGTAAGATCACTGGTGATGGCATCAGAAACATGGGTGAAAGTCACAGAAACATGCTATTACATGTGTCAGAAAATACAGTATAAGCTTTGCATATGTTATCATATATAATTTTCCCAGTAACACTCTGAGTTGGAATTATTTTCCTCAGTTTACCCAGGCGACCAAAGAGTTTTAGGGACCTAACAAAAAAATCACTCGGGTGCCATGAAATAGAACCGAGATTTGAGCATTGGTTTGACTAACTGCAGGAGAAACAACTTAAACTTTTTCACGATGTAAATGTGGTCATTCAAGTGAAAAAAAAAAAGAGAGAGAGAGTAAAAGAAAAAGAAACTTTATTATTACGTTGCTTATGGAGATGCAGTCATTACGCAGTGGACATGTGATCAGGCACTCGGGATGGCTATATATTAAATCAACTTCATGGGGCTTTAGATCATTTGAGGGCCGTTGTAGCTCTTACCATTAAATTGCTTTGCACTGTAAATGGAGAAGCTATCACTTTAATTCTGTTAAAAAGGCTATCATAACCGTGGATTGATGATATATCATTAAAGTATACACGGTTATTTCAGTTATTTATTGCTGTGCCAAATCACCCCAAACCTTCATGGTTTAACATAACAACCAATTATTTGCTCATGGTGCTATGATCCGGGCTGGGCTCAGCTGGGCGTCTTGTCTCTGCTCCATGCGGTTGTCGGCTGGACTGGCTCACGGGTCTACAGTCAGCTGGAGGCTCTAGTCGACCTGAAGGATCTGAGGCGGCCTCACTCACAGGTCTGGCACCTCCGCTGGAGTGACTAAGACAGCTAAGGCCTGCTTGGATTTCTTTCTTCCCTGGCGGTCTTTTACCCTTCGGCACCCCTACGCGTATGGCCCATCACACTTCAGGGGTCTACGTGAGATTTCCTCGTAAGGCATTTCAAGGCAAAAGAATGTAAAAGTGGAAGCTGGAAGACTGATGACGGTCTATGCTTGGAAATTGCCAGCATCACTTCCACACCTTCTCAGTGGAATGTTCGCATTATCGCGTGCCACACACTGAAAACTGTTGGGAGAGTCCAAATTCTTATTTAGGGCAATCAGCACATCATTTGCAACTTAACTGGAAGTAGGTCTTCCAGCAGAGACAGGGTCTCATCTTCATATGCTGTGTCATGCCACGAGAACGGGTTTACATAGAGCGGAAAGATTGCAACTCCACCTGTCTTGTAATGATCCATCCCCATAGGCACCATATGCAAAGGAATGACCGCATCTCTTCCTGCAATGTAATTATAACAGGCTTATCAGCAATGCAACGATACCAATTTCCACCCGAAATACAACCGATATCATCATTACGGGCTACATAACCAGCATATCTCTACCATAACTATAATTAACACATTGTCTTTTGCACACTAAAGATTGCACTTCTCAGAGAAATACAGTAAGGTTCTATCTGTAGTGCAACAGTCCCATCTATTTGTGCAAGTTAATTATTTTCCACTTGCCAAGCCGTAGCGATAGGTATTCCTGGAGGGCAGTGATTGCATCTCTGCTCTCAGGGTAATGATCACATATGCAATGAGAGATAACAAAACTGTCTTGGGGGAAATGATCAGATTCCTTTGCACAAGGTAATGATAACGTATCCACTTTAAAGATAACAGGCCTCTTGTCAATGTTCCAGTGCCAGCTTCCCCCGCAGAGAGAATAGATGGCAGATATTAATGCAGGAGGGGTTCGTATCTACCTGGTACACAATGGTGGGTCTTACAGGAAGCAGAAATCCTCCTGAGAGGTAGTATGACAGGAGCAATAGTGCAAGAGACAGAAAGATTGAGTTTAAATGATGCCACACCACAGTCTTTGTGGCTTTGGGTAACTGACTTGGCCTCTCTGAACTTGACTGAAAAACAAGATAATAACAGCTTGTATTTGGCAAAAAGATGGGTATGTATGTAACATTTCTCAACATAGAGCCTGGCTCTTAAGAGATATTCATTAATTTCATTCTCTCTCCCTTTGACCTCTGGACCATATCATTGTCCTGATTTCCCCAGGATCTGAATCTCATTATGACATCTCCCAACTCAAACCTCAACTGACATTGGCCTCTTCTTATTCTTAAGCTTCTCCTCCTAACTTCCTTCTTGATTTTTTTTTTCTTTTCTGTCTATAAATGTTCCTGTGCATCCTGTAACTTAAAATGTTGCTTTCTAACTGGAATTTAGTACTTCCCATTGGAAATGTATTTTTTAGTTTCCAAAATTGTTCAGCTTTTTCTTGTTTGGTGAATATTACCACCATCTATCTACATACTCAAGGTAGAAACCTGGACATCAGTTCACTTCTCACCATGATTTACTCTATTTCTAATCAGGCACCATGTACTGCTGATTCTACCCCCTGAACACTCACCACCATGTTGGCTTTGGTCTTCCGCCATTGCTGCTATCTTGTCTTTGATATTATTCCTCAAAAGGGGAATTTATCTGGGGTTGTGGGAAGATTTCCTAAGGATAAAGAAATAGAGTAATAGATTTGAGCATACGAAAGCACTAAAATGTAATTAAATTATTTTCAAAAGTGGAAAATGTTTAAGTGGACAAAGAATATTTGTTATGTATTTTTCAGGTAAAGTATTAATGTTCTTGGTAAGGAAAGACTTTTGCCAACTGACTATAAAACTGTGAATGCTTCAACAGAAAGACAAAGATATGATAGCAGACAATTGATTAAAGAAGAAATTCCAGTAAATAATATTGTAAAACAATTTTAATACCTCTCATAATTTAAATAAGTTCATATTTAAAACAGCATTATTAGTTTTAACCCATAATATTTTCAAAGATGAAAATGTACAAAATTTTAAATTAATTTTTTAATGTTTATTATTTATTTTTTGAGAGAGAGAGAGAGAGAGAGAGGGAGAGGGAGAGAGAGCTGAGCTGTCAGCACAGAGCTGGATGCAAGGCTTGAACTCATGAATGGTGAGATCATGACCTGAGCCAAAGTCTGACGCTTAACTGACTGAGCCACCCAGGTGCCTGAAAATGTACAAAATTTTAGGAAAAAAAAGACAGCTATCCAATATATGTTTACAACTTAATTTATATAAGTAACTTAAATAAGTTCCTCTCTCTCTAGAAAGATAGATACATAGACAAATAGATATGGATACAGATCTAGACATAAAGACAATAGGGCTTGATGGGTAGGAAGGAAAGTTTCAGAAACCTTAAAGGAAAATAAACTAAAAATTCTCTACTGAAGTATTAACAAGAAAATTGTAAGACATTATCATAACTCAAAAATGCAGAAAGTTATAACCCTTAAATGTTGGGGAAAGACGTAATTAAGGAATCAGGCTTACAGAATTCGATACATGATGATATTTTTAAAGGTAAACTAATAAACTAAGCAAGGATAGTAGAAATTAAAAAAATTAGTAAAATCCATATTGGGTTCATAAAATAGTATAATTGATGCTGTAGGGATGTTGAATCAGTAGTACAGAGGATATTTTGAGAAAACATCTGAAAATAAAAAGGGAACAATAAGATAAAAATTGCAAGAGGGAAAATTATAGAGTGGACAAAGAATGGAGAACCACAATAGAAATAAATTCTCTTTAGGAAAGAGACTGAAAAAGATCAGGAAAATGAAAAAAAAGAGACAACAATCATTTTTGTAATAAAAGAAAATTCTGTAATGGGGGAAGAAACTACATTTGAAAATTGAAGAGTTTTACTGAAAACCAGGTAAAAATCTAGAATGAAAGACATAGGTACATTCCTGGCCCTTTTTTTTTTTTTAACCATAAGAATTTTTAAATGCTAAAATCATTTGGTTAAAAATAATTAAAACAATCAGATTTTAAGCAATATAAATATATGTTAATACCTAGGAATGAACAAAAATCCACCAAATGCAAGACTTTATATCTAAAACACGAAATGTTAGAAGAAAAAGTGGCCATGCCTATGGAGTTTTGATGGGATAGGCTGTGTATTTGTGTGTGTGTGTGTGTGTGTGTGCGCGCGCGTGTGTGCGCTGTTTTATAAATATGTAGCCAAGTTGTTGCACTAAAGGAAAAACATATTCTTTGTGAAATACAGAAATATAGAATATTATGCCATATATTGCTGCCTCTTGGGTATGGAGAAAACATGGAGGAGGGAAAAATAAAGAAATCTTGACAATGTGCTTCTGTTGGTTGACACAAGAGACAAAATTTCACATCATGTAATGGTGAATAATAATAAAAAAAATCTCAATAAAGCACCAAAAACAGTTTCCAAAAAAATCCAGACCTACCTGCTTTCTGTCTGTTTAAAATAAACATATTTCAGCATTTTGGAAGGAAGATACATAATGTAAAATTAATTTTGTAATAACACAAATCTGGTTCTAAACCTTTAATTTTCTTTTTTTTTTAAGTTTTTCTTTAAATGCCAGTCAGTTAACATACAACAGAATATTAGTTTCGGGTGTATGATATAGTAATTCAGAACTTCCATACATACATCACCCACTGCTCACCAAAGCAAGTGTACTCCTTAATTCCCATCACCTAGTTAACCCATTTAATTATATTTTTAATTACAACCCATAACCCCTCTGGTTAGTAGCCATCACATTGTTCTCTAGGTAAGAGTCTGTTTCTTGGTTTGCCTCTCTCTCTCTCTCTCTTTCTCCTTTTAAATAAATAAATAAATAAATAAATAAATAAATAAATAAATAAACTTTTAATATTCCAAACCTAGAAGTGTGTGTGTGTGTGTGTGTGTGAAGAAAGAAAACTAAAAGTGAACTGCTGACTTTGTATCAGCAGAGTGCACCAATAGGTACTACTTCTGCTAAAATGACATTTAAGGTAAGAGAGGTTAAATGATCATATTGGAATGTCTAAGACAGCTTTTGACTAGTATCAAAAGCTAGACAATATTGGGAAAGTATATGGTTTTTAAAGAACAAGAAAAAAATAGAAAAATTAAGCTAGAGGGATTATGCATATGAGTGTGAACCTGAGTGTGTATATACATACACGTATGTGTTGTAACAAAGCATTTCACAAGGCAAAAACTCAGACAAACTGTATTGCTACCATCATGATAATTCTTCAGAAGGTCATCACAACGACAGCCAGAAAATATGGGAAAAGAGGAGAAGAACAGCATTGTCATTTGAGAGAAACAATATCACCTACATAGGAAGCCCTACTGTTCTTTTTTTAAATGTTTATTTCTGAGACAGAGAGAGACAGAGCATGAGTGGGAGAGGGGCAGAGAGAGAGAGGGAGACACAGAATCAGAAGCAGGCTCCAGGCTCCGAGCTGTCAGCACAGAGCCCGATGCGGGGTTCGAACTCACGGACCGTGAGATCATGCCCGGAGCCGAAGTCGGATGCTCAACTGACTGAGCCACTCCCAGAAGCCCTACTATTCTGAGATGCTTGTCGCCCCCAGGACTTCATTTCTGTTCCTCCTGCTAAATAGAAAGCTCATCCTTTCATGCTTCCTAGTGAACTGCTGGTCTTCTAAACATGCACCTTGCCTTTATAAAAGGCCTTGTTTCACCACACGTCCTCCCCCAAGTACACACAGTCCTTCTGGAAGTCTTCGCAAGCTGCTGGGAGGCACCTGTGTCACTCAGTGCGTTTCAGGCTTGCTTCCCTTTGACTATAGGCCCCTTGAAGAGTGGAAGCTACTGTCTACTGTCTACCCCTCTGTAATCCCAGCTCCTGTGAAACGCCTGGTGCCTTTTTAGCCCTTTGTAATTTGGAGGAGAATAAATGAGTAAGTGAATGCATTCATGAATAACTTCAATGTGTCTAATACCGTCAGGTTCCTAATCAGCTTGAAAATTTTGCTAAGCAAATTCCTTAAGCACATACTCCACTCAGAATAAGCCCTGTTCCAAACCATTATCCCTCTTATGAGAGTTCAGTGTTTTTTCTACCTACTGAAACAGCCCTCTCAAAAGTCACCATGAATATCAGACACATGCTCCCAATCTTTGGAAGGTTATTTGGTGGCAAGAGTTGAAGCAGGAGGCTAAACAGTATGTTCCCGTGTGTTGTGTGTGTGTGTGTGTGTGTGTGTGTGTGTGCGTGCATGTGTGTGTTTGCCCGTGCACATGCGTGTATGTATCTGTCCCTTTTGAAGGGAGGACGGCAGAAAGAAGAAGCAGAGGTAAAAAGGACATAACAGGCAGAAGGGAGAGCATTTGCAAATCGGGGGAGTCAGGGAAGTTCCTGCAGAGAATGTGAAGGGTCCTATGCAGAGGGAGCAGCCTACAGCTTGGATGGAGACTAGGGTCCTACGACAAGAAAAAGGTTTGATGGGAGAAAGAGGAGTGCCCATTCATCTCCCACTCTGACGACTGGAGTGAGGATTTAACAAGGCCAAGGGTATGTAAAAAGCTCTCACAATACCTGTGTAATTAAAATGTTCACCTAGCACCCAGGTCTTGGTTTCTAAACGTTGTTCTCCAATAAAAGGAACCAGAACCCCCTGGAGAGGTGGCTGATTCTAGGACTGGCGAGAGGAAACCAGAAGATAAGCCTGGAGCGTCATGTGGTGCCAGAAAGTAAGAAAGTGCCTAAAGAACAAAAGGACAGAATTCTATCAAAGAGATGCAGGGGACAACCTGAAAGACCTCCTGATAGCCAGCGCTGGAACATTCTGCGCAACAAAATAAATGATGATAGTATGGAATAATGACCCTCAAAATAAAGTAAAAAAAAAAAGAAAGAAAACCCATGAATTCGTATAGATATAAATCAATGGTTGAACAGTTAATGAAATGGAAAAGGAACAAATTTTCCTTACAAAAGAATTCTAATTAATAAATGTGGGAGGATGAGGGAAATAAAAATCACCATTGGAACACCACAGTAATAATTGCTTTAGGCACAATCCATTGGCAAATGCTAAAATCAGCATGCATAACTTTAAGGAAGAACAGGATATTTGCATTGCCTCAGAATATCTCCCCCCAGCTTTGCTAATTCCTGTGGTGGCTTTAACATATGACCACAAATTCTTTGATACCCTCCCTTCCAATAAGTGGAGCTTAATTCCTCTCCCTTTGAGTGTGGCTGGACTGAGCAATGAGAGGTAAGTATATTACCTTTGGGATATTCTCCCCAAATATCAATAACCTCAGGCAATTCATGAGAAAACATCACACAAATTCAAACTGAGGAACAGTGTACAAAATAGCAAACCAGCACTCTTCGAAAGCATCAAGGTCACGAAAGACCAGGAAAGACAGAAACTGTCATAGATCAGAGGTGACTATGGAGACACGCTGGCTAAATGCAACATGGTGACCTGGACTGGATCCAAGAATAGAAAAATGAAAAAGAGAGGAATCCAAAGAAAGCCTGTATTTTAGTTAATAGTATATGTGAGTGTTAGTTTCTTATTTTGGGTGATGTACGATGGTTACGTAAGCTATTGCTATTAGAGTTAGATGAAGATTATTTGGGAACGCTGTACTATCTTTGCAACTCTTCTGTACATCTGAAATTACGGCAAAAACAAGTTTAAAATGTACATGTGCGTGTATTTACACGTGCTTGAACCTCCCAGACCTCCTGCCATCCCACCCAATGCCAGAGAGAAGGCAACCCTTGGTCAAATTAACAGACTTCTTAGTCTCCTTTCCTGAAGAGTCTAGAAGGATCAGGAAAAGAGTAAGTTTTGTGACCTGCCTCTTTATAACTTTTCTCATTGTGCTCCTTATTATAAGTATGTATATGTATATATTTTCCTTGTCTTTCATTTTATTTAGGCGCTTTCTAGAGTTCAACTGTCGCTCAGGGCATCAAACTCATTTTCTCTCCAGCACTGATTGCAGAGCTGCATGCATAATGAACCCCTTTATTGCTCTTGTTATTAGGTGTTGGGGACGTGGATGGGAGGAGGGCCACCATCCACAGGCAAGGACTTTTCCTAACACGGCCAGCCCTCCCTCATCCACTGAGACCAACTCAACAACAACAACAACAACAAAAAGCACATGTGGAAAGAGATGCAAACCAAAGGATCCTTGAATGGAGAAATGTCAGAGGTCTGGACTGACTTTGAGGCACTGACTTTTGTGATTTACTTAATGCCAAACAAAGTCATTGTTAACTGGCACTTGAAAGAACTGCATATATTGAGAACCAGCACCGTGGCAGGTACTGTCCTCAGTGGTTTACGAACGCTCTTTCATTGAGCACTCACAACAAATGTGTAAAGAGGATGTAGTCATCCTCGGCTTCCGGATGGGAACTTGAGAGGTGGTAAATGATCTTCCTAAAGTTTCCCAGAGTTGTTAGCGAGCGGCAGAGCCTGGGTTCGAATCCAGCAATAGCCTATGTCAGACCCTGTGCCCTCTCTGCGAAACTACCTGGCTTCCCACGCGGTCCGGACATTCCCAGGATACACTTCCATACCTTCCTAGGTACCAGAAGCAGGAAACATGTTTCCTGTGTGGTCAAAAGCAGCAGGGGTTCCTAAATTTTAACGTGCATGCAAATCACCTGAGGCCTGGCTGAAACGAGGATCCTGAGGCAGTAGGTCTAGAGTAGGTCCTCAGAACCCTCATTTTGAACAAGCTACCAGGTGATGCTGGCACTGCCAGTCCTTGGATGACACTTTGAGTAGCAAGTGTGAAGGGCAAGACTGGCATCCATTATTATGGAGTCACATCTCAGACTTAAAATAGAAACATGGACGTATTTTGCACTCCTACATCTACCTTTGTCAGAGATATGTATCATAGGTTTTGTTTTGTTTTGTTTTGTTTTGTTTTCCAGTCTGAAGCTTTGCCTTTTCATGGTGCGTTGATGGCATTTTTTTTTTTTTTAAGAAGTCTTTCATTTTGGGGAAATCTAGTTTCTTTTCTTTTCTTTTTTTTTTTTTTTAACGTTTTTTATTTATTTTTGAGACAGAGAGAGAAAGAGCATGAACGGGGGAGGGGCAGAGAGAGAAGGAGACACAGAATCGGAAGCAGGCTCCAGGCTCTGAGCCATCAGCCCAGAGCGTGACGCGGGGCTCGAACTCACGGACCGCGAGATCGTGACCTGAGCTGAAGTCGGCCGCTTAACCGACTGAGCCACCCAGGCGCCCCATCTTTTCTTTTCTTTTATGGTTAGTGCGCATCATTTTCTAAGAGATGTTTGCCTAATTTAAGTGCTTAAATATTTTCTCTATATTTTCTTCTAGAACATTTGTTGCTTTATTTATTTTTTAATTTTTAATGTTTGTTTTTGAGAGAGAGATCGACAGAGTGCAAGTGGGGGAGGGACAGAGAGAGAGAGAGGGAGACACAGAATCGGAAGCAGGCTCCAGGCTCTGAGCTGTCAGCACCGAGCCGATGCGGGGCTCGAACTCACAAACCATGAGAGCATGACCTGAGCCGAAGTCGGCCGCTTAACTGACTGAGCCACCTAGGCGCCCCGAACTTTTGTTGTTTTAGATTCTACATAGATCTATAATCCCTTTTGTATGAGTATTTATGTATATAGTGAGAGAAGGTTTGAAATTTTTTCTATGCCGATTTTATTTCAGTGCTATTTCTTCAATGACCATCACTTCCCCATTAAATCACCTTGGTATCTTTGCCAAAAATCAATTGACCACAGATGGGTGGGTGTTATTTTTAGACTCTTTATTGATCAGTGTATCTATACTTATACCAATGCCACCTGTATTATAACTTTATAGTAAATCTTGAAATCAAGTAGCATGAAGTAGCTCTCTAACTTGTTTGTTCTTTTATAAAATCGCTTTGGCCATTCTTTGAATTTCCGTATAAATTTTAAAATAAACTTAAGGCATACAGACATTTGAATTGGATTTTCTTTAACTCTGTCGATCAATTTGAGGAAAATTAACATTGTAAAAAATATTAACCTTGAAATCCATAAGAATTTTATATAGTATTTCTCTATTTGTTTAGTGGTTTCCAGTACGGAAGGCTTGCATATGTTTTGTTAATTTGTCCCTAAGTGTTAAACATTTTTTAACGCTATTGCGAATACTGTTGTTTTGATTTACTACCATTTGTTCTCAGCCACCGTATTTCCACAGTTCAACATAAGCACGTGTACATCATCCGCTTCCATTAAATGTACCGAGTTGGATGAATGGATGGAAGGATGGCTGGCTGGAGGAGCCAATAGATGCCGACAAGGTTCTTCATGGCCAGTGTCTAGTATCATATCTAATATATTATGGACAATCAAATGTTTGTGCTAATTCCATTGTATTCAGAGAAAGGAAGCATTGATAGCTCATGGAAACAAGACTGCAGAGTCTTTTGCCCGACCGGGCTGATGTAGGTTAGAATGGGGCCCTGTATATGAATCTCAATGTCCTTGTCGCTCATCATGGCCAGGCATAGGTCTTTATTCAGTAAGTGCTTGCAGTAATGGCAATGAGCTAAACTCAGACTTCTCATAGATGTGCCTTCAGTTAAACGCTGATTTCCTAAAGCTTTCCTTTAGCCGTATCATGTCTTTTGCTCCTGGTTTTCTCATGTGTGCGAAAATTAAAATGTTTGCGAGTCACCTCTTGTCGAGGACCAGGCTATAAGCCAAGGCTTTCTGTCTTACTTATCACTGTATTCCCAATATTTGGACAATAAACATTAGTTAACTGGATTAAAAAATGAATGACTGGTCAAGGAAAGAGTAAATTAATGAAGATTCCTTATTTTAGTAACAGGAGATGAAAGTTTATCTGAAAAATAAGTAAGAATCCATAAATCAATAAGGGCCTGTAGTCAAAGTACCTAAAAAAAATCAAGAAATAAAAAAGTATATAAGCTTGCAAAAAAGAAAAAAAGAAAAAGAATGTGATTATGGATTCAGTCTCAAGGGAGCTTTGGCTATTCAGCATTGAAGACTCTATTTACTTTAAAGTATAACCTGTATAATAGAACACGATCATTTCCCTTATTTGTAATAATACGTATCAATGGCTGTTGATGTTGGCAAGAGTGCTGTTGTAAGTACCTTGCATCTAAGGTGATACATACCCGTAGTAGGTGATCAGTACATCTATTTCCCTTTCCTCTCTTCCAGACAATCTTCATTGCTCCCAGGACATGCATGTCTATTTTCTGTCATTGCCGTGAGCATGGTAGGTGTTTAGTGAATGTATGTGACATTCCTAACACTCTCTTACCTTCATAGACGCACTGCTTATGACTTTGATTTCTCAAGTTTGTATCCCATTTCCCCTACTCTTTAATGGATATTCTTTAATGAAAGGTGCTGTCATTGCCCAGATTTTTTTCCTTCTCCATCAACCACATTTATGTTCAAGTCAGGTTATAGGATGAATAATGTCTAGTAGTTATTCCGGTGATCTGAAAATTACCGACCCCACCCACTGCCACTTTTGTCATCTCCACGCATGAAAGCATCAAAGGAGCTTCCCCCTTCGGGGTCTGACCTTGAAAACACAACCCACAGTTTTTTTTGTCATCTCCCAAAGCCTTCCCTGCTGTGAACAGCCCATCAGAGTCCCCCAGACAGCTGTTAGAGCTCAGAATCAATTTACTTTGGGGTGAGGACTTGAGGGACACAGATGGGTGAATTACAGGTGTTCAGCTTAGTGGCAGACCCTCCTTGGCACAGCTTAATATGGGTTCCAACCTGTTTCAGCTGCAGGGCAGCAAAGCTGTCACTCTTTGCCCTGGAGAGGCTGGTGGGTTTTGGCTGGGTGCCATATGCAATCCCAGTTACAAGGTCAATTGCATGTTTTTGGCTTTTGGAAGCTGTTACAACTTGAGCTAGTCACTGACTATACCTTTAGCCTGGGTCAGGTTTCACTCTTTAGATTTTACCTGAGACTTTAAAGGGACTGTTGGTCCCATTCAGCTGCTGCGTATTGCTATCGTTCCCACTTCATGTTTGTGTCACCTATGCTTGCTTGCCTTGTTGCTCTTTCTTTTTCTGCTTATTTGTCATTTCTCATCTTTACATTGCATAATGCCCTTCAGTTCCTCCTTGCCATGAGTTCTGAGACTTACAAGCATGCCCTGGGTTCATATTTATAAACTGATAAAACCTCTGAAGATGAGGGACTCAGTTTTATGGAAACCAATGACAGGAGAAGTCAATCCAGGGAGGGAGAGAGAGAGGTTGAGTTCCCCATAGGTGAAACACTTTTCTAAATCAAAATCTACAAAGAAGTGGCCGGTGGCAATGATAAAATAAAATGCCCCAGCATCTTAGCCATTCTAGACCTGAGTGGATCTCCTTAGCATGCAGAGACTGGGCTCTAGGTATAGTATTCTGAAAACCGGAATTGCCTTGGGAATGGAGAAACCATTTCCAAGGCAATGAGGGTCTGGGCCCTGGAACATGATTCACTACGCTAGATTCGCATGCATTTATGGTTTGAAATCATGCCAGGCATGCCCTGTCCAGACCATAGCATGACCTCTGCAAAATCATATCTATCATTGGAAAGGCCTGGCTTTCCGTAACTCCTTCTGCTATGCTGCCAAAAACTCAAACGGCTATTCCGAGTACACTTTAATTGGTACTTTATATTCAACACATAGGAAAACTCACCATAAACAAAATCTGTTCTTTCCTGAACTCTCTGAAGTTAAAGTATCTGGATCATGTGTTAACTATACAATATTTATGGAGTTCAGCATGTGGGTGAAGTTAGCCCAGGCCCATTTCTTCTCCTTACAGACTCGTATACTAAGGAATGCTTATTATATGTGATGACTTTGTAAATAGCTTTGAAATCCCCACCCCTATGAAATTCTTGCAATAGTAAAGAATGGAAGGAATAATAGTCAATTCAGCTGATTTTTTTTTATTATTCTTGGAGAAATCAATACTAATGTAGTTGGCATTTATGTAATCAACCTTCTTCCAAGAGTCTCAAAACATATAAAAACTCTGCTGGTTAGTTACATTAAAGTAATCACTTGCCCTGAAACCATTAACCAGGTCACATATGGAACTGGTTGTAAGAGTCAAATACAAAGACTTAAAATCTCTACTAGTGGTTTATGCCAGTCTGTTACTGCGTCCCATTCACCTACACCCATGCGTGTAGGTGAGGACTATTAAGGATTTGGGGATGAAGAGAGGAATCTAAGATGTATGTATTCAATCAACCAAATCAGTGAACATATCCATTGTGCTAGAGACCGTGGTGTGCCTAGGGGACACGGGTGGTATTTAAGTTTTGCTGTCTAGAAATTTGGTCTCTAGTGAACAACACAGTAACGATCGACACCTATGAGTACATAAATAACGTACTCTGTTCTCTAAGAATAAGCCTCTTATGTGGTTAACTCACTCAGTCTTCACATCTACTCCGTGAAGTAGGGTCTAATACTACATCTAATAATAGACACCCTCTACCCAGACGTTAAAATGCTTATATTGAATTTTAGTTGCTTTAAGTGATTTTTCAAGATACAAATATTTTCAGAGAGACTTCCAGTGCCCGTTTTACTCCTTCTTGATCTTGATTTCTACTCTCCGGCCGAGAAGGCAGTCTCACTTCCACGGTCGATGCGTATCTTTCCTATCTTTTTTCTTTCCAAAATAAATATGCTCTGTATATCTACATATATATTAGCCGTGTGTCATATTGTTTTGCATGTTTGCAAAATTTATGCCAATGGTATAATTTTCTTTCATCTTGGTTTATCCACTTAATATTGCCCTTTTGAAATTTATGAATATTGAATCATATAGAAATTGTACATTAATTATAACAGTTACATAGTTTTTTATTGCATTAGTACACAGAATTGGTCAATCCATTCCACTGTTACTGGGTATTTGCATTGTTTTCAGTTCTGTATTACAGTAATGCGTCGATGAACACATCTTTATGTGAATTTTCTATGTCATATACCTACAAGTAAGTTTGCTGATTCACTTGATAGGTGCATCCTCAACTTTCCTAGATATTGCCAAATAGTTCCCCCAAGTTGTCATACTAATTACACTCCAAATGCCAATGTATGAATGTTCCAGGTCTCCTATAACTTCATGGCACTTAGTGGTGCTAGAAATTTGTCAGTTTGAAGGATATAAAAATAACTTTTATTGATTTAGAATAGTGTCAGTTGTTTCTACGTGATATTGGCTGATCAATACACACACACACACACACACACACACACATATATTCTTCCTCATGCTATCTTTTTTCTGTTTTTATTTTATATAAAGGAAGGTTGTACTATACAGCTTTAGAAAACAAGAATATTTCTTCCTTAAAAATTAAATTTTTTTAAATGTTTATTTATTTTTGAGAGGGAGAGAGACAGGGTATGAGCAGGGGAGGGGCAGAGAGACAGGGAGACACAGAATCGAAAGCTCTGAGCTGTCAGCACAGAGCCTGATGCAAGGCTCAAACCCACAAACCGCGAGATCATTAACTGAGCCAAAGTCAGACGCTCAACTGACTAAGCCACCCAGGCGTCCCTCTTCCTTAAAATTTTAGTCAGTCACATATAAAACTGTTTTGGTAAGGTAAACAAAGTTAATTAATTATTGATAAGGTATAGCTTATATTTCTTTTTAAGTTAATGCTCATGTAAAGTAGTGTAAAATTTTCTTACTGTCAGTGTATTGTATTTCTGTGGCTATGTCATATTTCAAACAGAATTTCAAGTATTTTGTATTTGTGCAAATTCCTTATGTTTCTTTATTTGTGCTTCCTGTCTGTCTGTCTCTCTTTTTACTTGCATAGTCTTCCACTCGTCTGTTTTATTAGTAATTCTGAAGAATGAGCTTTGGTTTTGGTACTTCTTTCCCTTGTCTGTTACTTCTCATTTCCTAATTTTCCGCTTTTCTATTATTACTGGCGTCTGTACCGTTTGGGGGAGGATTCAGTCTCCATTCTTTCCAACTTTTTAAATTCAGTGCTAACGGTTATTAATACGTCATTTTTCTTATGTTAAAAAAATATGCATCACAGTTATGAATTTTCCTCTGAGTACCAGTTTGTCTTCATCTTACAAATGTTGATGTGCTGTACTCTGGATATTTTACTAGTACTTTTGTGAAGCAGACTCCCAAACCGTATCGGACAAAACCTTTTCTCGGGTATTTATTACAGTCTTTGGGCAGAGCCTCATCTCATTTTCATTTCATACACATGTGACAACATTTCCAAATTACATTGGATGTAAAACTTTTGGAATTTGATGGCATTTCCTATGCAACTGAGTAAGATAAAAAATCCCCAGTAAAAATGTCCCGCCATATAGAAGGGTACCATATATAATTACAAAACTTTCTTAGGCAACCAATAGGCTGTAGCAAATTAGAGATACCTTACTAAAATAACTTAGCTAATAGGAAATGTCTGCAGAGAAAATAGAGGTAAAACCTTTCTATGATGTATAAAAGTGGAAAGGATCTTATGGATCACATAGATCATGTTTTATTTTACGTAGGCAGATTGAGTCTCAGAGAGATTGAAAGACTTTCTCAATTTCACAAAATAATGGGTTGGAGATTCAGGCCTAAACACTCTCTGTGTAGTTGTTGCCTTATTGTGATTGCTAATTTTACACCATATTTCCTCCTGCCTTCTGTTCTAAGAAATGAGGATCAACGGGTTTGTACATCTATTGAAAATTCTTTAATGTTACTGTATGACTCCTTCTTTATGGATGGTTTAGTTAGCCACAAAGCCCATTGATAGAACTACAGAAAGAAGGCATAGACATTGAATCCACTTGCTGGAAAAGCACACATATGACAACTTTACTAATTCACTTCCTGCTGACCCCTGCAATGTCTTCTACGTTTTCTAAATCCCCTTCCCGCGATTCTCTTCCATTCTATTCATTGCTTTTCTTTCTCATTCATGAGGCTTAACTTTAAACATCACCTTGGGGAGGGTTTTCCTGACAAGATCATCTAAAGGAGGCTCCACACCTACTCTCCATTATTCTCTCCCTTAATCTTGCAAACGTTGTACTTCTTCCTCATAACACCCTACGTGGAATTATTTTATTGATTAACTAGTTTATGTATTTGTCTCTATTTCCCATTTAAATGTATATTTCATGTCTAGATCCAGTGCATGTCACAGTTCTGGTCATTGTAGGTTCTCAGCGGAAGCTAGAGGCTTGTTTAAATAAATATAAAAATCTTCAATAGGCGTTTAATGAGTAGAGGTGATATCAGTGGAATATTTGGCAAAAAATGAGGTGTTATATTTAGGTGACATCCCTAAACTAAATTAGGGAAACATATGAGAGTTCTGGTAATGACCATTATACCTCCAGGACAAAGACTTTTAAAATAATGATGGATAATTTCATTTCCAGTAATTATGGACTAAGTTATTTGGACAAATTTCTTTTTTTTAACCCTCAGGAAAAATAAAATAGCTGAGTGAAATATAAATACTATCTTTTAAAAGCATCAAAGAGCTAACAAGATAGTGACTAATTACTTGGTAGAGAGCTGTAAGATTTTGGGAATCCAGGGATGGATTCTACCAGTAGAGGCTATACTTTTGCCCTCATCATATTCAGATACAGGGAGGTAACAGACAGGTTGGGCTGTCAGCTGAAGAGATAAAAGTCTGATTGCAGATTCTGTCAAGAGGCAAGATTTGGTGAGCTTCCTACCACTCTGGGCTGAAACTCTAAGGGCTCTAGCTTGAGAGTAAAGGTGACAGTTTTGTATCATTTTACTCTCCAGAAAATCTCAGCATTAAACTAGACTAAAATGGTCAAAAATAGTATGCCCCAGATTCTGGCAAAAGTAGATGAAAATCTTCAATTCAGGAAGACAACTTTAATCATGTCTCAAATTATTAATAAAAGTCCGCTTTCAAAAACAATGCCTAGCACACAATCAGAGATAATTAGACACACAAAGAATGAAATGCCATAAGAGAAAGAAACAGTAAAAATAATTCTGCTTAGAAACAGACACCGTGGAGTCCAAATAATAGAATTATTGGACAACTAGATAGACTATATGCAACATTTCTGCTTACTATGTTCAGTGAGATAAAAGTCAAGCTTCAAAATGTTAGCAGAAAACTAGAAACCATAAAAACTTATACCGTAGATTAAAAAAAAAACCCAATACGCATTCTAGAACTAAAAAAGAAAAAAAAAAAACCTGAATAAATAAGTTTAACAGCGGTTTAGACAGAGTTGAAGAGAGAATCGTTAAACAAGAAGATAGGTCAGAAGTCTGCAAAATGAGGCATAGAAAGAAAACAAAAGGTATAAAATATAGAATAACAGACAATAGATACAGAGTGGTGGTGTCCATCAGAAACCTCTTCAATGATAAATTCTTCTATATTTGTCCAATACGGTACCACTAGACACACGAGGCTCTGGAGTACTTGAAATGTGGTTCTTGAGACTGAAGAACTGACTTTTAAATTGTATGCAATTTTAGTTAAACTTAAATTTATAGAACCACTTAGGCTAGAGACTAATGTAATGAACAGTGCTGAAATAGAGGACGCATATAGAAAGTTTAAAATAATATCACTTCTTGGCCTTTTGACTAAGATCAAGTGTAGAAAGTTTAAAATATGTGTAGTAGGAGTACCAGAAACAAAAGAGAGAGGAAATGAAGCAGAGGCAATATTTGAAGAGGTAATGGTTCAAAAGTTTTCAGAACTGATGAAAGACACTAATCCAAAAACTCAAGAAATTCATAAAATCTCAAGAAGGAATTAAAAAAAATTATTTTAGGCATGCCTTAGTGATTTTGAAGTAAACCAAATGCAAAGAGAAAAAAAATAAGAGAAGGCAGAGGAAAAAAAAAAAAGATTCCCTTCAAACAAAGAGCATTTAAACTGAGTTGACATCTCAACAGCTACAATGGAAGCCAGACAACAGTGAGATGATATATTCAATGTGCCGAAAGAAAATAACTATCCTATCCTAGAACTCCATACCCAGAGAAAGTATCTTTCAAGAAGGTAAAATAAAGGCATTTAAGACCTAGAAAAACAAAGACAGTTTAGCACTAGCAGATGCTGCCAGTGGAAATTATAAAATGATTCCAGATGGGAGGTAAAACATGAAAGAAACAAGAACAAAGAAAATAATAAATACGTGGGTAAATTATAAGAAAAAATGTGATACGAAACACAAACAATAACTTATTGTGGGCTTTTTTTTCCTTTCTCTCTCTCTCTCAACAATTTAACATCGCACTTCACATTTTATGTTAAAATTATTTACCACTACTACTGGACTTCTTGCTGTTTTGGGTCAGAGACCTTTATTAAAGTGTTTAATGAGGCTCTACAGCATTAATGTTTGTTGTGAGACAAACGGATGAATGAATGGAGCAAAGGAAGTTATTTCTTTATTCTCTGGTAATGTGGCAAGCATATTAAAAAGCAATGAACTTCACAGAGTGACTACTGAGTAGCCGAGTTTCAAAATCATCATGGGTGGCACTTGAACCTTTCCAAATACTATCATAGACTTGATGTTTCTGAAATATGAGTCTTAACAATAAAGTTTTCTGGAGTCAATTCCGGAGAGCCCATTCCAGCTTTTGGCTTTAATCAAGCTACCTCAACTCCCTAATCTTTATTTTCTTTATCTTTGACCCATTTTGCATCGTGGTTAGTGTGCATAAAACCACATTTGGATCCTTTTCATTAACTTCCCTGAAATGTTACGCACTCCTTGGCAGTGTACTCGGAGATACTTTCTTTGACTTCATTTTCATTGTTGTTTCCTTTCCAATGGTTTCGGTACTTCCTCAGGAATACAGTTAAGTCTACAAGTTGTATCCTGTTTCCTCCTCTCTCCCTTTGTCCTTTCCATCTTCAGTCTTAGAGAACTTCTCAAATCGTGCTTCCTGTCCGCATCTTAAGCTCAAGCCGTTTTGCTTCTGTTCTTTGCTGCCTTGACTGGAGACTTCATTGTCATAGTCCTTGAAATCTTCCCTCGTCTCCTCCTTTTGTTTTTCCCGTCTAATTTTGTTAATACCTTTCCTGACAGATTATTTTGTAGACATACCCTTGTATCTGATTAAATGGCTTTAAAGTGTTTTGTAGTTTGCTCATTCCTGAAGGAGAGGAAATTTGTCATGATCTGGTAATTGTCAACCAACTGGGTGTATAATCCCCATTTGGAGGAAAATTTATTTCTGGGTGTTGTGGTAGATTAGCTCGTTGTTCAGTCCCTCACCCTCTTTCATGGGAAGCGTATCCTTCCCTACCCCAGAGGGCAAGTTAATTGCCCACCTAGACCACTTTTCTTTCCTTTTTTTATTTTTTTAATTTTTTTTTTAACATTTATTTATTTTTGAGACAGAGACAGAGCATGAACGGGGGAGGGGCAGAGAGAGAGGGAGACACAGAATCGGAAGCAGGCTCCATCCAGGCTCTGAGCCATCAGCCCAGAGCCCGACGCGGGGCTCAAACTCACGGACCGCGAGATCGCGACCTGAGCCGAAGTTGGACGCTTAACTGACTGAGCCACCCAGGTGCCCCAACCACTTTTCAATATCTAGTCAGCATTCAAATAATTGGGTACTGCTGTACAGGAGGTGGCTTCTTCCACTCCAGTGGATACTCTAAGAGATAAATGTATGACCAACCGCCGTCTGTATTACGTATCATATTGCTGCCGGGAGTCTTCCTATCGACTTCCTGCCAAAGCCGCGTACTTCTGCAGCACACCTCAGCAATGCGCCCTCATAGCTCCCCTTTTTCCCAGTTTTCCAATTGTTTCCAGGAAGTCAAAGTCTTCAGAAGTTGTGATAAGAAAATAAAAGTACTCTGCCTCAGAAAGTTAGGAGTCATAAAGTAGAGAGGAATTCCCTAATTTGCTTCTCGATTCAGACTTTTCTGGGTGAGTTTTCCGTTTCCACTCGTAAGCCAAGGGTCCACCCCTGTTGAGGTTTCTCACCCCAAGCCCGTTAGAATTACAGGCCCTTGAATTTCTCTTCTGTGAGTTTTGGTCCTATTGTGAACCTGGCTGTTCTGCACATGCACCTGTGTTTCTTGTGATTGGACTAGGAGAACTGAGTCCAGAACTCCCAGTCAGATGCCATTTTAAATTCAGGATGGTGCCTCTACGTCTAACTAGTAAAATGTGCCTGTCTCCTAGAATATTCTGTATTTTAGACTCCTCCCTGGGTCGATGTTCCTTTTTTCCTTGTTATTGTAAATTGTTGAAGTCTGACTCTGTTTGTGAGTGTTCAGACTTTTAAAAATGAAATTTGGATTAAAGACAGGATTTTGGAATCCGTAGCCCTCTTGTGCTCCCGAAGATTTGGCCGAGGTTCCCAAGGGAGCATCTTTTCCAACACTTTCTTATGAAAAATTTCAACTATGCAGCAAAGTGGAAAGAATTGCACGGTGAACAGCCTTACGCCTACCATCTATTGTGTCATTAACACTTTACTCACCTTGTCATGTTATCTATCCCTCTATCCATCAATTAATTCATCCCAGTTTTGGATACATTTCAAAGTAAATTGTAGACACTAATATACGCCCTCCTAAGTACTTCAGCATGTGTATTATTGGGAAGAGATCATTATTTGTTTACAATTCTTTTTTTTTGTGTGTGAAATTTACATGTCATGGAACATGTAAATAAGTACGATGTACTTTCGCTGAGTTTTGCAAATGCATACAAGAAAGTACCCTCTTGCCCCTTAACAAGGGCACATTTTTAGCATATAATAATCCAATCAAAATAGAATAGGGGCAGTTTCCATCAGAAGGATCCGCAGAATAACTCAGTCCCCTCATTACCTTTGTGTGCCAGCAGAAAGGGAACTCTTCCTTGCAATTTCTTAGCCTTTGTACTTTTGTCATAGAATTTAGTATTCAGGAGCATGGAGGAAAAAGAACCAAATAGAGACAGAAAAAAACCATGTCATCATTAAAAATAAACAGACACAAATATGTCAGAGGGCAGAGGCAGGCATTTCATTGTGCAAGTGATTTATGGGGGAAGCTAATTTTAAACAAGCTTAGGCTGTGCGGTGCCTCGCAGCCAAACAAACAGGCAAAGCGCCCTTCCGACAGCAGCCCGGAGCTGCTGATCTCCTCAAGAAGTAATCTCATTTCCTCGGTGGTGTCAAAGGCAGTAAGTCAAAGTCTTTTTGTTTTGTTTGCCGTCTGAGAAAACCCTGGTCCAGTCACTGAACGCAGACCCCGTTAACGCCACAGAGTAATGAGGATTAAGGCTATGAGACCATGGCCTACCCCCCAAGAGAAAAAACCACCAAACACCACACAGATACATTAACAACAATTAAAGCAGAGGACTTCCCTCTGTTGCTTCCGCGCTGTGGGCTTCTTTTCCTTAAAAATGGCACTTGAGTGTGAGATACAGACAGGATAGCTACCGGCGAAATTTGTGCGCGGCACCGTGGCCTGGGTACCCGTGTCTAGCGTGGAACAGCGGTCGGGCAGGACTGTGATGCGAGTGGGGTGGCAGCCAGGTAGTGTGTGTGTCTCTCTCTTTCAAGAATAAAAATAAACATTAAAAAAAAAAAGTCTAGGGAGAGATTGGGAAGACCCAGTAAGGGAACTAGATTGTTTCCCCTGGACGCGGTCAACAGGGCTGATATTCTAAAGGATTCCAGCAGCCTGTGAGGCGTGCATACTGACAAATGAGAACTGGTATCAGCCACGCAACAGGAATTGGTTTCTGCCGGGTCCTGTTTGGCCAAGTATGGATTCTTACACTCCTGAATAGCGGGAGGTCGGGTGGCTGCGTGGGGGTGCTGGAAGGTGAGGGCATTAGCAGAGAGTTTTGGGGTTGCTCAGAGCAGAAGCTCTTTATCAGTTGTTGTGGGAGCACTTGACCAAGCCACAGTCAGTATGCCCTCCTGGTGCCTGCCCGCTCACTGGCGGACCTGCCCAGCAGGTGGACAGGGGACCGGGGTTAGGAAGCACCCCTCGGCTGCCGAGCGCCTTCAAACGTGCAGGTTCCCCGTGGAGGAGGTGACAGTCACGTGCGTGGAGAGCGAGAAGTGGCCTTGATCACCTTAAAGGAGCTTTCCCCCCGAAGGTTGCTTAGAAGGGAGATGGGACCACAGTAGAGAGAGTGCGTGGTGGAGTAGAAACAAAAAAATCATGACGTTCTCGGGCTACGGACCTTGGCGGCAGACTGTGTCTGTGGATGACCCCTTCTTGGATTATGTACTGTGTTTAAGTGCGTAAAACTGGATTCATGGAATTGCTAAGGAAACCAATGATACCTAAGTAGAGTTAGCAAAATGTTTTTTAAGAAGTAACACATTCAATAGCCAATGCTAGTCTCACTCCTAACAGCTACCATAATTTTCCTAATTTTGAAACAGTGCCAACCATAAACAGCACTTTGTAGTGTCTTTGCAGTCCTGGCGTAACACAAAGCCATCTGCAGTTTCATTGGTGACAAAGTCGTAAGTGCTGATAAAATGGAGTACCTTCGAAATGGAAGGAAAGGCTACGTTTCCATTCGTACGTCCACGTGCATGATTGATGGACGTGGCCAATTTCAGTCAGGGATTTAGTGAAAGTAAGTCCATGAATATTTTTTTATCCCATCCAAGTTGAAGGACCCCTTTGTAGGTAGCTCTGGGTTAAGGCCAGCTGGACAGTGTGTCACCTGTATAAGGACCTGCAAGTGAAAAACACACAGGGGACAGAGTTCATTTTAAGCACCTGCCATGGCCAGAGGAAACCGCCTATAAATATGTGCTTCTCTGCCCCAAGCAGGAGGTTCGGAAGTCAACACCAGTGAGTGGTAGTGGATGAAGGAAGATGGCAGGGTAAGGAGTTAAGAAGTCCCGTTTTCCCTGAAAAGGATTTCCCAGACTGCTTCAGGATCAAGGTGAAAGGCTTTAATTTTGAGTGAAGTTTACCGATTCGGTTATTACACTGCACTGGGCGTATTCACCTCGGAACAGAGACTGTTCTGGACAGCCCAAGTGTCTGGCATTCCTTTCCCAATCTCAGAGGGAAGAGGGGAGCTCTGTGGTCTCCAGGGGTCCGTCCAGTGTCAGGGGGATAGCCTGGCCTCACCGGACAGGGTTGGAAGGACGCTCTTAGGGGAAAATGAAATTGCTTTGTAATGACACTCTTTGAGTCTTGCTAGCTCAGTATACAGTGTCTAGAATTAAAAAATAAATAAATAAAACAGCATGTAAAAATTCTGGCAGATCGCTTATTGTATCACCTTGAGGAAGTTCCTTAACCAATGTGTCTCCCCATCTGTAAGATAGGGCTAACATTGTTATATGGAAATGGCATATGTAACACCAAAAAAAAAAAAAAGAAAAAAAAGATTCAATGTGCTGATATACACAAATATTTAGAATAGTGCCTGGTGCTACCCAAATATTAGCTTTTGTTATTAAGTTACTCCGCCTTGCCACTCTCAGTTGCCTTTAGGGAACGCCCACTGAATTGTCGAGATCCGAAAATAAGACCTAGAAACCATAGTCCCAGAATCTCTGTATCTGCCTCTGGGAGGTTGGGTATTTGGGCTCATTCTCCCCTTCCTTCTCCAGCGAGAGAGAAGTCTCAACCATCTGGGTAATTTGTGCACCTCGTGCTTCCCCAGGGTCAACACCTGACCAGCCGTTCCCAGGCAGCCCCCCAGATGGTGGCCTGGGCCTCTCTCCTGTTGTATCAACTCCGAGGAAAGCTTTCCAGAACCCACTACTGGGTTCAGCCATTTCATGAGATGAAACCCTCGGAAGCTATTTACGTGGAAAGTAGTTGTTAAACATCATGGGTAGCTAAGGGCCTTTTCAGTTGCTAAGGGAGGTGTTATGTTTAAATCCAGCAACAACAAACAAAACAGCTGGTGGAAATACCACATCTGATGTGTGCGAATGTTTCTGTTAGTCCTGGTGGAACTGAAAGAGTGTTGGGCTGGGGTCAAGCAATCCTGGACTTAAATACCCCCTATCACTCAGCGGTGGTGTGAAATTCGGTGCCTTTTGTACGTCCCTGAAAGTCTATTTCCTTTTAAATATAGCAAGGATAACCGGTAACGTCTTCCTGGTTGTGAGAATCCCATGAGATAAGGCTTAGGTGTTCAATTCCTATCGATGCATTGCCTTCCCATGGGGGTGGGGGGTGATATTTCTCTGTCAGCCGCAGTTGTCTGTTGCTCTAGAATGAAGCTAAACACAGCCCGACCTCCTTCCTTCTTACCTTACAGATTCAGTAGTCCCTGGAAGTCCTAACACTCTTTAGTATTTCTGGCGAATTCCACATAAGAGGGCAGAAATGCAGAGTCTGTTTTCCTGCGGCTGGCTCAGCATCCCTGGCTCTGACCTCCAAGCATGCAATCTTTATATCCCATCGCTTTATCGGATAGAAACGCTCAACCCCTGCTGGTTTTCCCAAACAACCACAACAGGGCCTCTACCGACTCCTACACTGCATTAATGAGTTACATACATCACTTTGAAAGTGTAGACATCAAGACGGATTAGAAGCTCACTTCCTGGCAGCATGCAAACTCCCTGTTCTTAAATACCCTGGTCACGCTGTCACCACGGAGTGTCCCAGGCCCTCACCCATACAGTCACATATGCTCTCCATTTTGCTGGACCTCCTCCTCTTTGCACCCCTCCCCACCTTTCATCACACCACCTGTTCTTGGAGCTCACTCTCAGTGGTAGAAATAACAGTTATTTCCCTCTCGACTCTGCAGGACAGCTTCCCACAGCTTCCCAAAGGACAGCTTTCGTATCCTAACGTTTGCTGATCTGCCTGCTTGTGGATAGATCTGTCAGCTAGTGCTGAGTAAGAAACCACACCAAACTTCAAGGACTTAAAAATAAACATTGCTCACTAGTCTTTATCAGCCAGGTGGTTCTAGAGATCTAGGCTAGGCTCCACTGATCTTGGCTGGCTTTGCTCATGCGTCGTAGTCAGCGGTTGGTCGCCAAGGGGTTGCTTGATTTAGTGTGGCCTCAACTGCATGACTGACTCAAGGGTGGCTATGGAAAGGAAGGGTTTGGGGTCATGGGTCTAACATCTTCCAGAATGCTAGTCTGGGCTCATTCGCACCGCAGAGCAGGATTTCAAGAGCATGAGAACAAATGTGTACAATCTCTTGAGGCCTAGCCTCAGGACTGGTAGAGTATCACTTACACCACATCCTAGTAGCCAGAGTGAATGGTAAGACCAGTTCAGATTTAATGGAGGACAGGTAGACTCCACCTCTTGGTGGGAGGAGCCTCAAAGTCCCACGGCAAAGGGAGAGGACACAGGGAGGGGAAGTTTGGGCTATATCTGCAATCATTCTGCTGCACTGTCTCTCATCCACTCCAAGCTGGCTCTTGAAGATATGTTCATGAGGACAACCTCTTCCATGAGAGAAGTGCTGCCCACTACATTAGAGGAAAAATGATTCCACTTCCTTAAGAAAGACAATTGCACAAGTCAGTTTGATCGTTATCTTGGGCCCTGTTTCCAGAAGAGGGAAAGCGGAGACTGGTTGTCTTCCTCTGAGGTAGGGGTAGATGGAGGAAAGCACAAGATTTTAAGAATAAGAGATTTTGTGGAACTGAGAACACTGTTAAAAGGCCCCTAAGGATGAAAGGCCCCGTGATGAACAAAACCTATGGTTTACTGATTTAAAGGATGACCTAAGAGCACTTTGTAGAATTGTGAAGAACCATTGATGTCTTCTATCTCCTTTCTCCTTTGCCTGTTTGCTTGAAGATTAACATAAAAGTAGATATTAAAGGGGCGCCTGGGTGGCTCAGTCGGTTAAGCGTCCGACTCTTGGTTTCTGCCCAGGTCATGATCTCACGGTTCATGAGTTCGAGTCCCAAGTCAGGCTCTGTGCTGACAGTGCAGAGCCTGCTTGGAATTCTCTCTCTGTCCCTCCCCTGCTCACCCCCTCTCTCTCAAAATAAATAAAATAAAATAAAACTTAAAAAAAAGTCGATGTTAAAGATCCATAGACAATAAGGAGCTGATTGGTACGTTGGGGCCTACTGCTTTAAAATTTTTCTGCTAATATCATATATTCCCTGTTTAATAATTGAATTCAAGTTCTATAAAAGTTATTTGAAGTATGGTTACAAATTAGTACAACAGTTTCATAAGCCCTAATAAATAGTCTTAGTGTATTTTATGTAAACTATTAAAAAACTTACGTTGAGACAAAGATCTACCCTTTGGCCTAAGAAATAATTTAAAGCGGATGTAAGCAAATTGGCCCTCTCATAGATTAAAAAAAAAAAAAAAAAAAAGCAAACTTATCGAGATGCGATTTCACTATAAACTATTCAGCTAAAAACTGACACAGTAATTCAAATTCTGATTATATGTAGGAAATATATCTAAATATGTAAATAAGCTATATGCATACAGATACTATACCCTGAAAATTCATTAGTATGAAAAAGGGTACTATGACACACAATTTAAATCACATTTTGTGATAATTCTAATGTATAACTTTTATTAGGATAAATTGCCCAGAATTAAGGATATACCATGAATTTTGAGACCTCTGTTCATGGCTGTAATGCACCTTCCATTTTTCCATGGTGACAAATAGTTTCCCAAAAAGAATTAAGAAATAAATCCAATCCTACATCATTTCTGGCTTGTTTCTATCATTCATTTATTCATCTGTTTGCTCACTCAATTCTCATTGAGCCCCTACTCTGTGCCAAGCATGGTACTATTTATATTTATATTTATGTTTATGTTTATATTTATATATAAAGTGCTTTAGTTCATCATTTAAAAACTGAAATTTAGGGCGCCTGGATGGCGCAGTCGGTTAAGCGTCCGACTTCAGCCAGGTCACGATCTCGCGGTCCGTGAGTTCGAGCCCTGCGTCAGGCTCTGGGCTGATGGCTCGGAGCCTGGAGCCTGTTTCCGATTCTGTGTCTCCCTCTCTCTCTGCCCCTCCCCTGTTCATGCTCTGTCTCTCTCTGTCCCAAAAATAAAAATAAAAAAACGTTGAAAAAAAAAATTATTTAAAAAAAAAAAAAAACTGAAATTTAGGTATTTCTCCATCTTAGAGGTAAAGAAATAAAGGCTTAGAATGTTTAAATAACTTACCTGGTAACTAACCTACCCAGGATGCTACTTTAGATATTGCTGTTTTTACAAACTGAGTTTTAATCGTAAGCTCATGGAAAAAGAGCTTACGTTTACATTGTGTACATATGTACTATGTCATATCAAATGTGTTATATGTAAAATTGAGAGAATAGCCAGGCCCCTCTATAGCCAGGAACGTTTTCCAGTACTCAGTGAGTGTACTCATATAAGAGCTATTTTGTTATCAATGAGTGATAACAGAAAATTACTGAAAATTTGTAATTGGTGCCTGAGTCAAATCTGTAGCAAAGGTTCCTTGGAAACGTACACTTTAGTGTAAATACCTTGGCCTGAGCTTTAGTTTTCCATTAAAAACTAAACTTCAGTGGTCTGCATTCCAGCTCAGTTTATGGGTGCCAGTTCAAGAATCTGTTCCCCGTTCATGGCAATCAGTAGACATTCCATAACGGCTTGCTGGATACAAGAGAATCCATGGAAGGTTTAATTAACTCTAACATTGTTAGGTTCCAATATCTACTTATCTGCGTGTGTGTGCGTGTGTGGTCCAAGTTCTAATATCCAATATCTGTGCTTTCAAAACTGTTAATATTACCACTTCTGACTTATGTTGTATCTTATTGCCATTGTAGTAATATTCTTTGAAGTTTAAAGTCCACTCAGTAAGAAAAAAAAAAAAAAAGGGCGCCTGGGTGGCTCAGTCGGTTAAGCGTCCAACTTCGGCTCAGGTCATAATCTCACGGTTCATGAGTTCGAGCCCCGTGTCGGGCTCTGTGCTGACGGCTCAGAGCCTGGAGCCTGCTTCGGATTCTGTGTCTCCTTCTCTCTCTGCCCCTCCCCTGCTCATGCTCTCTCAATAATAAATAAACGTTAAAAAAAAAAAAATAAAGTCCACTCAGTAAACTTCCCAGATTTATGGTATGTGAGATTTCCATATTAAAAAAAAAAGTGTCATGTTTATTTATTTTGAGAGAGAGAGAGCATGAGCAGGGAGGGGCAGGCAGAGAGGGAGAGTGAGAATTCCAAGCAGGCTCTGCACTGTTCGTGCAGAGCCCAATGCGGGGCTTAAACCCGTGAACCGTGAGATCATGACCTGAGCCAAAAATCAATAGTCAGATGCTTAAGTGACTGAGCCATCCGGGTGTCCCATATTTTTAACCCCATTTTTCTTTTTATCCCTTATAGTTATCTCTGTTTGGTAATCCTGCATTTGATGTTAAGATACCCTCCCTGGTATTCCTCCCTTGGACAGACATTATTTGGCCAGATAATGAGAAGATTTCTCACTTAAGTCCCGAGACATTATCATATTGGCAAATCAAGGTCTGGGGAGTAAATTAATTCAGTCTAATCAGAGATAACTGTTTCTCAAGGGAGAGACCCAGACTCCCCAACACATCAGCAGATCCGGTGAAGAAGTGGCAGGAGCCAGTGGGACGTCAGAAAACCCTGAGGCTCCCACCAGCCTTTCGGAGATGATTCTGCCATCTGTAAGTGAAGGGGTGCCCATCTACTCTCCTCTCTTCTTCAAACACAGACACGAAGGATGGTTCTCCCCACTCTGCTTCCATTTCAATGCATCAGTATGTTTGAAGCAAGGCTAATTATTCCAATTATTCACAGTACTGTCTCCTTCACCGGGTGCCTATTGAGGGGAGGAAGCATGTTTTCTCTCCATCAGTGTCTCAATCCTAGCCAATGACCAGGCACTCAGTTTATTTAAAAAAAAAAAAAAAAGTTTGTAGAAAGAGTACATGACTTTATGTCAGAAGTCTCACGAAATATCCCCATGAATTTCATCTCCTTGACCATGATTTGGTTATATGTCCCACTGAGCCAATCAGTGATAAAGAAAAAAAAAAAAAACTTAATGATGTAAGCCAATCTAGGCCCATATCTACAGTTGAGGATGGGGCCCATCCCTATCTCATGACAAAGGTGAGAATGGAAAAGGGGCTAATTCCCCAAAGTAAAATCGAGACACTGTAGGTAGTGAGAGCGAACTGGATGAGGAGGAGGCGAATAGCAACCATGTAATCCGGTGGGTTACAAGAGAAGTGTGGTGCTAATAGACTCACTCAGGTATGCATACTTCTGGAACATCTGATTTTGCTGCCAGATGAAATCTGCGTGCTCCAAACTGCTATCATCTGACCTCCGTCGTCCCCTGTTTTGCAAAACTTAGTTTTATGTAGGTAAGCGTTTCCCATAAATCACAGTTCCTAAGCAAGTTTACATCGGTTATTATAATGTGCAAGAGGCTGTGCTTACTTAGCTTGTCTCTGGTCTGCATGTGGCCTGGGGTTCCATCTTTGCGGATGAGTGCAGGCCCCTGTTCTGTATGATCTTCTCCTCCTCAGCCTGTTTCTTGCTCTGGTCCGTTCCTGGCCCTTGTCCTCTCGCGTGACCATCCCCTAAACACCAGTGCCCCACTGTTAAGGATTCACGTCAAGACCTTGGGATGTAGTCCCAAATTTATCTGTGACTATCCCTGACTCCCTGCCTCAATATAATAGGAAATCTTTCTATCAACCTTATTAGGGTGCCATAAGATACAGAAATGGTATTCAAGATTCTAATTTGTTAATCATATTAAGTTAAACTGATCCGTGTGGAATTTAAATATTAAGAATTCTTTTCTTTTTTATTTGTTTATTTCAAGAGGGGCAATAGGGCGAGGGGCAGAGAGAGAGAATCCCAAGCGGGCTCTGCGCTGTCCACAGAGCCTGACGTGGGGCTCGATCTCACGAACCATGAGATCATGATCTGAGCCGCTTAACCAACTGAGCCAGCCAGGTACCCCAAGAACTCTTTAAATGCAAATCTTACTGTTTGTAATCTAACATCAGTATATCCCTGGGGTTCATGGTATGTATCAAGGGTATTGAAAGTAGGAGTGTTACCATTGGCAATAGCACAATGGGAAGGCAGGATAAGAAGTGAAGAATCTGACAAAGTTTGGGGAATTTCCTTGGAAGATGACAAAGGAGCAATTTAAAAATGCAGTCTGTCAGCTCCATATGATCAATCTTTTGAGACTGTATCACAAAGTCAAGGTGGTAATGGCATGGGGTGAGTCTGCCGATCAGGATAGAGATTGTATTGGCGAGGATTCTCAAGAGGCTTTGAAGAAGGATATGTGGAGGCCATATTTTCAGTCTTTGAGTCTGATTCTTTGGGCATGAAGCCTTGGTAAACATACGCTTCATGGGAACTTAGGGGGATCATTTACCCTTAGGAATAAAGCGTCTATGGACAAAACCCTGTTTCTCAGGGTAAGATGTGGTTTTGAACATCCTGGAAAAATACACCTACACCTGATTCATTGGAGCAACCCTGGCCAGGATAGGGTTTCAGCTTGGCTTGAGCTGGCAGCCCAGATGTTCCCTCAGAACGCAGCTTATCCCCGTGGCTCTAGGGGGGTCACTCACCATGCCCCATGATCCCAACAAAACCTTCTTTGTGAAGTGGGAAGGGAGGGTCAGGTTGCGTTCCCAGCCCAGCTGCCAATCCCTCCCAGTTTGGGACTCTTTCTGTCCTCCCCAGGGCTCCATCAAAAGTTTAGCAGAAACATTTGACTCTAGGCATCGGCTGTGTCAGAAGCCTGACAGCTTGTTTATATATATATTTTGTTACACTTCAGCACGGGTATGGTTTTAGGGGAGAAAAAAGAAATAAAATGAAAAGTCTAGAAGTTGGCTTTGCTTTGTGATTCTTTCTGTATTTTTGTTTCAGTCCCAGCCAATGCATAGCCATCAGGCAACTTTCTTATATTCTCCAAAGAGTGACTTATGTGAGTAGCCCATAGAGAAGATTAGAGGGCACAGGGAGGGACCTTGGTACTCAGGGAAAGTTCTTCCTCCAAGCTTTACCTCAGATCCTGACTCAAGAAGTGTAAGAGGGAATATTTGCAGCGTCTTTCCCTCCCTTTGATGGTTGATTAAAATAGAACCTGATGTGAGCCGGGCTGTAGTAATAAACTACAAAGTCACAACAATAAAAGCGGCACTATCTGTCCCTCTCTGCCCGATCTCTGTCTCTTGGGTCACTTAAACCTCAGGGAGTGTATCAGTGAGACATTGCAGCATAACAAACTACTCAGAAATTCAGTGGCTTAAAACTAGCATTATCATTCACCAGTCTCTGGGTCAGCAGGCCGTTCTGGTTTCCTCTGTGCTCACTTGATATATCAGTGGTCAGCTATGTGTCAGGTAGGCAGCTGTGCTCATCCTGGCTGCACTGTTACATGCGTTGGGGAGTTCAGCTAGCTGCAGTTGGTCCAGACGGACTTTGGATAGGGCAGCTGGGCTTTTCTCGGGCTTACTCCTCCTCCAGCAGCGTAGTCCAGGCTTCTTCACAAAGTGGTAGTATGTTTGAGAGCATGTGGAAGAAGAGTGTCCGACCTCTCGAGGATTCGGCTCAGATGTAGCATACTGTCACGGCATTTTCTTTTCTTTTCTTTTTTTAAGTTTATTTACGTTGAGAGAGAGAGAGCGACAGAGAGCACAAGAGTGCACAAGTGTGGGGAGGGGAGGAGACAAAGAGAGGGAGAGAAAGAATCCCAAGCAGGCTCCACTCTGTCAGCACAGAGCCCCATGCAGGGCTTGAACTCATGAACCGTGAGATCGTGACCCCAGCTGAAATCAAGAGCTGGATGCTTAACCGACTGAGCCGCCCAGGTGCCCCATTTCCAGCGTTTTCTATTGGTCAAAGATTAACACAAAACCAAGCCCACAGTCTTCTAGGAAACCACATCCTAAGGGCACGAGATAGGGGAACATGAAAAATTATGGTCACAATGCTGCCTGACCTTGGAAAGTTGGAAAGATTAAGAATCTTAATTTCTACTTCCTGCCTGTCGTGGACTGAATGTTTGTATCTTCCCCAAATTTACGTGTTGAACCCCTATGCCCCAAAGTGGCAAATTAGGAGGTGGGGACTTTGGGAGATATTTACAATTAGATGAGGTACTGAAGGTAGTGAAGCCCTCACGAATGGGACTGATGTCCTTATATGAGTCACGAGAGAGCCTGCTTCCCCTCTCTCTTCTCCGCCACGTGAGGATACAAGACGTTGGCAGTGTAGGCCCAGAAGCAGGCCCTCACCAGAACTCGATGTGCTGGCGCCTCAATCTTGAATTTGCAGCCTCCAGAACTGCAAGAAGTAAATTTCCGTTATTAGCGAGCCACCCAATCTGTATGGTGCTTTGCTATTGCTGCCTGGACGGGATGTGACATTGTCCTGGAATTGAGTAGATAAGTGCAAACTGGAAAGAGAGGAGGCCCAGCTTCGCTAGCTCATAATGTATTTTGGTTCACATTTGGCCTTCTGTGCATTGATTCATTGGTCAGAATCCATTAACAGAAGTGAGTGATTAGGCTTGTCCTAACCTCCACTACTTAGAAAGAAAAATGATCAGAACACCCCTCAGCAGTTCCCCTCTCTCACCTGGATGGTTGCTGACACACCCACCTCCAGTTTTTCTTGTCTTTGTTCTTGTGGTTGGCTTCCTCCCATGGAGACCATGTAATCCTGTCCTAGAGCTCCTTCCTTGTCAAAGTTGCCCGTTTACTTATGAACTGTCCCCATTAGACTATAAGCTCTGTGCCAACTGGGACTATATTGGTAGGTTTGCCACTGTTTTCCCCAGCAACTAGAAAAGTATCTATGTTGCATGTAGCAAGTTCTCCATAAAAAATTGGCAAATCCCAAATGAATGAATACAAGAATGAGTGAGTAATTAATTACAGGTGCTATTGAGTTTGGTTGTCTCACATGCTTCCAATGGGATTGGAAGCTACATGCATGCAAGGCGGGCAGGATTGCCCGTATTAAGGAGTCAAAATTATAGTAATTGTGTTCCCTAGCATGCCTCAAACACACAGGCTACGCAAATCAAAGAGCTCAGAGATCTCTGATGATAGTTTTTAAATAAATAATCAGTGCCTATGACCTAATAGAAGGGGGTTGTATTCTAGAATATTTGAGATTAAGGAGGACTCATAAAAGTTTTATTTCAAGTCTAACACTACTTCTCTATGTGGAAGCATAATTCCAAAAATCAGAAGGTACTTGTCACCTTTACCAGAGAGTCAGCCAAGGTTTTAAAATTCTATCTGATCTCTCCTCTGCCCTCTGGGTCCCCCTCTGAGCAGTGGGTTCCCTAGGGCATCAGTGGCTAAATGCTCATCGTCCCTTCATTTTCATTCCAAAAGGAGGAGATCATGGGTTTTTCTAGATCATTCATACAATCTTTATTCAGGGATCTGTTCGGACACTCAAGTCTCTTGTGTCCTACTTCATTTATTCAATAGTCTCTTAACTTGAGTGAATTCTATGGGAAGTGAGGAAGGTAGGGAGACCCAGAGTGGGGCAGAACTCTGCCTGGTGTTCAGGAGGGCAATCTATGCCAGGCCAGCTTTTGTTTCCAGAGCTTTAGTCTATATCTGGTTCATCAGAGCCTGGCTCTGTGAGGCAGATATGCTAGAGCACCAGTTCTCAAACTTCAGGATGAGTAAGAGTAACCAAGGGACATTTAAAATCTGTAATTCCTGTGCCCTCATTCCAGAAATTCTGTTTCAGGAGACCTTGAATAAAGCCGGTGATTGGCATTTAACCAAGGCTTTTCTGATGCTCTGACCCTGTGTTGAAAAATACCGGTAAAAGGAATTCAACCAGAGTATTACTTAGTCAGTTGAAAAAAAAAAAAAAATCTTTTACAGTATAATGTTATTTCCATGTAAATTTGATTGAGATAAGCAGTCAGGGGGGTAAATTTCGGTTTTCCATAAGCTTTTAATTTGTAACCCTGATGTTATAAATTCCTAAATTTTCATTCATTTGGAAAGTGAACAAACTAAAAATGTAGGACATTTGACATATTTGATGTTTCCCATATTTTTTTTATTTAAAGTTATGATGGCTTTATTCACTACTTACCTTAGTTTGATCAATGTTTTCAACATTTTCTGAACACACAGCGTTGTTTCTCACACTCTTCTGGCCAGGGGATCCAGGGAGAGTCAGAGAAAACGTTTGCCGTAATGGCGATGCTGTCACGGGAATTATGTACTCAGAGGCGGCATCGGCAAAAGTGTGCAATTTGGGCTGGACCTCTGGCCTCGGCAACTATTCAGTGATGGTGTTGGCTGTGAGTGTCTCAGGAGGACGTCTCATGAGCATGTCCTTGGGAAGAAATCGGGTACAGCCAAGTGGGCCACTAGGAGTTTTTCTTTTGCAGACGGATCTGGTGACTTTTCTGGAAGAGAGTGAAAGCTTTACATTTTGGCTCCCATGTCAAATAACTTCACATAAAAGAGGCCAAACGCACCAGAGAGTGAAGGAGAGTCCAGGTGGATGGAGCCTCATTTTGCTGGGGGACAGATCTGAGATGTCCAGGGTCAGTGCTAAATTCGTGGTTCACTAATAAAGGGGGAGGACGCTTATAAGATGTCCTTGCCAGCCCCACCCCCGCCCACTGCCGGTATGTATGTTGGCCAACAAAGATTTGTAGGGAACGGAGGGTAAAATGGAAGAAATGTGAAAAAGTTTCCTGAAAGGAGGCGATCTGCAGTACAGTTGAGAAGAACAAAGGCTCTGTGCTCAGGTGGCCTGGCTTCGTGTCTACAAATGAGCTGTGTGGCCCTGGGCAAGTCTTTTAAGGCTGACATGCTTCTGTTCCAGAACCTGTCAAGTGAGTGGATAGTGTTGTTGGTCCCAGACAAGATCTGATATCAGAGTGCTCAGCATAGAGTGAACATGCGATACATACGAGCTATTTTTATTAGCAGCATTAATGGTGCTATGTTATTAATAACCTGCTATTCATATTATGATATTAATGTAGTAGAACGTTAATAATAGCACTAAAGGTGATATGTACATAGGGTATCCTGGAGAGGAGTCCTTGAAACCGAAACATCACTATCTTGCCAGACTCAGCCTGAGCAGCTAGAGGAATGTTTCTCTGTTTATTTGGGGGGAGGAAAGATGTCCATATGTAGAGCACCAAACCTTGCTCCTTCTGACCAGGGGGGGTTAGTAGAGCTCTTCAGAACTGCCTACCTCCCATTCAACAACACCGGCATCGTCTTTAACCAACAGCAACACCTGCCACTCCGGCAGGGAAGATGTTCTTCACCTCCAAGCGTCTGGTCCAGATTGGTCCAGAAAGCATCCTGGTTGGGATTCTTTGGAATTTGTAGAATAAGATGTGTTTTTCTGCCCCCCTCCAATTGTCCTTATGATTATTATACAGGGTGTCATAAAGGGAGAGGGCAGGAGATGATTTTAAATGTTTCAAACTTTTTTAAAATCAGCAATTTCCAGAGCTGGCAACATTTTTGTGAGGTTGACCCATTCTTAGGGTGATGTTGTTTTGAAAATAAATGTAAGTGTTTCTGGAAAACAACCTGACAATACGTAACAGAAGCCACAAAATATAAGCGTTCCTTTATTCAGTCATTCTTAGTGGAATTTATCGTGAGGAGATAATCCACCACAACTAATGCTTGGATTCACAAAGAATATGTGCGTGCTAGACACAACCTAAAAATTTGACAATAAGAGAATGGTTAAATCGGTGTTGGAATTTCCAGTCCTTGTATGTGTTGATTAAAAAATGGTCACTCAGAAGTCTTTGGTAAACACGAAAAATGTCAACTCTGAAGTTGAATGAAAGAAAAAGGTAATAAAAAACAGAACACAAATATTATTTATTTATTTATTTATTTACTTAAAAAATTTTTTTAATGTTTATTTATTTTTGAGAGAGAGAGAAAGCGTGTGCAAGCAAGTGAGGAATGGCAGAGAGAGAGGGAGACACAGACTTTGAAGCAGGCTCCAGGCTCTGAGCCGTCAGCACAGAGCCTTCTGAGGGACTCGAACTCATGAGCAGCGAGATCATGACCTGAGCCCAAGTCAGATGCTTAATTGACTGAGCCACCCAGGTGCCCCACAAATTTTTATTTTTAATTATAAAAATTATAATGATAAAATTATAACTTTGTATAATTATAAAAATGATAATTAAAAGTTTTATCATTTAAAATATCTTCACCTATGTAACTCAATGGAAAACACGGATACCCAATCATTATGCTAGGACAGTGATTATGTAGTTTTCTATTTTTAAAATAATTCCCCTTTAACACTGAATCAACCTTCTTTTTTGACATTAAGGGTAGCAACAGATTTTGGAAAACTAAGCTGACCATTATTTGAGTTCACCATTGCTTATGTTCACGAATGTGTATGTGTTCACCAAGATTACGTTCACATGGCTTCCACAAAAGAAGTAACAGTTCTGTGAAGAGAGCTCAGTCTCTAATTTTCTGTTTGTCTTTCCTTCCCTCTCCCCAACACCTCCCCCCCCACACCCCGCCCCCCGTAATTCAGTCCCACGTCCCTTCTCTTTATGGACAGGGTCCCAGGCCAGTCCTGTGTCCTCTCCATGGAGGCCATGCAAAATTGTCAACTCACCAATGGCCGGAGCCACTGGTGGCAAATCTCAGTGAAATGATGAGGGGACCAACAATTGTGTTGGGGGGTGTGTGTGTGTGGGGGGGGTGCATCTTCTCTTTTTCAAATAAAAAATGTTCCAGTCTCTCCACTCCATTTTTTCTAGAGTAACATTAGGCGCTGGGTTTGCACGACTTGGAACCTGCAAGTAGATTCTGCTGTGACATCTGCAAGGCCTCGGGGAGTCTGCCTCCTGGGAGTGGGACAGGGAGCCTTCCCATATGTGGATGTGTCTGCTTTATTTATTCACGTCTGCGTCTGTGTGTTGTTTTGTTTTATGCTTGGCTTAAGAGCTTCTTGTCCTTGGGGATCCAGGCCCCACCCCAGATGGCTTACACGGGGTTGAGTCCTAGGGGTGGGAATCCAGAAGTCTCCATTCCATCTTTTTGGTGTAGGATCATAATCTGCAGTGAGGCATTCCCTTCTCTGCCTACGGGGGAGTGGGAATCTTGCTGTGTTTTTGCTCATGCTTTGCGGCATCCAAGAATGCCAAGGACTGCAAAGGGAGCAAAATGACATAATGAGGGGCTTTCTCATCGTTATAGATTCCTCTGAATGTTAGGATCCACTTAACTTGCCATAATGTATGTTTTCTCTATAGTATAAAGAGAGTGAGTGGCTGTGGCCTGCCAGCCAAGAGGGAAGCAGGACTAGTACAGGAATGAAATGAGAGAAGAATGCTCAGCAGAGCGACTTCGAGACCGGTGCCTTCTTGGGAAGACAGAACAATAGAAAATAACTCTGGAGAGAAAAGGGTGCGGATGAGTTGAAGACACTAGCTATGTGTTTCCGGGCACCGTGGCCTCCGGGAAACCCAGCTCCTGCCCTGCGGCTGGGCCGGCTGGTGCTGATGGAGTTAATGCTGTTTCTGCTCCGATGGAAGCCGGAGGGAGGCAGCTGGTGGGTGCTGGGCTTGGCACAGGGCAGCAGGCCCCGCCGTCCCCTCCTCCTCTGGGGCTGCTGGATCACTGCATTGCTGAGCAGCTGTTCTGCTCCGGCTGCCAGACAACCTTTGGAAGCGCACTTCCAGAAGTAGCGGGGGTTTCTGCTCAGGCCTGTGAAAGGCGAGTTCAGGAAGACTTTGGAATTGCACCTCCCATGGGAGACGCAAAAGCAGTATTTCAAAAAGCCTCTGTCCCAGGCTCCTGGGCCTCTTTGTCACGGAGCACTTAGGTTGCTGGCCCCAGAAGGAGAAGTGAGTGAGGCACTTTCTAGGCGCCCATCAAGCGCTCACTGCTTGCCATCAGCTCGGAATAGAATGGGTTTACAGAAGCAGGAAACTTAGCAACAAGCCTTATAGGCTGGTCCCAGCGCAGCAGAGAGGCTCGAGAGTGACCGATGGGATTCTCTGGACTTCCTCTCTGGGCAATGATCAGGATCAGACCGACCAGTCCTGTGCCTGGGCCAGCAGAGAAGATATGAGAACAGACTCCAGACTCCGAGCCAGGCCACTTAATTTGAATTTGGGCTTTGCCATCTGCTGGCCGTGTGACCCTAAGAAAGTTCTTAATCTCTCCGGCTCTCAGTTTCTTCATCCATAAAGCAGCGATAAAAATCACATCTATTGATTAAGCACATGATATACCTTAACTCATTTAGACTGGAATTAGCCTATACGTGCTTATTAAAATAAAAATCACCTTGTCCACACGGGCAAATCAGATGAGTCTCTCTGTAGAGTAAAGAAGGGCTGAGCCTGCCTCTCTTGGGCTGCCTGTATGTTCTGAACTGGCAAGAGAAAGAGCCGGCATGGTGGGCGAGTTGCCACAGTACAACGGGAGCCAGATCGGTAAGAGCCAGCCATGCCCATGCATGTTATCTTCCCGGTTCCACGTTCAGTGGTACCACCTCGATAACTTGAGATCAGCCATGCTGGGGGTATTGACACCATTGACATCGGCAAATGCTGCAATCGTTGTTCTTGTTTTGTGCTAAAGAGCCAGCTGTTAAACATTTCCCAGCATACTGCTGTCTTCATAGCACATCTTTCAAAAGGCCCAGAGTATCTGTCTCAGCAGATTTCAGTTCAGTCAGGCCCAGATCTACCCAAGCATCCCTAGCAGAAGAAAAGGAATCCTAAGCTCATACTAGAATAAAAGGTAACATTTCTTGAGCACCTTTTATAAGCCAGGCAGTGTGTAAGGGCTTTGTATGCATTCGATTATTTAATGATCACAGCAAACTTAGTGGCATTTTCCATTTCACAAGGGAGGGAAATGAGACCCAGGTTGGGTACGTAACTTACTGAAGGGAGTGACAGAGTGTGCCACATGGCAGAATGGCCCCTTACTATGACTCAGTGGGTCAGCAAATGTATATTCATTACCCACCTGAAATTTCATGAGCCCATGGCATCCAAGGACGCCATATTGAACACACTCCTTTGTGGCTTATAATGGAATTAAAATTACCTTCTAAGGAAATACTCGGTGTTTCTAAGATCTATTTTAACTAGGCTAAAAGTTGTTGTTAACATCAGGCGATCATCCAAAATAAATCATAGACTTTTTCTATGTGCGGGGTACTGTCCCGGGAACAGATTAATAAAGAGAAGCCTACCACTTAGTTTCTCGTCTTACGGAGCTGTCAGACTTCTCAGCGAGAAATTGCTTGAAAGGCCATTCCTATCCCAAGGCAGGTAGTATGGGGAAATCTTTATGTGCGAGAGTTCCCTGGGAGCCAGGGTGAGAAAAGAAACTCTCTGAGGTTCAGATCCTCATCTGCACGGAAGGATCGGAAACTGTACCATTTCCTCTTGGCTTTGATGTGGGGGTAAAGTGAGAGTGTAGTTTATAAACTCAGTTCAGTGCCAGGCAAATAGTAAGAATCTTTATATCATCAAAACTAACTGCTATTCTGATGGCAGCTCAATAAGATAAGAGGTCTGCAGAGGCTTCTCCCATCAGAGCAAAGGCGGAAAGGCACTACACCATAGCAAGGGGAAAATAATTTGAAACAGCTTTTTATTGCTTTAGAACCTTGATAATTAAAGAGGAAATAGAGTGTAGTGCTTAGGGGTAAAATATGCTTGAATTCTGGTTTTGCTGCTTGTATGACCTTACAGGTTAGGATCTTGACCCCTACAACAGTGGCCAGAGTAGTCTTTTTGAGAAATAAGTCCAATGAAGTCTCTCACGTGATCAAAACTCTCTGATAGGTCATCATTTCACGCAGAATAAAAAGTCCCTGGGGAACCTGGGTGCCTCAGCCGGTTAAATGTCTGACTTTGGCTCAGGTCATGATCTCACGGTTTGTGAGTTGGAGCCCTGCATTGGGCTCTGTGCTGACAGCATGGAGCCTGATTGGTATTTTCTTTGTCTCCCTCTCTCTATCTCTACCCCACTCATTCTCTCTCTCTCTATCTAAAAATAAATAAATACATAACTAAAAAAGTCCTTATGACAGCTGCAAGGTCCTGTGATCTGGCCCTATTACTTCTCTGGCCTCCTTCCTCTCCTTGTCACTAATTCCACCCACTGGATGGAGCCGCTGATCCTGCCTGCCTCAGGGCCTTTGCATTTGCTGTTCCCACTGCCTGGAATGCTTTTCGCCCAGATATCCACGTGGTCCTTTCTTCACCTCCTTTAAGCCTCTGGTCAGATATGGCCATATCAACGAAGTATCCCCTGATCCCTCTACTTAAAATTACAACCCAGAACCCACCTCCACCCTGACTCTCCAGGTAGATTCCAAGTCCGTAGTACTTCTCACCAGCTAATATCCTAAGTTAACTTACTTGTTAGAGTTCTTGGTTTTTTTTATTTCCTCTCTAGAACATAATCTCCATGAGGGCAAAGCAATCTTTATTTCATTTGCTGCTCTACTCTAAGTCCCAGAAAGGGGACTGGCACATAGCGACACCCAAATACTTGTGGTAGGAACGAATGAATTCCTTAACCTCTGTAAATCCCAAAGTCGTCTTCTTTAAAAGTATTACTAGCAATTTACAGGATTATCAGGAGGATTAGGTGAGATGACAGTGTTAGCAAAGTTTTGCCACATGATAAAACACTTCAAGAACTTATTACCATTAATCTCATTTGGTCATACCAGTTTGGGTACAGTCTTCGTTTGTAGAGTAGCTCATCTCTTAGTCGAGGATTATTTTAATGAGTCAGTATTGGTTACATGATCAATTACATGACCATCTATGATCAGGAAGCAAACTTCAGGCAGACCACAGGGCTCTCAGACTAGGAATCAAGGAATGAAGCTACTCCTTTTTATCTCTTGGGTGCAGGAAGATGCCTTTGGCATGTGCCCGTCCTTTCACTTTTGGGGGAAGGTTCACAGCTCCCCCTTCTCCAGGAATTTGGGGGTGTATGTGGCTGTGTATAACCTGGTTGTCAACTTTCGCCCTAACTGTATATCCCCCATTATTGGCCCAGTCCATGAATCACTTCTGAATTCCAGGAGAGAGCGTGTGGTTGCCTTTGGTGGGCCGGTTGTCCATCACTGTCTCATTGGGACAGAGCTGCTCATATAGAAGCTTCCATTTAAGGGGACTAGGGCTTGGAGGCATGGACGGCCATGACTGTCCTGGCTATCAGGATGGCAGTACAGCACAATGCTCAGGGGCCCAGGCCAGGTTTAAGTGTTGGTGATACCACTGATCTCAGATAGGTCACTTGACTCTTTGTACTTCAACTCCCTCATTTGTAACATTGGATAATGATTATAATAACCATAACCTTCTAGGCTAGTTGTAAAGCTAAGTGAGCTGGTGTTTCATTAAGTGATTTAACATATAGACAGATGTATAGAAGTACATGATTTTTAGAAGCCCCGTCTAAGAAGCCAGTGAATATTTCCAAAGCAGCTGATCACATCCTGCAGGAAGTCAACATATATAAGAATCTATATAATCTGCATGCCTTCTCTCCCTCTGTGCTCTCTTCACATCACTTCTGATGAGCTTACACCCGAGTGTTTTCCTGCAGAATCCAGGGAGCAAGGCCCCTGATCCCTGCTGGCCTGAGAGATTAATATGTCTCTCGATACCTCCCGATCTTACGGGAAAGTTCAGGCCTCTGAGTTGAACTGTGTGCATTTCTTGGGAACTGCATGCTGGAATATCTCTCCCATCAATATCCCTCACAGATTAAGTACTTCTTTTCCTTTTCTTCAGTCAGCTCAGCCCCATTATCTTTGAATCACTGCTGTGTATCCTAGACCTGTACCTCTCTTTCTGGCCTAAACTTAATCTCTGCCCCTAAAAGCCATCAATTGCTCCAACAGTGCAAGCCCTGCCAGCTGTTCCTGGAACAGTGGTATCCCCAGGCCCCTGAACACCACTATCCAAGAATTCTAATCCTGGAAGGAATCAGGGGAGGTCAGAGACCATGCATCCATCTACCCATCCATCCATGTTTGCCTTTTAGCAGATGGCAGCCAGCCCCTGAGGGTCTTTCTGCTGGCAGAGTCATGTCTGTGACATATGCACCACTCACCAAGTATGTTTCACAGCAGCCGCCATGTTCAACAGGTGGGTGTGGCATCCTTCATCGCTTAGCCAACAGAGGTCAAGCCTGGCTACTCTAGTGGCTGGGAAGGGATTCAGACCCCTGCTGCTGAGTCCCAGGCCGCAATTAATCAGAGCCAAGGGCCAATGCAGGGTCTGGACGTTAAACTAGGCAGTTAAGCAAAGGGAGCAATTAGGAGCCAGGATCAGGGTACTTGGGCAGGGTCGGAGACATGGAGGTCAGGACCTGGGGGAAGCACAGGCTAGAAATGGAATTCAAGGTCAAGAGTGTAAGAGAATGGAGGCTGAATGTCAATCAAAGTGAAGAGCATAGGGAAGCAGAGTGAACAAGGGCACTGGTGACAGTTGTCTTGTTCATGAGCTGGAAAGGAAGAAAACCAGAATGGCAGAGCCCCTGTGCAAAAGAGGGACCGATGCCCAGGTGCCTGGTGGTGTGGCCTCCTTTCCTGAGAGTTCTCATTTTCACTTTTGTGTCTCCCCTTCAACTCTTCATCTGGTCTCGCCCCTCTGGGTCTGCCTTACCCCCTCCACCATGGAGGTTGCATGCAGAAGGATGATGAGTGGTGATGAGCGCAGGCTGGGAACCCAGGCAGCCTGGGTGTGAATCCTGCCTCTGCCCTGTACTAGCTGATCAACTTTGGACACGTAACTAAACCTCTCTGTGCCTCAGTTTCCTCAGTGGAAATAGGAGCATGCCTCATTGTTGGGCTGTTAAAGGAGATTGCATTTTTGTCAATACAGAGAAAGCACTTAGAACAGAACCTGACACATGAATTTGCATCATATACATGTTTGCTTATTATTATAAAATAAATAAATACTTGTGTCCTTGGAGAAAGGGTCATGCACAGGCCATCAGAGCTTGGAAGTTGTCCAAATCTTTTGGAAGACAAACTGCCAAGATTGAAGGAAAAAAAGGTTTCAAATTTGGGATATTGTTATTATTGTACATACGGGGCGGGGGGGGGGGGAGTTCATTTTTCCAAGATTTTGCCTGATTGCCCCAGAAAGAAAACATTTTCATTGTGTGGTCATGATTGGGAACACATGTGAACCACACCCCGTGTAGCTCAGCCCCTTTCTGTCCTTAGTCTGTCTCCCTCACTCCCTCTCTCTGTTACTAATTAGAAAGAAACCAAGTAGAATTTGGTGTTTCCTTCCCAGTCGTGGTAGGGGCGCCTGTAGTGGATTAATTACCTCAAGCAGTTCTGGCTTCCCTGAGGAACAATCAGCGATGGGGCTTGGGGTCCGGTGGCTTAGGGAGGCATGACAAATTTAAATCTCCACCCGAAGGGAACAGAAATTAATTTTAATAGGAGGCAGTGTGGTCTGAAGTTTAGTGGAGGAGGATAAGCAATCAAAAGTTATGTTTTCTGTCTTAGCTCAACCACTAACTTCTTGTGAGACTTGGCTCTGTTGTAGAATTTAGCTTGTGGGGAAAATAAATCTACCTTTCAGCTAAGCGGCGCTGATGGTGGGTAAGGACAGTGCTGACGTTTAATGAGTTGTTACTGGTAAGTACCAGGCATGGTACTTACTGTTTGTGTATATTTTGCCTATTTGACGTATAAAATACATACGGGTACACACAGCACACGTGTGCACACACAATACATGTGCACACAACACACACACATGCACACACAACAGATGCACACATAACACCTCCACATAACACATACATGCACATGCGATGCATCGTGTACACGTGATACACACATGTGCACGTGATACATGGAAACATGTGATACATGCATGTGCATGTGGCACCTATAATGCATATGCGTGCAAGGATGTGCGTGCATGATGTGTGTGTGTGTGTGTGTGTAATATATATACGTATATAATAACATACGTGTATGCATTTAACCCTCACTGATAGATAGGGCTGTGATTATCTCCATTGTATAGTTGAGGAAACAGGATTACTAAATGATCTGTGGTTTTCCCAAGGACCCAAATCGGGAAAATGAGAGCCCACCTGTCACATTCAGTTCTGACATAAGCTCAAGTCCAAGACCCTAACGCCCCATCCTATCGTTTATTCATGCAGAGGTACACTCATCCATCTTCCAATTACCTCCGATAAATCAGGAATTGTATCTGAAGGGTTAATAAAATGGTTCAGTTGGCTGAGAAATCCATCCCTCAAACACCCTCATTACTCTGTATTACTCTGCTAATTTACTTTGGATATGATTTTTGGCTTTGAGGTTCTAATAAATGAAGCTAATTTTTAGAAAGTTTCCAGAAAACAGCTAGTTCCCATCCCTATAAACATAGTATTTTCCCCTGAAGGAGTAAAGGGGCACAGAGCTGGAGCAGATTCTGCACAAGATGCTCGGGCCGAAATCAGGAGGGCAGTGGAACGGGAGGGTGGTGGTGGGCACGACAGTGCTTCAGGGCCTTGCCCGACTTGAGGAAGGACCTGATGTCCCCTGGCAAATCGGAGGCGGAAGTCAGAGCGGAGTCAGGCTGGTCATCAAGAAAGAGGAACCATACAAAGGTTGGTTTGGGTCTTGTCTACAAATGATTCCTTTGCTCCCACAGTCACTTCTGATTGGCTTACAAATGAGTCCTTTGCTCCCAGAGTCACTGCTGATTGGCTCAGCTCTACATGCAAATCCACCGCATGGCCTTGGCCACCAGCTGCTTTCAGTAGAACATTGTAGCTATGTGTCTTTGTGGTATTACCATGGCTCCCGATCTGGAGCTCCAAATGGCTAGTGGCCAGATTCAGTCTCCCTAACCCCTTCTGTAAGAACAACTCCCAGTTTCCTGTTTTTTTTTTTTAAGTTTATTTATCTATTTTGAGAGGGGAGGTGCATAGGGACAGAGAGAGAGAGAGAGAGAGAGAGAGAGAGAGCGAGAGAGAATCCCAAGCAGGCTCCATGCTGTCAGCACAGAGCCTGATGCAGGGCTGGATCCCATGACCCTGGGATCATGACCTGAGCTGATAAAAGAGTCAGACACTTAACTGGACTGAGCCACCCAGGGGCCCCTCCCAGTTACCTCTTACTCTGGAACCTTGCAATACGAGTATTATACAGAGCCTCCATTTTCCTCAACGTGCCCACTCACACACTCAGAAGAACTCAAACAGAACATTATTAAGGGATAAGGAATTCCCTGGGGACAGGAGGGAAACGAGGTAATTTCTTTACTGGTGGATATTGCGTGCCCCCATTAAACAGCAGCAAGAACCCCAGAGAAGAACGTATACTTAACAGTCTAAAACACAGCTCAACACGGGGAAGGCAGGCTTGTTTCAATCATCTGCCCCTTGTTCTGTAATAAAAATGTATTTTTTTTCCAGAGAACAATTTAGTGTGGCCAATAAAAGCCCAGCTAATTTCTAAATCAGCATGGAGCCAAGTCAGCCACCCAGGAGCTCTCTCCTAGGGCAATATTTCTGAGGCGCACACAATCTATACTAAAGCGATCAGCTTCCCTCCATCCTGCCAAGGGGATACGTTAGCAAAGCCCAAAATATGACAAGAGGAAATTTATGTGCAACTTTTACACATAATATCTCATTATGACTCTTCCCAATCTTTCAATTTTAAAAATAAACAGCCTTTGTAATGATTTTACCAGGGGAACATCTAAACTAAGATTAAAAAGGAAAGAGAGAAGGGTTCAGCTGCTGTGATTTCTTTCCTTTCTCCTGGTCTTCATGGAAATTCACTCCTTCCCTCTTCTTTCCTTCTCTCCTTCCTCCCCCCCTCCTCCTTTCCTCTTCTCCCTCCCCTTCCTTTCTCTCCGTTCTCTCTCTTTCCCCTCATCTAAGGAGAAGTAGAAATTTGGGGATCTGACATCTCACCTAAGGGCACGAGATCTCCGTTAGAAGCCAAAAGGACTCTGACTCTTTGGTAATTGAGAAAAGTTTCCACTTAGAATTCAGCGTCATTTGCCCAAGAGTCTGGTGTTAATTTGTATCCTATCCCCAGATTCTACTGTGTCAGTGTCCTCCTCTCTCCTGCTCTTCTGTCTCACAACAAGACTGCAGACAGACACGCCCACGAGACACAGGAGAGGCCATGGGCCTCCTGTGTTACATACCCCTGTGCTGTCTGCTCTGTTCATGCTGGGCCCAGGACTCCTGGCTTGGCATCCCCTTGCTTTGTGGGGCAGCCAGAGGAGCAAGAAACAATGGATTGTGGTCACTGGGTGGGGCCCAGCTCTTTAGAAAGACCCATCATTTCTTCCTCTGATATTGGCCTGCAGCTTTATGACTTTGCCCATTTTTATTTGGTGGAGACATCCAGCTCCTGGGCTCTCTCCTCCTTGAACATATGTATTTTTCCCTTCTGCCTGAGCCCTGGGGCCTGTATCCTTGGACACCCTTATCCCCCAGAGCATCTCCCAAAAGTAGGGCTCGGAGGCTGGTTGTTTATATTCAGTAACTTATTTGTTCAGGCATTGTCTACAAAGAGGAGACTCTGTCCGGGCTTGGAATCCATAGGTGGATTAAACAGCATAGCTGCCCTTTAAGAATTCCCTTTAGCTGGGGACACAGAGTCATAAACAAAAGTCATTACATCATGAAAGTGTCAGAATGGAGGGTGGACTGGGGTGGGGCAGGTGTGACCAGCTGTGCTTGGGAGCGTCAGGGGCAGCCTTTATTCGGAAACTATTTGCCTTGAAGTCAAACCTGGGTATAGGACTTTCTGATGAGCACTGAAGAAATATTAATGGAACTTTCCAAACACCATGTTTCCTTAGCATCTATGGCTCTGAGTTCTCAATCCGAGCTGGACTCCCGTGAGATGGGATTCTACTTCAAGCTGGCAAAACATGGTTTCCTGTGTGTATAGGAAGGAAGCGCTCTTTTAAGGGCATCCCAGGCATCAAACAGATCCGGTCAAATTAGAGGCAGAGATACTGAGGCAGAGATGCTGATGGTTTGATCCTTGACTTGGAGGCCTAAAGGCGTTGGCTGAAGCCATGAGAAGAGCAGGCTGGATAATGGATGTTACCCTGGGCCTCTGATGGAGGCTCTTAAGTCCTACAGCGTATTGCCTCTCTGCTCACTTCCCATTTGTCTTGTTCCTTGCTTCCAGTAGACATGTTAGCTATGGTTAATTGAGCATGTCACATGCGGACTATCATCAAGATGGTACTTGCGTCCATGACCTCCTTTAACCTCCTTGGAAGGAGACCTTCTCACCTCTGTGATACAGGTGAGAAAACTGGGGTTCATAGATACTCAACAACTTGGCCGTGGCACCATAGTCATCAGTGTCAAGGTGAGGTTCAGCTCTGGGGCTTCTAAAAGCCAGGAAGTACCCCTTGAGGCTGCTTGCCACTCTCTTTTGCATCTGAGCGCTTACTTCTGGTTGCCTCCTTTGGTTACCCAAGTCCTTTCCCTGCCTCCACCCCTCAGCCTGATTTTTCTGACTCCCCGCCCACCCCACCCCCACCCCCAGATCTTCCAGAAATGTCCCTCTGTACAACAGCCTTGCCCTTTTGTGAAGTTTCTTCTCAAACATTCATGGAGTCACTACCACCTGCTAGGCTCTGGTGCAGGTGTTTTCACGTGCGGCTTGGTTTTAGTCCCCATGTTAAACTTGAGAGATAAACCAGAAGGCCAGCCCCCACCACCCATTACAAAAAGTGGAGGCTGAATTCATAGAGTCCAACTGACATGCAGAACATCACATCCATGTAAGTGATGAGACCAAGCCTTGCATCCAGCTCTGTCTCCCACCCCAGAACAAAATTCACTGCCACCACCTCTGTGATGCCCTCCCAGCTTTGTTTTGTTTCAGTGAACGCCATGGTGTGTTGCATTCATAGACAACATATTTTTGAACAGTGAATGAATAAATGAATTAGTATACGTTAGGGAGGAGAAAAGCACATGGAGTCTGAAATTGGACTGCCGGGGCTCAAACACAGACTCTGCCACTTGGTAGTCATGGGATCATGGATAGGTGGGCTTCTCCTCTGTCTCATTGGCTGGGATACGGCCACCTGCCTACCTATGACCAATCACTAGCGAAGTCATGAAACTGGTCCAAACTGCCTCTCATTTGAATATCTGCCATATTCTTTATCACAGGGACACAGTGTAGCTCTATTATTATTGTTATTGATTTATCATCATCATCATCATCATCATCATCATCATCATCATCTCAATTTTCATTCAAAGGTAATGCTAGCTGGAATTTTTCCCAAAATGGAAAAATAAGAACAACATGGAAGGGGAAAAGGAAGGAAAGAAGATAGTATAAAGTTAATATTTGATAGGCACTTACTAAGTTTTGGGCTCCAGATTTGTACATAGAGGCCATTCTCTAATTTAAACGTCCCAACCAACCAGCTTTCAAGAGGAGAAATAATGTAGATGCAGAAGGAGAATCACGGAGAACGTGTATAATCTGTCCAAGATCGCAGAGCTATGGAGTATCTGGCCAAGATGAGGACGTCTTCCAATTCCAAATCCAGTCCGTCCTTAGTCACAGAATTGGGAATTTTTGCTCTCTGAAGTTCAGTGCAAGGGCTTGGGGTCAGAATTCATGGTCTGGGTGAGACTTGGCCGGCAATAAACTTTGACTCCTCTATTCCAGAAAGCAAACAGATTTTAGGACCCATCACCTGGAAGTGCTCTCCTGAACTTTTACTTCCTTGTATTTCTACTCCACCAAGCCAAAAGGCAAAGTCAGGACAGTCTTGCTCTTTAAAAAAAAAGGAAAAAAGACTTTATTTGAAAAGCCTCAGAGAGAAGGAGTTAACTGTGTGTCTTCTTTTTTCCCCCTTAAAGCGTAAACAGCCCCCCCCCCACCTCTTTAAGTGATAAATTTGAGTCTACAACACAAAGTGGAGCACATTATGTAGAAAGTGCTTATTTTCTTCTGATGTTTGATAGGAATTAGGATTGGTAAAACCCAAACTCTGTTTCCCCTTTCACGCAGCCTGTCATTTTTGTCAAACAAGAAGCTGATTAAGTTTCAATCAAAAGAACAAAAGGCTCCAGAAAGATTCTTCTTGGAAAAGCAGTGGCTCAGGCAATTACCCCATGGAAAGTAAATTTAGTGTTGAGCTTGTGACTTAACTCTAAAGCTGGTATGCTCTTTCTGTGTGGGAAACATGCTGACCAATCACATTTAATCCAGCCTCTAACACATGAGAGAACCTTATTAATGAATAGCATCAAAATCTCTGCATGTTCCGCATGCATGTTGGAGAGATTCCTCTTTGGTAGTGAATGTAATTCAGGTCAGTCATTGTAAATGGAAGGAGGAGGTGATTCTGTCAAGAGGAAACAGGATGAGTGGAAGGGAGAAAACAGTTGTGGTCGATTGTACAAATGGTCACACGTGATCTTCCTTCCTCTGTCCATGGCTTTGGTAGTGCCTTCCCACATTGTCTCTGGACTACCTTCATGACATGGGACCCAAGCAATGCTTGGAAAGTGAATGCACATTAGGTCCTCTCTGGCCACACTTGAGAATCTTGTGACCAAGGCCATATGAATGAGCCTGAGCTAGCCTATTGGGCTATGAGAGACATGTGATCAAATCAACCCCATAGCCCCAGCTGACTTTGTGCCAACCACTAGATGTGCGGCCATCTTAGACCACCCAGCCTCTGCCAAGCCAACCCTGACCAGAAGAGCCCTCCCCTACCCCTACCAGAGAGTCATGAATCTCGGGAAATCATGAGAAATGATAAATGTTTACAGTTACAGAGGTTTTAGGGTGGTCTGCTATGCAGCAAAAGCTAACCAATCCACTGATCTTCTCTTTCCTCTCCAGATTCTAGTCTTAGTCTGTTTACTATGACAGAGTATAGTTGTAATCAGAATTCAGAATGCCCTGTTTTTGAGATCTACCATCAAAGACTTTTAGGCATAGAGCCTATACTTAGTAAATTCAAAACGTTGGCCCCTTTGTTTACATGGCTTGAAGTTTTTCCCTTTCAGAACTGGTACATTTTGCTTCTGTCTTATTGTTTGACTATAACGCATCCAATTTTCTATTTAGATAGTGCAGCCCTGATGCTTCCAGATAGGAGATTGTTTGCTAAGTGGAGCAGACTGATGAGACATCAGGTACCCAAGTTGCCTCTGTCTTGAATTTTCTCATAATCATTGTCCCCAACCCCACACCCCCAATACTTTTTTTCTTCACCTGCCGCAGATACCCCCTTATGTTTTGTTGAACTACATTGGAAGGGGTGAAGTTGCAGGAATGGGTAAATTCCCAAACTCTTTGGCCTTCTCTATTATGAGTGATTTAGACATGTTTCATGAGACAATAGTTCCTTGTCTGGTCCCAGGGACTCTGAGTTCTGGCTTGCTTTGATGAGTTACCTTTTCTGGTACAGACTGGTGTTAATAACCAGTTAAATCCAGGATCTCTCCCCATCCGGTCTGCATTTCATGAGGTCTAGCAGTCATCATAATCAAATGTGTACTCTTTGGCTGAAATCAACTTTCATTTCAGGGTCATTCCCTGGCCCTGAAAAAAAAAAAAACAACAACAACTTAAAGATGGTGAACTCAAGCAGGTCAGGAAAATCACCAAACCCACACAGCTTTGAGAGTTTTCTAGGTACCAGAAACTTCCTACATTTTCTGCAAAATGTGGCAAGACTCCAAGCCCCAGTGCCAGACCAGATGAGCCCATTCTCATACAAATACTGGAAGAAAAGCTGTCACATTTGTTTTCTTACTGGCAGCCAGCCCTGATGATCTCTGGTCTCACCACAGCCTGCTTCCCCAAATCAGCCAGGAAGACATGCCTGTTCACAATCCCCCTTCATTTCTAGCTTTATTCATTTTTTTAAGAAAGTCAAATAAACTTAACCTGGGGTTTCTCAGGGGATGTTTCGTGTTCTTGCAGTTTAAAGCACGGAGTGTGCCAGTAACAACATGGGAAGGACACCAGAGTTATAGCAGAATGAATGGTATCTTCCTATTAGTCTAATGGAGAGGAAAGATGTTGGTGTGGACGCATCTAAGACCTCTAGACTTCATTTCTAGGGCAGAAAGTGAAAACTCCAGTTATTCATACCAGGAACCCACTTTTGTTATGGGCATGACATCATGTTGTTGGTTGGGAGATGCTGCTGTTTGGGAGATGCCTGGAGAAATGGCGTACGGTGTCTGACCTTAGACATCAGCTTCTGTATGACCCGTTTGGGAAAGCTCAATTCTGCCATAGTTCTTTCAATTCTCTTATCAGATAATTTCTCAAAAGTGCATTATAGCCTGAGTCCTGAAACAAGGACAGCTTTAGTTGGCAAAGCCATCATAAGGGGACTGTGAGTCAGAGTTGCTTTGTCTCTTATGGAGGAAACCCGTAGCCATCTTCCTCTCTTTAGTTTTTGCTTTAGATGTAATTCTGTGGAATTCAGTAACCGCAATGGATGCGGATAGAGCTGCAAAGGGGCTGCACTGGTATGTTATTGAAGTTAAGCTGGTATAAACTCAAAGTAAAGTATTAGAACTATAGGGCGCTTAATGGTAACCACAAAGGAAATAGTTATAGAATCCACAAAAGGAAATTCGAATAGAATTAAAACATTTCACTATAAAAAATGAACTAAATGCAAAAAGAGACCGTAATATCAATAATGAGGGACAGAATGCTATAGGGTATGTGAAAAACAAATTGCAGAATTATAGAAGTCCCTTCTTATCAGCTATTCATTTAAATGCAGATGGATTAAACTCTCCAAAAGACAAATATCCACAGAATGAAAAAAATGATCCAACTGTGTGCTGTCTGTAAGAGATTCCCTTTAGATCCAAAAACACACAAATGGTTGAAAGGGAAAGGTTGGAAAAGACATTCCTTACAAAGAGCAAACAAAAGAGAGTAGGGGTGGCTGTACCAGTATTAGACAAAACCAATGTCAAGTAAAAAAGTTAAAGAGACCAAGAAGGACACACCATATTAATGAAATTTTCAGTGTAGCTAGAAGATATATAAATTATAAACATTTGCACACCTAATAACTGTCCATCAAAACACATCCAGAAATTGAATGAGTGGAAGGGAGAAATAGACAGTTCTACAATAATAGCTGGAGACCCCAATACCCGACTCTCAATAATGGATAGAAGAGCCAGGCAGGAGAAAAGTAAGTAAATAGAGGACCTGAGCAATACAATAAACCAACCAGATACCCAACAGCAGCACACTGGACATTTTTCTCAATTGTACTTCTTGGGACATTATCCATGATTGATGATACGTTAAGTCACAAGTTAAGTTTTAGGACATTTTGAAAACTAGGTGTCGTACAAAGTATCTTCTCTGACCACTGTGGGATGAAGTTAGAAAGCAATAACGGAAGGAAAACTGGCCATTTTGTAAATTTGAGGAAACTAACACTCTTGAACAGCCAATGGATCAAAGAAGAAATCACAAGGGATATTAAAAACGCTTAGAGATGACCAAGAAGAAAACATTCCAGAACTCATGGGACTCTTACATCACATACGAAAATGAATTCACAGTGATTCAAAGACCTAAAGGAAAGAGCTACAACTATAAACCTCTTCAGAGAAAACATAGGGCAAAATCTTCATACCACTGGATTTAACAATGATTTACTGGATATGACACCAAAGGCACAGGAAACAAAAGAAAAATATTGACAAATTGGGTTTCACAAAAATAAACTTTTATGCATCAGAGGACACTATTAACAAAGTGAAAAGGCAGCCTACATAATGGTAGAAAATATCTGTGAAGCTTATATCTGATAAGGGATTAATTACCATAATACATAGAGAACTCCTAAAATTCAACAAAATACAACTAATCCAATTAAATGACTAAAGGATTTGAATAGATAGTTCTCCCCAAAACATCTATAAATGTCCAATAAGCACATGAAAATATGCTTAATGTCAAAAATCATTAGGGAAATACGAATCGGAACTACCACGAGGTACCACCTCACACCCGCTAGGATGGCTACCATCCAAACAAAACAGAAAATAAGTGTTGGTGAGGATGTGAAGAAGTCGGAATCATTGTGTGCATTTTGTAGGCACGCAAGATGGAAAACAGTATGGTGTTTCCTCCAAAAATTAAAAATAGAATTACCATATGATCTAACAATTCTACTTCTGGGCATATGGTCCAAGAATTTAAAGCAGGGTCTCAGAGTTATCTTTACATCCACCGTGATAGCAGCATTATTCGTAACAGCTTAAATGGGGGAGCACCTCAAGTGTCCATTGATAGGTGAATGGATAAACAAAGTGTGGCATAGACATAAAATGTAATGGAAGTCTTAAAAAGGAAGGAAATGTTGACATTTGCCGCAGCTTGGATGAACTTCAAGTACATTATGCTGAGTGAAATAAGCCAATTACAAAAAGACCAATACTGTAGGGTTTCACTTATGTGAGGTTTCTACAGTAGTCAGATTTATACAGAAAGTGGAGGGGTGCCTGGATGGTTCAGTCGGTTAAGCATCTGATTCTTGATTTCTGCTCAAGTCGTGACATCACATTTTGTGGGATGGAGTCCCACATTAGGCTCTGCGCTGACAGCGTGGAGCCTGCTTGGGATTTTCTCTCTCTCCCTCTCTGCATCTCTCCCACTCACACAGTCTCTCTCAAAATAAATAAATTTTATACAGAAAGTGGAATGGTGGTTGTCAGAGACTGGGGAGAGGGGAAAATGGGAAGTTACCGTCTATTTGGTATAGTGTTTCTATTTTGCAAGATTCTAAGAGTTCTGGAGATGGATGTGGGTGATGGTTGCACAATGAGTGTCCTTAATACCACTGAACTATGTACTTAAACGTGGTTAATGTACTAAATACAGTATAACCTTGGATTTTAAGTAACTTGTTCTGCGAGTGTTCCGCAAGACGAGCAAACATTTCTAATAAATTTTAACTTGACAAACGAGCGATGTCTTGCAGTACGAGTAGAACGTGATGCCGAACATCACATGATCACAACTGAGCCAATGGCTCTCGAAATTCACTTTGATATACAAGTGCTTTGGATTACAAGCATGTTTCTGGAATGAATTATGCTCACAAACCAAGGTTTTACTGTATTATGTTGTATATATTGTACCATAATTAAAAAAAAAAATTTAATGACAGAGCACATTATCCTGGTCCTAGAAAAGAGCTCGTAACAGTGAGCGAAAGAGTCAGAGATCAAGCTAAGGGGTCTGCAGTTGAGGACCCCTGAGTACATAGCAGCAGCCTTAGAGGAAAGGCTGATGCATTTGCTATCCTTCTTCTAGGAACACTGGGGATGATGACAGTTCAATGGGTATGGACAGACCAGTCGTTCACCTTGGGTAGACTCAAGGGCCCAAGGCAGCCAGACTTTGAGTTGAGGACCTTCAGTTAAAGTGGGAAGCACGAGTTAACAGAAAACTTACCCAACTGGGGCTAGGACTCTAATCCTCGATATGTATCTCCCACCCCTGTTTTCTGATGCTGTTGTCAAGCTATGTTTTGTTTCAGGCAGGGACAAAAAAATCCAGAGATGCATTAGCCTTGAGAGTTGGATATCCCAAGACTCTGTGAGTGCTTAAATAATAAAAAAAATGACTCTGAATGTCCTCATCACTGAGGTGTATGGAAGGGCTAGGGTGGAGCTAGCTGAACCAACCCAGCAGGGAATTGTTTTAGGAAAATTCAGTCTCCTACTACGATTGCTTGTATTTCAGAATTAATCCAAACAGTCGCAGAGACATCATTCATGGATGTGAATCAAAACACTATAATTTGCTATCTTTTCCCTTGAGGAAGATCCTGGTGTCTCCCAAGGGCTCTTTAGAATTAGACAGATTTCTTGACAGATTTCTTGAACTAACATGAAAAGTTGCTACCTTGGCCTCAATCATTTTTTTTTTTTTGTTTGCAGCAAACACATTCTCCTTTGTAGCAGTGTGGGTTTTTTTTTTTTTTTCTTCTGTTGACCCACTGTGTAGGATGAGGGTGTTTTGGAGTCTGGGGTGGCTCTGAGTCCCCAGATGGAGAGCAGAGGGAAGTAGAAGTGGGTGGATCTTGTTCACTTCCTGCAAGGCTCTGCCGCTGGATGTGGACCAGCTACAGATTTGGAGTGACTACTACAATTTCACTCCAGCTGCCAGTGGATGAGGCAAAGTGTGTTCCCATCGTACCCCCACCCTGCCATCGCCAGGCTCTGGGAAACAAACAAACAAACAAACAAACAAACAAACAAAGATAGGGAGGATGTGGAGCCATCAGTGAAGGAAATTGCATGTTATAACTTCAGTAATGGATACTATGGCCTAGACAGGCTGGAGAGATGGGTGAGAATTAGTCTCACAAGGATAAAGGAAAAACAGTTGCCTCCAATTACCATCTAAGAGGGAATTAAGAACTGTATAAATCAGGGATAGCCGTAACAATTATAAAGTCTGTAACATTCTGTATTTGCACCTGCCTTTTATTTTATTCAATTTTTTTAAGCTTATTCATTTATTTTGAGAGAGTGTGAGAGAGAGCCAGGGAGGGGCATAGAGAGAGGGAGAGAGAGAAGGGATCCCAAGCAGGCTCTGCACTGTCAGCACAGAGCCTGACTTGGGGCTCGGATGAACAAACCATAAGATCATGACTTGAGCCAAAATCAAGAGCCAGATGCTTAGCCAACTGAGTGATCCAGGTGCCCCTGCCCCTACCATTTTTTAAAACAGATTTTCTCCCCACCCTTCTGAAGGCTGTGTCTGATTCCTTTCCCCCTCCTTCCTGTTAACCTGATCAAACAATGTACATCAGATAGAGAGGCCTCAGTGTGGTTTTCTGGCACACATTTCAGTATGGTACAGCGTAGGGAAAACCTGTATGGATCAGGTTGATGTGGATGTTCTATTAGAAGATAATGGAGGCTATGGTACTTCAGTGAAAGATGGCATTCATTCATGAATCCATCTGTCTATCCATTCTTCCACCCCCCAACGAGTGCTCATTAAACATTTATTATGTGTAGACAATGGGGGCGAGACCAGGGTTGATGTAGAGTCCTGCTCCTTCAGAGCACACATTACAGGAGGGGAGGCAGAATTATTATCAAACATGTAATGGACAGTACAAGCATCCCATTGGTACGAGTGCTATACAGAGAAATTAAGCTGGGTCACATGATCAAAAGTAAGGTTAGGCTGTGTGGTTAGGAAAGATCTCTCAGAGGAGGAGATATTGAAGCAAAGCTCTGCATGATGAGAAGAACCAGAAATGAGAAAAGTAGAGTAAAAGCTATAAGCCAGAGAGCCGTCCGCACAAAGGCTCTGAGAAAGGCACTACCATCCACGTTTGCAGCATTGAAAGAAAACTGATGGTCTGCGGCATATTGGGCAAAGAGAGTGGTTAGTCATGACATCAGAGGCAGAAAGGAGCAGAAATTGTTACGTGTTTAAAGCTCAGCTAAGGAATCTGGCTTTTGTTCTACGCCTGATTGGCAACCATTAACGTATATAAGCTTGGGAGTGGCGAGATCTAATTAGTGTTTCAGAAAGATCACTCCTGGTGCATGGATGTAGAATGTAAGAGGGTCAGGAGTAGGCAGCAGGAGAGTTACTGCTGCAGGCATGAGAGGGTCTGTGGAAGTTAGAGATGTATGGAAGGGGGTGAGTTATGGAGAAGTAGTGGACAAGTTGGCCGCCGGTGGTAGAAATTATGAGTTCTCTTTCATTCTTTCCAAAGAAATGTGTTGAGCACTTAACTTTACTATGTACCTGCTATGCAAAAGTCAGTAAGTTAACCTAACATTGTGTGTCAACTGTACTCAAATACGTTTTTTTAATTAAAAAAATCAGTAAGTTAAAATCCCTGACCTGAAGGAACCCAAATTCCTAGTGGGGAAGACTGAGCGGCAAACAAATAATTAAAATACATTTTGATAAATACAGCAATCAAGGGGTATACGTGGGGGCTGTGAGAGTCCAAAGGAAAGACTGATTAGCTATTTTAAAATTAAATATGTCAGTCTTTTGACAGACATTATATTTATTGAATTCTATCCATTGGTCCATTGGGTTGGGTTAATGTGAAAAAGCTCAATAAAATTTATGTCAGTCAAATGTTTGCATTCATGTTCTTGACATAAAATTGACAACTCTGGACAACTCACTTTGGCTTCTTTCACATCTGTAAGATAATTTAAGTCATTACCACCTCAAACTTTGCACGCTGGTGTAGACTGTGGTAGTCGCTCCCTGGTTTCACCTGCTCAGTGACCTCTGGTTAAAGTGGGAGCTTTGGGACGCCTGGGTGGCTCAGTCGGTTAAGTGTCTGACTCTTGGTTTCAGCTCAGGTCATAATCTCTTCGTGCTGTGGGTTTGAGCCTCTTGTTGGGCTCTGCGCTGGTATCCCGGAGCCTGTTTGGGAATCTCTCTCTCCCTTTCTCTCTGCCCCTCCCCCCACTTGTGCTGTCTCTGTCTCTCTCAAAATAAATAAAATTTTAAAAACTAAAAAAAAATTTTAAAAAGCCGGGAGCTCTGGAAGCCAGCTTGGTGTAGGGAATGCTCATTCCCTCTCTATGGACCACTGGTGATGAGAGAGAGGTTGCACTAGTTCCAAAATGTCCTTTCTTTACAGTTTTGAAATTAAAGTCTGGTGTTCCATATGGTAAAAATAACTGTTTCTGGTTGTACAGTTCTGGGAGTTTTGAAAAATGAGTGACATCTAACTACCACCAAAATCAAGATACAGAACATTAACAACCTCCACAAACGCTCCACCCACCTCCAACTCCAGGGTCTGCTCTGTTTTCCGTTCCTGTAGTATTTGTCTTTCCCAGAATATCATTTGTCTTGGTCCATTCAGCCTATTATAGCAAAAATACCGTAGACTGCATGGCTTATAAAAAATGAATTTATTTCTCAAAATTTGGGGGGCCGGGGGGTCCAAGATGAAGGTGCTGGCACATTCATTGTCTGGTGAGCTCCCGCTTTCTGGTTCACAGATGGCCAACTCTCACTGTGTCTTCACGCGGAGGAAGGGGGTAAAGGGGCTCTGGGGGGGGTCTCTCATAGAAAGGTGCTAGTCCCCTTTCTGAGGGTTTCATCGTAATGGCCTAATCACGTCCCAAAGGCCTTGCCTCCAAATACTGTAACATTGGGGATTAAGTTTCAGTATTTGCAATTGGGGGACACCCTTCAATCCATAGCATCTTCTACACAAAACCGTATAGCATGAAGCTGTTTGTATTAGTGGTTGGCTTCTTTTTTAATACTGAATAGTATGCCAGTAGATGGATATACCACAGTTTATCTGTTCTGCAGTTCAAAGGCATTTGGGTTCTTTCTAGTTTCTGATGATTATGAATAAAACCACTGTTCACCATAGCTGTTTGGTTTTGTTTTTGTTTTTGTAAAGTTTCATTTCTCTTGGGTAAATACCTATGAGAGAAATTGCTGTCATTTGGTGTGTATATATATATACGTATATATATACGTATATATATATACGTATATATATATACACATATATATATACACACACACATATATACGTATATATACATACATATATACACATATATATATACATATATATGTGTATATATGTATGTATGTATATACGTATATATGTGTATATATATGTATGTATATACATATATATGTGTATATATATGTATGTATGTATATACATATATATGTACATATATACATACATATGTACACATATATATGTATATATATACACATATATACATATATACATATATGCATATATACACATATATACATATATACATATATGCATATATACACATATATATGTATATATATACATACATATATACCTATATATATATATTTAACATCATAAGAAACTGTCTATTTTCCAAAATGGCTGTATTATTTTGTGTTTCCACTAGCAATTCATAAAAGTTCCAGTTAACCTGTAAAATTGCCAACACTCGATAGTGTCAGCATTTTTTTTTTTTTCCATTTTACCTGTAAATCTTGTTATTCAGGTAAACTTATGTGTGTTTAGTCTTCTCTTTGCAGTGCTAGAGATACACAAATAATTAAGTCTCGGGGTCTCCCCTCAGGAACTTCCTTCCATGCAATGCAGACAAATATATCACACTCTCAAATGTAATGGGAGTGGTTCTGTGCAAATTCTGAGTAAGGTAAGATTACAGCCTTTTAGGACAATAGGAAAAGTCTTCAGAAAGCACATCAACTTTGGGAAGGCTTCAGAATTTCATTTTGAAGGGCATCCTGGGACTGGGCCATGGGAGAGTGCGTCCCCAGGAGAGGTAGGAATCCCATTAATGATGGAGACAGAGAAGAAACGGACTATATTGGAAGCAGAGGGCTGAGTGCAGGACAAAGATGGGGAAAAGGAGACTACACAGAACATGAGCAGGGAGGTCCAAATCAATCAGGGAGATGGAAGTGTGTGGCAGCTCAGAGACTGTCCTGACTACCCTTCCCCCCAGCAGGGTTCTCCTGCCTCCACTGCCCTTGCTCAGAACACCCTGCTGGGCCACATCCTCGGGGCAGAGATGGAACCGGTTCATCCGCAGCTAAGATCCTTCCTCCCTTCCCCCTGCTCCGCCTCCAGCCCCAGCCTCCAGTCCGGGTGGCAGCCAGTTTGGCAATTTGCATCTTCTTCCCACCCGCCATGGACCTCCCCATCTTCATCTCCAGCTGGCTGCCAGGGCAGAGGCTCCCTAAAAATGGAAAATTAATGAGGCACCTCCCAACACCTTCTCCACCGGAGCAGTTGCCGCTGTGTTGGGGCCAGGGCAGGACCAGGGCAGGAATCTACCGTAGATCCCAGTCTTTTGTGACAAAGTGGCCCTGTAGTTCACAGCATCTTATTTGCCATACTGCAGAGACAAAAGGGCAGTGCAGCGGGAGAAAGTCCACGGACTGGTGGTCTGATCCTGGGAGTAGAGGATCTTGTCTCACCCGGGAAGAAGACTGAGGCAGAAAGATGAGACCTGCATGCTGCGGCCATAAAAGTCCTGAGCTGTGAGCTTGTGTCGATGGGACCACAAGTCTGCCCCCATCATTGCGGGCACCTTGCAGCTGCTTCTGGCAACCAGGTTCTATGACCGCAACGAAGAACAAGGTGGTAACTTGCATCCTTGTCGAAAAGCGTGACTAATGTGAAGCTTTTGCATTTTCCTTTGTTTTGGCACCAGGTAAGAGAGATGGCTATTACTAGCTGATATTTGTCATGTCCTTGCTCTACCATTAAGCAATTTATTTTCCTCAAATAGCGGGTAAGATTTATTTCTCCATTTTAAAGATGTAAAAATTGAGCTTTAAAGAGGTCAACTAACTTGGTCAGGGTCATCTTGAGAAAGAGACACAAATGGGATATAAATCCAAAAGATCTGATTAAAGAAAATACGTTCTTGCCCTCTACGTGAAATCACTTCCTTGCGATGTACTCCAGTCACCTCTAAGGAACTATGCAGACTTTTTCTCACTTTTGAAATAAGGTTATAGTGAAATATCAAAATTAAATGACCCATCACATCCGGCTTGAGATGTTTTTGAGTGATGGTTGTCATGTTCATTATACCCTGGCTAACTGTGACATAATAAGAAATACATATTTGGTCTCTGCCCCTGGTTGTTGAAGCATAGCCCTTAAAAACCCTGGTAATATCTGGAATGATAGGAGTTCTAGGAGCATCTTTTGTTCTTATATTTGGTTTTTGACCCTGTTCCTGACAGAGCTCCCAAATCCCTTGCAATCTCCTGGATGCTAAGAGGGTCTTTTGTTCTAATGAGGTGACTCATGGTGGGCTTCTGGATGGGAGCTGGTCACCAGAAAGACCAAGCATGGTTAGAGACTTGGAATTTTCAGCCCTACTCTCTATTCTTTAAAATTTTTTTTAAGCGTTTATTTTTATTTTTGACAGAGAGAGACAGAGCATGAGCTGGGGAGGGGCAGAGGGACAGGGAGACACAGAATCCGAAGCAGGCTCCAGGCTCTGAGCTGTTGGCACAGAGCCTGACGTGGGGCTCGAACTCACACTGCAAGATCATGACCTGAGCCGAAGTCGAATGCTCAACCGACTGAGCCATGCAGGCGCCCCTACTCTCTATTCTTTGGGAGGGAGATTGAACTTCTAATCAGTTATGCCTATGTAATGAGGCCTCCGTAAAAATCACATAGCTATGGGCCTTGGAGAGCTTCAGGGTTGGTGAACGCATCCACGTGCCAAGAGGGTGGTGCACCTCAAGTTCACAGGGACAGAAGCTCCTGTACTCAGGACCCTTCTGGACCTCACCCTGTGTTCTTCTTCATCAGGTTGCTCATCTGTATTCTTGGTAATATCCTTTATAACAAACTAGAACACTAGCTATTATGTAGGTTATTTAATTGACTGAGCTCATTGTCCAAGTCTGTGGCTATATTCTGCACAGTTTATGTCCATTTTACTGTATCAAGCTTTTCATGAGGGTTATTTAAGAAAAAATCTGCCATAATTGTCTTTCACATTTTTTTTTTATAAATTCTTAGACATCTTCTATCGTTTATTGCTATTGAAAAAGAAATCCTTAACAACAAATTATTGTAAATATCTCTTGCCGGTTGTAAGGACGCCAGCTTTTATATTAACGGAATGGTCAGCTATCTTACTGTATTCCTATTGCGTCCACTGGGTTCAGCGAGGAATACATAGACCACTTCAGGGTTGCAAGCAAAACTGATTTTGTAGAAGCGACTGATGGCTCACAAAACCCCAAGAAAAGCTGAAGGATGTAAAATCAGGATGAGGGGAAACACTGACTCTCAGGTTTGGGTTCAGAACAGTGAAGAAGGAATTGTCTCACCAGAGATTGAAATGTACAATAATGTGACTGTAATAAAATCAGTTTGATACTGACATAAGCCAAGAGGGATCAGAGAAACAGACTAGAGTGCCCAAAACAATTCCAGTACGTATGACCACTTAATAAATTAAAATAGTATTTCAATCCAGTGGAAATATAATAAATGATGCCAGCCCGACTGGTTCTCCATCATAAAGAAAAAGTGAGGTATTCACTTCATGTTACATTTAAAAAAATTCTAGTTGGGGTAAAAACAAATATTTTTAAATGTTATGAAAAGTTAGGAGACAATATGTTAAAACCTAAGGGTTTGAGAAACCTTTATAACTAAAACAAAACCCAAAAGGCAGACATTTGACTGTATAAATAGTAGATCTTTTAAAATATTTTTAAATCAATACTAAAGCAAATAAAAAATAATAAATTCTACACATGCTAGATTAAGAGTTAGAATATATTAAAAATATACAAGTTGAAAATAAAAATATATACAAATAAGCTGGAAAAAATGGACAAAATATATGAAAAGACAATTGCAAACAAATGGCCAATGGAAATCAAAGAATGGGTGCTCAATCTATCTATTAGGACCATGCAAAAAAAATTAACAAGGTGGTCCTCTATATACCCATCAGATGAGAGACAAATGTTTATTGTGAATAGGGTTATAGACTATGTGGAGTTCATATATTGTTGATGTCAGTGTGAATCAGGAGTATAGCTTTTTTTTGGACAGTAATTTCCAAGGATCTTTAAAAATTAAAAGTATACATATCTGTTGGCCCAAAATCCCACTCCTGAGAATCCAATTTATGGAAATAAAAATACCAACATGTAAGGACCCATACATGGAAAATAAATATTTATTGCAGGATTTTTAACCTCAACAAAAAATGGAGGTGAGGGAGTCAATACTATTCAGATGAAGAGATTATGGTACATTCACAATAGGGAATATTATGTTATCCCTACAATAATGCCTTAGATTCAGACCAAGTGATTCAAAAGGATTACCATAATCTATGTGAGGGAGAAAATCAAGATGTTGAGAAGCCTTATGGACTACGGTCATTTTTTAAAATAATAGCAAAACCTTTGCTACTTATATCTATATTGGTACTTAACTCTGTATCAACAGTTAAAGCCACAACTGTAGGCACTGGATGTGTGATCATTGAGTAGGGAAGTATGATATGTAAACTTCATTGTTAGCTCTCTGGGGCAGGACGGGGGAACAGGAAAAGAAAAGCAGGAGGCGCACATCAAAACTGAAATCTGTGTTAAAACAGCTAAAATAAGAAACAACTTAATATTTGTATATATGTATATACACATATATAAAGAGGTTCATGAACAGATGATCAGTAACACTGATTTTGGTTACCTTGGTACAGCAGGAGTTCAAGGAACCATTACATTTATTTTTATTTTCACTTTATTTTTACTGTAACACGTATTTACAGAATCATAAGAAACCGTGAAGCCAGTTTCGCTGTTGAAAAATAAGGAAGAAAGTTATTTCGTTTCTTCCAGTTGTCTCCACGAGCCTTCTTGGCCACCTCAGTGTGAACCCCAAATCAGTAACCGCTCATACTTGGAAGACAAGTCCCTCTACATATCTGGGTGCACGTCAGTGGATCCTAACAGATCTTCACCTGATAAACTTTCTACTTTCCTGAGTTATCTGTGTGATGTCAGCTCATCGGACAGGACTTTCCTGACCACTTTATCCACTTGACCATCACAAATCATTCTCTAACTCTTCACATTGACTTTTTGGTAACACTTAATGCAGACTCCCCTTTGTTCTTTTTTTACTGCATGCAGTTGAAATCAAAGTTTGTTTTGCTTTCAGGCTCCCTGTTTTAATAATAATTTTAAAAGTTTAGTTCAGGCTATGTGTTTTCCTCTGGAAAAAAAAAAAATCTAGCTTTAGCTGTGACCCACAGGTTTTATTTTGAGGGTTTTTTTCCCCTCATCCTCGTTCAATTTTGTAAAAATAATTTGTGATTTACATTCCCCCCCTTTAATCTGTTGTAGTTTGAAAATGTTTTTTGAGTAGAAACGAGCTAGGTGCATATTTCAGGGGTAAACATCATTTGTTACTGATTTCCATTTTTCGAGGGACAGGGAGGAAGGTATCAGAAATCAGGGCCTATAAAATCTGTCCTTTGGAGATTTATTAACTTTTTTTGTGTGACTAGGTATATTAATTCTTTTTCTTGAAGTATTCCAAGGGCATAAAAAGGACATTTTTTATACTTGGTTAAGATAACACATTCTATTATATAAATATATTAAATTGTACTATTGATCGTATTTCTCAAATAGTCTGTTTTTACCCACATGAATTTTTATATTCCAAAGTAGTTACACAGAAATTTTCCAAATTTATTTTAACAAATGACCATGTTTTGAGTGTTCTAACCCAAAGTTTACATTTTGCTGCAATGTTTTTTGCTATATAAGAATGTACATCCTCTGTAGGTCTCTTTGTGGGTTGTTCCATTTTATTATTATCTAATATCCTGTTGAATGCACATGACCTTGATTTCTTTGTCCTGACATCAGTGTTTTCTCTAACCCTTAGGTATATTCATATTTGTCTCATAACACGCAATAATTACATTTTTCTCCATTCTCTCTTTGTAATTTAGAAGCTCTATTATATTTTTAAGTCTGCTAATGTTTCTCCCCCTCTAATCGTCACAGTGAAGCCTGTATTTCTCCCACTGATATGTCACATATCTGCCCCCCCCCCCCCCCATGGACAGGAATGCTCTAGACAGTGTCACTTTTCACCTTGCTATGAAACCTTTGGGATTGCAGTGAACCCTGCCAATGACGAACATGGAGATGAGCTATGAGTGAGCGGCTCCTGGCCTCTGTCTAGCTCCGGCTCCCTGGCAGGGGCGGGTTAAAGTTCTTACGCTTTAACAGGGTGGGTTGTGGTTGGAACATAAGGACCTCGCGACCATTTGGGACGTTCTCAATGCAGGCACCTTTCAGTTGGATACACTGTACTTCTCACCATCTCCACTTTTATGATTTTTGACAATACAGACCTGCAGATACCATTGTATGATACGTTTCATCAAATTCATAATACCAATCGTCTGCATTTTTCAACAGTTGAATTGTTTGGACCTCACTTCTCCTATTATGGTGGAATTGTATCATTTTTTAAATTAAACTTTAATTATCTGCTCTTTGCTACTCCCTTCGATCGCCTCCCCCCACTACTTGATTTGGCTGGGAGTTGGGTTTTGGTTTCAGGGGGACAGTCTATTAAAAGGTCTTCCGTTGCTGCTCGTGTCCTCTTTTCCAAGGCACCTTACTTAGTACCTAAGTACTAAGTACTTAGCTTAGCACCTAAACTACCAATTCATAGCAGCATTATCATCATCCAATCACCCACTAGACCATATTTATATAAACATATATATCATATCCATCTACTTTTTCATCTATCTTTACCTGCTAAATATTTAGTCATTGCCCGTCACTGTTTCTTTCCCTTTTATATGTTCCAATATGTTGAATGAAACCTCTGATTTTACTGTACTGACATTCAGAGGGCACAGTTATCAGTGGACACAGATTACATTGTCAGAGACCTTTCCGGATTCAGTTTTCTGCCAATGCATGTATGATATTTTCTCACATGTACAATATAGACATTGTAGCTATTCCTCTTAAGAGTCTGTGGTGTTGCAGAATAGGTTCCCATGTTAAAGGGAAATCTGATATTAGGCAGGTTTACTCTGCTATGTAAAAATAATCAGCTATTTATAACTGGGAATGTTCAGGATTTATATGTGGCTCAGAAATTAGGAGTTTTAAAGGCTTAGATTTCTTTTCAGTAATTTTTTTCTTGAGACCCAGTGAGAACATTAAAACTGCAAATTTGTCTTCCTTTAACTCTAAGAAATTATCTTGTGTTTCTTTTAAAACTATTACTTTCCCTCTCCTTCCTTTTTCCCTTCTGTTAATCTGATGATTCCAATCAGATATCCTGATTCTGCCCTCAAAACTCTCATTTTCCCTCTTGAATCTATGGCTATGTGTTTGCTCCTTCATCAACTTCATCTCCAAATCATGACAAAGTTATACTGCTTTATATAATTTATTGATTTTTGAAACTGCAAAATCATTAGCTGCTGAAATTCTTTTCCCTAATTTTACCTCCTTGACAAATCTTCCATAGACTAAGCACCCCTTCTCCAAACCTAGGATGAAAATTGACCCCTAATACGAAGAAAGCCTTGATGCACTTACTCCCACAGTTGGATAGACAGACCCAAAGTGTCGAAACTTCACAGAATCCAGCAGAAACAGACCCCTGCTGTTGTTAGATTTTTTTTCCTTAAAGGTAAGATATATTATTTAAAATGGATAGAGGGATTCATTTTAACTCCTAAAACCTCCGTGCTCAACTCCAGTAGTTTCACAACACTGGAGTAATAGAAGCAAACATTTTACGCAATAATTCAGGAAAGGTTAGGAGACGGATTCTTCTGGAGCATCATGAAATACAGGAGCTATGCCAACAGAAGTTCTCATTTCCACTCTTAAAGTGTTTTGGTCCCTCACCCAGAGACCAGACCTAAAAGAGGGCTGCTTTCCTCTCCTTTCCACAATCTCAGCATCTGATAAGCCCCTTCTCCACTTCCGTCCTTCATTGAGCTGAGGGATTAGACACAGCAGTAAGTGACAGTAACTGACTCCAGCAGGCATGCCAGAGGCCGGGACATAGGCGGTGGGGCCTCGTGTGCAGAAGGGGAGCCTTAGGATAAGTTCAGACCGTCAGGAAGAGCAAATGGCAAAACAGACCAGGTCCCTGCTGCCCAAGGTCCACACAACAGGAGATAGGGCTCAGACCCTCTGCCTGTGGAATGAGCTCAGAGAAGAGCTGAGTGGATCAGCCCTGTAGCTCCAACTCTCATTTCCTTCAAGCTCTGCCAGGGTTGGGTTATTTTGTTACAAGTCCATTACTGATTAAACTTTCTCCAGGATTCCAGCAAGATCTTTCTGTCACTGACTTGAACCACTGTTCTTTCATTTCACAATAAAAAACCATTTCCTGACTTACACACAAAGCTTTGAGAAATGGAATTATAATAAATCACAACTATAATTCCTCCCATAAAGTAGAAAAATAGTGATTTTTAGTGGAGACATCTGGCATGACCTTAACCATGTGATGAAGGTGAACATCACCAGTCATGTCATGTGGAGATCATGTGCCCCTGTGGGATCCTTGCCAAAAATCCATAACCATGAGGAGAATTAGACAAACTCAAATTGAGGCACTTTCTATAAAAGCCCATGATCCTTCAAAATAGTCAAGATCATGAAAAACAAGGGAAGACTAAGAAACTGTCACAGACCAGGGTGGACTAAGGATGAAATAAGTATAGTATGTTTCAGTTGGTTCCCAAACAAGAACAAGAACAAAGGACAGTAATTGGGGGAAATGTGAAATCCAAATAAAGCGACAATTAAGTGCCAATGTTGGTTTCTTAGTTTTGACAAATATACCACAATAATATATGATGGTAACTTTAGGGGAAACTGAAACTGAGTGAGAGGTATATGGGAACTCTGTACTATCTTTGGTAATTTTTAAATCTATAATCAGAATAAATTCATTTTTAAAAGACCCCCCCCCCCCCCAATCTAAATACTGCAGTTTACTGCTCTTTAGCTCTAGGCTAGATGCAGTTTACTTCTTCTTTAGATCCAGTTACCTAGAAGAGCAGGTGTACCAGGAATATGGTGCTGACCCTCAGAGATATGTATTGAGCACCTACTGTATGCCAGTGATATGATCGTTCAACCATAATGTATAGATATTACCCATTGGATGTGGCAAAACCATCATCACTGGGGAACAGTTTCCTAGAGCTTATTTCTTGTTCTGCTGATTTTCTATCCTTCATGTCTCTAGCCATCTGAATGCTTAATCAAGATATTGAGGACTCTCCCCCACCCACCCACCCACCCACTGAAATTTTCTTTTTAGTAGCTCTTTGAATACATTCAGTGACTCTCATTTGGGTAATGCACTGAGTTTGCTACCAGCATTCAAGCTAAATGGGAACAGTCTCTGAAATGGTATCTCTTTGCAAAGATAGAGTTGTTCAAAGGACATGGGACACAACTGGATGCACACCTTCATTCCTGCCCTCAATCAGGTCCAAACCGGATGGTGGGTAGAACAATGGGAGGCAGATAGCATCAATTTCTTCGCCAACAAAAAGTGCAAGAAATAGTATTTCCCCTTCCCCTGAAACCTGATGGGAATTCAAGAATCAAGAATGATCCTGGGGTGAGAGGAGAGGGTGTTTGGGAAAGGAAAGAGGAGAAAAGGCAGAAGCTGAGCCAAGGGTCCCGCTCTCTCTTGCCTTCTTCCTCTGCAGGGATGCATGTGGGGGAAGGAAATAGGCCATTAGCAAGTGTGTGCTCATTCCTGACAAATTTGAGATAATTCCCGTCAGCCATGGTCTCATCATTGTTGGATGGGCCATTGGAAGTTGAGTGTGTCCTCTCTGCATTTAAAGTCAGAGGAATGGATTTGGGTCACAGCCAGATCCCCTCTGGCTATCAATGTATCCCGCCTTGAACTGCAGCAAGAGAGAAAGAATTTTCTCTAGGACCCCACGCTTCCAAGAGCTAGGTAGGCATTCATATGTTTTCTTTGTAACAAAGTCTTTAAACATTATATAAAGAAGCTTAGGTCAATTTAAAAATCTCTGACCAAGTAACACCCGGTTTTCCAGAAACAGAAAACATGGTGATTGCTAACTTCTTCCTAAACATGACTTACTGAAAGCTTTCTTGGTTAGGTGTCAGAAGATCTAAATTCTCAAGCTTTGCACAAAGTAGGTACTCAGAAGTCAATGGGTCCTGATGGCTGTAAAAATCCATCTAAAAATACAATACAGGCTGTTGACTGAGAGATTAATGTTCACCGTCTGTCGGGTGGAGCATGACAAGGGGTATCACCTAGGTGGATGATCAAAACTTAGAGGTGAAGGACAGAGTAGGTAAATTTCCAAACAATTGAAACAAGCCAAGGAAGCATCTTGGAGCCATTACCTACATAAAAAGCAGGAGGGAAACACCACCACAAGTCCTACCGTTATTAAAACTACATTCTAACCTGCTAGCACACATTCATTTATACAGCATGCGGTTCAACGTCAGACAAGCCTGAGACAAATCAACAAATGTGTGATAATCTCATTATATTCTACACCAACAGCCACAGGGCCCCAGACTAGGGGTGCAGCTCAGTAGAAGGGGCTTTTTTTTTTTTTTTTTTTAATGAGGCAGGTTTATGCCTGTAATGCCAAGGAGGCAGCTAGCATCTTGAATGGTTTGCTACTTAGTGTTTTATTATAGAAAACATCTCTCCTCTGAAAGATTATTTCTGAGGTTCATACCCTGGAACACAGGGCTTCTTCATGTCAGTAAATTTCTTTGAAGGGAGTCCAAGATTATATTTGCAACTAGAAAATAAAACAAAACAAAACCTTAGAGGGATGATTGGAGTCTGCCTTTTCTATGCTAACAACATTTTATGGGTTATATAAAAACTCAGAAATTGTACAAGTATCAAGAGCGAGCCCAGGGGAGACTATACCAGAGAGAAGGATACAGGAAAAAGTATAGCCTCTCTTCCAGTCTCCTGTGAAGGCAAATCCAATCGTGGGCTGGGGGGGGGGGGGGGGGGGGAGCCTCTCCAGATGGGCTCAAGAACAAACCTCCACATCTTACTGATCCCCAAGAATTATATAAGAACTCTCCAAAATAGAAATTTTAGAATATTTCTGTTTAATGTTCTATAAGGTGTGAAATCTAGGAAATCAAAATAAGCATACATTAAGTAAAATGATCAAAAGACAGAAAAGATAGTTAAGGGGGAAGATTAAAAGATGCATTATTTGCTTGATCTTTGCATTAAGGACCCATGGTAAAAGTGGTAAATAATAGATTTTACGATAAAAAATTACCTATATTGGAAGAGACAAAAGGGAAAAGGGACTTTGAAATTTAGATGCAAACAAACAGTAAGGAGCCTAGTGCAGTATAGGGTATATATATATATATATATATATATATATATATATATATATATATATATAAAATCTATGGTGTGTGTGTGTGAGAGAGAGAGATGTGAATATAAATAAACTATGCATATAAGACCCATCAGAAGTAATATTTAAAGGAATATTAGAAGACATTCTTAAGTAAAAGAAGGCTGCTGACTACAATAATTCATTAATCCTTGTAAAAAAAAAAAGTTAACAACAGAGTAAAGCTCAGGTAACATACTGGTAATTCAAATATAAAGCATACATCCTACGTGGAAATGGGAATAAAAGGTAGCTTGATTTAAATAGACCCCGAGTCATGGTAGCTTGATAGTTGGATACCCGCCACACAAGTGTCTGAATAAACCAACTGCAGAGTTTTGAGGGGAAAAGATAATGGGCCCAATATCCCATACCCAATTACTCCGTGAGGGCAGATGAAAAACATTCTCAGACAGGCATGGGCTCAGAACAGAGGCAATCCGTGTTCTCTTGCTGAGAAAATTACTCTAAGTCACTCTACCTGAGCAAAAGATAAATCAATATAAACAACTCAAGAATGAGGAAGTTGTGGTAATAAGGGATTGATGGTGTCCCTTTGGGCATTGTACTTCTTAGCCCTTATTGAGTTCTTTCCACGGCTTGACTAATGGTGGGGCAGATAGCATGTGGCAATCTCTTCCTTTTAAGAGGGAAAGGCATTGCAGTTGTAAAACAGGACAAATGGATGTGCCTCCTCCCACCGGCCCCAGAGGGGAACAGAGAACTCCATCAGAACACGCCGGTCCTTTCCATCTGCTTCAACTGTGGTCAGCAAGGGCACAACTCGGTCAGCCCCCAGAGTGAGCCCCGGACACCTCTTGCTGGCTTTGGCAACACTCCTCACAGGTCTGGCCGCAGCCCACTAAAATGGAAAATGAACGAGCAGGGATGAATTCTATGTCCGCAATTCTCTTTCTCTAGCTTTTTCTTTCTTTTTTTTTTTTAATCAAAAATAACTCCTCTGGATTAAACTGATGCAGTCAAGACCTGATTTTTCTCTCCCATTACTGCTTTCTCCTTTATGTGTCATGAACAAATAAATGATTTGGACAGTTAAACTTTGTATGAGAATTGCATTTATACGTATAATGAAAAGCTCGTTTTCACACTGTCCCAAGTTTTCTTATGCAGAAAACCCTATCTAATCATTGGGAAAAGTTCTTGGTAGTGGAAAAGTGCGTATTTTTTTTAAATCCCAAACACTAATACCATTGTACCAAAGTTAACTGATCTTCAGTGTGAAACTTCCCTGCTATTTTCAGTGCAACTGGGATATACTGCATTTTAAATGGTGGCGATGCATTTACAAGTGTTTCTTCCTAAAGACACAGGTCGCAGCCAGTCAGGATCTGTATGATGATCCGGAGATAAATAGTCCACACAGCAGGAATGTGAAGAAAACCCATATGTAAGAAGTCTCCTGCAAATAAGAGAAAGAGCATCAAGCCTGCCTTTAACCAGTTGGAAAGGCATGCAGACTTCTTTGCACTTTGCGATTCTTCCCTCAGCACTTAATTCTGTAATCATCACACAATCATGAAAATTAGGCATTGCAATTTCATCCCTGGGGGAAATATGTGGACGCTGGCACCCTGACAAGTGTAACAGTATAAAAGGAAAATTACCTTAGGCTTACACTCCTTTTCCCCCCGCGTTTCCAAGAAAGAACTAAATTTTTGAGGTTCATAGCAGAGAATTCTGCTGTGACTTCATCGGCATGGTCTTCCACCCTGTTGAGCGCTTACAAAACTCTACGTGTTCCAAACTCGGTTTCCTGTCCTGGAAGGTTAACCATCCACCCTTCATTTCCAAACATTCCACAGATGTATTCCGAGCCCCCCTCTATACCAAGCCTGTATGTAGTGACCTTTGGGAAGCATTACAGCCTAGCGGGGAAGAGTGGGCACTCCAGGCACACGTAGTCTGGGCTCCAACCCAGCTGTCACTTACTTACCGTCTTGGATGGCCTTTCCTGTGTTCCTTAACTTCTCTTATTTCTTCACTCGTGAGGGAAATACGAAAGCCAGCCTAACAGGTTATCGTGAGGACTACAGGAGAGTATGCGTGTAGGGTGCTTAACTTCTTATTATTAGCCACAGTAGCAATGTTAGTAGAAATAGTAGTCTGCTCAGGCTGGCATTAAAAAACACCTCGGGTGGGTGGCTTCAACACCAGAAATTTCTTTTCTCCCGGTTTTGGAGGCTGGAAAGTCCAAGATGAAAGCCTGTAAGATCAAGTACGGTTTCTGGCATGTTCTCTTCCTGGCTTCCGGATAGCCACCTTCTGTAGCTGGAGAGAGAGTAGTGGAGAGAGATTGAGCAAGCTGTCTGGTGTCTCTCCTTATCAGGGCACTAATCCCACCAGATCATGGCTCCACCCTCGAGACCACATCTAACCCTGATTACCTCCCAAATGGCCCACCTTCAAATACCATCATATTGGTGGCAAGATTTCAACATATAATTTTGAAGGGACACAATTCAATCCATATTTTTTATTATGATGATGATTATTATGATTATTTCCACTTTTCAGCAGCATGATGGATCATTTATATCCTTAAGAGGAAGAACACACATTTTTTAAAAGATGTCAGAACCTACATGGAAGCGTAACTCAAAAGAAATCACCGTTAGACCTTCAAGAAATGGTTCAGCTCCTCATTTTAATGACTGTCTATCTCCAAGTATCCTGTATATTTGGGGGACCGGTTGTCTGCCCAACCAGGCTCTTTAGTGACCAACAGCAGATAAACATCGTAACATAAGGATTGTAGACATTTCTGAGGCAATATTTAGAACGGCCCCAAGCCATCCCTCTAATTTGGCTGAAATGTGTCCACAGCATCAGGATTTACCAGTTGGCTTATACCATGTGCACACAGGAGACTCCAACAACAGGGCTCCCAGCTGGCCTAAGGAGAAACTTTCTTAACCCATCCTTGAAAAGAAAAAGCCAGTGGGGCGCCTGGGTGGCTTGGTCGGTTGAGCGTCCGACTTCGGCTCAGGTCATGATCTCACAGTCCGTGAGTTCGAGCCCCGCGTCGGGCTCTGTGCTGACAGCTCAGAGCCTGGAGCCTGTTTCCGATTCTGTGTTTCCCTCTCTCTGCCCCTCCCCTGTTCATGCTCTGTCTCTCTCTGTCTCAAAGATAAATAAATGTTAAAAAAAAATAAAAAAAAAATTAAAAAAAAAAAAATAAAAAATAAAAAATAAAATAAAAAAAATTAAAAAAAAAAAGAAAAGAAAAAGCCAGCCTCTCACTCACCTCTGGATGGGCGTATCAGGGTTTGTGGAACACCCATCTCACTTTATGGAAGGAGGCCGAAGATTCCTGATATCTGGGAAGAATGACACACTGAGTGGGGATGGGCTGATGTCATGAGTAGGGCCGTGTCCTCCTTATACCCTTCAGGGGAAGGTAAGGAACCATACAACAGTATGCTGGACCGGGCCAGACAGTCGTTAAATACTTGGGCCTTTTGCAACCTGATTGTTGAATCTCAGCTTGAAATTGGTCACGATGAGAATATTTACACCATGAGAATCAGCAAATACTACAAGTCAGGACCTTTTTCTTCCCTAGAAGTGTTGGTGTATTAGCATACCACTGGACTTCAGTGCCTCCCATTTCAAAAAGTCCTGCAGTGGGATATATCAATACAGAGTCTTGGTTTCCACACAAAATTTAATGCATTATACTCTCACTCCTGACTCGGCATGTGTATTTTGGAAGGAAAAAAAAAAAAAAGAGTTGCCACAAACCTGGAAAACACATTTTGGAGGAATTTCTAAAATCCAACTATATACGTGAATGATCTTAGAATGACAGTGAGGAATGGGAATAAAACCAAATAATAAAGAAAGTGAGGGATCTTGACCAGATGACAAAAACATGCCAAGATCCCTGATATTTAAATTATCTTACCATCTGCACCTGAGGTATAAAGAGTTTGGGTCCGAAGTGAATCGAAGATATTTCAGTGCTAAGTGTGGTCCACGCACACGTCCCTGTAATCCTGCAAGCCAGTGATGGAAGGAGTCACGTCTTACTAGTTTCGGCGCTCATCGTATTTACCACAATGCCTGGCACGGAGAAAGCATTCAGAACATGGTTCTAGAATATAGGAGCATGTGAGTGAAAGAGTGAATGGTGATAATAATAACAATAGCCCCAATAATAATAAAACTCTAATGTTTGAGCAATATTTGTTCCAAATACGCATTAGATGCCACCACTGACTTGTTTAGGAGCTACTAACGGCTTCCCATGTCACCCACACTCACCAGCCCTGGCCCCAAGCCCCTTCCTGCCCAGTTGCCTACCTGATTCTCATAGTCTCGTCCTCCGCGTCTCATTCGCTTGACTCTGGCTATGCGTAACCTTCTCGCTTCTCCTTGAATGTCCCTGGTTCAGATCTTTTAGACCTTGACTTGGCTCGCTCCTTGACTCATGCAGGTCTTTGCTCAAATGTCATCTCCTCACGGGAAATTTCCCTGGCCAATCTACCTAAAATGGAATTTCCATCACCTGGACAATGTTTGATCTCCTTAACCTGTTTTCCAAAGAGCCCTTATACTTTCTGGCATTTGCTGATTTAGTGGTTTGTTATTTGTCTTCATCTCTCTGAAGACTGAGTCTTTAGGGGCCTAAGGACTTTGTCCACCTTGTCTTGGTGCTGGAATGGTGCCCATTATAGCAGGTTCTTGTTAAAAACTTGATAACCGATAAATAAATGAGTGACTTACTTTATTAACAAAATGCAAAAGAGTGACTGGCCAATGCAGCATGGGCTCGAGGTGAGTCCTGATTTGCAGAGGTGAAAAACAACCCTGCTACCTGCTCCCCGAGGCAAGCTCCTGTTTCCACATTGTTCAGTGCAACAGCTTTTCCGTCTGAATCTCCTTGTAATCTAGCTCCCGAGCCACAGAAACAGGACATACCCACGTGTGCGATGCAGACATGCCTAAAAGCTAACTAAATGCATTCCTCACCCCCAATTTCATTCTTATTCCAATTCATGACATTAGCAAAGCCAGAAAATGGGATATCATACGGCATTTTCTGATTTTCCACACTGCCACTCTCAGAGATAATATTCAGAAATGAGAGCGATCATACTATGCCCTTGGTAAAAACATGTTGGTGCTTATAGGTTAAAACCCAGATCCCCGGGGAAGGCATCAAGACTACTACTGCTCTGACTCAGACCTACCTTTCCATTTTCGTCTCCAGATTTGTATCCTCTTTTCTTGCCGTTAGCTAGAGTCTTTACTCCAAGCATGCTGAATCTGGGTTTTGGTTTCTTGGGTCCACCATGCTCGTCCATGCCGCCATCTTTATACTTTCTATAACCTCTAGATTGCCCTGTCTCTCCCCAGCCTGACACGTGGACCGTCCCTCCCCCATCCCAAAGCTGCCTCTGGTAAGAAGCCCTTCCTAACAACCACCAAGCTCACTTAGTTGACTTCTCCTGCTATGTTCTTTGGAAATACTAAATGGGCTCTGGTTCTAACACACTTTCCCTCTTGAAATAGCTCCAATAAGAGTGTTAATCTCTCGGGTACACATATTTAACCCTCATCAACGAACCAGCTAAGTATACAAAGAAATTCTCTACAAATGCTGAGAAGAGAGAGCCAAAGGCCTAATTAATTTTTCAACACTGAAGTCTGAGTTTTACAATTTGTCTCTTTTTTATGGTAATAAATTTTTCTAAAACAAGCAGGGCCTAGTGATTGGGCAGGGGGCCAGCAATTCCCATTTGGCAAGGAGTTTTCTTGACTCAGACTGTGTATACTGGGAGAACAATGCCACAGGTCAAGTGTCAATGCTAGCCCAGTTCCCTTCTAATGAGAATGGAGGCCTTTCTTGTGTGCTATCTGCCAAAAGATAGCTGTGGACGTCCCGCCGTCTCTCACTCCAGTCTCTACAAGCACTCAGGGCCCTAGCGTATGCCAGTATTTTCAAATTCATTTCACAGACTTGAGGAATAGGTGATCTGGAAGTGAACTTAAGAGTTAGTTAGTTATTCAGTTAATCGTTTATTTAGTTATTCTATATGCAAGAAGTACGCATGCTTCCAACACTAGCCTTTGATTCATTCTTGCCATTTACCCAATCCTATCTGTTCACAAAGATCATCTAAATGTCCACCATCCTCTCTCTCTATTCCTGGATCAAGTCCCAATATTTCAAGAGGTCAGATTTCTAACTGCAAGTTGCAACCAGGGTAGAAATAATCCCTGCCCTTTTCCTAAGGCCATAGGTGATGTGTGCCCACTCAATGCTGTAGGTGATTATCTGGATTAAAAAAACTTCACAGAGAGGCATTGGTAAATGATCAGGAAAATACCCACTTGAGTCCAGTATAGCCAGGACTTTTGAAAGTTGAATTTCCTTTTTGCATCAACCATTAGTTTTATAGTCCTGGGTAGCAGCTTAAAATGACGTAAATGTATGATCTCATAGTTTCCGTGGGTCACAAGTCTGGTGTAGCATGACTGGATTCTTAGTTCAGGGTTTCGCTCAACTGATGTCAAAGAGTCAGCGAGGCTCCTCTTCTCATTCGATGCTCTGGGTCCTCTTCCAAGCTTACCAGTGGTTGGTAGAATTTATTTCCTTGTGGTTGTTGGAATGAAATCCCTGTTTCCTTGCTGGCTGTGAGCCAGGGGCCACTCTTGGCTGCCCACATTCCCTGCTGCACGGAACCCCTCCACCTTAAGCCAGCAGTGTCGCATTGAATACTTCTTATGCAAATCTCTGACTTCCTCTTCTGTGATGCTGGAGGAAACATTCTATTTTCAAAGGGCTCCTGTGGCTAGGTGAGGCTCATTGGATAATTTCTCGATCAGTTGATATGGGACCTCGATTATACCATCTGCAAAATCTCTTCACAGCAGCGCCTAAATTAGTGTTTGACTGAATAACTTGCAGTAGATATGTGTAAAGCAGGGGCCACAGATCTTGAAGGGCCATCACAGAATTCTGTCTACTGGTCCTTCTCAGAGCATTCAAAATGTGGCTTTCAGAGAGAACATGGACACTGTTCTCCTACGCCCACCTTGAGTTTTCTCTTATACACATCTTTGCCAAGGTGTTGTGCAGGCATCCTGACGTCAGCGTGTTGTCATTTCAGATGGCTTGATAGAATAGAGTGGGATGAATTTGGAGAGATAAGGCAGATACAGCAGAACCATGCTGGTCATATCAAAGAATCTTGACTGCACCTATAGTGTGGTGGGATGTTATTAAAGGGGGCAGGTAGGCATGTAATATGGGATGCAATCATACCATAAATCAGCTGTGCCGGAAAGAAGAATGAGTGCATGTGAAGAGACCAGGGTAGAACTATCACGGTGCCCGGGCAAGAAATGACGATGGCCTAAACTAGATAGGACGGGGCAGGAAGGAGTCCTTTCCCACTGGTACAGCCTGACTAGGCGTTCACTTAGCATCCTCTACACTTCCCTTTCATGTTACTCATTCCATTATGTGGAACTGTTGCTTAGCTTGTCTCACTCCCTCTCCTGACTGCACTGCATCCCTGACATGGCACCAGGCACATGTAGGCCATCGGGTAAATGATCACGAATCACCTAATGGGTTCTCTACACCGCAGCAAACCCCAGCACAAAGTCCAGCTGCCTCCTTTTGCAAACCTCTGCTGGCCTTGCTCCTGCTTTCTGTGCCTCAGTTGCACGGGTGTGCTCCACGGGACGCAGTGGCAGCTGGGTCCCTGTTGTCTTCCCTCTGTGCCCGTTCAACCCAAATTGGGGTTCTCTCCTCCCGGCTCCCCTTGGCTCTTGTTTACAAGCCAGGACTGCACCGTCTCCATCGCGATTCTGGCAAACCTGAATATTTTATTGCCTCCCCCTACCCTAGAGGCTATAACAGAGACCACTTTTATTCCACCAGTGAACAAGGACAGGAGTTTCCATAGCCCCAGAATCACCAGGACAGAACAGTTCCATTGAATAGACCATTGCTATCCTATCCCAAAACGCCCCTGTGAGTTCTGATGAGTCCAGTTGCAAATGCTTCCGGTTTCCCCTGTTCGATCTTCGATATGACCGCTCCTCCCTGCTGGGTAAGTCCTGTGAAAATTACTTTGCTCGTAGACTTAATTGACTTCACTTGAATTTTGCTTGCAGTCCTATTAGAAGACGAGCCATTTGCTCCCACACCCAACCCTCCCCCTTCAAATGAGTGTCAAGGGAACTGTTTGTGTTCTGTTACTAAGACTGTTGTTGGACTTGAGGCTCCGGTAAGAGCAGGACCCTCTTGAGTCTTGGCAACCAAATCCCACACGGCCTCACTCTGTTGGTTCTGTCCTCTCAGCCCGGTTCCCTTGTGGACAATTTGTAAAATTAGGAAATTAAGAAAACAGAGACTGGAAAAAAACCTGAGAAAAGCTTAGTAAGGAAAATCCCTTCCTAGAGATGAGAAACCTCAACAGCAGATTTGCCAATGGAATTTGCACCGTAGATTCTCATCTAGGATGCCGTAAATAATGAACATTCTCTCTCTCTCTCTCTCTCTCTCTCTCTCTCTCTCTCTCCCTCCCTCTCTCCCCCCACCCTCTTCCTGCAAAACACAGTAGATGCTAATTGGATATTAATTTATTTTCTCTAGATGGCTGGGAAGGAAAGACTTCCTTTGGATTCAAAATGGCGATTGATGCATGAACATCTTCCATAAACACTGGGACTCAGTTGGAGACTCACTCCAAGCTCTTTCTTGCTGTAATTTTTCTTAGAACCCTGCATTGTACTCCATCCTTCCCTTTCCTGAGTTCATGGAATCCACGTTCCCAATCACAGAAGTATGAGGGCTGTTGCTTGAATGAGCTGACAGGTACCTCTTTTCATGCCATTAATGTGGCCCTCTTCTCCACGTGTGAAATATCACACTTGTAAACATTTTACCCACAGGTTTATTTGAAAGGAGAAGCTGTTTTCAGGAGAAGAAACAGGCCCTGGTTCTGATTTTCCCCATGAATGTTCTGAGTCAGCCAAAAGGATACCTACACCCAATGGGCATCAAGAATGGGAAAGAAAGGAATTCCATATAAACTTCTGTAAGGCAAAAAACAAAGACGGGTTTTATCTTCAGTGTGACCACAACTTTCACTTTAAATAAGTTTTACTTAAATCACAGCGTTTGAAATTTACATCCAGGGTCTGCCAGGCATTAGGCTCTCTGCTTTTATAGGAAGATAGTTCCCTCTTAACTGGCTCACGGGGTACAAAGGGAGGCATCTGGGTACCATGTGAGGCATAGCTTTAATGTCACCTCTCCCAGGCTGAGAAGTCAGCTCTGCACTCTGGCACGGGTCTTGATTCCACCTCCTTGGCTACAAGCTAAAGAAACAGTGATCACAAACTGCTCTCAGTCTGTGTCCTCAAAGAGACTGTGAGCTCTTTGAGGCAGAAGGCTGTATCTTATTCAGTTGTAGTCGTTGGTCCTGTCCCCCTTGTCTGCTACAACTGGGGCACAAAGACCAAAAATGAAAGAGAGAGAGAGAGAGAGAGAGAGAGAGGGACAGAGAGAGAGAGAAAGAGAGAGAGGAAGGGAGCAGCAGGAAGGAGCAGGAAGAGAGAAGAGGAGGAGGAGGATAAGATAAGGAAGAACAGGAGACAGAGACAATCCCTACAGAACATGCTGCTATAGGGGCTCCTGGGCGGCTCAGTCGGTTAAGCGTCTGACTTCAGCTCAGGTCGTGATCTCATGGTTCGTGGGTTCGAGCTTCATGACAAGCTCTGTGCTGACAGCTCAGAGCCTGGAGCCTGCCTTGGATTCTGTGTCTCCCTCTCTCTCTCTCTCTCTCTCTGCCCCTCCCCTGCTCTCTCTCTCCCCAAAATAAATAATCAAAAAAAATTAAGAATATGCTGCTATACAGGATCAGAAGTAAGAAAGGCATAAAAACAACTCTACTACAAAATTCCCCAAACCACCAGCAATGTGCTGTTTCCCTTCTTCAAGCAAATCTGCTACAGAGGGACAGTAACTGGTGAAGCCATGAGACCACCCTGCCGTCCTTGTCACTACACATATCCTGAGGTCCGAGAGGGCTCAAAGATCATCATCACCTTCTCCACCCCAGGAACTGGGGCAATGGGAGCTGTGAGCCTGTTACTTCAGGGAGAGAGTGGCAGGGAGAAGTGATAATGATGTATGAAGTGTAACTGTTCATTTATGCTCATTTAGTGAACAAATTAGACACTTCACATATCTTGTTAATTTTTGCAACTTATTCTGAGAGTTGAGATTGAGATATTTTGTTGACATTTTACATAGCATGACCGTAAACAACTCCCATCATACCGAGAAACATTATTCTGAATTACGGAGGGTCCTTAACGTTCCCAGAAAGACCTCAGGTACCTATTCTCAGTTCCCATGAAGGGTCTTTGTGAAGGAAGGGTGGATCTGAACTATCAGAAATAGAAGAACTATTTTCAGAGTACATTCTATGGGCTGGGCACTATGCCAAAGGCACTTTTTTTTTCCCCACTCTAGAGCATTTGACTTGCCCCCAAACCCAATTTTCACACCCGAGTACCCGGGTCCCAATTAGAGATGAGCAAGTGGAGACTAAGTTATTGTCCAAGATCATGCATTCTGGTGAAGCTGATACTTGAAATGAGATCTATCTGCTTTCAAAGCTCATTCTCTTTCCATCACATCATGCAACTAAAAATAAAGAACCAACTGGAATTTAGTTGACATGTGCTTCTACATGACCCAGTAGAGGCAAAGACTGTTCTGGGGACAGGGACTTAGAAATTCTGAAAGTCCCCACAATGTTGATCATCCTAGATGATGCAACTTTACATGCCCATGACTTCACCATTGACATAGCCAATACGTACGGTGAGAACCAGCATTCTCCCATGTAACATGATGGAAACTCTACATGGGAACCTGGATTAGAACTGATCTTGACACAAAGTGATCCTGAGATAAAAATAGCTATCTCCCCACCCTCTTCGTTTTCCTTTTCCTTCCTCCCCTTTTCTCTTTTGCCTTTCCCTCTCCCCCTCCTCTTCGTTCGTCCCCTCCTTCTTCTTCTGTCTGTATCCTTTGCTTTTCCCTATGTTGGTTGCATTCCTTCCTACAGCTGACTTCCTCCGTTTATTTGGACAAACGAGAAACAGAAATGTCTACAGAATGCTCCACACTTACGTCATGCCAGCCTTGCGATGGCAAAGGTTGGAGACATTTTCATTCTTCTGTTATCAATACATGAAATCCTCTGGAATTCACTTGATGGATCCTTTGGGATCATAGGCTCACCCTCTGTACTAATCTCCGTGAACAAGGCCTATTACTGGCAGCCCATGCTGTGGTCTAGTGCAGTGGGAAATGTGACTTGTCATCCCCATCAGAGCCATATGGAATAGAAGAATGGTTATTTCTCGGGAGGGAGGGTAGGCTATTACCACAAAAAGGGATGAAGAGATTACAAGCAGAAAGTGATTGGCAAATGTCCACAAAGATTCATTTTGACCTAACCTCACTCAAATTCCCAGAAGCATGGTCTTTCTCTCCTTCCTTGATGTCCCAAATTTGTAGCTCTCTTCCAGATTTGGAGTTAGTCCTTATAATTTATTTTAATATCATCATCTTATAGCTGGCACTAAAATATTGACGTGCACGCTGTCTAGCAAGGCATAGAGGCCCCTCACGGTTTAGTTAGCCATCATGATGATGACGAGGACAGTGATCACCACCACTGTTACCAAGTGCCTACGATATCGTTATGAATCTGGACTCTGAAGGCCTAGATAGATAGAGGTGGTTTCAAACCAGCTGGTCACTTGCGGTTCGTGGGATCTTGTTCCTGACTTCCGGTTTCCTCGTTGGCAATACGGTGCCAGGGTGATGGTAGCATAAGCCCCCGAGCGCTTCAGTGAAGTTTAATTAGAAATGTACTTATAAGAGTGTCGGGCACATTGCTTGGCACATGTGAAATACATCAATAAACTGTAGCTACTCTTTGTAGGTCCCAGTCCCAGCTCTGGACATGTTATTTGATCCTAAACAGCTGAGTAAAGGGGGAAAGTGTTTCCTAATTTGTTTCGCAGGGGAGAAAACAGAAGCTCAGGAAGAGCCGGATCAATTTGCCCCGACACATGTGGCTCATGAGTGGCAGCCTGGGATTTGAAGGCATCTCTTAGACTTCAGAGCCCTAGCCGTTTGACCGCCAATGGATCTCTGTCACTTTGGGATAAAAATGTAGGTCAGAGCCTGGTAAGGGACAAAACCCTGAAAGCCGGTTCTGTACCTGAGTATGCAGAGTGCCCAGCAGCCAGGACAGACGGCAGGCATCCCCGCGGTTCTGTGCGTGGCTCTACCACTGCTGTCTCAACATCCCTCTTCCTTTAATGTTCCATTTATCATCTTGCAGACAGTCTACGGGGTGGTTTTGGAACTGCTGCCTTGGGCGTTGCTACCCAGAGACTCCTGGGAGGCGATGGGGTTGCTGCCTGGTGTTGTTATTTCTTGAACATGCTGGGAGCGTTTTGCGGGATGGGTGGGTTGAGACGAGGGCCCGTGCCAGCGGCCTGAGCCTTCCTGTCAGAGAGTAGCTTCTTGGGGCTACCCAGCTGCGGGTGATGATGCTGTTGAAAACAATTTCTGTCGAGCAGAATCCTGAGCGGGGGCCAGGCTGTGTCTGTCCTCCTTCTCCTGCCGCTCCAGTTTACGTCCGATCCTGGGGTAAGTGTTCCCATCTGTGTTATTCTGTTAACTGAAAAGGAAGGAATTAGCGCATGAACTTGTCACATCTTGTGACCTGTTGCACACTGAGATGGGAGGTGGTGGCAGAACGAATACCATTCTTTCTCTCAGCGCCTCGCAGGCTTGCGCAGGGGAGTCAGAAGAGCCCTTCTGGCTCCGTGAAACACGCCGGCACCAGCCCTCAAGTCAGACAAGGCCCCTCCGAGCTGCACCTTATGGAGAGCCGAAGGGAGAGGGTGGCACAACCTCAAAGGAAATCTCCCCTCTCTGCCAAGCTCCAGATGGAAGGCCTTCCCACGGAAATGCTTGCTGGAGACGCTTTGCTGACACAGAGCGTTGCCAAGGGAAAGGGCCTCTGGTGGGGCTGCTCTTGTCCTTTCTCACGGGGGGGCACAAGGCTGGGGAGGGGGCACAGCTCCTCCTTGGCGGAAGGACCCTACGGGAGGGCCCCGTGTGAAGGGTGTCGGGGAAGTTCTGACCTCGAGCTGCTGGTGGCCACTGACCCCTCACACAGAGGTTTTCAACGCGACAACACTTTGAAGGTGTCTTTGATCCGTGTTTTCTTTTCACAAGGCTTTTATAGGAATCCATGCTTGGCTAAGTGTTGGATGCAGATTCAGGGAAAGAACACACTCGGGTATGAAGTGTTCGGGAGAACTGGGCTCCATCTCGAGATTTCCTGATGGCGTCGGTTTGTACCCGTTTGCCTTGGCAGAAACTCAGTTAGGAAAGGAGAGGAAGAGGGAAAAAACATAGAAAAGAGAAATCCTTTTTGAATTCAATGAAATCGTGCCCCCGTAAATGGCAGAGACCAAGGGTCAGAGCAATCGTAGGCTCTCTCTTCAGAGATAGCAAGAGACGGGACCTCTCTCTTGGGTGAGTTGGTCGAGGCTGAGAGAAGGCTCTGTAGGCCCCAGAGAAGTTTTGCCCAGAAGAAGGGGCTCCCTGCCAACTCGGATTGCCACCAAGAGGCATTGTCTGTTTCCCACTTCCCATGTCCTCTCAGAAAAGAAACACTCAGCTCCACGAAGACAAACATTGATTCCAGGATCTCACAGACCCAGCCTATGTCATGACCTCTAGAAATAATTTCCATCAGCAAGAATATAAATACGCTTTTTTTTTTCCTCTCTCTCTTTGATTTCCTCTGTTTTTAAAATTTTACGGCACATGCTGGGAGCCACTGTTGAGGTAGTTCCAGGCAAGCTATTCTCTGCCTCACCCGTCACCAATAAGCTGCGAACCAGTGAGTCAGGGCTGAGGTCAAGGAGTTTCAATAAGCATCTGACCCACAGGACTGTGATGCCGATGGTGCATCGGCCTGCTTGGAAACACTTTGCATGGGGGACTCCATCTGTCTGTAAACCCACGGATAATACCTGATTCAGCCAAATGCCCCAAACCTCAACCTGAGCCCTCCTGTTGGAAGGGTGTATTGGATCCCAACGGCCCTAATATGCTGGAACAAGACAGAATAACATACCATCCACACTTTCACGCTCTTTTGGTACATAATGTCCTCAATAATTAAGGGCTCTCCTAGATTATAGATAAGCAGTGATTAATCCAGCAAGATTAATCCAAAGAACATTTTATCAGGCACATTTTTTTTTAAATACTGTGGTTGCCTTTGGTAACCTACAGATGATCACAACAAATGGTGGTCTAGAAGGAGTCGCAGCCTTGTAATAAATATTTTCAATTGGACATAATAAAGATATTGGGTAGTATCTAATTAAGCCTTTAATATCACTCAAGGGCTGTAAATATATTAAAGCATTTCATCAACTGTATGGAATAGGTGCCTGTGGTTATCCGCATTTTACTGATGAGGAGACTGAAGCTCCAAGAATTTGGGTAATTTGCTCACGAATATTCTACTGGTGATGCCACTCTGGTGCCCAACCCGGCATGCAACTCCAGAGCACATAGTCTTTAAATTAAGCTGTGATAGTTCTCTGGGGAAACTGGGAAGGTGTAGTGTATCATACTGGGACAGAGAGGGCAAATTATGGCGATTATTTCACACCCTGCATTTTCCTCTACGTATTATTTGGTAACCACCAAAGCCATGACCCCATCTCCACCTCTCGTGAGCTCCACTTACCATGTCCAACGTCCACTGCTCATCTGCACCCACGGGGCCAAAGGCACCAAGAAGTCAACACATCCCAACATCAACTAATTACCCTTTCCTCTAAATCTCTCTTTTCTCTCCCACTTTCTGGAAAAGTGGAAGACTTGGCTTTTTCCTTAAAAAGGAAAAAAAGAGACAACTAGCTATGGCTGTCTCCAGCCTGAAAATAAAGAGATCATAGGCTACAGCATCAAGAAAAGACATTCCCTTTCTTCCAATAAAGATAAATTTCCAATTTCCAATTGAAGTCAAATGACCACACATGTGTTTATTCATTTCAGGTCTGTTTGGCCTTGAGGGTAAAACTAAGTCTCTCTCTCTCTCTCTCTCTCTCTTTTTTTTTTTTTTTTTACTATATCCATGTACCTAGTACAGTACCTTTAAATACTTAACAAATATTGTGGGACCAGTAAATGAATCCCTACGTTGGATTCTGTACATTGTACAACAATCCCTACATTGTTGATTCTTCATAAAGCTGATGTAATACCTACCGTGTGCCAAGGGTTCTCTTGGTCTTGTGAATGCAGAGCCACAGAAGACAACAACTTATGCTTAAGAAGCTGATAGTTTTGGAAAGCCGTAGGGGTCTTTTAAAATCACAGATCAAGCTTCTTGTCTGGCTGCAACTCTCCAGTGGCTCCCCATGTTCAGGAAGGGTAACATCGGAACTGGAGCATGGTCTGCAAGGTGCTCCCAGCCCGTGGCCGGTGCTTCCCACCTCATGGCACCTTCCTTGTTGTTGAAAATGTACAAGCTCCATTGGCCTGTTGATCTTTGTCTGCCGTGAACCTGCTAAGCTCATTTCCCTCTTTGAGCCTTTGCATCAGCCACTTCCCTGAATTCCCCTTTCCTGATCTTCCCCTGCCTCCATCCTTTGGCCATTCATTTACCAGCCTTAATGACCGCTGCTTGGAGAAGCCTTCCCAGATGATCCAACTAAAGTGGATGATGCTGTCTCATACCATCCCGTGTTGATTCCTCATGTAGTGCTCCCGGATATCTAATATGTCGTTTGTTTATAAGTTTATAATCTATCTCCCCTGTTAGCTTCTATGCTGTAATAAAAGTGACATTCTCTGACTTGTTCTCTATTGCATCCCATTATCAGAGGAGGACGAGACGCATTGTGGATGCCCAATAAATATGAGATTAAGAATTGAATTACTGACTAAAATCAACCTCCAAGCCAAGGTGCTGGGCATGGCGTTCCCTTCTCATTCTGTAGCAGCCTGAAGTCTGTTTGTTTTAATTTTCAAGAATCTATGATGTTTTCCGATCTCTCTGGTACTTGATGGTTTTGTTGCATCGGGTTCAAACTGTTTGTGGAAGTGCTGTTTGTAATGTTCAGAAATTAGAAGGGCTTTATCATCAGTAAGGACTGGGTAAATGAACTGCCTCACCCCCATAAAATAGAAAACTGTGCCATCATTAAAATGCTCATGGATGCCTTTATTTATTGACATGAAAAGCTAGTCACATAGATTATTGACCAAAACATGTATAAAATATTAGTTCATTGAAATTGTGTGCTTTCAGAAAGTTCTTCAGTGAAATGTTAGTGGTCGTTTTCTCAAGGTTGTGGGACTTTAGGTAATTTAGAAATATTATTTATAGGAGCCCCTGGGTGGCTCAGTCAGTTAAGCGTCCGACTTCGGCTCAGGTCATGATCTCATGACTTGTGGATTCAAGTTGTGCATCGGGCTCTGTGCTGACAGCTCAGAGCCTGGAGCCTGCTTCGGATTCTGTGTCTCCCTCTCTCTCTGCCCCTCCCCTGCTTAGCTCTCTCTCTCTCTGAAACATAAATAAAAAATAATCATTTATAATTTTTCTGTAGATTAGTATGCTTATAATAATTATACAAGATTTCCCTTGATGGAAGGACATTTTTAAAAGTTTTTTTCCATTTAAAAAATAAAGTAAGAAAGCGATATTTGGAACAAAAAAAAAACCCCAGAAACAAACAAGAATATGATTTATTGTTCTTGGAGCTTTCTCACGGACCCCTATTTCCCACAGAGTGAAGTCTGAACAACTCAGTGTGGCCTCAAGATCCTTCTCCGTGGTACCATCTTCTATAGGCTGGCTTTCCAACAAGGCGCCCGCTAGGATTCTAAACCCAGGCACACCTCTCCTTTTGCAGTTTTCTAAGACGGCGCTCGGCCATGACCTCATTTCCGTAGCTGCTCCCTTTGACGACAGTGCCCTTCTCCACCTTGCTATCAGGAACACATCTGTGTATCTTTGCACCTGTGGACTCAGTGCCACACTCCCTCCCCTCTGAGACCTTCTTTTCTTTCTTTTTTTTTTAATGCTTATTATTATTTATTTTTGAGAGAGAGCAAAAGGGATAGAGTGGAGGAGAGTGGGGGAGGAGCAGAGAAAGAGGAGACCCAGAATCCGAAGCAGGCTCCAGGCTCCGAGCTGTCGGCACGGAGCCCGATGCGGGGCTCGAGCCCGACGCGGGGCTCGAACCCGCAAACCGTGAGATCATGACCTGAGCTGAAGTTGGACGCTCCACCGACTGAGCCACCCAGGAGCTGGGAGACCTCTCTTCAAACCTTGCACGTGGCTGTGTCAAAGCCCTCCTTCTCTCTTCCGCCTACATCCTGGTATCTGCTTGTTCACATTCATGTCCTGTCTAATAGCTGGCTCTGTGTCCTGGTAATTAACACATGCCTAATAATTGTGGGAAACAGTCTTGTTCTTAATTCATCACCACCCTGCAAATACTAGCATTGCCTCCAATTGACAGTATGGAAGGAACATTGAAGAGAGTTTCCCAATTTCACACAGTCAGTCATTCGGTGGGAGTGCCAGGATTCCAATCCAGCCAGTTCTGTTCCAGATTATTTGAGCTTAACCATGACATGCGGCTGCCACCCACCTGCTGTAGCACAAGACACGTTATGGGCCTTTATTGAGACTTAAGGAATGGCCAATGCCACAGAGGTATCCATTTTCTCACTGGGATGAATCTCCATCCTAAATACAAGAAATAAACCTCAACACTTACGTGTCCTCGCCTTTTTGTGGTTTAAGATACTCATCTTATACTACGATTCTTTTTTTTTTTTAATGTTTATTTTTGAGAGAGAGACAGAACACGAGGCGGGAAGGCAGAGAGAGAGAGGGAGAGACAGAATCTGAAGTAGGCTCTGACACGGGGCTCGAACTCATGAACCACAAGGTCATGACCTGAGTCAAAGTCAGATGCTCAATCGACTGAGCCACCCAGGCACCCCATAATTCTTAAAGTTTTCTCTGAAGTAAAACCTTTTGAAGATGCGCCTTCAAGAATATGTCTCACGGTAGAAGGCCCCAATCCTGACGCCTTGTTTCTATTTGACATTTTAGTTAGTCCCTTAGAAGTACACAGAGGTACAGTATAGTCTGTTACTAGAAATTTAAAAATAAAATTTGGTAACTGATAGTACAGAATGGTGTTTCTCTGTTGCATGCAGTACTTAAGAGCATAGAGCTCTGGACTCCCAAGTTCTCCTTTCACCTCTTACTGTGGGCCCTTGAGTAAGTTCCTTTTCTTTTCTATTCTCCTCTGCCCCATGAAAAAAACATGCTATACTACCTTCCCCACAGGGTTATTTTTAGGATGCAATGCAATAATGCAGGGGAAATGATTAGCATGGTCCGGAGCATAAGTGCTCACTCAAGCATCAAATCCAAAAATTAGCTATGGCTGTCACTATTTTCTACTCTAGGGACCATATCACACTGGGAAGAATAGAGGCCAGGTAAGACACTCAAAGCTTGAGGTCCTGAAGGAAATGTACCTTCCTTACTAATCTGCAGACATATCATACAAGACCAACAAATCTGGTAACTGCTAACATTTACCTCTTCCCAGACTATATTCCCCTGTATTTTTTTCTAAAGGTTTGCTGCCTCCCTTTTGCCTATTTTTTTTTTCCAGTAACACTTTTCTCTAATGCTAGCTTGCATCGACCCTAGCCCTAACAGGTGAGGGGCGGACAGGTAAGCACTCTGTCCCAGGGCAAGGGGAAGGGATAGGGATCCACATCTATAACTTTCTCTTCCACCACCCTCCCTCTTGGACCACAACCAAGTGGATCCTGGTACTGTTCCCAGTCTAGCAGGGTCCCAGAGTGGGAGCCTAAAGTGTGTACATCCTGAATATGCAGACTTGTCTGGAAATGCCTGGAGGGTTAGCCTGACAAGCAGGATGTTCGCCAAGGAGTCTCGTGGGTGGGATTCCAACCTATGATTATCTTCCTACCTGGCCATCGCCCTGTTAGAGCAACTGTTCTGTTGCAGCTCTTAGCTTGCCTATTGGTTCTTCCCTAAATACTCAATTCACTGAGGCCTTCCAGGATGCCTGCCTTATTAATATTCATCCAGCACCCCAACAGAGAGCCTGACCCACAGAACACACGCACTAATCATGTGTGGAAAAATGAGTGAGTGAATGAGTGAATGAATGAATGACAAAGAGCTCAAAAGCTCATGAGTTTGACGCAAGGAAGATAGTTTTCTATATACAGGGGAGGCCATTTTGAATCGAACATAGCATGGTGAGTCGTTCAAGTGGAATTTGGCTACCCCTGCCCCTAGGAAGTGGTAACGATACACTGTAAGAAAACGACTTTAAGTGAGACAAATTCCCACCAATCTCCGTAAGCGAGGATAACACCGAATGTCCTAGCTTTAGGTCTGTTTCCCAGGAGCATATAATGAGAGGGCCTGGATAATTTCTTTCACTAGTGCTTGAACACTTGAGGATATTGGAGAACAGAAATAAGGAGAAGCTACAAACGTTCTGGAAGCTGTCAAAGAGGGAGACATCCCTGAAATGACCTGGGAATCCCCGCGACTAGAGACTGAATAAGAATCCACAGGAAGGGTCACTGGAGAAGAGAGATGTTTCTGTGATAAAAAGGAGTGTTAACAGTACCAGCTCTGCCCTGCACTTATTCTGTGGCTTTGGGCATGAAAAGCTCCATTTTTTCATCACTAACGTGGAAGTTTTAATGGCATCCACGTTGGACATTATTGTAAGATTAAGTTACATAATATATGCACAGTGTTCTGCATGGTTGATAATTCCAGTTGTGATAGTTTAGGAAGCATGATGAAGTGGAGGGTGATGATGAGGAGAAGAATGATAGATGATGAAGTCACGTTGCAAAGCTTATCAGAAATACTGCATTCTGATCAGGGTAGGGAAGTCTTAGTGAGTTTTCCCAATTCTGGCATATGGCTAAGGAGCCAGAGAAAGAATGTTTTATAACCAGTCTGACAATCCAAAGGTATTTAAGACGATTGTGGTCAGGACAAAAAAATCAAGGATTGCAATTTTGAGGACTTACCCAGATGTATTTAGCAAGTGTCCATCTGGACATCAGCCAGTTTCTACTCCTGCTATTAGAGCCAATTCATCCTTTGTGAGCAATGTACCAGATAGTTCGCTGGTGTGAGACAACTCTGCGTCCTCACATATTTTTGTTTTTTTTCTCTAGCGTGGGTGATACGAATGAGTTCCTCTAAAAGTCTGAGCAAGAGTTAAGTCTTGGAAAGTTGTTCAATACAGCAAGACATTAAAAGGCAGTTTTCTGTGAAGGTAGAGCTTTCTGTGAAGGTAGATTCAGTGAATATTCCCAAGAGTTTACTTGTATAATGGGAACCTAGAGAGTCCATGAGTCTCCGAAGAGCTGGTCCTTATTTATAGAAAAGGAGTTTCAGATCTTTCTAGAAAAGACTGGGTGCTTGCATGTATGGGAACACATGTATAGTGCCGACTCCAGAATGTCAGCAGAGAAGTGTGACCATACGGGAGGACAAAATAGAGACATAATCCACATTCTTATGAAAACCATGCCCTAAGGAAAATTAAACCAGTCCGAGGAAGACTTCCTTGAAATTCAGCAGGAGAAAACTCTTGAAACATAGCTGGCTAGATGACTATTCATTCTTTAGGTGTATCAGGTGTAGCGTACAAGTTTGTGTGTTCGTATCACGTTAATAAAGCCTTCTCCCTCCTTATTTATTTTGTCTATATGATGTGTCTAGTTGAGAGTAATGTATATATTCCAAACAAAACATTTCCTTTGAATTTCTAAAAGATTAATTTACATATTTATTTAATACTCAGTCATTGAGACTAGCAAAGAATATTAGTTATTTGTTCGTAACGGGATCTAACTACAAGTAAGTTCATTCTTGTCCTCTTTGTATATTTTTTTCCGCCCGGGAGTCTACTCTGTCCGATATTAATACTGACACATCTATGTTGTACTTATTTGCACTTTCCTGATACACATTTTCCAAATACTGTGTTTACATCTTATGAGACATTGGAAAAAAATTGTTTTTTCCAGGAGGTGTGTTTTTGTTTCTCACCTGAACCGGTGGTTTCTAAATATTGTGGTTTTACAATCATTTACAGTTATCATCATAAAAGATAAATTCCCACTTCCTTCTGCGATCTTATGTTTTCTGTATCTCATGCTTTCCTACCATTTTCCTCTATTTCCTGTCTTTTGCTAGTTGAACTCTGATTTCTTTAATCTCCTACAGTAATTTGGGAGGAATCATCCTGTTTTTTTGTTTCTACAAAATTTTGCAAAATAACATACTTGATCTGATATTCCTCTAATTATCAAGGTCAAGAAGAAACAATAGCCTTTGACTCCATCCTATTTTAGTCAAGAAATTTAGCACATTTTATTTTTTCGTCCCTTCTCCCGTTTCCCGGCATTTCGCAGTGTAATATGTGATTCTAGACAACTGTTATTATTTCTAAAATATTTTATATTTTGAGTTAGAAAATCCCCCTTCTTCAAATTAAAAAAAAAAGTGGGGCAAAGGAAATATCCTTTTAAAACTCAAGCATACTGGGTGTTTGCCTTGTATCCTGTCAGAGGAAACAAATTGAAAAAGAAAAAAAAAAAGAAAATCCCCCTTCTTGTTTCTTTTAGAAACATTCTTCACACTGTCTCTCTCTCTCCCAAAAATAAATAAACATTAAAAAATTAAAAATAAATAAATAAATGAATGAATGAATAAATAAATAAAAAGGGGCACCTGGGTGGCTCAGTTGGCTAGGCATCCGACTTTGGCTCAGGTCGTGATCTCACATTCTTGGCCTTGTTCTCATTAGTTTCCACTTTAAATGTTCTCATTCAGTTTGCTTTTCCGTGGTCTTGCAGGGTGTTCTGATGTGGCAGTTCCTTAAATGCGATGGCCCCGGGTCCCTCTGTTCTGTGCCTTTTCCCTCCCAATCTCTATAGCCTCTTAGGTGATCTCCTATATACTCGGGCATCTGGTCATCACCTCTGTGCTTTTGACTGCCCGCATCTCTGTCCATCTATTTCTCTGGTCATCTGGGCATCTGGTCATCACCTCTGTCCTTTTGACTGCCTGCATCTCTGTCCATCTGTTTGTCTCCTGACATCGAGATGCGTGCACCCAACCAGGTTGCTGGATGTCTCCACCCAGTCTTCAAGGGGTGGCCTCATGTAGGAAAGGAAACGTATGGCTCGACCTTGCCCTAACTCTTGGGTGTCTCTTGAAACTCAGTGATTGCCCGACCAGCTGACTTTACTATTAACAGCTCGCAATTGCCGGTCGTGCACCAAGACCTATCAGTGTCAGTACTTAGATCCAGGCTGATTGGAAGCCAGAGCCTCAGACAGCAGCTTTTAAAGTATGCAAATATATACAGGCTGTCTACCAAGAAGACGACGAGGCTGTAAAGCAACCAAAAGCGTTTATTTGGGGTTTTGGGGATTGCAATCCAGGAGACACAGAGTCGACTGAAATCGAAAGTGTGCTCCGAATTCCAAGTGGGGAGTGCAGGCGTATGAAAGGCAGAAACCACAGGGTTACATAACTTGTTGGCAAGGCATTGTGGTTGGGGCTGACGGAGTTAAACTGACCATCTAACGCATGATTGGCGATTTAGCTACCAGGTGTCACATTATCTCTGTTGTGGTCCAAAATTGAAGGATGTGTTCCAGAAGGCGGTCCAGGTGCAATTGACAAATTACAATTGACAAAAGTCAAAAGTCCACGGTGTTCCAAAAGTGGAAACAGGATTGAATAGGGATTGCGTAGGCCTGCTTCCTCAGTATTCTCTAGAACCTACTTTTTGTGATGCTTATTTATTTGAGAGAGAGAGAGAGAGAGAGAGAGAGAGGGAACACGCCTGCACATGGGGGAGGGGCATAGAGGGAGGGAGAGGGAGAATGGGTTGTCAGTGACAAGTTCAACCCGGGGTTTATCCCATGCACCATGCGATCATGACCTGAGCCGAAATCAAGAGTCAGACGCTTCACTGAGCCACCCAGGAGCACCCAGACCCTAATTTTAAGGACTCTCTTAGCACTGCTTCCTTCACTTTGGAATCTTCTCTCACAGGTGCACCTCATTTTATTATGCTTTGCAGATAATTGTGTGTTTTGGTTTGCTTTGCTTTGCTTTTTACAAACTGAAGGTTTGCGGCAACCCTGTCTCCAGCAAGTCTGTTGGTGCCATTTTTCCAAGAGGGCTTGCTTACTTCATACCCCTGGGTCACATCTTGGTAGCTCTCACAGTGTTTCAAACTTATTCAGCGTTGTTAAATTTGTTACGGTGACCTGTGATTACAATTCACTGAAAGCTCAGAAGGTAGCATCTTTTAGTGATAATGTATTTTTTAATTAAGCGATCGATGGACGTTGTTTTGGTTTTTAGACGTAATACAATTGCACGCTTAGTAGACTACGGTATAGTGTAAACATGACTCCTATATACACTGGGAAACCAAAAAATTCGTTTGACTCACTTTATGGTGAGATACGCTCGATCACAGCGGCCTGGAACGGAACCCTCCATATCTCCGAGGTGAGCCTGTACAGTGCCGTGGGACCGCAAGCCCAAGCCCTGCTGGCCACCAGACCATCAATGCCGTCTTTCCCAGAGATGCTCCCAACAGCCCCCCCCCCCCCCGCCCCGCCTCACTCCCTGCCCCGCCACCAGACAGCTTTAGGTCAGAAAATAATTCACATTCAAGACTGGGTGTTTTTCAAGTGGCTGCCCCTGCATCGGGCCCTGGAGTGAGTGAGCCCATGTGAGCCTTTGAGAGGTACTTCACAGTTTGCCTGGGCCGTTTGGATCTCAGGGAGGCGGGCCCCACTGGTTTTCAAGGCCAGATGTTTCGGGAGCTCAGGTGCAAGTCTTAAAAGTTGGGGTGCCTGATGCAGGGTATGAACCCTTCGCTCCTGAGGGAGAAGCTCCAGGGTTTTGAGTTCTCTCCCAGTTGTGGGTCTCCTCAGGGTTGAGGGGTATGGCGGGACTGAGTCACAGCCTCTCCTGCCTACCTCAGATGTGTCCCTTTTCACATTTTCCCCGTGGGAAGGAACCGCTCCACAGCTGTCAGGTGTTTCGCAGAGGTGGTGGTTCCATACGTAGTCGTATATTTCACGTGTCCTGGGAGGAGGTGAGTTCATGGTCTTCCTGTGTCGCCATCTTGGACTGCCTTTCCTGGATATCTTCTTTAATATCTCAGAGACACACAAAGCTTTTCAATAGGAACGATCACAGAAATAGAGACTTCTCGCATTATTCTGCTGTTCTCTTAAGTCAAGGGAATGTGCGGAGAGCTAACTAATAATGAAGACCTATTATATGCCTGTCACTGCATGAGGCATTTTTTATACTCAATCCCCACTTTAACACTCTGGTCTGAGGACTCAAGTGTCTAATGCTAAGAGTGGGAAAACTGAGTCTCGGGAAGGTGAAGAAACTTACCCAAGACTCAGTTTTTTGTTTTTAAATGCTTGCATTTTCTATTTCATCCACATCAAAACTTTGCTCTATTGTTTCTTTGGATCCCCTTTATCTTCACAGCTCAATTTCCTTTCTTTAAGGAGACAAATCTTGGGGCGCCTGGGTGGCTCAGTCGGTTAAGCGTCCAACTTTGGCTCAGGTCATGATCTCACCATTCCTGGGTTCAAGCCCTGCGTCGGGCTCTGTGCTGACAGCTCAGAGCCTGGAACCTGCTTCAGATTTTGTGTCTTCCTCTCTCTCTGTCCCTCCCTTGCTCATGCTCTCTCCCTCTCTCTCAAATAAACATTTAAAAAAATTTTAAAAATAAATAGACAAATCTTACTCTTTCCATTTGGACTCATCCTTGTAGGCTGCCCATTCCTTTCTGAGGTTGTTTCCAGGTTTGGTTTAACCGAAAGAGACCCTGACAGTGGAATGACTTCATCCTACGGTTAGCCAGGAGACCAGCTCCACTCCGTAGTGGGGGGAAGGGGATGTCCTAGATCCCAACCCCTGTGACTCTAGTGGAGCAATCAATCGGTTGCCAGGACCCAGACCTTGAGGTGAAAGGAACGGTGGGGATTATATCCTATGGGATTCTGCCTAAGAGATTCATTGGCCTTCAGCACTATTTTCCTTCTAGTCCTTCCCATTTCGCTTAAGAAGATGGGTGGGACTAGAACAGCATACAGGTTTTTTGTTTTGTTTTGTTTTGTTTTGTTTTGTTTTGTTTGAGAATGGACTACTGTGTTTGAAGTGCCATGTGGAAGGTTCTGGTTTAGTGTTAATCCTGGAGGATTCTTCCACTGGCCCTTTTTGTCCGCAGCCAGGTTTCTTGTCTCTGGCACTCCAGGTCAACCTAAAACATGGCAGAGTATTTACAGTGATCGAGCTAAAGGAGCTCTCAAATTTCCATGTAAATGGAACGGAAGACTGGAACTTTCCTACCTATACTTTGGGTGGTACAAAATGCCCACATTCCTGTAGTCCCGCTTCTGCAGACCAAGGCAAACAGATTGTCCTTTGAATGTCTCAAAAGCTCTTTATTTTTTTTCTTGTAATGCCAAATGCAATATTTGTTTGAAAAGACTACACCAGAAGTTTCCCAGCTGAGAAAACAGGCTTGTGAAAAATGGTTTCAGAAAATGAAATAAACCATGCAAAAGTTGTTCAGGGTGTGTTTGAAATGAACATCTGGATATGAACTGCTAAATTACCTCCTTCCTCCTCCTCCTCTTTCTCACAGCTGTTTGAAAGAGTCCTGAGGGCAGGGAAACAGGTCAATGGACCAAATTGCACCTTTCCCCCACTGCTGATCCCTTTTGCACCTATGCAAGGAATCTAGTGCACATGTGTGTTTAATAAGTGGGCACAAATACAGGACAAAAATTATCTCAATTCCTGTTGACTCTCTACAGCAATACCAAAGGAAAATAAACTCTGGATTTTAAAATTTCTCAAACAAAACTTATGGTTCCAATAAAATATCACTTTTCAGTTGACTTTTTTATATCAAGAGCTGAACAGACCACTCATTTCTCTTCATTTCTTCAGAAAGAAGGAATGATTATTACGTCACACTTTCCCCAAAGTCAAGAAAGTCCAGTTCCCAAAGCCCTGCCTTTTAACTCATGATGGAGGCACATGAGAAGTTCTGCATGTTCGTGCCGTCACGCAGCCCCCTCCATAGCCACCGCTTCGACACACGCATCTAAAGAAGTACGTTGGGAAAGAACAAGTTGACGTTTGTCGATCTTCACGAGACTATCAGTGGCCACAACTAACGCAGAAAATATGAAATAATTACCTCATGTTAGAAGAACGTGTAGGCGAGTCTTTGGGGAGATATGATAGATGTTTTCACATAAGAGGAGGCTGGCTGGTGAACTCTGTACTGTCAGAGGCCAAAACGGGCCTGATGAGAAAAGGAGACGCCATACGGAAACAGGTTTTATCCTCTGTTTCAAGTGTCTGTTTCCGCTACAGCCTCTCCTCCTTTCTAGGATAGGAAAGGAGCCTCGCTCACCCTTGGATCCTGGTGCTGTGCGGTCAACTGTATACAGTGCATTACAGGTGCTCCTGTGATGGACGAACGCCTAACTGACCGACTGAATGCAATTCATAGTTTAGGTTTTCCAGAAGAAACAGGAGAAAACTCCCTTATGAATACATGGATGAATATTTGCAGGGAAAGTTGGAGAAGGCGTTGGGAGCACACTTCTGAGATCAGATGGATTCCAAGGCTCTCCCATGGTTTGGAATCTGAAATTCTAAGTTCTCCTTCTGTATTGTTTAGAAGGAGATGTCCATCCACATGCCAGGGCTCAATCTCAGCCATCCTCCTTTCTTATATCCCCTAGGCTCTACTCGACACTGAGCTGGTTCTTGGCTAGGACCACTGTAGAAGGAGTCTTTGAACTTGACTCAAAGCTGCATGCCTCTAATCTAGGCATCTCTTTCCAGCTGATTTTATTTTGTTTCGACCTCTTGTTCTGTACCAAGAAAACTGTGCATAGTAGTGGATACCTACTGGGAAGCTGTTAAATTGCATGGCAAAGAGAAATTACCCAGCCCAGGAGATCAGAGAAGGCTTCCCTGAAGAAGCAGTGTTTGAGGCAAACAAAAGCAATGTAGATGAAGAAAGCATCCAGGAAAAGGGGCTTGGAGTACAAAAGATCATGAATGATACCGCACTGAGCAGGGGTACTATAAGCAGCTGTGGCTGGAGAATAGAACACCAGGGAGAGAATGTGTGATGGGAAGTAGGGAGCGGAGGCCATGGTGGGGAGTCTGTGTAAGTTCCCCTAACTCGCACTTGACAATAATCCAGCCCAAATGGATGGCATTTACTTCTCAGGTCAATGCCATTCATCAGGCTGTTCCGTCTGCATAGTGCCCTTCTAATTTCTACCTGTTTAACATTTTCTCTCTCCTCAAAAGCAACCCTAATGCTCCCTTCTCCGGGAGCCTTTGATGATTTCCTCCAGTGGACACACTTCCCCCCATGGGTGTTTGTACCTCTCAGAGCACTTCCACATTCTGCCTCTCTGCTGGCTGGACTTGTGACATTCCATCCGAGACACCTTGAGCTTCATGACAGCAGGGGGTAACTCCTACCACTCTTCCTGCCCCATTCGACTCAGTAAATATTTGTTGATGAGCTGCGGACAACATTCTGCTCAAAATAGAGTGTTAGTCAGGAGGCGCGCGGGCCAGCCTTCTTAGGTTAGAATCTGGACACTGTGACCTGTTCGATGTGGAATCTTGGGCAAGTTGCTTCATTTCTTCCAGTGTCATTTTCTTCAACTGCAAAGTAGGGTTGGTGACAACACCTATCCCCTAGGAATTGCAGGGGCATTAAAAATAACATTTGCGAATAACTTGGCCAAATGCTCAGATATGTTAGTCATGATAAAATCCCGAGGAAAGATTACAGAGACTGAATCGTCAAGCCTGATTCATGCTCATTTTTTTTTCCAGTTAAGTCAACATCTTCAGAGGATTTTGTATGTCTTATGTCCCATTCTAGTGTCTGTGTCCTCAGCCAGCCTACAAGAATGCAAATTGGGAACTGACATCAAACATTACATTAGTTGCAGGTGTACAATGTAAAGGCTTGATATTTGTATATACTGCAAAATGATCACCACAGTAAGACTAGTTAACATTCATGGCAATAGTTACAGATTTTTTTTCCTTGTGACGAGAACATTTAAGATCTACTTTTTTTAGCAACCTTCAAATATGCAGTATAGTATTACTAACGGAAGTCACCATGCTGTACATTATATCCCCGGGACTTACACATTTTCTAACTGGAAGTTTATACCCTTTGATGATCTCACTTGTATGTGGAATCCTAAAAAGAAAAATCTGAGCTCATACAGAGACCAGACAGATACACAGAGCCTAGGTTGTGCTTCCTCACGTGCATGTACAAACAAAAGTTGAGCTAAAGGAACAAGCTGAGTGAAATCCCGGGCACACGAGGGTAAGGGATGCTTGAGAAATGGTGAAAAGCACTTCTTACTTGAGCCCCCGTTCTGCCTCCTGGTCTGTATTCCCTGTCGCCATCTGAAACTGGGTCTTCCTCAAGTGACTGGTTTGCCCCCAATGGATTGTATCCCATCCAGTCTCTCATTGTAGTGTACCTAGGTGTATAAATTACACACTGACTATGTAATGTGTAACTAGGACACTTTTGGGGGGGGTGGGGGGGATAGGCAGAGGGTGATCTGTTAAACTTTACACTGGGACCGCAGATGTGAATTGGGACAGTCACAGGCAGTTCAAGCTGTGCAATCGTCTAAGTTAGAACCAGCAGTCATGCTGACTTGGGTCACACAGCCTTCAGCGTCTTTCAAGTTCAAACCTCTAGCTCCCAACCAAAAAAGAGTAAAGGGTTTTTTTTTGATCCACTTTATTTTTAATTGTATCAGAACATTTTCAACTCAGTGTTGCACATAGGTTTCCTGGAAGGCTATGTCAATATATTGTGAAACATCTGGGTCTTTGCATATTCGGATGTTGGACTATAATGAGCAGTTTTCATCCCAAATCTTTAGAGTCATGTAGATAAACCGATTGGTTTCGATTCAGGGAACTTAACTGCCAGCTTCAATTAGCCTGGGTTCTTTAATATATTCTTTTTTCTAACATAGTAGGCAACTTCAATAAATTATTATTTATAGAGTACTTATTAAAATGCTACAGGGAAATCGTTCCTGGAAACATCTCGCTGTGTAACTGTAAATGATCAAGCCCTTACTTGCTGATTGAGTGTTTGAGGACTGAAGTCAGATCATAGGATCACAGCTACTCATGCCTGAAGACCTCAGACAGCACCCACGCCAACTCTGCATCCAATCCCTGAACCCCTTCGACAACATCACTGCTAGATAGCTGCCCAGGAAATATTTGATGTCTTGGTGATGGAGGGATGCATTCCTGCTCAAAGTAGCCCTTTCCATTGCTGGGTGGCTTTGCCAGATACAAAATCTTGCCTGGTTTTAAGTGGAAATCAGCTTCCCAAATTGCCATGCACTGAGCCCCGTTCTCTAATAGGAACTCCATTCTCTGACAAAACGAATCGCCTTCAGCCCCTTTCTGTTCTCCTATCATGAGAGGTAGTGCAGACCTGCATCATCTGAGCCAGTAAGAAACAAGCACAGCCCACGAAGTGAAAGACAGTACAGCAAAGTGGTTTATCCCATCCACTAGGGCCAACAAGCTTGAGTTTGAATCCTGGCTCCACCTGTAACAAGGCGAGGCATTTAACCTCAAGGAATCTTAGTTTTCCCATATGTCCAATGGGAGATGTTCCTGGGTATCTTCTTGAGGCATTCTTGAAAGATTATAGGAGGTGGTATAGGTAAAGTCCTTAGAATAGTGTCTCCTGGCACATAGTAAACACTTCATAGACTATTATCACATAGAATCCTAGCAAATAGAGTCTGGAAACCATCCTTCAGTTGTAAAATCACTACTCGGTGGGTCAGAAGTTATTACTGGACACTTTGTGACCTAAGATGCAGCCTCCTCAGAAAACTCCATCAAGCATTCCTAGTTCTTTTGGATTGAATGATACATTACTTTTTGGAGGGGATAAATCCTGGCAATTAAGAGTCAGGGCCTGGGAAATTGTATTCAGCACTGGATATACATTCAATTGATTGGACAGGTTTGTTTATTTTTTAATAGCCATGAAATGAGAAATACTGAGGGTTCAGCAATGGATATTTTCCCAAAGCTCCTCATGAAATGTGAATGTGCACTCAGATTAAGAACAACAGACTTAACGTGAATCTCTATGGGTCAGGGTCTGGGTTCCTTCAATAACCAGCTGCACAACTGTGGGGAAGTTTCTTCATTTCTTCAGGGCCTCTGTTTCCACATCTGTAAAATGGAGATGAAGATAAAAGTTCCTTCCTCATAAAGCTGTAATGACCCTTAAAGGAACTAGCACATATGGAGAGAAGAGTGCTCATTGGGTATTTATTCTATTTGTTTCACTGTAATAAGTATCTTCCATTCTTAATTCTTACCCCATCTCCATCTACCACCTTTGCCTCAACCTTTTGGCAGGTGTCAAAGAGTACTGAGCACCATCTTGGCTATGGGTACAACCCAAGGTCCAAGACTAGGATTTATCAAGAAACCCTTTCCTAGCCAGGGTGCACTTCAGGCTGATGGTGGCCCAGTTTTCTTTGAGTAATTAAGAATGACTTGCATTTATACAGCACTGGAATAGACCTGGGTCCCTAGTGGCAAAGCAATTAAGAGAGATGACAGCATGATTATTGTCTTAGGCTATGGCTTACATCAGCATTAGAATCATCTGGGTGATATCTGTCACTTAAGGATCTGCTTCAAGATTGGTAGAAGGGCTCTACATACCTGCTGCTCACACTCTGGGACCCAAACCAGCAGCATGGGCATCACCCGTGAACTTGTTAGATCTACAGAGTCACTGGTCTCACCTTAGACCCACTGGTCTCACCTTAGACCCACCAAATCAGAAAGGGTCTAGTTCACTGAATCCCCAGGTGGTCAATGTGCCCATTAAGGTTCGGAAGCATGATTCTTCATCAGCATTGAGAGGAATTCATACCCAAAGTTTGTGAAATGTTCCAGAAACCTTCATTCTACCACCCACCAAAAATGAGGCCTAGATAAAGCCCTTCACAGCCCTTGAATCACAGTCCCTCTAAGTTAGCAGCTCTCTCCATCTCCCCACCATCCTGTACCACTGGTTTAGCACTTATATAAATGCCTTCTTTGAGTTATTTTCTGGTTTGGATTTTCTACCTGATCCTTGGTCCTTGTTGAGAAACGGTACCTGATATTTGGCATAATGGAGGCCCCCCCTAAGACCTGTTCACTATTCTAGACATAGAAAGAAGGTGTGCCATTAGTTATTCCAGCTTCTATCACTGATTGGTATCCCTTTCCTATGATGTTCCACTCTGGGGAATGCCATCTTCAGGAAGGGTTTGGAGCCGAATTCATAAAGAAACAGAGAAGTCTGGCCTCAGGTAATATGTGCTAAAGGCTTTCACTAAACAAACAGACAAATAAACAGAAAACCCACAGTAAAGTCAGAAAAGAGTTTGCCCCAATTATCATTTGGCTGTATGTTGACATCAATACATAATGAAATCCCTGATTTCACTGGATTTCAAATAGCTGGAGAAAAGATGGAAGGGGGTTAGTGAATAAAATTCTGGGATAAGTCTTGGGGTGTAAGAGGCACACACACACACACACACACACACACACACACACACACACATACACATATTGAACATCTGTCATTATGCCGGACAATGGGGATCCAAAGATGAGCAAAACCAAGTCCTGTCTTCATCTCTCACCCTTGGCCCTTGTGGAACCTTGAGAGAAAATAGACATGGTCAAATAACCACCAAAGTATGTGTTACATCCTAACAGCGATCACCACCCATAAAACTGAGGCACAAGTGCCTTGAGAACGTGAAAAAAGGAGACAGATCTATTCAGGACATTTCCTCTGAAGAAGCAACAAAACTGTAGGGTGGGGAGGGTTCAGAAGGACAAGGCGGGTGTGACAGGGAGGGGTGGCCCAGCTGGTGCTCATGTCGTGTGACCAGGGAAATCTGTGCCCCTTGAGGAACTGAAACAAGCTGGAGTGCGGGGAGCCCGGAGGAGAGAAGGAAGGGGAAGGAGGATTGAGAAAGCTGAGGCTGGAATGATGGTAGACGCGCTTTGGTCCTCGACCTGAGAGCACTGGGAAGAAATGAAGGGGGCAACAGGGCCATATTTGTGTTCCCCAAATAGTGATTTTTTTTCTGCCAACATGGAGAACAGATTGGAGAGGGACGAGAAAGGATGTGAGGCGCAGACCGATTAGGATTGCATCACGGCCCCCGGGGTAGGGACATGGCACCTGGATTGTGAAGGTGGTAGGGGCGGTGAAGAGAAGTGGGATATTCCAAAAAATAGGTGGGAAAATGGAAAGGACTCAGGTTAGTTTGGTGGGCAGGAGCAGGGGAGAGGGAGGTGTTAAGGATCACAGTTTGCTGAAGTTCCTAGATGCTGTTCTTTTGGCTAAGGCGGGGAGTGCTGGGCAGATATCGGATGGGGAGGTGGGGTGGGTCATGAGTTACATTTTGAACATTTTGAGTTGGAAGCCTTCCCTGACCTCCCAGACAAAGCTATGCAGGACTGGAGCGTGGATGAGAGTCCTAGGCTGGAGGGGACTATTTTATAATAATAATTTAAAAAGTAGAAATAACAAATGTTACCACTCATTGAATACTTACTCAGTGCCAAGGCTAACCATCCATAATCTAATTTAATCTCGCAGGACTCCACGAAATGACTGATCATCCCCACGTTACAGATGAGGAAGTGGAGGCCCAGGGAGAGCGTCCTGTCCAAGCTGTTAACCACTGTGTCACATTGCCCCCTGCTGAGCACCTACTAAGTGCCAGGCTCTTAGAAAACGATGGTGTTTAAGACCTCCCCAAGGAGGGGCTTCTATTCTGGTAAGGTAAGTTCACGGATGTGTGTGTCTTCCCTAGCAAACTAAAGGAGGAGAAGCCCCGAGGTAGGAATTTCTGCCTTTTGTCAAAAATACGGTCACTCGCCTACAAGCCACATCCCTCTGGCATTCACGTGCACAGATTCGGGGCATGCCCCTGCCTTCTCTCTAAACTTTTTGTTCAGAAACTGAAAGAACAATTTTGGGTTGTTTCTGCTCCCTGGTTTTAGGTTGCCTAAGGGCAGGTAAGTTAAGTAAGAAGAGTTTCACCATGCATCCACCGGGCAACCCACCCCCGTTAGCCTTTGATTTCAGGGTCTCAGACACACAGGAGGGGAGGGCAGCCCCACACTGCTCTCCTTTTGGTAAGGCTCTTTATTTGCCGCGAGCGGCTTCTTGTGTTTACCTGTCTGGGCATTGTTCCGAGGACTGTGAGAATGACACTCCTCAAGCCAGCTCTGAGATGGAAACAGACTCACCACAGCAGCTAAAGAAAGAACGTGTATGCAAAATGATCTCTTCCAGCACGTTCTGCTTTTGCCCAGGCGTTGCACATAAGCATGGAAGAATTTTACTGCTCCTGTTACCCAGAAGAGCTTGAGATTTGAAACTGGGAACCTTTCCAGAGCTAACATGGAACGGAGCATACAGATCAGTACTGAAAACATAAATCACTCTTCAACCCTTGATTCTTATTATTTTAGTAACAATAGTCTAGTTGAAATTTAACACTCTGCGCCTCCGTGTGTGTGCGTGTGTGTGTGCGTGAGTGTGTGTGTGTGTGTGCGTGTGTGTGTGTGTGTGTGTGTGTGTGTGTACAGGAAAATAAATACATTTTCAATAATCTGCGTTGGATTTAACTAAACCTCAACTTTATCTACTGTCAGGTGTGCTTCTGCTGTTCAAATAATATCAATCTCCTAAAAAACAAAAAAACAAAACAAAACAAAACAAAAAAAACCTGGGGCCCCTGGGTGGCTCAGTCCATTAAGTGTCCGACTTTGGCTTAGGTCATGATCTTGTGGTTTGTGGGTTCGAGCCCCGCCTTGGGCTTTGTGCTGACAGCTTGGAGCCTGGAGCCCCCTTTGGATACTGTGTTTCCATCTCTCTCTGCTCTCTCTCTCTCTCAAAAAAATGATTTAAAAAATTTTTGAAAAAGCCTATTTAGGTTTGGTACAAGTGATGATAATTAGTGCCAATTTGGGAAGTGAGAAGTCCCAAGCAATTGTGCCCCTTACTGTGTTTCACTTTTACACACACGATAAAACTTTTCTTTCTTGTATAGAGTCATGCTTTTCATATTTTGTGATTTTCCTTAAACGTATATCCCAGATCATAAAAGAAATGGTATTTGGATTATCCAGTGTGAGGCAATTCAGAACAATGCTGTATTTGAGCAGATAATCAATGCTACCCTCAAGGACTGTCTGAGGTTATGGGCCTTTTGCAAACAACAGAGAATATGTAAACCCGAGCCCAGAGGGGAGCATTTCATTTTGAGCGTATTTTTCCAGAAATATTATTATGATTTATTTTTACTCAGAGAGTAAAATATATTCATCAGAAGTCTTTTGACTATTAGGGGGAAATAGAAAACAGTCCTGTTGGGAGGGTGGGGAAATAACTGTTAGCAGTTCCCTCCGTGGCACCTCAAAGCAGAGTTTAGGATAACTCATCCCCCCCCCATCATATAATTGTCCACACATTTGTGTGCAATAATGTTAATGACATCAAACCCAGATTAAAAGCAATTCTAGGAATTTCTGTATTTCTACCTGAGGCAGTTCCTTCATCTGTGCCCTGGATGACATTAATTTCTGCTTTTTCAATAACTTTGCACTCTCTAGACTGTGGATCTTTCCAGAATATCATTTGCTCAACAAATGATTCTTAAAATAAAAAAAAAATTCTTAAAAAAAAAAAAATCTTCCTTGATTTTACTTCCCCATTAACTCTTGTGCCGCGTGCCCTCTGCGAACAGCAACATTTCTCAAAAAGTTGCCGACCCAACTAACACCCATTTCCCAAGACTGTACTCACTTCTCCAAACTTACCGAATTTGGCTTTCATTCTTATCAGTCTAGGAAATAGTCTCTTTTCACCACCACGGGGGGGTCCGTACCACTAAACAAAATGGACACCTTCGATCTCTTTTTCATGTGTTTACTTATCCATGTGTTTACGGAGTGCCTATTATGTGCCCAAGTTCTGTTCCAGGTATTGGGGACACGGCAGTGAAGAAAACTGACAGGAAAGCCGTTCTTTTGGACTTCACCGTTGTAGTGGAGATTACGGATAATAAACTTAAGAAGTAAACTTGCATCTTCTGTATCAGTGAGGGATCACTCACCAGACTTCAAGAAACTTGGCGATTTCCTTCTGGGGACACTCGTGGCTTCTGTGATCCAAACTCCCGTGTCTCCTCTTCCCAATCTGGTCGATTTTTTTTTTCTTCAGTCTTTGTCAACTCTTTTTTTCCTTTTTTTGTCGGTTACACCATCCTGGAGTCCCTCAGGATTTTGCTTTAATTCACTTCTTTGTATTCTTTCATTCATTTCTTTGGCCCTCACTTGTGTATATTCTATTTTATTCCTAGGTGATTAAAAAAAATACTCCCCATTGTTTCAGCCACCACCAGACCCCAGTGATGCTAAAAATGATGAATCAAAACCCAGAAATGGTTGTAACGGGTTTATTGCAAAGCTAAAGAGGCTGTACTTCTGTCAGGCCATTCTCTTCATGGGCCTCTGTGAGTGTTGCAAGTTCCCAGGGATTATATAACATCTCAGGTGTGAAGGGAAATAGAAGTTACAACCAGGGAGCATTTCCTTGGAAGCATTCCTGGAAAATTGCCTAAAGAAATCTCAGAAGGAAAGAAACTGAATCTTCAGGATTATAGTCATTTGTTGTGACTTCTTTTCCCAATCCAAATAAATACTACCTTTTATACCTAAGTTTGTGCTTGTAATTCGGTTCGTTTTTTTTTTTCTGAAAGATGGTCCCCCAAATTGCACAAACTTTAGGCCCCATAAAAACTGGATCCTTCCCTGTCCAGAACTGGCCTCTCTTCTGAGGTCTAGTTAGTGCCAAAGTCTTTTTAAGTTTCTACTAATTCCATCATTAGCCTCTAATCCACTCCAGAATTCCTTTCTTGCTTCCTAGATTATTATAATATCTGTCTACTTGGTGTTTTCAATCATAGGGAAGCTCCCAACTATTTTCTCTACACTTTGTCAGCTAAATACAATCTTCAAAGTATAATTTATTTATTTATTTTTTAAAAACAATTTAAATGTTTTTATTTAGTTGTGAGAGAGAGAGAGAGAGACAGAGCATGAGCAGGGGAGGGGCAGAGAGGGGGAAGACACAGAATCTGAAGCAGGCTCCAGGCCCCGAGCTGTCAGCACAGAGCCCGATGCGAGGCTCGAACTCTTGAACCACGAGATCATGACCTGAGCCCAGGTTGGACGCTTAACCAACTGAGCCGCCCAGGAGCCCCAATTTATTTATTTATCTTTAAAGATTTTATTTTTTAAAGTAATCTCCACACCCAGCACAAGGCTCGGACTCACAGGCCCAAGATCAAAAGTCACACGCTCCACCAGCCAGGCCAGCCAGGCGCCCCACCAATGTAAACCTTTATAAACAGAAATCTTCAGTGCTACTTGGATCTCAGAACTCCTCAGCAGTTGTCCATTGTTCTTAGAATCCAAGGACTTACATTGAATCCAATATTTTTAACACTGCACCCACGTGCTGTGGGGTCTCGCCCTTGCTTCCATCCCCATTCTCATTCCTGTCTCCCCCTCGATGAGCTGGTAGGTCTTTCCTCGTTTCCTCCCAAAGATAGCATTCACTCCTCCGCTGGGATTGTGCTCCATGATCTTTCCACTTGTTGGGACTCTTCTGCAAGGTTTTCACCTGGCTAGCTCTTAAGATCTTGGCTTAAACATCTTCTCTTTAGAAAATCCCTCAGCCCCTAGAGGCAGGGATAGAATGTGCTTCACTAAAAATATATGGGATAAGGAGGAGGTGAGTGGTATACAAAGCAGGAGCAGGTTGCCACTGCCACAAGAAGGTAGATGAACCCAAGGGAGAAAGGCTGAAATAAACTGGTGTAGACAGCTGCGTTTATCATGCCCGGTTTCTTCTTCATCTGGGGTACATAGCCCTATGGTGGAATGAGAGTGGTTCAGATCTGGCCCCATGCAATCCTCCAAGCCCATTCTCTCTTCCCTTATCTTCTGGCAGGATGCAGGTGATCTACTGTTAAGACTCGGGGGCCCTAGAACTTCATGGAAGACCACCTTCCAAATACCCAACTGAACTTTTGATGATCAAGAAACAGACTTCAGGGGTACCTGGGTGGCTCAGTCAGTTGAGCGTCCAGATCTTGGTTTTGGCTCAGGTAATGGTCTCACGGTTCCTGGGTTTGAGCCCCACATCAGGCTCTGTGCTTATGGGGTGGACCCTGCTTGGGATTCGTTCTCTCTCCCTTTCTCTCTCTGCCCCTCCCCCACCCGTGGACGTTTTCTCTCTCTCTCTCTCTCTCTCTCTCTCTCTCTCTCTCTCTCAAAATAAATAAATAAACTTAAAAAAAAAGAGGGCACCTGGGTGGCTCAGTCAGTTGAGCGTCTGACTGGTTCACGTCACAATCTCGCGGTTTGCGAGTTTGAGCCCCATATCGGGCTCGCTGCTGTCGGCCCAGAGCCAGCTTTCCAATCCTCTGTTTCCCTCTCTCTGCCCCTGCCCTTCTTGTGCACAGTCTCTCTCTCAAAAATAAATAAATAAAAACATAAAAAAAAAAAAACCTTCACTAGATGACGCCTCTGGAATGTGGGGCTTGTTTGTACTTTAGTTAGTATCACTTGTTGTAATAACCTCAGACAAATTAAGAAAGAAGCACCCACTGTATGCCCTCATCCCATTTCACTTTCTGTTCAAGTGGAAATGTTTTGTTTAACCTCCCATACCCCTACATGGAGATGGACTGGCTCAAAGAACTCATCTGAAAGGCCCACTGGACTATACCCTTGCAGAAATCCCAAGACTCAGAAGGATTGTTCGTTTTGATGGGCAATAGACGTAGTGGTTAAAAGCTAGGACTTTGGAATCTTTCACAAGCGGACTAATGCATTGTGGCCTGCCTGCATGCATGATCGCTGTCCTTTACGTTGTAGTCCCTTCCCTCGTTGGCTCTGGGTTCAACCATGTGACTTCCTTGGTTACTGAGTTATTTGCAAACCTGATGCAAGCGACATCTTGAAAAGCACGTTCATATTCCTCCTTTCTCCTTTCTTTTGCCCAAGTGGGCTGCTTCATTCTCATACTTGTTTCTTTCCAGAAGCAGGTGCCGTTCTAAGCTCCTGGAAGTATGTGAGGGATACATGGAGAAAAGCCAAGGTCATCTTAGATGACTTGATAGCTAGCTGACTCCCCCACTCCCCCGAAAAGTGAGAAATCCCAGCCGAGATTCGCAGAGTCACCTACCTAGCTCCCAGTTGACTTCGGAGACATGAGTGAACCAGGCAAGACCAGAAGAGTGTAGCCTACTCGAACCTCATTAACAATACATGGCTATTGGTTTGAGCCAGTAAGTTTGGGGTGGCTTGTTGCAGGGTATTATGGAAGTGATAGATCAGGGTGAAATAGGTCCAAGTGAAAATCCCAGGGCTGACCTTTATTAGCTCTAGGACCTTTGACAAGTTACTTAATCTCTCTGCCTCAAGTTTTGCATCCAATAAATGGGATCTGGCAGTGTTTATTTCAAAACACTGTTGTGAAAAGTGATCAAGTTGGTGGGTGAAAAACACAGCGCTTAGTTATCGGTGTGTTGAAGAAATCAGTAAATCTTAGATGTGATGTATAGGAGACGTGAAGGCAGAGGAGAAGGAAAAATAGAAGGGCAGTGAGATCTTCTGTGGGTCAAAAGTTTGGGTTGCTCAGCATTCTGGGTATCTAAGAGGGAAAAAAAAAACATTGAGAAATATAAACCATTAGGCAGCCCATCCATTCATTACTGAATAAACTAAGCTCTGTGTTTTATAAGATGTGTCACTGGGAGGTTGGTATGCTTAGTCCTTGTGAGCTTACTCCCTTGGAAGACATTCTCCACCAAATCTTGCTTCCAGATTTTACCTTTGGTATGTATCAAAGCTGTTTCCTCAAATAACCATCTAAAAACCACTTTTGTCTTGGTTCCAATGTTGCCATAAGGGTGTTTTCCATTTTACCTATCAATACCCCCATTAGAAGTTGTCACGTAACATACTTCTTTCCAATAGAGCAAAATACAGAGAAAGAAATGGGGCTTATTATATCTCCCTAGGGATCAACTTATGCCCTCCTTTTTGATAGACTTTCCTCTTAACCCTGACCGCCAGGAAGCTCAAATATATTACTCATCATAACAACTACATTACTCTTAAGTTTAGCATTCTGTCTGATTCTCCAAAGATTCTGGTTTCTTACGAATACAGAGTTTCTCTAATGCTCTTTCTTATATGTCATATGTTTTAGCCACCTCAAGTTGTGCATAAGCAAATGGGCCTTTTCTAGTGTGTGACAACAGTCTAGAACCAAATGTTCACAAACATTTGTAAAATCTAGATGAGAAGCTGTTTCCTAAGGGCCTCAGCTCAATCTCTGAAACCTGTTTTATGGTCGCTCAGCCTTGGTTTTGGAAAAGTCATCAGGTTGCTAACTGCTTTGGCGATCATAAAACAAAGTTTTCTCCTAAACAGAGGAAAAGGCTCCACGAAGGAAAAACTTGTTCACAGAACACAGAGTGAGAAAAGGCCCCTCAGAAGCCTTGCTGGCATCAGTCCCAAGCTCATGTTACCAGGAATATTTACATTAAAAATATATCTCCAGCTTGACCAGCAGCTCTGAGGTCAAGCTCAAAATCCTGCCTGGGAGTTCTTTGGTTTTATTACCATTTGTCAGCTCAAGCTTTGGCTATGATTTCCCTGCCTTCTGAGGCATGAAGGCAAACAGAGCAGAGCGAGGGCTGGGAATAGCAGCCCCGATAGTGTGAGGTGGGGATGAGGGGCTTCTGAGGTTTTTCAGCAGGAAGTATCTGGTTGAAGTCCTCTTGGCCAAGAACTTTCCTTTTACATACTGGTCTTTTATACACAAGGAAATGCCCACAAGGGAGGTTAGTAGGACTAAGTAGGCAAAAAGATTGCCTTCTTTTCTGAGACCTTCTCCTAGAGATAAACTTACTTGGTCCCCTTTCCCCACCCATCCAGAGCCCCCCCTGAGAGGCCTCACGAGCTGGAGGAGTGAGAAGGAGAGATTTATGAAGTTTCCTTTGTAATTAGAGCTATAATTGTATTTTGATTTTCACTAGGTTGCTACTCAGCCTGACATTAACAAACACCTGCTGGAGAAACGTGTAAAATATAATTTTATCATTCACACTGTTTTGTTTTAAAATAGTTCAAGGATCTATGATTAAAGAAAAATTAAGTGAATAAATAAACCATTCTAATTTCAGTCCCTCTCAATAACAGTACCAGCCAAGGTAATTCTGTGAGAGACATAGTACAGGAAAAAAAAAAAAAAAGATTATTGTCACACAGAATTGAGGTCAAATAATTCCATCACGTTGCAGTGACATATAAATAGATTTCCAGCTCTCACCCACATTCCAGTCCTGGTTCTGAACATCTTGTCCCAAGTCATGCCTCACCTTTTACTCAGTGAAGCTTCCAGGCTTCTTAGTGGATTGCTTTTTCACCAGTGTTAGTTACCTGCTGTAGTTTGGATTTGACCTTAGGGCAGTAATTACCTTTTGACCTTTCACTGCTGCATTCGAATCTATTTTCCAGTTCACGGATTCTCTCTTCAGCTGTGTCTATTCTGGTATTTAATTTGTTCATTAAGGCATTTTAAAAAATTTGTTTTCTCTATTTTTTCCTAGAAGTATTATTTGGCTCTTTTACAAACATCCTATTTTTTATAGCATGTTCCCATCGTGTTTCTTATTATGTCATTTCATCTTTAACCACATTTAAAATTATCTGATAGAATATTGCAGATTATCATCGTCCACTCAAATCTTAGAGTTACCTGTGTATGTTGCAGACTCATTGACTCTCCCTTAGGAACTTTCAGGCTGACTCTTGGTTCCGCCCCTGCTTTGGGCAGCCCCATAGGAAGAGCACATTCCCTCTGGGTCGTGATAAGGAGACAGAAAGTTTTTCATCTTACAACACCACAATCCTTCTGGTCAATCACACTGATGAGCTGAACATAGAATAGAATGTGGATGTACAGCTTCATGATTAATAGCTACATCCTCTTAAGATGGCAGGAGAAGCAATAAATAAACAGCACCTAGAAGCTCTTTAGAGCATATAGCCTCAGGTTAATTCTTATCAGAAAGTATGACCTCCTCCCTTGATGTGCACCAGAGACCTCCCCAGTCCATCCTCCATGGGGTGCTCACCAGACTACAGGTGCCTCTTCCTACCACCGTTGCCATGGATGGATGATAGGAAACCTTCTCCCCTGTTTCCAAATATAAGGAAACGAAGGGTCAGAACAATGAAATAATTTTTCAAGGTCATATAAGTAAGTAGAAGCGTTAGAATTTGAACATTCTTTCCGATTCCAGGGCCTATGTTTATTTTCCCAGCAGTAGAAATCAGAGGGGAGTGGACACATCAGCCTACTGAATCAGAGGCCCTCCCAAAAATGCATAGTAAAGGCAAGTTTGCTTTGTGTCTTTTGTTCTATGTTAAAAATTAATATGAGTCTTATATATTAATTCATAAAATTTTGTGTCAGTTTTTTTTTTTAATTTTTTTTAATGTTTATTTATTTTTGAGAGAGACAGACAGACAGAGCACGAGCAGGGGAGGAGCAGAGAGAAAGGGAGCCACAGAATCCAAAACAGCCTCCGGGCTCCGAGCTGTCAGCACAGAGCCTGATGTAGCGCTCGAACTCACGAACCGTGAGTTCATGACCTGAGCCAACCCGGACACTCAACCGACTGAGCCACCCAGGCGCCCCTGTGTCAGTTTTAAAGTGAAGACGAGAAGATATTCTGAGTTAAATTGCCTAGTTTTCATTTTAATCCCTTTGCCTTCGTAGATATTTTTCTCCTTTTTGTTGGGCCTGGGCTAGCTGTCCTCTAAGAATCCATGCTCCCTCCCATGATAGTGCTGTTATGGGACTGTGGCTACCTGATCAGGAACGGAACTTCCTGACCCTTTTTGGGTAATATGGCCAAGTTCCTTACATCCAAAGGGATATGGGTAGAAGTGATGTTCCATTTATAATCATGACTTGTAAAAATGCTCCAACTGCAATTTTCCTCCCTCTCCATCTGACACCCCCATGTGGATGTACATGACACCCTCATGTAGATAGATTTCCCAGGCAACCTCGGAAATTATTCTCTAAAGATGGCCAAGCCTGCATCAGCTCAGTCCTTCTCAGGGAACAGAGAAGGACTTGCCTCTTCCTTGCCTCTTCCAGTTTCCCCTGGCTTCTAGGCTTGCTTGGCTTAGAACTCGCATCTCTACTGCCCTCTTACAATAACAGGTGATTCAATTTAGGACCCACTTGGATAATACAATATACACCCCCCCCACCACCACCAAGTCAAGACCCTTAACTTAATCACATCTGCGAAGACCCTTTTTCCTTATAGGGTAACATTTACAGGTCCCAGGGATTAGGACCTGATCTCTTTGGGGGCTATTCAGCCTAGCACACCACCAAAAACGGCTTGAGTGGACCCAGAACCAAAGACCACGAGGGAGGAAAGGGCTCTTAAAATGGGGAGAATGTTGAATTGGGGGCGACTAAGATCTTCCAGTGACTTCTTCAGTAAGGATCAGAAAATCCAATCTGCACACGCACAAACATGCACACTCGGTGAGGAGAGGGGTTCACAAGCTCTCAGCAGTGGCTCAGGCTGTGCAGAGAGCCTCACGGTTACCCGGTGTGCGCACTGAAGCCCCGAGGAACGTCACCGTGGGGGGCTGCAGGCTTACCTCCATCCCCCCCTTTTACTTACTCGGTCAACAAACGTTATTCAGAACTGTGTTCTATGTGCTGGGGATACATCAAGGGAGGAGATGAAAGCAAGAGTCCCCGTCCCTGTGGCGGGTTTGGCAGTGAATAGTACCCTTGGTTGATGGCGAAGTTAATTGTAAATAAAAACATTCCAGTTTCCAGCCTTCTGGCATCTCTCCTTGTTTCCTTGACTCCCCAAAGATGTAAAGTAGAAACCAGTAAGTCATCGCTGGGCACGTTCTCGTCACTCAGGTTGTGTTTGGTCCTTTTCTCAGAAGTGTTTTCGATTCCTTTTTATTTGGGGTTGATTTTTTTTTCAGCACATAGTAGGTTGCTGCATAACGTCCTATTGATTTGCAGGTTAGAATTACTCTCCAAGGACTGGGGCACCTGGGTGGCTCAGTCTGGTAAGCGTCGGACTTTGGCTCAGGTCACGATCTCACAATTCGTGAGTTCTAGCCCCGTGTCAGGCTGTGCTGACAGCTCGGAGCCTAGAGCCTGCTTCGGATTGTGTGTGTGTGTGTGTGTGTGTGTGTGTGTGTATGTGTCTCTCTCTGTTCCTCCCCCACTTGCGCTCTCTTGCTCTCTCTCTCTCTCAAAACTAAATAAACATTTTAAAAAATGAAAAAAAAAGAATTACTTTCCAAGGACAAAAATGTACTCTGCGCCTGAAACTTCAGCTGCACAACCTTGTGCCTTAGTGTTTATATATATATATATATATATATATATATATATATATATATATATATACTTTTTATTTTTTTAATGTTTTATTTTTGAGAGAAAGAGACAGAGCATGAGCAGGGGAAGGGCAGAGAGAGAGGGAGACACCGAATCTGAAACAGGCTCCAGGCTCTGAGCTGTCAGCACAGAGCCCCACGTGGGGCTCGAACCCATGAACCATGAGATCACGACCTGAGCCAAAGTCGGATGCCTAACCAACTGAGCCCCCTGGGCGCCCCTAGTGTTTATATTTTTGTCCATCTTTCCTTGCGGTCAGTGCATTGCCTCTGCCCTCCCCCCACCCCACCCTCCGCCCCGGTTCTCCCATTTAAGCTCACACGGGGCTGTACAGGCAGCCAAGAGACAGACAGGCAGCTTATCACAGCCCCACCGACACCCCAGCCTCTCCTGTCTGGCCCCACTCTCAGTACAACCTGATGAAAAGATGTCACACCGCAGACAAGCGGTTCACCTCCTCACCTCTCCCCTTTGCCCTCTGCCTTGTCTAAGCAGCAGTGGGGGGAGCTGGGGGGGAGCAAAGAGATTAAATCAGGTAGTTGAAAGCTAACACCGTCTCTAAGCAACCCTCAAAGCGAACCCAGGAATTTCAACTGTAATATTATCCCCTAGGAAAAGGAGCAAGAAAATGAGAAAGTCAGTGCCTTGCTGGGCTCAGCATTGGGGTGCCCAGGCCCAGCTGGCGACAGGGAAGGGACAGCAGCCTGGCCTTAGCTGGAGAGCATCTGGGGGCAGAAAGAAAAGTGGGGCTCACACAGACATCCATGTGGGAGCAATCAGGAACATGCCTGCCAAGGCTCCAGGGCTCTGGGACACATTCACAAACTCCAAACAAGTGCATGGGAAAGATATACTTTGTTTCCTTCCCCCAACCCCACCTCTTGCTGCCCCGCTGAGAAATGCTGGGTGTTGTGTTTCCAGGGGAGGCTTTTGTGGCTAATTTTGAAAAATGAAGCGAGCAGGTAAACTAGAGCTAATGGCCCCAGGCCGGGGGCAGACATCTGGGGCAATGTTGACTTTGCTGTGGGAGAGCCAGCTGGCCTTTCCACCGCTCTCCCTCCAACCCCTTCCCTGCCCGCCTCCAGGGGGCCTTCAGCTCCTAAGCAGCCAACAGCCCAGCCCCTTGCTTACAGCACCAAAAATGTTTGGTTTTTATGCATGACCTTGGCCCGAGCACACCTTGTCCCTCATCCTGAGGGGCAATGGCTTCCCACCATCCCTGCCCATGCCAGGGGACGAGATTCTCAGACCTGGGGAGAGCCAGACTTGGTAGAACTTGTGATATGAGCTCATCTTAACGACCAAGAGGGCAGGGAGAAAAGTGACCTCGATGCCAAACACTGTGCCAGCTAGGTGCTTGGCACACTTTGTCCCTGCAACTTAGGACATAAGATTTTTTTTTTCTCATTTTATACATGAGAAAACTGGTGTGTAATGCATGTAACAGAACTAAAGCCACAAAGTAACTAGTGCTCAGGTTAGATACAAACATAGGTCAAATTTAGTGCAAGGCTGAAGAGTGTTGTTCAGGAGGTCCTGCTGGCCGGGATGCTGCCCGGGCTCTGCCGGCTTACTTGCTGGGAACCTCAGGGTAGATAAACTTTCCTCCCTGAGCCTTGTTGCCCTATGTGTTAAAGAAGGGGTAATAGCTTCTGCTTCTCAGATTGTCCTGACGGCTGAGTGAGATGATGAATGGAGAAGCTTTAAAAGGTAAGTGACCCGTGCAAATAAATGCTCAAAAGGTATTTGCTATTGATATTAGAACATTAGCCATCTTTCCACTGTACTGTACGTAGTTGGTTTCTAGAGAGTAGAAAAGTGCTTAGCTTTTCAGTACATATAGTAGGAGAGCCCTAAGGTACGTGCGGATATCCCAGCTGGGCTGGGGCTGCAGAGAAGGACATGTCACCCCAGGGCTGAGAAGCGATGTCTGGTTTCCCCTCGTCACTGCGCCAGCAACAGAAGGTCACCTTCCCAGAAGTGACTGGAGTCAACTCTGTCAACAACCAGGAATCCACAAGACTCCTAGAATGGAGTTCTCCAGTGCCTCTTCCCCATCCTTTCTTTGCCTCGATCCGGGATCACGGGCATAGAAGAGAAAACGGGGGTTAGGAAGCCCCTTCTCCCTGCTACATGGTCTCATTCTTTGTCCGTCCATCCATCATCCATCCATCCATCCACATTTTCTTAGCATGGTGCTAAGTGCTGCACAGGAACAGAGAGGAGAAGAGACATCTACGGTGATACCCGGATGTAAGTTTATTGCAGGAACAGTGCCCCGCCCCTTCCCAGCCTTCACTGCAAGTCGGAGGTCTGGATGTGTGCAAGGAAGGTGTAGGCACCCGCAGCCAGAACAGCACAGGCACAGAGTAAGGACATTCTGTGGATGTGATCTGACTAACCATTTCGTGTTAGCCGAACACAGACTCTTGTGTCTGTTTTTACTCTTCCACTCCTGCCCTGGAGCCCCGGGGTCCCCCCCAGCCAACGCTCCACTGCTCTGCCTCCCCCATCCAGTTGTATCCTTCTGACTTCATGTCTGAGTTTACAGGGAGGGACTGTCCAGCAGAGCTTCAGACTGAGCTCCCATACTTTCACAAAGAGCAATTCCGTGTTTCCTTCATCCAGAACATCAAACAGAATATCTCCCACGGGGCCCCTGAAATCTATGTTGCCACCTCGTTAATGACTATCTGGGGGAAGGTTTTATGAGGTATCGGGGCAGATGTGAACAGATACGGGAGAACGGATGTCTTCTAGCCTGAGTCATCATGGGGTAAAAGCAATGCTGACCTTTTTGTGTATCTTCCCAAGTCATTAGCATGCATTTACTGGGTTTTTGCCCTGTGCCCGCCCTGTGCTCATGACCCTGGGGAGACACAACAAAGCAGGGTTACTTTGATGGAGGAGTGTGATGGCTTAGCCTCAAAGTCTGCAAAAAAAGCACGTGAGAGCAGGGTTCCGATCCTTCCTGCTGTCCTGGTGGCTGCGGTGTAAAGTCACGGTGTCGTGGCATCCAGAAAAAGATGTGGATACTTCAGTTTCCGGTAGGGTTATCTGCTGGCTGTAGAGACAGTACCTAGCATAAAGTGAATGCTCCATAAATATTAACTGAATGGATGATTCCATGAACAAGTGAATGAGTGGGTGGTGGGAGAGATGTGGCAGCTGATATCCTGAGATGGTGATGATGTGCGCAGTGCTGTCAGAGAGAAGAGGTAGGGTGGGGAAGACCTTGACCTAGGAGATGCCCAGCACAAGTTAAACTATGTACTTTAGATTCTGCAAAGGAAACAGGACTTCAGGGCAGCTTTTTAATCACTGTAGGGAAACTGAGGCGTAAGCCCAGTCAACAGTACTGGTTACTATTGGCTAGTATGATAAAAGAAATAATAAAGGCCAAATAGGTTGAGCTTTTATTCTATGTCGAGAACTTTCTAAATGCTTTAACATTTACTCTTCAGAGCCAAGCACTATCACATATGCGCTACGTTTATTCCAAATTTGCAGAAAAACGGAAAGGAAGGTAGAGGCTAAAAAGCCTTCCACATTCTGAGTGCAAAGGTTCAAATCCAAGTGGTCTGATCCCAGAGACTGCATTCTTAAAATGATCATAGAGGCAGGGGAAAAGTTCAGTTCCGCGAGCAAGTGGATGTCTGGGGCTCCTCCCACACAAAAAGGCAAGATCCTGTCCGGACTCCACCCGTCATCCGGGAGGCTAAATCAGTCTTGCAGGGTGGACACGGGGACTGGACAGAGATGTGACTGGGAGCAACACAGTCACATGAGCGGGCAGGGACCAGGCTGTCAGGCTGCTGCCGTGGACGTGCTGTTCTTGGTGCACATGGCTTAGACCTTCTCTTCCTTTCTCTTTCTGTCTAGTCCTGGCGCCCACACTCCTGCGTCTGTCTCTGAGCTGCAGCACCCAGCTCCGTGCAGGCGGGTTCCATCTACATCTCCGTCTCTGATTTGTCTTCAGGTTTCCACTGCGCTTTCCCGAATGCCTTCTGGTGTGTGCTCTCCATGCCTTGTCAGCAGCTACGACCTCCAGCAAGGCCAAAAGGGAGCCATCTTTGTCCCCAACTCAATCTCCACCACCTCCCCCCCTTCCTCTCTCTCTCTCTCTCTCTCTCTCTCTCTAAATATATTTTACGTTTATTTATTTTTGATAGAGACAGAGCACACGTGGGGGAGGGGCAGAGAGAGAAGGAGACACAGAATCCGAAGCAGGCTCCAGGCTCCTAGTTGTCAGCACAGAGCCCAACTCGGGGCTCGAACTCACAAACCGTGAGATCATGACCTGAGCTTAACCGACTGAGCCGCCCAGGCGCCCCTCCCACTTCCTCTCTTCTGCCCACACCGCCGACATTCTGTCTCCCGGGGCTAAGCCTCAGAGGCTCCAGATCACTCTCTCTCTTTACATAACGTGAAATCACTTAGGAGTCCTTGTCAATTTTCCTCTTATAACTGAAGAGTTTTTTTCGTTAAATTTCTATGCCTGCAGCTGCTCTTTCCTTGCCATTCCTACTGCCCATCCCTGAGCGCAGTTGCTTCGTGTTTGAAATAGCGTATGGACTCTCGGTGGATTCTTGCCTCCAGTTTCTCTCTCTTTGGTTCCATCCCCCACGCGCTGCCAAACCAATCTCCCTAAAGTGCACTTCTGAACATGTCAGTCCCCTGAGCCACAAGCTTCAACGGCTCCCCATTGTCTGCCAAATAACGTCCAGATTCCTTATCATGGCTTTTCACATCCACTTAGATCTGGTCTCAACTCAGTGCACATTTATTGAGTCCTGTGTAGTCCCAGACCCTGTGCAAGGCGTTGTAAATGTAAAACTGAGCCCAGGATGCTTCCTGCCCTTGGGGGAAGAAAAAGAAGAGAAGCTGGTCCTCAGATCTCCAGCCCGTACTTCTTCCCACTCATGCCCACCGCCTAGGGTATGAGTGTGGATTTTTGCTCTTCTCCGGAACTTCCTTGGCACTTTCTTGACTCTGTGTCCAGGAATTTCCTCATTTCCATCAACAACCAACCCTCTCCTGGTTTACTATCCCCTCCCTATATAGACAACCATGAGCGGCCCTTTTGAAGATGAATGCTTCTGACCACTCTCCTTTGCACGATTCTCGTGATGGATCACGGTGCGCTGTACGTTACAGATTTGCGTCTACCTTTATCTCCGTACCTTTATTCCCCAGACTGGTGTGCAACAGCCAGCTGGTCCGCTGAGGATTCATTTATGTATGTTCTTAGAAAAAATCAGCAACCTTAGATACTGTTTTCATTCAACAAAATGTGGCAGTTTTTTTCTCCTGCATGCCTCCTCGGAGAGTTCACCAATTGTGTTTTATGGATTCAGAATCCGTAAGAGAATGGTGGAGTGTCTTAATGTTTTCAAAACATAGGAATATGGGATAGTTTCCTCACATCTATTTTATTTTCATACGATTCGATCACATCTCCTGGAAATAGGGTTCCACGGAACACAATTGAGGAGACCCTGTCCTAGAAAATGAGACCATGGAGTAACAGTGAGAATAATGATGCTAAGAAAAACTTGTTATTTGAACATTTGCTCTGTGGTAGTCACGACACCAAGGGCTTTTCCATGCAGGTTTTTATTTAATTTTCACGAAAATCCAATGCACAAGTGGTAATTTTGACCCATTTTGCAGGTAAGGAAACAGAGGCTCAGAGCTCTTAAGTGATGTTCCCAAGGTCATTACTGTCATCGAGAAAGTAGTTAAACTACAACATGAAACCAACCTAGCCAACCCCAGAGCCTGTGCTCCTTGAGGGAGGGGGGCCTGTTTTTAAAATCTCTGTGATCCCTCTCGCCCCCAAATTCATAACGGTCTGTGACTCTCGAACACACTTAGGCCTTTGCTTTTGCAGTCTGATTTTTGCATTCGTGCTTTGATGCTTTACAACAGAGAGTAGAAAGAACACTGCTCCACTGCTCCTTGGCTCGGGAGACCTGAGTTTATGACCCCAAATCTGCCTTTAATTAACCATGTGTCATTAGGCAAAGAATTTCTTCCCTCTGGGGCTCAGTTTCCTCAGCTGTAAAATAACAGTGAGGTTGGACTCGTTGATATCTGAGGTCCTTTAACCTCTTTTCACCACGCTCTTCTTTTTGCCAAGTTTCTGTGATTAATAGAATTAGATGAGCCCTTTGTTGCCTATTGTATCTGCCACTGAGAGAGCTGGAACCGTCTCTCAAAGGAATCCAGGCCATGGCCAATTCAATGTGTTGACTTTGAGGCCACCTCGATGACCCACACAGTCGCTGGCAGCATGAGGAGCAGAAGCATTGCCTTTGACCAAATATGTTCTTCCGTTAGAGTATTTTTTTAATGTGAAACATCAAATGAATTTCGAAATTTTATCTGGATGATATAAGTATAAATGAGTAAAAAAAAAAAAAAAAAAAACCAGATGGGATACATTTCCCTTGCAATATATATGTGATTAAAAAATTGAGGGGAAAAATGTTTGTAGCAAATATGTTTTGGATTTTCTGAACCAAAAGCTCTTGCAGAATAGTTTGAGGCCTCCAGAGTACCAGTGTGCAGCTGCTTTGGCCGGCCTTCAATGACCCATCAAACCCCAGTCGTCTTGGAAACCCGCCTGCATCCTGGGAAGTGTTCTCCATTGAGCAGCTAAAATGGCTTCCAGTCTTCCAGGGTAACATAGTTTGACTATAGTTCACCTCTTGGGAACCTTCGTACAAACAAGATGTCTATCTCCTGACCCCAGAGCCGTAAGTGGCATAGCTTGAAGAAATACAACAACAGTAGAGGCTGATGTTCGTTTGGGGGTTTTCCTGACGCAAAGCACAGAATTTCAAGGATGGGGAATTTCACCGGTAAAAATGTCTCCCATTGAATTATCCTTACCCGCTGAGTGAGGAATTCGGGGTTAGCCTGAGCAGCCATAACGGTTGGAAGGGAGAAGAACAACGAAAGGGAATGGGGATGATTCTCTCGTTAATTAAAATGCTCTCAGGCTTGGGCTCACAAGACTTGGATTTCAGTGTGAATTCTGCAGTCGTTAGGATAATGCTAATGCTATAATTTTAATGATGGCAGTTAGCATTTATTGAGCACTTCCCATGTGCTAAAGCCTTAAACTGATCATTTTACTTATCTTTTTAACACTGGTAGCAGAGTCTGTTCGTGCCTAGCCCGGTCACCTCTGCTTATCTCAGAGGCCACCACTGATGCTGAAGAGAACTGTGCCTCTCTGCCTCAGAGCGTCCCCTGGCCACAGGAGGGGTTTGGCCCACTGTCCTGGACAAGCAAGAAAGGCCAAGGTGTTACAAGAACCGTCACTAACCCCCAAGCCACGAGGGGTGTCAGTTGGCAAATAAACTCCCACTTTCCTTGCCCTCAGCAGGACAGTTCTGAGACGTGATCTATATGGGTTCGCAGACAGTCCCAGTGGGATCACTGGAGGAGTTAGTGAGACAGGGATCCAGTGAGACAGACGCCGGTGACGTATTGCGTGGGGAGAAGCCCAGGAGGGTTTGAAGCATAGTGACCCGAATACCAGCGAAACTGGAGGGCAGTCTTATGTCTTCTCACACACTCACGCACGCTCACGCACACACTCACACACGTGCACACACACACAGATAACCCACGTGAGCATTTACCAGATGACCCACGTTACAGCTGAACCGAATGACCAATCTAGAAATGAATTGTTTTCTTCTTTCGTGGCAAAGCAAAGATTGAAGCTCGTGTTTGCGTTACTATGGTTTGTTTTTTTTTTTCCTGTAACACACCGTGTGTGTGAACAACATGAAAAGATTCTTGAACCTTCGTTACTTCCATATGTTTGTCACCCAGTGCCTTTCTCAACATTTCTCTCTAGTAAATAATTAGTAGTAAAACCACGAAAACAAAAACGACCAGTATTCTTCTCAGCCTTGACAGCAAAACCCGGGAGAACAGAGGATCCTGTTCTGGGTCACTTCTTCCCGTGCCGCAGGGAGCTTGCTTTAACAATTATCCACTCTTTCATTTGGTTTCTCAATTTGTTTTTCATGGCACCACCCCCTCAGCCTCCAAACAGAGTCAGAGGTTTCCCATTCTAAGAAGGGTCTCTTCCCTTAACTTCTACACCTTACGTGTTAGTTAGAATAGGTCACCTGCAAAAAACTGCAAAATCTCAGTGACTTATACAGTCCTAGTTTACTTCTTGCTAATAGCAGGGGGCAGGGCAGGCCAATGGTGAGGGTCCCCATGCTATGCAGTCATTCAGGGATCCAGGGTCACTTTATCTGCCATTTCTGCTTGGAGTCCTTGTCTTCCTCTTCCTTCTGTGGCCGTTGGGGGGCGGGGGGGAGACAAAATGGAAGATCTCCAGTGGCCAGTTTTATGGCCCAAGATTGTAAGTGATGCACATCACTTCTGCACATCACGTGAGATTGGTCACAAATAATGACTTTGCCCCGCTTATGCAAGAAGAGTGCCAGGAGGTAGAGAAGACCCCGGATATAATGAAAATCGTCAGCCTTAGTCATGCCCTTGTAAGCAACCCCTCATCTCTTCCTATTGTTTCCCCTTCTGTCCTCTTTGAAAGAAAAAGAAAAGTTGCTAACCTCTGAATAGGGTGTTACATTTAACACAGCATCGACCCGCCTTGGCACTCATTCTCCCTAATGTTTTACAGTCTTGGATTAGCACCATTGCCCACCCCCGCCCTGATTCACTGTTCTCAAGGCACTGAAAACCGGCTCCATCTATGTCAAAATCTAGCACCTAGAACAGAGCCTGACACAGAGTAGATAGATGTTCAGCTTCCATTGGATGGATGAATAAAATACGTAATTTTGGCGGTATCAGCTTCTTTCTTTGTGCAAAAAAAGGCATTGCTCTCCTTCGATGTGTCAGATTTTGTTCTAGATGCTGGGTAGTCACTGGCTGAGGCCGTCACAAGCAGATGGTGAGACGGAGTTTGACATACAGTGTTTTATCAGGGGTTAACACTTTTGGAAGGGGGAGGCGAGGAGTAAGATAAGGCAGATGAAGAAGGCAACTTGTGGTGGAGGCCTGACAAAGACTTAGGCTACCATACAGGAAGTTCTGCGGAGTCATTCCAGCCACGGGTTATGGGCCGCCATGGGGAAGGTGTGCCCTTGGGTGAAGTGGACCTCTGCGACTGAGGCAGACCCTGTAGGAGTTGACAGCTGAGATGCCTCCTTCTGTGAAGGGACATGTGAGTGGCATAGTTCTCTGTCCACAAGTGGGACTATAATAGTAAATGCAATATGGCTTTTGCTCCAAGATCTAGTAAGAGACGTGATTATACACACTGCACATTTCAAAATAACCTAGCAAATGTGATGATAAAGATTTGCAGAAGGTGCTTTGAGTGTTCTGAAGGGGCATTTGGACAAACTTAGGTGATAAAGTTGTTCAGTTTCCTAGATGAGTTTTAAACGTGAGGTTTCCTAGACCAGATGGCCCTGCTCTGGCAGTTGAAACATGCACAGGAGTCAACAGGAGATGAAGTGGACAGAGGGTTTTCCAACAGTGAATGTAGCCCGAACAACGGTATGGAGGCTATTTCTTCTCTGACTTCTCCGGGCCACTCCTTGCCTTACTGATAGATAGAGAAGTTTCTTTATTTTCCCCTCTTGCTTCCTAAATATTAGATCTACCTAATCTCTTTACTTATGTTCTCTTTTGCATGAGCTATACAAATTTCCCTAATGCCCTCCCTAGCCCCCAGCTCTAGCAGCCATTACCTCTAAAGTAGCCTTTCTCAAATGGGACCATTTGATGATTAGAGTGGATCCTCTCCATTCTCTCAAGGACGGTACATAGCGAATACCATTTCCACGCACAGGAGGAAGGTCAATTCGTTATACTCAAGGGATGCCTTAGGACATCTGGTTTAATTCTTTTGGAAACCTGATTGAGAAAGGCCATTCTAAACTGAAGACCCCAAATTTGTATCTGTGCCCTCAGCCTCCATACTGAACTTCAGTGCTATTGAGCTGATTTCCAGCTGCCCCCAGTAAATCTACAGTATTGCAAACTCCACGTGACCTAAGCGTCCCCTCTTTCCCTCCTCACGCTTGCTCCTAATTTTGATCTTTCTCTTTGAGTCTGTGGTATCACCAGCCAGGTAGCCATCAGGATCCTCAGCATCCCTTAGTGGCCAGCATACCTCGGGGACTGTCGGGTCCTCTAAAACGTCCTTCCGTTTTTTTCTCATTCTACTCCCAAATCCATGCTTTAAAACCATTTGTTATTTGCTTTTACCCAAACTCTCCTAACTATCCCCTCGACAGATACACACACACACACACACACACACACATTCCCACACAGGTTTTCTCTAGAACCTTCCAATTCCAGTGTCTCCTTGCTACAACCACAAGTACCAACTTGCTAAAGGGAAGCCCTTAACATGTCCTTCCCCTGGTCAAAAAGCTGCAAAGCTTCCTAGATTCCTTCACATGACCGTCTTTTCATCAAAAGCCACAGGTAAGTTAGGGGCTACCTCCTTGTCACCATGGCAATATTCTATAAAGGCCCCAAATAAGAAGGATGGTTCAGCACCATCTGAATGCCTAGCCTCAGGTCCACACAATTCCTCATCCGTGTATGCGAAGTTCTCTACCACACTGCGGTAACTTCCCTTTTCTGCCCAGCCCCCATGATATCATGATTCATCATCTCCAATCCAGCCACACTCCATGGCTGTTCAGGCTCTGGAATCTCCTTGTTCCAGGCGTTTATCACTACCATCCCGTCCCCTCTCCAAGTCCTGGTTTCCTTTCACTTGTCAAAATCCAACTCACCCTATCATGTCATATTTTTCATGATATTTTTTTTTCTGATTTATCACCGGATGTTAGTTCTCCATTCCTAGAAATACTACAGCACAAAAACGTGTGCCCTTATCATTTTCTTGCTGATAATATGCTTGTCACTACACAGGTAACGAGGCCCCATCTGCATTTCTACCAGGAGAATTCCAGCGTGAGATCTCCGCTGAGCTTGTCTAAGTTTCTGCCCGAGCGCAAAACTCGTGAGCCTTGTAGCAAAAGATGCTTCTGCTGAGAGAGAGAGCTCCCTTTCCTATTTTCAAGTATTCTTAAAGTCAGATATGTCTGTGCCTTACCTGCAGTTTGGTTTTCCATCTCTGATTACATGCTGCAGTCCTACATTTGAAAGATACATGTGGCTTTTGCCTGAGCTAACATGATCTGGATGTCTTTCATGGGAACAAAAAATGTTCTGCCCAATACACAGGCCAGGACAATGCAACTCCTTACATTGGCTTTTGAACAAGCCTTGAACTAACTAACTCCCTCCCTCCCTTCCCTCCTCCCTTTCCCTTCTGTTCTTCCTCTCCATCTCTCTCTCTCCCCCACCCTTTTTCCCTGCCTCTCTTCCTTCTTCTCTTCCTGCTTCTGACATTTCCTGACTCTTCTCTGCAAGAAGAGAGATGGAGCTTTTGGGCAAACACTCTGCTATTAGATCCTAGAACCGCTCTGTCACAAGCTCCCTTTAAGAGGGTGGTGATGGGTGCTTGGGTGGCTCAGTTGGTTAAGCGGTTAAGTGGTTAAGCGTCCGACTTTGGCTCAGGTCATGATCTCATGGTTTGTGAGTTCCAGCCCCGCGTCGGGCTCTGTGCTTCAGCTTCTGTGTCTCCCCCTCTCTCTGCCCCTCCCCTGCTCATGCTCTGTCTCTCTCTGTCTCTCAATAATAAATAAACATTAAAAATTAAAAAAAAAAAAAAAAGAGGGTGGCGAAACCCAAGGAAGTGTGGCTCAGTAAAAGAGTACAGGATTTGGCTGACAGGTCTGGGTTCAAATTCTAATTCTATCACCTGCTATCTGTATGACCCCCAAAAACTGACTCCTACCCTCTACGTTCCAGTTTATTCGTTTATAAAAGGTTCACATAGTTATGAGTTCTCCAACCCCACAACACTCCTAGGGCACGATCGGGACCCAGGGGAACGAGGGTGCCCTGTTTAAGGGGGCGCTCCCTCCTCACAGCCCCGACAGTGGACACCTCCTTGCATTGTGCCTCTGGGAGCCTCCCTCACCCCACCTCAGTCCAGGCCTGGAGAGCTGTGGGGAGGATTGAGCGACTTGTTACACGGAAAGCGTTCGTAGCGGGAACCGGTCCGTAGTCCGTGTTCACAAGCACGAGGCATTGCTGTTTGCTGTAATTACGATAACCGTCATTCTTCTTTTTTAAACAATGATTGACCGTGACCGCAACCACCGCACCGTTTTCGCATCACTATCACCACTGATATCGGAATACACTGATGCACATTTGACTTGAGGATAAAATTAATTTATGGACGTTTTTTGCAAGGCGGTGCTTCTCCATCTTTGTACCTCTTGAGCAAAGTGGCAGCCAGACGCACAGCCTGGCATCACGTCGCTTTAGAAGGGAAAGCACGGTTGCGGCAAAGCCGCGAAGAGTCTGATTGGTGCGACAGCAGCTCGGGGCTGCTTGGTCCATGTGGCTTTGGGGAAACTGGGAGACTGGCGACTCCCCAGAGGCAGAGAGATGTGATGGTTATGCGCTCAGGTTGGGGTACGCCTGAATTTCAGAACGGGATTCTCCATTTCCCGACCGTGTGAGCCTGGGCGGGTCATTCTTTCCCCAAGAGTGATTTGTGTCCATCAGGTGGCTGTGTGACGACGACATACGACAAGGCCTGTGAGTAACTTAGCACCACCGTCACGTACCACGTGTACATGTATGGGACTTATTTTATCTTTCCCATCTTTAGGCTATTGCTACGGTGGAGGTACTGGGATGCTGCCGTCCCTCGTCCCTTTACTTCCAACCCCAGTGTAAGATCACCCCCTCTAGGCTTGTGTGGCCTGGGAAACCATGAAACCCCAGCCGCCTGGCTTGAATGGGCCACTGTTCCCTGCAAGGCAAGGCTGCGGGTGGGGGAGACCTCACTGTGATCTTCTGCCATGCTTGACACATGGTCAGCACCTGTCATGTGATGGGAAGTGGATTTTATGGTTCAAGTTCTTCCATCAAGGGAGAGCATAGTGGCTCGAATGTTTCCTTTTCTAAGCCTGCCCCGCGTTCTTCTCTCTTTGTTTTCTGGGTATCTGTTGGCTCTGTCTAGTGAAGTAGCTGACATCTTAATGATACCTTTCTGTGGCTTCCTTCTACCCACCCCCACCCCACCCCGATTCAGGATGAGGATGCCTTCTGTGGGCTGGCCATGAAGACCATGTGTCTACACTGGATCCCTGGGGGGAAGATACCTTCACTCTGAGCCATAGCTAAGATGTTCATATATTTTCATATTCCAAATGGGTGGAAGGGAGGGATGTTGGATGGGACGTTGACAGGACTGGATGGGATGCTGGGTGGGACTGTCTCTAGCGAACAAGGACATACGGTCCCCTGGCCATTACCTATTACCCCTTCCACGGCCACTTTAGGGAACACCTATTCAGTGTGTGTAATAGATCTATAATTGGGCTCCTGTCATGTAAGCCTGTGTCATCAAGACAAGCAGTCATGGGACTGTACTTGATGGAAGGGGGGAAATATCAAAAGTGGTCTCAGGAACACAATCTGCACTTTCCGTCCGGAATACAGTCTTGCTCCCTGAGATCCACGGGGGCGGCTGGTCATGAGCAAAGGCAGTGCAGCACCAGGCCTCTTGGCTGAAATTCCATGAGCACAAGGGTGTTCCTTCCCTCCCACATTGCTTAGGGAACCCACACAGAGGAACATCTGGCCAGATGCAATCTACAAAACATGCTGTGAAACATACTAGCTCCCTCAGGCCAGTGGGACCCCACCTAGTCAATGAACAGGAAAGGGCCCCACAGTGAATTCTGGAGGCTGAGATCTGTCTCACACGGGACCTGTCTCTCTGTAAAGTATGAGGTCCAAGCCAACCATTCATACTGAAGTCTGACAAAATCTGGGAGGCTGTCTTAGGAGTCAGGGATGTTAACATAAGGGATCAGTCAGGACCTGGGGCCACTGTCTGCCAGTTTGTCACAACAAAGAGGAGAAAGGAGAAGGGGGGAGAGGCCCTGGGTTGTCAAAGGCAAAGCATCCACAAAGAGCTAGCCTTAATCCAGCAATTGCTGGGCCCCCAAGTCCTCTGCTAAGCGCTTCAGCTGCAAAGCTTCATTCGATTTGCTCAACAACCCCAACTAAGATCTGTACCCATTTTGCAGATCAGGCAGGCAAGGCCAGAGGCTACAAAATGTTCTCAAGGGCACACCGCTAGTGGGGGTGGAGCCAAGGAGAAAACCCAAGTCAGTCTGCCTTTTCAGAATTTGTTTGCAGGGAGTAAAGCACAGATTTTTCCGCCTGCAGACGCTTCCAGCCTCCTGCCACAGCCTGGGTCCTTGAGATTAGGGAGGTATTGTCTCTATGTCACAGCCTCTGAATCCCCATCTCCCAGGACACTGAGAATAGGTATGAATATTTTGTTGGCTGCCTGTAGTGGTGGATAAGCCCTGCCAACTTCTCAGGTGAAAGGTGGGCGCCTGCATGCAATGAAGAGTGCTTTTCCTGCTGGACGTTGCTCAGGTGTGAAGGCAAATAAAAAGGGAGGACAAGGGAGGCATTGCATAATTAACCGAATGACTTCACAGGTTCCAAACTTCTGATTCCAGTTGACCTCTGAACTTAGTGCCCTCTCAGTCTGCTGACTCCCAGCGTGATGGACCCAACCCCCCAAAGTGGGGAGAGATCTGTTTCTAGTAGCTTCCACGGGATCCTGATGAGGAAAGGGCCAATTGGATCCATAAACAGGACTGCCAGGCAGAAAACCAGGCCAGTGATTACGAGGGAAAGAGCTCAGACTCAGGGAAGCTGACCCGGGGCCAGCACCTCGACTGCTTTTGAGGGCAGAACATCGGGGACAAACAGATGATTCAGACCAGCAAGCCCGAGATCCGAATCGGCAGAACCGGCAAATAACCACCCGTCCATGTGGACCTGTCCACTGTCTCCCGCTTAACCGCTGCATCGTCAACATGCCACTTTGCGTAGCGTCTCTGTTACCTCTCATTTACGAGGCTCAGGGGAAGTGAGTGCCCCTCGGAGTGACTCCACTGGATGGCCCTTCTCTCCCTGAGCTTCTCCCGAACTGCAAGGTGAATCAGGCCCCAGGATTTGGCCTGGTTCAAATCCTTGTGGTGCTTCTTCCCACTTTGAAAATGATCCTTACATTCTGTAGGCTCCAAGACTCCATTTCCTTATCCATGTAACGGAAATAATAACTTCACCCGCCTCACAGGAGTATTTGGGAGGGGAAAATTAAATAATGCACATAAAAGGCCGTAGCCCATGGCTGGTGCATAATTAATGTTCAATACAGTTTTGTTAATATTATTACTGTTACTAAGGATGTAATTACAAGTGTATAAGTTTGTTAGAGCTGCCATAACCAAGTCCTGCAAAATTGGTTGCTTAAACAACAGAAGTTCTGAAGCCTCCAACTCCTAAATCAAGGTGTCCTCAGGCTTGCCTCCTTCTGAAGGCTGCCAGAAGAATCCATTCCAGGCATCCTCCGCGGCTTCCGGTGCTTTGCTGGCGATCCTTGTCATTCCTTGGCCTATAGATGCATCGCCCCCAATCTCTGCGTCCACCTTCACATGGCGTCCCCCCACGCACGTGCCTGTGTCCACATTTCCTCTTCTTATAAGGACATCAGGGTTCTGAAAGATTCAGGGTTTATCCTACTCCGGTATGTCCTCGTCTCAACTAATTCTGTCTTTCATGATCTTGTTTCCAAAGCACGGGGGCTTAGGGCTTCAACATAAGAAATTGTGAAAGAACACAGTATAACAAGTATAATTTTCACTATACTTAACATAACATTAGACCCATGTAATTACGACCGTGTATTTTTTTTGAAGTAGAATCATATTCCATTTCCTTCCCGCCACCTGCTCACCCTTCAGGAGAGCCCGTGTTGCCGTGTTGGGATCTGAGGAGCAAGGGTGGGTGAAGAGGGGAAAAGCCAGCATCACAGGTTAGAGGAACCCATGCGGGTAGACCTGGTGGACGAATGCAAAGGCCACTTGTCCAATAGGAGGTACTCAGAATGATGTCACAAAATTGAGTTAGATTCAGATTACTGTAGTTACCCCAGGCGTTCCAGCGTAGTGGGCTGGGCCTGGAAAAAGACTGTGACGAGTGACGACATCTACCATTCTGGATGAGCGGATCCAAGTCTAGCCCCGGCTAGTGAAGAGAAACAGGTCAAAGACATTCCGGTTGCAGGTAAAAAGAAGAGAGCTCTGAAGAGCTTTTCACCACCACGCAGGCCCAAACATGAGGGGAAAGCACTCATTTCACTGCTTCCTCATGTCGGCACAATATCTGAGACGCTGCAGCTTTACGACGGACACACTGTAAAGCATGCTCTCGCGTCTGGAAGCTAAATACATCATTTCGAAATTACAATCGTTTCTTATTTTTGACTCTTCCCCTTCTTGAGATTTTGTGCTCGTGCGCACACGCACACAGACCGGAGACCGTCTCAAAGAATTTTCCAGAATTCTTTACTCGATTGACTCTTCATGATAACCTTTTTAGAAGCTTCTACTGCTGATACCATTTTAAAGATTCGGACCCTGAGCTACAGAGATGTTAAGAAGCTGTGTCACCCAGCTATTAAGAAGAAGAAGAAAGAGGAGAAGAAGGGGAACTAGGAAAAAATGATATTTCACCACGGGTAGGACCCTTGGTCCTACTAAGGACTAACTCTTGGTCCACTAAGAATGTCTAAGCCAGGGATGAGCCAACTATGCCCCCATGGGTCAGGTCTGGTACAGTGTTTGTGTAGGTAAACATTTATTGTAACACAGCCATGAACATTCATTTACATGTTATCTATGACTGCTTTTTAAAATGATGTCAGGATTGAGTAGTTACTGCAGAGACCATATGAGCCAAAAATATTTACTGTCTTGCCCTTTACCAAAAATGTTGACTGAACTTGACTTAAATCAGCTCACAATGTCTATGTTTCAGACCCGTTCTGTGTGGGTGCACTGAACTCTGAGCGTTAGAACCGAATTTGCTCTGAACCATCCATAATTTTATCATCAGAGTCCTTGAAGTTAAAATACCCGATTGGTAAAATAGTGCAGCTAATGGAGTAGAAAAAAGCCAGCCAGTCCATGGACCTCACCTTCCAGCCAGTGAACTGGACCTAACCCTTGGGGATCCAGCCACACTATAGTAAAAATCACTGTCCGAGTAACGGACCCTTTTGCCACATCTTCCGTGGTCAATAACTCCTACCTAACTTTCCTTCTCTAAAGATTGCATAAATTATCACCTATATGCAAATATGATTATGACTTAATTACTAGGGCTGATTGGTGATTCATTTTTTGATTATGATCAATCACTTCTCATGAATCATAATAAAACATTCAGGGCAACTGGCAGAATGCTGATAACGCAGTTTTCCTTCAAATTTTGTAACCGCCCCCAAACCAGTCAGAATAAGCTCTTAGCTGAAGTCTTCATTTTGTAAAGAAGTGTTCTGAGGGCAGTTCATAGTGGGGATAAGTCAATAAAACTATGAAAAGTGCTTAATATTACTCATAAATAAAGAAATGCAATATAAAGGGAGTTATGATTTTAACCCATCAAAATGACATTTAAACATTAATAATAATACCCAAATATGGAAGCTGATTTAAAGGAGTAGACAAATTGTCAAATTTGTCCAGATTCAAAATGGCCTTACACTTTGACCTAACTAAACCACTTCCAGGAATTTCTCCTAGAGAATTTTCATAAAGTTTAAATCATCTATCTATGTATCTATCTATCTATCTATCTATCTATCATCTATCTATATATCTATCCATCCATCCATCCATCCATTCATCTATCTATTCATCCATCTATCCATCCATCCATACATACACTTATCCATCCATCCACCCATCCATCTTTTCATCCATATTTCCATCTGTTCATCCATCCACCTGTCCATCCATCTGTATCACATAAATATAACACAAGTATTTTTATTATAACTTTGCTTATGATACTAAGAAACTTGGATACAGACAAAGATGTGGATTTGTTTAATGAAATGTGATGTATACACATGACAAAGTCCTGGGTGTCAGAAATACACACACACACACACACACACATATTCATATATGTATATACGTATGTATGTATGTATACATATATACACGTATGTATATATGTATACTTGTATATAGGTTTATGTATGTACATACATATGTATATATATACATACACACATATGTATGTGTGTGTATGTATATATGTATGTGTGTATATATGGCTGTAAAGCTTTCCAAGATCTCCAAAAGTGAAAGAAGTGAGCTACAGAATGGTATGTAGGATCAAAATTTATCATGCATCAGCACCGTCTGAAGATTTTGTTAAAACACAGATTGCTGGATGCACTTTGGAATTTCTGATTCAATAGGTGTGTGTGTGTCAAAACCTGAAATTTTGCATTTCTGACAAGCTCCCGGGTAATGCTGTTGCTGTGCTGGTCCTGGGACCATACTTGGAAATCCGTTGATCAGTGAATGATACCATTGTATGTCTACTTACATATGAAGAGATACATTCTGGGAGAAAATAATATTACTGGTTTTGAGGCATAGGACTGGGGCATGAGAGAGTTTACATTTTACTTTATAATACTTATACTCTCTGAATTTATACTAACTACTAACATTTGTAGCCTAAACCTATTAGCGATACTTTTTGCTTTTAAAAAGAAACTTCCAGTCACTTGATTCATTTTCATCTCCCCTTTTAGGCTAAGTACAAGTTTCTTAAATAACTTATAAATTCCACGTATCTTCTTCTTGTCTGAGAGTAGAGAACACATCGTTGATACGGTCTGCATTCGTTAGCTATTGCTGTGTAACAAATTGCTGCAAACCTAGCAGTTTAACCTTAGCAAAAAGATTTACTATTGCACACAGTTTCTGAGGTTTAGAAGTCCACAGGCGACTTAGCTGCGTGATTGTGGCTCCCCTGAGGTCTCGATTATGCAGTCTGCTGGGATTACCATCTTCTCAGGCTTTGATGCAGGGCTGGAGAATTTAGCTCCAAGTTTACTTACGTGGCTGTTAGACAGGCAGAGTATTTTTATTCCTTACCTAGTAAGTTAAGCAATTTTTCATTATGACCTGAACTCCCAAACATCTTCAAATTGGTCACGCGATGGCTTGTCACTAAGATCGAAATATTTTTTGTTTATATTACAAGTCTGTTTTTTCATTGTAAATTAATCAATTATTCTAATAAATAAGAAGTAAAGGAAAGACCATAGGATGGAAAAGAGGAAGAAAAAGAAGGGAGGAAGGGAGAGAGAGAGAAAGGAAAAAAGGGAATGAAGAATGAGAGTAAGGAATACAGAATAAGGAATGAGAGGCAGGGCCCCCGTGTTTGAGGCTAGGACTCTGAGCACATTTCAGATTGCATAAACAGGTGACATGTTAATGTTTAACTCGGGATTAGAATTAATCCATGGACTTTTCAACATTTGTTTGTTTGTTTTTTTAATATATTTTTTTTAACGTTTATTTATTTTTGAGACAGAGAGAGACACAGCATGAACGGGGGAGGGGCCAAGAGAGAGGGAGACACAGAATCGGAAGCAGGCTCCAGGCTCTGAGCCGTCAGCCCAGAGCCCGACGCGGGGCTCGAACTCGCGGACCGCGAGATCGTGACCTGAGCTGAAGTCGGACGCTTAACCGACTGAGCCACCCCGGCGCCCCGACTTTTCAACATTTGTTGAACAGTTGTTAAGTACTTGGCCTTACCTTGGGAGCTCAAGGAGCTGTCAAAGACAGGGGCTCTGCCCCCAAAAACTCCCAGGGAAGACTGACCTACAGACCGAAAGAACACCAAACAAACAAACAAACAAACAAAACCAGCCAGTCCTTATTTAGTACTAGTATGCTATACTACATATTATTCTTGCATGATTTCATTTAATTCTTACGATAACTCTGGAAAAGAGTACTTTTATGCCCATTTTATTTTATTTTTTTATTATTTTTTTTTAATGCCCATTTTGTACAGGAGGAATTGGAGGCACCGCTAGGTTAGGACTTGAGTTAAACCCAGGAATGTGTGCTCTCAGAGCCTGAGCTCTTAATCACATCAGCCTGAACCTCAGGCACTTACAATATAGCTTTGAGATAAGTCCTTAAGTAAGTCCTTTGAGGTAAGTCCCTACTTTGATATAAATGAGGGGAAATATGGGAACACAGAGGAGACTGGTTCCAACCTAAGGGCATCAAAGAGGAGGCTGTCACATTGGGGCTGGGTCTTTAAAGACGACCTGAGGCTCACCGTGGAAAAAAAGAAGGCGATCGATGTCTTGGCCAGAAGAAAAAAATATTGTGGAGAGAATCACAGGAAAGCATCTCTATAGTCATGGAGTTCTGGTTGGTGCCTACGATACAGAGGAAAGCAGTGGGGGTGGCCTGGAGGAGAGATGTGGGACAAGGCATGAAGGATTTTGTGTACCGAGTAAATGATTGGAATTTAGTGTCATGGGAGATAGAAACCAGTAGGTTCTTTAAGCAGAATGAGTTATTAAGATTGATCTCTTGAAAGACTCCCTCTGGACCAGAGTTGGGGAATGATCACAGGAAGGGAAATTACTGGCGGGGAGGCAAGCTGGGGGCGATGCCAGTCATGAAAGAAGTGATGAAAGCCAAGTGGACATTCGTCTTCCAGAATACGAGAAGAATGGGCTCAGTCAGGGAGACAGTTGAATGGTGGCCGTGAGCTGGGAGAGAAGAAAGAAGGGAGAGGAAGATGCCCCCCCCTTATGCCTCGGCCACTTGGGGTATGATAGTGCCTTTCACTGACACTGAGGACAAGGAGAGCCATGTGTGGGAAAGGGATTTATCATTCATAAAAATAATAACAGTAATAATGACAGAATATTTCCTAAGTGTTTACTATAAAGCACACACCATGCTAAATTTAATATTTTATGAGTACTATCTCATATTTTACCCTGAGAAACAAGATAGGCACCAATGTTACTAGGATTTTGCAGAATGAGGAAATTGAGGCACAGAGGTTCATTCATTTGTTTGTCTGCAGACCATTCACAAACACTAAAGCCAAGATGCCATCGAAAGCCTTCAACTCTGGAGGCTGTATCTTAACCACTATGTAACATAGATATATTATTTCCTCTTGCTTTGAACACAGATGTCCTTGGAGGAAAGCGGTGGAGGTGGGACTCTTTGTTGGGGTAGCAGACAGTCTTCAGCGCCAAGGAGGTGTCTAGTCCCATCACATATCTTCAGAGTGAAAGATGATGACGCTCTTCAGAGGTGACAGAGCCAGTGTGGCCTGCTCTGAGTCGAGAGTTGTCTTTCCTCCCCCTTCCACACCAGTAGTGATAGTTGCATTTGCTCTGAACCATTAGCTCTCTCTGGCTGGGTTGCCCTGGTGATCAATGGTATTTGCAAGGCAGCTGGCTAAGGTCACAGGTCAGGCTCTAGCTATGGAAAACACACCCTGGGTCTTTGTCTCTTCAATAACCAAGCTGGTCTCACCAACTGAGAGAGCTAATTGGCCCCATCCCTTTGAAATGAGGACCCAGCATAGCGGGAAGTTAATAAAATGTATCTAAGAAGAGCACAGGATCACATCAAAATCACCAGGGGAAACTTGGAGGAGACCTGGAGATTCCTGAGTCCCAGCCCAGACCTCCTGAATCAGGATCTCTTTAAGGGAATCCCATGGATCTACATGTTTTCTTAAGTTTCCCAGGTTATTTTTATGCACGGCTAGGTTTGGGTACTACTGAAAATAGCCTTCTCTCTCATGTAACTCCAAAGAGAATCAGGTGGAATGGGGACTCCAGGTGCTGAGCTGGGGGGAAAAATGGAAGGAGAATTGGTGTATATCGTATCTCAAGCTTGTTCCTCTGGAGTGCTTAGGACTAGTGGAACGGATGACAATAATAGGGGCAGGGGCCCAGGTGTGAAGAGGTGACTTAATATTCCTGCTTTAGTAGAAAGGAAGAAGCTACTGCTCCTGGATTCCCCCAAGACCCCAATAGTAAGTGGTGAGAATATAGTGATGTTTATATCTGCAGAAGAGACCAACAAGGCAGGAGGGCATGGCTTGACTCTGTTGGGTGGGAGTGCTATCCTCGACTATGGATTACTTTATTTTCCAAGCGGCAAAGGGTTATCTGTGGGGGAAACTGGCAACAGAGACTGTCATTGATTTACGATCTTCGCTCGGCATTCGTGTGGTAGGCAGCAAAGGGGAAACTCAGGTCTCAGGACCTCCATCTCCTTGGAGACCTAGGGTTCCCTTAATCTCTTCGGATGTTGCAAGTCATACTCCTGTGATTGCCACTTCCTAAGCTTGAGTTCCTATAGGGACTGGGAGGCTGGTCTCATTCCATCTACTCCTTTAGCCAAGTCTGTCAGAAAGCACCCAGCGTCTCTTCCAGGCCTTTCTGTGTGTGTCGCTGGTGCCTTCTCCTGTAAACACTGGACTGGAAACCCAACTCCTGCTCCCAAAGTATATTCCTTCTCCTGGGGTCTAGGAAGACTATGGTGGCTGTGACCGACAGGATGTGGCAGAGGCTGAAAGAAGTCAGGAGCTTTCACTTCCTGTCTTCAGAAATGCTCACTCCTAGATCCCTGAACAATCACGTAAGGACTCCAGTACCCTCCTGGAGAGACCGGTGGAGAGTCCCTGAGAAAACACGGAGACGGGGAGGAGCCCAGGAAAGCCTGGACAGCCTGCCAAGAGAACTCGTTTTCCACCAGACGTGTGAGTGAAGCCATCTTGGATCTTCAGACCAAGCAAGTCATGGCCGAATACCACCTCGGGGTGCCAAGCAGCTACGAGGGACAGAACAGCCCCACCAAACCCTGCTTGAATACCTGACCCACAAAATCATGAGGTATAATAAGACGGGTTTTGTTCAAAGCCACTAACTTTAGGGATATTTTGCCAGATAGCAATAGACAACCGGAATAGGATCCCAGTCTGAGCAAAGCCCCCCTGAAATGGTGTGTGATTAGTATCCCACGTAGCATGAATCTCAAGAGCTGTAGTGTTGGCCGCTCTCCACCAGAGAGAGAAAGTCAACACCTTCTGGGAGCAAAGAGCCCATCAGTTCCCATATTATCAAAATAATAGCCTATACACGCAAGGGAATAAATGGATCAACCCATTTTAGGACTTCCCCTTCAACACACACTCGCCTTCCCCTTGCGCCCCCAGCAGGGGCTGGACCTCTAAGGAGAAGCTGTCATACACCCCACTTAACAGAGCTCTCCCTATTTCAAAGGTTTTTGTTGAAACGGGGTCAAAATAAAGGAAAGTCCCTGGGAATCCAGAAGGAATGACTCGGAGAAGTATAATCCAGTGACCTCTGTTACAATGACTCAGCTGGCCTGGCCTGGCCTCAGGAGTAGGCCGGGCCCGGGGAGAGAAATGAACCCTGGGGCCCCACAGCTGCAGGTAAAGGTTTTCAGTTAGAACCATTACTAAACCCAGCTTCCAGCACCCGTAGTCCCGGGGAGAGATTGCTAGTGGTTTTTCAGCAAAACACACACACACACACACACACACACACACACACACACACACACACACTCTGTCTCTCGGTGTTCTGTACCCTTCTTGTTAGCTGAAACCAGGAGCGCCTGGATCCCCTAAAAACTCAGTCCTGGAAAGACAAAGACAAACCCCCAGTCGTGTGTCCAGGGAAAACCAGATCTGTACACGCAAAGAGGGAATGCCAAGGCGAGGGCCCTGCTAAGATTACGGGCTGTTAATAAGGAAAGACAGAAGCCAAGAGGTTTGATGTACAACTCGACAAGCAGAGGTTAAGGGGAGAGCCGGGGCAGGCTCATTTGCAAACTTGGTCCTGTTTCATTAAGTGAGAGCAGAGACAGCCTGTCTCAGTCCAGCAGAGAAGGACCTCATTATCCACGTAGGGAGCAAGAGATAAGAATCTTTTAATAATTGTTGGGAATTTTTTTATTATGATGTGGAATGCCAATTTAGGCCTCTCCTCACAGACTGGATACAAACAGCCTCCTTGGAGTTAAAGCTGCCCACCCACCCCCCCACCCCCCCGGCTGTGGTCATTAAGGACAAAGAGGAGAGAGACGGATGTTTGCTCGAAGAAAGGCTGCTGCTCAGGGGGGGCTCCCATGGCTGCCAGGGACCAGCAGCCTCTGGGCTGGTTGTCCTGTCTCCAGAACTTTCCCAGAGTCCTCAGACGCTTGCCATCCTGGGCCCTGTCTCTCTCCCCTACCTTCGGTTGGCAATGAATTTCCCCAAGATATTCCGAGGATCTGCAAAGGGTTGGGCTATTTTTCCGTTCACTTTTAAGAACTTCTCAGGTACAGGGATTTGAACATAACTTTGTGTCGTTAACTTGAGAGACAACGAATCCTTCCCGCACTAAGCAGCCATTAGGCACGGAAGTGCAATGAAAACCAGACAGTTTTATCGTGTTGTGTACCTAGACACGCTTGCCTACCAGAGACTGGGCTCTTTCTTTGTTGGAAGGGACGGTGGGGAAGGAGGTAGGTGTCGCTCCTAGACACTCTAGAACTGACCGGATGCGTTGCCCTTGGTGTCATCCAGGGATTGAAAAAGAATTGAAGAGAGAATTCCTTTTTCTTTTTCTTTTTCTTTTTCTTTTTCTTTTTCTTTTTCTTTTTCTTTTCTTGATACGATTTTTACTTCATGATGTGTGGAACAGTCCAGAGGTCGGACACTCCCACTGGGGGGGCTCTTGTCAGAGGCTGTGCAGGCCCTGTTGGAGACCCGTGTCTTGAGGTAGGATTTCCACGGGCAGTGGCTGGACTGCCCTCAGAGGCTGAGGAGAAGGGAGATCAAGGCCTAAGGAGGCCTACGTGGTGCTGATCCTCTGGCCCTGGGCTGCGCTGGGGGCTCCCCTTTGATCCCACCCAGCTGGGCCGTTAGCCCCGCACCCCCAAGGACTCCCACAAGTGGGTCCTTACTTCTTCCAACCAGCCTCTGCCCCCCTCCCTCCCTGGCTCCACGGGTCCCTTCTATTTTTCTCTCCCTCTCTCCCCACATCACGCCCCGCGGGGTAGATGCTGACTGACAGTGATGGTGGGTTTTAAGCCCGAGGTGTCAGGAGCGATGAAGCGTCTTCCAGGGAGACGGGCCTGGCCGTTGCCATGTTCCCAGGCGAGGGCTCGGTGCCCAGGCCTGGAGGCTCCGGGAGCCGTCTGAGAGCTCGCGCAGCGCCTGCTCCTTGGCCGGGTTTCAGAGAGGCCGGAGGAAGTGAGGGGTGTTGCCGGCTCCCTGGTGGGATCTGTGCTGACAGATCTAAGGCTTCCGAGGGTCCCCGGTGCGAAGGCAGCTCCAGGCAGCTGCGGCCCAGCGAGCTGCCCCGCGCGCCCCGCTCGCCTCCGACTCTCCGCTTGCTTCTGCCGTTGCCCCGGAGCTGTGATCCCATCACCGTCGGTGGCAGTTACCCAACAGTCACAACCACTGCTATGGAGAGTGATGTCCAGAGCAGGAACCAGCCCTCCCTGGCTCCGGGTTCGAGAAATGGCATTTGCCGCGTCCTTGCTGTCGGGGGGAGGGGGGGGTGGTCTGACGCCTCTGAGCCCCAGTTGGCTTGTGGAAATGGGACCCTCGTGCTACAGATCTTTCAGTTGCGACTGAAAGACACGGGAGCAAAGTTTGGCTGTGACCTAAAGGCACGCGAGGACGCAGGGCAGGGAGGGATGGAGCATGGGGGGCAGCGGGGGTAGGGGGCACGTGTGCATGAGTCCAAGTCCCGTTGCAGCCACGTCTTGGTTATCCCAGGGGGTCGGGAGAAGTGAGGCACCGGCAGGATCGAAGTGCTCAGACCTGGTTTTCAGGGACCCCGCTCAAGGGGTCCTTGCTTCATATTTGTGACCTTGCCTTCTCGCCAGCACAGACGTGCTCCAACCCGGCGTGTCTCCACCCGCACACGGAGCGGGTGGTACACACCTCCAAAACTAGGCAGCCTGTTTCTTCCGTCTGGGATGCGCCTCTTTCTCCTTTCCTCCAACTGGCGTTGTGTACGTCCTGAAGTCACCTCCTCCAGGAGCCTTCCCTGACTGCCTTCCAACCATACGGTGCCATTCAGAGAGACGAGATCATGATTTCCATGTGAAGCAGCTCACGTGTCTCACTGACGTTTGAAAAGCAGGTGGCCCGGGGGGCCCGAGATGCTTGTGCGGGGCTCCTGTTCAGGGCAGGCCTGAAGCAGAAACCCGGTGGACAGCAGGTCGGCTTCAGAGGTAGCCTCGCGGTCGTTCTGTTCCTCTGGTGACCTTGGGCCAAAGAGATTCTCCAGAGTGTGTGGTCAACTTCCACCAACACCACGGAGGAAACAGGATGTGGTAGGACAAGACGCTTCTTGTAGTTAGAGATCCAAGTGAAGAGAAAAGAAGCAGTTTTCCTGGCTCACTGGGTGCACGGGCACGGTGGTATTCCAAATCGCATTCCGAGACCACACCGGTGCCGTCCTGATGTTGTGACCCTCACGGATGCACCTGTGGCTGCCAGGGCAGTCTTCTGACTCCCTGTGCCTGGAGTTCTCTTTTCTGCTACCCTCACATGCCTGGCTTCTTCTCTTCTCCTTCTGCAGGCTTCTGCTTAAATGACACCTCCTCCAGGAAGCCTCCCCTGATTACACTACCGAAAGTAAAACAACCCGCATTATTTTCTCTCCCTGCCTCCTGAGTCCTTTGAGACTAGTTAACTGCAACGTAAAATGATTTTATTTTTGTGATTAGTTATGTGGTTACTTTTTGCCCCCGAGTTTCATGGTTTTAAGACCCTTCTTGTTGGTCACCATAGCTCATCACCTAGAACAGAATCTGGTATCTTAGGTGTTGGTGAGCGTGTGTTGACTGAATGAACGATGGTCCATACGCACTCTGAGCAGATTATGGGATAGGGCTTTTGACTAGAAGGGCCTGCTGAGTAAAAGTAGCCTGTGAACTGCCAACATGTCATTGGTGACATCACCCCCTCTGTTCCCTTTGTCCTCCTGCACTGCTTTCAGCCACAAAGAATTGCCCCCAAATCAAGGCCAGGGAAACATGGGGGTGCTACCCAAGCAATTAGATAAGATCCCTTTTGCATCTGAAAACTCTGCTCCGCGGACGACAGGGCTCCACTTGGACGGGGAGGTGGATAAGAATGATCCGGAATTCCCAGTGAAGTGTTGGGCCAAGCCACGCAAGTCTTGCTCGCTCGTTTTGTTTTCACATTAAGTGCTTTGAACTGTCGACATCCCAGAGAAACGAGTCTGTAAACCCTGTTGGAGGCAGACCCCCTGAAGAGGGCGCTACAAATGCCTCTCTTACAGAATTCTGCGATTCACTGTTAAGTCCAGCCTCCGAGCTGGTCAAGTACAGGCACCCGATCGACAGCCCCCACGTGGAAGGGAGGTTTCTACCTTCTCCCTCTCTGTTTCTACCGTGGCTAAGAGCTCATGTGTTAAATGGAGACAGAGTGGGCTTTAAAGCCAGCCTTCCATACCAAAAGCTACCGTCAGACGCCGGACAGTTCCATTAACCTCTCTGCGTAAGCCTCAATCTGACATCTGCAGAATCGGAATAAAAATACCCCCCTCATGGGTTTCATGTGAAGAGTAAATGAGCGAATGATTGAGAAGAACCCTCGCTAAAATTATTGCAATGTGTTCTGGGATTTTCTCCGCCATAGTTGTGACTCACTTGGTCATTACACCCTCTGCTCTTTCTATTTGCCTAGATCTACTTAGCAGAACACCGGCAAACAACAATAACAAGTGCCCCGTGCCTGATGACATAAAACCATCAGTGACCTCCGACAGTGACTTGCACCAGTGCAAGAGAATGCCAGATAATTGGAGAACCACTTGGGAAATCTGAAATCAAGGTAAGAAGATGTGTGGGCTGAGCATTCTCATTTCCAGGGCTTATCATGGGAAGCTTCGTGGAGAAAGTGCTTTTGCGGTAGATGTTGGGTCATGAAAATGACAGGGGACAGGGCATATGTGAAGGCCCGGAAGTAGACAAGGGCACACAGCATCCTGCTGGGGAGCCAAGGACTCAGGCTGCACTGGAGAACTCCAGGTGGCCTGGTGGCAGCTACAATATATGAGTCACACAGGCTTGGTTGTGCTTTCTTCTGGGGCCCAGGGAGGATCAAAGATGTCAGGGGGCGGGGGTGGGGCACTTGAGGCCGAGATAAGCCCATCCTACTGCAACACGCCTTGGAACGTGGGGCCAGCTTGTGACCCGCAGTTCCTCTGGGCACCTCAGACAGCTTCCTGCTTTTATCTCAGATTTCCCGCGTTGCTTTCCAGTTGTCTGTGCACGTGGCATTCTCTTGCCCTCGTACGTCCACCGTCTGAAGACAGTGGCCGTCTGTCACCACACACGGGGCACCTGGTACTTTGGTTGCAGGGCGTCCTACTGAGCAGATGTAGACAGGTCGGATGGGCAGAGGGTATAACGACCAAGTGAGTCACAACCGTCGTGGATTGTTCGGGATCGTTCAGTGGGTCGTTCAGGGGCAGGAGGCCTTCATTTATCTTCTGTTCCTTCTAGAGGCTTTGCATACATCGCCTCACCTAGGGGACCAGAGAGTCGGGTCCAACACCGAATCCCGGCTCTCCCGCCCACTAACTAGCACTGCCACCCTGGCCGAGTTACCCGCCCTCAAAAAACGCCCATGTCCTCATTTGTGAGATCGGAGGACCAGTGGAACGTGCCTCGTCCAGTTGATGGAAGGGTGAGAATCACGTGAAGGCATTTCACGTGGCCCCTGACAAAGTCCCCACTGTTCCCTTCAGCACGTATCTGTGGGACACCCACTAGAAGCCACCACTTGAATACAGTGAGGGGGGTGACCAGCCGGCTTCCATGGAACTCGCGTTCTAGGTGGGGAGACAGATCGGCGACAGAGAACTCAGGGCGCGTTGGATGATACGTGTTCCAAAGGAAGGATAAAATAGAGCAGGTTCCAGAGCAGAACTGGGGGTGCCGTTTTAGCTAACACAGCCAGAGAAGGCCTTTCCGAGGAGGAGACATTTGAGCAGACACGGGTGAAGTGAGAGAGTAAGTTCGCAAAGTTGCGCAGGAAGAAGATTCCACGCCGCGGAACCAGAGGCGCAAAGGTCCTGAGGCTTGCGGTGCACGGAGCCGCGGGACGGCTAGGGCGGTGGGAGCAGGGTGAGCGAGGAGGAAGGGGAAGAGCAGAGCAGGTAGCCTTGGCGGCCCTGGTGAAGGCCTCGGTGTTTATTCTCAAGGAGACAGGGTCATCAAAGGAGTCTGGAAAGGGCGGCTCCATCATGAGATTGACAGATGTGGAGGGTGGCTGTGCCCACCGTGTGGAGGCGAAAATGTGGTGGAGGTGGTTGGGGGGTAACCTCCGGAGGGGTCCTTGCAGTTATCCAGGGGAAAGGGGGTAGGGATGCCCTTTCCTCATGCAGCCGTCGCTGGTACATTGCGACCGTGTGAATGTCATTTCTCCTTATACAGGCTTATGTAATGCCTCTCCCTGTCATTTTGCCCTTGTGGCCTATGCAGGACCCTGCCCGGTCTTACCGGTCCTTGAGTCTGAGAGCCCCCAATCGCTCTCCTCCTGTGGAACCAGGGCCGCTGGGTCCTCAGAGAATCAGTCCAGCTGTAGGCAGCATCCTGAGGCCCTGTCTCCCGCTGCTGATCACTGGGGACATACTTTCCTTAGCTCAAGGCTTGGGCCCAAAGGCAAAGCTACGCGGTTTGCTTATCCACAGGGCGTCTTTCTGCCCAGTCTCCTGCTACGTGACTCACTAGATGGCCAGGCTGACCTACAGGTGGCCTGGGGTTGCAGGGAGAGGTCATTTCCAATGGATATCCGTTCCTGAAACTGCTGGGTTCTGAGGCCTCACTCCCCCTCCCCCCCCTCCTCAAAGGAGATTCCACAGCCCAGTTAGCACCCAAGGGAACAGTGGGGATGGGCGTAATCCAGAGACAATATCCTCTGGGAAGCTGGTCTGGCAGGCAGACTTTAGTCCGGGCTGCCAAAGTCCTTGGGATCGTTTCATACCCAGGTATTCGAAATCCGGGCTGTGTACAGATGAATCCCTTAGGGGGAAATCATGAAGCGGGGCTGCCCCAGAACCCAGGGAATTCAGGGCCGCAGAAACTGCTGCCGGCGAGGAGGGACTGTACCTTCCCTGTGTCACCTCAGTCCTGCATCGCTGACGCCCCCGCGAGGTGAGCCCGCCTCAGCCTCCAAGCAAACCGCTGCTCCATGATTTCACAGCGGCACGGAGTCTGGACTGTTACTGACACCGCTTGCATTTTGCAGCCGTGCGTCGCGTCCCCATGGCAAGACCCTCACTCTGTGCCTAGCTCAGAATCCATGGCTTTCCAGAACAAGCCCAGCCCAGCCCCAGTGAGGCACTTCCAGGCACCTTTTTGTGGGTCCTGGCAACTTCTGCCTGCCTGTGGATTTCTCGTGACCTGCTCGCTAGCCGCTCTTTTTTCCTCTGGGCCACCTACTGGTACCTTCGAGATGCCCTGTGGTCTTCTTCCCTGGGCCCCCAGCTTCTTCAGGTTTTGCCCATTTCCGTCTCTGGATTCCAACCAACACACGCACCCTGGGGCCACCTCCGTTCCGGTTTGGATGTCCTAATAGAAAGTCAAGGACCAACACTCCGATATTAAAAATTTGGTCCATTACCAGAAATGGCAGAGCCCAGGACTGTGGGGAGGGGTCCTAAGGAGGAGCTAATTTAAAATTTAAATTATGTGCACACTTTGAGCCAGCACATATATCTTGGTATTGATCGAAGCTCTTTGGAAGCTATTTATGTTTTCAGCCCACCTATAAGGCTGAGATTTATACTGCATTTGGTGTTTAACTAGCCTCTTAATGCATCCTGTTGAGCCCTGGTATTGGTGGGTGTGTTGTAAATTTTAGCCTGGGTGCTAAATTGATTTGCTTAGTGGAGTTGAATTTAGGCCATTAAAATAAATAAATAAAGCGAATAAGAGGAACTTCCAGGCCTTCATGTCATATTAAAATCAACCAAAGTCAGAGAAACACAACCTCTGGAGTCGTGATTGGGTTTCGTGTGCCAGACTTAGGGCATGAAGGGTTCCTTTTGGTATGGCCTCCCGTAGGGAACACTTGCAGTATGGAATTGAGGGAGAGACCATGGAGAAGCACGTGTACATGCTGATTGGAAAATAAGAAGGACCACGGGGCGCCTGGGTGGCTCAGTCAGTTAAGCATCTGACTCTCGATTTCAGCTCAGGTCACGATCACGCGGTCCGTGAGATCGAGCCCGGAGTCGGGCTCTGTGCTGACAGCATGGAGCCTGCTTGGGATTCTGTCTCCCTCTCTCTTGCCCCTCCTCTGCTCGTGCTTCCTCTTTGTCTCTCTCTAAATGAATAAATAAACTTATTTTCTAGAAGAAGAAGAAAAAGACCTGAATTCACACCCTGACTCTCCCTGTATACCCATAGTGGGATCCTCTTTTTCCCAGTTTCCACTGGCCTGGCCCAGTGGTTCGATAAAGTTGTGGTCTCCTTCCACGGGTCTCATCTCATTGTATTTAGACCGCCTGTGTTCAGCTGGACTCTGACATATGTCCAGCCCCTGGGTTGGAACAAGAGGGCAGCGGCTCTCAGCCATCCAGGGCCGACTTTGGAGGCATCTGAGAATCATGGAGGGTCTCCACCATTTCCACATTCCACGGAATCAACAGCTTCCACGAGACGTGGGCTGCCAGGACCTAAGCTAATTGGAACACAGGCCAGATATTTTCCTGAAGATTCACTCCAGATAAAAGGCTTATGTTGTCTCCTCGAGAGAGGTTAAAAAAAAAAAAGTTCTGAAATCAGTAGACCATTTAGGGCCTGTTGCTGTCCCTCCTGGTTCTCTGACACAAGAGCGTTTTCCTTTGCAGTCAGTACAGAGATGGTGGTCATTTGAGCTGGCTTTTTACCGTGGTGGCTTAAGGCATACTGGTCACAAGCCACCGTCAATGGCAGGCTGCGAGAGCGTGGGCAGAGGAGGGGCAAGAGAGAGGGAGAGAGAAAATCCCAAGCAGGCGTCATCCCGTGACCAGGATGCTGGTGGCTCCCGGAGCAGATCTGTGGGGATGAAAGTGCCAGCAACACTTTCTCTCTCCTCACGTGGGTCGGGCGAGGTCTCAGTCACTCTCGTTCAGCCTGGGGCTCTTGATCAGCGATTTCCGGATTTCCCAAAGATGGCATAGTCCTCTCTTCATGAGGCACGGGCCATTGTCTCTGACAGTGCTCGACCCTGAAATGGGAAGTAAGCTTGGTTCATCCACTTTTTATCCACACTTATCTAGCCTTTCAGTGGCCCTAGCTCGAACCTTACCGTCGGCGCTCACAGATCCCATCGGAGAAGTGGCACATTCTTGAAAGTGTTGGGATCGTGGGAGAGCAAAGGGCAAAAAGGAGACAACATAAGCAGATGTTTGCGTTTGTGGACATCTTTTTTCTCGTCCCTTTGGTTTTTCAATAGAGAAATATCTGCTTGGCCTCCTCTCAACGGGATGATTAGGTCTTTGGCAGATGGATATGTTAGCAGTGAAGACAAATGACACAGCAGGCCCTGGTGATTCCCTGTGGCCGAAATGTAGGACGCTGTGGGTGCAGGCTGGCAGGTAGACAGCAGCTGCTCACGTGGAACTTATAAATGCCGGGTTAGGGAGTGTGGGACGTTAATCTCTAGGACATTGGCTTATACCGAAGGGCGTTTGGGCAAGAGAGCGCATTACATAATTTGTATACTACAGAGAATTTTCTGATGCAATCTTCGAGGAGATTGGACTGGGTGAGCTTTGAAGCACAGGGATTGATTAAGGCACAGGTGCTCTGAGTGAGCGGTGGGAGGTGGAGAAGCCCTAAAATCATGAGTAAATTGTAATGCGGTTTATTAGTAATTAATCTTAAATGAGATGACCACCTCCCTAAGAGGTTATTTCCCCAAGTTTGTAATCCGTCCATTTCTACACACACACACACACACACACACACACACACACACCCCTACCTCACACCATGCCTCCACACCACAGTGACTATGCTCACTCATTTCTGAAATATCACTTTTAAAAAATTGCATTTCAAAAACAGCAGAAGTTACCATAACCCTCTTTAGTTTCTCTGAGAATATGATCTGTGCAAAACCCTGGGCATGGGTGAGGAACTGGAGAAAGAATCGATATTGCTGACTCCGCAGACTCCTTCGGCTGCCCTCATTTCAGTCCAGTGGGAACACTCAGCTTCCTCTTTCTTCCAAGTACGTCTACAGAGCAGGGGAGAAGTTGCCACAAACTTCTTCAGCGCGGCTTGGGCCCTCTTCAAAGCAGCGATACTATTTCAGCAAAAAGTCCATGAAAGAGCTCAGCCGGTGGTAAAAACCCATTTAAGCAGGCTCTGGTTTATTTACTGTAACCAGAGCAGAGTGGAATTGGAGCTGGGATAATTAAGCTCTAATTCATCAACACTTTGGAAACAGCACATTTGGACTGGAGAATTCCAAAACGGGATGGCCGGACTGGGGCCGACTGGCCTTGACTGAATTCTGGGAAGGGGCAGACATTCTCTTGAGTTGCCCACTGATTCTGACCTACCCAGACATAATGCCTTCCTCTGGGTTCAGGGGACTGTGGAGCCAGCTGGGGCCAGTCGACTAGTCTTATCCCCTTGGAGGTTTCTAGGTACCCCTCATGGTCTGATGTGGGAGAGATCAGATGCTGGCAAAGCGTGAACGTCATTTGTGTGCCTTGCACTGTGCTATTTTTTTTTTTAATTTTTAAGTTTATTTATTTATTTTGAGAAAGAGAGAGCACAAGCTGGGGAGGGGCAGAGAGAAGGAGAGACGGAATCCCAAGCAGGCTCCCTGCCGTCGGCGCAAAGCCCGACGTGGGGCTCGAACTCACAAACCATGAGATCGTGACCCGAGCTGAGATCGAGAGTCAGAAGCTTAACTGACTAGGCCACCCAGACTCCCCTGTGCTGTTCTTTTAAAACTAAAATTAGGTTCTAGGTTTCATGCCAAGTCCAATGTTCCTGACAGGGTGTGCTGAGAAAACAGCCATTCCGAGCTGCTTCCCAGGCATTTCACAGCATGACAACCTGCTCAGACCCAGGGCCTGGGCATTTAGATAAGGACCCTAAAATGAGAGCTTAGGATTCCTACCACAGGTTCCCACCTGGCTTTTCCTGGGGTGCCTTTGAACATAGCCAATCAGAGTTGAGTCTGCGAAAACGTAGTGAGCACTTCCCCGGCCATCTTTCTAAGTCACAAGTTCTTGCTGCCCTGCTCTCAGGCTCTTGCCCGCCTGTGACCTGGGTTGGAGGACTGGCCTCCCCCAGCTCCCCCCGCCCCCATCCTGGGACTTGTAAGCAACAAACCTTGTGACTCTACTCCCTTTGAGTGTATTGACGCTGTGCCTTCAATCAAAATGACCCTGGAGTTTCACTTCCCCAAAATGGGAGCCCCAGTGCTGAGGAAGCGACCTGCCGATCCTCTCGTGGCTGGCTTGTGCCTCCTCATTCAGCAGGTCATAATCTGCATAGTCTTAAGTCAGCACATAGGCTCCAGGTCGTCCAGAACAGAGGGATCCAATGAGACTTGTTTCCAGCCTCCTGTCCACACACATTTGTAGCCAGTGCCTCTGGTCCTGTCTGCAGCTCCCTAGTTACTCAAAATTACCAGCAGTCTGGGGCCAAGACATTTTGCTAGCCTTTGCACATGCTATTCCCCTAAGCCCCCTGGCATCATGCAAACGGCTCTACCCCTCCTTCGGCTTCCCTCAAGCATTCCTGTCTGTGACTCCCCCGGGGAGATGTATGCCTTTTACTCGCTGTTCACTCCAATTCTCATTCATTCATTCATTGACTCATTCACTCCATTGAGAACTGTTGATTGGTGTGTTTGATTACAGTACAGGCATCGCCCTAGGTCTGGAGTAAACAAAATACCATCTCTGACTTCATGGAGATTACATTCTAGAGAGGGTAAGGGAAGGACGGGAAAAAAAAGTGTATTTCAGACTAGGAAGAGAATGAAGGATAAAGGAAATGAGTGTGAGAGAGTAGGTGCTATTTTATACAGGGTGGTGAGGGGAGATGTCTCCTACAAAATGATATTTGAGCAGAGACCTGAAGAATGTTAAGGAATATGCTGTGCAGATACTGGTGGGAGGAGTTTAAGGGTAGAAGGGAGAAAGCAAGTGCAAAGGCCTTGGAGTGGGTTCATGAATGGCATATTCTAGGAAGACTTCTCTCTTCTCTCTTATTTCTATTTTATATACATAATGTATAACCTTGCTGTAATTTCTCATTTGCCTTTTCCCTAGAATGGAGATCAGGGACCTTGGTATGTACCTATACATATCTGTGCGCACACACACACACACACACACACACACACACACCCAGGGACTACCACTGCTCTCAGAATATAGTTGATGCTTAATAAATCCTTGTTGAAAGAAAGACTAATCATCTCATTAATACTCCTAACCATCATATAAAGAATATACCATTATATCTCGCTAGCTAAGGAAAGAGAGACATTAAATAATGCTCATATTTGCACAGCTTGTACATGAGCAGTGTTGTCTAGATTCTGACCCACATCTCTAAGGCTCGGAGCAAGAATATTTTCACAATAGTCTTACTCGTGGAGTCAGGGCAGATCCTCTTACAAGCCTAGGGTCATGGGCCTGCAAGGTGCAATTCGTGTCCTATCAGCAGGCATCCTGAACGGGCGTGACTGCCTACCCGCTTGCCTACCTTTCTGGCTGCCTCTCATCCTGTCCTTGGGACTAACGAATGGTGCATTTGTGACATTTGGCTTGCCGTGCAACCCATCAGGGAGTGTTATTTGAGCAGAGCAGATCTTGGGTGGAAGGCATCTCCACAGCTGGGTGATGGAAGGGAGAAAGGACCACCGTGGAATACTGGTGAGAGCTGGAACAGGGTACAGGGTGCAAAGAATAGGGCAAGGCGAAGGGCCTCCGGATGAGGATGGAGAGATTTCTGTCTACATACCTAGCTCCAACCAGCAGGGCTTTCACTGGGGCCCAGGGAAGTGAGAAAAGGGCACCACTCCTGGCGGGGCTGGGCAGGTGACAGGGTCACAGGGACTGCTGGGAGCAGGGGCGGTTGGGCCCTGCCCGCCGTGTCTACCGTGGGCAGGTGTGAGCACCAGCAGGCGCAGGGTCCCATGCAGTCTGGTGGGAGGCCCCGGGTCCCTGGCTCTGGTGGGTTTACTCCAGGCCTGGATGTTTGCCTTGGCAGCCCTGGAGCATCAGCCTTGGCCTTGGCCATTCCCCAGTGGCCAGACAGCCGGGCCCGCACACCTGAAAGTCATTAGGTTGGGGGTCCTATCTTGTTCTCACATTTCCAAGCGGTGACCTGCAGCCATGTGTGACGGCACAGGCACTTTATCGACCCCTTCTCTGGCCCACCCCGCCCATTTACCTTTCCCTCTTCATCCGTCCCTCCCCAAGACCTACCTATCCCCCAAAACCCAGGGCTAACAAGGACCCTTTTCTTTCCTCTTCCATAAATATTTGTAAGGGTTTTCACAAGCTATTTAAGTCAGTCAGTCTTCTTCATTTTTCCATTAATGAACACTCTGAGGCTCAGAGTAGCAAAGCGACTAGCTCGGAATCACACAGCTGATAAGGTGTAGAGCCTGGGTAGGCACCGAGGCCTAGAAGATACCAAGAGGCTGTTGAAATGTGGGCGCCATACCACCAACCACCCCAAATACTCTGGCCGCTCTGCCTTGGTGCTTCCCATCTGTGATGTCCGAACCCACCTTTTTCTCCTCACGTGAACCCGGTGCTCGATTTATCTTGTTCTCTTTCCTGTGTGTTTACAGCCATGTGGGCACCTCGTATAATTTACCTTCCTTTAAAAATATGTCTTCTGGAAATATCGTTTTCTAGCCTGTGTTTGTATTTTGCTAGAGCCATGGTTCTCCACCAGGGACCTTTTGCCCCCCAGAGGGCAAACATCTGGAGACACTCTGTGGTTCTCACAAGTGGAACAGGAGGGTGGTTGCGGTGCCTCATGGGTAGAGGTCTGCAGTTGTGTGCGATGTTCCACGATGCACAAAGACAACCCTCACAATAAAGAATTATCCAACGCTAAAGGTCAGCACTGACAAGGTTGAGAAACTGCGCTAAAGGCATAAATAAATGCATGTAATACTTTGTGTGCATTATTATATGTTGAAAAATAAATACTTAACCATTGACCTATGGGAGCATGAATCACTCCTATCCCATCACAGGCAGTTTCTGCCGGCTCGTTACAGCTTCCCGTGCGCCTCCCTTCCCAGCTCCAGCTTCAGCGACAGTGTTGGGGTAGCTTGACGTTGACCACAGTGGGAATATTTACACCATGGAAATTGGCAAATACTATACATCAGGTCTTTTGTTTGTCTGTTTTTGTTTTTGCTTTGGAGAGTCAGTTTGTCATCACACCGTTAAGAACTTTCCATGTGACAAAGATTGCACATTGTCTTATTTAATTCTCACAATGCTATGAGGCAGCTAACATCACTACTCCAATTTAATGTTAGGAAATGAGGCCCAGGAAACTAAAGCAACTTGTCGTATATAATATCGTTCTTAAATGGTGGGGACAGGACTTGAAACCAGGCAGTCACATTCCAGAGCCTTTGTTTTAAGCACTACCTGCCTGGCACCACGTTAATTAGAAAATTAATTAGTGTTAATGATACACGGTGTATTCCTGAGTTGGTCCATTTGAGATGGAGAAATGGATATTTACACTAAGGGCATTACGTTCCGGTACCATGTTACAAATTTGATCCCTTGATAAATGATAGCATCTGTATGAAGTACTTCCTTTTGGGTAAATGTATATATTTTACAGTAAATGAAGATTAAACCAACTTGCCCTAGAGTTCTTAAAACCCGAAAAGGAGCGCTCCTTCAAGATGTTGCCTAAGAGTCACATGCTCAGTGAGATCTTCTCTAATCAATAGTTTAAAATTACAACTTCATTTTCTCCCCAGAAGCACACCCTATATTCCTCTTCGTTCCTTATTCTCTCCATAAGCACACATTCCTTAAGGTATTGTTTTTCACGTCAACATCCCCAACACCTAGAACAGCACGTGGTACATAATATGCTCTGAAGAAAAGATTTGCTGAGTGAATAAATGCATGACAAACAGAGACTTCTCCAAAATAGAAAATAACTCTATCACTCATGAAAAGGCTCCCTGTTTGATACCTATTTAGGAGAAATGCAAAGAAAGGTGGGATCTGCCTTTAGACGAATTTATTAGACATCGTTCTGATAACCCAAATTGGAAAAGATAAATTGGACACCTGAAACCGTGAAGCTGGTTTGGCTGAACAGATGCTACACTTTTGAAATAGATGGAGCTTTTTCCCCAAGTCCTCCAGAGCACTGAACATTTGCCACCATGGTCTTTGGGATGGACTTGGGGCCCATAGAACAGCCAGCCATAAGAACTAAATAAATGTGTGAAAAATGGAATCTACCAATGCTAAGCCTTGCAGAAGGCCATGTTTACTAAAGAGGGACCTCCTTACCATCGCCGGCTCCGTGAGCAGCTCACAGGAACAGAAGTTCAGAAAGCTCAAAAAGTATTTGTTGTTCATTGTTCATCTGAAATTCAAATTTAACTGGAATTCTATATTTAATCTGGCAGTCCTAGCAGGGAGCTCAGGTCAGACGCCACTGTTGCTTGGTTACTGTCAGGGACTCTGCCCCACGGAGTGCTGAGGACGCAAGGATAGAGACCAGGGGCAGGAAGCGGTCCCAGGACACGATCAGTCAACAGTTCTGGGCACAGGCTGTCCCTCCTTTCTGCCTCAGAGAATCACAATATTTGAGAATCAGATAGACCCGTTCCTGGTGTTCACCTAAAACTCTTGGGCTTTGTTTTCATTTCTACCTGCATTCAGTGGTTTCCTTCTCACTTCTGTTATTGTGGCAACATTGAGAATTGTTCTAAAGCCTGGCTGATTCAAAGAACACAAGGGACATTCCTAAAACTGCAGATTCCCAGATCCCACCTAACAAGTAGGTCTGGGATCGGAACTGAGACTCTGTTTTCTAAAATCTCTTCGGGAGATCCCAATAGTTAGCCATCTGGGGGAGCCACCTGAACACTTCAGTTCCACTACTCTATGCTGTTGAAGACTCTTGGAATTCAGTGCCATGGGAACAGGGATCAAGGCTGGAATGAAATTTGGCCCACCCATGGAATGGGACCAATATTGGGAAATAGGGCCCAGGATGCTATGGAAGGATGGACCAAAACCCTGGTACATGAAAGGTTCAAATGATGGCAGTCTATGGGGAAAGCAGACACATACTTGGCAGGGAAATCGGGATAATGTGAGTGGGAGGTCTAAGACCAAGGAAGGTGGTTGCTCCATGAGGAATATGGGTCACAATTCTAAGTCCATAGAAAAAAGCAGTTAGCATGAGGAAGGCAGTGCCCTGGGCTGGTTGGCAGCACAAAATCAAGTGATCTGAAAAATTAATTCATCTGAGTTTGAATGTCTTTATATGGAAAATGAAGAATCATTAATTTCTGCATTTATTCATTGAACACGAGTGTCTACGCGCCAGACATCTACTGGAATATTAGAAAATCACTAATGAATAAAATACGTGAGATGCCTGCCTGCACAAAGCTTATAGGCTATCAGGGAACACAGATAACAAACAAGGAAAATGAAAACCCTTTTGATGATTTGATAGTTGGCTGATAACAAAGAAGTTGGTTCATGCTCTAGATGTCCAGCCGGAATCTTGAACCATATGTCATCGATCAATTTTACCTGAAAATCTTCCATGTTGGGGCTTAGGATTAATGTTTGGGTAGTCTAACTCTCCAAAGTTAGAGACTCTCCAAAATGATATGGCGGAGTCAGCCTGTACCAGGTCACGAGAGTGACTGTTAGGTTTTCCCAATTATTTTGTGCCGGTTGTTATCATAGCCACTATTAAAAATTAAATTAATAAACTCGCAAATAATTTGCATTAAAAGCAAAGGTCACAAATACTGAAAACTCCTTGCTTTCTAATGGCTTACCACATTTTATTATTATGTATGTTTGTGAGATTATTTATACCTACTGTATTCGTGTGGCAGAAACGTTATTGAATGGAGTATTACTGTCCGCCTATTGTCAGCATCCACATTCAGTGACTTCGCATTGATAGTTTGAAATTGGCCATGATGGGAATATTTACGTCATGGGAATTTGCATACGCTACAAATCAAAGTTGGTTGGATTCTTTGTTTGTTTGTTTGTTTTCCAAGAGAGCAGGTTGTTGACATTTACCAGCAGAACACTGGAGTCTCCCCTCCCCATTGAAACTGGACCAGACTTGGAACAATGAAGAATAAAAAATAATGATGTCACAAATCCTTAAATGCCTTTACCTCTTTGATGAGAAAAGTCATTCAAGGGAAAGGCAGATGCTAGTTTTTGAAACTTTGGCTTTCTTTCCTCTTGCCTGAGGATTTAAATAAACAAAAAATTTTTTTTGTCTTTTTCCATGCGAAGACTTCAAGTAGTTAGAGAAGGCTTGAGTCTGAACTAAGAGGGTACATTGGAGAGATGCAAAGGAGTGGGAAGTGATGAGAACCAGGGATTAGGCGGTGTCTGGGGTTTTATTACACAACTCTGGTGTGTGTGCTTGTGTGTATATATGTTACATGTATAAATTATATATACCTACATATACATGCAAAAGATCCTTATGTATCCATATTTCCCCTTTATCAGAAGGTTATGCTGGAAGAGGGTGAGCTTAGAAGTTAGCCAGACCTGGACTTGACTTTCTCAGCAATGTGACGATACTGGGGAAAGGTTCTTCTTGTTTCCTTGTCTGCAAGTTTGAAATAATAGCATATAGCTCATAGATTGGCTGGAGAATATATCTGACAGAAACTGACACCATTCATTCGTTGGCTGATTCACTTAGCAAATATACTTTACTGAACGAATACAGTAAAGAAAGTGAATGCAGTCGGCCCTGTAGAGGTCATGGTTTTGCAGGAGAGACATACGTTAAATACTGTGCTTAAAATAATTTTGCTATTCTGATGATGAACCCAGTGAAAGAGGGCATGTGTCCATTAAGCAAAACCGAAGAGCCAAGGAGGGTGTGGGCACTCAAGAATATTTATGTTTTCTTTCTCTATTCTGTCTTTCCCTCTTGTGGCAGCCAATATCAACCCTTGCCCACATTTCTTGGGCCACATCCCTTCAATTTGCTGGTGCAGAATATGCACCAGGTTCTGTAAGTCTTTGCTTATAGCTTTTCTCCAAAGCAGCTGAAGGCTGCTGTGCCCTGCTGCAGGCAGACAGAAAGTGCTAGAAGTAATGCCCCTGGGAACAGTCTTCCCCAACACAAGGAATGCTTCTGTGACGTTCGTTGTCTGCCAGAGTTTCCTCAGTAGAATTCGACTCCAGTTGCCCGCAGTACAGTTTGCTAGCACATCTTTTTTGGCTGCTGTCCCTTTTTCTCACTTCCCCATTCCCTACAGGTGTTTGTGCCATCCGAATACACTATTTGCATCCATTCTTTGAGTCAGACCTGCTTTTCTGGGAACCTAAGCCAAGAGAACTCTTCTCTCAAACGTGTCTGTGTCCCTAAGCCGCCACATGCCTCCCCCTAAGCTGGGCATGAAGTGTGGCCCCCAAATCATGCACAGACTTCTAGGAATAGATTGGTTATATAACATATGGTCTAAACCAGGGCAACTTGGAGAGTGAAGGGGGCCGAGTATGCCCCCTTCACTTGAAAATATGCCAAGAGGACAATAGACAGAAACAGAACTGTGCTGGCAGACACGGTCAGCCTGTCTCAGAGAAGCTTTAATCCTTCCAGTAGGATGTCCAGGCTAGGGTTCTGGGGGATGACAGGGGCTCTCTGAGTACCTCTCAGGAGAAGGCAGCATGGGTGCCTAGGTCATCTGTCAGCCCCTCGGGGCCTGTCATTCCCAGAAGAGTGGCTGACTGCAGCCAGGGGCCGGGTGGGGGGGAGCTCATCTCTACTTAGAGCGCTCACATCAACTCACCATTTTGGGGAGAAAAACAACACAGATTTGTCAATGTCTGTCACCTCCTTTGGGCAACTGCACCTTTTTAAGAGCCACGGGGTCCCCGGTGAACGTGGATCACACCAGTGCATGGGAAAGGAGTCACTGGGGGAGCTTTGCTGAAATGCTCACTGATGTTGGCAACATACTGAGCTGGATGTATTTCCTGTGCACTGGGGCTGCTGTGGGTGCACTGGGGACAGGGAGGAGGGATTCCCAATGAAGGAAGTTTCTATGCAAACCCTGCAGCCCATAAGAGATCAGGTTTCAGCTTCGATTTGCTCATTCCCCTTGCGTTTTTCTTTCCCCCAAACATTTAAACTCAGATAGCTACATAAGTTCAAATGTTCTTTTATAGAGTGAAATAAACAGCTTTTATAGCCTGAAAACAGCAAGCTTGGAGATCAACCATTCACCACTGAAGCAGGCGTGTTTAAGTCGAAGAAATAGATGGCATTCTCTTCCTTATTGTTAGCTATATTTTTTCCCCCAAACTAAAAGGAGGTAGCTTGTAAATTAGCTGCCTTCCAAGTTGCCAGGGAGAGAAGTTAATGCAGCCTCTGGGCATTTTGCTACAAGGCTGCCCCCCTCTGGTTCCCACCACTATGTGATTTGTTTTTCAGAAATTTGAGAAAGAACGGTTCAGAATGCAGGCAGGTCAAGGTCAGGGTCCCAGGAGCTAGTCACTCTTTCCCCACATTCTAGTTACCACCCCTGGCTTCTCAACACATCCTACACTTTTCTCTAGATGCCAAAATATAGAACTGCGTTTAGGGTGAACTTTGGCCACCCATGGTTCCAAAGTACACATGATGAATGGGTTAGGGTGAAAGGCAGGGAGCATGGTGAAGACAGAAGAGGTACTGGACCCCACCCCCTCCATTGCCAGCACTGGCCTTTCCACTCCGGGTATCATTATAGCCTTTAGGGCTATTTCTTCACTTGGGGATAAGGAAGCAACTGGAACATTCATGCAGGAGGCTAGCAGGTAGAGACTGATGCTGGAGATACCCGGGTTCCCAAGTCTTGCTTATTTGCATCGAAGGAGCCAATTCTGGTCTCTTCATATAACAGATAGCTTTTGAATGATGGTTAATGCCAGGCATCCGTGGGCACATCACAGGGTGGCCCTCATGCTGTTCCCATGCCTTGAGCCCTCTCTTTGGCCAGTAGTTGTAATTAGACGTTGCAGCCTCAGAAAGCATCTCTTTACAATTGCCCTGACTTTCTCTCCAGCCACACTTCCTGATCAGTCTCAAGCATGCACTCCAGAAACACGCGTTATCTCACAGGGCTCCCCAAAGTTCATTTTTGTCAAGCAACTGAGTCTCTATTTCCACCCCTTCAGCCTGGAGGACCTTCCTTTCTTTTCATCCTTCATCTAATCTCTTAAACTCTCATCAAAACTGCTTATATTAATTTGTTAGGGCTGCAGTAACAATTTACCACAGATCGAGTGGCTTAACCACAGAAATTCATTCTCTCACAGTTCTGGAGGCTAGAAATCTAAAATCAAGATGTCTATCGGTAGGGGTTGGGTCCTCCAGAAGGTTAAAGAATCTGACCCATGCCTCTCCCCTTGTTTCCAGTGGTTTGCTGAAATCTTTGGAATTCCTTGGCTTTTAGAAGCATCGCCCCAATCTCTGCCTTTATCTTCATATGACATTCTGCCCCTGTATATGTCACTGTGTCCAAATTTCCCCCTTTATATAAGGATATGAGTCACATCGGCCCACCCTAATGACCTCACCTTAGCTAATTATATCTTCAGTGACCTTATTTCTAAATAGGTCACATTTTGAGCTAGCGAGGGCTAACACTTCAACATATAACTTTGAGGGAGGCGCATTTTAATGTCTTTAACAACGCTTATACCACATGAGTCAATACAACAGAGTTGAGAGCTCCCCCTACCTCCCTGGGCACAGATTTAATTTTTTAAAAGTTCAGTGATCTCACCGAACTTCAGTTGTTTGTTCAACTAGGTCCTACCCTTGTTTGCCAATTGGACGAGATCATGACCCCATCTATTCCCTTCAGCCTGTGCATACTCAGTGCATGTTTCTGGAATACATAATAACCCATTCAGAATCGCCTCCTTTTTGCTAAGGGCCAGGGGAGAAGCATGAAGAACAAAGCCATAAGGGTACCAGCAGCCAGCTCCCCTTACGGAGCTATCATAAGGGAGAAAAAGTGTTCCCTCGGCTCCCAGGTTCACTTCTTCTGGCTTTTCCCCCCTTAAAGTCATTATTTATCCACCCATTTCTCCTACTTTGCTTTTCTTTCTCTTTATTTCCAACCCTGCTTACTCCCTGCTGCGTCCCACATATGCACCCAATGTGTGCTGAATCTGAACAGCTATCACCATGAGGTTAAGGGAAGTATGGAAAACTGGGAGTTTATCAAAATATTCTTAATACCACTTCTAGGCTGTCAGCAGTTGTTTATGCCTTCATGTTAATCCAGGGATTTATATTTACTTTATTCTGATGATATAATATGATGTATAATTGCTTTTGAGAGTTTAGAATTGCTTTTGTAGAAATACGGGACTTGAGTCATGAATCCTAATGCTTTGCTGCTAACAGGCTTTTGTCATGCGGAGGAGGGTGCTTCCTGTCTCTTCCTATTCAGAAGAGAACTTCTCACACCCCAGTGAGTTAATAAAAATGGAGAGAGTGTGTGACGGTGATCTTGAGCAGGCCCTCTGGGAAGCTCTTACATTTGCTAGACACATTTGAAGTACTTGCCAGCTCCGTGGCCCTGATCTGGAAATGCTCCTCCCACTCTACCCTAAGGGAGAGGCCAGGGCAGCCATGTTGACCCTGGGTGGCCCTGCTTTTTGGTCCTACCTGAAAAGCTCATGGGAAGGTACCCTACTCAGGTGGAGCCGATCAGCTTTAGTCTTGAGGATCTGAGCTAAGCCTCGCAAAATGAGCTGTAAGATTGGGACGGGCTCTGGATCCATAAGGTCATAGAAGAGCAAGAAACCAGTGTTGCTGACAGGAACCGTATGCCGGTCAAGGTTACGGGGAAGTGGAAGCTTCTAGCCCCACAGAGGCGGCGGCGGGGGGCGGGGGGGGGTACGCAAAAGAGAATGTAGTCTGTGGGCAGGGAAAGCAAAGCTCTGGAGCCACCTTGACAAACGTCTAACCCGAGGTCTTCTATTTATTACCGCAACGCTGTCCATAATGAAGATCCTGTTGTGTGGGAGCTCTAACCAAAAAGACAGAGCATAGGACTGTTCTGATTTAGGGTTCAAAGAAGAGATGATTCTGGTATCTTAGTATATCAGTAACCTCTGCTGCATAGCAGATTATCCCCGAACAGAGCATCGTCAAACAATAAAAGCTTATTGTTTCACCCAGTTTCCATGAGTCCAGAATCCAGGAGGAGCTCAGTTGGGCGATCCTGCCTCGCGAAGTAGCAATGTGGCGATTGGTCAGGTCTGCCTTTGCCTGAAGACCTGACTGAGCTGGAAAATTCACTTCCAGTGTATCTCACTTTTCCTGCCTTGCAAGTTAGTGCTGGTTTTAGCGGGAGGCCTCAGTTCCTCACTAGATAGGCCTATCCATAGGTCTGTTGTCTTTTGGCAACAATGACAATGGCATTGGCAAAAAGCCAATGGCAGTTGGCTTTTCTACAGCTGGTGAGACAAGAGAGAGCAAAGCAGAAACTATTTTATGACATAGCCATGGAAGGGCCACCTGAATTTTCACCACATCCTATTGGTTACATAGGTCAGCCCTATTCAGTGGGAGAGACAACTGCACTGGATAAGAAAACCAGTTGAGAGCCGTCTTGGAGCCTGGATACCAGAGTCTGACCAAGAAAGACACCAATCTAATGTGCAAGAGAGAGAAAATTGAGGCAGCTTCCTTCTCCAGGACTATTCCTAGATGTCACACAGACTCTCTACCTGCCAGACACACCAGTCTCTATACAAGTGTTCAAACTGTTCCCATGTTCTTAACACCCTCCCTTCCCTCTTCCTGACACTCCCTACTCATATTCATCCTTCAAGGCCCTATTCACATGATCTCCTAGCACCCAGGAAAATAGGCCCCTTGCCTTGTTTCATGTGCTTCTTGCATTGCTGTCTTGTCACATTTATTCCATTCTCTAGCTAAATCTTGAGAAAGAAACTATGCTAAGTATCGTAGACAGGAAATAATGAAGAGATTGATTATACAGTTGTTGGAAGAACTGATAAGCTAACAGACATGGTCTCAACACTGGCTAAGGCCTCAACTGGGATGCAAATCCCTGGAGTTGAGTCTCAGCCTCTGGGTTGATTTCGAGAGTTTCCTAGAATTGCCAGCCCCAGCTCAGGGCAGCACAATCCAGTGGATGCTGAAATGAGCAATGCTCGGTAATTCCAAAGCAGCACTGGGAACATCTTAGAATACGTGCTCTGTCCCCAGGCCTTCAAATTTCTAAGTTGTTCTCATCTGTCACTTTGTGGTAAATAAATCCAGAGTGATCCCCCGGTAGGACTGAAACGGAGCTTATGTGTTGTTGGGCCAATGACCACAGGTTTCCCCTCGCCTTCTCCATTCAGCCTTCTAGTAGAGAAAATGGATCAGGACATTGTCTTCTGGGGAGCAGGGGCAACATGCTCTGAGAAGGGGTGTGTGTGTGTGTGTGTGTGTGTGTGTGTGTGTCCGTTGAAAAGGAGAAGCATCTCCCAGGCCCTGGGGATGGATGGCACAGTACTGTTGAAGATGAGTTTCACACAGTCTTGATGCAACTTTGTATTGCCCTCCCTCCATTCCTGAGAATTAACACCATCAACTAAGATTTATTGCTGTATATTATGCACCAGGCACCGTTATCATACGGAGGCTCAGAGTAAGCAGGACGGGAATCAAGGAGTCTCCAAATCTAGGCCCACACGCTACGTGGAATGCGAAATTGCTTCAGTGCCGAGGCCCCAGGATGTTCTTGACTCTTCTGTCCTGCTCCTTGCTTATATTTTAAAGGGTAAGATGAGAGTACAATGTATAACCCCCATTACACATTCAGTCAGTCAACGATCACCTTCCTAAGGGTAGGGAAGGTTAACTCCAGTGGGTTCAGAATGTTTCCCTCTCTCTAGTATCCTCAAAAGTTGCAGTTTACATGACAAATAACTCGATCACTCAATATAGAGGCACCATTTGCTGCTGTGCTTAGAACATAATAGCTTCGCCCTAAATATTGGTTTACTTGAAAGATGCTTAGTTCTCTGGGGAGCAGTATCATGCCCAGGCTGAGTGGTCCGTGCCTTCTAAAGGAGGTAAGGGGGGGGGCCTGACAACCAGAAATGCCCCCAGATCAATATCTTTTACCCCGGTATCCTGACATTTTTCCCTTTCAGAAATAGCAGTGGGGCCAGAAGTTCAAGTGCCTGTGGTTTAACCCGATGCTTCCCAGCCTGAAAGCTGTGCACCCTTGGCCCTGGGTCCCTAGCACCATGACGTGGCCTGTCCTCCTACTTCCCCTCCTTCCTCTCACTCTCTGCACACGTGTCCTCTTCCCTCCCCTGAGTCTGGTCACTAATAATGCTCACTCCTGATGAAAAGCTCCAGCCCCGTGGGACCACCTAGTAAAGAGATGTCAGCATCCGCCGGGCCTGGGTCAGGCCGGTGTCAGTGGCCTCAGCCTTCTCTGTGGTCGCTGCTGGCCCACGTTTAAAGGCGTTCGTCGATCCCAGCCACACCCCGATCCCTGGGGGCCCACACCTTTGATCCTCCTCAGGACTCTCTCCATAACCACATCCTGGCTCTTGCAAGTTGTAAACTGCCACGTCTGCCCTCTTTGGATGCCTATGATGTTTGTGCCTCTCCTTCCATTTTACAGTTGAAGGCTTTATACGTGTTGGCTCAGAGGCCAGGATCTCCTTCCTCAACACGACTGCCCGTCTGGCCCTTTCTCACACTTTGTGTCTCAACTGCCACGCCATCCATTCTAAGACTTCCCATGACCACTCGCCACCAGAGTATCCCTCAGCACACCGTTTAGTACAAGTTAAATTACTATATTTAGCTTTGTCATATGGTTTCTCCACTGGACCTTAAAGCCCACCAGGCCAGTCACGATGCCCGACTTTCCCCATTATCTGTCCATCCGAGTCCGGCTGGTGAGGTATGGATAGGTTTCCCCTGCACTGTGCTCTATCTCCCAGGGCTGTGCCTGCTTGTATTTTTCCGAAAGGAATCACTCAGTGTTTCACTCTCCCATTCCGCTGGGGAGTGATTCAACCTTCTATCTTTGTCCTTCTGACACCTCATTAGACTTCACGAATCCTCCGATGCTGAGGACAACAGCTCGTGCTCGCATGTGGTTATTATTCTAAGCTGACATTATTGATTACTGGGGAACGCTCTGTGCCACGAACTGGCCAAGAAGATTTACATACTCCAGAGCCATGTACGGTCTTAGACTGTTCGGGGTGCTGAAACAAAATGCCACAAACTGTGTTGCTTTTAAACAGCAATCTGTTTCTCACAGTTCTGGAGGCTGGAAGTCCAAGATCAGGGTACCTGCCCAGTCAGTTTCTGGTGAGGAATTTTCTTTGGGCCGCAGACTTCTCATTCTGTCCTCATGTGGTAGAGAGAGAGCTGGCCAGCTCTCTGGCTTCTCCCTAGAAGGGCACTGATGGCATTCGTGAGGGCTCCTCCCTTGTGACTAAATCACCTGCAAAGGCCCCACCTCCAGTTACCATCGCCTTGGAGGTTAGGTTTCAACATACGCACTTTGGGGGAGACACAAACATTTAATCTGTAGAAGAAACTACATGGGACACTACATTTGGCATGGGACATTGCCTTGCCAATAGTGATTTGGCATCTAGAAGGCTGTCTAGAAATGTTAGTTTCCATGGTTTGGTCATAGTTACCATTAGTCCTTGCAACATTAACTTACTATTTCTCGCTTTTTTATGGTTACAATGAAGAGAAACCTCAACTCAACTGGCTTAAATGATAACAGGAATTCAATGGCCCACGTAACTAAACAGTTCAAGTGTTCAAGTGTATCTACTTTGTGGAGTACGATCCAGGATTTAAATGTTGTATTAAGGAATTGGTTTCTATCTAGGTATTTCTCGGATGTGCTTGTTCATCGTGGGCAACATTTTCTGAAAAGCTCTTCTCACGTCTGATGGGAACCACCCACGGCTTCTGAGGGTCACACCCTTCCTCGTTCACATCCAGTGTGTGCGGGGGAGTTGGGGCAAGTGGGGGCTTCTCGTTTCACCCTCTGAAGAAATAGGCTGTCCTCTCCACACAACTTCAGAAAATGTCCCCTCAGGAGGATTCTGGCTGGGTCACAGGCTGGGTCCTGAGGTCATCACGGTGGTCAGGATGGAAGGAGCTGGTTGTCCTCAGCCAGAGACTCTGGGCTAATGGTCAGCCCCGTCACAAATGCATGATGGGAGAAAGGGAGGAGGGTGAGGGTGAATTCCCAGTTGGAAATCAGCAAACTGTTGGAAGAGAAGCCAGGGATGAGCCCTGGAAGGAGAGACAAGGAATATTCTTGTGATAGCTACCCGTAGATCATGATGGTTTGCTTAGAGGCCATCATTAAATTGTTCATTGAAGGAGGGAGGGATGAGAGTAGTAGGAAGGAAGGAAGGACACAAGGAGGGCCATGCCATTTTGGCTGAATACACCACTGTGCAAGGAACTGGTGGTGCTATGGGTGGATCTTAACCACAGGTCGGAAAGAACTGGCTAAACAATTAGGAAGAAAGTAGTTGCTTCCTAACTTTTGCTGTCAAAGAATATAAATAGTCTATGGCTTGAAAAGTTAAATTAAAAAAATGAAAAACATAAGAAATAACTTTGTGCCTAGGAAAGATATTACTGAGTATTTCACAAAAACTAAAAAACAATAACTAAAACTGAGGCATAAATGTCTGAACTCTCTTTCTTTCCTTCTTTCTTTCCCTCTTCCTTTCTTCTTTCCTTTCTTTTCTTCCTTCCTTCCTTTTCTTTCTTTCTTTCTTTTATTCTTTCTCTTTCTTTCTTCTTCTCTTTCTTTCTTTCCTTCATTCTTTCTTTTATTCCTTCTCTTTCTTTCTTTCTTTCTTTTATTCTCTTTCTTTCTTTCTTTCTTTCTTTCTTTCTTCCTCTCTTTCTTTCTTTCCTTCATTCTTTCTTTTATTCCTTCTCTTTCTTTCTTTCTTTCTTTCTTTTTCTTTCTTTCTTTCTTTTATTCTCTTTCTTTCTTTCTTTCTTTCTTTCTTTCTTTCTTTCTTTCTTCCTCTCTTTCTTTCTTTCCTTCATTCTTTCTTGTATTCCTTCTCTTTCTTTCTTTCTTTCTTTCTTTCTTTCTTTCTTTCTTTCAATTGAAGTATAGTTGACAGACAATATTATATTAGTCTCAGGTGTGCAACGCACTGGATCAACAATTATATACATTACAAAATGCTCACCAAGTAAGTGTAGCTACCATTTGTCACCATACAATGTGATTACAATATTATTTGCTATACTCCCTATGCTGTAATTTTCATCCCTGTGACTTATTTATTTATTCACTCATTCATTTTTGTATCTTTTTTTTCATCATGGTAAGTGTACTCTTTAATCCCCATCACCTATTTCACCCCTTCCCCCACCCCCCTCCCCTCTATAGTTTGTATTCTATAGTTAAGAGTCTGTTTCTCAGTTTGCCTATCTCTTTTTTTCCCTTTGCTTGTTTGTTTTGTTTTTTAAACTCCACCTATGAGTGAAATCATATGATATTTGTCTTTCTCTGACTGACATATTTTGCTTAGGATTATGCTCCCTAGCTCTAACCATGTTGTTGCAAATGACAAGATTTCATTCCTTTTTGTGGCTGAATAATATTCCATTATGTGTATATATACCACATTTGCTTTATCCATTCATCCGTCAGTAAACACTTGGCTGCTTCCATAATTTGGCTATTGTAAATAATGCTGAAATAAACATGGGCGCATATACATCTTGGAATTAGTGATTTTGTATTTTGGGGGTAAACACCCAAGTAGTGTGGTTACTGGATTGTAGGCTAGTTCTCTTTCTGATGTTTTGAGGAAACGCTACACCGTTTTCCAGAGTGGCTGCACCAGCTTGCATTCCCACTGACGGTGCACAAGTTTCCTTTTTCTCCACATCATCATCGATCCTTGTTGTTTCTTGTGCTGTTGATTTTAGCCATTCTGACAGGTATGAGGTGATATTGCATTGTAGTTTTGATTTGCATTTCCCTGGCGATGCATGATGTTGAGCATCTTTCCATGTGTCTGTCGGCCATCGGTATGTCTGCTTTGGAGAAATGTCTGTTCATGTCATCTGTCAATTTTTAATTGGATTATTTTGTTTTGGGGCATTGAGTTGTACCAGTTCTTCATATATTTTGGATGCTAACCCTTTATCAGATATGTCATTTGCAACTATCTTCTCCCATTCAGTAGATGGTCTTCTAGTTTTATTGATTATTTCCTTCACTGTGTAGAAACTTTTTATTTTGATGTAGTCCAGCAGTTTATTTTTGCTTTTATTTCCCTTGCCTAGGGAGACATATCTAGAAAGATGTTGCTATGGTCGATATCAGAGAGATTACTGCTTGTGCTCTCTTCAAGGATTTTTATGGTTTCAGATCTCACATTTAGGTCTTTGATCCATGAGTTGATTTTTGTGTACAGTGCAAGAAAGTGGTCCAGTTTCATTCTTTTGTCCATAGCTATTCAGTTTTCCCAACACCATTTGTTGAAGAGACTTCTTCCCATTGTATATTCCTAGCTCCTTTGTCATAGCTTAATTGACCATATAATTGTGGGTTTCTTTCTTGGTTTTCTGTTCTATTCCATTGATTGATGTGTCTATTTTCATGCCGCTACCATACTGTTTTAATTACTACTGCTTTGTAATGTAACTTGAAATCGGAATTGTGATTTATCTCCAGTTTTGTTTTTCTTTTTCAAGAGTGCTTTCACTGTCTTTTATGATTCCATACAAATTTTAGGATCATTTGTTCTAGTTCTGTGAAAAATGCTGTTGGCATTTTGATAGGGGTTGCATTAACTCTGTAGATTGTTCTGGGAAGTATGATATTTTGACACTAGTTGTTCTCACAATCCGTGCGCGTGGAATGCCTTTCCATTTCTTTGTGTTGTCTTGAATTTCTTTCATCAGTTTTTTACAGTTTTCAGACTACAGGACTTTCACCTCTTTGGTTAAGTTTATTCCTAGATATTGCATTGTTTTGGGTACAATTGTAAACAGGATTGTTCTCTTAATTTCACTTTCTGCTGCTTCGTTATCAGTGTATAGGAATGCCACAGATTTCTGTACATTGATTTTGTATCCTATGACTTTACTAAGTTCATTTACCACTTCTAGTGGTATTTTGGTGAAGTCTTTGGGGTGTTCAATATATAGTATCATGTCATCTGCAAAGAGTGAGAGTTTTACTTATTTCTTATCAATCTGGATGCCTTTTATTTCTTTATGTTGTTCGATTGCCGTGGCAATCTTTATGTTGAATAAGAGTGGTGAGAGTAAACATTCTTGCCTTGTTCTGATATTAGAGGAAAGGCTCTCAGTTTTTCACCATTAAATATTGAGATATGTTCCCTCTAGACCCACTTTGCAGAGGTCTTAAAATGAACGACTCTCTTAAAATTAACGACAAACAACTAAACATCTAAAATATTAAAAAAGAAAATGGAGAAAATATTAAACACATATGTGGAAGCAAACACTTGATATCTTCAGTATTCAAAAGGACCTTACGTGTCAATTTACAAAAAGTTGTAAAGAAATGGTCAAAACTAAAACCTGAGAAATAATAGACGATAAGATTATGAATGTATTTTTAACTTATTGATAGAAATGAATGCAAACTAGATGATAAGTTTTCTAGCACCATGACAGAGAATTTTTGTTATTTTTATTTTGTTTGCTTTACATGATACTTACCATTGCTGGCACATGGTGGGGACCCTCATCTTAGTACAGTCTTTCTTAAGGACAGTGTTGCAGTGGGTGCCACAGTTTTTTTGTTTTTTGTTTTTTTTTTTTTTTTTTAATTTTTTTTCAACGTTTTTTATTTATTTTTGGGACAGAGAGAGACAGAGCATGAACGGGGGAGGGGCAGAGAGAGAGGGAGACACAGAATCGGAAACAGGCTCCAGGCTCCGAGCCATCAGCCCAGAGCCTGACGCGGGGCTCGAACTCACGGACCGCGAGATCGTGACCTGGCTGAAGTCGGACGCTTAACCGACTGCGCCACCCAGGCGCCCCAGGGTGCCACAGTTTTAAAAATAGGTCTGCAATGTCACCAGTTGGAATTTACCTGAAGTACATAATTAAGGGTATGATCAGAAATGTACATGCAGTGATGTTTATCTCGGTATTGTATATAATAGAAAAACATTCCTTTTTTGTTACGGTGGTTTATTTATCTAAGCAATGTCTACACCCAGCATGGAGCTCGAACTCACAACCCTGGTAACAAGGTTACTCTGACCGAGCCAGCCAGGCACCCCAGAAAACATTTCTATAAAAGGAAATAGTCTCATAGTCAATAGCAGGTCAAATTAAACAAGGGATACTTATACGGTATGAGACTGTTCAGTTAATTAAAATTGATGTTGTTGGGGCACCTGGGTGGCTCAGTCGGTTGAGCGTCCAACTCTTGATTTCGGCTCAGGTCATGATCCCAGGGTCATGGGCTGAAGCCCCGAGTCAGTCTCTGCACTGGGCATGGAGTCTGCTTGGGATTCTCTCTCTCCCATCCTCTGCCCCTCCTCTGCTTGCTTGCTCTCTCTCTCTCTCAAATAAAGAAAACTGATGTTGTTGATATTTATTGAGATGGAAAGATAGATATTGTACACTTTAAAAGCATATAAGCAGGTTTCAATATATTATATATATTACAACACCAATTTTGTTAAAATTTAAATATATATGTATTTGATCTTTTATACTTATAAATTTAACTTTATAAACTTAAATATGTCACATATTCTCAAGATTAAAAAAACCTGGGGCTAATATATGCAAATATGAGGGTATTTATAGGCTTTTTCTTAGTTACCTCTGAGTGGTAAAATTACAGACCTTCTTTTTCATTATCCTGTATATCTGTATTCTCTGTCATTCATTCCCTTCCTTTTTACTTTCTTTCATTCTTTTAAATCTATAACCTGTCGCATATAGTGAAAATACCTAATTCTGATTTCAGTGATTGAGTCATTTAATTTAAATGTGATGGATGTGACAGTCAGGTGAGAGAACTTTGGGTGAGGAGAAAGTAGGAAGCCGAGGTAGAGAAATGAGGTTTGGACTGAGAGCCCAGCATGAAAGGAGGGGTCTGGCAATGGGACCAGCACTGAATGGTAACCGGTTGAGGGTTCTAACTTGCTCTGTGGGAACACATGATGAAACCTACGAGGGCGGAGCTCAATACAATCTGCAGAAACATTTCCTGGTGGATGGATAGCTGTTGACACGGGTGGATGAGAGAAAGCCTCAGCCCTGTTAGCTTCTTTTTTCTGCAAAACGGGGATCATAATCCTTTCCCTTTCCCCAGGGTTTTCACAAGGATCCAAATGTATTCTGAATATGATGTGCTTACACACCCTAATACAATCAGACGTGAGCGCTCACCAGCCCTAAATACCAAAACTGTCACGGGAGTGATAAAGGAGTGGTAATTCCAAGTCAAAGCCGTCTCTGTAGAGAAGGAATCCTGGCAGAACAGAGGCTGTCTCCCCAACCCATCCATCCCAACTGCTCACGTGTTTACAGGGCTTGGCCTGGCTTGGTCCTCCGCACTTCTGTGTGTATTGACTTCTTTATTCACACGAGGAAACTGAGGCACACTGCAGGCACGTGATGAAGATCCGTTCCTATTCAGGAGCAGGACAGGATTTGGAACAGGGGCATTTTGGTCCCTGAATTCATTCCGTATCGTGTGTCTAGTCCCAAATAAGATAGGACAAGCGGATGGAGGAAAAGACGAGGGCTCGGGAGGAGGAGAAAGCAGGATGATCATGACGCTTTGTGTGGTGTATTGAGGAGACAAGTCAAAGGAGGCACAGTCACTTCCGTTTAACTCATGGATTTGTCCGATCCCGTCTATAGCAAAGAACAGGGCCATAGGGGGTTAAGCAGAGCGAGAAATTCTTGCCTCTGTCACCAAGGAGCTCATGGGGAGAAGCAGCTTCTAGCAACTAAGTTTGCTCCAATAACCAGGGAAGATTCTGTTTAAAGAATATTTTCTCTGTCATAAATTCATAAACGGTTCTGTCTGCCTGGCTCAGAAATGTGGGACTTGACCTTGCCGGGAGGGAGAGATGCACCCTCATGGCCTGAGGCATCCCTGAAGGCAGGGTTCTGCCAGAAGAAGCCTTCCTCCATAGTAACTGTAGACAAGAAGCCGAGGGTCTGAGGGTCTCCTAACCCAGGTGTCTATTCTTGGGCCACCTCCCTCTGCTGGTGCAGGGCTCCCCTGGGTGCTTAAGAATTCCTCGCTCGGTGAATTCACGCACAGTACAGTCCATCCTGCCACGATGTTGCTGGAAGGCTAGCCTCCAATCTGGGATAAGAATGGTGGGACTCAGCTGTATGTGCTAAACCTTGCCTATGGCCCCACAATTCCACTCCTATTAATATACCCAAGAAAGATGAGTGTGATGTTCGCCAAAAGAATGCTCAAAAAAAATGTATAATTCAAACAGCCGAAAACTGTTAACAATCGAAAAGTCCATCAACAAAATAGGTTGTTATTATAGTATATCCATACCATGGAATGCTCTCACACACACACACACACGCGTGCGCGCGCACACACACACACACACAAGCTTCCCAGATCTGCAGAGGGAAAATAGCCAGACACAGAGACAGCATACTGAATGACTTCATGTAGATGAAGTTTAAGAACAGGAAAAGCTAATAATTATAGGGCTAGAAGTCAGAGAGTGCCCGATATGGGAAGGAGAAGGTGGGAGTCTTGTGGGCTGCTAGAAATGTTCTCTGTTGTGATCTGAGTGGTGGTTTCACAGATGTCTGCATGTGTAAAAGTTCATCAGCCCGTATAGTTGGTTGGTGGGCTATACTCTTTGTCGATTGTGTCTAATAAATGACTTCAGATACTTGGGCTTCTACTGTCTTACTGAGTGTGTTCCTGAAAATGGACACGTATTCCAAATATTTAGAAGTTGAATTACTGATTTCCAAATCATAGAGTAATTCAGTTTCCCCAACGCCAAAGCGTATTCTAAACCTCCAAATAATTCTCTCATGCTTCCAGTATTTCATGCATATTTACATTTGAACACAGTGTTAAGCCCAGTGAGGAGCGTCTGATTAAAAGTAATGCTAACAGTTAATATCTATGTAACACTTGCAGTGCACTGGGCATGGTCTAAGCCCTTTGGGCATTTGATGTAATTACACAACAGAGCTAGGAGTTATCCCTCTGACCATGATAATTTCTGTGTTGTATATTTGGGAATGGGCACAGAAAGGGTAAGTGATTGCCCAAGTTCCCATAGGTAGTAATTAGGGTCCAAACCCAGGCATTCTGGCTCTAAAAGTTATGTGCTGACCCTGCTTCTTCTGTTTAGCTAGTCACCCCTTTGCAAGCATAACAATTGTCATCTTTACTTCTGTTATATTACATTTAGGAAAGTCTCATTTCTCAGCCCTAGCATTAGCCATTGAATTTGTCTGTTTTCTGTTTATTTTGAAATAATATTATGTGCAAACTGCAATAAAAAAAACTATTTTCCAAATGTGTTTTAGTAGCAGAATTCAATCTTTCCAATAAAATTTTACCCTGAATCCCGGGATAAATAAAAAGTTGAGCTCTTTCAACCAAAGCGAGGTGAGCAGGCTGGGGGTTCGGGAAGGAGGAGGAGTCGGGGTGGAGGGGGTGAGGGGAGGATGTGAACTGCATCCTTGCTCTGGAGTACACCGAAATTTCCTCCCAGGGAAACTTGGGGCCATAGAATTCCAATAACAGTCTCTTTTAAAAAGTAAATAAAAACAGAGGTGGCATTTTGTGTGTGTGTGAAAGATGGAAACTTGCTGAAACAAGAACTATTGACCATAGTATGCCAGTGCGAAATTGGCTTTCACCAGCTGATGGAAACTATTTAGAAGTAGTTTTGTAGAACATCAGTCTATAATGTAAAGAGAGGTGAATTGACAAAGCGTTGAATCCACTCAACCCAAGGACCACCACGCACTCACTGTAGGATATAAAGAACAATTCTGCAGTAAAATTTCCAGGCCTTCAGTCTTCCAATCAAACTCATCTAGTTCTTTAAGGGAATATTCCTCGGACTGGGATGCTATTTGCTTTCCAGCGTGTGGGCGTTTCTCGACCTTTCTGTGCTCCAGTTTTGAAAAGTCTCTGCTGTCATACTTCACATATCGACAGCCCTTCCTGAACTACTTTTCTGTGTCACTGTTGCCTTCAGCTTTTGATTTATTTTAATCAAAAAAATTAATGCATGCACATGGTAAAAAGGAAGACAGAAAGAAAAAGAAGTCAAATACAATGAAAACTTCAAATGGCCAAAAGGGTACCATGAAAGTAAACTTTCTTCCCATACCGGAATTCCAGATGTGCCCGCGGTCATTGTCTGTTTCATCTTTCCAACGTTTTCTGCACAAGACTGACACGTATATGAGTGCACCCTTTGGGTTTTGTTCTACACACCCTCTGGATCATGTCACTGGTGTTTTCGTTTGTTTGTTTGTTCGGTTTTTTTTTTCTTTTTTAACTTGAAAATATGTAGCTGGTGAAGCTCATCCTCTGTAAAGACTGAGCACTTTTCTGCATGCTGACGAAGTGAATTATTTAAGCAGTTTCCAGGGATGGGTGGTTAGGTGCTTACTGATACTTTGTCGTTGTTAAGTGAAGCTACAGGAGGCCTCCTCAGATGTTCTGTGACGCTCAGATTGAGGATAAATTCCTGGAAGTCTAATTAGCGGAGCAACGTTTAAATGCACTGAAAAAATTGAGAGACGGTGGCCAACTGGCCTCTAATTCACGTTCCAAATAGATCAGGAGGGGCCCACGTCCCTCCCCGCCCCCAGCGGTGTGCATCGTCAATTCCACAGGATTACCCTTGAGCTAAAGACAAAGGATTGCAGTGTCTAGAATGGGGGTGCTCTTTGCCAGCCGGGAGTGCACCACCCTCGTGGGCGGAACAGTGATTATTCGGCAACCAGTCCTAGTTAGAGGACGACTGAGGAGCTCTCTGAGGAAGGCTGAGCCCAGGTCAGTCGTGTCGCTCTTTTGGTTGGCCCATGATGCCTTGCGGATATTGGGGGCCGATGTCTACTGTCAACACCATTAAAGTATGTGTGGCAAGAGATCTTCTGCACATTGGAGGGAGAATCTGAATCAGCCACAGCGATGACGTGCCTCGGAAGCAAAATCCCAAAGTGGGTAAGGCTCCTGAGCAAAAATCGGTGCTCTCGAGTCTTGACCCTTCACACGGTGCGTGAGAGTCAAGGGGCCAGGCTGGAATGACCTTAAGCCCTTGTGGATAGGCCCTCTCCTCAGGCAGGTACACAAGCCACACCTGTAAGACCAAGGCGGACAGACTGCTACGTCTTGGGTTTATACGGCCACGGTCTTTATAAAGTGCCTGCCTTCAAGGCCGTTTTAAAGGCCTTAACACAAAAGCCGTTTGTCAATGGACCAAACTTGATGTGTGTACATTATCAAGGAGAGACCTTCTTGTTATTTTTTATTAAGTTTTTAATTTAAATCTCAGTATAGTCAACATAGAGTGTTCTGTTAGTGATCAGGTGCACAATATAGTGATTCAACAAGTCTATACCCTGCTCAGTGCTCACCATGAGTAACTGTACTCTTTAATCCCCATCACCTGTTTCGCCCCTTCCCCCGCCCCCACCCCCGATAAGCATCAGTTCTCTGTAGTTAAGGGTCTCTTTCTTGGTTTCTCTTTCTCTCTTTTTTCCTTTGCTCACTTGTTTTATTTCTTAAATTCCACACATGAGTGAAATCATTTGGTATTTGTCTTTCTCTAGCTAACTTATTTCACTTAGCATAATACTCTCTGGCTCTATCCAAGTCATTGCAAATGGCAAGATTCCGTCCTTTGTGGCTGGATAATATTCTGTTGTGCATACACACCGCATCTTCTTTATCCATTCACCGATCAGTGGACATTGGGCCGCTTCCATATCTTGGCTGTTGTAACTAATGCTGCTACGAACATCGCGGTGCATGTATCTGTTCGAATTAGTATTTTCATATTTGGGTCAACACCTCGCAGCGCAATTGCTGTATCATTGGATGGTTCTTTTTGTGCCCTTTTGAGGGACCTCCATGCTGGTTTCTACAGTGGCTGCACCAGCTCGCATGCCCACCAACACCGCACGAGGGTTGCTGTCTCGAGGGGAGAACTTCTTTCGGGTTCCTACCTCACATTCGACATCCAGGAAGGCAGAATTAATGAGATTTTACTATGCAGAACCCTGAACTCGCAGAATAGATAAATCAGGAGGGGTTTCGGGTGAGGGGTGGAATTTACCCCGGGGTTGATTTAAGAAGCTCTCCGTAGACTTACATTAAAAATAAGATTTAATTTGCCAGGGCAGCTGTGGTACAGGGAACAGGCCAGGACTTGACTTCCTGGTGGAGCTGCCATTTATGGGCTGTGAGACCTGGGAATAATAATACCTACCTCACAGGTGTTAATGTGAGCTCTGAAACAGATGATGTATGGGAGGGCTTCGGGAGACCGGAGTGTTGTAACAAATGTGCAAGCTCGGCTTTCCCGGCCACGGCAGTCCTGGGAGGAGAGGCAGGTCACAACGCACAGGCCCCCGTTGGCCTCAGCCGGGAGGGCGGGAGCGCCAGCCCTCACTACACGTTTTCTTGGCTACTTGGGGTGTCCCCGCAGGGCGCCTTTGGATCCCCGCATACGTGGGCTTCTCTGCCATTCCACGGTGTTCTTTATGGCCTTCATTCCTGCTTCCGTTACTGCTGTGGCTCCAGCTGCTCGTAGTTCATGGGGAAAGTTCGGGTGCATCTCCCCGTCCAGGCGAAGCTGTGAGGCCCTCCTCCTCCTCCAGCCCTTGGCAAGCGATTTTGTTCTAGTCCGGCCCTGGGGCTGGCTAGTCCACCCAACTGTGTCTCTCCCCATGCCAATATTATCCCTCAAAAAGAAAGTGCCTCGTTCTGGTTATTTGTGTATAAAAAAACACCCGCGAACCTAGTGACTTAAGCAGCCGCAACGTTTCTGTCACTTACGAGTCTGCAGTTTGAGCAGAACTCTGCGGACAGGTCTTCTCTGTTCCACTCAGCTTCAAGGACCGGGGACTGGAATCATCTGGAAGCTTCTTCACATCTGTCTCTGATAATTAATTATACCATAACCAGTCATTCTATTTATTTATTTATATCGTAAATAACCATGATATCTGTCTCTGATAATTAATTATATCATAGCCATTTTATTTATTTATTTATTTATTTATTTATTTATTTATTTATTCATATCGTAAATAACCATGATATCCGTCTCTGCTAATTAATTATATCATAACCAGTCATTTTATTTATTTATTTATTTATTTATTTATTTATATCGTAAATAACCATGATATCTGTCTCTGATAATTGATTAACCAACCAGCTAATGGTTAGCCGGGGCCTTAGCTAGAACTGGGGCCGGTCCGCTTTTGTGGGCCTTTACGTGTAGCTGGTTGGCTTCCTTGTGGCGTGGTGTCTGGGCTCCCAAGGCAAGGATGCATATGCAAGAAATGGAGAGAGAGAGAGAGAGAGAGAGAGAGAGAGATCATCTTTTATGACCGAGACTCAGAAGCCGCACAATGTCACTGCAATAATATTTATTAGAAGCAAGTCACTTCTTGCCCCAAAGACTGGTGCGTAGTCAAGGAGAAGGGAATTAGACTTCGCGTTTTGTCGTTAAGAGTGTCAAGAATTTACAGACATGCTTTGAAACCACCACACACATCTTTACACCCAAACCCTTAAGTGTTTATGCTGTGCAACGTGGGCTAAAAAACTGGCATTAGCAGGCCCTCAGTCTTTATTATGATTTATTAATGAAACACCTCTTGCCATTGTATTTGTTGGCAGTGTTTGTTTGCAGTCCCCTTGCCCTGGGACTCAGACACAAGTTGCCTGGTGCTACCCCGGGAAAATGACACTCTCCTGGACTCAGAATCCCACTCTGATTTTGTGACTCTCACTCCGTACGGTTTTTGTTCGTGGACGGCACTGTTAACTACTCCAAGCCATCCCTAGACTCACAGGTCTGCATGGTGGCTGGAGTTCAGCTGGTCCAGGTTGGGCTTGGCTAGCGGAGCTGATCTGGGGCAGCTCTGTCCCGTCCTTCAACCACCACCTGAGACCAGAGCGCTCGTCAGGGCACGTTTCACCCCCAGTGGTGGCAGAGATGTGATGAATATGGCCGGTAGAAACAGGGGAGGCCTCTTAAGTCCTCGTCTCTGAATCTGCCCACTGTCACTTCCACCCACACGCTATGGATCAAAGCAAATCACGTGGTCCAGTCCAGAGTCAAAGGTCTGGGAAATGCACTGCACCTATGATGAGGCCAGGGCATGTGTGTGGATTCAGGGAATGTGGAGAATAACGCAGTGTAACTGATGATTCGGTCTTTGCATATTGACCTTCTCCTGTCTTTAAGGCAGAGATTACAAGTGTCACTTTCCCTGTTCCTACTCCTTGTCAGTTACGGTGGATAGATTCCAGCATGCTCTATGAATGATCTGGGACCCACTTAGGACTTTTCTCAGTACGGCGTTCCACAGTAAACTGATTGGGTCTGGAAAATGAAACATATAGAAGATATATTCTGTCCCAAGAGGCTCCGAGGCCCCTAATCCAAAGTCCTGACCCCAAACGTGCTAAGCTCTCCAGGCTTGCAAACACCGTGTCAAGGTGCTAAGATGAGAAGAGCAGAGGCCACTGACAGAGGTGTGTGAGCATCACCACTGAAAATATACACTTAAGTTTTCTTTCTTTTTCTTCTACAATGAGGGAGGCCAAACTGGTATAACCTCACACAAAACCGTGAACCTGGGACACATCATCCTCAGCTCTATGATAAGTCTGTTCTCAAAGAGGAGGTCTTTTTAAATGTTTCCTTGTGGAAGGGAGAAGTCGGGTGCTGGTTAGAATGCAATGGGTGACACGCCAGAAGTTAAGACTGGGGTCTGTGTCACACACACACACACACACACACACACACATGCATGCGCACAGGGAAACATCTGGAGTCAGACATTCAGAGGTGATTCCTGTTAATCACACAACCCTAGAAAAGATGCTAGTGGTAAGGATTCTAGAACACAGTGCCTTGTTCTTTTTCTCCAGTTGTTATTGCCCCTGAGCAGTTGTGACATACTAAGAAAATAACCTATCTGTTACCTTATTACAAAGCAATGAGAAATGTATTTCCTGACTACGTGTTGTTACCGTTGAGAGGTAAACAATTTTCGCAAATGCATAAGTAGCATCTTAAGATGTAAGAGAGCAATTAATTAAGGAGAAGTTTCCCCTCTGGGGGAGGGGGGGGGGGTCTCTCTCCTCCTCTTGGGGCTCCCATCCTTGCTGCCCTCAGCCACAAGGCCAGCAGAAGTCAATGGGGCAAGATCAGTGTAGGGGGCCCACATGAATGAAGGCAAGAAGCAGAGCTCCCCAGGGAAGAGAGCAGCAAGGTTAGGGGCCTGCGATCTGTAGGAGGTGAGGGCAAGGATGCTTCAGAAATAAAATAAATCCAATTCTGGAATCTATATCAGAAGTGACAATAACTCCTATGGATTAACGTTGTCGGCCGGGGAGCCGCTTAACTTCCAGTCTCCCAGGCAAGTTTGCTTTGTTGCGCTTCTCTTCACCATGGAGGGCATGGCCGACTCCACCTGCCCCCGATCGTGACGGTCACCTCTCAGGGGAGAATGGTTACCTTCTAAAGACAGGCTGACATCTAAGGATGGAAACCTCCCTTGGAAAATTAACAGCGTCCCTATGGCTAGAGCAGCACACACCCCCCCCCCCACCCTTTCCAGGATACGCTGGATGACCCATCTGGATGGTAGAAAGAGGGCACCAGGTCAGATCTTATCACAAAATACTCCATGGAGAAGTCTCGAAGACACATCAGCCAATCCAGCCCAAGTGCTAATTGGTTTGCAATTCCCCTAATTAGTGTGTCGTCTACCTGGGCAGCTCAGCAGCTGGCAGGAAGCCCAGACCCTGCCCAGCCAAATTCACAGCTCCCGGAATTTGGAAGTGTAGCAGCAATGATAATTCCGCACCTCATCCACACGTGGGCATGCCCACCCGCACGTACACACCTTCCCGCTAAATGTTAACACCGATCACAGATTCTCACAGTGCAGCTAACAACCTCATTAGGCTGTTTGGTGCGAGGAGGAAGCCAGAGCCCTTCTAACTTTGCTCTAACACTTGGCGAACCAACTACAGAGCTGCTCGGGCCGGTGTCATCAGGAAGCAAAGGCTACGGTGATGGTCAAAGGCGCCTGGAAGGCTCAGGCTCCCAAATCCGTCTTCCATCAAAGGTGAGCTGTTAGCCTGTTTGGGGTGACTACCACCTGTGCTCTCCTTCCCAGATAGTCTCTATCTCTGCTTAGAGTCCCAGGATTTTCAGTGTGGGTAACACAGCGACCCTGTCTGAAGGGAAACAATTACATGTATGCTCAGCATCGTCAAAATGTGCATCATCATATTACTTCAGTGCACACAAACGTAAAGCTCCGTATCAACAGCGTCCTCATGGCTCATAGACAGCTGGTATAAAACACATCCGCCAGTTGAACAGAGGCAAAACAATACCCATTACATGTGAATTGAAATATTAATTGAATGTGGCATCTTGGGTTGCTGATACTAAATCGCTGTTTGAGATCTGAACATGACACTGATTGCTGTGTTTCTACAGTATCTTTTCTGTCTGGAAAGTCGATACTACAATGCGCTGCATCTACCCCATTCCGTCGTCTCACTTGCCTGTTTAAACTATTCCTAAAGCTGGGTTCATATAAATGGGTCGGGGATTTTAACTGACCTTCACTTGGAACGGTCACTTCATTTACGTGTAGTTAGACCTCCTCTCGTTTTTTTTCTTTTTTCTTTTTTTTTTTTCTTTTTAGTAACTACGAAAGGAAGAACAGGGAAATAAAGGTATCTGGCAGTATCTAGTTTTAGGGGAGTCATCTCTATGACCCAGAATATATTTGCATTTAGGCTTTTTTTCTATTATTATCAAAACGATAAAGACACTGGTGGTCAAATAATTAACACTTCCTCCTTGTGGAAAATTGTACACCTGCCTTTTCTCTTTCCCAGGAGGCTCCTTTATTCTGCATGTAAACTGGCCCTCAGCAGCCTTCCGTTAGGATGCGTGTGTCTCAGGCTAAGGTTACGGGTCCTCCTGTCCTAGTACAAGTCTGGTTTTTGCAAATTTTTTTTTTTTCAAACCAAAGCTTTGCAAAGCCTTGTGTTTTTCAGTTACCAAGACAATTAGACACCTTGACACTTTTGAAATATTAAAATCTGCCAGTACATGTCTGGAGAATAAGGCAGCTAAATTAGGACTCTCCGTAATGGACAGAAAATTCTATAAAGATGTTTCTCTAGAAGCTGGGTTGCCCTGAGCAAGGGCCAGGACTACGGTGAGGAAAGTAAGGCATTCAGTTCAGGTGTAAAATCGAAGAGGGAGCCAAGAAACTCGGGAGTCAAGATAAGTAATAATTAAATGCAATATGTTTCCTAGAAGTCAAAATTAATGCAAAACAATCCATGATGAACAAAATATGAGAATCTTAAATAGAGACCATTGCTCTGTTGAACCATATTGAGCCTGAGGCAAAAGGAAAACTATGGGCCCCTATACACATATTTTTGTGTATTTTATTAGTGTTTTATATGTTGTGGTTTTTTTTTCAAAACACTGTAGTTTGGGAAATACGGAAAACGTTTAAAACCGACACCGTTTCCATTTAAGTATCTTATTTATACCGATATACGGTTTATAATCATTATACTTCAGCTTAAGTTAATTAAGAATTGCTTAAGACTGTCACTTGGTGAAGAGAAACTGTCAACATGACACTCTCTCAACTGAACATGAGATAAGCAATAAAGCAAATTTTGAGAGTATTGTTGATGTGTTCGCTTCCATTAAATCCAGAGCAGACATGTTTCCTTCTGTCTCAGGTTCCAATGTGATTTGATACAACATTCCCCGGGAAAGGCAGAGGGTAGGCTTGAAGATCAATTAATGCCTGGAACAGCATAAATATTTATTGAATGTTAGTTGGTGTCACCATTACCGTGATCCCTTCCGGCGAGTTCCAGAACAGAAGCAGGACTTCTGGCTGACTGTGCCGAACATAGTTCTCAGGAATTGAGAGGTAAATGGGAAAAGCAAGCTGGACCGTATTCAAAGTTCTCAGAAGTCTCCATGGGCTGCTCCCACCTCACGATGTTGGCTTCTACTTTGCGCTGTCTTCGTGGCAACCTCAGAAGTAATGTTTCTCATTCCTCCCCTGCCCGAAGATTCTGCTATTCCACTCCACCATGTCTGTAGAGGAAACTCCAAGTCTGGTATGAAAGAGGGGGGAAATGGAGATGACCCAAAGTTAGAGAAAGACGTGGGCTATAGACCAGTTTCCAAAATTCTAAAACCTTATGCCCATGCTTACGAACGTGGAGATGGTAAAACTTACTTCGTATCAGTGTTTTGTGAATTAAATGCCCTGATTTTTATAGGGTGTCTGAAGCAGTACCCAGAACATGCTAGGCCAAGAATACATGTTTATGAATGCAAGAAGGAAGGAAGGGATGGGTATCGGTCTTAAATTGCTGCCTGACAGATTATCACAAAATTGAATGCCTTAGCCTAAGACTCATTTTATGTTGCAGTTCCGTAAGTTTGAAAGTCCTGGTGGGTTCGACTACTTTCTCTGCTGAGACTCTCACAAGGCTGAAGTCAGTGTATCAGCTGGGCTGGGTTCTTATCTGGAGACTCTGGGAGTAAAACCACTTCCCAAGTCATTTCAGGATGGTCCTATGCAAGGTCCTTTATTTTCTACTTAATCCTCATAATAACATTATAGGCTGAGTCATGCCCCCATCTTATGGATGAAGAAACTTCAGTCATTGGACAATTTTATCATGGTCCCAGTATTAATAAGTCTAATTGAGGACTCCAAATTTTTGTTTGAAAATAAGAGAAGACACACACTGAATGTAGATAGAAGACAGTAATGAAAGGCTTTTGGGGGCACCTGGGTGCCTCAGTCAGTTAAGCATCTGACTCTGGATTTCCGATCAGGTCACGATCTCACAGCTCGTGAGTTCAAGTCCCACGTCAGGCTCTGCACTGACAGCGTGGAACATGCTTGGGATTCTCTCTCTCTCTGCCCCTCCCCACTCCCAAAATAAATAAGTAAACTTAAAAAAAAAAGAATTTTCTTTCATGGAAAATTATGTGGTCATTGACAAGCTTGTCAGAGACAGCTATCCACCATATTAACCCTGTTTCCATATTTCCACTTGTTTTCTCTGAATATTTTGGTGATCTCAGGTCTTAGGACTGTATGTGCAGTAAGCTGGTAAGTACCCTGAGTCCTTCCAAAAATGTAAAGGAACATATTGGGTAGAGACTAGGCTGTTTACCCTGCCTCGTGTGGATTGCTATGAGAAGCGTAAGTTTCTAATGCCAACTGAAAATTGCCCATTTGCATATAACTTTATCTTCTAGTCTTCTAGTTTGAAAGCTATAGTTCTGGTGCTTAAGTATTGGAACTTCGGGGATATGCCGAAGTTTTGCGGAGGGTGCTCTGAGAAAATTCAAGTGAATGTTCATTCGGTCACCTACTCCATTCCAGATCTGGAGGAGTCCCAGGTGAGTTGTCTGTGAGCACCATAGTTATATCCTTGGCCCTCATTGAGTTAGGCATCCTGTGAGATGATGGGACTATACTTCGATCGCTCTCTTATAAGGTAGGACCAGGAAACACTCAATAATTCAAAAAGATGTCCTCACCAAGGGATTTCCCTAAAAGTCAAAAATGCTGGATGGTGTACTCATCTATATTGTGGTTCCCTGTATTCTACCTTAGACAATTTAATACAGCCTATGCTCCAAATGAAATTTTGTGTGACACTTGGGATTTCTTTAAACTATTGGTTAACCTTCCGATCTCTGTTTTATTCTTATTTTTCAGTGGAAATTCTTTTTGAGAAAGTCTGACCTCTTTTGGAGAACAAAAAGGGAAATGATTTTCCCCCTATTAAGTCAGGATAGACAGGGAAGCAATGTGACCCTAGATCATTAACACAGGAGTTCTGGCTGTCCTTGGGAGAGGGCCAGTGGCCCAGAAGGAAAGCCAGATGGGGTCAGCGACCTCAAACTGACAGATGTGGCAGTGGAGGATTCCAGGAAGGAAGATCAGAGGCTGGCCAGGAATGAGAGCCACTTGCCCAGATGCTAAACCCCAGAGGGGTGAAGGTAAAGACTTGGGCAGTATTTGGGCTGAGTCATGGGGATAAACTGGTCAGCAGCCAGGGTCAAGTTCAGGACAGCAAAACACTGTCCAGGGAACGTGAGAAAAGAAAGAGAGGGCAGGGAAGAAAGTTCTTGTGGGACCCTGGGGAGTTAGTTGTGTCATCTATATAATAGCTTTATTTAACCCTTCTTGTGGCTCTATCATGCATGTCTAAATGTGATCATATGTCCACCTCCCAAGAGTCAAGGGTGATGGGCCAGCATAAAGATCAGTTCTATTGTGTGTGGATCACAGAGAAACAAAAAAGCAGGAAGTTCGAGAGCAGAGAGAATCAGTAGGAACTGTCTGTGAAGATATGGTGCCTGGCGTATCTCAGTCCCCTAGCTCTGAGACAGCCAACACTCTCCCACTTGAGAGAGGAGGGGCTGGAAGCCCTCACTCTGAAGCCTTTTCTCAGCTTACAAAAGGGGTCTTGGGACACTTTTATCTTCTCTGACAACTTTTACAAAAGGCCTTTATCCATGCTAATTTTTTAAAGACCCACTTGAACTGTAATCCATTTAAAGTTTATTGAACGACACATCCTATTACGTAGGCATAATTTCTTCTCTCAAACCATGTTCTTGCTTCAGATGTTTCAATGATAACACCAAGTAAATAACTAACTAAAACAACTCGCACAAATAATGCCTTCTTTGGACCAGACCGAACTAGACAAACAGGACACAGATGGAAAAGACAGGCCAGAATTCCAATTAATAAACTTAGAAGGAAAGATGGAATTAGGAAATCACCTCTTGGCAATCACCACAGTAATAATTGTTTCAGGCAAGGATCGTTAGTGGATGCTAAAATGAGTGAAAGTACTATGAGAAACAAAATATTTACAGAGTCTCAAAGTATTGCCCCATGAGATACTCATTAATTACAAAGAGAATAATAGTAACTTTGCAGCAGAGAAGCCTGGTAGATATAACTTACATGAAGCAATTAAAGTAAACATCACACACACACACACAAAATGGGACAGTCACATCATGTGCCTCATGATATGATGCAATGAGAAGGACATAAGATCGTTTTTATGGTTCTTCTGCCAAAATGCATAGCCTGAATCTAATTATGAGGAAACCTCAGACAAACCCAAATTAAGGGATGTTCTACTAAATAACTAATCTGTACTATTCCAAAATGCTAAGATTATGAAAGACAAAGAAAAGCTTAGGACCTGTTCCAAATTAAAGGAAAATAAAGGTACATGACCGATTAAAGGGATGTGACAACTAAATGCGACGATGTGATCCCAGGTTATATCCTGGACCAATGCCTGGATTTAGTGGGACAACTAGTAAATTTGAATAAGGCCTGCAGATTAGATACTAGTAACGAATCAATGATAATTTCCTGATTTTGATGATTGAATTATGGTTGTAGGAGAAAATTTTGATTTTAGGAAATTCACACTGATGTACTTAGGGGTGAATGAAGGTATCATGTGTTAAACCTCCATTCAAATTTCAGAACAAAGTGTGTGTATGTGTGTGTGTGTGTGTGTGTGTGTGTGTGTGTGTATAGGCAGATAGAATTATAAAGCAAATGTAAATTTTTTAGCACTTGTGGAGAATCTGGATGAAGGCTATAGAGAAATTATTTGTATGTTTTTGTTGTTTTTTATTTTTATTTTAGAGAGGGTTAGAGCATATGTGGGGGACAGAGAGAGAGAGAGAAAGAGAGAGAATCTTAAGCAGACTCCATGCTCAGCATAGAGCCCGACATGGGGCTCAATCCCACGACCCCGGGATCATGACCTGAGCTGAAATCGAGAGTCAGATGCTCAGCCAACTCAGCCACCTAAGCACCCCTATACATCTTTGAAACATTGGGCTAAGTCTGAAATTATTTCATGATATAAAGTGAAAAATAATAAAACCAGAAAGTTTTAAAAAAGAAGACATGATCTCTACCATCCAGTTCCTCACAGCCTCATGGGGACAGATGGGCAAGTCACCATGAAGAGATGAACATAGTTCAGTCGACTGCAAGGTGTTGTAAGGGCACAGGCAATGGAATATAATTTCTAGAAGCAAAGGACAATCAATAGACACTTTGCAGAAAAGACACTAAGTGTGAGTTTGGCATTTAGGCTCCTCATCCTGAGAAGTTAAGTCTGTTGCTCCATGTAGATGTGAGAAAGGAGCTTGTAGATTACTCAGTCCGATGGTCCATTCATTCATCCACTTAGTAACAGCCGCGTATCCATCCCTGGCTTCCCCAGACGGCGAACGCCAGTTAAGCCATTCTACTATTTGTACCCAAATTACAACAACACCGACTGTCTCTTTCTTCACTAACAAAGATCCAGCTCTTTTTAATTTATTTATTTATTTTCATGATTTTATTAATTAATTTATTTATTTATTTATTTATTTTAATATGAAATTTATTGTCAAATTGGTTTCCATACAACACCCAGTGCTCATCCCAACAGGTGCCCTCCTCAATGCCCATCACCCACCCTTCCCTCCCTCCCACCCCCCATCAACCCTCAGTTTATTCTCAGTTTTTAAGAGTCTCTTATGGTTTGGCTCCCTCCCTCTCTTTTTTTTTTCCTTCCCCTCCCCCATGGTCTTCTGTTAAGTTTCTCAGGAGCCACATAAAAGTGAAAACATATGGTATCTGTCTTTCTCTGTATGACTTAATTTCACTTGGCACAACACTCTCCAGTTCCATCCACGTTGCTACAAAAGGCCAGATTTCATTCTTTCTCGTTGCCAGGTAGTATTCCATTGTGTATATAAACCACAATTTCTTTATCCATTCATCAGTTGATGGACATTTAGGCTCTTTCTGTAATTTGGCTATTGTTGAAAGTGCTGCTATAAACATTGGGGTACAAGTGCCCCTAGGCATCAGCACTCCTGTATCCCTTGGGTAAATTCCTAGCAGTACTATTTCTGGGCCATAGGGTAGACCTATTTTTAATTTTTTGAGGGACCTCCACACTGTTTTCCAGAGTGGCTGCACCAGTTTGCATTCCCACCAACAGTGCAGGAGGGTTCCCGTTTCTCCACATCCACGCCAGCATCTATAGTCTCCTGATTTGTTCATTTTAGCCACTCTGACTGGCATGAGGAGGCATCTGAGTGTGGTTTTGATTTGTATTTCCCTGATGAGGAGCGACATTGAGCATCTTTTCATGTGCCTGTTGACCATCTGGATGTCTTCTTTAGAGAAGTGTCTATTCATGTTTTCTGCCCATTTCTTCACTGGATTATTTGTTTTTTGGGTGTGGAGTTTGGTGAGTTCTCTATAGATTTTGGATACTAGCCCTTTGTCTGATATGTCATTTGAAAATATCTTTTCCCATTCCATTGGTTTCCTCTTTTAAAGAGTTCCCTCTGTTAATAGTTTTGAGGTGCATCATTGGATCAGATTTCTATGCAAAGTTCTCAACATCACTTAACTATGTTCTAGCAAATGCAGAAATGTGCCCACCGTTCCCTAGGAAAAGAAAGATAGATACCTGCTAGGTATTGAGACAGGTAGCTATGCAAATAAAGGGCTTTCCAAACCCTTCTACTGAATGCGCTGAGGTAGGGGAACATTAGTACCCCTGTCTATTGGATGAGTGATGGTTGTTTAGAAGCCAAAAGAGGAGAGACACTCTGGGAACTGACAAAGAGGGCTTCCCAAGATGATGGTGCTTGGGCAGGAATAGGAAGGCCCTGGCAAACTTGAGCCACTAAGGGCAGGAGAATTTGGGATATATCTTCTTATCTTCATTCCAATATGTTATTTTACTTTTTCCAGAATCACTGGCTTTGACTGAGTTAGTAAATTAATGGACTTCTAATTTCACAACCTAGACAACTTGGCAAATAAGATTTGGAATCAAAACGGCATCAGATGCTTTCTGATTTTCACTGACCTAGCTCTAGTGAGTTCCAGGATGACACTGTCTTTTTCATCACCGAGATTTTCCACAAACATCCATACGTGACCAAGGGCTGGTGATCATGAGTTCTGCCATGTGACATGGCACAAATGTTTTATTTAAAACCAAATTCCTAAGGAAATATTCTTATTTTCTCATTCAGTACCAATTCAGTCACTCAATACAAATTTATTGATTGCCTGTTATATTCTTCTAGAAAAAGGGTCAAATGCAGACTTGTTGATATGTTATAATTGAGGAAGAGCTGGGCTGAGAGTTGGGAGATCTAGTCTGGACTCCAGTTATGCCATTATGTACCTACACGTTCTTTAATAAGTGATATCTCCTCTCTGAAGTTTGGGGCGAGGATGTGTTAACAGTCTCCTTGGTATTTTAGAGCCCTGTGGTGTCAATGGTCAGCATGAATTGTCCACTCAAAGCCCCCCAAAATGTGACCTTAGACTGAAGAACTTATTCATGGGGAAATATACTAAGGGGAGAAAGAATGAACACCGTTGCAAGATTACTCAGTACAGGTAGCAGTGTGGTTCTCCCAAAGGTGAGGAAAGCTTCTCACAGAGGAGGTTATAACACAAGCTTTGGGAGAAGCGGGAACCTAATGATGTCAGAAAGAAGGGAAGATCTTCTTAGATGAGACAGTGATTGCCTCTTCAGGCACCTGAAGAGAGATACAAGTAGAAGTTAGAGCTGGAAATGAAACACAGATTAGACTTTGCTTCTAATGGATGCAATTAGCCTTTAAAATTTTTACGGGGAAAACTTTACCCCTTCTTCATAAAGGAAACTTTTGTTGACTTGGGAAAAAGACCGAGGGGTGGCTTGTAAAGGGTTCCCCAGGTCTAAGATGCTATAACTCACCAAGCAGCCGTGTTAATAGTGGATCTGCTGCTGGAGAGGGAGGAGTGTTTTTCCTTGAAGATGCTTAGGATGTTTACATAGTTGATCTGTCTCCTTTTCCTAATGTGACAAGATTTGAGTTGCTCCATGAAGGAAGTGGAAAACACGCGGAGATGCTGTTTATTTCTTAACTGCTTTGCTGTAAGCTGCTGTTTTAAATTCTAAACAGCTTAATAAAACTTTCCAACCATTTCAGCATTTTCTAAATTTGAGAGGCCATCTTTATGGCTTTGGGGGAAAAAAAAAAAAAAGTCCAGGAGTATTCTCACTAAACCATTTCAAGCAAAATCCTAATTTTACCAGATGAAACAACAACAATCAGAGTGATGTAGTTTAAAATCCCCTGGCTACTCAGAGTGCATGTGACCAACACCCATTACCTCACCCAGCTGATTCAGAAAGATGAGTGTGTGCTACCCAGGAAGGTTCATCGAAATGCCTACCTCAGCTACTTTGCCTTTGGTCAATGGAGAAACTCACTAAGTCAGCTGATGCATTGAAGCAAAGACTGTGCGTGTCTAAGGCCCATATGGTTTTGGTCAGGAGAGTGGAGGGATGAAGAAGGACCTAGAGGCAAACTCTCCTATGTGCCCTTCCCTCCCTCGAAGTTAGGTGTTTGCCCAACAGGCCTGGAGCCAACGGAAGGGTTCCTCAACACCTGTGGCAGAATCACTTCGCCCTCAGAGCCATCTAAGGTAGACACAGTTTCTACTTTCTGGAAGAAACTGAGGTTCAGAAGGATGAGGTGACTTGCCTTAAGGCTAACAACTTGCGAAGCTGGGACTTGAGTCCAAGTTAGACTCTGACCTTCTGCTCGCGACCCATGCCGGTGCCCCTTGGAGAGTGGCAGCTCTTTGCCTGGGCTCAAGCCAAGACCTTGCATCCATCAAGCAGGACTTGCAGTCTTCCTCCTCCTCCTCCTGTAGTCCCTCGTGCTTCTTCCCTTGGCTTTTGGCAACTGTCCCATCGCCTTCCTCTTCAGGCTATGGTTTCTGCCCCTATTCACTCTTTGTTGGCCCCGGGTTGTGTCATGTGCAGAAAGCAGAAATGCAAGTGAGCTTGAAATGGCTGGTCTTGGCAACGGACCCGTCATCGAATCAGCTCAGAAGCTGTTCCTGTGCAAATTAACAGCCGAAGCAGACAGCCCAGCAAGGACTGACCGGTGTGCTCACTGAGGAGGCTCCTGCTTCTCAGTAGACGTCTCCTTCCTGTTTCAAATGTCATTACTGGCACAGAAGGAAACAGGGGCTTAAAGGTTGGCGTTGTGATTAGGACTTGGCAGGGCTCGAATCCTTGAGTTGAATGTTCAGATGGCCCAGACTTTCCCTCCTGTTTCAGAGCCGATGGCTGTTTTCCTCTGAGTTAAAGGCCATATCAAGCACCCGGTAATAATAACGTATGCCATCATAGGGAGGCAAGTCCTACCCCCTGCTCATTCGTAGAGGACAGTGCAGGTGCATCACAAAACTTCTGAATCATCAGCCAGAGTTTCAGCTGTTCCCAGTGTATGAGACAAGCCCCAAATCCAGGGATCAGTCCTCCGCACCTCTGTTGGCCTCATCTTCCTCCATCAGAGACCATCCACTGTATATAAAGCCCTGGAGATTTTACCTTCCTTTCTCGACTTCACCTACTCTCCTCCATTTCCACTGCTACCTCCGCACACCCAGTCGTCAGCATCTCTGTCCTGGCTGGTGCAGCCGCCTCCCAGCTGGTCTCTTTGCCATCACTCTGCTCCTGCCATCATCCATTCCCCACCCAGTGGCCAGACCAGCCTTCGCAAAATGCACACTGAGCACTTTGTGCTATTAATTTTGACGTTTGCGTCACTCCACGCTGACGGCAGGGTGAAAACATAAACTGAGTAACACGGCCTGTCTGGACCCAGAAAGTGCAGCTCCTGCCTTTCTTCCGACTCCTTCGGACACCCTTACCTCCAGGGACACTGCCCACCGAGACTCTCCCTGGCTCTAGGCCTTCACACTGGCTCTCGTCAGCCGCGAGTAACCACTGCCCACTTTGATGAGTTCCCAGGTCCCGTGTCACTTCTGCAGACAAGCCCTCCAGGCCGCCAAGAAGAGGCCATGCTCCTGACTGTTTACTCCTTATGCTCTGGTCTCTCTGTCGTCACAGTCATGACAGCTGTAGTGTTATTCTTGGTGTGATTATTCCTTGGATTTTTGTCTCCCTTGTCAGTTCGACACTTAGCTCCTGAGGTTAGGAGCCACGTCTAGTTTCTTCTAACCACCGAACTCCCAGTGCTGTGGAAATTCGCAAGATGTTTTACAAAATGACTCTCTTTGAGGTACGTTGGCATTTTTGCTTGTACAGATTCAGGCAAGGGGGAAGGCCTTCGAAAATGTTACCAGTTTAACGTCACTCCTCTTCACAAACTCAGTGAAGTCCTCGTCACCGGGTTCACAGAGACAAGATCGGTGAACACGCTTCGACTCTTCCGACAAATAGTAACCCAGTTGTAAGTACATAAATATAATTCTCCACAACAAATCTAATTTCCCATAACCCACATGTAAGTCTGAAGGTTACAAGTCAATCTTATTTTGCGGATACAATTAAAACAAACCCCTCAATGTTTTAGGAAAGCTCTTTGCACTTTTTAGCAAATGCCCTTAGACAGAAAAACCTAACGTTATAGCGACAAGATATGGAAAGAGTAAGGCTTGTAAGTAAGGACAGTAAGGGCTGGCCCGTGTATCATAGGATGGGTTAGCAGCTTCTCTGGCGGCTACTCACTCCATGGGGGTAGCACCTGCAGTTCAGTGGTGGCAATCAAACCTGTCTCCAGGCATCTCCAAATTAAGAGCCTCTGATCTAGAATTACAAAGTGAAAATCAACTCTCTCCACGAGCCAGGGCTCAGCCACCTGCGATTTATAGTGGTTACGAGGACAATACCCACAAAATTCTCAACACTGGGAAGAATAAGAGAACAGAACGTGTTCCTGATTTGGCTTCCTGGCACCACGGAAAATCCAGAGTTTCGGAGTCAGACAGGCTCGTGTCTGCATCCCAGGAAAACCTGTAAACGGCTGTGTGCTGCTAGACAACTTACTCAGGCCCCCATAGCCACAGCTTTCTTGCCTACCAAATGCAGTGGACAGCAGACTGGTTCTAAAGAGAACATAAGTCAATACACGTGAAGCACTTCCGGTGTCTGATGCAAAGTAGGGACTTAATCGACCACTGGTCGCAGTCAGCGTGATTGTTGATATGACCATCTGCTACCGTCGACTTCCCTCCCTTGCCTGAGCGCCGTTCTGCCCCATCCAAGACTCACTTCCCCACCTCACCAGAATATCAGGGGCCCTGCCCCTTTCCAATCTCTGCCTCTGACTCCTTGGGCTATAGTATTTCTGCTGTCTGGACTACTTCGTGTTACTTTCCTGAGCATTTAAAGATAAGGGTATGCAATCGCGTCCCATCTTTGGGGCTCTAGAACACTCCCCTCTACCACCACAGTTTTCTTGCCTCTGGTAACAGTTTCTGAAAAGGAGCTACGTCTTTGGCATGCCTTCTCTGGTTAAGAGGTCTCACCGTAACAGCTATCCTCAACCTTGGCCCACGGCACTGCAATTTAGCCATTGGCAGCAGGCTGCAGATGTCGTTGAGCCCAATGCCTCCCTCCACAGACACCGCGCAGCCAGGTTTCTTGGCCGCTGCGACCTGTGTGGGGGCGTAGGTGTGAAGATAACCCACAGAATAAGCTCAGGATGCCACGGGAGGGGCGAAGAAGTCTCCTCCAACAGAGGTCCCCAGTGGACTGGGGAGATGGGGAGGACGGAGGCAGGCACCTTCATCAGGCTTGACCCATGGAATCGTGTCACCTGGACACAGTGTCTGTGCTCCTGCAGCCAGAAGTGAAGAGAGCTCCGCCAGCCCCTCCCCAGCGAAGCATCTCATGGAGATGAAGGCAGTATTAAAGACTGAGAAGCCATAACAGTTAGATGCACTTTCAGGTGCCAGAAGGGGAACAGGGGCCACATTGCCATCAAATTCTGAGGCCCCTCTGAGTGATCTGTTCAATCCGCTCAGGTTGTTTAGTTTCTTTCTGCCTTGTCTATATAGAGAGTGGGGCTGCCGTGCTAATCACTGGTTTTCTAAATCAAACTTAGGCTCACAGATGAGTCACATTAATTCCGTTGTCTCTCCTGTGCTTTGTGTGGTGAGCCTGCTTTCATTTAGAATCCACAAATTTATGATTTGTGCACGTGTAATGGGGGCAAGGCTTAGATTTATCTCAGGGGCTACTGAGAAAAGCTTTTGGGGGAAATTGATATTTTCGTTGGCCTATGTAAATAAATAATATATAAACAGTTTTTGCTTTGCTAGAGATGCTATTTACATCCAAGAAATAGGAAATTATCCTTACCTGTTCGTGGAAGAAAGCTGTTGAGCAGTGCTGTCCAATAGAAATACAACATAAGCCACACATGTCATTTCAAACACTATAGGAACCATGTTTGAAAACTGAAAGTTAACAAGTGAAAGGAATTTGAATAGTGTAGTTTATTTAACACAATGTAGGGGCGCCTGGGTGACTCAGTCGGTGGAGAGTCCGACTTCAGCTCAGGTCATGATCTCACAGTCTGTGAGTTCGAGCCCCACGTCAGGCTCTGTGCTGACAGCTCGGAGCCTGGAGCCTGCTTCTGATTCTGTGTCTCCCTCTCTCTCTGTCCCTCCCCTGCCCATGCTCTGTCTCTCCCTGTCTCAAAAATAAATAAAAACATTAAAAAAACCCCATAATGTATGCAAAGTAGCATGTCAACATGAAGTCATTATAAGAATTATTAGTGACATCTTTGACATTCTTTTTCTCACACTAAGTCTCCGAACTCTGGTAGGCATTGTATACTCACAGCACCCTGAATTTCAGACTAGCCACATTTCAAGTGCTTACTGGCCACGTGTGACTAGTGGCTACCATAGTGGATGGCACAGTGCTTTAGAAGTTTCCATTCCCTTTCCTGTCTTCTTCCGTTTGTTCCTCTCCTCCTTACTGCTTCGTGAGACATCAGGGTTATAGATCCTTTGGTTGCCATTGTTCATCTGTTTACAAAGTAACATATATTCCCTTTGGTGCATGCCTTCTCCTTTTTGTCTGGAATCCTCAGTGAGAATTAGTCCTAACGAGTACTAAGCCATCTTTTCCAACCTCCCACCTTTGAGGTCAGGGTCCGTCCAGTTCAAGGGAAAATAAGACTGAATTTTTTTAACTTAAGCAAATCTTGAAAAACCCTGAACAAGTAGTCCATTGCTATTTGGGGTCTAGAAGAGCAGAAGGTTAAGCACTGCCACACTGAGTTCCCACGAAGCTTTGAATTTGGACTGCCTGAAATTTAGGGACCACACTAAAGTTCATTCCCAAACCCAGCAGACTTGTCCACTGTGGCCCAGTAGACCAAAACATTGAGCCCATGGGAAGGAGAAGATGCATGAGACCGAGAACCCAAGCAACACAATGCAGCTTAATTTTCTCCACTTAGTAAGGCTGAGCAATGTGTTTAATTCAAGAAATCGATTTTTTGAGGCTGATCCCAATGGCAACTTTCTTCTAACTGCTGTATAAATGTAATTAAACCACAGAAGATAAAAATTGCCAGGTGAAAGCCCAGATTGCTAAGACTCGTGTTACTAATCGTTAGCAATGACGAGGAAGATTTGTGTACCCTGATAGGTTAAGATGTACATGATGTTACCAGATAAGGAAATTATAGGTCATCATGTACTGCATGATCCTTGGCAAAGTACGTTTGGAACAGATGAGATATTTAGATACAGACACAGATACGGATGAGACATGGGTGTATCTGTAAAGTCAGGAAGATGAGGTCCAACAGATTGTCGTGGTGCTGTGGAGTGGTGAAATGGGGCAGGCGGGAGGGCACATTTACTTCTAACTTGGTATAAGTTGTAATAATACAGCCAGCTGGTTGTTCCTTTTCTGTGTAATTTTTAGAATGATTACCAATCACCATCAATAGTATGGTAATAGAGTAATATTACTAGGAGAGTAAGTCAGTTCTGTTCAGAAAAGCTCAAGTGACAGGATCTCTAATATTGAAATGTCTCCCATTTGCCCAGACATTGCCTTGACCTTGACCCATCTTATGCTGATTTCAGCCCCTGTCTAATCAGCTTCTATGAACTGCTGATAATTAACATTTACTGATTATTCAATAAGAACTTCACTTGCCTTCATTGAACCACCTCAACATTCTCATGGGGTAGGCATTACAATTCCATTTTACAGATGGAAAAACCAAGACAGAGAAAGATTGAGTCATGTAACCAAGGTCACACAGCTAGCCAGCATTAGCATCAGATTGTGATTTGGCATTTCAGTGATGGCAATTCTCCTGACTCTGACACGTCCACACCATCGAAGGGCTTGTGGGCAGCAGGTTCCCTGAACGTCACAAGTTTCACACAAAAGTCACTTGAATTAGGTGAGGTGGGTTTCATTTGGGGAGGAACAACTCTCCTTGAGTTCACCTGAGGATGGGTGGTCCCCAGAATCAACGGTCTGCTAAAATTGCCCGTGAAACCAAGGTGTCAACTTGCTGGAATGTAAGCAAGCCAGTAAGGACAGAGCGCCAAGGGAGGGTGCTTGTGGGTGTTCTCAGCACATTGTCACCCTTCTAATGAGTGCAAGTTTTGTTTTAAGGAGGATTTGAGCTGCAAAATGTGTCACCGCCAAACAGGCGGCAGTTTTAATGATCTAGCTTTAGTTGTGAAAGTAAATTCCATGCTCGTGAGAAGCATAGCATCCACGGACAGATTGGGTGCATTATCTTGTCCAGCAATTGGTGTGGTTTGTTTTGCGCACTGTTTAACATTGACTTTGGATACATTTTTAAGATTATTATTATTATTATTATTATTTATTATTATTATCATCATCCCCAAAGGGCTTCAAGTCAACAAACAACCATAAACATCACCAAAGGCAATGACTGGCAACGACAAATTACCAATATCATATCATAATATCATAATGTTATCTTCATAAACATCACCAGCCATCATGCATCCACCCTGAATGAGCTTTGATGGAATGTGTTTTGCTCAGGCTCTGACTCGGATGTTTTGAAAATTTTAAAGTAAAAACCTATCTAGCAGTGGGAGATAGAGATGAATCGACAGAGCACAAGGACTTTTAGGACAGTGGAAATACTCTGATGTTATTATAATAATGGGTATACATCGTTATACATTTGTACAAACCCATAGAATGTTCAGCACCAAGAATGAACCCTAAAGTAAACTATGAACTCTGTGAGATCATCATGCGTCAAAGTAGGTTCATCCTTAGTAAAACATATACATTCTGGGGACTGATGCTGATAACACGGGAGCCAGTTCATGTGAAAGGGCGGGGGTATATCGGAAATCTCTGTATCGTCCTCTCAATTTTATTGTAAAACTTAAAGTGCTCGTTAAAAAAAAAGTCTTTAAAAAAAACCTATGTAGCAGGCACCTGGGTGGCTCAGTGGGTTAAGCGTTTGACTTCAGCTCAGGTCATGATCTCACGGCTTGTGAGTTCGAGCCCCACGTCGGGCTCTAAACGGACAGATCAGAGCCTGGAGCCTATCTCGGATTATGTGTCTCCCTATCCCTCTGCCCCTCCCCTGCTCATGCTCTGTTTCTCTCTGTCTCTCAAAAATAAATAAACATTAAAAAAAAACCTATGTAGTTAACAATTTTAAATTGTAATAAATTATTAATTTTAAAATCAATACATTTTAATTTAAAATTTTTAAATGGTTACCTCCAAACATTTTCTCTTAAACTGTAGGATTCAGATGTTTAGGAAGAGTAAAGCCAGACTGGCAATGTGACAGTATTACCTGCCTCCCCAGCACAGCACCCTCCCTGCTCCAGATTAATTATTGGCCAAATCCAACCCTCAGGCTTGGAAAACTCTCCGTTGAAGCAGTTTTTTGGGGATAATGGATGGTTTGTCAGTACGTTTCTCATATAAGTCACTTGAGTTTAAGCACCACGGCCTGCCAACAAGCACTCCACAATCCCCACCTTTCTTCTTGATCCCCCCCAAGATATTTCTATTTGACTATAAGTGTGATGCTTCCTCGATGTCTTTGAACAGAACATCTGGTTGCATCTGAAGTATACCAGTTCTATAATTTCGGTTAAGCATGTCACTTTCCTCTCCATGCCTTTCTTTTTTTTTCTGTAAAATGGGAATAATAATCAATATTCTGTAGAATTGCTGATATGATTACAAGCGATGATGGGTTACTATGTGTTTAGCAAAGATCCTATGTGATTTCTCTCTTCTACCAGGATGTGATTCAGAAAAATAGAAATTGATTCAAGGAGGAAGAAGAGGAATACAGGAAGCAATGGTAAGAAAAAAAGTGGTAGACATAACAGTAAATCTTTTAAAAATCCCTTAGAATGTAACAATTCATAATAATAATGTCTTATTTAGGGGATAGCTGAGAAAGGGAGAAATTAAAATAAAGGAAACCAGTAACATAGAAGATGGGGGGTAGAAAGACCCAAGTCAAAGAATTTCAAAGGCTTTTTTGACTCTAAGAAACGAGACAGACGGGTAGCCTAACCTGAGACTTTGTTAAGGTAATTATGCATGCTAACAACTTCAAGGGTCACGACTAAAATAATGGGCGATCTGTAACTTCCCAAAAAAAAGGTAGGGGAAAAAGGGGGGGGAACCCCCATAAAACATGAAACTGCCTAGAACATTCTGAGCAAAAACAGGAAATGAGATGGGGCAGGGACACACCCAGAAAACGCATGGTAAATAGAAAACACAGTAGAAACAGGTTCAAATCCATTTGACTATTTGATAGAAATTTGAAACTCATATGCTACACACAAATAAGCAACGTACGTAGAAAGTCATAGACATAGCATTAAATGGTCAGGAAGGATAAGTAATTGTGGAAGGCTAGTTGCCTTTGATTTTGAGAGGAGGTGGATCAAGGGAAACAAAATCTTAGAGGAATCAGACAATTCGAAAGAATTCTATCGGCCAAATACGTCGATGTGGAGTGAGAAGTCCTTCACATTCTTTGATACTTTCAAGTTGGTGAACACGGGACCCAGCACTCCCATGGCACAGAATGTACGCGCTGCCTATGAGTAAAGCCCAGACCCATGCGGACAAGTCTGGGATTGCTTGGAACTGACTGTTAGCTGACTGTAGGCATTCTACCTGAAGGTAGTAATTGCAAACGGAGAAAACCCTTTAAAGAGCATTGCTGGTTTTCCTACGGGCCTCCAAGGAACCAAAAGCCTTGAGAAGTCCCAGGGATCAGGTTCCAACACCCAAGAGTATGAGGCTTCATACTCTGCGGGATCTTCCCCCAAGGCTCCATTGTTGATCAGGCCCAGAGGGTTACACTTTTCTCTCTTTTATGCTGAAAATGTTCATTTCATTTGCCTCCACTCTTGCTCCCTGAAATCCGTTTCCCAATGTTTCACCCTCCATTCCTACCTTGTGCTTTTTGACTCTCTCGTGTGGACCATGCTACATCGCTGGTGACTGCCAATTACAGGTTTGTCTGTACTCCTCTTCCTCCGACTTTTATCATTAGGGAATATGGCCCAAAATAAACCAGGGTACGGCTGGAGGGCATAGGGCACACCGGAGATCAAGACGATTGAGACTTCCCAAGAGACTACACCTAGCCGACGCCTTTCAGCTCTCTTAGGTACATTCCTAGGAGTAGAATTGCTGAGTTTGGGGGGAAGCCCATGTTTGCCATTTTTGTAGGACCTCCAGACTGTTTTCCAAAGCAGCTGTGCCATTTTTACATCCCCGCCAGCGGTGTACGAGGGTTCCAATTTCCCTACATTCTCACCAACACTTGTTATTGTCTGTCTTTTTGATTATAGTGGGTGTGAGGTGGTATCTCATTGCGGCTTTGGTAGGCATTTCCCTGATGACTAATGAGGCTGAGCATTTTTTCATGTGCTTAATGGCTGATGTCAGTTTTTCAGATTGGATAGGGATATTTCCTCCAAAAGGGACAGTTCTCTCTTCAGGGGGCCCCACATGTCTACCCACTGGTATGACACTCATCCAGGCTTTGAAACTCACTAGTTACTCATTTCCACACTTCTGGGCTGGAGAGAACAGATTCCCAAGAAAGAGGCAGAAGGCCAAAGATTTATGCCTCTGTCTCTCTTTTCTTCATTTCCTGTCAGATGCAGCTGGGTCTCTCCTGGAACAAATTCCCACAGACAAACTCTCCACCAGACCATCAACTCAGGAGGACAAACGAGGAGCTTATTGTGAAGAGTTTGGGCCAAACCACCCAGAGTTCCCTGTGCCAGGTGAGCATGACTGGGGGCTGAAGTCACCCATTACTAACCCCTCACCCTTGACTGCCCGAGAGGTATTTCTCAGGCTTTCACCATGAAACCTGTTTCCTCTCTCCCCTCCGAAGCTCAACCCAGAGAGGCTTGATAAAATCACTCAGCAAATGGAAAATATTTATTTTGTGCTTATTCTAAGAAATGCGATCCATCAAAAATGAGCTGTCAGGTCCTTTCATTTCCAAGGACAGTGTCCACACATTCCAGGCTGCCTCTGGACCTGGAAGCAGACAAATCCAAGTCAGAGGCAAGTGAGGGCCATACAGATGTCTTCAAGGGTGATGCCATAGCACGGACTCAAGGCACCATACGCAGAGTCAGACGGCCTGGGTTTCAGCCCAGCTCCCTCAACTCACTAGCTGTGAAAATTGGGCAAGTTGCTTAACCATCCCTTACTGACATTTTCCCCGCTAGGAAACAGCAGTAATGATATTCATATGACTTTTTCAGACGACTGTTTTGGAAAATAAATAAGGCAATAACTGCTTGTTTTTTAACAAAGGGCCTGCGAAATCGCAACCAGTGAAGAAAAAATTAGATAGTTATGATCTGGCTGCCATGTCCATTTCTCAAATATGATAAGTTCTGTCAAACTCTTGATTTCTTATTAAAGCCACAATATAGACTCTTAAAGGTAGTTCGTTTTTACTACATCACACAACTTACAAGTTAACAAACTCCTGCTTGGTAATACAAAGAGATTGGTAGAACCTGTATTTAGTATAAAAAAAAAATCAACTGAACAAGTGTGGGATCAGGGAGGTGGATCTAAATGGCACCAGATATCAACCGTGGGAAGGATTTAGAGTCCGTGTAGACCCCCAGATTCAGGGAGCTTCTTGAAGAGTCCATGTTGCTTTGGTGTCTACTCTAGCTACGGTGAATTCTTGCAGGAAGTTTCCTTTGTCAGGTCACAACAAGAATAAAAATGAAGCCAAAGTTCTAGGAATCCATTTATTAACAAACCGGATTCTGAGGTCGAATTTTTCAAGTATCGGGAAACCACGCTAACAGATGAAGCTAGGTGTAGCAAAAAAGCAATTGGCTTAGAACCAGAAAATGCAAAGAAATAATGGCCCCTAATCAGACTTTTTGGGTTTCCTGTTTCTGCTGTGACACGTCGCCGCCCGTTTAGGGTGGCAGTACAAATTTGTATCGTAGAATTCTGGAGGTCAGAAGTCTGCGGTGGGCCTTACGGGGCTGACCCCCAAGGGCTGGCAAGGATACGCTCCTTCTGGAGCTCTGGAGGAGGATCTGTCCCCTGTCTTTCCCAGCTGCTAGAGGCTGCCTCGGTTCCTCGGACCAAGTCTCCCTTCCAACACTTGCATCGCCTCTATCATCACATCCCCTGCTCTGACCCTTCGGCCTCTCTCTCATAAGGACACCTGTGACTGCATTAGGCCCCTTCAGATACTCCAGGGCACTCTTCCACCCCGTGACGTCTCACATAATCACTTCTGCAAAAATCCCTTTTGTCGTGTAAGGTAACAGATTCACAGGTTTCTGGGATGAGGATGGGGACATCTTTGCAGAGCCATTATTCTGCACTTCCCTGAAGGATTGTTATGTGAGAGACGGATAAGGGACAAGATCCTCTCTCAAGGATCTAAGACAAATGGGTGAAATGTGGGCAAGGAGGCAGCATTTGACTCCAAACAGAAGAATTTCAGTAGTGATAAGAGGTGAGATCGAGTAGTAGGAGCTTTTGTTGGGGGGATGTGGGCTTTTCTTCACTGGGACCGGGTCCCTTGGTCTAGACATTCATCTGACTCAATCCACGTCAGAATTTTGGGATTCGCTGTCCTCTGAGAGTCTTTCCGATTCTGTGTCTGGATCTTTGTAAGTGCCTGCATGTAAGTGTTGAACTTGGAAGGCGTGTCAGTCAGGTAGTCTAGGCTATGCTGGAGTAAGAAACAACACTGAAAATCTCAGTGGCTTTCATCCGCATCTCCGTTGTGGGATGTCAGGGGCTCCAATCACTGTAATCCCTCCAACTACCTTCTCAAATGCAGCTAGCCCCCAAGCCAGCAGGAAAGAGAGCTCTGGCGGGTCTAGAAAGAACAGTTAATACTCTGACCCAAAGATGGCCCATAGGACTTACACAAACAACTCCTCAGCCAGAGCTAAGGTATCTGAGTACCTTAGCCCCATCCAACCAAAAGGAGAACAAGGATGTGCAGTCAGGAAGACAAATGGTTGGTGAACAGAAAAGATGACTGTGGCAGTAAATAAGCCCTTTTTCCTTATCCATCAATTCATGGGTTCCATAAATTTAATCCCTTTTGCTCCTCTGAAGAGACTTACTGTCTGTCTGTTTATTTGGGGGTCCCGATGAAACAGGGTTGTCTTAAGCATGTTCCTCTTTAGTGATTTTAGCTCCATGGTTAGTATGTCACTTTCAAAAGATTAATAATGAAATGAGAGTGATGGTGGTGGTGACGGTGCTGATGACGATGACAATGACAGTGACAATGAGTACTTCTTGAAAATTCACAACGTGCTTGACATTGTACGAAGCAATTTCTACGTTAACTTCCTTGTATCTTAGGCATGAGGGAGTGAGCAAATCACGTTTCCCATTTTGTAGCACGCCTCCATCATCAGGTCATGCAATGGCCCCCTCCTGGTGTTTTATCCGTATGTTACCACTCCTCATTCTGGCCACCATAATGCCTTTGATGTGACACCTTGATCTTGTGCCTACCTTTGCAAAATGTACAGTGTTGTCATCACAATAACAAGTTATAAACATAAGTTCAAGTACTGTTAACGTGGTTCTGTTTCTTCCTTCCTTGCATTCAGCATCCTTTTGAGCAGGTATTTCTGTGTTTGTATACACAGAAATGTATACACCTCACACAGTTTATGGCTTGTAGGAGCCAAGTTGTGTTCCACGGTACATGTCCATTATATTTTACTTGACTTTGCCCTCAGCAGTAGGACTCCCAGGTTGCCTATAGGAGTTCTGATACTTTCAACTGGGGGTTAGCAAACTTTTTCTAGAAAGATCCAGACAGTAAATATTTTTGGCTCCGTGGGCCCTAAGGTCTTAGTTGCAAGGACTCAACAGTGCTGTTGTAGCATAAAAGCAGCCAGAGGCAGTGTGTAAATAAATGGGTGTGGCTAGACGTGGCCCATCGGCCACAGTTTGACAAGTCTGGCTGCAAACAAGGCTAATGATGGACATCTTCCTCTCAAGTATACTGTACACACAAGAGTGAAATTGCAGCATCACAGAGTAATCTCAAACATCACCAGACTAAGGATTTCTCAGGTTTCATTCTGAACGGAGCAGTTTAACAATAGTTCATACAAACATACCCACATCCCTCCCAACATTATCCAATGATCGTAGTTGTTGTCAGTATGATGGGGTAAAGTAACATCTCATTGCTTTTTTCTATTCATATTTCTCTGCTGACTGCTGAGTTGCAGTGTCCCTCCTGTATTTATTGTGCATTAGTACCACTTCTGTGTCCAGCCTGTTCGTGCTTTTTGCCTTATTCTGTAATTCTTGATGGGTGGGAATTTGTTATATATTCTACATATTAGTCCTTTTTCAGTTTTAAAACTTGTGCATAATTTTCAAATAATTTCTCCCCATCTGTTAACTGTCTATTAACCATGTCTGAGGCATTTTTTAATCAGGAATTCTTTTAAAAAATTTTTTTAAATATTTATTTTTGAGAGAGAGAGACAGAGAGACAGAGAGAGAGAAGGGCAGAGAGAGAGGGAGACACAGAATCCGAAGCAGGCTCCAGGCTCTGAGCTGTCAGCACAGAAGAACCCAACATGGGGCTCAAACTCACGAACTGTGAGGTCATGACCTGAGCCAAAGTCAGACACTTAACCGACTGAGCCACCCAGGTGCCCCTATAATCAGGAATTCTTAATCTTGACCATGCACAATTTGTTCTTTAGGAGACTTTTTAAGGAAATCTCTCTGCACTCCTAGATTACAAGAATAGTATTTTCTGTGATTCACCTTAGAGTTTTACCTTTTACCTTTTGCCCTTTCATCCATCTGAAGACGCTTTTATTTATAATGAAGAGATTTCCACTGAAATTCAAGCAGTGAGTTGGGTTTTCCAGCACCATAGGTCAAACCTGGTGGATAAAATTCCTGATGGTCTTGTCATCTTCATTATATATCAACCACTCAGATATATATATATATATATATCCACCCAACAGCTTCCTCTTCTGTTCCATTGATGGCATTTATCATTTGGGCAGCCACTACCATATTGTTTTTATTTCTGTGGCTTCATAATATATTTTAATATTTGGTGCAGCGTACGTCTCCTCTTTAGGCTTCTTTTCCAAAATGAATTTAGATATATGTGGACCTTTACATTTCCATATACATGTGTGTGTGTGTGTGTGTGTGTGTGTGTGTGTGTGTGTGTGTGTTTCTAGTCTCTAGATCCTTAAAAACACCCAGCTGGAATTTTTTGTGTGTGTCTGCATTGAAGTCATAGTTTAATTTGAAGATAACGGATAGCTTTACAAAATTGTGACGTCTCATTCCTAAGTATATGGAATATCCCTCAAATCATCAGACTATCTTGTATATCCTTTCATCGAGTTTTAGCATTTTGTCCATAGGACTTTTATGTTCTTTGTTCAGGTAATTCCTAGACACGTGAGAATTCTCGTGAACTATTTGGAACAAACTCTTTTCTTTTCTTCCCCCCCTTTTTCCCATTTACTTGATTTTTGCTGCTATGGAGAAATGCCATAGTTTCTATGGGTTGATTTTGCTTTCTCCTATTATAATCCTCATCAGCAGACTTATGAGATGAGCACTCTTATCCCATTTTATAGGTGAAGAAGTTAAGTACCTGGCCCAAGATCATTCAGCTAATCAGGGAAGAAGCTAGTGCATGATCCTAAGCAGTATTCCCATCACAGAGGGCTTTGGTTGTGCCGAAGGGTAAATAGTGACAGTACATTTAAAACTCCCGGGCACAGCCAGAAGTGCTCAATTTACAAAATGGAAACGCCTCGTGCAATTGTTATGCTCTGGCTATCCCTCTACTGACGCCTGCTGACTCCCAGGAACATGGCTACTACAAGGCGTGAGGTCCATGGTCTGGCTAATAACAGTGCAGAGAGAAAAGACCAGCTTCCCTTCCCAATGGGCCAGTCTAACACATTCCTCCACCGAGTTAAAATCGGCCCTGTCAAGGCAGCAAGATCCTCTGAATAGGGCTTCCCCAGACTCCCCGGTCGGGCTGGCACCTCCTGTCATTTCCCTTGTCATTTTTGCTGAAACCCAGCCCCAGCCCCCACATTAGCTCCCGCTTGGAAGTCTCCTGTCTGGAGCCAGCGAGGTTTGTCTGCTTCCTTGGGTTTGGCTAATAAATTGGGATCGTGGGGTCAGGCAGCAGGGGACCTGGCACCCAGGGAGCCCCCGACACTGATTTTATTAGATTTCTCTTTGCAGGGCCCAGGATGCCATCCCAGCAGGGAGCCCGCAATCGCTCAGTAACCAAGATTTTGTCGTCTCTGGTTTGACAAGGTCATTTTTTACTAGAGGAGGAAAAATCCCACATTAATTATACAAGCAAACTGGGGCCAAGGCCGTTAGAGCTGGCCTCCTTCTTCTGTGAGGGGGGGAGAGCAGGAGAGGAGGTGGGTTTCCTCCGTGAAAAGGGAGTGAAGCCTGAGACAGGAGGGAGCGTGTGTGCAGCCTGGACGTCTCCGACCCTCTGTCTCTGACATGCGTGTGCACTGTCTTCGGGGTAATCTTGAGGATGTTTGTTGATCTAAAACGGGCTGCAAGCGGACTGAGCCGAGGAACATGCACAATCATGCCCACTCATTCATTCATTCATTCATTCATTCATTCAGTTTCCTTTCATAAAGCACCTGTGAGTTGCCAAACACACAACCAGGCACTGAGAAAGGAAAAAAAATGAAAGAAGCATAGTTATTGCCCTCCTAGAGGCTCTCTCTGTCTCGCACGAGGGCTGCTTCTCAGTCCCCCAGGATCACAGGCCACCTCTCCAGACCTGGAAAGGCAAGGTGAGCGCCCCATCCACACTTCCGCTCAAAGTTAGGGAGACCCTTGCACCCTTTCCGGTAGCCTCCCCGCGCCAGCTCTGCAGACTCAGATCCATTACAACATCGTATCTTTTTGCCTTGGGATAGTGTTTGCTTTGGACTAGCAGGGGTCACTGCAAATGCAAAGGCCGAATTCTTCCTGGAAGCCTCGTCTCAGTCACGTGGTGTATAAAGATGTTTGCGCAGATGGAGGCTCTTCTTCCAGGGCGGGCGGTGTCTTGTCCAGAACTCACAAAGATTCGACGAATCTCTGGACACTTGCGTTTGGTTTGCGGCGGTGAAGAGGAGAGGCTTCCCATATTGCTTGCCTACATTCGTCATTCACCATTTGCCCTCTCACCCCGCCCTCTGCCTCATAACTGGGGACAGACCTCCATCTCTCGTCATTACCACTCTGTCTCCTGAACTGTCTGTTTTGAAGTTCCTGGGAAGTCCATGGCCTCCCGTGTGCAGATGCTCCGGTGGCTACGACCTTTGCACATGGAGTGTCTCCCGCCTCCTGAGAGATTACCCTTGACTACACCAGTTCACTTCCTGTCCTTCCAACGAAAGAGCCTTCTTTTCTGCCTGCATCTGCCTCCCCCTCTTACCCTCCTCCTCTGAGGCTGAACCCACCATGCCTTCTCCAAGAGTCTCCAAAGCACTCTTGTTACAGAGCAGCCAAACCACTCTGGCAGAGAGCACACATTCCCCGTGGCGTCTGCCGAAAAAGCTTCCAGAATGTCAGTGTGACGTCCCGACCCCAGGACCTGGGTTCGTTTTCCAATTGTGCCACTTCTGAACTAGGTGACAGTCAGAAGATAACCTAATCTCTCTGAATACTTTAACACTTACCTGTAAAACGTAGATAAAAATAAAACCTCCCGTGAGGAGGCGGTGAATCCTTAGTGAGATGATCCGTGTAAAGCTAGGATGACTTAGGATCATCAGTAGTATTGCCAGTCTGGAAGCCCTCCCATCCTGTCTCACTTTGAGCAGATAATCTCAGTGCTTGCTTTTGCAGAAACATCAAAGCCGTTTGGTATGAAAGCAGCACCTTCGCTTGCTCTCCTAAATGTTGACGGAGATACATTTCCCTCACTTTCTCATAATTCCCCTGCATCCTCCGCCATTTTCCCTTCTTGCTTTGCCAAATGGATGAAATCCTCTAGGGCCTTCCCTCATTAACTCCTAATCAACCTCTCTAGGTTTGTTTGGTGCTCTTTGATGAACCTTCCGCTAGAGCCACTTACCAGCCTGGAATGTCCCTCCTTACTCCCTCCTTTCCCTTCGGTGTACCTTTCAATTCTTGAAGCATGTCACTGTCTGCTGAACCTCCCTGCACTAATTATCCACGGCATAACAATTACCATAAACTCAGTGGCTTAAAACCACACACGTTTATCATCTCGTGGTTTCTGTGGGTCAGGAATCTGGGCACAGCTTAGATGGGTTCTTGGCTTCGTGATGTCTCCAAGTGCAATCGAAAGTGTCAGCCAGGGTTGAGATCTCATCTGGAGGCTGGAGCAGGGAAGGATCCACTTCTAACATCATGTAATTGATGATAAAACTCAGTACAAGTGCTGGATACATTTGAGCCGATGAACCATCTGGGAAAAGCATTTAGAAAGCTAGACAACCGGTTGGTGGGGGGTGGGGGTGGGGTGGGGGGGACATTGTAATTGTCCAGGTGAGAGGATCAGTGGGAAAACCTCAGGCTATCCACCACCAGCTAAAATCTCTTGAGGTCTCAGTTTCCTCTTCTGAATGTGGGAATAATAGTAAAGCCTACCACACAGGGATATTGGAAGGACCGAATGACATAGTACTTTATAAGTGCTTAAGATAAAGCCCGACACAAAGTAAGTTTTCTGTGGGTGTTAGCTAGTTTATTATGATCGTTTGTAATATGCTTCACCTGGGTTTGCCTGTGCTGGCTCGCGTCCTGTGATTCTCTGCTCTTCTGTGACCTTTCCTGGCTCAGAAACACAGTGAGTATCTCTTTCTCGCTGACCCTGGGATCCCCCGCAAGGCCGCTCTGATGGGCCTGCCTTTCTGCCCAAGTCTCTTGCCTCTGATGTGGTTCCGCAGGAACAAACCAGAGCACCCTCTGCCTGGTCATCACCTCCAAGCTGAGCTCAGCGCTGGGCTTTGAGAGTCAGTGACTTACTCCCTGGTCGGCACTTTTATTGTGGTTTCATGATTGGTTCAGGATGGCTGGGCCTTTGCTGCCCACCCCCATCCTCAAGCGAATTCCCAGTCCTGCCAGAGGCTGAAAGGAGAGTGACTTAGTCATTAGCTCCTCTGGCAACAGCCCCTGGCGGCAGTTCAAGGCAGCTTAGAAAACAGGGCAACAAGTGGCTGCAATATGCATTTCAAAAGCCTAGCAGACAAGAAAAGGAAATGAAAACCAGAAAAAGCAGGGATAGTAACATCTGAACCTGGAGGCACAACTAGACGGCCACTGGGCACCAAAGACCATGCTCCCAGGCCTTGGGGTAAGAGATATGGGAGGGCAGTGCTAGCAAAGTTGAATGGTGAAACTGAAGGGTAAAGCCAAGGCCCAGGGCCTCTCTCGCCTCCTCCCGTAGGCAAGTCAGAAATGAGTGAGGACTTCCTGTGCATCCTGGAAGACCACGACCGGGCAGAACTGGCTTGGGGCCTGTGTTTAGAGTATGCGAAAGGTGTCCTGTCTTAGGCCTGCCCCTTGCAGAATTCTTTTGACTCAGGCCTATTAAGATCCAGAGCCTCACTGAGCTAGACCTCTAGAATCCAACCTTTCACAAGGAGAAGATACACGGGGAACAATGATAAACAGCGATAAAAAGGGCTGAGATCTTTTCCATCCCCTCCACCCTGGGTTACCTAACTCTTACAATACAAGGTGGGTGTTGTCACCACCTCCGTTTCACAGATGAGGGAAGAAACTAAGGCACAGAAACATTATATAACTGTTGGATTAATGTATTTGTTATTTGTCTTCTGCTTGTCTAACCCGAATAGAAGTTCCATGAGAGCTGGGACTGGCCATCCTAGTCATCATTTTATATCAAGTGTCGAAAATAGACCCTGGAGTGTAGTAGATGCTTAAAAACAGGGTATTTTTTTCCCCCAAAAAGTAAATTTGTCAAAGATCACAGAGCTTTTGAACAATGCGCCTCCTACTCTTAACGGCTGCACTAGGTTGTCTCTGATTTGGCATGCTCTAATGGAGGCTGTCGTGTTGGCAAGGTCTAGGGCCAGGCAGTGGGGAATGTGGCCTATGGTCACATTTCCCCAGTTGGGTGCTCCTACAGAGACACCTATACAAAATGAGATGATGTTTATAGTTTGAATGTGGAAACGCTCCATTCTTACTGGAGGACTCGATGTCCCTACTTTGGGTCGACGTTAGACTCAAAGGGAGCTGGTCTCCTGTGTCTCTGCATCTGTGTTTTCACCCCAGGGAGGATTCTGATTGGTTCTGTGATTATGTGTGCATCCCATAGACTCATAACAACTACAAGGGGGTGGGACACTGACAGCGGCAGTTCCATACACAAAGAACACTCAGAGAGGGGAAAGAATGGTTTTACACAGGGGATTCTAGAATAAAAAACATACAATCAAAAGAAAAATATGCCCAAGTATGATTTTCTCCCACCAAGGTCTTAGTTATGATATTTGAAAAAAAGGACCAAGTTGTTGGCGTAATGGCCTTTATTTATACGCCCTCACCTCCCTTTGACCATGCTCAAAGCATATACTGATAATGATTTAAGGCATTTTTTCTAAAAACTTTGAGCCCAGATGTGCCTTTAAAAAGTGCCTGTGCACCTCCTCTACTTCTCTGATGATTTTTTTTTTTTCATAAGTTCTGGCACTCTCATCAGAGCCACACATTGCCATTCCCATACTTTCTCCATCTCCTTTTCCCAGATCTGGTCATAACAGGTCCCTTTTCCATATTTTGTCCTGTCTGAGAATAAGTAGATGAAACAGCAGCCCACATAATGTCGTTGGGGAACAGTGACAAACTCCTGTAAGGCCCCAAATATCCCATTAATTGTCTGTCATTTTGCTGCCATCTCCTATTTATTGGCAATTTTAAAAATGTTAACACCAGTCTAAATGTGATTCAAATCCTGGTTCTTGCATTTAAATCTGATGGACCTTAAACAGTCGCTTAACTTCATTGAATCTTACTTTCTTAAAAACATGGGTAATAATCGAAGACATCTTCCCTACTCTCCTAGTGGGAGTATCCCAACTTCTTGGGAAAATTTCAAGACATCCATTGTTCTCTGATGCTATATTCTTATATATTACTTTCTATAATATGAGTTACATGTGATGACTATGTATCCTGTCACTCCCATCTCCCACCCATGGTAAACATATCTGATAATAGGGGTGACCGGGTGGCTCAGTCGGTTGAGCATCTGACTTTGGTTCAGGTCATGATCTCACGGTCCATGAGTTCGAACCCCGTGTCAGGGTCTGTGCTCAGAGCCTGGAACCTCCTTCAGATTCTCTGTCTCCTTATCTCTGCCCCCACATCCTCTCTCTCTCTCTCTCAAAAATAAACATTACAAAAATTAAAAAAAAAACATAGCTGATAATAACAACACGTGTTCTTGCTGAACTCAAAGAGATCTTGAGTTTCCTTCTCAACACAAGGTGTTGCCTCAGTAATGAGAGAAAATTAGTCCTAAAATAAACCCTACTCTCACCTCACCCAAACAAATCTTAAAAGCAAGATTCAAAAGATCTGTCTATCCATCTATCTGTCTGAATATACATATATCAAACCCTTAATGTAGTATACTTCATAATGTCTACAATTCAACTAGGAGTTATCAGGCATGCAAATAAAAAAATTAAAAAAATGAGAAAAATCAATCAATTGAAAATTTACAGAATTGACACAGATGTTATAATTAGCAGACAATTACATTAAAAGTTATTATAACTCTAGTTCATATGTTTAAAAAAATCAGAGACAGGTAAGATATAAATATTAACCAAATCAAATTTCTAGTCTAGTCTGAAATGTTTCCAAGAAAAAGTGACAATATGTCTAGACTAGACATAAATGAAAACAATTAGTAAACTTACAGACATAGAAATAGAAATTTATTCCAAAACTGGACATATTAAAAAGTCCTAAAAATGAAAAGAATGACATGAACAGACATTTCTGCAAAAAAGACATCCAGATGGCCAACAGACACATGAAAAGATGCTCAGCATGACTCATCATCAGGCAAATGCAAATCAAACTGCCATGAGATATCAACTCACCCCTATAAGAATGGCTAAAATCAACAACTCAAGAAACAACAAGTGTTGGCGAGGATGTGGAGAAAAAGGCATCCTTGTGGACCATTGGGGGAAATGCAAACTGGTGCAGCTACTGAGGAAAACAGTATGGAGGGTTCTCAGAAAAAATTAGAAATAGAACTACTTGATGATCCAGGAATCACACTATGGGGTATGCAATACCCAAAGAATGCAAAAACACTAATTCTAAAATATCTATGCACCCCTATTTTTATTGCTCCATTATCTACAATAGCTGAGATATGGAAGTAGTCCATGTGTCCATCAACTGATGAATGGATAAAGAAGAGGTAGTATATATATGTGTATATATATATATATATATATATGTGTGTGTGTGTGTGTGTGTGTGTGTATACTTTCTCTCTCTCTCTCTCTCTCTCTCTCTCTCTCTCTCTCTCTCTGTCTCTGTCTCTGTCGCTTCCTCCCCTACTCACTCTCTCTCTCTCTCAAATAAATTTAAAAAAATAAAGAGAATGGAATCTTGCCATTTGCGACAACATGGATGGATCTAACGGGTATAATGCTAACTGAAGTAAGTCAGAGAAAGACAAATACCATATGATATCACACATATGTGGAATTTAAGAAACAAAACAAACAAAGAGACAAAGCAAAAAACAGACTCTTAACTGTAGAGAACAAACTGATGGTTGCCAGAGGGGTGGTAGGTAGGGGAATGGGTGAAACAGGTGAAGGGGATTAAGAGTACACTTATCATGATCAGCACTAAGTAACGTATAGAATTGTTGAATCACTGTATTATAAATCTGAAACTTATATAATTGTATGTTAGCTATACTGGAATTAAAATTGAAAAATGAAAAGAGCATTTGTGATCTGTAGAACAATTTCAAGTGACCCAATGTACACTAAAGCAGAGTACTTAGCAGAGGAGAAAGGAGGATGCAGAAAAAAAATAATTGAAGAAACAATGGAAACTTTTATTAAATCTATCAATATACAGGTATGAGAAGCTCTAAAACATAGACATGCAAAGAAAACCCTAGAACATAGAAATGCAAAGAAAAGTATACCACAACACAGCCTAATCAAATTTCTCAAAGCTGATGACTAAGAGAAAATTGTAAACTACCCAAAGAAAAGGACATGTTAAACACAAAAGAGGAAACATAAAGATTACAGAAGATTTCATATCAGAAACACATAGAAAAGACAATGGAACAACATTTTGAAGGACTGAAATGAAAATAACTGTTGATGTAGAATTCTATACCTAGCAAAAATATCTTTCAAACATGAAGGCAAAACAAAGATTTTTCTCAGACATAAAAACACTGAATCACCTCAAGATGGTGAAGTTACACAACAATAAATGATAAAAGAAATACTTCAGGCAGAAGAAAAGCTATACCAGATGTAAATATGCATCTTGTTTCCCAACTGTTTTTTATTATCATCCCCCTAAGGAGTCTTTTTAGACTTTTTCCCTAATTTCCACCTCATATAATTTTAATATCTCAGATACACTGTACATCTGCTTATGTATGGAGTATATTATCTCTGCTTTCTACATTAAAAATAATAGTTTTGCCTCCCAAGAACCAATTTCACCCATGTGGGGATGATATCTACACCGATAATACATGATGTATCATTTTTCTATTGCTGCTGTAAAAAATACATATTACAAACTTAGTGGCTTAAAGCAACACTAATTTATTAACTTATAGTAATATAGGGGTGCCTGGGTGGCTCAGTCAGTTGAGCGTCCGACTTCGGCTCAGGTCATGATCTCATAGCTTGTGAATTCGAGCCCCGTTTCGGGCTCTGTGCTGACAGCTCAGAGTCTGGAGTCTGCTTCTGCTTCTGTGTCTCCCTCTCTCTGCCCCTAACCCACTTGCATTCTGTCTCTGTCCCTCTCAAAAATAAATAAACATTTAAAAAAATTAAAAGAAAAAAACAGTAATACAGGTCAAAAGTCCGAAATGGCTGTGTCCCTTTCTGGAACCTCAAGAGGAAAATCTGTTTCCTTGACTTTTCCAGCTTCTAGAGGTTACTCTTGACCTCACAAAGGACCTAGAAGGTCCTTGGCTCATGACCCTATCTTCCATTTTCAAGTCAATGATGTTATAACTCTCTGACCATTCTTTTAAAGAGGTATCTCCCTTTAACCTCAGCCTTTGAATTCATCCAGGAAAGATTCTTAACTTATAGAGAATCATGTGATTAGAATGGGTCCAGTTAGGATAATGTTCTCATCAAAACATTCTTTTTTTTTTTTTTTTTTTTTTTTTTAGTTTATTATTTTGAGAGAGAAAGACAGAGAGACTACAAATTGGGGAGAGGCACAGAGAGAGGGAGGGAGAGAATTCCAAGCAGGATACAGAGAATCCCAAGCAGTCTCCACACTGTCATCACAGAGCCTGGCACAGGGCTCGATCTTACGAACTCTGAGATCATGACCTGAGCTGAAATCAATAGTCAGATGCTTAACCGACTAAGCCACCTAGGCACTCTTCATCACAACATTCTTAAGCTCAATAGCATCCACCATGTCCTTTTTGCCATGTAAGAAAACATATTCTTAGGTTCTGAGGGTTAGGACACAGCCATTTTTGAGGGGCTATGATTCTGCCTACCACATGTGATTTAAACAAGGAAATAAATAGCACAAGAAATAGCTATATGGGTAGACATATAAAATTTTGTTATTATTTAAGTTCTTAAAATATATTTGACTGTTGAAATAATAAGCATGAAGTGCATGATTTATTACTTCCACAAAAGTAAAATGTATTATAACAATAGCACAAAAGCCCAAAGGATTGAAATGTAAGTATACTATTTTAAGGTTCTTATACATGAAATGTATAATATTACTTGAAGGTGGATTGTGATGAGTTTAGGATGTGTACTGTAAACCCTAAAGCAATGAGTAAAATAAAATAATAAAAAGAATTTATAGTTAATACTAAAGAAAACAGAATGAAATCAGAAAAAGTACTCAATTATCACAAAAGAAAGCAGAAATAACAGAAACAGAACAATGAGATAAGACAGAAAACAAAGAGCAAGAGAGTAGATTTAAACTGAACCATATTAATGAACACCATGTAAATGATTTATATAACCCAGTTAAAATGTTCAGATTGTCGTACTGGGTATAAAAGTAAGTCATAATTGGGGCACCTGGGTGGCTCAGTTGGTTAAGTAGCCAACTCTTGATTTTGGCTCAGGTCATAATCTCATGGTTGGTGAGATCAAGCCCTGTGTCCAGCTCTATGCTGACAGCTCAAAGCCTGCTTGGGAATCTCTCTTTCCCTCTCTCTATCCCTCCCCAGCTCTCTCTCTCTCTCTTTCCACCCACCCCCAGTCTCTTTCAAAAATAAATAAATAATTTTTTTTTCAGTAAGTCATAACAAAATTCAATGATCTGATTGACTAAAGCTCAGGTGACATCTTGCATCCTGAAGTCAGAGCTGGAGCCCCCAAATCATATGGGCTTAGAGTAAAAGATATGGTTCCCCAGAAGGCAATTATGTGGGATTTCTAAAAAAACGATTGAATGGACGATGGGAAGAGAAAGTCAACCTACATGTCCTATTCAATGGCTGTTGCTAACATAGAAAATAATATCCCCCCCTTCCTATTTTTTTTTCATGGAGGGCAGCTTTGGATTAACTCTTGATCATTTTAGGAGGCTTTCAAAGAAGTAATTCTCTTCCCCCCTTTCCTGGATCTTTCTCTCCATCTTACTTATTAGATGGTCATTTGTGGTTATAAGTCAGTCTGACTACTTAAGAATGAAAAAATTATCTCATTTGACCAAGCATGTCCTATGAAATGTTTAAGAAGAGTAATATCTCCAGATATTAATTCTCCTCTAGACTGCCAACTGCACTAACTCTATTTGTCCATATTCCCATTCATTCTTTGAGTCATTCATGACCAAGCTCAAATGTCACCATCTCTGTGAAACCTGCAACCCCCATGTAGTGGTGGCCACAGCCTCCTCTGTTCCTGCAACATGTTTGAAATCCTATTTGAAAGATTCCTGTTCTGTCTGTCTGTCTCTCTCTCTCTCTCTCTGTCTCTCTCTCTGTCTCTCCCATAGTGGATCGTGTACAAAAGAGATGAAACTTTATCTTCATGGTCCCTAGTGTCTAGCAGGAAGCTCAGTATATCATAGATTCTTAGCAAATGTTTTGTGAACTAATCAATACAGAGATGAGTGAATGAATTAATGCCCCCTGTTGCTTGGCAGTGTCCCATTGTCCCTCGCTACCTCTTTCTCCAAGATGGCTAGCAGATTTCATCTTCAGGGCATCCAGTGAATAATATGGCTCTCTGGAACTCTGTCCTACTAAGGATCGTGAGGTTATACCTGAGCACAGTAGGAGGGCCATGATGGACTACTGAAGTCTAGCATGGTTTCTGGAATGATGGGGAATAACAAGTATCATGAATCTCTGTGATGCTGGTTTTTGCTATGCCTTCTGGCCAGTTTTGTCTGTTGGTCAAATTACTGGTTGTATTCCAGCGCTGAACCCACCAAGGCCCAGACTAGTCACAGAGATTTTAGTCAAAGGATGACCAGAAACCTCAAGAAACGAAAGCTATGTCAGGCCAGTCTTCTTGTAAATTCCTGATCGAGAAGGGCACTGGGGCCACCGATCCTGGTATCACCAATCAACCAGCCCAATCCCCTGAACCCAGAGCCCAGCTTAATCCCTATTGGCTCCTCCCAGGCTCACATGACCCAGCAGACAAAACCAGATACAGCTTGCCCCTCACATGTGCCTCCTAGCCAGTTTTTATTTTTCTTTTTTACACAAATTACAGGGCATAAACCACTTCCTGTGAACACCAGCCCCTGCTCAAATTTATCTTCCTAGGAGGGAAATATTTGTTGACATCCAGCTGAACAGTCTCTCCTTAGTATCATCCCATCTCACAGAGCCAAGTAGAAAACTTCAAATGCACCTGAACTTTCCCAGTGTGGGCCCTGTTGGAACACCCTACTGAGCCCAAAGCAGACGGATGACAGATGCTCCCTCTATTCCCTCCCTCTCCTTTGCTCCAATCCTTCCTTCTGCTCTCCTTCCTTCAGGGCGTACCTGACTTCCAGGTAAGGAAAAGATTCTCTCACCTTTAGCACCCTCCTCAACCAGCCTGCCTAGGAAGTGCCCATCTCTGGGCACAGTTCACATGCCAGCGGAATTGTCGGTACATCTTTTGTTTCTGGAGGATATAAAGGAGCAGTGTGGATACTATGCTCCGCCTACTCCTCACCACTCTGGCTTTCTCAAGTGACTCTATTCCCTTCTTGACTGCTACAGTGGGTGTTTCCCAAGAGAGTGTGTGTCCTTCCTGTTGATGGTCTTGTAGTTCAACCCTATTAGTGCGAACACTGTCCGGTTTAGTGGTGATGGTCCATGCATATCAGAGCACACCTGTTCTATATCTTCCTGACAGGGTTCATCATGGGCCCGCCCGGAAGACACCAAGGGCATCCTCTCCAGACACGTCACCTTATCCTGACACTTAAATGTGCCTCTCTCGTTTTCATCCTGATTCCTGATCTACACAGGAAGGAAGAGAGAGAGGATGCAGTACCAAAAACCTCAGATGGCCCCAGAGTCCCCGCATTTGCTCTACCCTGAGGAGTTCTTGATCACCAAAGGACAGCAGGGCCATGTTTTTTTTTCTGCTACCAGGAATGGGACACCCTGAAAAGTGCTCTGAAATGAATTCTCTGATCCTTTACATCCCTTAGAAACTAGCTTCTTCTTTCCCTTGACAAAAGTGAAAAGATGGTTGTTAATTTCCAAAAAGATGAGTTTCTTGAGCTGTACCCGTGTAAGATTTAACTGAAGTCTTGAACCACAGACCAGGACCAGAAACCTGTGTTGGCACAGGGCCTGGCACATCAAACTTACATAATAAATGCTTGTTCCATGAATGGATGAGTGAATAAATGAATGAACTGATTTGCACCTAAGAGTGTCTAAAAATCTACAATTGTATCTGTCCTACCTCTGTCTCTTTGAAATGGATCTACACATGGCTCCACACACACACCCTGTACCCGAAATGGATTAAATGAGTCTCCAGCCTGATGGCACAATTTCCCTGACCTTTCCTTGAGTGCTCAGTGCGAGTCCTCTATGCTCAACTCAGATGTTCCACACCCTGATTCTGAGCTTTCCTTGGCTGACTGTGTGTTTCTACTCTTCCCAAAGGAACACCTACAGTACTGGGGGTGGGGGTGGGGGTGGAATGTGTGCATAGAATTCTGGGCATTCAGGAGATAAACTGTCAGGCTTTTTTTTAATAAGGGTGTATCTGTGGAGGGAGGGATATCATGCAGATAAGCTCTTACACCCACATTCTAGATCACTTCAGGATTTGCTAGCTATTTTAGATCCATCAGCTGGAGCCACTGACATTTTCCTCTTGAGGCTCTGAAGCATTTAATCCTGAGGGCCTTCTAACTAAGGGTACCATCCATCAGCCTTGTTAACCATTCCACTAGATATGCGGAAGAGAAACTAGGAATTCTAGGGCAGAGCTTCACAAGGCAGAGGTCTTAAGATGGAAACATTAGAGAAAACAAATTTGTCTTTGAAATCCTGCTCCTACCATTTACTAAATGTTTTACTTTGGGCTAGTTATAAACCTCCCTGAAACCCAGTCTCTTCATCTAGAAAATACTACTAATAATAATAGTACCAATTTCAAAGGGATGCTATGAAAATTGAATTAGATAATCTGTGCAAACACTTAGCATGCTGCCCAGCACAAAATCAATGCATTCCATAGGCAAGGGAATTTATTAGTTAACCACCCAGGTGAGGATAAAAAGTCAAAACACTTTCTCATAAAGACATCAAGTAGAATCTGAGCATCCTGACCACATCCTTCAGATATGACCAAGATGAAGGTGCTGGGGGTAGTCTGTTCTAGAAGGGAGGATGTTAAAGTCAGAGCTCAAACTCCAGACTTATTTTAGTAGACACAGAGATCTCTAGATCAAAAGAGATCTGGGGTGCCTGGGTGGCTCAGCCAGTTAAGTGTTTGACTTTCAATTTCAGCTCAGGTTTGTGAGATTGAGTCCCACATCAGGTGCTATGCTGGCGGCGTGGAGCCTGCTTGAGATTCTCTCTCTCTCCCCCCCCCCCCTCTCTCTGCCTCTCTCTCTTGCTCTCAAAAATAAATAAATAAACTTAAAAGAAAGGTAAATACTGACACATTAAACATCAAATAGATTAAATGCAATGTGGAATCCTGGATTGGATCCTGGAACAAAAACAAATGACAATAATGGAAAAACGGGCAAAGTCCAAAGGGAGTCTGGAGTTTAGTTAATAGTAATTAACCATAGTAAACCAACCACTGGTGGTTTCTTAGTTCTGACAAATGTGCTTGGTTACATAAGATGTTAATATTATAATAAGCTGGGTGAAAAGATACACAGGAATTCTCTGCATTAACTTTGAGACGTTTTTGTAAATTTAAAGTTCTTCTAAAATTTAAAAAGTTTATTTAAAAAAATCAAATAGATCCCTTTCGCCTTTGGAGAACTTTCCACAGTGGACTCACTTAGACTTAAAGTCATGTCTTTAATTTTTACTTCCTGGGTGATACCTAGAGGGGATGGAGGGACTGAGCCCTTTGTCCCTGGATGAAGCCAGCATGAGAGTCACTCCTGTGGCCTCATCCTGGCTGTTTTTCTCATTTCTCTAGATCTGGCTATAGCAGGGGAGGGGCCCGCTCCATGCCAGAGCCTGGTCACCAGCTTAGCTTAATTTGAGAGAAAGATGAGGTGTCAGAAGGGAAAAGTGGCCAACATTTGGTTTTCCTGAGCTCATTTTTCTCAGAAAAGTCAATGAATATCTTATGACTCTGTACCCCCTCCCCTGACACATTGTCCCCATTGGACAACATTCCTGGCTATAGTTGAGAGAATTCATAATGGCTTCTTGAAAACCCTAATACATGTCTCTGGGTCTGCAGCCCTGGTGGATTAATAAAACAAGAGATAAAGAAGGGAAAAGAGCATTTCAATGAGCAATTACATTTATTCAAGAATGGTTTTGAATGTTTTACATACTTACTGAAGTCTCATACCGTGAAATGAGGAAGCTGAGGGTCAGGGAGACTAGTGACTTGCCTATAGCCATGTAAATAGAAACAAGGAGTCACATGGGGGGGGGCCATATAAAAATTCCAGTTTCTCCTTGCTTCTCTCAAATACATACACGCAGACGTAGACGTCTTCCAGAGGTCAAAACATCTTTGATTTCACGACCTATGTGCTGGGCGATTGTGCTAAGTACTTGGCAGACATTTAATCCCAACAGCACTTACCCATTGTTGACCCCATTTTACAGAAGAGGTAAATAAAGCCTGAAGAAAGCACTTTGGTGTCTTACTCAAGGTTGACAAAGTTTATAAAGTGGGGGGGGGGGGGGGGGGCGGCTAGGACACATACTCAGCCAATCTGATTCCAGAGCCTGGATTTTTAATCATTTCATCGCTCAGTGAATATTTGTTGAATGAACAGATGGAAAACAGCTTTGGGGAGGAGTGTAGAGTAGTCTCAATAATACTGTGGCCTGGATCTAACATCTAGAAGGTGTGAGACCCTTTCTCCCGGAGTGGGCAGTTCTAGCAAGACCAGTGCTCCCCCACTTACCTTTGTCTTTCCTTCTTCTCTCACTTCTCTTGGGGACTATGACAGGTACTTAATGCATGGCAAAGAGAAAAATGGCACCCAAAATATTTTAATCGAGAGACAACACAAATGTGTGTACACGCACATAAACACACGCATACACCCAAGAGAGACAGGGAAAACAAAATATAAAGGACATTTCAGTTCTGTTTCTTGCTAGCTGTAGGGCATGTGACTTTGGGGAAAATATCCAACCCTTTGGGCCTCTTTCCTTATCTAAGAAATGGACTAATGGTCCCTAACTTCTGTGGTTGTTGTAAGAGTCAGGCATCATTTCGCCAGAGTCCCCCACTCCATGGGTGGCAGAGGGGATGCCCTACACAACTAGTTTTCATGTTTTTTATCTTTACTGTCATCCTTGTCTATTTCATAAAACCTGTTTACTTCAGCAGAGGCTCACAGCCATATGCCACCCAAACACAAGCACTGAGGCCACATGTCCCCCAAATCCTGATACCACCCAGGCAGATGAAAGCTCGAGCCTTAACAAGGCTTATCATCAGAGCGGACAGATGAGAGGGTTCGACTGGGCTGGAAAAAGAAAGCATGTGTCCAAGTTGGCAGATGGAGGCCTTTCCGTAGCCTCTATGTCCGTTGCCTGATCCAGTCAGCTACGGGGGGATGCCATCTCAGACTCATTGCCCTGAAAAGATGGTCTTTGTTATCAGTAGTCATATCGGCAATGACATTCAACCTGAGCTCTAGACATAGACAGACTGATTAGCAGGAACAGCCAGTACCAACAAGCACAAAACGAAATTAAACTGTATCTTTTGGAGATATTACTCTTGACTCCCCCCCCCCCCCCCACCTTCTGTTCGGTCTACTGCTAATGGATTGGTTGAAAAGTAAGACAAAACAGTGCACTAAAACCCAAAAGCTGGTCCCAGGACTCCAGGAGTGGAAAAGCCTGGAGAGAGGCTAGTCCCTCTTCATAGTGGGTCCCTCCCAGCAAGGATTAGGATTATAATCGGTGGGATAATGGCCAGTGCCCTGATCATCCCTGCCCATAGAGGGTACAGACACAGGACACAGGGCGGGGCACGCAGGGGAGAATATTCTCCAGGCAGGGACCTTGCGAGAGGGAATTCAGGGCAGCGGTTTTCCGGAAAAAAAAAAAAAGCAGAATGAAGAAAATTGCATAGCAGCAATACCAACAACAACGACATGGATAAAAAAATAATAATACTATCACCACCACCACTGATGGCAATAGTGTCAAATATGGAAATGGAGCTTTACCACAAGACCCAAAGGGGAAGGAAAGAAAGAACATGGAAGAAAAGAAAGGGATGGAGAGAGGGAAATGAATTTTCAAAGTCCTAATTTTATACTAGACCACACAAGCAATGCCTCTTTATATCATCATTATTATTATTATCCCCAGAACTACCTCATGAGTTGTCTGCTCTATTGCATATAAAGAAACAAAGAAGTTGGACAACTCCTCCGGCCTCATAGCTAGTGAGTCCGGGTTGGAGGTGGAATGGATGGCCAGGCCTCCCGGTGCTCTCTCCCCGGCTGGTCCCGGGCTAAGTGTGGCCTGGGGTGCCAGGCCGGCCTGGGGGCTTGTCCCCACAAAGTCAGCATCCATCCCACCCTATGGAGAGATGGCCTGGCTTTCCTGACACTTCGCACCGGTAAGGAGACACTCACAATATTCTCTTGTGCGCCCCACTCTCCATCTATGGTTTTTTAGTAGCAGAGCACAGACTCCAGCACCTAAACCCGCCATGGCCCGTTCCTGCATAAAAGGAAGAGAGGCCAGGCTGCCCTGGACCTCTATTCCCTCAACCAATTTTCTGCAGGACTGTTCCCCTTCTTGCTTCTTTCTGGTTTTCCTTCCAGTGATTCTCATCTGGCTTGTTTTTGTGTCCTCCATCTTCTTTATTCTTAAGCCGGAGTATTTTTTTTTCCCTCTTGAGGCAGTTGTTTCCAATAAATCCCTGCTTGTTTTCTTTAAGTTGTTCAGTTATTTTTAAGTTTCCTCTTCCACAACCCTCTGTCTGGATTTCTGCTTTCCATCTGGGCCACTTGGTTCAATCCGTTTCTGGAATGAAGACAAAGGGAGGTATTTGAAACTCAGAGAGCCCGGTCTGCCCCTGAGAGCAGAAAGGCCTAGCAAAGGGCTAAATCCACCTGCTGATCTTTCCAGAACTTTTATTATGTCTCAGATAGACTAGTAACACAGCTGAAGACATCTTGACTGGCCACTAGGACAATTAATGTTCCTGGTTTCCATAAAGGCAGTCTAGTTATGCCCTGGGTGGGACCTTTGATCTGAGCATGTCTATGTGTACCTCTCAGTTGGGGCCATGGCAGAAAGCATTTGGCACACTCAAATTGGGAAACTTAAAAAGAGTTTAATAAAAATGATTTACCAAGGCTGCAGAGAAACCACAAAGGACAGAGCAGTGTCCTGGGGATAGCAACAATAGAGTTCTGCTATCACCGTACTCCTGAAAGGATAAGGGCAGGGAGCAGCCCTCTGGAGAGAAAGAACCCTATGGAAGGAAGTGCCATCTTGGCCCACGGATGCAGCCAGACTTGGTACTCATGGGAAGGGCAATGAGAAATTGCAAGCTTCCATCCCACTTCTTCCCCTCTGAACATTCCTGCTGGGACTCCCCATTGGCTGCCCTTAATCAAAAAACCAGAAGTCAAGAGAACCCACTGGGGTTGTCCATAATGATCAGACTTCTAAGTCATAGGCCAGGGTGGGAATGGGTGGAGAATGGATCTGGAGGGGCAAATGAAAGTTATTCAGCAAAATTAACATGTATGTACATGTACCTCTATGCTCATATATACATGCATATATGTACATGAGTGTGTGCTAGGCTGATGAAAGGAAATACCTGGTTTTCTCCAAGGGAGGAGTCATTCAGGGGCTACACCTTGCTCTGTTTGGTCTGTATAGATTACTGAGAGTCTTGATTTCCTCCAATTCTGATCACCTAGTGTTTGAAGAGCAGGGCAGAGTACTGGAAGTGAGAGTCTCCTCTAGGATCATATGTGTAGAAACTATCTTTAGATATCAAGGTGGCAAAAGGTTGCAGTCAAAGGATGAGATATGTCAAAGGGAAAGACCTGTTCCTGCTTCTGAAGAACTCACTCCAGGAGAAGGAAAAGTCAAATCAAGGGTGAATCCTTCCATTTGAAGAGGTACATCCCGACCACATCACCTGAATGGGGGTAATAGAGACTCACTTAAATGATGGGGCATTAAGGAAAGGGGCTTTTCCTGGGAACTTCAAGTGAAATTGAAATCAAGGACTGGGTTGAGTCAACAGCTAAGTAGAGATTTAAAGGGGAATTCAGACACTCTGAATCAGAGATCAAATTGATGTCACATACAGTAGATCTCTAATAGTCGGTACATTACACAGTCTCCTTAGCACAGCACATTATTCAAGTCCACAATATGACACGATTAGTTTGGAGTGTGTTATTGGCATGTCTGTATCATTAGGTCATGAAACTCTTGTTGACCACCATATCCCTAACACGTGGCCTAGCACTGAGGAAGTCCACAGCAGTAGCCTGTTGGACAAATGAACACTGCTATTTGCCCACTTATTTACATGGGACTAGGGTGTAGCTCTGAGTTCTACTGGGTTGGGCCAGGAAAGAGCTATCCATGCCATTCAGGCTTCACTTTAACCAACTCCTCCCCAAAATCCAGGCCATGAACTTACTTTCATTCCCAAGGGGAGGCCCTCTCTCTGAGTTTTCAGGTGGACGAGACCCATCCCATTTGACCTGCATTTAGCCACAGCTCCTGTATTCTTGGTCCAGTCTTTTCCAAGGCCCAGTTCATCAAGCTCTAATTGACTCTCCTGCTTTTGTTCCACCTATACCCTCTTTTGAATCTAGGCTTCCAATGGACAACTTCATGCATGTACCACTTTTTAAAGTCATGGTTTTCTTTCTTTCTTCTTCTTCTACTTCTTCTAAGAACTTATTTATTTAGTTCTATTTTTCTAGGGAGTTGCAGATACCTGAGACAGGAAATGAGATGTAAATATCCATTTTGTACCTAATCCTTGCCCATCCACCCCCACAACCACTCTAATATTGCTATCCTCATCTTATTATTTTTTTTTAAGTAGGCTTCATGCCCAGCACAGAGCCCAACATGGGGCTTGAACTCACAATCCTGAGATTAAGACCTGAGCTGAGATCAAGAGTTAGACGCTTAACCAACTGAGCCAGCCAGATACACCTGCAATCCTTATCTTCTAATGGAGTAAGTTGATCATCACAGAAATGATCTGACTCATCCAAGGTCTCATTGTGAGCCAGTAGCACTTCCTCAGTTTGAACCCTGATCAATCTGTGACCCAGTCTGTGCTCTTTCCATTCTACCCATAATAAAGGAGCCCAACTTCCTCCCAAGTACTTCTGTAACTGTGGCATTTTGAAAGAATGGAGAGCAAAGGAAAGGCACCACCATCTTTCCTTGGCAAACCCCATTTCCATTTTGATTTAATTTGGATTTAATAAAACGCTTAATGAATCTTAATTAAACCCAAATTGAAATTAAAAATGGTTTAACAAGGTTTAATAGTGATGTGAGAGATCACACAATTCCACCTCAATAAATATTTTCCTAATAACAAATAACCATTTCATTAGTGAGGGAAACGTTGCCATTAAGTCTAAATTAAATTAAATTATCCATAATTTACTGGCATAGTTAACAGTATACGTTAATGAAAAATATGGAGTTTGTGTGTGATTTTTGTGTTTGTTTTTTTTTGTTGTTGTTGTTTTTAACTGCCTATATGTTACAAATGACTCTAGTTTGGAGAATTGAAAGAGACACTGAGAAGAGTATAATGGGTAGATGGTCTGAAGCCAATGGAACCATCTCCAAGAGTCCATCTCATCTAATAACAGAGATAGGGAGGAGGGGGGAAGAGAAAACATGGAGCTTTCTACCAATGTGGGATTTCTATCAATGTCACGACCATAAAATGGGGTATTGATACGGGTGGGTGAAGAGATTGTGAACCTGGGAGATCTCTGGCTCAAGACAAGAGTGGGGAGAAAAATCAGACTCCTATATAAAGTGGCTCATATCAGATGTAATGAGGAAAGATGGAGGATACAGAATACGAGAGAGAAGAAGAGGGCCAATCATGCTTCCTGGTGTGTGTAGACGGGGTGGGGGTGTACGTGTGCATATTTCTGTTTTCTACTTTTTTATTTCTTCATGGCCGAACTTGAAGCATGAATTAGGAAAGATCGGTTGGAGACTATTCTAGGGAGAGATGTCTCTAGTTTTCTAGTATAGGGGACCAAGTTCCAGAGTGGGAGATGGGTTTCCAGCCAAGAAGATTGGGTTTTAGGGAAAGGGTAATGGGCCTCAGAATTGGGTCCTAGGTTGTGTTTCACCCCCACTGTGCTGGTGTGGGAGGATAGGGAAGGTGCTGTAAGCTGAACTGTGTAAACTTTTGCTGCGACTTGAAGAGTGTCAGTGATACATATTCCTAACCAATGTTTTCCAAATTCAAGAGGGAGCCCCCACTTCCCAAGACTCCTGATCTCAAACTTTCCAATATAGAAAATAGAAAGTGTCTCATACTACGCTGTACCACCCATAGGATATTATCAAGAGCTACACTAATAATGTAACCATGAGCTTTATGGGGATACTGAGCTTTTGAAATATGGCTACTTCTAACTGAGATGTGCTGTGCATGGAAAATATACCCTGTATTTCAAAGACTAAGAGAATGTAAGTATATCACTAAGAATTATTTCCTGTAAGTTATATAAATAATTATTTTCTATCAATTATAGAAAAGTAATGATATTTTGGATATATTGGTTAATTTGAAAATATTTTAAAAATTAATTTATCCTATTTCTTTTTATTTTATTCAACGTGGCTACTAGAAAATTTAAAATTATGTGTGTGGCTTGCATAATATTTCTATTAGAGCTCATCTAGATGGATCTACCTTCAAGAGCAATGGCCATATTTCATTCTCTTTTGCATTAACATTAACACACATTAATTCATCCATTTGTTTATTCAACAAGTATCTTTGAACAAATTCACTAGCACAGACCCTGTGCTAGGTATTGGAGATACGGCAATAAAAAAGTAGCCCGTTTCCGTGTATCTTAAGCATATCCATGCACACATTCACACACCTTCACAACACATGCTCGTGTGTATTCAAATGTGCATGCATAGACACAGATAGACCCACAACGCACAGACATGCACGTATGCACAAACGGCGGGCAAACATGCATTAAAGGCCACAGTCAGGTTCTGAGAACCAAACGCTCCTTGAGTTAGAAGGTTTCACTCTTCAGACACGATTAGCTACTCCAGCAGCCAGACAGGGAAGTCACAACCTTGAATCGCCAGGACAATCAGCAAATAGAAGTGTGGGCAAGACTTATCTTTCTGATTTTGTCAAAGCATATGGATCAGGGTTTTAAGTGAGAAGACCAAATATGGCAGATCCTAATCTCTCTGTTCATGCCTGAGCACACCAGGAAAGGTCAGCAGGGGTAGGCTCGTGGTAGGTTTGTTTCCATGGAAGCTCCTCGTCTTAGACCCGGATTTCCTGAGGGGTAAGAAGGGCTCACCCAGAGACACTGGCTGACCTGATGTTGGAACAGCGTGCTGCGGTCTCAGTCAAATAACTTCCTGGTTTACCCCTTGGGTTGGTGGCCTAGGAAGTGGGGGAGAGGAAGAAGATAATATTAGACAGGTCTGGTCCGGAGTTAGAAACCACACAGGTGATTTTCATAGAAAATTCAATATAACAAACTACATGGTGAGGAGCTGGAAAGACAAAGAGAACGACCCCGGGGTCTCCACAGGTAGCGACTACGGGAAGTAACCACCCCCTCTAGGCTGCAGGAGCAAAGGACAGAGATTTGAGTAATGAAAACTTAGAAACTCAGAGGAGGGAAACCCAGAGGTGAAGCAGGCAAGTGAGGAGGGGTTCCAGCCGGCCAGTGCTGGCTGGGTAAAGGAGGTTTCCTCAGTCGCTCGGCTGCCATAACAGAACACCACAGACTGAGTGGCCTAGACAACAGAAATGTATCTTCTCTCATTTCTGGAGTCCGGAAGGTGGGAGACGAAGGTTCCAGCAAGATCTCATTCCTGGTGAGAGCTCTCTTCCTGCCTTGCAGACGGTTGCCTTCTCGCTGTGTCCTCGCAGAAGGGGAAGAGAGAGAGCGCTCTGGTCTCTACCTCTTCTTATAGAGCCTCCAGCCCTACTGGGTTATGACCCCACCCTTGAGACCTCCTGTAACTCTTCTCACCTCCTCACAGGCCCTATCCCCAAATACAGTCACACGGCGAGTTGGGGCCTCAAATGTGTGTATTTGGGGGGAGGCCACATTCAATCCGTAGAAGGTGTTATGATGCTCATTCTGCAAGTGTCATTTTAAAAATGCTGCCAACTGGATTCAGTTGCCGAGATGGGGAAGAGCCGGTATCAGGGTGAAGAAGGATTGCTAAAGGCATTGCTGAGAGAAACAGGAAGCCGAGAAACAGAATCCTTTGTCAAATCCACTTAGGGAATCTTCGTGGTTTCGTGGTCTCCTCCTGTCGGTAATTCATAAAGATGCGTTGAAAGAGCGAGTTGTGCAATAGACATGTGTTTATTTTCCCCCAAAGTTCCCCAAACACCTTCGACCATGGACGTGTTTTCAATCTGTTTCTTTTCAGCATTTCCAAAGCGATTTTCCAAACATTTTCTGTGCCGCTTCAGGAAACATTGCACCGGTGATGCCGCAGACCCTAAGATCATGAGGCGTATGATTAACTCTGGGCTGATCATAATGTGACTCACATCTGAACGGGTGGCACTTCTCCCTAAATGCTTTAGTCTAATGACTGCTGCAGCGAAGCGTGTGGCCGGGGTGATCACCGTAACGCCATTGGGCATTCCTATACAACAGAAGCTCTGTGAGGTCACAAGACTTTCTTTCTTTTCCCTTTTTTCTTCACAAACGTAGTCTTAGCATCCATCACAATGCATGGGGCCTGGTAAACATCCAGTAATGCGTACTGTATGTTGCCAGGGGGGAAGGGGGGAGCAAATGACCAGCCGTAAGAGCTAACGATAACATTGCATGTGTGAATCAGTAAGGGGTATGGCATGGAAGAAGGGCCACGCTGTCCTGTAGAGATGCAATGAGGCTGCTATGTAATTTAAAGTTTTCTGAGAGCTCCCTTCTAAAAAGTAAAACAAAGAAAGAGGCGGAACTAATTTTAGTACTGTATTTTGTACAACACCGTCTATCCAACATGTAATCAGTATAAACAGGGTGATAACGATACTTTGCATTCTTTTTTATATTAAACCCTTGAAATCTGATGTGTGCTTGATATCGACAGCTACCTCTTAGCTGGCCTGGCCCCGTTTCAAGTATTCAATAGCCACATGTGGCCACTGTATTAGACATCATTGATAGAGACTTCCCGAGTACAACACAAAATTTGGGGATATGGGGTGAACGCTCAGACTAGTAAATGGATAGGAGCCAGAAATCATTGTCTGGTTGTAATTGTTGACTATTGTGAGAACATCTTATTTAACTGACATTATACACACTTAAGTTCGTGGTGAACATGAAACAGAGTTCAAATGACCAAAAAAAAAGAGAGAGAGAGAGAGAGAGAGAGAGAGAGAGAGAGAAAGTTAATAGGGAATCGTTTCACCACAGTGGATTCTACTAGAAAGACTAGTGATATTTTAACACTTGAAAACTGATAAGGGGGTGCTGGGTGGCTCTGTCAGTTGAACTTTAGATTCTTGGTCATGAGTTCCAACAAAAAAAAAAAAAAAAGAGAGAGAGAAGGAAGAAAGAAAGAGAAAGAAAGAGAAAGGAAAGAAAGAAAGAAAGAAAGAAAGAAAGAAAGAAAGAAGAAAAGAAAAGGGATAGGAGAAAACTTTTAGAGAAAATAAAGACTAGGAAGTAGCATCATAATGAGAAATTCCTCTTTGTTTTCCCAAAGCCAATACTTGCCATTGCCATTAGAAGTCTAGGGTAGGACCATGTGGTTCCTCAGGACCATGTGGTTTTATAAGCTGGATGAGGGTGGATGCCTAATCAGTGCTAGGCATGGGTGAATTCCCAATGCCTGGTAAAGTGCCTGTACCTTAGTAGATGCTCAAAAAAATAGTTCTGAAATGAAAAAAATAAAAGAGAGAAAAAGCCCATGAAATTTTCCTGAGAGCTGGATATAGGGGTACAGAGCCAGAAAGGAAAATCCATGTGAGAGGAAGCCTTAATGCCTTCCTTAATGCACACTTCCCAGCTGTGCCTTGCCTTCCCTCTCCTTCCAAGGGGCTGGGACATTGAAAGTGTTTGTAGGTTTCCTGCCCAGAGATGTTTCATCATCTCCCCTGGGTAGAAAAGGATAATGCAAAGATCTGGATCATTTCTCCAACCTTATGATGTGTAGTTATACTCTCCCTCCAGTCCACTCTCCAAACTGACCACAGAGTATAATTCTTGTCCACATAGGACTTCCTCTAGGGAAAGTTTTGTTCATCTCTGTGTTAAGTGCCTCAATGCCCAACATGGTGCCTTTTACCCAGCAAGCTCTCCAAAAATAGTGGTTGTATATACTGAAAGGAAGGAAGGAAGGAAGGAAGGAAGGAAGGAAGGAAGGAAGAAAGAAAGGGAGGGAGGAAGGGAGGAAATTAACAAAAGGTCATATCAGCATTTTTAATATAGCTTTGTACCTTAACAGGGCATTATTTTGGTAGAACATCAATTTGGTATTTTTAACCATACATTCAAATCTAAAGTTTTTGTCTTCCAGAGAGGGGAAATGCATTTGCCCTGGTTCATATAGGCAAACCCAACATGTCTCTAAAGGGTTTTTAACTCATTGGGGCAAAGTTCTTAGGTCCACACATCTCTAAGACATATTTTTAATATGATAGCCGTCCTGTTTATTCTGCCTCCCAGGAGTTAGAGACAACTTGACGTTTGCAGCATGAGGAACTCTCTTCTTCAGACTGAATGACTCTACAGGGTTCTCTGTTTTGGGACAAGACCATCTTTTGAATGGCCATCAGCTCTGTAGGAAGGGTTGGGCTACAAGCCTTTCAAATCCCTCTTGCCCTCTACCAACAACATTGTGCATCTGAGTCATCCTGAAATAGAAGACAAAGTCATCTAAAAGGGCATTTTTGTAAAATACCAATTTGCAGAAGTATAGGTGTTTTCTCTGTAAACAAAGCATACCATTTATTGGGAGAAAAAAAGATCGAGGGCCCTCCTCTTTGGGCTTTGGTATCTATTATTAGTTTTTCTGTTGGAGAGAGGTGAGGATACAGTTTTCACATTAAAACAAAAAGCCTAATCAGTATTTCAGCTGAGTATTGTGAGCCGAAGACATCTGTATTTTTAATTAGCTCTTTCATAAATGTGATTATGGGATGTCACGTGACCACCCTTGAAACCTACACCTGGATCTTTGAAAGGACGGCCATTCAGTGTCCTCGGGCTCGGACAGTTCACACAGGGAAGTCCTGGCTATTGCATTAACAGTGTTATCAAGAGGACTCCAGATCCAAATGATTTTCCTGTCTGTAAATGAAATAATAATATGAAAACAAAATCCACTAGGTCCAACAGGAAAGCACAAATATAACAGTGAGAATTTCCTGTCACGGAGACATTTCAAATCCCTGTTATCCAAAAGCCTACCGAACGGAGCCTGATGAAGTCCTCAGCCTCAGAGAATAGCCAAAGGGCACCCTAAAGTTTCTCCTGGTTTTGTCAGGATAAAAAAGGTAAGATCCCGTGGAAACCAGAACTAAACCTGAGGAGAGGGTGGAAAGGTACCTTGATTCTGTAGAAGGCCGTTTTTCAGCCTCTGGCTTCTAAATCCTCATGAGGAAAGCATCGTACCCAGTGGTTAATATAGTTAAATTTCAATAGCTCTTGGTTCTTACCCAAGGGACTCATCATGAGAAAATATACATTAGAGTTTTGAGTATATGAAGAGCACTGATTATAAAAATTTAAGTCCTCCCAGGGGCTGGGGTCTTCCTGGCCTCCCAGCCCTCTTCTTATAGGTCACAGAGGATCCAGGACTACCGACCAGCAGCACACAGAGGCTGGTGATTGCTCATTCCACTCCTTGAAGATCACACCATCCCGATGGGGAGAGAGAAGCACGTTCTAGATACAGCCTTTACGGATCTCAAATCCTGGAGCTTCACTGTGACTTTGGTGGCAGATTCTTGGAAAGCTGATCTCCTTCGATCTATTCTTTCTCTTAAATGAGGGCTTTTCTTCTTTACTTTCTAATCATTGTCCCTTATCATTTCTAATTAGTGATGATTATGAGGGAAAAGTCTGTGCAAACTGACATAAATTAGGTGAAGTTTCTTCTTCTGGTCATCTCCCCATGTCAGAGTGTGTAACTCATTATCAGTGCCATTAAATCCCCCTTAAGAGTTAGGAAGTGTTGCTAAAGATGATCAAATCTAGGGGCATTTGGGTGGTTCAGTCGGTTAAGCGTCTGACTTTGGCTCAAGTCACGATCTGATGGTTTGTGAGTCGGAGCCCTGCATTGGGCTCTAAACAGATAGTGTGGAGCTTGAGTGGGACCCTCTCTCTCCCCCTCTCCCTGCCCTTCCCCCAGTTGCATGTGCACTCTCTCTCTCTTTCTCTCTCTCTCAAAATAAATAAACTTTGGGGGGAAAAAAAGACGATCGAATATAATTAAGGACTACGAATAAGTTCTCCAGTTCCCCACATGAATTGTGGGATGTGTTTAAAATTCATGTATTAAAAGCATGTAGAAAACTAGAAAATTAACGTTAAGCATTAAAAGTAGAAAATATGTTTTTGAGAACGGGTGTATTTATCCTCAACAGACATTTTTTAAGAAGACATTTTGGCTCTATGGTGGCATAAGTGCACACTTATAAAAACCTGCATGAAGATAAAACCCAAAATTCGCACCACAAACCCCAGGTCGCCAAATTCTCTGACAGGTGCAACATTTGGCAAAATTGAAAGCGCTTTGGTGACTTTCAAACCGTCCTTTATTCAAAAACTTGGCAGTTCATTTCAGGAAAGAGGCATAATAAATTCTGAGATTCCCCTAAGTGTTCCCAAGTTTAGAGGGATGTTACTGGAGACACAAGAATGGGTTAGAAAGTCAGAGGCCTTGTACCCCTTAGAGGCCTTTGCCTCTAAGTCTTCGTGACTTCACAGCTCCCGTGGAAGGGCAGCTATTCCCACCCGAGGTAGGACAGCAGAATAGTGCTACAGGAGTGACACCAACTCACCGGGGCCAGACCGTCTTGAGCAAAGGCTTCTGTTTTCTTCATACCCAGGCAAGCATGCAGTCACCACCCTTCTCCCACAGACACACAAAATGCAAGTTTCTCTGGTGGAATCTGAGTTTCACGAATGCCTGCAGCTTGTACTGAATGTCAAAATAAGGCTTTCTTCATCTTGGCTCCAAATCTAAAAGTTAACCTTAGTCAATCATCACCCGAGGGCAATCCCTGCCTTGTTACAAAGAAGCTCCGAGGGCAGGGGCAATCCTGAAAAAGAGACCCAGAAGATCAGTGCACCTGCTATGGTGGAACTTGTTACAGGGGAGCCAGAATGTGGAGAGAAAAAAAAAAAAAAATCAAACATTTCTGAGAGCCCTGACCTGGAACTCATAGTCGCTTTTCCCATTCATAAAATGTACTCCCACGAACCCAATTCTCGGATCTTCACTACTGACAGTAGAGCTTGTAAGGAAAGTATGGCCAGAGGTGTAGCTACAGGAATAGAAATACCCCTCTGTCTTATCCTTCTAGGTCACAGGTAAGTGTCAGCTCCAGTTGTGGTGACAGCCCCGCCTTAGCACGCATCTTGGATTCCTCGTGTTCTGTCGTGCTGCCTGTCCCTTCACAGTCAGGGGTTCGCACCTTCATTCATTCAGTAATTCACTCATTCCTCTTTCCGTCTGGAAAGAACATGCCTCCTTCAGAGGACCCACCGTCCCTACAAGGCAGTGGATCTTTTACGTGACCTGTTCACCTGAGGATTACCTGATCCCAAATGACCATAACTGCAAGAGCAAACATGTGTCATGGTGGGGAGGGGGAAGGGTGCATATATTTTATAAGATGAAAACTTCATGCTACCAGCTAAAGTTTCTATCCAATCTTTACTTAAACTCAGCCTCTGGGGCGCCTGAGTGGCTCAGTTGGTTGAGCGTCTAACTCCTGGTTTTGGCTCAGGTCATGATCTCACAGTTCATGAGTTCAAGCCCTACATCGGGCTCTGTGCTGGCAGCATGAAGCCTGCTTGGCGTTCTCTCTCTCTACCCCCCTCCTTTGCCTCTCCCCAATTCATGCTGTCTTGCTGTCTCTCTCAAAATAAATAAATAAACTTAAAAAAACACCCTCAGCCTCCGATACCAGTATCCCTCTTTTTAAGTAACTGAAGACATGTAACGTGACATAAAGATATTCCTCAAAATTGAGGGCTGAGTGTTACAACTTTCATGTTAGAAATAACAGGCCAATTTCATTTAAAATGCATGTTCTTTCAAGATGGCATCATAAAGGAATGATTCATTCATGCGTACTTTTTTTCACAATAACAAAAAGAAGTAAATGCATGGTAGAACCAACATTCCTTAGAGACAGTCATTCAGCATCCACTTTCAGAATAATACAGCGGTAGAATTAACCCTTGCCATTGTTATGGACTGTGTCTTTTTTTTTTTCACTTTGCATTTGTGTGGCTGTACCTGCGTAAGGTCTTTTCTTGTGAAGCAATAAATGGTGGAGATTATCTGTCCAGTGCCTACAGAAAATCAGCTCCCAACGTGAGGGCATAGCTACTGCTGAAATTATGAATTTTTATTAAGAATCGGTTTTAAAAACAATGGGGAGAACCAGAATGGGAGAGTTGGCCAAGGCAGAGAGGAAGAAGGGAGACCAAATTAGAATAGATCCAGAGCAAGAGTCGTTTTGACCAAATCGGCTAAAGAGGAAGCAGTATCGTCCTCTAACGAAAATACTTCGTGTGACATTGACCCAGTCTTCTTTGTTACTGCATTTTTCTACTGCTGCCACTCTTTGAAATGAATTGAGAGAGTTATGTAAAGGATACGCTTAATGTATGGAAGTCTTCTGGCTGAAAGCTGCAAGAAGATGGCCACTCTTTCAGGATCCGAGGAGGTCTGCCCTGGAGAAAACCTGAAAGAGCATATAACTCAAGCATTTTAGGTTTGAACTCTGGTCAGTGCACAGTCCTCATTTATTACGGGTGTGCTGAGACTGTATTCTGGCTCGATCAGAAAGAGAAATGCTATTGACTAACGATGTCTGCTACAGGCATAGAAACCGTGAGTGATAGCTTACATGCTATATATTTGCCACCTCTGAGCTCGTCCAGACCTGTCCTTGTACAGATGTGGAAGCCGAGGCTCAAAGATTGCTAGATAACCCGTCCCCACTCTCGCAGGAGCAAAGTCCTGACAGGAGTGACCAGTATAGAACTGGATCCTGGACGTCCTCATTCCCAATCCGGCACCTTTTCCAGTCTATATTTCTACTAAATATGCTGTTATTTTTTTTCTTGTAAAAACGCATTGCTGATTTTCTGTGAATCAGCAGGAAAAAAAAAAAAAATACAGCCAAACTTTGCTGTAAAGCATACAACATTTGCGGGAGCGAATCTTAAAATGAAAAAAAGCTGAAAATTGTATCCCACTCTAAAACATCCCCCACTTTGAAAATGGGGAGTGGGGGGCAGAGAAAGGACAAAAGTCATCTCTGTAGTCTGCAATGGAAGGTATTGATTTGGCTAGGGCCAAGAGCATGTCAATGTTATATATGGCAGCCGACCGGATTGGTGCACGGCAGATAGTATTGTTCAATAGTAATAAATAATAATTATGTACAGGCATTGTCTCCCTACTGCTCCATTCCCCTGCCTTCCCGAATAATCAGAATCTGCTTCTTCCAGAGACCACCCTTCACTCTGATTCTAACAAGGCTGTAATTCATCCTCGGCCCGTGGAAAGTACATACATCTCTTCTAAATGTGCCTTCCGTAGTGGCATATAGGGTGATCATAAGTTTAATTAAAGGTCATGACAGCCTCCTGGCCTCTCAGGAGGAAGCCCTCATCCTTCCTATTGTTCCTAGCAAGCTGCCTCGAAGCTGATGCCTGGCGCGTCCAAGAATCAGAGCCCGTGGGCCTTCCACGTCTGTGTTCTGCTTCCGTTATCTCACCAGGAGAAAAAGGCTCTTCGCGGGCTTTCTTCATGGACTTCGGGTCGAGGCTTAAATCACCATCCAGGGTTCCCGTTTTCATTGACGGAGAGCTGTTCCACCTTCTCTCAAAAAACTTAACATAGTGTTGAGAGCCAGAGTAGAACTAAGTGGGGACATTTCAGTTAAAACTCCCCAGGATGGCCCAGCACTCAGGTGATGAACACCTAGGTCATTCCTACCCCCCCGAAAGATGAGGACTCCCGAGTTTCAAAAGTGTTGTCTAATGTAGCACACCTGCTTGATCAGACACGTGCCTAAAATCTCAGGTGTTCTCAGAAATGCACCCTGTCACGTGGAGAAACACATTTTGGTGTCAGATGGCCCAGCTTCGAGTCCCATCCATGTTGCTGCCAGATTTATGAATTACCAGCCGTTTCTTTTTCCTCACCTGAAAATGGGGCCAAAACCAGTTATCTCCCAAGATCGGTGAGAACGAAACAAGAATACTACATTTAAGGACCTCGTCACTACGTCTTACGGAGAAATGCTGGGTGAGCTTGAATTCTTTGCATTACACATAAATTGTAGTAACATTAACAGGATTGTCCGAAACGAGGTGTCATCATGAGGTTGCAAAACGTACAACGGTTTGCCAAAAGGCAACCTTGGAAATCAGACTTCTGTAGCGTGCGTGTTCCTAGTTGGAATACAAAAACTTGAAGCGACAGAAACTAAACTCCGGGCCACGGGGTGGGCGGTCAATGGAGACGCGGCCTTCGCCAGACCGCAACCGCTTTTCCCGAGGGGATCTCGGCTTTCACACGGGGCAGGTGCAGCCGTGCGGGCCAACGTCCAAAGCACCACTCACCCCGGAAGAAGAAGCCTCGCGTGTCTGTGAAGCCAGCTGCAGAGCGGTCAGGATCCCGGGCACGGGGTGCCGAGGGGGGGGAGCGAGGAGGAGAGCGAGAGCGGGAGGAGACGGAGAGTCAGCAGATCAATAGAACCACTTTAGGATAATGGCTGCAGCGCACAGGAGGAGCAGGGCCCGACTGCAGGCAGCTCCATCACTGCCAGGAAAGGCCCATTTGCAGGAACAAAAGGCTTCATCTGTCCTGTCAGGCCCAGGACCTCGCTCAGCAGCCTCAAGGCAGGACGCCCCTCGGTGTGCCGGCTACCTGCCGGCTGTGCCCCGTGCCAGAGCTCTTTTCTAGAAGAACGTGGAACATGGAAAGGGGCAAGTGCCAAGTTCCGGGAGACAGACCAGGGTGGCGGGGGTCGGGGGAGGGGTCCACCACCGGGGTCTGTCCTGCCAGAGAGCAGTAGTGGAGGGTAGAATTCATGGGTGTCCGTAGACAGGAAAGAGAGCCCCCCACTTTAGCCAATGGCCGCAAACCCCTCCCAGGGCAACCTTTTGATAGAGCTACTTGTAAAAAGCGGAAAAAGTGACTGGTTTGTTCTCCAGTCTCTGTTCCTTTCCCAAGGCCCTCTGTCGACTGTGTGCCAGAAAGGAAAACCAGCTCCATCCGGCCTGGGAAAAGGGGAAAGGGCAAAGCCAGGGGCCCGGCAGTGCCGCGTGCCGCAGGAAATGCCAACCGTGCAGCCAAGTGCCAACCTTTCAAGATAATCTCGGCTAAATAAACAGCTAACAGTTCTGGATCACGTGCCCTGAACCGGGCACGGGAGTCTGGTACTGTCACGATCAGCACAATTTTACGAAACGAAGAAACAAAGCGTACAGGGTGATGCAGTTTGTCTGAGGTCCCGTTGATGTGTAAGTGACAGAGCCGGGGCTCAAAACGAATCGAGTCTGTCCAACACGGTAGCTTGTGCTCCAAGCCATCCCCCTACACCAGTTATAGTGGGCTTGGGCGCTTGGCACATCCCACAGTCATCCCCAGTGTGTTTGCTCCCCCCTAAAATGTGACCAATGAGTATGTCTTCGTCTATTAGTCAGGGCTCTCCAGAAAGACAGAACCAATAGGATATACAGAGATATGTAAAAAGAGATTTACTCTGAGGGATTGGCTCACATTACAGAGGCTCAGAAGTCTGACGGTCGCCATCTGCAAGCTGGAAGGCCCAAGAGAGCCAATGGTGTAACTTCCGGTCCAAATCCACAGCCTGAGAACCAGAGGAGCCAATGATGTAGGTTCTGGTCTGAATCCTCAGGCTCAAGAACCAGCTGTACCAACATCCAAGGGCAAGAGAAGATGGATGTCCAAGGTCAAGCAGAGAACAAATTTGCTTTTCCTCTGCCTTTTTGTTCTGTTCAGGCCCTTAAAAGATCAGATGAGACCCACCCACACTGAAGGCCGGCTTCTTTTCTCTGTCTACCAATTCGAAGGCTAATAGCTTCCAGAAACACCCTCCCAGACACACCCAGAAGTGTTTTACCAGATATTGAGGCATCTCTCAGCCCAGTAAAGTTGACATGTAAAATCGAACCATTACACTTCCCAAAAGCTCCACTGGAGTGGATTTCATGGTTGTAATTTTGAAGGGTGTCATACTGCTTTCTGGAAAAGGTGTCATTGATCTAAAGGTAAATGACTGTACTGGTGGAATTCATGACCTGGGCCCACGCACGCAGGGGAGATGATGTGGAGTAACACACACAAATGCTAATATTGTGAGGTGTTGACGAAGCATCTGCCATGTGCAGAGTACCTTACATCGAGATTCACAATTAACCTTCCCAACAGTCCCTCTGAAGTGGATACTCTTATACAGATGAGAAAACAGTTTTTGACCCTTAAGTTGCAGAAAATCTTCCAGCTGAGGAGTACTATTGCCAAGATTTGAATACCAAGGCATCCTGACTTCAAGAGACTGTGCTCTTAGCCACTGTGTCTTATCACCTATTATGACTCAATGCATTTCCCCTCTTGGTCATGAGGGTACCTGGCAGGTATATATGGTAAGAAAAAAGAAACAACTGGGGGCCCCTGGGTGGCTCCGTCGGTTGAATGTCCGACTTTGGCTCAGGGCATGATCTCACGGTTCAATGAGTTTGAGCCCCGCGTCCGGCTCTGTGCTGACAGCTCGAAGCCTGGAGCCTGCTTCGGATTCTGTCTGTCTCTCTCTCTCTCTCTCTCTCTCTCTCTCTGCCCTCCCCCCGCTTGTGCTCTGTCTCTCTCTGTCTCTCTCTGTCTCTCAAAAGTAAGTAAATAAATAAATAAATAAAGGTAAAAAAATTTAAAAAAGGAAAAACCGGATTCTCTAAAAAGCAAGAGACCAGGAAGTCTCTCCTCCGTGTGAAATTCTGTAGTGTTATTTTGGGCCATTGGAAGGGAGGACCAAGCTTTCAGTATTTTTCCTCAAGAGAACTTTTCTTGAAGCAGACATGTTCTGAGAACTGACTGCATAGTGGAAATTATGGTAAGGAAATTATGAGGCAACATAAACCAAAAAGACCGAGAGTCTGCCTTCAGAGGCCTCCCAATCTAGTGGGAGGTACAGGCATATTAAGAAATACTTGTAATGCAAATATGATAAAATATTTTTTATATTTTATAAAAATATCTGTGCTGTGCGGACACACAGATTTTCATCAGTTGACTCTATCTGCGGGAGTCAGGGAAGCCTTCATGGAGGAAGTGGCAAAATCCGTGAGTTTTGATATGTGGGTTGGAGTTTCCCAACAAACAGATGAGGAGAAAGGCATTTTTGAAAAAGAAAAAATGAATGTGTACAGGATTTTGAAATGCAAAGAGATCTCTGGCTCCTGCTCAGGATGTCAAAAACCGAAGACAGGATTGCTCCCACTTGACAACCCAGAAAAGACTGGATACTCTACAGACTCACCATTTTTACTGAGTCCACCAAACGTTGGGGGGTCAAAGAGATAGCAACAAATGTGAAATCTCAGTACAGACGGATGCCTCCAAGGAAAGACAAAGCACACACACTGCTTTGCCGGGAACAGCACGTGGGAGGAGAATAAGGCTGCCATACGAGGAAGCAAGAAGCTGAACTTTTGAGAAAGTGCTCCAGGCTGAGAGAGAACTAGCCTAAGAATGTAGACACCCAGTCCACACGAGCAGTGTGCAAGAGGGTGGTTTACACTCCTTCATAGAATCTCTTCCACAGGTCTCACTGGATGTTGATGAGTAAGAAGAGGGGCAGGCAGGGATCTGGAGAAATCTTCCTTTGTATTCCGAGCCTTGGCAAGGAAGGAAATACCTCCATCAGAAAGAAGAGAAATCCTACCCAGATCTTTCACTTGTATTACTTTCCTAGGGCTGTTGTAGCAAATGTCCACAGATTGGGTAGCTTCAGATTGGGTAGAAAACAGAAAGTTTTCTTCTCACTGGAGGCGGGAAGTCCAAGATCAAGGTGTCTTCAGGGTTAGTGAGAAGTGGATGTATTCAGGCCTTTCTCCTTGGCTTGTAGATGGTCATCTCCTCCCTCTGCCTTCACATCATCTTCCTTCCGTGAGTGTCTGCGTCCTAATTTCCTCCTTTTATAAGGACATATTGGATTGACCTCATTTTAATGGACTCATGTTAACCAGATTACTTCTGTAAATATCCTATCTCAAAAGTCACATTCTGAGGTACTGGAGGTTAAGATTTCAATGTATGAATTTTGGGGAGAATATAATTCAACCCCAAACACAGCCCCATGAATCAAAAGACTTAAGCCAACAGGGAAGGGCAAAATAATTCAGATGACCAAAAAAAAAAAAAAAAAAAAAAAAAAAAGCCACATACTAGAATAAAATACTGGCAAAACACTAGCTAATAAAGAACTTGTATCTAGAATATATAAGGAGCTCTTAAAACTCAATAAGGTAACAACTTAATTTAAAAAAAAACTTTTAACATTTATTCATTTTTTAGAGACACAGAGAGACAGAGTGCAAGTGGAAATGAGGCGGAGAAAGAGGGAGACAGAATCCAAAGTAGGCTCCAGGCTCTGAACTGTCAGCACAGAGCCCAAGGTGGGGCTTGAACCCACAAACTGCAAGATCACGACCTGATCCAAAGTCAGACACTCAACCAACTGACCCACCCAGGTGCCCCACAAACAACCTAATTTTTAAAAAGTGCAAAAGATTTGAACAGATATTTTACAAAAGATGATATAGAAATGGCAAATAAGCACACACAAGGATGCTCCATATGATTAGTTATTAGGAAAATGCAAATTAAAACCACAACAAGATACCGTGCCTACTAGATTGGAATGGGGAGGGGAGTCGATACAAATTCTAGTAATGTTGTTATTAGAACTTAAATTTTGGTGATAGGAATTTAAAATGGTCCAGCCTCTTTGGAAAACAGTTGGACATTTTCTTGTAAAATTCAGTGATATGCTTACCTCACAGCTCAGAAATCTCCATCCTGACTACACAAGTGAGATGGAAACATATTTTTGCACAAAACCCTGAAAGGAATACGTTTCTAGTGGCTTTATTCATCACCACCACCCAAAATCCAAATACCCTTCAATGGGTGAACAGATAAGCCATAGTACGTATATAAAATGGAACTCTGCTTGGCAATAAAATGAATCAACCACCCATAACATGCAGCAGCACAAATAAAGCTCAAATCCATCATACTAAATAAAAGAAGCCAGATTCAAAAACTAACGAGAAGTCTGGAAATTTCCAAACTAAAGGGACAGAAAACAGATTTGTAATTGTCACGGGCATAAGGCGGGGGAAGGCGTTGACTGCCAGGAGCGTGCAGACATTTTTCAGCATGAGGAAATTGCTCTGTCTCTTGATTGTGGTGGTGGTTCCAGGATGGTTTGCGCTATAAGAAAATGACTTTTCCTGCATGTGAATTATATCCCAATTAAGAAAAACTTAAAGAAAAAAACACAGAGATTAACGTTTGTGGATTATAGTGTTGGAGCATTAGACATTCCTCGTGGTGCCGACGCGCAGTATTGGGAATTGGGGAGGCGGTAAAGGTGGGAAGGATGTTGACCGGGAATGCTCTTCCTAAACTTGTCCCTTGTCCCCAATGAGGATAGTTCTCCGTTATAAAACTTGGAAAGGGATGGGAGTAATCAATACGCATTTGAGGATAACGGTTTCACGATGGATTTCATGATAAAGACAATTAAATATCTGAAGTGCTACAAGCTTCCAACTTACAAGAACAACTATAAAATCTGTAGTAGATGGTGTGTAGAACAAAAGTAGGCATCTATTTTTATGTGTACGCTTCTGTGTTTTACGAAAAAGAAACCCACTTTATAATTATATTAGTCACTCATAACTAGTGTTCTTATATACAGACACCAGATTTGGTTTTCAGTCTTCCTCACATCTCTTTTCTGCTTCAAAATCCTTCAAACAGGCCTTTAGCAATTTAGCTCAGTGAGTTGATGATATATGTTTTCATTATGAACATGGTTATTATATTTGAAGATCTGATCATGTCTCTCTATAGCCACGGTATTGATCATTCACTTCCCCATATCATCTGTAAGGGATTCTATTATATGCATATTGACACACGGTGCTCAATGTCAGATTTGCTAACAGTCCCTTCATTTCTCTGTTAGTATTAATCTCTGTGTTCTTGATTTATTTCTTGGGTTGAGCTTCTGCTTAGCTAATTCAATTTTCCATGCTGTCAATTCTACTTGTTAATGCTGCCAATGATTATTTTAAATGTTTCATACAATTTTCGTTCTCTTCCACTCTGTTTTCCCTCAATCCCTTCTTGCCTAATAGAAGTGATATCTCAATTTCTATCTTAGGGACTGAGTCATAGAACACTTCCGTAATCCAGAGTGTCATGTGTTGAACTTAAGTTTTATTTTAAACTCAAGATTCTTCTGAGCACCTGATAATTTGGAGCCCAAGGGACTCATGTTCCAATGTCAGTGCTGCCTTTTACCAGCTGTGAAGATTTGGGGAAGGTAGACTCTTGGCATTTTAATTGTGTTTCAGTAGATGCTGTTGATGCTTAGTCCCCTTTATTCCCCCAGGCCACCAGAGTTCCCAGCTTTACACATCAGGTGCTTATGTCTGTCATCTTCTCTGTCTGAGGTCTGTCTGCAGGCCACAGGAGCTTACTCTGCCACACTCAGGCTGAGTGCAGAAGTGTGTGGTGAGGTGGGAGAATTAACACCCAGGGCAAGCTTCAACTCATGGCAGATGGGAGGCCGTCATCCGAAGTGGGATCCTTCTGAGATAGGTTCTACACCGTTTTTCAGAAGATCTTCAACAGATCATGGACTCTTCTATCTTCCTTGTTTTCCTTTCTCCATGTCCACACTGTGCATTCTAGAATCATCTTCCAAATAAACTATCTCCACCAAAGCGTTTGCTTCAGGATCTTGGAGTAACCTAAATTAAGACCTGCATCTACCTCCTAACCTAGTCTTTGAGGCTCCTCTAGTTGGCTGCAGCAAAAGAATTTTTCTTCCTTGATCTGTCCATCTTTCCCATAGAACTCCAGAGGCCACTCTGTATTGTGTGGTATTTGAGCGGTCCATTCCAAAAGACTTGGTAATTATCTGTGAGAATAGGTGGTGAGGCCCTGGAATTCCTAGACTAAGAATCAAGCTCTGCCCAGCTCATCCAATGGCAGGAAGGAGTAGGCGGTAGGCTCATAATCAGATAATTCTTTTCACTCAAGGACCTCCCTCTTCTCTCATCCCCCCAATTAAATATGCTTCTATAAATCTCTTTAGGATTCCAGGTAGATGACGCTCCTCTCCCTTTAAAAAAAGAGAATCGGAATACCTACAAGCTATACCATCCCAAAGAGAACCCCTTTGTTGTCTTTTTTTTTTTTTTTGCCTTGACGAGAATCACGCTTGACAATCTGTGTGAGTATACATGTTGTGCACCGAATGACAGAGATAGGAATGAAAAACTTGAGCTGAAAGTCCCCTACTTTCTTTCTCTGCTCCCAGAATGGGGGGACTGGGTGAAGAAGGTATAAGTTAATGTCTCCAGGGTACATCGATTAAGGTGTTTGTGAAATATCCCATATGTTCCTCTTGATCTGAGGAGTCAAGATATCCTCTGGACAGAGTGGTCCTGGGATTCAGTTCCTGTCTCGATACGTTTTCTTCCAAAAGGAACTTGTCTTCTTCCCCCGATGCTGGGGAATTCCTGGGATTCCTAGTGGGTAAATGCAGAGACTTATGGATTCAACAGTCCCAGCCCCAGCCTTCTTACTCCTATAGTGGAGGGTGAGGGAGAGTGATGGGGCCCCCATCCCAGCATGATCTTGTTTTTTGATAAAGATGTATATGAATAAAGACTATTCTAGAATAAATCCAAACTCAATCCTGTTCAGACAATGATTTCCAGAAATATAGCAATAATATTGCCCAAAGATTTCTGTTGGTTACGGGTAATTGCCCTTGAGTTTATATTGTTTCGCATATGTATTCACTGCAGGAATTGCTTTGTATCCTTTTTTCTCTCTCTGAAGACGGCCCTTTACCTTTCACACTTACGTGTTCACTGTGGATCTGAGGTTGTGTTGTGTGCTCTAAGACAGTTATCTGATTTTTAAATTTTTTTTTAAATGTTTATTTATTTTAAGACAGAGAGACAGAGCACAGGCAGGGGAGGGGCAGAGAGAGCCGGAGACAGAATCTGAAACAGGCTGCGGGCTCTGAGCTGTCAGCACAGGGCCCGATGTGGGGCTCGAACCCACGAACCGTGAGATCATGACCTGATCTCACGCTTAACCGACTGAGCCACCCAGGTGCCCCGACAGTTATCTGATTTAATGTTCACAACAGCTCTGAAGAGTAAATGTCTTTTCTCCCAGTTTAACAGATGTGAAACAGAGACTCTAAAGTTGAAGTAACAGAGTTAGACTCTATATTTAATTCCTCTTGCTGCAAAGTTTATTCCTTGTCTGCTACACCATGTTCTTTTTTTTTTTTTTTTTAAGTAAGACTTCAAAAAAGTAAGTAAAGACTGCTTTAAAGAGTTAATTGCATGGGGCGCCTGGGTGGCTCAGTCGGTTGAGTGTCCGACTTCGGCTCAGGTCATGATCTCGCAGTCTGTGAATTCGAGTCCCACGTCGGGCTCTGTGCTGACAGCTCAGAGCCTGGAGCCTGTTTCAGATTCTGTGTCTTCCTCTCTCTCTGCCCCTTCCCCACTCATGCCCTGTCTCTCTGTCTCTGTCAAAAATAAATAAACATTTAAAAAAATTAAAAAAAAAAAAAGAGTTAATTGCACATTATCATTTACTGGCAGGGCACTGACTAAATCCCACATTCCCAACTTCTCACTTGGTCAGTCTTAAGCTCAGCTTCTCTTGACCCATAAGATGGAGATAAGAGAAAGAAACTTGGTGAGCCATGAGAGTCGGAACCTTGAGAGTACATAGCTGCTCTGGGGTTCCCTCTATGACTGCCAGACCCTATGATAACCCCTGTGTTCACTGGCTCAGCATTGGGATAGGGAGACATCAAATGAGACAGAAGAAATAAAACACTTTCTCTCATGCTCTTTTCCATTTGGTTTCCTTCTTCCACTTTGTAGGTTGTTCTGTTGATTGGTCTGTAAAGAAAATGTGCCAAAATGTTCTTGAAAAGTTATCTCCCCTGGGCCACATCTGGAGAGGCCAAGCAGGTAACAGTCATGTCACAGATGTCAACAGCAATTCCTTCTTTCACTTTCCAAAAGATGAATTTTTAAAGGCTTCAACCAAGATCTCTTTATTACTAGAGAGGTCCCCAAATGACGTTAGCAGGTACCTATCACTTATTACTTATCACCTATTACCTATCACCCTTTTCTGTAAAGAGCTGGTGTATCAGTGGTTTTCATCCCAGGGATTGTGGCTTCAGGGGCTGTGTTAAACTCTAAAAATAATCACCATTTTCTTTTCATGTCTTTGGGTGCTAGCATCTATTTTTTGGGTATAAGGTGCAAATTTGTCTTTGCTTTCTTAAGGAGGCTATGGCAGAGGCTGCTAAGAATTTAGCAAGTCTATTTCCCTTTCTTCTTGGGCACACAGGTAGATTATATGTCTAGTCTTCCTTGCAGTTAGATGCAGCCATGAGATTGAATGCTGTTCCATGGAATTTGGGCAAGTGATGCACACTCTTTCAGGCTACCTGTAACACTTCTGTGCAATTCTCCATTCTCTCTATTCCCTCATCTTGTGAGTGAATGTCCATATTGCAGTGTACTCTTGGTATCCACACCTTAAAACAACAGCAACAAAACTGTGGCACGTTGGGATGCTGGGTAACTGGCCTCAGTTCCTCCACCAGCTGAACTTGATGTGGATAGGAAACGTACATGTATCTTGGTAGACTACTGAGTGTTTATTGGTTACAGTGGTCTGCAATGTCGTAACTATTGGGTCAAAGACCCAAAAGAGGTAAGAATGAACGCTAGTTTTCTTTGTATCTTCAGAGTTCAGAATGCTCTATAACCATGACCACGTTCCCAAAAGGGCTCAATCCCTTCATCTGGGCATTTACCCCATAGATCAAAGGTTACACTTGGCCAGGCTCGCTTAATTGGGTTGGGAGGAGATTGAATTCGTACTCAAGTCTTCTGATTCCTGAATCCTTGTCATTTTACTTCCTACCTCCCTTTGGCTTCAAAGGAAAACCAGAAGAAAAACTACTGGCCATCCGAAGATATGGGAATATCAGTTTAACAAAAAGGTTTATTTTTGAGATTCTTAAGGAATCTCAAGGAATTCTTAAGGATGGCTTTCCTGGTAGTCAGCATTGATAAGGTAGGAATTAAATCTGTTTTGTTCACTTGCAACCACATCCTCAAGGGTTTGGTTGAGTGTAACAATAGCATAGGTACTCAATGAATACATGTTGGGTGAAATGCTTGTTTACATATGGGGATATATGCATATGTTGGGAGGAGAATTGGCTCCAGTTCATTGGGTCTGAGTCTCACGTGTCTAGAAGGAGGTTGACATCCACTCCTAAGACACAAAGAAACATCACCATTCCCTCCTTTACTCCCATGCTGGAGTGCTCACAAGTATGTTCAAGCCCTGCCACGGAACAGACGCTGCAGGAAGGGTGGGGCATCATTCAATGCCCACCATTTTCCCAGAACGCCACTCACACCGCCAAGAGCAATGAGGGAGGAGGGACATGAAGGCCACTCAAGAATGAGGGCAGAAAGTTGGAAAAAATAAATTAGAGAAATAGAGAGACAGGGAAAATTATAAAAAAAAAAAAAAAAAAAAAAAAGACTTGATTAAGTCTATGAATCCCCACAAGCCTCTTCAGTATGGTCTAGGGCAAGATGCAGAGGTTGCCATAGGAACTCTGTGACCACAACCTGAGAGGCCTCTTCCTTTGCCAAACCCATCTGCCCCAGCACACATGACACCTGGAGTGATGGCACTCAGGGAAATAGGTAAGTGAATGGTGTCTGGCTGGAACTGGAAGAGTATGCAAAAAAAAAAAAAAAAATAGCAGGAGATAATGCTGGAGACCAGGGCCAGAGGTCAGAAAGCCTTGAGTGGGAGGACAAATAATTTCAAACTAGAGGTTCATGGAACATAAAGTTGTCTTCCTTCACAAGCCAGCTGACTCTAGGCTCAGTGTTTCATGGTTCATATTCTCCAGATCTCTTATGGCCAGAAAGTTCTCTGCCTCTTCCTCCTGGACCGCAGGGACTACTACAACGGTACCTGCCCAGAAAGTCTGGCCTCATGATCAGCCCCAGACTAAGAGGGAAACAGCAAAATGGTTTCTTGAGCCTTTTAGCCTGACACAATCCCCTTCCCTCCAAATGTCCACCATTCTGAGGACCCGCCCAAGAATCATAATCCCGGGGTTTGACTTTTGGTTCTCTCCGAAACATCAGAACGCGGGGCCACTGAGCACTGAAGTGAGATGCCCTGTTACAGTCATTTGAGTGGGGACGCAAGTTATAGGAGCAGAGGATCTAGCGGGACAGTCATGGCAACTGTAGCAAAGGCTGAGAGAAGCCTACCCGTCTCATACAAGAGACTGCACAACAGAATGGGGGATGGGCAAAGATGAGGAGAATCTGCAGAAGGCTTGAAATGAGGTTCTTTGGTTGTGTCTTTATGGCAAGTTATATGTGTTCTTTGTAGCAAGTTATTTTGTTGTTGTGAGCCTCAGTTGATAGATAGATAGATAGATAGATAGATAGATGAGATAGAGATAGAGATAGAGATAGAGATAGAGATAGAGATAGAGATAGAGATAGAGATAATATCTTACACCAGGGATATGTTGTAAGAATTTAGATAAACTTATCTAAAGACAAAACATCATTTTAATAATAATAAATCACACTTTGGAGATGTCTCCTCTACTTGATTATATCTATCTATCTATCTATCTATCTATCTATCATCTATCTATCATCTATCTATCTATCTATCTATCTATCAATCAAAATCTATCTTGACTTTCCACTGCCTTAGTGCATCTACTATGTTACCAAAGCATATCTTAAACAATAGTAAAACACCTAAAAGCACTATGGTTAATCATTGTGTGTATGCCTTTCCCATAGTTGTGAATCCCACCAATTTATGGAAGGACAGTATTTTGTATATCGTTACATCTCTAGTAACTAGAATACTTTGTGTTCTATACATGTTTGAGAAGATCTTATTATGGTTAATCATATATTAGTTTCTTACTCTGTGTCAGGCATTATGCTAAGAACTCTAAACATATTATTCTGATATAATCCTCACTCTAATACTATGCAGTCTCACAATGAAGCATGCCTTAGAGTCACACGGAGGGCTTGTTAAAACACAGAACTCTGAGTCCCAGGTCCAGAATTTCTGATTTAGCAAATCTGGAGTGGGGACCTAAGAATTTGCATTTTTCTGACAACATACCAGGTGATGCTGGCACTGCTGTTCCAGGGACGACACTGAGAATCATTGCTGAAGTTACCATTTGCATTTTAGAGGTAAGAAAGTTAAATCTCCTGGAGTTGAATAACTAGCTGTATTGGTTTTCTGAAACAGCTGTAACAAAGTGACGCAAACTGAGAGGCTTACACAACAGAAATCTATTGTGTCATAATTCTGGAGACTAGAAGTCCAAGATCAAGGTACTGGCAGGGTTGGCCACTTCTGAGGACTCTGAGGAGTGGGTCTGTCCCAGGCCTGTCCCCTGGCTTCTGGTGGAATTTGGACAGTCTTTGATGTTCCTTGGCTTGTGGAACAATCACCCCAACTTGTGCCTTCACGTCCACCTGGGGTCCTTCTTCTCTGTGTGTCTGTGTCCACATTTCCCCTTTCTATGAAGAACACCTATTGGACTAGGGCCTATCCAAATGACCTCATATTCACTTGATTACTTATGTAAAAACTCTATCTCCAAATAACGGCATATTCTTAGTTACTGAGGGCTAAGACTTCAACGTATACATTTTGGGGGAACACAGGTCAACCGTAACACCAGCCTAATCTCAAGGTCACACAGCCGGTAGGTGTTAGAGGCAAGAGTGAAACTCAGGACTGTGATTTCAGAGCCCACACTTACAATCATTTCACTGGTTAGACTCCTTGGTAAATGAAGTAAGGGAATAAATATACAAGTAGATCAAAGATGTTGCTAGAGAAAAATTAAAGCCCTGCTTTTATGTCTTGACAACAGAAACTTCTCCCTGTACCTTGCAAAGCACAAGAGAGACACTCTTGAACTCTGACATTGTGATTGGTCTGGTGAATGATACAAGAGTACAGACATAGACATGATTGTCCCCAGTGCACAGCTGCCATTCAAAGTGTCCCAGTCAAGAAGTTTGACTTTCCTGTCTTGCTTACAAATAACACAGTATGTTCAGGGCCTCAAACTAGAAAGTTTCCGTTTGTCAATGACTTTCTTGGACCTTCCTTTATCTAATCAGAAGGAATGCCTAGCCATTTCAGATGGGCCTGGTGCAATGCTAAAGATAGTGTCTCCCCCCCCTCCTTTTTTTTTTCTGGGACAGAAAGGCAGGCTCCTCGGGGTCTGGGACTGCAATGGCTGTGGGAGGGGAAGAGGAGCAAGGTGGGAACGAGCTAGCTAGGTCAAACAGCATGGTTGCATTTTCTCCCCGAGTCTTGAAGGCTGAGATTTGTGGATAACATAAAAGGTTACAGCCCCTCTTTGGAAGCCACAAATAACCCTGCTTGGGCCATGACAGCTCAGCGGCCCTTGGCGTGCCATTACACATTTCTGCCTGGGATTCCAGCAGTGCATTCGAGCAGCTGGCCCCAAAGTGTGGTCTCCACAGAGCGTGTCGTAGGAGCTCTGGGTCGCTGGGGAGCTGTTCCCTCCTATGACTCAATGCCCAGAGACAGAGCTCAATCTAATGAAATTACATACTTTCTGGAGTGATTAATAAACATGGTCTATTTCTCCATATGGGATGAATATTGTTAAGTGAAAGGAATGTGGGCTTGTGGGGGTGCACTCGTGTATGGCTGTGCCTCCCCCTCTACGTAGCCATGGAGAAAACTCCAAGACCTTGGCACAGAGAACCTAAGGAAAGACTGGAAAAATAGAGGTAACCCCCCACCACCCCAACACACACCCACACACAAAAGAGTGCATGTAAAACCTGGTGAAATCCGAATAGTTCTGAATTCAAGTTAATGGTATTATATCATGTGACTTTCCTGATTTGGACGTTGTACTGTGGTTATGTGCGTTATTATTATCATCGGGGGAAGCTGGGCAAAGGGCACACAGGAATGCTTCCCTCTTGTTGCAGCTTCTTATGAGTCTTAAACTACTTGAAGAATGATTTTCACAGTGAGAAAAGGCAATTACAACAGCAACAACAACACAAACGTGAAAGTTTGACTGCTCCACTAACTAGGCATCATCATCGTTCATAGAAGTCACGGTACAAAACCTTTATTAAAGCATTATGATAATTTCCTAGCCGTATGTTGATTTGGAGAAATCTCTTGCAAGGTCTTTTGTCGGATGTGGGTCTCCAGCTAACGATGTCCCTGTCTGAGCCATGATTTGACGTAAAAAGTAGTATAAAAAGTGTCCACTGATTCCCCCATGTAGATGAGCATCATTAAGTCATTGACGTCCAACACTTCAATGCATCCAGAAGGCAGCTGAAGGGGGCCCAGCCCCAGATGTCAGCACGTTCCATGTGCCCGGCATTTGACAGCTTGCAGTACCACTGCCCATCTGGGTCAACCTAGAGCATAGGATGGGGATCACGCCCCCCTGGGCTGCTGTCACATTGGTCCGCTCAGGAGCCCAGTGGCTTTGCCCAGCCAGCATCCATGCCCACCCCACCTCAGGTCCAGGTTTCATGCCCACTGCTGTCGTGGCATCATTAAATACTTTCAGAATCCTTAAATAGGAAATGGTCTTTACCGGAATGATGCTACACGTTATAGAAGCCTCTTCCCATGTCTGCTAAACTAACAATTACATTCAAAGTTTTCTAATTCTTTTTTTTTTTAATTTTTTTAAACGTTTATTTATTTTTGAGACAGAGAGAGACAGAGCATGAACGGGGGAGGGTCAGAGAGAGAGGGAGACACAGAATCTGAAACAGGCTCCAGGCTCTGAGCACTCAGCACAGAGCCTGACGCGGGGCTCGAACTCACGGACTGCGAGATCGTGACCCAAGCCGAAGTCGGACGCTCAACCGACTGAGCCACCCAGGCGCCCCTTCTAATTCTTATAAAACTATTTAAGGTATTCTTTTATTCAACATTGTTGTAGTCACTTAAATCATTCTGTGTCAGAAAACCTATTTAACTGTAATCATTGGGACATCCTACGATAATTAATTTGAACTAATGAGTGCATATTAGAAATAATATAAATTAATCATATAGTTTCTCAGTTACTATTATACACTTATTAACTAAAATGAAAGTATTTCATGATTTTACCAACTTCTGCATTTAAATAAGTCCATAGTCGGGGCACCTGGGTGGCTCAGTTGGTTAAACGTCTGACTTCGGCTCAAGTCATGATCTCATGGTTCGTGGGTTTGAGACCAGTGTCGGGCTCTGTGCTGACAGCTCGGAGCCTGGAGCCTGCTTTGGATTCTGTGTCTCCCTCTCTCTCTGTCCCTCCGCTGTTTGTCCTCTGTCTCTCTCTCTCTTAAAAATGAACAAACCTTAAAAAATTTTTAAGTAAGTCCATAGCAGCTGAATATCAGCTCTGCTTGAACCCAGTACATGGTTTTGAAGGCTGGTGGGCTCTCAGTTACAAGAAATGTTCATGAGGAAACTGTCCAGACCCTTTTAAAGTGTTGCTATAGGGAGAATCTGAAAAAACAGACCTGTTTGCATAAATGTCCATTAAATCCATGAAACAGTAAATCAATGAATTAATGAATGCTTAAGAATACCCCAAGTTTCTTCTGACCATGCAGAGCCATAAACATGACAGACAGGACTCCTGTGGAGTTTTCATTTCAGTAAGCTAAGGAGAAAGGAAAAAAGAGGGAGTGACATTCTTTCAGATATTCATAAAAGCTATGAAGGAAAATAGAACAAACAGAATAAAAGAATGGCAGATTGGTCTAAATAAAAATTTTCAGGCTATTTGTGTCTTTGTTTGTTTTAAACAAATGGATCAAGGTACATAACTCCAAAAATATGTGGTCTTAGATTTTAGCCACTCTGACAGGTATAAGGTGGTATCTGAGTGTGGCTTTGATTTGTATTTCCCTGATGAGGAGCGACGTTGAGCATATTTTCATGAGTCTGTCGGCCATCTGGATGTCTTCTTTGGAAAATGTCTATTCAGGGCCTCTGCCTTTTTTTTTTTTTTAATTTTTTAAAGTTTATTTATTTCTGAGGCAGAGAGAGACAGAGCATCAGTGGGGGAGGGTCAGAGAGAGAGGGAGACACAGAATCAGAAGCAGGCTCCAGGCTCTGAGCTGGCAGCACAGAGCCCGACGCGGGGCTTGAACTCACGGACCGTGAGATCATGACCTGAGCCGAAGTCGGATGCTCAACCGACTGAGCCACCCAGGCGCCCCCTCTGCCCATTTTTTAATCAGATTATTTGTTTTCCTGGTGTTGAATTATATAAGTTCTTTATACATTCTGGACACGAAGTGAAAAACATGAAAAAAAGCAGGTGGTGAGGACGTGGAGAAAAAGGAACCTCATGCACTATTGGTAGGAGGGCAAATAGGTGTGGCCACCGAGGAAAACAGTATGGAGATTCCTCAAAAAAATTAAAACTAGAATTACCATATGACCCAGTAATTCCACCCTGGGCATTTGCCCAAAGAAAAGGAAAACGCTAATTCAAAAAGATATGTGCACCCCTGTGGTTATGAGAACATTATTTATAATAGCCAAGGCAAAGAAGCAGTCCAAGTGTCCACTGATAGATGAATGGATAAAACCATAAAAAAGAATGAGATCTTGCCATTGGCAGCAACATGGATGGACCCAGAGGGTATACTGCTAAATGAAATAAGTGTATCAGAGAAAGATAAATATCATATGATTTCACTCATGTGTGGAACTTAAGAAATGAAACAAATGAGCAAACAAAGAAATAAAAGAGACAAAAAAAAACCAAACAAAACAGACTTAAATTCAGAGAAGAAACTGCTGGTTGCTAGAGAGGAGATGGGAGGGGGCAGCGATTAGATAAAGAGGATTAAGAGTATGTGTATCTTGATGAGCACTGAGTAATGTATAGAATTATTGAATCATTATATTGTACACTTGAAACCAACATAACACTCTATGTTAATTATACTCCAATTTTTTTTTTTTTAATTGTGGTCTTATTCCCAACCCACGGGATGGTCAAACCTTGCTTTCACTTCTGTTTCTACTGTGAAGCTACTCTATGGAATTTTTTTCTGCATATTTTTTAAAATTTTTTTTTAACATTTATTTATTTTTGAGACAGAGAGAGAGAGAGAGAGAGAGAGAGAGAGCATGAATAGGGGAGGGTCAGAGAAAGAGGGAGACACAGAATCCGAAACAGGCTCCAGGCTCTGAGCTGTCGGCACAGAGCCCGACGCGGGGCTCGAACCCACGGACTGCGAGATCATGACCTGAGCCGAAGTCGGACACTTAACCGACTGAGCCACCCAGGCGCCCCATCTTTCTGCATATTGGGAAAACTCTTCTTACCCTCCTAAATGCCAGGAAGATTGTTCTCCTTGAGTTTGGATGAGTCTTACGAAAAAGACGATTGAGTCATGTGTGGTGTTAGATCATGTTCCCTAGAAAACAGCCTGACACAGAGCTTATGTGCTCATGCTTTGCTAGGAGATCCAGTGCCAGAACAGTGGGATAATACTTTAATACACTGTCCACAGCATTATGCGAAAACACATCTGGCTGCTGGTTCATACAGTGTGTCCCTGAACAGGCCATAAAGAACTGCCACCCCTTGGAATAGCCCATCGGAGAAAGAAAGGGACTGGCATTTACCTGCCCCTCCTGTCTCCTTTTTAGTCAAGTTTTTCCATGGGTCACTAACAACTCATGCTTCAGAGTTGTGTGATCCAGCCCCTCGGGCATGGAGAAAATGAGCTCCTATGTTCAATGATGGGGAGCTGCATCCCAACTAGGAAGTAGAGGGAGGAGCCATAGCCCTCCCTGGATGGCTGTTGGTCCTGGGTTCTCAGTGGAATCCATCTCAAAAACCCAGTCCCCATCATCAGGAAGGCCAAGGCCAACGAGAATGCCGGGAATGATAGTGGCAGGTGAAAGCTTCCCATCCAGCAAGTGGAGTAGAGCTCAGCAGGCAGGGCAGGCCAAGTGAATCTAAGAAAACACATCTCTCAGGTCCTGTATACTGATCATAATTTGTGATCAGAGAATTGACTCTGGAGCTAGTTCCTAGAAAGGAGGACTTAGGGAAGTGTTGAATGATGGAAGTCTTTCTTTGTGATTGTTTTTAAGGGTTATGGTCTCATATGGAGACAATTTCTATATGTTTATTGCAAACAACTCTATCATTATTTTATATTCTCTTCCTCTATCTCTAAAGCTTTTTTATACAAACCAACTTTTATTGAAACATGTTTAAAATTATAGAGGATAGGGTGAGCTGGACCTTCACATGTGTCGTTGACCTTATACTGTTTAAGAGGGTATGGTGAAATGTTCAGTCTAATCTACTTCAGTGCTCAGAGGCCAATCTGGTATTGTTGGTGTATGTTTCCATGGAATTCAGTTAGCACAGATACCTTTGGTTTCTACCCAAACTTTCAAGAAAAAAAAAAAAAACTAAGACTCAGAACACAAAGACAAAAATCTAGATACCATTATTGGTAATTGGGTGCTTTTGAACACTGATGATTTTTAACACCTGACACTGAGCATAAGTGAGGTAAGCAGGAAATGAAAACTGTCTATTTTTATTTTATTGAGAATAGTGTCTATTTTTTTAAATTTTTAATATTTTATTTATTTGAGAGAGAGAGAGAGAGAGAGAGAGAATGTTAGCAGGGGAGGGGCATAGAGAGAAGGGGAGGACACAGAATCCGAAGCTGGCTCCAGGCTTTGAGCTGTCAGCACATAGCCTGATGCAGGGCTCGAACCCATGAACTGTGAGATCATGACCTGAGCTGAAGTCAGAGGCTTAACCGACTGAGCCACTCAGGCGCCCCTAGAATGCTGTCTATGTTTAACTCTCTGTCAGCTGTAAAGCTCTGTGATGGTTAATTTTCTGTGTCAGGAATGCCAGAATAGCTGGTAAAACGTTATTTATGGGCGTGTCTGTGAGGATGTTTCAGGAAGAGGTTAGCATTTGAATTGGTGAAGTGAATAAAGCAGATGGCTCTCTCCAATGTGGGGGGCAACCTCCACTCCCTTGAGGGCACAAATAAAACAAAAAGGTGGAAGAAGGGTGAATTCACTCTCTCTCTCTCTCTCTCTCTCTGCTTGAGGTGAGACAGCCTCCATTTTCTGCCCTTGGACGTGGGCACACCTGGATTCCCAGGTTTTCAGACTCAGATCAGGACTTAACACCATCAGGCCCCTGATTCTCAGGCCTTTGGACTTGGACTGAATTGTTCACTATTGGCTTTTCTGGTTCTCTAGCTTGTAGACAGCAGATCAGGGAACTTCTTGGCTTTCATAACCACATGAGCCAATTCCTAGAATTCTCCTTGTGTGCACACACAGACACACACACACACACGTTGTTGGTTCTGTTTCTCTGGAGAGTGTTGACTAATATAAGTTCATACCCACCTTCACATAAATAACACTGTGATGCTAATCCCTGTCTTGAACACCTGGCCTGATGAATGCCCAGCCACGACTGTAAGGAAGCCTGCCTAACAAGCCCACAGTCCTCTCCCATCCGAGCTTATCCCTCAGCCTCTTACTTGCCCTACCGCTATCACCCATGTGCTCCCTGGCTTCTTCCCAGCCTTGACGCCACTGGCCTGCTGTCCCATCCAAACCATTCCTACATGTCCCCAAACATGTCAGTTATGCCGTAGCACAAACCTCCTATTTCTAATGGTAGCTCCCAACCATCAGTGTTCATTTAAGCCACCAATGGATATTTTTTTAATGCTGATTTCCGGGCCCCACCCAGCCCTAAATCAAAATTTTCAAGGATAGAACCAAGACACTTTATTTTTATTTTGCAAACCACCTAGATGATTCTGTAGAGCAGACATGGTGGTGAGTCACTGAGTTAGAGCATGAGATGTGTTTCCCCTAGCGCAGTCCCCACAGTCACTTCAGCCTCCTTCTCTTCTGCCCTGCCTCTTCTTGCCTTGCCATCCACCTGCTGTTCTGGGCACCAACCTTCCTCCTTGAGTATTGCTCCCAAGCTCTCATTTCTATCCAGTTCACTTGATGCCTTGACCTTAGAATTGGTTGCATCATAACAGCTAGAATCTCAGAATCAGACAGCACCCAGGAGATTCTCTAATCTTACCATCCTCTCAAGTGGAATGTTTTTATAGCCTCCGCACCCGAGGTTTTTCGTCTGGGGTCTGTAAACCTCAGTGGAAAATATTACACCTTCAATTTTTCTATTCTGTTATCTTCATTTTCCTCCTATTATGACTATAAGCGGTAACTACAGCTGTGTTAGTAGTACCTTGAACTTAATCACTAATAGATATCACAGGTAGTTCATTTCAGTTAGTTATCACAGCTGTCTTAACATCTTATGTAGTCTCCTTATGGCCTCAAAATGATAGTTATTTGATCTCCTGCTAGATATTGTTGTTTAATGTTAATAAAGAAGCACACACAATACTGTATTTCAAATATATTAAATATTTTGATCTCTTTCAAGGTAAGTGTTTTTCCTTATAAACCTATGTATTTTACTTCATAGATTTGAGAACAGTAATTCTCCACAATGAGATATCACTATACACACACCAAAATGGCAGAAATTAAAAATATTGACAACACCAAATGTTACCAGGTATGTGGCAACGTTAGAAATCTCCTGTGTTGCTGGTGAGGGTATAAAATGGTACCACCATTGAGGAATGACTGGTGGTTTCTTATAAAATTAAATTTCACCTACCCTATGCCTCAGAGTTCCCTTCCTGGTATTTATGCATGGTAAATGAAATGCATGTCCATAAGACGAGGTAGACAGTATGTTCGTTGCAGCTGTCCCCGTAATCATTAAACCACAATCAAAAACAACCGGGAAAGAACCCAGGTGTCCGTCGATAAAAGAGTAATGAAAGTCCATGGATTATTCACACGATAGAATATATTCACACAATTATTCACACTCGGGAATAACAGTAATAAATGAACTACTGACGCATAGAGTATCGGCAGGACTGAATCTCAAAAACATGCTGAGCGAGGGAAGACTTACCCCAAAGAATACATATGGTATGCTCCGTGTATACTAAGCTCTAGAACAGGCAAAACTGATCTGTGGTAGGAAAATAAAATCAGAATTGTGGTTGCCCTTAGTGGTGTGGGGGTGGGACTGGCCGGGAAGGCACGTGGGCATGGCTTCTTTCACTGAGTGTAGCTTTCAAGACTCACCCTTGCCAGTGCTTCTATCCTTTTCATTGTTGAGTAGTATTCCTTTTATGACTATACCACAATTTTTAATCAAGTCTTCTACTGATAGACATCCCAACTATTATGCTGTGGGCCACTATGGGGATGCTATTATAAAATTCTTGAATACGAGCGCCTGGGTGGTCAGTTGGTTGAGTGGACACCTTCAGCTCAGGTCATGATCTCTTGGTTCATGAGTTCCAGCCCCACGTTGAGCTCTACACTGATGGTGCAGAGCCTTCTTGGGATTCTCTCTCTCTTCTTCTCTCTCTCTCTGCTCCTCCCCCACTTGTATTCTCGCCCTCAAAATAAATAAATAAACTTAAAAAAATGCTTGTATACATTTGTGGGGAACCTAGAGATCCTCACCTTTTGGAGATGACTTGGGTGCCTTCCTTCCTGATCAGGCTGTCTGCTTGAGCATCGTCAAGAGCCTTATCTTTCAGAGGCTCAGCCTTGGCACCTCTGCGTTGTGTCTTTAGAAGTTGATGAGCATGTGTTGCTGATAAAGTTGTGAAATAAGCGAGTGGAACAGTTCAAACCAGCTCATTCTCAACCTCCACTACTCCTGACTAGAGCTGATACCACGAGTTGCTGGTACCCGCTGGTCTTTCTCAAATCCTTTGGTACACACACTCCATTATTTAAACTTTGGCTATCTTCAAGCCTGCCCTACTTAAAGCTCTTCTTTCATTCAACTACCTGAATGCAAGTCCGCTTATAAGAAATGGACGTCATTCTTAACCGGACCCCAGAGTCCATTCTCAGCTCTGCCTCTAATGGAGCCTACTGTTGCCCTTACCTGACCCCTAGTGTTGTAATGCCATATTGCTCTTCCAGGTCCAACTGGCCTCTGTAAAACAGCCCAAATCTAGTGGTTGACGTCTGAACAACTCTCTCATTCATTGACCTTCTGTCTAGTTTCCTGTACCTAGCTCCCCAAGTCAGGCCACTTCTGTTACCCATTGCCCAAGCCTGGCTAACATCTTAAAAATACTGATGGGGACCCTTATAAAACTTTTCCATGTGACCTCAGTGGCACCACAAGTGACTTGACAAGGAGGGAGCAATATGGAGTGTTTCACATCATCTCTAAACTTCTCAAAATTTCATTCTCCAGTTCTTACTTGAAACAAATGTTTTACGCACACAAAAAGATAATTGCCTTCCTGACGGCTCCCTTTTGGATGTTGTCTCTCCCACCTTAAAATGATGTCTCTGTCTCTAAGTTTTCGTAGGTTCCAAATTAAGAGTTTTCCTCGAAGGAGAGATGGTGGCTTGATGAAAGAGAAAATATGTTTACTGGATTGCCATCTATGTGCTGGTTTTATGTTCCATTTCACAGTAAGTAGAATATATCAGGAGTTTTGTTTACTGCTAGTGACAAAGACTGGAAGTAAAGGCAACATATATGAGATTGAAGATCAGGTAAAGGCGTTTAGAGGTAGGCAATCCAGGACAGGTATAACTACCCCATAGATTCATCAGAGACAGTAGACGGCTTCTATCTTTATCCTCTACCTTTTTCGCATGCAGCCTCTAGTCTCCAAAATGGCTGCTGGGCTTCAGCTCTCACCGTCTGCATTCCAGACAACAGGAAAGAAGCACAGGGAGGCTCTCTTTAAAAGGCCTCCCCATCGTCTTTTGGCTTATCCTCTTCAGGCAGTAATTAGTCACATGACCACACCAAGATGTAAGGGAGTTGGAAAATGTCAAGTTCTAGCTGGGCACTGTCATCCTAAGTGGAATTGGGATTTCTGTTTCGTTTTGTTTTTTCTAAGAAAGAAGAGAAAATGGATATTGAGTGGGACGTAGAAGTTTCTGTCAAGAGGCAGATTCCAGATTCCATAATTAGGCCTGTTTTACAGGAAGCTCCTGCTGTTTCTGTGTCATTAGCGCTCTCTGATATGTTTTATACTTGTATCGTTAGAGAACTGCTAAATAATTTCCAGTGTGCTAATCACTGCCTTCTTTATACAACATCTTTGCCTAGCGTCTCCTTCTAGCACTGCCGATATCTGAACCCATTTCTTTCTTCCCCACTTAAAGTCTACCAGAGGCTCAACTCATATTTTTACCCTTACAGAGCCTGGCCCATTGTTTTGACAGGCATTTGATAATTGATAAATGATTGTAGATCTAAAATGCATTTGTCCCTCTCCGTCCAGCACGTGCTCCAACCCCTTGGTGACAATTTACAGAAAAGAAATTGTTTTCATTTTTGCTACTCCCAGGTTCGCCTCCTCTGCCATTATTTAAGGTAGGCTTTTATTTTCATAAAATAATTCCAACAGAAATACATGTGTGACAGTTTGTTGGCTACCACGTGGAATGGGAATTTTGCCAAGCTTTGGACACGCGTTTTGCTTTCAGAGTGTCAGTATAATGTTCCCTACCTTTCGCGGCTACTCTTAAGAGACATTATCTCAACCAGCTCTGAAAGGTATAACACTTTACTGCTGTTACACTTAGGAGCAAAGGAAGAGAAGACAGAAAGGCCTGTGGTTGTCTAACTAATGCCATTGCAGTGGATTATGAGGTGAGAGTGTTTATGTAGCTTTTTAGAACACAAACCTCTCTCCTAACATTATCTGAAGATGGTAAAAGGAAGATGTTAATGGCAGGAAATGCTAGATTTAGTAAAAATACTCTCTATGCTTTGGACCACATTATGCAAAGGTATGTTTTATAACAATAATTTTACCCTGGCTGTTTGCTGTCGTCTGCAAAGTGGTGTGAGTTTGTTTAGAAGTTAACTCTTACCAGGCCTACAAGATAGATAGATAGATAGATAGATAGATAGATAGATAAGCAAGCAAAGGCATGGAAAGATCAGTGATGAAATGTTGTAGAAGGGCAGAGACTCAGATCACAGTCTTTGCTTCCTTGTAGCCCCTGGCCACCAGGATGGTGAAGATTCAGCTCTCCCAACTAAAGAACTTTCACGGGAGGGTGTCCAAGATGGGGAGGCATTGCTGAAACAATGCATGTGATGAGTCAACAGCTGTGGATATTGAATCTGGAGCCGGAGAGGCCTGAAAGGACATGGTCTTAAAGGAGAGGAACAGGGTTTCGTTTTCAAAAACTCAAGGGGTAGGACCAAAATCATGAAGGAAAGGAATCTATAGAAGATAGACCCCCAGCTCTTTAAAAGGAATAACTAACACTCCAGGCGTCCTCAGAGCAGTCCAGGTAATCTCAGTAGGAAGTGAGTTCCCTGTGGCCAAAGGAATTCGACCGGAAAGTAGATGTCTGTGTGGCAAGAATCTCCAGACAACACGCGTGAGCAAAACCACTGCTGCCCCATCCCCCATGATTTCTCACCAGGTTGTTGCAAGGGTCTCCCAGCAAATCTCCCTGCTTTGGCCTTGCCTTTCAACAAAAAGAAACAAGAAAAACGAATCTACAGAAGCCTGAATGGCCCTTCCAGGAGTATATTAGATCATGTCACTACTCTGCTCAAATCCCTCCTATGACCACCTCTCTGAATTCATCTCTTGTCACTCTCCTCCCACTTGCTTCCACTCCAAGCACACTGGCTACCCTGCTGTTACCCAAATACCTCACGTAAGCTCCCACCTCAGGGCCTCTGCACCTGCTCTTCCTCCTGCCTGGAATGTCCTCCCTCCAGATATCCCCTTCTTGGCTAGATCTGTCACCAATCACTGATCTCTTCCTAGCTGTCACTTCTTCGGTGACAGATTGCCCTTGCTCTCGTACCCCCATCCACTATCCCTGCTGTATTTTTCTTTCGTTTTTTTTAAGTAAATAATTTTTTTAAGTAAATAATATTTTTTTAAATAAGTAATTTATCTTAAGAGAGACAGACACAGCACAGGCAGGGGAGGGGCAGAGAGAGAGGGAAACAGAGAATCCCAAGCAGGCTCTGTGCGGCTGGTGCAGAGCCTGATGCAGGGCTCGAACCCACAAAACCGTGAGCTCGTGGCCTGAGCCTCGACCAAGAGTCAGATGCTTAACGGACTTAGCCACCCATGTGCCCACTGCTGTATTTTTCGTGGCACTCGGCACCATCTAACATGCCACATTTTTTTTACTTGCTAATTGACTCTCTCCCTCTGCCTCATGAATGTAAGTTCCACGAGGGCACGGTCCATCTCTGTTTTGTTTACAAGGTATAGCCAAAGTACCTGGAAGAGTGGCAATGCCTGGCATAAGATAGGTACTTGGGAAATAAATGTTGAATGAATGAATGATGGCTGTCAAAGACAGGGTTCCAGACTTTGAGAAATGAGGCTGTACTGTAGACTCTGGAGAGTCACTGAATAGGTCTAAATAAGGTCATAATATCCTCACTTTTGCATCTGAAATGATCTCTCCAACAGAATCAGGAAAGGAGGCCTGGAGTTCCAAGCCAAGCACATAAAAAGAGTCCATGAAGAGGGCTAACTCATAGTCCAGGCAAGAAGCCTTGAGAGCAAGAGTAGTATGCTTGGAAGAGATGTTCCTGGATTTAAAACTGGGCAGAGAAATTCCATTTCGGATGCCTAGTTTATCTGTACAAAGCCACTCAGTTGCCCGAGAGCCTTTTCTCTGCTGGGCCCCAAACTTCATCACTACAAAGACACACGGTCAATGCCTTCCTTTCCAGTATGGTGAGAGGGGGCGAAAGAATGTTTTGCTTGGCTGTCCTAGTCCCAAATCAGGACCAATAGGATCAAATCCAACCAGAGCCCAGATCTAGTCCTTCTCCAGAAGAGACCGGACATTTGGTGTGTGAACAGACAGCCCAGATACCAACCCCCAGTTTCCATTACAAAAATAATAAAAGTTCGAGGGAAATGAGATTGGAAAACCAAAGTAAGTAGAAGACTCAAGACATCCTCCTATTTGTTTTTCTTCTGTTTCTAGGCCCTGAGCCAGGAGGGCCCTCTTCCCAGTGGTTGCCTGGTTACAGCCTGAGAGGTTCGCCAGGGTAACATCTGGAATAAAGGTGGGTGGGCAAGGAGCCAGGGCCTGCTCAACTTGAGAGGGATCTGAGAAAGAAAGGAAAATAGAATTTTTTTGTCTAATTACTGCCCAACCTTGAGGACAAAGGAAGGAAATATTTGAGATAAACAGAAAATATGTTAAAAGGTTTTCTTTTAAATGGTTATTGCAACTCATTAACATAGCAAAGGAATAGAAGGCATGAGGGAATTCTGGAAATTACAGCCATTTTAATTAGTTGTGTTTTAGAATGGGCATTTATTACCCATGACCCTAGGCAACTCTGGATTTTGTGTCACTTAGTATTATTTTAGAGTACAGCCTGGTTTAGAGCAGAAGGAGCTACATGAAAATATCTAATAATTATAATGGTAATATTCATAACAAATATTCATTAGTTGCTTACCATGTTCCACTCTATATGCATTATCTCACTGAATCCCTGTCACCCTTTAAAGAAGACCGAGTCTTATAGATGGTAGAAAATTTCCTACTGAACAGTTCTTCACAATAATTAGAATTGTTCCTATCATTATAATTTAAGACCACCCTGATTTTAATTATAATAGGACACCTGAGAGTAGATCTAGGACACTCCTCAAAAATACAAAACAAAAACAAAAAAACCCCAAATCCAAGCTAAATATTTTTGTTCAGGCAGAAATGATCACATGATTAAACGCTGGAAGCAAATAGTAAAGACAAAAGAGCCATGATGGAATGTAAGCTCATAAGGGCAGGGCACAAAATTGTTCTGTTTATGACTGTACCTGCAATACAGAGCACAGACATTGGCACCTAGTACTAGCTTAATACATTTTGGTGAATGTGCCAAAAAACTACTAGTTTCTGATAAGAAATAACAAAGAAATCCAAGATGATCCCTGCTTATTGGGGATATTTGACCCAAGAACTCTTGTTGACAAATATTCTACATAAGATCCTAATTCAGGCAAACACTACTTTCCAAATAAGATCTTGTTGGGTCTTTGGCTCAGGAGCCTTATCCTCTATCAGTCAGATGGGTGTAAAGGATGATTATGGAGAGTAATATTGAGTTCATACAATTCAAAGCACATGCTTATTTGATGCCCACAGAATGCTGAGCCTTCTTACACTAAGCACTGTGGATTCGGCAGTAGATTAATCACTGTAGCTGCCCTCGAGAAATGCAAGGCCCAGTTGGAGAGATGGGCACACAAGTGAAGAAATAAGCCCACTGGATTAAGTGCTATGCCAAAGACACCGTATACACATAGAAGAAGGGGGTAGCTTGGTAGTTACGACGACATTGGAGAGAAGACATGGTTGAGTTGAGTTTTGCAGATGTGACTGTCAGACACCCAGTGGGGCAAAGAGTATTCCAGGAAGAGGGACCAGCTTACACAAAGACATGTGTAAACCTGTGCAAGGTATAGGTGGAGTGCTAGCTGGCGTGATGTTGGGAGATGAGGCAGGGATCACTCATTCAGGGGCTCCTACAGCCTGTTTACAAGTTTGGATTCTGTTCTCTAAGTAACAGAAAACCAAAAAGGGGAGAAAACTTTCAAAAAAAACAGAGGTTATATTATCAGGAGTTAGTGACAGGTTGGCTGCAGACGGTAAGAAATGAGTATGAGGCATTTTGTCACAAAGGGAGCACAAGTTTGAGAAGAAGATAATAAGGTCAGCTTTGGGGTGCACTCATTGAGGTGTATCTTCTAAGCAGCCCAACAAGCAATAGAGACAATGGCTGGGGGTTCAGGACAGTGATGGTAGCTGGAAAGAATTTAGGATTCATGCTGGTGGAAAAGGAGATGATGTGCCTACTCAGGGCTTGGAGGGGTGGTGATGTGTAGAGCTATGATTCTTTCTTCTAGGTCATGAATCTTTTGAGAATCTCATGTAATGCTATGGACTCAAATCAGGAAACTGGCCAAAAGCTCCGTGCTTACACATAGAGTCTGCATTCAATTTCAGGAGATTCCAAGACTCTAGAGAACCACAGAGCCTCAGTTAAGAAACCCTGGAGTATAGGGAAGATGAGGTCCTGGCTGTCCTGGCTGTAAGTAGCCTGGGTGGTGAAAAGGTAGGAGAAATTCAAATAGAAGAGTTTACAAATAGAAGAAGAAATTCAAATAGAAGAGTGTCCTGACCTCCACCCCCACCCGTACCCAGAGCACATGCCTCCCAGAAAGCCAAGTGACATTTGCTTCTGAGTTTAAATACTCAGATTTAGCAGAGTAGACATTTGGGCTCTTGTCAGCTCTTTAAAATATTTGACAAACCTCCCTTCCCACCCACCTTCTCACCCATGTTTCTTTTTCCATGTGCTGCACCATACTGATATGCCTTTAGAGGAGCTCCGTGGACCCATTAGGAAGAAGCCGACTGGAAGTTCACAAGTGTGAACTTGGATTCTTTACAAGTATGAGTTTCTAACTTGGGGAAACGTCTATCCTGGTGGTAAAAGACACTTGGGGTTTTCTCCAGAGCTTCGCAGAATGGCACGAGTTACTTAAAAAGCAAACCAAAATGTCATAACGACAGAAAACAGCTTCCGGACTGATAAGTGTTCTTGTCCTTCCCACAACTAGCCTTGAAATCTCAGCAGCCAGGTTTGTGACTGCTGTGGATCATTTGTCAACACATAGAGCAGTCGCAGCACAGCAAAGCCTAAATCTTTCCTGAATTTCACTGAAACACTCCTGAGTCCTGCCTCCGTGGCTGGTCACTGCCTGAAATTCCTCTCTCAGGACCATCTGGTCTTGTTTGAATGATGCAGCTGCCCCATTCGCTGGTCCCCTCACTCCAGAATTACCCCCTGTTCTGGCCTTTGCCCCCTACCTCTCTCTTCTCATCCCCATCCCTGTCTGTCTGTCACCCACACTACCTTACAAATGATCTTTCTAAAATGAAAATATTGGAGCGCCTGGGTGGCTCAGCCAGCTAAGCATCTGACTCTTGGTTTCGGCTCAGGTCATGATCTCACGGTTTGTGAGTTTGAGTCCCACGTTGGGCTCTATGCTGACAGTGCGGAACCTGCTTGGGATTCTGTCTCTCTCTCTCTGCCTCTCTCTCTTTCAAAATATGCTGACAGTGTGGAGCCTGCTTGGGATTCTGTCTCTCTCTCTGCCTCTCTCTCTCTCTCTCAAAATAAATAAATAAACATTTAAAAAATATACAAATAAAATGAGAATATTCACTCACACCTTCCCCTATTTTGACTGGCATTCAGAGCTCTTCTGATCTGGCCCCACCCACCTCACCAGTCTCGTGTCCCCTGGCCTCCCATTTCCCCACATCCTGCATGTCAGCCACACCACACTACCTCAGTCCCCAAGACATGCTTTCTTCTTTATCACCTTAGCATACACTACCACCTTATTCTAGACTATCTGGTGAATGCCAGGCTAGCCTTCAAGGTTCACCTGAAGCACTGTACCCTCTGGGGTAGCCTCTCTGACCCTTTCCCCACTCTCAGCAAAGACCTGTTTTCACCCATGAGCTCCCATGATGTTCAGAGCATTTGGCTATAATAGCACGTGATAGAGTACGTGTATTGTGCTTTTTGGGTAGGAGTGTTTCTAGGCTTGTCTCCCACACTGGACGGTGGGCTCCCTGACACCAGTTGAGCATTTTTCAAGCCACGCTGACTGCACGGATGGACCCATCCAGTGGTCTCCCCAACTTCTTCTCATTCAGGGAGGAATTCGCTTTTGTCCCCTTTTACGAAGAGTTCGCTAAAATTCGACCCAAGGAAAGATGGGCATATTTAACCTATTTAGAAACACTCTTCTAAGACAGGAAATGAAATGTGAATATGCCAGTGATCCTTCCTAGGGTGGATGGTACTTTACTTTTATTAAAGTGGGAAAAACCTGTAGCAATTGCCTTGTGTTACTATATGTGATTAGGTACAATTTTATGTCATCCTTGCCACAGATCCAGACTGTTTCATCTCGTACTGATTCGTGTGATTTCAACTTGACTTCTCTCCATTCCCTCCCCTCCCCTTCTCTCCCTTCCTCTTTCTCCCTGCCTACTCACACAACAAACAAATGTTGGCTGATTGCTTCTTCACCATCCTGCCTTGGGGGATACAGAGCAGTACTTTGAAACATTCATGTGCCCATGAATCACCCGGTGACCGTGTTAAACTGTAGAATCTGATTCAGCAGGTCTAGGGCTGAACCTGAGATTCTGCATTTCCCACGAACTCCCAGGCAGTTTGGACCACACTTTAAGTAACAAGAATATGAAGGATGGGGGACGAACCAGGCAGAGACTGTGCTCTCACAACAAGATGACCGTCTAGGGCCAGCCCTGACTTTGCCACATCCTGACCAGGTCTGTTTTTCACAAAGTACAAACTCATTCTTTTTTTTAAATTGAGATATAACCGATAGATCGGTAGTTGCCTGAGGTGGGGGTGGGGTGAACAAAAAGGGGTTAGGTGGTCAACAGATACAAATTTCCGGTTATAAAATAAATAAGTTGTGGGGGTGTCATGTACATCATGGCGACTGTAGTTAATGCTTCTGTATTGTACATTTGAAAGTTACCAAGAGAGTGGATCTTAAAAGTTCTCATTAAAAGTCCTATTCATCACTGAAGGGGAGAAATCTGTGAAAGAATAATGTGGGACTGGGAAAAGGGGAGAGGGGGACATTCCTTCTTTGCCCCCTGACAAGAAGGTTTGGGTGGTGAGTCAGACGAGAGCAGCATGCCCAGGATTCTGATGGTACTTTTAAGCACAAGCTGAGCAAACCATTAAAGTTTAGATTCCAATTTTAAGACCTCCAAAACATAGCTAAGGGAATCTCATTTGCGTGCTTGAGAATAAATTGGGAGGAGGGCAAAGAGACTGAACAGCTTCCCAGGAATGTATCCAGAGGCCAAGGGGCCAGGGGCTCATTGCTGCCATGTGATGCTGGAGAGTTTCTACAGTGCAGAGATTGTTAGTTAGGAAACTGATAAAGTCTTAATGGTGAACCATGCACTCTCTCTGGGAGCACTAGAAGAGAGAGGGGGATTTGGTGGGACTCTGCAAGTTTCCACCCAATTCCATTGCAATGTTAAAACAGCATAAAGCTGGGAAACCAGGAGGCTCAGGAAATAGCAGTTTTCTTACAGCCGCCAAGCCTCCTCTCTGTGCTTTAGAAACTGAGAATCCTGACATTCCTACCTACTGAGTGGCAGGTTGATGACCATTCCTGTCCACTGCTCGAGAAGTTCTTTTTCTTTTCCTTTCCTTTCCTTTTCCTTTCTTTTCTTTTCTTTTCTTTTCTTTTCTTTTTTCTTTTCTTTTCTTTTCTTTCTTTTCTTTTCTCTTTTCTCTTTTCTTTTCTTTCCCTTTCCTTTCCTTTCCTTTTTCTTTCCTTTCCTTTCCTTTCCTTTTCCTTTCCTTTCCTTTCCTTTCTTTTTTCTTTTCTTTTCTTCCTGTTCTCTTCTTTCTTTTCTCCTAATTGTGTCAGCCAGATTACTAGTTATCTGTCCCTTTCAGATTCATACAATCATTCATTCATTTATTTGTATATTCATTCTCACACTTCATTTCTTGCAAATACTTCGTGTACATCTATTATGTACCAGATACCGAATATATGCTTTCACCATGAAAATAAAATATAAAATAAGACAGGAGTCACAATACAGCTCCTTCCACTTTTCCATTGAGGATGATTAGTTTATAACATCCTTTGGCTATTGTTAGCTTAAAACCATCCCAACTTCAACACTATCCAGAATGCGTCCCTTTGTCTTGTCTGTAAGAATATCATGAGATCACATTTCAAGTCCCTGATTAACTTCAGGCTTAGGATTTCTTTTCTTTCTCTTTGAATTACCAACCTCTTTAAAGACCTTATTTTTTAAAAAGAATGGTGGTTTAAGCTAATTCCGGATTTATATTAGTAAGTGCATACTGGCTCCTGGTGAGCATAACATTCCAGTCTAAACGCACACAAATGATCTCTTTAGCCATCTATTCTCCAATGATGCCTCAGAGCCAGTAAAATCATTGCTGCCAGATGTGATAATCCCTCTTTATACACCTTTACAGATTGTGACTATCTTTGTCTGCCTACATTCCTTCCTTTTATCCATCATTCCTCAAAAGTCACGCCGATAAACTCAGCCTGTTTTCCTCACCAGTGGCAGACATCGTTCAAAAACTTGAGCTTGTCAGAGAGTTCCCTGTGCAGCTGTGTTGGAGATTTACAACACTTCTTCTTCTTTTTACTTATCACATTATTATACAATTATCTAGTTTTACCCTTAAAAAATGGTATCAAAAAAGTGCCCATTTAAGAATTCCTACCCACAAAATATTAATGGTGGTGGCCTCTGGAGAACAGGATTTACAGGGTAGGAGAGATGGAGAGATATCTTCCTTTTTATTTTGTATTTCTTGGATCACTTGATTTTCTTTCTTTCTTTTTTTTTTTTTGTCTCAGACATCTGATCTTTACATAAAAAACATTTTTTAAATGTTTATTTGTTTTCAGAGAGAGAGAGAGTACAAGTTAGGGAGGGACAGAGAGAGAGGGAGAGAATCCCAAGCAGGCTCCACACTGTGGAGAGCCTGCCACGGGGCTCGATCTCATGAAATCAAGAGTCAGATGCTCAACCGACTGAACTACTCACTTGCCCCATAAAAGCAATTTTTTAATTTTTTATTAAAAATTTTTTTTTATGTTTATTTATTTTTGAGAGAGAGACAGAGTGTGAGTGGGGTAGGGGCAGAGACAGAGGGAGACACAGGTCCCAAAGCAGGCTCCAATATCTGAGCTGTCAGTACAGAGCCTAATGCGTGGCTTGAACCCATGACCCATGAGATCATGACCTGAACTCAAATTGGATGCATAGCCAACTGAGCCGGCCAGGTGCTCCAAAACAATTTTTTAATACATTTCCTACTAAGTGTGATAGACATGAACCAATAATTATAAAACCTGGTGATAGGTATTCCTACCAGCCCTTTTAAGTCCCAGGCCACACTCTATTGCAAAGGAAATGTCAGAGTCAAGGAAAAGACATGTGCAAGCCTTGCCTAGGACACACCCACCTCCATTGCCTGCCCCCACCTCCTCACCCAGTTTTGTTCTCTCTCCTCACCTGGTCTGCATTACTCAACTCGATGTCTTCATGCCTTTTCACCTGAGATATCACCACTTGCCTGTGTCTCAGTCTCCCTGGCTCATTGGTTTGTTCTCTCCTGAATTTATCTCCTTCTCTCTGGCACAACACATTAAGACTGAGTCATCGTGATAGACCACTAGCGTGAACGTGGCCTTCCTCAAATGAAATACCTTAAGAAAAAACCAAGTAGATTTGGAACGAATTGTCCCCACAGTTTCAGGAGCTGTTGTAGAGGGGTTTGGGTAGGTGTCTAAATACATCCATTCTTCCCTTCTCCAGTCATGATTTACTCCTGGTCCGTTTTTGTTGCCCACCCTTTTCCCACCCCCAGTTTCCATCATTTTCACTTCTATCACAAATACATTTTTTTTAAGTTTATTCATTTTGAGAGAGAGAGAGAGAGAAAGAGAGAGATGAGAGGCACACAGAGGAGAGAGAGACTCCCAAGCAGACTCCAAACCATCAGTGCAGAGTCTGATGCGGGACTTAAACTCATCAACTGTGAGATCATGACCTGAGCCGAGATCAAGAGTCAGACGCTTAACCGACTGAGCCACCCAGGCATCCTGCAAATACATTTATGATTATACTTAAGCACAGGGAGGAAGTTTCCCCATATCATTTATTATACTCCTCAGAGTGAGTAGTGTCCGTAAGCCACGCCAAAACCTCATTAGACGCTCTGCTTTGGTCAAAAAAAAAAAAAAAAAAAAAAAAATTCTGAGAAGATAACCTGGCCTCTTTTGTCAAGGACTGGAAACCATCAAGTGAGAACACGTACTGGCAGAGGAAGCCACCTTGTGCTCTAAGCTCACCTGCCCAGGTCCAAGGTCAACCACCTGGGCTCTGATCCCAGCTGCTGCCTCCTGGTCAATCTCATGGCATCGTCCGTCCACTGCCCACCTTGCGCCTTTAATCTCTTCCTCTCTGCTGACGGTTGACACTCAGGCCACAAACAGTTCCATTGGTTTTCATCTTAAAAATAGACTAAAATAAGCAAAACGCTCCCCCTCGAAAGATCAGTTAAATCAGAATCTCTGGGATGGAGCCCAGGCATCAGTACTTTTTAAATGCTGTCCAGGGGGGATGCTAATGTGCACCCCAAGTGGGGCATGGTACTCAAGAGCAAATCTCCTGAAGAGGCACTGTTTCCTTTTTCTTCCCTCGCGTGCACTTTTCTTGATTTATTGCATTCTGGGTTTGACCATCACAGCCCTCCTGAAGGGCACCAGTTCTTCACCCAGCGGCCACTTTTCTGGTCTGCCTTCTTAGGTGCAATGTGACATAATCTGCCTCCCCTTGTTTCATGAAACCCTCTCTTCTGGGATAATTTCCTGCTTTTCTTCTAAACTTGGACTGCTGCTCTTCATTTTCCACCATGGGCTCCTGTTTTTCTAGTTTGGAGGGAGAGTGAGGACAGGAAGCAGGCTACATAGCAAGATCCTCCCCAGGGCTTTATATGGCTAACATTCTTTATGTGGATAATGCCGTTCAGAAAACATTGAGAAACAAAGAATATTAAGAAAACGGAGCTAATTCCAAAAAATGCAGGCAAACACCAGGAAACAGGGCAGAGAAGATGCCAACCAGATGTTGCACAATGCCAGCTGTAAGATTTTGGGATCAGACCCCAAACTTGGTTCAGATGAAACACAAAAGCCAGATTCCTCCAGAACAAAGCCCCCAGGAACCTCAGGCCAAGCTTTTATTCAGTCAGGGAGACTGCAGGGTTAGTGGGCAGAACTCGGTGACATTAGTTGTAGGCTCATCTACTGTAAACCCCAGAATTCGCTCGCCCTTGGTCTTGGAGTCACGTTCAAGGAGGGCAAACCCACATCACACCACTTTGACTCCTGGGAACAGTGCAAAGGATTAAGACCAAAAGGCAAGTCAGGGAAGGATCTGAGAGCCGGGCAGCTGCAGCAACAGCCCCTCCCGGTCCCCAGGATCTGAGCTGTTATGGTTCTGTTTTAAAATAAACTAAGATTCAGATGAACAGAAAGTTTGTGTTTCACATTAACATTGTGGCTTTTTCTCAGCTGGGTGTTTTTATTTTCTCTGTCACTTTGCATTACAGGAATAACACAGCTTTCCAAAAGAACAGCTCCATCAGATAAGTAAACAGCATAAAGTGTGGAGTGTAGATTGCAGAATTTGAGGCTCCCTGACTGGGGGAAGCCTTGGCCATTAAAGGTCTCAATGGCTGTTGGCCCAGAGCATTAGCTTCAGGCTCAGCTCGAAACTGGGCCATAACCCTGGCAAAGAGGACGTACCTCATCTTCTAGGCTACGGTGCCTTGCATTTCCTCATGGGTCAGCAAAGATGCAGCTGGAAAAAATCGCTCACTGTACTTGCCCCAGCCCTTCCCAGCACAGCTGTGGGCACTGACTACTGCCCCCAGTCTCCATAGCCCTCCCCAATCCTAGGGCAATAAAGACCCAGTTAAGGAAGATGTCAACATGCTCCTGCCCACCAAGAAAGTGGGCTCAGGAATGTTACACTCTGTAAATTGCAGTCGACGTATGTGGGTGTGAGAGAGAACACAACACATTCCCGGATGCCGCATCATGGGCCTTTCATCCCAAGCTCCTTTATGTTGCCTAACACCTGATTGACTGACTGGTCTCCTTCACTTGTTCTGGATTCTCACTCTTCATGCTGTGGGTGATGTAGCCCAGGAAAAAAACTGTGGCCTCCCAGCTTAGACCCCACCTCCACCAGACAAGACCTTTTTGAGCAGCCCCACTGTATCCACATCTTGACTAGACCTCTTTAGGGAGCTTGACTTTGATAGAATGAAGAAAACCCTGCTGAGACCCAAATCCCTCTTCCACTATCCCTTACCCTTGCAATAAGACTTCTTACATACCAACCTTGACCCAGACGGAAGTTGACTTTGCTTTACTCTTGGGCTGAGTGATTTAAGGGACCTTCCTCTTTCTGAAGCAAGTAACTGGTCCCTCCCAGGGCCCAACTCATGTTGCTTCCAACTCACTCCCTCCTTCTGGTGGGAAAATCTCAGCATGCCCTCATCTCAGTCCGACCAACATGGGAGTAGAAAGAGTTTCTATGGAGACTCTTAATTCTGGCACACAAATGGCACTTTGGCAAACATGGGTTCTCTAGAGTCTCTCCCTCTCTCTGGAATCTCCTAGACTAATCACGTAACGCAAAACTGAAAAATTGTTTCGAGGACAAAAATTCACATATTTTAATAAATCAAAGGGTAAATCCAAAGCCATTTTCAAAATACAGGCTCTCATAACAGCAAGTGACAGAGCACAAGAAGAAACGCTGTGATTTCCCCTCACCCCCAGGAATTTATTTCTAAAAGGGTAGGTCTAGCAAACTGGCTACTGGAAAAAGAATCTGGCTCGAAGATATGTTTTCTGCTTTGACATCTTAATCTCTTAATAGCAAAATAGCCAAAATACCTATCAATCCTTCTGCTCGTGGGAGGTGCATATCTGGCTAATCACTTTTATTATTTTTTTTTAATTTTTTTTAACGTTTATTTATTTTTGAGACAGAGAGAGACACAGCATGAACGGGGGAGGGGCAGAGAGAGAGGGAGACACAGAATCGGAAGCAAGCTCCAGGCTCTGAGCCATCAGCCCAGAGCCCGACGCGGGGCTCGAACCCACGGACCGCGAGATCGTGACCTGAGCCAAAGTCGGACGCTTAACCAACTGAGCCACCCAGGTGCCCCATAATGTGTAATTAGAAATTGAACTTAGAGGAATAAAGTGAACTCCAAAATTCCCGTCACTGGCTTCAACAATTACAAACTCATGGCGAATCTAGTTGTATCTATACTCCTACCGTCAGCCCTTCTTCCAGATTATTTTAAAGCATATCCGAGATATCTATCATTGCACCAATAAATATTTTCATATTTATCTGTGTAAAACTAGGACTTCATTTTTAAACATGATTACATTATCACACCTAAAAGTTTAATAATAATTTATTATTCTTATCAGATCTTCAGTTAGCATTCAGATTTCCTTTGATCTCTTTTTAATTCATTTTTCTGGATTTTTTTAGTGAAAATCAAGATTGAAATAAGATACATACATTGCAACTGTTGATGTATCACTTAAGTCTCTAGATTAAAGTAGCATTTCTCTCAGTACCTCTCTCTCTCTTCCCTTTTTCTTCCTTCCTCTCTTTTCCTTTCAATCTGTGAGTTGAAGAAAAAGGCTCATTTGTCTGGATTTTGTTGTTTACGCTGCCATGGTGTTATTTAGCACGTTCCTCTTTCCCCTGTATGTTCTTAACAGTTAATCATTCCACCCTTGACTATAATTCCTGGATCTGCTTTTATGACTAAGGGTTCAGTAGAGCTTCCTGGTCTCCACTGTAAACCCAGGCTTCTGTCTCCTTAATAATGGAAACCCGAGGCTTTGTGATGCACTAGAAAGAACACAGGATTTTAATCTATCATCCACCTGCTAGATGATCTTGGGCAAGTAAGACTCACTTTCTTTGGTTATGAATGTGGATGCTAACAATTGCCTTGAAAAGTTTATTTGAGAATTACAGGTAATTATTATAAACATGGAGTGTGCTGAATGGCACATAATATGGTTAATCATTTAACAATGACAATAGTTAAATGTATCAAAGAAAGCTAGAAGACAGGGGAGATTGAGTTCAATATAGTTTTTTTGTTGTTGTTGTTAACTCTCTTTGATATATGCTTCCTTCCAATAATTCTCATTTTATCTTAAAAGCAAAAAGCCAAAAATGTGGATAAATACAAAATCAATGAGACTATAGAGGAAGGAACAAATAACTTTTCCTGCAACACTGGGGAATATCCCCCCCCCCCCCCCCCCCGCCCAAGAGCCATGACAATTGGACTGGTCTTAAGCGTGACTGGGTATTTGCTAGGTGAGTGAGAAAAAGGGCCTATCACAAGGAACAGCACTGGCAAAGCACAGCTGGGGTCACCAATGATTTCTGAGAAATTGACTAGGATTTACCTTACTGGCAGTGGGGAGTGACGATGTGGTTTAAGTAGGGGAATCTTTTGTATGAGAATCTGCGTCACAGTGAAAGGGAGGGAACAAAAGGGAGAGCTCAGATGACATTGTGAGAAAGTGGAGTAGGTTAGGAGGACGTGTAACATACCACATTAAGAGATGGTAAAAGACTAATGTCGTGTCAAATCACATCAGTCCGCCATAATCTTTATCAAAGGATTAGATACGATATCTCTGAAGATTGCATCTCTGAAGAAGGTATCATTTTGCCTGTAGTGATCATGGAGTTGGTATATTTGAAACTGAACTAATAAATAAACAAGTTATGCAGAACTTACACTCAACAATAAAATGCAGGTAATGGCTTAAAAAAGGGTCACAGAGTTATGAGGATTATCCCCCGACTTTTCAGGACAGGTCCAAGGAAATCGCAATCTCCTTCAAATACCATCATTGTTTCAGATTCCCTGGGAGTGAAAGGCAGCACACGCACACACACACACACACACACACACACACACACACACACACAGTCTAAATGTGAGCATAAGATTGGCTGAAGGTTTTTGTTGCCAGCCTCCACCTGCCACAGCTCTGCCCTATCAGTCAGTGCAGGCTCACCCATACCAACCCCTTATCCAGCTGGGGACAAAGCGGACTCTATGTCACGTTCCCCATGACCACCGTCAAGGTGCAGACATGATCTAAAGTCTGTCTGCGACCCTGCCCACTGAGCCGCACTATCCATGTAACGTCCTCCAACCTGTTCACCACGAGTCTTAGAAAGGGGTCATCTATTCTCCTGCCAGCTTCAAGCCCTCCGTATCTACTCTTTACGGAGCCTAGGCTAGGGAGCTCCATCTCGGTCCTGGAGTCCCAATCACCCGCCCTCTGCTTCGTTCCTGCTAAACCCTTTACTTTTACAAACATCCTTCCCTGTCGCCTGGGACTGTTTCAATCTGTTCTACCCTCTCTAGAGTAGAACTTTCTGCAGTGATGGGAATGTTCTATCTCTGCGTTGTTCAGGACAGTAGCTGCTAGCCATATCATCTTCCCCAACCAGTCACTTGCAGGCCACATCAGCAGCGTTTGGCACACCCACTGGCCAAGTGGCATTGGACAGTCACTTTACTGAGCCTCAGATCCATCACCCGTACAGTGGGATAATTGCACATGCTTCTTAGGGATGCCGTCATGTGGTATTACATGAGAAAACACTTGTGAAGTGAGTATCACAGATCCTACCACACAGCAGGTGTTCAGGTGTTCCCTCTGTCTTCATCCAAAGATAAGTCCAGGGTCTAAAATGCTCAGATGGTTCGTGTTTCTCTCGGTAGCCTCACAGGTACCTTGTTTATCCCCGAAAATACCAAATCCCATAAGGGGCTTGAAATTGGAAAGCTTTGGATCAGCGATCGGAAAATAATTTTGGCTTTCCTCTTCTGCATCATATCTCAAGCTGGTCCCCTCATTCTAACACTGGTGTCTGGAAAGTCTAGCCTCGATTTCCTTCCTGCATCAATCAAAGATCGGCCCCTTTCTGGGGGAGGCTGGAAATGAGACCCATTGTTCATTTGCATCGTGCAAACTTTCCTCAATTAAAAAGAAAAAAAAGGTCCTTTAAAACATGTAGGTTGGAGGCGTTGCTTCCTTCCATTTAAAAGAGGCCCAGGGACAGCTGGTAGGACAGCTGCAGCCCAAGAGGAAAGGGAGATTGGTGGAGAGGCATCCCAGGGTCCGCTCCTACCAGAAGGAGAAGCCGGTCACGCTCCTGTAACCCACAGGTGTTCTGGAGCCTTCATAGCCGTTTAGACACAGCCACAATTTTCTTGAGTCCACTTACTAGCCTGTGGCCTCCCCCAAATTTCTCCAGATTCCATGCAAGGTGCTTGGAATCCTTACAATCTCGTTGTCTCCTCCACCTCTGGGGTTCCTGCTTGCCTCAGTGTGGGATGAATACCCAGCTTTTCATCAAGTAAAGCACTGTACGTAATAACAAATAAAATATAGAACAGAAATCACTCACACATGGCAGTTTTAAACGTAGTGGACTTCATACCAAGCTGAGTTTTCGCCAAGAGATCACACGATAGGAACTCAAAAATCATAGACTTTCTTGCCTGCCAGAAGAGATCCACTCATCCCGGCCTTCCCTGGCCCACTGTGCTGCCTCCTGTCTTCCCACCGTCCTGCCCCTACCGCCTCTTCCTCACCTCAGCCTCCTCGATTTCCCGGAAGATGTCAGATTCCTCGTTGTGTACCTTGGTGAGCCGTTCTGCACCTGCTGGCATTTCCTTGTAGATCCGTTTGCTAAATGAATCGAAACAATCAGCTCATGAAGCAGCTCCTCATTTAACGGAAGCATCCTTTCTCAGAAGACAGTGGTGAGGTCAATGGTAATTTTTTTTTCCTGGTGCAAATGGAAATTGTCATGCGGAATTAACATAGGACACCTAAGAATCTTTTAGCTGATGCTGTATGTCCTGAGAGAGTGTTTAACAAGAGGTGCAAAATGTTGGCCCCCGTTGCATATATACACATTGTCAAAATGGTATCTGATGACACTAAATAATGTGATCATCAATATGAAATTTGCAAATAATATTGTCACAGAGAAGAGTGAGGTGGTCCTTAGTTGGACACATTATCTTTTTTAGAAATCGTTCTAGAACTAAATTCTGGAATTCCACAATTCCATAATAAAATTACCCGGCACTCCTAAGTGTGCCGTTCCTAAGGAACGAAAGCAAGAAGAAGAGCTTGAAGTTGAATAGATAGAACCCCACTAAGAAAAGAAAGACTTAGGCAGGGATAGGAACTGGTTCGATATTCCAGAAGGAGGTTTTGGTAGAAGAATAAGGAACGAAAGCAAGAAGAAGAGCTTGAAGTTGAATAGATAGAACCCCACTAAGAAAAGAAAGACTTAGGCAGGGATAGGAACTGGTTCGATATTCCAGAAGGAGGTTTTGGTAGAAGAATAAGCAGGCAGGACTAGCTTAGATCCCTAAGCTGGAGGTTAGAGGGTAAGGGATGGTGTTAGAACATCCACAAGTTGTGAGGTCCCTATAGAAGAAGCTACCAAGTGGGCTAAATAAGATGAGGTCATTAGGTGAACCCAAACCCAATAGGACTGGGGGAACGGGGAAGTCTGGACAGAGACAGACATGCCTACGGGTGAACCACACGTAGATGGAGGCAAATTTCGGGTTGACAGATGTGTTCACAAGCCAAGGAACGCCAGAGATCACCAGCAAATCTTCAGGCACTAGGAGAGAGGCATGGTGCAGAGCCTCCCTCCCAGCCCTCAGAAGCAGCCAGTCATGCTCACACCCTCCAGATGTGAGACAAGGCATTTCTGTTCTGTCCTGAGATGACTGGTCTGTGGTACCTCATTATAGCAGCTCTAGGAAACAAACACGATGTCTTTAGAAAAATTCCCAGAAATGCAAACACTTGGTCAAAAGGTGTGAATATCTCTAGTGTTCTTGGTACCTATTGCCAACTTGCAAGATTTTCCCAATTTGATGCTGATTTCGAACTCCATTAACTGTGAGAGTATTCATTTCATCATAATCTCCCCATAATATGATTGTTTTTATAGACTTTGCTAATTTATATGACAGACTGTACCACACTGATTTTTGTGTTCAAATTTCTTTGATTACCACTGAGACTAAACACCGTCTACATTTATTAGCCAATTTTGTTTTCTACATCATGAGCTCTAGGTCCTGTCCGTGTCTTTTGAGATTATGTTCACATTTCACTTTGGGAATTATGGACTTTTTTCCTTTGCTATTTGTATGAATTCCTTTTATAGCACAGATAGTAATTCTCTTTCTGCCACACTTAATGCAAATTTGTCTCCGTGTGGTGTTATTTTTATTTTGCTTCTCGTCCTCTGAATATATATTCTGACAGAACAACACTTTGGGATTTTAAACTTAAATATATTAAGATATTTATGTTATTTATACTAGGGTAGAATTTTGTTATAAAACACAATTATTTAATTCATCTTGAATTTAGTATTTGGGGATAGGGTGTTAAGTGAGCATTTACTTTGTTTTATTAACAAATCATTAATCCAGTAACCCCATAGCAGCTAGTAACGTATCTTTCCCTTCCCTATATGACAAAACACTTCGTGTGTGTGTGTGTGTGTGTGTGTGTAGCCATATAAATATCTGTGGCCAGAAATTGCATTTAACCAACAGAGTGTTAGATATGTCACCAGACACAAAAGTCTAGGAGGGTGATTAGATCTTAATCTCCCAGCTCTTTCTTTGTTCAGTTTAAATAAAGCCTCAGCCCGTCCCCTAAACTCCTGTGTGCACTTTTACCTGTCCCACTTACCCCTCTGCTCCTTCCTTCTTAGTTTTCAGAGACGTCTGTCTTCTGCACTCATCTGTACGCTCCGTGAAGGCCTTTCTGGCTTCTTTCCAGCTGCATCCTTGATGTCTAACATGATGTCTAGATTATAAGAGACTCCTCGAAATAAAATTACTAAAGTAGGGACTGTTCACCCCACTGGACTGTAAACTACTGTCTTTGCCTAGAATGTTCTTCTCTTTTCCGTTATCTAGTTAATACGGAGCTGTGGCTGGGAACACAGCCTCTAGACCCAGACTGCCTGGGCTCAAACCTGGGGACACACTGTACATCCTTCTTGAGTCTCACTCTCTTCTTCTGCGAGCCAGGAATACAAACGGTACCTACCTCAGTGGGTTATTGGGGGGTGAAGTGAGCTATGAGCACAAAGTCTTACAGAAAAAGTATCAGACACCTAGTTACTATCGTTAAGATTCCCTCTTAAAAGACAGCTCCTTAGAAAGGCCTTTTCCACCTTCCTCTGACTAGATTAGGTCACCCTCAAACCCTTCTAATCCTCTTTCCTCGGTGCCCTACATTTATCTTAGTTACTTGTGAATTGCTTTTTAGGTCTCCTGTTAAACTTTAAGTTCCGTGATGGAGGGATGGTGTCTCTCATTTCCTGTTGGCACCTCCTGTCCTTAGAGTTCCTAGCATGCAGAAGTCCATAATACAATAGAGAAATAAAATGAGTTATTGAATATATAAATAAAGGAATGAACATCTAATGGTGGAGGAGGGGAGTCACCTTGAGGGAGGAAACCGTGATCCTGCACGTGCCTATACCGGAGACTGGTATGCCAGAAAACCTATAGCCTGCCTGTTGTAAAGTACAACTCTATTTTGGTGCAGCCACATGCATTCATTTATATGTTGGGTATGGCTGCTTTCGCATTGCAAGGGTAGGGCTGAGTCATTTTGACAGACTGAATGCGAGGGCTGCAGAGCCTAAAATGTGTATCATCTGGCTCTTTACAGAAAAATATTTGTCGGCCTCTTATCTTTCCCACTGATTTTCAAACAAAAACACGCATCAGAATCACCTGGAGGTCTTATTAAAATACAGACCCACCCCCAGAGTTTCCGTAGGTCTGGGATGAGGTCCCACAATTTGCATTGTTAACAAATTCTCAATTTATGCTGCCTCTCCTGGTACAGGGACCCACTCTGAGAACCAGTGGTGTTCGATATTCAGACACACCCGCGTGTCTCCATGTGCACATCTGGGCACACGTACAGCTGAAACCCCAGGGCCTGACATTGACATTTCCTGACAGTGAGGTGATCCATGATTCCCTTCAGTTTCAATCAGGTAGGACACGCATTGCCAAGGCAACCTGGAGACTAATTTCACAGCTCCCGTCATCTCCAGGGCTTTGAGAGGAGGAGCCGACCCCAGAGACTCTACTGAACCACGATGTGTGACCCTGACGGGACCTCTGCCCACAAAGCCCAGGTTCCTGCTGCCATCTTGCTTGGATTGGAAAAGGTAAATGAGTGGGTCCTCTCCCTTCTCTACACCACCAATCACGCAAGTAACAACAGAGACTTTGACGGCTGCATGTTCTGGGAAAGACCTTTCTAACAGCATACAAGGTATGTAGGGTAATTATTCCCTTTTTACAGGGGAGGGAATTGATTCAGAGAAGTCAAGCCACCATTCTAAGGTTGGGAAGCTGGGACAGGGCTCAGCCAGGCTTGAAAGTCCGTAAGTCCAGTTCCAAAGCCCTCATCAATCAGAATGGCACTGCTCTCTCCTCATGCTCGCAGGAAGGGGACGTAACAGAATGGGCCACTGGCAGGGATGGCTGTGTGCTCACTCTCACCCAGATCTCTGGTATAGCAAGGAGTTATCAAATCAATTAGTAATTGGATCTTATTTAGAGAAGCCTAGGAGATTACCCCGGTCAGACCTCCAGCCAAACATGCACAGACCTGACGTTCCCAGTCCCCTTGTAAGAACACAGTGGGTACTGTGACGTGCCCCCCCAAATTGTGTTTCAGTGAAGGCCTTGTTGTTCAGCAGCTGGGAAGCCTGTTGGCCACACCTTTCACCTGTCAGCCCCTTCTGCAGCTGCCTCAACTGTCCCATTGACCCATCTCACCCAAGCTCATCCTGAATCCAATGATGGATTGATGCCATAGTGGAAAAGCCCAGCTCCCTAGCCCAACTGGGGACAGTTCTAGCTCCGGTTTCCCCCTCTGTGGCCAACCGAGATCGTCTCTGGAACCGCCTCACGACCGGACTTTTCCGTCGTCCCGCTTCTGTTTCCTTCGCCTCCAGTCTAGAAGTGTGGGTCCTAAAGGCATTGCTCGTAAACGCCTCGCTTGCTGACCTCTGTCTCGGTCCACATCCCAGGGAACAGAAAATGGCAACAGAGACACCCCCTGTCAGAAGCCACTTTAGGCACGTCCATGCCTTCTACCAGTGATGGCCCATGTTCCACCTGCAGACTTCCCTGTAGCCCGATCAGCATATTCAGTACCTCCGTTAATCCGCCAGAACTTTCTATTTGAAATTGCCCCCTGCTCCTCTTTTCAAAATAGTCACCCAGTCATCATCATTTATGGTCTCCTGTTGCAGCAAAAAGCCCTGAGGAAGGCTAGTTCAAATGATGCCCTGCCACAGAATCTCAGCCATAGATCAAGGCCAAAACTGTCTGGAGTTTGCAGCCAAATATAGTAAAAAATGTTGCATATATCACCTTCCCACACCAAAATGGTACTTCTCTAGCAAGTCTATTTCTTTTTCCGCTCCTTGATTTAGTGGCTTCCTCTGGTTTATGAAATATTTTTTACCCAGGGCCCACTGAAAACATCTTTATAAAATAGAGTTCATCTTTGAACAGGTCACTTTCCTATTGAATTTTAACAGTTCAAGAAGGAAAAGGGGACTATTTCTGACCCAGATATTCTTTGAACAAGTATTTAAGTGAGTTCCTAGATGCCAGGATTTAAGCTCCGTTGACAGCCAACATAATCATCAGCTTGTAAAACAAAATCTCAGGTTCGTGCCTGTAGAGAGCACCGTGAATAAGGTCTGCTTAAATCACCACGGTGATGTGGCACAAACAATTTCATTCCTGCCCTTGGCCACTGTGCCAGTCTTGACTTTCTGCAGTTAATGAGTGACAAAGCCAAGATTTGAAACAGACCAGCTTGAATTCTCAGTCCATGCTCTTTCAACCATACTGTGCAACTCAATAAATATTTTGGGGGGCATCATTTATGTATGCCTAAGTATAATATGTTTGAAATATCAGACTTTGTGTGCTACCTTATATATGATTTCTCATTCTCTCATTCTCTCTCTCTCTCTCTCTCTCTCTCGTCTTTCATTATAACTCCAGGAAAAGGGGCAAAAGATGCCTTCTGGGAAAGAGGAAGGGGAGGGGTCTCGCTCCAGAATAAAGAGGAAAGGGAAGCCAGCTCATTCTTTCCTTCGGGATTAGAGGTAAAGTGGAAGAGAGCTTCTCCTTTGACCCCGGAGGATTGTGGAAGACAGAAGGGTAGTGGACAGTGGGAGATGGGGATTTTTCCTTTCCCTCTCTGCACCGAGGCCTAACTGGGGAAGTTAGGAAGCTGGAAGATGTCACTGGGGACGCTCACAGAAGGTGACCTTAGAGGCTGTCCCCACAACAGCATGAAGGCGGTGGATTCAGAATTAATAGAACAGAAAAGTATGGGCGAGCAAAGAGAGGGCTTCTGTTGCTACTCCAGACCGTCTTGGCTCCCCTGTTGTGTAGCAGAAATCCAGAAGTTTCTGCGTCGTCCAGGAGGTGAAAACCAGCTGAGTGTCCATTGGGAAGGTTTTTGTATATAAATGATTTACTCCTCGTGAGTGCCATGAGTTGGGCACTTCTCTCAACCTCCCCATTTCATAGATGGGGAACCAAGTTTGGGAAGAAGCGGGGCATAAAATGGCACCCCCAAACTCACACCCCGGCAAGCGCACCTGACATTCAAACACAGGAGTCCATGAACTTGACCGTTACGTTGTCTCCTTTGTAGGAGTTGCTCATAAATGACGAGGAAGCCAAATACCAAAGTCATCTATGTCTTTGATTTTTTTTTTCTTTCACGCCACAGTAAGAATTGCTTGGGTAGCTTATTAAAGTCCATACACCCGGGATCCTCCCAGAAAGGCCGAATCCGAATTGGGGCAGGTGATTCTCTTCCTCCTTTCTCTATCTCCCCTCTAAATAGGGAGCAGTTGATGCCATGGATCTGGGACTTAAGCTTGGTTCCCAAGCTGTTCTATAACCAAGCAGAACTCTGAAGAAGGGGACAGACACTTTCAGCCCACATAAATAAGCATCTATCCGCAAAGAACATCCATTTGTTCCAGTAAATGTCCTACAGCCGTCATGGCGGAGGCTCAGACTGAGGGGGCAAGGTCCGTGGAAACTTCCTATGTGGGAGTGTTCAAGAGTCCCAAGGAGGCTTCCCCCTGCCCTGTCCACGTGATGGATAGCATCCTGGACTGTCACATTCACATACCACTGGGCTCCAGGTCATTTCCATTCAGCTCCCTGGACTCTGGGGCCGTGCAAGCCAAGATCTCTGTCTGTATTCCCCTTGTGGGTCCCCAGAGTGCCTTCTGGTGATGTTTATTACCAGTCACTGCCTCACTGACCGTTTGTTTAGGGAACCTTTCCAGCTTGGCCTAAGCATCTCCATGGAAAGGGGGCTTCTGAGAACTGAGTAGTTTGGGGAAGAGGGAGAAGCTGGGAACCTGGATGGTGATGTGAGCCTGGCTTACCCTTTGCTGAGGGCAGAGGGGAGTGAATTGGGGTGGCATTGCCTGATGAGGGTGAAAGCTTCTGGAGCCCCTCATTCACCCTATAACCTACTGGAACAGGAGGCCCTTCCCATGGCCTTCCTCCCACCCTCCCCCACCTTCTCCAGGAGAGATCCCCCCAAAAGTAATCCCAGAAGATGACAGAGGCCCTGGAAAAATGCAAAGATATCCTGAGGACCCCCCCGCCCACACACACACACACCTCTTTGGATGGAGGAGGAAACTGAGGCCCAGAGAGAAAGGAGACTCATGTGAATCTTGCAGCCGAAATCAAGATCCCAGATTTCCTTCCACACATCCTTCTGTCTGGAAGACATTTTCAAGAGTCCACGGGCTCCACACACAGAAGGGCCCCTGGCTGTGGCGGAGGTGTGGCAGAGGCATCGGAGAGAAGGAAGACGGGTCCGTCTGACAGAGTATTTCCACGGGAGTGGCACAGACCTAAGAACAAAACGCTGGGCTGCCCTCGGCACACAGCAGGACCAGACGACCCTGGTGTCCTGCTGGCGATGACCAAAGGTGGCTCACCGGGGCAGCAGCCTGTGCAGAGGGCCCAGGAAGGTGATCTGATAGATGCTTCCTTGGGGAGAACGGAAGCAAATGTCAGGAATCATTGATTTAAAGCTGCAAAGCCAAGAGGAGGAAGCTGGACACAAGCAAAAGAGATGTAGAGGGGTCCGGAAGGGGGAATGGGGTTAAAGCAGACAGTGAGCCTGTTGACAGGGACATCCCTATTTTGTTCCTCAGTTTCAGGGCATGAGTAGCAAGAGTACAGATAGCAAGGAATTAGCTTAAAAAAGAAAAGAGGTAGGGGTGCCTGGATGGCTCAGTCGGTTAAGCCTCAGACTCTTGGTTTCGGTTCAGGTCATGATCTCACGGTTTGTGGATTGGGACCCTGCATCAGGCTCCATGGATTCTCTCACTCCCTCCTTTCTCTGCCCCTCCTCCACTCTCTCTGTCTCTCAAAATAAATAGACTTAAATAATTTAAAAAAAAAAGCTATCTGAATCTGTTCGGTTCCCATATTTGGAGAGCAAATGTTCAGACCTCTACTGTGTTTATCTCTGGTGCGCAGATGGGGAAACCAATGGTCACAGTGACCGGGTAATTTATCCAGGTCAGCCCGTTAGGGATGGAACCAGAATTTGTACCCAGCTCTGCCGAAGTCCAGAGTCTGGCTCACTGTGCTTCCTCCGGACCTAGCAGGGACGGGACATTAGGGCAGTCTGGAATCTGGAACTGTGCAGGGTATGGGGGGATCTGCATGGAGGGATCCACAGGAGGATGATCAGTGACTGGGTAAGGAAGCGTCTGGAAACACAGACTGGCGGCGGAGGGCAATTTTCAGCCTGGCCGTCTTTGGTGCCTTTTTTGCAGCACCGAGGACGTTCCCGAGCATCTTTGATTCCACACATCCCGGGCATGACCGCGTATGCTGTCCCAGCTCTTAAAACCATCATCCATTTCCAACCACCCCCGGCGACAAAAAGGAGGGAAAAATACTCTTCTGACTGGCAGAATTCATCAAAATGAATTGGCATCACCTATCAGCCTGAAACAGCAGTTTGCAACTCGCTGGGTAACAAATCTTTCCGGGGACATTATCTCACAGGAAACAACACAGGATAAATTCTTAGCACAATATGATTCCTCCCTCCTTTACCTCCTCCCCACTTCAAAAAGATTTAACATCTAATTCAGGTTTGGACGAGCTGCTTCATCTCAGTAGAAACACTGTTGATCTCTGTCGGACCCCAACGGCCTTGGGCAGAACAAACAGGGAAGGCGGAGGCGTGGACGGTCGGCAGTGATAAATAAATACATTACCACCGCCTCTGACGGAGCACCGTGACCTCCAACACAATGCCGTTGTGTTGTGCAGCCGTTTGACAAAAGTCACCCAATTTTCCCGCAACCTCAAGGTCTTAGGATGCGAAAGCAAGAGAAGGATGCCCAATGAGGCAACCCCCTTCCATCAGCCCCCAGGGGCGGAGGAGCTGGCCGGCTCTTGTCAGAGCCTCTCCTTGGATTTCCCAAATGAGACGAAACCCAGAAGGAAGGTTTTGCCAGAAGGAAGAGTATGGCCTGAAACGATCTTCCCAGTGAGGACATTGAGGCTCCGAGGAGGTAGGTAAGGTGGCCAAGGCCACACAGCTAAAAAAGGGTAGTGAGGAATTGAAAGTACGTTGTGTTAAAAAAAAAAAAAAAAAAGAAGAATTCCATAGGAGGGGCGCCTGGGTGGCTCAGTCGGTTAAGCGTCTGACTTCGGCTCAGGTCATGATCTCACGGTTTGTGAGTTCAAGTCCTGCGTCAGGCTCTGTGCTGATAGCTCGCAGCCTGGAGCCTGCTTCGGATTCTGCGTCTCCTTCCCCAACTCATGCTCTGTCTCTCTCTCTCTCAAAAATAAGTAAACATTAGGTTTTTTTTAATAATTCCATGGGAGGAGCAGGTCGGGGCTCTTTATTGTTGTTGCTGTTTAAAAAAAAAAAAAAAAAATACCAGTTTTTCTGTCCTGATTGATCCAGACCCATGATACCATTTTATTGAGTTGGAATCTTTACATACACATGGAATCTTATATAGCACTGATTGTAGGGAAAAGGGCTGACTATTAATTACTTAAATTAATTGAAGCATAGGGACATTCAGAGTAGAGCCACCTGACTGTCCCAGCCCTAGGATAATAAGTAGGAAGTCCTTATTGGAGGGAACAAAAATACCCCATTTTTGGTAACACATAAACTTATGAATGGATCCAACAAAAAGACTTGCCTGAATCCCACAGAAAAGTCAACATTCTGGTGCAGTCCCCCGGGAGCTGGAAGACACCCCACCAGGTCGCCACCCCATCCCGCAAAGCGGGGAGCGAGCCCGCGTGAGCTGCCCCTGCACGCGGCGGAGCGGGACAGGCAGTGGCGCCCGACCCTCAGCCCAAGACGCATCCTCCGGCCGCGTCACATCGCCTTTTCCTCCACAGAAGAAAATAAAACACAAAGAGCTTGGGCCGTGGGATGCTTTCGTTAATAAGAGAGGCACCGGCCAGTTTGTGACAGGCGCCGTTTTAACAGAGAGCCGGGCAGGTCTGGAAAAATGTCCGAAAGGAAGGCCTTTGTCCACGGTCTTGACTAAGGACTCACTTAACCAAACAGATAGCACCAAGCTTGGCACGCGGTAAATGACCCATAAATATGTGTGGACCGGATAAATCGCCCGTCCCGGGGGACGAATGGACACTGCGCGGCGTATTTCAGCAGGCCTCATCCTGGGCAGCTCTGTGACGCGGAACCTTATTTATTCCCTTCAAGTGTCCGGCACTATTTCCTGCTTCTTTTTCTCCCCCCTCCGTGCCTCCACTCGAATATCGTCTGGAAGACAAGAATCATATCATCTGTTCACCAGCCTTCCTGGATACTCAGTCCATGCAAGGCAGATGAAGGAATGATTCTTCTTCGCCGGGACCATTCCCTGATAGTCCCTGTCTCTCCTGCTCTGGGTTAAAAGGAGTGATCCGTGAACTCCTACAATATTAGCAACAAAAGAACGGCGCCTCTAATTTCACAGTTGAGAAAAATGAAGTTCTCGGAGAGGGAATGTCTTTCCGAGGTCGTGGATCTTGTCCCTGGCAGACCATACAGGTTCAGGGCTTAGTGCACGACGTACTATATGTGCATCCATCTGGATGTGCATTGTGCTTGCTCTGGGCTCGTGTATGCCTAGCGAGGAAAGGTGTGCACGTGTGTCCATTGGAAAGGGAGGCCGTTCGCTCTCTCACGGACGCATTCAAGATCGAGGCTTCTGGGAAGAAGCGGTCTCAGTTGTGGCCGCTATGGAGCTGGCTGCCCGATCAGATCTCCCCTCTTGGGGACTTGCTGCCTGGTGCCCGGCTGACCGAGACCTTCTGGCTGTCACACCTCAGAGCCTCCCCTGTGGTCAGTGTCAGGCCAAACTCTTGCGCTGCTCCCGGCTGAGGGCCAAGGATCAGGCACAGCAGGGAGGGTTGGAAGAGGGCTTCCTGGACGCCTTTCGGGGACAGCTTTGGAGCTGAAACGCTCCATCGATGGGCCTGGCCGGAACTTTGTCAGAGCCTCGCTGCAGTCTGAGTCCACGCTGAGTCCTCTTGCCCCTCCCTCCCCCACCTCTGTCTTTCCTAGGGTCAGACCCACCACACATGGTCCAAAGACCCTCCATGCCTGATTTTGCTTTCTGTCCCTTTATCCTGTTCAGACCCCCCCCCCCCCAACACACACACACATGCACACACACACACAATAAGTCTCTCACATGTCTAGTCTCCTCTTGGTGTCTATTTCGCCACCGACCCAAACTGACCAAGTGGCACTTGTGTTTGTGACAACTGAGTTCTGTCCTTTGAATCTGAGACTCACAGGCCACCTGCCCCCACCCTCCTCCCATCCCACTCCATTAGTAAGGGGGGCACCCACTGTCTCTCCCACACCAGAAACCAGTGTGCCCCAGGATCTCAGCCACAGACTCCCTGCCCCGCCATGTGACATGCTTCCCGGAACTTTGCGGGGACTTGGAGGAACGCGTCCTGGAAGCTGGTGGAATGATTGGATGGGGCCTCCCACACACAGAGGTGGAAGAGGTGTGGAAGTCCTTTCTCCATGGAGCTGAGATGACCACACCATGTCCTTCCTGCCCCCCCCACCCCGGGGCCGCTGACATCTTAGTCCGCAGGGCCAGGGGTCACTGGTTAAGGCTCATGTCCCTGTGTGCAAGGAGGAGGGAGGGACGTTGCTGATCACGGAGCACATATGGAACCTTACAGGCTAGGGGAGGATAAAGAGAGCAAGCTGGCGCTCGAGTTTACGGTAACAGCGGTTCTGGAAAGGGCTACACCAGATACGGTCACTTATGAAACAGCCCATTGCTGGGCACCTACAACGAGTCGGGCACAGAGCTCAGTGCTCTCCTGTGTTCTAACCATTAATTATTGCATCCGCCTTATGAAGGGAAGGCTGTGATCATCCTCACCTGATAACTGAAGATACTCAACTTCCAGGGGCTAAATTCTTTGCCCAAGGACACCCCACAAGGAACTCTACGTGTCTGCCCCCGATGTTTGCACATTTATCCACTGCCTTAAATTGATGTGTTCCTGGAACAAGCCGGGAACGGGTTCACAGAGGCCCAGCAAAGGGGGGGGGGGCGGAAGCTGGGGGACGCCGGGCCTTGGGTGGCTCCCTCAAAGGACAGAAAGTGCAAAAAGCAAGAGGGAGAGCCACGGGCCTGGAGAAGAGAGGCCCTTCCTTGACAAGGCGAAGGCGATGCAGGTCCTGACCTGGACGTCACGAGGCAAAGGGGGAAACAGCCGGTATCAGGCTGTGACATTGTGGAGATGCAGACACGGAGACCAGAGAGGGGAAGGGTCACCTCCCCAAGTCACACTGAGCGGTGGCTGAGCTCGGGACAGAGGCTGAATGGCTGACCCATTCATAGCCTCCCATCCTTCAAGCCCTTACAGACTGAGGCGGGAGGTCAGGATGAGTCTTTAGGGGAGAGTTTGACAACAGAAAACCTTCCTTCGGCCTGACCCTCCCCCTCCCCTGAGACAAATGCTTTCAACTCAGGGGAGATTTAGACCCTGCTTAGCCTCTCCCTTTGCTTCCTGGGGCTCGTCCCCCAAGGGCCTTCATGCTTCTCAGCTGCCTGTCGAGGGTCTTCCCGTGCTGCCTCGTGGCATGACCCGGCCCCAGAGGGGGAGCTCGCACCCCATCGTCACTCCTGACTTCTGAGACCCCTGTCCTGGCTTTGATGTGTTCACAGCTTTTCAGAACAGAGTGATGGTCCACGGGGCTCGTCAGAGCAGAATGCTGTGTCTGCGTCTGTACCGGGCTACCCGATGACCCCCTCGTCACTCACCCGGACACACGGGGGCACCCACACGCACGCACTCTGGGGCCCAGGCGGTTCAGCCTGATACTCCTGGCTGAAGTCTAACAAAGGTCTTTTTTTTTTTTTTTTTTTCATTTTTTTCTTAATGTGTATTTAGTTCTGAGAGAGAGAGAGAGAGAGCTCAAGCAGGACAGGGGCAGCGAGAGGGGGGACGGAGGATCCCAGACAGGCTCTGCGCTGACAGAAGCGAGTGCGTTGTGGGGCTCCAACTCGCGAACTGGAAGATGGTGACCTCAGCCGGAGTCGGAGGCTCAACCGACTGAGCCACCCAGCACCCCGTGAACAAAGGTATTTTTTGAGATACCGCCTCCAGATCCCCAGGCTCCCCTGGCCTCCCAGGCGAGCGCCCGGGCTACCGCTCCCTTCGAGGCTGGGGGGACCCGCAACCTGAACAACAGTTATCAGCATGCACTCATTGTGCATGACTTCCCACGTCAACTGTCTCAGTCCAGCTGCACCCAGAATCCGAGGCGGATTCTACTTCACTTTGACAGGTAAACAAACCGAGGCCCAGAGAGGTTAAGTAACTCCCTCAGGTTACAGAGCTAGGAAGGAGCAGAGCCGGGTTGGGCTTCTTACTCCCGGGGCCATGAGGCTGGGGACCTAGGATGTCCCATGGTGGTGACAGGACCTAACAAAACTAGAGAGCTAGGAGAGTCTGGTAGCAGTGGTTTCTTTCTAGAACAATGTTTTTCCGAAAACATCAGTGGGTGAAATGGCATTTTCCCCCCAATCTGGCATTATGAGGAGTTCAGTGGGCTAACTGCATGCCCTTTCTGCCATGGGCATGTGAGGGAAGGAAACCTGGACATCTTGGGCCTTGGGGAAGGATTCCCAACTGAATGACCCCCTGGCCTGAATCTTGGAAACTAAGCACTTGATGGGAAAATTTGATGGCGCGCTCCAGACCGAGGAAATGTCAGAAACAACGACACGGACAGATATATCAGGGAAACAGTATAAAGTGAGTAGGGCTGGAGGTGGGACAAAGCAGGTAGTGCGAGTGAGGGTGCGGGGGCCTGGGGGGCAGGGTAAGAAATAGGAATTTTATTCTGTAGGCCGGCCCTGGGGCCCTGGGGCCAGACTCAGCATGCAAGTAATCTGTTCAGACTGTCGCTTTCAATAGCTCACTCTGGCAGAGATTCTGATTAAACCGGGGAGGCTGGGGACCCGGCCCTGTTGCAACGGTCATGGTGGAAGATGAAGCCCAGGAAGCGGACCCGGATCGGCGACGGGGAGAAGAGCCTGGGGTCGAAAGCCTGTGACCTTGCGAAAAGCCTGCATCAGTTGGGAAGCACGTTCAGGTATGGGCAGCATCCAGCATCGCGTATGAAACCCAGGTTTTCCAAAACACGGATGCTTGAATGCGGCTCAGGCTTAACGGGGAATATTCGTTCAGGGCTTATTACTGCATGAGGACTAAATGCCGCTGCCCAACAACCCGCTGATGACTGTCCTTACCCCCATTTTACAGAAGAGGAAACTGAGACTTAAAAACGCGAAGGGGCTTTCCCCGAATCCTGTAACTACTGAGTCACAGAACGGAGCTTCAAGGCGAGGTAGCCTGACTCGGGAACCCAGACACAGCTTCTCCACATCTTCTCCGGGGCAGAAACTGGAGGCAAAGGAAGTGGGCGCCTTCCGTGTCCCTCTGCCTTCGGGAAGAGCGGCCTCGCGAGAAGGCCCATTCTGGCCGTTAACCCGGGGTGCCCCTGTGTCAGCACTGTTGACATTGGGGGCCAGGTGGTTCTCCAGTAACGGCTGGCCTGTGCATTCCCGGCCTCTGCCCACCAGCTGCCTGTAGCGCCCACCCCCCAAACCCCAAGTCAAGAGACAACCCAAACCACCTGCAGAATTTTCCAAATGTCCTTTTGGGCAGAACGGGGGAGCAAAATCCACCCCCCACCCCCCCAGTCGGGAAGCGTTGATTTCCTCTTATCCCAGGATGTCCCGGCAAGAGAGAGCTGTGTCTGAAACCCCTGACAATCCGAGGCTGGTGAGGCGTCCCCAGGGGGGAGCTGATAATCTGCACTCTCACCAAGAGAGCCCTCTGCTCTGCAGATTATTAGCGGAGATTTTCTGGATGGTGAGGCCGGCTCCAGGGAGGCTACCTCCGCCCTCTACCCGGGCTAGCAGGGAGGACCAGACTTTGAATTAGGGAAGAACAATCTTCCCTGGAGAAATACATTCTGGGACATATTTATATGAATTAAAGGGTCAGAGTTTAAGTGGGCAATTCTGAGTCAGTCACCTGAGAGCCCAAATTAGCTTTGCTTCTCTGTGTATTAACGCCCCTTGGGTGGACTGTTTAATGATTTAATGATGTTTAACTCTGAAGTTCTTCAAAGCCCAGGAATTTGTGCAGCCCCTAAGGCGGTTTCTACCTCCCTGGAGCTGGCCGTCCTCCGCAGCATCTTTGTGAGCCCCGAGACCACCCCCCACCCCCCACCCCACCCTCTCCCCGCTGCGGGCCTCACCTTTGGGCCAGCACAGGTGGAGTTTGGGCAAAGCCCAGGGCGGTGGGTCAGGTCCCAGAGAGTAGGTCTGTAATTTAGAAGGAGGGTTTACCCGAAGAGGCAGGGGAGAGAGGACGGGGCACTTAATGAGATTCCAATGCTCCATTTCTGCGTTCTTAGAAGGACTCTCATTTTGTATTTGATCATTTCTGTAATAAGGATTCATTTTAAATGTAACATTTACATTTAAAGTGGCAGTATTCCTTGGGCCTCTAAACACCTGCCATTGAATTGATGGTGGATACTGCGAATACCAGCAGCTTAGACACGTGATATGAACCAGATAGGAGCTGCTAACATGTACAAAGCTGTACACGTATAGATGCTTTTTTACACGTATCAAGATACATGATTTTCTACACGAAAGTGCACTTAAACATACCATCAACCAGAAAGGTAGGTCAGTCTATCTCCACCGTATGGACGAGAAAATGGAAGCTCAAGGTACTGAAGTTATACTCCCAATGTCACCCAGTAGGTACAAAAAAAAAAAAAAAAAAAGGCAGATGGTCGCCCCAGATAGTCTTGGGTCACCTCATCCCATGATGCGGCATCCGCCTCTCCTCCCCAACCCCCCATACCTCAGCATGTCCCAGCCTGTCCTGTGCCAGTCCCTGGTCCTGCCAGAACTGGACTTTGCCTGCATAGATGCCAAATTCATTCCTACCAGTACCCAGCCTCCGGGATCCCCAGCCTCTCCTTATCTGAGTTTGTCTTTCAAATGTGGATCGAGTAGCCTGACAAGGTTGCCCGAAAGGCAAAATGAGGTATCCCCGCCCCGCACGTGGCATTTAGTAAAAATGGTAACAACTTCCTGTAGCCATTATATGTGCCGGTCTCTGTTTTAAGGACATTGATTTGTTTCATACCCAAACCTCTGATGCAGGTTATATCATTATGTCCATTTGACAGAGGAGGAACGGAAGCCGAGGGAGGCAGAATCTCCTCCCCAAGGTCATATGGTTTACAAGTGGCAGAGCTGGGAACGGAGCCCAGATCCAGCATCCACGCCCTTGCAGCCCTGAGACTAGACTCAGTGAGTACTTGTCGTCCCTCTTCTGTCCCCACTCCTGCCCAGCCTCCTCCAGAATTTTTGTCCCTCGCAGTAATTTGACAGCTCCTGTATAATGCCTGCTATTACGGTTGTATCTGTTTGTCTCATCTACCCAACTCCTCCAAATTCTTTATATTTTCTTACAGCAGCATAATGATATCTTGCAAGTCAGACCTGGGTGGGGCAGGAAGGTGTTACATGTCGAAGGACTCAGGCGGGATCTCCAGTGGTCTCAGCGAGCCCTGGACGCACAGTTACTCTGCCGCTGTCCCCGGGAGCTGTCACCTCCTCGCGTTTTGCCTCGGCTTCCAGCAGGGGTTCTTCTCCTTTCGTAAATACTGAGAGCTTTTATAGCCAGAAAGCACGGGGTCTATTCTCCGAGCCGAATGTGGGGAAGGGAACGGCTTCGGCACAGAGCCGCCACCGAAGTATGAAGGGTGCAGAGTGTGGGCCAGGAAAGTAAGGACCGTGCAAGTTGAATAGAATAGGACACCACATAAGACCTTCAGATGTAAGGAGGAATTACAATGAAAGGCGCCGGCCGACCCATCCCAGCGGGACAGGGTATCAGGAGAGTTATCTTTACTTACGGGACAACCCACCTGCATGCAAGTTGCAAAGATCCACCCCAGAGAGCGAACCATAGGAGTCATCTCTGGATGTGACCAATTCCCGGGTGCTTTCACACTGTCGCGTGCCATTTCAAATATTGGCCCTCGTCTCTCGCGCTGTGTCACCACCGTTAGCGGGCTGGCTGGCAAGACTTGGGGAAGTCTATATTGCATGCGATTATATAATAGCTGATATTTATTGAGTTTTTGCTCTGTGCCAGGAGCTGCTTCAAGTACTTTGTACACACTAACTCTTTTAACTGCCCCTTCAACTTCGTGATGGAGGGAGGGTGAACGGTATCGTTCTTGGACCCGCAGGAAAGGACCATCTCCCGGACTCTGCACTTTGGAGAGTCCACAAACACACACACAAAAGTACTTTTATTAAAATCTCATGGACTCTTTGGGGGAAGTGACTGATCCTAGGACAGGGGCAGAAAATACACAAGATGAGCCTGTAACATCCCATAGTGCCAGTAACGAAGGATGTGCTCAAAAAAGTTAAAAAACAAACAAAAGAAAAAGACAGAAGTACACCTAAGGGACACAGGAGCCAACGGAAAGGGCTCCCGATGGCCAAAGTTGGAGCAATTCAGGCAAAGCAGTGTTTAAAGTAGTATTGGATTGTAACCCAAAATATAAGAAATATCCCCATTGATCTAAAAAGCGATTTAACAAAGAAACAAATGGAAGTGAAGAGACAAAGCTCCCCTAAGGAAGAACTCCAAATAATTTATGTAGATACTTCACCCTCGAGGAGGGGAGACGTAACTCCCACACCTAACGTGCAGGCTACTCACAGTGACTTCCTTCCAGAGAGCACAGTATGAAAGCAGGGGTGAGTAACTTTACAGGGGAGAAAACCTGGTAAACACCACCTCAGCCAGGTGACCAAGGTCAACGTCAGCAGTGGTTAAGTCCCGTTGATAGTATGCACTGTACTTCACCTCTGTTGTCTTCTTTCCAAAACCTATAAGCCCAGTAAAACATAGGAACAACATCAGACAAATCCCAATTTCATTTCAAAATTCAAATCTCAAATTGCTCTGGACCATCAAAAACAAGGGAAGTCTGAGAAGCTGTCACAGGCAAGAGGACCCTAAGGAGACAAGACTGTTAAATATAATGTGATATTCTGGATGGGATACTGGAATAGAAATAAGATATTGGGAAAAACGCTGAGAAAAATTTAAATAAAGTATGGACTGTAGCTAATTACAGCGTATTGATATTGATTCAGGTGTAACAAAGATACCATATTAATGGAAGATGCTAAAAATCGGGCCAACTGGAAGTCTAGGAAGTTTCTGTATTATCTTCACAATTTGTCTGTAAATATAAAACCATTCTAAAATGAAAAGTTTATTAAAAAAAATTTCAGGGGTGCCTGGGTGGCTCAGTCGGTTAAACGTCCGACTTCGGCTCAGGTCATGATCTTGCAGTCCGTGAGTTCGAGCCCCGCGTCGGGCTCTGGGCTGATGGCTCAGAGCCTGGAGCCTGCTTCCGATTCTGTGTCTCCCTCTCTCTCTGCCCCTCCCCTGTTCATGATCTGTCTCTCTCTGTCTCAAAAATAAATAAACGTTAAAAAAAAATTTAAAAAACAATTTTAAATACCTCACAGTGCCTCTGTCACATGGGAACCAGTGTCCTATATAGACACTGTTATGATTAACACTATTAAGATCCCAGGAAGGGACGCCTGGGTGGCTCAGTCAGTTGAACATCTGACTTAAGCTCAGGTCATGATCTCACTGTTTGTGAGTTCGAGCCTCCTGTCAGGCTTGCTGCTGTCAGTGAGGAGCCTGCTTGGGATTCTCTCTCCCTCTCTCCCTCTCTCTCTCTCTCTCTGCCCCTTCCCCCACTTGTGCCCTGTCTCTCTCTCTTTCTCTCATAAATAATCATTAAAAAAAAAAAAAGTTCCCAGGGAAAGGTGTGTCCCTGCTCTTTCCCAAAGGAGAGACTGTGTTTGGATGTCATGAGGTGTGTGGGATGTGGCTGTTGTCTTCAGAGATGGACACGGCCCTGGAGTCGGGGACGATTTGAGAGGAGAGAAGAGATACATTAATTAGGTTGTCAAATCTTTCCTCTGGGCAGGAATGCAATAGATTCTTGTACAACAAAGTATGATTTTTTTTTTTGGTGGTGACAAGCATCCATTTTCTTGCTTCTTTTCGTGTTCCAATTTAGAGTTTTCTAGTTATTCACAAATCAGTGCAGTATTCAAAACAGTGCACATAGCCGCTGCGGAATATTTTGCAATGTTAAGCAATTCATATTTCTCTGAAATTTGAATATACGTAAGTCTAGACATAACATGCATGAAGCATGATACTACTTCGTTGCACAGACAGCTAGATGAATATTAAATCCCAGAGTGGTGATTGTTTTTAATTTTTCTGCAAAATTTTAATTAAATTCTCAATACATCGCAAACGCAGTTTTATTCAAGTGTTATTAAATTATTGATACGTATTCATTTTAATTTTGTTTGCCTTTTGCTTTTTTAGGAAATTTTTTAAATGTGTATTTATTTTTGAGGGGGGGAGGAGGTAGAGAGCGGGGGGTGCGGGGGCGGGGGTACAGAGGATCGATCCCAAGTGGGCTCTACGCCGACAGCACAGAGCCCCATGTGGGGCTCGAACTCACAAATCGTGAGATCACGACCTGAGCCGAAGTCGGACGCTTAACCGACTGAGCCACCCAGGCACCCCTTGCCTTTTGCTTCGTTAAATGAACTTTTTATTTTGCCTTTTGCTTTTGATAAGGGCTTTTCAGTATATGAGAATACTAACATTGTTTTAAAACATGAAAAAAATTTATATTTTACATTTACTTTTTTATTCTCTACACTGATATTTACATTTTCAACATTGACTTTAGTTTGCATTTTTGATGGATATAAAATATGAATATGTGAAAATATATACACACTGAGTATAACTTTATAATGTTTATTTAGGTTGTCATTGCCAATAGAATAAAAATTATGTGAAATCTGAGTATAACAACATCATTAGTGATTTTGCTGAGAAATTGAAGGAATAGATAAATTTTATGGAATAAACACAAAGTAATTTATGGATCGCATCTGCCTGTATTACTCACCCAACATCTCTGTTCCACTAACAGCACACCCAGACCGGTAACAATTAAATTCAGCTATCCTTTACATTTTGATCACTTTTAGTCCTATATATACCGTAGCTTACACATTTTCAGTTTGAAGGTGTACTTATCAAAGGAGGAGGATAGAAAATACTGGCTTTAAGAGTTCACTACCTTGACGCACAGCTTTTAAATATTTCGTCATTAGTAGGACAGTTTCTATTTGTACCCCTGCCTTGGCCCGGCAAACATCAAGGGTCGGGAGCGTAAGCCTATATTAGAGACCAGAACACTGAGGCACGGAGTGGTCAGAGTATTTGCCTGACATCCTTCTCAGCTGAATCCAAACAAGCCAGGGGCAGGGTTCTTAAACCCCAAGAGGCTGCCTCTCCTGGGCCTTTGGAAGTGTTTGCTGTTTGGGGGCAGATGCACATGCTCCCTGATCCGGTTAAAACACCTGCCTCCTTGAGAAGGTTCTCAAGGCTTCCTTGTTAATAGGAATTGTAGGTCTAGCGAAAACAAAAAGCCCAGACAAGACATCCCGGGGCCAGGGCAGAGGGTAGGGAACCTCCCTGGCACCCCCAAACGGCAGCCTCTCCCTCTCTCTCTTTTACCTTTATGAACATTAGAACCCTGTCTCATGAGCTGTAGAGAAATATAAAACAACAAATAAAAGCCCTGAAAACCATGCTTGAAGTGAGAAAAAATAATCTCTCCTCCAAAGGCAAAAGTGTATACAGTCTCCCCTTCCCCTCCCCACACGGAGACCTTCTGCCAGCTCCGTCCTTCCAGAACCCTCTCTCGCCGCCATCCACCTGGAGGCGGGGAAGCAGGGAGGAACCCTGTCTGCATCCCAGCCCTCCGCCCCCGGTTTCCTTTCCTGACAGACCAGGCAGCAGCAATTGCTGTCAGGCTGTAATTTAAAGCAAACCAGTGCAAACTTGAACCAACTTTATGTGGGTGATTGATGGGTCGAGGGGGATTTTTTTTTTCCCACTTGCATTAGATTCTTGCAAGTAGGTATTAGGATCCTAACACATCTAATATTATTCCTTAATCCACTCAACAGCAATGTTTGGCATCTAGCTTTATAATAAAAGGTATCAATTAGCTGCTGTCGATGTTTTCAGAGGCAATATCTAATTACAGTCACTTGCTATAGGCTATCTTGTTAAAAAATTTGAGCAGAATGAGTAAGTATTCCTGACAAGTTCAATGCATTATTAAAGGTGTAATTACTCAGTTATTGCTCATGTAATCCTGAGTTAATTATGTGACTTCAAAATTCATCACTTTTATGTTTATTGAACTTTGATAAGTTCACCCAGATCTGATTTACCCCGATGACCCATTCCCTTTCTTATTTCAAACTGAATCTCCTAGACCAGTTGGTTAGAGAGCGAACACACTTCGGAACTCTCTAGACCCAGAACCGTCGGCAATGGTTATCTTGCAGGGGGGGTTGGGGGCATCCAAAATGGCCATTTGTAGGGGACCCCAGTAGGGAGGAAAGGTAGAGGTGACCTGAGAATATTTTCAGGTAGCCGCAAAGTCAATCCTGAATCACTTCCAGGAAGTGGGCACACAATGGGTGAAGAACTTCACCGCGTATTTCCGCCGCACAGACATCTGTGGACGACTGACGGTCTAGCCAAGCTGGGAGTGACCTATGGCAGCGATCAAGGCTTTGCTCTTGGTGACTAAAGTTGAGAGAACCCCACTGTCAAAATACTGTTATGTAGAGACTCCAATTCTGATTCCCCCGCACCTTGGGAGAGCTGGCTCCAAGCAGCCTGGGGACAAATGCCATGTGAAGAACATGGTACAGACACAGAGAAAGTGTGATGAGGTCAGCACTAGCCATGTGCCCCATTCCCGCTGGCCTTCTCTTGGGTGCAGCCTAAGAATGGTCTGCCTGTCTTCCTCTGCCTTTGATGGTCACCACACTGCTAACAGTGCCTCCTGCCCTGAAGAGCAGATTCCCGTACCTTGGCCTCTCTGAGCCTGGGTTTGCACACCTGAAAATGGGCGGAGCATCCCCATCTTGCCTGCCTCTGAGAGTTCTTGTGAAGCAGAGGTCTTCACAAAGGCGGCTGGTAAGTTGAGGAAAATCTTTTCCATACTGTGGGAGGCCCATGCCTTCCAGGTCCTCGGTGACGGGCAGCCTCACTTTCACATCCCCAACCCCAAATACCCTACCCGTTCTAAAGCACTGCAACAAGTCAGGGGGCAGGAGGCAGCCTCTGAAATGGCTCCTGTGACCTCCACCCCCTTGTATCGTCCTCCCCTTCGAGTGTGGTAGAACTCAAGAGTCACTTTTTTTTTTAACGTTTATTTATTTTTGAGAGAGACAGAGCATGAGCCGGGGAGGGGCAGAGAGAGGAAGAGACACAGAATGTGAAGCAGGCTCCGGGCTCTGAGGTGTCAGCACAGAGCCTGACGAGGGGCTTGAACTCGCAAACCGCGAGATCGTGACCTGAGCCGAAGTCAGATGCTTGACCGACTGAGCCACCCAGGAGCCCCTCGAGATTCACTCCTAACAGAAGTGACAGGCTGTCATTTCTGAGATGAGGTTACACAAAGACTGTGACTTTGTCTTGCTCACCTTCCCTTGTTCTCACTCTCTCTGCTGATCACTCTGAGGGGAGCCAGCTGCCATATCACGAGCTGCCCTGTGGAGAGGGCCCACATGTCCAAGAACTGATGTCTTTGGCCAACAGTCACGTGGGTGAGCTTCGGAAGAAACCATCGTTCCTGCCCCAGCGTTCCTGCAACCTCACCAGAGACCCGGACCAGACCCAGTTACCTGCCCCACCAAAACTAAATGAGCTAATAAGTGTTCCTTGTTTCGAGACGTTTTGTTGTGCAGAAATACACGGGTCCGTCCAAGAGGCAGGTTTCTGAAGCCAGCTTAGTTGATCCAGGGAGGTATGATTCCATAGTGTGGAAGAACATGGTGTTTCACATCTAATCGGAGCTTAAACTCAAGTATCAACACACTAATAGTTGTGTGGCGGTAAAAGTAAACTCTGCGAGTCTTGGTCTTTTCCTTCATAAAATGAGGAGAGTAGTTCTCTCTCATTGTATTGTAAGTAATAAGGCAATATCCCCAGAAGCTCCTAATGGGGTAACTGTCACCAGTTTTCTTAATTAAATGATCCCTAGTATTTATTTTCATCTCCCAGCCTTCACAGGGCACTCAGTGCTCCTTCATAGCTCTTCATCTGCCATGGCAACCACATTTGATACCCCTTGGGCAAATCTAAAGTCCTCTTAAATACTTCCACTTGATATTTAGCTCTGCCCTGTTTTATTCCCCAGCGTGTAACTCATGATGTAAACTAATGCCTTTCTGGGCGTGAACGTTCGACAAGCAATGGCTGCCCCTTCAAACAGGCCTTGTGGAGACCACTTTTCCAAACAAATAGTAAGATATAATAATTACCCTTGAATACAGTCTTAGTCTAATGGGTCGAATGCATAAATAAAAGCTCATAGTATAATGTGCTGAAGAACATCCAAAGAGTATCCCAGAGACAGAAAGGCCAGACACACCACTTCTGAGTCTGGAAGGATGAATGTGTATTTCCCAAAGAAAATGGGAGAAAGGGTCTCCACACAGGATGGGGTTGGCAGAGGTGAGCGGATAGGAGGAGGCACAGCATTCGTGCAAGAGGACTATAATGTCACTGTGTCTGCATTATGGAGAAGAAGTCTTGTAGAAGAGAGAAGGGAAGATTGCAAAGCACAGGGGACATTTGGAGCGAGATTGTGAAGGACACTGCATTCCCTTCCATGTAAAGAAAGGTGCATGGCCTGATTTCTCTAGGGTCTATGTTATGAAGGGATCTCTTATTTTTTTTTTTTTTTTTTTTTTTTTTTTTATTTATTTTTGGGACAGAGAGAGACAGAGCATGAACAGGGGAGGGGCAGAGAGAGAGGGAGACACAGAATCGGAAACAGGCTCCAGGCTCCGAGCCATCAGCCCAGAGCCTGACGCGGGGCTCGAACTCACGGACCGCGAGATCGTGACCTGGCTGAAGTCGGACGCTTAACCGACTGCGCCACCCAGGCGCCCCAGGGATCTCTTATTAAAATGCCTGTTGAATTGGGATTTGCTGTTCAATCACTACATAAAGATAGATGATAACAGATAGGTAGGTAGGTAGGTAGATAGATAGGAAAAGAAAGAAAGAAAGAAAGAAAGAAAGAAAGAAAGAAAGAGAAAGAGAAAGCAAGCAGCCAAGAAAGAAAGAAAGAAAGAAAGAAAGAAAGAAAGAGCAACCAAGAAAAAAAGAAAGAAAGAAAGAAAGAAAGAAAGAAAAGAAAGAGAAAGCAAGCAACCAAGAAAGAAAGAAAGAAAGAAAGAAAGAAAGAAGAAAAGAAAGAGAAAGAAAGAAGAAAAGAAAGAGAAAGAAAGAAAGAAAGAAAGAGAAAGAAAGAAAGAAAGAAAGAAAGAAAGAAAGAAAAAGAGAAAGCAAGCAACCAAGAAAGAAAGAAAGAAAGAAAGAAAAGAAAGAGAAAGCAATCAACCAAGAAAGAAAGAAAGAAAGAAAGAAAAAGAAAAAGAAAGAAGAAAAGAAAGAGAAAGAAAGAAAGAGGAAGGAAGAAAGAAAGAAAGAAAGAAAGAAAGAAAGAAAGGAAAAGAAAGAGAAAGCAAGCAACCAAGAAAGAAAGAAAGAAAGAAAGAAAGAAAGAAAGAAAAGAGAAAGCAAGCAACCAAGAAAGAAAGAAAGAAAGAAAGAAAGAAAGAAAGAAAGAAAAGAAAAGAAAGAGAAAGCAAGCAACCAAGAAAGAAAGAAAGAAAGAGAAAGAAAGAAGAAAAGAGAGAGAAAGAAAGAAAGAAAGAGAGAAAGCAAGCAACCAAGAAAGAAAGAAAGAAAGAAAGAAAGAAAGAAAAGAAAGAGAAGGCAATCAACCAAGAAAGAGAAAGAAAGAAAGAAAGAAAGAAAGAAAGAAAGAAAGAAAGAAAGAGGAAGGAAGAAAGGAAGGGGGAAAAACTTGTTGTATTTGGGGGGGGAAATGGAAAGTTTAGGACCTCAAAAATGTTACTTTCCTCAAGCCTATGCTTCCTAAACCAATCCTACACTTTTCTGAGCAGCCCCAGTATCTTCATTACTTGCACCATCATCTGTCTTTCTGCAAGGAGCACCTTGGTTCTGCCCATGTCAGCCACTCTGAGCAAGACCATCCCCCTCACGGGTGTGAAGACAGCTCTCCTCACTCCTCTTAACTTCCCTTTCTCAAAACAAAATGCCCCCAATTCCACCAATTGTCCCTCAGATATTGGCGTTCTCGGATGAGGCACCATCCTGCTCATCACTCCTGGGGGATCAAGGCCCCAGGGTGGTGTCCATGACTGCTGGCACTCCAGGTTTGTCCCAGCAGATGCTGGGGACCTTGGCTCGGGACTTCCTAGGAGTCTCCACAGCAGGTGCCAAAGAAATACAGTCAGCTCTAGGGAGAAGTGTACTTTAAATTGTCCGCAAGAAGAGAGAGACCGGCAGGTCAATCTCCCTGATTTCTCCCATTTCTGAGCACTACTCCTCATCATCCTCTGATGCAGTGACTCTTGCCCACATCCCGAGTGGATTCATCACCCGGGGTACTGCCGCCCCGAGCACCCTCTGACCCTCAGAAGTCAGCCCACGTGGTGCTGCTAAGCCTGGATGCCGGGGACATCTTATCTACCAAGGGAAACCCGGGCAGCAAAACTGCGGTCATCACCCGGGCTGCGAGGCAACCGAGGTGATAAATCCCACTTTGTTCCTGTTCGGAGGAAGAATCTCCAATTAAGTAGAAATTGATTTTCTAATGATTTTTTTTTTCTCCTGCTGGCCATCGGTGGAGTGCTTGAACCAGCTCCAGCCCTGCCTTGTAGAAGAAGAATTAAGTTGTTTGCCGCTGCTGACAAAAGAGTTGGCCTCAAGTGTGGGAAACAACTTCATCCTTTTCTTTCGGGAAAAACAGAGGACGGGGCCCATCGCGGAAAGGGAAACGACTCAGCTGACACAAACCCGAAGTGGCGGGCCCTCGGGTTGGGAATGAGGAGCTCCGTGGGTGCTGTGGGTCCTCTGTTACCTGCCGGTGGCGGCCACCCCAGGCCGGCAGGTGCAACCCACGCAAATGTAGCGGAGATAAAGGGCGCATGCGCATGGCAAAGCGCGCCTCTCCCGAAAGGAAAACCTTAAACTAAGAGCTGTGTTCCCCCATTCCCCACCCTGCTTGCTAAAGGAACATGCCAGCAGAGCTGGATTTCGATGTGAATGCTTATCAAGAGGTAGAGAGGAGAGCTGAGAGGGAAGTTGGGTGCTGAATCTACGATAGAAGGGGCAGCGCAGATCCCGGAGGGGGGTTTAGGGCTGTAGAAAGGTCATGTAGGGCCAGCAAGTGGAGTGGGGGTGGGGCTAGCAGCGAGGCCCCAGGCAAAGGTGTGCCCTGACCTTGCCTTGGCCTTGCAAGACTTACCAAACAGGTAGGGCACTGACAAGGACTGCTAGTGTGGGCTAGGTTGAAAATAGGAGACAGGCCAGCAAGAAGGAGCGGAGGGAACCCAGGAACATTTTGGCCCATGGAGTCCACGGTGCATGTCAGATGCTAGGTGGACGGCTTCAAAAGGGACTTGTGAACAAAGCAAATGTGCTGAGAATTCAGTGTTAGGGTGTATCCCCTAATGGTGTGTGTGTGTGTGTGTGTGTGTGTGTGTGTGTGTGTAAAATATCACATAAGCTAATACACAGGCAGATCAAACATGACCTGTGAGGAAACCATAGTTAGGAGGCTCCCCTGCAGAGGGAACTGGTAGCAGCGACTAAAGTCTCTGTTTCTGGCAGGTGAGCCCGGAGGGCCTGCCGCTTGCTGGGATGTGGGCTCCAGCCTCCTTAGTGAAATCCAGTGCCTCTGATCTTTGCTTCAAAGGGAGATACTTCCCTTTGCCTCCGTGTTTCCCTGTTGAGCCGCGCTGCATTTCCTTGAAGTTTTTACCTTGGCCTTTAATTAAGAGTCAACATCCTAGAGGCGCCTGGGTGGCTCAGTCGGTTAAGCGTTCGACTCTTGATTTCAGCTCGGGTCATGAGCTCATGGTTATGAGAACGAACCCCGCGTCAGGCTCAACACTGAGCACGGGAGTCTGCTTGGGATTCTGTCTCTCTCTCCCTCTGCCCGTCTCCTGGTCACTCTGTCGCTCTCTCTCTGTCTCTCTGTCTCTCAAAATAAATTAAAAAAGAAAGAGTCAATATCCCAGACTTGGACCGAATGGACTTTATTGGCATTTAGTTGCCCAGATGAGTGTATCCTCCTGAAAAACCAACTTGATTTGATTGTGGAGGTCAACTATTTAGCCGCAAGCCCCGACAACCTACAGGCGGGACGCCCCGTGGGGGAAAGTCTGGCTGTGGCTGGATTTGAGTAAGCAGAGGACCCTCGGATTAAGAGAGGCTCTCATGCTCACTGCCTTTCCCACAGCATTCTGGAAATGTCACTTCCTGTATCCCACCTTGGAGTTGAAAGACACAGACAGGAAATGGAAAGTGGTGTCCCATCCTCAGCATTTCCCAAGCACCTGCTTTGTAGCAGCTCTAGCCACGGCTAGGTCATGGCTTACGTGTTCTCATTCAGGAGTCCAGACTTGACCCTCAGATGTGGGGTGCCACTCCAAATTAACGCAACTGCATCTGGGCTATCTGAGGAAACAGACATGTCCTTACTTGGTCCTCCCATGGAGTCCTCTTAAATCTTCTTCTGATGTCTTCTACCTTCACCTCCTCGAACCTCAACTTGGACCACGAGCCTCTGTCTCATGATAGATGGCTAAAATAATGGTGTCAACAAACTAGACTTCCCTCTATCCTCGCCCTGTGCAGTGGGATTTGTAGTTTCTCCCATTGAGAGGTGGAGCTCATTTCTCTACCTCCACGGACCTGGGCTCAACCTTGTGATTTGGCTTGACCTTTAGAATGTGCCAGAAGTGACTTTGTGTGCATTCCAAGGCTTTGGCCTTGAGGAGTCTTACAGCTTCCACTCTTACCCTCTTGGTACCGTTAGGCCACCATACCCTGAAGAAGCCGTGATGGAAGACAACGCTGAGAGAGACCCAGCCTTCGCAGCGTTCCCAGCTGACCCATCCGCTGAGTGCAGCCGGGGGGGAAGAAATAAAGACTTGTTGTAAGCCATTGTTTTGTGCAGTGGCTTGTTCTGCAGCAGCAGATAATTGATTCTTTCCCAAACTCAAAGTTACAACCGCAAGAGCTTGCCATCTTACCTTCCCTCTTTCTCACATGTGCCCCCGCCCCCTGCCACCCAGAGCTTCACCCATCCTCCCTCCATTTCAAGGAGGAGCTGTCCCTCTTGGCCAAGGTGACTGGTACTCATGATTCATTCTATCATCCACTCCCTGCTCTAGGACCAGCACCCTCAGCTGTCTTCTCCTTTGTGTATCTCCCTGTCTTCATGGATTTTCTGCTCTTCAAATATACACATCAGTTCTCCTCAAATCATCTCTTGACTCCTCCGAGCTACCAACTTATTGGCTCACTTGCTGTTTTCTCCTCCCCTTGAGGGTCTTGAGTGTGGGCTCAGGTAGCCCTGGGTAGGAGCTTCAGATCCACAACATATCGTCTGAGCGAGCTTAGGTGAATTGTTTAAATTCTCTAAGCGCAGTGTTCCGGGACATAAAATGGAAATCAATATAACACCTAGGTCACAGTTTTTTTTGTTTCTTTTTAATGGGTATATTTACTAAGAGGAAAGAGCCATGCGCCTGTCGTCTGTGGTCACACCTGTTCCCACCATCACGGTCCTCCTCTTGCCACCTAATGAGAGCAGTGACCTTGCTTTCCTGAAGAGCTGAGTTTGAAAAACAAAATAGAGTTGGACCACAGTGTGCCTTGAGTATCTACTAAAGCCTTCGCCCTCGATACCACGGGTGACGCATCGTCTCAGAGAAAGAGAGATGCCCTATTGACCCAAGTGAATCATACAAACACCAATCTGAACCCTTCTGTGTGTGACACCTGTCTCTAGCCAGTGTTCAGAAGCCTCACCGCTTTCTCTCACCTTCACAATAGAACTTAGCACGAGGCTTTACAGAATTGGGGAAAAGAAGGAATGGATGGTTTGTAGACGTAAATGAACCCTTGTTGATTGAGTGAATAACTGGCATGGCATATGCTTGGTCCCCTGTGACACTTATAAGTGTTTATAACATATAAATAAGTCAGGTGAATATCTTTACTTCACAGATGTGCTCTTTTTTTCACTTGAATTATTCAGTCTTTTAGGGACATGATTCCTAATCTTGACCATATGTTGTCTGGGGGCCTTGGGAGCCATCGCTCCCCTTAGAAAGAGAATGGGAATGAGGGCAGGTATGGAAATCCCAATGCCTGTGCCTTTTTTTTCCACATTTTGCCCACAGATAGGACTCATGCGGGTAGGACTACCCTGGGAAGGTTGGGCGGGTGGAATGTTCTCTGTGCAGCTGTGTACCACGTGCAATTCAGGAGGGTGAACCAGTTAAGACCACCCACAGTGCAGAGGGGACTCAGAATAGGAACCTTGAGCACCTGGGCTGGCTGAGGAACAGGCGGTTCCCAGGGTCTGTCCCTCACCCCCATTAAACAAACATGGAGCCCCAGCTCCTTATAGTAGGTGGGTGGAAAGAGAGAAAATTGAAGCGTAATAGGAAAGTAACTGCGCACCGATTTTATTTCAGCCACAAAAGTGCTATTTAATTCCACCATTTTTACTCCGAAGCCTGGAATCTGGAATAGCTCATGCAACAGTGAAGACCTTAGGTATTTCTTTTAATTATTCCAGTGCTACCTTGTTGCCCAGCTCGCTCCACTGCGAGCACTCAGCTACTCCAAGCAAAGGCATCCTAACGATTTCGATTAAATCCTGGCCTCTCCCCAACTGCACACAAATTAAAAGCATTACTGGGCGGTCCTAGCGTCAGCTCTTGGAAGTGCCGTTATATAAAGAAGGAGGAAGGTTGCCAAAGGCTTGCTGGCATTTCCTCAGCCACAGGAGAGGATTAACCCCTTGGGTTTCTGGGATGGAGAGATATTTTTTTTTTACTCTCAATTTCAATCGTTTTTTTTTTTTTTTTTAACTTCTTCTTCAACCATACTTTAAATAGATTGGTGATGCGGAAGGCATCGATGAGTTTTTAAATAGCACATTTCCCCCAAAGCTCTGGGGATGAGCCCTGAGACTTCACACTGCTAAGAAGATGTCTCTGTTTTACATAAGTTGGCCAGTTTTACCTTGTGGGGACGAGTCTGGCTTGGGAGACCTCCCCAGGTAATTGTCTCATTTCTTTGGGGACTTGACTGAGAGACTCTGGGTCAGCTATGACTTTATAGTCAGTCTCCATTAGGGACCAGAGGACTCTAGAATCGTTGCCCAAGGCTCTGTTCTCCACAGCCGCCTAATGCTACCGGCATATGGCCACCCCTCTACCCTTTTGTGCAACCAACTGACAAGAGGAAAGAGGTGAGAGGGAGGTCACCCAAGCACAGCTAAAAGGACGCGATACCAAATCCACTTCCCAGACCCAGGAAGGAAACTGAGGCTTGCAGGTGCATGAGGCCAGGCATCCCACGTGGGGCAAAACTGAAATCAAGTCCAGGTGTTTTGAGTCCTCCTCCAATTCTCTTCCACTTCATCAGGCCACGTCTGGCCAGGAGGACTGCCCATTGTGGGTCACGGGGGGTTATGATGAGCCAGGAGGACAAGATGAGCAGAGGCCAGGACCCAGGGAAATGGGGATTCCCACTGGCAAGAGTGCCTCTCTGGCCCCAAGCCAAGGCAGCACCTTCCTGACAAAGACTTCCCCTTAGTATTCTGGGTTGTGATGGCTGCTTTGGTTTATAGGTGGTCTCTTACCTCTAAGGGGAGAGGGTGCCTTGGATATGTTTGTGGTTTTGATTTTTTTTTTTTTGAGAGATAGAGTGTGTGTGTATGTGTGTGTATGTGTGTGCGTGCAAGTGCACAAGTGGGGGAAGGGCATAGACAGAGATGGAGAGAGAGAATCCCAAGCATGCTCCGTACTTTCCGTGTGGAGCCCCACTCAGGGCTCGATCCCACAAACCATGAGATCATGACCTGAGCTGAAACCAAGAGTTCGGATGCTTAACGACTGATCCATCCAGGCACCCCTGTGGTTTTGCTTTTTGTTTTTCCCAGCCATCATCAGAGGAAAACTTAAGGCTTTTCTTAAAGGATCACGGATTCCGGGGATGAGGACTAGGTTTCGGTTCTCCCGGACCAAGTCTCATCTATGGAAAATAGCCTTCTGGGTGTTATGACAAGAGGGCACCCTGCTAAGTCAGCAGCTGTGATCGATCGTGGCTGCTGCTGGTGAGGGGAACAGGTGCCATCTGATGTTTTGTCCAACCTACACAGACGAGTCGCTGAAACCTGGTCCAGTCAAGGACAGCACTGGACCCATTCTTTCTGTATGTTGCCGAAAAATCCTCGAGATTGTTGGTTAACTACACGACAACATGAAGATCTGTTAGAATCTGTTAGGCAAACACTTCTGGAGGCATAAATTATCCTCTCCTCTAAGGGAAGTCTAGTTAGGAAATAGAAAAGGCAAACAAGGAAAGAGAGTGAGGCTGTGGGCTTGTACTGCAGCTACCTAATTCCTGCCCTCCTGCCCCACTGATCGGTGCCCACATCCAGGCCGGCTGCTCTCGCAGGGAAGCCAGGCTCCGTGGCCCAGGTCCAGAGACGAAATCACCGCCTGCCCCACTTAAGAAAACACTCTCCTGTCTGCATCAATCAGTGGGCTCCCACTCAGAGCCCCTCTCGCCATCCCCTCCCCACTAAGACCCAGATGTTTTATTTATGGGCTGGTCTCTTTAGGAGGGAGCCGAGTCAGATGTAACATCTTGCTTCCTATTATTCATGAGCCTTAGGTAGAAGGAGGCCACAGAGGCAGATGAGAAAAGCCTTCAATCAAATCTTGATGAAATAAACTAATTAGGGAGATTACACCTCCATAATGATGTTAATTGTGCAGACAGGAAATCACAGACTTCTTGGCTGACTTGGGCTCTGCCTCCTCAAAGCCACCCTTCAGCATCTCCAGAAATCAATGGCAGTCCCTGCCTGTCGTGTGAAAATGCCTGAGCCACTGCCAGGAGCCCAGGGTCCCCTTCTGTGAAGAGCAAAAAGCCTTGGTTCTTGGTTCTCTTGCTAGTCCCGCTGCGAGGAAGAGGACGGTGGCCAGGGCCCTAGGAGATGCTGGCGCTCTGCTGTTGTTTTCATTGTTATCCGTCGGCGAGTAGCCAGATCACGTGACTTAGTAGCAGTCCGCAGAAAGCTCCCCAAAGTGGACAGGGGGTTTTGACTTCCTCCCCCTGCTCGCTGCCCACCCCACCCGTCGCCCCCAGGCTCACCACAGCTAACAAGTGTCCATACAAGTTCCGTAAGTGGGAATCAGAAAAAAATTCACTCATTCATTCATTCATTCATTCGTTCACTGTTTCATTCAAGAAAGACTGATGAGGTGGCTAATCCATGCCAGGCACTGTTCCTAGGAGAGAACGAAGCAGACAGAGCTCCTGCGAAGGCAGACCTTATCCCTAGTGAAGGGAAGAAACAATAAGCAAACATGTACGCGAGTAAATGGTGGATGGTGATGAGTGCTATGGAGAAAAATGATGCTGGGACAGGCAGCTAGGGAGCAGGCCTGGGCAGGGGAGCCTGGACGGTCCTCAGAGTTTGCCCTGCAGAGGTGACATCCGAGCACAGCTGGAGAGAACGGAGGAGCAGGGAAGGAACTCTGGGGAGGGGAGCTCCCAGCCTGCAGGGGGATCAGCATGCACAGGTAGCTCTGCGGCAGAGGGGAAGTGGTGTGGGAAAAGACCACTGACCTTCGGGGCATGGAGCGGGCAGGTGGGACGGAATGAGTGACACACAGTTGCTTGTGATAACTTCATGAACATCTTCTCCTCGTGGGCTATCAAATCCATGCAGGCAAGATCTGATTGGTCGCTTACTTTTCTCCCCTTCGATATTATAGCCTCTGCTCCAGCACATTGCCTGGCAGGTGATAGGTGTTCGATAAATACTTGTTGGTTAAATGAATTAGTAACTAACTAGTGAGGGAAGTGAGTAAGGCTCCCCTTACCAAAGAGAGGGTCGATGCAGGTGTTGAATGGCAGAGAGGCTGGAGCATGGGCCTGCCAGCGGAGTTAAGAGGCAAATGTCCCAGGGCCGAACCCAGGCTCCAGGCTGGGGAGAAGAGGAGCCTGTCCCATCAACTCCCCTGGCTTCATCAGCTTCATCAGGATGGTGACCTCACCTTTACCGCTCCCCAGCTGGCAAAGGAGGGGACAAAGGTGGTGTTCTTACCTGAGGCAATTCCTGACATAAACCCTACAAAGTTAATCCAAAGAACAGAACTCTGCGCCTATCAGATTGGGGCGAGAGAATACTGCCACAGGGGAGGTTCGTGCAGCAGCAAGGTGTTTCTATGTCGAAAACACATTCCAAAATGCAAATAAAGCAACCGTGAAGTGCCACATTTAATTATTAAATTAGTAAAAACACAAAATAAAGTGCGTAGACTCCATGCTGTCTGGGAGGTGATGAAACAGGCGTTAATAACTAGTTGTCAGAGTATATATTGACAACGCTTTTTCAGAAAAAACCTTGGCAGTAGATTCCTAGACCAATAAAAAGTTTGTGCGACGATCATTCTGGGAATGTACTCAAAGTAAAATTCCTAAATATAGAAAGCTTATGTGTTTGAAGATCTAAATTCCAGCATTAGTGATAACAGTGAAAAAAAAATTCATAAGCAACCTAAATATCCGAAAATAGGGCTACGGTTAATTTAACTTAATTTCGGTTTATGTACATAGTCGCTGTAGCTGTATGCGACGATTAACATTTTCTCACTAAAATGGAAACACAGACACATGTTTATAAAACTGGGAACTAACTTAACGGATATGCAGTAATGCACACATTATATTTCCAGTGTATGTTTGTATGTGGACAAAGACACAAAGAGAGTACTCAGAGATGAAAGGTATATTGTTTGGCTAAATGGGAATACATTTGTTCAAGAAATGCACACGAACTTACCTTCAGGTTAAGCACTAGAGTTATCAAGTTTCTACCTTGACCTGTTATAAAATAGTGACAGAGCCACACGTGGCCTCAAGCAAAGGAGGAGGAACTGAGGCAAGCCTGTCTCCCAATGAGATCTGCAGATGGGTTCGACCGTGCTTTTGTTTTATTTTGCTTTGTTTTTATTTTTAATTAATTTATTTGGAGAGAAAGAGCTCCAGCAGGGGAGGGTCAGAGAGACGGGGAGAGAGAGAATCTCCAGCAGGCTCCCCACTGCCAGCGCAGAGCCTGATACGGGGCTCAATCTCAAGTGACATCATGACCTGAGCCAAAGTCGAGAGTCTGACACTTAACAGGCTGAGCTCCCTAAGCACCCCTCCCCCCGCCCCCGCACCGACTGTGCTTTTGAATCAAAATCAATGGAGGTCTTTCTTTCTTTCTCTTTCTTTCTTTCTTTCTTTTTTTTTCTCTTTCTTTCTTTCTTCCTTTTTCTGTCTTTCTTCCTTCCTCCCTTTCTTTCTTTCTTTTCTTTCTTTCTCTCTCTCTCTTTCTTTCTTCCTTCTTCCCTCTTTCTTTCTTTCTCTCTCTCTCTTTCTTTCTTCCTTCCTCCCTCCCTATTTCTGTCTTTCTTTCTTTTCTACCTTTCTTTCTTCTTCCTCCCTCTTTCTTTCTTTTTCTTTTCTTTCTTCCTTCCTTCCTTTTTCCATCTTTCTTTCTCTCTCTCTTTCTTTCTTTCTTCCTCCCTCTTTCTTTCTTTCTCTCTCTCTTTCTTCCTTCCTTCCTTCTTCCCTCTTTCTTTCTTTTCTTTTCTTTCTCTCTCTCTTTCTTTCTTCCTTTCTCTTTCTTTCTTTCTTTCCTTCCTTCCTTCCTCCCTCTTTCTTTCTTTTCTTTTCTTTCTTCCTTCCTTCCTTCCTTTTTCTATCTTTCTTTCTTTCTTCCTCCCTCTTTCTTTCTTTCTTCCTTCCTTCCTTCCTCCCTCTTTCTTTCTTTCTTTCTTTCTTTCTTTCTTTCTTTCTCTTTCTTTCTTTCTTTCTTTCTTTCTTTCTTTCTTTCTTTCTTCAGCTGTCCAGACTGCAATCCCCTGGGTAACTGTGATTCCATGAGGCCAGGGAATTCATATTTGTAAACAGCTCCCCAGACGGGTTGGTACCAGCCATGGCTGATAAACAAGAACATGAGCAGCAGAAGGAGCAGTGGAGGCTCAAGAGCCCATGAAGACCTGGCACCAAAAGCACCGTCTAGTCGGTGGCTGCCGCCTGCCGGGCACTGTTCCGGCTGCTCTGATTGGACCATCCCTACAGATCCTTCCAATCAGCTGGTGAAGTAGAAGCCACGCCCACTACACGTCACAGATACAAGGACAGGCATAAAGCAGCCCTGAAACAGGCGGCCTACCGACCCTGCGCAATTGGACTTGGCTTCAGGACGGAGTTGGCCGTGCGGTGTCCCCAGTCAAACAAGCCCAGCGGTGATGGCTGCAATTCCAGCATCCTTTCCGCATGTCCCGGACCCCACCGCTGTGTGCACCCTTGTTCACCCGGCTCCTTCCCTGCGTTGCCTCACATTCTTCCCTCACCCCGGGCCCCATTTAGGCCCATCGGGTTTCCAGAGAGCAAAGGGAGAATAATTCGCACAATGGACCCCTTGGGAAAGGGCGTGCGGGGTTTGCGGCCTCTGCCGTGTGGGGAAGTGTCCTCAGCCCGAGTTCAGGGCTTGGAGCAGCCGGCCTGACGTGCCCGCCCCCACCAGACGGCTCTCTGTGGCTGAAGATTGATTACATGCAAACAATGTCCGTAGCAATCGGCACACATTTTAACAAAATCCAATGCAGCCCGAGTCAGGCTAATTGTTTCCGAGCTCAAGCCATGTGCTCTTGGTGACCTAGAGGCCCCGCAGAGTCCCCAAGGTGGGTTTGAGCCTTGCGTGGGTTTTTGTCACACAAATCCAAGTGATGGGGTTTTGGAGCCGCGGGGGTTCAGAGCTGACGGCCAAGAAAGAATTCTTGAGACGTCTTTGGTACGAAAAAGGTAATTTTTATTAAAGCACAGGGATAGGACCGGAGGGCAGGAAGAGCTGCCCCAAGACCCTGAAGAGAGACTGATGATACACTTGGGAGGTGGGGGAGGTAAAGACCACGGGAAGTTTCCAAAGGGAATTCCAGATGCTAAAGAAGATTTACAGGATACTGGAGGCCCACCTATCGTCAGGCTAAGGTTGTTTTTCCCTCTAACAAAGCATTAACTTTAAGACAGAAGGGAGTTCCTGGAGAAATGTTTTCCTCTGCCTGCCTCAAGTATTTGTCAATGGGCTGCAGGCTATAAGGAAATTTAATTTTATCTGCCATTTCCTTCCGCCTTTGTTTTCCACATCACTAGTGACCAAGTTTTGGGGTGATGGTGGGTGAGGCTCACAGCTGACAGGCGAGAAGGAATTCTTGAAGACATTTTGGTGCAAATAGGTGATTTTATTAAAGCCCAGGGACAGGACCAGGAACTGCACTGGTGTTGTGAGGGGTAACTGATTATATACGCTCAGGTTGGGAGGGGGTTAGGGATAGAGTAAGTCTCTAAGGAACTTTGGAAGCAAGGTTTCCAGGACTTGGAGAGGCTAGCTGCTGTTACGGAAACGCCATTTATTACGTACCATTTAGTAAAACCTCAGCCATGAGGCCCTTCAGATGTATATCAGGGGGCCAGCAGCTTGGAGTATGATTACCGGCATATATCTTGGGAGAGTTGAGATAAAGGAAGTTTCCAAAGGAATTTGTATATGTTAAAGTAGACTCACAGGATCCTGGGGGAGTCAGGATAATGTTAGGCCAAGATTCCCTTTTGCCCCCTGCAAAGTGTCATCATCGAGGCAGCTGCGTCCTAGAAAGAGGTCACTCTGCTCGTTTCAAAGACTTGTCAATGGGCTGTAGGCAGTAAGGGAATTTAATTTTTCATTTGCCTTGGTTTCCCACATCACCATAGGCAAGCACGTAAATCCCTTTCCTTTGTTTTGGGTAGCCAGGAGTGTCCTAGGAATATCACACATATCCCACGGAGGGGCGGGGGGGGGGGGGGTGGTGGGGTTGGAAGGGGAGGGGTTGGGGAGTGGGAGGGCGGTGGTGTTAGCCTTTACTTTAACCTCCACTTGCCCCATGCTCCTTATCAGCTAAGAGTTGCTTAGTAAGAGTTAGAGAGGGGATTTCAATGTTTTCAATCCAGGCAGCAAACTGCTTTCATGCAGGAAGTTACTCTTTTCTTCAGTAGGTTCCTTCAGTAGAAAGAGAGGCCGGCCTGGTATAGTGGGCCTGGTAGAGTGGTGAGCATCAGAGCAGAAAAGAGACAAAAAACCAAGCAGGGTTTCTGCCTTCCCAGTAGGGTTGGAAGAGATAGGCATGAATTACAGAACCACATTGGGGCGCCTGGGTGGCTCAGTCGGTTAAGTGTCCGACTTTGGCTCAGGTCAGGATCTCACAGTTCACGGGTCTGAGCCCCTCATCGGGCTCTGTGCTGACAGCTCAGAGCCTGGAGCCTGTTTCCGATTCTGTGTCTCCCTCTCTCTCTGTCCCTCCCCTGCTCGTGCTCTCTCTCTCTCTCTCTCTCTCAAAAATAAACGTTAAAAACATTTTTTTAACTTAAACTAAGAAGAATCGTGTGGAAAATGTATAATTATAGACAGATAAATGCCATAAAGTGCTATGAGCATTGAACAGGGTTCCTGAGGAATTGAGGGGCCGGGAAACTTCTCCGAAGGAAGGATAACATTTTGGGGTGAAAAAAGAGGCAAATGCCTAATCTCCCGGAAATGCTGTTTACCTTCCGTGGGCTCCACCCACAAACCAGTGATGAGGTTTGGGAATGGTGGGGATTCGGAGGTGCAGGCCAAGAAAGAATTCTTTACATGTCTTTGGTGCAAAAAAAGGTGATTTTATTAAACCAAGGGGACAGGACCTGTGGGCCGAAAGAGCTGCACTGGGGTTGTGAAGCGTGACTGCTTATACACTGTGGAGTTGGGGAAAGTAACGTCAAAAAGGAGGCCTCCAGAAGGACTTTGCTCTGCGGAAGAGGACTCTTAAGACACCTGAGGCCTTGCTATTGTCAGGCTAAGTTTGTTTTTCCTCTAGTAAGGCATTAACATTAGGAAGGTAGGGGGTTCCTAGAGAAATGCTATACTCTGTATTTGCCTCAAGTATTTGTCAATGGGCTGCAGATTATAAAGAAATTTAATTTTACCTGCCACTTCCTCTCGCCTTTGTTCCCCACATCACTATGGAGGGGAAGGTGGTGTGGGGGCTCCAGGAAACTGAGTCTAGGTTTCTAGAGATTAGACTATTGATAAGATTGCCTTTTTCTTGTGATTTACTAAGATATTTGTGAACTGATGGAGACTCAGGTCCTGCAGGACTGTGAATTCCATCAAATAACTGTGTTTTCTTTCCTTTCCTTTGTTTTTGGGCAGCCAGGAGCGCCTGAGGAATATTACACATATCCCACCTGAGTTTGGGGGGCTGGGGGCGGGGGGCGGTGCTAGCTTGGGCTTCGCCCTCCGCTTGCCTTATGCTCCCTCATCAATAAATACTCACTAAATTATCAATGACTGTCTTCTATATGACTGGTTTTGAACTTCAGAAACTTGGGGAGAAAGTTCTAGAAGGTTGGCTCTCGGTAACCAGGACCCAGGAGGGAATTCCTGGTGCTTTTTAGCCCTCACACCATTTTCTGGGCCCGAGGTACTGAAAGAGGGAAGTTGGGTCGAAGACCAAAGTGGCCGGTGGTCAGCCACGTGGGGTGACCTCTTCTCCACTGGGTGCTGAGGAGCCCCAGAACGGAGCCATTAGGCTGGCTGTCAGGGGTGGGTCTAGTGTCACTAACTCCTCTGTGACCTGAGACAAGGAGGTCACCCCCTGAAGCTGTATACACTGTGCCACCCGCCAGACCAGCTTTGACCCTAGTCCAGCAAGCAGAAAAGCCAGAGTGAAGGCTTCCTGCCCAGGGCCTCAGAGCCACTGAGCCCCCTGAGCTGCGTACCTGAGGGGCTGGGGGCATTGTAAAGAACTAGCAAACGCACAAACTCCAACGTGAACATGGCCACAGAAAGCTGGAGAAAGGTCAACTCGTGCTCCTTCTGCCCCCAAAGGGAGGAAACTGTAACCCTGGCCCCAAAGGCCTCCAGCTTGCCTTGCAAACAGAGCCCCGGGGGCTGCTCCAAACAAAAGCTGGTCACTCAGTTTGAGGCAAGCTTCGCCCACACACTGGCTGGGGAAACTCACAGTGTCTAGGAACAACGGGCAGAATAAAGCCACCGGGAGAAGGCCACTGAGAAATCCAACCCTGTTTGCACCTGCAAAGGGCGGGCCCCTCCCCTCCAGCCCCTCCAGCCCCCAGCAGGACCTTGGCTTTCCTCCAGACCCAGATCCCAGCAAGGTCATGGGAAGACTTCGGTCCAAGACTGCAAATGACACCATAGCTTGGCGACAGCACTTGGAAGATCAGGATCTCTTGAGAAAGGTAGTTGCGCAACAATGCAGATTCCTGGGTGGCACCCGCCAGAGAGCCAATTCTAGGCCAGAGCCCAGGAATTTGCACTGTTAACAAGATGACTTCGGTGGTGTGTGGGTCGCTGATCTGAGAAATACCTTTGAAGAGGCTGGATGCATGTTTATTAACCTCGTACAGACTTCTTGGAGAATCTGCTGAGGCTATGGAAGGTATTCTGGAAAAAGCCACATGTGCATTTTTTACCAGATTTTGAACAATTTCAGGGATTGATGGACCGTGCCGAAGCACGCTCCTTGTGTCTCAGTGAGAGAGGGGGTGATCTGAGGTGGGAGATCACGGTATCGGGAGACAGCAAATAATGCCCAGGTCACCGGGCGATGTCCCAGTGAAACAGAACCCCGTTGCCCTGAGCCCTGCTCTTCTAAATCCTGTCCTGCTGGGTACTTGACTTCCCACAAAAGAAACCTCGTGCAGCAAGAAAGGAGGATGTTTAATAAAAGTCAGGGACCTTGTTCCCCTGAGCTGCAGGTTCCGCCTCTCTCAGGATGCACGCAAATGTGTGTCTGCTAAGGGGAGGTGCCCATAGGGACAGTGCAAGCCTGTGCCATTCCATGGGGATAAGAGCAGGAAGGAGGAAGCATTTATCAGTTTTTAAGAGTAAGAACATCCAAGAAATCAGTGGTGTATCTGGGTTCTGCCCTTTATTAGCCCTGTGACCCTAGAGATGTTACTAGATTTCCCGAAGCCCCAGCTTCCTTTTCATTGGTGCAATACAAACAATATTACCAAACTTGAACTAGGTTTGTTTTGTGAACATAAAATAGAATAATGAGATTGAAGCACTTAGCATAGTGCCTGGTACACGATAAGGGCTCAATAAACTGCGCTCATCAACGTGATCATTCCTTTCCTTCAAGTTCAGACCACCCTGGCCTCTTTCAGTCCTAAAGGTGGCTCCTTGCTCATTCTGGTGTCCTACAAAGCACCTAGGTACTTAACAGGTTTCAGGTTTTAATAGACGTTGGAAGGGAGGGACAGAAAGAATAAGAGACAGAAAGTCAATGAATGAATGAATGAAATTAATGAAAAGCATTCAGGTTGCTGATCTAGGATCTTCATTTTGGGCATCCCGGGTAAATCTCAGCATCACCATCCCAGGTCAGAATTCGATTTTCTAAAGCAGATCCAGGTTTGTTTATTTCTGGTCTTTCCTTTGCCAAAGCCGTGCACAGAGTTCCCCGAACTGGCTGGTTCAGAAATCATCTCCTGCATTCCAGGGTAGAGCTGCCTTGGCCACGGTGGAGCCAGCCTGTCTCAGTTTCCTGCCACCAACAATTAAGTGGCCATTGTTAATTAAATTATCATCGCACTTAACTGAGAGCCAGATAATAGTGATTTTAATGAACTTGAACTGCTTTTGGGTAAGACTATGTAGTCATTGGAGGAGCAACCTTCCTGCTCTATTGCTAATCAAATTCAATCGTATCTATCGACGTGGATAATAACAATCATACCCATACCCTGGACCTTTGTTTTAACGACGACGTGGAATGGATTTAGCATGGGAATGGGAGTTAGTTATCCAGAACCTATTTGACTGGGATGGGAGGGATGTGTCCAGAAGCATGGATGTCACAGTATAAGGATTTAAGAAACAAACTTGGAATTCTCCAGCGATATACGGTATCTCTCCAACCGCATCCAAAATAAATCCTGTCATAAATGACAGTGTAAAAAACATCAAGGCCTGGGTTCATGGATTCGGCTCATGTCAATTGCATACTCCAAAAGATCAAACAGATTTTTCTATCAGGAAGGTAAGTGGGGAAGACCAAGCAGAGTTACTTGAAGTCAGAGTAGAAGAATGTTTCAAAGCAGAGGTCAAGAACCGTTCTGTAAAGAGCCAGAGATTAAATATTTTAGGCTTTGCGGGCCATGTGATTTACTCAGTGCTGCTGTTACAATGTAGCTTTAAATAAATGGATGTAGTTATGTTCCTATAAACTTTATTTACAAAAACAGGCAGTGGGCTGGATTGGGCAGCCAGGGGTCATAGTTTAAAGGAAGGTAATTTCCCTATAGGACATGCGGTAGAAATAGGCAAGATTACTTTATGCATGCCCACGAAATAGCAACTGGTGTTGAATTAATGAACAGATAAAAATGATTTGCTATTGTCCATCAGTTTTAAGCACATAAATAAATTATTCTCCTGGTCTACTCCCTTGTATTTTAAATTTCAAAAACAAAAAACCCATCACAGAAAAATACAAAAGCAGAGATGAAAAAAGGGATTTCTTAAGAGCAAATGCAAATAAAATTACCATTTTGGCAGATTTCCCTCCAGCCAGGTTTCAGTGGATACTTAACATAATTACCAGCCTGGTACACAATTTTTTAAACGTGTTCCTTTTAGTGAACATCACATTACAATCATTTCAATGTTGGCTACACGATGTTCCAAGTCATCCTTTTAAGTAGCTGTATAATATTCTTTTTTAAATGAATACGTTATAACGGTTTACTCAGCCATTCCTCTGTTGTTGGACATTTTGCTTGATCTCAGTTCTTTTACCATGATGACGTCCGTGCGGTAACAACTTTGTCTGCATTTCGGGGTGGTTTTCGGGGTAGATTCCCGAAAGCAGAATTACTGAATCAAAGAATCCAAACATTTTATAGAGATTGATGAAGATACAAAATGGCTTCCCCAAAGTAGATGCTAATATGATCTGCAAATGGCAGTCATCTGAGAGTGTTGTCCCAAATTGAGGGTCCACGGTTATGAAAATTGTTCTCTTCAGTGGTTTCGAACATACCTGCCAGGAGGTTCTGGCCTCATCCAAAGCCGAGAAGTCAGTACATTTCCGGGAGGAATGGAACATTCGGACGCTACTTGGAGTCCGCCTAAAATCAAATCCAGTCAACAGATGTTTGGCGAAGGCCGAGTGCTTAGGACCAGGGCCGCTCTGCCGAGTCCAAGAGAAACCGAAGATACACGGTCAGTGGGGTGCCCATGCCAAGTAGAGGTAGGAGCCAACTTCCTAATCCAAGACTGGATCCAGGACGGGTTCGGCGGGGACCGGGAAGGGCAGGAAAGAACCCTGGGAGCTCTCTTCCCAGCCTCATTTTAGATCCTGGCGAACACTAAAATATAGACACACGTTCCGAATCAAATTGTAAATGTAGGGCTGCCGTAACAAAATGCCACGGCCACATCCTAGCTTGATTACATCTACACAGACCCTGTTTCCAAACGAGATCACATTCACAGGTACTGGAGGTTAGGACTCAGGCATCTCTTTTTGTGGGACTCAAGTCGACCCACAACACGGGGCATCGGGAGGAATGGGTGTGGCCAAGACTTGGCCGGGAAATCGGGAGGTCTGGTTATTATACCCTTACAGTGCCAGCTTTCACCAAATCTCAAGTTCATCCCTCAAGGAGGGTCAGGCGACATGTCTGCTGGGGGGGGGGGGGTTGTGTAAGCAGTCACATCTTCTGGGGTGCTCTCCCTGACTCCCCCTCCGCTTCGTGTGTTTTCAATAATGCAAAGCAAAGCCCTGAACTGTCACGATCACTTGCACATCCACGTCTCCAACAGACTATGGGGTCCCTGGGGAAGGAGGGCAGGTGATCGCTTTTGCCAAGCCCCGGTAGCAGGCGCGTAGTAGGCACACGATAAGCTCGAATGAGGTGCACCGATGGGTGGCCGACACCACCCGTGCGTTCTGAAACATCAGTTTGAATTTGTTCTTCTTGATCCACCTTCACATTGCTCCGGTCCTAGACCAACCACAAGCCAGAGAATTGAGTTCATTAATATTCATTATCCCAGCACCCCCATCAGCATCCCTTTGTTTTCTGCAATAGCTTCTTAGCCCGCAGTCAAATGAGCTCAAGGAAAATGATGTGACTTGGCTTCAGAAATATATTCCTCCGGCTGCCAGGATGGATTTAGCAGACTCCGAGCTCAGTTTGTCACTCCTTCCGCGACCGCCTCTGTGCACACAGAATGCTACGACAGTCCCTGAGTTATGAGGGGCCATTCCAAGGCTGTGATGGATTTGATTGTTTTATGCACCGACTTAAGACCTCATTTCCTGCCACATTCACAAGTGCTTTCTGGGCCGCTGCGGGGGAACCTGGCGTGTTGGTTTTCTGCTGCCTCCCCCTGCATCCTGCTCCGCTGGGGACAGGACTGCAGAGTTCTGAGATTCCCAACGGAGCAAAAGCCTCAGAAAGATCAAATGATTTAAGAGTTGCCTTAAAGGTCTTTGCTGTATCTCCCCGCCAACCCTCCTGCGTATATGTGTATGTATAGAGATTTTTTTTTTTTAGATCTTATTTTTGGTTGTGTCTCACTGAAATACCCTGCAAAAGACGCGAAAGCGAGGAGTAAACAACTCTATTTGGCAAATAACACGCTGACATCTACGGAGCCCCACGGATCGGTTTGCAAAGGGAAAGCAACGTTCTGTTGCTGGAAATGCCTCGTTTGAACGAGTCAAGCTCTCTTCGGTTGTCCCAGTGTTTGGGGAATCGCTTGATTGTTTAATCTGACAACGTCAGCGTAGGATATGCTATGCTCTCCAATCCAGATAGGATTTACCGTCATGTAGGCAAACTCTCGTCATGTTTTCCCCATCGCGTTTAGGGAAAGCAACACTTTCCCCCGTTCAGAGTTAATCACATTTATTCTCACCCCCGAGGAAGCATCTCTTCCCACCGGAGCGAAGTTTCCAGAAGGGCAGAGGGTCCAACTCGGCCCTGTGTGTTGCTGAATTAAGGAGATGGAGTTCACAGTGGTCATTCTCAGAGCGGGGTCCCTAGGCCAGCAGCATCGGCTTCTCCTGCGGATGAGTTAGAAATGCAGATTCTTTATCCAGCCCAAACCCAGTGAATCAAAACCCCTGGGGACGGGGCCCAGCAGTCTGGGTGTGAACAAACCTTCTGGTGATTTTCACACACACTAAAGTTTGAGAACTGTGCTGGCTGAAGGTATATACAGAGACCCAAGTCCATATGCTGAGAGCGAGGAGGGGAGCTCTCAAATGTAACCAAGCGGATTTGAGACAAGAGGATACAAAATGTGTTATGGGGACCAAGGACATTTTAGAACGCTCAGGCAGAAGACATAAACGTAGCTTTGAGCGAAATGTGGGGCTGTCCCGTCCCACCCAGCAGCCGGGGGAGAAACAGCTGTCAAGTGTCATAGACGTGATGACTCTGTCCGAAGCACGGAAAACACGCTGTAAAACAGGAGTTAAGGGTCTGTTCGGTTTGGGGGAGAGTAAAAATTATTCCTCTTCCTCAATGCAAAACATTAAAACTTAGCACCGGCAAACCCCGAGCACACCGTGTCATCTCCCCTCCCCTTCCCATCACATCCCCCCCAAAACCTGCGGTGGGTGATGGGAAAGAAGCAAAATACCTTCAAAGTCCAGGACTCGGGGGAGATTGGAACTACACATTCGTAAAGACGATCATTTCACACAGCTGTGATTTTTCCTCAGGGGGACTTCGAGACCCAGGGAAGGAGCGGGGACAGAAAATGGCTGGGCTGGTTCTGAGCTGGAGATTAAGAGAGCGGGTGGGTGAAAAGACGCAGTGGTGGGGAGGTGGGAGGAATGTCGTTACAGTCCTAGGCTGAGCGGCATTGAAACCAGGGGAGGAGTTGGGTGCCCCGAGACACAAGAGAGAGAGTCTGGCTGGTATTGGGGTGCTCTCCAAGCTTTGGAGCGGGAGTTACCTAAAGCAGGGAGGTCAGAGGTCGGAGCCGGCCACATATGTTAGTGTGCCCTTTGTGACTTCCTTCCATTTGCATTCAAGAACCGTTGACTGTGTGTCCCCATGGTGACAGGCCCTGTGTGAGGTATTTGGGGGACACCCACGGCCACATGACTCACCGACAGCATGGCCAGTCTTTCTCTCCTACCAAGACAGAACTGGCCTGGAGGAAAAGACCTCTCTACCCAGATGGAATCTCACAGCGCCTTCCAAAGCCTTACTGTCACAAAGCAGCACCGATTTCCAGAAGAGATGTTGAGAATGAGAACTGCCCCCAGCCCCGGGGTCTTCCCCCAGCCTGGCCTGTGCCGCTGGGCCGCACATTCTCCGGGGAGCGGAGCAGAGCTATGAGGAGCTGGGTTCTGAAAACCGGCCCTGCCTCTTATTTGCTAGGCAGCCCCGGACTCCATGACTCTCAGCTTGACCCTCCTCATGGGCAAAATGGGGGTGGCAATGAGGACTAAGCCTGCTAACCGCACAACCCAGGAAGCACTTCTGGGTGCCCTGGAAAAAGGAGCAGGATGAGCCCTTCTGCACGCAGCAGAAAGGCTGAGGGGTTAAGAGTTAGGAAGGTTCTAGAAAAGAACTCTAACCAACTCCAGCTACCACCCTTGGAAGAAAGTCTAGAGAGGGCTACCTCTTAAGTGTTCAGAGCAAATGGATGGTGCTGATGAGCACAGAGGTTTAGGGGTTCCTCAGTCTTTCCCCTCCAAACCCCTGGCCCAACCTTCCTTCACATTGGCCACCTGCAGCCGTGGATAATCTTGACTTATTTATCACTTGTACTAGTTGTGAGACCCAGGAGAAGTTCTAGACCTATTTTTCCATTTACTCCTCTATAAAACGGGGCTCGTATAGGAGCAGGCGTCTCAGAGATCTGAAACGGTGAAGATTCTATGAGCGGTAAGTATGGCCCCCCACGCTACGAGCACTGAGCACTGAGCACTGAGCAGCACTAAGTAACTGGGTTTGCTCCAGTTAATGGCTGCGCACATTCGGGCTCCCTGCCTCACGGCGGACTCGGGAGTCCAAGTTGTGCAGAAGCTCTCTGTCTTTTGTCAGAAGAAGCATACACGATGCCAGGGCACCTGAGGCACTACCGTGAGTCCCCTCAACCCCGGCTCTGTCCTGAATGAAGACGGCTCTCCTGGGAATGAAAAGAGCAGGTTTCACGGAAAGGGTAGGGCTGAGAGCCGAAATGGTCAATGGGCAGTTTGGGGAGGTAATCCCAGGCGGACGGACCCAGGATGCTGAACACCTGGAAAAGAGGACACTCAAAGGGGAAGCAGCAGAACGAAGCCAAAACGCTAAGATGCCGAAGTGGTCGGGCCGCACAGGGACGACACTCGGGCAGTGAGCGGCCAACGCACAGCGGGTTTATTCAGGAGGGACTTAGATCTGAATAAACAACGTTTTCCCCCTTGAGTACCGTCAGCAAATCCAGAAGCTGTGTTGCGTTTGTTCAAGTATGTATTTTTTCAGTTTCCCCCCCGCCCCCCCGCCCCCAGCCCACCCAAATCTTCCAGACTTTCAGAGCCGCTCAGGTGCCCACAGCCCGGCCAGCCTGAGCCACGTTGCCTCCTGAACAGGTAAGTCCTGGGGGTAACCCCAGCGCACCCCGGCCTTGGACGTGGGGGCGGGGGCCGGCCTCTTCCTCAAGGCTTGATTCCCGTCCCCCTTGTGTGTGCGTTTTCGGTGGGGGGGGGTGGCGTGTAGTCTGCCAACTTCATTGTCATTTATCCCCGGACAATTTGTTAACTTCAAGAATCCTTGAATGCCAACCTGGATGTCTTTATAATTGCTGTCTCTGTCAGAGCCTGTGTGAAAAATGTCACCCAGAGAATGAAGTCAGAAAGCAAAGTTGCGGCTTGTTCTTCACGAAGGTGACAACGACCGAAAGCATTACTTGCTTTCAGGACAGTTTTGAGAACATTTCCAGCTCCTGAAAGAAAAGACGTTCGTAAAATTGGAAAAGCTCGCTGGCTGACATTGACAGTGAATTCATAATGCGCATGTTAATCTACTGGAGACGAGCAGGTTCACCCGCCCCAAGGAAGGCTCTAGAACCAGTTAGAAAAGGCTTTAATCAAAGGCATGCAAGTTGGAAGACTTTTGTTATAAACCATCAAAACGAGTGGTTTTTTTCCCCTGTATCTTGAATATGCAGATAGAAGGGAAATAAATAACACGTTATTAGTTCGCTTGAAGTATAGCAAATGCTTCTATCTGGTTCTCTGTGTTTGGGGTGAGTCCCTTTCTTTTGGGGGCTTCGTTTTCGTCTTCTGTAGGAGGAGAATTGATCCGAGTTATTCTCTCTCTGAGTTCTAAGTTCTCTGCTGAGATTGCCCTGCATGGATAGTTATCTTCTCTTACGGATATCATTTTAGTGCAAACCCTCCAAGCTGCCCAAATAGCTTCAGAGGTGGGGCTCTCACCATCTGCTAAGACAGAGGAGAGCCAAATCCTGCCTGTGGGCAGAAGACTGCCCCCGCCAAAAAAACTTGGCACACAGCCGCATCCGTTTACCTATTGTCTGTGGCTGCTCCCCGGCTGCAAAGCAAGAGCTGTATAGTCACTACAGAAAGCAAGTATAGCCCACAAAACTGAAGAGTACGCATCTGGTCTTTTCCAGAAAACATCCTCTTAACTCTTCTGACCACTTTAAATACGACTCAACCCTGGCTTTACCAGAAAATGGCTTCTCTGATCAGAGACTCAGACCTGGCAGGTGCAAGAATGACAATGGCGAGCCCACTTCCAGGCACGTATCTACCGAAGTCAGGACCCCCCAAATATATCTACACCCTCACGTTCGTTGCAGCGTTATTCACGATAGTCAAGATGTGGAAACAGCCCAAATGCCCTTTGATGGATAAATAGATAATGAAACCGTGGCACATACCTGCAATAGAATATTATGTAGCCTTTTAAAAAATGAAAGAAAACCTTCCATCTGCAACAACGTGGATGGACCTGGGGGGTAGCGTGCTAAGTCGAAGAAACCAGGCACAGAAAGACAGAACTGTGTGATCTCACTTACACATAGTGCCTAAAACAGTCAAACTCATAGAAGTGAATAGCAGAGTGATGGTTCCGGGGGCTGGGGGCAGGGGAGGGGAGAAATGGGGAAACAGTAGTCAAAGGGCACAAATTTCCACGTAAAGAAGATGCGTAAGCTCTGGCGATTTACCATACAGCATAGTGCCTACGGCAAGCGGTATCGTGCCCATATACTTCAAATTTGCTGAGAGGGAAGATCTTATGTAAAGCATTCTTACCACAAAAATAATAACGTAAGAGGAGGAAACTCTCGGAGGTGATGGATATGTTCGCGGCCTTGATGGTGGGGATGGTTTCAAGGTTGCACGCTTGTCCCCAAGCTCACTGAGTTGTATACATTAAATATGTACAGATTTGTACATGCCAATTATACACCTCAATAAAGTGGGTATTAAAAATTGATAAGGAAATGCTGCTGCATATCGTCCTTTATCCAATTCATCGCTCTCCTTTATCACACCTTGGGAAGACACTTCCTGTCCTAAGGAAGCTCTTACACATTTCAGAGATCTGCGCACCTGCGACGGCGGCCCTTTGGACTCAGCCCTGCCCCCTAGAGGCTAGTTCCCCCTTACAAGCCGGCTCTCGGGATAATCAGCTGTTTAAGGATCTCTAGGAGGAGCCCCAAATTCTCTAACATTTCTTCATGGGTATGGTTTAGCCCTCTCCTCTACAGTACCCCACCTCTGGGCATTCAGGGTTTCTCTATGCCATATGTGCTGTGACTCTAACCCTGAACACAAGGACCCAAGTATCCTGGCCCTTCTGGACATTCCGTGCTGGGGCCATTTCCTCCCATTGACATCACCTCGACTCCGAACATGTTGCATATGTGCTTCTGGTGTCAGGGCACATTCTCCCAGCCTGTGAGGGCGTAGTTGGGTTTTAGGTCAATGTATGAGCCTTTGCATTTAGAATGCAAAATGTGTCCATTTATTTCAATCTATTCAGTTAGATCTGGATCTGGGATCCGCCCACTCTTCCCCAAATCAGCCTTAGAATTACGTGTATATTTGTGCTTCATAAGTTCTCAATACTCAACCCCTTCCACAGCTATTTATGCAGAACTGTGGTAAGTTGTCGAAACAAATTAGGTTCCCTCCTACGGCCGTGTCCTTGTACGTCCCGTGTCCTATCACAAATGCCCTGCCCTGGGTAGAACCAGGTGAGTTTCCCTGTCCTCAGGGAAGCCCTGTCCTCCGGGAAGCCCTCCCCAAGTCCTAAAGATCAGCTTGGAAGTTCCTCTGCTGTGTTGCCCAACGCCTGAATTTACCTCTTGGTAGTGTTTATTGTACTGTGTGAGCCTACGAACTACGAGACTTGTCTTTTTGACCACTGGAATGCCAGCATCTAATGCAGCGTTTGCAAATCATAGGCACTAAGTAAATTTTGTAAATTAATGAACAAATAAATGGAGAAGTGGTCTGGTATCAGACTGAAAACACCTTAGAGGCCATTCTAAAGAATCCAGCAACGGGCAGGGTGGACAGTTTTTAACTGGGTTTACGGCCATCTTACGCCATGATCAGTGGAATTTTAGAAAGAGAATTAAAGCCGTCATGAGTGGAGGTCCCATATATATAAATGAATATATATATAAATGAATATATACAAATGAATATATATATAAATTTATACACACACACACACACACACACACATATATATATATATGAAATGAAGAGGAAGAGACTAGAGGTTTTTAAGTCAGGAGCGAGACAGTCGAGGCCAAGCAGGAGCCAGGAAGCTGGAGAAGGGAGAGCAGAATCAGAGTGATAACCTGGGTGCAGGGAGGGCAGGGCTTGCTGAGATATCAAATACAGACTACTCCTGAATGACTGGATTCCATTCAGAGTTAAGTTGCATATTGAATAAGTGCCTGAAGGCACTTTGCTGCCTTTATCCTTTCTGTGCGCAAGTAGCTTATTCCCAAACCTGGCCGATAATTCAGAATCACCTCAGTTGCTTCTGAAATAATACAGATTTCGGGGCGCCCGGGTGGCTCCGTCGGTTGAGCATTCGGCTTCGGCTCAGGTCACGATCTTGCGGGTTGTGTGTTCGAGCCCCGCGTCGGGCTCTGCGCTGACACAGAGCCTGCTTCGGATTCTGTGTCTCCCTCTCTGTCTGCTCCTCCCCTGCTCGTGCTCTCTCTCTCTCTCTCTCTCTCTCAAAAATAAATAAACATTAAAAAAAATTTTTTTAAATAATACAGATTCCAAGGCCTCACCTGACCACCCCCCCCCCCAGAATCAGAAGTGGTTTGTTTGTTTATTTATTTTAATTCCTGTGAGTTAACATACGGTGTTCTATTAGTGGCAGGTGTATATGGTACAACGATTCATGAATTCCATATAACACCCAGTGCTCATCGTGACGAGTGCACCCCTGTTTCACCCATCCTCCCCCCCCCCCACCTCCCCTCTGGGCACCGTCAGTGTGTTCTCTGTAGGTAAGAGTCTTCGACTTGATTTCCCTCTCTCTCTATTATCTTTCTCCTTTTGTTTGTTCACTTTGTTTCTTAAGTTCCACATATGAGTGAAATCACATGGTATGTGTCTTTCTCCGACCAATTTCACTTCGCATCATACCCTCCAGTTCCATCCACGTCGTTGCCAATGGCCAGATTTATTCTTTTTCGCAGCTGAGTAATATTCCGTTGTGTGTGCCTCCCACTTCTTCTGTGTCCCTTCGTCAATCCGCGGGCGGCTTGTGCTGCTTCCGTGTCTTGGCAGAATCGTTTCGAAAGCTCCCAGGTGATTTAGGTTTCCTGCCTGGTGGGAGAACGCCTGCCTTAAGTGTCCAGTTTGACCGAAATGTCTTGCCCTGTGTGCTTCTGAGCTTGGGCAACTGTCTTCTCCCCTCTGCCCGGTCACACTGGAAGTGAGCCCTCCCTTTCATTAGCCCACTCTATTCCTTATCTTGACTGCTTTATAAGATTTGGCAATTTCTCGGGGCGCCTGGGTGGCTCAGTCGGTTAAGTGTCCGACTTCGGCTCAGGTCACGATCTCGCGGTCCGTGAGTTCGAGCCCCACGTCAGGCTCTGGGCTGATGGCTCAGAGCCTGGAGCCTGCTTCCGATTCTGTGTCTCCTTCTCTCTCTGCCCCTCCCCCGTTCATGCTCTGTCTCTCTCTGTCTCAAAAATAAATAAATGTTTAAAAAAAATTTAAAAAAAAGAAAAAGATTTGGCAATTTCTCTATGTTTACTTTCTTTGCGCACAGCGTTTCCCCTCACCGCTGGCGTTTACAGATAGAGGGATCGTGGATCTGTTACTTAAACTGTGTGAACTCAGGGGCCTCACCTGTAAAATGAGAATGGTTCCTCTTTAGGCTGTCATAAGATGTCACATGTAAAAGCAGAAAGTACGTGCGTGGACCAGACTGCATGCTGAATAAACATGTGACCTCCCGACCCTCAGTTAACTGAAGACACTTTTTAGAGCAGAAGCGTGTCTCAGGCAAACATATTTTATATCCCAACAGAATCCAGTCCAGCAACTCGTGCTTATCAGGGACTCAGAAGATAGATACTAAACCAATGAAGAATGAACAGGTGCCCAAGTTCTACCCCAGATCCATGAATCAAAATCTGTTGGTGAATGGGGGCCTAAAAAATTTGAAATTTAAAATGCCCTCTCATGGATTCTCATACTCACCCCATCTGGGGAAGCCACCACTCTTGAGAATCAGGAAGAGGCCATATTGCTCTGCTTAACGTAATGAGATACATTTTCTCGCTCCACAGTAGTTATTGAAAGTCTAATTCCGATTGATTGTTCAAAACATATCCATTAAGGTTCAACATCTGTTTAATAGGTATATCCTATTACACTCTTGTACTTAGGGCCACAGTCAAGACCTGACATAAATGGAGACACTGTTTAAATAAACTAATTACATAAGGGCACGCAGAGGCTGATCTGAGCAGGGGCCTTTGAACATGACATATGCCTTTAATCAAAACCAGGCATCAGGCGAAAACAAGATACCCCAGGCCAGAGTCATGCAACACGGTGATTCTACAGCCGATATTCCTAACGCCAGCCCGGTCTGGGGGCTCCGTGAACAATACTGACGCCCCCCCACCCCCGTACCGCTACCTCAACAGGCAACATTTCTGAGACCGGGCTGGTAAACTCTGACGGGCGGCAGAAGAAGGGGGCGATCTGGCAGGTAAAGCCCCTCTGCACGCCTCTCTCTCGGACTGTTCTCAAGCACGGTGTTTCTGAACAGAGTTCTCCTTCGTGGCTGAGTGGCTGGTTCTGGCTGTTCACGGGAGCGTGGCTCCATAGGTACTCGCCTCATCCTTCCCAGGCTCACTCTTACAGCCTTGGGATCGCAGCTTCCAGTAAAACACTTAGCACTTCCTCTGGAATTCTGTTCCAGGGCAACGAGACTAAGATTACTAAATGCCAGGCACTTTTTTGTGTGTACTTTATACGCCGTATTTTATTATTCCCCAGCTGTCCATCTAAAATAAGCATCAGTATGCCCTTTTCTAAGAAAGGAAATTGATGATCACAGGGTTAACTCATCCAACGCAACCCACCCAATAAGTGTTAGGGGCGAGACCAAGAAGTACAGTCTTTTACTTCAATGTTTGTGTTCCTAACCACCATACACGATCCCATTTTCCAAATGGTGACAGAACTTTCTGGATGCAGTTAAATATGGTGAGAACTGTTGGTAAAACCTCTTCCCACACGCCATGTGCTAACATGTGCTAAAGCACACAGTCCTGAATCCATCCAGCCTTCATCCAGGCAGAGAGGCTCGCTGCTCCGCACACTTTAACCAGGAGCAACTTGCCGGGTGGAACCACCTCCATAGGCACCTAGTCACTCAGATGTCTGCCTGACCGACTGAGCTCAGAGTTCCTGGAGGGACAAACATGTTATACTTCTCCTTGTCTTCCTGGCATCCACCATTGTATACTAGGCACTATAAAAATGCCCGAGACGTCCCTGGGAGGCTCAGTCGGTTGAGCGTCCGACTTCGGCTCAGGTCATGATGTCATGGTCCGTGAGTTCGAGCCCCGCATGGGGCTCTGGGCTGACAGCTCGGAGCCTGGAGCCTGCTTCGGATTCTGTGTCTCCCTCTCTTTCTGCTCTTCCTTCGCTCATGGTCTCTCTCTCTCTCTCTCTCTCTCTGTCTCTGTCTCTCTGTAAGATAAATAAACATTAAATTTTTTTTAAATAAAAAAATGCTTGAGAAATGAACTGAAATGAAATCAATGTAACACTTTGGTAAAGGTACTTTAACTTTGGTGTCTATGCCTACAACACAGTCGTTAGTTGAAAATTAACTGTGGATTTAAAAAAAACCCACACTACAGACAGTCTAACTGCAGCCTCTCTTAAGTGCACCCACAAATCTGACTTTAACACCTGGCTCTTCCTCGATGAGCAGGAAGTGCGCTCCCTGGCCAGGTGTGGCACAGGTGAGCACGGCCATCCCGATTTGCGGATCCTCTTCCGGGCAGCCCCTCCCAGTTCGGAATGGACGTGACTTATCTGGCTGATATTAGTTATCAAGCTTCTTGCCAAAGCTTGCCACAAGTTCAGAGTCCATTTCTAATGTCTATGTTGTTTTTAGAGTAAATGACTTTGAAATAGAGCAAGACCTCAAAAAGTTCATCCACTGCTCTGACACCTTGTGATGTGAAAGCATTTCTGGTAGACCAATATTGATGGAGATCTTTGGCTGCAGCGGGTCGGGATCTTGCTTCCACCACGTGGTACTTCGGCCCCCATTTTGGTCTTCCGATGCCTCCATCACGAACTCTCCCTCCACTGGCCCTCCCGTTGCACCGTCTTCTACCGCTTCTTGATGTTAACCTAACTTCTGCAAGACCTGTCTTGCCTCCCACTTCTCCCATTGATCTAGAATGACCTCCTTCTTCTTCCTTCCATCTCAAGCCTGTGCTTGAGCCTCACTCCACGGCCACGTCCTGTGACACTCCCTTATTGACTTATTCCACATTTCTAGTCATCATGTCTTCGAAAGTTACCGGACGTCCCAGGGGAAATCAAAGAATAATTGAATACTGCTGAAGAATGGGTATCTCTTTACACTCTAGGGCTCGGTGTCTGATTCCAAAGCACCCTTCAGTATTTGGGGGTTCCTTTGTTTTGTTTTGGTCGGCCTTGGTTTTGTTCTTCACCCAGTTAGGTATGTCAGAGTCAGCAGGCAGCCTGTTCATTGTTACGATGCATTTGGAATGGAGCTGGGTGTCACAAGATATGCCATGGAGGAAAATTAGGGGAAATGATCCAAGGATTCTTGACCTTTCCACTGCCCACAGTCACACAGTGGAAGCACTGGGCTCCCAGCCCCCGACGTCCCTTCTCTTCTCCTTGATGACTCAGGATTTCTTTCATTCAGTGGTGAAATTCTCTCCCCATTTATATCTATTTTGTGATGACAAGCTCATTAATTGTTTAAGTAAACACCAGACAGCATTATGTAATAAGAGGTCTGGGAAATTATGGGGAAAGCTTAGCATAAGTGTCCACGTCCAGAACTCCAAATACCGGCGAAGATTGTTGGAAGGCCTATTTGGAAGAGGGACTACAAAACGGTGTGATATTGGAAAAAAGTCATCCAACTTCTCTGAAACTTAGTTTTGCCCCCTGTGAAATGGAAACAAAACATCAGCAGTAACAACACTTTTCTTCCAGGGCTTCACAAGTTTGTTAGAAGGCGGGGCGGGGGGGGGGGGAAGGTAACACGTGACCAAGTATTTGTTAAACTGCTAAAGTTCTAAGCAGATGTAAGTTATTACATCACACCCAGAGTTCAAAAAGACAATTAGGCACCCAGGTTATACTCTACCATGGATTTGCATTCACTTTGGAAACTCTAGGAATTAATAACCATTTGCCATACATTCATTATGATCACATTAATCATTATAATTGATTGGTTAATTAGCTAATCATGGTTATAATATAGATGTCATAGGCATTTCCATAGGAATTCTTCGTAATTCAACATTATTAACGCCTGACCTTATCTCGATGCTGAACAGATCATGGGAGCGACCTTTTAGCATAATTTGGATCCAAAGGGGACTTTACAGAAGAATATAATTGAAAAAAGCATCAGGATTTTCTGGACACTGGGCTTTAGTTGGAAAACATGAGAATTTTTGGAAAGCCAAAAGCTTGGAGCCCTTTTTTTTTTTTCAAGTACTTTCAAATTTTCCTCATTCCCTATTCGAACAAGCCCCATCCATGCAGGAAACGGTCCATTTCTTCTGTAATTCTTGAGGCTTCCAGAAAATCGTAAGATTCTTGCGGACAGAAGCGACATCATTTTTCATGTGTTTCTGTCGTCACCAGTAAAGCAGCGGGCAAGTAGTTAGTGCTCAATAAACGTTTCCTGGTTCTCTCTCAGGTGCTCCCTTCCTATTTTGAGAAAAACCTTGCTCTGAGGAGCAAAGACAGAAGAGATTCAGTAGATTGTGCTTTCAGGAATGCTTAGAAAAATAAAATCTTATCTTTTTATCTTTTTATCACTTTTTTTTGTTATAGACTACAGATGTGGAAATGCTTTGGAAGGAATTTAAAGGAAATCAAGAGTAATTTTTAAATTGGAAAAAAAAGTCAGTTGTTTCCCGTGGTAAATTGGGGGAAAAATACTATACTTTCGAAACCCTCAAAACGTGTATGTTTAGCTGAATTTAAATTAATTGAAAGCTAGCGAGTAGAGCAAATAAGCCAGTTATTCATATGTTTTGGGAACCCGTCGATTGTTGTTTTATACCTCTGAGTGTATATTATCCTAAAAGAGAAACATTTTGAGAACAGAAAGTCAGTGGAAACTTTGCTATTCTGGTTTTCCTGGATGAGAAAATCACCTTAGTCACCGTTAAACTTAAGATACATAACATTTGGAACACATTACAAAAGCCATGAAATACGATGTCATGGAAAAGATTAATGTCCAAGATTCTAACTGCTACTATGCCAAAAGATAAGTTTTCGAAATAATTTGAATGTATCCATTAGCGCAAAATATTAATTTCCTCCTAAGACAGAAAGTTCAAATATAATTATGTATAATGCATTAACAGAAGAGTTCTGTGATTTTTTATTGTGGTCCAATGATTTGAGCCAAAATTTGATTTTTTTTCTCCTAAAGAAAAGGTGATTAAAACTACCAATACATTTGGGATTGTCAGAGTTGAATTAAAAACTTGTAAGTACAGTCATTTAGGGTGATAAAAGGATGCGATCAAGTCAGTTGCCCTATGGAAGCTGACCACATAGAAGCGAAGGGGAAAGAGAAATCGTTCCCTGAGAAAGGATTCACGTTAGCTCAGGTGTTCAGAAATCAGCTGCTGAAGCAGGATCAGAAACGCGAGAGCTTTATTTGTGGTAAAAGGAGAACAAGCTAGAGAAGGCCAAAGGGCTTTCAGATCTCTCTGCGAGTCCGACGTCTGAGAAGGACTGGAGGGAGAAAGGAAGATTCGGTCATAAAAGTCTCAGACCGCTGAGCAGTTCTAAGAAAGGTCCACCCAAGCCAGTAGATTGGAAAGACAAGAGCCCATTCCAGGTCTTCCTCCACGGGGGAGCGGGGATCTTGGTCAGATGCCATGTTGTGTGGTCAGCCACACGTTTGGATCAGGCATTCCGTAACCCCCTGAACTTGGGTGCTGATGGAAGCTCAAGGGTCACAAGAGGCAAACCCATCGATCTGTTCGCCCTTCCAACATGGAAGGGGCCACGTGAAACCTCCTCGCTACGAAACGGCTGCTTGGTCTCTTCAAGATAGAGTGCCACATTGGGGGCTCAGTGCTGGTGGCCACAGCTCCTGGCAAGTCAGATACCCAGGGAAGCAACAGCAGGAATGGCCCGTGCACCTGAAAAGCCATACTAGTGGGCCCGGAGTGGCTTCCATTTCTGTCACTGTGACTGTTCTGTTTACTCATTGTATCCGTTCTGGAGTGACAGATGATGAGAGCTGGCTACGGCCCACTGTTAAGTCATTTTGTCTCCTTGGGTGTCCAGTGCCTCGTCCGTGGTTGATGCATTCCAGGGAGACTAAGGTGCGATGCAGAAGTCCCTACCCTGTCTTCGCACTCTCGTATACCCACCCGCATGCCTCTACTCCAGACTCTTGGTCTCCGATTTTCCTGTGTCTTTCTCTCCAGGCCCCTGAGCAGATGGCCAGGCCCCTGCCCAGGGAATCTAGAAATGCTCTCACCCTGGGCTGCTTCTCTGCCCACACAAAGTAGATGGTAACCATGTGATGGGCTGAATTGTGTTCCTCCAAATCCACGTGTTGAAGTCATGCCTTCCAGGACCTCTTGATGCAACCATATTTGGAGGTTAAGGTCTTTAAAAGAGGTAATTAAGTTAAAAGGAGGCATTTTTAGAGTAGGCCTTAGTCCGGTCTGAGCGGTGTCCTTATAAAAGGAGAAATTTTGGACACACGGGGAGATACCAGGGCTGCAGGTCCACAAGGGAAAAACCACCAGAGGACCCAGCAAGAGGGCGGCCATCTGCAAAGCCAAGGAGAGGCCTCCGAAGAGGCCAAACCCACAGACGCCTTGGTCTTCAACTTCTGGCGTTTAGAACTGTGAGAAAATCATTCTGGTTATTTAAGCCCACGGGTCTCCAGCATTTCGTCACGGGAGCTCTGGCACGCCAACAAGACTGCTTTGAGCTCGACCGCCGGGAGGACCTTTCCCTCTCTACTGTCTCTGTAGGCATTGTTCCCCTGATATCTCTTCCAAATGTCTGAGTCTTTGCACTGAAAGCGTTTCCTTCCACTGAGACAACTTCCCAGGTCACCACAGGGCTTGAACGCTCGGGCCGCCAACGCGTGCCGGGGACCCTCTCTGTGCCCCCCCCACCCCCACCACTCCAGGGTGACGTGCGGTTTGCCAGCCGAATGGTGAGTGAGCCTGTCCCCAAGCCCATCTTGCTGCCTGGGGCCGCCCACGTGCATCCTTCTCTGAGAAGGCAGAACCTGATGTGGCCGGGATTTTGTGCGGGGAATGCCTCTGAGGTAGGATGAGGCCAGGGCGCCCTGCGGGGGTGGGGTCAGTCAGTTAAGTGTCCGACTCGATTTTGGCTCGGGTCATGATCTCACACTTGGTGAGATCAAGCCCTGCATCGGGCTCTGCACTGACAGTGCAGAGGCTGCTTGGGATTCTCTCTCTCTCCCTCTCTCTCTGCCCCTCCCCCACTCACATGCATGCTCACTCCCTCTCTCTCTCTCTCTCCCTCAAAATAAGTAAATAAACTTTTAAATAGAAGTAGGATGAGGCTTCTGGGGAAGGCGGGGGTCGGGGGAGCCCTCGGGCCTGCCGTGTGTGGCAGGAGGGGCAGGAAGGAGGCTCGGAAAGGGAACTATCAGACTGCGGAGCACTCTCAGCGGGTCTCCGCCGGGGCCAATGGCAACTTCTCGAACCCAAGGCCCCTGTTATCAAAGGGTGTGAACTTTTAGCGGTAGGATGAAGGTCTGAGGATCTCCCAGTGGCTACGGTTAATAAATCTGTGTGGTACGGTTGGAATTTTTCAAGAGAGTAGAACTTGTGTTCTCATCAAAAAAAGGAAAAATAGGGGCACCTGGGTGGCTCAGTCGGTCGAGCGTCCGACTTCGGCTCGGGTCATGATCTCTTAGTTCATGAGTTCAAGCCCCGTGTCGGGCTCTGTGCTGACAGCTGGGAACCTGGAGCCAGCTTCGGATCCTGTGTCTCCCTCTCTCTGCCCCTTCCCCACTCATGCTCTGTCTCTCTCTGTCTCTCAAAAATGAATAAACGTTAAAAGAAATTTTTTTTTAAATAAAGAAAAAAATAAAAGGGAGGGGGTAAATTTGCAAGGTGATGGATGCATCATTAACTCGCGGGCGGGAATCCATTCACAACGTAGACATACGTCACATCATCACAACGTACACTCTCAATATGTTATAATTTGATGTGTCAGTTATACCTCAATAAAGCTAAAAATAGAAGAAAGAGCAAAGAAAAAAATGTCATCGATGAAAGGAATGGACCTGCCTTTGTGCCCCAAACTTGTACTCAGTCGTCGGCATCCCGGGGGAAGGACGGCCCAGGTGTCTGTGCTGTGCGGACCCAGAAGGACCGCAGCTGGGGATCCGCTGTCAGTTACGTCCCCTGCAGCAGGGAATCTAAAAAAACCTGCATTTTCATTTTCACAGCCACCACAGGGCAACACAAAGGTAGCAACAAGGTGTCCCATCGGTGTCTGCCACTGGGAGGACACACGTGGCCCCATTATCCAAACGGCATGCGTCATGACGCCTTGGTAAGCTTTAGGGCGGGGTCTTGCTTCTTGCGAGAGAGCAAAGGAGGCTTCCTTGAAATGCCTCTTCCTTTGTTCTTCCGTCAGCTATGATCGGCCGTTTGGCAGGAAGAATTGAGGGAGAGGGAGAATGAATGAGAATGAATTACTGCACTCACTCCTAGCTCAGGGAAACGTTTTATTGGATTTGTTTCGCTTTGATGCCTATTAAGCCCATGGGGTACAGCAGGCCAGGGAGTGAACGTGAGGGGCCTGGGGAAGGGATAGAGGGTCTCCCTGTGGTTGCCCCACCACGTTTGTAATTTATTATTAACGATCTCTTCTGTGCCATGGTCTATTGGACCCTTCCAGGGGGGCAGCTCCTGGGGCCAGGACTGTGTGGTTCATCCAGGCAGATCAGATGGAACATTTGATTTACTTGCTTCTTTCCTTAAATCTGCTATGACTCCACCTGGCTCAAGGCAGAAAAAGTTTGCTTGACCTTGCTTGAAGTGGTGAACTTAGGGGGACCTCGGTGCTGGTCCCACTTTGCCTCCGTTATCAGCCGACAAGTTGGCAAGATCTTGGTGGAACAGTCAAATCAAAACCTCTGATGCCGTGGCCTTGTCCTAAGAACCTACATAAACACTTTAAAAAAAAAAAAAAATGCCGATCGTCGACGGGGTTCTAGATGCAGCGTTTTGCTCCCGGGGGCTGCCCTTTGGCTCCAAACGTCTTTTCCGAGCGCCGACTCCTTGTGCGGTGCTGGGCACACCACGCGCTGGGGATGCAACCGGCACAGAAATGACAAGATCCCCGCTTTCGCTTTCGGGGCTGGGGAGCTAAGGGGTGTGGCATTTCGGCAACATCCAACTCCAGCTGACGGCAGTCTTTGCGGACGGTGTGGAGTGCCGCGAGGAAGTGGAGAGAGAGCCCTGAGCCACTTACATTCTCCAGCGCCGTCTCTCGGGTCGTCCCTCTGCGCCGTTGCTATTCTTTCTCGGGTTGTCAGTGAGGGAGAGGACGTTCGGAGAGAGGGTTCAGCTTGTCCCAGTTCCAAAAGCTCCTACAGGACAACAGGCTTTGAACGTAGGCCAGTAGCCGAGCCAGCGTGCTGACCTGAGTCATGCCAGAGTCGTTAAAAGTCTCCGGCCGGCCCCCGGTTCCAGCAGGAGCCTCACCCCCCGGTCTCTCCCTTGCACTGAACATTCCAGCGCCATGACCTCCCTGCAGTGGCCGAAGGCGCCCCCGCGGTTCTGGCTTCTGCTGCTGAGCACAGTCTGGCTGAGAGTTTTCCAGAGTGTAGGATATTCCCAAGGCGGGCCTGGGAGAAGAACGCGAATGCCTGCAGCTCAGGGACGCCTCTTCTGGTAGCCACGCCTCCCATAGAAAGTCGTTCCCTTTCCAAGTCCTTTTCTCTTCCTCCCCTGATACTGACAAGACCGTTTAGTACTAGACGAACGTTTTTGAACACGGAGCTCCTCCTTTAAAAAAAAAAAAAAAAATGATTTCAGGGGCGTCTGGGTGGCTCAGTCGGTGGAGCGTCTGACTTCAGCTCAGGTCATGATCTCGAGGTTCGCGAGCTCGAGCCCCGCGACGGGCTCTGTGCTCTCAGCCTGGAGCCTGCTTGGATTCTGTGTCTCCCTCTCTCTCTGCCCCTCCCCCGCTCATGCTCACTCTCTCTCTCTCTCTCTCTCTGTCAAAAATAAAAAATAAAACCATTAAAAAAATTTAAAACATGATTTATCGAGGTAAACTTGGCATACGGTTATCATAACTTTTTAAATGTTCTTACTCGTTTTAACATCTGCGTCGGTTTTCGGTTTCAATCGACTTCTCACCATGGATCATAATTTGCTACTTGGTGATCTCTGTATGCAAGACATTGTCAATTTTCCCTTCTTGGGTGGAGGAGAGTTTTATATTCCCCAAAATACCTTTAGCTTGTTTCTGGAGGCTGTTATTTGGAAAACAGTTTAAAGAAGCCTGGAAAACAGAGCCTGGAAAACAGGTTCTAGGATATTGCTTCTAATATGTGTAAGTGGGATCAGAAAGGTACCCACTTTAAAGTAGGGCTCATCGGGGAGCCTGGGTGGCTTAGTCTGTTCAGCGTCCAACTCTTGATTTCGGCTCAGGTCATGATCTCACCGTTTGTGGGACTGAGCCCCACATCCAGCTCTGCGCTGACAGCGAGGAGCCTGCTACGGATTCTCTCTGTCCCTTTCTGCCTCCCCCCTCATGTGCATACGGTCTCTCTCTCAAAAATAAATACTTTTTTAAAAAGTAGTGAGGCACCCGGGCGTCTCAGTTGGTTAAGTGACTGACTTCGGCTCAGCTCATGATCTCACAGTTGGAGCCTGCTTCAGATTCTGTGTCTCCCTCTCTCTCTCTGCCCCTCCCCTGCTCGTGCTCTGTCTCTCCCAAAGATAAACAAAAACATTTAAAAAAATAAAAAATAAAAATCAGCGTAGGACTCATTATTCCCTACTACTGAGGTAGAACGCTCATGGACTTTACCCCATGTTCCATGAGTCATGAGCTTTTCCAGGCTGGCTAGTGGTAGTAGGCACTGTTCCCAGCCTGTGTGAGCAGAGGGCACTCTTTAACCCCTTTGTCTCACGAATGCACCAGGTCACTCCTCAGCTGAATGCTTGAGGGGGGCTAGGGGGGCTCTCTGCAGAGACCTGGGATCCGCCCTGCGTGCAGCTCTCCCCTCTCCAGGCGTCTGTCCTGGGGATTCCAGCTGCCCTCCTCCCCTTGACTCTCACCTCCGTCTCCCCAGCTGCCAGGCTCCACCTGGGCTTTTCCACCCTGCACCGCAGCCTGGTGGTTTTTATGTTCCTGGAAGTATTGTTTTCAGCTTTGTTCTCAAATGAGGTTAAATTACTTGGAACCAGTTGGGTCCTTTGGGGTCTGTTTTTAAGATTGGTTGGGTGGGATGAGAGCAGCACTCACCGTAGGGCCGATTATTCCCCGGACAGGAAGCGGGACAATCTCAGGGCTCACCTCCATTTTTTTTTTTTTTAACCACCTCTCAGGGATCATCCTCCTTTGTGGCCTCTTGTCCAGATCCTGAAAACCATTACTGCATGCATTTTGTTGGTTTTTCATTTGTTTTAGTGGGACCATAAATACAATGTCTCATACTCCATCCTGCACTAAAGCAGAACTTCCCTCTCCTTACGCCCCCTTCATTGATGTACATACGTACATCCATATGTATGTATGTCACCTCTATGCCCAGTGCGGGGCTTGAACTCACGCTCCTGAGATCAGGAGTCGCATGCTCTTTCTACTGAGCCAGCCAGGCGCTCCCCTCCTTTTTTAAACAAACATAAAGCAGACCCCCAAAGCTTTACACTGGCAAGAATATCCAGCTGGAACCCAATAACTTTGTTTTGTTTGCTTTCTATTTATTTTATGGCTAATTTACTTATAACAATCAGTCCTGCTTTTCCATTAATGGTAGCATCCAAAAGTTCCGTGGTTGGCCGAATTTGTCTAAGTTTAAAAAGCAACTCAATGTGAAGAAAACTGTAAAAAGAGACAGCAGGACACATACAAACAGGACGAGAAATCAGATAAGCAAGTGGTGGGGTGTGGAGAATAACCGAAGTTAGTGGGCACCGAGCCCATTGGTACCTGCCTTCCAACCTGATGCCCTCCCAGCTGAATTCCTCTTTCCTGGCCTTTGAGTTACCCTCTTGACCCACCCTGTGCTGATGTGAGAGCAAAGATTGCACTAAAGTGATATTTTCATCCTGTGTGTCAGCCTCCTGTGTTTTTCTCTAGACCCTACCCCATCCAACTTAATAGCCACAAGACACATGCAGCTACTAAGCCTTGGAAATGTGGCTAATCCTAACGGAGATGGGTCAAACGTGTAGAACACACACCGGGTTTAGAAGACAGTGCAAAAAAAAAACAACCAAAAATAATTTAGAATATTGCATCAAATAATATTTACACTGACTATGTGTTAAAAATGAGACTATTCAGAATATATTGGCTTCAGGGGTGCCTGGGTGGTTCAGTCGGCTAAGCGTCTGACTCTTGGTTTCAACTCAGGTCATGATCTCACAGTTCGTGAGTTCGAGCCCCGCGTCGGGCTCTGTGCTGCCAGCACGGAACCCGCATGGGATTTTCTGTCTCCCTGTCTCTGCCCCTACCCCACTCATGCTCGCTCGCTCTCTCTCGATAAACATTTAAAAAAAGAATATATTGGCTTAAATAAGATATATCATTAAAATTAATGTCTCCTTTTTCTTTACTTCTTTATAACTGACTGCTGGAAAATGGGACATTATCTGTGTGGCTTGTATCCTAGTTCAGTTAGACAGCCCTGCTATGGATGTGCCATCGAGCTCTGCCTCCCGGCCCCCGGCACAAAACCGGACGCAGAATAGGAGCTTAACAAACACCTGTCGGAGATTAGTGACGGAATGAACCTTGGAATGAGTGGCTGTAACTGGACTGGGGGCTCCAAGATGGAAGAAATGTTGAAGCCCAGGAGACACTTCGGTTCTCACACTCATACACGGGGGAAATGAGAACACACAGCTCCCAGATATGATGGAGAAAAACACGAGATAATTCACGGAGAACTCTCCACACGGTGCCCGGATCAGTGGGCGTGTTCCAGACAAGTTACACATTCTAGGACAGATGTCTTCATTTAGAGCCACACCAGGTGAAAGACCTTGGCAATCGTGTACCAAGAATTAAGAGGAGAGATTCTTTTCCGTGGGTTTTCTCCTGCTGATTACGCAAATGTGCTTCCTACTCTTCACATGGCTCATGGATAAGGACTCGGCTCCGTGGGCCACCTTGGTGCCCACCCCTTCCCCCGACTTTCTGGTGTTCTGATATCTTGCTACTTAGAAACCATGGTGTGTGTGTGTGTGTGTGTGCATGCGCGTGTGTGTGTGCGTACCAGTAAAACACTTTCTTCCAGGTCTTATCTTATTGCTAAAAATAATGTACTTGTAAATTGCTTTATAAATTATTTATCACGAGGGGCTTCATCTTTGAACACGTGCTACAGCGTGCTGTGAAGATGGGGGGCAGGGGGACTGATGGTGAAGGAAGGAGAGAAGAAGGCATTGGAATCACTTATAAATAATATATTCATTGGTCAAAGAAAGTTATCGCCTTTTATGAAGTGTTTGGAATTCGTCTTGCATACTAAGCGGGCGCCCTCTTACCGGCTCCTGAGTGGATCTGCCCCAGCCTCCTTGCTTCTCCATCTCTGAATTTGGGGATTGGGATGCCGTTTATTTATTTCCACCCAAGCCACCGCTGCCACGTCTTATCACCTGGAAACAAACAGCGAACGGGGCTGACCGGTACCTCCAGGGAAACACAAAGATGTGTTGGCAACTCCGGGGAGCGAAGTCCGTGCCCCTGAGTTGGGCTCTGCATTTGGTATTCATCGCGTAAGCGCCGCGCCTAATGAAGGCATTTGGTATTCATGTGGATGTCACATGTATTTCCAGAGACGCTGGGCTCTAATTTAGCACGGGTTAATGGACACCTCTATTAAAGTGTTATCGAAAGTTTGACATTCAAATAACCCAGTTTAAAAATCAGACAAACCTAGACATTAAATCTGAAGGGGAGGAAAAGTAGAAGTCAAGTATATAAATGCCAACTTTAGAAGGAAATACTAATCCGCCCTGGAGAGGGACAAATGGTTGATCCAGGCGCTTCTTTTTCTTTTGCTTTCCCTCACCCCTCCGTGCCTAAGCCTTGGCACATTCCCTGACTTCTGCAGGCCAATGCCTCTGCCCTATGTGTAGGGGGGAGGTGAAGGGAGGGATAGGAGGAAGGGCACGGTCATAACAAATGAAAGGCGTCACTCGCCTCAGACGATCCCCACCATACAGTTGGCCTTGTAGCTCTGTTCCTTGCTGTAACTGTCTTAAGGCACCTTGGATTATTTCACATTAGCTATAAAATGAAATTCAAGCTCAGGGAACTTAACTGATTCAAGGAGGGCCACACTTCACTGGCAAATAGTAAGATAGGATTAGAAGATTCACTGTACTTATATTTATCTTCTCTATTCATTAACTTAACAGATATTTATTAGGCACTTACTTTGTGCCAAACTCACTTGCTAACTGGCCGATATTGGTAAACAAAACAGATTCTTCCTACGGCTCCTCTGGGAAAAAGTCCAATCATGTTCTATAAAACTAAACTTATACTTAGTCTATGGCCCAGCAAATTCACCCCTAGGTATTTACCTAAGATAAATGGATATAATAAAATGTAATAGAATACTCATGGCCTCTTAATCATAATAACCAAAGAACAAGATACATGAATGTAATAGAATGTTCATGACTGCTTTGTTAATAATGGCCCCAGATAAAAAATAGTCCAGGCATCCATCCACAGAAGAACACTCAGACTGTGGTATAACCATACAGGGGAATACTACTCAGGAATACAAAGAATGAGCTATTAACATATGTCACAATTTGGAAGAATCTCAAAATGATTATGTTGAGTGAAGGAAGTCTTACGTGTTCTATGATTCCAGTCATGAAACTGTAGGAAAAGAAAAACTGAGCACTGTTGAGAAGGGTCAGAACAGTAGTTGTCTCAAGGGTGAACGGAAATGGGGTTTAACTGAGAAGGGGCATAAGGACATTTTTGGAGTGACATTAATGTTTTGAGTCTTGGTGGGGGTTTGATTAGACAGGTGTGTGCCTTTGCCAAACCCACCAAATCATACACTCATACTTGTACATTTTGCTATATAAGCATCTTACCTCAAGGGCAGGGCGCCTGGGTGGCTCAGTCAGTTAAGGGTCCAACTCTTGATCTTGGCTCAAGTCGTGATCTCATGGTTCATGAGTTCGAGCCCCACATCGGGCTCTGCATTGACAGTGCGGAGCCTGCTTGGGATTCTCTCTCTCCCGCTCTCTCTCTCTCTCTGCCCCTTCCCCACTCGTGCTTCTCTCTCTCAAAGTAAATAAATTAAAAAAAAAAAAAAAAAAGAATCGCGAATGAATATTGAACTCTTGTTCATAATAACATGTACGTTGACATGCTTAGGGGTGAAGTGTACTGATGTCTTCAGCTCAGTTTGAAATACATCAAGAGATAAGAGGGATGAGGGGAGGGAGAGAGGGGAGGAGGGAGGGATAGAAAGTGGGTAGATGGATAAATACGTAGCAAAATACTGCTTGTATGATCTAAAGGATACGTACATGGAGGTTCTTTCTACAACTCTTTCACTTTTTGATATGTTTAAATTTTCTGTGATAACATGTTGAGAAAAAAGTGTTTTAAAATAAACAGACTCTTTCCTTGTATGCATGCTGCTGACACTCTAGCAGTGAAGAAAAGTAAACAAGATAAATACCTAGATAAATATACAACTGCATGTTTTTGGTGAATGTTATAAGCAACAAAGATAGGCTGCAGCGTGAAGAATATATTGGGGGAACTTGTATTCACAGGTGGTCAAAGAAAACCTCTTTGGGGAAGTTATGTTTGGAAAGCAAGTTGGGAAAAGCAACGATAAAAAGTGTAGGCCTGCGGGGGGAGCAGGACGGGCGGACAGCTGGATCGAAGGCCCCAAGACAGGAGAGACCTTAGCATATGCAAAGACAAGGAGGCCAGCGCGGATGGGGCACGGCCAATGAAGGCAAGAACCAGCCGGAAGTGAGGGAGGAAGGGAAGGCAGCACCTAGATGTTTCAGGAGTTCCCAGGCCCTGGTAAGTTTTGATCGTCTCTGGGTTAGTCAGAGCACCTCGAGGAGGCCATGCTCAAAGATGACAACAGCAATGGTCACGAATATTTATTAAGTGCCAGCTACATGCCCGGCACTGTGTCAAGTGCCTTCTAATTTACCTTATTTAAATTTCACATCTGTCCAAGCCATATATTTTTTTAAATTTATTTTTAAATAAATATTTATTTTTAAATAAATATATAAATATGCATTACCCGTTTTACGCACGAGGGAAGCGAGGTTCGGGAGAGGGTAAGTGGCTCGCCTAAAGTCACCCAGCTAGTCCAAGGTGGAGCTGGGATGGGAGATTCCAGTGACAAGGGTCAGGTAGTCAGGTCACCTGAGAAATACTTGGAGGAACTGGATGTGTAGCCAGCAAGTAGAGAAGTCTCCTTGGAGCCACAACTGTCCTCTTGGAATCTGTAAAGCTATCATGGGGAAGAGAGATTTTATTTGTGCCCTGGAGTCACACGGATCTGAATTAGCATCAGTGAGAGGACATTCTGAAAAAAAACAAATTTGGGGCCAACGCCAGGAAACAAACAAAAAATTGTGAGGCATGGATTTGTCCAGAGATGGAAGAAGCCACATCAGGAATTATGACTCATGACAGACTCCTTCCCTTGAAGCCATTGGAGCCGAGGATGAATGGCCACAGTACAGAGGGACCCAGACATCATGTGTGGGTTGGACCCGATGACTCATAAGTGCCTCGCGGCCCTGAGATTGTGGGGTGGCCAACCAATCAGGCTCTGTATGTGGCTCTGGCTTCCCCAGCAGGTTGGCAGCAGCTGTCTTCCTAGACCTGTGTTAATATCATCTTCGTGGAAACAACATTTTCCATTTAAGCCACATTCATTGCTGGTCTCACAAGAATCACCCTCAAGACTGAAGCGCTGGAGATGTAGAAAAAAGCCGAATTGGCTGGGGTTCCCCGGGTGGCTCAGTCGGTTAAGCAGTTAGGCATCTGACTCTTGATTTTGGCTCAGGTCTTGAGCTCAAGTTCGTAAGACTGAGCCCTGCGTCAGGCTCTGCTCTGACAGCAAGGAGCCTGTTTGGGATCCTCTCGTGCACACGCTCTCTCTGCCTCTCTCTCTCTCTGTCTCTCTCTCTCTCAAAATAAATAACAAACATTTTTTAAAGAAAGAGAATGGCAGAACTGGCAATACAAAGCCAATCGTGGCTCACAAGGGGGAATGAGTGAGACTTCCCTGGGTGGGGACACCCTCTGGAATTTGCTGGTCTGTGGTGCTGTTCTATGGAACTAAGGACAGATAACCTGGGAGTTCCCAGTGTTTACGGATGGATCTCTATGGACTGAGATATTTTTCAGGGTTGGAAATACAGAGCGTAAAAGCCCAGGGCATAAAGTTAATCTCAGCCCTGAACTCAGTCAGGGAGGCCAGCAAGGGCTGTAATTGTAAGTTGTCATGTCGTAAGTGTCTGCCTGTGCTTGTCTCCTTCACAGCATCCCAACACGTAAGTGGATAAGAAGTAAAATGACTAGAAGGTCTGCCCCGTGCCGGGCCTCGTGGTAGGCAGGCTACTGAACCCTCACAATGACTCAATGTTCGCTTCTATTATTTCCCCAGTTCACAGATGAAGACAGGGATATTGAGTAATTTTTCTTAAACTCTCACAATTGCAATATGGCAGCGTGGGGTATCCGAACCCACCCACCCCAGACTCCACAGTCTTTGTTTTTCACCACAGCCGATGAATGAATGAGCGAATGAATCAATGAATGAATGAATGAGCGGCAGCTTAAAGTAAAATCATGACTCCAATAAACCTGAACCATTAGCTTGGGAGGTAAAAATAAATAACAGTGAAGGGAAAATTACTTCTAAAAAGGTAAGGCTGAGTAAAGCAAGAGAGCCGGGCATGATTTTACCCTAAGCTTTCTAGGAGCCAAGCTGCAGAGAAAAGGAACACAGATGGGCCACCTGGCTCTCAGGCCACCAAAGGGAGGAAGAAGAACTCATATGGAAAGAAGGACTAGCTTCCTGCCCCTGAGCCCCTTATGTGTGAACATCTCTGAACAATGTCCCAGCTCCTTGGATGCGCGACGTCTAGGCTTAGAATCCCACGTCTGCCCATTTGGTCCATTCAACGGCCCTTTAAAATGATTTAATTTTGGCTATAAAGTGTAAGATTTCTCATCCAGCAGTGGTCCTGGCCTTCCTAGGAGCAGTTTGAAGTCAATGACACAAAAATATTATCGTTATTGGAAAACAGGGTTGGCAAAGGTTGACCAGCACACGTGTGCATCTATGGAGCAAACCCTAGGGCAACAGTAAGTGCGAGACCATTCTCTTTATGCTGCTCGACCTCCCCTTGGGTAGACAACCAAGAGTCAGTTGTCCTGTGGTAGAAACAACCTAGCTATAAGTACCTTGGTAACACCTAGTCCCAGTTTCAGATCTTTTAGCTATTTTCAAGATAGGCCTTAATTGTCCTTTCTTAGCTCCTGTTAGCAAAGCACACCATCTCCTACATTTCTCTTCCAATATGATGGTCTCTGGTTCCTTCATTTTGCTAGAGAAATGTTATTTGAACAGTTCAAACAATGCAATTTGTTCCAATGTCTATAGGGGAAAAAAACCCAAGTCATAGGAGAGGTGAGTCAATGTCCTTGAATTCATATGTATTATAGTGATGGAATTGACTCCCAGGGTTATGCGAGACTCCAAACCTCTTCCCACTGCACCACCCTGTCTCTTCAACAATAATTAATAGCCTACCCTTAATAAGGTGCAGCCACAGCGACAACACAGGCTTCTCTGTTGAGGCTCACACTTTCCATGTTATTTCAAACACACGTGAAAGGATGAAGTTCACAGCGGAGTCTGAAATCAATGTTGTTTTCCACGTAGGCACGATGTCTACTAAGACACCAGGTAACTGTATCCTTTGCTCTGTCCTCTTTTCTTGCACTTACTGTTCTTACTGTATTTCTGACAATAAGACTGTCCCTTTAAGAGTCAAGACCCCATGGTTTCTTGTAGATTTCCCCTGGCAACTCTGAGATCCTGCCCAAGGACCTCTTAGCATCTGATTAAATATGAATGTGAAGGTGATTGTGGACGTGAGCCCACTCACTTGTGATCCTCTCCCTGGGAACCCCCATTACTAAAACATGGCTGAAGAGGGGCTGGAAACAGGGCCAGCTCATTACCTATTAATTCTTCATACACTGGCGGATTATAGCGAGACTTGGATGATGAACAGGGATGGGTAGACAAGATCCTGTCTATACCTAAGATCCAATCTGAATGAAAGCCAAGAAGCTGAAATGATACCCCAGACACCCTAGGAGACATGCGGTAGTCCATTTATACTAAGCCCAGACAGATCCAAGGGGGGACCCCCCGGCCATGTCTGATGAGCTCCCAGTGTTCACGGCCTGAACCGAAGCAAAAGCCTTCAGCAGGTGCTACTACCAAACTCTTTAGTAAGCATGTGCCTAAACTTTTATGTCTGCCTCTGTCCGCAGCTCATGTGGCTTCACACTCAGTCTGAGAATCAAGCCTCAAATCACATCACCTACCAGAGTAGGATACGAAGGATGCATTCTAAGGGGGACCGAAGATGGGGCAAGCCAGCAGCTAGTGTGGGGAAAGAGGCAGTAATTGATTAGTGATGTTTCCACAGACACAGGGAGTAGGATGAGAGCAGCAAGTGTGCCTAACATTTGCCACATCTGAGAGTTCGCTGTCTTTCTAACACAGAGAAGAATCTCCCCTCTCTGCATTTAGACCAACTGCCTGTGGCAAAGCTGTGCTGCAGGCGGTCCCTGCTTCATGGAGGAAGAGGCCACGGGCCGGACTTGGTAGAATTAACCCTGGGATCCAGCCCCATGAAGATGCACATCGTTTCCGGCCCCACGTCAATGCCATGACCAGTCTCCTCCCTCATCAGTCCTAAGACATGGACACCGAGTCCATTCTGAACCCTCGGCTCCTAGAGTTGGCTCTTCCCGTGCACACGCCCAGCATCATTGCATAGCGACGTTCTACTCCCTGATCAGAATCTGACTTCTCTAAGAACCTTGGAAATGCTCTCCAGTGTCTCTTTGTTCTCCAGTCGTGGCACAGTGGATAATATCCCTCCACCTTTGTCTATTTCAACCCCTTCACTCCACAAAGGAGAAGTCGGAGGTGTAGACAAGACAAGAGACGTTTCAAAAGACCACCCAGGGACACGGTCGTCGCAGAGCTGTGATGCTGACCTCCCGATCCCTGGTCCGGGTCTTCCTAGCGTGATGTGTGGGACGGCCCTGTTTCCAGAACCAGCACCAGAGAGCAGTGTCATTGCTTCCAGGTAGCCTGACCTTTATGACATCCTGTACATATTCTCACTCTCATAACTGCAGTGGGAGCCCCGAGGGGAAGACCAAAGCTATGTACCTTTGAAAGGCCCTGGTAGGTGTGGGGGACCTCTTGGGGAAACCATCATGCTTTCAATTCCACACAGTCTGTGAGGTCACAAGATGGTCCAAGCCAGAACTTTGAGGCCGAGAACCAGGATACACAAGCTATCCGGAATAAAGACTGCCTCTGGGTCCCTCAGCCAGCTCACCTTAAGGTATACGAAGAACACTGAGGGGACGACACTTGAAGTTCACAAGCCGTGTGTGTTTTATTCATTTGATGCTTTCCTTCCCAGGGGACATGGATAGGCGTGTGAATTCTTCTCAGAATCGCTCGTTTATACACCCAGGTGTTCTGTGTGTGAGAAGGAATCGGGTGTGTGTCCCTGAGCACTGTAGTCCCCACCCCTGCTCCCAAGTGTCCACAACAAAGCCAGGCTGGTGTCTACAAGTGCAGTGTGGACATGAGAACATTTGGATGGTCCTTGGGAAGATGTGTGGTTAGATACAGTGCAACGGAGGAGGAGGCCTGAGGCTGGAGACGAGCCGGGGTTAGTCCAGAGGGTCGGAGGAAGGTGGTGGCATGCTATTGGCATGGCGCATGAGGAGGCACAACTTTGAGTGGCCAGAGCATGACGGGAAAGAGAATGGATTCAGGATCCAGCCTGCCTAGGTTCTGATCCCACCTGTAACACAGGCTCCGATGGGTCCCTTAACCTCCCTACCACTCAGCTTCTGTATCTGTAAAGTGAAGAACATAAGTTCTTCTAGAGTTATTGAGAGAATTAACTGAGTTAGTGTCGGAAGCGTTTGGAACAGTTACTGAATTCTCTAGCAGGCTGTGTGTGGATATTCAACAAGATTCGATACTAATTTTTTTTTAACGTTTATTTATTTTTGAGACAGAGAGAGACACAGCATGAACGGGGGAGGGGCAGAGAGAGAGGGAGACACGGAATTGGAAGCAGGCTCCAGGCTCTGAGCCATCAGCCCAGAGCCCGACGCGGGGCTCGAACTCACGGACCGTGAGATCGTGACCTGAGCCGAAGTCGGACGCTTAACCGACTGAGCCACCCAGGTGCCCCAAGATTTGATACTAAAGAAGAATAAGGAAGCAGTTGGCAGGGTAGCAACAGATATTTACCAATTGGCTCCCCAGCGTCCAGTCTCCACTATTTCGGTAATGGTTCTAATTCTACTAAAGAGACCCGCCCCCACCCCTCCCCGTCCTCAGTATTCAAAATTTGAGAAAGGAAGGGGGTGGAGTATGTAACCCAACATCTCTTCTTTCCAGGTTGTAGCGAAGGATGGGCACGTGTCCCAAGTCTATCTGACCCCTGACTCTCCAGACTACATGGCAATGACCACCTAGGACACCTTTCCATTGGAGGTAAAGCTGGAAGGAGCTGCGGAGCAGAGTCCACTTGGGAACGGAAAGAAAACAGAAAACACATTCATTCAAGTTGAGAGGGAAAAAAATATCTTGATGACATCATTCGACCCCCTGTATTGAGCCACACCTGAAGGCTGATTACTCATGGAGTTTTCGGTTATATGAGCCAACAAATTCCCTTTTTGCTTAAGCCAGTTTGGATTGGGTTTTCTGTAACTCACAACTGAAAAGGTCTTCAGTTACGAATACCTATGTGAACACATATCTGATTTGGATACTTGGATACGACTTCGAAGAGCTTACTGCCAATGCCAAATTTAACACCTTGGAGTGAGCAAGAGCTCATCAAGGCTTTGGGTACTTCATTCAACCGACAGAACATTCTATTCCCTGCTATTGAAAGAATGGGAATGACCAAACCAACCTTAGGGGTTGCTTTAAGAATTCGATGATAGAATATGTTAGAGAATGCCTAACACAGTGACTTCCACATTTTGGGTCTCAGTCATTGCCCAGCAGGATGTCCCAGAAATGTGGAAGCTCAGACGCAAATACATTTGTAATTCGGATCGGAATTATTTCTACGAGAGTTCTAAGTGACAAGATAAAAGCCTGTACTGAAACCAGAGTGGGAATTGAGGAAGGGGTGAAGTTTGGAAAAAAGCAAAGGAGACAGGACGCAAATTGCTTTCCATCTAAGAAATGATAGCAAAATGATAACAAAGCATTCTGGATTCATACACAAGTTTTATATTCTAAAGCAATTGTCCTCATATTTCCCTAGGAATGAAAAATAGACGGTGTACTGGTTCATAATACAGGATCCTCAGGCTTGGTCAGTTGCAATGTCTAGAGAATAACCCCGAGAATCTGTATTTTGTAACCACGATCCAATGCAAGTTTGGAGAAAACTGTTGTAATATTCAAAACGCTTCATGCACATAATGCAACTTTTCTTCCCATTACATTTCTGACGGAGTTAGTGTCACCATTCTGGAAATTAAGAAAGCAAAAGAGAGCTGACAAACTTGGTGAGTGCCGGAAAATGTTTTCCAGGCAAACCTCTGTGTGATTTCAGGGCTGGGAACTCGTAAGCTCCAACTCACAATTGGGTCCCAGATTCTCCAGAAAGGAGAGTGGAAAATGCACTATGTCCAAAGATGCCCAGGTCCTCGAAGAGCCATCTGGTTAGGACATCACAGATCTAGCTCAAGGGTGTTTTCCGGTTTTTCTAATTTAGATACTAGAAACTGCTTTGGATTCTGTGTCTCCCTCTCTCTCTGCCCCTCTCTTCTCTCATGCTATGTCTCTCTCTCTCTCTCTCAAAAATAAATAAACATTTTTAAAAATGCCCTGTCTTTATGCCCCACCTTGAGACAATTCTGTAAGACTACCCCAGCCTCACAGTTCTTCCTGGGGTCAGCTGAGACGTTCACTGCAAATGTATGACAGCTCAACTCCTCCCTCTGCCCGACTCCCTTTCTATCCCTGCTTTCCACAAGTATTGTCCCTGAAGAACTCTCAGCAATCAAGCTTTTGTCTGCTAATTCCCTTCTCAGAGCCCGTGTCCCTCGGAACCCAACCTGGGATAGTCCTCCATGTTTAGGAATGGGCAACTAATTGAATATTTTATTGTGCACTCATTTAATGGAATACTTTCTTTCTATTAAAAATGCTATTTATGCAGACTGGGAAGAAAATTAAAATGAAATATAAACGATAAAATATAATTGATGAGACTGCCATACAAAACTCTACTCAGGCCATAATTATTATTGTGCAAAATTTATCCACAGGCATAGGGCTGGAAGGAGTGCACAGAAACTAAATGGTTATTTGGGATGGAGAGAGAAGATGAGTTATCTATTTGTTTGAAGGTGTTTAAAATCATTATTATGACGTCGTTTCCGTAACTGACAGAAAGGTACACTGAATAATGAATCAGATAGTAACTTGATAAAGAGAAGTCTTTAAAAAGGCCAATAGCATGTATCCTATCCTGTAGGAAATACTTCTTGGGGAGAAGAGTTGAATCAAACTCTTACTGTCATATTCCTTTGTCCCACTCCTGCCCATCTGTCCTCTGGTTGGAAGCTCAGGCAGCCAAGCAGGAAAGCCCAGCCCCAGGGTTGCCAGGTGGGTCTTTGGGAAAACTTCACCATTGGTTTTCCTCACCCTTCCTTTCCAGCAACATTTACCCTTTCTAACTGCTCACAAAGTCTCTCCAACTTACCCAGCGGAGCATCAGTATTTGCCCTCCTTCTGAAAAGCAAAGAGAACCAAACTTCAAATCATTCTGGACCTCAGTTCCTTGCCAGAGGGATGGGTCTGAGTCTTGTCCTCTAGTGTCCCCCGGGCTCCGATGGGATTGTGCGCAGAGCTAACCTGTTCACCGACTCATCCTGAATCGCCTCCCTGCCCTCTCTGATCTCACCTCTCCACTCCCAGATAAACGACTCCGCTGAAGTTCTTGTCTCAGCGGATCCTCCTGGGGGAACCCCACCTGTGTCACTCACCCCTTCCTTCCTTCACCAGACGGTGTTACGAAAATGTCACTCTTTGGGGTGGCAGATATTGGCCGAAGGTTTGTAGTGACAGCGAGCAGATGACACGGCGTGGAACACCAAAAACCCCAAGGGGATGCTAGTTGTCGTCAACCAAACAAACGTACCTTGGCTGCCCTTGACCCTGTCCTGCGTCCTCTCCTGAGATCCTAATCAATTGGCCTCTTCTTGGGCTCTGCCCTTTCCCAGCCACGAGGCCCCCCTTTACTCCCATGTGACCTGCGGAAGGATAAAAAGTTACCTCCACCCATCCAAGCTACGCCCAGGAGACCAGAGTGAAGTACATGGTCCAAATCAGCATCCTTGAGTCTCCTAAAGAAAAGCACCCTCTCACTCTGAGTTGAACGCAATCACTTTCGTCTTAGCTGCAGTTTTTTTTTTCCAACCTATTTAACATCCTTGGCATTAGCATCTAGAGGCTTCCAGAAATGCCCCCTCTCTGTGATTTCAATTGCCATTCGCTCTCTGACCCCGAGGGACAGCCACGTTCATTCCTTGGAGGAATCTCTTCCTCGAGGTGGATGATGGTGGACCCACTGAGCACCTTCCCCTAGCAGACCCCTCAGAGTGGCCCCGTGGCAGTGCTGTCCCAGCAACACCAGCGGTATTCCCACCCCGGAGGTCTGAGCTCCTCAGAGGAGGGGCTCAAGAAAGGTTAAGGGAGGGACGCTCACCAAACAGGGGAGCTTCTCAAAAACACGAAACATAGAAAGACCATGTCCAGCAACTCCACTTCCGGGCACACACACACAGGAAATCGAACACAGAGGCTCGAGTGGATACTGACACCCCCATGGCACACGGTAGCCTTATTCACAATAAGCAAAAGGGGGAAGCGACCCGAGTTCCACGGGCAGATGATCGGATAAACAATGTGGCCTATCCCTATAACGGAATATTAGTCAGCCCTAGAAAGGATGGAAATCCCGACAGGCTGCAGCATGCACCTGCGAGACCTCATCCTAAGTGAAATAAACAGTTCACGGAAGGACAGACACTGTATGATTTTGCGTCTGTGAGGTACCTAACGCAGTCAAATTCATAGACAAAGGAAAATGGTGGGTGCCAGTGGTATTGGGACGAGAGGAACGGGGTCTTGATGGGCCCGGAGCTTCAGGAGAGAAAATGAAGTTTGAAAGATGGCTGGTGGTGACGATTACCCAACGGTATGAGCGGACTTAATGACACTGAACTTTAGATGTGAAAAAGTAGTTAAAATGGTAAATTTTATGTTATCATATCATATCATGTATCATACGATCATATATCATATATATGATATATATGTTCTATACATGCATATATGATATATATGTGTGTTATATACATATATATTTTATATCATATTTTAAAAAAATATATTTTTATTATATATATTAAAATATATCTTTTTATGTTATATATACACACACACACACACACGTATATATACACACACACACACATACACATATATTACCACGGCTTACAAAATGTAAATAAATAAAAAAAAAGAAGAAGAAAGAAAAGAGTAAGGCAGGCTCCCCTTCCCTGCTTCTAGAAGCTCCTCAGTTAGCTCGTGCCCAAAAATAGACCCGCAGCATTAGCATTGCGCCTGTCTCCTTGTTAATTGTCTTGTTTCAGATGCAGATGTTTTTCACTTACAGACAGTGGTTTTGGGGACTAGGAATACAAAATGTGCTGGTTTGGCATTTCTGAACCCAGTAAAACTTTGATTAGTTTGAATGGTATCGCTGGCTGGAGATAAACATCAGATCCAGGAAAGCCCAGCCCTTTGTTTTACACAAGCTCTAACTTAACAAGACCCCTTTTAGGCAGGAACGCCTGTGGAATCAAGCATTTTCTTTGTTGCCTGAGATTCTATTTTTTAATGCTTATGAGGGATGCGTGTGTGTATGTGTCTTCTCTCATTTTTTTTTTCCGTTTTCCTTTTTTAACATTTCTTTTTGCCTACATAAGGTGAAAAAGCAAAAATGATCAGGGAGCTAGTTTCTCTCAGTCTCAGACGGGGTGAGGAGTTACCCACCTTGCAGGGTCTCTTTCTTACCTAAAATATCCAGGAAGAAGCCATCCCAGGGCCTGAGTTCTTCCTGCCCCACTCTCCCTCACCTCCGGCTTTCACTCTTGGTCATTCAAGGGCTGCCCTTCAAAGAATCTGTCTACCAGTCAGAGCACAAAGGAAAACTAAACTTGGAAGGGGCTGGGTCTTTATGTAAAGAGCCCTGGGTTTGACTCTGAGAGCTGTCATTTACCAGCTGTGTGACTATTAATCTGCTAAACTCATTTCATCGTCTATAAATTGGGAGTAATAATAGTATCCACTCTGCAAGGAAGGGGGAGAGATTAATCCAGATGATAACTAGAAAGCACCTAGCACCAAGCTCAGGAAAGTTCGGTTTGGGTGATAGAAAGCGCGTTTTAGGGGCGCCTGGGGGGCTCAGTTGGTTAAGCATCCGACTCTTGGTTTCAGCTCAGGTCATGATCTCATGGTTTATGAGTTCCAGCTTCCCATCAGCTCTGTGCTGACAGTCCAGGGCCTGTTGGGGATTCTCTCTCCCTTTCTCTCTCTCTGCCTCTACCTGGCTCACGTGCTCTCTCTCTCGCGCTCTCTCTCTCTCTCCAAATAAATACATAAACTTTTTTTTAAAAAAAAAAGTTTTTCAGGGGCACCCAAGTGTCCGACTTCAGCTCGGGTCATGATCTTGCAAGTTTGTGGGTTTGAGCCCCACGTTGGGCTCTGTGCTGACAGCTTCAAAGCCCGGGGCCTGCTTCAGATTCTGTATCTCCCTCTCTGTCTCTATCTCAAGAATAAATAAACATAAAAACAATTTTTTTAAAGCTCATTTTATATTAGTAACTCTTGACTCCGGAAAGGAAGAGGACAGCATAAGGTTGAGCTCTGAAGAAAGATCCTGTGCTCCTTAAACTTTGAAAAATCCAAACGTGCCTCCTATAACAGAGCTCACACCGAAGGCTACTAAAGAGATGTACAACAGAACATAAGGAGGTATATCTTATTTTCAGAAGGGTTATCTCATCCCTGATGTTTGGCAATAGTGATTTTCCATTCACAGGCAAGAATTTTATAGACTCCCCTTAATAGCAATGTGCCAGGATCAGTAACAGTGACAATATATCGTTTCATGACTCCAAATTCAACTCTTCTTAAAAGTACCAGAGCAAAATGCCAGCTAAGTGTGGGATTTACTGATTTAGCTGTAGAGGAAAGAAATTCTGCAGATCAGATCAATACAACCAGTAAAAACAAACTGCAGAATCTCCATTTTCTACCGGAGGTCTGTAAGTGAGGGCATTAGATGAGGCACCTGAATTATTCCTGAGCACTTCATCTTGAGTGGCTGGAAATGGTACTTTAAAACCATTACAGGGAAAGACTATGATTTTAGGTCACCGTGATTAAATTAAACGTCCTGTACAAAAAGTTATAGATAACATTTTTTTTTTTTTGATCCAAAAATTAGAATTGGTAAGAGAATACTTTTGATCAGCCAGGGCACCGGATCAAGCCCTAACCCTCAATTAATTCTTTCAATGACTTTTAGGAACCACATCCCTTGCAATAAGAAGGCGTAAACTGGAAATACCATTTTGTGGACAGCTGGCAGCCGTACACGGAAGCGTGATTAGCCGTGACTACGTTTGAAACCATTTTATCGTTATCACCGTCGCCATTACTATTACCATTACATGTTTATTAATAATAATACTTCAGCACAAGAGCAGTTTTCCTTTTAGCCGCCTGGGGAAGTTGCCAATTTGACGATCGGCCATGTACCGTCGTTAAAAAGAATGATAGCCTCACAAAGGCATCACAGCGGTACTCACACATACTATTGAGTGTGTAAATTTGTGATTACCTTGAAGGACAATTTAGCCTTGTCCATTGTCAGATAAAACCCATATTTGCCTTGCTTCAACCCCAGAGTACTACGGCTAAGTAACTCTCTGAGAAAAATATTCACAGATGTGTCCCGAAATGAAAAGACTCCAGGGACCCCCCGGGGGGCTCAGTCGTTTAAGCATCCGACTCTTGATTTGGGTTCAGGTCACAATCTCACAGTTCGTGGGATCAAGTCCCCCATCGGGCTCTGCGCGCATAGCACGGAACCCGCTTGGGATTCTCTCTCCCTCTCTCTCTGCCGCCTCCTCTCTCTTTCTCAAAATAAATAAACATTTAAAAACAAGACTCCATGAGGTTCAGTGAAGCGTTCCATGTGCCAGTGAAAACATAGACATCACGTGCACACCCAACGAAGGGGTGTCCATTCGGGGAATGGCTAAATGAGCGTATTCGTCCGTGATGCTAAAAATGTTGCAACAATCGAGACAAATATAATAAAAGTATGCTCCCACTCTGACCTATTTCGAGCTGCCAGCACAATGCTTCTGAATGTGGGGAAGTGAGCACACAGTTGGCCCTCACAAGCTGGTGCTATTCTACTCTGTGACCCTAGACTGTTAAGCGAACAGAAGAGCAGAGCCATAGGCACAATGGCTCGTCTAACGAGAGCGCACATTTACACATTCTTTTCTGTACACGGGTGCATAAACATTGGTGAGCCCGTCACGTCTGGGGAGAGAAGGGAGCCTACTAGTGGAGAAGACAGATAGTGACTTCTGCCTCGTATCGGTTGAACACTTTGAAGCTGAAAATGAATTACCTCTGTGATTCAGTTTAAAAGACGACTACGGGGGCGCCTGGGTGGCTCAGTCGGTTAAGCGTCCGACTTCGGCTCAGGTCATCATCTCGCGGTCTCTGAGCCCGCGTCGGGCTCTGTGCTGACAGCTCAGAGCCTGGAGCCTGTTTCAGATTCTGTGTCTCCCTCTCTCTCTGACCCTCCCCCATTCATGCTGTCTCTCCCTGTCTCAAAATTAAATAAACGTTAAAAAAAAAAATTAAAAAAAAAAAAAAAGACAACTACGTATCCCACGCATGTCCCCAAAGGGTGGGTGAGATTTTGATAAGTTGGCCTGTGACTGGCTTGGACTCAGATGGGCAGGTAGGTAGATCAATAGACAGATAGACAGACAGATAGACAGGCAGAAAATTCTGAGGAGCAAGGGGAGGGAGAAAGAGAAAGAGAAGTATGAGGGACCCTGGGTGACGCCTTCTCTAAGGGTCTCTTTGAGACCCTAGAGCAGACATGAAGAAAGGAAACAGGAGGGTTAATTTGGCAGAGAAATCCAGCTCACCGGCTCCCTCTGCCCCTCACAGCGAGGCTGGGGACACCACTGACTGCGTCTAGGCCTCAGTTTCAACATCTGCAAAAGGGGGATAATAGCACGTATTCCCGCATCATCCGCGGCTTGAGCGAACCCAGAGAGACAGCAGAGGGGAGAGAACTCGAAGTGGCGTAGATGGGCTGGGCGCGTCCTAAAGTGTCAGGGCCCAGGTCACCAGTCTGTCTCTGAAGTCCTAATAAATCTCAGGGGAAGATAAAGGGTCAGTCAGTAATGGAAGGCAGCTAAGTGAACGTGACCCAGCCTGTGCTCAGGGCAGGACAGATTCCCGATAAGTGGTGTTCCGAGAAGAGGTTGACCTCACTCAAAGGCACCAGAGAAGGTGTTTCCTCAGTGCAGGGGAGGAGCTCCCGTCCCGGCGAGCACTGGGGCCCAGATGGGCCAGCAGAAGTCGGTGGGTCCTCATCCACGTCCCACAGCAGCTTTGAGAAAGAAGCCTGAGGTTCTGTGCTGGGGTAGAAAGTGGCTCTCAGAAATCTTGCTTCCGCTTGCAGTGAGCTGGGGTGGGCGCCTTGCTTCTGCCCAAGTCGCCTCCGTCCTGGGGGAGCATAGCTGGGCCATACAAATATCTGGTCCTGCTGTGTAGATATGCATACATCTCAATTACCGCACTGAGTAATACACCCCACGGAATGCCTGCAATCTTCCTTCCTAATGTCTCCTGCGTGAATGTTCAGGTCAGACCCAAATAAGGGAGTGTGATTCATAACTGGTTGACTGTTCCCTGCCCCTCACCCCCACCCACACACACTGGCTTTCTTTCTGCTCTTTGAACACATTGTGATCTTTTGCTCCTCGGGGCCTTTAGATTTACCAGAATGTTCTTCCTCCATGTTTCCTCACAACTGGCTCATCCCCGCCTTTCGGGGCTCAGCTGAGATGTCTGGCATTTGTAGGGGACGTGGGCTAAGCCGTGACATGCCTTGAACATTCTACTAAGGAGTTAGGAGGCGGTAGGGAAGATGCACCAGATTTTAGACCGCGGAGAGACTTGTTCGAAGCAGACTTCGATAAATCGCTCTGGCCGTGTTCTGCAGGATGAACTGAACGCGAGGAGAAATCGTGACGCCATGGCGACAGTCACCATAAGCAATGAAGAAGATCCAGAAAAGTGGTGGGGAAGACATTGAAACAAGACTTATGAATCAAGAAACCAATACATGCACGTAAATACACGCCTACCTTGGCATACATGACTCAGACACAGAACATCCTCACATCAAAGCCCAGGGAGGAAAGCTGTCCAACAAACTTGTGTGTGAACATCTCCGATGAGACCTGCACCTTGCAGCCTGCACTTTGAGTTTGGGGATTTTAGGTGCACTCAGCACTGGGGGGCGGGGGCGGAGAGCAGTGCGGAAGGAAACATCGTCATTCTGTTCCTTTAATCTACACATGAACAAGTCAGGTTTGCGTCTCAAAATCAGCTCCGTATTGATCTTCAGCTGGTTAATATTCATGAAGCTCTATCAAGAGGTAGGAGATTTTAACACAGTGGCCCCCGCACTCCGAATCAATTCTCATTGATTTCAATCAGCTTCTTCCACCCAAGCGTTGACGTTGCCCCTCCCGTGAAGATCTGCTCCCAAGGTCGTTGGGAGCACATGAGCGGTATAAGCAGTCGGTGGGCCCTGTCTGCCGCTGTCTGCACTTGGGGAACACTCGGATGTTGTTTGGGCAGCAGCTGGTCCTCTTTGGGGCTCTGTGGGTCTGGCTGCCTCCTAAGCCCCTTCCCCCACAAAGCCACGCGCCCTTCCAGTCACAGCCACTGGGGGAGGCAAGGTGAGACCGTGTCTCTAACAAGTACGTGTCAACTTCAGGAAAACACTGATTTTTCCAGAAGCTTAGATGCTACCAGTCCTTAAAAGCGTCTGACGAGTTCAGATGACAACCCAAATACAATTAAGTTGTGTTCAGAGTAGGATCCCACAACCAAACCCATAGCTCTGGCTCAGAACTCTGACCTCTCCTCAACTTGCTCAAAGACCGGCTTCCCCCCACCCCCTGGAAACCCAGTTCAGGTGACTTTCTTTTACTTATGTTCCGTCTCCCTCTCCCTTCTTTTTATGTATATGGTTTTGTTATTATACTTGTATTTCATTTTGTCACTGGAAGTATTGGCTTCGTGTATCTGAAGCATGCCCATGTGACGAGTTGTAGGGCAGCATTAACTCCTGAATAGACCCCAAGGAAGGAGAGCTATTAACCGAACTTGGTAGAGCTTATGGACACCAGCCACATGACAAGAAAGCGAAGGCAGCCTCTGGCCAGCAACCAGCAAGAAACCGAACTCTGCCAACAGCTACATCAAGAGATCTTTCCCCAGGCGACTCTCAGAGGAGACCCCTGCCCCGGCCGACACCTTGACCGCAGCCTTGTAGGGGACCCAGCTCCCTTTCACGCCTTCCTTGCTCTGCATGAAGGTATAACCCGAGCCTCCCCTTTAGTCTTATTTATCCTCTTGATTTAGCAAACTTCTTTGAACCGTCCTTCCATTTGTTCATCCGACAGACGCCGTGAGGCTCTGTGCCCGAGGGTGTCGCGGGCCTTGCAAATGCAAAGACGGGCAAGAGAACCCCTTGGCGTCATTGCACTGCGGATGAATCTAGGAGCCAAGAGCACATCTATGTCGCTTGCTTTTATAAATCTAGCACTAAACGTGGAGCCTGGAACTTAGTAGATGCTCTTTTTTTTTTTTTTTTAATCGGTGGCTTTGCGTGTGGTTGGAGGACAGAGTCGGCTCTGCCCCTGTTTTGACAGCTGCTTCTTTGACTCCACAAGATGGCACCTAAACCCACCACTCAGCTTCACACCTCCCCCATTTTCCAGTGACCCCCCCCCCTCCTCCCACCTTCCAAATACCCTCCATCCTCTCTCCCGTTTGCAGGACTCTTACTTACCCCTCAAAGCCCTTATGTCACTACCTTTCTGCGGCCACTCCTTCCTCTGCCAGCACAACTAATTATGCCCTGGTCACTTTTCCCTCGGCAAGTTTACACATTTTGGTTATAGCCCTTAACGCATGCCATCACGATGATCTACTATTGAAGTTTTTTCCTCCACCAGGCCGGGAGCAACTTTGTAAATCCAGCTCCCAGCTCAGCACAGAATAGCAGTTCAACGAGTACTGGATAAATTGAATTCCGCTCATTCATGCCACAAATGTTTACTAATCACGTCCTGCGCGCCAGGAGCTGGGTTTGGGGATTCAGCAGTGAACAAAACAGGCAGAAAGTCTCTGCCCTCGTGGAGCTTATATTGTATCGATTCCATTTGAAATGTCTGGTTCTCTTAGATCCCGTTGGCAAGGTTTTAATTTGCTCCCTTTGTACTGTCTTTCAATTCGATGCCAGGCTCTGGCTACGTGCCTTGGGATTTATCTTGGGAAGCCAGTGTGCGCAAACATCTCTCCAAGCCTTGGGAAATCCTGGAGAACTCTGTAAATCGAGGACACCGTGTTGTTAACGGACACACCAACGCAGATCTGTCCAGATGAAGTTGTCTTCTCAGAAAGAGCTACACTCCTCAACGGGGCTGCCAATGTTTCCACTCTTTTTGGACTCGTATTTTGGAGCCGTCACGTGGAATTTATGGCCCATTTGTGAACAGACTCGATGGGGGGGAAACGTCCCTTCTCAAGGCTTCATTTGCCACTAGAAAATTCTTAGCAGTGTTGCACCGACAAGGCAGGTGAACACGGAAGCAAGAAGGAAAGGAAGAACCACAAATGTGTGCAAACGCCTTTATTAGACGGGGACCCCATCTCTTTAACAGATGCTGCCCACACGGTGACCTGTATCTGGATGGGTAACTTCTCTTGTCTGATTACAGTTTATTTATCCATCCCCTACTGTTGTCATTGAGGTATTGATCTGTATGGATGTATTGATAGGACACCATCGATATGTGTCATTGTTACCACTGCTGTATGCATTTCCCTTATTCACAAGCAGCCCATCGAGGAGCGTTGGTTCACGTGCACGGAAGATTATTGAGGGTAAATACCTAGCAATCGAAGTGCTAGGTCACGATGTGTGCACATCCTCAATTTTATTTGCGATTGCTAAATTGGTCTCCAAATGAGTCCCACCATGTACATTCACTCTGGCAGCATGCGAGAGTGTCTTTCTCCACATATTCAGCAAAAACCGGCATCATATCGTGGGTGGGGGGGGCGGGGGGGGAGGGAGGTGCCCCATTAAAAAAAAATTTTTAACGTTTATTTTTGAGAGACAGAGAGACAGAGCACCAATGGGGGAGGAGGAGAGAGAGGAGACACAGAATCCGAAGCAGGCTTCAGGCTCCGAGCTGTCAGCACAGCGCCCAACACAGGGTTCGAACCCCCAAACCATGAGATCATGACCTGAGCCGAAGTCCGACGCTTAACTCACTGAGCCACCCAGGTGCCCCAAAAGGTGCCCCATTTTAACTTGCGTATCTGTGACTTGTTAATGTGGTTGAGCACTTTTTTCATATAAGTATTGGCTGCTTGATTTTCATATTCTGTGCTTCCTCTGTTTGCGTCCTTTGTCCGTTTCTTTTTTCCAGCAGACGATTTGTCTCTATATTATTGATTTATAGGAGTGTGTCATCTATTCCAGATAGTAACCTTTTGTCAGTTATTTATACAAATGTCTGTTGTCATAAGAAAGACTTTATTTCATGTAGTCAGACGTATCAGTCTATTCTCTCTCTTCTGCGTCCTTTGTGCACTGTTTTTAAAAACAACAATTTCTCTACCCCGAGATCAATAGAAGAATAGAACTTCGAAAAGTTCTATTATTTTGGTATTTACTCCTTTCAGATGTGATGTTTGTATATAGTCTAAACTAGGGGTGAAATATTCTCTTTTTTTCCCAATAAAAGTAGCCATTCCCCCCACAACACTGACATGGAATAAAACACTCCTCCTCACCACCACTGTCTCTTACTAGTGTCTCTGTGTGTTTCAGGGCCTCTTCCAGCCTTTTCTATGCTGTTCCTTGGATGCCCTTGTCTGTCTCTGCAGCACATTTACACTACCCATTACCACGTCTTTAAAATAAATTGCAAGACTTCTCTCCTTCTTCTTCATGAGTAACCTTGCTAGCTCTGGCCCTTTGTTTCTTTTCATAAATATCTTAGGATTATGGGACGCCTGAGTGTCTCCGTCGGTTAAGCGTCCGACTTCGGCTCAGGTCATGATCTCACAGTTCGTGGGTTCGGACCCCGCATCGGGCTCTGTGCGGACAGCTAGGAGCCTGGAACCTGCTTCCGGTTCTGTGTCTCCCTCTCTCTCTGCCCCTCCCCTGCTCACGCTCCGTCTCTGTCTCAAAAATTTTTTTAACTATCTTAGCATCACGTTCCGTCAAGTTCCGCAGAACAAAACAAACAAAAACCTGTTCGGAGTTGATTAAATTTTCTTTGCTTTAAATGGAGTCCGGTGCAACACGGGATAAAATGTGCCTTAAGGAAACAGAGCAGGGGAGGCCCTGCAGCACCTTTGAGAGTGAAGACGTCTCAGGCAACTTTTCCTTTCGCTTCCTCCACTTCCTCTGCAGGGAGTCCCTTCTGAGAGACCTGAAGGGAGGGAGCGGCTTGTCACAGGCCAGATTCAGATACTCCTAGACTCACAGCCAAGTTGCCATCAGAGATCTTCCCTGTCTCGCTGTCACAGCCCCACCGAGACCCCCGGGCTGATGTGGTTACCCCCAGGCATGGGGACAGGCTGCAACTTACCTCTGTCTCCGGCTACAGTGCCCTGACCTCCCAGGTCCCCAGGCCCAGGCCGGCCCCTCAGTGCGCCATTCTCCCAACCCCCCAAGGTGCTGACTCCTGTGGAGTGTCCCCACTCCCCACCCCCGCTGCCCCCTACCCTGTCACATCCGGGCCCTCCTTTTTCATCCCAGAGCAGCCCGCCTTCCAATTAGTTGCCTTATCGCACTGTTGCCAGACTCGTCCTCCAAAAACCTGGTCCTGGCATCTCGCAAGAGATGGTGGCCGTGACTTCTCAGCTGTGCTGCTCCAGTGGCCACTGGCCATAAGCACCTTTTAAAGGTAGACGCTAAATGAATTCAAATTCAAAACAAAAGAGAAGCCCAGCTCCTGCGTCACATTGGCCACATTTCAAGAGCCCCGTTGCCTGAGATCCACACACGGCCGCCGTGTCACATACAGCCCTGCCGTCACGGAGGGGTCTGCCAGTGCTGTCACAGAGACTCACAGCATCTCCTGTCCCCCAGGGACTGAGAGCCAAACACTCTGCGGGACACCCAGGACCCCCACCCCCCAAACGCCTGCCCAGATAGGTTACAATCAGGGCAATCCCTCAGCCTGCTTTGAGCATCTGTGACTTTCCTGACTCAGCTTTGGCTCAGTCCATTACTGTTTCTGCATCTTTTCTTTCTACCGAACGGGTTTCTTCCTTCCCGGCTCCTCTCCCACAGCGCTTCCCCTTTAACATCTCCTCCTCGAGTCTCCGGCTTGCATCGCCCACCACCCACCGCCTGCCCTTCTACTGCACTCGGGCGCAAGGTCGTGAGACTCATTTCTCTCTGGGCAGGGGCCCGGGTCACAGGGCCTCGCTCAGGGTCCAGCACCCAGAAATAGTCAGTGCGTGATTACAGAGCCTGGGGAAGCACAAAGTCTCCCCCCACCCCCCCCCACCCCACCACCATGTGAATCTGGAGCCTTCCAACACCACCGTGCCCTATCGCTCGCCCCCTTCTGCCCCCTCTTCTCTACTCACGCCCCCACGTTTAATTACATACTCATCAGACGTGCGGAATGGTCTGTTGGCTCCCCGTGTCGTTGAAAGTGTTTGTGTAAACAGCAGCGAGATCCTGTTCATTATAAAGACTTCCTCGCATTCATCGCAGCCAGTTCCGGTCTCCCCTGATTGTGGAGGAGATAGGACCAGCCACTTGGAGACAGGAAGGAGTTTATTGAAAGGGAAAACAGCGGCCCCCGAGGAGGCAGGGCGATATCCATACATGGGAGCGCACCGCTCCCTGCCCCGGGAGAGACACGGAAGGACAGGGAGAGGCAGAGGGAGAGAACAGGACGAGGGGCAGAGACACAGAGCAGAGCAAAGTAGAAAGAGAGCACAGAGGTAGAGCAAGGTCAGGGTTGAGAGGGGGAAGCTCTCAGTGAGAGACGCACACTCATAGATGGAGGGAGACGGACCGAGCGGACAGAGCAGCACGGCATCAGAGACGAGGAGGAAAGGGAGGAAGAGTTCAAGTGCCACGTCCCCCGGCCCCGCACAGCCCGCTGGCTCTCGGGGACTCTACAAACAGGACAGGCGTGACGAATCGAGAGTGTGGGCTCACGGGAGCTTGGGAAAGCCATCAAAAGAACAAATGGAGACCACACTCAACTTCGGCCACCAGAATCTTAACAACAGGCCTCTTCGACCCTGAATGTCATTTGCATTTATCTGGTCCTGCCTCTGGACAAAGAGCCAGAGGGAAAAGTTGGGAAGTGGAGAATTGCTCTGCTCTACCCAGTTGAGGCTCCCTTAGAGTCCCCCATCCAGAAATCTCAGCGAGACTGTGTGTCTTTGCCCCGGGGCAACACCCAGTTGAGGAATCTGCAAAGTGTCTCCAAAACTTTCTTTCCCTAAACTTGGGACATCTGGGCTTTTCAGAGCTTGGAATGTGCCAGATATAATTATGCCTGGTCAATGAAGAGGGCTGGCTTTCTAACGATAGTGAGACGCTGTTTTTGAGCCACAGGGAGGAAAAAAAAAATCTTGCCTTGTCTCCTTCCAGAGGCCTCCAAAGTTTACTCTCGAGTTCTGGGGACTTGGGCACCATTCTGGGCCATCTGCTTCCTCATTCACTCATTCATTCATTCACACGCTCATTCATTCATTTACCGAGTACCTGTTATGGTTGAGCGTCATGCCGGAGGGTATAGCAGTGAATCAAACAAATGTCCCTTGCATCTAGCGAGCTCCGAGCATAGTATGGACAGGCAAGCACTAAGCAAGAAACCCTCCAAGCAAGCGTCAGACTAGAAACAGGGCTGTGTGCAACAAACTGGAAAAGCACGGAGCCCCCCAAAGAGTTGAAAGCAGATCTGTCTCAGCTGCTGTGGCTACCGTAACAAAATCCCGTCGACGGGGCGGCGTCACCGACAGACATGTATTCCTCACGGTTCTGGAAGCTGGAATTCTGAGATCGCAATGCCCGTGTGGTCCAGGTGAGGTCTCTCCTCCTGGCCTCTGGATGGATGCCTTCTCTCTCTGTCCTCCCCCAGCAGAGAGAAGAAGTCCTGCTCTCTCTTCCTTCTTTCTAAGGGCACTAATCCCATCACGGGAACCCCACCCACCCTCATGACCTTGTCTAAACCTAATGCCCTCCCAAAGGCCCCATCTCCTAATATCATCACACTGGGGAGTAGGGCTTCAACATATGAATTTTGGATGGGACACCAACATCTTCGCACTAACAGACTCAGAAGGGTACCCATACGGGAATGTTCATAGTACCACCAGGTATCGGACCCAAAAGGTGGGAAACGACCCAGATGTCCATCAATGGGTGAATGACAAATTATGGCATACATACACAGTGAAATATTATTGGGCCTTAAAAAGGAATTAAGCCCTGGTACCTGCTACAACGTGAATGAACCAGGAAAGGTCACACCAAGTGAAAGAAGCCAGTCACAGAAGGCCACGCATTATACGATCCCTCTTACATGAAATATTTCCTTTGGGGGGTGGCACACGTGGGAATGAGGAGGGAGGCGGGGCGGCCAGAGGGCGAGGGGGACTGTGGCTTGGGGCGAGCCTGGATAGGTAGTCAGTGGCGGGTCTTTATAGGCCTTCTGATGCTTTTGGGGGGTTCTGTTCTTATTTCTTAGCATTGAGTGGCGCGGAGAAGAGAAGCGACAGAACCTGATAGACATTTTAACATCAGTCTGGCCGCTTTGAGAAGACTGGGTTGACGATACACAGAAATGGTACCAGGATATGGATGGGAATCTCCTTCTCCCCTTCCCTCTCCCTTCCTGCCCCCCTCTTTTTTTTTTCTTTTCTTGTTTTCATATATAAACAGAATCTGGACTGCGTTTTGAATGCTTCCATCACAGATTTTAGCCGTCAAAGCCGTCAAATATGGCTCTGTGTCTTTGTGAGCATTTCTGGAGCTAGATGCCTTCCTTTCCTTCTGTTTAGCAACCCCTTCCCCTTTCGATGTTTGCCACATGCTTTCTTTCTGTTGCCTTAAGATTCAAACAGTGTCATGAAGCCCTACTACAGGTCAAGCTCTATAACACACTGCAGCCCTCCCAAGGAACCAAACGATGTTTCGGTTCCAGAATGTGTCTTCCATTATATCTCTGATCGCTCGTCCTTCTTTGTCCCTGGGATCTTTCTCAGAAACGACCTGGATGTGCTCTGTCTCCACTGCTGTCTCCTATTTCCCATCAGAACCTTGGATCTGACCCTTCCTTCTCTGCCCCAGGCACTCTGGACGATTTGTTCTCAGTTGACCCCTGCAGCCGTGCCTCTTGATCTTAGAGCTGAATTCTGTCCTCACATCCCACTCTCTCACACACCTCCGTTTCCTGCTTTAAAATTGCCTGATCGTTGTCTACCCCGCTTTTCATTGAAATCTGACGATCCCCCTTCTCATCTCTGGTTTCACAGAGCCCCTGATTTCTCTCACCGAATCGAAGGCACAAGAAGACGTTCTTGACAACGTCTTTGTTGCTTACATCCTTTGCCCATTGCACGCATTTCCTCCACGTTTCATAAGCTGAAATCTGTCCTAGAGCCGATGTTGCTGCTGCTGCTGCGGTGATTCGTCTTTAAGTGATGTGATGTGTAAGCGGGGCTGGTGTTTTTCCATAAACATTTTGAGTAAATTGTCTTCGCTTCCCCTTCTGGGTCCCTTTGGTTGTTCTTGGCTTCTCAGATCTCCAACTGGAGGGCTTCTTCGGTGTAAATTTATAACACTCATTGTTATCGGGCAGCCGGAGGGGAGTTGAGAGGAAGCCTGAGCTATGAGTAGTGTTCACAGGAATATTTATCTCCGCGGCAATTCTTTCCATGCATGGTGAAGCTGTTGTTCCCGGCGCAGGGGGTCGTGTTCGCTTTTAATTTGGCACAGCCTCTACTCCAGTATAAACTTTGGCTATGCCCGGGCTCCTTCCTGCTGCTGTTGCCTGTTGCTGTTGCCTATAGAGGCACTTGGAGGAAGTGCCTCTATAACCCCGATCGGCTTTGCTTTGATGTGGCAGCTACATGAATCCTAAGGTCTTCTCGGGGCCCTGCTTTCAGAAGCTCCCTGTCTTTGTCACGGGGGCCACAGAGCCCACGCGTCAACCGTGGGAGCCTCCCTCACCTTCAACACGTCCTCCACCTAATTAGGAAAACTTAACGACCCCCCCCCCAGGGGGTCCTCCACATTCTCTCCCTAATGTACATGTCCTCACTGTTTTCACCCCTTTCTTCCCCGCGCGGCCACCACGCCAATCCGGGACTCCCAGGGTGCCGCTGTCACAAAGGATGCTGATCCTTGGAAGCTCAGATTGTGACATTGCCATCTGCCACGTGGCCTAGCCACGCACCTGGGTCTTCCCTCCCTCCCCCCAGCCCCCGCCAACCCAGAGAAGTGCTTGAGGTTCCACGCATTAGTCCTGATGCTAATGCTCGTGCTTAGGAAAGAGCTGGTAAGTTGTAACCTTGGTGCCTCCCTTATGTCTACCAAAACCTTCTGTCGCCATCATATTATTAGCTCCTTGCCCAGGTTTTAGTTCTGCCCTGTCCATTCTTCCTCTTTGCCATCTCTCCAATGGGGATGCAGCTAAGGGTGTCATGGAGAAGTTTTTTAAAAGTCTAAGAGGAGAGAGGTGCCTGTGATGTCTGACCCAAACACCTGGCACTTGGATTTCCTGACCGCATCTTGCCACCCTGTGCCTGCACCGTATTTGTCTTAAGGTAACAGTATTTGCATCGCAGTCAATGCTATTCAGATGAACATATTTAAGATTATTCCCCAAAACGCAGATGTATTGACCCAATACAAGAGTCACCACACTTGGGAGGGAAAACGAATCCCACTTGGACCCTATTGCCGTAATCAAATTTCCTTCTTTTCCTGAAGTTGAGATGGTATATGAATCAAGTATTTGAGGGTTTTGAAGCAAACAGGGAAAGCAAGGATGCCTTGAAAAGGGTTAAAGGCTATTAAAAGACTACATAAAAAGTGTTAGAATGGACACCAGAGTAAAAACTAAGGTGATCCATTATTGGAGATCTTTGTTCTCCCGCTGAGCTGGATGTGTCCTTTATGGTTGTTGTTTGCTTGTTTGTTTTTGTTTGTTTTGTGTGTGTGTGTGGTCTTTTGTTTGTGTGTTTTTTTAGGGATGGATAAAGAATGTCAGAGGCGGAGCGTTAGTTAAACTGATCTTCATTGCTTTGGAAATTGAAGCTCTTTCTCCAGTAAGCAAGCATATATAACTTTAATAGCCATAAAACCAGGGTGGGGGGGGAAGGGTAGGAATTAGAATAAAGGACCCTATTGCTCCCCTAACAGGATTACCATGTTGCTGAACAAATAAAAAGGAGACATATTTTCATCTATTTCAAGGCTAAATTCCCAGCCTGATGTTATCCCACCCTCTTCTGGTTGTGTTCTGGGAACAGAGAATGAGAAATTTGGGACCCAGTTGGAATAGCCCACTACGAATCTTTGGTCAGCGTGACCAGGAACCTGAATAAATGGCCAATCTCACCTAATGACAGAGAAGCAACCGATCAATGTATAAAATTGTACAAAGAACTGCAGTGATTTCCACAAGTGAGGGAGCCATACTGGCCCCTCCCATGTGTTAATTACCAAGGGACCAAGGGACATTCTGTCTGCGGTCAGAATTGCTTTCCATCTTTCTTTTGGGTCTCACCCACCTCCTGTAAGATAGTGAAAATAGAGGGGCAGGTGCATAGTCTAAGAAAGAGAAGTACACTGGGGAATGAAGACAGTGAGAAATGTCTAACAGATTTGCCTCTTGTGATTGATAAAATAGAACTTTTTGTGCATATACAAGGATTAGGACTGGGGCAGAAGTCTTGCACTTGTATTTTCTCTTACGTTAGGGTATATCCAAGAAGCATGTTCTGACGGTCTTTCCTGACGTTTTGGTTTTAAAGACAGACAAGCAAACAAAATCAATTCCGCCATCTCTTAGACCAAAGCGGGTGATTTGTCAGATGGTGATATAATTTTAGGGGAAACATGTCAGTTCTTCCTTGTTGCCGTGTTTAAGGCTCTCTTTCCTGGAGCAAGTGGCCGCGACTCTGCCGTGTGGAGAATTGTGAGTGTCCCTTTTCCCCCTTCGTGCGCTGGGCTGTGGAAAGTCAGTAGTCAGAGGTGGGGTCCTGTCCACCTCCTGTCAGGCAAACAGCTCAAGCGACGATTATTTATTTACAACAGCTAATACGATTGGTAGTAACGACTTCATAGGGAAACTCTAAGTGCAGGCAAGATGAAAAATTTACTAAATTGGAGAATAAAAATGCATAAGAAAATGTACAGAATCAATATTTCATGGCCTCTGCTTTACCTTGCTGTTCGCAAATCTATTCCCGAGTTCGCATTAAAATTTAAAGCAACGTCATGCGACAAGTTCAAGCCCTGGGTTATTTCACGTTGGTTTAGCTTTAGCGGAGTTTGTTGTTGCTTGTTTCATAAAGTCAGGGGGACCTGGGGAGAGGGGGACACTTAGGAAACCATTTAGCCAGGTGACTCTGCTTTTTACCTTTTTTTTCAGGCAGGAAGACAAAATTGTGTCTGACACACAGAGAAAGGTTGTTTTAGTCATTCACTTCTAAACCAGCTAAGCCTTAGCAATCTTTCCTGTTCAACCTTGTACCCGCTTTAAAAGGCTGTTTTTAAAACCTTTGAGAGCCAAACTATTATTTTATTAAAAAACAAAACAAAACACGTATTGAGTAGTGACTACGGGCTAAGCACTCAGTAATACCTATCTAGGACTCAATTGTGCTGGAGAAGGACCGTAACTCCTGTGTTCTCCGTAGCCATGACTTTATGAAATTACAACACCACAGAGAATAAACAGCCAGAGGGACGGATACACAATTTGAAGCAATCTGAATACTTGAGCGTAATGTGTGTGTGTGTGTGTGTGGTGTAAGTTTTGAGTAAATGCAGATAGAAAATGCTGTACCAACGTCTTGAAGAGACATTGGTATAAAGGGGGTGAAACTCAGAAAATCTACAAATAGGACAGCTCTACCCAATGCTCTCTCTCGTTTTTTTGGTTTGTTTGGTACGCAAGGCATTTGCTTGCTGTATCCATACAGCATCCGTTTCAACTACGTACCATTATTCTGAGCTCCCTAAACTATTTTATTCTATTACTTTGTGGAGATAGAGGTTTGCACATGGAGTGGCTGGTCTCAGAGGAAGAAGCAGGTTCTGTCACCAGAGAGAGAGTCTTGATGACTACCCAGGACCTGCTTCTCCACAAAGCTTTATTTTTCACGGTGTTAGCTACCGGAGATGGGTGAAGGTTTTGTGTCCATATCAAGGGACTGTGTTACATGCGGATTCCTTGGGACCTAGAGAGAAACCCAAAGCCTGACCAGTGGGCAGATGTCCAATGCTGAGTAAAAGCCCAACATGGCCAACGGCCTTTCCGTTTGGTCTGGAATGATTTCTAATCCCTCGTGGGTCAAAGAGTATTAACGATACCGTTTCCACGCCTTCTACCTGCTTGTTCGTTCTTCTGATCTGGAACACCTGAAAAATGGATGTTCTCGGTGAAGGTTAGAAATCTCGTCAAATATTTAGAGTGCTAGTGCAATAATCCCAATGCATGTTTTGTTGCTCATCGTGTGTGCTTCCATTTAAAGCTCAAGCCAGGGCTGGAAAGGGAAGGGGAGGGGGTGACCCGCGAACATGCTGTTACGGTGGCAGAAACGCCTCTTGGGGCATTTTACCCTCCGCGCGTTCAAGTGTCACGCACAGTCAAGAGTATACGGGTGATAGGAGACAGGCAATGAAGGTGAGTTTCTTGAGGAACATCTTTCTTAGCATAAACGAAAGCCGGTTTGTTTCCTGCGAGTGACAGAGGTGAAGAGAGGTATTCTAGAAGCCCTCCTCCTGAAATTGGAGTCCCGGGACCAGCTCTGCAGAATCTGGGAGCTTGCCAGACACGGAGGCTTGCTCGCCCAGTCCGGACTTCAGAATCGGAATCTGCCTTTTATTGCCCTGTCAACTAACTGAAGGGTAATTTTTACATGATAAGCCACATCCATTTAAAAAATTTTTTTATGTTTTTTATTTGTTTTTGAGAACAATAGAGACAGAGCATGAACAGGGGAGGGGCAGAGAGAGAGGGAGACACAGAATCCCAAACAGGCTCCAGGCTCCGAGCTGTCCGCACAGAGCCCGACGTGCGGCTCGAACTCACAGACCGCGAGATCATGACCTGAGCTGAAGTCAGACGCTCCACCGACTGAGCCACCCAGGCGCCCCAAAGCCACGTCCATGTAAAGAGTGAGCCTTTTAAGTGAATTTTGACGGTTGTCTACACGTAGGAAACCATCATGACAACCCAAACACGAGATGTTCCATCACCCCAAAAGATCGCACCCCTTTGCAGTCTTTTCATCCCCCTGCCCAGGCACATGTAGCCACTGCTCTGTTTTCGGTTACCGTAGATTAGTTCACGTTTTATAGCCACGGAACCCCCTAGGAGGCTCTTCTTTGAGTCTGGCCTCTTGCACTCTGAAAAATGCTTTGGAGACTCACTCATGCTATGGAGTAGATCAGTAGCTCACTCTTTTCTGTGCATTCCATGATGGGTACCTACTGCCTCTGACTACCATGGATGAACCTGCCGTGAGCATCCCCATGGAAGTCTCTGTGAGGGTATCTCTTTGGGCGTGGAACAGCTGGGTCATAGGCTGTGTGTGTTTAACTTTTTAAGACCATGCCAGTTTTCCCAAGGGACTTCACCATCCCACATTCCCACCGGCAGGACATGTGAATTCAGGTTGCCCCATACCCTCAACAACACTTTGGTCTTACTAGCCTCTTTAATTTTAGTTATTCCGGTGATGTGTGGTGCTATCGCTTTGGGGGTCTAATTTGCATTTTCCTGATCAATAGTGGATGCTAAGAGAATCTGCATTTTGACAAGAGCCCCCCTGTGCTTTGCACACACAGTATATACACGCAGCCCTGTGGGAGAGCCTTCGAGCAGACAGAGAAGGTCCAGCGTGAGGGTTGGCGGAAGCGATGATAAGAGGCAGGAACCACAGTAAGCTCAGTGATGGGTGATGACCGCCCATTCGAGGTAACTCCGATCCCCATGGGTGGGTACTTTCACCAGCAGCGTAAGAACTGAACTGACATGGGGTAGGTGTCTGTAATTGATTATTTCTTCCCAAAACACATACTTTTCTTCTGATTTTGGAAACCAGACACACTTTAAAAAAGAAACTGGAAACTCCCACAGACCCATGATGTACTGAGCATCTTTTTAAGCTAAAGCTGTGGTGCTTTATTGCTTTTTTATTGCCGCTCGAACAAATTATCGTAGCATACTGATTTCTTATCTTACAGGCTGGAGGTCAGAAGTCTGAAAATGAGACGCATGGGGCTAAAATCAAGGTGTTGACAGGGCTGAGCTCCTTCTGGGAAGAATTTTGCCTTTTTTTAGCCTCAAGAGGCTCCCTATTCCTGGGCAGGTGGTCTCCTTCCGGCAACGACGGTATGCCAACTTTTACTTTCTCCTCTGAACCCCTCCTTCTTGGATGCTGACTATTGTCTCTTTTTTCCCTCACTTCTAGAGTCTCCTGTGGTTACATTGGGCCCTCCCAGATAATCCAGGACAATCTCCCCATCTCGAGATCCTTAACTCAATCACATCTGCAAAGTTCCTTTTTCCCCGTGAACTCATCTATTCACAGATTCCAGGAATTACAACGTGGACATTTCTGGGGACCATTATTCTACCTACCATACACGCACCTCTTTCTAGGCATCTTTTTCTCTATCTAGTATCACAGTATTTATTTATTTTTTTTTTTTAACGTTTATTTATTTTTGATACAGAGACAGCATGAATGGGGGAGGGCCAGAGAGAGAGGGAGACACAGAATCGGAAACAGGCTCCAGGCTCTGAGCCATCAGCCCAGAGCCCGACGCAGGGCTCGAACTCACAGACTGTGAGATCGTGACCTGAGCTGAAGTCAGACGCTTAACCGACTGAGCCACCCAGGCACCCCGTATCACAGTATTTAAATACATCATAAGTCAGAATGATTTGCAAATCCTCCCCCCTCTTCCATGTAAGGAGAAAAGATACATGTCATGATAATAACACCTACCAGTCCTGAAAGCAATAATGAGAATAACAGTTCACATTTATTCAGTTATTAAACCAGTGTTCTATGCAACTCGTATGTACCCATTCGTTTTAGTTTCTTCGAGTTTATTTATTTTGAGAGAGAGGGGGAGAAAGAGTGCGTGTGCATGAGCAGGGGAGGGGCAGAGAGAGAAGAAGGAGAGAATCCCCAGCAGGCTCGAGGCTGACAACACAGGGCCTGACACAAGGCTTGATCCCACGAACCATGAGATCCCGACCTGAGCTGAAATCAAGCGTTGGATGCTTAACTGACTGAGCCACCCAGGCGCCCCCTTACTCATTTATTTAATAACCCTGCCACAACCAGAATTTTTGTGTTTCCCCCAAAATCCGTATGTCGAAATCCTAACCCCCAAGATAATGCTATGATGCTTTGGGAAGTGCTTCGGTCACGAAGGTGGAGCCCTCATGAATGGGATTAGTGATCTTCTAGAAGAAGCCCCACATTGCCTGTAGCCCCTTCCACCATGCGAGGACACAGACGGAGGTTCTGTGAAGCAGGAAGTGGGTCCTCACCAGACCTCGAATCTGCCAGCACCTTGATCTTGGACTTTCCAGTCTCCAGAAGGGCAAGCAATAAAGTTCTTTTGTTTATGAAGCCACCCAGTTTGTAGCATTTTATTAGAGCAGCCCAAACAGACGAAGACGAACCTGACGAGGCTGTCCCTGTTATCATTTCCATCTCACGGGTGTGGAACAGAGGCCCGGAGAGATTCGGAAACTCACCCAAGATCACACAGGTAGGCCATTTCAAAGGCGGGACCCAAACTCTGGCTCTGGGGCTCGGGTGTTCGTTTTTTTACGCACGGGGCAAGTCGGAGAAACAGAGCCAATGGGATGTATATTTAAAAGGAGATTTAAAAGGAGGGCAGAGGAGATGGAGACGAGAAGGAACGGAGGACGTGAGCCACAGCATAAATGTCAACTGGAATTTTTAGAGGCAAAGAGAGAGCCGAGCGGGAGGAATACAGTAGCCAGCTGCTGGAGGTTACTGGGCTCTGGGATGAAGCGGTTATAAGAAGGGCTGTCAGAATGTCTCCTGTATGACGAGCCGTGGAACACTTCCCTGGTATCCCAGAGAAGCCACCAGAAGGCCCACGCCGCCTGTCAATGCTTCGGGGTTAGCTGGATCCCCACCTCTTTGTTCTCCTGGATCTCTTGCTTCTCCGGTGAGGGAAGGAGCCTTCGTCTCGCTCAGGGATCTACGCTAGTTACTGTCTCTGCTGCTTTTGAGCTCCTTCCTGGTTGTTGTTTTTTGTTTGTTTTTAACCTGTTTTCATGCTACAACATGAGCGTCTTCCTGCAATCGAAAGATTTTCCAAAACCACGGCTTGAATGAGCACCTGCCATTTTCCGTCCTAATGCCTCATAACTGTTGGTGTAAGTGACGGTAAATGTGTCGGGCCAGGATGAACGGCCACGTGGACGAGCAGGGCTGTCCTTGAGAGCCGAGGGGGTCCTCGCACCCTGTGCCTACCTGGGAGAGTCCTCTCCGGCCTTGCGGTGTGCATTTGGACCAAGGTATTTCCTGAACAGGCAGTTGATGGAGAAGTAGCAATTGCCATGCACCGATTTCTGGCTGCTCCCTGCATTCTCCAGGAGAACAAAATGGACTTTTTCTCTCTCAGGGTCACAACGTGCAATTGTACATTGTGTCCGTGGCGGGGGGGTGGGTCAGAAAAGGCACACGGGCCCTTTGCGTGGGACTAGTACGATTCTGACCGAACTACCTTCCATTAGGAAGCAAAAGTTGTGGGGCCCCCCGGGTGGCCCCGTCGGGTGAGCGTCTCACTCTGTTTTGCTCAGGTCATGATCCCAGGGTCGTGGGACAGAGCCCCGAGCCCCAAAGGAGAGATTCTCTCTTTCGCTCTCCCTTCGCCCCTCCCCCGCCTCTAAAAAATACAAATTAAAAATTAAGTATGTTTTTTTAAATAAAAAAAAGGAAGGAAAAGTTTCCAGACAGATCATCCCAAACCAGACACATTCTCAAAAACAAAATTGTCATTATTATTTACCCTGATAATAATGGCACTCACTGAATATGTACCATTTGGCAAGCACCATATTTATTGCATGCTTTAATTTTTTTAATGTTTATTTATTTTTGAGAGAGAGAGAGAAAGACAGAGCGTGAGGGGGGGAGGGGCAGAGAGAGAGGGAGACACAGAATCGGAGGCAGGCTCCAGGCTCCGAGCTGTCAGCACAGAGCCTGACGCGGGGCTCGAATTCACAAGCAGTGAGATCATGACGTGAGCTGAAGTCAGATGCTTAACCGACTGAGCCACCCAGGGGCCCCTTTAAATAAATTCTCTTGTTTCATCTTTTTTTTTTTAAAGAAACTCATGAGGGAGAGACCATCCCTGTATTATAAAGAAGGAAACAGATTTGGAGACTGTCAGACTGTCACTTGCCTAGGCTCCTGTAAAAAGTATATGGCAAGTCGGACCTCAAGCTCAGGTCTATTTGATTCCAAATTCCATCCCCTTCACCTTGGGTCCAGGGCTGCTCGCATCAGGGCCCGATCCGATGACGTATATTCATAATTTATGACCTGTCAGAGGCAACTGCCCAGGAGTTCTGTGCTACTCAGATCAGGGCTCCCCGCCTCTTCCTGCCATCACGCCCAAGTCTCACTCCCAGGGGCTGCACCTCTGCTCTCTGTACCCCCACGACCGACCAGAGCCCTGCTTGCGTGGAATCGCAATCCTTTCGCCTGGCCACCTGGACCAGCCCCAAGGGCACTGTCAGATATTAAGGCCTGGCCCAGCAAAACTGGGGGTGGTCCTTATTCTCCCAGAGTAGCAGACAAACCTGAGGGGCTAGACCCCAGCCCCAGCCTCTTCCATCTTCTTTATATCTGTTGGGGCCCAGGGTCCTGCCCAGCCTGGCTTTGGGGTTTTTGTGTATCTCATCAGTCGCAACCACATGCCCCATCAGCCCATGTTCTGGGTCTGTTAATACGCATCGTGCCTTGGTATTTAGAAATGGTTTGCAAGGAGGGAGCTGGGATGCCATGAGGTACTGCGAAGACAAAACATTAGGCATTTACTATAAGTAACCTTGTAATAGTGCTCACTTTATTTTCAAGGAAAAATCCTTGTTACTCACACGTTCTCATTGCCTATAAATCTAATTCTCTATTGCTAAATAAGGTAACCAGCACTCATTAAGAAGGTTTGAGTCTATCTTATCCGTTCCACGAACAGGACGAGAAAAAAAATCTTGGATCGCTGCACGAGAAGTCGAGACTGCCGAGATCTTAGGAAAAAGTGGTAATCACTTATTACTTATTATAATTCATTAAGCTTGTAGGAAATATTTAGATACTTAATTGGCATTTAACAAGATAGCTATAGAGAGTAAATGAGACATTAAATTCTCTTCTTAAATGCCCATTAGATTTGCTTTAGAAATTAATTGATATCTAATTCATTTGCTATCAACTATTTCATTCTTTGCCAGCTGAGAAGTTCAACTTATTAATGATAAACAGAGGCAGGAGAAGGGAGGACTTGTCCTTTCTAAGCTCTGCGTCGGCCTGCTGTAAAAGGCAAAGGTCCCCATGAGGCCTTCGTCCCATCCAAGGGGTGCTGTCTTTAGGTTGAGGGAGAGGCCCAGTCAGACCTTTCCACACCGTCACCATCAAAGGCCCATACAAACAACACAGGAGGGGGCCAGAAAGTCTCTCCGCGAGGAACAGGTGGGATATGTTCAAACCAGGCAGAAGGTGTGTACGTGGTCCTCGGGAGCAGTTATAAATGAAATACCTGGGGGCCCGTCCTCGGGAACACAGAAGAGATATGTTTTGGGTGACTCGAGACAGTAGAGCAGTGGACTAAAATTACAAGGAGGAGACAGGAAGCTGAGCTCCCCAAATGCCCCTGCGGGGAAGGGCTTGCTACCCCAAACACTGGAAGCACAGCCAGTAAATTACCCACCCACTCCTTCGGGCTTTGCCACAGCTGTAGAAAGGTGCCCTCAGCAAGGCACGCTCTTCCTGGAGCGGCGTCCAGCCACTGAACGATCGCAGGATGCTCTGGGTCAGCCTACTGTAACAACCCTGAGAGGCCCTATATGCTACGAAAGTCCCGGCAGGGCTGGCCAAGCCTTTGTGAACGTATTACAGTGACACTTCCCCTTTGTCCTTATCAATATTCCACATACTAAGTCCCACCTTCTGCTTCTGCAGAACCTAATTTGCAACATGTATGGGAAAATGACGATGTTTGTGTCCATTGTAAGCGCGGTTATGGCTCCTGACCTAAGTGTTGAACCACTTGGTTCTTTCAAACTGCCCACAACTATCTCTGGGAGTCACCACATGGTGTTTCCCGGGCAGTCCCCATGGCCATGGCAGGGTTTCAGCTCTTTTTGACCTTTCCTACTCTATTGTTTTTGCCTCTGCCCAAAGCTACGTTACCTACTTATGGTAACATTTCCTCCTGTGGCAGAAATTGCCCGTTGACCACTGCATCTGCCTCTTCCTTGGGCAAAGAACTAGACCGGACTCCCCAGCCAGGGTGGCCATGTGAATGAGGTCCAGACAACAGAAAGCGACACAGGTGATGTGTGCCTGTTTGAGTCCTGGACACCCCACACACATGATTCTCTGAGAGCTCTCCTCTTGCACTGGCCGAATGCAGATGAGTCTGAGACCCAAGATGGAAGAAGCCTAGGTCTCAACATCTGGCCAGCGTGCAAGGCCTCCCTCAGGTCAGGAATACCCATTTCCTTAGGTGGGAGATGAACTTCTATTGCTGTAAATCACCAGGATTTGGTGGTTCATCAGTTACAACAGCTGTGGCTGGCTGAACCAAGATGGCACCCATCAGATACCACTGCCTACTGCCAGGCATTCTCCTGGACACTTCTGCCATGTCCTGGGATACCTGCATTTCCTACCAATCACCAACCCTGCCACTGATGAAACCCTGTAGACCTTAAATCTCAAAATGACTCCACATTCTCAACACACAGAAGTCAAGAAGAGTTTTTAGGAATGTGAACAGACCATGCCTCCGTCCTTCCTCTGTGTGTAATTACTCATTAATGAATGAGCCTCAGAGTAATGTTAATCATCCCCTAACATAATAAGTATCTGGAACCAGTTCTTTAGAGTTTTATTAAAGCAGAGACTCCTCCCCACAAGAGGCCAACCCAAGAGGTAAATAGGATCAACACTGAGCTCTATTCGGAATACCCCCTTCCCTTTTGGCGACTAGATTTGGGGTTCGAGTCATGCTTGCTATTCTTGACTCTCTCTTCCTTGACCTTGAATTTCCTCCATTAGGCTCCTCAGTGAGCCCTCAGTGCCAACAGACTTCTAAAAGATTGGCTTCAGCAAGTTCTCCTATATGGCTCCGTGAGGGCAGAGACCTCACTGGCCTTTTTCACCACTGGATCCCCAGCATCTAAATAGTTTTTGGTGTACAGAAGGCGCACAGTGATGTTTGTAAAATGAATAGTGGACATGTGACATTGAGTAAACAGCAGAACGGATGACCAGGGGAGACCTTTTCCAGTCCTGTACCACGGTCAGTCTCGGGGGGAAGAAAGCTTCAAGGGATAGAGATAGATTTGCCATCTGTGATGACTCATTTTTTTTAAAAACAAGTGCCATTTTCACTGAAGCAAGAAAACAGCTATAACCTCAAACCATCAACCATGAAGCATACTAGACATGTACTATGAAATCTGTACAAGGTATAGAGGTAGACGTAAAAACTTACCATCTAACAAGGTAAAAGCTTAACGTCTCACATTTCACTGTAGACCTTAAGCACGGAACAATTTTCCTAGAAGTAACAATTAGGATCCTAAGAGCTTCAGCCAATTGTTCTTCGATTAGAGCCACATGCTTTAGGGAGATAGTCAGATCTCCAGAGCAGGGAATACATTCCTCTAGAAACTTCTGGAGAGGGGGTGTCTAAAGAAGACACTAGAGACGCACCAATTTCATTCTCTCTTATCATCCTTCTAGATGAAGTTGTCAGATGCCAGGGGACGTAAAGTAAACGGAAAGTAGCACAGAGAGGCTTGCTATTCAAATTGTGGTCTGAGGAGCCTCAGTTCATTAAATGTGTCAGTTGACTGGCCTTGGTTCCCAGATATTTAGTCAAAATCTAGTGTAGGGTTTTTGTGCAAGCATTTTTGATAGGATCAATATTTACATCAGTAGACTTTGAGTAAAACAGCTTACCCTCCACGGTGTGGGTGGGCCTCATCTAATCAGGGGAAGGCCTTAAGAAAAGAAAAATCTGGAAAGAAGAGGAATTCTGCCCACAGACTGGCTTTGGACTAAAATCACCGCTCTTCCCTGGATCTCCAGCCTGCCAGTCTACCCTGCAGATTTGGGATGCCAGCCTTCCAAAATTAAGTGAGCTGATCCCTGAAAATAAATATCTCTCCCTGTGCTATTCTGTTTCTCCGGAGAACCTGAACTAACAAAAAGCATCTCTAAATCCACTTACCCCTGTGTCCTTTTTTTCTACAATCTCTCATCCTCTGGGAAGAAAAGAACATCACTGGTCCTGGGACTCTAAATTCATGGTCTAGCCTACTCATCTGGCATTTTGCATTGACTGACATATAAAATGTCTTGTAAGTTGAGGGGCACCTGGGAGGCACAATCGGTTGGGCATCTCACTTCGGCTCAGGTCATGATCTCACGGTTCGTGGGTTCGAGCCCCACGTCGGGCTCTGGGCTGACAGCTCAGAGCCTGGAACCGGCTGCGGACTCTGTGTCTCCCTCTCTCTCTGCCCCTCCCCCACTTGTGCTCTGTCTCTCTCTCAAAAATAAATAAACGTTAAAAAAAATTTTTTTAAGTCTTCTAAGTTGCAATTAGTTTCTTTATGCAGCCAAAATGAAAGCTCCTGAGGGGCAAAACATTGTCTCATGCACGTAAGCACCCGTTTGCAGCTTCCAGAGAGTCACTGGGCCCATTTAAGGTAAAACGAAAGTCTGGCGAAGGCTGGCGTTAAGTTACTGTCTTCAGTGTAAGAGAGAGGTGTCCAGGGGCTCAGTTTTCCTTCTTGTGTAAACTCTTGAAGGTCTCTTGTGAAGCGTGATCCAGTCTCTTCAGTGAGGGGCCACGGAACTCATGCCACTTCAAGCGCTCTCAACATCCCACGGACCTTGTCTACACGGTCTTGTCTACATGGACCTTCGGTCCATTCAGCCGACCGTTGTAAGACAAGCAATGAACTGTCCCCGTGGTCCGGCTTCTGTCCTTTCCCACCATCTCGCAGGGTCTCGGACTATCGCGCTCTGCCCATGTCGTCTTTAGATATTGTACTGTGACCGACCAAAGAGAGTGTGTCTCCCTCATCTCTGGGTCTCAAACAGGAGTAGAAGGATCACCTGCACATCTTGTTTAACCTGCAGAATTCTACTGCTCCTCCAGCATCTTTCCCCTCCCTCCACCTCAGGATTCTGATTCGCGAGGAGCGGGTCCCTGGAATCTGCTTGTTCAACACGTTCTCCAGATGATGCCATTCGCAGACCACACTGAAAAACACGTGGCTAGAGAATCTGAGGTTCTCGACGAGATTCGGTGACAAATTGAATGAATATGAGTTGAGTTACGAGAGTAATGGCAGGTGACTTACAGGTTACTTCCAATCGCTTTAATCCCCCGGACCCAGGTTTAGTTCATCTTGTTTGTTGGGTCACAGGCTTCCTGAAACATGGTCAAGTGACAAATTGCTGTTCCTGTCTCCAACCGAAGAAGTGAATGTCTACCAGCAGTCCCAGACACAAGGAAAGAGGCTCTCGGACCCTGTCGTATGAATCCCGCTCTTCTCGGTTTTATCAGATCACTTAATACTTAGCAAACACAAACAGAATTGTAAAAGACCTAAGGAAGACCAGGAAAGGAAGGAAATGTTTAGATTTTCCCTCACCCTCATAAGGGGATGCCTACTTAGACCGATTCGGTTTTGTGACATTTTTGTGAATTCCCAGCAAAGTGCGGCAAGTCAATATCATGCAAGAAGTAATCCAAAAGCTCCCAGCTCCGTGGCCCGTGACTTCGCGGATTCTCCAAACAGGACTGATGAAACCCTGTGATGACCACAGTCAACCTAGAGCCAAGCTCAACCCTGCAGGTTATACAAAGCTCAGTGTAGACAAATTCTGCCTTACAATATAAGCCACAGCACAAGGCTTTAGAGAGTCAGTGAGATTTGTATCACACCTTGCAATAGGAAGCTCAAGGGGAGCCTGGGTGGCTCCGTCGGTTAAGCGGCCGACTTCGGCTCAGGTCATGATCTCGCAGTTGGTGAGTTCGAGCCCCGCGTCGGCCTCTGTGCCGACAGCTCAGAGCGTGGAGCCTGCTTCGGATTCTGTGTCTCCCTCTCTCTCTGCCCCTCCCCCATTCATGCTCTGTCTCTCTCTGCCTTTCAAAAATGAATAAATGTTAAAAAAAAAAAAAAGAAATAGGAAGCACAGGAGCGATTCCTGCGAAGGAAGCACAGAAGGTGTGCATCAGTGACCACAATGAGAACGCCTCTCTTATTTCTGCTCTCCTGTTGATCGCACCGCATCACCTCCTGCATTAGGGGAGCAAAGGGGGCTTTGTTGCATCCTAATCGTGGCTTAAAAGTACTGACTCAAGCAAAGTCCGTAGGCAGCGTCTCAAAAACAAGGCCCGTGACTCGACCTGGGTGCTTGATAGATTGGAAGCCCATGCCGACCTTTAAAATAGAAAAGGCAGAGGAGCAAAGGAGGATAAATGTATCCCAAAGGAGGTTCAACTTAAGCAATTTTACAGGTGCTTGAACAGAATGAAAGAAGCGTCTGTGGTCAGGGCTAGGCCCAGAAACCTGGGGACCATAATGGTACACAGCACAAAGCAGCAAACTTCATGACTCAACAAACACTGACAGGGTGTCTGTTCAGTGAGTTGAGGTGTTAAGTAAAGGAAGGAAACAGGATAAAGGGAGAAGGGGGGTTCTTGCTTTTGAAGGGGTTACTGTAGATCTGGGTTGGCAATTATTTTTTCTGTAACGAGCTAGAGAGTCAATGTTTTAGGCTTTGGGAGACTTATTGTCTCTGTTGCAACTACTCAACGCTGTTGTCACACAAAAGCAGTCACAGAAAACACGTAGGTGAGTGGACATAGCTGTGTTCCAATCAAAACTCCACTTACACAGCCGGGCGGTGGGCTGGACTTGGCCCCGTGGCCCAGTTTGTCGATCCTTGGTCTAGACTCATAATAATAGAAGTTGTAATAATTATTCTTGCTGGAGGAAACAGAACAGAGAGGAACCCAGTGGTCCTTAATGAACAAAGGAAGAAAATTGATACTTACGGGCAACTATTACGTGCCAGGCAGGGTCTGGTCCAGGGTGAAGCAAGAGAGGTGTCTAGGATGCAAAATTGAAGGAGGTGCTCACTCTGTGGGCCCAGAAACCTGACCCCCCACACACACACCTGCTACCAGGCACCTGATATGTGTTTAAACCCATGGCCAGATTTAATCCCCTGGTGAAATAGTTGTCATTCATGGCACCACCCTTTACAGATGAGAAGTTTGCGGTTCAGATAGGTTAAGTGATTTGCTCAAGGTCACCCAGCTCGTAAGTGGTAGACTCAGAGGTTTAACCTGGATCTACCAAATGTCAACACCCATGTCCTTGGAAATGACTATCTGTAGGCAGTATGCAGGGTGAGGGTATTTTGCGTAAAGGACAAAACGTAAACAAAGGCACAACATCCCTGAACTTCTTAGCGATGTTTAAGCTTCATGAGCGTTTGTTAAGGAACCGATGAGCGAATGAGTGGCTGAATGTTTTTGGAACGTTAGTCTGCACGGAGATGATGAGGTGGGCAAAAAAGATCCCTGAGGAAGAGGGTGACTCTGGGCTGTCGGCCGTGAATGGCACCAAAGGGCACCATCAGAAGACTAGGCGATAAGGGTCAGACTCTGAGACTTTCTCTGAGTGTCTCGTGCCCTGACCCCTGCCATCTGGACCGGGACCCAGGCCATGGCTATAAGGATCCCCGGCTGTGTCTCCATTGGTGGTCCTGGGACTCACACAGTTCTTCATCCATTTATTCCCTCATCTGCTTATCATCAGCATCCATGGAGCCCCTTCTCTGCTTCAGGCTTCGTGCCACGTGTAGGTGTTACAGAGGCGACTGAGCACCGCTCCTACCTTCAGGGAACTCACCCCAGGCTAGCAAAAGATGCCCTGTAGGAAATGGATATTACTAAAGGAACCAACCCACCTCAAAGCATCACCTCGAAAGTCTTGCTGGACCCATGTAGAGCAAAGGGTGATGTGGTTAAGAGTAATGTGGTTAAGAGTAGACGGGACTGTTACCTCTTATCTCTATGGGCCTGCAGGGACAGCGCCTTTGTCATGGAGGCATTAGAATTTACATGCAGCAAATGTTCGATGCATTTTCTTCAAAGGGGCACAGCTGTGGAACCGCGAGAGGAGACAAGGTCATAAAGGGCTGAAGAAGGAAACTGGAGGCGGGAAAAGTGATTCTGCCCCGCGTAATAATGCACAGGGTCAACGCCACAGAATCAAAGAGCACCCGGGACAGAGGTGGAGGCTGAGCCCCAGGCGGAAGAAATCGTGGGCAAACTTTTCAAAGAAGTGTGCAGACAAAAGGAAGGCGTTAAGTCCCACATTTAGACAACCATCCAGGTGGGAGATACAAGCATGATTGTCAAGGACAGATCTGGGAGCAAGACTCCAGTGAACTTTCCTTGGGAGCAACCATAACAATTTCACATGTCTTTATATAATCCATTGTTTTGACCACTCTCTCACCCATTGCTCAGGCTGGATGCTCCGAACACAGATGCTAAGATGGGTTTGGAGTACCAGATGTTTATTATGGAGTCAAGACCAGCACCAGTAGGAGGGAGGGGGAGGAGGCAAGTCTGGTCAGAGCAAGAAGTCAAATTGTGATGCAGGCCCCATAAAACCTCTGCCCATCCTGCAGGGAGCTCCGGAACAAAGAGTGTTGGGTCTGGGGGCAGGCTTCCTGGGAAGGGCATGACCTTGGACGAGGCAGCTCTCTGAGGCTGAGGCACACCCTCAGCCCGAGGTTCTCTGCTGACTACACTCCTCTCCTTCCTTGGAAGAATCTGGACGGTGTATCTCTGGATGGCCTGCCACCCCTACTATAGAAGATAAACCGCAAGAGGATAAAAATCGTGTCTGGTTTTGCTCACCACTGCACCCACAATCGCTAGCAGAGCATGGGCTGTGTAGTCATACTCAAAAAGCCTTTGTGGTTGAATGAATTCATTACTCGAGGCAAGAGGTGGGCACGACAACATAATACGCCCATGAATTCTCAGAAATAGAGACTTTCGCTAGTCTTTTCCAGCAGGGAAACACTCCCCCGCACCAAGAAAACCAGTTACGTGAATTTAAGACAGAAATACGCACATTCTGTGCAAACGTTGCGGAGTAGCACTTGTACCAGAATGGGAGAGTGTGGTAAGCGGAAGCTCTTGGAGCAGAGGAGTTTTGAGTTGAGGCTTGAAAGACAATTTGAAATGTATAGGGCAAAAGTGGATGTGGGCAAAGCGGTAGTGAAGAAAAAAATTGAAATTGTAGCTGATGGCACCATTTGCCAAGAGAGGCAATCATGCACAAAGGGGAGGAAGACAGGACACATTCAGTTTTGCTCATGTTTAGTTAGAAGGGGGCAGGCGGTAGGCTGATGCATGTGGATGTGAAGCTCAGAGGTGAGATCCAGAACAAAATCATCCGGGAAGGGCGCCTGGGGGCTCAGTCGGTTAAGTGTCGGACTTCGGCTCGGGTCATGATCTCACCATTGGTGGGTCTGAGCCCCGCGTCGGGCTCTGTGCTGATGGCTCAGAGCCTGGAGCCTGCTTCGGATTCTGTGTCTCCCTCTGCCTCTGCCCCTCCCCTGCTCGTGACCTTTCTCTCTTTCTCTATCTCAAAAATAAATTAACATTAAAAAAAGTCACCCAGGGAGAGATATTCCTTCAATTTCTCCGGCTGAGGCAAAAAGGGGGCCAAAGAAGGAAAGCTGGTGCACCCAGATATTTGGAATGGGGATGGAAAAGAGGATATAGTAATTAGGGGATTTTCAGTTGCAAGGGACCAGCGAAACCCAGTGTGAACTAACGTAGCAACGACAACAAAAAGCTGCCTCTCCCTATCACTCATTTCCGTGTCTCTCCGCCTATCTGCCACTTGCTTTTCTCCCCCCGCCCAACAGACTCCTTCATATGTCAGTGAGCATCTCTGCGTTCGCAAACCAACAGCTCCGTGGCTGGAGAGGAGAGGGTCCCTCCCATCTGGTTGGAAACGTCCAGGGGATGACTGAGACGATGAACCACCTTTTGGCTTTGAAAGGATCACTAGGGTTGTGGGCGTGTCAAGGACTGTGATGGACGCGGCCGCGATCCTGTGTCCCCCTGTGTCCGAGTGGTGGCTGCTGTCACCAGAAGAAGGGAGAAGGGTGCCAGATGGACAAAAACTATAGACGCCACAAGGATTTAGGAAAGGCCACAGCGAGACAGGCAGAGGAGGTGAGAAAACAGGAGGATAATGCCCTGCAGTTGAGTGAGTTTCAAAGGCCCTTAAACACGTACACGGATCCTGCACATGCACACATACACACACACGCACACACACACGTATACAAACATTCAGAGACACACAGACACGTATACAAACACACAGACACTAAAAACAAACAAAAGCACAGGATGTGTTATGACGAGAGGGATGTATTACTCTCCTACGGCCGCCATCATAAATTAGCACAAACTTCGTGACTTGAAACACCAGCAATTTATTCTCTCACGGTTCTGGAGGGCAGGAATCTAAAATCCCCTCCAAAGTCTCCAGGGGACCATCCTTCCTTGCCTCGTCCAGCTTCCGCTGGCCCCAGGCCTTCCTTGGCTTGGGGTGGCCGTGTCCCTCCAGTCGCTGTCTCCATCTTTACAAGGCCTTCTTCTCTGAGGGTCTGTGTCTCCAATCCCCTCGGCCTTTCTCTGAAGACACCTGCCATCAGATTTGGGGCCTACCCTGAATCTAGATGGCCTCATCTCAGATCCTGAACTCAGTGACCTCTGCAAAAGCCCACTTTCCCAATAAGGTTTCCTATACAAGTTCCAGGAGGTAAGACCTCCACATATCTTTTGGGGAGCCACTACTCAACCCACTACACGTGAGGGCGATATATGAAGCCAACTGGGCATTAAGACCACGGAGAGAGGCAGAGACAGGCCTTCTGGGGAATATGTGCCCCATCCAAAGACATTCATGTTCACCGTGTCTGGCCAAGGTAAATGTATACAGAGCTCAGATATGGTCCATGGGTGCCCAGTTTGGAATGCAGGGCAATCCCAGATGCTCCTCTTCATGGACGATATTCTTAATAGTGAATTCCCGAAATGCAAATCACAATTGCGATGACGGCTAAAGATGCCAGATTTTTCCTAAAGCCTGATGTTCGGCTCAAAACTGACTTCGCCATCCACTCTCTGCTTGGCAGGAACCGGCAGAGAGATTTTATCACATATGTAGACTGACAAATGAGTATGTGGCTGAAGGCCATTCCGTCTCCGCACAAACCATAAATCTGACTCAAACAAACAAAGCTCAGTGGAGTGGCCTGAGCCGGGACTGCATTTGTCGCTGCAACGTCAGAACGCGGTCCTAGAGCTTTTCCTGGCCGAGATCTGGGGCCTGCATCCTGGACTTACAGCCCCCACCTTGCCGTAAAAGGGGGCCACGTGAGAACTTTGGTTCGGCAGCCAAAACCTAGTGAATCCCAGGCCCTCGGCCACGTTCTCCGTGTGTCTGTCTGTCTCACATCTTCCGGAGGAACTGTTTAGTAGCAAACAGTTGATAGCATTGATTTTGCTTCTGGAGAAACCCTAAGAAGGCAAGCCAGCCCAGACGGTGTGGAGAAGAGGGAGTCAGTTACCAATTAAGAACCAGAGGAAGATCTTACTTGCTCTGTAAGAATGAGGAGAGGAGGTCACTTGCTGGAGGGAAAAACGCTCCCAGGGGCATAAAGCAAGACTCAGAAAGTCCAGGAGGGAACGAGGTTCATTAGCATCCAATAAATGCCTCCTCCAGGGCCGAGGATCCGGGACACTGGATGGCTCCTCTGGTGGTGGGTGGGTGTCGGAGCCGGCTGCCGTGGACCTCAACGTCTGCAGCCAGGCGGCCGGAGCTTTCCTCCACGGCAAATTCACAGCGAGCACACAGTGTGATAAAATGTCAGTGACAAATCCCGTGCAATCAGGTGGGAAATCCCCCTGAGTAATAACACCTCCCCATCGTTCATTCCGACTCCCTCCTGAGCCACACGCCCGATGCAGAGAACTCCGTGCTATTTTGCCTTGGACTGAGCTATGCACCGGTAAACCTTTGGAAGTCTTTCTCCCAGAGCCCCAGGGCACCGAGAGGGTTAATCTTGTCATGTCAAGATTCTCCTCAGATGCCAGACCAGCTCAGCATCAATTTGACACAGATTTCTTTGGGGGAATCTGGGTTAATCTTTCTGGGCGGGCTGTCCATTTGACAGACAGGAAACAGTTCTGGAGTCGGCCTCTACACCTCCTGCATGACCCCCCCCCCCCCCCTCCCCACCACCACCCCAGCCCTGTCTATGAATTAAAAATTTAAAAGGGCAATTAAATAAAATAAAAAAAAGCAATCTGATGTTTACAGGCCCTCATAGGTAATTTAGAAATGTTGCATCCCAGGTCTCGTTATGTTTAAAGTATTTAATTTGGAGAGAGGCTTCTGTGGGAATGCAGAATCTGTCCCACATGCCCACAGGAGATGCGTTGAAAAATGCAAAAGGTTTGGCTGACATCAGTGACTGGGGCAGGGATGGCTCCCCAGTTTCCTAAGGATTTCTTTGATCTTCTGTGCCCATGCACACTACCTACGCAAGCAGCACTTTGCCTCTGTGCCTGCTCTGTATGTGTGCTAAATAAATCCACGGAGGATCCAAAAGAAGCCAGACTAAATGCAATGCGGTATCCCTGATTGGATCTTGGAACGGAAAAATGGACAACAGTGGAAAAGCGGGTGACATCCAAATGAAGCGGAGAGTTTAGTTACTAGTAATATACCAATGTTAGTTTCCTTGACACAAGAAACCGCGTTTATGCGAGATGTTAACCTGAGGGGAAATTGAGCAACGGGCAGACGGCAATCCTCTGCCCTTTGTCTTTGCTATTTTTCAGTACGTCTAAAATTACTCCGAAGTAAATTTTTTTTTTTTGTTTTAAATTTTTAAAAACTGCTAGAGGTCACCAATCATGCTTGCCAACTCTTCTCCAGTCTGGAGGTCTGAAAAGTATTTACCCCCGGGCAAACTGTTGCCGCCGTGAGCCATTGTAAAAAAAGCAGATTGCAGTCGGATCCCTTTTATGCTCTTTCAGCCTTTTGTATGTTTCACAGTTTGGAAACTACCTTATTTATTAACCTGTTTACTAATTTCACGTCTGTTTCTCCCGGGAGAATGGAAGCCTCCTGAGGCCATGGCACTTGACTACCTCATCTCATTTCCATATTTCTGCTTCCTAGCAGCGGATCTGATAGATGGTGTGCAGTGATCCAATCTTATTAAGTCTAAGAAAAGAAGTTTCCCTTCCCATTTCTGGAGCCAGCATCTCTGGCAGCTGTTTCAAGACACCAAGCAACATTGAGCCCAGGGAGGTGAGTGTGATGTCTCTTTTCAGAGAAAAGATGAGCTCCATGGGGCCAGGACCATGAGTATTTTCATCCCGCATGGGACATAGTGAATACTTAACTAAACATCGCCGGGTTGAATGTTGAACAAAGAAAACCTGAAGGACGGGGCCGCAAGATTCCATAGGAACTGAGGGAGGAATCTGGAGGAGGGGTGGAAGAGGAAGAGAAACAGTTAATAAAAATGAAGAGCACGATTACTGTCCCATCATAAATGCAGTTTCTCTTTGTATACAGAATTTTACAAAACACAGTAGAACGGGGGTGCTTGTCGGGACAAATTGGGCCCATCGTGTTAGTACAGTTCAACATTTTTTTAATCCTTCCAAACTTCCCGATTTCATCTTTGATGCCAGGAATTTGGAGATGAAGAGAACGTAGTCACGGTGTTCCAGGAAATGTACCGTCTTGTGGGAGAAATAGGTAGGTGCACAAAAAGTGTCTGTATAATACAGTGAGCCCTGTGAGAATGTAGAACACCTGGCTGGGCCTGGGGGGGGCGGGTGGGAGAGGGGCCCTTTTGGAAGAAGTGATGCCTGAACTCAGTCACGCCCGACAAGCAGAACTTAACCCTCTGCCTTCCGTACAGGCAGAAGGAATCGCATGAACGAAGGAAGGAGGCACCTCTAAGAAAGCACAATGCCATGGGTACAAAGACTGACAGCAGCTGTCCAGCACCTGTTTTTGAAATAAAGTTTATCGTGGTGGGTCTCCACTGATGGGTTCATTCATTCAACGGGTACTTACCGAGAGGCTACTTTCTGCCAAGCCTAGCTCAAGTTTCACATCTAAAAAGAGCTCACACTTCAAGAGATTAATCGAGACACCACAATGAGCTCGAAAGATCTCACCCATGATCCGTTCTTGGCCCAGGGCCTCACTTTGAAAACAGTTTTTATCTTGCTACTGGATACGTGTCCGTTCCTCTGTCATTATCGCTCTTCCTATCCCCGCCCCCCTTTATTATTTTAAATAAGATTTTAAAATTTATGCAGAAACTGCACAGAGTATTCTCTTTTAAAAATCCACGTGTAGGGGGCACCTGGGTGGCTCGGTCGGTTAAGCATCCGACTTCGGCTCAGGTCATGATCTCAAGGTCCGTGAGTTCGAGCTCCGCGTCGGGCTCTGTGCTGACAGCTCAGAGCCTGGAGCCTGTTTCAGATTCTGTGTCTCCCTCTCTCTCTGCCCCTCCCCTGTTCATGCTCTGTCTCTCTCTGTCTCAAAAATAAATAAACGTTAAAAAAAAAATTAAAAAAAAAATCCACGTGTAGCTGCCCTATGTTATAAACAGTCATGCTTTCATATGTTTGTGTTGGACTCTTCGTAAATGTTTATTTATTTTTGAGAGAGCGAGTGCAGGCAGGGGAGGGGCACAGAGAGAGGGAGAGGGAGACAATCCCAAGCAGCCTCCCCACTGTCAGCGCAGAGCCTGATGCAGAGCTTGAACTCAAGAACCGTGAGATCACGACCTGAGCTGAAGTCGGACACTCAACCAACTGAGCCACCCAGGTGTCCCTGCATTTGACTCCTCTTAATTAGGCTTATACCATCTAAAAAAGTTTTTGTTTCTTGGATTTGCTTTTTCAGAATTTTTTTCATTTCTTTTCTTGTGCTATTTTTATGCTGATTTCGCTACTCTTTAGATAACTTCTCCAGTTGGATACTTTGCTTTAATTCTTCATTATTGAACACCAATGCTATGATTTTGTTGCCCGCTATAGTTCTGACCCTATCACATGAGATTTGATATGCACTAGGTCCATTATTTTCTAAATAGTTAATGTTAGTTTTTAATATTCATATGGTTGACAAGAGAGATTTTTCTTTACCCACGATTTCCAAGTGGTTTTTATTTAAACCTATAGTTTCAATTTCTAGAATTCATTGTGCTCTGGTTAGACAATATGAGCTGTTTAATTTCTACTCATTAGCATTTATTGAGGATTTCTTTATGGCCAAGAATATGGCAGACATTAGTAAATTTCCATGGATACTGGAAAGAAGTTTTTCCTTACTATGGAAGCTAATGTCAAGTATTCATATATTCAGCCTAATAAATTTTAATACAAAATCTCATATACAGATTTTTGACTTCATGATCTATGAAAGAATACAAGTGTTTTGTTTCGTCTTCCATGTAATTATATTTAGAATTTCCCAATTTCTTTTTCAGCATTTTTCTTCACATCATTTGATAATAATATATATGAAACATAATGAATGGAGACTATTACATCATCATTTAGGGTAATACATTTTATCAACGTAAACTACTCTTTATCCTATTTACCTTACTGTGCTTTAAATTATACTTTAGGTGATATTAATTCTCCACCTCTGCTTTCTATTTATTTGCTTATGCCTGGAATAGCTTTTCTAATACTTTTAGGTTTTTTTCTTTTAATTTTTTAAATGTGTATTTATTTTTGAGAGAGAGATAGAGCACGAGTGGGAGAGGGGCAGAGAGAGAGGGAGACACAGAATCTGAAGCAGCTCCAGGCTCCAGGCAGTCAGCACAGAGCCCAGTGCGGGGCTTGAACTCACGAACCTTGAGATCACGACCTGAGCTGAAATCAGACACTCAACCGACGGAGCCACCCAGGTGCCCCTTGAATACTTTTATTTTTAATGTTTGCCAGTGAACTTTAAGCTACACAAAGTTAGATTATTCTTTAACTCAATTTATCTTTTAATAAAAGAACTTAAACCATTTGCATTTATTGTAATGACTGATATACATCTACTTTCATTTTCTTTGAATGCTTGCTTTCTGTTTCTGTTGGAAAAGCTTAAAAATGAGATAAAATTGCAAAGCTGTACCTGACACTCACCTTATACCATGATAAATCTGCTATGGTTAAAATTTCTCTTCCTTCCATCTTTGGGTTAGACAAAGTTTGAGGTCTCCTCTCTATTTACATGACCTGTGGGTTTTCTTTATCCATTGAGTGGCCCACCCATTCATAAGTGAAACTCACTATTTTAACTTTCCCCTGAAGACATATGAAAATATATATAATTTTAGAATTCAACTGATCAATTAGTGTTGGGCATAAGAAGTGATCAAAGCCATATAATTGCTACTGAAGGGCCTCATAAAGTCAGAATGCTTCAGTTTATGAGGGTGTGGCAAGGGTCACTAGAAACCAGAAACATATGATGAAAGGACAGAGACCTTCTAGAATAAAAATCCCCAAATTCAAGGAGAAAGCTGCCGCCTGTACTGCTATCTCCTGAAAAGGTGCCTCTGACACCACCAGATGATTGGCATAAAAGGCTTGCGTGTGGAGGAAGCTGCAATCAGGAGCATATCGTAAAATATTGCGCTGGAGAAACGGTGTCTTGTGACCTAAATAAGTCCACATCAAACGTGTACACGTTTGAGACAGTCTGGACAAGTTTACTTTCTTTTCTTCTCACTCCTTTCCAAGTCTGATTGATGTAATCTTAAGATTTTTAAGTTAACAAAACAGTTTTACATTATTCATTGCCTTATTTTTGCACGGACGTTACATTATAGCCATAGTAACTAGAGTTATTTCTACTAAACTCTGTAGTTTAATAGTTGTCGTTGCTCTCTTCCAATTCTTTATCACCAGGATTTCCCATTCATGGTGCTTCGTTTGGTTTAGTTTTGCTGTATTGACTCTTCTCTACCAGGTTACTCACATGAGAATTTTCCTTTTAAGAGAGTATTGACTTTCTTCGGGTCTGTCTTTCTGAAAATGGCTTCCTTTTGCTCTTAAACAGCCACACCCATCTTAACTAAGTAAAGAATTTTCTTCCTCAAAACATGATAACCATTGCCTAAAACATTCAGAGTCCTCCAAAAGATCTGAGATCATTCTGGTGCTTGTTCTCCAAATAATCTATTTATTCTCAGGCATGGATGCTTCTAGCAAAACTTGTTTTCGCCTTCAAATTCAAAATAACTTCATTGAGCTGTGTCTCAACATTGCCGTCTTTCATTATTTTTTGATAATATCTGTGTGGTGAGTCGATCCAACTAACAAAGCCGTTTCTTCAGACTAAAAAGTTTGTTCTTTTCTTCTTTAATTTTGTCTCTCCTCTCTCTTCCCCTTCTATCCTCGTAGGATTTCCCCTGGATCTGTCCTCTTTGATCTCATCATTATTTTTAAAAATCTGTCTTTCCTCTGAATTCTAGGCGAATGTCTCGAGCTTTCCTTCTCTTTCAGGTCCTCAGCATTCTGGAGCCATGCTGTCCAGTCCAGTAGTCACTGACCCCTTGTGGCTATTGAAATTTAAACTTAAGTAAACTTAAATGAAATCAAATAAGAAGTTTTGTTGCTCTTATGCAAGGGCTCAACCGTCACATGGGGCTAGTGGCTACCAATGGAGAATAGTATACATAGAGACTAGAGGGAACAGACTACAGCCCATGGGTCTCATCCAGCTTAGTTTTTTAAAAGTTTTTACTTATTTATTGTTAAGAGACATACAAGAGAGAGACAACAAGGGAGGCGCAGAGACAGAGGGACAGAGAGAGAATCCCAAGCAGACTCTGCACTGTCAGCACAGAGCCCTACGTGGGGCTCGAACTCACAAACCGTGAGATCATGACTTGAGCAGAAATCGAGTGTCGGACGCTTAACGAACCGAGCCATCCAGGCGCCCCAAGCCCGTAGCTTTTGTAAAAACTCAGTTTTCTCTTTAATCATTTCATTTCATTGTGGCAAAATACACGTAACATAACATTTGCCATTTTCACCATTCTAAGGGGGCATTTAGCGCATTCTCAGTGTGGTACAACTATCACCATTATCTGGCACCAGAACTAAAGGAAACCAGAGGACACCATTAAACAGTCACCCTCCATTCCCCACTCCCCCAAGCCCCTAGAAACCACTAGTCTGCTTTCTGTCTGTACGATGTGGCCAGTCATATGGCGAATGGCTTCTTTCACTGAGCGTAATGGCTTCTTCCATGTTGTAGCATCCTTTTTATGGCTGAAAAATATTCCATTACCTGGCTATATCACCTTTTGTTTATCCATTCATTTGCTGATGGACACTTGGGTTGTTTTTACCTTTCGGCTGGTGTGCAGAGTGCCGCTGGGAACACTGACGTATGAGATGTTCTTGAACACCCGTTTTCAGTTATGGCAGCAACATACCAAGGAGTGGAATTGCTGGGTCACGTGACAATTCTACATCTAAGTTCTTGAGAGATGGCCAAACCTTGTTCCTCAGAGGCCATGCCATTTTACATCCACACCAGTAACGTATGAGAGTTCCGGTTTCTCCCTCTCCCTGCCCACACTCGTTATTTTCCTTTTGTTCTTTTTTTAATTGTAGTCATCCTCGTGGGTGTGAAGCGGTAACCGCGGATTGCTTTTGTGCATCCCAAGAGCCAAGACATTTTTTTTGAAGATTTGTTCTCAAAAACTAAAGAATAGGCAAGGGACTGACTCTATGTGACCCTCAAAGACTGAACTATATACTCTCTGGTCCTTTACATAAAAAGTTTTCTGCCCCTTGATAGAGAACATTGTCACCATTGCAGAAATATCTTTTGGACAATGGTCTGAGTAGCTAATGAGTCTGTTAGTGATCAGTCGTAGTTTTTAATTCAGCAATCGTACGTTTCACCTGCATCCATCCTTTACTGTACGTTGTTTTCTGTTTCCTCACATTTTTGGAGTGTGATATCCTCCTGAATGTGGCTGAAGATGCTAATTCTAACTTCTCTGAACTTTTCGTACAACTGCTTAACGTGACGATGTTTGCTCTCGTTTTTCAAAGAGGTCCCCTTCTTTTGATATGTTCTGTCCTCTCGTATGCTTACAGAATTTTCCTTCTTTGCTCATCCTGAGAAGCAAACTTGGGGCCGAGACAGATTTTGGCAGATGGCGTAGATCCCTATCTCGCTCTGTTCAACAGAGAACGGTTCAGATTTGCTTTTCTTTAACGTTGCCAGCTCAAAACCCCTGCAGCCCAGGACAAGCGGAAATGGGGCCCAAGTCAGACACATTACATCATTTCAGCATGAGGCTGAAGAGTTGCTCGCCTTTGGTTGTTCATTGCTCAATACCGCCCTCTTTGACGGGCACAGTTGCACAGCTGGGTGTGACGCTGGCAGTAGCGATGTTCTTGGTCCAGCCTCCTTGCCAAGAATAAGTTCATAATGCCGGCGGTGACCACCCAGGGTAATTTGTGGGGCCCAGATGTGCCTCCCAAAATACCCACGGTCTCTCCTTCCACTCATCCCTGTTGAGTGCTAATGCCATTCTGCCCATTTCTTTTCCACGTCCTCCTTAGACAACCTCGTGCTTTGCATGTGGGAAGCAACGCCTTGGAAAGGTCCATCCCTCAACCCATTCTCCTCTAAACTATATCTGGCGGGGACTCTGATCACTGTGACATATAAATGGCACCATTTCCTCTTCTCCGCTGCTGACAAACAATGGGTCACTGCGTCCCGTTGGTAATACTAGGACTATGGATACTGTGGTGAGCTATTCGTGCTCACAATGTCATTTATCCATAAATCCCAAGTTAGACTCACTCGTTAGAGTTTGGGGGACTGTAATTTAGGGAAATTATGTGTTACCCTCGGTCACCCGTACCTTTAGAAATCCCAGAGGTTAAACGCGAGGGCAGAAACCAGACATCCCCAGCCTTCTGGCACAAGCTTAGCCCGGTTCCAAGGAAAAGCGCCCGCAGCAAACCCGAAACCTTTCGACAAGTAGCAGATGTCGCAGACGTCAGGAGAAGCGTTGTGCTTTCCCCGGTACCCAAGTTTCTAGATGAATTATGAGAAGGAATCCGTCTTTCTTCTGCATGTTTGACAGCGTGTAGATGAAACATCCCTCTAAGACAGTAGGCCCTAAACAAATACACGGCGACAAACGTCTGGCTGGCTGACTCGCTGAAAGACTGGATTTTTCACCCCTCCTCCAGATGTTTTGGCTTCACGGAGGCACCGGCAGAGGCTGCCAAGCCGATTTGTGATCCGCGAGTGACGGACGGCACGCGAGCACGGAGCATCCCCACACCGGCAAATGAGCGCGCGGCCCCCTTGTCTGTGAAATGAGGTCTCACCGGCTGCAACCCGGGCGTGTGACAGACCAGCCGGTCCACTTCCAAGTGCTTCTGACAGATGAGCCCCCCCCTTTGCATCCATCTCATCATGACACCTGCTGCAACTGTTAAGTTATGACTAGTACTGATAATGGAGTCTTCGGCAGGAACGTATCCGTATCTCTAACGTTGTCAGCGCACATTGTTTGGCTGTTGAGGAGAAAGCCTATCAGACATAAATATTTATGCCTGGATGGATGTTCAGATTCCTTCATCAGGAACTGGATTGGTCTTAATTGAATCGTGGGGACACATTTAGACTCAGCGTTGATCGCGTGGCCTTTTGCTACTTGTGAGCAGGGCCCCCTCGGACTATCCCCAGGAGGCTCTGCCATATGAGCGGGTAGGTCCTCTCTGAAGGGGTGCCAGAAACTTAGCCATGTTGGCGAGTGATCGCTTCGGAGGAGACCGACAGGATCTGTAGGACCCGAGAAAGGGAATGTCGCCAGTCCAGGGCTGGCCTCCCAAAGGCGTTCTTCACAAATCAAGCGGGCCCCCGGCTGTAATCCCCATAAAGACGGGAACTGTGTCCTAAACACCGTTGTTCTCTCCTTGTCTGTCTGTTCCACTGCCTGGAACAAGATGGCCCCACAACGTGCGTGGGATCAATAAGCAGACGGGTGGTGACAGGCTGTGGCGGGGATCGCCCACAGAGCAGTGGCTCTCACGCACTTGTGCAGAGCCGCCGTGAGTCTGGATGCATGCACCCGTTTAGGACAGACGCTCACTGAGGTCCACGTGCGGTGGATCCATTAAGAACTCAGACTCTGGACCCAGGCATGTAGGTTCAGGTTCAGATCTCAGCGCTAGTGTTTTCCAGCTGTGCGCCCTCGGGCAAGCCGTGAGTATCTACAGCCTCGCTTTCCCTTCCCCCCAGGTCCGTCGTGCACATGCCCTGTGATATAAGGGTGCCCATGCGGCGGATTCTGCCAGCCGGCCAGGCACTGCTGTAGGGATTCCGTGTGTACTTGTCACCTAATCCTGACAACGACCCCAGGAAGTAAGTCCGTGTATCAGCCCGGACCTGTGCTCAGCCGTGATAAACAGAGTAGGAAGGGTAAGAGATTTAGAAGATGCCTTTGATCCACTCAATCCAGTGGAGTCTGGACGGAGGGGAAAGAATCCCGCCCAGCAGGAGAGAGGCTGGCAAGAGCCAGGTGGAGTGCAGGAAACGGGCTTCTGAGAAAGGGCCCGAGGCCACGCGTGAGGCAGGTTAGTGGCCAGGGCCCCGGGCAGGAAGCACTTTGGGAAGGCCTTCGGTTGTCCCAGGGTTCACAGAAGGCTGCTGATCTCGCAGCAGCCAGAGTGATGGCCTTGAGGCAGGCAGCTCAGCGAAACAAGAAGTCATATGCATTTGACTTAAGCACAGAGGGACCAAACGCCCACCTGGCCGCTTTCTAACTTAGCATCTTGCCTGCCTGGCCTGCCCAATGGGCAGAATGATACCCACCCCCAAAGGGTTACTCTGAAGATTAACGAATCAAGTATGTAACATGTTAGGCACGCAGTAAGCGCTCAATAAATGCAGGCCTCTTTTCTTTCCGGCTGACGGCACCGGGCTCCTCGTGTGATCTGACACAGAGCAGGTCCCGGGCGTCGCTGGATTCGAGAAGGATGGAGGGGCACAGGTGCCGGTGGTCTCCTCTGTGTGCTCACGAGGCTACTTCTCAAGTGCCGTGTTGAGTTGTTTCGTGTCTAGAAACGTCTCCTTCAACACCAGGGGCACTGTCTGTGGGCTTTTACTCCCGTTTCCCAGATCCTGATGTGCAGCCGTGCTCAACAGTCTCCCTGCTTGAATGGTCGTCTAGATGGAGTGAGTAATGGTAGGTGTGGTGAGTAAGTGAATCCCCAGAGAAAGAACTGATCTCCAGTTCTGGTTCGTCCAGTCTTCCTAAGAACGTTCCTGGCCGTAAACTGGTACCCCTCAGGCCCTTCTAAGTAAAGCGGAGGACATCCTCAGACACCCGTCCTTCCGACCTTGACATATTGCCAAGGGGCCTGAAACCAGGCTGATGGGATCTATTCGATGTGTAGACGTTAAATGAAGGATGTCCCGCCTACCAAGAACCAAGGGAAAAACCAAGGTGTCCTTCCATTTCAGGGGAAGACAATTTCCACTGCCCCAAGTAGAACTCATCACATGATTAAAAAAAAAAAAAATATGTCATAGCCTCTACCAGCCCCCAAACTGAGCCCTATATTTTCTCTGTGAGTTAGCCTTTAAAAAAAAAAAAAAAAAACCCTAAAAACCATCTTCAAAAAGAAACTCCTTATGTGCACTTTGAGAAAAAAAAGTTAAGTAAAACAAACCACCAAAGACCAAACCCCAAAGTCACGTTCACGAGCTCACTGGCCTTTGGACCGTTGGCAATTCCCGGGCCAGCCCAGACCAAGTGGTCCGTACCCTCTGATGTCACAGCCCCACAAGCAAAATTATTCAGGGTTGGGCAGGATGAGACGTTCACTGCTCGCTTCTCATTTCCCAGCCCTTTGGTGCTCCCAGATGTTTTAATTACAGAGGAAAGGGAGCGGATGATTCTGGCCATATGTCTCCATTCCACGCAAATAAATCTCCTCGCCGTCCCGTGCAGCTCTGTGGCACTGAGACTGTCCCACCGAAACTGATGCTGTCGGGCCTAATCACCGTCTTCAATCCTTCAGTGAGCATGTTAATTCAGGGAACACCGGCTGCTGGGACCGCTGTCCCAGGGAAATACTCAATCTAGAAACAATTAGACTCGCGTCGCGGCAAGATGCCGCTCTGCCTCTGGGGAGCTAGGTGCTCGCTCCGTCGGAGCTGAGAGAAACCCACCGGGCGTTGGGTAGGAAGAGCCAGGCAAGGTGGGGCCGGAACACAGGGCATGAATTTTCAGCTGGGACAGCACCTAGAAACTCAGATACTAGGCCATTACCCGTGGCGTGGCCCAGCTGCAAAAGGGCCCTGCCTTCTTAGAACTTTGAGAGGAACTCAAAGGAGATATCGCAAACACGTGGCTACGGTGGGCACACACGTGCACCCCACCTGCGCACGCGTATGCCCATGCGCACACACACGGAGATTGCAGTGAGCTCTTCCGAGGAAGCCCCAAAACCTGGCAGATGCATTGAGCGTTCTGAGTCAGTTACACTAAATGCTAAATTTGCTTTCAAATTGAGCATCGCCACGCATAGATTAAGAACAAACCTGGGGAAATTCTATATGGTTTTGGGTTACCGGTATAGTTCTCTGTTTTCTACGATGCCGTCGTGCCTGGGAGTAAATACGGAGGAGATTCCACAGGGGTGAGTATTTTTGAAGTGTGATATACACAGCACAAACGGTGCACGCAGACGGCAACGGAGGACACACACCTGTAGCAAACATCGGGATGGAGTGCCACAAATGTTTACACACGCCATGTAACTGCCACACGGATCAGGGTGTGAGTGTAGCCAGCGCCCCAGAGGCTCCCTCCTGCACTTCCCCAACCGATATCCCCCTCGAAGGTGACAGGTGGTCTCACTAATCTCTATGGATTCATTTTGGCTCCTTCTGAGCTGCATAGTGATGGAGTCACATGCTCTTCTGCGTGAGATCTCTGTTGTCAACACTACGTATGTGAGACTCATCCATGCATCTGTGCGGGGCGGGGGTGGGGGGTGGGGGGGAAGCTCTCTGTTTCCTGTTGCCGGACGATGTTTCATTGTCTGCGCACCGCTGTCCCCACCTGTCTGCAGGGGTGCGGACACCTGAAATCGTGGATAGTACTGAACTCTATATACACCATGTTGATTTCTGCACATGCATACTGGCGATGAAGTTTAATTTATAAATTAGGCACAGCAAGAGGTGAACGGCAGTTACTAGTAGGAAAATAGAATGATCGTAACAATACATTGTAATAATAGACATGTGAATGCGGTTTCTCTCTTTTATTCTCTCAAAACACCTTACTGTGCTGTACCCCCCCCCCTCAGGTTGTGATATACGAGGTGGTGAGAGGCCGCCATATTGAAGTGAAGTGAGGGAATGATCTAGGCATCATCATCAGGCTACGAATGGGCTTCTGACCCTCCATCAGGAGAAGCACCATCTGCTTTCGACTGGGGTTGACCGCAGATAACCGAAACCGGGGAACTCTAAGCACAGACGAGGGGTGACTACTGTCAACCATACCCATGGTTCACTCTTTGAGGATGGGCCTTTGGGTTGGGTCCAGTTTGGCCTTGTGATCTTAAAAGCTGTCGCTGTGGAAACTGTGAAACCTACACACGCGTCTCCTGCAGGCACAAACCCAGGTGTGGAATGGGGTCTGAGTGTAAAACAACAGTTTCCTTTTTTTTTTTAATGTTTATTTATTTATTTTGAAAGAGAGAGAGAGAGAGAGAGAGAGATTGAGAACCCCAAGAAGGCTCCATGCTCAGCGCTGAGCCTGATGGAGGGCTCAGTCCCACAACCCTGGGATCAGGACCTGAGCTGAAATCCAGAGTGGATGTTCAGCTAACTGAGCCACCCAGGTGCCCCTGCTCAGGTCCTTTTCATGTTTAAAGCCCTGCAGTAGCAACTCCATTGCCCTTGGGATTAAAATCCAAAGCTTCCACACCCTGGAGCCTGGTTATCCGTTCTCCTTTGAGGTGTCTGCACACCTCTCCGTGTGCCTCCTCGCAGGCCTCTCTCCTGGCCTTGGCTTCGGCAGTCTCCTCCGCCTCAAGCTATGCCTGCCTCTGCCCAGCTGGCCCTCCCCTCCTGCACACTTGTCACCCCCCCTGCCCCCACCGCCCCAGAGAAGCTGCCCCTGCACATCCCGTCCGCTTGTCTCTCTTCTCCATTCTCCTGCTGCTGGATGTTTTCACTTTGGTTCCTCTGGACCCTGTGCTTTGGTCTGTACAGATTTGCTTTGTTCTGCCAGGCTTTGATTTCCGTGCTTGTATCCCATTTCAGTTATAAAGTCCCGTTGAAGTCCGTTGTCCCTTCACCTGTGCATTTATAGCATAATTCATTCATGCAGGCTTCGCTCATCACACTTCCTTTGCATATATGAGACTCTCTGTTAGTAGCAAAGCAGGGGTGGAGGGAGATGTGGGAACTCTCTCCGTGGACTCTTCAGTCTAGAAGAGAAGTTGGGATAAGCAGTCAAATGGCAGGCCATGGATGAAGGCTTTGAGGAAGAAGATATGGGTCTGAGTTCCGGACTTGCCACTAACTGACCGATGCAAAGCCGCTTACCTTCTCTGAGTATTGGTTTCTCTGCCTGCAAAATCCCTGACTCATGCATCTGTGGGAGGTAAATGAAAATGAATATGTAAAACACATAATACAGTGCCAAGAATATACAGAATTGTCAAAGCTCTATGCTGTGCCCCTGAAACTAATATACATAACGTCAGCTCGACTTCAATTAAAAATTGTTGTTAATTAAAAAAAATCAGGGACGGGGACAAATATTCTTAAAAAGTCAATACTACCCAAAGCAATCTACGTATTCCATGCAATCCCAATCAAAATAACACCAGTATTCTTCTCAGAGCTAGAACAAACAATCCTAAAATTTGTGTGGAACCAGAAAAGATCCCGAACAGCCAAAGTGATGCTGAAAAAGAAAACCCAAACTGGAGGTATCACAATCCCAGACTTTCTGAAGCTGTATTAAAAAGCTGTAATCATCAAGACAGTATGGTACTGGCACAAAAACAGACACATAGACCAATGGAATAGTATAGAGAACCCAGAAATGGACCCACAAATATATGGCCAACTAATCTTCGACAAAGCAAGAAAGCATATCCAATGGAATAAAGACAGTCTCTTCAGCAAATGGTGCTGGGAGAACTGGACAGCAACATGGAGAAGAGTGAAACTGAACCACTTTCTTATACCATACACAGAAATAAATTCAAAATGGATGAAACATCTAAATGTGAGATAGGAAACCTTCAAAATCCTACCGGAGAAAACAGGCAACGACATCTGGGACCTCGGCCACAACAGCTTCTTACTTGACATGTCTCCAAAGGCAAGGGAAATAAAAGCAAAAATGAAGTATTGGGACCTCATCAAGATCAAAAGCCTTCTACACAGCAAAGGAAACAATCAACAAAACTAAAAGGCAACCAATGAATCGAGAGAAAATATTTGCAAATGACATTAGATGAAGGGTTAGTATAAAAATTGATAAAGAACTTACCAAACTCAACACAAGAAAAACAAATAATCCAGTGGAGAAATGGGCAAAAGACATGAATAGACACTTTTCCAACGAAGACATCCAGATGGCCAACAGACACATGAAAAGATGCTCAACGTCACTCCTCATCATGGAAATACAAATCAAAATCACACTGAGATATCACCTCACACCAGTCAGAGTGGCTAAAATTAACAACTGAGGAAACAACAGATGCTGATGAGGACGTGGAGAAAGGGAAACCCTCTTGCACTATTGGTGGGAATGCAAACTGGTACAGTCACTCTGAAAAACAGTGTGGGGGTTCCTCAAAAAATTAAAAATAGAATTACCCTATGGCCCAGCAATTGCACTACTAAGTATTTATCCAAAGGATACAGGAGTGTTGATTCAAGGGGGCACATGCACCCCAATGTTTATAGCCGTGCTATCAACAATAGCCAAATTATAGAAAGAGCCCAAATGTCCGTCAACTGATGAATGGATAAGGAAGATGTGTTTTATATATATACACACACACACACACACACACACACACACACACACAATGGAATACTAATTGATGGTGAAAAGGAATGAAATCTTGCCATTTGCAACAATGTGAATGGAACTGGAGGGTATTATGTTAAGCAAAATAAGTCACTCAGAGACAGACAGATATCATATGGTTTCACTCACATGTGGAATTTGAGAAATTTAACAGATGATCATAGGGGAAGGGAGGAAAAATAATATACAAACAGAGAGGGTGGCAAACCATAAGAGACTCTTAAATACAGAGAACAAACTAAGGGTTGATGGGAGTGGAGGCCTGAGAGGTTCAGGAAAGTTGGTGATGGGCCTTGAGGAAGGCACTTGTCGGGATGAGCACTGGGTGTTTTACATAAGTGATAAGTCACAGGAATCTACTCCTGAAGCCAAGACTACACTGTATGTTAGCTAACTTGAGAATAAAAACAAACAAATTTAGGGGCACCCGGGTGGTTCAGTCAGTTGAGCGTATGGCTCTTGGTTTCTGCTCACGTCATGATCTCACGGTTCGTGAGTTCGAGCCCTGCATTGACACTGGCAGTGTGGAGCCTGCTTGGGATTCTCTGTCCCTCCCTCTCTCTCTGGTCCTCTCCTGCTTGTACTCTCTCTCTCCCTCTCTCAAAATAAATAAACTTTAAAAACAATTTTTTTTAATTTTTTTTTTCAACGTTTTTTATTTATTTTTGGGACAGAGAGAGACAGAGCATGAACGGGGGAGGGGCAGAGAGAGAGGGAGACACAGAATCGGAAACAGGCTCCAGGCTCCAAGCCATCAGCCCAGAGCCTGACGCGGGGCTCGAACTCACGGACCGCGAGATCATGACCTGGCTGAAGTCGGACGCTTAACCGACTGCGCCACCCAGGCGCCCCTTTAATTTTTAAAAGACTATATTAAGCTTTAAATTAAAGGTCCTTAATGTGCCCTATATTATAAATGGATACAAAATAATGGGGTCTAGGGGGGATGTTCCAGGGAAGAAAGCTGAGATCTCAGAAACAAATTTTTGTTTCAGAGAGACCAAAAACAATTCTAGCATACAAACAAAAATCTCCTAACACTGGGTGAGTGACTGATGACAAGTAAAGTACATATGGGGCTTTGTGTAAATGTGTGAGAAGAGAAAAACAATGTGACCATCCAGGGAAAGGGTGAGATAGTGGAGAAGCCCTTTCCTGCCTGCCTGTCTGCAAGTCCTTGCACATAGAGTCTGGCCAGGCAAAGTCCCATCTCTGTTCCTGATAGAGCTTCTCACCTGGAAAAAAGGGAGCTGACCTAGGCGCCTTTGTTGTATATTCTTAATATCTTTCGATTGTATAGACCGAACATTATACTTGTTGACTACCCACCAATAGATCAATTACCCCCAGGATCACTGTGTTCTATTAAGTGCCCTACAACTCCCTGAAGACCAGGCTTCTCTGGCTCCACTCAAGCTTTGCCACCCATTATGATAATTGTGACAATCTTGTTGCTTAGTATAAAACGTTTCGGTATGGCTTAAGTTAACTTAGAATCTTATCAAAGCCATCACTAGCGGGGGCTCCTGTACCACAAAAGTTTCTCCTCCCATAATCCCTGACCTGCAGAAGATATTGGCACTGAGCTTCTCAGCAATATTGGCATTCCCTTCACCAGCACACATCCTATTGCCCTGGTAAATTGAGTGTCCTTGGGAATCCTCTCACGGAACATGATTGGTGTAGACTTTCCCAGCCTTATTTAGTATATTTTCTCTAGAATGCCCTCTTCCCTGAGCCCTTGGATCTTTTCTTCAAGTACCTGCCATGGCGGTTCTGGCATTTCTGGTTCACTTCACATAGGCCGTGCTTTTCTCCAACTCTCTAGGAGCCATCTCAGAAGTGTGGTAGGACCCTCTACTGGGATCCCTGGCAAGATGCTAAATTCTTTATCATGAGAGGGTGCTCCTATCTCAATAAAATCTCCCGTATACAACTCAATGTTTTCTTCACCTTGATCCAGCATCCTTAAAATGCAGTCCCATGCATATTCTCACGGGACTCTTTTTCAAAAGGGATCATTTGATTAGGGCAGGCCCACCACATTCGTGGGGAGAATATTATACAGAGTTCACACACAGGGGGAGCGGGAATCTTGGGGGCCATCTTAGAGCTCTGCCTATCACATCTCTAAATCCAGTGATCACTAATGGTCTGTGAAACCAGAGATGTCACCCAAAGTTTCACTTGTAAGGGTCTAAGATGTGGTCAGGAGACCTTCACCCTTCAGGAGAGAATTCGTCTATTACAGGCTCCCCTCCACACCCTCAGCAGCCACCTCAGCAGACAATACAACAGAAATACTCAAACAGTGTAATTTACATTCTAGCAGAAGACCTGATTCTGCATGACCTCACCCATTTCTTTTTCAAGTTGCCAGGTTGTTGACAGTTCTTTACTCCTTCTTACAAATTTACTTCTCACGTGGAAGAAATAGAAAAAGGGTTTCTAGCAGGTCCCTCCCAGGAATGTGACAGACAAGAAACACTTAAGGGAGTGGCCCAAGAACCCCAGCCTCCTGTTCTGGGCCAGCCCATGAGGTCAGTGCAGCAACGGCCCCCCTCGGAAAGAGTAGGGAGCAGGGGTGGAGTTGTGAGCATTTGCCCTCTGGGGCAGTCTTTTTTCCAGTCCCTCACCTACTGCCTCCACGGTTTCCTGCATACATTAAAGAAAATGTATGGGTGCAAGAGCCTGGAATTCAATAGCTCATAACTACAATTAACCACCATTAATTAATGGATGAGAGATAAATGAGCCATGAGATCCGTTTATTCCTGGGTTGCAAGTATTTAAATTCACAGTAGGATGCAAAGCCATTTTTCACCACTGCGAATTTCAAACGAGCTGGAATCGAGGCTGCGTGTTGCACGAGGCAAGCGTCAATTTCCTCGCTCAGCAGTTGACGTCTCAGGTTCCATGAACTGGCAAGAGGCCGACAGAGGCCAAGAATCCCACCCACAGCAGCATTAGGAGCAGAGTCTGAAGTCTGAGCACCTGCCTTCCTAAGATAATCATGAGAATTATCATGGGATGAGACTAACGGGTGCCAGGCGCTGTGCTAAGAAATGTTTGGGCAGCGTCTGACGTTCATCTCCCCCATGTTCCTGTCAGCGACATTATTATCCCTAGTTGATGCTCAAAGAAACTGATGCTAAGAGAGGCTAAGAACTCCTGAAGGAACAAAGTTTTCCTTCCTCGTTCCTAGATTTCTTCCATGATGTTCCCCAGATGTGCCTCCAGATGACATGGCTGCTAATTTTCACATATCATCCACGGCCTGTGTCCTGACTTAACAAAACTTCCCAAATATTAACGAAATATTCCGTTTGCCCTTAAGTTATCAATCCATCTGGACAGAGATAAGAATCAGAAGGCAAGGGAAAGGAGAGGTTTTCATCTTATTTAATAGAAAACAGAACAAAATGGGGTTCTTCTCTGCCCCACCAAGACGTTTGTTAATTACAAAGGGAAAAAGAGTAAACTTACGAAGAAGAAACTTGGCCGTCACCATCTTAACCAAATGTTCAAAACCAACATCACCAGTGATAAGACATGGCGACATCACGGACCCCAACGGGAAATAGGATAGAACATCATTTCTGTGGTATCCGTGCCCCAAACATCCAACCTCAATCCGATCATGAGGAAGAAAATTAGATGAGCCCAAACTGAGGGGGCATTCTACAAAATAATTGACCAATACTCTTCAAAAGTTTCAAGGTCATGAAAGACCAGGAAAACCAATGAGGGATCACGGACTGGAAGAGACTGGAGACATGCCCAAAACAGACATGTTTCAGGACATGAGAAAGGACAGTAGTGGAAAAACTACCAAAATTCAAATAAAGTCTAGAGGTTAGCTAATAATATTGTGTCAATGAGAGTTTCCCAGTTTGATGAGTATGCTCCGGTTAGGGAAGACGTTAATGTTAGGAGAAACTGAGTGAAAAGAATATGGGGTCTCTCTGTGCTGTTTTCGAACTTGTTTCAAAATACTTTTTCAATGACATGAGAACTCGAAACGAAATTTTGGGTCATTTCCAATCGGAACTTTTCTGAAAAATTTGCTATCTTTGTGCCTAGGCGTGAAGAAACCACTCTATTTTAAAATGTTTTGTGTGGCGAGATCTCCTAAATGTAAAAGATCGGAAGGAGATACGCCCTACAGACTTACAAAACGGTTTGCAAACAAATGTAAATTCTGCCAGAGAACTTGCTTGAGCGCAGCGTGGAATTAGTAAATAATACATGTTCTCATCCGTCCTAACGGGCACCCGCACAGGGATCCGATCAGAGAGGGAAAAGCAAAATAGCACGTGAGACCCTTCTGACTTCGGAGAGAAGACATTGAAGAAAAAGATGGCCTGAGATCTCCGTTGTCAGAAATAAACGGAATTTGCCCGTTGTATCTGCTATCTAATTAGCCATCTCTTTGTCAAATCGCGTCCTAATTGTTTATTTTTGCAGACTCTCTCATGGAACGCGAATTGGAAAAACTCATCTCAACGTTGACATTTTGAGAGTGAAGTCAAGGAAGCGGAGGAACAGAACCATGTGTTCTTTTTGTTTTCAGTCGTTTAGGGTTAGAGAAACTTGAGCAGCGGGGAAGGAGCCAGGGCAGGGAGAAAAGGGCGTGGAGGTATGATGTTCCCAAGAGGAGCTGTAATTCTAAAGCACGCCCCAGCCTCACAACCGTTCGGCCACTTGCACTCAAGTTCCCAAGGGACCAGAGTCACAAGGATCACGGGCCAGCAGAAAATTAGCAGCTTCTTCTTAACCTAACCAGGCTTGGAAGGGATCATTGGTCTGCTTGGCACTGGAGAGAAGAAGCCAGCTCAGCGGGAGGGTCGAGAGATGGCCGCAGCTCTCACCTGCTTCTGCCCGGCCCACAGGATAGGTCGTCCTGACCGCTGGCCTGCAACTGTCTCGATGGGCCTGTCAGCCCCTCTTCAAGACTGGGATGCCCTCCCAGGGTGCACTTCCTCCACGATCTCTCTCTCTCTCTCTCTCTCTCTCAATCAACATAAATAAATAAACATTAAAAAAAGCCACTAAATATTTTTTTTAATGTTTATTTATTTTTGAGACAGAGAGAGACAGAATGTGAATGGGTTAGGGGCAGAGAGAAAGGGAGACACAGAATCCGAAGCAGGCTCCAGGCTCCGAGCTGTCAGCACAGAGTCTGATGTGGGGCTCGAACTCACAAACTCAGATCATGACCTGAACTGAAGTCGGACGCTTAACCGACTGAGCCACCCAGGTGTCCCTTGCATCTTCTGTTTTTAATTTTTTGTAATGTTTATTTTTGAGAGAGAGAGAGAGAGAGATAGAGCACGAGCAGGGAGGGGCAGAGAAAGAGGGAGACACAGAACTGGAAGCAGGCTCCAGGCTCCGAGCCGTCAGCGCAGAGCCCGACGCTGGGCTCGAACTCACGAGCTGCGAGATCGTGACCTGAGCCGAAGTCGGACGCTCAACCGACTGAGCCACCCAGGCGCCCCAAAGCCATTAGATATTGCTGGTAGCACCGTCAACTTGTATCCACAAACATTTTTTTTTTAATTTTTTTTTTTTAACGTTTATTTATTTTTGAGACAGAGAGAGACAGAGCATGAACAGGGGAGGGGCAGAGAGAGAGGGAGACACAGAATCTGAAACAGGCTCCAGGCTCTGAGCTGTCAGCACAGAGCCCGACGCGGGGCTTGAACTCACGGACCGTGAGATCATGACCTGAGCTGAAGTCGGACGCTTAACCGACCAAGCCACCCAGGCGCCCCTATCCACAAACATTTTTATATAATCTTGCCAAGATTGAGATTTTATTCCAAAAACGTAATCCTTTTCAAAGAAACATCCAAAAACGGTAAAAGCGGAAGAGGTTTATTTCTGTGTCAGTTTAATATATAACGTAACACCACCGTAAATATTGCATACACAGCCAACGGCAGAGAAACGGTTACGTAGCTAAAACTATACCAACCCGATGGAATAGCATACAGCCAATAAAAATGTTAATTAGCAATATGAAAAAGCAATTCACCATTTGTTTATGACAGAATGTGAAACGAACAAAGCAGAATACAAAGTTCTGCGCGCACTATGAGTGAAACCGTAAAAATGAGTGCATGTGGGCAGCGTCCAGAGCAAACGCGAAAAATGAGAACAGCTTCATTTGGGGTTTTTTGTTATTGTCATTATAGGGGTGTTGCACAGTAAATAAAAAGCTTTAAAAATGAAAGATGAAAGAGTTCAACCAACAACGGAGCCGTTTTCAGGGAGAAAACGCTTATTTGGGGTACCTTTTTTGTGTGTCTTTTATCCCCGGGGTGGGGGGAAAACTATTACATTCGGGAGAATGGATTCTGTTTAAAATCGTGCCTAAAATATTTCAAAACGCGATCCCAAGCCTTGCTTCTTCCAGCCGGTACCCGTGAAGGCTACAGCGTGTGGTTTCCCTGTAGAACGCTAGGGGGTTCAGCGGACGGGGAGAAGGAAGGGAGGGAGGTGGGGAAGAGAAAGGGAGGGCTATGTCTGACTCTCCCAGGAAGTCTTTTCGTGAACACAGAGGCCCATCCCTCCAGCCACAGGAGATTCTGAAGCCCGGTTCTTGAAGTTGGGAAAAGCTCCCTAAGTCACGCCAGCCCCTTTTCGTCTCCCACCTGGGGCTGGAGACCTGGGGCCTCCCCTTTTTGCCCTCCCTCTACACAAAGGCTGGCTGCAACGGGCAGGACAGGAATGCTTTGCAAGGCTCAGTTCCACCTCTAGGAGCAGGCACCACCATTTGCTCGAGAGAAGGCAGACTCTGTAGAGTTCTCCTGGCATTTCCTTGCTCTCTTGCCTGGACTTCACAGGAGTGGAAAACGGGGGAACCCTGAGAGATTGGTGAAGACCACCTTCCCTTTGCACCAAGGGCTCAAGCCCGAGGGTGTGGGGACAGGTCGAAGAGGATTACAGTTAGGAAACTTGGAAGCTGGCGCTTCTCAGCACGGAGCCTTGAGATTCGGAGGGTCAGGAAAATCTGAAAAGCGTAAAAAAATCAAATACTCTATCCCTTCGCTACCGCCACACGTTTCATGTTTCTGTTACGCCACATCTCTCCGTGGCTTTGCCATGACAAGCTGTTTCCTCTCCCTGGACTGAGTTCAGGCCCTTTCTTTGCCCACGGAGCTCTTATGCCTCCTCCGAAAGGTGAGTCCTACTGCCTCCATCCTGCAGGTGGCAAAACTGAAGTTCGGGGAGTTGCTGGCGGTTCCTTAGGACCGTGGCCCTGAGATTCAAATGCAGATCCGTTTCAACGAAAACCCCAACTTTGTTCTACTGAGCTGCGCGCCATTCATACGCTGAGCATGTAACACAGAGTCACGGGGGGTCCACCAGACTATTTTTATCCTCATCAGTTGCTTACACGCGGGTCCTCCCCACTGGCCCGTTGGCTCAGTGAGAAGCCCGATGCCTGCCGAGTAGATACGAAAGCTACTTTGCTGTGTCTGCCTCTATTTTCTAGTCACACTCCTGAGAGCCTGGTCCAAAACCACTGCCACTATCTACACCATAGCACGAGGTCCGTGCCCTGGCAAGGAGGGGGTTCTCATGACGGGCATTCACGTATAAGCCAGGAATCAGGCTGACTGTCTTCCTTTCTCGGCAAAACGGTGAGACCAAAGCTTCAAAAAATTCACATGTTCTGGAAGAGGGGGACAAAAAAGGCCAGTTGCAAATATTGTTTCACCGGTCTCATGAAATATGCATTTCCAAATGCAGAAAGGTGACCAGGCACATCCTATTCTAATACAAGAATAAACCTGCTGGCAGGAGAAAAAGCCTTCGTGACTCTGATTTATGCAGGACAGGGGTGGAGAGAGGGCAGGAAGCCGTCTGCCGCAATCCAGACTCACATGCATACCCGGACAGCCTGCTGGTGGACCATCGGGGAAGGTGTGCCCTTGATTTATAGTGCTGGCCAATTTCTGCGGTGTAAACGTTCCCAGCCCAGCTACGTCCATGCTCCCAATCTGATCTTGACTGGTTTGCTCAGTCCCTGAAAAATTAACCGTAGGGTCTTGTGAGCTGGTACAAGCCAGCTCCACCACACCCTGGGGACTGCACCTGTCTCCCGGCAACTCTTTTAGGGATGAAGTCCCCATTGGAATACGATGCAGGAAATTCTCTTTAAAGCCTGTACAGCAGATCAGCATTTAAGAACATTTTTTAGCACACGAACATCCTCGACCCAATGAGACCCAAGCTCCATAGCCATAAGTTATAATGTTAAAAATATGAATACATGTTTATCCACGTGTCTTTATCTCCCTCCATCAAAAGGGGAGTTGTTTTTTTAGCGACTCTTAGACTGGTGGGTATGTCCCTCTCCTTCCCCTAAGGATGATGGCAGACCAACCTATTTCCTGGTGAGCAGGAGGGAAAACACCAACGGAAAAGGGGAGGCGGTAGAACACTTTCTAGCTTGTGTAACAGACGGCAAAGTGCGTGGGTGGGAGGCACCAGTTGCCCCCCCCCCCCAAGGTCTTAGGCTGAGGGATCGGGGAGGGAGACCGGCTCAAGAATCCGCCGAGATCAGCCCGCAGCCATCCAGTCACCACCCTTCGCTTCACAAAGCCACCAAGTTTACTACATGGACAGACATGGCAGGACAGTTGCGATTCTAAATGTGAGATGTCTCCTTTTCCCTGTCCCCTCGGGAACGCACTCTTCCCCCTGACAGCTACTGAGCTTCAAGCTGTCCTTGGGCTCTTCACGTATTTCTTCAGGGACCGAGTCTTGGGTCAGGGGTCCTGAGGCCAACCAGGAGATGAGGATCTGCAGACACGTGATCTATGCAGGCAGGACTCCCAGGGGAAGCTGGGAAGGTGTCGGGGAGGGGGGGGGGCGGACAGGGTAGGGGTGGTGCCATACAAGCCATCTGTGGGTGCGATTGGAGGCCAAGCCCACAGCCAAGCATCCAGAGATGATCAGTTACCCTCAGTGTTGTCCCCCTCACGTCAGTCACGCACCCCCTTGGTCACCAGTTAAGGGCCAGCTGGAGGGCACACATTCCCAGGCACCCAGACTCACCTCAGTGTGGGCAAAGGGGCCCCGGGGCCAATGCGGGTGCCGGCTGATTGGAGGGACACTCACTTAAGAGAGGGAGGACCGAAAGGGACATGGGGACCGGCACGGAGGGCGAACTCAGACGCCACAGGGGTGAATAAGAAGGGAGCAGGAGAGCCAGCACACCTAGAGACACACGTGCCGTCGAAAGGCAGCCATGGATGCTGGAGGAACGCACACTGGCCACCCCCGTGTGGCTGTGCTCAGTGCGATCTCTGTTCCCGAGACAGACCTGGCAGTCCCTCCCATGCTCCTTGAACAGTCACCAGCCCGTCTCATTCGGCTCTGGTCTCCGCGCTGCCCCCGTTTTCACCTCTCCCTCCCTTTCCCCTTGAGGTGAACCAGAGCAGGGGGATCAGACAGCATCACCACCACCACCGTTTCGTTCAGCCGAGATCTGCCGAACACCTACCGCGCCGAAGCATCCTTTGTACCCAAGTCTCTTTCACACCGGGCGGTGTTCCCAAGCTCCTTTCTAAGCATCACACTTTCCTTGGCTCCCTCGAAACACCGGATGCCCATGGAGACAAGCGTGACTGTATCCCCGCTCTGTTTGGAGCCACAACATCCCCAGGCAGGCGTGCGACCGCCAATACGCGCGTGTCGCTGCCGGTGACAAGCTCGAAGACACCACGACCTACCTCATCCATCGGCCCTGCGGTCGTCCTGCGGCAGGACATTCCACAGGGGCAGTGTCTGCGCCCCGGGGGGAATCGAAGTTGGGGCTCAGCAAACGAGGGCCCGGGGGCCACAGCCACTGGCCACCAGCTTCTGTCAACGAAGTTCTGCTGGACCTTAGCCGTGCGCATTTGTTTTACGTCCTGCCCACCGCAGGAGCAAAGGTGAGTAGCTGTGACCAAGACTGAATCACCTGCAAAGCTTACAATAGTTAACATCCAATCCTTTATGGAAGGTTTTCTGACCCTCGTGATAACAGGCTCTGGCAGGGCTCAGACACAAACATCCGGGACGTGTGCAAACTCCGCGAGTACTTTCTCAGCCCACGTTTCACGCAAGCCCAGAGGAAGGAGCGGACGAGAAGCCTGCAGGAGAGAGATGCCACTGGAACCGGGGCCACACCCTGTACTCATGGGCGTGACGGAGCCCAGGCTTGGCTGGCGAGCCATCCGGGAGGGTCACCGCCACCCAGGAGGCCATCCAAGGTCAAATGCCCCCACGTGACCACAGCCACATGGGTCACGGACACGTGTGTTCTCTCAGGGTGGGTTTTTGGCGGTGCGGTGGACTTCCGAAGCTTGGGGGTCAGGGACAAGTTCTGGCACAGAATGGGCGCTCCAGACATGGGTCTGGAGAGGAGAAAAGTGGGATGGAAGACAGGAGAGATGGAGGAAAGGGGAGCTAGAGGAAGAGGAAAGAAGCAGGAGAGGAGGACAGTGGAAGGAAAACCACGCTGGGCTCCGCCGGCTTGCTCTTCGGGGGGCTGTGAGGCTGGGATCCCCGGGGCTCCGTCTGCAGCCACACTCAGCCGCCCACGCAGCACAGGGAGCAGGGGGACCTCGCCCCCCGGGCAAGCCTTTTTGTCTTTTCTTCTCCACCTTCTGATCAGAAGGCCGTGTGAGTTCCAGCCATGCTTCTGAACGTTCCCCCTGCATTCTCAGGCACTCTCACCTTCATACACCGTGGCCTCTTCCATCCGGGGAATCCTCCTCCCCAGCCCCACCGACTCCCCCTGCCCCTTCCCCCTGCCTCCCTGCCCTGCCCCAAGGAGGCTCTTGGGGGATAAGAGGAGGAGAGAAGACCCCACACAAGTCCGAATCCTATTCAGTGGGCAAAGGGAAGGCAAGCCCGGAGCTCTGAAGTTTGCTTCTACACAAGGACGTTTCCACCAGAATGCAATGGCTGAGAACAGACTTTTACAGTTGTAGGACCTCCGGCTGTATTGCCTAATCTCTCTGTGCTTCAATTTCCCCGTCTGCAAAATAAGAATGCCGGTAACAGTATCCGTCCTCACTATAGGCTTGTTATAGGATCAAATGAGTTGATTCCTGCCAAGCACGAGGATCCGTCCTAAGCACATAAATCTCTGTGTAAATGTTTGTTAAATAAAGTCTAATCTTTGCAGGCTACTAGATCTTATCCCTGAGGTCAGGCCTCCTGGGATGGGAAGTTTATAAACGTTTTCTGAAATGGTGCAAGATAGTAAATGAAATATTCCCAAGTCATTGGTGTCTTCAAAGAAAAAGAAGGGGCCAAGAAAAAAATAGAGAATGCTAAAATAGTATAGTAAAACCTAATGGGATGGAGTAATGACATCATTTACAGGCTTCCCAAAAAGCAGTTGTGGTCTTAAAGATTCACTAGTGGTTTTTAAGCTCAAGGATGTCCCCGTGTCCCCATGAGTGCTTTTGTGCCCTCCAGTACAAAGGTAGGCGCGAAGCACCCGCTCCCGAGGCAGGGACAGACCAGGTAAGCGTGTCTCCAGATTCGAATAACTGTTTCCTGAGCTGGCTGTTGCTGCTGGAAAATATCTGGAATGTGGAAGCCACTGGTGGATGCTAGGGGCTGCCCTGTGTGAGGGTCACACATTAACTACTGGTGAGCAGAGTAACTATTATTCACCAACATTCACAACTAGTGAGTGTGGCTAAGCCGTTGAAGCCCTTGCCATGACTTCCCGGTACACATCTCAGCATCCACCATAAGCCCACCATGACCTGCCAGAAACCCGTCTCCAGCCCTCTTTTCCCCACTCTTTGCCACCCCTGAGTGGCTCTATCCCTCCTAGACTTTGACCTCAAACATGCCCCAGGGCCTTTGCACACATTGCCCTCTCGGCCGGGAGCCCCTTCCCCCTACATTAATCTCCCTGACCACCCTCGCATCATAGATACCCAGCGTCATAGACGCCCAGCTACCTGCCCAAGCCCTTTGTTTACTTCCTTCCTTTGAGCTCCTGCAATCTGTAACGACACACTTTCTTCAGGGGCTTTTACATTTCTTCTTCTTTTATAGCTTTTTTCGAGTGTGTTTAGATTGTGACAGAGAGATGGAGAGAGCACTTGTACACACACACGTGCACAAGCCGGGGAGGTCAGAGAGAGAGAGAGAGAGAGAGAGAATCCCAAGCAGGCTCTGAGTTGTCAGGGCAGAGCCCGATGCAGGGCTCGATCCCACACACTGTGAGATCATAACCTGGGCTGAAATCGAGAGGTGGATGCTTAGCTGACTGAGCCACCCAAGCGCCCCTACCTTTTTTCCTGTTGTCTGTCTTGCCTCACTAAGACGTGTCTTCCTCGAAAGACCAGGATCGGATCTTCTGATAGTTTTACTCCTGGTTGTATCCGGAGCACCTACTGTAGGTCTGACGTGGGTAGGAGCTCAGTAAAAACTCAACGGAGTTGAGGTTCAAATGACTGAGGTTCAAAGGGAGCCGCAGCGGCACAGGGTTCCGAGCTCCACGGCTCACTCCAACACTCAACCTGTCATCGCGGGCAATACGTCTCCGTGTTTTTAGTTAACGCACATACAAAGCGATTAGAGCAGAGCCCAGCACCTGATGCTCACGCAGTGGGTGTCGTTACTGCTCTTGTGACTAGTCAGCGCATTGCTGCCTCTGGGTCTCCACGTCCCCCTCTAGCAAAGACAAAAAACTAATCTGGCCTCATCTGTCTCTCGCGGACGGTCCCTAAGGAAGCAAATGACAGTAACTCATACTGACAAGGGCATAAACGTAGTACCTATAAGAAGAGCTCCAAGACCTCGCCCCAAAGGTCTCGTGCTGCTGCAGAGCGTGTGTTCAAATGCCAGGAGGCCTGTGGTCGACCCGGCTCCTTGCACATTACGGCAGACAAGCAGCCTCGACGCTGACAAGGGGGGGGCGGACCAGCCCACACAGCATACGGACCCGCAGCGAAGCATATGGATGGATCTGGTCCTGGAGAAGGGTCCCCCATATGCTCCCCGAGCTGGGCCTGCCTTGCCCACTCCCAGCCTCCCCACACTTTTGGCTGGTTCATAAATCAGCTACTTCCCAGTGCTCTCGCCGATCCATGTGTGATTAATGCACACATTTGCCCGCAGCCTGGAGAGAACCCCAGGTACAGGTGGAGAGGAAGGAAAAAGACTTAATTGGTGGGGGGGTGGGGGGGAGGCGGGGGCAGAGGAGGTCATTCCTCATTGCCATTGAGCCGGCGCTATCTTTAGAAGTCCTGGCTTTGAAAGAGTGAGTTTTCTTGAATATCTGTCCTACAGACTCCCCGGGAACCCCGCCTGTAGCCTAGGATGTCGCCTGGGCCTTACTCGGGAAGACTCAGAAAGATGATTCTCCACTCCATCCTGTCCCCCCACCCCCCGCAGGATTCTCCTGGGCCTTTTCCTCTGAGCTGCAACATGCTTTCAGAGCCTGTAAGAAACCAACAAGCTGGGGTCCCTGGAGACAGTAAGACTAGATTGCCAGGCAACAAATCCACTCAACTGTGTTTTAGACCAATATTTGCTAACTGTGCTCAACGGAGGGCAAAGGGTTTTATGCAGTTACCGCAGGACGGGAGGGCTCCAGGCCCCACGGCCGATTCGGGCAGACAAATTCTGCCTTGACTTTGGTTTACACGTTAGGCTGTTCAAATATGATTTAGCTGTGATTCTGTTAAAGATCGCGTGGCTGAGAAAAGTTGGGACCCACTCAAATTGAAAATGCTGCCGATACGGTGAGGAGCGTCGCCTTTAAAAATACAACAGTAAGATTAATGGTTTCCATTCACTGGGCAGGAGACAGGGAAGCACCATAATTAACAGTAGAGACTTGGGGCCCCTGGGTGGCTCAATCGGTTGAGCGTCCGACTTCGGCTCAGGTCATGATCTCACAGCTCGTGGGTTCGAGCCCCGCGTCGGGCTCCGTGAGGACAGCTCAGAGCCTGGAGCCTGCTTCGGATCCTGCGTCTCCCTCTCTCTCTGCCCCTAACCCACTCGCATTCTATCTCTGTCTCTCTCAAAAGTAAATAAACCTAAAAATTAGTAGACTCCAGGTGGCTTTTCCACTTGGGGATTGAGGGACTTGGGGCAAGAAACTTTCCTCCCTGAGCCTCAATTTCTTTATCTATGAAATGGGGATAATAAATGGTACCTGACACCAGGAGACCAGGGAGACTGAGTGAGATTAATCCATGCACTACATTTGTGTGATGCCTAGAAGGTCATCGATGACTAATACGTATTTGCCATTATTTTTCTTCTTCTTCCGTGTGTCCCTTGCTGTGCTGAACACATTTTTGCATCAATTTTAATGTTCACATCTTTATAACATGGAGGTTTACTGCAATTTTATAGATTAGGAAACTGAGAGAAAGACCTTGGCCTTGAACAATGGTCCCAAAACATCTCCTCGCATCATGGAGAGCACTGGAGCTCTGGAGAACCCACTTGGAGAATAATCCCTCCGGCTACTCTGTTTTACTCCTATTTCCCTGAAAACACCTGTATTTAGGCGTTAGATGTTCTTAGGCGTTCCACTCCCTTTTCTTGCCTGTATGCTCCTACCCATCCAATTCAACAGACGTTTATTGAATGCTTACTTAGTGTCAAGGACCTTTGAAGTCCCTTTACTTCTCTGAAGATAAAAGCTCCCTTCCATAAAATGAGGGTGTTGAGGTGAACTACAGTGTAGGAATTTCACATAAAGTGACCTAACTTGGGAAATAAATTACCTAACAAGGTTTTGGCAACTGCAAAGCATCCTCTCTGTGTTAGCTAGGGATCAAGTGACCATACAACTCAGTATGCTTTGACATTCCTGGCATGGTTGTAAGTAGTATACCTTTTGTTCTCTATAAATCTACCCCTCTCTCTATCTCTCTATCTTCTATCTATCATCTATCATCTATCATCTATCTATCATCTATCTATCTATCTATCTATCTTCTATCATCTATCTATCTATCGATCTATCTATCTATCGATCTATCTATCTATCATCTATCAATCTATCTATCATCTATCTTCTATCTATCATCTATCAATTTATCTATCTATCATCTGTCTATCTATCATCTACCTATCATCTATCAATCTATCTATCTATCTATCTATCATCTATCTATCATCTATCTATCATCTATCTTCTATCTATCATCTATCAATTTATCTATCTATCATTTGTTTATCTATCATCTATCTATCTATCTATCTTCTATCTATCATCTATCAATCAATCAATCTATCTATCTATCATCTATCATCTATCAATCAATCTATCATCTATCTTCTATCATCTATCAATCAATTTATCTATCTTCTATTATCTATCTATCATCTATCATCTATCTATCTATCTTCTATCTATCATCTATCTATCTATCTATCTATCTATCATCTATCTATCATCTATCAATCAATCTATCTATCTATCTATCATCTATCATCTATCAATCAATCTATCTATCATCTATCAATCAATTTATCTATCTTCTATCTATTATCTATCTATCATCTATCATCTATCTATCTTCTATCTATCTATTATCTATCTATCTATCTATCATCTATCATCTATCTATCTATCTATCTATCATCTATCTATCTATCTATCATCTATCTATCTATCTATCATCTATCTATCTATCATCCATCTATATACATGATAAATTCTATAGTCACCCTAGGTATGAAGAAGACAATGTTGGCCGTGTATATTTACGTCGGTTTGTCTGGAAGGAGGGGCTAAATTTCCCTCTGCAGAAGTTCTGAGAGCAGGTTAGAGATAATAATGGCTCCGAGTATGTGTATGGATACTCTTCCTCTATTTTCAAGGAGCCCATACAAAAACATAACTGTAGAGGATGACTGGGTTTGAGAGACAAGCGTGTGGTAGTGTTGGGGTCGAGGTGGGAGGGAGCTGGGATGGGCTATCTGAGGAGTTTGACTTATTTATTTTCCAACGCTGACGTTGTCGGAAGTAAGAACTTATTTTGCTTCATGATTATTGTCTAGAAATCAACTGGACTAACTCATTCCAAGTGACGGCATGGATTTCGAAGACCCCTTGTGACCCCCTGTGAGTTCCAGTCCTTCGTCTACCATTAACTGACTCTGGCACCTAGGGAAAGCCACTTAATCCCCTGAGATCCTTAATTCTTTCATCTTAATAACAGATGATAATACTTGCTCTCCTTGATTATACAGAGTTGTACATCCTTACAAGGATGTATCGGTTAATTTTTGCCGTGTAAAAAAGCACTCCACGATGTATTGGCTGAAAACAACTATTTTATTTATTGCAGAGCTCCAAGCCTCTGTCTGAATCAAGTTTACTAACATCCCACTGGCTATTCACATCGCACTCAGATTAAAGAGGTAGAAAATCGACTCCACCTCTCAGCCACCTCACAACACAAGGGCTCGGAAGCAGGGAAGGCAAGAATTTGCAACCGTGTCTGCAATCTACCACAAGGGGCAGGTAAGATATTTGAGAAAATGTCACATGAACCAGGGTAGCCTGATATAACGAAGCCTACGTCTCCTGGATAAAAAAGTCCCTCCAGATCTCTTTGGGGAGCTCATAAGAAAGTGTGTCCCACATGTGCCACTTAAAGAACACCATCAGCTAATGATATCTGCAAAATTATTCCTCTTCTCTGGCTCTGCCCACCCCCCACCCCCCCCCCCCCACATAATGTCTTTACTGCCCTCAGTGACTGCTATTTCCCACTGAGTGCCATGCTTCTGTCAACAGTATGGTCATGTCTGCCAGACGCAATAATGTCTGCCCCAGGGCGTGTCTAACCATCCCTGGCCCCATGAGATCCTACGTTGACATCCTGGGTCCCGGAGCTGGCAGAGCTTACAAAGTGGGAGCAAATACCTCCCCTTTCTCCTTTTTATTGCCCACTTCTTTCCAGGGATCCCCACAGGAACTTGGCCTGTGTCCTCTGGGTCTTCTGGCATCTTCTAGTAAAACAATTCTTTCCATTCTTACTCACGATAAGTTCTCAGCACAAGATTGCTGAAAGATGAGCCTGGAGACAAATCTAAGACACGAACACCAGGATATACTCTCAAATAGTTCCCTACTCATAACACCTAAGGGTTTTCTGGGGCAAAGCCTGATGAACCTGATATCCTGTTTCTATGGAATGAGCTCACTCCCAGGAGATTCCTCAGAATCTCATTTCAATAGATTTGAGCCAGTTTCTCTGTTCTGTAAAACACAGCTTTTAAGAATACGGGCTCTGGGGGGCAGATGTGTATGAAAACCCAGCTCCAGGCTGGGTGGGATCTTTACTAACCGGGATCTTGAGCAAAGCATGAACCTTCTGTGTCTCCCTTTCTTCATCTATAAATCAAAGATGATAAAAGCACCAATCAATTAGGATTATCATGATGAGAATATTCCATAAGGCTGTAAATGCTTGGAACAATGTAGTGGAATAATACATTTTCTACTTTGTTTCTAGCGTCTTCGTTATGATTATTCTAGGAGCGAGCAGTGTCTAGCCTCCCGCTGGGAGAGGGTAAGAGCTCTCCTGTGAGAGGCAAAACAAAGACGAATGTAATTCCAGTCTTGTCTGTAGCCCTCATGCCCTACCCTGAAGCCAAAAGACAAGCTTTTATCAGTGGCTCTCATTTCATGGGATCCAGGCAGAATATCTTGCTTCCTCTGTCTTTCCGTTGAAAGTCCATTTTGTAGGGGAATGAAGGTGCCCCCATCCGTCTAAATATTTCAGTTTCTGCCTGCATGTTTGCTGGCCTGTTAGGAAAGTGTTGGTAACAATAAAGATAAGAAATGTATTTGGAAAGAATGTGTGTGAGTGTGTGTAGATGTGTGGGTGTTTTTAAAAGTCTGTATCAGTGAACTCCTGATTCAGGATATGTCTGCGCTGGGGGCAAAGGCTGTCTTGTGCAAGTCTCGTTAGGAAGGTGACTGGTTGAAAGCCAGACCCGGATTATCACAAATGGATGCAGAGGGAGGCTGAAAATCAGGCCTCCTGCCCACTCAGCAGTTCTTGGCGCTGGCCCCATCTCAACCATCTAATGCCGTTCCTGCATTAGATGCTGCAAACGCAATTGACTTCTATTACTTATAAAGCCAGCCACTTTACTTCATTTAAACGTTTCGGATGGACTTCAGAGACTTCTGAGGGGCTGGATGGCACAACCAGCCACAACCAGTCCATCGCTCTGGCCACCACTCAGACTACATAACGAACAAAAGGAGAATATGCCCTTCATTCCACATTCAGCATCCAGTCTCCATTAGCAGATGGTTTTAAAGGTTGTTATTTCTGCATTTGAAAGGCCTGATCTGAATACACACATCCCAAAATACTCTGTTCCTGTCGTTTACGCACTGGATCCATATTCAATGCACCACCTCTAAACTGGGTCCAGGAATATAAAGGTAGATCATATACTGAAGATGTCTTCAGGACGCTCACATCCATCACGGGAAACAGGCAAAGAACTGGGAATGATGCAGGCAAAGAACGGCCACGATGATTACCCAAAACCCGGTGCTGCAAATGGTCAGCAAGGAAGGTACGAGACAATCGAGAATGCTGTCAGAGTTGAGGAAACCTTCAAACTAAATTCTAAAGGCGTTTAGAATTTGGGGAGCGACGAATGGCGTGAGAAACGTTCTGGACACGAGAATGTTGGAGAAGAGGTATAGACGTTGATCTGGGGCAGATCTCGGGGTAAATTCCATGACTGTTTGCTCGATCTCAGGTGAATTATTCCATCTTCCTGAACTTAAGCTACCTCCTCTATGAAGCTGAGCTAACTGACCTTCCTGGGATCACGGGGGAGATCAAATAACTCACGTATGCAAGTGGCCTAGAGGAAGGTGACCCATGGTGGACACCCACTATGAGGTGGTGCCTCTTACTAGTTTCGTGTGGCTAGAGATGCAGGAAGGGCAGAGCACAGGGGGGCTTTGAGGGGATTTATCCTGTAGACAAAAGCTCCTGCTGGGGGTTTTCAGCCAAGGAGTGATAATGGCATGTTTGGGTTTCAAATAAATGTCATTAACAGTGAGATTGAAGATGGTCTAAATAGGAAGCTGAGGGAAACAGATGACCAAACCCATGGAAAGTATTTAGCTTATCCTTGATGGTAGAAGAGAAACCTTCTAAATGTAAACTCTTAACCACAAGACCCTTATTACCCATCATGAAGCAAGCACCTACTTTTCTTCTTTTTTATTTTTATTTTTTTTACATTTATTTATTTTTGAGAGACAGAGTGCAAGCAGAGGAGGGGCAGAGAGAGAAGGAGACACAGAATCCGAAGCAGTCTCCAGGCTCCAGGCTCCAGGCAAGCATTCAGCACAGAGCCCGAAGCGGGGCTCAAACCCACGAACTGCGAGATCGTGACCTGAGCCGAAGTCAGACACTTAACCGACTGAGCCACCCAGGCGTCCCGCAAGCACCTGCTTTTAAAGTTGCCCCATCAATCCCACTGGATATTTTTCTTGACATCTGAATTTCTTTCTCACCATGGAAGAATTGACTTACAAATGACCATATAAGTCATGAGACAAGAGTCACTTTCTACTTGTCATGTTTCATTTCACCCTACCCTCTTCTTCACACCAAGTCCTACCCAGAGCCAGAGTAGCAATGTAGATTGACAGAAAAGGCATTTATTGCCTTGTCATTTTCTCCTTTACCTTCAAAAAACCCCGGTGGGAAAACCAAAGAAAACTGCTCTGCCAACCTTTCCCCAGAGTGTGTCCCTCCTGCCGAGAAAAGCTAAGTTCTAAAGGCAGTGGAGGCACACGTGTAATGAATGGTTCTCCATCGTGGAGCTCGAACGTCACGTCCTGGGAAACAGTCCTTGACTCATTCTCAGCCTAGCCCAGACGACCACTCCCTCCCCCGCACCTCGGTAGTTGGCTGCTCTTGCAACAGTTCCCTGTTCATGCCTGTCTCCCCAACTAGACCAAGAGCCCTTCCAAGTCTGAGATAAAGTCTTATCCGAACCCCGACTTCCAACACTGGGCACAATGACTGGCATCTAATGGATGGGAGGTCCATGGAGTGGATATACACGAGTCTAATCTCGTTTCAAGGTCTCCCAACTTCCAGTTTTCACTAGACTGAACTGGGTCCCGAGACCCCGCCAGAGATAATAATATACAAGACAGGAAAGCGCAAGGAATAGTACAGCCTTCTAATTACACACCCTTTGCTATCTGTGCAGGTGGATGAGAAGGCTGTTCCCTCACAGAAGCCATGTGGCTTCGTCAAGGCTAGCTATGTGTAGATTCTGTCTTAGCAGAAATTCGAGGGCTCCGGGAATGAGACTGGGAGACACTGTGTGCATCCTTCACGCCACCAGCCTTCCAGGTGAGGGGCTCTGTCCATTGGATTTGAGTTTACCTGGTTTGCCGGGGCTGGGGCTGCTCTTCATGGGTATACACGAACTTCCCTTGAATCTAGGCATGTTTGTATCTGTACTCTTCCTGTGGAGAGTAACGTTTTAAGTTTCAAATAACTTCTTTATTTCATGGGCTAATCCAGTCCACAGTCTATTTTTATCAATAAAGTTTTATTGGAACACAGCAGCATCTATGGCCGCTTTCATGCTCGAACAGTAAGTTCCATCATTGTAATGGAGATCGCATGGCCTACAAAACCTAAACTACTTATTCTCTGGGCCTCTAACTTCGTTGTAGTAGTTGTGTTGACGTGAGCAGATTCGGTGCTGAGTCAGGGATGCCCACCGTCCCATTTAATCCTCACTGCGCCCCTGGAAGGTGGCCGCTGTGACGATGGCCATTTCGATGATTAACTCTTGTTGAGGACCTCCCGCGTGCCAGGCTCTGTGTTAGGCATTGGCACCACCACAGGAAACAAAACCAACACAATCGCCACATTAGGTCAGCGTCTAAGTCTCCTGAGCTGTGGCCCAGTGCTAGTCTCACCTATCACCTCTAGAAAGTTCCTCCAAGCGACCCTTGCCCCATACTCTTTCTCTGGAAGACTGTGACCCCCCCCCCAACAAAGGACCCACGCCAGAACCAACACGCTCATGGAAAATTCATGACACTCCAAACTTTCTCCATGAGCGGGTGTAGGCTGTCAGAGGAACACCTTCCTCCCTGACCGGCCGCATAGCCTGATCCCTCCCCAGCTCCATCGGTGGGTGTTTGCCACATCCGACTGACCAGCAGAGGTCAGCAGGAGACGACCCTCGGGGACAAAGGGACTGAAAAGGAACCCCGGGCTGAGCCTCCCATAGCAGTGGTTGGGTCGCTGGGCCCCCCTCAGGGCAGCGTCTTCCTCCACCGGCTCCTGACAGATGAGGTGTTAAACAAGGTCTCCGCCCTTCCGAGGAGGGTGGCTGGGACTTCTCCCGTCAGCCGGGGGCCATCGGCTCTGGTGGCTCATCCCTTCGTCCAGCACCTTCACAAGAGCCCGCTTTACTTACCCCCTTCGTTTTGAACGGCCCACGATAAAAAAAAAAAAAAAAAAAAATGCTCACAATGTGAAATTGCTGCGTGGGAGAAAGACAAGACAGGAGAAAAGGGCTGGCCGGCTGGCCTAATTAGGAGGCTGGCAGAGCGGGCCTCCACGGGAAGCCTGCTTCATTAGCGCTAACACCACGCACATTGGATGACACCACTCGGACCCTGCTCTTGGCCACCACTTTAGAGCAGATGTCCGGGGGAGGGGGGAAGGGGGGGCGTGGCGGGGGGAGGTTGTTTTTGTTTTTGTTTTGTGTTTCTGTGTTTGGGGGGATTTTTTTGTTTTTTAAGCATGACATGACCTTGTGCCAAGGGTTTCTTATGCCAAGAAAAAGGCTTTGGGTGGGTCAAGGAAGCAAGACAAGGCAAGAGGGATTTAAACAATGCTTGCGTGGGTTGGACAGCAGATGTCAGAAGGAACTGGATTGCGCTACTGGAATGAAAACAGTTGACCAAGAGGTCCCTTGCAACGTTGCCTTCGGTAGCAGCGGGGGTGCTCCTTCAGAACGTGCCCAGCCCCTCAGCCCACGATGGGCCCTGGCAACTTGGCCCCCCGAACATCTCTCAAATCTGCCCCCTTTTCTGTGTCGTTGCCAGAAGCCTGATCTGAGGCACCGTTCTTTACCTACACCGAGAGGTCACAAGGATTCATTTTAACAGCATGTACATGTGTGCTGCTCACGCATGTATGGAACACCACGGATCTCCGCAGAATCCCTTCCCCCGGTGGTAGACAGTGCAGAAGGAATTCCATCTCGTTGATGGGACACCTGAGGGGGGGAAACTGTTAAATGGGTCATTGGATGCTTGAGGGCAAACGAAACCAGATTCAAAATTTCCGGGTAGACGTCCCACGTGCTACTCAGGACTCCAAGCAAATGCAGGCCATATTGCCTACAAAAAAAAAAAAAAAAAAAAAAAAGAAAGAAAAAAAATTTTAAATTAAAATAAATAAATAAAACAAACAAAAAACTGGCACATGTCAATTCTCCAGCAAAAGGAGGGAACTGTAAAAAAAAAAAAAACAAAAAAAAAAACCCTCAGAGATGCTGGGGAAAATCCGAGACGTGCCATCATGGTACCTATATAACATTCTAAGTTAGTTAACTTTCTAAAATGGAATCGATGGGGGCGCCTGGATGGCTCAGTCGGTTAAGCAGCCGACTTCAGCTCAGGTCATGATCTCGCGGTCTGTGAGTTCGAGCCCCGCGTCGGGCTCCGTGCTGACCGCTCAGAGCCTGGAGCCTGTTTCAGATTCTGTGTCTCCCTCTCTCTGGCCCTCCCCCGTTCATGCTCTGTCTCTCTCTGTCTCAAAAATAAATAAACGTTAAAAAAAATTTAAAAAAATAAATAAAATGGAATCGATGTAGCAAGCCCAACCTGCACAATTTGGCAGAGCAAGGAAAGGTACGTAGCTTCTATTTGGGGATGGCTTTGAAACTGAGACCACATGACATGAAAACATTCAATTAAAATTTCATTTGTCCCGACGTTTGACCATATAATGCCAACAACTGGTTTGACTAATGTTTTAAATTTAATTGACCAGCTGTTTCGGTGGTAGGTGTCTTCGTGAGTAGGAGAAGTGTTTTGTGGAATTGAATCAAATTTCCCTGGGAATGGCCAGCCTCACTGGGAACAAGGACTCAGATGCTGGTACGGCAATTAACCAGAGCTTGCCAGAGGTTCTAACCTCGTCTCACCTCCGCACCTAGTCCTTTATTTAGGAAAATGTGCGCCTCCACTGGCTCAGCTCAGAGAAGGTAGGCTGTGCCTTAACTTGGGCTCTCCCTGACGCAAAAAAGTCAAGGGCAAATTTGCAAGCAATCTTTCACCCGAACCCGGGTTCAACGCTGACAAAAGAGTTTTCAGAGCACGGAAGGTAAATAAAACAGCGACTTGTATGGAGGGCTTGCTATGTGATCAGTACTACGTGAGGGTTTGTTTCTCTGAACTCGCATGGCATCCTGTATCTATTTCAGAGAGGAGAAAGTCTACGCACCGAAGCATTAACACGTCCAGAGTGACCCAGTGTCAGAGGTGAGATTAGCTCCCAGGCACTCTGGCTCAGGGCCTGAGCTGCTAGCCACCTCCCTACGTGGTGTGCCTCAGAGCTTGTCGGAACCCCAGTTTCCTCCTCTCTGAAGGCCATAAGGGGGTGAAATGATCTAAACTAGAAAAATGTGGACAGAACATGAGTTCAGAAAGGATGAGCCGTAGGAAGGCCGTAAGTAGTGCTGGGGAATGAGGAGGAAGGCGGGGGGCGGGGTCCCTCCGCTGGGATAGTCAGGAAAGGCCACTTAGAGAGACAGGTCCTGAACTGATACCTAAATGGCAGGAAGGAGGCAGCCATGCATGTATCAGGCAGAGAGCACGGCAGGCATGGGGCGGGCATGAGCTTGGCCAGTTACCGGAACGGAAGGCCTGTATGTCCTCGTGGACCTTCCGGGAGTTCAGAGTGGGGTCTCACTGTGATCTGGAAGCCTGGGGGACTCTGAGCAGTGGAGTCTCATGATCTCCACGGGGTTTTCCGGAGGTTTACTCCGGCTTCACTGCCACGACAGGGAGGCAGGCAGGGAGGCTATGGTCGACTCTCAGGACAGATGATGGCAGTGTGGTCAACGACACCGAAAGCATTTGGATCTGGGGGTCGGTGTCCCGATTCCAGGCCTAGAGAGGAGACCGCAAGCAGGTCTGGCCCAGGAACAGGCAGGACAGACATCCAGCGACACCCAGCAGATGTGGCTGCCATTCATTGAGGGCAAGTGTGGAACACGAGGAAAGAAGGAAGTAGGTGCAGCTAGAGAGAAGCAGGGATGAGAAAGGAGCAATGGTGTTGAGGACAAGGGTGGGGGGGGGGGGTGGAGAAGGAAGCAGAGAGGAAGCAGGACCAGGAAGTACCCTTGGCTTCCCCAAGCGGTGTCTCTGCCTCCTGCAAAGGGCTCTGGATTGAAGGACAGCCGCATGCCCAGGACTGTGTTATGCCTCATGGCAGCTTGGCCAAGGTCCATGATAAGGGGAAACTGAGCCCCAGACAGGGAGGGTTCCCCAGGTCAGACCATGACAGGTTGGACCTCGATGGGGGCCTTGTACCTCTCGAGCTCCTGCCTTTACCCTGAAGAAAGGAGGACTTCTAAGCTGTCCGTGGTCATCAGATCCAGCGTCACTGGGTGTGGCTGGGAAGCGGCCGAGGACAGAGATGACACCACAGGGAGGGACGGCTGGGCCCCTGAGGTTTCCCCTGTCCAAGATGCACATGTCTATAATGCATATGTATAAAACAGCATCCTAAAAGTCAGGATCCCGTCCAGTATCCACCTGAGATCTGGTATAATCACATAAATCACAGCAATAAAGCCAAGAGAAACAAGTTGCAATAGAAGAAAGACACAATGTTTGCTCTATTCCCGGATTAGCTCAATGGATTTACGAACAACATAACTACTATAATAAAACCACCTGCAAATGGGATAAAATGAAAGCGACTAATTTAGGAGTCTTAGATAATCCACAGTTAGTGGACCTCATTCCAGAATTGTAATCCTACTAGGTTTCCATCTGAGCCACTGCCTAATTCCTCAATAGCGTTAAAACTAAAAGAAAATAACAGGAAAAGTATTTTAGTTGGGAAAGAAAAGCAACTTTCAGTGGTTTCCGGATCGTCAGAAGTCAGCTCGGTGGCCAGTGGGATCCACTCGGAGGTGACAGGTCTGCTTTCAGGCTGTGTGGACACCATTTGGTGCAGAGGCTTTTCTTGTGGCCAGCGGAGCATGTGGGGGGTCCCTTGTGGGGAAGTCCCTTGTGGGGTCCCTTGTGGGGAAGAGCCCTAGGCAGTTTCTTCCTCACCTGGAACAGGAGGAAGGAGAGAGAGCGCTCTCTTCTCTGGAGCTGGCCCCCGGGGTTCCTCTGGAACATTTAATGCCTGACAAGGGGACGAGGTGGGAGACCAGAGCCCGGGCCAGCCGTGCTCTGTTTAAGTGGGAGGGACGAACCAAAAGGACCGAGACACCTTTCTCGTGCTCTTGAAGAGGAATTTCTGTGTCAGGATAGAGTTGACCTTACAGAGGGCTCTTTCCCCCAGGGCCCTGATCTGAGAAGATGGCATCAGTCTTGCATCAGGATGAGACCCTGAATCTCTATCCCTCCTCAGGTTGGTTCCTCCTTCCTCAGGGATCTGGTCGTCCAGAAGATTCCCTGGTGGTCCCAGTGGACCCCTACCAAAGGCTCCATCTGCAACATCAAGGGCATAGGAATACTTTGCAAAACCTTAGCATCTTCCTCAAAAAATGTTTTGTCTCAGGGTGCCTGGGTGGCTCAGTCGGCCACGTGTCCAACTCTTGGTTTTGGCTCAGACCATGATCTCGTGGTTCGTGGGATCGAGTTCCGCATCCGGCTCTGCACTAACAGCCTGCTTGAGCTTCTCTCTCCCTCTCTCATTGCCCCTACTCCCTCTCTCTCTTGCTGTCTCTCAAAATAAATAAACTTAAAAAAAAAAGAAACTTAAAAAATAATGTTTTGTCTCCCGAGCACTTGGGTGGCTCAGTCAGATAAGCATCTGACTCTTGGTTTCGGCTCAGGTCATGATCCCACGGTTCTTGGGATCGAGCCCCGAGTCCAGCTCCGTGCTGACTTGGGATTCTCTCTCTCTCTCTCTCTCTCTCTCTCTCTCTCTCTGCCACTCCCCTGCTTGCTCTCTGTCTCAAAATAAATACATAAACTTTAAAAAAAAATTTCTTTCTGGCACACGTCCTCTTTTCTTAAGTTATAAAGGTGTCTTTCAGCCGACAGAGCTCTCATGACCGTGAGCTTTTCTCTCTGGGGAAAAAAAAAAAGCTGACTTCCACAGTACCCAGTGATTCTCTTAGGCTTTTCTGAAAGAACTTGGACTTGTATTCGGTAGGTGTCCAGCTCACCACATGCACTGCTAATTTTGTCATCTGCTTTTGAAGGATTATGTTCTACCTTGCAGGGCAAATTCCCACTAAATCAGATTTCTTTTCCCCTTGTTGTCGTTCTCCTAGAGAAGGTGAAATTTCCACTAGAGTTGTCCCCTCTGCTGCCTTTCTAAGGGCGGGTCTGGCTGGGTTTTTGTTTTTTGTTGCTGTTTGTTTGATTTTGTCGTTGTTGCTTGTTTGGAGAGGTGTGTGTGTGTGTGTGTGTGTGTATACATCTTTTTTTTTTTTTTTAATGTTTATTTATTTTTGAGGGAGAGAGGGAGACAGAGCGTGAGCAGGGGAGGGACGGAGGGAGGGAGACACAGAATCCGAAGCAGGCTCCAGGCTCTGAGCTGGCAGCACAGAGCCCGATGTGGGGCTCGAACCCACGGACAGCAAGATCATGACCTGAGCTGAAGTCGGACGCCCAACCGACTGAGCCACCCAGGCGCCCCTATATACATCTTTCCTAACTGCAGTGAAGCTTTTATCAGCTTGGAGATGTGTCATCTGATTTTTAAGTGCATGATTTAGTCAATCTCCTTCAGTTATTTCAGTGCCTGTTTCATTTTTTATTCTTCAAGAGTTTTAAAATAAGTATTTAATGCAGCCACATCTGTGCTTGTGTTCAAAACTCCTTTGTGGACTCATATTCTCTGTGGTCTCTGTTTCCTGATGAATTCTGAACTCCCAACATCCAAGCTGTCTCCTCCAGGAGCAGCGGCCCCGCCCCCCATGTTTCACAGGTGTCCACCCAGAGGTCTGGCCTGACTTCCTCTAAAGTTGGCTAAGATGCTCTTTTCTGTCTAAAAAGTGTACTCACTCTGCCTTTCATTCCTTCAGCATCACATAAAAGGAGACTTAGACTTCCCTGAAGACTGGAATTTTTCTCCAAAGCCTGAATCTCTTCTTCCTTCTTCTGATGGATTTTGAAAGATGGCACGAGAGCAGCTACTCGATTTTGGATGTTCTCGGATTTATCTTGTGAAGACTGGATCTTCCCGGAAATGTCAACTTGCGCTTTCTCGAATCGATTTTCTTATTGTAGTAAAACACGTATCATGTGGAATTTAACTTGTAACCACTTTTAAGCGCACGGTTCAGTGACACGAAGCGTGCTCACGCTGTTACGTGACCGTCCCCACTATCCACCCACAGAGCTTTCTCGTCTTCCCAAACTGAGACTCTGTACCTATTGAGCAATAACTCCCACTTTCCTCCTCCCCTCGGCCCCTGGCAACCACCAGTCTACTTTCTTTATCTGTGAATTTGTCTACTCTCTGTACCTCATACACGTAGAATCATGCAGTGTCTGTCCTCTTGGGACTGGCTTACTTGACCAGCATCATGTCCTCAAGGTTCATCCATGGTGGAGCCCGGGTCAGAATCTCCTTCCTCTTCAAGGCTGAATAACCGTCTAGTGTATGGAAAGACCACCTTTTCTTTTTCTTCATCTGTTGATGGTCACTTGGGTTGGTCCCTCTTTTAGCCATTGTGAATGATGAGTGTGCAAGTCTCATCTGTTCCAGCCTCAGCTTTCAGTGCTCTTGGGTAGTGGCTGGGTCGTATGATCATGCTTTGTTGCATTTTTCTTTTTTAAACTCTTTTTTTTTAATTTTTTCATTACATTTCTTTATATTTTTTTTGAGAGGCGGAGAAAGACAGAGAGCGAATGGGGTAGGGGCAGAGAGAGAGAGACACAGAATCGGAAGCAGGCTCCAGGCTCTGAGCTGGCAGCACAGAGCCCGACGCGGGGCTCGAACCCACGGACCGCGAGATCATGACCTGAGCTGAAGTCGGACACTTAACCGACAGAGCCACCCAGGCGCCCCTACTTTGTTTCATTTTTTCAAGGAAACTCAATACTGTTTTCGACAGCAGCAGCACCATTTTGCATTCCCACCAACAGTGCGCAAGGATTACAGTTGTTTTATATCCTTACCAATCCTTATTATTTTGGGGGTTCGGGGGGAGATTTTTGCCAGGGGGAGGGGAAGTGGTAATTCATTGTAGCTTTGATTTGCCATTCCCTAATGATTCATGACGTCGGGCACCTTTTCATGTGCTTATTGGTCATTTGTGTGTCTTCTTTGGGAAAATGTCGATTCACGTCCACTGCCCATTTTTACTTGGATTATTCGCCGTTGAGTTGTTGTTCTTTATATAATCTGGTTATTAACCCTTCATCAGATATGTGATTTGCAAATATCCTCTCCCATCCCATGGGTCGCCTCTTCGTTCTGTTGATGGTGCCCTTTGATGCCTAGAAGTTTTTCATTTTGGTATGGGCCCATGTATCCATATTTCTAACTTGTTTTAAATATTGAGATTGACCTTATTTTAATCCTTCTTCTAAAGTGTCTACTGTATACTCAAGTAGGATTGTATCTTTCTAGATCTGTACTGATGGCCTCCGGTTTCCAGATACCTGATACTGTGTTCTTCTACTGAAACTGACCATAAATTTGTTTCTGATTAGTCTGAGCTTCTCAAAAATGTGCTCTCCTTCTTCCCGAAAGGCAAAGACCCCAGCTACCGGTTTGTCTCTGCCTGAATGAAGTTGGTTCTTAATAAGGACAAATCCAACGATGGTCATCAGTATTGCCATTTCACGTGGCAATCAGTGGGGACGTGGAGCTGGTCCGAGGTCCCCTGCCACCACCTGCCACCCCCTGGCACTGTGTCTCCAGAGCCACTGTGGTACAGAGTATCACGGCCATCAGCAGACCCTCTGTAGCCCAGAGACCGCTGTGGAGTTGACCCCTGCTGGACACAAAAGACTTCCCAGAGAACACCAAGAACATTCTGCCTGGGACCAAATATATAGTAAGCATTTACGTTGTGTCACATAGTTTTAGAAGCTAACTGTAGAGTGGAGTAAAAATGGAATAGGACTCTCCCTTTTCTGTTAGATGTAACAGACTTACGTTGCTGAAAATCTGCCTTGGTTCTCTGAGGGCCAAATAACTTACTCTTCTTGAAAAAGTAATTTGTTGGGCGTGCCCTGATGGCTCAGTCGGGTAAGCGTCCGACTTCGGCTCAGGTCATGATCTCACAGTTTGTGAGTTCGAGCCCCGCATCGAACTCTGTGCTGACCGCTGAGAGCCGGGAGCCTGCTTCGGATTCTGTGTCTCCCTCTCTCTGCTCCTCCCCTGTTCACACTCTGTGTCTCTCTCTCTGTGCCTTTCTCTCTCTCTCTCTCAAAAATAAATAAACATTTAAAAAATTTTTTTAATTAGGGGAGCCTGGGTGGCTCAGTCGGTTAAGCGGCCGACTTCGGCCCAGGTCATGATCTCGCGGTCCGTGAGTTCAAGCCCCGCGTCGGGCTCTGTGCTGACAGCTCAGAGCCTGGAGCCTGTTTCAGATTCTGTGTCTCCCTCTCTCTGACCCTCCCCCATTCATGCTTTGTCTCTGTCTCAAAAATAAATAAACATTAAAAAAAATTTTTTTCTAAATTTTTTTAATTAAAAAAAAGTAATTTGTTGTAGTTTTCAGGGCACAGACATATAAAATGAGCCACTGCTGATACCTGATCGGATAGCGCTATTTAGTAATGTCAAACAAGTGATGTAAACCCCCCTAGTGGCCAAGAAATTTGAGGGGGTGTAGATGGCTTCAGGTACCGCTGGATCTAGGGTCAAGCATAATTTTACTCAAGCGTCCTCTCTGCTGGCACTGCTCGTTTCCTCCTTCCTGAAAACTCGTGTTCGCACCGAAAGCTCTACGTGAATGTCCACAGCAGCTTTATCTGTAATCGCCCCAAACCGGAATCCCTTCAGCAATGAATAGTTGAAGTCTGTCCTACATGCAGGCCGTGGAATTCTGCTCGGCCACAGACAAGGACGGAACTTACCGATGTATACAACAACTGCAAGGAAGTGTGCTGAGTGAAAATTGCTCATCCCCCAAAAAGCTACTTAGTGTATTTATTTTCCATGATTGAAATGATGACATTTTGCAAGTGGAGGGCAGATTAGTGGTTGCCAGGGATCAGGGATGAGAAGGAAGGGGTTCCAGGGGTACAGGAGAGAGGAAGATATGAATATAAAAAGACATCACCAGGGATCCTTGTAATTTTGGAACTGTTTTTCATACCTTATTTGTGATAATGGATCCAAGGGCCTCCACTGGTGATAAAGTGTATAAAACTTAACACACACGCGCGTACATATACACAAACAAGTGTACATAAAACTGGGGAAATCTGTACGAGACTCATACACGGTATGAATATCAAGATCCTGGCTACAGAGCGCCTGGGTGGGTCAGTCGGTTAAGTACCCGACTTTGGCTCAGGTCATGATCTCGAAGTTTGTGGGTTTGAGGGTCGCATCTGGCTCTGTGCTGACAGCTCAGAGCCTGGAGCATTCTTCAGATTCTGTGTCTCCCTCTCTCTTTGCCCCTCCCCTGCTCGTGCTCTCTCTCTCTCTCTCTCTCTCACACACACACACACACACACACACACACACACACACAGACACACACACACACACACACACACACACACACACATGAATAAACGTTAATAAAAAATTTTGGAAAAAAAAATTCCTGGCTGTGACATTACGCCGTAGTCTTGCAAACGCTGTTGCCGGAAGAAGCCGGACACACTTCACAAAGGATCTCTCTGCACTGGTTTTACAACCGCATGGGGATCTATAATTATCTCGATGAAATTTTTAGTCTAGGAAAACCAGTGAGCCATGTTTGTCTGGGGCTTTTTCTGGCTGTTTCCTTCTGCTAGGTGGAAATTGAGGAGTTCTTCATTCCTGCCGAGCTGGGGCAGGAGTCCCGATTCTCCACAAGTCCACTGAGATTTCAGTGGAGGGGGCGGAATCCATCTCTAGGCTGGCAGGGCTGAAGGTGTCATCTTCCTGCTGCTTTCCTCGGCCATCACTCTAGTCGCACTAGTGGGGCAGCTTCCCACGGATGTGGGTCCCCAGCTCAGCCTTTCCTGGCAGGGATAGGGATGTAGTCACAGCTTTTCTACGGTGCTTGACTGAAGCAGAGCAGTTATGATCTGAGTTTTATGTCTTGAGAAAGCAGACCGTGCCCTTGCCTGCTTCTTCAGTGCTCTGTCTAAGATACATGAGTGAGAAAGGAAATTCAAAGGAATTCACTCCCATATCTCTCCTCCAGTCCTCAGGTCCTCGTCAGCCGACCTCCATGTCCCCTTTCAGATATTCTTATTATAAATGTCCCGGACTTTTAGTTGTGCTCAGTGAGAGGAATAGGGACAAGTGCCCTACATGTCATCTTGCCACCACAGGAGCGTCCTCGCGTGCAGGACAGGACAGGACAGGGGTGCCGAGGAGTTCCTACCTCTGGGGCCCTCAACCGATGATGGAAGGAAGTTAGTGGATGAATAACACCAGAGTCCTCAGTCCAGGCTGCTCTGAGGTATGAACTGGATGGCCTCTCCGAGGCTTCTAGTGAGAATGAGCCCACCGCCCCCAAGCAGTCACCAACTGGATCCTATCATCATGGATCCTATATTGACCTCCTTCCCTTCTTTCTCACTCCCCTGCTCCTGGGACCCCTGCCCAAATCAACTACTTAAATCCACCTTCTTATCTCAGGGTTTACTTCCGGGGCAACCCAACCTAAGACAGTTGGCCAAATGGCGTCGGAAAAGATGGCAAGGGGAAATCTTCCCCGGTGGGGAGAAGTTGGGGGGCTGGGGGCGGGGGGAGGGTTGACAATGATTTGCAAAGCTTCCTGCCTCGCGTGGAATCTGTCTGTTACCCTCACATTCCCTCAAAGACTTTCAGACTCTAAGACTCTTGGGGTGGCTGTGTCCTCGTATGACATCTGCACTACCAACAACTCCCAAATCAGCATTGTCTGCAGACCTCATTAGGGAGCCAGCCTCCTGTTTTACGCATGCGCCGGGAAAGCCGCGAAGAGGCAGAGAAAGGAGCTTCCGTCCCCCACGGTAACCTGGCGTTGGCCTTGGGACCGGGGGCCAGGGTGCTGGAGGCATCTGTGTGCGCTGTGATGAAGTTTAATAAACATTAATGCGGAGGAGAAGATTAGTTAGAGCAAAGTTTGCTTCAAATTAAAGCCGGCAAAGCAAGATCCAGTTATCCACGGGAAAGAGCAACTTGTGAGCAGGCCAAGATTATCACGCCATCATCAATCAGAGGGAAAGAAAAACACGCCTTCCCTCCCTGCTCCCTCCCCTCCTCCTCCTCCTCCTCTTACTAATGCTTTCCTGCTCCAACCAAGGAAGGTTTTGTTTAAGGAAAAAGTTGTTGGACATAATTAGTAATTCTATTATAGTCATATATCTTGATCTGAATAAACACAACCTGCTTTTCCACCATGAGAAATTAGGTGGCGGGGCTGGGGGAGGAGAGGGTCAGGCGGAGGTTTGGGGGCATGAGTGAATCTGCCCCCGGTTTCAGGAGAAGCCTGGAGTCAGGCCTGCTGTTCCAGGGCGGTCCGTGGGAGAAGTAAATGGGCTGATAGGAGATGTGTTATCAGAGGCTGAGTCAGCTCAGCTGCTTTGCTCCCACCCCCTCGGCAACATCCCCAGGGTAGCTTCTCTCCCGCTCCCCTCTCTGCTACAAATGCGTCCTCCCTCAGGAGAGAACCCAAAAGAATGCACAAGAGCAGAGACATATGCCAGTCTGCACCCCACCTTCTTTAGGGAGAGCAGGAAAGAGGGTGTGGGAAAATCCAGCCGTCGCAAACACCTGCATGGGGTCTGTAGCCCCAAACCATTTTTACACTTGGGGGTTTTTCTACTTGGGCTGTGAACCTGCACAGCAGCCTCTGTCACTCGCCCCTGAAGTGCCTCTGCTGGGAAGAGGTGAACGGGGCTTCAAGATACAGGTCGGAGAGGTTAACACCACAATCCCAAAAGGTCACACCAACAAATCAAGCTCTGAGAGTGAAAAATCATCAAGCGCCTAAGTACCTTCACTTCTCTCTACCTACCAATTCCAGGCAGCTCTCCTATTTTCTTCTGGCCAGCGGAAAACCATGATACATTCTTTCAGTTACCGAAGGGTTATTTTATCCATAAAACGTGATTTTCCAAATTACAAATATAATACAAGTTTATGTGAGAAAGTCTTAGAAAAAAAGATTATAAGGGATGTTACAAAGCAATGCTTAGTCACATTTCTTTCCAGTCTTTTTTCTATGCAGGTTTTTCCACTTGATCTGTGTTCTCTAGCGATCAAACCGTATTAGACAGTGTTTGTTGAATGCCTGCTGTAATCAGGCCTTACACCCGTTCACGCTGAACCAGCCTCCGGGTGTTCCCCAAAAGGCAGACAATGACCGGGCGTCTGATCCCCATCATCTTCCTACTCAAGTCAGGCCAGGACACAAAATGGTGCTCAGGTTACAGCAATCTTTGCGAATCGGTGGTTTATGTGTGTGCCTTTGTTTGCAGAGACGGTTTTGGGAGATGAGAAGGACTGGAGAATCTACGAAACGGCATAAGGGTTTACAAACATAACAACAACATCATAGTAAATAGTAAGATAATAAACAGTAAAATAATAATAATAAATAAAAATAAACAGTAAGAATAATAAAACATGATGGCCAGTGCAAATTTTTCCTGGCGAATAGCAACTCCCTGTGGCTTTGGTGGTGGGGGAACAGGAGCCCTACTCATCATCCAGGCAGGAGCCAAAGACCCACAGGGAGAAGTTCCTGTTCAAACCAGCAAAGGGGAAAACAATGACCGATTACATCACAATACCCCCACCCTTCTAGCTCACCTTTCTTTCCGCTCTTTGATCCCTAAAGCAATGACTGTAGCCAAATTTGCCATGCCTGGCTAAATAGGTTCTGGTAACAATTCCAACGCAGGGGCAGGCGAGGGGTTCCGCACCCCAACAAGCAATTCTTAGGACACCCACTGGGTGTTCCTCAAGTCAACTCAGTTCTGACACTCTCTACCCAGAAGAGCATCAGATTCCACAGGTTGGGGCTCAGTCCTACAAGATTGGCCACCCTAGCCCCAGGCATCCGTCTCCAGTCCAGACACTTCTGACAGACCAGCTATAAAATCAGAGATACCCAAGACCCCTCCTTGGGTTCGATTAATTTGCTAGAGTGGCTCGGAGAACTCATAGAAACATTATACTCCCTAGACCGCCAGTTTATTATAAAAGGATACAACTCAGAAACAGCCAGCTAGGTATGGGGAAGAGAGCCCTCTCCAGGTACCACTGTCCCAAGACCTCCTCGTGTTCTCTGAAGCCAGTTCCTTGGGGTTTTTATGGAGGCTTCATTACAAAGGCACAATTGATTAAATCGCTGGCCATTGGCGACTGATGCAACCTCCAGCCCCTCTACCCTCCCAGGGGCTGGGGGACGGGGGTCCCAAAAATTCCAACCCTGTAATCACTCAATTGGTTCCTCTGGCAACCAGCCGGAATCCTTGGGTTACCTAAGGGTTTTCCAAAAGTCACCTCATTAACGTGATAAAAGACACTTTTATTGCTTTGATCAGAGGAAATTCCAAGGGTTTCAGGAGCTCATGCCAGGAACATGATCAAAGACCAAATATATATTTCTTATTATAAATCACAATATCACACAAGCATTGTGCTAAACTCTTCTTGTGCTGTGACCCCTCTCGTTCATATAACAACCCCGCAATATGGGTACTGTTGTCCCCATTTTAAAGACGGGGAAGTGGAGACTCAGATGACGCCAAGCCACTTGCCTGGTGGAATCAGTTTTCATTTCCAGTTCCTCTGAACAATTTTCATCTTTTCTGAAGGTTTCCGTGGACGGAACCCAAATGTCCTCAGTCAAGTTCAAAGTCGGCCTTTAACACGGCCCCGGAGCCAGTTCCCAGCTTCTTTTTACGGTTCATCATTTGATAAATGGGTATGCTACTGACACTTTTATGGCTGCTTCACTTTCCCCAGCTAGAATGTTCCTTTCCTTCCCAGATGTCTTTGTTTAGTATTTAGTGTCCATATTGCCTACTAGCCTGCAAACTCCTGAGAGCGAGGCCATGACCCCGCTTGCACACGGTGTGTGGCTTGTGGCGGAAACCCCATAGACAGCCACTGAATGAATGCACCCAGTGGGCAGGAATGGTGCCACACATCTCTCCTTGCACTTAACTCAGAGTAGAGCCCCGTGAGCCTCAGCAGCCCCGTGAGCCTCTGGATGAATCTGAGACCAGTGTGGACACTCTCCTCTCCAAACAACTCATAGTCTTGCTGTCCTATGAGACTCAGGCAAACCGTGCCCCTTAAAGACCCATTCCCAATCAGTGGGGGGACAGGGGGTGGGAGGCACTCAAGCCTGAGGACTCTTCAACTCGCATATGCAGGAGGCATTGGAGGATGCCCCACTTGAGGGAGGGAGTTAGGTTTAATCTCCTTGCCCTCAGCTCCATCTGAATGGTCGGTCTGTTAAGATCTACTTTTCCATTTGGACTCATGTATTAGAGTAATTATGACAAATTTCACTCAAGGATCCTGAGCATGTGGGAAATATACTTCCTTTGTTCCTCTAAATTCCAAGTAATTCTGATTCTTAACCCACATGCCAATGAGATTACGCAAAAGGTGATCTTAAACACTAAAACCGTATTTTCTCCTCTAAAAGACTTCTGGGGATATGCAAGGGGCTTTGTGGTACAGAACCCTCCAGCACCTGCTCAGAGTGTGTTGTTTTCTGCGAAGACACTCAGTAATACTCCTTCCTTTTCTCCTTCTATCACCTCAATGAGGTCTAGCTTCCTGGAACAGAAGTCAAGAAGGCTAAATGTTTGTGTGACGGGAGAGATCTGGGAGAGGCCTCCAGCCCTCTTCTGCTTTTATCCAATAACATCAGGGAAGCAAGGGCACGCAGAAGCGTAGGTTACCTTCTTGGAGCTGGAGGAGGGGAATATTCAGAAAGAGCAGAAGCAAATTAACACCTCAGTTACACCTCCATAATCACAATAAACATTGTCAAGGAAAATCAAAGAATGGAAAAAATTTGGTGCTGAGGAAATCGTGCCAGTGATCCAGTCCGTGTTTTCATATCAACGCTGAGTTCCCCATGTCAGCGTCCTCACGCAAACTCCTGCAACAAGCTGACCTCGAATGTCCAACATCTTCCGCTCCCCATGTCACCTCCGTCACCCTCCGAGTGGCCATGATGGTGACACAGCCATCCCTTGGGCCTGGCCAGCCTCTGACAGTTCGTCCCGCAATCCGCAATCCTGTTCGAGCTCTCTTCTCTCCTTCACCGACCCTGCCCATTCTCTCATCATGACCTCATTCAACCCAAACTAAATTCTCCCTTTCTCTTCACTCCCCGGAAGTCCAGGGGACTCACGGTCAACTTGACCCAGAGCACCCGGGTCCCACTACTTCCTAATCCTTTCACCTTGCCCTCTTACTGAAACCCACTGGCCATGTGTGGACTTCATTTCTGGCCCAGTAGCATTCTGGAGAAGTTGTGGCTCTGTGCCAGCGACATTCACTGCAATGCCCTGATGTGGTTGGCCCTCCGGCCTTCACGGGTGTTGCATTATTTCTGCATTCCGCTCCCGTTGCTTTCCCAAGGCTATTTGGTGCCTCTGTCCTCATCCCTACGAACCAGAGACTTCCAAAAGATTTTACATCTCATTCCACACCCAAATAACTGAGAATAGCTACCCGGATCACTGTTTTAACGTTTATTTCTTTTTGAGACAGAGAGAGACAGAGCATGAACGGGGGAGGGTGAGAGAGAGAGGGAGACACAGAATCGGAAACAGGCTCCAGGCTCTGAGCGGTCAGCCCAGAGCCCGACGCGGGGCTCGAACTCATGGACCGCGAGATCATGGCCTGAGCCGAAGTCGGACGCTTAACCGACTGAGCCACCCAGGCGCCCCATGGATCACTGTTTTAGAAGATGGTGAGGCGGAGGAAAGGGGTGCAGGAATCGATGAATCATGTCTGCCACAGGCACAGGTAAGAGATACTGACTCACTCACTCACCATTCTGGTGCAACCCCACGACACTCCTGTTCTACAGAACGACTCAGCATTCTGAACCATTGAAACCACACAGGGTGAGTTCCTGCAATCTGCTCTTCCTCCCCATCAAAATCTCTCCATAACTTCCTTCCTCATTCCACCCCCTACACACATCAGAGAAAATTAATGTCTCTCCTGAAGGCTAAAGTTAAGGCAGGTTCTGTACCCCGGACCTCCCTGGGCTGCTGTGCATGGAGCATCTCACCAGTGGCAGGCGAAGGCACTATAGCAAATACAATCTGGCTTTTTCCAGGCCTCAGCAACCAGCGGGTCTGAATTAGATCATGCGGGGCATTGCTACTTCTGAATGTCCACACCCCTCCCCTAACAGAGGCTGGCGGCAGTAATCGGTGTTTTTTTTGTGGCAAGCAACAGAAATTGCCTTTGATTCAGGCAGAAAAAGGAGGAGGAGGAGGAGGAGAAGGAGAAAGAAGGAGAAGAGAAGCAGGCCCAGAATTGCTGGAAATTCAGGAGGAGCAGGTCCAGAGCATAAACAGGAGAAAGGTTGGCTATATTCATTTGCCACGGCTGTGTTAACAAAGCGTCACACACTCGGTGGCTTTCAACAACCGAAGCGTGTTCTCCCATCGTTCTGGAGGCCAGAAATCCAAGCTCAAGGTGCGTTACAAGGCCACGCTCTTTCCAAAGGTTTTAGAGAAGAAATTTTTCTTGTCTCTTCCAACGGACGGAGCTCCGGGCGGCCCTTGGCCGGCGGCCGAGGCCGTGGCAATCTCTGGCTCCTGGCCACACTGCCTTCTCCTCTGCGTGTCTCTGTCAGAGCGCCCTCTGCCTCCCTCTTGGAAGGATATGTCTGGTCTCATCTAGGGCTCACGTGGGTAGTACAGGATAAACGCCCCCTCTCAAGATCATTAACCTAAGTACGTATTTTGCTGTATGAGGCAACCACTGCGCACAGGTCCTGGGGACCCGCTGTGGCCATCTTTGGGGGCCATCATGCAGTCTGGCCCACAGCAATTCTCCAGGGATGCCCCACCAGCACCCCCCGCCAAACACTACATCTTTGCATACTCAGTTCTCGGTGCAAAGTCTAGAAGCAGAATATCTGCCTGGGCGCCGGTCACACACCCAGGCCCTGGCTCCAGAGGAAACAGGGGAAGTGGGTATCCAGGCTTTGTGGCTCTTTAGTCAGAGGCGGGCTGTGCTCTAAGCCAGGACGGGGCGGGGGAGGGGGGGGAGGGGGACAGGGAGGGCAGTGCAGGGAGGCACCTCTTGTCCCCACTTCGTGCGGCGCTGTGTGCCCTGAGCCCGAATCACCAGGGCTTGTGCTCAGCCTGTTAATAGAGCTTCAGACCCCCCCAGCTCCTGCCTGTGGCCCCTCTCCACGATGCTGCCCAGAGAGGAGTCCTCGGGCCCGGCCCAGGAAGTCACTCGGCGAAAATCTCTACTTTTTCCTTCAATCGCTCCTCCCCACAGCGATGTGTGTAAGCTCTCCCCTCTTTCTCATTTAGCCAAAAGCCCTCTTGGATATCACATGCCTCGTTCCCGACAGTCCTCCCCCATATGTAACCCTAAGGAGAGCAAAACCAGATAGAGGCCACATAAAGAGGTAAGCCAAGGGCTATGGGAGCACAGAGAAAAGAAATGACTTGCAAGGCAGCATGGAGGGTGCAGAATGTAAATTACCTTTAGACTGTGGGTGGCTAATCTGGTCTGTTCTGTGTCAAAACCCACCTGGACGCACCCACCCTCCCATCTCCAACTTAGCTGCCACCATCATCTCAGACCTGCAAGACTGACCCCCGACTTCCACATGCCCCTTCTGCTGCACCTTCCGGGAGAAAGCAAAGGAATTATTTTTTCAGTAAAACGGGCAATGTTGTCTATCACTTAAACCTTTGAAAAGCTTCCCGAGGCACTTTGGGTTGAGGTGGGTCCCCAGAGCAAAGGTATGTTGCATCCCAACTCCTAATACCTTCGTGCATGTGGCATGAACTTATTTGGGGGAGGGGGTAGGTTCTTTGCACGTTTAATCGAGTCAAGGTGAGGTCATGAGAGTGGGCCTTAGTCTAATGTGACTGAAGTCTTTATAACAAAAGGAAAATTGGACACAGGCACAGACGTGGAGGGAAGACAGCCGTGGAAAGACAGACTTAAGCCAACAGTAAGCCAAGGAACGCCTGAAGCCACCAGAAGCTGGAAGAGGCAAGGAAGGATCTTCCCCTAGGGGTCTGGAGGGAGTGTGGACCTGCCAACACCTTGATTTCAGGCTGGCAGCCTCCAGAACCGTCAAACAATACATCTCTGTTGTGTGAAGCCACCCAGTTTGTGCTGTTTTGTTACGGCAGCCCCAGGAAATTCACACACCTGGGATACAATTCAGATCCCACGCGGCTACATAGTCACACATGATCTGGCACTTGACATCTCATCTTGGGCTCCCAGCATTAAGACAAAGCAAAACAAAACAAAACAACAAAGCAAAACAAAACAAAACAACAAAACAAAACCTTCCTATGTTCCGGTTGGCTTTCCTGGAGTATACCAATGGCTTTTCCGCTTCGGCTGCTTGGCATCACTGTCCCCTCTGCTCACTCGTTTTACACGTCTTCTATCCACCACTCCCCAACCGTCATGGCTCAGTTTAAATGGCTCTCGCCCTGGAAGACCATTCCTGATTCCACAGTTGGGTTCCCCCGCCCTCCCCCCTGCATTCATCTTCACCATGAGGCTCCATTGATTTATATCATAACAATACCACAATCTGTATTTCTCCATTTCTTTACCTGCTGGCTTTTTTGATAGCTTACCTCCCCCCCCCGGAACATCAGCTCCAGGAGAACGGGGACCTCATCGGTCAGACACACCACTTCCCCCCGACTCCCGCCTTGCCCGGCACGGAGCCGGGCACAATGCAACGTCCAAATGAGTCTTTGTCAAGTGCGTGCATGCATGATGCGATCTTGGGCACCAGTGTGAGCATAGCCATGGAGGCCAGAGTACTGTGTGTTCTGAGTGCTGAGCACAGAAGTTCGAAAGGAGAGGAAGACAAGTAGACACTCGTCAGTGGACATTGCTTGCTGGAAAGGAGACTGATTATGGAGATCTCAGGATGCCCGCTGGGGCATTTGGACTTAATTCTGTATTAAAATGGGAGTCATCAAAGATTTTTGAGCAGCAGTGACCCAAGATGACCTGTGCCTTAAGGAGATGTCTCACGTGCAAGCATGGAGAATGGATTGGACAGGTGGGCAACGGGAATCCCGGAGGCCGGCGAGACGGCTATTAAAATGTTCCAGGTGAGAGGTGAAGGGAGCTTGACCCAGGGCAGGGGCAGTGGGGATGGAAAAGGGCAGGAGATGCAGGGTCTGAACCGACAGCTCAGCGGATGCTTGCGTATGGGAGCGGAGGGGTTGGGAGGGTGGGGGACAGCTTCAGTTCTCCCGGCTGGAGTGACTGGACACAGGGAAAGGCCCCCCAGTACCTGCAGGAGGTGGCTTTCAAGGAAAGGCATCAACAAGCCTGCACGTAGATGTTTTTATTTGCTCCTAGCAAATTACATGGCTCAAGGTTAACTCGCATAGCCAGTTGCATTTTGAAGGCTTTCTTGCTCAAAGCGCAAGAAATAAGAGGCCATTCTTCTGCAGGATTATTTCAGGGAGGGGTTGGCCATCTGGACCACAGGGGAAGCCATAGGACTTTGGCCAGCCAAGCAGCTCCAGAAAGGCCCTTCCCAACTCTTGAGCCAAAACCGCTCCACGCAGGACTGCTGGGAGACCTCTCCCCTCCCACTGAGTCAGGATGAATTTTTAACTCACTATTGATCAGGCAATTTTAAAATCGATTTTAATTAAATGAAAGATTTCTATCAGGATTGCTTCTTTCTGGACAGTAAATTGGGCCTTGTAATAACACTTACATTGGAACATCTCTCATACAAGTAGCAGAGTCCATCATAAATAAGTAAAGACCCTTCTCCTTATTATGCATTTGGGGGAAATCGAGGTTAGAGGTTTTGCCCGAGGCCCTGCAGTAATGGGGACAGAAATCAGGAACTTGAATCATGGGGATACCGACATCAAATCCCACTAATACTGCTCTCAGCCTCCAAAATCCCTCTCCTTATACATGGAATAAAGGGAAAATTGATCCCTGTCAGTTACCGGGAAAGGAGAAATCGGGAGTATTTAACTGGCAAAGATAAAGCAAGGGCACTGAGTGGTGTGCAAAGGATGTGGTTCATTATCTGAAGGCATTTTCCTGGTTAGAAATGGTCTCACTTGGTTGGCTTGTAGAAATATTGCCCCAACAGGGAGAGGTCCTGTTTAAATCAGTCCTTTACATGAGTCACTGACACAGCCCGCTTCCTTATCTTGTAACCAGGTCTTGTCTTCCCCACACTATGCCACCTGGAACTTTCTACACCGTCCACCTGCAGACTCGGCCCCCTGAACCAGCCTTGGCTAGGCCTCGACCGACCACATGTGGCGGTTAGACTTTCTCTTGCTGCCTTAGTCCGGGATGCCACCGGGCCCGATTGGCGAGCGTATCTGAGACCTGCCACACATCACGGAGCCTTCCTAGCCTGCTCCGCCTAGCGGCCCAGCGTCCTTCTCGACTGGACAGCTCCTCCCGATTAGGGCCCAGGAGACAGTCCTTCGTCCTGTATCCCAGCTTCTGCCTGAGACTTCACTTTACTCAAGCGTGTTAAGGTATCTTTCACGTACGGTAGAATTGACCTTTTTGTGTACAAATCTATGAAATTTGACGTAGGCGTAGTTGGGTAGCCATCACCACCGTCAAGATACAGAACGGCTCCACCACCCCTCCAAATTCCCTTATGCCCCTTTGTAGACCGCCCTACCCCCAGCCCCTGGCAACCACTGATCTGTTTTCTGGCTTTATGGTTTTGATGTTTCCAGGCTGCCATATAGCTGAAATCGTGCAGCACCCTGCACTTCCGGCTTCTTTCACTTACCAGAATACATCTGAGACTCACCTGTGCTGAGCATACCAGTTGTTCCCTCCTTTTCATTGCTGACCAATATTTCGCTGTGTGTATGTGCCACGGCTCATCTACCCATGCACCAGTCGAAGGACATTTGCGTCGTTTCCAATTTGGCTCGAGGACTGATGAAGTTCTATAAACGTTCGCACGCAGGTTTTGGCGTTAACATACGCTTTCGTTACCCTGGGGTAAACACTTAGTAGTGAGACTCCTGCGTGTCATGGTAAGAGTGTCACTTTCTAAGAAACTGCCAGACGGTTCACAGAGTGGCTGGACCCATGGCGCATCCCCACCATCAGCGTACGAGGATCCCAGTCGTCCCGCACCCTCCCGGCATCCAGTTTTTGTCGTTCTCCAGTCTACTGAGATTTTACCTTGCACAAATGGGTGCCACACCGTTTGCTGCCTGTAGCAACACTGTGGATTCTACAGCCACTAGCCACTCCTTGCTAAAAGAAGACAGATTTTGGTCAACCTCACTCTGGCAGCCACGTCCTTCAGGGTGAGTTGGACACACTCCCAACTCGAGCCAGTGGGTAAACGCTGTTTTCTCAGACACCGAGGGTGGGTCTACTCCCTTGCCACGCTACTCCAGGAACATGTTTTGTCAAATAGCAATGAAGAGTTCGGGATCAAGGCTCACCAAGCCTGTGCTTAAATTATGGCTCTGATGCTCACTAGTGGTACCATAGTTCCCCAAACCCTCAGAGCTACTGGCCCTCTTCTGCAGAAATAGCTGTAATTGTAGAACCTATAAGAGCCGAATGCTATAAGAGCCGAATGAATCAAATGCGCGGAAGTTCTTCGCCTTGCGCCCAGCAGATAAATGTTGTCATTATTATATTATCAAATGATTTCTCGTTCCCTGCCTTTGCCCGAATGTATGTAGTACGGAAGAGGTCTATATCCCCAGGCAAGCAGTATTTAAAGACAATTAACCAGATTAAAATCTCACACAGATATTCCAAAGCTGTTTACATGTCTCTTAAACAAGGAAACAAACAAATCTAACAGGGCTTCATTTACTAAAACAGAAATCACCCCTTCAGAGGGCCATTCTAATAGGCTCATTGAAGAGATGCCTGATGAGTTTCTTTGAATCCAATGTCTGCCTGGTGTAGGTCTGCATAATTATACACATATGACAGCCACATCAGACTCCGGCATCAGGGGACAAGACTTGGCCTGCAGTGGTTTCTTCTCCAGGCACAAGCCCAGCCTGTGCCCAGACATGACCACTGGGACGCTTGCTGCCCGTTAGAGAGAGGAATCTCCTCTTGACCATAAAACTGAAGAGGTATAATTTCATTTTTGGACCATTTATCCTTTACTCTGGATGGGTGGTAAAGCATGTCTTTTTAAAAAGATTGCTGAGCGCCCCCCCCCCCGCCTCCCCCCACGGCCACCCTAGTTTATTTAACTTCTTGTAATACGTGGCATAAAGAGGCAACATATTCAAATAGGACATCCAGAGATCCTGACCTCTGCTGACTCGGGCTCCTGCCTCATAGTCTAGGGACAGTTTCTAGAAGAGTTGCAGGTAGCTTCTAAGAGTATCTAATTCTTCGAGATGTTATAGAAGGGTTTCTCAAAAAGAGGATGGCCATCCCTGTTACGGCCATCTGGAGGTGGGCTCACGAATATGAAATTTATGACATTCACTAGGTTATTGTTACATACATTCAAGTTTGAGAAGCACTGATTTAGAGCAGTTGTCAAACTAATGCCCATGGATCAAATCCCGCCAGCGGCCTGTTTTTGTAAATAAAGTTTTATTGCAACACAGCCACATCCCTTTGTTTGTGTATTGCCCATGGCTGCTTTTACGCGATCACAGCAGAGGTGAGTCGTTGGACAGCGTGTATGGCTCACGAAACCTAAAGTATTCGCTCTCTGAGTCTTTATAGAACGAGTGCCAATCCCAGCTTTACAAAAATGCCATGTGATGTGGGTATCAGTCATTGTGTGAATAACAGAAAGGTATTCTAGGTCTATTATCAATCAGTGTAGTATTCTTCCTCCATTCATTCTTGTATTCATATTATTTTAAATAATAATGCGAGACAGTCAGCGCACATACACTCAGCGTCCACAACAGGCCAGGCATTATGCTATGTACTGAAAAACACGGTGATCCCCATGGAGTCCCTGTGAGGTTTGTAGATGTGACATATTTTATCAAATCCAAGTCACCGTTGATTAAGGCCATTATTATTTTATGCACTATTAAGAAGGAAAATATGCTATCAATTAAATCATGACACAATATTTCCTTATGCCTTAGAAATTTTATTTTTCTAATTATCAAAAGGCTCTTTTAGATTTATTTTTTTATCACTCTTGGCATACATAAAAAATTACATGCAATATTCCTGCCTAGAAGCGGCATTCTCTGGACTATTACTCTAGGTTGCTGACCCCCTGTCTGCAAGACGGTTGCAGGCACTCTGTTGATCTTATCAGAAAGTACCCATAAAGGGGCGCCTGGGTGGCGCAGTCGGTTAAGCGTCCGACTTCAGCCAGGTCACGATCTCGCGGTCTGTGAGTTTGAGCCCCGCGTCGGGCTCTGGGCTGATGGCTCGGAGCCTGGAGCCTGTTTCCGATTCTGTGTCTCCCTCTCTCTCTGCCCCTCCCCCATTCATGCTCTGTCTCTCTCTGTCCCAAAAATAAATAAAAAACGTTGAAAAAAAAAAAATTAAAAAAAAAAAAAAAGAAAGTACCCATAAAAAGTTTTCAGACCAAGTTCGTGCATGTGAAGGCAATGATATCTACATCGCAACTGCCACTTGGTCAATAGTGCTTGTAAGAGGCAATCCATCACAACATTTCAGGTATGTTAAATGATTTTCAAAAGATGATCCTCATTGAGTTGGTTGAGATACAGTTTATTGCTTGATGAATAAGAAGTCAAGGGATATTGGCTCAGTCCTAGGGAAATGGCCTCCCCAGGATGAGTTGGGGCAGGCTGGCCAGAAGGGGCAGGAGGGTGGAGAATCCCTTGCCTGTGACTCTGACGGGGAGAACAAAAGGTGGCCTCTGGCTGTCCCCCGTCCTCAGGACACTGTGCCGCAGGTACATCTGTAGGCTGTCCGTTCCCACTTGAGACCGACACCCTCCAGGGCACAAGCATGGCCTGGTTTATCTCTGAGCTGTTAAGAGACCTAACAGAGCACCTGGAAAAGTACATGAATCGGCAACCCTCGTTCCTTAAATAAGCAAGTGAGGGGGGAACAGGGAGAAGGGGGTCCTGAGGCCAGGAGCTCTAGGGACCAACCCTCAAGCCACCACATGTGACCAAGGATGTTTGAGAGTCTCAGATGGGAAGATAAGCCCCGGGAGGAGCTTCAGCCAGCCTGGAGTCTGCCCAAGGGATGGCTATGGAGGGTTCTAAGGAAAGATTAGGGCCTGAGGCCCAGCAGGGCTGTGCCTGCTCCTGGACCTTGGACTCTAGCCACTGCAGAACCCTAAAGGCTTACGATGGAACTCTCCTGATTTTATCTTTTCAGTGTCACTATCTCGGGGAAGCGGGCTTTCATGTGATCCTGCTGGGGAGGCCGATCACAGACCTCGAATGGCCTCAAGAATGGGAATGGCCAGGGCGCCTGGGTGGCTCAGTCGGTTGAACGTCTGACTTCGGCTCAGGTCACGATCTCGCTGGGTCTGTGAGTTCGAGCCCCGCGTCGGGCTCTGCGCTGACAGCTCGGAGCCCGGAGCCTGCTTCGGATTCTGTGTCTCCCTCTCCCTCTGCCCCTCCCCTGCTCATGCTCTGTCTCTCTCTGTCTCTCGATAATAACTAAACATTAAAAAAAAAAAATTTAAAAAAAAAAAAGAATGGGAATGGCCAGCTTCTCCATCAGGCACAACAGGCTCTGTGCTTAGCGCCCACAATACTTTTAGGAGCTCAGGGATATGTTTTGATTTCTGTGAAAATCAGGAGGAAAAAAGTGAGCAGAAAATAGCCTGGATGATATTTGTCTTAATACCAACACAATAACAAAATATAATATTATATATTATATATATTAAATAGTTATATAATATTTATACATAACATTATAATTATAAATATAATATAAATATAAATATAAATTATATAAATATAAATATAATATAAATATGAATATATATATATATATATATATGTTTTGTGGAGAACAAAGCCCATGAAGGCAAAATTGCCTCAAGTCTATGACATGTCCATTAAAGTCCTATGGGACCCTGAGACTAGTCATGTGACACAAGTCACGTCCATCAGACACTCACTCTCTCAGGAACATGATTCTGGGGAGATGAGTTCCAACATCAGGGACAAGACTGTCTGCCATATTGGCTGTGGAGAAGCACATCAGTCAGGAACCCCGGAAAGATGCCCAAGCTCACAAGGTTGTTCACCTCTGAACAGTGGAGAGCAGAATGGGATTAGCGCCTGGGGAGTTAAGTTGGTTTTGTTTTATTTATTTAGCCAAACAAAATAAGAGCAAAATAATAATAATAATAATAATAATAATAATAATAATAAACAACTCCACCAGAAGCAAATATAGCAAAGTGAACACCTGTTATTAAATCTGGGTGGGAGGAGATTAATGAGTAATTTCTTATTCTCTTTCTACGTAAAAACTTTTGATCTCTTAAGAAAATAAGTGACAGGGGCGCCTGGGTGGCTCAGTCGGTTAAGCAGCCAACATCGGCTCAGGTCACGATCTCGCGGTCCGTGAGTTCGAGCCCCGCGTCGGGCTCTGTGCTGACAGCTCAGAGCCTGGAGCCTGTTTCAGATTCTGTGTCTCCCTCTCTCTCTGCCCCGCCCCTGTTCATGCTCTGTCTCCCTCTGTCTCAAAAATAAATAAACGTTAAAAAAAAAAAATTAAAAAAAAAAAAAGGAAAAGAAGTGACAGCCCATTCATCCTTGAACCAAGGATCACAGGAACCACTCTGGTCCCTTTCCTTTCTCAAGCATAGTGGCTTAATTTTTCCTTTGAGTCTGTGAACTACCTTTATAATTAGGCTCTCCTCTCACTTCCTTCCCCTTAATCAAGGCGCTGTTGTTATTTTTTGGAGTCAAGGAATCCCAATTCATTCGTGTGCACCACCAGTTACTGATGGTGGAGGTGACCAGTTTTCTAGGATGGAGGGGTCCTTTAATTTGGCTCTCATCCAGTCTGGAAGCCCTTAAAACGCCAGTTGTATGTGGCACAGCTGGGCCAGGATGGACGCCGGTCCAGACTTACTGGACCTACTGGTCTACCCTGGTATCATCTCTAGGTGGCATTCCCGGCAAACAGTTCTTCGCAAAAAATGAGCCTGCCTGACCAAGGGACTTGGCGGTGGGGAATGAGAAGGGGCAAGCAAAAAGAAAAGCCATACTATATTTCAGGTATTACGATGGGTCCTCCTCCAGTATCCCCTGAAAATCCTGAGCCTCTTGTGACTGAGGTCTAGAAGTGATCGGCTAATGTATCATCCAAGCGAGGATACCTTTAAGAATGAAAAGGGGTGCTCCTGTGATTACACCAGGATGCTAGACATAAAGGGGAAAGTCCCAGGTAAATTGAGGCACACAGTCATCCCGCTTATGAAGCTTAGTTAGGTTTCTCGTGTGAGGTCACACAACTAACCAGTGCTGGGCTGTAATCTGAGTCCAGGTGGTTTCAGCCCTAAGAAGAGAACATTTCTTGGGACTTCTAAGAATCCCATGTGTTGTGGGCTGAGTTGTGTCTTCCTAAAATTCATATGTTGGAGCCCTAACCACCAATACCTTAGAATTTAACCGTATTTGGAGGGAAGGGTTAAAGAAGGGATGAAGTTAAAATGACACCTTTAGTGTGGGCCCTAATCCAGCCTGGCTGGTGTCCTTATAAGAGGAGGAAAGTTGGACACTTAGAGACACCAGGGGCTCACGCACACGGAAGGAGGGCCACGTGAGGGCACAGAGAGAAGGTGGCCATCCGCAGGCCAGGGAGACAGGCCTCAGGAGAAACCAAACCTGCTGCCCACACCTCGATCTTGGACTTCCATCCTTCAGAACAGTAAGAAATTCGTTTCTGTCGTTCAAGCCACTCTGTCTGCAGTACTGTGTTACGGTGGCCTGAGCAAAGTGATACAGCCAGAGAATGCTGGAAACAAAGACAGATGCCGGTGACGACTCTAGGGTCTGAAGTCTCGACCCTTCGGTCCTGTCTGCACCCCTGTGGCGATCAGCAGAGGAGCCCGTGTTGGCACAAACAGCCCTGCGTGTTTGTATCCTTGGACGGCAATGAAGGAGGATTGCGGGCCCTACAGGAGTCTGTCTCAGGGGCCGGAAACACCCAAAGGGACGGGTAAGTGGTGGCCGTCCTGAAAAGGACAGAGAAGGAGGTTGGGTCCACAGGTGGAAAGAAGTACTCAAGGAGCCGCTTAGCCCGGAGCACTGCCCCCCCCACCCCCGCCCCCAACCCGCCCCCAACCCGCTCCCAACCCGCTCCCAGTAGACTTAAAAGTCAGAAGGTCTGTGCTCCACCCCCCGCCCCTCACCAGACACCGGGGAGATTCAATTACATTTAGAGACACAATGTCTGCCTCCCCTGGATTAATTTCCGGATCCTGACAAAGCTTGTCCTTATCTCTTTTTTCTTGCTGAGAGCAAGAACCCCATAAAATTGTCTCTATCAGGGACCAAGAAATGAGTCAGGGCAAGGCGCGCATGAGGATCCGGGCCCCGTGTGTTCCTCTGGGCTCGAAACTTACTGGTGTCCTCATCTAGATGGGGCGGGGGGGGGGGGGGGGGGGAGCCCGTGCACCGAAATTTGCTGTAGAGCCCGCACATCCCCTTTCTGTCTAAAAGGATCCATCCCATCAGGGCCGTGGGCAGGAGACGGATGTGCTGTGGGCATGAATTACGTAGCAGTAGGAGCGCAGCCCCCAGTGTGCCGGGCTCTGGGCCATTCTGCCCTCACGGGGCTTTAAGACAGCAGGAGTAGCAAGGATGCCCGGGGCCAGCGTGTAGAGAGTGCTTTCAGGGTGCTAACCCCTTCACACACACCGTCTTATTTTATCCTCACGACAGCCTCCGGAGATACGGCCACCTGTCTGCCCATAAAGCAGACATCATTTTAATCCCCATTGTGCAGACTGGTAAACGGTGGTTTCGAGAAATCACACAGTTGGCCACAGTTGTGTAGCTGGTAAGGAGGAAACCAAAAATCTCTCTGATGTCGGCACCAACCTGTTAACAACGGTCTTCCAAATCAGAGTGTGCGTTCCTCCGTGGGGTATCGAGCAATCACCCAGATGTGGACCAATGCCATGTGTGCCCCCAGTTCGCAGGCATGATCTCATGTAATCCACAAGCAACCCTGTGACACGTATTTTTATCATCGTCGCCACTTTACAGAAGGGAAACAATGGAAACTTGCCGAGTTTACCCAGCAAAGAAGGGAAACAGTTAGAATTTGCCCCCAGAGAATCCTGGGCCCAGAACTCAGGTGCCAAGCACTACGCTCTCCTCCTCTTCCCGAGGGTGACTGGGATGTTTTGCAGGCTGAGCAGTGAGTTTCGAGGAAGAGGTTGAGAGATAAGATGGGATGTGACCAGAGCTACAAACTGTAACATGTACCCTGGGGCGTTGCTTCCGGGCCTGGGATACCCCAACCCCAGCGTAAGAAGCACGCCTCTCCTACCCAGCTCAAATCCCCAAAGCGAGCCGGACGGTGTTGGATTTCTCGGATGTCGTACTGTTTAATGTTCTTTCAAAGTGTGTTAGACCCCGTAGCCCACGATTACTCCCAGGTGCAAAATTGTATGCACAAACAGTTGCAGCAGTAATTTACCGACTGTGAGCTCAATCAGCCAATTGTGAGCACAATTAGCTGCTCCCTCCTCATTTGGAAGGAGCCGGGGGGGGGGGGGGGGGGGGATGATTGCCTCTGCAATTAGCCAGTTGTGGGCAGCTCGGTTTGCTTGTGCAATTTTGCACCCTCAAACGTGGAATGTGCAAAAGTGGTGGGTGCCTGGGAACTCTATCCCCTGGGCTCCGAACACCCCACCTGATGTCCACCCACAGACCTCCGTAAGTGGCCACGAAGGCGTGGCGCGGAGGTTGCAGCCTCAGAAAGAAAGAACCCGCTCCAGCCTCCTGGAATGCTACACTCGCTGAAAAACGACCCTTTCCATATTTGGGTAGGGGAGGGAGGGAGAGAGATGAGACGCTAACTTGGGTTGGCATAGGGAAAGGTGAGTTCAAGGTTGGGGAGACCTGAACATTGATCATTCGGGTCCAAGACAGACCCATCCAAAAACTTTCAGCTCATAATGGGGAACCTTTCCCCTCATCAGTATCACGGCTTTGAGGAGTTGGCCGAGACTAGAAACCAGGTCGGATGGGAGAATTGAAACGTCATTTACGTCACGGACACAGTCAACAATTTCTCTCTTCCCTCTTCCTGTATCCTGCTTCAAAAAAAACCAGGGGTGCCTGAGCGGCTCAGTCGGTTGAGCGTCTGACTGGCCCAGGTCATGATCTCACGGTTCACGGGTTCGAGCCCCACGTCGGGCTCTGTGCTGGCAGCTCAGAGCCTGGAGCCCGCTTCGGATTCTGTGTCTCCCTCTCTCTCTGCCCCTCCCCCAGCTCATGCTCTGTCTCTCAAAAATAAATAAATGCTAAAAAAAAAAAAAAAAGAGCAAACAAATCCTCCCACCAGAGTGGGGCAGACTCCTAGCCACCTGATCCCACGGAGGGAAACTCCGAGATCCAGAGACTTTTACTGTAACTGTTGACAAAATAAGCTGCAGTCTGATTGGATTTGTACCAGTTTCTCCTTAGCTATGAACTGACTGAAAAGAAAAGCTCACCCTATGTCAAGGGAGATTTCGCTGCACCGATAGGCCTTTCTACCCAGGAACAACACATTCTGTAGGTTTGTGAAGGAAAGGTAACTGATGGTTATCCCCAGCTGTCCTGTGAGCCTTCTATAAAGGCACCCGTTCACTCTTTCTAACTGCCCTGAACCTATCAGGACAGTGCAGCATTATTCGTATTTGGCAGAATGGGGAACGACCCAAAGGCCCATCAGCGGATGAACAGATAAACAAAATGTGGGATAGCCATTCCATAGAATAGTATTCAGCCATAAAAAGGAGTGAAATGCTGATCCATGGTAAGCCCTAGAAACATGACGTTGAGTGCAAGAAGCCAGACAGAAAAGGTTCCGTATTGTATGATTCCATTTACATAAAGTATTCAGAAGAGGCAAATCCATAGAGACAGAAAGTAGATTAGTGGTTGGCCCCTGGTGGGAGATAGGAATCAGGAGCGACTGCTAATAGATTTGGGAATCCTTCTTGCAGTGATGAAAGTGTTCTGGAATTAGGCGGTGGGATTAGGTCGCTGCATAACCTTTTGAATATACCGTATCCATGAAATTATATACTTTAAAGAATTGAATTTTATAGCACGTGAATTATATCTTGATTTAAAAAAAAAAAAAACTATGAAGAGTAGAGAAAAATTGTCCTTTGGGAGATTGGGTGTGGACTGAACCGATGTCAGGGCATCCTTACGTCGGCGTGCACAGGCCACTCAGAGAACCCCGCGAAACAACCATAGCAGGGAAGGAAGAGTCCAAAGGTTATTTCTGATGCAAGCCACAAGCCATTCATTTATTCGTCAGAAACAATTATTGAACACCTACTATATGCCAAACCATTTAATAAGCATTTGGAAGAAAGATCCCATGACTTTTGGATCTAGTGGTGAAGCCAAGGGAGAGGAATCGATCTCAAACAAGTAGGCCACTCCCCGGGTCCGTAGTTCCAAACTTCCATTCAAAATTTTGAGTCACACAAGACAGCATTTGCTTGGACTAGAATGGAAAGCAAGAGTTTACAAGGGAACTTGATGAAACCACTGTATTTTATCCAACATTAAACCAACACAGTCAAGGGTACTTACTGGTCAGTTCTTGGGGTGCCTGAGTGGCTCAGTCAGTTAAGGGTCTACCTCGTGGTTGCCGCTCAGGTCATGGTCTCACAGTTCGTGAGTGCGAGCCCTGCATCTGGCTCTATGCTAACAGCGTGCAGCCTGCTTGGGATTCTCGCTCTCCCGCTCTCTCTGCCCCTCCCCTGCTCACAGTGTCTCTGTCTCTCTCTATAGCAAATAAACTTAAAAAATTTTTTTTTAAAGAGTATTGTTTGGTCCTTAATATTTCTCCTATTTAGCACACTAAACTTTTAGTCATCCTTCAACTAGATATTTAACATGATGTTGGTTTTAAGCCGAGCAGGCATGCAGACAGACAGGTGGGCCAGCCAGGAGGCATGACTTAAGTATCAAGAGAGGCATTGGCACCCTAGTACTAATGGCCACCTGCTCCCATCTGAGTGGCAGCCCAAGGAGCCCTATATACAAAGAGCAACAGTCCTCGTGGAAAGCAAATATTGTGTTATTAATAATAGCAGGACAAGTCAATGCCTCAAGTTCCCCCACCACCCCATCACCGAGACACGCGTTTTCAAAGTGGTGTCTGTGATCGTGTTTCCTTCCATTTCTTCCCTTCACTTCTCACTCACCCTTGGATGTGGTATCTGCCCCATCCCTCCGCCAGTCTCCATCTGATTGCTTATGCCAGAAACACGTGGGTTCTGGTGAACAGCTCCCACCCCTTCCAGACAATTTGAAGCCGGGATCCATAATCCCGTATCTCTGATTTCTTCAGTTCCTCTCAAGCACATCTCTGCTCGTGTCACTCACATCCAGGCCACCAGCGTCTATCCTGGGTGTGCTCAGAGTGAAACTGACCTGCTCTCATCCACGCTGGCCCACATCATAGCTGATTCCAAGGAGTATAATTAAATCTGGTCTCATTGGCCCCTTGGCTAAAACTCTTCATTTGCTGCTCAGTGTTCTTAGAATAAAGATCTGAATCCTGTTTCAAGTGTGCATTGGACCAGAATGAAAAACAGGCATCTCTGAAATGTTACTACAATTCACTTTATTCCTCATCCCGCTGCTGCTGCTCAGACCAGGCTTTTTACAATATTGCACGTTTTGATCCGAATGTTGCGCGTTTGATACAAATTCCTATTCCGTGGTATCGAAGACTGTTGCAACGTTACTCACACATGACATCGGCCCCCGAACGATCCTCTCTCTGTTGTGTTATTCTCGTCATTGGTTAGGTTGGTTCAAGGATCATTTTAGCCTGTTGGAGGTAAAAATCTGTTGTAGCTAATGCACACTGTGGAATCCTTCACCACACGCCAGCCTGTCTGTAAGAGCTTCCCACTCTGCGTTGAATCCAAGGCTTAGGTTGTTTTCCTGCATCTGAAATATACCACGAGTCGATTCCGCTACTAACGCAGTTTAAGGCACGTCTATATAGCGCAAAGGCCGAACAGTCGTGAAGCAGTCAATCAAATTCCATTATCCTAATGCCTGGCAGCTGAGAAAGGATTTCGGAAGAGTCTGCACCCCTGTCATGGCAGAAAATCGAAGCTGGCCAAGGGAACTCAACTTCTCACCTGTGGGTGGAGAAAAGAAAGCAATCAGCGACGTCCAAAATGTCTCAGCGAAAAGAAGGGACAGGGGGTGGGGCACGAATTGAAACTACAGGTCTCCTTTGTCATAGACTCTTGCTCCCTACAGTCCATTCTATAAATATCAGCCCAGAGAATATTTTTAGATTTGACTAGATCATCCTTGCCTCAACTGAAAAGTCCCCATCTCACCATAAAAATGCAAAGCTGACCTGCGGTCTACAGGAGCCTGCAGATCTGGCACCTGCTTACCTTTCCGATCTCCTACTATCCTGTCTCACCCATGCCATAGACTCCATCACGAGGTCCCCATCCAGCCTCTTCAGTGGACCAGGGTGGTCCCAGCCTCATGGTCTTTGCTCTTGCCGTCCCCTCTGCCAGGAGCACTCTTCGCCAGCTTGTCACGGGCTCGCTGCTTCTCTCCATGCAAGGCTCCAACCCAATAGAACCTACCCAGAGCATCCCTCCCAACCACACATCTTCATTTCTCTCTCTCTCTCTCTCTCCTCAAGTACTCACATCCACATATTTTATATTCCCAGTAACCCTTGTCACCATCTCCAATTAACTTATTTACCCATTTATTTACTCATCTACTATGAATCGTCCTGTTGACAGATGTATCTACAGTAAATATGTACCTGGCACGTAGCACGAGCTTAACACCTATTCGTTGAACAAATAAATGGCTTTCTAAAATGTATAACAGTTTCAGAGATCTGAGGGAAAAGTTGATAAAGATAAGAAATATCACCCTGAACAGTCATAAAATTCCTAAATATGAGCCATAAAATAGAAACTGGGATGGGAAGGGGGGAAACAGGAAGGAAAGGGGAGGTGGTGTGGGCAATGTCTTCAGGAGACCCAATTAGGAACAGTGAGCAAAGTCAGACTGTGTGTTCTTTCCTTCAAAGATCTCTTTGCCTCCAGGGGCAGGTCAAAGTCAAGAATGGTAAACTTGCCTGGGGCGCCTGGGTGGCTCAGTCAGTTAGGTGTCCGACTTCGGCTCGGGTCATGATGTCTTGGTTCATGAGTTCGAGTCCTGCGTGGGGCTCTGTGCTGACAGCTCGGAGCCTGGAGCTTGCTTCGGATTCTCTGTCTCCCTGTCTCTCTGCCCGTCCCCTGCTCATGCCCTCTCTCTCTCTCTCTCTCTCTCTCTTTCTCAAAATAAATAAGACATTTAAAAATTAAAAAAAAAAAAAAGAATGATGAGCTTGGGGAAAGAAGTCTGTTATTTTAATCTGAAGAAGCAGAGCTGGAAGGTCAAATAATTTGATCCAAAAAAAAGTGATAGGAAAGAGGCAATCAGATTAAAACATATGTTTTCTGTTTTGAGATGTATTTCGGTCACCGACAAGACTGAACTGATTCTGCTCTTTGGTCGGCAGGAGTAGAGAGCCGGGGGCGGGGCAGGGGAGGGGAGGGGGGTAGAAATAAATAAACAAATGAAAGCCCCTTCGGAGGCTAGGGGCCCATACTCTTCCCCACCGTGTTTTCCAGGTTGGTTTTCTCTGGCTTCGTTTAGAGCCCTCAGAGGTGAATTTAGGTTGATATCGGAGCCTAAGGATGACAAGCCCAGAGCTGGCAGCCGCCTGAGGTTGCTTTGCTGGGAGAAGCCCCATCTCTGCCCACTTTTAAATAATGCTTGAAATAGCTCCTTTTTCAGACATAATTTCTCTTTTAATCACTTTCAGATTCTGCAGGGGAACCTTAAAAAGAGACGTCTTTAGTCTGACTTTGAAGTATGTTGTTTGCTTTTGGCCCACTGCAAATTAGCAGACATTTTAATTGTTGTTTGCTATTAAGATTGTGTTTGGCGGTCTGTGTGGTTGCTGGGCAGGGTGAGAACAAATGCTCTGTGCATAAAACTGGTCCTTACACCGGTTTGAGGAGCGGGTACCCCAGCAGCACTGTGGGTGCCATTGCAGCCTCCAGCTCAGTCTCAACCATACTTTGTCCTGGAAAACCCAAAACACATTTGGCCCTGAGCACTGTTTCCCTTGATTTTTAATCTTGCGAGCAATTTAAAGGAAATTTAATCCATATGTTTCTGATTCATTTAAATCACAAAAACATTGGGTTTTGAGAGTTATTTGATGTCCAAATGCCTTTTGAGACTTTTTAATAAACTTTCCAAGTCCTATTGCTTTAAAAACACATACTCACGTTTTGCCAAGGGTGAATGGATTCAGGCTCCAAAGGATTTGGATTGAATTTAAAATACCGAACTCGTAAATTATGACCACGTTAAGATAAAGCCCGTGTCTACACAAGACCCAAGCAGCCCAGTGGCAAGCCAAAATACTGGGGCGTCATCTAGATGTTGCATAATTTCCAATGCGTGGCAAGGCACCCACGAAACACCCCGGCTGGTGCACTCTCTTCCCCACCCGCCCACCCCTCCTTCAGACGTTTGCCTTTATGGAGTCCGGGATGTGGGCGACAGCTGTCAATCCTGGCACGCTAGGAGGAGGTGATTTTACAAGAGCCTCTCTGTCCGTGTGTGGATCAAAGCGTTCACGGGATGGGGTGACGGTAAGGAAAGAACTTGTTCCTCTTTTTCAAAGCAGGTTGTGTTGAGCAAGTTGCGAGGTGTGGAGGGCTCAGAAAAGCCGCTGTCCAAATGGGTCGGGGGCACTCCTCGAGAGGGAGGAGGGGAAAGTAGAGGAGGGGGTTAAAGATATGTCTGATACACTCTTCCAGGTGGAAGGAATAGATGGCAAGGCAAAACCAGTGAGAATAAAGGTCTTTATCATCCTTCCTCCTCCTGGGGACTGCCATGTATGACATAAAGGCACCCACAGGTCCTCCATGAGATGACGGAATAATACTAAATGAACAACTAACTTCCATAGGCATTTAATAAGGGCCGGAGACTAATAATAATCAGAGTAATAATAACAATATTAACAACTTCTAACTTTTATAGAGAGCTTTCATGATCCCTATATAATTCAGTGATCGGAACGGAAATAATAGTAATAATCCCTCATCATCATCATCATAATATCAGGTTGTCACAGGACAGCCCGGATGACACATATTGTCTTAAGGATTGCCAGATATTTACATGGAATCCTGCCAACAGTTTAGGAGGCGAGTGGTGTTCTTTCTCTAAGGGAGACCATCTACCGAGTGGTCACTGAGAAGAGTCAGTGACGCCATACTGTGAACCAAGGCTGATCGACCAGTGGTCCTTCCCCAGGGATGATTTGCACCCAGAGGGTATTTGGTGATGTCTGCAGACACTTTGATTGTCACAGCCGGCGTGGGTCATTGCTGGGGTGCAGTGTCCCTGGCATCCAGGGGGTGATGGCCAGAGATGATGCTCAACGTCCTATGACGCACAAGACCGATCCCTACAACAAAGAATTAGCCAGCCCCCCCGCCCCCCGGTAAAACCCCGAGGTGGACCAAAGAACCGTGAAACCTTCTGGCACCAGGTTCTAGGCTCTTTGTCGCTGACTGCAAGAGGATTGGAATTGCAAACCGTCCCGACACCCGGAGCCCAGTCTATGACAGAGAGCAAAACTGTATGTGAGCGGTGGCTTCGAGCTCCACCACTCATCAGAGTCCCTGGGAACAACGGTTGGGACACATCGCCGGGCCTCCCTCCCGGAGATGCTGAGTCACGGGGCCCGGGAACTTGGGTTTCGAACCACTGCCGGTCCACCACCACACTTTCAGAATCACTGCCTCCGAACTCGGAGGCTGGTGTATGAAGGCACGAGGCCCTCCTGATACCGAACCCCGGGATCAGGGAGAACATGGGGTGCGGCCCTTGTGACACTTAAAGTACGAAGAAGCAGAGTGGAATCAGTGTCCTTTGCACCTCACTCTGCCTTGAAAGGGAGAGGAAACCAGCGGAACTTGTTTGCGACCAAGCCTTGCTCCCAGTTTCACCAGCAGAAGAGGCTGTGAGGCTCGTATGGGGAGGAGGGGAGCTAGTGATGAGAGAGAGAGAGAGAGAGAGAGAGAGAGAGAGGACAATCCAGTCTGACTCCACATTCAATGACACTTCAGTGCTGGAGAACTGTCCCCACACAAGCGGGGCCTCTCTTTAGCAATCAAAAATGCCCTTCTTGGGGCGCCTGGGTGGCTCAGTCAGTTGAGCGACCGACTTCAGCTCAGGTCACGATCTCACAGTCCCTGAGTTCAAGCCCCGAGTCGGGCTCTGTGCTGACGGCTCAGTCTGGAGCCTGTTTCAGATTCTGTGTCTCCCTCTCTCTCTGCCCCTCGCCCACTCATGCTCTGTCTCTCTCTCTGTCTCTCTCTCTCTCTCTCTCAAAAATAAATAAGCATTAAAAAAATTTTTTTTCAAAAATGCCCTTTTTGACCACGTGATCCTCTCACTGTCCCTAAACCAATCTTCAGCGGCTCCCCAGCTCTCTTTGCTTCAGAACATTTACTGCTATTGGGGAAAATACATATTTGAGGCTATTTCATTGTCTTTCCTCTGCCTTCCCCCACAGAATAGAAAACTCATAAACATCGGGACTTCAGATCTCCTAGTCATTGTGGTGTCTCCCACACGTAGAAGAATGCCTGACAACTGGTAGGCATTCTAGAAACATCTGCCAAGTGAATGAATGAAGCCCAACAAAAATTGAGGCAATCCTATGGATATTCCGGAACCTATTTTTTTTTTTGCAATAAAGTTCTTCCCTTCCCTCTTCCTTTCCCATTCTCCCTCTCTCTCCCTCCATCCCTCCCTTTCTCTCTCTCTCTCTCTCTCTCTGTCTCTCTCTCTGTCTCTGTCTCTGTCTCTGCTGCTTTTCTCAGTTTTTTCACCTCATTGTTCTCTTCTTCAACCCTTTTCTCCCCATAGGGTCTTCAACAGGCAAAGAAGGATGCGCTCCTCTGAGTGACTGGCAAACTATAAACCCTAAGTTCCCAGGATACTTAAGAGATCCGGGGCACCACCTTGGGCATTTCTCTGAAACTCCCCTTGTCTATTTCTGGGAAATACAACAAAATCACCCTGGAAAGAAAGAGAGCCTGTGCAACGAGCCAGGGCACCCAGAAGTGACAACAATCATATCAACAGCAGCAGCAGGAGTGACTGGCATTTATAGAGTCCTTACATCTCATCTGGTCCCTGCAACAACTCGTTGGGCTAAATATCATTATTTTGCTCACTACTTAGAGAAATTGAAGCTCAGAGAGGTTTTGAAATTCTCCCAAGGGTAAGTCACTGGTGTGTTGAAAAAATTGGGTTTTCAATTCTGGCATCTGATTCCAAGGTGTTCTTAGCCAAAACAGGAGATCAATAAATAGTTGGTGATTGATTGATTGATTGATTGATTGATTCAAGCAGATTTCCAGGTTGAGGGTTGTCGCCATCTGTCCTCATCTGTCATTGGGTTGTCATGTGAAATGAAGATTATTTATCTTTCTGGAGCCAGTCCTTGTCACTGATCTTTCAATAAAACTCTTGTCTAACCTGTCATATTAATGTTATTTTTGCCACTAAAAGTTTACGGAGTAACAAAGAAATGCTTCATTCTAATTACAAGCCCCAAAAAGAGGCTGTCTCCACAGGATGCTAGGCATTCCACAGCTTTCGGATGGCCAAATGAAATTTCCAGGGGAAGGAGAAAGACAACTAAAATCAGACATAGACCTACACTTCTTCATCCACGTACCTTCCCAAGGAACCATGAAGCAACGGGACGATTTGGGTTACAAGGTTAACGTTGCCCCTTGTCATTTGACCCAGATTAATCCCTCCGATCCCGAGACCTCGGTTACTGGATTATGGCGCGGAGACAGTTAAAGTTGGTCTCCAAGGAAAAGCAGGAACAAAACCTGCTGTGGTGTAGCTCTGGAGGCTCCCAATTTTGTCTTTGTTGGATACCTGGCCTGACATGATTTGCATGGAGAAGATACTCTTCTTTAAAATGTAAAGGCTCCTGGGAGGATCAGCCACCCAACCCTGCCTTGCCCCGTCCACTTCCTGGTCCGCTCCCTCCATCGGTCTTTCCCGGCCCCGTGACTCATGACTCGTCCCCCTCGGCCCGCTGGGTCTCACTGGTGTTGCCCACTCAACTGCGTCCTTCCTCGTCTCCTCAAGTCTTTCACACACCATTTTCTCCCTAGCCTCGCCAGCTAAGATCTTGTCAGCTCCAGTTTCTTTAACTTGTTTTATAAACATTACTCTATCGCTTGAATATGCTTAAATGTTATGCTTTCCCTATTCTTTTTTGTTTACCCACCACCGTTCTACCAGCTGCTGCCTCGATGACCTCATCCTCTCTTATTGTTTTCACATTCAGTGAGTTGCTGAGAATCCCAGGTCCCTATCTCCAGCACAGATCTCTGCGGCGAGCTGCAGACACCCTGTGAGCGCCAGCTGGTGTCCCAAACGCACCACAAATGTACCCTGGCCTCGCATTCTGCCCGACTCCCTCTTGCGCGGTCCCTCCCCCTTGGTGGTCTGAATCAGCTGAAGGAACCGATATTTACCTAGTCACTTGAGCCAAAAATCTGAGGATCACCCTGATTTTCCCCTTCACCCAATCTCAGCCTCCTGTTAGGTACCACACCCTGCCGATTTGTTCTCGACATCCCCAAGCTTCCTCCTCTTTTCCCCCTTTGTCGCCATGACTTTGGAGGACACGACCACCATCTCTCCCGTGGACCAGCGCAGTTGGTCCTGACCCGGGTCCTGTCCTTCCCCCTCGAATCCATCCTCAAAATGGTCACCGTGGCATTTTACCTGAAGTAAGTCTTTACCTTGATATTTGTTTGAAAGCGTCCAACTGCTTCTTATTTTTTCGACAAAACAGATTCCCAAGCTTCCCTCCCTGGGGTCCATCGCGCCATGGGCACATGTCTTCAAACTGTACAAGCTCTTGCTTATGGCCGCCCCTGTTTTCATGCGTCGACACTCCTGAACTTCCCACAGTTCCCTGGATGCTTCACAAGGTGCGTTACTCAGCATCCCTGTGTATGTTCATTTCTTTACCAGGAACACTCTTCTCTCCTTTTCCTCCAGATCTTTCATGTCCAGGTGTAAATCCCCTCTTTCTAGTGCCTTCCTACCAGTTAAATCGAATGACCCTTCTCTGATCTCCCATTACCATTCTATGCTTTGCTGAATCCTAACATCCAACACGTGGCATAATAATTTTTTCTCTAGATAGATAGATAGATAGACAGATAGAGATATAGCTCTCTTATTGTCAAAATTCAATGAGATTTGCAGAGCAAAGAATATGAATTTATTTTTAGATTTCCAGGCCTCGCATAATGGCCTCATAGCCAAGAGCACGAATTTTGCAACCGGGAAAACCAGGACGTGGATTTGGGTCCTGCGACTAACTAGCCACGTCAAAGGGGTTTTGCACCTCTCGGCTTCAGATTCCTCATATGTAGAGTGGAGTCATGGATGGAACTGAGCTCACCGTGTTACTAGAAGGGTTCAATGAGAAATACAGGCAGTATAATTCGCACAGTCCCTGGAACATGGTGGACATCAAATATTCAATAAATGGTTCTTCTTCTTAAAATTGTCGTCCATGTTTTGGTTTTTTTTTTTTGGTTTTTTTTGGGTTTTTTTTTGTTTTTATTTTTGGGACAGAGAGAGACAGAACATGAACGGGGGAGGGGCAGAGAGAGAGGGAGACACAGAATCAGAAACAGGCTCCAGGCTCCGAGCCATCAGCCCAGAGCCTGACGCGGGGCTCGAACTCACAGACCGCGAGATCGTGACCTGGCTGAAGTCGGACGCTTAACCGACTGCGCCACCCAGGCGCCCCTGTCATCCATATTTTGAACCAAGCTTCAGATGAATCTGTTTAAAGAAGTGGTGTCTTCCAGGAATGACAAGGGTCTTGCTATTTTTGTGCACTCGCCAGGACCTCGGTCACGGTCTAGTGAGCCACCGTGAGTCTGTACGCACATCGAGTCTCTGGGCCTCCTCGGAAAAACGGCACGAAAGAGTTACGCCCATTCAGGTCCCTGACTCAGTGTGCCCTTCCCAAGGCAGCCTCTCCGGGTCCCACAACTAAAATCGCAACCCCTGACACTTGCTCTCCCCCCTCACCTCTCTTTCCTCCATTGCACCGCACCTGAAATCATTTTCTATTTTAAGTTGCTGGCTTGTTAGCATCTGCCTACCCAGCTAGAATGTCATAAAAGCAATGGCTTTGCCCCGTTTGCTGATGTTCCAGAAAATCCACACCTAAACAGTGCCTGGTACACAACAGGCACTCAGTTAATATTTCTTGAGCGAATGAATATATCAAAGTCCATCAAATTTGGGGGGACTTCAGGATTTCACTATCTTTAAAAGGTAATGGAGACCCCGATATCTCTGTGGGTTATATCTATCAATACTTACCATACGAAAAAGTACAACTGAGGAAAAATTAAAATACAAGCGACGTCCCAAAGAGACTTAGTAATTTGAGAGAGAGGACCTCGCTGAAGAAGTTGACGTACTGGTTCCTACTGAGGCACCAGAACTGAAATAAGCAGGAAAAACAAGTTTAGGAGGAAAGAAACATTCTCTCTCCAAGAGATGCCATTGAAGCGGGAGTCAGGTTTTTTAGGGGAAATTGTTTCAGAACTTAAAAATGGAATCAAAGATTTGAAAAAGTGAGGAGTCACTGCTGAGATTCGAATTAGTGTTCGGAAAGACAATTTAGAAGAGGCATGGGTGCAAACATAAACACAGGAGAATTACAATTTTTAAAGGAGGTTCACGGGGGAAACAAGACAACTTAGAGAACAGATACAAGAGTCTTAACGAGTAATTAGCAGGAGAACCGAAAGGAGAATGGGAAATAGGGAAAAAGTAACACAAAGTGCAGCACCTGCGGGTCTAGTCTTTGGATGGAAAAGGTTGGCTGAGCGGCAGGCGGGACTAATGAGAAAAGACAGACAGTCGGGGTATCTCCTGAAATCCCCCAGACTTCAAAGGTAAAGGGAGATCCTTACAAGTTTTCAGAAAGAAAACAAGATTTTCCAGCAATGTTTACCCCTAGCGTTCAGGCTAGTAGCTTGCGGGGAGCAAATGTTGAACATGTAACCCACCGAAGCCTTCGTTGGCAGACAACGGGGCTAAAGGACTCCAACAGATGAGATTTCATTTTGAAAAGCAGAAGGAGCACAGGGCTGCAGACCCATCAATTGCAGGAAAGTTTACTCGCTCTTAGAGGAAAGGCTGGAGCCTTTTCTAAAAGGGAGGGTGCCCCTGAGGTCACGGCTCCCCATCTGAAAATCATTGCTTGGTGAACCACAGCTACATATGGGAGCGTTTTCACTTGCGCATATCTTCATTCATCGATTGACTTAACTTGTGTTTATTGAGCAGCCACTACATGTGCCAGGATCTGAGGATGGATCTCTGAAAAAGACAGACGAGGTTCCTGCCTTTATGGGGTTTCTGTTCGGGTCGAGGAGACACGGAAGCAAGTGAAGACATTAGCAGACAAGATAATTAAAGACTGAAATCGATCTGATCCAGGAAACAGAGTGATATGGAGGAGAGGATGTAGGGCTATCAATACGGGACAGGGCAATCAGAGGAGGAGGTGACACGAACCGGAGCCCTGAGCCAACGAATGAAAGAGCACGGGTCAGAGGTGTCCAGGTGGAAGGGACAACAGAGGAAAAGGCTCAGAAATAAGGCGAGAACAAGAAGACTGCTGAGGGTAGGATAGTAAGGCGGCAAGAGGAAAGGAGATGCAGACAGAGAAGGACAGCAACAAGATGACATTGTCGGGGGAAACAAGGCAAGATCCAGCCTACCAGGGTCACCTGCTTGTGCACCTGGACCTTCATGGCTGGCGGAAGGGGTGTCTGCCCCCCAGCTGGCCCTGTCCTGAACCACCGGGGCCTGGGGTGCAAACCCCAGAAGAGGGGGCGGAGGCGTCTGTGGTGGCTGTCACAACGGGTGAAGCTGTCATCACGGAGCATTAGCATAAGAAAGGGAGGCCCCTTGTGTTTGGGCTTGTCACCCTGCCGTGACAGGGTGCACAAATGTGGGCAGGCACAGGGAATGGAGGCCGTCAGCATCTGCGCTGACAATGTTGGGTACCACTGCTGTCACTCTGCCGGGGCTGGCCCGCCCCCACTACCCACGCTGCCATTAGAAACAGCAGCTACTCGCCCACTGCTTTTATTCCCACACAATGTGTCAATAGTCCCTTGGCAGGTCTTTGCTGAGAGACATGGGCGGGGCGCACCTGCTCGCTGGGGCAGAAGAGTCTGGAGAACGCCACCTCCATTCCATACCAGATTTGGGGACCCCTCTGCCCGTGCCCCCAGGGCGCTCAGCCCTCTGTGCCCTGGACTCAGGCAGACACCCAGTACTTCTTGACCTCACGTCCCCTTCGTGGTTTACCAGCTGAGACTAAAACACGCGGGCAAATAAATACCACGTTAAACGGAGCCAAAGCCAACTCGAGATATGGGTTTGCTCCTAAAGAAAGCTTTTAAGTGGATCAGGAAATCAGGTTATGTATCCGTTTATGTCAAGACCTCTGGCCAACCTTTCCGTTAGGACCAAAAACGGGATGCTCTGATGCTCTATGAAGCTGGAAAAGCCTAGAACAGACTAGAGGTTGGTGGGGAGCCCAGTGTTCACCGAGACTTCTCTACAACCAACATGGCGGCGGCAGCGAATCCACCACTGGGCACATAGTACTGGCGATCGCTTCCCACGAGGTAGGAACTTGACCTTGCACTACCTCTTCAACGGTCCCAAAACCCTAAAAGGGGAAGCACAGGCGCCTGCCGCTAAAGGGCCTAAGGTCAAGGTCATGGTGAGTGAGCAGCAGAGCAGGGCTGTCCCTCAGGTTGTCTGTCTTGCTTCTCTTTCAATCTCAGGACAACCCAGTGGGTGGGGGGAGGCGGCTGCTGCCAGGACTCAACCTAGACCTTGCTCTTTTGCTTTCCTGGAAGCGTCTCGATTCTTCATTTTATACCAGCTGGGGTTCCCTGTGGCCAGCTCCTCATTCGGATCTTGTGATTCTGTTCGCTGTGTGCTTTTTCCAGATGTTCGACGATAGACCTCGGCTTTACAGTGAAGCAAGATACAAGTGCAGGCATGAATTGGAGCCCCAGCCCAAGACACCCCACCCCATCCGTTCTACAGACCATCCGTTTTCCTGAAGCTCACGCTCTGCTTGTTCCAAAGACAAGGGGAGGAGGGGACACACCGTTTCGTGCTGGCCAAATTCGCAGAGTGGCCGAGCCAGAAGGCCCGTTGGGACCACCCCATGCAACCCCCTCATTTTACAGCTCAGGAAACAGGACCCCAAGGTTAAGTAACTGCCCTGAGGTCACACAACCTATTAACGGCAGAGCCCAGATGGGAATTCCCGGACCCCGGACCGGGCCTGAAAGAGCAAGCAAAGTGGAAAAAATATATGCAGATGCCTACGTGCGCCTCTGGGATCTGGGGTCCGTGGTCTGGGGGGTGTTCGTGGAAATCACCCCTTGAGGCATTGCCTCAAGTTCGCTTCATGCCTGCTGTACCCGGCTGCAGTGCCCACTTACGGTGCCTAGCCCAATGCTGGCACTTATAGGGTTGTCCCTGAAGAGCTGCCGCTGGCAGGTATGGGGACCGGCTGAGGGGCAGAGTCCTGCAGGAAGCTTCTGGAGCGCCTATTCCTGAAAACTTTAGGGTTCGCTGCACAACTTCAATAGCCAGCAGCAACCAGGATCTATTGAGTAGTTACTGCCTAACATCTCTAGCGCATCATGAATGTCCCTAAAGCGGTGGCGGGGGGAGAGGTTTGGGGAGGATATCTAAGCAAACAAACGTGTAAAGTGTGACTTTGATGAATACGGGCTCGTGTTTCTTTCTTCTTGGTAATTATAAGACTTCTCAAAGCGTCAAACATACAGGGGCCCCCGGGGTGGCTCAGTCGGTTAAGCGCCTGACTCGATCTCAGCTCAGGTCATGGCCTCGCAGTTTGTGAGACTGAGCCCCACGTTGGGTTCCGCACTGAGCCTGCTTAGGATTCTCTTCTGTGTGCGCCAGGGCTCCTACACATCACTTACTCAGCTTGGGATGAGCCGGCAGCCAGTTGGGATTTTTTTTTTTTTCTGCTGGAGTCCTCAGTTGGTGACCACAGCCGGGAGGACCAGAGAATTCTGGGGAAAACAGAGGTGGCTCAGGGTACTTGACCACGGCCGTGGGATTCTAAGACAGGAGAATCCACACACCATGTCCACAGCACTCAAGCTTACCAAGAATGAGCCTCCCACGAGAAAGAAAACAACAGGGCGGAACTCGCCGGAAGGGGGCCGCTTCCCCCCAAACTTACTCTCCCCCTTTGCACTCCCTGGGTGAATGGCTGGATTCTGTTGCTATGAAGGTACAGTTGAAGGCAAAACTGCAGCCTCCGGCTGAGGTCACTGCATCAGTCTGGAACCGTAAGAGTTAAATGCCACAAGCCACGCGTCTTCAAGCTAATGCGCATTGAACTACACTGATCACACTTTACAAATCTGCACAGTTCCCTGGCGCTTCTCCCGGCGGGAGCCTACTCAGTATGAGACACCAGGAAGTAAACCCCCATGCTGACCCTCGCTCTCCCTTCAGCAAAATTAGGACTTAGTTAGGAAAGGTCTCCTGCTAAACACCAACATTGCTGTAATTTGAGCCCCCTCTCGCTTCCCGTTCCCTGAAACACAGAGCCCTTGTCCCTCTAAGGTAGAGTTTGCCGGGGGATTCAAGACCTCAAGCACAACCCAAATGGACAGCAATCATGGTGTCCACAGAGAGAAGCAGCTTGGGCAAAAAACAAGGGTGGGGAGCCGATAACAAACCCAGCCTCGCGTCGCAGCTTCTCACGGACTTGTTTTCTTTCTCTCACCGTGCTGGAAGGTCTAGAGGGCAAGGACTGTCTTGTTCATTGCCGGATTCCCACTGTGCCTGCATAGTGGCTCGCACACAGCAGGCACTCAATAAATATTTGTTTAATGATGGAGCTGAGCTCCAAATGAAGCCAATTCATGCAGAAAGCTCTGTTTCGCCCAGTGGTGAAGCAGCGGTAGGAAGGAGAGTGGAATGAGGGTAGAGCACACGTCCACTTCAGCGACTCCTACTAATTGGAGTTACCTGGATACATTGCTTATGTAGTGAAAGGAGATTTCAAAAGATCGTACCTGGTTGTTCAGAGTACACAGCTATGCTAACAAGCCAAATGCTCGGGTCCTCGTTTCTGTTCACCACAGGACTTATTCTTAGATCGGATCCTGCTTCCCCCATCCCAGTTCAGCGACAGACACTGAGACTCTTTTCCAGAAGGCTCTGTTCGGTCCAGTCCTCATCTAATTCAGGTACAAAAACCATCCATTCTTCAACATTGGTTCTTACTGTTGAATGGCGTCTGGAAATAGACTCGCTACCATGAAAGTATGGTGGGGAGCTACTTCTGTGAGCCGCACATTCTCCCTTTGCTTCTCCAAATCCATGATTTGCCCTTCTCCACCCTTCTCTGTACTCCGGACGCTGGTCTCTGGGGACTACACCATTGGGCTCTCTTACTCCCTGGCTTCCAGTGGAAATGGGTCAATGGAAGGCACAGCAGATGACTGGAGAGTGATAGGAAAGCGAGATTATGATATTTATTCCCCCAGATCCCTCTCTGCTGGGCCACTGTGTAGCCATGGCTGTGTCCCTTTACCAAAAACCACAGCCACCCTCCTACAGTTACAGCGCCCTAATTTCCACTAGCAGCCCATTCCCCTTGTCTCTTCAGCCTCGGGGTTACAATGCTTCCATCTACTACTGTTTTCCACTTGTCCATCATTTTTGGTCGTCTTGACCCTAATCACATTCCTACCTATAGTTCCTTAACACTCTCCCCAACTGTCTCCCACCCTAGCATGCCATCTGTTTCCTCTGAGGACCCGGACTAGACACAGTGGAGCCACAGAGTTGTAGCCTTTATTTTTCATTCCATCCTACTCACACAGCCCACATTACCCCAGATTCTTTTGAGTTCTACCGATTCTCTACTGGGAGTAGAACCTTACCTTATATGCCAACTCTGTTCCCTTCATCCACCAAATTGCGGTGGATAGATTCCAGCGTAGCATCTCATCATGTAAGGTCCCAAGAGCTGATGTCTTCGGACCATGATGCCGTGCTTGGCTGGACTAAACCATTATCCAATTCCGATGCCGCTCATGCTCTACTTCTCCCACAAGCTGGAGTCCTTTGGTACTGACATCTTTACATTACGGATCTCACTGTCCATGAACATAAATAGATCGCTTTCTATGGTTTTCTTTTATAACCTTTGGTAAAGTGCTACCATTTTTCCCTAACGTACAGCACATCGTATTCCTAAGTCATTTGTAGCCCCCATTTGCTGTTAAAAATAACACGCATTTTATATTATATTTTCTAATTGTTTATGACCTATAGAAACATTGATTTCATATTCAGCAGCACTATTCGTCTCTCTTAGCAGTAGTAATGGTCATAAGCAGATTATCTCAGAGCTTCTACAACAGAATAAGATGATAGAATGTAAATCACCACACCTAAGTCTGTAAGTCAGCTGTGCAAGGATAGGACCAGAAAACACGGCTGCGACAAAAAGAGGAACTGAAGTTGATGGTAAGCTCTAGGAGACGCTCATGTAATGAGGAAGATGAGCAAGAGATTCAACCTTTCTTCTGCAGTGTCTACAGCTCCACGGTGGTTTACTCCTTTGATACGAGTGTCCCGTGCTGGCCAGAGGACTCTGGAGCATTCTCTGACAGACATTTCAAAATAGGCTTTGCTAACACCCAGCATCACTTTGGGGTAGATGAAGCAGCTGGAAGCCATGAAGGAACGGCTGCTGTTTTTCCAGGGGGTTCATAAGACATAGGACCTTTTGGTAGCCTTATTGAAATAATTAGCACCATCAAGCAGGAGAGGAATTAGATACGGTTATAGGATTCCAAAGGGTCAATAAGAATACTTAACAGGGAAATTGGGTTTGTTTAATATAATGAAAGCCTCTCAGATAAGCGAAGTGCTTTGTAATGAACTAAACCCCCTTACAAGGTGCTGAGTTCTTCCTCATTTGCTATGCATTCGAAGATGGATTGCCAATTACCCAAGATGTTATGGGTGAAAAGGTGCACCCAGAAGAGAGCTCTAAGAATGTCTGTTCAGGGGGTGCCTGGGTGGCTCGGTCAGTTAAGCGTCCAACTTCCGCTCGGGTCATGATTTCGCGGTTTGTGGGTTCGAGCCCCGCGTCAGGCTGGGTGCTGACAGCTCGGAGCCTGGAGCCTGCTTCCGATTCTGTGTCTCCCTCTCTCTCTGCCCCTCCCCTGCTCATATACTCTCTCTCACTCTCTCTCTCTCTCTCTCCCCGCCTCTCTCTTTCTCAAAAATAAACATTAAAAAAAATTTTTTTAAATAAAAAAGAATGTTCAGGCTCCTTCAAATTCCAAAATTATGTCAACTCACAAATAAAGAGTTACTGCCCTGCATCTACACATCACCTGGTACACACAGACCAAGTATCCTAATTAGCATGGATTCAGTGTTGTGTCCCAAGAGTGGCTTATATGATGTTAAATAGATTTAGTAGCAAAAATAAATAAATTAAATAAATAAAATAAAATAAAATAAAATAAAATAAAATAAAATAAAACTATTGCATTTAATTTAAAGACATAATTTGTCTGTTAGGTGGTCACATTGGAAGTTTTATTCCAAACCATTTTCTAGAGCAAAGGTTAAAGACTTTCAGTCTGAGGGACATATTCAGTCCCCAGAAATTCTGGTTGGGCTTCATAGTTCATAGGGTTGTGTAGTGTGGCACACACTTAAAAATGTCCTTTTAAAAAAATACGTATGTATTATTTTCAATATATATACATATTTTTCCCGAAGGGGAATATGTACACACACACACACACACACACACACACACACACAATGTGCATATGCATTTCTAAGAAGCCCTGCAGCCAGAACTACTTTCGCTCTGCCTGCAGGGAGACTGGAAGGGAAGGAAAGGGAAGGCTTCATTTTCCCTTCATCCGTCAGTACCTGTCTTAACTTTGAGAACACCTGCGCAGGCAGGACCCTTGGTAACCACCTGGAGGAGGTTTCCCTAGACGCTTGGCCCCACCCAGTGAGGGCTTGAATTCCTGAACGCTTTAAGAGATGACATACTTTTTAGATGATAATGAGTATTGTACGCCTCGTTTTTTTTTAAATATAAGAGATTTGGGGAAGGAAAATCTCTTAGAATGCCCCACATCTAATGAATGAATTTGACTTTCTCTTTCTTTCATGCTCTTATCTTACGTAGTTGTAAGTTAGCATAGTTTTAACTATACAATATGGTTATGTATAGGCGTAGGTTACTTTCCCGCTAAAAGTCTAACCTAGGTTTGTTTCGATTTGCCGTTGTCTACAAATAGTTCTTTTAATTGTGAAATAATTACAATGGACTAAGTCAGGTGTCTGTAAACGTTTCTCTAAGAGCTCTTTAGTTAAGATTTTTTTAAATATTTGTTTATTTTTGAGAGAAAGAGAGCCTGAGGGGGAGAGGGACAGAGAAAGAGGGAGACACAGAATCGGAAGCAGGCTCCAGGCTCCGAGCTGTCAGCACCCAGCCCGACGCAGGGCTCGAACTCACAAACTGTGAGATCATGACCTGAACCGAAGTGGATAATTAACTGACTGAGCCACCCAGGCGCCCCTCAAAGAGCTGCTTCGCAAGTGTTTTAGGTTTTGTGGGCCCTGTGGTCTCGGTAACAAATACTCAGCTCTGCTGTTGTAGCAGAAAAGCAGCCAAACACAATACGTAAACAAGCAAGCATACTTGTGTTCCAATAAAGCTTTAGGTACAAAAGCAAGTGGCAAGTGGAGGGCTGTAGTTTCAACACCAAAAGTATAATCAGTGAAAAGGGGAAAAAAACATACATTGGAGCTCATCAAAATTAGAAACTTCAGCTCTGTGACATATCCTGTTAAGAGGTTGGGGAAATAAGTTATGGACGGAGAGAAAATATTTGAAACTCACACATCTGACAAAGGATTAGCAACTATAATATATAAAGTACTCTCAAAGGTCTCAAAAACAGCAATCGGTTAGAAAATAAGCAAAGGACATGAACAGAAACTTCGTTGAAAAGGGTGGACATATGGCCAAGAAGCACGTTCAGAGACGTTGAACTTCCCGTGCCATTCTGGCAGATGCAGGCTCAACCCACGATGCGATATTCACACACACCTGTCAGAATGGGTAAAAAGTGGGTTTTTTTGAATCGTTCTAAGACCAGATGCTGTTAAGACGCAGAGAAAACGGATCACTTCTGCTTCGCTGGAGGGAACGTAAAATGGCACCGCCACTCTGGAAAACAGTATGGCGGTTTCCTATAAAGCGAAACAGGAAATGGTCATAGATCCCATCGACTGCACTCTTGAGCATTTATCCCAGAGAAATGAAAACTCGTGTTCACACAGAAACCTGCACATGACTATGTATAACAGCTTTTATCATAATAATTAAAATCTGGAAACAAACCAGATGACCTTTAACGGGTGACTAGCGAGACAAACTGGTACATCCAGACCACGGAATACTGCTCAGCAGGAAAAAGGAAGGGCCTGGTGATAGATGCGGCAATTCTGATTAATTCTCACAGAATCATGCCGAGTGAGAAAACATCCGAATGGTCACAAACTGTAAGATTCCATTCATGGAACATTCTGGACATGACAAAATTATAGGCATACCTCAGAGATATGGCGGCTCCAGTTCCAGACCACGACAATAAAGCAAAGAGCCTAGTAGAGTGACTCAAATGGATTTTTTGGCTTTCCAGTGAATATATAAGTTATGTTTACCCTATATATTTTAATCTCTTAAGTGCCCAATAGCACTATATGTAGAAAAAAGAAACCAAGTGTGTATACCTTAATTAAAAAATACTTTATTGCTCAAAACAATGCTAACCACCATCTGAACTCTCAGCAAGTTGTAATCACTGATCACAGACCGCCATAACAAATATAATAGGAATGATCAAGTTTGAAATATTGCAAGAATTACCCAAATGTGACACAGAGACACAAACTGTTGGAAAAATCACACTGACAGATTGCTCAAAACAGCGTTGTCTCAAAACTCTTTTTTTTTTTAATTTCCCTTCTTTAATTGGAAAACGTAGTGTCTCTACAAAATTTAACATGTCAGTTTAAAGACAAATCCCAGAGCTCTATTTAAATGTTTTATACCTTTAAATAAATTTTTTATATTAAATATAATTTATTGTCAAACTGGTTTCCATACAACACCCAGTGCTCATCCCCACAAGTGTCCTCCTCAATGCCCATCACCCATTTTCCCCCCTCTCCCCCACAGCCCCCCATCAACCCTCAGTTTGTTCTCTGTATTTAAGAGGCTCTTATGGTTTGCCTCCCTCCCTCTCTGTTTGTGACTCTTTTTCCCTCTTCCCTTCCCCCATGGTCTTCTGGTAACTTTCTCAAGTTCCACATATGAGTGAAAACATATATCTGTCCTTCTCTGACTGACTTATTTCACTCAGCATAATACCCTCCAATTCCATCCACATTGCCGCAAATGGCCAGATTTTATTCTTTGTCATTGCCAAGTAGTATTCCATTGTATATATAAACCACATCTTCTTTATCCATTCGTCAGTTGATGGACATTTAAGCTCTTTCCATAATTTGGCTATTGTTGAAAGTGCTGCTATAAACATTGGGTTATAAGTGCCCCTATGCATCAGCTCTCCTGTATCCCTTGGGTAAATTCCTAGCAGTGCTATTGCTGGGTCATAGGGTAGGTCTATTTTTAATTCTTTGAGGAACCTCCACACTGTTCTCCCGAGCGGCTGCACCAGTTTGCATTCCCACCAACAGTGCAAGAGGGTTCCCGTTTCTCCACATCCTTGCAGGCGTCTATAGTCTCCTGATTTGCTCATTTTAGCCACTCTGACTGGCGTGAGGTGGTATCTCAGTGTGGTTTTGATTTGTATTTCCCTGATGAAGAGTGACGTTGAGCATCTTTTCACGTGTCTGTTGGCCATCTGAATGTCTTCTTTGGAAAAGTGTCTGTTCATGTCTTTTGCCCATTTCTTCACTGGATTATTTGTTTTTGGGGGTGGAGTTTGGTGAGTTCTTTGTAGATTTTGGATAGTAGCCCTTCATCTGATATGTCATTTGCAAAAAAACATAGCATCTGCAAAGTGCAATAAAACAAGGTATGCCTGTAGAGAAAAGGAGGACAGACCAGTAATCACCAAGGGTTAAGGACGGGACATGGGTGGGGTTGGGAGCAGGAAGGAAATAGATATGACTATAAATGGGCAACAAGATCCCTGTTCTGTGTCTTGACTGGGTGGTGTGTACACAAACCTGTACATGTGGTAAAACTGTACACACACACACACACACACACACACACACACACGAGTATAAGTAAAACTGAGGCCATCTTAATGAAGATCAGTGAATTGTATTTATGCCAAAATCTTGGCTGTGACATCGTAGTATGGTTTTGCAGCATATTATCGATAAGGAAGCTGAGTAAAGAGTATGTGGGATCTCTCAGAATTATTTCTTATACGTGCATGTGAATATACAAGTATCTCAAACTAAAAAGTTTAAATAAAAAGGGGTGGAGGGAAGGCCCAAAGAAATAGATTTTTACTGCCAGTGACGAAGAGATATGGACATACAGGTGGCCCCGGAACACAATGATTAAAGGACCCACAGGCATGGATGAACTCACAGCATGAGTCAGTGTAATGGCGAAAGTATTTTTCAAACATTAAGCCTGTTCGTTTTAATTCTTCCCTTAAATCATGTGTCCTTGCTGTCTTCTGCTCTAAGGTGGGAATTTATCATGCCAGGGCAGACATTAAACTTGAAATGTAAGTTTGGGCAAGACAGCAGATGTTCTATATCCTTTTAACATCTCCAGAATCAAACCTAGAAGAATCAGATGTAGGGCGGCTCCTCTGGTGAGAAGGCGAGAAATGTTCAGGGGATTTCTGTCTTGGATAGCTTCCATTTACCCTGCCAAGTTCACTCTCTACCTCTGTTCTGTACCCCAGGGGACTAACTCCTATGGGATCCATCAACCGATCCCCTTGTCCTTGGCTTCTGGTTGGGTTCAGCCACTTGGTGGGCAGCCAGAGAGCAGCAGATTGGAGGAGAGTGAGGTTGGGTGTAGGTCCACATAGCTCCCTCACTGCCGAGGTATCCCAAGAGGGCTGTGTTCCTCTATCACCAGCCAGAAACCTTGCAAGACCCCCCTTAGCATGCTGTTATCCAACTCTGTGCAGTTACTCTGGTGACTGGTCCCTCCCTTTGCCCCTTTAGACCTAAGGCGGTATGAGCTAGCCACCCACCGTTGCTAGCCCCAGGACACTGCCTTATCCCTTGTTGTTTCCTTAAATTGATGCTTTTGGAACTAGTCCCTTTGCCAAACTCTCCCCAAACTTCTCTTATCCCATTTGAGGGTGTCATCTCTTTTATTCAGGGGCCTTCGAAGATAAAATATCTCTTCTCCGCCAATCCTGCTGGACCACTAAGCTTGTTGCCCTAAGGTAGTAAGGTAACTACTTAGAAGAAATGTTTAAAAATCTTTTTGGTTCCAGTTTGTGGAGAGAAGGGAATCAGAGGCAGACTTAGGTAGCAATACTATAGTCAAGTAGATATTTGGTAAATGATACCTGCTAGACAATTCATTGTGTTAGTCCTGCATTTAGATTTGTATTTTTATGCATTATCACATTTAACCTTTATACTGAGGATTGCGTGATAATTTATAGGTGATAGAACACAAGCTTAGAGGCAAAGAAACCCACCTAAAATTCACAGCAAACAAATGGTGTACTTGGGACTTAAGCCTTGGTCTTTCTGACTACCGAGCCTGGGTACGTTTTGCTTCTCTGTATCAAGTTGCCAGTGAGATAGGTTTTATGACCAGTCTTCCTCTCTTGCCTTGTAGGCCACCTTACCGTGTGCTCACCTGATCTCTTTGTATGCAGGGAGGGCAAGCTCTCTTCCGCCTCCTCTTAACAGGACACTAATCTCATGGGATTAAGGCCCCACACTTATGCCCTCATTTAACATTAATTACTTCTGTAAAGCCCCCATCTCCAAATCCAGCCGCACTGGGATTAGGATTTCGATGTGTGAATCTGGTGGGACATAAACACTCAGTTCATAGCAATTACCCCGGTTTAAAAAAAAAATTGTGTAACCATAATGACTCGTTTCATTTTTAGAAGCTCAAAAAAGCATACCTTTTATAAAAGTTTTCAGCTCAAATTAAAGTCTTGAGCTCCCTTTAATACATTGGCAAGAAACCCAATGTTTTCCTCTTGGGGCTTTCCTCTTTCCCTTTTCCTAATTTTTTTTTTAATTTTTTTTTTTTAACATTTATTTATTTTTGAGACAGAGAGAGACAGAGCATGCACCAGGGGAGGGTCAGAGAGAGAGGGAGACACAGAATCTGAAATGGGCTCCAGGCTCTGAGCTGTCAGCACAGAGCCGGACGTGGGGCTCGAACTCACAGACCGCGAGATCATGACCTGAGCTGAAGTCGGCCGCTTAACCGACTGAGCCACCCAGGCGCCCCTCCCTTTTCCTAATTTTTAAAACACCTGGGGCTCAAGCAGTCCAAAGGATCCCACAGCACGAGGCCGGTCCACGATGCCCACTTCTCGCCATGGCCTCTCGGTGATCTGTCGAAAGCTGAAGGGCATCCACATTCCCAGGATGTGGACGGTCCACTCCGTGGTGGTGCAGTGAGGGTGCAGAGGGAGGACTGGGAACGTGGACATCATCACCTCCCATCAGCTTTCATCACCGACCGTCAGCTTCCTGATGACCTCCTGCTAAAGTCACCAAAACGCAAACTCAGAACATGTCTAAGCTTTACATTGCTCGTAGAAAGGAAAAAGGACATGGGTGAAGAAAGGATGGAATCAAAAGCAAATCAGCAGAAAAACAATAAAAATAAAAATAAAAAATGAAACAGCTGTGGTTTAGAAAGCAAACCTCAGAGGCACAGTTTTTATCTTCAATAGACCTGCTCCAAAATCCAAACATGAGAATGGCCCGGTCACAGACTTATTAAGAAAAGAATGCAAAAAAGCACCTTGCTCCACAAGGCAGAAGCACTACAATTGTGTGGGTCGGATGAAACTCGTAAGTCAAAAGACTACTGGTCGTCTTCCCATTCAGTCTTGAGTATGTCTTGAATCATCATTCAAACTCACTCTGTGTGTGTGTGTGTGTGTGTGTGTGTGTGTGTGTGTGTCTGTCTCTCCCTCTCTTATGTCTTTCTTTCTCTCTCCTGCGTGCACACACACGTGCTTACACACACACACACACACACACACACACACACACACCCTGCTGGAGAAGACATTTCATAATTCTGGGTGGCAGAAACAGGAAATAGAATTTACAAGGTCTTGAATAAAAGATGAACCCACCTGTATCCAAAAAGGCCCATCCTTTTCCTTTCCAACACTCTATTATAAAGGTGCACGTAGACAAAAGACCCCCGAGAGTCCACCCGTCAGATGGATTTCAAGAGGCGTAGGTAAAACTTCTGAGTGACAAAGTCCCGAGCTGCACATGCTGTGTTCCAGGGGCTACAAAGAAAGCCTTGTCTTGGTCTGTTACAGGCTCAGGTGAGTGGAGGCAACAGCCACAGACACACAAATGCCACCACACCGCAGATGACAAAGCTAAAGAATGAAGTGATCTGGGGGACCAGAGGAAGGGGTTTTTAACTACCCCTGATCAGTCGAGAAGGGCTTCTCAAAGGACATACGTTTGAGATAAATCTTAAAGGGTGGATAGGATCCTGTTCCTTTCCCACAAGAATCCTGTCTTCACACTGCTTTTAGATACTTCCTGAAGTCAGCATGGGCACGTGCATGCACACACACACACACACACACACACTAAACTCATATGAAAGTTTATGTATCTCATAAAGGTAAAAGCTCCAGTCTTTGCTAATTATCCATCCCTTCCTGGGGACCAGATGAAAATTCCTCCCAGGAGCCTTCATAAAGAAGACAATGTATGATATAATAAACACCATTTTACAGGGTCATTAAAATGGATAGAACCATAAGCTTCATAGGTCTGTTTCTTATCAGACCCTCAATATAGATCATCAAAAAGCCATTCATTAAAAGCAGATCTATAGGGACCTAGCAAAATGTCCAAGATGCCCAGCTTTCTGTTGGCCTACTTTATTCCGAGGAAAATCTTAGAATATTTGAAGAAGAGGTGGATTGCAGACCCTCCCAGAAAGCGATACCTCTTGGGGCTTGGCGCTTGTGAGGAAGTTACCCTGTGTTGCACTTTTGACGATGACCCAAGTGCCAAGGGCAGTCACACCCAGGAGTGTAAACATCATATGAGAAAATCAAAACAGTAAGGAGGGATATGAGCTCCCCTGGATGGACAGAACAGCCAAGAATCTGTTGTCATAGACCAGATTAACGAGGACTGAATTGTGACAGGGAGGCGCAGTGAGGGAAACAATCTTACAGAGACCATTCAGGTTCCTCTTCTTGCGTAAAATTTCTTCTTCCGCCTTTATTCAAGCAACAGCGAGGAGACCGTCAACTGTCAAGCAGGCCAAAAGCCCATTCATTCAATAAACGTTTCCTAAGAATCTGCTCTGCGTCATAAATTACGCCAGTTACTAAGATCTTGGAGAGACATAAAGTCTAATTTCTGCCTTGCAAAATGCACGTAACTTATGATACAATCAACCCTCCTCAGATTTGCCTCTTTCTGGAGTTGCGTTGTTGGGCGTGGGCCAGACCAGGGAAACCCGCACACCTGGATGGAATTCTCCAGGTTTTCCATGGGCATCACAGAGACGCTCCCACATTCCTAGACATTTTCAAGGGTGAGGAGTGGATCCTTGTGCACTTTGAGTAATAAAACCTCGCCACAAGGAAGACAGATGAAGGATTATGAGGTCAAGGGGAAATATCTCCACCTGCTTCCCCAGTCCCAACCCTTACACTGATAAAGCCGGTCTCTAATTAATCATCTGTGCTGGTAAATGTCCACTGATCCTATTAAACAATAGGACTGGGTGGAACTGATGGGCCAGCCTTGCCGCCAAGACCTCCCAACCCTCATTAATAAATTTAATAGCGGCACCGAGATATCTCAGGAGTGCAGTAGGTTATAGGCTGCGCCTTTCCTTGGGGTATAATTTTACGTTCCTGCTCCGTGCGGAAGTAATGTATTTATTCCAAGTTAATTTTTTTTTTCCTAAAGTCGGCCAGTTGGGCTCCTTGGGTGCTATCCTAAATTGACAAATTCCAGGCTGCTGGGGCTTGTCATCTGAAGGCAGAAAAATTAGAGAAGCCAGTAATCAATCTGTATTGTGTGAAGATTAACATGCCTGCCCCTCAGGTTAACCAGACCTAAATGCAAATTGAATTGAAATGTTCAGAAAGTGTTCCTAATCACGCGTGCCGTGATTACGAATCAGTCCTGTGTTTATTTATCGCTCTTTGAAATCACCAAACACCGGGCAGCCGGGGGAGACAGAGGCCAACAAACCTGAAATGAACTACGATCCCGGCAGCCGATGACCTGAAGCAAGTCCGAGGGGCTGCCTGTCCGGAGAAAATGCAAATGCTTTCTCCACCGGGTGTGCCTGGGCTGGTGGTCGTGGCCGGGTGCTGGGGATGGGCAGCTGTTCGTGGACAAATCCAGGGCGGGTGGGGGTGGGGAATGTCAAGGGCATGGATGAGTTATGTCAGCAGGGCCCGTACCGGCCCTTTCTCAAATATCAGGCCACAGATTTATTTCAGGGACTTTGGGGAAAAGAGCTCCTGAAAGCGGATATGCCGAGATTAATGGAGCACCGCGCAGTCGGACAGGAACTGGTGCGCAGCTCGGCTTAGGGGGCCTCGCCGGATCGCTTGCTTGCCTTCTGCCTCTTTCCAGCGGCCACGTGTGCCTGTGTGCGCACGCACTTCGGCGTGGGAAGGCCACCGCGTGTGAGTTGAGACCGTGTGTCCCTTGTATGTCGGAGGGGATGTACGGCTCGCGTTCGTTATTTACCAACTAGCAATGCCTAGCTTTGGAGGAGGCTGTGTTTTAAAAATTAACCTAAGTCGATAGTTTGTGCCTCGAAACACATTTTCCCCCGAAGAAATAATGCTCCACTGTATGCCTCTGATGTTCTTGCAAGTCCATAACTTACCTGAGGGGTATGGTGTTGAATCGCGCCGGGGTGGGGCGTGATAATCACACAATTAGAATAGGATTCGGCTCACACAGCGGCAAGATTTTAATGCCATGCTAAGTGGCTTGGACTTTATTATGTGGGGCAGCGGTTCCCAGGCTTTTACTTCAAGCATCAGAATTTTTTTTTTTTTTTAAAGAATCGGGGGATAGGGTTTACTGACCAACTTTTTATTTTGCCTAGTAAGGGCTTTACCGCAAAGCACAGCGGCAGCAGAAACAAGACAACAAGCTACTCTCATTATTTCATTAAAGAAAGAACATTTTTATCCCCCAAAAGCAGAAAGAATATCAATTTTAGTTTAAGAAACAGGGGACTGGGGGGGGGGGGTGGAGGGGGAGGGGGCGTTTGGTTCAGAAAATGTAATAATTCACCTTGAAGAAAGCTTTCTGCATGAAGTCTACTTTTTCACCTTTTTTAACTACGAGCCTCTGAACCCTCTTCACAGCCAGGTGCGCTATTGCTTAGATGTGGGTTTGGGGAACCAATGGCATCAGGGAACCTTCAGCAGTTCCACAAGCCCAGGTAGGGGGCAGACATAAAATGATCATGGATTATGCTCTTCGATTCTGGGAGTCAGGATTCAAACAGGACGCAGCAAGGGCAGTTTGATTCTGTTCCACAGGCTTGGGGGTCTCAGACTCGAAGCTGGAGGCTGTTACCGCTGTGAAGGTTCCCTCACGCACACGTCTGGTCGCATCTGGTGGCTCAATGCCGGATGTCCACTTGGGGACCTCAGCTCCTCTCCTGGGTCCCTCCAAGCAGGCTAGTTTAAGCTTCCTCATGGCGCTGTGGCTGGGATTCCAGGGGATGGGAGCTATACCCTTTTATGACCTAGCCTTGGCTGTCACATGACATCCCTTGCCCCATTATATTGGCTGAAGCGGTCCCAAACCCCTGCCCAGATTGAGGGGGTAGGGAACACAGTTCCAGCCACTCAGTGGAAGAGTGTATGTGGGGGTATATGTGCAGCCATCTTTGGAAAATGCAATATGCTACAGAGCCCCCTACTGCAAATTATTTATTATTTCCTCTCAATCTCTCTCTCTGTCTCCAGTATATATAATACACACACACACACACACACACACACACACACACACACATAGAGGAAACAAGAGATTTATTTTTAAAAATAAACACAGGCAGGGTGCCTGAGTGGCTCTGTCAGTTAAGCGTCCGACTTGGGCTCAGGTCATGATCTCAGGGTTCGTGAGTTCGAGCCCCGCGTCGGGCTCTGTGCTGACAGCTCAAGAGCCTGGAGGCTGCTTCAGATTCTTCGTCTCCCTCTCTCTCTGCCCCTCCCCTGCTCATGCTCTGTCTCTCTCAAAAATAAATAAACATTAAAAAATTTATAGGGGCGCCTGGGGGGCTCAGTCAATTAAGCAGCTGGCTTCGGCTCAGGTCATGATATCACAGTTTGTGGGTTCCAGCCCTGTGTCAGGCTCTGTGCTGACAGCTCAGAGCCTTGGAGCCTGCTTCAGATACTGTGTCTCTCTCTCTGCCCCTCCCCTTCGCGTGCTCAGTCTCTCTCTGTCTCTCAAAAATAAATAAATGTTAAATTTTTTTTTAATTTATACAAATAAAAATAAAATAAATAAAATAAAAAATAAACACAAGGCAAAAAAATTCAAACCTTGCCATGTATACACACACACACACACACACACACACACACACACATATATATATATATAGAGAGAGAGAGAGAGGGAGGGAGAGAGAATTTTGACTAGGCCACCAAGTGCCCAGCTATTTGGTTCAGCATTATTCTGGATATATCTGTGAGGGTGTCTCTGGGTGACATTAACATTTGAATTGGTAGACTCTGGCATGTTGCTCAGCTAAACCGTGGGGGAGCCCTACACAGAACAAAAGGCAGGGCAAAGGAAAATTCACTCTCTGCCTGTCTTTGCATTGGGACACTGGTCTTCTCCGGCACTCAGATAGGAACTTACATCATCGGTTCTCCTGAGGATCGGGCCTTGGGGCTCAGACTGGAACTATACCAGCTCTCCTGAGTCTCCTGCTCACAGAGGGGAGAGCACTGGACTTCTGTGAGCCAGTTCCATATGATATAGATGGAGAGATAGACATGTGACAGAGGTAGAAAGATCGATAGGTACATACATGAGACAGATGATAGATGAGATAGCTAGATAGCTACGAGCTAGATCGATCCATCAATCGATAGATTGATAGATCAATAGATAGATAGATAGAAGAGAGGGAGAGACCTGCTATTGGTTGTTTCTCTGGAGAACCCCAATAATCCAGATTTATATATGTGTGTGTATATGTATCTATATGCATGCACACACACAGGTATGTGTATATGTGCATATGAATGTATATCTCATAAACACACGCACACACACTGTGTCACTATAACGTTGCACTGAATTTCAGTGAGTCCCTCAATCCCCTGAAGGTCAGGGTGAACCCAAGACAGGAGTCTCTGTTTCTTTGTAGGCCAATACTGCTGGTTTTTTACACGGTTATGCTCTAGCTGCACTCTGGAGGAATAAGCACAGGACTTAGAGGCAAATCCCAGGACCTCTGTTGCCCGGATCGTGGTACCACATGTATCACATAACCTCCCTCGGTCTCCATTTTGCTCGCTGGTTACGTTGACATCATCGCCCTTGGTTCACAGACCAGTAGGCTCTGCTTACTAGTAACTGAGAAGTACTTTCTCTTGCGGCCTGTCTTCTCCACCTCTCTTTCTCTACTCAGCAAATATTTGCAGCTGGCCCTGGCCTCGTCCTCCTCTGCCCCATCATCCTTCTTGCTGCCACAGACCTCAGTGGCTGCAGACCTGCCCAGGAAACCACCTCTGGCATTACATCAAGGGAAGACGAGGTTGGGAGTCATGCCACCAATTCGAGCCCCACATGCTAGTTACGGACTAAAAAGGGATGAGGCTCAGTAAAAATAAATCACAATCCCGCGCCCGAGGTGGGGGCTGACTGCTGAAGAATTTCATACGCTTTTCCTTTTTTAGTTCAGAGAATTGGTCAGGATAAGCAGAGACACAGGTATTGACTTCACTGAAGCTGTGATATGGTACAACCAAGTAATGGCAGCCCAGGGTCTAGCCGCAACCCTCACAAGCTGTGGGACCTTCGGCAAGTTACTTAACCTCATCACATCTCAGTTTCCTCAATGTGAGATAACAGTGGTGCTTCTCACAGGGGGTCATTTTGAGGAAGAACTGAGATAATGCATTAAAAGTCCTTGACACTGTTTAGCACAGTGGTTCTCAAACTTCAGCACACATCCGGTTCATTGGTAGGGTTGTTAAAACACAGATTCCTGGGTGTCTGACTCCAGGGGTTTCTAATTTGTTAGGTTTCAGATGGGCTCTGAGGTTTTGCATGTCTGACAAGTACCGGGCATGGGGGATGCTGCTGATCTGGGACCACACTTTGAGAACAACTAGTCTTGCATAGTTTTCATCCATTGTGAAGATGATGATGATGATGATGATGATGATATGAAGATGATGGTGATGGTGATGAAGGTGATGAAGGTGATGATGTTGATGATGTTGATGGTGATGTTGATGGTGGTGATGATGATGATGGTGATGAAGGTGATGAAGGTGGTGATGGTGATGATGGTGATGGTGATGATGGTGATGAAGGTGGTGATGGTGATGATGATGATGGTGGTGATGGTGGTGATGGTGATGATGATGATGGAGGTGATGGTGATGATGGTGACAGTGATGATGGTGATGAAAGTGATGATGTTGATGGTGGTGATGATGATGATGGTGATGAAGGTGATGATGGTGATGATGATGAAGGTGATGATGGTGATGATGATGATGATGGTGATGTTGATGATGATGATGGTGACGATGGTGATGAAGGTGATGATGTTGGTGGTGACGATGATGGTGATGAAGGTGATGATGGTGATGATGATGATGATGATGATGACAATGATGATGATGACGATGATGATGGTGATGAAGTTGATGATGTTGATGATGGTGAAGTTGATGATGGTGATGGTGATGATGGTGATGATTGCTGTAAGGGACTCCAATTTTACACAAACAATAAAGTAAAGAATAAATGTGTTTTGCATAACTTAAGAAAACCTCCTAGTATGCTCCATATTACAGTTTGGTTGCTATTGACGAAATCTATTGTAGTTCAAATATTTTAGACTTTATATTTGGTACAAAGTTTCTAGGATACGAAGCATGTGAAAATGCATCTGGCAGAATCCCTAGAGGCAATCAGTGGCGAGATGAGATTTCTGCTGTGAAGGGAACAGAACCGGGCAGCCAGGAAGGAGAATTTGGCCCTCAGGTTTAAGGGATTTCCTTTGCAAAATGTTAGGATTGAATAAAATTATCTCCAAGATCCAACCCAGTTCTGCCAAACCAAGAGTCTATCAATAATTATAATCTAAAGCAGACTGAGAACACAGCAGTCCTGCCCCCAGAAAGCTACTTGTTATGCAAAGCCCTTGGCCCAGGCACCAGGAAGCTTTATAGAGAAGGTTTCCTTCCATCCAAGACCATCATCCGAGACCAGCACCACTCAACAGCAGAAGCTTCTATGGGGCCCGAAGAAACTGGCTGTTTGTTGCATGAGGATGGGCAACTTCCTGCCCCGGAAGACCGTGAAAGGAGGCAGCCAAGCCCTATTGCCCACTTTTCTGACACTGAGATGGAGAACTTGAGTTCAATAGATTGTTTTTTAGGAAATGACTTTATAAGCCTTACATCTAAATGGGAAGAGAGAGAAAGGCCTGGTGTCGTGTTCTTCCATCCCACTGCCTTACGTGGGCTACATTCTAGTGGTAAGTCTTCCCAGGGAAGCTCCAGCCCATGACTTGATCCCTCTAGGATACAAGACGTCTCTGTGTGTCCTTGGGCTGGCAGACAGTTCTACTGTTTTCGCTTTTTTTTTTTTTTTTTGATTGTCTGTTCTTGGGATATAAACAACCAACTAGCCCTCCCAGCTCCTTGAAAGAGAGGTTATTTGTAATTCATTTGTGAGCACCTGGAATTAGACCTAACACAAAAAGCTACTCAGCAAATACTTGTTGAATTGATGAATGAGTGAATGACCATCCATCTGAGAAAGACAAGTGTCAAATTTCCCTACTTATTTTCTAAAAGCCTGTCATAATCATTATACTGAGCACTTACACTATGCCTGGAACTATTCTAAGCACGTACAAGCGATATTTCATTTCACTCTCAAAATAGACCCAAGAGGTTGAGTATTGTTATCATCACCCCATTATTCAGATGAGGAAACTGAGAGTCAATATTACACCGTCAAAAATTGGCAGAACACGTTTGAGGCCAGGCAGTCTGACTCCCTGGAAAAGCACTCTGGATGGCTCTCTGGCTTCCATCCAACTACACACAGGCCGTCAAGCCATGAGTTGACGCCATTCTGGACACTCTCTAGGCCCCACCTTCATGACTTCTGGCATGCTCCATGGATGTGCATTCTGTCGTCTCTCCATCCACACAGAGAGACAGGCATTGAGGGAGGACCTGGCTACAGAGCTGAGGTCTCAGGAGCATGGAAGGCAGAGGAGACAGTGACAACCCTTCTGTTTATTGCTCTTTTCCATCCTGTGGAGAGCCATCATCAACCATCCTCATGGAGGTTCCCCTTAGCAGCGAGATTCTGCCTTCGCTGGTCTTCCTCGCAAAGCAGCCTCCAGGGAAAAAGGCAGCTCAATTTCCACATTATTTAATAGCTCTCTGGCAACTTCTACCAAGTCTCAGTAGACTCATTAGTCAAACGAGGAGGACGAACTAACCCATTCAGATAGGCCTGGAAAGGCATAACCCCAGCCAGATATACAAGGTCACAGATATACGGGCTCATGTTTTTAACAGAAATACAATCCTTTCCTTTACTGAACAACACTTGCTTGGCAATATCTCTTTATTATAGGTCAGTTGATTACTTAAAATAATGAAACAAGTCCAGTTCCCAACATACTCATTAATAATAATAAGTCTGAAACCAAGAGGAAAAAAAAAATCTCAGATCCATTAGGATTTTTTTTTTTGATTTGTGGTCTCAGAATGCTTAGGAAAATTTTATTTCCCTCTTTAGCAAGTAAAGCCCCTCTTTGTGCTGCTTTGGTCAGCTTTTGCATATGGCTCCCCTTTTGTACCCAGGTTTGGGGAGGTGAGTCAACCCTTGTCCCACAGCAAAGCCCTGAAGGCCACCTCTTTGACGGCCATCCACAGTACCAAATCAGGGCTACTGCCTTCCCAGGGCAGTTTCACTGGCAATGTCCACTTAAAGAGTCAGCCACTGGGTCAGAATGTGACAAAATGTGCTCACCAAACAGCAAAGACCATTTCTTAGCATCCACCGTTTCTCTTTTTGATTCAGAAGAGGCGGGAACTTTTTTTTTAACATTTATTTATTTTTGAGAGACAGAGAGCGACAGAGTATGAGCAGGGGAGGGGCAGAGAGAGAGGGAGACACAGAATTCAGAGCAGACTCCAAGTTGTCAGCACAGAGCCCGACACGGGGCTCCAACTCACAAACCGCTTGATCATGACCTGAGCCGAAGTCGGACGCTTAACCGACTGAGCCACCCAGGTGCCCCTGGAAGAGGTGGGAACTTTTGAAGCTGCCCCTCCGGTTGCATTCTGAAGTCTGAACCCCTAAAGCCAACTTGTCCTCCTTGTTCCCACAGGGAGAACAGCCTTGCCCTGGGTCTGCCTTAGTTGAAAGTCAAGATTCCCTGAGAGAATGCATACGTGGAAGACCCTCTCAATAGATACAGAACCTCCCAGTTAGTCACCATATGCACATCTGCCTTTCTCAAAGTTTGGATATTCTACGCAACCATTGACACCAGTGTCTAGACCAGAGGTAAGATAAATGTTCGTGTGTTTCCCTTCCTGAGGCATATACAACATGAAACCAGCTATCCCAACGTCAAGGTATTATTTAGCTAACAATATCTAATTCCAAAAATACTCCGAATCCATTTTTTTTATATATGAAGTTTATTGTCAAGTTGGTTTCCATACAACACCCAGTGCTCACCCCAAAGGGTGCCCTCCTCAATACCCATCACCCACCCTCCCCTCCCTCCCACCCCCCCGAATCCATTTTTTAAAAAATTCACTGCTCAGTTAACTATCAAGTCTAATGGATTTTCTCCACAGAAATGTCTGATGTATTTAACTATTTCTCTACTGAGTGAAATGAGTGGTTTTCAGCCCACATTCTGTGTGTCACAATCACCTAGGAAGAAAAATCCTCATTCCCAGCCTCACCCGCCCAGATCTTCTTCTGGGGCGAAGTTCCCACATTGACATTGGTCAAGATACCCAACTGATCCTCACGTGCATCCGGGACTGTGCACGACTCTCTGACTGATCCTAACTTTCCTGAATGGTGACCCTGCCACATTTACTACCTCTGCAAAGGACAGATCTCTCCTATCTATAAACGGGCTGTTACTTCTTTTCTTCCCATGAGCATGAAAACCTGGATATCCAAACCTTAGCGCCTTCGGAAAATCTTAAAGACGCGAACGAGTTAGCTGATTGGTACCCCCAGATGAGGTTGGGTGGCCTCTTGGATTAGTGAAGCTCTTCACACCCCTCATGCATCACTAGCAGTATCCTGAACATGCTTTCCCCACCCCCCCACCCCCTCCATTTTCCTCCTGGGCAGGAAGAAGACCGGGTGATAAATGAGTCAGGTAGGTTGGGGCCAAATGAAGAAAGGCCTTGGAATGGATGTTCCATTTCATTCTGAGGGCAAGGAGATGACATTGATGGGTTTTAATTGGGGCAGGATGTGACATGATCACATTTTTTTTTATTTTACAAAGATCATCAGGCTCTAGTCTGGAGACTGGAGGAGTTGGTAAAGAGAGCTGGAGCTGGGGCACAGACAGATGGTTATTGAAGTCACTTTAGCAAGCGATCAAGTATCCTGAAATAAGGGAGCTGCCAGACAAGTTTGGGGGAGAAAAGATTGAAGAAGTGAAAGTGGTGGGATTTGGTGATGAATGCATTTGAGGCTGAGGAGGAAGAAAGAAAATCCTCTAGCTTTCTGGCTAGAGCAATTGCATCAATGGCAATGAGGTTCCTCAGTTTGGAGAACACAGGAGGGAAGGACTAGGTGTCTCCGCGAAACATATACATTTGAAGGGGACACACTTCAACCCATAACAGGTGTTATGGAAATCATCTGGGGTGAGCTTTTCCAAAATGTTTAACCATTTCCATGCTGCTGAGAGTTATCTAAGGTAAAAATAATAAGGTTCTGTTCTAAGTCACAGTTCCTTCCCACCTACCTCTGCCTGTTCATTTAGTTCATCTGATTTCAAACCTTAAAATTTAATAAAACACCAGGTGAGGAACTTTTTCCCCAAGAACTAATCTAATTCCTGGGCTCCTGGGCTCACTAATACACTCCTTTTCAACCAGCTCTTCTGATGTGATCATCACAGCCACACGGTCGTTGAGCCCCAACCACGGGGCAGCTTTTATTGGAAGGATTCAAGCATAGTCTACCCTACTTTCAAGAAGAGCTTTCCCGTTTCACCAAAAACCACAGGCCAATGTACCAACAAAACTTCATGCCGCCCTCCTTTTTATCAGTATATTATATCTGGCACAAAGGCCTTCAGGAATGGCTGTTCCACTATTGACCATTGTTACACTCTGTCATCTTACAGAGAAATCCATCAGGAATAATGGAAAACTGTTTGCAGCTTTTATCGACCATTCATTGGCCTTTGACTGTGAACAGGAACCGGCTATGGGTTAAGCCTCATAAACTCCATATAGACTTTCAGTAATTGAAGTTCATGCAAAACTTGCATTTTACTACCACAGTAAGATTGGCAGGCCTCCGGTAGACCAGAACGCAGTTCTGAGCTGTGTGAAACAAGGTTTGCCTTCTGTTCTCCATCATACATGGCTGGAAGTTGCTTTTGCGTAACGTGTTCCCATGGCCCGTAGCGTGTTCTCATGGCCCGTAGTGTGTTTCCATGGTGTGTAGCGTGTTCCTATGGCACGTAACGTGTTCCCATGGCCCATAGCATGTTCCCATGGCACAGTAAAGAGAAATGCAGTGTCATCCTGCATACTGACTACTTAGTTTGTCATCATCAGTGGATATGGGGTGCCAGTTCACCCATGCACTTAGTATTTATGGCAGGCCTACTATGTGCTGGCACTGTGCTAGACGCGGGGATGCAACATTAACAAGACAGGCACGATGCTTCCCTCAATGCACTTCCTGGGTTGGGAGGAAGTCAGACAAACAACGAGCCAATAAAAATGGAGTATGAGAAGTCTGTTTGCTAAGATCCACCCAGGTGCTTCAGACAAGCCTCTCGGCGAACTCTGGTACCACCGACCCAGTTCATCCGGTCATAAATCTGAAAGGCTTTTTGCCCTCTATCTCCTCCATCTTCCCAGGCTCCTATCTACCACCAGATCCTGTGGATTCTGGCTCCTAAATGTCTCTCAAAAACAGAATGTGTTTTCTAGATGCTTCTGCTTCAGTTCAGACAGTATTCCAAATATCTATCAGTTTTGACTTCTGATATGAGCTGGAAAGATTGTACATTAATATGCTAACTTATGATTTCCCTCACTCAATACGATGTTACTGAGCACATACTATGTACGAGGCACTGGAGATGTAATGACAAAGAAGACACGCGTGGCCTGTGGCCACATTTTTACACACAAAATCCCCCAAGGGCCTTGGTGCCACGAATCAATCAATTAAAATTTGCACTGGAAAGCTAATGTAACTGAATTTGCTTCATGCACTGCTGACCCTACAACCCTAGGCTTCCCTGCCTCTGCTGCACACTCCTTAAATTTGTCAGAATGGTTTGAGTTGTTTTCCCTTCTCGTTTTTTATGTTCCTGCCCCACTTGGATTTATACTCTTTAACATCATTTCTCCTGCTAACTGACTTTAGGCTTTGAGGATCCAAAGAATGAATGTCAAAATCTGAAGGGCAAAACTCTGGTTGGCCTGGCTCATGAAGTGGTCGCTGTGGCTTTCCTGGTGACAAATGTGACACATGATAGAAATAGGATGCTGCCTAAATCAAAGACTCACACCAAATCACTGAGAAGAAACAAGACACGTCACTAGATAAAGGATGGCAAACACCTGGTTCGTTTACAGCCATATCCGTTCCCGTGCCAGACATAACTAATTGATCACAGATCTCTTTTCCTGCTGACCCCGGGCATGACTTTAGGTTCTTAGCACAGCCTGCCACAGCCACTGCCGATCAATTAGGTTTGGGACCTGAGACAAAATTTGTCATCTCTGCATTAATCCAGTGATCAGAGAATAGGAAACTTCACGAATCAGAAGACTAAGGCAAAGCTATACAAAATAGAGAGAGGCCAGGGAGGATGGAAACCATGCTCTTTGCGATCTCCAGAGTGTTTCCTGCCCCAAAGTCCACAAGATCACCAAAGGATGATTCTTCTTGTGCCGCTTGAGAAAGAGCCTCAGGCTGCATCAAGCTCTCTGTCCAGGGGAGGGTGGCATCCTCTATTGGCCAGACTGGGGCAAAGGAGCATGGTCCTTGATTATAAACCCCATCAGAATGCCCATGAAATAGGAGAGGGGCATTGCCCAATAGAAAAAGACATGGGGTAGATCAGATCATTAGCGCCTACTCCAGAGACACAAAAGGAGTGTGACAAAGGTGGGAGAAGGAAGCCCTCACCTGACGGGGGTCCTTAGAAAAGGCTTTGTGGAGGTTGAAACATCTGAGATCAAGGGTGGATAGAAAGGCACCACTTCCCAGCTCCAAGATGGGAGGGAGGGTAAGAGGTTGACACAGACTAAGTGACGTACATGAAGAGACGGAAGCATCTTCGATTCCCCGCATCCACAGACTGTGTCCTGTCCATCTATAATCTAACCAGCTGCCTGGGACTGAGCCAGCTGGGTTGGCTGCAGTCATCACATATGAGCAATTTTGCTAAAGACCACACCCCGTTCATTTGTATGATTAGGGAATTAGCAATTGCCTTTCCTGATCTCAAAGATTATTCAAAACACAAAATATTCTCAGAACGAAATTGGAATAAAAGTGGCATGCTTTTAGGTATAAATTAAAGTTCAGCTGAATATTGCCTGCAATAACGCAGCGTAGAGATTTATAGTAATAGGTCACTTCCTTCAGGGTTCACTACCTTCTTTGCTTAAAAGGTCTCTCTCTCTCTCTCTCTCTCTCTCTCTGTCTCATACACACACACACACACACACACACACACACACACACATTTTGCCCTTTGAACTGGAACAGTGATCTGTTCCCTGTGATTAAATTAGTGTAAGTAATAAGATATCATAGATTTGATTGATTTCCCTGGCAATGGTTATTAACCAGCCCAATTCAGAGCCAAGCAGGACCATTATTCTAAACATTGATTTCTGAACAGGCATGCAGGGGAAGGAAATTCTCAGCTACAGAGATATTCCATAAGGAATTATCAGATAGGATGATATATAGCGAGGATTCTCAGACAAGGCAATGAACCCCCTGGAATCCTCAAATACCGTGATATACAGATGTCAGAGCCCACAGGGAGACTGTGAATACACAGTGTATTGCTGTGAATACACTTTAGCAATGTTCCTAGGGAATACTTCTTAGATGCACCATAAAATGTAAGAGCTGAGAACTGTATTGTATGCCAATCACTGTATTTAATCCAACAAATATATGCTTAGTAACTTCCCTGAACTATATTTTATATTTGCTGAAGGTCCAGGAGACAAGAAGGAAACACGGCCTCTACCTTCAAAGAGCTCAGAGCCAATATGTTGTGTTCCTTAAGGAAGCTTGGAAATGCCCTCCACTCAAAAAGGATGGATACTTGGAATGTGGCTACTGTTTCAGAAGATTCTCCTTCCCCCGATAGGTTTGTATATTTCAACAAAGAGTCATACATCCAATGAAAGACTTTCACAGAAATGTAGAGTATCTATTCAGTAACACACAAGGTGCATCAGGCTAGAAAGCATGGCATGAATCTCTCTGAGCCCCAAAGAAAAATAAATCTGTTAAACGGAAATTCTTCTTCCCGTTCTCCAAATCCCTATGGCTCCTTCCCACCAAGCAGGAGAGAAGGGAATTAGGAAATACTTCAGCGTGGCTCTCTTCAAGGGTATCTACACCATGTCAAACAGCCGGAGGAAAGCAGGATACTTTTAATCCAAATTCACATATTGAATGACCTATAACCTTACAAGGTGACGAATGAATCATGGCTTCCTTCCTTCCTCTCTTGTTCCTTCGGACTCCAGAGGTACAACCAGGACCAGTGGGAGAATGCGCACTGTCAGAAAGCACAGTCTACCCACCAGAGCCATGCTACATCCCAGTGGGTGGCACTGGGAGGAATTTTGCTCCCTGTCCCTGGAAGTGTTCAAGTAAAGGGTGACGACCCACCATAGTTTCAAGGATTTCTGTCCTGTGTTTAGGAGCGTATTGGATCAGATGCCTGTTTGGGTCTCTCCTACCTTATTTCACTCTGGTTCCATGACAAAGGATAGAAATGTTTTGCTCCGGCCACCATGGAATACGTTGAAGGAAGGAAAGAGCTAAGGGAGAACTATGGTTCTATCTGCTCCCCCCTTGACCCCCAGGCAGCCAGTGAAAAGCAGGCATTCAGTGACTCTTAAGCCAAAAGTAAAGAAAGCACAAAGAGAATTAGGAGATATTGATGTTCTGGGTTTTTCCGAATGCAGAGATCTTGAGTTTCCTCAACGCAAAATCCACGGACAGCTTCTCTGGATCTATCCCTTTTCTGTTCATAGAAGCTGCGCACACCCCCACCCCCACCCCATGCTTCAGAATTGTAAATGAGACGCATTACAGTTTTAAGAGTGTGTGTGTGAGTATGTGTGTGTGTGAAGGTTCATGTGCCTATGGGACTTTTCCAAACCCCGTATTTGTCTGAATGCCATTGATTTTTTGCCTAATTGTTATTCACTATGCTAATTTCCCCCACAAATCTCACATTCTATTGATCAAAAAGTAATAAACTCTCCAACAAACAAAACAAGCATTATTGCAATGTTGGGAAAACATCAGTTAATATCAATACCATATTTACAATTATCTTTAACCCAAATTTTACCCGTGATGCAGTGCCTAAGCAGCTTCAGAAACCAAAGGCTAAATGTGAAAAATCCCTTTTGCTTTTTCTTGACAGAGCAAGAGAAGGCAAATGCAACCAAAGGAAAACCTAAAGATGTCCAGTAAGGAGTTGATGGCTGGGAAAAAATGTCATTATCCCAGGAGAGGAACCTATCACCTGCTGTTTTCCCCCCTCCTGTGTCTTCAGTTTGAGGCACTATGTTAATCATTGTGGAAGGTACAAAGGTGAGCAAAGGCATCTTCTATTGTGTTCAAAAATTAATGTTTCCTAGAAGAGAAAAAAATATAATTATTTAGTAGGCGCTCATCGCGTTGTTGATTTGGCTTACTTGCTGCAGGTCACTAGGACACCATTGCGGGTACCATTGTTTTCTTCGCTCTATATTCTTTTCTCTAGGATGCCAACATCGTCATCTTCCTTCTTTTGGAGAACGACTTACTGCTTCCCACATTCCAACCACTGATTGTAGGAAGCTGCCAACCGAAGTATGCCACCTTTCTTTGGTCCTGGGGCGGACACCTAACCAAAGCGCACCCAATCGGCGCCGTCCTGGAGATTTTTCAGACCCAAACTGGCAGCAATGCAGATATAAGCTGGGAGACATGTGGGTCACCACCAACTGTGACTCGGGCCAAATGAAAGGAGAAAACAGACAGGCTGAAGGGAGCATAGAAGAGAGATGAAGAAATGGAGTCCTGGTGGCATCGAAGACACCCTTGACTGGCCCTAGGTCAAGCTGAAGACTTACTTTCATAGGTTGATAAGTCTTGCTATGGTTTCAACTGGGTTTCAGTCACTTACCACCCGAAGTGGTACTAACAGTGTGTTGATACAAGTTGAATACAAGCCTATCACAAGATGGAGGACAGTTGACCCAATAGGACTCAGAAAGAGGGCCCATTACAGGAGGCAACTTCTAAGATATGGGCATCAGAGGTCAGAAAGAAGAGACACCAAGTAAGATCAGGAGCCAGACCCCCCCCCCCCCTACTCCCGACACATGTCACCTTGGTCCTGTTGAAATTGCAACTTCTTTTTTCAGATGAGGATTGGTCCTGAAAAAAGAGGTCAGAAGCTTAGGAGCTAGACTGAACTTGACTCCAGTATAGATTTTTTCCACATTATCCACCAATCCCTGGAGCAGTTGAAGAAAGAGCCACCAACACCATGTTGAAGTTCTCGTTACGTGATGTAGTAAAAGGGAATCATGTCCGTTTATTGTTCTGTTTTGTATTGAATGAAGCAATCATGGAGGCTTTACCCAAGGTTCTCCCAGGTCGCATAGGAAGCATTTAAGAGGGGCTCCGGGCTCAGTTTTGGTTACAGAGTGGCCAGGCCAAGCCCCCTAGACCTGAGTCAATGTGTCTTCTGCAGGAAACTACACTGGTCCTGCTGGACTAGAGAAAGAAAGGGCGGTGGGGACCCAAGATTTGTCTTTAAATTGCAGTTCTCAAACATTCTGGATGTGCAAGCTTGGGCAAGTCATGCAACCTTTCTAAGCCTTAGTTTCATGGGGAAGATAATATCCTGCTTGCCGATCAGACATCATCGCATGTCTAAGATACCTAGAATATCTATCCCTATGAGGAGAAACCTTTGTCTCTTCTAGGATGGAGGCTCCATATAGTTACAGATTCTGGATGGTGTGGTATGTGATACGATAGATCACATGGTCACGGGAGCGCTCTTGCCCCGAGGTGTTAGTCTCCATGAAGAATAGTGACATAATAAAGGCTCAGTGTTCATCTCCGCTACTGAGAAGCTGGGCGGTCAGATCTGGCAGATAAGTCTTAGTAAGTGGGAGTTCATCCTGTTAAGCCCACTTGTAGCCTCTTTCTCTGCCACTACAGTCTGTCATTCACAGATGAGCCAGGTCCGGGGTGGCCGATGAGGAAGGCTGACTAATATCAACTGGGCAAGTCATTTTGTCTACTTGGTTGTTCAAGGTTTACTCCATGGTGAATGTTTTTGACAAATATGAACATTTACATGTGATAGAAAAATCTTTGACCTTGTGCCAACTGCTGTATATCCATTCACATGCCCCTCTCCCAGGCATCCCAGTCTCTGATTTTTTCCATAAGTTGTATATTTCCCCAATAGGTGAAATATTGGATTTATGTACATTTAGTTTCATCATCGCGGAGTGGGGATGACCACGATTAGCTTTGTATCAAAGCCAAAAGTCTTAAAGGAAAGATTAACAAATTTGTTCATAAAAATGTAAACCATATGGACAAGGCTCTGTCATCAGAAATAAAATATTAAAGGGGCGCCTGGGTGGCTCAGTCGGTTACGCATCCAACTTCGGCTCAGGTCATGATCTCACGGTTCATGGGTTCGAGCCTCACATCAGGCTCTGTGCTGACATCTCAGAGCCTGGAGCCTGTTTCACATTCTGTGTCTCCCTCTCTCTCTGCCCCTCCCCTGCTGGAGCTTTGTCTCTCTCTGTCTCAAAAATAAATAAACTTTAAAAAAGATTTTTTAAAGAAATAAAATATTAAATAAAACCTAGGGAAGTATTTACAAGATCTATGGCATAAAAATGATTAATAGTCTTTTTTTATTTAAATGTTTTTATTTATTTTTGAGATAGAGAGATACAGAGCATGAGCAGGGGAGGGGCAGAGAGAGAGGGAGACACAGAATCCGAAACAGGCTTCAGGCTCTGAGCTTTCAGCACAGAGCCCGACGCGGGGCTCGAACCCACAGACTGTGAGATCATGACCTGAGCTGAAGTCAGACGCCCAACCAACTGAGCCACCCAGGTGCCCCATGATTGATATTCTTAATAAAAAGATCATTCAAATCAATTTATAATGAACATTAACGATGATAGAAAACACGGAAAAGAGCATGAACAGGCAATTCACAAAAGCTCTATGCAACTGCAATGCACAGAGGAAAAACATGCCCATCTAGGTGAGGGCCGGAGAAAAGCAAATTGAAAAATCAACACACTTTTTTTGTGCTCATCAAACTGTCAAAAAGCAGAAAGGCTAATACTATCCATTACTGTTGCAAATGTAGGGAAAGATGTACTCACACTATTGTGGAAATAGGACCTCAGACAATCTTTCTGAAGGGCAATTGCCAATATGAACCAAAATTAACTATACTCCACCCATTAACCTTCCAAGACCTCATTCTAAGGAAAGAATCAGGCAATGGCGTAAAGACGTATGCACGTGGATACTCGTTTGAGGGTTTCTCATAGCCACAAAATTGGAAAAAGCCTGGAGGTTTACCTACAAGACTGCTAAATAAATAACAGCATTCAAAGAAAATACTGTGAAGCTTTTCAAACAAAAACAATAGAGCTATACGTGTTGACATGAAGATCTAGCAAGACTGTACTGCAAAGCGATCGGGGCAAGTCACAAAATTCTGTATGTGTGAGTTACATGTGCACCCATGCACAGGAACAATCTGGGAGGCTATATTCCCAAAATATTAACAGTACTGAGTGCTGTTGGATGTGATTATTCTTCACATATCTGTATTATTTAAATGTTTACAACTATGCCTTATTTGTTTCGGGGTTTAAAAAATTGTATTTTGTTGCGGTAAGAACTCAGCATGAGATCTACACTCAACAAACGTCTAAGTGTACCGTATTGTTGACTGTTGGCCAAGTGCACAGCACGTCTCCACAATTTATCCATCTTGCATAACTGAAGCTTTATGTTCATTGATCAGTAATCCCCTCTTGCCCCCTTTCCACCAGCCCCTGGCAGCCACCAATCCACTCTTGGATTGTATCAATTTCACTGTTTCAGATGCCTTGCAGAAGTAGAATCATGCAGTATTTGTCCATCTCTGTGCTAGACTTATTACACCTAACAGAATATTCTTAAGATCTCTCCAGATCGCTGCAGACTACGGTTTTCTTCTTTTTATGACCGAAGAATATTCCACTGGATGAAACTACCACATTTTCTGTATTTATTCACCTGTCCACGGACATTAAGTCCCTTTCACTTCTTGATTGCTGTGAGTAATACTGCAACAAACATAAGAGTACTAATATTGCTTCCAGATCCTGATTTCAATTCTTTTGGATGAGTACCCAGAAGTGGGATTGCTGGATCACACAGTACTTCTGCTCTTTATTTTTTTAAAATTTTTAAATTCTTATTTATTTTTGAGAGGGACAGAGTGCAAGCGGGGGAGGGGGCAGAGAGAGAGGGAGACACAGAATCTGAAGCAGGCTCCGGGCTCTGAGATGTCAGCACAGAGCCTGACGCCGGGCTCGAACTCACGAACCATAATATGATGGCCTGAGCCAAAGTTGGGCGATTAACCGACCGAGCCACCCAGGAGCCCCAGGACCTCTGCTTTTAATTTTTGAGGCACCTCCATAATGTTTTCCACGGCAGCTGCAACATTTCGCATTCCCACCCATGGCGTGCCAGCCAGGGTTTCGGTTTCTCCACATCCTTGCCAAAGCTTATTGCTTTTTGCTTTTCGTGCGTGTTTTCTTTATTTTGGTAACAGCCATCCTGACAGGTGTGAGGTGACGTCTCCCTGTGGTTTTAATTTGCTTTTCCCTGATAATTAGCGATGTGGGGCATCCTTTCATATACCTGTTGGCCATCTGTAGGTCTTTGGAGAAACATCCATTCAAGTTTTTTTACGTAGCACAGGCAGAACCACAAAGAGGCAAGTGGTGCTACATCCGACTAAGACTCCGCACAGCAAAGGGACCATCAGTGGAGTGAAAAGTCAACCGATAGGACATGAGAAAGTATTTGCAAACTATGTATGTGATAAGGGGTCAATCCACCCAAATAGATAAGGAACCCCAAGAATGACGCCTTGCTTTTATAGTGAGAAAAATATTCAGAAAGATTTTTTTTTTAATCTCTGATAAAAGATAAAATTAAGAAGGACAATGTTTGAGCTTCATGAAGTCAGGAGAAAAAGACAATGCAGACACAGAAGAGCCCCCTGCTGTAGGGAGGGGGACGCGAGAGAGGGCGGGGACCTCTGAGGGGGCCCCCCTTCAGCATTCCTACAAGAGAAATTTCCCCTCCCGAAAGATACACCTCTAAATCCCCATCCTTATCAAGCTTTGCAGAATAAAACCTCTTTGGGAAACATATAGTGGTCACGCACCTGTAGAGAAACACGCCTGGAAAACCAGCACACGCGTATCACACACACACACACACACACACACACACACACACACACACACACATCAGTGTCCCCTCTCTGCTCCTTCTTAGAAACAAGAACTGATCCCTTATTGATGCAGCGGTCATGTGCACAATTTCCTCTGCAACAAGTTTGCCAAAGTAGTCCAAACTCAACACAGAGATCTGTGAAAACTCCCAAAGCATTAAATACAGAAAAAAAAAAAAAATCTGTTTAATGCATAATCTTTTGAATATATAGATAGAGATAGAGATACACTCTTTAATCACAGCTATTCCTTTATGCCTCTTCATGCACGGTTCTTTTGTGGCAGAGGCATTTTTCAAAAACACAGACCCTCTTTTGTTTAATTAATAATCCCCCCAGACATAAATCACCCCAGCGGCACCCTCTCTAAGCAGCCCCGTGGCAATGACCTACTTTAAGAGCCTTTCATGTACGGCTTGGGTTTACTATGTATTTTGAAAATTACTGCTCAATAGCTATTTTGGGAGATCAGCATTTTCTTTAGCAAGTTTAGCGATGAGGACCCATTTTCCCACCTGGGAAGGAAGAATCCTAGAATAATAGAACTGCATTAGAGAGGATAAAGAGGGACTGTTTATTTCCCCGGGGAAACTAAGAATAATAATCAGGAGGCGTCTATTATTTGCAGGCACTGCCTTGCTTAATCCTTGACAACCCTATATATTAGACACCATCGTGGCCCCCTTTTAATTGATGGGGAAACTGAGGCACAGAGAGATGAAATAACGTCCCCCTGAATCTCCCAAGTAGCAAATGGCAAAGGCAGGCTTCCGAGCCTGCGTTCCCCATTGTGCTACATGCACTGCTCTGAGGGGTATACGACCGACATTCATTCATCGCCAGGGACGTGCCAGACATCCAGGAAACATTATCACATGTCGTTCTCCCGGTGACACCAAGTTGGCATTATCTATTTCCAGGCACGTGAGCCGAGGCTTAGGCAACTTGGTGAGATTTAGCTTTTCTTTTTAATGTTGATTTATTTATTTTGGGAGAGAAAGAGAGCGCGCATGAGAGAGACAGCAGGGGAGGGGCAGAGAGAGAAGGAGGGAGGGAGGGAGAGAGAATCCCTAGCAGGTTCCGCGCTGTCAGCGCAGAGCCCGACGTGGGGCTCGAACTACCAAACCGTGAGATCACGACCTGAGCGGAAATCAAAAGTTGGAAGCTTGACGGGCTGAGCCACCCAGGTGCCCCTCTTTTTTTTTTTTTTAATTATCGTGGTAAGAACCCTTCATGTGAAATCTATACCCTGTAACAGATTTTTAAGAGCACATACAGTGCTGTTGGCTATACGCACAGCAGCGCACAGATGTCTAGAACTTATTAACCTTGCACAACCTAAACTTGAGATGCATTAAACGGTGACTCCCCATTTTCCCTTCCCTGCCAGCCCCGGGGCAACCAGCGTCCCACCTCCTGTTTGCCTGCGTCTGACCATTTTGAGTGCCTCCCGTTATGTGGAATCGGGCAATATTTGTCTTTCTGTGTCTGCCTTATGTCACTGAGTACAATGTACTCCAGGTTCTTCCACATTGTCGCCTGCGGAAGGGCTTGCCTCTTTATGGCTGAATTATACTCCGTTGTGTGTGGAGACCACGTTTCCTCGGAGGTCCAGTGGCGGAGGGAGGGGGCAGGTCCAGAGGCTGAAGGCCGGGGCGGTTGCAGGACGTGCGATGGCCAGGTCTAAACGTTCTCCGTGGAAGGATGAGAATCAGTGAAAAATGAAAAAGAGTTACTGAAGGAAAGAAGGTGTGGACGTCACACTCGCCCCCTTCTCATTGACCCCGGTCTTGGCCCCAATCCAGGTTATAAACCAGGGAGGGAGTCTGTGACTTCACCCATCCTATTAATTAAATAAAACCTTTATCTTTTCGAATGACAATTTCCTGCATGGTGTACTAAATCCCAGTGAGAATCCTCTCTGGAAGAAGAAAGGACCCCCTCCTTACAGACCAACTTTCCACCACATCCCATACATCCTCATGGCCCACAGCTACCTCTGCCTCGGCCCGGGAAATACAGGCATCTACAGGATGGAACGTTCTGGAAAACAAAAAACAAAACAAAACAAAACAAACCGAAAAACCGACCCAATCCTAATCTCCTCTTTTCTTCAGAGCTGACTTGAAAGATTGGCTTGAGTTTGAGAAGACTAAAATAAATGCGATGAATGTTACTTGAAAAATCTAGGATGTCGTTATGCACTGCATGTGTTTGCCCTAATTCCATTTTCTATTAGGTTATTATTAATTAGCATTTGTTTAGCATCAACTATGTACTCGAAGCCAGGCTGCTATGTATATGTAGGAGAATATCCGTGCCCAGCATGGGCCGCAAGTAGGATTTCTCGAAACAGGTCGCCACCCCCGTTTAGCCCCCCAGAGGAATGACGTGTACTCCAAAGAAACCTTCTGACAATAAATTTTCAGGGGAAACAACTCAAATAAAAAGAATCACTTGCCACCAGTGGGACTTTGCCTGCACTCACCATATGGGACAGGCAGAGTCTTGAGCCAAATAGAAACTTAAAAGGAAAAGAAAGTGAGATTTCACACAAAGTGACTAAAAATGTATTAGAGTCAAAGCCTCCAGAAAGTTGTAGATTAACTGAAAAATAGGAAGTGAGTACAGAAGTTATTTTTCAGTTCGGTTATTGCAAGGGCACCTAGTAGACGTAGATAAAGAGAATGACACTTACGCAGATAGGAAAGTTATACCTGGAGAAAGAGAAGCAGCTCTCTGAATGGCATGATTAAACAAAACAAAACAAACAAAAACACGCTCGGGTGGATTTTTGCCAAATTTCGAAGATCTGCACGGGGACTATCTGTGGTGTATTGCCTTCGTTCAAATTCCCCCCAGTGGCAGACTCTGAGGACGGGCGGGCTCCATCATTTGGGAATCCAGGCAGCACAGTGAGGGAGTGGGGAAGGGAGAAAGGCCAGTGCAGGGTCTGATAATAAATGGGTTGCACGCATCTCAGACTTGTTCCACTGAGGGGAGAAACTATGGTATTTTTCTACCGTTTTCTGCTCCGCACTGGTTCTAAAGATCCCAGAACAGCTCCCAGGCACAGCCTTGCCTGCGGCCAAAGTCCCCAGGCAGGGAGACAAGGGCGCACAGGGGATGGTTTGTGTCTTCGACCACTTTAGCATGTCCATTAGCCAGTTAGTGTGTATATATTACCTCTAGGGTGTACATGTGTGCATTCTAGAGAATGTGCGTGCAGTACTCAGAAGTATATGGGGAACGCTATATGCATTCCAGGCATATATTCTATAGAATATAGGTCATCTAGGGAAGAGGCTGCTGGGACAATGGGCTCGTGCACCAGCAAGACTGGCCTGGCTGCGGCAGGCAGACGTGGCCGTGGCCGCTGTGACGTTCACCATGGCTGCGGACCTCAGTAAGAGAATCCTGTGCCTGTCCCGCCCAGCCCAGCCTGGCCGAGTGCTTTCAGTCAGGGCCCGGGGAGCAGCAGGCTGGCCGGTGCAGGGGTGGGACGACAAAGAGAGAGAGGTGAGGCACTTTGAGGCAGACCCTCCTGGGCAGGGAGCGGCCTTCCATCATCCAACCACCAGACTTCACCCCGCTTGGTTCCTGCCTTCGGATCCCAGATTCTGCTCTGCTACACTCCCCGCCTCTCAACTCCAGTACCAAATTAAAAGGTACGTTTAGAATGTTTAAACTCTACAGACTGCTTTATGTATATAGTAGCATGTTACTATATACTTATAAAAATATATAAAGATATGTTGGGGGCACTTGGGTGGCTCAGTTAAGCATCCGACTTCAGCTCAGGTCATGATCTCACGGTTCGTGGGATCGAGCCCCGTGTCAGGCTCCACACCGACAGTGCGGAGCCCGCTTGGGATTCTCTCTCTCTCCTTCTCTTTCTGCCCCTCTCCCACTCACACTCTCTCTCTCAAAACCAAATAAACTTAAGTAAGAAGGAGAAGAAACCTTTACATAGCTATACAGGTATATTTACCTATAATATTTCATCTATTAATACACCTCCTTCTGGTCAAGATGGAAAATAAAACTTGGATGAAGAGATACAAATAACACAATCAACAAGTTTGCACCAAGTGGACTTGTGGCCGTCACAACCCTGGCAATTTCAGCGGCGTTACAGGGAAAGTACAGGCTAATGGAAGCACTCAGGACACCCCCGTCCTGGCTTTTCTACCATATAAAGTTAAATTATTTAAAAAAGAAACATTCTCCTGAGTGGTTGCAGGTCACTCTGGGTCAGTGAAGTTTTCCCTCTGGAGTTGAGACGTGAAATATTAATATGCTTGAGAGAGACAAGATTTATCGGTATCTGCCTCCCCGGGCTCCGCCCTTCGCCTCGCCCTCTGGGAGAATTCTCTCTTTGACCACCCAGATCCTAGGAGAGTGGGAAGCAGCGTCCGAGGGAAAGGGGAGAAGAAGGAAGAGTCAGAAGAAGAGGGCAGGCCAGAGCTCCGCGAGCGGGGTGGGGAAGCATGGAGATGAGAACCCCAGCTGTGCCGCAGAAGAGAGAATTAAGAAGGAACAGAGGGGCGCCTGGGTGGCTCAGTCGGTTAAGCGGCCGACTTCTGCTCAGGTCATGATCTCGCGGTCTGTGAGTTCGAGGCCCGCGTCGGGCTCTGTGCTGGCAGCTCAGAGCCTGGAGCCTGTTTCAGATTCTGTGTCTCCCTCTCTCTGACCCTCCCCCGTTCATCTCTGTCTCTCTCTGTCTCAAAAATAAATAAACGTTAAAAAAAAAAAAAAAAGAAGGAACAGAAAGACTTTTCAGAACTCTGGATCGTGGACCCAGCTCTGCAACGTCCCTTGTTCTTTGGGACGTAGGGATCCAAGCGAGACGACTTTGAGAGGCCTTCCTCTGGACGGTCCTTGAACGTGATGCACAGATTGCCCCACTTGGCTGTGTGTACAACCTCCCTACTCAGTGCTACTCACGCGGTGCCCCCCCCCACCCCGGCTCAGCAGCAGCTTGTTGGAAATGCAAAATTTCGGGCCCCAGCCCTGACCTGCTAAGTGAGAATCTCGGTGGTGCTGGTAGTGGAGGGTGGCGGTGACGTCCAGGTATCTCTGTTAGAACGAGCTGTCCGGGTGATGCCTCCAGACATTAAAAATGAAAGAACCACTAGCCTAGGTGATTTGGTGGCCTTTCCGGAGCCTCTGCCAGCCTCATCCCTGAGTCCAAGGAGAAGGGCCGCTTCCGGAAGTCTTGAATTCCATCCTCCGAACATATCAACGGGCCCCAGGTGTGCCCGCCCGCAAAACAAAGCTCTTGCCGGCATCCAGAGTGCCCCAGAGCCTGTAGGACGCCCTCCCCCTTCCCATCGGGCCTCCCTCTCTGTTATCCTGCAAGGTCCTTGCTAGAGATGCCCCCAAGGGAGGAGATAATTTGTAATTTGTCAGACACTAGGCTCTGCCGAGAGAAGAACTTACCAGCTTTGAGGTTCCAAAAACCCTTCTGCATCTTTGCGGATGGAGTGTGCTTCCCGGCCATTAAAAAACATCGTGGCTCTACGGACGGGCCAGAAAATCTGTACGTTTCTTTCAAATCCCTGTTGTGACTGTACTGGGTCGAATGAGGTCTCCCCTCCCCCCCGCCCGCCGCCCGCACGATGCGTCCACGTCGTCACCTCTCGTGCCTGCAAATGCAAACTTGACTTAGAAATAGCACCTTTGCAGATGGAATTAAGGTCTTGAGGTCATCTTGGATTTAGAGTAGAGCCTAAATCTGATGACTGACATCCTTACAAGAGGGAGGGAGATTCAAGAGAGAGACCCAGGACGAAGGCCATGTGGAGACAGAGACAAAGACTGGAGGGATGTGGCCACAGCCAAGGAAGGCCAGGAGCCATCAGAAGCTGGAAGAGGCAAGGACGGATTCCCTGCTGGAATCTCTGGAGGGAACACGGCCCTGCCTGCACCTCAATTCTCGGCTGATGGCCTCCAGGCCTGGGAGAGAATAAATTTCTGGGTTTTAGGCCACCAGTTTTATGATAATTTATTGTGGCAGCCCTAGGAAAGGAATAGAACCCTAATGTAGTCATGACCTTAACCTTACTCTCTCCCGGACTGCATTCCCCGCCTCAGAAAAATCTGAAAAGTGCTCAGGGTTATCGTAACAGGTATCCCACAAACACAGGAGAATTGTGGTCTGGAGAGAAAGGGGATTAATTAAAGATTCGCTGTCCTCGCAGGGAGACCAGTGACCAATACCACGCCAGGAACTGCGTCGAAGGTTCAAAACTGACGTGAGGTCCGAACGTTTTCCGTGATCCTGGAAAACTTGCTTAAGTAAACTGTGAGTCACAGGGTAGTTGTCAGGACCGTGATAACGACGCTGGCCTCGTGAGTACCCACGGGCTTCAGATGCAGGGATACAAGCATCAGAGTCCCGCCCCAACATTTACTTTGAGAATGGAATTCGCTCCAATGCGATCGGTAACTAGGGAGTGATTTGAACATAACGTGAATTCCGTGTTTACTTCCGGTAAGTTTCATCCTTGAGAAGCACTTAGGTGAATACAGAAGACTGTACCCCACTGAGTGGAGCTGTGTAGGGACACACACACACACACACACACACACACACACACACACACTTGTGCACACGCCTCAAACATCTCCCTCAGTTGGCCGTGTGCGTTATGAGCCACATCCATCCACACCTGGTATTCAACCCTCCCTCCGCTTTCAGAGGACCCCTTTGTAATTACTCCCCAGCTGCCAAAAAAAAAGCCCTCTTAACACAAGCAATCCTTGGGTGTCCTGAAAGGGAATGTGTCGTATTTACGGTAGTATTTATGTACGTTTTAGCCACGCGAGATATCAAAGTGTGCTGCCATGTTGATTAGGTTCCTATCTTTTTAAAAAAAAAAAATTTATTATTGAAGCATAGTTGACATCCGCTCTTATGTCAGTTTCAGGGGCACAACACAGCGATTCAACCATTCTGTGTATTTTTACACAGCGTCGTCACTAAAGTAAGTGAGCCATATCTGTCACCATACAACGCGATTACCATATTACTGACCATATTCCCTAGGCTGTACTTTTCATCTCGGTGACTTATTTATTTATAACTGGAATTTTGTGCCTCTGAAACTCCTTAACCCATTTTGCCCACCTAGTTCTTACCTTTTTGCAATCGGTCACTGATGACGTTTTTGAGTGTTGTACCCCGATCCCAATGTTTCTAGAAGCCCCTTGGTTTTAGTGCCTGATCTAGCATATAGCACAGTGATTTTAAAAATGCGTGTGTTGGGGCGCCTGGGTGGCTCGGTCGGTTAAGCGTCGGACTTCGGCTCAGGTCATGATCTCACAGTTTGTGAGTTCGAGCCCCGTGTCGGGCTCTGTGCTGACAGCTCAGAGCCTGGAGCCTGCTTCAGATTCTGTGTCTTCCCCCTCTCTCTCTGCCCCCCGCTTGTGTTCTCTCAAAAATAAACATTAAAAACATGTTGAGAAAAAGAATGCATGTGCCATGTGTTGCATTAAAATAGAACTGACCGTAATTTGTGTGGTGCAGTGCTGGGCCCTACTTAAACACTCAGTAAACGTGAGTTGTCGGTATTCACTAGATGAGAAAGTGACGGGCACATAGTAACCCCTCAATAAACATCCATTTCCTTTCTTTCTGTGATCTGCTATATAAATGCCTAAGCAAGTTAAACCACATCTATATATTTATCGCATAAAAACAAGAGGCAGTGGGAAGTAATTCTTTCCATTCAGATCTCAAACTCAAAGCTAGCACTGAGAATCTCTTGTTATTTCTCTCACCTGAACATAAATTCTTTCCAGAACTGTTTTTTAGCAAGTTGGTTACTGAACAGCAACAACAACAACAAAAATCCTTCTTTCTAATATGAACTTAATCAACTTTTTGAATTTGGTAAAATGAACCATTTATGCCAGAATAAAAGGTCGGGATATCTCCTCTATTTTCTTGAGGACTTTTTAGCCCCCTTGTCCCCAGTGGAAAGAAAGTGTGGAAATCAGGAAGAGAATATCTTCCTAGAGCCACCAGGTCCAGGTTCAGGATTTTGATTGTTTCACTGTCAAATCCACGGCTGTATCTCTTACCACATCCAATCTGTTTTCTGCAACACTCACCTGGGTTCTGCCACCTATGGACAGACGCGTTTTCCACTGCTGACTTGCTAGGTTGATGAGAGAAAAGCTCTCCAAAATCCCAGCAGATGTGTGTTTCCACTGAGGGTTTGCTTCTCCTTAAACAAACCACACAATTCTTTCCTGCATTAACGGATCACAGTGGAACTTGTATTCTGGGCTCTTGAAGGTTCTAGAAGAGGCCAAGCAGTGTTGCAGGGACACCAGGGTTCTCTCATCATTTGCCCACCTGGGTGTTCCAGAGAGGACGCTTTTAGGATGTCCTGAGCTTGGGGGAGTGCGGGATCCAAAGCCAGATGAGAAATCTGGGAGAGCGGCACCTGGGTGGCTCTGTCAGTAAGCTTCTGACTTCGGCTCAGGTCATGATCTCGCGGTCCGTGAGTTCGAGCCCCACGTCCAGCTCTGTGCTGACAGCTCAGAGCCTGAAGCCTGCTTCAGATTCTGTGTCTCCCTCTCCCTCTGCCCCTCCCCCACTCGCACTCTGTCTCTCTCTCAAAAATAAACATTTAAAAAATTAAAAGAAAAAAAAGAAATCTGGGAGATAACTCTACTTCCCATACCATTCCTTGGCCAGTTCTATGGAATTTCTTAATTATGCCCCAAATGGGAAACATACGGGAACAGTCCATTAACAGAAGGAAGAACAATCCTGTGTCGCCAGTCGTGAATACCCATGGTGCCCTGTAAGTATTACTACGTCAAGACACCTTTCGGAGGGGTGTCTGGGATTTCCCTCTCTTGTGCACCTCCTCTCTCTCCTCTGATTACGCCTGGAAAGGCCACGGGCTCTGCTCAAGGATCAGCCTGAGACTCCTGTATTTGAACACAAGGCATAGCTTCAGTCTGGCCTTTCACATCCCTTGGGGGCATCCCTGCGACCCTCGCTGACGCTCCATCGCAAAAAGTGTTATTTTGATGTGTTCATTTCCCGACAAAGTCGGGACAGAGTCATTGCTCTCCTCTCCCACCAGAAATAACGGATGAAAGGAAAGAAAGATCGCAATTACTGTACGGAAACTCACGTAACCTGCCGTGAAATGTCTTAGTCTTTGAAAGAAGCAGGTGCAGGAGAAAGAGATCGTTGTCGTAAGAGCCAGATCTGAGCGATTTCTCGCCGCTTCCAGAGCTTCCCTACATCAGAATCTTCTCTCAGATCTTCCTAGGTGGTTTCCCTTCCTAGCCGTTCAGAGCCTGTGGACACCCTCAGCAACGGAAGAAGGAAATCCAATAAATAAATGGTGATGGTGATGAGGAAAAGGATGATAGTGCCTGGTACTGTTCTGAGTCTCTACCTATTTACCTGTAGGTATTGACCTATTTAGTCCCTTATACAACCTTATAAGGTAGACCCTCATGTTATCCTAATTTTTTAGATGAGGAAGTTAAGGCACAGAAGAGTGCCATCATTTTCCTAAAAGCACACCGCTAGTAAGTGAAGGAACAGGGACGCAAACCCAGGCATTCTGACTCAAAAACACAGTCATAATCACTAGACAAAGGAGTCATGACGCTGGCCACACCGGAGTGGGCATCCCCCCTCCACCATCTCGCCTGCATGGTGTTGGATTTACCCTCTTAGAGAGTCTGTTTCATCACCGGCAAGATGGAAATGGCGGTAGGAACCCTTGCCTCGAAGTACTGTCGACAGAAGCAAATGAGACCAAGTCCGTGAAGCCCGAGCCCTCAAAGAGGCACGTACCTGCCCCACCCTGACTCTGTTCCTCACACAGCGCAAGGGCTTTTCCAGTTCTCTGACTCCTTCTCAGACCCGGCCCCGGCCATGCTCCTACCTATTGAAACACAGTAAAGATGGACAAGTGGGACATTTTCCTCTCACTGGCACAAACCCAGCTGTCATTTCTACCCCATGGCCCTTGAAACTAGCACCCTCAAAGGACTCTGTCCTCCTGGCCCTCCTGGAGGAGCCCCCGTCCTCTGGTCAGGCCCCATTTCTAGAAGCTCAGAGGATCCTTCGCTCCACAAAATAGTCACCATTCATATTATGAACCAAGCACTTCACTTGATGTCAGGATCTAAGGGTGAGCGATACAGACAGAGTCCTCAACTGCACAGAAGTCACAGCTCCCTGGAGAAGACTGGTAGAATGAAGGGAGGGGGACAATTGTAATCAGTGCTTTGAAAGACACAAGGTGCTGGGATATCAGGGAAGGCCACTCTGGGAAGGACACATAAGGGTGAAAAGGAGAGTCAAGAGTAGGGCAGACAAAGAGCATTGCGGTCAACTGAGATACCTCCAAGAAGACGCTGTCCCAACTCCCCAGGCTTCCTGGGTGACACTCAAGGGCCAAATTCCCCAAGCTCCCCTACTCCAGCTTGAACCGGCCATTCAGGTAGTTCCGCCTCCTCTTGGCATCGGTTTCTTCATCTGTACAATGAATGGGGCTAATATTTGTTTTGAGTGAGGGGAGTTTTGCCAGGGAGGATTAAATGGCGCAGTGTTATCGGCTGCTACTTCGTAAGAATGTTATCTCATCTCGGCGTGGGGGAGATTAAGAAGGGGTCAGACCTCCTTGACATCCTCCACACAAGCTCCTCTTCAGGATGCCCTCCATACCGGGCTTCTGTCCTCCCCAACACTGTCACCTAAGGGACCCCCAAAAAGTCTCCCCCGGTGCTTTTGGTGACTTGAACCGTGTTACAGAATTGCTCTGTTGTATGTCCCTGTCCTTGCCGTGCAAATGGTAAATAACTTTCCCACGTCGATCTCTCAAAATGGAAGTGCACGTTTGGTCAGGGAGCCAGAGGGGCCCCCTGAGCTCTCAGGACCAAGGCCTCATTCGAACCTCAGGACATTCTCAGCCTCAGGCTTATAGCGGAGACCTCCTGGGTAGGATTCCCAGCCAGCTGAAAGGACAAGGGGAACTCTCCTTTGTTTGAGTCCAAATAGCGTTAATGTTCCACTTCCTGTATTTACCTTGGTTCCCCAGTTCGGAAAATCTTCCCTTTCGGCCCCCAACTTCCTTTCCCCCTTGGCAGTGCTCTCCTGGGTTTTCAGGACTTGCGGGCCCACAGCGTGACAGGAGCCGGCCACTAGGCCCCTCCCTCATCTTGCCAGTCTCAGAGGAAGCTCCTTTGACCCTCCACTGTTATTATTACTATTATCCACATTACTGTGACCGTCGCCACCCGGGGCCCACCCTGCCTCCCAACCCCACTTCCCAAAGTCCCATTTTTCACAGGTTCCACAGTGACTCCCCTGCCCCAGCTGCTTCCACTTGGCCCTCACATACCACACACCATATACGAGCCCACCAGGTAACCCAAGCCCCCTCCCTCACCCCCCAGCACCCCCAGCCATCCCATGGGCCTCCAGCTTCCCATCCACACAATACCCACCCCTGATTCACTCTCTCCTTCTTAACCTCTTCCTGCCCTAGGCTTAGCCCCATGTGGCTTTTTTACATTTAAATTAGGAACGTTAAATAAAACCTAAAATCAGTCCCTGGGTTGCACCAACCGCATTTCAACTACTCCATAGCCACGGCCACGTGGTGAGCGGCGGCCATATTGGACGGTAACCATATAAAACATGTCTGTCATCCTAGAAAGTTCTGCTAGATGATGCTACACTAGAGAATGGGCAGTAGTGAAAGGTTTCTCAAATAAAACAATACCAGACAAGCGAGTTGAGAAAACTAAACGATAAAGCAGAAATGACAATTTCTCAGTGATAATGAAGAGAACCCAGATAATTCCTACTGGCCAGGGCTCTCAACCCACACCTCCCTGTCTGATCAGGCCTGCAGAGTTCAGCCTGCTGTCACACAAGGGAACCCAGAAGTTACCAGTATATTGATGATCATGAAACCTGGTTACTCTCTCGGTTGTTCAGTTGCATTAAAAGAAGACATTTTTGGAGCTGCTTTGGGCCTTCCACTGGATGGGGGGCTAGTAACTGGTTAAAATTGAAAGCAGCTACTCCGTGGAACGCTATTTTTCTAGATAACAACAAATCATGGGTTTGGCCTGATTGTCTCCCTCTATTGCGTTGTCATCATTTGGAAGTCAGTCTAGAAAAGGAAGGAAGCATGAGTTTGTTGATCATTTGGGTTCATGTCCCACCTCTGCTGCCACTTAATAGCAGTGTGACCTTGGGCAAGTCACGACATTCCCCTGGTTTCTCACGTTTCTCACTCATAATAGGAAGGGAACGTTCCTCATGCTAATTCCACACAAGTGTTGGGAGAACAAGACGGGATAATGAAGGGAGAGTATTCTATAAACCAAGTGCCCCGCTAACAAAAAAAGGGAAACATCCATGTAGTGCAATGGCCAAACCCAACTTATCAGTCTATGCGCCTAAACTGCCTAATTGGCCCAAAGTGGTTCGCCCAGAAGCTGCACACCAGATACCATCATGCAACTCTCTGGCTTCTAAAATAGTGATCCCCAGCCCTCATTTTCTTTCTGTACGTTTTTGCACCACCCTTTTGATTTTTTGAAATTTTAGCAGAATGCTTAGCGGAATTAAAATCTCTGAATAGCAGGTTTTAACAGGTCAGCCATGACCACAGCGCTGTCACTACTGAGTTATAAAAATGTCTCACAGGGTCTATAAAAGCCTCCAGTTGCTGGATTGTGCCTTTGGTCTCCCTCCATCTCCGTGACGCTGCTGGGGTAACGCAGCTCACCATCCTGACAAGGTACTGTTCTCATGCGTGTCAGAGGAAGGAGGTCTTTCCTTGCTGCTGGCTTGGCATTAAGCTACAACTCCTCGCTCTTAATCATAAGACATTACACCCCATCACCATCCCATTCAATCTAAAAATCCACGCACAGAGGGGCGCCTGGGTGGCTCAGTCGGTTGAGCGTCCGACTTCGGCTCAGGTCATGATCTCACAGTCCGTGAGTTCGAGCCCCGCGTCGGGCTCTGTGCTGACGGCTCAGACCCTGAAGCCTGCTTCGGATTCTGTGTCTCCCTCTCTCTCTGCCCCTCCCCTGTTCATGCTCTGTCTCTCTCTGTCTCAAAAATAAATACTAAAAAAAAAAAAGAAATTAAAAATTCACGCACAGCCATAATACTCACCAACTGTTACATGCTGATCACGAATTTGACAATATTTCCCACAGGGGGCTAGACTACACCCACGAATCATGGGATCCTTTTGAGGACTACGGCTCTACATGAGCCAAGATTTCAGAACTAAGACTGAGACTCTAAAATCTACAGTCTAGACTGGTTTTAGAACCCAACTTCCAGAACTGCTATGTTTTGTTTGCATTATAGCAAATACATTTGGACAGCTATTTGCTCACCAAAAAACATTTCTCTGTACATCGTGTCCGATAAAGGCCTCGAGAGCTCTATTGTCTCGTGACTCCCCCACCCACCCAGCATCACCTCTATGACATCATTTCCTCTGACTCTCTCTTTCACTGCGTCTACTTGGCCACAGCACCTTCTCGCTTTTCCTTGCACCTTCCAGACTTGCTTCTGCTTCAGAGACCTTACTCACGTTTGCTCTGCCTGGAATGCCTTTCCCCTAATTATCCATGTGGCTCACTCCCCATCTCCTTGTTCAAAAGTTGTTGTCTCCAGGATACTTCCCTTAAACATCACAGCTAAAATTTTTACCCCTGCTCCCAGCATTCTTTATGGCCCCCTACCTACCTACTCCCATTTAGTACTTAGCACCCCCCGAAATACTAATACGACATTTACTATCTTCTCTCCATGAAAACAGGATGTTCATTGTATTTGTAGCACCTGGAAGAGTTTCTGGCACAGAATTAATGTGCAACGAATATTTGCTGAATGAAGGAACGAACGAATGAATGCCATTTGGCCTGAACAATAGCTCGCTTCAGGGAGGAAAGTAAGGGCCAGAGAAAATCGGTGGTTTGGCCAAAGTTATGCTATTTCGCACCAGTCAGGCCGAGATTTTAATCCAGACTCAGGATTTACAAACTTTGTGGCCTTAAGCCTCACCAGATTGAGCCGAACTTTCTTCCTTTCCAAAAGGGGCATTGTAATCCCTGTCTCAAGCCCTTGCAAACATGCTGATCAAAAGTACGGAAGCAGCGGGAATGGGGAAGAAGGGGACTGAGCTGGGGAAGCCTTGGGGGGCGGGGGGTGGGGGAGGGGTGTCTCAAGGAACCACTGTAGTCACACAAGTGAACTAAAAGTCCCCGGTCCGGAGAGAGGAGCCAACACAGGTCTGTGGGGTTCTGTGCCCTGTCCGTGTTTCTCTGGGAGGCTGCGCTCTTGTTAAATAAACACTGAAGACTGAACACAGTCTCTAGTTTCCACCCACTCTGGCTTTTGCAGGCACACACAGAGCTGGCCTTCCTTTGAACCAGGCCCTAGACACCCCCTAAGCAGAAGCAGATTGACTGGTTTGACATACACCAATGAGGCCATTTTCTATGGCTGGCCCTCTTACGGCTGTCATCATTTTCCTCTTTTAGAAACGGCTGAGTTATCACCCCTCCTTTCCAAGCTTCCCATCCGTAGCAGGGAATATGGCTCGGAGATCAGACCCACACGGGGCGTTCACCTCAATCTGACATGTGCCCTCTTGCAGCCGTGTAACTTGGGACAAAGTCAAAGGGATGAAAGAAAACATTTGCACTCTGGCTTTTAGTTGGCCACGTTCACGGGCGCTCAAATTGCATCCTAAAGGAAGTGAGAGTTTGGGGTTTGTGATGTGAGCTGAAAAGCCAAATGGCTTTTCGACAACTTGCAGCAAAAGGCCCAGAAATTTTGACGCCATGAGAAAAGCAGTAAAAATACAGAAAACTTTGAGAAATCAAAGTACTGGCAATATTTATTTTTTGACCCCTCTGTGGGTGAAATTTTCCCCGGAGTCTCTTGAAACTCTAATATCTTCTATTTCAAGGCAGAAGCCATTTTATTATTTTAGAAACAACTGGAAAATTGCTATTTGATCCTTCAATATTATCATTTACTATATTCCCCAGAAAATAAGTACAAATTTACTAACCGAATGCCTTTCTAAAAATTTTAAGTTGCTCTGTGCATTAAATTAAGCCTTGCTAAAATTGGAAGGATCTACGTACTTTAGATTTCTTTTTTTTTTTAATTTTTTTTTATGTTTATTTATTTTTGAGACAGAGAGAGACAGAGCATGAATGGGGGAGGGGCAGAGAGAGAGGGAGACACAGCATCAGAAGCAGGCTGCAGGCTCTGGGCCAACAGCCCAGAGCCCGACGCGGGGCTCGAACTCAGGAACCGTGAGATCGTGACCTGAGCTGAAGTCGGACGCTCAACTGACTGAGCCACCCAGGCGCCCCCGTACTTTAGATTTCTTAATACTTGAGAGGCTATAAACATAGGCAGAGAACACGTTTTCAAATTGTTGTCAGACTCAGCTTCAAAAGCCACTCAACTCTACATCAACCACCCTTCAGCGTAAGTAGGTTCATACGTAACTTCTCTATCTACACAAAAGAGTCGATGCTCATTTACCTGCCCTGGGTTCTACACTAGGTTTCTGGGAGCTGAAATACACATCTCAGGAATATATGTACGTACACCAATTTATTGGCATAAAGTCTCACAAGACGTGATCTCTGATACACAATACAGTCCAGGGAGAGTATCTCAAAACACATCACTGACATTTATGAAAATAAGGTTATTTATGTAAAATGATTCATGGGATGTAATCTATATAGCGGGCAAAGCAGTTAATGGTTTACTTGATAAGGCATCTTTTATTTAGTTAGTTTTATTTTCTTAGAGAGAGAGAGAGAGTGCACGCAAGCATGGGGCAGGAACAGAAAGGGAGAGAGGAAGAGAGAGAATCCTAAGCAGGCACCATGCTCAGTGCAGAGCCCGATTCGAGGCGCGATCCCGCAACCCTGGGATCATGACCTGAGCCCAAATCAAGAGTCAGGCACTTAACCGACTGAACCACCCGGGTGCCCCAATAAGGCACCTTTTAAACGGATGCCATGCAAAATACATTTAGCGTGTCCCATATCAAAGATAAATCTATACTTTCAGTGTTTCACAACTGCATAGTAAAACTGCTTGTTTTAGAAAAAGAAAGAATTCTCGGAGCTCCTCCTCATAGCCATAGGATAAAACAACGAAGAAAATATTCCCAGAAACTCATTAACAGACGTAAAGGCATCTGATAAAGCCTCTGCCTTCTCAGATTCCCAATGGAATGCCCAAAAGACCACAAACATGTACTAAAGTCTGCACCAGCATCAGAAATGTCCTAGACGGCAGGGGAGACAAAGAAGGATGGCAGGCCCCAACTTCGTCTATGAAACAGCAGCAGGGAGACAGAAGGGAGGACACTGAAAAGAAATCCATCACTGGGCTGAGAGCCACAGACAAGGCAAGCCACAGGCCAGTGGGGTCCCTCTCACCCCTGGGGGTTAGCAACATCTGGGTTCCCCCACCGCACTTGGTGGTCTCACATCTTCTGGTCCCATCAGCCACGGCCCGCCCACAAAGGCCACCCCCACGTCCACTCATGTTTCTAACTCCACCTCCTTCCTGAATCGCTGGATGCCTCTGGGTTGTCAGAGTCAGAGACGGCGATTGAGAGCACCCCCAAGGATTTCATTTCAGCCTCAAGGATTTCGTGAACACTGAGGGCAAACTTATACAAAGAAACTTTTAACATATCTTGCTTAACAAGGAGCTAATGCTAGATAAGCCTTGATGTTTTTTAATAGCAGCTCTCCAAGTATGTAGAATCTTTGTTTAACATGTAGATTCCAGGAACCTGTCCCCTGAGATCTTGATTAAGTGGAAGAAGAGGAAGGTTGACAAACTGTCAATTTTAAGAGAGAATTGAGATCATTCTAAAGCGGGTAGCCTGTGACCAACATTCGAGAAGCATTGCTCTAAAGGCCAAGAGGTTTTATAAAGAGTGAAAAGACCCTGATGCTAAGAAAATTAAGTCTGCTTCAAAAAAAGATGGACGTTGAAAAGAATCAGAAAAAAAAAAGTGTTCTTATTCGAAGAAGAATTGAAAAGACATTGGTTTTATCAAAGTATTGCAGTCAGACACAAAGATAATTTGAGATAAAAAAATGCACAGATAAACAAGGATTACAGAATTTTGAAATCAAATGAAAAGATTTTGAACTTCTAGAACAATGACAGTCTAAGGGTGACAAAAAGCTACTCCTTCCCATTACAGACTGATAGAAATCCTGGATAAATTACCCGATTTTTAAAAAGTGCATGAAAGTCCTCGGAGAAAAGAAAAATAAATCCCAAGAGTGAAATAGGGGAGGGGAGTATATGAGCTGACCCTGCTCATACCAGGGTCACGTTCAGGGTCAACCATACCAGGGTCCTGACCCATACCAGGACACGTTCAGGTTTAGGTAACAGGCCTCAGGATCCCAGGGGTTTCACTGTCCACAGAATAGAGGTCTTTCTCAACTTATGATGGGGTTGCATCCTGATGAACCTGTTGTAAGTTGAAAATATAGTAAGTCAAAAACGCACTCGATGCACATAACCTACCCAACCTTCGCCTAGCCCGCCTTGCAGGTGCTGGGAACACTTACGCTGGCCTACAGTTGGGCAAAACCATCTAACACAAAGCCTGTTCTATACTAAAGTGTTGAATATCTCATGCAGTATACTGAATACAGAACTGAAAGTGAAAAACAGAACGACTGTACAGGCACAGAACGGCCATAAGTGTATGGGTTGTTTACCCTGTGATCACGTGGTTGACTGGGAGCTAGGCTCACTGCCAGTGTGTAACAAGACAAGAAAGTATCCTACCCATCTAGGTAGGCCGACTGGGGAAAAGATCCAGATTTGAAATGCCAAGTTCCTCCTGGATGCGTATCACTTTTGCACCATTGTGAAGTTAAGGGACCGTCTATACACAATTCACATTGTCAGGGACCGTCTATATACAGTTCAAGGTCCACCCAAGGCATGGAGTGGAATCAGCCGTGTATGTAAAACCGAGATCCTCAAAGAGCTGTTCAAAATTCTGACGGGGACCAGAGAAACCCCGAGCATCACCATGAAGAGTCGGCAAGGAAGTTTCCACAACACAGACCCAGTGGATTCTGACAGAAAAGCCAATCGTTGCAGAAGACGAGCTCAGAATCCAGAATCACAAACCAGATGGGAAAAAGGGAGCACAGCTACAGAAAGCTACCGGGCACAGCAAACAGAACAATTCGGAAGTCGTAGCTTGTTATCTAAAGGAGATGATCCAATGAAATATATTACAAATGACTAAAAGAAACAGTAACGAATGAAACAGATGAAAAAAGGAAGCAAATTTGGTAAAGACTAACTTCCAGACTAAATTAGAATTTGACTTCTCGAATTTAAAAATACAACGAATTGTCAAGTAGCCTCTTCGTTAAAATATTAGTGAACCGACTGCAATAATGTAATTATTATGATGCATATAATATATAATGATGATCAAGTTGGAGTGAGGCCAGGAATGCCCGCATGATTAAACATTAGGAAAGCCCTATAATGAAATTCACCTCATTAGCATATTAAAGGATAAAACTCATACGAGCATCTCAAAAGATGCCCAAAAAGCATTTGATAAAATTTAATAACGGTCCCTGATTTTTTTTAAGTAGTCTTAGTAAACCAGAGGCAGGAGAGGGAAAGGGGACCTCCTGATAACAGCCTCTACAGCCTATCTCGATACAAGTTCCAACACACATCCTATGTTGCTAAGCATTTAGCAACATTTCCTTTAAAGTCAGGACAAAGGGAAAGAAATTCTCTGATCATTGTACCTACTCAGCATTATGTAGAAGGTCCTCGTCAATGCAGGCGGGAGAGGAGAAGCAGGAAGAAGTATGAAGGATCAGAAAGAAACCTAAGAAACATTTCTGTTAGTCACATAGAGAACACTGACTATATAAGACAATAGAGGAAAATAATATTAGAACTCTTTGAAAATATTTAGCATTACTGCCAACCATATGGCCATATATTAAAATTAATATCATTCCTCGATCGATAATTAGAAACTATAATAAAATTAAAAATCTCATTCTTAAGAACAACAAAAGTTACAGGATATCTAAGAATAAATTCAACAAAGGAAATGAAAAAGTTAAGAAATTTATGAAGGAAATTATGCATTTGTGCTTAAGAACATAAAAAGAATTCTAAACGCAGAGAAAGATACGCCATGTCATTGAATAAAAGAACTCAAATTATAAAGCAGGCAATAGCCTCTAAATTAATATATAAGCACGTGTTTCCAATAAAAATCACAACGGGGCTTTCCATGGCAATCAATAAGCTGATGCTAAAATTTATACGAAAGAGTAGAGGACTGAGACAATTTTGAAGAATAGGGATGGGTGATTTGTCCTACTATTTATCACTATGGAGCCACAGTACCTAAAACAATGTGGCATTGATACAAGAAAAATCTACCAATATGTGGCGGCATTAAAAAATTGACAGGAAAGAATTTATTTCACTACATTGCAGCAACTGGCCATCCAAATTGAAAAAAAAAATTAATGTAATCCCTACTTCATGCCGTACACAAGCATAAATTCCTTATGGATTAAAAACCTAATTGTGAAAAGTAGAAGTTGAAAACCTTTGAAAGAGAAATATGGGAACAAATATTTATAAGCTGACAGAAAGGAAGGTCTTCTTAAGCAAAAGATAAAAAGCACGAAACATGAAAGATTGACTAATTATATGAAAATAAAAAACTTTTATGAGAAAAGACAACATAAGCAAAAAGAGAAGCTGCAGACATGTGGAAGTTATTTCTAACTCTTAGAATAGGAAAAAAATCTAATCCAGAACATATAAGGAATGCCTATAAATCAGTATTAAAAAAAGACAAACCAATAAGGAAAGGTCAGAGGTTTTGATCAAAGATTCATGGAAGCCTAAGCAAGAGGGACCAAAAAGCACATGAGTCGTGATCAATATCTCAAGCAATGAAAGAGACATGAAATAAACCATCAGATATACACAAATTTATCAAGTCTAATAATACCAAAGGTTAGTGAAGATACTGTAAAAATCAAGCCAAAAAAAAAAAAAAAAAAAGGCTTTCTTTCCCAGGGTCCTCGAATATTTACAAAAATATGATTACATAATTAGGCTTTGATGAAAACCTCAAAACGTTCCAACGAGGAAAAGTCTCCTACAGCCTATTCTCCGACCACAGCGGAGGAAAACCAGAGGTTTGTTTCTAGAACAGGAACCAAGAAAACAGCCACTTTGGACATATGACCTAAATCCCGAAGGGAGAATGTAAAACCCTCTCAGGAGGAAACATAGGAGGATATGAAATATACTAAACCTCTCCAAAGTAATGATTAGGTTGAGAAGAAAATCAAAACTGCAAATTCAGAACATTTTGAAAATTGTCATAACAAAATCAGCATAATAAAACTTGAAAATATAACTAAAAGTGGTAAGATTTCAAATGCCTCTGTTTTCTCAACGTTGTTCTATTGGTCCTCGTATGTACCTCTAAAAACAAGTAAAAAAAAGAATGAACTGTTTGTACAAATACATATATGCATATGCACACATGTGTGCATATACACATACATATACACACATGTATGCATGTATATTCACGTGCACGACGTAACCTCTGTTCTGTGTAGATAAATAGCATAGAAAAACACTGAAAGGGCACAACAAATAATAATAGTAATACCTATTGGTAGTGAAAATGGGTTTTTTATTGTATATTTCTCTCATGTTCAAAAATAAGTACGTAATTTAAAATTTTAAAAATAAGAGTAAATTCACTAATTGGTAAAAAAAAAAAAAAAGTCCTTGAATTTGTTTAAAAGCGGAAAATGTCTAGGTTTCCATCGGTTTTGGTTTTCCTTTTACCTTGTTCATGCTATTTGCCAATTAGACAATACTTCGAATATTTCTTCACCTCCTGAAATTTTCTTCCATTATTTTTGTGATTCTCATCACTGCTCTCTCATTCAGCAGTACCAGTTATGAGCCTATAAGATTTCTTCCCCAGCCATGACCTTCTCTCTGCTAACGCAGACGTCTTTGTCTTTTGCCCTCGTGCTACAGAAGAGTTTTTGCCAAATCAATTATTTTGTGCTTATAATGTACATTCAATCCTTCTACCTCTAGTCCATGCTACGTCCTTCAAGATCAAGGCTGGATCACAGCCATTCTTGGTCCTGACACAGGGTCCATGTTCCCCAACAGTTGGTATGGTCACACTTTTTACAGGTTGCGAGTCTGCTCGTTGTTACATGATGTCTCATTACGGCTTGGTTCACCATTTTCCTAATTACTAAACATATTGTACATGTTTGGGGGGCCATTCTTCTTATCGCTTCCATGAGTTTCTAACTATTGTCCTTTGGCCTTTTGCTTTGTCTTCTTATTGGTCTCTAGGAACTCTTTGCATCATTGTATAATCTGATTTCATTCTATACGAAACCCTTAATACGTAAACAGCATGTGCATATATAACATATAATTAGACATAAAATACCTGCTCTATCTCTGATGTTTCTTTGCTTTTTGTTGACATGTCCTTTGTTATATACCAAAGCTCCTATCGTTGTACTCGACTTACCAATCTTTTATGTTTTATTTATGAAAACTTTTCCTCCTGCTAGATCATACAGATGTTCTCCTCTATTTTCTCTTGGAGGCTGAAAAATCGTGTCTTTAATATTTAGGTCACATTTCAAAGCGGTCACTCCATTAAGTGTTTCTGAATTAACGAAACGGAGCAAGTTCAGCTCTGTACTTGAAGCGCCTGACGCTTGGGAAATCAGAGAAAGATCTAGACCAGGATCCGGCTCTGCCTCTGCGTTAGAGAGCTTTTCCTAGGTTCTGCTGTGTAATAATCCGCGTCCAAATCTTGGTTTGCAAAACCAACCTTTGTTTTTCACTCACATCACACAGTAGCTGTAGTTCAGCCATGGCTCTGAGCCTCTGCTCCAAGCCGTAGGGGATCTGCCGGTCTGTGCATTAGGGACCAGGCTGAAGGCACAATCTCTACCTGGTTGCCATGTGCTGGCCTTGTGGCCGAGGGGTAGAACAAGAAAGTTGGTGGAAACTTTCAATGGCTCTGGTCAGTCACATTAGAGTCCCAGAGTCAATAGGAGAGAGAGAATATTTTGTCTGCAGAGAAAGGTGACAAGACCAAGAAATACTATAAACAAATAACATATTCTCTCGCAGCAGCTCCTTTCAAACTAGAAGGCTGGTGGTGTATTTATTAAAGAGGGTTCAAAAATCGAGCTTTCTAGCCACTCTGGGCCCAGGGGAAGTGCTGATACAGTACAAAACGGCAAGCTTTCTTTGGCATCCCCAGCTGAGTCCCCCAGCTGTGGCTCTTACAAACGTTCACCGCTGGTGCAAAGGAAGGTAAGATCTCCTCCCCACATGTGTTGAAACGGTTCTGCATTCCAACACGGCCAAGGCTCAACCACCACAAGCCAGCACCCTGGGCCCCGTCCCGGCCGGGCTAGAATTGGCCGCAGAGCCTCAGGTTGAGTGAAGGAGGTGATCAGAGATGGAGAGAAAAGAAAGAAAACCACAGGCCCCATTGGCAAGGGGAACGAACGCCGCTTGGCATCCAAAATGTGAAAAGAGCTCTTCTGTGCTTTGGCTTTTGGCCCACCTTGGCTTCGGCCACCGCCATTCATTACCTCCACCTGGCCGGGCGGTGACCCACCCTCATTCTGTCTGTAGCAACAGATAACGTGCAGAGGCATGCCTGAGCTGTCGCCTGTCGGAGTTCCTCCTTCAGTTTCTCAAGACCTAACCCACATGCCAACACCTCCCTCGAAGCCGTGCTGTGGGCTGCCCGTGACCACGCTCTGCCCTCCGTAATTAGAATGGAATCTGAGCTCACCCTGGAATGCACGGGACGTGCAGAAGGAGCCCGGCAGGATGGTTCCTCCAACCGTAAGTCCCAGCCAGAGCACAAAGGCTCGTGGGGGTAGAAACAGGCATGGGGAGGGCAGGAGGAGGAGCACAGAACCCAGAGTTTGCCTGCCCTTCTCTCTGCACGAAACAGCTCAGAGGACTTAGCAAAAGAGCACTTCTGCCAGGCAGGAAGCGTCTTGGCCCTTTGATTTAAGCCATGGTTCTCTACGTGTGGTCCCCGGTGGACCCTGGATCCATTGACTGGAAACTTGTTAGAAATGCAAATTCTCCCGTCCCCTCCCCCCCGCTCCCATACTTGCAATGTGTCAGCAACTCTAAGGATGGGTCCCACCAATTCGTCTCTTAACAAGCCTTCCGAATGATTCTGATGCACCCTAAAGTCTGAGAACCTCGGTATCAAAGGGTAAACCGGTCCTTGAGCTCGTTCCAGCCCAAACCCTAATCTGGGGGGCACATTATGTCCTAAAGGAAAGTCACTGCAGTTACAGATCCCCAGTAGAGACCCAAGTCAAAGTTTCTCAGGAAACCACCGATATCAGGTACGATTCAATCAACACGATTCAATGCAGAAGGGGACAGACGTGCCTCACAGTGAGGAGAGAGGGTGGCATAGCATAGTTCTGAGCAAGAGGATGGATGTTAGACTTCCTGCATTTAACACCTACAACACCACTCTTGTATGTGACCTTGAGCGAGTTACTTAAAACTCTACTGTCTTTCCATCGATATAATCGCACAGTAATAGCATCTTCTTAGTATTGATTGATCTAAGGCAGTGGTTCTCAAAGTGTGACCCCTCCCCCAGGCCAGCCTCATCAACACCACCTTAGAGTGTATTCAAGATGGAAATTCTCAGGCCCCGTCCCAGACCTACTGTACTCATTATCTATCTCTGGAAAATATATATATATATATTACCCCAAAACTCAGCAGCCAACAACATCAAACGTGTGTTATCTCCTATCTGAATCAGAAATCTAGACACACCCGCCGTGTGGACCTCACCGAAGACCTGAGTCATGAACAGCTTCTTCCCTCAGGACAAATGATGCAGGAGAGACGGACAATTTTTTATACCTTTATTTCAGAAGTGACATCCCTTCTCTCTTACCATATTCTATTCTCTTTAGAAGCGAGTCCATAAAACCAGTTGGCATTCAAGGGGAGGGAATCACACCAGAGCATGCATAACAGGAGGGAGAGACGTCTTGGAGGCTGCCTATCACCCCTATTGGATCAGAAACTCTGGGGGTGAGGACCAGACACCCATGTGTTAACAAGCCCTCCAGGTGACTCAGATATATGTTCAAAAATTCAACGAGACAATAGAGGCAAAGCACCTCATACAGGATCTGGAACCCAAAGACTCAATAAAGGTTATTTATTTACCTTCTCGTTATAACCTAATGATAGGTTATATCATTATAACAGCAGAACATCTGACTACTTGCTGCTAGGCTTTCTGCCTGACTCCAAATATCAGGTGTCATAATAGACCATCCGTTGTCAAATTTAGTCGAGCCCTCGAACCGCCTGCAGAGCTTTTAAATGCCGTGTTGCCAAAGCGTCGATCTTCACAATCAGATCAGAATCTCCAGGGCTGGGACCCAGGCATCCGCGTTGCCTAGAGCTCCCTAAGTGATTCCAATACACATTTCTGGTTAAGAACCGCGGAGATGTGCTCAGAAAGCAGGTCCGTGATGGCTCTCTTCTCTGTTAGTCTACCTTCTTGGAGCTAGACTATTGGCAAAAACGAGCCTTGCTTTGTGGCGGAAAATCAAAATAATCAAACCCGCAAACAAGCAAAGAAGCAACCAGTCTCGGTGGTGCACATCCTGATAAGTTGCCTTAACAACCTTCACGCCCCCTTGTCCTGCAGCCCCTTCCCATGTCTCTGGCAAGGAACTGAGCTGTCCCGCCAACTGGGAAAGTAGAGATGGGCGTGTGCGTGGCTCAGATGCTGGGCCAGTGCCCCTTGCAGATCAGAATGCTGGCAAGAGGAAGGACACGGTCTGTTCTCTCCGGCCTTGAAGGAAAATTAGGTGGTCACTTAGCTCCCCGGAGGCAGCTGGGAATCCAGCTGCCAGGTGGAGGGGCCAGGGCCACGGGCCGGGGCAGAATCGGGGGTGATAGGACCACTCTTGCCGTGAGTCCTCTACAGATCAGAGCTCAGCCAAGCTGTCCTCCTTCCTAGCCGACAGAGCCCCAAGCCACCCACCCCTGGCCCAAAGTCCACCCTGACACAGAGCCAGCTTCCGCCAGGCTTCTCTACCCCACCAGCCACCACCCCCAACTGTCCCCTAGAGGATTAGACTTGGGAAGTCCCACCTCTGGCAGTTCAGGTCAGCGTCATGCTCTAGCTCTGCTGCCCAGGGAATTGTCAGATGCTCAGAGGCCGCTCCAGAATATTCTTGGAAGCTCCCACCACGGGGCTAATTTGGGCCCAAGTCTACCGTTCACAGGACTGTTTAAATAGGAGCAAAGAAGACACAAGAGGGAAAACTTTTTTAATCAAAAAAGGAATAGTAAGCCTCCATTCACAGAGTTCGTTAGCCAGCCCAATCTTTCATGAGTCAAGAACTGAGGCCAGCTGTGGAGCGGTGGGGGGAGGAACAGGCTTGGGTGTATGGAGAGGGCAGCTGGGGCATGGGGGGCACGGACACCACAGAGGTGAGCAAAATCTTCAGCTTCCGACGGTCCAGGGGCCCTGTTCCCGGCTCTGGCACTGCGTCACCCTGACAGGTCTCTCTGCGCTCCTGTTCCTCGACCTCTAAAAATGGGATTCTAATTATAAGGGTTGCTTGAGGATTAAATAAGATCATATACGTGAAAGGATTAAAGCATTTTCTTTTCTAGGGCAAACAAGGGAGAGGAAGGGGAATGGGGGGGGTGGGAGGGGCAGGCAGAGGAGAAGGGGAAGATGGCGGGCTTGCAGCCGCCAGAAGGCCGCCCCTGGTGGGAGGGAGGACCCCACGAGCGTCAGGAAGCACGCCGGCCTGCACTGTGGGACCCTGTCAGGCAGGCACCCAGCACATGGGCCATTTCGGCCCCCAGCCATCCCCACAGCAGACATGCGAGGTGATCCCCCAGGCGGCCATTACTGGCCAGAGTGGACACGGGAGAAAACTCAACCCCCAGTTCTTGGAAGAGGCTCAGTCATTTAACAAAGGAGACCTCCACAATCCCTAGATCATCTCCTTCCCACCCGAATTTCTCTCAAAACCTGTTTTATAACTTTTACATCTCAGTCCTTGTCCAAGACTTCCTCTGTCTTCCTCTGTCAAGGAAATAATCCTGGGTCCCCGCGGCAACAGGTCAGCTCCGTGGTTATTTTTAGGACCGTGAGGTAACAGTGGAGTCACAGCCTCGATCCAATCCCTCTCACGCACTCTGTCTCTGGAAAGTTCTCCGTTCATGAACTCTGTAACCAAAGGGCTGTGACGGACAGTTCCAACGCAACCGTCCAATCCCAAGACCCCAAGAGAAAAGATCCTTCCAATTGACATCTCGTAACAGTTTCCTACATCCAACACGCAGCAGCCTACCCGCACTGTACAATTAAAAATCAAATTGGGCTGGCTGTTCAGACGTTTGCAAATGATTCCTCATTTATGACAACTCCTCGTTTGGGGAAGAAGAAAAAGTCTTCCATGACCAGTGTTTGCCTCCTTGGCTGGAGGTGTGCATTCGGGAAACACTCCCTGCCCGCCGCCCATGAAACCCGGAATGAAGGCTCTGGCAGGCTGCGGGGCCCTCCTTGCCCACTTGTAATGAACTGTAGGAAAGGACACCATGGCCTACTTTTGAGGAAACCTGATGCCAAATCCAAACTAGGGAGGGGAAAAAAGAGGGGAGGGAAAAGGAGCTTTGATTCTGGAAATTATGACTTGTTGACATGCTTCTTCTCTTTCCTTATAATCTGTCTCAGCATAGACACGACTTTAATTATAGGTGGGCAGGTGGGCCAGGCCAAGAACAGGGCTTCCGCTGGCATCTGTGCCTTGGAAATGCTGGGCTCAGAGTCCCCAGCTCCTTCCAGGGCTCCGGCTGCTTCCCAGGCCAGCGGCACCCGTCTTGAGGAATTTCCAAATGCTAAATGAACAAGATCCCGCGTCCTGACTAAATCCCCTCACACATGCCATCCCCCCCCGCCCCCCACCGCCAATGACAACAACAACAAAAATCAAGGATCGTGAACTCTGAGAAAATGATTGATTGATTCCGTCTTATTGCAAGATTACCTGCAATACAGTCATTTTGCTCTTATCTGGACCACGGTGAGTCTCAATTCTCGTCACTCACCCTAAATAAAGCATAAAGTGTTGCAAAAGAAAGAAGTTGTGAAATCGTTATTGAACACCCCATCCAGGCTGGGCACTGTATTCACCGTCTTGTGTGTTTTCTCATTGAATTGAAGTCAGGTGATAATCATCGGAGATACGGTCAATTACCCCCCCCCCCCCCATTTTAAAGATCAGGCAACTGGGAGTCAGTAAGGCCGAGTGACTTCTCCAAGTCTCCACATCTGGGGAGAGAAAGAACCAGAATTTGAAACTGAGATCAAGCTGTCTTCCTGCCCCCTGGTTCAGTGCTGTTGCCTTTCCAGCGTAATCTTTCAAAATCACCCCTCTGCCTAAAGTCTATAGCGATTCCTCTCGCCCACAAGATAACGTTCAAAGTCGAGTCTGGAAGGGCTGGGGTACTGAGCAGGGGGTGATGACAGGGGACAAGCCAGCAGTCCTGTGTGTGTGTGTGTTAGATGGTCAGTGAGCTACATGGACACACTTGGGAAGCCCAGGCCCGGGGTCCACACCTGCCACCAAGTTGTTATCCATTAATCATGAATCAGACAACAAGGGAAGGAAGGAAGATAGGGTTGAACAAATTACTGCTTACGTAGGAATTTCTTCCAACCCCCTGGGCTTGGTTTCCTCGATGTCTCTGTTGTACAGAACCAACAGAACTTCTGGATTAGTTGGGAAAAGGCTTTGAGGAAGGAGGTGAGGAGAGCGCCCTCCCCCCCCCCTCCGCCCCTGCCCCGTCCCATTACGCACACGCACGCACACCGAGTAAAATAATAGCAAATCATGTGGGGTTTGATGGGGGAGGAATTCTCTTTCCTTGGGTGCCTTTCTACTTAGGACCATGCAAAACTAAATCGGCCATATGCCGGAGATTTTTAAAGACCTTTTTTGAGCAGTTTTTGCAGCAAAACTGAGGGGACGGTGAAGAGGTTACATGTGCTCCCCATCCCTGACGGGCATGGCCTTCCCCGTGACCGTCATCCTGATGGAGGGGTACTTTTGATGCAACTGATGTACCTGCGTTGACCCATCAGAGTCACCCGAAGACCATAATTCATTCTTGGTGTTGGACAAATGCATAATATCACGCATCCATCATTTAAGCGTCCTGCAGAGTATTTTCACTGTCCTAAAAATTCTACCTATTGAGCTCTACCCACTGACGCCCCTCCCCGACCCCTGGCAACCACTGATCTTTTTACTGGCTCCACTGTTTTAGGTTTTCCAGATTGGCATATAGTTGGAAGCATACAGCATGCAGCCTTTTCAGATCGGCTTCTTTCGCTTAGCAAGACGCATTTAAGATTTCCTCCCTGTCTCTCCATGACTTGAGCGGTCGTTTCTCTTTAGTTCTGAATAACACTCCATTGTCTGGATGAACCACAGTTTATTTATCCACTGACCCCTTGAAGGACATCTTGGTTGCTTCCAAGTTGGGGCAATTATAAACGAAGCTGCTATCAACGCCCATGTGCTGGTTTTTGTGTGGACGCAAGTTTTCAACCGCTTTGGGCAAATACCAAGGAGCCTAACTGCTGGATGGTGTGGGAAGAATGTCTTAGTTTTGCAAGACACTGTCGAACTGTCTTTCAAAGGGGCTGCACCATGAAGGTCTTTTTTTCTATCAGAAGCCTCCTCCCTGTCTCTGATCGGCCCCCAGGTTATACGCTACGTCGCTCGGAAAAGGCAAGAGCCATTTCAACTGCTACACTCACCCTCGTCAAGCCCTTCCCACATCATCCCCTTCCGTTTCCCTAGCACCCCTTTGAGGGAGGCTTTATCACTTTCCCCACTTCTTACAGACAGAGGAATGGAGAAAGCAAAGAAGGTGAGTGACTTGAGTAAGGCCACGTAGTTAGTAAACAATCAGACCGGGATCTGAGCCCTTCAGTCTGACTCTGGCACCTTGTTCTCACCAGGGCGACCAGCGCCCCGTGGAAGTTCATTGCTGGTGACTGACAACAAACGTTCACCAACCACCCGGAAACCGTGGTCAAGGCCAAAGGATCCAAAAAAAGATACTTGGGAATTACTCAGTCCAATTACCTCTTTTCTACAATTCTAAATCACACCTCTGCACAATGTTCAAAGGAAGAGTGTGTAAAACATAAGGTGATTCTTTAAGAATGGCCCCTTACAGGGCGCCTGGGTGGCTCAGTCGGTTAAGCGTCCAACTTCGGCTCAGGTCATGATCTCACGGTTTGTGGGTTCGAGGCCTGCATCGGGCTCTGTGCTGACAGCTCAGAGCCTGGAGCCTGCTTCGGATTCTGTGTCTCCCTCTCCTTCTGCCCCTCCTCCACTCATGCTCAGTCTGTCTCTCTCTCTCTCTCTCTCAAAAATAAATAAACATTAAAAAAAAAAAAGAATGGCCCCTCTCCTGCCAAGCTGACGTGAAGAAAACAGTGAGGGCAGGCCACAAGTAAGGACATGCTGAGAGGCCAGGGCACGAAAGCACACGGGACATCCAGTAAATATCTGTTACACGAATGAAGAAAGGCCCCTGGAATGAGGACCCATGCGTGAATGGGTCTCTCTGGCAAACTTATGTTTATTTGAGTCACCTGTTTAACCAAGATGGCATTTCCCAACCATCCTGAAAAGCAGCAAAAATGTCCTCAACTCTTGCTGTAGTCCAGGCTTTGTGTTAAACGTTATGGGAAGGAAACACACACACACACAGGCCATATTTCTGCAAACAAGGAGTTAATATTTTTTAAATGCACATTTACGCAACTTATTGACATTATAAAACTGGAACACTTACGACTATTACTTACACAAGGAGAGAAAAACAATTATCTGTCAGTTCCCCCCAAGGAAAAAGCAGCAAGCGAACACGCTCCTGAAGAATCCTTCAGAAGAAGGAGAAGCAGGGCTGGGGACAATGGGCTTTTCAGGGTCAAGGCTCAGAAGAGCTGCAAGAAAAGGAGAGATACCTGGTAACAGTGCCTCTGCCCCAGAACTATCCAAAGGCTAGGTCATGATTTGCCCTTAGGGTCCAAGTAAAAGAGAATTCCTAAGAAAAGAATTTTAGGAATATCTAAGAAAGGGGATCAGGGACTAAAGCCGGGAACAGTGGGTATAAACTAGAGAAATCCCCAGATCTTGGCTATTTTCCTACATTAATCTCTACCTTGTTTCCAGAGTTGACAGCAGTGAAAACCTCACACATTTGCCAAAACGCACTGCATGAAACGTGAGATCTCTAGAATGTTCGTTCATTCATTCATTCGCTCCTCCATTTATCACTCAGCAAGGTTTTTATTGAGCACCTACGATGACCCTTCATTACACTGCGCTAGGAGAGACCAAAACCATATGTCCCTATCCTCCCTTGGCACATGTTCTAACAAGGGAGCCAGACGATAATAACCATACAAATACGTAAAATAATGGCGGATAGCACTACACGTTTTGGTGAAAAAATGAAACATTGTGGAAAGGGAACAATGGATAGAGTCCTTCCTTAAATAAAGTGGTGAAGAAGGTTGTTTGTTTGTTTGTTTGTTTGTCTCAGGTCTCATTAAGCAGAGACCTGAATTCACTAAAGGATTAAACCAAAGAAATTTCTGGGGACAGTGTGTTTAGGTAGGGGAGATAGTAAATTTAAATGCCGTGAGATGAGAATGTTCTTAGCCTGTTTGAAGATTAGCAAACAGAACTCATAGAAGTTAATGAGCGAGGGAGACACTGGAGGGAATGAGGTAGTAGATGGGGGAGGGGAGAGACTACAAAGTGCCATGGCAAGCAATTTGGATATGATTTTTAAGTGTGATGGGAAACCATTAAAGGGAGCCAGAGAAGTGATGTTAACGGATGTTAGCCCCACCCCCATTTGTAACGTCACTAAAAACCAAACAAGATACTCTAGGTAAGAGGTAATTAGTGCTAAGCATAAGACTATACCCTCCTACATTACAGACACTGTACTCCTATTAATATGGCCTGAAATCTTCTTAAAAATTTTTGCTGAGGGAATCTCCCATTTTTTACTCAAACTATGCCATCTACTGAAATCACAACTCTTTCTATTTGAGTAACTGTTTAACCTCATCTCTATTCTACACTGGAGCAGGAGGATTTTTTTTTTTTTTTTTTTTGTAGCTAAATAGTTACTCCTGGTACTTTCTGTCGTATTAGATTCAGTCCACTATTCCTGCCTGTCAAGTTCTTTGTTCTTTCTGACCGTCATCCAGTGTGTTTGTTCTCCCTCCTTCCCAGCTTTGTATCATTCATATGCCCTCTGTATCCTCCTCCAGTGTAGAAACAAAGGTACTGATTGGGTTATAAGGTCAAGGACACACTGCTGGGACCCACCACTGGAGACCTCTCTCCTAGTCGACCGTAGCCTGTTTTGTGTTTGACACATTCAAAGATGTGATTAATTTTATGTGTCAGTTTAACCAGGCTGGGGGTGCCCAGATAACAGACAAAACACTATTTCTTGGTGCGTGTATGTGTGTGTGAGGGTGTTTCTAGAAAAGACGGGCATGTGAATAAGCAGATTGAGTAAAGAAGATGGGCCTCACCAGTGTGGATGGGCCTCACCCAGTCCACTGAGCCAATTCCTACCATAAGTCTTTCGTCTTCATATCTATATCTATACCCACCTCTATCTTACTGCTTCTGTTTCTCTGGAAAACCCTGATAAACACAAAACATTACCAAACCATTTGTAAGACCTGACCATGTCTGACATCTAGTAAACATTCAATAAATGCTCACTATGTTTGTTATTACTGCTGTTATGATGCCTTCTAATCTATATTTATCCATCTTGTCCAAGGAGGTTTTACGTGACATTTTTTCCATGTCCAGCTCTTGTCCCAGATTCGAACAACGAACTCACTTCCTTAGTCGAGAGTGTGTACGTGCGTAAGAGGAAGGGTTGCAACTGACCTGAGAGGGCTTCTGAGCGAACACGAGCCGAGCGCCCCACCCCCCCACCGTCCTTCTTTCTTCTTCCATGTGTTCATATCTAACTCCTTCAAGAATCCGCTCAGGGATCTTTGAGGATCAACCACAACCTCACCCCCTCAAGGTTCGTGGAAGCCACACTCTCTTCCTACGGAAAGGTGGGGTGGCATTCGTCTTCCCACAGACATCCACCTCTCTTACTTTTTTTTTGAGGGATTCTCTCAGCGATCATTAGAAATGTTCCAGAATCTCCCTCCTACGTCCCCTCCCACCCTGAGGAGACCAAGCGAGCGGAGCTGTGAGAAGTGAGACCCTCTCTTCTAGTTCCTTCCCCTCCTTCGAGGCGGTGCCCCCATCCCCTCATCAACACCCTGTCTCTCTCTCTCTCTCTCTCTCTCTCTCTCTCTCTCCAATCCCTCTTCAGGACCATACAACCATTTTCTCTCTCCTTGACCTACTGCCTCAGCTGGAGGCGATGATCATTTTTTCACATGATCACCTCTAACAAGATGACTGTTATTCTCCTCTTGGCACAGTTGACCCCTCGACCCCTGGTGACCTTTCCCTCCACGACACAGTCTTCTGGTTTCCCTGCCACCTCTTCCATTCTGTTCCTGATCCTGAGTTCTTCTTTCCATCTTTCTGGTGCCTCTTTGCCCTGGTGTTCATCAGAGCTCCCTGGCTAACCACACTGGGTTTTCTGGTTGCCTCCCCATGCTTTCCTTCCGTCGCTGGAAAAATTCACATAGGCGGAATTGCACCGCGAAGACATTTTCCAGCCACTGTCACCCTGCTTTTCAAAGCCTCACCCCACAGATCTGAGCTGACTTCGTTTCCTCAATTGTTTGAAATCCACCTTCCTGTCTGCTAATGGTGCCCGGTTTCTAACGCCTCACACCCCCACCTCTCCCCAGGTTCCTGTCACTTCTACTCAGCTAAATGATGCCTTTGTGTTGGTGAGAATCTGGCCGAGCAAGTCAGTGACCCAGATCACTTCCTCCACCCCACGGAAGATTAAATTTTCAGATAGGAAAGACACGAAATCGTCAAACACCCAGCTTTTCATTCAAAGAGACCTTCAGCTTGTATCTGGATGACCAAAGTCCCTGTCAGGGCAGTTGTTGATCTTGCTGGGACGGTTTTGATCTGCACTTGAAATGCATTTTCCATTTGCTGCATTTGCATTTGCCGGGTGGCCTTTTGTGGGCGGCGTGTGGATTCTACAAATACATTAAGGTCATCCTTCTATGCGGAAACGTGGACAGATCCAGGTCAGGTCTGTACTAGCAAAGCCAAGTTTGTAGCAGCAAAAGGAAACAAGGTGATTTAACTGGAAAGACGCAGGGAAGTGAGGCACAGTGTTAATGTACCCGTTTTCTCCTCAGTTCTCCACGTGCTTGGCCCAAGGTGATCTCTCTTCGCTTCCGAAAGGATGTGGTGCCAATCTGATTGCATTTAAGCCATAAAATGAAAATGCTAAGGTCTTCCCTACCTACTTCACAGGAATAATGTCTTGCTCAAATGAGATAAAGCAGCGAGAGACTTTTCCGGGAGAACCGCAAAGCGCTCAGTAAATGTGATAGATTTCACGGGTAGCTTTCTCCAATTTGCTAGCACTGACTTCCTGAAAATTCTCTGTGGTCAGAGAATTCATGACAGGAGAACGTCATACCTCGTGAGAAAAATAAGGTTAAGGAAAGGAAGAACATTATCAAACCCATTGAAGGCCTTATATATGTTTCATACAACCGAAAATGAAACACGCAAAACAGTACATGAAGTAGACAATTGTGTTTAACAGTTGTAGTTGGGAGAACAAATAGGGTACCAAACAGGGGGGTGTGAGAAGCTTCGTGAAGATTCAGACCAGACCCACGTTCCCTGCCTGTGCAGGAACCATGTTCACTGTGTCCCCAGGATGGGGAGCTAAAGAAACATGTACCAAAGGGCTGCCCCCTCCCCCTGCTCCCTAAAGACATAACAGTCCAGCCTCTGGCTTCTCACTTCCATTCCCTGGGAGCCCCTGTCTCCATTTCCCTGACAACATCCATCTGTGACAGCATCCGAGGGGCTTCGCGATGGCCTCACTGTGCTTGATTGACCGACTCTCAAGCTGCCAGATCACCTTACAGCTAGGACATTCACCGAGGAGTAAGCTGCCTAAGGAAACCACTCCGTTCCAGGTCTGAAACTCATTTCTCAATCAAGATATTAACTTATAGGGACGCCTGGGTGGCTCGGTCGGTTGAGCGTCCGACTTCAGCCCAGGTCATGATCCCACGCTTCGTGGGTTCAAACCCCGCGTCGGGGTCTGTGCTGATGGCTCAGAGCCTGGAGCCTGCTTCGGATTCTGTGTCTCCCTCTCTCTCTCTGCCCCTCCCCCACTCACACTCTGTCTCTCTCTGTCTCAAAAATAAATAAAAAATATTTTAAAAGTTTAAAAAAAGAAATAAAATCTTCCTTCCCAGACTGTCTCTCTGTCTCCCCAAAATAAATAAACATTAAAAAAAATTTTTTTAAAGATATTAACTCATAAAGACAGGAGTTGAGATTTTGGTCTTCCTAGAGCTCACTTCCTAAACCTAAGAGAAATAAACACACACACACATATTCACATAACGTATTTAGAATTCAGATTTTAAAAGTGCAGGACTATTGAAAATATAAAAGAAAACCAGCCATAACTGTAACTGCAAATAACGTTTGCATCTTGCTAGCAAATGTGGGCCATAAAAACTCCAGGATTTTGTGGTCTGGTCGAGGGCAAGACTATTTCCAGAGCTTCACACAGAGATGCAGACACCCACACAGTCACGCGCTCATAAAACACACACACATAGGCAGCTACAAACTCACATATACAACAACACAATACAAATACATTCACGCGCAGATCTAACGTGGTGCTCACGCTTTCATGCACAATGACACCCTCATCCGTGCATTTCCACGAGCACACTCATAAGTAATCAGACCCTCTGACTCAGACATCTCCGTGGTAAAATACGTAAACACGTACTTAGAGGTAAGTTCAAAACCCCGTATTCGAAAACATGCGTGCAAAGGCCCTTATGAACGTACAAACCCAACTGGGTGTTGTATGGAAGCAATGAATCATGGGAATCTACTCCCAAAGCCAAGAGCACACTGTACACACTGTAGGTTCGCTAACTTGACAATAAATTCTATTTAAAATAAAATAAAATAAAATAAAATAAAATAAAATAAAATAAAATAAAACAAAAAGGCAAAACACACACACACACACACACACACACACACACACACACACACACACGTCTAGGCTCCCCACAGGGCCAGGGAAGATCCCAGGTCCCCACCTGCCTCTCCAGCTTAATCGAATACCACGCTCCCCCCTCTGTCAGCTCTCCTTCAGTTCTAAGAACGTTCTAAGTGCCCTCCTGTTCCAGCGCCTTCCCACATCCTAGTCCCCCAGCTCTTTACGTGGTTCATCCCTTCTCGTTCCTCAAGACTCGGGTTCAATATCACCTCCTCAGGGGGACCTCCCCCACCCACAGCATCATGTGGATAAGGCCTCTTAGCTTCCCCATCACATACCTTGTCTAAGTCCTAATAGTACTGAGAGCAATTTTGAAATTGTACACTTTTGCGTGATTGTTCCTTGTCAGTTTCGCCCCCCGAGGCTGCAAGAACCATGTCTGGTTTCTATGCTGAGTCTAGCACAGTGTCTGTTAAACAGTGGGTGCTCCATAAAGAGCCGCCGAACACACAACTGTTCGGAAGGAAGCCAATAAGCAATGACTACCGTAGGGAGATTCTGGGAGACGGCACAAATTATCCCATCCTGGGAACAAGTGACCTGGAGTGTTTATATACCAATCCCTGACAGTCATTGATCGAGGGCTCTTGGGAGCGCAACTTTTCATGGTTTGGGGGGAAAAGCCTTTAGGCACAAGGATACAGATCCTGGCAACTCCAGGTCAGGAAGAGGACACTGAAAGGTGAGGATGGGGCAGGGCACCCATCGTTTCTGCTCCCAGCCTCCATGGTAGATTACCTCAACTGATAAGAATGAGCCGAGATCGGGTCTATGGGAAAGGGTGACTGAGAATGGAAATAAGAACAGGGGGAGATGAATTTTTTAACTGGCAATATTGCCCAAAGTAACCAAGCCTGGGACAGCTAGGGTGCCAAAGAGAATGGCAGTGGCCAGGTCCAGTAGATGCAGCCACCGTGGCTGCTTTTTAGCTAGGGACAGCTCATGACAAGCCAACCCCAAGAGAGGCGAGATGCGTTCTGCTAAAGATATGACATCCCACACTTGGAAAACCCGGCACCCTTTGGAATATAAAACTCCCCAGCTGCAGGATGGGGAATCCTGTGGTTGGGACAGCGTTCTACAAACAACACGAAGCCTTGGAAATACAGGTGCAAAGCAAGAGTCGTGTGGGGATGGAAAATGTAGCAAGTTCAGCCTCTCTTCTTGAGACACAGGATGCATTGCACAGCCAGCCTCATGACACGGAAGCAGGTAGCTGTGTCTGCTGCCTCTTTGCTCGCTGGCCGTTTCTGGTGTACCCTCACCCCCAACGCCTGGGCCAACGCCGAGTACAGAGTCAGCTCTTCTAACAGAAATAGAAACCAGGTCACAATTATTTTACTATGGATGCCAGTCATCACCAGAGACAACAACTATGTCACCTGCACAGATGGCCCCGGGTATAGAAACTCAACTGTTCAAAATGCCAGACTCCTAATGAGATCATGTGCGGGGAGGGGTGGTCGCTTCAGAGAGGCTCCTCTGGGCGTTGTTGACTTGCCACATGTAAGAACGAGGCGGTGACGTACTGTAATGGCACTCCCTTATAAAAACTCACGTAATTAACTCATGAAATCCAGCTCCGAGGGAAGGAGAGTCCTTCTGAGAAGCTGCTGTGAACAATGAAATTTAGATCTGGGGCTGCATGTCTGCGAACCGTGATGCAGTATCCACCAGCCCACGGCCAGCAGCAACACCTTGCCATCTCTGGAAAGTACTCATCAATAAGTACTCAGAGTACCGCGTCTGGACCGGCAGCATTAGCATCGGCCTCGCCTGAAAACTTTCACAGTTCACAGAACTCGGGTGGGGGCACCCCATACCCACTATCTTAGCTCATGCTGCTAAAAGAACATACCAGAGGCTATGTATCAGAAATTAGCTTCTTACACTTCTGGAGGCTTAGAAGTCAGGATCAAGGCACCAGCAGACCCAGTGTCTGGGGAGACTCTCTTCCTAGGTCGCAGCTGGCCATCCTCTCATCGTGTCCCCACACCGTGGAGAGCACAGTGATGAGAGAGAGCTTAGTGCTTATTAGGGCACGAATGTCATTCCCGAGGGCCCCACTCTTATGACAGCATTAGCTCCCAGAGTTCCGCTCTCCTAACGCCATCCGATTGGGGGAGAGGGTCTCAACGTATGAATTTGGTGGGTGGGGGGACACAAACATTCAGTCCATAACACCTACTGAATCAGAAATTTGGGGAGTGGGGCCCAGCCACCTGTTTTGTGCCAAGCCCTCTGGATGATTGTGTTGCGTGTTCAAGTTGCAGAAACACTGCTGTAGATTGATGGACAGAACTTTCCACGCTTCCAATCCCTCTCTCCAGAACATGCTGTTGCCTTGGGAGAACCGGACAGTCAGGTCTTGTCCAAATGGCAAGGACTCCCTGTTCGAAACGCTACAAGCGAGTCATACGGGTTTTGTCGTAGCGCGAGATGTGTTGGCAACATCTGGGGAAAAGAGCCGTCCCTCCCCAGACACACTGTTGGGGGCCCACTGGACTGCACTTACCGGGCAAAACTCTCAGCCTTTTAAAGCCGCTCCACTGTCTGACGTTCTTTACTTCATGGCGGTTTTATTCTAAATACACATGTGATGTCAATAAAAGCATATAGAAAGGTGCACGGATCGTGCAGTGAGTTTACAGAAATCCACGTAGCCACTAGGCACATCAACCATTTACAGCTTCCACCATCAATTCGTTTTACCTGTTTTAATACTTTCTCTGAAACAAACCACTCAGTACGTACCCCCTTTGTATCTGTCTTCTTTTACCCAGCACGGTAATCGAGAGACGCACTGAACGCAGCAAGAGCAGGGGAGTTTCAAATGCTCCGCATCCTTGCCAACACTTGGTACTATCTGTCTTCCTCATTTTAGCCATCCTGGTGGGAGTGTGCAGACAGCTTATGGTGATTTCAATTTCCTTTCTGTTAATGACGAATTGGGTCAAACATCTTTTCATCCGCTTCCTGGCTACCTGGATAGCTTCTCTTGCGAAAGGCCTCTTCAAGTTTTATTCCTGTTTCCTCTTGGATTCTCTGGGGTTGGTGCTATTTTTTTTTTTTCTAATTGATTTGTAAAAGTGCTTTCTATATTCTGCCTGAGTCTCCTATTGAATATATGTATTTTAAATATCTTTTGCCCTGTGGCTTGTATGTTTGTTCTCTTAATGGGGTATTTCAATAAACACAAGTTCTTGATTTTAACGAAGACTAATTTAACAATCTTGCCTTTTATGGGTAGTGTTGTATCTTCCTTAGGAGATACTGGTTTACCCGAAGGTCATGAAAATATTCTTGAATTTACCTTTATAAAGTTTTCTTGTTTTCACCTTTTACGGGTTAGAGCGATAATGCATCTGGAATTGACTTTCATGATTTGTGACAGTTCCTGATTTATTTTTTTCCATATGAATGTCCAGTTGACCCAAAATGATTTAATTGGGGTGGGCGGAGTGGGGGAGACTTTCTGCACTGCAGTGTGGCATCACCATTATCATGAATCCAGGGGACATATATGTTTGGATGTTTCTGGATCTCAATTTGTTCTCTATTTTACCTTGCATTAATACCCCCACTGTCTCAGTTACTGTAGCTTTATGATGAGATCGGGCGCATTCAGGGTAGTATGGCCGTAGACTCAGTTACTGTAGCTTTAAAATAAATCTTAGTATCAGGATTCAAGTAAGTCTTCCAACTTCACTCTTGTTCCGAATTGTCTCAGCAATTCTGGACCCTTTATATTTCCAAATATAGAATTAGTTTGTCTATATTTCCATTGTCTCTATTTCCATTAGAATTGGTTTTTCATTTCTGCATACATACACACACACAGACATATGCTCAAAACCAGCTAAGATTTTTAGTGGGATTGCATTTAACCCATCGATCATTCGAAAATAATTGACATCTTTACAATACTGAACCTTCCAAAATATGAACGTGCTATATTCCTCATTTATAGGCTTTAATTTTTCTGAACAGTATTTTATGGTTCCCTGGGCATAGGTCTTATAAAGCTAGGTATTTGAGGGTTTTGATGGCACTGTAAACTATAGCACTTTGTTCCGTAACTTTTCTATTTGTTTTACAGTAATAGAAATAGAATTGATTTTTTATATTGACTTTTTATTAAGGGGTCCTGCAATATTCACTTATTCATTTTATACTCCGTACGTAAATTATCTTGAATTTTCTACAGATACATTCGTGTCATCTACAAATAGGGATAGTTTGGGGCGCCTGGGTGGCTCAGCCGGTTAAGCCGCCGACTTTGGCTCAGGTCATGATCTCGCGGTCCGTGAGTTCGAGCCCCACGTCAGGCTCTGTGCTGACAGCTCAGAGCCTGGAGCCTGCTTCGGATTCTGTGTCTCCCTCTCTCTGACCCTCCCCTGTTCATGCTCTGTCTCTCCCTGCCTCAAAAATAAATAAAACGTTAAAAAAAAATTTAAAAAAAAACAAACAAATAGGGATAGTTTTATTTCTTTCTACCCAAATTTATACCTTTTATTTCTTTTACTTGACTTACTGCATTAGATAGGACCTCCGGTACACTTTTGACGAGAAATGGCACTAGTGCCCATCCTCGGCTCATTAGTATTTTCAGAGAGAAATTTTTCAACGTATCACCATTAGCTGCGTTTTGTGCCCTGGGTTTTCTGTAGATATTATTTATGTGATTTTTACAAGTTCCCTTCTATTCCTAGATTGCTGGGGGTTTATATAACGATTAGATGGTGAATGTTTTCATTGTTGAGGTATAGTTGGCATCCGATGTTTTATTAGTTTCAGGCGTGCAGCACGGTGATTTGACAAGTCTATACTCAGTGCTCACCGTGGTAAGTGTAGTCACCACCTGTCACCGTACAACGTGATTACAGTTTTATTGACTATATTCCCTGTGCGGCACTTTTAATCTCTGTGACCTATTTATTTGATAAGAAGGATTTTGTACCTTTTCACCCTCTTCACCTACTTCACCCATCGCCCCCTATGCCCTACGCCCATCACCAGTTTATTCTCTGTGTTTATAGGTATACTTCTATTTGTTTTGTTTTTTAGATTCCACATATAAGTGAAATGGTATCGTATCTGTCTTTTTCTGTCTGACTTCTTTCACTTAACATAATACCCTCTAGGTCCATCCATAATATACATACTACACCTTCTCTATCCATTCATCTCTGGAAAGACGCTTAGGCTGCTTCTGTATCTTGGCTATTGTAAATAACACTGCAATAAACATAAGGGTGCATGTATCTTTTCAAATTACTGCGGTTTTCTTTGTTTCCTTTGGGTAAATACCCAGTAGATGTTGAATTTTTCAAATGCTTTTATTGCAGCTGCTGAGATGATCACATTTTTTTCTTTTATTTTATTAATTTACTAAATAATATGACTGTTTTTAAATGTTCAGCCTACCTTACATTCCTGGAATGAATCCAAATTTGCCTAGGTGGATTACCCTCTTTATATACGCCTTCGGTCAATTTGCTAATATTCTGTTTAGGAGTTTTTAAACCTGTTTAGAAAAGTGGCCTATAGTTTCCCTCTTGTGTAATGTTCCTGTCAGGTTTTACTGACCTCGTCGAATCCCTATTTTTCTATTTCCAGTTTTTGGAGGCATTTGTCCAATATTGGTATTATTTCCTCCATCAATCTTTTTAAAATTTCACTGGTAAGTGAATTAGCACTTGAGGAATATTTTGTGTGTTCGAAGATTTCAATTTACAGTATAAACATATTTATTAACATGTGGCTATTCAGATAGTCTCTTCTTAGGTCAGTTTTGATAAATTATGTCCTTTCCTGGAATTTTCACAGTTCATTTACATTTTAAAATGTTTCAGCATAAAGTTGTACATTATCATTTCCTTCTATCACAACTTTAGCCACATTCGAGATGTTTTATACATCCTAATTTTTATTATCATTCATTCCAAGATAATACTGAATTTTTACTGTATTTATTTATGTACTTATTCATTCATTCATTCGTTCATTCATTCATAGGTTATTTAGTAACTTCCAAATATTTGAGCCTTTCCAATTTTCTTGTTACTTACTTCTAGCTCAATTCCACTCTGGCCAGAGAACACGTGCTAAATAGTTTTAATGCTACAAGTTTGGTGAGATTTGATTTCTATCCCAAAACATAATCAATTTTACTTAATAATCCATGTGTGATGTTAGAAAGAATTTTATTAATATTCAACTACATTCAATTAAGTCAGCGAGGTTTAGTCAATTAAGTAAATTAGGCTAATTTATGTAAATTAGGTCAAATGTATTAACCAGATCTTTTTTGTCTTTGCTTTTTTTTTTTAAATCTGTTTGTTCTCTTGGCTGTGAGAAAATTATGTTAAAGTCATCCACTATGATCGTGTATTTATTTATTTGAAATGTTGTGAGACTGTGTTAATTAGTTAAGTATGATTTTAGAGTTGTCACATTTTCTTGAATATTTGACCCTTTCATCATTAGAGAACATCATTATTATCTCTGGTAGTACTTGTTTTCTTAAAGTTGACCTTGTCTCATACAAGGATAATTATCCCAGCTACCTTTTGGTTAGTTATTGAATACTTCTGCTTTCAAGATGTTTTTTTAAATTTTTTAATGTTTATTTATTTTTGAGAGAGAGAGAGAGAGACAGAGCACGAGTGGGGGAGAAGGGGCAGGGGGAGAGGGAGACACAGAATCCGAAGCAGGCTCCAGGCTCCGAGCTGTCAGCACAGAACCCGACACGGAGCTTGAATTTACAAACCATGAGATCAAGACCTGAGCTGAAGTCAGATGCTTAACCGACTGAGCCACCCAGGCGCCCCTTGCTTTCAAATTTTATGTGTCCTTATATTTAAAGCAAATATTGCATAAGCGGTATATGCTTTTATGAAAAAAAAAAATCTTTCCTTTTTAATTGCAGAATTTAGGCCATAAGCTTTTAATAAAATTACTGATATATTTTGGCTTAAATCCAACTTTCTACTACTCGTCTTCAACCTTTCTACCTGTCCTATGCTCATTCATCTCTCCTTTCTTGTCTTCTTTGACATTAATCAAGTATTTTTTTATTATTATTATTATTATGCCATTTTCCCCTTGGTTACGTTTTCCGCTGTACATTTCTTTACCCTGTTTGACAAGTTACTCTAAAGATTACAACATCCTTGGATTATTCATTTTATGGAATTTAGCAGTTTTACTGCTTCCCAGATACTATGAGAATTCTAGAATCACTCAGCTCTACTCATATCTGTCTCTTTTTGTTTCCATGTTGCAATGACAAAACCTTATCACCATTCCTTTCAGTAGCCAATATTCATTTAGATAAGCCCCCGTGCTTAGCTCCACTCTGGCTTTTTCATAATGTCCATGTTTTCATGTGGGATCATTTTCCTTCTACCTAAAGGACATCCTTTGTGATTTCCCTTAATACAAGTTTAGTGGCACAAATTATCTTGGGTTCTGTTTATGTGAAAATATACTTATTCCTCCTTCATTTTAAAGACTATTTTTTCTGGGTGTAGAACTCCAGGTTGACAGCTGTGTTCATGAATATTTTAAAGTTATCGTTCCATTGTGTTCTGACTTGCATAATTCTTGTTAAGGAGTCAGCTCTAAATATTATTTTTATACCTTCGAAGGTAATATGCCTTTTGGTTTTTGGTTGCTTTTAAGATTTTATTCTTTTTCTCTTTAGCTTTTTATTTTCACAAGTTTGTCTGTGATAAACCAACTATAGCTTTCTTTGGGTTCCTCTTGGTTAATTATACATGGTGGTTTTTACCGTATTTGGAAAACATGGGCTGTTAGTCTCGTCGAATATTTCTTTGGCTCCCTTCTCTTTCCTCATATCTTCTGGAATTCCAGTTAAACACATGTATTTACCAGATCTCATATGACTCTTACAGTTCTCTATATTTTCCATCTTTGGTAAGTTGCTTAATTCTGAGGTTCATTTTCAGTGTTTGGAAAAAAGGTTATTAATGGTTTTCTACAGCATTTTTGTCTTTTTTTTTTTAAATGAAACTAGGTACAGTGCCCAGCCAGAGCTGGTGAGACACTGGTCACTCAGTAAATACTAAGTCTCTTTGTGTTTTTGTACTCACATCCCGTTGCCCAACGGTGCTGATCATGATGGTGATTACACTATATTAAGTTTTCGTACGAGAAGGCAGGATTTTAAGTCTCTGACATATATCACTTCAATTTCCTTTACAACAATCCTAGCATTATTATACTTACTATAGAGATGAGGAAACTGAGGCACCAAGAGATAAGAAAACCTGCTTAGCTGGGTGGTTCTGGTCCAGGGTCTCTCTTGAAGTTGCAGGCACACTTGTCACCCCATCCCCGTCACCTAAAAGATAAACTTGAGCTGCTCCCAAAACTATTCAGTGGAGCCACAGGAAACCAAAGGTATTTGACCATATTTGACAGAAATGTCACTTTCATATGGTTCAACCTAATAATTTATCCTTCCCAGATCAGGCTCCAGGACTGAAATGGTCCAGTAGAGTAGAACAGAAGGGATTTCAATCCTACTAAAGCAAAAGCTATTTTTTTTTTAATTTCTATCCACCTCCTTGATGTGGTAAGAGCTATGGGGGCAAGGCCAAAACTCAAGAAAGGAACATCTGGATGGAGCAGGAGGGATCAATTTTTTTGTGGTCTTATGATAAATTAGCAAATGGAGCTTCAAGAGTCTGAGGCCAGAAAAGACTCCTCTTCCTCTGTGCTTATCCCCCCTGTGCTCTCCCCTCCCCTTCTCTCTCTGGCATCCCGTCCCAATCCACCTCTGCAGAGCCTGGCTTGAGCCCTCTAGGGACTTGGAGAAGTCATGTTACATTGTCTGGAATTCCCCAGAAATGCTTTCTGCTTTTCATAATGTCTTCATTCGATAACCAGCATTGTGGCTGTTTCAAGGTTCACAAGAGAGTGACTGCAGAGCAGAGCCCTTAATTTGAGGGAACTGACCCTCATCAGGACAGCCCGTGCTCTGAGGAGGAAGCTCTCAAAGTGGAATCTACCTCCGAAGTGGGAATAACATAATATCCACCAATGGGGGAGGAGTGGAACAAACCATGTTAAATTTGTCCAGGGTAAGCTTAGGCAGCATTTGAAAGAAATGAGGTCGAGTGTTGTGCACGAACGTGGGAAAAAACCCAAAACATCTTGTGAAGTTTTAAACAGTATACTGCCGGTCCATATGTAGAGTGGATTGTGTGTGTGTGTGTGTGTGTGTGTGTGTGTGTGTGTGTGTATGTGTGTAAATGCCTGGAAAGTGTCTGAGAGAAGAAACACCAAAATAATGACAATGGTCACTTCTGGGCAGGGAAGGGACTGGAGAAGAGGGTCGAAGCGGACTTGGAAAGTAACTGCAAAGTTTGTGAAGATATATTCATGGTCACATATGCAGTTGAAAATAAGCAATTTTTTTAAATTTTTTTTTAACGTTTTATTTATTTTTGAGACAGAGAGAGACAGAGCATGAACGGGGGAGGGGCAGAGAGAGAGGGAGACACAGAATCGGAAGCAGGCTCCAGGCTCTGAGCCATCAGCCCAGAGCCCGACGCGGGGTTTGAACTCACAGACCGCGAGATCGTGACCTGAGCTGAAGTCGGACGCTTAACCGACTGAGCCACCCAGGCGCCCCGAAAATAAGCAATTTTTAAAGTCATAAAACCCTTTTGTTTGCCACAGGCTTATGTCTCAAGAATCATGTTAGTTTGCCTCCCCCCGCTCATGCCCTTCTCTCTCTCCTTCAAAAATAAATAAACATTAAAACTAAAAAAAAAAAAGGGGGGGTGCCTGGGTGGCTCAGTCAGTTAAGCATCTGACTTCGGCTCAGGTCACGATCTCACGGTTCGTGGGTTCGAGCCCCGTGTCGGGCTCTGTGCTGACAGCTCGGAGGCCAGAGCCTGCTTCAGATCCTGTGTCTCCCTCTCTCTCTGCCCCTTTCCTGCTCATGCTCTGTCTCTCTCTCTCTCTCTCTCCTTCAAAAATAAATAAACATTTAAAAAAAAAAAAGAATTATCTTAGTTTGGTTTCCCCAAACGTTGACCCTGAGACGAGGGTTGACGTGTGGTTGTGCAATTTAGGAGACAATCCCAGGAAATGCCAACAAGAAAGTGGAGAAGTAAGAGAGGGGAGAGACACAGTTAATAAAGTTGGTTAACAGTCAAGTTTGCTCTGTGGGCGATTGGGAAGTAACCTGGCGGGGAACTTGTACCTCAGGGCTCTCTCACCTGCGCAGGAAGGGAGCTGGGGTATTTATACACCAAATGCCATCACTCGCTGTTACAACCTGCTCCCGGGAAGCATGAACTTCTGGCCTGCTACACAGCTGGGCCAGGTGGACCCTAATAGCCAAAGCAAATCCTTAAGTGAAGAAATGAAGGGGCCGCTAGTTAGAATTTGGGCTGGCATGCTCTTGAGTGGTAAGAACGAAAGGATCCGGACGAGACACCAGCAACATCTACCAAAGCTGTACCTATCCCCCACCGTAACTCCCCGCTGATCAGGGGGTGTCTGACGTTCTCGCAGGATATCTGAGCTGAGTGCCACTCTCCGGGGGCAAGGCACCCAGAGAGAGGTCCCCCACCGTCCTCACGGCTAGAACTCCAAGTGGGTGTCGTCTCTGCCTGGAAAACCCCAGCCAGCCAATCTCCCTGACTTTCATAAGAAGCCCCCAGATCTCCGCTTCCCTTATAGGAAAGGAGAAAAAGATACAGACATCGGCTGCCGATGATAACAGAGTCCATATGGAGCATCACCTTCTATAGGATTCAGCACCCAAGGGACCATATAAGATGATGATCAAAAACCTAGATTCACACCAAACATTTTTAGCTGCATAGCACGGGCAGGTTACTTGTCTTCTCAAAGCCTCATCTGCAAAATGTGTGCCATGGGAATATCTCGCTCATGGGCTGGGGAGACGTGCACACACTTAGAAAGCGCTCGTAAGGAACTGAGCACGATTCGTGACACGGGGTTACTAGTCAACGGATGTCAGCTGGTTCAGCGACCAAAACGTGAAGCGTTGAGGGCACACCTGCCGTCTCCAGAGCTTTGCTCTTGTCACTGTGGCAAAGAACCAAGGAAAACACCTCGTCCCTCCTCAAGCAGCAGTAATCTGTCCTCATGAGTCAAGCGGCTGTGAGTTCTCCAACGGGAAGTCGAGTCCCCGGGGACTTGGGAGAGGCTACGCCAGCCAGCCAGGAATACAGGGGTGGAGCTGAGAGGAGAGACTGGTGGCGGGTAAGTACCCCCTGTCCCCTCGCAGGCCTGGCCCCACTGACTTGAGTGCCGCAAACCTGCTTCTATTGACCTGCTGCTTCTTTTGCTCTGATTTAAATTTCAAACAGCCCACGGTTTTATTCTCTCCTCACCAACCCTGAGAGCTAACCATTATGGATTTTACAGGCCTCGGAGCCCTGGGCTCACACACTCGATTTGCACAATCTTTGCATAAGGAAAAAGGCAGTCGATGCAAACTGAATTAATTGTAATTGACCATAATATGCTTACAGAAATGCCAAGGAGTTTTCATTAGTAGATAAGCCCCAAAGTATCTGCCGATGATTTACATCTGCTCGAGCCCACTGCATGGCCACAGTTAATTACCAGACCTGCCACGGAAGGTGCTTCATCAAACCCTGGCAGAGGCCTTCCGAGGGCCAATGACACCTCCAGGGACCGACACATCTTGACTCGCTTCCCGTGAAGGGCTTTGAAGTCACTGCCTGAGACAAGGCAGAACCAGGCCGCCCCTGTCGGGTTCAGGCTGTGCCCTGCTCGCTGCCCCCAGCCCCTGCACCCCTCTGCACCCTCCCTTGGGATGGCCCGTCCCTCCCGCCCCATCCCACAGCCTCAGTCCCGCTCCATCAGTCATCATTGCTAAGGCTGATTCTGAACTTATGCCCTGATTCAGATAAAAGTCTTCATTCATTTGTTCTCTTTCCAACAAACACCTCCTAAGTGGCCCCTTTGTCACAGCCTCCATGCTAAGACTGGAGATAGAACACAGATATGGACCCACCACAGAGAGTTTCAAACCCAATGACAGACCAAAAGATTGAATAAGCACGTGAGTGTCAGTAGGTGTTATTGAGGTGAGAGTGAAAACCAAGGTGACAGGGAGGAAATTGGGATTTTTATTAGGGTAAATGAAGACTTTTGCTCAGAGGAAGCGATATCTAAGCCGAGGCCTGAAGCATGAGAAGTCACCATCCAGGTGAGGTACTGAGGCGTATGCTATTTCCTGGCAGAAGAAACAGCATACGCGAAGGCCCTGGGGCAGGAAAGCAGCCGGCACCTTCTAGAGGGCTCGTAAGGCTGGAACATCACAAGTGAAGCAGAGAATGGAGAAGGTTGGGGCAGAAGAACAGAAGGGCCAGAAACACACAAGACCTTCCAGACCAGGCTTATAAGGACCTTGTATTTAATTCCAAAAGGATTGGGAGCCATGGCAGGGTTTCAAGTGAGTCTCTGTGAGTCGAGGCAGATATTTTTTAAAAAACACTAGCTGTGGGGCGCCTGGGTGGCTCAGTCGGTGAAGCGTCCGACTTCGGCTCAGGTCGGGATCTCGCGGTTCGGGAGTTTGAGTCCCGCGTCGGGCTCTGTGCTGACAGAGCCTGGAACCTGCTTCGGATTCAGTGTCTCCCTCTCTCTCTGCCCCTCCCCTGCCTGCACTGTCTCTCTCTCTCTCTCAAAAATAAACATTTAGAAAAAAGATGTCATCAACATAAAAATTAGTAACGAGCTATTTTCCCTTTTCTCATACCAAGTCTTCAAAGCTCACTGTCTATTCGGTACGCCGAGCACATCTCATCTGGACCAGCCCCATGTCAGGTGCTCAATAGTCACATGTGGCTCCTGGTCTCCTTACGGAGTGAAGCGCTGAGCCCGTTTGCCCGAACTCCTTCGCCACCCCCTCTCTGCCCGCCTTCTGGAAAACTCTCGCCTTCATCAAGAACCTTTTATCACCAGAACCCCATGCGCATCGGATCACCTGATTAACAGACATCGCCACCAGGCCCCTGAAGAAAAGACCAAGCGCTCACGTGGTCATGTGCTATCTGGCCCACGTGACTGCCAAGCCACGCCCCGAGTAGCCGCACACCCAGGTTGAAATCCCCTGAGCACTTGCATCCGGGGGACAAATAAAGTGCAGGGCTGGCCCACTGGAAGGGAGGAGGAGCTTTGTCATACGCCCAGCTTCCCAAGTGTGGCCGTCACACAAACTGGGAGCGTGTGTCTAAGCCCGAGAGACAACGGGCAGGCTGGGCACCTGAGGGCCAACCCAGAGGTACACCGTGAGGTGGGTCCCGGTCGCAGACAGACATCCCGCTTCAGCCTCCCCTGTGACCTTGACAACGATGGTGGGAATCATCATCACAACAGCACTTAGTATCTTTTTTAATTCTCATACTACCCACGAAGCCCGGCACTATTATTTTCCCTCTTTCGCGGAAAGTGAAACTGAGGCTCAGAGAGGTTCAGGGGCTTGCCCAAGGTCACATGGCAAGTAAGCGAAGGATCTGGAATTTGAGCCCGGATTCAACTCCGTGCGAGCCACCGGGCACTCCGCCTCCTGTCACCACCACCATCGCTGCGGCCCCTTCCACTCCAGCAGGGAGAGCTCGGTGGGGACCAGACGGGACAGGGCACACTTCACATGCATGCCCTCGTGGAGCCCTCAAAAGAAACCTGCGAAGTGAAGTGGGCACTCGTCCCTACGACTGCTACCGCTGCCGCAGCCACAACTACCACCACCCCCCCCAACAGGTGAGGACGAGGTGGTACCCCTAACCACCCCGCCCCCCGCCCCCCCGTGCTCTTTGTCGATTCTCATCCTCGCGGCATCCCGGCGTAAGAGCTATTACGATTAACGTTACGTAATATAAGGGGAAACCGAAGACGAAAAATGGTTCCGGAACTTTCCCAAGGCCACACTGCTGGTAAGCGGTTGCGCTGAAACCAGAATCGAGAGCTGTGTGTCTGACCGGTGGTGAGCTACAGCCGGCTCAGATCAGTCCGAGAGACCTAACGGGTACATCATCAGTAATTTTGCAAACCAGTTGTTAAACACAGCCACCACGAGAAACTAAATTATATACACTTGCGATCAAATAAATTACAGCTATAAAAGGTAAAAAAAAAAAAAAAAAAAAAAAACTTAAAAGTCATCACTTCCTGGGGCGTCTGGGGCGTCAGACTCTTGATTTCAGCTCAGGTCATGATGTTGCAGTTCGTGAGATCGAGCCCGTGTCAGGGCTCCACACTTGGAGCCTACTTGGGATTCTGTCTCTCTCTCTCTCAATCTCTCTCTCTCTCTCTCTGCCCCTCGTCTGCTCATACTCTCTCTTTCTCAAAATAAATAAATAAATAAACATTTAAAAAGCCATCCCTTCTTGGGGCGCCTGGATGGGTCAGTTAGTGAAGATCTGACTTCGGCTCGGGTCATGATCCCCTGGTTCGTGAGTTCGAGCCCCGCGTCGGGCTCTGTGCTGACAGCTCAGAGCCTGGAGCCCGTTTCAGATTCTGTGTCTCCTTCTCTCTCTGCTCCTCCCCCACTCACACCCTATCTCTCTCTCAAAAATAAACATTAAAAACAAATTTTTTTTAAAGCCATCACTTCTTAATTATTTTATTATGTGTTACGACTGTCTTCTGCCTATGCTTTCAGGGTTATTCACATCTGCTATATTTAGGGTATGATGGTGTGATTCTGTCCACCTTTTCCCAGCTCTTCATCCAAAGGCATAAAATGAGTAGCCTGGGATTGGCCACGGCGAAAGTATTTACACCACGGAAGTAGTAAACATTACAAACCAGGCTTATTAGCAGAAACCACGTACAGGATCTATTTCCGCCAGACAGTATCTTGCGGGCACACTCACATGAAGATCCTGCCACCAGTCAGTGGTCCCCCAGCCTCAGTGGGACACACCAGCTCAGATGGTACAGGTGGGTTCCCCCCTTCCGACGGCCCTGGCCTTCTTGAGGACAGCAAGTACCTGCCACCCAAGGCCTGCTCTGGAGAGGCCCTTCCTCCTGCGTCCACAAGCTTCTCTCCAAGCTAGATCCTGCACTTAGACATGTTCAGACAAGTTCTTTCCCACCTTGCTGGTGAGGAGGACAGAGACGGTCCCCAGAGCAATCTGTGAATTCAAGGAATTTCCAGTCAAAATCTAGATGGAATTTCCCCTCACCAAATAGAATAGAATCAGCCATGCAAATGATAAGAGCTGAGCATTAAACCAAACAAAGGGGGAAACGTGTGGGGGTCTCTGTGATTGCACAGGTCACAAGCCCATGAAGCCCGGTCTGGAGGGGGCGCACTTCCTCTGAGGTGTGAGATCAGGAGGGATAGAGGGACTGCGACAGAAGCATCGAGGGGTGGCAGGAATGAAGGCGACTTGGAGCCTCTCTTCCCCCTCAGGTGAAGCTGTGAGTAAAGGGACAGGGGTGGAAGGAAAAGCAAATAGACACTGAAACATGAAACAGGGGACTTCAGAAAAGCAATCAATTAGTAATGAATCCTTTTTTTTCTGAAAAGGCACAAACTCCCCGCGAGGACAGACGTAGCGAGCCGCGAGCTGAGGCACCTGTGAGAGCCGTGCCGAGTTTGACCAGACAACACGGCATGCCCATCGGCTGCCAGCCTCCCCACACAACTGTTATTTGCTTATGTCAGGGGTCCCTGGCTGTTCTCGAAAAATCAAAGCTTCGCTGATAACCATGTTTAGCATTGAACAGGCGCTTGGTATTTCCCGAGGACTTCACAAGCTGTAATTAGTTAACAATCCAATGTCGTTTGAAAAAAACATAAAGGCACAAAATGCAAGTGTGCAAGAACCAGGTGCCTTTCCTGTTGGTGGTGTAGGGAAAGGGTCCTCCCTCCAGGATCAAAGGTGAGCCCTGGAACGATCTGCAGCCACTGTGTGTATGAGTGTGTGCGAGTGTGTGAGCGTATGGGACATGTGCGTGTGCCCGTGAAGGTGTGGGGAGATGTCCTCATCAGGTCCTCATAGGCACATCGTGGCCAAAAGGAGGAAAGAGCCATAGCATTAAAGAAGGATCTTAAGATAAAAACTAGGCAACGTAGGTTAGGAGCCAGGTTCAGCCCCCCACTGGGTGTCTGCCCTTGTACAAATCAACTTAGTGCCAGAGTTTTCTCATCTGTACAAGGGGAAGAACACCTTTCTCTCAAGGCTGTGACGATCATCTGAAATCCTCTGAGTACGATTCCTGCCACAACGTCAGAATCGATCAGTGGCTCAACCCTCTGCCTCCCATTTTCTCTCTCGTTCCATGGCTACTTTTTCAATGGCCTGTGTAACCCTGGGGATCCAGCGTGAAGAGAACAAAGCCTCTGCCCTACTTCTGTTTTACACTCCTGCAGGTAAAGACAGGCGCACACAAATAAACACGTACATACGTGCGGTCAGAGGACGCCGAGCACAAGAAAGACAGAGCAGATCAGGGGGTCAGGAGGGATTCTGGGTGCAATGAGGCTTCTAGTTCATATGGGATGGGATGGTCTGGGAGGGCATCCCTGAGAGTTTTTGGGGAAAGACCTGAGGAGGAGAAGAAGCGATCTTGTGAAATCTGGGAGATGGTCGCTCTTGGTGGAGGAAGGGACAGAAGCAGAGGCTGTGAGGTACGAGCACGCTTGGCACTTGAGGGGACAGCAAAGACCTTCTGGATGCTCTCATCTCAAAAGGTAGGAGGGTCTCTTGGGCTACTGAGTAACACACTCCCTTCACCCCTGGGTGCGAGCCAAGTTGCCTCCACTGACACTGCATGAGGGAACTGGGTCCGGGCTCTGAACACACACATCCAGGCTCTAGTCTGGTCCGAACCATCCCTGGGAAAGCGGGTGGCCTAAACATTCAGTGGTTGTTATTGAGAGCCCCTGAAGCGACTGAGAACCTGAATCCGCTCCTCAAGGAATCACAAGTTAAGCCGACAAATGTTATTGCCCCAGAAAGGTTTGGGGCAGCCGGAGATCACTCCGTCTACCACCATCCAACATGGCGGTGGCCCAGTGGGGAGAATGGAAAGTGAACGCACACCTCCCAATAGCAAACAATTTTCGGCAACCAAAATCGTGCCATGCTACGAGTGGTGCAGACAGACGGAACATTCGGGTGAGTGGGAAGCTGTCACTGGAGAAGGCGGTGGTGACAGGGGATGGGTAGGTACACACCACAGCATGGGGGGGCGGGGTGGGGGGCTGCGGGAATCACCAAAGCAGTGAGACACTTTCCCGGAAAGATGTCGTCAGTCTAAAAGGTCAGTGTAAAACTCCAAGTCTGCTCCGCGTTATCCGGGGGAGGAAGACGTGGAAGAAGCAAGAAAAGCTGCAAATATGAAAGACCTACCACGAGGATGGCTTATTGGAAACAGGTGAGGCCACGCCCGATGCAAGGAAAATCGTGGAAGCTCACCAGACTCAGAAAACCCAAACTAACGTGGCTAGTTTGCCAACCGGAACTTAGGACCTTAATGGCACGTAGGACGAACATCAACAGACGCCGACACCATGGGTTTGAGCGACGGTCGGCGATGGCAGCTTTATCACCTGAGCACCTGTGTGAGGACATCGGTCAAGATGATGTGAAGAAGACAATGACCGTTTAAATCACCCTCCTCGCACGCCACCCCCTGCGCGTGCAGATCCCCTGCGCACGTGATAAAGAAAATCATGGAGACTCTGGCAGAGGAGAGGTGTTCATATCTTCTTATTTTCTCCCACTGTGGACACACTGTTATCCCAAGGACAGAATGGAACTGCACGGGACACCTTGCAATGTAACAAGGAGAGCATAGAATCTAGCCTAATTATTGTTTTTTGATTTTAAAGAATTTGCGCAGACGTGTGACCATCGGCCACATTCACCATTGTGTACAATTTCTCTACCGAAGGAACGTACATGCTTACGCGTTAAGTTGTAGACGTGTTCTGCCCCCAGAAAAATTAAAAGAAAATCGTGTGTCCCTCGGAAGACCTTACAGACTGTCCCCTGCTTTGTGTTTCCTACCCTGGTACACGGATGCTTCCACACGACACGCTCAGATGCTCTCAAGGGAATCTTGCATCCTTAATGCAGTCGGACGCTGTCTTTCTGCCGGTCACTGTCTTCATGAGGATGCTTCGCAGAATCTTTTAGTCTGATTTACACCGTTGCAACCTTGACCACGGGGGTAGTGAGAAAGCCAGACTTCAAACCGAGCCCTTCAGTCTATGTTCTCTCCCGGACACCACCCGGAATCTCTGTCACTGGCCCACAGCCAAACACACCAGGAAGTCCTTGTAATAAGGATGGGTGGGCAAGGGGACCCTGTGTCCAGCCTCTCTCATAAACCACACCCTCCGCCTGGAAATGACTGAACCCTTGTGTCTTTGAGAGCTGAGAGCAGACCATCTCTGGGTGGGCCTGACTGAACCCACTCTCACCAGGGAAGGACTTTTTAGAGATGTCTGGGAAAGATTTACACATCAAAATAATGCTGGCAATTGGGGGGGGGGGGGTTGATAATCGTGCTCAGTGACCAACGGTGGGCAGATCAGCTAAGACTCCAAACTTCTGAATTCAGCAGTAAGCATGCGCTTGCATATTTATTGAGAGTAGGAAAAGAAATCCCAACAAGCTCTACTTTTTTTTTTAAAGTGACAATAACACTGACATCACAAAATCCTGGACAATTACATCACGTTTGCGTGAATTAGCACACAGATGCAACTCCGTGATAATTCTTCCTACCTTTCGTTGGCTGCATATTCTTTGATCCCTTGTAGGTATGATGATGAGCTGGCAGCATCGTTTTCCAGAGAGAGGAAAGAAAGGCAATGCAGACCTTCAGAATCGCTCGCTTTCTGGCACGATGGAGTGAAAGTCATTTCTTTCAGCCTCGCAGATTCATTCTTGGAAATGCCACCTAAATTTTTAGGATGATGGACAAATCAGAGGAATCTGTAAGCAAGCTCATTTCACGTATCAGCTGGGAGGTTTTAGGGGATTGCCAAAGTTTTCTTGTGTAATAAGCAAACGCAAGAACCGTTTGGATTGACCACATTCACGAAGCAGGGACTCGGAAGGACCCCATGCGAGTGAGAGGACCCCAGGTTTAAATGTCACATGTTTCTCGGCAAACGCACATCTGATTGGCTTTACAAGGTCGTGCCTTGATGGTCCCGGGGCACCCCTGCCAACTCATAGCCTATCCCATCTCCCTCGCTCGCTGTCCCCCTCACTCCCTCATTCCCTCTTCCTCACTCCCCCTTCCTTATTTTCGCCTAGTGTTCATGCTTTCTGCCAGTTGCCGGGCCTTTGCACAGGCCGCGCCACTGCCTGGAGTTTCTTTCCTGCCACAGGACTCCTCGTTTCGCTAATTCCAGATCTTCCTTTAGCCTCGGTAGTCGGTCACTTCTGGACGCCTTCCCTCACTGCAGCAAACCCCCTACCGCAAGCCTCTCTCTCAAAACACCAGGGGAAGTTTACACGCTGTTCTAGGATTATCTCATTAATCTTTCTCTCTCCAGAGGGAGCTCCTGGAGGGTGGGGACCTCATCTGGTTTCATCCCCTCATTGTATCCCCAGGACCTAGGACACCGTCTGGCTCATGGTAGGGGTTCAATAAATATTTAGTGATTGAGTCTGGATGACTAAGAGAGAAGAGACATAAATTGAAATTGATCTGTGATCCCCCTCTCCCTGCCAGGAAAAAAAATCAAGAAAACAAGGTTTCGTTTCCCTTTGCCTCCATTTCACCCGAGTCAACTGCCCGTTGGTGACTCACAGCGTCTAGCCAGCCTCTGTGAGAGTATCTTCATCCTAAAACATGCCTCTTGCACTTTGGGAAACCACACGTGTTGCTATAAATACCGGAAGGAATCAGAATCTGAAGCCTGAGGTGAAAAGAAATACGCATGAAATGATGAATAAAATACTTCAGGAAAGCACACAGATGTGGCATAACTTCGGGGAGAAGTCGAGGCTGGGCAGCTGTATTTTCCAAAAAGATCAAATGTCCCTTGTCCCGCCTTGGGATGCGAGCCCAAACCACACCAGAGCGTGCCTTGTGGATGGGGCTTGGCCTGTCCTTATGGCGGGAACAATGACTTGTGTAAGGTGTGCCCCCGTGGTCTCATTGGCCCATGTTTTCACCTTTAGAGATGCATTGCTTTTGATTAGGTACTGTACTTGTAGGATTTTTAGACCCCGCCTCCTCCAGCTCCAAGCAACCCCCTTACTGGGGCTGGGCCCTTCCTGACTCAGCCCCTCTCAGTCCTAAGCAATGCTGACAAGAGAGACGCTCAGCCTACCAAAGAATGGGATCTAGAATGATACGCACTCCCCATAGATTTCAAATTACAAGAGACCCAGATACCCACATGCTTTTTAACTAGTTCCCTCTCCTAATGAAGAATGGTTAGTAGGTTTCAAATCACACGCCGACTTTGTGGCTTGTCAGGGGTGGTAGTTGAAAAGGATTCCAAGTTGAGGCCAGGCTCACTGAGGAACAAAACCGTGTTTGATTAGCAATGTCTGCTATGATCAAGAGAAAGGACAGTAATGGCATGAGGGCTGCATATTTGGTTTCCCTGCCCTAATTCCTAACATTTGGCCCAAGACTTGTGATGGGGTGTTTAGGCCAACTTTAACTTCAATTTCTCCAGAGTCTGAGGTCTGCCCTGAATCCAGTTGACATGCTCTAGTATAATATTTCACAAGGGCTGCCCTGCCCCGATTCTGGAATCGTGGCTGACAACTCTCAGTTCTCCTTCGTGGGTAGTTTGCTAAGTCCCTGCACCGAACACCGCTCCCATCAGGGCCCCGTCCTCCCGGGCCAGGTGCCAAACAACCAGCTAGGAACAGCCCTGAAGGCCAGAAGCCCACGTAATTATTCAAGTTAGCCAGTCCTCAGGAAGCCTTCAGACCCAGTCTGCTTGCCATACGTAAGCCACCTGCTATGGCCCCAGCTTGCTGTCACCCGGTCCCTGGGTGCATCCGACATGCGTCCCGCGTGGCAGCCATCTTCTCCTCTCAGTTGGATACACCAGGAAGTGGAGCTCTGCCCTTCAACTCTCTGTCAGTGTTGTGTATCCCACCGCGCAGAGAATCTGTAGATCTCATCGTACATGGGTCCTCACCCTGCCTAGTCCCTGCCATCCCCGAAGACCTGGGCCCTACTCCCAAAAGTACCAGAAACATCTGTGCATTTGCTCCGTGCTACAAAGCTCTTGCTTCCTGAGATGATTTCTCGAGCTTCCTCTTTATCCCTTCAGAAGCCATCTTAGCTAAAACTCTCGATAATGTTTGGCTCTGGGGACCATCATTTCCACCTCTAGCACGTGGGAATATTGCTTGGGACTTGGGGCCTGTGGAGGCCCTGAGGGGTCGCACCTTGTACCTGAGGCGTCTCCTCCTTCCTCTGAGAGCTCTGGCCCACACACAGCTGCAGACCCCACCGAGGATGCCGCTTCCAACGTCTCCACAGGAACGGGAGAGACTTTGCCAAAGGCAGGAAGACTCCATTCCACACGTTTGCAAAAATTCTGCTTCCCTCACCTTCGCTGCCTCTCAGGTTTGCCTGTGTTGTGAGAAGGGGATCACACCCTACTCTCCTTTTATTACTTGTCCTCAGGACAGGCGTTCTCCTCAGACTCAACAGTATAAACACCTCCACGGGATCAATTCTGAGAAAATGGTCAATTCTGAGAAAATACCTAGCGTCCCCGTCATAGTAGACACTCTTGTTGGGATCCCTGGGATAGACCCACGTTGCCGGGAAAGCAGACAGAAGCCAGGAGAATGGACCGGTAGAAGGCCTAAAGTTGACAGAAGCTCCCCTGATCCGCACAAGCGGAGGCCAGATCTGTGGGACCGGAATACGAAATAGGGGACTTCCACAGAAATTCCTACTAAGAACATTTTCTCAGCAGCAGTTCAGAGTTTTCTGGCAGATGTATCATGCTGGGAGGGTAGTTTCTATTTCTTGGAGCCACCATTGAAGGGAGAGATTTGTAGCCCAAGATGGAGGGGGTCTGGGATCCATTTCCTGTGAGAACTTCCCAAAACAACCCAGGACTCTGAGGCTGAAAAAGAGATGGTTTGTGCTCAGAAAGGAAAGGACTTGAGCAGTCTCTTTATTTTAAGCCATGACGAGAAGAGCTGACATCTACACAAGGTGCCAAACACTTCATTTCTTGTACCCCATATGAGTACACCTCACAGGGTTAAGCACCATCATCATACCCATTGAGCAAAGGAGGAACCAAGGCTCGGAGATGTGAAGTGACTCTCCCAGGTGACACAGCTATAGTGGCCAGAGCCGGGATTCAAATCCAAGGATTGGCACCAAAATCAAGTCTCTTAGCCACTGCCCTACCTCTTAGTGAACAGGGGATTCTCAGGACACCGAAACTTCACAGGATCTACAGTCTGGCCTCTGGTGAGGTCTCTTCCAGTGTGACTGCCCAAGCTCCAGCTCCTCGCGTCCCTGCCAGCGAGGAAGGCCCTGGCATTGGAGGAGCCTCAGTAACAGCTGCCATGTTGGTCTCCAGAATAACGGAAGAACCAATCTTCAGGATATCTTTTTACGTGCAAAGCAAGGTGGAGAAAAGTGTGTGCCTTGATTTGGATGACCCTGGAAGCAGACCAGGAGACAAAGATTTGAGTGCAAGTAGTTTATTTGAGGTGATCCCAGAAAACTGGTAAGGCTGTGAGAAACTGAGATGGGTGAGGGAAAGCAGCCAGTAAGTGTGTGTTCTCCAGCAAGTTTCTGTGGTGGGTAACTGAGGCTCAATACTGGTGGAGAGCTCTGGGAGTCGGTGTAGACACTGAGCATAGAACATGCTGTTTTATAGATTTGACTTGGAACCATGTACACATTTAATGTAATTATAAAATGACCTTATAATTAATTGCACAGATTAATAGGTATTATTTATGCCTTAAATTCTCATTTTAAAATTACAGTGTTAAAAGGCAATCCCTATAAAAATCAAACTAAAATTAAATAAGTGAATAAATCTGTGCCCCGAGCTGAGAGTACTATCACACAGACAGAACTGTGCCCGGTTATTTTAAAACACAATAATCTGTGCATCCTCTGTGGGATATGCCCAACCTAAATCAATTTAAGGGGGAGAAAAAAACTTAAGCTATTTTTAGTAATCACAGTATTGGTGGTATGGTGTCATTGTTAATCTGAGACAGTCGAGTGACGACAGTGGCATGAAACAAATATGGGTCTTTGGGGAACTGGAATATTATTGCATGGGAGAAACAGGAAATACAGATGTAAGATCAAAGAGGTAAATAAAAATGATGCCAGTTTTAATCAGAAGTTTCGATACAAACTCGAGATGTGTTTCCCTTTAAAACAAAATGTGTATGTCCTACCTGTCCCACCAAAAAGCCCCAGAAACTGTGACAAACCCATCAGCAACAAACACCTCAAAACCCAGATTGTGAGTATCTAAGCATCATGCACCACTGGAAGAAACAAGGGCTGAGTCTAGGTTTGGAAGAGAAAATGTACACAATGGGTCTGGAACATATCATCAAACCAGATAATCAGAAGCTACCGATAACTGTGCGGTCAAGTCAAAAGGACACAGAAATCAACTTAAAGAGTCTTCCACAGGTCAGACACAGGAGAACTTGGATCTCGATAAAAGAACAACCGCCATGCACTGAAACCCAGCACGTACTTTCTGCCCATGAGTGCAAAAGGATAGCGATAACAAAACAAACTCACCTGGGTCCTACCCCGAACACTACAGAACCAGCTCACTGTGCACACTAGCAAATAAAGGCAAAGAATCAAGCATTAATTTTTCTTACTTCTGTAAACTGTATCTCAGGCTGACAGGGAAGCTTGTCTTTAAAAAGTCACTCAGATATTGAGTGACAAAGACATGATGGCCTTAAACTATCATTGGTCAAAATGATCCTCAGTGATTGCTACCAAGAGGAGACAGACTTGCGAACACAAGCACACCCTACCGTTAAGTATGAAGGACAGCTGACCTTGAACAACAACAGAGGTTAGGGATGCCAACCCCACCCCACCCCCGGCCCATGCAGTCAAAAATCCACTCATAACTTTGGCTCCCCGAACACTCAACTACCGTAGCCTGCTATTGACCTTACCCATAATATCAACAGTCGATGAACACATATTTTGTATGTTACGTGTATTAGATGCTGTTTTCTTACAACAAAGTAAGCTAGCGAAAAGCAAATGCCAGGAAAACCAGAAGGAAGAGAAAATACGTTTACAGCGCCGCAGTGTATTTATTTTTAAAAATCTGCATCTAAGCGGACCCCTGCAGTTCAGACACTTGTGCTGTTCCAGGGTCAACTGTATTCTTGCCAAACAACTAAATCTGAGTCTGATCAAAACTCTAGATCTAACTACTAATTTACAGGAAATACCAGGGCCGGAGGAACATGTTAAACCACACCACTGAAATGCAATCAGCAAAATGCAGACTGTGGGGAATTCTTTAAGAAAAACAACCCAGTTTTTCAACAAGTGTATCTCAAAGGTGAAAAGCAGATTGAAAGAGACCAAAAAGGCTCATGAACCAATTGTGATACATGGATGGTGTTTGCATCCTGATTCAAACAAATACATTATTGTGTTTTTTTTTTAATGCTTATTTTTGACAGAGAGAGAGAGAGAGCTGCAGAGGGGCGAAGAGAGAGGGAGACACAGGATCCACAGTGGGGTTTAGGCTGAGAGCAGAGAGCCCCACGTGGGACTCAAACTCACGAACTGCAAGATCATGACCTGAGCTGAAGTCAGACACTTAACCAACTGAGCCCCCCAGGTGCCCCTAACTACATTATTTTTAAAAATTACTTGATAAGGTTGGAAAATTTGAACAGATTGGATAGATAAACAGTAATTATTAATATTGTGGGATATTTTCAAAGGACTTCAATCGTTTTTAAAAAATAATCTCTATGTTATAGACATACATCCTGGAGCACGAGCACTTAGAGATGAAATGATATTTGGGATTTCTTTTTAAAAATGTGCCAGGCGGGGGGATGCATGCAGGATACAGGAAAACAAAATGGGTCACTAGTTCATTATTTTTTGTGCCGGGCAAAGGGTGCTTGGAGATCTGTTATCCCGTCCTCTCTACCTGATTTCTGTTTGGGATTTTTTCCCGATAAAAGTTAAAACCGAGCCCGCACGCGCACATTAAAACTTAATACCAGTGGCCATTTTTGCTCGAGAGGGGAAGGAAGGGGTGGAACCGAGCAGAGACAAGGCTGGAGCACACAGCCAGGGTGCAACATCCTTGCCTCTACGGAGAAGGCAGGTTGGGTGCCTCTGGGACTGTAAGGACCTCACAGAGCCGCATACGGAGACTCGAGAGCGTGGGCCTTGGCATTCGGTGGTTCCCCACCTCTAGCTACCTAGAGGTCCTCTAGGGTCCTCATGGGATGGGCAGGGGCCACAGTGGTGCCACCTCATCCACTCCAGAGACAACGGGTGAGCTGATACGTGGACGATACAAGGCAAAGCTGCTAGCTCCTAAAACACAAATTAAGAAGCGGTAGCTATTCTTGTATTCGCATGTGATCTTGTATTCGTATATTATTGTATTACTATTATATTCTTCTCGGCCTTCCCTGTGAGCTACTATAGCCCAAGCAGGTGCTCTGGGTGCAGTGACGCAGAGAAACCACACCCGGTGGCCCAGACTCAGGACCCGTCCACCTGTCTCATCTGTCCTCCGTGGCCCCTTCATATCACAGTTGTCAACTGGAAATGGAAGGAACTTTCATCACAAAGCTTGACTTTCCGGAGCCTCCTTCTCCCTCACTCCCTCCTTCCTCCCTTTCTGTTTTTCCTCCATCCTTCCTCCTCTCCTTCTCTCCTCACAGCGGCACTTTCCACCCTGACAAGTGAAGCAATAATCTGGGCAATAATTTCACTCCTTGCTTCCTACTTAAAAATCCCCCTAATTACTGGGTAATGGGTCCAGAGAGGCACTCGGGCTGGGTGAGCTCTGCCCCGCGGGCACAGCTATAGTTCATCTGTCTGTTCCCTAATAGCGCTCTAAAGTTCACCCTTATAAACATGTCACCGAGCCCGTAATTGAGTGACTGGTCATTAGGTTCCACGCGCGGTACCTGTGGGTCACCGATCACTCAGGGGTGATGGATCTTTCTCCGATACCTCGGCTGGGCAGGCCACAGAGCTCTCCATCACCTCTGAGCAGAACATTACTCTCTGGGAACACCACAGCGAGCCTCGGTGGGCCGTCTTTAACTGTGGAGTTCCATTGGGAAGGGCCAGATGGGGGAGAGGTTAGGGCAGGAACATGCGTCCTCCCGCTCCATTCACGAACCTTCCCAGAAGCCTGTCCTAAAACGGTCTTCAAAGAGACACTAAAGCTAAGGCAGCAGAGACCCGGGGCCAGAATAATCTCACTGTGGGGTTAAGGTCAATTTGAGAGTCGAGGTGTTGTTGTAAGACAAGGAAACAGGATTGGAGTTTTGTTTACTAGACTTGGCTCAATGTACCAGAAACATCTATCGCCCCAGAGCTGTGTACCATTGAGGAAGTCGCTTGGCCTCTCTGTTCCTCAATTTCCTCATTCATGAAATAGAGGTGATAATACCTCCTTCCCCCCACAAGGCTCGTACTGACGACTGACTGAGTTGATACACATCAAAGTGTCGAACTCTGTCCGGCACCCAGTAGGTAATCAACAAACGTTAGTTCATTCTAAATAAACCCACCGTCTCCCTCCGCTTTAATCAGAAATGCTTTTTTGTATTTTTATTATGATGGAGACAGAATAACATAGTGGCTAAGGGCACAGGCTTTGATGTTAGGCTGATTAGAATCACATTCCAGCCGTACCCGTTAATTGCTGTGTGGCCTTGGGCAAATTACTCAAACTCTCTGAATGTCAGCTTCCTCCTCCACAAAAGGAGAATATTAACAGTGGCCAGTAGCAATCTGATAGAATTCCTGTAAGGATTGAATGAAATAACGCATGTAAATTACTTAGCATAGTGATTGGCAAATAGTTGGAAGTAATTCAGTAGCCCATTAGATGAAGGTGAGAGCTGACACCCCAGAACGGCTCAGCTCTCTGAGGGTGGAAGAGTGTGGAGTAAGAAGAGAAGAGAGCCTGGGAGCCTGGGTGGCTCAGTCGGTTAAGTGTCCGACTTCGGCTCAGGTCATGATCTCACAGTCCGTGAGTTCGAGCCCCGCGTCGGGCTCTGTGCTGACAGCTCAGAGCCTGGAGCCTGTTTCAGATTCTGTGTCTCCCTCTCTCTGACCCTCCCCTGTTCATGCTCTGTCTCTCTCTGTCTCAAAAATAAATAAACGTTAAAAAAAAAAAAAAAAAAAAAAAGGAGAAGAGAGCCTAGTATAGAACTTTGTTGGTCACAGAGGTTACATGAATTTATTCATCATAAAAAATAATATTTATTAGAACCCTGTTATGGGCCAGGCATTCTGCCAGTGGTAAGAATGCAGAAGAGAATAAAGCAGTTACATTCCCCTGAGCTCTTGAAGACCTTAGTGTAGAAGAAAAAGAGGAACCAGGATGGAATTATAGCCATGGCGACTATTTACTGAGCACTTACTATGTGCCCTGCACTTGGACGAAAGCCAGACACAGTGGGCCTTCTTTGGATGCCCTTGGCTTTCCTCCCACCCAGCCTTAAGACCGTTTTTGGAACTTCATCAGAAGCCTCCTACCAAAGATCCAGATACACAAGGCATTAATGGGCAATTAATATCTTGCTAGAGATTTCCTAAAGAAATGGAGGGAAAGTTTCACATTGTTCCTCATACAGGAGAGACGTGAACGAATTCCCTGTTCTTCTCCCAACATCCCATTCTCACCATGTCATGCCTCCTGCCTCACCTCTCTTCTTTCTCTGCCTGACCACGGCCTTGGCCTCTCCAAAGCCGCTCTGTGACCCCATGCAATCTCGGTCCTGCCTTCAGTTTGTGGACCCCACTTCTCCCAGCAGGGACCAAATGAAACTCTGCTGTTCTTGAAGCATGTGCCTGGGGGGGGGGGGGGGGGGGGAAGGGGGCTCCTCCCTACCCTCCCTCAATCCCAAGCGGCGTATCAAAGAGTTTTGTTGTTTATGGTTGAATTCTTCAAGAATTCATCGCACCAAGCAGGCCTCACGAGGGAAAGCAGAAGGAGAGACAGGGAAAAGATTCTGGACCGAGAATACAAGATTTTCAAAAGATAGGGTGAAGGCAGAAGGGACAACAAGAGGGAGAAAAGTTTTTCTCCCTGCCTCCCCATGATCTTGAACTTCAACATCAGCCCTGAACAAGACAGCATTATCCACATTTGATAAAGAAGTAAATGGATATCCCAGGGGAATAAAGAGCTTGTTTATGGCCATAAACAAAGATATGGCAGAGTCGGGATTCAGACCCAGGTGTACCTGACTCTTTCCACTTGACATCAGTGAGAAGGAGCAGGGGAGGGAGAAATAGGACACATCCAGTGAAATCCTGTACTAAGACCCTCTGCGTATGCCTCTTGAGAAGCTGGTCAGGTACCACGCTTTTGGAGCTGGGTCGGGGAACGAAGGTTCTGGTTGCCTTCCTTTTCATAACTGTACTTCTTATCGATAGTGATAGGCATTAAGAAACCAAAATCATCCGAATTGTTTGCAGAGTAAGAGTTAATGGGCCCCTCATAAAGGTGTTTCCCAAAATAAACCGTATGAATTTCGTACTCTCTAACTTCTCAGAAAGTATGAGGAGTTCTCTACGTAAGAGAGGCTATCAGATAAGTCACACCGGAGAAGAGAGATAGGAGATAAAATCCACCCCTGGCTCAAATCTCACCACCAGTTGTCTATACCCCAGCAAGTGATAGACTTACTGTGTATGTCCATTTCCCAACAGGTAAAACAGACTTACTAATACCTCTCTTGCCTCCCCAGAAGGCATGAATGTTGAAATAATACGTATAAAAGGAATTTACGCAACATAAAGAAGTTTATGGACTAAAAACGTGGTCACCTTCAAAGAAAATGAATTGCTATTTTTTTTTAAAACATTTGGAGGTTTTCGATCATGTCCAGGGTAAGCAGGGCCTGGAACATTAGGGGCTCTGGCTTCTTTCTAGAGTGAATTTCTTGAATCTCTTAATATCTGTGGAATCCCTTCCTCGCTCACCCCAAAAACCAGGTCTGGGGTTGGCCACAGAGCTCTCCTCATTCCAGACGTGATGCAAGGACCCAAGATTGCATTTGCCTCTATCTCTGAGTACAGCAGACACAGTGATATTCGTGAAGCCAGAAGAGGGAAGAGAAGGTAGCAAACGGTAATTCAGTCGATGTTACCAGGAAAAAAAAAAACAGTCACTGGGGACCCCCGGCGGATACACACTAAGCCCTCTTCCTCATCGTCTCTGTCACCCAACCACAGAGCGTCACCACTGGAGACAGGCCAGTTCTCCACAAAGCCAGGGAAAGACAGTGCTCATGCCTTCAGGAAACCTTACGCCGTGCATGACAGGCAAAGGAGATTGGTTCTCAGCTTTTAGAAAACATAGCCTCCCCTGCTGGGTCACAAGGGCCTGCTCCAAGGAATGCCAATCATGGGATGATGGATGGGCGTCCTATGGAAGGTCACCAGCGTTCCCCTTGCTTAGCGAGCCCCAGCAGTTGGACACACAGGAGCTGGCGGGCGATCTGAAGGGCTCAAGTCTAATCAGGGCTGATTTCTCTGTCTTAAGGGCTCTTTCAATGTGGCCTGTCATACTCCCCTGCCCGGACGCTGGAGAAAGCTGCACTTTCTTCCAAAATAGCTGCACTACGCTTTTCACCTAAAAACGGCCCAAGCTGGCGTGGACATGAGAGTAATAACTATCTTATGTGGAGTTCATACTACTAGGTATCAGGCTGTGTGCTTTATTGGATTGTTGCATTTATATGATAATAAATACGATCGTTACTCCCATTTTGCAGATGGGAAAACTGAAGATCAGTTTTGATCAGGACTCAAATCTAGTAAGTGGCAGAGAGAGATTTTGAGCCCAGGCCATTGGCCTCCAAAACCTAAACCCTTAACCACCAAGTTATATGTAATTATATGTTGATTTCTTACTATTGAGATGTGTGTATCACAAAGTGTGGTATTTTTGTTAAACTGTATACATACTGTATGTGGCTGTATGAGCTATCTGTGAGTACTGGAAATTTTAGGTTTTTCAGCTTTGTGTTTTTCTTATTGAATTCTTATGGTGAGCATGTGTTACTTTAAAGTTAACTGATTTGGCTTTTTAATTATGAAATGTTCCAGATATTTATATATATACAAGGACTAACACGACAAAACTACATACCCACCACTCAGATTTAACAAACACGATTTCATCGAATTGGCTTTGAATTTTTAACAAAGAAAACATTCCAGAGTAGAAATGGGAGACTCCCGGGGCGCCTGGGTGGCTCAGTGGGTTAAGCGTCCGACTTCGGCTCAGGTCACGACCTCGCAGTCTGTGAGTTCAAGCCCCGCATCGTGCTCTCCCTCCGTCCCTTCCCCACTCATGCTCTGTCTCTCTCAAAAATGAATATACTTAAAAAAAAATTTTTTTAAGAAGGAAATGGGAGACTCCCCCATCCATGCCCACTGTCTCTTTCCTGTCCTTTCGCCTCCAAACTCCTCGGTATTCTGTAGCTGGAGTTCTGCCTTCTCAGCCGTGTTTTTCTATCTTTACACCTGTGTGTATTCTCATCAGGACAAAACATAGTACGTGGGTATGTTTCTAGAAATAACATAGAGCGATCCTGCTGGCTTTTTATACGTCTCTTCCTCCCGAGGGCATCTGCAGTTGATTTTCTCTGTCCTGCTGAGTTACTCACTGTATCTCAGCCCACAATTTGTCGACCCCATATGGTTCAAGATCACAGCCGCCTCCTAGCTTCACGTAAGATAGTTTGTGTTTTTGTGTATCGTTTCCCTGTGTTGTTTGAGGCTACTTTCAGGACCAGCAGGGGAGTATGAAACCACATCTGTCTGCTTCTTGTTCTGCATCTATTTTAATGAGCATATGGTTTTGATTCTTTGGTCTGACCATTGTATGAGTTACATTAACAGATTTTCCCATGTTAAACCATCCCTGAATTCCTAGGATTAGCTGTACTTGGTCATGGGGTGGTTTTATTGTCTTGTTTTGCTGTTTAGTCTCATTAATATTTTAGCTAAGTTTTCCTCATTTATATTCCTAAATGAGATTGACCTATAATTCTGTTATTGAGCTTTTTCCATTCTGACATTAAGGTTCATTTGCATCATTAAGTAAATTGGAGGACTCTCCACCCTTCTGTAGTCTCTGAAATGACCGTTCGTTCAAGGTTTGGCAAAAGATGTTCCTAAAACCATCTGTACCCAACGCTTTTGTGGAACGTTATTTTTATTACTGTCACAGTTTATTTAATGAACATGGGTTTCTTCATGTTCTCTATTTCTTCTGGAGATAATCGGGGTCATTAATCATTTTTTTAGAAAATTGCCCAACTTACCTACATTTTCAAATTTTCTTTTTTATAATCCTCTTTCAGCTATAACTCTCTAGCCCTTTCATTTCACTATTTTTAGGTCCACCTTCTCTATTTTCTCTTGCCCAGTCTTGCCAGAGGACTACCCACGTTGCTAGTCTAGAGAAACAGAGAAACAAAACTTTCTCTTAATCCAGTGTGTTTTTACATACATACATATATGCATACATACATACATACACATGCCCTTCCAAATAAAAATGGCAGAACAGGGGTTACTTCTGCTTCTAGAAAGACCCTATTCTCGCCAACATGAGGGTGTAAATCAGAGCCCCACATAAAGGCAGCAAATCCTGCTCCTGGTACTATCCAAGCTCATGATCTGGAAGGAGAGCCACCTGTGCTCAGGTCCCTCCCCTCCTGGGAGCAAATGGAAATAAGGATGCCCATCTCAAAGGCTGTGGTAGGGATTGCCTGGAAGAATCAGGCTGAAGAATAAGGATGGGTGAGTGAGTGAGTGAGAGCTGAGACCTGGGTTCAAATCCCAGCTTAACCACTTACCAGCTGTGGCCCTGGCCACCCTGCTAGTTTGTGAAAATGTGATAAAAGAGACTTACTTGTACCGCATTCACCTGACAGCTGCTCCCAGCAAGTAGCAAGCCTCCCATTTCTAACGGGTAGAAAGTTGGAGGCTTGAAGACAGAGAATTCCATAGCCAGTGATTCCCTAGACTCTCTGCTAAAACTCTCAAGAGTGGAATCGTATCCAAGGCTGGTACAATCATACCCTGGGTCTGTGTGTGTTAACACGGTGGTTTTTAAATCAAGCTCCCCAAAGTCCCAGGGATTCCGTAGAGGGAACCTTCCCTTTGCCTCTACCATGGACTAATATAGACAGAGCACTATGCCCTTCCTTCTCACTTCACCCAGAATTTCAGATCACGGGCATTAATATGAATCTCCTCTTAAAGAAAGAGTCCACATCTGCTTAATAAAGCCCACCCGGCAGGGGGGAAGCATCAACATCATTCAGAGCCCTGGCTACCCTTTGGCCTCGTGCCTACGAGGTGTTTTTTTATGTTGTTGTCGATGATGTTGTTGCTGTTTTTGATAGAGAGGCAGAGCAAGCTGGAGAGGAGCGGAGGGAGAGGGAGAGAGAATCTTAAGCAGGGTCCACGTCCAGTGTGGAGCCCAACACGGGGCTCAGTCTCATGACGGTGAGATCGTGACCTCGGCTGGAATCAAGAGGCAGACGCTCAACCAACCGAGCCGCCCAGGTGCCCCAGTGACATTTAAAATAGAAAAAAAAGATATCACGAACCCCCCCCTTGGGTCTCAGCTTCCGCATCCATAAAATAAGCATGAGGGTAACTGACTGCTAGCACCACGAGAGGCGGACATGAAGAAATAAGCACAAAATCGTTGCACGGACTGTGGAGTCGGGTGCACGTGTCCCGAGTTATCTCACCCACGCGTGCACGCGCGCACCGACATCTTCGGTTCCTTCTGGCCTAATACTTTCCTCTACTGGAAACACGCCGGAGTTGCCTGGGGAAGGCACGACAAAGCGAGGAAAGCTGGCAGAGATGAAGAACACACATCTAACGAGCCCAAGGGAGATGCGACCAAGTCCCAGAGGAAGCAGACGAAAGCCCAGAGTGAAAGAGGACAATGCTGCAGAGGCGGCCGCTGAAATGCCGGGCTTGAGTGACCGTCAGGCGTCTAAGGAACCCAGCGGAAGTGGAAAAGAGGGGCCTATGGGCAGCTGCTGTACAGAAGCACTGTGAGCCAGAGCAGGCCCTGCCCCGTGCAGCTGGGGTAGCCCCTGTCAGATGAGTCAGAGGCGGGGAGGGCTGGCTCCGGTTTAGCCATCTGTCCAGTGGAGCGGGGCACATTCACACTTCCAGGACAACGAGGGCCGATCGGTTTCTTACGGGCAAGCCCAGCGGACGGGCAGTGGCTGCCGGGAACATCAACCTGCTCACTCTTCCCAGGGACCACAGAGCGAGGTTCCAGGCAAAGGATGCGAGCGCATAGTATCTGTGTCACATGTTCGAACCCCCACACTGGATAGAATTAAGCCTCCTTCCCCCCTGCCCCGCGTGTCATCTCCCATGTGCCAAACACCTTGGCAAATGCTTCATCTGTGTTAGTTTATTTAATCTACCACAAACGCTGGTATCCTAATTGTGGTTACGTCTTTTTTTTTTTTTTTTTTTTTTCTTAAGCTCCCGTCTTCTAGAAATGCGTATGTAATGCCAATGGACAAAACACAACGTTTCTGAATCTGAGACGTGTTTCATCATAATCCGGGCATGGTGGTAAGGTATAATTAGACTAAGAGGGGCCACGAGTTCCTAATTGTTGAAGCTTGGTCATCGGTACTTGGAGGTTCATCATACTAAGCTCACTGCTTTTGTGAAAGTTTCCTATATGTTTGAAATTTTCCGTTAAAAATGTTCTCTTAAAGAGACCGTGTTAGATATTTATGACGTTAGCTCCATTTACGTGCATGCAAACTGGGGCTCAGAGGTTCATTCCATTCTTGAGATCAAAGAGCTAATAAGCAGGCTGTGGTAGAGGCCAAGTTGTGCTCCCCGAAAGCCCATCTAGTGAATTACTCGCTGCCCACTGCAGTCAAGGGACAGACCCCAGCAGTCAGCTCCTTCCGTGTCTGTCTCAGCAGCCCAGGGCCACCTCACCCAAGGTCCCATCCTTCCTGGGGACACAAGACCCCAAGATAGAGCAAAACAGGTTATATAGGCTCAGCCATTTCAACTTAACCCAAGACAATTCCGATGGCCAATGCTCATTCAGAACTTTCTCCTGGGTTGGCCTAGCCTACATTGTACCTCCATCCCGGGTTGACTTTCCTCCTGTCCAGTCCTGCTGGCCCTCCTGCCTTTCACAGGCATTGATTGCAAACATCTTACATCCTGACCTGTATCTCATCATCTCCTTCCGGGGAGACCAGCCTGAGACACAGGGGAGCTGAGGTCTGAACCCGAATCTGTCCGAATGTGTGGCATGAATGAGTCTGCCAGAAACAGGGTGGGAGCAGCTCCCTCCTCAAAGCCCCTCAGTTCTCAGTGTTCAGCACCCAATCTTCTTCCCCAGCCCGCTGCTGAGGAGGCCTGCATAGATAGGAGCTTGTGAGCACCGAGAAGGAGAATGTCAGGGTCGCCCTGGGTTTGGGACGTTCTGAGCAGCGGGAGGCACTGCTAAGTTCAGAGGAGACCTTCCTGGCACGAGTTCCCTGCAGGCCCAGCTGGATGCAGCTGCAAAAGCGCTTTGAAGGCAGCGGCTCATGCCCTGTCCCGGGAAGCCCACCGAGGCCTCCCAGCAGCCCAACCTCGGAGGCCAGGCCTGCTCCCCAGCACCTCTAACACGGAAGCAACTCAGCAGGACGCCAGAGCCAGCAGGTGGCCTTGAAAATGCCCCGTGTAATTAGAAATCTCATTTCCATTCCTGGTCCCTGGTTTGCATGGCAAAGAGAGCAGTTTTTCTGGAACGAATTATCCCCTCCCTGCAGATGTCTTCAAAGGCTCCTAATCCAAAACGGGCTCTCCAAGACCCAGCCTCCCCAGGGCCGCCCATGCACACAGGAAGTCACTCCTTTGTGGGTACAGATGGGCCTTTGAAAATGTACGAACAGTGCTGACGTGGCAGAAAAGGCTGCCCATGAGGGCACGAGTCAGTGTCCCTGGTGCCTAGATCTTAGGAGAGCAGAGTACTTACCCCTCACCTGCACTCAGGGTGAGCTCACACAGTTTGCCTGGGACTGTCCTCGCTGTGGCACTGAACGTCGTGGGTCCCGGAAACCCCTCAGTGCCGGGCAGGCCCGTCACTTGCTCACCCTGCCTGCACTCCCAGTTTGCCAAGGTCAAAAAGGAGAGGAGCCAAGGTCAATCGGTTCCAGGCAGTGGAGGCCCTTCTGTCTCAGTCAAATATATATATATATATATATATATCAATTTGATTTACATCAAATTGTAAATCACATGTATCACAAATTCACATCAAAATCACATATATCAGTGTGAATTATGTATTTTATATTTTTATAAATTTATATATTAGATACATTTTATACACCTATATATATTATTAAGTTATATATAAATATAGATTTATAGATGCAAATTATATATAAATGTATTTAATATATTTGTATATAGTATTATATATAAAAATGAATAATATATATTACAGAATTGTATGATACATTATAATATACATTATATTATAATACTATATGTTATGGTATAAATAATACTAACTATAATACTACATATATATGCTTCATAACTCTCTCTATATATGTATATATAATATATGCATAATATAAAACTATATATATGTATATACATACACACACACACACACACACACACACACATACCATATATCAGCCATGTAGCCAATCATGGATCCATCCGTTCATTTTTAGCAAACATGTATTAAGTGCCTACTGTTTGTCACGGCCAAATAATAACACAGATTGAGAAGGTCCCAGTCTGATGTAGGGATTCTCTAGCTTCTGGGGTCCAGAGGTGGCCTCCTGGCAGCTGGTAGGTGAAGTCCAGAAACTCTTTGAAATTACTGTAAAACTCTCTGAAGAAGTTTAAAATGTTTCTGGATGAAGAAACACACATGTAAATGGCTAATTACAACATAGGGCTGTTTCCCGAAGTGTGTTCCGAAATCCTCTAGCCTCTCGCTTCGCAAAGAGTGGTACACGAACCAGCAGCATCACGCAAGAGCTTGCTAGAAGCACAGGTGCTCTGGCCTGACCCTGGACCTGCTGAATCAGGGTCTCCTTTTTCACATGACCCCCAGGCGATTCCTGTGCACATGACACTTTGAAAGGTGCGGCTTCCGTGGCGGCTGTTACGTCAGGTGTCCCCAGTGAACCATACCTCCCAGGGGAAGGGTACGATGCCAGTCCCAGGCCTCAACAAGACAGAGAAGCTTCTGTTTCACAGCCTTCGGAGCTCTGAGGCTACATAGAGAAAGGTGCAGCTGTCCCAGCACCCCAGCCGAGCCAGCCCCGATCAACCTGCCGAATGTGTGCACACGAGTGACCACTGTCGAGCCCAGCCGAGTCCAGTCCGGACCGCAGAGCCGTCAGAAAAAAACGAAAGACTACCTGAAACAGAAATTGTTATAAAACCACCCCCAAAACTTAATGGCTTGAGACAACAACCATGCATTTGTGGTTGCCGTCTCTCCTTCCCCACACGGTCGGTCTCTCCCCCTGTCTCTCGGAGGGGATGTAGAGTTTTTGGTTTTTTTTTAATATTTATTTTTGAGAGAGAGAGAGAGAGAAAGAACACACACAGGTGAACCGGGCAGGGGCAGAGAGAGTGGGGGACAGAGGATCTGAAGCAGGCTCCGTGCTGACAACAGAGAGCCTGATGAGGGGCTCGAACCCACAAACCTCGAGATCATGACCTGAGCCGAAGTCCGACCCTCAACCAACTGAGCCTCCCAGGCGCCCCCTGAGAAAATTTTTGATTAGCTCCCCAGAGAGTTCTTATGTATACTGAAGTCTCAGAATTGCTACAATGCGTGGTGGAAAGTGTCACAATCAAGACTAAACGGAACACCCGTGGAAGCTTGTGGAAGCCTTTAGAGAGCAGGTAACACCGGACGCTGAAGGTTGAATAAGAGACAGCCAGGTGCAGAAGAGCGCCATGCGCCAGGGAGCTGGAAGAGCTTTCTCCCTCCAGGTAAAGCCAGTCCAAAGATACATTACAGAGCTGTAGATAACCGGGGCTCAGTCCTGCAGGGGACCCTCTAAGGGGCTGGGGGGAATGCCTTTCAGAATTTCTACCCAAAGTACAAAAGTAGCGGCTCCTTCCCTCCATGGGCCAAAAGTGCTTCGTGGGGGGGTGTTAGCTCCTTTGTCCTTCCAGAAATCCCCATGTTTCCAAACTGAGTGGGTTCACATAGGCCTCCCAGGCGTCACTGGGATGACAGAGCCATGGCGGATGACAAGGGGCTCGGCTGAGACGAGGGCTGCCCGAGCACAGCAGGTTAACGGAGCGGTGGCTGGAGTAAAGGGTGTGAGGGCTGAGGAGGGATAAGAAGATACGACGTTAGGCACAAGCAGATCTGACATATCCCCTCCTGACGGTTTATTAACGGACTCTTGAGTGGTTCTCTTTCTTACCGGGCTGTCCGCTCTGGGAAGGAAGATTTTATTTCTTTTTTTAAATTTTTTTAATGTTTTTTATTTATTTTTGAGACAGAGAGAGACAGAGCGTGAGCGGGGCAGGGGCAGAGAGCGAGAAGGAGACACAGAATCCGAAGCAGGCTCCAGGCTCTAAGCTGTCAGCACAGACCCCGACGCGGGGCTCGAACTCGTGAACTGCGAGATCATGACCTGAGCCACCCAGGCCCCCCCCAGAAGAGTCTTATTTCCTAACATACCCTCATTTCCCCCCGGGCACAGTGCCTGGGACAAAACAGTGTGCAACAAATGTTTCACTAATTAGCTCATCTTAGCAGCACACCTCTTAGAGCCTGGAGCCTGGAGGGCTGGGACAGCGGGGGTGCTTTGGGCATGAAGTCAGGGCCGAGCTGGGTCGACCTCTGAGAAAGGTAGAGATGGGGGGTTGTGGAGACTCTCGGCAGGTCCCGATCACCACGGAAAACTACCGACTGCTGTAAGTCTACAAGACTGAAGGGGAGGAGAAGGCCCCAGAACAGAACCTGAGAAACTGACCCACCAACCAGTAAAGAGAAAGGAAGTAGGCACAGCCGGGGCCTTTCACTGTGGAATTGCCCTTGGCAGACAGTATCCACCTCACCTGCAAATGCCTGGGAATTTGCTCCTTCCTTCTCCCACGAGGGGAGGTCCCCACCCACTAGTGACCAATCCTGGGACACAAGAGCCCAGCCCCCATGCCCCAGGGAAGACAAAGTCTGCGGGATCGCTCATGCTGCAGCCCACGCCCCCCACCCCGCCGTGGCGTCGCGCTGAGGCTGGTCCAGCCAAACACACAGCTCAGCCTGGCGTCCGCCTCTGCCCATCCTGCTTCCCCTTGCTTCTTCCAGAACATTCCCTCGGCCAATCACTTGCATGAGCATATCCATGTCAGGCTCTGCCTCTAAGGCACCTGACTCGAGAGAGCAGATTGAGAATTGCCTGACCACTGCCAAAGCAAGAACTCTCCTTAGGGAGGTCAAGAGCCAAGTTTCTGGGCCCCTTAAATCTCTGGCAAGTTCAATTCAGTTCATCGGGGCTTCACGGATACCCGCCGTGTGCCAAGCCCTATATTGGGAAATGCAGCATCTGTAGCCTTAATCCCCAACAGCACTGCAAGGTGGAGATGTGTATTAATTTTCTACTGTCGCATGATCAGTTTAGCACAAATTTAGCAGCTTAGCTGCACAAAGGTATTTGTGGGGTCTGGGGGTCAGGGATTCAGGCACTGGTGAGCTGAGCATCAGCCTCACATGGAATTCTGGGTCCTCTTCCAGGATCGTTCAGGCTGTTGGTAGAATCCAGCCTCTTACTGTTGTATGACTGAGGTCATGTTTTCTTGCCGGCTATCAGCTATAGGTCACTTTCAGTTCCTAGAAGCCACCCTCGGGTCCTAGCCATGTGCTTCCCTCCAGAGGCAGTTCGCCACATGGTTTTTGCTTTCTTCCAGGCCAGCAGGAAAGAATCTGCCCTGCTTGTCTTTTCAAGGCTTCACCGGATTAGGTCAGGCCCACCCAGGGTAATCTCCTTTTTTATCAACACAAAAGCAACTGATTAGGAACCATTATTTCATCTGCAAAATTTCTTTTGGCATATAATGTATCCTAATCATGGAAGTGACATCCCATAATATTTGGGGGCCCTGCCCACACTCACAGGAAGGGGACAGTATAGAACATGTACACCAGGAAGCAGGAATCCTGAAGGCTATCTTAGAATTCAGCTTATTGCCTCTTTGCTGATAAGGAACTTAAGGCTCAGAGCAGTTAAGTTAGATGCCTTTGATCACACAGCATTTTAGTGAGGAACCAACCTGATTCCCCTCTCTCAGCTGCCCTGTGCTGCAAACAGATGGAGTCTAAGGCCAATCCCAAATCCAGACCTTTCTAGCTTCCAAAGATATGCAACTTTTCCCTCTAAAAAGGCAGGACTCACAGCAGAAGGACTAAATAAAAGTCTGGGTCAAGGGCCCACCAACTCGAACGCCTGTAGGGACAAGCCGGGAAATATAAATGGATGAAGCATCCCTATGTGAGGCAGCAGGGAATGGTGGTTACTCTAGCACGCCCAGCCTGAAGGCACTTCTATTCAATTAAAACACACACACATACATGCTCTGTCCTTCAAACAAAGCCAACATGCCCACTGGCGTAACCCAACTAAGCGGTAATTTGCAAACCCAGGTCTAGACGGTTTTTCTCATAACGACTTTGCTGAAAGGACCTCAAGGTAGAGAAAAGGCAGAAAAAAGACTCGAGTCCATTTGGGGCAACCCCAGAAGAAGCCTAAAGAATCAGAGCCTCTGACGTCTCAGTTTCCTACCAATTGGGCTAGAAAGATGCATATATATATATATAAATTGGCAAACATTTCTGCAAAGGGCCAGATAGTAAATATTTTAGACTCTGTGGGCCACATATTCTCAATCTCAGTTGTTCAACACTGCTGATGTAACACAAAAGCAGCCACAGACAGCACACAAATGGGTGTCAAGGGTTGTGTTCCAATAAAACTTTATTGACAAAGCTAGGTGGTGGGCCGAATTTGGCCCACGAGCCCTAGTTTCTTGGCCCCGGGTGTAGCGCATAGACTTTCAGGTCAGGAGAACCGACTCGAATTGCTGGGTCTTCCGGGCACCACCTGTGTGACTCAGAGAAACTGGCTGAAGTTCTGAACCTCCATTCCCTTGCTCATAACCCAGAAATCTCATTGTCAGATAGTGCGAGGGGCCACAGGGGCCTCCACGTTTCCCAGCCTCGCCGGCAATTGCGTGGGGCCAGGAAACCGCGTTCAGGTCAACCGGGCGCGGATAGAAGTGATGTCGGCCGCGTCCAAGCCTGACTCTTAAGCATGTTCTGGAAAAGTCTCTGGTCATCCCCTCCCTCCCCTGTGGGGACCCTGGGCCCCTTGTTCCACACGGTGTGAGTACAACACAGAGGGTCCCCCGACCCCCATGGTTCCGTGCAAGAGCGAGAAAGAAAAGCTCACTGTGTTACACCACCGAGAGGTGGCAGTGTGCAGGCTGAGCAATGACCTTAATACTAACACCAGCATCTTGGGGTCTTTGTGAGGATGAAAGGGGATGGGGATGTCGGGCACCAAGCCCAGGACGCGACACGCAGGAGGCACTCAACACGCATTAGCCATTATGACCACTCGGTTATAAATCGCATCACAAGTGCTTCAGGAGGGTTTTGGTTTTGGTTTTGGTTTTTGGTTTTGGTTTTGGTTTTTTTGGTTTTTGTTTTAGGAAAATTGGGAAACTTCCCTGGAAATAGTCACCTAACTTTTCCAAAAGACATCAGGCCCATTGAGGTGTTTTTTTTTTAATGTGGAGAATAACACTCTGATAAGGAAAATGCTGATTCTACATGTTACACCTCAAAAAAAAAAGGGATTACTTATGAACTCTCTTTAAGAGAAGGAAGGAAGGAGGAAAAATACCCTCTAATTTTTGCATCCCCATTCATCATTTTCTCCACTCAGCACGTTTCCTGAGCGGGTCTACCCTGTGCACGCCTTGAGCCGGCTGCTGACTCAGCCACGGTCCCGCCGCCCAGTGGTCAGAGCAGGTGGCTTTGGGGCTCTGCCGAGCGCTATCAGCCCGCAGAGCAGGGAGCTCCGCGCTACGAGCGGGGGCCACAGCTGCTCCTTGAACCCATAGGCCCCCCTCACCACGTGTCCCAGAAATGGGGGGAGGCCCAAGCCCGACTGGATGTCACGGCCGCCTCCAGCCCAGAAATGATCCACTTGCCAGCAGCTTGACGTTTCCAGCTCAAACAAGCAGAGGGAAGGGAAACTTCGGCTCCTACGTCCAAGGAGAGGTTTCTGAGCTGAAGGTAGGTTCCGAGAAGGGAATTTTGAAGGAGAAACACGGGGACGCGATGAAGCAAACCGCGCCGTGGACGTTTTCGAGGGCACATCAAGAAAGAAGAGGGGATCTTTGATCCTGTAGACGAGAAACGCGTTGTCAAAAACACACGTGGAGAGAGCCAAGGGGCCAGCTCACGGCTTGGGACAACAAGCTGCGAAACAAGGTCTGCTCCGACTGGGGCCACGTCCAAAACCAGTCTCGGCCCACCCTCTCCGCGTAGCCAGTATTTAACGAATGCCCAGCAAGCCACACACCGTGCCGAGCGCTCTGCTTAAATCACCTTTTTAAGCTCACACTCACCACAGCCCTAAGAATTAGGAGCGTTGCTACCCACCGTCACCCATGGATTTGCTGATGGAAACGTTGAGACTCGGAGACCGTGTTCTGCTGGGTCTTGGGGCTCTGCAAGGGCAGAACTAGGATTTGAACGTCAAGTGTCTTCGTCGCTTCGAGCTGCTATCCCAAGATGGCATAGGCCGGGGGGGAGCACAGAACAGAAATATATCCTTCACAGTTCTGGAGATGGGGAGGTCTGGCATGAGGGTCGGGCGCTGATGAGGACCTGCTTCCTGGCTTGTGGCGCTGCCTTCTCGAAGCAGTTTTCCACGGCAGACAGCAGAGAGGGAGGGGGTGAGCTCCGTCGTGTCTCTCTTGTCAGGCGACTCAAACCATCACGGGGGGTCCCCCCTCGTGACCTAATCACAGCCCAGTGCCCCACTTCCTAATACCATTCCGTTGGGACTTAGAGTTTCAACATATGAATTCGGTGGGGGGATGGGGGTACAAACGTGCAGCCTGTAAGAAGGCACCTTCATTCCAGAAGCGACCACTTAATTTCCAGGCGATAGCGTCTCGTAACCAAACCCCTCCATATACCAGACCCCGTTCTAAATATCTCCCGTCTCTCGTCCCATTTTCACAGCCCTGCGAGGCTGGTGCCATGATCATTCCCATTTTACAGATGAAGAAGCCCACGCTAGGAAAGGCTGAACGACTCGGTCAAGGTCATGGGGCTGACAAGTGGATGTCCTCGATCCAGATCTCACACTTAGCAACGGCCCGGGGTCTCCGTCTTCTAGGAATGTACCGTCGTCCCCCAGGGATGGCCACTGTGCTTGGAGAGACCGCCTGACCCTCACGTCTGCCATTTCCTCTGGTCCTAGGAGCCTGGGCCTTTGATGGGGCACAACCTCCCTAGAAGACCAGGCCCCCAGAGGTTTAGTGAGCACAGTTCCGGTCGAGTATGACCTTCCACAGGTGCCAGGTGACTTTAGCGACATGTAAGTGATGGGTCGTAAATCACGAGGCAGGCAGTCCTACCATGAAACATCCCATTCCCTCCAAGCTCATCAAGACAGACGCGCATAAATTCCGGGTCGGCTGCTGCAGGCGGTGTCCTTTAGATTTCCAATTAAATAAGCCCTAACTTTGCTCACTTCTCAGTGGGGAGGCTGCCCATTAATCTGCTAATATGCAGCCCAGGACGTGTTCGTGGGGACCTCCTTATGCTGGCACGACCCATGACGCCCTGCTCTCCTGTCCCAGGCAGAATGGAGCCGGCCAGGCCGAAAACTCAGGCAGGGGGAATGCCTCAGTGGAGGGGCCACAGATGCGGGTGACCATGACATCACCATCCACAAAGATGAGGACAGGAGGACGCCGGGAGCACTCGTCACCCTATTAGATAAGCCAACGTGACTTGAGAATTCTTGGCCGCCGCTGCACTACTGAGGGTCACTCTGCCCAGCCGACAAAACACTTGGACGCCATGTGTCTTCGGTGGCCCTGGTCGGTGGGTAAGGCACATTGCAATGGTGGAGGGACAGATTTCCTTGGACTCAGTATGGTCCTTGGGTAGCGATCCTTAAGCACAGTCCTTGGTGTCTGTAGACATATATGTCAATGTCTACATATCTCAGTGTACCCCACATATCTCAATGTCATTTGATCACAGGAAAGTAGAGATGTGGCATATCTCTAACAAGGTTTCCTAGATCATATATGCACTAACAGCTAGTGTTTTGGCTTTACTATAGTTACCGCCATGGTCTTTTCTCCTTAGCATGACAGAATATAATTTCTGAAGTCCTTCATTCATCTTCCCGGCTAAAGAATTTACTAAGTCGCATGGAGTCCCTGACCCTTATCAAGGTAAGAAGACATAAAAGTCACTGGTAAGAAAAAGGAAAAAGCATCAGCTAGCCTAACTATCAGAGTGAACATAAGGAAAAAAAATCGTTATGTGTCTTGTAAGGGCCTCGCTCGAAAGCCGGACCTGATGGGGTCATTTCCTTCATACCGGGAGAACCCAAATGACCCCAAATCTACATCACAGCCCTTCTCCAAGCTCCTTATCCTTGAAATAAAATGGATGGGACTTAGTGTCGGGAGCTGAGTGAACATGAGGCAAGAGATAGACGGGATGACCAAAGAGGAAAGATAAAAGGAGGGGAAACAAAGAAAATGGGACTATAGGCGTGCATCACAGACTGAGCTGAAACAGCCAAAGGTTGCTTTGCAGCATTCTCTGGCCTCCATGTAATGTCAGTGGTTTAACAATAGGAATTTCTTTCTGCTCTGGACTATACCGTCCCAACATCCCACCCAACATGAATGTAGTCGTTAAACACTCCATTAATAATGAAGCCAAATCCACTACAGAAGCCATAAAATCCCCAAAGCGTCCCATAACCCTCTTGGGTTTTAAAGCAGCATTCAAATCGGATTGTTGAGTCCAAAGGGCACAAGGTCTTTCTGGTATCATTTCTATCCTTACTGAGCATAAGCGGCCCTGCGAGCCCCTAAGGAGTTAAAAAGGCTCCTAAAAAGGAGCCTCTAAGCCGGGCTTGGAAGGTCAGAAAAGTTCTCCTAAAGGGGAAAATCTGAGCAGAATCCTAAAGATAAAATAAAATCTGGTAATAGCATGTGCAAAGGCCCAGTGGCAAGAACCCCCTATCCTGTTCAGGAACTCCAATAATTCAGTTTAGATAGAGAATAGAGAACAAAGGGTATAGTGGATAAACATGAGGCTGTTGGGACCTGCAGGTATCAAGTCAAGAACTTTTTCTATAACCCCTTAGCTAAGGACTAGATACACTACCCAGAAGCTCTAAAGCCATTGGAGAGTCTTAAGCCAGAGAGTAATCAGAGATTAAGTATGTATTTTTCCAAAGACGTATCTGCCTGCTCTGTGAGAACGGCTTGGAGGGGAGCAGAAACCAGAAGAATAGGGATGAAAGGAAACTACTGGGTTGCCTGGGTGGCTCAGTCAGTTGAGCATCCAAATCCGGCTCAGGTCATGATCTCGCTGCTTGTGAGCTCGAGTCCCGCATCAGGCCCTGTGCTGACAGCTCGGAGCCTGGAACCTGTTTCAAATTCCGTGTCTCCCTCTCTCTGCCCGTCCTCCATTCATACTCTGTCTCTCTCTCTGTCTCAAAAATAAATAAACATTAAAAAAAACAAAAAGGAAACTACTCACATCTTCTCAGCAAAGGAGGACAGCTGCCAACCCCAGATAGCAGTATCTGGAAGAAAGAGAAGGCGGGGGTTTTCAGAAAGAATCTGCAGGTCCAGCCACTGGCTGGATGCCTCCCAATATCCAGACATGACCTCGGCACTGGAGGGAGAGGCTTGCCATTCTTTCCCTAGGGAGCTACAGAAGGTAGGAGGAGGGGCAGGGACAGGTCTGGAGAGGAGGGACTGTGAGTCCAGTTTAGGGCCAGCAATGTTGGAATGACTGAGGGGGATCCACATTTACATCCTCAGGAGTAACTCAGGGGTTTTCTCCAATAGATGTGGGCGATTTGGGCAACCTATGGAAATTGAAGCCATGAAGGTGCTTAAAATAAGGTAAGGAAACCCCAGTTCTGTGGGTTCAGCCTTGGGCACCCACCTCCAAAAAGATGGGTACTCTGGATGGCAACTGAATCCACCAGTGCGCTGAAACAATTTCAGCTGGAAGATGTAAGACAGAAGGTGTACGTGAGAGATGCTTCTAAAAGCAAAAAAACTGCCCTGTGGGAAAATGGGGAATAGGGTCCCTGGATAAGAGTTACAGAAAGGTGAAGGTCAGCCTCCAAGACTTCCCACAATAGCTGCATGGCTTGGGAGGGAGGGTGCTCAGTCCCTAGAGAGTCCAGGTAAAGGCCAGAGCCATCTAGAGGGGATAGAAGTTAATAACCCAAGAACTGGGCAAGGCATCAGAAACAACCGTCTCTAAGTCACTTCTTGAGCTGCAATTTTAAGAGCTTCTGCTCTCCAAATAGATTTTTTGGCCCATTCATCTTAAAATATGAAAAGGTATCTTGGATATACTCGAGATGAATTCCCCCTGTATTTTTCCAAAAAGTGTATTCCCTGGACCACCCCCCCCCTCCCCCCACAAGATGCTATAAAGGGAGCACTCGAGAATTCCAAGGTGGAACACTTTGGTTTAGCGAGATTAGTGTGCTTCTGCGATGCAGGACTTGTCAGAGCCTTTAATGTGGCAATAGGCGCCGCAGATCTCCCAAATAAGGTAGGGATGGAACGTGCCATTTCCCCCAAGCTCATTTCATCATGGAATCCTTTGTCCCGCCCCCACCCGACTCCCGCCCCTGCCACGTACGTAGCATTGAGCAGAACCACCGTGCCACCGACTACAATTTGGAAGGTGCTACGATCGAAGGCAGAAGAACATCATGATCTGAAGCTTAGGCCCTGGAAACAAACTTCTGGGTTCCGATCCTGACCACACATGCCCGCTGTTGGGTGTATCAGCCTTGCTTCCCTGAGCCTCGGTTTTCTTATATAGAAGGGAATAATAGTAACGCCTCCCTCAGAGGGTCATTGTCTTAAATAAGATAATGAGAATGAGGGGCTGGGCATAGGGACCAGCATGTGGGGCTCGGTAAATGTTAGGTATTTCCGTTATTATTGTGAATTCCCCCGCAGTCCCATCCTTACAGAGAAATGGGCCATTTCCCTTGTGCCTCATTCCCCTTTTATCCTTGCCCTCAACAGGCAATGGGAACCCGGCGGGTGGTCCAAGGGGTCTTGGACCCCCTTCTCCTCCCTCTCCCCCTCCCTTCTTTTGCCCTCCAGTCCCCACAGTGCTGCCCACTGGCCAAACTCAACCGGAGCCAGCTGACCCAGGAGCCTGCGCGTTCAGCCCCCCGCCAACAGCCCAGGTTGGGGCAGAGGGAGAACGAACGTGAACGGGTCCCGGGCCACTAAGGATACAAAGTTGCCTGCTGAGGGTGGGCCGCAGATTCTCCCAGCAAGAGCAGAGCCCCTGACTCAGCCGCCCAAGCTGATGGATGACAGTGAAAGAAGACGGTCAACGTGGGCCCCTCACCAGCATCACCCCGCCCTCCTCAAGCGGTCCAGCCGGGTGGCAGCGGGAGCGTGGGCGGCGGTCAGCCCATCCCAGAGAGCCGCGCGCACAGGGCATCTCAGGTCCCGCGCCCCCCGCACCGCCTCTGCCAAGAGATGCTCCCCGGCCCCAAGGCGGAACGAGGAAGGGCCATGCCGATCTCAGAGCCCCTCTGGCATTTGCTGCCCCGGAGTTATTTTTGTATCTCATTTCCTCGCATTATGGCGATTTACATACTTCAGCAGAGCCCATGAGCGTCCAAAACGCAAACCGGGAACAATAACGCATCGCCGGGAGCTTCGCAGAAACCCCAAACCGGAGGGGCTTTCGGAAATCAGTTGCTAACACAAGTGGTTCCCTCATCCCGAGGGGGAGAATTCTCAGCACCACTTGACAATAAGTGGACGTGATGAGGACCACACAGCGCCATAATTCCTGCCGGATTGCACATTGAAAGCTGCATTCAGCGCTCGCAGCCCATCAGAGCAGGCATTGTTGCGATGAATACCGAAGGGATTGCAGAGTGAATTGCCGCTTCATTGCCAAGTGCTTCCGATTCCCTGCTCCTGCCATCTGTGTCCTCCGGAAGACACACAGAAGCAAAGGTCCGAATGGGGGGCTGGAGGGAAGGAGGGCCCTGCAGGCAGGAGGAGCCCGAGAAGGGGGTGGGAGCCTGCGTGGGGTCAAGGACTGCCAGAAAACTCCGTCATCCCCGCAGAGCCAAGTTCCAGACTCACCAAAACCTGAACACCCACTTCAGACGCAGGGTCCCCGCACTGGCTCGAACACTCGTGGCCTCGCTCTCAGAAACAGAGCCCGAATCTGCACTCACATGGGGACACACGCACACACACGAACGCGCACACATATTCATTCATTCATTCAACAAATAGTGAGCGCTTATCCTGTAGCGGTGATCGTGCTAGGCACGTGGCACCTGCCTTCTTGGGGCCTATTTGAACTCAGAGGTTCTCAGCCCAAGACCGTTGTTCTTACCAAGAGCTTGGTTTGTCTTGGGTTCATCTATTCGACGGTTCTGTATTGAACACTTTCGATTATTAATATCCCTGATCTGGGTTTAAACTACAGCAGTGGGGGTGGGGGGACGGGCACCTGGGTGGCTCCGTTGGTTAAGCGTCTGACTTCGGCACAGGTCATGATCTCACGGTTCGTGGGTTCGAGCCCCGCGTCGGGCTCTGTGCTGACAGCTTGGAGCCTGGAGCCCGCTTCAGATTCCGTGTTTCCCTCTCTCTCTGCCCTTCATCTGCTCGCACGCTGTCTCTTTCTCTCTCTCTCTCTCAAAAATAAATAAACATTTTTAAAAAATGTGTCTGGGTGGCTCCATCAGCTAAGCGTTAACTCTTGGTTTCGGTTCAAGTCACGATCTCATGGTTCATGAGATTGAGCCCCAAGTCAAGCTCTATGCTGACAGTGCGGAGCTCGCTCAGGAATCTCTCTCTCCCTCTCTCTCTCTGCCCCTCTCCTGCTCTCCCTCGTGCTCTCTCGCTCTCTCGCTCTCAAATAAAAAAAAGAAAAACTGTAAAATACAGCAGTGATAGGTCACCTCGGAATGGTGATGTGTTGTAGCAAAAAGGCAAATATCTTCCGTGATGCGTAACGCAGCGTAACAGAAAGACACGATGTCCCTGCAATTCTCCCAGACTTTCTCAGCTTCATGCATAACAACAGCAGCAGAAGCAACAACAGCGATAGCTAACATTCATTGAACCCTTACTGTATGGGAGGCAGCGTGCTAAACGCTTTATGTGGACCATTTCATTTCACTCTGTCAACAATGCCCTAAGAGACTGCTGGTACTGTGCCCATTTTACAGGTGATAAGACTGAAGTTCAGCAAGCCTAGTGACTTGTCCAATGACACCCCGCTAACTGGTGGCAGAGCTAGTATTTAAATCCAGTCAAACTAACCTTCACTTAGGGAAATACGAGGTTGGACAGAGCAAGGTGCAGCATGCACACAGGGCTTAGTGCTGTCCCCGTACTTTTCTCCATCTTAAGATGGAGGAAAAGGAAATTCTTTTCCTCATCACAGCAATTCGGTCCCCTCCTTCTTTCTGTGTACTTGTCAACTGTGAGATTGCTTTGGGTGCATGAATTCAGAATTAGCAAACTTAAAACCCTAAAGAAAATAAACAAACAAAGAAATCCAGGTGAGCTGACCGGAGAGCTTGTGTGCTCTCTGTATCTGTTAGTCGCGGCCACAAAACAAGTCACCCAATACGATCACCTCGCATGCCTCTTCCGGGCTGACTGGGACCAGCTAGGCCGTGCCTGCTGAAGGCCTCACGCAGGCCAGGACTACGGTGAGATGAGCAACTCAGTCCCTTGGGCACAAATTCTCAGGGGGGTGCCAAAAAAAGTCAGTAATCGAGGGAAGCAGTATTTTAACCAGTATTTTTTTTAAAAAAAGCAGGGGTACCCAGCTGGCTCAGTCAGTTGAGTGCCCGACTCTTGACTTCGATTCAGGCCAACGGTCTCGCAGTTTATGAGTTCCAGCCCCATGTCGGGCTCTGCCCAGACAGCGTGGAGCCTGCTTGGGATTCTCTCTCTCTCTCTCTCTCTCTCTCTCCCTCAAAATAATAACGAAACTTAAATTTTTTTTAATAAAAGAACGAAATCAATAAAAATAAAAATTAATGCCGAAAAAATCCACGATGAAGAAAATATCAAATCTTCAATAAAGACGGGGTCAGCATTACTGGTGGGGTTTTTTTTTTGTTTTTTTGGTTTTTGGCGGGGTTTTTTGGCCTTGGGCTCCAATATGGCTCAGCCCAGCACGGCTTCCGATTCTCCAGGGGACTCCTGCTACTCCTGACTCTCTCTGATGGAGTTGGAAACATCGGAAGACTCGCTCGCCTACGTCAGGTGACTCAGAGAGCTGGGGGCTGGGGCATCTGGGGCTCCTCGGACAGCCCCCCTGCCTCCGTGTGCTTCCTCCACTTGGTGTCTCCGGATGGCAGCTTCCAGATGGCCGGACTTCTGACGCGGAGGTTCAGGGCCACGAGGGCACGCGTCCCGAGAGAGTCACCAAGAAGCTGCATGTCCCTTAAGGTCTCCGGAAGTCACACAGCATGACTTCCACGGGGTGCTATCTGAAGGACCAGCCCACAGCTGGTGGACCAGCCCACTCCGAAGGGAAAGGACAAAGACCCCACCTCCTGCTATGGCACGTGCCCCACAGCCACCACCCTCCCACACCACAGCCCCGCCAGCCTCTGTCTCTATGCCACAGCCCGCAGTGAGCAGCTGCCCTCGAGGTATTCAGAACACAGAGCAGCCGCCCTCGAGGTATTCAGAACACAGTGGCCACGTAGGTCACGTGGCGTGGCGGTGTCTGCGTCCATCAGGGGGAGTTTGCCACCAGAACTGACAGAAATGAGGCCGAGATACCCCGATCGGGTGTATCCAGCTCCAGAGCGCGTGCTTGGGGCCGTTCTGCTCAGAACCAGATTCTGCGCTTTGCAATCAGGCAAACTGACCGGCATTCCAGATCCTTCTCCCACTCCGTGTTCTCACGTTCGGTCTCCTTACCTGCAAGATGCGGACAATAATTACTTCACCTCCAGGGCTATGAAGGAGATCGGCCACACCTGGTAAGCAGTCAGCCACACGTGGCTCCTGCCATCGCCGCCCCTCCTGCTTGGGGCTGGGAAAACTCCGGATCCTGCCCCCCCGGGAGAGAGAGGACTCAGGCTGTGGAAATCCCACGAGGCAGAAGTTAAAAGCCAAAGGCAGCTACGGACAGAAGCTGCCCTGCCTCATCCCTCGACCCTCAGTGCGGCTGCGGGGGACGTTGCCAGGGAAACTTCCACACCCCCTTGCCAGCCCCCGAACCCCAGATCCCACCGCTGCGTGAGCCGGTCCCATACGCTGGGAAGGCTCCCGCCTCGAGCACCTGTATCTTTCTGCCTGAGGCTGCACACTGCCCGGAAAACACGCTCTGCCGGCGTGTGGAACAGTCCAGAAACGCCAGAGAGGTTGAAGAATTAAGACAACCAGGAACAACCGTCAACCAAGAGCTGCTGGTAAACGCCCCAGCTTCCTTGACTTCCGGCCAGGGATCCTGAGGAGTGTTACACACACTTCGCAGAGCGACCCCAGTGCTGCTGTCTCCTGCTTGCCCGTGGCGACACCCCATCAATTACCCATCACCACGACTCTCCTCCCTTCCCTGCCTCCCTGTCCTTCTCGCTCACTCACCGTGCTTTCTGGGGTCACTAGCCGATAAATTACCTGCCGCCCAATCCTTGCCCTGAGGATTTCTCAGGAACAATCGAAACGTTGTTCCCCACCTCCAGCCACCCCTCAGTTCCCCAGGGCACGCCTCTCTCTCTGAGATAGTGGGAGTGAGAAACCACAGGGCCTACTCATCAGATCATCCAACCTTTCAGTGGAGAAATAATGGCAGCTCATCCTGGGACCTCCCTGGCAGATAGCTGGGAGCCCAACGGGTGGCCCGTCCGCCCAACCCCAGGAGATGCTCTTGAGGACTCCGCGTCTTGGGGCCAGTTGTATGTTTCGTCAGACACGCACTATGGCTGCCGCCCCGCCCCCCAACGAAAGGGAAAAATTGTATGTACACACAGAGCTCGGGGTTGGGGGGGGACCCCCTGCAGAGTCAGGCTTCCGTCCCTGCAAATTATTTTTCGCTAATCAATATGTTTAATAAATAATATTCCAGTTGATTTCATTACTGGCAATACACAAATCAATAGAAGGTTATTGCATGATAACTTCCCATTGATATTGTAATCCTCCTGATTTAATAAATGTTGCTTTTCTGAGCATTGCTGTTTGCATTAGGAATTGCAGGCAGGAGGACAGAAAAAAATACTAATTCCATTGCCAAACTGAGGCTGTAGCTTAATAAAATAAAATTTTTAAAAAAGCGCGATGAGAATAAGTGGGGCTTCTTCGGCTCTGTCCACGGCAGCCTGAGCAGTGGCCCCGGCACCGCCCAGGTCAAGGCTAGTCTCTTTTGTTGGATTTCAGAGCAGAATGTAGGAAAAGTCTTGGTTGGAAGGTTTTCCGAACACGCCTTAGCAGGGGTTTGACCTTTTCTTTCCTTTGCAAATCCTGGCCAGAAACTCCTTCGTGAATGAAAACCCCAAACAGGAAGGAGACTAATGGTGTAAAATCATAACCCTGGGGTTTAAAATCTGTTCTCAAATCCTGGAGGATCAAAGCCACAAGAGGCTCTGGCAACTGTCTAGGGCAGAGTCCCAGTTACCTGGCCACGGACAACGACATCAGAATCATCAGAGAAGCCTGTTAAAATGCAGGATCCTAGAGCCCCGACCCTAGAGGCACTGACCCAGAAGGGCTGACACGGGGCTTGGCAAAATGCATTTTGCATTTTTTTATTGAAACAGAGCATATTATTAAAGAACGAACCTTATTTATTTTATTTTTTAATATTTTATTTTACTTTTGAGAGAGTTAGAGACAGAGCATGAGCAGGGGAGGGACAGAGAGAGAGAAGCAGACACAGAATCGAAAGCAGGCTCCAGGCTCTGAGCTGTCAGCACAGAGCCCGACGCAGGGCTCGAACCCATGAACCGTGAGGTCTTGACCTGAGCCAAAGTTGGACACTTAACCGACTGAGCCACCCAGGCGCCCCAAGAATAAATTTTAAAAGGCAATATAATCGTGGCTCTCATACAAATAGTGAAGATGTGTGGAAGATTTTATTTCACTAATTAATTAATTAGGGAACCGGTAAGATGTTATAGTGGATTCAAGGGAGAACTCAAAGTACTACATTCTTTTAGTTGATCCAGTTCATGCCGAAATGAATTCACAAATAGATATAAAACTGGCTATGGTGGTGGGAGAGAAGGATCCATTGTTCCTCCACCAACAGACACTTTTATGTCCGCAGATGAGTTTCATTTGCATTGGTATCATTTAGCTACAACTTACAGAGGTGTGAAAGAGCTCAGAAACAATGAAAGGCACTGAGAATCACAGAATCAGATAACCCAGAGAAGGGTGCCCCGGTGCAGTTCTGGCCCTACTTGGCGTTAGATCAGATTTCACAGGCTAAGTAAGGGCAGAGTCCCCCAGGCTGCCCTCACTTCAGACACCAGCCACAAGCTGGGATGACAGATCACAGCTGTCTTAGTGGCTCAGGCTTCTATCACAAGACGTTACAGACTAGGTGGCTTAAACCATAAACATTTATTTATCACAGGGATCTTGGTCTGTAGGCTGGGATGTTCAAGATTAACATGTGGATAGAGTTGGTGTCTGATGAGAGCCCTCTTCCTGGCTCGTCATGTTGAAATTCTCTCCGCGTCCTCACATGGTAGAAAGGAAGCAAGCTCTCTCTCCTCTCTTCCTATAAAGGCACTAATCCAATCACGAGGGCTCCCTCCTCATAAGCTAATCACCTCCCAAAGGCCCCACCACCAAATACCATCACCTCGGGGATTAGGGTTTTATTATAGGAATTTTAGGGGACAGAAACATTTAGTCCATAGCAAAAGCTTATGGCAAAGGAAACAAATTAGAACCAGCCAAAAGAAGAAAACCATAGGATGACTTCTGGAAGGGCTCCAAATGTATCACCTTCCTGGCACATTGAAGTTCATCACTAACTGGGGAGACATACCAAAGCCTTGTGTCCAGAGTTTTTTGGCGTTTCATTATGTAGGCATTACTGAATGAACCACTGGCCATGGGATTAAATTCAGTCTTCATCCCTCCTCCACTCCTTGGACGTCAGGTTGGTACCATGTGGCTCCGAGACCCAACCTTTTCATCACATGGTTGGTCTTTCTGGCAAGCCTGGATCCCATTCTTCAACTATCCAGGGGCCCACCTTGAGTGACCTGGTTAGCATAAGCTCGGGTGTGGTCTAGGAGACCAAGCATGAATAGCAAAGACACTCTTACCACTTGGAGAACTCCAAGGGCTCGAAGACTCCTTTTCAGGAACCAGGGGCAAACACCAGGCAAATTCTTTATCACACAACGGGTGTGTTGAAGACCTCAGTTTCCGTTCAAGACAGCCAATAACCCTTTGGTCCATTTCAAAGTAGTTCGTAAATTTTCTCTAACACACACACAGAAAACTATGCAAATCATGGCAGAATACTGACGTGGGTTTTCACAAAAAATACAAGGGTATGCATGTAAGCAACATTCCGGTCTAGGAATGGAACGTGATCAGCACCCCAGAGGACCCCCACCTGTCACTATACCCCTTACCACCAAGGGTAACCACCTGACCTCTAACACCACAGATTCATCGTGCCTAGTTTTTAACCCCATGTAAATGTAACCCTTCAGTATGAACTCCTGTGTCCGAGCACCTTTTGCTCTGTGTCACGTTTGTGCGTATAGTTGTGAAACAGCTCGTTCGTGTCGCTGTATGGTATTCCATTGTGTGGAAGATGCACGCTCTCTAGGGATAAAGCCGAGTTGGATAATCTGACCTGGTTCAGTGCCAAACCTCTCCCCAGTTTGCAGATGATGAAACCAGAGCTTCACCGAGGCGAAGCAATTATGCGAGACAGGAGACTCGTTCCAAGGATCATCAAAGTCGGTGACAAATCAGGGACACCTTGGGATGGAAGGAAGGGGCAGAGGAAAGATGGCAAGATGAAAGCAAGGGGGGAAAAAGAACAAAGGAGATACACAAAGGATGGAAGACAGGACGGAGCAAGGGAGAGGAGCGGAAGGAAGACCACAGAGTGAGGGGGAGACGTGGCTAGACAAGATGACAAGGATGGGCTGGAGGAAAGGGAGGCACCTGCTCGTCTCAGGGATGGTATTTTTAGCACTCAGCCCTGTGAGAGTGGGAGCTGTTGATCCCCTGGAACTTTCTCCATCTCTCCATCTCCCCTGGACTCCCTGCATACAGCCAGTGGAAACTGAGGGTTGTGTTCCCCTCCTGTAGTCCACTGGAGGGCAAGTATTATATGCAGACTTTCACTGCTGCCGTCCAAGGTTCAAACAGCCTTCCAGAAGCCCCCACGGAAATGTGCAGCCTGTACCTGGGTAGAAAGCCCAGGACAAAGCTCCAACGCTTTACCTTCTTCCTCCTCCAGGAATGGAGGTACCTGGCACTCCAGCAGACCTGAAAAACAGAATCGGGAAAAGGAAGGCATCTACTGAGCAGCCAGTATCCATCATCGTGCGAAATCTTCCCGACAACCAGGTGAGTTAGGAATTACCAAACCCCCTTTGCAGAGAAAGAGATTGTGCCTAAGACAGATGGTAGAATAAGAATAAAGAGGACTCGGGGCGCCTGGGTGGCTCAGTCAGTTGAGCGTCCGACTTCAGCTCAGGTCATGATCTCACGGCTCGTGAGTTCGAGCCCCGCGTCGGGCTCTGTGCTGACAGCTCGGAGCCCGGAGCCTGCTTCGGATTCTGTGTCTCCCTCTCTCTCTGCCCCTAACCCACTCGCATTCTGTCTCTGTCTCTCTCAAAAAGAAACAAACATTAAAAAATTTTTAAAAAAGAAGAAGAAGAAGAAGAAAGAGGACTTGACCCAAGAGTTGTATGGATCCAGGAAGCATTTGTGAGTAGCGTGTATTTGTAGTCCAGCATAGCACGAGTGGGGCTGACTGGCTGAGCCGGAATTGAGACTTTAATACATACTAGCCAAATGAACATGGAAGAATCTATCGATCTCTCTGGGTCTCAGATGCTTCATCTGTAATATGAGGACAATAATAGTACTTACTTCGTGGGACTCTTGTGAGAATCATATGATAATATACAAGAAAGGCGCTCAGGACTGTTCTTGGCACGTGACAAGTCCTGGCTCTGAGCGATCATCACCGCTATCTCTATTTGTGTCATCACCCCCATGGTCAGCATCTTCTTCGTCATCGTCGTCTTCATAACCACCAACATCTTTGGGCTTCTTACAATATAATGGTCCAGATGGGAGGCTCTGTAGCTGACCACGTAGTGTGTGAACTGCCTCGAGTTCACGGATCCAGTTTGGGTCCACCGGAATCGTGACTTGAATCAGAGAGGAGAATAGAGAAGATATGCAGAGAAGAGAGGCCAAGAGCAGTCGTGAACCTCAATACGAGTGACTTCTCAGGCCCTCCCACTCCTGTGAAGCCCACGTGCGCCATGGTCGTTCTCTCAGTTGTGTGCATGCTCCCTGTAACCTTAAGTAGCTGATGCTCTTGGCACTCCACTCAGATCCCCTTGGCCAGGCGGGTGCACCCATCCTCCGGCTGCTCTGCATAAGGCCAGCCTCCCTGCCTCACGGTGGTGTCAGTTCTATGGTGCAATTTATACACAAGGCCTCCCCCATGGGATCAGGCCGGAGCTAGTCTCCATCCGGAAATCACATCCTTGCTTCGTTCCTTCCCCTGACCTGTCCTGCTTTCCTTTTTCCTCTTCCCCCCTTTTCCTGAGAGCGTTCCTTCATTCCATGATTTCCTCAAGAATCCCTGTCTCAGGTTCAGGCTTCCAGGGAGCCTGAACTAAGACACTTTATCGTGTCTGTTCCCACTTTGGCTGCTCTAAGGAGATTCCCGTCCCTGGCAACTCAGAGCTCTGGGGCACTTCCTTAACTAGTTAGCGTTATATAAGCTTTCCTTCCAAGTCTTATTTATATAATAATGTCTCCTCTATCCGTTATATGCTTACGCCAACATTTATTTAACTATTTGCCTCTTGATGGACGTAGGGGTGTTTACAATTTTCTATCATATCCAGTACTGTGATAAAAAACCTCTAATGTTCAAAACATAAAATAAATATGTAAATAACATCGCTTTCACTTAGCATATTTGGTCAAGGCAAAATTCAAATCCCCTCCTGGGGCTCTTTGCCACCTCCTGTATCCCCCTCTTTTAAAATAACAGCGTATGAATAGAAAAGTGCAGGTATAGTCAAGCCAACACATCAGGAGACAGTTGCCATTGAAGAGAGTGTTACTGGAACCCCTGGGTGGCTCAGTGGGTGGAGGGCCCAATTTCGGCTCAGGTCATGATCTCACAGTTTGTGGGTTCAAGCCCTGCACTGGGCTCTGTGCTAACAGCCTGGAGCCTGCTTCCGATTCTGTGTCTCCCTCTCTCCGTGCCTCTCCCCTGCTCCCTCTCTGTCTCTCCCTCTTTCTCTCTCAAAAATAAATAAACATTAAATTTAAAAAAGAGAGAGAGAAAGACAGAGAGAGAGAGAGTGTGTGTGTTACAGTTTCCAGGAGGAGGAAGAGGCAACCACACCATGGGGAATGGGGGCCACACACACCGAAGCACCATGGCTGGTCTGGATGCAGAAGTACAGACCAGAGCCTTTACTGTGGTCTCTGTTGGAAGGAGTGAGTGAGGCAGGACAAGCAGTTTTAGAATTGGCCCGTTTTTTTTTTTTTTTTTTTTTTTTTTTTTTTTTTTTATTTTTTTTTAATTTTTTAATATATGAAATTTACTGTCAAATTGGTTTCCATACAACACCCAGTTAGAATTGGCCCGTTTTAATAATTTCATTGGGCTGTGGCACATAGGGGCTTCCCCTAGTTACGTGGTACCCAGCCCTGGGGCCATTAAGGCAGGTGGATGGGGGCCCAGAATGTGAAAAGCCAATAAAGAAGAATGGAGGCGCGTGCTCTGGATTGATTGGTCTGTATTTAAAAAGGACATCCCTAAAAAAAAAAAGAAAGAAAGAGAAAGAAAGAAAGAAAGAAAGAAAGAAAGAAAGAAAGAAAGTTACACAGAGGGAAGGAGGAAAACCATAAGAGACTCTTACATACTGAGAACAAACTGAGGGCTGATGGGGGGTGGGGGGGAGGGGAGGGTGGGTGATGGGCATTGAGGAGGGCACCTGTTGGGATGACCACTGGGGGTTGCATGGAAACCAATTTGACAATAAGTTACACATAAAATAATAATAATAATAATAATAATAATAATAAAAGACCTGGAAAGAAAATAAAAAAATAAAAAGTACATCCCTGGGAGAATGACTGCTCTCTGGGAGAGCAGGTGGGCGGGTGACAAGGTAGGCAGGAGGCCAAGACAGGGTGACTTGGGCGTATGATCAGGCCGTGCGGAGCACGATATATCCGGCCTGTGCACGCAGGGCAAATGTTAAAGGGCAACGTTTACAGCAGCTACAAACATGTTTAAAACACCCCATGGCCCTGCTCCTTCCCAAAGGACAGATGGAGACTAACATCACTGCCGTGGGACATGGGTCTCAGTCCCATCCCTGGGCACTATGCCGGCAGCCACCAAGAGGTGGCCAGTCCCACCTGGTTCTTTGGGGGCTTCCTATTGGTACCCACTGCTGGGGTGTGCGGCCACAACCTCTGGTCCTGAGGTCCTGCACCTTGCAGGCTCTTTGTCCTGATTCAGACCTTCCTATCCAGATGTGCTCTGGGCACATGTGTATCCCCACTGGATCATGCAGAATTTCCCAGTCATCACAGGTGGAGGTGGCCGTCTTGGATACAGCCTCCTGAATTCTTCCGTCTCTGGTTTCTCACCTACCTGCTTTGTAGTGCGTCTAATACCTTGCCGCGCTGGGGACTTCTCTAGGGGGTTGGATGGTCTCCTCATAACACTAAAATCCTTAAAGAACAAATGAGTCCTGGAGCCCCCCTTAGAAATGTTGTTTCTAACACACAAGGGGATGTTTATGCCCACTCTTCGGACCGCTTTCTTATTAATCGAATCTTGTCTTTATTTTCTTAGGAAGCCTCCTAGCTTAGCCTTCGTGGCAAAAGTTCCAAGGAAGAAATTGGTAAAAAAAAAATATCACTTCCCCAAAATAAGTTGGAAAACTTTTTGAGAATATTAAACTTCATTTTGTAATATGGGCATTATGAGGACGATTGTATTAACTGTCACTGGGTATTGATTACCTATGAAACGTTCACTGTTTACATACATTAGCTCAAGTCCTCTGCCGGGTTGGAGATTATTATCTGTGTTTTGCAGATCAGGAAAATGGAGCTCCCCATGGTTAACCTGCTTGAAATCACGAATCCGTTGGAAGGCAGTGCTGGAATCAAATCCAGCCCTCACGCTACAAAGCTTCGGCCCCCAGTTCAGTGCCTGATGGGATGAGCAGCTTATTATTACTGGGAGTTTTGATGTTTGACAAGAAAATGCAGCCTTATCCCAGACACCCACCACGGGGACTGGGCCCCCAAAGAGGGCTGCCCTGGCCCCCCACATTCCCCATCTCTGTTACCCTGCTCACCGGATGAGAAGTCTCTCCTTCTCTCCAGTATGTGATTCAGGAAAGAGACAGAAATACGTGGCCAAAAGGGTCCCTTTGCCATTCGTCCTGGCCCAGAGGCAGGGCTGTCCTTTGGTGGGAAGTCCAGAATCGGGACCGATTTGACGAAACCCTTCAGAGACACCCACAAGGCAGACCCCTTTGGAAGAAAATGGGAGGTCTCAAGGGGAACATCCCCATGGGCTATCAATCGGGTAACAACTGGTCATCCGAGCTGGGACTTTTGAGAGCCAAAAGGGGGAGTATTAAAAACAGAACTGCACTGAGGCAACCTGTGTAAACTGGGACAGAGCCAGTGTAAGCAGAGCACTGGGTCACCTTGGCCATAGGTAGAGCCAGTGGGAAACGAGCCCTGCGATTCCCCTGCAGCACTTTAAATACCAGCAGAACATCCTGCTGGGGGACTTGCCCCCCAACTATTAGCATTATTAGTGCCTGTTAAATATGTCATAGTCAAAGATTTGCTTCATTCTTCAGCGTGATTGCCATTGATTTTTGAAACCCACATCTTCTTCCCCAGGGAAACACATCTTCAGCGAAATGATAGAAGGAAATGGAAAAGAAGGATTAGATTTATAGGCATTCATTTTACAGGCATTGCTGTGGGGATAGAGTTCGTCTTAAAGCAGCACTCCTCGCGGGACGGTCCAGCAGACCCGCAGCAGAATCGCCAGGAAAGTTGCAAACTGCTGATTCCCCGTCCCGGGGAGGACCCACCGCGAAAGGGATCTCCGGGGACGGGCCTGGGAAATGTGTGTTTTTTTGCCAAGTCCCCTGGAGGTTCTCGTGTGTACTGAAGCACACGGAAGGCCACCACACCGGGAAAGCCAGGTAGCAGGTGAACACGCCCTGATTTTGCTCCTTGAGCCTCAGGCTGCAGGACCTCAGCCAGGGCGATGAAACCTCCCACCCCTTCAGAAGAAGATTCAGCCCAAACCCCGGGCAGGATGTCTGATGGAGCCCCCAGTGGGTATGCCAGCCCCGGTGGGTATGCCAGCCCCGGTTTACCGTGTGCCGAGGTGGCTGGGTCTCCAGAACGGAGTGGGCAGGTTCTTGGTGGTGACATCTGCCAGGACGAGCGGGTAATAAGCCTGATTTATGACACTCAGCATGGGACCTGGCTGCTGAGCTCAATCACTGTGGCTCCCCATGGTGGGGTTCATGCGCTGTAACGGGCCTGGAAATTGGAGAGGAATTTACCTCCTGCTGCCGAACATTACATAACAATCAAGGGAAACAAGCAGAGGCCGAGGGGGGCCCTCCTCCCTGGCTGGCACCGGCAGCCTGGCACAGCAGAGGGAGGGAGCCTGGGAGCTTTCTGCTGTTCTCAAGCCCGCAGCTGTACCCCTACGGGAGTGGGCTCCAGGGTGGCCCAGCCCAGCGGCTTCTAGAAGGGATGGAAGAAGAGGCAGGCTCCAAACGGGGAGGTACTGCAGTCTGAACCCATGTCGCAGACCCCAACACCCCTAACGGGCTGTGCAGGACCCCCTGATCTGCAATTGCGAATGATTCCAATAGGACGTGAACTTGACATCTGATGCAACATGAGAGAGTATATGGAACAGAACGGAGGCGGGTGGGGAGACGACACCAGATCAGCACAGGTCTCCTAGGTCCGTGAGGAGTTGGGATTTGCTTTCAAGCACCCTGAAAACTCCCTAAAGGACCACTCTTCCCTTGAGCCCAGCCGTCTCCTGGAAGTAACCGCTGGACAGAGGGGCATGTGGTAGCTGGTTGACCATGTCATTCTGGTGAACTCACAAGGAGCATGAGTTCTTATGCACTTATTAGAGCAAGCCCAGTAGGCACCCCAGTGGGCAGCTCTGGGAAGCACTGACTCCCCATCCAGTATTCATCAGAGGGTAACCCCATCCTGACAAGGTGGTGGGGCCCCGTCCTGAATGAACTACCGAGACGGAATCCCAGGCACCAACCTTCACCGCTGCCTTTATCTCCAACAAAATGCGCTGGACTAGAAATTTGCCAGTTATGTTATTGAAAAACAAAAGCACTTTATCTTCCAGTGAAGTCTTACATGGAAGCCCAATGTATTTATCACCACTGAAATTAACGAACCTGCCTCGGTGGCCCCGCATGCTGACGAGATGCGCACTCCTTGAGGACAGGGGGCACGCCTGCCTTCCTCGTAAAGGTACGGCCAGTACCCACAAGAGGATCTAGCCCACGGTGGAGGTGGAAAATACTGGTTCTGTCTGGAAAAGGAAGGGATTGGATCGGATGCAGTTTCAACAAGGCATCAAATATTAAGTGAACGCCGCTGAGTGCCAAGCTTTGCAGTCAGCATTCAGAATATAATGGCCAACGAACCCGTCATAGCCTCGCCTCTATTTTATACAGAGTCTAGTAGGAGGAAATGAACATTAACAGATGTAAATTTACAAGTGGGTGTATGTTAGCACATAGAGGTACTTAGGGCTACACGTCTATAGGAGAGAGGACTGATCTAGTTCGAGGAAAGTCAGGGAAGGCTTCCTGGAGGAGGTATTTCACTTAGGACCCAAAGGAAAAGGAATACTCAACTAGGTATTTGGGACAGGGGAGAATGGAAATGCATTCCAGTTAGAAGAAGCGGCAGGTGCAAAGCCCCCAGCAGGAGGACTATGCCCTCCTGACCCTGTCTTTCAGCCAGACCATCTCTACGCGGGTCTGTTTTACGTATTGAGCTTTCGAGATAACATTCTTCAGAAAAAAGTGTTTAGCAGCTAAAACAAATGCTGGAAGTCTAGATAACAACACAACCTCAAAGGGCCCTTCGAGCTCTTACCACTCTCCGTGTATAGACTTGGAGCGAAGCAGTGGCTTGTAGGCATAGGTCAGGGCCAGAAGTCAGGGGTCAGAGGTGACCGAACAGACCCGCAACCCTGACCGGTGAGCTGCGGCTAATGAAAACACAAGGCTCATTTGTTTAGGGGTTTTTTTTCTTCTGCATTCTAGACACACAGGTCACTATTCTGGTCATTTCTAAAGGGGCTCAACACTTTAAAACGGATTCCCAGGAGCAGGCATGTATTTGCCCTTACAACTTAAAAATGCCACCAGCTCATTTCACTTCATACATTCATCAAGTATTCCGTGATAATGTACTTGAAGCCATGCCCTTGGTGAGACATGAAATATGGAGACAAACAGAACACGGGCTCAAGCCTCGCAGAGATCAAAGCTATACACACTTAACAGAGCTCTGCCCTAACAATGTCTGCCCCTTGAACGTCTGCGGTCCGCCAGGCATCAGACTGGACACTTCACATGCGTCCCCTTTTGCGATACTCCCAACAGATCAGTGAGATAAATACCAGCCCCATTTCAGGTCTGGAAAATGAATTTCAGAGAGGCGAAGTAGTTTGCCCAAGATCACACAGCGAGTAAGTAGGGGAATCGGGCTCCAAATCCAAACCCACCTAACTCCAGAGCCTGTATCTGTGATCACCACAGTCTGCTGTCAACTAAAGAAACAAAGAAGTAAAATCACAAAGAATTAGAAGAAGCTATAGGTAAATGTTTACCTGGTCTTGTTCTGAGGATTTTCAGAGTGTAACGGAAGGAGAAAAAAAAAACACAAAAAGAAGACTGATCGCAATGACCGTATACAACTTCGGAATTTCTACTTGTCAAAAGCGCCATATAAACGAACATTTGAAAGCTAAATGAGAAATGGCAAAACAAAAACAAAACCAAAAAAACAAAAAAAAAAAAAAAACAAGAAATCTCCAACATGTATGACAGACAAATCTCTAAAACTTGTTATAAATTGGTAAGGAGAGAAAGCAACTCTCCGATAGAAATTTAGACAAGAGACACAGATCTCAAAAGGGAAGAAATAAAAAGTGACCAATGACCAATAGCACACCCAAAGTTATTATAAAATTATTAGCAATAAAAGAGTGAATAACTTAAGAAACAAACAGTGGTATATCCTGGTTTTTTTGACTACGAAATTGGCAACGATTTTTAAAAAATCAAAATAATCTTAGTGTTGATAAATGTGCTATGAAATGAACACACGCCGACACTGTATCAGTGTCTAGGGAGCGTTTGACAACATGAATTAAGAGCCTTTAAAAAGATTATAACCTTTAACTCAGTAATTTTACTTTAGAAATTTATCAGAGATACAGACAAGATGTATACACCAAGATGTTCACCACAGCATTATTTATAGTACAGAGAAACTATAAATCAAGTGGAAGTCCAGCGACAGGTGGACAGCTAAATCAATTTTTGCGTGTCCAGATGATAAGGTAATATGCAGCCATTAAGAATCGTATCTTTGAAGAAACTTTGGTAGCATGATTCATTTTCTTTATCTACCTAGAAGGATACATAGCAACATGTATTAACCATCGCAAAGGGCAAATCACGGTAGAGGGATTGAAGATAGTTTATATGCTCTTTATTGTGCTCGCCTCTAATCTTTCACATTTTTCCGCAATGCGCCTGCATGACTTTGCAATGACAAGTATGCGTGTATTTTCTTTTGCTTTTTAAATGTTTATTTATTCTTGAGAGAGGGAGCGCAGGTGGCAAAGGGGCAGAGAGAGAGGGAGACAGAGAATCCGAAGCAGGCTCGGTCCTGACAGCACAGAGCCCGACGCGGGGCTCAAATCCAAGAATCATGACCTGAGCCGAAGTCAGACGCTTAACCCAAGTCGGACGTTTAACCGACTCAGCCACCCAGGGGCCCCCATTTCTTTTGCTCTTTAAATGAGCGTGCTCAGCTCCCCGTTTTCTGAGCTCAAACCTGTTTCTCTGCTTTAACTTCCTTCTGCAATGGACAAAAACACCCAAGTCACCTCGGACGGTTCACTTCTCATTTATGTGTCTCCGGCTCGCCATTTCTTTTTTTAATTTTTTTTTTTAATGTTTATTTATCTTGGAGAGAGAGACAGAGCCTGGCAGAGCAAGGGAGGGGCAGAGAGAGAGAGAGACACAGAATCGGAAGCGGGCTCCAGGCTCCGAGCTGACAGCACAGAGCCCGACGCGGGGCTCGAACTCACGAACTGTGAGATCGTGACCTGAGCCGGAGTCGGACGCTCAACCGACTGAGCCACCCAGGCGCCCCTCCGGCTTGCCATTTCTAGCATTCCGCTGTTGCACATCAGGTTCCTGTTGCCTTGAGCCCAGGCTCAGCACTAGCTCCTCAGCAGATGCCCTGGCTTCTAGCCTCCAACCCCATCCCTGCACTCTTCTCAAATTCATTTTACATTCCGCTGCCAGATTAAGCCTCCTGGAGCAAAGAAAATATTCTGTTATTGCCTTGCTCCAAAACCTTCAGTGACCCTCCAGCTCCTAAGAATAAAATCCCCAAATCCTTTACCTGGAATGCAGACGCAGGAGCGACCAAAGGAGATGCTTTGATCTGTAAATTCTCAGGGTGTCGATTTCGTATACAAAGTGCTGTGGCTAAACTAGAACCACCCTCAGTTGTTTGTTTTTTTTTTTTTTTAACGATGCTAAATTGTTTTGTTCCTGGACTTACTCTTTCCTTCCCCCCTCGTGCCCCACTGACCAGTCCACCCTTCTCCATGCTTCTCCCACACCGACACCCAGTAGGCGCGGGGTGGAGGCTGGTGGGGGCTGCGGGTGTTGTCAGACCTAAAGACAAGCCTACACCCCATGACCCTGGCCTCACCGAGTCTCTCTTCCAGCGTAACTTTGTGATACTCTCTTATTTAAAGGATGGTGAAGGGGCTGTGACCTGGAAAAAAAAAAAAAAAAAAAATCAATGACTCTCCGCTAATAAAGATTCTTATGCGGTAAATGTGCTCTTGGGAAGCCAGATCCTGCCCTTCTCCACGGCGTTGGCCTGATGCCCCGGAGTGATTTACTCTGCGGTAACATGATGGAGCCTCCACCATGGAAGGGAATTAAATAAAAATGCAATAAAAGAGGACAAAATCAATCTGCTTACAGTTTTGTTTAATAAAAATTCATGAAGGATGGGCAGGCAGGCCCAGAAGCAATGTACCAGTTCTGCCAGAGGCTGGCTGGGGGAGCTCACCTGGGCTGCAGGCACGAGGCGGGGGCTGGGCGGAACGGGGGCAGAGGGACCCCCCCCACCCCCCTACCCCCCCACCCCCCCACCCTCCCAGCCCGCGGACCTGCAGCCTGGGTTTTGCTGCCAGGCAATGAGGCCGGGCTCGCCTCGCTGAAAGAGGGGCCACCCAACCAAGGCCACGTGCACGGAAGAATTCTCCAGAGCCAAAGAAAGAGAAGAGACCTTTTTTACATGGGATTCGCCTCCCTACAAACCAAGAAGCTCCACGTGTTCTGGCATGACAATGACTCCCAAGCCTGACCGAGTATTTGCTTTCTTTCCCATGCGGTAAGAGCGCTTCCCCGGAGACCTACCCTCTGAACCCAAAATTGAAGTGTACCATACGGTGTCGTTAACCGTAGGCACAGTGCTATACAAATCTCTAGAACTCATTCAGCTTGCACAACTAAAGCTTTACCCCCACTGGCCAGCAATCCCATTCGGCCCCTGCCCCCAGCTCCTGGCATCCGCCATTCCAGTCTCTGTTTCGATGAACTGGACTCTTTCCGATACCTCTTGTAAGCATGCTCAGGCAGTTGCTGTCCTTCTGTGACTGGCTTCTTCCATTTAGCAAAATGTTCTCCAGGTTGACCCATGTTATCACGATGGTAGGATGGCTTTCTTTCTTGAAATTGAATCATGGCCCGTTCTATGCATAGACCGCATTTTCTTTATCCATTTATCTGCGGGTGGACACTTAGGTTGTTTCCTCGTCTTGGCTGTTGTGAATAACGTTGCAGTACATATGGGACTGCAGATAGCTCTTCCAAGATCCTGATTTAAATCTTGCGGATAAATACCCAGACGCAGGATTGCTTCATCATCTGGTGAGTCCATTTTTAATTTTTTTGCGGAATCACAACACTGTTCTCTGCAGTGGCTGCATCGTTTTCCGTTCCCGCCAACAGCGTGCAAGGTTTCCAATTGCTTCACATCTTCACCAACACTTAGCTTTTGTTTTTTGATAGTAACCATCCTGATACGTATGAGGTGATGTCCCATTGTGATTCGAATTTGCATTTCCCTGATGATTAGGGACGCTGAGCATCTTTTCTGACACCTGCTGGCCATTAGCATACCTTTTTTGGAGAAATGTCTGTTCAAGTCCTTTGCCTACTTATTTTTTTTGGGGGGGGGGATGTTGTTTGGTTTTTCTCGGTGGGGGCGTCTTTTTGCTACGGAGTTATAAGAGTTCTTTATATATTTTGGATAGTAATCACTTACCAGATACGTATTTTGAAAATATTTTCTCCCATTTACTATATTTTTTTAATATTTAAACATTTTTGAGAGAGAGAAAGAGACACAGAGCACGAGTGGGGGAGGGGCAGAGAGAGAGAGCGAGACACAGAATCCGAAGCAGGCTCCAGGCTCTGAGCTGTCAGCACAGAGCCCGACGCGGGGCTTGAACTCACGAACCACGAGATCGTGACCTGAGCCGAAGCCGGAGGCTTAACCGACTGAGCCACCCGGGTGCCCAAAACAATGCTCGTGTTTTATTTCACACATGTATAGATCAGAAGTCCGAGCGGACTGCTCAGTGTCTCACAAGGCAGAACCTAAGGTGTTAGCCAGACTGACCTCTTCTCTGGAAGCTGAGGGAAAATTAGGATCCCAAGCTCACCCAGGTTGTTGATACAACCCGGTTCTTTGCAGCTCCTCTGGATCTGAGGTCCCGGTGTCCTTGTGACTGTCATCCAGGGACCACCCCTGCTGCCAGAGGCCTCCCACATTCCTTCTCACGTGGGCCCCTGCCTCTGCAAACCAGCCACGGTTCAGTGAGTCCTTCTCCTGCTTTGAACCTTCCTGGCCTTCCCTACTGCCAACTGCCAAAGAAAGTTCTCCCCTTTCAAGGGCCCATATACGTGTACCTCGTCTACTTGAATAACCCAGGACAATCTCCCTATTTGAAGATCAATTTGCCACGTAACGTGACATAATCACGGGGCATAAGAGTTCACCATACTCACTCACAAGTTTTGGCTATTAGGGTGGGTCATCTTCGGGGGATTAGTTTAGAAATCACGCCTGCCACAGGCAATAGGTAATATATTTGGTAGGATAAGCTAACTAGCTGTGACGGACCCCCAAATTGCAGTAGCTTACGGAGTAAAAGATACCTTCACTCGCGCAGAACTGTCCAGGATAAATGTTCCAGGCCGGTGCAATTCTGTTCCACCCGGTCATTCGGGTATCCAAGCGGACTCGCTTGGACGAGGGTGGCCTCGTCAGCTTCAACACATGGCTTCTGAGACCACCTGAGCTGATGCCATCCCAACCAGCCCAAAAGGGCGTGAACGCAGGGGAACGCACGTAGGGGATTTTACGGGCCAAGGCTGGAAATGCTTCACTGCTGCTCGTATTCTACCAGAAATAAATTAGTCCGTTAGCTCTTCCTGACTCCGTAGCACATGCCCTCCACTTGTGTGAGCCTCCCCCACAAAAGGATGGGAGGAGAAGTCGGCATTTGTGCTAAAAGATTGCTAAGTAGAGCGTGACACGATCCTGCCCTGGCAATGGACAGATGAACTTGACAGCAATGTGTCTGATGAATGGGATAGAAACCTACCAACAGAGGAAGACGTCTGTGCAGCAAGTATTTGAGGAAGTGACAGTCCAGACCTCAGAAAGGCCAAGTAGGAAGAGGAAAGACATGGCAGAGAAATTCCGGAGCTGCCAATCGGATTTTTGAAAGAGATTAAGATAGAGGCAGGAAAGAAACCTCAGCGACTTTAACTTTCAAGTTTAGGTGAGACTATTTTTTCTTAATTTTTTTTTTATTTTTTTTAAATGTTTTTATTTATTTTTGAGAGAGCCAGAGTGTGAGCAGGGGAGGGGCAGAGAGAGAGGGAGACACGGAATCCGAAACAGGCTCCAGGCTCTGAGCTGTCAGCACAGAGCCCGATGTGGGGCTCGAACTCACAGACCGTGAGATCGTGACCTGAGCCGAAGTCGGACGCTTAACCGACTGAGCCACCCAGGTGCCCCTGGGTGAGACTATTTTGAACAAAAAGGGGGAGGTGGGAAGCTACAGCTGGTGTGAGAAGGAAGAGACTGCGTTTAGTTTGAGGCATGTTGACGTACTGGCAGGGACCACATCGAGAAATGTCCCCAGGAAGCGGGATGTACAGAAGCGGGTTGGGGAGGGCGGGGTCATGGAGCACTCAGGAAGCAGGAAGTGGAATTTGGGAGCTATGTGCAGAGGTGATGGGGACAACCGAGGTGATCCAAAAAAATGGGAGAGAGGTCAAGGAGCACAGAAGGGCATACTTAGAACACGTCAGTGTGAAAATGGCGAAAAAGCCCACAGGGGGGAAGGAGAGCAGGCAGAGGCAGGAGAGCCGTGCCGCGTGGCCTCAGAGGTCCCAGGACCCAGAGAAGATGGCCCCTGCATTTCCCTGGTTTTAGGAACCGGAAGATAGTTGTGACCTCAGAGAAGGAAACATGTGGAGAGGGGTAAGGGTGGAAAACAAGGAGCAAATTCAAGACGACCGCCAAGGACTGTGAAAGCGGGCACGAGAATCACAGAACCGTCCAGCCTCCGAGGCACAAGTTTCTGGCGTAGCTGCAACCAGCCAGAGCCCCATCCAGAGCCTGGCTGAGAGACCCCTCGTCCTGGGAGCTCCGCTTCCTTCTTCCCTTCCCTTCCCTTCCATCGGTCCCTTTTAGCCGTCTGTCCGCTCTTGGTCTCATCAAAGAGGACGTAGGACTGGGGCTTTATCCCCCCTTTGGACCAGAGAAAATGAGAGTCGGTGCATCCTCGCTATGGAGACAACAGAAACACGTGCAAAGTCCCCAGGGGCACTTGGACGGGGCACCAGGTCCAGCCGCCACAAGACTTCCCCCAGGAGCTGGCCTTGCAGGGAGCAGCTCTCCCACTCGTGTTAGACCGCGGGCTGGGGCCGGGAGAGAGGGGTAGCAGCCCCAGAGCAACTCCCCACCGCAGTGGGGTTCCAGACGTCAGCTCGTGCCAACGAGGCAGGTCTAGGGGCCCCTGGGGCTGGACCGAGAAGGGCTTTCGCTCCCTCTACTTCACCCAAAATATGCGGCCACAGATGTTGAAGAGGGGAAACTCGTTCACAGACAGAGAGGGCCCCGGCCTTGCTGTGAGATGCCTCCCAGTTGGGAAGACAGAAGACAAAGAGACGCCGGTAATGCCTTACCTCCAGGAAGTCACCTTCTGGAAGACAGAGGAATGTGGGCGGGGGCATGGCCCCCCCGTCAAGCCCCAGGAACAGTTAGAGCGGTGTTCCAGAGGGCCAGCTGAAGCCGAAACCCAGGAAGGCTTCCGGGATGAAGGGAGAGTACAACAGCTGTTAAGAGCAGGGGGGCGGGCAGCGAGTGAGGGTTCCGAGGGGGAATCCTTGCAGACCCTTGTCTGTGTGTGTGTGGGGGGGGGGGGGGGGGAGTCGGGGAGGGGGCAGCCTGAGAGGGTCCCTTTGTGGCGGGGGCTAAGGGAGGAGGAAGAAGGCTGGCTGTCGGGTGTAGGGCAGAGCATTTTCTTACTCCACGGCCACACTCGGCGGCCTGTTCAATTTCTCCTTCAACGTCCGGCTGACGCGTCATTGGCAGGAGGACGATGCTCTGGAGGCACCTGCACGTCAGACGCCCGTTTTATCTTGCCCAGCGTTGGCTCAGGGCAGGATGCCTCCTCCGGCCCGTGGCTTGCTGTCTTCATAACCGTGCTCTGCGTGTTTCTCCCAAGGGCTGCAGTCTTCACAGCCTGTTTCACGTAGAGGACTGCTGAGGCCCGAGGCCCGGGGACAGTCTGTGCAGCAGGTGGATCACCGTGGCTCGTCCAGCATCCCCATCCCCAGGGGAGGGCAGGCCTGGAACTCCCCGGCCCCACCACCCACCTTGCCTAAGCCTTGCGCACACGGGGAGTGAATGAAGATGGAAATCGAGCCCGCGCTCCACCGACCGGCAGCTTCCACCCAGAGGAAGGGGCACCTTTGTGTGGCTTGGAGGCGCCATGTGGGTGAGCAACGGTCCCCGCCTGGGCCCAAGCCTGGGAGGGGCCCCAGTTCCTACGTCAAGGCGCCAGCCCATCCTCCTGAGGTCCCCCCACTGACTCTCAGTCTCCTTCCCCGGATCCCACAGGCGGCCCCTCTCAGAGAATAGCTACGTTCGGGTCTTTAGAACGTTTCCCAGACCTTAGCGCGCCTTAGGTCCAGAGGACTCGTCGAAACACGAGTGCCTGGGCCCCGCCTTCGCCGCTCTGATTCGGCAGGGCTTGGGCTCAGCCCAAGAGGTTGCATTTTTAACCTGTTCCCAGACGACGCTGCCGCTGCGGCTCCGGGGACCACACTTGGAGACACGGTCCCCTGGCGCATCCTCCCGGCTCAGCAAAAGGATGAGACCCCCTGAAGGGCAGCCTCGGGGCCCCACGCAGCCTGGGTGTTCAATCAATACATATCGATTTTAGTGAATGGGAGCAGTGAAGGGTAGATTGTTGATTGACTCTGGGATCCCATGAACAACTGGCTCCTTTATGTCCAGACCTATTAAGTTAATGGGAAACTCAAGGGCACAGGCAGCGTAAAATGTGCAGGGGAGGCACGGCCTGACAGTCTGTGATGCTGAACTCTGGAGAACCTCCTTCCAAACCGTCAGAAATAATAAAAAATAATAATGGTAGCCACCATTTATTAAGCTTCCGCTCCGTGCCAGACTCTGAGCCGGCCTCCCAGCCAAGGAGGGGGGGAGCAGCGTGCACCCCCATTTTACAAGCAGAGATGAACGGATCTCAGCCCAAGGTCTCATGAGCAATGGGACAGCCGGGGGCTCCAGGCCCACATCCATCTGTGTAGACGCCTCACGAGCTTTGCCGCCCTGCCACGCTGCCTCCCTGCCGGGAACCAGGAAAGCTGGGGGTGGGAAGGGGTACACTCTGGAGAAGAGCAGTCCCAGCCCGGAGAGAGACTCGGGTGCGTGGAATCCTGATTCCTAAAGCTCAGCCTGCCATTTCCGAAGTGCGTCAGCTCAGGCAATGCCTTCCCCTCAGTGCCTCGGTTCTCTGGACCGTGAAATGGGAATAATGCCGGCCCCTGGGTTGCTGGTGGATTAAATGAGAATGTACGAAGCATCTAGCTCTGAAGAAGGGCTCAGTAACGTTGTTCCCTCTTGAAACAGGCCCCTTCCTCTTCAAGTATGTATTTTGGAGCGACAACTCAGAGGCACATTTAGAATTTTTGCCCAACAACCTTGGGGCCAGGGAGAGGGAGGGGATGGAGAGGCGGGCACAGAGACGTACAAAAAAGCTGTTGCTATAGTCCCAGGGAGGCCTGAGCTCCCTGCCGGGGTGGGCAGGAAGAGGGGTTTACAGCAAGAACCCACAGTCCCTTACAGCATCCATTCAAGGACCCAATGCTAGCCTCCATGCCATTGCAAGTGGAAAGGGTGGCTCTTCTAGAAAGCTTTATTCGGGGAGTGGCCTCACCTAGTTTGAACACCCACGGGCAGGAGTTGTACGTATAGGATGCCACACTTAAGTCGGTAACTCCAATATGCTGGGAGCGTCACCTCCAGAAGCCCTCTGCCGGTCTCCTCAGAACACCCAGGGGAAAAGAACGCAGGAGGCCCTCATATGGCCTGAAAGACAAGCCATTACAGTGGGCGCCGGGGCGGGGAGGGGAGGGAGAGGTGGAACCCTCTCCTGAGTCTGGAATCACAGCTCAGGCCCTGACCAGCAGTAACCTTGACTTCTGTGAGCCTCAGTTTCCTCACCTATAAAATGGGAATGACAGAAACGAGGTGTATCTCCAAGGCTCCCGGGGAGATGCACGTTGAGCCATTAACACAAGTGCTTCCCATGGAGCAAGGTGCTATGATGTCACATAAGATTACAAAAACCGAGTCCCAGCTTTCTCGCTGCTAAACGAGTATGTTAAGAGAATTTACCCCCATAAAAATTGTTCCAAAAATTAAATGAGATCACGTATGCCATGCTGTTAGCATACAGTAAGCACTCGATAAAAGTGAGGGATGATTTCAAGCTGGAAACACAGGGGGCCTCACGGCTGGGGTGATCAGCTGTCCCCATTTGCTGGGGACTGTCCAGCTTTAGCGCTGAAAGTTGCATGTCCTGGGAATCCCTCTGTCTCAAGCAAACCAGGACAGTGGGGCAAACCAGCAGCCCACCGGGCTGGGGCCTTTCTCCCAGGCAGTGGAGGGGGGATTTCTGGCCCATGTCAACCAGCCTCTGGAAGCTGGGCCAGCCTGTGGGCTGCCCTGGGAGTCTAAGGGGCCCCCAGATCCCAGGGCCAGTGTTTTCGGGACGAAGGGGCCCAGCAAGGCTCAGAGAGGCCCAGAGACAGAGCCTGGGCCCACGTTCAGACTCCAGGGGTGACAGACCCCAGGCCAGATCACAAACAGGGGGACAGAACCGAGGGAAAATGGAAATGATCTCTCAGGGGACTGCTGGAATCAGAGCAGGGAGGGAGCCGTGTTCTCCGCGATGAATAATACAGGAGGGGGGGGTGGGGGGCACAGGGCAGGCAGGAGGAACTGCCACTGGAGCCCGGCCTGTTCCCAGCCAGGCTGCTGCTGCGCACGAAGCCTCCCAGCTGAGCCTGGGAAGCAGTTATCACTGGTGGGTGATTAAGTTACTAATCCTTCAGGGAGAAGACATTTAGAGGCCCATATTAAAGCAGCGCGCGGCAAAATTACATTCCGTTTCAATTTAGTTTAGCAATTCCCGTGATTTAGTTAAATGAAAAGCAATTGTTCCAATTAATAGTATTGAATGTTATTCGTCAAAAGTGTCAAAACAGCTCTGTGGCTGCATTAGTAACCCATTCTCTTGTCAGGGATGTGGATAATTCCCCAGGATAGGATGGGAAAATGGTCGGGTGTGTGGCTCTGGGGAAAAGGTCAAAGTCTCAGGGGGCATTTACATGCACACGTGTGGGCTCGTGAGCGCGCGACCTCTGTGCACGGACGAGGACACGTGCGTTGCATGCACACAGATCCAAACTGTACCAAACGCGCATATCTCTGGGTACTTATGTGCCTGTGTGCCAGGGTGCTTGAGTCAGCGGCCGGGCACCCGAGCGTGTGCGTGTGTGGATTCGTGTGCTTGTGTGCACAGGTGTTCAGACAGCGACGCATTCAAGTGTGCAGGTGTATGTGCGTCGTGACTTTGGGGCCACGTCGGCCCGAGAGACTGCGCCGTGAGCATACGTGGGTGTGCGCATTTGGCGCTCCTCCTACACGTATTGTAAATGTGTGCTTGTACCAGGGCAGGAGGGGAAGAGCCCTCGCTGCCTCGATAGTTTAAGAGAAGGCTCATCTGTTGTCATTCTGAAGCCACAATTAGCGATTGGGCTTCCCTCTGGGATGCTGCCATTCAAATGCAGTTCCCATAAGGGGAGAGACCTTTTTGGTCACGTTCACGGCTGTATTCTCAGGACCTAGAAGAGAGCCTGGCACATGACATATGCTGATGGAATAGATTAATAGGGAGATGGAGAATGGATAGATAAATGGATGGACGGATGGGTGGACGGACAGGACAGACAGCTGCAGGCCCCTGGCTCTTTCAGGCCTCCCACTTACATCCGGGCTCCCCAGTCTTCCCCAGCTAGAGCTAAGAACAGGAAGGGCAGGGACTTCTTTGGAGAAGCTGGGGGGAAAAAAAAGCTAAGCTCAGCATTGCAAGGCCAACAGGAAGTCGGCCAGGCGGACCCAAGAGGACACATTCAAGAAGGGCCCTCTGGGGCTTAGATCCCTCAAGCCAGGGTTCCCACATCTGTCTGCAGGGTGTCCCTGGCCTGCAGCTGCCAGCTCCTGGCTCTAGCCCAGGCCTGTCCTTCTCTGTCTCTCATAGTCGTCCCGGCCCTGACCCCTTCCACGGCATGGGGGAGCCACTTCCCGCCTCTGTCCAGACGCTGGAGCAGCTCATCATTATCCCATTACCGCAGACAAGGAAGATAAGGGGAACCTGCAAATGGCCTCCTATCTCCAGCGTCCCTACCTCCGGTTCTTGACTCTCTCTGGAGCTGACGAGACCTAGAGCAGGCCACTCTGTGTGGCTGTCCTTCCTCCCAGTCATTTTGAGCTTTGATGGGGGGGGTGAGCCTGGTCCACCTGCTGTCAAGGCCTGCCCCCTAGTGGCTGATTGTGGCCCATACACCGCCCCCACCCATGGCACCAACTTGGGGCCTCCCCCCCCCGACTCCCCACCCCCCAACCCCCAGTCAGCCTCAGCCAAAAAGAATCTCTGAGTCCTTGCAAAGGCTCCACAGTAGCCTGTGAACAATAACGAAGGGGGCCATCACTAAAGTACAGTAGGGGGGCAAGACGGGGAAGCCGGAAGGGGTAGCCATACCACTCTGTCAGTTAAAGAAAGAATTATCCATTAGAAACCCCAACAGAAGAATCTGAATAGGAAAGAATCATCCATGACAGGCCCCAACACGGAAAGATGTAACTGCACATCTCCTGCAAGAAATCGACCACGCCCTGCAACTCAGCCCACGAGAAACCGTCATCACCCTGAACTGCTTGGCTCCAACACACTTTCCTTCAAACAACCCCTCCCCGCTTCCTCCCTCTTCTCCATAAAATAACGTTCCTCTCCTTTGTTCGTTAGAGTGGCCGATGGTTTTTACCATAGCTCGCGTGTCCCAAATTGTAATAAACCCAAATCAACCCATTTTTGCTAGTAAAACGATGGCTTCATTTTTAAGGTTAACAGGCCCCACTTGCCCCTTTCTAGATGCAGCCAAAGCACTGCCAGCCGCCCCCCATATGCACACGATGGAGGCCGGGCTGCCCAGAGAAGGGCTTGCCCTCAACAGCCCGCGGGCTATCTGTGCAAGCGGCTATCCATCAGGACAGTGATTAAGCATGAAGAGGAAGTGTTAGGATATGATCCCTGAACCCGCCAGGCTCATAAAGACAATAGCTGGGACCCTGGAGAGAGGCACCAGGCGTCCTGTCTATTTTGGGGAGGCCCCGAGCATGGCTGCCCAACACCAAGGGCACCCTGGGGCTTGTTAATCTATGTGGGAGTGACGGAGACAGGATGGAGGGTCCAGGAGGCCTTCCGCCAGCCGTTTCCTCCCAGCCCGCCAGCCCTGCTCCATACTCCACTCGTGGAGCCCCCGGCCCTGGCCTCTGGAGACCCAGCTTTGCCAGCTCTCTGCGGTGGACCTAGCTACCTTCCCCTCCTTTCAAAGGCTTTTACTGAGAGATTAGAGGCCCTGGCCTTTCTGGGATCCACTCTTTGTTTTCTCCCTGAGGGAGGCAAAGGAAGAAGTAAAACACCATCAGCCCCATCCAGGTTGAGGCAATGGAGAATGCCTCCGAATATCCTCCTGGTGCTCTGTTCCCACGGCCTGGCCCCCTTTGAGCCCAGAGGTAGCAAAAGGTTAATTGCTGGGGCCTTGGGTTCCACAATGGGCTGGAGCCAGAGAGCCAAGCATTAAATACGCAGTTGTTAAATATCCCTGTCCTCCCTCCTCCTTCTCTCTCCGTTGTTAAACGTTGGTAGCCGAAACTGACCAGGATGTAATACCCCAGAAATTGGCAAATTTTAGCTGCAAGGCAAGGAGGGCGGAGCATAGCCCCCTTTCCTGTTCCCTGGGTGGAAGTCAACACACCCAGATGACTGGGCTGGAAAGCATTACTTGCAACAGCTTTAGGGCCACAGCGACTGAGAGTGCACAGCAGGCACATGGCTCCCAGGACCCCAGCCCCACTCCATCCATCCTTACAGGGACAGGAGGTCAGTCCTCAGAGTCAGCAGACCGGGATCCTCCCTGGAGACATCGCGCAGGTCACTTCACCGCCCCGATCCTTCATTTCTCAACAGGAAAACGGGCGCCGTGATAGCCCATTCTCGGACTAGAACTCTCTAGGCTCCCAGTGAGAACCGAACACACAGACTGTTGCATGTGAAATGTTTAACACATGGAGGCCATCGTGAGACCGACTGAGAGTAACTGTTGAGTAAACATCAGCTGTTGTCACGATTGATTGTTAATATCTTTACTTCCCTCATAAGGCATTTTAAAGCTAAAGTGAAAGAATAGTTGTGAAACCATTTGCACGACTTTTTTCTTTAAAATGTTTCCAATACTGTAAGCCAAAAGTGGCCGGGTGCCTTCCTCAGCTGCACGGGTGTCCGGGTCTGAGCACAATGCCCGTCCGGGAGGAGGGGGCCAATGACCGGCAGGTAACCAACCACAAGACTCAGCAACTTTCAAGGAATGTGACATTTCCTAGCATAACAAAAAAAGTTCTGGTGCTTTCCCGTTTCATTTGGGATACATATCTTAGTGTAAGCTTTTGCAAACCCAGCTTACTTGATCTTAGGAACGTGGCACCCAGGACGGACCTGATGGATGGTGATCTCTCTGATCTTCAGACGAGGGAAGACTTTACCAGAGCCTTTTCTGGAATCACTTCAGAAGCAAAGCATCAAGGTCAGAAAAGAGGAGTTGTGTTTTCCCCAGGAAAGGACCATCTCTCTGGCCCATGGGTGAACAGAGAACCTCATCTTCGTTCTTCAGCTGCCCAAGGGAACGCCTCGTGGGAGGTCAGAGGCACCACAAAGCAGTGGATCTCTGTCCACCTCTCATATCTGCTCCAGCAGGGACCTGTGTTTGGCGGGGCCAGCAGGGCAGGGAGTGATTTGCTGACGAGACGCAGAGATTAAATAGTGCAACAGACTCCTCGGGACTCAAGCCTATCTCCGGGCAGCCTGGCACATGCTGGCAATCCTTTGAGCGTCCATGCCCACGTCTGCAAAGCAAGGAGAATAATGCCGATGTCAAAATTCTGGCAGGGGCTACGTGGCGGCGTGGAGGAAAAGTCCCTACTGCAAAATTAGTGCTTAGCACCTATTTGTTGGTGGTCTTCCTTATCACCGGGCAGAATTTTTGCCTGGAGGAGGCCAAAACCATGGTGTTAACTTCTCTGCCCCAGCGGAGCCCCAGCCCGAGGAGGCAGAAGTCCCCCTCCGGCTTGCTGCTACGATGTGTTGTAGGACTTATGTTCTCCGGATCTTTCACGAGGCCAGGTAGCCAGGAGTGTGACTGGGGAGGCAGCTAATCCACACAAGGGCAAGGTTCTGTGAGCAAGAAGGGGAAGCCTCAGAGCCTCAAATCTGTAGACAAGACCAGAATGATAAAGGCCTGACGTCATCACCGCTTAGGGAGAGGAACCGCTGACCCTTTGCAGCCTGCATGAGCACGTGTGCGTGTAGCCCTGGGTGTCTCCACGTGCGTGTACTTGGGCACTATCGGATGTAAGTTTCCTCCTGCGGGCTTCACTTTTTTTAGTATTTATTTATTTATGGGGAGAGCACAAGCAGGGGAGGGGCAGAGACGGGGGGGGGACAGGGGCTCTGAAGCAGGCTCTGCGCGCCGACTGGCTGACAGCAGCGAGCCTGATCCGGGGCTCGAACTCACGAACCAACAGATCATGACCTGAAACGAAGGCGGACGCTCCAACGACTGAGCCACCCAGGCGCTCCGTGCCGCCGGCTCCTTGTATGAGTGCACACTCTCTGTGTACCCACACTTCCCGGGCATGCGCGCGCAGGGAAGGGAACACGCCCAGGTATGTGCACGCGCACACTTACGTGTAGGCGTGAGGTTTGCGTGCCTGCGCTGATGCACGCAAGGAAGGAGGGGACGCGGTGGCCGCACATCCCCGTGGACGATCTGCAAACGGCTGTAGGTGAATGAAAGCGCTAATGTGTGCATGTGTACTCGTGTGTATTTTTAGGAACAGAGGGTACAAATAAAGAGCATAAACAAGATGGTTGGGAGGAGGGGGGGTTTCAAATACTTAGGAAGACAAACAACCCCCACAAGGACTTTGGAAAGCACTCATTAGGTACAAATAATGTATATGCTAATTACAAATTACTCTTTCCTGCTCATTAAAGCAGAACTGCTACACTTTATTAGTTCAGTTCTGGTTACTCTGCAGGCTCGAAAATAATAAAAATGGCTTTGAGGTCAGGAAGATGCCTGCTTGGGGCTCAGGGAGCCATCTCAGGCGATGCAGATGGTCGCCCAGACCAGGGGCCAGGGCCGGGATGTTGACTTCTGTCTGTTCCCCCCACTCGCATTCAATCAGTCACCAAATTCAGTCGAGCCCACCACCTCTCTCTCCATCTCCACTGACCCTGCACTGGTTCGGGTCCCCATCCCTCCTCCGACAGCCCCAGGCACAGCTACCCAGACTGCCCCTCGGCTGGCCCACCCACCCCCTGCCGACTCCAGTCCATCCCCAGAGATGATGCCCACCCCACTCCCAGCTTAAAATCCACCACCCCTGAGTAAAGCTCCAGCCCAGTAACTTGTCCACTCACGCCCCGGGCCCTGAGTGCCTCCCTCCCGTCACATCCATGACTATGGAGTGACTCCCAGATGGTTTCCTGAGTCCATTCTCCATCTGGTTGAGCAAGTCCTTCTTTCTGTCCCAGCCCCACTGGCTGGCTCTGCGTGACGGGCCTTTGCTCCCTCTCAGAAACTCCTGCTCTGGGAAACCAGCCCCTCGTGTCTCTTCTTGACTTCCTCTGCACTTTGTAGCCAAGCGCATACTTGTTTGCTGCCTATCTCCCCGACTAGACTGCAGGCAGGGGCTTTGCTCTGCTGACTGTTATGTGCCTACCCAGCACCTAGAACCATTTCTAGCACATAATAGACCTTCAGTTAATATGTGCTGAATGAAGACTTAATGAATGCCCTTCCTATGCTGCACGACCCTCCGAGTTATCGGCATAACCGACACAACCTGCTTCATCCCCCAAGGATTTGGGGTTTTATTATGATTAAACACTAGCTTGGGCTCCCCATCCTGTACTCCAAGGCTGTCCTTCTCCTCTCCCAGGACCACTGCTTTTTGATAACTCCCAGTTCTATTCATCAATCCTGCACTTTTCAGAATGGAGCAGCTCAGACTCAGGTGCACCACCTAGGGGCTGAAAGGCAAAACAACTCTCAGAAACGGAAGGCGCCAGAAGCAGCCTCCTGGGTGGCAAGAATGCGGTCACGGCAGTCATTATTGCCAACACACTTCCATCTGAATTCGGTGGTCAGAAGAGGCTCTCAGTCTCAGCTTCGGTGATATGACAACCAGTCATTGTCACACATTCCTAGGTCCTGGTCAAAAGTCCAGACTCTGCTCTGCACCCCTCCATCCTACCTATGTTTTCCCTTTGTGCCCTTTCTACCCAACTGACTTCTGCCTGTCCATCTTTTTCAAAGAAGATCTCGTGTGGGACCTGGAAAGTCAAACCACTTTGTTTCTCCTGATGGTCCACAGCCCTGTGTGAATATTTGCTCATCCCCTACCTTGTAGCTTTCTAGTCTCAGATATGAAGAAGTATGGACTTGGTAAAACCACAACCATTTTCTGCTTACAACCTTTTCCGAAGCCGCTGGCTGTCTCCTCACTTTAAATCTTCCTAACAAAAGGGTCCACTCATGTCCCTCTTTCCAGAAATATTCTTCACAATAACTTTTTATCCCTCCCTATAACACAGAAGCAGTGCTCCACATTTAAGAGGCAGCGTCTTTTAGCAACAGCCAAATAATTCACTTATCCGGAAACAATATAGTTATTTGTTCATAGGTTTGCCTCCTTCAAGGCATCAAGACTTTATGAAGGCAAGTTTTAACCCATCAATTTCTTTTTCCTAAGCTCCAACCCAGGCTTCTTCCTGAAAATCTGGAGCTTCTAGAGGGACGATGATACTACCTATCCACTTCTTTCCAGCTCAGGAGTCTAAGAGTTCTTGGAGTTTCCTAAAAGGTTAAAATCTGGACATGAAGATATCAGGCTACACAGGAGAAGGAAAAGCAGCTGTCAAATCAACGTAAGGAAAATGGGAGTGTTGCTAAATGGACCTTTGAGAGTTTTGCAAGGTCGTGCATGTAAGTGAACAGCAGGGAATTTCTCCATAAAGGAGGGCAACTGGAGCTTGTCCAAATATGACAAAAAGAAGATCCAAACAAACGGAGAGATATACCATGTTCATGGATGGGAAGACAATGATCAGAAGATGTCAACCCTCTCCAAAAACAATCTATGTCTAAAGTCAGTGAAAGATCTGCCAAAGTAAATAAATAGTGACATACAAGTTATCTTAAAATCATAAAGATGAGTTAAAAGCAAAAAATAGCCATGATAATTCTGAAGAAGGAGGAGCAGGAAAAGAAGGAAGAGAATGAGGGTGGAGGGAAAAGCTTCCACTACCAGATATAAATAGTAATTATTCTTACAACTCAATAATAAAAAGACTCAGCTTTAAAATAGGCGAAGAATCAGGGCGCCTGGGTGGCTCAGTCGGTTGAGCATCCGACTTCGGCTCAGGTCACGATCTCATGGTCTGTGGGTTTGAGCCCCACATCGGGCTCTGTGATGACAGCTCGGAGCCTGGAGCCTACTTCAGATTCTGTACCTCCCTCTCTCTCTGACCCTCCCCCATTCATGCTTTATCTCTCTCTGTCTCAAAAATAAATAAATATTTTTTAAAAATTAAACTAGGCGAAGGATTCGAATCCGGATTTCTCCAGAGATACCAAATAGCCAATAAGCCCATGAAAAATAATCCTCAACCTCATTAGTCATCCTGCAAATGCAAATCCAAACCACAGTGAAATACCACTTCATACCTGCTAGGGTGGCTATCCTCAAAAAAAAGAAAATTCACAGGCACTGATCAGAATGCGGAAAAATCAAAATCCTCATACACTGTCGATGGGAATGTAAAATGGTGCAGCCAATTTAAAAAATAAAGTCGAAGTTTCTCAAAAAGTTAACCACAGAACTCCATATGACCCAGCAATTCCACTTCTAGGTATATAGTCGAGAGAATTTAAAAGGCATGAATTTAAAATTTCAAAACAAAATTTCATAACAACATTATTCATAATGGCTGAAAAATGGGGGGGAAAAAAGCCACATGTCCATCAACTAATGAACGGATAAACAAATTGTGGTATGTCCATACAATAGAATGTTATCCAGCCATAAAAAAGCAGTGTGGTGCTATTACATGCTATAGCATGGATGAACCTTGAAAACATTTCATCACAGGTATAAAATGTTCAGAAAAGGCAAATCTATAAAGACGGAAAGCAGATCAGTGGTGGCCGAGGGCCAGGTGGGTGGAGAGGTGTATGGGATGAGGAGTTGAGCACCGATACTTAGAAAGTAACGGGTTTCTTTTCAGGTGATGAAAAATGCCTGGAAACTGATAGAGGAGACGGCGTGTTAATTATAGTCTCAATGTTTAAAAATGGTGATTATAAAGCTGTGGCGACTAAAATAGGCGGGGCTGGCATGAGGGTAAATAAATCACAGAAAAGCTCCCAGAGCTCCCCCTCACGTAAAGGAACTTGGGATAGGAGAGCGCTAACATCACAGCTCAGTTGGTCGAGCATCCAACTCTTGATTTCAGCTATCGTGATCCCAGGGTCGTGGGATCGAGCCCCGCATCAGGCTCCACGATGCACAGGGAGCCTGCTTGGGATTCTCTCTCTCTTCCTCTGCCCCTCTCCCCCACTCACATTCACTCTTTCTCTCTTTCTCACAGATAGATAGATAGATAAATAAATAAATAAATAAATAAATAAATAAATTTAAAACTTTGGAAGAACCACAAAGAAAGTGAAACATCGCCAACAAAGAGCTGGTTTCTGGAAGGTTTAACTCCTAAAATTAATTATAAAAAAATCAATCAAACGATATGAACATCATTAGAACCAGCAATTTAGAGAAGACACCAATGACAAATGTGAAAATTTTTCCAAATCGCTAGCAATCAGGGAAACACAAATTACGACAATGAGGCACGGCCTCTCACTCTTCAAACTTTAAGTATTTATGAGTAGCAGTGAGCATGTGAGGAAATGGCAATTCTGATAAACTCCTGGAGGAAGCGGAAGTGGATACAACCATTGTGAAAAGAATTTGGCAGTATCTGGTAAAGATGCTTATGCCATGATGCTCAGCTAGTCTCGTTTTAGATCTGTGCCTTGCAGGGGAGAAAAAACACAAATAGACAGGGACCCATGAATACAGATGTTCTTTGCAGCCCTTTGTATGTTAGTGAAACCCTGGATACGACCAAGATCAGGGAAATGGATAAGGAAAGGATAGAATATGGCTACAGTTCAGTGTAGAAGTTCAAATGAATTACTCAGACCTCTTTGTAAATTTTTTTTTAACGTTTATTTATTTTTGAGACAGAGAGAGACAGAGCATGAACGGGGGAGGGTCAGAGAGAGAGAGGGGGGGGACACAGAATCTGAAACAGGCTCCAGGCTCTGAGCAGTCAGCACAGAGCCCGACGCGGGGCTCGAACTCACGAACCGCGAGATCGTGACCTGAGCCGAAGTCGGACGCTTAACCGACTGAGCCACCCAGGCGCCCCAGACCTCTTTGTATCATTGTGGATACATCTCAAAAACGTGACATGCATTAAAACTTTTAAAAATCATCAGTGCAGTACGATATGATTGATGTAAATTTTAAATATTCAAAACACTATGCCTTTTGTCAATATACATTGACCTGTCAATTTTTAAAACATGGAAAGAAAGGATATACACCAACTTTGGTCGGTAATTACCTCTGGCTTAGAAGGTAGGGGAGAAAAGAATGGGGTGTCCATTTCTGTATCTGTACTGGACACTGATTGGATCTTTCAACTAACTTATCCAAACAGGGCAAAATACTAATGTTTGTTCAATCTGAGTGGTAGATAAGTGGGTGTGCGTTCTGTCACTGTGTGTAATTTTCGCTCCATTTTAAATAGTTTATGATTTTTTCAAAAAAGAAAAGATGTATCAGGGGCCAAAGACTGGAGTCAGGAGGCCAGCTGGGAATCCGTTGCAGTGATGCGGGCAGGAGGTGATGAGAGCCTGGGTTGAGCCAGTCTAAGGAGGCGTATGCAAAGTGGATGGAGTTGAGGAGGTGAGGGGACGGGGGCGGGGGATGCAATTGAACGGGTAGGATTGAGAGAGCTTGACGACTGATTACATAATGTGGGGAAGAGAGAAAGAGACCAAAATGCCATGTGAATTTCAGCCAGGGGAGTTGGATGAAGGCGTGGTAGCCATTGATTGAGTCGGGAGAGGGGGAAGGAGGGACTGACTTGGGCAAAATAATCGACTAAATGAGGAAAATGTCTGTTTTGAGAGATCAGCAAATAGAGAAACCTCTTGCCCAGGGATCAGAACCAAGATTTGGCGGCTCTTGGGGAATAATTGGTAAATGAAGTCCTAGGACAGCGTGTAGGGTGCAAAGGGGCAAAAACATGGAACCCTGGGGCACCCCAAAATGTGAGATCGTGGGCCGAGAGAGAAGCCTAAAAATGTGACTGAGGAAAGACCCAAAAGGTAAAAGGAAAACAGAGCATGGGGCCCCAAGAACCAAGAAGGAAGAGGGTTCCAAAATTGCATGCATGTGGCACTCTTCCAGGTGAAATAAGTCCCACGTAACAATACAGAAGTCACTGCTGACCTGGGAGAAGGGGTCTAGTTGTGGAGGAGTCACTGCAGGTGCAGGAACCGGGTCATCAAGTGTCACGCTTACTCTGAAGGCAGACTGCCTGGGACCAGATCCCAAAGTACCGTGTGCCTCTGGACACATGACCCCCTTTCCCTCTGCTGTAATTAGATGTCGACCCACCCCGTCTTAATGTATCATAGGCTCACCGTGAGGATTAAATCGATGAATACTAGCACCTTCGCTGTGTGTTGTCACTATTCTGACAACAGTCAGGGTATACACAGCACAATTACCACGAGCTGGGGTTGAGATGGGGAAAGAGATAGGATAGGATCTAGAAGCAGCATCGGGCCAAGCGATGGCAGATGGCCGGAAGATATTGAACGTGTTTGGGAGCTGAGGGAAAATTGGTAGGGGGGGGAAGTTTAGAGATTTGAAGAAGAAATGGTGGTTGAAGGAGAGCGTCGCCTGGGGAGCCTGGGGCTGGAGTCCACAGAGTAAAGGGGATCAGTCTTACGTTGGAGGCAGTAAACCTCTTCTATTACGGCAGGTAGACACATGGGCGCGGGCAGAGATATGCTTGAAGGTGGGCAGGCAGGGAGAAGGAGGTTCCGATCGTATCCTTCCTCTTACCACTTCTCGTTTTCCGGTGAGCCAGGATACGAGGTTGCCTGTTCATTGTAAAGAAGAGATTGGATGTCTGAAGATACCAGCTACGAAGGACATGGGCACTTGGGAGAACACAAGAGAGCCAAATAGAGAGGCGGGTTTCTGGGCGGCATGGGGAACCCAGGGCAGGCTGGAGACCAGGAGTTTGCAAGGCACCGAGCACAGGCATCCAAGCATCCAAGCAAACACTGCTCTACCCAGAATTTTCTGCCCTCTGATTAAGTGAGGAGATAGAGGAATGGGCTAGACTCAGACAACCAGGTAGGTGACAGGTGGCACCAAGGAGGTCAGCTGGGCCCTGACACACAGCTGGCAGTTAGTGGCAGGAGGGACAAGGCTGCGGGGCAGGTGGGCAAGACCTGGAACCAAGGCACGAGGCCAGCGCACAATCCTTGCCAGGTCGACGTGATTCTGAGTCCCACAGCGAGGAGCTGGGGAAGTTTAATGGTCTTTCCCGCTACAAGTCAAGGCTAGCCCCGGAGCACTCATTCACCTGTCTTTGAATCTACCCGAGAGCTGGTTAAACATGCAAATTTCCCCTCCTGATGCTTTAAGATTCTGAATCAGTAGATTAAAGCTGGGAAACCTGCCTTCAGCCTCCCACCAAAGTTTGGAAATCACAACTCCAAACCCTGGGGCCAAGTTTATCCTGCTGGTGGTTGTCTAAAGACTCGGCTGGGCACAAGCCAGGTCCCAGACAGGGCTTGACAGACGGCGGCGCCCCGTTCCAAAGTCCTGGAGGACTGAGGGGACTGGCTGACCCACAGCATTCTCCAAGACATTAAGGGGTTAAGAAAAGTGCTGGGAACCTGCATACTTTTATTACATTATAGGGATGTTATTGCATTATAAATAATGCCACAGGATGCATTATTTATACATTTAATATCGGGCTTGCTTATAAGTCCGATCTCTTCACTTTTAGATAAATACTCCGTCTGCAACCCACCTCCAGCAGCCAGGCGCAGACAGAGAGTGGAGAGAGAGCTCCTGCTCCCGCAGACCGCGGAGGGAGGGCAGACACATGTCAGAGACAGCAAAAACCCTGTGATGGGAAGCAGATAATGTCTTTATGAAAACTAACAGATGGCTCTTTTGAAAGCCCTTGCAGTTCTCCTCTGTTCTGATAAGAGCGGGTAAGCAAGATGGGCTGAAGGGAGCTTTATGGGTTTGTACTTATTGTCCTAAGAGCCCCGAGAGTAGGAGACAGAGAGGCCAAGAGCAGAGGGTGGGGCGGGGGGAGAAGGCGGGAAGGATGCCCGGCTCCTTAGGCTGCCTGCCGCTGGCATGGATCAGGGCCCTGGACTGGCCTGTTACCTCGACTGCATCCATGTCAAATTCCTGGTTGCAATCGATCAGTGTACAATTGATCGGTAAGACACTGTCATTGGGAAAGATCTACCTCAAGGAGCTTCCGGTTTTGCATCTACTACCGTTTTCAAAAAATTTTTTAATGTTTTTTTTTTTCATTTTTGAGAGAGAGAGCATGAGCAGGGAAGGGGCAGAGAGAAGGGGACAGAGGATCCGAAGCAGGCTCTGTGCTGTCGGCAGCCAGCCCCAAGCGGGGCTCGACTCACGAACCATGAGATCATGACCTGAGCCGAAGCCGGGTGCTCAATCGACTGAGCCACCCAGGAGCCTCCTGTATCTCCCTTTGCTGCAGATTTTTGGTATTTCCGGCACCAGCGCCGTGTCCAGCATGGAGCAGGTGCACAGACAATGAGAAGCGAGGAAAAGACAGAAAAAGAGCAGAGAGAAAGAGAGAGGGAAATAGGAAGGAAAGAAAAGATGGATGGAGAGAAGGAAGGACACCGTCAGTCATGGGAAGGAGGAAGGGGATGAAAAGCAAAACCGCGTGCTACGGGAGCAGCAGGCATCCCAGGCTGGAAGATTCCAGCGACACCTGGGAGCCAGAGCGCCCAGGCCTGGAAGCAGGGAAGAGGCCGTGCCTTGGGGATCTGGGCCACTGGCCTGCGTCTGAGCGGGCAGTTCTGAACTGCACCCCAGCGGGGGAGGCCCAGGGAAGGGACTGACCTCAGTGAAAACAGAAGCCAGTTTCTGGTGGCTCTTCGACCGCAGAACCACGCCAACGATCTAGGCCGACCCCAGAGAACTTCAGAGGCCGGGACGCTGAACTTGCGTGAGTCCCATTACGGGCTGAATTGTGTTCGCTCGAAATTCACGTGTTGAAATCCTCATCCCCAGTACCACAGAATGCGACCCTATCTGGTGATAGTGTCTTTAAAGAGGTGATCAAGGGTAAATGAGGCTGTGGGTCCTAATCCCGTTCGAAGGTGGCCTCACAAGAAGGGGGAGGGGCGGCGGGGGGGAGGGGCTAAAGGGGTGATGGGCATTGAGGAGGGCACTTGCTGGAAGGAGCACCGGGCGTCAATCTGTAAGTGATGAGTCACTGGGTTCTGCTCCTGAAACCCATACCATACTGTATGTTAACTAATTTGAATTTAAATAAATGGGTTTTTACAAGTAAAGAAAATAAAGTCTAAAAGACAGCAGGGGAGGTGAAGACAGATCCACACCGAGGGAGGAGTACATGAAGAAACGAAGAGTCGGCAGCCATCTGCACCCCAAGGAGGGAGGCCCCAGAAGAAACCCGCCCTCTGCCAACACCTTGATCTTGGACCTCCAGCCTCTAGAACTGTGAGAAAATGAGTTTCTGGCCTTGAAGCTCCCCGTCCTGTGGTCGCCCCAGCAGATGAAAACGAATCCCAGCCAGGTGGCCAAGTGCACAGTTGAGAATATCCCAGAGGAAGGGATCCGGGCCCAAAGGAAGAGTTACTGCAGAAGCAGGGATCCCCATGCATGAGTCTGCCCCTTCTCTGGCTTCTGGAAACCGAGCAAGCAGACGAAAGGGGGCGTCGTGGTCCCAGGGACAAGGACGCACACTTCGCAATGGGACAGAAGAGCTTCAAGCCCCAGCTGGGCCACTGACTTGCTGTGCGGCTTCAGACAAATCACCCACACCTCCAGGACTCCGTCTCCTCGTCTGTAACATGAAGACAGCGGTAACAGCCACACGGGAACGTCGCGAGGATTCCAACAGTCTCACGAACAGAAATCTCTCAGCCCGGGGCTTATGGAGTTAGTGGGTCCTGGTGGTGTAATCGTTCTGGTTAGCTTTTCCGATGCCAAAGAGAAAGAGAGAGAGAGCCAAAGAGCCCGCGTTCAGATTTTTATAGAGAAATGAGCCCATGACTCCTGGGGCCACTTGGCAGCTAGTTCTGTGACCCTGGTGCCTCCCTCGGCTTCTTCGAGTCTTACTGTCCTCGCGCACACATGGAGACCCATTTTGTCTGCCCCACCGCCCCGCTGGGTGCCCCTGGGGAAGGCATCAGGGGCACCGAACAGCACCCCGCACAGACAGAGAAGGGATCGCCGCTGTGCTCGGCTTCAAATTCCGCACCTGCAGCTTGAATCCTAGGCTGAGTGGGGGAGACCAGAAGTGCACCTTTACTGACCTTCTGGCCAGGTGAGCCCAGGCCTCGCCTGCGAGTACAGCACATCCCCTCCTCTGGGTGCCCCAGCCCCGGGATCAGAGCCTTCCCTCAGCAAATCATGCCAATAAATATGGTCTGGAGCAACTCCTGCTCTTACAGCCTTAATAAATGGCTTGCCACAGTGGCAAATTCAGACGCAGAGAGCATCTTTTCAATAAAGGCTGAGAGGGTTATTAATAACGTTAATGTAGTGCCTCGTGAAGTCACAGCCTCCCAGAACGAGCCTCTCGCCCTCTTCCCCGGCCCGTCTCTTCCAGGACCGGCCGGCAGGTCTACCTGGCTGTGGCCGCCGTGGGGTGTGACCCGGGAGAGGCAGGAACCAGGCTGGGGACAGAGCCGGCAGGACCCCGGCGGGAGTTCACAGAGAGGAGCACTCCCCCCCACTTGACCATCCTGCGAACTTCCCAGCACCCACTTTCCACAGACCATGAAGGGCACAGCAGCCTAGCAGAGAGGTGGAGAAGACATTCTTTCAAGGTGAACAGACCTGGGCTCAGACCCCCACTGAGCTCTCCTCTGTGCCCTCCCGGCTGCATTATGTAAGACATGAAGAGGTCCTGGGGCTCCCAGCAACTTCCCACAGCACTCGTGGCCATCAGAGCCACTGGCCGCTCACCCAGCATCTCCGGCCCTCCACCTCCCGAGACTGCGGCAAAGCTGGATCCCTTCTGTTGGGTGATGCCCGTAAATCCTGAGCAGAAATGACACATGTCAATTCCGGGTCAGGCATTTCATCGTCCCCGTGAGACTCTTCAGAATCCCCCTTTCCCTTACAAACACTGAAGATTGTGGGTGCCCCACGGGCCTGGGTCCTTGACTGATGAGTGGTGCTTCCAGGCCAATCCAGAAGGACCGACCGAAGCCTGGGCAAGCAATAATCCTTGGTTGTTCTAAGAAATGGGCCACATCCCTTTTGGAGTTTTGAGAGCCAGCCGGGTTCTGCTGTAACTGCCCGGCCCTGCCTTTGTAGCCCCAAAGCAGGCATGGATAGAGGGACGTGACCGTGATCCAATAAACCTTGATCTTTAAGAAGAGGTGACAGGGGGCGCCTGGGTGGCTCAGTCGGTTGAGAGGCCGACTTCGGCTCAGGTCACGATCTCGCAGTCTGTGAGTTCGAGCCCCGCGTCGGGCTCTGTGCTGACAGCTCAGAGCCTGGAGCCTGCTTCGGATTCTGTGTCTCCCTCACTTTCTTTGCCCCTCCCCTGCTCATGTTCTCTTTCTCTCTCTCCCTCTCTCTCTCTCTCTCTCTCTCAAAAATAAATAAACGTTAAAAAAATTTTTTTAAAGTGCTTCATAAATGGTAGCTGATATTTTTGGCCATGTCTGGAACAACAGCCTGCCAAGGCCAGCTCTAAAGCAGACCTTTTGCCTGCCGACAACTCAGGCTTCTCCTCTGTAAAATGGGGACACAGATCCTGAGTCAACGTGAACTAAAACGGATGTGAACCTGCACATAGAAAGATTACTTCCTGGGGATATGCCCTCTAAATCAGGAATTGGCGAACCACTGCCCGTGGACCACATCCGTGGGCTGACTCTTTTTTACAAATAAAGTTTTATTGAAACACAGCCACGCTCCTTTGCTCCCACGGTGTCTACAGCTGCTGTCACTTTACGGTGATACAGTGGAGTGGCTGCAACAGAAGCGGTAGGGTCCTACAAGCCTCAAATATTTACCAAAACTGGTGCCAACCTGTGCTCTAAATGAAAATGGAATCCACGCTTGGGTTTGCATAACTGGCTAACAGGATCAAAATGCAAGGGCTGCCCTTTCTACCCATCCAACCGGTTAGGAGATGGTCCAGGATTCCAACCCAGAGTTTGTCATTTTTCTTTCCACCCTATTACGTGGCCTCCCACGGGGACAATTATGACTCCAGCTTGACGGGAAAAATCACATAATTCACCTTTCTTCACCCTCTCCTCCAGGATACTGAGGATTTGGCACAGCATACCGTTCATTCATTCACTCATTCATTCAGTCCATAAATGCCTGTTGGGTGATTACTCGCTGGGAGTGCCCACGACAGATGTGATTCCTGCCTTCACCGGGCCTGTGATGTAGGGCACATAATAGGTGCTCAACAAATACCGGTTGAACGAACTTATTTCCCAGATGTCCTGCCAGAATTTAGATTTACTCGGCCATGCTGTTTGCCTATCAAGGCAGCACTGTGTGGCAGAAAGGCCTTTAGAAGCCGCTAGAGGTCAAAGAAACAGTCTCATCCCTCTTATACACCAGCTCTGTGACTTTAGACGAGTCACTTGAGCTCACTGAACTTAAAAACTTTTGTCTGTGCACTGTACCAACAATCCACAGAGAAGCCACGGGGATTCCACGAAACTATGCTCCAGCAAGTCCCCAGTACTGGGCCTGGCACTTAAAAAGGGCCAAGCTAACCGCCAGTGGCGATAACGGCTAATATTCATCAAATGCCTAGTCAGTGCTGTGCTCATTTCTTGCACTCCGCACACGTCGGCTCACGCGAAGCCCACAGCCAGCCTGCAAGGTAGGACCTGTGATCACCGCCCGGGTTACAACTGAGGAAACTAGCAGAGAAAGACTGGGCACCTTACCCAAAGTCCCACAGTCACTAAGCCAGAAGCCAGCCACCGAGTGTGCAATAAACCTTGGCTCTCTCCCTCTCCACCTCCCCAAATCTGCTGAAGGAGAACACTCCCCGTAAACATATCTGCCGGTTCCAGTGGTCCCTGCTCCTATAAGATCCTTTCTTTACCCTGCTCTAGAACTCACCAGACCACACAGCCAGCTCGCTCTCAGCTCCTGTGGTTTCCAGCTGGGCTTCTCAGGGCCCTCGGGTCCTGCTCGGATGTCTGGGGATGCTGTGGGCGTAAAAAGAAGGCAGCCTTTCTGTCTCCCCCTCCCCCGTGTCTCATGGGGACCATGGGCTCCTTCACCTATCAGGAAACTTATAGAATAGCAACTCCTTTCTTGAGTCTTCTGGGAAGACCACTGGGCCGGCTTTGGGCATATTTCTAGAATTTGCTCAGGAACTGGAAGGCGGTGTGTTGAGATCTGTGGTCCTCTGAGGATTTCTAGAGATGTGACCTTGTTTTCTAGTGACCTCAGCCATCGTGGAATTCAGCACCACTTAACTCTGCCACGTCCGCAAGGAATGAACACCCGTGATAGGGAAGGCCTAAGACCTGATTCTGGAGCCTCCAATATTAGGTGACGTTGGGCAAGCCATTTATCTCACCGTGCCTCAGTTTCCTCCTCTGCAGACAATAGCACCAACCCCCCAACATTACTGATAGTAGTAGAAACAGCACCTAGCACGGTGCCTGGTGCACAAAGTAAGCACTGACTGAATACAGGGTAATGGTGAAAGTGCGTGCCTCTGTATAGTTTATCTTCAGTGGTACGTAGAATATTAGAAATAAAGATAATGATCCCAACAGCAGCCACTATTTTACATGCACTCTATACCCCGCACTACGCTAAGCTCTTCGCAGGCTGCTTTCTCTTTTTCTCCCCGCAGCGACCCTTTGGGGTGGCCACAACTGTCGTTCTGCAGGGAAGGGCAAGGCGCCAAGATCACGCAACTAATAGGTCACAAAGCTGGCATGCAAACCCAGGCCCCTCCTACTGGAGACCCAGAGGGCTAACCCACCACTCTCCACCACTTCCGGACCCCCACGGCCCACCCAGACCCACGCCCCTGGGAGCCCAGCCTCCCCAGCGGCCCCAGGCCCCCTCCTGTCCAGACTGGCACCCTTTGATCTCCTTCCTGCTTCCTGAGCTGATGCCCGAGAAGTGACCCACTCCTTGCAGGGCCCCCACAAAGCCCTCCGCCTGACCCCCACGTAATGAAGGGAATTAATATGGCCGAGCCTCCAGCCCAGCCGAGCAGCTTCCCAGCAGCCCTGGCCAGGCCTCTAATTGATTAGGCCATAAAGCCTGGGCACTAAATTGAAAGGAGCCGCACTAATTCTCTTTTATGTTAAATTTCTGTCTTTCCCCTTTATCGAATCCCGCGCCCAACGTCCCCTTCCCTCCCCATCGCGGGCTTGCTGTGGGCCTGTTTTTTCCGTGCACAGATTAAGTACCTAATCAAAATCTTGTCTCCCCTAATGGCATAAAATTGAAAGATAGATATTGCACTTTACACAGCTGATTAAACACTCGAATGTGGCTAAATGCTTAAAGGGCTTGTTACATTAACTAACTCTGTCATCTGCCCACTGTCTTATAATTGCATGTGCTCGAGCTGCTTCGGGGGAGGCACACGCGGCAGACAGCCGTCCAGCCCCCTCCCAGGGGCCTCCTGCACCATTGCTGAGCGGAAGTTCAGGGAGTCAGAGCCCGGGAATGGCCACCACACTCCCCTCTGGCTTTGGGTGGCAGGGACTGGGCATTCAGACGCCCCCTCCATGCCCAGGCGACAAGTGCCCTCCCCTTCTGTCGCTGGGACCCATCCCACCCCTCACTCCCCACGCCAGCGCTTGGCCTCTTGCCTCAGAGGGGATAAGCCTCCCTCCGGCCCGTTCCCAGAGTACGTGCGGCCAGCAGCGTCCCGATCATCTGCAAAGCCTTTCGAACCTTGATATCCTTCTATCACCCCCAGGCACTCCAGCATGCCTGCTCCTGGAAAACAAGGAAGTTTGATGGCTATGACCGTGAAATCTGGCAGGGGTGGGGGTGGGGCATGAGGAGAGGGACACACACCGTGCTCCTGGGTGCCCCTGGCACGGTGTCTCTGTCTTAACTTAGCACAGGGTACTCTCAGCCATGGGGCTGGCAAGGTTCCCCAGACAAACTCAGCTGATAGGAGATGATAGATAGATAGAAAATAGATATATAGATGATAGATAGATAGATAGATAGATAGATAGATAGATGGGGGGGATTGTCTTACACCACCAAGGAGGATCACAAGTCCAAATCTGCAGTGTGGGTGGGCAAGACCCAGGAGAGCCAATGGTGTAGTTGAAGTCAAAGGCCGTCTGCTGGGGAAGTCCCCCTTGATCACAGAGGCCAGTCTTTGTGTTCTATTCAGGCCTTCATTTGATTAGATGAGGCCCACCACATTCTGGAAAACAATCTGCTTTACCCAAAGTTGACCTATTTAAATGTTTATCTCATCCCCAAACCCCCTCCCAGTTGGCACATAAAATTAACCATCACACGGGGAGGTTAAGAGACACGCAGGAAATTGACCTGCCTAAGTTTCCACAGCAAATTAGTGCAACGCTGGGTCTTGAGCTGAGTTGTTCTGACCCCCTTGGTTCTCAGCACTGTGGCTCATGTCAGAGCATAACACGGGGCCCACCGCTCAGACTGGCAGGAAGCAGCCCTTTGTGCCACAGCTTCCAACCCAGGCAAAAGGCGCGTCTCACAAAGGCGTAATCGAACGTGGGGAATTTCATGGCATGACAGTTCAGGAGCGTAGACTTGAGTTGGATCAGACTGGCTCAACCCCCACCATGGCCATTTGTCTTCGCAGAGACCCTGGCAAATTTCTCAATCTTTCCATGCTTCCATGGCCTCGTGGGTAAAATAAGGACGCCAGCAGGCCTTCAACAAACATTTATTGAACACCATCTATATGCCAAGTTCCAAGTGAGGCAGGGACATTCCACAGTGAAAACACAGGCCATTCCTGTCTGCACAGAGCTTACAGCGGCGAAGAGAAGAAAGGCGTGGGTCATCAAATCTGTGCACGAATAGGAAAGGGACAAATTGCGATGAATGCAACGTGGACAAAAACTAACCCGTGAAAAAATAACACTGACAGCACATGAAAGGGCTCCACTCTGGAATAATGGGGTGGAAGGGGTCCTGCAAGGCAGGGCGACCAGGAGAGTGTCTCAGGGTGACACTAAGCCGAGGGCTGAAGGAGCAGAAGCAGCAAACCACACGGACATCAGGCAGAGGCGCTGTGACAAAGGGACAAAGCAAAGAGACAGCAAGTCCGAGGCAGGCAGCCTCAGTCTTGCTTCTGTGTCCCCCCCCCCCCACCCAGTGTGGACCCCCAGGCACTTGTCATCACCAGGCCTTCATCTCCTCAACTGTAAAATGGGAAATGAAACACAGGGCCGTGGGGAGGATCCCGTAAGAGGGCATCTGTCCCATGCCTGCCTGCGCAAGGACTGGGTACCAAGACCCAGAAGCTCAGCACTGGGCAGGGGGGGTGGGGCTTGAATTCATTCAAACCCACTCCAGGTAAGGGAGGAGGAAATCCTTATCGCTTCCCCTCTGTCCCTGTCTCTGTCTCTGTCCTTTGACCACTTTTCCCTACAGGCGGCTTCAGGCTGGCTTCCTCCACTGTATGCTGTGTGCCCGCCCACCTCCCACCTGCCATGCGACAATTCAAATATATGAAGTTGTCGGGACACTGACTCAGCCCCCACCGGACGTGAAACTCCGTGCACATGCCTGGCACCAACCCCTGCCTCGACACCTCCAAGGTAAATTCTGGAGAGAGGACCCAACATGAGGAGACAGCCTCGTCTGACAACTGACAGGCAGGCCTTAGCGGGTACCCCTCAGGGCAGTCGATGTGGCCAGAGGCAAGAACGAGGCTTTGGGCACCACGGGCGGCCAGTGGGAGGGATCCAACTGGCAGGGCTCGGAGCCATCTGCAACTTGAGTCAGGAAAGCCTCGGGCCTTTGGCTCTGAGAAGAGACACCCTGGCCCCACAGTGTCACACTTCCCAGGCCATCCTCCTTCTCCTGCCAGCCTGACCAGATGTCAGTCAAACACAAGGATCCTCTGTCTTTTTAGAGTCAACCTCCTTGCAAGAGCTGCACCCGAACCAGAGCCTTGATGGTTCTTAACCACCCGCTCCCCATGGTCCTGTGGGAACTGCAGCCCTCTGTCTACAGGAACCCCCTCTCTGTCTCTGGAAACCTCCCTGTCTGTGGGAACTTCCTCTTTCCTGTCTGAGGGACCCTCCCTCCCGTCTTAGGACCCTTCTCCCTGTCTGAGGAAGCCTCCTCCCTGTCTGTGGGAGCATTTTTCCTCTCTGTGAGAAACTCCTTCCTATCTGTGGGACCCTCCTCCCTCTGTCTGTGGGAACCTCCTCCCTCTGTCTGCGGGAACCTTCCATCCCCACCCCCACCCCCAGCAGCCCCTCCTCCCTGCAGCCTCTGTGGAAAGCGTTCATCTCCCCAATGGCCTCCTGTATATAGCTCAGTTGAAGGATTATGGACTCCTCGCTAAGTGCTTCGCATTAAAGATTCATAGAGGCACAATATATATTTTAATAAGGCAGGTTGCACAATACAGAACTCAACTCTATGCAAAGCACAATGCAGAGAACCGGGCCAAGGCTCCTCTGGGGTCCGTGAGCACCGTGCCGGGGTGCAGAGGAATGTGGTGGCTTCGGGACCCTCCTCTCCCCACACCGTGGATCCCCCCCCCATTCCACACCCACCCACCCCCTAAACCAGGAGCCACCCTGAAAGCTTCACACGTGCATGTGCACACGCATGGAATGGCACGTGCTTACGCATGCCTACACACGCACACACACATTCACACAGATGTGCACACCATAAGAGGGCGCTTAGCCACACTCCCCAGACCCGCAAGGAAATGACAGCAACGACTGCCATTGGCCGAGTGGTGACCGCGAGGCAGGCCCTCCAAGACCTTGGCAAAGTCACCCGCCCGAGGTCACGCGGCCAATAGTGGCTGTGCAGCATCCGAACCCAGATCCATCCAGCTCCAAATTCCATGCTGTCGGCCGCTGAGAGCAGGGGCCCCCTGGCCGAGAAACCGTCACGCAGAACCACCTCAGATCCTTTCTGGAAAGGCAGCACGGGGGGAGGAACAAGCAAACCCGCATTTAGACATCGACAAACTCCCGGCGACGCCCTTGTGTCGACACGCTCCCCGGCCCATCCTGTTTTGTGTAACTCTGTGTCTACCCACTTGTACAGATCCAAGAACTCACGCACTCATGCACACAGGTAGGGTGACCAGCCTCCCGCACTTTCTAAGACTGAAGGGGTTTCCTGGGACACAGACCTTCAGGAGTAAAACCTGCACGGTCCCAGGAAAATCGGGGTGAGTGGGTCCGCCTACACACAGACACACACAGAGACACTCTTTGGGTACCACACCCACACCCCTAAGTGCTCAGCCACTCAGGAATCTCAGATCCGCTGGAGGCAGGAGGATCTGAGGTTGGAAATGGAGAGAAAAGGGTCCTTAGGCCTCTACCTTCAGGGTTTCAAGGCTGCACTGAGTTCATCTCCCTGGTTCATCCGCTCTGCCCTCCTCCTGACCTGCCCCCCCCTCCAGGATCCAAGCGTGGCACGAATCACAGCCACGGGCCCACACATTTCAAGGAAGCGGGAACCCTGCACCCCAGATTCACCCATAGTGAGAGCAAGAGGCAGTTTGAACTTCCCAGATGCCTGCCCGGTCCCGGAAAGCCGGGCGTCCGCCCACCACACCCTCATAGGCACACATGCCCAGACACCCCTCTTGATGCCTCGGGCAGGGCCCGGAATCCACTCTGTGTCCCTCCTCACCCAGGAACCACAGACAGAGAAAGAGGAGGAAACCCTCACTCTCCAGGCCCCCCCCCCCCCCCCGACGGAGCACGGCTGATCGGGGCTTCGTTCCTGGCACAGCCCCTGGTTGGCAGGATGACTGGGGAACGTTATTTACTCTCCAAAGCCAGCCTCCTCGGCAGCCCGATTCTCGACACCTTTTGACGCCGGTAGCTCCTACGGCACATCTCTGGGATCCCATCTCCGCCCACCACATCGTCTCCTATCACCCTGGCCACCGTCATCTCTTACCTGGACTGCTGCTCTGGCCTCCTAAAAGGCTTCTCACACGGTTTCTCCCCAACCAAGCTAAAGGGCCGGTGTTTGATAGCTTTACTGGGGTATAATCGACATACAATAAACCACACGTGTTCATATTTAATGTGCTGAGTTTTGACAGCTGTATACACCCATGAAGCCTCATGGCAATCGAGAGAGTGACCGTATCCATCAACCCCAAAAGTTCCCTTATGCCCCGTTAATGTTTTTCTTCGTGTAGGGTTTTGAGAGTTCTTTATGTATTCTAGATACTAGTCCTTTAGCAGATACATAGCTGGCAAAACTTTTCTTTCCATCTGTGGCTTGTCTTTTCATTCTCTTGACTGTGTCTTCTGAAGAGGAGACATTTTAAATTTTGATGAAGTGCAAGTTATTCATTCATTCTTTTAGGAATCATGCTTTTGGTGTCCTATCTAAGAAATCTTTGCCTAACCCCAGGTCACAAATATCTTCTCCTGTTTCCTTCTGTAAGTTTTATAGTTTCATATTTTATATCTCGATCCATGACCAATTTTAAGAAAAATTTTATGTATGGTAGAAGATATGGATCAATATTTATATTTTTTGTATATGGATGTCCAAATACTTTAGCACCATTCATTAAAAAGACTATCCTTCCTCCATCAAATTAGCTATGCTTTTGTTGAAAATCAGTTGTCCATATATACATGAGTCTATTTCCAGACTCTGTAAATCGTTACCTTTATCAATTTATATATCTTGATAACAACACTCACTGGCTTCATTACTGTAGCTTTATAATAAATCTTAAAATCGGGTAGTGTAAATCTCCAAATTTTGTTCCTCTTTTCAAGGTTATTTTGGCTACACTAGATCCCTAGCATTCCCATATGAATTTCAGAATCAGTGTGTCGGGACGCCTGGGTGGCTCAGTCGGTTAAGAGTCCAACTTCAGCTCAGGTCATGATCTCGCGGTCTGTGAGCTCGAGCCCCACGTCAGGCTCTGTGCTGACAGTTTGGATCCTGGAGACTGCTTGGGATTCTGTGTCTCCCTCTCTCTCTGCCCCTCCCCCCACTCACGCTCTGTCTCTCTCTCCTTCAAAAATAAATAAACATAAAATAATTTAGAATCGGTGTTTCCATTTTGATCAGAATTGTGTTAAATCTATAGGTTATATGGGGGGAAACGTACTTCTCGACAATACTGAGACTCCTGACTCTTGAACAGGGTCTGTCACTTTATTTCGATTTTTTTTATTTCTCTTAGCAATATTTTGTAGTTCAGGGTATAGGTCTTTCACACCACTTGTTAGATTTATCCATAAGTATTTCATATTTTTTCATCCTATTGTAGAGTTTATTGCCACTTTAATTTCAATTTATAATTATGCATTGCTAATATATATACAGACAACAGATTTTATATATTGATTGTTGTATCTTGTATCCTGCAACCTCACTAAACTCACTTGTTAGCTCTCATAGCTTTTTTGTAGACGCCATGGGGCTTTCTATATAAACGACAAATCATCTGTGAATAAAGATAATTTTACTTCCTCCTTTCCAATCTAGATGCCTTTGATTCTGTCTTGCAGAATCCCACTGGCCAGAACACCCAGTACAACGTGGAGTAGACTTTAATGAGAGCAGACTGCTTTAATTCATCCCTTCACCTAACAAATGGTCTATGGCAGAAGCCCGTGAGGGTCAGAGGTTTCCCGAAAGATGCTCTCATCTGCTTTAATGAGAGCATCTTTCGGGAAACCTCTGACCCTCACAGGCTTCTGCCATAGACCATTTCTTAGGTGAAGGGATGAATTAATGAATTGGGTGTGGCTAGGTTGTCCGTGGGAATATTCCTAAATTTTCTGGAAGAGCTTATGTTGAACTGGTATTATTTCTTCCTTAAACACTTGATTAAATTCACCAGTGAAGCTATCTGGGCCTGGAGTCTTCTGTGTGAAAAAGTTGTTAACTACAAATTCAGTGTCTTTAATAGATATAGAGCTATTCAGATTTCATTGATTTTTCTCTGTTGTTTTTCTGTTTTTTAATCTCCTTGATTTCCACTCTGAATTTTCTTGTTTCCTTTCATTTGCTACCTTCTTATTAAATTTGCTTTCTTTTCCAGTTTCTTTTTTTTTAATTATTATTTTTTTAATGTTTATTTATTTTTGAAAGAGAGAGAGTGCAAGCAGGAGAGGGGCGGGGGGCGGGGGTGAGACACAGAATCCAAAGCAGGCTCCAGACTCCGCACTGTCAGCACAGAGCCCAATGCGGGGCTCAGACTCACGAACCTCAAGATCATGACCTGAGCCGAAGTCAGACGCTTAACCAACGGAGCCACGCAGGTGCCCCTCTTTCCTAGTTTCTCAAGGTGGAAACTGAGGTCATTGATTTGAGATGTTTCTTCTTTCCTCATACGGATACTGTGTACTATAAGCAACCCCCTCAGGACTGCTTTAGGCTCTTTGCATAAATTTACATACATTGTTTTAATTTTCACTTTGTTAAAAACACTTTCTTACTTCCTGCTTTGACCTATGGTTTATTTTGTTTCCAAATATTTGGGGATTTCCCAGAGATCTTTCTGTTATGAGTTTCTAACCAAATTCCATTGTGGTCAGAGAACATATTATGTATGACTTGAATCCTTTTCAGTTTATCACGACTTTAGCTCAGTTTGATGGCCCAGAATATAGTCTGTAAGTGTTCCATGTGCCCTTGAGAAGAATGTGATTTCTGTTCTGGCTGGAGGGAGTATTCTGTAAATAAATGTCAATCGGTTCAAATCGGTTGAGTGTTAAGAATGGTAACATCCCAGAATAGGAGGATCTTGAGTCCCAGAGTCAAAGGCATAGACCAGGAACTCCAATATAGGACTTCGTGTAAATGAGAAATAAACTTTTCGTCCACTGCACCATTGAGATCGGGATTCTATTTGACCCTACAGCACAGCCTATTCGCGCAGGGTCTCACTCCTGAAGGACATTATGCTCCTACCTCTTTTTCTCCAGTGGAAAACACAAAGAAACATGGAGAGGAAAAAAGTGTCTTTTCCCACTATATAGTATTCCACAATAAAATGAGCTGTGGCCAGAATTAGCTGTTTGAACAGGCTGCTCCTCTTCTCACGCAATCTGGTCTCCCACCCTCATCTTTAAACAAAATTCATCAGCAGTTTGCTCATGACAATGACAGGCTGTTGGATCCAACCCTTGGCCCAGGGAGAAGTTTGTGAAGGGGCACGCTGTTCCCTTGAATCCTTCAGGGGAGTCTTGTTAACATATCTGTGAGCTGCCCCCTTCCACTCTCCTCTCTGAGTCTGTCTTCTACTATGCCCGTTTATTAGACGACAGGTGAATGATTGGCTGAATGAATGAATGAATTGGGTGTGGCTAGGCTGTCCATGGGAATCTTCCTACATACAGGTAGACTAGAAAAGGTCCCAGCCAACCCTTGGGAGATAGGGTAGAATTTTCCATACCAGCCTTATCTGAGGTTAAAGAAAGAATTAGAAACTCCTTTGTTACCGGAGTAAGGAAGGTAAGGCTAACCAGTTGCAGAGTTTAGGGAGCCATGGCAGAATATTTTCACTGAATCAGGACTTAGCCCTCTGTTATGAAACAGATCAGATGTGTCCAACCCCTGTTGGCCCCCAGAACATGGGTATCTGATTCCCTGACTGACTGGTCTTTCCCTGGTTTCATGTAAATGGGGTCATCTTCAAACTAATGTCCAAAGCTATGACAGGCGAGGTACATTTTAGGGGCCACCTAACCCATACATTCGAGAGTCATCTCCAGATGATGGTTCCTGCCCACGGTTCAGCCATGATGGCCTCCACAGAAAATCCCTGGGCCAAAAACCCATCTCCTATAATACGGCAGACTAAGTATTGGAATGAGCCTTCCTGCTAACAACTAAATATACTGGCTAAATACATTTTGTTCATCTTCCTAAAGCCACGATGGGAATTATCAGACCAAAATCTGAAGGAAGGTTAGACCTCTGAGAGGTGTTGAATGCATAAGAAGCTTTGCCCTGAAGGCGTTTGCCAAACCTGGACAATTTAAATTTCCATTTTCACAGCCTTTTAGAAAATGGGGGACCAAAGACAAATCCCAAAGCTCACTCACGATTCTAAGTCTATGAGGAGCCCCTCCTCCATCATGCTGATGCCTCGAAGGTCTAGACTGTCCGTGAAAAGGCAAATGCCAACCCCCTACCGTCCCCAGAGCACCTGAATGAAAAGTCACTCAACAACAAGCAGGGCAAGATTGGTTAGAGCCCTAAAGAAGTGGTACCACAAGCCAGCCCCCCAGTGACCTTGAAACTCAAAGCAAAATTCCCAGTGGTCCAAAAATACTACAGGCCATAAACGTAGTGCACAGTGACCCCACATACCCTTCGGGATAAGGCAGAATTATACACAAATATTCTCCGGAGTGATGCCCCTGTAGTCTAGGCCACAAAGAGCCTCCAAAAATAATTTTCCAGCAGGATCCCTAGGACAACACTTGGACTCCGCACATGCGACATCAGAAGCTCCAACTAACATCAAATAGTCTAGGACGTGTCCCTCCTTCCCCTCGGTCAGCGTGGATCTCACACAGCCGGGTTGGGCTAGACTCCAGCACATCTCTGATCCACAAAGAAGAGGTCTGATATAAATCGATGGTGGCAACAAGACTGGGGGGAGATGATTAAAACCAGCCAAGATCGCACCGTTCTGAATCTCCCTCAAGTATTTCTGAAGCACCTATTACCGAAATGCAATTGATATGCTGATTACAAATCGTTCCTATTTATTGATTAAAATAATAAGCAAATCGTGGTTAGCCTGATTCCCGTTACTATATATACTCAAAGGTAAGCAAACTACATCCGTGAAAATGTCATCAATAATTACGTTTCTTCCCTAGGTCAGACTTTGGGATGCAGATCTGCCCTATGCGCGTGTGTCCTAGAACGCGGACCACTGTTGATGCCCTTCACAGCACACGCTTTGCTTGTTTCACTTTCTTTTTTGGAAAATCCCTTAGGTTTGTTTTTAAGCAAACCTTCAGACTAGAATTGGGGCGCAAGTAATTTATCTGAGAGGTGATTTCAAAAAATACCGAGGATTGAGAGAGAGAGAGAGAGAGAGAGAGAGAGAAAAGCCGATAAAGGGTATGTTAGTGAGCGACAGAAATGGGGCTCAGTCCCATTTGGGCTCTGACTTCTGAGAACACAGCTCAGGGTTGTCTTACTAGGGGGGAAAGCCGGGGGTCTTTATCTACCAACCCCCAGTCCCCATTGGTTGAGGGCTACTCCTGGGGCATTAACTCCCCCGTACTTCTGACCAGCCCCATTTGCAGGCTAAGTCACTCCCTCAGGCAAGGCACATCCTCCAGCAGAAACAGGAAGCTGGGGAAGACCAGAGGGGTACAGACGGGGCACCAACCCTATTGGTGCACCACTATCAGCCCAGCTGGGTTCGCCATCAACCAGAAGGGACACCTAATATGTGCAAGTCTTCATTCACCCGTTTACCTGGCCAACCAACAATGACTGTGTAACCACGATGCCCCAGGAGCTCTGCCAGGCACTGACGGCGTAGGAGACACCGGACAAGCATGGCCTCTGGACTCAGGTTTCTTACAGTCTGGACGCTCCTCAAACTCCCTCCCCTCTACTTCATGCAATGAACACCGAGACTAGATGGCATCGTGGCTGAGATCCTGGGCCCTGGAATCAAGGAAGCCATGATTCTGAGTGACCTTGGGTAATTTACTAACCTCGTGGAAACTCCTTTTGTTTATCTGTAAAATAGAGATACAGTAACCGTTGGGAAAGCCAAAGACAACAATTCATAGGAAGCATTTAACACGACACCCGGCACTTGGTACCAGATCTGCTAGAGAAGGAGAAAAAGGGAAAATAGCCAGTGCCTATCTTTGAGGGGCTCAGGAGCTAAAGGGGGACACACGGACACTGACATATAATCATAAAGCAACACAGACGTGCACTGATCCAGGGACTATTGCTACGTGCAAACTATTTTATTATGCACATGGCTTCTGTGGGTCGGGAACACATACAGGAGTTCAGCTGGATGGTAGAAGGAGGACAGGGACTCAGTCGCTGGGGTAATAATCACCTAGAGGGGCGCCTGGGTGGCTCAGTCGGTTCAGCGGCCGACTTCAGCTCAGGTCATGATCTCGCGATCTGTGAGTTTGAGCCCCGGATCGGGCTCTGTGCTGATGGCTCAGAGCCTGGAGCCTGTTTCCGATTCTGTGTCTCCCTCTCTCTCTGCCCCTCCCCCGTTCATGCTGTCTCTCCCTGTCTCAAAAATAAATAAACGTTAAAAAAATTTTTTTAAAGAATCACCTAGAGCGTGGACTGGCAAACTACAGTCCACGAGCCCCATCTGGCCATGGCTCTCCACTTACGTACTGTCTACAGCTGGTTTTGAAAGGCAATGGCACAGGTGGGTCGTGACAGCCGAAACCATACGGCCAGCAAAGCCAAAAACTATTTACAACCTGCCCTTGACCGAAAACCTTTGCTGACCCCCTCATCTGGAGGCACTTCCTTCTCACGACTGGCAGTTGATGCTGACTGTCCCTTTGGGCCCCCGCTGGACCATCAGCGGGCACATGTGACTTCTTCACACGGCCTCTCACCTTGAGCTGACTCGGGTTCCCTCCCAGCATGGTGGCTGCGTCCCAAGAGACCAAGAAGGAGTCTGCCTGGTATCTTTATGACCCAGCCTCAGCAGCCACAGGGCCTCACTTCCCCACTATCCTACTGGCCAAGACGGCCACCAAAGTCCACCCGGGGTTCAAGAAGAAAGGACATAGACCCCACCGCTCACTGGGAAGACTGACAAAGTCACATTGTAAAGCAGCGCGTGGGATGGAAAATGTCGTTGCTGCCCTCTTTTGAAAACATGCTATTCTGTATACCGGGGCTTTAAAAAAGTGGCTTGAGGCAGAAAGGAGGACGCTTCTCGGAAAGGCTGCCTGGAACAGTTTAAGCTTAAGCTGAGGCTAAGAGCATAGATAAGAATCGGCCGGGAGACACTTTTCCCTTGGTGATATTCAAGCCCTCTCCATAGCAGTACCCATCTGGGTTATCTGCCTTTGGAAGCATGCCCCAAATACGGGCAGGGGAGAGGGCGTTGGGGGGGGGGGGGGGTGACCTCCAGTTCCAGAGGATTCCTGGGCTACACCTGAGGCAGCAAAGAAAAATGGACCAGAACAGGTGCCATCGTTTTGGATTTAGATCGGCGTGGGCCGAGAAGAACAGGGCCGAAGTACACATGCGGCAAAATCATTATCATTATAATAACAACCAATATTTGTCGAGCCTTCAGTATGGAGTGAGCGTGATTCAAAGTGTATGATTTAATGCCTCCCCACCAAGTCCAGTAGGCTTTGTTTCTGGTTCTGTTTCCTTTCTTGTTTGTTGGTTTGCTGCTTTAGTGTAACATCGGATGGCTTTTATTTATTTTTTTTTTTTAAGACGTTTCTTTCAAGACAAACACATCTCAGGTCGAGACTGACTCCAGCCCTTTCTGCACCTCGACACGGGGGGGCCACCGGCTACCGGGAATCTGGGGACCACGCTGACGGCGTGATGCTAGATTTCCCCCCGTGGCCGTTCGACACGGCTCGCGAAGCCAGGCACGGCCCGAGATGAAGGGTGTTGTCTTTCACGCCTGGAGAGCTAAAGCGCTTGACTTACAGGCTAAGTTTCCCCTGTAGCAACTCTTCTGAGATACAGCCCAGCCTATTCGCAGAGCTACACGAACCAGGGAGGCGCTCCTTTTCCCAGCTAGGGAGGACACGGGTCGGTGGAGTCAAGGGAAGAGTCGAGCCCAGGCTGTGTGAGAAGGACACCCCAGCCGGGTCCTCAGAACCCCGAATGTCTGCCCTGCACCCTGTCTCTACAGCCTTACCTGCGAGTCCTGGCTGGAGCCAGCCAGGCCTGGGCCTGCCCGGCTACCTGTCTCCACCTCTGTGGCCATAGACTCCAGGTTACCTGGCACGATGACCGCGCTGCTTCGAGAGGCGGGACGCTGTGGGTGGGATCGAGGCCGTCGTCATGAGCTCTTTCTCTGTGACGCTCCTTGTCTGCACTGGGTCGGGCCTGGTCCGAGCTCCATCAACTGCTGGGTAAAGGAGCAGGTGAAAGGCTCCGATACATTGACCTGCTCTCATCGTGCTGCTCCATTTGCCCTCGAAGCTTTGGCCTCGGATGTTGGGAAGCCTGGACCTCCATCACGACACCTGGGGCCTACTGCTGCCATGCCTCCCGAGGTGGCTCTGCCTTCCCTCTCATCTCGGTTGAAAAGAGACCTTGGGAAATCTGACTCTTCTGTTCCTGTAAGTACAGCTACCCATCAGCAGGGGCCCATCTGCAGCTGGACACCTGCCCACACTTTGCACCTGGGGCCCAGGATCCTCTGCGCAGGCGAGTCACGGGCAGGCACAGCGCGTCCGAAGCCAGCTGAGCATCTAGGGTGCAGACCTCCGGTCTTATCAGCGAAGGAACCAAGCCTAACGTTGGCGAGATTCCATCCAAGATACCTTTGCGGACGTCTGAGCCGGAAGTCTTTCTCTATGGAGAGACGTCAAGCTGTCCTCCTTGCCCCTCCCCCACACTTAGAAAACAGCCCCCCCCACCCCTCCCGCCCAGGCCTGGCATCGCAGATCGGACCAGGTCTTGCGGGCTGGACCGATCGCATTCGCCCCTCAGGATTGTGCGACCCGCGTCACCTATCTCCGTTTGTAATATACACGTGCTTCTGGGATTATTTGAGGCGGTAACGAGTCATTGAATCCACAAACGAATGAACGGTTGAACTGCAAGGTCGGGTAAGGGTTGAGGCTTGCTTCTCCGAGAACCAAGGAAGAGTCCACCCGGCAGCAGAAAGGGGAAGCCTTGCGAAGGAAGCTGGTCTCTGGAGGGGAATGGAGCAGAAGGGCCCGGCCAGGGTTCTTGGAGGCCTCCAGCAAACCCTCCGACTGGGCTGGCTTGAGTTGACTTCGGTTCCCTGAAGCTGGCTGTCTCTTAAGTGTCTGCGGTGTAAAACACCTCTCGGCGAAACGAGCTCGAGAGAGACACAACGTTCCCTCTGGAAGAGCCAGTGGCCTCCTGTGAGTGCACCAAGGCTGCGACTACAGTGGCCCGACCTCCAGGGAAAAGGCAAATACGGCCCCTGGCCGGTCGGAGGGCCTTTAAGTTAACCGGCGTAAAGCATCCCGGCGACTGAAGGAACGGTTTGCTTCACCGCTAGACGGAGGCTGGGAGGAAAGACAGTCCGGCTTCCGCCGCGTGTCGCAGGTGCCCCGCTTCTCCGGGACGAGAGGGAACCACCTCTCTCCTCCAGGCAAAGCCCGAAGGCTGGGCAGAGTGATGGTACCCGAGGCTGCTCCTTGCATCTCATCGGCCAAGCGGACCCGGTGACGGCCGGCGGCTGGCAGCCCTCGGGAGAAATCCAGGTCGTGTCCTCCACGGCTGCAACAAGCCGTTCACACCAGCCCTATCCCTGCGTCACCCTGCCACCCCGGGACGGGGCCGCTGACAAGTGAGGGAGGAAGACGTTCACACTCATGTTTGCAAACTGTCACCTTTACCAAACAGGCGGCATCTTTCGATTACAATTAAAAACACTTATGTCAAGTTGGCTTTTAATTAAATCCCGCGCCTTCGCCTCGCTAAAGAGCAGCAAGGAGTGGCCTGCGATGGCGCCGGAGGAAAATGAAATAAATCCAGAAGCTTCCAAGAAGGCTGAAGACCCCTCTGGCAGCGGCTGACCCTAGCTGGGGTCAAACTTTACTTTAAAAATCTGCGGTCTTTACTCAGGAAGGCAGGTGGGAATATGAAGAGGCATCATATGATGATGAAGGACATCACTATGGTGTCCTACCCCATGCTTCTTTCTGGCCGACGAAACCCCAACTCTGTTCCAGTGTCAGGTAGCGATTCTTTGACCCAGGGTATCACTCTCTGATAATCAACGTGACCCTGGGGAAAGTTTCCTCTGCTCTTGTGAAAAAGAGGCACTTAAAGAAAAACTGTCTGCTCCCCTACCGTCGTCCCCAGCTCCCCGCCTGCAAGCATGGTGTAAGGACGTAATGATTGGAGCTGTGGCAGCTATTTTGTGACCATGAGGGAAAAGCCAAGAGAATCATAGGGAGACCAGCCCCGAGACATGACATTGTTGAGCTGCTGAACCAACATTTCATACCTCTAAACATATGATATGAGAAAATGATATGCTTGCTTATATCTCCTGTTACTGGATGCTGAAACATTCTTCATTGGTATGAACCGAGCAGCTAAGTTTACACTGAAGAGGAAAAGGAGCATTAACTTCGTGCCTGCTTCCGGTTACACCGAGAATGCAACGGAAACCCCTTTCCTGATCCGCTTGCTTCATTTCAGGCCACACCTTGTCCCTTTCTGTATTCCAGCCAAACCAGGATCCTTTCATTTCCTCCAATGCGGCATACTTGTTCTTGCCTTAGGACCTTTGCACATGCTGGTCTGCTCAGCCTTTGAAGTGCTCCTCTTCCGCTTTGTCTGTCTGTCTTCTCTGCGTATTCTGACCATTTGGGGTCTCTGATCGGTCCTCCCTCCCCAAAGCTTTCCTGATAATCCAACCTACAGTAGCCCCAACTTCCCCCTCGGTACACATTACCCTCGGACACAACTTTTGTTGACTTCTTATTTTCACTCTCCCCCAGTGAAGTCTAAGATCTGTGACTACAGCAGCCCCGTGGGCCTCGCTCAGTATTATACTCCCCGTGTTTAACACAGGCCTGACCCACCGCAGCCCCTCACATTTTCAAATAAGCGAGCGGACGTTCTGGTCACTGTGTCGATCCCTCTGTACATGTAAGCACATTGCATTCCATCCATCGGTCCGTGAGGTGAGACCGCTTCTCCATTTCACGGACGACAAAACCAAGGCTCACGGAGTTGACGTCATTCGTCCAAGCTTACACAGCCAGTGAGCGATGGGCTGTGGCTCAAACAGACTCTCCCCCCCATTACGTTTATCTGGCTGAGTTTTGTCAACTTTTTCAGAAGATGATGGGGCAGCATTTCCAAACTTGGCATTGGGGAATCTCGGCTCACCAGCCGATTTCACAGACGGATAGTGACATACGCAGCACCCACAGGCTGCTCGATTCAACAGCGACTCCGGGCCAGGATGCCAGAGAGCTCAGGACACGACGGGGTCTCACAAAGGAAATCCTCAGCCCCAGTCGCCAACAAAACACCCAAAGCTCCACTAGCCAGGAGGCCAGCAGTCACTGCTGGGAGAATTCTGACCTCCACGATAACTTAGAACTTTGTTCCCATCACTCTCTGCGGGTCCAATGCTATGTTAAAATAAAATTCAACATTTTGCCCAGTCAAGATGTAAAATCAGCCATTTTCTAGAGACTGAAGTCTTGGGAGGTTATGGCCCAGAGTCAGCTGTGTTTGTGGAGTGTATTACCGGAGGCCAATCGGTGAGGCAGGGTGTAGACGCTAACACCCAATGAGCAAATGCTAGGCAAAAGGAAGAGACGAAGGAAACGGCATTTATATGAAGTATCTAATGTGTTCTAGGCTCCAGGCAATGGCGTTTGATAAGCATCAGCACACTTAATTTATGCGGTAATATTTCAAGGGAACAGGTAGTGATCAAGACTCTTTCAAAAATGCCTCAATCTACTTCTGCTGCTGGAGCTTCCTCTGCTGGAACAAGGCCTCAGGCAGCTCTACACTAGGCCCCGGGGATCTCTGACCTGCCCTGAAGATGGAGAGGCAGAACGAGTTAGTCTGGACTTGATAGGTGCCAATCCCCACCACAGTGATTCTACAGTGAAAAGCTGCCGTGAACTGCTGTGCAGGTTGCACACTGCACAAATCCGGGCAGTGCCAGTCCCATCGACTTGATGTGAGTGGTACCCCCGGTGCTATACAGGGTAAACGTGTCCAAGCACGATGGCATTCCTGCATGTTAGAATCTCTCAGTAGTTTTGCTGGCGTATGTGTATTTAACACAGATTTCTGGGCCCTGCCCCTGACTATTGGAAGTCTAGCGTTTGTTTTGTTTTTTTGTTTTTTTAATTTTTTTTTTTAACATTTATTTATGTTTGCGAGACAGAGAGAGACAGAGCATGAGCGGGGGAGGGGCAGAGAGAGAGAAGGAGACAGAATCTGAAGCAGGCTGCAGGCTCTGAGCAAGCTGTCAGCTCAGAGCCTGATGTGGGGCTCAAACCCACAAACCGTGAGATCATGACCTGAGCCGAAGTCAGATTCTCAACCGACTGAGCCACCCAGGCACCCCGGCAGTCTAGTGTTTTTAAGTGGGGCCGGGGAATCTGTCCTCAGACCTACCTAGGCTTCTGGAAACCTCTTCATGTCTCCGGGCCCAGCACAACTGATACTTCACCAGAGAAAGCACCCAGATGGAGGCCATGGTGACATTAACTGGTGTCTCCTCAGTTCTCCACCCACATCATGTCCGTCAGTCTTACCCCACTCTGCCCTTGTGCCTGGCCAGCTGTGGACCCACCTGTCTATAAATACGCAAGGTGGTTATGACACAGGCCATCCACAGACCACCCAATGAGAAACCCTCCACTGGAAATGGCTATGGTTTTTTGGCCTTTATAGTAAATCCCAGACAGGAGCTAATATCCCTGACCATTCCTTTCTCCAAAAAAGGGAGAACGGAAAACATCCCGAGGAATGTGGAGCCCTAGTGAGCTCGCTTCCAGAGCGATATGCTTCCATTAAATCCTGGCAAAACGTGAAGCTCAATTCTGGACCCTGCAGGTACGAAGTCAAAAGTTTCCTAAATGTGAAAGAGACTATTGTCCGGGCCAGGGAGGAGGGGTGGGCAGGGAGGGGGGCGGGGCTGGCCTTCCCCTCCTGGGGAAATCCTGGCATTGGCACAATCCCTGTAACACGACTCCTCAGGCAGGTGACTGAGTGGGGACCCACCCACGCCCCTGAGCAGAGATGAAGGGGTCTACAATCGCCAGGATTAACTGCTTGCAGCCTCCACTCCCTTCTCGTAAATATGCTTCCATTCAGTCGGCTGGAGGAGTTTTTTCTCCTCCCCACGGATACATATCCTTGACTTTCCAATGGAAGCCAAGGGGAACTAAGATTTGTTTTGCAGCCATCTTGCTCCGTGCATCCTTAGCCACACAGGGGCAGAAACCGCTTTAGCACGTTCATCCAGACAGGAAGGAAGGACGGACGAACTCAGGAGGGTTCCCTCTAATTTTCCAGTCATGTGAGTTCCATGCCCCCGACACACACAACAGGCTTGCACGCTACAGCGTCTCTGTCCATAACATTCCCCTGGACGGAGCGTCCATCCTGATGGAGACCCATCTCTGCTTCTGGAAGTCTCTTTCGTCTCTCTGGGCCCAGCACCGCTGATACTTCACCAGGGAAAGCGCCCAGATAGACCCCACAGTGACGCAAGTGGTGTATCCTCAGGTCTCCGCCCCGGTCATGTCCCCCAGTCTTACCCCAATCTGCCCTTGTGCACGGCCAGCTGCGGACCCACCTGTCTCTTTGGCTGGGACACAAACTCCTTCTGGGGAGAGCCCGTGCCTGGGTGGTGCTGAGGAAACGAGCACGGAAGGCAAGCATGCCCGTACGATTTACTGCGACTTTTCGTGATGTGGCAATGCGATAGGGTCTTATTAATTCATGTTAATTTGGGGAGATCTGAATTAATGCGAAATGGGGGTAACATAAAAGGAACAATAGCTTATTTACTCAGAGTATCATGCAGAAAATCAAATTAACCCAAGAGACTTGCTGAGGGGCGGCCTTGCCTTCTGCATTAATGAATAAGTAAGAACGTGTCGAATACGGCACGTAGCCTCGAAAACAGCAGCTTCCCTGGGCGGCTGTATCTAAGCAGCTAAGAGCTGGGGTCAGCTGATCCTGGGCTTTATTTTTACTGCACCACTTACCAGCTGCTTAAACGCTCTACGCTGCCTCAGTTTACTTGTCTGTAAAGTGGGAATAATAAATACTTTCCTCCCGGGGCTGTTGTGAGAAGAGGCCGTGTCTGGCATGCCCTCGGCACATCGTAAGTGCTCAATAAATGTTGCCTGCCAATTTCATAATGATTCTTCGATCGGTGGAGGAAGGGGTTTCCCGAATGTGAACACAGTTTTGTTTTTTTGGTTTTTTTTTTGGCCGTGCCCTGGGCACGTCCCAAACGACAGAGAAGAAACTCATGAGGTCTTTAGGCATCAAGGACCCTAGATATGGAGGTCTCAACTCCACCTGTCTTCTTATGAGCTCCCCGGCCAGGGCCACAGGCGTGCAAAGTGACAGCAGGCAGAACAGCACCCATGCCTCGCCGCCCCCCTTTCCAATCACTAATATCCTTCAGGATTCCGAGAGATCAGCCTCCTCCCCGAAGTGGCCTCACAGGTAAAAATCAAAATATTCCAATGGGTTTCACCCGAACACGGGCTACCAACATGCAGAAACACCAGCAAGCCAGGCTCAATTTGATGGAAACCAGTCCCCACCCACCCACCCCCCTCCCCCGGCCCCTCTCCCGCCTCCCTGGCCAGCACATTTTAAAGACACAAAACCAATCAATAGGGAGCATTCAGAGAGTTTCTGCCAGTGGCTAGGAGAGAATAGATACCGAGAAAGTCATAACGATGATAAATCCAGAGCCTGTTCCTCTCTGACTAATGTAGGCACTAAAACACGCCATGAATATCCTGCTTTGAAACATGTCACACTTCTGAGGGACCAATCAATCTCTGGCTCTCGGTGGACCACATTAAAATAAATTTGTCACTGTGAGTTTATGAAATATTGATGGTGTTTTTTAGTCAGGGTGTTAGGAGGTGGAAAGGTGTATCAGAAGAGGGAGGCAGGGAGTGGGAGAGTTGCTTTAATGAATTATCTCCAGGCTGGGAAGGGAAACGTGTGCGGGCACTGGAGAAAGACGAAGCGTGGAGGAAAACACATTGGCGTGGAGAGCGCGAGAAGCTTCCGGAATGAGGAAGCCCAGAGCCGTGGTGTCTAAACAGCCCCCCAAAGGACACTAATAAACAAGTACTCTTGGGAGGGGTCGCTGGAAGATGGGGGTTTTCTCCTAAAAACAAGGATCTGCGTATGTGAATCCGAGTCTTGGAGAGACACGTGCACATTAACGGAGCACAGGTTCTGGGAAATCCTGCCGCGAAGAAGCTCGTTCGATTTTCTGTAACCGGCCGTTTCCCAAACTTATTTGATTTGGCGAAGACAAGCACCTTGCTGGACGCTAGGTTTCCGTGGAAGCCAGAATGGAAATGCTGGCCTAGATCTCTGCTACACAGGGCGTCGCGCGTGGACCCCAGGGCCGGGTATCAGCAGAGGGCCGGTCAGCAGGACCCCCTTCCCCGATCCACGGAAACAGAATCTGCACCGTAACAAGATCCGGGTGATTTAGACAGAGTCAGGTACGGAAGGGCCCGGTCTGAGTGGTTCACCAGAAAAAGAGGACCGCGGAGGGCAAGCTGAGATACGCCCAGTAATGGGGCACATCCCAGCTCCACGGCGTAAGCTGCCGTGTGACCTTGGCTGGTGACCTCGCCTCTCTGCGCCCCGAGGCCCTGGCCCTCTTGTTCACCGCTGTATCTCCAGCACTCAGCACGCGCTGAAAACGCAGAAGGGCTGAAAGCATGTGTGGTGCACGAATGAAAATACTGTCTAAGCCACGCAGTGGGGACCATCACAGTTCCTGCCGCTCAGGGTTATTCGGACAACTCATGAAATGGGGCCAGGGAGATGCGAGGCACGTAGCAGGCACTCGAAATGGGCCTTTGCTTTTCCTTGTCTGTTGGCTGGTCCCAGGGCAGACAACTGAGGTTTTTCCTCTCTGCTCAGGCTTTGGCTGCTTAGGCGGTCAGTCTGGCTCCGGGCTTTGTTAAAACCGGATCAGTCCTCTGGTTGATTGAGGAGGCGGAACAGGATTCTGCTCCCTCGGGTGGCTTCTGAACTTCCTTGTTGCTCAGAATTGCCCTCCCTCATCCCAGGTTACGCTCTGCAGACCGGTCCTCAAGGTCTTGGCCTTTGTCCGCCGACCCTCTAGAACCGGCCGCTTCCCTGGAGAGTCAGCTCGGGAAAGTAGCTTGTTCTTTTCCTTAAACGTGTAAAATAGCGTCAAGAAAACACCAGTCCCTGGCACCCACGGGGATGGCCCTCTTCCGTCCTCTCCTACGTACCACATGGCCAGGATAGGCTACCACACCTCTCTCCTCCCCTCGTGTCTGAACACACCCTGCTTCCGTCCAGTCTTCCCTCAGATCCCGCAGTTAACTGCATCTCAGTTTTCCCTCCTGTAAAATGGGGAGAACGAATTCTTCCTAACACAGTCGTGAGGAGGATTCAATGAAATGCTGCACGCAACTGATTATTGATGAATGCTTTATTGATATTGACCAGTGGATGATGCCTCAGATGAACGAAGCACTCAAGAAGTTATATGAACCACGCAGCTGTTGCTGTAAAGGATGCTTTTCGACCTCAGCGAGGGGTAGAGAAGACACTCGACGAACCTGGTTGAACGAAGGAAGGGCCTGACACACCCAGCGGAAAACAGAATCTACTGTTTGAGAGGTAAGAATAACAAGTATTTAATGATTAATAGATGCCTGGCAATGTGCTAAAATCTTTTACATATGTTATCTCATGGAATCTTTAAAAAGAACCCAATGAGATGGCTACGATTATGATTCCCATTTCACGGGCAAAGAAACTGAGGCACCAAGAGGTTAAAACTCACCTAAAGCCACACAGCTAATAAACAGGAGGGCTGGAATTCAGATCTAGATCTTTCCGACCTCAGAGACAGAGCTTTGGGTCACAAAGTTATATCACACAGTACTTCACAACGGCTAAAACTGCATCCCACCATTCGCCTGTAGAAGACTAAAATCCACACCCCAAAGAGGTGCTTCACTAGAAAAACAAAAAGAGGGGCGCCTGGGTGGCGCAGTCGGTTAAGCGTCCGACTTCAGCCAGGTCACGATCTCACGGTCCGTGAGTTCGAGCTCCGCGTCAGGCTCTGGGCTGATGGCTCGGAGCCTGGAGCCTGTTTCCGATTCTGTGTCTCCCTCTCTCTCTGCCCCTCCCCCGTTCATGCTCTGTCTCTCTCTGTCCCAAAAATAAATAAAAAACGTTGAAAAAAAAAATTTTTTTTTAAAAAATAAAAAAATAAATAAATAAAAAAAAGAAGAAAAACAAAAAGAAAGCCAAGTGGCCTGAGACCGCTCCACATTCCATCAGACACCCCACAAACTAGCGATCAGTCCCCCCCCCCCCCACCCGATGAAAGAAGTGGCCACGAGGAGAGGTAGGTTTGTGTCCTTGGCGTATCTTTTCGTCTGTGAGACCTGGAACAAGTGAATAAATCTCTAAATCTCCATTTCCTGTCTTGCTTACAGTCATGGTAGGAGTTAGAGTAAGCTGTTCAGTGAAGCAACCACATCCCTACGTGCGTACCCCATGCCAGGCAAACTGGTGGGTTCCCGGGATACAACGAGGGCCTTCGCGAATTCACAGACCAGTAGAGGACGGCGTGATTATATCAACACAGAAGGTGAAGCAAACAGCTCTATCCTGGGGAGGGGCAGTCAGAGAAAGGCCGCAGAGTTCACATCTGAGTGGGCTCTTGAAGGATGAATAGGAGTTCTCCAGGTCGACGGGGCAGAAGCAGCACTTCCAGGGAAGACTGTAGACGGGAAAGTGTTTGGTAAATTGTGAAACGCGACTGTTTGCCCCAGTGTCCAACCAACACTTTGTCTTGGGGGAGTCAGTTTCGAGTGTGCATCCAGGTGTAGGACGGTCATGCAGGTGTGACCCTCACCCCCACTGTGAGGTTCGCTGCCACACACGGACTACTAGAGTGACAGGATTTCTGGCGTGGTCCATCTGGGCCACCAGGGAGGCAGGTTATGCCGGATAGTTCAGCAGAGGACAGTCTCCATCAGTTAAGTGACAAAGTCAGCCCGGCCAGGTGACTGTTACGCTATTACCACACCAAGTATATGACTAACCGACTGTCTGGCTTTTCAGCCAAGCCCGTGGTGACACTATGTAGATTGCAGATCGATTTCGCCACCTCGGTGCTTGAAACCTTTAGAAGGCTTCCTCAGTGAAGTTCCCAGGGGAGCCATCAATGTGAGCCAAAGCAAAGAAGGATCAAAGTGGCCCTTGATTACCAGCTTTGCATGTGCCTAACACCCCAACACGGAGGTCTAGTAAGGCCAGAAGAGATGTCCAAGAGGCCCAGAGCAGAATTTGAATCATGACAACTTAGCCCCCTCAGGCTAGTACACGGGAGTGGAGAGTCAAAGAGATGAATTGATAAAGAAGATGTGGCTTATATATACAATGCAATACTCCTTGGCAATGAGAAAGAACGACATCCTGCCATTTGCAGCAACGTCGATGGAACTGGGGGGTATTATGCTAAGTGAAATAAGTCAGTCAGAGAAGGACAGCTATCCTATGTTTTCACTCATATGTGGATCTTGAGAAACTTAACAGAAGACCATGGGGGAAGGGAAGGGGGAGAAAGAGTCACAAACAGAGAGGGAGGGAGGCAAACCATAAGAGACTCTTAAATACAGAGAACAAACCGAATGTTGATGGGGTGGGGGGACGGGAGGGCAGGGGAGAGGAGAAAATGGGTGACGGGCATTGAGGGGGACACTTGTTGGGATGAGCACTGGGTGTTGTCTGTAAGCGAGGAACCACGGGAATCTACCCCCCAAACCAAGAGCACCCTGTATACGCTGTATGTTAGCCAACCTGACAATAAATTATATTTCGGAAAATAAAAATAAAATAATAAAATAGAAAGAAAATCAAAGAGAATAGGGGGGAAAAGTGGCAATATCTGTAGGGCACAAAGGACCTCCGTGACCAGCTTACCCACTGGGGTAGATTGTGTTATTCTTCACAACAGTCACTGCCCTCCCGAAGGAAGAATTCTATGTCCTTGTCCCACGTAGGTTGGATATGGCCAGGTGACCCGTGCTACCCCTCCCTGGAAGAGGATTAAATAACCCTGCCTTATTGAAACCAAGAATGGCCATTTGACTTCCCATGGCCAATGCAACGTGGACTGGAGTAACCAGTGTCACCTCTGAATAGAAGCTGTGGGCACGGGTTCATGACGTACCATGTTTTTCCTTCCTCCTTGGCACAGACTGGCAAGGTCCCATCGTCCCATGGAGGCTTCCTCGTCAGCCTGGATCCCCGAGTGCAGACCTGTGGAAGAGAGCCAGAAATAAAAGTCTTGCTATTTTGAGCCACGGAGGTTTGCGGGGTCTTTGTTACCACAGTGTAACTTGTCCTGAACTGCCTGTTACATCCACCCAGCAACGTGGAGTGGAAGAAAGAGAATTGCAGAGAACGACCGCAGGCACTTATAACGTCCAGAGGTGCCACCAACTAGTAAAGAAACAAGGTCCAAAGAAGTTCCAGGAACTTTTGGCTGTTCCTCTGCCCTTAAAGCAGAGGACCTCGACCGAGTCCTAATTTGCACCCCTCCCCCACTCCCAGGACATATGGCACCGTCTAGAAAAATTGGGGGTGGTCACGACTTGGATGATGCCACTAAGAATCTAGTGAATGGAGACCAGGGATGCTGCTGAATATCCTACGGTACACGGAGCATCCCCCACAACAAAGAGTTTTCCATCCCAAAGTGTTAGTGCTGAGGCTGAGAAACCCTGCCTTAGAGAGAAACCAGGAAGGGGGAAAGGAGAAGTGGGCTATCTATCACGTTTAACAACAGAAGCATGTAGCATCTACATACCATTATTGAATTTACAAAGTGTTTGCTCATACATTCTCTCATTTCACCTTTACGCTTCTCCTGAAGGATGGGTGTGATTAGCCTATCTCATCAATGCGGTCACAGAAACCCAAGCGCGCAAGCTTACCTGAGGGCACGTTTACAAAGAGAAGATCAGAATTCTAACCCAGTTTTGCTGGCCCATTTGCCTACCATGTCTCATTAAACCGTGGCTGTTTACGATGTCATTTCCTCCAGGACATAGATCAATACTCAGTCACTCATTTGGGGGCAGTGTCTAAAGACAGACCTGGTTAATTTCTAAATCTTCTAATCCCTTTGAACATGGGATTCAGCAAAACAGGCACACTGCTTAGTGCATTTGTTTTGATAAGCATAGCTTTGTTTTAATTATTTATGATAATACCAAGTGCAGACTAGTCAATTACCCTGGTATATCTTGTCAAAGTAACAATGCCTTGGAGAAGTCTTGAAACCACTGACCTCTTAAATCTTTGCTGAGAAGCGGAGCAAAACCGTGGCGGGGACTCTTGGTGGAAAATCATCTATTGCCCGACCAATTAGCCAAACCACAATGCGGAATGCTCTCTACTGGAGCGCCCCAGCGATGCAAGAGGCATCTTGTTGCATGGGCTCATCAACAGAGGTTGGCAAAGAAAAAGCCAAAGGCTTTTGAACAGTGGGAAAACCGCCATCCAAAAATACCACGCGGGTCAAGCGGTCCTTCACTGACAAAAATATGTCGTGCAGTTCCCATCACGGTCCCTTCGCTCACATGTATAGAGGTACAAAACTAGACACTATTCACATCAGTCATCTGCGCCTACTCATTGCCAGGACTCGGGCAATCTTTCCAAGTCTATCCCAGGACTTCAAGCTACCAATTCTGCCAATCAGCCACAGCCTAAACATTAGCAAGAGGCATGGGTAAGGATAACAGTAACAATGGAAATCAGTATGTGGCTGAAAACAATTTATCATCAATAGAATGATCTATTACATTTCGCAGTGATTGTTACGATCGTCATTGCATTTGGAAGCTGCTTTTATGGCAATGTATTAATCTGGTATAAATTAAAGAATGGAGTGAGTGTGGAAAACAGTCTAAAGGCTCCTCAAGAAATTAAAAATAGAACTACCATATGATCCCGCAGTCTCACGTCTGGGTATATATCCAAGAGAAACAAAATCATTATTTTGAAGCGATCTCTGCACTCCCGGTTCATGGCAGCAATTATGCACAAAAGGCAAGATATGGAAACAACCCAAGTGCCTGTCAACAGATGAGTGGGTCAAGAAAATGTAATACACACACATACACACAATGGAATATTATTCAGCCTTAAAAAAAAAAATGAAATCCTGTTATCTGAGACAACACGGAAGAAACCAGAGGGCATCATGTTAAATGAAATAAGCCACGCAGGGAAAGACAAATACTGCATGATAGCTCTTGTATGTGGAATCTAAAATAATAATAATAATAATAATAATAATAATTTTTTTTTAAAAAATCTAACTCATAGAAACAAGGAGTGGTGGTTGCCCGGGGCTGGAAGGTGGAGGAAATGGGGAGAGGTTGGTAAAAGGCATCCAAACTTCCAGGGATAAGACGAATAACATCTGAGGATCTAATGTATAACACGGTGACCACAGTGGATAATACTGAAGAAAAGAAAAAAAAAAAAAAGAATTGACGAAGAAGGCTCATGGAATATGTGTGACTTCAGGAACACGCGTGAATGTAAATTCTTAAGTCCCCCATTTCTGACCTTGATCCCTGGGTGATTTTGACATAAGATAAGAAAAAGGGACAAGGTGGAGCAGGCAGAGCTCACCGGAGCTGAGAGACTGATAAAATATTGGGGGTCTTTTACCAATTTTCTGTAACAGTGTTCAGGCAGCCCCCCACAGAGATGAATCCACAATTTGCACAGCGGCTGGAGAGATTCCTCTTTAGCAGATGCTACTGTGGCTAAAAATAATCCATCATCAATATAATGATCTATTACATTTTGCAATACGGCTGCTTCCCCTCGGCCCACGGGACCTGCCTCCAGCAGCGGATGGAGACGCTCCCACCGGCACACCCCAGCGGCCCCGCTTGCTTTTGCGTCCTTTCTTCTCCACCTCGTGACTTTTTCTAGCAATCTTTGAGAGTGCTCATCTCCTGCAAGCGCCAGTCCCCCGCAGCTATAACGGTACACTCGTTAACATGCCGTTTGTGGGGCTTTTCATCCTTCTCTGTCCTGCTTTCCCTACTTCCTCCCTTGTGCTTTCTGGGGTCACCTTCCAGATAAATAAAGGAGCCCACACCCAAGTCCTTGTGTCTAGAAGACATAAACAGAGACCCTACCCTCCAGTAAGACGGGAGCTCAGACTCTGACCCTCCTTGAGGTTCAAGGATATAGAAACACGTACAACAGACAAGAGTGAAAGGGAAGAAAGCCAGGTGACGGGGAGGACCTTGAGTCGGAGAGTGAATGTTGAGAAGGCAGAGACACTAGACCAAGGGGGCCAGTGCAACCTTGACAGGCCAAGGGGTGGGGAGAGCTTGGTTCCATGCAGATGGATGAAGCTGGTTCCAGCTCTTTCCTTGACCAGGGTAGCACCTTCCCAGGCGTTGTTACTCCTTTCTAGTTTCCTCTGAGGTAACTGTCTCTCCTCGTTGTGCACATCGTTGGCTGGCGAGCAATTACAGGGGACCATTTCCCATGTGGGAAGCCAAAAAGAAATGATCCTCTTTCTTCTGGCCACCATCTAAGCAGGACTAGGGGCAGGCTAGTGGGTTAAGGTTAGAAGTCTGAACTCACTACGACCAAAGGCAAAACATTAAAGCTTTAAAAAAATTGGCGGGCCTAACTATAGAAATTTGAAAATTAACAACAAATTAAGAAAAATATTTCCAACATATGTGATAAAGATTTGATATCATTGGGGCGCCTGGGTGGCTCGGTCAGTTAAGCGTCCGACTTCGGCTCAGGTCATGATCTCACGGCCCGTGAGTTTGAGCCCCGCGTCGGGCTCTGGGCTGACCGCTCAGAGCCTGGAGCCTGTTTCAGATTCTGTGTCTCGCTCTCTCTCTGCCCCTCCCCTGCTCATGCTCTGTCTCTCTCTGTCTCAAAAATAAATAAACGTTAAAAAAAATTTTTTTAATAAAAATAAAAAAAAAAGATTTTATATCATTAGGGGTTTCTTAAGGGCTGGATCCCCCTTAAGCAGAATAGAGAAATGTGGTCCGAGGGCAGACGGAGAAGATTCACAGAGAACTATCAATGGCAAATAAAGAAGAGTTAAAAGGTGCAGCCCACTCATGATCAAAGAAACGCAAATTAAGACCACCATGTGATTTCATTTGTAACCTACTACATTTCAGAAGATTAAGAAAATTCAGTGCCATTGACAGCGGAGCAAGTTAGACACGCTTATACTGCAGGTGGGAGTGTAAATTAGTCCAGATTCCTAAAGGGCGATTTGGCAATACGTATCAGAGATGCTGAAATTATTCATGCCCACTTAAGGATTCCATCCTAAGGAAATAATTGGAAATGTGAACAAATATTTATTTACAAAAACATTCATTATAAAATGACTTATGGCAGCAAGCAAATGGATGAACCTGACAGTAAAACAACAGGGAAATGAATAAATAGCATATGGTTCATCCACACTGTAGAATATTAGGAAGTCATTAAAGAGCACACGAAAAAAAAACATGGTATAAGACAACATATAATAGGTCGTAACTGTGTAGAAATAAAATTTTATTTATGCATATTGCATATGCATAAAGGACGGACATTTTTAAAAAATTTTATTTTTGAGAGAGAGAGAGTGTGTGTGAGTGGGGGGATGGGGCAGAAGGAGAGAGAGACAGAATCCCAAGCAGGCTATTCACTCAGCACGGAGCCCAACGTGGGGCTCGATCCCCGGATACAACCAAGAGTTGGATGGCTCGACCAACTGAGCCACCCAGGCACCCCAAGGACTGGTATTTTATACTTCTAAGTGTACATTGTGTTTACCCCTGGGACATAGCGTAAGAAAATTAGTAAGACTTCAGATTCCACTCTGATTGATCTTAGCAGCAAGAAGGATTTTCTTTCTTAATGGTATCTGATACGAGACAGTAACACTTGGGTTACACAAATTTAAAAATGGAAAAGGGGATATGAGAGCAGATAGGAAGGAGATTTTAAAACTGGGGTGCCTGGGTGGCTCAGTCGGTTAAGTGTCCAACGTCGGCTCAGGTCATGATCTCATGGTTTGTAGGTTCAAGCCTCGCATCAGTTTGTAGCCCACTTCAGATTCTCTGTGCCCCTCTCTCTGCCCCTCCCCTGCTCATTCTCTCTTCTCTCTCTCTCTCTCTTTCTCAAAAATAAATGAACATGTTTAAAATTTTAAAATTAATAGAGAAAATGCTGTACAGGGATATACCAATGACCTTGGAGAAAGTCTGTAGAAAAATTACACTGTTCTAATGAACAAAATTGACTCAGTAAGCATTGCAAAATCAGAATATGCTGATCTTGATGGACGTGCTTACCAATGCAATCAGCTAAAAAATGGGAATTAAGTGTTTAACTATTAACAAGAAAGAATCAAAACAGGTATTGTTTGCAAACATTATTATTGTACATTTAGAAAACGTAAGACAAGTGATAGGATTTGAGAAGCTAATGATAGCATTTCACTAGATAGCAAAGTATAAAATAAATATATATAAATCCATAGCTTTCCAGGGGATCAGCAATAAACATTTATAAGTTAAATGAAAAATATCCAATCCACAGTACCAAGGTAACAGATAATCATTTTCAGTGCCCGAGGGCCTTCTGAACGCATCTCTCTGGCCACCAGCCGCTGGGCATAGCATCCAAGTGACATGCTAATTCTATGCTCTAGAATTAGCACAGAATTCCTCTAACTCTATGCTCCCAAATCTGGCCGTTCTAAGGACCTCAGGAGCGATTACCGTCTGAAGCATGTTGAAGAAAACCAGGGTTTTTCCTACCCTTCCTATTTGGTTAAACTCAAACTTCTGCTCTTCCCTGAATAGAATTCCATCTTAATGGAACTTGAAAATGGAACTTCAAGCTATGCTCGGAAATCAGTCATTGCTTTAGTTAGATAGTCTCCGTTTCCAAGTAGTGCTTCTCCAGGACATAGGAACAGGTCATCTCGGACTCTCCTCCCATCTTTGAAACTCTAATGACCTATTTATTCTAAAAGAATGTTAAAGCAATGCTGAGACGGGCATAGTCCATTCTTCCACCTGTGGCTGGGATTTGTCTTCTGACATTTTTTATAGGGTACATTCTGAATGCAGAGGCATTGACATCTATGAAGGGAGGGAACACGCACCTTAGAACCAAGGAAAGGGGGTTATCCTAGAAATTTAAAGAATACAGCCAACTTATTTATGAGCCCAGGAATAGATTCCCCTACCCCAGATGACCGAAGGATTCCTTCTCTTTGATCTTTCTCATAGAACTTCTAAACCAATCCCAATTCTCGCAAGTATATCCGTCATGTGACTTGCTTCACCCTTGGCCTCGGTTACACCCCCCCCCCCCCCAGCGGTGAGCACACGAGTGAGCAAGCATCAGGTCAGGTCACCTGCAGGAAACTGAATAGGAAGATGAGTTAAAACCCTTAGAAGACCACACGTGCAGGCTGCGGGGAAGAAGGATGTAGAAGCTTCATTTGACACTTATTACATATGCAGGCCTTGTCCTCTGTGTCTTGTGTATATTTTCTCATTTAATCCATCCAACAGTCCCAGTGATAAGATCCTAATACCCCCATTTTGCAGATGGGGAAATGGGGGCTCGTAGCCTCCCTCAACCACACTCCCCGTGGAGGCAGGGACCACGACCATTTCGCATGCCAATCTCTCTCCAGGGTCTAGAGTGTCGCTGGCACACGGTACGTACTCAGAGACTGATTACTAGATCGATTATTGCAAACCAAGGACCCCAGCTGGCAAATGGCGAAGCCAAGACCCCCGCCTGAGTCTGCCCCTCTCCTGTGCTGTGGTTCCAGCACATTGGGGGGGATTTTAGATTTCCTTGGGTTTTCAAAGGAAATTATCAAGTCAAGCCAAAACTTTTCCAGTTCTCTGTTCCCCCTGGAACCATCTGGTGTGCTTTGAGGGGACAGGCACACGGGAAAGATGAAACCGAAGAGCGGGAGTGGCTCCAGACATGACTGAGGTCCCCACAAATATTCCCCGTGGGCCTCATTACACATTTGAGCAAACATTACCTTCACTCACAGCTAAATTTCCTGTTTGCTTGGCTGATCAATTCCTCATCAAATTTTAATGCGGGGTTCAAACCGTCTGTGGTGTTTTAATTAGGCCCAAGATTGCAAAGTGTCTGAGGCAGGGCTGAGCCTCATCCAAATCCCCACTGCCCGCTGGGGTGTTGCCGCCGGGGAAGGTGGGGGGCGGGAGCTGAGCAGAGCTGGGCTGGGCCGGTGCCTGGGCTGAGCAGACCTCCTTCCTAGGGACGCTGTGCTCTCTAGCGGTGACAGTCTGGAGAGAAATGGCAGCACGGTCCCAGGGGCTTGCAGCCCTCTCCCTCTAGCCCCCGAGGATTTACCAGCTGCCTTGTCTCGCGCGCGTTCTTCCTTCCTCCCTGCTTCCTCTCTCTTCCCTTCCGACGAAACAGCATCCTGTAGCTTGATGGAACAAGCGGGCACACACCGACCGACCCAGGTGGTGTGCCTGGCACCGTGCGAGGCGGGTGGGAAGGGGGAGAGGAATAAGACACGGGACTTGCGCTCCAGGGGCTCGTAAGGGAGAGGTCGGAGGCACATACAACTCCACTCGATGGACGGTATGACTGAGGCATCGATGTGGCACTGGAGACAGACGACATGGTGACAGCCCCAGTGCCCAGGTCATCAGAAGGTCTGGCAGGCCTTGACCAGAAGCCCAAGTGGTGCTTTTCAGAGCCAGAGGGTGGGCCGGATAGCTGGGACATGGAAATGTGGATGGATATTGACCAGAGTGGATCAACGGGTAGCTGCGGATCCTCGATGTCTAATACCCCCCAGTACCGCTGCCACTATTCAGTGCCGCGCCCTCCCTCAGCACACGGCCTCAGGAAGGCTCCGTCTCAGCTTTGCTTCTGCCTCTGACCGAACAGACCAGGGTGGTCAGAAACCAACCACCTAGAAACTTTCCCTTCTGGGAAGCCTCCCTCCTTGTCCAGCCTGGGTCACTTGAAGCTGCAGCTCATTGGCCCTTTGGGATACCCAGTGCCCGTTACCTCATTCAAGGCCCTGAGAAGTCCTGCAGAAAAGGAACCCGGGTCACTCTGTTTAACCCCATGTTCTCCAAGCTCACTTGCACCCAGAACACTCGTTTCCTCGAAAGACTAGTGAACATCTCCCTCCACCGCCAGCACTTCCTGAATCCAGGCTCTGCACAAAAGAACCGAGCACAGGTCGGCACCAAGCCCCCTTTCCAAAGGACGGGGTGAGGTAAGTTGCAAAGTGCCCAGCATTACAGCCGACGGCACGTCTGAGCGAACGAAGCGTGCTTTCAGTCATGACGGCAAAGACACAACTTTAAAGCAGACAACTTCGTGGGGACCGGGTACAGGAGGCCGCCCACGTTCAACACAAGTATGGGAAGAAACGGAGACCCATCTGAGGGCGCACGGGTTGATGCTCTTATTAGATTCGGGGAGAGAAATGGTGAAACCCATGTCGGATGGAAATTGCCAGTCTATGCTTTTAAGGCGTGTGTTAATAACAGAAGGTAATGAGCTGCATGCAGTCGTTTCCAAACGTGGCTGAGCATGAAAATCACCCCCGGGCGTGTTACTTTTGCCGGTTCCCGGGCTTCACCCGCCAGTGCTCGGACTCCACAGAACTCAGGTGTTGCTGACGCTGTTCCTCCCAGTTCCCTGAATTGCACTTGGTGCCACACCAGTTTCGCAGGATGCCAGCACGTCGTACCCAGAAAGTGGCCCTGTTCACGATGACGTGTGCGGAGCTCACAGTGTGCGCCATACTTGTTAAGGGAGAGACAGAGAGAAGGAGGAGGGGAGGAGTGAGGGGGGAGAGACAGACAGACAGGCGGAGAGTCAGGGAGAGAGAGAGAGATCTCCCTCGATCCTCACACGGCCCAGGGAGGTCACCTCCCACTTGCTGGACAAGGAGACCAGGCATAGAGAGATTAATAACGTGCCCCCGGCCCCCTGCAGTTAATAATGCCTCCATCCTTGAGAGGCCAAGGGTGATGACCAGCTGATGGCTGATGGGATGGGGGCGTCATTCACAGACATGGAAACAGGAAGTGATGGGTTCAGTTTCAGACACGCTGCATTCAGGGCACCGTGAAATATCCAGGTAGAAATTTCTACCAGGCATCAAATGGATGAGCTGTAAGGACCAGGGAGATTATTTGGGCAGGAGCCAAAGAGTTGAGCGGTGACGATGGACAGGTGACCGTTACGGCCGCCAGAAGGCCTCCGTTTCCTCTTCTCTGAAACGGGAGTTAACGGTTATCTTCGATATGCCTTACGTAAGTTTCTCAGTAAGTGAAACAAAGAGTTAGCCTATGACCAGTGGCTCCACTCCCAGGAATCTCCCCAAAAGAATTGAAAACAGATACCCGACCCGAAGTCTGTGCACAAATGTTCACTGCAGCAGCTTTATTCATGAGAGCCAAAAGGTTAAGGCAATCCAAATATCCAAGAGTGACGAATGGATAACAAGATGTGGTCTATACAGTGGAATAGTATTCAGCCATAAAAAAGGAACATAACATTGATATAGGGTACAACATGCATCACTGGACATGTTGTAAGTCATGTTGAAGAGTCTTAAATTTGTTTTAATGTTTATTTACTTTTGAAAGAGAGAGAGACAGAGCGCGAGCAGGAGAAGGACAGAGAGAGAGGGAGACACAGGATCCAAAGCAGGCTCCAGGCTACGAGCCGTCCGCACAGAGCCCAACATGGGGCTTGAACCCACGTACCGCGAGATCATGACCTGAGCCGAAGTTGGACGCTTAACCGACCGAGCCACCCAGGCGCCCCAGTCATGTTGAAGAGTCTTAAACACATTATTGTAATTGCAAAAGACAGACACAAAAGGCCATGTTGTACATGATTCCATTGATACGAAATGTCCAGAACAGGTAAATCTCTAGGGACAGAAAACAGATTCGTGGTGGCCAGGAGCTGAGGGGTGAGGGGACAGGGAAGCCACTTCTTCACGGGAACATACGTACGTACGTTTTACATACGTAAAACTCGTATTTGCGCGTGAGTGGATAAGGGAATGAATAGATTCGAACCACCTTCATTCAGTAAGGTCGCCCTCTCCAGAGGACAGTCCTCGAAGGCAAGAGACCATCTGCCACCCAACATGTCTTCCCTCCTGGTGACCAACTCCCGTGAAGACTGGGTGGCTCAAGCCACAGACCAGAGCGGCGTCTTGTCGACGACCTCCCGTTCACCTCCGCGCTCAGTCCATCGTAGGTTCTGCCAGTGACGTCTCCAAAGCCCGTTTCAAGTCTGCCCACCTCGCCTCCGCTGCCACCACTCGGTCAAGCCACCCAACAACTTCTGCTGGGTCCAGGCTCTGCCCGTCTCGGACCCCTTCCTCTGGGATGTTCTCAATATGTATGCTTGGCCAACCAGTTGGGATTTGTATTAAAGTACCTGGAGTTGGGCAGACAACGAAAGTTGGTGTTCTCATGATTCCGAAGCCCAGAGGTCTGAGATTAAGGTGTCAGCGGAGTTGATTTCTCCTATGGCCTCTCTCCCTGGTTTACAGACGGCTGTCTTCTCTGTGTCTCTTCACGTGGTCTCCCCTCTGTGTCCTAACTGCCTCTTCTTACAAGGACGCGGTCGTGTTGGACCTCCCCTAACCACCTCACTTGACATTAAGCATCTTGGTACAGACCCTGTCTCCAAATAGCTCTAAGTAAGCTACTAGAGGTTAAGACTTCAACATGCAGATTTGGAGGGAGCACGGTCCGGCTCGTAACGCTCTGCGGCGTTTCTAGCTTCGACAATCAGCAGTTCCCTCGACGTGTCTGAGCCTGGGCTGCCCCGTCCGTACAGAGGGACGCCCCTCCCCCCCCCCCCCTCGCCGTCTGTCCACGTTGGAAGCCATCAGAGAAAACCGACAAGCATCAGTAAAGCACACCACTGGGCCCCCGGCACAGAATCAGCACTTATCCCCAGGGGCTTTCCTTCCTGGCCACCGTGGACGGAGGCCCCCTTGGGACGAGGCCTTTGGCCAAACCAGTCCCACCGCCCACGCTGCCAGCCTCAAAGGGTTAAGGCAGCAAGCGGACTTATCGACTGGCGCTCCTTGGCGGGCCCAGGGAAGCGTGACTGATTGGAAGCCTGTGTGGAGGAGGACCCCGCTTTGTGGGCCCGAAATAAATAAGGGGCTGTCAATAGCTCAGATCCCCACCATCGACAAAGTCTGCCGTCTCAATAGGCAATTAACACTTTACAGGGGCCATTACCCAGCGGCCGCCCGCGTTTTACTGCACATTTTCTGCCATCGGCTCTGCTATCGAAGCTTCTAAATAAAAACATAAAAGTGAGCCGGAACAGGCCAGCGCCTTGCCCGACTGCAGTCACAGAGCCCACAGGCAGCAGACAGAGCTGACTCACCCTCCCGGCTTGTGCTCTGCCCTCGGCCTGCACACACGTGTGGGCAAGCGGGCCCACGCACACACGCACACGTGCATGCATGCCTGCGGCCATCTCCTGAGCGTGTCTGAAGACGCGCTGGGGCACGGCTACTGCGGCAGCGGGCGGGGGGGGGGGGGGGGGGGGGGGTGGTGCATCAGGAATCAGACCGCCCGGGTTCAAACCCCACTCCGACTCATCGGCTGTGTGGCCTTGCACACACAGTTCAGCCTCAGTCTCTTTATCTGTCAAATGGGGATAAGAATAGAACCCAGTTCACAGGGCTGTCGTGACGATTAGATGCCCTGAGCGCAGTACCTGGCACGTAATAAGGCCTCCATACGTGCTAAAGGAATCGGTGCCATTGTGGCCATTTTCATCAACAGAAGGAAGTGGATCAACTTAATGCCCACACCGACTCAGCCTCTGCATATTTCCTCCAGTTTCCGCCACGAGTGTCCGGAGTGAGCAAGGCACATTCGTTCCGTTGAAAGGAACTTCCTCTGCCCCCTGGGGCTGCCCCCACCGATTCGCCCCTGGGAAACCAGATCTCGAAGCTCCACCCCAAAGTTGGTGGTCTTTGGATCGACAGGAGTTAAATCCTTGGGCACGGATTCAAAGCAATAATCAGGAAACCTGGGGGGAGGGGGGGCCAGTTTCTGGGAACCTCATTGCAAACTTGGGGTCTCAAAGGACTACACCGTAAGGCTGTAGGACTGACCGGAAGCTTTGTCCACGCACGCCAGAGCTCCTTGCTGCGTCTGTGGAATCCCAAGGGGCTGGGAAGGGGGCTGCTCCCCATGCAGAGAAGATGCTGGAAATAGTAGAGGGGCTGCAGGGCCTCTATTCCACACAGACTCTAGCAGCTCCTCGTTGCCTCTTACACCTTCAGGACTCCTCACAGCACCTGATGCACAGAAAGGGATCCGCAGTCAAAGCAAAGGGTTAAAAGCCATGGCCGATCCCAAGGCACACATGAGAAACTGAGGCTGTCGTAGGCTGGGCTCTCCCGGAAGGTTTGAGTGTAGGTGCTCTGGGGAGACCCCCATAAGGGTGTGGAGGAAGTGAGATAGAAAAGGAAGACACAAAGGTGTGATTTCTGGTGAAGTCTCAGCCTCAGCCTGACCCTGCAGGCAGCTCTGGGACGTAATTACCCCTTAGATCGCACCCAGCTTCGGGCACAGGAGCTGGGCTTTCGTACCTGCACGCCACTCTTTGAGGGGCTGTGGGCCACGATGTGGGGCGGGGGACTGTGCCCGTGCCCGAGGGCAACCCTCTGAAGATGGTCACAGTGGGTGGCAAAGCCCCTGGCAGCACGCAGAGTTGGTGAAAGGAACCATCCAGAATCTGGTGACAATACTGAACTTGATCTGAGTCTTTGTTTTTTTGTTTTGTTTTGGTTTTTGTTTTTTTAATGTTTATTTATTTTTGAGACAGAGAGAGACAGAGCATGAACAGGGGAAGGTCAGAGAGAGAGGGAGACACAGAATCTGAAACAGGCTCCCGGCTCTGAGCCGTCAGCCCAGAGCCCGATGCGGGGCTCGAACTCACGGACCGCGAGATCGTGACCTGAGCCAAAGTCGGACGCTCAACCGACTGAGCCACCCAGGTGCCCCTTGATCTGAGTCTTTGATCAGAGAGAACTATGGGGAAGAAATCTCCTTGCCCTTTAGCGTTCTAGGAAACAGATTACTACAAAGGTCCACCCATCACCGTAAGACTTCGGTAAGATGCACAGAGGCCCCCTGCCACCATTTTACCTTTGACAGGCCAGACGCCAGTCTCCCATGTTCCCATTCTTTGCCTTATCTATGATCAGCTGAACAAAATGCTCTCCTGACTTACAGATCCAGATGTCCTCGTTGGACGCTGGACAGCACTCAACGGTGCCCGCTACAAGGCCATACAGAACAGGGCGGGGCCAGAGTTCAGGCCTCCACCCCCAGATTCATCACCTCCCGCGGGACTGGAGCCTCCTCTGGTCTCACCCCCACGCCTGCCTTTATCTATGGCATCCCTCCCTTCCCAGGCCCAGATTCCCCCCTCAAAATCCTGCCCATCCTTCCCCGCTCACCTCTTCCTGGTGTCTCCCCAGTACACTTGGACCCAGCAGAAAGTTGTATTTATTGAATAAAGCTCATTCCACTCACTCGCTTGGATGGGAAATGGGCTCCAGGCTGTGGTCAAGACCCCCGGGGCAGTTTCATGGGCATCCACAAGGCGAGCAATGACAAATCATCTCCAAAAGACACACATGGTCAGTTCAGGTTTCAAGCGGTTGCTAGCTAGATAAGGCAGAAATTTAGTTCTTTTACAAGAGCCGCGGATGAGCATCTCTGCCAAAGTGCATCAAAGAAGCACACTGCCCTCCCGGCTCTGGGAAGAGTGACTTGGGTGGAGGTAGATGGGGAAGGATTTTCTTTTATGCAAATTAGTGGGAGGAGACATTTATGGGGTGGGGCGAGATTAATAACGTGCTCCCGGCCCCCTGCAGTTAATAATGCCTCCATCCTTGAGAGGCCAAGGGTGATGACCGGCTGATGGCTGATGGGATGGGGGCGTCATTCACAGACATGGAAACAGGAAGTGATGGGTTCAGTTTCAGACACGCTGCATTCAGGGCACCGTGAAATATCCAGGTAGAAATTTCTACCAGGCATCAAATGGATGAGCTGTAAGGACCAGGGAGATTATTTGGGCGGGAGCCAAAGAGTTGAGCGGTGACGATGGACAGGTGACCGTTACGGCCGCCAGAAGGCCTCCGTTTCCTCTTCTCTGAAACGGGAGTTAACGGTTATCTTCGATATGCCTTACATAAGTTTCTCAGTAAGTGAAACACAGAGTTAGCCTATGACCAGTGGCTCCACTCCCAGGAATCTCCCCAAAAGAATTGAAAATAGATACCCGACCCGAAGTCTGTGCACAAATGTTCACTGCAGCAGCTTTGTTCATGAGAGCCAAAAGGTTAAGGCAATCCAAAAATCCAAGAGTGACGAATGGGTAACAGGATGTGGTCTATACACACGGTGGAATAGTACTCAGCCATAAAAAAGGAACATAATATTGGGCTCTCCTCACCTCACACAGGTGCTTCTCCCAATGCTCCTAGGATGCCAGAAATGTTTTGGGAAGGAGAAGTGAGCCACTTTTTCCAAGAATCCTACTGCCAACGAAGGGATTGAAATCCTGAACCTGAGCTTAGGATTGAGGTGTCTGTGTGGCCTCAGGCATCTTTGAGGTGATTGGATGCCCTGCCTATTATCAGAACAAAAGGACAATAATGGCTCCGAGAAAAGATTCACCAGAAGGGAGAGGGAGCTTGCACTGCTGGCCCACGTTCACCCCAGCCTGAAGGTTTTACGGTTCTGGGACACATAACCAAGGCTGGAAACTCCACTGAGCCCAGAGCCTTAACACAGCTTCAAGATCAGGGATAGAGCATGTGACTGTGGAACAGGATATCCGAGGCACTCCCGAACAAAAATCGCTCCTGGTTCATTTCTATCCTCTAAATCTTGCCTAAGGATGTCTTCTAACATGAAACATTTAGGAAAGGGAATTCTGGAAGATGCAGGCTGATCCAAGTTGACACATTATAAAGCGACTCAGATAACTCACAAAGAAACATAGTCAACCCCCTGACCAAACTGTGCCTGAAGCCCGATTATCTCTGAACTAGTCAGTGACGTAAGCCAACGAATTTCCTTTGTCAGTTAAGCTAGTCTAAATTGGATTTTCTTAATTTGAATTTGCAGACCAAGTTTTAAAAGTTGTATTTATGCTTAATTCGCAAACCAAAAGTATCATAAGTATGACAGCCAGGGATTAATATCAAGGTCCAGCACTGGGCCAAGAAGAAGAATGGGGAATCTAAATATCCTGTAGAAAGAAAAGAGGCACCGAACAAGAAAGACTGGGTTAGTTCTTCCCATATCGAGCTAGTACTAAGGAATCTTGCCCTGGAGCGACTTAAAGGACACCAACTGTTCCAATCCCAGAGCCTACCCTGAATGCTGGAGAAAGGAGCAAATATCATCCAGTCCGTTCCTGGGGCACTTAGCCAGTCTCTGCCCCATGGCGTTTCTTGCCACTCTGTCCTCTGTGGTGGTTAAACTAATTCATCATCATTTACCTTTCCACATGAGGCCCTCGTCGTTCTCATCACTAAATGTGACTCGGCGGGTTTTACAAAGAATGGGCTCTGATACACACTGAGAAACTTCCAGGAGTAATGGTTGGACGAGTCTTTGAAGGCAGTTCAATCTGCGTTCAAGCCTGGACTCTACCGCCTACTGAATATAAAAGCCACTTGACCCCGCTGAGCCAGAGTTCCTGCACCTGTAAAGGGCCAGAATGACTCCGATGCTACAGAGTTACCAAGAGGGTTAAATAAGATAATACATAAAGACTTCCAGAGCGTTGGCGCTTAATAAACTGTCCCTCAGTAAATCGCTATTAGGATGCTTCTTCCTGCCAGTTGCAACGTTCTGCTAGTACTGTTCCAGAAGAGATATGACTTGATTACAAACGATTAGGGAAACATAAGTAAGTGAGAACTCAAAGCTGTATTAAAAAGCATGTCAATCTACACGTTCATCTTTCAGGAAGATCTGAGACACGAATGAGGAAAACGCACCGGGTGCAGAACCGCGTATCGCGAGCTTATGTTTACGTAAAACTGATATATGACACAAACACTTGTGTTTACAGATACGTCTTTCTAAGTAGAACATGACTCGAATGATACGCCAGAACCCGCTACCAGAGGCTGCCTCCGACGAGTATGATGCAGACGGGGTGGGGCAGGTGGAGGGAGTGAAGGAACACTCATTTTTACGCTGCCTGAATTTTTTACCATGACAATGCGCCCTACAGATTTATCTCACAGAAGTTTTATAAACGTCAATACTCGCTCTTCTTTATTCTGTACGTAAATCGGTAACTCTCTGGCGGGGGGCGGGGGGGTCCTCAAACCATCAGCCTCAGCATTCCCCTGGGGACGTGTTAGAAATACAGATTCCCGGGGCGCCTGGGTGGCGCAGTCGGTTAAGCGTCCGACTTCAGCCAGGTCACGATCTCGCGGTCCGTGAGTTCGAGCCCCGCGTCAGGCTCTGGGCTGATGGCTCGGAGCCTGGAGCCTGTTTCCGATTCTGTGTCTCCCTCTCTCTCTGCCCCTCCCCCGTTCATGCTCTGTCTCTCTCTGTCCCAAAAATAAATAAAAAACGTTGAAAAAAAAAAATTTAAAAAAAGAAATACAGATTCCCAGGTTCTACCATAGACCCCGTGAACCAGGAACTCTGGGGCTGGGGAGCTCCCACCTGTGCCTTAACCAGCCCCCCACCCCCACCCCCCGCCCTGGGTGATTCACATGCGCCTAAAGTCTGAGAACCACTACTGTAAACGGGTTACTTTTGTCAATGAGACTCTTCTCTACTTAGCAGAAAACTGTTCCGACTGACCTAAAACTTAGCCCCTTTGGAGCAACTACGCCACTGGCTTGAGATTTCACTCACTTTCCACCTCTTGCCCTGTCTCTGGGCAGAGCTTGGGTATGAGGGGTTCGCCCGGGACTGGAGGCCAACAGGGGGTGCAGGTCCGTGAGGGCCATCCTAACTCCGTATCCTCTCCACAAAGGTGGCCCAGACTCCCTCACTTTCCATGCCTCTCTAGACCCTGCGGGATTGGGGGATGGTTTCCTGCCTCGTCCGTGTGCAGAGCACCTGTGCTGCCCTCAGGCCCTTCAGGCAGACTGCCCACAAACACATTCCCACTCTACATCCAAGGGGCCATTTGGCCACACGGCTCCTTTCTGAAACTCATCACTTCTCAAGGGGGACCGCCGAAAGCCTGAAAAAGGTCCTATCTGTGCTGGGACTCTCCAGATTTCATGAGTCGTCTACGAAAAATTCTTTCATTGTGGCAAGTTTTCCCAAAATGCAATCAATGAGGTACAGCATCGGGCACCTCAGGGACCTACCAGTGTAGAAACCTCTGGGCTCGCCACTGAGATCCTGTCTTTCTTGGACACCGGGGAGACTTTGATCTCTTTCTGGGCAGAAGAATGACTCATGTCATCTCCAGTCTTCCCTTCTCCTCATTTCATGGCATAGGGTCTATGGTCCAGACTTTGGCTCTTGGAGCCTCAGACATTCCTTTCCCCCACCTCGATCCCAGCCCTTGACTGAAAGCTATGGCTATAAACACAATTGTCCCTGCTATGGACCTGCAAATGCACATTAATGCAAACGACCCTTGTTTTCTTTGTCGACTGGTCCTCTACATCCCGACGGGGGTGTGCCTGGACAGCCCTTCCTGCAGCGTGAATGGGGCAGGCAGAAAGAGCAGGAAGGGGATTTTAAAAAAACATATAACTAGGGAGGAAACCGTACCTGATAAGGGCCTAGTATCCAGACACATGAGAATCCTTACACCCCACCAACAAAAAGACCAACCACCTGATTAAAATGAGCCAAGGACTTGAGTAGACCCTTTCCCAGAGAAGTTGCACAAATACCCAACGAGCGTATGAAAAGACGTTCCGTGTCATTAGCCATCGTGGAGATGCAAACCAGGAGTTCAAACCAAACACTGGTACACAAATGCTCACAGCAGCTCTGTTCGCAAGAGCCAGAAGGCGAAACAATACAAATGTCCATCAACTGATGAATTTATGGATAAACAACATGTGGTACATCCATACAAGGGACTATTATTCAACCATAAAAATGAAATTCTGACCCATGCTACGACATGGATGAACTTTGGACACATTACGCTCACCGAAAAGAGCCAGACACAGAAGACCATATATCGTATGATTCCATTTCCATGAAACATCCAGAATTGGCAAGGCCACAGAGACAGAATGCAGGGCAGCGGTTGCCAGGGGCTGGACGGGAGGGAGGAACAAAGAAGTGGCTGATTATGGGCATGGGGTTTCCATTTTGTATGACAGAAACGCTCTGGAACTTGTAGTGGTAATGACTGCAGAACTTTCTGAATGTACTAAGAGCCACTAGAGTGTACCCTTCAAAATAATAAAAATGGCAAATTTTATGCTGTCTGTATTTTGCCATAATGGAAACCTCATAATCTAGTTCTTATCCCGTTCTCTAGAGACTTTTCTATAGAGAGCCTATGTAAAAGTCTATTTTATGATACAGGGTCTATTCGTAGACTTTTAAAAGTCTACTTATGATACAAAACCACTCAGATAGCTCTAAATGGTTATCGGCAGGGGAACAGAGAGAAAGCACTGTCCCCAGATTGCTTGTCTCGACTTTGGAGTCAGGATGCCTGACTCAAGTTCAACGTCAGGCTCCGCCACTTTCTAGGGAACCTACCCGAAGCAATGCTATGTGTTTCCCACACTATTTCCTCTGCCTCTCCACGCAGAAAGATTACTTTTCCCAGACTCCCTCGCGTCTAGGGTGGGGGCAGGGGGCCAAGTTCTTACCAATGGGGATGTGAGTGAAGTCCCTTCAGCTCCAAGCCTGTTCTTAACTCAACGGTGCGACTTCTCCACGCTTTGTCTATCTGGCATGCGTGGTCGACGTAAGAACTTTGAGAGGGCAGAGTTACAAGACGGGAACCTCTGAGGTCCCTAAGTCACCCTTCAGGTCGAACCACCAAGGAGAGTCACCTGAATGACATCAGACCGCGGCATGGTCAGATCATGACGTGGTCGGACCGTAACATGAGTGAGAGAGAAAATTTCGCTTTGTAAAAACCATTGAGATTCGGGGATTTTGTTTCCACAGAGTAATTTACACTATTCTGACTAATACATCATCTGGGTAGCTGTAAGAACACCACTGAACCTCTCTAAGCCAGCTTCCTCAGCCTCATACCCCACTGAGCACCTACCTAATAGGGTTATTATGAAGGTTAAATAAGATGATCCACAAAAAATTGCTGAATGTAATGCCAGGCACATGTCAAATGCTCAATGCAGTTCAGCCCTGTTTATTTATTATTAGCAAACAAATTAGCCCCAGTCCCACTATCCTCACACAGCCATGGCTTGAGGTCAGAACTTCCCAATTTTTTTTTCTAGATATATTTTTACATAAACAGAAAAAAAAATCATTTACGCAATTCCGTATTGGTGTTTGGTAATAAGCATTTTTCATGTCACTGGACAGTCTTCCAGACCATTGTGATCAAGCACTGCGAGCTTTCTACTGGAAAGCTGTGGGATTTAAGAGCAGCTCATCTGTCTGGGTTCAGGAATTCCAGAAATCCTTTCTTCATCCATCGATCTGCCTATTAACGGTCCTTAAGTTCCCCCCCCCACCCCACCCCACCCCCACCTCCAAAATAAGAAATCTGGGCTTTCCAAAAGTTACCCAGGACCGTCTGGCAGTAAGCAAATGAGGTTCCATTTCATCAGTCAATTTAAATCCAATGTCAGGTTCCTTTAACAGCTAAATGCTTCTCTAGGAACGGGCCTGTCCCTCGTGAAGCCTGCATGGCATGCTTCCAGAAGGTGAAACGTGCTTTAACTGCTTTGCTTGCAAATATAACTTGGCTTCTGTCAAACTCCAGTTATTCTCCTATGTTAATAAACGCCACGTGTGGGAAGGCGGAAACCAGAGGTCATAGTCACAGGTATATGTGTATCTATATGCATGTATTAAACATGCATGGAGCATATATATTCAATCATTCATTCACTTATTCATTTAATAACGGTGGTGGAAATGTTACTCTCCCTAGAGCTAGAAATATAGAAATGTCCCTTTCTCCCTGAAGGGGTTGGGGTGATGGGGGGCCAAGGACACACCATGGATCTCAGAATAAATGCCAAAATTCCTACCTTGTTTTCTAAAGCCGTGCATGATCAGTTTCCTGTGGACTTCAGTTCTTACCAAGCATAATGGTTAATGGTATGTGTTACCTTAGCAGTGCTAAGGGATGCCCAGATAACTGGTATACCATTATTTCTGGATGTGTCTGTGAGAGCATCTCCAGAAGAGATTAGCATTTGTATCAGTAGACTGATACCCTTGCCAGTGTGGTGGGCATCATCCCATCTACTGAAGGCTTGAATAGAACAAAAAAGATGGCAGGAAGGTGAACTTGTGCTCTCTGCTTGATCTGAGACAACCGTCTTCTATCCTCAAACATCTTCCCCTCCGATTCTCTGGCTTTCGGACTCAGACCAGGACTTACACCATCAGCCCCAAGTTCTCTGACCTTTGGACTTGGATTGAATTACATCTCCAGCTCTCCTGGTTTTCCAGCTAGTAGATGGCAGAGTAGGAGACTTCTTTGCCTCCCTAATCACATGAGCCAATTCCTACAATCAGTCTCCTCGCATATACGCATCTCTCTGTATACCCCATTGGTTCTGTTTTCTCTGAAGAACCCCGCCTCATACACCAAGCTTCGCTTATTCTCTACAGTCAAGGCACGCTGGGTCAGAGTAACAGCTAGGACATGGAAACACTCACCATCAATCAAATAAGAGTCTGGAAACTCTAGGGAGGATGTAGCCAAAGAAGATCCGCATTGTTGCAGTGACCAAAGAACCTTTTAGAATAATAATATCATAGGGATAATTTGAAATCGTTTACATTATACACCACACATTCCTCTTTTCTCCCGGACCCCCAGGGCTTTCCAGGCTGGTAAAAAAAAAAAAATAAAAACCGTCTCCAGGTGCACATTTGACAAAAGCAAATGATTCGGTGGGACGGCAGGCCGAAGAGTGGCCCTCCAAAAAATGTCCAAGTCCTAATCCTCAGAACCTGTAAAGGTGTTGGGTTACCCAGCAGGAGAGAATTAAGGTTGCGGGTGGAATTGAACTTGCTAACCAGCTGACCTTGCGATAAGATTATCCTGGATTCTCTAGATGGGCTCAGGGTAATCACAAGGATTGCTTCAATGGGGAAGAAGGAGGAGGAAGAGTTAGAAACAGAGACATCAGGAGACACACTTGACCGACGATTCACTGATGGCTTTGAAGACGGAAGGGGACCATGAGTCAAAGAATGCAGGCAGCCACCAGAAGCCGAAAGACACGGAAATGGACTCTCCTCTAGAACCTCCAGAAGGAATACAGCTCTGCCGGTCCCTTGCTTTTAGTCCCATGAGACCATTTCAGACTGCTGGCTTCCAGAATTGTAATACAATAAATCTGTATCGTTTTCAGCAACTGAGTGCGTGGTAATTGGTTAAAGCATCAATGGGAAACTAGGGCAGATTTTGATGCCCGGAAGTGGGATGCTGATACAACAAATACCTAACAAAGTGGGAGTATCTGTTACAGGACGAGAAGACAGAGTTTGGGGGCACGGGGTGTGAAGGGTAAAAGAGAGGAAAGTAATACAGATCCCAGCCTGAGAGAAGAGAAGGCCACAGCTGGAGCTGCCCAAACCGCACTCTCCCCCGGTCGTTATCCTGGGAAAGCTTCCCAAGAACTGGGATCCCCCAAACAGCCTCACACTGAGCACAGAGAAGTCACATTCTCTGACCCCAGTGTATGCTGCTTTTGTACCGAGCAAGAACATTTTGACTTTGTTTACCCATTCCACGTAACCTAGGAGGCAGAGTGTAGCCCGATGGCAGTGAAAAGAAGGGTTAACCTCCTCTCTGGCTAATGCAAGTGTCCTCCTATCTCTCTATAGGGCCGAAATCAATGAAGGCTGTTTTCATCCAAGTAAAAATAAATCTTAATCACCTTTGTAAGGCAGGGGAAGATAAGCAGGCAGTGTTCTAAAAATGAACTCCCCTATTTAACAACTGTTAAGTGCTATATCTTGAACGATACGAAAGATGACATCACCTTCAGGTTATAGGGCAGGCGCGATCAGCTGCTGATTAGGGAGCAATCGAAAAGGGGGGAAGGAAAGTAAGAGGAGACGCATAAATAGACTTTTTTTCCAAGTCTGTGGAGAGAGCTCTCTGAATGTGTAAAGCACAGAGGAATGAACAAGCCAGCAACACCCTTCAAACATGGGAAGCTGATATCAAAGAGGACATCCAGGCACCGCCCTCCCGCGCCCACATTTCACGTGGTGCTTCCATCATGATGTCCTGGGACGGGTGGACTTCGTCACTGACCCATGAGGCTGTGCGAAACGAACAGCAGCGGCCCCCTTGCCTTCCGTTAGCTCCCGCCCTCACGCCTCCCATGCTTGCCCCGAAAACTCGAGGGTACAGCTTCCAACTTCCCTTCCTTCTACCACCAAACATGCCCGCATGCACACTCTGGATGGCTCCGTCCTCCATGGTGGATTGTAGCGCTCCTGGAATTATTTATTTCGTCATTACCTGTAAAGACCGCACGCATTTTCTATCTCATGGACTTTGGGCTTGGACATCCGACATGCTTTGGCCCGTAATCAGTGAGCAGTTTGACCTATGCGATGTCCAGGCGGGAGTGAAGATGTGTTCCAGGTCTCCACCTGATCTCTTGAACTTCCCTTCTGCCATGAGACTATCGTGTCCTGGACTGGGGTGACTCTGTCTACACGAGTCCCAAAATGAAAGTCATACTGAGTAAGGCTGCAGCTCTAACCTGCAGGTGTTAAGATGTAACATAAGACGGAGATGAATTTCTGTTGTTTGATAAGGTACCGATTTTTGAGGGGCTCTTTGTTACCACTGCCTTACTTAAGCAAAAGCTGACTGTAACACAATGCACCTCCGTGGGGTCTCCCCACATTTATCCTGGTCTGTCTCTGCAAGAACATTTCCCAAAGAATGTGTCCAGAGCCACAGTTATGAAAGAAGCTTAAGAAGAATCGGGTGAAATCAATTTGGGAAATTCTGCACAGCCACTCTTGGAGACTTACAGTGCCCATCAGTGTAGTAAAGGCACTGAGAAGTCCCGTAGGTTATGGCAACGGTTAAAAACATGGGCTCTGGGGTTGGGTAGAGTGCCTGGATTTGAATCCTCAATCTACTACGGCTTACTAGGTGAATGACTCTGGACAGATCACTTACTTCATCTATTCGAGCCTCAATTTTCTCATTTGAAAAGTGAAAATGATAATAGTGACTTCACAGGGTTATTGTGACGGTTAAATGAGATAATGCAAATGAAGTGCTAATGGACTACTGCCCAGGTCACAGAATGGCCTAATCTTCTTTTCCAAACTCACATAAATGGCACATAAAACTTCAAAGTGTTACAAATATAGGTATAATCAGGCTCAGAGATCATATTCCAATCTCCTTCGACTGGGAATGAAGTGAAATTCCACAATTCCGAGTGGGGCCCAAGGCTGAAGTTTCCAACAGGCCCTGGGACTATTACCAGGTAGTGAGGACTAGGAGCTTAACATCCACAAAAGAATGGGAACTGAGGGGCGGGCGCCTGGGTGGCTCAGCCAGTTGAGCGGCCGACTTCGGCTCAGGTCATGATCTCGCGGGTCGTGAGTTCGAGCCCCGCGTCGGGCTCTGTGCTGACAGCTAGGAGCCTGGAGACAACTTCAGACTTTGGGTCTCCCTCTCTCTCTGCCCCTCCCCCACTCACGCTCTGTCTGTCTGTCTGTCTCTCTCTCTCAAAAATAAATAAACATTAAGAATTTTCTAAATAAATAAATACAAATAAAATAAAATCCACAGGGCAAGCCATCAGAAGGGAATGCTGGCCCCATTGGGCATAGACTAAACCTGCTGATGGCTATCAAATTTCGTTTCCCAGTTCTGCTCTTAAGGACTTCTCCCAGATTGAACCAGTCTAGTCCAGATTATCTAGGATGATCTCTCTTACTTTAAGCCACCTGATTACTCACTTTAATCAGATCTACAAAATATCTTTGCAGCAACACCTAGATTAAAGTGTTTGATTAAACAACAGGACTGTAACCCGCCATGTTGGCGAGTCCAAAAGCCCATCATGGCACCATTGGTCTTCCATGATACTCCGCAATCCCGGTTCCCCTTTCTCTCTCTGGCCAGATTTTCCTCCTCCGTTTCCTTGAACGTAGCCTACCCCACGGACGAGGCCCACAGTCATCCCTGCCCCCTCTCTCCAGACTACATCCTGTCGTCCCGTCTTTATCATGTTTTATCACACCGTATCCATGGTTTCATTTTTGGGCATCACACTCCTACTCAGTAACTCCAGCTATGACCCTTCTTGTGAACTCCAGCCCGGTATTTTCAACTCCTTGCTAGAGATCCAGGGAGAGAGTTTTTAACTTCTGTGGGCCTCAAGTCTCCTATTCCATAAAACTGGGTTGTTGCTGGAATGAAAAGATAAGCTATGTACACGGTTCTGCATGTGCCTGGTACATAATCAATGTTCAGTAAGTGTGAATTGCCATGATTACTGCTAACCTTCTGAAAACAATAAAAGGTATCAAACGAGGCAAGACCCAAGTCTGATGGGCCTCCAATGAGGACCTCCTTCGGGGCCAACACTGAACTAGATCATACTTGGATGGGAAGCCATTCTTTATTAATTCTTCTCATGTTAATCATCTACTGCTGTCACAAGTTTCCCTGAAACTTCAATGTAAAACCATAAACACTTATTATCTCACATAGTTTCAATGGGTCAGGAGTTTGGAAGTGGCTCTGCTGGGTGGTTGGGGCTCAAGATTTCTCATGAGATTGCAGTTGACATTGGCCAGGACTTCAGACTTAGCCGGAATGGAGCATCCACTCCCAAAATAGCTCATTCATATAACTGGAAAACCCATGTTGACTTTGACCTGGCCAGGTCCTTGCCTCATGAATCTCTCTATAGGCCTGGGCGTAAGCCCTCACCAACATCCTCCTCTTAGACCATCAGACTTCTGGTACGCGATCTGTTCAAGACGATTTGCGCTTCCACGAACGCTCTCCATCTTCTGCCACCAACCATTCCCAAAGCCACCACCGTAGGTGGGTTGTAGAAGCACCTACTTCCAGGTGCCAAGTTCATATCAGTCATCCATGGCTGCATAACAAAGTCGTCCAAACCTTAGCGACTGAAAATAACGACAGCCATCCATTACCTTCCATAGCTTCTGTGGGCCAACTGGGCAGGACTGGCTTAGCTGGGTGGTCCTGGCTCAGAGTCTCTTATGAGGTCTCAGTCAAGACGTTGGCTCAAACGGCGGCTTTGTGAAGGCTTGACGGAGTCCGGAGGACCAGATTCCAAGATGTCTCCCCCAGTACGGTTGTCACATCTGTACTGGCTGGTGGCAGGATATCTTGGTTCCACACGACACAGGCTTCTCCCCAGGGCTGCTTCAGTGCCCTCACAACGTGGCAGTAAACGATCCAAAGTAAGCAAGATGGAGGTCAGCTCTTGTTTTCCAACCCAAGCTCAGAAGTCACACCATCATTTTCGCAGTGTATCATTGACTGCACAGATGAGCCCCGTGTGGTAGACTTACGCCGTGAAAATACCAGAATATGACTATGAGGAAGCAACGCTCATCGAGGGCCATCTTGGATTCCAGATGCCATATAAAGGGACACCCAGCACTTGTTGTCAACTCTGGCTGTCTTCCCGACTCCCTATCTTCCTGTCTTATCTGAGCCCTTTGTCTCACCCATTGCTTGACTTACCGGACATACAGTGGATCCATCAGTCTAGTACTGGCACTTGGCAGGTAGTGAATCAATCGATATAAGTTACGTGAATGAAGGAATGAATCGGTAAACTCCTCAGTAACACTCCTCATAATGAGCAGAGGTGTTACGGACTGAAGGTTTGTGTGCCCACGCCCCAGATGCATCCGTTGAAGCCTTAAGCTTCAAGGTGATCGTATTTGAAAGTGGGGCCTTTCGGAACTAACCGGGTTGAAATGGAGCCGTGAGGGTGGGGACTCCGTGATGCGATTAACATCCCTGTAAGAAGAGGAAGAGACCCGAACCCTCTCTGTCACGTAAGGACGTAGTGAGAGGTGGCCATCTACAAAGCCAAGTATCTGTAGGGAAATACAGGCTCCGCAAAACAATAAAAACCGTACGACCAGACCCAAACCGCTAAGAAGAGACAGCCCCACAGTTCAAATCCAGCTTTCGGACCCCAGACACCTGGCTTTGCCACAATACTGTGGCCTTATCATAATGCGGTGGGGGAGGACAGTGCAGAGATAACAGGAGTTCCTGCCTCATAGGGTTAAAAACAGTGAATGGACAAGCACAGAGTTCAGCATACAGCTTGGCACGTAGGAAGGACTCAATAAACAGCAGCTCTAGTGGTTCTTTCGTCTGGCCCCTAAACTCCTGGCTTGGCTGGCCTAACTTGATTAATCAAGCCTGCTCTCCGTGCCATTTCACAGGGCCCCCTGACCCCGAGCCCTCCCACAAGCAGACGCCAGGAACCTCAGGCCGAGACTGGTTATTTCACCTGCACGAGGCTCAACATCTGATGCTTCCCCCGGAACCATCCGCTCTCCCAGATGTTTTCATGGCCTCTTGTGGCCGCTCAGCGATGGTGAGGCTCAAAAGGGCTGTGGGGCCTCCGGCCCTCCTCCATCTGCCGGGCCAGCTTAGGGCTCCCAAAACGGCCTGCGGGTTTTCCACCTCTGGGCAGCTGTGGGGGAAGTCGGCCTCTCTCTGCCCCAGCACATCACAGCTGGACCATCTGGTCACACCAGGGGACAGAGAAGTTCATTTCGAGGGCAGCCTCCTCTGTGCTCTGCTTAATTCACCCATTTCACAAGCGCTCATCAAGCACCTAGTAAGTGCCAGACCCTGACCGAGGCATTAGGAATACAAGTTTGTCCCTATAGAAGCTCACAGTTGGGGGGGGAAGATAAATTTTTAAAAGAAGTCAAATTATGGATTCAGGTAATGAGTAGAAGTAAGGTAAGCATAGAGGTCTTTGGGCGTGAGAGGAAGAAACCCCTACTCTAGCTTTGGTGGGTGGAGGGAAGGAGGGGCTCGAGAAAGAGAAGGCTTCCCGGAGGAGGTGGTTCATCAGACGAGAGAAGAAAGGCAGAGGAGAGTGATCAGGGTGGAAAGGAGAAGAAAAGGTGCTCCAGGTGGAAGGCACAGAGCCACGAGACACGGTAATAATAAATGATGGTTCGTGTCTTACACCACTAAGATTAAGGTGGTTTGCTCGCAGCAACATCCGAAGCACAGAGAAAGCCCTTCTCTAGTGAGGGAGGATCAGCTGGCCCGCTGGAATAGAAGGAGAGATAGCAATGCTCCCTGAGTCCCTGGTCTGGTTGTTTGGGAACTCCCGCCCCTGCCCTCCCCGCACCAATTCCTTGAGTCAGTGAACTCTCCTTAGTACCTAAATTAGCTGAAGTCAGATCCCTGTCACTTGCAACCAAATTAATACAGGTGATTTGGGAAGAGCCCAAAGAGCGTGATGAGTTTAGAGCACACTGTGGGGGGCGAGGGGGTGGGGGATGGGATAGTAAGAGATGAAGGAGAGCGGATGAGCCCAGGACAGATCCCCGAGGAACTAACGGTAAGACCCAGCAAGGAGCTTTGCTGTATTTAACTTCTATCTCGCCCTTCTCCACAAATGATTCCGGGAGACCACTGAGGACTTTGAACTTCATTATAAAGACAACGCCGCAGCCAGTGAACAATTCTCAACCTACGCATAGCGAGCTGAGACGTGCATTGTGGGAAGGTCCCCTTGCCAGGTTGGATGACGTGTTGGAGGGAACTGAAGTGGTCAGGAGTCTCCTGATGTGATGCGGGGAAGAAACGACGAGGGACGGAACCAAGGTGGGGCAAAGGGGGTGGAATGAGAGCGTATTAAGAGGTAGAATGGACAGACCTGGAGTCTTTTGTGGAAAGGACGATGAGAAAAGGCGACGATGGTTTCCAAGCTCGTGGTCTGAGTACCTGAAGAGGCAGGGGTGCTTTCGCCAAGATGCCAGAGGAGGACTGAGTCAGGAGATACGCATGATAACTTGGGCTCGTATGTGAAGGGTTTGAAGCGGCTGTGAAGCGTTAAGGGGGGAAAGCTCATTCGTGAATTTATCCATTTAACACTTGCATCGAGTACACGTTTTAAGCCGGACTCTGGCAAGGTGTTGGTGAGCAAACTGGGTACAGGGCTTACCTTCATAAATGTTACCGTCTAAAAGAGCAGGTAGTGAAAACCGAATGTTTTCACTCTTATGTGGATCCTGACAAACTTAACAGAAGACCGTGGGGTAGGGGAAGGGGAAAAAAAAGTTACATAGAGGGAAGGAGGCAAACCATAAGAGACTCTTAAAAACTGAGAACAAACTGAGGGTTGATGGGGGGCGGGAGGGAGGGGAGGGTGGGTGATGGGTATTGAGGAGGGCACCTGTTGGGAGGAGCACTGGGTGTTGCATGGAAACCAATTTGACAGTCAATTTCATACTAAAAAGAAGAAGAAGAAGAATTCCAGAACGAGAAAAAGAAGAAGTTAATTGAACCTGTAAATATAGAACTACAAACTCTTGAAGAATGGTCTGAAGGGAAAATATCAGGAGTTATGATGGCACATTATAAGGAAATCTAATGGAGTCTGGGGACATATCAGTTACTGTGGTTGCACAACAACCCCAAAATTTGGTGGCATAAAACAACGATAATCATTTATCATTTCTCACAGCCTCTGCAAGTCAGGAGTTCCAAAGAGCACAGTGGAAGTAATTTGCCTCTGCTCTACAAAGGGGCCTGGAATCACCCAAGGGCTCATCACCCACATGTTTGATAGGCAGTCAGTTTTCCAAGTGGCTTCTGCATGGGCTAGTTAGTGGAGAGAGGGATAGAGAGAGACAGAGAAAGAGAGAGAGAGATGATGCCTCTTATGACTTAACCTTGAAAGTCACACAGCATCATTTCCGCCACATTCTACTGATCAAGGCAGTAACAAAGGTCCACTCAAGTTATAGAGGAGGAAACACAAATCGACCTCTTGACATAGTAATGTCAACATCACATTGTAAGAAGGGCACGTGGGACGGGAGATATGTGTTTTTAAGGCCATCTTCGGGAAATACAATCTGCCGTGGGAGAGGTCAGCAAAGACTGCTCAAGAAAACGGCGTTTGGACTGAGATACCCGTGAGTCGACCGGGGCTGGGATGAAGGTGGACTTTTGGGGACGGTATTCCTGGCAGAGAGAATATCATGTACAGAGGCCCCTGCAGCGTCCAAGACTGTGATGTATTTGAGAAGCCGATGGAAGGCCGGAGTAGTTGGAGTGAGACGGAAATGTAAGTCTGAATGAAGCTCAGGGAAAAGGCCAACGTTGGGAGCAAAGTTGTGGAAGCACAGATACATGGCAGTGGAGGGGACGCCACGGGGGAGCGAGTAAAGAGAGAAGAGAACACGTTTCATAGAAACCCAAAGTGGCTTGGAATCGATGCCCCTGCTGCTGAATATTACCGAGCTCAGAACTTGTCTTCCCCCTTCCAACCAATAGAACCTGGCTACCTTGCTCTGACATCTGATTGTCTAGCATAATGGCCAATGTCCAAGATCCTCCCCTTAAGGATCCTTGCCTCTTGGTATTTACACCTGTGTGTATTCCCCTCCCACACTGAATCAGGCTGACCTCTGTGACCAAGAGAAGACTACAGAAACGATAGTGTGTGACTTCCGAGGATAAGCCATAAAAGACATTGTAGCTTCTGCTTTGAATTTCTTACTCTGAGACCAGCCATCACACCATGAGGACTCGAGCAGCCTTCTAGAAAGGTCCATGTGGTGAGGAACTGAGGCCCCTGGCCAAGAGCCAGCACCAACTTGCCAGCCATGTGAACGAACCACCTTGGAAATGGATTCTTAGCCCCAGTGAAGCTCTCAGATGATTCCAGCCCCCTAGTCTGCAAGACCTCAGGCTGAGGTCTCAGGAATCATGGAACAGAGACAAGGTATCCTCACTGTGCCCTGTCTGAGTCAATGACCAAAAAAGCTATGTGAAAAAAAAAAAAAATGTATTGTCGTTTCAAGCCACTGACCTGCTCGAGAGATTTGTTACACAGCGATAGATAACCACTACACTGGCCCTGACCCTTTTACTACCCTCCTCTACCTCACATTTCCCCTGAAAATAACTGGTTCCAGGAGACTCTCTGAGATAGAAGAGGTCACCCATTTAAAGTTTGGCTCTATTTACAGCTTTCCAAGCAGGTAAAAAAAAAAAAAATTTCATCTCCATTTGCTTACCTCTACTGACGGAGAACTCACTACCTACCAAAGCAGCACATTCCATGTCATGCCAGACTTCCTGTAACAGAATCACAGGAGGGCCTTCCATCCCAGCCGGGACTCCCGGGTCCCTTCTTTCCCAGGAGCTGTCCCTGACCCGGTGCTGAAACCAGACTCCCTCCAACCCCCCTCCACCCCTCCCGAACCAAAAGATCAACTTATAATTCCAAAAGGCACGCTTGACTTGGAAACATCAGCAAGAAAGTTCCATTTCCCTGTATCTCTAAATGGAAAAAAAGGCTCCTTGTCAGTTTGGAGCAATTAGCTGTGGGAGATGATGACGGAGCAGCGAGAGTTGCTTCGAGGGGGCAGAGCGGCAGCGGAAGCCCCAGCTCAGACAGACACGCTGCAGATGGCACGACGAGATAACGCCTTTCACGTCTCAGAAATCACATTGTCAACAATGTTTCTAGACTCAGAAATTAGCTGAAGTCATCAGGAGCGCCTGGCAGCAAGCAGCAGGCGCCTTGGTGGGGGCCCCTCATTTGACATTATGCACTGATGCAGAGAGAAACTGGCAAGGTTCACAGAAGAGGCTGGGGAGCCTACTGTCTCCCGAGGCTGCGGGCAGGGCAAGCCTGGGGCACGTTAGAGGCATTTCCTCAGGACAACACTCCAAAGCCCGGATCTTCTCTCCCCTGTCCCAATAGTAGGGGATGGACTCCAAGTGGCAGAATGTGACCTCCTTCTGCTCCGTGCCTTGTGGATTGATGTTTCCTCTTTAGAGGGTTGCAGAAAGTGAAAATGCTGGATTCAATCACCCGTGTCTTAAGTAAGAATTAGATTATTTTTGACGAAATCATCCTTGTTAAAATAAAAACTACTCTCTTGGCTGAAGATAAGGCCCCATCTGATGCAGTCTATACCAACTGTCTGACCTTTCCATTACAGTTGCCCTGCCTCTGGCATCCCCCACCCTTAGAAGAGCCAAGAAACAGAATCCCAGAGGCTGGAACCCTGCTGCCCAGAATCCCGCCCCCCCCCCCGCCCCGACAATCACAACGATTAGGAGGGGCAGGGGTGAGTCAGCTGTTGCTGCAGCAGGGGCAGGGGTGAGTCAGCTGTTGCTGCAGCCCTGGGAAGCGAGCATGAGAAGCGACGACGGGGAGTTAATACCTCACGTCCTCACAATAGTTTAGGAGAAAATGCAACCCTGCCCCTTCTGCCGAAGTGCCTTCTTAAGCTTACTCTGGAAGGAATCGGGGTTATTTCCCTAATTGCAGGGTCCCACTTACTAGGACAAAGAGTAAACGATTCCCCTGGGAACTCGAAAGGACAAAAGCTACACCTGGACACGTGTCTGTGTGTGGTACTGGAGACAAGGCTTGCAGAGTGTAGCAGGTGGGAATGAGGTGTAGAACGTTCTCTGGCAGTTATGACGATTCAGATCATCGAGACTCAGCCTGACGCTTCCAGCCAAACTGCCCACCCTGCAGTGAGTGTGAGAGAGCCCCAGGAGGTAGGCATCTGAGACTCTTCCCATCTGGTCAGAGCCCTGCAAAATTCGGGGACCCTTCTGCCACTCAGGGCACCCAGCAACTGGCAGACAGGTCTGGACAGAGGGATGCAACCCCCGAGGAGGTGGGATGAGAGAGAAGGATAAAGTTGAGGATTTTCCCTAAAGATAGTGGTACGTACGAGCAGCCTGGGGTCTTTTATGAAGGTCAACCAGCTGGGACCCACCACACGGTCAGCTCCTAGCACTGCGAAAAGGTGAAAGGAACAGAACCCAGGAGAAGCTAGCCCTGCCTCTGGGGCACATAGGGTTAAGGACCTGGGAGACACAGCCTGTTTTACCCTCATTCCCAAGATGCTGCCCTCAGCACAGCTTATTCTGGGGCTCAATTGCAGCCAAACCTGTCTGTATGAGGAGTCAGAGGTGGACGGGGAAATTAGCCTTGACTATACATCCTCCGTAAGCCAGATCGTCCTCCGTCTCAGGCCATCCCCCAAATGACCTGTGGCCCAGGAACAATTAGAACAGCGAGCATCCGAATGGAACTGGAGTTGTATGGCTCTGGTAGAAATCTGCTCCAGAAGCTCCCACCGCCCTGAAGTCAGCCGGCCACGCCTTAAAGAGTCCCCGTCAGTCACCCTAAAGGACTGAGCTCTGTCCCTGATTTCAGGGGCAGGGCCCCCCGGGCAGGCTGGAAATTAAGCGGGAACTCACAGCCCAGAGAAACCAGAAGAGCTTAGAGTCCCACAGATCCCTAGGGACTGAAGCAGGACACGGACTGGCCTTTCTCTAAACCAGTGTGAACCTCAGGCCAGTAGCATTGACATCACCTGGGAACACGTCACAGGCGCAAATTCCAGACCCCGCCCTGGACCTAGTGAATCAGAGATTCCGAGGGCGGTGCCCCACAATCTTTGTTTTGCCAGGTCCCGCGGGTGATTCTGACACGTGGGCGCGTCTGGGAACCACCGGGACTTCAAGTTAATCCCATCCAGGTCTCGAGAAGGCAGGTCCCCGGGTCAGGGACGGGCAGGGCCCTTTCAATGTACCGAGGCCCCCTCAGGCCTCCTCTTGCGCGCAAATTCACACAGCGGCGCCCCCGGCCCTGCCTGGCCCTCCCAGCCTCATTGTTGAGCGGTTATGGGGGGACACTCCTGTCTCCGGAACTACTGGGGATGCTGAGGGGGACTGTATCTGGGGGGGGAGGGGGTCCCTGCTCCTCCTGGGGGCTGACGGGGGCGGGGCGGAAACAGGGGCCCTGTTCAAGAGGTGCCCCTTCCCCAACCTACGACGTTCCCAAAGACCCCCCAAGAGTGAAGGGTCCAGTCACATGAGGCTCCCACCAGCCCCGGAAAGCCCTCCAAGCGGAAGACGCAAGGGCCCAGCCCAGAGGCCCGGAGCAGAAGGCCCGTCACACCTGAGGAGGCCCAGAGGTGCCAGCTCGGCAGCTGGGATCGCCGCCGGCTGATGGATCGCTTTCCGATGAGGGCGCAGGCTCCGGATCGCACGGCTACGCCGCTGCCACCCCTCCCGCACTTCCGGAGCGGGGAAACATCACACCGCGGGCGAGCGGCAATTAATCTGAGCAGGAGACAGGCCGAAGACAGGACAGGGGAGCTGCCAGAGAGCTGACGCGCCCCGTCTGCCTCCGCGGAAGGATGGGCCCGGCCCTCCAGACACGCAGTCCTCCAGCCCCAGATGCACCAGCCAGCCTTTCCCCCGGCAGCTCGGTGGGGAGGAAACGCAGGGAGCCCGGGCACAGCGAAGAGCGCTGGACTGAGCGTGGCCGGGGGCAGGTTCAAATCCCGGCTCTGCCACTGACCAGCTGGGAGGCCCTCGCACAAGTTTTGCCACCTCTCTGGGCTTCGTTTCCCGCATCAGGAAGCCGGCCTGCAAATGACTCGGGCCAAGTGCCTGACGCACGGCGACTTGCAACCGAGAGTGATTTGTCTCCCCTGTCCTCAGCTGTCGACCTGTAACGAACCCCACGTATGATCTCCAGGCAGGCAGAGAGCACCTCCCCCAGGACGATGAGACCCCAGAAGAAAAGAGGAAAAGGTGGGGCAGCCAGTATGTTTCCATGAATCATCCATTCTGGGGACAACCTAATGGCAGCAAAGAAAGAAGCAGCCCCATGCAGGCCCCTTGGGTCCGGCTGGTCTCCCAGCCCCTGCCTCAGCCCTGTCTAGAACCCCAGGAGGTGAACTTTGGAAGAGAGATCTGATCACGCCCCTGTCCTATTTTTAAAGCCCAGGTGGCTCCTTAGTGCTGACGGAGTGAAGTGCAACTGCCCCAGCGTGGCATTCAATGCCAATTCCAAACCTGCTGAGTGTCCCCCCTCGCCATGAACCTCCCCCTTCCGGCCACCCAGAAAAGCATGCCATGCCCAGAATGCATCAGGGTGTGGCAACACTGGGTCTTTGCACATGCTGCTCCCCTACCTGGAAAGCCCACCCTGTGGTCTTATCCATCTAAAGCATTGCCCCTATACGGCTCGACTTTAGAGGGATGTCCCCCGATGCCCCTGCCCCATGGGTAGTGATGTCAGGCTTTCTTGCACCTGGTACAACTGTCCATCAAAGCCTTCTGCCTATAAACATCTGTTTGTTTCTTGGTCCTCTCCATCACTGAGCAGTGAGCCCCTCCAGCCCAGGGACCACACTCGATTCCTCGCCACACCTCTGGCTCCTGCAGAATGCCTGGCATATAATACATGCTCCAGAAATGTTTAGCAAACTTAAGTGCCACGTTCACATACACCCCTAGAGTCATACCCATTACACCATAAAGTAATGATTAATGAAGCCACAGCTGATCGACCCACAATGAAGCAGATAAACCTGGTCCTCTCCAGCCCTGATCCCTGATCCCATTCTCCCCAAGACTCAGGAAGGCTCAAGGTTAGAGGATAGTCTGCTGACCCCTCACCCCCACACCTGGGTTAGCTAATGTTCAATCCTGACTGCATTTATCTTTCTGTGGCCAAACCCGCAGACTGCTTGGAAACAGCGCATCCCGTCCTGGGGGCTTGAATCCGTGCTTCATCAACCTCTTAGGAGCCCTAGGCCAGCAGCTGGTCTGCCTCCCCTGACCCAGGCGGCCCCAGGGGTCATCAGGAAATTCAGAGAATCAAAGAGCCTCGTGAACCGAACAGGATTATGTTACGGTGCAACTAGCCCATCTTCCCACTCGATGGAACAATCCCCTTCTCCAGCTTGAATACTTCTAGTGACAGGGAGCTCACCATCTCCATGACAATTTTATTCCAGCCTCTTGCATGCTTTCAAGTCCTCGAGTTTTTTCTTTAATAGAAACTGATAGTTCTAATCTCCTTAAGCCTCATTTCATAAAATGGGAAAGCAAACATCCTTCCCCAGACCTTCAAAGATTTTTGAGGGAAGCGAAGAGGCTTGTGTTTCGCCGGGTCGCTCCGGGTCTGACACTCTCGCCCACTGAGTTCTCCTTCTCCGCCCCGTCTCCCACCTTTTGTGATGTTTTTGTTAACATTGTCTGAGGGTGAGTCGGTTTGGGGGGTCCACACCACCCTGCTTATCTATAGGAAGTCAACGGTCACTTAAAAGCCCCAAGACCTTACAGATCCAGCGTGTAAGCCAGATGTCCCCCATCCTGGACTGGAGCCATCGCTTCTGCATGCCAAGGCAGGACACTCCATTCTTCCTCTGCCCACCCACACAGGTGGCCAAGATCTCTTTACGTTTCTTTTCCCCAGCCTTTTCACACTTACTCTTTTACCTTTATTTCATCATGAATCATACCAGTGGATTTTCTGTCACTTCATCCAAGTCATACATTAAAATTGCTAAACAGGATCAAGGCTGAGACAGAGCCCTTATGCTCTCCAGTAAAGACCTCCCTGCAAAATGTTATCCACCCCTTCATCTGCTCTCAGTAGATAAGCTAGTTATTAATCTACTGGGATCCTCTCAAATCCAGTCCATATTCTCAGTCTTCTCGCCAAGAATGCTGAAGATTCTTTTAGAAGTTCTGCTGAAACCCAGATCGGCAACCTTCTTCGTGAGACAGACAGCACCCGAGATGACTAGTTTACCACCAAACACCCACTCTTGCTGACTTTGTTGGGGAGGCAGTATGCCAAGGTACTAGCTACATTTCCTAGACTCTCTTGCAAACAGCAGCAGCCATGTGACATATTCTGGACATTGAGAGCAAAGCGCAAATGTTTGTGCAGACTTTCCAAAAAAGCCACGTCAAGGAAGAGGCAGACTCAGATACTCTTTGCTCTTCCTGCCTAGAATACTGATGTGATGCTGTAGCCATCTTGCAACTATGAAGGAAAAGCCAAGGCAATCACAAACTCCTCTCAACTCTAAAAGTCATGAGTCTCTGAAACCAATGCTAGAGACTACCTGCCTCCAGACTTCTTACTGCACAAGAAAAGTAAATGCCTTGTGTAAACCAATTTCTTTTCTTTTTTTTTTCTTTTTCTTTTTTTGGTTTGGTTTGGTTTGGTTTCTGCAATTCCTAACAGATCCGTCACTATCCTACTCTGAGAGCCTAAAGACACTGTCAAAGCACGAAATGAGATTAGCCTCACGTAACTTACTTCCAGTGAGTCAGTATTAGTTCCTGGTGATGTCCAAGATGCTTACAAATCCTTCCTTAACAAACAATGCTAGAATCTTACCCAGGACTGCTCTATTCTCTTCCCCTTTAGGAAAACGGAAAGGTTTTTTGGCAGTTTCCAGGTTTCAGACACCTAGTTCCCTCTCTAGGATTTCTGAAGGTTTGCTTCTCTGATTCAAGGGTCTGCAATTTCCCAGGGATCACTCATATTACTCAGAATATTTCAACGAGTTTCAAACAATCCATCATCTCTACCTTTGGGAGCTGTCTCATCAAGGTCAACTTTACCCTTTCCAATCTGAAAGTTTATCTTCCTTAACGAAGATGATCGCCAAACTCCTAGCTAAAAATCCTGATTTCTCCCACCCATTCCCTATCTGCCGGTGTGTTCTGAGCAAAGGCATCTTACCAGTGTGGCATCTGGCAATCAACAGTGTCCAGACCTGCTTGGCCTCACATCGCAAAATAATGAGCAGGGATGTAAAGAGACGCCTCTCCTTTGAATACTTCATCATCTGAAATACAGCTCTGTGTGCACAGACCCAAAACCTCCAGGAATATAGGGGAATCCACATTATGGATACCGGGCACAGGCTGGTCCCTGGGACCCAAAAGAGGAGGAGTCACATCTGGCACCTAATAAGCCCAGGTAACCTGGAGCCCAGCCGTGTCTGTTCCTTCTATGCTGGGGCTGAGGTCCCAGCACACCCAGTGTCCTGCACCATCCCAGCCGGGCCCCTGTGCTGGCTCAGCAAACGCTCCATCCAGGTGGCTCCCTATGGCCAGGAGCTCACAAGGACTGCACGAGTCCTTCAGGATGGCAGGCCTTTTATCACCGATGTCAACAGCACGAGCCAGGGACGGAGGCAGGTGATAAGACTGTAAAGTCATGTTTCCAGAAATGCCAACCAGCCTTCTCTGACACCACACCTAGACCTCTGGCCCCTTTGCCAATTTCCCCATTGTTTTATCATAATGAGCCACAAGCTCATTAATAACCCCTCCTCCCTCCCTGAGTCCCAGCCACAAGGGGAACCAGCAGGTGCAAGGGCCTCACGATTAGTCCTTGATAATGCGTGGTTGGCAATAAACCCACTCTGAAGCTGTCTGCAGCCACTAGAGTAATTAATGGCAGGGCCACAGGATGGAGAAGGTATGAGTGTGTTAACCCTTGTGAAGCCACTGAGCCCAGAATTCCTAGGAAACTGGAAAACCTCATGGAAAAGGAGCATTTCATACACACTAAAAGAAAAGGCCAGGGCGTCTGGGTACCCGGCTCAGTTGGTTAGGTGTTCAACTCTGGATCTCAGCTCAGGTCGTGATCTCATAGTACGTGAGTTCGAGACCCATATCAGATTCCGCACTGAGGGCACTGAGCCTGCTTGGGATTCCTTCTCCCTCTCTCTCTCTCTCAAAATAAATAAATAAACTTTAAAAAAAAAGAAGAAAAGAAAAGAAAATGCCGACTTTTGGGCTCAGTCTCCTTGCCCGTGTCTCTGGTGTTTCTCCTTGGTAAATCATGCCCCCATCATCACCTCTAGGAAGATACCGCAAATCTTTGTGCTTTACCCTGTTCCCTCACTCCTGCGTTTCCAGCTGGTCCTGGGATATTCCACTGGCATCAGCCCCAGAAGACTGGGGTCATCTGAATGTAGGTCCCAAGACCCCTTCCCAGAAAAAGGCAGCCTGGGGTTCAAGAGACAATCAGAAGGTCAGGAGTAGCTATGGGGGGAAAGGAAAAATTTCAAACCACACCTGAGAAAGGGAGACTCTCTCCAGGGACATTAAACAGGTATGGAAATCATAAGTTTACAATGAACCCAACTTACGCAGTTGTGTGGTTCTGTCCATCAAAGGACAAGTAGGTCAAGTAGGACTGGCCAGAGAGTGTAGCATGAAAGTGATGGAGAATATGACCATGAGACCTAGATTGAGCATAGAGGAGGGCAGATCCAGGAAGAGCTGGTGGACCGATAAACATCTGAACGTAAATACTAATGGGGTCAGAAGAAAGTCAAAAGGCAAGTCAATGAGAACGAGGGAAAGGAAGAGGAAACAGCAGAGAAGGGACTCTTAGGACCTAAGATTTCAGAGGCCAAGAGTTCAAATGTCATGAGTCGGTCCAAGCCATGGCCTTGAGCTTGGGTGGCTGTCAGCAGGGCCACACATTGCATAACTCCAGGAAGACCATTCATTTAGAATTCGGTGAAGTGTGCAATATGGTGGCCGGGGTGCTGAACAGGAGTAAGTGAAGGTCATTGGAAGCTGCCAAAAAACTGTGAAGCCAAGGCACCGGATGGGTGCCCCACACGAACACTGAAGATGGCCCGATGATGGTAGGATTCGGGGCAGAGAGGAAGAGTGGGTGCAGGAAAAGTATGCCCTTGGCCCCAAGCAAGCCTCACCTCCAACACAATTCCATCAACTGCTTGTTATATGTCCTTGTAGTAAATCTCTTAGCTCCTCTGGGTTTCTGGTGCCTCATGTTTTAAAATGGAATCAGGTCCTCAACTTCAGGGTGGTAATGAGAATGTTATGTGCAGTAGGAGGCTGTTCTTTGACTTGTTTCTATCGCATGGGTTCCTCCCTCTTCCCCTGATTTGTTGTCGAACACGAAGAGATCCGACCTCTGATTCAGCTCCAAGGTCAGCTGGCTTCACGCAGAGATGGGCCGATGGGAGGCACTGGTGAGATGTTGTAAGGTAGGAGGAGGGCAAAACCCAGGTGTTTTTCCATTACCAACTTTTTCCTTCCCCAGGCAACATCTCCTGCAAAGCTGAACTTCCTCCGTGGTGTCAGCTCCTGTGAAACAGACCACTGAAGGTTCCAACTTCTCCCCTGAGTTCTGATAACCCCATCGCCCTCCTTTGCCTCTCCAGCCCCACAGACGGGGGGCGGGGGGGGGGGGGGGGGGGTTGAAGTGACTTTCTACTACTGCATACACGTTGGGTTGCCTAACCACTTCCTGTCTGGCTCCTCGACTTCCCATCACCTGTGTGATCAACTCCCTAATTAAATCCGCTCCGTTTTAAATATTTAGAGTGATTTCTGTTTTCCTTGCTGGACGTGTTACAAGCGCTTAGTGTCACGTTTGGCATATGAATGGCTTGTACTCTCTGCAATTATGCTTAGATTAATGTTATTAATACTTAGTCGTTCAAGACCTTGAAGAACGTGGCAATCAATCCACCAAAGGTGGTGGCCAGGATGGGAACAAGGTGGCATAATGACCCGCCATGCTCTTCTAGGCACAGGGGTGGCCGATGGACAATTACAGGGCCTATGATTTACTTGCACTTCTGCATCTCACCTCCAGAACAGTGACTGAGTGCTCTGACTTTATGTCCCTCGTGCCTGACACAGGGGCTAACACAGAGCAATCCCTCAAAATAATGGTTATTAGACTGACCTGAAACATGTCCAGTTGTGTAGTCAGAACAGCACCCATTCATAAATCAGGAGACCCCTGAATCCAGGTTGCAGGCTCTCACCTGTGTGTGCACTGAAATTTTAGAAATTGGGAATACACCCGGAGGTCCAGGGATTAGGGCAAGATGAACGAAGTACTCATCTCGGGAGCAAAACCTAAAGATATGCCAAGAAAACTCAGAGATCAAGATAGGTAACATCATAATGCAACATGTTTAAAATTCACCACTGGGGCGCCGGGGTGGCTGAGCCCGTTAAGCGTCCGACTTCGGCTCGGGTCGTGATCTCACGGTCCGTGAGTTCGAGCCCCGCGTCGGGCTCTGTGCTGACAGCTCAGAGCCTGGAGCCCGCTTGGGATTCTGTGTCACCCTCTCTCTGTGCCCCTGTCTCTCTCTGTCTCAAAAATAAAGACAATCATAAAAAAAAAAAAAATTTAAAAAAAATTCACCACTAATGCAAAAATTCATGATTAACAAAATATCAAAACTTAAAAGAAGACAGGATTAGTCGTACTGATATTTCCTTTTATGTCAGGCTCCAGTACAACTCAGCACAGCACTGGCTATAACTGAGTCACGGATTCCTGTCATTTTTCTGCTGCTGCTTCCGGAGACTGATGTCCCTAGGGTTCAAACCAAGTCTCGTGCACCCAGCCACACCCCTCCACCACACACACTCACACCATCTGTGGGCTCTGGAATAGGGACTGTGTCTGTCGGTCTTATTCGCTGCTGTAACTGCAACACCGAAAACTAGACCAGACATTTAGGTGCAAATACACACGCCTGTTGAAAGAATGAACAAACCCTGCCCTCTGAATTCTGAAATCCCAGCAGGGTCGCCATGAAGATATTCAACAATGCACCTTTAAAGAAAAAAAAAAAAGGTCCCAATTCGCCAAGAATCAAAGAAACGCGCTTTGGAACTGCGAAGTGCAATTTTTCACTGCTAGAATTAGCAAAGATTTAAGAGATTGACAATATCCAGTATTGACGTGGAAATCAAGGAAAGGGCATTCCTAGGCATTACTGTTGGGACTGTAAATTAATGCCGTGGTTCTGGAAGGCAATTTGGCAATATGTAGCAAAAGCCCTTGAAAAGTACGTTTCTTTTGAGCGAGCAATCCCACTTCAAAGAATTTATTCTAAGGAAATAATTAGGTAAGTGCCAGAAGATGTCTCTTCCAGGATGTTTCATCACGGTATTGTTTCCAACAGCGACAGCCCGCAAACAGCCTAAAGATCCAGAAGTATTGGGCTTCCTGGGACTATTAATAAATACTAACGAATAAAGGTGTCTTATGATGGAATACTATGCAACCATTTAAAATAGTGACGTGGCCCTCCATTTACTTAAAACGGAAGGCTGTTTGCGATGTGATAACTGGGATAAAAAAAAATTACAGAACAATATATACATATATGTAAACCACCATTTTTATTTATTTTTAAACGTTTATGCATTTTGAGAGGCAGAGGGGGTTTGAGCGGATGAGGGGCAGAGAGAGAGGGAGAGAGAGCCTCCCAAGCAGGCTCCTCTCTGTCAGTGCGGAGCCTGATGTGGGGCTCAATCTCACAAACCATGGGACCATGACCTGAGCCGAAATCAAGAGTTAAGACTTAAGCTCAACCGAGTGAGCCACCCAGGCGCCATTTTTAAGGCACGTATACAGAAAATCTGGAAGGCTGGATACTAATGGCGGTTATCTCTAGGGAGCAGAATATTAAGTGATTTTAAATTTTGTGTGGACTTTATTTCTTAGAGAAGTTTTAGATTCACAATGAAATGAAAGAAAGGTGCAGAGACTTGTACCTCTGTATACCCCTGGTCCCCACCTATGCCCCCTCCATCCTCAACAACACTCCCCCACTAGGGTAATACTTTGGTTACCATCGATGAACCTATAATGACCCATCGCAATCACCCAAAATCCATAGTTTACATTAGGGCCCACTCTTGGCGTTGGGCATTCTGTGGGTTTGGACAAATGTATAATGACACGTATCCATCATTGCAATAGCACCCAGAGCATTTTTCCTGCCCTAAAATATCCTCTGCACTCCACCTGTTCATACCTACCCCCCTCCCAGCCCCTCGAAACTGCTCACTTTTACTGTCTCCATAAGTCTTGCTTTTTCCAGAAGGCCATGGAGTTAGAATCACATAGTCGAAGTCAAAATGATGGAACTCCCAGAAGGCAACATACGAGAAAACCTGGATGGTCTTGGGTGTGGGGAAGACATTAGGTACGACGTCAGAGGCATGATCCATGAATGATGTCATTGATAAACTGGACTTCATTAAAATTAAAAACTTCAGTTCTGCAAAAGACAACGTCAAGATAATGAGAAGAAAAACCAGACTAGGAGGAAACATTTGCAAGAGACGTACCTGATAAAGGACTGCTATCCAAAATACAATAAACCTCCGAAATCTCAATGATAAGAAAACAAAAATCCTGATTTAAAAATGGGTCAGGGCGCCTGGGTGGCTCAGTCAGTTAAGTGTCCGGCTTCGGCTCCGATCGTGATCTCACGTCTCATGAGTTCGAGCCCCTCATCGGGCTCTGTGCTGACAGCTCAGAGCCTGGAACCTGCTTCGGATTCTGTGTCTCCCTCTCTCTCTGCTCCTCCCCTGCTAATACTCTGTCTCTCTCTGTCTCTCAGTAATAAATAAATGTTAATGCTGGTGAGGATACGGAGCAAAAGGAGTTCTTGTTCGTCGCTGGTGGAAATGCAAAATGGCGCCACCACGTTGGAAGACAGCTTGGTGGTCTCTTACGAAACTACACATGCTCTTACCGGGTAACCCAGCAGTTGTGTTTCTTGGTATTTACCCAAGAGATTCAAACACTTACGTCCACACAAAAGTTTGCATGTTTTGGCAGCCAGTTTCGCTCATCGAAGCTTTATTTCTAATTGCCAAAATTTGGAAGCAACCAAGATATCTTTCAGTAAGTGGACAGATAAACAAAATATGGTACGTCCAGTCAATGGAATATTTTTTCAGCGCTACGAAGAAATGAGCCCACTAAGCCATGAAAAGACATGGAGGAAACCAAGTGAAAGAAGCCAACCCGAAAAGGCTACATGTGGTATGATTCCAGCTACATAACATGCAGATCTTTATTTTCATTTCTCTGAATTCTATAAATTGTACACAATGATCATCTATAACTTGTGCAGCTCTAAAAAACGACAATGAGCTACTCTGCCTCATGCACTTTATCGGGTCAATTTCCCACAGGGGATGGGCAAGTAGAAATCGCCATGATCACCCTCACCTACCTTGGGGCCACCTTTGTTATCTGAGTCAGATCAGACAATATTGTGTAGACTCTCCTCTGTGTAGGAGAGTCCATTGACCCTCCCTTGGCCCACACCCCGTCCCTCTCTGGAAACGTTTCTGAGACTAGGTCACCGTTCTTGTACATCCAGATCCTTCTTGTACCAAAGGCCCCAAATGTGACTTTTTTTTTTTTACACTGAAAGGCTGATCTGTTTACTGACAGAAGATAAACCTTACAGACCCCCAAGCCTGTTTTATCATCTGTGAAAGAAGGTTAAATCCTTGCCCCACGTGGAGATGAAAAGACAAAACTAATGAAGGGTCTTGGTGTATATTAATCAGACAAGATGAGCTAAGCAACAAACAAAAATCTCCGGGTTAAGACAACAAAGTTTTATTTCTTACTACACAACACATCTCCCAGAGGTCAGCTGGTGCCTCTTCTTTCTATGATCTTCACTCAAAGACTCAGGCTGAGGGGCACCCCAGCTCCAGAACTTCTCTTTGCCAAAGTAGTTGAAAGAAAACATGGCACCTGATGCACTAGCTTCTAAGCCTCCCCTCCGGGGAAGGGACCACGGCACTTGGCTCTCACTTCATTGGTCAAAACAAGTCACATGGCCGCACCTGAATGCAAAGAAAATAGGGGCCTACAGTCCTACCACTTGTCCAAGAGGCTGAAAACCAGAAATATTGGTGAGCCGCAAAGACAGCTCCGGCAGTAGGCATCCATAAATGTTTTTTGACTCAGAAGTACTTCCTTCAACCTAGCACTGGGACAGAGGAGCCTACGTTGTGTCGGGCATGGTACTGGGTAAAATTTACATGGGAAATTGATTTAGGTGATTTCTGCCCACAAGTCAGGCACCGAAGCCCCGCTCTCTGCCCCAGGTGCTCCTGCCCGTCATACATCTGTGCCCAGAAAGGGGTTGCTCCTGCGGCTTGGGGACCAGCGTCAATGACAGACAAGTCCCCTGGGGCCCAGAGCGGCCAGAGGGATCCGAGGAAGTATAAAACTCAGGGCCAGGCCCCATGCCAGGCACTGAGGAGAAGGTGATCCACAGAAACAGAGGCAGTCCCTGCAGGGAGGGGCCTCCCATGGGGGGCAGGGGCAAGAGACACACACTGTTTAAAAGCACGAATAAACACACACTTCAGCTCGGGGAAGTGGCAGGAAGCAGGGGTACACGGAGCTGGAACATGTGCCTCGGGCTCCTCACCTGTATGACAGGTAAGAATCCCAACCTCAGAGTTGATGTGAGCAGGAAATGAAATAATATGCATGAAGTACTTTTAACAGTTCTTTGGCACAAAGAGCAGGCCGTATATTGTTAGCCCTTGATTACAGCTGGACCTTCCTTATCGAGGGAGGTAACAAAATGAGAGATGAATAAGGGCTTCCGCATGACCGTGGCAGCTGAGGTGATAGCTGAAGGATGAGTAGGAATTGAGGAGACGAATGGCAAAGGGCAACAGGAACATCATGTGCAAAGGCCCTGTGGCAGGAAGAAAGCAGGGGCCGTTCGGGTAACTGGGAGAGAGGCTCGGGTGGTTTCCGTACAAACAGGAGGTGGTTGTTCAGCCTGGGGCTGGAGGTGCTGACAGACCCCAGACACACGGAGCGCTGAAAGCCATGGTACACGGGCAGCCGTTGGAGTTTAATAAGTGCATGAAGGGCCAGTGCAGAGCCCTAAGCAGACGGTAATACATTTACATGTTGAAAGAGCTCTCCGACGGAAGTGAGAACAGACTGAAAGGGGGCTATGTCAGCCTTCCATGGAACACCTGGAGGGGACAACCCACGCTGTGTGACAGTGGCGATGGCCACTGTCAGAAATCCATTGACCGAGTCTGGGGAAAGGGCAGAAAGCATGACCAAAGGGGCCCAGGGTAGGATCGCCTCCCTGGCGGAGGGGCTCCCCCAGTGCACAGAGAAGCACAGCAGGGCTGTGTCTGCAACCTTCCGGGGAGTGGGAGTCCTGGGCGGGTGGGAGCATGAGGACAGAGGTGACTTTAGGCCCGTCGGGGAGGCAGCGGCGTCTTACTCCTAAGGCAGTAAACTTGGAGCGGGATCCAGGCAGCAGATGGGGATGAAAACCTGGCCCCGGTTCCCAGGGAGAGAGTCGCTGGTAAGAACAGAGCTGACGCAGCTCTGAGCAGGTGTCAGGCCCCCTGTCGCAGGGTCAGGAGGGGAAGAAACCAAGTCATCCGATGCGCCTTGGAGGATGACAAGTGCATTGGCTCCGATTTCACCTGCTTCTCTGCCTGGAACTCTGTGCTGCGAAGGATCCCGAAGCCAAGTCAGGCTTGGGGAGGAAGAGCGTTGGGGGTTCTGAACACGCCCGTCATGGCCGTAGAAGGTAGGGACAGGTGGCACATGCACCGTCACCTTGTCACCCGTGAACGATGAGTCGTAGGCATCCAAACTCTTGTGGTTGCGAGCGACGGGAACCCAGTTCAAAACTGCTCAGGCAAAAAAAAAAACAAAACAAAAAGAAAACAAGAAGAACACATTGGCTGATACGACTGGGAATCTAAGATACAGAACTGGTCTGAAACACGGCAGAATCCAAGGGATGCCGTCGCCAGGCCAAGCCTTTCTCCTTCAGTCTTGGTTTTGCTCGCCTCTCGGCTGTGTCCGCAGGGAGGCTGCCCCTCCTGAGGGTGAGCGAGGTCGCCTGGGGCAGCTCCAGCCCGGTTCTGTCCTCGAGGCTCATAGTCTAAGGGAGACTGTGCCACCGTTCGCGACGTTCGCGATGCTACCTACCCGGCTGCATATAACGAACCCCCTCAAGACTCAGTGGCTTCGAATAACAACGCCTCTCTGTCACGTGTCCGTGAGTCAGCTGGCTGTTCTGTCGTGCGTCCCTAGTCCGTGGTGACGCGGTGGCTGGTCTTGTCATCTGATGGCTCAGCTGCGCTGGACGCGCAAGATGACTTCGTCACCCACATGTTTGCCACCTCCACGGGGACGGCTGGAAGAGGCGGGGTGGTCCGGGCAGCTCTCCCCGCGTGGCCTCCCCAGGTAGACAGCCCGGGCCTCCCCACAGCTCGGGAGAACCGGGTCCCTTGCGTCGCAGCTGGTTTCTCCTGTCCCGAGAGAAAAGAAGTGGAAGGTTCCAGTTTTTTCAAAGGCCGGCGAGGCCCCGAACGGACACAACATTCCTTCCTCCACACTCTACTGGCTGGAGCCGTCATGAGCTTGTCTTTCCACCTCTCGGTGGGAGACTGACAAATAATCTGCAGCCGTCATTGTCCCCCAGCGCCTCCCTGGCAAGAGTGCAAACTCTAAGTGACAAAGAGAGGGAGAACAGTTGTATATTTTTTTAATGTTTATGTATTTTTGAGAGAGAGAAAGAGAGAGCAGGGGAGGAGCAGAGAGAGGGAGACACAGACTCCGAAGCAGGCTCCAGGCTCCGAGCTGTCAGCCCAGAGCCCGACGCGGGGCTCGAACTCACACACCGCGAGATCAAGACCCCAACCGAAGTTGGACGCTCAACCGGCTGAGCCACCCAGGCGCCCCGGGAAAAAAAGAACAATTTTAGATTTTTAATTATAGTCACCATTGTTATTGTCACTGCCTTCATCATCACTTACTGTTCACCAGGTTTACTATGCTTGGCCCTTGAGAGAGAGAGAGAGAGAGAGAAAGAGAGAGGTTCCCATTTAATCCTTACAACCATTACTCTTCATTTCAAAGAAGATGAAACTGAGGTTCAGAGAAGTTCAAGGATTTTCCCAAGACCACACCGCAAGTGACAGAAATAGGACACAAACCCAAGTCTCCGTGCCTGCGGAGCTCACAGCCTGGACCACTGACGTGTCTGCTGACCCAGCACCTCTGGTCTATCTCAATTATCCTTCACCCCGCTATTGTTTGGTCCACATTTCACTCATCCCCAGAGGACTCACCCTGGGCTTCCTGGATTTCCAACACGAAGCAAATCTACTAAGAGCCTCCTTGGGGTTTTTTTTTTTTTTTTTCCTTCAAGATAATGCCCTGTTCATCAGCCATGAGTTGGGAATGGCCTAGTGGCTCAGGAACTGCAAGTCATATTTCTGCAGGGAGCCCAAGAGGGGCTGCCAAAGTACCTCTCAGCCCGGCCAGGGTGAGCAGGTAATTAGATTGAATCCATTCCTTGGCTCAGTTTCCTTCCCAACCAGACCAGCTATTGAGCAATCCATTCTCCAGGCACTAATACATCACCTGGGAGCACGGGGCCATGATGGATGAGCTCGACCGTCAGCAGGGCCCACGATGGATGGGTGTCATTCATCACAGCAGGGAGCCAATGGAGCCATGAGTTACTCAGGCCATGGCACCTTCCACCCCCACTGGGGCCACAGCCAGGAGGACAGAGGCTGTGGGGGGCGGGGGGGGGACGGTGGGGGAGGTGCAGAGCTGGAAGGACTTCTCTGGGAGATGTGCCAGCAACCACGGGCACACTGTCTTGAGCCACTCCAAAGCAGGGAGCTGTTTAATGGAGCTTGCAGCCAGGACAAGGAGAATGTAAAAGAAGGAGAACGTAATGGATAAGATCACGGGTTCTGGAAGTCACAATTGCCCGGCATATCCTTGTGGCATAACCTTCACCAAGAGACTCACCTCTCCGAAGCTGAGTTTCCTCACCTCACTCTAGGTCATTCCAGGTGCTTCTTTATAGTTCCAGCCCCTCATAGGTAGGGCAGGGCCATGGAACAAGTTCCGGTGAATGAACTATACGCGCAAGTAGCCAGAGTCGTGTGAGTGAGGCCGTGAAAGTCCCCACGGGCTTCCCAGCCTCTGTCTTCTGCCATAACCACCAAGCGGCCTCGTGTTGAGGTATTAGACCTACAGGATCAGAACAGCCTGATCACCTGGAAGACGGATGCCCTGGAGGGTTGCACGGACCCACAGCTGCCACGAAGTCAGCAAGAGACAAACCTCTGTCAGGCTAAGCCATGGAGGTCGCGAGCTGTTGGTCACCGCGGCATAACCTGGCCTGTCCTAACAAATACTCCGTCTCAGAGTCTGGCAGAGAGCCAACGAGTAAATATTCGAGGTCCCGTGGGCCAGACGGCCTCTCATATTCTTCTTTGTTTACAGCTCTTGAAAAATGTCAAAACCGTTGTTAGCTCACGGTAAGCCACAGGCTGGATTCGACGTACGGGCCGTAGTTGGCCGACTCCTTGCCAGAAATCGTAAGGTTGCCGTGAGAGTCAAATGAAACGTGGACACAGACCTGCTTTAAATGTTAGGTGCTACTGTTTTCACTACTGGTGATGATAATTATCTACAAAGAGTAGAGAGTTGCACCAGGCACTGCTCTAGGCGTTGGTGATTTGCAATGAACAGAACGGCACGGAGCTTTCTTCACCGCAGGCTGTTGTCGTTATGGCAGTGGCAGTGGTGAAAACTGGAGGGAAATGTAAAAACGTGCACCCAGGGACCCCCGGGTGGCTCAGCCGGTTAAGCATCTGACTCATGATTTCGACTCAGGTGACGATCTCATGGTTCATGGGTTTGAGCCCCACGTTGGGCTCCACACTGACAATGCAGAGCCTGCTTGGGATTCTCTCTCTCTCTCTCTCTCTCTCTCTCTTTCTCTCTCTCCCTCTCTCTCTCTCCCTCTCTGTCTCACAGAATAAACAAATAAACATGTTTTCATGGGAATCCAATCCCCGGGGCCCACGTCCTGGTCTCTGCTACGATTTGGGACACCTGTCAGGGCAGGGACCTGAGAGATGCGTCCTCTTGTCCAAACCCCATGGTTTTCGGGGACAGAAGCCACCCGGCCCTTCCACGTGGCCCTGAACCACTGTTAACATGCGAATAGTCCCCGTTCTCCCCGCACCCCGCCCAGGGTTAACTCCCTCCCCACCCCACACAGCCCAAACCAGTGTTCCTAAAAGCCCCTTTCGCTGTGGGAAGCTCAAAGCTGCCTTGCTCACTCTGGTAGACAAGTGTGGCTGGATGATGTACATGCCCAGGGTTTGCTGGGGTCGGAACAAACCTCTCCCTCGTGTCTACGGCTCCAGACGCGGCATCAGGATTTCTACAGAAGATCGCAAACTGCATGTTTTGGGAGCCCGTGATGTGCCAGAAACAACCGTGAGTACTCCTCATAATTCTGCGAGCCAGGGGTTACATTATTCCCATTTTTCAGATGAGGAAAGTGAGGCTCAGGGAGGTCATCAAAATTGCCAGGCTACCTGGTACATAGGCGGTGACCGGAGCATGTTAAGGGCAGGCCAGCCTTTGCAGACTCCGGGGTCTGTGTGTTCCGGCTACTATACCACACCCCCTCTATGGAAAAAGACTTCTCAACGGTGCCCCAGGGAAACTGCCCCAAGGAGACGCTGATTCTGCCAGCCACGTCCAGTTCACGGGGAGCGTGGGGGCTTACCTTGGAACCTAAGCCGGGTGGGCACAGTGATACCGCGCCTCCCATCCTGTGCCCAAGGCAGACGTCGCCAACTGCGTGCAACACTCTTTCCCACGAAGGCCAGACCCACGTTTCTTCTCCACGCAGAGCACCAGCCATTACTAACGGCTCAAGGCTTGGTCACAAAGCGGGATTAGACGGCGAGCGGCTCGAAAGCAGGGGTGTTTGATTCGTTTCTGAAACCCGCCGCCTGCACAGAGCCTGGGAGTGAGCGATGCTCACCCCGCATGGCAGAAGCACCCCCACGTGCAAAATACAGGGACATCAATTGCTCCTGGGGGCTCTAGTGATGGGGAGAAGGTGGTCAGCCCTGTGGTGACTTGCAAGACTGAGAACTCATCTCTCACTTCTAAGAGCATCACGGATCAGCATCTCCTCCTGTAAATGGTACCACAACCCCTCGAGATGCTCACACCGGCGCCTCGAGTGATCTCTGCTCCCCCGCCCCCCACCAACTTCAAGTCCTCGTCCAATCCGTCAGCAAGTCCCGTTGATGCAAACTCCCAAACACATCTGACACCCAGCCACTTCTCTCAATCCTCCCCTGCCCCCCCCCACCAGCCCGGGCTGCCTCCCCCCCACCAACCGGGGCTGCCCCCCTCCCCCACCAGCCCAGGCTGCCCTCCTCTCTTCCAGGACACCTGCAACAACCTCCCTCTGATCTGGGTGCTTCCCCTCTTGCCCCTCGACAGTCTGTCCTCCGTGTCGTAGCCATGGGGAGCTTTGCGAAATAAAAATAACCCCACGCTCTTCCCCCCAAATGTTTCTCACTGCTCTTAGAGGAAGCCCGGATGCCCTCACGTCCGCTACAAGGCCCCGGATGGTGGGAGCCCTCCTGCCCCGTCCACCTCATGGGATGCCACCCTCCCCCTTTCCCATACAACACACTGGTCTCCTCTCAATTCCTATAAACACCAAGCCCTCCCCACCAGGGGGCTGTTGCCTGTGCCTGAAATGACCTTCCCGATTCTCTATGGCCAGTTCCTTGGAAGTCCTTGGAGAGACGGTCACGGATGCGCCCCATCTAAAGAATGCTTCTCCCCCAACCTGGAACCTCAGAGCTATGTTTATTTCCTCCTTAGCACTCATCCCAAGCAACATGTCGTTTTCATTTATTTGTTTACTTGTCTGTGTCTTACCCCCACCAGGCTGAGAGCTCCATAAAGACCGAGATGGGCTCCGCGTTTGTCTGGATCACAGCAGTATCTTCCGTGCTCAGCGTAACCACATGGTAGGAGCCTGATAAATATTTGTCGAAGGCACGATCCATGACAAGGAGACCTCCCACCAGGGTCGCAGGGCCCCACGCCCACACTGACATAGCCCCGTCCCGCCACACTCACTGCCCACCCGTCACACCTGTCACCACACCCAGCTTCACTGGGCCACAGTCACTTTAGCTGCCTGATCTCTCCCCGCACAGACTCCTGAGAAAGATCCAGAAAGAAAGTGTCCTCTGTGCCAGAAACAGAGAAAAGTGCCCTCTGTGCCTTCGTGTCCTCACGGCCCAGGACAGTGCCCGGCACCGGGCAGGTGCACAGGAAAGGTAGGTGATGATGGAAAACTGTCCTTCAACACGGCATCGCAGACAAGGTGAGGCCAGCAGCCTCCCGCTGGCATCATCTCAGAGCCACATGAAGGACCTGTGAGAAACCAAGAAGAACGTTAGAGTGGCCTGAAGATAAATAACGTTTTCTTTTCTAAGAAAAGGAAACAATCGGATTCAATCCCAAGGAAAATTCTCGGTCTTCTTAACTGGTCGGCTGGCAACTGATGTACAAAGAATGAGACATTTGCCAAGATCCAACGCCCGTCCCCAGAGAAGGTCAGATGAAGTCACTCTAATTTCCTTTTTGACAAGGGGTCTACACGTGAGCCTGATACCACGTGTATTTCAGCAAGTATTCACTCTACAAATATTTATGGAGGGGCCACCGTACGCAGGCGCTGAGCTGGAACCATGGATGCAGTGTGACTACAACAGGCAGAGCCCGTGTCCCAGGGGGGCAGGGACTGCACGGCGGGAGCTGGTACACAGCTAGGCGACAGGCACAGTGGGATCGATGGCAATGAGCTCGTGGAGAAAAACCCAGGCAAGCTAAGGAGACGGACTGATGAGGAAGCAAGACAGAGCATCGGGTAGGTGCTCGGGGAAGGAGATGTCAGGGCTGAGACGGAGGGAGGTAGGAGGGAGCCACGCAGATCGCTGGGGGGAGAGCATCCCAGGCTGAAGAAACGTGTGCTGAGGCCCAAGGCGTGGGTGCCAGGTTGTGTGAGGAGCATCAGGCCCGTGAGGCTGAAGCAGAGATGGGGGGTGGGGAGGGGAAGAAGAGGGTAGGGGTGCAGAAGGAGGGCTTTGTGAGGATTTGGCTTTAACTGAGGTTATACATGGCATGTAGCTGGGTTCCAACTTCACACAGCCACTTGAAGTCAATCAAGACAGGAGAACTTGCCCGGGAAACTGAGGCTCAGAGAGGTGTTTCAAATGTTTCTTGGAAACATTAAGGGAATAAATCAGGGACTGGGCGAATATGACAAAAGACAGATCTTAAAATCAAAGACTTGGGTACGATACATAGTCTTCTGATCCAACAATTCCAGTCCTAGGTATATACCCGACAGAGAAACAAACGAGGTTCCCCATGAGGCGTGTTCTAGAATGTTCACAGCAGCACTGTTCACAATTGCTAGAAACGCCCATCCATGGGAGAATGGATAAGTACATTGTAGCGTGCTCATACCGTGAGACATCCTACAGCAAAGAGAATGAATAATAACAAAGACAATGCGGGTGAACAAAAACCAGAAACAAGAGTTTTAAACTGTGTGATTCTGCTCACATCAAGTTCAAAAATGGGCAAAAGCAATCCACGCTGTTGGAATTCAGGACCAAGGTGGGGGGGGGGCGGGGAGGGGGAGGGAGTCGTCCTTGGTCTGGGTGCTGGTCACACAAGAATGTTCCGTTTGCAAATTCATCAAGCTGCATGTGTCTGATCTGTGTGCTTTGTTTGTGTGCTAACTTTCCAAGAGTCACTGATAAAAATAAGTCGTTTAGTTTAGCTGAGACAAAGCCAATAAACTAGCATGACTGATTAAAAAAAAAAAAAAAAGAGCCCTGGGTTGGTTCAAGTTTAGCACTTATTAGCAGAGGAACGGGGCCAATCATAGCCTCAGTCTTCTTGTCTCTAACAGGGAGGCCCTAAATCAAGGGCCAAATGAAAATGCACGTAAAAGCCCTTCAGAAAATAATTTCCACGATACTGACGTTAGTTGCTGCTAACAGAACCTCACCTCGGGAGTGCGCGGGGGTCACAAGAGTGGCTGGAGATGGGCCACAGACTCAGTTCTTGCCATGTTCTCCATAACTTTACAAACCACTTGGGGGAAGACTTAGAAGGTATACGCCTCCTTTCCAAAGGATGAAAAGTAACTGAGTTGACAGAATCAAAATGATCCCAACAAACTGGAAGGTTGGGAGGCAACCAACAGGCTAATTCTAGTGCGACCCGTTGAGGCGCAAAATACACCTTGCAGAAGCATGGGCCCCCGCTCAGGGAAAGAGCATTTGGGATCCTGTAAAATATAGGATTGTTTGGACAGAAACAGGAACGTGGGTCATGGGAAGGGATTCTTCTTCAGTCCTTCCATACCACACGGAGCATACCTGGAGCTCTGTGTCCGGTTCAGGGGTCTGCCTCTCCCTGTCCCAGCCCCAACCAGTGGTGACAGGAACTGTGTTCGGCAGAAGGTCACCCGCCATCAGTAGGTGGTGATGAGGGCACCAGGATTCCCTACTTCCCCTCAGCGTGAGACCCCAGAAATCCATCACCAAGGCCTCTGTTTCCTTCAGCGAGATGGGACCGTGGTGAGCCCCAGGGCAGACTGGGGAGGGGGTTGGCTCTATCATCAGTCTCTGGTTCCAGTTCCAGGAAAAGTCCAAGAAAAGACTCAGGGCCAACATGGGGGCAAGGCAGGAGACATTGGTGGCCAATACTGGGAACGAGCTGTCACGACCCTCACCCCCTCCCTCGGACCACATACATCGCCATTTTCGCTCACTGCCGTGTTGTTAGGGAAAGGTGAGACCAACTCTGCCTTTGGGACACATCTGCTAGAGGTTAACCCAGACCCAGGCACCCAGCGGGATGGGGAAGTGTTAAGAGAGGCCCAGGAGTACATGGGCCTAACGTCACGCAGATGAAGTTAGAGTAGGACGCCAGCACCTGAGACTCCATACGAGCGGGTCACTCTGTCAGCTAGAAGTTGGGAGCGCTGCCACAGGCCCAAAGCCAGAGAAATCATGCTCAGCGGGGAGCCAAGAAGGCTAGGACTTGGAGCTTGTAAGATCACCCCGGTACTGAGGGCGGCAGGATTAAGGCCAGGGAGCAGAGGCAGGGGCTCTGTTCACATGGACCCAGGGCCTTGACGGGACCTGCTAAGTCTGGCAGGGCTTCTGGGCATGGAAGGGACCCAGTCCAGGTCAGGGACCTCCCTCCAGGCAGCTGGCCCTCGCAGAGAAATGGCCAAGCAGCACGTGTCTGCCAGGGGGAGGAACTCACGCAGCAGGAATCTTGGGAAAGCCGTGTTCAGCAGCCTTCCACCACGGGCCAGAGCCACCCTCCTCCACTCCCAGCGTCCCGTCCCCAGCCCAGCCCCCGCGCTCCGGCAAATGGTCCCCTTTGCAGATGAGCCCGGTGAGAACAGCTCTCAAAGCCGCTTATTCCTTAAAACCCGCTCCTATTTTCCGTATCTCAACCGCACGGCATTTCTCAAAGTCAGCCAGACTTCTCCGCATGGCTTGCCTTTGACCAAGTTTTCCATGTTGCTCGTTCCAAAGGGAAAAGCCCGAAGACCCGCGACTGCCCTCGGTCATCAGGATTTGGGGCCCAGGCCGCTCGCTGTGGCCGCGGACGTCGCTGTTGTGTTACTTCTGTGCACGTTACGACTTTAAAAAATCATAACAAAGGTTGGCTTCCGTGGGGGCGCGTGCTGAGGCCTCACAATGCTTGCTGTCATCGAGGGGCTGATTACCCAACTCCATTTATCAAAGTGCCACTTCTCTGACAGCCCCTAATAAATATCCTGCCAGAGACCCCGCACCTGGCAGCCGGGCCACTCGGCAGCACGCCGCTAACCTAATTTGCTAATTGCTGCTTTCCCCATTAATTTTAGTCCTGTCTTATTTGGTGTTGACGTGGAGGAAAAAGAAATAGGGTGGAAAAAACAGGCGAGAAAGGAAACATCTCGGGGTCCCCCAGCATGCACCCTCCCCCCGACTCCTTCGCACAGCCACTCACTCGTACTCCCACCTAAATACCAACTTCCTCCCCTTTCTTTTTCTCACCACGGCTGCAGGAGATTAAACACTTAAAGGTGCAGGCACCAGATTTCCCCAAACAAAATCCAGACGCGTGTCTGACGACGGGGTCGAAGGTTGGGCCGCGGGGCAGCGGTCTACACGCCAGATACACGCCTACAGATACATACTGTATCTGAAGCCATTCTAACCAAGCAGGACCTCAAGGGGTTAGCAAGCCCAGCCCATCGGCCCTCCAGCCTGGGCTCCCCCTTCCAGACCCTCCCTGTGTCACAGGGGAGACTCTGCCTCCCTTTTGGTCTCACTCTGAGCTTTGATGTCCAAGATAATGGCGCAGAAGAATGCTCGGGGACAGGACTTCCCAGCCAGGACTGACTCTCCCTATCACCTGGGCTGGCCACACCGCCTGCTCCTTCAACGGCTCTCCAGCTCCTGCCAAAGGCCCCAATGATCGAGAGGCGGCGTTGTGGGCTAGCTGATTACAGATCGTGATAGATGAGCCCAAGGGGTTCAGAGGCCCATCGGAGAGGCAAAGGCAAAAGTGGGAAAGACTCCAGTGGCGAGCAAAGGGGAACGAAGGCACACTCCCTTCTCTGAGACGAACCAGCTTTCCCATCTACAAAGGGAGGTGGCTGCGTCACTCACCCAGGAGTCTACGAATGACCTCCTTCTCCATCCTGGCTGGTGCGTATGAGTCCTGGGCGGTCGGCTGGCATCCCACGCTGGGCAGAGCGAACGCGTCCACAGGTTCTGTTGATCTTGGGCACTTCCTTACGGTAGATCTCACTGCAGCCCAACCAGCCACAGCAACCAAGTCAGTGCCGTGGCAGAGCGATGTTTTTTACGTTTAAGCGGACAGAGATCATGCACGCTGGCTGTTACACAAATCTACACCTTCAGAAAGGTCCAAAGAAGAAACCAAACATCCTTCCGGGGTCTCCGCGCTCAGAGACGGCCACCACCAACATTCAGCCCTTCTGTGATTTACAACCCCCCCCACACCGTGGGTGTGATTTTACCAGCTGGTCATGCTGTGCACCCCCTGCCTTGATTTTTAGCTCCCATGTCAAGGAACTCTTTCTGTGCCTCTGAAAGCCTACCCTTCTCACGCTTTTTAGCCGTTGTATCAGAATGTATCTAACTACTCCCACATAGATAGGTGTTTAAGGTGTTTCCTTTTGTCCCCTAGCCACGAGGCGATGATGCGTAGCCCTCTTCCTACACCTGTATGAACTTGTCCACTTATTACCTGAGGATAGAGGACTAGAGGTAGAAGCACCAGCTTCAACGGCGCATACATTTAAAATTTAGATCAACTTTCTCACGTCGCTTCTCCAGAAAAGGTGTGTGCATTTACATTGACCCCCCACAGTGCATGAGCATTTCGCTTCCCTGCAACCTTGAAGAAGTCAGTTATTTTTCATTTTTAACCATTGCCAGGAACAAGTGATCCACTTCTCCTTGCAATTCTTGGATTACCCGTGAGGTTGGATGTGTTTTTCTGCGTACAGGACATTCAGATGTGTCTTGTGAATTGCCTGCTCTGAGCCTTTGCTTATTTTTTGTAATTAGAGTATTTGTCTCTTTCTTATCCATTTTTTTTTAATTAGAGTATCTGTCTCTTTCTTATCCACTTGCAGGAGCTGTTTATTTATTGGGAATATTACTCCTTTGCCACGTGTAAATTTTTGATGTCTTCCCTACCATGCCCATTTTATCATTTGCCCATGGTGAAATCTACAATAAGGAAGTACACAAGATAAATAGAATCTGTGGACACAGGCACTCTCCCAGCGTGGGACACCAGCCGACTGCCCAAGGCTCACACAAACAGGAGGAGAAGGAGGTCATCTTCCGACCTGTGGTGGAGACACCCCTAAAATCTATCACCTCCGTGCCTCTGGTCTCCTGTCCACCTGCCCCTTCGCTAAGTGGATGCCAAGTTTCCCGGTGGCCTGACTTCCAGGAAGTGGACAGGCAGCGACAGAAACTGTGCTCAGATGCAGGGACACGTGATGACTTGAATAACCAGCCTCCTGGGTCCTGGCCTTGACACGAGTAAGGAAGCCCTCTGAGAGTTCACGTCTGGCTCCAACCTGGATGGAGCACCCAATTCTTTGTCCCCAGATCACAGCACAGCCCGTGCGTCCTCGCCGAGAAGGGCAGCTTGACTAGAAGAAGGGCCAGAGTGGGAGGAAGAGGAAACTGTGGAAGGGCCGCCACATCTGAGTACGTGACCCAGTCCTGCATTCCGGGCTCCAGGGCCAGGTTACCGCTGATGGTAGAGAATGAAGCGTGGATGGTCACATACACTGCGGACAGAAGACCAAGGACGAGGTCCACCGTGCGGGAGTGTATGGGCGCGTGTGCTTACACTCCAGCCTCGAGGTATCCGCAGCCGTGTGCACAAAGCTGTGCACCGAACACGTTGGGGGGGGGGGGGGGGGGGAGGAGTGAGGTTGACGTGAGAGAGTCACCGATCACCCCGTCCCAGCATGTCCACGTGATTGTCTGTCTACACAAGGGCAAGGGTGCCTCGACAGGCACTGGAGACAGGAGTCTTTGTATGTATGTGCAGGGTTATAATATTGGACATCAGGCCCAGGGCACTAACTTTAATGAATGCTTTCCGGATTCCTACATTCAGTCCCAGAGGGACTGACTCCACCTCCGGACTGAGACCGTGTGCTTAGAATATCCCTCCTTCGTATACCTAGAAGGCTTCTATTCTTACGTTAAGGCCTAATCCATGTATCCCCCTCCTCCCTAAAAAGCCTGCAGGGAGGAGCGTATCACAGGCCCAGTGTTCCAGGACATTCTTCATAGCACATTCCAGTTATCTGTGTGCATACGTTTCCCCCTTACTGGTCCACGACCTCCTTCAGGTCAGAGCCTGTGGGCCTGGGTCTTGTTTCTGTCTATACCGCAGCACCTGGCTACTGACACTCAGCGGGTAGAATAAACATTCGCAGAATGAGCTCTTGAATCCTGGCTCTCGCGGCACCGGGGCCGCTGTTCTTGAATCAGATGCCAGCGACGGGGCAAAACAAAGACATTTAGACGCTCTTAATTCCTCTACGTCAGCGGCACCAAGAAAAGACGTAGCTATGTCTGGGCTTGCGTGATCAAAGCAGTCACTACAAGCCCCTGGGGCCTCCAGAGACAGCAAGCAGGTAAGCATTAGAAGCCATTCTTCCTTCCCCCACAGTCTGGGGTGGGGTGGCAAACGGTCTCCTGAAAAGCCAGATAGTAAATGGGCTTGGCTTTGAGGGCTGCATGATCCCTGCGGCTCCTACTCAGCTCTGCCATTTGGAAGCAGTCACAGACAATGCATGAACAGATGAGCATGGCTACAGTCCAATAGAACTGCATAATTGGCCAACCTCTCTGGTCTAGCATGCTGAAGTGGAGGGACGACAGGCTCAGACCCGCCGGTGACGGCAGAGGCCTCTGGTTATCAAGAGGACCTAACCCACGAACACCCCTTCTGAGAACCACACGGTCAGACGCTACGGCAACATTCCACACGATGCCAAGGCAGAGACCTGCTGGAGGCTGAAGACTGGGCTGTCGTGTCTGGTTGTCCAGGGTGTGCACTGCACAAATCAAGGAGGTGCCATTCACACGGACGGTGATATGAGTGGCTCCCTCCTTGAGTTGGGCAATGTGTCAACCCTGCCTGAGGGTCACCAAGGAGCGCCACATTTGTGAGAAAAAAAAAAAATCACTGGTAGGGGACCACATGGACTCTTGGCTACGATTTAACTAGTTCCAATACTTGAATGGCGGAAGTGTCTCCTCCAAAATAATTATGAGCTACTTACTACATGTTTGGAAACAGTTTGACAGGGACTGGCAGACTGCATGGACAGTTTGAGGTTGAAGGGGACTGGGGCCTGAAGGTCCCTGGAGGGAGTGGATCACCCCCTGTGGAGAACTATGGGGACTAAGGCAACGCTATTCCTGTTGAAGCTGAAAGGGCATTTGACTTGGGGACAGAGGGCTGCCTGGCCGCGGGCACCTCTGCTGGGAGCCTCCTGCTCTGCGTTCCCCGGTTGCTCCAGGACCCAGGGTTCAGCGGGGGCCTCTGGAAGTCTCAAGCCCTTCACCCCGCCTAAGGCGTGTGGAGTGGCCCTGGGGAGGAAGTGCGGTCCTCCTGTGTCCTCACAGGCTCCAGGGCCCCTCAGAGCCAGGACAGGAAGCACCCCGCACCACCCCTCCCACCCGCAGGCCCCAGAGCTGGCTGCAGCTGGCCCCAGGTCCCTCCCAGGGTAAGCCTGCTGTCCGGGTCTCGGCCATTAAACTTCACTGAGCTTCTTTCCAACAGCTACACATGAACAAAATATTGCCCTGTTCCCAGTTACGTTAAAAGGGCCTAGTAAAGAATAATGGCAAAGATGCTCGCAGCCAAAAGCTGCTCTTGATGGCCCTTTAAGCAAGATTTACAGCAGGCATTTAGCAGTGTCCCTGGAACATTTGCTGGCACCGATTGGTGGGAAGCGTGTGCGTGGCGCCTCCCCGGGCCAGCAGGCAGGCCCATCCTTCATCCCAGGCAGTTCTGCCTGCCCTCTGCACGGTGCCGGCTCCCCCACGGGCCCTGCCCAAGTCCATTAGGCCCTCGCCTGGGCTGCCTACTAATAATCCCAGCTGTCAGGTGCCTCAGGACCAGGCCAGATAAAAGCCCGTCCCAACAGACGGCCGTGAGATGTGCAGGGATCTGAGAAACTGAGGCAGGGATGGGGGTAGAGCATCGAACACAGAGGTATTTGGGGTTCCTGGAGAATAGAGGGCCATGTTAACTTGTTCATGCAACGTGCATTTATTGAGCCCCTCCTGTATGCCAGGCAAGCTGGGTAGAGAGGAGCTCCTTGCCCTTATGAAACGTGTGACCTGGAGCGAAAGAGAAATAGTGAGCTAGCAACAACAGTAAACTATGACAATTCTTTTGATAAGGAGAGCCCCGTGTGGGAGCAAATATATCCAAGCTCAGGGCCATGCCTGAGGGCAGGGGATTTCCCTAAGACGTAAACCTGTGCCATCCCCTGTGGTGGCCGCTCACCACGTGTGCCCCTGGGCGCTTGCTGCGTGGTTCGTACAAATCGGAACGAGCTGCCAGGATAAAATGCGCACCAAATTTCAAAGACTTCAAAGTGCAAAAGAAAGCATGCAAAACGGCTCATCGGCCATGTTTTTATTGATTCCGCGTCAAAATGATAAGATTGGGGACATACCGGGTTAAGTAAAACGTATTTTCAAAATTAATTTCACCCGTTTCTTTTGACTCTCTCTTAACGCGACTACTAGAACATTGAAAGGTACGGAGCTAACTCACGTCTGTGGCCGGCATCGTATTTCTACTGGGCGGCATGATCTAAAGGGTGAATACGGATTAGCCAAGCGAGGGTGACTGAGTGTAGACCAGCAAACTGAAGGTTCGGCACCAGAATCCACCCTACTAAAAGCGAGTCAGGAGTCTGGATCCAACAAATAACTCGGGCTCCAGGCGGAGAAACCGAGGCAGAAACCCCTCCGCCAGGTTGTGCAAGCCCGTTGCACATCTCGAGAAGGCTGTAAACCCAGTGGGTGAGCCGGTCCCTGACGCCTCCGCTGAGTGGGTCTCCGGCTGCACAATTCACTCCAGACCCCACTGAAAGGTTCTGCCTCAGTTCCCCCCTACCTTTCGGCTCCAGCCTTCTGAGCTTCCGTGAGTCTGGCACTGTGCTCTGATAGAAAACATTCCTTGCCCGTTGAGGTACGAGGGTTCCTACTTCCGTCTTTCATTGCCTAAGTAACGAACAACACCTAGGACAAAAATGCCAAACACGTTTTGTTTCGTATACCTCCTCCCGGAGATTGGGAGTGACTGTCTAAACCACCGTGTTGAGGAGGATTCAGAGGCGCAACAGAGGAGAAATCATGGGTGATTCATCATGTCTGCCGCAGAAGCATGCTCTGTGTGGTGGTTGCTATTCTGGATCTAGGTGGAGATCATACTCTCCAGTGAGACGGTGCCCAGAGCAGACCTACCTCCTGGAATGGAATTGATTATATGCTCAGCAGCTCATGGGAGTGTGTAGGGATTTCACGTGACAGCAAGGAGGCATCACAACATATCCCCCCAGAATATACCAGAATCTCAGGCTGTATTCGGAGAGGTTACAGGAGGGGAGGGGGTAGGGGGGGAGTCCTGCTGCTCCAGGCCAATGGGACCACACCTAGACTACACGCTTTAGAGGGACATAACTGCCATGGGTACACTCAGAAAAGCATGAGCACCTTGGACAGGGGTCACAGGACTGCATTATGTGAGGGTCGAGAGCATGACCTGGTCCCTGGACCAGGCAGCATGACCGATCTCTTCAATACAGAGTCAGACTCGACTAGTTTAGCATTTAATAAGCTGCTACTAAGTGCCAGGCTCCGGGCACACAACACTGAACGTGGCGTACCTTCCACAGGGCCCTCCAGGTCCCCTTGTGCCCTTCTCCGCTCTGCCCTGCAGCCCTAGAGGGTGACCTTAGTGAAATGCATCCACAGACTCTCCTCCCCTCTGGCTTCCAGTCAGGCTCAGCCAATGAGAGCCCAGAAGGTAGGAGGAGAGTGAGGCCACAGTATTTGCCAAGGACAAATACTCTCGGACACTCGAGAGCAACCGACAGCCTCTGTTCCTGCTAGGTGGCCCTCTCCCCACCGCTTCCTCTGGTTCCAGTGCCTTTCTCTGCCCATCAGCCACTGGGTTAGTAACAGCTTTTTTTTTTTTATTACTTATTTTTTATCATTTATTTATTTATTCTTTTTAAGTGGGGTCCACACCCGGCATGGGGCTCGAACTCACGACCCTGAGATCAAAAGTCGCATGCCATACCGACAGAGCCCGCCAGGCATCCCAGTAACGGCTTCTTAATGCTGCTAAGCCCTGGGGTACACCTGCCCACACCCTTGTAGATATAGGCAGTCCCCTTATTAAACTCAAACTGCAAGAGGCAAGTGTAATATCTATGTCTTACGGGCTTGGTCCCTGCCCTCGTGGAGCTTATACACAAGGAAACAAGAAAACATAATGACCAACTGAAGTAAGTTCATAGAGATAAGGCATGATAAGCAACTGGGGGGACAGCACCGAATGACACAGTGGTCGCGGAGGCTCCTATGGACTTGGGACGAGAATTACCTGAGTGAAGAGCTGTGCTCGTCTGATGTGATCCAGGAACAAGGCGGCAGGGGTGAATTTGGCTCCCCAAACTTCTCTAGTCTGGAATAAGCCACCCAGGGAGCTGGCAAGCTTCCTCAGACATACTTACTAGACAGGCTGCAGGGTTCCCGGGTACAAGGTTTCGTCTCCTGGAGAAGGGGCAGGACTGGTGGTGTGCCAGAGCCGGCCCGTCCTGAGCGGGTGTCCCCAGCCCTCTGGTGCCCAGCCTGAATCTTGGCACAATACCTAACACCCCTGCCAGCCACGTGGGCAGAAAAACAGAGATACAGGAGTACTAACCTGTGCGTGGCAGAAGATGGCCAAAATCACTGCCATTCTACGCCAGTTCCCTGGGGGTGAGAGGAAGGAATGACAAAGTCCATGAGGAAAAAGGGTTGAAACACACAGTAACTCTGTCCACTGCCTACAAGGGGCGGTCCGATATCTAGAATCTGCCCCGCTCCCTGAGACGTAAGAGGGAAGAGCAGGGAGAATTCTGCTTCTCTTGAAATAAGGAAAGGACCAAGGATTCCCTTCTTCCTCCAAAGCTGGAATCACAGGGATCCATCCAGTGGTTCTGGACACCCATTCAAACCACTTGGAAGACCCTTTGGAAGAACCAATGCCAGGGCCTCCCCCAAAATCCTGGTGTAATCGATCTGGGATCTCGTGTGCAGTCCAGACCAAGAGCCCCAGCTACAATGAGTGGAAAAGGCTAAAGCCAGCAAACAGAAAGACCAGGGCATCCCAAGGGACCGTTTGAATAGGGGTCTCACTAAAGGAACATTCTCCAAGTTATTGGCAAACTTGAGGATGAATCAGAACCACCTGGGTGCTTGAAATTCATAGATTGGAAACCTCCACTCCAAACCGGTCTAGGAATCTGCATATGAAATGAGCTCTCAAATGGATTAAGGAACAAAAATGGGAGTGGGGAAAACACCTTTGGGGAAAGGGGTGGATCGCCTCCAACACTTTGACTCCCACTTGAGAGTTTGGGGGCGTCAGCCTCTGGGCAGAGGGAACAGTGTGGGTGGGGGGGGGGGGGGAACCCTCCTGGAATCTCCGACGTGGGAAAATAAAATCATGTGGATAGAACAGGATGGCTAGATTGAGGAGAGGCTGGAAAACAATGGAGGCCTGGTGGGTAGGGAAGGGTGAAGGAGGTATGAACGGTCTGGCAGGCAGAGCGTGAGGACTTACCAGCAAAGAAGTGAGGTCAAGAGGAGGATACGAGTGTTTCTGCATCTACCCCATTGCAGGGGCACGTGAAAGGGGAGGGAGAAAGGATGGACATTGAAACTCACAAGCGACTGAGCCCTTACGTTTTCTGGGCATTTTAAATGCATTTAATCATGCAATCACTGGGACAACGTGCGAGGAAATGAGCGTGATTCCCATACGACATAAAGGACAGATGAGAGGCTCAGAGAGGGGAACTGGCTTGCCTAATGCCAGGGCAGGGAAGGGGCCGGAAGATGGGAGCCCCCAGGTCCCTGACGGGCTTTCATACATCACACCAGCCCCTCCACCCCCCCCAAAAAAACCTGAGGGACTTTGTCGCCACCACTACGGAGAAGGAGACAAGGAAACTGAACTCCATGAAAAGAACTCAAGAGAAGAAAAGACCCAGGGAAGGATGGGATAGAAAAAGTCAAGGCAATGGAACAGACTTTTCCTTCCACAAACATTTGAGGGCTTACTCCCACGCCACTCTCTCCCAAACAACAAGGCCACAAATGGGAACAAGAAAAACACAGTCCCTAACTTCGTACAGTTCCATCTAGACCCGGACGACAAATTCATGACATTTACGCCCTCACCTGCCCTTTCTGCACTCCTGACAGACATCACTAATCAACCCCCACACCCTTTCTCTGATCTCCAGTTTGGCCCCAATTCCCTTTCCAGGTGCCTGCTGTCAGCTGCAGGCAGGCCTGAGGGATGAAAACTCCTGCCATCCCTGGTGCGGGCGTTAGGGATCGGCCGAGGATTTTCTGAGCACCTCCTGCTTGTCACACGTGCTGGGGATTTGTAGAGCGTGACCCCCATGTTACAGATGAGGAGGCCACTGCCCGGGCTGACAGGACTCTGTAAACGACCCGGTTGGGCTGTACGGGGGCCCCTACGGCAGGGCTCGGAGTACGGGAGCAGGGGTGTGGTGGGGAGAGCTAGGCGGGTTCAGCTTTACTGAGCTATAACTGACAAATGAAATTGTAAGATACTTGTATCCATTGTGCAAGGGTCCCTGCCACGTAATTGACATATGTAGCCCCTCAGCGGTGTTTCTTTTTTTTGATAAGAGCACTTGAATTCTACTTTCTTAGCAAATTTCAGCCATACGGTATAGTGTTACCAACTACGGCCACCACGGTTTTCCTTTAGATCTTCGGCCCCGCATTCCCGTTCTAGCTGCAAGTTGATACTCTTTAACCAGCCACTCCCTGTATCCCACAGCCCGCAAAGCAGGAGCCTTCAAAGCATGTCAGAGATCCCTGGGGCGAATCTCCGCTGTGGCTCCAACACGGCCTCCTGTGCCAGCCTGTGCCCCCTCCCCTCTCCAGCCTCCGTCCTGACTCCCTGCTTCTCTGGGCGGATACTCCTCTGAGCATCTTTGGAAGGCAGGGAATGAGAAGGAAACTGGAGGTCCCGTTCCTGCCACATCCAGCCAAGGCGGAAAAGAAGGGACTTTGACCTGCCTGGGCCTTTGCTATTCCCGCCAGGCTCTCGGTCAAGCCTCAGTGCCTTCCCAAGCCTGCCATCCCTGAGTACTGGTTCTCAAACTGAGCTCCCACTGCCTGGCCCCCCTCCCAGATCGATTACAGCAGAATCTCAGGGGACCCTGCCTCGATGTTTCCAAAGCTCTGTGAAGTGATTCTGTCTAGTAGGCGCGCAAGTTGGGAGATGGCTGTCCTAGACTATCCTGCTCCGGGCACCTCCCCTCCCTGTGCCCGGGGAGGACAGAGCTGCCCGCAACTTGCTCGGAGTCGAGTCAGCTCTGCGAGATGATGTCCGAGGCGGAGACAGGCGGCCGGCCTGCCAGCTGCCCGCCCTCCAAACCCAACCCCCGCCGGGCTCAGCGCCAAGCCATGCCAGGCCTGCTCCCCGAGGCGCCACGTCCTCCAAATCCAAGCAGGCGGCCAGAGTTCAGGGCCCGCTGGCGTTCTCCCGGTAAGCACCTTTCGTTCCAGGCTCAGAGCTGTTAATTAAAGAGCCGTGATTAATGAGGAAGCGCTCCTGGTCCCCATCTAGGATGAGAGGTCCTGGGAATGCTGACTTTGCTGGAGGAATCTGCAGTCAGATTCCAACTGGAGCTATTTATAGTCCGGACTCCGCTAGGGTTGGGGGGGAAGGTGTGCTCCCTCCTCCTCACCTTCCCCCCCCTCCCCACCAGCACACCGTGATGGAACCTGGAGGCGGAATATGTATGGAGGAAGAATTCTTTAGAAAGTAAATAAATCTGAGCACGTACACGTTCATATTAACTCATCCAAATATTCACCCCCCCCCGACACGCACTTACTGAACACCTACTAAGTGCTGGGCTCCGGGTTGGTCCGTGTGGCTGCACGCTGGCGAAGAGAAGCATGGCCGTGTCCTGGAGCTCTCGGGGAAGGGTCATTAGCAAGTACAGGGACCATAGTAAGTAGAGGCAAGTGCTTCACAGGAGGGGACCATGGCTCCGGGAGTGATGAGAGGATTCGGTGGTCCCTCCCCACAGATCCGACAGCAGGTCACTGCCTTTTGCACCTCGAGTGACAAAACAGACTCAGGGAGTCGAGGGTCCCAATTCAAAATCAAGTGTGGCTTCCCAAACTCGTGTCCTCTTCCCCCGACACCCAGCTGGCGTCCCTTGGGGTCACACACAGCCCCACAGCTGAGTCCCAGCCCAAGGAGTAAGAGGAGTGATGTGCACCGGTCCTGGGGGTGGCCCTTGCCAAACCTCCCGTAAGCTGTCCTCCAGGCTCTGGCTGATGAAATCTGGGGTGACCTTGGGAGGGGCTGGGTGTTGAAGTGCAGGGTCTCCATCAACCTCACAGTGAACCAGCCCTGAGACACCCCTGCCCTTCTCGTCCTCCCTGACACTGCAGTTGGGCAGCACGACAGCAAGGAGCCCTGGAAATAGAGGGAGAACACCCGGGACACATCCTGGGGATACCGTGGGGGCGTGGCTCGGGCCCCAACTCCCTCCTCCATAAAGAGGGCACATGAAAGGGCCTTGTCACAATGTCTGACCCATGAATGACAACAAGCTACAAACCTACCCGTGGGCAGCAAGTAGTCCAGAGTGGAAAGGACGTGCAGAAGAGGAACCTGCCTCTGGGATGAGCTGTTGAGCTGCTGAATCGCCCAATCCCAGAACCTGTTTGGACTTCTCAGTATCCGAGCTGGTAAGTGGCCCTCATTGTTTAAGACAATTCTAATCGAGCTGTGGCTTGTAGCAAAAGGCATTCTGACTCATCTATAAAGCAAAACACTTCTAACCTAACCTCTGTGCTTCTATTTCCCCACCTGTAAAATGGGAACATCGTTCTTTTTTTTTTTTTTTTTTTTGACTGAAGATTTCTGCTAATAGGACATTCGTAATAATCACACCCACCTTGCCAGATTGTTGTGGGGACCCCTTGAGCCTGTGCTACCTGAGCCGTTCGTGTTCCAGAATAGTTTCGAAGCTACTTCTCTCCCGACAGGACTGCCCAGTGTCCAGAGGCTTTATTTTATTCTTATGGCACTCACCATAGACACGAAACTCTCTGATTATATGAAATGATATTCCAGAGCCCCGTATCCCATGTGGATGGAACAGGATGAGAGTTTTGCGATTTCTAAGCCCAGGAGGTTTCTAAGGAGGTTGGCTCAAGAGACAGCCTTGTCCAGCTTTGTGCCAAGTTGTGCGCTGGGGTGGGGTCTGCACGTCTGGGAGAGCAGGACTGCTCGCCCCATTCCAGGACAGGACACAGGAACTGGGAGCAGAGAAGTAGAAAGAGAGAGGCCTGCGATTCGTCAAAGGCTGTGCACCGCGGGCTGACCCTGTCCCTCCCTGGCTGCGATGGTGGATTCTATATGTCAATGTCACTGGACTGAGGGACACCCAGGGCGCTGGTAAACCCGGTGTCTGGAAGGGTGTTCCTGGAGGAAATTAGCCTTGAAGCTTACAGACTGAGTAAAGATCACCCTCACCAATGCAGATGGCCCCAAATAGGACAAAAAAGGTCGGGGAGGGTTATCTGCTCCCCGCTTGAGCTGGGACATCTGTCATCTCCCGCCCTCGGACACCGGAGCTCCTGCCTCTCAAGCCTTCAGACTCAGACTGCCCGATCAGCTGCCCTGCCTGGTCCTCAGGTCCTCCTGCTTGGACTGTTCCACCACCCGCTTTCCTGGGCCTCCAGCTTGCAGACAGCAGGTCATGGGACTTCTTAGCCCCCGCAGTCCTGTGATCCATTTCCCCAGAATAAGTCTCTTTCTATATATCTACGTATATCCTCTTGGTTCTTCTTCTCTTGTGAACCCTAATATACTAGAACCCCAAAACTTCAGTAAAAATCTCATTTCTTTTTTTTTTTTTTTGAGTTTATGTATTTATTTTGAGAGAGACAGAGACAGCGCAAGCAGGGGAGGGGCAGAGAGAGAGGGAGAGGGAGAATCCCAAGCAAGCTCCGCCCTGCCGGTGTAGAGCCAGATGCAGGGCTCGAACCCACGAACCCATGAGATCATGACCTGAGCTGAAACCAAGGGTCAGACGCTTAACCGACTGAGCCACCCAGGCGCCCCCAAATCTCCTCAATTCTTGGTATGCGTGCCAAAGAAGGGACTGAGTTTCTGACTTTCATGGCAAGGGGTCCATGTTTAAGAGCAGAGGTGGAACTCAAAGGGGCCAGGGTCTCAGAGGCAGGGGAAACTCAGAGAGGGGCAGGCACCTCGCTAAGGTCACACAGCACTTAGGGGCAGACACACAGGCAGGGCACTGACAGCCTCCCTGCTGAGCCATCCCGGGGTTCCCTGAGACCATCCAGCCCCACCCTCTTAAGCCACCCGAGGCGCTACCTTTAACCTCGGCTCAGACAGAGGAGGGCCTCTTTCCCACCGGCCACCCAGAGGGGAACATCTCTTAGTCACCTGTTTTACCCCGAGGTGGTGCCTTTTTCTAAACTCTCCCGCAGGTGCTGTGTGGGCCACCAGTGGCTCCGATTATCATTATTGTTATCATATTGTTGCAAGCTAATTAATTCATAGGTGGTGTCCCTTAAAGCACAGGGAACCCAGGCCAGTGTTTCAGTCACTGCCTTGCCCGAGCAGAAGCATTTCTCAAGTAGGCTAGGACGACTTAAGAAATCACTCTGGTCAAGGACCCTCCAGCCCTCTACACGGCAAGGATCAGGGCAGACCCACCTGCTTCTGGGCCCAGAAGGAGCTGAGGGGACAGGTGTCCGGGAGCACTTGGGTCTGTGAGCCGCGTGCCATCCACAACTCCCAACATACCACTTGGACAAAGGAAAAGGTTATTTAATGAGCTGCCAAGGAAACAGTTTACCCAGAACTTCTGGGGATATATCAGTTCTTCGCTGACCTTGCGTCCTTGGTCCCCGGCAGGGACTACAGTGGGTCCTACAGACTGCCTAGGACGTGATCTGTTCAAGGGGAGAGAGAAAGGAGGACACAGATTGAGTGGATCAGCACTGTCCCTGCGCCAACTTCTCCCCGACCCCAGCTCGCCATCCAGATGCTGTGTCTGTCCCCGTGCACACCCTGTGAGAACCCCGCCCAGCCCATTAAGGGCTCAGTCCTCTCCCACAGCCCTTGGGGCTCCTCTCCGCTCCTCCAATCCCTTTATGTCCAGGGATGCATTGTTCAGGGGTTCAAACAGACCACACTACCTCTGCAAACATCACAAATTTCCTTTTTGCCAGCCCGAGGCCCCGAGCTCCTCTGGAATCTAAAACTTACAAATGCTGTTCTGCAGTTGAGAGAGAGCTTTTCCGTTTTCTTGCCCCAATCCCCGAAAGTCTTCATAAGACCGTGGCCCTGAAATCCCATCGTGGGAGCTCCCTGGAGCTCCCTTCCACGGAGATAAGCATCCCTGCAGGTCCGGCACCCAGCCCCGCATCACCCGGGGGATCACGGCGGAAAGTGAGAAGCACAGCGCTCACCCTGGGAGGACCCGTGCTGTCCCCTGGGAACCACCCGCTCGCCCCTGTCCTAAGTCAGATCTTCCTGTCCCTGGCAAGCTGGCAAGAACAGCCTCCCTCCTCAGCCCAGCACAGCCAAACCGGGCATCGGGGCAGGGCCGAGCCGTGGACGGCAAACCACCCACCGCACGGACCAGCCCGCCTCCACCCACCCCGCGAGCTTGCCTGTGAGCTCTCCACACCTCCCCTCCGTCGGGCAGAGCCTCAGAGAGCCAGGTTCGAGTGCAGATGCCGGAGCCTGTCCATACACACGTGCTCACACGCTCTGCACACACACACTTGCACGGTGACCGGACACACGCACAACCACCCTCCCGATCGCCAACGCTCTACTACTAAGTGAGGGAAAAGAATTATACGGGCCCGCACACGTACACGCCCCTGACACACACGTGTGTACTGACCACCTCACCCACGTATGTTTACACCACTGTACGCGCGTGCATGTGTCCAGAGACCCGCCTGCGCAAAGGGAGACACACAAACAGAAACGCAGGACGCTTGTGGTAACACCCGGGAGGTGCACGCGCACGCCCGCGGGGACACACGCAGACACACAATACACATGTGCGAGCGCACACAGGCACACGTCCTGGGCACGCAATACGCACCCACACGCGAGCGCCGCGCGGAAATCCCACGCTAAGAGAGTTCTGGGCCAGACCGGCCGGGAGGCCGCCAGGGGTCACTGGAGAGCCGCAGCAATTAGCTCTTGAATTAAAGCCTTCTTGCCACTCGCCGGCCCCCGAGGACCCGCGCCACCAGCACCTGGCTTGGATCCTGGGCATCTCGGAGGCTGCAGATGGGCCGGGCGGCCGGGGCCCAGAGGCTCGGTCTGGGTGGTAATTAGGGACGGGGACCCAGCTGAAGGACTCACCGGCCAACCAACGGGTCCATTCTTCTCTTCCAGCAGAGAAGGTCCTGCCAGCTCCCCGGCTCTTCCTCTCCATGCCCTAATTACGCCTCTGGCTCCGGCTCCCCTCTGCGCCCTGCCACACCCCACATCCCCAACACACACACTGACACACACACGCGCGCACAGCCTGGAAGGCTGGGGGTGAGGGCCCCCCGCTGGTGCAGGCCTGCAGCTTCCACCCCGACACCCCACCCTGCTTGGCCCACAGCCAAAATGGGAACCAGCCTAAGTCAGCCCCACCCGCAGCCACTCCCCAGGCGTCCGGGGCCCCAGGCCCCTCCCCAGACTGAGCCCCCAGCACGGCCCCTCCCCCCTCCGTGGGCAGGGCCAGGCCCTTAGCCTCCACCTGTTCGGGTGGGTTTCTTTGACTGTCACAGCAAAGTCTCCCACACTAAGTGGCTTAAGCAGCAGAAATGTGATGGCTCACCATTCTGGAGACCAAAAGTCCAAGATCAAGGCGTCGGCCGGGCTGGTTCCTTCCGAGAACCTGTCTCTCCCCTGGCTGCTGGTGGCTTGCCCACATATTCCACACTCCTTGGACTCCTTGTAGGTGAATCACCCCGATCTTTGCCTCCATCTTCGTTTGCCATTCACTTTCCCTGTGTGCGTGCGGTCTCCCCACATTTCCCCTTTTTCTGAGGACCCCGGGCAGACTGGATTAGGACCCATCCTAATGACTTCGTTTTAATTTGATTGCCTCTGTAAAGCCCCTGTCTCCACATAAGGTCACATGCTGAAGCGGCCGCTACGGTTTCAACCTATGGGGGTGCAGGGGGGGGCACAGTTCGGCCCGTAACGCTGCACGGTTGTTAGCCATACATGCTCACACCTTGTGAGCCAGCCTCATACTGCTGCTCGCTCCAATTCCCATGTGAGCTGTTCTGGCCAGCGGTGGGTTAATGCGTCATCCCCCTTTCATTCCCTCACTCAGTGGGTATTTACTGAGCATCTCCTATGTGCCCGGCACTCTCCCGGGTGGCCAAGATAAGCAACGACAATAAACAAGTGAGCACATAGGGAGAAAATCCCAGCATGGGTCGAATGCCGCAGAGGATATGAACAGGACAGGATGGAGAATAATGGGTACAAGGAGAGTGATTTAGGACTGGGTCATCAGAGAAGGTTTTCCCAGGGAGGAGATGTTTCAGCCTGAAGGATGGAAGGGAGACCACTGTGCAAACATGTTCAAGGGAGAATATTCCAGGCCAAGGGGACAGCAAGCCTGAAGACGAGGAGTCCGAAGAGAGTTCATCATGTCCTGGGAAGAGAAAGGAGGCCAGATGACTGCCGTGTCCTGAGAACCAGAGGGAGCCCCCCTTCTGATGCAGGAAAGACGTGAGCAACCCCTGAGGTCCTCAGAGCCTATGGACGGGATAAGGTGGGAGGCTCAGCAAGGACGGGATCACAAGGGGCCGCTTGGGCCACCGTGAGGAGTTGGAATTTCATCCTGGGAGCAGAATGGGTCCACGTGACCCCACTGTGCCCTGGCTTTCCCGTGGAGGCTGCCCTGGAAGGAGCCAGGGTGAAAGCGAGGAAAACACAATCATTTTGAGCGGCCCCAGCAGCTCCACCCGTCTGAGCCCACCTGAGCAGGTGCATGTGTCCTGGTGAGGCCACCCGCCACGTTGCCCAGTGCATTTTAACCAGAAGCTGCCATGGATTTTGGTGCTCATATGAAAACATTCCAATTTCAACACTTCAAATGCTGATCAGCTTTCAGCTCTGTACCTGTAGGAAATGCATTGAACATGACGTCGAGGCAGCTTTCCAGACTTAAGCTTGGACCCTCAAGCGCCCCTGAGACTCTGGATTCCCCAGGAATTTCTGAGAGTTCCACGGTGCAGATGTGGGGTATGCAAATCAGTGAGCAAACTCCAGCCGCAAGGCTGGAGAGGGCAGGGGGCCCCACGCCTTTCCCGCATCAGACGGGGACCCCCTCCCAGTTCCCAGAACGCACAAGCTTTTTCCCACCTTGGTCCCTCCACGCTTGCCATTCCTAAAGCCAGAAACACTCTTCCTTCGCCTCTCCCACAGCTGGTTCTTCCTCCTCCTTCAGGCTTTCACTGAAATGTCAGCCACTCCAAGGGCCTTTCCCTGATCACCCGTCTGAAGGTGGTCCCTTCTGGATTTCTCGGCCAAAACAGCCTGCGTCGCATCGGTTGTAATGATTTCAGGGCTTCATAACTAGGTCTGGGTTCCCCCATTCACTACAAATTCCCCGGGGGCTGGTCATGTATCTATCTTGTTTAGGAGAAGGAGAGGGGGAGGAAGGGAGCAGGAAAAGAAGGAAGGGAGGGAGGAAGTGGGGAGGGAAGGAAAGGAGAAAGGGAGGGAGGGTGGATATTTGGGGCTCGAGATTCATAGAATCTAAAGCAGGTTTTCTTAACCTCAGCACGATTGCCATTTGAGATGAATTAATTCCTTGTTGTGGGGGCTGTCTGGGACATTGTACAATGTTTGGCAGCATCCTTGGTCTCTACCCACCAGGCACCACTCCCCCTGAGTTGTCACCACCCAAAATCCCTTCGGACATTGTCAAATGTCCCCTGGAGGGTAAAGTCGCCTCTGGATGAGAACCAGGGTCTAGAGGTGTTCAATCTGGGTGGTTCGGTTGGTTAAGCGCCCAGCTTTGGCTCAGGTCATGATCTCACGGTCCGTGAGTTGGAGCCCCACATCGGGCTTAATGCTGTCAGTGCAGAGCCCGCTTCGGATCCTCTGTCCCCCTCTTTCTCTGCCCCTCCCCCACTGATTTGCTCTCGCTCCCGCTCTCTCTCTCTCTCTCTCGCTCTCTCTCTCAAAAATAAATAAATAAACTTAAAAAAATCAGAGGTGTTCCATCTGTTTGTGACAACTGAACACTTGCTTCAAACCTAATTTGATATGGAGCCCCAATATATGAGACACATCACAGGGGAGCAGCCCCGGGGCTCTGTATCTGTCAGCTAGCACCTCACTAACGCCGTGTAACGGATGTCCCAAAACTCAAAGGCTTCCAGCAACAGGCATCTGTTATCATGAGCTGGGTCTGCGGGTAGCCTGGGTTCAGCTGATCTCGGCCGGGCACAGCGGGGCCGCTCGCTGCCAGCTGAAAGGTGGTTACGCCTGGCTTTAGGTTGCAAATTGGGTTCAGGCTTATTCCAGCCATGTTGATCCCAGGGTAACACGGACACGCTCTTTGCGACAGCAGATCACCGACAACGCAGAAGAGCATTAAGCCAGATCACACAGGCACGTGTGCATGTCTCCTCTGGTGTCAGGTCGGCAAACACGCCATTGTCCCCGGGCAAAACTGACATCCCTGGTGGGGAAATACAACTCCGTCCCCGAGGGAGGTTGGTGAACATTTGCTTCTCCATACTCCAGCCTCCCTAAACCTAGGAACACGCCGGTCCAGACAGTCGGGACTCATGGACAGGGCCAGCCCACCGGCCTGCGCTGACTCCTCCCCAACGCCTCGCTGAGCCTCCGCTCGGGATCCCAAGAGCATCACAAGGCCCTGAAGCCAGGCTCAGTCCACCAGCTCCCGGTCACATGTCTGCGCACTCAGCCGCCCTCCTCGCTCTGGCTCTCCTGAGCACCGAGAGGTGTGGCTTTCATTCAGCAAGTATTTTTCCAGAGCCTCCTCTGTCCAGAGCACTAGGGATCCAGTGGTGATCCTGGAGCACACGGCCAAGAGGGGCGAATGACCCCACCACCGCACCCAGGGGCGGCCCCACCGTCCACACAGACGGTACCATTGGCTGCCATCATCTCTCTTCTCTCTGATGAATGCTCCCGGGATTCACCTCCTCCGAAGCTGCGTTTGGGGCCCCAGAAGGACCCTTTTCCTGCCACGGCTCCGGCCCCTCGAACAGGGATCCTTTTGATACGGGGATTTGTCTTGTCAAGATATCATCATGTCTAAACCGAGGCTCTGTCAGCGGCCCCATGAAAATGAATAATGGCCGCAATTATGACCCGTATAACAGCCCAATAAAACCTAATTAAAATGATCCACATCCCATCTGCCAAGTGCAGGGCAAAGCAGCCAGAGAAGGATGGAGACCCAGTCAGTTCAAGGAGAGCAAGTAATGCGAATAATAATAACACTAATAATAATAATAATAATAATAATAATATAATAATAAATATATAGTATTCACATGTTATAAAACAATATAATTATGACAATAACATCGTTACAGCTAACATTATGTCAGTACGGCGTGCCAGCCCCGGTGCTAACGGGGACTGTCCCTGATACACTGGATATGTAACATAGGTTTAACTTGTCATGGAACAAGTGTTCCCATTGCCCCCATTTACAGAGGAGGAAACTGAGGCACAGAGAGATTAAGGAACCTGTTCAAAGTGACACTACCAGTAGACGGCACAACTGAAGGGTCAGGCTCCCACGGTGCTCAGTGCATACGTGTTGAATGCCTGAATGTATCTGGTCAAGATTCCATGTCAGGCAACATAAGATGCCATGCAAACAACAGCAAATATTTAGTTAGCCCCCACTAGAAATCTAGGTCTTGTACTAAGAACAAAGCAAGGAGAAAAGATCAGCCAACCATTGACATCTGAGATGATCATTGCTCTAATGAAGGTAGGTACGGATGTGAGGGCGATCTGGCCGCGGCATCTGTCACCCCATTGATCGCCAGGGTTGATTCGGCTGAGCGGGCTGGCTAGGCGTGTGTCCCCTTCCTCCCTCACCGCTCCACGTGTGTCCCTCCCGAAGCTGTGCGCTCGGTCGAAGAGGACGACCTTCCCCGATAGAGGAGGACCGTTCTTCGGTCAAGGGCATACGAGTAGCTGCGCTCCCCTGCTAGAACCTCCAAACAGGCTCTCAAGGTCGGTACAAACACAGTGAGTACAAGGGCATGGACTCGGCCCAGGAAATCAAGGAAGGCTTCCCATAGGAGGCAAAACTGGAGGTGGGTCCTAACAGATGAATAAGAATTTGCCGGACAGACAGGCAGAGGAAGGCGTTCCAGGCAGAGAGCCCAGCATGTGCAAAGTTGCCAAAGGGTCAGAGCCCCCCAGATGCCGGGAGTCACAAAGGTCAGCATGCAAGTGACAGTGGCAGAGGCGTGTGACAAGAAGGCTGGCGGGGTCAGCGGGTCAAGGTCATCAAGCACCTTTTAGGCCTGGCTGAGGAATTTAACGTTCACCCCACAAGCAATGGGGAGCCCTGGAAGACCTCAAACCAGACGAGTGATGCGGTCAGATTCGTTTGCTAGGATGGAGCCTCGGGGAGCCGGGCAAGGACTGTCTTAGAAGAGACAGGAAAGCGCGAACCCCGGGACCTCTGGACACGGCAGCGGCACTTCATGAGGAAGCACAGGTTACCAAACTTCTTTATTAGAGATGAACCTAAAACAGGCCCCACGCGCGGCCAGATGGGCCGCCCCGGCACCTAGCCCTATCCAGCACGACAGCCAGAACTGGGCCGAAGCAAGGAGTGGGGGGGGGGCAGACTATCCCTAAGCGGTTTTTTCCACGAGCATCCCCTGCCCCCACCCCCCAGGAAGCCCACTCTGGTATCCCGGAGGCCATCACAGGTCTCCGCCTGCCCAAAGAATGGCAGGAGGTAAGACACCCTGTCTCCCGTCTCCGGACCTGAAGTTCAGGAAGGTGCTGACTCTTCCAAACGGATGGGTCTTTAAAAAACCCAGGAGTCGAAGGCCGCAGGCACAGGAGACAGACTGGTTAAAAAAAACCATTTCTGTCGTTGCCTTTGTCATTTCAAACGATGCTGCCCTTTGACCCAGGAAGAGTTTCCAAATGCATAAATAGAGCAATAATCTCCAGCATCAGTGTTTTGATAAAATGAAAGGCGGGGGGAAGGAATACTTATTATAAACACCACCTCCGGGAAGCGTAGTCAGAAAAAGTTATTAAACATTCTGTCACAAGCTTGGAAGACAGCACTGTCCACCCCACCCGCCACTGAGTTCCTAATAAAGGCGGCATCTTGGAATTTGTCACTCTTGAATGCATAATTCACTAGTCAAAAAGCAGCGGTAATACATTGCATTTTCATAAGGGGCTCTGAAGCTGTCTAATTTCCCTGAGCCGCAGGACGACAGGAGGCTGTGGCCACTCGCAGAGGCCCCTTTATGCATTATGGATAGAGCCTTTGCAATTCAAAGTGACAGCTCAGCCTCCCCGTCACCTGCCCCCCAAACCCCAGATCATATTGGAAGGCCCAGAACTAAAGGGCTGGTCTGCCCTGGAACCGACCTCTGCCATTTGGTGCCTAGAAGTGAGGGTGCGTGTGTGTGTGTGTGTGTGTGCATGTGAGTGCGTGTTAAGGTGGGGGGAGGAAGCTGACATCATTACCCGGGTCTCACGGAACAGTCAGAAACGCCGCCTGACCTGTCACGTGATGACATACTGGCAAGATGAGGCAAACAAGCAGGCAATGAGCGGGTGAGGGCCCCCACACGTAGCACCGATGCCCTCTTCAGCCCAGAGCTCACGTAAACACTGGCGTCTCTGAAAGCTGGATTGTGGCATCGGGGGATGGACTATACCATCAGGCTGCTGGCCGCCAAATTGGAGGAGTCTTCATGTGTCTTTGCCCGGCTGCCCCACAGAGGAGGCAGAAGCAGAGACAGAAAACCAGGCAAAGAAATGGACGGTCGTGGGCAGAGGGTCGCTCGGAGTGGTGGGAAAATCCTAGATCAGGACCCAGGAGGCCTGGACCCTGAGCCCACCTCCCACGGTGAAATCGTAGGACCGAAGGCAAATACTCAGCCTTACCTGGTGTGGCCTAATAAAACTACATAAGGTATTAGAAGGGGCATAGGACAAGTGGAGAGAATCGGGCTCACGCCCTGGCTTGACCACTGACTCACCTATTGCGCGGCCCCTGAACACCTGGGCCGTCCTCTACTCACACACACTTGACCCCAATGGTCAGTGTGCAACTGTCCCTTGTCTTTGGGGCTGAGGGTCCAGCCCATCTTACTACACCCTGTCCTGCCTTTTCTTTTTTAATGTTTATTTATTGTTGAGAGAGAAAGAACATGAGTGGGGGAGGGGGGAGAAAGAGAGAGAGAGAGAGAGAGAGAGAGACGGAGACACGGAATCCGAAGCAGGCTCCAGCCTCCGAGTTGTCAGCACAGAGCCGGACGCGGGGCTCGAACTCACAAACTGTGAGATCACGACCTGAGCCTAAGTGGACGCTTAACCGACTGAGCCATCCAGGTGCCCCGACCCTGTCCTACTTTTTATGCAGAGGGTACAGAACTGAACTGCCTGAATTTGAGTCCTAGCTCTGCTCTAACATCTCTAGGCCTCAATTTCTCCATCATGAAAACGGGCATAAAGGGGCGCCTGGGTGGCGCAGTCGGTTAGGCGTCCGACTTCAGCCAGGTCACGATCTCGCGGTCCGTGAGTTCGAGCCCCGCATCAGGCTCTGGGCTGATGGCTCGGAGCCTGGAGCCTGTTTCCGATTCTGTGTCTCCCTCTCTCTCTGCCCCTCCCCCGTTCATGCTATGTCTCTCTCTGTCCCAAAAATAAATAAAAAACGTTGAAAAAAAAAATTAAAAAAAAAAAAAAAACGGGCATAAAAATACTACCCACCTCAAAGAGATGGTGATGACTGATCTAGGGCAGAGGTGCTGGAGAGGAAGATGAGGAGAAGTGCGACACCGAGGTGGAGCTCATAAATGCCAGACCAAAAAAAAAAAAAAAAAAAAAATGGAATAGAGAGGTAGATGCCAAGTATGGGCTGGGTCAGGCCAGGGCAAAACAGCTCCAGGGATCACCTTTGCTGGAGGGCGTTTTCCAAACCCCGCAATGCCAAGGAGTGCCACGACCAGCTTTCTGCTCCCAAATACACTGGCATCTGGGCTCACCGACCTCCTTCTCCGAGGGCCGGCTGTCAGTGGACAAGGCCACAAGGGCCAGAGAAGCCCTGAGACACAGAGACAGCTGGGTCTACGTGACGACCAGTGTGGTCAACTCAGTCAAAATAAGGAGAAGTGAAAAGCAATATCTAGTAAGAAACAGATGGAGGAAAACATCTCATTTCATTCTTACAACCATCGCTGCCACAAGGAAGCTGGTTCTTTTCATCCTGCTTGTCCTCAAGGGGCCCCCAGTGCCTTGGTGGTGACAGACAAGCATCCAAGGGTGACAGAGGTTAGCACCTCTTAACAGCCAGCCCCTCTGGGAGCAGGGGGCAGACCGTCTTTGTGCAAAGGCCTCAACGAGCCACCTGAGATGGACAGTGAGGACCCAAAGGCATGGCAGGGAGTCAACAAAGGAAAAGAACTGAACTTCTCTGCACACGACGAGCAAGATAATGTTCCTTACTCCTGGGAGGACAGGGCGGGAGAGCGAAAAAGGGAAAACAGTTGAGAAGGGAAAGGAGGGAAAGCTGGGGAAAATGGCACCCTGTGACATCTGGTGAAGCCCTGTTGATTAAGTGGCTTGAAGTTATTTAAGAAGAGGATGTATTCCGGTCGTTAACCCCTCGCTCCCAGAATACAGCTTTACTTAAATTCTGCTAGCTTAGAAGAAGTGGGGTCCTTCGTGGGCCTCGAGGAAGGGACTGTGTTTCCCAGTTGGGTCTGTAAGCATTAACCATGGATTTCAACCCTAAAGACAGAAGGCCCAGGGCCAAGGTGTCACTGAGAACGTAAGGCCCAGGGGCAGAGGCAGAGAACTTGGGAGAGTTTGGGATAAACGTCAGATACAAACTAGAGGCTCCAAACAATCTTCACTAGAACTCTAAGGACCAGGAGGTGCCAGCTGGCATCCAGGGTCCACAAGTCATCTCCATCCAGAGTGTACAAGTGTCGAATGGGACCACCAAGGAAGGAAAAGATGACTGCCCATGTGGGCCGTGGCAGACAGATGTAAGTTTTCAGTCTGCAAGGCCATTTATTCCAGGAGGAAGAAATGGCATGTTCAAAAGCACAGTCATGAGCAAGTCGCATGTTTGAGAATGCCAGCTGGTGCAGAGCACCTGGAAGGCTGGGAGAATACACAGGGTAGAGTTGAATATGGAGTGGTGAAAGACAGGCCAGGTCACATCAGCACAGGCCTCACTGAGGAGTCAGGACTCTGTCTGAAAGAAAGCAGGGAATCCTTAAAGAAATCCATGGGGTGCCTGGGTGGCTCAGTCGGTTAAGCGTCCGACTTCGGCTCAGGTCACGATCTCGCAGTCCGTGAGTCTGTGCTGATAGCTCAGAGCCTGGAGCCTGTTTGAGATTCTGTGTCTTCCTCTCTCTCTGACCCTCCCCCGTTCATGCTCTGTCTCTCTCTGTCTCAAAAATAAATAAACGTTAAAAGAAAAATTAAATAAGAAATTCATGAAGGAGGTGTCATGGCCAGACCTGTGTTATAAGAAGCTCAGAAGAAAAGGGACTAGAAGTGCAGAGAAACAGTCCAGGGAAGAAAAATGAGGCCTCCTCCAGCATCGCAACATCCTACAAATAAGTAGCAACCGAAACAAAAATAGGAGAAGGACTTGAACAGTCAACGCACAGAGTATGAGCGTTTAATAAGCATCTGAAGACATACTCGATGTCATTAGTCATCACAGAATTGTGAATGAAACAACCATATGTATCTAGTAATAGGACAAAAACCGCATTGAAGGGACAAGCACCAACCCCATGCCAACGTCCACTCTGGGGGGAAAAAAAGGGAAGGGACACGTATCAGGAAGCAAGCGTTTGGGGGCCTTCAACTGTGTCCATGGTGTTTTATTACTCAAAGAAATCTGAAGACCAGAAAATGTTAAGATCTGATAAAGTTGGCCACGTGTGAAGGTTTATAAGCAGCCCCTTTATTAATCTCCATTATCTTTCTGAATGCAATACTTCATAATAAAATATTTCTAAAACAAAAAAGGATTCACTTTCCACGCCAAAAAGTTAAAATAAATTGACTCCTAGTGATGTGGGAGATGTGGGGCAATGGCAACTTTCCTGTCCTGCTGGTAAAATAGAAATTAGTAAATTTCCGAAAGACAATTTAGCAATAACTGTTGCATGTTTTTGAACGTTTTGATGTATCCATTCCACCACCGGGGATTTTTTTTTTCCCCAAGGAAGTTACCATGAGTGTACCCCAGCGCTGAGCTTTCTAAGAAAAAAGGAGCGCCTGGGTGGCTCAGTCGGTGAAGCATCCAACTGGGGCCCAGGTCATGACCTCACGGGTCGTGAGTTCAGGTCCCGCATCAGGCTTTCTGCTGTCAGCACAGAGCCTGCTTTGGATCCTCTGTCCCCTCTCTCTCTCTGCCCTCCCCCACTTGCTCTCTCTGTCCCTCTCTCAAAAATAAATAAAAGCATTTTTTTTTAATTTTTAAAAAATTTCTTTCAAAAGAAAAATTAGAAATGATATAAATGCAGATCAATATTCTGTAGCCATAGAAGACGGTGTAGAGAGATATTGAATGATACGGAGGGACGTCCATGATGTTAACTAGTAAAAGCTTGATGTTTGCGTGTTACCTACAATTCCCTCTTTGGATTTGGGAAAACGAGTAAGTGTGTGCACACAGACAAAACATAGAGGATACACAGTGAAATGTCAGGAGTGGCCCTTTCTGAGTAGCGTACTAATGAATGGTATTTATATTTGTACTCCTACCTGTTTTTCTTTATATATTCCTCAAACAACTTAAATGAATAATAACGAATCTAGCGTGTTTCTTTACCAAAACTTTTTTTAAAAAAACAGTACCTCTGTGCTAAACTAAACCCAAATTAAAGAACATCCGACAAAACTTTTCTGGATGTTTCCCAAAAATGTCAGTTTCGCAAAAGGCATCAAAGTGTGAGGAAATCGTCCCAGGTTAAAGAAGAGAAAAGACACTTGACAAAGAAATGCAACACAGGACCCTGGATCAGATCTTGGATCTGAAAAAAGCATTATATTGTAATAAAAGACATTACTAAGACAATAGATAAAATTTAAATACCAGCTGCGGATCAGATGATAATGTGGTTTGGGGAGGTGTGGGGTCCAGGAGAAAAAGATGAGTAAGTACTTAGGAACAAGAGTCGTGTGCCTGAAACTTAGTCTAATGGGTCAACCATCATAAAACAACAATAACAAATATATACGTTTGGAAAGAGAAATAAAGGAACAATGGCAAAATACTTACATTTGGTGGATCAAGTTAAAGAGTCTACAGGGGTCTCATTTACTGTTTTGGGAATTTTTCTATAAGTCTGAACTTCAATAAAATTTAATAAGAATCTTTCCAAGAAATAAAATATAAAAACAATTTTAAAAAATACAGTGAAATAAAGGGCAGAGGTCATAACATGCTGGAGTTAGCTCATGCTGACTTGCAAGAGTTCACTGTTAAAGTTTCAGGAATTTTGGGGGACACCCGGGTGGCTCGGTCAGTTAAGCATCTGACTTCGACTCAGATCATGATCTCACGGTGTGTGAGTTCGAGCCCTGCATCAGGCTCTGTGCTGACAGCTCGGAGCCTGGAGCCTGCTTCAGATTCTCTCTCTGTCTCTCTCTCTCTCTCTCTCTCTCTCTCTCTCTCTCAAGATAAATAAACATTAAAAAAGTTTTTTTAAGTATCAAGAACTTTTCAAACCAGTGGACAAATTGGTAGCTTGAAATTGGCCATCGCGGGAATATTTACACCACAGAAACTGGCAAATGTTATAAACCAAGGCTTTTTTTCCCCCAGAGAGCCAGTTGTAATGCATTTACCAGAATATCATTGGATGGACCCGTTCTCCTCAGGAGCCGGTGGAGACAGTGTTGTTCTTCCTGGTCCCCTGGGCCCCATGCAGGTCTATGCCTGTGTGATACTTGTCTCTTCTAAGCAGCTATCAGATTTCAGGTCCCTTGCAAGCTGCTTGGCTTAACGAGGGCTTCTGCTACCCCAGCGTCTGGAGCAGGTCAAATCTCTGCATCAAACAGATGATGGCGGCTACAGTGGAACCTCTGCTCTTTACGTCCCACCAAGATTTCTGCTCCGGGATGAATGTCAAGGTAGATACGCAGAGATGCCATCCGGCTGCCGAATGAAGTCCGCTTGGACAGGAAGCAGTGCAGCCACACTGTTGGCTGCTGACCCAGCAGTGCATTCATGACTCCAAACACTGTGTCTGCAGGGTGTGTATGCCTAGATTCTTGGAGTTTGAAAGACAATTGACGAGTTATTGCCTTTGCTGCGGATGACTGGTGATAGATGGGTTTCTTAGGCTGGGTCCCCCAGAAGCAAACCTGGAAAGGAAGATTCAAGGCCAAGTAGTTTATTGAGGCAGGGATCCCAGGAGCCATCCGTTAGAGGAGAACAGAAGCGAGATGGGGAAGGGAAGGAGAGGGGAGCGGAGGGGAGGGGGAGGGGGAGGGAAGGGAGGGAGGGGGAGGGAGGGGAAGGGAGGGGAAGGGAAGGAGAAAACCAACACAGTGTGTTGCTGAGCCCTGTGTTGCTATGGACAACTGAGGCGCAAACCCTCTGTGCCTTCCGGGAACACTAGGAGGCAACAGGAAATGGAGTCTCGGCATCATTTTACCCAGGGGGCAAGAGGCTGGTTGTTTATCCTCCAGCCCCCACGTGGTAGGCTAAATAACGGCCCCCGGAAGAGATCAGATCCCAATCCCTGGAACCTGCAAATGTTACCTTATATATGGGGGTGAGGGGGGATAGGGGTGGGGAAGGACTTTTGCAGATACGATTAAATTAAGGATCTTGAGATAAGAGAGATTATCCTGGATTATTGGGGCGGGGGAGGCTTAAATACAATCAAAACGAGAGGGAGATTTCACACAAACAGAGGAGGAGAAGGCAATATGACCACAGAGGCGGAGATTTCAGTGGCCAATGCCAGCCTCAGCCAGAACTGGAGGGACACTAGGAATGGACTCTTCCCGAGAGCTTCCAGAGGGACCTTGGTCCTCCGACACCCTGATTTCAGCCCAGCCCAGGGATGTTGATTTTGGACTTCTGGCTTCCAGAACCGTAAGAGAACACTTCCTCTTCCTCCGTCAAGAGCTTGTGGAAATTTGTTACGGCAGCCACAGGAAACTAATACGCCCCATCAGGCACTAGCTGAGGGCACCTCCCAGGGGCATTAACTGTCAGCACTCATGGCCTTCCCGAGGCCAGCAGAGATGAATCCCCCTGGCTGGAGGAAGGCCAGATGTCAGTGAGCAGCTCCCAGACCAAGGAACGTCAAGGGGATATGGGCAGGTCACAGACAACATCGGGCTCAGACTCAGGGTCTGGGTTGGGCTGTATCACTGCGTTAACCCTGGCGCTGAACAGAGCAGGGCCCTCTGGGTGGTTGCAAGGTTAAGTCCCACCTTTCTCGGCCAGGGAACAGCCTAAGACGCCCGGCGTTGGAGGCTGAAGCTCCAGAGAATCACGGGGTCCCAAAGCCCAGGGGACAAAAGCAGGAGAGGAATGCTTGCAACTTAGAACAGGGGCGGGGACCTGCACCCACAAAACACAGCCTCTGCAGGTGCCAGGCTTGCCCTGGGTGCTGCCAGCCACACCTTCAGGTTGAGGCTTTGGAAGAGGACAGTGTCAGCTGCTCCCATCCCCCATCCCCTGACACCTCAGTTGTTAGTAAGTGTTATACTGAAACCACTCCACGGTCAAACAAGTCTGGGTAAGGCAGAATCAAGCCAGGTTAAACAGATTTACTCCTCAAGAGAGGAATGTTATACAATTTCCCCTCCACCAGCCCCCACCCCCCGCCCCCGTAAAAAGTTTATTTTTCACTGTGGATTTTTTTTTTTTTTTTTTTTTGCAAAGTATCCCATGGGATTCGTTTCATGAAACACCCCTGGGGGAAATGCTGCCCAGTTAGCTGATGGGACAGGACACGGGAGGCTCCAGGGCAAGGGGGCGTGGACAGAGGGGTAGAAAGGCGAGGCCGTGCTAAGGCCAAAGGCACAGTCGCTGCCCTGCTTGGAGGTGTGGCACGGACCAGCAAACTGAGGTTCTGAGACGTGAGCCGTGGTGGGACATGCAGGGGATGAAGGCAGAGCCGACAGGGCAGGGGCTCCAGGACGGAACGGGAGGGGCATCAGCACCCCTGGCTGGATGGGGGTCATCTGAGGACGATCCAGGCCGTCAGAGGGTGAGCTCACTGGGGTGATTCATAACCCAAAGCTTAAGGCTTTCACAAGCTGACTCACAGCTGGGGATCCAGGACCGGGAGGTACCAGACGTCCTGGCTGAGCATCGAGACAGAACAGAAAGTCAGCCGGGTCTGCTCCGTTCACCACCGTGTGGGCCAGTCAGCCCACCTGAGTGTTACCTGGTTTCCTGGGAGCAAATCTGCTGGAGCCAGAGGGACCATGAATGTGAGAGAGCCTCCGGCACTGGGGGCTTCCTGTCCCTCCTAACCGCAGCAACGTTCTCATCCCTGCTTTGTCATGGAAGACGGTGAAGTGAGCTGGTAAACAGCAGAAAGCACCTGCAGTCTGGCTCCCCAGATTCCTGGCTGTGCGGAGAAGACCCTCTCGCTGCCCCTCCAACATCCACTGCCTTCGACCCCCAGCCTCTTGGTCAGCGCAACCCGGGGCACGCGGACGCCTTCGCTGCCTGGGGACCCGCCCGCCCCTCGACCCGGTCACCCAGCCGCAGCATATCCTCCGATATCAAACAACTGATCTTGTCTGAGATTCAGTGAGCAGATGAGAGGCAGCATGATTCTAAAACACAGCCACTGAAGGCCAGAACTCTCCACGCCCGCTCTAGAGAGGACCGGCCAGTTTGGGCTGAGGTTGCCTAGAATAACCAAGCCAGGGGCGCCTGGGTGGCGCAGTCGGTTAAGCGTCCGACTTCAGCCAGGTCACGATCTCGCGGTCCGTGAGTTCGAGCCCCGCGTCAGGCTCTGTGCTGACTGCTCAGAGCCTGGAGCCCATTTCAGATTCTGTGTCTCCCTCTCTCTCTGACCCTCCCCCGTTCATGCTCTGTCTCTCTCTGTCCCAAAAAAATAAATAAAAAAAACGTTGAAAAAAAAAAATTTAAAAAAAAAAAAAAAAAAAAAGAATAACCAAGCCAAAGAGTTAGCCTAGGTTGAAGAACCAGATAAGGGCCAAGCCCCAGGGATGGTGGGCAGGGGATGACGAGAGCCACCGAGGAGGGGACACGGCCTCCTCAGCGTCCGGCTTCTCTCCCTGTGGTCCCTGGACCGGCAGCGTCGGCATCCCCTGGGAGCTGGCTGGAAATGATGAAGTTCAAGGTTTGGGAAGCAGTTTCCTTGAACATCTAAGCTTCTCTTTCACAGGAATTGGGAGCAAGAAGGAGGCAGAAAGGAGAGGATTATCTCCCCCTCATTGTATGCAGAGGCTTGCTGAGCTGACTGATGGGGCCTCGGGAGCTTCCCCCTGGCTGGGAAGTGAGCACAGCGGCTGGGACCCCCGTGGGCTCACTCTGCCACCCTCATTGCCATCAGTTGGCTCCGCTGTCCCTGGCCTGACACGGCCTGGGTGAGAAATCAGCTCCTTCTAATCACCAGCCCAAGCTCTGCGCCAGCTCGGCTTGGCTTGTGGGCTTCTCGGGGCGCCCCCAGCCTCCGTCTGCCAAGAGCGTGGGGGCAATCCCTCCACCCCAAACTTTTGTGTCTTTGTAAAATGTTTAGCGAAAAACTGCCGACTATGTAAATCAGAGATCATTAGAGGTTGGGTTTTTCCTTAAAGAATGGATTCAGCAAAAGGCTGTTTTCTCCCCGGCTCTGGGTCTCTATTTAGGGGATTGGAGCTCTGTTTATTTATTTATTTATTTATTCATTAGCTGGGCCCACAGTCAAGGAGAAGGGAGCAGGGCCATTAATCTTTCCTGTCATCCATTCACAGATGTGGAGTTCACACCACAGCAAATGTGAAGTCAGCAGTACACAACCACAAGGTGGAAATTTCAAGAGAAACAAGCTTGGAGGAATAAAAAATAAATAAATAAAAATAAGAAGGCAGTGGGGGCAGGGTGGAGGAGAGCGCGATGCGGAGAGGAGCACATTTAAAATACAGCGTCTGTGCCTCCCTGGGCGCTTGTGTGTGCCTGAGAGTAATCTTGTTCCCAGCATGGAGGTGCCATTGATATGTTAATAATAATTTCCTCTTCCCTTCATCCTAAAGAAATGAAGTTTGCAAACTGATTCTGAGAAGTAGATCTGATTCTGTGTGTGTGTGTGTGTGTGTGTGTGTGTGTGTGTGTCTGTGTCTGCGGTGTAAGTAGAGACAAGGACAGACAGACACACACACACACACACACACACACACACACTCCCTTCTCTGTCTATTTATGGCATCTACTTAGTAGATTCTGGAAATTTCCATGGAAAGGCAAGTAGTCAAAGGCTATGACAGAGTCTGAGAAGCACTGGGTGCTCCTTCTGGGGATGATGTGACTGCTGGCTCTCAGGGGCTGTGGAAACAGCCATTGGATTTTGAAGGAGAGAAAACCTGGCAAGTCACAAGAGCTGCACATGGGGCTTCTAACACAGGGAGACCCCGCTGCCCAGGATCCTTGAACCAGGTCTGGGCAGTGTGGGGCTAGACCAGAGGAATCAGCCTCCAAGCTCCTTAGAACTGGCATCTTTCTAAAGCCTGGCAAATCTGCAGGGGTCCTGGGGCACGCGGGTGGCTCAGTCGGTTGAGCGTCCGACTTCGGCTCAGGTCATGATCTCGTGGTTTGTGAGTTCGAGCCCCGCGTCGGGCTCTGTGCCTGACACCTCAGAGCCTGGAGCCTGCTTCGGATTCTGTGTCTCCCTCTCTCTCTGCCCCTCCTCTGCCTGCTCGCACTCTGTCTCTCTCTTTCTCAAAAACAAATGCACATTAAAAACCAATCTGCAGGGGTCCTGACACGTGTGTGCCCACCCTTGCACAGCACTGGACTGGCTGCTCCCCTGCCTTGGTTTCTTTCTTGCCGTGTTCCTATTTGGGGGTCTGAGACCCTGACACTTTAGCTCTTTGCCCACTCTCGCCCCCCTCTGTCTTCAGCAGATCAGTGATCCAAGCCCCAGAGTACACTTCCTGATCAGAACGTTCCAGAAGACCCTGGTGCTGTACCCATTGCTCTGGCCAGATGCTCTGTTCATTAATCCCAGCCTGGCCCAAACCTGACTGCATCATTTACCTTGAGCTGCTGCTGTTCCCCTGGAATCCTTCCCCACCTGGGTCCAAGATGTTGAGTTCCTTCCCAGCCACACAGCCACATGCAGGGATGGCCCCGTCTCAGGAGGAAAGGCTGAAACACTTGGGACACAGAGTGTGCCCCGTGCCAGCACAAACAATAGCGGAAGGCGGCTGCCACCTCAGAGGTAGCTGAAGTCAGTAACTTCTCTCATCAGAATGTGAGCTCCTTAGGGCACAGAGACCATGTTTATTCATCCCTGCTCCTTGACACCTAGTGGATTCTCGGTGAACATTTGTTGACTTGTGTTAAATTCTGAGTCAGAAGCAGAGTTGATGGAAAGGCTGGCTGCCTGCGGGAGACGAGTACGTTTGTACTGAAGGAACTGCGTGAGCCAACCCTTCTCCTCCGGATTAAGGAAGGGCTGGGAAGGACGTTGGCTGACCCACGGGGGATGTGTTGAATAGGATCCTGAGGCTGTCTGGACTCAGTGGGAGAGTTTGGAGATCCCATAGCAAGTCGGTTCTGGGCACAAGACAGAGAGTGATGACGTTTGTGGCCCCCAGTCAAGCACTGAAGGGTGGCTGCTTTGAGTCACAGGGCTTTTTCCTGAGTGTAGATTTGAAGACCATATTGGCCCAAGAGGCAGGGCCTGAGGACAAAGGGCACAGTTTTAATGGGAGGGAAGAGGTAAGCCCACAGCTCAGGGAGCCCCATCCCACTGGCCCCCCAGGGAAGGACCCAAACCAACCTTCGCTCATATCTCTGGCCTGTGTTCATGCTTTTCTCTGCCTGCAGTCTCTCCCCTATAGGTCTCGGATTAGACACTGCCTCCTCCAGGAAGCCTTCCCTGACCCACCCCCACCCCCAAAGCTACGTACTTCCTTCTGTCGCAGGATTACCATGCTATACTGTCACGGCCTGTTTGTCTTTTACTCGACAACAAATTGGCAAGTTATTTTCCTGAAAAGAACCAACAGTCAATAGTTTATTCATCAGAGGTCCTACAGTCTCTGTCGTAAGCACTCAACTCTGCCCTTATAGTGCTAAAGCAGCTGTAGACACGTGTAAATGGCACCCCTGTCCCTATGCGTCACCTCCCGCATTATCAACAACACCTGAAACTAAGGAGCTGTTTCTTTATTCAGTGTTCCCACCATTGTGCCTGGCACAGAGCACATACTGGATACTTAATGAACAAAGGCATGGTGTTGAAAACAGTGTTTCCAAGCCCCTTTCATCTCCTGATGGGACTGAATTAACCCTTCTTATCCCTAAAGTCTGGGGACAGCTGCCTAGGCATTCGGCCTTAACCTGAGTGTGGCTGGGACCGTTGCACGTCCTGGAGAGCATGCCCATTAAGACTAGTCGCGCGCTGTCTCCAAGGCTAGACCCCCAAGAGGGCAGAGAACTCCCCCATACAGTAATCGGGGCTACCCCTTCCTTCAAAGATGGAGTTTTGTTAACTTGGGTAAGCTCCTTGGCCCAGCTCCGTGTGAACCCCCAAAGGAGCTCGTTTTCAAGAGAGTCGTCCACCCCCCCCCCCCCCCCGCCCCGTAAATTGCCTTCTGCTAAGATCGTACATCCCACCCTTCGCCGTGGTGTAACTTTCAGGACCGTCCCTCCTAAGGGAGAATTTATGTCTCTACCTGACTGAGGTTTGGCTTGGCCACGTGACTCACTTTGGCCCACGAACCAAGCAGAAGCCTCAAATGTGCTGGATGGTTCGTCGGTCCTCGGCGCTCCTCCCACCCTCCGTTAGAAGACCGTGCTTTGGTGCAAGAATGAAGCAGACCTGAACCCGGCCCACTTCCAGGAGCCCAGCCTGGCCCAGCCAAGGTCAGCCGAACCCTAGCCGACCCACGTGCCCATAAATGCTGATCGTTGTTTGCCACTGAGTTTGGAGAGTTTTGTCGTGCAGCATTACTGTAGCAGGAGCTGAAATAATGGAGCAGGAAACTTAGCCTCCAGGGACTAAGCATCGAATAGAATGCTTGGGGGTACCTGCTCCCCCATGCTTGCCATCAACAGCTCCGCTGGATTCCACTGGAATCTACCTCGGTATTTATCTCGTTTCTGGGGAGGCTGTGAGCTTTGGAAGCCTTTAGACTTCGTTTAGGTTTGGCTTTCTGAGCCTTTAAGCAGCGTGTGGAGCCCAGTGGAGGCTCCCCTGGTCTCTATAGGCTTTGAGGAGGCAGTATGACTTGGCATCTTCTAAAGATGATGACAAAGCCCCTTGTAAATGGCTGCCACTAACCCTGCTGGGCTCCACGGCCAAAGCTAACCTTGAGTCAACTGCTTTTGACAAACGGATGAGGAACTAATGGCCTCAGTCCCATGATTCCCAGCAGAGTCCAGTCTTGGAGGTGAACCAGAGGCTCAGAAACATGAATTGGGTGAGCCCATCGGAGTGAATCTTAAACGCAACTCTTTGCTGCCTGATAAAACGTGTTGAAAAGTTATGATAGCTTTTTGGGAAATGGTGGTAAGTATTCCCTTCCTTGTATCCATATCCATTTGCAATTAGACGTGGCAGGTCCTCTCACCAAGAGGTAGAGTAAATGTCCCCACCCCTGGACTCTGGACTGGCCCGGTGTGATTTGCTCTGACCAATGGAATGCAAAGGAAGTCATTTTGTACCATTCTAATGGGAGGCGACAAGAAACATTGCATGCTTCGGTTTGTTCTCTGGGAGCCCCGTCCAGGGCTCATGTGACCACACATGACCAGGAGAGATGACACAAAGCACCAAGGAGTCATCCCAGCTGAAATCACCCTAGACCGGTCAACCCTGAAGTTAGCCCTGAACACATGAGTGAGCCTCGCCAAGACCGGAAGAGCCATGTAGCTGAGCTCAGCCCATTTTGCCAAGTCCGGGAATCATGAGCTGAACAAACGGGGGCTGTTTTAAGCCACTGATTTTGGAGTGGTATTTACGAAGCACAACTGATGCAGCGGTCACCGTTAAGGATTAACTGAGACCAATTTGCCCCCATCAGGAGAGCGAGTGCCGGAGAAAAGTAGAGAATAACAAACGTCGGTGAGGATGTGGAAAAATTGGAACGTTCGTGTACCGCTGGTGGGGGTGCAAAATGGTGCGGCCACCGTGGAAAACGGTATGGTGGTTCCTCCGTAAACATTAAAGATAGAAATTACCGTATGATTCAGCAATTTCACTTTTTTGATTCAGCGGGAGAATTAAAAGCAAGGTGTAGAAGAGAGATGTAGACATTTATGTTAATAGCAGCATTAGTCAAAATAGCCCATGTACGGATGAATGGATAAGCCAAAGTGTATATATATACAGACAATGGGATATTAGTCAGCCTTAAAAAGGAAGGAAATTCTGACACGTGCTTACAACGTGGATGAACCCTGAGGACATTTATTGAATGAAATAGCCAATCGCAAAAAGACAAATTACTACGTGATTCCATATATATAAGGTCCCTAGAGTCGCCAAATCGGTAGAGACAGAGAACAGTGGTTGTCGGTTGCTAGGGACAGTGGGGGAGGAGGGGGTCAGTCTCTAATGGCTCCGAATTTCCATTGTGGGGGATGAAAAGCGTCCTGGAGAGGGACAGTGGTGATGGCAGCAGAATAATGTGACTGTACTTAATGCCACTGAACTGTACCCTTAAAAATTAAGATGGGGCACCTACGTGACTCACTAGGTTAAGCGTCCGACTTTGACTCAGGTCGTGATCTCACAGTTCGTGGGTTTGAGCCCCACGTCGGGCTCTGTGCTGACAGCTCAGAGCCTGGAGCCTGCTTTGGACTCTGTGTCTCCCCCTCTCTCTGCCCCTCCCCCGCTCGCACTCTGTCTCTCTCTCTCTCTCAAAAAAAAATTATTTTAAAAAATTAAGATGGTAAATGCTATGCTATGCCTTTTTTACCACAATTAAAATTGTAACTAAATGCATTAGGGCGGGGCTGGGGACTTGCTGAGAGTAACTCGTATTCAGAGAACCCTTGCCACTCTGAGAAAAAGCATGGTCTGCAGGGAGGATCAGGGAAAGAGGCACAAATAGCCTGGAAGTGGGTGGTTGGGAGGGGGCTCAGGACGCCATCACTGGGATGTTGACGTGGGATGCTGAATTAGACAGGATTCTTTTGGTTGCAAGTGACAGAAAACTAATGCGCACGAGGCTAAAGCAGAAAATGAAGTCTTGTGACCTAACCGAGAAGGAGACGTGCTTTGGGCAATTCCAAAGTCCCAGGAGGACGTTGCCAGCAAGATCCGGTCCCCAGGTGTGGCTCCCTCTCCTCTAATCTCTGTTTATCTTGACCTTCCCCTAGAGCCCTGGCTGTGAGCGGTCCCTCACCTCCCTCCAGCGCAGTGTCTCGGGAAGATAGCCCCTCCTCCAGCTCCTAATGGAAAAAGCTGGGGGAGGCATGTGATTGGTTTGACTTGGGTCCAGTGACCTCCCCCCCAGACTCACCGTGGCATTGAGGGAGATGGGGTGTTCTGACTGGCCCACTCTGGGGCATGTGACCTTTGTGACCAGGGCTGGGGTGGGATTTGCTTCAGAGAAGGCAGATGGGGACACTTTCTGGGCAGACGTACACTCTTTCCACCGTCCGTATCGGGGGCTATTATTTCAGAATGAGGGTCATTTGGGGCCACCATCCCCACTGCTGAGAAGAGTCCGTAGGCTCAGTTTCTCAATACAACATAAAAGTCAAGATTCCAAGCTTTGGGGGAACATTAGACGTGAGTGTGAGACTCCACCACCAACTAGAGTGTGAACTTGTCCAAGACCTTAATTTTCAAAGCCTCAGTTTCCCCGTTTACAAAATGGGTTTCACACCACAGGGTTGGTATGAGGGTAGAATATGGGAAGGTTTCTATATTGTTTCGCACGGCATCTCGTGTCTTGTAAGCATCAAAACTTAAATTTAGAACGACAGTGATTGAAACTCTTACGGATACTGCCACCGGCCTGATCTCCGTACCGTCTGCCCCGCGGAGAACCGGAAGGTGGCTTTCCACTGCAGGCTGACTAGCTTTCAGTCACCCAAGCCCTCTCTGAGCAACTCTGTGTGCAAGCAACCCCACAGGGTGTCACATTTCGGGAGGCGTCACTCTCAGGGACCCGCAGCTCTAGAGTCAGTCCCTCAGACTGTGCCCACACTCTCATCCCAGTGATGTATACTGCATTACGATCACTTGGGCATCGTGTTAACAGTTTATTCTTGGGCCTAATCCAGCCCTCCAGAATCAGAATCTCCAAGGGTGCCTGGGTGGTTCAGCCAGTCAAGCCCACTTGGGATTCTCTCTCTCCCTCTCCCTCTGCCCCTCCCCTGCTCACGCTCGCCTGCTCTCGCGCTCTCTCTCTCTCTCTCAAAAAAGAAACAGAATATGCACGAGCAGCCTGGGACTTGGAGAAGAAGGTCCCATCCCAGTGATCCTTCTGCTGACAGCCCAGACCTTGGCTGGGGACCGGCTTTGAGACTAGGGCAGTCCCGTGTGCTGATGTGGGGGTTTGCAGAGCAAGATTTCGGCAGAGATGCTGGAGGGTGTCATGGGGTGGGGGGCCAAGGGGGCGAGTGAGATGGACCCTGCCCGCACCTCAACGACTTTAAATGTTTACATATCAAGCTTTGGTCTAGGATGTCGTTTGCTGAGAGAGTTCCAGTGCTTTAAAAACAAACAAACAAACAAATGTTTGAAAACGTCTGAGCTGGAAGAGGAGGAAAAGCCTTTCAACCAGCAGACCAGCCTCTCCAGGCAGGTCACACATTCCCTGCCACTGTCCCCCACCCTCCAGCCTTTCTTTCTCTCCTTTACCCCAGAATAAACCCCACCCTGCAGCTGCAGGGCTGGCCCTCCCAGCTCCACGAGGCTGGAGCACATCCCCACTGGCCCCGCTGCCCCCCACCCTGCACGCCTCCCCTCCGCCTGACCCAGGACCCCCTGAGCGCAGCCTCCCCGGGGCTGGCCTCGTTCAGTGGCCTCCCTGGGCTGGAGGTCAGGGTGAGGAGAAGCCTCAATCAGCCTCAACTTTGCCCCCCCCCCCCCAGGAGATCTGAGTCCCCCCGCCCCACCCCGTGTTCCCATGGAAAGTCCTTCTTCAACCAAGCCAGGGATTACAGGAGAAGAAGGGTAAATCTAGAGACTAGGAAGGTCCCATTCTAAGCCCAACGAGGCCCGACCCAGCCAGGATAACCTCCTTCAAGTCCCTCCTCTGACTCAAAAAGGCAAGAAGGTTTACACGTGATCTCATTTTCTAAAAAGCATTTTTCTCATAAATTTAGAGATTTCCCCCAAGTTTTCCTTGAATTATTTTTAAAAAGCTGTTGAGATCTGTTATTTCAGTCCTTGTGAATTAAGTGACTAGGAAAACTGTATACACCCTTTCAATGCTGCTGATTTCAATGCCAATTTCAGGGAACTTAGTTTCATTTCGGCAGCTCACCCGTGCAAACCTGGAGATAACTATCTAAGGGCTTGGCGATGGGGGGATTATTGTTTTGTGCTGGGTTGCATTGTGGTTCAAGAAATTAACTCCGCAAGGGGCGCCTGAGTGGCTCAATCGCTAAGCGTCTGACTCTTGATTTGGGTTCAGGTCATGATCTCACAGTTCATGAGTTCAAGCTTCGCTTGCATCGGCTTGCAAAATATTAATAAACAATAATTATTTCTTCTCTCAACACAAATAAACTTTTAAAAGATTTAAAAAATAAATAAGTAAACTTTTAAGACATTAAAAAAAAGAAAAGAAATTAACCCCCCCAAGAAGCCAAGAATCATACTGGAGAAAAGGCCCTCCTTCCACAAATCATCGAGGATGATTGAATATCACCGTCCCATGGCTCTGGGCTGCAAACACCCAAAAAGCAAAGACCAGCCATCAAACTGCACAGAAACGACCCTGTCCCTCCCACCAGCCACAGCTTCTAACACTTGGATTGAACCATGTTTGAACATTAAAACAGAAATAGATTATATCTCCAAAAGAGACACAAAAATGGCTGGACGCTATGGATATAATCTCATCCAAATCATGGGCCCTAATCGACATTTAATTGATGCAGTAATGTTTGTTCATGATGGTAAATAAGCAAAATATATACACAGAAACATCGTTGATGTTTAATGACTGCTTAGCCGCTATTTGGGTCAGAGCTACTGAGCCCTGATAAACAAACGCTTAATAATCAATTGAAATGCATTTCTCTGGTTATTGCCTTATTAAATCTGGATCCAACTCCAGCCGCAGACTGTTCCTTCCACTGGAAAGAAAACAAGAATGGAAGAGGCTAAAGCAGCAGGTCCCAGAGTACGATGTGAGCTAAAAGGAGAGGCTTTTCTCTCTGTACCGCCACAAGCAGAAGGAGCTCACGTCCGCCCTGCAAGCGTCCTGGGCTTCACGGCAGGAAAACCAAGTCTATCTCCTTCCGAGGCCTGACTTTCGTTAGAAACCCTCGGGTGTCACCTATCTCGGGGGTAGTCCACGCAAATAAAATAATCCGGGTAAAGTGCTTAGAGCAGTGCCCGGCATGTAGTAAGGACACCACAAATGGTTATCCCACCATTATAATCCCAACTTGTCCCTGCTCTCTGGGCACGTGTGACATTCACTCTCAGCCACCGCACCTGAGACTTTTTTTTTCTTCTTCCATATAGGTAAGCCTCGGTTTTCGGTGCCCAGGTCAGGCCACACCCTGCCATGCAGCCAGTGGTTCAATCAGCTGCAGCCGTGCCCCGGAAAGGGCCACCGCTGGCCACCGCCGTGCCTGCCAGGGAAGCTGCCACCAGCTGGAGCTGTGAACTCCCACAGTTTGATGGCATGAGCCGAAATCAAGAGTCCGACGCTCAACCGACCGAGCCACCCAGGTGTCCCTGATGGCCTCGTTTGCTGTGTCACCCCTGGTCCTCAGACTTCCAGGAGGAGAGACCTGTATTGGGGCCCCCAAGCCAGGCAGCCGGATGTCCCCCGGGATGGACATACTGTGTTTCCCGATCATAAACATTTCCCAGAGCCCAGCTCCAGGGCTGAGCCTGTAAGTAACTCCAAATACTCCTTCCTCATCACTGCAGCCGTGAGGCCCTTGCCAGCCCCTCGGTCCCCTCCCTTCCTCCCCGCTTCTCCCTCTCTCCTCTCCCCTCCCTTCTCTCTCCTCTCCCCTCCTTCCTCTCTCCTCTCCCCTCCTCCCTAGCTCAGCCAGCAGAGGCCGAGTCTGAGAGCTGTCCGCCCAGGGTAAGCAAGAGACCCAGAGGAACAGAGACGAGGAAAGGAGGGAGCGGAGGCAGGGGAGGATGACAATGATGAGATAAAGCACAGACCATTTGGTGCCAGCGGAACGTTTAAGGGAGAGCCCAGCCCCAGGATGACAGTAGCCCATTGGAGAGACGGGGCCCGTGCTTGGTGGTCCCAGGGCGCCATCATGTGGCCACTTCTTGTCATGACCGGGGCTTTCTTCCAGGGACCCCGTAGTGTGGACTCCTAAGGGACCTGATCCCTGACCCGGGAATAAAGCTGTGCCCGAGCGCTTCCTTAGACCTCAGGAGCCCCGCTTTCCACCCTCTGGGAGGGATGGGAATAGAGGCAGCGCTGAGAGGAGAAACAGAAAGCAGAGGTCACAGCACAGGCTCAGAAGGTGTGCCCCCGGGAGTATGGGAGGCCCCCTAGACGGGATTGATCTGAAAAGCTGAAAAGCTCCCAGAAGAAAGGGCGTCCGGACCACGAAAGTCCCGGTGAACAGAGAAAGCACAGCTAGGATGATGGAAACCCACATGGCCCCTGCCGGAGCACTGGGCCCCCGAGATACCTTGGTGCAGAGGATCTGGTGAAAGGGAGAGCCAGATGGGAGACAAGGGCAGACCCCTCTGGGGACCCCTCCTTCCCGCTTGCCACCCACCTGCCCCGCCCTCCCTCCCTCCCTCCACGAGCCACACTTCTCTCCCACCAACCCCACAGTCTAGGAGAGTACAACCGATGGGATGGTAAGAGGCCACGGAGAAGAAAGAGTATCCCCATGGCCCTTCACAGCTCATCACCCCTCCATGTAACCCCCATGCCTCTGCCAGGTCCGTGCAACCCCATTTTCCTGACATAGTCGTCTTGTCCCAAGTCCATATGCTGCCTTCTGGGAGGTCATTATTGCCCACTCAGGCTTGGGAGTCAGACTGCCCGGGTTTCCATCTATATAGCTTTACTGGCTGTGTGACCTTGGACAGGTCGCTCAACCTCCCTGAGCCACCATTTCCAGATCTGTCAAATGGAGACCGTAGTACCTTCCTTCCAGGGTTATCGATGAGATAATACTTCTAGTGCTAGACACGGTCACATACAAGAACTAACTCGGGTCCTAAACCGTCACAGTGGTATCATGGGCACTATCACCCCCCCCCCCCCCCCCCCACTTTACAGATGAGAAAATTGAGACTCCGAAAGGGTGAAATGGCCGACCAGAGGTCACACTGACACGGGCAGAGGGAGGACTCCAGCCCAAGTTTGTCCGGTTTTAAAGTCTGAGTGAGTGTCCGTGGACTATCTCCTCGGGTCAGACTGCGAGCCCGCCGAAGGCAGAGCCTTTCGCCGTGAACTTTGTCTTCCCCGGAACTGAGCTGTGACTGGCACCCGGCAGGAGCACACTACATAAATATTTATTGATTACCCCCGTCAGCCTGAGTCTCCATGCGTCTACCCCGTGCTCACTCAGGCTTCCCTGAACCTCCCAGCCTCCTCAAATACACCAAACCCTGTCCTGTCTCCCAGCCTTTCGTACCAGCTGTTCCCTCTGCTGAGAACACCCTTCCCCCTGAAAACTGAGACCCAGGCCGAATTTTCCCTGCTCTTCAAGGGTCTTCTCTGCCCCTCTAGGCACATTGAGGATCCCAGGAGAACTGCCCAGGCCTTCAGTAGGGCGTGGATCGCACCCCCCACCCCCCACCCCCGAAACCCCCAGGATCTGCACCAGGCAGTGCTCTCTCCCTGCAGCCGGGCCCAGCCTGGAGCTGAGCAGCACAGTAGGTCCTTAGTGGGTGTGGGAGGGAGGCTGGGGAAAACAGGGGGGAGAGAGGAGATGGGGTAAAGAGGGAGGGAGGGAGGGAAGAAGGGAGGGGAGAGGAGAGGAGGAGGGCGGATGGAGGAGGAAAAGAGGAAGGGGGGAGGGCAGGAAGAGAGGAAGAAAGAGGAAGGGAGGGAGAGAAGCAGGAAGGAAGGAGGGGGGAGGGAGGGAGGAAGAGGAGGAAAGACGGAGGGAGGGAGACAGCCAGCTGCTCCTCTCCCCACAGTCACCTTGTGGGGGCCCCTTTCCTCAGCCCGGAGGAGGCCCTGGGCCAGCTGGGCAGGAGGCAGCTCTCACCCCCGCACCCCTGGATGCCAGTACCCCCCCTGCGCCTCCCGCGCTTCCTCCCCACCGACCCCCTCCTGCCCCCAAGGCGAGCACCACGCCTGACTCCAGATTCTCCCCGAGTCGGCATTTTCCTTCCCAGGCTGGGGCACAGGCGCAGTCCGGGAGCCAGCACACCTGCAGAGCCTGTGCTGACACATGGCTTTTCAGCAAAGAACACAAAACAAGCCGGGATGGGGCTGGGGACAGGGGCTCTGGCGTTGCACTGACGGTGGCCCCCACTGAGGACTCGGGGGCGCTTCTCCAGCGGCCGCCATCTACCCCCACGTCTCCCCCTGCTCCTCGGGCCCACGGAAGGGGGTGCAGATGTTGGGGGCACGGATGCTGGCAGGAACAGGCAGACAGAGTGACGGGGTGCACAGGAAAGAAGCCCTGGGCCCCCTGCCCTGGACAGACAGCAGGACAGCCCCTTTCCCCAAACCCTGCAAACGGACCTTCCAGAAATCTGCACACACACCAAAAAAAAAAAAAAAAAAAAAAAAAAAAAAAGGCAAGCAAAAATCAGCAGCACTAGAGCAATTTGACAAAATAAAATGCCCTTTTAAGAACATTCTATTAGCCTGCCGGTCCCTCTGTGGATGATTTATTTGGGTTTTGTTTCTGCTAAAGCAAAGTTGGTGTCATATCTTCCTTGAAGAGATGAGAGAAAGCTTAGTTCCAGCAGCTCTGGGAGGAAAAAAAAAAAAAGAACTACAAGTCTCCGGCCAGCATGCCCTGCCAGACCTTCAAACCTCAACCCCAGTCAACAAGGATGAGAGTAACAGGGAGCCATAGCAGCCTTTACTTACTGAGCAGTTAGAACCTGCCAGAGGCAACAGCCAGACACTTCAGTCATTGATCCCCTCCCCCCCACTATCCCAGCAGGAGGCTCTTATTCTCATTCTACAGAGGGCAGCTCAGAGAAGTGAACTAACCTGCCCAAGGTCACACAGCGAGTAAGAGATGACTCAGGACATAAACTCAGCCCACGCCCTGATTCTGAATGTTCTTGTCTTGTTCACTTTCCCTCTGGAAATAGTCCGTTGTTGGGCATTGTCCAAGATAAGTCTAGGGATAAGGGCATAACAGTAGTTAGGAAGGCTGGGGGGAAAACCAGGTGGAAAAAGAAACGAACCGGAGGCCGGGTTGGGACGATCGAGGTGATCACTGCCTTCCTGTATGTCTGATCCCAGCTCCCTCTGGACCTCGCCAAAGCATAGCCCTGTGACTCTCAGTCACCCTGGGCCTGATTGGGAAATGGGGGTGGGCACAAAGCTAGCAAATAACTGTCTGTGGACCAGAACCCATGAGGTCAGGACCCACGTGAAGTCAGAGCGAAGCAGGGCCCCGGGACCGCGGTAGGGCAAGAGACCAGCTCAGGCCTCCCCAAATGGATGCGGGTCAGGAGGAGGGTGTGACAGCCACCAGGAACTGTCTTCTCAGATTTCCTTAGGTGGGCCACTCAAGAATCAGTGGTAGTGTGGACAACTGGCCGCCTCCAGACCTCAGCAGGGTCAGCAGCCATGGGTCCCAGCTGGGCCACTCTTCCCCCATGAAATCCTGGCACCTTTGGGCTAAGACAATGACAATTTCCTTTAGATTGTATACATGTTGCCTGGAGCGGGGTGTCATAATAACCCCAGAATAGAAATAAATTTGATTTCCTGTGTCATCAGTGATCTATTGGTAATGACTGCCTAGAGCAGGGACCAGAAAGGGCCTAGGGAGCCGCCCATCAATTAGTGATGTCTGCCAGGGACAGAAAGGAGGACCAGACAATGGCCGCTCTTGTCTGTTAACTTATCAGAGGGAAGGAAGGAGAGGGGCACTCTGGACAGACGGAGCAGGAAGGTGTCTATGACCAGCCAGAGCCACGTGGTGGCTGAAGCGTGACTCCTGAGTCCCTGTGTCGTAGTGTCACTGGCGTGCCCAATAGTCCCTTCACAGAATCCTTTGCTGTTTAAAAACAGTCAGAATTCATTTTTCCAGGGCGCCTGGGTGGCTGAGTCAGTGAAGCGTCCGACTTTGGCTCAGGTCATGATCTCACGGTTCGTGGGTTCGAGCCCCGCATCGGACTCTGTGCTGACAGCTCGGAGCCTGGAGCCTGTTTCGGATTCTGTGTCTCCCTCTCTCTCTCTGTCCCTCCCCTGCTCATGCTCTGTCTCTGTCTCTCTCTGTCTCTCAAAAATGAATAAACATTTAAAAAAATTCATTTTCCCCTGCCTGAACTCTAACACGCACTGCCAGCTTCCTTCACACCTTCAGGACCCCGTCAACACAAGAACACAGACAGCCGGATGAGGGGGTCTTATTAAGGGTCTATGGGTAAGGGAACCCCTGTAGAACAAGGAACAATTTCAAACCTGCTGCTGGACATGATGCTTGCTGAGAGCAGATTCCCTCCTGCTCACATCGGCCTTCGACTCTGCTACATGAAACATCTCCCTTCTCTTCCCCGTGTGGCTTCCTGAGAAGCTCAGGGTTCTACCCGTGCTGAGCAGATAATCCTCTTTTCTCTGCCCTCACCCCTCCGGACCCGCCCAGGTGAGGCCCTCACTTGTCTCCACCACAAGGAGCCATTCAGTGTTCTGTCCACCGCAAAAGAGGCTCACGATTGAGGTGCAGGCGCCCCCTTCCCTAGAACACGGAAGTACAGCTGTGTTATTTCGGAACAGCTTCCTCTTTCCTGCCTGCCACACCAGCCGGTCCCCTGATCGTCAATCGTAACTATTCTGATTACTGAGCATGGGGAAGGTGGCCCAGAAGTGACCCCTGTCCCCAAATCTCCTCTCTCCACAGTGTACTCAGAGTGCTTTACATAGTGCGGATGCCTGGGCCCCGTTCCCAGAGATCCTGATTCTAGTGCTTAGGGTGGGGACCTGGCTTGGGTGCCGCCTGCGAAGTCACAGCGGAGAGCCTTGGCTCCACACTGTCATTGTCACTCAAAGCTAGAGGGCCGTGGCGGAGATGGCTTTGCGTGCCCCAGAACCCAGTGCCTCTAACTGGAGGGCATCCAGGTAGACTGCCTTTTCCCGTCACCCTTGCAATTGGCCGAGTCACTGAATCCTGGTGGGATGGGAATGGAAAAGACCTGCACATCCAAACCTGGCCCATAAAAACCTCTACGCAATGCTCTACACCCCCGTGTCACTGTTTGCCAAGGTCCTCAGAGATGACGGCCCTACTGTGCGGGAGGCCTGGGTCCCCCCATCACCTCGTGGAAAGCCACCTGCCAACACCCAGGTGGGATTCATGGGAGAATTAAGCGTCTGTGCTGGTAAGTGCCTGACATCTGTATATCAGCACCATATTTATTTTCTTTAGGACACTGATCTCAGTTTCTAATCACACATTTCTTTGTTTTCTTGCTCACAGCCTACCTTTCCCAATAGACTAGACAGTCCTCAAGGAGGGAGAAAAAAAGGGAGAGATCTTTTCCTCTTGTGACAAGCACAGTGCCTGGCATAGAGTAACGTGGTCGATAACTACTTATTAAATGAATGTCCCAAAGTCAGCCTAGGGATTCAGGCTTTGCAATGCCTGCTCCCAGTTCTGGAACTCCCGATGAAGCTACAAGATCAAGACCACAGCCAACCCCCCACTGGAGAAGGCACCAAGGCCACAAGCAAGGTTTTAGAGCCGAGGCAGACCCAGGACCAGTGCAGCGCACATCTCTGGGGAGTGAAGGTAACATCACTGACCATGCGAAGGTGCCCCTGGGGCCACACAGGGCACAGCCTATGTAACCCCCAGCTCCAGCTGGGGCCGGGCAGCGCGAGTAGATACTCCCAGACAGATCACTGACACGCAGTGCTCTGGAAATCTTTGTTCACCCCTTTCCTCAAATAGAGTCTTCCATGAAAACCAACTCATAAAGATGGAGCTGCTCCTGCTGAATAGAATAGTCTGCCAAGCCTGCCCCGGTGGACTTCAGAACACTTGAGGGTGAGGAGAAAGGAAGCGAGGTACCATGGACAGGGCACATACCTCATTTCCCCACAAGCTGGGTTGGGTGTCTGGAGACCCTAAGAGGAGACTGTCCCTGCCTTGGGCACAAGACAGGAAGCAGGAACTCCTTCTCAGACCACTCCCAGACCCGATGCACCCAGCCCTCTCCTCCCCTCCCCAAGCCAACCCCAGAGGCCAAATGCTTGCATTGCCTCCAGCATGTCCTAGGCCACTTTGCCCACTCTTACCCTCACCGGATCTCAGAAGGGCAGAATTTGCAGGAAGCTACTGTGAATAAAGGAGAATGGCCCACAGGACAACAAAATACTAAATTCACAGTTCTTTACTACCATCGCCATCATCCCTATCACCATCATCCCCATCGTCTCCATCATCCCCATCATCCCCATCATCTCCATCATCCCCATCCTCCCCATCACCCTCATCCCCCTCATCACCCTCACCATCGTTACCATTTTCAGTATCAACATGGTCGTCCTTGTTTCTGCAGTCAATGCAAATTTCTCTCTCCCTAAGTTCTCTGTGGGGGCATTTGATGTTTCTCTGTCGTTCCCCACAATAGAAAAGATATTCACATTTGTGTACCATGGCTCTCTCTCTTCTCTTGAGAGGATTCCGCTTAACTCTGAGATCATATCCTTTCCCAGTTCTTGCTATTAAAACATCCTTTCTTTTATAAACCGATAATGATAATGACACTCCCCCCCGTCTGCCTCAGGGCCTTTCCCTTCTCGGCGCTCCCACAGGACAGGGGTCCAGCACAGGTCACCCACCTCTGTCCGGTACTCCCAGCCTGGAAAGCCCTGCGCTGTGACAGGCCCGTGATTATGTGCTGGGTAGCTCAGGGGGCAGAATCGGTGCATCTTCCCTTAACAAGCAACACATCCAATCTAAGAATGGGAGGAAGAGAGGGCACAGGATGCTGCGTCTCCTGCTAAAAACTGTAGAGAGGCGCCAGAAAGCAATGGCCACGTAACCATACCACAGCATGGCCCAGGAGTGGCACAGAGGTGTTTGAGGACGTAGCAACTGCTTCAGGATGCTCGGGGAAAGGAGGTAATACCTGAGCCCAGCCCCCGAGGGTTCTGTAGAAGCATGTCCGGGTAAGCAGGGAGTTCTAGGAAGAGGGAGCAACCTTAGCAGTGGCCTAGAGGCACAAGAAGCCATGTGGAGTTGGTGTCCCACTGCTGGCCAGGCTAGGCTGGCTGCCAGGGAAGGAGTTGGTCCTCTCCTGATTCTCAGGCCCGGAGGCCATCTGCGTGAAGTGCGGAGGAAGGAGGGACTAACCTTATGAAATGGGTCTTGAGGCACACAAAAAGGTTAAATGACCTCCCAAGACATCGCAGGCAGCAAATGGAAGAGCCAGGATTTGAACCCAGACACTTGGGGGGCAGGGGGGTGGGGAGGGTGTCTCACTCTTAACCCTAAGCATCATACTGGTTAGCAACAGGGGTGGTTCTCGACCCTGAGCCACCATTACAACAAGTGCTACGGTGGACTGAGCCCAGGGGGTCATGGAAATACGGAGGAGAGGCCCCTGTGTCAGTCACATTTCTGGTGCATCGACGCCAGGTAAGACACAGCCCCATATGTCCGTGGCACATAACAGCACTCAGAGATCTGCGGTCCGCGAGGTTGGCTTTGCTCCTGACTACAGGCTCCTTGAGGCTCACAGTCTGGGACCAGTGAAAAATTGGAGCGTCCTCCTCTCATGGCAAACAGCAGGTGCACACAAGGGGTAAGCAGGATAGTCCGTACCACAGTCCTGAAGCTCAGCTCCATCTCGAGTGCCCACGGTCCCCTTTCCCTACTCCCAGGCCCTTTGTCTACTCAGCGACTTCCCCGTAGCCGCCCAATTCCTCCTAATATGCTCAGTGCTCTGCAAAGACCATCTACACCCTTAACCCAGATCGTCCCTTCTTGCCCCCTCCCACCGACCCCACCCTTCTCCCTAAACTAAAATCCTGCCCCAAAGGCAACCTCAGGAGAAACCACTGCCCAGTAGGCTGGCTCTGCTAAATGAAATCCCAGGTCCGGGTGACAGAAACAAGAGAACACAGTTTTATTTTTATTTTTTTTTTAATTTAAGTTTATTCATTTTGAGAGAGACAGAGACAGCGCAAGTCGGAGACGGGCAGAGAGGGAGGGAGAGAGAGAGAGAATCCCAAGCGGGCTCTGCACTGTCAGCACAGGGCCCGATGCAGGGATCGAACCCACAAACCGTGAGCTCATGACCTGAGCTGAAACCAAGGGTCGGAACGCCTAACCGACTGAGCCACCCAGGCGCCCCAAGAAAACACCGCTTTATGCATCACACAGCACCCAAGGGTATCTGGAGCATTCCAAACTCTGAACCGTAGGCTGGCCCCACCCACACATCCTGACCCTGGTTCCCAAGGCCCAAGACTCAGTCCTTCCCAGAATTAGGGCTCCGGGACAGGGGAGGGGGTGCAGAGAGCCAAGAAGCCACTCAAGAAAACATCAGGTGGGAAACTTCTCCATTTGGGTACAAAGGGAGGAGGGGACAGCGGAGGAATGGACCTGCTGGCTTCCCGGGTTCTTAATTTGAGCCTCCAAAAGAGAGAAATAATAACAACAATAACCGTCCGTGCTGCAGCCACAGCATTTCCCGCCCGTTAAGGCGTCCGAGAAAGTGCTGACGGGGGCGGCTGACAAGCCGTGTGCATTGTAATTCACACCATAACAGCATCTCCAGGGCTCATGGATTTCTCATTGAAAAATTATGTGATGTCTTTTTGGAAACCCAATACTGAGTTATTGATATCGCGAAGGCAGCGGGCTCACCGCTTCCAGCTTATTAGCTTTAGACTTTCTGAAGGACTTATTTTTCCTCCCCCCTCTCATTTTCAACTCAGTTTTTTTCCTTTTCGGTTGAAATCGGGTCACTGTGCCTGCGCGAGGGTCGGGGAGCCGTGTGCCTGGGGAGCGGGGCTTCTGTGCACCCGGGAGAGATGGCCTCATACCCGAGTAGCCACGCGGATATTTGTGTATGTGCCCGTATAGGTGCAGGAGCGTGTGCAGGTGTGCGGCTGGGGATATATACAGGCAGACATCTATGTGGGTGCGTGTGTCCACGTATCTTTCCATCCGCACAGCCACGTGAATGTGGGTGTGTCCGTGTGTCTGTCTACATATCTGTGCGGACCCGTCTTCCCACGCGTGTTCATATATGTAGACGTGTCTTTGTGTCCCCGCCGGTCCCTTGGGTCTCCACATGCGTTGGTGAGAAGCAGAATTGCCCTGTTGGTGAGAACCCGGGTTCCAGGGTCACAAAGCCCGGGGACCCATACTAGCTTTGCCCCTCGCGTTGTGTGACCGCGGGCCGTTTTCCTAACCCCTCCGGGTCTCAGTTCCTCATCTGCAAAGTGAGGATACTATAGCCTTAACGGAACAGAGCTGTCAGGAGGATTACGTGGGCTCGTGTGCATAAAGCGTGCAGCATGGAGCCCCCTGAGCCCAGCTCAGTCCACGTGGGTCATTACACGGCGACTTTCAGTATGTGTCAGACATGGTGGCCCCACACCAAGAAATGGAAGGTCCTACTACCAGCTCTTAACCCGCCTGAGCTCCGGGTTGCCGTCTGAACCTGTGTCATGCCTGGAACCTCCACGCAGGGCCTCTGCAAAGGCACCTCAGTGGAGCCAATGTCCTTAGTTTGCTTTCAACCGTACTGCTGGGTGTGGGACACGCCCCCGGTCTGTGGAGGGGTGCAAAGGTGAATCAGACAGCGTGCCGCTGCCCAGGAGCTTTAGCCTAGAAGGGCATGGTGGGTGAAAGGTCTAGAATGAAATACGCGTGGTCCCTAAGGTGCCCTGAGGTCCCACAGAAGAAGCCTTAACCCCACATCAGGAGTGCAATACCTTTGTTCAAGTGCTGGCTCTCCAGGTGGGCCTCGGGGAACGAAAGCAGGGAAACCCTAGGAGCCCAGGGAGGAGGGGCTTGGGTGTCCCCCTCAAAGCCCTCTCTGGGCGCCTGGGTGGCTCAGTCGGTGGAGCGTCCGACTTCGGCTCAGGTCAGGATCTCGCAGTCCGTGAGTTCGAGCCCCGCGTGGGGCTCTGGGCTGATGGCTCAGAGCCTGGAGCCTGCTTCCGATTCTGTGTCTCCCTCTCTCTCTGCCCCTCCCCCGTTCATGCTCTGTCTCTCTCTGTCTCAAAAATAAATGAATGTTAAAAAAAAAAAATTTAAAAAAAAAAGCCCTCTCTGCCCCCTTGAAGGTGAGCAGATTCTGGGCCCTCAAGGGCAGGTGGTGAGAATCCCAACTTAGGGAGTCTGGTTGAGGATATGTCTGAGTGTCGAGATGTACGCGGCCCAGAGAGGAGGAAGATTCATTCTACGTAACTGACGATGGGCTTCTCATCAGTCCGGTGAGGAGCCAGTCCAGTTCAACCCAGGAAGGTGAAGACGTGTGGCATTCGACGGCTGCCCTCAGGGGCACAGAGTCCGCAAAACCTGTCGCCGATTGCGTACCGACAGCACACTTCAATTCCCATTTCAAGTGCTCAGTAGCCACGTGTGGCCAACGGCTACCATATTGGACAGCGCAACTCTAGACTTCCAAAAACGCCGAGGCCTATCTGCCATGGTCCCCGGCAACTTCTCTAGGCCGCCCCAAAGTGCCAAGCGCCAACGTGGGGAGTTGGCACCACCCAGGGGTAAGGGCGGACCGAGCTGCCCTCCCGGAAAGGGGGCACATACCTCTCCTTCCCTCCTGCCAAGGCTGCAGCAGCCAGGCGAGACCCAAGTTCAAGCCTCAGTGCCGGGGCAGCGGGTAGAGCAGCAGAGCAGCAGGGCTGGCGGCTGCAGCCAGAGGGCAGGGGAGGACAGCGGCGGGCAGGAGGGGAGAGCTGACCGCCTGGACCAGACAGCAGCACAATCCAGTGCCTGAGGCGGCATTTGTGGGGCTGGAAGGAGGAGGAGGAGGGAGAGGTGTGGGGAAGGGAGACGTGCAGGAAAAGGTAAAAACCTACCGAGGGCCCGGCTGCGTCCAGCCTACCTCATCTGCTCCCCCAGCATCTCCAGGAGTCTGCCATTTGCAACTGAGGGGAGTGTGGGGGCCCGTTTGGGGTCTTCCCGTGACCGGAGGACATCACCTGCATGGGAGGCTGGGGACGCATCCTACCAAAGGAACCAGACCGACCGTCCCGCTCATGACGCTGACGGCGCGTGCACCCTGCTTAGCGACGCTGTGACGGGGATGCGTTCGCTTCATTTTACGGGACTGGGGCTCGAAGAGGGTAGGTGAGCTCCGGGCACAGGTAAATGCTCAGTGATGAGCAAAAATGACCTGGACACTTGCTTGACCTCTTGGGACAACGCTGTGCCCCATCCCTGGTCACCTCCCCAGGGACCCGGGCATCCAGAGGACACCCGGACCTCCTCTCCAGTAATGACCTTCATCCCCACCCTGTGATCACAAGGAGCCCCCAAGCCCCTTTTTCTGTCTATACCCCTCCTCCCTCCTAAGGATAAAGGGGGTGGAAGAAAGAAGTTCTCAACCGGGAATCAGAAAATCTGAGCTCAAATCCCAGCTCCTTGGCTGGGCAGCCTTGGGAAAAGCCATCCATCCTTCCAATCATGCCTTCATGCTTTCATTCATTCATTCATTCATTCACTGCATACATTCACATGGCTAAGAGCAAGTGCTCTGGCGGGAGACGGCCCCAGTTTGGTCCCTGCTATGCCGCTTCCTAGCTGGGTAAACTTGAGAAAGTTCCCTAACCTCTCTGGGCCAGTGCGTCCTCTCCTATAAAACAGGGAGACCTACGTCCTCACTGCATGGGAGCGAGGGTTAAATCCGATGCTCTGCATCATGCTTTTAGCCCGGGGTCCATCCATCAGCCTGCCAGTCAAAGGTTCTCGGGGGAAAGTCTACGGGATAGGAAGGTCAATGCCCGCCCATTCTGTCCCTCCTCCCTCCCCTGCCCTGATTGTCTCCCAGACACCCTGTGCATCACAGGATGGGCCTCCATTGCCTCAAGTCCAAATAGGACCAATGGCAAAAGTGGAAATCTGGCTCTTTGACAAGAACTCGAGAGACATGTGTTGGAGTCAGGAAGCCAACAGGACCCCAAACTCACAAGTGTGGTTAACCCTTCAGGAAGGACGGCCAGACCATACTCTGCCCGCCTCCACTCAGAACCCAAGAGGGACGGAGCCCCATAGAGCGACCAGGGCCACCTCCTCCAGCCCGCCCACCAGGATCTCAGCCCCAGGGCTTACTTCCCAGGCTGGGGTGGTCAACACCCTCCAACATCCCAGAATCAACGGCCGCACCTAGGCACCTACACTGTGGAAACATAACACAAACACCAATATGGAAAAAGAAAAATGTCTTTTTTATTGGATTCCTGCTGATACCCCAGATGGGAGCGTGCACACATGCGCGCGCGCACACACACACACACACACACACACACACACCATTTTTCTTTTTTTGTCTCCCAGAGAAAGAGAAAGGCCCCAAGCATTCCGTTCGGAACCCTTTCCATGAAAAAGGTGTTGTGTGCTGTGCCCCAGTAGGTCTGTGTGACTGAGTTAAAATGCATTCTTTTTTTTTTTTTATTAGATGAATTGCATCATTAAATTACATTATAAAAGCTAAAAATGCACCATTAATTTTCAAAAACAATAGTAAATACATCTCATTTCTAATACATGATTCTGCATTTAATTTTTGCCCGGGGCCTTGCCTTTTTTTTTTTCCCAGCCTCACTGTCTCCCTTTATGCAGACTATATAAATGGAACTAAATTGCCAAAGAAATTTTTGCCAAATGTCCGTAATGTGAAAATAAATGAATTTCTAATTGGCTGTTGCAAAAAGAAAAATTACTTTTTGATCTCAGCTCAGCCAAGCAAAAATCTACCTAGCTTGGGTAATAACAGGCAAGCACAAGGCCAGCGACGAGCAGAGAGACAAAAGGCCAACGAAGTGGCTCTCAGAGTGGACTTTCTTCTCTCTCCTCCCTGCCTCCTTCCTGCCCCCCAGGAGTCCAGCTCTCTGCCCTCCAGGGGCCCCTGGGACCCGCCCCAGGGCCACGTAAAAGGCAGCGTTTCAGGCCAGTCTGCTCCTTTGCTGGCCCTGCAACCCAGAATAAGCCACTTGGCCTCTCTCAACCTCCAGTTCCTCGTTTGTAAAATAATAACCATGTCTGCCCTTCCGTGGGCTCGTCTCGAAGTGTCAGGGGTTAAATGGTGCTCCCCCCGCCCCGAATTGCCCTAACCCTCCGTATCTCACAAGGTGACCTTGTTTGGAGGTGGGGTCTTTGCAGAGGTAGTCAAGGTCAAATGAGGCCGCTAGGGTCGGTCCTAATCCAATAGACAGTGTCCCCATGAGGACAGGAAATCTGGACCCCGACGACAGGCACAGAGAGGGAAGGCCACGGGAGCAAAGTGAGAAGGCGGCGATTCACACACCAAGGAGAGAGAAGGAAACGACCCTACCAACACCTTGATTTTGGACCCGCTGTGAGAAAGTAAGTGTCTGTGATGCGAGCCACTCCCTCCAGGTCCTTTCTTACAACTGCCAACGTCGCAGACACACACAGCATCAAGTGTAGCTTCTGCCGTCGTCCCAGGGCCGTCCCGCCCCAACGCCCAAAGGCGGACGGGGGACTGGGAACTTAGCGTCAAGAGCTTCCTCCTGAACACCTGGCTTCGCCTTTGTCCCCAGGACCAAAGACTCTCGGGAGCCTGACGCCCCCTTGGCTACTACAGTGGCCCCTCTCAGACCTTCTCCCAGCTCACGGCTGAGCCCCGCCCCTCTCCACAAGCGCCCCTCCCTGCGTCATGTCCTCACTGGTAAGGAGCCTCCGGTGAAGCCGCTTCAGGTTCAGGCTTTGGCGACACTGACCGGCTGCCGTCCTCCACTCTCCCTCCAGCATCATACGGTGGAGGGACCAGTACTTGAGAAATTAATTTTTATGCACGATCCCTCTTTTCTCTCTCTCTTGCGTTCCTTCCTTCTTGACTTCCTCCCTTCCTCCCTCCCTCCCTCCCTCCCTTCCTTCCTTCCCTTCCTCCCTCCTTTCCTCCCTTCCTTCCTTCCCTTCCTCCCTCCCTCCCTTCCTTCTTTCCCTTCCTCCCTCCCTTCTTTCCTTTCTTCCCGCCCCTTCTTTCCTTCCTTCCTTCCTTCCTTCCTTCCTTCCTTCCTTCCTCGTTTTGTTTCTGTGCATTTTGAGCCTGTATCCAGAGCCTTTTACATGTCCCTGAGCCTGGGATTCTGTAGAATGAAAAAATAGGTCCTGCCCATTGTCGCCCTGGCTTTTACAAGCTCAGAGCCATTGGAGAGGTGACCCTAGCCTGGGAGAGAAGAGGGAGTTTCCTCCCAGACTAGGAGGAGGAGCGGGAGGGGGGTGGGAGGACTCCTCACAGCTGCCACCCTCCATAGACAACCAAGGGGACAGCCGTGTCATTCACTGAGCAAAAACCCCAGGCCCTGTGGCCTTGGACACAGTGGGAATCCCCGGTGGGAGAGAGTCATGGGGCTTCAGGGACCTCTGTGAACCCAGACCAGGAGGATGTCCCTGAGGTGGCCACACAGAGAGCAGATCTGAAGAACTGCTAGATTCTTCTAGATTCTTCTGGTAGAACCCCAGAAGGGGCAGGGCCTGGGCTCTGACTGAAATGGAATCTCCTGCCAGTTCAGGGAGCCGGAGGGTAGGGATTAGAGTCAACTTATATTGATTTAAAGAAAAGATTTCACTGGATGTTTTCTCCCCATCTGAGTTTCTGCCACAACCTTGAAAACAACACATCCCTGTAGGGACTCACCCCAACTGCTCGTCATTCCCCGCAAACACAGTTGGCTCTTTCCTCCACGGTGCAGGGAGCTCTCTCTGCCTGAAATATGTCCTTTCCCCTTGGTTCTGCTTGAAGAACTCCTATTCACCCGTGAAGCCCCATCTCCGGTGTCCTCTTTCTGTGAATGCTTCTCCAGCTGCCCCCAGGCTGTGCAAGTCACTCTCCAGATTTTCCAAGGAGCTTCTAGAAGGTAGGGGTGAGTTCAAGATACAGAGGTATCCTGCCTTTCCAGGAAGAATTTAAGGGGCAGCGAACCCTTCCCCCACCCCCAAGTTCCACTCGCTCATCTTTCGCTTCTCCACCTTCCCAGGCACAGGCACAAAATCCATCTTATTTATACGTTGGGGGCGGGGGGAAGACAGGCAAGCTGGACATTGCTGTCATACTTCCCAGAGGAGGAGACCACGGGTCAGAGAGGTGAAAGGGCTTAGCGAGGAAGACACAGCTGGGACGCGGGGAGCTGGGACGCGGGGAGCTAGGACGCAGACCCGGGCCCACGCCTGTTACACGTTCCCTGCCCGTCTGGAAAATGCCACCATTGTATCTGCGTTTGGACAGATCGCTCCAAGCTTTTTCCTCTGGGCATCCAGTGAGTCCCCTGGGACCTCACCTGGGAGGTGGGAGGAGAGATGGGGACCAGCCGGGACCTGAACAGCCAGAGGCAATCAGAGCTGCTCCTGTTCCCAGCCCGAAGTCCGGGGTCCAGACTCCCCCCCAAGGAAGCCCCCACCTGGGAGGGGCTCAGATCGCAGGATTCGGGATGAGTCTCTAGGGAGCAGTAATGCAGGCAGTGGCTGGAGTGTAGGCTCAGAGTTCCCCGGGAGGGATCTGAGCAGGCCTGGGCCGGAGAGCAGGACGAGGTCTGTTAGCAAAAGGCAGGGCACTTAGGCATGGGGACAGGCGTGACAGTGGTGCCGGGGGGAGGTCAGTGCATGATGGACAAGGTCCCTGAATGTCCACAGAGCAGAGTGGCAGAGAGAGAGAGAGAGAGAGACCCACTGGTCCTGAGTCTCCATCCCCATCCCTAGGGCCTGGCATCCTGCAGCCTCCTCCAGTCCTGGGAGATCTGCTACCATGAGGTTCTGTCACTTGCAGCCACTGAGCTGGGTCCAGCACTCCGCACTCGAGTTTCACAGATGTCCTGCTCTGGCCCTGGGCCTTCCAACAACCCCCCACGCCTCAGGCTGACTCAAGGGCTCTCCTACCTACAACACAAGAGCTCTGGGTCAGATCCAGACGCCCCCCCCCCCCCCACCTCGGAGCTCCAGCCGTCGGTCCTGAAAGCCCAGTCGTCCTGAAAGAGGCTGTCCGCCGAGCTGGGAGACCCAGAACGACTCCAGATTTTGAGCCACAAACCGGGCAGTTTGTAAAAATAATCTCTTTTCCCTTTAGTGTGCATATTAATTACCTTGAAACAGGTGCAAAATCAACCTCGTTTATTATTATTTCTTTGAGCCCATAATGGCAGTTGCTGCAAATAAATCCCGTTAACCCAGGGAAAGGATTTATGGCCCCAAATTTACACCAGCCGTTTAATCATAGCACCTTTGCCGCAGACAGACTTTCTCGAGAACAATTTGCCCCACAATTTGTCAGTGGGAAAATGGCCTCATATAAACGTTTGGAGGAAATAAATGCTAATCCAAAGCTCAGTCTTTCATTCTCCTAATTGCCCAGGGAATATAAAGGAGACAAACTTATTTACTCACAGCAGGAAGTGAGCTGTAATAAAGCATCACCATTGTGGGCTGAAATCAGTCCCTGACAGGGAGGGGAGGGGGCCTGGGGATTTACACAGCAGGGGGAATGGGTGGGTGAGGCCACAGGGCAGTGAGACTTCCCGGTGCCTCAAGCCTCCCCTGCATTTTAAAGAGGTAAACTCTTAGAGCTGAGCCCATGGGAGTCAGATGAATGGCTGGGCTGACACATCAGTCCCTCCCTCAACCCGCCCTGGCCTCCCGAACTCCCAGGTTGGCTGCCGGAAGGGTTTCTGGAAAAAAAAAAAAAAAAAAAAAAAAAAAGGCAGGTTAGGCCCCTGAGGCTATCCTGGGGCTAAGGGGAGGTAGACTCTGTAGCTGTGTAGGAGAACTGGCCGGGAGAGATCCCGCTGGGTTGGGGACAAGGCCCAGAAAGCCAGCAACCCTGCAGGGAGGGTCGGGCATGTGGGGACCTCAGACTCTGGGTAGCGGAGGGTGAGACTACCAGGTACTTATGAGCAGGTAACTGTGGTGAAGGAGAGACCCAAGACAGCTTGCTGGGGGAGAAAGGGCCCACACCTCCATCTCACTCTTCCTGAGATGCTCATTGGTTCCTATAAGCTGACCCCCTCTGATCTCTCTCTTCTGCAGGAGCCCAGGGGCGCTGTTCCAGGGAGAGAAAGACTCTCTCTGCCTCCATGGCCTCATAACCAGGACTGCCTAGAAGTCCTCCTATAACATAGGATGTGAACCACATATCCCTACGTGATGCCATTCTCATGGACTAGTGTGAATGCTGCTATCTAGAGTTGTGCAGTGTACAACCTTTGCAACGGTTCAGATGCTGTCTTGGAACCAACGTGTTTAAACAATGTCTCATTTTTCCTCCTCTCCATCCCCTCCTGTCTTTCCCTGGGCATGAAGATACTTTCCCAAAGGGACAGAGGACATGAATGCCAGGATCCCACCTCCAGACTTCCTACCCAGCTTCCGGACTTTTCTCTCCTGTGTCCTGACCCCATCCCGACCATCTCCAACTCTGATCCCATCATATTTTTCCTGATCATCCTCAGACTGGCACAGAGTGACTGGGTTTGAGTTCAACACAGCCACTAACCAGCTGTGTGACCACAGGCAATTTACTCAACCTTTCTGAGCTTCCATTTCCTCCTCTGTAAAAAGAGAATTATGATATCACCCAGGGTTGCTGTGAGATTAGAGATAATGAATATTAAGTGCCCTAGCATGCCACAATGCTCCATGGATGGTTATTACTCCGTAGACAAGGAGGAGGGGTCCTTGGGGACCTCGCCACGCTCCGCATCAGCAAAGAAGGGGAAAATTTCCTAGAGAATAGAGGGACTGTGTCACAAGAAACCAGAGAGCCCACAGCAAAGGGCAATGAAAGTCTGGGATGAAGGCTCAGGATCTTGGTGGCTCAGAACAGCAGTGCTCTGGCCCAGGGGAGAAGCCACATCTTCCAAAAGGTCACTCAGGACAATACAGAAGATTCCCCGGGGCAGTGACGAGCCAGCACCGAGACGGTGGGAGTTAGCTTTGTACTCGGACACCGGTAACCGTTTCATGAGGCTCAGACGTGGCCGGGGGCTGTGGGTCATGGGAGGCTGCCTCCCTTAAGAACCTTCTAGGTGCCAGGGATTTTCTTGCTTCTCATGACAACTATCAGCTCAGTTATGCATTTTATTTCTGTCTTTGCCGATAGACGATCAACAACATAAGACCATAGACTTTGTCCTGCTCGTCACTGTATCCCCAATACTTAGCAAAGCGCATGACCTATAGAAGGTCTGGGATAAACATTTGCTAAATAAAGGAACAAATCCTCTGGGGTAGGTGTTACTATTGCCATTTGAAAGGAATGGCTCAGAGAGGTTAAGGGGTTTGCCTAAAGTCACACAGCTGTGGAGGGATTCACAACCAGGGGCTAGAATTCGGGGAAATCCTTAATAAGCACGTGGACTGTGCCAGCCATTGCATGGGGCCCTTCACCCGCATCACCCCTTTTGCCCGTCCCAGCAGCCCCAGGAGCGAGACACTCCCGTCGCCCCATTTCACAAAAGGCACATTCCGCAGGGAGGTGTTTTTTTTTTTTTGTTTTTTGTTTTTTTTCCGCAGGGAGGTTTTAAGTGGCTGGCCCAAGGTTGCACAACTAGCTGTGGGGCCTTGTGAAAAGCCAGCCCCCATTATTCTGTTTCCGTCCTCATCACTCCGGTGCCCCATAAACTCTGCTCAGGACAACACAATACGATGTTTTAGTGACAGGAGGGCAAGAAGCTCCGGGGGAAGGGGGAGGCCAGGGCTGGGGCCGAAGCTGTGCCAATGATGGATGGCGGGCGCCAGGAGCTCAGCCCAGCCTGGGAGCTTCTGTGCCTTCTGTGCGAGATAGTGATCTTCCCGCTGCAGAGGGGACACGGGTGCTGGGGGGAGGGAACCGAAGGCCAGGATGGCAGGAAGGGTGGATGACAGTCCCCAGGGTCAGAGAAGGAATGTCCCAAGCCCCCGAGAAGTGCCCTCCAAGAGACACTGTGCTTTCCACTAACGGGCCGGGGACAAAAGCGTCTTATCCTGGGCCAGATTCTGGGTTGTTATTGGATAATTTTTTCCTTAGCTTTTAACTCTTTTGTGTGATTTTTTTTTATTAAGTTTTTAAATTTATTTTGAGAGAGAGAGAAAGCATGAGCAGGGGAGGGGCAGAGAGAGACGGAGAGAGACAGAATCCCAAGCAGGCTCCACAGCGTCAGCACAGAGCCCGATGTGGGGCTTGAACTCGTGAACCACGAGATCACGACCCGAGCCAAAACCAAGAGTTGGGAGAATCAAGAAATCTCCATGGCTCTTGGCTTTCCTCTCTGAACTCTGGAGTCTCTCCCTCTTTATCATCCCTCTCGTTCCTCCAGAAATGGCTGGTATTTGCCTCTGAATAGTTTTCTCAGCATGCTCATAGAAAGGTGGGCTATTTTCCCTTGGAACAACTGTAGCCCCTTGAAGTTCAAGCGTGCGGTCCAGATCCGCTCTCTTCAAACCTTGATGGGTTTCCCGTGTATCTGCTGGGGTGCGCTCCAGCTGAGACCGGTTTCTCTCCCTTCTCTCTCACCCTCCCTCCCGTCCTTCCTCTCTCTCTTCCCCTCTCTCCTTCGCTCTCCTTTTGGGTCCTGAAGATTCTTAGAAGCCGTTTCGTCTCGCCAAGAGGGTTTATCAGCATCACCTTCAATCTCCCAGACACCTTAACGAGGGGTCTTACAATAACATCATTGACTCTATCTCGAGGTCAGCTCTCGTCTCGCTTAAAGAATTTTTTACCCACTGGGGAGACCAGGGGGCTTTCAACCCCAACAAGTCCCCGACCTTCTGTATTCCTCTAAAACCTGCTTGCGAACCAAATTGCTCCCTATTGAGTTCACGTGTCTCTTCTCACGTTTTATCAGATACCGCTGGGAGAAGGCTGTCAACCCTGCGCGATCTTCGCGGACAGATCCAGAGGTCTCCTTGGGCAGACCCACAAGTGCGCAAGTAAGTTTTCTATCTCCCAAGCTCCACGGGCACCAGATCTGCCTGTTGTCTCCCACCCACGACAACACACGCTGCCCTTTCCCCAGCCTCTAACGGCCCCTCACTAACTCCACAAAGTCTGCCCGCCACCCAGTCCCTAAGTCAAGGCCCCAGTGATTCGGGGGTTTCGTTACAGCAACGCTCTACTCCCCATATCAACTTCCGTGCCCATTATCCAATGCCGTGTGATGAGTCATCTCAAAACTGAGTGGTCTAAAATAATAATGACTTATTATTTCTCACAGTTCTACAGCTTGACAGATTCTTTGGCTGGTGGTCTTGTCTGGGCTGATAGACTCTGAGTCTGTAAGAACCCTGGCAGCCTGGAGCTCTAAGCCTCACCATCAGTCTACCAATGTGCCCGGGGAACAAGAGAAACTTGGCCCCTGGGACTAAATATAGCACAGCAAGAAAAAAAAAAAAAAAAAAAAGACAAGTGCTCTAAGTTCCCTCATTAATGCAGTAAGAACCACTGGGGCTAACGGAATCTGATGTTGGGAGATTCATTAACAGAGGGACTCATCAACAGAGGTATACGGCAAGGAGGTGACAGGCTGGCTCTATGCTCCTCTTGGCCTCACCTAGAACTTAGACCCCAAACTTCAAGAAGTACTTGGCCACATCTGAGGACTAGGGACTCAGCCATGTGGGGAGAGGAGAGAGAATGTCATCCAGGGAGGACCCAATGGCAGAGATCGGTTGGGAGCCGTTCAGCCAGGAGAGGAGAAGACCCAGGGGTAAGATCCCATTGCTCTGGACCTTAGCTGCTTTTGGGGGAACTAGTGGGTTAGTTATTTTGTTTTCAGCTGTAATGTGCACAGGCCAGGCTTGTGCTTTATCCTTCCATCTTTCCATTTAATCCTTATAACAACTTGTGTCAGTCAGGGTTCTGCAGAGAAACACAACCAGTAGGATGCGTATCCCTATGGAGATTTAGTGTGATGTACACGCTCAATTATGGAAACTGAGAAATCTTACAATCTATAATCTGCAAGCTGGGGGCAATGGCCTAATTCAATCTGCGTCTGAAGGCCTGAGGGCCAGCGGGGCTGATGGTGTGAACCCCACCAGTCCAAGGGCAGGAGAAAATGAGGCGGGATCTCCAGGCCCCGACAGCGAGGCAGGAAGAAAAGAGGGAAATTCCTTCTTCCTCTACCTTTTGTTCTGCTCAGCCCTTCAGTGGATTGGCCTGCACCCGTCTACACTGGGGACAGCCCTCCGCTTTGCTCGGTCCCCCAGTTCCAAAGCTCACCTCATCCAGAGACATCCCCACAAACACACCCAGAAGGAACGTTTAATCCGGGCCCCGGGGGCCAATCAAGCCAGCACAAAATTAACCACAAGCTCAGGAGGTTGGAACTCTGTTATCTTCTTGTGAAGGGTGAAAAGACCGAGGCGCCACATCTTCCCGGTTTGGGTTCCCCCTGAAGCAGACCACGAAACAGGATCCAAGTGCAGGTGACTGACATGGGCGGTGATTCCTGGAAACACTACGGGCGAGGGAGGAGGTGAACGAGAGAAGGAAAGGAAACCGGGAAAGAGAATTATTGAGCGGATTGCAGTGTGGACCACTGAGTCTCGCCACACCTCAGAGACGCGACCCACCCAGAAGGCCGGGGGGGGGGGGGGTGCTGGGGGGCTAGTCCTATGGTAGTCCTGTAGGCTACTTTTGGCTTCTCCTGCACCCCGAGCACCCCAAGGCCAGAAAAATGCCCACAGGCTGTATCAGGTGTTTGCAGAAAGCAGCCTTTGATCTATAAAGGTAAATATTATTAGGAGAGAATAGGAGAAGGGTCAGGAACATCTACTGCACTCACAAAGTGACTTGCACGCATCGATCAGCTAGGGTGGACCAAGGATCCGAACCTGGCTCTTCCGGCCTTCAAAGTGCTCCATCTGGACCACACTATTGGGACGTGGAAGTTTCTAGTCCGGCGGGGGAGGGCTGGGAGCCACCAGGACCAGGGCCGACCCTCAGGGGAGACGGTGGTTTGAGGAACGAGGTCACAGCATCTCCTTCAGAGATGGCTGGGGGAGCAGGGGAGGCCAGCTTTCCAGGGGGGGATCCAAGGTGAGGGGCAGAGACTTGGGTTGAACAGACAGAGGGACGACCCCATGATCAGGGTCCCGGGAGGATGCTGGTAACATCCAGCTCCGCGTTAGAGGCATTGGCCACTGCCAGCCCCCGGCGGATGCACCTGTCCGGTGGAATCTTCACGGGGCTTCCGGAAGAGGGACAGTCAGTCACCCTCATTGTGCAGGGGAGGACGCTGAGGCTCAGCGAGATGGTCCAAGCTCACAAAGCTGGGGTTTGAACCCTTTAGCTTAGACTGAGAAGAAATATTCATTGAGCCCCTCCGGAGTGCCGTTCTAGGCACTGGCACTGCAGGGGCGAACAGAAGTGACAACTCCCTGCCCTCGTGGTGGCCACAGTCCAGTGAGGGAGACAGACCGCAGCAAGTAAACAAATAAATGGGTTGTCAGAAGGTGACTGGTACTGAAAAAACAATAATAATAAGGCAGAGTAAGGGTGACTGCGTCTGCTGGGCAGGGGCACAGACATGCGCGCAGGGGCGTTACTGTTTTACAAGTGCCCAGGAGAGGCCTCTCTGACATCTGACCCGCAGGAAGGGAGTCTGTCGAGTGGGTATCTGGGAAAGGGCGGTCTGGGTGGGGGGGGGGGGGGGGTTGTCCAGCCGGGGCAAAGGCCCAGAGGCCTTTGAGAAAGAGCAAGCAAGTTGGCTAGAGGGGAGCATGAGCAGGGGCCCTGGTGGGGGGCGAGGCCAGAGGGGAGACGGCGGAGGCGGGGAAAATCGCTAGGGTCTTCAAGGAAAGCCTTGCGGGGACTTGACTTACCCTGAACGAGCAAGGTGAGGGCATGATCTGACTTCCATCTTCACAGGACTCTTCTGGGCCTTCCACGCTGTGTGCGGGTCCCCCTGGCCAGGGCTGGGCGGGGTGGGGGGGGGTACTAAGACAGGAGAGAGCGCCCACCTCCCCAGTCCCACTGGGCTCCCAGCCACCACCCCCCACCCACCCTCCAGCCCACTGGCCACCCTCCCTTCTCCTCCTCCCTGGAGCCACTCACTTCCCAAGACAAATGGCAGCTTCTTCCTGCCCATCCATCACTGCTCCCGGGCCCATCCATTAGCGGCCGCTCCCCCGTCTTGCCCCCAGCCCCACCGTCCTTGCTCAGGGACGGGCTCCATTGATCAGAGGCCCATCTGTCGCTTGTCACATGATGGCAGCCCTGACAGCAGGAGACAGAGCTGTTGCTGGCCGGGCCAGCCTGAGGCCAAGGGACCGATGAGACTGCGCCCCCCCCCCCAACCCCAGACTGGGGCTAAGGCCAGGGCATAGCTGGGAGGGGCAGGCCGGAGGGTCTGGGTAAGCCCTCCCCAGCCAGACGCTGCTATTCGGAGACCGCCAGGGCAAAGTGGAAAGTCAGTTCCACCGGTAGGGCTTGCAGAGGCCCCCACCTCCCCTTCCGCATCTGGGTCTGCCGGGGGGGGGGGGGGGGGGGGGGGGGGGGGGGGGACGGGACCCAAAGTGTTGAGAGCCTTCCCCTCCCCAGTCCAACTCTTCCCGGACTTCTCCATCTGCCTTAAGTGGCAAGCCCCGATCTCAACATGGTTCACCCTGGCCACCTGACCCTCCTTGGGATTCCTTCCAGAAGCCTCCTGGATCCCCAAGTCCTCTCACCAGCCCCCACCTCCCCCCACTAGGTAACCAAGGAGTGTGAACTGTAGGGACTCCTGCCTTCTGGCTTCTGGCTGGATTCGGACTGGGAGATGAAAGAGGAAAGAGGTTGGGGTATTTATTCCCGGGCCCCTGCCCTGCAGGATCCCTGAGGGTAACCGTGGGTCCACCCAAGGCCTCCGCTCGACCAAGGAGCCCTCTCCACGGAGCTCCCCCGCCATAACCACTTCCCCTGGCTCCCCGGCAGGTGATGAAGGCTCCCTCCCAGTCTGGGGACGGGCACCGAACTACCCCATGGCTCCCTCAGCCTGATGCAAATGGCCCGTTCATCAAACTGCTCTCTGCTAACTGGTGTGAAAATGCCTCCGGTTCCTGGGCTGAGCGATTCCTACACCTGCCCTTTGCTCACTCTTAACCCCAAACCCGGGGCTGCTCCCGGACGCTCCCTCCCCCACCCTCCACCCCAATCCCCCCATCTCCTCCCCACGCCTTCCTTATCCACCTGTCCCCCTTCTCAAGGCCGCTCCCCAAGTTCCAGCACCCCTCCCCTGTGCCCCCACGCTCAGCCACCACCCCATCTGCTGCAGCACTGCCCCGACACCCACACAGCACGTGTCCCTTCTCACCCACACGGAGAGACCTTCTCCAGGCGGCCCACGCCCCCCCGCCCTTCTCTGTACCGCCTCTCCTTTTTTGCCCACATGTTCTCCTGCCCCGGGGCCTTTGCTCTGCCCTGCCCTCCGCTTGGCACGCCTGCCCCATCTTGCAGTAGGTATAAAAGTATGCCTGGCCTCCTTAGAAAAGGAGCTGCTTAGAAAAGGAGAAGATTTTGCTGGGAAGGAGAGAGGAAAGTCCCGTCGGGAACGGAAGGGGGCGCTGCGGCGGAACCTGCTGCCTCCCCACCCCCTGCAGCGGACCCCCTCCCCCTCTTCTCCAGACCACGGAGGGTAGTGCACGCGCACCAGGGCCGCTAGGACCCCCGGGCTTCCCATGCTCCGGGTTCCTGTCCCTCCGCCCAAGTGGTTTCAAGCTCACTTCCAGGGTCTCCCAGGTCCATTGTCCCAAGACGGACAGGCCACTCGCCTGGGGGTGGCCCCTGAGCAGCAGTCGGGGTGGAGACGGAGGTCAGATTTGGAGCTGGGGCCTCCACATGCAAATAACACTTTCACGGTTCCGTGTGTCCTCTTGCCCCAGGCCCTACAGAGTCGGCCTGTGCAGGGTCATTGGTTGGGGCCAACCTCCTCCTTACCCCGCAAAGCTGCTCCCGAGCTCTACCACTCCTCCGCCGTCCTGTTAACGTCCCCGCACGCTTGCGACCCTTCACCCGTCTCTGTCACCAGGGCCAGCTACGGACTCCGCGGAGCCCGGCGTCAAAATGAAAATGTGTGGCCCTGGTTCAAAAAGCAAGAAAAATGTGCCACTGAAGAACTAGGATATAAAACTTTCTCCTCCCGGGGCGCCTGGGTGGCTCAGTCGTTAGGCGTCCGGCTTCGGCTCAGGTCATGATCTTGTGGTCACGAGTTCGAGTCCCGCGTCAGGCTCTGTGCTGACCGCCTGGAGCCTGTTTCAGATTCTGTGTCTCGCTCTCTCTGACCCTCCCCCTGTTCATGCTCTGTTTCTCTCTGTCTGAAAAATAAATAAACGTTAAGAAAAAAATTTTTTTTCCTTTCTTCCGTGGTCTCCCGTGGTCTCTTTCTGTGTCTCCATCTGTCGTGGTGTTGTGATTTGCTATTTAATGTCGGGCTCCTTCAGGCACAGGGACCCTGGCTAGGCGAGGGCAGACCCTCACGCGCACGTGCACAGCCCGCCAGCCACCAGGGGCGCCGTCCAGCCAGCTGTAGGACTCAGGTGCCTTCCCTGTGGCTGGGGTGGAGAGGTCAGGGTCCCCTCCCCACAAGGCTGCTGCCTTCGCCCACATTTAGGCAACCTGCTGGAAATACCGTTAGCAGATATTATTGTTAGCTTGTCGTTTGCCGTTGGCCATAGCTCAGTGGTTTCCAACCGGGGGCCGTTCAGCCCCTCGAGGGACATTTGGCAAAGTCTGGAGACATTTGTGGTTGTCATGCCTGCAGGGAGGGGTGCTACCTAGCGAGCAGAGGCCATGGATGTCGCTAAACATCCTAGTTTGCAAAAGATAGCCCCTCCCCTCAAAAGAATGATAGGCCTAAAATGTCAATAGTGCAGAGGTTGAAAAACTTCTGGAGTTGAGACTATTTAAACTGGTCCATCTACCAAAAGAAGCCTCCAGCTCCCACTCCTGCAATTCAAGTTTATACCACAAGGTGGCGCTTGAGCTAGCACGTCTCTATACTGGTGGATAATTCTGAGCCTAAATTAACAAATTATTCTCCTCCGTTATGCTTTTCTATCAAAAGCCATGCCTTGTAAAATAGCAAACCATACTCAAAATTACCTATGTGGAGTTTCCTCTTCATACAGCATATTACACCATCCTCCCCCGTCCTCTCCTATGTTTCTTTGACATTTCCAATGCGCGGGAGTTATTATTCCCATTTTACAGAGGAGGAAACTGAGGCTTAAAGGAGTAGTTCTCTTCTCAAACCAAGGGCTGAACTTGAAATCCTGGTTGCATTTGAACTCCCCGCAAATTCTGAGAGTCCAGAAACCTCCCAGCCTTTGGGGGATCCCTCCCCCCCCCCCCCCCCCAGAGCTGACCCAGCTTGGTTTCTCCCTGCCTTTGTGCCCTGGTGAAGGGTTGGTGGAGGCTCATCACCTGAACGCGGTGGTTCCCAAATGTGTCTGCATGTTGGAATACCCCGGGGAGCTTCAGAAAGGTCTGGTGCCTGCGTCCCATCCCAATGAGTTAATCTGGAGTGTCTCAAAGATCGCCAAGAGATTTCAATGAGCAGGTAAGCCTTCACTGGCATCCTTTGAAATAAATGCCATTCTTTCCAAGCATTTCACTACTTGATTAATTTTTCTGAATTGAGTAAAAGGAGCAGGAATCTTCCTCCATCTCTGGAACCCACAGGCTTACCCCTGTTTCCACCTCCCCTTCTCCCTCGGGCAGGCAGAGGTCCGCTGTGCCTCATCCTGCCGAAGTGTTCACCCCTCCCAGACCCAGGGTCTGTCACAGGCTTGTCAGGGAGGTTTCTTTTTCCATAAAAATGCAGTGCTCCTCCTGAAAAGAGTTCTGACAAATCAAACTTCTTCATTTTGTCACAATTACTTCTACAGTAAAACACTGTGCAGAACGGAGGTCGTCAAACTTGGTTGCACTTGAGCATCACCCGGTTTTAAGAAGACCCCGGCACCCAGGCCACCTGCCAGATCAATGCATCAGAACCCCTAGGTATTGTTAAAGCCACTTCAGATGACTCAGGGTAGGTCCACATTCGAGAAGGTGCTGTTTTAAGTGTGGCCCCTGGGCTAACGGCATCAGCATCACCGGAGGAGCTGGTTAGAAAAGACACATCTCCCCCCTTCTCCGCAGACCTCCGGCCACCAACAGCTCCTGCCAGTTCAAGTTCTCCACTTGTCATCCTCCCACCCCGACTGCTTCCTGGAAATGTGCTATTTGGGGACCACAAGTTCATAGAAGCTTGGGGGTGGGGAGGAGGTGTGCTTTCCAAAAGCTATGGCATTCTCCAGCCATTGTATCTCCATCATTTACTCTCCCTCAGTTTGTCCAGAAATCTATATCGAGTGTCTTCTACGTACCAAGTGCTGTGCTAGGTGCTGGGCATGCCACGGACAGATACACCTGTCCTCAAGGTGCTTACCCTCCCATGGACACTGAGGCAAAACACAGGTGAGCAATCAAATCGACTGTTTAAAAATCACAAGTTCGGAGAAGTACATTTCTAATGACTAGAAAGGGCACTCGCAGCCCCTGAGACAGTGGCCGGCTGGGGTGGCTCTGGGGTGGTGAGGGAAGGTCCTGCGTAACCCCACCACGAGCAGGAACCAGCCTATGGAGCACAGGGGACGAGCAGTGGAGGCAGGGGGGCAGGGACAGCGTGGGGTGTTCTGGAAACATGAACAAGGCCAATGAGGCTGACCTGGAGTGATCCATGGGGCCATGGGACAGTAAGATTGGAGACGGGGGCAAGAAACAAGGCCTGGGAGACATAAATGCAAATGTAAGCCTCTGAAGGCTTACATTTGGGGGGGCCCTTGGGCTTTTTTAAGTAATGTCTCAGAAAGCTCCTTTCGGCTGCCGTGGGGGAGAGAAGGGGGGGCGGGGAGGGGGCTGGAGGCAGGCACTGTGCAGGGGAGAAGTGGCAAACTTTAGAGGGAGACCACCTGGGTGCAGGTGGCCTTCCAGTGCGCAGGATGCAGTGATGCGCGAGCCCAGCAGGCGGTGGAGGAGAAGGGGGGACAATGTGTTCGCGTTTTCAAAGGCTTCCTGGACTATCTGCCACGTTTTTTTAAATGCAAAGTTAAACGAAATCGAAAAGCCTGACTCCTTGGAGGCTCTGTTTCCCACCTGAGAAGAGGCTGCCAGAAATAGCCTTTTTGAAGACAGGTGCTCATTTACCTACAAACCGCGGAGCAGAACGGCTGCTTCCAAACCCGCCTGAAGGGTCTTTGTCTCCGGGGCTCTTCTCTTCTCTCCCTGCAGAATCTCATCTCTGCCCCGCCTCCCGGCACATCATTCTCAGGGAAGCCCACGCGGATGGCGCCCCCTGGAGTTGTGTGGCTGGACCCAGAGCTGCCGGTAAGACCAGTTCCAGTGGAAGAAGGGGGCAGGGAAGCCAGGCCTACGTGCTTCACGACTGGACAACTGGACGGCACAGGGGGGAGTTCACACCTTGAGGGCAGCCTAAAGAAAGTGGATTGTGAGAGGGACCCGAGGGAGAGGCTAGTGGCTGGGGAGGGCTGGAGAGAGACTCAAGAGAGGCTTTCGTTACGTCGCGAGGGTCTTGAGAATGTCTAGATGCTGAAGGGGAGGATCCCAGAGAATCCTCGATAAATCCAGAGGCACGAGAAAAACTAGCAAATCATGGGGATTTTAGTTTGGACTTCTTTGACGACTAGTTTACTGGGCAGCGTTGTCCAGAGAACCATAGAGCCAATGGGATATGGAGAGACATATATAACACAAGATTTATTATAAGGAATTGGCTCACGTGATTATGGAGGCTGACAGGTCCCAGGATGTGCGGAGAACAGATAGGGTAGTTCTAGTCTGAAAGCCAGCAGGCTCAAGAGCTCAGAAGCGCCGATATTTCCCAGCTCAAAGGCTGTCAGGCAGGAGTTCTCTCCTACTCATGGGAGGGTCAGGCTTTTCATTCTAGCCAGGCCTTCAACTGATTGGATGAGGCCCACCCGCATTGGGGAAAGGCAATCTCATCCAGAAACACCGTCACAGATATATTCCAGAATAATGTCTGGCCATGTCCGGGCACCCCCTGACCCGGTCAAGTTGACACCTAAAATGAACCATTACAACAAGTATGGTTGGAAATGTTTTCCTATGCTTGAGAGGTATTTATATACATTGTTCAGTGAATTATACGGTTTTATCCTTTGTCCATTCTATTAAGCGTGAGTGATTCTTTATGAACTTATGGACATTAACCTTTGCTGTCACATATGTCAAAAATTAATCTTGTAACTTTGACTTTTGACCTTATTTGGGGAATATGTCTTGAAAATACAGGCGTGTGAGCATCTGCAAAGATAAACGCGTCCATCATTTTCCTTGGCAGTTCTATCCAAGGTCAAGGATAAAACACTTTTCAGCTAGAGATCAAATAATTCTCTTTTTATACTTTCTTCTAGACTTTTATTGTTTTATTTTTTACTTTTAACCATCTCACCCACCTAGTTTTTATTTTTGGGGGGCTCTACAAGGAGATGAAGATCTAAATGGACTGCCTTCCAAATAACCAGATTTATGGGTAGCACTTACTGAATAATCCATCCCTCCTCTGCTGATACGTGATCCTTCATTTTCCACGGACCCAATTCTCAGTCAGGGCTGTCAATTTCACTCCATTGATTTGTCCGTCTAGTCTTATGCCGGTAACATACTGGTTTTATTATTGTAGCTTTATAATGCATTTTATTTTTTTTTTAAATATTTTTTTTTCAATGTTTTTTATTATTTATTGTTGGGACAGAGAGAGACAGAGCATGAACGGGGGAGGGGCAGAGAGAGAGGGAGACACAGAATCGGAAACAGGCTCCAGGCTCCGAGCCATCAGCCCAGAGCCTGACGCGGGGCTCGAACTCACAGACCGCGAGATCGTGACCTGGCTGAAGTCGGACGCTTAACCGACTGCGCCACCCAGGCGCCCCTATAATGCATTTTAATACTTGGTAAGGCAAGCCTTTTTCCAAATCGATTTAGCTATTCTCCTCTCGTGGAGGTTTTTTTTCTTTTTCATCACTCGTTTTAGAATCTGCTTTCATCGCTTTTCTCACTGGTCACCACGGGGATGTGACTTTGAGATTTGCAAGGGGAGAGTGGCAGGGACGCACTCAGCGTCCCCCTAGGGGGTCCCTAACTTGGCTGTTCTCCCCCCCACCCCGCAGTGAAGAGGTGATGTGGGGCTCACACACACTCGGCCATCGTGGCCGAGAAACAGGGGCAGAACTGTGTGTTCCTTCCCTCCTACTACTTTAGCGTTTCTGCTAAATAAAAGTCCATTTTTATTCTTACAGGAGCTGAGCAGGGAGATGTTTTACACCCCAGTTCTCACCCGTCGTGATCTATGTCCCTTTTACAAACTTATCTCTGGGTTTTTGCTCAGTTTATAAGCTAGGGGCAATCTTTCTTCCCTAAAGCCTCCTTCCGCCACAGTCTGGAGGAACCTTGAGATTTCCTGCCGATGATTTAAAGGGCTATAACACTCGCAGGCTAGATTTGTTTTAGTGTCCATAAAACTCAAAAATTTCATAAAACAATTGGTGAAAATAAAATTACCAAAAAATGATATAGTGCCAGCAGACTGTATAATAGTTACGGGAGAAATGGAGACTATGATTCACTGGGGGATAAAAATGACAACGTATTTATTGCAGTGCACTGACAAGAAACTAATTTGTCCCTTTTACTTTTGAGACAGGGCAAGAATTCCGATTTTTCTCTTCTTGCTCTGACTCTGACAGGGGAGCAGAAGGTGGTAGCAAATGGTCCTTGGCTTCAGGGGCTGTGAGTGTGTGTGTGTGTGTGTGTGCACTAACATGAGGGGTTTCGATAAAAACAAAACTGTGGTTTTTTGCCTTACCTTGGTATATGTCTCTCTGAGCCTCAAAAAAGTTTCCTGAATCTAAAATATGCGTGTATATGTGTGGATGTGTGTATTGCATGTATGTGTGTGTAAAGGTATACCATGGATGTGTGTCTGTGTACAATGTTGCTGTATCCGGCCGTTATCGACGACGGTTTGAAAAGGTAGATGGTAGAAAAAAGAATATTGTTTTTACCAAGGAGATATGCACCGTAAAGAAAAAGGGAAAAGAAACATACTAGCAACAATGAAAGTAAATGGAAAACTTAAAGCTGAGGGAAAGGGATTGAAATCGGATCAGTGGTTGTTTGAGGGTGAGGGGGTGGGTGGGATTGCACAAAGGGGTGGAGGGAACCTGCCAGAGTCCTGGAGATGTTCTCTGTCGTGGCTGGGGTGGGAGTTACACAGGTGTATACGTTTGTCAAAGGTCACTGACCTAGGGGAGCCTGGGTGGGTCAGTGGGTAAGTGTCTAAATCTTGGTTTTGGCTCTGTTCGTGATCTCACAGTTCATGAGTTCCAGCCCCACATCAGGCTCTTTGCTGACGGTGTGGAGCCTGCTTGGGATTCTCTCTCTCCCTCTCTCTCTCTGCCCTTCCCCCCATCATGCTTTCCCTCTTTCTCTCTCGCTGTCAAAATAAACTTAAAAAAAGTCATTGACCTATAAACATAAAATGTATGAGTTTTATTATATGGTCACCATACCTCAACAGAGTTGTTGGGTTTTTTTTTTAAGTTCTTAGACTGGAAGACAGGGAAAAGGGAAGGAAATTGCTTCTAACCTGATGGATAATATGGTCAAACATACCTTCTGGCACATTGTGAAGCCCGGAGAGTCCACTGAATGAGTGAATGAATGAATGAATGAATGAGGGGCCAAACTTAATTCTCCCCCAAAACAGAGTCTACCGTTCAAGATAAAGTAAGCTGTGGAGAGGGGCCTCTGGGAAGGTTTTGTTACAGCCACGTCACCGACGAGGCAGGTGAGGCTCAGAAAGTTCCCCCGCCTTGACTTGCCACAGGTCACACAACTAATAAGAGGCAGTGAACGAAAGCGACCCTGGCTCAGCCAACCGCCCCAATTCATTGTCACAATGAAGTAGGGAGGGGATTGGTTTAGAGCAAACCGAGCTAAGCTGGGCCGATCGGAGCCTTCTCAGAACACAAAGCACTCAGGGCGACTCTCGATGTCAGCTCAGGTCATGATCTCGCAGTTCATGAGTTCGAGTCCCCACCTCGGACTCTGCACGGACAGCGTGGAACCTGCTTGCGATTCTCTCTCTCCTTCTCTCTCTGGCCCTCGTCCACACACTCTCTTTCTCTTTCAAAATAAATAAATAAACATTAAACAAGAAGAACACAAAGCACTAACACACACTCTTGCCTGTGCCTGGGGGCGGGGGGAGGGGGCAGGAAGGGAACAGCCGGCTGAAGACTCTCAGGGCTGGGTGGCCACCTGCACACCCCGATGGGATTCTGAGGAGACATAATGAGGGGCCTGTCGGCAGGACGGAGGAGCCTGCAGGAGCCATTCCCGCCCCTGGGCCTGCAGGGTGAGAAGCGGTCAGAGCAGGGACCGGTGCATACCTCCATGAGGAGGTGAGGCCCTCCCACCCTGCCGGGGCTCCCACCATCTCCTCCGCCTGGACATCAGGGCACACGGAGCCCCGGAGTCACAGCTCACGGGGATCAGCCCTGCGTGGAGCACAGAACAGGGTGGGAATGGATGACAGGGCTGGGTCCTGTGCAGAAAATCTGGAAACAGGCCTTCCCTGGGGCTCCCAGCTCTCCACCTAGGCCTTGATGAAAATAGAGACAATATTTAGGGATGAGATACAGGCAGACGAGCCACACAGCCTGCTCAGAGGTGGGCATAAAGGTGGTTCTGGGCACGGAGAGGACGTTCTGCCAGGGTCCCGCCTCAGCCCAGCCCTCTGGCCAGCTCTCTGACCTAGCCTTGTAGAGTCAGAGCTAACCCTTTCGGTACCCTCAGCGGTTAATTCTATGTGTTAACCGGACTGAGCCACAGAGTGCCCAGACACCTGGCCAAATAGTATTCTGGATGTTTTTCAATGAGATTAACATTTGAACTGGTGAACCCAGTAGAGCTGATTGACCTCCCTAATGTGGGTGGGCCTCGTGCAATCAGGTGAAGGCCTGAACAGAGCCAAAAGGATAACTTTCCCCTAAGTAAGAGAGTATTCTTCCTGCCTGATGGCCTCCGGACTGGGGCATCAGTTTCCTGTCCCCGCCCACCCCCAACCCTGGCCTTCAGACTCAAATTGAAATATTGGCTCTTCCTGGAGGTTGAGTCTGCTAATCTTCAGACTGAAACTACACCGTGGGCTCTCCCGGGGCTCCAGCTTACAAATTCACCTTGCAGATCTTAAAACTTGTCAGCCTCCACGACAGCGTGAACCAATTCCTTATAATATATCTCTTTACATATTGCATGTGTATATTCTCTGTAAATCAGTCATACCCATGCATCCCACCCCTGTTTCCCCGGGAGCGAACCCTCATACAGTGCTCCTGGGTAATCAGGATGGGAACAGGGCTTGATAAGGTTAGTGCAAAGTTTCCCGCTCCAAACAACCAAAGGAAGGTGTCAGGACTAACCATGAGGCCGTGTGAGAGGGCAAGTTTCCAATCCCGGAAGTCAGGGATCCAGCGGGAGGCAGGGATGAGGCGAGGTCTGGGGTCCATGTCTAGGGGTCCCGCCTGCCCATGTCCATTTTTCTTCACTCTGGCTCCGTGTCATGTGGTTTGAGCTAGGCCGACCCAGCCTGCCCTCCTAGTGAGCACCGATACCTGCCCGGCCAGGCAAAATGCCCATTCTGCCAGACCTGTGGCTGGTTCACAGCAATGAGAGTCAGTCCTGGGATAGTTGCTGGAACCACCTTGAAAATTTATTTATTTATTTATTTTTAATTTTTTTTTTTTAATGTTTATTTATTTTTGAGACAGAGAGAGACAGAGCATGAACGGGGGAGGGTCAGAGAGAGAGGGAGACACAGAATCTGAAGCAGGCTCCAGGCTCCGAGCTGGCAGCACAGAGCCCGACGCGAGGCTCGAACTCACGGACCGTGAGATCATGACCTGAGCCGAAGTCGGATGCCCAACCGACTGAGCCACCCAGGCGCCCCTGAAAATTTAAAACCCTTCTCAGCTCTGGGTTCCCGAACAGCGAAGGTGTGAGTCGAGGGCTGTAGTAGCCGCTTTGAGAATTAAGAACAGGAAAGACGCGCTGAGGGGTGAAGCAGAGCAGATCCCTGGTGTCGCTGGTCACATCCCTGGATCCGGCTCTTCCCGAAGGCAGATGCTGGATATCTCATTTATGCAAGTCACCAAAATCCTCACAAATAAGAGTTCAGAGCTCGGGAAGCGAAGCGGGAACAGGAATGAAGCAAAGGGTAGAGGTGAGGGGCACAGAGGAGGCGGTCAGTCCTGAGAGATGATCTGAATGGGTAAGGACTTGGGGAGAAGGGTGGAACCTGGACGGTTCCCCCCCCCCACCCCCCGAGTCTCAGGATGCGCGGCATCCAACTTCCCAGAGACAGCGTGCAGGGCACACACCCCGCCACTCTTCCCAAAAGCCTCCTCTCCAAGCCTGCCCTTCTGGAAGCTCAGCTTGCGCCTATCAATAGCGCCTGGGAGCCAGCCTCCAACCCCGGACCTGGCACTAAAGCCACTACGCTCGTTAGTCAAATGCCAGGGGTGCTCGTTATCCTCAGTAAACTCTGCACAAGAGATGCCATCTCTTAATTCCTCCTGCGCTGTCCCCCTCGCCCAGCCCCCACGTCACTTCCTCCAGCTTTGTCCCCTCAACTTCCCAGATGTCTCCCAGACTCCCACGCTTCTCCGGGTCCCCGCCTGCCTCCCGGGAGCCCAAGCCTCTGCCATCTGCCCCGGGACCATGTCAAGGACCTAACACACCTCCAGCTTCCACTCCGGCCCCTGGTATCTTTCTGCGCCCCAGCTCCAGGGCGAGCTTTCTGAAACAAAAGTCGAAACACAGTATTTGCTTGTTACACCCCACCCCCACCCCTAGTGCTCCCCGGGGAACATTCGGCATCTTGAATTTGCCTTGACAGTCCCAGCAGGACCTAGTCCCTGCTGATGCTCCAGAGCAACCTGGAGTAACTCACCTTCCCCTCCCTCACCACGCCCCGGCACCCCGCACCCCGCTGTTTTATTTTCCGTAGTGTGGCTTTTTGTTCAGTGCACTTTTTATTCCAGCACAGCGTATGCATGGAAAAAGGCAAAAGCTCTGTGTGGAGTTTCACAAACTGACCCGTCCTTGAAACCAGCAGCCAGATTTAAGAGTGGGGGGGGCGGGGGGGCGGGGAGACAGAACAGTATCCGTACCCCAAACCCTTCACATCCTCTTCCAGCCCTACCCCTCCAGAGTGAACGCTCTCCCACCTTCCGGCCGCAGATTACGTCGCCTGCTTCTGGAAGCTGATATAAAGGGACTCGCGCGGTGTAGGCCTATTTGGCTCAACATTATGCCCAGGAGACTCACCGTGTTGTGCGGGGAGGTACTTTATTTTTTTCACTGCCACAGAGCATCCCAGTGAAGGAACAGGCCCCAGTTTCTCCATTCTACGGCTGGCAGACACGAGAGGATGTTTTCCAGATTGGGTTATTGTGACTAAAGCCGCTGTGGACCCCCACGCGTACGTGTCTGCTTTTGACAGACGTACGCGTTCATTTCTCCCGAGCCCTGGTCCTGGCACTGGGCTGAGGCTATTTGGTCTGGAAAGGAAGCCCTCCATTTGGACCTCTGAACTAGGGTTCCAGGCAGAGGATCCTGAAGCTTGAGGAGGGACAGGAATCCTCAGGTTCCCAGAGAGGAGGAGGGTTTAGCCAGCGCAGACGGAAGCCCCAGGAGCTTGACGGTGAGCTCAGGAGAGATCTTAAGCCAGAGGCGTCGGCTGAGCCCCTCCCCGATTTCTGACCCACGGGGACTCTGACATAACTGTTGAGTTAAATTTCTTAATCAGGGGATAATTTTTTGCGCAGCAAGAGAGAACTGACTAGTAACCCTAGTCCCCTGAGCTACCCCTTCCTGCGTGCACATGTGTTGTGCACGCTTTCACTGTGTAGGCATCTCCGTGCCCAGGCAGGGCTTTTATTCAGCATCGGGTGTGTATTTTGCCACAACGAGGCTACGTAACAAATCGCTCCAAGGGTCTCAAGTCCAGCCCAGCTCAAGGGGGTGAGGAAATACACCTCACCTTTTTTTTTTTTTTTTTAAAGTTATTTATTTATTTTGAGAGAGAAAGAATAGGGGAGGGGCAGACAGCAAGAGGGAGGGAGAGAATCCCAAGCAGGTTCCACACCGTCAGCGCAGAGCCTGACGCAGGGCTCGAACTCACAAACCGTGAGATCATGACCCCGGGCCGAAGTCAGACGCTTAACCGACTGAGCCACCCGGGCGCCCCTACATTTCTCCTTCTATTGCAAAGTCACGTCCAAAGGGCATGCATTCAAGCAGAAGCGAAGGAGTCGGAACATTTTTGCAATCTATTCCAGCCGCCACTCTGTGAGGTATGCAAAGCTATTCAGCCTCTAGGTCTGCATCTCAGCGGTCTGTGACTCCGGGGGGGGTGGGGCACCCCGACTTCAGGGTCGGTTCTCTGGTTTTCGTAACGACGTCTGCAATGTGTTCACACACAGACAAGCGCCCAGCCCTCGTCTACGAGGACACGCCCTGCTTGAAAACAGAAGGTAGTCGTGCACACACAGAAGCACACAGGTTTGATTGTGATGTAGCCCACGTGTATGCACGCGGATGGACACACACAGGCGGGCTGCCCTTGCTTCGTCTACAGCGCGCACCCCCGCAGGCTACCCCGCGAATGCACGTGAGCAGCCACACCGGGGTTCGAAAGCACGGATGCGGTGTGCACACACACGTGGACGTACACAGGCTTCGTGGCTATCGGGGGTCTGCTGGCTTTCCTGCACGGGTTCACGTGCACACACGTTCCGGGTGGGGGACTCCCCACCGGCGCGCGTGAACGCACAAACAGACCCACACGGGAACTGTTGAATTGGTCTCCACTGGGCTGTTTTCTGCTCCCAGAAAGATAAATATCCTCCTCTCAAAGATGAGCTGCCGACCCCACAAATCACTGCTCCTCGGCTCCTGTGCCCTCCCACCCCCCGACCCTCCCCCATTACTCATCCAAAGGCAAAATGCAGAGAGTAATAATAATTAGACAAGGACAAATCACTGGGCTGAGTTGGGGATGGCTCCACTCAATAAAGGACCGTTTCCCTGGCAACCAGGGCAGGTGCTGGGAGGTGGGGAGTGGGGGGGGGGGGGGCGGCCTAGGAGGCCCACAAGGGGTGGGTGTGGGGAGCTGCGGGCCAGAGCTCAGTCCCTGCACATATCCAGCAGAACTTTGGAGAACCCTGACTCTAGGGGACGACGCATGTCAAACCCCAATCCCAGGCACGCTCATAAATTTTTCTTTTGAAGCCACACATGCAGTGAAAAAGAGATTGATGAAGGTCTGTCACGTCTTATATTCCACATTAAATGGTGCAAATCTTATCATTTTTTCCAAAAGCTTATCTTTTGCTTCCAAGGAGTTAAAATTTTTAAGACAAATATTTTAAGCGATGAGTACATGGGCTAGACGCTTGTTTTTAAAAACGGAAAGTATATGAAAGAATAGGAAATATAACGCGTCTCTCCTGTAAGCCCAGCTCTACTCCCCTGGGGTAGCACGGGTACTCTAGAACTTTCTGTGGGCACATACAAATATAGATACACCCTACAGAGTAATAATAGACCTTACACAGCACTTACGACATGCCACACGCTGTTCTAAGCACTTTGTGTCCATGAACTCACTTAATACTCCCAATAACCCTATAAGGTAGATACTATTATATCCCCACTTTTCCGATAAGAAAGTTGAGGCACAGAGTCCAGTGAGAAGCACAACCAGGATCAGAACCCGGGAAGTCTGGCCCAGAATCCAAACTTTCATCTACAATACCCTACTGCCCCGTGTAATCCCTAAGACACCAACCTCCATCCTGTTTTCTGCATTTCTGTATGCAATCCTTGCAGTGATAGAACTGACCACACTCAGGGAGTACAAACCTGACATGTGACAATGGACTGTGGCCCCCACAAAGAGCCACAGCACAAAAATAGACAAATAGTACATCCTGGGGCATTGACATGTCCCAGGGGCAAGGAGGGAGTAACAGGGTGGGGGTGGGGGATGTCTCAAAAGTCTCCTTGCTGGGAGGGGGTGGGCTTATTTCCCAGGGTTGCTATGACAGCAGCATAAACAGGGTGGCTTGGAACAACCGAAGTGCCTTCTCTCTCAGTTCTGGAGGCCGGGAGTCTCGAATCGAGGTGTCGGCAGGACCGTGCTCCCTCTGAGGGCTCTAGGGAAGGCTCCCTCCTTGCCTCTCCTGGCGCTCCTTGGCTGGTGGCGAGACCCCTCCAGCCCCTGGTCCATCATCGCGAGGCCTCCTTGCCTTTGTCCCTGTAGCCTTATAAGGACACCAGTCGTCGTGCTGGTGGGAATTCAGCCACTCTGCAAAGCCGTATGCAGGTTCCTCAAAAAATGAAAAACGGAATTACCCTACGACCCAGCAATTGCACTACTAGGTATTTATCCAAAGGATACAGGCGTGCTGATTCGAAGGGACACATGCGCCCCCACGTTCATGGCAGCCCTACCGACTACTGCCAAAGGATGGAAAGAGCCCAAATGTCCATCGATGGATGAATGGATAAAGAAGATGTGGCATATATATACAATGGAGTGTTACTCGGCCATCAAAAAGAATGAAATGTTGCCCTTTGCAACAACACGGATGGAACTAGAGGGTATTATGCTAAGTGAAATGGGGCAGGAGGAGAAAGACAGATACCATATGGTTTCACTCATGTGGAATTGAAGAAACAAACAGATGAACAGGGGGCAGGGAAGGAAAAATAAGACAAAAACTGAGAGGGGAAACAAAGCATAAAAGAACAAACTGAGGGCTGCCGGAGGGGAGGTGGGCGGGGGATGGGCTAAGTGGGTGAGGGGGCATTAAGGAGGACACTGTTGGGATGAGCACTGGGTGTTATGGGTGCGGAACGAACCACTAAATTCCGCTCCTGAAACCATGACACGTTAACTCACTTGGGTTTAAATACGATTCAGAATAATAAATAAATAAAGGAATCAACCTACCAATCAATCAATCACTCAATAGGACACCAGTCACCCAGTCACTGGACAAGGACCCACTCGAATCCAACGTGCCTGGGCATGGACCGAATGTTTGCGTCGCCCAACAATTCGCACACGGAAGCCCCACCTTCAACGTGATGGTGGTAGGCAGCGAGGCCTCTGGGGACTATTTGGGTCTGGATTAGGTCACCATGGGGTTAGTGTCCCGTACCAGACGAGGAAGCCTGAGCAATCTCTCCCCGTCTCTCCACAAGGAAAGGCCGTGTGTGCACACAGCGAGAAGCCTGCCGTCTACAACCCAGAAGTGGTTCCTCACCATGGACCACATCTGCCAGCGCCTTGAGCTTGGGCTCTTAACCTCCATTACTGGGAGAAATGGATGTTTAAACCCCACGTCTGTGGTATTTTGTGACAGCGGCCCGAGCTGACTCAGACAGCTCCCATCTTAACTGGGTTGCACCTGCAAACACCCTATTTCCAAATAAGGTCACACTTATTTCCAATAAGGTGGGCTTGGACAGATCTGGGGGAGCAGAGGGGCACAAATCAACCTACAACCGGGCAGTGAGGAAACCAGCTGAGAAGCGAGGCTCTGTGCCCACAGCTCCTGGGGTGAGGGTGGGGGGCCCGTTTCCTCTCCTGTCTCCCGGGGGGCATCAGCCCCAGGCGTGACAGCTCCCTGTTGTCTCTGGTGCCTGGCACCTCAACAGCCTTTATGGCCCCTTTAATCCTGCCCACGCACCTCTGGTCTCTTCATTAACTTCTCTGAAATCAAACCCTGCCGCTCTTCTAAGCTCCGGATGTACACTCGTTCCTGCCAGGGCCTTGACTCACTCAATTCAGTTTCAGAAACCAGCCGTGTGGCGCATAGGGAACCCTCAGAGACTTGCAGGCGGGGCTGGAAGGTGCGCGACCACTTTGGAAAACGGTGTGGCTTTGCCTCGTCAAGTGGAAGATACGTTAGACAGTGTGATCCAGGAGTCCTTTCCGCCCTGGAAATTTGCCCCAGAGAAGTGTGGTCTGGGTACCTCAGGAGGTACCTGTAATAACAAGGTTCCTGGTAGAATTGTTTTCGATAGCCCCGAACTGGAAATAACCCTATCAAGCAAGCCTATCAAATGTAAAATGGTTCAAATAGAGCCATTGTATTGTTACGATCATAATACGGTATGGCCAGACAATGGAAGAATATTCAGCCCAGAAAACGAACCTTGGCTGTGCATAAAAACCATGGATGAGTCCCCCAAAACATACTGTTAAATAAAAAAGGTAGGACACAGAATACCTATGATGTAATCCCACTCACATAAAATTCAAAAAAAGCCAAAACTCAACTATGATGTTCAAGGATACCTACTCAGGAGAGGAAGGCTATAAAGAAAAGCAAGGATCCTACAAAATTTCTGACCAGTTCTCTTCACAAGGGCCAAGGTCATGAAGCACAAGGAAAGACCGAGAATCTGTCACAGACTGGAGGAGACCGAGGGAACACCACCACTGGACAAACGCAGGATCCTAGGCTGAATCCTGGAACCGAAGAAAGAGCATTGGTGGAAAAACCGATAAAACCCAAATAACACCTGTAGCTCAGTTAACTCAGTTAACAGCCTTGTACGGATGTGAATCTCGTCGTCGGGTCGACGTGCTGTGGCTATGGAAGATGTTTTCAACAGAGGAAGCTGGGAGAGGGTGTGAAGGAACTCTCGATATTCTTTTGGCAATGATTTTGTCAATCTAAAATTATTGCCCAAACCCTCTTGGCACTGTTGGTGGGAATGCAAACCGGGGCAGCCACTGCGGAAAACAGTACGGAGGTGCCTCGAAAAGTTAAAAATAGGACCACGCTATGATCCAGCAATGGCACTACTAGGTATTTACCCAAAGAATACAAAAATACTAATTCAGAGGGGCACATGGGGGACGCCTGTCTCCATCGGTTTAGCCTCTCTACCTTTGATCTCAGCTCAGGTCTTGATCTCAGGGTTGTGATTCATGCCCTGAGCTGGGCTCTGCACTGATCGTGAAGCCTACTTTAAAAATGGGGGGGACACATGCACCCCTATGTTTATTGCAGCATTATCTCCAGTGGCCAAGATACGGAAGTAGCCCAAATATCCATCGATAATAAATGGATAAGGAAGATGTGGTACACGCACACACACGCACACACACACACACACACACACGCGCACACACACACACACACACACACACACAGTGGAATAATACTCAGCCATAAAAGAAAATGAAATCTTGCCATTTGCAGCAGCGTGGATGGAGCTAGAGAGTATTATGCTAAGCAAAATGTCAGAGAAAGACAAATATCATATAATTTAACTCATATGTGGAATTTAAGAAACAAAACAAACAAGGAAAGGGGGGAAGAAAAAGAGAGAGAGAGAAAGGCAAACCAAGAAACAGACTCTTAACTATAGAGAACAACCTGATGGTTACTGGAGGGGAGGTGGAAGGGGGGGGGGTGGGTGGGGAAACAGGTGATGGGGATTAAGGAGTGCCCCTGTCGTGACGAGAACCAAGTGACGTACGGATATTACACGATATTTTAACTGACGGGAATTTAAATTAAACTTTGAAAATATATAATAATCAAAATAAAATTATTCCCCAAAAAAGATTTTTTTTTTCAAAAAGCAATGATGAGGGGCGCGTGGGTGGCTCAGTGGGTTAAGCGTCTGACCTCGGCTCAGGTCATGAGCTCAAGGTTCATGGGTTCGAGCCCTGCATCGGGCTCTCTACTGTCAGCACAATATCTTTTCCTCTCTCTGCCCCTCCCCCACTGGCTCTCTCTCTCTCTCTCTCTCTCTCTCTCTCTCTCTCAAAAATAAATAAACATTTAGATAAAAAAGCAATGATGATTACTATAACATTAGGCATAACAGTTGCCTCCTGGAGGAACTGACTCAACAGAAGAACATGGGGGTGTTAGCAAGGCTTGATTTCTTAATTCTGGGTGTTGGGTCCCAGGCTGTATGCTTTAAACTGGACATTTACACTTTATGCACTATTCTGTATATGAGCTATTTCTCGCAAGTTTTTAAATGTTAAAAAAAGACAAAAGATTACATGCACAGCAGAGATGGAGAATAGAAGCCTCCCACCTTAGTGAAAGAGGAAAACGCCTCTTTATTGCAGGCAAAATAAAACATTTATCTGGTAAAGAGAGAGGAAAGAGAGAGCGGCGGGGAGATAACACCCCCTTTACCTCAAACATCCAGCAAGTTCATCCCGTCCCATACACAGAGGTGTTTCTGCACGAGCCCGACTCTTCTGCTCCCGAGACGCTCTGCCGTGGACATCTTCCACTCGGACACCTGCTCAGAGCCGGGCTCGTTCCTTTCCGAGTGTGGCTCCACAATGATTCAGTCCCCGCACCCCCCGATGGATACGCAAGCTGTCCCCCCAGGGTCCCACTGTCACAGACCAGGCTGCAACCTGCCTCCTCGCCCACAACCCTGTACACCTCAGCAAGGGGTTTCCGTAGCCTCAGTTTCCCCAAGTGGAGCATCTCTCTGGGCAATGTCAGAAAGCTGTTGTCCAGCATTCATCAAGATGGGATTTTCCTGCCCTGTTTCTTTTGTTTGTTTTTTTTGTTTTACTTATTTTTATTGTGAAATATGTATCAGGTCACAGGAATCTACCCCCGAAACCAAGAGCACACTGTGTATACACCGTATGTTAGCTGATTTGACAATAAATTATATTTAAAAAAAAGAAAAGAAATATGTATCAGGTAACATGTACCATGCAGACCGTTTCTAAGTTACAGGTCAGTCGTGTTAAGTACATTGGCATCGCCGTGTCACTATCACCAATATCCATCCCCAAAAGTGTTTTTTGCCCCCCAAACAGCATTCTGCACCCATTAAGCAGGAACTCCCCATTCCCCTCCCCCAGCCCCAACCCCTAGTCCACCTTCTGTCTCTGTGATTGTGCCTCTTCTGGACGTTGCCGAACAGTGGAATACACAGGACAAACGTCACGTCAGCCCTGTTGCTTTTTGCCCCCGGAGGCTCTCCCCCATTCAGGCACCAGCCTGCCATCAGGGGCGAGTGGAGCAGAAGAGAACAGAGCAGGAAATTCTGGCTTTGGGGTTTAGGATGTAATATTTGGAAGCATCCTGAAGGAGCTTTGCTTCCTGCAAAGAAAGAATTGAAACCGAGAAAACTTTGAGTAGGGAAGGCGGGGAGTAAGAAGCTGATCCTGATGGCCTCCAGGGAAGGTCTCACGGGGCACCTGCTCAGGGTTAGTGCTAAGTACAGGACGGGGAAGGAGCAGTAGTGCCTTGGATGAGACTGGCATCTGAAGGTGGCAATGACCTGGACCCACTTCCTGTCTATAGTCCTCGTCATGTCAGCCGCGATGGCCGAGGGGGATACACAGCCTCAGTCTGCAACATTTCACTGTCTCTGTGCTTCTGAGAACATCAGAGAAGTGAACTGAGACCCTACAGGGAGTCTCAGCGTCCTGTGGCAATGAGCAAATGCCACCAACCAATCCAGGGCTGGTCCGCAGACACCCCCATGGATGCCATCTTGGGGGTGAGGGCTCACCATCCAGCGAGGACCTATTACATAAGCACCCACCACCCCCAAAGACAGTGAGCCCTCAGGAAGAAGGGGGTAAGAGAAACCCCATAAGCGGTGAGTTTATCTCGAATTAACTAGATTTCATTATCTGCCAGATGGTGAAAGGGTACGTGCATTCGGAAGGGAGGGGACGGTACTGAGACAGAAACCAAATTCAACCACGAAATAATCTAAACACTTGCTTTTCTTGCCCAGCTGAGTTTTGAAGGCTGAGAACCCCAAACCACCGCCCACAGTTTGTATCTCAACGGCATTTTCAAACCATTCTCCGTAAGAGCTGGGCCGAACACATAAAAGTGTACTCTTTCCCTTCACCCATGCCAGCATCCACTGCCAATCCAAAAGCTACTCTTAAAAACAAAATTAAGTTCACTCCTTTCTGACGGAACAATCAGTCATTAACATGCACCGGTCCGTGATGTTACCAAATCTGTCCACACCAGCTCCTGGCACACAATGGGAAGAGAATGCCAAACCAGTGTTAATGAACTTGGAAACGAGTTCTTGGCTGGGAAAATACTGGGGCTTGTCGAGAGATGTTGTTCCTCGAGGGCTTGTGAACATCGCGTCCAAGGCGATGGAGACATGGAACGTGGAGCATGGAGACAACCTTGTCAGAAGATAGCCGGGAGGGAGCATTGTGGGATGGTCTCCGAGGCTCACCGAGGACAGAGCCCTGCAGACGCTCCAGAGTCGGGGAGACGCCCCTGCCCACCCAGCAGCCAAGCTCAGCATTTTCCCCTGCCACAGACCCATTTCTCTCCCAGCCACCGTCACCACCTCCCAGGCCCCTGGGCACCAACCTGGGCATCCAGTCTCAGTCCTCTGTCATCCATCAGACTTTTACCTCTTTCTTTGCACTAGTGCATAGGTTCTTAAGGCTGGGGGAGGCCTCAAAGTTGTCCAGTTCAACTACATAACAGATGTCTTAACTCTCCCATGGCCCCATCAGTGATGGAGAGCTCCTTCCTTCCCAACAGCATGCATTCCATCCTGAATACCCTGCCTGTAGAAAGTCCTCGCCATTGGGAGCTGGGTACCTGTGATTTCCATGCTCCTGCAGGAACACACAGAGTGAACGCAACCCCCCTTTCACACGCCAAGACTCATCTTCTCCAGAACGGCATCTTACCAGCCCCCCCTCCCACCCCACTCTGTCAGTTTCCTAGTGCTGGCATAACAAATTCCCCAAAACGTGATGGCTTAAAACTACAGAAAAGCATTCTCTCTCAGCTCTGGAGGCCAGTCCAAAATCAAGATGTCAGCAGGATTGGTTCCTTCTGGAGGGTCTGAGGGAGAATTTGTTCCATACCTCTGTCCAAGCTTCTAGCAGCTGCCGGGAATCTTCAGCATTCGTTGGCTTCTGGACGCAGCACTACAATCTGGGACACTGTTTTCACGTCCCCTTCTTCTCTGTTTCTTCTCCTCTGTTTTCCTCTTCTTCTAAAGACACTGGTCATGGGATTTCGGGCACATGCAGATAATCCAGAATGATCTTACTTTAAGATCCTACATCTCCAAAGACCCTTCTTCCGTTCAGGCTGCCATTAACACAATACTACAGACCGAGTAGCTTATACACAACAGAAATTTGTTTGCCACAGTTTGGGAGACTGAAAGTCCGAGATCAGGGTGCTAAGCAAAGCCATGTGAGGGCCCTCTCCCCGAGTTCATAGCCAGCATCTTTTTGCTGGCTCCTCACGGGGTAGGAGGGGCTGGGGAGCTCTGCGCAGGCTCTTTTATAAGGGCACTGACCTTGTTCTAGAGGGCTACACCTGAATCACCTCCCAAGGGCCCCACCTCCTCATGCGATCACCTTTGGGGGTTAGGACTTCAACATGAATAGGGGGGCAGATATAAACATTTAGACCAGAGCAGATCACATTCCCAGGTTCCAGGCACACGTATCTTTCGGGGCTCCATTACTCAAGCCAATACACCCTCTCAGCTCTTCATTCTGCAGACAAAACAGCCTGTCTCCCTGACATTCTTCAGACGGCAGAAGGTCAAGCCTCTTCTATTCCCTTTGGAATAAGATGAGGTGAAACCTGTACGTACATATGTGTATATGCATACGTGTTTTTCACAAAATTGTCACTATCGTTTTCTCTCTGAATTCATAATCTGTGTCTATAGCTATATTTGGAAATCATGATCCAGTCAAAACCTACAAAAACAAAACCAAACAAACGCAGACAAATGTCCGAAAACCAGACAGACAGGCAGAAAACGGTTTTCTTTCTTTACCTCTCCATTTCTGTATACCCTGGCTTTAAGGAAGCCAAAACCTGAGACTCTGAACTAAGTCTGTTTTACCATTTTAGAATTCCGTGAGATTTGCCTTTGGAAAATGTGGTCACACGTAGTTCATTTGTAGCCCTTCCCATTCCCCAAACCTTGACAAGTGAGGACGGATGAAAAGATCATATATGTGATATATCATATATGTGATCATATATGTGATATAGCACACGATATATAGAACATAATGCATGACACATACTGCTGAGTGTAATTCATATATATATATATACATTTTAGCTAATATATATAGCTATATATATATAAATATATATTTTTAGCTAATAAAATATATTTATATTTTTATATATATCTTTATTTTTTATATTATATTTTTATATATTTATATTATATATTTTTATTTATATTTTATATATATTTTTAGCTAATAAAATATATTTATATTTTTATATATATTTTTATTTTTTATATTATATTTTTATATATTTATATTATATATATATTACATATATGTTTATTTATATTTTATATATATTTTTAGCTAATAAAATATATATATACATATATATATGTATATATATATATACATATATATATATATATATATTTAGCTAGTGATCCATGCAGTGAAAATAAATAAGAAATCATAAAGCAGGTGAAGGGGGCTGAGAATGAACGGTGTTATTTTAGGTAAGGCGGGCAGGGGAGACGTCTCTGAGAAGATCACATCACACAGAGATCTGAAGGAGTCCGTGACCACGGGGGACCTGGGGCAGGGCATGCCACACTGAGGGAACAGCAAATACAAAGGGCCAAATGAGAATGTGCAGAGCAATTACTCAAGACGGTCTTTTAAATGCAGATCCCTGGGGCGCCTGGGTGGCTCAGTCGGTTAAGCGGCCGACTTCGGCTCAGGTCATGATCTTGCGGTCCGTGAGTTCGAGCCCCGCGTCGGGCTCTGTGCTGACAGCTCAGAGCCTTGAGCCTATTTTGGATTCTGTGTCTCCCTCTCTCTGACCCTCCCCCGTTCATGCTCTGTCTCTCTCTGTCTCAAAAATAAATAAACGTTAAAAAAAAATTTAAATAAATAAATAAATAAATAAAATAAATGCAGATCCCTGGTCCCCGCCACAGAAATTCTGGCTTAGTAAGTCTGGGAGGGACCCAGTTACCCCCATTTTCATCAATACGGGTGGTCCAAGGACCATATTTTGAGAAAACATGGTTTTACATTTCTCCCCTGGTTGAGATCCTCAATCAGTCTCAGTGAATCTGTCCTATGCTTTTATAAAACCCCAATAGCTTCAGCGTTTCAAACCTACACACTCTAGTTAAAGTCAGCGACCAGAGCACAGAGGATCCGCCCAACACCTTCCTACGCACCCACGTGGCCTTCGTCAATACCGACAGAACATGGGGCCCATCGGGGGCTCTGGGGTGAGGGGGCGGAGGATGGGAGAGGCTGTAATTGCTGGTGGGGGGAAGGATCTGAAAGGTGTGCAGGTCAGATGCTCAGCCCCTCACACCAGGGCACTGCTCCCCAAATTCAGGGCAAGGTACAATGATGGGAAATGTCCCCTCCTCCATCCAGACGTAGGCTCGGTCTACCTACCGGGTCCCCCAGCACCCACACTGCACCCCCCAAGGACTCTGAAATAATGACCAGAGCTGCAGGTCCCTTATTGGCCACATGACTTAAGCAAGCGATTACTCCTCTGAGCTCCAAAGAACCCATCCAAAATGGAAATAAAAGTAATACCTGCCCCCGAAGGCTAGTAGGAGATGAGACACGGAAAGCTCTTGGCACAATCTCTGGTCCACAAGAGCATTCCGTAAAACGTAATCCATAATGTGAATAACTCCATTATTTAACCCAAATAAATTCGGTGTGCCCATAAGCCCAGGCTCGGTATGGCGGCACATTTAACAAGTCACACAGTCCAACGCTCAGAAAGTTACTAGGGACCCGTCTACTCTTTCTCTGCCCGGATCCCTCAGAGGGAGACGAGGATGCCAAAGTCATCACCCATCACACCACTTCTTAACACGCCCTTTGCACGTCCTTTTCTTCTTCTTCGACTTTCTCCTCCATCCCAGCGACCCTGGCACCTCTCCCCCCTCCCCAGGTTCTTCTCTCTCAACTCCTGGCCAAAACATTCCTTAACTCCCATTTCACGTCCACAGTCTCTAAGGTATATCTAAGCTGCTTAGATACAAGTTTCCCATCTCCACTTCTCCCTCCAGTCGCCCGGTAATGACCATGACGGTCATTACAAACGTGGGTGGCTCGGGTGTTACGCATCCGACTTCGGCTCAGGTCATGATCTCCTGGTTCGCTCGCTCTCTCTCTCTCTCTCTCTCCCCCCCTTTCTCTTCCTCTCTCTCTCTCTGCCCCTCCGTCACTAGCACCCTCCCTCCCCCTCTCTCCAAACACAAACAAACAAACCTGGCACCTTGGAGGACGTGGTGATATTCGTGAAAAAAAGAAGAAAGAGTTTAAGCCACAAGCACACGTGCTCATCGGCCAAATGCAAACGGAGTGTGTGCTGTAGCACATGTACCTGCGTGTGCACTTGCAAGGCACCCTTGTGCGGACCGTGCGGGCATGTGTGAGCGTGTCGTGTGAGCACGGTAGGTGCTTCACAAGCTGCGTGTAAACGGTGCACGTTGCAGTGGCCGCACATGCCTGTGCACACGGGCCACGCGGGCTCCCGGGGTCTGCGGTCCGGGCCCTGCCTCAAGCCGCAAAACGCTGGCCCCACAGCAGCCTGGCCACGCCGCACCCCTCCCCCCCCCCCACCCTGCCCCCAGCCAGTCCTCCCTCCCACTGGCCTCAAGAAACAAAGACAGTTTAGCAAGAACTCCCCAGCTAAGCGGTTTTTTTAAGACCTTCAGCCAGCAGTCGCCTGGCTGAGCTGAACGTCTCACTTTATTAGTGAGTTTGGCCTTGGGTGTCTGGCTGTTTGATCAATCCTGCCGGGGGTCAGTGATATTTCCTCCAGGCCCCCCACCCCCCGCCCCTGCCTCTCCACGCACCTGATGAACAGCGGTGCCCCTGGACCGCTGATCACCTATTGATTTTTCCAGCCCGAGGCTGCATCCGCGGCCAGCTGCCGTCTCCAGCCCTGTCACCGAGACCACTTGGTGACTAACTGATCCCTCCGGGCCCCTCCCAACCCCCCCCCCCCCAACTACAGACCCGGCTCCCCTTTCCGCTGGCTCATCCTGCCTGTCTCCATTTGTCTGTGTCCAGCCCCTGCCCCGACTCTCGGGGCTGAGCGCTAGGGCCACAGACACCAAAGTCAAGGTCTTTCCTTTCTCGGGGCAGCCTGGCTTTGAACCCCAGCTGTGTGACCTTGCGTCAACCTCCTGTGCCTCAGTTCCATCATTTGTGTGACATATTAGAACCTACCCGTGAGTACATAAGGCAGCAGTTTCCAAAGTATGATCTGGGGACCTCTGTGGTTCCCTGAGACCCTTCCAGCGTGTCCATTATCGTGAAACCTATGCTCATAATGCGAAGATGCTATTTGGTTTTTTCTGCTCCCAATTAAAGATTTCTTTTAACTCTCAGTGGAGGGTTCCAGAGACTACATGGCATGTGATGTCTCAGAAACCTGAACGCAGACACAGCTATGAAAGCCCAGCTGTTTTCTGTGAAGCTTGACCCGATAGAGATTTGCAAAACGGTAAAACACCACCACCACGCTGCCTTCTCCCTAAGTTTTTTGTGTTAGGAAATGTAGTTACTTCTCATAAAGTATTCACGTTAACACGTAATGTGTTTATTATTGCCGTCTTAAATGAATAGGCAAATGTGGTTATAACTTCTCAGTTTTAACTCCGTACTGACACATTCGACCCCTACTAGCCAGAGCTCTTAGAGCTCCCCGGTAATTTTTAAGGGTATGAGGAGCTCTTGAGACTAAAAAGTTTGAGCGTTGCTGATAGAAGGGGCTAACCACACCGTGTCTGGTCACTGAAAGGACTCAGTAAATTCGTATTAGACGGAACCATCGATGGGCGATTTCCCCACTTGGGCAGAGGGTTCTGGGGTGGGGGGAGTTGCCAGGGCCCCTGACTGGGGATTTAGTCCCTGCAGCCAAACGGGGTGGAGGCCGTTCCCTCTACTGGCTTCTAGAGCCCTCCTTGCCCGGCACTCACTGGCAGCCTGGGCGTTCAGTGCCATTGCCAAGGGAAGCGAGCACCTGGCCGCCCTCCCCCCCTCCCCCCCCCCTCACTGGCCGCTCCTCACTCCGAGTTCACGCTCCAAGTCACCCAGAGGGACGCTCTTGCTACAAACAGCACATCTTACTTTATTATTATGCAATAATAAAAGCTACCTCTTGCTTAGCAGCTTAGGAAAGGCTTTTAATTCCTGCAACAGTCCTACGCCGTTGTTCTAAAACGTACCTGGGACTTTGTCGGCATCAGGCGGGATAAGATGACGAAGACAAGGGCCTTGAAAGAAGAACCTGTGACAGTCCCCAAGGGGGGGGGGGGGCAGAGGACACCTGGCAGGGCCCTGGTGGGGGGGGGGGGGGAAGAGCAGATCCACAGGTGGCGGGCACTGGGGGAGAGCCCGGCCCAGAGGCGCGGTTGTAGTTTTCACAGGAGGCACGGGCAAGGCAAGGTAAGCAGGTCAGGATTGGTTAGTCTGAAGAATTTTGCAGGCGCCAGGCTAAAGCGTGATTGACACAGATACGGCGTACTATGACTCTCATTTTCATTTTAAAGATGAGGAAATCGAGGCAGGAGTGTTAAGAAGCCTGCCCGAGGCCCACAGCTGGTAGGTTGGTGACACAGGACTTGAACCCAAGCCTCGCGGCTACAAAAACCAGGCACTTAACCCTGTTGCCACCCTACCTTCTGCCGGGGACTTTCCCCCCACATAGGGGGCTGCTCGCTGGCTGGTGTCCAATAGCCCAGGGCCTGGACTGGGATGAGGCCAAGCCATGGCCGTGACCTCGACCACATGGCCTTGGCACAGAAGGACACAGCTCTGGGATCAGGCTTTAGCTCTGAGAACCATGACCTTGGCCATTGCTTCCTAGTAGGTGCTAGGCCTCCTGTTCCTGGGCGGTGACCCGGGTGTTCTGGCCACTCAAGGCCACAGGAAAGATGGTTGCAATGGACAGAAATCCAGATACAGGCAGGCCTTGGATGGTTCGGACACCCCCCTGCCGGACCTTCGGATTTACTCTGGCACATCGGTTCCTCCTACCAGGTTCTCAGGTCTGCAAGGACCCTGGCGGTATAGCAGGGGTTTATGAGGATGGCCACTCCCTGGGGGCCGGCTTTACACCCCTCCCCTGCCTGCCCTGACTCCACTCTGAAGGTGCCTGGCCAGCCAAGTGAGTAATCAGAACTCCATAAAGCTTAGCTGGTATCATTTGATTTCTGTTGTTGATCATTGTTATCATAAACCAGACCCGTAAACTGGGAAGATTCATGCCTTCCTCCAGGAGGTTGTCGCGATTGAAGGATCTGGTGGGTCATGTCCAGCCCTAAGCAGGGTGGGCAGAGCAAGGGACTGTCCTGGGCGGTGTCCTCCATTCCCAGGCGCTCACACCGGGACCAGGGCAGCGGGAAGCGTGCCGGGTGGCCGGGTGGCGAGCTCACGCCGGGTAGGGACACGGGTCTGGGGGGCTCTGGGCACCAGCGCGCACGCAGGACCCAGGGCCAGGTCGGTTTGTCCTGGCGGCGCAAACGCAGGGCGCCAGCACCCTCTGCCGGCTGCTGAGCGCAGCACCGCCTCTGCCTGCGCTGTGGGCGCGAGGGACGCTGCGCTCTGGCATCTTCTGCCAGGACTCGGCTCCCCTGGGAGCAAAGGCAAGCCCCTGGAGTGCGCCCCCGGCGAGCTGCCTCCTCCTCAGTGTTCCTGACACCTCGTCCTCGTCGGGGTCCCTGCCTTTCCTCGGGTCCATTTCCAATCCCACCATTACTCCGCTATGTGCCTGACACTGTATCATTCCCGGTCGCAGTGTGCCCATTCCTGTGCTTAAGACCCTGCAGGCAAAATGCTTGTCGCACAAAGCATGGCTTCCCCATTAGAATAAACAGGGGTCCAGCAGGTCCCTGGAAGTATTTTCGGCACTTTGCAGTCTTTGAGACATTAGTGCACCGTCTTCCTGGTGTCGGCCTCACCGAAATTCCTTTCTTGTTTCACCTCCACTCATTTCTCGGCCTTTGGACTTTGTCAGCGGCGAGGGGCTGAACCTGGTCTGTTTGGGACCCCCTCCCCCCCAGAGCCAGTGCCCTTGCACCCCTGCGCCCTGGCTACAGTACTCACAGGGGGATGTGGGTAATGCAGGAAATAACAAGGAGCTCAGGGCACAGGGGAAGAGGTCTTCACTGCCCCTGCCCCTCCATAGTTGCTCTGCCGGGTGCCAGAAGCAAGGGACCAAAAGCACCATCCCCTTTCCCGCAGCCCATTGTCGGGAACGGCCCGCCCAGTCTTGAGTCACTACCACCATATGGCCAGCAGAGGGCGGTGCAGCCCCATTCTGCGGCTTCCAAAGCTGAGCAGAGGCGCAAGACTGATTTTTACCAGATGGAACTCAAGGCCACACTGAGGACCTTCCATACTCCTGGCTAAGGAAGGGGTGCAGCCTAAACGTGGGATCCTAGTCTCTCAGTGTGAGCTTCAGGGAAGCACGGGCTTGGCCGTGTTCGGGGCTGCATCTCCCGGAGCCTGGGACGCAGATGATCAATCCGTATTTGAATGTAGGGGTGTGCCTGCGTGTGTGCAGTTCTCCGATCTCAAAGATTTTCTGGGTGTGTCAGATTTGAGTGTGTCTTATCATGTAGGGTCTGGGGGGGATTCCACTAGCCACCGCTCACCTGGAATGTCCTGAAGCCCCTCATGCCTTTGCTCACTCTCCCAGGGAAGGCCCGGTGTCCCCAAGGCCAAGGAGACCCCAGTCCAGGCCTCTGTAGATGCCTCCAGACATATCCTTCTCCCCCACTCATGCCTAGCCACCCCTGCCCATCTGGGGGCCTCATCCCTTCATCCCAGTCTTCCTGAGGTGTCCCCATACCTCTCGTTTATTTATTCTTAAATGTATTTCTTTTCAGAGAGAGAGAGAGAGAAATAGCACACAAGCAGGGAAGGGGCAGAGAGAAGGAGAGAGAGAATCCTAAGCAGACTCCGTATTGTCAGCACAACGCCCGATGTGGGGTTCGAACTCACAAACTGTGACATCACGGCCCGAGCTGCTGAGATCAAGAGTTGGATGATTAACCAACTGCACCACCCCATGTACCTCTTATTTAAATAAAATGATTCTCCTTTGGGGCGGGGGGGGCAGGACCTGAGATCGTGGGAGGCTGTGATAGGTGTGGCAGGATGGGGCAGGGATCCAGTGGGACTGAAAGAGCAGAGGCCCCATCATCCAGTGGCCCCCAGCCCAGAACTACCTCGGCACCCGTGCCCATGTGAGCGAGTGAATGTTGTAAGTTACTGTTGTCAATTTACAGGTAAGGAAACTGAGCTCAAGGCAGAAACCCCATCCTGCCAAGGGCCCCGTAGTTATCTTTTTGTGGGACTGAGGCTTAAACCCAGGTCTTCTCCAGACACGAATGATTCCATTGATATGAAATTCTAGAAAAGGCAAAAGTAATTAATAGTGGGGCCCCCTGGGTGCCTCAGTCCGTTAAACGTCTGACTCTTGATTTCAGCTCAGGTCATGATCTCACAGTTGGTGGTATGGAGTCTGGAGGGTTCTGTGCTGACAGTGAGGAAACTGCTCAGGATTGCTCTCTTCCTCCCTCTCTCTCTGCCCCTCCCCTGTTCTCTCTCTCTCAAAATAAATTAAAAAAAAAAAAAGTAATTCATAGTGATAGAATGCAGAATAGCAATGCCTTAAGCTGGGGGCTGGGGAAGGGAGCTGACAACAGAAGATTGTGGGTCACGAGGAAGGTTTTTGGATGGAAATGTTCTATACTTGATGGAGGTGGTCATTTGTGGTGCGTATATTTGTCAAAACTCATTGAACTATGCAATTAAAATGAGTGCATTCATCAAATGTAAATTATACTTTAATAAAGATTTCTGGCCTTTGCTCTTTAAATCCGGGTCTCCTGACTCAGGTTTCAGTGCTCTCACCCCCATCACTCGGGAGGCGTCCAGTGGTGCTCACTGGTGTGTGTCCTTGTGGCCAGCATGAGTTATCCCCGCACCCAGTGGCTGTCAGACCCCCCCCCCCCAACCTGCACAGGAGGCAGGAGAGCCCTCAGGAGAGGTCACCAGGAAGCAGAGCCTTTAACCCCAATTCTGGCTGCAATGATGCACTGATCAATTGGCAAAAACCAAATTTAAAATTTTATCCCATCTGAACCCACTCAGAACTGGGCCAGGCATCGTCACAGTTCAGGAGAGCTGACCTTGATTTATAAATCCCGGAACGGGAAACCTTTCCATTCCCCGTTCCCCTAGAAGCTGGGTTTCCATGACCCCGCTCACCGCTGGGACAGGCAACTGTTCCAGAATCTGCCCTCCTTCTGAGTCTGCAGCCCAGGCCAGGATGATTTCTAACACCCTTTCGCCAAGCAATAAAAAGTTTAGAGTAAGACTTAAATTTAATAAGCTCCCCGGTGGCCTCTTCCAGTTTGCATGTTGCCTCTCTAACCTGGCCCAGATTTCTCTTCCAAGGCAATTCTTGGAAAACCGGATGCCAGCGATAATTGAACTGGTCCTAAATGACGAGCAAGCCAATGGCAAGGGGAGAGGAGCCACACCTCGGGGCAGCAAACGACGGCTGAAATTTACACACTGCTTGGATGATAAAGGATCGTCAAGGGATCTTCAGAGCCATGGCACATCCTGTTCTTGTCAGCCTCATCATGATCGAGGCCAGCTCTGAGAGCAAGGAGGGACAAGAGCTGCAGTGGAGGGACAAGAGGCCCCGGGGGTTGAAGGCATAAATTCCATCTTAAGGATGCTGACCGGCAGGAAGGCCTCACAATGATGTCATGCATTCTATGGGTTCCTGTCTCAGACATACGGATGCCCTTTGTCCAGATAAATCACACAAGCTACCATCCACTGCCACAGTCTGTCCGTGCATAAGTCTGGGGAGGGCTTTTCCAGTGAATTCGTTCCCCGCTACTGAAAGGGACCACAGGGCCGCATGCTTCTCACCCCTCGGTGGCCATACAAGGCCTGTGGCTGTTGCTGGTTTTTGGATTGCCAGTGAGCTCCGCCGTGCGGGGGGTGGGTGGTGGGTGGGGGGGTTAGTATTAGCTACACAAGCATCATGAGAGCAGATGTCTGAGCAGAAACACGCTGTGATGAGGAATGTAAGCATTAAGACCTTCCATGGTGTTCATCAGAACATCACATCCGGGACAGAAGTGGCCCCTGCAGGGATGTGAGCCGGCAGGCCAGCCCCAGGCTCCCCGAGATCAACCTCACGTAACCCCCGCCTGTCTGGGCCACAGGTAACCCTGTCTAAAACCCTGAATAGGGAAAGCATAAATGCCCTAAGAGCCAAGTCTCTTGAACATCTGAGGCTCCTTCTTCCGTCCTGTCCTGTGTGTCAATTTCCTGTCACCCCCATCCTTCTCCCCGCCTCCAACAGGCAACCCTTACAATGCACATCTGTACGTTCTGCAAATGCTGTATTGTGTCTTTTGCACATTATTTTTAGCGTCTGTAAATGGTACTGTCGTGTCTATTTCTTACTTTTCTCACTCAGCTATTCTTGAGGCACGTGTTGTATGCTGTCTGTGCCTTGAGACTGCTCTGTAGTACTCTGTAGTCGGTGTCATCCAGACTTTTCCCTAAACGTCCTCCTGCCGATGGACGTGACTCACCCCCTCCCAACTACTCCGGTCCCTCCTACCACACTCCCACTGGGTTAAGCAGCCTCCCGCGTGCCTCCTTATGCGCCCAGGTGATCATTTTGTTGGGAACATTTACCCAGACGTGGAATTTCTGGACTGTGGGGCACGGTGCCCTCTAGCATGGCCACACCAACATTCCACTGGGGTCCCCACATCTCTGCCAACGCTTGGCATTACCCACCTTTGCACTTTTTACTAATCCGACAGGTGCAAAGAGCTAATGGTTGCTTTGGTTTAGATGACTGAAACATCTCTCCATAGGCGGGGTAGACTTTAGGGTCTGTTTTTCTAAATTGTTCGTTCCCCTTGCCCATGCTTTCTATTTTTCTGTTCTATTGTCTTTTGATGGTTGATTTGTAGGAGTTCCTTGTCTATTCTTGGCAGTTAATCCTCTGCCCATTTCAACCACCACAAACCTCTTCGCTCAGCTCCCACACCTACCAGTTAGGCCTGTCGCCAACCACGAAAACAAATGAAGCAGACTAAGATATAGCAGAAGGCGGGTAATGGAGGGGAAATGAAATGGAAAGTAAATTGTACCGGTGAGTTTAAAAAATAGTAATATTAAGGGACGCTTGGGTGGCTCAGTTGGTTGAGCGTCCGACTCTTGGTTTCAGCTCAGGTCATGATCGTGAGTTTCCGTCCGTGAGTTTGAGCCCAGCGTGAGGCTCTGTGCTGAGCATGGCACCTGCTTGGAATTTTCTCTCTCTCTCTCTCTCTCTGCTGCTCCCCTGCTTGTGCTCCATCTCTCTCTCTCTCAAAATAAACATTAAAAATAACTAGTAACAGGGGCGCCTGGGCGGCTCTGTCGGTTAAGTGTCTCAGGTCATGATCTCGCAGTTCATGGGCTCCAGCCCCATTTAAATATTTAAATGAATGTTTAAAAAAATAACTGGTAATATTAAAATGAAAATAATGTTAGGAAATATTTACAGAACAAAAACAAAAACCTAACTAAATGAGATTTCTTTTTGTACCTAAAAGTACAAAATAAAAGTTAGGAACAAATAAAGTATAAACAAGATCGAGAAGTTAGGGACGCCTGCGTGGCTCAGTTGGTTGAGAATCTGACTTCAGCTCATGCTGTCTCTCAAAAATAAACATTAAAAACTTTTTTTAAAAAGTTAGAATATAGGCTAAGGTAAAAATACTTTTTTTCTTCTTTTTTTTTTTAAAACGTTTATTCATTTTTTGAGAGACACAGACAGAGTGCGAGCGGGGAAGGGGCAAAGAGGGAGACACAGAATCCAAAGGAGGCTCCAGGCTCTGAGCTGTCAGCACAGAGCCCGACATGGGGCTCGAGTTCACAAACCGCGAGATCATGACCTGAGCCGAAGTCGGACGCTTAACCGACTGAGCCACCCAGGCGCCCCAAGGTAAAAATACTTCTTAAAAAAAGTAGACAAATGAAGCAAATCCCACACATCCATATTCATTTTCAAGTTTCATGGTAAAAAGGGAAACAATGCAGAAGTCAGAGAGGTAAAGACTAAAGGGACAAAGCATCTGCCCCAGTGGAAGTCAAGCAACAGGTGGTAAGAGTAAACGCGGTAACAACAGAACAGAACAGAAAGCAAGCAGGACGGGAAGAAAAGGCTAAAATAAACCAGTTGAGGGCAGACAGGTAAGCCCTTATCAGCCAATCCTGCCCTCAGGGCTCCTGGGGTCCAGGGGTGAGGGCAGGAGGCAGGGAGCCTGGGCTCCTTTTGGATCATGTAAGTGTTTGTCCCCTGAGTCCGGGGCCAGCGAAGAGCCCAGCCTGGACCTCCGGATTCAGGGCCACGGTTAACAGACAAGTCTTGGGCACCACCACACTGGCTCCCTTGCAAACCTCCCGGCCTCCTTGGCTGGCTCACTGCCTTCAGCAGAACCCAGGCAGAGGCTGAGGCCGCGTATGCCCCTGGGCCGGGGGCAGGTGCCACACTGAGATCCCTGCTGTGAGCGGGGAGACGGCCTGTTGGAACAAGCTCAATACCACCCAAGATCACAAGGTAGCACCTCCGTGATCCGCCAGAGACAGTGGAACGTCATCTTGGCTTGCCAGAGGGAGCAATGACCTTGAGGACCGTCTCTAGGAGCCCTACCATGCAGGCTCCAGCTACTTATCCGAAGTGGCCAGCGGTGTGGAAAATGATTTGATTGGTTATTTCCAGTTTCGATGACGGAAGGATTAAACTGAAACGCAGAGTTCCACCATCCTGTTTCAGCACGAGTTAGAAGCCTGAGGAAGATTCCAGGTGAGTCATGAGAGTGGAAAATATCTGATCTTATCTAAAGATGAGGTAAGGGATGTGGGGGCCGAGTCCCGCTAATTCGAATCCTTCCAATTACATCAAGACAAGGGAACCTCCCAGCGGCTCCCAAGGTTCACCGGAGAGTCAGCTGCTCGGCAGGAAGGTCGCTCTCCCAGGGCTGCGCTGCCCAGTGCTGATGTCGCCAGCAGGCCCCAAATCTGCTTGGCCCACAATCCAAGGGGTCCCTGCCTTGCGGATTTCATCAACCAGTTTTCGTGTTTGTTTTGAATTCGTTTTGAACAGGGAGACTGATGTAAGGCTGTTGGGATTTTACTTTTCCAAGGAACAGAGTTTCAAACTACCATGTAATTGTCGCCATCATTTTCTAAAAGAAGGAACGTGTAGCACCAAAAATGAAAAAAAAAAAAAAAAAAAAGACTAAAAGGTCTCTTACGGACTCACTTCAGCTTTTCAGAATGCTCATTACTCCATGTCCGTCATTCTGGAGGGGCAGCTGGTAAAAGTGTGGGGCCGGCACCACGTGACACCCCCCCCCCCCCCAAAGGACCAGCCAGCCCATTGGCACTGGGGCCCGCAAAGCGCAGCTGAGAACAGGGCAGAAGGCCCGAGGGGGCCCCGACTGAATGGCAGCACCCGGGCCACCGAGAGCAAGCAGCGCCGGTCACAGGCTGCCCCGACGTCGGACAACAGTAGACGAGCGCGGAGCTGGGGCCCTGCATCCGCCAAGTTCACAGTCGAAGTGAAACGTTCAGCTGGGACAGCACAGACAGGGCGGGACATGAGCACGATCTACGTTCACAAGGAAAGAGTCTTGTCGTGAGGAAGCCTCTTCTGGGTGCTGCCCTGGCCTCTAAGTGCCACCTTGGCCTCTGTGGTCCCTCCCACGGGGTAGCTCTCGCCCGCCCACCAGCCCAGTCGCTTGTCACCAGCACACAGCCTGTGTGCCCAGGCTGTGCTGAGGGACTGGGTGAGCAGCGCTGGGCCAGGGCCCCTGTGACGGCACCCTCGGGGAGACCGGCGACAGGAAAAGAGCCACCAGCAAAGAAAACTCCATCTCGGGGGTACAGGACACCAGATTTGCACAGGCTACTGTGCACCAGATCATCAGGTTTCTTAGCGAATGTCAGCCCGTCACTCAGAATTCACTGGACCATGTTAAAATACAGACCACGAGTACCATGGGCGGGAGGGAACACGTTTACTTTAGGTAGAAAGGTTTACTGTTATTAACAAGTTATCACTATTATTTACATGTTTACAAAATGGAAATAAAAATGACATACATATTTGGTGCCAAAAGTGGCACATCCAAACTAAGATCGGTACAAAAATAAATTTTCAAGCTACATGTTTTTAAAATAAAGGTCATTGAAACAGTAAGGGGAAAAACACCTGCATCGGCATGTGCTGAAACGCAAACGTCATCACGGCAAAGAAGCCCCGGGGCAGCACCGAGACCAGGGCCCGCTGGAGGGACTGCCCCGGTGTTCTCACAGAACCCAAGCAAACAAAAACCAAATATACAAGTTGTATTCCTGAGCTACAGAAGCTTAGAGCCTCTAAACGGTTGTGAATTTCTGCGACAGAGGGTTCCCGACGGGGTTTGAGCTGACGAGCTCACCGGTGCTCAGCTGATGGCATCAGGACGTGGTGTCGTCGTACGCAGACAGAAAGCTAAGCCCACTTGTGAGAGAGAGAAATCTTCTCTGCTAACAAAGGACAGTGCGCACGAGTCCTGCCTGCCGATCACCAAGCCTTGCGCATCTCCTGCCGCGTACAGACAGGGACACGGCACAGAGGGAGAACAGAAGCTGCTCAGCTGGGGAGCCCCTGTGCCTGCCAGACACGCGCCTCAGTGACTCCAGCAGAAACTGCAGTGCGGTCTCCTCCCTTCGTAGACGCATGCTTGTCACACCTGGCAGCGGACTTCGTTGGTCAGCACAGCCGTGGCCCCGCCAGGGAAAGCGAAGCCAGCCCAGCAACCCTCATCCACCCTGCACAGCACTTCTGCCTGCGGTGGCTAGCTTTCCTCCTGGTTCTCCAGGAAGCTGGGCCAGAACTCTGTGCCTGCTGGAAGTGGCATGCTGGGTCAGCGAGGGTGCTGAGTGAGCAGAGAGCCCGGCCCTCCCACCCCCACTCGGCCTGGGTGCGGCACAGCGGGATGCCTGCTCATGCACAGACTCCCCCGGGATCCCAGCAAGGAACGCGAACGCGGAAGGCAGCGGGAAGGAAGGGGCTAACGGACGGGCTGCGGCCCACTGCAGGACAGTGGAAGATTCCATGTGAGCCGGGGCCTGCTCACTACCCAGGGCTGGGGGGCCACAGTGTGGAGGAGAGGGCACCGAGGCCCCTGCGGCTGAGCTCTGCTCACTGGTCCTGGACCCTGGCCCTTTTCGCTTTGAGGGACAGGTGCTGCAAGAGAAAAGAAACACCAGAGTTAGGGGTGCCCAGAGACCGGACTTCACAACGCCCACATATACAACCAAAGCCACCCTCTGGCTCACACCTTCTCAGCAGACGCCATGCCGCTCGGGCAACAGTCTGGAGGGAAAAAGCCCAAGTGACGGACAAAGGCCATGGACCGGCTTTGGGAAGGCACAGCAGCCCGAGGCCCAGCCCGCCACGGACGAGCCTGCTCAGCCAGGGCTCTGCGGGAAGGTGTCAATGGAACATGCTCTCCCTCTGCCCCAGCCCCTGGGACAGCACTGCAGCCACACCTTCCGTGCTCAGGGGACTGGGCTCAGGCTGCAGGTCACTTCACGTTTCCAGGAATTTCTTGCAAATGGTCAAGGAACCAGGAAATGGAGGAACCATTCCTCCTCCCCTCAGGAACAAGGAGATCCATCATTTCACCAAGCATCTCCGCGTGCAAGTGCGTGTGCTCGGGGCACTGACCCCCGTGCACCCCCTTGCCAGTGCGCGTGCAGGGAAGGAGCACAGGAAAAGGACGCCTTTTTTTCCTTTCAGAAACGTTGCTCCCCACCAGTACAACGTACGATGTACAACATCATCATGGGCATCGGATGATAGATTTAGGGTTTCCATCAGACTTGATGTTCTAAGGTAAAGTCAGAAGTGCCGGAAACTGTGAAATATGCGTTTAAGGCAGAGTATGTAAACATACGCTTTTGATAAAGGACCTCTGTTTACCATCTGAGGTATCCCTGGTACCCCCTCGACAGTCACAAACAAGCAGCCAAGGGATCTTGGAGGAACTCCCAATCGGACCGCCAGTCCCCAGCACGCTCACGCCCAGCACCCGACGGCCGCACACCCACGTGGGCGGAGGCGGCCGCGCCACTGCCGAAGGGGAGTTGCAGGCCCTGGAAGAGCACGGGGTGCAAAAGATGCCACACACCACCGAGCACGATGCACCAGTTGACGGAGTGAGTGGGACACAAGTCTAAAGGAGTCACAAGAAGTCTCCTTCTAACCGCGTAAGCTGGAGAAAGGACCCATACGGGCTCTTGCAAAGGCCCTGGTTAGGGTTCTTCCTAGATCCCAAGGGCATCTCTGAGAATCAGGACATACAATTTAAGGACAAGAAGGCGAATCTCTGAACGGGTCACCCTGCTGCCTCCAGCTGGGAGTCATTTCTCTCCTCCCCACACTTTACCCAGTGTGACCCCTCCAACTAACGTGAGACGCTCACAGCCCTTAGCTTGGGGGTGAGGATGACGTCATCACGCCTGTGGGACCGTTTTTGGTGCTCGTTTCCGACAAGAATGCTGAGTATGAACACAGCCGACTCTGGACCATTTCAGGCCCCTACACAGGGTGAGAGTGACACTCTGAAGACAACAGCGATGGAAAGTCACCACAGGTGCCAGGAACAGAGCCGGGGATCGGGGGGGGGGGGGGGGGGGGGGGGGGCGTGGGGCACTATGTTCCACAAAGGAGCATCCACCACACATGGGCAGCCACTGGGACCTGAGGGGCTCCTGGAGAAGTCCGTTCATTCTGGGCAAGTTCATACAGAAGGACCTCTGAACCGTCTGGGTAGGAAGGGACCGAGGTTCTTGGGGGGGTTTCAGGGCCTTCACCTGTACAGTGAAGGTGTGGCACCGGATGGCCTGTAGAGGCCCAGGCATCTCTAAAGATACTCCGATCGCAGGCAGTGATCTGAACGGACTGATGAGTGGACCACAGGCATCTGGAGAGAAGAGGCCAGTGCAGAAACCTGCGATTGTCATTTTCTTCAAACTCCTGGGGGCTCTCTGCCCTTTAACTTGCTGGGCTCCAACTGTGGTTCCGAGCTGAGAGGGGAAAAGGACCCAGCCTCTAGGTCAATCCTGCTCCCCAAAGAACGAGTCCAAGACAGCTCTGGGTTCTCCCCTCGAGCCCCCGCACGCTACGACCTGAACCAGCCCTTCCCTAGCGTGTCGCTCTCAGCTCCCAGCCGGCGGCTCTGCCCACGTCTCCTGGACCTCAGAACTCTGCTGTTTCCCACCCGAAAGGTTCTCGGGGGCAGACGCTCCCTCACTCCAGGTGTGTTCTTGCCAGCCGGACCCAGCACGGGCGACACACTCTGAATTCCGATCAGTGCCTGCAGCTGATCTCGTTCCCAGCTGAAGTATCCGTATGAGGACATGTGAAGAACTATACAGGCTTGAGATAGTTTTCCTTTGACTGGGTAAGATTTAAATACTGTAAGAAAGTTCTGGAAGAACAATGTCCCCTGACGTTGCTGGAGGGGAAGGGATGAGAAGAGCTTTCCATTTATGGGGCCACAACTCAAATGTGTCCCAGAGCTGAGCAAGTGAATTAATACACAAGTGAAGCAGGACTGTGGCCCCGGGACAGTGACAGTCACAGCGCGCAGCCGCTCCTCACCCCTGCTGATTGCTGCCGACGGGTCATGCGGGCCCAGTGCCGGCAGACTTAACATTTCGAGAGAAACTTGAAATCCATATTCATCGTGAAATCTCCCCATTTTTAGATGCGCCCGTCAATCCAAGTTTTGGGTTGAGGACACTGCAGTCTGGTTACGACCCTGATGACGTAACAGGTTTTGGACTTTCCGTTCTGGGGCACACAATGGTAAAACTGAAAAAGTATCTGAAGCAACTGTCTTTGGGCACTGGGCAACAGATAGCAAGGCAGGAAGAAAGAGAAAACGAAAAACAAAACCAAACTAATTCAGACGACAGAAAACCACCAGCAAGATGGAGGACTTCACTCTAACCATTCCAATAACCGCACGACGTGTGATTACGCTGAACCATCCAGTGAAATACAGGACGCAGACCAAACAGCATCAGTCAACGGAAGTTTGTGGACGCTGGTTTACCTGTCTTCACGCCAGCCTTCCAGATAGAACCACCACTCAGTTAAAGATCTTATTAGAAGAATGTATGGCCTTCCCCCCTCGCCCGATGAACAGACCATTTTTTGGTAAAAATAAAGAAAACAGGACCATGGGTCTCCTCTGCAAGGCTCACCACCCTGCGGGCCCTGCGCGTGGGCCGGGCAGGGAAGAAGGACAGACGTTCACGGTAATGCCAGCGCTCAGCATCACCCACCACTGTGTGAACCACGCCGGGTTTAAGCTCGCACACCTGTCTGTGTTCTTTGTGAGGCAATCTTCACCAGAGAACATTTGTGCCACTCCTTGTGAACATGGTCCAAAGTGTGATGTAATTTCTTTCGAAGAAAAAAAGCAGAGGGGGAGAGGAAGAGCTGAAGATACATTCTCTTTGTTGTCTTTTAGGCTGGAGGGATTATTTCTAAAGAAATACCTCTAAGCGCACTTCACGATGAGCAAATGGTACAGTGCTTTTACCCAGAATGGGGCAGAGATAGTGACCTTTTCACCCCATGCACTTTTGAGGGGGAACAAACTTAGGGCACTAAACGGGCGCGGAGCACCGATCTGTACTTCAACATACGGAGAGGCAGCTAACGGGTGGTTTTGAGGGACGGTCTCTATTCACCCCTACCGTTCCTTGTTGATAGAAGTGCGGAGCCAGCTCCAACAGCCAAGCAGACTCAATGGCGGTCACGTCCCTCATGTAGTACTTGGAGGTCTGTATGACCTCATTGTAGATGACCCTGCAACCAGGAGAGAACATGGATTTCCTGTGTCTCACAATGAAAATCAAGCACCACGGCAATCAGAGACGGCGGGTTCCCCCTCCCGTTTACCAGGGACCCATCGCGTGCACCAGAGACCACACACAGACGCGTCCACGCTGCTCGCTCGCGCCTCATGACCTGAGGGGTGGGTAAGTGTGTCCACTTTACAGGCGAGACTCAGTCTGACATGACTGTTGTCTGACACGTCAGGTCTGTTCAGACTCGTGTCTGAGCATCCGTTATCAGCACAGGACCTTTCCGGATTCCAGGTCTGCATTTACAGAACTCTCAACCGAACACCTGACTCTATTAGAAGATGCAGAAATAGAAGCAAAGACCTACCTGATTCTGAAGGGGATGGAAATTAAAGAGACACAGGGAGGTTCTTAGAGATGAAAACATTCTCCATCCTATTTGGAGTGTGGCTTACATGGGTGTGCACAGGTGCCAATGAGCTCACTGTACATAAATTACACCTCTATGTAAGAGAAAAAAGGAGGTGGGGGGGGGGGGGTTGGCCTGAGGCTGAGGTAAAAGACACCAAGAACCAAGAAGATCACTTCAGATCCCCAGATTTTAGAATGCATTTTTAGATAAGATACCGTTTCTGAGCGCCCGAACTGCTGATTCGGGGCTCCCCTAACAACTATAATCACCCAGCCACACTGCCACCGTGCGCCCTTTGAAGCCGGCAAATAATCGGCTGTTGAAGGGCGGATCCAGTGAAGGGGGGCCGTCTGCAGAAGCAGGAGGGGAAGGGTGCTTCCTCGGCCACCCTAAGGTTACGGGGCTGCCTCAGGAAGGGCCCTATTCAGCCACGCTCCCTTTGCCCTTCAGGGCTCCTTGGGAATGAAGCAGGAAAAAGAAGTCTCCCAAATTAAGCAACTCCCAAATTAGTTATCCCGAAGTCAGCAGACCCTTGGGGAAGGATCTAGAACGGAGATTCGCTTCCCTCTTCAACTCATCCTGCACACTAATGGACAGAGTATTTTAATCCATTAAAAAAAAATTTTTTTTAACGTTTGTTTATTTTTGAGAGAGTGAGCGAGCAAGAGAGAGACAAAGAGAAGATCTGAAGTAGGCCCTATGCTGACAGCAGACAACCCGATGTGGGGCTTGAACCCACGAACTGCAAGATCATGACCTGAGACCAAGTCAGATGCCCAATCATCTGAGCCACCCTGGTGCCTCGACATCGGGTAACATCTCTAAACCCCGAACTGACTGACCAAGCCCTGCGCTGGCTCAGCAGCTTTTGGACCTGCACTGGTTACAGGACAGAGTCTGATTCCTTGGTCTTGGGGACAGGATCTCAAACTTGACCCCACATCAGATCACCTGGAGGGCTTGTTGAAACTGGCTGCTGGACCACCCCCCCACCCCCACCCCGCCCCAGCTTCTGATTCAGAAAGGCTGGGCAAGGCCTGAAAATCTTCCTTTCTAACAGGCTTCCAGGTGAATCGGATGCTTACCTGGAGATGACACTTTGGAAACCACTACTCTGGGGTGCCAAGTACCTTACAATGGGCCTTCTTGCCCTCTACTTTCTCCTGCCGTGATCCCCTCTCCCCTCTCCACACATGGCACGCTCTTGCCTAGGCTTCTCCACCTAGCTGTGGTGAAGAACCAGCTGTTACTGTAAAATTTTCCAATCCGTCGGGAAAGAAATTATTTTTGTAAAACACAATACAAATGAATTACTAGAAAAATGAGATTTGAAAAAGACATACAAAAGGTAGGCTCCAGTTCTCTATTATTAAATTGGGCAGACAAAAACTTAACCTAAACGTGAAGCGCCTGGATGGCCCAGTCGGTTAAGCATCCGACTTCGGCTCAGGTCACGATCTCACGGTTCGTGGGTTTGAGCCCCTCATCGGGCTCTGCGCTGCCAGCTCGGAGCCTGGAGCCTGCTTCAGATTCAGTGTCTCCCTCTCTCTCTGCCCCTCTGCTCACACGCTGCCTCTCTCTCAAAAATAAATACACGTTAAAAAAAAAAAAGTCTAACTGCCTCCTTTTAACTCGAGCGTGTGTCTCTTCCTCCAGGCATGTCACAGACTTGCACCGCCTCCCAGACCACTTTGGGGCAGGCCGCCCCGATGACTCCCCACTTCTCAGAAAGGGGGTTCTTTCACGTTCCCATGACTTTGCTTCCTCAGTCTGTATTCCCTTCTCATCCTTTCCTGCCCAACAACTCCTATCTGCAAGCCCCAGAGCAAATGTCGATTCCTCCACGAAACCAGCCGTCACTCTCCCTGGCACATGAGGTGCCAACCTCAGTGCTTTCTACCCCTCCCCCGGGCCCTTGTCCTGAGGTGATGGATGCTCAGGCCTGTGGCCCAGAACCCAAATTCGCCTCCACACTGCTGTGCCCAGTGCAGGGTTTGGCATCTAGTCTGTGGGTGAAAACGAACATTTGCTGAGTCCACGAATGAGCAGAGGAACATCACCATTTGCATAAGGAAACCTGTGACAGGGCAGAATCCTGTGGACGACTCAGCATAACAAAGTCAACAAATGTGTACTCCTGGCACAGTGCCAGGCCCGGGGGCCCAGGGGTGAACGGGAACCAGGCCTGGCCTTCTGAGCCATTACTAGGCTAAGGAGTAGGGGGGTGCTCACCAGCGAGGCGGCTTCTCTGCGTAGAGGACCGAGGCAGGGTGGATATGTAATTCATGGTCGTCACGGATAGTCCTTGTGAACAGAAGAATTTAATCGGAAGTCAGTTTGAAATACTTACAGCAGGACTCTCCCACAGATGGTTCATATTATCAACAAATATATGCAGATCATACTTGACTCGGCCGATTGTTCTCTGTATATTCTCTAGAGCCCTGAATGACCCCTTGCCCGCTGCCCCCCGGAAGTCAGGAACAAATCACGCAAAAAAGGGAAGAGGAGAAAAAAACAGCATGTGGCCATTCGGGGAAAAACATGAGAATCATACTGCTCTGCCCACGTTTATGTTTATCTTACACACGTTCTTTTTCACAACAATCTCCTTAGGGAGAGAAATACCATACATGGTTACCTCTATAAACTTTTCTATTCCACAAAGTAGTAAAGATAAAGACCATGGGGGACATAAAAATAGGGGAAGAAGAAGGTTAAGTATGGGACCATCCATTTCTCTGAGACAGTATTTCAAATTCCAACTCGGATTTGATCCAATTTAACTAAAAAAATAACTACAGAAACACAACAGTAAGATCCGATCACAGGAGAGCATGAACACGTTAGAATGCTGCCACCCAAACCCTAATTATGGAGTGTTTCTGTGGGTGCCAGGCAAGCAGTTCGAGCACCATGGGTGAGCTCCTCTCCAGACCTGTAATAAACCAACATGCTGGGGTCCTGGCTGTGCCACCAGGTGGCCTGAGCTCATTGACACTGAACTTTTGTCTCAGAGGAACTGACTGACCACTAAACCCTGTTATGAAGCCCTTAGTTGAGGACTCCAGTGAAAGAATTTTTTCAATACCGGTAGAAATTGCTTATTAATACCCTTGAGGCAGGTGGGACAATCAAAATGACAACAAAATGACAGGCCTCACTGGAGAAGCTCACAGGCCTCCCCAGAGTTGCCTCCAACATGGACAACTCAGTGCCGGGAGGGGGAGCTCATCATGACGGGCAACAGAATCAGGACACTGATCACGGGCTAGAAAACTTGGCCATACTAGTATGGAACTGGTATAGAACATACCACAGGTAAATGTCAAGGGCAGGGGCTCAGTCAGCTACTAGGATAGCAGATGTAAGAGACCTGGCTGCCAGAGCTCAGTGCAACTCTGGGCTCGCTCACAAAGCCCGGTGTCTGGGAGGGAACATCGTGGCTGACCTCCCCCCAGGGAATGGGAACAGAGTATTTTCTGAGGGAAGATGGGTAATGACAAAATAGTATGAGGAGGAAATGCAAAGAAAAGTCGGGGAGAAAGCCTTTGGATTGCTCCCGTTTGAAAGAACAGATGTACTTTGAACAGGTTCCGGTGAAGTTCTGGAGCAGAACGGCCGAGGTTCTGAGGTTATTAGGAGGGTGTCGGCGACCAGTGATTTTCTGCCCAGAAAGTGGAACTGCAAGAAACGGGATGTGGTCTGGGGCAACAGGCAGATCCAGCGCCGGAAGAAACACCTGCCAACACCCACAGACCAAAGTTACGGTGCATCAGGGCAGGCCGGGGTCTCGGTCCCCCAGATCGCTAGAGACCAACTGCCGACGGCCAAGGGAGCTTCTCCTGGAAAGACAGTCTCTAATAGTCCCTTCTGGTTGTATTATTCTGTTATTAGAATGGAAACATTTCCAGCCTCCAGGCTTGTAATTGTCATCTTTCTACAACCTATGGATGGGCTAAATATTTGGGAATCATTTCCGTGAAGTTAAGATATTATGCTTAAAGCTATGTAGTTAATCTCAACTGACCTCTGGAAGCAGGCAGATAAAGACAACTTATTTAACTTAATTTCTGTACTTTGCTGGCACATCAGCTTTCTAAGGGGGCTGGGTCATTTTTAAGATTTCTCCTTTAACAAATGACTTTGCAAGGTACTAGTTACCTATAAGCTCCGGTGGAATGAAACCTTGCTGCATTGGCAAAGAATCCCGAAACAAGGCACCTCAGGACGGGATCCGGATCACCTGTACAAGGTGGCAAACAGAGTGATGCGTGAGCCCCCGGCCTGCCCTATACTCTGCCCGCTCAGGCCTGTGCTGTGAGGCCCCACCCAAGGCTGTTTCGAGCCTCCTTGAAACCCCGTCCTGAACCAGCCCCAGCCCCATGCCTCCCGGTGCTGGATGCCTGCCCTGGCAGTATCCATGGAGGCCCCACCCGCCCACAACTGGCCGTTGAGGGAAGCACGCTGAACTGTCCCTTTAACTTGGGATGCCCCAACCTTCCTAGGCCACAGGATGACCCAACCAAGGCTGGGCACCAGAACCCAAGAGAGCACACCACAGGCTGGCCAGTGACCAAAAACTCCTTTTTAGGAGACAATCTTGTGCGAATAACGTTTCTTCCGCAAGACACAACGTTATTTCTGTGGTTATGAGCTACTGCACGTAATTCTTTGCAAGTTTCCAAATGTTCCATTTTGATTGGTATCTGTATTGCTACAGTGATCATCTTCCAAGGATACAGCCTGACCATTTATGAGATGATGTCCACAGGACGCATTCCAAATTATTATGCAAAGCATAAGGTCACGGAGGTGGCTTATGACATACGGTATTTCATTCATTCTAAGGCTCACTCTTTTTTTCCCCTTTAACTCGCTGAAATCAGGACAGCATTTTGTAATTATACGTGACAGTACTTTTTTCTTTCTTAGTGGTACATAAAATAACAGCATGCCTTACAAATGACGGCATCGTAGAGCCAATGAAATACAGTATGTCCGTAAATAAGTTCCCAAAAGGTGGTATAATTTACAGAGCCATCAACAGTGCAGAACAATGTCAGTTTCACTGCATTCTTACCGGCAATGTTTTGGCAAAAAGGCACCCCTTCTTTTATTGTATGTTTATCAATTACTATCCGTAGTTCTTCTTTTGTGAGTTTTCTGTTCTTGTGCCCATTTATCAACTTGGAAACTAGTGTTTTTTTGGAGCATGTTAAAGGAACTCATTCTATGATAAGCTTTTTAATTTTTTATCTCTTAGATCTGCTGAAAATATTTTCATTATTTGCATTTTCTTTAACATCTAGAAGTTTCAAATGTGTAATTTACTGTGTTTCCATGATTTTCTCTATTGTTCCTCAGCACAGAACTGATAAATCTCAAATCTACATTTCTAACCACAATCTGATCCAAGATTCAGTCTCTTCTCTCCAACTGCTGCCCAAAAGAAATTTCTATGTAGACCATACATTCTTCTCATTATTAGGTTTACATCACTTCCAAAGGGATGAAAATGGGCTCTTGGGGGCAGGGAAGGGGGAAAATCTTAGATATTACAATGGCTATGGCCCACCAAGGCTCAACCCTACCTTACAGAATCTTATTCTCCTTCGTATTTAACTTCTCTCGTTAGGAAGAATTTTATTTTATTTTTTTTAATTTTTTTTTTTTTTAAGTTTGTTTATTTTTGACAGAGACAGAGAGTGAGCAGGAGCTGGGGAGGGGCAGAGAGAGAGGGAGACACAGAATTTGAAGCAGGCTCCAGGCTCCAAGCTGTCAGCACAGAGCCCGATGTGGGGCTCGAACTCACGAACTGTGAGATCATGACCTGGGCCGAAGTCGGACGCCCAACCGACTGAGCCACCCAGGCGCCACCAGGAAGAATTTTAATTTAATGTAACTTTTCTCCTGACTGAGGGGTTGATAATGAAAAACAGGTTAGGAAACACAGATGTATAAGTAAGGCTGTCATCTGTCTGCTAAGTGACAGGCGCTAGATCAACTAACTTCAGGCGGCTCTTGGTTTCAGCTCAGGTAATGATTTCACGGTTTGTGGGTTCAAGCCCTGTGTGTGACAAGTGCGGAGCCTGCTTGGGATTCTCTCTCTTTCCCTCTCTCTCTCTGCCCCTCCCCCGTTCATGTTCTCTCCCTCTCTCTCTCTCTCTCAAAACAAATAAATAAACTTAAAAAAAAAAAAAAAAACCCTCAGAAATAAAAATGGACCTTCTTAGAAAAAACAGGCTACTTTTACACGCTCAGCTTTTCACCGACACATGCCTGTGAGCCCCGTGCCGCACATCAGCACCACACCAGCATGTCCAGGGGTGTGAGTGAGCAGCAGAGAACGGGGCGTCCCCTGGCGAGGTGGCCTGCTCTTACCTTCGCTAGATTTCTTGGGCACTTGAAACTTGACAAGAAGCTTCTTCAACTGCTCTCGTACTGTCGCAGCTCTGACAAGACCCTTGTAATTCAGGAAATGCTCCTGGCACCACTGAGAGTTTTTATTGTGCTGCAGGGCGACCGAGACAGAGGGTGAGTGAGAGACACACAGACAAGTTCTCGACCACGGCTAAGCTGCGAGGCGCACCGCTTCCTCATGGGGACAAGAGCTTCCGGTGCCGACGGGTCCCTTTCGACCCCACCTCCCTAAACGGGCGCTGACCACCGTGCACCGTGTGACTGCTCTTCCAGCTCAGTCCCTGCGCTCAAGGGCAAAGGAGAACGTGCTGACAAGCAGTTGTTTCCTATCTGAAATACCCACCCGGGTGGCGAATTATCAGAAAGAACCACTTCCCTGTGGGTCTTTGTCAATTAACTTTGTAAGTCAACTTTCTCCGAGTTTATCAATCTGCGAGACTACAGGTGAGCAGCACTTGCCAATCTAGAAATAATGTGCAAGTTATTATTATTTATCCCCAAAGTATGATTTTTCTATCAACAGTGCTTAATTTTATTCTACATTCCTAAGCATGATCATTATGTCTTACACTGAGTTACTGCCGTGGGAATGTTATGTCTGAAATTATGCCGTAAGCCAGAAAGGACGATGTTTCACATAAGAAGATGTAATTCACAGACTTTCGGAGGCAACTCCGCACGACGATGGTGTAGACCTGTGCTCGCCCTCCCCTGGTTGAGGGAGCCTCAGACTGCAGATGGCACGCTGTGCCGGTACAAACGAATTCTAACTGAAGTAACTCATAATTCATGATCTCAGTTAAGAGATGGGGCTTTTCTGAAGACTGTTCATTAACTGAATAATCTCCCTTAGATCTCTGGCAAAACAAAAATTCAGTACCTCTCCTCTTCTAAGAAAGTATTTAAGAAAATGATACAAGATACTGAAAACCTGAAGCATCTAATTTCCCCCTCCCACCCATTCCTATATATAAGAGATTTCTTATGGTTTTCATCAGCTTTAGAGCTGTCAGGACAGCTTTTCAGCGGTTTTTAGTGACAATTTCAAGCCACATTATTTGCTTAGTTTTACAAAATGTTAAGAATATTCCAGAAAAACACAATAAAAATGAACAGTACCTACGGCTAAATATGGGTACGGCGTGTGAACAGACACGGGTCCTCACCACACGCCCCTCCCACCCACGGCCTGTCACGCCATCTCACACGCCCAGAGACAGCTCTGGAGATGCCACTCAGGGCCTCGCTTATTTGGCAGAAAATAGAACAGGACTTGGTATTCAGATGCCAGCTAGTGCGAACCAGCATCACCGGCGGGTGTGAGGCAGTAGGGAGAGCGCGGGCCCTGGAGGGGCACGGCCAGCCGGCCACGTCTCCAGGCAGGGGAAAGCCAGGGCGACTCGTGCGTTCTTCCAGGCAAAAGCGCACCACGGACTCTGGCAGGGGCCCCGCCCGTAGATCAGAAGTCCTGGCAGTAATCTAATAGGAAGATAGGAGGTCTCTCGGTCATTCCTTTATAAACTGAACCTCTGGACTCCCCACTCCTAGCTCACTTCGAGTGGGGTGGAGGGGCCTTTCAGGTGGGAGCTGTGCTTACTTTGATAAACGCTTCATACACGTTGAGCATAGTGAGATGATCACCCTCCTCCACAGCAAATTTTCGGTGCACTCGCATCTGGAAAGAACAAAGTTGACTCCTGTGAGCCTCCTGTACCGGGAGCTAACATCACGGGGTGAGCAGCTCATGGCCTGCACAGTCAGAAAGACCTGGTCTGCACCGACGCTAGCTCTGCCTTCCCTGAAAACCTGACTAGTGACGTAACCTTTCTCTTCCTCAACTTCCTCATCTGTCAAATCAGGGTATCAAACCCATCGAGACTGTTGTAGGATTAAGGTGATTCACTGTAACACCGGCCACAGATGTCAGACAGATGTCAGCGTTCTCGTCTCTCTCCTCCTCTGTGCAGTCAACACCACCTCTTCCAGAAGAACCCCTCCAGCCCCCACTAGAACGTAAATTCTACGGGGCTGGGCGGGGGCAGCTGTCTGGCGCGTGGGAGACACTGTATTTGTGGGCTATCACCAGCTGCACGATCCTTTCAGACCCCATCTCTCAATTTTCCTTTCTGTTACCTCCTGGGCAACACCACCCTGCTCCCGGGAGTTCAAGAAGCAGCACGTACGATACAGGTTTGAGCTCACAAATACACTTATCTGCACAATTTTCTCCTTGCCTCAAATACCACATAATTAACCAACCTACCTACCCGCCTCCCTGCTTTCCATCCATTCCTTCATTGACTGGTATTTCCTGAGCACCACCAGAGGCCAGGCGCTGTTCTAAGCACTTGGAATGTAACAGTGAATCAAACAGGGGTGGGAGCAAAAACCCAACAGGTTAACGAGCCAAACATATACTAGAGCAGGTGGTAAGAAGCGCTAGAGGAGAGCAGGGCAGCGGAGGGGGTGCACCGCCACGGGGACGTGCTGCCATTTCAGACATATGGCGGTCAGGACCTCAGGTTCCTCACCTTGGAAATGAGTCTGCCTGTTCTGAAGGAGGAGCGTGAGATTAACAGAAAAGCAAACAGGGGAGCCTGGGTGGCTCAGTCGGTTAAGCATCCGACTTCAGCTCAGGTCATGATCTCGTGGTCTGTGGGTTTGAGCCCCGCATCGGGCTCTATCCTGACAGCTCAGAGCCTGGAGCCTGCTTGGGATTCTGTGTCTCCCTCTCTCTGCCCCTCCCCTGCTCACGCTCTGTCTCTCTGTCCTTTGAAATTAACATTAAAAAAAAATAAATAAAAAGAAAAAAAGGAAAAAAAAGATAATAGAAAAGCAAACAAACAAACAAAAAAACAATGGAGGAAATGGACATAACCACCAGGCACAGGGACAGGCAAACTTTACAACATATGACACGACTGTCAGGGAAGGGGACACCAGCCCATAAGAAAGTCTCTCCTCCCCGGCACACACCCAAGCTGAGTTCCCGTGTGTGCAGGGCGGCCGCTTCTCGGCCTCTTCCCGCAGGAACCATCCCAACCTCACCTGGCCCGCCTCACCGCCAGGGGCTGACTTCCCCAGTCTCCCCAGCACCCACTCCTGCAGTGCTGTCTGGTGCCGGGCCTCAGGCGGGGGGCCCTGCCATCTCCTGGGCTCGGAGCGCCCCTCCACCAAAAGCAGCCTGCTGTGCCTAGGCACGACTCATCACGTCACTAGTGTGTGCCACCCGGCTTGTCCCGGAGCAGCCTGAAGGCCCGTCTCCCTTATGGGGAAGTCGGCGGGACACAGGTAAGACTGGAGTCTCTGGACTGTGAAAGGCAACTGCCCCATGGCTGTGCAATCACAGACGAGTTACCTAACCTTTCTGGGCCTCCACCTCTAAAAATGGTGAGAACGGTGTCTACCTTCCAGGTTTACGAAGATACAACGGAATGAGGCACAATGTCAGGCAAACACTGCGAATGCACACAGACTCCATCTGCACAGCCCTGTCATCGGTGGCTCCGGGGTCCTTTCAACAAGGAAAGCCCAGAATAAAGACTTAGGTAGGAATGGCTTGGGGAAAAGGCTGAACTTACTGCCTGAGACTTCTGGTTTGAGGGGACCACAAAGATATTCTGGATTTGCATCATGGCTGCAATGCTTAGAATTTCCTGAGAACAGCCAAAATTTCCTATAAAACAAAAAAAGCACGTTTGATTTCAAACACATATTGTGTCGCTGAGAAGTGAAAGACATCTTGTTATTTTCCTTACACCACAGTGTCAACCAAAGTCATACATTTCCACATGAACACTTTCCCCTGCTGAACTTAACGTCCCGTATGTGGCCCCGGTGAAAGCAGGCCTGGGAGGATTCTGAGAAAGCACAGCCTCTGGGCTCGGCAGCTGAAGGGGGCGGGAGGGCAGGGGGCCGCATCACTCGGGGCAGGTCCGCTCCACACCGGTTCCCTACTCCCATGTGGACAGAGGATCCTGGCCAAAACCCAAGAGGGAACAGAGGGGCAGCAGGGAGTGTGTGGGCTGTGTCCCCTCTGTGATTTCTCTCTTCCTATACCCTCTCTGGGGTGGCCTCCCTCTCGCTAGGGCCCACCCCACCTGGCAAGCTCAAGGCACACGCAGACCAGGGCAGCACCCTGCCCTGGAAACTGGGTCTGTGGCAATCAATGCCTCAGGGCACTGGACAGTGAGAGCAAACTGCACTGCCCGGCCCCCTTCCCACAGCTCCCTGCCTCACGACCGATATGCGCCCCCCCCACCCCAAACTTAAGAGTCCCGCTTCTCAGTGTAAGCCCGAGGTCATCCGGGCACTCCTAAACACAAGTATAGCTAACTCCCACCATGCTTAGTCTGGCTTAGTCTGAAATACAGCTTTGCAAATTCCTAGTGAGTGCACAAGCTAGCCAAAGGCAAGAAAAATTCTTATTTCCTTTCCCACCGGGGATGGTGGCTGGGGGGAGAAACACAGAAACTATAGTCTCCAGATGATTCTGACGTACAATGAGAAGATCTCTGACTTATGAACTTAACTCATAATCTCACAAAAATCTGAAGGCGTCAGAGAAGTTGGGACCCTCGTGTGCTGGGAGAGGGAATACAAAACGGTGGAGCCTCTGGGGAAAACGGTACGGTGCCTCCTCAAAAAAATTATAGAGTTACCGGGTGGCCCAGCAATTCCACTGTAAAGTATATACCCCAAAAAAGTGAAAGCAGGGACTCAAACAGATGCTCGTGTGCCCGTGTTCACAGCAGCACTATTCACAACAGCCAAAAGATGGAAGCCATCCAAGTGTCCCTCTACAGATGAATGGTACATACACACAGTGGAATATTATTCAGCCTTGAAGAAGGACATTCTGACATATGCTACAACATGAATGAACCTTGGAAGACAGTACATCAAGTGAACTAAATCGGTCACAGAAGGACAGACACTGTAGGGTTCCACGGAAGTGAGGTTCCCAGAACGGTCAAATTCATAGAGACAGAGAGGAGAAAGGTGGTTGCAGGGGCTGGAGGGGAGGGAATAGGGAGTTGGTATTTAAGGGGTACAGAGTTGCAGTCTGAAAAGATGAAAAAGTTCTTCTGGCAGGTCTGGAAGTGGATAGTGATAGGGGTTGAACAACAATGTGAATGTACTCAATGCCTCAAAACTGTACACTTAAAAATGGTTAAAATGGTAAATTTTATGTATTTTTTACCATAATGAAAAAAAAAAGAAAAAAACTTCTCTGGTTTTGTTTTTTTTTTCAAACAGGTCAGGCGTTAGGTCTAGGCCCCCAGAAAAGAAACAGAAGTTTTTGCTGAATTAATGATGACAGACACTGAATCCCAAGTTAACAACATGCCCCACATCAGACAGCATCATGGGAAAGCTCCTTCGCTCCTCAGAAGATTCCGTGCCCTCTTCCCCAGGGTGCACAAAAGTCGAAGAAGTTGGTGACAAAATCAATGAGAACTGTCCGTCTCCACCTACCTGATTCAAGCAGCATTTTTGCAAACATGGGATTCAAAGGAAACTCTGCTATTCTCATGCCAAGCGGTTCAGTGAGGCGACAGTCTTTGTCCAGACCTGCCAGAAGAACAACAACAAGGAAAATCAGAAGGCACGTACCATTGTGTTGGAAGATGTAGTTATCGAGAGAATAAAAGGCGATATGTGCTAAAAAAGATACCCAAAAGATGAATCATGCTACCAAACTCCATTGACACCGGACGGCTGTTACAGTAAAAGAAGAAAAGATCCCCTCTGGGCTCCTGAAGACCCAATTTTGAAAAACAGAGACTTCTAACAGCTTCTATTCAAGGACTGAATTACAGGGAAAGGGCCCTGCAGCCTCCCCTCCTTCCCGCTCCCATCACCCACCCCAGAGCCTGCTCTTTTCAAGTGCAGATGTCCCAGAATGGCATCCTGCACCGTCTGTTCCTCCCGTGGTAAGAGAGCAAGTACAAGGCCAGCGACTCTGAAGCCGAACACTTGCCCACATCTCTCTTGGATGCCAGCGCCAGAAGTGTTTATCCAACTGCCTCCTGGGCAGTCTCCTGAATTGGGCGGGTCCCAGTTCCCCACATCCCTCCTTGTCTCTTCACCACTAGCCAATATACAGGGACTGGATTCCTGAGACGGTGACTATTTATTATTTTACTACCGTTTAGACTGTTCCCAAGGTGTGCCGGCCCAGAGAGAGTGTGAGCTGCAGAGCTCAGAGTAAGACAGAAAAGGCAATTTCTCTTCTGTTCCCATGTAATCATCTCTTGAAAGGTGGTAATTCGGCTGGTGACTGTTAATTAAGTCAGGTGGTTCCCCCTGCCTTCTCCAGCTTATTCAGGGAGGTGAAGAAAGAGAAAATAATTTTAACTTCCATTCTGTTGGACTGGAGGAAAATCAAGCCAGATGAAAAACTATGTAGTCAGTGTTCCCTCATACTCGTTACAGACTATCCCAGGAAAGCCGACTCTCGGGTTCCTACTACACGCCTGAGAACAAGGGATGGAAACCAGCTCACACTCTCCCTGGGCTGACGCGAGGAAGACCCACCCAAAGGCCTTTTAAATCACTGACGATCTTTTAAATCAGTCATTGGCTATTCCTTCCCAGAGAAGTATCATAAAGGTAATGAATACAGATGGACCCCATACAAAAAAATTAACCCGTAAAATCACAGGGTCACCGCGGTGGCTCAGTCAGTTGAGGGTCCAACTTCTGCTCAGGTCACGATCTCACAGTTGGTGAATTCGAGCCCCGCATCGGGCTCTCTGCTGTCAGCACGGAGCCGACTTCAGATCCTCTGTCCTCCCCTCTCTCTGCCCCTCCCCAGCTTGAGCTATCTCTCTCAAAAAAATAAACATTAAAAAAAAGGGGGGGGTCACAGATGTACTAAATGTAAGAGCTAGAAACTATAAAAACCTTTCAAAGAAAACCTAAGAGATATCCATGCCCATGGGTCGGCAATGGTTTCTTAGGTTAACACACCAAAAGCACAAGCAACAGAATTAGAAATACGTATACTGAACTGCGTGAAAACTTAAAGCTTTTGTATTACCAATGGTACCATCAAGAAAAGTGAAAAGCCAACCCACTGAGTGGGAGAAGTATTTACAAATCACAGATCTGATAAGAAACGTATACCCAGAATACATAAAGAACTCCTCCAACTCAATAATAAAAAGACAATAACCCAAGGGAAAATGGGCAAAGGATTTGAATGGACATTTCTCCAAAGTTCTACGAATGGCCAATAAGCACAGGAAAAAGTGCTTAACGTCATTAGTCACTAGGGAAATGCAAATCAAAACCACAAGATACCACTTCATATCCATGAGGATGACTATAACACAAAACACAGATAACAGGTGTTGGCAACTTGCTCGAATGTTATTATGTGAAGCAAGTGGAATCTTCATACACGGCTGGTAGGAATGTCCACCAAAAACTAGCACACAAAGGTTTAGAGCAGCATTATTTGTATTAGCCAAAAATACAAAAATTTTGTATTTGTACAAAAATCAATTGCTCAGTGGATAAGGATACTATCTGGTATATCCAACCCACACGATGCTATGTTATTCAGCCATAAAAGGGAATGAATTATCAACACACACTACAACATACATGAACCGTGAAAACATCGTGCTGAATGAAAGAAGCCAATCGCAAAAGACCACATATATGTGACTCCACTTCTGTGAAATGTCCAGAACAGGCAAATCTACAGAGACAGAGATTCGATTAGCAGTTGCCTAGGACAGTTGCGAGGAGGAGGGGACAGGGAGTGGGAGTGAGCACGAGTGGGTACGGGGTTTCTTTCTTAGGTGATAAAACTGTTCCAAATGTTCTAAACGTGGGGTGATGGCTGCACAACCCTGTGAATATACTAAAACCACAGAACTGGACATTTTAAATGGGTAAGTTCCACAGTATGTGAATTATACTTCAATAAAGATGTTAAAAACAAAACAATCTCAAAGGACAAAACCTCTACTGAAACTCACTACCATACCAGACATTATGCTCACTTGGGGCAACATTCATAGAAAAGGTAGGTACTTCCTGAACAGATGAATTCAGGCTACAGTTTTCTCTATCTTAAGATAAACACTACATTTTTATTTATTTATTTTTCATTAATTTTTTTAAAGTAGGCTTCCCATCCAGCGCAGAGCCCAACATGGGGCTTGAACTCGTGACCCAGAGATCAAGACCTGAGCCGAGACGAAGAGCTTAACCAACTGAGCCATTCAGGCTCCAACACTACATTTTTTTTTTTTTAATTTTTTTTTTTTTTTTTTAACATTTATTCATTTCTGAGACAGAGAGAGACAGAGCATGAACGGGGGAGGGTCAGAGAGAGAGGGAGACACAGAATCTGAAACAGGCTCCAGGCTCTGAGCAGTCAGCACAGAACCCGACGCGGGGCTCGAACTCCTATACCGCGAGATCGTGACCTGAGCCGAAGTCGGACGCTTAACCGACTGAGCCACCCAGGCGCCCCTCCAACACTACATTTTTAAACGAGAGAATAGAGGTTCCTCGATAACATGGTGTTTCCTTGCCCCCAAAGAATTCCACAGGCTGGTCATCAACCCAATTCTCCACAGGGAACTCCAAGAATGGAATGATGGGGGAAGAGGGAGACAATAGTGAGCCTGAGATTTCAGGATGCAGTGCAGGGACTGAGAAAAAGGTCTGGAGAGGTAACACCTGAAATACTGGTAGGCAATCTTCTAGATGTCTTTCAGGAGTGTGGCTCCAATGATGGTTATTAATAACTTCTGATGTACTGACATGCTTTAGGTATTCATTGTCATAAGTGGACTTCATCTATTAATTATGATCCCACCTTTTTTATTTCAATAAAGCTTAAGCGTTATTAAAAGGATTGTATATGTGGGGAGAACCAATCCCACTCCTAAAGACACTAAGAGCCCTAGTGTGAATACAACCTACCTAATACCATCTATTAGTAAACAGATTAGAGAACACGGATGAGACAGGCATACCTCCCAGAGCATAGAGTAACTCCAATGCTTGAACCATCGACTGTGCTGGAGGGGGCTGTAAAAACATAAAAATCCTCCTAAGTTAATTTTTTCGGGTACCAGACACAAAATGTGACTATTTCCTGCTCAAAGCCGCTCTTCCCTCTTACGTGCCCCATACTTCCCGGCCTCCGGGCCTCTATTCATGTCAGCACCCCCTGAGGTGTCCTTTCTCTCCTCAGCATCCTTAGTGCTAATCGGTCTTCAACCTCAGCTTGATTAAACATTGCCCCTTGAAGCGCTCCCCACGCTCCCCTCCATCAGGAGCGATGGCTCCCTATCTTGAACAACCTCCCTGTTTTTCTCCACTCCCATCGGACATTTCTGATTTTTTTACTTCATGGTCTCCACCTTCCATTCCAGCAGCCCCGGTGGCCAACCCTGGACCACCCAGAGCCCGGCTCCAGGCCTTGACTACAGAGGGCAAATGACAGAGGCGGGATCTGAATTGCTGAAAACAACAGAGAATGCGAGGCAATCTGAAGTTAAGCAAAGCTGCTATTGTGACCTTCAGTCTGATTCTCTGAATCCGAATCACATCCCTCGTATTTTCACCTAACTACACACACCTAGTATTTCTCTCTGGCCTCATCTGATTTGGGACCGTATGTGAACACTATGTTTTAAGATAGCTGGAAGGACTGCTTATGTATAATTTTAGTTTGTTTTTCTCATTGTATGATTTTCTGTTTTCATTGTGTTTTTTCACCCATAGAAACTTCACCCTGATTATTTGGATGGCTGCATAATATTCCGACAAGGTCATACTCTGTAAAGTAAGCAATTGTCTTAGTCCTGCGCAACTGACTGGTTTCCAGTTCTTTGCTACATAATTAACACTGCTAAATATACAAAGTTACATGTACCCTGTGATTTCAATTGTTAAAAAAAAAAAAAAAAAAAAAAAAAAAGAACAACACAGTTTCAGGAGAAAATAACCAGAGAGAAATCAAGAAAGATGAATTTATACGTATTTTCCTCATTCTTCAACTGTCCACAAATTTATGATTTTCATTATTCTACTTAAAAATTTGATACACAATGATACTATAAACATGATCATACACCGAAGTGTTTTTTCTTCTTCTGAATTATTTTTTCAGCAGAAAGTTCCCTGTGAAGAAATACCAGGCATTTCTAAGGCTCCTTAGATAATGTCGGAGAGCCCTCAGGGACTCAAACGGGAGTATATAACTGCTGTCCCAAACCGTGCCAGCTTTGGATTTTACCATCTTGCTTCATGGGATCATTTAACTAACGTAAAGCGGTGCCTTACAGCTCTTTCAGTCCGCACATATCTGTCTCCCACAGAAGCACGGGTAAGCTTCCACTGTCCACGCACTCTGCTGCCTCCTTTCCTTCGGCTCCTTCCCCAGCAGGTAGCTCACAAGTTCCAAAGGACGCCTGAAAACTCTTTGCACTTTCTCAAGTGCTGATATGTCATTTCTGCCATAATACATATTCCTTTCATCCTAGATGTGAGGTTCCTCTTAAGCTTCTAATTTGCATGTACTGTTATCTTTTCTTTATAACTTCTTGCACACACCAGTAATCAAAGCGTGCGTTTTTTCCATATTTATGGTGAACACACAGTTGTTTTCTTTGGGACACAGGCTGACGTTTTCTATTCCTTCATTCACCTAGTTCATCATGACATGTATATGCCATCAGGGACTTTATCATCCGGGAACCCAGGCTTGTCACACAACAATGCAGTCGGGGCAGAACAGAGTTAAAATTCAAGTCTTCAAATCATAAAAATTCAGGAAGAAAACATGACTGAATGTTTATTAACTGACCTAGATACGAGGAAGTGTGTCATAAGCAAAGGAACGACAAAACAAATCGTAGAGACAAAGACAGAAAGACTTGACTATGGAAATATTTATAATGTCTGCACATTTAAAAAACAAATTAAAAAAAGAGTAAAATACAAATAACTGGAAAAACCATTTCCAAGAAATACTACAGACAAAGGTTAATGTCTTTATTAAAGGACTCCTAAAAATCACCACAGACACTAATTCTAACAGAGAAACGGCTTAACGATTCGGAAGAAATATAAAGTGGACAATAAATTTTTTTGAACTGTCTTTTAAGAAACCAAATATTAAGGTACAGCTATTTTTCCTTCCTCCCTCCCTGCCACCAATGCAATCAGCAAGACTCTACAAGAAAACAAAACGGCATGATGAAGGCACCACGAGTGGGCATCGTGCAATACCGGACTTCAGGCATAAAAGCAATCTGGCCACATGTCAAGGATGTACAAAATGGCTATGGCCGTTGGACCCAATAATTTCACTCCTGGAAACCTGTCTCGAAATAATCCGGAATGAGATCGGCCACAAGGATGTCCCTGCAGCTCTCCCCCAGCTGTCAAGCTCCCTCACGTAGGCCCACACACGCTGGCTGTCCTGGCTCTCCCGTCCCTCCCACGTGCTGAGATCCTTCTTGCCTTTCAGGTCTCACTTCACACACGACTAACCAGGGCGGGGGCCTTCCTTGGTCTCTCAGAGCACCAGGCCCACGCACTGCAATCAGTTACTTGTCTCCCCCCCAGCAGACAAGTACAGGACGTTGCGTCTGCCGTCTGCCTCCACTCCCCCATACCCTGCGAGGGCCTGGTGCAAAGTGACACACGACGCATGAGCTAAGGGGAAATAAAAAAGAAAAGTGACGTGCTCTGCTCTATCTGACGTCCTGACATTCACCAGTGGGCATGCAGACAGAGAGCAGGACTTACCGACATGAAGTGGAACCTGAGGACGTTGTCGATCCCTAGTGCTTTCAGCTGGAGGATGACAGGTGCCAAATTGCTACGCTGCATCTCAGGGACAGTGCATTGAGGCAGCTTGTCAAAGGCTTCCTCTGAGGATAGGAAATCAGAACTGTTTGGGGTCAAATGCCACAGTCAAATGCAATCGTTATGCCCGAGGCACAGGTTTTCGTCTCTGACAAGAGGCTTTAAGATTCTAGGATCGGATGCCTAGGATGTCACACAACAAAGTTGTTTCATATTTAGAAAAGACCACTCTATATAAAAATACCTTAGCTGTTTATATCTTTATAAACAATATACCTTTTACTGAAAGAGAAAGGGGGAGAGGGAGGGAGGGAGGAAGTGGGGAGAGAGAGAGAGAGAGAGAGAGAGAGAGAGAGAGAGAGAGAATGTGTGAACACAAGTTGGGGAGGGGCAGACGGGGAGAGAGGGACAGAGGATCCAAAGCAGGCTCTGTGCTGACAGCAGAGTCCGATGCGGGGCTCAAACTCACAAACCGTGAGATCATGACCTGAGCCAAAGTCGGACGCTTAACCGACTGAGCCACCCAGGAGACCCCCTCCCTCTTTTTTATTTTTGAGAGAGAGAGAGTATCTTTATAAAAGTCTGTCCTTTTACTTTTAGAGCCTTTTTTAATGTGCTTTTTGCCAGTAAAACATTAATCAAAGCAACAAGTACTTGCTGAATCCCTACTGGTGCCCAGGCACCATTACCCTCTGCCTGGGCTGCAGCAAGTCTAGAAAGCAAGAACTGTACATATCAGCCAAGAACAATCTCAATGCAAATCACCAAAACGGTAACCACAATAGAGCAAATGACCAAATCTTACAAAGGGCAAAAATCGTCCAAATCTATCTTTTAAAACCAACGGGCCAGGCATGCATCACACTCAGAATCTGATGCTGCCCCAAACAGATCAAGGAATGCTGACATGCCCCGTCAGCGACAAAAGGTGACCGACAGGAAAAAGCACAAGGTGATGCCAAGATGGAAAGCCACAGGAGAGGGGTAGGGAGGAAGAGGCTTTGGGAGGCCTTTTAATAAAAGCCTGACAAACAGGGTGGAGGAAAAAGAGGGAGGAAGGGATTAAATCACTTCTGTATATATTCAGTAAGCTTCTGGATTATACACAGCATGCTCCACCCACAAATCCCTCTAATCAGTCAACATTTTAACTACGCACACCCTCTTTAACACAAGGCTCACCCAACCTCCATGCAGATCATAAGGCTTTGGTTAACTAAGGAAAGAAAACAACAACAAAAGGTATCATGAAGAAACAGCACTATCCCTAAAGAACTTCAAAAACGTTTTCAGAAACAACCAATATTCTGAGGACTGATGGATACAGATTGCCAAATGCACAGGTCTAGCTGGAAGGTTCAGAATAACAGGTGACAACAGGAAGTTCCAAATGGGATCCTCCCTCTGGGTTTCAAGAGTATTTGGGGACAGCTTTTGGTAGGATAACCCCATTTTCCAAGCACACTGCTGGCCAAGGGACAGCAAAGTTATCAGATACGAGACAACCCTGCTGAGATACCGCTCTCAGGAAGCGGTGCTTCCCAAGAGGTCAAGGACACTCAATTAAATTCCACTGAGGACTCGACTACACAAGGCCCTGGGCCAGGAGCTGCAGGAGCAGCTGTGAGACGCTTCAGTGATATGAAAGGGCCGGCACCGAGACCGGAAACAGTAAACTCCAAGGCTGGGTCCCAGTGAATGGTCCTCCTGAAGGAAAATGGAGGCTCAGGGAAGGAGGAAGCACAGTCATTAGAGGAAGCATCTGAGGTCACTTCATGAGGAAGCTGCCATTTGAGAAAGGATCTGAAGGATAAGGGGGATCTGCCGGGCAGAGGAAACAACCCAAGGAAAGGTATCAAAAGTATGAGAAATGGGCGTGGACAGACAGAAGGTATGTTCGGGAAGAGCACAGTTCAGCTCGGATGCGGGGCAGAGCAGGGTACGTGGGTCGTGGCAGAACATAAGTGAGGGCAAGTTCTGGAGGGCTCTGGGAAACAGTGAAGGGTCTGAGCAGAGAGCACTCTGCTCAGGGCTACATTCTGTGAAAGCGCATCTGGAAGCCGGTTAGCCAAAAAAGCCTAGGCTGGATGCTAACGCACCCCATTTCTGTCGGGTGAACCCTACCCAACCCCACTCCACTGAAACTGTTCCTGCTAAGGAAGTCAGTGACCTTTCAACCAAATCTACCTGCCTATCTTCAGTCCGCATTCTACGATTTCACTTCTTTGGAGCACGAGATAATGCGGGTCATTCCTTCTTTAAAAATAACAAGAGTTCCTCAAAAAGTTCAACATGGAATTATCATATGACCCCACAATTCCACTCCCAGGTTTATGTCCAAAAGAATTAAAAACAGGTACTCAAAACACACATTTTCATAGCAGCAACTATTCACAAAAGCCAAAAGGCCGAAATAATCAACTGATGAATGGATAAACAAACTGTGGTATATCCATCCAATGGAATATTATTCAGCCATCAAAAAAGAAGGAAGTGCTGGGGCGCCTGGGTGGCTCAGTCAGTTAAGGGTCCAACTTCAGCTCAGGTCATGATCTCACGGTTTGTAAGTTCAAGCCCCACACTGAGCTGTCAGCTGAGAGCCTGGAGCCTGCTTTGGATTCTTTGTCTCCCTCTCTCTCTGCCCCTCTCCCACTTATGCGCATGCGCTCTCTCTCCCCCCCGCCTCAAAAATAAATAAAAATTAAAAAAAAAAAGAAGAATGAAGTATGAATACAACAGAGATGAACCCAGAAAACATTTAGCATTCATTATGCTAAACTGAAAGAAGCCAGACACAAAAGGTCAATATCGTATGATCCCATTTATAGGAAATATCCCGCACAGAAAAATCCACTGAGACAGAACAGACTGGTGGTTGCCAGCGGGCAGGGAGGAATGAGAAGAAAGTGCTTGATGGGTATGGAGCGATGGACATATTCGGACATCAGACAGAGTCAGTGGGGCACACTATAAATGTAATAAATCCCACTGAACCGTTCGATTTAAAATGCTTAAATTTATGTAATGTGAATTCCACCTCAATACATTTATTTTCAAGTATCTTGGAACTTTCTCTTCTCCTAACTTTCCAGATCCTTTCAGGCTCAGTCCTCTCCTCTCCAACCTTTCCTTCATGCCTTCAGTGGTGGAAGACCCCTCCACTCTGGCTTCAGGCTCCGCCTCCCCACGTCCCATGAACACTCCTTACTCGCTTCCTCCACACCAAGTACCTGCACCTTCCATTCCCTCTGCCTGGTGCTTATCCCTTCACCTGGATAACCACTGGGCAGCCAGTGAGATCAGGTGCAAATACTCAGTCGTGAAGCCCTCCCCAGCGGGATAACTCCCTGTTCTCTGCTTCCAAGGCTCATCCCGTTACGGCAGCCCTATCACACCGTGACGTGCCAATCTGTGTCAGGGGCTGCCTCTACCCCCTGGCTGTCCGCCACGTGCCCGCAGCCCACACCTCGCCTAGGCCTGGATCTCCAAACCCTGGCACGATGGCTGGCATACAGCAGGTCCCCCGTCAACATTCGCTACAAGAAAGCATAACATCAAGGACTGAACAAGGGGGATGGTTACCAAGGAAAGAAGAGACAAATGACAAAAGCCCTGATCTGGGAAATGAGTGCAGATGGATACTGGACACAGGAGAGAATTAAAAATGGTGTGAAAATTAGGTCTGGACAACTGGGAGAAACCTTGGTGCCATCGCCCACAAAAAGGCAGCACAGAGAGAGAAAGCAGCTGTAGAGATATCACCGCCGAAGGCAAGGCTGTCTTCAAGCTGGAGAGAAAGTTCCGTGAGGGCTGCGACAGTCTTTATCCTAATTTTATTTTGCTCCCTCAGAGTCTAGCCTGGTGACTGGAGTGGAACAACTACCCGTTTCCATCAGTGGTCTCAGGACAGAGCTTGCCATGTTTGCTCTGCAAAGACGCTCTGAACCAGAGGTAAAGATGGAACCCAGTGTGAGGCCTCACAGGAATCAGGGATGCCGGAACAAGAAAGCAGCACATTAAGCTGAGGGAAAAGGTAAGAAAGACAGGACCCGAGACATGAGGCCCAGGCTGCAAGGTCACACGGCCACAGGCAGGCCTACACCCGGACGTGAGGGTGGAACGGGGACGGCAAATAACTGCTGACTCATGGGCTCGCTCTGGCCGATGGGAGCAGTAGCAAAAATGTGCTAAGTTTAGAGTCAAGAAAGCAGCAGGGGCCGAGGGCAGAGGGCCTTGTGAGGGGGGTCTGGATTTTATGCGAAGTTCTGCCCATTAGGGAAAACGCGTGATCTTCTCCAGTGCTCAGGCTTCACTATGAGAAAGTCAAAAACCCTTAAGGAAAGCCACACTAACCTGTATAAAGGCGGTAACATTTTCCCGAACGGCTGCGGCCGCCACGTCCTGCGCGCTGGTTGGCTGATGCCTGGGACACTGGGACCACCACCAAGCACTCAATGGCTGTCCTGGGATTGTAGGCTCGGAGTTTCACGAAGCCACAGTCGATCACATACACAATCCCGCTGATTGTAATGGAGGTTTCAGCCACATTGGTGGCTACAATCACCTGGGTCCCCACAGGAAGAAGAGGAAAAAAGAGCTGCTTAGATCTTTTCACTGTTAAGAAACTACTCAAAATCCTACAAGATTTACTGAAGATATTTCCAACAGTGTAGAATCTGTACGAGGCAGTTTAATAGACTGGAAAGGACAGGAGTTTTAGGGTCAGTGTGCCCTGGGCTTGAAATCTGCCTAAGGTGTGACTTTGGACAAGTTACTTGCCCTCCTGCACAGTCCCTCACCTATGTAATATCCACCCCTCCTGGGCTGTGGAGGGGATCAAGTGCGAACTATATACATAAAGTACTTACAGCCTGGTGCTCGGCCCATAATAAAGACTCAACGAATGTTAGTTTTTGCCTTTTGCATCACTGAAGGAAATGACCACCTTGTACATCCTTATTCATTTATTTGCTCACATTCGAACCATTTCTGAGAATCTGTCTGTGCTCTTGCAGGTACTGCTCAAGGTGCTAGGGATGTACGAGGAACAAGAAAGTCAGGGCCCCTGTTCTCCCAGAGTCTGCATCCTCGTGGGAGAGTCTGGGTGAAGAAGCCGTGAGCATGAACAAGCAGACAACCTCAGAGAGTGACAAATACTACGAAGAAAACGCAACAGAGTAATAACACAGCATTACTGGGTGCAGTGCTCATTATGTGTTAAATAATAATAACGTGGTACGCTACTGTGGATGGCCAAGGAAAGTCTCTCTAGAAGATTTTGGGCTGAGGCCTGAGTAACGAGAACCAGCCAACCTGCTGGAGATGCGGGCAGAAGAAACAGTTCGGAGCAGAAACAGCCAGGGAGGCTAGAATCCAGGGGAAGTACAAGAGGAGGCTGGAGGACAGCCGGGACCAGATCGCGTACAGTCTCTGGGCCACCAGGAGGGCTGGCATTTTATTCTAAGTGCACCAGGCACTGCCCCTGGAAGATGTGAAGCAGCAAGGAGCATGCATAACAGCACTCAGAACCTTTCAAAGGCACTTCTCCATCTATCGTTTTGTAAAAATACACACTTAGTAGTTTATACTAGAGACCCACCTACCCAAACTTCTTGTTATTTATGCTTCGCAGCTGAGAAAACTGGGCCTTGAGGTTGAGAAACCCATCCAGGCTCCGAGTAGCTCAGGCACAGAGTCCAGGTCTCCTGACTGGTTGGCCACAGTCCCCGGGCTCGCAGGCTTGAGGTGCTCCACCCCAACGACCAGGAGGCTGGGCAACTTCTCCCAAGTGGTCAGAATCGGGAGTGGATCCTCAGACCAGCCCTCACCCACCGTGTTCTCTACCATCCGCTTGCTGATAAACAGCTACAACAAGCCAGCTTCAGGCCAGGTCTGGGCCTTCCTCGTCCTCTGGGAAGGAAAGCTGAGCCAGGCCCAGGGGACAACGAGCGGGACACAGGCTGGCCGCCTACTCGTTCCTTCCAACTCATGTTTCTCACCACACCCTTCCCCACCCCAATTTCCAGGCTAAATATTTTTAAAACCACACTTTGAATTAACTGATCTAAACTTGGCTCCATAGGCTAACTGCTGATGCCTAAAACAAACGGTTTAGAAACCATTTGTAGTAACTCATCTACACGATTCACTAAGACACTCACGTCAGGCAAGCCAGTATCGTGCCATAGGGAACAATATTAAGCAGACAGAAAAGAGGCAGAGAGGAGTCACTTGTTCTGATCATTGCTGTCACAGTGATCCTTCTGTGGGGCAGCTTTAGAGATTTCTGAACGCCGTATTCATTGTGATTTATTGTGTGCGTTTAGATCTACTGCACAGAAACCTGGACCTAAAAGTCTTACCAAGTTTCACTTCCATTAAAAAACAAGCAAACAAACAAACAAAAAACCTTCCCAGCCATCACAGATGGCTGCCAAGGCCCTGGTCAGCGGGTTAGTCTTACCTTTCTGACGCTGCGTGACACCCTTTCAAACACTTTCATTTGCTCAAAGGAAGGCAGTCCTGCGTACATGGGCAGGACCCGGAGGTGTCTCTTCATCCCAGTTCGCCCTAGCGCCCGAGCCTGCTCGATTAGCATAGACACGACCGTTTCCACCTCTTCCTAAAAACATCGAACCAGGAACCAAAGAACCCGAGATCAGTTTGAAGCACGTCATTTTTGAAAGAAAATGTTAATTCAGGACCGGAATTTTAACTGTGGTAGGATTCACGATTCCCAGGGCGAGCACACTCTGCTCTGGGGCGGTTTTGAATCAAATGCTACTGAACAGTGGTGCCTATGGGGTGAAAATTTGCAACTGTCAGGTTCATTACTGACATCTATACTATCTGCAGTGAATACAAGAGCTCCCAATCAACAAAAACAATGACTATTTTACTCGGCTTTCAAGTACTGTGGTAAACAAAGCACGTCCTACATGTGGACAAGCTGTGACACATAAAATCACTACAAGCTTTCCCCAGAAAGGACTACCGTACTGTGGAAAGTGTTCGACAGTGGAAAAGACTACGGCTGGAGGGTGGTTCTGAACAGTGCTCCAACCCTGAGTGAGCAGTGGGGCTTGTTCAGGTGATTTTCCAGGGATGTGCCCGCTCACCACCCCAGGAGGGGTGGTGTCGCCGGGAAAAAGGCATACAGCAGCCAACGCACATGCACAAAGGGTCCCTAACACAGCATTTCACCACGGTTAGCACAACAGCCCGCTGACTGCCTCGTTTACTTTGGAACCAACTAATAAATTTAAAATACACTGAACCCTCTGCAGATAGAACAGGCGGGAGCTAATGATTCCCTGACAATCCAGTCGGTAGATGAATGACATCAATCCAAACAATTTTATATGCAATTAATTAATCACAAGATACAATAAAATCTGAAATGAATAGTTAAGTAAAGGAACACGCCCCTGTGTTAATTTTGGTGTTGCCTTAACATGTCTGTTTATCAGAGAAAATTCCAGTGGAATTACCTGGCCAGTAAGAAATGCTAGTATGTCTCCATCTCCCTCTGTCTGGTGAATTTTCATCACAGTCTCTACAGTTGATTTGATATAATCTGGAACAGGACTGAAAAGACGTAGGAGATAAATTCATCACTAGGACACGCTCATCAATTATAGATTAATTAGCCTAATAATCCAGCAGCAAAACCTCATGAAAGTTAGTTTGGGCCTGCCTGGCAGGTGAACAGTATGTGAATAAATAAAATAGTCATTCACTTTTTTCCTTTTTTTTTTTTAAGGCAGCATTCAAAAGTAATCCATAGGGGCGCCTGGGTGGCTCGTCAGGTAAAGCGTCCAACTCTCATTATTTCAGCTCAGGTCATGATCTCACGGTTCCTAAAATCCAGCCCTGTGTCGGCTCTGTGCTGACAGTGTGGTGCCTGCTTGGGATTCTCCCTCCCTCCCTCTCTCTCTCCATACACACACACACACACACACACACACACACACACACACACACACACACACACGCATGCTCTCACTCTCTCAAAATAAACATTAAAAAAAAAGTAACCCATAATTACATGGATACCATGATTCTTAGCTTTACCTGCAAAGAAATAAAAACTCATGCAAATAAATGTGCTATCTTTAGCATGCACAGATGGCTGGTCAGTGAAAACTGAGGGCTATGGTTCCAGTGCTAAATTCCACACTCTTTCTATCTTCCCTCCTGATCACTGGCAGCAAGTCTGAGTGGGGTACTCGAAGCTAATGGATGCGCTGTCCAGCGAGAACAACTCAGAAGTCAGACTCCCAGCTCTGGCCTTATCAACCACTGCGCCAGGCTCCTGGTGTTCGTCTGTGCGGTGACTAGGTGTAGGAATTAGGATGCACCCTTCCTATCCAAGGGGGCTCCTCCCAACCATGTCAACCAGGCCTTCTTGCAAAGATGAAGAGAGCAAAGAAACAAATGATTCAAATCATTACTGCTGCTCTCGCAGACAGGCAGCCTGGGAAACCCCCGTTCTGAAGACCACCAGGCCTCCTCCCTGTAATCTCATTACCCCTTGGCTCTTTCCCACTGAGACCGTGACCACAGATGCCCAGGAATCTGCCCACCGGTGTCAAGAGTTCAAACGCATTGAGCAGCGACACCGACAGGGCTCCAGAACATCCTGCCAGTGACAGGAGACACGAAACATGCCCCTCTCCCCAGCCTGGCATACTGCCCTTGGGGCTGGGAGCGGATGCAATTGCTTCTCGTTCCACAACACAGGCCAGGTCTGCTGACGACCATCATTAAAAAGGCAAGGGTCATCAAACCTTTGTAGATAAAAGATGTCCACTGGAAATGTTCGCCCTTCTACTGTAAGGATCACGCACGTATCCCTCGTTGGGTCACTGGTCTCATTTTGATTAAAGAAATCCCGGAATTTCTATTAAAACAACAAAACAAAAAACAAAACAAAACAAAACAAAACTTAATTTCTCTAAAAAAAAAAATGATTCACAGTAACTCACAGAAAGAAAGAAAATAATATAAAACTGGAAGAGCAGGGGCTGGGTAGAAGAGACTGGATATATATTACATGGCCTATGGGTTATAAAATAACTACTAAAAATTGTGTTTTTATTACTGCAATTTTGAGGAATGACATTTCAATGACGGACTGACTCTACTAAGGTTTGATAAAAAATAATGAAGATTTCAAAACTATTCACTAATGGATCTGGGTCAACATGTAGCTGTGATATTACTTATCTTATTTTCATCCTCTGTATTTTATTTAACAGAAAACTGGGTCAAAAGGTGTGATGCAAATTAAACACAGATTAAGTCGGGCCGATCTGGAAAGCACATATGTGATCACACAGGTTATCAATTAATAGAGGAAACTTACACCTCCATGAACACCAGGTATGGTCCTGGCACCATGGTTACGGATACCTATTTACGATAACCTTCTCAGACTTTAAGCAGGGACGGTGTCTCCTCGTCTTTCCATGCCCTGTGGGAGCGGGCACAACACTGCGTATGGGGGAGGTCACGCGCTACACACCTGAGCCCTCCCACAGCACCCAGCGGACAGAAGTAGCTCCTGGCAGTTTCTCCGGGAAAGGCGGCTATGTCCTCCTTGGGGGCACTTGACCCACCAGACTGGCAGTCTATAGGGAGGCCTGGCCCGAGAGCTCTGGCCAAAGATGCAGCAGGGAGGCACCACTGAAGATCCCCTCTCGGAGAACATGACCCAAGATACACAGAGAAGCTGGCAGGGGAGCGAGTGCCAGACAGGAAGTGGCTGTGCCGACGGCAGAGGAACACGGAAACCCTGCTGGGTGGAGTGTGTCATCTGATTCCTGCCGGTGATATCCCAGTCCCCCCGAGGCCTGGCTGGGCATCCCTTTCTATTATCCTGGGAGGTCTGCCTACGTGATCACAAGTCCTGCCTCCTTTACTTCCCCGCCTATCTTTGCCAACCATGCCGCGGCCCGCTCCTGGTGCCCGGGAGCCGGGGGCGCACGGAGGACGGCATCGAGTACTGAGTGAGTGCACGTGGAGGAATACTTCTTCTACAGTCGACCGGATTGAACTACAGAAAATGGGATGCTATACGCTGACCTCAAAGTTGTGTCTGAGAAGAGTCGGCACAGACATACAAGTGCCTCATGCCAGCAAAGGACCATGTTTTGCTATGAAGAACCACAGGGCACCATTCTTCACTTCCCTTTTGGATAAATTCCCTTCAAGGGACTTCAGCCCTCCTGTGTCCGATGATGTGCATGTAGCACAGGCAGGCTGCAAGCGACGCCCAAACAACCGAGCAGGGACGGCTCCTCCACACTAGAAAGACTGAATACTCCAGGGGACGGGCGCACAGAGAACCAGTCACAACACAAAGCGAGGCAGAGTGACTACGTGACCAGAACAAAGCTGCCAGTGACTGGGAGAGAACGAAAGGTCAACGCTGAGTGGCTTTCAGGGAAGGCTTCAGAGAGGCAGCAGCACCCCTGGCTGAGCCTGAACGGATGAGGAAGACGATCACTGGCTGGGAAGGAGATCAGACACCGCCCCCCCCCCCCCGCCCCCAGGATGAGAGCAGAGTGCAGACTAAGACATAAAGGGGCCCCCGACAGAGGAGAGGGCCCAAGGTCTAGGGCAGGCCAGCCCTGTTCGGAACTAGTCCTCTTGTCTACAAAAGAGACAAACTGCTATCTCCCCTGCAAGGCCGCCACACAGGCCACATAAAGCGTACGTGACTGTAGTCGTGACTTGTACGTGTACGTGACTATAGTCCACAGGTCTGGCCTAAAGTATGTATCATCAGTAAGCGATCGTGTTACCGCTCTGAAAGGGCCAAACGTCATGCCGCACGGGCACTTCACCTGACGCACAAGGCGAGAGCGGTGAGGACAGGCGTGACGTCGTCAGACCTGCCTTCTGGATGCCTGGCTCCGGTGGCCATTGTGAAGGCGGGCAGGGGCAGGAAGAGGTTGGAGGCCGGCCGACTAACTCAGGAAGCTATCGGAAGAGCTCAGAGGAGAGAATGAGGCGTACGCTGGGCAGGGGCCGGGTGAAAGCGAAGCATATGCCAGAGGTAAGACTGACGGGGCCCGGCAGCCGGGGAGTGGAGAGGACGGAATTACTTCTTGGTCAGGGATAACACTCCCTGAAGCAATGCAAGTCTTGAGACCGAACAACTACGATGAGTGAGTACCACAGAGAAGGCAACAGTCACGGGGCTGTGAGTTCAGGTGGCCGGTGACCAGCCAGCTGCGAACAACTCAGCGGGAGCACAGGAACACGGTCGAGACGGCCACAAGCACAAAGTGTCGGCTGAACCAGAGGCCGCGGAGGCGGGCAGCCCTGAGGAGGAACGGCAGCCAGCAAAGGAGTCTGAGGGGAAGCCGCAGGGAGGCAGGAGAGAGGGGAGACGGCGGGGATCCAGAAGTAGCAGACTGAGAAGGAAGATTTTAAGAAGGGCTTGGTGGGGGCGCCTGGGTGGCTCAGTGGGTCAAGCGGCTGACTCCTGACTTCGGCTCGGGTCAAGTCTCACGGTTTGGGAGTTCAAGCCCCGCGTCGGGCTCTGAGCTGATGGCTCTACGCGGACAGTGAGGTGCCTGTTTGGGATTCTCTCTCTCCCACTCTCTCGGCCCCTCCCCTGCTCGTGCTCTCTCTCAAAATAAATCAATAAACATTAGAAAAAAAAAAGGCGGGGGGGGGCCTGGTGAAGAGAACCGAATGTTACCGAAAAGCCAAGCAGAACAAGGAGGATGGCTACACCTCATTCCGAACATGTGGTGCCGAAGAGAACGGACAGGGACTTGCTCTTTCAGGAAATGAAACTCAGTGTTACTGAGGAGGCACAAGATTTTTAGCCTCAGGATAATTACCTTTCATCTTCATCTGGAAACATAAAACACATACTACATAGAGTTACAGGCTAGAGACCAAATAAATACAGCGTGAGGCCGAATGAAGGAGCGGCGGGAGCGAAGTGAGGAAGGAGTTCAACGCACCAGGAAAAGGAGCGTGTGAGTCAGGTCTCAAAGAGGTGGGCTCGGACCAACACAGACACACGGCCCGGAACATCAAATGACAAAAAGAGGACGGTCTCTGGAACAGAGTGTAAATGATGAGGACATCTGCTGGGCTGTTTTCCCAGCTCATCACATTCCCCTCCCCGACAGCTGCCCAGACCTGACCCCCAGAAGTGGGCTCCCAGCGGCCATGTCTACACCACACGCCCACAGCCCTTGGTCAATGCAGATTGGTCCCGAGGGGGTACCTGACCCCAGCTGACCCTCAGTTCCTTCTCTAGGAATCTGGAAAGACAAATCAGTCTTCTGCAAGCAGCTGGACCAGTGACAAAAAACCTCGGCATTGTCAGCAACCAGATGTCCTGCCGTGTGGATGGAAGCACATAAAAGAAAAACAATAGCCTGTGATACAATGGTCAATTAATACTTCCTAATTATACCTGGTCATGTTCTAGAATTGCTCGCACAATTAAGCTTCCATTAACAAAGCAGCTAACCGAATCAAGGCCACGATCCGATGGGCCCAATCGTACTCCGCCTGCCTCTGCCCCCACCAGGCCGCGGTCACCGGTGTCTTCGCTGCCAGGCTAGGTGTCCCCAGGCCCTGAAACCAGAGCAGATGGCATCTACCCCTCCAGACAGGGGGGCCTGGAATTAGTCCGTCGCCCACAGAGCCAGGAGCTGAGAAGCCAGGGGAGAGGGTCTGGCACACCTGGGCCTCCAGGGCAAACGCTGCTGTAGCCACATCCTGCCACCTCGACCCTCACTCTCCCCACTCCCTCACTCCAGTACACTGATTTCTCTCACCCTCTTCCTCTCACGTAGGGACTCCCACCCCACGCCCCACGCGCACCCACTCCCACCCTCCGACGCCCTCAGTCACATAGGACTGACTCCTGCCCGTGAGATCCCTGCTCACGCACACACAGGCTCCTCCCCCTCGCAGAGGAGAAGCTGAGCAAGGGTGGGTGAAGGAGCAAAGGCCCAGCATGCCTTGCATCATAAAGCACCCCCAGGCCGTGCCAAGCTTCCTACACTCCACTCTCCCACTTAAAAAACCTACTTCCAGAAAGTCCACCTATATCAACTACTATAGGCAGAATGGAAAGAAGCCGTTTTTTTTAAGTCTCTGGGCCACACCAAAAGACAAGGAAAGGATACTGGAAGCAATAAATTTCCACAACAATTCTAAGAAAACACTGGGACGTCATCATTTTCAAACACAATAAAAACTGTTGGCAATCATTTTTAAAAGAGAAGGGGAGACGAAGGTAAGAGGTCAAACAGAAGCAGATGCTCTGTGCAACGTGGGCACGGAGGCAATGACGGGAGGTGAGGTGGGGCAGAGCCCTCTAACCGGTGTGCCGGCAGGTGCCATACGCTATGGGGTGAGAAGTAATTCAAGAGGGCAACAAAGAGCTTTGACCCAAAAGTTATCAAGAGCCAACTAAAGACAAGAGACGGCCTTGAGAAGGTCCAAGAAATCAGCCAGGCTACACACGCAGACACCCCTCTTAGACACACTGAGTTTTTTCTCTCTCCAAGTTTCTCTGAATCCCTGAAGCCACAGGGAGGCCAGGAGCCAGGGGCCAGGCCCTTTTCACATCTCAGCTGGATGAAAGAACTGGCCTGCTGACTGGTATCTCTCTCCACATCTACTCCGGCCTCTTCTACAGGGCACCCAGGGTGATCTTTCTAGAACTTAAAGTTGATCAAGGCACTGCCCCTCCTCACACTATCCCAGGGCTCCCAATCAGGTATGGGGTGGATCCTTCCTCCTCTGCTTGGCCTATAAGACCTTCCATCATCTGACCCCTCCCAACCTCTCCATTTTAATTCCCAGGGCTTCCCATTCTGTCAAAATTCTCTAAACCTATAAGCATCTACTCTGTGCCAGACACTGTTTCAGGTGAAAGGGATAAAATACTAAGACATTCCAAGTCCCAATCTTCGCGGAACTTTTATTTTACTGACGGGAGACACACAATAAACAAACACTTGGCTATGCACACAATGCTGGGTACTAACAAATGCTAAACAGAAGAACTGAGCAGAGTACGATAATGGAGAGCAGCAAGGCGCGGTTTCAGTCAGGGGAGTGAGAAAAGGCCTCTCAGAGAGACTAATACACGGTCAAACCCGGGATGAAGTGAGGGAGTCACGAGAACGTGTGGGAGCACGGTCTAGAGAGAGGGTCCCGCCAGAGTAAAAGCATACTTGGGTTTTTCTGAGGAACAGCAAGATGAGGCCGGGTGTGAGGTGCATAGGAGAGACTGTGGACGGAGAGGAAGTCAAAGAGGTGACAAGAGAAGGGACTGGGGGCAGATCGTACCCCACAGGCCCTGGAGGCAAGGGAAGACTCCCACCTCCACTTGCCTCACAGCCCCTTGGACACATGGCATCATGCCCCCGTGGTTCTATGCTTGCTTAGAATGCCCTTCCCCACCCCTGCCATTCTGGCAGACTTCTGCGCATCTTTTGAACCCAAATGGGATGTCTGACTTCTGTGAAAGCTTCTGGACGTCCTCCAGCCAGCTAGACTTAAGCAGCCCTCGCTTTAGCCGTCTCAGCACCTTGACATACTGATCTGTAAACATCTATTTATGTGTCAGCTTCCCAAGAAGTTCAGGGAGGGTATCGATCACCCGTAGCCAGCACTGTGCTTAGCACAGTATATTAGTATATGTTTATACTTACTTTATTAGTATATATTTATATTTATATTTATTTATATATTTACATACAGGAAGTGATCAAAATTATCTAAGTTGAACTGCTGTTAGAACTAAAATATTACTTGGTAAGAGAGAAAAATAACGTAAGCTGAGCTATCAAAGTAATAACATGGAAATTATTACACATACAGGGAAAACTTCAACTGCACATGCAAAAAAAATCTAAACATAAATGCCACAGTCATAAATAAATCCAAGAAATATAACCTCATACCGAGAAAAGTAACAAAGAAACTGCCTGCGTGGGGAGAAACACAGTATGTAGAGAAACAAGACAAGTAGGTAATTATGAACTCACTTGATTACAGGCTAATTTCCACCCACAAGCTAAAAAGGAGTATCCTCTGATCAAACGGAATCTAGGACATCGGATGGCCCCACAGGGAAGGTAGGCCATTCCGCCAGAGATCAGCTCTCGTTACAGGTAACTTCCCATGGACACGTCCAACAATCCCAGTGCTTATAGGGGACAGCGGGGGGTGGGGGAAATGCTTGTACCTCTGCATCCAGAGTGGCTGAAGCCACAATCAATCGAAGATCCCCTCGCTTTCTCTGAATCTAAAAAAGAAGGCATTAAGAAACAATGATACAGTGCAATATCTAGTCCCTGAAATTTACTTCAGAATAATTCAGTGCGTCTATTTTTGGGGGGCCTGGGGAGAGCTTACAGTTATAAGTTGGTATTAGAGTGACAGGTAAAAAGGTGGCTCAATATACTATGCTAACTGTGTAAGTAGTAAAATTTTCCAAAATAAAAAGCTAAAAAAAATGTCTATAGAAAGCATAAAGGAGCTTTAAGAACTGAATTTGAATTTACCAAAGGTAAAACCATTTTTTCCTGATACTTGGGTCTCTGGATAGCCAGACAGTATACACAGTTAAAGCATAAAAAAATTCATTAAAAGCAAACAAACAATAAACATTAACACCAAGACAGAAATATGGACAAAAGATCTTAAGGTATTCAGAGAAAGAAATGGTCAACAGGCAGAGAAGCAACGATCATATAAACTGTAGCAAAACTATACAGTAACAATGACATTTCTTTCATCTACCACACTGGCAAAAATCTATTTAAGGCTAATTACTCAGGAATGGCAAAGATGCAGTGACATGAGCCTCTTGTTATACTGTTCCCAAGAGGATACAAGCAGGTGGGATAATCCCTCATAAATATCAGAAGTATAAATCTCTGGCCGAAGAATAAAATAACAAAAATAACAGGAACAATGGCAACTAACAGAACTAACGTAAACTAAGTCACGCGCTATTCCAGGGTCCCTGCGTACAGCCGTGTGGCCTATGTGCTGCACAAAGATGCCTGGCTGAGGCGGCTAGGGGCATCTGAAGTCCAGACCACCCTCCCCTCACCTAACTGTGGACAGACTCTTAGTGTGGGCATCTTTTTCTAATTTGCACAAAGGTGGGACCTCACAGTCTATTTGTGACTCTGTGCCGGGTACCGTCCTACGAATTGTACACGATCTTACTTGAGCCTCACAATAAATTATGATACAGAGCAGCTCTGTCCCAGAGAGCTCTCTCCAGTGACAGAGAGGTTCCGTCCAGTGCAGTAGCCCCTGGCCACGCATGCTTATAGAGCTCTTGAAATTTAGTCGATGTGACAGAGGAACTGCGTTTAAATTTTTAATTCTATTTTCACTAATTGAAATCCGACTAGCCACAGGTGGCTAGCGGCCACATGGGAAAGTGTACTAGCACAGATGTAGACGTCTACTATCCCCATTTGAGAGATACGTAAACCCAGCAGAGTCAGAATTTGAACCCAGGCGGTCTGACCCGGAGTCCATGCTTTTAATCACCCTGTTCTACCACCTACCTCTCTCTAGACTCCTGCGATTAGGACTGCGTCCAAAGAAAACAATCGGAAAGTACGGGGAAGGGAGGCGAGGTAAAACTGAAACAAGACTGGCAATGAGTTGTAATAGGTGAATCCGGACGATGGCCACAGAGGGGTCATTAAGCCCCTCTCTTTACTCCGTGGTATACCTGAAACCTTCTACAGTAAAAAGTTAAAAAAAGAAAAGAAACAAATGCAACAGATTTCATTACAAAGGTGCTCACTGAAGTATTATTGAAAATACTTCAGGGGCGCCTGGGTGGCTCAGTCGGTTAAGCATCCGACTTCGGCTCAGGTCACGATCTCGCGGTCCGTGAGTTCGAGCCCCGCGTCAGGCTCTGGGCTGATGGCTCGGAGCCTGGAGCCTGCTTCTGATTCTGTGTCTCCCTCTCTCTCTGCCCCTCCCCCGTTCATGCTCTGTCTCTCTCTGTCCCAAAAATAAATAAACGTTAAAAAAAAAAAATTAAAAAAAAAAAAATACTTCAAATCTGGAAGCCATTCAAATGCCTAACAGTAAGGCAAGAGAGAGACATGTGATTATATAGCCGTTATTAAAAATAATGTCTTTGGGGACTATTTAATGACACAGAGAAGTGATCTTGATGTAATATTAAGACAGATGTGTGAGATACAAGTTAGCACATACCATCCAATGCCTCTTATGCCAACACAGATTCAGGTACACACAGATACACACAAGAATAGAAAGAACCGTATCAACATTCTACCAGTAATTTTCTCTGAGTGAGCAGAAGTATGGATCATTTGAATGTCTTTCCTTCATATTTTACTGGATTTCCCAAATTGCTACAATTACTTTCCTAACCAAGCAATAAAACAAAACAGAAACAGAAAAACAAAAGTCTGGCGGCGAAATCACACCTTTTTCAGCAAGCCAATGGCAATGTCTGTGTACAAGGTCCTCTCGTGGGCTTCATCCAGCATGATGGCACTAAGGATCAAAGGGAAGACCTCAGTGAGCATCAAACAAACCACCTGCATGATCCCACCCAGACCATCAAAGGGACTTCTGGGTATCTAGTCCCCATGCAATCACCTTGTATCGAAAGGAGAGCTAAGTAACTCGTCTTTGTCAAGGAGACGACTATTCAGCTAACAAGAATGGTGACACTGACATATCTTGGTGAAGAACGGTGCATATTTTTTTGCTATCTTTAAAGAGTTTTATAACCCACATTGGATTCTCATAGGACCTAATACCTGACTTTTAAATCACAATATAACACATAACCCCACAAAGCACATAGAATTAAGAGCAAGGCCCCACTACCCGAAGACTGTTAGGCTGCAGATAACAGCACAGAGACATGCGAGCACAGATGGGTCACATGTATACACGGGTGTCAAATGCGACATCCTTCCCCAACATACCCCAGAGCCTGTGTAGGACAACGTTGGTACGTTAATGAGTAATGGACAAAGACACACAGAGTGTAAGTAATTATTTGGACTCTGCATATAATATCCAACAAACATCGCCCATTTCTGTGCTGGCATCCACAGTCACCATCAAGCCGGGGATATAACAGAGGCCAAGATAAGTATGACGAGTCAACAGATTATTCAAATAATGACAGGACTTTTAAAGTGCCCATTTTTTATTGTCAGTAAACTCTGAGAAAGCGTCAAAGGTCAAAACAGCCCAGGTAAGGAGGGAAAGCTTTGGGCCAACTGAAGGCAGTTGCAAATCCCAGCTACTGACACAACTGCTTCTCAATCTACTTGTGTGCCTTTCAAACTTCAGGGAAGTTATCATAGGAAAAACACATTTACCTATATTTTGTTAACAACGGATCAACCATCATTTCCCTGACCAACATTCCATCAGTCAGAAACTAAAAAACAGAGACACAAAGTTTTAGAAATAATTCATTTACGCTGTACGTTCATGATTTTTTTTCAAAGCTCAAGTGTAACCAAATGCATACAGCCTCTTTGCCAGTATGCGTACAAGGTAATTCCCACAGAGGACTGAGGAAATGCCCCGACATTTCTGTTATCAAGCCATGGAACTGTTCGCAAACAAGACTTCAATCACGGGGTCCGCGGCTGGGGCCTGCAAATCTTCCAGCAGAATCCCACCCGCATTTACTATCTGACATCGGCTCAACCCTGCTTCCTCCGGGCCTGCACTCCTGGTACTGTGGATGAATGGCCGTGAAGACAAACCCTGTCTGCGCAAAGAAAGGCCATGAATCTGAGGCCATCGTTCTTAAGATGTTCCAGGGGCCCCTGGGTGGCTCAGTCGGTTGAGCGTCCGACTTCGGCTCAGGTCATGATCTCACGGTTCCTGAGTTTGAGCCCCACGTCGGGCTCTGTGCGGACAGCTCGGAGCCCGGAGCCTGCTTCGGATTCTGTGTCTCCCTCTCTCTGTCCCTCCCAGCTTGCACTCTGTCTCTCCCTCTCTCAAAAATAAACAAACATTAAAAAAATTTTTTTAAAAAATGTTCCAACTCAGACTTGCAGCTCTGAGGTTGCTAACTTGGGCTTCGCCTGCTATCATCTTAGGGAGGCTGGATAGGGCGGTGGTTAAGAAAGGCTGTGGTGTCCGTGGGCTGGGAGCCCGGATCCTCTTCCCGCCTCTCACGAGCTGTGTGAACCTTGGGCAAGTTACCTACCCTCTCTGAGCCTGACTCCTCATTTGTAAAACGGAGATGATAAAGGCATGTACCTCGGAGGGTTACTGTGGTATAATTAAGAGAGACAGGACACGTAAAGTGTTCAGCATGGGACCTGGCACACAGTGTTCAAGAATATCAGCTATTATTATTTAGGATTAATGAATGTTTATAAAATGCTTCAAAAACATGCAGTAGTAACTACGTTATTAATGTCGTCTAAAAGAACTCAGTACTTTAACCAGGCTAACCATCTCCCTCGCATGCTGCAGCTTAGTGTTTCTACTTTTTGTTTCGTGTTTAAGAACAGGATGAGCTTCCATCCTGAGCCTGGTACCAGCTGCCACAAATACGCAGAGCAGTGAGGAGGAGGACCCACCACCGACGACAGGCACCAGGTAGGAGCAGAGCACCTTAAAAATGATGGCCAAATGGAATACGGAAGCTTCTCGTGAAAGACTCAGAAACGACCGTTTTAACAATTTGCTAAATTACCTACTTTCAATATATTTGATGGTACAGAAGAATGTTCCCTTGACCTAGCAAAATCTCAAAGGTAACAAAATACAGAAATGTAGAAAATAAGATCCCTATTTTTATAAATCACCACCTTGTTTGGTTCCTCTGATTCTTTTCAACTTTCCTCTGCTGCAAATTGAGAGGTCATGGAGATTCTCAGAACCAATTTCCATTTCATCAGGGCATTTTCACTATTCTGCAGTACTGTCTGATGAGAACGACTCCAGCACTGCCCTGAGGAGCAGACGCCCCGGTGACTGTATACTGATGGTGACTGATTACCACGGATACTGATCGTTTCAACAGTAGCAACTAGTCAAAGAACACACAAGTAAAATCTGTCATCCTGTAAAAATGGCAAAGTTCTAACTTTGGGAATTCCATGCTTATCAACTGATACTGCCTTGTCCCTGTTGTTAAGTCTTTCGCAGGCAAGTTTCTTTGTTTTGACAGCTGTGTGAATTGGTGGAAAAACAATAAAACACACGGAAGAAAGGACAGCCTCGAGTCCTGGTTCCATCACCAACGGGCACAGACCTCCGACAAGCCATTCAACCTCCCGGGCCCTCAACCTCTTCATCTGTCGAACCAAGGGCTTAACCTTCCTTCCAAGGTCCCTTCTGGGCTATGATTCAAGGACTCTCTGGGAGAGCGCCGCACCTCCCGCGGACTCATCTCCCTGAGGGCAGGGTGATTTCATACACTTTCTGCCATGGCATCAAAGTCCCCGTCAGCAGTGAGGCTGCACGTTTGTAATTTCCCCCCAATAATCTTCTTGGTTCACAGCACGAAAAGCAGTGTGAGCACTTCACCTTAATTCTCGTGGCCAGTGGGTCGGTGCAGTCATCAAAGCGGATGCAGTAGCCCACCTCGTGGCCCAGCAGCGCGCCCCTTTCCTCAGCTACTCTCCCTGCAACCTTTGGGAAGAAAGATCATGCTGAAAACAGAGACGCAGAAATTACTGCACAGAGCACATCCTGTGGAAAATCTAAAGGTCCCTTATTTTTTGAATAGTATGTGAACACCATGGAGAATGAGAAGAAAAGGGGCAGGTCATTAGAGAGCAAGCATGTGATTTATTCTACACCCAACTTGAGGCAGCTTATAATTAACTACCGTGTAACAATAAGCCGCACAATGGAATCACATAAAGATGTTACGGACCAAAGAAATGGCAGATAAAATTCAAAAGATCAAAGCCAATGAGAGAATCTTAAAACATGGATGTGCCAAAATGATTTCAGTTGAGCCACAAATTCGGCTCGGCATTTCCTGGCGGCCAAAGCAAAAAGTTGAAGAAGTGACAAGATTACACCCTAGTAAAGCTTTCTTTAGCACATGGACTAAGGACAAATTTTCACATCTTCACGCCTCGAAATAAAGTACCTTCCACTGGACCATGAAGGCAGGAGAACAGGAATGATCCCATTCAACACTGGGCCAAGTTCATTTTCCCTTTGGAGGCAAAGCAATGACGTTTCCAGAGGCAGATAACCTAAAACAATTTGCAACAGTGCCCCAGCTACCAAAAAAGCAGTAAAAGGGGAAACAAAAAAGAAGAACGTAGGTTAAAAGATGAAAAAAAGGAACAGGGTGGATAAGCAGGTGAGAAGGTTAATGAAGGATCCAAGTTACCTTAATAAAGAGTAGAAAACAAGATACATAACAATATATTAGAAAGACCACAATCTATAGATTTCTTCTTCACTTACCAACATATGACAAATGAGAGGTGAACACAGGAAAGAGAAGACAAAACCCAACGGCAAGAACTCCCACCACCCCTCGAAGGCAAAGGCTGTCAACTTATTAATGGAGAATATTTGAAATAATAGATAAATATCAAAGTGGGAGAGCAATAAAAAGAAAATAAAGAGTTTAATGTTCACCGTATAAACTACCTAACTGAAAAGAACCACAGGCAAACGGTAGTAAAGAGGCTTCCCGGGGACCTGGCACACCGCCCCCCACGCGAGGCAGGCAGCCGGGCGCCCGCTCCCACAGGTGAGGCGACCTCTCCACGGAGTCTACGAGTCCTGGGTCGGGGACGTGGGCCGGCACAGGAGCTGTCTGCAGGCAGGGCTTCCTGCCAGTGCCGCTGGGCTGCGGCGGCCCCAGGGGCAGGAGCCTGGAGCCTCCCTGCACTCAGCCCTCGGGCCAAGCCTTATTACTTCATGATTCGGAAGCATCTGCTATCCAAGATATTTTATTTTCAAACTTTTTATTTTAGTCTTTCATGTACGATCACATCACTGGACATTGAAAAGGCTTTCTGACAGGTTTTTACCTCTTACTATTTAAGTTTCACTCCCAATGACTGCATCAACCAGACTGGGTAAATACTATATTTTTGACACAGGCAAACAAACACAGGGAAAAGGAAACAAAAAGGAGAACCCAGTCACCGAGCACTAACCACCGGCCCGTGCTGTGCTCCAAGTTTGCAAAAACTGTATCTCGCTAAATACGCGCACGGCCCACGAGGTGGGCAAGGTACCCTTGTTTTCCCAGAGGAAGAAACTGAAGTAAGACAGGGTTAGGGCTTGTCCTGAATCACAGGTCAAGGCAGGGCCTGGTCTTGAAGGCGAACCCGGACCCTAGCAGTCCAACGGATATCCTCATTAGGCAGACCGCCTCTCACGGAGATCGAGCAAAGGCTTGCGCGATCTGTTCTCAGGCTCGGAGATGGTTTTCAGAGTTTAGTCTGCACACAAAGTACTTTTTGAGATGTAGCATTCCCAACTTCACAGCTCTATTAATACTACCCCGTTGATTTCTACACTCTTTGCCCTTTCAAGAGAAGGCATGGGGCTTCGTGGAAATTACCCATAGCTACAAATTTGGAGCAAAACGCGGAGTGATTAAGAGCTGGGAGTCCGAACTACATACAGGAAAAATTGCTCTAATTCCTAAGTAACTGAGTCATCTTTCAGTGACATAGAAGGTTACTAAGTCTAGTGGTTTCCCAACTGTTATCTCTGTTTTTACTTACACAGGCTCAGAAAAAATGTTTATCAATAATTTCTGCCTTGAAGACAATTAGAAAATGGACTTTAGGGAAAAAAAAGATGACACAATAATTAAAACTCAGTACAGAGCACAAGTAACTCAAGGCAACAGGATTAGCTTCTTGTCCAGGTAAAGATGACAAAATAGAGGCATTCCTCTGAAGAGCTCATTTAAAACAATAAAAGAAAGAAAACATATTATCAGCCACAACCTGTATCTCCGATGAAAGGAGGAAAGAGCCACAAGGCTAGACAACAAACTGGGAAGCACAGCTGCCAGATGCCCTGAGGCCTGACTCTAGAAAGGCTCCAAGGTCAACCATGGCCGACTACGGGGGTTCTTAATGTGACACCACGGCCCTAACGGTCAGGACGGACAATCCTTATTTTAGGAAGACAAGAAACAGCAGCGTGTTTGGGTCCAGAAGACCCAGGACATGTCTCAGTGGAAATCCATTTTGATAGCAAACAATCACAAGGGGGAGAGGACTGAAGGAGAGGCATGCAGTCAGGCAGCAAGTATCGAATCCTAAGTCAGAGAGCCCAAAGAATTTTGTCATGAGCCTTGACAGACCTCTGCAATCACTACGGCCTGCGCCTCGAGCTCCGCAGCCCCACCTTGGCCCAGCAAAGGAGGAGAAGAGATGTGGGGGGAGGCCGTGCGTTATCAGGCCCAACGGAGCCTCAACATTCTGCGGCCGTCGGTGGCCCATTGCAAGGATGAGCACTTATCATCAAAGTACTAACGCCAGCCCGCCGCAGCGAAGCCGACCAGGAAGGAAAGAAAGGCAGGAACACAAGCAAAAAAGCAATTAAAAAGAAATTTTAAAAGTCTTTTCCATGGTTCAATCCTAGGTTCCGGCACACACGAAAAAGGGACTTTCCCAAGAAACAAGCAGGATTAAGGTCTTAAATGGGCAATCACAAGTCAGTCTGTGGAGGTCCCCAAATCTCACAGCTTCCATAGGACAGACCCCTGAGAGGCTGTTCTCAGATTTGAGAACAATTCCCCAAATGTATACAGTGCTACAAACAACCACTTACAAAATTAAAGAAACTTTTCCTCAGTGGCAATAATAAAAAGCAAATGTGAATCGACTGTTCCAGGGAAACACGAAAATGTTGCTCTACTCCCTCTGTAAAAAAAAGAATAGGAAATCACTGTCGTGTGAAGAGGCGATCCATGGCAAGGCAGTCAACAACTGCCGGCCAAAAGGATTTACGGAAATGTGTCAGGCAGTTAATAATAACACTGTGTTATTTTTCTGGATTTAAAAAAAAAAATTTGTAATATTATCACCTTTAAAATTTGTAATGTATTGTAGTATCTCCTCCCATTTTAGACATTTATTTTGAGGGAGAAAGAGAGAGAGAGAGAGACAGGGTGTGTGCACATGCAGGGGAGGGGAGAGAGAGAATCCCAATGCAGGGCTCAAACTCATGAACAATGAGATCACCACCTGAGCTGAAATCAAGAGTCAGACAACTGGGCTACCCAGGCGCCCCTCACTTCTCTTTTAAAGCAAAACAAATAACAAAACAAAACAAAATGAAAAAAACCTTCGAAGAAGTGATTATGAGACCCAAGTAGAGATATAAAGGAACCCAAACAGAATACATTTGACTAAAAACAATCACAAACATTGCAGACAGCCTTGGAGAAATCTTACAAAAGAAACCGCAAAAGAGCAGATGATTCCAGAGATGGTGATAAACACTAAAAGTGAACAAAGGATATCTAATATCACTGAACTGATGCCCTTACACAAAAGAAAACATACATGGAACAGAAGTTTGCCAACATCTAACAGAAGAAAACCTGAGATTTGAACCTGAAGGCGGAAAGTTCTTCCATATTTAAGAAAAAATGAGACAGAACAATCAGCATCGAGATGTATCCTGGCACAAAAACAAGCTTACAAGCAGGGAAAGTGAGCCAGGAGGGCAGCGGAGAGAACCCACTGGAACTCAGGCATCTACACAGTGATCCTCCAGGCCAAGGGCAGTGCACAGTGTCTGCACAGTTCCTAGGGAAAGAGAGTGTGAACCAAGAATTTCGTAACAAAGACCACAATCAAACGTTCTCAGGCACAGAAAATTCAGCCAATGAAGAAGTAAGGCAAAATGAACCATTCAAGGTTAGCAAAACCATGGAAGAGAACTGGCGATGAACACTGGCTCTATTTAAACTAGAATTAAAGTTCATCAGCTGTGGGAGTGATTGGTGATTACAGGAAAAGAACATGTATTTATAACCCTTGAAATTAAAAACCCTAGCGCTGCATCTATAACAAACGGAGGGAGAAAATATACAGAGAGTAAGTGTGCATTTGTTCGTCTGTCACAGGAAACTACCGAACGTGGTTTCAAAAACAAGTAACATCGTCAAGCTCTTTGGAACCTTCTTTCTTAGTTTTTTTTTTTTTTTTTAAATTTTTTTTTTCAACGTTTTTTATTTATTTTTGGGACAGAGAGAGACAGAGCATGAACGGGGGAGGGGCAGAGAGAGAGGGAGACACAGAATCGGAAACAGGCTCCAGGCTCCGAGCCATCAGCCCAGAGCCTGACGCGGGGCTCGAACTCACAGACCGCGAGATCGTGACCTGGCTGAAGTCGGACGCTTAACCGACTGCGCCACCCAGGCGCCCCTTTAGTTTTTAAGCTCTCATACATTTTCCTGTGGCGAACACCCATCTCTCCCGCGTTCAGCACCGACTCCTGCTTCACTCCAGTTTCCCCTTTTGTTAAATCCAACAAAGGCAAATGCACAGCCGGGACCCCATGTTTGCAGAACTACTCCCATCCATCCAACCGATTCATCTTTATGTGAACATAAAAGCAGAGCTGGGAATGATGCTCACAAATGTTCAAAAGGTTTTCACTGGGCGATGAGATTTTCGTTTTTTCATTATTTTTTGTTTGTTGTGATTTCCTCTGTACTTTATTACTACTTTAAAAATTCATCAAGCTCATATAAGCACCAACTTTGCAAAAATAAGCAGGTCACAGCTCTTTTTAAACTGAAGAATTAAAATACTTAAGGAGCCACTTCGTATTCACTTGGAGCTCTCAGGAAACAAGAAAACAAAATAAGCCACTGAAAACAGAAGATGCAGATGGGGTTTTTGCAACACGGGAAAAGAGACTCACTGTGACAGCTGCCACTCTTCGGGGCTGGGTCACTCCCACGACTCTTCCTTCGGCCGTCCAGCCAGCTTCTGCAAGGTACTGCAGAAAAAAGCACACCTAAGTTTGCACGCGACACCACTTCTCCAGAACCCACTTCCCCCAAGGTAACTTCGTCCTGTGTCAAAATCGCTGACAAAGTTAGTAACAGAGGGTTCTTATCCCAGCAGACATTTTGGAAATTATTTCGCAAATGAGGGACCTGAGGCTTGGAAATGTTAGGTAATTTGCCTGCGTTCACATCAGAGCTAATAATCAGAAGAACCAAGGCACGTGGTCAACATTCTGACGCTCCGGTCTTACTAATTTCCAGGTGCCAGTGCTGCCTGGAGGAATAAACAGCTATCTGTGGGTCACACAGAACGCTGCTGAATCCACAGAACAAAGAATTTTAAAGTACACGCTGAGCCAACTCAATGTAAATATCAACCATACAAAACATCTTAGTCAGATTAAATAAAAATAACTGGGTTTTGTCCGTGTACGTACGCCATTACATCAGTACACAAAAAATTTGATTATGTGTATTTATCTGATTTATTTACATATTTATTTGCTTTATGTATTCATTTGTTATATATTTATTTTATCGTTTACATTTTTAAAACCTAAAGTGGATAGCAGTGGTTATCAGTTATATATTTTTATAACATCGACATTGTTTCACCAGGAGTACATATTCTAAGTAGGAAAAAAAGAACAAAAATGCCACTACATAAAAACGTACCTGCTCACTCGTTCAAAAGAAATAAGGGAAGGAACTAGAGAGAATGCCGGTCTACGAAGGATGGGCAGGAAAAAGGGAGAAATAGAAACAGGGCAGCAGGGGAGGAAGAGGGAGTGACAATGTTCTGAGTAGATGATTTTGTGGAGCTCTGACTCTTAGAGCCAGTCATGTTTCATGTGCTCTTCAAGTACCCAAAAAATAAACAAACTGACCGAGATGTAAGTGAAGAGAAATCAGAAGGAAATACAAACACTAACACATGGCCCTTTTTGTAGTACAAATGAATGACGTGATCACAACGAAGCCAGTGGAAAAGACCTGACCTAAGTAACTGGAGAACAATGTCTGGACTGGATGCTGTAAAGCCAAAGACAAAGAGAATTGTGATCCAGTTACTAAATGTTAGTAAATAAGCAAATGGGCATATGGGTTAGCAATTCTAAAAGTGCTTTATGTTTATACTAGAATCTAACACATAAGTTAACATACTGTAAACAATGAGGTCTGAGTTTCTCCCTGTTGGAGAAAAGTTACAAATCAAGAAAGGCTAAAATGAGCCCTGTGGTGTGGGACTGGAATCAGAAGTATCGGCATAAGTTCGAGGTTTTTAATACGTATACAGATTGACATAGATATACAGATGCTCTTATATGTGGGGATTGGTAGTCACATAAAGATTTCCTAAATCTACCCGCTGAAGACTCATAGCAATGTCACCTCAGTAGCAATGGGCACCCTAGCACCCAAATCTTGATTTCTAAACACCATTCTCCAATAAAGGAACCAGGGCTCCTTGCAGAGTGTTGGATTCCAGGTCTAGGGCAGGGAAAACCTTAGACAAGCCTGGAACATCCTATGGTACTAGAAGGTAAGGAAAGGTTCAAAAAAAAGGACGGAGGCTTTTAGAAAGAACACAGGGCCTAAGTAAAGGAGCTCCTGATGATCAAACGAACAAACTAAAAAGGATAGCACTGGATTTTAACCCACAGAACAAAATATAGATCCATGAATCCACATTGATGTACATAAATAATTGAATAAATAAATAAATGAGCGAGAAAAGACAGTTCTTCCTTACAGAAGATTCCATTTAATGAAGGAAAAAAAAGAGAAAAAAGTATTAAGCAAACACCTGAGTAACTGCTGCAGACAAGATCCACTGAGGGAGGGGCACCTGGATGGCCCAGTCAGTTAAACGTCTGATTTCAGTTCAGGTCACGCATGGTCCTGCAGTTCGTGAGTTCGAGCCCTGCATCGGGCTCCTCGCACTGACAGTGTGGAGCTGGCTTGGGATTCTCTCTCTCTCTCCCTCTCTCTCTGCCCCTCTCCTGCTTGTGCGCGCTCTCTCTCTCTCTCTCTGTCTCTCAAAATAAATAAATTAATTAAAAGAAAAAAACAAAAGATCCACTGAGGGATGCTAACGTTAGGAGGCAAATCCTGAAGGGAAGGGGAGTATCTGCAGTCTAAAAATATCTCCCCCCAGGATATTTACCAACTACAAAGGGAAAGACAGTAACTTTATAGGCAAACCCTGGCACCTTAACCAAGATGAACCTCACCAGTGATCACACATTAGCATCTCAAACCCCGTGATATGACGCACTGAGAAGGATACAGCAATTCTGTGGTATTCTTTCCCAAAATGCATCAATGCATCAGCCCATTCTAATCATGGGAAAACATCATGCAAATCCAAACTGAGAGGGATTCCAGAAAATAAATGCTCAGTACTCTTCAAAAATGTCAAGGTCACGAAAGATGAGAAAGACAGACTCCAGGCTAGGACACCGTGCCAGCCTAGAGAAGACTAGGCAGAAATAACAACTAACTACAACATAGGGTCCCGGATCTTGGAACTGGAAAAGGACACTGGTGAGAAAACTGAAGAGACTGGGTAAGATCTCCAGCCCAGCTGTTGCACCATACCAACAGTGATGTCCCGCTTTTGATTACTGTACTAGGGGAGGTGGGGTGAGGGGTTTAAGGGAATTCTGCATTGTTTTTGCAACTTTTCCGTTCGTCCAAAATTAGCTGGAAATAACAGTTTAAGAAAAAATGACTAAGGAACAACATGTTTTAGATAATGTAGGTTTTTTGCTATAAAAACTGTCAAGTTTCTCTCTCTTCTATTAAACATTAAATACATACACAAGACACTACCAACCACACCAAACAACACAAACGCAAAACCAGAGCCACAAGAAACAATAGCTACGGGGCGCCTGGGTGGCTCGGTCCATGGAGCATCTGACTCTTGACTTTGGCTCAGGTCATGATCCCAGAGTCATGGGATCAAGTCCTGCGTCGGGCTTCTCACTGGGTGTGAAGCCTGCTTGAGATTTTCCTTCCCTCCCTCCCCCCACGCCTTTCTATCTCTCTCTCTCTCCCCCTCTGCCATTCTCCCCTGCATGCTCTCCCTAAAAAAAAAAAAAAAAAAAAAAAACTTAAGAAAAAAAATGAAATAATAGCCAAGAGTCAAGGACTACATTATTAAGCGCCAGAACCGTGCTGAGCACCTTGCACACACAAGCGCATTTAATCCTCGCAACAAATCCTATAAGGAAGGTTAACAGCATCATCAACAATTTAGAGATAAGCAAGCAAAGAGATCACATAACTTGTCCTGGGACAGATTAAAAATCTAAGCACTGGAATTTAAGCTCTGCAAACCACAGCCCTGTCACAAAACTGGGACACAATTCTCCCATCCAAAATAAAACATACATAACTGTAGTCAATCTCTTAATAACAGTGGTAAGCGAAAGAAAAAGAATTCCCATAATAACAAACAACCTGTCCACGAAGCCAGTCTCCTCAATACACCTGTGATTCAGACTTCTGCATGCTAATGACCACTGACAGATGGAAATGTATAGCTGCTGGAAAGCAGGTATAGTGTTGCTATCAAAAGGCAGTGTTATGTCACGCTGAGTTCCATCTCCGCTCTTTTTAAGGGTCACCAAATCCGGTCCTCTTGTTAAGGAGTGGGATTAGGAAGCACTCCATCAAAAACAGCACTAATAAAAATTGTAGTAAGGAAGCTTGTTTGCATAATCCATTGTTTTGACAGAGCTCTGGGAAAAAATATCATCTGGGTTCTACATATAGTTTGTGAAATTTCAAAACTGGTGTTTGGTGCTTCAGCATGCAGTACTTTTCCAAGGAAAGATATTATATAAATCCAGCAAGACGGTTTGTTAAGAAAACCTGCTCCATATTCTTGCCATGACCTTCAGCTCCTCACTCAGCCTGTCCAATTTTCCTAGGCCATAATAAGAAGTTGTGGTAATCTCGGAGAAGAGAAACTCCGTGGTGAGGAAAGGGAGATGATCCGTCCACACGAGGGGTAGCAGATATGCGGACCAATAATATAATCATCTATCACAATGACCTAGCCAATTTCACCAGCAAAGCTTAGGAGACTCACGCTTTACCATTTATTCTTTTGTGCTTTTTTCAACTGTGTACCAGAAGAATGCATTAAAAAAACACAGTGCCTGTAAGAAAATACAGTTCCTTAAAAGTAATTAAATTCAAATGTACGTGCCCTTGGATCCATTACCTCCATAACTCCTCTATTTATTCTGTAAGTATACCCATATGCGTACAAAATGATACATATGAAAATTGATTCACTTCATCACTGCGATAACACAAAACTGGAAACAACCTAAATGCCTCTCAACTGGGAACTGGTAAAACAGATTACGTAGAATCTATGCAACTGAAAAATGACACATTAAGTGGAAAAAAGGACCAGGTATATTAAAGCATGGATACGTGCCACCATTTGGGCTTTAAAAAGAGGTACACGCACACTTTTCTGTAAACGCAGTAAGAAAATCTCTATCTGCAAAACTACTAACATCCGTTGTATCTGTATAAAGGAAATGAGGATCAGAAGATAGGGCAAAAGAGAAATCCTTTCTTTTGATGTTCTTCCATGCCTTTGAATTTTAAACGATGTGAACCCATTAAATATTCCTCCAAAATTAAAAAGATGAAAATAAAGTAAACGTTAAAATAAACCTTAAAATTTAAAACGAATTACCTTCGTTCGCTGCCACACTGCCCAGGCTGGATCCTCAGACCCCGCTCTCTGGCCTCCAGGCCACTCTTTCCCTGGACTCGCTGCTCAGCAGGCCCTCTCCGTTACCTGGCAGCTAAACCTTGCTGGGGGAAATGACCAGATCGTTGTGCTGTTCTGTACTATGGATCCAAATATCTGCCACCCACCTGATAGGAGGATTATATATACCGCCACCCTACTGCTATCGGGCCTGGCCGTGAAACTTGCTTTCTCCAAGGCAACGTGAGGAGTGCCACAACCAGTCACGAGTCCTGACACCTGAGCCATCTCACAATTCCGCCATCTACTCCCAAGGCCCGGACAAGAACTGGGCCAGCATCCTAGGTCCCACTGACCATGTGGAGCAGCCATCTTGGGTCATCGACCCGAGACCACACGGCGTAAAGAAGAAATACACCTTTGTGTTCTTAAGCCACCGAGATTTTCAGGTTCTTTGTTAACATAACACAGTTATGTTGAGATGACTAAATAAGCATACAGACTGATTCCAAAACAAACAGACCACCTCAACTCACGTGGCCCATTTTCACCCTTGCTCCCTCCTCCACATCACCGCTAATGTCCTCATCTGTAACACGAAGGTAATAATAACAGTACCTGCCTTGCAGGGTCGCTGGGAATTAAACAGAGTAACATGTGCAAAGTGACCACTTTATGTAGCACTTGTTCACTACTCATTACTTGTTTCATGGTGATGATGGCTGGGATTATCACGACTCTCTGGCGGTCTCTTGGTAACTTCGCGTGGCCCTTCTCCCGTGGCTCTCTGCAGGAAGCAAGTAATCTGCTAAGGGCTTGATACCACGTGCACCTGTCTTCCTTGCAGCTCGCCATGTGCCCTGCCGTCCTTCCTCTACTGCTGTCCGTTCCCTTCCGCCTGTCTTTCCCAGGCTACACATTAATCACCGGGGGACCTTCTAAGAAATACCTATGTCTGGGTCACATCCTAAACCCATTATTGGGTCGGGTAAAAGAAGTTATATTATCTCTTTATACACGTTCAAAAATAGGCAGAACAGGGGCGCCTGGGTGGCTCAGTCAGTTAAGAGGCCGACTTTGGCTCAGGGCATGATCTCGCAGTTTGTGAGTTCGTGCCCCGCGTCGGGCTCTGTCCTGACAGCTCGGAGCCTGGAGGCCGCTTCAGATTCTGTGTCTCCTCCCCTCCCCCACTTGTGCTCTGCCTCTATCAAAAATACATAATTTTTTTAATTAAAAAAAAAAAAAAGGCAGAACAAATCTGTGGTATGGGAAGCCAGAATAAGAAATACCCTTGTGTTGCAGGAACAGGAGGAGAGGCCAGGAGACCAGAAGGGGACACGAGGGGACTTCTGGGGCTCTGGTAATAGTGTTCTGCTTCTTGATCTGGGTGCTGGTAACACAGGTGTATTCACTTGTGAAAATTTATCAAGCTGTACAATTATAACATGAGAACTTCTCAACATGCGTTTTATACTTCAATAAAAATCTACACTAAAAAGGAAAGAAAGACCTGCAACGACCCCCATCCCTGACCACTTACACATCACTCTTCACCCTCATAAGACATACTTTGATCTCACCCTAACTGTGAACTCTTGCGGAGTCCCAAACACTTGTCACACCCCAGCAGCCCTGAGCACAATATTCCCTGGAGGAGAATGTCTTCCCACCAGCTGCCATGGGTATTCAACGTCTACTCTAAATGTCATTTCTCTTACAAGGCCTTTCCCGATCCTTCTGTCGACTTGTGTCCACGCTAGATAGGGCTTTGCCCTGCACGGGGGGTTTCCTTCCACTCCCACGGGGGGTATTTCTTCAGTCGTCCATTTTTATTTACAACTATGGCAGTATTCCTTTTACTTTCCTCTTCACCTGTAACTATTCGAAGGCCAAAACTACACATTACACCTCTTTGAAGGAGCCCCCCAGTTCCTTTCAGAGTATGGCTATTCAATCGTTACTGTGGAATTATATTAAATCCAAAACAAGTGTTACTTTGACACTAATCAAAGAAACCACAAGAGCCAGAAGTTGAATAAAAAACATCCAGTTGGGTTGATATTTTCTCTCCAATGGCAGATCTTAAAAATGCAAATTATAGTAAAGAGAGTTCTCAAGTTACAAAACCCTTCCAGTCAAATATAAGTGCAAAGACACATCGAAGCGTATACTCACTTGTGGGATCTGTGTGCTCTTTCCACATCCCGTCTCTCCGACAATCACCACTGTCTGATAGTTTTCGACCAAGTATAATATATGATTCCGAAGCTGAAAAATACAACCCTACATTGTAAAAAGCCATACATTTCCTCAAAAGAACGAAACAAAGACTTTTAAACATTATGAAATGAGCTGTCGGCCAAAGGCAAGTCAATTTTAAAAAGAACTATCAAAATGTATTGCCAACTCGCAGACATACTGTTGGTGTCTATATAAGCTGAACCAAGTGCAATTGAGAGCAATAACTCACCAAAATATACAATGTACTTAACCTTTAATTCAACATTGTCACTTCCAAAGAGTTTAATTGCAGACGTACTAATACATGTGAACAAAGAAGTACACATACAGCACACTCACTGAAGGGTTGTTTATAACAGCCAAAACTTCAACCAGTCTAAATGTTCACTAACGGGGTTAAGTCAGTTATGATACACTCCGATAACGGAATACACATGGTTGTCAAAAAGAACGAATGTCTATTTGCAGTGATAACCAATGGTCAACAAGGTATGTTAAGAGAGGAAAGCAAGACACAGAACCGTGTAAATAATACACTACCATTTATGCTTTTAAAGAAAGGGTAAATACATATATGCTTATGTACGAGCTCTCTTTGGGAAAAACAAAACAAAACAAAACAAAACAAAACAAAACAAAACAAAACAAGAAACTGGTCATTGTAACGTCTCCAGGAGTGGAAGAGGGTGGCCAGGGAGGGGCAAGGATGTGAAGGAGACCTTTACACTTTGTACAATTATGTATTATCTAATTACAAATTCTTCCATTTATTAACTGGGGGGAAAAAAGAAAGAAAGAGAGAAAAAAGAATATGCTTTCACCTCTACCTCTATATCTGAGTTCACACTACAGCACCTGTAGGTTGCATCTAGATTTCAAGTGAGCCTTCCTTTACCCATTTAGTGTGAGCAGAAATACTGGTTTGGCCCCTGAAAACTCAGATCATCTCCACATCCTATCTGCTTAGCTTCAGGATATATTTTTGTACCCGCATTTGTTTACAGATGCACCTGATATTCCAGAGAGTCATGAAAGTATTCCCTAACTACCTGGTTTGGAATGAAGGAAGCCCTGCCAAGTTCCCGCACTCTGACCACCACTCAACCCATCTGATTCTGCACCAATAATGTGGTGAGGACTGGGAGAGCAGAAAGGCCGCCTAACTGACCCAGTAAGGTACTGGCTGTTTGGGGTTTTTGAATTTGGCATATGGGGTCTAAGCATGTAGTTCTCACATCTTAGTGTGAAAAACCTCTTAGGATATTTGTTAAAAAATGAAGATTCCTAAGGCGCCTGGGTGGCTCAGTCGGTTAAGCGTCCGACTCTTGATTTCAGCCCAGGTCACCATCTCACGGTTCGTGAGTTCGAGCCCTGTGTCAGGCTCTGCGGTGTTGGCATAGAGCTTGCCTGAAATTCTCTCTCTCCCTCTCTCTCTGCCCCTCCCCTGCTCTCTCTCTCTCTCTCTCAAAATAAGTAACACTTAAAAAAAGTAAAAATGAAGATTCCCAGCCCTACCCTCAGGGTTTGATTCAGCAGGTTTAGGACAGAGCCCAGGAATCGGCATATCTCAAGCCCCCAAAGGAGAGCCTGCTGCAGGTGACCTATACTGACTAGCCTACACGCTGGACTTTGTGCTTTCTTTTGTTTTGGGTAAGGGAAGGTGAGAGGTTTGGGATCTTTGCAGGCATTTTGTAAATGGAAAATCCATCCAGTCGATGGGGGAATGGATAAATGGACGGATGGTCAAGGAAAACTTGAAAGACAATCTGAATACAGACAGAAACAGACAAGGCATTCCAGGAAAGGGAAATAACATAAGCAAAAGAAAGAAAACGGAAACAAGCAAATAGTACCAACTCTATTCAAGGGGCACCAACAAAAGCCCACGAAAAGCTCCGGGAATGGTTTGGAAATGATTACGAGAAGGGTGGTCCGGGCTTCCCTGTGAAAGGCCGTGCGCGCAGAGCTAGAATCTGGACTTTCCTGGGGGGCGCTGGATGGGCTGTCAGTGCTGTGAGAAAACCGGGCAGCACCACACGAGATTGGGCACGAAAAAACAGAAGGCAATTAATTCATACGTCACGTCCTAAATACGAAGGACTGCGAATGGAGAAGTCCAGTGTGTGACAACAGAGAGAGAAATGACAAAATTTCCGATTGGGAGACAGAGAATGACACTACCACCCAGAGGCCCAAGCAGGGAAATCCAAGAGCTGGTGAGGAGGGGGGGGCTGAGCTTCAAGAGGCGGCTGTTGAGGGAGTAAGAGGAAACCTCTCATAGCGGCGTCAGGGCCCTAATGGGAACACCAGCCGACAGGAGGCAGTCGAGGAGCAGGCAGCCTTGTAACGTCATCAGGGGAAAGGGAGTGACTTTAAATTTATTGCCCCTTTCATTTCAGTTTGTTTTTAAATCTACTTTTAGTTAATGGCGCAGGGGTTGGTGAGTGAGTTAACTTTTACCCTTTTTGTCTACATTTATCTTTAACATCTCAAGAGATCCAAAATGTGCTTAAATTTAAATTGTTTTGCTTATCAATAACTTATATCCCTCTTCTTACCATTTTAATTTCCGTCAACGTATGTTAAATCTTGATGGCTTTTTCCCACTGTTTCATTTATCATATCTTGTAAGTTCAGTTGGAGAATGAAGAACAGTCCAGAAAAGGCCAAAATTCAATACTTGGTAAACAGTAATTATCTGTGTACTCGAATGTTTACTGTATGTCAGGTACCCAGCTAAAGGCTCGATGTGGATTAGCTCGTCTGGGCCCCTTACGGATCCTCTGAGGTAGGTGCCATCAGTCCCATGTCACAGATAACAAAACAGAAGCTCAGATGGTCAAGCAAGATCGCACAGCACACAAGCGATGAAGCTTGGGTTTGAACTCTAAAGTCGAGCCCCAGAGTCTCGATACTTCACCGCAGTTCAGGCTGTCCCTTACCAGTGAGGCAGCAACAGTGAACCTATAAGCTTATCTCCTGAGGGGCAAACCTGTTTACATTCACACGTACTGGATGAGGCTAATCACCTGAGGGAGAAATCCAGAAACATCAGTACACGAGTGACTAAAATGTTTGGGGCCACATAAAGCTCTAACCAAGGTGACTTGGCTAAAGTAAGAAGGATTCTGCTTCAAATCCACTTGGAGAAAGCACGAATTAATAGAAGAGGAATCATTAGCACGGTCTATACAGAGGGACTCCCTTAGCGGAAGAACTTGGCAGCCTTCCCCCAGCACTGTCCAAGCGAAAGAGAGACAATCACGGGTGCTGGTGGCCACACCTACTCGGGTCATTCCAGAGGCACCTCGTGAGGCAGGGAGAGCTCGTCACCCTTGATGGGGGGCTATATGAAAGAAATATTCTTCAGCTATATCTAAATGGCCTTTGGCCCTGCACAAACTTCCCGATTACAATTTGGCTTCCCACGTGGTCTTGGCAACAGGGAGAAAGTGTGTCCATGGACCGTGTCTGTCCGTACTGAAGAACTATGGCTATAAATGAACATATTCTGAATTCTAGCCTATGCTCTGGCCTCTTGAGATAAATATGTCCACTTCATGAGACCAATAAAATCAAGTGTCTGGATGTGCACACAGCCCATAACAACCACCCACATCCCGTCACTGGGTCAGTTGGAGTTGACCTCTTCCACCGAAACAACCTCACATTCCCAACTAGTCTTGTTTAAAATTTGCCTTTAAAAATAAAGCTAAGGGGCGCCCGGGTGGCTCAGTTGGTTGAGCATCCGGCTGGCTGAGGTTATGATCTCGCGGTTCGTGACTTTGAGCCCCGCGTCAAGCTCTGTGCTGACAGCTCGGAGCCTGGAGTCTCCTTCGGATTCCGTGTCTCCCTCCCTCTCTACCCCTAACCCACTTGCATTCTGTCTATGTCTCTCTCAACAATAAATAAACATTTAAAAAAAATGTTTTAATAAAGCTAAAACTGGCCATACGTTGGTTAATTTGTTGAAGCTGGAGGCATAGAAGTTCGTTGTGCTATTTTCTCTACTCTTCTTTATATTTTAATTTGTCCACAACTGAAAGCAAAGTTTTTCAATACATAAGATTCAACTAAAAAAAACCTTAAGGACTTTCAAGATTGATATGGTTAACTAACACACACATATTTTGAAAAGCTAATCCCCTTACATAAGGGTAGCTCTGAGCTCACTGTGTTCTGAAGAATCTTTTTTTTTAATTTTTTTTTTAATGTTTACTCATTTTTGAGAGACAGAGCGCATGAGTGGGGAAGGGGCAGAGGGAGAAGGAGACACAGAATCCGAGGCAGGCTCCAGGCTCCGAGCTGTCAGCACAGAGCCCGACACGGGGCTCGAACTCACGAACCGTGAGATCATGACCTGAGCCGAAGTCGGACGCTCAACCGACCGAGCCACCCAGGCGCCCCCTCTAAAGAATCATTAAGAGTTGGAGGACATCATCCACTTCAGTACCAAGTACGGAGCCACTGCACGCTGCTTTGGACCAACAGACTGCGCATTCTTATTCAGTGTACCTTGAACACCGGCAGCTTCTGCCTCTGCTGCTCTATGGAAAGGGCAGCGTAAGGATTGTAAACAACGGTTGTTGCAGAATTTTCGGCTAGACTCTGTCTCTCTTCAGAGATGCTGACGCCGGGTCCCTCTGTACCTGCAACAGAAATGCTTTTTTCAGATGCTCTGATGTAACCAACGAACAGAAAAATGTGCAGACGTTGCAAATTCAAAGACGAAGGTAAACAACACCAACAATGCGCTTTATCTCAAACTACTAAAAGAGAATCAACTTTAACTTGAGGAAAGCATCTAGGAAAGGACCTAGGAAAATACAAAGATCTTCCCTAAAAGCGTCAAGAACAGAGATGAGAGTCCCACTGGACTCCAAACTGGCCACACGTAACTGTATGTCACAGAGGACAACGCTTTCAGGCCCGGCCTCCACATATTACTACTAATTACTGAAAGTGACAAAAACCCAATGGGAATTGGCAGAGGCGAAGGAGGGGCGGCACTACCGCAGGACTCCAGCGGCAAGGCCTGGGGACGCCAGGGACCGGGTACTCCAAAGCTGTGCTGGCTTTCTTTCTCTCATCTCAGAGCCTCTCAATCAGCTCCTTTCTGTCGCTAAGTTTGGCTTCTTGTAGCAGCTGGAATCAAGGCTGCTGACAGGGCGAGCTCAGGCTCACCCTCCCTCACTGATCACCCGTTCGCTCACCCGACAAGGACAGGAGGGCAAGAGATACCGCAGCGAACACTACAGAGGCAGGCCCTCCCCTCTGCAGCTTGCTTGCTTCTTTTATTCTGCCTCCCAAGAGAATGTAACTTAGTGCACGAAGTGGTTCTAAGTGCTAAGGAGAAAATAAAAGACTAGGTAAGGGGGATCGGGAGTCCCAGGTGTGTGTGGTCTGGAGGGTGGGGAGCCTCTCCTCCCAGGTCAGGTCCAAAGCCCAGCCTGATCCGATCAACCATGGCCAGTGGAGCGGGATGCGCTAGGCGGCAGCCCCCATTGTGAATCACAGAACCGGGGTGGCTGGGTGCAAAGCGCTGTTCCAAGAAACCACTGTGCTCAGCAGATTAAACAACAGCTTCCCACGACAGCTGCTTGGTAAGAACAATGACAAACTGATGCTCAGGAGGGTGAAGAGTAGGGAAGCCATATCCCACCATGAAACACTGTTCAAGGTACCGTGGATTTTAGCCTGAGAAGGAAAATGCCTTACAAGGAACATGGGTCCAATTTTTATGATCAGCTTCCGTAACTTTTCACGGGGATTCATTTGTGTAGCCCTTGAACAGAAACTGGAAGTGGTAAGTGACACATAATGTGACATAAGGAAGCTATTTTCAAAAGCTAGAGCTGGTCAGCACTGGCACGCAATGTCTTTGGGAGTCATGAAAACCCTCCCTGGAAGTTCAACGACGTGCCCCACCGCCTTCTGTTGGGGGGCGCTACAGAGATGCTTATCCAAAACTATCATCCCCCAGGCCTTCTGAACTCATGGAGATGATAATGCTATGTGGAAACACAGGGGCTTTGTGACAAGCACATTTAGCCACTGATTTATTTTTACATTTTTTGGAGGTCCCATATCCCTTCGACAATCTAGTAAAGGCTATGGACTCTCTCTCCTGAAAAATACACCAGAATGTAATTGGTCAGGAGACAAAATGCTCGTGGTCCATAAACCCCCTAGAGCTAAGTTTAGAATCATTGCCACAGATCTTTAATCCCTTTTCCATTTATTTCGAGGAACACAGTTGTGTTCCAGAGGTCCAAGATTGCCAAAAATCGGGTAAGTGGGGCACTGCTGTATTGTTTTTTGCCAAAACGCTGACCTTCCTTTCAACAAGATAAAAGATAGAAAAGGACCTGGAACAAAGCCTGGGCTCAAAGAAGCAGGTTTCCTTTCCTTTTGTCTCTTATTACCGCTACATCTTAATAACTTCTTGTAGACTTTACCCACGAAAAATCTGCAAAGAATACCTTAACCTCACCAGCTCTGTTTTTGTCGCAAATTCCCTCCTTTTCAGAACACAATTAAAACTTTTACAGCATGTCTAGAACATGCTAGCATTGCTCCCGCAAGGTCTCTTCCTTCCCCCCCCACCACGGTTCAATCCACCCAGGTATCTTCACTACCCCACCCCTCCCTGTCTCTAACCTACATCCAAGTATATTGTTATGAGATGTTTTACAAGAGCTACTGCCAATCAATAAGGAACATGTCTCCTCCTGACAAAAGACTTCATTCAGGGGAGTCTGGGTGGCTCAGCTGGTTAAACACCTGGCTCTTGATTTTTGGCTCAGGTCATGATCTCAGAGTTTCGGGAGCCTGAGCTCTGCGTTGGGCTCTGCACACTGACCTCGTGGAGCCTGCCTGGGATTCTCCCTCTCTCTCTGCCCCTCCCTGGCTGGAGTTCTGTCTCTCTCAAAATAAATAAACTTAAAAAAAAAAAAGAAGAAGACAGACAGACTTCAGTTGACCAAATCAGAACTGCTTCCTTCTATGTATATTCCACCTCCCATTCTGACCGCCTATGGCTGCCTTTCCCTTGGGAGCATTCTCTTTCCTTACAAGAGTACACGTCTATAATCCTGCAAACCACAAATGCCTTCATTTCTCCATCTACAAAACAAGGATGACAGCAGCACCCACACCCTCCCATCTGGCATTCCCTCTAAACCAGTTTTTTAATTTGAGTGGTGCCCAATTAGTGGATTATGGAAAGCATGTAGTGGGTCATGACCAGCATTTTTTTCCTTAATTTTTTTTTTTAATGTTTATTTATTTTTGAGAGAGACAGAGACAGAAGGCACGTGGGTTAGGGGCAGAGAGGGAGGGAGACACAGAATCCAAAGCAGGCTCCAGGCTCCGAGCTGTCAGCACAGAGCCCGACACGGGGCTCGAACTCAAGAGCTGTGAGATCATGACCTGAGCCGAAGTCAGTCACTCAACCGACCGAGCCACCCAGGCGTCCCAGCATTTTTTTCCAATAACGAACTAGAAATAGAATACCATCATCTCCTGCCTCGACCCAAAATATAACCTATCCTATCACAACATCATCTTGCTACTCGATTATCTTGGTTTTTAGGACATGCTTGAGGCACACATCCCATTTTGCCTTGTTCATGCTGTGCCCTTTGCCCAGCTCTGTACTCCTACCTCTCCATGAAATAAACCTTATTCGTGCTTCAATGTTCACCTCAAAAATGTCACTATCTTTATGAAGTACTTCCTATCCACACAATTTTTCCCTCTCTTCTATACTTTTATGTAATGATAATACTTAATGTGTATCTAGTGCTAAAAGCTTTACATGTATTCTCATTTAATCCTCAAAAGAATCCTTTGGTAGGTGTTATGCCCAATTTACAGATGAGGATCACTGAGACTCAGAGCACTTACGTGACTTTGCCAAATCACCGGTTTAGTATATGGCAGTCAAGGATAGCTCTACAGACTGACTTGTGGAGACTATCTTCCTTACCATCACCTTTTTCTGCCTCATTTTAATATCTCTCCTAGAGGCGCCTGGGTGGCTCAGCCGAATGAGCATCCGACTCTGGATTTCAGCTCAGGTCATAATCTCACAGTTAGTGAGTTCAAGCCCTGCATCGGGCTCTGCGCTGACAGCGTGGAGCCTACTTGGGATTCTCTCTCTCCCTCTCTCTCTGCCCCTCCCCCCTTAAAAAATAAACAAACTAATAAAAAAAAAAAATTAAAGGATACCCAACTTCATATTCTAACTGAGAGAAAAAGAATAAATCTTGAGAGCAGAGCAGCAGCCTGGTCACCTGTCTCCTGACCACAAGGTTAGGTGTTCAATAAGTATACCCTCAACAAATGAGCTAAATAACAGAATAGAATGCTTAGAATAACCACATGTTCTTTAGCCAAAATAGTATCCTGTTCTGATTTTCAACATTTCATTCAGGCCTTTATCATACTTAACACTTTGACCTGTTAATAAAGGCTTGAATACATAAAATGCAGGCTATCTCATTACCTAATGAGATCTAATTTCTGGCTACAAATAAAATTCATGATGGATAACTGGCTGACGATTTTAAATACTGAATAAAACTGTCGTTAAGTGACAAACTACATATTTTTTAAAAAAGAATTAACACATCCCTTGCTTGGGCTTCTCTCCTACATCACTTATATGCAAGGTTAGAATTCCATCTAACTCTGTTCTCATTTCATTTTTTGCTGCAATCTACTTTGCACATCCGGACATGCAGAGGTGCAAGTGGTGGAAAAAAACAAACTGGTAATTGTTAAGAAACTTTTGCTTTTTACAACAAATTGATGGAAGGGGAGGAACTAATGTATCTAGCAGGATCTGGCAAGTACACATTCTATAAAATCCTGATTAATGAAGAAATTAAAGCAAATCAGGCCAAGCATTTTGCGACTAAGATTCGTGTTTGCCTGCAAGAGAGAAAGCGGTGGTAGCCAATACGAAGGAGGATGGCCACTTTCTGGTAGCCACTCGGGATGGGCAAGAATTACCCTAAAACAAAACAAGGCTTCTTTCCCTTTTTATGAGGACTTACTCTACGTCGGGCAAGGCGCTGTGCTCATTATTCAATCCCACAGGATAGTTATTATTCTACCCATTTTACAGGTGAAGAGGTCAAGGCGACTCAAAAAATTAAGTGACTTGCCCCAAGGAACTCTGCTACCACAGGGCAGAGCCGAGAAGTCTGACCCCGGCCGCGCGACTCCAAAGCTTGAGCTCCTAAGCCCTGAGCAGCACCGCCCGTCCCGCCCCAGCGTAGCCCCAGGACGGTAACAGGACACGCGTGGGCGCTTCAGCGCTTTTCCAGCGTTGGGCAAGACACGCATCAGGAGCGAGGAAAACGAGGCCCGGGGAAGCTGAGACTCGAACAAGGTGACACAGAGACTTTCTGCCCAGCCTGGGGGCGGACCCCCCGAATCCGTCCGGACCACGGTGAGCGCCAGAGCCACAGAACCCACCAGCTCCGCGGCGGCGGTGGCCAGCCCACCGAGGTCAGGCCCGCGAGCAGGTCCGCAGGCCCCAGGACGCCGGCTGCGGGGCCAAGACCAAAGTCAGGCCGCCGCATCTGCCCAGCGTTCCTCCAAGGGCCTTACCGGGTCGCCAGAACTTCACCGGTCCCACGGGCGCAGCCATGCTGGGGTGAAAGGTCACGAGGGAGACTCCACCCCTCCGTTGCGCGTGAGCCCCCGGAGGGGCCGGGGGGCGTGGCCCGCCAGGAGCCTCGGCCCAGGAGGCGCCGGCGGAGTTACGGCCACGCCCCCATGGTCACCACCACCCCCGAGCCACGTGACCTACAGCCGTTCTCCAAGACCGCCCCGGCCCGCCCCCTGGCCCACGTGACCGGGCCCGCCATATTGAGGGAAAGGACGCCGTTCTCCGTGCTCTTCAGTGTGATGTGTGAAGATTCTGGATGCCCTGCCCAGGAGCTTGGCGTGGACTGCGTGGCCGCCGTACACCTCCGGAAGGACGAGCTTTGGGAGAAAGCCGCCGGCACCAGAGTCTTGCGGCTACCGGCGGCGCGCGGTGGGCACGGAGATAATCCATCCCGAATTAGCTGTTACGTGCTGATTATGTTACAAGCCGTCCCAGACCTACTGGGTTTTTTTAAGTTTCCTCCGTATTTTCAAATGAAGGTTCATAGTAACTACCTCGTGAGTTTGCCGGTCTAGTAAATAATTCTTGGGAGCCCACTGTACGCCCAGGTACTGCGGTTTCCGCCCCTTATTTGCAGTTTCTGTCCAAGGCGGTGGGGAGGGTGAATAGTGAATGAAATAAATGTTTGATAAACAGTAGTACTTATTAGTGAATAAAGCCATCGGAAATGGTATGGAAATTTCCCGGAGCCTTAAGAGTAATGCTCTTAAGTAATGCTCGAAAAACAGTGGCGGGGGGGGGGGGAGTGGGTTGAAATAAGAGCCTTAGAAATGGGCAGGTAAGTTAGGCTAGGGTACTAACCCAGTACTTCCTCCAATTTGACTGCTCATAGGATTCCAGTGCTGGTTAAAAATACAGATTGTAGGGGCGCCTGGGTGGCTCAGTCAGTTGAGCCTCCGACTTCGGCTCAGGTCATGATCTCGCGGTGTGTGAGTTCGAGCCCCCGCGTCGGGCTCTGTGCTGACAGCTCGGAGCCTGGAGCCTGCTTTGGATTCTATGTCTCCCTCTCTCTCTCTCTCTCTCTGCCCCTCCCCTGCTCACACTGCCTCTCTCTATCTCAAAAATAAATAAAACATTAAAAAAATTTTTTTTTTTAAATAAAAATACAGATTGTAGGCCCTGATCCAATCCTGAGTCAGAATCTCAGGGGTATGCCCTGGGAACCTGCATTTTAGGAAGCCCCACAGATGATTCTTTCAGTCAACAAGCTTGAAAAGGATTCCGCTAGCCCAAAGAAAAGAAGAAATATTTTATGGGTTGGCAACTAATAGGAAGGGCTAGGCCTCAGAATTTATGCATTTTTAGAGCTGTGAAGAAAATTCTGCATTTATGAGAAATGGCATAGTCATGGAAAGACCAAGAGCTTTGGAGATAAGTAGATATGATTTGGAATCCTAATTTTGCCATTTGCTGTAATATAATCTAATCATGTAAAATGAGTTATTCAAAGGTTCTGCTAAATGACATAACATGTAAAATACCTAACAGTGTAAGACATAAGCATTCAATGTTGGTTCTCATTAACTCAAATAGAGCAAATCCACCAGGGGGAAAAAATACATCAGAATTTACATACCTATATTCATTTTCCAAATATCCCCTTTGATTTATTTCCACAGTAATAAAAATAGGGTTCAATACATGATAATCTCTCTGCCAAGAACTCTTTATTCATCTTTAAAATATACGGGCACCTGGGTGGTTCAGTCGATTGAGCATCAGTCTCTTGGTTTCTGAGTTTGAGCATCAGCCTCTTGGTTTGGATCTCATTGTTTCCGAGTTTGAGCCCTGCATCAGGCTCTGTGCTGACAGTGCAGAGCCCGCCTGGGGTTCTCTCTCTCTCCCTGCCCCTTCCGTCTCTCTCTCTCTCTCTCTCTCTCTCTCAATAAACAAACTTTTAAAAAATAAAATAAAAATATACAGGCCAGCTCTAAGAATAAATTCACTGGCTTAAGCCTTCCTCCTCTGGACTCAGAACCAGTGTGTTCACTATTGTGTTACCACTTATTTAGTTGAACTATAATTTGCCTCCACTATTAACATGGAGAGCTTCATAAAGATCCTGTCACATTCATACTCATAGCCCAGTAACAAAGCACCTGTTGAATCATATACAGGTGAACGCCGTGCTTTATGCTTAGTTTTAATTCTTCATGTCATTGATCCTTCTTTTATTTTCACTCAGGGCCAAAGTATAGAAGGAGGGGTTTATACATGAATACAAGGGAAAATGAAATAAAAGCCACTTTTTATTATTTCTATATTTTATTTTTTTTAATTTTTTTTTTTAATGTTTATTTATTTTTGAGACAGAGAAAGACAGAGCATGAACAGGGGAGGGGCAGAGAGAGAGGGAGACACAGAATCTGAAACAGGCTCCAGGCTCTGAGCTGTCAGCACAGAGCCCGACGCGGGGCTCGAACTCACGGACTGTGAGATCATGACCTGAGCCGAAGTCGGACGCTTAACCGACCAAGCCACCCAGGCACCCCTATTTCTATATTTTAGAAATCACTCTGACTTACATGAAGAAGTCTTCCTATTTAGAAAGAGGCAGTAGATTGGCCATTCCCAAATTACTGGATCATAATCTTAAAGCTAGAGGAGACATCTAGCCTAAATTCTTTGTTTTATTGAAGAAAAAAAAAAAACCTTGGCTCTTGGAGATTAAAAGGACTTGGTCAGACCCAATGAGCTAATTTTAGCATCAGAACTGAAACTAGAATTCAGGCTTTCTAATTCCCAAGCCAGTGGTTTTTCACCCACATGGGCCATTTAAAACCATTAGAGCTTAGCTCTCCTAGATGAGAATTAGTTCATCGGCCTCAAAAAGTTCTCAAAGCCCGACGGTCCCTAGTGGGTTGTTTTGCTTTCACAAACTTCTTTTAGAGGAAACACCTAAGTAATAACCTAGATGCCGATGGTGTGGTTTTATTGTCACAAACTAGGAGTGTTTTAATAGACTATCTTATTCTTCTTAACTATTTTCAGAAAGATTGGCCTTAAAATAACTACTCTAAAATTAAAACTTGCTTCTTGAGATGGCATCCAGAATTTAGTTCATTGCCAACAATTCCATGAAAGTTGATCATTTTGTTACATAGTATATTTTGTAACTTGTGAATAATTGCTTTTCCAGAAAGATAATATTCTTCAAAACCACGTGTCATGGATATGTTAAGAAGTTTCTCTGTGCCAGGGCGCCTGGATGGCTCAACCCGTTAAGTATCCGACTGTTGATTTTGGCTCAGGTCATGATTCCAAGTCCTAGAATCAATCCCCCAGTTGGGCTCCATGCTTAGCATAGAGCCAGCTAACGATTCTGTTCCTCCCTTCCTCTGTCCCCTTTCCCCCTTCCTGCTTGCGCTGTCTCTCTCTCCCCCGCTCTCTCAAATAAAAAAATAGTATCTGACTGTGTTTCCATCCCTGAACCAATCACCAGGACCACGGAATATGATGTTCTGAGTGGCTTGAACCTCGGTCATTAGCTCCACCCCAAGTCAGCTGTGGCTGTGGTCAGCTTCACCAGAACCACATGGACTGAAAGTTGGAAGCAGAATGGTTCCTCAGAGGGAAATCTCAGGATGAAATTATCAGAGGTGGATTGAAGGAAGCAAAAATAACAGATGTCCGTTACACCATCCATGCATTCGTGTGTTAGAACTCTTGGCTTCTGAGAAAAAGTCCTAACTGCCCTGGGTCTCCTCCCCAAAGCCAGATCAGAAAGAGCTTTGCTCCAGCCCAAAAAGAGGTCGTTCTTTGCAGAATTGCATGATACTGGGATTTCCCCCTGGGTCTCAGTGCAGCCCTCTGCGATTTGTAACTTACGTAAATCTGTCTGGTTTGTTGGCTTGCACACAAATGAACGAGTTCACACACATATATTAGCATAAGCAAAAGTGTTACTTAGCTCCGAGGATTTGGGTGCAGAGGTATGGAGATCCACTAGGAAAGAGATTCAGCTATCAGGGGAGTGACTGTCACATTGGCCTGAGGGACGATGCACATCTATGCAGTTGGATGCGCTGGGGAAGGCCTCCTCAGACCTACCAGGTGCTTTCAAGATAGGAAGACTGTATGCTTTATTGTACAAGCTGGGACACTTCTGGGACTGAAAGGGGGTGGGGATCTACAGACATAAACTGGAACTCTGCCAAGCAAACTGGGGCGTATTCTCATAGAGTGTCTGAATACATTCAATTCACTAAAGCTTTCGGCAACTGCCCTGGTGCGTTCAGTGTCTGGGCACACCTCAAAGTATCTGTCGTGGGGTTTATCATCAGGGCATTATTATCCAAATTCTTCACAGTATAATTTAGAAAAATTTTTTTTAATGTTTTTATTTTATTTTTGAGAAAGAGAGACAGTGTGAGTGGGGGAGGGGCAGAGAGAGAGGGAGACACAGAATCCGAAGCAGGCTCCAGGCTCTGAGCTGTCAGCACAGAGCCCGACGCGGGGCTTTGACTCACGGACCATGAGATCTTGACCCGAGCTGAAGTCAGACGCTTAACTGAGCCATCCAGGTGCCCCCACAGTATCATTTTCCTTAAGTTTACTTATTTATTTAAGTAATCTCTATATCCAACATGGGGCTTGCACTCACGACCCCAAGATCACGAGCCACACATTCTTCTGACGGGACCAGCCAGGTGCCTCCCCCAGTATCATCTTTATAGGAGGGTCCTTGTGGAAAATTCTTACCTGGTCTTAGTCACAAGAATTCTTCCTGAACCCGAATTTAATCTTATGGATGCTGTGAATGGTGGGTCTGACCAGGTTTCTCTCTCTGCCTCAGCTATCGAGAAGCTTAAAGGTAAACATGTGGCCTGCCAAAGGGAGTGTGCTGGTCGTTATGGCACGCACATGTAACCTCATTCCAATCCCCCCTTGGGCTTCTTCATGTAACTTTTCCTTTACACGATCTGTACCCTAGGTTTTCTTCTGAGTAACCTCAAGTTCCCTTAGTAAAAGATAAATACTCCCCAACCCAACTGCCTACAGGGGTGGGGTGGCCAGCTCTCCAGTTGACTGCTTAAGTTTTTCAAAAGAATGTCGACCCTGCAATCCAATTGGGTTGACCTTAAAATTGTATGGATCTCTAATTTCAAACAAATCAGCAAGGAGAAAATAAGACAACTGAATTTCAACACCGTTTGATGATACCGGGAAATTTTTAAAGTTGTTCAGGTACGATCTTGGTATCGTGGTTTTTAAAAGGGAGCTGTTTTTTGTTTTGATCTTTTAGACATATATTCTGAAATATTTACAGCCAAATTTGCAATGGCTAAGCCTGCCATTAGATGAGGAAATAATTCTCTCGCAGAAGGGGCAACAAATATTTTGTACCAAAAGTCTGCCCTAGTCACCCTCCCCTCCCCTGGGAGCAGGGCCAATAATGGACATTGGAAACAAGGACCCAGCTCACTCTGAGGCAGGTGGTCCTCAGACCTCACCCTGACACGCTCTGCCCCGGAATGATCTTTCCACGCTCAAGTGCCAGAAAAGCTTTACTCCAAGAGACCTGGCCATTTTCTTGGGATCCCATATTTCTCTTGTTCTAATTTCTAATCACTGGCAACACCTTCAGAGAATAATGGTTTGGGGTCCAACTCCACAGAAAGAGGACTCTGTGGGCAGATGAGTTTGTCATGGGCCACATACCTGCCCTCCTCTGAGAAAATCACTGGGATCATCACCTCTCTCAAAACTCTCGAGTCATCCCATTTAAATTTATTTGATCCATCAATTCCCAAACTCAGTTATCATCAATTATCCCGATGCACAGCCTTTTTTACGAACGCCTATCAGCAGTTCCTTAGAACACACGGAGTTGAAATTTCAAATGTGCCTACATTTGTTACTCAGGTTAAATTTTAACTCTGAACTCATCAGGGTATTAACTGCATTTCCCAAGGTACACCCTGTAATGCCTCTACGCTCCCTGCAGACAGACAGTCGTACAACCAAGTACCAGACTCAGAATCTGAAAACCTGTGTTCGTTGCCTTTATCAGCCTTGTGACCTAGAATACGCCACTTTACCTGAGCTTCAGTTCCTTTGCCTGTTTATTGGGAATAACAGCTGTCCAGCCACGACTTGGTTGCGAGGGTCAGAGACAGCATATAGGAAATTCTCTCCATCTGCAAATGGTTTCAACCAGCACTATGTCTGTGTGAGGCTTGGGCCTGAGTTGTTTACAGTCAGATGGGAACCAGTTGTCTGGCTGGCTTCACGGCCCAGATTAAGGCACGAATCCAGCAAATAACCTGGTGACCGTAAGGGAGGCCTGGTGCACACATGAAAACCTGCAGGCGCGCTCATGACCGGCTGCATCGGCAACGTGCCGACGTGGCAGACAACGCCCTCCCTTATTACAGATCTCTGCTGCTTTGACCGAATCAGAAGGAGGAAGCCACCTCTGAATTCTCTTCCTCTTGTCTGGCCACACGAATGAGACTGGACAAAAACAGGATTCCACAGCCATACCAATCCTGATTAGCAGGGTGTAGAAACCAGTTGCATCGCCTGCCACCGAACTAGCAATCTGGGATAATTGTCAGTGTCCTCTTCTGCCCCTACTCCAGGATATTAGATTGCTAAATCAATGTCAGTACACCCATCTGATGAAATTGGGCCCATGGGGCCACTAGAGTTAATATCAGGGATGAATCCGGGAATGCACACTAAGGCCGCCTTTGGCAGAGAAGCAAAGAACCAAGGTCCTTGTCTAAAGGGCTCAAGCTTTTTCTTTCAAGAAAAGACAAGCAGAGCACATGAAAAGACCTGCAGGTCCTGGCAAGTTCCCTCATTCAAACTATACGGATAGTAACGCCAACATTCCTATCCCTGAGGAAGGCATGACCCTGAAACTGACTTTAGGTCTTCTAACTTTTAAGTGGGTATTTTCTCTTAACAATCTGGGTCATCTACTTCTTCCCCTCCCCAACTCTATTAAAAAATTCTGCAGAAATAGCTGTTATGTGCGTTTACTTGTGACACACACCTAGGGTTAAAAAGAAAAGAGCGGGGAAAAATAACACTCAAGCCATCACCAAACAAAAGTTGGTTGTATTTATTTAATCCTAAGAACACAGATACCTGAAGAAGAGACAGACAATAAGACAGTTTTTTCTAAACAGGATTTTGATAAGACCTAGTGTTCAAATCTCTAAAACAGAAGAGCACACAAATCTAAAAAAACACAGCACACATTTTATCTCTTACCTGAATGAACCTGAGAACCCCAAACACTCTCTTTAAGAGATATCAGTTAAAGTCGTGCAAAGAAATTGTACCCATAGTGTTTCGACCATAAAACCAACACCTGGTTTATACATAACAAGAACAGGATAAAAGCACATAAAATAATGTGCAGTTTATGGAATTCAGGGAAGAACGGGGGGACCAAAGGTCAGGTGAACAAACTGTAAAGCAGGGTGCTCGGTGGACCAGCACCGCGCGCCTGATGGAACCAGGAGGTGCCGAACGCCGAGCGGTCATTGGTAGGAGGGATACAGCGCGGTGTCTCTCACAGCCAGGAGATTCACTGATGCTCTGGTAACGTTTCCGGAGTGAAAACCGAGGTAGTTCTCAGCAAGGAATGTTCTCCTGGAGAGCATGGCCAGCATGTGGTTGAGCCGGGACCGGATACCAGCAAAGTGAAACTGGCGCTCTTGATTCAAGTTCCTAAAGGAGTCTCGCAAGCACAGATCCAAGTGGGGGGCGCCCCAGTACTTGGCGTGTCCAGCGGGGACAAAGTCAGGGGCTCTGCTGGACGTCTGGGAGCCCAGGGAGCTCGCCACAGAGCCCTGGGAAGACAGAGAGGAGGAGGACCTCAAACTGGGAGATCTGGACACAGACATCCTGGACACTGGTGACCCTTCTTTAGACTGGGTGCCCTGAGAAAAGAGAACATTCTCGTCCACGTCAGTCTGGGTGGTGGCCGACGTGGACCGAACCACAGCTTGGGAGCTCGCGACCCTGTTGGTGACCGCGGTCTGGGTCCCGGCACATGCCGTGGTGACGCTGGCTTGTGTCCCCGCGTCGCTCGTGCTCACTGCTGGAACCTCCTCTCCTGGCTCCGTCTGGGTGGCCGCATCGGTCGTCCTCCTCCCGCCCTGTGGTCTGTCCTGGCAGCTGATGACATCGTCCTCATCGCCGACGGTGGAGGACTCGCAGTTCTGGTGCCTGGCCTCTGCCCTGCCCTCAGCGGGGGCCTCACACCCCAGCTCAGCCTTCTTGGGGGTGCTCGAGAGCCGAGACAGCCGCAGGCGCAGCAGGCCGCCCAACGTGAGCTCCTTAGACAGGGGTTTACTGTCGACTAGATGGTCAAACTTGCCGCTGATCTGGAAGTCAGACAGCAGCTTGGAGCTGATGGGCTTCGACTGTGCGTACAGGATTCGGAACTCCAGATCAAAGTGTTCAACCACTTGGCCAGACAGAATGACCAAGTTACTGCTATTTAATTTGCCATCTGTCCACGTAAAACTTAAGGATTAAAAACAAACAAACAAACAAACAAACAGAAGCTGGTAAGCATGAGCACTCTTAGTTTACTCACTGTCAAAATGAACAATAAAGCCTAGATATCCTGCTCCAGGAGTCACAACTCTGGTGACAGCATACCCACCATTCGGTGTAAATTCAACACCCCAACCCCATACATAACGTATGTATGCGGTAACAGAAAGAAAAAGGCCAACTGTTTAACCAACACACTGAGACTTAGACATCCACAGCCTCAGCATTTCTACAAACTAGAAGGGGCTTCAAAAAGATTTAGGCAAGCACCCTGATTTTAGAAGTGATGAAACTAGCTAGTGATGTCCCAGCAGGAAGCTGGTCTAGACTGCAGACTAGACCCCAGGACGTAAGGACTGTTAGTGCAGTGCTCCTTACTACCTGATCCCATGCTGCCATTTTCTTCCTTTCTTTTTTAAGATTTTTATTTATTTTGAGAGAGAAAGTGCAAGCAGGGGAAGGGCAGAGACAGAATGCAAAGCAGGGTCTGCACTGCCAGCACGGAGCACAACGTGGGGCTTGAACTCATGAACCATGAGATCGTGACCTGAGCTGAAGTTGAAAGCTCAACCAAATGAGCCACCCAGGTGCCCCTTCTTTTTTCTTTTTTTTTAATGTTTATTTATTTATTTTTGAGAGAGAAAGAGCAAACGGGGGAGGGGCAGAGAGAGAGGGAGGCAGAGGATTCGAAGTGGGTTCTGTGCTGACAGCAGCGAGCCTGACGCGAGGCTCAGACTCACAAACAGTGAGATCATGACCTGAGCCAAAGTCAGACACTTAACCGAGCCACCCAGGTGCTGCCAGTGCTGCCATTTTCAATGGGGGACAGTAGCACATTCCCCCATTCCCCACATTCCCCCAGCTGATTAGTGGCCATGTGCCCTGCCTGTCAGGCATCCTTCTTCCTCTAGTAATAGAACCCCATCCACCCCAGCCTTCTTCTTAGGCACTTCCTGCAATCACAATGGGTGGACATATGACCCAGGCTGACCAGAGTATGCCACCCACTTGGGTCAGGGACCTACCCAGGATGGGCACGTGACCTAGCTAGGACCAAGTAATTCTTCAAGGACTGATGCCAGTGCAGGCAGAAAGAAAGTCTCTCTCTTTGGGAGAGATACTAAAGGCTATGTAAGTAAGCCTGGACCTTGCCTTCAAAGGGAGAGCGTGACTGAGAATAAAGATCAACTAGAAAAAAAGCAGGACCAGGAGACAATATTCTGATCAATGTGTGCCCTCCAGGTCAAGATGAACTGAAAACCAACTGCACCTTTCTACACTCCCAAGTTATGGAACTCAATAAATTCTATTCTGCATAAAGTAGTTTGAGCTAGCTTTCTACACTCCCGATCACCCCACTGATAAAGAAGTTTGTATCAGGAATAGGATGCTTTATGGGCGCCTGGGTGGCTCAGTCGGTTAAGCATCCGACTTTAGCCTGACTTCAGCTCAGGTCGTGATCTCGCTGTCTATGGGTTCGAGCCCCGTGTCAGGCTCTGTGCTGACAGCTCAGAGCCTGGAGCCTGCTTCGCATTCTGTAACTCCCTCTCTCTACCCCTCCCCCGCTTGCACTCCGTCTCCCTCTCTCTCAAAAATAAATAATAAGCATTAAAAAATTTTTTAAAAAGGAATAGGATGTTTTAAATGAGAGATCATGAAACATAGTGTCAGCTCTGTCTCTACCTTGAGAGCTGCCTTCAAAGCCCCAGAAGAAAGATTCTGAAAACCTTCAATGAGATCATGCAAACAAGACACCTATCCAACACCAGGAGTATAAAATACCGTCAACAAATAGAAGCTATAATCCTCGGGGCATCTGGGTGACTCAGTCGGTTAACCAGCTCTTGGGTTCATCTCAAGTCACGATCTCATGGTTTGTGAGTTCGAGCCCTGCATCAAGCTCCATGCGGACAATGCGGAGCCTGCTTGGGATTCTGTCTCCCTCTTTCTCTGCCCCTCCCCCCACTCAATCTCTCTCTCTGTCTCTCTGTCTCTCTCTCACTCACTCAACATAAATAAATAGACTTAAAAAAAAAAAAACCTATCATCATCATCATCCTCAATGGTAGCATATCTCATTTGCAGAGGGTAATTTTTATATTTGATATTTCAGGATGGCCAAAAACCATTTGGGACTAAGTTTGTATACGCAGATAAAGCTTGCTTCGGGTGAAAATCTAGTCTCCTCCTGTTATTTATAAACGTCTTATGAAAGGAAGTCTCAAGGAAGTGTGAATTTTGTTCTGAGCAATGATGGTACTGTCTGAAAAGAAAGGCACCAAGAGTTTCTTGATCTGACCCCCTCAGCTTCCACAACCTTTTGCACATCTGCCAGGGCTGACACAATCATCACTCGGGAATGGGCGTTTCTCCAAAAATGAGTTTTTCTTTTTTAAACTCAAGACATGCCTCACGCACACCGTCAGACGATCGAATGCACAGACACACTGCCATTGGAGCCACGTAAGTAAACACGCTGCATCTTAACTTCTGGAGATTCGTGAAAATCAATGATCCAATCATCTGCACCCTCTATTCGACGACACTCTACCGTAAGATACCACTGCCAAGTTAAGACTTCAAAATTGGGGCTAGAAACCTGGATCAGTACTTTCTAGACTAAAGCACTAAGTTATAAGGCTTGAAGGAAGGTGAAGGATTTAAGCATAAGGTAACAGCTTCGGCTCTGCCCTCCACACTGACGCTGAGACCTGTGATGACCCTTACCTGCAAGTGAACAGGGACAAGGGGCGGGGGGGACCAAGGAACAGGAATTGAGACTGCTCCTGTCACCGGTAACCCCAGTTTGGCCACCGCAGGCCTTGGCAGAGGCTCCAGGCAAGGTTCAACATCCACGCCTTAGTTTCGTGGCCCCCCAGGGCAGGGGAGGCGACCCGCACCCCAACCACCTCCTGCAAAAGGCCGCTCGGACTGACGTCCTCACGCGCACAGATGCACACCTACCAGAACACCCAGCCATGGAGGCTCACGTTGAGAGGAAAAGCAGCTTTTCCTTTATCTAGCATGCACCCACTGCGAAGTTCAGAGTCACAAGCACGGGCAGGCTAGAGACTTACCTATAGGAGCCTGTAGCCACGCGAATGCCATCAATCAGTGTGAACTTCTCGTGAACCTGCCCAACTATCTTAGTCCCCGACCTCGCATAGTAAGTGTTTCCGGTAATAGTCCGGACGGTCATCAGCTGTCGGCAGGGAACAGGGGAAAAAGAAACACAGGCCAGTGAGCAAACGACAGAGGGCTTGGGCTACAGTTCCCGAAAAGACGCACTAGGTGGCAAAGGAGCGGTCCCCCGTCCCCTTCGGTAATGGCACACACGCACACTAGCCAGCGGTTCTCGGGACTCGACGAATGTCACTTCACTTGGTCCGTCTTCTCGTGTGCCCTGTTCTCACACGGACTTGTGAGACTCTTGGTTCACAGGTACATGCGCTCTCAAAGAAGAGCCACTCGTTCTTTGACACGCCAGAATCCAAGAAATGACATTGAAACAGAATGTGGGGGGTAAGATCAGCAAAGAAAACACACTAATAATAAATGTCATTTTATAAAATGAAGGCTTAAGGGAGCTAAGCTGATATTTCTCCTACTCTCTTATTTGACTGCATCAGTAATGACTAACAGCCCACCCTCACTTACCCCCATGCCATCCTCAGTATGGGGAACAGGACGAGCCTTCTCTAACACGGGACTTCTGAGGCGGACACACACACATCACATGTGGCTTCACCAACAATGTCACATCTCCTACGAATTTATCAAAAAGGTACTCCGGTAATACGCTGGGGCCCCACAGTGCGTAATCATCCTTGGAAAATGACCCGCATAAATGTATATCCGATGGTATGTAAAACACTAAGACGATCTGCGTTATTTGGAACAAATCAGTACAGCGTCAGCTTTATGCCTTTAGAAACCTGACACAATTCAAATTAAATGCTTAAGATTTTTGTTTGATTCTCTCATTCATTCCATAAGCAAAGAAAGTCCCTACCGTGTGCTGAGCCTTGAGACAATAGAGGTATCAGGCATGTTCCTTACCTTTAGGGACTAAGGGAGAGAAAAGTAATGCGTGATTCAAAAAACAAGGTATGACATCATCGAGAGAAGTGAAAACCTACATCCACACAAAAACCTGTGCACAAACACTCACAGCAACTTTATTCATCATAGTAAGAAACTGGAAACTATCCTAAAGTCCTTCAGCGGGTGAACAGTTAAACTGTGGCACAACCACACCACATGACACTCCTTAGCAGCAGAAAAGAACAATTGATACAATAATTTGGATGGATCTCAAGCGCCTTATGCAGAATGAAAAAAGCCAATCTCAATAGGTCATATACTATATGATTCCATTTATAGAATGTTCTCTAGATGACAAAATTATAGAGATGGGGAATAAATTTACTGGTTTCCAGGGGTTAAAAACAAGGAGGAGGGCACAGAGAGGAGAGCAGATGGGACCATAATGGGAGCAAGGAGATGGTTGTGGTGATAGAATAGTCCTGTATCCCGACAGTGGTGGGACAGTTCTGGATCTTGATGGCGGGGGGGGGGGGGGGGGGGGGGGGGGGGGTTCCTTAGGTGCACACATGTGATAAAATGGCATAGAACTGTCAACACATGTTGTGCCAACCCCAGATTCCAGGCTGTGATTTTGTACTAGAAGTCACATAGGATGTAACCATTGGGGAAACCGGGTGAGGGACACATGGAAACCTCTATGTATGACCTTTGCAACTTCTGTGAATCTATTGTTCCCTTTTTATTAAAAAAAAAAAAAAAAAAAAGAATTGAGAGAGAGACGGAGCATGAGCGGGGAGGGTAGAGAGAGAAGGAGACACAGAATCCAAAGCAGGATCCAGGCTCTGAGCTGTCAGCAGAGCCCGACGCGAGGCTCGAACTCACAAACCGCGAGATCATGACCTGAGCCGAAGTCGGACACTCAACCGACTGAGCCACCCAGGCGCCCTGAACCTACTGTTCCTTTAAAATAAAAACATAAGACAAAACAAAAACACCATGGCATGACATAACATCACTTCCGTGGTCTTACCAAAACATGATCTGAATTGAGCCATGAGGAAGCATCAGACAAACCCAAATCCTACAGAAAACTGGCTAATGTTCTTCCAAAGCACCAACACCCTAAAAGACAAAGACAGAGGAGCAGCTCCAAATGAGAAGATGCTAAGGAGATAGGACAACTAATGCAAGATTCGGTCCTGGGTTGGATCCTGAATAAGAAAAAGGGCATTCGTGGAATGATCAGTGAGACTTAGAAGGTCTGTAGATTATGGTATTATATCAAATTGATTTCTCAATTTTGAAATTTACACAGAGGTTTATAAGACGTTAACATTTAGATAATTTGGGCAAAGAGTATTCAGGAACTCCTTATCGCTAATTCCTTTGAAAATCCCATTATTTCAAAATAAAATTAAACAAACAAACAAAGAAACTAGGACCTTCCATAGAGGTGCCCCCGGAGCAGGTGGGGCAGGGGGTTGCTGGAGGAGATACCGATTCCTGACCCAGGTTTCAAAGGATCCACATATAATAGCAGGCATTCAAAAATGTCACTGTGGGCACATTTAGGTGTAATTTTCTGCATCTTTTCCGTCGGTGCTTACCCAAATGTCGTACAGGCCTCTGTGACTGCAGTCAAAGCGCTTTTGAGGGCCTACGCACAAACACGTGACCAAGTGCCTACAGACAGGACACCCAGCGTCCAGAACCAGCCACAGAGCGAGGGTGTGGCAGATGTCAGCCCCCACTGGGGGAGGGTACAGACTCACCAACAGACACGTCCTGGTGAGAGAAGCCACCAGGGAAGACGGTGCTGCTCTAGGAAGAAGTCAAGGCACTACAAAAATTGGGGCGCCTGGCTGGCTCCGTCAGTAGAGCATGCGACTCTTCGTCTCAGGGTTATGAGTTCGAGCCCCGTGTTGGGTGCAGAGATTACTTAAAAAAACTAAAATCTTTAAAAAAAAAAAGACACTACAAGAACTGCTGAGGCCAAAGGTACAGACTTCCTTTCGACTCCTCCTCGAGGCAACAGTCAACACTGTGCAAGTGAGTCGGCAAATAATGCTGGATTGGATAACTGTATCGTCTCTAAGCCAATCTCACGATCAGAGCTGTGGCCAGAGCCACTCTGTGATTCTCCTGCTGCTGGCACACAGCCCTCGTTGCAGAGAGAGCCTCAGAGTCAAACAGCACATCTTCCATCGCTTCCCCTGGCTCTGTGTAAAAGCAGTCACAGGCTGAATGTCTGCGTGCTTTTCCACGCCTGACATGCATTTGCCTTGGGTCCCCCTGACCTCGTACTTTAACCAAGTGCGGGTCACACGGCTGGCTCATTTCATCCTGGCTCCAAGCTCCGATTCTACCTCCGCCAGGAATTGGCTTTGTAGCAGCCGTGATAAGTTAGCAACAACCTAATCCTCGGTTTCCCCATTCAGGAAAACAACCACCAAGAACTCTGTGGGGGAAGTCGAATAGCCAAATTTTGTAAACCAAATTACTTGACAACGGGGGGGGGGGGGTGCGCTGATGTCCACTCTGCAAGCAGCCTATAGCACCGAAGCCCAAATGCATTGTTCGGTTTGCTGACTGCTTTATTTCCAGCGCCTGGAACAGTTAAGTGGCTCAGAGAAGGTGCTCACATAGGTGATGAGCCAAGTGGATGAATTAAGTTCCAAAGCTCACAGCTCACATTAAGCTGCTTAATTGAAAAAGATGAATAACAAATACGACGATGCCGCTTGCCTCTTTCTGCTACAGAGAACAAGCTGGCTGAGTTATGTAACCGTACATTTAAAGACTTCAGTTTGAATTACTGTCATGCTCAGAGCAAAGGACGTGAAAAGCCTAATTTTACAGCAGCGAGAACGGAGAGGCAGCATGTGACGGTGATCAGGAACACGGGGCTGGAGGCAGGCCCACTGCGAGGGAGGCACACCCCCGCTCCTTTCCAGCGGCAGACCCCGGGCTCTCTGTGCCACCACGTCTGCCCTGAAACAGGTACTTACCCGGCAGGGCTGCGGTGACGACGGAGTTGCCTAACACTTGTCAGGAGCCCAGGACAGTGCCAAGGACGGAGCAGGGGCTCCGTCAGCGGTGGCCGGGCCGGCGCTACTGTCAAAAGCAGCGCCTCCAAGGCAGCCCCGTGCGGCCAACAGCCGAGCTCCCAGCTGTTCAGGGGAGGCCAAGGTTTGAAACCTGGCTCTGTGGTTTCTTTTCTGCGAGATTGCAGACAAATGGCTTTGGCCACAGCCTCCGCTGCCTCTCGTGTCATGGGGATCCAACCCCCGCCCCACCCTGCACCATCATGTAGATCATGTAGGTTACAGAGGCTCAGTCTTACTGCTGATTAAGGAGAAACTGGAAACATGGAACACAAACCTTCTCCTTTTCAGGATGCACTTTCAGGTCCATGCACATATCCAAAAACTGCGAGAGCAGAGCCTGGTCCAGGAGGATGTAGACAGCGACTCCCTGTTTCCGACATATTTCCTGTAGGTCCCTGAAGATGTCGATGTCCGTGAAAACATCCATCACCACTGCAATCACCTATGGCGTGAGGCAGAGGGAAGAGCAAGCTGTCGGCTCACGGGAACACCAGCTTATGGTGCACCGTCGAGACTCTGGAGCCCCTCTCCGAGCCGGGAAAGGATCCCCACCCTACGGGATCCTTCCTCCCTTCTCCTTCTGCACCATCGGTTTGCCCCCAACCGCAGACACCTCCTTCTCCAAAGACACTCAGGCCACATCTGGATTTGGCCCAGCTGACCCTCCCGATCGCCTCCTAGCCACTGTCCTCCACGCTTCCTCGGACCAGTCCTTTTTTCTCCCCGGCAGCACTCCATTCATGCCTGCTGCTCAACCTTCCACACTCGGCATCAGACTACAGTTCCGAGATGCCTCAGCCATGCGGCCCTAAGCAAATTACAGTCGTTCCCAAGGTCTGGTCCTGCGTCTGCAAAATAGGCATGTGGTCAGAACTGAATGACTACGTTACAGGAAGCACAAGGTACAAAATCCCCTCAAGTATCTGTTCGCGGGTTCCCTTCGCCAGTCCAGACAGCTCACCACGGGGAGGCATCGCTCCAGCCGCCAAGCCTCTCATTACACCCTTTGCAAGTTTAAGAGTGGGGCCCTCAGCGAAATCCCTCCAAGGCTGTGGGGTGTCAGAATGTGCAGACTCAGTACAAGTCTCTGCACACCAAGCCAGAGCTGGGGCCCCGAGCTAAGGCCACGGCTCCCTGGGCCACGGTTTGCAGCAGCCTGGGCCGGAAGGGGGTCTCCCTCCTCCTCACTTCAACAGTGAAAACTAGTGTCTCTTAGGACCACGTTAACTCCTTTTCGAACACTAAGGTAATTTATTTATGGGTCTCACTTCCTCTATGGGGACGGAGGCCCTGGAATGGGATAGACTCATCTCTGTGACCCTAGAGGACTCAAGACAGTACCCGACAGTCATGACCCCTCAAGGACGTGGGTGTTCAAGAAGCAAACGGAGACAAACAGGAGATCCCGTGGTCTGTCTCCAACACCCCAAGTCTCGCCTACCAGGAGGCGACCTTGGAGAGACCTTGAAAGGCCAACTCCCGGGAAGTCACTGCTATGAGGAGTCTGGGAAGATCCATTTCTCTCTGGCTACTTATCCCTGCCCCTCCCCAGTGTTGATGAAGCCCCAGCTGTCGAGGTATTCCCCGGGGAAGGGTTTGCCTCAACCCCCCAGACACGTGATTTTTCTGAACTGGTGGCATCTCGAGAAGTTCACGGGCTCCCATGTGCTTTTATGCATCTTATTTGGAGTTGTATCCACCCCCAGGTCACACAGCATCGTGGGCAAAAGGCAGAGAGGCCTGGTCACAGATGTCAGCTCTGCAGCTCACCACCATGTGACCCGAGGCATGCTGCGGAGCCTCAGTTTCTTTCTCTGGAAGAGATGGACAGTAACAGCATCTATGTAAGGGGCTGCTGTCGGGATCGCAGGGGACAAAGACAGAAAGGGCTTAGCTCGGGCATGAGACGGGCGTTCCATTTTGCGGCCGGCGCCTCTTCAGAGTCTATGGCAGGCCGAAGCCTGGGCCAGGCAGAAAAGACGGCTCTACAGAATGTGACAGACGCCGGACTTGTCCGCAAAGGGAAGACACGCACGCAGGGAGGCCGAATGATACACACTGGACGAGGCGATCACATCACGGGAACTTGGAGGTGGGAAGGAGATGGTCAAGCTGCGGTAGACCCGCTCCAGGCCCTCAAATGTTTACAAGAGCAGAGAAGGATTCCTGGCGGGGAGGGCCTTTGAGCTGAGTCACGAAGAAGGGCGCAGTCTTGACAGGGGAGAAGTGAAGGGGAGGGTCTTGAAGCCACGTGGCGGCAGAAGAGGCAGGGAATGATGGGGCAGGGGCCAGTGTGGCCGGAACGGAGAGTGTGCGTGATGGGGAGCAGCGGGACAGGACTGAGAGACAGACGGGTGAGCCAGGCGGTAAAACCAGGCGGTGACACCTCCACAGAGGTTTTGAACACACTCGTGTAGGAATGAGCGCAGAGCTCACGAGAGAAAGCTGGAGGAAGACACATCCAGGGTCCGTCCCTGTCCTCAAGAAACCCAGGCCAATGGGGGACAGAGGCGGCGCATGGACGTGCACCCAGACTCCCCGTGGGAGGGACAGAAAACCCCGCCCAGCTGGCTGGCTTAGAGAGGGCTGGAGGGTTGCTGGAGGCAGGGACCCAGGAGCAGGGCCTGCCAAACTGGGCTTTGATTCACCACTGAACCAAACAATACAAACGCCACCTTTGTTAGGTGGTGAGTAAGTCTCTAATTTGTCATTGGTTTCATTATTTGGTGTTAAAGCCCCAGCCTTTCCTGTGGGTGTTGAAAATAACTGGATCGGGACGCGAGGTGTTAAGAAGGTGGGTGCAAGTGCTTCCCTCCCTAACTTCCCCCTGGACCCAACATTCCCTCCCTCTCTTACTAGAGCGGGACTCTTGAAAGGTTTGCGACGGAGGCACAGCCCTGCGCAGGAAAGCAATGAGCACGAAGACCTTCCCTCCTTCAAGACCCCACCCCGCTTTCCTGTACTCTCCCCATTCCAGCCCCATGCAACCACGTCCTGCAGACTCAATGAGACCTGGGGCTTCTCCAATCTCTCAAGGGACAGTCTCCTCACTGAGCTCAGCAATGGCCTGGACTCATTCGCTGGCCAGCCAAGTGTCTGCTTTCCAAGGCCGGACCTGTCTGCCAGGTGCTGGGGCTCCTGCTACAGGTCTCTGGGCCCTGCAAGGATGCCCAGACTTGGAACCGGTCCCTGCTGTCACTCCCTGAGATATCATGCGGGATGGACAAAGGAGAGACGCATCTGGAAAGCGGGCATCCTGTGCCCATCAAGCCCCCACACGGCCACTGTGGGCACTGCCTACCCCAGCCTGTGCCGCCAAGAGCCTGCCCGATCTCTTAGGGCTAGAAAGCTCTGCAAGAGGTGACTTTTGAGAGTCTGTTCCAGGTCAACCCCCATCTGCAACTCTGTGCAAATCAGTCATTACAGGAGGAAACATCTAGCCGCCAGAAGCCCGGCTGGCTGGTCTACCGCCCGGTACCCCATAGTTCCTGCACATCTCCAGCCACATCTAGAGCAGCCGTGACTGTGTCAAGCCCCACACCATCCTCACAGGTGCCCCCCACCACCGCCACAGTCACTGCAACTACTACTTGATGATTTAAACCAAGGGATCGAGTGACACACACAGTTACACAGTAGCAACCACTGCGCTATTGTGTATTGGGGACAAGCAGACACTCTATTCACGTTCATTTTTCACGTGACCTGGGAGCTTTTCCATCTGCTTTCTTGCACAAAAGCTCTAAAGAGAGATCTAGAGATTTCAAAACACCAGTAATTGTTATCTCCGATTTACGGATGAGGAAAATAAAGCTTGGAGGGGCTAGGTTACTCGTTCGTAGGGATATTCTTAAACGAATGCAGGAGCTGGAGTCTCAACCCCGGCCTGAGCGACTCTAGAGCCACCTATTAGAAGAGGGTTAAATATTATTCCAAACAAGCCTGAGGTTCAGTGTTCAAGGGACAGAGCTTGGAATACATCCTGAAGGGACCAGTGGAATATTTCGCAAAGGACATGGGATGGAGCCCGTCGGAGGAGGATTACTAATAACACGAAACAGCTCACAGAACGAACGTTCAGGAAGTGTGGAGTGCTGTAGCACATGGGCACCTTCCCTCTGCAGGCGGTCCCGCCGAATAACCCAGAACGGACTAAATCGGGAAACCTTGGGAGCACAGGCCGTAGAGGCGGACCTGACGCGGAAGCCAGCTCCTCCGCTTTCGAGCACCCCGTGCCCGCTGGCGCGGTACCTAAGTGTCGCTGCCTCCTGTCGCCTGCAAATACTACTGCCGATCCGGTAGCGGCTGCAGCGGGTTCAGTCCAGAGAGGGCACCTGATGGCTCCTGGCACACAGGAAGCCCTCACACGGCAGCCTGTGTGTCTTAGCCCCAAGTCCGCCACGGTCTCCCTCCCTTCCCGCCCACGGCCACAAAGCAAGGACACGTGTGCAACACGCTTGGAATTCTGCCAGAGGTCTGCGCACATTCAATGACGCGTCAACCTGCCCGGGGGGGGGGGGCGGGTGGCCAATGCCAGCCCGGCAACTGGATTCTTCGCGCGGACCACATGGCTCTCAAACCCATTTCCTCCAGGTCCCCCGTGCTCTCCCACCTACTCTTCTGGAGATGGTCTCGCTCAAAAACAAGAGACCTCTTTTCTCCCCATTCATTACAGGTTTTAAATAGAACAGAAACGATCTCCTTGAAATGTCTTAAAAAATTTTTAAGTTAACTTGGCATTATCTTCCGGAGTTAGAAACAAAGCAAATGTCCACGGTCGACCCTAACCTTGCCTGTGCGAGTTGGTCTCTCTCGGTTTCATGGGCTGTCAGTGTACGATTAACCATTCAAGTGCCGGACTAAGGTGCTGGCGTGGCCTCCGTCTGCAGCCTGGCACAGCGGCTCTCCCGGGAGGCGGGAAGGCACGCCAATTGCTCGCGGGCCACGGTGGCAGCCACGTGGCTGCCGTCGTGTCCCAGCGTGAAGTACGCATGCCCGCTGGGCTTTCAGAAAGAAAAAGCATCCAGAGGGGCTTGGGGGACTTAGGGGGCTATCATTCTGAGTTATTGATAATTACGTAAAACATTTACCTGGCTCCGACGTCCGATTTACAAAACAGGGTGCTTTCAGAGACACCTAGCTTCCGTCCTTGTCCCTTCCCTTTTTCTCCTTTCCCTTCCTCCTTCTGCATTACAATCATTTCAATCCATTTTTGGTTCATCTTCCATTTTCTTGAATATAAAGAAGGCTGCCTGAGGCCCATGTATGTACATACTTGTTTGCTATAAACAAGAATGTGTATTATGTACGTGTGTGTGTGTGTGTGTGTGTGTGTGTGTGTGTTCACATCCCCCTGTAGATTACAAGGCAGAATGTGATGCACGCTGTTCTAGAGCAGTGCTCATCAATGCAAGCTTCTGAGAGGAAGGAAACGTGCTAGGTCTGTGCCATCCACACAGCAGCTGCTAGCCACCGGTGGAGACTGAACACCTGAAATATAGCTAGTGAGGCAGAGGAACTGAGTTTTTCATATTTCATTTGAATGCACATAAATTGAAATTGCCACTGGTGGCTAACGGTGACTTCACTGATCGGTGCGGCCCTAGACACTTAGTCACTGCTTTCTCAGAGCCGCAGGGGACTCCACTCTGGGGACGCATCCGTTCTACTGAAGGACATCTCAGCTCCCCCAGCCTCCTGCTATGGTAAGTAGTGCCGCAAACAGCCTGCTACACGCGTCTATGCGTGTTTTTGCCAGTGTTCTCTTTGGGATAGACACACACACGTGGAGTTGCTAGGCTGATGCGTAAATACAACTGAAGTGTTGCTGCATATGGTCAAATTCCCCTCCAGAGGCTATATCATTTGCATCAGTGTCTTTAGAAAGCCCGCATACCCAGTACTTTTTTGGCGAGCGAACGGATCCTGTATCTGTAAAGGAATCCGGATAATCCTGTATCTGTAAAGGAATCCGGATGATCCTGTGGCTTCCCTGCTGCCTGATGGACGCCAGCTGGAAACAGTGAAGGAAGGAACCGGCCGACAGAGAAGGTGGCTACGGGACCGAGAGCAGGAGGGAGTGGGAGTGGCTGTTCCACGGGGGCAGAGCTTCAGTCAGGGAACACGAAACCATTCTGCAGACAGATGGTACAGACAGATACACGATGTGAATGTGCTCAAGCCCAGTTAATGGTTAAAATGGCAAATCGACTTGCGTGTATTTTACCGTAATTTAAAAAAAAAAAAAAAAAAAGAGGGGCACCTGGGTGACTCAGTCAGTTAAGTGTCTGACTCTTGATCTCAACTCAGGTCTTGATCTCAGGGTCACGATTTCAAGCCCCACACTGGGCTCCACACTGGGCGCGGAGCCTACTTGAAAAAATATAAAATAAAAAATAGGGGCACCTGGGTGGCCTAATGGGTTAAGCTGACTTTTGGTTTCCACTCAGGTCGTGATCTCACGGTTCGTGAGTTTGAGCCCCACATTGGGCTGTGCACTGACAGTGCAGAGCCTGCTTGGGAATCTCTCTCTCCCTCTCTCTCTCTTCTTCCTCTTCCTCCTCCCCTGCTCATGCTCTCTCTCTCTCTCTCAAAATAAGTAACCTTAAAAAAAATAAAAAATAAATAAAAAGAAAGAAATGAAGTGGCTAACAATTCCAAAATCCTTCACCTGACTCATAAAACCAAAAGGAAGAGATAAAAAGCAGCCACCCTGTCTGGTGAGGCACAGCCTAAAGTTGTGCATCAGACAGGCTTTCTAGGCCAGCGCTCTCAACCAGGGACAATTTTCTTCCCCAGGGGACATCTGGCAATTTCTTTAAATTGTGGTAAAATAGATAATAAATCTGCCACCTTCATCATTTTCAAGTGTATTTTCAGGGGCATGAATTACGTTCACCGCATTGTGCGATCATCACCACTATCTGTTTCCAAGAGGTTTTCATCACCCCAAACAGAAACTCTATAACCTTTAAGCAATAGCTCCCTATCCTCCCCAACCCCCCTTGGGAGACTTTTTTGAACATCATGACTCTTGGCCGGGGATGGTGCTTCTGGCATCTGGTGGGCGGGGCCCGGGGAGGCTGCTGGGCACCCCAGGCACAGGACAGCCCTCCAAGACAGAGCGTGATCTGGTCCAAAACATCCACGGCAGAGTGATGCTGAGAAAGCCCGCCCCGGGCTGACTGGGGCATCCGGAGCAGGAGCTGATCACACTGCACAGGTTCTACTGAAACTCAGAGGAGCGTTAAACAAGACCAGGAGCACCTTAGTTCGGATACATCCACACGCACATAAGGGGCCTCGGCCAGATTTCTCAGCAGCCACTCCTGGCAGGACTCTTCGTCAACACAGTGACGCTTCTCCCAATGCTCAGGTTATCAAATGGATGCCCCAGGGCGCGTCATAGCGCAGGTGTCTCTCTGGAACACAGGCCACTGGTAAGAAGGATGCCTGAGGAGTGTGGAACCTCCAGAATGGGCTCTGCCCATGAACTCCCATTCAAAACCCAGAGATACCCCAAGGGCCAGCACAGAAACCCATCACCAGTGGGGGCACGCAGCACGTCCAGGGAAGGTCTCCACTCCCACCTGACCCCTGGGGAGGTGGGGCCCAGCCACACGCTGATTCACAGGGCAGCAGAGGCAAAGAAAAAAATGTCTCCTCGACAAATTCAGTAATGTAGGGAAAGGTTCCAGAGTAGGTGTGTCAGGGAAAAATCCTGTTCGGTTCAAAATTATTCTAGAATTCCCTTGGGAAGCCAACATCTTGGCTCTCGGGTCCAAAGCAGTCAGTATTTCCTCCAGCTTTGGTGGAGCTCGACCAGGTCAGCAGTCAGCCTGCATTCAGAAGCCAGGCTGCACATACATCATGTGTCTTTTCAACGCTGTCCCTCACTCACGTGGCAGGATGCCCACGCTTTGAAAGGCGCTCGGAAACTGAGCCAGTGGAGGGCCTGGCAGACTCCCAGCCCCGGTCACACCTACTCTGGGACAAGAACTCGCTGGAAAGGCAGGCGGAATCGCTCAGACCATTTTGTCACTTCTGCCCCGCCTCTCCTCTCCCTGCCAGACACCCTGCATGCGGCCCAGGTCCCAGGTGAGGATGAAACCTGTCCGAAAACCCTCCGTCCAGGCTGCAAAGCTAGGATTAGACACCGCCGTTTCCCAGGTGACCCCGGTTTCTTGGGCCTGTATCCTGACCACTCCAGTCTTCTTCCCGAAACGGACAGGAAGTATTCGTCCTGTCCTAGTCGTTTTCCTGTTTATAGGATATGCAAGGAGGAAATAAAAAGTCCCAATCTTCAGAAACTGTTAAAAACCTTCAGCCTGTCGCTGAAAACTGCCAAGGTGCCAATCCTCTCTCATGCCAGGGAATCCACGGGGAGAAGAGATTGCGAGCATGGGCTTGGGAGCTAGGCAGACGGGCTACCTCTGTGATCTTAACCTCTCTGGGCCTGGTCTCTTCTTACCTGTGGCCTCCTCCTAACAGTGGGAGGGTTCAATGGGAGAATCCAGGTAAAGGGTGCAGCACAGAAATTGACCCACTGCAAGGGCTCAAGCATACCATCAGGATACAGATGCGTAACAGCTTTTCATCTCATCCTGAGACAGCCCGGGACCGGCATCGTCAGCGTCCTTGCTGTCACAGGGACTGAACTTCAAAGGACGCAGCCGGAGTGACGCAGCCACTCCTGTGCACACAAGGCGCAACTCTACCCCGAGCCGCAGCTCTGGTGGGGCCACCCGGTGAGCTCCCTATGATATCACCCCCATAAGGCCCTGTCCACCTGAGGACGGAGACAGCGCCTAATCCTTGCACGGCACCAGGCCGAGCGCTGGGACTGTCGGGGGCTGAGGGCCGCCGTACTTCAGTTGGGAGTCCTGGCTCTGTCTTTCCCCAGCTATGTGACCTCGGGGCAACTTAACTTCTCCGTGCCTCAGCTCCATCACCTGCGGAGTGGGGATAACTGCACCTACCTCGGGACTACCTGCTTCGCAGAGCATTATCGTATTCTTTAAAGTAAAGGGGATGAGGCCTCAAGGTTAGCATGTCTCAAATCCAACCCGTCTCCGGGTCCCCACTCTCGGCCTTGTTCTTCCTCCTAATTTGGTAGCTTCACTGCCCACCAAGCTAAAAAAAAAAACCTCTGTCCTCCCCAACCCTGCCTCTCCCGTGTTCTCCTTGGCCTTGCTCATTCTCCTGTTCCCTCCCAGGCCAACGAATGACCGAGTCCTGCCATTAAAACTTCCCCTGCCCAACTCCCCAGCACTGCCTTAGCACACACCCTCTTCTGGTCACTAGATCCCTATGGCATCCTCCTTACAGGCACCCCACACACCAGCCTCGGCCCTCTCTAACCCGGGCTCCCTTGTGCTCCCACCAGAATGACTGCTCAGGAACGCCAATTTGATCATGCTCCTCCTTCAAAACCTTCAATGGCTCCCCAGTGCTCTTTAGCGGGCAAAGCACGGCTCCAGCCTCCCCTTCAGCCTCCTCTTCTACCACTAACACTGCCTACTCATTGTTCAAGCTGTGAGGAACTTGGCTGCCTCCAAACATGCCAGGTCCTTTCACACTTCTGGGCCAGTCTCTACCCTCTGGCCTGGCAAGTCCCACGCATCCTCCTGGACCCAGATCCAAGGTCACCACCTCTCCTGAGGCTTGCTTTCTTTCTTCCTCCAACGTCTCTATCTGTAGCCACCTCCCCACCCATTCCACCAGCAGACTGTCAACTCTCAAGTGTCCGGCAAGCATCATGCCCTTCACCTGCGGCCCCTAGCCCCTGGCACAGCATCCAATACGTGGTAGGTGCCAAATGAGCAAGCAATTTGGCATCCGGCAGAGACACTGAAAATATTAATCAGATCTAAAGGTAATGTACCACCTTTCACCATTAAAATCGCCCAGGTTCCAAATACAGCATCTCAAAGATGTGAGTGTGTGGCTGGACTGGGGCACAGAACAGGGCAGGACATTCTACCCTGGAATGCCAGTATTACAGAATGCCCCCAGGACAAAAGGGTGGCTGAGGGCCAGCCTCGAGCCCTTTCTAAGGCCAGCACATGAGTCGACAGGCAGCTTTCCCTCTGGCCTTAGCTCCAGAATCCCTTCACTACCACTAAGAAATGGAGCTGGGCAAGAGATTAGGGCAATTCTCCTCTCTTTCATGGAGACCTATTCATTGCTTTTCTCAAGTTGCAAGTGCCCAAATTCCCTCCTGGAGGCAAGCCTGGAAATGCACCCCACCATCAGGCCTTTTTCCATCCTCTTACTCTTCTCGAGTGTCTGCTCCATCAAAAGGACCGTCAGCACACCCAAAGCACTGCACGGCTGATACCAGCGTAGCTGGAGCCTGCACCTACCCCCCCAAAAGCAAAGCCCTAGCCCACACTACCCTCTACCCACTGCAACCCCACCAGCAGGAAAGGAACAGGCAGCATCAAGAACACTGGTGAGAATCTGGGCTTGTTCCTGGGCTTGACTGTTTCCTCCAGAATGATGCAGATATCATAAGCCACAGACACACTCAGGTACCAGCCCTCCTGAATGTAACCATGGCCTGGGGCTTCACCTGCCATGTTCCTGGCACAGGCGGCCGCTAGGAAGATGGGCACTATGCCAGTCAGCAAGCAAGGTGGCAGCTAACTACGGCTCTAGACTAGGGTGTCCGACCCCACTCACGTGGTGCTACGTTCTCGCAGACCCCTAGGTACCCAGCACCCTGCTGCAGTCGAGATTTCCCACCCCACCCATTCTAAGAGTCAAGACAACAGCACCAAAACCCACTGGGAAGAGAGATGACCCAAAGCAGGGGTATCTGCCCGTCTCATTCACAGAAAGAGCAATTTCCTGGGGCGCCCTGGGTGGCTCGGGAGGTTGGGTGTCTGACTTCCGCTCAGGTCCATGATCTCCCGGTTGGAGGGTTCCAGCCCCATCAGGCTCTGTGCCGGCAGCTCAGAGCCGGCGCAGCCTGCTTCGAATTCTGTTGTCTCCCTCTCTGCCTCTCCCCCAACTCGCTGTCGCTGTCTCTCTCTCTCTCTCTCTCTCTCTCTCACACACACACACACACACACACACACACACACATAAATAAGCATTAAAAAGAGAGAGAGAGAGCAATTTCTCTGGTCAATGGCAGGACGGAAAGAAGCAGGATTCTCAGTTTACCACTGGAATGTACTGGCTTTCTACAAGATAAGACACGCGGCGGTGACTAGCAATTAACAGACTTCTAAGCCCCAAAGTTGTCTCTGGGTACAATCTTTCTGGAATTTTTCCCTAGGTAACGCACTTACTTCTTAGGAGATGGGATCCAGTGTTGGCTGGCAGCCAGGAAAATTAGCACTCTCGTTTGGTTTTAACTAAAATGTGGAACTAGAAGTATTTCTGGTCCCCTCCCCCAGGGGATGTGAATGTCAGGAGTTGGACCTCGGCCACAATGCTCCTCCTTGAGGACTGCGGCTTCCCCCCACGTCCCTGACACAACGAGCGGCCGAGTGATCAGTGATCCGAGCGAAGCCACGCAGAAGGGGCGAGTCGGGGCCCCCGGGACCACCCGGCCCCGCGCTCCATTCTTCCGAGGGCCTCCCGTCCGCCCCGGGCCCCGAGCCGGGGCGCTCACCTCCCGCGCGGAGCGGAGCTGCTGGCGCAGCGCGTCCTTGCAGCCGTAGGGGCCGCCGGCGCCCGCGCCGCGGGTCTGGAAGTGCGCCTCGACGCGCGTGGCGCCGCGGTAGGCGCCCTGGTAGAAGGCCGGCCAGCCGAGCTCCAGCAGCGGCGGCTCCAGGTCCGACTGCTCGGGGAAGTAGGTGCCGGACGAGCAGTCGTGCGACGAGCCGAAGGAGTCCTCGGCCCCCGCCGCCGCGCCCTCCTGACCGGGCCTCTGGGCCGCCCGCAGGATGGCGCGCACCTCGTCCGGGTTCAGGAAGCGGCCCAGGCGCTCTCTTCGCAGGAAGGCCTCGAAGGCACAGGGGCCGCCCGCCACCAGCTCCTCGAGCGCCAGGCGCCGCGCCTCGCTGTACAGCTCGGCCGGGTTGGGCGGCCCGCACGGCGACAGGCAGGCGGCGGGCAGCTCGTCCGGACCCTCGAGGCGCAGAGCCATTGCGAAGACCGGACAGAACAGGACCGCTGCAGAGTCGGCCGAGCGCGGGCGTGCCGGCAGCTTTATACGCACCTTTGAATCTAACCGGCCCGCGTCCCGGCCCTCTCATTGGCTGCCACCTCTAACGGCGGAATCCAGGCGCTGCGAACGCCACCACGGCCCCTCCCCCTGATGTGCTATTGGCTGCTCCGCGGCCCGGCCCCGCCCCGCGCCTCCGCATTGGCTGCCGGCGGCGACCGAGTCCAAACTCTGGGGTCGCTCCGTGGGGTTTCAACGTGGCGGCTCCACGGCTGCGCTGATGAGTTGCTCCTGCTCCGGGCCTGCGGGTAGCCGAGCTCTTAAGGGTCAGCTAGAGAGAGGGAGTAACGAGCCCCAGTGACCCGGCCGCGGCGCAGGTAGCGGATCCCAAACTGAAGCCTGAGAGTCCGGCCCCCTCCATCCTAGCGCGCCCCCTGCTGGCCGCGCTGCTCCCGGGCTCTCACTCCGGGCTTGGGCGTGACTGACCAGTCCTGTCTCCGTAATCCCCTGCATTTAAATCATTCGTAAACCCGTTCAAAAAATACTGGCTTTGATTACACCTTCAGGTAGCTTTTCCTTTTCTCGGCCCATCAAGTTATTGCCCTGGCAAAATCCCAACCCTGGTTAAACCCCACTCTTCACCTACTTTCCCCCGCACCTGGGCAGCCCTACGGTCCTGGGGGAAAGACTACGCAACCAAGCTGTCGGTGCCTTAAATTCACAGTCTCAAGTGGATCCTGAAGATTGACTGCTAGCCTACATTTCCCTCAGTCACCCTACCTTTTCCTTTCGTTCTTACTCTTAGCGTTTGCTTCGTATTTCACTGAGAAAATAGAAGCAACCAGAGAGAACCACATGCTGCCATCACATCTACCTACCCGTCTACATCTCCGCCCACTTCTGGGCCTTCTGTTAACTACCAATGAACTGTCCCTGAGCCTAACACCAATCCTTCCACTGGGGCATTAGCTCCCACCCCCTCTGCTAGTAACCTTATCCCTACAGCAATGCTCTTTCCCGGATCACCAGTTTCCCTTCTTTTACTGCTTCATTCCTCTCAGCATACTGATATTGGAGTATTTTTCATCTTTTTTTTTTAAATTTTTTTTAACGTTTTATTTTATTTTTGAGACAGAGAGAGACAAAGCATGAATGGGGGAGGGTCAGAGAGAGGGAGACACAGAATCCGAAACAGGCTCCAGGCTCTGAGCTGTCGGCACAGAGCCCGACGCGGGGCTCGAACCCACGGACCGCGAGATCATGACCTGAGCCGAAGTCGGCCGCTTAACCGACGGAGCCACCCAGGCGCCCCAGGAGTATTTTTCATCTTAAATCAACCTTCTCTTGACCTTCCTCTAGAGTTTCCTCTCCATTTCTCTGCTTATTTTTATAGCATAAAACCTGAAACCAGTTGTCTCTACTTGCGGTCTCCAGTTTTCCTCCATTCTTTCTTGAACTAGTCGAAGGGGCTGTGCCTCCCCTGCGCGACCAAAACCTCTTGTCAAGGTCATGAGGAGCTCCACAGCACTAAATCCAATAGTCAGCTCTCAGGCCACGTTTTCTTTGTGTGAATGAGAAAGTAAATATACAACTGTAAAGTGCTTCTTCGTAAATGTGATCCAGGAGGATCCAAGAGAGCACGGTTCTCTACCCTCTTTCAAGACACCAACAAACTTCCGCTTATGACAAAGACAAGGACCACAGTCTGGGGCTGTGCAGCCACATAGCTTGTCAATGCCCCTATTGCTGGAAATAAAAAGTGAGAATAACCAGGGTCTCCCCTAATGTCGTGTTGTAGTAATGTAAAGTAGTATAGAGTATTTTACCAGTAGGAGGACCAGGGTGGAGGGGTGAAAAACGGTAAGGCAGGTGGGCCGGTGCACTCCAAAACTAGAAGGACAGCCCCGTTATTTATACATGCTACCAGATAAACCTTTGAAAGTAGGGGGGGAAAAACCTCATATACTTATGAGTTATTACAGGGTTCCATGTTATTCCAAAGGGAACATTTGACAAAGTAAAGGTCATTCCCAACCACCCTTCTTTGGGTTTCACCATCCCCCGATGCATTGGATTTCACCATCCCCCAATCTAGAAAGACATCTACTCCGAGTCTGAGCCCTCAGAGCTCCCTCTGCTTTAGGGGCCTTCCAGGAGAGCCTTCTGTCATGGGGACGGGGACCAGGAGCCCTCCCCTGCCCTCCATCCCAGAGATCATCTCTTGGTGAATTCAACTCAGCATAATTCAAGTGAGCTCGCCGCAATGACCACAGCCACACTAGCAGGTGTTATTAAAAGGAATTTTAATAATCTTAATTAAAAACTCTCAACAGTGAATTCTGTCACAGGCCTTGGCAGCTGGAAGCAACCCCAGGGTCACGCCCCTTTGGGGTGTGGTCGAGCCACGGTCTTGGATCGAGGCCCACCACTGCCACGCGGCGAGGAGCTACCTGGAAGTTACTTCAATACAATATCAAAGATCCGCGAGGATTTTTTTTAAAAAAAGTTTTAAATATATTAGACTCTCTTGATTGCCATTTTTTTACACAAAGCTGCTGATACAGTATACAGAGTTTTAACGTTTTTTCACATAAAATACATTTTTCTTCAGTGTTCTCTGTACATCAGTGGCTTCTGGTCTGGTGAATTATTGCGGAGGGCTGGGTGTCTGCAGACTTTTCCTTGGTGCACAGAGCCAGGCCCCGCACTGTGGCACTTGCAATGTTCATGGGAAGCAGGCCCTCTGGCCAACTGGCCAACAAGAGACTCCTATCAAGGAGAGGTCTACAGCTTCTGGCAAAGGGGGTCACTTCTGGAGAGCCAACCACTGACCGCATGACCCTTCGCTCTTACATGCACTGGGATGGCGGAGGCTGTCCCCAGGCTACAATAGCAAGAGTTAAATGCAGTCCCTCTGAGCATCCTGTAAAAACTGCCCTTCTGGAAAGTGCCCCAGTAAAACCTACTCTGGGAAGGCAAGTGGGAGAGAGAGCTCAACACCAAAAGGTATCTGGTACCAATTGCCAAAAACGGTCTCGTTATTACAGAGCCAGCAAACCATGGCGGTGTAGAACAAGGATACCCCCTTGTTTGCTTTCCTAAGCCCACTGACCCTGATCCAACACTGTGGAGCAGTTCAATCGCAGCTGCATATTTGGTGAATTACATCCTGAACCTGGGCCTAAGGTTTACTCCACTTCCCTGAGCTCCTGGCCAGGAACTATCTGGTGACAGCCACAGTCTTCAGTGTTCCGGGGGCACAGGGTGGGAGCAAAGGCCAGAGCTCACAGTGAGCCATGTGGCACGTGATTTGTGAGTAGCCTCCCGTAATCAGCCAGGAACTACCACCAGACCTGGGGCTCAGGAGTGAGCTGAGCATCTGGTATACCTTGCCAGCGTTCTCCCCGCTCCTTGATCCACACCTGCCAGGAGGAGGCAGATGCATGAGGGAAAGGCTTCAGTGTTAAAGGAGAAGTTCCTCACCTCCCATTATCCATTGGTGGGGCAGGGGGACTCCATAACAAAGGAGCAAAAATGAGCAAGAGACAGTGAGTTTCAGAACCCGAGGTGCAAGCAGCAGCAAATTCCAGACTCTTTGTCCTTCCACATACTGACCTCAAATCTGCCAGTCTACGATGCCCCAAAGATGCTGGCCTGAAGGCAGCTCTCCCTGAAAGTCCCAGACAGACTTGGAATGCTGTCTCCATGGAACTCAAGAGCCAGCATCTGCATTTAGTGGCAAATGTTATCTGGGGATGGCCAGGACGGCAGTTTTGCTGCTGATGGGTTTCCCACTCTAGAGACTCCAGAGCTAGAAACCAAGGTGAAGCTACACCAGGATGCTGTCCCTCTGTCTCAGGTGAACTTCAGAGGGGCTCCTGAGACCTCAAGGTATCAGATGCTGGTCGTCAAGGGATAAAAACTGTAAAACGAAGTCTCCTCGCCTTGTCTTGCTCCTCCTTTACCCCCAGAGCCTAACCTAGTGCCTGGTATGTCTCACCTAGTCAATAAACGACATGAGCGAATACATGAATGACCCTGACCCCGCCTTGTCCCTCAACACCACGGAGACCCGTAGGTTGAGTTCCCAGGTACTCGAAGCCCTAACAAGGAACGGCTTACCCGGACTGAAAACAAGAGCTAAAATGCCCATGAGTCTGCGCTTGGCTGCTGTCGGGGAATCCGCTGGGATTCCCGGCCTTCTTTCCAGCTGGGAGATGCGTGGCCCAGGAGGCAGGAAGTGAGGGGAAAGAGGGAGCGGCCAGAAGGGCTCGGAGTGGGCAACGAATGCCTTCAGTCTCTGGCCCCTGAGCCAGCAGATCCGAAAACCTGCACAGCCCTCTCCTGGGAGGGTATGGCTTCCCTTGGCACCCTTCTGCTTACAGCTTAAGTTGGCTGAAAAGGAGTTCAGGGTCAGTCTAATCTGAACACTGCTTTAAAGTCAAAGGTATGTGTGTTCTGATCATTCTTGCCCCGCTCCAGCCATGGGCTGACGTGACGGAGAGACTGCCGCAGAGGCCAGGGGCACGGGAGGCATCACACATCCCTGCCTGCAGTCTCCTAGGTTCCCCTCCACCCTCCACTGGATCTGTCCTGGACTTGGGGTGGGGCTGGACTGCTGCTGTGACCCTCCCTGTTCCCAGGAGCCACCAGGTGCACAGTGACTCCACTGAGCCCTCTGCTCTCTGGTCCAGCTGCCCTGCTCCTGGAAAAGCATCAGCCAGGCCCCTGGGATCCAGCTCCCTCTCTGGGCTGTGGGGCCATGGAGGCCACAGAGGGGACTGGGGCTGATAAACAGCAGACCCCCTTACTGGAATTGTGGCACAGGGGGCTCCTCCAGCCCCGGCTCCCTGGCCCAGGGGCCCCTCAGGGAGAATTTCTCACAGGCTCAGAAAGAAGTTTAAAGGGAACCCAGATTTGTCCCCCAAATCCCAGAATTTGGACCTAAGGAGCCCCTTCAGAGCTCTAAGGAGGTAGCTGTAGGATAAATGAAAGGCGCACAGAGCAGGGAACAAACCTGCGGCTTATGAAGTACACCAGTAGGTTTTGGCTGAGCCTGTGAACAGTACCCAACTCGTGGGCAGCAATTTCAAAGGGGCTCTTGAGAAAATGCAGTCGAGAGACGGTGGGCAGCTTGGTTTTCCCTCCCCAGCATCAGGGAAATCAGGGCTTTGAGACTGTTGGGCTGCAGTGAGGCCCCTCTCTAGCCCCATCACCGCTGTCCTGAATGCAATGCAGGGTGTTGGCCATGGGTGCCTTGGATTTGCAGCCCTGGGGTGTCACCACTCCCGCGAGAGCAGGCTGGGAGACCCTGGGCCAAGCAGGACCTCACAAGGGCCAACTGGAAAACTTGTCTCAACGAGCATTTCAGAAAAGGCAAATCTGGGCTGGGGGTCCTGGGCATTTACCCCGGGAGGGGTGGGGGCTCCCAGCAGTTTCTCACTGTTCACTCCGATGGCTCACTCAGCCTGAGGGAGTCTGGCTGACAGAGGCTGGACCGAAATCACCTGGATATTCACAAAGATTGGCCAGGGCACTGGGCTCTCTCAGGTCACCAGAGAGGGTCGTAGAAATTAACAACACAAACTCACTCCTCGCCCTGGAAAGCCCTTGCAACCGAAGCTCCTCACTTAGCTTCATTCTTCCAACACCAGTCAGTAAAACCCAGTGATCATGATGCTATCCACGAAAGAAAGCAAGAAAGCAAATTCAGTTCTCTCCCACCTGTAGTTTTACAGCCTAAAAGAATCCTTTTATCCAACGCACTTTCGGAAACACTAACCTTATTCCCCCTCACCTCCAATTTTTGACACTTCCATCCAAAAGTAAAATAGGATTTGGATTATCCCAGGCATGGAATATTCCAGGCATTAGCCTGGTTTTCTACCTCGACCTCTGGGTGGTCACACAGCTGGCCTCCGGCATGGGCAAAGCTGTGGGGAGAAGGCCATTGCCCGTCTCATTGACCCCAGGTGGGTTCAGAGCTTCCTCTGAACAAAGAGTGGACCTCCTCTCCTGCTAGATGTGGATGGTAGCCCAGGCCCCCCCGCGTGACCCTGGGCAGGACCGTGGGTCTCAGCTTCGCAGCCCCCCTCCCCTACTAAAGCCACGTTGGCAGTGGTGATGAAACGGAGTCTTAGCCTCAATCCTCTTGGGAAGAACCCACAAATTCTCAGTCCCACCTGCTTCCCATGAGCCCAGCTGTGTCATTCCTACACAGGGTTGAGCGTGTGTGTGTGTGTGTGTGTGTGTGTGTGCGTGCGTGCACGTGCGCACCGATATGGGATATGCGAGTCCCGGTCCAGAGAAGCCTTAACCGACAACAGAACTGGAATGGAATCCCAGCGCCCCCCCCCCCAAAATCTGACAGCGGGGTGAGTCAGGAAGCCACGATGGGGCCTTGTTTCTGACGGCAGACAATGCAGCAGGAAGCAGAGCCGTGGGAAGTGGTGATGCTATGGGCCGCTGGGTGAGAGGTGGGCTCAGCTCTGGAAAGCAAAGCCCACCTCCCCGCAAGCTGCCCTCTGATGTCTCCCCAGCCAGGGCTGCCGGGTGGGTGGATTCCAGAGACCCCTCCCCGAAGCATCTCTCTCCTCCGTCACACAGAGACTAGGAGATGCGGCAGCAGCCATGGACCTTCTCCTCCATCTCCTCCATGGGGGCCTTGAACTTCAAGAGCGGGGGATCTCCGCTGGTGACCGTGTAATATACCGAGGTTCCATTGCTGCTGTAGGGTGAAGTTCTGCCTCCGATCAAGGGGGCCTTGCCTTCGCTGCTGCTCTCGCCCGTCCTGCCCATGCTGCTGCCCAGGTGAGTGCTCAGGAAGGGGTGGCTGAGCAGCTTGGCCGCAGCCCGCTGCCGCTTCAGCTCCAGAAGCGTCTGGGGACTCTGTTCCTTGTAGCCACTCCAGGGCGAGGTGGCATCGGCCACGCCGGGGCTGCCATAGGCCATGTTGTAGTCAGGCACCTCGTGCACTTTCCAGACATCCCCGTTGGACAGTGCATACTGGTAGGTGCTGACTGGAGCCCGGAGGCCATTCTCAACAGGCCCGTCCATTTCACTTCGTGGGATCTTGGTAGAAAACTCGGAGAGCAGCACGGGCTTCTCCAGCCGGGGGTTCTGAGGGGGAGAAGGACAACATTACCAGCCGGGCAGAGGATCCAAACCCACTCCCTGCTTGCACCTCTGCTGAGGGCCTTATTGCCTGGACCTGTCCTCGCTCCATGTTCCCAACCGAGCTCACAGGACCTCCGTTCTGCTTCAGGGGACTCGCCGATCTATGCGTTTTGACAGAGCTGGCCAATCCCCATCCTTGCCGTGAGGACTGGACCATGACCCCAGGCATGGCCAGTCGGCAGATTCACTGCAGGAATTGGTTCTTGGCTGAAACTGGTTGCACAAAACTCATCCCTGGGATCTGTGCCAGAACAACTGGGAAACAGAAGTACTGTTTATGCAGAACTCGAGGGTGGCCACAGTGATGGAAGCTGGGGGCCTGGGGGAGACGGCATGTCAAAGGGTCCACTCAACAGTGCCGCTGACATAAAGGGAGACTGAAGGGGTGCACCTTGAGCCCCAGTGTCCAGTCGGCCCCAGACTTCGCGGTGACATGAGCCGATAAATTCTTGTTTTGTGTAAGCCATTTCTAGCTGAGTTTTTGGTCACTTGTCATCTTCCTTCTGTACTCCCAGCAAATATCCACTCCAAACAGCAGAAATTCTAACCCAGAAACCCCTGGATAACGAGAGCTTTGAAAGAAGCTGCTGCCTATAAACTAGAAACTAAAAGGTGGCTATATTTGGTGACAAAAAAAGCAGAGCAAAACTCACCAGAAATAAAGTCAAAAGGCACATAAAAATATTTGCAACGCATATGACAGAAAAGGGACTAATTTCCCAAATAAATAAGAGCTCTTAAAAGTCCATTTTAAAAAGCCCAACTACCCAGGGGCACCTGGGTGGCTCCGCTGGTTAAGCGTCCGACTCTTGATTCCGGCTCAGGTCATGATCTCATAGTTTGTGAGTTCAAGCCTTGCATCTGCTGTCAGGGCAGAGCCTGCTTGGGATTCTGCCTCCTCTCTCTCTCTCTCTCTCTCTCTCTCTCTCAATGACCCTCCCCACTTGCTGTCTATCTCTCTCTCAAAATAAATAAAAACTTTTAAAAACTTTAAAAATTGAAAAAAATATATATATATAAGGCCAATTACCCAACAGAAAAACAACAACAAAGGACGCTAATGTGCAGCTCCCAACAATAATAATAATATTCATAGCATATAAACACAGGAGACAATATTCAGTCTCACTAACAACTAATGACATAAAAATAAAAGCAACAGAATATTTTTACCTATCACATTAACAAATATTTTTTTTTAATTTTTTTTAACGTTTATTTATTTTTGAGACAGAGAGAGACAGAGCATGAATGGGGGAGGGGCAGAGAGAGAGGGAGACACAGAATCGGAAGCAGGCTCCAGGCTCTGAGCCATCAACCCAGAGCCCGACGCAGGGCTCGAACTCACAGACTGCGAGATCGTGACCTGAGCTGAAGTTGGATGCTTAACCGACTGAGCCACCCAGGCGCCCCAACAAATATTTTAAAACTCTGTTATGCCTCAAGGTCGGCAAGAGTGTGGGAAAACTGGCAGGTATATAAACTGCCACCACACCTCTTTGGGGGATAATATCACATCACTGCCCCCCCCCACACACACACACACCCCACCAAAAAAAATTGGTTTTTAAGGAAGAATGCATACTCTACACCAGCAAGCCCATTTCTAGGACTTCATTTCACAGATGTATGCTCCCTTAGGGGAGAAAAGCCTGGAAGTCACCATTAGGCAGTGGGGAAATTATGGCAAGTAGCTGTGCTGGAACGTTCTGCATCTGGTAAAAAGAATGAAGGCAATCTTCATGCGCTGACTTGTGATTCCAAGAATTTCCATTTCTTGGAAAGATCTCCAAGAAATATACAATTGGGCTAAATCATGGTAAGGGGAGGGGCCCTTTCTATAGTCAGCTTCCATGTATGTGTGCATATTCTTTTTGTTTTTAACGGCTCCTTTCGAGCTACACAGGCAGATTGAAGCCACATTTGAGGCTTTTTTTTTTTTTTTTTTTTGCAGCTTGAATTTTTGTATCTATTTTCTTTGCTTCCGGAATGGTCCTGGAAAAAGACCATTCTTCATTGTCTAAATAAGTGCTTCTCTAACTTCATGTGCATATGAGTCACCTGGGGCTCTTGTTAAAATGTACATGCTGAGTCACCAGATCTGGGTTGGGACTTGAATTTCAGCATTTTTCTAAGAAAATTCCAGACTGACGCTTTGAGTAGCAGGGATCTAAAACACGGATGCACAATGGCATCACCTGGGGAGTTAAAAACACATATCCATGCCAACCTGAAAAGGCTACATAGTGTGATTCCAACTTTATGACATTCTGGAAAAGGCAAGACCACGGAGATGGTAAAAAGATCAGTGGTCGCCAGGGGGTTGGGGAGGGATGAACAGGTACACCAGGGATTTTTAGGGCAGTGAAAGTATTCTGTATAAAAGTTTAACGATGGATATGTGACATTACACATTTGTCAAAATCCACAGAATGTACAACATCCAGAGTAAACCCTAACATAAACAATAGACTTCAGCTAATCATCATATATCCATATTGGCTCATCAATGATAATGTACCTACTACGCTAATATAAGATGTTAATACCAGTGGATATCGGGGGACATGATGAGGGGTGTGTGTGGAAACTTTATGTACTTTCTACATATGTTTCCTGTAAACTACAACTGCTCCAAAAAATCAAGTCTATGAGTTTCTTTTTAAATACACCAGTACAGGGGCGCCTGGGTGGCTCAGTCAGTTGAGCGGCCAACTTCAGCTCAGTTCAGGATCTCGCAGTTTGTGAGGTCGAGCCCCACGTCGGGTTCTGTGCTGACAGCTCAGAGCCTGGAGCCTACTTCAGATTCTGTGTCTTCTCCTGTCTCTGCCCCTCCCATGCTCATGCTCTGTCTCCCTCTGGGTCTCTCAATAATAAATAAACATTAAAAAAAAATTTAAATACATCCGTACAATGCCTGGACACCAGGGCCAAAGATTCAGATTTCATTTGTCTGGGTTGCAACCTAGACATCAGAATTTTTTGAAAACAAACCCAAAAACACCACCCCAGGTGATTTTCTCGTACAGTTAAGTTTGTGAGCTACTGGTTAAGAGATGGGATTGTCCCATCACTCCTGAGTTCCAGGGATTCAGCTCTGCCAAAAGCGTGTGCCAAAGCCAGCCCTGGGGGTTAACCGGATAGAGTCTTGGCAGAAACCTGACTTGCGGGTCAAGCTGAGCAAATACTCCCCCCCAGATGCATGGTCCTCAAACTCTTGTGTGCCCCAGAATCCCCTGGAGGCCTGGTGAAAACACAGATTGCTAGTTAAACCCAGAGCCCAGTGTTTATGATTCAGTACCTCTGGGGCGAGGCCAGAGAATTTGCATTTCTAAATTTTTTTTTAATGTTTATTTATTTTTTGAGAGAGATACAAACAGAACACGAGCTGAGGAGGTGCAGAGAGGGAGGGAGACACAGAATGTGAAGCAGGCTCCAGGCTCTGAGCTGTCAGCACAGAGCCCGACGTGGGGCTCGAGTTCACAGACTGCAAGATGGTGACCTGAGCCGAAGTCAGATGCTTAACTGACTGAGCCACCCAGGCGCCCCTGGGAATCTGTATTTCCAACAAGTTTCCCAGGTGATGCCACTGCTGCTGGTCCAGGGACCACACTTGGAGAATGTCTGTCTTAGAGACCATCGCAGCCCTGTCAGTACCTACAGCCTTGAAAGGGGGAGGTAAGAAAAAGGAAGGAGCTGTGGGCTTTGTAGCTGTGCCCTGTGATCTCCTTGGTTTACCCCGGGGGCTGGGACTGATATCTGGGGCCCTGAACCCTGACAGCTGTCCTTGACGCTGGATGGCTGGGCAACTGGCGGGAAGACAGCCATCTTCTGAACGGTCTCTTTCCAGGACCATTCTGGAAGTAAAGAAAACAAGTACAAAAATTCAAGCTGCCATCTCTCCCCAGGCCTGAAACCCCAGCCCCAGAGGCAAAATGGCCCATTCTCTTGCCTTCAACAAACCCCTAAATAAACCGCAGTCTGACGAGGAAGCCGTAGAAATTATCAACAGACTCGGGCCACCCCCCTCCCACCCTAATTCCCTGCAGGGCTAATGATTTACACGGCTCCACGCCAACTGAGCACTTGTGGCAGAGTCCCTGGCCTGGGAGATCTGAACAAACACAGTAGGTGTGAAGGAGGAGCTGCTTCCCTGAGGATTTAAGAATCTCGGTCTCTCTCCCACCCATCAATAAGGAAAAGATAAGCAGCCCAACAAAAAGGGGCAGAAGAACAGACGTGGCACAAAAAAAGATAACCAGACGGCCAATAAGCACATGAAAATGTGTTCACCACCAACCACCATCAGGCAAATACCAATTTAAAATGCAAGGGACGCCTGGGTGGCTCAGTCGGTCAAGCGTCCAACCCTTGGTTTCGGCCCAGGTCATGATCCCCTGGTTCGTGAGTTCAAGCCCCACATCAGGCTCTGCACTGACAGAGTGGAGACTGTTTGGGATTCTCTCTCTGTCTCCCTCTGTCCCTCCCCCACTCTCTGTCTCTCTCTCTCTCTCTCTCTCTCCAACTCTATCTCTCTCTCTCTCAAAATAAACATTTAAAAATGAAATGAAATGAAATAACTAAAATAGAAAAAAATGAAATGAAATGAAATAAAATAAAGTAAAATAAAATAAAATAAAATAAAATAAAATAAAATAAAATAAAATAAAATGCGAGCTACCACAGTAACCCCACCAGGATGGCTCGGATGGAAAGGAATGAGTACACCAAGGATTGGCAAGAAGCTCTCATGTTTCCTGAGCACTGTTGGGAGAGTAGATGGGTATTATCACTCTGGCAAAGTGCTTGGCGGTATCTCGCGTAGCCTCCCCATGACTCATCCTGCATTTCTGGGTATAGAGCCTACAGAAAATAGTGCTGATGCCCACCAAAACACATGGATGAGAATGTTTTGAGCAGCTTTATTCAAAATAGCCCCAAACTTGAAACAACCCAAAGCAGGAACAACCTGCTCCTCCACCAGCAGGAGAATGGACACGTGCGTCGTAGCCTAGCTAAACGACAGAACTTTCCAGAGCAATGAAAACGAACGAACTCTGCTGCTACGTGCCTGAACATGGACGAGTCTCACAGTCAAGAATGAAGTCAGATACAAAAGACCACCTACTACCTGGATCCATTCGTATGCAGATGTGGACACAAAACTAACCTCTACCGTTCCAAGTTAAGTAGCGTCTCTCTTTGGGGAGGTGGGGAGGAAGGACCACTGGAAGAGAGAACATGGGAACTTCCTGGGGGTGATCGAAATGTTCTATGTGTTCGCCTCAGGGCACGCATTTATAAAAGTCCATTGAAAAATCCATTTAAGATTTGTGTACTGGGGCATCTGGGTGGCTCAGTCGGTTGAGTGTCCGACTTCGGCTCAGGTCACGATCTCGCGGTCCGTGAGTTCGAGCCCCGCATCGGGCTCTGTGCTGACAGCTCAGAGCCTGGAGCCTGCTTCGGATTCTGTGTCTCCCTCTCTCTGACCCTCCCCCGTTCATGCTCTGTCTCTCTCTGTCTCAAAAATAAATAAATGTTAAAAAAAAAATTAAAAAAAAGATTTGTGTACTTTACCGTACGTAAATCCAACTCACGAAGGAAAAGTAAATAATGTGTAGTGGAAGGCATCTGAAATGTGATTTGATTTCAGTCTAGAGCTGTTTTCTCCCCAACCCCCAAGCTTAGGGACCAGGCAGAACAAAGCCTCCGAGGTGCCCTCTCTGTCCCCAGCCAAGGCTCCACTGGATTCCCTTCAGTGGGCACCTTCCCCTGCGGGTGAGACAAGGCTGCACGTGACCTCTCTGCTCCAGCTGGGAAGCAGGGTCCCACTGCGACAGGTGGGCACTCTGGGCAGCTAATCATTTCGCATCCCACCAAAGCCGCACTCTCTAGAGATGTGTTCAGCTGCTCATGGTCGGTAGAAGAACCAAAAAAGGCAGACCACTGCTGGGATGGTCAGCCCCTCCCTTTTTTGTCCCCAGCAATTCTGCGCTGGCCCCAAACTTGCTGGCCCCACGAAGCGAGACAGCAGCCATGCATAGAACCTGAGTCCAGTAGTGTCCTCCCAAAAGTCACGGCCAACCCACACCTCCGAATGTGACCTTAGTTGGAGGTAGGGTCTTTGCAGATGTAATACATTAAAATAAGGTGAAGTCACACTGAGTTAGGCTGGGCCCTAATCCAACAACTGCCGTCTTTCTACGAAGAGAAAACAGAAACACAGACACACACAAGAAAGAAGGCCGTGTGAAGACAGAAGCAGAGACTGGAGTCATGGAATGCCCGAGCCACCGGAAGCTAGGAGAGAGGCGTGGAAAGATACCCTTTCAGAACCCCCAGAAGAAACCAACCCCGTGGACACTTTGATAGTAGACTTCTGGCCTCCGGAACCACGAGAGAATAAATCTCTGCTGCTCTGAGCCACCAAGTTGACGGTAATGTGATACATACAGCAATCCTAGGAAACCAACACAGCATCATTCCCTTAAGAAAGTTGAATGCCCATGGGGCACCTGGGTGGCTCAGTCAGTTAGGCGTCCAGCTTCGGCTTAGGTCACGATCTCACGGTTCGTGAGTTTGAGCCCCGCATTGGGATCTCTGCTGTCAGCATAGAGGCCACTTCAGATCCTCTGTCTCCCTCTCTCTCTGCTCCTCCCCTGCTCACTCTCTAAATAAATACATAAATAGATAGATAGATAGATAGATAGATAGATAGATAGATACTAAAAAAAAGAAAGAAAGTTTAATGCCCAGACCCCTGGCTACTCCTCGAGCAGGCTTCTTGGAGGTCCTCCCACTACCCTCCTCAGTTTTTCAAAAAATGTCTTCCAACCGACGTGTTCTGTAAACACAATGGTCAGCATCTTGTTATTCCCCGCCACGGCCAAAAAGTTTTAGTGCCTTTAGCTCCCAGGATGGCTGCTGCACTGAACCTCCCTTCTGGGAAGCCCAGAACTAGGTTTGCGGGAGCACGAGCAGGCGCATGGCAGTTACCTCCTGTCTGTTATGAGACCCTACTGTGTGTCGAAGCTCCTGGCTCTGACTCTCACAACCCCCAGGATCGCCTCATTAACCACAGGAGCCACCAGCATCAGATGGGGTCCGGCTGGTTGAAGGGCACTGCCTGGCCACCCTCCCTTGGAAGGCCCCGAGAAGAAGAGGCAAGACCGGGCTGGGGTCCTGGCCACCTCCCAAGTCAGGGCTGACACCGCGGCAGGGGCATGAAGCCACTCACTGGGTCCTTATTCTCTTGGTCTGTCCTGGTCTCCCTGATGTCCCCGTTGTAGGCGGAGGTCCGCTGATCCTCGGCCGCACTCCGCTGCTGCCACAGTATGGCCTCTCCCTCATACTCCTTCCGGTACAGGTTGGTCCTGTCCGACAGGCTGGCTCGCCGCACCACCTTCCTGAGGGGAGAGAGGAGGTGCTAGAGGGCTGTGCCCAGGTGCCACGGGCAGGAGCATCCCCAGGGGCCAAGGCTGGCCGGCCCTGGCTCACCCACGGCTCCCGGCGCTGGATGTCCTCCGGCTCAAGGACGATTTGTGTCTCAGCTGTGACTTCATGATCACGTCATGCTTGTGTTTTAGCTCCAGGAGCAGGACTTTGAACTCCTCCTCCTCACACAGGTCTGAAGGGGCAAAGGAGACTGTTGTGGGGAGCAGTGCAGGGGCCAGTGGCCCCTGAGGGCCCTCCAGGCCACGGCAGCTGCCATCCCAACACCCTGAGAACTCCCAGCATCTTTTGGGGCATCATCCAGGGAGGAAAGAAAACAATGCCAGCCTTACTTCCTGGGCTACACCCCAATCCTTAGAGGATAAGAACAGGAACCCCAGGATCTGTACAGTCACAACTCCTAAGGTTCCCAGCTGTGGGAAGAGCCATCCCCCTTTGGTAGTTTCCAACAGGAGTCATCAACTCTCCAGCGATATAAGACACATCAAGAGAAACAAGCAAGTACTCTCTGTAGTCCAAGCCCCAAATTACATGTATATCAAATCATATATACCTACCCATTCAATCCACCTAATCATTTCATTCATCTGACCCAGCCATCCATCCACAGATGTTCACTGACCCAGCCATCCATCCACAGATTCATCCCCTACCCTCCCATCCATTTATTCATCCATCTATCCAACCATCCAGCCATCCAGCTGTCCATCCATCCATCCGGCCAGCCAGCCAGCCATCTAGCCAGCCAGCCAGCCATCCATCCATTCATCCAGCCAGCCATCCAGCTGTCCATCCACCCATCCTCACATCCATCCATCCGTCCATCCATCCATCCATCCACACATCCATCCATCCATCCACCCATCCATCTATCCAACCTTCCATCCATACATTCATCCACTTACCCATACACGTATCTATCCACCTATCCAGCTGTGCATCTGCATATTAAACTACCCTTCATTAATTTATTCATTCATCCTATCCATCCACACACGAATCCACCGTCTAGCCAACTATATATTTATCCAATTATTCCACTATCCATCAAATAATTAATGAGTACCTATGTGTATATTAGTTTTTATGCTGGACTCACCTATTGGCATCTCATCCATGGATGTCCTAGCACTGAGACTGGCCCCATGGGACACCAATAGCTCTGCCATCTGCATCTGAAACAGGAAGAAGCCCACGTTCCCCATCGGCTCAAAAAGCCTGGGAGGTAGTAAGAGTGCCCAATGTTTCTCAGGATATGACATAAAGAATGATGGGGCAGAGCGGGTTCCCAGGGAAGGCTCTGCACCCTGGAGCCAGGAATCCTGTCCACACAATGGGCGTGACACCTCCTCCAGCATGCCTGGGCCATGCCAAGGGACAGAAGAAGAAGGAGTCAGCTGTAAATCTAGAGCTGTCAGGAATCCAAGGAGGGACGGCAACAACTGTAATCAGAGTTTTGTATCTGGGAAACAAAAGGAGAAACTCCTCAAATCAAAAATGTGAGGAATTTTCTAATTTGGCAAATGTGATCATCATCTTCTTAGGACACAACCTGTCAAATGGTTTTGCAAACTCTCAAGGTCCTTTCCTATCCCACAAACTAGCTGTGGTCAACCCCTTCGGTGGGTCTTGTGAACCCTCTGCCAGCCCAAAGGACAGGGGGCTGGTCCTGCGTGCCCTCCCTCCCAGCCCGACGGCGGAGAGTTACCTGTCCCCAGAAGGCGGCCGCGTGCAGGGGCTCCCAGCCATCCCAGTCCTTCACGTCCACACGCACTCCATGGTCCAGGAGGAGCTCGGCTGCCCGCAGGTACCCGTTGGCTCCAGCTATGTGCAGCTGAAGGAGAGAAGGAAAGTGAGCATTCCCTACGGGCACCAGTCCCACTTCTTCCCCAAATCCCAGCTCATTCCGGGGGGCAGTGAATGGAAGAGAATGAGTCGGAAATCCAGCCACATTACAAAGCATTCTTAAGGCCACTCTCCATCCTGTGGTGGGTCTGAGAGCCCCTGTGGTTAAGGCAACAGCACTTACTGAGTCCCTACCACGTGCTGAGCTCTGAGGAAGGGGTTTCGGAGGCCCAACATGGTGGTTTTAAAATGTCTACAAATTCTTTGACATACCTCCCTTAAGAGATGGAGTTTCATTCCTCTCCCCTTGAATGCGGGCCAGAACAAGTGACCCGCTTCTAACAAACAAGACATTGTGAGGTGGTGGTGTGTGATTTGAGGTGAGGTCATACGAGGCATTGCTGGCTCTACCTTAGGCTCTCTTGGATCAATCACTCTAGGAATCAGCCATCGTGTAGCGCAGACCCTTAAGCAGCCACAAGGAGAGGTTGTAAGGAGGTGAAAAACTGAGGCCTCCGGCCAACAGCCAGCACTAACTTCTTAGCCATGTGAGTGCGCCATCTTGGAAGTGGATCTTCCAGCCCCAGTCAAGCCTTCAGATGGCCGCAACCTCGTGAGAGGCCCCCACCAGAGCTACCCAGCTAAGCTGTTCCCAATTCCCTACCCACAGAAACCATGTGAGATAACAAATATTTACTGTTGTTCTAAGATGCTAAGTGTTGGGGTCACTTGTCACACAACGATAGGTAACCAACACATCCAACGAGGGAAAGCTTCATGTTGAGGCCACAACTCTTCTACCCAGCACCATTCAAGGCCTCTGGGGATGGGTGCCGCCTTGCAGACCTCAAATATCCCATCTGTTTGACCTCCAGAAAATATATAAAGTGCTTAGCGCATGACAAACAGTAAGTGATTGTCTTGGAGGGCCGTGAGTGATGGTAAGGTGCACCCTGGGAAGAAAGGAAGGAGTAAGGAGATGAGGCAAAGAGAAACCAACTGCCCAGCCAAGGTGGGAGATAGAGCTGAGATCCCAAGGACGCCAGAGCTCTGGCGGGGCTGAGGTCTGCAGCCACAGAGCTCTGGTCAGTGGGACAGAGAAGGCATGACCCCAGGAAGTGGCCCTTCAGAACACAGCCCTGATGGTCAGACGCTGCCCCATCCCAGGGTAAGGTTGCTATGAGGTTCTGGCAAATAGAGGTCTTCCTTTATTTTTTTAATTTTCAGAATAAACCCGGGGTGTGATCTGGTACAGGCATACATGAAAATTAGAACAATCATCTGATTTACAAACGCGTGGTTTGCCAGTTGTGGAGAAGGACACCGAGCAGGCCAGCCAGACATTACAAACTGTGGGGCCTCATACCTGGCTGGGAAGAAAATGGCACGACCGGGAGAGTGATATTGCTAGAATAACCATAACACTGGGGTGCCTGGGCGGCTCGGTTGGTTAGGTGTCTGACTCTTGCTCTCAGCTCAGGTCATGATCTCACAGTTCGTGGGTTCGAGCCCCACATCAGGCTCCACGCTGACAGCGTGGGCCTGCTTTGGATTCTCTCTCCCTCTCTCCCCCTGTCCCCTGAGCTCGCTCACTCTCTCTCTCTGTCACAGACACACACGTGCGCGTGCGCGCGCACACACACACACACACACACATAAATAAACTTAAAAAGATGTTAATCACTAACATCCACCGAGAATTTATAGACTCTGTGCTAAGCACCTACATGCAGAATCTCACTTATTCCTCCCAACAACCTGGTGAGGAAGGTGCTATTCGTATCCCCGCTTTACTGGGACGACCTGAGACCCAGTAGGGGCCTGGCCCATGTGGTCTGGGCCACCCTGAGGCCAGCCCTCAGCCCAAGAGAAGACCCGTGTGTCTAAAGGGTCCAGCCACACACCCAAAGGAGCTCCAGCCAGGGTGGGCCATGCCCTGGGACAGCTTAGCTTTGATTTCAATACTGCCGTGTTCGGTCTCACTACCTAACTCTATCTTTTAGCGCTGGGCTGAGCAGGGACCCAGTGAACAGGAAAAGGCATAAGGCAGAGGGTGGGGCTCAGGAACCGGGTGGGGGAAGCCCAGTAACCACACCTGGGCCACCGGGTCAGGCCTGAGGGGCACTGAGGGGTCTTGCTGGTGAACCCCAGCTGGTCAGCTCAAGATTTTGAGACTCCTGAGTGCTTGCGACCAGCACGGACCCCAAGCCCAGGCCAGGACCCAGCCATCAGCAAGGGTTGCGGGGGGGGGGGGGGGGGGGGGCATCCGGGCTTCCAAGGCCCTGCTCTTGTTTTCAGTTTAGAGCCTCAGAAGCAGGCCCTCCCCAGTACTAGGCTGCATCGTCCTATGAAAGCCTATGGAGAGAGGTCAAGGTTTCTAATCGCTGACACTCGAGCCAAAAGGATGAATGGAGCCAATCACGCAGATCTGAGAGAGAAGGTTCACTGTTCTAGCTCTCCAAAGTCTAGTAAAGCATGTGGCACGGAGGTCTGTGTCGACTGGATGGATGAATGATGGCACCAGCCACCCCTGGAGGAGGGGGAAATCATGAGCTCAGGATGGACACCTGGAGCTCTAAGTAGAGGAGGAACTTGGACACAGAACGGGCGGACAGCAGGGCTCCTGACTCCCAGCCCCAGCTGAAAGTGGCCAGATTCTCAAAGGGGGTGAGCCCCCCGCTCTGCTGACGCTCCATATTCCAGAGCCAACTCTGGCCCCAAAGCCGTCTGGAGGAGGTTCAAGGCTTTACCTCCACCAGGTGCTGGCCCACTTCGGCCACAGCTGGTCTTGGTTCCGGTGCTGACGCCCCCCCGCCCCAGCCCAAACCCGCCTGGCCCATCTGCTCACCAGTGTGGCACCCTGGGCATCTATCCAGTCAAGGTCCTGGCCCGCTGCAATCATACAGTGGATGTCCGCAATCATCTGCTGCTCAGGGGCTGCCCGCATCTCGTTGATTTTCTCTTGGGTGATGCCTGCATGGCAGGGGGGGGGGGGGGGGGGACACTGAGTCAGCACTCCGGGCCTAGGCCCCGAGCGGGGAGGGGTGGCGGGGCAGAAGGGCGAGGCATGGCTCCTGCTCCCCGAGGTCTGCCGGGCAAGGGAGAAGACAGACATGCCCATGGGTCATTGTCTCCCAGGCCCAGTGAACACGCACACCGTGCACTGGCCCAAAGGTCAAGGGCCATGCCTGCCTGGAGCCCAGGAGGCACTTAAATAGGATTGGTTACTGCTACATATTCTGTCTCTCTACACCAGAAATCCCTACCATCCACCTGCCTGTCTGCAACAGCTCAGTCGGCTGGCCCTGTCTTATCCTGCAGGTCTGGCCGGGATCACCTCCCTTGCTGACGCCCCCCCTGCCTCGACCACCTGTCTGACCAGGGTCTCTCTGTTAGTTCCCTTCCTCTCTCCCATGGCTGTGTCTGTAGCACGAGGGCTCAATGCTTAATGAATTTCTGTTACGGGCATGAATGAATTAGCGAACATGTAACTTCTGAATGGCAAGTTGAATAAACTGGAGTGGAAGGACCCGGACAAACATTCGATAGCCTGAATCTCCGACTAAAAGTCTAAGCGTTATTGACAGTTACTTCATGGTGTTTAAAAAGGCGAAAGTGACGTGTTCTACAGAAATATCCGTCAAATCAAACATTCTTGGGCAGAACTGAGGGGAGGTCTATAAACTCGAAAGGAGGGGAAAAAAATTACACGTTTATTATCACCAACCATGAAATGAAATACAGTTATTTCCTTCCACCGGGGACACGGGGAAAATCCACAGAATTAGCAGGGGCCCGTGACCGTCACCAACAGAAAACTGCAGGTATTTTCTTACTGTTTCGTGAATTAACGAAGTTTCTACGTAACACATTTAAAAATGTTTTGGTAGCCATGTTTTAACATGACTGATCTCCGCTATGATGCTGGGAATTTGAGAACCGCATTTAAAAGCACTATTCCTGAAGAGGTGCCCCTGGATTCACCAGACTGGTACAAAAGTGAAGGACCCCTGCAGCACAGGAATAGGGAGAGCCCGGGCCAGCGACCACATCGGTGGCTACTGCCCCAACCCGGAAGGAGACTCAACAGCAGGGTCCCGGCCGGACCTCAGACTGCAGTCAAGGGTCTGGATTGGAGACTTCTTTCCAAGGAGGCCTTCAGAAATATGCGTGCGGGGTGGTGGGGGCGGGCAGGTCTCTGATTGCCACATTTGTTTCCTCTCTGCGGCTCATTTGTGAGCTGAGAACAGCCCACATCTTGTTTATCCCGGCCCCTGGCAGCCAGCGTGGTGCCTGGCACAGAGCGGGCACCCGCGAATGTTCTTGACTCTCGATTATGTTTCCAAAGGGGAATATATCTTTATTGTGAATGTTTATTGAATTGAATTGTCACAGCTGATGAAGAGGAGACGAGGCCAGCTGAGGCCGCCCGCGCGTGTGGGTGACGTGATGAGAACAGTGCCTCCCTCCTGCACAGCACGTTTTCCAGGGGCCTTTTGTGGCCTCGTCCTGTTAGTCACCCGGATAACAACCACGACGAGGACCCGTCCTACTTCCTGAGCGCGGAGCATGAGGCGGGCCTGCAGCCAGCTAACGCGTTCACCTGTGCCCACGTGACGCGTGGTACCCCGCGCTTACCCTGGTACGCCATGCACGTCTCGATGACATCCAGGGTGGGCTCATCCTCACAGAGGTCGTAGGGCATGTTTCCATCCGAGTTGACGGCGAGCAAGTCGGCCCCACTGCAGAAAAAGAGTGAGCGTGAGGGCCGGGGAGGGGTGGCTAGGGTTGGTCTGGCTGCCTCGCCCCCGCCGCCCCCAGCCTCTCCCCCGCAACCCCACTGGGCACCCCAGCACCCACTACCCCTCCGCCTCGCTGGGGCACCCCAGCCAGGAAGGCAGCTTCAGGATCCCCGGGGGCCTCTGATGGGAGCTCCCAGGAAAGCCATCCCAAGCAGACCACCCCCAGCTTGCTGCTCTGTTGGGCCAGCAGACAGGCGCTTGAGGACAGATGTCAAAGTCTTCCTTGGTGACGATAGTACAAATAACACTAACGGCATAAATTATCACACATCTGCTTAGAGCCAGGCTTGATCTAAGCCCTATACACACATCGTCTGAGTGACTCTTCGTGCTAGTCCTTTTGAGTTGTTATTGCGGACCCATCTCACTCAAGGGGAAACAAACACTCACACAAGTGCAGTCACTTGTGCAAGGTCACCCAGCAAGCATGCGGGAGGGTCAAGGTTCAAACCCCGGCTCTATTTCAGTCCTTGTCCACCGGCTCCCCCCGACCTTCTCCCAAGTCCTGGCCCGAAAGGCTGACAGGACAGGGGCAGGACAGAGCCCTGGGGCTCTCTGGCAGAATCTGGTTTTTGGCCCAGTGGTTCCCACACGCGATCTTGAGATGCCCTGCAGAATTCCCCGGGGAATCACCGAAATACATTGCAGCTTCCTGGGCTCCGCTCCAGACCTCCTGAAACACAGTCTCTGGGGATGCGGCTTTGGATTATGTATTCTGAACCCACGCCCCACGTGATTCTGGTACAGATCAGCGCTGGGGACCCACTGTACTCGGCTGGCACTCCCTTTTCCTCTGGGCACCATCACTGATCAGGCTGTGGCCACTCGATGTTCCCCGCGGCTCAGTCAGATGTGCGATAATTTAAAATTGAACGTTGTCTTTTCTGTATGTCTACAGAACCTGAGCGGACTGGAAAGCCTTCCAGGGCAGGAAAGGACCCTCAGAACAGCATATAGAGAAATGGCCATATTCCTAGGAAAAACACTGCCACGTGGTGCCCCTCAAAGCAGGTTCTGTCCTGAAGAAAAGCATGTAAATAACATTTGAGAGACAGGGCCAAGGAAGCAAGTATGCTTTTTTTTTTTTTTTTTTTTTTTAATAGCAAAAGAAACCAAAAATGGCAACAAAACCCAAAGAGAGTAGAGGAGATGAATGTAAACTCATGGACCCACAGAGACAGAAAAAAAAGAGAATTAAAAAAAGAGAATGCTACCCTGATACAAAGCCAGACCAAGACCCTCCAGGAAATGGAAACTACAGACCCATATCCCTTGTGAACACGGATGCAAAAATCCTCAACAAAATACTAGCAACCCCCACTCAGCAACATATTAAAAGGATTCACACCAAGACTGATCAGGATTATTCCTGCAATGCAAGAAAGGTGAGTTTTTATGTCGTGTGCTAATAGTTTGGGGGGAAACCGCAGGGAGAGACAGATTGAAAAGAGACAAGAGCAGGTGGGGGAGAGGGGAAAGTGGGTGATGGGCAGGGAGGAGGGCACTTGTTGGGATGAGCACTGGGTGTTGTATGGAAACCCATCTGACAATAAATTATATTAAAAAGAGAGAGAGAGAGAGACAAGTGGGAAAGGAACACAGAGGTGGAGGGAGGAAGGGAACTGGGGGCCAGAGGAAGAGAGAGAGAAACAGAGACAGAGGTGAAGGGAGGGCACGGGGACAAAGAGAGACACACGAGGCACCACAAGAGACAGAGAAAATGGCACCGCAGGAGGAAAAGGAGAGACGGAGCGGGGAGGGAGGTGGGAAGGGGTGGAAGGCAGAAACAAAACAAATAGAAAACCACCAAAGGCAGAGGGGAGGCTGTCCCTGGGGAAGAGAGGGTCACGTACTACTGAACGAGGATTTTCACCAGGTTGATGTGACCGCAGGTGGCCGCGGCATGCAGGGGCGTCCACAGCTCGTTGTCCTTGGCATTCACGTTGGCACCATGGGAAAGGAGCAGCTTGACGATTTCCTCAAAGTTGTCGATGCAGCACTGCGGGGGGTGAGGGGGGACACAGGGTCAGCTTCAGCGGGGCCCCGGCCCTTGCGGGGTTCCCCTCGAGAGGCCACAAGAAGGACAGTGCAGCCAAACTGTCTGCATTTGAATCAAGTTGCATTACTCACACACTGTGTGACGTTGGGCAAGCCACATAGCCTCTCTGAGCCTCGGTTTCCCCACGAGAAAGTTAATAACATTCAAGATAAAAATATAAGTGAAATATTAAAAATCCAAGGGTCAGAGAGAAAATACTTTGTGAGTGGTGGAAACGAAACAAAATTTTGAATGAGGCTTCAAAATCTTGTTCTTTTTTAAGCCCCAAGTAACCAAGCCTCCCCCGCCCCCCGCAAAGAACCCTCCTCCACATCAGGGCTCTGGGGACCCTGACAGACTCCCTGAAAGGACACAGCCAGGTTTATGCTCTGGCCCGTCCACATTTAGGTCAGCCCTGGGGACAGGGAAGGCTCAGGAACCCATAGCCCCCCAGGGAGACAAACACCTCTGACAGCCACCAGAGCCCCCAAACTCCAGGGACAGAGAGTGAACGATTCCAAGGGGACAGGGGGGCCTCAAGCCAGGGCCCTGAGAGGACAGAGGCGAGGATAGAGGAGGAAGAAGACAGGGAGTCACTCTATAGACCGGGATGGAGAAGCCAGCAGGGGACAAAGCAGGCATCTGTGCTCAGTGCTGCCCCATCCAGGGAAGGGCTTGGTCCCCGTGCAATGGGAGATGTGGCAGAGTTATACTCAGAGGAGCAACATAATCAGACTTGTTTTAAAAAAAAAAAATCCTTCCTCTGGGTGCATGTGGAGAACAGACTGCATGTGAGCACTTTTTGAGGAGGAGAGGGACAGGGAGAAGCTATGGCAAAATCATCCAGTTAAGAGACGATGGTGGCTGGGCCGACAGGACTATCTGTGGACATGGGGAGAAGGGACTGGATGCCAGCAGAAGGATCAGGGGCACTTTTGGGAGCCCATGGCCCTACGTGGCGATGGGGCTGGGGATAGGGTGGTACCATGGCCCCCCACCCCACCCCCGGCAGAGCCAGGGTTCAGTGCCAGAAGGACATGTGGGAAAAGAGCAACCGTTTGTGCAGATAATGCCAGAGATCTCTTTCCAGCCTGTCTAGAGTTGGCTGGGTCTGAGGGCATCTCTCCAGACAAGTGGGGCAGAGGGGTGACCCCAGAGGGTTGTGCCTCGGGTGGTGGAGAGAACCATGCAGTGGCACAGCACGGCCAGCAGAGGGAGTCAAAGGCACTGGAGGGAGGCAGTGGGGACCGACAAGGGGCCCCTGTCACTGCGAGCTGGGTCTGGGGAGTTCCTGTCCACAGCAGGAGCAGGTCAGCCCCTGGTGTCAGGGGACAGCCGGGCCAGAGGACCCACCCTTAGGGCTACAGAAAACGTGAGGACGGGGTAGCGGAGGAGCTCAGGTTGAAAGGGGAGGGGGCTGTGCACCCAGAATTGCAGCCTTACGAGAGGGATGCCCAGGGACTGGACCAGCCTGCACCTCCGAGGCTCGGCCAGAGGAAGGGCTGGGTTTGGGGTGCACGCTGGGGCGGTAGGTGGTGGGGTGGGCAGGCCTCCTCCCCTACATTCCCCAAGGTGGGAAATGGCACCTGCGGTTGGATGACTCCTCCCGCCCCCTCACTGCCCACATCCAATCTCTCATGGGGTGTGGATGCCGCCTTCTAAACCACTGCCCCCAGCCCCACTGCCCTGATGCGGCTTCATCATCTCTCCCTGCCAACCCGTCGCCCCCCTTCCCACACCCTCAACCCACAGAGCTCCTCGTCAATCCATGAGTCCCAGTTTACAAGCCCCGAAGGTTCCCTGTTGCCAAGGGGAGGAGAGCCACACGCCTTTACCAGGCGTGCGAAGGCGCTTCCAGCCTGTGTTGGATGCAGCCGCAGTGACACAGTAATGACAGCCGGGCAGTGGCGATAACAGCCTGTCGCGTTATCAAATAACCCTGGCTAGTGCTTTCTGAGGTGCCGCTAGGGCCACCTCGCTAACTTTTGGCCACAGACGACCTCATTCAATCCTCAGGGCAATATTCCGAGTGCCGCATAGCCCCGCGAGGCTAGCGTCCTGCACAGTGCAGATGCACAGGACATCCCATCACCCTAGAAAATTCTACTAGACAGTGCCGGCCCTGAGCCTCGGTTTCCTGGGCTATAAAATGGGAACCATAATATTTCAAAGGGCTGTTGAGAGGATCAACTACACTTCACGTAAGTGGCTCTGCACAGAAGCGAACGAGGTGACAAATTTCAATAACGATAATGCCGTCTAATATTTATGCAGCGTCAGGAGACGCTTGAAGGGCTGTCATGCGTATTCGTTTAATCCTCGCAACGGCCCAGTGAGGTGGGCACTTACTATTTTACAGATGAGGAAAGTGAGGCACAGAGAGCTTACGTAACTTGCCCAAGATCACACAGCCAGAATTAGTGGGTGAATGAAGCCCTGCGGAGCGGAAGAGAAGCCAAAAGGACAGATAGGAAGCCACTGGGCTGATGGCTGGGGGTGGGGCTTGCCCCTGGGGCTCACGGGTAGGGCAGCGGCCAGTCTCCGTCCATCCCTTCCTGCCCTCGTGAGCTCATGGAGACGCTCTCGGGGAGAGAGCTTGGGGTTCAGGCAGCCTGGGCTCCCACCTGCCGGGCTGCATGCAAGTCCACCTGCTCAGAAACTTGGGCCAGGGCACCGGGAGACTTCCGTGTGTTCAGGTCAGCACGCACATATGGAGCACTGACTGTATACCAGCACGGGGAAAGATGGTAAGGACGTACCAATGGGCAGGAGACATGGGCTCTGTCTGGATAGAGGGAGGCCAGCATCGAATGGCTAAAATGGCTACCGGAGCAGGTGCTCAGAAGAAAAGGACACTATACGATAGCACAGCTCTCAGGCTCTTGCTGCACACGGGGGCTGATCAGGGCACACCCCCACACGCCATGGGAAACGTGGTGGGAGGAGCCAGTGTGTGGAAGGAACAGAAAAGCCATGCGGCTGGAGCCCGGAGAGGCAGGGAGCACGGAGCACTGGTCAGGGGCCAGGCCTCGAGGCACCACGTGGGAGGACACCAAGAGTGCTTTGAGTAACATCAGACTTTTGGCTCGAGCGTCCCTGAGGCCACCGCGGGAAGAACGAAACACGGCAGGGCAACTGAATGCCGGGGCCCAGCTAGGAGGCTCTGGCAGCATCCAGCTGAGTGATGACAGCGAGAACAGCCCCTCTCGGGCCAAGGGGGGGCTGGCCCATCGCGCCGCCCCGGAAAGGATGTGGGCCACGAGGGCACCTGCTTCATGGCCACGGACCACGGCTGTGCGACGCTAGGCGGCTCACGTGGCCTCCCTGTCAATCACCCTTCCCACCAGGGTGGACGGAGGCCTCGGTGGGTGCGAACAAACATGCTTCGTAAACCTCGAGCTCAGAACAAACTTGCTTTGTTTGTCGAGCCCTTCGCTGGGCAGAGAGGACGCGGTGACAAAGGCTCCCTGTGCCGGGAGGCTGTGCGTGTGCCGCACGCACGCGTGCCCAGGGGCTCCGTGGGCGTGTCGGTGACAGACCCGCGCATCTCCCAAGTAGACAAGAGTCTTTCAGACGAGGCAGCTGAGGCTGCCCTTCCTCCCCTCCGCCCTGGGGGTTGTGGGCAGGAAAAGGCCGGGAGATGGCGTGACCGTTCAGCTGGGGCGCAGGGATCCAGGGACCCCAGGTCCAAGGACCTGGCCTTACCTGGTGCAGGGCTGTGAGTCCGTCCTCATTGCACAGATCAGGGCTGACCTTGTTCTTCAGGAAGTAGCGCACTGCAACGGAGGGCAGAGGAGTGAGCAGCTGTGCGGGGGGCCCAGGTAAGACCCACCGCGCCCAGGTCCTGATGCGAACGTCCTGGGCACAGGAGGCAAGTGTGAACGGCTCTCCACCATACGGACGAGGAGCCGCTGTGGGGCAACTAGGGGGGATCTGGGAAGGGCAGGGACACGGCCGCTGCTTCTGCAAGACGGATACCGGCTCAGCACCCCCGGGGGGTGGGAGCAGGGGAAGAGACGAGGTCTCAGGCGCAGCGGGGATGGACGCGGTCCCTCAGCTCTACCCTCACCAGGCCCAGTTCCTAGAACCACAGGCCCGTGGCCTCCCTGGCCCGAGGGTGAACTGAGGTCCACACAAGGGGGGAGCCTGAGGCCTCTGCCCAACCTTCTGGCAAGCGGCGACGTCTCCAGCAGGGCAGGAGTCTGGGGGGGGGGGGGGGGGGATATGGTCTCAGTCTCTGGAGCTGCCTGTCCACTATGGAGCCAGCAGCTGCATCTGGCTATTACAGCCTTTTAAACTTACACTCATAAGGATTCAAAAGTCACGTCCTTGGTCACTCTGGCCACATTTCAAGTGCTCAAAAGCCACACGTGGCTACCGTATTAGAAAGTGCCGAAACAGAACGTTTCCATCCTCACGAAAGTTCTATTGGACGGCGCCGCTTTGGGGTGCTATAAATGGAAATGAGCCCCATCGCCAACTGTTAAAAGCCTTCCGTAGCTCCCCAGTGCTCGGGGAACAAAGTCCAAAACCCCTCCTAAGACATACGGTGTTCGCGTGATGGGATCCCTCCTGCAGCCCTCCATCTTGCACAGCCCAGGGGGCACCGTTCATACCGCCATCTATAAGACCGGCACCCCCTGGAGCAGTGCGCAACTTGCTCAGCGGTACATGGTGCTCCTACCTACCTACCTCTCCAGTCCCATTCCTTAAACTCCAAACACCTTCCACAATGGTCTTTCATCAGTTACAGGGTCACCTTGCATCCTCTGGTCTCTGAGCTTTTGCATAGCCCGTTCCCACTGCCTGGAAGACTCACTCATCCATCCATGCGTCCCTTCATTCATCCACCCATCCGCTATCCATCCATCCAGCTTCATTCATACATCTGCCCCTAACACGCATACACACACACACACACACATCTGCCTCACTCCTCAACCTTCAGGTCTCAGCTCAAACTCCCCAGACGAGGCACTCCCCTGTTAACATACACCCACAGCTCCTCTGAATCTAGTTTATAGCCTTTCACAACTGAAATTACATAACTATCTGGGTCATTAGGGGCTTTGGGTCTGTCTGCCGTAGGACACTAAGCCCCAAAAGGGCAGGACGGTGACCTGGCACCTACTGCTCCTTCCCTGAGGCCTAGCACACGGTAAGTCCTCAGCCACTCTTCCTGGACCGTGGCCTAATCGGCAGCCCCCTAGCTCAGCCCAAGGACACAGCCTCTCCGGCTCTGAGCAAATCAGACCACCCTGCAGTGGTGACCCCCACAGCCTCGGGGCAGGTAAGAGTTATGGCAAGATCACTGATCGCCGAGGCCCAGCCTGCCGCTCCATGGGCCAGTGGAGAGCCCGTGGGGCTGGCTGGTGGCCTTTGGGAGAGTAGAAGTGGCCATTGTGCCCCTGTACAGGACGGATTCTGGGAAGGTTCTGCTTATACGAGGCAAGCCATCAAATCCCGCAGGGAGCGCCGGGGTGGGGGTGGGGGGGACCAGGCTCCCTGTCCAGAAGACACTCTTGGAGACAGAAATTAAACACCAGCTGCAAAAGCAGCGTCCGTGTGCAGGAATTATTGGGAACCCAAGATGAGGAATCACTCCCATGGCGGGCAGTTATTTTCAGCCCAAGAGGTACGAAGCATCACCCCCATCTCCACAGAGCCCTTCACATGTATGAGCCACGGTGTCCCTGGAAGTGTGCTCTGCTCCAGCTGGGAGCCTGGCTCTGGGCACAGCTCACTGGAGCAAAGAGCCCACGGCACGCGCCCAGGGCACGACCAGGCTTTCCTGCCTCCGGTTCAGCAAGAAAAAGGATTCTTACATCCATCCACAGTGCCTCCTTACTGAGCTCCTCCTGTGCCCCCAGGTCCGTGCAGAACCACCTTCCTTCATGGGGCTCCTGTCTGTAACGATTCCCCTCATGGAGAAGAAGAGACAAAGGGTCATAGTCACGGGAGACCAAGCAGAGGAAAGCAGGTCCTCCGACTCCGAGGCCCTGACTGTTGACCACAGGGCTGCTCCACTCTGCCCCTGAGGCCAGTGGGAACCAGCACTAACAGAGTGATCCACACACAGGACGGAAGAAACACTGCAGGTCCTGCGGGCACAGTCAGGTCTTTCAGAACCGTGTTAACTGCGAACGTGCACCTCTCACTTCCTGTTTAAACCCTCTCATGGCTCCCCACGGCTCTTAGAATGAAGTTCAAAATCCTTTCGTGGCCTTCACCGGGGTGGGCAAACTATGGCACACGGGCCAAATCTGGCAGGCAGCTTGTTTCTGTAGATTAGGTTGTTTATTGGAACAAGAAACATTTCATTTATCTACATATCGCCAATGACTGCTTTCACCCTGGAACAGCACAGTTGAGTCGCAGAGCAGAGGCTGTATGGACCACACAGTCTAAAATATTTACTCTCTGGCCCTTTACAGAAAATGTTTGCTGGGCTTCAAGGTCCTGCGTGGTGGGGTCCCGCCTACAGGGCTACCACCTTGCACAATTCCCAGGCTGCATTCCTCTCATCACGGTCTATGGGAATGGCTTCCTCTGGAGTTGTGCAGTGTGCAGCTTGCTCAGCTGTACCCAGCAGTCCTGTCTCCCTACCCCTCCAGGCTCATCTCCCGAAAGCTACTACCACCATTTTTTTTAAATTTTTTTAATGTTTATTTATTTTTGAGAGAGAGAGAGACAGAGGGTGAGCAGGGGAGGTGCAGAGAGAGAAGGAGACACAGAATCGGAAGCAGGCTCCAGGCTCCCAGCTGTCAGCACAGAGCCCAACGCGGGGCTCGAACTCACGGGACGTGAGATCATGACCTGAGCCCAAGTCGGACGCTCAACCGACTGAGCCACCCAGGCGCCCCTTATTTTTAAAACACAAATAAAAAACAACCACTAAGCTCCCGCCTGGTCCCACCAGGCGCCGGGCGCCGGGGATGAAACCGTCAACATCTCGCATTTCTCACAAGCTCCTGGCCTGGCTGTAAAAGACAGAAGCATCTCTCTCGAGGGAGCTCCAAGCCTCTGCTGGCTCAAGGACCGCAATGAGGTGGTCCCCACCGCCCCCCATGCAAGCAAGGTCCCCCTGAGATGGCAAGGAGGTGGCTCCCACCCTCCTCTCCTGTATTCCTGCTCCTGGCATCCACCCTGTCGCTCCGCCCACACCTCCCTGGCAATCTGGCTGGAATCTGGGCCAAGCAGGGCCGTCTGCTCCCCTCCATCTCCAGCTGTAGCGAGTGAGGGTGAAGGGACCCATCTAGGCAGGAAGCTGGTGGCGGCTGCCTTTGCGGGGAGAAATCACTGCTGATGAGCTGGTGGGTTTTCTGCCACCTGACCCACTCTACCCCACAGAGCAGACGGCCTGACCTCGAGCTGGTCTGTGTGACACCTGCTCCCGGCCCTGGACCGAAGGACAGAGGTGTCTGCCCCCCCCCCAGGTGGACCTTGGGCAATCCACACTAGCGGGGGGCGCTCTGGGGCTGAGCAGCTGCCGCCCGGCCATGTGACTTGCACAGTCATGTCTGTGGGGCACCCACTCACCGGCCCTCCTCCCCCCTCCCCGCCCCGTCTCACCTCCTTTTCCACCCAGCGCCCAGCAACGAGGCCACATCCTTCCACTGCCTCCGAGGCACCGCGTGATGCAGTCTCTGGCCCTCCCCAAATCCCTCAGTGACCGATTCAGTGGCCGCTGGCTTCTTTCATTTACCAAATCAAAATGAAAGAAAACAAAAACAGAGCTCCTCCAGGCTTTTACATGTGCAGGTTCCTGTGGCTGGAGCCCTCCTTCTTCTCACTCTTGGGCCAGCGAACTCTTCTTCAAACCTCAGATCCCAGCTGAAATGTCACCTCCTCTGAGAGGCCTTCCCTGATCACCCCAGTCTCGGGCAAGTTGCCTGAGTTACCCACTCCCATAGTACCTTGCATTTCTGCATTTCAGCTCCACAGCAGTGCCTATCCCGATTTGTGAATACAGGCTGATTAGTCTACAATGATTATATAACTCTTTCTTTAGTTTTTTGGGCTCCGCGAGGGAGCCTGGCTCCTAGCAGGGGCTCCAGAAATTATTGTAGCAAAAGCACCAGAAATCTGCTCCCTCAGCAAATTTCTAGTTTTCGATTATTATTTTTTAAATATTTATTTATTTATTTTGAGAGAGAGAGAGAGAGAGAGAGAGAGCAGGCGGGGGGCGGAGAGAGAGGGGGAGACAGAGAGAATCCCAAGCAGGCTCCATGCTGTCAGCACAGAGCCCGACGCGGGGCTCGATCTCAGGAACCGTGAGATCATGACCTGAGCTGAAATCAAGAGTCGGACACTCAACCAACTGAGCCACCCAGGCGCCCCAATAAAGCATTCACTATAGTCGCCATGCTGTGCATTAGATCCCATATAACGAACTAAAACTTTGTGCCCTTTGGCCAATATCTAAAAAAAAAAAAAAAGGTAACTATATAGGGAGATGGGTATGTGAATTAGCTTCGCTCTATTAATCATTTCTCTCTCTAGATCAACATCCTGTTGTATATCTTACATATATTCAATTTTTATTTAAAAATAAAAATTCTAAAAAGCAAGTCTATTGTGTGAATGGACGCAGGAAGGAAGCGAGGGAGGAAGGGAAGATTGCTCAGGGGGAGGGAAGGAGGGGAGGGCCCAGAGAGCTGCTTGCCCCTGGGACCAGGGAACCCTGGGGACATGCGTACAGCCCTGCACACACCACAGGGCGTGTGACTCAGGAACTGAAAAGCCACAATACGGGTTTTGTACAGAAATGAAGCAGCAAATATCCCTCCCTGAGCCTCCACTGGCAATGCAGCTGGAGTCCTTCAGGCCACTCCCAGGCCGGGCACGGACACGCATCAGTCCCCTCCTGCCCAGGGTCCCAGACCTCACGCCCTCTGCCTGACACCTTCCGTTACTCTTTGTGCAGCCAGCCCTAACCGTGCCGGGCACGGCGTTAAGCACTTTGTCTTTCAATCCGTTAGTCCTCCTGATCCGGTATGAGGATTAACGGCCGGCTAGTATCACCTGCCTGCTATTATTGCCCCCGATTCACAGATGGGAAAACTGAGGCTCAGTCTCGAGCCAGGGAAAGGACTTGTCCAAGGGCACGTGTCTGGGAACGGCAGAGCTCGAACTTCTGACCTCGGCTGGCTGCCTCCAAAAGCTGAACACTTCACCGCTTGGCTAAAATTGTGGCCACACGAGGGCCCGGGCAGGAACGTGGACGGCAGAGAGAGGAGCAGGGTGAATGCAGCAGAGAGCCACAGACAGGATGAAAAGCCAGAAGGGCCGGGACCATCGCCGATCATTCAGTGTTCAGTGCTGGTTAATGAAGACAGTGATCCCTGATAGTCATCACAGCGACCTCTTAGTGCAGCCTGCAGACGGGGACGCGGTGGCACAGAGGTTAACACTTAGCCTGAGGTCCCGTGACAGATGAGTGGCAGCTCTGGGGTAGACACAGAAGCCTGAGCTCCAATGCATCCTCTGTCCATCTCCCTGCTGCACCTCTGTTCTAGGCAGACCCCCCCCCCCACCACCCGATGCCAGGCACGCGGGAGGCACACGGCCAGCTGCGACGCCAACCCACCGGGCTGCTCCCCCTCCACAGTCTCCCGGGTCCAGCACGTACAGCCTGGTCCAACCAGCTCCTCCACCTGCCCTCCCGCTCCCCCCCTTCCCAGGGTGCTGTCGGGGTGGCCGGGCACCCAGCCTGCTGCTCAGACACTGCCAGGAGGACCAGCGCTCTCAGAAAGGTTGTCCTGGGCCCTCGATGTGCCACGCCTCCAAAATCACTCGACTGCAACCTCTCCACCCACCACTGACCCCCCCTCCCTGGAGCAGAAACAGCCAGAGATAGCTGCTTCCAGGGAAGCCCAGCCGCCCCAAGGCTGGGGGGAGAGATTCAGTCGAGTCTAATGGTGGCTTCTGCAGGGGCCGGTTCACCCCAAGAGGCCGGACGGTGACTCAGCCGCGGTGGAGGGTGGGCAAGGCAGACCCGTGCTTCCCTCAAAGCCACATCCCCAAGTGCAGGCCCCAGGAGCCAGGCCTTGTTCTTCCCCAGGGAGCCTCTCTCCAGGATCCATCTGGGAAGAAAAAAGGGCAGACGATAACAGGGTTGGCAAGGAGGAAGGGACTCCGGAACCCTTGTATGTTGCTGGTGGGAATGTGAAATGGGGCGGCCGCCGAGGAGAAGTCTGGCAGTGGCTCAGAAAGTAAATATAGAGTCACCAAGTGATCCGGTGATTCCAATCCAGGGTATAGACCCAAGAGGAATAAACACAAGTTTCCCCACAAAAACTTGCCCACAAACGTTTATTAGGAGCAGTATTTATAATTGCCCGAAAGTGAAAACACGCAGATGTCCAGCAATGGATAAAGAAATAAGTAAAATGAGGTTTATTCATAGTGGAATATTATGCAGCTATGAAAAAGAACTAAATGCTGACACATGCCACAGCATGGATGAATCCTGAGAACATCACACCAAGGGAAGGAAGCCAGATGCAAAAGGCCACGTGTTGTATGATTCCATTTGTATGAAATTTTCAGAGTAGGCAAACCCATAACGATAGAAAGTAGTTCAGTGGCTGCCACGGGCTGAGGGCAAGGGGTCCTGGGATGTGACCGGCTAATGGTACAGGGCTTCATTTGGGGTGATAACAATTTTCTGGAATTAGACAGTGGTAATGGTTGCGCAACCTTATGAATATACTAAAGACCACAGATTGCACACTTTAATGTTTATTTATTTATTTTGAATTGGGCGGGTGGGGGGGGTGGAGCATGAGCAGGGGAGGGGAAGAGAGAGAGGGAGAGAGACAGAATCCCAAGTTATCACCACAGAGCCCAACGCGGGGCTCGATCTCACGAACCACAGATCATGACCCAAGCCAAAATCAAGAGTCAGACGTTTAGCCAACTGAGCCGCCCAGGCATCCTTTGCACACTTTAAACAGGTAAATTTTGTGGTATGTGAGTGATATTTCAATTAAAAAAAAATAGGGAGAGGGGGCGCCTGGGTGGCTCAGTCAGTTAAGCGCCCGACTTCAGCTCAGGTCATGATCTCATGGTTCGTGAGTTCGAGCCCCACATCGGGCTCTCTGCTGACGGCTCAGAGCCCGGAGCCTGTTTCAGATTCTGTGTCTCCCTCTCTCTCTCTGCCCTCCCCTGCTCGTGTTCCCTCTGTCTCTCTCTCTCTCTCTCTCAAAAATAAATAAACATTAAAAAAAAAAAGAGGAAGGGGCTCTAAGGTGGCCTTGAGCACCCTGCTGAGAGCTCATTCCCCTGCCAGCCTGGGGGTTCCACGAGGTGAGGACAGTATCTGTCTCATCCATTACTGTACCCACGGTGCGTAGGACAGTACCTGGTAAACAATAGATGTTTGATTCTTACTTAAAACGGGAAAGAAAGAAGGAGGCCACTGGCCACTTGATCCCTCCAGGGCCCTGCATGATCTGGCCTCTGCCCACCTCTGCTGGCATCTTCCCTCCTAACCACCCGGACCCTTCCAGGACCACCACGTACCACCCTCTCTCTTGACTCTCGTGCCCTTCTCATGGGCTATCCCTCTGCCTGACTTTCTCAGCCTTCACTTCATGGTTAATTCTTAACCGGGTTTCAGGTTAAATGTCTCAGCTTAAATGTCACTTCCTCTGTGAAGCTGACACCGAGGCTGGGGGAGGCACCCTTCTCATGCGCTTCCTGTTCCCTCCCCCAAACACTTAACACTATGATGTATTTGTGCATGCATTTGTCTGTGTTTTTACTAGACCAAGAGGTCTAGTGAAAGGGCTGGAGGGGTAGGAGAGTAGGAACCGTAAACTTTTTGGCTACTATGAGATGGTTTGGGATCCCAGTCAATATCTGATGACTGCGGTGGTAAAGAGAGCCTGCTCGGTCTCTACCCAAGCCTCAGAACTGGCCAGAGCATCCTCTCCTGGGTTGGTCTATACTTCGTGCTCTGGACAAAAATGCTCCCAGGCCAGGCCATAGACATTTTCATCTCAGAGAGAATCTTCATTCCTTGACTTATACAAAGAGGTTGGTTTCTCTCTTAGCATCTCCGATACCTTCAAAACTAGGAAGGCAAGATGGCCAAGGGCATGTCAGGCATGTAGCTATAATATTTTCTTTTCTAGAACCTCCATGCCCAAGACACATGGTCATGCTGGACAGAAGTTGTTGACAGGGACTCGCATCAGCTACCCAGAAGCCTCTGCACATGTGTAACTTATATCTAGTATTAGATGTGCGCAGGAAAAGGGATTGCAGACCCTTTAGAATGCCAACTCTGTGCAGGCAAATCCTGTCTGTCTTCTTATCTGGAATATCCAGCACCTAGAGTAAGAGCTCAACAAGTAGTTGTTGAGAGAATTAACAAATAAAAAAACTCTCCTAAGAAAATGAAACTAAAGATACCAGGAAAATCTAATAAAAATATGTATATGATCCATATGAGCAAAACTACAAAACTCGAATGAATGAAATCAAAGAAAAATAAATGGAGAAATAGTCTATGTTCACGGACAGGAAGATTCGATATTGTCAAAATGTTAGTTCTTTCCAACTTGATCTATAGATTCAATGCAATCCCAACCAAAATCTCAGTCAGTGATTTTATTAATACTGACACATCGATTCGAAGATTTATAGAAAAAGACAAAAGCCCCGACACTATATTGAAGAAGAAGAACAAAGTTGGGGTACTGGCACCAGCTGACCTCAAGACTTACCCCTAAAGCTACCGTAATCAAGAAAGTGTGGTATTGGTGGAAGAAGAGACAAACAGATCAACGGAACAGAATAGAGGGCCCAGAAACAGACCCACATGAATACAGTCAACGTTCATCCATTGCTGGTGGGAATGCAAATTGGTACAGCAACTTTTGACGGTTTCTTACAAAACTAAACATACTCTTACCGCATAATCTAGTAGTCACACTCCCTAGTATCTACTCTAAGAAGTTGAAAACTATATCCACAAAAGCCTGCACACAAAAATTTATAACTGCTTTAGTCATAATCACCAACACTTGGAAGTAACCCAGAGGTCCTTCAGCAGGTAAGCGGGCAAACCATGGTACATCCAGACAATGGAATATTTATCCAGTGCTAAAAAGAAATGAGCTGTCCAGTCATGACAAGACATGGGAGAACCTTAAATGCATATCGCTAAGTGAAAGAAGCCAATGTGAAAAGGCTGCATATTGTATGATTCCAACTATATGATGTTCTAGAAAAGACAGAACTATGGAGACAGTAAAAAAAAAAAATCAGTGGTTGCTAGGAGTTAGGGAGGGGGGAGGGATGAATAGGCAAAACACAGGGGATTTTTAGGACACTGAAAACACTCTGTATGCTACCATAATGATGGATACACATCATTATACATCATACATTTGTCCAAACCCACAGAATGCACAACACCAAGAGTGAACCCTAATGTAAACCAGGGTCTTTGTAGGCTAATGATAGGTCAATGTAGGCTCATCAATGGTAACCAGAGTAGCACACTGGTGCAGGTTGTTGACGATGGAGGAGACTATGCATGTGTAGTTCCAAGGGGTATATGGAAAATCTCTGTACCTACCCTCATTTTTGCTGTGCGCCTACAACTGTTCTCGGAAAATTCAGTCTAAATAAATAAATAAACAGAAGGAGACCAGGGAAACCTTGATACAAAATAAGCTACAGTCAATGCTCGTGGCAAATGCAGAGTCTTTCTGAAACGTGGGGGTGGGAGAAGAATAACTTCCTAATGTAGCAGCGGATATTTTACTAGATTTCCTCAAAGGGAGAAAGAACTGAATTTAACTCATCTCATCAGAGAAGACGTGGGTCTGTAAGGTTTCTCCACCAAAGCTACAAAGGCTGTGCCTATTTACTGTTTTCTTTTCAATGTTTATTTATTTTTTATTTATTTTGAGAGAGAGAGAGAGAGAGAGCAAGTGGGGATGGGGCAGAGAGAAAGATGGGGACAGAATCCTAAGCAGGCTCCACAGCTTAAAGCGCAGAGCCCAATGTAGGGCTCAAACTCACAAAGCCGTGAGATCATGACCTGAGCTGAAGTCAAGAGTTGGACGCTTAACCGACTGAGCCAACCAGGTGCACCTGTGTCTATCAACACCTCAGACTCAAAGTGAGGGTACCGCCAGTCCGGAAACATGACCCTGGAACTTCCCCCATTCCATTCATGAACATACTGGACCCCAACTGTGCCAGGTCCCTGTTCTTCACTAATTCTGCTTCCACAATTTTCCCGGTACCTCTCCCTGCAGCTTCTCTGGGGATCTGGGAACCTGATCTCCCTTCTGCCCTCCAGAGCCTTGGCCTCCTGGGAACTCTCCAAGGTACCTGTTCTTTTTTTTTTCCCCAACTGCCCTCTCTCCCCAAACTCCCTGCACTCCTCTTCGGGACTTCCTCCTGTTGCTGCCCCAACCCCATCGCTCTATCACCTCTCTTCTCTGTCTACTTATTGCTCCTCATTTTTTAAAGTAATTATTTCAGGGGCGCCTGGGTGGCTCATTCCGTTAAGCGTCCGACTTTGGCTCAGGTCATGATCTCACTGTCCGTGCGTTCGAGCCCTGCGTCGGGCTCTGTGCTGACAGCTCAGGGCCTGGAGCCTGGTTCTGATTCTGTGTCTCCCTCTCTCTCTGACCCTCCCCCGTTCATGCTCTGTCTCTCCCTGTCTCAAAAATAAATAAACGTTAAAAATTTTTTTAAAAAAATAATTATTTCATATCTCCATGCAAGTAACAGATAAAAATATTCCCAGCTCTACACGCAGGAGCTGCATATACATGAAAACGAAAATGGCTTCACAGCCATCATAATAATATGTAGCGTTTACTGAATATTTTCCAAGCGTGAAGAATACCCAGAAGAATACCCAGAAGAATGCCCAGATGCTACATGTCTCATCCCAGTTAACCACGACAACAATCCTATGACTTTAGGTGCTATCATCAGCTCGTTCAACAGGGAACGTCCATGATTTGCTCAAACTCACTTAGCTAATAAGTGTCGAGAACCCATATTAGTGTGGTTGATTCCAGGTACAGCTGGTGTTTCAGGCATAACTGGTGACAGGAGAGACTCGCCCATATATAAGTAAGAATAAAACCCATTCCTATCAATATTTAGTACGAGGAAACAAGTTGCCTATGAAGGGGGATATTCCTCCAGCTCCCACCCGTCCATTTTGAACCTTCTGTCTGTTTTCCCTGGTTCCACTCTCCTGTCCCATCACCACATCCTTCCCACCCCCCCAGTCTGTCTGCCTGGCTCTCAATTTTCTCCTAAAGACGATGCATCTTGCTTCTGTCTCTCAGTGCTGTGTCACACAGAACACCAGCAAATCCCACTCTGGGCTTCCACCTGTCTAGCTGAGGAAAGTAAACAAGACTTTTGAAATTGTAAAGGGAACCACCGGAGAAAGTAAAACCGGGATTTTGTCTTCTATACCAACGGGAAAGGTAAAAGAAAACATAGTATTCGTTAAAGTCACAGAATGAAAGAACATAGAAACATAAATGTCACAAGGCCTGAGGCAAGATGACCAAAAACCAACTATCTACTACAATAAATGAAATCATCTACCCTCCCCTATAAAGCAGTGAAGATTTGGTTGTCAAAAAGAGAAAAAAAAAAAAACCATTCATCTGTGTGTTGCTTACAAGAGATACATCCCAACAAAATAACAGAGAGCGTAAAAATAAAGGAATGCTCAAAAATAAACCACCAAATGCGAAAACAAAGAAAGTGGGGGTGGCAACATTACTATGGTGCAGAATGGATTTAAACAATTTTTTTTCAGTTTATTTATTTATTTTTTTTTTTTGAGAGAGAGAGAGAGACAGAGAGAGAGCAGGGGAGGGGGCGGAGAGACAGCGAGAGAGAAAATCCCAAGCAGGCTCTGCGGTGTCAGTGCAGAGCTGGATGTGGGACTTGAACTCACGAGCCGTGAGATCATGGACCTGAGTTGGTCCATAAAACCAAGAGTCGGTCGCTTGACTGACAGAGCCACCCAGGCGCCCCTTAGGGTGGTTTTTTAAAAAGATATTTCAAAATGAAATCATAAACAGAAAGCAGATTAGTGGCTGCCTGGGTCAGCGGTGGGGTGGGGAGAACGAAGCAATTATCAGTTAAGAAAGCCTGTGAATCGCATAATACACCAAGCAAAATCCAGCAAAACAAAAATCGTCCATATATAAGTCAAAACTATGTGTTTTTTTGCGAGGAATCTCCAGCACATACACATGCTAAAGATAAGAGGAGGGGTGGCGGAAAAAGATTTATGGACAAGGACGTTCACAGCAGCACTGTTTATATACATTGTTTATAATAAAGAATTACCGGAAACGACCCAACATCTAAACAATTAGAGACTGATTAGGTAAATTATGGAACATTCATATGATGGAATATTCTGCAGCTCGTATCTTTGAGGAATTTTTAAGGATGTGGGAAATTGCTTGATATATAGCGTAGAATGGAAAATGAGAGATCAAAACTGTACATTCAATGCAATCTCAATTAGAAAAGAAAAATGCCTTCCACACAGGCACACGCTGCTTATTGGAAAAACAATTAAGATACGAACGGTGGTTATCAGTGACTTTTATTTTATGGTGGCCAGAATTTTCCAAGCATTTAAAAATACATATGCACTACTTTCATAACCAGAATTTTCTTTTCAAAAAAAAATGTGTTTGAGACAGAGCGTGAGTGGGGAGGAGCGGAGAGAGAGGGGGACACAGAATCCAAAGCAGGCTCCAGGCTCCGAGCTGTCAGCCCAGAGCCCGACGCGAGGCTCAAACCCACAAACCATGAGACCATGACCTGAGCCAAAGTCAGACTCAACCAAGTGAGCCACCCAGGCGCCCCAGTAACCAGAATGTTCCAATTTCACTAAAACACAAAATGATACATTCCACACACCATGAGAGCCAAGCGGTAAGAACTACATTTCTGCGAAATTTCTAGGGCAGAAATGAGGTCTCACGCTGGCTGACCCCTTGAAGCAAATGCTGAAGCTGAAATTCCTGTGTTGGGTAGGATGTTAAATAGAAACAATAATAATAACCCCTTTGTTTGCATTGTGCAGGGGTCGGCAAACTATGGTCCAATGGCTAACATCGTGCAATTTTGAACTGCTTACAACTTAAGAATGGTTCTATGTATATATACATATTTTTGGCAGTTGGGGGAATAAAATCAAAGAAGCATCATATTTTATGACACAGGAAAATTACATGAAAGCCAAAAATCAGTGCCCGTAAATGAAGTTTAACTGGAACACAGGCTCGTTTGTTTATGTATTGCCTTTGGCTGCTTCCTCTGTCAGAACAGAGACTGGGTGGCCCACGCGGCCGATGGTGTTTCTTATCTGGCCCTTTACAGAAAAAGTTTGCTGATCCCTGGTGCAGGGCTTTTTAGCTCGCAAAGCATGTTGAAAACCACAGTCATTTCCCTCCCACAATAAAAGCCTCGTGGTGCCAGGTAGGAGAGGAAGAAATCAACACACATCGAAGGTAGGCCGTTGCATCGTGGCCAGGCGGGCCATGGGCCGATCGGGCTCAATGTCTGCACCTGCTGAGAAACACGGGGGCACAAAGCCCCGAGAGCCTGCTGTCGCCTCTCTCCCCACCAGCTCAGCCCCCGGAGCCCCAACTCAGCCACGCAGCGCAGCCGAGTTTCCTGTTAAGAGCGTGACCTTCTGAAACCAGTGTGGTGGAGGCTGCAGCTGCAGGAAGGAGGGTATTTTTATCCGGGCCCTGCTTCCTGTTTGACGGCTGGGGGGTTTCGTGTGCTGGCGTTCGGTTTTGTCATTTCTGGTACAGACTCAGCACCCTTGCCACAGCGGAACAGAGGCGTCTCCTAACAGGATAGCTGCCTGCCACCCAGGCCCACCGCCCAAGGCCCCTGTCCTTTGTCCCCCACCCACGCCCCCTGGCTGCTGCAGGACCACCTGTGAAACGTGTAGAAACGAGAGAGCCTGGCTGGGCAGGGGGAGACAGACGCGTTTCTGCTACAGGACATGGAAAAACCCGCTCTTTTATCAGAGAGGAGCAGGCTGGGCCAGGAGGGGAGCAAGTCTGCAGGTTTTCCAGAGCTTCTGGAACCCACTGCTCTTAGCAAGGCCTGGCTTGGGGAGGGCCAGCCTGCTGCTGGAGCAGAGTTAAATACAGAACTTGGGAATGTCCTCAGCCCTGGGACCTGGGGATCATTTGCTGATGCTCCCAGCAGCAGACGAGAATGGACTGTCCCCAACGGTCCTGTCCCCAGGACTCAGCCAGATGCGGGAACAGAGAGCAAACACATCAGCATCTAACAAGCCAGCGATAGCAAGAACACACATGTGCCGGGCACTGCCTTGTGTGCCTGGCACAGAGCAGGAATTAGCTCACCGGATCCCCACCACGGCCCCGGGCTGGAAGGGGGCAGCCTCTCTGATCACTCCTATTTTACAGCTAGGGATACTGAGTCACAGTGCATCTAATCAACTTGCTAATCAAACCACTCAGGTGGTAAGAGACTCCAGTAGCCCCACACTTGAACTCCATGCTTGCTCTGCCATAACAATTTCAACACAGGTCTTAGAGCTAAGCTGGACCCCAAGTCTCCAGAGCCAAGGGATCTGCAGCCCGGAACCTTCCTGTTTCCTGTTCTGCCAGCACGTCCGGCGCCAGGCTCTGAGAGGCATGAAAGGGCCAGTCTGACCTTTGCTACGGTCATTCGCACCCTGGAGAGGGGACACCAGAATGCACCGTCGGGGGGACAGGCAAGCCACCCAAGCATGGCACCTGGCATGCAAACACAGGGGTAGTGGCTAAGAATTCAGACCCCTTCAGCCAGTGACCTGATCCCAGGCATGTCTTCTCTTCTATCTGAGCCTCAGTTTCCCCCATCAGTAAAAGAGGAGTTATAACCTCATCAGGTTATCTGAGAGGGAGATTATAAGGTATTGATGAGGATGACAGTAATAACAGCAATGACAACATGATTTAGTTGGCCCTCCCCCCCCCACCCCCCACACACACACAAGCCACCCACAGGAATGTGGAACCCAGTGCTCACGCTCTAAGTCACCTAATGGTGGCTCCAGGCGTAAAGCATCTTTGGCAATCTTGTGGGATGACCCTGGGATAGAGGCAAAGGGCAGCCTGGGTGTGGCAGCCCGTCTCCAAACGCTGCTTACGCCTCCCTTCCTCCCAGGCCTCCCACTGACCAGAGCTGACCGGCGTGTGGCACCATGGGACAGAGTGTGGCTTCCGAGGCTGGGTCACAAAAGGCACGGTGAGCTCGGTCTTGCTCCTCCGATCACTCACTTGCAGGGAAGCAGCTGCCATGTCGGGACGACACGTAAGCAGCCTTGTGGAAAGACCACGTCATGAGGAACGGAGACCTTCTGCCACCAGCCGTGTGGGAGAGCCACGGCCAGAGAGCCACAGTGAATGAGAACCTCCAGCCCCACTCACACCCTCAGATGATGGGAGCCCGGGTCACGTACCGACCACAACTTCCAGAGAAACCCTGAGCCAGAACCATCCAGGTACCAGCCCAGGCCCCCAGCGCCCCAACCTGACCCCCGCCCTCCCGCACAGTCAGATCTCTGTTGACCAGGGAAAGTCTGCGCTGAATCCTGCAGCTGACTAAGGGCTTCGGTTCCCCACCGCCCTCAGTGCCGAAAACAAGTCAGGCATCGCCTGGGTCTCTTTCTTGTTGTAGGGGCCCAACCCAGGCTCCCGTGCTGTGTGAGAATGGAATGGGTCCTGAGGCACCTTCTTGAGCTAAGGTGCCGCTGACCTGGCTAGAGACAAGTGGGGAGGACACTGCCATCCCCTGCCCCCAGCGGCCACCCACCGTCTCCCAAATCGCAGACCTGAAGGTGCTCCTCTCCTGCTCAAAAACCTCCTATGGCTCCCCATTGCCTTCACACTGTTGGTGGACTGGCCCCAAGGTCCTCACAGTGTGTACCAGCAGCAACAGCAGGACTGGGGAATTCGTTGGAAACATAAATCCTATGGTTCTCCCTCAGACCTACCGAATCAGGAACCTCAGGGGAGGGCCCAGTGATCTACAGTTTGACAAGCCCTCCCGGTGATGCGGGTGTTCCAGCCTCCTCTGTCATCATTCCTTCCTGTGTCTCCCGGGCTCTAGAAACACCCTACTCCTCCACCCCCGTGTCCCCTCCGCAAATACTCACCAGGCACCAACTCTGTGCAGGTGTGGGCGTCCAGCAGTGAACAAGACAGACAAGAGCTCCATTCTCTCCCAGCTCGCAGTCTGCCCTCCCCTCGGTCTGGAATATTCTTCCCTTTTTCCCACCAGCTAAATCCCTGCCCAGCCTCACACCACTGTAGGAGACATTCGGCGATCACCAGAAGAAGACTAAATGAGTGAACGAATGCAAGACTGAACGTACCACCTCGGCTGAGTCTTCCTTGACCTTGATTCACGTGCCCACCACAGTGCGCAGTGTGCACCTCGTCCGCGGCACCTGTCCCCCTACACCGTGGCCCATAAGGTGCCGTGAGCCCTTTGGGTCTGGGGAGCACTTCGTACGTGCATCACCCAGACTGAGATACACTGTAAGTGTAAAAGGCACCGGGCTTTGAAGATTTATACCAAAAAAAGATACGGAAAATGTCTCAGTAACGTTTTGTACTGATTGCACGTTGAAAGGATATATTGAGTGAAAGAAAACACGTTATACAAGCTCATTTCGCCCGTTTCTTTTCCACTTGAATGTGGCTACTACAAAATTTAAAATTAAGTATGTGGCTCACATGATTCTTCTGTTGACCAACACTGAGCTAGACTGTACTTAGTCACATGACTATGGGCACAGGTGTGAGCTCTGCAAGGGTATTTCTGTCCATCTATGCTTCCTCCTTCCCTCCCTCCCTTCCTACCCTTCCTTCCTTACCCCTTCCTTTCTTTCCTTCCTTCCCTTCCCTCCTGCCTTCCTTTCCTCCTACCCTCCCTCCCTCCTACCCTCCCTCCCTCCCTCCTTCCTTCCTTCCTCTCCCCCTCCCTCCCTCCTTCCTTTCTCTTTCCCTCCGTCCCTCCCTCCTTCCTTCCTCTCCCCCCTCCTTCCCTCCCTCCTTCCTTTCTCTTTCCCTCCGTCCCTCCTTCCTTCCTTCCTCCTTCCCTCCATCCCTCCCTTGCTGGCTTTCTCTCTCTTTGCCCCTCCCCTCCTTCTCCCCACGAGCATTTATTGGCCATCTGTTCTTGCACTGCCACCATGAGACCTGGCACAAAGTAGGTGCCGGCACCATTTGCTAAATGAATAAACCAACACTCAGAAGCAGACCGACCCAGAGATGACCCTAAGGGAGTTTGCCTCCTATTGAACTCCCACACCTGCTTGTTTGAGTGTTGTTTTCCCACTTCATTTCAAAGGGAGCCAAATTCCAAAGATGTCCTTACGTAACTCAGAGCTGGGGTCAGTTTTCCTCTTGTAGATGGGGCTCAGGTACACTCGGGTCCTGGGGCCAGGGCTCTGTGTGCAGGACAAATTGTTCTCGAAGCTCCGGAAGGCCGGCCAGAGCTCTTTAGTGCCCAGCTCCCCAGGGAGGGGAGAGCACCGGGCTGAGCCATGCACTGCCCCGCAACCTTGTCCCCCATGAACTTGAAAGGACGAGGGTTGTGGGCGTGTCGGCAAGACTCAAGCTTACAAGCCTGCTTTGGGAACCGCGCAAGAGTCCCTGTGGGGATTCCAGGCCTGCGTCCTGGAATCTCGGACTCGGTGCCCCTGACGGCGCCCTTCCCCATCGCCACCACCCCGCCCTCCAGTTCGAGAGGCTGCAAGACACTGGGATGAGCCACAATATCTCAGATGAGCTGCCCCTTGGGGCTGGGAAGGCAGCAAGAAGGCTGGCATGGGGGTGTGGCCCTTCGTGCCCTGGGACCCACTCGCAGCTAACGCAAGGTTGTGGCCCCCACCCCATGGCCCATCACCAGCAGTAACATCCCTCATGCTCCCACCGGTTCTACACCCTTCCCAACTTAGCGCTGAACCCCCTTTCCCTGCCTCAGGGCCTTTGTTTATGTCACCGTTTCTGCTAGAACGCTCTCCTCTAGCCCACCCTCTTCTGACTTTCTACACAGCTGGCTCCTTCTCATCCTTCAGGTGTCCTCGGAGAGAACTTCCCCAACTGGCCTTCCTCACTACCCACCATCCTCTTGTCCCGACCAAGGCATAGCAGGTGATCTCGGGGGAGGGGGGAGTGAGCTGTCACCTATGCCTTAAAAGAGTCTTCTCTTCCCCTTTAAAGTCCTCCATGGGCCATGACACAGTGTTTCAGGCATTCAACCACACACCTCAAATATCTTCACGGGCAGGCTGGAAGAAGCCCCCCCCACAGGAGTCGACGCTGTTACTCCTTTTGAATGAGTTCTAGAACAAGCATAACGAACGGTACTCTTCACACCCACTAGGGTGGCCATAATCAAAAAGCAGACAAAACAAGGGCTGGCGAGGATGTGGAGAACCTGGAACGCGCCTGTACTGCTGGTGGGAAATGCAACACGGTGCAAGCTGCTTTGGAAAACAATCTGACAGCTCCCTAAACACTGAAACAGAATTACCGCACGGCCCAGCAATTCCGCTCCTAGGTACGTGCCTCCAAATCGCCGGAAAGAGACACTCAAACGCACGCACACTCATGTTCGTAGCAGCATCATTCACAACAGGCACAAAACAGCTCACGAGGAAAACAATCCAAGTGCGTACATATCTTTAGTCATAAAAGGGAATGAAGCACTAATTCATGCTACCGTCTGGGTGAACCTTGAAAACATCATGCTAAGTGAAAGAAGCCACAGTCGAAAGGTTACATATCACAGGACTCCATTTATAAGGTACGGCCAGAGAAACAGAAACAGATCGCTGGTTGCCAGGGGCTGGACGGAGGGCAGCATGGGAAGTGACTGTTTACCGGGTACAGAATTTCCTTTTGGGGGCGTGAAAATGTTTTGGGACTAGATGGAAGTGGTGGTTGCACAACACTGTGAATGTACAGAATGTCACTGGCTCGTATACTTGAAAATGGTTAATTTTATGTGATGTGGATTTCACCCCAAACAGACAAACAAACAAAACATCTAACCTGTAGTGGTTAAAAAAAAAAAAAAAAGCCATCAGAACAGTACTTGCCAGGAGGCGGGTAGAGGACAGGCTAGGAAGGTGCACAAGGGAACTTTCTGGAGGGATGGTGATGTTCAAGACCGGCACTGTCCAACAGACATACAATGTGGGCCACATATTTTTTTTTCTGGTGGCAACATTAAAAAATAGATAGGTTTTCAATTTGACAATAAATTTCATATTTAAAAGAATAGGTCTTAATAATATATATTTTTAACGTTTTTTAAATTTACTTATTTAATTCGAGGGGAGAGGGAAGAGGGATAGGAGAGAGAGAGAATCCCAAGCAGGCTCTGCACTGTCAGCACAGAACCCAGTACAGGGCTCGATCTCACAAACCTCGAGATCACGACCTGAGCTGAAATCAAGAGCTGGATGCTTATCCAACTGAGTCACCCAGGTGCCCCTTAATAATAATATATTTTAATCTTAATACTATATTTTAATCGTAGTATTATTTTAATTGTAATAATACATTTTATTTAACCCACTACATCCAAAATATTATTATTTCAATATGCATGTCATAAATATTTTTAAATTCTGTATCTTGACTGTGGTGTTCGTCACACAAATCTCCATCTGTGATTTAGACAACTGCAGAGCTAAACGCACACACACACACACACACACACACACACACACACACACACACATGAAAATTGGCCAAAAAAAAAAAACAAACTGAGTAGCGTTGATGGATTGTATCAATGTCAATTTCCTAGTTGAGATACTATATTATAGTTTTATAAGATGTTACCATTGGAGTAAACTGGGCAAAGAGTAAAGGGGATCTATTATTTTTTTTTTAATCTAAAATGAATCTAAAATTGTCTCACAATAAAAAGGCATAAGTTTTGCTCACGGGGGCAGGGACTTGACTCCTGACGCAGAAGGCAGAAGCAATGTGGGTATGCAGCCTTCATACAGATTTCCCAGGCATATATACTGGGCTGAGCCAAACCGGACCCAGCCCTTGCCTTGGGGGGTCGGTCACAGGGATGCATGGTAACAAGACGACCACTCAAATAGATGGAACCATGCCATGAGGATGCCGGGCAGGGACCAGGCCCAGTCAGGGGCTCGGCACCTGCCACAAGCCTGCAAATCCCAACTCATATAGTCAAAGAATAAGGACAGCTGATAGCTAACGTACTTTGGAAACTTCCGCTATGCTGGACACTGTGCTGAATAAAGCAAGGCTCCATCTAGTTCTTGGTGCCACCCTTTTGAGAAGGTGATAGTATTTCTATTTGGCCAAAAGAGAAACTGAGGCACAGAGAGGTTGAGTGATGCAAATCGCCCAAGATTACCCAACAAGCAGCAGAGCACAGATTTGAGCCCAGACAGTCTCACTCCAAAGCCCTAGGGCTGCCCCATGCACTCTGGTGACTCACAGGCTGGGTACCTGGTAGACCTTTAACCATCCCCACCCCTGGAACCACCGCCCCTCCATCACTCCCATCAGCACCAGGTTGACTATTTGAGCAGTAATGCGCTGACGAGGCCGGAGGCACCACGTCTGCAGTGCCCTTTGCCCATCATTGCGGGGGGTGGGGGGGCTGGGAGGGGGGCTTCCGTTGGACTGCAGTGTGTGTGTGTGTGTGTGTGTGTGTCCCTCTGGGCTCAGACTTGCCCTCTCCTCAAGCCCCTTTTAAAAACAGCAGTTTTAGGCCAGCCTGGGTGGTTCAGTTGGTCCAACTCTTGATTTCGGCTCAGGTCATGATCTCACAGATTGCGGGTCGGAGCCTTGTGTTGGGCTTTGTGCTGACAGCACGGAGTTTGCTTGGGATTCTCTCTCCCTCGCTCTCTCTGCCCCTCTCCTGCTCACTCTCTCTCTCTCAAAATAAATAAATAAACTTTAAAAACAACCCAGCAGGTTTTTTTTATTTTTTATCTTTTAGAAAAAAGGCATTTCAAAAAACCCGAAAAAACAGCCGTTCTCCATCAACCAATGAACAGATAGACAAAACGTGGCACATCCATTCATAGGGCTGTTATCCAACCATAAAAAGGAAAGAAATGCTGATACATGCTGCAACATGGATACACCTTGAAAAGATTATTCTAAGCGAATGAAGTCAGGCATCAAAGTCACATATTGTATGACTCCATTTACATGGAATGTCCGGAGTAGGTAAATCCTTAGATTAAGAAGGCAGGTTAGGGGTGCCTGGGTGGCGCAGTCGGTTAAGCGTCCGACTTCGGCTCAGGTCACGATCTCGCGGTCCGTGAGTTCGAGCCCCGCGTCGGGCTCTGGGCTGATGGCTCAGAGCCTGGAGCCTGTTTCAGATTCTGTGTCTCCTTCTCTCTCTGCCCCTCCCCCCTTCATGCTCTGTCTCTCTCTGTCTCAAAAATAAATAAACGTTAAAAAAAAAAGAAAAAAAAAAAAAAAAAAGAAGGCAGGTTGGTGTTTACCAGGGGTTGAGGAGAGGGCGCTGGGGAGTGACTGCTAATGGGAACAAAGGTTCCTCTGGAGATGATGAAAAGGTTCTGGAAGAAGGTAGGGGTGATGGTTGCATAACACTATGAATGTACTAAATACCAGTGACTTATACACTCGGAAACAGTTAATTTTATGTTATGTGAATGGCACTTCAAATTTTTATTTATTTTATCTAAATTCACGGTAGTTAACATATGGTGTAGTATTGATTTCGGGAGCAGAACCCAGTGATTCATCTCTTTCGTATAACACCCGGTGTGCATCCCAACACGTGTCCTCCTGAATGCCCATCACCCATATAACCCATCCCCTCCCCCCACCTCCCCTCGATCAGTTTGTTCTCTGTATTTAAGAGTCTCTTTTGGTTTGCCTCCCTCTCTGTCTTTATCTTATTCTTCCTTTCCTTCCCTGTTCAGCTGTTTTGCTTCTTAAAGTTCACATAGGAGTGAAATCAGACGATACTTGTCTTCCTTTCACTGACTTATTTTGCTTCGCGTGAATACACTCTAGTTCCATCCGCATTTTCAAATTTTGAAAACCCAGTAGTTTCCAGACTGCGGAGCACTTTAACTCCCCAGGTGTACCCCGATTCCTGACATAGGCACGGAGAGCTGTGTCTGGGCCAGGGAGGCCTGCCCCCCACCCCGGGCTGCCCCAGCACGCCCAGCTGTGCCCTCACTGTGGGAAAGGACTTCCTTTGCCTCACACCCCAGACGTCCACAGTGTGAGGGGAAAGCAAGCAGCCTCCTTTGTGCCGGGTCCGAGGGGCTGCCCACAACAGGAGTTCGGGTGGGATACTCACTAGGTGCCCTCGTTGTATGTTGCCCTATTTCACCCTCAGGACAACTGTGCGATACATCCTGCTGTTACTCCCATTTCGCAGACAAGGCAAAGAGGCTCCGAGATCAAGTTCACGGCTGAAGTTCACCTAGCAAGCCCACGGTAGAACTCACAGGCGCCCCCCCCTCTTCCGGCTACACACACACTCAGCCCGCAGAAGACCCAACACCTAGGGCGTGGGGGCTCCTCTGTTCCACAGCATGTGTGACGACTCTCCCTCCAAAACCAGAGGCAGGGATCGAACCTCACAGGCTTCTGAAACACAGGTGCTGAAAGCTGTCCTCAAATCAGAGACAGGCTCGGCAAGGGGCTGACCAAGTTTGCACAGAAGCCAGGATACAGACACGGGATCCTGGCAGAGCTGGGTCAAATCCTGCCCTGCTACTTCCTGGCTGTGCAAATTCTGGGCAAGTGACAACTTCTCTGAGCCTGTCCCCTCAGCTGTGACGTCGAGCCCACGCTACGGGCACACAGGTGACGCAAAGAAAGGAGCCGGGGCCACGCAGGAAGCAGTCAGAGCTGGGGCAGGGCAGCACACGGGCAGAAAGGCGCAGGGAGGCAGAGAGCGCTGGGGGAAGCCCCTACTTCTCCTCCTTCTGGTCCCCGCACACCCCAGGCCCCAGGGCCAACTTCACCTTGCCATGTGGGAGCCAGGTGCTTCCCGGGCCTGGACAAGAGTAGCATTTGTCTCAGCTCCAAACCGGAAACTCGGGCCATTCTGAATCCAGCCTGGCTAAGAGGACAGAGCCCAAGGGACAGAGAGGCCGATGGGACTGGGGCTGGGGCCACTGGCATGATTTCAGGCCAACCCAGCCCACTTCACGGTGTTTTCCCAGCCAGAAGGAGGCCATGCTAATTAAGTAGTGTATGCCCGTCTGCAAATCGATTTCTGCAGTTCCAGCTCTGAGAGGGGCCGGTGGCTCCCAAACTGGGTCAGAGACTGCTAGTCCCTCAGAGTCATTCAGAAGCACTGACTTCTTTTTTTTTTTTTTTTTTTTTTATTTTTAACATTTATTTATTTTTGAGACAGAGAGAGAGCATGAACGGGGGAGGGGCAGAGAGAGAGGGAGACACAGAATCGGAGGCAGGCTCCAGGCTCTGAGCCATCAGCCCAGAGCCCGACGCGGGGCTCGAACTCACGGACCGCGAGATCATGACCTGAGCTGAAGTCGGACGCCCAACCGACTGAGCCACCCAGGCGCCCCGCAGAAGCACTGACTTCTTACCTGCACCTCTGCTGGTGCATCTAGGCCCCACACACCCCCCACCCTGGTGCCTACGTCCGGGTCACTGACCAAGGTCTTAACCTCCCACTGCCTTGTCCACCCTAATGGGCACCGCACTCCTCCCTGGAGAGGCGGGTCCCCGGGCTACTCCACAATGCGGGGCTCGGAGGACCAGAGTGAACTTGAAGTCACACTTGGTGGCGGGGTGGGGAGAGGGGAGACATGGCCAGGCATCATGGCTGGTTCAGGGTCAAGGTCTCTGGGGCTGCAAGGCCAGCTCATGGGCAAGGCCTAGCAGAACTCGCTGAGTTCACAATGAGAACAGAAGGAACCAGCCCAAACAAAGTCCAAACAAAGTCCAAACAAAGGCAAAGGGGCATCTTGGGGGTTAAAGATTACCAGCCGAAAGGCCCAGGCTGAGGGGCAGAACTCAGACAAGGCCTTCAACGGAAGTCGTCAGCCGTGACCCAGTTATATGCTGGGGATATCCTAACAAAAATGAAAGATTTTGTTTATCAGGGGCTTGCTATGTGCCAGGAAGTATGCCCATGCGGGTGACACATTTCTTTATTGAAACCTTGCAGCATCCTGTTGGTGTCCCCATTTTACAGATGGTAAAACTGAGGCTCGGAGGGATGGAGTGACTTGCCCAAGGCCACGGCAGAGTCAGGGCTAGACCCCAGGCCTGGCCGACTGCCAAGTCCTTGCTCTCCACCATTTGCTAATCCGCTTCCTGACTCAGGGGAAAATGTCACAGTGCACCCGTGGTGGCCCGCCAAGGTGCTGGGGCTTCACTGAGCCTTAGATTCGGATGTGATCCAATCATACTGGCCTATGAGCTCCCTGGGGTCAGTGCCCAACACCATCATGCTGCCAGAGCTGGCTGCCTGTGACCTATGGATACCCCAAGACTCAGGGGCCTGACCAATGGGGATGCAGCGAGGGTGAGCCTCACGGATGTGTCCAGAGGAGACAGAGAGGAGTCAGGCCCCAGGAGGACGTGGAGGGCTTCGTAAGTCAGAGGAACTTGGCTGAAGGAACCCTGGAACTGCCAGCGGAGGGAGGCCCTGGGGGCAGAGGCTGCTGTCTGGCCAAGCCTCCCATTTTGCTGAGGGATTTGCAAACTGAGGGTAGGGCTGGCTCCCCGTGGACAACTGGGGAGATGCGAAGAGGCTGTCGGTGCAGGGTGAGTATGAAAACGAGAACTGACAGAGAAGGCCAGGAGACTGCCACAGGGAACCAAGCCGGGGAACGGGGCGCTCTGACCAGGTGCTGCTGTGTGATAATCCTCTCCTCTGTCTCCCCACAGAGCCGTCAGTGCAACCTTCCCACAGAGAAACCACAAAAGCAGCAGCAACCCTGACACGGCTCCGGGGCCACAGCCCGCCCGGGTCCCAGAAGATCTCCCATGATGGGTGTAGGAGGTCCTTACGGGCTGAGGAAGTCATATGACCCCCTCTGTCCCATGACCTCTGATTGCTGCAGAGGGGGGCAGCTTAGTGTGGAGACCGGGGCATAAGCCAGAAGGCCTGAGTTCGGTTCCCAGGTCCGCCACTAACTAGCTGTGTGCCTTTGGGCAAGTTACTTTATCTCTCTGTGCATATGTCCCCACTACCCAGAAACAGGGTAATTAACAGAACCTCTCATAAGGCTGTCAGGAGGACTCAATGAATATTTGAATATTTATGAAGCACTCGAAATGCCTGGCACATAGCAGGTGCCAGTAAGTTGGATGCCCCTTTAAGCTGTACGAACTGAGTCAAGGGCAAACAGTATATAAAGCAAAGCTTCCTCCCACCTGCTCCAAACCTAAGCAAAGCATGCTGACCAGGCCCACGAGCACACAGTAGGTGCTCCAAAAACTGTCGGCTGCTAGGGCAGAATCTGCTGTGTGTTCCCCAAACTCTGTTCCTTCTCTTCCTGAGCATATGGCTAGAGTATCTGCCCCCATTTCCCTTGTAAAGGCAGGACCACACTCTGGGTCCTGGTCAATGGAATGTGGGCACCAACGGCGTCGGTGGAACCCTGCAGAACCCTCCCTTGCCATCCCCACACGTTCGCCATTCCTGGCCTGAATGGACAGGACCTGGGGGTCTACAGCCCAAGATGGTGCCACAAGCCACATACGGTCACGAACACTTGAAATGTGTCCAATCTGAATTGACATATAGTGTCAACACATTCACCAGATTTCAAAGACTTCTATAAAAACGAACCCGAATGGGGGCGCCGGGGTGGCTGAGTTGGTGAAGCGACCGACTTGGGCTCAGGTGACCATCTCACGGTTCACAAGTTCGAGCTCCGCCTTGGGCTCCGTGCTGACAGCTCCGAGCCTGGAGCCTGCTTCAGATCCTGTGTCTCCCTCTGTCTCTGCCCCTCCCCTACTTGCGTGCGTGCACGCATGCACACTCTTTCTCTATCAAAAATAAATAAAAACATTAAAAAGTGAAAAAAAAAAACCCATAGGTAAGATATCTCATTAATAAGTTTTTATACTGACTGCGTGTTGAAATACTATTTTGGATATACTGGGTTAAAGAAAATATACTATTCAGTCTATTCATAATTTGCTAAAATTGATTTCACCTGTTTATGTTCACCTTTTTGAATGTGGCTACTATGACATTTAAAATGACACAGTTTTCACTCTTATGTGGATCCTGCGAAACTTAACAGAAGACCATGGGGGAGGGGAAGGGGAAAAAAAAGTTAGGGAGGGAGGCAAACCATAAGAGACTCTTAAAAACTTGGGGCGCCTGGGTGGCTCAGTCGGATAAGCGTCCGACTTCAGCTCAGGTCATGATCTCACAGTCCGTGGGTTCGAGCCCCACATGGGGCTCTGTTCTGACAGCTCGGAGCCTGGAGCCTGTTTCAGATTCAGTGTCTCCCTCTCTCTCTCTGCCACTCCCCTGTTCATGCTCTGTCTCTGTCTCAAAAATAAAAAATAAACAGTAAAAAAAAAAATTTTTAAAAAAAAGAGAGACTCTTAAAAACTGAGAATAAACTGAGGGTTGATGGGGGTGGGAGGGAGGGGAAAGTGGGTGATGGGCATTGAGGAGGGCACCTGTTGGGATGAGCACTGGGTGTTGTATGGAAACCAACTTGACAATTTCATATTTAAAAAATAACAAAAAAACTAAAATGACATATGTGGCTTGCATTATGTCTCTACTGGATGGTGCAGACCTGGAGGGCAGAGCTTAAGGATAGAAGGATCCTGACACAGGGTCATGGCATGGAGGAGAGTTACCTAAGAGGGCCTTTCAGAGTGGGACAACCATCACCACAATCCATTTTAGAACATTCCAGAACCCAAAAAGGAACCCTATGCCCATCAGCAGTCATTCCCCGTTCGCTAGGCAACTCCAGCCCTAGGTAACCCATGAACACCCATGCTGGATGGTTACGTGAGGAAGACATAAACTTCAAAATGTCACAGCAATTAGCACCTTGTTGCAGATTAAAAAGATGGCCACAAATTGTGTGCATCAAACTCCTGCCTTCAGGAGGCGGGGTCTTCACCCCTTCTCCTTAAATCTGGGTGGGCTTTGTAACTGTTTCAGGCCTCAAGATATAGGCAGCTCTGACTTCCTGGATCCCAGAACATGTGCTCCGAGAGCCCTGAGCTACCACATAAGAAGTCTGACTATACCAAGGCCGCCATGTTGGACAGGCCATGTGGAGAAGCCCTCGGACTACACGGAGACAGAGAGGTGCCCAGCCACCTCCAAGAGGCCCCACCCCCACTACGTAAGTCACCCTAGCTAAGGTCTGAGCGGAGACGAAATTTCCCTGCTGTGCTCGATCTGAATTCCTGAGCCATGGAAGATCATGATAAAATGGTGGTTGTTTCAAACCACTAAGCTGTGGGGGGCACCAGGGTGGTTCAGTCGGTTAAGCGTCTGACTTCGGCTCAGGTCATCATCTCTCAAGATCCGTGAGTTCGAGCCCCGCGTCAGGCTCTGTGCTGACAGCTCGGAGCCTGGAGCCTGCTTCGGATTCTGTCTCCCTCTCTCTCTGCCCCTCGTCCGTCTGTCTCTGTCTCTCTCTCAGAAATAAAATAGATACAAAAATAAATAAATAAAATAAACCACTAAGTTTTGGAGTGTTTTTTTATATGGCAACAGAGAATCAGGACCTCTCTCTGGTAATATAGCTCCCCTCCCCATCCCTACTTCCTTACACCTTTCTGAGTAACTTCAGGGATTTGGTTAATAAGCTCATTGCCCCCTGCATGGTTTTGCAGACCTGAATCGTAGCCCCGTGCTCAAATCGTATTGTCCAAACAGGGTGCCAGCTGGTAGGTCCATCCATTTACCCAGCAAATCAGGTTTGATCGTTCCCTCTGCCTCCCTTTCTTTTCCTCTCTACCTGAAAGTTCTCTTAGACCAGGATTCTCCTCCAAAAATGATACACTCTGAGTCTGTCAGGACCTGGGACCCCCGAGCTCTGCCAATCAACAGTGGACTTCGCTTCAGCACAACCACCCCTTGGGAATAACCTCCTAACTTCAGGCTGCCTTTGTGTCCTCCTTGGCGACTCCCTACCAGCTTCTCCCGATCGCAAGGAACCCCCCGCGATATCAAAGAAGTTGGCCCTCTGGCCTGACAACACAAAGTGCCTGCTATGGACTGAACTGTGTCCCCCTCAAATTTATACGCTGAAGCCCTAACCTCCAATGGCAATGGCATTTGGAGATGGTGCCTTTAGGAGGGAATTAGGTTTAGATGAGGTCATGAGGATGGGGCCTTTGTGATGAGATTAGTGGCTTCATAAGAGACACTGGAGGGCTTCCTCTCTCTCTCTCTCTCTCTCTCTGCCATATAAGGACACAGTAAGAAGGCGTCCATCTAAAAACCAGGAAGATGATTCTCACCAGAAACTGATTACACTGCCACCTTGATCTTGGACTCTCGGCCTCCAGAAATATGAGAAAATACATGTTTATTGTCTAAGCCACCTGGTCTATGGTATTTTGCTCGGACAGCCCAAGCTGACTAAGACAGAATCCTAGTGCCTGGCTGAGGTCCCCAGGCCATGGCCGCCCAGGAGAGACTCGGGGGATTTTGGCTCCCAAGAGCTATGCCCTGAGAGACACCCAGGTCAATGCAATCACCAGTCATTGAGTGTCATGAGTCACAGGCTGTTTATTAGCCAGAGCACACCGAGACCAGAATACATTTGCCAAAAATGGAGTTTTAAGAAATCTACAGCGTTGTGTGGGCTTTATGAATATATTTTCAGCTGCAGAGACAAAAATGGTGTATTTGACATGTCCTCAAACCTACTTACCGATCTATCTGTATAAAATCCAACCCCCTCCGTTAATTAGAGCTTAACCTTAAGCTTCTCTTAGCGAAAAACAGTTTTGCCAACCAAGAGCCTCGGGAGCGAACGGCTTATCTCGGAACCGGCAGCTTATTAAATAAGGCATCACGTCACATATGACAACGAGACTGCACTGCTTTCATGAGATACAGTCAGGCTCTTCGGGACCCAAATGTAAATTTTTTTTTTTTTTAATTAAAACAATTTCCCGAAGGCTGAAGTTATTTCCACATTATGTTTTGCAAGCACCTGGTGTCAGAAAATGTTTTTGAAAACGTCAGCTGGGCACGACCCTTGACATGGCATCTGTCCCAAGACATGCGTCCCAAGAGGATGGAAGGAGAAACTTCCCAAGCCCAGGAGCTTTCTACTCCGATGCCTCAGCCTGTGCAGATGATGGAAATTCACCATGGACTATAAATGTCTAAGTGCAAATGAGGTCCGATTGCCAGTGGTGGGTACACCCTGGGGAAGTCAGGTTCTAAATTGTGACTTTATCCAACAGACCTCGTTGGGAATGGCTTTGGAACACGGCTAACAGGCAGCTGCATCCACCCACAGGTGGGGGCCCCAGGCGCTTGGCTTCTCTCTCAGGCTCCTCACTCAAGTAGGACACTCTACCTGAGCCCTCACTTCTGGACCAGACCTTGCTAAGTCCTCTTAAGGAGTGAATGGGGAGAGAGGCGCCTGGATGGCTCATTTGGTTAAGCGTCTGCCTTGAGCACAGGTCGTCATCTCGCGGTTCGTGGGTTCGAGCCCCACCTTGGGCTCCAGGTCAGAGCCCGGAGCCTGCTTCAGATTCTGTGTCTCCCTCTCTCTCTGCCCCTTCCCTGCTCGCACACTGTCTCTTTCTCTCAAAAATAAAATAATAATAATAAGGAAACATTAAAAAAAAATTTTTTTTTAACATGAATGGGGAGAACTGGGCTTTTGAAGAGGGACTGTGCTCCTTATGGGTGTAATCCGTGACTGTGGCATAAGACTCAGAGCACAGACAATGCTTTGCTCTGCTGCTTAGCTGGGCAAGCAACTAGACCTTACTAAGCCTCAGTTTATCCCCCTGTAAAATGGGGCTACCAGTCATACTTATCTTACGGAGTTGTCAAAAGGATGAAACGAGATAACGCATGCGAAGACATGCCACAGTGCCCGACACTCAAGTGGCCAATGACAACTGGCGGAGAGAATGATGAAGGTGACAGCGGGGCAGTGGGGGTTCGGACGTGGGCTCTGCTGAGGCCTCTGGCAGGCGGTTTGTCACCCATCCTCTGAAGGGCTGAGAGAAGAGAGAGCCCCTCCCCGAAGGGAAGAAACGTACTTTCTTCCACACTGCACCCACACCCCACTGCCACAACACCAGCCTGAATCCCGGAGAGCTTTGCCCCACTAGCATACTGGATTGGAGCCAACCGACATACCCTCAGACAGAGTTCATTTCTCACCGGCAAGACCTAAGAAAGTGGCAGAATGGAGGTGCTTGGAGCACGCAGGGCAGCGTGGTCCCTGCTCCAGGTCGGGGCCTCTTCTACGGTCCCATGGCAGGAACTCCCACCTTGTGTCTTACCGTCATTAGCCAGTTACTTTTCCGTTCTCCAACCAGCCCTTGACGGCCCAGCTACTCCCCCTCTCCCTCTCCCTCTCCCTCCAGCTACTCCCTCTCTCCAGCTACTTTCCCATTACTTTAGCTGTTCCTTCTCTATCCAACTCTGCGTCAGCCACTCAGAGGATCACTCGGCGCCCAGCTACCCTGCCAGATTCCCCAGCTTCTCTCTCATCTTTGCATGATCTAGAGTTAACATCAGTTTGGAACAATCAAGGGAATCTTGGCTTTAGTCAGGACAAATCTGTCCTGGTCTATATATACCCCTCTCTGCAGGAAATTATGTCTTCCTGGACCAAGCAGCTGATGTTTAGAGACAGAATGTTTCCTGCTTATTATCTGTGAGGCCTTTGGTCCGGGCTACTGGGAGTGGGAAGGCAAAGCCCACATGGTGCAGGGCATGGAACGCTGCCAGGCAGAGCCAGGAGTCCCAGCGAGGGGGGAGGGACCCTGGCAGCTTGGGTAGCACGGCCCTGTAGCAGATCTCCTGGTTCCAGATGTGACGGCAAGCCCAGAGGCTCCCCCCCCCCTCACCAGAGCCCTGCCCATACCCTCCCTGCAGGTTGAGATGCTCTCTCCTAAAAGCCAGGAGAGCTTCATTATGGATCTGATTAAATCATAAGGAATCTCATCCCAAACTTGCCAGAAAACAAGTTATTTTCAGCATCCGTGGGCAGCAAAGGAAGAAGAAAGTCATGAGCCGGAAGGAATGACTGTGTAGAAACCTTGCCCATCCACAGGAAGGTTGGCCGCCATGTCTCTTTGACGAAACGTTAGGGGCCAAGGAACTTGGGAGAAGTTTTGTGAAATAATCTAGGGTATTTTTTTTTTTTTTAATGACAAGGGAAGGGATCGTATTAACTTCAAAAGGTCAGAGAAAGCCGTTTATAGAAGCTAATTAGGGTCCCTCCAAAGAGTTTTTATAATTACAGCCGGGTTTTGAACATTCAAATGGCTCAGGCTGAGCAACACAGGTATCTGCGGCCGCCTTACGAGGGGACACACAGAAACCAGGAGATTCCAGGCACCTTGGGCTCTACAGTCTCAGTCGACAGTCTGACAGAAGCTCTCCAGGGGGCAGCCCCTTCCACTCTAGGGAGTCCGAAAGGACCCCCTGATGCAAGCATCCTTTAAGTGTTACATCATGTGGGGTGGCCCAAACCTTTCATTTCCCACTGGCTTGGGACAAGAATTGCTGTAAAACGGCTTAATTTTCACACTAAAGTGTAAATGACTACAATCGGAATACTCTTATATGAATGACTAATGGGAGGCTGGCACTGAGTAAGTGCAGACAGGGGCAACGGAGTCGTTATGGCAGTAGGGGTGAGCGGAAGAAGGATCCGAAAGAAAACAGAAGAGATGTTAACCTTGCCTCTGGCCCATGATAACCAAGGCTAACGGCAGATGACAGCAATAGCTAAGTGGCTGTATGTGCTGTCCAGACTGCATCTCTAGTCTCTACTATTCTCTCTCCTTCACAGATTCTCTCTACAGTCACTATTCTCTCTACTTCACAGATGAGGAATCCAAGCGCAAAGAGATCAAGGCATTCACCCGAGGCCACAAAATAGAGATTAAAACTTAGTTTTGTCTGACTCCGTGATAACTCCCAAGGCCTATTACCATTCTGCAAGGCTTCCCCACCTTTCCACCGAAAGCCCCCTCCGATTCATTTTCCCTACGCCATCCATGTTTTTAAAGATTCTATCTCTCGGGCACGCTGCGTTTGTGAACTAATAATTCGTTCCATCTGGCTGATGATTATTTTTCTGTTCCTGCTTCTGTTTCAACATTGATCCAGACTTTAACCCCAATTACTGAGGGTTCAACATAATATTATGAAATCACATAAATCATTGTCATGGCTATGTAGTTAATAAGCAATAAAATTAAATAAACACAAGAACCGTTCCCCAGTGCTGAATCCTGACTGCCACATGGTTTTAGAGTCAATGCATATCACATACTTGGCATCCTCAACCCACGGTCCAAGATGGAACAGTGTTTGGTTCACCTGGTACATCCCGGACATTGCAATATATCAACAACCAATCACAGCATTTGACCAAAACAATATGCCCAGGGTTATCACACGGGGTTGCTGGGATTCTGGTGTAGAGCAAAGCAAAGTCTAGAGTGTGTGGTCGATTGTAACAATCACAGCCCCAATGAATCACGCCTTTCAGTACCTATGCACATGTACAGACTCCTCCCACACGGACTCTGAGCTTGGCCATGTGACTTACTTTGGCCAATGAGACATCAGCAAACATGATGCAGGCAAAGGCCAGACACATGCTTGTGCACTGGAGCTTGCCTTCTTGGAGTCCTGCGGGAAGCCCGGCATAAAGACCGCAGGGAGAGAGAATCCCAGCCATCCCAGCTGCGCCCAGACACTGGCCGACCCAGCCAACAGCTGCAACCTCATACGGAGCCCAGGTAAGAGCGGCAGAAATGCCCAGTCAATCCAAAGGATCGTTGAGAAGTTGTTTCAAGCCACTGAGTGTTTCAGGGTGGTTTGTTACGTAACAACAGGCAGCCGAGACGGCAGAGTTCTTGCTGATGACTCACCTGGAGAGCTGCCACGACTACCTCTGTGATCCCCGGGAAATGGGGATCCTTAAGCCAAAAAGCCTGTGTCCTCGGGTTTCTCTTGAAGGACCGGGAACACTGGCTCCTCCATCAAGATTGGGCTTCACGTAGCTTTCCGCGTGTAGGTGATGGAGGTAGCACCTCCCTCTCCCCGAGGTAGCAACCTTCCTACCTCTTCATTTAGATTTCACTTCTGCCCCGGACACAACTGTCTCCACCAAACGGGACGGGCAGAGGACGGGGCGGTGGGATCAGCTCTGCTTGCTGGCACAAACACGGGACGGATGTACTAGGACGATGCAATACTTGGGGCAGATTCTAGAACCTTCTTCTATTTGCTAAACCCCAGTCTTCCTCCACATGGTTACTGAATGACTTTGGCTCTGGTGAAAGTTGTAGAAAGGCTTAGGATTTGCTCATTTAAAGAGCCCCTGAGTTCCTCTGGCAGAAATACTGACCGTTTTCTCACTCCATTGTGAAGGCAACAGTGGTTCCGAGAAGCCAGACAAGAATAAACCATGCCCCAAATATCTCCTCTGTCTTCTCAACAGGGTCAGTTTGGACTGAGAAATGTTAAAGAGAGGGTGCGTCTAGTCTCCAGCAAGCAGCTGACGGCCTCTCACGTAGCTCCTTATCAATATCCAGGGGAAATACTCATCGGGTGTCACAGTGTTTGGGGTCTGAGGAGGTTCCAGGAGAGTGCCAGTTGGCTGAGCGCCCCAGGGCTGGCCTCATCTTGGTGACTGACCACATGTACCAGCCTACCACAAGTGGTTTCTTCGCCCAAGAGTGGCCTCCTACCATCTGAGTAGAGGAGGCTGCTGAATAAAACCACAATATAGTCTCCCTTGAGGATAGGAATTGTCTTGCACTCCAGAAATTCACTGACGCATGGTCAACTCATTCTGCACCTGTAGGCAGACCTGGCTGCGAAGCCAAGTTATAATCAGAGGGCCGCAAGGAAGTACATGATCATCACGTTTAACGGCATTGTGTCCAGACGGGTTGAAGTCTCCTTTTTCATAATCACAATGCCTTCCCCAGGGGGGGGTGACCTTCAAAAGTTGTTGGTCACATTGTCCCGACCCCTGGACAGTATTTAGATGGCCTTGCTCATCGGTGATCTCCTAGCCTCCTCTATCTAGGCATCTGTTCTTCACAAGGCTCTCTAACACAATCCACTCTTCAAATACTGACTTTGCTAGACTCTGAGCTCCATTATGGCCTGACCCAGCCTCCTGTTCACTACTGAACCACTGTTGCCAGTCTGGAGATGTCCAGACTGTGTTCCATGAATGTCTGTGCGTGAAATTCTACCCTGATCCATTGCATGTTTTGTTATAATTCAATCCTCCGAGGAAAATTTCTTCCAAGTTTATATAGGACAAGAAGTCTCTCTCTCTCTCTTTTTTTTTTATAGTAGAGACTCCTGCTATTGTTCCCACATACCAACTACAAAACAGTATAGTTAAATTCATTTCAGATAAACAACTATCCCTGATGGGTAATGATTAGCTCAGATACATGAGTAAGGAGCAGGGTCTTTGGTTGCGTCCCAGGCTCTCCTTGGCTGTAGCCTGCTTAACATTCTTATCAAGGATTTAGATGGGGTCCAGGACTGTGTTGTCTGATACAGTAACCTGTAGCCTAGCCACAGGGGACTCCTAAAATGATTTTAAATTAAATAAAATTAAAACTTCCGTTCCTCAGGCTCCTAGTCACATTTTAAGTGCTCAAGAGCCACATGTGACCAGCAGTTACCGTAACAGCGCATTTTCATCATCAGAAAAAGTTCTACTGAACAACTAACTCTGGGGTAGAAGGCAAATGCTGATTTCATTGTGTTTGTGAATGACACGGAATAGAAAGTGCCGGTGAATATTTCATCTAAGGTGGACATATTTAATTATGGCCTGCCCATCATCCATCCTCCCTCCTGCTGGCAACAGCATCCCAATTTTCCCTGGGGCAGGTATAACGTATCTCCAAATGTCAGGCCATGTGTTTTGGGAGGAACTGACTTCAGGGGTGGGCACGTGACTTAGATCAGACCAATCACAGCACTGTATCCGCGCTCTAGCCCCTGTGATTGGCTCCGAGGTAGGCATCTTGGCCAATGAGATTCAATTCTGGGACTTGGTGAACCTGGGAGACTGTTGGAAAGAGAAATTATTCCTAAGGAGGTTACCGTAAGGACAAAATACACACTTTGAGCTGCTGACAGTGATCTATTATTCAGAGACACTTTTTGGTGGCCCCCTGTAGCCACATAGGCTTAAATTAGTTTGAGTTGGATTTCCTGTCACTGGTAGCACAGAAGTCTTACTATGTCATTCAAAGTCCAAATTTTTGAGCAGGTGGATAATGGGCTCAAAATTCAACAGGATAAATTTAGAGTCTCGACTTCAGTGTTGAAAATCACCTGTGTGTCCTACAAGGCTTCTAGAGTGCCAGCGACGTCCCATTGCTCAGAGTGAGGACGAGTTACATAGGCACACACAACTTATGAAAATGGAACCAATTTTGTCATTTTCTGTACGAAAAATATACTTCGACAGATAGTTTTTTTAAAAAAGCACTCAGTGTTAGCTCAGTTGGTTAAGTGGCCCTTGATTTCGGCTCAGACCATGATCTTGCAGGTCATGGGACGGAGTCCCTCCTTGGGCTCTGTGCTGAGGTGTGGAGGCTGCTTGGGATTCTCTCTCCCTCTCCTCTCTCTCTACGCCTCTCCCCCCGCTTATGCTCTCTGTCTCAAAATAAATGAAATAAACATTTTTTAAAGACAAAAATAAAATCACTTGCATAACAACAGGATGGGGAAGATGTAACTTCACTAATGGGACACCCACTTGAGGGTTTTAGTTTCTTATAAACACCATATGAGTTGACAGCTGGCCAAAAAGCCAATGGAAATTTGGGCCATACGAATAGACACACTCAACCAGAATGAGGAAACTGACAGTTCCATTCACCTGAGGGTGAGCCAGATCAGACTCGGGAAAGCTATAGACAAAGGAGAGCATGTTCACAAATCTCAAAGTCACATCTTATAAAAATCCGTAAAAGGACCGGGGGTTGTTAGCCTAGAGAGAAGAGGTGGGAGCAGAGGTTATAGGCATGACAGCCTCAGTGAAACACCAGAATGAACAGATAACCTTATCATCTGCAAATAAGGTTATTTTCTACACGAAAGCCCTAAAAGCACCGACTGAAAAAAATAAGACGTAAAATGGCTTTCCACAAAATTAATACATAAAAACTTAAAGCCATCCTTTCAAGAAATAAACAGGACTTATATGGTAACAGAAAAAAAAAATATCTGTAGCTTTCCTAAAGGGCATAAAAGAATACTTGCCCAGGGGCGCCTGGGCAGCTCATTCGGTTAAGCGTCTGGCTTTAGCTCAGATCACGACCTCACGGCTCTTGAGTTCAAGCCCCGCGTCGGGCTCTGTGCTGACAGCTCAGAACCTGGAGCCTGCTTCCGATTCTGTGTCTCCCTCTCTGCCCCTCTCCCAGTCATGCTCTGTTTTCCTCTGTCAAAAATAAACATCAAAAAAAACATTAAAAAAAAAAAAAAAAGAATACTTGCCCAGTAGAGACAGGTGCCATTGGCCTGCTTAGACAAAACTCATGACAAGGGAATCAGTTTGGCCCAAATGAATTTTTTTCAATTGTGGTAAAATATACAGAAGATACAACTCACCATATCAGCCACTTTTTAGTGTATGGTTCAGTGACATTAATCACATTCACATTACCGTGCACCCGAAACCACCATCCATCCCTATGACTTTTTCCATCTCCCCAACCAAAGCTCTGGACCCGTTAGACAATGACTTCCCCCTTCTCCCCTCCCTCCAGTCCCTGGCTAAATTTGGGGGGGGGGGGGGTTGCTTTTTAATGTTTTTCATTTGTTTAATTGTGGTAAAATACACACAAAATCTACCAGCTTCATCATTTTCAAGTGTCCAGTTCCGTGGTATTAAATATATTCACAATGTCGTACAACCATTACCGCCATCGATCTCCAGAATTCTCTGCATCTCGTGAAACCGGAACTCTCTACCGATCTACAATATTAATCAATGTTGGAGGAATCTATTTTTGAGCTCTAGTGGGAAAGCTTGACCGAAAGTTCTTAAATGTGACGTGTACGACTGAAAATAACCGAGAACATTTTGCAAAAAAGGAGCAATTTGAGGAAGGACCTGTTCTCTCGTATATGAAGCCACACTAGAAAGCTAGGATCAAAACATTGTGTAACTGGCACAGAATCAGATTGCTGGAACACAATAAACAGCTTGGAAAGTCACCCTTCTCTTCACCGACGAGGCTCAGAGTACGAGCGTGGCATCACATGCTCCCCGGCAAGGGAAGGAAGCCGGACAATTGATAATGCCTTGGAAACACAATGGATATAGACAGATTTTCATTTACCACTTTGCGCTGTAACGAGTCCCAAAAGAATTAAGTGTTTAATTTATTTACAAAAGGCCACGAAAATCTAGAAGAGCATGTAGGTTAATATACAACACTGGATGAAGAAACGCTTTACAGCAAGAGTCAGCAAACGTTTTTCTGTAAAGGGTATATTTTCATCTTTACAGGTCCCGTGGTCTCTGTTGCCATCACCTAACACTGTCATTGTCATGTGAAAGCAGCCATAGACAATATGTAAATGCCTGGGTGTGGCCGTGTTCCAATAACATTTTATTTACAAAAACAGACGGTGGCATTCAAGCCATAGTTTTGTCACCCCTGCTTTAAAGGGATAAAAGCAAAGAACAAAATAATGAAGAAAAGAAGCCAATATCATTAGATTTAACTACATAAAAACGATCTATACACAAAATGTTAAAGCAAACACACACACACACTCTCTCTCTCTCTCTCTCTCTCTGAGAAAGTATGTGCATCATACATGACAGCACAGGGTTGACATCCTCCCCACCATTTTCATGCTGTCTCTCCTCCCTTTCTCTCCTCTGTCACCCACAAACATTACCCCGTCGTTGAAATCAATTAAGAAAAAGAAACAAGCTAGTAGAACAAATGGAGACACAAAAAAATAGACAACTCGGAGAAATAAAAAAATGAATGCCCAGTAAGCCTATGAATAGGTATTCAACCTTAAACTTCTCAGGGCGCCTGGGCGGCTCAGTCGGTTAACCATCTGACTTTGGCTCAGGTCATGGTCTCAGGGTTCGTGAGTTCGAGCCCCACATCAGACTCTGTGCCGATAGCTCAAAGTCTGGAGCCTGTTTCAGATTCTGTGTGTGTGTGTCTCTCTCTCTGCCCCTCCCCTGCTCGTGCTCTCTCTCTCTCACTCTAAAAATAAACATTAAACTTCTTAGTTATATATGAATTAAGACAACAGGACTATTTTCTCTATATTGAATCTGTCACCTTTCTGTTCATCCAGCAGTGTCGATGAGCAAGGCAGAGGGGAGGCAAGGCTGGACACAGGCTGAGGGAGGTGCAAATTAACCAAATAAGCAATTTATACCAAAGCCTTGCATATGTTTATATCGCAAATCTATGAACCTCAAATCTACCCAAAGTAAATAACCAAAGTCGTGACCAGATACTTTCATACAATGATAAACAATGATAATCACTATGGCATCATTTATAGTAGCAAAAATTGGAAACAACCTGAAAATCCAATCATAGGGAGTGGTTACATACATTTTGGTACATTCAGACGAGGGAGATTGAGGGCGTCATTAAAAATCTCCTTTGCAAAGACCGTATTAAGACAATAAAAAACTGTCGACCTCTAAGCAACATCTGAGTCAAACGACAGACCTTCTAAAAATGCCTCCCTCAAAAAAAAAATAAAAATAAAAATAAAAAATAAAAATAAAATAAAATAAAATAAAATAAAATAAAATAAAAATGCCTCCCTCCCTAGGCTTCTGAGATGCCACACCACCCTAGTTGTCTTTCTTCCACCTGGCAGATGACTACTGGTCCCCTTCCTTCTCTTCTTGGCTCAGCACATAGCATCTGAGGTGTCCCAGGGCTTTCTCTTGATTTGGTTCTTTGCTCCATCTACCTTACTATTACTATGGGCACAAAGTCATTACAGTTCTTCTGTGTCTTAAATGAAGTGATACCTCATTGTGGCTTTGATCTTCATCTGCCTAATGAGGAGTGATGTTGAGCATCTTATGTGTCTGTTGGCCGTCTACATGTCTTCTTTGGGAAAATGTCTATTCAGGTCCTCTGTCCATTTTTTAATTGGATCATTTGGGCCTTCTGCTATTGAGTTGTAGGAGTTCCTTATATATGTTGGATATTAACCCCCTATCTAATACATAGTTTGCAAACACTTTCTCCCATTCCGTAATTTGCTTCTTCTTTTGTTGACTGTTTCTTTTGCTGTGGATAAGCTTTTGGGTTTGATATAGGCCCCCCTGCTTATTTTTTCCTTTTGTTGCTTGTACTTTTGGTGTAATATCCCCCAAGAAATGAGCTAATATTTTCTAACAGATAATACATTACATTAAAAAAAAATAGGTATGGATAAAAGAGCCATTCAAAATGCAAAGCCACCAATGGATTTTAACATAACAAAGTTAAGAAAAGCTAAAACTTCCTATGGTTTCAGATTCCACATTGAGATTAATCATCAAGAAATGATCACCTGTTGGGACGCCTGGGTGGCTCAGTCAGTTACGCGTCTGACTCGACCTCAGCTCAGGTCATGATCTCACAATTCGTGAGTTCGAGCCCCACATCGGGCTCTGTGCTGGCAGTGCAGAGCCTGCTTGGGATTCTGTCTCCCTCTCTGTCCCTCTCCTGCTTGCTCTCTATCCTTCTCTCAAATAAAAATAAACTAAAAAATAAAAAATAAAATAAAATAAAATAAGAAAAAACTACCACCTGCTGAGTTTAGTTGAGTATTAAAGAATATCCACAATTATCTGAAAAGGCAATTAAAATATTTCCTCTCTTTTCCAACATATCTGTGTGAAGTAAGATTTTGTCCATTTACTTTAACCAAAATAATATATCACAACAGAGAGAAGCAAAAGCAGATTAAAAAAAAATCCAGCCACGTTCTTTTAAGCCAGACCTTACAAAGATTTGCAAAAGTATAAAACAAGGCTACTCTATGTTTTTTGTTTTGAGAAATATCAGTATTTTTCATAAAAACATTTATGTTAACATGTGTGGTAGTTTTGGAACCTGCCCACCATTTCTCCTCCCTTCAAGAGGTGAAGCCTAATCCCCCCTACCTTTGAACGATTTAGTGACTCATCTCTAATGAACACAATATGGCAGAAGGGATGATATGTGACTTAAAAGTCTAGATCATAAAAGGCATTGTGGTTTCCCCCTCGCTCTCTTGGATCACTCACTCTGAAGAAGGCCAGCCGCCATGTTCCGAAGACACTCAAGCAGCCCTGTGAAGAGGGCTATATGGCAAGAATCGGAGGCCTCCTGCCAAGAGCCATGCGAGTGTGCCATCTTGGACACAGCTATTCCAGCTCCATTAGGCCTTGGGGTGTCTGCAACCTTATGAGAGACCTTAAGCTAGAACCACCCAAGCTCGGTTGGCCCCAGATTCTTGATCCACAGAAATTGTGTGAGACAGTAAGTGTTTATTGTTTTAAGCTGCTAAATTTTGAGCTCCCGTACTATGTAGCAATAGATAACTAGATAACTAGTGTCTAGATAACAACAGATAACTTGGTGTTTATGGTTTAATGAGCACATGTTTATTTTAATTACTCAGCTTTCATTTCTAGTGGTAAATATCAATACAGAACCCAGGTAAACAAAAGCTCTTAAGAGTTCTCAGTTTTTAATAATATAAAGGGGCCCTGAGACCAAAAAGGTTGAGAACTATTGCCCTAAGCTTTTTGGCCACTGCCCCTTTATTAAACTTTTCTCAAACTACCTCATGTCAGGGCACCATTTCTTTCCTATCAGGACCCTGAGTAATAGGAAAATACCAAAATGTTACTGATAGTTGTTGCTGTTTGGGGTATCTTGATTTTACTGCCTTAATGGGTTTTTTTTTTTTTTTTCTGTACTTTAACAATTTCCTACAAGGATGACTGATTTTTAAAATTAAGAGAAGAGAAACTTCCCTTTTGAAAATCATCAAAAGTGAAAGTCAGACCTGTATTTCCTTTGGATGAGTCGACCGTTTAAGCACAACATGCGGAGCCCAGATGTCTGTCGGTGCACCTGCGTGCCGGGGAGAGGTCCGAAGGGCAAATGGTGGTTGAGGGTCCAGTAGCCACAACACCTGCCCCCCCCCAACAACCTCAGCCAGACTGGCTCTTTCGCGCATGTTACACATTGAGTTTCTGCATAATTTCACATAAAAGTTTCCACTGCTTGAAAAAAAAAAAAAAAAGTTTGAAAACCTTTACCGTGAGAATGAATAACAGTTGAAGAGTTAAAATTAGGCTATAGAAGCACCACTCAAACTTTTTTTGGGAATGTGAACAGAGTTTCCATAAAGAAAATCCTGCACATTCTGAGAGAACAGAAGCCCTGACAACTTAACAAATGTTCGGTGGTTTCAACAGAGGCTCGCTCATGTGGCCATGGAAAAGGTGACAGCTAGGGATGAAGAGCTTATCCGGGGACCCCTCCGATCCAAGGGGCCCAAGAGGCCAGCAGAAGCAGCAGGGCCTTAAGGCCCCGGGAGAGACAGATCCGAACCACAGGTGAGTGGCTCTCTCGTTTTCTCAGGAAAATCCAAAGCAGGAGATGCCAAAAAGCACGGACTTCGGAGACACCAGATCTGGGTTCAAGTTCCAGGTCTGACACTAAAAACTTAAGAGATCTTTGGCAAGTGACATAGCCAAACTGAAGTTGGAGAACGCAAAATGGTTACAGCCATTTTGGAAAACAGGTTAGCGGTTTCCTAAACAGAAATTTGCCATGTGACCCAGCAATTCCATTCCCAGGTAACCACCCAAGAGAAATAAAAACATACATCCGCACAAAGACTTGCACACAACTGTTCTTAGCAGCATTATTCATCATAACTCAAGGTGGAAGCAATCCAAATGTTCCTCAACCGGTGAACGGAGAAACAAAATGCGGCATATCCATACGATGGAATACTAAAGGGCGATAAAAGGAAGAAAGTCCTGATACATGCCACAACCTGAACGCACCCTGAAAACATTACTCTAAATGAAACAAGCCAATCGCAAAAGATCACATATTAGCTGAGTCCCTGTACGTGGAACATTCCAGAAAAGGCAAAGATACAGAGGCAGAAAACAGACTAGTGGTTGCCTAGGGCTGGGGACAGGAGTGACTACAAGTGGGCACAAAGTGTCTTTTTGGGGTGACGGAATGTTCAAAACTCGGGTTGTGGCTATGGGCGCACAACTCTGTAAATGTCCTGAAAATCATCGAATCGCACCCTTAAAATGGGCACATTCTGCGACATGTAAATTAAAACTCAATAGAGCTGTTTTTAAAAAATGGGGTTTGACTCTCTACCTCAGAGGGTTGTTGTGAGGATGAACTGAGATGACGTCTGATACAAAGTAAAGCACTCGATAAATAATAGTAATGATGACAATCGGTGTATATACTAGTAACGGATTATGTAAGTGGAGACCACGCATAATGCAGAATTGCAACAATTTATAGCACTCATCTACTCCTTAGCATGCCACTCCAACATCTGTAAAGTCGATTTAACCCCAGGACAACTTTTTTTTTTCTTTTTTTTTTTAACGTTTTTATTTATTTTTGAGAGACAGAGGGCAAGCAGGAGAGAGGCAAAGAGAGAGGGAGACACAGAATCCGAAGCAGGCTCCAGGCTCTGAGCGGCCAGCACAGAGCCCGACGCGGGGCTCAAATCCAGGAACCGTAAGATCATGGCCTGAGCCGAAGTCGGACGCTTAACCAACTGAGCCACCCCGGCTCCCCAGCGCCAGGACAACTTTCTGAGGCAGGTGTATTATATCATCTTCATTTTCACAGAGGGGGAAACTGAGGCCCCAAGAAGTTTAGTAACCTTCCCACGGTTGTACAGCTGGGACACAGCAGAGGTGGGATCTGAATCCTGCAGAAATGGCTCTGGAGTGCCTGCTCCTGGCCACGACACTGCACAGCCTCTCAGTAAACGCCAGCTTGTCTATTCAGTTACTGCTCTCACTGGCGGTGCAGTGGGGTGCAGAGAAGGCTCACAGACAGCTCCCCAAGACTCAAGACCCAACCCCTAGGGTTACAGGAGTCAGGGGAAAGAGTGTTCCAGACAGAGGGGTCTGCATATACAAAGGCGGGGAGGTAAGAGAACGCAGGGCGTATGGGAAGAATGGGAGATGGCTGGAGGATGGGGCAATGCTGGGCAGAGGGCGCCTGAGGATGGGATTCAGGCAGGTCCAAGGCCAAGGAGGGTCCCTGGTGCCCGGACGTTAGCCTGAAGGCAGTGCAGAGCCAGAGAAGGAAATACAGAGAGTCCCTCCCCAACGCTGCCTTTCTCTGGGTCGACTCACATTGCCCTGGCAGGTGGAGAAGGTTGACTCAGCCACTGCTGTGAGCTGAAGGGAGCGGGGGAGCTGCCACCCCCATTCCCATCCCGCCGCGAGCTGACGCCCCTGCAGCCTCCCCAACACCAGCTCCACAGGCACATAGAAACCATCGCAGCCAGCTGGGAGCAGCGGGCTCTGTCATGCTGCCAAGGAGCTGAGCGTAGCCCGGCCAGACTGCCGGCTGCCTGATGGAAGCTTCACGCCCCTGCCCAAACCCAGCCACCTGAGGACCCTGGGGGGACCGCTCACCCCACCCCACGGCCCACCACAGCGCCCAGTATGCTGGCTGTCCACCCTCGCTCGGCTGGCCCCAGGGGCCAGCACTTTGCTCATTCAAATTGAATACACATGTCCTTGCCTCCGGCTCTTCCATTTTCCCACATCCGTCCTTGAGACACAGCTGCCTGTGTGCATGGAACGTTCACTTGGGCCAAAGCAAAACTACTGAGGAAGCCTCCATGCCTATCAATGAGGAACCAGTTCAAAAATTCTGCTGATGGGGCGCCTGAGTGGCTCAGTCGGTTGAGCATCTGACTTCGGCTCAAGTCATGATCTCGCGGGTCGGGAGTTCGAGCCCCGCGTCGGGCTCTGGGCTGACGGCTCGGAGCCTGGAGCCTGCTTCGGATTCTGTGTCTCCCTCTCTCTCTGCCCCTAACCCCACTCTCTCTCTCTCTCTCAAAAATAAACATTAAAAAAAAATTTTTTTTTTAATTCTGGTGAATCCAAACCACGGAATACTACACAGCAGTTAAAAAGAATAATACAGATCTATTATCCCAGGGTACCGTCATGAAAACACCTCCAAGACACGTTGGAAAAACGTGGGTGGAAAAACAAATTGCAGAGTAACATATCCAGTGTATCATCACTTGGGTAAAAACAAAACAAAAACAGGGGTGCCTGGGTGGCTCAGTCGGTAATGCGTCTGACTTCGGCTCAGGTCACAATCACACGGTTCATGAGTTCGAGCCCCGCGTCAGGCTCTGGGCTGACGGCTTGGAGCCTGGAGCCTGTTTCGGATTCTGTGTCTCCCTCTTTCCCTGCCCCTCCCCCACTCGCGCTCTGTCTCTTTCTCTCAAAAATATAGGAACATTAAAAAAAAAACAAACAAAAAAACCCCAACTAGCCTCTCGAGTTCTCCAAGTCTACAAACACACAGGTAAATAAGAAAAACGCCTGGAAGGAAGCACATCAAAGTAACAGAAAGAAAGAAGGGGTGGAGGGAGGGACCCTGTGTATGCCTCTGTGTTGAGTTTTAGAAGAAGAATGTGTTTATGGATATTTGGGTTCTTTAAAAAGTGTGTTAACACACACACACACACACACACACACACACACACACACAGAGGGGAAAAGCGGGTTAAAATGCCCACCACCCTGGGGCTGCGTTCAGCGTCACTTTTCCTACAGCTGTCACATTCAGCATCTTGTCTAATTCTTGCCACACCCCCCCTTGAGGACAAGGTTCAAAACTCCATTTTACAGACACAGAAACTGGCCCAGAGAGGTGGAACTAGCCGCTCAAGATCACATGCAAGGCCAAGGGGGCTCGAGGTCCTGGCCCCGAGCCCAGGGCTCCTTCTCAGCGGCACGTGGGCGCCTATGAGGGTGTGGGGCCCACGCTGGGGCCGGGCAGGCGCCCCTGTTCTGAGCTGTCAGCCAGCTCACAGAGCCCCTTCAGGGAGGGGAGTGGGGCTTTGTCAGGGAAAGAGGGAGGAAAAGACGAGCGGCAAAAGAAGAGATGATGAACCGCCACCCACGACAAAAATCAGACATCATTGATGTGTCGCCCACTGAGTGGGATGGGTCTGCCGCGTCACCCAGCAAATCTCGTGTGGGAAGGAGCCTCGCAGGGCCGGTCCCCTGAGCCTGACATTTCAAGCCTCTCCCTCTCTCTCTCTCTCTCTCTCTCTGTCTCTCTCTCCCCACCCCACCCCCCCCCCAGGCTGCTCACCCCAGGCTCTCAGCTGCGAGGTTTCCAGCTGAGTGGTTCCGGGAATGCTTCTGCTCAGTTCCCAGAACACCATAGCCGGGGCAGTAGAACTGTGCTTCTCAGAAGGTGCTAGAACCTGAGGAGCAATGTGCGAAAAACCCAACACCCTCTAGTGCAGAAAGTGCCGTCCCTCTTTCAACAACTATTTTAGCACCACGTGTCTGAGGGTGTGCAGAGGCAGGAGGCCAGAGGGACCCAGGAAGCATGGCTAGGCCTCTCCAGGGACAGCCAGAAAGGACTCCTGTACAGAAGGAGGGGACTGGAGGGGGCACAGGACACATACGCAAACCTCAGCTGCACAAGGACCAGGCACGTTCAGAGAAGAGAGCTTTGGTCAAATCATGGATCCTCCAGTCATTCATATAACGGGAAACAAACCCACGAGGCCATGAGACCAGCGACAACAGCTGGCATCCTGAGCTTTCTGGTCCCAGCTTTGCCACCTCAGTCAAGGCTCTGGGTCTCAGTTTCCCTATCTGTAACATGGGTGCCCATTACACGCGTCTTTAGGGTATCGTGATATCTGGATGGAGGACAGGTAATACCATAATTAAGTAAAATGTAACAAGTACAGGGTATCCATAAAATCTGGAAACGGATTCTATGAGTGTATCTATATGTGTTTGTGTTCATTTGGTTTGTTCTATGTGTGTTCGTGCTCATTTATTTGTTCGCTTTATAGAGTGAAAATGTCCTAGACAACATTGTATATATTTGTCCGTTTCCAGACTTTATGAACACTCTATGTATAAACATAATTACACATATAAATAGTATATTAGACAAACGTTATATATATACACATATTCATTATATAAATATAATGAAATAAACTATAGTCATAACATAATAAAATAAAACATACTAATAACTCCTCACACAGAATGAGAGACTATCCATGCCCAAGAACTCGGGGGTATTCCCTCATTTCATGCTCACAGCAAGGCCTTGCAGCGGATACTAGCATTTATCCCCACTTTACAGAGGGGCAAACTAAGGTACAGGGAACCGAAGTGAGCCGCCTACTTGCCAGAGTCACCCCGGGTCTAAAAGACAAAGCCAGCTTCAGAAGTGAGGGCAGTCTAACTTCCGGCCTCTGCTATTAACCTCTACACCGGCCCGGCTCTGCAGCCAAGGCCAGACAAAACTCAACCGCACACGGAGCGCCCTGGGCGGTGGCGGGGCGCCCAACAGGGCCTTAAATGCAAGATCCTCGAGTATGGCGCTCTTGGAGGGGCAAGACCAGATCCAATTTGTTCACCATACTTGGAATAGAAATGTGCAAGGGGGGGGGGGGGGGGGGGGGGGGTCCTAAACATTCACGGAGGGAAGGGAAATCAGCATGGAATTCATCAGCCAAAGGCTAGAAAAAAAAAAAAAGTCTCCGATAATTCAGGTCCCGCAAAGTAAGCGCCCTTGCTAGCACCTGCGGGGCTGCCCAAACCTGGGAGGGGGCCAGACCCCGCCGGCACCCCTCCGCCGCGCAGCCCCTGGAGGCCAGCCCCGGGGGGCGCCCGGGGCCGAGGGCGGAGCGGCCTACCTTCCTCGGCGTCGTTCCTCAGGGAGGCCTCCAGCAGGGCCACGCTGGCCTCGAAGGACACCTTCTTCCGCCGGCCGCCCGTGCTGCGCTTCCGCTCGTGCTTGCGCTTCCGGTGCTGCAAATCCTGCTCGTACTGCGCCCACTTCTTCAGCTGCTGGGCCCGGCGCTTCTGGGCGGCGCGCAGCCGCTCCAGCGTGGGCACCTTCTCCAACAGCTGCAGCTCCGTCAACAGGTCCACGTGGCTGGCCATGGCCTTGGCGCCTCCCCACTCCCCGGCGGGGCGCTAGCGCGGTGCGCCGGGTGCCAGCGGAGCGCGGGGGCTCCTGCGGGACTGGGGCCTCATGGTGGGGCCTGTGCGGGGAGAGAGACACAGATGGACACGCCGGTCAGGCTCAGAACACCGATCAGAGGGTGTCGCTCGCCCTGTGTTCAGAACACTTGCTTTTTCTATTTTACTCCTTTTTTAAAATTGAGATATAATTGGCCTATAACGTTGCGGAAGTCTAGGGCGCAAAGCGTTGATTTGATACACTTATCTATTGGCAATATGGTGACCCTTGCAGCCTTAGCTGCGTGATTACTCCGTCGCGCCGCATAATTACTGCTTTTTTTGGGGTTGCATTGTTATTTCACAGAAGGTTGTTATAGTGTTATAACATATAAGGATATAAGGAGCTTGTTATACTGTTGTAACCCATAAAGGGTTTTGGTCATTTTTAAAGGAATTAATACCATATTTTACATATCTCGGTATTAATTTATAATATGGTAAATACTGACAGATATAATCCACAAAAACAAAATCTCTTGGAGATCCTTAATTTTAAGAGCATAAAGGGGTCCTAAGACCCCTTTAGGCAAGTTTGGTAATTGCCTACCTACAGGAGTCTAGAACATCTTAGTTCAAGTTTTCTTCTTTGGATGACCTTAAATTTTTCTTTTAAATCATGCCTTTTGTGGGTCGCCTAGGTGGCCCAGTCGGTTATGCCTCAACTCCTGGTTTCAGCTCAGGTCACGATCTCACAGTTTGTGAGTTTGAGCCCCACATTGGGCTCCATGCTAACAGCTAGGAGCCTGCTTGAGATTCTCTCTCTCCCTCACTCTCTGCCCTTCTCCCACTTGTGCTCTCTCTCTCTCTCTCTCTCTCTCTTTCTCTCTCTCAGAATAAATAAACAATAGGGGTGCCTGGGTGGCTCAGTCGGTTGAGCATCCGACTTCGGCTCAGGTCATGATCTTGCGGTTTGTGAGTTCAAGCCTCGCGTAGGGCTCTGCGCTGACAGCTGGGAGCCTGCTTCAGAGTCTGTGTCTCCTCCTCTCTCTGCCCCTCCCCTGCTCATGCTCTGTCTCTCTGTCTCTCAATAATAAGTAAGTGTTAAAGAAAAATTTTTTTAAAGAATAAATAAATCACACCTCTTGCTCTCCTAGATTCCTGGACAACACGAAGTCGACAAAATTTCAATCTCATTCCAGTGGGTCCCTGTCCCTCATTCAGCACAGACCCTATGGGTTCTCACACACAGGGAAAGGGTCTTGGCACAATCACTCGCACCTCTTTAAGCCTGTTTTCCCGCCTTTATAATGTTGTAGCCACCTCCCAGAACTGATAGGAATAAAGAGAGCTGACCAAAAAGCGTTATACAACTAACAGCAGAAACAGCTTGGAGGAAGACCAGGGACATGTAAATGCAGCCCATCCGGGAAGTCACAGCAAGGCTGGTGGATGATTGTGGGCTGTTGGGTAATTAGACTGGAGACTGGCGCAGGTCTGCATTTGCATAATGCCTTAATGCCTGCTGGTCCCAAGGAGTCAGGATAGCCTTGGGCTTCAGGAAGTGATCACTGGTCTTCTGGGTTTCCTGCTCTGCTCCCAGACTGTCCATCCTCCAGACGCTAAAGACCAGGCTTCAGCCTTAGCCTGGACCCTTGGGAGCTCAGGTTGGGCCAGGCTGTTCTTCCGGTCCCTCCCAGCTCCCAGTCTGGAGGGCAGACAAGCAAATGGGGAAGGGGCTGGCTTGGCCAGGCTGGAGGGCAAAAGCCCTAAGGGTCCGAGTAAACTTGATTCAAATGTAAACAGAAGCTGAAGGTAAGACTGGCAAAAAAACAAAACAAAACAAAAAACACAAACAAACAGCAGGCCTACAGCCTTTGGTTGCTTTTTGTTTCGTTTTGCTTTGAATACCATGCAATGCTTTATTTCTTTATTTCTTTATTGAGAGAGAGAGAGAGAGAGATGCAAGTGAATGAGGGGAGGGGAGGGTGGGTGGGTGGAGAGAGAGAAGTGGGGCTCACCTAGGGCTTGTGTTTTTACCTGAACCGGGGCTGTAGCTCACCAGAAGGGAGGCGCAAGCCCACCCCACACGGGGCTCGTGCTCACCTGATGTGGGGCTCGAACTCACCAACTGCGAGATCGAGATCGCGACCTGAGCAGAAGTCAGATGCTTAACGGCTGAGACCCCCAGGCGGCGCCCATGCAATGCTTTTTAAAGTAATTTATTAAAATTTTTATTTTGAGATGTTGTAGATGCACGTGCAGTTGTGGCAAATAATATGCAACGTTTACCTAGTTTATCCCTATGATAGCATCCTGCCAAACTGTAGGACAAGATCACAACCAGGGACCCTGACATTGACACAACCTAGCAACCCATTCAGAGTAGGTTTGGGGCGCCTGGGTGCCTCAGTCGGTTAACCGTCCTACTCTTGATATCTGCTCAGGTCATGAGCTCACGGTTTCATGAGTTCAACCCCCGGGTCAGGTTCTGCACGCTGACAGCACAGAGCCTGCTTGGGATTCTCTCTCTCCCACTCTCTCTCTGCCCCTCCCCCGTTTGTGCTCTCTCTGTCTCTCTCAAAATAAATAAATAAACTTAAAAAAAAATCCCTGGGGGCGCCTGGGTGGCTCAGTCGGTTAAGCGTCCGACTTTGGCTCAAGTCATGATCTCACGGTCCGTGAGTTCGAGCCCCGCGTCGGGCCCTGTGCTGACAGCTCAGAGCCTGGAGCTGTTTCAGATTCTGTGTCTCCCTCTCTCTGACCCTTTCCTGTTCATGCTCTGTCTCCCTCTGTCTCAAAAATAAATAAAGGTTAAAAAAATTTAAAAAAAAAAATCCCTGGTTTTACATGAACTCGTTTGTGTGTGTGTGTTTAGTTTTACACAACGTCATCCGACGTGTAGGTTTGTGTGTCCACCACCACGGTCGAGGTACGAACAGCTCCATCACCCGAGGATCCCTAACCTCCCTTCTCTCAAAGCACTCCCATCCTCACCCTTGGCAATCACTAACCTGGTCCCCATCTCTAGAATTCTGTCACTTCAACAATGAGTAGGGTTCCATTGTGCGGATGTACCACGGTGTGTTAACCCTTTACTCACCGAAGAATGTCTGGGCTCTTTCCAGCTTGGGGCTATCACATTCATGTGCAAGCTTTGTGTGAATACAAGTTTTCACTTCTTTGGAGCAAATGCCCAAGAGTACAACTGCTGGCCCATGTGGTAATGACATGATTAGTTCTATGTGAAAACAAGACAAAACTGTCAAACTGTTTCCCAGAGTGACGGTACCATCGTTCATTCCCGCCAGCAATGTATGAGCATTCCGGTTCCTCCACCAGCATTTGGTGCTGTCGCTGTGTCGTAGTTTAGCCATTTAGATAGATATTTTGGTTGCCTTTTTCAAAAGTGGGGAGTTCGGAAGCGCTGTATTCACAACCACATCATCTCATCATGATGGCCAGAGCTGGCGGACCACATATTCACTTCTCCCCACTTCCTCAAGTGATCAAACGCTGAACGCATACCTGCTCTGTGACAAGCCCTGCTTCAGAGATGGAACACGGACTAGCTCTACCTTCTAGGAAACCCCAGTCTGTCTGTCTTCTGTCTGTCTACCAGTGTATCTACAAAATCTTTTAATCCTCCTGGCAATCTAATGAGGTAGGTACTATCATCATCCCCGTTTCACAGAGAGGGAAATTGAGGCACAGAGAGATTAAGTAATTTACCTAGCGTCACATCCTAGCTAGAAAATGGAAGAGCCAGTCCGCCTGGGGTTATGAGGAAGGCTCTCCAGAGCAGGGGACAACCATTAAGAAGGAGGAGGAGGAGGAGGAGGGGCACCTGGGTGGCTCAGTCGGTTAAGCATCCGACTTTGGCTCAGGTCATGATCTTGGGGTTCATGAGTTTGAGCCCCGCGTCGGTCTGTGTGCCGCCAGCTCGGAGCCTGGAGCCTGCTTCGGACTCTGTGTCTCCCTCTCTCTCTGCCCCTCTCCCTTTCACACACACTCTCTCTCTCTCTCAAAAATAAATAAACATTAACATTTAAAAAAAAAAGGGAATGATGAGGAAGAGTAGTTTGCCAGATGAAAAGGACAGACATGGGCGGAGAGGAAGCTGGGAGGTGTTTAAAGGCATGCAGGGGGGCTGACCACCATGGAGGGAATTCTAGGGACCAACACCCACAGTCACAGCTGGAGGAGAATGGGCTGCTCAGCCCAAAAAGAAGAAGGGGCGGGGCGGGGGGGAGGGCAATTTGTGGCGAGAGGCCAGACTTCACTGGGAAGCCCCCTGGTCCACGTTGCATTTGGCTGGCTGCTGCTTGGGTGTTGGACCACACCATGTTTTATCACGCTGTAATGTATTGCTAATGTTTACAACTTGAACCTTTAACATCCAAAATCAGATCTTCAGGTTTTCTTAGACCATCTCAGCACCGGCCACATGGGGCTCACGCGGCAACAACCCGCAGATGCGGAGGAGGACTGTCCCACGCAGGTAGGGACACTACCCTCCCACCCATTACCCCACCTGACCTCCTTCGCTAATTGGCATCACTTTGCCGGCTCCTGTGGTCATCTGAGTTCGCGAGCCCCGTCTTAGGCAGAATGAGACAGCAGTCTCCAAATACCCAGAAAGAAAAGAGAGTCTACGTATCTCCCCAGGGAAGAACAGGACAGGGCGCAGGGGCACAGTGCTGTGCACCTGTCCTCAGAGCAGCCCAACAAACAATTCAGCGAGGGGCTTGTGGTCTCAGGAGGCGGCAGATTCTCCATCACTCACTGGAGAACGCCGTTTCCCCTTTGGTCAGATCGGCCTGAGTATTCCACAAGATTGCTTTTGGCCCTCACATTCTGTACACACTTACTTCTTTTTGCAATATTGAGTGTTTACTGATCACCCACTAAGTGAGAGGTACCAAAGCCTGCCAAGACTAAAGATAAGAAGCATACCAATCACTTATCCTGTTAATTAGAGCACTTAATCCTTTTCTAAGGACTCCCAGCCATCTTCTTAGCCAAGTGTTTCCCTAAGTGTGGAAAGAGAATCCACTCCAAGAAAATTTTCAAAAGTATGGGACAAGATTTAATATCACGGGAACTCAGAGAAAGAGCAAATTCTCTTCTTCGCCTCTTTTTTAATCCATCAGATTTTCTCCAGGAGACAGTGTCCGTGGGGTGCTCATAGACCTTAAACATCATTATAACCCTGTCAATCTCCCTTGTAAACAAAGAGAAGGCGGGCCTCAGGCTCACAGTGTTGGGGATAGAAGGCGAAAACATTGTTTTGTTTTCTGTGGATTTGTTTTCGCAGTTACTGTTTATTTATGGTGGTGATAAAAAAAAATAAATAAGATTTCCTTTTGAAATGAATCCACTTCCGTGGAAAACTAGCAAGGTGGCTGCCAAAAATATGAAATAATGATGGCACTCAATGCTGGCAAAAATTTAAGTGATTGGCGTTTGGGATATCCAGCGGGCTATTGATGGCCAATGACAATTTTATAAGGGAAGCACTCATGTGCACTCATGATTTCATCTGACAAATATTTCCTGGGTATCGGTATCTATCACATGCCAGGACTGTGCTGATGGCTAGGGGTACAGCAGGGCCAAAGACAGGCACAGTCCTTAGCCACTGGATAGATGGCATCAGGCCCCAGGCAGACAGAAGGCACTCACTGCAGTGTCCTCCCTGGCTAGGGCGGTGTGCTCGGGAGGACAGAATTAAGGGCAATTGCCCAGCCCCCTGCAGCAAGGTGAGGACGGTGCCTCCCAAGGGCCAATAAAAGGGGCCAGAGCACATTTTCCTCTGACTTTGCTCTCCCTGCCAGCCCCTCCTGCCTCACCCCTCTAGGTTCCCTGGAGCTGGAGCTCCAGGACAGCTCCCTCTTGACTGCTGGTTTTCAGGTGACCCAGTTTCCCCCAATAGACCCACACACCTCCTCCCACCCCCGTCCGAGAAAACCCTGCTTGGTCTAATTAAAGAATTGCCATCGTGCTGCTAACACAGCAGCTGGGCGGCCCCTAAGGCAGGGCACTTGCCTGGGTGCTGGGGCAGCCCACAGAAGTCCCGGCTCCTATGGGCTGTGGACCGGCCCCCTCCGAGACCTGGGCACACCTGTCCGCACTCTCAGAGGAAGCCCTGGATGGTGATGGGGACGCAGCCCAAACCGTCAGGACCTGGGAGACCAACGGCATCATCAGCACTTAAAGGGGATCCCCAAGGAGGCCCTCATTTGTAGGAACACCAGCCCCACGGAGATATATGAAGCCCAGTGTTTTGTGGGAACGTCCACAAGGGCCATCCTGAAGAGAGCTGGGCACATGTGGCCGAAAGTCAGTGGCGTGGTCAGCGGCGTGGCCAGGCTGGCGAGGCAGGTGTGGAAGCGGTCTGCAGAGGCCAGGTTGGGGTGAGATCACCCAGGAAGTGTGTGTGATATAAGGAGAGAAATCAGAAGCAGGGGGAAATAGGGCAGGTACTTAATTCTCCCACAGGTGTCTGTATGAGGTCTGGGTGGATGAAACAAAAGAGGCTGATGGTGGGCAGCCGGCAGTCTGAGGCCAAGCCACTTGACCTCAGCGGGGCAGGACAGGCATCTGGGGTGAGCCTCGATTCCGCCTCCGGTTTCTGTCTGACAAAATCTGAACTTGATTTCTCTTGGTGCCTCTACTAACCCTTGCTGTCTGCTGAGGGGGAAACTGAGTCGGTATACACCTGCGGGAGCAGGGGCTGCACTCCAGAAAGCTGAGCCTTGAGGGGAAAAGGGTGAGGAAGTTTGCTGGGGCTTGGAGGCAAGGTGGAAGAGGGGCTGGGGAGGACACTCTACAGAACCCCTTCCTCCTTGAAAATAAGAAGACGGCCGTTACAGGAGTGTCGTTTGGGGAATGATGGGTCTCTGGGGAAACCAGAAAAGGAAGAAAGGCATGGGTCCCTTGAAAGACACAGTGTGCTTGCTGGGGGTCCTTGTAGTTTCCCCAGGGTTACTCTGTGCTGGGCCCTGATTGGCCAGAACCTGTCAGCGAGGGCCAAAGCCCAGCCATGTGTGATTGGCTGGGGGGTAGGCACGTGACCTAAACTGCCCCAGTCAGGAGCTCTGTTTTCCTCTTGCCCCTGAAGTGGAAACATGAACCCCAGTTGCAGCCGTAAACCAGCCTTTGGAAGGAACCAATACTTGGGAGTAGGAAGAGGGAAACGAGGGTCCTTTAACTTAGGGGCTTCTGGACTTCCAGAAGGCACTGTTGTCTGAAGCAAGATGAGTGGCCTCTTGCTGGGGCACATTGCCCGATACAGCGGCCTAAACTTGGGGCCCCACGCCGAAGGCCAGCCTCGAGGAAGAGGGGGAAGGCCAAAGCCACGTTCTATCAGGTTCTATCAGCAGCCCCACCCCCCGCCCCCCACCCCAAGATGGGAGCAGGGGGCCCGGGCCTTGGGCCTTGGGACTCCTCAGTCCCAGGGGAGAACCTGGCTGACCCCTCTTTGGACCCGAGCCTAGTAGCGCTTGAGAAAAACAACACGGAGGCAGGTGAATTCAAATTGAAGAGCCTTCAAAATATGAGTCAGACGGTGTCTCAAAGTTCACGCCGTTAAAATGTGAAGATTTTTTTTTTTTTTCCCTTGTTCTTCGGCTATTCTCCTCCACACAATATTGGCAGGATCCTAGAGGAAGACCGTGCGTGCTTTCTCCTCGCGCTTCCTGTGCTGTCGAGCACGAGGGAAAGGGGGAAACAAAACAAACAGCACTGGCTTGCCCTCCTCCTTGGATCTCACTTGGGACCCACTTTCTCTCCTAAAGGATGCACGCCCCCACCCTTCCGCAACACGCATCTTTGAATAACAGCATCGCCACCCCACCCCCCCACCCCACCCCCACCCCGCTCCCCTGCCCCAGTATAAAAATGCCTTACCCATGAGCAAAGAGACTTCCGGCACCCTCGGTGCTCCAACTATCTGAGTTAGAAATGAGCCTGGTCACCCTCAACCCCATCCTCATGGGATGTGATGGACTCACTCTCCTATCCCTGCTGGGAGGTACCTTCTAGACTTCAAGCACAGTCATCCTAGACAGACATTCTGGTTTTAAATCTGGGGACTCGGGTCCCCAACGGCCTGCTCCTCAAGTCTGCCTCTCCCAGCTGGGCTCCTTCATTTGGACATCTGAGTGACGGCTGTGGGCTCGGCCCTGACTTGTCACTGTCTCTTGAAGCCCGTTTACCATGACCCGATTTGGCAAGACTTTGAGGGGAACCAGGGCGAGGGAGGGTGGCAGGATTCAAAAGCCCACAAGTTCAGCAAGAACAAGGAGGGATCAAGTAAATTGCACAACTTGAACTTTCTTGGGAAAAGAGTCTTACCCAGCACCGGGGATAATAATAGCCCAGTGGACCTCTAACTGAACTGGCTGGGCCATATTGGCAGGAAAAGACCAGGCCTTAACAAAAGCCATGAGCTATTTTCCAGGTCTCTAGAGGACAGGGTTGGGATCACGGACGAGCAAAATGAAGAAGCAGGATCAGCCTGGCATGAGGAAAAATCGTCTCACATTGACAACTGAACTAAGCCCAGCCATGGCACAATGCTGGGGTCCCCACCATCGGGGACTCCAAGGCCACTCACGAGGCTGCTGAGAGAGAAGGTCCCACCACCCATGTGGGCTGGTAGGGTGGGACGGTCCCAGGGAGCCCCCATCCTGGCCCGGCAGGCAGATCATCTGTGTTAGGAGCAAGTACTCCATCATGCACATTTGCAGCCCAGAACTTGGTAACCACCAGGCTAGATAGTCTGTAAGGACTATTCCAAATAGACACTGATTGACGATGTTTTGGATTCATCCTGCCCGTGATGGTGAGGCAGCTCACACAGGCTCAGCTCCAAGAAAGCTTCAAAGGAAACCACAGCTCGAACAGGTGAAGGAAAACCCATGCACACATCAGTCTTTCATGCTGAGTTTCTCCCCGCGAACCTGAACCCACAGAGAGGCCCACGTACTTTTGGATAAGAATGTCAAGTGTGGGGGAGGCTGCAGGGGCCAGAGGGAAGGTGCCAAGGATGGGGCACACACAGAGCTGACATGATGTCTACGAACATTAGTCAGTCACAGTGACAGTGCTGCACCAAACAGCCAGGCTTCTAAAGAAGCTTATGTAAGAGCTAAGCACGGGGAAACAGGAGTCAAATTACACATACTGCTTCTCCAGGCTTCAGGGAGTGTGGTCCACCCCCTCTCTTTGCAGGGAGAGAAAAAGCTCCCTTTGCAGCTGGAAGGATCCTTTTCCAAAGGAGGCCACCTGTGGCCACAAAATGCCCTCCTGGGTTACACATTTATTGAACAGGGGATGGCCATTCACACTGGCTAAGCCTAGAGTGGCCTCTGTCTTCTCTGCCTGCCTCTTTCTGCCCAGTAAAGCTTTCTTTTTTGACAGCCCAGGCTAAGCTTTTCTCTGTTGCACCAACTCTCAGGTTAGTGATGGCTACTTGGAGCGCTGTGAAGGCAGGGTTTATGGGGCCATGTGTGACAACAGGAGGAATGAGTGGTGGGATCGATTAGTAATGTCTGCCACGGATAAAGCAGTGGGGAGTGGCTTGCATGCTTACTGAGCACACACCTCGGAGCATGCTTGCCTAACCGTGGATTTCAGCACTTGCCTTTGCCCCGTTGTTCAAAATCCTTAAACACAAACATCTAGAAAGTTATCAGATTGAGTGGAAGGGCCCCTCAAATCGCAGTATAGGTTCCAGTAGGAATCTCTCTAATAATTCACCCTATTCTCTAATAACTTCAAGGGGTAGAATGAAGAACCAACCCCTTAAATTGACTGGATCCGGATTCTAGGAAGTGTATGCTGAGCCAGCTCAAGCAAAGGAGGGCAGCTTGCGAGCTGACCGCCACCTCTCTCAGCTCTGCCCCTGGAGAGTAGGAGATACACATTCTGGTGACCAGATGGGGTCCATTCTTGAAGGGGGAGGGGCAGAGTCACTACTACAAGCCCGGGATCACTTTCTCGTCCGTTCCAAACATCGCGGGTCCAACACCACTGCCAACATAAAGGAAGAAGGGGACTGTGGTCTGCTTCCTAACAAGACCTCTCTTTCCACTTCAGAAACTAACAAGCTCTCTCCTCCCCTTTGGGCCAGGGGTGTTTTTGGCCAATTGGAAGTAGCAGAGATGGAAATTTTAAGGAGTTTTTCATATTGTTTGTTCACTGAGGTTTAGAGAAGATTCCAAGGAAGTGAGGACAGCAAAAAAAAAAAAAAAAAAAAAAAAGAGAGAGAGAGAGAGAGAAAGTCCCACAATGGAGGAAGGAAGAAAGAGGAGGGAAGGTCAAGGCGGAGAGTGGCCACCTTGACCATGCAACCAATAAGTGGTCGAGCTGGGATGTGAACCCAGGTCTGCTTAATTCCAAAGTCTATGTACATAAAGGGAGAAGAAGAGGAGGAGAAGGAGAGGAAGAAGAGGAAGAAGAGGAGGAAGTAACTAGGGAAAACCCTACAAGAACCTGAACTGCTTTAAAAGACCTTCCTCATGGGGCCCCTGGGTGGCTCACTTGGTTAAGCTTCTGACTCTTGATCTCACAGTTCGAAAGTTCGAGCCCTGCATCGAGCTCTGCACTGACAATATGAGGCCTGCTTGGGATTCTGTGTCTCCCTCTCTCTCTCTGTCCCACCCACGCACTCTCTCTCTCTCCCTTCTCCCCCTCTCTCTCAAAAATAAATAAATAAACTTTAAAAGACCTTCCTTATGAAATGCAAGATTTCAGAGAATCCACAGTGTTAGTGATCAGGGAGGCAGGAGGACACTTTGACTAAGAAAACGAACAGCTGAATTTGTACTAAAACAAATACTTAGTGAAGTCAGTAGAAAGTAAAATGTAATGACTTAATGAAACTAAGGCATCGCATCAGAGAAGCTATAAGATGTGTAGAAGAAATTAACCCAGGGATAAACAGTGCAAAGTGACAAGGACAGCGTCTGTCCACGGTGCACTTCCCACGTATCAGGCTCTCTCCATGTAATGGCCCTCGGAACCATTGCACCAACCCTGCAGTGGAGGTATTGTTCCCATTTCAGAGACCGGAAGACTGAGACTCAGAGGTAAGGAACTTGGAAGGAGGGCTGATATTCTGGTGGTTGGTGGCTAGCCTCTCTTCTGACTGGTCTATGCCTGTGCCATGATGGTTAGGTAATTTTAATATCTTCCCTGCTTGAAAAGAAAAAATAATAGCCCACTGTTGACCAGAAGCCCTACTGCTAACATAATATAACAAAAACAATGGATTAACGCATCTTTGTATGTTATATGTACTATATCCCGTATCCTTGCAATAAAGTAAGCTAGAGAGAAGAAAATGTTATTAAGAAACTCATAAGAGGGGCACCTGAATGGCTCAGTTGGTTAGGCATCTGACTTTGGCTCAGGTCATGGTCCCTCGGTTTGTGAGTTCAAGCCTCACGTCAGGCTCTGTGCTGACAGCTCAGAGCCTGGAGCCTGCTTCAGATTCTGTGTCTCCCTCTCTCTCTGCCCCTCCCCTGCTCATGCTCTCTCTCTCTCTCTCTCTTTCTCTCTCTCTCAAAAATGAATAAAGGTTAAAAAAAAAGAAAGAAATTCATAAGAGAAAATACACTTCTGGGACTGTACTGTATCGAAAAAAAATCCACGGATATGTAGACCCATGCAGTTCAAACCTGTGCTGTTCCAGGGTCAACTGTAAACTCACCCTAAGTTTCATAAAACCTGCCTTCCTAAACCCCTGTGGGCCCAGCCTTCCCTTTCTTGGTGAGCACTTTCTCATTTTTACTTCCCCCAACAGCTCCTGAGCCAAATTCCCACCAGCAACTGTCCTGTCTCCTCTCCTCCCCTCTCCTCCCCTCTCCTCCCCTCTCCTCTCCTCTCCACCAGATGAAATTCAGTAGAGTTAGCCAGGAAGTTTCCAGATGCCCGGGGTTTCGCTAAATGACACTTCTGTGCATTAGGTAGCCTTTGAAGTCCCTCTGTCCTGGGTCTGTGACCTCCCAGGTCAGCACGCGGCGAGGAACAAGCCGCATTGGACTGCCTTTCATTACTTTCCTTCCTCCGCTCTTTGATCGCCAGCCAGCCTCCCTTCTGATTCTCTCCCCTTGGCTCCTCTGGAGCGTGCAGCACTCCAGGCAGACCTCTGCTTCCCCTCTGACCAGCTGTATTTCCACCGAACACGGTCAGTTCTCAGTAAGCCACAGACGCGATGCCCTGAAAGTGATGTTACTGTCACAGCTGAATTTGTCTCCTCGCGATGAAAACACAGGTTCACTTCGTGAGCCACTTCGGTCTATCCTCAGACGTCTGGGGCCCTAATCACAACCCTGCACTCAACATTTCCCCCAGCAAATTACCAAAAACCCTCCCTATCTTGTACCTGGTGTCACCCGGGGGGAGCTGGTTTCAGGATTTTCTTCTGGCAGTTTTTCTCCCCTGATTCACTTTCATTTTTTGTTTTTTAACTTAAGACCTCATGCATTTACTCAATAAATCAATAAGTATTTATATTGCCATCTACTATGTGCTAGGCAGTAAAATAAGGGGGCTCTGAGAGTCCCTGAATGAACCAAACTATTGATCAGAAAGGTTCTGCTTTAGGTAATGGCAGAGTAGCCTCTCACATATAATTATTATAAACCACACACGCGCGCGCGCGCGCACACACACACACACACACACACACACACACATCTATGAGAAGGCACTCGGTTTGTTCAATTACAAGCATACAGAAAATAGAGGGGAATCAACACCCGTAAGAAGGAAATGGTGACTTCCGTGTTTTTATAGGGTTTTCCCCAAGGACAGAACCCAGTTAACGTTCATGGTGGCTACAACGTGGATGGAGACCTTTGCTCTTATTGTCTGAGCAATTAGAGGGCAGAATTCAAGTGACTACACCTGGAAAGTGAGGAGACAGGTCTCAGAAAATAGCCACAGGACAGTAGCCCCGAATTCTGAGTATAAATTCCACCCAAGTTTCTCTGAATGACGCATGTATGGGGGGAGGTTCCAAGCAGCTCAGCTAAGACCAAAGGAACAGAACAAAAGATTCCAGCTGTTGTCCACACAGGGGAAACTGAGTTCAGAGTTTGAGTTTGGTCAAGTTAACTGCCTGATAAAACAAACGAAGGAAATCATTACCGTTCTGGGGAACATAATAAAATCAACGGTCTCTTCAAGTCTCGCTCACAATGGTTCAGAATGTCATCCAAAATTACTAGAAAAAAAAAAATTAAAAACAAACAGGAAAACGTGGCCCAAAGTCAAGAGGAAAGGCAATCAACGGAGATCTACCCCAAGATGCCCCAGATGTTGGAAGTCAACAGATAAGGATTTAAAGCAGCTACCTGTAACTTCGCTCAAGGGTGTAAAAGAACACAAATGAGCAAATAGAAACTATCGACACAGCAAAGAAGAAGACCCAAACTCTTCATGAGATCAGCTAAACCCCCACCAACGCCTTCCTCGGCATCCTGCCTCGTGCTTTCCACTAAGGACAGTCACGAAGTTCTCTCTCATACTGAGTTCAGTGACCCTTTTTTGAGTACCTTCCAAGTGTCAGGTATCGGGCAAGCTTTGAGGGGCAAAAACACAACACAGAATCTTAAACCCTGGTCCCAGAGACCAGATCGGTCATCTGACAACATCTGTTTAGACCACCAGCCCCTTCTCAGCTCCTTTCCTTCTCTTTCAGGTCTTCAAGTAGGAAAAGAGAGTAAAGTCCCACTGTGGCCTCTTTCCAGCTTCCAGATCATTCCTGACGGCACCATGTGCCCGACAAAAAGCACACACAGGAATGAGGGGCAGGCTGACAGACCTCCTCAGTCTCCTTCCACAGCAAAAGCATGGTCCAGTGGCTGATTACAGTCAGTGGGTCTGTAAAAAACTCTGCGTACAGACATCAGAGGGAGTCGACGGGGAGGCCCTTCTTCATCCTGTCGTATTAAGAGGTGTTTTCCTTTTTCTCTGTTTATTTTGAGAGACAGAGAGACAGAGAGAGAGCATGTGAGCGGGCAAAGGGCAGAGAGAGAGAGAGGGAGGGAAAGAATCCCAAGCAGGCTCTGCACTGTCATTGTGGAGCCCAATGTGGGGCCCAAACTCACGAACCGTGAGATCATGATCACCTGAGCTGAAACCAAGAGTCGGACGTGTAACCAACTGAGGCTCCCAGGCGCTCCCTGCTTTTTCAAAACCTGTGAAGAAAGAAGTTCTCAAACTCGGCTCCACATTGGAATCACCTGGAGATGCTAGGAACTTAACATTAAGACCGCAGAGCAAGACTACTATACATCCACGAGCACGGCCAAAAAAATTTTTAAGACAGAAAATAGCAGCTCTTGGCAAGACTTCTCATACACTGGGAATATAAATTGGTATACGTTCCCCAAAAGGCACGTAGAAGAATGTCAATAGCGCGGCTTGTGATTGTCCTAAGGTATGTAAACTATCCAAAATGCCCACCCTCAGTAGTCTAGAAAAGAATGGCTCAGTCACACTAGGACTTACACCTAGTGTAACCTCCGCAATTACACCCGTCAGTACGGAAGATTCTCACGGCGTTAACCAAAATAAGCCAAACACACACAACAGTGCATGCTCTACGATTCCATTTAGGTGAAATTCAGCAGCAGGCAATTGATCGGCATAGCGGTTTTGGGGTGGAGGAGCTTCTGGAAAGGGACCTAAAAGGGGCTGCAGGAATACTGGTGAGATTCTGGTTTTTGAGCAGGATCTGGGCATCTGCAGCCAGTGAACGATTCATTCACTTCAGGGTTGTGTACTTTCCTATATTTGTTTTACCTTAATAAATCATTAAAACTAAAAAAAAAAAAAAAAAATACTGATGTGTGTGGGGCCCACCTCGAGAGATTCTGGTTTAATTGGTCTCGGGTGCAGCCAGGCATTGCCATTTCGAAAAGCTCCCCAGTTGGGCTAATGTACATCCAAGAACCACTGTGTTAGAACTTGGCAACCCTCCTTACTACTTCTCGGAGCAAACAGTGCTGCTGCTTCTCCAGAAAAGTCTAAAGCAAGATGTTTTCTGTCGTAACACCAGCAGCTCCAGAGATGGTTAATAGGTGTCACGTGGGGAACGGGGGTTTCATGGTCAAAGATGTGATTTTAAAAATTCTGATGATCAGCTTTTATTGGGCACTTAGTGAACTCCTAGAGCTAGCTTTCTTGCTTCGTCCCCACTGTCTCGTTCAGTTGGCACAACAAGGGGTGCCCAGGTGGTTCCGTCGGTTGAGCTTCCGGCTCTTGGTCTCAGCTCAGGTCTTGATATCCGGGTAGTGAGTTCAAGCCCCACGCTGGGCATGGAGTCTACTTAAAAAAAAAGTAATCATCACAACAAGCCAATGAGGAAGGTACTGTGAGCCCTCCTTTTATAGAAGGGTTGAGCACAGCTCAGGGGGGTTAAGAGATTGCCAAGTTTACACAGCCAGGAAAGCAACAGGGCTAGGATCCACATCCACATTGGCCTTGACACCAAAGCCCATGCTCTGAACCGCTACTCTAGACTGTCTCTCCAGGAAGTGCCTGACTGTAGAACTCACCAGAACTTTCACCAGGCTAATGTGAGCTGTGGGTTGCCGAGACAGGATCGGGGAAGGCAGCATCTCCCAAAGTGGTTCCCTTACCTCCGGCCCACCACAGACACCACTGGCAGAGTGGTCATTCTGAAACTAAGTCTGATGCCACAGCGCTTCCCTCGTAAGGAAGCATTTCATGGCTCCCCATGGCCTCCAGAGTCATGGGTGGACGCCTCAGTCTCACAGCCCATCTGGTGTCTGGCCTGGGCATTTTAGCTTTATCTCTGGCCAGCCCAACCTCCCTCCCCAGCCCCAACCTGCTAACGCTTAATTTTCCAGCTACACAGAACCAGACCGACCGGCCTCACACCTCAGCAATGGTAGCCCCCAGGGGCCGAGACTCTGCTGTCTCGAGACTCTGCCACACACGGATTTACTGCAATCCACACAGCCAGCCTTGAAAGACAGACATGATTGTCCCCAACGGACAAATTGGGAAATGGAGGCTACTCTTGAATGCCCCGAGCCACACTTCGAAAGGGGCAGAACTAGGATCTGAACACAGACTCGGGTTTCTCCGCTCCACGGCCCGCACAATTTTCACTACACCACACCCCCCCTCCTCACCTTCCTTCATTCTGTTCCACAGGGTGGCATCACCCTTCTGTCCCTCCACCTGGCAGACTCCCCATTCTCTGAGAGCGGCTACAAGCACTGGGATCATATCCATCATCCCTGAAGTGCTTTCCAGGCACCAAGCTCAACACCCGCTTTGTCTCCTTTACACAGTATTGTCTCAATGCTCCTTTTCTTCCCTCTGGATTGTTCTTTATCTGCCCTGTGCCAAATGGGTTTCATTCTCCTCCTCTCCAGTTCCAAGGCACGTGACCACATCTCCCCTGTGGCGCTCAACCCTCTGTAGTAATTGTTAGTTTCAGATCTGCCTCTTCCCTTGGACGAGATGCCCTCCAAAGACAAGGGATACATATCATTCCCCTTTATGTCCCACCACACAGCCACCCCAGCAGGCAGTAGGTGTTCCATTGGGACGACAGTGGACAGGAAATCAGGAGACCGAGAGACTGAAAATTCAGAGATTATTCCATCCATGCGTCACAAGGAGTTATCCTGGTTTGGAACCAGCGCTGGAGAATCAAACCAGACAAAATAGATCTGGCTGATGGGGGGAATGGGGGAACACTGAGGAGTCGACTCAGGACACCCCTCCCGGGGCCCCTGCCACAGAAGGGTGGGATAAGATTGCCCCTAGCTTCATGGGCTCTGTGTGCCCCCGCTTAGGTGATTTCCTGTAAAATGATGCTTATGTTCATCCCCACAGCGTGGTTTCAGATATTCTCAACTGCTCCCCACCTTGTGTCATACTTAAATCATCCCAAGTGAATGAAGAGACATTGGGACCGTGGCCCCAAGCAAATGTACAGCTATGGCCTGGCTCCCCACCGATGGGCAGACTAGGTGATCATACCCCTTTCTAAATGGTTCTGTTCTTTTCAAGTAGGAGGCCCGCTTACAAAACAGAGGCATCTCTGATGTCCTCCCATTCACTGAATACCCTTTCTGTGCATCTGCCCCACGGTGGGTACCGTCCGGAGTTCGTCTCCTCCTAACCCCTGGGGAAACCGCCCATTCCTGCCACCCACGGCCAGCCTCTGCGAGGGCCAGGGTCGTGGGTATTCGGATCCAGCTTTCTGCTCCTTTGCTCTCACTCTTTCTGGACTAATGTGCACGTTTGCCCAGGCGTGAGTGATCGGTAATGAGTGCTACAGACTCAGTGGGGATTCTGCACCACCTCCTTCGGACTGATGGGTTTCCATGAGCAAACCCGGAAACCACCAAAACGACTCTCTGGAAATTTCCTATCTCCCCACCTTCCTAGCTACCTGCCTCTTCTGCTGCCCCCACTAGGGGTAAGCTGCAGGATTTTTCTGCTTCTAATCAAGTCGTTTTCTTCTGAGGATTTCAAGTACCCCTTTTGCCCTCAGGACAGGGTGTATTCTGTATTTTACAAGTTCATCTGTGATGTTCATGCAGATAGAGTTTATCGAGCAAAAGTTAGCTTCGTTTACGCATTCCTCTGGCACGCTTGGACCACACTGCTTGGTTTTTATCTTTCCACGTGTCTGCTTCCTCCAGAAGACAGGGATCAACCTGAGGGCAGAAACTGGCTTCGTTTAATTTTAGATCTCTAATCCCAAGCTTAAGGCCAGGTAAAATGTAGTTCTTGAATATTTAACAACGCTTATGTAGGCAGAGTCTAAAAGGTTATAAAACCAGAATTAACGTGGCCCCTGAAACATTCTTTCCAGTTTATTCCTATTGGACTGGCAAAACCATAGTTGCGGGAAGAGGGTGGGGAAGAGGCATCTGCACACACTGCTGAGGGGATAGAAAGTGGTCTGGCCTCTTGGGAGGAGAGTTTGATGATGCCCATCATAGTTCAAACTGCGGGGAAATTTCCACAGGGATCACATCGCGCCAGGGTACAAAGAGATATGCTGCACCGGCAAGGATGCTGTGACTTCACAGCTCTAGTAGGAGAAAAACTGGAAACAACCTTCACTGTCACAAGGAACTAGAAAATCCATTATGATAAATGCTTATTCCTGGAGTACCACATAGCCCTAGAGACAGAGGTATGTTGACATGTGCTAAGATAAATGAGCTGAAAGGGGGAGTTTCAGAAGCATGCTGCAGAGGTGTGTTAAGAAAAAAGGACAGACACATAAATGAATAGGGGTTTGTATGTATGTATATAAGACATTTATGGAAAGTTTCAAAAACATCCAGGGATTTCTTCTGGGGAAAAGAAATGAGTGGCTGGAGATGATGGTTGGGGACATTTCACTTTCTGTTTTCCACATTTCAGTACTATTCGGATGTTAACAATGATTTTGTATTCTTTTTATAACTAAACAGGATAAAATGCTGCAATAAGAAAACAAAAGCTTGGCTTTATATGTAAAAGAAGATAACTGGGGGGGGCGCCTGGGTGGCTCAGTCGGTTAAGCCTCCGACTTCAGCTCAGGTCACGATCTCACGGTCTGTGAGTTCGAGCCCCACGTCGGGCTCTGGGCTGATGGCTCGGAGCCTGGAGCCTGCTTTCCGGTTCTGTGTCTCCCTCTCTCTCTGCCCCTCCCCCGTTCATGCTCTCTCTCTGTCTCAAAAATAAAATAAAAACGTTAAAAAAAAATTAAAAAAAAAAAAAGAAGATAACTGGGGCGCCTGGGTGGCTCAGTCGGTTAAGCGTCCAATTTCGGCTCAGGTCATGATCTCACGGTCCGTGAGTTCGAGCCCCACGTCAGGCTCTGTGCTGACAGCTCGGAGCCTGGAGCCTGCTTCAGATTCTGTGTCTCCCTCTCTCTCTGCCCCTCCCCTGCTCATGCTCTGTCTCTCTCTGTCTCAAAAATAAATAAAAACATTTAAAAAAAAAGAAGATAACTAATGAAATTTTGGAGAAAATCTTCCTTATTTCTTTATAAGGCAATAGGCAATGTCTATAAAGCAACATTCGCTCTCTGTCCAGTTCATGAGGCGCCAATGATGTCTACAGAGTTCCAGAAAGGAACCTGGAGACAGGGACAGACACCGAGAAGGGCCAAGAGCCCTGAAGGAAATAAATATGGGAATGCGTGCCTTTAGTTGCTCTTGGATGACAGAAAATAAAGCCAGTTCTGATTGAGACTCTGAATCAGTCTGGGAGCCAAGAAATTCTGAGAACTCACCAAGCTGGAATGTACATGGGGCCTCTGACCAGTGCCAAGAAGTGAAGGCTAGGGATGCCTAAGTAAGTAATAGACGTAAATAAGTAATCTGGGTGAGCTCAGGCCCCAGGGACGTAAATGACCCAGGACTCTGCACACCTATCCCCTCTGTTCTGAAGGGATGCTCCCAGGGCAGACGTGACGGATGCTGATGTAATCAAAATTGCAGATACTATTGAGTACATCCTCTGCATGGAGCAAAATGGTTAATCATGCCAGCCTATTCTATTATTTTTCTTATTTTACATGCAGGGAATTGAGGCTCAGCGGAGTTAAGCAAGTAATTTGCTCAAGATTACAGTAAGTGCTAGAGGCGGGGATCAAACCCAGGTGTGACTCCAGGGACGGCCAAGGCCACTGCTAGCCTTTCCCCTATCTGGGAAAGAAATAGAAAAAGGAACTTCCTCGGAGTCGGGACAGCCCCGAAGCGCAACGGCGTTTTTGCCCAGAGAAAAGCCAGAGAACATAATGATTTAAGTGCCAGCACACTGAAGCCAGACGTCCTGTATTCAAATCCTGACTCCCGCACTTAATGGCCATGTGACCTGACGTAAGTCATTGGACCTCTCTGTGCCTCGCTTTCCTCAGCAGTAAAATCAAGGTCGCCGTAATGCCCCCTCTACAGTTTGCGAGGATGAGACTAAAGGGGTTAAATAAACAGTGCTTGCCTCGTGATACGTACCAGATGTTGACGATTATTATTACGATTAAGAAAAAGGTGTCCTTCCTTCCAGGCAGATGCAACCCTGCAGGGTGCAGATCTTAGCAAGTGGGGCAGACGAGGTTTCTGCCCCCTCCCTGTGCCATCGGGCAGTGCACAAGTCCACAACCTCACATATCACGCCTGCTGAGCGATTCACTTCCACATGTAGCCATTCTTTCCTCCCGGCTTCCCCTCTGCCAGCCTGGCTGTGGATCAGAATCTCCTGGCCCACTTTTTACAAACACAGATTCCCAGGGCCTGTTCTGATACAGGCGGGTTGGGCTAAGCAGGGCCTGAGGATCTGTATGTTCAACAAGCCCCAGGTGATCAGTGACGTGGGAACGGCATGTCCCTGGACACACATCTCTGGAAGCACCAGACGTCCCCACCTGTTCCTGCCCTTGGGAGCAAGCGGCCTCGTTTTCATGTTTGGTCCCAGGTCTGGACACACGGAGAGGGGGAGCAAGAAACATGTGCCCCTGCAAGCCAGCCGGCAGAGCAGATGGCTGGGCCAACAGGAGTGACGAGCTGAGTGCTGTTGTGTTTGCGTGAGTGACACCAGAGACCCTTCCCCTGGAGACGTGGGCTTCCCCAGACCCTTGCCACTCAAAGTACAGCTCACAAACCAGCAGAATGGCTCCCCCTTGGGAACCTGTTAGAAATGCAGACACTCAGGACCCAGACCTACTAAATTAGGTTGTGCATTTTACAGGAACCCCCAGATGACTCATGAGCAAGTTTGAGGCACATTGTCCAAGAAGGCGTCCCCCATCAGAATAAGTTCTAACTCGTGCGCACCTCTAACCTGTCCAAGCACCCTCTGGGGCCGATCTTTTCCTTTGGACTCCCAGACAGCCCCAGAAAAACAGCTTTGCATAGCCCAGATCCATGCTCGGCAGCCAGCCTAGGGCTCACAGTGAACCTCTGCTTAAATGAGTTACTTATTTCTAAGTCGGCATTAAAATAAGCCTTCCCGGGGCACCTGGGTGGTTCAGTCGGTTAAGCGTCTGACTTCAGCTTGGGTCATGATCTCATGGTCCGTGAGTTCGGGCCCGGCATCAGGCTCTGTGCTGACAGCTCAGAGCCTGGAGCCTGCTTCGGATTCTGTGTCTCCCTCTCTCTCTGCCCCTCCCCTGCTCATGCTCTGTCTCTCTCTGTCTCAAAAATAAATAAAAACATTTTAAAAAATTTAAAATAAGCCTTCCCAATGAATTGAAAAAGAGACAACAACACCAGCCTCTGGAATTCTGGGGCGTAAAAACATTCCCTTCTTTTGTACGGAGTTGTGACCCCTGCTTCCCTGGCCAAAGCCATCCAAAGACATCAAATAGCCCAAAGAAAACAAGCCGTGTCTTCCTGTTGGCCCAGCTTCAAGTTATCAGGCAGATTTCACACTGGAGCTTGACCTCATTAATCCAAAGCCTATCACATTGCTGTAAATGTCAGTGGAAAAATAGCCATTCAGTGGGTTTCCTTCATTCCACCAGAAAGGGAAAAAACAGGAAGGCAACAGCAGCTGTGGCCCAGCTTGGCAAATCCCAAGGGCCCCGCTGACAGGGCGTTCCTTGTCGGCACCTAGTTCGCCTGCCCCGGCCGGCTCGTCCAGATAAAGGTGAGTCCTACGGGCACGTGACCAAAATGCACTGGTGACTGCAGCAATGGTTCAGATCAGTTGGGCCCCCCAGCACCTGCTGGCGAAGGAAAATAGCTTGGTCTGAATTTCCTTGGCCTGCATCACCAACTGGCCATTTATCATTCAGTTTCATCTAAATCTCTCCTGCCCATTCAAAATGTCCTACAAGCCAAACCTCTGGGACTCCAGGGGACACAAGGCCTTCCAAGTCCTCATTCATCCTTTTAATGCATATTGATTGTCTCCCATGTACCGGGGCTCCATGCTGGGCAACCGGGGACACAGAGCTGAATGAATTAGACACAGTCACTGACCTTATGAGGCTCATAGCCCAGTGCAACTTTCCTCAGCCTCGGCACTATTGACATTTGGGTAACTCTTTGCTATGAAAGGCTGTCCTGTGTGATGCAAGAAATTCAGCAGCATCCCTGGCCTGTACCCGCTAGACGCCAGTAGCAGCCCCCCCCCACCCCGCACCTCCCCAGTTGTGACAGCCAAAAATGTCTCCAGACATTCCCAAAGGACTCCTGGGGGCCGAACTGTTACCAGCTGAGAACCGCTCGTCTAGCGAGTAAGACAGACTCAAAAAGTAATGACCACAAATAACCATATGATCACAACTACGATAAGTACCACAGAGGTCAACGTTGTGGATATTATACCGATGTCATCTACGACGTGGAAGCCAGGTTTTCTTTGTATGATTACAAGTCTTTATTACAACTCCGAATTATACATATTATGTATATAGTATATATGATCTGTATTTCCAGGTGGAGAAATTGAGGCTCAAGGAAGCGAAGAAATTGCCCAAGGCCCCAAAGCCAGTGGAAGGCAGAACCTGGATTTGAACCCCAGCCCTAAACTCCGCCTCCTATGGAAAAGGAAATTTGAGCCTTTGCCTTCTGAAAACAGGTAAGGTCACGTGACGCGCGCGCGCTGCACTGACCAGCCGTCCTAAAAGACTCATTCCTTCCTAGCGGGTCCCGGTAGAACTCAACCACCACCTGCCACATCAATGAGGTTACAAACTGCCTGCCTCAAGGCACATTTGTGGGACCCTACGGGCCAAGGGATGCGGCCCTGAATTCCGAGACATCCAAGAACACCTCCTCCCCTTTGCCAAATGCCTGCCCACGGGGCCTCCCCAAAAATCAGGGCAGGGAGAGAATGCAGCAGTGTCCAGGCAGCCAGAGAACTCCCCACCGTGACCCATCTTCAAGGTGCCTACTGCCCAGCATCCAAGGGTGCACAGTGGAAGAAACCAGACGTTCTGCATGAGTGAAACATTTAGCAATTTACAAGGAGCATGAGTGAAGTGGTACGGGACAGCACGTGGAAGCTTTGGAGACCCCCGACATGAGTTCCCGCCACTTAGGAGCCCCAGGCCCCTTAGCGAATCGCCTCACCCTTGGTGCCTCAGTGTCCCCTTCTGTACAACAGGGATAAATGCATCCACTTCAAGTCAGTCGGTATGAGCATTCCATGGCAATGCAAGCAAAGACCTTGGACAGTGACCAGCCTCCAGGAAGTGTACCGGCACCTGGTACAATGTTATAATCAATAAGGAGCCAGATCACGGCACTTCCTCCACGTACATCCCCTTCCTTCAAATGAGCTACTGAGTCCCAGGAAGAGAGAAACAGATGAAGAAGTAGGAAAAGCATCTCGGGAAGAAGGAGGGGATCTCCGTGCTTTCCTAGTAGAAGGAAGAGGAAGGGACAGCTAACATACTGGCAGATGAGCCCGGGGCCAGCCCTCCCTCCCGTGCAGAAGTTAATCCTAGACTTTCTTGGGTGTGCAACCGGACAGCCCTCCACAGGCCGCAGGGTGCCTGCTTCGGGTCAGCGAGTGTTTAATCATTTGGGACCCCTCGGAAGGATGGCCTCTGCCCACCTCCCTGGCCTCGCCTGCCGCCCCAGCGTCCGTCACGCCCTATGGTGATGGCACTCCAGCCTCGGCCTCTGCCCACTGCTCTCAGAGACACCAAGCGCTTTCAAGCCCCTGTGCTGTTGCGCAAGCCGCTCCCTCTGCTCAGCCTGCCCGCCCCTCTAGTACCCGCCACCTGGAAAACTGTCTCTGAAGGCTTGCGACGTGCTCCCACAGCAGCTTGCCCACCTGTCATCGGTCATCACAGACTAGTAATAATAGCAACTAACATGTGCAAAGCTCTGATTAATATCTAAAAGGCCCTGCACTGAGTTTCTTACCCAGGCATCTGTCCATCACCAGCCAGCAGCAAGGTGGCAGCTTCAGGAGGGAAACCTGGGTTGGTTAGCCCCGGCCACCTGTCCACCCACCCCTCGGCTCTCCCCTCCCCTTCTCACCAGTGAAGCTGTTATCCCACGGTGTCCTTGCTATCTGTTTCCAGGCCTGCCTCTCCCCCGCAGAGGGGAGCCCTGATTGCTGCTTGATTCATCTTGAAATCCCTCGCTAAGCACAAGGTCTTACAATGGAGTAAACATCTATCGAATGAACCCACAAATCCTGGAAAATGGCAGCCAGATGTGAGAGGCTAACTCACAGACTTCCTGGGGACAGGCCCAGGCTGGACTCCAGTTCCCAGGAGTCAGGCCTCCCCAGCCAAGAGGCTTTCCCTGTCCTGAGAGCTAGAGGCAGAAGTGGTCTGACTCCCCCAGACTGGAGGCGGTGGGGCCTTTGACAGCCCAAGGCAGAGGAGGAAATGGTGGTGATGGTGACGATAACCATTTCCTGCATTCCTGCCCACACCAGGTGCTGCACTAAACACTTTCTGTGCATTATTATCTCACAGAATCCTCACAACCCCACGAAGTAGGCAGTGTTATTGGCTCCCATGTTACAGATGAGAAAACCAGGACTCAGAGAGAGCAGTAATTTACCTGTCATCACACAGCTTTTAAGTATCGAGCTATCATTTGAACTAAACCTGCCTGGTGCTCGTGGTCTGCAAACTTTGTAGCTTTCTGCAGGAGGCAGGCTGGTCCAAGCCCTCCCTGAGCCCAGCCTCTAAGATGTGCTCGGGCTAAAGAAGGTTTGTCCTGATCTCTGCTGGCAGAATGCCCTGCGGGACCCACCATACGCCAAATGGTTCAAGTCCGAGGTGCAGGCAGGGTACAGGCTGGGGCAGCTAGTTGGGGGAAGGCAGCAAGGTTGGGTGGGGTTCTTGAGGGTCCAAGTACGGCACAGGAATCCAGGAAGGTGCCTTCCGCCATCTGCAAAACCAGGCTAGCTGCAACCTCTGTTGGCCAGAGAAAGGTCCCTCTGGGGATGGGGCTGGTTTTGAAAAGAAACTGAGGCCCTAGTTTCCAACAGTCCAAATGGGCTCTGCCGAAAGGTTCTGGCCTTGGGGAAAATCCCACCTTCCTGAGTCAGCATCCCCTTCCCCCTGTCCCTCAGGCTCCCAAACAGACTTTAGCAGCTAGATTAGGATTTAACCTTCCCTCCAGCACCAGTGACCGGAATGAAGTCTGAGCATACGTTGGCCTTGCCCGCGTGTCCTTCCAGGAAGCAAGGAGCCTCCGCACGCTAACCAGGGAATGTGCAGGTGAATGTCCCAGTGGGAGGAGGTTGACAGAGGGACAGGGAGGGTCAACTGGTCTTCCTGAAGGAGCCACTGCAGAGGCTGGGACCAGGAAACGGGTCAGGAAGGTTTCAGGGTGGGCGACACTGTTGGGTACGCTCCAGTTGACCAGAGGGTTCAAAGTCGAACGTCCAGAGTGGCCTGGGTGACATCTTGTCTCCAGCATCTTGCTGGCAGGGGGGAGAGAAGGGGCCGGGGAAATCTGTGTGGGATGGCTCTGTGAGCAGGCGGCGAGCTGAAAGGACTCGCTCACCAGGGCCCACAAGCCACCTGCAGGCTGGAGCTTTGTGACCAAGCTGGGGGAAGATGTGGAAAATCCCCCGGCCCCCGCAGAACCACCCTCCAGGACTCCACGGGCTGCTCCTGCCTAAAGGAGACACACCCCACTCAAAACCACTAGGAAGGGCGCCAGTATTTACCTAAGAGCATTCCTCCCGTCCCGCTCCACTGCACCAAGCACTTCACGTGGGTCCCCTCGCCACCCCTGCCCACGGCCTGAGTATTAGCCCCATTGTCTTAGAGGCAACTGAGGCTCCTGGAGGCCAAGTGCCTTGCCTTCCAGCCCAGCGCCAGTCACTGGCTGAGGTAAGAAGCTTTATTACCAACCTAGGGGGAAGCCTCCCAGATGGAGGGTTTTTCCCCTCGCTGGTTCACCAGCCGCAGGAAATGGCAGGGCACTCAGGAAAGTACCCCGTGGGCTCAGGCGGCTAATGACAGGCCCCTTCCAGAGACAGCCCTGCGGGAAAGGGAGCCTGGTACCTCGGGGCCCTGGGTCCTCCACAGAGGGCGATTCAGAGGCGGCACCTGGTGCCCGCGGCCGCGGGGAGCTGGTGAGCGCTTCTGACAGCGAGAACAGGGGCCCATTATGTGGAATCCAATCACATGGGCGCGCAAGCAGCTCGGCTTTCGGTTCTGAGAAGCGCTTATGCAGCCACCTCTCTCCCCGCTCCCGAGTGCCCGGGAGTCCCGGGTCCCAGGCTTTGAGCGCGGCCCTCCCGGGAACACCGGATTCAAAGCTCGCCTCGGCTCAATCATCCGCTCGGGGCTGGGAGCTGCATCAGCAGCGGCTCCCGAGGAGCCGGCTCCAGACTGGGGGAGGAGGAGGGAGGGAGGGAGTCTGCATCAGGGAAAGGAGGCTGGCAGCGGGCGCCTCCCCCTCCCTGCGTTCCACTCGGGCGGTCTGGGCAGCTCAGCCTGGGCGCTCCGGGTGACCTTGGGCAGACCCCTCCGCGCGACCTCTTTGGGGCGGGTTGCACGGGTTCTGCCCATCCCAGGCTCTCGGGGGCGCTCCTCGGGCCGGAGTCGGGGCGCGGGACTCGGGAGGAGAGGCGCGCTCCTGGCGCGGGGACCCGGCAGCCCGCGCACGGCGGCCCTTTGGAGAGGCCGGGAGCACCTCCCGCGGGGAAGAAGCGCGCGGGGTCTCCCGGGGCCGGCGGGCGCTGTCAGCTGGAGCCAGCGGCGGGGCGGGTCCGCACGCGGGGGCGCCCGCCCTGGGGACCTTTCCCGCCCGGGCAGAAGCGCTCCCTGCGGGGATCTGGCGCCGCCACGCGAGGGGGCGGCGCCCCCACGGCGGGCCCCGAGGCTGGGCGCCCCGGCCGTTTGATGCTGGTTGTGGCTCCCGCTTCGCGGCACCGCGACCCCCGGCAGAAGCAGCCGAAATCCCACAGGCTGCCCCAAGAGCGGGCCCCGGTGGCCCCGGCCAACAGCCTGCCGATGCGCCCCCTACCCCAGCCTCGTCGTAGGCGCGCCAGACCCGGAGAACGCCCCCACCCCAGCCCGACGCCCCGGCCTGCTCTCCCCGCACCCGCCGTTCCAGCGCCCCCTCCCCCAATTACCTCCAGCCGCCGGCCCTTGGCCCACGCGCCCCACACACCCCCAACCAGACCTTCCGCGGCTGGGACCACCTCCCCGCCGCGATCCTCATCCCCGCCGGCTCCAGCCAGGGAGGGGCGGCGTCGCCGGGGAACTCACCCGCTCTCCCTAGCCCGGCCCCGAGCGGCTCCGGCCCTGGCTCTGTCAGTCGGTCCCCGAGCCGCAGCTGCCGGTGCGGCGACAGAAGCTGGCTGAGCCCGGCCGCCAGCCTCCGCGCCGCCCCTCGGCTCCTCCCCCTAGGCGGGGCCTGAGCTCCCGGGAAGTGGGTGGGCACGCTCACCCTGCTCCTCCCGCCGTCCTGGGAGCTCGCAGAAGGGTCCCGGCACCCTGGGGGTGCGGGCCCCTCCACTGAGCAGCGGAAATCGAGGGCCATGGACGTTGCCAGGCTTCGGAACAGTCGTCCTTACAGTCTTCCCCCCTTTCACGCCCTCTCCTCACCATCACCAAACGCGGAAAGGGGGAAGCCCAGGACTGCATTCCTGCTCCCATTTCGTGGAAGGGCATCATGAAGCCCAGAGGGGAGCAGTAACCTGCCCGAGGTCATACAGAATCAGTACCAGTGCCAGAAACCCAGGTCTCCTACCTCGAAGGCCTGCGCAGCCTGAGTCTGAAGCCTTTCCGGGACCTCAAGAAGCCCAACTAGGCCTTGCCCTGGGGACAGGTTTGTGGGGGCAGGTTCCCCAGACGGGGCGGGGGTGGGGGGTGAGGAGAGATCGGTGGGAGCTTGGGGGTTGTGGCCTGCGACATGGACTGTCATCATTTCCTCTTTCTGTAAAGAAAGGAGGCTAAGGAAGGAGGAAGGAAGTGGTCGCACCTTCGCTGACGTCTGTCACTGTCTGAGGTGTGCAGCATCCAGAAAGGGGCTGCCCTCCGGAGATCTAGTGGTAAAAATGAAAAAACGAAAAGCAAAACACACCGAGGTGGTTTCGATCATCGAATTCGAGCCTCTTTCCGGGGCTGAAGGCCTCAGCACTCTGAACACCATCTTTTTTTTTTTTCTTTTTTTTTCTTTTTTTTTTTTTTTTACAGGATCTAACTATTTTTGCGTCGCTGTTGAGAGGGCCCTACTCCCCACCCCACCCCCCAGGAAGAGAAGAGAAAGTTAACAAAGGGAAAAAACCCGTACCAAAACATTCTCTGGAATCCACACTCCCTGAACACTGGCTTTAGAACAATAGCATTCTCTTGTCCACAAAGGGCCTTGTTTCCTGAGCTTTCTCCGCCTCAGCTTAGAGCCCCAGGCAGCCCAGGGCCAGTCAGTGATGGTGCAGACAAGGTTTAAGTTTGGGGAGTTTTGGGGTGATGCGCAGTTTTTCACGCCCCAGCAATCCAGTTTGAAGGAAGAATTCCTCTTGGCCATCACACTAGCAATGTCCTTTTGCGGTGGCCGGTAGAACCCGAGTTTAGGGATTTCCTGTTTGCTAAGGCAACTCAGTAACCTTCCTTGGGGAAGGTGAAAAACTCAGGGCTGGGCTTGTTCCAGGCCCTGGGGCCCCTCAAGTCCTCTGAAAGCCCCCTCCCTCATTCACCTCCCCTCCCACCCCCCCCCACCCCGGCTCCAGCTGTGAGCTCAGAGGGCGGAAATCCATCTAAGGCAGGTATTGAACTTGGAGCCTATGTTCCTGACATGAAGCCCTGAGGATGGGCCCAAATCCCCATGTTGTATTGTTCATTCACACCTTTCACCGTATCTGATGCCAAAAGTTCCGGTGCACTCACGCTTCCTGATTTCAAAACACAGCTACAGTAATCGAGGCAGTGAAGTATGGGTACGAGGACAGATATGCAGACAATGGGATAAAACTGAGAGTCCAAATATAAACCCTTCCACCTACGACCAATTAATTTTCAACAGGAGTGACAGCGCAATGTAATGAGGAACCGATAATCTTTTCAACAAATCTTTTCGTGCACAACTGGATGTCACGCTGGGACAAATGGATTTCCTTGTGCAGAAGAATGAGGCTGGACCCCTACCTCACACCGTGTACAGAAATTAACTCAAAACGGACCAGACTGACACGTAAGAGCTAAAGGTGCAAAACACTCATCAGAAAATGTAGGCATAAACTGTGACCATCGATTAAGTAATGGCTTCTTAGATGTGGCACCTAAAGCACAAGCAACAAAGAAAAAAAAAACAGAGAGGTCCTATCAAAAAAAAAGTTTGTGCTTCAAAAGTTGGGACATCATCAAGGTACCTACCTGGGTGGCTCAGTTCGTTGAGCGTCCAGCTCGGCTCAGGTCACGATCTCACAACTCATGAGTTCGAGCCCCGCGTCGGGCTCTGTGCTGAAAGCTCAGAGCCTGGAGTCTGCTTCAGATTCTGTGTTTCCCTCTCTCTCTCTGCCCCTCCCCTGCTCACGCTCTGTCTCTCTCTCTCTCTCAAAAATAAATAAAAACATAAAAATTTTTTTTTAATTTGGGACACCATCAAGAAAGTGAAGAGAAAGTAACTGTTATGGGCTGAATTGTGTCCCTGCAAAAATTCACATGTCTAAGTCCCAACCCCCAGTACCTCAGAATTAACTGTATTTGGAAACAAGCCTTTAAAGACGTGATTAAGTCAAACTGAGGCCCTTAGGATAGGGCCTGAATCCAGTATGACTAGTGTCCTTATAAATGGAGAAAAGGACATCTGGGATGCACACATAGAGCGGAGACCTTGTGAAGACATAGACAGGGAACGGATGGCTATCTACAAGCCAAGGAGAGAAACCTTGGGAGAAACCAAATCTGCAAACACCTTGATCTTGGACCTCTAGCATCCAGAGCTGTGAGAAAGAAACTTCTGTTGTTTAAGCCACCCAGAATGTGGCATTTTGTCACAGCAGCCCTAGCAAACTAATACAATAGCTCACCAGATGGGAGGAAAGATTTGCAATCTGATAAGGTCTTGTATCTAGAATATGTAAGGAGCTCTTACAACTCAATAATAAAAAGGCAAACAGTAAAAACCTTGGTCTGCGAGTAACTCGTTCTACGAGTGTTCTTCCAGATGGGCCAACATTTCTAATAAATTTTAACTTGATTAAACAATCGATGTCTTGCAATACAAGTAGTACCTGATGCCAAAAGTCACATGATCACAACTGAGCCAATGGTTCTTCTCTCCCTCTCCCTCCTTCCCCGTGGGATTCTGGGTGATTGTCTCTCATGCTCAGATGCTTGGTCTTAACGCCTCAGTGCTTGGCAGAAATCAGTGAGTTTTCAGAACGTTGGAAGGTGCCCACAACAGGCACTACTGTATTTTTTGTCACTTCAAAGCATCTAGGGACAGTCCTTTGCTTTCCCATACAAGAGTAAGCTTAGGAATGCTTTGCTTCATCCGGGGTCAGGCTGCCTGCGGATAGAAACCCTTTCCTCTGCTGCCTTACTGCCAGTTACGTTACATACAGTATATGACTGTGGTCAACATCCGTGCGAGTGTCTACGATGGCCCCCGTGCAGAAGATTCCGTTGAGCCAACAGACAGCAGTGATTCCATTAGTGATAGTGACAGTCGTCCTACACAATAACCCTCCTCTCTCTTGTCTCCCGCACACCAGCCAGGAAGGTTTTCAAAGGTAAGTACAGGTTAATTTGTTTATTTTTCTTTACATTTTGTATTTTCTTTGTTATTTTGTTTTATATTACAGTATCGTAATCATTTTAATATGAATATTTTTGGGTTGTGGAATGAATCATCTGAGTGTCCCTTATTTCTTCCAGGGAAATTTGCTTTGATATACAAGTGCTTTGGAATGCAAGCATGCTTCCGGAACAAGTTATGCTCGCAAACCGAGGGTTTGCTATAACTCGATTCAAAATTTGACAGAGAATCGGAATAGACATTTCTCCAAAGAAGATACAGAAGTGGCCCGTAAGTGCATGAAGACACGCTCAACGTCATTAGCCATCAAGGAAATGCAAATCAAACCTACGATGTGATCCCATTTGAAACTTAATAGGAAGGCTGTGATCGAAACGACAGGCAATAACAAGGGCTGGCAAGGAAGTGAAGAAATTAGACGCCTCATACATTGCTTGGAGAAATGTAAGATGGGGTCATTGCTTTCAAAAACGGCCCACCAGTTGCTCAAAATGTTAAACGTAGAGTTACCAGATGATCCAGAAATTCTACTGGTAGCTACACAGCCGGGAGAAATAAAGGCATGCCTCCACACAAACCTGTGCACGAACCTTCACAGAGCATTCTGCACAACAGCGCCAAAGTGGAAACAGCCCACATGTCCATCGTCTGTTGGATGGGTAAATAAAATGTGATATATGTCCACACAATGCAGTATTACTTGGCGATCAAGAGGAACGAGGTACCGATACATACCACAACACGGACGCACCTCGAAAGAAGCCAGACACGAGACCCCAGGTTGTACGATTCTACTGGTAGGTAATGTCCAGAACAGGCAAATGTATAGAGACAGAAAGCAGATCAGTGGTTGTCTGGAACGGGGAGAGGGTTTGGGGGGCAAGGGGAGCATGATTGATCAAAGGCACTAGATTCTTTTGGGGGTGATTAACATACTAAAACCGATGCGGTGATGGCTGCCCAACTATGAATATACCAGAGCCCGCTGGATGGCACACTTTATTTTTTTTTAATCTTTTCAATGTTTGAGAGAGAGACAGAGTGTGTGCAGGGGAAGGGCAGAGAGAGAGAGAGAAAGACACAGACTCGGAAGCAGGCTCCAGGCTCTGAGCTGTCAACACAGAACCTGATGAGGGGCTCGAACTCACGAACCGTGAGATCATGACCTGAGCCAGTCGGATGCTTAACCGACTGAGCCATCCAGGCACCCCTGGATTGTATACTTTAAGTGGGTGAATTGTGTAGTATATGGATCGCAATAAAGTTTTCACCAAAAAAAAAAAAAAAAAAAAGTTAAACTGGTCCCTTGAAAGCAACCAGAGGACTATGTCTCCCAGCCTGTCCCCTGTCCCCAGGCACCAAAGCCCTGCTTTATATTTTGAGCTCACCTATGGTCTGTGAGACATTAGGATACAGTCCAAGGCCAATGAACATTCTAATAGATGGCGGGAAATCTTTGAGGACCTAAAAATAAACGGATTGGCCCCAACATATAAAATCTGACACATCGGTGTTTACAAATACAGAATTAAATATCTACGTAACTTTCCACTAGTCAAGTGCAGCTCAAGTGAACTCACAGTTACATAATTACACAGGAGGTAGAACGGGGGCTCATTATATGGTTGTTATGAGGTAAAGCAAGGGGGCCAGAAGAAGAAAGGCCCAGAGGCTCCTGAGTCTGTGGGAAAAATGAGCTAATCCCACTCACAGGGATTCATTTTCGAGGTTATTTGAGCCACTGGTTCTTAGTACCAGCCGGTGGGCAGGTGCCGGGCTGGCTACATTCATTCATTCAACAAATACGTCCTGTGATGGCTGGCCCCCGGTGAGCCTTGCTGGGAGGCAGGTGCTGCTGGTGAAGGTGTCGGCAGGAGAGCAGGGAGTGCAGAGGGTGCAGCGTGGGCTCCGGGGAAAATGAGCCAGGGTGGTAGAAAGGCATGCTGGGTAAGCGTCCTGGCTCCACTGTGAACCTGCTGGGTGGTCATTTCCCCTTCCAGGGTGTCAGTTTCCTGGTCGGTAAAACTCCTTTTGTACAATACTCGCACGGGTTTGTGTGTGTGTGTGTTTTCCCACGTCCTCGTGCTTTTGAGGGAAGTGACCTTTCTTCGACCTCTTTTGTAAGCTTCCCAAAGAGCACGGTCAGAAATGTTTGCACACAGTGGGAGCCCCATAGAGGTGTGGAGGGAACACTAGATGTTCTCGGCTAGCAGGTGAGCTCCGTGCTGGGGATACTGTGAGTTTCAGGGTGACTGGGGGAGGGGGCGGACGGGATTTCATTTTTATATTCCGTTTACAGAGAATTCTCGTAACACGGTGCCTTTCGATCTTGGCGGTACGTTGGAATCACTGAGGGAGCGCTGGAAAGGATGGATGCCCCAGGCCACTTGAATCGGATTCTGGAGATGCGGCTCCTACTTTTAAACACACACTTATTGGGGTGGCTGGGTGGTTAAGTGTCCAACTTCAGCTCAGATCATGATCTCACAGTTTGTGAGTTCGAGCCCCGCATCAGGCCCTGTGCTGACAGCTCAGAGCCTGGAGCCTGCTTCGGATTCCGTGTCTCCCTCTTTCTGCTCCTCCCCCGCTCATGCTCTGTCTCTTTCAAAAATAAATAAACATTAAAAAAAAAATTTTTTTAATGTGATGTGCATCCAGGCTAAGGATCACCACCTAAGTCTGTGTTTCTCAAAGTTCACAGAGCACAGAATTACCTAGGGCAAAGGGAGGAAGAGGGTGTTAAAACGCTGCTCCCCAGGCCTGTCTTTGGCAGTGCTTTTCCATTCTTTGGTGTAATACAGCCCTAGGAATATGCATTTTAACTGATCCCCTAAGAACAACAGGTCTTAGCTAATGCCTCCAGCTGCCAATGCCATAGTGATCTCCTTCTCCTGCAACTCTTACCTTGACTTAAGCAGGATTTCCCAAATTTCCTGAGTAAAAGAATCACCTGGGGCACTTATTAAAAATGCAGATGTCACCGTGCGGTCACCACTATAATGACAATTGAAGAAGCAAGGGTCATCAACGGATGCTAGAGCCACTGAGTAAAAATTTGCTGGATGACAGAATGTTCACATGGTTCAAATGACCATGTCCCAAATTATGTACTGATTTAAAAAGGGGGACCTGCACCTTTACAATAGAGAGTTCCAGAAGGCCCCACCTCAGCCCAGTGATGGAACCCAGCCTCGCCAAGAATGGGACAGCCTGACATTGTGTGTGTGCCCTGATGTGATGCAATATGACGTACGTGTCACCTTCTATGGCATATTCTTGCCAAAAATACTTAACCTGATTTTAATCATGAGGAAAATTTAGACAAATCTAGAATGTGGGGCATTCCACCAGCCTGGACTCTCTTTTACAAAGTTAATTTTTTATTTAAAGGTGGGGAGCTATTCTAGATTAAGAGGGAATAAAGGGGCATCAAAGCGTGGACCTTGGTCAGATCCTGGATTGAGGAAGTGAAGGGCTACAAAAGAATTCTGTAGACTATAGAGAATTTAGCTCTTGTGTGTATATTAGATGCCATTACCGAAGCAACGTTAATACTCTGAGATGCGATCACGGTGTTGTGGTCATGGAGGACGGCTCCTTCCCTCATTCTTCGGGGATGCCTGCCAAGGGGAGGGTGGATGAGGAAGAAAGAAAAGCCTAAATGTGCCAAAATGTTCACCATCGGTGAATCTAGGTGAAGGGTATTCAAGGGTTCCTTGTACTTCGCTTTCAATTTCTCTGCGAGTTTGATATTTTTCAAAATAACAAAATCTGGACCCTGGGAAGGAATGCAGATCCCGGAGCCCCGTCCCTTGAAGGTTCGGATTCCATGCGCCTGGAGTGAGGCCCAGGGTCTGTGGTTTCAAGGGGTGCCCAGGTGATTTTTCCCTGATGCAGGGCCTCACCATCCCTGGAGGTCCCCCCCCCCCGGCTAAAAGCACCCCCCCGTCCCCCACTGGCTGCCCTCCAGTTCCCCAACACCTTGCAGATACGGTACTCCCATCTCCTAGAACATCCTGTTCCCTCGTTCTCTGCTGAAACCCCACGCGTCTTTCGGGTCTCAGCCCAATGTCACCTCCTCAGTGAAGGCTTCCCGGAAGCCTCTCAGTTAAACCCCCTGGCCTTGGCTCTCATGGTCCCCGGGACCACAGCTATCATTTTACATCTCTTTGTCACCATTGGATTCAGGTCTGCCTCTCCCGTTTGGACAATGTGAGGGGTTGAATGGTGTTTCCCCCTCCACCCACCCCCCACCCTCCCTTCAAATGTGGGGAGGACCCTCAGGACCTCGGAATGTGACTGCATTTGGAGGCAGGACCTGGCTGACACCTTGATCCCGGACTTCCATCCTTCAGCACTGTGGGAAAAGGAGTTTCTGCAGTTTAAGTCCCCAGTGTGTGTCTCCTGTCCTGTCCTGTCCTCTCCCAGCGGACAGATGGGTGGGGCGCGTCCCCCAGCAGGCGCCAGGTCTGTTTTATCTGCAGGAGGAGCACAGGGAGGATGAAGGGATCCTGCTTCACAAGGTGTGGGAAGGGCTTACAGAGGCCCTGCCGCCGGTCCCAGCTCGCGCCGGGGTTCAATAAACAGCTCCCGGATGCGGCAACATTTTGGACAGCGGGCAGCTCCAGGTTTGTGTTTTGCTGTGGTCGCCGTGGTGGCCCTCAGCTCTGTGTCCATCTGGCCGCTGTCACTCTTTGCCTCTGGGGGAGGACAGAGACTACCCGGAGCAAACAAAGTCGTTCTCCACTCCTGAGTGGTAACACCCACGCTGGAAAGCCAAAGCGCTCGTCCTGGGTTACGCCTGGGACAAGAGAGGAAGGGTCTGGCGGAATGCTAGAAATCCAGGCTGGGCAGATGAAGCAGCGCTTATCCCCACACAGGAGGCTCGGCTTCTGCGTTCTTGAGCGAAGGCAAGCAAAACACCCGGGCGAGAAAGGTTGCCGGCCGGCAGAAAGGCAAAGCAAATCCTTCCTCTCAGGGAGGAACAGGCCAGGGATACGACACAAGAATCCCTTGGAGTGAGGGGGAACCCAACACCGGTACAGCCACTTTGAAGAGGACTTTTGCACTTGTTTGGAAAAGTTGGATATGCGTGTCCTGTGACCCAGAAACTCCACTTTTAGGAGGACCTGGCCTGGAGCAAGGCTCCCACCGGTGTAGGAAAAGAGGGGTCTAAGAATATTTATTGTAGTTTGATTTGTAATGGTAAAAGATGGGCAACATTCTGAATATCTACCGACAGGGGACTGGAGATCAATAAGCGAAGGGCTAATTTATTTATTAAAGAAAAAAAATTTGTTTTGTGTTTATTTATTTCTGAGACAGAGACAGAGCATGAGCAGGGGAGGGACAGAGAGAGGTGGAGACACAGAATCCGAAGCAGGCTCCAGGCTCCGAGCCGCCAGCACAGAGCCCGACGCGGGGCTCGAACTCACAAACCGTGAGATCATGACCTGAGCTGAAGTTGGTCGCTCAACCGACTGAGCCACCCAGGCGCCCCTACGAAGGGCTCTTTTATTATGATGGAATTCTAGACAACAGAGAAAATGAACTAAAATAGAGCTACCGGTGTCAACACAGACAAATGTAGAAAACAAAAATGTGAGTGAAAACGAAAGCAAGTTGCAAATGGATCCTTGCAATGTGATTCTTTTATATTTAAACACACAGCAGCAACCAGTTATGATACATACGCTCGCCGTAGAAGTGTGAAACAGTGGCCCCCGTAGATCTATTCTGCTCTGCACCGCTGTGGGCTAAGCTGTCGGGATTCCCTTGTTCTCTGGCTTCTCGTAGAGCTTAGCCAGAGGAAGGCACCAGCAGGTTTCGGAACACTGAAGAACAAGGCCCTGTGATTTGCCTGTATCCCTCCGCTGAAGCCCAGGGCCTCCTTTGGGGGTCCTCTCCGTGCTTTGGTAATTGCTGACTCCCCTCGCCTCAGTCTTCCCATTCGTAAAATGGGGATGATAAAGATGCCTACTTTCTAAGTTCACTGTGTGGACCTGGTGAGCCCAGGTACTTGGCACAGTGCCCGCCAGGTTATAAACACTCCGAAAGTTAGCTTTTATTATCATCAGTCATCCTTTCTCTAGGCCTACGAGGAAGCACCGCCCTCTTTCTTACACATAAAAATCTCCTGGCTTCCTTTAACGTGACTTGAAATTTCAAAATACAAGTCTGCAAGGAATCTCTTCTCTGAAACCATGGGAACCAAATGTGCTCTGGAATTCAGGCTCTGGGGTTTACTAAATATAATGTGGTGCATATACTCGATATCAGTGATTCTCATACTTGAACATGAATCAGAATTACCCTTAGGGGTCGTTAAGGCACAGATGGCCGGACTCCATCCCAGAGTTTTTGACTCAGGTCTGGGGTGGGGCCTGAGAAGTTCCAAGTTTGACAAGATCCCAGTTGATACTGATGCCGCTGGTCTGGGGACCACACTTGAGAACCAGTGCTATTAAATTTTTTTTTTTAACGTTTATTTATTTTTGAGACAGAGAGAGACAGAGCATGAATGGGGGAGGGTCAGAGAGAGAGGGAGACACAGAATCCGAAACAGGCTCCGGGCTCTGAGCTGTCAGCACAGAGCCAGACGCGGGGCTTGAACTCACGGACCGCGAGATCATGACCTGAGCCGAAGTTGGCCGCTTAACCGACTGAGCCACCCAGGTCCCCCAAGAGAACCAGTGCTATTATATAATACCCCTAGAGGGAATCTAGGGCAGCACCCCATAACCAAACACTAATATTTCTGCTGTGAAATGTCGGTGAGAGACGATGCATGGCCTCACGTCAGTTCAGATTGGGTCTAGCTATTGAGCGAGTTTTGCAAACTGATGAAAACCTTTCACTTTTCAGAGAATTTTGGATTTTAAAGGAAAGTTTAAGGGATTGGGGACTTGTAAATGAAATCTCATGACCAAAGACAAACGCATACAAGAAACAGTAGTGTTAGATTATGCTTTTTCATGTTTTTTAAATTTATTTATTTATTTTGAGAGAGAGAGGGCGAGCTGGGGAGGGGCAGAGAGAGAGGGGGACAGAGGTTCCAAAGCGGGCTCTGCGCCGACAGCAACGAGCCAGATGCGGGGCCCGAAGTCACAAACCGTGAGATTATGACCTAAACCAAAGTCGGATGGTTCACCGACTGAGCCACCCTGGCACCCCAGATTATGCTTTTTAAAACTACACTTGACCCGCCACCATCAGGGATTGTGAATGTCTGAATGAATGAGTGAGAATAAGCTGCTCGTGAGGGAGAACAGTAGGTCTCGCATTCTCTCTATTGGCCACCAGGTGGCAGCAACAGCTCTGCCTCAAGGCTGGGGAGAACATTGGATGGAGAGGGGCGATCCGTGCCTTTCCGTGAGAGAGCCAGGCTCACGGTAGCTGCTCTAGAAGAGCCTTTGGGAATTCATGGTGCTATGTAACTACCCCAAAACCTTAGTGGGGCAAACAACCATTTTATTATGCTCATAAATTGTGGATCTCAAATTTGAAAAGGGCACAGTAGGGACAGTTTGTCTCCGTTCCACATGTCTGGGGTGTCAGCTGGGAAGACTCAGGGGCTGGGGGTGACTCAACAGCTCAGAGCGGGAATCACCTGGAGGTGTCTTCACTCACATGTGTGACGTCCTTGCTGGGTGTCAGCTGGGACCTCAGCTAGGTCCGCAACAGGAACATCTACGTGGGGTCTCTCCATTCCTCGCAACATGGCAGCTTGCTTCAAGCGTGAATGTCTCCACCCAGCCTCAAGGGGAGGGAACACGGTCCGCCCCGGGATGGGAGGAATGTCAAGGTCACTGTGGTCATTTGCTAGGGCCGCCATAACAAAATGCCACAGACTGAACAGCTTAAACAATAAAAATCTACTTCCCATAGCTCTGGAGGCTAAAAGTCCAAGATGGAGGTGTCAGTGGGTTTGGTTTCTCCTGAGGCTTCTCTTCTTAGCTTGCAGTTGGCGGCCCTCTTGCTCTGTTCTCACATGGTCTTTCCTCTGTGTGCCCACCCCTGTGTCTCTGTGTGTCCACGTTTCCTCTTATAAGCACACCAGTCAAACTGGATTAGGGCCACCCTGATGCTTATTTATTTTGGAAGGAAAGAGCGACAGAGTGTGAGTGGGGGAGGGGCAGAGGGCGAGGGAGACCCAGAATCCGAAGCAGGCTCCAGGCTCTGAGCTGGCAGCACAGGGCCCGACGTGGGGCTCAAACTCACCAGCCGTGAGATCGTAACTTGAGCTGAGATCCAACGCTTGACCGAGCCACCTAGGCACCCCCTTAATCACATTTTTAAAGACCTTATCTCCACATTCTGAGATACTAGGGTTAGGGCTTCAACATATGAACTTGGGGGGACTCAATTCAGCCTATAACAGCCACACTGTCAGAAGAGCATGTGGGATGGGAGACAGTCCTACGGCCATCTTGGGAAAACACAATCTGCACGGCCCCCCCTCCTCTCATTGCACCAAAGGCTCCAAAGGCATCACAGTTTGTTAAGCACATCAGACTCAGCCTACCCCCGTGCCTTTGAACACACTGTTCTGCCTGCCCGGGATGCCCTCACCCGCCCTGCTCTAATAGGCCACCCTCATTCACCCGTCCAGAGTCACTGCTCGTCCAGAGCATTCCTGACCTCTGTCCTGGGTCATCGCTGACCATCATTATCTTCACCACCTCTTGCCAGCCTGGCCACAACCACTGCCACTCATGGACCGCTTCTTTGTGCCAAGCTAAGTTCTACTGGTCTCATTTAATCCTTAACCCTCGAGGTCAGTTTTATAGATGAAGAGGCCAAAGCAGAGAAGTCAGCAACCCAGGGCTATGAACAAGTAAATGGCAAAGTCAAGACTTGAACTCAGGTCTGCCTGCTCCAGAGCCTGTGTCTGTCACTTCTTACCCTCCGGGGCCTCTGATGGCCTCCTCTGTGCCACCCCCACTTTGGTTCAACCCTCCTATCAAAGCATCAACCCCTGCAATGATTCGGACTGCACCAGCTCTGGTCCCATCTGCTGGTCTTACCTGCTTATGCTCTGGCTGCTCCAGGGACGGTCTCACCTGAGACTGTGAGGAGGCCGAGGGCCAAGCACGCCTTGCACATTACATTGTCCATTACATTGTAATGCGGTCACATTGACGGTTCACCATGAACCACGTCTCTCAGTATTGACGCCTTTGTGTACCCCCTCCCCCGTGGACTTGGGACTTGTCCCCGTGACTTGTTGTGGCCAGGGGGACACCAGCAAATGTGATGCGAGCAGGCGCTCCAGAAGCACGCGTGCACAAGCTTGGAACACTGCCACCTTGTGCACAAAACTGGAGTATACCTGAGGACGGGAGACCTCGGGCAGAGAATGACCCTGTCGCCCTACCTGTCCCAGGAATCCCAGCTGGGGGCTGGATTGCCCATGGTCATAGCCAGCGTGCATGTTTTCGTCTCAGATTTGCCTTCTTCACTGACCTCTCAACCTCAGGGACTGACTGCCTTTCCCCAAGTTCACACAGCCTGTGAGTGGAGGACTCAGAATTCCAGCCCAGGTCTGGCCATCTAGAAAGGTACAACAATAGCAGCAAGAATAACAATAATTAATAAATATCATAACAAAATACAAAATAAGTAAAATAAAATTTAAGTTAAAAATCATGAAAATAAATAAGGAGTGTAATAATAAATATGTTATTATTATAATTTTACTTTTTTGCTACAGTCCTCTACTTAGTATCAAGGACATTATAGATTTGAACCTTATCTGGTATATTTTTACCTCCATACTCTTGTTTATATTTTCAGGATAGCACACTGCTCTTTAATTAGAATAGCCATGATGTTGGGGCACCTGGGTGGCTCAGTCGGTTAAGTGTCCGACTTCGGCTCAGGACATGATCTCACTGTTCCTGAGTTCAAGCCCCGCATCGGGCTCTTTGCTGACAGCTCAGAGCCAGGGGCCTGCTTCGGATTCTGTGTCTCCCTCTCTCCCTGCCCCTTCCCTGCCCACGTTCTGTCTCTCTGTCTCTCTCTCAAAAATAAATAAAACATTAAAAAAAAAAGCCACGATGTTGCCACCTTGCAGTCCACTTGTTTGTTCCATTATATTAATATAGTATTCTTCCTGTTTCCTTTCTTCTTTAGTTCCTTTGCTCCAGGCACACAGTCTTGGGCTTGGTCTGTGCATGACCGTAGCAGGTATAAGCCAGGATCCGTGACATCCAATCCCAAAGCACTGCTGGAGTTAACGCAAGCACAGTACAGGCCCCAAAATGTTACAAATAACCCAGCTTTTGTTTTTCAAATGCCATGAAAGGAAATGGCAGACACGAACTTCCCAGGAACACTTAACTCAACGCCTTGTTTCCCCCCTGGCCACTACCTGCACACCTGCAGTCTTCCCAGTTCCCCTGTCTCTCTCGACCATCTCTTTCCTGTCCTGCTTCCTCAATTTCTCCCAGCCTCTGCAGTTCTGTCTCCCTCTCCCTGCTTCCTGGATTCTACATCACAAGGCTTAACTACCTGTTGCTCACACGACACTAGAAATGTCTGATTTTTTACATTTAAAAATCCAGGGGCGCCTGGGTTGGCTCAGTCAGTTAAGCATCTGACTCTCGGTTTTGGCTCCGGTCATGATCTCACGGTTTGTGGGTTCGAGCCCCGCACTGACAGCACGGAGCCTGCTGGGGATTCTCTGTCTCCCCTCTCTCGCTGCCTCTATCCCATTCGGGCTTTCTCCTTCTCTCCAAAGAAATTAATAAAAACTTAAAAAATCTATTTTTAAATAAAAGTAAAGTCCAACAGATTCTCACTCAGGTCCTGAGGACTAACAGGGGAGCGTTGTGGGGCTGGTGGACACAGCATCACTAAACAAACATCACTGATACGAATCAATTCCATTCCTACATGCCGGCAACAAACAATTAGGAAATAGCCTTTTTAAAAAAAAGATGCCATTTACGATAGCAATGAAATCTAGGAGGTGTCTAGGAATAATAAACCCACATAAGATCTTTATGGAGAAAATTAGAACACTGTAACTCCAGACAGTGAAGAATTAAATGTTCCAGACTTTAATAAAAGGTTCGCACGTGAAATAAATAGCATATACAAAACCCGTACGGAAAAGATATATATGTCCCATGTCAAACTAGGTAAAGGATATGAATGGGGAACGCTCAGAAGAAATATAGGTAAGCAGAAATCAAAGAGCTATTCACTAAAACCACAGTGAGATATAATGTACTGAGCATTAGAAAAAGATTTTAAAGTTATAAATATGCAGGATCTGTTGAAGTCTGGAAAATGGGTGGCTACCTGTAGAAAGAGTGTAAATTGGTATCATTTGGGACAGTGCTTTGAAGTACCAGTCAACATTTAAAACATCCTCTCATCCAGCAACTTCGTTTGCAGAGTGTATCCTTTCCGAATATGAGTGTGTGAGGGGATATTCACTGCAGCATGATCCGTAAGGGAATAAATTCAGAAACAGAGCTATTTAGGGGCGCCTGGGTGGCTCAGTCGGTTAAGTGTCTGACTTCGGCTCAGGTCATGCATGATCTTGTGTTCGTGAGTTCGAGCCCCATGTCGGGCTCTGTGCTGACAGCTCAGAGCCAGGAGCCTGCTTCGGATTCTGTGACTCCCTCTCTCTCTGCCCCTCCCCCGCTCCTACTCTGTGTCTTTCTGTCTCTCAAAAATAAATAAAGATTAAAAAAATTAAAAAAATAAATTTAGAAACAGAGCTATTCAAACGCCATTCAAAAGCAGAATCATTAAATAAATCGTGACATGAAATACCATGGAATACCGTTCAAATGTTCGAATGAATGAGCTGACTTCACAAACAATGTGCAGGAAATATATGAATAAAACTGGTGTCGTCCTACTGGATGACATGAAGACCGGAACAAAGGAAAAAGGCACTTTTCCATTTGGGGCTAGAAGAGTCAATAAAGGAAAGATACCGTCTTCCATTTCTCGCTCTGTAATTTTAATGGGATGCAAATAAATGTTCCAACAGGATTTTTCTGGAACTTCACAAACTGATTCCAAGGATCATGCAGGAAAAAAAAAAAAAAAATTTGAAGTCCTTAAAAAAACAGAGAGAATTCTGGGGAGACAAACTCTGTTGCATTTTAAAGTGTGCAACAAGGTAAGAGTACGAGTTCATTACGAATTCAGGAACAGACAGAGAGATGGATAGAGCAGATGAGTGAGTCTGGGAGTAAACCACAAAATATAAGGTCATTTAATAAATAATGAAGGTGGCATTTAAATCAGTGGAGAAAAGACAGATTACTTAATAAATATTGTTGGTACAATTGGCTGGTTATCCGAAAAGTAATTCAGCTGGAGTCCTACCATAAACCTCCCAATAGCAATTCCAACTGGATAAATAAATCATGATACATGCGTGCAGTAAAATACTCCAGAGCAACGGGCATGAGCGAACCACGGCTACATGCAACAGGGATGGGTCTCAAATTTTTATTTAATGCTTATTTTTGAGAGAGTATGAGCCGGGGAGGGGCAGGAAGAGAAGGGGACAGAAGTTCTGAAGCAGGCTCCGTGCCGACAGCAGTGAGCCCGATGCGGGGCTCGAACACACGAACCGTGAGATCGTGTCCTAAGCCGAAGCCCGACACTCAACTGACTGAGCCACCCAGGTGCCCCACAACAGGGATGCGTCTTAAAGACCATGTTTAGGGATGCACAATTAGGTGGCAAAACTATAGAGAGCACAAAAAAGAATATGTTAGAAGTTGATACAGTGGTTTCTTACCAAGGGAAAAGGGCAGATTTTGATCAGGAAAGATCATATTGGGGGTTTCCGGGGAGGGGCATGGACACCAATGTTCAGTTTCTTGACCACCAGGATTATACAGGTGCTCATTTTCTAACAAGTTGTTAAGTTATATACATTTATATTGTATGCCATTATGTTTTTTTACATTAAAAGGTTTAAAAGAACTAAATATATGGAAAGAACACATAAGATTTTTCTTTCATTACCTCAGAGTAAAGCTTTTCTAAAGATGAGATAAAACCCAAAAGCAATTTTAAAAGATTGCTTGATTTGAGACCATAAAGAATTATGCATGGAAAAATACCTCAACAAAAGTCAAATGACAAACACCCATTACAGGAAAATGTTTGCAATTCTTACCACATTTCTTAGTATAAAAGGCCAAAGGGTCGGGGGGCAGTTTTTCAGAAGGCTGTGGATGAGTTATCCGTGGAACATAACATAAAAACAAAGATAAAAGAAAGAACACGGAGGTTCTCTTTGTACTGATGTGGTATGATTTCCAAGATATACTGTTATACTGTGCATAGCACGCTACTGTTTGTGGGGAAAGCATATACAGGTCATGGACATGCTGATCACATTCTCACGGAGTTGTCATGTTTGTGACACATACACACATACATACGTTTTTCAAAGATGACAAAGAAGCCACTCCGTATGCAACGACGTGGAATGACATCTAAGACATATTGCTATGTGACAAACAAAACAAGACTAAATGAGAGTACTAATGCTTTTTAATTTAATTTTTTTAATGTTTATTTATTTTTCACAGAGAGAGAGAAACAGAACGTGAGCAGGGGAGGGGCAGAGAGAGAGGGAGACAGAATCCGAAGCAGGCTCCAGGCTCTGAGCTGTCAGCACAGAGCCCGATGCGGGGCTCGAACTCACACACTGCGAGATGATGACCTGAGCCGAAGCCGGACGCTCAACCGACTGAACCACTCGGGTGCCCCTTTATTTTTATTTTTTTTAATGTTTACTTATTGTTGAGAGAGACCGAGAGACAGCATGAGAGTGGAGGAGGGACACAGAGAGAGAGAATCCCAAGCAGGCTCCGTGCAGTCAGTGCAGAGCCCGATGCGGGGCTCAAACCCATGAACCATGAGATTGTGACCGGAGCTGAAATCTAGAGTTGGACGTTTGACTGAGCCACCCGGGCGCCCTGGAAAATGGTGGTATTCTATCATTCTTTCTTCTTCTATTAGCTGGGAATCCTCTATAAAGAAAAATTCCCCTGTCATGTATCTGTTTACCATGGGGTACATTTGGTACGGGAAAGGCAAGATGAATACCTGCTTCTTTCACTTTATTTCCTTTTCAAAATTATGAGCTGATTCCTCCAAAGATTACCAACGATGAATTCATGGATTTCGACATCTGATGTGCTTTAACCCTTCATTTGTATTCTTTCTGATGCTCCAACGATCTCATTCCTTGGCCAGTGGGAGCCACTTCAAGTTAGCTCCTGGGTTCTTTCAAGACGACCCGGGAGTCTTTGGGAATCTTTGATAGTTTCCTTGCTTTCTGATGCAACAGGATTTTCCAGGTTCATCTTGTATAATTCCTGCCCCAGAACGGGAAGCAGTCATTTCTCCAAGGAGCCCTGGTTCCTTTTAATAAGAAACAGTGCCTTTTAATGAGCCCTGGTTCCTTTTAATGGGAAGCCACACTGGGGGTGTTCCTTGATACTGGGTTGTTCATTATTTCTAGATCCTATTTCAAGTAAGACGGTACTATGTTCAGAGAGAAAATACATCATGTGCTCTGATACTTGTGATCCAAGTATAGGACTTTTAATTTTTGATTTTATATTTTTATCTCTGGTCTCTTAGGCTGGAAATGTTGGTTTCTAACAACATTAACATAATTATTTGCATATATATGTATACATATATGCACACATATGTATATATACACATATATATGTGTGTATATATATGTATACATGTGTGTATATATATATATATATATTCATATCTTCAGAATAGCCATACCAATGCCATTGCTAATAACATAATTGCTGAAAACAGCAAGATTTGCTTACAGTTGTTTTTAGTGGGATACAACTATATCCCACTAAAGATGTACATTCACTTACTGGACTTTTTTTCTTCATTGCTGTGAAAAAAGTCACTTAAAATAAAATCACCTAATTAAAGTCACCTCATTCAAGACATAAACTAAGACGCCTCTGTGTAAGTAAGCTGCCAACTTGATAATGAGGTTCACTTATGCCACTCTGCTTTTGATTTTTAAGGATTGTGCTCACATTGTGAATAAAAAGTTGGTTTGTTTTATAACTGCATGTAACATATACACAGTTCCAAAGCCAAATATACAAAGCGTGTATTGTTAATTCAAAGTCATAGTCAGAGGAGAAAGAAGAAGAGGGAAATTGCAAATACAGACAATGGACAAATAGTTTTACCTTCATTTTTTTTTAATTTTTTTTTTAACGTTTATTTATTTTTGAGACAGAGACAGACAGAGCATGAACGGGGGAGGGGCAGAGAGAGAAGGAGACACAGAATCGGAAGCAGGCTCCAGGCTCTGAGCCATCAGCCCAGAGCCGGACGCAGGGCTCGAACCCACGGACCGCGAGATCGTGACCTGAGCTGAAGTCGGACGCCCAACCGACTGAGCCACCCAGGCGCCCCTTACCTTCATTTTTAAGCAGAGATATGTCAAATGAAATGCTATTATTTGGGCAATATATAATTAAGCAAAGCTACCAATTACATTTTTTTTTTTAATTTTTAAAGATACCAACCTTTTTGAAGATTTATTTTTACAGCACGATTACATTTCTGTGAAACCCAGATGACTTAAGAGAGTCCTTTGTTACAAATAACATTTGCAGCCAAAATCAGAGCAGGATGAGAGTCCCACATTTTATCCGAATGGGCTCTTTGAAACAGCTTTCTGCTGCTCTCAGGAGAGTGCCTGCTTTTCCAAACTTTCAGCGGGAAGAGGGGACCGCCTCCTTCTTTCTGAGAGTCTCTTCCGTAGAAATTGCCAATGAGGAAGATCTTCATTCTCAAGGTCGAGCCTTGAGCAGGCCTGGGAACTCAGAAGACGGAAAGGAAAAGAGCTTTGGGGAGTTTGCCAACTCTGCTCCCAGAGCTCACAAGGGGCCAAGGCCCAGGAACTTCACCTTCCCCGGCCATCCCCTGCTTTTATCTTCTTCACCCAAGCAGACTCTCTGGAAGCTCTTTTCATTCTGGTCCTTCTCCAACATCAGTCCCAAATTCAGAAAAGAGGCTTCGGGATATTCTGCATCCACGTCACCTCTCAGCCCCCAAAGTGGGGGCGCCACAGGTCTGTTTGCTCATCCTATTTCCAAAACCCAAGGCTCACCACACAGAGGGGATGCCAGGATGAACTGGGTGTAATTGGCAGGTCCCCAGACTTCCCAGCTACCTCAATAATCTTGGAAGAGCTTCCCTACTGTCAGACCCAGAACGTGGGGAGAGCTGCCAAGAAGAGGCTAGATTCTCCTCCTCCTCGGGGGGGTGGGGGGGGTCTTTGTAAATGTTTTGGTTTTATTCAGATTCTTATTTGTGTACTTTAGCAACTAGGTGTGCCTTCTCACAATGGCTGACGGGAAGGCCTATGACAAAACCTGACAGGACCACTATCAACAAAAAGACTTCCTCAGTTCATACTCTTGGAACATCCTTTACTGTGAATACTGACGAGGGCATGGACATTTGCTGGCAAGGATGACGCCTTCTAGATTTAACAACACTTCTATTTGACCCAGTCCAAAGAACTGCTGGTGTTCCAAGGTGGGGAATGATCATCAAGTAAACTCCTCCTCCCAAACTAAAGTTGAAGAGTTTCCAGAGGTTTATCTAGACTGAGGAATGCGCCCATCAACTTGGCTCCTGGGCAATCCCCAGATGGTTGTCCAGGCTGGGAGAGGGCTGGCAGGATCCAATATAGCCCCCTCCCAGCCAAGTGTCCAACAAAATGTTACTCAGGCTGGAAAGAACCAAGCAGGTGAATGCATCTTCCAGAGAACCCTTGTTGTCCAGGTTTGAGAATGGCTATGGGAAGAATCCCAGTACACTTCTTCTAGATAGTTTCCAAAATCTTCCTTCCAGAAGGAAGCCTCCGCCCGTCCTTTGGCATTTCCTGAGAAGAATGTGCAAGTACTGAAGCCAAGGAAGCCTCCCCCACCCCCACCCCCATCACTTTCTTGACCAGTAAGAGTCAACATGCAGGTAAAACCCTATCTTTCTAGATTTCTCCAAGACTACCGACTAAATTTAAAAAATTAAAAACGTGTTACGGGGTTTACACCGTAAGTGAATAGCAAAGCACATGATACCAACGGCAAATCTCCAATGTGAAAAATGGAGTTCTATGTGACAACATTCTTACACTGTAGGTGAAGTGTTCTAGAATTAAGTAATGGCAGACTATGATAAGTTAAGCATGTACACTGTAACTTCTAGATCACCTTTCAAAAATGACAAGAGACATAACTAGTCAGAGGAGATAAAATGGAATGCTAAATCACACAGGGCTAAATTATGTGCTCTGGCCAATGAAAGAAATCTTGAGTAGGTGTGCTATATATAACGTCAGTTCTTGGTGGAAGCATTTCGGAGCCGGGGCTGGACTCCTGATGTTCCTGGTTCCTTCCTTTGCGTTGAGATGGCAGAATCCTAAGATGGCATGCAATGATTCTGTGGGACAGTGCATGCCCCCCACCCCCAGCCCACACGCACATGCTGACATTCACTGGACACACAGCATACGAAATACACCTTGTGTGAAGGCTCTGAGGTTTTCGGTATTTGGTGGCTACGCTTGCATATCCCCGGAGTAAAAACCACTTGGTCACCACGTGTTATCCTTTCATGTGCTGATGGATTCCATTTGTAAATAACTGACTTGTGTTTACCTCAGTGATATTTTTAAGGGAGGCTGGGCTATGGTGGGTCTGTGTGCGTGTGCACGCAATCAGATTTGGATAGAAGTTATGCCTAAAAATAATGTAGAGAATTTTTGTTTTCTATGCTCTGAAAATAAGGAACATTGGAAGGATCTGGTCTTTAAAGGCTAATAGAATTCTGTGAACATAACTGGATCAGGAGCCTTTTTGAGGGGGGCAGCTCTGTGACAATGGTCTTTAGTTTCTGTATGGAAATGGGTCTTTCCAAACTTTATAGATCTCTATCAGGGCCAGTCTTGGTAAATGATATTTGCCTAAAACATGATGATTTTATCTATATTTTCAAATGTATTTGCAAAGACTTGTCCCACAGTTCTGATTTTTCTTGTTTTAGTATTATTTCCTTATTTCGTGTCTTTCTCTATTCGTTCCACTAAATTTTTGTTGATCTTTCGCTAGCAGGTTTTGTAGTATTTCTTAAATGTTATTGTGTTTTTTTTTCAAATAAGCTTATTTTACCATTTTCGTTTTATCATTATTCAATTTCTTTTGTCAACTCCCTAGTGTTATACAGTGCCTTTAGAAAGTCTGATGACACCTAATTTTCCTTTATAGTGCAAATCACTTTGTCTTTTCGCCTGAAGGCCCAGAGGACTTATTTGGCTAGGATTTTCTTAGAGTTGGCACTTCTGAGCCAGTTTTCCCAAGCATGTACACAGCATGTCTCTGCAGTACTTATATGCAGAACATTTTCTCTTAAGGGGTAAAGTATCATTCAATTACCCTTTAAACATGAATTTCGTTCCATTGTTTCTCTTCTTCCTTTACAATAGAAAATTCAACACAAATTTTCTTCAACTATGTTCAGCTTGATTCAGGTTCCTTTGCCTTATCTGTAACTTTCTCTTAATTCTCTCTCATTTGGTTATTTCGTTTTCTTTCTTCCCGGGTGAGTATCTCCCCCCTTGAGCATCTTGGATTTAGGTTTCTGAGATCACTTTTCGGTTTTATTCAGTTTCTTTCCTGGGTCCTGTCAGTTCCCATTTCACATCCGTCTGGTCATTTCTACCCAAAGCTTTCCATTTCTGTTGTGGTACCCTCCCGACTAGATGTGCTTGCCTAATTATTTAATTCATGTCTGAATGCCACATTGCAATTTTCCTCTGGCTTTTTTTCCCTCAGTGTTTTCTGCTGACAAGTTTGACTTTGAATTTTCTGGATTTGGTCTTTTCTCGCAGATCCCCATTAGGATGCTGCAGTGTTACTAATGTTCACAGTTGAGCGTGTTAGGTTTACCTGAGCAACCCTCAGCTGGCGAATACAGGTAAGGAGCAGGGCAGGGAGAGGGTCTGGGCGGGTCTCCAAGTCTCTTGGGGGCCCCCCCTCCAGGCGCTGCAGCCAGGCATTCTGCAGTACTCGGCACGGTTGCGTGGTCAGGCTTCCTCCGATCCTCCGTTGGCTGTAGTAAGTCTCGGAGCGCCAGCCCCTTCTGTGCTTCCCCCTACACCATCTCGGGCTGCCTCGGGGCCTCCCTCATCCCCAGAAGGGGATCCTCTCCAGGACCGTCAGCTCTGGTCTTGTGCCCTTTCCAAACCCTCCTCCCTATTCCTTCTAGGAATCTTCTATCTTGTGGGCAACTTATCTGCTCCCTTATGGCTTAAAAACTTCCCACCCATATTCAGATTCCTTCCCAGACTCAACCTGGACATCTGTTTCTGTAACCAATGATCACAAACGTGGTGGCTAAAGCAACAGAAATTTATCCTTTCGCAGTTCTGCATCGGTGACACCCAGATCAAGGGGTCATCCGGGCCATACTCGCTATGAAAGGGGAGAATCCTTCCTTGCCTCTTCCAGCTTCTGGTGGCTTCTGGCGTTCCCTGGCTTGTGGCCACCTTACTCCAGTCTCTGCCTCTGTCTTCGCATGACCTTCTCCCCTGTGTCATTTCTTATACAAGGACACCAGTCACTGGATGGAGGGCCCACCCTAAATCCAGGCTCCTGAGATTTCGTGGGTGACTGCTTTTGTCACACGAACATCACCATTTTTTTGTATACGTGCGAAAGGCCTCCACCTGCTGGGCGTTCACACAATTCTGAATGAAGTCAGAAAAACGTCTACACTGATAGTATAAATTTTAAAGGATTTTTTTTTTAGGGATTTTCTTTAAAAAAGATGTTTTTGAAATGAAGAAATACAATTTTTACATTTTGTACATCCCTGTCCTCCACCCGTCTTCACTTACTGCTGCGGAAAGCCGATGCCACAGCTCATCCGTGGTTCAGCGAAGACACCAGAAGGTCACATAAAGTCTCTTCGTTGCAGGAGCCCCAAGTGAATGCAGTTCCAAGAGTAACTCCCAGGGTCCCTTCACTGCTCTCCCCAGTGCTCGCACCCCAGCGCTACCAGAGGGCTCAGAGTGGACAACAGCTGGCACAGCCACCGTCCGTCATGCCGGCCGACACGGCCCCGGGTCCCAGAGGGCCCCTGCTACGCCTGTTCGCCAGCGCCGCCTCCACTGGCCCCCGAGCCTTTGCCGGGGGCCTGGGCGTCTGAGAAGCGTGAGGCCTGCTTGGGCAGGCGGATGGGGACATAGATGTTGGACGCGCAGTGCTCCTTGAGGTACTCTCCTCCCTTCTCTTCATACTCCTTCCTGGTGATCCAGACCTCGTCATCATCCAGGTGATCCAAGGCCCAGTCCCGAGCGCCGTACCAAGCGTCCAGCACCGGGTTGGAGGCAAGCTGAACCTGAAACACAAACAGCGCTCAGCAGAGGGCTTGAGGAGTGAGGGTGCACAGGCACGGCTGCAGGCCCCTCCGTGGCATCCCTGGAAACACACGCGCGGGACGGCCCCCACCCTCCAAACACGGCCGAGCCGAGACGCCGCGGACGTTCCGAGAGAGCACACAGGGCCCTCTCTGACCCAGCGCGGGCCCAGCTGCCCCGCCCCTGGTCCCCGAGCTGTCCACAAGCGGAGGGCAGCAGAGGCTGATGCGAGGCGGCTCTAGCCTCGGCGGCAGACAAGCCTCAGGAGCGGAGACCGAAGAGCAGCACCTGGCGCGTTCTCCAGGACGCGGCCAGTGCTCTTTCCGCGGCCTAGTGTCACAGCGAGGCTGAGGTCAGCGGCCCCGTGGCAGCCCCTCGACGAGGCTGACCCGACCAGAGTGGGGAACAGCCTCTGTAGCTCGAATCGGGCTTCCAGCTTCCCGGAGTCTCTACCTGATTTCCCGCCTCCTTCCCCCCTCCCTCCCCCAACCCAGGAGCCTGGGGTTGGGATGGTGGGTTCAGAACTTTCTGAAGTAACAGGCAGGTGACACGGCGGCGTGCGATCGGCGGACACAGGTGGAGGCGGATGAAGCACATAAACACCAAAGTCAGGAGGCTGACGGACGGGGCTGCCGTGGGAGGGACTTGCGATAAGAGACCACGAATAAACGCGGGTAACAAGGACCCTGCGCTCTGGCCAGAAACTCACTGAGAGACGAGAGCGCTAGCAGGGGGACACTCCTGGCACCGGCTGAGTAGTGACAACCGGTGGCTTTTGTTATTACCAGTGAAAAAGCAGTCAGATACGCATATAACAATGGAATACGAAACAGCCATACAAAAGAGGCTTCGAACGTGTAGCTACTGACACAGCAGGTAATTTAAGAAGTTAAAAAAAAAAAAAATACAGGTCACAAAATAAGCCATCGACATTCTCTTTTTTTAGTTAAAATCATACACGTTTAAAAGTTCATGTAACTTTTAAAACACTACTACAGTTGGATTTAAAATGTTTTGCTGTTGGGGCGCCTGGGTGGCGCAGTCGGTTAAGCGTCCGACTTCAGCCAGGTCACGATCTCGCGGTCCGTGAGTTCGAGCCCCGCGTCCGGCTCTGGGCTGATGGCTCGGAGCCTGGAGCCTGTTTCCGATTCTGTGTCTCCCTCTCTCTCTGCCCCTCCCCCGTTCATGCTCTGTCTCTCTCTGTCCCAAAAATAAATAAAAAACGTTGAAAAAAAAAAAAAAAATGTTTTGCTGTTAAATAAGAAAAAACTGGGGCGCCCGGATGGCTCTGTCAGTTAAGCATCCGACTCTTGATTTAAGCTCAGGTCATAATCTCAGGGTCGTGAGGTCAGGCCTGGCGATGGACACGGAGCCTAATTAAGACTCCCTCACTCTCCCCCTCCCCTCCTTTTACACACTCTTTCTCTCTCTCTTAAAAGAAGAAAGGAGGAGGGAGGAAAGAGGGAGGAAAGAGGGAGGAAGGAGAGAGAAAGAAGAGAAGAGGAAGGAAGAGAAGGGAAGAGAAGGGAAAAGTAGGGAAGAGGGGGGAAGAGGGAGGAGGAGGGAAGGGGAGGGAGGAGGAGGGAAGGGGAGGGAGGAGGAGGGAAGGGGAGGGAGGAGGAGGGAAGGGGAGGGAGGAGGAGGGAAGGGGAGGGAGGAGGAGGGAAGGGGAGGGAGGAGGAGGGAAGGGGAGGGAGGAGGAGGGACGGGGAGGGACGAGGAGGGACGAGGAGGGACGAGGAGGGACAAGGAGGGACAAGGAGGGAGGAGAAAGAACCAAAAGAAACTTAAAGTATGCAAAAGTACACATTTAGGGTCTTAAATGGTTCATGTTTGAGCCACTGCTGAATACATAACCTAAATTTTGAAGATCAGGGGTAGTTCTGACATGACGCACACTTGTTACATCAGCAGCTGCAAAGGAGCAGGACAGGAGGAAGAGACAGAAGATGGGGTTGTGCCACAGGAGACCGAACCAGCTGACGGACAGCTGGAAGGGAGCCCTGGCAGCATTCCTACAACGAATGTTCACAGAGTAATTCACGGGAAAGGCTTTCACAAAGATCAAGACATAGAGCTTAAAAATCCAGTAATACGACGTGTGCTCAGTTCTGTCATCACAAGTCACGGCCACTGGCGCACACCCACACCCACCCTCTGCGCCATTACCCCCACGGTCTGGGCACCCCCACCCTTCCGAGGCCCTTAAATGCTGGTGTCATGTAAGGCCTAACCATGGACATCACCCAGCCTCCCAACAGTGCCCTCTAAAGACACGGTTACGCTAGGGGCTCTGCGTCCACCCTCCCGCCGCTCTCTCGAGCACTCGGCAGCTGGCTAGGAGTCACTGCTTCCTGGACATTCCCCCGGAAACTCCACTCTACCCGCCGCAGGAGTGGAACTCCTTATCCACCCTCTGGCCTGCTCTCCCTCTCCCATTCCCCAGTCCAGCGGAGGTCATCTGTATCCCATCAGCTACCCAACTCAGAACCTGGGGGTTGTCTTGGGTCCCACCCTTCTGTCCCCAAATCTGGCCTGTTACTCAGCTCACCCCCCTCACCTCTGCCACATCAACGTCCCCCTGCTCTCTCCTGATGCCTGCTGCATGTTTCTGGCACAACTACCAATGACACCGAGCCAAGGCCTGGCACACGACAGTTCACAGGACAGTCCGTTCTTCCCTAATGCAGGCGGGCCTAGTAAGGCGTACAGTTAAGGACAGGGAAGGCTTCTGGAGGAAGTAACATGTAAGCCAGCCGTGGGACACTGGACCGAGATGGAAAGAGCGTTCCAGGCAAAGGGACTGAGCAAGTGCAAACGCCCTGAGGCAAGAAAACATGGCTTACTGGGGAACAAAGTAGAGGGTGGCAGGGAGAGTGATTCAAGGTCAGATCACAGGAGACACTGCAGACTGTGGTGAGGAGTGAGGACTCCACCGTAAAGCCCAGGAGCTGCTGCCTAACTGTTCCCCTGCTTCCGATATTTCTCCTGATTCTCCCATTTTCCACAACAGTCAAAAGTATCTTCCTAAATTCAAACCGAAGGAAACAATTCCCATGCTTAGACTCCTTCTCGGTCCCATGTGGCCTAACAGTAACAACAGCTATGCAGGAAAGTGGACCCACAGGCCTGACTGCTCACGAGGCCGCCCCTGGCTGGCACCCGGGGACCTGGATTTCAGGAGACTCGTGAAAGCAGCTCAGTGCTCCCGATGTCTGAATGTGCTTTATGCTGAACACCTGCTTCCTTCTGTGAGTCTGGAATTTGGGTACGTGCCCGGCGGGGGTGCCTACACGATCAGCCCCCGGTGAAAACCTTGGACACTGAGTCTCTCTCAAACTTCACTGGTTGGTGACATTCCACGTGAGTTGTCACAGCTCGTTGCTGGGGAGAATCCAGTGTGCCCTGTGTGACTTCACCGGGTGAGGACTCTGGGAGCTCGCACCTGCGTTCGTTCCCCTGCACTTCCCCCCGTGCACCTTTTCTCCTTACTGATTTTGCTTTGTTTCCTTTCCAGTCATAGCCAGGAGTATGATTATATGTGGGTTTCTGTGAGCCCTAGCCAATCATGGAACCTGGAATGATCCCAGGGAGCCCTCCCCTACCCCGCTGCCCCCTACAACAGTTAAGGTCTGAGTGTTCGTTTTGTGCAGGCCCTATGCTGAGCACTTGACCTGCACCAGCACACTGAATCCTGCAAACCGGAGGTAGGATTACCTCTTTGTACCAGGGAGAAAACAAAGGCGTGGCAAAATTCAGTAATGGAGATGATGGAGTAGGGACCAAAGCCCAAAACCCACGCCGTGACTGTGTAATACATCATGCAGCACAGGGGACCAAGGCCAGCCTCTCAGCAGGACGCGTGGGCTCTGCATGGCTCTCCACCACACCCCTCTCCACTCCTCTTTAGCAGCCCAATGCTCCAGCCACGCTCAGCTGCAGCTTACGCCCTCAGCCGGCCTCGGGCCCCTGAGCCTTGGCTCACGCTGATCCCGGTCTGCAATGTTCCCTCCATCCCACCCCTCTCCAGTGTCTATATGGAAAACACCTCCTCATCCTAGGAAGAACTCATTTCCATGGAGCCTTTCCTGACCTCCAAGACTGACTGGTGCCCATGCCTGAATGTCCATCATGTTCTGGGCTATCATGGCCTATTTAGTCAGCTGCTGTCCCTCTGGTAGCAAGTTCCTTGCAGCTAAGGGCCGTGTCTAGGACCTGTCGGCATCTGCAAGGTGCCTGGTCCTCGATGGGGGCTCAGACCATGTTTCTCAACGATCAGAGATTCACTGGATACGTTATGAGACATCCACACCACAGAATAAAAATTTAAAAAAATAGTACTTTGGAAGAATGACATCAGGAAACGCTCATGGTGGGTTAAAGAAATGTAGGTTACAAGACAGGTTACCCTCAAGTATAGAGAATCTGTGAAAGAGAAGCTTTGCCTGTAGAATAAGGGATGGGGGAAGAGAATGACTATTCTTAGTGGGTACTGACTGTATTCTCTGAATTTTATTAGATTGTATGTCTTTTTTCAGTTAAAAAAAAGAGAGAGAGAAATATTAAAAACATGATTCCCATTCTGCTTTAACAATTCAACGTATATCAAAGACCAGAAGGAAAGCCACAAAAATATTAACAGTGGATATTTGTGGATGATGGAATTAGAAAGTAATTTTCCTCCTCTAAACTACTGTTTATTACTTCTGCTATCAGAAAACACTAATGCTATTTACGAAACAGCCGGTTACATAAACAACCAGTACCTTAAAAGAAGACTGAAAGGGCCTCATCTCCAACAGCTCCTTCTCGATTCTACCTTTCATCCCAGGGTACATCATGTTCCCACCGGTGAGGAAAACGTTCTGAACCAGCATGTCCTGAACGTCCTTGGAGTACCTAGGAGAGAGACAGTTCCTTCCGGTATACTCCTACCAACTTGAAGCTCAGGGGAGAATGCAGACGTAGAAATATAAACCCTTGGCACAAAAAAGAAAACATCTGCACAGAAAGTGTTTAAAAAAACAAAAAAACACCTGGCATTTTTCACTTACAACTTTATAGAATTCATTTCCTTAGCAGGATTAGAAGTTTTGTGTCTTGACACGTTTTTTAAAAAGTGACTTTACGGAGGACTGATTTACAAACGTTTTGATGAGGTCTGATAAATCTATACATCCTAGTAACTATCACAAGATACAGAACAGTTCCATCACCCCAAAAAGCCCATCTTTCTACCTATGTGCTTATTTAAAAAAAAATGAAAAATATAATAGCTTCATCTTATACATGTTCGAGCACTTTCTCATTACGACAAAGCTTAAAGCCATTCCAACAAAGTGGCTGCAATAGTTTCCTTCCTTGCCAGGTGACAGTTTTCACCCTGTTTCAACCAAGGCGGCCAGAGTACTACAAATCATGCTCTCGGCTTGTCCAGCTTGAACTATGAAAACTCGCACTGCAGGAAAACACCTGTAGAAATGGGATGGGGAGGAGCATTTTACAGAACTGCAAACTCTTAAATACAATGTCTGCAAGGAGGAAAAAACTTTTATAGGCTCTGCACATATTTAGGGCACTTAAAAATCGCTCATCTTCAATAACGTCAAAGTTTATATGAAAACCAACGCACATATGTTATTGTTGCTGAAACATAAAAGAATTTCTTAAAGCTCCTCAAATCAACTGAGCATTTACATGTTCAGAAAAGAATTACAGAGTCTTTCCTCTGTGCCGGGGCTGAGGAGAGAGAAAGAATACCATCTGAGCACAGCAAGTCAATGAAAAGGAGGACATGAGGCACATTTTCAAATGCCCGACCCATCTCATCTATCATTCAGTGCAAAATCCAAGGAAACGGTTCTGGTAAATCTAAGGCAAAGAAGGACCAGCCTCACCTGTCCAGGATGTACTGAAGGGTCTCTGCGACCCCCGCCTGCTCTTCCCCGATGAGAGACGGCTGGAAGATAATTTCTGGAGCCCGAATTCTTTCTGTCCCAACAAACAGCTGATGATAGGCTGCCAAGTTAAACACGGGCTTTAAAAACCCAAGGTTTAGAAGATATTTTTAGGCCACAGTGACAAACATTCCAGTTGCCAGTTCCCTCAAACCACACTTCTTATTCCAACATAGCTTCTGTCCTTTGTTCATGCCAGAACAACCTCTCCCCAGCTCTCCTGATACACTAATTCCATTTTCTACCTTTCTTCCACTTCTGAATCACAAATACCTACAACTTTGCATCATGAAATGGTCCCTGCGTTGCAAGAAAAGAGACCTCAAGAAGAGCAGCAGCGGGAAGTTTCCTCCCAGGTGAGCCTCAGACTTGGGTCAGTCTGTCTGGTTGCCATTGCGATGACAGAAACGTAGGCCCAAATGAGGATTAAGCACAATGACACTGGCTTAAATGTATATGAACCCATAGGGCACCTGGATGACTCAGTCTTTAAGTGGTTAAGCGTCTGACCCTTGGTTTCGGCTCAGGTCATGATCTCGAGGTTCGTGAGCTCGAGCCCTGTGTCAGGCTCTGTGCTAACAGCGCGGGGCCTGCTGGGGATTCTCTCTCTCTCTCTCTCTGCCCCTCTCTCTGCCCCTCCCCTACTCATGCTCACTCTCTCTCTCTCTCAAAATAAATAGACTTTAAAACAAAAATAAAATAAATTAAACCACTAAAGCTAGTCTTTAAGTCTAAACTTCTCAATTACTTGCCTAAATGTTTCTGCCAAGCAGACTGTTTCCCACAGGTTCACAGATCTTAGTGCGGGAACCCCATTAACCAGCAGGAAAAGTTTTGACTGCAGAAGTTGTAAGCATTAGTACCCCCACTCCCGCCTTCCTAGAAAATACAACAGGAATTTTTTTTTTTAAACATTCCTAAACAAGCAGACTAGACCAGACTGGTCATTTATGTCAACAGTTTCAAAGCAGAAACATGGTGCAGGTTATCGGAGCCCAACCTGGACAGTGGCGACTGGCTTCTCCACCTCAGGGGTTTCCTCTGAAAACAAGGGTTCAAAATCATTGATGCTTTCCACGTCTTCCAGAGTCGGCTCGAGCTGCTCCAGGTCAGGGGTCTAAGGACAGAACAAACAGGACGAAACAGCACCTGTAACTTCAGGCCTTCACTCTACCAGTTCACCGTCACGGACAAGAATTGGGTGTTTCACTCCATGTCCTAAAAGTTGATATAAAAACGATGAAAATTTTCTAAACTGTTAAAAAAAAAAAAAAGAGGAAGACAAGTGAACACAAGGATTAAAACCCTAAAAAGCCAGGAACAGGCTTTGCTCCTGTCCCCTACCTCACACAAACCTCAACAGCCCCCCGACCCCACCTTCTCTCTGAAGCCCTGCGGTGGGGCTGCTCAAACGGGACCCAGGGGAGGGCAGGCACACACCGCACGCACAATTCGGGGGGCCAGGGTGCAAGAGTTGGCATCCCACAAAGTGGCCCAGACATCAGCAAAATTAAATAAATCTCTTATATGCTTAATAAATACAACTGCCAACACTAATGGGGTTAACAGCCAGTCCCTTAACAGCCAGTCCACTGGGCTGGAGACATGACTAAGAGCCCCCGAGGTGACAGCTTCGGAACTGTGGCGCCCCACACAACAGGCTTTCCTCTTCAGCCACAGGGAACCTGGGTGGAGCCTACGCATGCTGGCACCGCTCCCAATAGAAGGTTCAGGGCCCACCGTAACTTGGACCCGGACAAGGAATCTGGGCAGCGGTAGTGCGGTTCTAGATGACATCTCTAGCCATCTGTGGTTCTGCCACGTGAAAGGCAGAGGAGTTTTACCTCTGGACTCAAGGGGGAGAAGTTACAGGAAAAAATGCTGTGTCGCCTTCCTTGAAAAAGGGTTCTAACAGTGACAGCTGCTATAGAAAGGACTGTCTCACAAGGTGTCTTGGGAGGGTGCAAGCTGACTCAATACTGCCCGCCTGGCATGCCTGAGGGGAGGTCCCTGCGTTGAGTAAGTGTCCTGTGAGCCTGTCCTTACCCTTGGACATACCCCAACGTATGTAAACTAGCAACATAACTCACAACACTTACACACACTTCTTTAGAGCACAGCCACATATACTCAAAGGTACACTAGCATCCAAATTCACTCTTAAACAATGCTCTTCAACACTCATCCAGCAAACACATACCAGAACAGTCACGTGCATATATAGCTTCTAGAACGAGGTACAACGAATCCTAAGTTCTATTCAATATAGATGATTCTACCATATTTAAGGGGAGGGTAAACCTTGGAAAGGACGAGGACACTTCTTCCCTTGAGATTAGAGAACAGGAAGAGAGGGACTGGTTTGGAAATAGGTGATTTAAGGAGGAAAGAAGGTGGGCTGGGAGGCAAGAATCTAAGCACCTCACCCTCAGTGAAGGAGGCAAGAGCCATCCGAATACTGCATCCAATCCGGGAGCAGGGAACCTGCTCCTTGCATGATCCCCCTGAAGAGAGGACTACTACCCTTCCCGGGTGGGGAAACGGGCTCAGCAGGTGAAATGACTTGCCCAGGATCACGTGACACTAGGAAGTGAGGGAAACTTGGCCTAAGACAGATGGCTCACTCCAAAGTCCTCGCTCTGCCTCCAGCTGAAATTCCATACATCATGAATCTGAGTGTGACAGGACAGCCGGGCTCGCGGAGTACGGAAAACATCTACCTGAGGTCACGGTGAATGAATGAGAACCCAGGATTTGACATGCAGCAGCAAGGCCAGCAGAGTGAATGACAGACAGGCTTCTCCGCCCCAGTGGGGGCCGCAGAGCGTGTGTGAAGGAACGCTCCCCCCGCAGGTCTGCGGTCTCGAATCTGCAAGACTCTCATCTTCCAGAAAGGAGCCCCAACCCCGGGAGCACCTGTGCCTGTTCCGGCTCGGCACTAAGCTCAGGGGTCCCAAGAGAGGGTCAGATACAGATCATGAAAATTCCCTCTCACTGGGTGGCTTGTGGATGATGAGCCACCAGGAGCAGTGGCCTGTTGCAGAAAAGAGATGAGGCTTTGAGATCACATGGATCCCGCCCTGAATGGCAAAGATTTACTTAAGGTCACAGCGGCGCAGTCTGAGGCCTCGTCCTCCTCTGTAAGCAGGGCACGACCCTAGGGCAGCGGTGGGCCGAGAAGAGAACAGTTAGTTCGTCCTTCTCTTTTAGCCAGACACTCACTTTGGCCCCTTAAATAACTGTTATAACAGGCTGGAGACACACAGATGGCACCTGTGGATTTAAAATAACTACAGGCAAAACCTATGGACCCCGGCCCCCAAATGACGAGTGAATGAGCTCCAGGGAGCTCTCACCTACCTCCTGCTCTACTCCCCACACCTCCGTCGTCCTCTTCTCCATCCCAACCTCCACTCCTCTGACCTCTCTGACCTCCCGGTGACGAGCTCCCCTGTGCACGCACACCTCCCTCCACCCACCTGGAGCCCGATCACAACTGCCACCCCCACCCCTACTCTATCCGCTCTGCTGCTCCAGCGGCCACTCTAGAAGCCTAAAGGTCACCACCCGGTGCTCTTTGCACTTCTGCTCCGGGGTAGACTGTACTTCTCGAAGACGCTCACAGTATTTTCCATCCCACATGCTCTTCCTTAATGGGACTTCGACACTCCCCATGAAGAGGTGGGTTCTATCCTCCCCTTGAATCTTATTAGGGACCCGTGAGGCTCCAACCAACACAGTAAGGTGGAAGCGGTGTCATGTGCATTCCAATGTGATGTCATAAAAGGCCACACAGCCTCCTTCCCCTTGACCTCTTGAAACATTCGCGCTCTGGCTGCTCTCCCTTGGGGAGCTCCCTCCTGGAAGCCAGCTGCCATGCTGAAAAGCCCAAGGCACACGTTCAGGCCACGTGTAGGTGCTCAGGTCCACCCTCCCGCTGACACAGCACATCCCTAGCCCAGGTGCCAGTGACGTGAAAAACCCTCTGGGGTCCCAGTCCCCAGCTATCCAAGCCTTCGCAGCGGAGGCCCCAGGTGGGCGTCACGGAGCAGAGATCCCTGCTACACTCTCTCTGGACCCCTGACCCGTCAAACTTGGAAGCACAACACAATGGTCATCATTTCACGCTGCTAAGTGTGGAGTGGTTTTCCACACGACGGCAGGTGAGGGAAATGCGCTCCCGGTGGGCAGGAGTGAGAAAGCCGCAGGCCGCCACGGCCGGGCCTGTCGTCCTCTTGAGCTTCCCTGTGCATCCCCCGGGGCAGGGTCTTCAGCCTCTCCCAGCACTTCTCCTCGGCCCCTCTGGCCACTACTCGCGGTCCTCGGCAGATGGCCTCCTGCACTTCAGAAAGCCCACTGCCCACCTACCTCCATCCCACCCCTTCACCTCTTCCCCGGCCCTTTCACGCTCCTGCGCCCTCCCAGGTGGAGCCTACCACCCACCGCCTTACATGTCTCCCGTCCCCCCCTGCTGCTCTCTTCTAACTGCTCTTCCTCAGTCTCTTCCCCCAGCTTTTCCTCCACCCCAGGGCCCCTAAGCAGTGGACCCGGGCATCCTTCTTCTCTCACTCCCCATGCGATTCCAGGTCCTTCGGTGGCTGGATCCTGGCAAGTTCCACCTGAAGTCCCACTGAGACTTTAAAGACAAGGTGCTCAACCCCAAGGCTGCCTCCACCCACCGCCTTTCAGGATGGCCTCTGTGTGGCCAGAGTGAACCTGCAACCGGACTGCTTGGGTCTGAAGATGGGCGACACTACCTCCGGCTGCGCAGCCTCGGGCAGACTCCTTCACCCCTGCGCCCCAGCTGCCTCATCTGCCAGGTGGAAATACGATAGTACTTACCCAACCGCAAAGATTCATCAAGACCACACCTGCAGAAGTGCTCATGGTCTGGCACACGTCACACGTTCTATTATCACCAACTGCCACTCCTGTCACCACTGCCCCTACATGGCACCAAGATCCCTGGATGCTACCTTTTTATGTTTATTTATTTTGAGAGAGAAAGAGAGAGCACGCACGTGCATGCGTGAGCGGGGAGGGGCAGAAAAAGAGGGAGAGAGAATCTCAAGCAGGCTCCATGCTGGCAGCACAGAGCCTGACGTGGGGCTCGATCTCATGAACCCATGAGATCATGACCTGAGCCGAAATCAAGAATCGGACGCTTAACCGACTGAGCCCCCCAGGTACCCGGACGCTACCTGTGAAGTGTCTCCCGCACCCGCCATACCCATGGCTACTCTCCCACCCCCCATGAGCTTTCTCCCAGATTACCACACACATTTCTACCCTGCTTCCCGCCTCCAGCCTCCCTTCTCTCCAAACCCATCATCCTAACTGCCAGCAGTTATCTTCCTAACATCAAGTCTCCTTGTATTAGTTCCTTGCCGGACATCCTCCGAAGGCTCTGTCGGAAGGATAATACCCAGGCTGACTGATAAGGACCTCTGTAGGCTGCCCCCCATCCCCACTTCCCTGCTTTATCACCCACACTGCACACCAAACCTACCGGGCTCCCTTGCACACGTGCTTCCTGGCATCGAACTGTCTCCGTCTATAATGTCCTTCCCTCCTCATCTGCTACCTACTGAAATCATATCATCTTCCAGGCCTCAGCTCAAATATCCCTAGACCTTCTTAAAACTTCATCAGGGGCACCTGGGTGGCTCAGTTGGTTAAGTGTCGGACTCTTGATTTCAGCTCAGGTCATGATCTCACCGTTCATGAGATCAAGCTCCACACTGGACTCTGTGCTGACAGCACGCTGCCTGCCTGGGATTCTCTCTCTCTCTCTCCCTCTCTCTCTCAAAATAAATAAATAAATATTTAAAAAACAAAACAAAACAAAAAAAAACTTCACCTAAATTCCCACACCATCTGCCAGCACACCAGATAAGCTTTATCACAGTCAACTAAGTGTGATTCGATAGCCCTATTTTTTTAGGTACGAAAGAATGCAAGAACCGTGCATCTGCCAGGGACACAGAGTCCCTGGCATACCATGCCTACCACTGAGCGGTCAGCCCCTGGGAGATACCCTCAAATTTTCCTGGAACAGAGGATTATAAAATGTTCGAGTTTCAAAAGGCTTCTTCAGCTACAGCAAAAATATCATCATCCACCTTCACCTAGCTACATTCAAAAGCATGCTACCTTAAAGATAACTTCTAAGCTTCGCTAAAAATGATAAAAAGAGGGGCACCTGGGTGGCTCAGCTGGTCGAGCGTCCGACTTCAGCTCAGGCCATGATCTCACGTTCCGTGGGTTTGAGCCCCACATCAGGCTCGCTGCTGTCAGCCGGGAGCACAGAGCCCGCTTCAGATCCTCCGTCTGCCCCTCCCTCGCTTGTGCTCTCTCAAAGATAAATAATTAAAAAAATAAAACGATACGAAGATATTTTACTTATCCAAATTCATACGATTCACGGAGAAACAAAGCTAGTAATTTCAGAGCGGACGACGGGCCTCCAACAGAGAACAGATTTCTCTACCGTGGCTGGCTTCTCTCCCTCTAGGGTTTGCCAGGGTCTCCACACGTATTGTGTGGCGTTCAGGAACACAAATAGGCATTCTTTTGGAACTGAACTGAACGACAGTTTGCCAAAGCACATCACAGAAGATGCAGCATGTTCCCTGGAACAGTCTTGATTGCGTGGCATAAGAACAAGCAGGGGCCAGCTCTCATCTTGGCTAATCAGGCAAGAGAACCTTCTATATTAAGCTCATTGTGCTCTCCAACAAGCGATGTGCTCTAGAACTGTGCTCCCCCTCCTGACGGAAAGCCAACATCCTCTACTTCAAATACTTCATTAAGAATGCTGACAAAGCCTACTCCTTTACAACACCCTCATCAGAATATCTGCAGAACAGCAAGGGCTGGAATGGACTGGTCTGTGGGGACAAATGGATTTTAGAAAACACTGTAAGTTAAAAATTTTGCTGAATTAATCCAATACGGCATGACTGCTTGGATGGCATTTCAATATGAGCTCTGATTCCACATAAATCCATTCTCTCCATTCTAAAAGAATTACATGGTTGGAAAACACTACAAATACTTTTTGAGAACCAGCCAGCCAGTGATGCGGTCACATGGGACATATATCCCACGAAAGTTACGTAATCGACCCTAATCACTAATGATCACCTTCAATAAATGCTGACTGACCCTCATAGCTTTGGGTACAGATCAACTCATCAAATTTGTTGTATACAGAGAAACTAAAGTCCAACATCTCAAAATCTCCCCCAAGCCCAGAGAGAGCGAGAATACATATCCCCAGAGCACAGAACAAAGTAGGGACTTAATTAATACCTGCTAAATGCATGAAAGAGGGGCTGAATCACAGCATGTAACAAATGCAGAAAAATCAACAAACAGAAGGAAAAACTAGGTCTCCAACTGCTCAGGAATCACATTTTACAGTCATTTGGGCTTTTCATCTTATAATTTTTTTTTTTTTTTAACGTGTGTTTTTTATTTTTGACAGACAGACAGCACGAGCAGGGGAGGGGCGGACAGAAGGAGAGACACAGAATCCAAAGCAGGCTCCAGGCTCCCAGCTGTTAGCACAGAACCCAACATGGGGTTCAAACTCACAAACTCACAAACCGTGAGATCATGACCTGAGCTGAAGTCAGACGCTTAACGGATTGAACCACCCAGGCTTTTCATTTTAAATTTGAAATCCCTTGCCCACCTGCCAGTGGCTCAGCAACACATCTGTGGTATAAAGATGCTGATGTCCTGTCAGGCATGACAAAAACTGAATATGGGTGAATAAACAACAAAGGCAACACGGGTCTGGATCCCAGTAAATAGCTGAGATCTGAAGCACAACCAGAAAACTCTCAGGGGAACTAGGAAGGCCCCAATGGGTGCTGTGAGGCTGACCTGGGACGCCATGCCAGACTAGGACCTCAGCCATCCAGGGAACCATGTCTAGGAAGGTTGACGTGGGGTCTGCTCTATCTGATACACATGCCCTGGCCAGCTGCTGGCCTCCGGGAGTCTCAGCTGTGGGAGAGCTGGCGCTGGAGGCTGAGCGCAGCAAGGATGTGAGCGAGCCTCCAGCTGAGAGCTGGAATCTCAAGAACAGGCTCCCCACTGAGCCAAAGACAGCTCCCAAGTCACTGGCAAGTAACCACACCACCCTGCACCAAACTGGATTTTTCCATTTCTAAAAGTATAGGTTTTAGAATTTAAAGAAAGTTGATTTAAAAACAAAAACCACCAGGGCACCCAAGTGGCTCAGTCAGTTAAGCCTGACTTCGGCTCAGGTCATGAGCTCACAGTTCATGAGTTCAGGCCCCATGTTGGCCTCTGTGCTGACCCTCGGAGCCTGGAGCCTGCTTTGGATTCTATGTCTCCCTCTCTCTCTGCCCCTCCCCTGCTTGTTCTCTCTCCCTTTCTCTTTCTCTCTCAAAAATAAATAAATATTAAAACTAAAACAAAACCCACCAAGCTAGCCTGGTTAATCCTGGTCCAGAAGTGCCACAAGGCAATGAACAAGTCCTTTGTTTTAGAACTCTAGAGCTGACAGATTCAGGAACAATGCACACACTTATTAACACTCTCCTCCAGTTTTTTTTTTTCTTTAAAAAAAATTTTTTTAACATTTATTTTTGAAGGAGAGAGAGACAGAGTGTGAGTGGGAGAGGGACAGAGAGAGAGGGAAACATAGAATCTGAAGCAGACTCCAGGCTGTGAGCTGGCAGCACAGAGCCCGACGTGGGGCTCGAACTCACACACCGCGAGATCATGACCTGAGCCCAAGTTGGACGCTTAACCAACTGAGCCACCCAGGCGCCCCTACTCTCCTCCAGTTCTAAAGACAGGCAACCAGCTACTGATTTCGGTGCTACTGTGCAGCACCCAGGGCCCCATCTCACGCCTGGCCACCTGACCTTAGGCCACCTCAACACTAAGAGTCCACTGGCAGGGACACAGAAAGGGTAAGACAGAGATCAAATGGCTTATTCAGTTTTAGTAACAAAAGGCTGATCTTAAATCAACCCACAGATACCTTATTGAGCACGTCTACCAGTTGCTGTAAAAAATCCATCAACTATTACGAAGCACGATCTCCGACAGGAGGGGGCGTCAAGACAGAAAGGAAGTAAGTGAAGTATCAACCACAATATATTTAAGTAAACATCAGAAAAAAGTGGAAGGGACTGCAAATAACCATCGGAGGAGAAGGTTCAGGTTCAAGAGGGCCCCACACGACCAGTCCGCGAAGGCTCTTCCTACCCTACATGCAGAGTTCTCCTGCCCAGGGGGCCAGAGGCCCACAGGGTGAAATCTCTCAGGTCAGAACTTCAGTCGGCACGCATGTCCCCACAGACGGCACTCCCCACATCGCTTTCCCAAGTCTGGTCACGCGTCTTTATGCCAGCCTCCTCAAGACACTCCTCCCGTCCCCAGGAAGGGCTGTCCTCTCTAAATGACCCTACGGGACCCTCCTCCCAAGGCCCTTGGTACCTCTGGCTTGCTGTCCACCACATCCACCTCGAGGGTGACTTCTGCTTGAAGGATTTTCTGCTTAGCCTGCTCCACGGCCGAGCTGAGCTTCTGTATGTAGGACTGCAGCTCTTCTGGGGAGTCCATGTTCAGCTCTATCAGAGCCTTGTGAAACTGATCCATCTGGCCATCCTCTAGAAGTTCCTGAAACCAGAGCGGTCACAGTTCACTTCAAAGACGTCAGTGCGCTCACAAACAGGAAGGAGAGAGAAGCAGCTTAGAAGCCGAACAGAGAGAAACTACAGCAGGAGGGGGCTCCCAGAACACTCGGAGCCTGCGCCTCCACAAAATCTCACCTCCCACCGGAGCTCCACACCCCACCCTCCTCCCCAGCTGTCTCTAGGCTGCACCGCGTCAGGGCCTCAGCACCACCTGATTCGGAAAAACTAATCTATGGTGACAGAGGTCAGAAATGTTACCTTTTGAGTGGGGTGGGAAGGTAACTGGCTAAGAGGGGACATGCTGGAGGTGCTCTGGATGGCAGACACATGGTGTGTTCCACGTTGTGAAAATCCATCGAGCTATATACACATGCTTAAGACTTGTGCACTTTGTAGTATGTGTGCTACGTTTCAATCAAGAAGTTGTAAAACAGGATGCCTGGTTGGCCCAGTCAGTTAAGCATCCGACTCCTGGTTTCAGGTCATGATGTTGCAGGTTCATGAGTTCAAGCCCGCATTGGGCCCCGTGCTGACAGCGTGGAGCCCGCTTGGGATTCTCAGTCTCCCTTTCTCTCTGTCCCTCCCCAACTCGCCTGCACATTCACACGCTCTCTCTCTCTCCAAAAAATAAATAAACTTTAAAAAGAAGTTATGAAACAAAGGAGATTATAAGGCCAAAGTAAATGAGTGAGGCCAAGTCCAGAGACACCTGCTGCCGTGTACCGGGTACAGGCCCCCCATGCTGAGCCTACACCGGAGCCCCTCAGGGGACCTGCCAGCACCTGCACGCAGAGCAGTCTGTCCAGCCGCTCCTGGTCCAGCTGTAGCTTCTCCTCCCGCCGGCGGGCATTGAGCTCCTGCAGGCGCCGCAGCTGCTGCTGCCGCCGTTCCTGCTTCTCCTCGGAGCTCAGAGTGCTGCCCAGGAGCTTGCTGGAAAACGGGAGCTGCATCTTGTGGACGTTGTTTTCATAATAATCAGGGCACCGCCATTTCTGCAGTTCTTCGGAGAAATCATTTTGAAGTTATGAAATGGAAACAGTATTAGCAGAGAAATCAGAAAGGCGATACCAGGGTTCTGGATCCGGGGAAGATGGAGAAGGCACAATCCACCCAATTTCTGAATCCACCCGGTCAACAAAATGCAGCTGTAACACCTGAACATAAGGCCCACCGATCCTTCTCAAAGAACTGTCGAGTAAAGGGGGAGCCTGGGTGGCTCAGTAGGTTAAGTGGCTGACTTTGGCTCAGGTCATGATCTTGCAGTTGGTGAGTTCGAGCCCCATGTTGGGCTCTGTGCTGACAGCTCAGAGCCTGGAGCCTGCTTGGGATCCTGTGTCTCCCTCTCTCTCTGACACTCCCCGTCCTGCACTCACACTCTGTGTCTGTCTCAAAAATAAATACACATTAAAAAAAAAAAAAAAAAAAAAAAAGAACTGTCGAATACAGTTCGCCAGACAGAAATGACACCAGAAGGAAATTCAGAACATTGGGAATGAAGGAAGAGCAATAGAAAGGACAAAAATCTGGTTCAACATGATAGGCTAGCCTCCTCCTGAGTTCTTTAAAGTTATGTTTGACAATTCCAAGTAAAAAACCATCACAGGTCCGCTGGGTTTCCCTTGTGTGTAGATGTGATCCATAGGACAACCCAACATAAAAGAGGAAGGCTAAAGGGGCCTCTGGGGTGCTAACATTTCCACATTCCACCTGAAGTCGCAAAACACAGATTCTAAGAACACCATGAAAAGTCTACCTACTGTAATCCCAGGGCAACCATTAAAAAACTACATAGAACGATACAGTAAAAACACAACGGATAAATTAAAATGCCAGTACCAAAAAAAGTTTTAAATACTCTAACCCAAAAGAGGGCAGGAGAAAGAAACAGGAACAACAAAGAGAAGGAACACCAGAAAACAAGTAATACAATGGTACAACTAAATTCAACATAGAATTAATTTTAAATGATCTTGGGGTGCCTGGGTGGCTTAGTCAGTAAAAGTGTCTGACTCTTGACTTGGGCTCGGGCCCCCATCTCAGGTCATGAGATCAAGTTCTGCGTCCACACTCAGTGTGGAGCCTGCTTGGGATTCCCTCCCGCCTTCTAAGTCCCTCCCCCAAGTGTGGGTGAGCACACAGGCTCTCTCAAAAAATTAAAAAAAAAAAAAAAAAAGGTCTTAACATACTAATTAAAAGATAGAGACTGACATAACAGATTTTAAAAAGACAGCTACTGAACTCACTTTGGGTATAATGGTATAAGTAGACTAAACGATGGGAAGGCCATTCCATGCAAGCACGCGTCAAAAGAAAGTTGGAGTGAGGGGCGCCTGGGTGGCGCAGTCGGTTGGGCGTCCGACTTCAGCCAGGTCACGATCTCGCGGTCCGTGAGTTCGAGCCCCGCGTCAGGCTCTGGGCTGATGGCTCGGAGCCTGGAGCCTGTTTCCGATTCTGTATCTCCCTCTCTCTCTGCCCCTCCCCCGTTCATGCTCTGTCTCTCTCTGTCCCAAAAATAAATAAAAAACGTTGAAAAAAAAAAAAAAATTAAAAAAAAAAAAAAAAAAAAAAAAAAAAAAAAAAGAAAGTTGGAGTGGCTATATTAATGTCCAAGTAGACTTCAAAGCCAAGAAAATTGCAAGGCATAAAAAAAGATACTGTATAATGATAAAAGGTAAATTCGTCAACATGACGTAAGAAACCTAAATATGTACCTAACCAAAGTGCTTTAGATACTTGAAAGCATAAACTGACAGAAATGAAAGGAGAAATAAAAAAATCTACAAATCATCCCTTGAGACTTCGAAACTCTTAATACTCAACAGAGCTAGTGGATGGAAAAGGAACAGGGACACCGAAGAGCTGAGCAGCACCACGAACTAGCGTGCCCAAGCGACGTCACAGAATACTCTGCCCAACAGCAGAGTTCATGTTCTTTCCAAGCATGAATGGGACAATCCCCAAAGAGACCGTGCCTGGGCCATGAAACAAACCTTCACGAGCTCACCTGATATTTGGCCATAATGAAACTAAGCCAGAAATAAATCGCAAAAATATAACAGGAATATCTCCAAATACTTGGATATATAACAACACATTTGTTTTTCTTTTTCTTTTTTTTTTTTTTTTACTTTCTGCTTTCCACATCAACTATTTTTTAAAATATCAAATTGGACTTAACCCCTAAAACCTAAAGATTGTTTTTATTCTAATTCTGCTAGAGTTAATATACAGTGTCACACTGGTTTCAGGCGTCCGATATAGTGATTCAGCACATCCATACATCACCCGGTGCTCAGCCCAAGTGCACGCCTTCATACCATCACCTATTTCACCCATCCCCCACCCCCTCCCCTCTGGAAACAATCAATTTGTTCTCTAGAGTTAAGAGTCTGTGTCTCAGTTTGCCCTCCTCTCTTTTTTCCCTTTGCTCATTTGCTTTCTTAATTTCCACATACGAGTAAAATCACACAATATCTGTCTTTCCCTGATTGACTTATTTCACTCAGCATTCTACTCTCTAGCTCCATCCATGTCGTTGCAAATGACAAGATTTCATTCACTTTTATGGCTAAAAGTTTCTATGTATGCCACATCTTCTTTATCCATTCATCTATCAGTGGACGTTTGGGCTGCTTCCATAATTTGGCTATTGTTAAATAATGCTGCTATAAACACAGGGGTGTGTGTATCCCTTTGAATTAGTGTTTTTCTATTTTTTGGGTAAATACCTAGTAGTGTAACTGCTGGATCGTAGGGCAGTTCTATTTTTAGCTTTCTGAGGAACCTCCATACTGTTTTCCACAGTGGCTGCACCAGTTTGCATTCCCACCAACAGTGTAAGAGGCTTCCTTTCTCTCCACATCCTCACCAACACTTGTTCTTGTGTTGTTGATTTTGGCCATTCTGACAGGTACGAGGCGATATCTCTCTGTGGTTTTGACTTGCATTTCCCCGAGGATGAGTGATGTTGAGCATCTTTTCACGCGTCTGTTGGCCCTCTGGATGTCTTCTTGTGGAGAAAGGTCTGTTCATGTCTTCTGCCCTCTTCTTCATTTTAAAAACCTTACACAAATCACCCTTCTCATTCAAATATATAAAATCAAACAAAAATTATATAAATCTTTTCATTTTAACAGAAATGAACAAACTGAAATCGCTTCTAAAGAATCCTGTGTGGATAACGTAAGACATGACTCACTTTGTAAAAGAGACTTAAACATGAAAAGCAACTATTTTATTTATTTTTTTTTTTATTTTAGAGAGTCATGTGAATGGGGGGAGGGGCAGAGGGAGAAGGAGAGAGAGAATCTTAAGTAGGCTCCATGCTGAGCCACTCCACATGTGACTGGATCCCACGACCAGGAGATCATGACCTGAGCCAAGATCAAGAGTCAGATGTTTAACCAAATGAGCCACCCAGGAACCCTGAGAAACAATTATTTTAAGTTATATTCATTCGAATTAACATTATAGAACACATTCAACTTCCGTGGCGCGTGGGTGGCTCGGTTGGTTCAGCGTCCGACTCTTGATCTCAGCTCAGGTTATGATCTTATGTTTGTGGGATTGAGCCCTGCGTTGGGCTCCATGCTGACAGTGTGGAGCCTGCTTGGGATTCTCTCTCCCTCCCTCTCTCTCTCCCTCTCCCTCTCTCTCTCTCTCTCTCTCTCTGCCTCTCTCCCAACTTGCACTCTCTTTCTCTCAAAATAAATAAACTTAAAAAAAAATTCATCTTCATTGAATACTTAAGAAAATTCTGCCCATTTTTAAACTGGATTATTTGTGCTTTGGGTGTTGCCTTGTATCCGTTCTTTATATAATTTGGATACTAACCCTTTTTCAGATATGTCATTTGCAAATATCTTCTCCCATTCAGTGGGTGGCTTTTTAGTTTTGATTGTTTTCTTCTCTGTGCAGAAGCTTTTTATTTTGATGTACTCCCAATAAAACAATACATTTCCAAATAATCTATGGTTCATAAAAAGAAGTCTTGAGGGGAATAAGAAAATATCTGAACTCGGGGTGCTTGGGTGGCTCAGTCAGTTGAGCATCTGACTCTTCACTGTGGCTCAGGTCAAGATCCCAGCATCATGGGATCGAGCCGTGCACTGGGCCGAATACTGAGCGTGGAGCCTGAAGATTCTGTCTCTCTCTCTCTCTCTCTCTCTCTCTCTCTCTCTCTCTCTGTCTCTCTCTCCTTCTGCCCCTCTCCCCTAGTTGTCCTTTCTCTCTCAAATTAAAAAAAAGAAAGAAAATACCTGAACTCAGTAAAAATGAAAATATAACAAGATCTGTAGAATGTAGACAAAGCAATGCTGAAAGGGAAATTTTGCAGCATTAAATGCTTATATTACAAGAAGAATGATCTTGGGGGCACCTGTGTGGCTCAGTCTGTTAAACAACTGACTTCAGCTCATGTCATGATCTCATGGTTCCTGAGTTCGAGCCCCTCATCGGGCTCTGTGCTGACAGCTCAGAGCCTGGAGCCTGTTTGGGATTCTGTGTCTCCCTCGCTCTCTGCCCCTCCCCCACTTGAGCTCTATCTCTCTCTCTCTCAAGAATAAACATTAAAAAAAATTTTTTTTAGGGGCACCTGGGTGGCTCAGTCAGTTAAGCATCCAACTTCAGCTCAGGTCATGATCTCACAGTTTGTGAGTTCAAGCCCCGCATCGGGCTCTGTGCTGACAGCTCAGAGCCTGGAGCCTGCTTCTGAATCTGTGTCTCCCTCTCCCTCTCCCCCTCCCCGACTCGCACTCTGTCTCTCAAAAATAAACATTAAAAAAAAAAAAGCAAGAAAAAAGAAAACTACAGATCAACATCCCTCATGAATATAGACATAAAACCCCACAAAATATTACCAAATCAAATCCAGAAACATATAAAAAGACAAATATACATGAACAAGTGGCATCTACCGCCCCCAAATCAATGCTAGTTCAATATCCAAAAAGCAATCATTATAATCTCCCATATGAATAGTCCAAAGCAGAAACACCATAGGATCATATCAACTGGTGCAGAAAAAAAAAACATTCAAAATTCACTCATGATAAAAATGCTCACTAAAACTAGGAACAGAAGGCAATATCATCAGCTTGATAAAGGACATCTGTAAAACACTTCAAGCCAACATCATATACTTAATAGTGAAAGACTATGTCCCCCCACCAGGCCAAAAACAGGAACTGGGAACAAGAAAAGGATGCCCACTATCACCACTCCTATTCAACACTGTACTGGAAGTCCCAGCCAGTAAAATAAGAAAAAGAGAAAGAAAGGCAAATAGATTCCAAAGGAAGAGACAAAACTGTTCCTATTCACAGGTGACATGTCTATGTGGAAAGTCCCAAGGAATCTACAAAAGACTAAAATAAATACATTTAACAAGGTCAACACATAAAAATTAATTGCACTTCTAAACACGAACAATGAGCCGCCGGAAAGTGAAATAAAAAAGCAAAAACTTAGACACAGATCTAACTGAACATGTATAGGATCTGTATGTCAAAAACTACAAAATGCTGATGAAAGAAATCAATGAAGGCCGAGGTCAATGGAAAGACCTACTATGTTCACGGAGTAGAAGATCCAGCATCGTACAAAATGTCACTTCTCCCCAATCTACATTTAATGTTACATCTCGACTTAATATTATGTTTAGGTTTATATTAAAAATGCTGTTGTTTCATATCCCACCTGATCTATAGATTTCATATACTTTCAATCAAAATCCCAAAAGAACATTTTTGTAGACATGAAGAAGCTAATCCTAACTTTTTTTTTTTTTAAAGTAGGCTCCACGGGAGCCCAACTTGGGGCTTGAAACTCACGACTCTGGGATCAAGAGTCAGACACTCAACTGACTGAGCCACCCAGGCACCCCCATAATCCTAATGTTGATACGGGAAGGCAAAGGAACTCAAATAGCCAAAACCATTTTGAAAAAAAAAAAAAAAAAAAACAAAAAACAAAAAACCTACAGATGTAAGTTACCAGTTTATTGAATAGTTTAAGTAAATACCAAAAGGAAAAGGGGATGCTAATGAGAGTAAAAAGTGAGCAAGAGAGTCATCCTGGAAACGATTTAAGGAACACCCCGAACACAGACAATATCTAAAAGCCTCAAGCAGGGACGCCTGGGTGGCTCGGTGGGTTAAGCATCTGACTCTTGATTTCACCAGGTCATGATCTCACAGTTCACGAGGTCCGAGCCCTGCACCTGGCTCTGCACCAACAGCATGGAGCCTGCTTGGGATTCTCTCCCCCTCTCTCTTTGCCCCTCCCCAACTCATGCTCACACACTCTCAAAAATAATCAACAGTTTTTAAAAACTCTTTGACAAAATTATAAATAAATAAATGCCACAAACAGAGGCCTTCTCCGTTACCTGCCACATAATCTTCAGCAACGTAGCTGTGCTCGTGCAGGATCTCCTCCATGCGGCTGAGAGTGATGGCTGCCAGATGCCCAGGGTATTTCAGCTGCAGGAGACGCTGGAGGTAGCCAGCTGCTTGGCTTCCTCCCAGATTGATGCGTTTGCAGTTTTTAGCATCTAACCTATAAGCAAGGAATGGAAAAGAGCACTGATTTTGTGGCAACATGGGAGAAAGGACAGGGAACACTTCGTGGGGGGTTCGGGGGGAGGGTGACAATGCAGATGAACGAGGAAGAGACAGAGCAGCCGGGAGAACAGAAAACTTTAGAGATGAAGGGACTCTGAAGTTCCCTTGATTCAGCCTCTGACTCAGTGCAGGAATTCCTAGTCCACACCCAGACACGTGGCATCTAACTTCTGGCAAGGGTGTCACAAGGAAACAAGGTTCAACGGGAAGAATATGTACTCTGAAGTCAGACCCTTATGTGGCTCGTCATGCATTTGTCAAACTGCGGTCCTGGTAGAATTAGCTGGGGGAAATGTTAAACATGCCAATTCCCGGGACTCATTTGCTTTGGGAGTATGCATTTTATTTAACAAGCTCTCTAGGTAAGTCTAACATGGGCTAGAGTTTGAGAACCCTCCCCTGGACACTCCACTTCTGCTGATGCATACACATTAAGTAACCACGCACATACTGGCTTACTGTAACCTCCTGAAAGGACCAGGTCCCTTCCACATCTTGTGAAGGGGAAGAGAAATCAGAATAGCCTCTTTCTTAATGTGAGAAAGGGTAGCAGGACACTAGGATCTTGCCACAATTGCAAAGTTTTTGCTATATCACGCTTCACCAGCAGATGCCAGCATAGAACAGGACAGGCTCCAATGTGATCGTTTCTTAACTTTCAGGTAAAACACTTTTCTCTCAATACTTTTCTGTGCATTCTGTTTACATAAAATAAAAAAAATTCCAAATATAAGGAGTGTTTGGTAATGTGTAAAATAAATACTTCTATCTTCATAAATGTTTGTAGAAACTTCAAGAGAAATTACCACTATAGGTCTCAATAAATTCAACATTTATTTTGACTTAAATACTCAGACTCTTTTACAGTTCCCGAAGTGCCATCACCTACATTTATCTCACTTCCTCCTCAGAGTAACCCTGGAAAATTAGTTTTTCCCAATTTTACATGTTGAGAAGAGGCCAAGTGGACAGGGTAAATAACCTCATCCTCAGCAGGGCCACAAACCCAGGCATTTAACTCCAAAGCCAGGGCTCTGCTCCCTACTTCCCCTCTGTATGCAATAAGAAACCTTCTCCCGAGAGCACGATGCTGGCCTAGTCTCTTCTCCAACAATGAAAGCCCAACTATAAAATGAAAACTGGTCTAAAAATGACAGAAACTGGGGCACCTGGGTGGTTTAGTCGGTTAAGGTCTGACTTCAGCTTAGGTCAGGATCTCACAGTTCATGGGTTCGAGCCCCACATCAGGCTCTGCACTGATAGCATGGAGTCTGCTTTGGATTTGTCTCTCCGTCTCTCTCTGCCCCTCTCTCCACCTCAAAATAAATAAGTAAATACATATATATATATATATATATATATATATATATATATATATATTTTTTTTTTTTTTTTTTTAATGAGAGAAACTACCCTCACCTTTTATCCAACTTGGAAATATTTAATAAGTATCTATATTATGTGCCAGGCACTGTACCTGAAAAGTACTAACCAACTGTGATTAAAGAGCTTTAAATTAAAAAATAACCTTTTTCTCTTTTTTTTTAAATTTTAGAGAGAGCATGAGTGGAGGAGAGGTGCGGCGGGGAGAGAGAGAGAGAAAGAATCTTAAGCAGGCCCCACACTCAGTGTGAAACCTGATGTGGGGCTTGGTCCTACAACCCTGGGGTCGTGACTGACCTGAAAACCCAGAACCTCCCCCCCTAAAAAAATAACCCCTCAATAAAAAAGTGACTCCAGAACAGAAAGGCCATTTAAATTATTCAAATAATTTCTTCAAAACGTTTTTTTATGGGCACCTGCTACTTGCAGGTGATTATCTTGCCATAATCAAAACAGTAAAATTCTACAATTATGGAGTTGGACTTCGAAGACCATCTACAACAACTCCCTCCAGGTTGGAAGGTGAAGTGACTTACCTGAAGTCACACAGTGAAGTATGTCAGAGCCAAGGCCAGAGGCTAGTTCCCAGTACAATACTTGTTCTTTCCACCCCACCTTTAAGGTGGGCACCCAACAAATGTTTCCTGAATGTTTCTCCAGTGCCCTAAGTGCTACTCACCTCCCATCTAAGATGGGTAAAATATGGGTACACTGGTAACCAGATGAAATGATGAGCCCGCTGGAAATCAAGTTCTTTGGCTTATTGTGGTAGAAGCTGAAGAGGCTGTCTATTCCATAGGCAACCTTAGGAATCCCATAGCACTCGAAAAGAAGCTCGGACATCATTTGTCGAGAATACAGCGGATTGCACACAGCTTCCGTCAAAACTATGGGATGATCGACACAGCCCTACTTTGAAAGAAAAGACAGAACAGACCACTGATAAAAGAATACTCTTCCTAAAGAATAAAAGAAACCAAAGGCCTACTGTAAAGACTGAATTTGCTTTCGGTCTTCAAACACCTGGCCAGAAGCAACCGTAAAACGCTCATCTCTACTGGAGGTTGTTTTTGGAAAATATGAAAGTACGGTCAATCGAAAGTTATTAAGTGAAGCCCCAACCAGACTGTCAGCAAATCATATTGGCTCGATCTTCAAAATACCTCCAGAATCAAACTGCTTCTTGCCACATCCCCCTCCCCTGACCTTCACCTTAGTCACCATCATCACTCACGTGGGTGACTGCAATGGTCTCCTAACTGGTCTCCTGATTCTACCCTATGACCCATGCCAGTCCATTCTTCATACAGAAGCTACGGCGGGCCTTCTGGAGCATACGTCATGTCCCTCCTCCGCTCAACACCCTGCAATGGCTCCTCGTTACACTCCGAGTAAAAGCCTATAAGGTGTGTGATTTGCCCCTCATCACTTGTGACTTCCTCTCCACTTACTACTCTCCTCTCACTCTGGCTGCTCTCACTTAGGATTAGGGCACACTTCTCCCTCAGGGCCTTTTCACTGGCTGTTCCCTCTGGAATACTATTCCCTCAGATATTCCCATGGCTTGCTCCCTCAATCACCTCCTTCAATCCTTGCTTGAACATCCCCTTCTCCCTGAGTCCTACCCTGACCATCCGAAAAGACGTGAACCGCCCCCCCCTCCTCCTATCATGCCACAGAATCTACTACTTAATTCTATTGTTTATTGGCTGCCTTTTCATACTAGAATGTCTTTCCATTCTAGCTCCACAGCGTAAGTAACTTTGTGTTACATTCATGGATGTATTCCAAACGCCTGGAAAAGTGCCTGACACAGAGTAGGTAGGTGCTCAATGAATGAATTTATCAACGAATGAGCACCTATGCCCGAAGGTGTGCTGCAAGAGAAAAGGACTGTTGTTTAGTCCACTGCTATTTCCCAAGAGCCCAGCATAGGGCTTAAACGCGTTGGGCGCTTAAGATTTGCTCGACAGACGAAAGGAATGGCTAAATGACAATGAGAGCTAGAGTTACCGTAGTGACTACGACCTCTCCGCGAAATGCGCGGGCACAAGACCTCACCCCTCCCCTCAAGCCCAACCCACCTCCCCCTCGCTTCACCTGTGAGGAGACACCCAGGTGCTGGAAGCTGTAGTCAAGCAGCAGCTCCTGCAGCTCCAGGTTGACCGGTACGTTGCGGTCGAAGGGCGAGCGCAGCATCCAGCGCAGCGGCTCCAGGCTGCCAAGCGCGTTGCCCACCTGCGGGCCCGCTCCGCCCCGAGCCCCGCCACGCCCGCGGGCGCACACAGCGCGGAACTGTAGGCGCGGCTCGGGGCCCGGGTCCGGCCCGGGGCATGCCCAGCCGGCGCGGGCCTGGAACGACCCGTTGTCCAGCACCAGTGGCACTGGCAGTGGCCCGTGTGCCTCCGGGCCGGCCTCCAGCACTGGGTCTGGCGCGGCGCGGACATCGCGGAACGGGAACACATTCGCCACCGGTCCGGCCGCACTGGCCGCGGCCATCTTGGAGCGCGCGCGCTGTGCCCGCCCCTTGCCGTAACGTCCGCCCAAACGACGCGAAGCCCCGCCCCTCACCGCAATGCCCGCCCAGACGACACGAGACTCCGCCCCGTGCGTGACGATTGCTCCCAAGCTTCCTCCGCTCAGGAAACCCCGCCAGTCTTTTCGCCTGACTCGCCCCTAGCGACCCGGGCGGCCTTTGGGATCGCTAGGCCTCGCCCATCCTGGCCTCGAAGTCCCGCCTTTGCCTAACCTCGCCCCCAACATCCGATCTGGCCACGCCCCTTCGCTCCAGCCGGGACGCCGGACAGCTAGCCCCGCCCCGGATGCGTAACGCCACCAGGTCCCGCCCCTTCCGGGCCTCCAGAACGTGTCCCTAAACTACTTCAGGCCCCGCCTTTTCTCTTAGTCACACCCCCATGTCCCGGGTAACTCACCTTCAATCGCCCTTGGCTCCGCCTCCACAGAGTTACGAAGCCCTTAGCCCAGCCGTCAGGGAAACAAACTCGGGGGTATTGACAGTGTTCAATTTCTTGACCAGGGAGCTCGCTACGTACACACTTTCAGTTTGTGAATATTCATCAAACTGTCCACTTACGATCTGTGCACTTTCCTGTGTGTAGTCTTTTGTAATACAATATGAACTCTTTTAATAGATTCATTATTAAATAATTCAATTATTTATTATTTACTAACTCCCACAGCCCTCTCACTGAGACCTCAAAGACTGAGAAAAGGACTAATTGATTCTCAATATATACATTCTCTCTTCCTTTTAGTGGTATAACTCCCTCAAAATTTCATCTAGTATGATTTTGTGACCAAATTCTGGCCAGTGGGGGTGGGAGTGGAGGTAATGTGACACCTGCCTTCCAGTTTAGCTCTAAAAGGATTGGGCAAGCTCTCCCCTGCCCCATTTCTCCCAGCTAGGGGTATAAAAAGGTTTAAAAACACATCCCTTGACTGTACGCTTTCAGGTCTGGAACCCGCAACTTTGAGAGAAAAAAGCAAGTTAGTTATAAAAGATGGTAACGTTTGGGGGCACCTGGGTGGCTCAGTTGGTTGAGTGTCCAAATTCGGCTCAGGTCTAATCTCACGGTTTGTGAATTTGAGCCCCGCATGGGGCTCACTGCTGTCAGTGAAGAGCCCACTTTAGATCCTCTGTCCTCTCTCTCTCTCTCTCTCAAAAATAAATAAACATTAAAAAAATTTTTTTAAATGGTAACATTTTCAGCAAGAGATGAAACCTTAAACTTTTCTCAAAATCTCTGTGAACTCTTCTAGGCTAAACTGAGACCCAGCCTAGTGGCAAAGTCAGATTAAGGGTGTTGCCTTCCAAAGCAAACCCATTATCTCATCTGAAAGTATCTGAAAGTATTTCATCAGTCATTAAACTGAGAAAGCAGGGATAAGCAGAACACAGAGAACAGTAAATATAAGTGAATGTAAGTTCAAGAGCTACATTTATGGGGCGCTGGGTGGCTCAGTCGGTTAAGCGTCCGACTTCGGCTCAGGTCATGATGTCACGATTCGTGAGTTTGAGCCCCGCGTCAGGCTCTGTGCTGACAGCTCAGAGCCTGGAGCCCATTTCAGATTCTGTGTCTCCCTCTCTCTCTGCCCCTCCCCTGTTCATGCTCTGTCTCTGTGTCTCAAAAATAAATAAACGTTAAAAAAAATTAAAAAAAAAAAAAGAGCTACATTTATGTATACTAACATGGGAAAAACTTCAAGATTTATTTTTAAAAGAAATAAGTGAAAGCAGCACAGTGTATAGTAAACTACCTTGAAGAAAGAGTGGGGACAAATATATATGGATTTGCTTGTATTTTCATACAGATAGACATGAAACTAATATAGGAGTATACTTATAAAGAGAGGAGCCAAGGTGGGAGGGTCAGGTATGGGGAAAATGTTCACAGCATACTTTAAAACATTTTTAGCCATGTGAGTGTATTACTTTTTCAGGGGAAAAAAAAGCACTGTGTATAAGTAAGGTAGACTGGATTCTTGTTTCTGGTTCTCCACTCCCATATAATAAGATTATAATCCATACCACCTGCCATGTAACTTTGTAGGGACTCTGGCTATAAACATTGATACTGGGCTTGGCCACGTGGCTTGCTTTCAGCCAGTGCTAAACAAATGTGATCTGAGCAGAGGCTTTAAGTGTGCTTTGTGGTTTAGACTGCCCTCTTTGCACTCCTGCTGTTAGTCATAAGAAGAACATGCCCGGAGTGTGAAGAGGATGGAAAATACATGGAGCAGACCCAAACCCAAACTGCAGCCTAGAGCCAAGTCCAAGCTGACCCATCATCTACAGTTGGGCTGCCCCGTGGATCCATGAACAGCAACAAAATGTTTGCTCTTCACTGAAATTCTGGGTTGCCACGCAGCATTACTGCAGGAGAAAATGGACACACTAGACTAATGCTATCCAATAGTACTTTCTGCCATGATGGAAATGTTCTACAGTCTGCAATGTCTAATGCATGAGCCACATGTGAGTAGTGCAACTGAGGAGCTGATTTTTAATTTAATTTAAATTTACATTTGCATTTAAATAGCCCTGTGTAGCTGGTGGCTACTCTGTTGTACAACACAGCACTAGACAAAATCTATGGTGGTAATTATTTGCCCGTAGAAATGACTAGAAGAAAATAGATCAGAAGCCTACTGTATTCATTTTCTAGGGTCGGCATAATAAAGTACCACTAGGAATGGCTGAAAACAGAAGAAATTTATTTTCTCGTAGTTCTGGATGCCAGAAGTCCCAAAGAAGGTGTGGACAGAGCCATGCTCTTTCTGACGGCTTTAAGGAAGAATTCGTTCCACGCCTTTATCTTATGTTTGGGTGTCGCTTGTAGTCCTTGCCTTGTACACACATCACTCCACTCTCCGCCTCCACTGTCACATGGAATTCTCCCTGTGTGTGTATCCCTTTTCCTCTTCTTGTAAGGACACCAGTCATATTGAATGAAGGGCCCATCCTGACCTTACCTTAACAATTAATCTGTACACCCTGTTTCCATCCCACCCACAGAGTGTTATTTGGAGCTGCCGGCTCCTCCCCTCCCCATCCCCTTCCAGAACTTGACCCTTAACGCTGCTGGACCACCCTGCTGGGCGTTTGTGGCTAGAGGTCTCTCCCCTCCTGGCCCCTCTTCGACCCCACAACTGGCAGAGATGGTACCCACAGCATCACTGTGGGATGAGTCATAGCCAGGCTCTTGAACAGATTCACTCCAAACCTCTAGGAAGGAAGTAGAAGCTCCTCTCCCAAGCCCTACCTCACACTTAGGACTGGGATGAGCATGAGGCAAGTGAAGCATTTGCTCAGAGAGCAAAGTTTAAGACGGTGCAAAAAAATTCAATGAGATATTTGATGCACGATTTTTTTTTAATGTTTATTTATTTAGAGAGAGCGCATGCATGGGTGAGCTGGTGAGGGACAAGAGACAGTGGGAGAGAGAGAATCACAAGCAGGCCCCATGCCGTCAGCACAAAGTTCCACGCAGGGCTCGATCTCACAAAGCACGAGATCATGACCTGAGCCGACATCAAGGATTGGAGGCTTGATCAACTGAGCCACCCAGGCACCCCTTGATGCACTATTTTAAAGATCAAAATTCAGGGGCACCTGGCTGGCTTAGTCAGTAGAGCATGTGACCCTCAATCTTGGGGTCTTGAGCTCAAGCCTCACATTGGGCATGGAGCCAACACACACACACACACACACACACACACACACACACAAATACATAATAAATCAATATCAAGATTTAAGCCTGCACTATAATGTTCAAAATAACATGAACAAAATAATAAAATGTGAAATCAAGACAGGATCCTTATTGCTGATATTTTGCTTTTGCTTTGGACTCGGTATGGCTGAGCAGAGATAGCACTGCCACTGGTCCTGTGCTATCTGAATGTCACTGGTACCGATCCTGCATGCTTCCATAACAGGGAAGTACGCTGACGGCTGCAACTTGGAAGGACATTTTTTAAAAAGGTGGATCGCTACCTGGATAGATGGATAGCTATAGGGTAGATAATCCAACACTGTAAAACTGTCGATTGTTCAGTCTAGGTGGCGGGCTATGCACTGTCAGTGTAGAATTCTCTCACCTTTTCTGTAAGCTCGCAAGTGTTCTTGGAAGAGGAAGAAAAATAAATAAATAAAAGCCGTGGGAAAAACACCCAAGGTTGGTTCTCTGGGGTCAAACCAGCTCCACCTCCTGAATCCCTGCACGTCCAGGCCTGGGTTTCCCACCACACCTTCACTGGCAGTGACGACTAAGCCCTCTAGCTGATCTGCCCCCTCCTTGACGGCAGCCTCTCTCTGGCCCTTGCCCTTGAGATCTTTCATCCCCACCAACAGAAAGTCGAGGATCCTTCTCAACTTCCTGACTGGTCCCTATGAGCCTATTTGGCTCCCTCCATCCATCCAAATGAATAAAGGGAACAGATCAGTCCCTGGGGCAGGACATGCCATTCAATGAAACACTTGGACAACATAGCCTCCTTCTCCTCCTTCTGTTTGAGGGGAAAACGATCAAAAGCCCACTTTTGAAATATGAAGGACCTGAAAATAAAGCACTAGAGGTAAGCAGTGATTATCAATGGGGCAGGGCGGGGGATGGCAGGGTGGGAAGAAGCAGTTAGAAATCTGGGGTATGCAGGAAAGAGATTACCCAAAATCTAACGGTGGAGAGCCTTCTTTGAGGGCCGGCAGCTTGCGCTCTCACCACTGGGGGGCGAGGTAGGACACCGCTGGGGAGCAGGCAGCGACTCCTGGGTTCCTCCGGGGACAAGTGTCTTGGTTCCCAAGCCTTGAGCCAGGTACGCCAATAACACCGTCGCAAGGCTGCCGCCGGAAGGGACCGCTTATCTGGATCCGTGCTGGGAAATGATGGGCACCCTGGGACCCGGAGGTGGATTCCGCCTCTCCTCTTCAGTTCGACCCCCTGATGAATCTGACCGGGCCTATCCGCTCCCTCGGACTCTACCCGAAGAAAATCAGAATGCTTCGTTTGAACTTCTACCCACACACTTTGGTGTTGGCGGCAGGAGTTCGGAGATGGGCCTCAGCTACCCAGGCTCCCTATTTCTTCCAGTTGCCTGAATGCGAGTCTGGAATGGATGTCCTACCCACGAGGGTGCAGGGTTTCTTCTGGGGCGCCTAGAAGGCTGGGTCTCCGGACCCTCACCCTCCGGACTCGCTGTGGGGGAGGGGGGAACCCAGGCTCCTGTAAGCTGAGCACAAAGCCCGGAGCAGGACGCAAGGGAGTGGATCTAGGCAAGTCCGCGGAGGTGGCAGCCACTGTCCAGAACCTGCCTACTGTCTCCTTTGTCCTTCTAAAGACGGGAAGGATGGAGCTGGTGCAGCCTGACACTCCCACCTTCCCATCCACTGCAGCAGCCCGGGCTTTTTCTGAAGACTGCACACCTCCCTGCGACTCAGAGTGCACCCCAGGGTCTGTGGACCCACTGAGAAGTGGCGGGTAGGGAAGGGAGGGGTGGTCAGCTTCGGGACTGAGAGACATCAGAGAGCTTAGCAAACAGGATCCTCTGCTCAGCTCTGGATCCTGAATGCGCGACAATAGTGACAAGCGGGATTAGGAGACAGCGGACATCCCAAATAGCCCGTTTAAATAGTCAGAACCCCGGGCAGCAGAGGGCAGATCTTATCCCTGTTCTGCTCCATAGCTGCAGAATCAGGATGGTGCGAGGTCACCTCTACCACAGGCACGCCCACTCAATGCTCTGCACACACGCACGCACACACACACACATATTCATCAAGGCTCTCACAAGACTTCCGTCCACCCCACACGCAGATCTTTATATCTCCTACACATGCGCATACAGGCCTCCACAGCCGTCGCTGAGGGCAGGGAGGATGGACATTGTTCTTAGGCAATCTCCCCGTGCTTTCTGGTGCAGAGATCACACCAAGAGAATTCGTTCCAAACTAGTCCTCTCTGACTTGGTGGCGGTGACAAAAAACCTCCCGCACGGCTACTCTCAAAGTGAGAGAGGACCCCAGGAATGGCCCAGCCTTCCTGCATTCCTGGATCCCGTATGCTAATTCTGACTGTGACCCTCGGCAACCATGCCCAGGACTGGCACCCCGCAGCTGGATCTGCACACACACAAAAAGGACTGGACCCTCTAGGTAATTTAAAAAAAAAAAAAAAATCCAACAGGCTGCTCAAGGAGAGGGGAGACTGGGATCCAAATAGCTCAGGCTGTTGATTCTAAACAGCTAGATCTCTTCGCTGTGGCTGTGTAAACCTCCGCTTGGACTTGAGGGGGGATTTCTTGGGTGAGAGATGCCTGGGAGGCCGGGTTGGCCCCTGGCCCTGGGAGCCCTGGGAAATCCACAACCTGCGGCTGATTTCCTTTGTATAGTATCTTCACAGTCCACAATCAAGTGTGAATTTCTGCATGCCTTTGTTTATTGTCTTTTTTCTTTTTTGTCCTTTCAGGATTGGAGGTTGAGAGTCTCTGGAATGCTCTCAGATGGATTCGGAACAAATCGTATCTTGGTGGCGGCAGGGCCCTGGCCACACGGAGACTGCTGCAAGCCCCACAGGCTCCTTCCCCTGCCTCCCCCCAAACACCTGGAGAGCCTCCTCTTAGTGCTTCTCACTCCCCCCAGGCTCTCCTACAGGCGCTCTTCCATCCACACCTGCTTCACCCGGTCGGGCCAGAGTCGTTCCCGGCGCTCCAACGCTTTGGGATCCCCGAGGGCGCAAAAATGCAGAACCGACAAGAAGCCCGCGCACCTTTGTTTCTTCTTTATTTACGGATATAATTAATGTACCGCACTCTAAATTAGAGATAGATTTTTTTTTTCTGATATACATTTCGTCTTATTCACCACGAGCACACCACACGCACAGTAGAACAGTTCCACGACCTGATAAATTGCACAAGATGAGTTTGGATTCCTGAAAACCGGCAGGCAAGCCGGCCCTGCCTTGGTTTCTCGCCTCCCCGCTTCGTGGAAGGAAATCGCCCACCCGAAACGGATTTCCCGGCCAGCCTTTCCCTCTGCAGGGTTGAAATGTCTCTGGAATGGGAAGCGCTCTTGCTGGAAATGGCTGGACGCTGCAGATTCCGAGCACTGGATGGCTGTGAAATGTCCCCCCAAGGTCAAGTTTCTGCGCCTGCGAGCTGAGCCCCTTCTCCCTCCCTTCCCACCCGCTCGGTGACAGGGACCAAAGAGTAGGGGGCCCTCCGGGAAGGACAGAAAGCCCTGCCCACAAATTCGCCCCCCGCCTCCCCAGAAACTAGGGTGTTGTGGGAAAGAAAGGACAACAGAAACGCAGACGCGATGGATTGTGGATTCCTATCCCTCCCACCCCACCCCACCCCCGTCCCCAATAATCAGAAACTAGGAACCAGAGATGTTTAAAGCTTGGCTTCCCAAGCGCGGCGGCAGGGCGCACAGGGCTGGTGGGGGTGGGTGGGGAGGGTGGGAAGGGCGCGGGAGCGCGGGACCCCTCCCGCCCTAGTCCTCCGCGTTGGTTCGGTAGGCCTCGATGAGGCCCTCAAGCGAGTGCACGAAGCCGGACACACTGCAGATGCCACCGATGACGAAGATGGCGACATCGAAGAAGACTTGGTGCCACAGCAGCTTGCGCCAGAGCAGGCGCAGGTGGAAGAGGCTGGGCAGCAGGAAGCAGAGGCCGGCGCCCGTGAGACTGCCGGTGAGGCCCATGAGCAGCGCGAAGTGCGGCACGTAGATGGCCATGAGCAGCGTGAAGACGACCAGCGCACAGCGCAGCGTCAGCCCCCACGATTTGAGGCGCCCGTCGCCGCCGTAGCAGGCCGGGAAGAAGGCGCGGCTGCCTTCCTGGAAGAGCGACTTCTCCAGCACCTCCACAGCAGCGAAGAAGGGCAGCGGGTAAGACAACAGCGCCTTGGCCACCAGGAAGATGTTGACCACGGCACGGATGGAACCGGGCAGGTTATCCGTGATGACCTCCTTGGTCTCGTCGGCCCAGGTGAGGTAGGCGACCAGCGCGAAGAGGCCCTTGAGCACGCAGGCGGCGATGTGAGTCCAGTTCATCATGCAGTGGAACTCGCTGGGCTGCTGCATGTTGCCCTCCAGCGAAGGCAGGAAGATCTGGGACGTGTAGCTGAACACGATGATGCCAATGGAGATGGGAAACTTCTTGACGTCGATGTAGAACTTGACCTTCTCCCAGGCCCAGTCGCGTGCCCGTGACAGGCAGTAGGCGATGACCAGGATGTTGATGACGAAGTGGGCCAGAGTGCACAGCAGGCTGAACTTGGACACCGCCTTGAGGTTCTTAAGGAAGGCGCAGGGCAGCAGCACGGCGGTGGCGATAATGGCCCAGGACTTCTGCGACACGGGCAGCCCCGGGAAGCTGTTGTACATGAGGTTGCCGCTGACCACCACGTACAGGATGCAAGTCATCACCAGCTCGATGATCTGCGCCACGTTCACCACGCGGCCTCCCAGCGTCGGGAAGCGCGGCGCGCAGCACGCGTTGGCGATGGCCACGTACGAGTCCCGCACTCGCACCACCTCGCCGTCCTCGTTCTCCTCGTACAGGCACGCGATGAGGATCTTGCCCGTGTAGCAGCACACCACGGCGGCGAAGATGATGAGGAACAACCCTAGGTAGCCGCCGTGCAGGATGGCGTAGGGCAGGCCCAGCACGAACATGCCCTGCGGAGCGGAAAAGGGAACCAGACGCCGGGGCTCAGCGGCAGCAGCCTCGTCAGAGGGGGCCTAGAGGCGTGGCTTAAAACTGGGGCCGCGAGGGGGCGCTACGCGGAGTGAGAACGGGGCTTCAGCCCCGGGGAAGAGAGGTTAACGGGCGGCTGCAATGGGGGTGTCCCGCGGCCTCACCGGGGGAAGCCCGGGCGTCGAGTCAGATGGAGAGGGAGGTGTTCAAGGACGGAACTGAGAGGGAAAGGTGCGCTAAGGGCCGGGAAGTGGGGAGGAGGCTGAGCGTGGGGTCAAGCCACAAGGAGGGAAAAGGTAGATGGAGATATTTTGGAAGTAGATAAGAAGGGGGTGGAGGGATCAGAGCCAGAAAAGGGCGGTGAGAAAGGTAGAGAGCTGGGCCTGAGCCACTAGGAAGAGGGGGTGAGGGATTTTAGGTGCGGCTCCAATGGGGTACAGGGAAGCTAACGAGGGCCTAAGGCCGATTGGAGAAGGGAGCATTATAACAGCAGGGGCCGGGAAAAGAGCTGGGGTAGGGCGGAAGAGGGGCTACAGGTGAGCGAAGCAGAGGGAGGCCAGAACGGAGGAAATGTGAGAGTGGCCAGAAGGCCCTAGGGGGGAGAGGCCAGAAGGGTAATGGCGGGGTGGGGGGGGGGGGGGGAGGAGAAGCGCGAGCAGTGACTGAGAGGCTAAATCAAGCAGGAATCAAGCTGTGGACTCAGGCGGGCGGACTGTGGAAGGAAGGTTTAGAATCCACAAAGAGAAGAAAAGCTAACGAAATCCAGGGTTTCCGAGGCCTCCAGGCCTCCCGGCTCCCACCCTGGCCTCCCTCCGGGCCTATGGAACGGGGCCTTCAAAGACGCCCCTGGAGAAGGCGGGGGTGGCAAGGAGGCGGTCGCGGTCTCCTGCCCCCGGTTCCGCACGGCCGTCTCGCAGGGCCCGGGAGCGGGAGGCGCCTCGGGCCCGACCACTTAGTGCGCAGGGCCCTGCTCAGCCCGGGTCCCTGAGCAAACCCGCCGCGGCCCTCCCGCTCCCGGGAGGCCCACGTTGTGCGCCCCAACGACCGTGCGCTCCGGGGACGCGAGGGGGACCAAGCCACAGGGCCCGGGGGCACCTAGGGCTGAGGCCTCCTCCGCTCCGCGTGCCGCGGCCTGCCCGCCTCCGCCAGTTCCGGGGGTCGTGGTGCGCATTCCAAACCCGGTCCCTGAAGAGTCCGGCGCCTCCTGGTGGGGAGTGGGGCGTTGCGAGTAGCCTGAAGGGGTGGCCGGCCTGGAGAGTAGAGGCAGTTCAGAGCATCCAGAGGCGGCTTCTCCAGGGTCACATGCGGAGAAGCTGGTCGCCTCTTTGCGGTGTAGCCGGAATTTCGGGCGAAAGGGGTGAGTCTGTGCGCAGAAGCACCGAGGTACCACGGGCCATTTGTGCTTGTGTGGGCACATAATATGTGTGCTTATGTTTGTGTACACCTGTATGTCCCCAGTAGGGCTGCACTTGAGAAAGTGGGCTGAATCCTGTTTGCACGAGTCTGCGCTTGTGTGCCTGTGAACGTTCAAATAGGTTCGTGTGTGTGCTTGGTATGTCCAGGTATGTGCTTGTGTGGGGGCGTATGAAGGTGCGTTTGAGGCTAACCCCGTGGTCTATATATAGACGCATGTCGTGCGCACCTGTGCCGGGAGTTTGTTCGTGCGGGAGGGGGGATGTGAGCCTGTGTGTCGGTGCCTGTGTCACAGGAGGAGACTCCCACCTCAGCAGTCCCCCTTCTCTTTTCCTCCCCAACATGCAGCTGTTAATCCATTCCGGAGTCCCGGGAGACACCGTTCCCTCCAATCCTGATTTTCCTTCTCCCTCACCACTCCCCGATCCCCCTCCTCCCGTTTCCCTCCCTTTTGCAGGGTCTCAGGGCAAGTGCCTCGGACCAAACAGCAGCCTGGCTGTCCAGCGGCTGGCGCCACTGGAGGGAGCGCGGATCTGGGCGGGAGCCGCCGCTTGTAGGGTTGCAGATCCCCCCCGCAGGGCTGGGAGGGAAGGGGGAAGGCGACGTCCTGAGGAGGGGAGGGGGGGTCTCTCGGCCGAGATCGCCCGGGGACTCAGCTGGGGGTACGGCCTGGTTCTCTGAGCTAAAGGAGGTGGAGGGTGGGGGCAGGCAGAGCAGGGAATCCCGCGCTCACCTGGATAGCGTTGGTCACGTTCCAGCCCGCCTCCCACGCCGTGATCTTGGGTTTGTCGTGGCCCCCGAACTCGCCACCGGCCCCCAGAGCCTGGTCCTTGGAGCCCGAGGGCGGCAGGGGCGCGCCTCCGCCGCGCTGGTAATGGATGTCTCCCTCGACGGGCGGCTCGGCGCCCTCGTCCCCGCAGGGCTCGCCCTCGGTTTTCAGGATGTCCATCTGCAGGCCCTGACGGTGCTCAAAGTCGAGGTCGTCGCAGTGAGCAAAACCCACCGCCTCCTCGTCGGTGGCCGCCTGAAAACCCATCCTGGCGAACATGCCGCTCACCTTGGCCTGGGACTTGTTGGACACCGTTGTGGCCACGTTGGACAGCTTGCTGCGTAAAAGGGTGGCCATGGCTGCGGCGGGGTCCGTGGAAAGGACACAAGGGGCTGGGGGCGCGGGGGACACGCGGCAAGGCGGCGAGGGCCAGGGGGGCGCGAGGCCGCTATCTTCGCTCGCTGTCCCCGCGGCGTCCCAGGGCGCTCTGGCTCATGACCCCTTCGGCTGGCGTTTGAGGCTCGCTCGAAGCCCACCCCGCGGGCGGGCGGCGGGGCTGGCGGAGCGGCGGCGGCGAGTGCACTGCGGAGCTGCCGCGGGGCGCGCGCTGGGCTGCGGAGGGCGGCGGCGGCGGCGGCGGCGGCGGCGTCAGAGCAGCTACGCGAGGCTGGCGCGGCGCCCCCACCCGTGCGCAGCCCAATGCGCTCCCGCCCCTCGGAATCAGGCGGGGGGCGGGCGCTGGGGAAGGGGAAACACCCGGAGGCAGGGGGTGCGTGGGGAGGAGGGCAGCGAGAAGAAACAGGGTCGCGAAGGGACTCGGGAGAACTGAATGGGGGCCGGAGAGGGGCGCCCGCGGGAGGGCACCGAGAGGGAGCGCACCGGGGAGGGGGCTCGGAGGGCACGGTGGGGGGGCTGGAGTGCTGCATTTCTGGGGGAGGTGCTAAGCTCGGATCCTAGCCCTTCCCACCTCGCCGCGGCAAGGAGGGAGGGGGCCGGAGCCTGCCGATTCTAGCGGTCCCGCGGCGGCGACTACCCCCTCCAGAGCCTGGGAGGCTTTCGGCCCCAGAGCTTCTGGCCAAGGACCAGTCTAGACGTCCAGAAAGGCAGCGGGGCAGTTACCTGTCTCGGGCAGCGCCGGCCGTCTGGGCGTCTATCTGTACCAATTACTCACACTGAAACCTGGCCGCAAGCCCCCTTCGGAGGCAGACAGTGTCCGTCCTGGTCCAGTTTCAAGAATGCTCAGCCGGGCCTCGGTCACCGGGCTGTCTCAACCCGTCCAGGGACGCCGCGATGGAAGCGATTCTGCGGCTCGGTCGCCACCAACCGCTCTCCATCCGCTCCAACCGCCACCAACCGCTCTCACTTTCTTTTCGTTGAGGAGTCTGGAAGGAGCAGGACTTCGTGAGGGCCTTTCTCGACAGCCTCTTGGCGGGTCTGCGAATGCACACGCCGCACAGGGGCTCAGCCGGTGTCCGGCCCGGAGGGAAGAAGGGCTCGCCGCGGGCCCGGGGCGCAGAGGTGCGCGGTGCGCTCGCCGAGGCGGTGAAAACCTAGATCGTTGCTGATGAGTGGGGTGCTCGAGTCAGAGAGCGACCCCGAGACAAAGACCGATACTGTATCAGATACTGCTACGGGCTGAATCTGAAAGGACTCCGAGGGTGAGATTTGGTAACTGTGTTTATTCTGTACATGTGTGGTTTCGTGCGCATTTCAGCCTGTGCGTGCGCAGAGCTTGTGTGCTGGATTGTGTGCCTAAGTGTTGCCGACTGGCTTGCCTGCGTTTCTGCCTGTGTGAGCCCTTTTGTAGTTGTGTCTCCGTGAGGGTCCACAGCTCGGTAAGGGTCCCTGCGTGTGTTCCCAGCTGGGCTCCGGCCAGGACGACTCCTGAGCAGTAAACAGCAGCTTGGCGACCTGGCTTCGGTGGAGGAGGTCTAGCGGCTGTGACTGGGGTGGGAGTGTGGGGAGGGAGAAACTGAAGGAAAGGAAAAGAAAGCGATCCCCAATCTCCCCCTCTCAAGGCTCTGTCTCTCTGAGAACCCCAGTCTCTCCCCCCCACTCCCCTACCCCCCCCCCCCCGCCCCTGTAGTATTTCTAGATTAGCTCACGTCAGCGCACAAGTAGGGCGGCCTGAGGGCTTTGACCAGCCAGTTGGAGCTTCCTGGACAAGACAGGCTTCCCCCCTACTCCCTACCCCCCACTGCCAGTGCCTTCCGGTCTCCCTGAAGCTCTTCTCCAGATAGGAAGCTCTGCCACATTGGACGGAGATGCTCCCTTGATCCCTCCCCAGGTACTCTCTTATATTCTCCCAAAAGCCTGCTTGCCAGAAGCCAAGACAGAAGCCCACCCCCTAACCTGAGCAATCCAGTCCCCTGCACTATGAGGAGAAGATACTGCCAAGAAAACCTCCCCATAGAGCCCAGCTCCAAACACAGACCCCCCAAGTCACGATATGACCTAGAACAAAGAACAGAAATCCTTCCTCCCCAAACACAGATTGTCTCTTCCAAGGAGACTTGAAATAGAACTGATCTCCCATACCAGAGATCATCTTCCACTCCATCCCCAAAGGCTGGGGAGAGAGATCCCCTCTCCCTACAGACTCCTACAGGCAAAGATCTTGACCTCCTCATCCTTATCCCAGCTTTTCTGTTCCTGGTGAAATTCTTTAGTTCCACACGAGGTGGTCCAGGCAGAGACTAGGGGTCCCTAGTGTCTTCCTCTACCCCATACACCCCCACACCTGGGGGTGGCCATTGATGCCTTTTGACAACTATGTATCAGTTGGTCATTCCTGATTTATGGGTGGATTTATGATGGTCCAAAATGCTTATCCTCTCTTTCCTTTTCCCTTATGATGTTTGCTGCTGTAAGACCCAAGGTGGACTGGGAAGTTCTTTCATTAGTGAGAAATGGTGTCATTCATCATTCATTCATTCAGCAAACCTTCTCAGCACCCTACTGTGCATGTGACTCTCTTCCCACTGTTGTGGGAACCACCAAGACAATGCAAGCATGACCCCTGTCTAGGCTCCCGTGGCAATTCTTGGGTCGTTGGGGACACTGGAGAACATTCAGTCCAATCATCCTTTCTGCGATGCTTACACCGTCCCTAAAACATCCCAACAGAGCCTCACATTTACAGATAGGCACACTCAGGCCTGGCAGTGAGGTGTCCTGCTCAAGGTCATTCAGAGCCCAGGGTAGAGGCAGTCTAGGCCGCAGGAATCCCGATGCCCCTCCTGTGCCTTCTCTTCCATGACCTTGTCTGTCCTCCCATCTCCTCTCCCTGGTTGTTTGGTATTCGGTCACCTCACCGTCAAAAGAGATGAAATTTCGAGCAGACGTTAGTTCTTTTGGCAATAATTAGATGCCAACGTTGGCGGAGGAAAGCCTCTGTATCCCTCTTTTTTTTTTTTTAATGTTTATTTATTTTTGAGAGAGAAAGAGTGAGCAGGGAAGGGGCAGAGAGAGAGGGAGAGAGAGAATCCCAACCAGGCTCTGCTGCCGCAGAGCCTGACTTGGGCTCGAACTCATGAACCATGAGATCATGACCTGAGCTGAAATTAAGAGCCAGATGCTTAACCGATTGAGCCACCCAGGTGCCCCTGTATCCCTCTTTTCTTGCTATTTGCAATAAATGCCTCTTCCCAGGCCAGGGTGACATGCTCCCAAGCAGCCTTCCTTTACTAGAAAATTCTGCTCCATCATGTATTAGCTGTGTGACATTGGACTACTCACTTAACGTCCCTTAGCTTCTACTTGCTCGACACTAAAATGTGAAAATAATAACAACTGCCTCATTCGGTTCTTGAAAGGATTCAGTGAGTCCTGTATACAAAATGCCGAGCAATGGACGCTCAGTGCCCGATGCATGGTAGAAATTACTTTATCATCCTGTTGTTGCCATACCAGATAGCCAGGTCTCATTGTTTAGGAAAAAGTGAGTGTACAAGAGAAAGTCTGTGATTGGGTGTGAAAGTCAGAGTGAGTTGGCATGTGCACTCTTCTGTCTTTGTCTCACCTCCCTGTCCTCACGCCTTCCAAGGAAACGAATGGAGGTCAGGAGTTGGACGGAGGGCAGGGGACCTGGCAGGCAGCCCCAGGAGGCAAACCGGACAACCTGCCTAGCTGGTAATGAGCTGGGCCTGCTCTAGTGAAGCCATCAACCTCCAGATTCTTCTGATAGCTCCTCTAGGGGCACCCTCGCGAGAGGAATTTGCAGCAACGTGGCCCCCTGCGTTGAAACAACACACACATATACACATACACTCACACAACAGAGGACAAGCCAACCGACAGATGCACAAAGAAATGAGGGCCAGCACATAGCTTCAAGTACACTGGCAGATTTATACTGGGCAACGCACACAGGTCAAGGACAGGCCAGCACACAGACACAAGATTTGAACTGACACTGCCTGCCACACAAAGAAGCCAGGACAGACACCCACAGATGGATCCCCATGCGCACCGGCACCCGGATAATAGACTTAGACACAACAGCAGCACAGGACAGGCATGGACGTGGAGAGTTGTGCACACACTGACAGACGCCCAGACATGGGAACACACATGCAGATTCACACTGAGACCGATAGGCACCCCCGAATGAAAGAATACCCCTATATGATTACTGAAGGGGAAAATAGGGGAGAAAAAAGGGAGGAACAGGGTGGAGGAGACACAAAAAGGAACGTGCTGGAAGAGGGAAGAGGAAGACAGAGGGAAGAGGACATTCCAGGCAGGAGCACAAAAGAGAGAGGTGCCACTGCCTCCTTTTGGCCAATGCCAGAACCCAGACCTGTGACTAAGAAAATGGCAGCTGGGAGGGCTTGTGGAGGGGGAGGAGGACCTGTCCCTGCAGCCCACCCTGGGAGTGGGGGCAGGGGCTCTCCTCTCAGGGCCACACAAGGTCCCAAAGTCTTGAGGGGCTTGGGCCGCATAAGAGGGAGTGTGAGGGGACCCCAGGACCCCTGCCAAGCCCCCTGATACAAGGACAGTACTCTGGATCAGTCCTGAAGCCTGGGCCCAGGGGGAAAACGTATCCCTCTCCCAACATGAGATCCGGTCTCTCTGTTTTTGATGCCTTCAGTACCCAAGGGGTTAAATGCCTGGCTGATGGAGTTGGAGGCCACTTTTGGGGGGAATAAATAGGGTTAAATAGAACTGGGCTTATCTGCCAGAGCAGGCAGCAACATGGGGGATGGGGCAGGAAGCCCTTGAATTAATGGCCTGGAAAGCCAACATCATGAGCATCATTTCGGGGCTGAATGATCACAGACAGACCCCCTCCTCCTCTTCCTTTTCCAGAGCAAGTTCTGTCTGTGAGCCTTTTCCTGCTGAAGGGACAGAAGCTGGCTCTATACATCAGGCCCCCTCCCTCAAGCTGGGGCATTGGTGAGGTATTCCTACGGCTGGAGAAAGCCACAGCTACCTTGCCCGAAACCGGAACTCAATTTCCTGATGCTGTGTCTATGGGCACAAAGGAGGAGAGGGACCAGCAAGGCTGAGGGTTCCGAGTGGAACAAAGACCCCGATTCTTCCCCTGCTTTGGAGTGACAAATCAGGTGGGACCATGGAGGGTATCAGTGCTGCCTCTGATAGCTCAGGGTAAAAGATATTAAAATACATTAATGACTAAATATTAGTGGTTTTCCTTGCTGAATTAGCATCCCATCTCTGGGGGTATGCAGGCAGAGGCTGGATTCCTATCAGGGACAATGTCCAGGGGAGTCTTGTCTCAGGGCAAGGGAGGCTGGATTTCATAACTTTTTATTTTATTTTATTTTATTTTATTTTATTTTATTTTATTTTATTTTAGAGAGAGAGCAGGGGAAAAGGGCAGAGGGGGGGAGAGAGAGGGAGAGAGAGAGAGAGAGAGAGAGAGAGAGAGAGAATCTTAAGCAGGCTCCATGCTGTCAGCATGGAGCCCCATTGAGGCTGGATCACACAACCCTGGGATCATGACCTGAGCTGAAATCAAGAGGTGAATGCTCAACTGACTGAGCCATCCACGCGCCCCAGGATTTCATAACTTCTGGGCTTCTAGGGCCAAGCCTTCTGTGAAGGTGGCTCTGAGAAGAGTCCAGGGCCAGGGCCCATGGGGACCCAGGCCTGGCCCTCAGCAGCCTTTGAAACCAGAAGAAGCTGCCTGGAAGTGAAGGAGGAGCGCTGGACCAGACTTGATGGGTTAGATCAGTGATTTTTTGACTTTTTCTGGGAGCACAGCCTCCTGTTATGCTGGAAAACAGGGAACACAGCGACCTCACTCCCCGCTGGGTACCCAGTGCACAGTAGACACTCAATAAACGTAGGCGGGGTTGTGTTAAATTGATGTCATAAAACCATTTGCACCCATGATCTTTCAGTATAATTGGCTGAAGAAACACACATACACAATGGCCAAAATCCAGCCCTGAATTCCGGGTTCTGTAGCCCCTCTAAATGGATCTGTCTTTTATGCCCACATCACCTTCTGCAGAGTTGAAAGCTAGTCACGCAATATGCATGTAAGATGGGATCTCTGTTCAGAACGGGCTTGGGGTGCACACACAGATTCAGGGACTCCTTTCCAGACCACTCGGCACCCTTAGGAATCTGTGGGTCACTGGTTATAGCGACTGGGAGAGACAGCCACGGAGGAGGCTCTGAGTCTGGTGAGCCCTGCCTCGAGGACCCCGGGCTCCAGGAGTGCAACGGGGCTCCTGGACCCTCAAACCTTGCTTGTTCTCTCTGCCGGGTAAGGAAGGACACAGTGACAAGGTGGCCCTCTGCAGGCCAGGAAGAATCCTCAGAAACAGACCCTGCCAGGTCTTGATCTGGAAGTTCCAGCCTCCGAACTGTGAGAGAATTAATGCCGGTTGTGTAAGCCACCCAGCCTGCGGTGTTTTGTTACGGCACTCCAGCTGACTAAGACACTGAGGGCCTCTGCCAGCCCCTGACCAGCACTAGCTTAGCAGGCAAAGATTTTTCTAGGTCACACACACGTCACACAGACTTTCCAATTCTCTATAGCCTGCGCATGATGACTCCATGGCCTTCAGCTTAAGAGCCCAATCTGTTAAGTTTGTCTCTCTCCCAGTTGCGCTGAGAGCTGGCCCCGGGTGAGATGCCAATGTTAATGTTTAACAAGTGTTTATTCTGTGCATGTATTCTTACGTGATTGCCTTACGGCGTCCCTGTGAGCTTGGATTGGTTTCGTGTCCATTGACAGATGAGGACCCTGGAGCACAGAGAGGTTCAATAACCTGCCTAAGTTCTCACAGATAGGTTGTGGTATATCCAGGATTCAAACCCAGATTCAGAGCTGTCCTTACAACCTCAGTGCCCTAGGTGAGCTCACCTGGAAGGACTTGGACCCTGGGCTCCAGGGAGGGGCTACAATCCAGATCTGGCTCCCAATGACCAGATAGATCTCCATGCACTGACTGGTGTATATGTCCACTCTGGCACCTTCTTCTTCCAACTATTCAGGTGACTCCTCTGGGACAGGGAGGTGGGGAGGCACAGGGTGGGCACACAGTAGGTGCTCAGGAGAGCTTGTGGATTTCACTCAACTCTGGTCCCGGGGAGCCGCATCCTGTGTCTTGGGCTTTCCAGCCTCAAGAGTCTTGTGGCTCTTCCCCCACAGGATGGCTTAGCCCAGCAGAGTTGATAAAGGCTCCTGGGAAATCACTTGTTTCCTAACCTGCGATGTGTGAGCTCTCACCCAGAATTGGTTCTTTTTATATTATTATTCTTTAATGTGTATTTATTTTTGAGAGAGAGAGGGAGACAGAGCATGAGCAGGGGAGGGGCAGAGAGAGAGGGAGACACAGAATCTGAAGCAGGCTCCGGGCTCTGAGCTGACAGCTCATGAACTGTGGGGCTGGAACTCACGAACTGTGAGATCATAACCTAAGCCGGAGTCGGACCCTCAACTGGCAGAGCCACCCAGGCGCCTCTATATTATTATTATTGTTTAAGATTTTATTTTTAAGTAATCGCTACACCCCATGTGGGGCTTGAACTCACAATCCTGAGATCAAGAGTCATATGCTCCACCCACTGAACCAGCCAGGCGCCCCTTTATGATATTATTTTATATCTAAAAAGACTACCAGCAGATTCTAGGTCTCCTGGATGACCAGACTGCTTTAATTGTCATAGGTCTCACGACAAAAGAACAGAGGGGGGCTAAATGCTAAAGCACACAGAACCATACTCACTATGCAAGTGGCGATTTAATTTCAGCAGTACATCATCCATCACGTTAAATTAATCGTGTTATTTTGATGTGTGTGTGTGTGTGTGTAGCTTTGTATCCCACTAGCACATCATCCTAGCTTTTCCTGTTGTATAGAGCTAAAAGGATAAAGCTTTATACTTAGCTTTATGTTTGTACATATTTCGGTAAAATTGTAATAAAGATAATCCATCAATTGTTGGCAAGGGGCTGTAAATTTTTTCCCCCTTTAAAAGTGGTTTGTGTATTACTCAAGTGTGAGAAGCATGCGTTTAATTCATTCTGACCAAGTAGAAAATAAGCTTCACACATTGGTGCCCCACACACAGCCCCTGCCACCTGGACGGGTCCCCATCCTCAGTTTGGCTCCCCCACTGCTGCCTTAGAGGGGAAATATGACAGCGTAATGAACAGTTGTACGACGTGCTATAAAAAGGCAATTAAGGGAACTATTGGACTGGGACAAGCCAGCGTGACCTGGTTAATAGCTCTGAGCCCAGACGGGCTGCGGGGAGGAGGGGCAGAAAGAGGGGGAGGGGTTTGCTGCTCTACAGTGGGCCCAGAGGCTGATCGTCCTGCTGCCCACTAGGTACCCAGGGCACCCAGGCCAGCCTCACGACTAGTGGGTCCAGGGACAGCCTGAGGGGAATGCTGGTTCAGAGCTCAGCTCTGGAAGTCCCCTCCTCCACTCTTGGTCGAGTGACCCTGGGCAGGTGGCTCAGGGTCTCTCAGCTTCAAATTACCCATCTATTAAAAAGGGACAAAAAGGATTGTCCTAGAACGAAGGCAGTAGGAAGGAGGGATGAGGCATTCACTGTTAAACTGGTCAGTGCTCAGAAATGCACATGGAGGGGCGCCTGGCTGGCTCAGTCGGTAGAGCATGGGATTTTTCAAAAACTAATTAATTAATTTTTATTCATTTTGAGAGAAAGAACAGGAGCGTGGGAGGGGCGGGGGGGGGGGGGGCGGTGGAGAGAGAATCCCAGGCAGGCTCTGTGCAGTCAGTCAGTGCAGAGCCCGGCACGGGGCTTGAACCCACAAAAGGGTAAGACCGTGACCTGAGCTGAAATCAAGAGTCAGACACTCAACAGACTGAGCCACCCAGGCACCCTGAGCATGCAACTCTTGATTTCAGGGTCCTCAGTTCAAGGGCCATGTTGGGCGTGGAGCCTCTTTTAAAAAATTGAAAGAAAGAATCACTTTGTGTTCATCAGGATCTTTCAATTCAGCACAATCTGTGGCTCTGTGTGTGTGTGTGTGTGTGTGTGTGTGTGTGTGTGTGTGTGTTCTGTTCTAATTAGCCCATCCAGGCTCTGCAGGCTGTGGGTTCTTGGATCAGATCTTCTGGAGTTGTCCATGTGGCCATGCACCTTGCGATGAGCCCTCCCATTTGGGCCCTCTCTCTTATGTCCTTAGGCTCTAGTCCTCGTTGTCTCCGAATGCCTCTGTTTGTGAACCATCTCAGGTCTGTAGAGACAGAGAGAAACACTTCCTGCCCCATCCAAGCGCCTATTTCACTCTCCTTAACAGTGTGGGTGGCAAGAATGGCGAACTGTACCATGACGAGTACCTGGCACCTAGTAAATGCTCAGGAAAAGCTAGCTATTATCATTGTCGTCACCATTGGAAAAGCTCTGGGTTTATAGTTGACACGTAGCATGGCGCCTGACACAGAGTAGGTGCTCAATAAATGTCGGCTGACTTGGTTCCACTCTTCACCATCCGTGATTGTATACTAACCCCTCCCTGGGCCCTGATTACCCATTAGTCAAATAAGGATACAATCCTACCCCATGGTCAGTCGGTCAGAGATCTGCCTTGTAAACTGTGGCAACTGGTTCTGTTCGTCTCCACCTTCACCCCCATTCATCTGTGCCTGGCACGTGGATCTGAGAGCCTGGGGAGGCTCAACCCCCTCCCCACGTGCATTTATCCTAAAATAGAAAACCAAGCAGCGTGGCTGCGTTGGTCTACAGGGCCCCTATTTCCTCCTCCCCACAGCCTCAGATGGAAGTGGCATTGAAAGCCAGCCCAGCGACAAAGGAGCAATCAGGAGTCATTATGGCTCATTTAGGGTGGGCTTGGTGATTGGCTGAGATGCACCAGCTCGCTCCCCACTCGGGAGGAAGAGGGTCTGAGCCTGGCAGCTGGAAACCCAGTCCCTCAGCCCTCTCCCTCCAGCCTCTGGCCTCACGCCAGGCAGAGGGCTCTGAAGGCAGGGCTCTGAAGGAGGCTCTGAGCCCTACTCAGGCCCGCCATCCCCAGCCACCTAAGGCTTCATCTGTGGCCAGACGCTAACTGGTAGGGTTCTAACATCACATCTGGCCTTCTCCATCATCCAGCTGCCCTCACGACAAAGTCCAAACTCCCTCCCCAGCACTCCCAGTGGGCAAGGCCCCATGAGTTCTGACCCCAGGCCTGCCTCAGCAGCCTCCTATCCAGCAGCTCAGGGAGATCTCTTTGCTCCCCCTGCAAGGAGGGACCTGCTGCCCACCCCTGCTCCCATCCACTCTCGTTTCTGCGGCTCAGAACCCACACTTAAACCAGGAAGGGCCGAATTCAAATCCGATCTCCGCCACTTTGTAGACGCCGGACCAGGAGTCTCACCTGTTCAATGGGGATAATCAGACCTCCCTCCCAGGGTGGCCCAAAGGATTACATCAAAGGATGAAAGGATCTGAAAGATCTCATAATAATACATCCTTTGTGGATATTAGCTAGTATTCTTATGCATTCTTAGGTGGCTGTTTCGAGGTTACCTCCTCCTGGAAGCCCTCTTCGACTCCCCAAGATTGGGTTCACCTGTCCTAAGTATTCCTACAACCCTCTCATACTTTGCCCTGGCCTGCTGCATGCACATGCAGGTGTGGCCTGTGTCTTACTCGCCCGTGTAGCCTGGCATTCGGCACAGAGTCTGCCCTGGAGGACGCTCCTTACTGGCCTCTGGACAAACCATCGCGCTGACTGCCAGGGGCAGATGGGGACGCCCAGCACCCCTGGCCCCCAAGAGGCTGGACCCAGGAAGGTGAATCCCCAAGCCTCCCCGCCCACAAGTCTGTCTACGGGGCTTTCCAGGACCACTCGCGGTAGCATGTGGAAAATAGATCGTGCTCCTGTGCCCCGCCGAGGCCGCCTCTCAGGGTGTGCATTGAGCTGAGCTGAGTCTGTGTCCTCTTAATTAGAGTGATAACAGCTATCACTTATGGAAGACTTATTTTTTCCATCTAAAGGGCTAAATGTGTTATCTCATTTATCCTCACCCTCAGCCCCTAGCATAGGTCCAGATGGGCATTGCTGGAAGCATGCTGCGGTCTCAGGTAACTATGGAAGGCGGACAGGGGCACCGCCTCAGGAAAGCTGGGACCGGGGACCCCTCTCCGTTTCCCACGTCTGCGGCTGTGCCCTCAGCACGTAACTTTTGTTTTCTGCCTGACCTTCCAGGTTGAGGGAAACATGACTGCCTACAGCTCTCGAGCCTCCCGTATCATAAGTCGTCACCACCAGAGTGGGACTGGCTGTTTGAAAAGTCCCAGGCAGCTGGAAATAAGGGTCTACCTCCCCTGTGAGGCTGATGTGAGGATCAAGGGAGATAATGTGCACAAAGTCCTGTGCCTCCTGGGGAGGACTCAGTAAATGGCAGCTGGGATTAACGTCGGTTTTGTTGTTGTTAACAGTGGTGGTATCACCAGCGTGGACCACGCTCAGCCTGAGGGGATGCCGCACTCGCAGGTAGGCATGTGAGGCTGGTGCCCGCGACGTGTGGGTCTGTTCTGAGGATGAACAAACCCTGTTCTGAAGACCGTGCCCTGGACCCAGCCTGTCATGGCAGCCAGGGATTTGACCGGGCTCCGGGGCAGGTTCAAAGGATGGGGCTCTCTATGAGCCTGCAGGAGTCCTCCCGCTGGCCTCGATCCTTCCAGCTGCAGACCAAGGCTGGGGTTTTCCTCACGGCCTGGGCTACGTTGTCAATGTGAAGGTCACTGAAGGGTTAGGAGGCCTCCTCCAAGCAAAGATATTAAAGCCAAATGAATGCACTTACCAAAGAGCCTCTGGTAGAGGGCACCCCTCAGTGTCAGAAGTTCAAAGGCCATAGGCCTGCTTGAGGCAGGGGCTCTCTGCAGGCTCCCTGAGTCTAGATCCCATAGACATGGAAAGATCCCGGTGCCTGGACAGCGAGACCCAGCCGCTGGCTCCTGAATCAATCTGACCCCAGATGTGGGTACTACAGGCACCCTTTCCCCATTCTCCCAGCTCACGGTGCTGGGGCTCAGCTCCTGGGCCCCTCGGTGCCCAGCGTGGCATAAAAACACTTGTGCGATTTCCACACTGGACTGTTATAAATGGAGCCCTGATGTCAGCGGGTGCTCTCTGTCCCTGGACATCCGGGAGAGGGTCCCCACCCAGGACAGCCCCCGCCCTAATTCCATGGCCGGTGGATCTTTCCTGCCCTTTCAGCAGGTGGGTGTGGGGAGGGGTGCAGTGAAGCCGGAGACAGTTTCCTTCTTTTTGCTCCTGGGCCTCTTGTACCCAGGCCTTTGGGCTTCTCCCCTTCTCCTCCTCCAGGACAGCTTCCGGACCCCCCCCAAGAATTCTCTCCTGGTGCCTGTTGTCCCAGTGGCCACCACCCCAGGGAAGGGTGCAGAGGCTACAAAAGAGATGTGGAGTTTAGGGAAATGATTTCTGAAAGCCTGGAGCTCCTGGGAGCTCACCTAATGCTTTCTGGTCCGAGATCAATAGGTTAGGAGATCTCTAAGGCCTTAATTAAACTAAGTCCTTGAGAAGATAACTAAGCATCCTTTCCTTTCCCCAGCATCAAGCAAGGGGTGACTCTTGTGTGTTTTCTTGGAGGGGAAATTTCCTTTTTTTATTTTTTCTTTCCTTTTCTTGATTTTTTTCCCACATGGCTCAGAAAAAAAATATGTGTATTATTATATATTATATAAAATGTAATGAAAAGTGGCCCTGTAGCTCCTGTCATCCATCTGCCTACCCACCTTCCATTTCTCCAAAACCACTGTTACTGGTTTCCTAGGGACCCTTCCATTTGCCTGTACAACATATACAAGGATATAAGTAAATACAAATGTGTTCTTGTTGTCCCCTTCCCCTTTTTAAATACAAAAAGGTAGCATATTCTACGTTCAGTTGTGTACATTGGTTTGTTTGGTTTGTTGGGTTTTTTTTTGTTGTTTTTGTTTTTGTTTTTACCTAATTTGTCTTTGGAGATATTTCACATCAGAATATAGAGATTGTTCAGTATTCTAAAGGCACCGAAAATAGCACGAATTATTTCTCCTTCCCTCTTTTCTTTATTCTTTACAGCTTCCTCCAAATAGACATGCCATTCATTCATTCTTTCGTTCGTTCATTTGTTTCTTTCTTCAGCCTTCCCAGATGCCCTGTTCAGTGCTGGATCTCGTGCTGGGTGCTGGGGTGACATCAGTGAATTCTCCCAGGCCCTTTCCCCAGGGCTCAGAGGATCAGGGGCGCCAGGACACCAGCAAGCCATGAGTGGGGGAGGGGACAATCCCTGGCTCACTTTGGCAGTGTGTGACTTCTCTTTGTGTGCCTTGATCTGGACCGGGTCTTTCTCTTTTCTTCCCTTTACTGCACCCTGGCCGCACGCTTGCCAGTCTGCCCATCTGGATGTCCAGGAGAGCCAATTTCCTTTCTTCTGGGGCGAAAATTTTTCAAACGAGGTCGGGTGATTTCTAAGAATCTGTAACGGGAGTGTCTGTGTAAGCTTAATAAAAACAAATCCATCAGCAGAATTTACGTGACTCACCTGGGAACAGACAAAAATTCCCCTGACAGTCTTCATACAAAGGACGGAAAATGCTAGCCCCCTGAGGCGTGGGCTGCTGAGGGATCAAGAAGGTAGAGAGAGAAGATTCAGAACATGCCCGGCATTTTGTGAATGAAACGTTCTTGAGTTACTTGTGTTTGTCATGTGCGTAGAGTGCAAATAGCATGTATTATGGTCCACGTTGCACACCTGATGCATTTACTGTGTTAAAGTTGTTGTGCAACACGGTATGGAAGCATTTTCCTTCTGGACTCCTGGGTGGCTGTCAGCTGAGCGTCCAACTCTCGATTTCAGCTCAGGTCATGAGCTCCCAGTTTGAGTCCCACATTGGTCTCCACACTGATGGTGCAGAGCCTTCTTGGGATTCTCTCTCTTCCCCTCTCTCTGCCCCTCCCACACACGCACTCTCTCTTAAAATAAATAAACTTAAAAAAAAAAAACAAAAACACCCCGTCTACCTTCTAAAGCCACACAACTGCCGTTTATTGAATGCTTCACATTCAACCCAAACACTGTCCGAGCAACCCTATGAGGTGGGTGTGACCATCGTCACCCCTTCGTAGATGAGGAAACTGAGGCACAGGGAAGGTAAGTAACTGGCTCATGGCAAATGAGTAGCGAGGGACGTGAATGGGTCTGCACTCCAGAGCCTGTGCTCCAACCACTCCATCTCCCCATCCCCTGAGAGCCCGTCACTGCTCTAGGCCTCAGCCTTTCTTAGCTGTAAAAGAGGGACATTCCAGCTGTAAAAGAGGGATAAAACAATCACATCAAAGGACTTTCTTGAACATTTGCGGAGATAATGCTTGTAAAGAATGTAGGACATCACTCAATACACGGCGGTTAATATTACAGAAGACTAATACTAACAACACTCCTCTACTCCGGCTGCCAAGAAAGGGCCACTTCTTAGCAGAGCCCCCCCCCCACCCCGAGAAGACTGCGCCTGTCACCAGGAGTCAGAGAAAGGGCAGGACAAGGAGCCAGAAGAAGCTCATTGTTTTAATAAATTCACCTCTGCGTCACAGCCCTTTCCCTGGCCCCCTGGGGCTCTTCCTCTGTTGAGCAGGCCAGGGTCCCTCTGGGCAGGGGAGTCTGTTTGAGTCCCATTTCCATTACACTCTTGGCTGAACAGAGGGGGCAGGGGAGCCAGCAGCCTGCCAGGCAGTAATTAATTGCCTATTTGGCCGCCTGCTGTCTCCTGGATGGGGGATGCAGGATGGCTCTGCCTGGGCGGAGTGCTGGGCGTGTCCTTACTCATCCTGCCCACGCCACCCCCTCTGAACCCATGCCCAGCCCTTTGGGGGAGGGATCATGACAGAGCAGAGGTCCCTTCTGTCCACTTCGGTAAAAAGGCCTTGTGGTCCTGGCCAGGGGGACTAGAGATGGCCGCAGAGTGCTCTGTCTGGGGAATTTATTGATGGTAGTAAGGGTCGCTTGGTTTTAGCCTCTGAGGGGCAGCCTTAATGAAGGGAAAAGCATCCTGGACTCAGAGATTTAGGACCCTGGGTTCTCATACCGGCACTCCCACCTGCCGGCTGTGTGACTTTGGGTAAGGCATCTGCCATCTCTGAGCATCCATTCCCCCCCTCTGGAAAACAGGGTGGGCATGGGCAATCATGCTCCCATGGACTCGTGCTTTTGGACCTCCAGAATCCATTCTGTCCAAGAATCACTTGCTCCCTGTCCATTTCATAGTCATCCTTCTGTGGATCCCAGGGACAGAGTTGTGACCCAGGCCTAGACATCGGCATTCTCCGTGGGGCTTTATTCAAGCATGTTTGAAGGGGGGAAAAAATCTGTTAGTTACAACCCAATGAGGCCTGAATAAAACAGCGACTTATCTTTGAAGGTTGAAGGGGTAAAGCTATGGAAGTAAGGGTGCTGATAGTACTTTGCAAGCCTCAAATCACAATGGACATCTGTGAATACGATCGTCATCACCACTCTCTTCACCAACACCGTCGCCAGCATCATCATTATCATCATCATTATCACGGTTGTGGCCTGGGCCCAAAGACTTTTGCTCAAATGCAGATGAGTTTTCCAATCATTTAGCAGCGTTTGCAGAAGCCCTGGATTCTGAGGCTAGGTGTATCCTCAGTGGGAAGGGTTATCCGATTAGTTAGTGATGTTTGCCCTGGGGGTAGGAGGGGACCGTGTATGTACTGGTCATGCTTTATTCACCCCTCCCCGGTTGGAGGTGGAGGTTCAAGGTTAAGTGACGCCTCTGATACTATGAGCAAACACAGGACCTTGTGAGAAAAGAGTGAGATGATTCATTTCCAGAAATACCAAATAAAAGCTGTGCTGTCTAGTTAACAATAGGTTTACAACCTATGGGAAATAGGTATAACCCTCCCCCACATCCCCACACTGGACCCTTAGACCCTTCTTCCCCCCTCCTTTTCGTGGGCTTATTTTCACAGGCTTTGCAATGAGCATGCGCCATAGAATAAAGGGAGGAGGGACTGAAAGTCTCTGCATCACCTCAGGGAATGTACGTTTGTTCCAATCAGACTACTTTTTGCCTTACGTGGGCATAGGCGGCGTCCAGATAAGGCTGTGACCTCTGTAGTCCTTAGCCAATGAGGAACCAGGGGAGGGACTTGCCTCTGAAGTACTTAGCCAATGAGGAGCTAGGGGAGGGACTTGTAGCTAGGAGATAAACTGTCTGCTGTGATTGCCCCAGGTATGCCTGTCCATCAGATACGGGCTCTTGCAAGAACGTTGTTTAAAGCCTCCCTTCACTGTGCTCCGAGCCTCCGGCGTCCTCCTTTGATTGGGACAGTGGCCTTATTTCTCACAGACCTCAAACTAGAAACCAGATGTGGGTCCATAGGATACAGAGGTGAATTTATCTAGCCAAAGCCAGAGCTATGGGAGCCCTTCCTGCACCAATGATTGAGAGCTTGGCTTGGACATGAGAGGAGAATTAAAGACCTCTCCCCCTGCCCACCTCCCCCCCCCCCCCCCCCCCCCGCCACAAAAAAGCTGCTATGTTCTCAAGCCCTGGAGTGTTCCTGGGCAGAAGAATTGGTAGGAGGCTCAAAGCAGATGAGCAGAGTTATGTAGTGTGGGGGTCTGTAGTTGAGGCCCCCTCTGGCCCGGCTGGTAGCCCACCTGTCCAGCCATTGCTGGTTGACCCATATCTCATCTTCAATCCTCAGCTTGGAGTTTACAGTTTGGTCAAGACTCGTGGCCAAAAAATTCTGCCAGTCGGGACAGATCTGATGAAGATGCCCAAGAGAAAGGCTGCAGCTGGATCCCCCCCCCCCGCCCCCCCGCTCAAACCACCCCCCCCCCCCCCGCAGCCAGGATGCCCATGGTCCCATCTTGGGCCACAGAGGAGACCAGTCTCCTCACTCGCAGAGTTCCATGACCCAGCTCCTCAATGCAGATTCCCAAACTGCATTGGCTTGTCCCGAACCCCCCAGAGCTGGGTCTTGCGGAGGACCCCGAACCTTCACCAGCCAGGCACCACCAGGCATGAGCAAAAAGGCCACTTCCGGTCACCGCTGTGGCTGGAAAAGTGGCAGAGGTTTTCCAATTGACTTGTCCCATGACAATTATTTTTACAATCTGTTGATGCCGACTATTTACCAGGCATGGGCTAAGGATTCTATGTTCATTATTTCACTGGACTCACAGCAAGCCTGCAAAGAGGGTATTAATGTTTCCACTTACAAAGAGGAAGCCATGCCTCAGAGAGTTGAAGTGGCTTGTCCAAGGAGACACAGCTAGGATGTGGCAAGTCCAAGTTTCAACCCCCAGCCTGTCTGATCCCACACTCCTAGGAACACAGGGGCATTTGCAGCCTCACCTCGCTCCCCTGGGCAGGCCTCTGTTCTCATCCCCCAGCTCCAAATGTCTAGGCATCATATAGCGTATCTGTTGAGGCGGTCCTGGGGGTGTGCTGAGCCACCTCTTGCCGCTGACCTGAAAAGTCTCAGGGCAAGGTCCAGAAATGGGAATGTCAGGTGTGGGGGGAGCTGGGAACAGAGAAAGCAAGTCCAAAAGATAGAGCTGTAAGGATAGATGAGGCCACATGGTTTTTTAAGCATCAGGCATCAGGGAGCCATGGACTGTTCAGCAGCAAGGCTATAGAACTGGGCTCACTTGAGGGAGCTTAGATTTAGAGTATTGTGAGGGAGAGGCCGCCCCCAAAGAAAGAGTGTGTGACCAGAAGAATGGGGGAGGGAAAGTGTGTCTTAGCTTGAGGGCTCTCAGAAGGGTTCCTGGAAGAGGTGACACCTGAGTTGAGCCCTGAGGGAGTTCAACCCAAGTGAAGAGGGTGGGGAAAGGGCTTTCTAATAGGTCCCGGGATGGGAAAAGGCCTGGTGCATTTGGGAATGTGCAAGCATTTCCATGGCTGGAGCAGGGGACAGACCTGGAGAGGGAAGCAGAGACTTTGGTACAAAAGGGAGGGTCAAGCCACGTGGGCTGCTGAAGAGTAGGAAGGGCTGGGACTGGAGATCTGGTCTGGGGCAGAGACAGACACCCCCCATCAGAGGGACCTGATGGACCAGTGCTCAGGACCCCAGGGTGGGGATGACAGCAGGGGTCTGTGAGGAGTAACAGCACTGCGATCCCAGCATATGGGGTGGGCCAGGGCTGGAGGGCAAAGGAAGCAGTCCCCAGGGAAAGAGGGGGTCTGGAGAAGGCTGGGCTTGTGGCAGGGATCCAGACCCAGTAGGGTCCTGGAAGGCAAATTTGGAAAACCAGCTTTCCTACTCAATGAGTTTGCTCTCCAGAGATTGGTCACTGCATGTACCACAGCCCAGTCCAAACCACCAGCATCCCTCGGCTGGATTATTGCAGAAGTCTCCTATCTGCCTGCTTTGGTCTTTTTCCCTCCTGGAGTCTCCACTCAACACGAAAGCCCAGATGAGGCTGTCCCAACTTAGGTCCAATCCTGTCCTCTCTGCTCAAAGCCTAGCAGCTCCCATTGTACTTGGAGGACTGGCTGGGTCAGCCAGGTTCTCTTCTGCCCCAGGAGCTTGCCCTGGCTGTCCCTTTCTCCTGAAACCCTCTCCTCCAGTATCCACATGGCTTCCTCCTCCTCCTCCTTCAGTCTGTCCTCAATGCCACCGTCTTGATGCAGCGCTCTCTGTCCCCACCCTTTTAAAATTGGGGCAGGTACACACTTCCTATCACTTGTCTTGGATTTCTTTTTCTTCATAGCACTTCCCGTCGCCTGATCTACTGCATATTGAAGTTGTTTATCTTCTTTAGTATCAGTCTGCCCGCAAGAATGAAACACCATGAGGCAGAGATTTTTTTTCTATGTTGTGCACTGGTATATCCCAGCTTCTAGAACAGAGTCTTTCACATAGTACGGGCTCAATAAATATTTGTTGAATGAGTGAATGAATGAATGAATGAATGAATGAAATATGCTACACAATAGGACCTATGCTAGAGGAAAGCATGGGGACTAAGGGCATAACAAGCAGGCACTTGACTTGGCTCAGAGAGCAGACCAGGGTAGACTTCCTGGAGGAGGAGAAATCCAGGAGCTCTGAGGGATTAAAATGGGGATCTACCTCAGTTTATCACCTTGTACACGCTAGGGGTAAGGCTTGGCTCAGTGGGTAAGTGTCCAGGACTTACTCAGGGCCTGTGAAGGATTCAAGTGGCAGAAATAATCCCAGCGCCTACATTCTAGTCCTGCTGGAGGGGGGCAGGGGCTGCCAACCCTCTCCTTCTAGGTGTGAATTGGCTCCTCGCCTGGGAGGGGGGGACTGACTATAGCCTCCGGGAGCTGGGGAAGCAGATGCTGACACCAGCGGTCGTGCAGGGTGCCTTTGAAGAGAAGAGAGACCAGCGAGGAGGCAGGTACCATCATCCAGGTGGGAAGCGATGAAATCAGACTGAAGGTGACAGCAGAAGGGAGGGGCAGGAGGTGCCCTCCATGCTGGGGACTGCCAAGTCACCAAAACCAGGCCTAGTCCCTGCCCTCATGGAGCTTCTAATCTAGTGGAGCCAGAGGTCTGGTCAAATAATCCAACAAATAGCCCTGTGCCATGGAGTGCTCTGCAGGAGAGGCCGATGCCAGGGGGATGTGACCCAGGCAAGGAGGTAGGAGATAGCAGGAAAGCTCTTCTAGAAGAAGAGCGGACACGATATCGTGGACACGGAGTACAGGGAATCATGTTCATTCCTAAGGCTCAGCTCACATGTTAGCTCCTCCAAAGAAAGCCTTCGCTGGCCTCTTTGTGCAGAAGCAAATGCTTCCTTCTCTGTGCTCCCCCTGTGTTGTGTTACTTAGGACATCACTTGTGTTATTGATTTAGGTGTCCACCAGCCCCAGCACACTGGGCCTTTCCAAGGCTCTGGCTCTGGCCCATTTTTTGCCTTTGTCCTCCTCCCCCAAGCCCCCAGCTCCTGGTGGCAGTAAGAAGCTGTTAACACAAAGTGTTATCACGGCCACATTACAGATTGAGGATGGACACATTTGCTGTCATGCTTGTCTTAGTCGGGGTTCCCGCCAAAAACAAGAACTTGGGAGAAAGTGGAGTATTTGGGAGTGGTTCCCGGAAGCAGGGGAGGGAGAAAGCCAGTGAAGGAAGGGTGTGTGAATGAGTGGGTGCCATAGGGACAATTAGGGCTCAATCCATTGGATAGACTCTGAGGAATCATGCAGAATGTGTCTCAGAATTGTCCCTCCATCAGAAGAGGAGCCTGGAGCATGGACCCACTGACTCCCAGCCTCGCAGGCTGAGGGTTGCCCACCCTCCCAACTCCCCCGTGCCTGTTGCCCCCCAGCACTTCCGGCTGCACGTAGAGTGGGTTGGACTAACTGTCATGGCCCCAGAGAAAGCCGAGAAGAGTACGGAATCAGACATCTGACATGGGAAGCTGCCAGCAGGCCCAGACACTGTCCACCAAAGCTAGAGATGAGCTTGGAGGTGGCCAAGGGAATGTGGAGTGGGGCGTCAGCAGCCTGCTACCATTCCCCACTCCAGGCCATCAACAAGCCACTCCACAACCCTCCTCTGGGCCCAGACACAGCTTCAGAATCTGTCTCACTGTGGTGCCCTGGACAGCCAGCCATTCACCGGGGTGACATTCACAAAGAAACGTACTTGCTTTTCTAGTGAAGACCCACATGGGCCCACGGATCACACCCAGAGCCCCCACTTTCCAGCACTGGAGGGCGAGGCTGGGACGGTACTGTGTATACCAAGAAGTTCTGGGCATCGAAATGACCTCAGAACAAAGCCCAAACGCTCTGCTCAGAGGGGCTGACCTTTGGGCAGCTGGGTCTCCTCATAGAGGGGTATTTTTTCATGTAGTACATTCCTGCAGGAAATTGCCAAGGCAGATGGTGAAGCTGCCCAAGGGAGCCAGGCTGGGCTTACCAAAGAGCAGCAGCATCTGACCGTGCAGATACCGCTTCCAAGCAGGCTGACCGGAGGAATTCAGTCCAGATGGAGCTGGAAAGAAGCCTCCAGAACTGGAGCTGCTGGAGGTTTCAGCAGATCCTGCCAGGCCCACAGCTGCCTCCCCCCCACCACCACCCCAGGCCAAGGGTTAAGAAGGTGGCCCTAGAAGGTGCCCTTGGGTGGAACTGCTGGGGGCCACAAGCTGTGGCCTCAAGAACATGCTGGAAGTGGAGACTCCCAACGATCCATCGCGTTGATCCGACACATCAAAGACTAGAGGGGAAGCAGGTACATTGAGAGAACCTTCACTCATTCTTCAGGGGCCGTGAGCAGGCCGCTCTAGCCCTCTCCAAAAGCAGGGGAAGGTCTCAAACAGCCAGTGGAGGAGGAAGAAGTCTGGGACTCCCCTCCCCAGCTGTTCTTGCTCTATCCAGCATCCCTTGATTCTTCATGCTCAGGAGCTTGGGGATTTCTTTCCCTCCCCCGTGTTAGGTTGAAATCCCCCAAGAAGCCAACCCTGAGACATGGATGTAGGTGTTAGTAGTTTAGATGGCAAAGGATTCCAGGGAGCATCAGCAGGAGAGCAAGAGGGAGCAGAAAGGGGAAAAAGCCCCAAGTAAGTGGGACGGGTAGTTATTGAGCAGGTCTTGCTGTGGACAAGTGGGGTTCAGTCCCACTGGGGACCTCTGGGAGACACAGCAGAACTCACCTCCAATTATACTGATTGTACCCCCTGAAGAATGAGAGAGCCAGGTGTTTATTCTCCAGTCCCATGCATCTGGGCTGAAGGCTGCCCAGTGCAGAGGGCGGGGGGGGGGGGGGGGTGGATTAAGTCCCAGGCACTCAGACTGCCTCATGCACAGGCTCCAGTGAAGCGCCCAGAGGACTGGGCACAGTCTGGAATGGGGCGTACCTGGGAGATACGGGCGGGGACCGAGGACAACATCCATGCCCTGGTCTCTAGCTTTCCTCCCCTCCCTCCTTTTCTCAACTTGCTTTCCTCCTCCCTTCTAGATTCTTGCTGTACCTCATGTTCTCAGCATCTTTTCCTAGGGTTCCTGGAATCCAGGCTTTCTTAAACTGTGGTCCTGAGTACCCAGGATTCTTGTTAAAAATGTAGACACCAGGGCCCTGCCCAGTCTTAGTAAATCAGAACTTTTGGTTACGGGTCTAGAAACCTGCATTGAAACAAATATCTCAGGTGGTTCTGATACATGTGGAAGCTGCTAGTCTAACCCCGCTACACCGTGGTGGCAACGGATTCACTGGCCAGTTCCAGAATCTTTAGCCCCTGTCCTTGCCCCCACTTGGCCACAGATTCCTCGGGCTTGTCTGACTGCCTCACTTCTCTCCAGGTTCTTCCCCTCATCTGAACACTGGGCTGATTTCCTCTTGGGTGTTGCCTTTGCTTTGGCCTGATGTTTCCTAGGATTCAGGGCTTGGACTTATATCCAACAGTTGAGGAGAAGTGGTGCCCCGCCCCATCTACCATCCATCCAGATTTGTCACATCTGGCCAGATGCTCCTCAGGGTAGCCCTGGTCTCCTGGGAAGACAAATTAGGGATTTAGGTCCTTCCTAAATCATAATAAAGCATCCTACTAAAACAGTGTCTCATGGTGACAACATGACTTCACTGGACGTAGCCCAACGCCCACTTCAAAGAGTTACACACGGTCACAACTTTGCTCAAGTACCCTTGTATATGACCAGGAGGCATAATATAGCTATGTACAGGCTCAGGGACAGTTTTACAGCCCATGTGCACACCAAGACACACATACAGAGGAGATGTCTCACAGTACCCCACCAAGTCATACACGGGAACATACCATCACAACACACACTGCACAGATTGTCACCGCATGTAAAAACAACATTTGAGTCTTATGGTGATAGAGCCACACATCACACAAATGGTTGCACAGCAAGACAGTGTTGCAAACATACACGGACACAGACACACACACGCACACACACACACACACAATAAGCTCAGTTCACAGTAGCTAGCACACAGAGATTCTTAAATACTGGCATAAAGAAACCCATGCAGGGCACAGCCCCAGAGAAGCCCACGGTCAGGGTCATAACATAACAATAGACCCTGTTGAAATAGCACACCATGTTACAGCCAAGGAGACAGGCAGAACTACAGCCCAACCTGACTGATTCAGCCACAGGCAGACAGAGCAGAGCAGGCACAGGGTGCGGGTGGAGACTGGCCGGGAGGGGAAAGGTTGGCTTTGTTTGAACAGATGTCTCATAAAGGAGCAGGGGTGTTATTTAGCTGCTTTGATGAGCTAATGGATTCTAGTAGCTCCAGAGCCTGGGGGATTCATTAGTGGCCCCAAGAGCAATCACTGCTCCTTCACACTCTTCCACCCTCACTGATTTCTCACTTCCTTGCCATGCAGCCAGCCTCCATCCCCAAAGCAAGGCCCTATTTGAACAAGAAGGGCAGAAGCCGAGCAAATATTTATGTCTTCAGGCCTCACTTGGCACTCCCTGTGATGGGGGTTTCCTTCTGGGGTTGGGAACAAGCCTTTGCCAGGCAGATTCCGTACTTCTTGGCCTGGGCAGCAGGTGGGGACTCAGGCTGGGGTCTGTCCTGGACCCCTCATGTCGCCCTGGGATGGCCCTGCACCCTCCCCCCACACACACACACTCCTCAGGCTGCCTCCCTTTCACTCACAGCCAGCCTCTCCTAAGACTGGTCTACACCTGCTGCCTCACACTCACATGCCCCCAACCCACTGTAATCTGGCTGCCACTCCCCACTCTCCTGAACTGCTTCCTCCAAGAGCCCCAATGTCACCCTCATTCTCCTCAACCACTTGGTGGCCTGTGAAGCTTTTGGTCAAATTCTCTCCTGTCTTGTCTGATCCCCACCCCTCCCATCCACAGCTCCGGCTTCTTTTCCTGCCTCTTAGCTTGCCCCTTCCCATCCCCTTCCCAAGTGCTTCCTTTGCCCTTACATGCCTGTGCCCCCCAGCTCCCAGTCTTTGATCTGCTCTAAATACTCCCACAGAACTTGGGAACTCCCACACCCCATGCCACCTATACTTCCTTCTGCAGGTGGTCACGTGTGATGGTTAAGAGCACATACTCCCTAGATTGCCTTGGTTCAAACCCTTGCTTTGACACTTGCTAACTGTGTTGCCTTGGGGAAGTTACTTTGATTTGGTGTGCCTCGATTTTCTCATTTGTAAACTGGGGGCAATGATGACTTCTGCCTCGTAGGTCTTTTTAATGGTTAAATGAGTTCATATATGTATGGTGCTTAGGACAGTGTGTGGCATGTAGTGACTGCTGCACAAGGGGGTGGCTGTTATCGTTGGACCCAACATGGTGGTAACTTACTGCATTTGTAACAAAAGAAAAATGTGCTTTGCTAGCTAGCCTCATGGAGTTGGAACACAAAGGGAAATGAACAAAGACTAACAGACATCCCCCAAAGTACAGGCACATGTGCCTGAGAAACTCCCAGCTTCTGAGCAAGCATGGTGGCTTCCCCACTGGGAACATCTCCCACTGTGGTAACCAGCCCTCAAGATGGCTTCCAATGATGATCACCTCCCAGAATTCGTGCCCTGGTGAAGGTCTCTTTCACATTGGATTGTACTGACCTGCATGACCAATGGGGTATTGTGGAAATGGTGACACATACTAGGTCAGAAAGGACATCACAGGTGCCACCTTACTTTCTCTTGGATCACTCAATCTGGAGGCAGCCAGTCACCATGTCCTGAGGACACTTGGCCCTAAGGAGAGGCTCACGTGGGGAGGGACTGGGGCCTTTCACTAACAGCCAGGACCCACCTGTTGCCCAAGTGAGTAAATCCTCTTGGAAGTGGATCTTCAGGCCCATTCAAGCCATCAGGTGACAGCTGATTCTTGACTACAGTCTCTTGAAAGACTCAAATCAAAACCATTTGAATAAGTTAATCCTGAATTCTTAACTCACAGAAACTATGAGAGGTAATAAATATTTATTGTTGTTTTAAACTGCTAAGTTGGGGCAATTTATTTTTACCCAGCAATAGGTAATACACTCACATTTCCCAATGTAGCATTCTTGGAAACTGACAAAGGAAGAGAGGTTCTTTTATACTATTATGCCCATTGGAGGGAATGAACAAGCCCTGCTCCATCTTCCTTCATATCTGCTCCTCTGAGCAGATTCCTGAACTCACCCCTTACCCTCTGCACCCTGATGTGGGACCACACTGGTGTCGGGGTTGAAGGCAATGTATGATCAGCAACTCTTAGGCTAGAAAGTTGAAAAAGTTCATGGTGTTCATCCAATCCACAAGCTCTTAGCTGGGCTTCACAGAGTCTGTGAACTTTCTGAAATTGTTGGTAGAATATATTTGCAAGGGTACTCCTCTGGGGAGAGAGTTCATAGCTTCAGTACAATTTCTGAAGGTGTCATGACTGTGAGATATCTTGAACCACTGACCCAATGTAGCAGCATCTGAGATTGCCCAGCAAGACTATATCAGAGGCAAGATTAGAGCCCACACATTGCGGGGGATGGTCTCTCCCGTTTTTATACCACATATAGTATAACCTCATTGTTCAGAATTAATAGACCTAATAGCCTCTGTTTTTTGCAGAGATTTGGAAAACAAGGTCATCAGACCAGAAAGATTCAGGACAGTTTTCATAGTGGAAGCTTAAAAATGAGTTAATGTTTGAGACGGTCCCTGGGGAATGGGAGAAGGAATGTAGAAAGCATATAGAAGGACCTCTGGCAACAATGAGGGTCCAGAGAATGTTGGAAACCAGACATTTTTAGGAACATTCAGTATCCCAAACATAAGATCCAAGAGTGAATTGGAATGGATTAAATTCTGGGACCCTGGAAGAGAGTTAATGTCTATTTTGCTGACCATAGTCTCTCTTGAACCTAGCACTGTGCCTGAGCATATTAGATGCTCAATAACAATGTATTGGATAAATAAACAAATGAATGAGTGGGTGAAAAATGAGGACAGCAGAAGGACAAGAGAGCTAGTGACAGAAAGACATTTCATATGATGAATCCAGGAGTCTTGAGCAGGTAGAAAGGCTATAGTGCAAGCAGGAGGCACGTATGTTGGTAAAAATGGAAGTGGTAAGAAACTGGAGATCTTAATAATGTCAGAGAGAAGGCAGAGTGGAATTAGAGAACCAAGAACATGGGAGGCTGTCATCAGAAAGTTTAATATTTCAAAGTTGGGAAGATTAAGGGTGATGACAAAATCTAGAAAATTGTCCGTGATTACAAACAGAAAGGGTAAAGGAGGTCGAAGTACCCAACTCCAGGATGTTGGATGACCATCCATAACAACATCCAAGGCACCCATAATAGTATTAAAATATGGGCTAGGTAAATAATCCTTTGCCTACATCCCTCACAGGCAGCAAGTGAAAAAGCAGTGCGAGGTTTAGAGATGTGCATAAACAATCAGCAAAGGGGCATCAACTGGATGACAGATATGGAGGGAAATTGCACAATTGCTGTGAGCAATCACAGCATAGGCATGTAAGAAGAGGAGCAGAAAGAATATAAAGGGGAAACTGAGGGAGGGTGAGCTCACCCCCTGGGAGTCAGGCAGAGACGACACCCGGGCTGAGACCTAGCCCTGCTCAGTGGGCCTGTTTTGTGGAGGGCGAATCTCAGACCTCCGTCCTCCACTGGAGATTCTTACCACTTGGTAGATCTGATAGTCACACATTAGTAACCCAATTTACAGGTGAAGAAACTGAGACTGGGCAGTGAAGTGACTCACCCATGATCCTTAAGATCACTCATCAAAGTTGGGCCAGAGAAGGGACCAGAACCCAGCCATCCTGACTCTCCACTTCATGGCTATTGTGACCTGGGAGGGAAAGGGGTGTGCAGGAATGGGGGAAGGGTAGAGAGGAACTAGGGAGCAGAATCCGTTCCAAAACTAGGACCTGGGCGTGAGGTCAGCAGCTTTGCTCCATTGGAGGTGGGATGGGAAGATACCAAACACTGCTGCTTGCAGCCCCTCCATGCCTGCCCTCCTGATTCCTTAAGAGTCCTAGGTTGGCCTCAGGTTGGCCTCTGAGGCTGACCTGAGGGGTCTGATCGTGGAGAGGGTTGTTAGTGTGGAGTCTGTGGCCTGGATAAACCATCTGGAGGAAGATGTATTTTCCAGCAACACCCCTCCACACCCCCACCGATGTTTTACTCTCTCAGCAGGCTCTGTGGGGCAGAGAGGTAGGAAAGAAACCTCTTGTCCGTTATCCGCTAATGCCTGTGCTCTAGAGATAACATGATTAACTCGAGAGAACAGGGGTCGGAAGGGTGGGTGCATAATAGGGGCTGGGGTTCCTGAGTGACAGGAGGGAGCTCCGGGGGCCTGCTGGGAAGAGAGAGCCCAGGCAAGCTTCAGCTCTTGCTGATTTACCCTGTAGGCTCCGTGCAGGCCCCTCCCTAGGTAAAAGTGTTGCTCATTGTTCCTTTATCTCTGAGAAACAGTGACAGCCGTCCTCCAAGGCTGCTGGTCACATGGCATTGTTATCACCCTGTGCCTGTCATCAGCCAGGGCTGTGAGACTGTCGATTTCTGATGAACAGCACCTGAGCGCCAAAGGGAATCTGTTCTTGGCCTTATCTCCGGTCTGTGTATCCTGCTTGGGCTCCACGTTCATGGTCCCAGTGGAGCCATCACTGTGCCAAAGCAGTCTCTAGGGTACCCAGATAAGGCGCTAGCTGTCTGTGCTCTGAGCTCTGAAGTCAATGGCCGTGGGGAAGGGCAACACCCAGGCAGGCATCTCTAGTCCAGGTCCGACGGCATCTCTGGGCATCTCTCTGAAGGTACTGTGGCAGCCCTGGCCACACCAAAAAATACAGAACTTAGCTTGGGAAATGTTCAATCTGCACTAGCTGTGTGGCATTACACATATTTTCATTTGTATACAGTTTCCTTCCTTGGCTAAACAAGGGAGAAAAAATGAGTCAGTACCAAGGACAGCATGTTGTGAGGTTTTCCACTAAGAGTTGGAGGGAAGGAAAGAAGGAAGCTAGGAAAGGAAGGAAGGAAGGAAGGAAGGAAGGAAGGAAGGAAGGAAGGTGGGAGGGAGGGAGGGAGGAGGGAGGGAGAAAAGAAAAGAGGGAGGAGAAGTGAGGGAGGAAAAGGGGAAAGAATATGATGAAGGAAGAGGAAGGATAATTCTTTTGCAGGGCAAATAATGGTGCATTATTTCTGGGTCTGTACTTTTCAACTTGCCCCGTGGTTGAAGAAAACACCAAGGCAAGGTGAGTGAGAATAAAAATTCTCTGACCATGGACAAGAAGGACTTGGGGCAACTAGATACACCAATAGCAGCCAGAGAAGGAACTTGAAGGAAGGGATGACAATGATAAGCAAGTTAGTTTACTGTGCCTTGTTCTGTGCCAAGTTCTTTATATGCTACAACTCACATAATCCACCCAGCTATCACATCCTCATGCTACAAATGACGGAACAGAATATGATGGAGTTTTCGCTATCTAATTTTCTTTGCAAAGTCAAGAACGGCTTCCCTGTCTTGTAGCCTACTCCCATCTGAGTGCCTGAGCCTGAGTTCTACACTGAAGATGGGACTACAGATGGAGATAACAGAGTATCTGTTACAGGGACCTTGACACTGGGCAAGATGGGGATAGGTGGATGACAAATAAGAGAAAGTTTGGGTAGCCTGGATAAGTGAGAGTTGTCACATACTATGAGTCTTTGGGGAAAGCTCAGAGATCCTCCCTAATACTTCATGCACATTGAAATCCTCAAGAACATAATTCCTGGTGATCTGGTCATTCTGACTTAGATCAGATAAGATATACAGTCTTATCTAAGATCTGGCTTAATAAGCCAGAAAATGTAGAGGGATATTTTTAAGAGAAAAATCAATTCATAGGTAGTGTGTGCCCAGGAGTGCAAGCTTTGCAGACAGAGACCCAGGTTCCGATTCTGGCTCAATGACTCCTTAGTTGTTTCTTTGACCTTGGACAAGTTGCTTCAGTGTCTTCTGTCTGGGGACAGTTGAGTTTGAGAGGTCTGTTTAACCCCCAAGTTGGCAAGTCAAGTATGCCATAGGATGTACAAAGATGGACCTCAGAAATGAGAATGGAGCTAGAAAAATAAACATAGAAGCCATGGGAATGAATGAGTTCCATGGGGGAGGTTGAGAGAGACAGATGTATTACTTTGGATAAGTTGCTTAATTTATCTGTGTCTCAGTTTCTTCGTCCTCAAAATAGGGATGTTAACAGTACCTACTTCATTGGATTGTTTGGAGCATTGGAATGAAATAACACCTATTCTAGCACTTAAGATCTGGTAAATGCTCAATATGGAAAATAATACTATTAATCTTCACTCAGCACTTCAAGGTAAGTGTAATCCTTCCCATTTTACAGACAGGGAGACTGGGTCTCAGAGAGTCTAAGGTTTTATGGCTAATAAGCAGCACATCAGTATCTACATGCAAAGCCCATACCATACTGCTTCTACCCTTGTGGAAGAATACCATATGAACACATCTTTTAAAATTCAAGGGGGGAGATGTATGAGTCTGGTTATAAAGGGCATGGCTGACCCTCCAAATGGTGGTGGTAAGAGACTTTGGGCTCAAAAGAAGGCGTGGTTGGACGGAAACTACCACGCTCCTTTATGGATAAGCTCTCAGGGAAACCCCAAATTATGTGTACACCCAGCTCCCCATCGCACATGTTTGAACGCCTCCTGGGAAGCCAATGTTTTCAGTGATTCCAGCTCTTCCCAGTTCCAGAAGCCAACGAAGCAATGTCCATGCAAGGAGTCCCATTTGCCTTCTCAGATGAGCCAGTGAGGCAGAAAATGTAGACAATAAAGAGAGTTAATGACAGCCCTCCCCAGCTGGCCGGCCTGGCCCTTGGGGAGAAGGAGTCAATGAGCTCTCGCTACTGCTGTGCTGGCTTCTCGATTTCTTCATCTTCTCACTCCAGCGGAGCCCCCTCCCTGCCTTGCTCACTGCCTTGTGCTCTGATTGCAGCAGTTCGTGCAGTGAAAAGAGACCATGCCTGCTCTGGAGCATCTCTAGGTCAGTGGCAAGAGCTGGAACAGGGGGAGGCAACTTGGTTGTTTTGGCAAATGATTGTGCAACTTTCCTAGCCCTTCAAAAAAAGAAACTTCCTCAGGAATACTGTGGAGATGACATACAAGGAGAGTCCCTGGAACTCATGGTTAATAATACCACTAACAACAACTAACGGATGTGTGGGGTTATTTTGTCAGGCAGCACACCAAATGTATTACATACAGTACCTCCTTTAGTCTTTGCAGAGGCCTTCCAATGCTGCTATTAGTGTTCCCATTTTATAGATGAGGAGACTGAGCTCAGAGAAGTGATATTATTTCCCTAAGGTCATACAACATGTATTTGGTACATTTGGGATTCAAACCCAGGCCAGTATTACTCCAAAGTCCAAGCTGGATTTCCTTCCTCCTTATAGTTTGCATTGTAAGACAATGACCAAGTTTCATTAATTTATTCAAACATTGGCCAGCCTGGTGGGGTAATGGTCACTAAGCTAGGTGTCAATTTTTTCCCCTTGTTGGCACTATGTTTTTACTAGTAAAGACTTGGGTTGTGCCTTTTCTTGGTGCTAGCTGAGTCACATAGCTGACATTCTTGCATTTGTGGTCAACTAGAAACTTCAAATATTTTATTTTTATTTTATTTTTATTTTTTGAGAGAAAGAGAGAGAGACAGAGGCAGAGAGAATGAGCTGGTAAAGGGAGAGAGAGAGAGAGAGAGAGAGAGAGAGAATCTCAAGTAGGCTCCATGCCAGTGCAGAGCCCAAACAAGGGGCTTGATCTCATGAATAGGAACTTGGCATCCCTCCCCTTAAGTAGTCTAAAACAGTTATTGTATTTTGTTGGGTTTCACTTTCTTTCTGCTTTTTTAAAATTTTTAAATGTTTTTTTTTATTTTTGAGAGAAAGAGAGAGAGAGAGAGAGAGAGAGAGAGAGAGAGAGAGAATGCAAGTGGGGGAGGGGCAGAGAGAGAGGGAGACACAGAATCTGAAGCAGGCTCCAGCCTCTGAGCTGTCAACACAAAGCCCAGTGTGGGGCTTAAACTCATGAACAGTGAGATCATGACCTGAGCCAAAGTCAGATGCTTAACCTACTGAGCCACCCAGGTGCACCTGCTTTTTGTTTGTTAAATCAAGGTATAACTAACACAAAATAAAGTGCACTAATCTCAATTATATATCCAGCTCAATTAATTTCCAGCCAGATCAAAATAGATAATGTTTCCCCTGTAAGATTCCCAGTCAAGTCCTCTACCCCAGAAGTGATCTCTATGGGTTTCACTTTTTAACTTTAAGTATCCACTATAACAAATTACCAACTTTTGCACAATGAGATTTAGAAGTGTAGTAGGATCTTTCCATCCTGGAAATTAAAATTGTTCAACTTTTCCTTTTTCTCAATTGTTCCTAAACTTTGGAAATCCATTTTCTTTCTGAGATTTGATAACTTTCCAATTTCATGTTTTCTGTTTTAAAAATACTTTATATGTTTGTATCATTTATATTTAAATATTCGATTCATTTGGAATTTATCTGATGACTGCTCTGATATGAAAGTCAAAATAGATTTTTTTCTAACCAATTGTCCTTATACTGTTTATTGACTAACTGCTCCCCTCTAAATTGATTTTTGAGAGTTCTTGAAATTTTTTTATTCTCTTTTTAACTGACTTTATTTTTTTAAGTTTTTTTTTTTTTTTTATTTTGGTGGAGGGGCAGAGAGAAATGGAGACAGAGAATCCCAAGCAGGCTCGACACTCAGCACAGAACCTAACATGGGGCTCGATCCCACAACCATGAGATCATGACCTGAGCTGAAATCAAGAGTCAGTTGCCCAGCCAACTGAGCCACCCAGGCACTCTGAGTTTTGTGGGTTTTTTTGTAAACTAAATTATCATATGTAACACATTTCTCATACTCAAATCTGGATACTGATGATGCCCACATCACAAAATGAGAATGAACATTAGATTATGAAGGATAAAGTAAGTATAGCATCTGTCACAGACACAGTTCTGACACATAGTAGGTTCTCAGCAAGTGCTAATTCCAACCTTTCCACCCACTTCCATAGGCACTCACTTCACCCATAATTACACTATAACCATGGAAAGAGGAAGAACTTTCTAACAAGACTATCCTGACCCTGGAGGTCGGATGTGCACCCATCTGTTACATTAGATGACCTTGATTAGGATGTTTGTAGAGATTCTATTTATTTCCTGAGGGCCTACATGATGGATCAATTACTCTCAAATGCCAGTCTTGAAACTGATACCAATGTATGGTGAAATTTTCTGTGGCTCTTGGTTAAATGAGAAGAATAAGGACAATGAAATGAGATTTTACAGAGCCACTTTAAACAGTTGCTTTTTATTCTGATTATGGCTTTCCTACTTTTTCCGTTTTAAAATCTCCTGTTTTCCATCAGAAGACGGAAAGAGTGAGTGATAATTGATGTCCTTAAATGTCTTTACTTTGAATTGTCCCTGATTGTTTTAAAATTTTACTTGTTCACAAAATCTTTAAATCTTGGAATAATATCAACTTGGAAGTCCACTGTAACATCTGCAGAATAGAATCCAATGATTCTGGCTTGACATTTTTTCCCATTCTTCAAAGCACTACCCAGTATGCACAGTAGGTAATCAGTAACTTTTGTGGATTGAATGAATGAATGGTATTGTGGCATAACATCTGGCAATGCATTTGTCATTGGTTGGAAAGAAACTGATGAGAAAGGCCAAACCTGATGGACTGAGAACTACAAGCCAGGCTTTCACCTCCGGCAAGCTTTCCTCTCACCCAAGAGTCAGCACCTCGGACAGCTCAGCTACAATGACGCGGGTCTCTGTGGAAACCTATCTAAACACAAAGGCATTTTTACATTATCTTTTCTCCACTTCATTATTTAAACAAGCGCTTCTTGTTCATACACAAGCCTTCTCACAAGCTCATTTAAGCCCTCCCCTCAGATTGTTTGCTTCACAATCTGCAATTCCCCAGTAAAACGGCCAGCTCCAGCCAAGCTTCAGAAATGCCAATTTTAATTAAAAGTGCAATTTTCAAATCCACCTAAAGCTCAGATAGGATATGGCACACTTGCCGCCCTGTGATCTTTCTAGATGCTTTGTTGATTAAAATGGGTGCTGCTTTAAGTGCTTTGTCAAATCTTCACAAAAACGAGGAGACATTGACATTTACACCTTTATACCAGCAAGAAAGTGATATATTAGATTCACCTCTATTGCCACAAAAGCTTGCTTTTGGCTTAAGGGCAGCATGAGGCCAACAGGTCCCCTGTGATAACTCTGTTTCCATGCTTCAGCCTTAAGGGCTCTCTCCCCAGCTGCTGGTGATGGGGGGGTGGGGGAGAGTTATTATGCCATTTTCCCACTGATTTCTCCACCCCAGGCAGTGCCCTTTATGCCTATGAAAGGACTTTGAGCTTTTAGGGTAATGGCTCTCTAGTTTGGGTGTATACAACAAAAACATAAAAAATCTGTCTTAGAAGATTCTTTGGCTCCACTTCTAGAGACTCTGATTAGGGTTTTGGGTATGGCTCCAGAATCTGCATTTTAATGAAGTATAACATGATTCTGATGAAGGAAGATCAAACTCTGAGAAAATTTGATCTAGCAAGTCCCAGAAAATTTACCACAAGGGTCTAAGCTATTGAATGGGCCAGGGAAGAAATCCTGTGCAGGGAATCTGGAAGTGTGACCTTGTCCAGCTCTGATATTTGCATTCTGGTGTCCTCAGACAACTCACTTCTCCCTTGTGTTACAACTTCTCTATATTTATAAATGAAGGATCATGCAGTAGACAACAGATTAATACTCTTAATATGCAAAAATCTACTGAAAACCCACAATGAAAAGAGTAACCATCTGATAGGTAGATAAGTGATCCAAACAAGCATTTCTTTAAGAAAATACAAATGATGAACAAACATTTGAGAAGATAATCAGCCTCAGTAATGTCCAGGTAAGTGCAAATCTAAATAACAATAGGGGTGGGTGCTGGGTTTTTGGGGGCAGGGGGGTACTGTTTCTTTGTTTTGATTTTTTTCCTTTTGTTCATTTGTTCATCATATTGGTGGAAGGAAACCCCATGAATTGATAATAGCCACTGTTAGAAAGGAAATGGAGAAATGAGAATTCCTCTATATCATTGATAAAAGTGTGAATCACTACAATATTTAGAGAAAAATAACCCATAGGGATTCGTTAAAAAATTAACAAGTTCATGTTTCATTCAAACATTTTGCTTTGAGAATCTATCCTACAGAAAAAAAAATGTATCAGGACATATGGATATAATGGATATTTGTTGAATAGTATTGTTAGTAGCCAACATAGGAAATTACTTAAAGGTCTATCAACAAGGGACTGTTTAAGTAAATTATGCTATATCCAAACTGGGGAATACTCCACAATTATTGAAACAGTCTATTAAATCTGGAAGGGCTGATTTTAAATGATGTCCATGATATATCAAATTGTGGAATGTCAAGCTACAGAGGAATGCTATAATATGATCCCATTTTTTGAAAAAGAAGAAAGTCTGTATTTATGTATATGAGTTTGGCATGTCATGTAGAAGGAAATATACCAAGCTATTCATATTGATTTCTTCATGGGATGAGATTATAAGGGGATTTGGGGAAACTGTAATGCTTCCTTCATTCACTTCCATATTCAACTTGTTCCAAAAGAATGTATTAATCTTATAAGTGAATAACCATAAAGTTGACTTCAGACTTAATCAAGAACCAAAAAATATCAAGGGCTGTACTCAAGGGACTACTTAGACCCCTGCTAACTCTGATCACCTTGGGACACTCATTTCCTTCTCCTACCCTTCATCAAGGCCCATTTACTGCGGAGTTGCTCAGAACCACTCCATATCTTCATAAGTGATATCCATTCTAGTGCACCCACCTCAGAGCCCATGTGGGAGAGACTCAGGCTTCTGAAGTTGAATTTCATGACCAGACCTTCAGACCCTAGTCTAGTCTGGGGACTTAGGTGAAAAGACAAAGCAATGCCCTATATCTCCCCCGGTTCACCCAGAGAATCCTCTTCTCCTTTCAAACCTGTAAAACTCACCCAAGTGCACCTGAGATTCTCTGAAGACAGAACCATACTGTATACCATGGAGATAATTTAAGGGGGCTCCCAAGGACTTCAGATCCCAGGAAACCCCCAGTACCACCGTTGGGAGAGTCATCTATGGGACACACACACACACACACACACACACACACATAGAAGCTGGATGCTGGATCTAGTCTTTGAGAGCCACCTCCAGACCTCCCATTGGCATGCCAGGGCATGGATGTGAAGACAGTAGAGACCAAGGGACTGATGTCACACTGATGTTGTCTCTTTTTCTCCTTTAACATAAATTATGAAATATATCACACAAAAATTTATGACATAAATGTGTAGTAATTTAATAACCCTGACATAAACACCTGTGTAACTACCACTCAAATCAAGAAATAGAACATTGCTTGAGACTCCCCATTTGGTCCTTTCCAATCATGCTGTCATCCTCCCATTAGAACAGAGCACTATTCCATCTGCTGTGGTAATCATTCCATTCCTTTTATTTTTTTTTTAAAGATTTTATTTTTAAGTAATCTCTACACTCAATGTTGGGCTCTAACTCACAACCCTGAGATCAAGGGTCACATGCTCCACTGACTGAGTCAGCCAGGTGCCATTCTTTGTTTTTTTATATACCTTTACCACTTTTACATTCATCCCAAAACAATATTTTGGCTTTGCCTACTTTGAATTTAATATAAATGGACTTAATGTTGTTGTTGTTGTATGTATTCTTTGATGTCAATATAAAGAAGACTTATTTGTGTTGCTACGTTTAGCTATAGTTCACTCGTTTTCATTGTCATATAGTATTCTGTTGCATGATTACGCTACAATTAATCATTCTACTCTGATGGGTATTTGGGTTATTACCAGTTATGGGCTATTACAAAGCACACTGCTATGTTGTTATGTATGTGTCTCTTAATGCCATATGCACAAGTGTCTCTAGAAAGAAATGGAATTTCTGGGTCACAAGGCTTATGTATTTCCAACTTTGCTAGATAATGCCCAACTGTTTTCCAAAATGTACCAATTTACATTCCCACTAGAAGTGACTGAGACTTCTTAGTACTCCACCTTCTCACCATTATTTTATGGATGCTTTTCTTTTTCTCAGAGTCTTTGAACATGGTAATCCTTCTTCCTAGAGCATTCTCTTTTCCTATTTTCTTATTTGTCTTGTTAACTCTAACGTGGCCATTAAGGACTCTCCTTCCTGGCAGTCTTCCTTGACTCCTTAAATCTGGGTTATGTGCCACCCCATACTCCCATAATCCCTTCCATAGCATGTATCACACTGTATTATAACTTCTTACTCACTTTCCTGTCCACCCCCTGCCCCACCAGACTGAGGGATCCTTGAAGGCAGGGGGTATATCTTGATCTAATGCAGTGCCTGGCCCACAGGTGGTACTCAATACATGACTACTGAACAAACAAGTAGAATCCATTTCTTCCCTCAACTTATGGCTCCCTTAAACCATTGGGAAGCCAGGTGAGTATTAAGGCTTTTCAGAGAATTGTTGCCAAAACAACAAATAATAACTCTGGGGAAATTAATTGTCAGATCTGGCTCTTTCATTAGTGGCTCATCAAAGGACTGTGAGCCCCCAGGGGGACTCTTAAAAATAAGTAACTGATCAGCATGGAATGAAGGGCATCCTCTTCCCAGCACACCCCCCGCTCCCCCCCCCCCCCATCACCACCACCAACACACAAACAGACACACCTCCTGCAAGTTGCACGGCCTGGCCATTTAACACAGTTATTACCAAGTCCCACTTAGTGAATTATGAGCAAGAGCCCCGAGAGAGCTTTCAAAGATCTTCAAATGAATGTTTAAAAGCCTGCGGTTGCTCAAACAGGCTCAGCTAATGGCATTTATTACTTGGAGGATAGGGTATTTACATAAAGCTGGATTTTTATTATAATGGTCAGATGGTTCCCGAGAGGGAGGGTGGGAGGGAGAAGGAAAGGTGAAGAGGCAAACGTTCTACTTAAAGCTGATTTCAACTGATGTTGTCAAACCTAGGGTAGGGGGTTAGTAGGTGACCATGAGGCGGAAGGGGCCAAGTACAGAGAATGGCACTGGGCCCCCTAGAATAAGAGTCAGAACCCTGGACAGCTCATGGTGTCTGCCATTGATGTGTTGGTAAGTTACACTGTCAGACAGTTCTCATTCTTACTAGGGTCCTTCCATGGATGATCTAGGGAAGGTCCCTCATTTATCCTAGCTATACCTGGAGTGTGGATAATCCAGGGTATTCTCTGTCTCCTGGCTTCATCAGTGGTTCTAGGGATCCCTATGTACTCCTTTCCACGACAATGGTCAAGATGAAGATGAATTGAAGCCAGTTGTTGCTGACATCAAGGAGCTTCTATTAGTTGTCTATTACTGCATAATTAGCCACCCACAAAACTTAGAGGCATAAAACAATTATTTGCTGTGATTCTGCAGATTGGGTGATTCTTCTACTGTCCTTGCCTGGGCAACTCAGGCAACTGCAACCAACTACAGTGGATCTGTAGGGGCTGAAGGGTCAGGCAGTGAGAAATGAATTTAAGGAGATGATGCCAGGGATGAATCTGGAATATATGTCTTCCAGGTGGGCATGACTGAGAAGAATATTTTCGGAAGAAGAAGCAGTATGTGAACAAACGTATGAACTGACTGGGAGGTGTCTGCCATGGAGATTGGCAAGCGGTTCTGAATGCCCAGATCGTAGGAGGAAGAATGAGTTCAGATGACTCTGGGGAGGTAAGTAGAGCATTAGGTGCTATGTAGGGGACTTTGCCATTATTCTGTATATTTTGAGGAGAGCTGAAGTGATAAATAATATTTAAAAGAATAGTTACTACATACCAGGCATGTTGCTGAGCGTTGGAAGATACAGCATTATTTCATCTAATCCTTGCTATTACCACCAGTTTACACATGAAGAAACTGAGGCATACCCAGAGTTGCATAGCTAGTAAGTGCCAAGGAGGTGATTCAGAACCCAGGTAGTCTGGCTTTAGAACTGGTTATTTTAGCTACTATAGTCCATAGTCACTTAGGTCAGGGGTTGAGCTGGGAGTAGGACAATTAATGAGAAATGAGGCAGGATTAAATTTGCATTTCAGAAAAAAATGGGGGAATTCCATAATTAATATAAATATGGGAAATGTCGGATTGAACAAATGTTATCATGTCTCTTTATTGCCGGACTTCTCCGCAGAGCCTAACGTGAGACACTAATATGCGCTAGAAAGTAAGCTCCATGAGCGCAGGGGTTTGTCTCTTTTATTGACAGCTCTATCTATCCCCAACACCCAGACTGGTGCCAAACACATAGTAGATGTTCAATAAAAGTGTACTGAATCAATTAATATTGAGAACTTCCAAGGTCTCCCATATTCTGAAAATATTTAACAATAGAATAGTCCTTTACCGTGACTTTTTTCCCCTATTGATCCATCAAGGAACAATAATGTGCTGTGGAACACAACTGAGAAGTTCAGCCTTGGAGTACATGAAAGTTACATCAAACTTCTGTTGTGTGGCCATGGTGTTTCAGACAACCATTCATTATTCATTCATTCAATCACAACTTCAGGAAACATGAACTAAGAGCTTGTCACTCATCGGGTCCCCTATAAAGTACTAGGGAACAAAGATAGGGAGACTTGGCCCATGCCTGTGGGAAATGCCCTGTCAGAGGGCATTTTCTTATTTTGCACAGGATTTAATTTTATGTAATTCTCAACAATCTTATGTGATTTTCTATCTCATAAGAGACCTGAGGCTCAGAGAGGTAAAAAGACTTTCCTAAGGTCTTATCAGAGCCTTACATGATGGAACCCCCTCTCCTGCTCACTGGTGGAGGAGACAGAAGCAGTGGGTGGCCCAGAGGACACCACCCATCTACACACTAGAATCCTGGATAGCCTGGGGCCAGGGCCACCCCTCTCCTTCAAACAGTAAGCTGAGGTTGTCACTGCTTCCTTCTGATGTGGGCATGAAATGCTTCTCGGTGGTTTGATCACGTAGGAGAATTCTGAGGCACAGAATCAGCTGGCCTAAGGCTGTGACCGTGGCCTCTTGGACCACCGAGTGGTCCTTAGTCAACACACAACTCCTTGCTGTGGAAACAGGTGAGGTCACACGAGCACACAGACATACAACGATGCACACAGACACAGACACATGAACAAACGTGTACACAGAGCCTCAACCACATATGCACACTCACACGCACATCCGTGACAGGGCACAAAAACGCATGTCCACACAGAACACACCTACAGCGGTGCGCACATGGGGGGTTGCACACACATACACAGTCACAAACTGGACAGCTGCCCCTCACTCTGGGGGACTTCATGCTGAGTTCTTTCCTGGAAGGAGAGGGGAGGAGGTAAATGGAAGGAGATAAGGAAGGGTGCCGAAGCAGAGTGGGCCATGGGACGTGGTAACATGCCATCCCATGGCATCTCTGGCCAGAGCTGGCTGCTTCAGGAGGCCTCTCTCTTCAACCACAGTGTCCGGCAGACCTGGACTCTTGGAGATTCCAGCCTTTATGATAAAGCAATCAGCTTGACAGGTGGAAGAGCTTAAAACAGTTCCCCTAGGACAGGCGGGACTTGTACAACCCCGCTGAACATCCCCGACGTAAGTTGGATTAACTGCACACTTTCAGGAGGCAGAATTGTCACATCACTTATTTCCTTAAACCAAATGGGATCACTTTCAGGTCCCCATCGGGCTGGCCAAGAAGGAAATGTAACTAGTCATAATTGAGCTTCCCCGAACCACCTCCGCCTCGGCCAACCGAATTAAGGTCACAAGGGTTTACTCAGAGCAGGTCGTTTGGGGATAATCCTCTTGTTTTCTGTTCCTACTGGGCACTTTTGAAATGCTCGTTGTCCCAACTCATATAGTTCTTGAAGACGGGTGAGTCTGAGGCCTGAATGCCAAGCGTGGACCCAGGGACCCTTTTAGGGTCTGAAAACACTGATGCCCTTCCTACAGATAGGCCTCCAGGGGGCCTTCCTTAGCATCCCAGAGTTCTAGAAGAGGGTGTGAAGATTATCACATGCACACACTCCCTAGATGAGGGTCTTAGAACAGTGTGCTGGAGAACAATCAGTTAAAAGGAAGGGATCACTGAAATATGTCTTCCTTTATCAGCCTGATTCTCCAACAAAACTGATTGACTCCAGCCCACTTAATTTAAATGAAATGCACGTTCTCAGAGCTATAAAAATGACTCTATCACAGTCAAGAAGAAAGTGATGAAAAGAAATGAATATGTGGGTGATTGAATACAGGATGTCCAGTGACAGGAGGTGGACGACCCAGACTGCTATCTCCATTCAGCCTCAGCTGGATTTCCGATGCTCCCAAGGGGCTGCCCCCTCACTGAGCAGAGGCAGGATGGCTAATGTAAATGCTGCCCCAGCCACATCTAGGACATCTGGCACACATCTGGCAGCATCCAGCCTCCCGCTGTGGTCGATGCAGAGCACGCGCAGGACATGGGTCGGGAGTCAGCCTACCTGGGTTTGGATGTCAGCTCTCCCGTGTGATAGCCGTGTGGCTTTAGGTAAGCTAGTTAACAGCACTAGGCCCCACTTCCTCCTTCCGGAGAACGGGAATAGTGGTAAGTGAGGGGGTTTCACCGAATTGCTAGGAGGATTAAATGTAACACACGTGAAATAGAGTGATGGTCCCAGTGGAGGCCAGGGCCAGCTGGCTTGGAGGCAGTATTTTCACCCACTCAGGCCTGGGCTGCCTTTCTGGACCCGGCTGGAGGCAACGTGGGGCCTCTGGTCCCTCGGGAAGGGATCATCTTACCTGGGAGGAGCCTCGTACGTGGCTGTGAGGATGCCTTTGACCCTTCCAAAGCCATGGCCCTCAACTGTGCTGTAACTTGGTAAGAGCACAGCCCTGGAGCCAACTTCTTGGGTTCAGATCTTGGCCCTGCCCCTTACTAGTTTTTGACTTTGGGCACATTATTCCATGTCTCCGAGCCTCAGTTTCCTCATCTGTGTAATGAGGCTACCAACAATCCTTACTTCACAGGGTGGACGCGAGGATTAAATTCAAGAACTCGTTGCAGCAGGTGGCACCGCTCTGGGGGTAAAGGAGGGGCTCCAAAAACACCAGCTCCATTCATCGATCATCCCAATGGTATCTCATGGCACCCCTTCCCACACTCAGTGTGGAAGCAACCATCCATTCATTCCTGCTTCTATAAAACAAAGTGCTATGTCGTGCTGCGCCTGAGAGACACGGGCAAGTTAAGCCTGGTTCCTGCACTGCCTCATTCATTCATTCACTCATTCATTCATCAAATACCAGTCAGTACTGCTCCAGGACCTGGAGATACCAGGAAACAGAGCTATCCAGGAGCCCACAGTCAGGTGAGGGACACAGACAAGAAGCCAATGAACAAATCCAAATACAAGTTTCGGTGGTCATTACTGTGAAGAAAGAGCGGGCAGGAAGAGGGCATGAGGAGGATGGGGAAGGTCCTGCTAAGACAACCTCAGCTCCTTCCCCCTTCTCCGCAGTACCTTCCACCTGGTGGAGGAATTCACAATCCCCAGGTGTCCTCAACCCCTCCTCCCCTTCTCCTTAAACCGAACCAGCCCCTAGTTCTGTAGACTTCATTTCCCCAACAGCCCTCAAGTCTCCACCTGTTCTCTGCCCCCCAGAACCCCCAGGCCCCCCAGACCCATCCTCTCCCACCTGGACAACAGCAGCAGCCTCCTCCCTGGTTCTCTGGCTTCCTGTGTCACCTCCCGGCTCCATCCAGCCCCTAAAGCCAGAGGGATCTTTCTAGAACACAAATCAAGACACCCCCCCACCCACCCACCTCCACCCCCAGTCTCTTTGCAGATCCCTGCTGCCATCCCAGGTCCTTTGCCAGGGAATCGGGGCCTTCCAAGACCTAACCCCACCCACCCTGGCTCCACCAGAAAGCCTCCCGGATCCCACAGGCTGGATTTAGGGGCCCTGCTCTGGGGCTCCCAGACTGCCTGAGACCACCTTCCCCATCTTAAATACGGATGTCCCCACTGAAGGAAGGTACAGAAGGAGCAGGCCAGCCCTAGGCTGAAGGTTGGGAGACCCGGGACCGGGGTTTGGTGCAGGACCGAACTCAGCTCAAAACTCCCTTTCCGAACCGGGCACTCTGGGCAGGGAAGGGGCCAGGGCCAGGGCTCGCCGCCCGCGACCACGTGCACGCCCCGCGCGGCGCGGAGCCGCAGAACAAAGGGCATTGACCAGCTGCAGATGCCGGGGCGCCCCCCCCACCCCAGCTCCTTCCAGTCCCCCGGCCGCTGTCCCCCTCCTCGCTTACACCGCCGCCACGCACTCTGCGCCTGCGCGGGGAGGGGCCCGAGCAGAGCCTCGGGGGTGGGGAAAGGGGGTTCGGGGGGAAGGCAGGGGTGCTCGCCCCCCGCCTGGGGCCGCGATCTCCCAGCCTGGCGGCGCCCACCCCGCGCGGTGCTCCGACGAGTAACAGCCCCGTTCTGCCTCTGCCGCCGCGGAGCTGAACAGGAAACTGGCTGTTCCCAAGAAAAGGGGAGCCCCGGGGACGAAGCCGTGCGGCCCCGGAGCCGCCACTAGCGTCCCCACCCTCCCCGCGCTCGGTGAGCTGGGAAGCGGGAGAGGAGCTCAGGGACCCGCGACCGGAGGAGGGGACGCAGCTTGGGGCCCCCAGAGGCTGCAGGGCCCTGCGGGCCTGGGCGCAGCTTCGAGTGTTTGCGGACACACAGTGTCTTACCAGGGCCCTGGGCGTGGGCCGTCCTTTCTGACCCCCGGGGTTGAATGAAACCCCGACTCCTCACCGTGGCCGATGGGAAACTGCCACTGCTCCGGCCCATCCCTGCCGTGGTGCCCTTGAATGTGCCCCACACGTTCAGTGCCCTTTCTTTTCCTGGGACAAGCCAATCGCGGTCCTGTCCCCGGGTCTTTGGATGTTGTTCCCTGCATGGAAAGCTGTTGACTTCCTCTACATGACTGGCTCCTTCCATCTCAGCTTAAATATCACCTCCTCCAAGAAACCCTCCCTGCCCCTCCTTTCAGAAGTAGAATTCTCACCCCTCTGTTAGTCCCTGTATCACCTTGTTCATTCCCTTCTCTTTTAAGGCATTTCTCAAATTTTGTAATCAGACATTTCTTTAAGCCTCTTTCGCAAATACCCAGCTGATTGACTGGCACATCTTAGGTTCTTTTCATCAGTGTCATAGAATTGGGGGGCAAGTTTTAAAGTCACCACCGTATCCTTGGCTCTCTGCCAGCCAATTAAAAACACTCTGGAGGAGCTTGGGTGGCTCCTGCGGTTGAACCTCCAACTTCAGCTCAGGTCATGATCCCACGTTTCATGGGTTCGAGCCCCTCATCGGGCTCTGTGTTGACAGCGCAAAGCTAGGAGCCTGCTTTGGATTCTGTCTCCCTCTCTCTCTGTCCTCCCACACACACACACCGTGTGTGTGTGTGTGTGTGTGTGTGTGTGTGTGTGTGTGTGTGTGCGTCTCAAAACTGAACAAACGTTAAAAACAGTTTCAAAAGCCACGCTGGAATTTGGGTTCCAACTGGCTCTACCATGTACCCACTGTGTGCCCCTGGGCAGGTCAGTTCACCTCTCTGAGCCTCAGTTTCCCCATCTGTGAAAAATGGGTAATATTATGGGTAATATTACATGCCTCACGGAATTGTTTGCAGGATTAAATGATGTGTGGGTGACTCTCAACAGAGTGAGCCCTTGTAGATAGTTGCTGTGGCATCATTCTATTATTTAAAACCATCTAAAGGTCATCCCAGGGGACGACCGCCACCCCTCCATCCCTACCCCGCCCTCAATTTGTAGGCTCCCAGGGGAACTTAAACCCAGTGGGAAATGAGGACAAGTGGGAGCTGGAGACGATGCCTGCACCCACGTACCCCAAGCAGAGCACAGGTGGTGGCTTGGCCAGCCTGAGACCCTCTCGGAGGTGAAACATTCTCTCCTTGACCAAACTCTAGCCAGACTCCTCTGAGCCCTGTTCTCAGTAACACCCCCAGCTTGGTCTATAAAGACTTGGACAAACACTAACACACTCAAGGCCGCCCCCCTAAGATGACTCTAGCCCCCCCTTAAAGTGCCTGCCTGAGAAAATGCAAGGCTTCCAAAAGAATTGACTGTTTCTTCCAGAGGATACCTGAGGACAGGGCTCTGGTCTCCAGCGTTGGTGGGAAGGGGAGCGCAAAGCAAGATGGGTTTCACATGGATCAACCCCCCTCCAGCTTTCTGTAAATTTTCACTGCCCTGACTGTCCTGAGCCCTTGCTCAACGCCACCTCCCTTCCCCAACCCTTCATTCTCCCTTTAAAACACCCAGTCACTCTGCCCAAACCAAAGTTGCGTTCAGGTCACACTGGACCCTTCCCTTTTGTGATAGTACATTACTGATTAAAATTGGCCCTTTCCACTTTAACCAGTGTCCGGCTTTGTTCATCTATGACAGAGGACGCCCTGGGGAAGTAGGCGTTGTCTGGCCAACCCGGTCCTGCATTACGTGGCTCTGAGGGCCACCCCCAACCCCAATCTCCAGGCTTCTCTCTGGAAGCTCAACCTTCTTACCCTCTGGACTCAGGCAGTGTTCCCTATTTTAATGATTTGCAACTCACCATTAAAATGTATGCTTCATCCATGTGCCGCCCACACTAATAATTACTTAATATTGTTCTTTAAATTGACTGCGCTGTTTTACTATTTTCCACTGCTTTCCTAAATCTCACTATTACTACTTACCGCTTTTACATTTATTTAAATGAGAAATCATATCATTGCCATAAATGGAAAACCAATATCTGGGGTTGGGGGAGGGGAAGCAGGGCCAGCCTGGCCTCCGTCTTAGGCCCCCCTCTCTCCCCATAGGTAAAAAAGGCAATTCGGATGCTAATTTGCAAATTTGCAGCGCTAATGGCTACAGCTTGGAGGGCAGGGGGGATGAAACTGTGGGAACAGCTGCCAGCCAGGGCCTGCAGGGACCGTTCCCTTGTTCCCTTGAGATCCGAGCGTTCCTTGCCCCCAAACCTAGTGGCCCCTGGTCCCGGACAAGATGCAAAAAAGGCGTGGGGCCAGGATTTCGGACCCGCGGTCAGGAGGGGGCTGCAGCCTCCAAAGGGTGATGAAGGCGCTCAGGAAAATCGCTCGTTTTCTCTCCCTCCCCAGAACAATAAGAATCACGGTACTAACAAAACAAAATGTGTTTACTGTTGGAGGCGGGCTGAGTGGTAGCTGTATCTGACTTCCTGTGCCTAGATCCTCATCTACAAAGTCATGATGGGAACAATAGCACCCACCTCAGTAGGGCATTATCAGGTGACTGTGCAGCCTTTGGCACGATCCTGGAATGACACACTGCTAGAATGGGGGTGACGCTGGGCAGGGTGCTGGGGGTGCCTTGCCGAGCAAGGTGCACACCAGCCCTGCCTGTGGTGGAGAAAGAGACAGTTAAAGGATTAGAGAACAGCGCAAAGGTACTGCAGGGGGGAAGTTTGAGGGGGCTGGGGGTTCACGGAGATGGGGGAGGGAGCACCATACACATGGGGTGGGGGGAGAGGGGAGGGGAGTGACAGTCAGGGAGGGCTTCATGGAAGAAGAGGCATCCCAGCGAGGCCCGGAGCTTGTGGGAGTCCATCAGACAAAGAGTAAGGTGAAGGGGTGGAGGATGCTTCCTGGGGATTCCTTCTCCATAACTGTCCCATCAGCGAATCCACTGGTGCACGGCAGAACCTTCTCCAGTCATCACACACGGGAAATTGGCCGGCAGTCTCTCTCAGAAATCAGAACCTGGGGACTGAACCACACACATACATGATGTAACACAGCACGGGCACATGAATAAGGGAATGGCCCATGATTACCCCTGATTATGCCATTGTGACTGATGCTATAATACCTACTGGGCGAGCTTAAGTGACCTCAAGGGGGAGAGAGAGAGAAGGACAGACATCACAGTCAGTTGCTGCCCAAAGAGAGGGAGGGGACAGCCCCGCCTCCTCCCACGGTTTGTCAAGGCGTCTCCAACAAGGAGGAAGTCTTTGGAGGTGGCAAGGGGGAGTCCTGGACCTGCAGACTGCCTGGAATGCCTCCTTGTCCCACACCAGACCCTCCATGGCTCCCTCTGCTCCTGCTAGCCCAGCGCTTCTCAAACTTGAGCACAAACCACCTGAGGACTTGTTAAAACACAAATTCTGCGGAGTTTCTGAGTCTGTCGTGTTGCAGGGGGAGCCCTGAGAATTTGCATTTCTAACAAGTTTCCAGGTTGCCCACATTGCTGGTCTGCGGACCACACTTTGAGAACTCCATTCTCCAGCCTCACGGCTTCCCATCCTGTCTCCTTCTGCCCCATGTCCTCGACATACCACGTCGCTGCCCGACCCCACGTCTATGGCCCATGACCAGTATTTTATTTTTTTTTATTTTTAAAAATTTTTTTTAACATTTATTTTTGAGACAGAGAGAGACAGAGCATGAACGGGGGAGGGTCAGAGAAAGAGGGAGACACAGAATCTGAAACAGGCTCCAGGCTCTGAGTGGTCAGCACAGAGCCCGACGCGGGGCTCGAACTCACAGACCGCGAGATCGTGACCTGAGCCAAAGTCGGACGCTTAACCGACTGAGCCACCCAGGCGCCCCAATGACCAGTATTTTAAAAAGCCACGTGGTTTTGATGTGCGCTAAGGGCCAAACAAGTCTGACCCGGGCGCACAGAATGTGACAATGGGATTTGGAACTGAATTGACTAGGAGCCGCGAAGAAAACAAAATAAAACAAAACAGAAACTAAACAAAACGACAAGCCCTCTGAAGCTGCCTTGCTGGCTTCTAGGGAAGCCAGTGACTCCAGATCTCAAAGTACTGAGGGCCCACCCAGGGTCCTCTCTGCTCCAGCGGCCCTCCCCTCCCCCAAAACCTGCCCGAACAACCTGTTTTGCAGCCTCTCTCCACGTCCAAGGTGGCCCAGAAGACTTAGTCACAGAGGCCTGCAGCCATGTGGGCGCGTGTCTGACTCTTGTATGTCTAGTGTCCTCACCTCACTCACTGCAGACATCACTAATCGATCCCAGTTCTCTCTACCCTCGGGTCTGACTTAGCCTCAGGATATATTCCAGTATGGTCCAGGCACCCATTTCCAAATAAGCACGGCTGGTGCCCAAATTCAAAACGGTGTGGTCTGGTCAGGAACGGAGACTGCCTTCCCCACCTGCTCTCCTGACCCCTCTAATTGCAGATAGCTTGTATTTCATCATTTGCTCCTGTCTCGGAGCTCTAGCTTCCATTCTCCTGCCTCCGTGCCATCTGCTGGTACCCCCAGACCCCCAGCATTTTGGACTTCCGCTCTCTCGAGTGGCACTTTGCCCCAGAGCTGAGCACAGGACGTGGTGACAACTGGTACTCAAGCCATGTTAGTGGGTATCTGACAGTCTGTGAGTGAAAAGTAAGCTCTCCTGGGGGTGCCTGGATGGCTCAGTCGGTGGAGCATCTGACTGGCCCAGGTCATGATCTCGTGGTTCGTGGGTTCGAGCCCCACGTCGGACCCTGTGCTGACAGCTCAGAGCCTGGAGCCTGCTTTGGATTCTGTGTCTCCCTCTCTCTCTGTTCCTCCCCTGCTCTCTCTCTCTCTGTCTCTCTCTCTCTCTCAAAAATAAATAAAGATTAAAAAAAATTTTTTTTTAAAGAAAAGAAAAGTAAGCTCTCCTGGGGTCTTAGTCATTACTGTGTCACAAGCGACTCCAACGTTTATTAGCTTAAAGCAAGAGTCGTTTTATGCTTGTGATTCTGTGGGTCAAGGATTTGGTCGGGGTTCAGCTGGATGATTCTTCGGCTTATGTGGCATCGTGTGGCTTTCTCACGTGGCTGGTAAATGACACAGACTTCAGGGGGGCCTTTCCACATGGCCGCTTGGGCTCCACGAAGGGGCATTTCAAGTGGCAGAGGCAGAAGCTGCTGATCTATTAAGACCCAGTCCCAGGGTTGCAGAGTCACTGCTGTCACTTTCTACTGCTCAAAGAAGCCACAGGGCCAGCCCTGATCCTTCCGGAAAACAGGCTTACCACGGAGAACTTGCAGCCACCTTTAGCTTGACAAATCTTCAAAGTTTAGGGTCATGGCACCCAGTAGGTGCTCAATAAGGTTTTTTAAGTTTGTTTATTTATTTTGAGGGGGACAGGGGATCTGAAGTTGTCAGCTCAGAGCCCGATGTGGGGTTCAAATTTATGACCCCGTGAGATCATAACCTGAGCCAAGGTCAGACGCTCAATTGGGCCACCCAGGGACCCCTCATTATGTATTTCTCCATCAATTCCATTGCCAGGTCTGGCTGGGGCTCGCCCAGTTCATGCCCTGTCTGTCACCCAGACCCCAGACCTGCCCACCATTCCCTCCCACAAACCCATACAGAGCCCCAGCCCCAGCCCCACACGGCAGTTGTGGGTGATGGGTGAATTCCTACCTCAGTCTGGCATCCAGGAGGCAAGAGGTGGGTGCGAGGTGGGTGTGGACTTTAAGAGCGGGGACCCCCACCAAGGGAGTTGGGTAGAGGCTTCCTGCAAAGAGCCACGCTCTCAGAGGTGGGGAGTCTGGGCTGCCCCGGGGTCCATTTCTGTCTCATTGATGTGGAGTTGGAGGAAATGCTGATTTTTTTTTTTTTTTTTTTTTTTTTTTTGGAGCACTGGAGACAGAGAGCAATCTGGGTTGCTATGCAACCAGTGCCTGTGCCCAGCTGATAACACCAGAGGAATTAACTGTCCTTGTCCTGCTCCTGCTCCGGAGGAGGGGGCCGATGCTGCTTCCCAGTGCCTTGGCCTCAGCAGCCACCCCTCCCCTCCCCCCGCCACCAGCTGAATCTCTGGCCCAGTTACAGAAGGAGGAGTCTAGAGCCAGGTCCCGGCTCAGGCTTCACAGAGCAACGGAGGGGGAGTCCCTTGCCTGGAGCCAACGGGGGTGCCTTGTGAGTGTGAGGAGAGGGCTGCCTGGGGGTATCTTGGACCCAGGCATCTCCATCTTCTTTGATCTGCTAATGAGCTGCGAATTAAAGACGAACCTGAACTGGAGGGAGGCTTTCAGGAGGCGAGGCTGGTGAGGGGCTGGTACAGAGTGAGGACAAGATGGGCAGAATGAGGCAGGCACAAAGACAGCCCTGACCAGAGCCCTACCACAAGCCCCTCAAGGCCCAGGGAGAAGCAAGCCAGGGAAGGGTAGGATGTCCTGGTGGGTAGGGGGGCTGCGTGCAGGGGTGGCAGGACCTTAGCATCCCAGAAAGGCCGAGACTCCCTTATCCAGAGTCTGAAGACCGAGGGCAGCCTGTCTGGGGACTGAGGGGATGCTCAGGGGAAACCCAGGGAGACACATTTAATGTTCCTGTCTCCCCACTAGACTGCCTCTTTAAGGCAAGAAACAAGTGACTTGGGGGTTTCAGAGTCAGACCCGCATTCTGGTCCAGCCTCTTATAGCTGCGTGACCTTGGGCTCATCACTTCACCTTCCCGAACATCGCTCTTCTCCGCCATAGAAAGAAGAAGATCCCTACAGACTTGTCATTAGGATGAGAGTGATCACATATTTGCTTGAACCATAGGCAACTGCTGTTTAGGTGAGTGTCGATTGCTTCAATATTACCTCTTTCATTTGGTTCAACCTTACATGTCAATCTGAGCGGTGTCCTGCATACAAAAGGTGCTCAGTAATCAGAAGCAGCTATTGATGTCTTTGTTGTCCCCGGTGGTCATCCAGCATGCACCTTCACTGAATGAACGGATGAAGAAAACCAGGATCAGGACTGAGCCTGGTCAGACTGCAGGTGGCTGCTTCCTGGGCCCAGAAGCCACTCACACGATGGGGGCCCCTCCCCTGAGCCAAGAAGCCAAGTTCACAGCCCCAGCCTGTCCGCTCCTCCTCTCCTCATCCCCTGTCCCCTTCTCTGAGTGTACCCTCTGTGTTTATTTCTGCCTCTTGCCCCATTTACTGAGCCAAAGTCTTGTTTTCATCTTACCATGGTTACCATTTACTTGCACACTTACTCTGTGCCAGGGTCTACTCTATGCACTTTGCAGGCATTGACTCCTTTACTCCTAACAGCAACCTCCCTAGAACCTCCTTTTTAACCCTTTGAGTTAGGGGTCGTTGAGGTATGATTTACACCCAACAAAATGCATCTGTTTTCATAGTCCAACAAGTTTTGGTAAAAGTATACATCCATGCAAACCAGCGTGATAAGGCGTTTTCATCACCCCAGAAAGTTCCCTTGTGCCCCTTTGCAGTCAGTCCCCCTACTGATTCTCCCACCCATCCTCCCCCAGTCCAGGTACCACAGACACGCTTTCTGTCACTATCGATTCACTCTGACTTTTCTACAGATAATTGGAATCATATAGTGAATACATCTTACATCTGGCTTCTCTTGTCCATCATTGATGTCTTCCTTTTAATTGCTGAGTAGTTGCTGTGACTGAATTGTAGCACCCCCCCCCCCCAACAACAACAACAAAAAACCCTTCATAGTTTGAAGCCCTCACCCTCAGTGTGACTGTATGTGGGGTAGGGCCTTTAAGGAGGCAATTAAAGTTAAATGAGGTCATAAGGGGGACCCTAATCCTACTGGACTGATGTCCTTATCAGAAGAGGAGGAGACCCCAGAGATGTGCACCCGCAGAGGAAAGGCCTGGTGAGGACACAAAGAGGAGCGAGCTGTCTGCAAGGCAAGGAGAGAGGCCCCAGGAGAAAGGGAGCCCCGTGATTTCTTGATCTTGCACTTCCAGCCTCCAGAGCTGTGAGAGATACTTGTCTGTTGTTACAAGCTCCAGCCTGGGGTGTTTTGTTATGGCGGCCGAGCTGACGAATACAATAGCATCTCATCAAGTGGGCCCTGTACATCTCCCATCAGTGGTGGCGGTCTTCTGGATGAAGAAACTGAAACCTAGAAGCACCCAGCAACTCGCCTGAGGCCCCACCGATCATCGATCAGTTAGGAAGAAAAGCCAAGTCCGCAGGACTGTGGAGACCGTGCGCCCCGGGTGGGGCGGAACGCGGCACAGAACAGGTGCTTGCAGGAAAGCCAGCACAGGGCGCTGTGACCCAGAGTCAGGCCTGCCACAGCTGGAGGCCAGGGGCCGGCCGTGCCAGGTAGAAGGCAGCGAGTGAAAGAGAGGTGCCCTGGGACAGTCCTTTGAGCCCCTTGCCTGTGCCATCAGACCCCACGTGCAGGAGCAGTCAGTGCCTCGCAGGCTGAGGACGACGTCGGGCAGGAGAGCAGATCCATGGATGGAGGCTGTCCAGTGAAAGGCCCTGGTGAGGCCTCAGCGGAGCAAGCGTGACACCGGCCCTGCCCTGCCAAGCCTCAGTCTGCACATTGGCAAAATGGTATGATAATTCTCCTTTGCTGATTTCTCTGAGGAGGAAGAAAAGAGACCGTGAGAGGAATAGAGCCCTATCCTGCCATATGGGCGAGGAGTGATTACTCCTCTCACAGATGAGAAGCCTGAGGCCCAGGGAAGAGCAGGGACTTGGGAGTCTGGCCAGCCAACCAAGAGTATCCCTGCTGGGGGCCTGAGACAGTGCCTTCAGGTCTAGACTCTGAAAAATGACTCCTGGGCCTTTAGTGCCACAGGACAGAGATCCCACGACCGATACCTGCCTCTCCTCCGGTCCGTGAGCTTCTAGAGGCCAGGACTGTATCCAGTTTTGCTCATCTTACCCTCGGCATCCAGCAGAGCTCCGGGCACACTAAGGGGACCCGGCCAATATTCGTGGAATGAATGAATATATGATTCAAGGTAGCCATGCTTTTCAAAGAGGTGTATATTAGCCCATCAGGGTACCAGAGAGTGCCAGAGCCATGGGCCCCCCTTCTTGGAATGTCCATTAAATTCAGAAAGTGGGGAAATAACCATGTAATTGGCTAATGTCATTTTTTTTTTTATTGTGGTCATATATATATATCAGTACGGCTGTTTCTTAAAAAACTAAACATGGGACGCCTGGGTGGCTCAGTCCCTTGAGCATCTGACTCTTGCTTTTCAGCTTGAGTTGTGATCCCAGGTCATGGAATCGAGCCCTTTGTTGGGCTCCACAATGGATATGGAGCCTACCTGGGATTCTCTCTCTCTCTCTTTCTCTCTCTCTCTCTCTCTCCCTCCCTCCCTCTGCCCTCCCCATCTCAAATAAAAAAAAATTAAACACAGATTAACCACATGATTTAGCAATTCCACTCCTGGGTTTATACCCAAAAAGAAGTGAAAGCCGGGGGCTCCTGGGTGGCTCAGTCATTTGAGTCTGACTTCGGCTCAGGTCATGATCTCACAGTTCATGGGTTTGAGCCCTGCTTCCGGCTCTGTGCTGACAGCTCAGAGCCTGGAGCCTATTTCGGATTCTGTGTCTCCCTCTGTCTCTGCCCCTCCCCTGCTCACACTCTGTCTCTCCCTGTCTCTCAAAAAGAAATAAAAATGTTACCAAAAACTTAAAAGAAAAAAAAAAAAGAAGAAGAAGTGAAAGCCGGAACTTGAACAAATATTTGTGTACCAAAACTTAGTGCAGTGTTAGTCACGATAGCCGAACGGTGGTGACAACCAAATGTCCATCGATGAACAAACGGGTAAACAAAATTGTATGCATGCCCATACAGTGGAATATGATTCAGCTTTAAAAAGGGAGGACAGTCTGAGACAGGTTTCAACATGGATGAACCTTGACGACATGATGCCGAGTGAAATAAAGGCAGCCACAAAATGACCAATGTTGTATGATTCCACCTACGTGAGGTCCCTCGAGTAGTCAAATTCTCAGAGACAGAAAGAACCTTGCCTGCCGGTAGGGGCTGGGGAGGGAGGGGAGTGGGGAGCTGGTGTTTAATGGGGAGACAGGCTCTGTCAGGGAAGATGAAAGAATTCTGGAGATGGATGATGGTGATGGATGTACAACCAGGTGAGTGAACTCAATGCCACTGAACTCTGTGCCTAAAAATGGTTAAAATGGTGAACTTCGTGTTATGCATACATTTTTAATACCGGTAAAACAGGCATAACTCCACCAGCACTAAAATCGTTCTCACCGGGGATCGGGGCCACCCTTCTGTCTCGGGCACATGGTCGTGGCCACCTTCCATGCAGGCTGAGTCCCCTCGGAAGCTCCAGGTACCAATGTCCACACTGCAGTCGGATGGAGAAGGCCCAGAAGGAGGAAAGGGGGTGATTTAAGGGGATACGTCTGGTTAGGTGATTTTTCCAGCAACCCACAAAATCTGCCAGTCTTGGGTTTATTTCTTACACCGAATGTGTGTGTCAAGTGCAGGTTACCAGGTGGGCTGGGGGGAGGGGTACCGTGGGGGGAGGGGTACCGAGGAGACCAAGCCTGGCTCTGGTCTCTGGAGCATCCAGGCCAAGAGGAAAGGCACGGCACCCAGGTCTGCAAAATGGGATGAAGCCTGCTCCCTGGCCTTGGAAGGCAGGAAGCTTGAGAAGCTCTGCGCAGAGCCTGGCCCAGAGCAAGAGCCTAGTAGGAGATGCAGCCATAGTTCTCGTGTTTTGTTTCGTTTTACTTTTCACTCTTGTAGGGGGTAAAGAGGGTCCAAATCAGTTGGCTACCGTGTGTGGGATTCTGTGAAAGGACAAGGTGAGAGAGTTATTTACTTATTTTAAGTATAGGAGAAATACACTGGAGAATACCCACCCAGTACGAGAAGGAAAATCTCACTGAGGGGGCAAAGTGGGGTCTTGGCTAATCATGATTTCTCTGCATTTCCCCACCCCCACCCCAATCAAGAGCCTGGTCTAACATGACTGCCACCCCCACCCCCCACCTTTGCGCCCCTTCCCCGTGACTGCCACTCCTTAGATCCAATTGTTCTCCGGGCCTCCGCAGTCAGGAGCGCTTGATGGATTTGGTAATTGGAGTAATTACGGTAATTTTACCTTAAAGACCGGCAGCTGCAGATTCCCTATTGGGAGCCCCCCTCCCTGGGCCTCCTGCCAGCCAGTGTGCAGGGAAAATGACAAGTGGCTCCCATTCCCCTCCCCCAGAATGCAAAGTGTCTGGGGTGGGATGAGGGCTCTCAATAGAAGGCATCTCCTTCCCCCTCATCGCCGCCCCCCAGGCCCCCAGAGGGGCAGAAGACAGCGGGATGGATTTGCCAGGAATCATTTCTTTCCACCGCCACCCCCCCACCCCCAACCTTGGTTCCAGGACTTGCACAGCACAGCACGACATTCACTTGTTCCCCGTCCAGACCTGAAAATCAAGACAGGGGATCCCTGCCTCCTCCCCACCCAGGTCTGAGGATGAAGTCTCTTATAGATCCCTTAAAGCCCCAACTGCACGTATCCTGTGGTCTCCTTCCGCGAGAGGCAGGGAGGAGTAAAGGACCGGGGGACAAGGCGGGGAGAGTCCTCTGCCCACCGCCGGGTCCCTGCAGCGCCTGGCACCCTGACCCAGCCCGAGCCTGTGCTTCCTGCCCCCAGCGGCCGCCCGAGGAATTTCACCTTCATCTCGGGGCCCCTCAGATCTCAGAGACCAAAGCGCCGGCAGGCGGAGCTCCTCGGGTTTCAAGGTTAGGAGGGGCTTCTACCGCAAGGCCTCAGAGAGCGTGTGAGACCCCGGGGGCGGGTCTGGAGCAGTGCAGCACCCTAGACCCCAGCCCGACCAGCAGGGCGGTCTCCTGCAGGCGCATTGGGAGCCGTATTTAGGGCTGTTAAGGGCAAAGCTGGGGGCAGTCTCAGAATTCCCAGGCTGCGTGGTCCGTAGATTTAAACCCTTCTCGTCTTCCCAAACCTCTTAGGACCCATTTGCAGTCCCCGCGCAGTCTGCCCACTGCGCGTTTGTCCTCTTTCAACGTGGGCCACACCACCTTTCAGTGTCTCCTCCCCTCCAGTTCCTTCTTTGCTCCCGGGCCTAACACACACTGTTCCTCCTGCCCCCCGAATGCCCTTCCATTCTCATCTGGTCATCTTTCAAGTTCAGCTTAAAAATCGCTCCCCCCCACCCCCCTCCGCTAGGCCCCTGGGAAGGTCCAGACGTGGTCCACTTGCCTGCCGTGCGCGCCTCGCTTCGCTCACGGCCCGTGAGGTCATATCACATTCTGTGTGCTGAGTTATTTTAAAGTCTTTCTTCCTTCCCTAGACCGTAAACCCTGAAAGGAAGGCGGGTGTTGAAATTTTGTGGATTGCATGTTGGAATTGTCAGCCGGCCGAAATCCGGTGGGCGTGCATTCTCAGACGAGGGAACAGCACAAGCTGGGGCTCTGAGGTCAGGGAGGACAGAGTAAGTTCAGAACACGTTGGGGCCAAAGAGGAGAAGCGGGGGGAGCAAGGAGACAGGTGTGGAGTGAGTGGGGAAGGGCTTGGGAGTCAGGGCTGGGCTGCAGTTGGGCCACCAGGGAGGAGAAGCACTGGTGGGTGTGGAATCCTCCCGCCCCAGGAAGGCCCCTCCTGGACACCTTGAGTTGGGGAGCTGGGGGCTGGGAGAAGGGTTGGGGGAGCAAAGGTCAAAGGAGGGACATGGTACCCTAGGTTAGCCTCAGGAATTACTGAGGACTGGATCTCTGATTAATCGGATTATGAATCAGTGGGGTAACGCTGTTTGCACCCCGTCCATATTCCTCAGGCTTTATGGCTTCAGTGTGCTCCAGGACGTTCCAGCATGTTCCAGGGACACGGGTCTCCCCCCTGAGGTACACAGGCAGGAAGCGCAGGGGAACTGACGTCCTCAAAACAGCCCTCAGCCAATGACTGATGAGGGTGGGCCTTTAAACACGCCTCTTCCTCGCCCCTCAGGAGTGAGTCACCCTGAGCTCCGTGTCCCTGAACTCCTCCCTCGGCGGGCTTCCAGTGGTGGCTGATGTGAGGACACACTGTTCAGTGGCTTCTGTCCTTCCCCGTCCCACGTCCCCGCTGTCCTGCTATGCCCTTCCCCTCCCATATACACTGTGGTCACTCAAATCCCTGTGTCCGGCCTGCTTCTGGGGACCCGCACTGCGACACTGCCCGAGCCAGGGGACGCCTGAGGGATGTTCTGGCAGAACTCCCAGTTGGGCCACCGCCTTAGGGGGACCCATACCCCAGTCAGCCCTACTGGGTCACCTCACTGCTCTTCAGTTCCCCCTGATCTGGCCCCTAGACTGGGGCTACCCGGGTCGCTGGATGTGGGGACTACTTAGAGCCAGAAGGGGGTCTGCTCCTGTGACCTGAGAGCATCACTGAAGGGCCAGGGAGGCTCGTCACGATCTTTCCTGGCACTGGGGAAGGAGGGCAGTGGTGGCTGCAGAATTTCTATTTGTCTTCCCTCCGGCCTCCGTCTGGGGAGCAGGGTCTCTCCACCCCTCCCACGTCCCTGCGGGGCCAAGGAAGGGATGAGGCCTCCTGACTTCTGGAGCCCCCCAAGGCCCCGCCCACCCTCTCCTGGCCAGCCAATCACTGACGCCGCTGTAGGTGGGACAAGGGTGGGAGGGGTCCTGAGGTAGGTGGTGGGGAGGGCAGGATGGGAAAGCTTGGGGGGGGGGGGGTGAGGGGGGAGGCGGACCCGTCCCTTAGCCGGCCCGCCTCACACCCTCTCTCTTCCCCTGCACGTGCTGCTCCAGCAACAATGACCTTGGCTGACCTGTACCTGCAGACCCCTCCTCCTGGCTCTTCCGGGGGCTGGCCCCTTCTCCTCCTTTTGATGTCAGTTCGAGTGCCACCTCTCAGGCCTTCCGTAGCAGGTGCTACACTCACATCTGCCCCGGCCCACATCCCCTCGGCACTCACACCGATTCTGACCTCACTGGTGACTTCCTGTCACAAGTATCTGCGATCCCCCTGCCCAGAGTCCTTCTGTGACACAGGAAGATGGTCACCCTTGTATTTGTGAAATGGACCAGATGTGCCAGGGAATTAACCCCTCTGGAAGCGGCCTCAACACGTGGCCAAAGCACCCTTACCCAGAAATCCTTGCAGCGTCAAGCCCCACCTGCCCTCCATTGAACCCTGCTCATTAGCACACCCCACCCTGACTCCAGCCTTCCTGTCTCTACTCCTGACGGGGTCTTCCTGGGACCGCCTCCCAAATAAACTGCTTATCCTCCAATTTTCGGTTCAAGGTCGGCTCCTGGGGGCTCCCAGTCTCAGGCCCTTTGCTGGCCACCCAAGACAGAGACTCACCCACATTCTCTTCACCCTCTTTCTCCGACAAAGTTTTATCACGAGGCGAAGTAATTTTCTGAATTAGCGTGTCTCTCTAGTCTATGAGTTCCACGAGAGTTGAGACCTTCCTTGTCTTGTTTATTACTGTGGCCCCGGCCTAGTCCAGTGCTGGGCACAGAATGTCATTGCAGAGTGGCTGCAGATTCGGTCATGTCATCCTTCCATCCTCTGTGGTGACGTAGGAGCAGCAAGTTGAACCTCTAGGAGCAGAGAGGTTGGGCAAGTTATCCGCAGCCCCACATGGGGAGACTGGAGCTCAGGGCTGCCCTCCGGCCCCGTCTGGCCACCACTAAACACTGCCTCTCCCAGAGAGGCACTCACGGGAACGCCAAGTGAGATGCTCCCTCTGCTCAGGGGTCATTTCTGTCTTTGCCCAGGAAAACACTCCCGCCTGAAGGCATCTTTCCAAACCCCATCCTTCCTCAAAGAAGCTGGAAGCTTGTCTCAGTCTGCTCAGTCTGCATAACAAAAACACCACAGGCTAAGGGGCTTCAACAACAGACATTTATTTTCTCACAGCTCCGCAGGCTAGAAGTCCAAGGTCAAGGTGCCAGAAAATCTGGTTTCTGGGGAGAACTATCTTCCTGGCTTGTGGCTAGCTGCCTTTTTATTGTGCCTTCACATGACCTTTCCTCTGTGTGCCTGAAGAGGGTTCTGGCGTCTCTTCTTCATATAAAGACACCAGTCTTATGATATCGGGGCCCACCCTCTGACGTCAATTCACCTTAATTACCTCCTTAAAAGCCGTATTTCCAAAAACAGTCAAGGTGGGGGTTAGGGTTCCAACATATAAAAAGCAGAGAGTTGGGGGGGAGGACATAATTCAGTCCATAACAGGGCTCCTTAAAAGAAATACGATCCCAGCCCAAGCCAGCCCCAACTGCAAAGCACCCAGAGAAGCTGGGTACCCACTGTGAGCTGTGCTAACCCAGCGGCAGGGCTGGTGCAGGATCATCAATCACCATGATACCACAGGGTGGAAAAAGATGAGTCCTCAGATAGAGCCGAAGATGAATGGGGACACTGACATGTGATTAAATTGGGATCCTCTACTGGTGGCTGATGGCCCACCCTGGGTGCAAAGTTAGCACAGCTGGGTCTGGGCTCCCAGCATCCACTGAGGCACCTGCCCCTCCTCCTGCCCAGGTTAAAGGGCTGTCCCTCCATCCCCACAGCTCTCTGTCATCCCAGCCCTATTAATGAGAGAATGGGGCGGCCAATGCGACTAGTCTCAAGTAGGCTTCTGGAGGAATCCAAAGGGAGACACTGGATTATTGTGGAGGTTAAACTTGTAAAGCTCTCAGCATATGTTGAGTGGCTAAGAAATTCATTGCTGAATAGATGAATGAATGAATGAATGAATGAGGCTTCCCCTGCTCTGAGGAGACAGACCCAGAAAGGGGCAGGAGGAAGGGAGAAGCCTGGGACCCTAGGAGATGAGAGGGAGAGGATCCGTCCCTACAGCACCCCCACCACCTTCAGCAGGTGCTGTGATCACTCATCCCTCCCTCTCCTGAGTCCTGGGTCCTCTCCCTGGCCCTCTGGGCAGCTGCGGCAGGTTCAAGGTATCGCCAGAGCCCGTTGAGAAACAAACACGGCAAGGCCTTCTCATCACCAAGCTTGCAGGTTAACTCACTGAAAGGACAGCCCCCACCAAGAGCCGGACTGGGGAGAAAACAAAAACCCGTGACTGAAGTAAAAGCGACATTTCACTTGTGCCTTTAATCTTCACGCGGCGTTTAAATGTGATATCACAAAATGACAAGATTGTACCCAGCAACAGCTCGATCGTGGGCGCTGCGGAGGGAGGCCTCTCTCTCCAGTTCTCTGTGGGCTGTTCAGGGCCACAGCCTCCCTGAGGCCCAACTCCTCCTCTTCAAAGGGGGCTCAGAGAAGGCAAGAGGCTTGCCCAAGGCCACAGAGCTCTTCTGGCTTTGTCCCCAGCCACTTCCAAAGTAATTTTTCCCAGAAAAAAAAAAAATAAATAACTGCCTCTTGAGAGAGGGGCTTCATTTTTTCTTCTCCTCAGGTTGGAAATCACGGACAGCACTCCATGGAGATCCAAGTCCCCGGAAGCTGGTGCCATACGGCAAGCATGGGGGGGAGCCACCGTCCTGAGGGCTGGGGAGCGCATGGGCGAGGGGGCTCTGTGTGCTGGTCTTGCAGGGAGGAGACAGCCCCAGCCCCAGGTCTTCTGGGGGATCTGAGAGGCATTTCAGAGGAGGCTGTCTTGGAGGAAGGTCTAGACCTTTCCCCTCAAGCAGCTGTGCTCCCAAACCGGGCACACAGGCTGTAGGGGCAGGGGGGTGGCATCTGGGGCTGCTCCTTAGAGTCCCAGGGCTTAGGTGGGGCTCGGTTTAATGACCCATTAATGCGCCATACAGATCTAAGAGGTAGGTCATGTGGGTCCAGGCGATGTTCACCTGTGGGTCTGCTGCTGGTCTGCCCGGAGCCTCATCAGGCCAGTACACACCCCCACCCCCCCCACCTATGTGAGCCTTGGCTGCTGTGGCTCACAGCTACCCCTCTCTCTGGGGAATAGACCTCTGCAGATGTCAGACGCCTTGCAGGGGGAGTTACACTGCCTCCCCAGGGCATCCGGATACAGAGGGAGCAAAGACCCAACTTCCAGGTCTCTATAAGGAAGCACCACGATGCAATTTGCACTTGAGAGCCCCCATGCAGCCAAGGCGGGACATCTCTCTTCCTCCCCATTCTTCCCACCCTCCCTTGTCTTTGTCTGAGGAGACTTCCCTCGATGCATCACGACAGCTGAAGCCTTGTCTTAGCCTCTGCTCCTTAGCCAGTGGCTCTCAAAGTGCGGTCCCTGCCCCAGCAGCATCAGCGTCACCTGGGGACTTGTCAGAAATGCAGGTGCTCGGGGGCCCAGCCACCGTGTCCTCATAGCCCTCCAGGTGATTCTGACGCAGCGGTACGGTTTGAGACTCACTGCTCCAGAGCATGAAGCTGAGAACAGCTGCCCATCCTTGGCTCCCACAAACCCCGGGGGACCCCAGAGCAGAATTCCTTAAGGAATCCATGGCCACCGGTCCAGGAGGAGCCACTTCAGCTCGGGTGCCCCAGAGGCATCAATTTCACTGGTGATACTGACAACTGTCCCACTAAACAAAAAATTCTGCCCTCCCACGCCGGAGGCCAGCTCCAGGCAGAGCTCCACACTCCTGGACAGAATCCGAGGCATGGCACAGGCTGACCCTTGACCTCCCAGCAGGGTTCCGCCCGTTCTCTGTTCCCAGGAGACAGAGGCCTGAGGGGAAGGCTCACCCCAAAATGAAAGTGAGAAGGGCCAGCCAGAAGGGCCCAGTGATCCTTCAAGCTCAAGAGCTCAAGGGGACCTGGGCTTGGACCCATTCCCCACCCAGGACTTACAGATATTCCCTCCACCTTCAGAGAGGAGGATGTTGGCTGGCTTCACGGACCTCCTGCCACAAGACAGACCAAACCGTTGACCTTTTCTTCCAGAAACAGCGAGATCAACTGCTTATGGCCCCCAAGCCTGGAAGGGGCAGTCCTCACGGATTTTGGGTGCCAGGTGGGAGATGGGACCTAAGGACCCTCCTGAGAGAGGGGTGCGTGGGTGACTCAGTCGGTGGGCATCGGACTCTTGATATTGGCTCAGGTCGTGATCTTGCAGTTGTGAGATGGGGCCCCGCGTCCAACTCCACGCTGATGGCACGGAGCCTGCTGGGGATTCTCTCTCTCTCTCTCTCTCTCTCTCTGCTCCTCCCCCACTTGTGCATGCACACACACATGCGCGTGTGCACGCTCTCTCTCAAAATAAATAAATAAACAGTAAAAAAGAAAAAGAGCCTTCCAAGAGGTAGAGCCCATGCAGGAGCCCAGGGCCCAAAGGCAGGGAAGAGACAGTTGGACAAGCACTCGGGCGGCCAGCCATGGGTCCCCCTGTCACAAGAGCATCGGGATGGAGCCTGTGGGGAAGTTGGGACAGTGGGTGACAGACAGGGATAGGAGTCTGCCGTGAGTGGCAAATTCTGAGCCAAGGTGGATGATGGATATTGTGTAATTACATATGATACTAAAATTATCATATAATTATTATATAATGATCATATTATAATGATGGACATCCTGAGTTCAATTCCAGAGTCTGTCCCCAGTTTGCTGTGTGGCCCTGGGCAAGTCCCTTTCCCTCTCTGATCCATAGTTTTCCCATCCACACAAGGAGGAAGTGGACTAGACACTTGCTAAGGACTGGCAATCCAAGAGTCCTTCATGCCAACTCCATCACTGACACTCCTGAGAGCTCAAGCTGTTTCTTGCATCCTGGAACAACAGTTGCGTATCAGCCCCACATTCAGCTTCCTCAGGACCTTTGCACATGCAGTTTTCTGTGCCTGGAAGCCCTACCTCCGTCCTCAAACGATACTAACGATACCAGGCTCTTTGTTTTGCATTCACATTGCTCCTTGTATGTCTTGTAAGACCTAATACTGTTTGTAACTTGATATTTACTTTGTGGCTTTTGGCTCCTGTCTCTCTCTTCCACAGGGCTGTGAGCTTGTAAGTCCAGGGCCTCTGTCCTTTTCATTGCGATTCTAGCATTCCACATGGCACCTGACCTATAGCAGACATTCATTAAATATCTGTTAAATGAATGAATTAATGAATGAATGAATGGTGGCTATTATCATTATTATTGGGAGCCAAGAAGCTCTCTAAAAAGGTTGCAGAACCCAGTTCCGACCACCCCAGAAAGGGAAAAGCCAATGGCATGGGCGACTGGCCTCTGTGACCTTCAGTTCTGAGGGGCTGACCTCTCTTTGCATCTGCCCCCTGCAGGGGAAAGTCTCCTGTCTCAAGGAAGTGACCCTTATCGAGGAAGGAGGCTGTGTTCTTACTGCCTTCTTGACCCTGTGAACCAGGACTGAGGCGCTCTGTGACTGCCTGAGGATATGGGCTACTTTGGTGCGGTGGGGGGGGGGGGGGGGGGGTGGGGGGGGGTGGGGGTCAGAGCCCCAGGGGATCTGTGATAGGCCTGATCACCTGGACCTTTGCCACTTTGGGAGTCTGCAGAGAAAAAAGATCCATCCACAGAGGCACACACATGCATGCCTGGAATTCAAATTTGTGAGCATAAACACACATACCCGTGCCCTTGCACGAACACCCACGCTAGAAATACAAGATGCACACATACACATGCACGCCAGCGGTGTGCGCACAGAGCATGTCATGTTCACATACGTGATGTCCCCAAAGCGTGCATACACAAACAGGCACGGAAACATACGTGTGCACATGCCTTTGTTCTCGTACACGCAACAGGAGTACATGTAATGCATCGACAGACACAAGCGTGTAGGTTTATATAAACGCACCTCATGCACAACGGGACACTGGTCCATTTCTCTGTTCAGGACTTGAATACGGAACCTTGCTCAGGACTCCTCCCAGGAGCACTGGATATTCTCGGAAGGCCTTTCTTTTCTACCACTCCTCTCCTCACCCCAATCACCCCACAGTTCACCAAGCAACCCCCACTTCCCTAACCCTCGGTCAGGCACACAAAAGGCTGCCTGAACGTGGGGCACGGAGAGCGCTACTGGAAGTCCCCACAGCGCGCCAGTGTCCTTGTTCAGCCAGGTCTCTCCTCCCGGGTTTCCGGAGACATCGCCTCCTCTTTCGCTCCGACGGGGCCGGGGCGCCCCCTGGTGGCCGAAACAGCAGCGCCGGTCCCGGCAGCCAGGTTGTGAGCGGCGCTTGTCCCCGTGGCGTGGGGACACTCACCTGGTCCCTCTCTTCGTGTAATCTTCGCAGCCAGGTCTCGAGGCCCCCGTCGCAGAGCTGGGGGCGCGGCCACTGCTGTCATTCAGTTCTCGCACCTGAGAGACCGAGAAAGAGGCGACCTGGCCGGAAAGAATCACGGCTTAGCAGGAGACAGGCAGAGCCCGCGAGGGTCACCGTGGCCTCTTCCCCGTCCCAGCACCACACACAGGGCAATACTTATTTGTTGAACTTGGGGCTGCAGCCCTGATTTGGTACTGTGTGCGTGCGTGTGTGTGTGTGTGTGTGTGTGTGTGTGTGTGTAGGGGCATTTAGCCCCTAGAGGGAGCCAGGGAGCAGGGGACCCAGAGTTAGAGCCCACCTTCAGGCTTAGTGGACAGCGGTTTCCCAGACAGAGGCTGGAGGTGTGTGTTTCGTCACACACACACATGCACACACACTATATAGTCATGAATACACATACGCGCACCCGATACACGCCATACACACACGCACACCTGCACGTGTAGGCACATGTGCACACACTCATGAACATGTGCATGCAGCATACACACAGGCAACCTGCACGTGGACACACGCACATGCACACTCCTGCAAATGCACACATGCACACCTGCAAACACTACACACACACGCACACACACGGCACACACAAGACACATGCACACACACGCACGTGTACCCTCACACACACAGCTCCTCCCCCATCGGCGTCAGATCACAGGGACCACGTTGTCTTCCCACCATGCCCCCTGTCCAACCAAGGCCACTGACATCAAATGCTCTTCTCCCCAAAGGCAAAAGGCTGGGGCATCCTCACGGGGCAGCGCGGCAGAGGCGGGGAGGTGCTCGGCAGGGACCGGAGGCGCTGGCAGCTTCCGGAGGAACCTCTTGAGCAACTTGGACGCGTCGTTGTGGGGACACTCGTCCCCGCTGAAAAGGCCAGCCTACAGGGGCGCCTGGGGGGGCTCAGTCGGTAAAGCGTCCGACTCTCTCGGTTTCAGCTTGGGTCATGACCTCGTGGTTTCGTGAGTTCGAGCCCCGCAAGGGGCTCTGCTCCGGCAGTGCGGAGGCTGCTTGGGATTTTCTCTCTCTCCCTCTCTCTCTGCCCCTCCCCTACTCACCCTGTCTCTGTCTCTGTCAAAATAAATAAATAAACTTAAAAAAAAAATTTTTTTTAAAGCCAGTGTGGAAATCTCTCTCCAGCCTTTGCCCCCTCCCCAGGAGGAAGGAGGGGCACCAAAGAGCAGTTGGCCCAAAGCTCCAATAACAGTTGTCTACCCCTCCTCTGGGCCTCAGTTTCCTCATCTGCAAAGTAATAGCACCCACCTCTGAGGGCTGAGTCATTCTTTTATTTTCCTGTAATAATTATTTTAATGAAGTATCGGAAATAGTTTTAAACGTCTGATCAATAGGATTATGCACAAATGTGGGAATATGCCGCACTTTACAGAAAAATAAAGCTAAGCCTTCAAATGTACGACAACTTGAGGCATAGATCCCTTCTGAAAGTTTCTCTTTTAACACATGCCTCATTCATAGCATTTTACATTACAACTGGCTGAAGCAAAAAACGCGGCCACTTTAACGTTTAGTGCAGTATAGAACGTGGCCATAACAGTCGTCGCGGATTAAACGGTCTAATTGGGTAAATCACATGGCACAGGGTTTCGCTCAATACCCGTCGGCAGGCTGCCTCCAGGGCCCGGAGGGGCAGCCTCCCCGGCCTGCCATTCTGCGCTGTCTCCTTGCTTTCACCCTCCTAGAATCCCCTCACCCAAACACAGAACGCTAACAAGCTGGGAACTGGATTCTTTCCTGGCTCAAGGGGAGAGATGCAGCCTGGATGACGTGGGGGAAGCCAGACCATGACCTTGACCCTGGCCTGGGATCCAGGCACCCTGAGAATGCCTTCGTGTCCAGCCCTCTCTCTGTTTTCTTCTTAAAGTTTATTTATTTATTGGGGGGGGGGGTGGCGGGGAGAGGAAGAAAGAGGACCCCAAGCAGGCTCCACATTGTCAGCACAGAGCCCGACACGGGGCAGAGCCCGACACGGGGTTCGAACCCATGAACGGAACCGTGAGATCATGACCTGAGCCTAAACCAGGAGTCGGACACTTAACCAACCTGCATGAGCCATGCAGGTGCCCCAGTCCTCTCTTTTCCAGAACAGGACAGCAGCTATGAGAGAAGGAAGCCAACGTTTCAACCAGCACCTTGCAAAGTGGGATTCAAAGGGGTGTGTTTGTCTCCCATGAAAACCGGGAAGGAGAGAGAGCTAGGAGTAGGACAATGGCCTTCTTGGCTGCTTCCAGGGCCCACTGCTCTGAGGGCTTTATATCCTTTTTTCTCATTTAGCCCTTAACAAAAAGGGGATACTGTTATGATAAAGTCACTTCACAGATACTGACAGAGGTTCAAAAATTCACCCCCAGTCTCCGAGCTAGCAAATGTCAGAGCCAGAATTTGAAACCAGGATTCCCTATTCTAAGGTCCACGCTCTTATCCCCCCCCCCCCCCCCCAGACTAGACATCTCCCAACAGTGGCCCCAGATGCAGCCTCTCATGCGCTAAATGAGCCTAAGTTGGGGACAACTTACGGCCTGAATGATCAGCGGGCCCGGGGTGCTGGGGAGGGCTTTGCAGTCAGCTTCCAGCAGGGAGTCGAGGGGCACGCCTCGGCGTGTTTCTGTGGGACGTCAAGAGCCGAAGGGGCATTTCACATCCTGGAATGACGTTTGGGCTCCAACCTGCAAGATCTGGGCGACTGGAGCCAGACTTCTTTCCCTGCGTGAGGACCGAGCTCTCTGGAGAATGGTTGAGCTCAAACCTCACATCTCTCGAGCAGAACCCTTGGTCTCGGCAGTGATGAAAACATTAGCTGCATCACAGACCAAAAAAATCTGAGCTGGTAAAGAGGCGTTGAAAGGAAAATGTGCTGCTGCCCCAGGGAGCGTTGGGTAAGGTGTGTACCAGTGGTCTGGGGTGGAGGGTCTAGCCCTGCAGGCAGGGGCCAAGTTCCCAAGACCCATTCCCAGGTCTTCTTCATTCTGTCTTGCAGTCTTCCGGGGCAAGCTCTTCCTTCCAAATCTACTCGACCCTCCTTCTCTCTTCAACTGTCTACCCCTCTGCAAACCCCCTACCCCTGGTCTGTCTTACCCACCATCTTCTTGTCTTTAAAGAAACAAACAAAAAATCACAATGTATCATGTTGACAATGATGCAGTGAAATGAACACTCTCTGAACCAATACACCACTGAAGGGTAACTAACACCAAGAACTTAGTAGGTAAGTTCCAGATAATCTAAGACACATTCAAAGTTTCATGTAGAAGAATTGAGATCGTGTTTTTCAATAAGAGAAACAAGGAAATAATAAGTGTCCAGTAATAAGGAAATGGTTAAATAAATTAGAATATATCCCTAAGGAAGAAAATAACTACCCTGAGTAAACACCATGTTTTCAAAGAATGTTATTGATAGTTGCGATAAATAATAATATTGTTCCCAGTTCGTTACCCCTCCTTGTATCCACACCCTTTGCCATATGAATTTGGAATTCTTCCCATTAAAGAAACAGAAGATACTTCGTCATTCCTTCACTAGTCAACCAGGTGATAGCTTGGACCAATGGACCAATGATCCCCATGATGCAGGCAGAGGTTTAAAATACTTTGTGTGGCAGGGTTCACTCTGCTACTGATGCCATGAGGACAGGCCTCAGATGGCCTGCTGGGCCCAGAAGGATGAGAGACATTAGAAGCAGACCCAGACCCAGCCAATAGCTTGAGTCAAGGCCAGCTGAGATCAGCCAGCCAACCCCCAGTTCACCCAAAAACATGCAAACGAAAGTAACCAATTGTTTTAAGTCGTGAGTTTGGGTTGTTTGTGATGATGCATTATTGTGGCAATAACTGAATGATGCACTGGGAAATGTCCATAATTCTATATTTAGTGAAAAAAAGATACACACACACACACACACACACACACACACACAGAGGAAGATGATGCACTGAGAGTTAATAACACTTATATCTGAATTATATTTTTCCTTATTGTGTTTTGCTCTACTTTCCAAATTTCCTACAATGAGTAGGGATTGTTTTCATGTGCAAAAATACACATATATGTATATAAATAACAGAAAGAAATACGGCAGCTAAGTATGTGTTCGTGGAAGATTCTCCACACAGCTCCCTCGATGAGAGTTTCTGAAGCACCAGGACCACAGACCTGTGTCTCCTGCTTCCCGGTCTTACTCCTCTTCAGGACCAAGCCAAGGAGGGCGCCAGGCGCAGTGGTGGGGTCAGGGGCCAGAGCAGGGATCTCTCGCATGTCCTGTAGAGACAAGTCTCCTATCCCCAAATCTGCCTTTAGGGATCATAAACTCCTAGGGAGGGGAGTGAAGACAATGGCTCAGGTCAGGTGCCTTGACTTGTGTTGAGGCTTTCCCACCCCCCGCAGGAGGTTATGAGGAGAGAGCAGGGGCTCAGGATTCCATTCCAGGTTCAAGTTCAAACTCTATCGCTGACTGACTGGATCACATTCTGAGCCTCTAAATCCCCATCTCCGATCGTGACATAGTGCCTGACTCATAGGGTTTTGTAAAATGGCCTAAGGGGTATAAAGTGCTTAGGGTCCAACCTAAGCGAGGCCCCAATAAATGGAAGCTGTTTTTATGACTTGTATTCCAACAGGAAGGGCTGAAGGGGAGGGAACACCCCACGGACCTCTTATCATTGCTTCTATTCTGGCCCTTTGTTGCTCTCCCTCGCCCCATCTGTCTTTACCCTTAGCAGTGCCACCCACAGCTACAACCCTCCTCCTGGGATTACTCTGAGTAATGATGGAATAGTAATTGGAAAATAAATTGTGCTCGGCTCCGCCATCTAGAGGCCACAGTGGGGTTCTGCAGGCAGCCCCGGGCCTTCCTGCCGCCAGAGATGAAAAAACGGGAGGGAGACGGACTGAGGGGTTTGTTTTGTTTCGCCTGGATGACTCCACCAGGTGATTCCCCAGTGGCCCAGTCGAGGGCTCTAAGAAGGGACAGGAAGCATGCTGAGGTGGTACGTAGTAATGTTATGGCTGTCCTACAGCTTAGTGCTTGCAGCCTAGAATCACACCTTCTCGGCTCAAAGTCTGACGGTCCCTGTGAGTTTGGGTAAACCATTTTGCCTTTCTGTGTGTCACGGGTCTCACTTGTAAAGTGGGCTAATGACACTATCTGCTTCACAGAACTTGGGGAGATTAAATTAGATACAGCATATACAACACAGTACCTAACACACAGTGAGTGGTCAACAATTGTTAACGATTACTATTTTTTACTGATTCAGGGAATTACTGCCAGCACAGGAGAATGAAGTGAAATCGTGCATGCAAAGTACTCGGCCTAAAGCCTCGTCCATCATAAAAGTCAACGAGTGGTATCTTTAGATCATTGAACATTATCGTTCCCAGTTTAATGGGGGCAATCCAATGATCAAGTCTAGAAGGTAAGATAATGTTGAGCATTAATTGTCCCTGAGGCTTTAGAAGTTGAAAGGCGTTACTTAAAACTTTTGCCTGAGGCACTGTGCTTACGCAAGATATTTTCCCCGGGGAGAAACTGGGTAAAGAGTCCACGGGAACTCTGTACTAATTTTGCAACTTGTTGTGAGTCTAAAAGTATCTCAAAATGAAAAGGAAACCTTCTATTTGGGTGAATGAAAGTGCTTTCACGGTGGAGTAGGGGTTCCTGCGGGAGGGAGCGTACTTCCTACGCAGTGGGGAGTAACGGGCCCCCGGGGAAGGCTGTGGGCTAGGGGGTCCAGTCGGACCTCAGGATCTGCCAGCTCTGTCATCTAGCTCTGGGCTTCCCGGCCCCTTTCCTGCCGCTGAAGTTGGGGTGTGGTGACAGCACCCACCTTCCAGGGTGAGGTAAGGAAACGAGCCAGTGCATGGGAAGCTTCTGGAACAAGGCCCAGGGCCGGCTACCCGGGGTTACCTATCCAACCACATCAAGGTATGGTCCGTGGAGAACCTTTTCCTTTTAGTAACAGCAGGACCTGGGAAACCTCCACATGATGAGAGGGGTCAGAATAGTGGCTTCCCTTGGGGGGGGACGGGGATCGAGTGGGGAGGCACGGGGGAGCCTTCAGGGGTAGATCTGGATCTCGGGGGAGTTGCCCAGTGCACACATCAAGCTGTGCCCGGTAAATATGGGCACACCTTACCATGCACTTTATTTCGGTCTTAAAAACCTAAATATAAACGATTACATTCTCGTTTGGAAGGAAATGTGCTGAGGCGGTTGAGCCTTTTGGAAATAAAGGAAAGCAGAAGTTGGGTCTCTCTCTTTCACACCAGACACCGAAAATCATTCAAAAAAGAACCAGAAAAACACATGCAGGTAGGTGGACAGTGACCACTTTGCTGGATGAAGGAGGACTTTCTAAGCATAAAGACAAAGAACGTAAATGGACATGAAGAAGAACATACGTGCCTGTAGCTCCCTGCTCCCTGGTCCCTGACGCGGGCAGTTACTGGGTAGGTGGCTGAGGAATCAACAACGGAGCGCTGGGTGCCCGGCAGCACGGAGGGGTGAGGAGGGCGAGGCGGGGTGTGCTGGTGCCCGAGGATGGGGCCCGCCACCAGCCGTCTGGGCAGTGTGCTCATCGGCAGGGAACACTTTGAGCAGGTGCCTCCGGGGAGGGGGTGGGGGGTGGCGGGGCCTCTGCAGGAGCCAAACAGCCTGTCCTGAGCAGGCAGCGTCCACGTGGACGGCTTCCTCCCTCCTCCCCTCCCTGCCTGCCTCTGCCCAGATTCTGCGGCTGGAAACAGAACACACAGGCAGTCAGGACCGGCCACCTCCCCATCGATTCCCAGCCCAGAGCTCTAGGAAGCGATTTCCCGTGCAAGGGCACGGGCTCACTAAACCCAGCAGCAACTAAGATCAGGGGCTGAGGTCATGACTCCAGGAAGCAAGCTCTTAGGCTGCGGATTCAGGCCTTTACCCGAGCACCTGCCGGAAGAGTGAAATGCTCAGGGGTGTGAACCTTCTCTTCACAGAGCAGCCCATGGCGTAGCTGGAGAATGCCCACGCCTGGAGAACGCGGGCCACTTACCCGGAGGAGACTTAGAAGCCCCGGAACTGAGCTGGGTCTGTTTCCTAACCGAGTCCCCATCCTCTGAAAATACTTCCTCTGCGAGTTACAGATGGCTCCCAGTTAGCCCTGCGGGCAGCCGATGACACACGGCCCCGGGACTTAGGAGCCAGTCCCAACCCCTTCACAGGTGCAGCAGCTGAGGTGCCGAAATCTTGCCCAAGATCCCATAGCCGCTAAAGACCTGCATGGAAAATGGGAACATAGTGGCCTGCAGGTGCACAGACAAGCATTCACACACACACACACACACACACACACACACACACACACACACCAACACAGCCCTGCAACAGAATCACTGTCGCACTTAGGATGTGGTGGCCTCGCAGAGGCCCCGGGCAGACACGTCCTGCAGTAACTTTTATGCCACTCACTCACCGTTGAACTGAAGCCCCCAAAGATGTCCCTGACACCTCTGGCAGGTGCTTCGTGCCGTCTTCGGGTTGAGCGGGTGTAGACGTCCAGCCAGCGCACAGCAGCCATCTGGGTCTGCGTCAGGGTGGACAGGAGCCCCTGTGGTCACTGTCCAAGCCCTGGCCTCCAAGGAGGCCTGGCAGGCCCGTATCCTGCAACCACGGTAATCTGACTTCTTCGGCCGACAGTGAACACCGAGATGAACACACCCAGCTACACGCTCAGCCACGGGCACTAACCGAAGCCTCATATAAAAACACTTACCCACGTGGACACAAGGGACATCCACATATCTGACCATGAGACCCCCTAACACCAACCACGCTTTTCAATGGGGGAAATCTAGCAAGACACCTGAGAATACGGGGGATGCCAATGGGATGAACCACTGTCTAGATTTAAGCCTGTACCACTGCAACCCCTGGGGAACAGAGCAGGCTGAGGCGGCCCCTGGTATCTTCTGGTTCTGGAATGCAGCAATGAATTCACTCCTCCCAGATCTGGCGGAGACCCCCACAGAGTCACGTGGGCCCAGCCGTGTCGAGCGTGGGCGAGCCGTCGGTGTCCCCTTGGAAAGTCTCTCTCTAGGCAAGACCTTATTTATGATGGAATAGATCCCCCCACCAGGCTTCACTGTGGTCCCAACAGCAAAACCAGCCATCCGAATCGTGGGGACATGTTGAGACCGCAGGTTCCTGCGTCCCGCCTCCAGAGATTCCACCCAGGAGTTGGAACATCTGCCCTTGGGACAGCCTCCCCAGGTTACTCTAAGGCAGTAGGGCCTTCAGATCACAGCCGGGAAATAAGGAAACGTCGGCCTGGTGCGTTCCTTCCCCATTGTGGCCCACAGCCAAGACCTCAAGGAAGAAGTGGCACACACGTGTGTGAGCAGACCTACGGGTGTGCGCGGGGTTGTGCCCAGCGTTAACCAAGTTAGTCAGCCAGGCCCTGGTGGCTCACAAAACCCAAGATTGCTTTTTATGGCAGCCTGGATCGTACCAATAAGCCAGACATCCCCGTCTCCTTCCAACATTTCCCTGGTACTTGGGAGCCAGGCAAAGGCTTCCAAAGGGCAGCCACAGCTGTGTGGGCCCTCCCCTAACAGGTGCCGGCTGGTGGAGGCTCTGAGTCCACTGCGATGCCTGGACTGGCGTGCCCTCCTGCTAGCCCCGGGTCATTTGTGCAGGAAACCAGGGTTTCCTGAAATTGACACGTTTACCTATCACCTTTATTGTCTTTGTCTGTATCCAGTTATTCCTGTACAATCGTTTACTTCATATTTTTCCCTAATCATGGGTCACATTTTCACTTAAATATGTTCTTTAACAAAATTGTTTTTAACGTTTATTTATTTTTGAAAGAGATAGACAAAGTGCGAGCAGGGGAGGGGCAGAGAGGGAGGGAGACACAGAATCGGAAGCAGGCGCCAGGCTCCGAGCGGTCCGCACGGAGCCCGACGCGGGGCTCGAACTCACGAACTGTGAGATCATGACCTGAGCTGAAGTCGGACGCTTCACCGACTGAGCCACCCAAGTGCCCCTCAGTTAAATCTATTCTTTAAAAAAGTCAATACCCGGGGCGCCTGGGTGGCTCAGTCGGTTAAGTGTCCGACTCTTGGGTCTTGATCTCGTAGTCCTGAGTTCAAGCCCCGCATTGGGCTCCCCTGCGAGTATGGAGCCTATCTCAAAAAAAGCCAAAACAACAACAAAACATCAAAAAAGTCGATATCCTACCCATTAGAAGGAGCATCCACCACCACTCGCCAGAAGCAGAAGTTAAGGAGAAGCAGTGACTATATTCACATTCTTGGCCCGGGCTGCCCAGAGGCTCCTGCTGCCTTGCGGGTCTAAAATAGCTCCTGTTTTTATTTAGTTGTTCACACAGATTTCTCCTTTATCCACCCTGGCCCCAGTCTTTCTGTTTTGTTTGAAATGAGATTGCTGGCCAGGTCATGGTGGCAGGTTGGTTTCCCGCAGTGGGGGCATCTCCCACTTCTTCCAGCCCCTGTGTGTGCTCTGCGCTTGAGACGCCACGGCAGACCCTCAGGCCTCTCCCCAAGGGGGGATCAGTGTGTCCCATACAGCCACATGTTTTGGAAACCGGGGGCTGAAATATGTGCCAAACCAAGGAGGTTTCCATGTGGATGCTCTTTCAATGACCTCATCCACTGAACCAATAAGGACAGAGTATGAGAATGTGCTTGGCACTGAGGATGCAGCGGTGAAAATGACGGACAATGTCCGTGGCTTTGTGGAGCTTCTGTTGTAGGTAGAACTGCCTCGCTGAGCCCTGTTAACCTCCAGAGCAGTTAGACATCATCATCATCACCATCATCATCACCATCATCATCATCATCATCACCATCATTGTCACCATCATCATCATCACCATCATCACCATCATCACCATCACCATCATCACCATCACCATCATCACCATCACCATCATCATCACCATCATCATCATCATCACCATCACCATCATCATCATCACCATCATCATCATCATCATCACCATCACCATCACCATCATCATCACCATCATCACCATCACCATCACCATCATCATCACCATCATCACCATCATCATCACCATCATCATCATCATCACCATCATCACCATCACCATCATCATCACCATCACCATCACCATCATCATCACCATCACCATCATCATCATCACCATCATCATCACCATCATCATCACCATCATCACCATCACCATCACCATCATCATCACCATCATCACCATCACCATCACCATCATCATTACCATCATCATCACCATCATCTTCACCATCATCATCACCATCACCATCATCACCATCACCATCATCATCACCATCACCATCACCATCATCATCACCATCATTATCATCACCATCACCATCATCATCACCATCATTATCATCACCATCACCATCATCATCACCATCATCATCATCATCACCATCATCACCATCATCATCATCACCATCACCATCATCATCATCACCATCACCATCATCACCATCACCATCATCATCATCATCACCATCATTACCATCATCACCATCATGACAGTGACTGCTGCTCTATACTGCTAAATTTGGGGTGCTTATGTAGTAAGAGATAACAGGGCCCCGTGGTTGTCGGTCACTCTGAGAGAGATGGGGAGACATCCAAATTTTGAGCAGAGTACTTAGAATTCCATTCAAATGTTAGCTCCACCAGGGGACAGACTTTCCTTTGTGTTCACTGTTGTATCCCCAGTGCCTAAAACAGTACCTGGCATGTAATAGGCACTCATCAATATTTGCTAACTGACTTAATCTAAGGAGGGCATAATCTAATTTACATTATAAAAAGACCATTTTGACTATTGGGTGGAAGAGATGGAGACAGGACAGCTGGGATCAAGGGTGGGGCAGGGAAATCGGTGAAGAAGATACTGCACCAGTCCAGATGTGAGGGAGGGCCCCTTCCTCTTCCGGTTCCTGACTGGCCCCTGCCACATCTCCCCTTGTCGGAGGGCCCCCCTGGCAGCCAGCAGGCTCCTCACCCTGTGGGAGCAGGTTTATGCCCCCGCTGCCATCCTCTTCCTGCAGCCCAACCTTCTGTTGGATCCACTCTACCTGCATCCAAAAGTCATCCATGGACAAGCTCTCCCGAAAACAACCAACCAACCAACCAGAAAAGAAAAGAAGATGGTGTGCATTCATCCAGCCACAGAAATTGATTCAAGGAAGGTAACACGCAGGACTCTTGCTGGGAGTTCTGGGATAGGAGCACCCGCTCTTGACATGGAGGCAAAGCGAGTGGCCTCAAGGAACTGGCGGGCACACAGTGGGGATCCAGGCTTAGAACAAAGCGGATCCCACACTCAGCAATAAATAGAAAATTTTAAAAAAATTTTAATGTTTATTTATTTTTGAGAGAGAGAGACAGAGCATGAGCAGGGGAGGAGCAGAGAGAGAGGGAGACACAGAATCTGAAACAGGTTCCAGGCTCTGAGCTGTCAGCACAGAGCGCAACGCGGGGCTCGAACTCACAAACCATGAGACCGTGACCTGAGCCAAAGCCGGACGCTCAACCGACTGAGCCACCCAGGCGCCCCAATAAATAGAAAATTTTAAAACTGGGTCCTAGGTGTTGTCACAGAGTAGTTTGAGTCACAAGAGGATCACTTACACAGCACATTTTACTTGAAAGATCCTCACTGGGGAGGTAGCATGGTTTTTAATCCGTCCCCTTTGACAGAGGCTTGGGTTCTTTCCACCTGTCAGTATCACAAGTAAACGACGAAAGCATCATATTTATTACCGTGTTCCCTTGAGCAGAGGAAACAATAAAACAGAGTGCTAGAAGTGGGTTTGCCGAATCAAAAGGTTTGTGAAATTATGACACTTCTTGCCGAATTGCCTTCCGAAAGGGATCGTTCTACTGGATTTGTTTGTTGTTACTACAGCCCAGAATAGGGTGCTGATTTTGTTCCTTCTGCCTCCCTGGCCTCCCTCTTGTGGGGTCCGCTGCCCTGGAGCCCCTGAGGCGGTGCCTCACCCACATTGAGATCCCACCCATCAACGTCCCCCCAACTTAGCGTCACCGATGCTTAGAAGGGCCTCCTGCTTGGTTTAATCATCATCCTGAAATTCTTAATAACGTTTGAACAAGGGCCTCTGTGTTCGTTTGGCCCATGGCCCGTCCTAACCCACAGGCCCTGGCTTGTGCCTTTCTCCCAAGTGTCCTGCCCCCACACTGAGCGCGACTCCAAGCGATACACATTGGCATCCCAAAATATACTCAAAGGTGGTAAAGCAGAGGCAGCTCAAGTCCGCCAGGGCCCAAAGGAAGAGGCAGGGCACCAGCTCTCCCTGGGTAACGGCTTGGCCATCTTCACTGAGCAGCAGCTTAACTGGAGACCGATTCCCAGTTAATTATAAAATTGGCTGTTCCGCTCTATTTATGCTTTTCGAGAAAGCTGCTAGTCAGCGCACCTCCCGTGAATCTGTTTGGTCCCCCATGCTGGCACACAGTTTGGTTTCTGTAGCTGTTTTGCGATTCGCTTGAAAATTACCAGCATCTGTGTGTTTTCGTGACAATCTGAAAACTGCTGTGGCTAAACCCAAACAGGAGTCAACTGCGTCCCTGCCCTGACAGCTTAGCAGCGAGGGAGAGGCATCATTCCTTTGGGTGGACTTTCTAGGGAGGTCAGGCAGGGGCACAGGACGGAAGAGACACGAAACAAAATCCCGACAGTTCTAGAGGTGTCCTTGTCCCGAGATGACGGCGCGCAGTGTGGCAACCAGTCTTCCGCAGGACAATGGACGCCCAGCGCATCCGCAAAATTTGTTCCGAGCTTCACAAATACAGACAGCTTTTTTGGTTTCATTGTCAGCATCTCACTGATGTATAGCGTGGGCGAAAAGCACAATTGATTGTCTCTCATTGTAATTTTGTTTTTAAGGCATTTCCTGAGCATTTGCTACACAACCACTAAGCAATAGCTAACCATTTCCGTAAGTTTAGAAGTTAAGAACTTTGGCTCAAGTGTCAGACAGGTCTGATTCTGACTCCTAGATCCGTCATTTTTTTTAAAGTTTTTAATGCTTATTTTTTTTGAGAGAGAGAGAGAGAGAGAGAGAGTGTGAGCGGGGGAGGGGCAGGGAGAGAGGGAGACACAGAATCGGAAGCAGGCTCCAGGCTCCGAGCTATCGGCACAGAGCCCGACGTGGGGCTCGAACCCATGAACCAGGAGATCGTGACCTGAGCTGAAGTTGGACGCTCAACCGACTGAGCCACCCAGGCGCCCCTGGATCTTGTCATTTTTAGTGGAGTGACCTTGGGGAGCCTGTGAACCTGGTAAGCCTCAGCTTCCTCATCTTCATATGGAGACCACCTAGTGTGGTTTAAGAGCTACTCCATTCAGTCAGCAGAAGTTTATTGAGCTCCTGCTATAACTAGTTACTGGAAAGCTGATGTACCTCTGCGGCTGGAACAGGAAGTCCTCAGTAATCGTCAGTTCGATAAATACAAGTTGCTTCTGGGCGCTTCCCACCTGACATTCAGAGAGGACAAGTGACTTACCTGCTGCTGCCCAGCCGATAAGCAGCTTCTAGCTCCTGTCCTGCAGCCAGGGGCCAGAGGCTTGCAAGCCCAGCCTGTGGACAAAACACGCCATCGGGTCAGTGCTCACAGCTGCTCAGAGCTCTCCCGAACGCAAAGCCGCCGCTTCAGGGCACCTGGGTGGCTCAGCCGGTTAAGCAGCCGACTTCGGCTCAGGTCATGATCTCGCGGTTCATGGGTTCGAGCGCCGTGTCGGGCTCTGTGCCGACAGTTCAGAGCCTGGAGCCTGCTTCCGATTCTGTGTCTCCCTGTCTCTCTGCCCCTCCCCCACACATGCTTTATCTCTCTCTTTCAAAAAACATAAACATTAAAGACAAATCCATTTTGCGTTTATTTTTGTGTATGGTGTAAGAAAGTGGTCTAGTTTCATTCTGTCTACGTGTCTAGTTCTCCCATTTGCCAAAGAGACTGTCCTTTTTCCATTGGATAGTCTTTCCTGCTTGGTCAAAGATTAGTTGGCCATACATCTGTGGGTCCAATTCTGGGGTCTCTGTTCTATTCCATCGGTCTATGTGCCTGTTCTCGTGCCACTACCATACAAAGTTAAGGATTGCTTGTTCTAGCTTCGAGAAGAATGCTGGTGCCATTTGGATGGGGATTGCGTTGAATGTGTAGATTGCTTTGGGTAGTATTGACATTTTAACAATATTTATTCTTCCAATCCATGAGCAGGGAATGTTTTTCCATTTGTTTGTGTCTTCTTCAATTTCCTTCATAAGCTTCCTATAGTTTTCAGCATATAGATCTTTCACATTTTCGGTTAGGTTTATTCCTAGATATTTTATGGTTCTTGGCGCAATTGTGAATGGGATCGGTTTCTTCATTTCTCTTTCCGTTGCTTCGTTATTGGTGTCTAAAAATGCAACCGATTTCTGTACGTTGATTTTGTACCCTGCGACTTTGCTAAATCCATGTATCAGTTCTAGCAGACTTTTGGTGGAGTCTTTCGGGTTTTCCACGCAGAATATCGTGTTGTCTGTGGAAAGTGAAAGTTTGACTTCTTCTTTGCCAATTTTGATGCCTTTTATTTCATTCTGCTGTCTGATTGCTGATGCTAAGACGCCCATCACTAGGTTAAACAACAGTGGAAATCCTGCCATTTGCAGCAACGCGGATGGAACTGGAAGGTATCATGCTGAGTGAAACAAGTCAGTCAGGGAAGGACAGACATCCTATGGTTTCACTCATATGTGGAACTTGAGAAACTTAACAGAAGACCATGGGGGAAGGGAAGGGGAAAAAAGAGTTTCAAACAGACAGGGAGCCGAACCATAAGAGACCTTTAAATACAGAGAACAAACTGAAGGTTGGTGGGGGAATGGGGGAGAGGGGAAAGTGGGTGATGGGCATTGAGGAAGGCACTTGTTGGGATGGGCACTGGGTGTTGTGTGTAAGCGAGGAACCACGGGAATCTACCCCCAAAACCAAGAGCACACTTCACACACTGTATGTTAGCCAATTTGACAATCAATTATATTAAAAAAGTAATAATAAAATTTTTTTAAAAAACAAAACAATATAAAACAAACACGGAAACAGAAAACAAAGCCTCCCTCTCACGCATCAGTTGCTTGTCCCTCCGGGTGACCTGTGGGAGGAGGCAGCGTCCTGGAAGTCCTCAGCTCCAGTCCCTGCCCCCTACTCACTCTCTGTGTGACCGCGGATGGGTCCCTTTCTCTCTCTGGGCCTCAGTTTCCCAAACCGTGCTGTTGCGTCCCAGCCGAGACGGGTCACTTCCCTGAGCCTCGGTTCCCCTGCGGAGTGGAACTAATCAGAGCTGCTGTCACGGTGAGTATCACAAGCCCTGTAAATACGAAGCCAGGCAGAGTAGCTGGCCTATCGTATGTGCACAGGAAATAGGAACCGTTGCAATAGTTATCATTTTTATTTCTACTCTCCTCGTTATGAACATCAGAGGCTACAGGAAGTTAAGGAGAAGCTCTGGTCACAAGCACAGGCTGTGTGGCCACAGTGACAAAAGGAACCCCAACACAGGCCCCGGAGTCACTGGACACGTGCCACGTGCTAACGCAGCAGCTAGGGTCCTCAGCCTGCGCCCTGGACTTTCAGGTCAGATAACTGTGTCCCGGGGGCCGCCCGGTGCATCGCGGGGTGCCAGCAGCCTCCCTGCCCTCCATCCACCAGATGCCAAAAGCACCCCTCCCGGTTGTGACCAGGTTGTGTCTCCAGACATTGCCAGATGCCTCCTGGGGGACAAAATTGCCCCCCGTTAAGAACCACCGTTTTACGTGGATTCATTCATGTAGTCCCCACAGACGCCCATTATTGGCAGTCTCCCATTTTACAGATGAGAAGACAGAGGCGCACAGAAATTAACTTGTCCAACGTTACCTGGCCAGTAAATGACAGGCCTGGACTTGGACCCCAGGAACCTGGCTTCAAAGGCCATGTTCTCAACCGCTATGCAATAAGCCGTTAGTGTACCTTTTTTTTTTTTTTTTTTCTTAATTGTGACTTTTCCTTCTCTTTCTTCCTCCCCACTGGCCAGACGCCACATGTGGTTGAGGAGGCAATACCACCAGCCTGGACTCAGCCAGCTCTGCGTCTTACCAGCTGCTCTCTTTTGGAGATTCCTTCTGACTCGTAATTAGCGATGGATAGTGATGTATTATAGCAAAGATGGATTGAGATAAACCCCCACGGGGTCCCCAAGGAACAACAGGTGCCCACCGTCAGGGAAATGCCAAACTTCCTTTGGCCAAGTGGAAAACCCAGGGGCCGCTAAGAAGCCGGGGAGAAGACAAAGGAGGGACAGAGGCCACGAGTAGATCCTCAGACACGGCCATCGCGGGAGGAATGGCTGTATGGCGTGTGATGCGACCCTTGTAGATCCTCTCCGAACATTCAGGGAATCAAACTGACCACCCAATGCTTTAGGAATTGGGTTGTTTTAGAGCCAGTTGAAAAAATGCTGATGGGGCGCCTGGGTGGCTCAGTCGGTTAGGCGTCCGACTTCGGCTCAGGTCATGATCTCACGGTTCGTGAGTTCGAGCCCCACACTGGGCTTTGTGCTGACAGCTCAGAGCCCTGCTCTCTTTCTCTCTCTCTCAAAAATAAATATTAAAAAAAAGAAAAAGTGCCGACATCAGTCTCTAGTTCAGGGTGGAATGAGGACAGACAAATGCTGGATGCTCAAAGGTGCCTGGTCACACCCGGTCATAACCGCTCCTGATTTCAACAGGGGCACAGGCAGAGGTAAAGAAGGGAAAAGCCACAGACATTTGGCATTTCCATGGTTTGATCCCTGGGCTGCCGGAGAAGGATTTTGGTAGGAACTCAGTTATTTTTGGTACTAATGTGCAAAACTAGTGTTGTCCCTATGTCATTTAAGTTCATATTGGACAGATTGAATTATTATTCTCAATTCATTATCCCTCCCTCTGCTTGTGGCCCTCATCCCCACCCCATCCCCAACCCCACCTGTCCATTGACTTGGGCTTTGGGCACATGACGTCCTCTGGCCAATGAAACGTTAGCAGACACGAGACAAGCCAAGGCATGAAATGTGCCCGTGTGGTGGCAATGGCCCTCTTGCACCTCCCATCACCACGGGAGGAGTTGTCCCTGGATGGCTGCAGCCCGAGTCCCAGAATGAACACATATGGCACAGACCAGAGCCCGACCAGCAGGAGGGGCAAGTTCAGCCAGACCCACAGCTCGAAATGGAGCCACCCAGCAGAGCCTAGGCCAGATCAGCAGCCCCTCACCCAGCCAGCAGACACACAGCACGAATAACGAGTGTTGCTTTAATGAATGATCGCCATTGAATTTGGAACCATTTGTTACACAGCCATAGCTGATAGAGACAGTGTATTATTGAACAACCTAAACAGCCTGGCCAGAGGACTAGTGGGCCCACTCTCTCCCACTTACACGTTTCCAGATGCTAGGTGCACATGCCATGGGCACAGTCCACGTCCCACCCTATCCCCAACCCCCAGGTGAAATGACACATTAGGCTCTGAGTCAAGTGAAGGGGAGGAACCAGGTCTCTGAGAGCACAGGTTGAAAGGCAATCTTGGGGCATAGCCATGTGCCCATAGGTACATTGGGTAACGTGTAGGTCCATACTTTCCTGTGAACATGTACGTGGCCATGTGCGACAACGTGGGCTTATGAAAGAGAGTCTCTCTTCTGCTGTTTTAGAACTCGCATGGAAGTCTGGATTCCCCATACCCACACAGGTATCATCATACAACTTAGTAAATGACTACCATGTGGACGGTGCCCCTTTAGATGTAATATCTTTACGCAGTGCACAACCTGAACATCAGTACACAGCAATACTGCTATCTATGAGGCAATCCCTGGGAGGATAGGGTGGGGCAGGGATGACATATTATAAAAGGCAAATCTTGTGTTTACATTTTTGAGTATGGTCTTTATTGACTCCTAAGCTTCCTGTAAGGCGATAACTTTCCCCTTAAGACAAGAGTGGCTCACTCCACCAGTGTACTCATTCTTAGACTGGTCTGGCAGTGTTCGCCACACTTCTTCCACTTAATAATTCTGCTGTAGCGCCTCTCTGGGCTGCAGAATTTTCAAGCGTGACTATTTTGTATTATAGATAATAAGAATAAAAACATCTTGAAATAAAATCAATATCATTGAGCGTCCTGAATGAGAGCTGAGGCTTGGCTGGGAGACAGAGAAAAGCACATCTGTGGGTGCTCCCATCAGCTGGTCAAGGTGGGCGAGAGCCAGAAAAATAGATGACCTGCTGGGGGTGCTTGGGCGGCTCAGTCGGTTAAGCATCCGACTTCGGCTCAGGTCATGATCTCGCGGTCTGTGAGTTCGAGCCCTGCATTGGGCTCTGTGCTGACAGCTCAGAGCCTGGAGCCTGCTTCGGATTCTGTGTGTGTGTGTCTCTCTCTCTCTGCCCCTCCCCCGCTCACGCTTTGTCTCTCTCTCAAAAATAAACATTAAAAAAAATTTTTTAAATAAATAAATAAATCCTCTAGTTACAGGGGCGCCTGGGTGACTCAGCTGGTTAAGGGTTCAATTCTTGGTTTCGGCTCAGGTCATGATCTCACAGTTTGTGAGTTCAAGCCCTGCGTTGGGCTGCATGCTGACAGCACAGAGCCTGCTTGGGATTCTCTTTCCCTCTCTGTGCCCCTCCCCTGCTCACTCTCTCAAAAATAAATAAAACTTAAAAAAAATATTTTAAAACCTCCCGTTACAATCTCTCTCAAAAACGAACAGGAGATGATAATCCGGAGGCCCCCACCCTAAGTGCCGGCACCTGGAAGAAGCTGGCAGTGGCTGTCCCTTCAAGATCATCCCTGCCGAGCTTGCCAGAAAGGTTCTGAAAGCTCCCCCCCACCCCCCTGCTTTGAGGCTTGCCTGGATCCTTCCTTTAAGCAAAGGCATGGACACTAGCTTGTCTCTGCCTGAGCCAATTAATCAGATGATTTTATATGCTGGACAAGATACATATTGTGTCGGTCACGTGTGCCTACTGAGCACTTGAAATGTCCGTGTGACCAGAGAACTGATTTTTTAATTGTATTTGATTTTAACCAACTTAAATTTAAAAGTGGTTGTTTGATTCAGTGACCAGAAAACTTGGATGTGTGAATCGCTTCGCCCAGTTCTCAGCCCTTGCCCAAGAACTCCTGAATTCGATGCCCTGAGGTGGGCACAGCCATCTGGGTTTTAATCCCGAGGGTGAGTCTGAGGGGGGAGGCAGGGATGAAGCCCCGGGGGGAGGGGGTAGAGGCAGGTGATTCCTGTCTGGAGAAGCAGTAGGGAGGCTTGGCTGTGGGATGCAGGAGACCGCCCTCCCCACAAAAAAGGCACCCAGGTCCTGATCCCTGGAATCGGTGAATATGTTCTGATCCATGGTAAGGAGAGGATTAAGATTGCTGATGGAATTTAGGTGGCTCTCAGCCCGCCTTGACATGGGGAGACTATCCCGGATTATCTGGGTGGGCCCCGCATGATCACGAGGGTCCTTAAACGGGGAAGAGGGAGCCAGAAGAGCAAAAACCAGACACGTGGGAGCTTGACGACTGGAGGGTCACTGCACGCACTTTGGAGGCGAAAGGGGGCCGTGAGCTGAGGAAGGCAGGGCGGCCTCTAGAAGCCAGAAAGTGGGCTCTCTCCCAGAGCCTCTAGAAAGGACCATAGACTTGCCAATACATGATTTTTAGCCCAGGGTGACCCACTTTGGACCTCTGAGCTCCAGAACTCTAAGATAATAAATCTGTATTGCTTAAGTCACTTAATTTGTGACCGTTTGCTACAGCGGCAATAGGAGACATTCAGCACAGTGGCTTAGGGCCCAGGCCCTGGAGTCAGACCGTCTGGGCCTGGGTCTGTCCTCTTGATGTGTGACTGTGGGAAAATACCTTAGTCTCCCAGCTCCCCCTGCAAAATGGGGGTGATGATGCTGATAATAATATGCACAGGGTCCTGAGGAGGGAGTCAAGCAATGCATACAAATTGGCCCATAGTAAGTGCTCTGACAAACGTGGAAAACTGTGGTTCAACACAGCGCGCACAGCAGCTAAGATGGGGCAAAAAACCCGGAGGGACAGAAGAGTAACCAGGGTGTGATGGGGCTGAGGAGAGGAGGCTTCCCGGAGGAGGCAGTGTTGGGACTCAGTTTTAAAATTTGTTTTTGACGTTTATTTATTATTGAGAGACAGAGACAGAGCATGAGCATGGGAGGGACAGAGAGAGAGGAGGAGACACAGAATCGCAAGCAGGCTCCAGACTCCGAGCTGTCAGCACAGAGCCCGATGCGGGGCTCGAACTCACGAACCGTGAGATCATGACCTGAGCCAAAGTCGGACGCTTAACCGACTGAGCCACACGGGCGCCCCGGGACTCGGTTTTAAAGGGTCAGTAAACATTAGGGAGGGAAGGAGATATGCAGAGCTCACAGGAAGGGGAGCAAGTTATTATTCTGTGCCAAGTACAAAGGAGCTTCCCCTGGTGGATGGGAGCCTACATTAGGGTCTGATGAGAACGCAGTTGGGAAGAAATCAAAGGTGGTAGGGAACATCTCCCCAAGCAAAATAAAATCCAGAAGCCGTGAACCAGAAACACCTGCGGTTTCATTACATCAACCTTCAAAATTCCTGTATAACAAAGACACTATAAACAAAGTGAGTGGCCACCTGACAGGATGTCTGCAACAAATGATCAAGTGTTCCTCTCCAGTCTATATAAAGAGTTCCTAGAAATCAATAAGGAAAAAAAGACCTCCAAAAAAACATCTGTTAGAAAAGGACACAGCAGAGAGGAATTAACACCCTCTGAAGAGAAGACGTAAATGCTCCATGTGAAAAGATGTGATCAGGGTAACACAAATAAAAACAATGCAATATTTCCACCCCCTGGCCTGGGAAACGCCAAAAAGTTCGTGAACACCCAGGGCCGGCGAGTGCCAAGAAAGAGACACCTTCACATTCTAGGAGCCTCTGCTGGCCGACCTGGGTGGGGCTGGCAATGCGTGATGGGAGGGCTTGTGCGGAATCCCGAAGCTGTGTGTGAGGGGCCCCAACCCAACCCCTCGGGGTGAGGACAGCCTTCTCCTTTCGCCCCACTGTGAGGCAAGAGAGGAAACATGGAGCCCGTCAGCAGCGACCTGCGCTTTGCTGGTTTGTAAATGAGTCAGCCCAGGTGAGCCCTGGAGAGAATCTGCCTGCCAGCACTTGTGCTCTAAGGTGGTTAAGAAGCACGGGGGCTGTGGTCTGGTCCCTGGATGGCCGCACCGGGTGGCCCTGGTGACGCGTCTGTGTGCAACAGCAGCTATGAGAAAGGCACCTGTTGCAGAGAAAGGAACAGGTTCAGGAGGGTGAGGTCAGTGGAGGACTGACGACTCACATGCAGATCTTTCTATCCCCTCCAAGGAGTCAGTGATTTATCAACCTGCACTGATTTATCCCATGACTACAAACCCGTGCTATTTGGGTCCCTCCCAGAGAGTTCCCTCAGACCACTCATGATCTGGCACATACCATGGGCTCCCCACGTCCCCGCTCTGTGCTACACCCTTCATGTGTGTCCGTCTCATTGCACCCTCATAGCAGGGAAGGTAGCAACTGCTGCGGCATCCATCTTACAGAGAAGGAAGCCGGGGCCCAGAGAGGTTAAGTCACCTCCCTGGAGCCCCACAGCTGGTAAGTGGGAAAGCTGGGCTTTGCGAGTCAGGCTGACCTTCTAGCATGGATGCATTTAAACTGGGTGCGGGTGATCCTTTGGTGCGTGGGTTCACACACAGGGGTGCGCACCTGGGGGTTCAAGGAAACACGGTATCTGGAGAGATAGGTGACGTTAACCCACGGCAGAGACCTCAGAGCTACCCGTGAGCGTGAGTTTTTCGGCAGACTTTGTAAAAATGACTTCTTCCGCAAGTTACCTGCGTGCAGCTGGGCACGTCGCTTAATGCACTGTGTTAACAGGACCTGATGCACTAGACTCGAAATGGTCTTCCTGCCTCCGTGATCTGTCGGACACTCAGCATGTGAAAAGGTGCTCAACTGCACTAATAACATAAGAAAGGTGAGTTAAAACAAGATACAAGTAGCATAGACCAAAAAGCAAAACTGTCCGGTCAAGACTGTCCATATAAAAAGACCATCGCTTAAGGTCCCAAATAAATGCAGGGGTCCCTAATACTCTCTATATTCAGAGGAAGGGAAAATGGCACCTATGGGCAGGTTGGGGTCGTCACTCACATCCCTTAGAATATAGAAGTCAGTGACCCCTGCAGGGGGCGGGCAGCAGGAGTCTGGGGCAGTGTGTGTCCCACAAGGGTCTGGGTTTGGAGGCCACCGACCGAGGTTTGAAATACACCCCCACCACTTGGCATCTGGGCCATTTATCTAACCTCTCCGAGTTTCTGTTTCCTCATTTGTAGGAGAGGAGAATTCTTCCCTCACGGGGGTGTTGTGAGGACTGACAGAGAGGACATACACCCCTACGACATAGCAGGTCCTCGCCTCATTCTCCTTAACCCTCGGACCTGGCCCTGAGACACCAGCGGCCCAAACCTCCCTGCTCCCCTCCCATGATGCCTGCACCTTCAGCTCAGCTCTGCATAGCGCCCCAGCTGCCTGGCGGTGCAGGCCCACGGGATCCGGGGACACGGTGAGGCCGGAGGTACCGGGCCCTGGCATTGGCAGGCGCTCTCACGGCTCCCAGTTCGACGGCTGGCTGCCGCAGCCGCTGTGACAGTGGCTGTTACCAATACAACCCGGAGGACGGCTGCAGGGCTCTGGGACACAGCCAGTTCCCAGACACCTCCAAATGTCCAACCTCCTCTCCCGGGGCGGGGCTGGCTCAGCTGGGGCCACCCACAGGCAGACACACACACACACACACACACACACACACACACACACACACACGACCCATCCAATTTTAAGTTAAACTGAATTAATAAAGTACCTGGCTAACGTGGCTAGAAAAAAACTACCATGACTCAGGGATCTTCACCCAGGCCTGGCCACTCCCTCTGTGCCTGCTCTAAATCTTGATTTCCTCCTCTGTGAAATGGGGGTGGTAACATTTGCCAGGAAGTAGGGAAGCAGGCAAGCGGGGATTGTGCGAAGGGTGTGTAAAGGGCAGGGCCTGGGAGGGAGAGGAGGCTAAGGGAGCAGGAAAGGGGAGTGGCAGAAACTGGGGGTCCAGAAGGGCTGCTCTGGGAACTGACATCTTGCCCAGGGTGTGAAGGAGCGAGAGCTCGGCACATTAAAAGGCATGGAAGCGGGGCACTTAGGGACAAGGGAGGGATATTCCTGCCAGTTTCCCTGGCTTGTGTCCCCATATCTGTTATGGACCAGGAGGGCCTCCTCTTGCTCTCTGGCTGGGACAGAATGCTATGGTCTTTCCCCAGGTTGCTCTGCACTCCTGTGCTGCCCTCCTCAAAGTCTCTGAGTGTCAATGACCCTCCCAGGGGGCATGGTTGCCTTTACGCTGTGAAAAGTGGCCCCAAGGAACAACTCAAGGATGGTGCCCAAGTCCACAGGTCACCATAGCCTGCTCTGGCCTGCGGGAAGCAAGAAATGGAGCCCAATAACTGGAAATAATACTCTAGGGGAGCCATAGTGCCCAGAACTATATATGGCCTTCACATCAAAAGATGGGAAGTGTCGCCCTGGGGACCCTCAAGTCTCAGATGGCTGTCACTGGCTCTCACACAGAGACTAGGACTGTGCAGATGACCCATGGTCCATTTTTCCCAACGTCCTCTTGGGGAGGAGACTCTGGAGCCATGCCACCAGAAGGCCAAGTATTTTGGGGGTGTCATTGGTGCAGAGGCTCTTTTTCCCAATATGAAAGTGAAGTAGCAGTGAAAGTGGATGAAAAAGTATTTTGGGAGCCTTGGGAGCTTTGTATGTAAAACATAGTAGGTGTTTAATAAGTGTTGCATGGGTGGATGGAAAGATGGATGGAAGGATAGATGATGGATGGATGGATGGATGGAAGGATAGATGATGGATGGATGATGGATGGATGGAAGGATAGATGATGGACGGATGATGGATGGATGGATGGATGGATGGATGGATGGATGGATGGAAGGATAGATGATGAATGGATAGCTGTGTATATGAATGTGTGAGAGCATGAATAAACCAGTGAGCCATTAGGTGAATGGGTGGAAAACCAAATGAGTGAAGGAATAAATAAATGTTTGAATGAGTAAACAAGTTAGTATCTAAGTAAATGAACTTCTGGTTCAGAAGTTTAGAACAGAAAACCTAATTTGCTTTCACTTTGCTTAGGTGTAGGGAACCCCTGGAAAGAATGCAAGAGGAAGAGAGAGTATCCTGAATCTTGAGTAAACTGCACTTTCAAGTTTCTTAAAGGAAGTATCACCCCTCAGCTTCCCGGGGAGCCGCATGTACTCAGAATAGGGTGAAATGCGTCTACACTCCAGGCAACGTCTTCAGCCCCAGTTGGGCCTGGTCCCAGGCCTGGAGTACTGGGCAGGCATGTTAGGCCACAGTGGAATGACTCAGATCCTGGCACCTGCCAGCACCTCTCCAGGGGAGCCTGTGATCCAGCCCACCCACTCACTATTATTGAGAGGCGTTCCATGCCCCTCAGATCCAGGAAGTTTCCCAGGGTTGTGGGCTCTGTGCTCAGAATTCCCTCCTTGTTTTTCTCCCTGCTCTGAGCATCTCCCACTCCCCTCCACACAGGCGTCCTACCCAGCGTGACAGGTGGAGCCACACAGGCCTGGGGTTGATCCTCAGCTCTGCCACTTGGGCTGTTTGACTTCAGACAAGTGCCTTAACTTCTCTGAGTCACAGCTTCCTCATCATTTATTTATTTAACGTTTATTTATTTTTGAGACAGAGAGAGACAGAGCATGAACGGGGGAGGGTCAGAGAGAGAGGGAGACACAGAATCTGAAACAGGCTCCAGGCTCCGAGCTGGCAGCACAGAGCCCGACGCGGGGCTCGAACCCACGGACCGCGAGATCATGACCTGAGCCGAAGTCGGACGTTTAACCAATGGAGCCACCCAGGCGCCCCGCTTCCTCATCATTTAAATGAGAAGTCTTGCCTGTCTCAAGGGGTCGTTGTGAAGATTCAGTGGGACCATACGTGTCAAGGACCCAAAATGTACCTGGCACACGATGTACACCAAGCACCTTATTTCCAGGTGCTTAGCTTTTTTCTTTCGGCAGCAATTTCAGGAGTGTTTACCAAGTGCCAGCCGGGCATCGTGCCCAGAGCTTTACATGCGTGACCAGATTCAATTCTCACAGAAGAGGGTGTTAGGGATTGTGGTGTCCCGTTAAAAATATGCATGGAAGTCCTAACCCCCCGGATCTCAGAATATGGCCTTTTTTGGACATAGGGTCTCGACGGAGGTAATCAAGTTAAAAAAACGCAGTCGTTAGGGTGAGCCCTCACCAGTGAACGGGTGTCCTTATAAAAAGGGGAACTTTGGACACAGAGACAGACACACGCAGAGGGAAGCGGATGTGAAGACACACAGGGAGAAAGGCCATGTGAACAGGGAGGCAGAGACGAGTAAGGCGGCCACAGGCCAGGGTACATCTGGAGCTGCCAGGAGCTGGAAGAGGCAGGAAAAGGATTCTTCCCGAAGGCTCAGAGGGAGCATGCCCCGCCAGCACCTTCGGGACTCCTTGCCTCCAGACTGTGAAACCACAAATGTCTGTCGTTCTCAGCCACCCAGGTTGTGATACTCTGCGGTGGCAGGCCACAGGCAACTACGACAGAGAGGACTGGCCTCGGAGACAGACGAGGGAAGGACACGCACTCAGGGTTCCAGAGCTTCTGTTTAGAGGTGGGCATCTCTCGGGGAGCCTATTATTAGAGGATCACGGGGTATGTTTACCACAGACAGACAGACACACACACACACACACACACACACACACACACACACACACACACACAATCTGCCTTATAGAACAAAATACTAAAAAGGGGGCCTCCATACCCTCAGGGGCCCGGGGTCTCAGCCTCCTACCCAGAGCAGGGAAGGTATCTTCCCACAGCCCCCCACCAGCTACCACGATCCCTGCTTAGCTGCCAGGGGCCCCAAGGAACTGTCTCCCCCACCTTCTGCTCCAGATGCTCCCAAGACCGTGACCAGATGTCCTCCCTGCTGTGCTGGGCAGCTGCTCACTGTCCCTCAAGGGCTGCGCTGCCCCCAGGAGGATCCTCTGGTTCCTCTGGAGTGGCCGGGGGCAGGACGGTGGGGCTCGGTGACTTGCCTGGTTCCTCTGTCAGCACAGAGGCTGAACCCCGGCTCCCCCGGCAGCGCTGGGAGCAGAGGCGACGAAGCAGTTCACAGGACCCCACGGAGCAGCAGCTGGGGAAAATGCCGGACAGAGCCTGAGAGAAGCTTCAGCCACAGGGGACGTTTGTTACCAAAAGTGTTATTCAAAGTCAGGGAAGCTCCCAGGAAAACATGGGTTGCCAGAATCTCCTCGGCTAGAACAGAGCACGAGTGGAAGAAGAGCTATGTGCGTGGGGGTGGGGGGCGTTACGGGGCTGGGAGAGAATATATAAAAGAGAGAGAGAGAGTGTGTGTGTGTGTGTGTGTGTGGCCCTACATGGACAGTAGGGCTAAGGCCTGGGGGAAACAGGCACTTTAATGCACACCCTCGGTGCTACCATATGGTGGGGCCAGTCAGTAAAACCTGCAAAATGTGATCGATCTTAAATTCAGTAATCTCCCCTCCTGGAATTTATCCTCTAGATAGAAGCACACTTGCATATGGAGACAAGAGTTCAAGGGTATTTACTGAAGCCTTGTTGCTAAGAACAGAAACCTTGTCCCGCAAATTCAGTGGGGCTCAGCTCTCCAAGGGCAGCTCTCTACACCACATAAGGAACTCAGACTTTAGCCCTAGGACAATAGGGAGCCATAGAGGGCTTTAAGCAGGGGGAAAGGCTTGCTGCAATTTGTGCTTTGGATGGATCCTTCTGACAGAGCAGAAAAAGCAGAACTGGTGAGACCATCTAGACGAGATAATAATTCAGGCTCCATTGTCTCTCGTCTGGGTAGTTCAAGAGCCTTGTGGTGACTGGTGGGATGTGTGGGGGCAGAGGAGGGGACACCTGGAGGGCCTGTCTCCTTCTCCCACCAACTCTGCTGCCCCTGGGCAGCCAGTGAGGGTTTGAAGTCAGGGGATTTCTTCGAACCACAGAACACCGAGCCCCCCAGCCCCCAAAGCCACTCTTGCCTCATTTTCCCCATCTGTGAAATAGGGATAACCAAACACCCGACCTCATAGAATTGTTGTGAGGGTTAAAAACTCTGTTATAAATACACAGAAAAGCACCTGGTACACAGTGAGTGCTTGTTAAAACGTGAGCTATTTTTTTTTTTTATCATAACCAGGCATATGGTAAATACTCTATAGATATTCATAAAACGAATTGTTATTAAAATCAACCTAAAGGCGAATCAAGGAGTGAGTTTGAAATTAGAGAAAGGAAGTTGAAAGCAAGATTCCCCCAGTCCCTTGACCAGATGGGAGAGAGTCAGGGAGTCCCGAAGATGATCAAGGACAGTTTAAGTCAGTGCCAGGGGTTAGGCCCAGGCCCCACGGGTTGTTAAGTGAATGGATTTGGCCAGGCCCAGCAGGTTTGTTAGGGGGTCTCCTGAGCACAGGAACCTTCCTTGTTTCTTTAACACGGACCTACACCTTCTGGCCCAGCCCTGTCCTAGGATTTCCTCTAAATTCAATTGGCCAACTTCTCCCCTTGTGCCTGCTTATACCACCTTCACAGACTCGGGCTCCTCCCCGGGGACCCTGGGAGGTTGTCTGTAGTGGGGGAAGAGCAGGGTCCTTTGGAGGCTTTTGTGTGTCCACTGATGGAGGAGATGAGTCGGGGATCCCAGGGAAGAGCCTCCCTTGGCAGTCTTCTTCCCTCCCCGGTGGGTCTCTCCCATCCACCTTGGCCACTGCCACCACCCTGCTGACTCCAGGAAAACCAGGCTGGAGAAACATGGAAGGTTGGCTCTAGGGACGACAATGGAACGAAAGAGTGAGAGAGAACAACAGATACACAATGGGGTGGGCTCTATATAAATGGATTCTTGAGCAGAGTCCAAAAAAAAAAAAAAATCTCCTTTTCTTACCCCACTAATTATACACAAACAGGTCAGGCTACATTATTTGTGGGCCCACTAAAAAATGAACCTGTGGGGACCCTCATTCAAAAATTAAGAATTTTAAGACAAGTACCAGCAGAACATTAAACCAAGCACGAGGCTCTTCTGAACATGGGACTTCATGGGACTACACAAGTTACCACCCGTGAAGCTGGCCCTGAACACAAAACTCGAGTGCATGCACGTGTGTGTGTGTGTGTGTGTGTGTGTGTGTGTGTGTGTGTGTGTTTCCAGGGAAAGCACGCTCAACTGTCAAGGTCATGACCCACAAAAGCTAAGAATCGGCGTAACGGAGGTTAAGCAAGGGTCGCTGCTTCTCACCCCACCTCCGTTCTCTACTCAGACAGCCAGGGGCTCCACATTGTGACCTACGTTGTGGATTCGTGACAGGTTGCATCAGCTGATTTGGGAATAGGGTAGGCCACGTGGCTGTGGGAACGGAGAGAAGTGGATGTGTGAGAGACAGAGTCTAGGACTTACTGATGGACTGGATATGGGCTGAAAAGAAAAGAAGGTGTAAAAGCTGGCCCCTGCATTTACGGCTCAAGGAATGAGACCAATCCATGGAGGCGCTGGCTGTTCATGGAGATGGAGAGGAGCTGGAAGAAGAGCGGGTGCTGTGTTTTGCTTTGTTGGGTAGCCAAGGGAATCAAGACTCCCATTCTAGCCAGGAAAATGTGTCAAGCAGCTAATAGAGCTGAGAAGGAAGGTGAGAGTGTCGGCATCGTTGGCACGGGGATGGCATTGAACTCCACTGGAATGGATGAGACCTTTCCGGGCTTCCAGGTGCCAGAGCCCTGGTACTTCAGGCAAATCGCTCAACTCCACTGCCGATTAGGGTCATTTGCAAAACGGAGGCAAGAATAATATCCTCCTCATAGGATTTCGTTAATGAGCTTGTGAAAGGGAAATGCTTGGCAAAGGCCCTGGTAGCTATGAAGGCATCCACTGAGTATCAGCCATCATCATCATCATCACTGTCGAGTCATTCCTTCTACAAGTATCTAGTGATTCCCCATTGTGTGTCAGGTGTGGCCGGGAGTGCTCTGGATTTGGATGCATCAATTATTGAGCAGGTCAGAAGGTGATCAGTGCTATCACAGAAGACAATCTAGAGTGGAGTAAGGGGGACATTTGAGCTCAACCTCAGAGATGAGGGAGTGCACCAAGTGGATGTGGGGGAAAGAGTTCCAGGCAGAGGAAATAGCCAGTGCAAAGACCCTAAGGAGGGTGGTGGGGGGTGAGGTCACGCAGGTAAAGGGTAGGGGATCTTTGTAAAGGAACTCTTCATGGCAGAAGAGGCTGGTCCTCCAACATGGCAAAAACAGGTCTCCAAGAGAATGACGCAGAGGGTTCCCCAACATGGAGGAGAAAATCAGCTCTCCAGTGTGGTGGAGGGAACAGATCTCCAACACAGCAGCTGCCCTAGGCTTTGGGTAGGACCTGAGGCTCCCCCTACCTGCCCCCAGAAAGGTCTCACCTGGCTGAAAAGGCTCACCAGCAGGGTTCCTCCTCCTCTTGGCTATACAGTGTCCCCTCCCAGCAAAACTGGGCTGGGCCTTTGCTCCAGGGCTCCCACTCAAAGCATAAATCTGAGTCGTCTTCCTCTGAATCTGTGGAGGTACAAGACAAGGCCTCTTGGGTGGTTACATCCTATCTCCTACCCCTGACCCAAAAGGAGCCCCCTGCCAGGTCTGGGCATCCCCGAGACCAAGGGGCCAAGGCCGAATCATGACATATGGGACAGCCCAGAGATCTCAGGAAGACTTCAGGACCTTGTAGGTGACCAGGGACCAAAAAAGTTGTCTATGACTCAGAAGGTGGCTAGATCTACCTAATAAATAGGGAAGGGCCCTAGAGGCAAGCAAACGACCTACCTGTATTGGGTGTGGTCCAAGAACGGCACTGAGGAGACACAAATCCAACAATGACCCATCCATCCATTTGTCCACCAGTCCATTTATTAACATATATCTGAGTGTATACATGCAATGATTTCCACTGCAGCACTGTTTTGTGGTGAAGCATGCACAAGCAATAAAACACCCTGGAAACTGTGTGTGTGTGTGTGTGTGTGTGTGTGTGTGTGTCCGTCCATCATGAGAGATCTGGTTGACTGAAGTGTAGCACATTGCACCGCATAAAGAGCTGGCCCGTCTATCCAACAGCAAGTCAGAAGCTGTTAAAACAATTGCATGAAATCTGTAGCTTTCGACTTGCAGGAGGTCTATGATACATTACAAGCAAGTTTCAGAGAAATGTATATAGGAGGATCTCCTCCCTTTTTCTGAAAACCAAGCTAACAATCCTGCCCCCTCTCCAATTTTTTGGAAAACCTACGTGTGTTATTAAATAGGAGCATGCGCTTGTGAACACGGCTTGTCTCGAGAAGGTGAGGTCAAGGAGAAAGGAGAGGAGATGGGGGAGATTCCTTCTCTTACTGTACTTGTAAGATGTTTCACTGGTTGCAGAAAAGTAAAGGAGGCTGAAGAGAGCCCTCCGCAGTTCCAGCAGGTGCACTTGTTTGAGGTCAGGGAATTCAAAGGTAGCTTTGGATTTAACACCTCGCTCCGAGGACCATCACGAGGGTGGGCAGGACCCTCGAAAGGCGCATTTCGGCCTTAAATCCATCTCTTTGGAGGTTTCTCTTCTTCCTTCTGCAAATTCCTTTCCAATGACAAAGGAAACGTCCTCAGCAGAGCACCTTCCGCTTGAGGGGCACCATGTGGCTTCACCCTCTCTCTTAATGTCATGGTCCAGGATTAGTGTTGTCCCCACTGGCCAGCTTCTGCAGGGCTCAGCCACCCACCACCTTTTCTCGCCTCAAAGGCCATCTTGCCAGGCGGTTCCCTTCTCCTCCCCTTGCTCCCCTGTCTACTTGAGAAGGCACGTCCTCATGGGCCACGTGGCACTCCCTGCTCAAACCGTCTGCCTTCTGGGCCCTGGCACTGCCCTGCTGAGCCAGGCCGGATGGGGGTGGGAAGGAGGAATCAGAGCCAGTCCTGTCTGCTTTTCACACTGGATGCCAGGCCAAACGAGTTCCAATAACAAGATCCACAGCAGAATAGAAGAGCACAGGCCAGGGTGTCCTGAGAACAGGTCCCTCAATTCTTGGCAGGCCCAGACCCTGGCACAAGGACAGGACCGACGCAGTAACTCTAAGAGTTCCAAGAAGACTGGGACCCTGAGGGAAGACTGCTCGCCCCACATTCCGCTCATTGCAAATGACCAAAGGCCTTATTGCAAGGGGCCGTGTGAGATGTCGGAGAAAGTCTGAGGACAGGGAAGGCTGTGGATGGTTTTAGAGCAGGGCCTTCAAGGAGAATGGAGTGCTGGAGATTAGTGCCCTAGACCTTAGGTAAGGTGTCTCCTCGGAGGAGCCATCCAAAGCCATGCCTATACGTCCTCCTACCATGACGAAAAGCAAACACTGACTGGATAATTTCTCAGCCTATAAGCACCTACTATGTGCCACGTGTGTACATGTACTGGATGCCCTACCCTCGACATGCTCTCTCCGCAGCCCCAAATGGAAGGGGCCCTTATTATCTCCATTCTGTCGATGAGGAACCCAAGGCTGAGAGAGGACTTGCCCCAAGTCACAGAGCTGGTAGGCAGCAGAGGCAGGAGGTGACGCCAGATAACCGGCACTCGTAAGTACTTCACAGGTGTGTGACCTGGGCACGTTGCTTCTCTCCCCAAGCCTCGGTTTCCTCAATTGTACGATAAGGATTACTTCGCAGGGTTATTCTGAGGATTAAATGAAATTATGCACATCAGTGTTTACCACAAGCCTTTGCACAGGGTAGAGAAAAGGTTAGCAATTATGATGAACTATTCAGGGGCAAGGCTAAAAATCTGAGCCCACGTTTCCTCGACTCCAGAGAGACGGCATTTCTAGCCACACAGACAAGTGCTCTGACTCCCACCAGCCACCAGCCCGCTGCCTGACGTTTCGTCCCTCAGGGAGGGCTGCGGTCCGTCCTGGGAATATGAGAATGTACTTTAAATAGACATTTTCTGGAAGCTCTTGCCAGGAACTCCCAATAATTACACCATTACCAGCACCCCACATCTGAGCTCCTGGGGAGGGTTTGGGGGTGAACTGCTTCCCCTGTCTCAATGCCATCTGACCAGAGCTGGCAGCCTATCAGTACCCTCCCTCCTCAGCGGGCCAAAGGTCATGGAACTCTGGAGCAGGAGGTGGGAGGGCAAGAGTTCCCTAGGAAGAGGCCCCCTGGAGAAGGGAGTGCCCAGGGAGCCAGGACACCTGAGGAGCAGAGGGTGACCCCTGCCACTGGCCCCCAACTTCCCTCATGGCCAGCTTCACCCCGCCTTCTGTTCCTCTTGGTGACATACTGAGCTCAGGGCAAAGTGTCAGCCTCCGTGATCTGGCGTCCCAGAGAATCCAGATCCTCCCTGAGGTACAGTCCGGGCAGAAAGCAGTGTGAGTGGTCCCTGGGCACCTAATAAAGGCTTAGGGCTGCCATGTCCCATCGTCTAAGTTGTTTACTGCACAAAAGCACCCAGCTGAGGGAGCAGCAGGGGCTGAAGTCTTCCCCCAGCCTTGTGCCCTGGCTATACCCACAGGAGAGGGCCCCTTTCCCTACTTCATCTGCCCATAGGGGCCACCTATTTTTGATTTGTACCAAAGACCTTCTGTGCTAGCAGTGGCCCTGAGGGGACACAGGTGTGCACACGCACATACTGCTTCCGAACTTGGGGACTCACTCTTGGCCTCTAGGTCAAGAAACTAAACTACTTGATTAATCCTTTTCCCCTACAGGCGACTGCTCGTCTCAGCCAGCCCAGCAGTTAAAGCACAAGAAGGAAACTGGTCTCTGCCGTTGCTTCAGGACCCCCTACCAGGCTCCAGGATTAGGGCCCCTGCAGAGCAGCTCACCTTGGCTAAGTAAGAAGCGTAGCCAGACGATCGATCAGCAAGACCAAGAGCAAGCCCACGGGCAGGCAGAGCCAAAACACCAGGAAAGAAAACGTGAGGTCGTCCACCAGTGGCACCAGCGGGTACTTCATGGTGCGCGTGTGGCTAAGCCGGGCCTGCCTGTGCCAGGCTGGCAGGGCTGCCCTGGGGACCTGGGGGGCCGGGCCACACTCTGCTCTCATCCCAACTGTGACTGAGTGGGTGACGTAACAAGGAAGTCACAACGTCCTTCAGACACAAGGAGAGCTTGGCAGTCAGTGGCAGTGGAGACAGTCTGGCTAAGAACAAAAGCCCAGGCTTCCAGGCAGGCCGACTTGGGTTTGAATTCCTGCTGAGATCCTAGGGATTCATGGGACACCTCCTTGCATCCTCTTAGAAGATGGAAACAATTCTCATCTCACCAAGCTGCTAAAAATCAGAATAAACGATGGGATGAGCATCGCCCTCGGGTGGGTGTTCATGTATTTTGAGGTCACAGGTTCCTTCAGGAGCCAGCCAGATCCCAGGCCCTGTCATCCGGGCTACAGGTGCCCACATCTGCACCTGCTGGCAGTGGGGGGGTGGGAGGGGGTGGCAGACTGGGTAGAACGAGGTGCATCTAAAGCAGACAGCTGTCACAGCTTCAGGCAGTTAAGTGCTGTGTGGGAAAGGCAGGTCCAGTATTGCCACATCTATTCCAAGAAAGCCCCCCAAACCTGCATTTTTATGCGAACTCTCCCAACTTAAAAATGTTGCATCAAGCATTTAAAACACGGTTGGCTAAACCAAACAAGTCTGCTGAGCCAGCCTGGGTCACTGGGCTGCCATTTAAAAACATTCTAACACACAATAGGTCCTCAATAAATGACTAATCTAGAAGCTTCTGCACCTCTCATTTAGAGTTTTCAGTGAGGGGCTTCTAAGGCGTCGGCCTTGCTCCTTTGTGTCCCAGGAGCACAGATGACTCTCAAAAGTCATTCTTCTCTCTTCCCACCTCTTCTGTCATTCATTCATTCGGGAAGTAGTTCGTACACCTCCCTGTGCAAAGCCCTGTGGCAGGAAGGAGGCTCTGGACCTCCAGGGCCCCAAATCCTGGCACTGGAGCGAGACTGGCCAGACGGGGTGCCTGACATGTATGGGAAGTTCACAGGCAGAATGGCTGCTGCCTGTGGAGGGGAGGGAGGCACAAGCATTGCCCTGTCCAAGAGGATCCTGGGCCAGCTGCCCCAGTTACTGCGGGCAAGTGCCTGTGAAACACACCAATTCCTACGCTCCCCTTGCTCTGAGTCAGAGACTCCAGGTGAGGCCCAGGACGCAACACGTTCAGGAGCAACCAGTCTGATGCGGCCCAGATTTTGGCATCACAGCAACTCACGGAGCACGGGTTGGAAGGTCAGGCTGACCCAGTTCCAGGTTGGGAGAGCAGATGCGAGAAGTGGGTGGTAGACCTGGGGGAGATACGGGGTGGAAGGATGCCCTTAAGATGAAGGAAGACACCAGCTCAGGGAGAAAGGCAAGCGGAGCCAGCCACAGAAAAATAGGGAACGGGTGGCAAGGCAGGGCAGGGGACGGGAGAGCTGGAGCTCGGAAGCCAGTGGTTGAGAGACCGTTTTAGCCCAGTGTCGGGATGACTGGAGTCCCCAGAGGGGGAGGCCTGGGTGGATGGCATTAGAATGTGTGTCTAAGAAAAACAGTGCCTTGGCAGGCTGTGCCACTCAGAGTCCAGAGGCCAAGACCAGGAGTGGTCTGGGTTGAGGTTGGGGGTGGGGGGGGGGGGATCTCTTGGCACTGGGTCCTGAAGGGACTGGGGTCACAAAGGGCTGAGCAGCAGCACGTTTTCTTGCCAGAGCCCAAAATAGGACCACTGTGCCATCAGCCCAAGGAGACACTTCCCTGGCCATCAAGAACCAGCCGGAGTCCTGAGGGCAGAGCAAGCACGGACACACAACTGCAGGGGAGGCAGCTCCCAGCCCTGGCTTCCAGGAACAGTTCGGCGGGGGGGGGGGGGGGGGGGCGGTCACATTCACGTCCAGTCGAGTCAGTGCCAGGCTGGAAGGGCGGCTCATGGCGGAGGCGGTACACCCTAACCATTCTCATCACTGGTTCTTCAAGTGGTACAACCCCCCACACAGAGCTAGGCGGGAAGGTGCTAATCGGACTGCATGGAACCCTCTGTAATCAACCCTCCTCACAGGGACAGCAGGTGACGGCAGGGGGTGGGGGGTGACTTCCTCTGCGTCTCTCCCCTTTCCCGACTGCTAGCCCTGGCAGAGCCCAGATCTTCGGCAGAGGACATGGCCGGCATATCCGTGTTCCTACAACACAGCCGGCCGGGCCCTCGGTGAACACCAGCCCCTGTATGGTGGCGCTTCTGTTGGCCGGGCTTCCGCTGCACGAGCTCTGTGGTAACTCTGTACAGTGACAGAGAGTAACTACACCCATCGAGGTGATCGATTCATAGTGTGTAAAAATAGCGACTCATTATGGTATGCCCTGAAACTAAGACGGTATGTGAATTATAATCCAACTAAAAATTTTTTAAAGACTTAATCTAATTTTGAGTATTCTGTGACACTTCTACAAAACCAGAGTAAAAACGCACAGATCTAAATCACGACGGTCAGCCAAAGCAGAGCACGCACGCCCTGGAAACAGTAAATTAGAAACACCCACTGCAGGAGTCAAACTTCAGCCTGTAACCAAAGGCACACAAAACATTATTAGATAAGAATCTCCTTAAAATTTAATTGACTAAATGTATTACATTCAATATTCCATGGGTTTCTTCTGGACAAAGGATCGGCATAAATACAAACAAGCCTCTGGGCCTTCTTCCCTAACTGACGAAGAGAAAACACAGGAGGCGAGGGGACACGGGTACACCTTCGTATTTACATTTTGCCTTTACTTTACAGTTCAGTGCCAGAAATATTTACAGAAAATACAATAAGAAAAAGATCATGTCTTGGCAACATACAGAAATTCATACAAATCGTATATATGATTTCAAGCAAATAATGATACTGCTTATTTTTTAGCCACAACTGCCAAGCCCTTCAGAGGAGAAAGATGTTCTTGGTCACTGCAAGAGGCAAGGACTTGGGAAACTTGGTTTGCTTCAACAAATAATTATTGGGCGCCTACTATATGCAAGGCACTGTGGAATCCCAAATCACACCTTTTCCCTCACCATTAAAAAAAGAAAAGCATCTGAAGAATGTGAGCTGATACTCTGAGAAACACACTATACAGTACATGGCTTCTTCAGCTACCGAGAACCCACAGTTAGATTCCACATTTAGCGGGTGGATTACCTCCAATCTCTCCGTCTCAGGAAAAGAGGCTGTCATGAAAATCCTTAAAACAGATCATCGAAATTCAACCTACTGTTTCATGTAAACACAGAAACCAATTCTTTTTAGGACGATATAACCTGAATGGGTTTAAAAATGCTGAATGGAGAACCACTGCTAGGAGTGTCCCGTCTACCATCTAGCTTTGAGCAAGGCTGATTCCCACTTTGGGTAAAGCTCCACCTTCCAACAGAAATACTCTCGAAGACTCCGTCTCTCTCAAAATCACTGTGCAGAGTCTGATAAATGCTTCCCCAGAGCATGTAGAAAGTAACCATTTATAAAGGCTTCATACACGCAACCCATGGACAACTGACATTACTGGCCAAAGATGTGGGGTTGGTTTTTTTTTTTTTTTTGTATTTTAAGTGAGTCCAGAGGAGAATGGGCTGCCCTGAAATCGAGGGCCTGGAAATGGAGGGCAACAAGGAGCATGGGTGTACGTGGTAGGGCAACCCACCACGCAGCTATTCCTTTCACAAGGCCAAGGCTAGGTGGGAGGAGGTCTTAGGGGGAAGCACAGGACAAAAGCAGGAGTTGGCTGAACAAGAAAAGGCAAAGCCTCCTGTCATCAGTGCTCTCAACCAGAAAAGAGGGGGAAAGCCCCCATCTCCCTAATGGGAAAAAGTACTATGAGGGGCTACGTGTCTCTGTCCCTTGGGTAATTAATGCTGTCCTTGTCACCAAATGGCACGCTCACCCCTCCCCCCCCCCCAACACCTGTCAATGCAGCAACTACACTGTTTAAGCCACAGACCAAAGTGGTCCTGGCTTCCCTTCGAAGGTTATGAATACATGCGGGCAACTTTACCAAGTGGACTACTCAAGGTTATTACTAGGGACTGGACCTGCTCCTCTGGCATCATTCAACTCAAAGTGATTTTTAACAAAGGCAGTTGGGTGAACTTAGTCGCCATGAACTCAAAACCATACTAGTGGAAGGTTCCAAGGGTTCTGACCACACTCCCTTTTTTTAGGTAAATGTTATCTTGAGCAGAAGGAAAGAGCACCTCACGAGGTATATGTACTCTATGTTTTGTTTGTGCTGTACACAATGGGGTTTCATGCCTCCGGGGGCTGCACAGCTCTGAAACTATCCCTCCTTCCCTGGGAGAGATCGATCACAAAGTCTTCCAGACTACAAACCGCATTCCACACAGTTATTCACTTACCAAAGCCATGAGAATTACAAAGAGTTGCCAGAAACTAGAGCAAACTGAAGGATCAGGCAGCCTACCCCAGCACACACGTCACCGTGTGTTTTGCTGACAGTGAAACTATGCTAAAGGCAGGAGTTTTATCTGAAGAATCACACCAAGGAAGCACACCTACAATCAGTTATTTTTAACCTCTGGAATGTTACAAGTTGCATATCAATTTAAGCCTTCTTTGTTCATGTCCACTAGGAAAAGGGCCCATTTTTCCCTTGAAATGCTAATCTGGAATTTCCATGGAAGTTGTTAAACCTCACCTTATATCTGCTGAGTTAATAAAACATTTTTAGGGTAGAGTTTATTCATCTTAATCATACAACCCCCCCCCCCCCCCCCACCATGCTACCATCTGGAAACATTGATTTATTGCCCAGATTAAAAAGAAAATCAGTTCTTCAATAATATAATATCCTGAATGGAAACTGGAGTCATAGAAGGAGGTAACCTTTACCTGAGCTTAAAACAAACATGAAGAAAAAGGTGCAGCAAACTTAAAACCAAGAGCTGCTAGGACACCCACATTTCTTGCTCACAGATGACAAAATACATACTTTTGGAACAGAACTATCACCGGGAATTAGGCCCTCCGCTATCCCCCACCATTTGAGTAACTCCCCAAACGTCACGCCAAACACACCGCTACAGCCCTGACCTGTAGAGTCTACTGACACCAGAGTTCAAGTGGGAAGCCGCCCCTAACACAGCTGTGATCACTCCTCTTTGGACTTCACGTGTCACTTACTTTCTTAACATAAGATAATCTTAATAAAGAAGAAAGCACAGAGGAATAGGAGAAATGAGCAGTGCACACTCTAGCTCTGTAACAGGAATCCTTGGAAGGATGTTCTGGGTCTGGCCACCTCAAAACATTTATCCCTGGCAGAAAAGTAGCAGCGAGGTAACAGAAGTATTTCCAAAACCCGGGCAGGGATTTGTTGTGCCTTCAGTTGGCAGAAGTCCGGAAAATATGACAACAACAGCCATTTCTAACAGCGGCCACCTGAGGGGGTGGTCACTAATGTTTGTCAATTATGATGAAATCCAGCAGCTCTCTGGGAGAGATCTGAATTAGTAGAGTTGAGAGGCTATTTCCTGAACCCCAAATTAGAATCCTTCATAAACTACTGCAGTTTCCTGCTTGGTCCTGAAATAAGAGACAATGGATGAAACCAAGTAATTTTCCACCCTTGCTACGAATTTACATTTCTCAAAACTGAACCAAGGAATTACCAAAGGATCACGAATGCTTAGCCTGTCATTTTGCCCCAAGTCGCACAACAGTGGAGAGAGTGGAGGCATCACTGCTGTCTTACAACTCTTAACCCCACAAATGCCACCTGTGTCCCCGTTAAGGGACAGGGCCATGCCTCCATTTTAGATCTGCTCCTAGGCTGCCCAGAAACTGCGGCCTTCAGACAGACCTGTGCAGTAATGAGGACGATAACTTTGTGAAATGTGGAGAGGAAACATGAAATATTTTAATGTCAGGCTTCTTATCTAAACAAACACATTTACGCTCGTTTCTGTCAGTTGGGACATCTGGACGACAAATGGACTTACGAGTGAGCAGAAAGCTGAGATTTCTTTCCTTCTCCTCCATGCTATCATCAACATGAGTCTTTAAATGTCCTGGAAGATTCTGAGACAGATTTTAATTCTGAACACAACCTCCTAAAAAGCGAAGTATAAAACTATCTTCAACTTCTAATTGGCAAATTTGATACTACCAATGCACGTGTTTAACTGAGATGCATAAAGCCCTTCTCCGCAAAAGGCTTATGTTTAACTAAAATTGTCACTTTTAAAAGAAAGTTTATGGCTAAAATGTATATCATCATTACCAGGAGGAATATGATTGTGTCTGGGTGCCCATTTCACTAGAAAGCCGGAAGTCTTCTAACAAATGGGTTTATAATGTGTTTCTTCTATTCTGGTGATTAAACAGTAAGCTCTTGGGGAGTGATTTTTCTTTTTACAGTGATCACCTATCAAATGGTTTTGCTCTGGTATCATAGCCCCAAACTGGAGTTCCACAGTCCTAGACAGAGAGTGTCTAAGAAGTGCAGTTCTTGAGTCCAACCTCCTGGAAAAGCGAAGTATAAAACTCTGGCTCCAACTGCTTGTTCCGGTACTTGTTGACAATGTCAGTGATTTTCTGTTTCCGGCGGACGTGTGGTGGGCTGTAGGAGTCACTCTCCAGTCTCTTTCTTCTACAAATATTAATTACAGTCTGCCTCACCAGAAAACCTTGAAAACAGAGGGTATTAAAATCAGCATGAATAACCAGCCATCTGGTGAACTATCAGTATTCAAGTGAACTACCTTCTGCAAAGTCAAACTTACTTCATTCCGTTTGGGAAACTCCCCATCCCTGGAGAGACAAAACTCCACTGAGACAAAACTGCTAGAACAACTACATAATGACAAGGGGGGAAGAAAAGCAAAAATCTGGTCTGACACCCCATTTCCTGCCCCGGATTATAAAACAGCTCTCTGCATTTCCCAGGACTGACAGTTTACGAACTGTAGCTCTACTTGTACTTAAGGAGATTAAGCACAGTTAAAACATGACAGAACACGCTTCCTATTTACAAGAACCACAGCATTTTCTACATAAGGGATCTATTAAGTAATATCACCATTTCCTTATTTCCACTTCTTCTTGGCTCATACAAAATGTTTCAGTAAATAAGTGAGAGAAACCTTAACTCTTCAGCCATATATGAAGACCTTACCAAGGGCTCGTCTGCTGACAATCATCCCATCCACAAGAGGGATGACCATGTTAAATTTTCCAGTGGCTCCTTGAATTTTTATCCGGAATAATCCAGTGTTTAAAGGGTGGATAAAGATGACAGGAACTTCTTTTTCAAGAGTCGTAGATCTTAAGAAAGGAAAAGAACACTCCTTTTACCCCAGACATATAAAAGTTGAAGTCCCCCATATGCAATATAAGAATTTTAAGAAGACTTGATGCCAGGTTTTTGTTTGTTCATATATTTTGAGAGAGAGAACGAGAGAGAGGGCGTGCATGCACATGTTCAGCGGAGGGGCAGAGAGAGAGGGAGAGAGAATCCCGAGCAGGCTCTGCGCACGTAGTGCAGAGCCCGATGCGGGGCTTGATTTCGTGAACCATGAGATCGTGACCTGAGTCGAAATCAAGAGAAGCTTAACAAACTGAGCCACCCAGGCGCCCCAATGCCAGGCTTGATGCAGTCTGAACAGCCAACAGGTCAGTCCGCTCGGATCCTCCTTCTGGGAGCCCATATTGCTGCCCCCCTCCCACTAACATGTAGCCCTAAACGCCCATTACTGGGCTTGGGCTTTTCACACGGACAAAAAAGGGGGGAGGGGCTAAAAAATGTGTTTTAAAACCACCAGGGACACAGGGTGGAAGAAAAGGCAGAGAAATGTCTGGTGGGAAGCTGTGAATCTAGCAACCGGCTGTGGGACTTTCACTTAGTTCCTCCTTCTTGTAGGGAACAAAAGCAGGGGTAGCCAGAGTGCAGAGAACTCCTCCAGTCAATGCTGGCATCTCAGAGCAGAAGAGGGAATGTAGGTTAGGGCCACTATGGGGATCTCCAATCTTTTTTTCAGGGGTTGGCGGGGAGGAGGTTGGGAGGACCATTAGTCTGGGCCAGCTACAAGTGTCCTCCTTAGCAGAGGTGATAAATGGCTGTATCTTGGCAGGGCCAAAGCCCTCAAAGCCTCTGAGTAGGTGACAGGTGCTAATGTCACAATTTCACCTTTAGAAGACAGAGATACATACACATCATGCTCGGGGTTATGTCATTGCATCTAGACGTTTCCATGTTATAACTCTGTGATACTTGCTACCTGCTGGCCTGTTTTCTGTTCTCAATACAATGAGCTTTCTTTCTATATAGATAAAGTGATTCTAGCCAAAGCAACATTAAGTCAATTTTCAATATGTCATATAAAAGTCAATCCTATAGTTACTTCTGTCAGCAAGACAAGTTGTTGATTTTGCCAGTCTACCAACAAAATACAATTTTTACAGTCTAGTCATAGAACTTTTGACCTAAAAAGATTAAAACAGGGGCGGGCGCCTGGGTGGCTCAGTCGGTTGAGCATCCGACTTCGGCTCAGGTTAGGATCTCTTGGTTTGTGAGTTCGAGTCCTCCACCGGGCTTGCTGCTGTCAGCAGCACAGAGAATGCTTCAGAACTTCTCTCTCCCTCTCTCTGCCCCTCTCCTGCTCACGCTCTCTCAAAGGTAAACATTAAAAAAAGAAGAAGATTTAAACAGTAACAGCACTACCAATACAAGACACTTAAAAGTACTCTTCCAAACTAGTTCTGGAAGAGTCCACCTCATGAACTACTCTAGTCTCTTTAGCAAGTCAGCATCATGGAGACAAAAAGGGCTGTCCTGGAGTAAAAGAGACTGAAGGCATATTAACATCAGACACAAGGTTCTAGAGTGGATTCTTGTTTGAAAAGACCAGTATAAAGGATATTTTAGAGGAAACGGAGACATTTCAATAGGAGCTGGTTATTAGATACAATTAAGGAACTATTACTAACTTTAGGATTGTGATAACGTTATCTTTATTTGAAAAGTGTTCTTTACTTTTTAGAAATGCAGACTGATATATTTAGAATGTCAGAATATCTATAATTTGCTTTAAAATACTTTAGTATAAAAAACACAAGTTTTAAGAATGATACGTCCTCTTCTGGAAATTTAAAAACAGGATGTTAAAATAAATCATCTTTACTCACTTCAATGATATAACAATAATCAAATGCTGTCAGAATAAATTCATCTTACATGCAATATGAACAGATCATGTAGCTTGGAATCAAGGGTAGGGTAGGTCCCTGCCGTACCGGATAAGGTTAGCATTTGGGGTCAGACATCTGGGTTCAGATCACTTTCTCCTTCATTAACTGGATGCGTGATACTGAGGAATCACCTCTATGAACCTATTTTTAATTTTTTTTTTTTAACGTTTATTTATTTTTGAGACAGAGAGAGACAGAGCATGAATGGGGGAGGGGCAGAGAGAGAGGGAGACACAGAATCGGAAGCAGGCTCCAGGCTCTGAGCCATCAGCCCAGAGCCCGACGCGGGGCTCGAACTCACGGACCGTGAGATCGTGACCTGAGCTGAAGTCGGACGCTTAACCGACCGAGCCACCCAGGCGCCCCATCTATGAACCTATTTTATTCCATTTGTAAAACAGAGATGATAACTGCACCTCGTGGAGTTGTTTTAATGTATTTGTTTAAACCCAACACAAGCAAGCAAAAAGCCTATACAAATACACTGTTACTAATTTTGGAATCCTATTATTTTCTTTTTATCCTTTTTGTGCATGGGCAGCTAAAAACAGAAATCTTACCACTATAATAAAGTATTACACTTTACTTAGAAATATTTTTCCATTAAAGAGCTCGTTGAATTAGGATATGTTAACTATCCAGAATGTCTCAACCAATGTAACCAATTTTACTTCTACCTAATACTGCTAGTCTGTTATTATGGTTAATACTTAGCTGCTTCCAGCTGTTCGTTTTTCTCTTTGCTGCAGATAAATGTCAACTAGCAATGAATTATGCCACTTCAAAATGCATGCTAATTTATCACCTTGTGCATTTATCCACCAACTTCTTCCTTTGATTCTTTCCCCCTAATTACGTCTATGTCTTATTGTCTTCATCCTTTTTGCTTCATTATGTCTTCTTTATGAAACCACAATCAACACACTGTAACAAATAGGTTTCTCTGTGCTTAAAGACTTGCTGGTGAACCTCAGGCAAATCAAGACTGTACCTCAGAGAAGTGCTACTATTTGCGGTGGTCTCCACACCAGTACTGATCTCCGTCAGTAGGTCTGAAAGGGGAAAGTTTTCTGGAAAAAAGTAACAGCAGGACAATTAATATCTCCCTCATATTTCCAAAATAAATAGCATGAAATCTAATGTCTTAGTCTCTTTATACAAGTGTGCAAAAAATATATGGATTGTGCTATCCTAAAATACATAATCCTAACTATTCCTTCCCCTAGCCCCCCCCCAAAAAAAAAAGAAAAAGAAAAAAGAAAATCTCCCCCAACACACCCAAGACATATTTTAGCTAAGTTCTTCTAAAGCAGAGTTTTTCTAGAACATGATCTGTGGTCTTTGGGGGCTTGGTTAAAAAGCAACTACCACACTTTCCCACAAACCCTGAGCTCGATGACATTCTAGGCTGAGTATACATTTCTAATGCTTTTATGTTGCTTACATAAAAACCATGAGACACTTATCCACAGCAGAGTTCCTGAGGACAAATTAATATTTACACCAGAACTAGACAGCAGGATTTGTGCAGAGGGTGAGGGAAGTTCCCCCCTTTCTCTTTCCACAGGTCCTGGGATGCCTGGGGGCTACAGGCAATGGGACCAACTGGCAATAGGCTACTAACTGTGACATCAAGAATAGCTAAAAGTTTATATCCCCTAGTCTCACCAAATCGTCACAACCAGAAGTAAATGGATATCTCCATTGAACAGGTGAGTAATCTAAGGCTTAAAGAAACTGAGTGAGGGGCGGAGTCGGGATGCCAACCCAGGCTTGCTGAACTGCGGCCCCAGCTTCGGCCACCAGACCACACCTGTGCTGCCTCTTCCTACAGACATTCAGCAAGTCACCGTCATCCTACAATAATTTTACGTATGGACAAAGTCCTTACACAGTACCTATATCATCATAGCGCTCCACCCAGACTACAGAAACTCTGGTCTCAGGTCCAAGAGGAGGCACAGGACGACCCTGAGGCAACTTCTTCATTCTGGAACTGGGACTAAGCTATACGAAGTAGAGAGAAGCAGAAACGGAAAAGGGGAAGGGGGAAAAAAAGTGACTTAATAAAACCACCCAATCACAGTATTCATCAAGCTACCCAGTGATGTAAAAATCAGTCATGGGAAATCACTTTAGGAAAAAAGTGAAACATATTTGCGAAAACGTTCTTCTTTGGCCCCTCTGTTTATCAAGTCTCAACCTAGAACAAAGAAATGAAGGTCTTAAATTCTTAAAGGAAAAAAGTTAAGGAATACTGAGCAATTATAACTTACATCAACACAAGTAAAATCTGTGGGCAATGTTTTAATGAGGGCTTCAAACGATTTGAGTCTATCCCTACGGCCAGCAAGCAAGATGCTTTCCTCATCACAGTGACATCACTGGCTTGCTTGGGGATCCTAATCTCTAAAATGTCCACCAGCAAGTTACTTCTAGTTCTTGTTTCTAGGCCAGAACTTTCCTACTGCAATCTAGGCCAAAAAGAAGGCCTTTTTCCTGTCAGCAGAAAAAGAAAGAAAAAAAGAGTTGCTTATGTCATTGCTATCATGCACAGCTTGCTTCTGGCTTCCCTGCCCACCCAATCGACTTTAAGTTTCCCTGAAAGGCTGGCAGGCCTATGTGGTTCCCCTTCAGCAAACTGGCGGCACTCTTGAGCCCCACCCTTGAGGGCATGCAGCAGGGGTGAGTTTATGCTAAAGCCCCAGACAAAGCTATGTGTACAGAAGGCAGAATCTCACATCTAAGTTGAATTTTAAAAATAAAACCGCTTTATTAGCACAGAAATATACCTGTCTTTAGCAGATGACCAGAAATCATGGCACTTCCCCTAGATTCTTGTTTCCATTTTTATTTCTGTCCTGGCATTCACAGAAAATGATTGTGGCTGAGAGATCATCCCCAAATTGGTGGCAGACACCTGCCCCACTCAGAGACTATTTTCTTAGCATGGCTCCTCACCAACTTTGCATCTCTGACTTCTAGCCCTAGATTTAAAGGGCTCCTGTGATCAGGTCAGGCCTACCTGGATCATCTCCCTTTTGATCAGCTCAAAGCAACCTTAACAACTATATCTACAAAGTCCCTTTTTGCTATATAATCTAACATAATCATAAGATATCTTCTCATATTCATAGGTTCTACCCACACACAGAGGACATCATACAGAGGCAAGAGTCTCTGAGGGTCATCTGCCTAACACAGTGACCTCTTCTCCTATAACCTTAATAAACGCACTCAGGGGGCGCCTGGGTGGCTCGGTCAGTTAAGCGGCCGACTTCGGCTCAGGTCATGATCTCACAGTTCGTGAGTTCGAGTCCCGCGTCGGGCTCTGTGCTGACAGCTCAGAGCCTGGGGCCTGCTTCACATTCTGTGTCTCCCTCTCTCTCTGCCCCTTCCTTGCTCATGCTGTGTCTCTCTCTGTCTCAAAAATAAACATTAAAAAAATAATAAAAAAAAATAAACGTACTCAGTAGATCTAGTAGACTTTTTAAAAAAGATTCCTCAGGGTTTCTATATATACGATCAAGTCATCTGCAAATATCTACAGTATTATTTCTCCTTTCCAGTCCTTTGTATTTTATTTCTTTTTCTTGCCATATTTCCCTGTATAGGACTCCATGTTAAACAGAAGTGGTGAGAGCAGACATCCTTGCTGTGTCCTCCATTTGGGGGGAAAGCAGTCACAGAATAGTGTACAGTATAATGTTAGCGATAGGCTTCCAGTAGAGCTCTGTCTCAGGTTAAGAGAATTCTCTTCTGTTTATAGTTTGCTGAAAGTTTTTCTCATGAACGAATGTTGAGTTTTATGGCAACTGCTTTTTCTGCATCTATTGAGATAGCATGATTTTTCTTTTTTTAGTTAGCAGTGTGAAAATTAATTAAGGGAAACTCCACTCAAGTGGAGTAGGGAGGCTAGAAAAGGAGCTGTACCACCCAAAAGCAATTATAGTTAGAACTGTCAATTACGGATCCCCAACAGAATCATCAACAGGAAAGAATCATCAATTACAGGTTCCACCAGGAAAAGATATACATGGAATCTTCTGCCAAGAAATTGACTACCCCTGCAACTCAGCCAATGAAAAACCTTGGTCACTCTCATCCCTAACTCTTGCTTTTCTCCAATGCACTTTCACTCAAAATGACCCCTCCCAACATCCTCCTTCTCCATAAAATGATGTTCCTCTCCTCTGTTTGCTGGGCTTGCCTATAGTTTTACCATAAGTTGCATGTCCCAAACTGAAATTCTCTGCTATTCTTGAGTAAATCCATTTTTGCTGGTAAAATAAGTTCTTTTTTTTTTTTTTTTTTTTTTTTTTTTTTTTTTTTTTTTTAATTTTGGAGAGAGAAAGCACAAGCTGGGAGAGGGACAGAGGCAAAGAGAGGATCTTAAGCAGGCTCCATGTTCAGCACGGAGCCCAACATGAGGCTTGATCCCCATGATCTGGGATCATGACCTGAGCTGAAATTAAGAGTTGGATCCCCAACCGACTGAGCCACCCAGGTGCCCCCTGGTAAAATAAGTTCTATTTTTAAGATAGTAGTAGTCTGCAAAGTATAAATAATAAAAACATGGTGCTTTTGGGGCGCCTGGGTGGCGCAGTCGGTTAGGCGTCCGACTTCAGCCAGGTCACGATCTCGCGGTCCGTGAGTTCGAGCCCCGCGTCAGTCTCTGGGCTGATAGCCTGGAGCCTGTTTCCGATTCTGTGTCTCCCTCTCTCTCTGCCCCTCCCCCGTTCATGCTCTGTCTCTCTCTATCCCAAAAATAAATAAAAAACGTTGAAAAAAAAAATTAAAAAAAAAAAAAAAACATGGTGCTTTATAGAGTTTGGATTTTAAGGGATACCTATGCTAGCATTCAGAAAATGAGTACAAGGACTGCCAATCACTGAATATTAGATCTGGCTGAAATCCTACATTATCACCTGACACAGACATGTTCATCTACAAACTATTCTATGAAGCCTTTTAAATATAGCAACTCCTGATTTTCAAAATTGATCTACTTCAGAGTCTTACACAACTTAACTATTTTTCCTAAATCAATTTTAAAGGTGAATACTTCTCTTGTATTCTCTTTCAAGCATGCATGTAACTATATATAACTATATATAACTATATATATGTGTATACATATGTATGTACATATGTATATATATGTATATGTATGTACATATATGTACATATGTACATACATATGTATGTATATATGTATGTATATATGTATATATATATATATGTATGTATATATATATGTATATATATATAGTTATATATAGTTATATATGGTTGACCCTTGAACCATGCAGGGGTTGGGCTGCTGATCCCCCCATGCAGTCAAAAAGTGTAACTTTTGAGTCTCCAAAAATTTAACTACTAATAGCCTACGTTGACCAGAAATCTTACCAATAATATAAATAGTTGATTAACACATATTTTATACATTAGATGAATTATACACTATAAAGCTAAAGAAAATAAAATGTTATTAAGAAAATCATAAGGAAGGGGCACCTACGTGGCTCAGTCAATTGAGCATCCAACTCTCAATTTCACCTCAGGTCATGATCCCGAGATCATGGGATCAAGTCCTGTACTGGACTCTGCACTGAGCATGAAGCCTGCTTAAGAGTCTCTCTCTCTCTTTCTCTCTCTTTCTCTCTCTCTCTCTCTCTCTCTCTCTCCCTCTACCCCTCTCCCCAGCTCATGCTCTAAAATAAAATAAAATAAAATAAAATAAAATAAAATATAATCATAATGAAGAGAAAATACATTTACAGTATTGCATTGTATTTATTGGAAAAAAAAAAATCTACATATAAGTAGACCCATGCAGTTTAAGCCTGTGTTGTTCAAGAGTCAACTGTACTTATGTTAAACACAACTTTCACTATGGAAGGAGCCAAATTAAAATCCTGTAAAATCAAACAATGGTTCAAACAAGTTTACACTTCTTTTGTCTTTCTTACTATTTGTTATAAATCAATCTTCCCACATTCATGAAATGATCCAATACACTTGCTATCCCTTACTTGTCCACTTTCCAAGTGTAAGGATGAAGAGGTAACATGAGGAGAAAACAAAAATAAAGACATAACATCTCCTGATATGGTAAGAAAGAAAGTATAAAAGTAAAATGCTCCCTTCTTGTAGTGGCGGCTGGGTGCCTCACTCAGTGTATCTATTCATACACTGGGTTAGTCTCCAAAATGCTACCATTTGTACACAGCAGACTCGTTTAAGTGGAATGCTGCATGATTAATGACGTGGAACGTATAGCCACTATTGTACCTTTCATGGATATTTCAGGGACCCAATAAAAACGTAGGCTGGGAAGGAACGGGTGAGAGAACCAAGCATGGTACCAGAATGGCCAAATCATGGAACACAACAGAAGCTGTCTTAGAATGACCTATTTGTTGCAAGCTGAAAAAAAAGAAAATCGTGAGAATCTGAATTTTAAAAATTAAGATACTAATGAATCAGTACTGCTGAAATTGCTCTCTGGGTTACGGTTAACAGCTTTTCAGGCATGATTCTATAATCACCCCCATTTCATAACAAATTTTTAGAGCTGTAAACAAAATGACTTACCCGCTGTGAGGAATTAAGATTGTCAGTGTGATTAGGAAAAAGCTCAAGTGTCAGGGATGGCTGTTTCAGGATCCCAGGCATAAGATCCATATTTGAATCACTATCTTGGTCCGAGATGTTACTTTCCAATGAATCAGCTATGAAGTAAAAAATAAAATCAATTATATCTACTTCTTTGGAGAAGTTTTTAAACTATTTACGCTAATAGGCTAACTTAAGTCACTTAAGAGAAGTCACTGCCTCTAGACAAAGGGTTGGTAAACTTCTTCTGTAAAGGGTCATAGTGCTGGCTATGTAGGTCTCAATTGCATGTTCTTCTTTGTATTTTATTTAGAACACTTCAAAAATGTAAAAACTGTACTTAGTGTTCTGATTTTGGTCTGTGTGCCATAGTTTTCCAGTTCCTGCACTACAGGATAACCGAGGTAAGACTAGAAAATATTTTTGACTTTTCAGACGTAGAATATAAGCCATCTGTTTTTCTCTGAATTATTCTGATTATACATTCAATCATGGAGCGTGGTACCAAGTAGCAGTGGGGCATTCCAAAGCTGCAGAGGACTTAGTCTCTGTGATTAAGAAGTGATCTGGTTGGAGACAAGGATATAGAGAGTTATAAAAAAAAAAAAAAAAGACAAGTCTCCAGAAACAGGAGGAGGCTGAGTTGGAGCAGGGGCACAGGTGCCACATGGGATGTTTCATGACACAAGTGAAGACCCAACTGTGGCAACTAAAGTGCAAAGACAAGGATCGAGCTGTGTCGGTGCCAACAGGCTGGAGTAGAGACACCACCAGGGAGGGCCTCAACCCACACAGGACAAATGGAGTCTGGCATCTGAAATCAAGGTGGTAGGTCAAAGCCTGGACATGAAGGCAAACAGCTGCTAGGATACTGGCCTAGACCATGGGAGGCCCCTCTTGCCAGGGATATAACTGGCCCCAAAATATAAGATGGGGCGCTAGTGGGGGAAGTCAGGGATCTAAGTACAAAGGTCAGGAGGCTGCCAGAGCAGGGCACAAGCACTCATTAGCCTGGAGATGAGACCATGAAAGTGTGATGTGTAGCAGCCCGTCTTACAGATGGTCTCAATGAAGAAGGTGAAGTTTTCCATCTATTGCCTGGTCAGGCACAAAGAAGGGGGCTTAATTTGCAAGAAGCAAAGGTCCTAGGCAAGATAAGACTATGGATTCAGAATGAGAAGTCATAATCACTCCTGATCCTTAAGAAGAACAGGCTTAATCGCCACCTCTTCTAGGCTGTGGAGTTTCTCCCGCTTGGTGTCAGATCAGCCAAATGCTATCACGAGAGCCCTCCAACTGTAGGATTCTCTGGCGTGCCGTACAAGGCTGTTACATGGAAACAGGCAAGTAAGTGGGGGCTCATTCATAACGATGCCAGAGAAAGAAATGAATAAACTGGAAAACAAGCCTTCTATGTATTGATTAAAGAAAGACCAAAAAAAATAGGTTGCAGTTCGTTTAAGATTACTATGAGAGGGTCAGTCTGCCTGTCTTTAACTAGTGTCCTTAAGAAAATTAAGAGGAGCTAACATCCTATACCTCTGCATAATCTAAAAGCTATCATGCCTTAGAAGCTGAACAATGATGACTTCAGATGACTTAGATGACTTCAGAATCTCTCCCAATGCACAAACCAGTGAATACAAAAATAGATTTTAAAACACCAAACAAAAAATGTTCTTACTTAAGGATTCCACAGGAGAAGGAACTACAAAAGCTATTTCCGTAAGGGCATCGGCATAATACAGCACCTTCTTCTGTCCATTGAAAATGCTAGCCCCAATGTCTTCAGAGGAAATCACTTCATCTAGGAATGAGAAACACTACATTACTGCTCCAAACAGTGGGGAAAATCAGTTTTATCCTACTTCATGAAATTTTAAATGGTCAAATAAAGTGGTAATCAATAGAAGGCATGTTTCCAGCAAGAACCAATTCGTGTATAAGAACAAGACTATAAATATTCATTAAATGTCTTTACACTAACTTTAAATAATAAAACCTTAATTTCACAGTTTCTGAAAGTATTCTAAATTAGGCCACTTCTGATTAGCAGACATGAACTCATCTGTATGGAGCATATTATGAAAACAGTCTCGTGGGAAGAACTAATAATCCAAAGGAACAAGATCACCACAGACTTCTGAAAGAAGTTAGGGCAGGTGTCTGTGACTTTTACACTCTTGCTTTCAAGGCATTTCTGTCCCTGGTCTCTCTCTACTGCTCCTCAGCTCTGCTTCTGCTCTCCCTTTCCCCAATCGTCAGTGACAGAATGTAAAATGTACAGGCAGTTAAGCCAACAGGAATGAATTAACAAAAGTAACATTCCTGAGAGCTAGTATAGTGCTCAATTAAAATGAACACAATGGGGGTGCCTGGTGGCTCAGTCAGTTAAGCCTCCGAATCTTTTTCTTTTTTTTTTAACGTTTATTTATTTCTGAGAGAGAGAGAAACAGAGCGTGAGTGGGGGAGGGGCAGAGAGAGGGGGAGACACAGAATCCAAAGCAGGCCCCAGGCTCTGAGCTGTCAGCACAGAGCCCGACTCAGGGTTTGAATTCATGAGCCATGAGATCATGACCTGAGCTGAAGGTTGGATGCTTAACCAACTGAGCCACCCAGGCGCCCCGAAGTATTCAACTCTTGATTTTGACTCAGGTCATGATCTCACAGTTCATGGGATCAAGCCCCATGTCAGGCTCTGCGCTGACAGCATAGAGCTTGTTTGGGATTCTCTCTTTCTCTGCCCCTCCCAAAATAAATAAACAAACAAACAAAAAAAATGAATACAATGTCCTACCGGTAATACATAAAAGACCACCAACAAAAAACTGGGAAGAGGAAATAAATGAACAAGTGGCTCTCAGGAAAGAAATAAAAATATGAAAAAATGCTAAAACTCAATCATCATTAAAAACAGAAAATTTCTCACCTAACAATATACAAACTACTGTTCAGTGACCTCTTATGAGGACTAGAATTAGGGGAAGCAAACTTTTCCTTCATATACCTCTGGTTTCTTTCTTTCTTTCTTTTTATAATAAGACTACAAACTTCTAGTGAAGGGGGAGAAATCAAGGATAACAAAACAAGAAAAAACGCATGACCGTTATGGGTTTTTACCTTGTTCAGGTCCTTCACCATCATCACAACTGTTAATAGACCAACTGGTGGAAACATGCCCAGTCCAACCGGGGTGTTTGCCCACATCTACCGACCAACCAAGGGAGAGCAAAAATTCTAGGAAATGTGGCTGAACATTTCTGGAAGATTCCACATTCTTTAAAATCTGAAATACATACCAATCATCAGCTATAATGAAGGAAACAAAAGAGCACATCAAAATAAACCTCCATAAAAATCGGTTAGCTTTGAAGTGTCTGACAAATCAAATCTAAGCTCAGAATAAACTTGGGAATTCATCACTATAGTTAAAAATGATGCTTCTAGTTAAGACAGATTTGCATTCAAATCCTGGCTGGGCCTTGGGAGAGTCCCTTAACCCACCATTTCAGTTTCTTCATCTATAAAGGAGGGATGCTAATGATGGCCGTGAAGATTGAGATAATGCGAGTAAAGCCCTTAGCTCCCTCTCCAGCTACACAATTACTGAGCCAGACACGTTTACTCAAAGTAAATAAAAAGTGCTATGTCCCTGTCTTCACAGAGTTTACTGTCTGGTTCGTGAGCTACATTACATAGGTATGTGATTGTTTTATTACAAATCATGACAAACAATATAGAAAGTACAAATCTATTAAATAGCCCATGAAGATTAGGTATAATTAACAAACAAGCATGAAAACATCCTCCTAAGAAGAGAATGAAGCCATTCCAGAAAAAAATAAGTGACCCGAAGGTTCTCCCCTCTTTGCTAAATACTAGTTTAATACCTTCTTACTGGCCTCAAGAAGAAAGTACTTTGTTCTACAACAGTGGTGCTCACAGGCGTGTTTTCACTCACCAGGGGGCAGCTGCAATGTCTGAAGACATTTTTGTTACCACAACTTGTGGGGTGCTACTGGTATTTATTGAGTAGAAGCCAAAGATGCTGCTAAATGTCTGATTTATAGGACAGCTCCCCTAACAAAGAATTATGTGGCCTAAAATAGCAATAGTGCTGCTGTTGAAAACCCTATGCTAAAGGAACGAAAGCAAGAAATCCTCTAGAAATTATAAATGAAAAGCCAGGCGGGGGCATGTATCAAAATCACTCAGGGAATATTTTTTTTTGAACATTTCATTAAACCTTTGGTTTAATAATATTTATGGAGGAGTCTGGGGGCTCAGTTGGTTAAGTGCCGGACTCTTGATTTCGGCTCAGGTCATGACCTCACAGTTTGGTTTGGGAGTTGGAGCCTCATATTGGGCTCTGCACACGGACAGAGCCTGCTTAGGATTCTCTCTCTTTCTCCATCCCTGCCCCTCCCCACCCACGCTGTGTCTCTATCAAAACAAATAAATAAATGAACATTTAAGAAAATAATATTTATGGAACATTTAACTTTAATTTTGTATTAAGCATCATTCCTGTGTGAGCATAAATGACTAAAATTATTAATTCATTTATTTGATCTATCGTTCTTAATCTAAGATCATTCAACTCATAATTTAATACCTGTAATTGAATATTAAAAGTATGAACATATGAACTATGTATATAAAACACAAATCATACAACAGAAAAGCAAAAAGCTTAAGAATCACATGACACTGAACACATCAACAGGTATCACTATTTATAGCACTCAAAATCAGCATATAGAGATTTGAACCATCCTTTAATTCAGAGACAGGTGAGCTGACACGGATTCTATAGGAGCAGGGATACATAAATCTGTCACCTGAGGAATTTCTTAAACATAAGTTTCTTCTTAGAGCACTGTGGACCTCCTACATCAGCATCAGCAGAGGTGGGATCCTGGAATCACTATTTTTAAAAGCTCCCGAATGTGGTGTATCAACGCTAATCTATGTCAAGACCATTCAGAGGCCCGATCAAGTCAAAATATGCATTGTTACATCTATTACTTGTCAATCTGCTGGGCAAAAAATCGCCAGCCAGGTCATCTTCTCTTAAATACCCTTGATAGAAGTACACCTATTTAGTTCACCTACAGCCCTTCATATTCACAGAAGTGCCAGGAAACTGATTTGACAACCACTTCCTATTTTCTTCCAATTAAAATTTTTATTCAGAGGGGCGCCTGGGTGGCTCAGTCGGTTGAGCGTCCGACTTCGGCTCAGGTCATGATCTCCCAGCTCGTGAGTTTGAGCCCCATGTTGGGCTCTGTGCTGGACAGCTCGGAGCCTGGAGCCTGCTTCAGATTCTATGTCTCCCTCTCTCTCTACTCCTAACCCACTTGCATTCTGTCTCTGTCTCTCTCAAAAATAAATAAACATTAAAAAAATTTTTTTTTTAATTTTTATTCAGAAGTGAAACTTAAGTAAACAATTTCTGAAAAGTTAGTCAAGATGCAATGCATGAGTCAAATCAACCTGCAGGCCACTGGCTGGCAGCTAGAAATTAATCTAAATCTACCCTGTGGCCAGGGAAGGCAGGGTTCAGACATTCTCTAGGAGGCCGCAGAGAAGGTGCACTGTTCCAATCATTCTCAGCTCCTAGAAAGCTAAGGAAACTGAATTAGTTTAAGAGTTACCTCAACAGCAATGGTTTGTGTCTTCTTTTACAGGAAAGAGAAAAAATGGCCCTATTATTCTCCTATGAACCATGCAGTAGACTTCTTCCAAACAAGTTCCTAACCCCTTCAATCCCATTCTGAGGTTCTTTCAAAAGTCTCACCTCTGCCTATCATAAGCCCACATTCTCCCAAGTTCCAAGTATACTGGACTCTGCAATTTTCCGAAGATGGAATTCTCTTACCTCCGGGGCCGTTACACATGTAACGGTTGTTAGTAACAACCTGTCTTTTTATCTACTGTCAACATAACCTCAAATATCAGCTAAAATGTCTTTTCCTCCAGGACACGTTCTTAAAATGAGGTTAGGTTTTCCTGTTTATGGCTCCTACACCATGCTTCTAATTAGCACACTTCACTACGGTTATTTACTTAATCATCTGTCTTCCCCCTTAGACAGTAGTTCTGGGATGTCAGAAACCTTGTAGATCTTGCTTACTACTATAACCCTGGCACCTGACAGTGGACACGTAATAAGTATTTACTGAATCAATAACCTGAAATGAGAAGAACTTTCTCACAAATCAATCTCATTTTCTAGTAGCTCACTAATAATTTCAAATAGTGCTTCTAATATAAATCAACATTTTGTGACTTTGGTAAATTTCTTAAGGTGTGTCCAATTTGATCGGCTAACAGTCTTATAATGATTACAGTAACATCCCAAAATCGTGTAGTCCTAGTGTCCTACACATCTAATACTGTATTTGAGAAATCTTCCTTTAGCTTCTTCCTAGTCAAAAGCTGGCAACTGCCAGCCTGTTCCATGTTTCAACTATTCATTTCCAATAGACCCTTCAAATCTCTTGTCACTTACTCTCAGTTTTCCATTTTCCCACCTATATTTTTCTTCATCCTTTTCCTAGTCTCTTTGATACATGCATCCAATATAAGTCTTTTATTTAACTTAGGTTTTACTTACGTCTTCCGCTTTAATCTCTTACTTTATCTCGGCTGTTCTCTTCCCCACTGTACATTACCATGCCCCAAGTGAAATTACGTGCTTGTGAAATTACCTCGCAGGTGAGCTCCTCAAGAGGAAAGACTGTTACTCACTTCAATACCCTGGCATGGTGCGTCACACAGAAGATGTTCAGCAAGTATTTGTTGCTGCTGTTTTACTCTTAAGCAGCTGGGCCTAGCTTTAATTTGTTTGTGGCTAGTCTTCTGTATTTCAGTTTCTTTTGTCCTATCAATCTGAATTCCTTAAGGGGGAGAAAGACATACTATGGCTCCTCTCCAATTACAATTTTTTAAGAGTCAAAAGACTCAGGACTCTGAGCAACACGATTTTCATTAATTCCATTTCTGAGCTGGTTCACAACAAGTCTTTAAGCATCAATAGTAACCAATCTCCTACTATGGATAAGCACAAGGCAAGTAGTTATTTACAGCATAAAAAAATTACCCACAAATTCAGAAATCTTACCTCCTGGTTTGTTTTCTGACCTGGTTTCATATAGAAAATAAAAACGGTGTCAAAGGGACGACATGGCAAGAGATCCAGATACCCAATGTCATCAAAAAATCCAGGTATCGTGGAGTCAAGTGCAATAAGGTGAGGAGGTAGGCGACTATTTGCAGGTTCCTACCACCAAAGGAAGAAAGGAGAAAGGAAAAATTATTACCCCTTTTCACTATTCTAATTATAAAAGCAATACCTGCTCATAGTTGATAAACATTAAGTTAAAAAATTATTTAAAAATGTATAAAGTAGCAGGAATAAGTACAACCATAATCCTAAAGAAACTATTTAAAATTCTTCTGTACTTCTTTCCAATTCTTTCGTCTTTTTTTGTTAAAAACAACTGCAATCATACTATGTATATAGTTTTTGATCCTATTTTCTCTGTAATATATCATGCTGTCTAGAAAAAATTTTTAATGCATTTTTTTTTCTCATTTTATTGCTGGTGGAAATGCAAAATGGTACAGCCACTGTGGAAGACCGTTTGGTGGTTTCTTGCAAAGCCAAACATAGTTTCACCACACAACACAGCAATGACACACGTTGGTATTTATCCAAATGAACTAAAAACTTATGTCCAAACGTCTGCACACAAACGTTTGTAGCAGCTTTATTTATAATTGTCAAAAATTAGAAGCAACCAAGATATCTTTCTGTAAGCAAATGGATAAACTACGATACATCCACACAATGGAATATTACTTGGCAATAAAATGAAATGAGCCATCAAGTCATAAGAAGACATGGAGAAACCTTAAATGCATATTGCTAAGTGAAAGAAGCCAATCTGGAAAGGCTACCTACTGTATGTATGGTTCTAACTATATGATGCTCTGGAAAAGGCAAAACTGGAGACAGTAAAGAAATCAGTGGTTGACAGGGGTTGGGGGAAGCAGGGAGGGGAGGATGGCGAGAGGCAGGGTATGGTGGATTCTTAGGGCATACTGTAATAGTGGATACACACTATAACATCTGTCAAGACCTGTGCAATTGTCCAACACAGAGTGAACTCTACTGTAAACTACAGACTTTAGTTAATAATGCACAGATACTGGTGCATCAATTTCAACAAATATACCACACCAATGCCAAATGTTAATAACAGGGCGAAACTGGGGAGGAGAGGCACAGTTGGGGTATGTAGGAGCTCTCTGTCCTTTCTACTCAACTGTTCCGCAAACCTAAAACCGCTCTACTAAATAAAGTCTACTAACTTTTTAAATGAATTTTTTTTTTGTTTTCCCCCCTAATCCCTTTTCTTCTTGGAGATCTTGACCTTGCCCAAGGTTTTGTCATCCACGGTTATTTTTCAGGAACGCATCCCCCAGAATGGCAAAGATTACTCCTTTCTACATTAGCAAGGACGGTGAGCCTGGTCTTCTTGTCTATACCACAACACTTCTAGCAAGGGCTGGGGCAACACCCTGTAACCAAGGACACTACTAATATTTCTGCAGTCAAACAGAATCGTATTCACACCACGTGAAATAATTAAAGACTACAAATAGCCATGTTGTCAATTCAGGCCAGATTTTGCTACGTAAATGGATTTGCTACAAACATACAAAAAAACCTTCTGGTTTTCACTGTTACTTTACTCTGAAATCTTATAGAAGGAACCGTGAACCTGTAGCATGTGGCAAAGCCTTCCAATTTTTCTTTTTTTAAAGCTATCTCATCAGTTTGTTCTTTTAGATGATCTTCTAGCACAGCAACATAACATACACGCATTTTGCATCTCTTAGTAACTTTTTAAAGTTTTTCCCTGAAGATCTTGTACACCATTTGGGTAACTTTCATCCATATCACACCTGTAAATAGAGTACTTTTGTACTATAGTTTTAACTGGATATTATAGCAACAGTCGTTGATTTTTGTACTTTTCTGTGTGGAGATCTTAAAATCTATTTTATTTTATTAAAAAAAAAAAAATTTTTTTTTAATATTTATTTATTTTTGAGACAGAGAGAGACAGAGCATGAACGGGGGAGGGGCAGAGGGAGAGGGAGACACAGAATCGGAAGCAGGCTCCAGGCTCTGAGCTGTCAGCCCAGAGCCCGACGCAGGGCTCGAACTCACTGACCACGAGATTGTGACCTGAGCTGAAGTCGGACGCTCAACCGACTGAGCCACCCAGGCGCCCCTTAAACTCTATTTTAAACGTTTTATTGATTTCCTTAGTGATTGTCCAATGGAAGTCATATTACCTGCAAACTGTCTTCTTTCCAATAGTTTTTACTTCTAATTTCGTTTAGTATTTCACTGACTTACTCGGTTTTGATACTGTTCTATAGCTACGTAAGATGTTGCTACGGGGGGAAACCTCCCTGTACATTTTTGGGGGCAACTTTCTGTTAAGCTGCGACTATGGTAAAATAAAAAATTTTCTGGACTAAAAAATTCTCAGTATTCAATAGTTGTCAAAACAGATATCCTTTGCCTCTGGTTTTAACAAAGGGTGCTTCCAATTTCTCATAGGCTGCCATTTCCAGATCCACACTACTAGTCCTGGTTTAGTTTTTGTTTGTTTTTGAAAATCCTAAGGAATACTGTCCTACTGAATAGTGACTTGTTTTATTTATTGACCTAATAGGATCAAATTATTTTCTTAATAGCTTTACTATACTAATATTTCCCAGTAATAACTAAGTCTCCTTGAGTCTGTAGGATAAACCTTACTTGGTTGTGGAAGGTAATCTGCTTGATACGCTGTTGAATTCAGTTTTACTAGCACTCTCCTTAATACTTCTACACATATATGCGTAAATAAGATTAGTTTACAGCTTTTTTGTATGTGTGTGCTGTCAAGTTTAAGTTATTAGAGTTATAGGCTAAGATTCATAAAACATACCAGGTAACTTTCTTTTTCCTATGTCCTGACACAGATAAGAAAGCATGAGAATTATTTTCTCGACAGCTTAAGACATCAACTAGAATAGATAATATGAATGGAAAATTAGAATTTCAAGACAGTGCCATCAGGGTTCTTACCTCCTTTTAGTCCACAGAATGTAATAATTTTCTTCTAGTATATTCTTATTTACTGCTTCTACTCTGTTCAACTTTCTCCATTAGGAGTATCACTAATCATTTGCAGGTTGTATCTTTGTTCCTTGCCTTCCATATTTGCCACTGTATTTCTCATTATTTTCCTCTCTCTTCTCTTTTCTTCTGCATTTTAAAAGTTTTTAATGTTCATACTCCCCATCACCAACTCACTTTTCTACAACACAGAATGTTTTCCATCTACGTGCTGAAATCCAAAATCAGCAATGTTGCCCCTGCTTTCCCAAAAAGTTACACGGCCTTCAACCAAGTAGCTGCTAGGGAGTGAGGGCAGGGGACAACTTGTGCAATAAGCAACCTCTTGCCTGGCAATCTTGAGCTGTGTTTTTCAAAACAAAGAGGCCTTAGTACTAACCCCAAATCCACCTCAGGCGAGCTATTTCACATTTTTGAGCCTGTTTCCATAGTTGCAAAGTAGGGACAGTACCACTTTCCTTGTAAAACCGTTTTAAGGATAATGGAATTAAGAACAATGGCAATATTGGGGCGCCTGGCTGGCTTAGTTGATAGAGTATGTGACTCTTGACTTTATCTCAGGGCTGTGAATTCGAGCCTCGTGTTGGGTGTGAAGCCTACTTTAAAAAAAAAAAAAAGGAAAAGGAAAAGGAGAAGGAGAAGGAGAAGCAGGAAGAGAGGGAGGAGGAGGAGCGGGAGGAGGAGGAGAGGGGGGAGGAGGAGAGGGGGGAGAAGGAGAGGGGGGAGAAGGAGAGGGAGGAGGAGGAGAGGGAGGAGGAGGAGAGGGGGGAGAAGGAGAGGGAGGAGGAGGAAAAGGGGGAGGAGAAGAGGAAGAGGAAGAGGAAGAAGAAGAAGAAGAAGAAGAAGAAGAAGAAGAATGGCAATATTTACTTTACAGGCTGGCTTTGGCTTTGTGCTAAGTACAACATGAAGCATCTTACACAACCATAATGAGACAGACACTTTTATCATCTCCATTTTATAGACGAGGAACTAAGACTTGGAAAAGCTGGGCAACTGCCCATGACCACGCAGCTGGCAAGCAATCTAACCAGTCTGATCGCAGAACCTGTACAACTTAAGTTCCTGGCTCACAAATACTTGTTATTTTTTAAAAGCGGCGTGAAAGAGCAGAGTCCGTTATAGCCCATACCTTTAGTAATAAATGTTGACAGGGGAAGATTTTTAACATTCTTTTCCTCATTACCTGTAGATTTCATTTATATATGTGACACGGGTCGCACATTACTCAGGAAATTTCAGAGCTGGATGTATTATCAAAGCAGCCCCCTCAGTCAGAACTCTGGAAGGATTCATGGGACACACATTCTGGGACTTGTATAGTAAAAACTACATACAGCACCACAGAATTTCATTTACTTACATGCAGAGTAACATTTATTTAATTCCTCCTATCCTCACTAAAATGTTTTAGCAATAATCGACTCATTGTTAATCTATGAATATATTTACTCATAGAAGTTTAGGAAAATTACCTTCAATGCTTCTAAGGACAAAAATCCAAAGTGTGAAAGGAAAAGGCGTGCTGTTTGGAATTCCTGGGCAGGAGGTGGAGGCTTACAATCTGTAATCGGATCGGGGAAACTTCTCTTCTGCAATTCTTCCTCACTTTGCTGTTCAAGGTGCGTTTCGTAAGCAATCTGCTGAGCCATGCCATTCCTTAATTTTTCATGTCTCTCTTCTAACTGAAATAAACCAAGTATTTCACTTTTTTGGAGCTACCATAAAAGTAATCGGATTAATCTTAATTTAAAAGTGAAAACAAAGGTTTAAGCAACAAAGGCAATGAAATACTTTTCAGTGATCAACACTGAATTTTAATTCAACAGAGTATGCAACCAAGCAAACACGGTTTCAAAGCTGCAACAAATACCAAAAAAACTCCCCTATAGCCTCAGAAATTATGTCCTTCAGCTCCTCCCTGTAAATGAAATCATTCTGTTTCTGCTTCCCCTCAAACAGGCAAGAAAGGGGGCAGCGCTGTTGCTCTCACCCCCTCTTCCAGATCCCTGTCCACCTTCGTCCTGCAGTGGCGGCCCCCTCATGTTTTAAAGTCTTCGTCCATATGGATTACCCCACCCTCCTCTCAGAGATGCTCCCTGACACCCCTGCCTCCCTTCCCATCAATCCTAGTTTGAACTCCTCTCTGACAGGCAATGCTCCTTCCAACAACCTAGCTTGTATTTCTACCACCTCTTGTCAACCTTCACGACTTTGGCCATCCATAAGCACACTTTGTACCTCAGCCATGCTGTACTTTAAAGAGCTAGAATTCTGAAATTCCCTTCTCCAACCATAAGCCTCCTTCCTGCAGCTCTCCCACACCTTCACTCCCTGAGCTGTGCTTTTTCATCACTGTGAGCATTCAATCCCTTCTCCCATTTTCCCAGGCCATTAGCATCCTGGCTTCATCTACCTCCCACCCAAGCCTAAATCCCAAATCAAACATCTTAATACCCTCTTCTAAACATATAAATGGCTGTCTTGTTTCTTACTCTCCCACATTCTTACCTCTATCAATCTCCACACCACTCCAATTTTTTACTTATGCCTCCAGATCCCAAGGACTTCTGAGTAAAGTCAGCAGAGTCAGTTAAGTAATTTCACTACAGACGATGCTACTTAACCTGGGCTGGGCTGCCTGGCAATTTTAAGAGCCATCTTTTATTCCCTGTATCACTGCTGAGAACTAAAATTAAAATTTACAAAAGCTCCTTCATTTTCCCTCCTTTTCACCTTTAAATGTCTCTGAACCTCCACCTGCTATCTCCTTCTCTCCTGTCTTGCCAGAAATACCGCTTTCCTAGACACAGTCACATTGAGACTCTTGACCCTACTGCCTCCAGGGCCTTACTCTATTACTTATAATGTTCCCAGCCCATCTTCCAGTGGTAGCAGACATAGGCCCTTCTCCACTGCTTCCTTCCTTTCCACCTCTAAGCATGTTCACATTCCTCCCATCTGTGAGTTAAAAAAAAAAAAAAAGAAAGAAAGAAAAGAAAAAAGAAAAGTAAAAATTAGCCTTCCCTTGCCTTAGCTAGGCCATTTCCTCATGCTATTATCCACTCTGTATACTCCCCTTAACTACTGACAGTGTAGTTTATGTTCACTGTGTCTCAGTAACCATTCACCACCCAGACCTCTATACTCTGTCCCCAACTTTAACACTTCTTTGAACGTGCTCTCAAAGGTCACCTGCACATTCATGCCAAAATCCAGGGGCCCCTGCTGAGGGCACCTTCTCCCTGAGCTCTCTGGCTGGTATAAGCAGCCTCCATTCCTGCCCTTCTGTTCTCTCATGCCCTGACAGACTTCTTTCCCCCACTTCTTAAAATTCTTTTCCTTTGACCGAAGATACCAATTACTTAATATAATTGTCTAAATTAATCTAAAATCACATAAATTTTTCCTGTCCTCCCAAACCTGCCCTTTTCCTACCGAATCCATATTTCTGTAAATAGCACCGAGATCTCCTTTGTCACTGAGGTTCGGAATCTAAGTTCTTCAGCTCTTTTCCTTCCCTCATCAATCAAAGACTGCTTGGCTCTGCCTCCACGATACATTCCATCTGCTTCAACTTCCGCTATCAGTCAGCTAGCTAGTCCTTCTTCTCCCCTGCCTGGACTGTCATCAAAGTCTCTAAATTGGGTCTCCCTTCTCCAATAGCCTTCACCAGACAGCCCGGTGACTCCTAAGAGAGTCCAGGTCCTTTCAGTCGGCCACAAACTACACTTGTCTTACTACATGGTAACCTGGATGACAGAGATCTAGGTCATCTTAGGAATCATCTCCAATAACACCAAAAAAAGCAGTGTCTAGACCGTGGCGGTTGTTCAAGAATGTTTATAGTCATTCGCTTAACAACAGCTGACAACATCTTACTTCTTCAGTGACAATTTCATGCAAATCTGGAATGCTCAGATCTGCTTTCACAAAAGGAATCTTATCCACCTCTTCAGGAAATGGTCGATGTTTGACAGTATATTTAAATCCAACATCATTTTTAGGAATTGGACGAGGTTCAGGTACAAAAAGCTGTTGAAATAAAACAGATAATGTTATGCATATTACATTTGGTGCCATCTGTAATGACGTGTATTTCCCTGGCCTCTTAGATGCCTGTGTCGCTAGGACTACTAACACTGGCACTCAGTGAGGATCTGCAAATACCACTGCTAACACTAACGGTAAATAGCCTGCATACCAGTGTACTCTTTCACTTTTATAAAAATGTTCATCAACTGAGATTTTCTGACTGACAAGTGGGCTGTATACCTCTAACTGCCCCAGGCCTGACTCTCTCTTAATAAGTGGTAAACCAATGGATGAGACAGTTCAGGGATCAAGGCTCAAACTTCCCTCTGTCTCAAGAGTTCTCAAATCATCCCATATAACAAAGTGTAAGTTTATGTCCTCTGGGCCTCTCTAGACAGTGAGTTCAACTGAACACCAAATCTAGATCCTAACGGCTCCGAATCCCTCCAAATTGTAATACGTATTAAAATGTGTATTAGCTGTGCAGCTTCTGTTTTCACATCTGAAAAGTGGAAATCATCCATCATAAGGCTGTTGTAATGATGAAATAAAAATGTATATGGTACATATTAAAGCATCTATACATTTTAGTTCCTTTCTTGATCTCCTCCTTCCTCCCGTCTTGAATGCTGACCCAGTGGCCTACAGTGCCGCTGCCACAATGTGATCTGCATGATGCACCAAGCGAAAACAGAGGTGTGCTCCTCACAGGGTGACAACACATCTAAAAGCGACACCTAGGATGTTAAATGATTTTAGACACGTGCTCCAATTTTGTGACTGTCTCTCTGAAATACCGGGGACACTTTATGAAGTGATGTTTTAAAGAATTTTTAGTAACATAAGTAAAAGCTTATGCTGTAATAAGTGAGAAGAACAGTATACAAAAATGACTCAAATTCTATTTAATGTTATCATGCACAGAAAGAAAAAAAGATTGTAAGGAAATCTACTAAAATATTAAGAGTGACTACTTCTGGAAAGTGGGAGTACAGATGCTTTACAATTTCTTACTATCTGAATTTTCCAACTTTCTCCCATGAGCAAATTTTACTCACCGAATTACAAATGTTACAAATAAAATAAACTATGCCACCCCAAGTAAGATTTAAATTACACAGCATATTTAAAAAAATTACAGAGCACATTACCAACTATACAGGAATAAATCACATAAAAATAATTTGAAACTAAGTCCCATTATCTGAGAGATCAAGAGTCTGGCCAATTTTTTTTCATTTATGGCATGTACCTGAGTTTTGTTATATTTAACACTGCATAAAAAAATGAGGCCACAGCTCAGAACAGTAGTTCTTAATCATAAATGGATGTGAGAATCACCTGGAAAGCTTTCTGAAAATACACCTGCTTTGAAGATGTCTTTAAAGAGTAATTCAGTGGATCTGGGAATTACGGGCTCCTAAGATGATTCTGATATGAACCACTGACTGAGACCCTGGCTAGGATCGAAAATATTTATTTTATTAATGAATTTTGTTGGAATGTTATTTAACCTTTAAATCATAACACACACATGCGCACTCGCATGCACACACTCGCTCACTCCTAGTCACTTCCCTGTAACTTCTAACGGATACCTTCTGATTTGCTTTTGCTCCTCTGGGTAAAAGGCAAAGTTGTTGTGCCCAAGCAAGTCTTCCAGACATTCCCCGGACCAGCACAGTGACAGAGGGGAAAAAATCATCTAGAATAAAATATTGGTGTAAAAAGTTTTTATTTCAGATGACGACTACTTAAAATACACCTGTTATCAACCATAAAGCCCCTAATAATCAAAGCCCTAGCACAGTGTTTCCCAAACTCTCATCCTTTGTGTACCACCTCTGTGGTTTCTGCCATATCCTCAAACTATAAGTACTTATCTTACTTTCTATCGACCACTTTCTTTTTTAAACTTAAGTCTGTTTCAAAAGGAAATTGTGTGTCTTTACTCTAGATGAAAAACTGAACTTTGGTGTGCCAATAATGTAGTTTTGAACCACGTGTTTAACAATACATAAAATAATGTTCACCAACATGTTGACTAACATTACCTCACATAACTCCATTTTTGGGAAACAAATACTAGCCAATACTCTTAACTTCCAGTATTGAGAACAACCTAAGTGCAGACAGATGGGTATCTGAAGTGCTAATGTTGCATTCACCCACACCTTATGCACTCGTGTCCGCCACAGGCAGGCACTGTTCCATCCCCGCAGAAGTTCAGGGGAAGGAAATGGGGGGTGGGGGGTGGGGAGAACTCAGGCTGGACTTCCTGAGGGACCCAGGTCCTCCTTCTTATTCCCTCCTTTTGTCCTGATGTGGAGTTAAACTTTTTCAAACTTTGCTTTCTCACTTCTGCTGTTACACTGTTACAATAAACTATTAAAATGTCCTTGTAAATCTATAAAATCCCAATTGTTTGTATTTTTAGTAGACTTCCAATGCAGTGAAATGACTGGGAATGAGAGTCCCAAAAAATCTCGAAGAGGGCTGACACTTACCCCTCAGGCCAGGAAACCCAGAGGGGACACTGGGATTTTAGACTCCTCAGCAGTTGGCTTGGGAGTAGGAGGCTGAAGGAATCATGTTAAATAATAGGCACAAGCCAGGGAAGAAAGTCAAGCAAGCCCTACGTCTGGAATAGAGAAGAAAGAAGTGCATGCAGGAAAGAGTTGGAATCAGCACTTCTGGAACTGGGCAATGATTAAAGGCCTCATCTATTTGACATTAAAGTCACTGTATCTTACCACCACACAGTGGAAACTTGTGATGGTATTCACGAATCTCTGAATGATAGGGAAACGTCTCACTTTCATTCTATAGATTCATGAGATCCTACTCATATAGCCTCGACAGAATTTGCAAGAGTCTGTTCACCTCTGTAAAGGTAACAAGTCTTTACTGGCAAAATCCTATACTGTGCGGTAAGGACAATATAAAGGGACAGAATGAGGCTCAGGAAATTTGGACACTAGTCTTAGTCATACTATGTACTTTTCAAATAACCCTGAATACGTCACAGGCCCTCTCCGAGCCTCTGTTTCTTCACCTGTAAATCAGGGAATTGAACATGAGGTGATTCCCTGGATTCTCTATGCCCCAAAATTCTATAACCGTCACTTTCTCATAAGCATGAGAAGATACTTCCTTTACATACTGGCTGATTCTGATTACCAACAGGAAAAAAATGTACTTTGGGGCACCTGGGTGGTCAGCTGGTTAAGCACCCGACTCTTGATTTCGGCTCAGGTTACGATCTCACGCTTCGTGAGTTCGAGCCCTACGTTAGGCTTTGTGCTGACAGTGCAGAGCCTGCTTGGGATTCTTTCTCTCTCCATCTCTGCCCCATCTCCTGCTGGCTGTCTCTCTCTCAAAATAAATAAATAAACTTAAAAAAATATATACGTACTTTGAGTAGCCTGGGTTGCAGTGGTAATCTACCTTGAGACAGCTTATAATTGAGAGAAAGTTGAGGAGGGAAACAGTGCATGTTGTATCAGTGGAAAATCATTAAAGGGTTTTCATGAGGGCACTGGTATGGTCAGATCCATATTTGAGGAAGAATACAATGGTGGCAGGAAGTAGGATGGAGGGAAGGGTAACACATTTTAGAACCGGAAGGAGAGGGATGAGACCAGGTAGGAAGCAACTGCAATAATCTCAGTAAGAAATAATAAGACCCTACATTTGGATGTATTGGGAGGGAGGGAGAGAAAAAAAAAGATTCAAGAGTCACTGAGCAATTGGACACCAATTATGTAAGGGAGAAACAGGAAGGGGCAGGCCAAGAGGACTCCTCAAATTTCCAGTCTGTTTGGGTGGCACCATTAACTGAAAAAGAACAATGTGGAGTGGGGGCCAGGAGAGGAGAAGGGCAGGATCCAAAGTTCAAGAAGAGTAACAGTAATTTTTATACATGGTAAACAAGAGAAAATACCCCATTAAAACAAACTTTTTGTAGAACTACTTTAGTGCTAGTATTTCGGATACATAAAAGAGCCTCTAAAAGATTCTATTTACTACGTATATTCTATTTTCTGACCCTCTATTTTTCAGTCACTATGGCCAGAAGACCCTCTGACAAATGCGAAGTTGCTGTGAATCTGCAGTTGTTCCTGTAGCTATAGGTCCCTGACCCTGGAAGCAGCCTGCTAGCAGGGAGCTAAAACACGGTGATTTCGCAGTGGAGAAGACCCCAAGTGCTGGAACTTACTCTGTTCATTTCCAAGAGGTTGCTCCAGCATTGCCAGGATGACACTATTATCCAAGACAAAGTACCGGAAACTATGTTTATTTATGGTTGGCAGCCTGGAGTACTTGATCAAAGTGGTCTCATTCACCAGACTACAAGGAGAAGCGGGACCACTGGGTGAAGGAAATGCGCCGAGCAACTGCATAATACTACGGAGAATGCAAAAGATAACAGTTAATCCCCAAAGCAAAATCTTAAGTTTACCTCATGCATCAATGTGCCCTTCTGCTCTTTTAAGTGACCACAGCCACACTTCCTCTTTGCAAGTCAGATTTACTCCCTGGGGCGGATGCCTTGGTGTGCTGTCTGCCTCCCAAGACTGAAAGATCCATTCCCCCAGATGCAGACATGGTGGCCACAGCTTGCAGGTGAGAGTCCCTCTCCAGGACTTGCTCTCAGCCAACAAGAACCAGCTCACCCAGAATCACAGCTTCGTCCTGGGACAGCCCACAGCCAGCGAAAGGGCAAGGGCAGTGTGGGCGTCCAAAGCCCCAGCCCCTGGGCCCTAACCGGAGAGAACTCTGAAGGGCTAACCCGGCCCCAGAGCTCTTCGCTGCACCTGCACGCATTCGTCCTTGCCTCTGCTCAGTCCTGCTTCCTTCACCCCCTCTAGGGACTGATCCTAAAAGCGTTTTCCAATAAGATTCTTGCAAGGAAATTTCTCTCAGAGCTTCCTACCCAGGGAACCTGACAACCATACTTCCAAATCGTGGAGCTCCTAAAGATATATTTAAAAAATGTTCTGTGTTCCAGGTTTCAGGATTATGCTAGCCAAAGCATTCTAGACCTAGAAAAGGACCCAAAGACCCACCAAACCTCCACTTTTCAGATGAGGAAATTCAGACTCAGACATGCTACGTGATCTTTAAGTAACCAGAAACCGGGGCCTGCTGCCTTCTCACTGTGCGGTCCTGAGTAGACATTATCCTTGTTTTACAGATAAGACTGGAGGCACAAATAGTACATCTCAAAGAACTACTGTAATTATTAAGTTCGAATGTATAAGAAAAAAAGGCCTCATACATTAGAATCCAACTTAACAAGCTTTAACATTCAGAAATGTTTATGTCCATAGACATTTCTGCATACATTCAATTAGTAACCTCTACATGGCACTCACCATGAGGCACTGGTCTACATACATTCTTTACACACATTCTTTTATTGAGCTATCAAAACAACAGATAAGTACAGAGAAGATAAGTACATTATTCCCATTTTAAAATGAAACAATTGAAGCACAGAGAGAAAGTCTCTTTTAATGAAAACACAAAAATTTTACCTTGTGGTCTTAATATCACCTGACCCTTCATACGCACTTCATTTCGAAAACGAATACTCCCCAACACCATTTTTGTCATCTCGATCCTCGAGTAGTAGCCTCTCCCTTTCCCTTTCATTCTAGTACCGAAACCCAAATATGTCTGATAATGGAAGGCAACATTGCTCAGCAGATGTTTTCCATCCATTTTCTCTTCTCTTAGGAGAACTGTCCAAAAATTTCAAAGACCAGGAGAATGTGATGGTGAGTTCAAGCCTCTAAGGAATTGTCAAAAACGGGTGAAATACCAGCAGACTAGAAACAGGAAAACTTGACTTTGTTTTTCTAAAATGGGGCAGAGACAGATGTCGCAAAATATATGGACCATGGGAGTTTGTCGTGTTCCATGCAAGATTCACAGACAGTTATCAAATGGGCTGCTGGCAAGGAACAGGTTACTAAGATCAAATCATACCAGCCCGACCACATTTTCTCTTCTTGACAGTGACCAGACTGGAAAGGGGGAGAACTATGTCTGAAATCAAGACATGCAAGTATTCGACAGTGTATCAGGATAAACTTATAGACAACATTAAAAAATCCCGGTCAACCTGAATGAAAATCTCTGATAATGTGCTTTGTGAGTCTCTTTTCAATGTTTTCATCAGTGTCTTTGACTAGGACACACAGAACAGGCTCATTAAATCTGCACTTGGCCAAAAGTTGAGCTGCAGAGTTAATATGTCAGAGGAAAAGTTGGGATCCAAATAATGAGGTAAATCTTACGTGAAGAGATCTCAGGTTTAAATGTAAAGTTCTATAGATACAAATACCCCCAAACAAGGAAGTACAGGATGAGAAAAGCAGACAAAAAATAAATGTGCAAAAGACTCCAGTTTTAGTTGACTTGACGCAAAACTATCAAGTTCTCAAAAACCCAATGCGGTCGCCAAGTACATTTTAATGAAAATACAATATCCTAGAGAGTGTAAAGATCATCCACCCTCACGGAGAATATTTTACTCAGCAAACCACCTTTAAGAGGTACTTAGTCAAACCCAAAGCCACACCATTGAGAGAAGAATGACCAGGACGATAAAGGTACTTGAATCTCTGTCATATGACAAACAGCTTAAGGTACTGGCAGAAACACATCACCATCTTCATAAGCATTACCTTCAGATGTCATTACTGCCCGGAAAGAGGATTCCACTATCAAAAGTGTGAATTAGAACGAATGGGTGGAAGCTAAAGTGGGAGAGTTCAGCTCAGTGTAAACATCGAGTTTTTAAAAATACAAATGAAATGGGAGCCTTAGGGGTTAGACTATCACCAAATTAGAGGCCGAATAACCTGGAAGGCCTTACGAGTTGCTTAAGCAGAGAGGCTGCCAAAACGACTTGCAAGAGTCCTAATTCTGAATTTGTATAGTACACTAAGGAGAAAACACCCAACTAGCCAGTCTACACTTCGTAACTGCCTACTATTCTGAGCACTGTGAGAAGTGTTAAAGAAGGAAATGTGGACTCTACCCAAGTTGGGGAGACGACACTGGCATGTATCAAATATAACCAGATACGATCATGACAGTATAGAATTCCGTGCTGTGCAATCGGGCCTGACTGAATGAGCACAAAAGCACAGAAAAGAGTCATCATTCAGAAGCAGAATAACCAAAGAAGGTGCCATGGAGGTAGCTACATTTGATATGAGCACTGAGCAGTGAAGGATGTGACCGAGGGGAAAAGACAGAAGTCCTGACACCCAGGGAATACACAGAGACAGGTAAGAACGTGCCCGGTTCACAGCCACAAATGGCCTGCCAGGTTCTATTATGGCAGAAAGGATGTGCTGAGAAAGATCAGTGTGAGTGGGGACAGGATAAGGAGGGCCTTGACAATCAGACAAGGAGTTCAGACAACATGGCAGGAAACAGATCTATTCAGTTTTCAACCACTCGAGCAGCGAAAAAAAAAAAAAAAAAAAAAAAAAGTGCCCAAGGATGAGTTCAAAAATGGAATGCAAGATGAACAGAAAGGGTGAGATTAAAAACATAGAAATTAGGCAAGAAGTGAGAAGAGTCTAGACTAGGATGCTGAGGTTAGAGGGGACAGAAGAAATACTTCCAAAAATAAAGTCCACTGGACTCAGTCACTGGCTTCACACGGGGAGTGACAGATAAAGCAGAGATAAATTAGGAAAAAAGCTAAAGGTCTGTGTTTGTATAGCCGAAAACCAGCAGTGATACTGACATAAAGCAGTAATTTTGAGGGAACGAAGAGCTCTGGTTTGGGACAGGTTTCATGATGACAGTACTCTTCAGGGCACTCTTCAAGACTGGTAACTGGAAATACCATTTGTGGAGTTGCCAGCAGTGACAGGACAGCTGCAGATAAAACAGATGAGTCACCTAGATAACCGCTGGCTAGGCTGCCCAGAAGCATCCCAGGTTCACTCCTCATTCTGAGTACATATCCAATGCTCTCCGGCATACTCTCCTAGGAATGCCCTACCCAGGCTAGGATTGCAGCAAACTGACTTTTGTATGATACAGAGTTCCCAGTAAGAAATGCTCTCCCCTTTTCTTTCTCTCCATAGCCTTCTTACTCTTTCAGGCACACATCAAGGCTCAGTTCTTTCATAAAGCTTTTCAGTCTAGCCCACCTCTCATATGGTCTTCCCTCTGAACTTTTATTATTTCTAGTACTCAACCGTCTGTGTAAGTACATGCTTAAACAGCTGCATGCCCATTTTTCTGATTTTCTAGCTAAGAGCCAAACCTCCAGAGGTGCACTGGAAGCCCAGTTAGTGCAGTGAGGAGGACTAAAATAAAGCATGCGTGCTTCTAAAAATGTACTAAGTGACCAAAGCCCGTGAAGAAGAGAAATAAATCCAACTTGACTGTGCCTGCCCCAAGTTATGAACAGATCACCAAAAAGATTCTGGAATCTTGGTAAGGGCTGATCTACGTACAAATCTGCAAGGAGTCTTCCACCAATGGGTCGAAGCTAAAGCGGGACAGATTTCGGCTCAATGTAAACATCAAGTTTTTAAAAATAAAAATGAAACTTTTATTAGACTATCACAAAAGTAGAGGCTAACGAAGGCCTACCACTTTATTAAGAAGACCAAGATGAGCCAACCCAGACTGACTGGACATCCTCCTTCCCTCTATTATGTTTTCTGGGTCTTCATCCACACTTACCTTTTCATAGGCTCCATCTTTCCATCTGTATGTGATTCCGATCTTCCCCACTTAACTCTTCCCTTCAGTCCATAATGTGCCTCAACTGTCCTCCGTCCCTTCTTCCACCGTCCTCACTTACCAGCCAAATGTAAACTCTCAGCTCTTTCTGCTATTTCTCTAAGGTTCCGACCTGTCTCTATCCCTTCACAACCAAAATGATTAGAAAAGAAATCTCTTGCTTTCTTCTTAACCACTCTGTATGTAGCTTTTGGTGAAACTTCTTCATCCATCCTGTAAAAGTCAGGTCCAGTGTCATCTTGATTTCCCTCTATCTGGAAGTATTCATTTCCTCCTGCCAGCATGTTATTATACCTCTTCTCTTGCAGCACTTATTCTCCACCTAATATTATAGCTATTGTGCTCATGTCTTATCTGCCCTTTTGGACAAGAAGCTCTTTGAGGATGGTGGCTGCATCTGATTTATCTTTACAATCCTATTACAAGTTCGTAAGAGGGAGCTCATAAGTCCTGACTGAATGAACGTCTAATACATACTACAAATGTAACAGAGTACAGACCACTAAGCGAAGAAGCAGGAGACCACAGGCAGATCCCTTGTTGGGACTCAGACACCAAAGTGAAGAGATAAGTAAGGCTCTCCAAGATCCTTTCTAGCTCTAACATGGTAGGACTTCAATCAATGCCAACTAGCCCAGAAAAATAAGGACCCAAACTCTCAGCCCCACGTCCCTGGCTTCTTTTAAAAGGTCCCCAAGACAAGTTTTTCTTTTCCATTTTTTTCTAGAGAAAAAGTATCTTGAGAGGTTGCATCGCTTAATGCTGAACAACTGGGGAGGAGAAGAAACAACAGGGATGACAGCTAACCCCATCCTAATTCCTAGGCACAATCCCTGTGCAGTCACTTTCATACCATGTTAGGGTGGCTTCCGCAGCATCCTTTACCCTCATAGATGCGGGGTTTGGCTCCTTATCTCCTTTGTACTTGACCTCTTGCTCACTGTTCTTGGACTTACTTCCTGAAATTCCCAGTTCCACAATCTCCAATACTTCCTTAAGACAATCCTAGAAGCAGGAAAGGCAGATCAGTTTTTGTAATACACCTGAGAAGACAGGGAAATACATCAAAATACTAACAGTGGTGGTATTTTGCTGACAGGCTCCAGTTTCTTTCTCACTTTCATAGGTGGATATTAATTTCACAAGAATAAACTTTGCCCCCACCCCAATTTCTCTTTAAAGAACTGAATTTGAGTGTTCAGAATTAAATAAGTAATGATAAATTCCATATTATTTTATCAGTCATAATTCTTATAAAATTACCACAGACAATAAAATTATGAAAGCCCAAGTTAAAGAGACAGAACAGTAATTCAGTTAAACCTAGAGTGGTTTAAGATACATTAGATTATCCAGGGGCGCCTGGGTGGCTCAGTAGGTTAAGCGTTCGGCTCAGGTCATGATCTCATGGTTTGTGGGTTCGAGCCCCACGTTGGGCTCTGTGCTGACAGCTCGGAGCCTGGAGCCTGCTTCGGATTCTGTGTCTCCCTCTATCTGTCCCTCGCCCTCTCAGACCCTGTCTGTCTCTCTCTCTCAAGTTAATAAACACTAAAAAAAAATTTTTAAAATTAAAAAAAGGTACATTAGATTATCCAAAGGGAAATTTATCAGTTACTGACATTTTTAAGCAATTCCTGGTATCATAACTTTAGAAGCCATAATGAAAATAACTAAGATTTGGGGCACCTGGGTGGCTCAGTAGGTTGAGCATCTGTCTGACTTCAGCTCAGGTCATGATCTCATGGTTCATGAGTTCGAGCCCTGCATCAGGCTTACTGCTGTCAGCACAGAGCCTGCTTCAGATCCTCTGTCCCCCTCTCTCTGCTCCTACCTCACTCATACTCTATCTTGCAAAAATAAACGTTTAAAAAAAAAAAAAGTGAAGATTTAATCAACAGTATTATTTTAAGAACTATATAAAGCTCTCCATAAATATTCAATGAGCCTGATAATCTCTTATTTATACTATGAATTCTTGATAACTGCCTGTCTCCCTATAAGGAAGATATAACATGGAACAATGGCAAGAGAAATCAGCCTAGATACCTGTGCCTACTTGAAAATGGAACACATGTGTGAAATGAATTTTTTTTAAGCAGGCTTCATGCCCAGCTTAGAGCCCAACACAGGGCTTGAACTCAAGACCCTGAGATCAAGACCTGAGCTGAGATCAAGAGTTGGGACACTTAATTGACTGAGCCATCTAGGGGCCCGAAATGAAATTTTTATACACAGGCAAACTTTACGGCAATTTATGCTCTAGTTTTGCAGCCTGGATACCAACTGTCCTTCGGAATTTGGCAATGGGTGACCAAAGTGCCCACTGGTCATCTTGAGGCTACCACATCCTTTCAAAAAATAATATTCTTAATACTTCAGATAAATTGGTCAAGATTCCAACTTTCTTTCCTTTTATTTTCATTTAAGAGAGATAGAAAGTAACGCGAGTGGGGGGAAGGGCAGAGAGAGAAAAGGTTACATCTTTTTTTTTTAATATTTATTTTGTAATTTATTGTCAAGTTAACTAACATACAGTGTATACAGTATAATCTTGGCTTCCGGAGTAGATTCCCGTGATTCATCACTTACATACAAGGCCAAGTGCCCTCCTCAATGCCCATCACCCATTTTCCCTGCCCCCCCTCCAACCCTCCACCCCCAACAACCCTCAGTTTGTTCTCTGTATTTAAGAGTCTCTTATGGTTTGCTTCCCTGTTTGTAACTTTTTTTCCCCTTCCCTTCCCCTATGGTTTTCTGTTAAGTTTCTCAAATTCCACATATGAGTGAAAACCTGTATCTGTCTCTGACTTATTTCACTTAACATAATACCCTCCAGTTCCATCCACGTTGTTGCAAATGGCAGGATTTCATTCTTTTTCATCACCAAGTAGTATTCCATCACACCACATCTTCTTTATCCATTCATCAGTTGATGGATATTTGGGCTCTCTCCATACTTTGGCTATTGTCAATAGCACTGCTATAAACACTGGGGTACACGTGCCCCTTCGAATCGGCACTCCTTCCTGTATCCTTTGGATAAATTCCTAGTAGTGTTATTGCTGGGTTGTAGGGTAGTTCTATTTTTAATTTTTTGAGGAACTTCCACACTGTTTTCCAGAGTGGCTGCATCAGTTTGCATTCCCACCAACAGTGCAAGAGGGTTCCCCTTTCTCCACATCCTTGTCAACATCTATTGTTTCCTGAGTTGTTAATTTTAGCCATTCTGACCAATGTCAGGTGGTATCTCAATGGTTTTGATTTGTATTTCCCTGATGATGAGCTATGTTAAGCATCTTTTCATGTGTCTGTTAGCCATCTGGATGTCTTCTTTGGAAAAGTGTCCATTCATGTCTTCTGCCCATTTCTTCACTGGATTATTGTTTTTCAGGTGTTGAGTTTGGTAAGTTTTTTTGTTTTTGTTTTTGTTTTTTGTTTTTTGTTCTTTTTTTAATTTTAGTTTGCTAAGGTCTTTACAGGTTTTGGATACTAACCCCTCATCTGGTGTGTCATTTGCAAATATCGTCTCCCATTCCACTGGTTGTCTTTTAGTTTTGTTGATTGTTTCCTTTGCTGTGCAGAAACTTTTTATCTTCATGAGGTCCCAACAGTTCATTTCTGCTTTTATTTCTCCTGCCTTTGGAGACATGTCAAGTAAGAAGTTGCTGCAGCCACGGTCAAAGAGGTGAAAGCTACATTTTTCAAAAGAACTTTTCGGGGTGCCTGGGGTGGCTCGGTCAGTTAAAGCATCAGACTTCAGCTCAGGTCATAATCTTGTGGTTCGTGAGTTCAAGCCCCGCATTGGGTTCTGTGCTGAGAGCTCAGAGCCTGGAGCCTGCTTCACATTCTGGGTCTCCCTTTCTCTCTGCCCCTCCCCTGCTCGTGCTCTGTCTCTCTCTGTCTCTCAATAATAAATAAATGTTAAAAAAAATATTTTTTTAAATAATAATAATAAAAAAGAACTTTTCTATGGGTTAATTTGCAACCAAATACAAGCATGATGACAATTATTGAGTTGTGCTCAAAAGAACAAGTGTTCTCCTAAAATATTACAACTATATTCAGTGTAAGTATGCAATATTGTATTTAAAGATTCTTTTTTTTAACATAAGTTATCGTTAAATCGGCTAACATACAGTGTGTAAAGTGTGCCCTTGGTTTTTGGGACAGATTCCCATGGTTCGACATTTACATACAACACCCAGTGCTCCTCCCAACAAGTGCCCTCCTCAATGCCCATCACCCATTTTCCCATCTCCCCCACCTTAAAGATTCTCTTTTAAGAGGGATTTTCCCAGCATACATTTTTGTTTCTTCTCCCCGTTTTAAGATCTAGTAAACTTGGGGCGCCTGGGTGGCTCAGTCAGTTAAGTGTCTGGCTCACGTCATGAGCTCAAGCCCTGTGTCAGGCTCGGTGCTAGGTGTGGAGCCTGCTTAAGATTCTCTTCTTTCCCTCTCCCTGTCCCCCTCCCTGGCTCGTGTGCGAGCAGTGTACATGCACCTGCTCTCTCTCAAAAACAGACAAACCAACCAACCAACAACGGATCTAGTAAACTAACCTTTTCATCAAGCATATCAGGGTGCTCTGTCAGCCAGACACAGAGACACTGAAAAGCCGCTACTATCATGGAGTGCAGATCCCGGGAGTGAAGAGGAGCTGGCCGACTACACTGGTACACAATGTAGCTGCACACGGAGCTGATGGCTCGCTTCCGGTCTCCAGAGTCCACCATCACCTTCACCTGAACACAGTCACACGGGGAACACAGTTAGCCAGGATCCACCGTACCAATTTCAAAGTATCTGCGCCGAAGCCCAGCCTTCCTGATGCGGTGATACACCACAGAAAGTCTTATTTTTTAAAATGGTATTAAAAAAAAATGGTATTTCTACAGAGGAACAGAATATGTCAGATGTATCACATAATAGTCTATAAAGAAGGCATTTTTCAAACCCTAAAACAGTATTTCATTTTAGCGTATTTCTTCACTGCCTAAAACCTAAACTTCATCATTGCCAGATATCAGAAGGATAGCTGGCGATGGAACGTGTGCCCATTTCTGAAGCCTCTGAAACCCCTAACCCAACCCTACAGTGAGGCTCTATGGGCTACGAAGTTCTATGTACCTGCTCAGAGGTACAATTAACAGAGAGGATACTACACATATTGAAAGTGAAAAATTTGATAAATTGTGGCCAAAGTATATACCTGTGAACTATCAGCACAAAGTAGTGGACATATCAGTCACCCCCCAAAATATCCTCATGCACCTTGCTAACCCTTTCTCCCACTCCTTTATGCCCCTTCCCTAGGTTACTACTGATCTACCTTCTGTCACTACAGGTTAGCCTGCATTTTCTAGAGTTTTATACAAATAAAATCATATAGTATTACACTCTTTTTTTGAGGGGAGAGGGTCTGGCTTCTTGTACTCAGCATAAATATTTTGAGATTTGTGCACATTTTCCCACGTACTTATTAAAATTTGATGACCCTACAATGGCATAAAATGTCACGCTGAAAATTTAAGGGTATTATATAGCATATACAAAATCAACAGGCATTCTATTATCATTTGCAAATAAATAGGAAGTACTGAGATGTTTCCTGTAAACTAACAACAAAAATATAATTCACTCTTTGAACTTATTAAAAACAAATAAAGTTCACTTTGTACAATTTCATTTGAAGGCTCCTTTTTGCACACTCTAGACATAAACTATGTTTGAATATAACCACCACTGTCAGGAGATACGGGAAAAAGAGTGACGGTCCAAAGCTGTCAGGCTAAAATACGACGACTGTTCCCCTCACCTTTGCCAGGCCAGAGAGGAGCTCTAGAGCTGCCAGTGATATGCTCATGTCTTGCCGCCACTGGGAGTTGAGTCTTTGGGTGACGAGATGAATGCTGCGGATCAGGAGCCCAGCAGCTGAATCTGTATTAAGAGCTAGGATATAACCCCAATGCCACATCCCACAGGGAGGGAAAACAACTAAGCATTAGTAACAAGAAGCACAGCATTCCACCAGGCACAGACCACAGCAGCCACAGTGAGCACAATGAGCACCCGCACAGGGCTACACTCCCCACCCCACCGGCCTGAGCACCAAGCCTGACTCAACAACAGTGCACAGGGCACACACACTGGACCAAAGCAGCTTCTAGTTCCCAGCTCAGCTACTTTTTACACAGACATCCACCGGGATCTGGCAGTTCGATATCATTCTTATAATAATGTAAATCTTAAAATTTCTAAACTCATAGAGAGTTACATTTAAAAAAAAAAAAAACAGTGAAAAGGCTATCATTATTTCCTTGGAATTTTATAGAAAAAAGAATTCACATTTTAGAATCCCCTCAGATGCTAGGAATAAAGCATCTGTTGAAATTATTTTCAGGGTTTAAACTATCAAAAGTCACATGCAATGTCTTTCTAAACACATTTTAACATTTAATTCTCTAAGACCACTTTAGGACTTCTAAAAAAGAAATTAACCAAGTCACCATGTTTTTTATTTGGCCTCCAGTTCTACTGGGGCGCCTGGGTGGCTCAGTCGGTTAAGTATCCGACTTCGGCTCAGGTCATGATCTCTTGGTTCTTGAGTTCAAGCCCCACATTGGGCTCCCGGCTGTCAGCACAGAGCCCACTTTGGATCCTCTGTCCCCCTTTCTCTCTGTCCCTCCCCCACTTGTTCTCTCTCATCCTCTCTCAAAATAAATAAATAAAAACTTTAAAAAAATGTAAAGTAATTACTACTTAGCTAATAATAAATTAGGACAAACTAAATTGAATTTTATTATAAAGGAAGCTTTAGGGACATTATACCTGTCGATCCTATCAGAAAGAGGGCAGTGACAACAGAAAAAGGAATGATCATTAAAGAGAGACATTCATGCGACACTAACACAAATCTGGATTTCTTAGTAAAAACTACAACATTACAAGCAGAACTCACTAACACCAGTTCAAAATGCTGAAACAAACGATAATCACTTCCAACATTTATATTAGAACACATACAATAATTCAGAAAATTCTTTAGTTTAAAAGTGTTTTAGAAAGCATAAAAAACAAATTTTCACCTATAGTATACTTAAATCCATGAACATAATGAAGATAACAATTTTAAGTAACTTCTTTATAAATTCTGTATTTAAATTTGTTGAATAACCTCACAATGACCTGATATCTCTGACATGCTCGAGGATACTTAAAACATGCCTGGACTCCTAAGCTCATGAATTTTCCAGTGATTAAAAAATTAAATTCACGTCTAAGGATCTAGATTTCATTCCAGTCAAGTTGGACTGGCACTCACGGATTCAATACAATATGAATAATTATGTATAAAAACACAAAGGCACCCACAAATTCACAGAACCCATAAATTAACTGCCAAGGGTAAAGGATATCATTGAACAGAATGCTCAGCTAGCAAATGCTGCCTTACTCTTGCTTAAAATTTGTGACTGAAGAATCTAACCAGTTATAGTAAGATATATAGTTTTTAAACACAAAGACACTCTCCTGCGGGTTCCCATCTAAGGTATATTTCATCACTCCCCTTATCACACTGCAATAACTGACGTGCTGGCTGACTCTGTCATTAGAGCCTGAGGGACAGCACATCCTATTTGACTCTGTATTACCAACACTTGGTACAGAATCCAGAAATGTTTCCCTGACAACCCACTATAATCATTTATAAAATCTAATAAACTACCCAAAATTAGCTATTAGAAGCTATAGAGCTAATTTTAAAAGATTTGCTTTCTTTTAAAAAATCTTTTAGAGGCGCCTGGGTGGCTCAGGCAGTTGAGCATCCGACTCTTGATTTCAGCTCAGGTCATGATCCCAGGGTCATGGGATCAAGCTCCACATCGGGCTCCACACTGAGCATGGAGCCTGCTTAAATTTCTCTCCCTCCCTTGGCCCCTCTCCCCTGCTCACACTCTCTTTCTAAAATAAAATAAAAATTAAAAAATAATAAAAATCTCTTAGACTAATAGTCTATTATACTTAAATACCTTAAAAAAATCATAACATTAAAATTTTGTTTAAAAAGATTTTGTTTGTCTTACATATCTGGGCATTAAAACTTATTCAATAAAATTTGGATTTCAAAAAACCAGACATGGCTTACCATAATCCCTTAGGAGGGCCTGAGCAGGTCTTTCACTGTCAGGAGTTGTGGGCTCTGTGCTTCCACCACTTGCTGAACTAATACCACTATTAGTGCGACTATGACTCTTCAGGTGATTTTCTCCACCACCCTAGTCAAATAAAAACGAGTCAAATATCTGAGGTCTACATCCCAAGTTGACAAGTATAAATAGAGGTCAGTCATTAAAAGCCATGTTGATAAAATGGAATGGCTAAGTAGCTGTTTAAGCAGCACAAACTGATACAGATAAAAACTGACAAGGGATTAAAACTATCGTGTTTTTGCACAGACACCATCTATTGAAGGGTATGAAAGGTCTGATGATTATGGTTGCCCATTCTGGAGTCTTCTTTGCCGCTGTTTACAAAGGGCCAGCTCAGGACCTTTCCCATCTTCACTAGATTTCGCGAGCTAATAACTCTGGGTCCTTAAAGAAACACCCTAGTGCCTCTAAGCAAAACTTCAGAACGCTTTAAGATTTATACAATCTTAAAAAAAACAAAACACAAATAAACCACAGTAACTTTCAAATATAGTTACATCATAGAACACAAACAATGAAATATTACAGTTAGTACTTCCATATGTACAGGGGCTGACAAAGGTATCTGTTAAAGATTTCTCTCATTTTCCCCCATATAAACAAAATTCATTATATCCACATCAGTTGATTATTTTAGCTACCTACTGGGATATGAATCTAATTTCCTTAATAATAATTTGATCACCCATCTTACATATACCCATCTCATTCTAGTATACTCTATTAATTTCTCCACTCTCCTGTCTTTACTCCAGGTACAAGGATCACATATCCTGAAGCCAGAAGTAGGGGGGCAGTGGGAAACATTTTTAATTTGGAAGCATTGATGCTTTGGGGGACCTTCAAACTTTGGGTGTAAAAGAGCTGATGGGGGCGCCTGGGTGGCTCAGTCGGTTAAGTGTCCATTTGTTGATTTTGGCTCAGGTCACTATCTCACCGTTTTTTAGGCTCACAGCACAAAGCCCATTTGGGATTCTCTCTCTCTCCCTCTCTCTGCCCCTCTGCTGCTCACATGCGCCTGCCCATTCTCTCGCTCTCTCAAAATAAATAAACTTAAAAAAAAAAAAGAGCTGATAAGATGGAAAAGAATAAACTCATGCTTGTTTCCAGCCAGCATTAGATCTACTAGGCATAGAAGGAATAATAGAATAGAGGGCTTTTCCTAGATTATTGAAGCCAGTTCACCAGCACAGCAAAAGAAGTCAAGAGCTTCAAGTAGACACTGTCCAGGAATAAAGACTGTATCTATCTGAAATTTCTCTCATGCAGAATCTCTCAAAGACCTGATTAATGGCTGAGGAAGCACTAAAAGGTAAGAAACCTCGAAATACACATTTTAAAATAAGATCCTTCAGAATCAATGAGCTGAATTTACAAATGCCTTTAAAAATCACAAAGACAGACATTTTGGAATGCAATTTACATAAAATCAAATGTTGATATTCTCCTGACACATTACACGTGGTATGCTTCTTACCATCTCCATTTGGCAACCAATGGCTTCTAAAAGTGCTGAATCTTGAACAATATTTAACATTGCCCCTGTAACAGCAAAAAAAAAAAAAAAAGCGTTTTATTTAAATATATGACAAGAATACTAAAATGGCTGAAATATCTCAATTAACAGCAGAGACAGGAATATGATTTTAGCTGACTATGTAAACATGTCAATTTCAAGGGTAATACAAACTAAGAAAGATATGGAATACTTTAAAATCACATTCTGTTCTTTTAGAAATAAAAGAAAAACAACAAAATAAAAATCACAGCTATATCTTTCTGACCAGACTGCTTTTTAATTTTTTAATTTACATCCAAGCTAATTAGCATATAGTGCAATAATGATTTCAGGAGTAGATTCCAGTGACTCATCCCGTATGTATAACACCCAGTGCTCATTCCAAGTGTCTTCCTCAATGCCCCTTGCCCATTTAGCCACCCCCCCACCCATAACTCCTCTAGCAACCCTCAGTTTGTTTTCTATATTTAAGAGTCTCTTATGTTTTCGTCCCCTCCCTGTTTTTGTATTATTTTTGCTTCCCTTCCCCTATGTTCGTCTGTTTTGTATCTTAAATTCCACATATGAGTGAAGTCATATATTTGTCTTTCTCTGACTGGCTAATTTTGCTTTGCATAATACCCTCTAGTTCCATCCATGTTGTTCCAAATGGCAACATTTCGTTCTTTTTGATTGCCAAGTAATACTCCATTGTGTGTGTGTGTGTGTGTGTGTGTGTGTGTGTGTACACATACACATACCAGACTGCTTTTTCAGAATGATTAAAGCCACATGGCTCAGGGCTTGACCATGGCTGCACATTCTGAAGGCAAGCTGCATGTATTTACTATCAGGGAACTTACAGCTCTAGAAAAGCTGTCTTTTCTAGAAAAGTTGTTCTGTCTACGACAGAAACAAGATGGTGAGCCTAACACACTGCTTCTCATCCCAGTGTGGGAGTGCTCTTGTCCACCTGGTTAAAGAGGGGACAGACATAGTTTTCCCAATCTATAGGAATAGTGACAATTGACTCTTTCTTGAAATATACATAGGGAGCTCTTCAGAACAAGGGTTAAGGCAAAACTAAATATCAACTCTGTAGAAAATTATCTGATTTCAAGTGACATGTTATTTGAATAACCTAAAACCCTACAACTTGGAGGCCCTCTTATAGTGAGATTTAAGCTCTGTTCCTTGAAGTCTTTTCCAAAAGGAAACAATTTATTCTTCCCTATTTATTCCACTTTCTCACTGCAAAACATACTACATTCTGAACACTCACTCCAACTACTACTGCAATCACCCATTCTTTGGTCATGACACTTCCTCTCCTGAAATGAAATCCTAACCTCATTTCTGCCTATTCAAATTCTGCCCTACAAGATCAAATTTAACTCCCACTTCCCCCTCTGAAGTCTTTCTTGCCCTTTTGGTCTCTTCGCTCAACACTGAAGACACTGAACAAGGCAGGCAGGCTCTGCCTTGAGGATATCCTAATTTCTGCAATAGGGCTTGCTCAAGGATAAAAGCCATGCCATCAGTTCTTTAGTGTTGTCCTCAGAATGCCTGTACTTAGGACCATGCTCTCGGCTTCGACGAAAGACACAAAGAGACAGTTGTGGTAATCAAGTTGAAAAATAATGAGCGCTTATGTCACTGGCCGTAACGTTGAGTGGCCATTTAAAAGAGAATCAGTATGATCAGGGGACCAAAAGAAAACATTAAGGAAAAAGGAGGGAAGCACAGCAACAGCTCCTCCTCAGTTTGCTCCTGGCAGCGTTCTTACATGGCTTCTAGAATTACACCCAACTCAAATTTTTTCCATATGGACGTAATGGGCAGGAGGAAGAGGAAAACACAGATGTAAGAAGGGAGGGAAGGAAAGACAAGAGAAGGAAGGGGAGGAAGTGGGTTAAGGGAGAGAGGAGGAGAGAGGAAAGGCAAGAGGGAAAGAGAAAAATATCACAAATAAAACTAAACAAAAAGGATGCACTAAGACAACTGTAATTCTTCCCCCTTCCCTCATCTCCCCCCTTTAAACTTTTTCATATATAAAAGCAAACAATTCTGCCTCTGATTCAGAATAAGTAGAGTTGTATTAGGCTTAGGTTCCCATCACTGACCCCTGCTGTCTCAGCATGCCTGGTGTCAACAGCATACGGGTTCACTTAAAAAAACTTTTGTGAACACAAACCTAGTATCATTTGAGTGTTGTTGGGGTCCGTCTCCGTTTGCAAGGCACCTATTAGTATATTCACAAGTCTCAACTTCAGGGACAAAAAAGTTATCGGTTTATCATATGAAGAGCTGTCATCATTACTAAACTTTCCTTCCAGGACCACCTATGGAAGAAACAAATAATATTCAACATCAACCGCTGTGATGCGCTATGCCCACGTGGCAACCGCTACAGTGGACAAAGAGGTCGGTCTAACAAGAAAGGCTTTCAATCTGACTAATATTAGCCACTGTGCTGGCTAATGTGGCACTAACTCACACAGCATGTGTTAGTGCCATCTGAAATAGGAGACCAAGGCATGCTGGTTGACTAACAGAAGAAATACCACAACAAATCAACTTTGCCAGTTCAACTGAAATAATCTAAGTTGGTTCTTTTTTTTTTTTTTTTAAGATTTTATTGATTTATTTATTTTAGGTAATCTCTACATCCAGTGTGGGGCTCTAACTCACAACCCCAAGATCAAGAGTTGCATGCTCCACCGACTGAGCTAGCCAGGAGTCCCTGAGGAAAATCTTAAAAAGCTCATGTTCCATTTTTAAAATACAATTTGACTTGAAGAAGCACACAAAACAGAATGCAGAATATAAAAAACTTTAATGAAACGTTACCTCAGATTTGACTGTGCCAAAATGATGAGGGAGGGGCAACAAAGAAAGTAGGATATTAATGGAAGATCTTCTCAATTCTGTTGGGTTTACATAGCTTTTGAATTTTGAGAGTTCTCTGCCAAAAAAAAAAAGAAAAAAAAAAAAGCTTTTGGTATTTCCAAACCAAAGTATGTTTTTAGCTATTGCCAAATATACATTATGTCAATTTTTCACAATAGAAGTACTGGGTTTGGTTTCATAAAGAATGCAGTAACTACTTTCTACTGAGTTTATTTTCTGCAGTGTGTGTGTGTGAATTTCTATGTTAAGGTGTTACAGAATTAAACTAGAATCTGACTGACTGATTTTAAATGTATGACCTACTCTATAAAAGTAGGACCTCTGGGCTGGGGTTGTTCTTAGCCCTCCAGATCAGGCCAAAAAGAATTCAACATGCCCACGGACAAATCAGAACTGATTGAATTCAGGGATGAGGTGGATGGATCTGGATGTTCTATGCCCATGTAATGTGACCTGAGTTCCTCTGGGCTATGAAGACAATAGCACAGGATAAATTAGGCAACTGGGGAGGAAGCATCAAACAGACCAGGCCAAACCCAACAAGTGACATACTAGTGCAGAATGATAGCTTACCTGTCAGGCAAAATGGTTTCAAGAGCTGAAATAAAGTAAGGAACCACAACATCAATCCCTTTCAAGTCACAGCAGAACAAAGGAGGGGAGTTTAGAATAACGCTGGCCAAGACAGGATGGCACACATAATCATTTATCTGCAAACCTTGAATTAAAAGCATGTAAAATCTAGGAAAGCAAGAAAAAAATTTTAAACAAACTGCCGATCAATTATTTTCATAATCATTAATATTTTCTACATAGTCATCTGAAAGTCTATTTCCACTCTTCATTACTTCTATCCTTAAAAGGTATTACTGGAGTTAGAACAACTCAAAAGCAAATATACTAAGAACCAAAATATCTTTCCTAATGAAAAGAAAAAAAAGATTCATGTCTCTTACACCTTCTTGAAGTTTTAAGCCTTGCAACTCAAAGTTATAGGTGCCTGCAAATGAAGCAACCAAAACAAAACAAATGGCTACAGCAATTATTAATAAGCCAGAGGAATTAGTGAGCTGAATTCCATGCCAGTAAAGTTTTGCAACATCTTCCAATTCCTAAAGAAAAAAAAAGGGTGCATTGTGTCTTTTTTCCCTTCCCCCTCTTTTCCAGGGGGACGATGAAAGAAAGAAACCTCATGCAGCCCTGCATTCACCGTGACATGGAGGGGAGTCTGAAATAAAACTCCTTTTAGGAATATACCTGCATCTACCTCCGTTTAGTCCCCTCCCCTAACCCCCAATCAACTAGGTATTCAATCTTCTATAATTCAGAGCGACTATACTGGTAAACTCTTCTACTACCGTGAGGTACTTCTTTTCTCTGCAAAACTCTTTGGAAACAGCTTCCTCACCTCCTGGTCACTACTCAACACATTTCAGTCTGGCTTCTCTTTCTAGAATTCAGTTAAAACCATATTCGCAAATAACCAACAGTGTCCCAAGTGCTAAATCCAAAAGACATGTCCAAGTCTCAACTTACTCTGCCTTTTTAAAGTATTCATTCACCACTTTAATATACTCCCTTCTTCTTTTCCCTCTCTGACTGCTGTAGCTGTTTCCTCTAACAGACCTCTTACTCCGCTTGCCTCCTATACTGGTGTCCATCAGGCTGCTAAGCTCCATCCACCCTCTTAAGCTCCCTCTTGTACTAGCCTGGTTTTAAGCCACAGAATATAATCAAATCAGTCTTTAGTCCATGCCTCTCAACTGAGCCCAGATCTGTCAGCCAAAAGTGTGTGGATACCTAAAGGCAGGTCATGTCCAATTATCGATTACTGACAACATGTACTGATTACTCCAGTATTTGCAGAGTGTCTGGCACATAGTAGGAACTTCATTATTTGTTAATATCCCACAGGCATCTCACACTCAACAGGTTCATAACTAAGTTCATCATCTGCCCTCTCACAAATCTGCCCTTTTGGTTGGTCATACTACCATCCATCCAGTCTTATGGGCCAGACAGAAAGCTCATGATAACAACCTTCCACCTTATCACTATTGGTACTGTTCAGGGTATCTCCCCAACCCATAGTCTCCCTCCTGAGACTATGCCCCCACCACAAAGGATGAGCTCCAGCACTCCATGTGACCCACCCTCACAGCCATAGCTGACTAGGCCAGAGGTAGACGCCCGATTAATCAGATCTTTTTTCCCAGGAATCTGAAATTAGGCTTCAGAGATGCTAACTGGCCCTCCTGATCACCTAGACCAAAGCAATGGAATTTGGGAACTCAGAAGCACATTGAAACTTAAGAAAATAATCTGCAGAGAAGAGAAGAATGAGGAAGTTCTGGGAGACCAAGAAGACAGAGAAACAGGAAGAAAGTTGTTTTGTTCCTTGAACACTTTCTAGTTGCTGGTCCCTGCCCTTTGTGCGGCCCTGCTGCATGTCCTGACCTTAGAATGTATTAAATGGCACAATTTCTCATAACATGTTTCTATTTTGCTTAAATCACACTTTTGATCAGCAGAGGAGTTTCCTGTTACTTAAAGCCAAAGCCTGGTGGCTCTGTCGGTTAAGCGTCCGCCTTCAGCTCAGGTTATGATCTCACGGTTCATGAGTTCGAGCCCCGCATCAGGCTCTGCACTGACAGCTCAGAGCCTGGAGCTTACTTCGGATTCTGTGTCTCCCTCTCTTTGTCTCTCCCCCACTCCTGCTGTGTCTCTCTCCCTCTCAAAAATAAATAAACATTTTAAAAAATTAAAACAAAAACAAAAGCCAAGAGCCTATTATTAAGATTTCCCTGATTAGTTCCCTGTTTCAGGCCTATATGATTCTGCACTTGGTTCCCTCTGATTCAGTGTAATCCTCTCTCCCGAGAACCTATAGCAGGTACAAAGCCACCTAAACGGTATCGTTGATCACTTTAGCAGCTAGGCTAAAGGTCAGCTGAGGAAAGCAAAATGTAGTCAAGAAAAATAGGAGGCCAGTACAAGTTAAACTAGGAAAAAGGTGGCAAGGTCTGAAGCGTCATGGTTAAGACAGAGTAGAGAGATTCCAAAGAGGGTTAAGTAGCAGAAAGGCAGGAGTTGGTTCACCATCTAAAGACACAGTGGAAGAAGAGTCTAAAAGGACTCTTAGTTTCTGCCCTGAGCAGCTAAATGGCTGGCAGAGCCATTCACACAGATGGCTGAAGTCACAGATTTGAGTGAGAGGACCCTACCCAACCTGCTAACATACTCTAAATACTACCCATCCTTTTCAAGTCCAGCACAATCATCCCATCCTCTAAGTCTTTCCTGAATCCCTGGGTAAGTACATACTGCTTCTTCTTCTGAATGCCCACAGCACTTTACCTCTGCCTCTCTCCTACCAACTTCTATTACTAATGGATCACTGTCACTTGTGTCCATGGCTTTCTTTGCTCACTTGAGAAAATAAGCTCCTCAGAGGCCAGATTCACAGCTAACATTTCTGGACTGTGTATATGGCTAAGACTGTGCTGAAAGTTTATTTAACTAGTGTGATCCTTCCAAATCTCTCCATAATTAATAAAAGTCAAATATGATGAAATAAATAATACTTCTAAAATAAAAAGCATCTTAAGGATATTTACCAAATTTGATGAGGCAGGCAAAATGGAATAACTTCAAGCAAAAGTTTCAATTACTTACAGACATTTGCAAATTTTTCAGACCAATGTTTACTCATCAATTCAGCCTACCAAGCCATGCTACATTAGTTTCACTATCAAAACGATATAAATGGAAAAAGAAACAAAAAGAAAATTCTAAGACCTGGATAAATAAGCTGGCAGAATCTCTTCTCCAGTCTTCTTGCTACAAAAAATCCTACACAGTGTCCCACAAGCCTCAGCTCTTCCTGCTTCATAGTTATCAGGAAATTCACTTGCATCAAACATAGGATTGGAAACCATGGTGTCTGTGGACATTTGTGACCCTTTCCGTCGAAACTCCATGCTAGCTTGTGTTGTAATGGCTGAGGAGAGAAAAGGAGGGTGTTATTACATTTGTCAATACGCAAATAGGCTCATGGGACCCTGGACACAAAGATCAAGTGTTGGTGTCATTAAATAGTTATTGAAATAGAATTCAATAATGCTTGTTTGGCAACTATGTCTTAATTTTTTTTTTTTTAAGGGGCTCTGGGAAATCTTCTTTGAAAATAGTAACAATTAATTTACAGTGATATTAACAGTTTCACAGATTCTACTAGAAGCATTTTTCAACTGAACTTTTGATCAGCAGAGTACATTTGTATATATCTGTACTCAGAGTCTCAGATATATAATAAAGAATTTGGCTTTTCTATTATTAATTCTTTTTCCTCTCCCTGTAGAATGATGCTTAAACATTAAGAAAAACAGCTACTGCAATTTACATATTACCCCAGACAGACATTATAATTTAAATGGGCAAGCCCATGCCAGTTCGTATATTTTAGGGAGAGGGCAAAGTAAGGATGAGAAATGGGCAGGGAGGAAGAGAGAGCATTCCCACCACCCACCCAACTCCAAAACACACACCAAAGAATCGCCCAACCAAGCAAAATGAGAATGAATTTTAACAACCACAGACAGCAGCTAACTTGAGGTTGATAAATCAGAAAATTGGATTGGCAAGAAAGATTATCATGGTCATTCGTTGTCACTGAAACAGAAGCCCTTTGAAAGTTGCTTTTACTTTTAACAAAAGATTTCATAGTGTATTGAAAATCACTCTGAAATCTTTTATCACTCTACGTGAAATGTTTAAATTATTTTGTAATAATAGTTTTAATAGAGTGCAGAGTCAAGCATAAATCTTTATGCAACTTCCCATGAGCCATTTTTGTCCTGAATAAGCTATCCAGCAATAATACAATTGAAAAACACTACATGCAGAATGCATACAAATCAAACACTAAATCTGTATAAAAATAAGCTTAAAGCTTTAAAAAAAAAAAAAAAAAAAAAAAAAAGCCAAAACACAGTTAGTGCAAAGTCCTGGAATTCATGACATGACCAGACTAGTGTACAGAAATAATGGGACTGATTCAGGCAGATTAATTTGCTTTTGCCAACAATCTTCCCCATTCAAAACACAGAAAAGTATTTTTCTTCCCAAGTGCAAAAACTACAAGAGACAATGACAATCAAATTTTTTAATGGAATTATGAAAAAAATAAAAACATGACTGCAATTAAGGAGAAGCTTCTGGTTCCTACTTACAAGATTTATAAGAAAGAAGAATTTGGATAAAAGATGCTGCAAGATAATAGAAATAAATGGAAACAAATCAAAGGACAGCAGTAATTATAAAATACTTTAAAGATGGTGAAATTTTACAATAAGTTAAGAAGCTTTTTAGCTTTTTAAAAGTTAGATTAAAAGCTTTATGATACCACAAGCTAGTTCAAAAACAGGAAATTGTGCATTCAGATCCAAAATTATGAGTTTTGTATCATGCAAAACAATGAACGAAGAAAATTACACAACTACAAAGAATTGAGGTTTTGAACTGCCAATAACGTGCATTAAAATTTTAGTTCATTAACCCTTCCCAGCTCAATGTTACTTTTACAAACTACAGTGTAATGTCACATCAATCTAAAGCTAACCAGTTCACAGAAGCAAACACTTTAAGTTAGAGGTGAACTGCATGGCAGAATTCCTTGATGGCAGCCAGTACTTAGAAACAGACTAACAGTGTTTGTATTCCCAAGCCCTCCATCCCCACGACTTCAAGAGCAGCACCCATTAGCACTCCAATCCAGGGAAATACCCGGACACCTCCTATCTCCTGGGTAATGTAACAGCCTTTCTCATCTCTGAACACAACAGGGGGAAGAGGAGCTTCTATCTTTTCCACACCAAGGAAAATGTTAAGAGTTCAAAGTAAGAATTTGTTGCCCACATATGATCTGAATTCTGGTTTCTATCTTTTGGCACAAGAGGGTGAGCAAAGCTGTTACAAACTCCCTAGAGAGTGAGAAGATTTGCATATTCCCTTTAAGCAAGCCCACCAAGGAGGCAGGAGGTGGAGCCATTCTGGATTCAGGGACTTTAGAGTCAACAGCTTGATACCCAAAAGTTACAGCATAAGAATTGCACCTTAATAAAAATAAAAATTAAAAATATGACTGATTCGTTCTAGCAAATACAATACAAATTAATAAACATGATTCGGAAAACTCAAAATATATGGCACATGAACATAAGAAAATATAAGCCAAAAATGGTTTTCTAAGTTTTCATTGAGTCATTAGTAAGTACATTTACTTATCCACAAGTAAGCATTACTTTCAAGCTTGTAAACAAAATATGGAAATGGCAGAATATAAAGGGTTTGAATTCGAAGAAAATGAACAAGGGAATCTGTAAACTCAAACATGCGATCTCAAATCATATTCCTGAAAATATCTTCATATTCACAACTTTTTAAAGCATTTAAAAAATTTGTAAGAACATCTAAAATAATTATACGTGTATAATGCTCACTTAGACCTTAGTTCTGAGATGATTCATAACAGCTAAGAATGCATTTCTGAGAGAAAGCAGAGACCTTTATGATCAGTATATTAGTTTTAATCCTTGGAACCAACATTCCCCCTAGACATGCATAAATTAGGCATCCTTTTCTCTCAAGCTACTTCCAACCCCAGTCAGAAAAGTGCTTTCTTACCAAACAACCAATACACTCATTAATGCATATAACACGGTGCCTGGGCAAGTAGTAACTGTAGCTCAGTAAACGCCAGCCATTATCATCGTTCTCCGTAAGACCTATCAGAAATATCCAGCACATTCTGCACTTCCCTACGCTCCCATCCTGCACACCATGCCACGACTGCCAAGTACAACGGTAGGATGACAAAAATAAATCAGATTTTATCTACATAGTTTAATTTGTCATAAAATCTAAATGAAGATATCAGGGTTGAGTTATTAATTCTCCACCAGTCTTATTTAGTTCCAGAGCAAATGGTATTTTTGAAAGTGGGCCCTGAAATAAAGTTCTCTCAACTAAAACCTGAGAAGTAAGAGTCTTTCATGAAGCAGAAATTTTCTGATCTTGATATGTACTAATAAGTGAATGGCTGTCAGAATCTAAGAAAACACTTCTTGTGAATAAATTTCTGGTCAAAATCTTCAATTCCTTCTCTCAATATTATTACCCTGGCTGACATGAAGGGAACTTCCAGGCCACCTACTGAAAGGAATTTGATTCAACAAAAAGTGGCTAACCTGAAGTGTGTCTAATAAAACCAGACAAATGCCAAACCTCATAGAACATACATAAAAAGGACAGGTAGGAAAACTTCCTAAATTCTGTTACTGCAGCTGGAAGGGGTTAAACACAAAGACACTGCTTGGTCAGAGACAGAAAGCTTTTTAAGATACATATTAATCTTGCAGGTAGGAAAGATTAAAAAGAAAAAAAAAGAAAAGAAAAAAGTGATAACATATTTCTTGAGCAATATTTACCAGTCATGCTGCTGTCTCTGTTTATCCCATTATGAAGTTTACAGTGAACAAACGCTGCATCAAACAACCATGATCCAAAGAGATTCAAGATGCTGTTAACCTTTGGTCTCCGAGGGGCAGGCAGTGGCCGGGGTTCAGAACTTGTCTGATTGGGACTTGACAGAGGAGAAGTGGAGGATGTCTGGTGCTGAACTTTCGAGGCATGAGCAGTACTAACCTGTTACAGGAGTGTAAGAATACATCCACACTCAAGAAAAATGTGAGAAAACACCAGGACTTTTTTAAACGGATAGCAGCTTAACAAGTCAACTTTACACAGCATAGTAACAGAGATGAAAACCCTTACTGTGCTTGTCTTCATGGTGGCCTTATTCACAGTAACAGCCCGGTGCCTCCGGTTATGTGGTGGGGTGGTATTGACAGCAGTGCTTTGAGGCATACTTAATCTATTCACGGGCGTTGGAGGAGCACTGTCCGATCGGGGTCTAGAAATGCCTTTTAAACAAAGACCAACGGAGTTATTCTTCACAGTTCCAAACACGTGGTCAGAAAAATCTTCCTCAAGCAACACCAGCGAAGGCTCAGGACAAGACTACAGCAGACACCATTAGTTGCCTCCCAATATCCATTCACTCTTTCTTCCTGATTACAGAATACAAGTTTCAGCTGGACACGGCTACCCAAAATACACGACGACGTGTTCAAGCCTCCCTCAGAATAAGATGTGGCTATGTTCTGACCACAGAGAAGTGGGTGATTGTTGGGTGCGTCTTCCAAGAAATCTCCTTAAGAGGACCAATCAAATGTAGACTCTCCTCCCTTCCTAATTCCTGAACAGGATGGCTGGAACTCATTCAACCATCATGGACCACGAGAGAGTACACAAAGAATGGGGAGCCAAAAGACCAAAGCCTTGGGTCCTTTGTAACGATGGAACAGCTACAGTGGCCCTATACTACCTAGCCCTGGCCTTAACATATGCGAAAATAAACTATCTTGTTTAAATCTCTGGTACTTTGGGTTGCTATGTGGCAGACAAACTTAATTTGAACTATTACCTATGAAATATATTAACAAATGCACATAACAGATGTTTTAGAAAATAACAGATATTAAATATTACTGCCTTTCGATAGGTTAAAAAAATTGAGTTTTCATACTCTTAAAATGTGAAACAGTTTAAAATAGTGGCTCACAAAAGGTATAACTTGCTTATGACACACAGAAGAATGATACCTAATGAATTTTAATCTGTATTTTCTTAGATTACCAGTGAGAATGAACTTTTCTGCAAATCATTTATTCATATTCTTTGTCCATTTATCTTCTAAGTCTTATTCTTTTTCTTAGCATTGTCTGATCTGTTTATATAAAGACAACAAAAGCTTTCTAGCTTTTACATTTCTAGCTATTACATTTATTGCAAATAATTTTTCCTACTTTGTTATTTGTCATCAAATCTGGTGTGTTGTTTTTTTTCCTTTTTGGCTTTCCATAATAGTTTCTAAATCTAGATTCTAAAGTTATCTACACGTAGCTCTCCAAACATTTAGCAACATACACAAAATTCACCTAAGAATGCATCCACCAGACAGCTGATTCCACGCATGGCACGAAAAAATATTTGAGGCAGATGTTTAAGGCAGGGATACTGATTCAATTCTTGTGGCATTCCGCTCACATTTAAGAACTGTTCCTGAAATTTGGGAGTAGAGCTTATAATGGCCGGGTTACTCAAATCCACGGGATTACTATCAAAAAAGAGAAAAGGAATTAATTACACAGAAAAACTTTCTAATTTTAAAGGAAATAGAGAATGATCCCAGAAAAAGACATTTTTAAGAAAACTGAAAGATGAAAAATGCAAACTAAGAACTGGGAAAAAAGAGAATGGTTCACAACCCTAATTTATAAAAAGGTCACATAGAGTAATTTAGAATCACCAATACACAAACAGAAAAATGAGGCCAGTCGAACCAGAATGAGAGGAAATGAGAATTAAGGCAGTATGCAACAGAAGTTACACACAACAGAAGGATGTGGCTAGTAGAGAAAAAAATAGGAAGCAATGAAACTGAACCGAATAGAATTATTAGAAAGAAAGAGAGAGCAGGAAGCAGCAATTTATCCTTCTGTGTAATTTTAGTGTATGCCTCAGTGACATTTCAAACAAGGACACTAGAGAGGCCCTCCTAGCCAAGCTGACCAGACACAGCACTGGTCACACACAGAAGCAAGGCAGTCTCCAGTCCCCACAGAATGCAACAAAGTCCTGGGAGAGCTATGATCTAAGCTGCAGCAGTAGGCAAGAGAACAAATGTCATATGTACCACAGGGGACAAGCTTCCAGAGAGTGCAGACCGAGCACGGCTGAGGGCAGCCTGCCTCTGCTGAGACAGGGACAGCAGGAGCCACGTGATGCAGATACGCCTACTGTCCCATGTGGCTCCACCTGAGGCCTGTACTTAGGAGCCACACACTGAGTGCCAACATGAGAGCTACAGCACGGTTTCTGCCCTAAGACACTGGATAAAAAGCAAACGTGACACTAAATAATAGTACCTTAACATATGTAAGAAGCGAAACCACGTCTGTGCCACACACTCGTTATCCATTTCAGGAGGGATCAGACTGGCATCTTCATCAGGAACTTTAAATGGAGGAAATGAAGGACCATACGTAAAGCGTAGCAATCTAGAATAGAAAAAAATTGCACACCACCAAGTTCATTTCTTAACAGAGTGAAAAATATATTCAAGAATTAAAATATGATAAAAGAGGGGCGCCTGGGTGGCTCAGTTGATTAAGAGTCCGACATACGCTCAGGTCATGATCTCACAAGTGTGTGAATTCGATCCCTGCGTCGGGCTCTGTGCTGACAGCTCAGAGACTGGAGGCTGCTTTGGATTCTGTGTTTCCCTCTCTCTCTCTGCCCCTCCCTGACTCACATTCTGTTTCCATCTCTCTCAAAAATAAACAAACATTAAAAAAAAGAGGTAAGAGAAATACAAGAGAAAACAGATGAAATGTGTATCATATGTAACAAAAGATCGATGAAAACCCTTACTGACAAGAGAGAAATTAAAAGGGGATTTCCAATTTTGTAAAAGATTAAAAAACTTTTTCAAATATTTGAATAATTTGTTTTTAAAATTATTACTTATAATTTATATATTTAATTTATATTTTAGGTTATGTACCTATAATTTATAAAACCACATATACATGTTACACATTAACATTATGTATCATTAAAATCTAATTTTATATATGTAGCTTTATAATATATAGTATGCAATATATAAAATTGTACAATAATAGCCAAATTATGGAAAGAGCATAAATGTCCATCAACTGATGAATGGATACAGAAGTTGTGGTTTATATATACAATGGAATACTACTCGGCAATGAGAAAGAATGAAATATGGCCTTTTGTAACAACGTGGATGGAATTGGAGAGTGTTATGCTAAATGAAATAAGTCATACATAGAAACACAGATACCATATGTTTTCACTCTTATGTGGATCCTGAGAAACTTAACAGAAGACCATGGTGAAGGGGAAGGGGTGGGGGGAAGAGAGGGAGGGAGCCAAACCATAAGAGACTCTTAAAAACTGAGAATAAACTGAGGGTTGATGGGGAGTGGGAGGGAGGGGAAAGTGGGTGATGGGCATTGAGGAAGGGACCTGTTGGGATGAGCACCGGGTGTTGTAAGGAAACCAATTTGACAATAAATTTCATATTAAAAAAAAAAAATCTAATTTTATACATGTAGCTTTATAATATACAGTATGCAATATATAAAATTGCATATGATACGCTAATTTTATGTTAATTTTATAATACATAAAATTACAAACCATATATCAATTTATAAAATCATGAATTATTTTTAAATGTTTATTTGTAACTAATTGCAAATAATTATATAGTCATATAATATTCAACTTACGTTATATAATCTGTTACAGAATTATAAGATAAATAATAAATTGTCATTTAAATTATTTTTAAAAGGTTCATCCCACTGCAAACTCCTTCAACACAACTAAGCTATAATTTTTTTAATGTTTATTCATTTTTGAGAGAGAGCAAGTGCACAGACACGCGCAAGAGTGTGAGAGCAGGGGAGGGGCGGGGGGGTGGGACAGAGGATCTGAAGTGGGCTCTGCAATGACAGCAGAGAGCCTAATGTGGGGGCTCAAACTCAACAACTGTGAGATCATGACCAGAGCTGAAGTCAGACGCTAACCAACTGAGCCACCCAGGCGCCCCACAACTAAGCTGTAATTTATCCATAATAACAACTGCTATATAACTTACATGAAGTTCAGAATTTATAGTGTACCTTAAAAGTAATTCAACAATTCAGTTACTTAATTTATTAGTACTATTCCAAATGTATTTAAACGGTTCAAAGCCCTTTGACTCAATTGTCTTCTATCTAGAAATTATACCTTATATCTAGAAGTTATATCTAGAAATAACCAGAATATACACACACAATGTATATTCACATCAACAATATTTTTCATGTTTTTTATTTTTATTTTTGAGACAGAGAGAGAGAGAGAGAGAGAGAGAGAGAGCAAGCACACACAAGCAGGGGAGGGGTAGAGAGAGAGGGAGACACAAAATCCGAAGCAGGCTCCAGGCTCTGAGCTGTCAGCACAGAGCCCGATGCCGGGCTCAAACTCATGACTGCGAGATCATGACCTGAGCTGAAGTCAGACATTTAACCCACTGAGCCACCCAGGCACCCCAACAATATGTTTAAAGTAAAATACTGGGAACAACATAAATATCTAAACAACAATGAAATGGTTAAATAAATTACAATTCCATTTACATAATGAAAAACTACAAAGCCATTAAAAATATGACCTTGAATATACTTAAGTGAAATAAGTCAGAGAAAGACAGATACCATATGTTTTCATTCATATGTGGATCTTGAGAATATTAACAGAAGACCATGGGGGAAGGGAATGGGGGAAAAAAAGTAAGTTACAAAGAGGAAGGGAGGCAAACCATAAGAGACTCTTAAATACAGAGAATAAACTGAGGGTTGAACGGGGGTGGGGAGGGAAAGTGGGTGATGGGCCTTAAAGAGGGCACTTACTGGGATGAGCACTGGGTGTTGTATGAAAACCAATTTGACAAAAAATTATATTAAGAAAAAAACCAATGAAAACAGTAACAAAACACAAAGATAATATAAATTTTTTCTACTATTGCAAAAATAAAATATCTTGAGATTAAAGAATGAAAAAGGCACATGTAATTAATGTGGTTAAGAATCACATTAAAAAAAAAAAGCAAATAATGGGGCACCTGGGTGGCTCAGTCGGTTAAGCATCCAACTCTTAATTTCAGCTCAGGTCATGATCTCACACTGGAGACCAAGCCCCACATCAGGCTCTGTGCTAATGAAGCTTGCTTAAGATTCTCCCTCTCCCACTCTCTCTCTCTCTCCTGCTTGCTTGTGTGTGCATACCCATTCTATCTCAAAAAAAAAAAAAAAAAAAAAACATTTAAAAAAAGCAGGTAACAATACTACATAGAATAATCTTTTTTTTATAAAGAGAAATGGAAAAAATACATTAAAATGTTAACACTGGTTGCCTGTAAGTGATGGGTACTTTTCTCTGTCTTCCAAGTTTTCTATTTTGAGAATGTATTGCTTTTAGTGTTTTTATGTTTGTTTGTTTGTTTGTTTGTTTGTTTGTTTTGAGAGGGAGAGAAAGAGCACAAGCAGAAGAGAGGCAGAGAGAGGGGGGAGGGAGAGAGAATCCCAAGCAGGCCCTGTGTTATCAGCGAGGAGCCTGATGCAGGGCTCAATCCCACGAACTGTGACATCATGACCTGAACCGAAATCAAGAGTCCAGTGTTTAACCGACTAGGCCACCCAGGTGCCCCCCCCCCCACAATGTATTACTTTTATAATCAAGATAAGAAGTATTATTTAAAAATAGATTTATAATTTTGACATTCACTAGGGTATACCAGAATCAAAAGAATATTCCAAAACCTCCATCTTTTAATTTAAATAATGATAAATGTATAAACATTTTATTAACTCAGAAAAGACCAATCTACCTTCTGATACATAATGCTACCTATAAATTATTTGTTTCTGGGGCAACTGGGTGGCTCGGTCAGCTAAGCATCTGACTTCGGCTCAAATCATGATCTCACAGTTCTTGAGTTTGAGCCCCACATCAGGCTCTGTGCTGACTGCTCAAAGCCTGGAGCCTGCTTTGGATTCTGTGTCTCCCTCTTTCTCTGCTCCTCGCCCACTCACACCCTGTCTGTCTGTCTGTCTCTCTCTCTCTCTCTCGAATAAACATTTTAAAAAATTAAAATTAATTAATTAATTAATTAATTAAATTTGTTCCTGTCTCCACACTGCCTCCCCCGACACCAAACCTAAATCAAATCAAGTCTCTAGATCTAACTACCAGTTGACAGGAAATACAGAGGACAGAGGAACATATTAACACAACTAGGACATAATCAAAAAAATTCAGAATGTGAAACATTCTAAAAACCCAAGTTTTTCAATAACAAAAACTGCAAAGAAATAAAAATGAGAGAGTAGGAACCTATAGTTTAAGATAGGCTTAAGAAACAGGTCAACTAAATGTAATAAGTGAGCTCTTAGTTGGGACTCAACGGAATCAACCACAGAAAGAAAAAAATTAAGGCATTCAAGGGAAATTTAAACATCGAATGGCTAACTGATATTAAACAACTGTGTTAACGTTTTTTTAGGGGTGATAATAGTACTGTGATTGTGTTTAAAAAAGAATCCTCATCTTTTAGAGTTACATATTAAAATATGCAGAGTTGAATTGAAAAATCAAGCCTGAAAAAAAATAAAGCCTTATTACTCACAGAACAGTGATAATATTGTATATAAATGGTAAGAAAAGTAAAATTATTATAACAAACTACTTTGGTTATAGTACAGCACATTATAGTATGGTCTCATTTCTGTAAAACTATGTATAAACATATATAATAGGATTTCTACTGAACTTAAAACTTTTATACCTTTCTATAGTTTGGTTTAAGTAATAATCATGAATATTTTAGTAGTAAGATTAAGAGTGGGAGTTTGGCAAGGGAGGTAAGGTGCAGAATTTATCTGCTTCTCTATATTTGCTTAATCTGAAAGGTTGTAATTTAATAGGCACTAGTCAAAGTGCTATATCTATTTTTATTTTCTTTTTAAAAAAATTTTTTTTTTTTTTTAACATTTATTTTTGAGACAGAGAGAGACAGAGCGTGAACGGGGGAGGGTCAGAGAGAGGGAGACACAGAATCCGAAACAGGCTCCAGGCTCTGAGCTGTCAGCACAGAGCCCGACGCGGGGCTCGAACTCACGGACCGCGAGATCATGACCTGAGCCGAAGTCGGCCGCTTAACCGACCGAGCCACCCAGGCGCCCCTCTATTTTTATTTTCAAATGTTTTTTAACGTTTATTCCTTTTTGAGAGACAGAGCATGAGCGGGGGAGGGGCAGAGAGAGAAGGAGACACAGAATCTGAAGCAGGCTCTAGGCTCTGAGCTGTCAGCACAGAGCCCAACGTGGGCGAACCGTGAGATCATGACCTGAGCCGAAGTCAGGCACTTAACCGACTGAGCCACCCAGGCACCCCTGCTATATCTATTTTTAAAAAGCGGCTCAATTCTGTACCTAAAATACAATAACAGACACAGGATACAGGCTTTTTACAACATACTCCATGAATCCCAGTAAGACAGAACTAGGGGAAAGCGGTCTTAGGCCAGGCGGATGAAGGAAGGCAAGTCAATGATGACAACCTACCTTGATGTGAGTGCACAGGTGACCTTGCTCCACTGCTCCACCACTGCTGGGTGGTGCCTCCAGTTTGCCACCATCTCCTTGGCTGTTTTCCAATAAGGAGGTGTTGGGAAGCACCGAGTACAAGCTAGTAACCAAACCTCAAAGAGAACACCAATCAACTTCTCTGCTAGATTCTCAGCAATGCCACCTTACCAACAAAAAGAAAACAACTTTGGCATACTCATTTTTAAAGAAAAATCTTTAATTCAATGATTTGAGATAAGTGGTCAAAAAATTAAAATAACTACAATGTTAAGTTCTGACTTTCAAATAGCCATTTAATTAGTAAGAATGAGAAACTATTCTTAGGAACTCCTCTGAAGAAAATCATAACAACATCAACCAATGATCATTTATTAAGTTTTCAAGTCACAGGGCACCTGGGTGGCTCAGTCAGTTAAGAGTCCGACTTCGGCTCAGATCATGATCTCACGGTTCGTGGGTTCGAGCCCCGTGTCGGGCTCTGTGCTGACAGCTCGGAGCCAGGAGCCTGCTTCAGATTCTGTGTCTCCCTCTCTCTCTGCCCCTCCCTCATTAACTCTCTCTCTCTCTCTCTCTCAAAAATAAATAAAGCATTAAAAAAGTTTTCGAGTCACCCTGCTCATTTCTTATCAAAGATCTTAGTCTTCCAGCAAGTGGACAGGACACAGAGGAGAAGGGAAAGGACAAACGTCTATGATGTGTGACTACTGGGTCCGTTTCTGTGCCGACTGATTCATGTATACGACCTCACATATTCCTCACATTAATCCTGCAGAATAGGTATTTATATCTTTTACCAATTGTTAGTTATACCCATTTTGAAGAGGAGAAAACTGAGATGAGAAAATTTAAGTATCCTGTCCAAGTTTACACAGTCAGTAAGTGAAGGAATCAGAGCAAATAAACACCCAGGTCTTTCTACCTCCAAACTTTGTTATAAAACTTTCAGGTGTTTGAAAGCTACTCTTCAAGGGAGAGAGGGACAAAGAAGGGAGCAAAAGGACCGATGCTGGGCAGGACAGAGCCTCAACCACAAAACCAGACCTGTCCCTCTGTCCTGAGCCCTGGAACTAGGGAGAAAAACAGGGGTCTGTACTCTGTATAACTCCACAAGGCAAACTTGGGATTAGCAGGAAAAGTTACAAGAATGTGTATTTCAAATGAACAAAAATTAAATTTCAACAATAAGCCCCAGAAGGGGAGGAACTGCCCGCTTTGAGTTGCTGAGACCCCTGGCACCAGGACTCTGCAGCAAAGAGCCAATGAGTCAATGACTGGCCAGCTACTGTCAGTAACAAAGTATTCCTATTATGGGGTCAATAGTGGAATTCTGTGATTTCCTTTAGGTACTTTCCTGGACTGTATTGGGGTGAGATCACAAGCACACGTGCATGTCCGTTGGCAAAGAGACTACACAGATGAACAGGGCAACAAGGGAACCCAGTACTAGGAATATCGACTTCCAATCTAGGTACGCTTGCTACAACATACAAGGCAGGGCTTCTAAAATACAATCTGAAGGTGTAAAACGGGAGGCTTCTTGATGTCCAGGTAATGAATGGCAAACTGTCATACTTCCAGATAGAACACTGAAGATTTTGTAGATTTCACTTGCTGAACAAAGTATCTTCTGTAGCTGTCAAGTTTTTAGTGTCTACTTTGATAACTAATTTGTAATCAGGTACAGTGCTTACAGGTTCTACCTTAGTTAGTTGTTCCTTATATAAGCTCTATCCTAATATACTAAACAAGCTACTACTCCTATCATTATCAAATACGCATTAATGCAGAGGCTCTCCCCACGTTAGCAAAATCATCACTGAAGGTAAAGTAACTTCATATTATGCCTGTGAGGGCTTCCATTCTAAGAACTGTTATTTAACCTCGGTTTGCCAAATGCCATGCCAAAATGTAAATCCCCGCTGAGTCTACACATCGTTGAGTTTAAAGCGAACTGTATCTGGAGCTTGGAAATAAACTAGAAAAAAAAAAAAATAAACAGACCTTGAACAGTTGGCGGGGCTAGAAGAATGTCATTAATCTGCAGAAGAAACAACAGTAAGACTTCCCACGTTTCTCGTGCCATGATGGATGACTCACGGGCCAGTTTCTGAATGGCTCTCAGGACCTGTAAGCATAGTCGGATCTGACTGGAGCCCTGTTCCTGTCTGAAGAAGAGACAGATATCACTGACAAGCCTTGAGGAAAGAGAGCAACAACTTAAGGACAGGCAACTTATGTACACAGCAAGCAATGGTCCAGCGGCACTCCCTAAGAGCATCAGAAGACAGGGCCAGGTGCACCCTCCTCGGTTCAAAGCTATTTCACCATCACACAGTCTGTCACCCCGGGATCTCAACCAACCACTTCTCTGAGAGCTTGAATAGCTCCTGGGGAAGGAGGGGAACACTAGAATGTAAGCTTCCCCTCTGGATTTTCTAAGTCTAAAATGTGCCTGGCACGTAACAGGCACACCATTTTCTGATGAGTGAATGCGTTAATACCCACAGCCACTTCTGTTGCTCACACTGAAGCAGAATGGCCTTTGTATCCTTTTTAAAATTTCTTAAATACACATTCACAAGAATTCAGAATGTGCATTCATAGTGCTCACAGTCCGTCTGAAGCTAATGCCTGCTAGAGAAGAACCTACAGACCCAATGAAATACTCTCACAGGTCACTAAAACCGATGAGGTATGGAGGCAATTGCCTCAGAAATGAGCACCTGCTACTGCTGTTCTAATTAAAAAAAAAAAAAAAAAGGGCAACTTAACCTAAGATGGTGGTTCCCAAGATACCCTAGAAAAGTTTTATAACTCTTTAGTCCACAAGTGCATTTTTTTCCCAAGAGAATAAAACAGATCAAAGTATTGGGGCTAGAGTTGAAGACAGAGGTCCAGGCCCCAGCCCCTGATCCCTGCTTTCCAAAGCAGACTACCTGAGAATTTCAAGAGTAGCAGGAAACTCACTGCATAAGTGAGTGGTGAGTTGGCCTCCAGACCTCCTACGTACAACCCAAGACAAGTAACTAATAGTATTGAAATGAATCCTGAGGACAAGTTTCTATATTATGACTCATGTCACAAAGAACAGGTAAAACATGAGTAAATCAGAGCAGACAATCTCAGAGCTTCCTCAAGAAATCCAGAAAATAAAGTGAGTGGCCTTAGCACTCCCACCTCAACCTTAAGATAGAAGATTCTCAGATTCTGGGCCATGGCACAGAAAACCAGACACTTACTTTACAGTTGCAAACCAATGACATTCCTAAGTTTTTCCAAAAGAAGTCAGACCTAGAGCAAAATGAGACATTCACCTAGGAAAAGGCAAGAGCCCCCAAGAGCAGGGAGATGGCCATGTTCAGCTGGAGGTGAATCCAGTTCACGTGAAGCCATGGAGGCTCCAGTTTGTGTCTATAACTCTAGCTACTTGAAGAACAGTAAGAAACTATACAATAGCTATATAAATTTCTTCTGGCCATACAAGAAAAAGTCCAGTAGAAGAATCAAAACAGCACTGGGGCTGACACTCTTCCAACTTAGTGATAATACTTTAAGCATCCCAAGTGGTAACCTAGGCCTACCGACCAATTCCAGTTATCTGCCCAGTGGTACAAAAGGAGACATCTGCTCTGTAGGTACTGTCCCCTCATTAAGAAGGCCTAAACTCATAAGCAGTGTCCAGGTTTCTATGGCTAAGGGAAATAAGGTCATCTTTACTAAAAAATAAGTAGGAAAGTCTAAACACCAGAGATTTTCTGTTCCCCTCAATATTTTCCAAAACAACTTATGATCTTCAGAAAACCTGTTCTGAGATCAGGGGCTGGTGAACTATAGCCCATGGTCAAATCTTGTCTGCCATCTGTTTTTTTTATTAATAAAGTTTTATTGGAACACTGCCATGCTCATTCATTTACGTATTATCTATGGCTGTTTTCTCTACATCAGCAGAATTGACTAGTTACAACAGACACCATATAGCCCACAAAGCCTAAAATATTTACTATCTGGCTCTTTATCAAAAAAGTTGGCCAACCACTGCTTTAGAAGAATATTACATTTTTAAACTACAATATATTTGCGCAATGAAAACCCTAATCGATTTTAAAAGATGGTTCACTGTTCACTCAATTATGCAAACAAAAAAGAGATCAAACTGATAGGCAAAAAGAGAAAGGTGATCCCCACTCTGACTTATCTCTAGCAAAGTGGTAAAAACACTTTGGGTATCACTTTTATAACAACAACTAAGTAAACTTGATGACAATTTTGTGATATGGATTAAAAAAACCTGATACTTCCAATAAAGAAAGGTGAGATCTGGGCACCTGGGTGGTACAGTCAGTTAAGTGTCTGACTCTTGAGCTCAGCTCAGGTCATGATTTCACGGTTTGAGTTCGAGCTCTGCATCGGGCTCTATGCTGATGGTGTGGAACCTGCTTGGGATTCCGCCTCTCCCTCTCTCGTCCCCTCCTCAGCTTGTGCTTGCTCTCTCTCCCGCGCTCTCTCTCTCAGAATAAATAAATAAACTTAAGGGGGAAAAAAAGGAAGATGAGATCCTAACTCCCAATATTTAGCACTGAAAACATTCAGCTCCCTAAGACACTGTTGGCCAGGAAAACTCTAGTACTCAGTTCAGTATCCTCTCAGAAACATGCAAACACTCTTGAGAAAACAAGTTAATTACAAACAGTAAAATGAACAAGGTACTCAGGTTCTCAAAAGGCAAAAAAAGAAAAAGCCCAATTAATTCAAATGCCATTGATATTTTTCATCAATACAAATGAATTGAGCACTAAGAGGTGGTAAGGGTACAAATAGGAAAGAAACAGTGACAATACTACCCATGAGACTGTCCCATGGCCAAAGAAAAAGCCCAGTGAACTAGTCTCCTACATGGAATGACAAGAAAGCACCAGAACTATTATACCATTTTAGAAGAACCTGCTTAGAAGGGTGCCTGGGTGGCTCAGTTAAGCGTCTGACTCTTGATTTTGGCTCAGATCATGATCTCACAGTTCATGGGATCAAACCCCACATCAGGCTCCTCACTGACAGCACAGAGCCTGCCTGGGATTCTCTCTCTCCCTCTCTCCCTCTCTCTGCCCCTCTCTCACTCACACACACACTCTCTCTCTCTCAAAATAAACTTAAAAAAAAAAAAAAAAAAAGAAGAGCCTTAGACACAAATAATATGCTAATCACTGCCAACCACCTCCTGTTATTACTTCTATTTGAAATCAATAAATCAAGCAACAAGCATTTAATTCACACCTAAGGTAATATCAGTACCGCACCAGGTCCTGCGAAAGCCCAAAATATATATACGACCTAGATCCTGCCTTCAAGTTCGTTAGACGGGGAAATGAGACACACACGTTTTAAGAGCAAAAAAAACAGTGAAGAGATAAAAGAGTGACACAGGAAGTACCGGAACCACACAGGTCCAGAAAAGGTATGATCACTGTGGGCCTGGATGGTAAAGTAAGGTAGGTTCCTCTTTACAAGGCAGAATTTAAAATGAACCAACAAGAGTAAGATGTGGACAGCTGAGAGAGAGAGAGAGAGAGAGAGAGAGGGGAAGGAAGAGGAAGAAAACAAAAGGGTAGGTGAAGATGGGGAAGATCATGATGGAGTCTTAAGGAAATGTTTAATTTAGGAGTCTGACCAATGAGCAGGGCTCAGGCAGAATTAGCAGCAGCTAATCTGGCTAGGGGCCAGATGACAGCCAGCATTTCACACAAGGCAAGGAGTTTATACTTGATCCTACACATCAGAGTTCTTAACAGAGACTTTTTATTTCAAATTCTGCAAAGTGATCTTCCTTCTAAAACTCTTTAAGAAAACATTTTTTTAAGTAAACTCTACAACACACGTGGGGCTCGAACTCACGACCCTGAGATCAATAGTGGCACGCTCTACCGACTGAGCCAGCAAGGAACCCCAAAGTAATCTTCCTTCTAAATTTAAAAAGCTAAAATTTACAGAGTGGTTTTTGGAAGACCCAAAGTCCCTTACCACCTGATAGTAAAAAAGCTTTAATGAGAACTTTCCCAAAAGGAAGCAAGCCCCTTTACCTCTTTCAAACACATAAAAAAAATAGCTGAAAACAGATTTTTCTTAAAGGAAACCCTAATTAATGCTTTCTTCTCCATTATTTTCTGTATTTCCCAAACTCCTTACAATGACATATAATCTTTTAGAACTGGAAAAAAAAAACATCAAGCCCAAATAAAGTACATATCCCATATTATAATATTTAAGGTCACTGTCTCAGAAGGTAGGGGAAAAAATCAGTACCAAACTATTAAGATCATCTTTTGGCCAACTATGAATTTGTCCACAATAATTTCAAGTCTGCTTACTTTGATGTCTTCATTCTCTCATAGGAAAGGTTCACTTTAAGGTAGAAGGCTTAGTTGCCTTTAGCTTAAGTGGAGAAAAGAATTATGACAGGCAAAAGTATGTTTTTTCAATGGAAGGGAAAGGGGTCACAGTATTTTAATATCTAAAAGCTATCAGATCTTAGAAAACCAAAAGCCTTTAAAATGAGTACACACTTGATAAAAACTCCTAGTAAATATTCTATAAGCCCATCTCTCTTATCATTCATATTAATACATTCTTTAATTAAACAGTAATGAAAGTTACTTTTCAAAAGACTAACAATGAAATCAGCTCCTATAATAGAAAAAAGTAACATTTATGAATATTTTATTATAATCCTGGTAACAGGTCAGACAGATGGTATAGCTTACCTTGGTACAAAAAGATTTTGCAGGTGTTTTAGTATACTCTGAACATATAGGTTAGGCTCTTTAATAACTGGCAATGGGATAGAATCTTTCGGCAACACTAAAGCCATAATCCAGTCTGTATATACATCAACACAATATTTTACAGTCTCTCCGTCCAATGGAAGGGTCAATCCATAGCAGATTACTTCCATGGTCCATTTCACCTAAACAAAAGAAAATATACATTCAGAATTATCACACATCCCTACTGTATCTCAGCAGACTGATTTAAAATGTTTACCTCTTTTATTACCAAAAATCTCTCAATTGACAGTATATTCATCTCAACTATATACCAGATTTATTCTTGAGAATGTACTTTCCATGGATAAAACATAATCAGACAACGTTTCCTAAGCAAAATATTTAAGAAAACAATAAACTACTTCTTTCTAAATATCACTTCCATGCTGGCTTTACCCATTAGACATTATTATTATTTACACTATGAAATAAAAAGCAAATATGGGTCATCCTGATTTTCCATAGAGACTGGGACAAAAAAATAGAAAATTTTAGCTACTTTTCTCCTTTTAATTTATATACAGGTATGTGTGTCATTTAGGAAATCCTATACATAAATTCAATCACATTCCATTTTCAGATTATGCAATATTAACAAACAATAGGAAGGAAGATGAACGTTCAACTCTTATTTTGTGACTATTTTTTTCTGCCAAAGAACACAATGAACATGGGAAGGTAAGAACAAACACAAGCGAGAAGGGACTAAAGATGGGCAAGATTGTTTTAATTTTTTTCTAATGTTTATTTTTGAGAGAGAGCGTGTGCAGGATCAAGTGGGGAGGGGCAGAGAAAGAAGGGGACAGAGGATCCGAAGCAGGCTCTGTGCTGCCAGCAGAGGCTCTAGAGGGGGGGCCTGAATTCACAAACCATGAGGTCATGACCTGAGCCAAGACTGGATGCTTAACCAACTGAGTCACCCAAGTGCCCCAGATCTTTTTTTTTAATGTTTATTTCTTTTGAGAGAGCACGCATGTGAACGAACGGGGGATGGGGGTAGGGGGGTGGAGAGAAAGAGAGAGAGAATATCCCAAGCAGGCTCCACGCTGACATGGGGCAGGCAGGGGTGGACCGCAGGGGTGGACCACAGGGGTGGCGGAGGTCGATCCCACAAACCGTGAGATCATGACCTGAGCCAAGATCAAGAGTCAGACGCTCAACCAACTGAGCCACCCAGGCACCCCAAGCCGGGTAAGATCTTAACAAGGCACTGAGCTGCACTAAATGAATTCCAGCCTCTTTACTTAACTGAATCGCATGATAAGGGTTGAGAGAACCTGCCCATGAAGAATGAACATGATGTGGCGACAAAGGAAAAACGGCACAATTTGCAAAAGAAGATAAAATGATATTCCAGATACTACAGACTGGAAAGTTTCAGGGAATTCCACACTAAACTCTGGGACAAACTACTAAGCAGATGATTCATGAGCACGTATAAAAGGAAAGCATGATCACTAGGAACCAACATACTCAAAACGAACAAATCATGCCAGACAAGCATCATTCCTTTATTAACAAGGTTACTATGAAGGCAGCAGACAATTGTACAATCCTGGCAGTTTGCAAAGCACTTTCATAAGCAGCTTCTAACCATCAAAATAACCCTGTGTGAGAAGGTAAACTATCCTCACTTTATAGATAAGAAAACTGACGCTTATTAAGATTAAGCAATTTGGCCCAAGCCACTGGTTTGGAAATGGTAGAACTGAAAACTTGAGCCCTAGTCTTCCAGCTAGATATCTAAAGCTACTCTCACCATACCATTAACACCCTTCTCTGGCTCAGGGAGATCTGGGCTCTAGCAAGAAATGTGGTCAGAGGCAGGATATCCTTGTGGACAAGATGGAGACACAGGACCCATAGGAAGGCAGAATGGCTGGATTTGTAAGACACAAGATGAGAGACTAGCAATGGGCTGATGTACCAAGATCTTTTAGGAAGACGGTGCCCAGTGGCACACCAAAGGCCCTGCTGAGATTTTAACTTAGGAAAAGAGAGAAAAACAGATCACATGCTGACCATCTGTAGATAGCCACAAAGCTAAAATGGATAGCTAACTTGTTAGATAGAAATTCAGGATTCCAAAAGACTTCAAGTTGAATCTGACAAGATTAAACACAGGTACTGAAAATTTTAAGCTCAAAAACAACTACAAGAGCTAAGGGTAAAAATATGTACAGCACTAGGGGCGCCTGGGTGGCGCAGTCGGTTAAGCGTCCGACTTCAGCCAGGTCACGATCTCGCGGTCCGTGAGTTCGAGCCCCGCGTCAGGCTCTGGGCTGATGGCTCGGAGCCTGGAGCCTGTTTCCGATTCTGTGTCTCCCTCTCTCTCTGCCCCTCCCCCGTTCATGCTCTGTCTCTCTCTGTCCCAAAAATAAAATTAAAAAAAAAAAAAAAAAAAATATGTACAGCACTAGAATATATCTAATATAATATGACCTACAAGAGCAATAAGCATTAAAGCCTGCGACAGCACAGTGAAGCTTTGACAAACACAGGAGGGTGGGAGGAAAGGAACCACGCCTAGCAAGGGATTTTAAAAGGGGCTGCAAGTCCCTAACTGTCAGATGAAACCTAAAGGAGAAAACATCTTAGGTGTCACCTTCATAATAGGTTAATTGTATAATTCTAGAGGACACTGGATTCAAGGACTGTTGTCTCCTATCTTTTAGAAGGTAGGAAAGGAAAACAAACAAGGCAGGCACCAGAGCGCCTCTATCCACTCATGTGCCATCTCTTCCCAGGAGAAGATTCCAGACCCACCAAGAGGAGAGTACACCAGGGCAAGTGCCAGTCCTCAGGGGTTAGTCTCTGCTAAGGGCCTGTGAAGAGAGAAAAACACTCCTCAAACGGAGGAGCTTCACCCTCCTGCAACCCATGGCCTACAGAGAGTAAATAAACTGCGTCTGGAGTTACAAATCTTATATCTAGACTAGTTTTAGATCTAGACTAGCTTTATGTCTAGATTAAGTCTCGTCTCTCCTTCATTAGAAAGAAATCAAAAAGAGGGAGAAAAAAAGGTGAGTCTGAGAAATAAGTTAACCCAAAGCCTGAAGGTTGCATAAACTTCCTCCAGCGCACAGTTCTAATCCCATATCTCAGCCAGACCTCCTACTAGCAAGTTCCTGTATCCCTCCATTTTCAGGGTCCCTTCATGACCTCCCTCTGAAAACTTTACCTCAACCCAATCTCCTGAATCCAAGAACAGGACCAACTTCAGGCCAAGCTACTCCAAGAGCCCTTATCTTTAGGGACAGCAAACACAACTCCAATTCCAAACACTTGGGCTCACAACCACATAGGCTTAGCTGCTCTGTAGCACTCTTAAACCTGGGAGTCGGTAAGGGCAGGCAGACACGGAGACAAAGGAGGACCTCAGGTTCAACACATATGCGTAGCCTGAAAAGTTGACAGAAGATAGGCCTTCAGTCAGAGGCCATATGGGGGTAGCAGGGAAGACCTTCCAAAGACACCTCTGAATAGAAATCTGAAGACTGGGCCCAGAGCTTAGGGGAAGGGGCCTGACACTCAAGTCTCTGTCTCGCGCCCACAGCTCAAGTGGAGAATTGGGTCTGGCCGGTAGGGAGCCAGCAGCACAATGGCACAACGTATTCCTTATGACCCCCACAAACTCTCAGTCAGCCCAGCCTTCAACCCAAACAAAGGTCACAATTAAGAAAGATGTACTACTCCATTAGACAGAAATCCATTAAAAAGACAATGTTAAATAAATTCTTCAGTAACGAGATTATGTTTTCACACAGTAAAACGAAATGAAGAAAACACTTACTTCTTTGTCAGTTTTTAACAAGCTCTCGCTACCAGCCACTGAAGGGGTACCTAAGGCCTGCCCAAGAGGGTGGACCACCGCATTTGCCACCTCTCGCCCAACGCTCTCCGGATAGCTGTGCAGCACACTGGTGTGGCCCTGATCATTCTGAATCACCAAATGCAGTGACCTCCACTCAGAGTACATCGTGCCGCTAAAGGACTGTCCAAATGGCACCTGAAAAGACAAAACAGAATTATTGGTAAACACTGTTGCAAATTAATAAAACTAAGCAAAACAGATTTATCCTACATGGTAAGATAAAGCAGCTACAAACATACGGCCAAGACGACTGAGAAAATACGCGTCTAAATGTTTTGAGAATGTCCTAAAATAGCCTCTCAGCGAGGTCAGGTAGGAAGGTGGACCCTGGGAAGCAGCTGTCTAAGCACCTCCCCAAAAGAGCCTCAGAAGCCTGGGAGCGGAACTGGGACAGACGCCACCGTGCAGGGGGAGAAGATGATCTGATTTGGTACACTCCTAACGTGAGGGAGCCCTCCTCATTCTATGTTCCAAGATAGAAAAAGATAGAAGAATGAAGCACCCTGAGAAAGGAAGACAAAGGAAAGAGTTTACTCCAAGATGCAGCTTCTTCAGTCAACAATTTCCAATTTCCAGCAATTTTCTATCATGCTAGAAACATACCCCTGCAATTTCCCACCAATGTCCTCAAATCAGACATAAAATTCTTCGAGAGTATTTCATTCCCTGCAGCAGTGACACACAAATTTCCGGTAACGGAACACCTGGAAGTCACAGTGTTCTTCAGAAAACATATTAAGAGCTCCACTTAATGAGCACTTACTACATGCTACTCACGCAATCATCACAACAACTCGATGAATATTAAGGAATGTTATCTCTACTTCACAGACAAAAAAGCAGAGACACAGAGAGGTTTACTTCTTACCTGAAGCTTCAGAGCTAGAACATGGTAGAGCTGGGTTTATTTCCACATCTGTTGGGTTCCAGAGACCATGTTCCTTACCATGGCATGTACTGCCTTCTTCCTATCCTATACATTCCCCCATGAAATGATCTATGTCTACCACACAAATGAAAAACTTTTAGCCACAGAAAACGTATCTGTATGAATGCAAACGGTACCATCATAAACAACATACTCACGAAGAGAATCGAGGATGATTAGTTAGCCTTTGCCAATTCATTTGTTTCAACTTCCATTTTCTACTTGTTCTGAAATCTGTATGCCTGGCCAGAGAGTTTAAGCAAAGTCCAGGGGTACACTTAATCTTTAAAAAATTCTTCCCTTAAGCTCATTTTTCTTCACACTGGGGAAGACCAGCACTGTTAAATTTTCATCTTAAAAAACCTCATTCCAGCTCAAGTACCAGTGTTTTTCCAAAGGATATGGCATTTGAGAATTATAGGCCTGAAGAACGAAGATTAAACTCCCTAGCATGAAACTCAAAGTCATTCATAGACTGGTCCCCAACTACCTTTCTTTCTCCTTTCCATACAGAGGAACTTACCACCTCCACCTCCCCTCTTGCATACCCTCCCAACCCCAGTCTTCTCAGCTTCTTTTGGAATCTGATGGACCCTGGGCCCAGGTACTTTTCGGTGACCCTATGAGGTCTGATGTTCTCCTCTGACCAAGAGGCCCTGAACATGGGACGGCAAGAGAGATAGACCAGCATCTAACAAGGTACCTTCAATTTGAAGGAAGGCTGGATTCAATTATTACGACTGCCTCTGTTTCCTCGGGTTTATAAGGGATTCCCCCAAGGATATTCTGGTGTTCTTCCTCCCTCCCCCCAAAATAAACACTCTCAAAAATGGAAGGGGAAAAAGGCAAAGTTCTGACAGGGAGCCATCTCCATCAGATGATAACTTTTTTTCCCACGCCACACATTTTCCTCACCTTTTTAAATCAACACGTACATACGTGCATATGTATATACAATATAATATACACACACTATACATACAGCCCCTTACATAAATACACAAGAATATTAGACTACAGAGAGGTTTTGTTTTAATTTTTTTTTTAATGTTTATTTATTTTTGGGACAGAGAGAGACAGAGCATGAACGGGGGAGGGGCAGAGAGAGAGGGAGACACAGAATCGGAAGCAGGCTCCAGACTCTGAGCCATCAGCCCAGAGCCTGACACGGGGCTCGAACTCACGGACCGCGAGATGGTGACCTGAGCTGAAGTTGGATGCTTAACGGACTGAGCCACCCAGGCGCCCCTGTTTTAATTTTTTTTTTAATGTTTATTTATTTTTGAGACAGAGAGAGACAGAGCATGAACGGGGGAGGGGCAGAGAGAGAGGGAGACACAGAATCTGAAGCAGGCTCCCGGCTCCCAGCTGTCAGCACAGAGCCCGACCCGGGGCTCGAACTCATGAACCCACAAGATCGTGGCCTAAGCCGAAGTCGGATGCTCCACCGACTGAGCCACCCAGGCGCCTCTGCTTTGTTTTAGTGTAGTGGGTTTTTTTTTACCTTTTTCATTTTATTTAGCTTCATTTCCTGTCCAAATGATTCACTTCCCTGGATAGATAATCCATGTTAACAACCTAACATTTCCTCTTGTATTTGCTCTACCCTAATTCAATCATATCAAAATAATTTATATACTTGCATAGATAGGGACTGTATACTTCTCTACATCTGTGTTTTTTTTTACATTCAACAATGCCTCATGAATATCTTTCCAACTAATAATAAACTCATTTTAATGACTGTGTAACATTCCATGGCATGGGTGTGGCATAACTTATCCAACCAATCTCCTAATAATGTGTATTTACTCCATTTCCCATTTTTTTGTCACCAGGAAATGATGCAATAAACACGCTTGTTCATATAAACAGTGGCCTTTTAACTTCTATGGAACAAGTTCCCAAGAATGAACTATTGGATCAAAGGGCATTTGTTTTTAATGTTAATAGGTCTTGCCAGATTGCTTCCCCAAAGAAGCTGTAACAACCAGCTACATTAGGAATGGATGAGAGCCCTTCCCTGTTCCCACTCCCCACCTCCTGCCAAGGAGTACTTTCTTTTTCTTTCTTTGCCAATGTGATAGGTATGAAGTGAGATTTCATTGTTCTCGTCACATATTTACGTTTTATAGCTTCTAGGTTTTTTTGTTGTTTGTTTTTTTATTTTAGACAAAGTGAGTGAGCGGGGGAGGGGGACAGAGAGAGAGAGAGGGAGAGACTCTTAAGCAGGCTCCATGCTCAGCACAGAGCCTGCCGTGGGGTTCAATCCCACAACACTGGGATCATGACCTTAGCCAAAATCAAGAGTTAGATGCTCAACTGACTGAGCCACCCAGCCACCCCTATAGCTTCTAGTTTTGAGTCTGGCTTCGGTGGTTTCTCCCTCCCATCTCCTCTATCAGTGTTTTTCAAACCGTGGGTCATGAAATAAATGTAATGGGTAATACTTTTGTTTTCAGTTACGTGGAAGAAGATATACAACAAAGGTACCGCACATAGTAAAGGTAAGCAAAGTTCTGTGAAACTTGTTTCACCTTCCGTAAATACTATATTTGGGGTCACAGTGTAAGATACATTTATTATGGGTCTAGGTTCAAAAGTGTGAAAGCATAACCCTAAAGTGTATATGCAGTCTCCTAGATTTCCCACAAGACAATTGCTTATTTCTTCACACTTAAATTTTATATTCATCTGGAACTTACTTATATAAGTAGCTTAGGAAAGGTGCCATTTATTATCTTGTAAATGTACAGTCAGTTATGCCATCATCATCTGTTAAAAATACACCCTTTCCCAATGAACTGAAATACCAATTTTTCTACACTAAATCCTCATTTACATAGGCTATATTTATGTATCTGTTTGTCTGTTTGTCCATTCCTATGCCAATGCCATAATGACTTAAATTTGGTCGCTTTACAGAAAGTTTTAATATCTAAAAAGGAAGCCCCCTCCACCTCCACTATTCTTTTTCAAAGCTTTATTGGGTATTCTCAGGCCCAATTATTAAATACGTATTCTTCTATATAAAATTTAAGATGATTTTATACGATCCAAAAAAAATAAACAAACCTTGTTAGAATTCTAATTGAAATTGCTTACTCCGCCTCCCCAGCCTCATCTTCTATGAACACTTTCCAACATGGATCCCTTCCCCCAGCTAACGCCACAAATGATGATCACTCAAACCCAACAAGTTTTTTCATACCCTGTGTTACTGCCTGCACTACTCCCCACTAACTGCACGGCCGTGCCCCACCTCGATCCTAGTACTTAGGAAGTACTACTACTCCTTCGAGGAACAGCACAAACGTCCTCCCTTTGGTAAACCTTTTCTTTACTCCCCAAATCATCCCTCCTCCTTGTGTCTATTACAGGCTGTTCATACCAAGCCTCACATTAACTTATTTGTTAGCCATGTAAAGATCTCTTCACCACAAGAGTGTCAGCCTTTTTTGAATGGAAACCTCACTTCCTAAATCTTTAAATAGTTCCTGGCATGCAGTAGATACTACATAAATGTTTCAGAATGTCAAGGTTTACCAGTGGGAGACAGGAAGACTTTAGAAAGTTCGCTTTATTCCACTGAGGTATGTCAAAAATTTTGCATGTCGTATACAAATAAAATTGGAAGATATCCATTTGTTTTATGCTAATTATTAGTTTTTTTAAAGTAGTTGGATGGTTTCCAAATATTTAAAGAATATCTAAATATTTAGCTACATTCCAGACAACACACTATTGGAGAGAAAAAAATATTTTAAGGCAAAAAAAAAAAAAAAAAAAAAAAGGCAAGCTAGTTTTCAAACTCCACTGCGTACCCAAGAATCATGGGGTTGGGGGAGGGTGCAGAATCTGTGTATCTCCAGACCCTATCACTAGAAACTGAAATTCTGTACAGATCTGCACTGGGGCCTGGGAACATGCATTTTTAAGACATAGCTGCTATCCCTTCCAATTCTGAAAAAAAGACAGGAGTATCATTCTTTAAAAACACACTATGAAAGACCAAGGCTATTAAGCTTTAAGGCTTAACAGGTCTTAAATTCTTAAAAACTTACAAATAAATTTAATGTAAGAAATTCTAATTCTTTAAATGCATTAATATTTAAATGCTTAAATGTCAGAAAATGAAATAAGTGCTTTCAAGAAACATGTAAAGTAGAAAGGATACAATGAAAAAGTTGAACTTAACTATTAAAATGTATCTAATAGAAAAAACATGCTAAATATTAACAAAATACACAAAAAATTTTAAGACAAAGATGTACACTATAATTACAGGCAAATTAAATAAAACAATGAAGAGAAAATATATATTGGAAATAAACATGAATTTAAAAAAACAAAGTAAAGCAACAATTAGCAATTAGCTATTAAACTAGCAAAACAAGTGATAAAACTCAATTCTGATTAGGAGGTAAGGCCAACAAGACACACTCAAGAATTTAGGTCAATGGTTTTCAACACAAAAGAACTGCCCCCTAGAGGGAAATTTCGGAAATATTAAGTGCACTTCTGGTTAACAAAATGATTGGGGCGTGCTATTGGTATTTATGGGCAGGGCCAGGAAATCTAGACATTCTGCAATGCAGGAGACAGCTCTGCACAATGAACAATTATGCTACTTTTCACACGACTGTCAAATGCCTGCCAGAAAATCATTCTGTCCTTAAATGTCTAAGCCTGAAAGTGTATACAAAAATACAAAATATTTTGTGCTATTTTAACATACACTGAGTTTTCCAGTAATGCAATTAACCACGTAAACTGAGAAAAGACTGAACCATATTTTGTCTAGAACCTTACCATACCAAGAACTGTTAACAAAAGAAATAAAAGAATTGTTGCCCATTTCAGAAAAATCCCATCACCAAAGGCTATGCCACTTGTGGTATCTGCTGCTATCAGCACAATCACAACTACATACACACTTACGTAGCCCTTATTTCAAAATGTCAAACAAGAAAATACAGTCTCTTTAATAAATGGTGCTGAGAAAATTGGATAGTCACATGGAAAAAAAAAAAAATGAAACAACCCCTATCTTATACCATTCATAAAAATTAACTCAAAATGGACTAAAGACCTAATTGTAAGAAATGAAACTCTTTCATTTCTTACAGAAATGAAAACAAAGGAAAAAAGCTCCTTGACATGGTCTTGGAATTGGATTTTTTGGAAATCATAGCTAACAAGCAACAAAATGAAAAATAAGTCAGACCACATCAAATTGAGAAGCTTCTGCACACAAAAGAAACCATCAACAACCTATTGAATGGGAAAAAATATCTGCAAATCATGTATAGGATAGGGGGTTAGGGGCGCCTGGGTGGCTCAGTCAGCTGGGTGTCTGACTTCGGCTCAGGTCATGATCTCACAGCTCGTGAGTTCCAGCCCCACGTCAGGCTCTGTGCTGACAGCTCAGAACCTGGAGCCTGCTTCGGATTCTGTGTTTCCCTCTCTCTCTCTCTCTCTCTCTCTCCCCTTCCTCCACTCATGCTCTGTCTCTCTCGGTCTCAAAAATAAACAAACATTAAAAAAAAAAAAAAAAAAGGATAGGGGGTTAGTATCCAAAACATATAAAGAACTCATACAACCAACAGCAAAGAAAACCAAATAATCCAATTAAAAATGGGCAGGGATGGGGCACCTGGGTGGCCTAGTCGGTTAAGTGTCCAACTTAGGCTCAGGTCATGATCTCGAAGTTTGTGAGTTCAAGCCCCACGTCGGACTCTGTGCTAACATCGTAGGGCCTGGAGCCTGTTTCGGATTCTGTGTCTCCCTCTCTCTCTCCCTCTCTCTCTCTTGCTTATGCTGTCTCTCTTTTTCTCAAAAATAAACATTAAAAAAAAAATTTTTTTTAATGGGCAGGGGGCACGTGGGTGGTTCAGTTGGTTAAGGATCCAACTCTTGATTTCAGCTCAGGTCATGGTCTCATGGTTTGTGAGTTTGAGCCCTGCATCAGCCTTTGTGCTGACAGTGTGGAGCCTGCTTGGGATTCTCTTTCCCTCCCCTAGCCACTCTCACTCTCTCTCAAAATAAATAAATAAACTTTCAAGAATGCAATCTTGCCATTTGCAACTATGTAGATGGAACTGGAGGGTATTAGGCTAAGTGAAATTAGTCAGAGAAAGACAAATATCATATGACTTCACTCATATGAGGACTTTAAGAGACAAAACAGATGAACATAAGGGAAGGGAAACAAAAATAATACAAAAACAGGGAGGGGGACAAAACAGAAGAGACTCATAAATATGGAGAACAAACAGGGTTACTGGAGGGGTTGTGGGAGGGAGGATAGGCTAAACGGGTGAGGGGCATTAAGGAATCTACTCCTGAAATCATTGTTGCACTATATGCTAACTAATTTGGATGTAAATTTTAAAAAATAAAAAATAAAATTAAAAAAAATTAGCCTGTAACCCAGAAATGACCATTATTAACTTATTGATGTATATAAACTGTCACATTTCTTAAATCCACATATATGCATATTTCCTCAGACTAGATTCCTAAGCTAGAAGCGCTGATGCTGGATCAGATGTAGTATGCGTCTTGTAGCTCTTTGAAACGTATTTTCACAAGCCTTTTAGAAAACTACTATTTAGTACCCACCAGCAGGGCAGAGAGTACCAGTTTCCCAGGGCTCTAACCAACACTGGGTATTGTAATTTTTAAAAATATCAATTTGATAAGTCTGGCATTTTGTGTTCATTCCTTGATTATGAATAAAGTTTAGTATTAAGGATAAATAAACACGTAAACTTTAAAAAGGAAAAAAAGAAAAATGGGCAAAGAATCTGAATAGACATTTTTCCAAAGAAGATCTACGAATGGACGACAGGTACATGAAAAGGCGCTCAACATCATTAGTATCAGGGAAATGCAAACTGAAGCCACAATGAGACCCCACCTCATGCCTGCTGAAATGGCCATCGCCAAAAAGACGTAATAAACACTGGCATGGATGCGAAGGAAAAGGGATCGTTGTGCGCTGTTGGCAGGACTGTAAACTGGTGGAGCCACTACAGAAAACAGCATGGAGGTTCCTTAAAAATTTAAAAAAGAACTGCCATATGATCCAGCAATTTCACTTCTGGGAATATATCCAAAGGAAATAAAAACACTAACTCAAAAAGGTATCTGCACCGCCACAGTCATAGCAGTGTTAATACATGGAAACAACCTAAGCATCCACTGATGAATGACTGGATAAAAAAGTTGGGGGGGGGGGGGGGAGAGGGCGTGTGTGTGTGTGTGATGGAATATTATTCAGCCATAAAGAAACAAGAAAATTCTACCACCGGCAACAACATGGATGGACCCTGAAGGCATCATGCTAGGTGAAATAAGTCAAATACTTTATGATCTCATTTATACGTGGGATCTTAAAAAACAAAACAAACAACAAAAAAAAAAAAACCCACAAAAATCACAGAAAGAGATTAGATTTGTGGTTACCAGTGGTGGGGGATTTGGGGAGGGGGAACTGGAGGAAAGTGGTCAAAAGGTACAAACTTCCAGTTATAAGATAAATAAGCACTAGGGATGTAACGTCCAACATGATGACTATAGTTAACACTGCTGTATGAGATGCAGGAAAGTTGTTTAGAGAGTAGATCCTAAGAGTTTTCACCACAAGGAGAATCTTTTCCTTTTTACCGTATCTATAGGAGATGATGAGTGTTAACTAAACCGATTATGGTAAGCTACAGGCAAGATATTGAGAAAGTTCAGAGGACAAAAGATTACTTTTGATTCAAAGAAGGGCTGAGCTGGAAAACAACAGGATAAGATCAGGGAAGAATGAACTGGGTACTGAAGGAAGGTTACAATTTTAACATATAAGAAAATTAAGTGAGTAAGAGTGACAGCAAAAAGAGGCAGATAGAAAAGAAAAATATGTAAGAGGAAGGGCAGGGCGCTTGCTTCAAGTAGCAAAAAACAGCACCAGAAACTAAAAACCCAGAGTGGCAGGAAAAAAAGCTAGATGTACAAGGGGTAAAATTTCAAAGATAAACAGGGACGGATTTTGAAAGAGTATGGATGCTACGATTGGAGATTTGTAATTAATTTAGTAAAAACTGGGGGCGGAGAATGAGAGGATGGTAACTTTATCATAGAAATGATACAACAGGAACTGAATTCCCAGTAAAGAAATTTGGTGTAAGTATCCAAGACAAGCTGAAGGGACAATAGAAAAGTAAACTCCAGTGTGGCTTACATACTGAGGAGCGGGAGGGAGGAAGGATGGGGACGAGGCAGGGAGGACAGGCTGAAGGGCTCTGACTGCTATGTTAAGGATCTTGGGCCTCCTCCCCAGACAGGCTCGGTCAGCTATTAACCTGAGCTGCTAGCAGAGAAGTCTCTACCTCCATACTCCAGAAGTAAGTACGACAGGAGGAGAGAGATGATGACAGTGCTCCCCTGCAGATCACTTAGTGTCGTCCAACTCTACATTTGTCCATTTTCTAGGTAATCTCTCTGGAGGTTTCTATTATCAGGCGACTGTGTTCTGGTAACAGCCCATGGTTGTTGGTACTACCACAAAGTAACACGAAGGTTCTAATTGACAGATTACCAAAACGACCGATACGTTGGTGCTGGTAGACACACTAAGACCACAGCCTGACATTAATTGTATCAACTGACTCTATCAATATTTATTACAGGTGTATGCCCGTATACAAGGTGTATGCCTTCTATACACCATGCACAGAGAATAATAATAATGAGTAAATAAGATCCCTGTTCCCAAGAAGCTTCAAGTCTAATTACAGAGATCGATTTTTAAAAACTTCATAAAGTAAATCCAGACATCAGTTATTTCATGAAACAAACATTTATTCAACGCTTGCTACATGTCACATATCGTCCTAGTGTACAGTATGCAGATACAAACAGGACACAGTGGCTGCACAAGGGAAGATTTCATAACGAGGAAGACAGAAGAATCTAGGACAACACCGGCACACCATAGTATTCAACGTGAATAACTGACGGGATGAGTTAGGAGGCCAGCATCATACAGGAAAAAAACCACTAGAGATCTGGCTTGGTAACAGTGTACCTTTGGAAAACTGATCATCTTGAAAGAGCTTTCACATGTTATTTCATTTTATTCCAATAACAAGCCTACAAAGTTAAGGAAGACAGATGTATTAGATACCAGGTGAGAAAGCAAGTAAGGCTAGAACTTGCTCAGAGTCACAGCAAGTGACAGGAGAGCTGGGATAAGAAACTCTACCTCCTGCTCTGAAGTCCAATGCTTGTCCCTTTTGTTCTGACTCCATACCTCACCATAATGACCTTGGACAAGTCGCCTGGCATTTCTCTGTCATAGTTTCCTCGTCTGCAAAGCAGGGAGAACACCCGCAGTACCTAACTAAAGTACTCCGGGGAAGAATCAAATAAAGCGATACAAGTCAACATACTTTGAGATGTACAAAGGCAAGGTACATATTATCAGCCATGCTTTGTTTCTCTTAGGAAAAATAGGGAACAGGGTGCCAAAACACTGAGTAAACAAATGAACCACGCTAGATTTTAAGGCACACAGTGCTCTCAAGGTCATCCATATAACTTTATGATGAGTAAAGACAGAAGGATTATAGTTCACGTTTCTGCTGTAGTCCCATTGACCCTAAAAGGCAAATATCAACCAAGTTCGGTCACAAAGGAATGTATTCACCTATATACCAGATTCTACTGGGTATCCTATCAAATACCCAAAAGAAAGGTTGTGCCTGTATTCCTCCCTAAAAGTGTAAACAAGTAGCTTTTGCTAGTCTGTTTAAAAGAAAGAAAGAAAGAAAGAAAGAGAAAGAAAGAAGAGAAAGAAAAGAAAAGAAAAAAGAAAGAAGAGAAAGAAAAGAAGTATGAATACTATGAATCCCCTGCCTGCCCCCACCGGTACCACCACAGGTCTCATCCTTCATACCTCAGACCTGCTCTGCCCAATACAGTAGCCATACCCACATGTAACCACTTAAATTTAAATTAAATTAGAAATCAGTTCCTTATCTACACTAGCCACATTTCAAGTGCTCAAAAGTCCCATGTGGCTAGTGGCTACTACACTGGACAGTGCAGATATAGAACAGTTCTATCAGGGTGCCTGGGTGTCTCAGTTGGTTAAACATCCAACTCTTGATTTCGGCTCGGGTCATGATCTCATGGTTCACAAGTTTGAGCCCCGTACTGGGCTCCATGCTGACAGTCCGGAGCCTGCTTGGGATTCTGTCTCTCCCTCTCTCTTTGCCCCTTCACTGCTCACTCTCTATCTCTTTCTCAAAATAAATAAATACTAAAAAACAAAAACCAAAAAGTTCCAACATTGCAGAAAATTCTACTTGACAGAGCTGCCTTACTTTTTTTTTTAATGTTTATTTATTTTTGAGAGAGGCAGAGACAGAATGCGAGTGGGCTAGGGGCAGAGACAGAGGGAGACACCAGAATTCAAAGCAGGCTCCAGGCTCCAAGCTGTCAGCACAGAGCCCGACGCAGGGCTCGAACTCACAAGCCGCCAGATCATGACCCAAGCCCAAGTCGGACGCTCAACCGACTGAGCCATCCAGGCGTCCCAGATACTATTCTTTTTATTACAACTCTAACTAGACTACAGATTCCTTGAGGACGGGAGCTGTGCCGTATTTATCTTGGTATCCTCAGTATATACAGCAAAGTACATGTTACACGCCAAGCATTCACTATACATCTAAATGAGGATCTCAAACATAGCAGACTACAGTCACTTCCCCCATCCCCAACATACATGTGTACACACACACACACACACACCAATAACAAATAAGACATCCTTTCACCGTGGAGGATGGGGGTGGAAGGAAACACTACGTCCAGAGGAAAGAAGCTGAATTCTGGTCCTTGATGTGCTAGAACCCAACCATGAAATCTTGGGCAAATTACCTACTTTCTTCACCTACAAAAACTTAAAATTAAACTCTAAGTACCTTAAACTTTAATCATCTTCTATCAAAGAAAATCATGTATTCTATCCAAAACATTTTTACACATGACAGAGAACACACCTGGTCACACTGGTGAGGATCTCAAACAGAATCCATTTCTAAGTCTCAGGCTACCTTGATTCAAGTCACTTTTGGTCTTTAACTGATCATGTGGAATTTTTCACCTTTACTTTGGATATCAACTACAGAGTTAAACCTCAGGCTTAAAGACTGAGTTTCTTCCTTGTGTTAAAGCCAGAACTGGATACTCTGTCCATATGTGATCAGAGAGAACCAAGGTTAAGTTGCTTTAGTATCTGAATTTAACAAGAATTGTCCCATCAGTTTCCATATTAGCCTCAGCCTAAAAATTGACAGAAGAGTACAAAGTTCAACCAAGAGAACCTTTCTACAACAATCCTTATCCTGTAAAGAATATCATTATACACAGTGTGTATATTTTCATTCAGTCCACATACTTCACCGTGTTTAACTGCTATCAAAAAAATTGTCCCCAAACCCCTTCATAATGACCTTCACACACATATTCACTCACTCCCTTTTATAAAGTTTACATGGCTTAAGGACCAGCCAAGAACAAATACAATCTGAATTACTACCCTGCCTTTCTTTAAAATCTGTAAATATGCTGGGCCATAGCAGCTCAGGCATTCTGCAATGAAAATATACTAAGTTACTAACACCGGAAGAAAAAGCTATGTGCACGTGCGTATGAGAGAGAAGTGTTGGAGAGGGGACAAAGCATGGAAGATGGCCTAGGCAGAAGAACAGCCGGTGCAAAGATGACCCAGAAGTTAGAGACACTAGACCTGTGAGTACTGTACGCCCAGGAAAACTACAAACTAACAGCTTTGCATGAGATGTATACACTTTAAAGGCACAGCAACTCAGAAACCCTGCAAAGAAAGTCACCTTCCACCCCCAATCGGCTTTCACAAAGTGGAGTCGTCACTGGGCCCAAGGATAAGATGGATCTCTGCAAGTGGAACTTGCATTTCTAACAAACTCCCAGATGATTCTCCTACACAGTGAAACTGGAGACACAGTGCAATGTCTTCTGAGATGCAGGACTGCCCATCCTAGCAGTTCCCAAAGTTTGCTACACACTGGAATCACATGTGGCTCCTTAAAAAATACTGACGTCTAGGTCCCCCCACTTCCACCACCCCCCCCACCCCCCAATTCTGATTTAATGGCCTGGATGTGCTGCCTAAGCATCAGGAATCTTTAAAGGCTGCCCCAGGTGACTTTAACGTGCAGCAAAGTTGGAGAGCCACTGACCTAATTGTTAAGAACTTGAATCTGGAGTCAGGATGCCGGGGTCCAAATCACCAGCTATGTGACCTTGGACAGGTAAGTCACCAAACCATTCAGAGCCTCAGTTGCATCGTCAGTAAAATGGGGATAAGAACCCTACCTTACAGGGTTCTTGTGAAGTTAGACGTGGTGAACGTAATGGCCTGGCACAAGGCCTGGCGTATAGTGAGCGCTTAACCAGGGTAAGCTGTTTATTCTCGTTATTAACTCTTCTTCATCCGACCGTCACTGTGCAGCGGGCAGCATCGCCTCCAGCAACTCGAGCAACCCTTCTGCTGGACCAAATTCCTCGCCGGAGTTGTCTAGCTCCGCTCCAGACCCGCCCCCTCCCCCAGGTTGCCAGGAGAGCGCAGCGCCCGACCCGGGCAGCTCCCAAAGGCTAGACCCGGTTTGAACAGACCCGACAGAAACCGCCGACTCGCCCCGGAGTCAGGGCCAGGCTCCGCCGGACCCCGCGGGTCCCCCGAAAAAGGCAGAGACGTGCTTCCGAAGGCAGGGCCCTGAGTGCACCCGGGCCCGAGAAACAGATTTCGCCGTCCCAGGACCGCCCGGAGGGGAGGGGAGGGGAGGGGAGGGTCCGGCCGCGACGGGGAGGGCCGCTCGGTTACCTGAGGCGACGGGCGGGGCCCGCATCGCTGGGGCGGGCGCCGCCGCCGCCGCCGCCGCCGCCGGCCGCACTCGGCCTTCCGCCTCACGCCACCCGCGCCATAGTGCCGGCGCTTTCGCTGCCCTGGCCGGCTGTCCTTAGGCGGTCGGTCAGTCCACCCGTCAGCGGCTCTCCGAGGGCGCCCGGGGACGACGAAGGCCGGTCGGGCCGGCCGGCTGGGCTCTGCTCTGGCAACTTCCGACTGCCAGGGGCGGCAGCGTCAAATAACTCCCCGAACCGAGCGGACCACCGCGCGTGCGCGGCGCGCCTGATCAGACCCTTCTGCCGGTCCGAAGCGGCGGCGTCAAATAATTCCCAAGACACGGAGCCGGAAGCTGCGCGTGCGCAGCTATCCCAGATGGCCGCGCGGGGCATATTCCCTCCTCCCTTTCCGGAGCAAGTGGAGTGGGAGGAGTGAAGTGACTGCTGCGCCTACCTTATCTCAATGTCGTGGAGGGGGCGCTGCACCTGCGTCCCTGTGCATCAATCCCGACTTTGCGTGTTTTCTGTGCGGACGGAGGAAGGGGCTTCTCTGCAAGATTCTGGCTCCCACCCAGGTTCTAGGAGTTTCTCACATCCTACCATTACAGCACCCTTTCTTTGAAATGTTGCCCTTTCCCCGCCGCCCCTTTATTACCTGGGCATAGCATTAATTATGAGAAATGCTCTCAATTCCAGGCCAGGTGCAGATTACTAAAATGAATCAGACATCAGATTCAGAGCCTCTCGTTAAGGAGCTGAGTCTGATGTAGGGTATAAGACATAAATAGTAATAATAATAGCAGGAGATGCCGGTTTGAGCACCTACAGTGCACCACACATTTTGTAAACAGTTCAACTTTCAGTATTTTGGTTTCGGCTTCAACGAAGAAAGTAATAAGTAGCCTTAGAGAGGTACAGCTCAAGTGCCTTGGGAGTGTAAAGGGGGAAACTTGGGCTGAGAGAGAAGGGAGGCCCTGGCCTTGAGACTGTCCTTGATATTCAAAGAAGACGGGATCAGGATGTTGAGTGGTACTGAAGGCATGGTTGTCTGAAAAGAGCGGAAGAGAGCAGAGAAAATGCTGACTCCTCCTTGCCTTCTGTTAGAAGAGACCACGGAGGAAGGACAAGGGAACTGATATTCTCATAAAAAGGATGAAAGAGAAGTGTTTCCTCAAGACCTTGCCCCCCCTCCCACCCCCACACCAGGAAAGTTGTTAGAGGCAAGAGGAACAAGGAGAAAGAATGTTCCAGGATAGGAATGGGGCTATATCCAGGACACTTTGTTGATCAAAGCAATACACTTCAATTAAACACAGCATGACAAATATCTTAAGAGGTTCATTCAATATCCCAACCACTTATCCCTTGCCTTTCTAAACTACAGAGGCTGGAAAGCAAAGCATAGAGTTCCCAACCTCCCTTGCAGCTAGGAGTGGCAACGAAACCAAGTTCTGGCCAATAAGATGTAGACAGAAGTCTGAAGGGAGATCCTCTCTTTCAGAATAAAAAGGAAGTCTTTGGAGACACCTGTGACCTTCCCCTTCCCCTGACTTCATTCATGGAATTGAGGCACGACACCTGGAGGTGCAGCAGTCATCTTGAGACCATGAGGAGGACTGTGCTAAGGAAGGTGGAACAGAAAGATAAAAGAAGCCTGGTTCTTGAGGATATACTCAAGCAGCCGCACAAACACTGGACTCCCTTCCTGTTTATGAGAGGGGGAAAATCTTGTTTAGACCACAGTTTGTTGAGTTTTATGTTACTTTCAACCAAACACATTTCTAATATAATAAATATTGAATACCTCTAAATGAAAGCTGTTGAGTGAAAGAATATATATTTCCATTAATTTTTTTTAACATTTTTATTTTATTTTTGAGACAGAGAGAGACAGAGCATGAATGGGGGAGGGTCAGAGAGAGGGAGACACAGAATCTGAAACAGGCTCCAGGCTCTGAGCCATCAGCACAGAGCCTGACGCGGGGCTTGAACTCACGAACCGCGAGATCATGACCTGAGCCGAAGTCGGCCGCCTAACCGACTGAGCCACCCAGGCGCCCCTATTTCCATTAATTTTAATGGGAAAAAATATGTTCAATTCCAACCCAAGATACCTAAATATTTTAACAGAAAAATAGATTAAAGGAATAATGCAAACAAAAATTACATAAGCAATAAATAATTTCAAGTCAAGAGTAGGGCTTTTACATAAAATACAAAGGGTAAGGACCATTGTACTGGTCAGGAAGATAAGATATAATATTAGGCAGGGGGTGGTGGAGAAAAGATGTAAGAGAGTCATTCCTCAAAAGTAACATATTTCTACACCTTTTTCTTTACCAGTTTTTTAAATGTTTGAGGGCTTCACTTAAATCAATGTAAATTTATAGCGTGCACACACGCACAAACACCTGAGGCAGGGGGAAAAGACTAAACATGAGAATACTTTGAAACATGTCAGGAAAGTATGCACACACAATAGACTGAAGAAACATGAAACGCTATACAGAAGGAAACTTTATGGTTTCTCTAATTCACACTTGTTCCACATCATAATTTCTAACTAGAAGAGCAGAATAAATTGGGGGAATGTCTTCATCTGAAACTGTTATGTCAAAATATAATTTTGTATTGTGTTCTTATTTATTGTGTATTTAAAAGGCATTGCATTCACAAAGGAAAAATGGAGTTATATTAACCTTCTTTTGGCAGACTTTTCCGCCCAACGTTGGCCATACAGATATATGTACAACTCATCCCACAGTTCTTACAATATAGCCAACACTCTTCTCAGTAAAAAATAGGATCCATGTCCCCGTCCCCCCCCCCCCCCCCTTGAGTCTGGTTGTGACTGTTCTGGCCAATGTGGCAGAAGGAATACTATGTGTCTTCCGGGACTGGCTAATCAAGAGGATACAGCTTCCATTAGTTTACCCCCTTTTCAAATGCTCGTCCTTGGAACCCAGTTACCATGTTGGTAGCAAGCCCAGGTCACATGAAAGGACCGTGTGGAAATGTTCCATCATCACGTATCTGGCAACATCAGATGGCCAGATATGTGAGTGAGGAAGCCTTCAGATGATTCCAGTCCCCAGGTTTCACATCAACCTACCTGACACTAAGCAGAGCAGAGAGAAGCTAAACCTACTGAGCCCAGCTCCAAGCGCAGATTCATGGGCAAAATAAATATTGTCATTATTTTAAACCACTAAGTTTGGGGAGTAAATTGTATGCGTTCATGGCAATTAAAACACTTTCAAGGGTCATAATTGAGAAAAGTTGTTAACAGATGTATAAGAGGTGTCTCATCTGTAGCCATTTTTTTTTTCTTTTTCTTCCTTTTTAAAATGTATAGAATTAGCTTGAGGTAGATAATGATTGGGAAGATTCCCTTCTATTTCCCCTGAACTTAAAACAATACTGGCACAGTGTTGGTGCTCAAGAAACATTTGTTGGATGGATAGGTAGGTGGATGTGGGGACAATGGATGGATAGTGGATGGAAAATGCACTGGCTCAGCATCTAACCACTTTCTTGCTCTACTGTTAAGTCTTAGTGAATAATATCCAGTGATACCAGAGTATCATCATTACACCTAGGTAAGAGGTCCCCTGTCCCAGGGGCACCTGCGTGGCTCAGTTGGTTAAGGGACAGACTCTTGATTTCAGCTCAGGTCATGGTCTTATGGTTCATGGGTTCGAGCCCCACACTGGGCTCCACACTGACAGTGCAGAGCCTGCTTGGGATCTCTCTCCCTCTCTCTCTGCCCCTCCCCTGCTCTTATTCTCTCTCTCTCTCTCTCTCTCTCTCTCTCTCTCTCTCTCTCTGTTTCAAAATAGATAAATAAACTTAAAAATAAAAGAGGTCCCCCGTCCCAGACCCTGTGCCTCAAGGAGTACGGCACTTTGGATCAGTATTCCTCGAATTTTTCCATGCACCCCTCCGAGGCATAATGTCATCTTGGTAGGGTGCTCCAATCCAGACCAGGTCCCATGTGGGTCCTGTTAGCTAGAAATTTCTACCTTCAAGTTTTCTAAGCCTCACTCCAGTGGTTGGGACTGGCCAGAGCCAGGGTGCCATCCAGGCAGGGCGATGCACTCCCAGACTAGGTCCATCCCCTGTCTTATTCTTTATTTCCTCTCTTTGAAGAGCTCTTCAACCATCTTTCTTACTACCTCCTCCTTTCACTTACGTGTGAGATTGACCAGATGCCTCGAAGAGCTCCAGGACTTACATATATGGAATCATTCTGGAGCCTCGTGGCCAGTTCTGGTTCCAGGAGGACAGTCTGGCAAAGAACTCACTCTTGCTAACTGGTGCAGAATTCCTTTCACCCGCTTGTGTGAAATTGGGCTGCCAAAGTGTGTTGGCAGGCTGATTTTGGTGATTCTCAGTCACACTGAAACCAGGATGAGTTTAGGATTCTGAGCTACCAACAGTCCACTGAAGATGACTGGGCTTGAGTTGCATGATGTGGGTCGAAGTGTTGGTTCACACTTCTCTGTTCACACCATGATACCACTCGGACCTACTGCAGCCAGGGTGATGGGGGAGATGGGCAGCAGGGATCCTCTACTCTTTGTACTCTGTAGTCCCTTCCTCAGGTGGCTCTCAGGGCAGTTACCTTACCCCCTCTGGTAGGAGTTGTTGTGCCTATCTCCACCAACACGAGTACTAACATACCGAGCATTATATAAATGTATTAGAAAACTACAAAGTAAGTTATATTGCTTCAATATTAACAGGTTCCGGCGGGGGTGTGGGGGGTGGCATCTGGGTGGCTCAGTCGTGGTTCAGCTTCTGACTTCAGCTCAGGTCATGATTTCATAGTCTGTGAGTTTGAGCCCCACATCAGGCTCTGTGCTGACAACTCAGAGCCTGGAGCCTGCTTCGGATTCTCTCTCTCTCTCTCTCTCTCTGCCCCTCCCCTGCTCAGGCTCTGTCTCTATGTCAAAAATAAATAAACATTAAAAAAAATGCTGCCAGGGAATAAATCTGGTGTTCTGATTCCCTCATGGTTATGAAGGAATGCCCAAGACCAGAACGCTGGGGAGTTCTGGACCCTCTGAACTCCCGTCTACACAGGTCAATACAGGTAAGTCTCCCATATGATGGGTCACACGCTCTCTTACTGGTAGGAACTTCCCAACAAAAGCATTCAAGGTTATACTTCTCATGTACAGTTTTAGCTGCATTCCACAACTTTTGATATGTAGGATTAGGATTTTCATTTCATTCAAGTCTAAGTATTCTCTCAAGTTTGTTTTATGTCTTTATGTCGTAGTCACATATTGTAGTCTATATGATTCCAATGCACTGGTATGTGAGACTTGCTCTGCAGCATAAAACATGGTCAATATTTGTAAATGCTCCAAATGTGCTTGAGAAAAATATATGCTCTCTCACTGTTGGGCAAAGATTTCTAAACATGTTCTCTAAACTACGTATTACAATCAAGCCTGTATTCCAAAGACCAGAATCTTTGGAAAGGGAATAACGGTAACTTTACAGTGAAGTCTGGCAGTCACCCCTTAACCAAGTGATCAGGGTTAATATCGCTGGTGATGTCATGTAGATATCATATACCCCTGATACATGTTCAGAGGGGAACTTCACCTCTGTGATATTCTTCCCCGAAATTCTAGTCATGAGAAAACATCAGAAAAACCCAAACTGAGAGCCATTCTACAAAATGCTAACACTCTTCAAAGCCGTCAAAGTCAGGGCAAACAAGGAAAGATGGAGAATCTGTTTCAGATTAGAGGAGACGATGACCCATGATTACCATGATGACCACAGGTAATGTGGTGCTCTAGCTCAGATCCCGGCACAGAAAATGCACATTAGAGGCAAAGCTGGTGAAATCCAAAAACAGTCTGGAGTTCAGTTAATGGTAGTGTGCCAACATTAATTTCTTAATTTTAACAAATATACTGTGGCTGCATAAGGTGCCTATGGGGGAAGCTGGGGGAAGGGCATAAGGGAACTCTCTGTACCAGGTTTTTAACTTTTTTGTAAATCTAAGATTATTCCGGAAGAAAAGATTCATTTTGTATTTAAAAATTCTTTTAAGTTTATGTATTTATTTTGACAGAGAGAGGGAGAGCACAGGCAGGGGAGGGGCAGAGAGAGAGAGAGTGAGAGAGAGAGAGAGAGAGAGAGAGAATCCCAAGCAGGCCCCACACAGCTAGCACAGAGCCCGATGCAGGGCTCGAACTCACGAACCTTGAGATCATGACCTGGCCCGAAACCAAGAGTCGGATACTTAACCAACTGAGCCACTCAGGTGCCCCCAAAAGATTTTTTTTTTTATTTTTTTTTTCAACGTTTATTTATTTTTGGGACAGAGAGAGACAGAGCATGAACGGGGGAGGGACAGAGAGAGAGGGAGACACAGAATCGGAAACAGGCTCCAGGCTCTGAGCCATCAGCCCAGAGCCTGACGCGGGGCTCGAACTCACGGACCGTGAGATCGTGACCTGGCTGAAGTCGGACGCTTAACCGACTGCGCCACCCAGGCGCCCCCAAAAGATTTATTTTTAAAACTCAAATCTGTTACGTGTGTCATCCAACTTCTGGCAAAAATAAAGTCAGGGGAAAAATAAGGGGAGGGGTGTGTCCTTCTCTAAAAACTGCTGTGGAGCCTTCAACCCCAAAGTTCCCGAGACAAGGAAACAAAAGCAAAACTTGGCCATCTTCTCCATACGCGCAGAAGAACCTGTAATAAATATTAACGGAGGTCAACAATTTAATAATGAATCAGGGCATCTGCTATATCAAGTGTTCTCGTACATCTTGACCACATCCTTTCAAGGGAGGTAACAGAGGCCCAGAGAGGGTGAAGCTTGTCACCTGAGTCCCCTGGCTGGGTTGAACTACGTGTGTGTGGCACAAACCCCGTACTTTCACACTCACAGCAGGCTGCTGCCCCAGGCCTCAGTGCTGCCCGCCGTCCACACCGGCCATCTCTGAGCCCCCACATCCCCCACATTGCTTGTATACACGGACCACCCCTCCTTTGCCCAGTCAATTCTACTTCCTCCAGGAAACCTTCTCTGACCTCTCCCCGCCAGAGAAGGGGGGACCTAGGCTACAGAAGCTTCTTTAAGAGTCAACAAGATGCAGCCGCCTTCCTGTAAAGGAGGCATCCTCAGAACACTCTTCTTACATGGAATTAGCCTTGAGCCCCTCATCACCTAGACCTACGCTGTCCAATAACGTAGCCGCTGGCCACTACTAAACATTCAAAAGGCACTTCACCTAAACCAAGATGTGCCACAAGCATAAAATATGCAGATTTTTGGGGGGTGGGAGGGAGGGGAGGGTGGGTGATGGGTATTGAGGAGGGCACCTTTTGGGATGAGCAATGGGTGTTGTATGGAAACCAATTTGACAATAAACTTCATATATTGAAAAAAAATATGTAGATTTCAAAGGCAGTTTGTGGAAAAAGTGTAAAATATCTCATTAGTAGTTTTTTATACTGGTTATATATTGAAATGACAATATTTTCTTTTTTTTAAGTTTATGTTGAGAGCGAGTGGGGAGGGTAGAGGGAGAGGGAGAGAGAGAGAGAGAGAGAGAGAGAGAGAGAATCTCAAGCAGGCTCTGCACCATCAGCACAGACCCCGATGTGGGGCTCGAACTCACTAACCATGAGCTCATGACCTGAGCTGAAGTCAGACGCTTAACCGACTGAGCCACCCAGGTGCCCCTCCAATGACAGTATTTTCTAATGTAGTGGGTTAAATAAAATATATTACTAAAATGTATTTCATCTTCTTTTTATTTAAGTGGCCACTAGGAAAATTTTAAATTACTTATATAGGATGCACTACGTTTCTATTGGATAGTGCTGTTCTAGACTATAAGCTCCAGGAGGCCCCTCCTCTGCTTTAGATCAGAGCTGTATGCCCAGCTTACAGCGAGACTCAGCACACGGTGACTGGCCATAGATACCTGAGGTGTGAAGGAATAGAACTTACTATCTTATGTATGTGATCCTCTTGAGGGAAGAAATTTCTTATTCCTCACCGTGTCCCTATTCTCAGCACAGCAGCCTGACAAGTATTTTTTGAATGGACAAGTGAACCTTGATTCTTCCAGCTTCTGTTCTCCTGGCTTGATTCAGCTATATAACTCCCACCAGCTGCTTCATCAGGGCCTCTGTGACCAAGCACCTATTTTCTGATGGGATCATGGCTCTTCCTGACCCTAATCCTGGTTCTTGGGCCACTTTGGTAACACTCGGTGAAGGTTTCCTTAAGCTCGGGAGACCTAGGATGACTCTGTTTCAAGACGCAACAGTAAAGAAGGAGACAGTTGATATTTTGGTGTTGGCTGAAATATGCCTATTGTCTCTCTCCATGTCAGGTTCACAAGTTCAAGACTAAAGATTGCTGAATTAGATGGGGAGTATTTTAGGAAAGCTGGAAAACAGGCAACGTGAAGCAGATGGACAGAATAGTAAAGTACCCTAATTTCCAGTTTTCCAGTCCAAACAAGCATCTGACAACCTCAGATGCGCATGCTATTTATGAAATCGGCCTGCAACATTTTTCACTACTTACTATGCCAGGAAATGCGAAACGAGCTGAGCCACTCACCAGAAGTAAGACAGGTCCCTCCGTTTCTCTGAGCCTTGGTTTCCTCCCTTATAAAATGGAAGATAATTAAATCTACCTCACTGGGTTGTTGCGAAGATGAAATGAGATAATTATATAGACGGGCTTACTTAGTACAGCGCGTGGCATACAATCAAATTTCAATCAGTGGTGGTGGTGATTACCACCAAGTCCTACAGGGATATCTGCAAATGAGCAAAGAGGAAAGTATTTATGGTGTCACGTTGACAGATGAGTCTGTCATAATGACATATTTGTTCTTCATGCTAACTAGCAACATGCAAGACGTGCTCATCAAATAAAAATAGCTGATATTTATCGAGCGCGCACTATGAGGCAGGTACTGTGCTATGCATTCAACATGCATCGTCTTATTTGACCCTAACTATTGGGGGTAGGTGCACAGGGTCAAATCACAGAGCCAGAAACTGAGGCCCAAGGAGGCAGAATAACAGGCTCCAGGCCCCCACGGCGATTGAGGGACAACACGCTAATTCAACAGGCTCTAAATGATTTCATCAGGCTGCTTCCTGATGCGGGTGTAGTTAGGTATCCTGGTGACACGGTGTTTGTAATCACGGGGACAGAGGGGTCTCCATGAGCCCTTTCTGGTGCACACGGTCAAGACCACGATTGGCCTCATTCCACATCCTTGAATGCTGATTGAGCTGCTTGTGTGTGTCAGTCACTGTACTGGTAAGTAACACCCTTGAGGCTGTTAGGTGCAGACTCGTCTGGCTCCCCTGGCAAAGGCACAGTGGTGGTCAATGTAAGGTCTCTGGTAAGAAAAATAGGAAGACAGGAGTTTTGGTCACTTGGCCATGCCTTGCAAAAATTCAGGGACAGCTGAACGCCAGGCCTTCTGGAACATTAACGTGGTTTGGAGATTGGAGTATTGTTTTTCCCCATAAGCGTTCTAGAAATGGCTCCCTCCCTCGCAACGGGAGCTTAGTGCTCTGCACCTTTGGATTCTGTGGTTAAAGGGACTCAATTCCTGTCTCTTCCTGTTTCTGCAACCGATTACTCTGGCTCTTCACATACTCATCACATCTCCCCAGAGGAAAACCTGTTCTTAGTACTAAACCAAGGTCACGGGTTAGCACTGCCTGTCGGGTGCTTCCCTAATCCACTGAGCTGTGGGTGGGAGGGCGACAGGGCTAGAGTTGGCAGGTGTAGAGCCTGCCTTCAAGACAGGCACAGCCTCCATTGCAGCCACTCATAATCAGGTACAGCCCTGCAGTGGCCTCATTGGCTGGTTCCTGGGCCTGGTACCCCAGAGGAAAGTTTCCTGCCACCCCATCCATGCTGTGAGGGAGGCAGGCAGGCTGCTATGAACACCCAGAGGTGAGAGGCCCTCCCTAGAGTCAAATGACACCTCCCGGGTGAGGCCTTCCCCGTCCACTCAGTTTCAAATGCTGCTCTTCCTCTTGCCCCAGACTTCCTGTTCGTTTCCCTGCTTTATTATTCTTTCGCTCAGCCCTTCTCCAGCAAACTACACAGTTTAGGACGTTGTTTATGGTCTCAGTCCTCTGAAATGAAAGGACCATGAAGGCAGGGGGTTTTGCTCTTTGGCCTTCTCTTGCAGCCCAGTTCCGAGAATCGTGCCTCCCACAATGGACACTTGGTATGAATGAAAGGCGGGGCAGACAATCCACGCTGGCTGGAGGTTTAGCCAAGGAAGGCTTCCTGAAGGAAGTGACGCAAGCTGAGTCAGGCCAGCATCTGAAACGGGGGGTGCATCCCAAGCAGGCAGGCCGGGAAAAGGGGAGCACGTTCGGGAACCTTCAGCAGTCGCATGGCTGGGGCCTACGGTGCTGGTGCGGTGTGGCGTGTGACGGGAGGGTGGACAGGCATGCCATGGGCAGTGAGGAGGGTCCCTCATGTACCCTGGAGGATGGGCAGGGCTCCGCTAGGGCTGAGGGTCAGGTGGGGCAAGGGTTGCAGTGGGCGGGGGAGGGCAGACAGAAGAGGCTGGGCCGGGGGTGAGGGTCATTTACAGTTTGAAAGTAAACGAGTTATTTTTCGAGAAGAGCTGTGCTCTGAGCGTATCCTGTGCCCGACGCGGCAGTACGTGCTTCCAGCGTGCTAGCTCCCTGACCCCACATGCCATTGTGGTACTAGGGTGCAAAGGAGGAGTGGGCCTTCCACAGCCTGACCCGTGGGGCTTACTGGGGAAGAAATTTTGGTGACCTGGGCCAAGCCAGTCAGTGATCACGCCTCTAAGAGTCCCAAGACTCCTCTCCCTTGACCATTTCAGCAACCAAGGCGACGTCACCTCTTCCCTCCTTCCCAAACACTCTGTCACTGCCCCCTCCTACAATGGCAGCAGAGATCCCCCAGGCCATAGGACAGAGGTGCAGGGCAGGGGGTGGGGGTGGGGGTGTAGGGAGTTAAGAAAACAAACAGAATAAAGAAGGGTCTGCTACTGAAAGCGGACAGGAATCTGCTACCGAATCTGACAGGAAACTACTTGGCAACGAAGGGCCAGTCAGTATTACGGAAAGACGTCTACAGAGATCAAGGCCACAACCAACAGTTAGGCGTCCCTGAAAAGGAAGGAACTTTGGCCAAGCTGGGGAAAATGCATTCATTTTTCACTAGAGGGCCAGGGGAACGGTTGGAGGACACTGGCCCAGAAAGAAGGGGAGTAGGAAGGAGGGGGCTCTTCAAGAGAAATAATGGGTGATGACAGGCCCTTGGGTAGGAATTGAGGAGAGGGGCGAGGCAGAAATAAGGATCTCTGCCCGAACTGGTGGGGAGAGTAGATCCTTTAGCCCCCAAGAATGCCTCCTGTTGACTGAGGCCATCAAGGCCTTGAACTCACAAAGGTAGGCCCGACCACCTGGGTTTGACCTCAGCCCCCATCAGTGATTTCAATTTCCATGGAAGGAATGGACAATCAGCCCCTCCCTCTCTACCTTTGGGAGAGCTCCTCTGTGTGGACCTACCCACAGGTGGTGAAGCGCAGGCGTGCTTAGCACACCACTGCCATTACTTCACCGGACAGAACTCTCAAAGGCCAAACCTACTTTGTGGGAACAGTAACAGAAATCCCGACACCTGGCCTTTGCCTACCCCAGCCCCAGAGTTCTCCAAGGGACGGTGTTCCTCGTCCACGCCATGCCTACCCCTGCTTAGAACCATCCCCTGAAATTCCCCCGGGGAACCCTCCTCCCCAGAGCTCAGAGCACTCCTGCCTCCTCTGTCTCTATGTCCACTCCACTGTCATCCTCTTTTCCAAAGCCCTGGCCCAGAGGTCCTTCAGCCAATGACTCTAACACTTCCCTTTTCTCCCAAACCTGAGCCCCCCCCAAAAGCACTTGGGGTTGTTCAACCCCTACTTCAATTCCTACATCCCAACTCCTATCCCCTAAGTTGAGCCTTAGGAGTGCATTAAATGGAACATTCCAGTGAGTAAAAAATGGAAGATCTGCTTGTGACCCACTTTCTGTATACCTACCTTGCTGGCACATGGAGGTATGAATTTATCATTTTTAAAAATTTTTTAGGGGCACCTGGGTGGCGCAGTCGGTTAAGCGTCCGACTTCAGCCAGGTCACGATCTCGCGGTCCGTGAGTTCGAGCCCCGCGTCGGGCTCTGGGCTGATGGCTCGGAGCCTGGAGCCTGTTTCCGATTCTGTGTCTCCCTCTCTCTCTGCCCCTCCCCCGTTCATGCTCTGTCTCTCTCTGTCCCAAAAATAAATAAAAAACGTTGAAAAAAAAAAAAAAATTTTTTTAATGTTTATTTTTGAGAGGTAGAGAGATAGAGTACGAGCAGGGGAGGGGCAGAGACAGAGGGAGACAGAGAATCTGAAGCAGGCTCCAGGCTCTGAGCTGTCAGCACAGAGCCCGACGCAGGGCTCGAACTCAAGAACCACGATATCATGACCTGAGCCGAAGCCGGATGCTCAACCGACGGAGCCACCCAGGCGCCCCTGGAGGTATGGGTTTTAAAAGAGAAGCAAAACAAAACGAGGAGGGCAGTTTCAAGATTTATTGGGTGGGTGAGGGGACAAGGATGCACAGTGCAGAAAACTCTTGGTTGTAAAAAGTTACAGGAGGAATAGGCAGGGGGACGTGGAGCCTGCTGGACACCTGGCTCAGGTGGAAGGGAACCAGTCTTCCTGGTCCCAGGTGCTGTGTGACACCTGCTGGGGGAGCGGCAGAGCCAGCTGAAGTCTCTAGCTCTGGACCTCAAGTCTCCAGGGTCCCAGGACTTTCCCTCTGGCCCGCTCACGCAGAGAGAAAAGTCCCTCCAGGCTGTGCTGAGGCAACAGGATAAGAAGGTCTGGCCATGGTTCACGTGGCGACATCATTCTTCACTCCGCCAGTGTCCATGATCAACTCCGAAATAATCTAAAGCAGAAAAGTCCAATGAGACCAAGTGCTTGGAACTTCTGTATCACTAACACAGGCCAACTTAGCCCCTTGGCATTAACTCACCATGAAGAGGTCCCTCCAGGGCAGCCGGGACCCAGGTCATCCTGAGAGGACCAATGCTCCACCTCCTTAAGGATTCTTCCAACAATCTCTAGATCCGAGGCAGCATCCCTAGGGTGAAGAGGACGTCGCAGAGCAGAGGGTCACAACATGCGTTTGGTTTCCAATGTTATCTCTCAACTGTCTTCAAGCCGCTATCAGTGAGAATGCCCCCATTCATCAGGGACGAGCTGCCCGTTTTGTTTCACACCAAACACAGCTCAAAAATGAATCGCAATGTTCCCAGAGAAGGGTCAAAATAAAATGATCTCTTGACAATTGGGCCTTTGCAGGGCAAGAGCAGATATAGTAATTGGTAGAGAGGTGGCTGGAGGGCTCAAGCTCAGAGGCTCCTCCCACTGAGCCCCCATCCCCCATGCTGGGAGTGAAGGCCACCACCGCAGCCTCTCTCCACGGTCTATTACACCCCTGCACATCTGTCTCCCAAGTGCTTGTGCTCATCCCTGCGTCAAACTCCTTCTCGTGTTGCTCCCCCCACCACCCAATACCTTTCTACTTCCCATCATGTTCCACCCCTTCCAAGGCGTGCACAGGGCCACCATATCCAAAAAGAGACTTCCCTTTGAAAACGTTATGGCAATCAGTATAAACCACCCAGCATCGCGTAACGTCATCATGCAGAATTCATCCTGGCTCCTTAAACCCCAGAAAGTTTCGAAACCTCGACACCGACATAGCCCGTTTTCCCATAACAGGAAGCCAAGCTGAGAAAGGCCAAGCTCAAGTCTCCCGTCATTGACTCTCACACAGCAGCCCTCGATGCCTGAGACCACACAGAACTAGCTGGGGAGAAGCAGGAGTGTGCGAAAGCGCCAGCATTTGAAAGGGATGGGTGTAGACCCTCCAAACACGGGAAACTGCTTTCAACAATTCCTCTCCCTGCATTATCAATGACCAGAGCACAGACAGCCCGTGATCGCTTCTGAATGCAGGTGCATGCAAGGGGAGAGAGAGAGAGAGAGATAGAGAGAGAGAGAGAGAGAGAGAGAGAGAGAGACCTAGGAAGGGGAGCAGGTGCTACTGGCCTGTGGAATAGGTGGAATATGGGAAAAGCACCCAAGCACAGGACCCCGTGAGTGGCCACTCTTTTTTGCAAAAGAAACCCATAGAACCTCCCTGCCAAGTGGAATCAAAGAAAAGTCACTTTGGACACAAACACTGGGAAAATATTAGGGTTGGAAATGATAGGGATCCTGTGGTTTTAAGCAGCACAGAAGTCACTAATATCATAAGTTTGTTGTTTTAAATGAAGAAAATAAGGTTCTGAATAGATCACTGACTTAGAGAGCAGCAGAAGGGGATTCAAACCCAGGGGACGGGAGTGTCTGATGCGTGGGTCCACTCGTTTCCCATTAAAAACATGCTTCTGGGGGCGCCTGGGTGGCGCAGTCGGTTAAGCGTCCGACTTCAGCCAGGTCACGATCTCGCGGTCCGTGAGTTCGAGCCCCGCGTCAGGCTCTGGGCTGATGGCTCGGAGCCTGGAGCCTGTTTCCGATTCTGTGTCTCCCTCTCTCTCTGCCCCTCCCCCGTTCATGCTCTGTCTCTCTCTGTCCCAAAAATAAAAATAAAAAACGTTGAAAAAAAATTAAAAAAAAAAAAAAAAAAAAAAAAAAAAAAAAAAAAAACCATGCTTCTGCCGTCACTCCAGGGAGGGAAGGCAGATACCCCAGAGAGCTCTCATCACCCAGTGAGACTCTGGAGGCCTTTCCTCTGCAGCAGCCATTGAAGACATGTCAGGGACCAGATGTGATCTAGGTTACCTGGGGCTGAGGTGGGGAACAGATCTGAGGACTCATGGACATTACCGTCTCACTTCTCAGCTCCCCTATACCTTCTTAGGAAGCCCCTAGGAACCCCCACATGATTGTACCAGATGCAAGGAACCAACACTCCAGAGAACAAACCAGAGATCTTACCTCAAGGACACTGGGGTCTAGAATGTTCCTGATAGAACTCCCATGATGTCTCTCCACACAGTGGGCTCATCTGCAATAGACAAGAACCCAAGAATGGGCATCCAACATGTCCCTGCTCACACCAGGGCAGGGCAGGGCAAGCATCAGGAAAGGTCTCAGCACAGTAGTTAGCAGATAGTAAAGTAAGCATTTGACAAAGATCGGCTGTTATTATTTCCTAAACAGACATGCTATTTCCTCATAGAAAAGATAGTAGTTAACCCTACTGTCCTAGGGGGAGACAGTGCTTGGTCTATGACAGGGTGGCCAATGCTGATTAATGCATAATTAACCAGTGAGAGGCTGGAAAGGACGCCAATGCCGGATTTATGGGAGTGCCGTGGCTGTCTGACAGCAACTATGCTGGGCTTCGAGGAGAACTCAAGTGACACATACAGCCTGGTTCCCAACAGCAGGGGCAGAAGTGAAAGCTCCAACAGTGACCCTAATGTACACACAACTGCCCCGAGGGCCCTGGGGACCCAAGGTGTCTACAGAGAGAAAGGGATGTGGGAAAGCTCCTGGAAGGTGTGGACGTGGACCCTCCAAACACAGGACAACTCTTTCCCTGAATCCTCTGCCTGAATTACCAGTGAGCCCGACATTGGCACCAGGTGACAGGAGACATCTAAAAGTGAGTAGGAAAGAGGAAGTGCAGGAAAGCCCCAGGTTTGGAAGGGACAGGAGTGGACGTTCCCAAGATGGGGAAACCCTTTTAGCAATTCCCTTCCCTGCACTATCACTGCTGACCTGGACACAGGCAGCCCATGTCAGTAGCCTATGTTCCCAGGCAGAGGAGAGCTGCCCAGCCAAGCCCAGGACCCTGAGCGCCATCACCATCTCATGTAAAGACGCCATCTCCCGTCATCAAGAGGGGGCACGTGAAGACCGACTAGCGGCAAAAACTGCCTACATTGTTTAGTCCCCCACAGATACAGACGGACGATCTACTATGTGCCACCAACCGTGGGCTCAAAGACAAAGAACACAGACAAGACTTCTGTCCTCCCAGAGCTCTGGCACTTTCCCCACTTAAAACACAGCGGAGCTCAGAAGGACCTAACCTAGCCAACGTGATGCGCTCGCCACAGGCTGAGGCAGGATCTGAATCCAGACCTCTCTGGCCCCCAGACACACCCCCATCCACCACACCAGGCCTCCTGGGGGCTTTCTCAGAACCCGCAGGAGCTCCAGGACGCCCCCCCCCAACCCCCCACCGTGGTGTGGCAGGAAGGCAACGAGTCCCTGCTCAAGGATCTCCTGAGCAGCAGCACTTACCCAGGCCTCACCCCCTGGACACCGCGGGGGCACATCCGGCGCTGCGGCTCAGGGTCCTGCAGCAAAGAAGGGGGCGCTGCCTGACGCACAGCCCCCAAAGCCGTCCAACGGAGAGTTTCCATCTGCTTCCAACAGAGCCCCGGAACCCGCAGCGCCTACGCAGGAGACAGCACGGGGAAGGGGCTTTAGTGCAAAACAAAGACACCGGAATCGGCCTCTGCCGCTCTGGGGCCCCGCGAGCGCCCCCAATTGAAAACTCACACAACCGCTCTGCACAACGGGGGTTTTAACGCTTTCTCCTAAAGGCTGTTGACGAGAAAACGGGTTAACGCTCACATGGTCACTTCGTGGGCAACCGATGAAGCGCTTTGGGGGATTCGAGGCCCAGAGCCGGAGGTGGGTGTGTGCGTGAAAATCACGCGGTCCCAGGAGCTCTTCAGGCCCGGGGCCACACGGGGCTCCGCACCACTGGCGGCGGCACTCGGCCCGCGCGTCGCCGGACCCGCTTCTGGTAGTTGGCGGGACACGAGTCTTCCCCGCGCGCGGGGGATCAGACCAGGAGTCCCATTCTCGGGGACACGCATCCCGAGAGGTCCGCAGCCAACGGAGGGGCTGGGCCCGGACCCAGGAGCGGGGCCTGAAATCGGCGCTGACCTCCGCCGGCTCTCCCCGTCCCCCCGGGCCTCAGTTTCTCCTCCTGTCGGGGGGGGGGGGTGGTGGATGATGCACCGGCCTTGGGAGGCCGCGGGGGGTTTCCTGTGCATCGCGGCCCCGCAGCGACTCACCCGGGGAGCCGGGCCTGTCGCCGGCAGGGTCAGAGGGGACGGCGCGAGAGGGTGCGGCAAGCCTCCTAATCGTTCGGAACTATTTAGGACAGCAGCCACTGCCGCAGGAAACTGCTACACCCGGCCCGCGCCGGCGGAAATGCAGCTCGACGGCGGGCTGCGCCCTAGAGAGGCATCTCCCGGGCTGAACGCGCGCGCGCTGCCTCTTATCGCCCCCTGGTGGAGAGGAGGTCAATATCTGACCCGCCTCCCATCGCCGCATCCATCCATCCATCCATCCATTTACCCCTAAAAGAAAATAGTTAGAGGGCACCAACTTTCTTATCCATCCATCCACCTACGCACTCATCCATTCATCCATCTAGATGTTCATCTAGACTCCCATCCGCACAGAAAAAATATATGAGCAGCTCTTCATGTTAGGGACTGGGCTAAGCATTGGAAATGTATTGCAGAAGACAGGGTTCTGATATATTTTGTTGCTGTTATATTCTTGTGGAGATAATGAATCAGCAAATGCAATAATTTAAAATCATGACAAGTGCTACAAAGGAAGTGGGCATGGTGGTATAATAGTGGGGACCTACTTAGCCAGGGCTGACAGCAAGGGCCTGCCCGAGGAAATGGTGTAACAGTGTTTTTCATAGCATGCTGTCACTGCAATGCCCCATCCCATCAACGCTACAGATGACAGCTACAACCATAAATCAACTAATAATGACTAAGTGTTGAATGCACCCAATATTCCAGGCATTTTGATTCGTTTAATCACGTCAATCATATAAGATAAACCCTACTATTATTAATTTTGCCGATGAGGAAACAAAAGCTCAGAAAGTTTAATTCATGTATACAAGATCACGCAGTTAACGTGTTAAGAAGTGTGCATGATCTGAGAATGAACCCTACTTGTGAGCTAACCAGTTAGCCCCTTGTTTCGTAGGTGCTGGCAGAGGACAGAAAATTCCTGAGGCAGTCTGAGGACCTTATTACTACTGTGGCAAAGCAGAGAGGGCTTTAAGTTTCTTGATGTTGTTGGTTCCCATGCCTCCGAGGTCCCATGGAGTGGTGCAGGGCCCATGATGGCTGCCTGGACACACAATGCGTTACAGTGTTACAAAAGAGGAACACTGAGCTTGGGGGATTTGCCACTTGGAGCAAACAGAAGTAAGCCTGCTTTTAGTGTGGGAGGAGACTTTATCTCATCCTTCAAGGTTTGCTCACTGCAAAACACAGCTCTAAGAAAGGGCCTGGGGGAAAAAGGAGTCAAAGGCTTTGCATTGTTAGCATGCCCACAGGGCCCGTGGCAAATTGCTTCTCCTAAACAGAAGATATCAGAGTCAAAATTCAAACCCAGAAATAAATCTAAGAGCAATTTAATAGGTGCTTAAAAATGTGTTTGGTAATATTTAATTTCTCTTTTTTTGGTAATACTTAATTTCTATTCCTGATCAGAAAAGTGTATTTCGGCATACTTGGATTAAATGAATGCTTTCCTCATGTGATACAGACCGTCACCACCCAACAACATGACATTTCAATGCCTACATTTAGAGGTATTCTTGGAAAAACTAGGACCAACAAATTGCCTATTTTCATGAGGATCTGGATATTAAGTGGCTGGGCTATCCAGAGTTTGGACCTAGTCACTCTTTCTCCCTGGTTTTCTTGTGGCACTCTTCCTGTTGAATTCAATCGAGTTGTAAATGTCACTTATGGTGTCCTGCCCTCCTCTGACAAAAAACTGGATGTGAGACCCAAGCTGGGTAGGTCATACTTTCTTCCTTGATTTTCCATGGTGAATGTGAGGAAGTATGGATCCAAAAGCAGCTGTGGAACCATGAATAGAGTTATCCCTCTATTAATTTCCAAAAAGGTGGCTTCTTGGAAGTGATATGCTTTGGTAGGGTATTGAAGGGCTCACGAAGAAAGGAAGAACAGGAAGAAGTTCGGGGAAAGGGAGGAAGAAGAATCAGAAGCTGAAGTTGGGGAAGGGGCAGAGGAATAGTATGCGAAGTAGTTAGGAACTGGATGGGGTCTTACCTTGACATCTCATTGCATGGCCTGTAACAAATGAGCTTTATTTTTTATTATATTTATTTATTTATTTATTTATTAAAAAAAATTTTTTTAACGTTTATTCATTTTGAAAGACAGAGAGAGACAGAGCACAAGCAGGGGTGGGGCGGAGAGAGGGGGACACAGAATCTGAAGCAGGCTCCAGGCTCTGAGGTGTCAGCACAGAGCCCGATCCAGGGCTCGAACTCACAAACCGTGAGATCATGACCTGAGCCGAAGTTGGATGCTCAACCGACTGAACCACCCAGGAGCCCCAATTATTTTTATTTTTTTCATGTTTATTTATTTTGAGAGAGAGAGAGAGCGTGCACGTGCTCATGAGCAAGGGAGGGGCAGAGAGGGGGAGGACAGAGAATCCTAAGCAGTTTCCACACTGTCAGCGCAGAGCCCGGTGCAGGGCTTCAACTCATGAACCATGAGATCGTGACCTGAGCTGAAACCCAGAGTGAGATGCTTAGCTGACTGAGCCACCCAGGTACCCCAACAGATGAGCTTTAAATGTTGACACAGGAGAAGAGAAATCCTCATTCTTGCTATGAAAGAGGGACCCACTTAATTCTAAAATGCAAGAATTCCATCTGTCTGCTCATATCACTGGAGGTGTTAAAAAAATAATAAGAAAAAAGGACACTCGAAAGATCTAAATAGAGCAAATCAATGAAATTACAAAAATAGAAAGTAAAATGGCAGAAAATGAACATAACCATACGTAGAGCAGCAGAGGCAAACAATTTTCGGAATGAGAAAGGGGTCATAGCATGATATTATACATGGAAAATCAGATAGACTCCACCAAAAGTCTGCTAGAACTGATACATGAATTTAGCAAAGTTGTGGGATACAAAATCAATGTACAGAAATCAGTTGCATTCTTACACACTAATAATGAAGCAACAGAAAGACAAATAAAGAAACTGATTGCATTCACAATTGCACCAAGAAGCATAAAATACCTAGGGATAAATCTAATGAAAGATGTAAAAGATCTGTATGCTAAAAACTATAGAAAGCTTATGAAGGAAATTGAAGAAGCATAAAATACCTAGGGATAAATCTAACGAAAGATGTAAAAGATCTGTATGCTAAAAACTACAGAAAGCTTATGAAGGAAATTGAAGAAGATATAAAGAAATGGAAAAACATTCCGTGCTCATGGATTGGAAGAATAAATATTGTCAAAATGTCAATACTGCCCAAAGCTATCTACACATTCAATGCAATCCCAATCAAAATTGCACCAGCATTCTTCTCGAAGCTAGAACAAGCAATCCTAAAATTCATATGGAACCACAAAAGGCCCCGAATAGCCAAAGTAATTTTGAAGAAGAAGACCAAAGCAGGAGGCATCACAATCCCAGACTTTAGCCTCTACTACAAAGCTGTAATCATTAAGACAGCATGGTATTGGCACAAAAACAGACACATAGACCAACGGAATGGAACAGAAACCCCAGAACTAGACCCACAAACGTATGGCCAACTCATCTTTGACAAAGCAGGAAAGAACATCCAATGGAAAAAAGACAGTCTCTTTAACAAATGGTGCTGGGAGAACTGGACAGCAACATGCAGAAGGCTGAAACTAGACCACTTTCTCACACCATTCACAAAAATAAACTCAAAATGGATAAAGGACCTGAATGTGAGACAGGAAACCATCAAAACCTTAGAGGAGAAAGCAGGAAAAGACCTCTCTGACCTCAGCCGTAGCAATCTCTTACTCGGCACATCCCCAAAGGCAAGGGAATTAAAAGCAAAAATGAACTATTGGGACCTCATGAAGATAAAAAGCTTCTGAACAGCAAAGGAAACAACCAACAAAACTAAAAGGCAACCAATGGAATGGGAAAAGATATTTGCAAATGACATATCAGACACAGGGCTAGTATCCAAAATCTATAAAGAGCTCACCAAATTCCACACCCGAAAAACAAATAATCCAGTGAAGAAATGGGCAGAAAACATGAATAGACATTTTTCTAAAGAAGACATCCGGATGGCCAACAGGCACATGACAAGATGCTCAACATCACTCCTCATCAGGGAAATACAAATTAAAACCACACTCAGATATCACCTCACACCAGTCAGAATGGCCAAAATGAACAGATCAGGAGACTATAGATGCTGGAGAGGATGTGGAGAAACAGAAACCCTCTTGCACTGTTGGTGGGAATGCAAATTGGTGCAGCCACTCTGGAAAACAGTGTGGAGGTTCCTCAAAAAATTAAAAATAGACCTAACCTATGACCCAGCAGTAGCACTGCTAGGAATTGACCCAAGGGATACAGGAGTACTGGTGCAGAGGGGCACTTGTACCCCTATGTTTATAGCAGCACTCTCCACAATAGCCAAATTATGGAAAGAGCCTAAATGTCCATCAACTGATGAATGGATAAAGAAATTGTGGTTTATATACACAATGGAGTACTACGTGGCAATGAGAAAGAATGAAATATGGCCCTTTGTAGCAACGTGGATGGAACTGGAGAGTGTGATGCTAAGTGAAATAAGCCATACAGAGAAAGACAGATACCATATGTTTTCACTCTTATGTGGATCCTGAGAAACTTAACAGAAACCCATGGGGGAGGGGAAGGAAAAAAAAAAAAGAGGCTAGAGTGGGAGAGAGCCAAAGCATAAGAGACTCTTAAAAACTGAGAACAAACTGAGGGTTGATGGGGGGTGGGAGGGAGGGGAGGGGAGGTGATGGGTATTGAGGAGGGCACCTGTTGGGATGAGCACTGGGTGTTGTATGGAAACCAATTTGACAATAAATTTCAAAAAATAAAATAAAATAAAATAAAATAAAAATAAAACCCCTGGACACATGTGACCCTATTTTCCTTTCAGCTTTCACAAATGCTGGTTGCACATCACTGCGAATGTACTAAATGCCACTGAACTGTTCACCTTCCAATGGTTAATTCTCTACTAGAAGAATTTCGCCTCAATAAAAACATGAGTTTAAGAAAAAAAAAAAAAAAAAAGAAAGGGGTCATAGTACAGTCAGAGCAGAGTAAAAAATTAGACAAAAATAAAATTCAAAACTTAGGTAAAATGAACACATTCCTGAAAAATATATAGCAAAATTGTCTTAAGGAAAAATAGAAAACCTGAATTATCTTGTAACACTTTAAAAATGTTGAATCAGGCAGGGCAGCTGGGTGGCTCAGTTGGTTGAGCGACTGACTCTTGGTTTCTACTCAGGTCATGATCTGGTGGGTTCGTAGGTTCCAGGAGCCCACGTGGAGTTCACTCTTTCCCTCTCTCTCTGCCCCCACCCCTGACTCTGTGTGTGTGTGTGTGTGTGTGTGTGTGTGTGCGCGCGCGCGCGCGCGCGCGCTCTGTCTCTCTCGCTTTCTGTGTCTCAAAATAAACTGAAATTTTTTTAAAATTTTTAAATAATAAAATATTGAATCATTAGTTAACACTATTTCCCGAAAGAAAACATCATACCCAGCTTTTCAGCCTTACACGGTCTCCAAGATAATAGAAAAAGAAGGAGCTGTTCTCAGTTCGTGTAACAACCATAACCCCCAAATTAGACAAGGTCAGTGAAGGAAAGTAAATTACAGTCCAGCTCATGAAAATAGTCGTAAACATCTTTAAAAATATATTGGCAACTTTCAGGTGGAATTAGCCTTGGCCCCAATGTCCCTGAAGGGCGGGAACTGTGCTCCTATCTTGTGAATGTCGTCTGACCGTTGATTTCAGACTTCTAGCCTCCGGAAAAACACGAGAGAATAAATTTCTGCCATTGTAAGCCACACAGTTGGTGGTGCTTTGTTATGGCAGCCCTAGGAAATGAATAAAACAGACACAGTTAAAATTATTCCCTGCCGCATATTAGCTGTATTAGCAATTCACTTCATCTTTCTGAACCTCAGTTTTATTATTAAAACTTTATTAGTTTTAAACTTGAAAATAGATAAGACATTGGGGGGCCTGGGTAGCTCAGTCGGTTAAACCTCCGACTTCAGTTCAGGTCATGATCTCACGGTTCGTGAGTTCGAGCCCCGCATCGGGCTCTGTGTTGACAGCTCAGAGCATGGAACCTGCTTCAGATTCTGTGCCCCCCCCCTCCGCCCCTCCCCTGCCTGCGCTCTGTCTCTCTCTCAAAAATAAATAAACGTTAAAAAAATAAAAAATAATAAAATAGATAAGATATGGGGCAGCTGGGTGGCTCAGTCGGTTAAGTGTTTAACCCATGATTTCGGCTCAGGTCATGATCTCACAGTTCGTGAGTTGGAGCCCCGTATCGGGCTCTGCATGGACAGGGCAGACAGAGCCTGCTTGGGATTCTCTCTCTCTCCCTCTCTCCCCACCCCCGTCTCTCAAAATAGATAAATAAACTAAAAAAAAGGAAGGAAGGAAGGAAGGAAGGAAGGAAGGAAGGAAGAAAGAAAGAAGAAAGAAAGAAAGAAAGAAAGAAAGAAAGAAAGAAAGAAAGAAAGAAAGAAATTCTGGCCTATGCCACCGCATGGAAGAACCTTGAGTACATCATGCTAAGTGAAATAAACCAGACACAAAAGGACAAATACTACGTGATTCCACTTAGATGAAGCACTTAGGGTAGTAAATTCAGAGACAGAGGGAGAATGGTAGCTGTCAGGGGCTGGGGAAGGGAGGAATGGGGAATCGTTGGTTAAAGGGTACGGTTTCAGTTATGCAAGATAAAAATTCTGGAGACCGGTTGCACAACAGTGTGAATGTCCCTGACAGTACTGAACTGAATATTTTAAAATGGTCAAGATGAGGGGCGCCTGGGGGGCTGAGTCAGAGCACCCGACTCTTGATTTCATCTCAGGTCATGCATGATCTCAGGGTCGTGGGATCAAGCCCCACGCTGGGCTCTGCTTCCTCTCCCCTTCCACTCCCCCCCCCCCCAATAAATAAGTAAAATGGTCAAGATGATAACCCGTAAGGTATGTATATTGTACTGCAATTAAAAAATTTAAAGGTAGGTCAAATAATACATTGAAACTTAGTACCATAAGTGCTTTTTAAAAAATGGATGTTCAACTGACTGAGCCACCCAGGTGACTAAAAAATAGATGTTGACGGGGCGCCTGGGTGGCTCAGTCAGTTAAGTGTCTGACTTTAGCTCAGGTCACCATCGCACTGTCTGTGAGTTCGAGCCCTGTGTCGGGCTCTGGGCTGACAGCTGCTTCAGATTCTGTGTCTCCCTCTCTCTCTGCCACTCCCCTGCTCATGCTCTGTCTCTCTCTGTCTCAAAAATTAAAAAAAAAAAAAAACTTTAAAAAAAATTTTTTAAAAGTAGATGTTGAGTGGGGTGCCTGGGTGGCTCAGTCAGTCAAGCGTCTGACTTCAACTCAGGTCATGATCTTGAGGTTCGTGAGTTCAAGCCCCGCGTTGGGCTGTGTGCTGACAGTTCAGAGCCTGGCACCTGCTTCGGATTCTGTGTCTCCCTCTCTCTCTGCCCCTTCCCTGCTTGCTTTGTGTCTCTCTCTCTCTCTTTCAAAAACAAATAAACATGAAAAAAATAGGTGCTGAGTTAGAGGAAGATGGTTTAATACATTTTAGGATCAACATTGTGATCATCACCATCACTTGATAAACACTAATATCCATTTATAACAAAAAAATTCTTAGAATTCTAGAAATACCATATATATCACAATCCATTTGCCAATATCATACATAATGGTGGAATCATAGAAGCATTCTTCTGTTTTTATCTTGGAAGTCCCAGAGAAATAGCCCGGGGGTGGTATTGGGGGAGGTGGGGAGCTCCGATGCTCTTGGTCAGGAAAATCCAAGGTTTTAAGAGTGAAGAATGGATGTGGTCAGCTACCATGCTGAAAGATAATGAGGCAAAGTCAAATATTATCCTAGAATGCCCAAGTATTCAAGCAAGAAAGTTAACAAGCCAGGAAAGTTTAAGTAATGACCCGCAAATATCTCAGTGATTCAGTTAGCAAGGAAGGTTCCAAGATGTTCAGCCGAGTTAATTAGCTAGGAACATCCAGCTTTATTAGTCAAGATTGTCCACCGTGGATAGAAGGGAAGTCTAAAGTCATCGCTGAGTTTATCAGTCTTTAGCTAGGACTCCAGTTCTCCAGGGCCCAGCCTTGCCAACCTCTGGAGGCGGAGAGGGCCACATCTTCTCATGCCTGCCTCCATGGCAGAGTCCTGAGCCAATTATAACTTCGCGGAGCCCATGCTGAGTCCCTCTCCAGAACCGGTGGTCCTCAGCCCAGGACAAAAATGAACCAGAAGCAAAACTAGTAGGAGAGAGGCTGGGAGGGACCCAGCTAGCCGACCTAGACAGGAGAGGCTGAGATGTGAGTGGAAACCAACCATGGTGGGAAGCATCTGGTGAGGGCCTGGGGCTATTGGAGACCCCAGAACAGGCCAAGATTCAGGCCATGAGCAGCTTAGGAAGAGCTTGTCCTGCTTGAGAGGCGCTGAGGGGCTAGACTGGCTATGGCTTCTGTCAGGTCTCAGTCCCACCCTGCAGGAGCCAGTCTACTTCTCCCGAAAGACACAGTAACAGAGGAGCAGTAAGACGCAAAGGAGGACAATGGCCAGGTACAGTAAGGTTTCCAGCATGGTGGGCATTCTTAGTAAGGGGACAGGGCCTGGAGCTCCTGCAGGTCTCACAGGGCTGGTTCTTGGCTTCCAGACTGGACCCTGGACACCACCTCCTTGGAACAATCTGCCCAACAAGTTTCAGCTCCACCTCCCCAAGGAAGGGGCTCTAGACCACAGGGATCTCTCAGCCACTGTGAGGTCACAAACTCCAGCATGGTGGAATGTTGGCCTCCCAGCCACAGTCCATATCTTTATTAATGTGACCAGTTTGTTGAAAGCAGGACTCCTGGTATGCAATCATACTTTTTTTTTTTTTTTGCCTGTCTCTTTAGACTTTCTTCTTAAAAAAATTTTTTTTTAATGTTTATTTACTTTTGAGAGAGACAGAGACAGAGTGTGAGTGGGGGAAGGGAAGAGACAGAGGGAGACACAGAATCTGAAGCAGGCTCCAGGCTCTGAGCTGTCAGCACAGAGCCCGATGCAGAGCTCAAACTCACGGACTGGACTGTGAGATCATGACCTGAGCTGAAGTCGGACGCCCAACCGACTGAGCCACCCAAGTGCCCCTCTTTAGACTTTCTAAATGGAAGTATCTTTTCCCTGACCCCAGAAAACTATAAGGCAGGCCTCATAGCTTTTCTGATCATTCTTTGGTAATAAGTATTACAATCACAAAAAATAGGGAACATAGTTTTTATTCAAATATTTTAAAAGCCCAGTCCAATATACGAACCACATTTTCAATGATAACTTATGGGTAAGATTTCTCTCACCAGCTGGGGCCAAGCATAGGGTGGGCTGCTATTTGTTGGGAGGGGCCAGGAAACTTCTCCCTTATCCAAATGTGTTTCTCTTCACCAGGAGGACTCCACCCACTTCCCTATCCCCAATAGCTCCAGGATCAGAACAGATGGAATAAAGATTAAGGTGGGGGGAGACTAGTCTCCAGGTTGGGCACATATTTAATGTAAGTCTTTCTCTCTTGGCCTCTTTATTCCAGGGCTTCTTTGGGGAAACCCACTCCTGCACCCTTCATTCTCTAGGGACATGAACAGGCTCTCTCCTTGGGGTCTCCTCACCCTAGCGGGCTCTCTCTTGGGCCGGACATCTTGGGTAGCAGATGGACATTCCTACTGACATGGGAGACTGGGGAAGTTCTTGGGTCCTGAGCCCTCAACCACCAGCCGGTGCCAGGTCCTTGACTTTGCGGCAAGAAAGAATTCAAGGCAGAATCAGAGTAAAACATAAATGAGAAGCTTTATTGTAAAGCAAAAGTACACGCTCAAAGACGAGGTTGTGCAGGCACGCTCAGAGAATTTGAGTGGTGCTGCGTAGATGTGGGATTCTGATTAACAGGCAGTTATAATCAACAGGTGGAATATTCCTGTAGGGTTCTGGAAATAGTCCCAAGACCCCCTGTATACCATTACGCATGCGCCAGCCTGTTCCCTTGCACTGGCCTTGATTTTTCTCTTGGGAACCTTCGTATGCAGTCAAGATCTAGGAGGAGTCCTCTAGCGCCCCCCAGTGGACGGGTCATTCTCTTCAGTTGCAGGTTAATTGGGGATTTATGCTGCAGTTGAGCATCTCGGTGGCTAATCCTGGCCACGGGCATCCTGTTATTCAACAGGTGCCAGGCCAGTTCCCTGTTCCTTGTCCTTCCTCCGGAAGTTACCCGACATTTCCCTATTCTACCTGCCTCACTACCCCAGATTCTACACCTGCGGAAGAAGATGCTGCACCTTGGCCTGAGGCGTAGGGTAGGCGGGGCTCACCTGTGCTCCCCACCTTCAGGTAACCTATATCAAGCTCCCAGATGTTTCTGCTGGAACTCCTGGTACTCAGGCACTCCTCTTGTTCTCCCTCTTGGGGACAGGGGGTGGGACTATCTTAAGAAATAGAATTCATAATTCTCCGTCTTTTTGATGGCTGTGTATACTGCGAATAGCGTCAACTTGGAGGAGAGAATTTGGAGTCACAAGCAGTAAATTCTAGATCTGGTCCAATACTTTCTCTGGAAGGCAGCTGCCATTTTATTAGATGGAACCTTCAAAACTTGCCAACATTGGGCCACAATTTGCTTACCGTAACAGCAGTTTGTTGTTGTTCAGCGGTTCATCCCTACCTATATCCTATCTCTGTATGCCACCTTGGTGTCTTGCTGAAATAGCCATTTTAACATCCTGTTACACTAATGATTAGTGAGCGTCAGCCACGCCTCTTAGAATCCTAGCCTCTTGCAGCCACCGGCGATGCACAAATAAACTGCCCCAGATCCCTTCCCTGGCATCATGGGAGCAAAGGGTGCAGGAGAGTAATCTAGGATTGAATCATTGCTCTCCTCTTTCACAATCTTCTTAGGGCACCCTTGCCTTAATCTCCAGCTCAGGACAATAAGGCCCCCAACCTGAGCCACGCGGGAGGCGTGGCCTGCCCCGTCTAGAATGTTCCAGATTCATGGGGGTGCTGGGGACTGTAGAAGGGACATGCTCTCAGCCTCCTGCTTGCTTCTTCGCTCCTCTGGCTCAAAAGGGCTGATCCAAAAGCTGATGAACACAGCAGCCAGCAGCCACGGTGGCTTATGGAGCACTGGAAATGCAGCTCGTCCAAATGTGCTGTTAGTGTTAAACATGCACCAGATTCCAAAGACTTTGTACAGAGAAAAAAAGATGGCAAATATCTCATCAATAATTTTTTTAAAATATAATTTATTGTCAAGTTAACTAACATACAGTGTATACAGTGTGCTCTTGGCTTTGGGAGTGGGTTCCCAGAATTCATCGCTTACATACAACACCCAGTGATCATTAATCATTTAAAAATACGTTAAAATTTAAAAATACCTGCTGAAATAATATTTTGGTTATACTGGGTTAAATGAAATCTACTATTAAAATTAGTTTCACCTTTTTTTGGTACGTTCTTAACGTGGCTCTTAGAACATTTTAAATTACACATGTGGATAGCCTTGTATTTCTACTGAGAGTGCTGCCTTTTCAAACACAGCACATTCTCTCAACCTCCTGAACATTCCCACAGTGTCCTCACAGTGACAGAAGCTTTCTCAGAAATACTAAAGGGTAGCAACTATCATGCTTTGGATCTTTGCTCTGTGCTTCACCTTCAGAGACCCCCCACTGCCCTCCTCGGTTGCATCCGTCAGGTCTGGATTTCCACATTGTGCTGACCTGGTTAGCACCAGGGATCTGACCGGGGGAACCCCCTCCTCAGGCACACGGAAGTTTACACTTCAGAATGTGGGCTGAGTTAATGGCAGGGTTGTGGCAGGTTTGAGAGGTACACGTGGCCCAGGATGCTGGCAGTGTGAGTGCTTGTGAGATTTGGGAGCCATGAGCCCTGTCTCATGCCTGTCTGCAGTGTCCTTTCGGCAGCATGGGGCTTCTATCCATCTTCTCTGCCACTCTGCAAATTTGATCAAACCCCTAGTGCTTCAAAGACTCATTTTTAGGACTAAGTTTAGCAAAGCACTTGCCCACTTTTCCCTGTTACTCTCACGTTCTACTTTCAGGGCATCAGAACGATATTTTATTCTGACAAGTCCAAATATATGGTCAGAATTCATTCATATATTCAATTGTGCCAGCCACTAAACTAGGTACTATGAATACAGCGGTCAATCAGGCAAGAACCCTATGTTCCAAACTCCCTGCAATCAGCATGAGCTCTTGCTAATAACAGCTGCTCACGTGAAAAAGCAACCATTTCTATAAGTTAATGACAAATCAGTGGCAAAAACAGAATAAAGAGAAAAGCAAAACAAGTGAGTGAATGTTATTTCCCAAATTTCAGGCTGCTCTTGGAGGGTATTCCAAGCCCTAACGGAGTCAGAATTTGAGCTCCGCGCCACCAGGGGGCGCGGCAGGGCCGTTTGCGCGGGATCCGCCTCCCGGAAACGCCGCTCTAGGACGCCACCCGCGCTCCAGCTGCATTTCCGCCGGCGCTGGGCGGAAGAGGAGCTTCATGCTGCTGTGGTCGCCCGGCCGGTTCTCCCGAGCCGTCCACGCCGCCGGTTTACATCTCCCGCAATCCCCAGACATCCGCAGCTTCCCGCACTGTCGGCTGTGTCTACGGCCGCTGTCCCGCGCCATAGGTCGCGGCTGCCCGGGGTGAGTCCACTGCGGGGATCGCTGGGCGCGTGGTCTGCCCCCCACCACCTTTCGGGGAAACCGAGGCCCGAGGAGTCCGGGAGAGCCGGCGGAGGTCAGCCGCGGTTCCAGGCCTCGCCCCTGGGTTCGGGCCCAGCTCCTCCACCGAGAGGTCGGTGCGGACCTCTCAGGATGCGTGTCCCGGGTCGGATCACTCGCCCTCAGCCCCCCTCACCCCTCCGCCGGGAAGACTCGGGTCCCGCCAACTACCAGAAGCGGGTCCGGCGACGCGCGGGCCGAGTGCCGCCGCCAGTGGTGCGGAGCCCTGTGTGGCCCCGGGCCTGAAGAGCTCCCGGGGCCGCGTGATTTTCACGCACACACCCACCTCCTGCTCTGGGCCTCGAATCCCCCAAAGCGCTTCATCGGTTGCCCACGAAGTGACCATGTGAGCGTTAACCCGTTTTCTCGTCAACAACCTTTAAGAGAAAGCGTTAAAACCCCCGTTGTGCAGAGCGGTTGTGTGAGTTTTCAATTGGGGGCGCTCGCGGGGCCCCAGAGCGGCAGAGGCCGATTCCGGTGTCTTTGTTTTGCACTAAAGCCCCTTCCCCGTGCTGTCACTGCGTAGGCGTTGCGGGCTCCGGGGCTCTGTTGGAAGCAGATGGAAACTCTCCGTTGGACGGCTTTGGGGGCTGTGCGTCAGGCAGCGCCCCCTTCTTTGCTGCAGGACCCTGAGCCGCAGCGCCGGATGTGCCCCCGCGGTGTCCAGGGGGTGAGGCCTGGGTAAGTGCTGCTGCTCAGGAGATCCTTGAGCAGGGACTCGTTGCCTTCCTGCCACACCACCGTGGGGGGTTTGGGTGGGGGGGGGGGAGCGTCCTGGAGCTCCTGCGGGTTCTGAGAAAGCCCCCAGGAGGCCTAGTGTGGTGGATGGGGGTGTGTCTGGGGGCCAGAGAGGTCTGGGTTCAGATCCTGCCTCAGCCTGTGGCGAGCGCATCACGTTGGCTAGGTTAGGTCCTTCTGAGCTCCGCTGTGTTTTAAGTGGGGAAAGTGCCAGAGCTCTGGGAGGACAGAAGTCTTGTCTGTGTTCTTTGTCTTTGAGCCCACGGTTGGTGGCACGTAGTAGATCGTCCGTCTGTATCTGTGGGGGACTAAACAATGTAGGCGTTTTTGCCGCGAGTTGGTCTTCACGTGCCCCCTCTTGATGACGGGAGATGGCGTCTTTACATGAGATGGTGATGGCGCTCAGGGTCTTGGGCTTCGCTGGGCAGCTGGGGGCTTATAGGGCCTTCTCTCTTCCTGGCTCACTTTCTGCCTTTTCTGCACCTGCATTCGAAAGTGATCATGGTCTGTCTGTGTCCTGGTCATCGATAGTGCAGGGAGAGGACTTGCAGAAAGCACTTCCCCGTGTTTGGAGGGTCCCCTCTGTCCCTTCCAAACCCTGGAGCTTTCCCACACTTCTCACCACCTTTTTTTTAGGTTCCTCTTGCCACCTGTTGTCTTGTTGTACGCTCTATGCCTGGCTCAGCACAGTTTCTGTGAGGCTTTAAAAAGGGAGAACGAGAGTGGGTCCTGTGTCTGTGTGTCTGAGTTGGTGGCGGAGCCACAGCTGTGGTCTTCTGACACTGGTTTCTAATTTCAGCAGCCCGGTGTCCTTTTCTGCTCCTGCGTTGAAGTGAGTACAGGCTGCCTTTTTCTTGGTCGTTGGTAACGCAGGCAAAGGAAAAGTCGCAAGGTTCTTTCTATATTCAGAGGTTCCAAAATGGGACAACCTTAGGTGACCGAGCACAAGGTGGAGGGAGGGAGGCAGGCTTTCAGTGTGCTTACCTCCTAAGACCCAGATTCCCTCAGTGTTTTCCTGTTGGTAAAGATAGTGGGTTCCTGGGCGGGTAAGCAGTGCCACGGGCTTCTTGTCTCTTACAGGAGTGGGTCGTGACTGCTGTTCCTTGTTTGTGAAAGGCGACCTCAGGGAGAAGAACGTGGATCGGGAGGTCCCAGGTAAGTGGGATTCTCTAGAGCTCAGGTCTTGTGTGGGCTGTGAGGCTGGAGGGGTTCAGGTGATGAGGTGTGGGAAAGAGTGCCTTCTTCCCGCTGCTCCCAGCTGTCTGTGTCCCCTCAGGCTGGTAGGCACAGGTCAGGTCCCTCTTCTGCTCCTGAGAGCCCCTGATGAAGGCTGCTGTGACATTGAGAGGCAAGCAGCGGTGTCGGGATGGACAGAGAGAGGTTTGCGTTTTAGAGGCAAACCTAGACTCCTTTCCGGTTCCCAGCTGAGTGCTCTTACGTGAACCTGAGCGCTCTTCTGTGATCACCCACACCCAGTCTTTCAGAACCATGAATCCTCAGTATTTCTGCGCAGTCTCCTCACCTCTTGGTAGGGAGCGGTAAATCGTCCGTGCAAATAAGGGGAAGCTTCTGTGATCTTAGGCTGTAAATCTGGCCATTGGCCTGTCTGCTGGGCTCCTAGTTCAACTCAGTTCCTGGGCTGCTGTCCGAGGTCTCCCTTCTCGGCCCATTCACTGCCCTTCTCTGCTCCTGCATTCGAAAGTGATCGTGGGCGGCCCGTGCCCTGGTCATTGATAGTGCAGGGAGAGGAATTGCCGAAAGCGTTTCCCCGTGTTGGAAGGGCCCATCCTGTCCCTTCCAAACTCTGGAGCTTTCGTACACATCTCTCTGTCCGCTGATTTGTATTGCTTTCTGGTACTTGGCGCTGGGTGGCTCACCGAGTGCCCTTTTGCCGAGTAGGGAGGGCCCTGCCTCAGCGTGTTTCTGTTCATGGGCCGGTGGTGGAGTGCTGACAGGGGTCCCTCTTCCCCCAAGGCTCTCCCTGGGAAGCATTCTCTGCCTTCTCATTGCACCGCTTCCCACACCCTCAGCCCCGTTGGTCAGCCCTGATCACATTGGACGTTGGTGATTTGCTTGTCATTCCCCTATGCTGTGATCTCGAGGGCAGTGCCTCCGTCTTGGTGTCTGACATGTAGCAGTGGGTCAAAACAGAACAAGGTAGGGGAGATCGAGATGCTACATGGTGAGGCAATGGGCTTTTCCCACTCTGGACTGTCAGTGGGGAGACCGTACCTGCTCAAGGCTGAGGCATCCTGCTCTCCTTGGAAGTGTTTCTCTTGTCCTGGCCACGGGCTGTGCCTGTGGTCCACTGGGGGTAACATTCCCTCTGCTCTTAGGTTAAGGAGCAAGGAAGGGAGTAGTACCCCAGCTGGGCAGGACGTCGTCGTTGAGAATGCGTACGTAGGCAGCCCTTATGCACTAGATGGAGAACGTGGGGCCCTCCCACCACCCGTTACCCCTCCTGCTCCAGGCTCATTGCTGCCGGTCAGCGTGGCTCGCTCTCCAAAACCTGGCCTTGACAACTTTTTGATACAGATTGCTTAGCAACAAATTGATTGTGGGTACATAGGATAACACTGACATTACTTCTGTCACACATGTTCCCCAGGTCCCTTCCTAGAGTTAAGTTGTTCTTGTTCCTGAGACAGCAGTGTGGCTGTCCAAGTCCTGGTAGCAATGGCCCACGTTTGTGGGTGCTGGAATCCGCTGGCCGCTGTGCCAGGTACCCTCTGCACCCCTCCCCCCCCCCCCCCCCAGGCCTGTTGTGAGTGCTCATTCACGCCTTGTCTCTTGCAGGTGGATCTGCATGTCCAGAGGCTCCATGAGAGGTGTCTTACAGCCAGGCGCGAGGCCACAAATGCCCCGAGGTAAGGTTTTGGAGCCTTCTCTGGAATTGTCTTTTTGCATCTGTAAAGTCACACACGTGTGCCCTGGGGTCTGGATGAGGCAGCGAGATGAGAGTGGGCATCCATGAGTTCCCAGTTGTGTCCTGGCTGGGAGGCAATCCCCCACATAGTGAGAGGGGACAGGCCTCTAGAAAGCTGCGCTGGTGAAGGGCTTCCTTCCTGGAGTCAGCACCGTGCTGTGAGGGAAAGCATGTAGATTTAGGCACCAGAGACCTTGGTCCAGTTTCTGAGGCATGCATGTCTGGCTTTGTGAGCCATCCTTCCTGGCGCTCTTTCTGTCCTTTTCTGCTCCCGTATCTGAAAGTGACTGCAGGCTGCCTGTGGCTTGGTCATTGGTAGTGCAGGGAGAGGAGTCACCAAGAGAAGTTCCCATGTTTGAAGGGTCCAGCCATCCTTTCCGAACCCTGGAGCTTTCCCACACTAGCTTTTTCCCCTTGCCCTTCCCTTCTGAGCTGGGGCCTCTGCTGGCCCCCTGTGAGGTGGTAACTGGGCTAGCCCCCGGACCTGTGGGAGCTCATTCTGTCTTTCCACGTTACGGATTTTCTTGTCAGAAACAAGCCTACCTTTTAATTTGGACTTCACACTGGAATAAATTCACATAGCGCCCGAGGACACACGTAAGAATTGGAAATCATGGCTTCTGCTGTTTGAATTTACAGGAGCCGAGGCCAGTCCGCAAGAACACGTCGGTCAAGGCAGTGTGTGAATTCAGCGCTCGTGTGTCTGTTGTCTTTGCTCCTTGACTGTCTCTTGAGCACAGCATGCATTGCTTCTCCGGGAGCTGTCAGAAACGTTAAATAAATGGAGAAAGAAAAACAAAGGTGGGGCCTGCTGTAGGGGCAAGGAGGAGTTCTGTCAATTCTGAGTCAATAGAAATAGTTCTCATTTGTCACGGTCAGCCAGAAGCCCGAGGAGTTCTCTTGTCACCCTCCGACAGGAGAAGGATGTGTTGATGGATCACCCTCTTTGTAGGTCTCCCTTCACTGCCTTAATCTGTGCTTTGTGGGTTCTTTTGGAAAGGGTGACCCCGGGGGTTGACTGAAGAAGAAATTCTGAGTCCTGTGGATCTTTGAAATCTATTTGTAGACTCCAGATTGCCCAGCTTGCTTCCTGATTCGTGTCAGCGAGGGTGTATGTTGCAGGCTGGGCACTCTGTAGTCCTCGTCAACAGCAGGCTGACCGTCTGCATCTCATTCTGTGCGCTGCCCCTGTGTTCAGGGAGGCAGAAACCTTGCGACGGTGCCTTCGCTTGGTAGACTCAGATACAACGGGTGCCCCTGGGAGGCGTGTCTTGGCTCCCGGGTAAGAAGTGAGGCGAGGTTGGAGGCGAGGTCAAGGTATCCATCCCAGACTTCTGGCCTGGGGGCTCCTGTCTAGTTTTGAGACCCCTTCCGTTTGCCTTCAGGTCTCGTGCTTGCAGGTGGGATCCTGCCGGGCCACATGTTTTTGTTCCGTCTCACGATGATGTGGAGGGTAGTGAGAATAGTGTATGTGAACCACCTGGTGCCCAGGAGTCCTCTGATGACCCAGAGGTCCCCTTGCCTTTCACACCTGCTCTCCACCCCTTTTGCGTCAGGGGCTTGTCCTGTCCCACAGCCTAGTTCCTGGTCCTGGGCTCCTCAGCCAGGCTGGAGGATTCAAGGGACAATGGTGACCATCCTGAAGACATTTTTTATCACCCCTAACCCCCACTCCAGGCCTGGCCATTCAGACCCCTGGGTGTGGAGTCCTGCAGGTTGAGTTGGGAGTCACTTGTGTAATCTTCTCAAGCGTTCATGACGTGTTTTCATGTATCCTTCAAATGGGCCCCGCAGTGTTGACCTTCAAAGGCCGGGGCACCTCACCAGAACAAGTCTTTGTTGGGAGTTTATCTGGCATTTGCCTTTTACAGCCGGGCCGTGTTGAGTGGGTCTTAGCGGAACAGGATGGCAGCTGCTGGGGCCTTGTGGCAGGCTGGGCAGACGAGTCGTGAACGTGTGTGGGAGGACTGCTGAGGATGAGGGTCCATCCCTTTGGTCAAGATGCAGTGGTTCCTCATGCCAGGCTCCCAACAGTGAGCGCTGAGCTGTCTCCCTGAGAATTACTCTCTGTGGTCAGTTGCCCTGGTCGTGAACTCCTAGAAAGAAAGCGATTTCTTATAAAAGCTGGATTTTTAAGATGTTTTTCTTTTATCGTCCTTTCTGTCTTGGTGACAATCTAGTTTGGCGCGTGTAAACTGGGAGCTTAGGCCTGGTTGATGCGGACCTTCTCAGTGATGTCACTTGGGGAGAAGGTGGCCTGGAGATTAAATGCTTATATGCTTCTTCTCCCTCTTAGGTCAGCCTTCGGTCCGGAGGCTGTTGAAGTAAGTCCCAAGGCCGTGAGTCGTCAACCCTCGGGATGACGTGGGATGTGTGTTCGCTGAGACTTTTCTCCGAGGTGAGTTAGTGCCGAGTGCCGGAGACCCACAGGCAGCGGGGAAGCTGGTTTGCGTTTGTGTGGGTGGGAACTCCAAACCATCATCATCATCGTCGGTCTCACTTGTCCTTTCTTGTAGGTTCTCTCGGTGCCATTAGTAGTCACCAGAGGGGCAGAGAACGGAGAGGGAGTCCTCTATGCGAAGCATCCCCAGAGCACCCCGTGCCGTCCGCTCAGAGCACCTCGGAGCAGCTCTTGGCTCCGCGCGTGACATCAGAGGGCAGGTGCTGGGGCTGCGGCCGGGTCCGCTCCGGCTGGCTCTGACTCGGGACAGCCGTGCCCCGAGAAGCCGTAGACGGGAGGTCAGCCCCGCGTCCCTCTGCTGTGTCTGGAATGACTTGAATGAGCGAACGTTTTCCTCTCGCATTCCAGCTGCTCATCACTTTCCCCTCTGCCTACCCATTCAATAAACCTTACGGACTTGCCGCGTCTGCCTTTTAAGTCATCTAACGAGCTGTGTGCCGCCGAGGCTGGACGTGAAATGGATCGCCTTCCAGTCGTGTTTTCACCCGTGAGCCTCTTCCTGTTAGGCTCCTGAGGCTTGGCACCCAGGCTACTGTCCGAGGTGTTCAGTTAGGACAAGGAGGTGACCAGGTGCTGGTAGAGTTGGCTCAGATTGAGGGCCCATGAAAAAGTCAAGGGTGTTGAAGAACAGGCCAGGGCTTTGGAAGGGGGGACGGGTGACAGGGTGGGCTGGAGTGAGGCAGGCAGTGATGCCATCGAGGAGGCTGGGGTGGCCTGAGTTCCGGGGCCTGGCTCATGAGTATAAATGCCTGCCCGTGTGGCCAGCTGTCCTAGTTTGGCTGGGTTTGAGGGATTTCCCAGGACCTGGGATTTTCATTGTTAAATCCGGGCAGGTCCTGGGCAAATTGGGACGAGTTAGTCAACTTACCTGGGGTATAAAATACATGGTGTCAGCCTCAGAGGGCAGGTTACTGAGTAAAGGTGGGGGCAGGGTGAGCGTGGAGTAACTGTCATCGGTGGACCTGGGGGGTATCCTCAAGGTCAGGTGTTTGTGGAGGTAATTGGGGTAAATCAGTAATTGCAGTAAGGTGATGATGTGCTAAGGACGTGCAAGCGTGAACTTTTTAATTCCCATTTTATTTTTTATTTATTTTATTATTTTTTTAATGTTTATTTATTTTTGACAGAGAGAGACAGAGCATGAGCGGGAAAGGGGCAGAGAGAGGGAGACACAGAATCAGAAGCAGGCTCCAGGCTCTGAGCTGTCAGCACAGAGCCCGACGCGGGGCTCGAACTCACAGACCGTGAGATCATGACCTGAGCCGAAGTCAGACGCTCAACCGGCTGAGCCACCCAGGCGCCCCTTTAATTCCCATTTTAAAGATGGATGGGTCTATGTGAGGAAATAGGCCCCAAAGGCCATGACGAAAGGCCGCGTTGTCCCGTTTCTGCATTGGAAATCGGACTTGCCTCAGTGAGTTTGATTACCTTGACGGGCGCCTGTGGGAGACAGGCGTTCTCCGCGCCTCAGGTGTTCACTCTGCCGGCCAGTTCCCGACAGCGGCATCCAGAAGTCAAGTGTCTTTTTTTCTGCCTTCTCCGTGGACCGTCCTTTGACTTCTGGTCAGCTGCCGGAAGTTGGTAGTGTTGGCTGCTGTGGAGACACAGCAGCACAACATGGGCCCGGACTTCACAAGTGTGCACGGGGACGCCAGGTGCCAGGTCATGCCTGCCTCGCGGCGCTTGGGGCATGTGAAGCGTGAGCCATCCCCAGTCTTTAGGGCCTGAACAAATCTGGGAAGAGCGTCAACAACCAAGGTGACCCAGGAGCCAGGCTTCAGGCCAGGGAGGTATGATTCTTGCCGAGAATTGTGTGCTTACCGGAGGGCCCGATGGATCAGGTAATGGGAGATTTCCATCGTACAGTCAAGAACTGGGAGTACGAGAGCTGGTTAGAGTGAAGGTTCATTCATTACGAGAAAAAAAAAGGCGTTTCTGTATGAGCCAGAGCCCGTGCTGAAAGTGGGGATAGGATGGGGAATACGTTTGGGTTCTCACGGTATCCCTGAAAGGTCTCTACAATGTGTTGTTTATACGCTTAATGTCTGGAACGTGCGCCTCTGTTGGGCACTGCTATAGGTTGGGGATACTGCTCCGAACACAACACACAGGAGGCCTCACGGAGCTTATAGGACTGCAGTCCCTCAGGGTGAGCCGCTAGCCATGTGTGGCTGTTTATTTAAATTGATACAAATAAAAAGGTGAATTTCACATCTTCCCTTGCACCAGCCGTATTTCAGATGTTTGGTGACCACAAGCGGCTGCTGTGTGGGGCCGCGTAGGTGCATAGACTGTTCCTGTCACTGCAAGAAGTGTTAAAAAGAAAACTCACAGGCCCAAAATGGCGTCACGTAGGCCAAGTCCCCAAACCCAGGCTTAATACCTGATCGAAATGCAGCGTCAGCTCGCCGTGGAAGTGCAGTCTTAACCGGTCAGAAATTTTTCTGATGGGTGCCTGTGAGTCCACTGCATGGGCTCTCCATCCCCAAAGGAAGATGAAATAATCTGCATGATTAGACTCCCCTCCTGTTCCCCTTCAGGGAAAGCAACCTTGCCTGGAAGCATTCGTTTGCAAATGGCTCTTGCCCTACCTCTCTTCTCTCCAGGCTGGGTGGGATGCTGCCCCACTCATTGTTGAATAAAGCCGACTAGATCTTCAAATTGACCGTGTTGAATTTTGTTTAACGTGAAGTCAGACAGCACAGCGCTGGTCTAGAAGGTGAGTTCAGGGCTAATTACGTGAACGAAGAGTGTTGCTGGACACCTTTACAGAAAGGCTGTTTCTCTAGGAGCCCACAGTGGTGCGACATCCCCTGCCGGGATGTTTAGGGTAGTTCTGAGTGTGGGCAGACAAAGTTGGGGCGGCCGCCTGCAGGAGTGTAAGGTCACTGGCTTTGGGGTCACACAGACCTGAGTCTGTCCCCCACCTCCCCCCCCCCCCCCCCCCCCCCGGTGGCATAAGGCAAGTTTCCACTACCTGACCTCGACTTCCTCTTGTAAAATGAGACCCACACCTTTACAAGAGTGGGGTGAGGTAGGGATTAAATAGACCGATGAATGTGAAAGCCTGAATAGTGTGTCCCTTTAGGAAATATTTAGTAACTGATAGCTATTACTATTATTTATTGAAGGTTTCTCTGCACCATACCGAAATTGATCATACTTCTTTTGGGCCTTGGGGGCTTTCATGGTGTAGCCCCTAATTTTTTTTTAAATATAATTTATTGTCAAATTGGCTAACATGTAGTGTGTGAGGTGTGCTCTTGGTTTTGGGGGTAGATTCCCGTGGTTCCTCGCTTACAGACAACACCCAGTGCTCATCCTAGCAAGTGCCCTTCTCAATGCCCATCACCCATTTTCCCCTTTCCTCTCCCCGCCCCCACCCCAATCAACCCTGTTTGTTCTCTGTATTTAAGAGTCTTTTATGGTTTGCCTCCCTCTCTCTAACAATTTTTCCCCCCTTCCCTTCCCCCATGGTCTTCTGTTAAGTTTCTCAAGCTCCACAGGAGCGAAAACATGGTATCTGTCTTTCTCTAACTGACTTATTTCACTTCTAATGCTGAAATTTGTGGGCAATCAAAAATAGTTCCGTTTAGGGGCGCCTGGGTGGCTCAGTCGGTTAAGCGTCCGAGTTCAGCTCAGGTCACGATCTCACGGTCCGTGAGTTCGAGCCCCGCGTCCGGCTCTGGGCTGATGGCTCAGAGCCTGGAGCCTGCTTCCGATTCTGTGTCTCCCTCTCTCTCTGCCCCTCCCCCGTTCATGCTCTATCTCTTTCTGTCTCAAAAATAAAATAAACGTTAAAAAAAGAAAAAATAGTTCCGTTCCTTTTACAGCAGAAGATTTGCATAATAATAGATGCTTAAAAACATTTATCTCCAAATTAGAGTATACATGCTTTTCTCAAGCATGTAAAGAGCCTTTATAAATACTGTTCATATTCTGAGTTATAAAACAAGTGGCAAATACCAAAGAATCTGTGTCCTATGAACTACATTTGCACTGCAATAGAAAGGCAATAACAACAAAAACAGGTCTGAAAAAATCCCTATGTTTGGGAAATTTAAAAACATATTGAAAATACCTCATCAAAGATGATACCGTAAGCAGAATTAGAAATAGTAACAACCGAATGATAATAAAAATTTACATACCAAAGTTTGTGAATTGTAGCTCAAGTAATTACTAAGGAGAAATTTAAGCCTCGATGCTTGAAATAGAAGACTGAGATTTAATATGTAATAAAAAAGAAAATGGAAGTAATGCAAATAAAAATTAGCAGAAAGTAAAGCCAAATTTAGGGAATGATATAGATCACTTTTTGTATATAAAAATTTATATTTTGATGAGCACATTTCGAGAAAACATCAAACGAAATTGCCTCAAGGAGAAATGGGAAACTGTAACAGTCTGATAAAGACCACGGGGGACAGAGCTCAATAAAGATTTATTTGCCTGTTACAACATGAACTTTTCTCGGTCCCTATCAAAGCTGTGATTTTCTGAAAAGAAATCTTGGATCTGTCCTTGAATGAATATATAATGACGCAAACACTTATCTCCTTATTGGAGACCATTGATACAATCCATTTGGAGGGGTGTATAGGGGCCATGAGGCTTTGGCTTCAGACTACACAATTTTCTCAGAATTCAGCTGTAGACAGGCCATGCACGAGAAACATCATTGGTCAGGCTTTTAAATTTTTCCCACCAGTGTTGAAGACCACAGCCATTTACCTCTCCTGGCGGTAAGACTGAACAATTATAACGAATACAGGTGGTCAGAGTGGAAGAGAGTGAAAGCCTCTTTTGAGGGGTAACGATTTCCGAGGATGCAGTGAAGGATTACCTTGGACTGAGAACATACACGCTGCTAAGACATTGATCGACTAGTAGCTCTAGGCTTATATCCTAAAGTGTGTACCCTGACTGTCACTGATAGACAGGGATGCTGAAACTTTCAAATCGCTCTGTAGACCGTTCTTGTCCCCGTCTTTGTGCTTGGCAGGAGCATGTTTCTTTTAAGTCGAAAAGTACAAAATTATTCAAATGTTTTCATATTAATATGGTCTATACATAAATAACTCAGGAAAATGGAACTTCTTTTGTTGGTTTTGCGTGTTTTTTTTTTTTTTTTTTTAATCCTAAATTTGGAAAACAAAGAGCTCTCACAAGTTTTGAGTTGATTAAAACTTAGAGAATGGTTAAGATCTAATTATATCTTGGGGCACCTGGGTGGCTCAGTCAGTTAAGCATCCGACTTCGGCTCAGGTCTGATCTCACTGTTTGTGAGTTCAAGCCCTGCATCGGGCTCTGTGCTGGCAGCTCAGAGACTGGAGCCTGCTTCAGATTCTGTGTCTCCCTCTCTCTCTCTGCCCCTCCCCTGCTCATGCTCTGTCTCTCTTTGTCTCTTAACAATAAATAAATGTTAAAAAAAAAGATGTAATTATATCTTTTATCCCTTCTAAGATGAAGGGGCAAATCTTTGTATAATCTGGTGGCCATTCAAGGAAACCCAAAGACAGTTTAGGACTAAAGGACGTTTTCACTATTTTTTTCAGAATTTGGGAAAGGGAAAGGGAAGAATTGTCAGAGGACAATATATGAACACAATTTTCAAATGTAAGAAAAAGTTCTTACAAGCCAATATTTTAAAACTCGCAGCAAAAAGTAAATACCTATTAGAAACTTAACTTTAAAAAAAAAATAAGGAGCTTTATTAAAACGAATCCGGAGTATGCCAGATATAACATACAGATGGCCAACAGACGCACGAAAAGATGCTCTGCGTCACTAACCAGGGAAATGCAAATCAAAACCACGATGCGATACCACCTCATGTGAATTGAAATGGTTAGTATCAAAAAATAAGTGTCGACGTGGAGAAAAAGGAACTCTTGTGCACTGTTCATGGCAATGTAAATTGATGTAACCACTGTGGAAAACAGTATGGAAGTTTAAAAAAAAAATTTAAAAATAGAACTGCCACCTGATTCAGTAATTCCACTACTGGATATTTACCCGAATAAAATGGAAATACTAACTTGAAACAATATATGCACCCCTGTGTTTACTGTGGTGTTACTTAACAGTAGCCAAGATAGGAAAGCGACCCAAGTGTCCCATCGACAGATGAACGAGTAAGGAAGATGTCGGATGGACACACAGTGGAATATTAATCATCCATAAAAAAAGAATGGAGTCTTGCCATTTGCAATGACATGGATAGAGCTAGAGAGTATAATGCTAAGTGAAATACGTCAATCAGACAAATACCACATGATTTCACTCATGGAATTTAAGAAACAACCAAAATGAGCAAAGAAGAAAAGCATACTTAACTATAGAGAGCAAACCGGTGGTTACCAGAGGGCAGGTGGGTGGGGAGGTACGTGGTGTAATCCGGGAAGGGGATTAAGAGTGCACTGGCCATCAGGGCACCTGGGTGACTCAGTCGGTTGAGCCTCTGACTTCGGCTCAGGTCGTGATCTCATGGTCTGTGAGTTCAAGCCCTGAGTCAGGCTCTGTGCTGACAGCTCAGAGCCTGGAGCCTTCTTCGGATTCTGTGTCTCCCTCTCTCTCTGGCCCTCCCCTGTTCATGGTCTGTCTCTCTCTGTCTCAAAAATAAATAAACATTAAAAAAAAAAAAAAAAAAAAAGAGTGCACTGGCCATGATGAGCACCGAGGAGAGTATAGAAGTGTCAAAGCATTATTTTGTACACCTGAAACTAATATAACACTAGGTCAATTTTACAGGGATTAAAAAAAGTGGGTACAGAATAGTTAATTTCACCAAAACCCCCTAAATTCTAATTTTAGTTTTGTGAATGTGCCAACCATGTAACCGTGCAGTAAAAGATTTATAAACCTTTCTCCTTACGGATAAAGTCATTGAGCCAACTTTGTCAAAAATTTTTAATACCGGTTTTTGGTTTTTGAAACACGGTAGGTATTATAACCCAAGTCCAAAAATTCTTACTAAAATGTGGACGTTTACAGTATAACCTTTCATATTATTTTTATTATTTAGAGACTTTAAAAAGTGGGGGGCTTATTTGCAAAATATAATTAACCTTATGAACATATTAGAAAAAGCAATGTACGTATCATAGTGAATTTACCATCCTGGGAAACTAATAATTCCCTGAAGCAAACTACCTGTGTTATCTTGCATCTCCCTGTAATTATGCCTAATACTGTCTTAGCCATTTCTGTTAATTACCATCATTAGCAAAGTAAACATCTTTTGTTTTCTCTAGACTCTAGAAAACTAGACGACGGGAGGACTATCGAGCTGTTTTTCTCCCCGAGCTTACATTGAATATTTTTATAGTTACACACATCACCCATCTGGTTAATTTATAGCTGTTTTAAACGTGGAAGACTGAGGATAAATTGGAACTGGGTTCAGTGACCAAAGTTTAAAACTGGTTTTTAACTTGGAAATTATCTACGATCCAAAAAGATTTATCTGCAAACTCAAATTAACACTTGAGGTTTTACAGAAGTTAAGCAAGGATCTAAAAATTACGGTTTTAGCTACAACGTGGTCTTTCTGATTGGTACTGCTATGAAGATGGTAGGATTGAAACCCCTGCAGGGCTTCAGCTTGAGCTGTGGCACAAGAGCATCCCCTTCCTGATTGGAAAGTCTGTGCCCCCATTGTCCTTTAAGGGTGATGATCTTGTCACTTTATTTTTTTTTTAATTTTTTTTTTTAACATTTATTTATTTTTGAGACAGAGAGAGACAGAGCATGAACAGGGGAGGGTCAGAGAGAGAGGGAGACTCAGAATCCGAAACAGGCTCCAGGCTCTGAGCGGTCAGCACAGAGCCCGACGTGGGGCTCGAACTCACAGACCGCGAGATCATGACCTGATCCGAAGTTGGCTGCCCAACCGACTGAGCCACCCAGGCGCCCCTGATCTTGTCACTTTAAATTCTCTTGAGTCACACCAGGTGAGAAGCAGGAATCAGGCAGAAGGAGACGAAAATGTCAGCTTTGTTGTTCGTAAGAGCTGGTGGGGGAGGGCTCCCTAATACCTAACCCCCTCTGAATGCAGGCTGTCCCCACCGCCACCCAGGGGCAGAACTTTCAACAGGATTCTTTAAGAAAATATGCCACCAAACTGAGGCATCCGGCGATCAGGGTGACATGTTGAGCTCTGAAAATACGAATGGGTCAATTTTTGATCACAGATTTCAGCTGAAAATGAAGCGTTCTGATGGCAGCCAGTTAGGAAAATCCTGAATGGGCTGTCCCGTGTGCTCAGACAAGGGAGCACCAGGGACGGGCCCAGCTGTTTTTCCGGCTTCAGAAAGGTCCCTCAGGATTGGAGGTGGAAAAGGAAGATGGGTGACCCACAGGCTTTCGGGAGGACTCCTGCTGAATTGTCCCAGAAGGACTGGGGTTGGAAGTCAGAGTCTAGGGACACAGAAGTGGTCAGATCAGAAAAGTCACCCATTGTCTTGGAAGGGGATGGTGTAGGTTGTAGGTTTTTCACATGACAATGACGAGACCCTCATCAAGCTGCCTTCTCCGTGAGAGATGACAGATGGTGAGAGACTAATAATGGAGATGCTAGAGGAAATGATCTTGGACAAAAGACCTTATGCCTGAGCCTGGCTTGGAGAGGCAGGAATTCCTGCCTTCAGGGGACAGTGGGGGCTAGCTGGACAGGGAGTTTATCAGCACAGAACAGAGTAGGCTGGACATCAGCCTTTGGTAACTAACTGAGCATTCAAGGCAAATATTTCACTTCGGTTCATTATCTTTTACCATCCTTGCTGAGCATCTCCCATCTTCACTCTTAGACATCCTGGATTTTCCTGGGTAAGGTCATCGGACCTTGCTGGCTCATTTCCTGGGCCTTCCGAGGTAAAAAAACACAACACTTCGATGATTTCATCAGAGGTATGCTGTTGGTTGATGGTTTGAGACAGATTTATTTAAAATTTGGAAGTCTGTCATCCAACTCCTAGTGTATTAAAGGATCTTTAAAAAAAAAACATTTTTTTTTTTTTTTTTACATTTATTTGTTTTTGAGAAACAGAGTGAGACAAAGCGTGAGCTGGGGAGGAGCAGAGAGAGAAGGAGACACAGAATCCGAAGCAGGCTCCAGGCTCTGAGCAAGCGGTCAGCACAGAGCCTAATGTGGGGCTGGAACCCATGAACCGCAAGATACGACCCGAGCCGAAGTCGGCCGCTCGACCAACTGAGCCACCCAGGCGCCCCATTCCCATTTCGATAAATATCACACATCAAGGAAGCGCTGAGCCCCCTCTGTCTGACTCTTGCTCCTGTAACCACGACACCAAAGGACACAGGGGACTAAGTTCATGTTTCGTGGTGAGCGAGGTGCTTTGAGCTGTGTGGCGACCAGACATTGCTCATGCTTTCCCCCTTTACTGAAGTTTATTCCGGTGGCCGGCAGGTAGGTAGCCAGGGGCGAGCCGCCCAGAGTAAGGCTAAGGACAGCCGTAAAGAAACCACGAAGGGACACGGGAAGGAGGAGGAGGAGAAAGGAGGGGGGGAAGGGGTCACCTGTTCAGGCTTGTGTTCAGGTGCCACAGGCTCCCCGGTGACTAGTGTCCACGTGGAGGGGCCCTCACGGGAGTGGAGGCAGTGCGGCTGCAGCCTCCGGACCCCCACGGGGGCAGGGGCAGCCCCAGCTGTGATGTCGTCCCCTCCTCCGGCCGTGGCTACTCCTCTTCAGTGTTCGGCCTCTTCAAGGTTGGCCCCCAAGAGCAAGAAGTTCTGGAGAGGAGGCAAACAGGACACACAAGAAAGCTCACTTTGTGAGCAGCGTAGGAGAGGAGCTTCCCGAAAGGGGAACCCCCACTGGGTCTAGAGGCACGTTCTCACTTGAACCGAAACACCGGGTCAAGTGCAAAGGCCATGCCTTTAGGTCTTGGAGGTTTTTAGAAACACTGTCCCTCTCAGCTGCCCCCCCCCCCCCCCCCCGGGAATTTATTTGCATTTCCCGATCTGCTGAGTTCTGGAAGACACGCATGAATGTCACTGTCCGTCCCCCAGAAGTTTTTTCTCCCAGGAGAACAATGTGCCTCTGGGTGCTGCCTCAGTTTACTCCCCTCGCATAATTAATTTATAAGGATGTAGTCTAGAATTACCTTGGAGTAAGAACATGCTATGAACACTGAAGACATGGGTGTCTTTGGAGTTATAAACTGTCATTGTCCCTGTCCCTGCCCCTGACGTGCTTCTTGCGCTAAAAGGCCTGGTCAGTTTTTCTCCGGGAACATCCCTTGCTGCTGTGGGAGGGAAGGCTGGCTGGTGGCCCAGCGGGGACTCTCACACCACCAAGGAGGTTCTGGCTCTTCAACCCGGAAGTGGTGCGTCTAATCTGACCCCTGTGCACGCTTTCCTCCTGCCACACATGGGTATAGGGCCCTCCACATTGTTGATGTGCAGTTAAGGTGCTTGAACTGAATTACTGGGAACTGAGCCTTTCTGCACGAAGCCAAGATTCCACATAATCCAAACCTGCATCTGCACTCCAAAATTTAAAACAAAAATATTTGTCCCTATAAACATTAAGTCCAGGATATAAGTGGGAATCAAGGGCTCCCCCTAATATCTACCAGCCCCGAAAGCAGCCCTCCCAGGAGGACTTAGGGCTCCCCATCCAGACCCCGCGTCTCACTGACCTTGTGGACGTGGAGCTCCAAACTGTTGAGGTAGGTGTCCCTTGGCAGAGGCAGAGGGAAGCCCTCCTCAAGCTTTGCTGGAAGATAAACAGCAGAGAGACACGGGTTGGACGGAGAAGGCTGAGGACGTGTGGGGACACAGCTCACTGCATTGGCCGCTGGCCGGTGACAGGGCGGGCTGCTTTGAAATGCGGTAGGCTGCTGGATTCGGGGCCGGTTTTCTGTGGGGAGCGGGGCATGTAGATGAAAATGCCCAGCAAATGCGGCTTCCTCAGGAGGGGACAGATGTGGACAGCCTCCACCAGCCAGAGCGGCCGGGATGGGACATGCTGTACTTATAACCAGGGACTCGTCCCCGAGGACCATCATCTCCGCCGCTCTCTCTTTTCCAGGATGACTTCCTGCTCTAACCTCGTGGTGGTAAAAGGCAGGTGGTGAGGCCAGCTGGAGAAGGCCGTGGCGTAGAAGGAGGCCTGCTGGTTCTCCGGCAGCTACTGGGCCAAGCGCTGCTTCCATCAAGGTCAAGGTCACCGAGCAAGTCAGTCACCCAACCTGGCCCTGGTGCCAACTCCAGATGTTCTCCAGGTGCTGCCTGGAATGCCCCTCCTCCCTTGGCCCAACTCCCTGTGCTTTGGGACTCAACTTGACCCTCACCTCCTGGAAGCCTGGACCGACCTCTAAGTCATGTTCAGTGCCTCCTCCTAGCTCCCACAGCACCCTGTGCTTCCTCTGTCAAGGCATTTGTCACGCAGGTTGTCACTGCCTGTTACACGTCTGCCTTCCCAACAAAGCATGAGCTCCATGAGCGCGGGGTCCCGGAAGAAGAGGGGCTCAGCCTGGTAAGTGGCAGGCCGACTGATCCCTGACTCCTACAGAAAGGGTAGAATTCAACGTTTGCACGGTAGCAGCTAGGCTTACCGTTGAGGGAGGGGTACAGGGTGTGCAGCGCGTAGTAATTGAGGATGGCTTCCATCAGATCCACCTGGCGGGGGGGGGGGGGGGGCACAGAGCAAAGGGAACAAACAGGATGTGAATGAAAACGAGTCCGAGGGAAGGACATCTGCCTGGCCCCCGCCTCCAGAAACACCGACATGCCACCCCACTCCCAAAGCAGGTTGGCTGCCGATGAACAAACAGCTCCTTACTCCCGATCTCCTAAACCCCAGTCTCTGACCTTCCTTCGCCATCAGGACGTACAGGCTCATCTTATGGCAACCCCGGACCTGAACTGCCGTCGGGATATTTCGTGGTTCTTACTCCACTCGGTGCAAACACTTTAAAATTTTGCTGCAGAAGTTTTAATGTGTTTGGTGATAGAGCGCTGCCCCAGATCCCCCTGAAAGAGTTAGCTAAGCTATGCTGGACGCCCCAGATTTCCTGTCAAAAGTTCTCAATTCTGAAGCCCATCAGCTCTAAGGGCTTTGGGTAAGGTGTTGTGGACCTGGGCTCCTATTATCATGGTATCAAGACACTGAATATATACCGAGAGCTTACTCTGTGTGAGGCACTTTGTCAAAGGGTCTTACTAACTTCATTGCCCCACGTCACGTGATAGCTCCCGTTCGAAGTAGCTGGGGTAGGTATCAGTACTCCCATTTTACGGTCAGGGAAACTGAGGCCCAGAAAGGTTAAGTCATTTTCCCCACGTCACGCAGTAACCCAGCGGCACATCTGGTAAAAGCGCTCAGATCTATCTTCCTTCAACGCTCTTGATGTCCACATCCTGTTGCCTCCGTTGGCCCTCAGGCAACGCCCTTCTTGGAGGATTAACTTTTAGACACGGCATCCGTTTCCATGATGCGTCTTCTGTGGCCTCCCCCCCGCCACCCCGTGCCGAATCCCTGCTCAGAGAACACACAGAAGAGGTGCTGGGGAAAACAACTCACGTTGAAGTAACGGACGTTGGAGTGTTTCAGTTCCAATTTCAGCTTACTGCGTGGAGAAAGAGAGGCACGGGTCACCGCGAGCCGTGACCGCTACTTCCTCGCCGTTACCCGAGGGGAGCACCCAGTGCCCACGGGCAAGGCCGTTTCCCGGGGGCCTGGGCACCCCAGCGTTTCTCTGCAGTGTGGTGCCTTTAAGGCCTTCAAGCATGCCCGGTGATTTAAGAAGAAGCGACGTTGTTAAAAATAAGGCTGGCAGAGCATCTGCAACAATTTACATAAATTATGACGATACAAACACTGACTGGAACAAGTGGGATACAAAAAGTAATGCTCTGCTCGGCCGATTATGTAAAACGGCACAAAAAATGGAAGGAAGCGGGAAACTATTACTACGTGGCAGGGTTAGGGGGGATTCGGGGTGGTTTTCTTTTACACCTTTGCAATTTCCAACTTTTTCTTGCCATGAGCACGCGTTATTTGCATGATAATTATGCAAACAATTATCATTGTTCTTGTCTGGGAACAGACAATATTGTTCCGGGGGGACCTCGGTTGCTGTCTCTGTAGCAGCCAACCCCCTGCCCCCCCCCCCCCCCCCACCTTTGAACCTCCTGGCTGCTGGCCGGGCTCTCTTGTTCAGGGATTCTAACTACCCTGGGCTGATCTCTGCTTTCTTCTCATGGGGCAGAATCGTTCTGCTAATTCCTTGATGAAACCACTGTGTGAGGTCCTCTTATGTCGTCCCTCATTTTGTCATCTCTCCACAGCCCAAGCCGTTGTCTGTCCGCTCGGATACTGCGACCCCCGCCCCCCACCCCCACCCCCACCCCCCGCCCCAGGCCAGGTTTATGCATAAACTCAAATTCCGGGACCTCTGCACGGCCCACATGTTCACCATGGGCTTCTCTGTTTAAAGGCCTCTAAAGGAGATGTTCATCTTAATGGGGTCAGTGCACTTTATCAGCCAACACGCATCTAGCCCCGAAGCCCGGAATCAGTTCCTCTGACGCACCCGCTGCACCTGTTCCCCAGCAGGGAGCAGCACCCAGAGCGAGTGACACACGGGACACAGGTGAGGGCTCCAGACGGAGGACACCGCCAGGGGAAGCGCCAGCCCTCGCTGGGGATATACTCCCTCCCGCCCAAAGCCTGCATCCCCCCCCCCCCCCCCCCCACTGGCCCCCTGGTTAGGTAAGGACTTGCCTACTGACTGGGTGTCTGGACAGGGGAGCAGCAAGGAGTGGCTGGGGCGTCTTTAACCCTGCATCCCAAATCTCCCTTTCTCCTGTGCAGGTTACTGATAGTTTTTCTCAATCTTTTATACAAAGTCCCTGCAGAGCCCCCCGTCTTCCAGGTAGATTACGGTTCCTAAGTTATCCCTTTGCGGAAGTCCGGCTCCTCCACTGACGCCTGAGAGGGGACAGGGAAGCATGCCTTTCATGCATGCCATGTCAACATGCCTTTCCAAAGGGGCACCTGGATTACAGGATAGGCCAGCCCCCGTGGAGATCTCTGTTTCCAAGGGTCAATGCCAGTCCTATCAGCGAACAGATTAGATGCTCTAGCCACTGCCGGGTTCTCCCCATCCTGCCCTATTTCCTCCCCTCATCCTGCGGCCTCTTACCTGCCCGTGGTCACCGAACCAACGATCCTGCCGGAGCTCACACTGATGGTGGCGGAGATGTTGGTCGTCTAGAAAAGCAAAGGGGGGTAACCCAGACTCTCAGCCCATGTAGAAGTCCGGTCGGCTCCCAGTCCAGGAGAAAATGCTTCAGAAATAGAAGCCACGGGGGGCGCCTGGGTGGCCCAGTCGGTTGAGCGTCTGACTTCAGCTCAGGTCACGATCTCGCGGTCCGTGAGTTCGAGCCCCGCGTCAGGCTCTGGGCTGATGGCTCGGAGCCTGGAGCCTGCTTCCGATTCTGTGTCTCCCTCTCTCTCTGCCCCTCCCCCATTCATGCTTTGTCTCTCTCTGTCTCAAAAATAAATAAACATTAAAAAAAAAAATTAAAAAAAAAAGAAATAGAAGCCACGGCAGGATGTGGAACATGTAGGTGAAAAGGAGCGACCCGAGGATTGTGGGCTGGGGATGCAGAATGTTGGTGGCTCCCCAGCCGATTTTAAGAAAGGTGAGCTGGGGTTTTAGAGGTCTTAATGGAAGCATCAAGAAGGGGAAATAAGCCGGAGCTAAAGACACAGAACATTCGAATAGGGAGACCGTCCACCGACAAGTATGACTGGGCTTTGAAGCAGGCTACTAAGAGAAGTTCAGAGAGTCCCTGAGCCCTAGGGACATTTAAAGATACCAGCAGCCGACCCGTCGAGGGGTGGTCCGTCGAGGGGTGCGGTTGAACCAGGCAACATCTAGGGTGGTTTGCTATTCTGGATTTATGTCTCTTGCCAAATTTGGGGAATTCCCAGCCATTATTACTTTGAGACTCTGAAGACATGAAGGTGAGATCTTTTGTCAGAGTCCCACGGGGCCCTGAGGCTCCTTACGTCTGTTCAGTCTGCGGGTTCGGACTGGCTCATTTCTATCGTCCTATCTTTTAATTCACTCCTTTTCTCTGTTCCACTGACACACCCCGGCAGGGGTGTTGGGCATGTTGGTATAGCCTTAAGCGAGTTATGGATTGTCTATAAGTTTTCTGTCTTACGAGGCTGTCCCGTTTTTGGTCCTTTGGCTAGAGACAGGAGGATGTTGTTGGGGCTCTTTTTTGCTTGTGCCTGGGAGTGTTTCCACCTTGCCCCAAATTGAACTCTGTAGGGCAAAAAGAAAACCCAGGGCACTCATCATCATGCCGTTCCTTAGATCCTGAGGCCCCTGCCCATCCACCTTTTTCTCTCTGCCTTTCAGAGTTTTCTTGTTTATTTTATATGTAATGTGTGAGGTTTTTGGTTGTACTCAGCAGGAGTGGGGGAAATGGACATCTATCTAGCCCATCTTCCCAGAAGCAGAAGTGTTTTGCCCCTTTTGAAATTGGATTGTCATTTAAATTTTTTTAATGTTTATTCATTTTTGAGAGAGAGAGATAGACGGAGGGGGTGGAGAGTGAGCGGGGGAGGGGCAGAGAGAGAGGGAGACACAGAATCTGAAGCAGGCTCCAGGCTCTGAGCTGTCAGCACAGAGCTCGACATGGGGCTCGAACTCGAACCGTGAGATCATGACCTGAGCCGAAGTCGGACGCTTAACCGACTGAGCCAACCAGGCGTCCCTGGCTTGTTGTTTTTATGACTGACTTGTAAGAGTTCTTTATATATTCTGGAAGCACATCCTTTCCCATATATATGCTTTGCAAACATTTTCTCTCTTTCTGTGGGTTTTCTCACTTTTTTGAATTATGTCCTTTGAAGCACAGAAGTTTTTAATTTTGGTGACGTCCAATTTACCCATTTTTTAATTTTGTTGTTCATGCTTTTGATTTGCCTCTTAGAAGCCTTTGCCTAACCCAAGGTCAAGAAGATTTAATACTGTGTTTTTTTTTCTGAGAGTTTTGTATTTTTCGCTCCCACCTTTGGGTTGGGGTCCACTTTTAGTCAATTTTTTGTGTAGGTATAAGGAAGGGGTCTGATTTCATTTTGCATGTGGATATCCAGTTGTCCCAGCACCATTTCTTAAAAGCTTCTTTTTGGGGCACCTGGGTGGCTCAGTCGGTTAAGCGTCCAACTCTTGATTTCGGCTCAGGTCGTGATCTCATGGCTCATGAGGTCGAGCCCGGTGTTGGGGAGACTGCTTGGGATTCTCTCGCTCTCCTGCTGTCTCTGCCCCTTCCCCACTAGTGTGTGTTCTCTCTCTCAAAATAAGTAAACTTAAAAAAAATCTTATTCTTCCTCTGCTGAATTGCCTTGGTCCCCTTGTTGAAAATCATTTGGCTGTAAATATGGTGATGTATTTCTGGATTCCTAATTCTATTCCGTTGATCTGTATGTCTCTCTTTGCACCAGCACCACATTATCTTGATTACTGTAGCCTTCTAGTAAGTTCTGAAATAGGGAAGTAGGAGCTCTACAGCTTGTTTTTCTTTTTCAGGATTGTTTTGGCTATTCTAGGCCCCTTGAGTTTGCATATGAATTTTAGGATCAGCTTGCCGAAAAAAGCCAGCTGGGATTTTGATAGGGATTGTGTTGAACGTGTAGCTCAGTTTGGAGAGTATTGCCATCGTAAGACTTCTTTACATTTTATACCTTCTTTAAAAAGGTAATTTAATGATTTTTATTTATACTAATTTCAGAAGGGTTGTGCTTTAAATCAAACATGTTTTTATAGCAAATGTAAGAGTGCGCAAGCTAAAATGGTCCAACGTAGCTGGAGGGAATGACTTTTAAGCTTTCTCGCAATTGTGACAGTGTATGATGTGATTAAGTATGCCCTTGGGAAGCCTGAAATGCAGGGTCCCCTCACGCCGCTGGCAAGAAGAAGCAGCCTCCAGCGTCTACGAACTGTGCAGTCTCCCGGTCCTTCAGAGGAGGGAGAGGCTTACACCGTGGCAGGCGGAACCCCTTGCTCCTCTGGGGAGCTGGGATCAGACTTACCACCCTGAGTTCGAAGAGTAGCTTGCGCTCAGAGGAGGTGGGCAGGAGAGCGAAGGCCTGGATGTCTATCACTGGACTGAGGGTCACATTTCCAGGGGTGAACATCAGGAACGGGGCCGATTCGGGAGACGTCTCGAGCTCTAGCTCCGTATTGGGGTACAACCTGGCCAGCTGGAGAAAGAGGGCAGAGACTCAGGGGAGGGCGGGAGACAGACAGAAGGAGCCCGAGCTGTATCAGGGAAGGGCAGGTGGGCAGATCCCCAAAGTCCAAACTTCCAAGGGCCTTTGACCAGCAGTGGAAATGTGACAGGAGGGCGGGCATTGTGTTTTCCAGAACTCTTTCCAATAGACAGGTGTTGTGATTGGAAAGTGTACTCTAATAAAGTGAGAGACACCCCCAGTGGGCACGCTCCAGTAACAGCGATGGTCGCCATACTGCTGCCTATGCGGGCCAGCTTGTGTTGACTACAGTGTGAATTTGGGGCTGGGGCTGAATTGCCTGGTTCAAGAGAGGGGGCACCGATTGTCCTCCACTGGGCTTCCGCCACTTTTCAGCTACGCTTTACATAAACGTCAAACAAATATCAATTATTGGCCTAGCCCCAAATTATGAGCCGGCCCGATGTGCCCTCCCCCCATGTGCCCCAGAAAGATCTTATACATTTGCGCTGGTTCGGTGCTATCATCTCCCATGTGACCCTCCCAGCGACCCGGCGGGTCAGGTATTATTATTGTCCCCGTTTGACAGACGAGGAAACTGAGGCCCGACGAGACGGAGTTCCAGAGTTGGAGAGTTCCAGAGATGGAGAACTCTCTCTAGAGTTCCAGAGATGGAGAATAGCAGACCCAGGGTTCAAACACAGGCAATCAATCCGAATCCAGATCCTGAGACTTTATGCCACAAGGGGTCAGAGAATGATGGGACTGGTGCATGCAAAACTTAATAGCTTTTATCTCTACCCACCGTTCTAATAGGTAAGCTGTTTGGAGGAAGTGTAGGCACAGCTCGTGGCCACGCCAATACAATCTCCGCATCTGGTCTGGGTCGAGGGGTTGCCTTATACTCCGAGATTAGTGTTCGCGGGTCTTACCTGAGGAATAATGGCCCGGAATGAGTTGGTGTGCAGGTGGATTGGAGAGTCCAGGGGAATCTGCAGTAGAAGAAGCACGAGGCTGCTTGAGATGCAGGACACGATGTGGACTTGGAGGTCAGACAGCTTGGGTTCAAATACCGCTGCTGCCAGCTTTTTGGCGGACTACTTTCCGGCACCCCTTGCTAGGTCCTGTGCCTGGAAAATGGGGATGATCATGATAACACCCGCCGAGCAGAGCGTGCGAGGATTGAATGAGACCACGTGTGGGCAGAGCGCTAAGTGCCTGGAAACCCAGTAAACTCTTAACAAAAGTCGGTTTTTGTTGTTCATAGTTTCTCAGGATGCTCCCCTCAAGGGAGACCAGTGAGGTCTCGTAACCAGCGCGACCTGGATTTAATCTACTGCCAGAGATGGCTGGCCCCCCAACCTCTCTTATGGTGCCGTCCTCTACCGGCCCCAATGACTTGCTGATTTTCAGGCTTGGCGAACGCTGCCTGCACCTGCACGCAGCCCACCTTGCTGGATCTCTCCTCCCTCACGATCCCCTCTTTCCGCGGGCTGCTCGTATGGCACTCATCATAGTGCTTGGCTGTGGGGGTGCGAGGCTCAGACTTCAAGGGGTCCACTTCCAGGAGGGGGGTCGGCTGGCAGCATCCTGCTGTCTCATTCAGGCCCCACACCGTTCGTGCTGGGGCCACACTCTCCCAGACAGCCCTCAGCCCCCGGCGGAGAACAGCCAGGGTGTATGTAGATCTGGAGAATTTGGTGGTCACAGGCGGGATTAAGACAATGAGCCAGACGCAGGGGCGCCTGGGTGGGTGAGTCGGTCACGCCTCCGACTTGGCTCGGGTCACGATCTCACGGTTTGTGGGTTTGGGGGCCCTCCAGCACTCCTACCCAGCGCGCCCGCCTGCCCCCTCCTCCACGGTGTCGGTGTCGGGACTGCATCTCCCGCTGAGGGCTCTCCCTTCCTACTCCCCCTTCCTCTCCCCTTTATCCTTCACGGGCGCTGCCCTGCATCCCTCTCTCCCAAGTCCAGCTCCGCCTTGGGATCCGCCACTCAGAGGACCAGACAGGTTACCGCAGAGTCTGGCTTATGTTTGAAAGCACTACCAACAGTAGCTTATCTGTATCGTGGGTCAGACACCGCGCTCTTTACAGATCCCTGGGGAAGAGGCAGCTCTGGGATCCACATGCACAGACGGAAACTGAGGCACAGCCTGGATTTGAACCCACACGGCAGGTTTCAGATGGCACGTTCTTTCCCTGAACACCGCTAACCTTGGTCTACTGTCCTGCCTGACGCTCTCTCCTGGGACCCCCAGGCTCCTCCTTCTCTTACTCACGTGCTGGTTTTGGATGGTGAAATTCATGCGCCCAGCCTGGTGGTAAACCCGGCTGGCTGTGTTGAAGACATGCTCGGAGACGGCAAAGTAGACCTAGTGGTCCTGTTTCTCAGGCAGCCTGATGGGAGGAGCATCGAAGGGGGCTGGGGAGCGCCAGTTTCGGCCAAAGAATTCACCCTGGAGACAGAGGGACACATCACCCACCTAAGGTTCCTACCAGAGAGGGTGCCCGGCAGAGGCATCCAAAGCCTGCCTAGGGAAGTCTCCTGCGCCCTGGGTGGTGGTTCCTCTCCAGAATGTGGGCCTGGGGTCCTGAAAGTGTCCTTCTGGCCCCACAATATTTAGACCCTGACAACCGTCCCAAATCTCCCTGTTATCGAGCCGGGTGGGGAGGTATGTGCCGTGTTCTCCCAGGCTCAGGATGTGGCACGTGGAAAGCATGTGGGAAGCATGGAGTCTGGAGATTAACTGTATCCGTTTGAACCCTGGCCTGCCACTTACTAGCTCTGGGACTTTGGGTGAGTCCCCAGCTTCCTTGTGCCTCGACCGCTTCATTTGCCGAATTAGGATGGGGCCAATGGTTTCTAGGTGGCGTACATTTTAAATAAGTTAATATTCGTACAAATAGTCAGCATCTGGCACATAGTAAGGAGCAGATGTGTTCAGTTCGTAAATACGATTGGAGGAGGCTGGCGCTCTAGGGCCTGGCTCAACCCCCCGGGGAATCCTGGAGGAGACTGGAATCAAGAGAAGGTATATTACTTTCCTGTTGCTGCTGTGGACACTGGCCAAGGATGGAGACTTATAGGCAGATGGACTAGAGAAGGAGGGGAGGAGCCGACTCTGGGAGGTAGAATTGATTTTCTGCTAGTCCTGAGCTCTAAAGTCCCCTCTCCACAGCAACTTACCTTGAAGGGTGTGTCTATGACTTGAGAAGTCACTTGGGGAGCTCCTACTAAACTGTAGTCAATGCCGGCAACCTGGTCAATCATGGCGATAACTGTGGAACAGGAAAGAGACAGTGTTATGAATAGGGTAGTCAGACACAGTTGTGTGCGTTGTGCACTGCATAGTTTCAGGGCTCTCCTTTCACGTGGACTTTTGCCTTTGGAGAATGGACATGGGGCTGGGGCCGACCCATGGTACCTTCAGTCACAAAGAGAGTGCTGTGTGCATCCGTTCACTCGTTCATTCAATGTTTACTGAGCATGTGCTATGTGCCAAGTGTAATGCAAGAGGCTGATGAAACAGCTGAGCGAGAGAGCCCAAATCCCTGTCCTTTGACAGTCCAGGGTGGGGAGGAAGATAGGGAAAGACAATCAAATACTCGAGCAAGTAAATGCAAAAGTGCAACTCTGTTAGGTAGCGTAGGTCCCTTGGATGGTATCAGCCGTATAATAGAGGGCGAAATAGGGGGTTGCAGCTTGATTTGGACAGGGAGTCAGAGGAGGGGTGGCTTGGGCTCTGATCTGAAGGAAGAGTGGGTGTTGACTCAGTGAAAGGGGGGTGGAAGTGGGGCAGGATGTTCCTGGCAGAGGGAACGATATGTGCAAGGACGTTGTAGCAGTACAGAGCGTATTAGAGGCATGTAGGGTGTATTAGAGGAGTTGGCGATGTTAGAGGCATATCGGGACTGTGTGGCCGGCCACATTGCCGGAGCACGCAAGGCCTTGTCACTCAAAGCTGGGCTCAGTGTCCTGCGAGTCAGAGGAATCTTTGCTAGGTCCCAAGAAGAGGGGGAGACCCGACCTGATTGTAAAAGGTCCCTGTGGCAGCCAGAGGGGCAGGGCTGGGTGGACCCCCGGCCCTACGCGGGGAGTTCAGAGCATCCCTGTTTCGTTAAAGCAGCCAGGGCAGAGCCGACCCGTGATTCTCCCATGCGTTTGTCATTCTCTGCCCACCTCGTGCTCCCGGCAGGTTTCCGAGTCACTACCCTTAACCTCCTGAGTCCCCCACCTCCGGAAGAGACCCCCGAGAGAGGGGGTTACCCCGTATCCAACTCTAAGGTGGAGAGGTCCTTAGTGGGGAAAGTTCTCCCGGGGCTCTTGGGAAATGATGGTGATGGCTCCAGGGGTACCAGGTGTCCCGGCATCTGATGGCACCCAGAGAAGGGAGGGGGCCTCCAAACCTGGCAGCGTCCGGAGATAGGGCTCCAGGTGAGAAGCTGTTGACTTCCGGACCATTTCTCAGATCTGTCCAAAGTGCGTGAGAAAGTCAGGTGAGTCTCCCTCTACCCTCTGTCTCCTTGGTCCTGCCCTTCCCCCCACCACCCTCCAGGAAACCTGGGTTATCTCCCCACCCTGTAGGTAGGTGTGTGAGGGGGGAGAGGAGCGTGTCGAAAGGGAGAAGAGGCCGCTACCTTCATCAACACGCAACACTTGGTCACTGTGCCATTTGGGCTGGGCCATACACGGGGGCCCAGCTTAAGTTCCTAGACTTTTCTGGAACCCACGTTAAAAGTGGATGGTGGCCAAGTCTGGCCCTGGGGTCTGCCCTTGTCATGGTCCTCAGTTCAATGTCTTGGCAGCTGAGGGGCAAGAAGTGTAGTACGTAGACGCGCTTATTAGAGAGCGAGGGGTAAAGCAGAAGAGCCGTTAGGTGCAGGAGGCAGCTCTTGAACCAAAGGCTCCAGCCCCTCCTACCTCAGCCCCTTGGCTTCCTCTTCTTGCTCTGGCTCCCGGCTACCTGGGAATAAGGGATCCTACGGAGCAAGGTGCCTGGTCTGCAGGCAGTACTGATGAGGGCCACCAGAGGGCCCCAAAGCAAAGCCAGAAGGAGAGTCCTGAGACCAGTTCCTCAGTGGCCACCAGCCTGCTCCCAACGTCCAGAATTCCGGCTTGCACAATCCCAGAAGGCCCTAGTCTTCCGATTTCCCAACTTCTGCTATTCCTACACCACCTCTCTGACTTGGCCTTTCTCACCTCTTCATTTACTTAATGTTCACTTTGCATCAAGGGGCCTTTCAAGAATCACATACACGTAATAAAAAATACAGAAATGTTATAGCACTTGTCAGCGAAAAGCTGGCCTCCCTTGGCATACACACGATATAACTGGGAAAAAAGAATACAAGGGATTGAAAAAAAAAGCCAGGCTAGATACGGCTGCCTCGTTGGATAATGCTCCCTTTTTTTTTTTTTTTTTTGTGAGAAGCGTTCAGGATACATTGACCCCAAACGGAGACTTCCCCTTTGATGAAAGAGGGAGAGGACTGCAAAGGGGATCACTCGTTCACGCCATCATTCTGCATGATGCAATACCGAGGCTCCACAATCACTTAAAATCAACACTTTGTTTGGGGGAAGTTTCCCCACTTTGGGAACCACTGTTTTGTGCAAACTCCAAGCCAGCTTGCATCAGGTGGGCCTGACCTGGCCTCTCCCGGAGCACAAGGAAAGGGCAGCGCCACCCAGGAAGCTGGCCCTGCTGGGGCCTGACCTCGCCCACCCCAAGCCCCTGGGTCAGAGGTCCTCTCTGTCTTCATATCTCTATCTGCACCCTCAGTCCTGTGGGGGCCGCAGCCAGGGCTCCCATCCCGGGAAACTGACCAGTCCTTGGGCTCAGCCTCTCCGACACCCGCCCCATTCCCCACTGGACGCAGGGTATCCAGATTTTTCTGGCCCATGTTTCCTATATTAGCTGGGCAGAGACCACAACTTGCCTCTGACCTCAGCCTGCTGCACAGGGCTCCTGGGGCATACATGGCAATGAAAATAGCCTCGTGTCAGTTATTCTGCCCTTCCTCTGTATGAGGCACTCGTCAGTGCCTGTGTGCATGATGTCATACGGTCCTCCCATCAGCTTTTCAGTGTAGACGCTGTGATTATTTGTTTTATAAATAAGAATCCCAAGGCTCAGGGGCGCCTGAGTGGCTCAGTTGGTTAGGTGACTGACTTCGGCTTGGGTCATGATCTCACAACTCATGAGGTCGAGCCCCGCATCGGGCTCTGTGCTGACACCTCGGAGCCTGGAGCCTGCTTCGGACTCTGTGTCTCCCTTTCTCCCTGCCCCTCCCCCACTCACACACACTTTCTTTCCTTCTCTCTCTCAAAAATAAATGAAACATTAAAAAATTAAAAAAAAAAATCCCAGGGCTCAGAGAGGGTAAGCCCGTTAACCACAGCATCCCAGTCAGACAAGTTGCAGAGCTGGGATTTAGACCCCAGAGGTCTGACTGCAGGACTCATGTGGTCAAGAGCAAAGATTCCAGGAGGTGAAATGCAGTTGAGAAATGAGTCTCAACAGTAATGCTGGTGAGTGCTCTGAGCACAGCCTGTGTGCCGGGAGCGCTAAGTGGTTATCGAATCAAATCCTTACCAGCCCCTTTCAAGGTAGGGCTCATTGTCCCAATTTTACAAATGAGTAGAGTGAGGTTCCAGGGGGTCCTTCAGTGTGCCCAAAGACACACACCAGGTAAGTGGAAGAGGCACTCCCAAGAAGAGGCATGCTTTGCCTCCAAGGCTTTTTCCGGAGGTGAGAGGTACTGAAGATCAGCCCCACTATGATTTTCAATATGGTGCATTTGGGGTGGGGGGAGGGTGCGCCATATTTAAGAATATTTAAGAATGAGTCATATTTAAGTCTCACCTTAAATATGGTGGAAAAGATATCTAAAATTTTTCCTAAAAAGTTTTGGATTTGGTTTGGCATTCATTTAAATCCTTAGAACACCTGGACTTGATTTTTGTGTATGGTGTGAGGGAAGGATCCGACCAAAGTCACTCGTCCGTATGTCTGTAATATTATCTACAACTAGATATCAAACGCTCTGCCAGGTACAAATGCCAATTTAGCGTATGTGGTCCCACAAACTTAGGAAAGCCTTGAAGTTTGCTTTTGCACCATAAAGGAAGAAAGTTTTATTAAGCACATTCAAATGACAGCATACTTAAGAGGCAAGGCTCTTTCCGAATATCAAATATGTACCTATGTACGTGCCAAACCGTCCTTGTATTAATCACAAATCTACTTATCCTTTTGCTTACCTTTTGTTCCAAGATGTTTTTGAAATTGTTTTCAATTCTTTTATGGAAGAGGTTCAGGATCCAGCTGGAAAAAAAGAGGAAAGAAGTCAGGATCCACTTTGTGATTAACTAGGACTCCAAAAAGGAGGGCCATTCACGGGTCTGATCTTCCCCCACGTTGTCCCAAGAAGGGACCCAGCCAGATGAGGAACTCTCATGTACTCTTAGTGGGAATGTAAATTAGTGCAACCATTCTGGAGAAAGTATGGAGGATCCTCAACAAATTAAAAATGGAACTACCATATGACCCAGCAATTCCACCTCTAGGTACTTATCTGAAGAAACTGAAAACGCTAACTTGAAAAGTTATCGGCACCTCTGTATTAACTACAGCATTATTTATAATAGCCAAGATATAAAAACAACCTAAACGTTCATCAAAGGATGAATGAATAAAGAAAATGTGGTACACACACACAGACACACACACACACAGAGACACACACACACAGGAATATTAGTCAACCATAAAAAAGAAGGCTGTCTTACGATTTGCAACAACATGGCTGGTCCTTGAGGATATTACGCTAAGTGAAATAAGTCAGACAGAGAGAGACAAATACCATACGTCTCCCTTATGCGTGGAATCTAAAAAAACCCACAACAATCAAGCTCATAGGTACGGAGAACACATTGGTGGTTGCGGGGGCAGGGGGCAAAATGGGCGGAAGAGGTCAAAAGGGACAAACGTCCGTTACAAAACAAATAAGTCATGGGGCTATGACGTACAGCGTGGTGACTATAGATAATAATGCTTTATTGCATATTTGAAAGTTGCTAAGAGTAGGTCTTAAAAGTTCTCATCACAGGGGCGCCTGGGTGGCTCAGTCGGTTGAGCGTCCGACTTCAGCTCAGGTCACGATCTCGTGGTCCGTGAGTTCGAGCCCCGCGTCGGGCTCCGGGCTGATGGCTCGGAGCCTGGAGCCTGCTTCTGATTCTGTGTCTCCCTCTCTCTCTGCCCCTCCCCCGTTCATGCTCTGTCTCTCTCTCTGTCTCAAAAATAAATAAATGTTAAAAAAAAAAAAAAAGTTCTCATCACAATAAAAATACGTGCAACCCTGTGTGGTGACAGATGTTAATGAGACTCACTGTGGTGATCATTTCACAATCTATACAAGTATCGGGTCACTGTGTCGTACGCCTGGAACTACTATAACGTCATGTGTGAATTATACCTCAAGAAAAGAAAAACAAGCAGAGTAAGGTCCATTCTTTATACCCTACAAAATCCACTGAACAACTTACCTGGCAGTTTAGCAAGTAGTTATTCATTCAACAAACATTTACTGAGCGCCTCTGATGGGCCAAGCACTGAGTTAGGTGTTGAGGGGCCACTGGTGAATAACCTCCTGGGCTCATGCTGTGAGTCTAACCCACTTCAGGTAAAGCTGCTCTCAGAGAAACCCTCCCCACCCCAGGTAGCACTCGGTGAGAATTGTGCCCCCAAACAGACATCCCACGCTATGTGCTCTCCCGGGGTGAGGGTAAGAGGTTGTGGGAAATGAGTGAGTCCGTGGAATTATGTCTGGAAAAATTTTTTCTCCCATAGATTTTTCTTTGCCATTCAATGCTTGCTGATTGGGTGATGTGTATTATGAATGTAGGTATATTATAAATTCATGCAGTAAAATCGGACACAAGTATTCCCTGGGATTCTGCAGAAAGCATCTTGAACTTTCCAGGGTTCTGTCCCCTGAGCAAGCCCCAGGACTCATAGCCTGGGTGAACGTTGGCCCCCTGGGTGGATCTGAATGATGCTGGCTGTAGAGAGCACGGCTGGAGTCCCTGACAGCTGTGGGTGGGGTGTTGCTTCCAGAAAAGCCCACCCCCTCTGACACCTCTGAGGACCCCTCCAACACTGAGTAGAAGCATAACAGACTGAAGCAGTAGGAAACTTTCCTTGGGTCACAGACTTCATAAAGTCATCCTGGCCCCATTCTTCCTCTTGTTGCCCAGATTCGGTCCAACTCCTAAATCTGTCACATGCCCTTTCCCCCACGTCCCCTGCCATCACCTGCCTGGGACATTATCGTCTCTCACCCGGACAACTGCCTCTCTCCTCTCTGGTCTCCCTCCACTCACTCTGCCCAGCTCTAATCTCCTAGGGAGTGATCTTCTGAAAAAAGCCAATCTGATTATATCACTGCCTTTCTTAAAATCCTTCAATGGCTCCCCGCTGCCTGACGTTGGGATAAAGACTAGAGTCTGGCTCCCGCCTATTCCTTTTGCTCTTTCTAATTAAGCACCACCCCTTCAGGTATACTGGCCTCCGCTCCCTTCCTGGGAAGTACAGACTTTTCATGCCTCAGGATCTTTGCACATGTTTCTTCCTCCACCGGAGATGATCCCCCCTCCTCCTCTTTTGCTAAGAATCAAGGCTCGTTTCAGATATCCTTTCCGTGAAGAATCTGTCTCTGCCCAAATTATATTCACAGCATCTGGACTCTCTCCTTATAAGCGTGTTATCACAACTATGTTGAAAACAATTCAATAGATATTAATATACTTTATGTCTCCTTCCCCCCACTGGAATACGAATTACACCAAGGTGGGGACCCTGTGTGTTGTGTATCATCTCGTATTCCTAGCATTGAGCTCAGGATCTGGCAAATAATAGGGGATCAATAAATATTTGTTGAATGAACAATTAAGTAGTTACCAACTCCCCACCTGGGTCAAGACCATGGGTAATCATACTTCTGTGTCCCTATCAGTGGCACCCACCCATGTAGCTATCACCACCATAACAAACTAGCTAAAATATTTCTCTGGCCGCCACTGTGTTCATCTCCATTGTGTGTGTGTGTGTGTGTGTGTGTGTGTGTGTGTGTGTGTGTGTAAACTACACAGAATTTCATGGCTTTGTTCCTGAGAAATGGGGTATTATGCCCACCTAGTTAAAACAATACAGTAGTGGGGCCCCCCGGGTGGCTCAGTCAGTTAAGTGTCCAACTTCGGCTCAGGTCATGATCTCCCGGTTCGTGGGTTCGAGCCCCGCATCGGGCTCTGTGCTGACAGCTCGGAGCCTGGCGCCTGCTTCAGATTCTGTCTCCCCCTCTCTGCCCTCCCCCTGCTTGCACTCTGTCTCTCTCTCTCTCTCAAAAATAAATAAACATGAACAAATTAAAATTAAATAAATAAAACAATACAGTGGTTTAAAGCCATCCAGGCTCAATTAAAAGTTTCCTTTTCCAAATGGCAGCCTTAAGTTCAAAGCCCCTCGTATTTGTGCAGAAAACATTTGTCAGTAGAGTAAATGCACAGCTAACGGTCTCTGGGCTTCCTGAAATACAAACGCCCCTGCAGCTGACAGGATTAAAGGACCCCATGTTTCTGTTGACATTTTTTCCCCCAACGTGGTCATCCAGCGAATTCATGTCTAGCAAAGAGGTGATTGGTTATTCATTCTGTTTGCCACCGCTCCCTTGCCAGTTCCCTTCTGCTCTCCTCTGTGTCCTGGGGGCTGGCCTCTGGAGATTCATCCCTCAGGCTCCCCTGCTGTCTGGCTGATGAGGGGGCACAGGCAGGAATGAGCGAGGGGTTGGGGTATTTACCGGGTGTGTCCCTGCTGTGCCACAGGGACAGGGTGTGTGAGTATACCTGCCCCAGGGCCCCTTCTCCAAGGTTCCAGCTCTTTCTAGGCTCTGGCAACACCCTTCCCTCCCCTTTCACCTTCACCCCTACGGGTGGTAACAGCTCCCTACTGTCGTCGGTCTCCAGGAGTTTCAACACCCCTTGTTGAACACCCCTGAGCCCTGTCCACACTCCAGTTAAGATTCTCTTCATCAGATTCTTATCAGTTAGGCCCTGTGTCCTGCCAGGATCTGGGCGATGCAGTGACAACCCCAGCGGAGGGAAGGCAGTCATCTGGGGACTGGCATTATTCATTCGATGTTCACTGAGCATCTCCTCCGGGCAAGTCACTTTGGAATCCTGGGTTGCCATTAAAGGCCCTCTTGCCCAGGTGCCGGCAGACTCCTTCTTAAAGGGCCAGATAGTGCACATTTTTGGCATCGCAGGCCACACGGTCTCTGTTGCAACGACTCAACTCTGCCCTTGTAGCGCTAAAGCAGTTGTAGACGACATGGGAGTAAGTGAGTGTGGCTGTGTGCCCATGGCTTTATTTACAAAAACACGAGGCAGACTGGATCGGCCTGCAGGTTCACTGACCTCTGATCTTGATGAACCTTAAATCTTGCTCTTATGCCCCACTGGGAGCATCCCTGGGTGGGCCGGATGTCGAGGCGTCTCTGAGAATCTCCAGCAAGCATGTGGAGTCTCTTACCTTAGAGATCCAGAAATGTCGATGCTGACGTGGCCAATGGAGTTGCTGCAGTGGGCCACAGAGGCAGTGGGTCTTCCAGACTGGTCCTTGCCCAAGTTCAGGGAAACCGAGATGGAAATGCCATCCACGCGCACGTCGAAAGTACCATCGAGGGTGCTGATTGGGAGAAATGGGAAGCAAATGTGTGATCGGTCCCCTGTAGGAAGAGGAGCCAATAGAATGCAGACCAGTCCCCAGTTCCCCACTAACTAGACCAGTCCCCAGTTCCCCACTAACTAGCTGTGTATCCTAACTGAGCCTCTACTCTGTCATGAGCTAAAACAGCGAGCATTTATTGAACATCTGCTGTGTGCCAGGCAGGCACGCTGCTAAATGCCTTACATCTGCTCTGTTATTAAGTCCACAACTGCATCTATGAGATGGGTTAATATTGACCCCATTCTACAGATGATAAAATAGAGGCTTAAGGATAGTCATATCTGGGTCCTTCCTAGACGGGTTAAGAACCCAGAAATGGAAGCCCAGAGTGGGAGGACCTGCCCTTGCCCAAGTCTCACCCAAATCCACTCACATGAAAGCCTTTTTCACCTTCCAGTTCCCGCTGACAGCCACGTAGTTATTGGACAAGGAGGCTGTGATCCCCTGCGTTGGGCGTAGTCTCAAATCCGAGTTCCTGAGCTCGAAGTGATGGATCTTCAGTCTGGAGAAGGAAGGCAGACTATCAAACCCAGAAAAGCCAGGTGCCCATTAGTCCTCCACACGAGGCTCTCGGCTCTAGGGTTGTTAGTGATTCGCTGGTTTTATGAATTTCTGCCTGCTTCACTATCCTCTACTTGGCTCTTCGGTTCTTTTAACACCTTGGAGAAAGTTCCCTATATTAGATTCCCTCCATCGAAGTTCCTCGTGTGGATTCTGCTTTTTCGGCTGGTCCGTGATGGATACAGTCACCCTACCCGGTACATACCCCCTCCCTGTGGCCATTTGAGTTCGTGGCTCTTGTCAAATCAACACTCATTAGTTCACTCAACCAACATCCATTGAGACCCTGTTCTGTGAGACCCGGTTCTAGGCACAGGAGACACAGAGATTCACAGCTCAGCCCTTGTCCTTGAAGAACTCCCAGTTGATGGCAGATCTGGATGTGTTAACAAACTAAAAAGTATCTCACTGCGAAAACCAGATGCAAGGATACTGTAGGGCTGTGGGAAGGGCTATTGACCTTTAAGTGGCATGGCCTGATCCCTCATCTGGGCAATCAGGAGAGTACCTGGGGGTCTCTGGCAGAACAAAAATCTAGGGGTACTTTCTATAGGACTGACCTCGCGGGGCTCATAAATGGTTTCTAAGGCTCTCCTTCCCATCCTGATGATTCAAGAAACATATAGAACCTTCCGGAAGCCCCACAAGAGCTGGCCGTGATCCTTTTGCCTTTAACCCAAGTGATGATTCCATGTTTATTTCCTCCCACCCCGTGAACCTAGGCCCCCATTCTTCTTCCTCCGCTGCCCCTGCAGTGGAGAATGGAGACCTCACCTGTAAAACTCATAGCTCACGCTTTTAATCCAACCGACTTTGAAGCTTCCTGAGAAATCAGGCAACTTGATCGTGGACAGCTCCTTCTTCAGGGTGGCTATTCCATAGCGGTGGGCTGAGGGGAAATGGGGGGAGTCAGCTCATTCCCTGGGAGGCAGCCAAGCGTAGCAGTCGGATGCCTGGGCTTTGAAATCACACGGCCTGGGATTGAATGTAGGACTTGTCATTTACTATTGGTGTGCTCCCAAGCAAGCCCCTTGAATTCCTTGAGACTCGCTTCCCCCCACCCGTAAAATGGTAATAACAATGATACCACCCTACGCCTGAGAATGAAATTAGATCATGAATTCCAAGTGCCAGGTAAGTGGCAATTGTTATCTATTCATTCAACAAGGTCGTGGAAGCAATGATACAATACCGTGGGAGCTTTTGAGGAACGAGTTACTGCAGTGTAGTCAAACCTCCGGGTTTTTCACTATCGCCTGGACCCTGTGTTACCCATGCAGATTCCCAGGCCTCGCTTCCGTCGGTAGTAGGCGGATCTTCGGAATCCACATTTTACCGTGTGTCCCAGCAATTCCAGAACAGTCCGCTGGCCCCCCTGGGGAAAATGCCGGTCTAGCCCCACCCTTAGCCTCCGCTATTCAAGATGAGGAAACTGAAGCCCAGAGAGTGACATACCCAAGGTTTCTAAGATCCCTTGTCCTGGTTGCGACACCACTCTGGTGGGCAACAGCCGCACCAGAGGGATGGCCGACCCCCTTGCCGTATTCCAGGCCTTTTCTGGTGATTCTGGCCACGAACCCAGGATTAGACGCCCCTTCTGCAAACCCAGAGACCTCCGCCAGCAGCAACAGGGCCAACACCACAGAGGACGGCCTGGCCATCATCCAGTTTTCAGCAACGTCCTGGGCAGAGGTTGGTCAGGCTCTCTCCGTAGGAGCCTCCCTTATTGAAGGTGACAGCAGAACTGAGGTGCTTATAAAGCCAGGGGCCAGAGGAGGAACTGAGCCAGCTGGAAGAGAAGACAGGGAAAGTTCAAGGCTTTGGGCCAGTCCCGTTTTTAGCAACTTGAGACGGGGAGAAAGTCGCCTGTGGAATCGTTTGAGGTTTATTTCTGGCCTAAGGGTAGCGGAAGTGGGACCACAACCCCCACCCTCTTCCTCTTCTAAACTCTCCTGCCCAGTGCTGCCAGAGGAGCCTTCCTGCCACACCTCTCTCGTGATGAACACCTCCATTCATTCTCCGTTATTTACAGACTGAAATGTCAACGCCCCGTTGTTTGGCTCTGGCGCGCCTCTCCAACCAGACCTTCCACTGCCTTAGCCCGCCAGGCCTGTGCTCTGGCTCCACGGGCCCCCCCGCGTTCTCCCCGCTGACGTCTTGCAAGATGATCTCAAGTCAGGCCACACGTACGACAGATGGATTCTGCGACTCTAGGCTCCAGACAGTTGTAAATTTTCTCTTGTTTTTTATTGTTTTTGTTTTTAATTTTAATGTATATTTATATCTTTATTTATTTTGAGAAAGAGAGAGAGAGAGAGAGAGAGGCAACACAAGCAGGGGAGGGGCAGGGAGAGGGAGAGAGAGCGAGAAGCCCAAGCAGGCTCCGTGCTGTCAGCGCACAGCCAGTCGTGGGACTCGCACCCACGGAGCGTGAGATCCTGACCTGAGCTGAAATCAAGAGTCAGATGCTTAACCGACTGAGCCACCCAGGTGCCCCTTGCCTACATTGCGTTAAAGCAACTTTATTAAGATATGATTTGTATGCAATAAAACACGGACATTTTAAGTGTAGAGTTCCATGAGTTTTGACGCAGGTATTTACCGGTGTGATCACATCACAGTCAGGATAAAAACATTTGCATCACCCTGGGAATTTCCCTCGTGTTTCTTTCTTTCTTTTTTTTTTTTTAACGTTTTATTTATTTTTGAGACAGAGAGAGACAGAGCATGAACGGGGGGAGGGGCAGAGAGAGAGGGAGACACAGAATCGGAAACAGGCTCCAGGCTCTGAGTCATCAGCCCAGAGCCGGACGCGGGGCTCGAACTCACGGACCGCGAGATTGTGACCTGAGCTGAAGTCGGCCGCTTAACCGACTGAGCCACCCAGGTGCCCCTCCCTCGTGTTTCTTAGCAGCCAATTGCTGATCCCCCCTCTTTTCCCAGAAAACCCCTGGCCTGCTTCCTGTGACCATCCATTCATTTTGTCTGTTCTAGAACTTCGTGTGAGTGGAACCATGCAGTGTGCATACTGACTGTGCTAACCGGCTTCTGCCATACAGCATTCTGTTTTTGAGATTAATCCGTGTTATTTTATGTGGCAATACTTCCCTCCTTTTGCTTGTAGAGTAGTGCTTTACACAGCAGCACGATCAATCCGTTTATTGCCTTGTCTTGTATGTTTAATTTCTTCAAATAAGAAGTACCTTCACATGGCTCAACAATCAATGTAACAAGATGTACAGCGAGCAGCCTGGCTCTCGACCCTCTTTTGCATCTTCCCGGCTCCCATCTCCTTCCAGTCGAATCAACATAAAATTCCACTGTGGGAAGTGCTAGGAGACACCGAAGGTGCTTCGACGGCTTCTATTCCAGGGCCCGTGGGAGCCCAGAGAGGGAGCAATCAAGACAGGAGACAGTGCTTGGTTTGGATTTCGAAGTAATACCCGCAGGAGTCTGGCAGACGGCCACAGGGTGGAAAGGTATCCTGGACAGAGGGACCAGCACCAGCCGGAGCACGGAAGCCTGAGGCAGCACTGTGCATTCCAGAAAGCACAAGGAACTGTGGGAAAGCAAAGGGTTAGGGGTGTGGGGGGTGGGGAGAGAGTGTCGGAGAACGAGGAGCACACACGGGCAGAATCTCCTCTGGAAGCGCCTTGGTCAAGTATGAACCCGGAAGAGTTTTCATTTCCCTGTAATTGACAATCCCTATGTTGTGTTAAATCCCCCTTTTGTCCTGCACGGGGAGGGGGGGGGGGTGGTCCTTTCATGACATCTCAGTCCTGATTCAAACCCTTCCATCACGGTCGGTTGAAGACTTGGTCCTGTCCAGGTAAACCTGCATCTCATATTCTACCACGTAAGTTCTCCCTCTGCCTCGTGCAGACTTCCGGAGGCTCTCGTGGCTCGGAGCGAGCAAGCGCGTATGTGCGCGCGTGTGTGCATGCATGTCCACACGTGTGTGGTTGTATACGAGCGTGTGTGTGTGCATGCGTGCGTGTGTGAGCTTGCATGGGTCTGCCTGTATGCGTGTGCATGCAGGGCGGTTTTCTCTTTCCCGCACCCCTCCCTCTTCCCTGCTCTGACCTGTAAGGAGGGGGGGAGGGGCTACCCGGGGGAACCGGAAGTCCTCTGTGTTTATCTCCGTGGCAGTGAGGTGACCCTTGCTGAGACTCATCAGCACCCACCAAACCTGGTATCTCTCAGCTCCGAGTGGGTAAACGGAGGCCCCCATAGGTCCTGTTAGTGACAGACTTTAATTCCAAGAAGCTGCCCCAGACAAAACTCAACCCTTGGGAGAATTGTCCTCTATTTGCGGCCCCCAATTTCACGTCCACAACCTGAGGCCTGTGGCCAGAGTTGAGTCCGGTTTCCTTCCCCTCTGGAAGATGGGACATCAGGGAGGTAGTCCTTGCCTCTTCTTCGTCTGCTTGTTATCGAGCCGACATTTCTAGGGGTGGTTCTCCTGGGGGCCCTTTTGTCTCGGCTTTGTTTAGGGGGACAGCCAAGAGTCTTTCCCTCTCTCCCATCAGATGGTAGGGAGAAAGGATAGGAGGGGGGCTTTGTTTACAACTTCCTGGAAACAGTTTCACCAGGAGCCTGGCCAGGTGGGGTTTGGGTTCTGCCCTGAGGTCCAGCAGCAGTGGGAGGATGGAGAAGATCTCAGTTAAGGGTGCCCATGTGGTTGGCCTCCGGAAGGATTCGGGGGACAGATCATACTGCCCATAGTAGTTGGCTAGGGCCCCTGTGACCGTGTGAACAACCGGGGGGATTAAATAACAGAAGTGTGTTTTTTCAGTTCCGGGGCTGCGACGTCTGAGGTTGGGGTATGGGTGGCGCGGGGTCCTTCTCAGGGCTGCGAGGGAGAATCTGCTCCAGTCCCCTTCCCTCACTTCCTGCGGCTCTCTGCCAGTCTTCGGCATTCTGTGGCTTGTAAACACATCACCCCGAATTCTGCTCTCATCGTGGCGTGGCATTTTCCCTGTGCACGTCTGTCTCCAAATTTCTCTTGCATAAGGACACCAGTCACACCGGCTTAGATGCCCACCCGACTGACCCATCTTAACTCGTTACCTCTGCAATGGCCCTATTTGCAAACAACATCACATTTTGAGGTACTGGGGGCTAGGATTTGAGCATGGGATTTTGGCAGGGGGCACACTCCAACTCGTAAGAGTGTCCCACCATCTGTAAGGAGTGAGGATGGCAGTTAAAAGTCGTGGCAGTGCTGAAATCTGAGTCAAGGTCCCGCATGACTATTTCTCCGTAAGCCTGTATCCCATCCCCCAAATGGGCCTAACGCTACTGACCTTGTAGGAGTTGTGTGGGAATTAAACAGGAGCACATTTGGGAATGGCCTGAATGTCTGGTGCCTGCTGAGCCTAGGCAGTGAGGTCGTGTGCCCTGGGGACCCTTCCTTGAGCCGATCTCCTGAGACATCTCATCTTGCCAGAGACGTGAAGCCAGCAGCAGAGGAAAACTCCTAACTGTGGCTTTCACTTCTCCTGGGGCTGAAACTTGAGGTCATAGCCAGGAGATTGGAAGTTCATGTGTCAGAGCTCCAGGGTTAAAGCCCTGCAAAAGCTCTGTGCTGAAAACACGCCTTCGAGACGTTTTTACAGGCACTGCCCTCTTCATCGGGCCCCCCAGGGCCTCCTGCACCTGTCTCAGTGTTCCTTCCGCCACCTCATCCTGGGATTGGTCTACTCACTGCCTCCCACCCAAGACCCTCTTCTTCCAAGGATAGGGGGTGCACACCTACCTGCAAACACCCACGGGAGGCCTAGCCACGGCATTTTCCTTCTCTCCCTCAGTGGAACCGCTTGACCGCTCTCTTAGGTCCATCCCAGGCCTGCATAGACCTTGACCTGCAGCAGGGGCACTGTGTCTGTCACTGATCCTTTGGGCTCAATTCCATCCCAAGCTTCTTCCAGGACTGGGCTAACGCCCTAGTTCACCTGATTGCAAAATATCTTTATACGCAGTATCTATACACGATAAAAATGGAACAAATGATATCAAAGGGCGACCATAACTCTTCCTTCTACCTGTCCCCAGTCTTTCGGCTTTCTGCCCCAGAGGCAGTGTCTTTCTCATCCTTGCAGACGTACTTGGTGACCACAGACGCACGCATAGTAACACAAATTCTCTACATCTGACTTTCTGCACTTGATAGATCTTGGAAATGGCTTCATAACAGCACATGCCGATCTGGCCCATCTAGTTTAATGATGGCAGAGTATCCCATGATAGGGAAATTCAGTTCGTTTGACCTGTCTCCTCTTGATGGACATCTGGATTAGTTCGATTCTTGCCGGGGCAAACTTCACTGCGAACAATATCGTCGTGCCGATGTATTTGTGCGCATGTCTGTGGGAATTCTTCTTGGAAGCACATACGCTGGCTGGTGGGATATTTGCATTTACAAGTTTTGCCAAATTGTTGCTATGTTTCCTTCTATCAAGTTGAACTCATTCACATCAGGTTGTTTCATCTAAGGAAAGGTTGGGGGCTTTGCCTTCGAAACTTGGGCCAGGAGCCAGAACCCACTGCTCGTTTGTGGCCTATCTCAGATCTGCTTCCTGTCCACATGGACCACCTTTCTTTTTTTTAAAAATCACTTTTTCCCCCATCTGAAAAGTATTTGGTTCTATACTGTCAAAACCACATGCTAAAATACATATACCGGGTGTAAAGACGGTCTTCCATATTTTATTTACAACATATTTATTTACAACTTCCTTCCAACACACCATTGGACCCAGAATAGGCACTCAATAAATATTTGATGAATGAATGAACGAATGAAAGAATGAAGACTAGTAAACTTAAGACCTTGACTTTTCATCTCTCACACTCAAGTGAACAAAATGAAGAAACATTATGCAGGAACACCAAGTGGTTGCCTAAATCTGGGTTTTTATTATGTCCACTCCTCCTCCATGTGATTCTAGTAAATTCTGACTTGTCGAAGGCAGGCAATATCGTTCCTTTGCCAGTGATTAACTTAGAAAAGGCATGTGATCCAATCCTGGCCACCGACAGGTGTAGAAGTCCCCCTGAGGAAGGTTTCCTAAAGGACAATACATAAGCTGCGTGGGGAGACATAGCCCGCGGCTGTTGGAGGTTGTCATGGAAGTACGTGATACCTGGAACTGTGGCAGCCACCTTGGGATATTGAGGGGAACCAGCCAAGGGTAGACTGACAGGCTGAGGATGGGTGGGTGAGGTTTTATGCCAGCGCTGCCTCCCCTACCTTCTACTAGAGTCTCTGTCGCTTCTGTAACCAGTTTGCTCTACACCCCAGGGAATTTTCAGCCATCACACTCTTCTACTAACAGAATTCTAACTGAGAACTCTTTCCTGCTTGCCTGCAAATTCTACACTTTGGCCCCGGGACTCTAGTTGACTCTAGAACTGTCAAGACAAAGTCTGATGCCTTTCACATACGTTTCATCCATATACCATTCCCTTTGCTCATCCCATACAAATTCATGGTGCACCTGCCCGGCACACACTAGAGCAAAGGTGTCATGGGAGCCTTGTCCCAAGGCTGGCTGCGACTCAGCTGTCGGGTTCCCGCTGGCAGTGTTCCCCTCTCAGTGAGGCTCTCCTGGGTGACCCCACCTCCAGGCGCCCCACCCCTGTGCCACCACCAACATGCTCTATCTGTGCATCAGTGAACTCTTCATTCCTTAATTTGTTGCACTGTCATTCTTGAAGGACATTTTTGCTAGATATAGAATCCAATTGTTCTTTCCAACCCTCTAAAGATGTTAGATGGAGATGTTAGATGGAGCCTGTCTCTTGGCCTCCCTCGTTGCTGATGAGTCATGGATTCGTGGATCCTTCAAATCACTGTGCCCCTGTTGTGACTTTGTGTCTGTGTGTGACTTCTGTCAAAACTTTCTCCTAATCTTTGTTTTTTAACAGTTGTATTATGATGTGACTGGGTGTGGGTTTTTTTTAAATTTTTTTTTTAATGTTTATTTATTTTTGAAAGAGAGAGACCAACAGAGTGTGAGCAGGGGAGGGACTGAAAGAGAGGGAGACACAGAGTCCAAAGCAGTCTCCAGGCTCTGAGCTGTCAGCACAGGGCCTGACGTGGGGCTCGAACTCATGAACGATGAGATCATGACCCGAGCAGAAGTTGGATGCTCAACCGAGTGAGCCACCCAGGTGCCCCTGGGTGTGGTTTTCTTTGTATTTATCCTGCCAGGATTAGCTGAACTTCTTGAACCTGCAATTTTATATTTTTCACCAAATTTGTGACACTTCTGAATTATGGTCATTATTTAAAAAACCTTTTTTGGCCTCATTCACTCTGTTTTCTCTTTCTAGACCTACAATTACATGCACATTGGATCTTTTGACATCGTTATATTAGTTCCTGAGGCTCAGTTCTTTGTTTTTTCCCCCCCAATCTTTGCTCTCTCTGTTCTTCAGATTGGATACTTTTTCCTGAGGTTGCTCACTCCTGTTTTTCCCTACCATTTTCAATCTGCTGTTAAATCCATCCAGTGAGCATTAAGATTTCCGATATTGTAAGTTTTCAGCTCTTGGATTTCCATTTGGTTCTTCTTAAAAGTTTCTACTGAGATGTCTTATTTGTTCCTACACCATGAGTGTATTTTCCTTATGTCCCTGAGCACAGTTACAGGAGGTACTTTAAAATCCTTGTCGGGGCGCCTGGGTGGCTCAGTCACTTAGGCATCAGACCCTTGATTTTGGCTCAGGTCATGATCTCATGGATCTTCATGAATCTCAGGGACTGAGCCCTGCATTAGGCTCTGTGTTGACAAGGTGGAACCTGCTTGGGATTCTTTGTCTCCCTCTCTCTCTGCCCCTCTCCTGGGCATGCATGCTCTCTCTCACGTGCTCTCTTTCTCTCTCTCTCTCTCTCTCTCAAAAATAAATAAATAAACATTAAAAAAAATAAAATCCTAGGGGCGCCTGGGTGGCTCAGTCGGTTAAGCGTCCGACTTTGGCTCAGGTCATGATCTCAACAGTTCGTGAGTTGGAGCCCCGCGTCGGGCTCTGTGCTGACAGCTCAGAGCCTGGAGCCTGTTTTGGATTCTGTGTCTCCCTCTCTCTCTGACCCTCCCCCCGTTCATGCTCCGTCTCTCTCTGTCTCAAAGATAAATAAACGTTAAAAAATTTTTAAAAAAATAAAATAAAATCCTTGTCTGCTAATTCTAACACTTTGATCCTTTAAGTGTTGGTCTCTTTTGATTGTCTTTACTTTTGGGTGCAGCTCATGTTTTTCTGCTTTTCGCACACTGAGTAATTTAGGATGTATTCTAGACATTGTGAATGATCTGAAAGCTTTAGATTTTGTTATGTTCCTCTGAAGAATATATATATTAAAAATATTTATATATAAATTTAAAAAAATATATAAATTTGTATATATTATTTATATATAAGTATATATTATTTATTTACATAAATATATATTATTTATTTATATATAAATATATTTATATATTATATTATATATAATTTATATATTTTAAATTAAATTAAAGTTAAAATTAAATTAATTAAATTTAATTAAATTAAAAATTAAATTAATTTAAATTAAAAAATAAATATTTTATATTTATATATTATTTATATATTTATATATGATATATAAATATATATATATACACACACATATATATAAATATATATATTTAAAGCAGGCAGTTACTTTGGTTGATCTTAAATGGAAAACTTGGTCTTCTCTGTGCTGGGAAGCAGCTGAAATCTCAGTTCAGTTCTTTCATCCACCTTCGGGCTGTTTAGAGTTTGCACTGTGCATGTGTCCTAGATCAGGAGTCAGCCAGAGAGTTAGGCAGACTTTATACACAGAATTTGAGGCTCCTCCTTTTCTTTTCTTTTCTTTTTTTTTAATGTTTATTTGTTTATTTTGAGAGAGAGAAATAGAGAGTGAACAGGGAAGGGACAGAGAGAGAGGGAGACAGAGAATCTCATTCAGGCTCTTCACTGCCAGCGTGGAGCCCGGTGCGGGGCTCAAACTCGTGAACTGTGAGCTCATGACCTGAGCTGAAATCAAGAGTCGGATGCTTAACTGACTGAGCCACCCAGGTACCCCTGAGGCTCCTCTCTTTCTGAGAGGATTCTTTCTTTATTTTCAGCCACTATGGTTGCCCCAAACTCTGTCTTCTGGTTCTTCAAACCAGCAAGACTGTCCCCTTCCCTCAAATTAAAAGCTATAAAAAAAGTGGGAAACTCACCCAGTGTTGATCCCTTATTTCAGGTTTTTTTAAAAATTATTTTTAATTATTTTTAATGTTTTTTTTTTTTAATTTATTTTCAAGACAAAGAGAGACAGAGCATGAGTGGGGATGGGGCAGAGAGAGAGGGAGACACAGAATCTGAAGCAGGCTCCAGGCTCTGAGCTGTCAGCACAGAGCCCCAGTGTGGGGCTCGAACTCACGAACTGTGAGATCATGACCTGAGCCGAAGTCGGACGCTTAACCAACTGAGCCACCCAGGCGCCCCCCTTATTTCAGGTTTTAACTCCTCTCTGGTATCTTCCAGCTTTGGATTGCTGCCCGGTGCCTTCAGAGAGCTGTTCTGTACATTTTGTCCAGCGTTTAAAGTTGTTCTATAAGAGAGGGTGGTCAGGTCGGAGCTACCGGGCCAACACTTGAAGAAGAAGAATCTCCGTTCCCTTCCTTGCAATTCATATTTAAATTTTCCAGTTTCAAGCGTACCTGCCTTTGGGGACAATACCTTCTCTGGCATTTTCTCTTACCTCACTTAACCGTTTCTTCTCAGGATCCTTTGCTCACGCCTGCTCCTCTTCTCAACCTCTAAATGTTGGAATGTTCTGGGCTCCAGCCTTCGCCTTCCTCTCTTCTCTCACTTCCTAGGTGACCTCATCTAGTCTCTTGGCTCTACGTGTCTTCTATACGTATAAGGCTCATGTTATATTTCCAGCTCCTTCCTCTCTCCTGGGATCCAGACTCATAGCACTAAATCTCGGCCCAGCATCTCCACGTGGGTGTCTGGTAGGCATCCCAAAGGGCTCCTTCACACATCCATTCAGTAATTAAGCCAAGCACTTAGGAATCGTCTTCCCGTTGGACTTCACTCCAATTCATTAGCAAGTTCTGGCAGTGCTAGTGTCCAGATCTGACCACTCCTTGCCATTAATCGCTGCTCATCCGAGCTTCCCCAATATCTCTACCTGGACTATGACAAATAGCTTCTTATCTAGTCTCCCCGATGCCTTTCTTACTCCTTGTAGCCCATTTGCCGTGTAGCAGCCAGAACCATCCTTTAAAATAAGTTAACGTGATTATGTCACTTTCTTGTTTAAAACACTTGGATGACTCCCCATATCTCTTAGGACAAAACCTAAGCCCCACAAATCCTTGCACGGACCCAGGGAGAAAGGTTGGCCTCACGTAGGGACTGGTTACTGCAGTCCATCAGCCAAGAGATGCCCCAATTTCTTTATTCCTTGTATCTTCTCGGTAAAGGAACGTTGGAGCTGGTGGGGAAGGGGCCGCTGGGCAGGTGGGATTGAGAAAATTGGCATTGCTCTAAGGAGGGGTGGGCAAAACTCATCACGTACTCTCTGAAATAGAAAAATTAGACTTCCCCCCTAACTTTTAATAAAAGTCAGTCCTTCCTGGTATATTTTTGTCTGTATTTATAATACCTAGCAAAGTATTTCATAATCCCCAAATAACCAAAGCCTAGGATGCTATGGGTGTGCAGCAGTGGGGAAAAACGCCGTGTATGATTGGGTCCCTTTTCCCAAAGGGCCTCTGGATTTGGACTGTCAGGAAACTAATCCTCAAAGTGAAATTTGTGTCTCTTCACTGGACCAATATCATCTCCGGTGCCCTACAAAGTAATGTCTAAAAAACAGATCCAGCGCACCTGGGTGGCTCTCTCAGTCTGGGATCCGACTTCATCTTGGGTGGTGATCTCCCAGTTTGTGAGTTCAAGCCCCACATCAGGCTTGCTGCACGGAGCCCACTTCAGCTCCTCTGTCCTCCTCTGTACCCCTCCTCTGCTTGCACTCTCCCTCTCAAAAAAAAAAAAAAAAAAAAAAAAAAAAAGGATCCTACACTTGCCCAAGCACACTTATTTTTCATGGCATTTTTTGCGTGACAGTTTAATAGCATTTATATGTTACATGTAAGTAACTAAATTTTGTAAACGTTTATTTATTTAAAAATGTTTTCATGTTTATTCATTTTTGAGAGACCAAGCGCATGCAGGGAAGGCGTAGAGAGATAGAGAGGGAGACACAGGATTAGAAGCAGGCTCCAGGCTCTGAGCTGTCAGCATAGACCCTGACGTGGGGCTTGAACCTACGAAACGTGAGATTGTGATCTGAGCCGAAGTTGGACGCTTAACCGACTGAGCCACCCAGGTGCCCCTAAATGTTTATTTATTTATTTTGAGAGAGAGAAAGAGGAAGCAGGGGAGGGGCAGAGAGAGAGGGAGAGACAGAATCCCAAGCAGGCTCCACACTGTCAGCACGGAATCTGACTTGGGGTTCAAACTCATGAACCGTGAGATCATGACCTGAGTCGAAACCAACAGTCGGACGCTCAACTGACTGAGCCACCCAGATGCTCCATAAGTATCTAAATTTTATACATTTTGTAAATCAAACCTGAAAACCTATTCAGAATTTCTTCATTTTTTAAAACAGTCCGGGCACCTCCAAATGGAAAAGGTCCAAATTTGTTAAAAGGCTCCAAGCTGTTTTAGGTTATTCACAGTTATGGGTATTTCCCTCGGGGGTGATGAACATGTTCTGGAATTAGATAATGGTGATGTGTTTACTAAATACTAAAAAAAAAAAAAAAACACTGAATCACACACTTTAAAGGAGCAAATTTTATAGTGTGTGAATTACATCTCAATAAAGCTGTTATAAAACAATGCGCCTGGAGCCCCTCCCACAATGGGCACATCCTGACATGTGCAGCCTCACGCCGTCCTTGCTCCTTAAACCTCGTGACCCTAGTTTAGGTCAGTATTGCGCAGTAGAGATGTAACATGAGCCACAGGTGTAATTTAAAATTTTCTGGATTTCTACCAGGAGTCAAACCCGGACACACAGCCTCCAGCCCCCCATGAGTTTAGCAGTGTCCCAGAGAGAAAGAAGGGGTGCACGCTCAGCCAAGCTCCCCAGAAGGGACTGAGGCTCTCCCCATCACCACAACTGAATCTCTCGAGTGCTATTGGGCTCCAAAGCTCTCCGATGTCTTTAAAAACATGCTTCTTATATTTTATCTACTTTTTCCAATTGTTCTCAGCAGGAGATTTGTCTTATTGCTGTCTTTATTATTTTAAGTTTATTTATTTATTTAGAGAGAGACAGAGACAGCGCTAGTGGGGGAGAGGTAGAAAGAGAGGGACACAGAGAATCCCAAGCAGGATTCGCACCATGAGGGTGAAGCCCGAGGGGAGGCTCGAACTCACGAAACCATGAGATCATGACCCGAGCCGAAACCAAGAGTTGGTCGCTCAACTGACTGAGCCACCAGGTGCCTCTGACGTCTTTATTTTTTAAAGATCTTCTTTTCTGTTTGGAAAACAGACCGAGGCAGGACAGGAGTGGGAAGCAGGGTGGCCAGGTAGGAGACTGAGGCAGTGATCTAGGCGAGGCATGTTGGTGGCTGAGACTGGGGCAGTAGAGATAGAGAATGAGAGAGATCTTTCCGTGCCAACGTGAAAGGTAAGGATGTCCTTCCAGGTGAATGAAGTCAGGAGCAGAGAAGTAGGTAAAACATGATATGATTTTTTGTTAAAGATTATATACTCAGAATGGGGTAGTAATCTTTTCATTTTGATGTGCTTTTCTCTTTTGCCCTTCCCAGCCATAATCTTTTCTCCATTACACCTCAGATATCTGTGTGGCCAGGGGGAAATTCGAATCTGTTGCAGAGAGAAGGCCAAGAACGACCGCAGCCGTCAGTCTTTGCCATTCACACACTGGATTGTACAACAGGACACACGCCTTGCAAATCGACTTCTCCAAATTCTTATATCGATAAGCCAACTCGGAGAATCTGTCCCAGTAGAATTTTCAGGGATGTGGAGAGGCACTGCGGTCCACCATGAAGGCTTAGCTGGTGCAGGAAGACAGAAGATAAAATTAGGAGCCACAGAAGAAAAGCCTGTCGTCTTCTTGAGCTTGGGAGGTTGAGGAAGGAGATGAACAGAGGAGCAGAGATGAAAGGCTAAGCTGGTGTCCCAGTTTCCCTGCTTGGGACTCAGGTTTGAAGCCGGGGGCGGGGGGGGGGGGGTGGTGGTGGTGGGTTGTTGGTGGTGGATTAGAGAGAACACAGAAGACAAGGAGGGGGTCATTGGCCCTGCTTGCGGTTCAGCAGTCTGCAGGAGGCGTCCCCCGGGATGTTCCCGAGGCGTTCCCGGCGCTAACCTGTAGCACGGCCTGGACAACCGGACAGCTTCGTGTGGCTGGGCAGAGGGGGGTCTGAGTCTGCTTGGGCTGTTGTAATAATATACCATAGACTGGGTGGCTAAAACAACAGAATTTCCTTTCTTTTCTTTTTAAAGTTTATTTATTTTGAGAGAGAGAGAGCGAGAGAGAAAGCACACATGAGAGACAGGGAGGGCTGGAGAGAGAGAATCCCAAGCAGGCTCCACGCTGTCAGCGCAAACCCCGACGCGGGGCTCGATCGCTCAAACCGTGAGATCATGACCTGAGCCAGAGTCAAGAGTCAGAGGCTTAACGGACTGAGCCACCCAGGCGTCCCAACAGAATTTATTTCCTCGTGGTTCTGGAGACTGGGAAGTCGTGGTCAAGGTGGTAGACAGTTTGGGGTCTGGCGGGGACTCTCTTCCCGGCTGGCAGACGGCTACCTTCTCACTGTGTCCTCACAGTAGACAGAGAGAGAGAGGGAGAGAGACCTTTCTGGGGTCTCTTCTTATAAGGACTCTAATCCTACTGGATCAGGGCTCCACCCTGATGACCTCATTTTTACCTTCGTTACTTCCTTCCTCCAAATACAGTCACATTAGGGGTTAGGTTTCGACATACGAATTTTGAAGGGACACAGTTAAGTCCACAGCAGGGGGCCTTGGAATTTAGTTTCCCTGAGATACCCTGAGAGCCTGAGGGGTCTGAGCAGACCCAACCATAGGAGGAGCTGGCTGCAGGGCTTGCCAGAAGGGACCAGATCTGCCCTCTGCCTAAAATCCTGCCTGTGCCACGGTGAATTGTTGGCACTGGGCACATGTTTATTGAAAGAATCCGTTGTAAGTTCTTTTTGCATGCATGACGGTCTCCAGCTCTCCAGCCTTCAGGAGTCACTCTTTCCTCGAATAATCCACTGAATACCACCCCCCCCCCCCCAGCTCTGCAGGAAATCCATTTGAGTCTTTAGAAAATGCTGGTATGTTTCACTAGGTTTATCCTATAGCTGTGTGTTGGGTTTTTCTCTGAATGGCTCCAGTGCTCCAGGCTTCTCTGTGGTCACCCACGGCTTTTTCTTAACTTCTTCTGTGCTGTTCTTTGCCCAAGCCGTTCTGCTCCAAACATCCTTGTGATGCTAAAGCTGACACCAGGACAGCACAGACTCCAGACCCTGGCCTGGTCTTGTTTCCGCCCCAGAAGCGCATGGAGCCGTGGCCTCAGGTGGCCATCACAGCGTTTTCTAGTTCACCCAGGCAGGTTTGTTCTCCAACATTCAGCTGGGAGAACGTGAGAGTTTTCTGGAGCTTGGTAACCTTCCGTCTTCCTCGTGATCTGTGGGGTCTCACCGCCCCGATGGAGTGCTTCGATCGACCCCAGGGGCTTCTGAGAAGGTGTTGGTTTAGAGGGGAGGACAGATGGGTGAGGACAGGAAGGAAGCGTGGGGGGTGGGAAGCGAGTAAAGATGGAAAGAAGAGAAGGCGTCGTAGCTGGACTCCACTCCAACTGGGACACGCAGCCCAGCTTGTTAAGACAGATATCTGGGCCCCACCCCCAGAGTTTTTGATTCGGTAGGTTTGGGGTGGGGAGCCAAGAATTCTCACTTCTAACAAGGTCCCGGTCAGGGGACCACACTTTGAGGACCACCGACTTCATCCCAGACTAACTTGGAGACACCGCACCCCAGTCAGATAGAGTGCTTTGCTCTTTACAATGGATAAGTGGATCCGTTCCTTCCAAAACATCCTCGCAGCCAGGAGCCAAATCCATTTGTTCGTTCGTACGGCAGCAAGATGTCCAACAAATCCCCAAAGAAGCTAATGAGCAACTTGGATCCAACTCTTTATTGTCTGTCAGAGGAAGGGCATCCATGCTTGGTAACTAACGAGCCCACGGTAGCTCTGTGGCCAGAATGAAGCACCTTGTCAGCTGGCTGGTAAAGGCCTCACCCGACGGTGGTGGACCAGAAAGCCTAACCCCGTCCCACTTTCCTGAACAGCACCTACTTAACACACCCACTAAATTGGAGGAGCGGTGGGTAGTTTCTACTTGCAGAATCCCGTTTATTTCTATCTTGGTGGCATGGAGGGCAGCAGAGGATATGCGTGCCACATTGCACGAAGGCCTGGGGCATGATGGCCGCTACCCCCATTCACCCATTCCACTGGCGTTTAGTAGCCGTCTGAACCGTCCGGCCCTGAACTGGGTGGGAGCATGCTCCATGGGCATGGGGGGCAATGATGGAACGCATCCAGGATCTGGTAACAGCACCTGCTGGGCCTGGGACGCAGCTCCAGGCTGGGCACATAGTAAGGCCTCAGGAAATGTCAGCCTTGATTATTGCGGGTGTGATTAAGAAGAAGGTGCCCCAATCACGGTCTGGCGTAGAATTCTCTCGCTTGATGCAATACACAGTCCCTGTGGGAGGAAATTAGCATTCCTGATAAATGCTTAAGCAATTTTCTGATAAGCTTTAACACGATTAAAACCTCTTTGGGGAAATCAGCTACCCACACATCCAGCTGATTATTAGACATCTTTTGTCTTGTATCCAGTTTAATGGTGATGATCCAACCACTCTCTTCTCCTGCAAAATGTCCTTAACAAAAGGGAACTGTGACGTGGCTGTGTGGCAAGACTGAAATAAAACTTTGACACGTGCTTATCACGAATTTAACCGAAAAAATGTAAAGCCGTCACGAAGGAGACAGGACACAGGAATAGGAGCTGGCGTCTATTAAGCACTCACTGCTTGCCAGACGTCACATGAAAGGGGCTGCAGGTATGGCTCAGCTCACTTTCTCTTCATAATGAGTTGGGTTATAATAGCTCTGCTTGACTTATAAGATGCTCAGAGAGGTGCAGTGACTTGTTTGAGATCACACAGCCAGTAAGTGGCAGGGTCGGTTTGGAATCCAGGCCTGAGTCCGTAGCTGGAGCGAGCAATACACTCTTCTGCCTCCGCCAAAGGAATGATGGTGGGAGATGGGAGAGTCGGAGAGTCTCGGAGGGAGGGCAGCTAGAGGATCCTAGGAGAGCAGAAGAGGTACAGCGTCCTCCCAGGGAGGGGGCATGGAAGGAACGTAGGTGGCTCAGCGCAGAAGAGGAGGGAGGGGAGGGCTACTGGAGGCGGTGAGAAGGGCGGCCAGGGGCAGCGACGTGAGCAGAGACAGAGCCAGGGCCCAGGTGAGTTGGGCTGAGACTGTGGGGTCCAATGTGGCAGCCACAGGAGCGGGCCCCGGTCCTTTCAATACCGAGGTGGACTGTATTCGTCCCGTGTTGTGGACCCTACCTGCTACTGGGTGGGTTTTGATGACTCCGAATCCCAGTTTCATCACTTACTAGCTGGGAGGCCTTGGCACGCAGCTGTCTGAAGTGAAGATTTCCTCGTCTGACAACTGAGGGGGAATAAAAGCATCTCTCCCATAGGATTGCTGTGAGGACAAACAAGATAAATCTCGACAAGTACTTAGGACACGCCCGGCCCCTACCGAGGGCTTCATAAAAAGGTGGGGTGCTCTTGTTTTATTTATTTGTTTGTTTTTCCACTGTACGGTGTTTTACTTATTTTACTTAATTAATTTATTTTCAAAATGTGTATTTATTTATTTTGAGAGGTGGGGGGAGCGGCACAGAGAGGGAGAGAGAATCTCAAGCAGGCGCTGCACTGTCAGCACGGGGCCCAACGCAGCGCTCGATCTCACAAACTGCAAGGTCATGACCTGAGCCGAAATCACGAGTGGGACGCTTGACCGACTGAGCCACCCAGGCGCCCCTGATTCATTATTATTTTTTTTTTCCAAAAGTATAGTTGACCCACAATGTCATATTAGTTGCAGGTGCACAACGCGGTGATTGTGCGAGCCTATATGGGGTGCAACGCTCACCACAAGAGTAGCTACCATCTATGAGGGGTTCCTGGTGTAATGACTGCGTAACTGAATGTATGCTGGCATTACGTCACTCTGTATTTTCTCAGGAGGGCTGTGAAAAAAAATTTAAACAGATTTCAGTGCAATTTCAGACTGTTAGAAAAGTTGCAGCAACAGTGCAAAGAATTCCTGAACACCCTTCACTAAGACTACACGTGTGCATATATTTTCCTTCTGAACTGTGGGCAAACTGGATGCAGACCTGGTGACCCTTTACCCCTAACGACCTCTGGGTGTGTTCCCGAAAGGCAAGGATGTTCTCTTGCAAAGTCACAGTACAATGATCAAAATCGTGAAATTGACATTGATACAATATTGTCAGAAGAGCCGTTTGGATTTTGTCAATTGCCCACGACATCCTATACAGCAAAAGAAAAAAAAAATCTTAGATCATATCTTGCAATTCAGTTGTCCTGTCTCTTTAGTCTGCTTGAGTTGGAAACAGTTCGCTAGTTTTCTTTGTATTTCACGAGCTTGACATTTTTGAAGAGTACAGGCCACTCTCTTTATTTAGGTTTGTCTGCTATTTCCTCCCAGTTAGTTTCAGGTTAGGTGTTTGGGGGCAGAAGTCCATCTCAGTTCATCACATCATTTTGAACACTTTTGTTCTCAACCTAACAGTGGGGGCCCCTTGTAGGAAGAGGAGGGGAGCACTGGACTGCCCGAAGGACTCAGTAAACATGCGGACACCCCCAGCACCCCGAGCGTGTGGGTCAGAAACCTGCCTGGTTAACCAGCATCCTAGGTGACCAGTTGTTTACGTTCCTTCAAGCCTACCTCTCCAAGACATGGCCAGCAGGTGGCGGTGTAGCCCGCACTTTGAATGCCGTTCTTGGGCTTCTGGAAAGATCTCACGGTACCAGGTTTCCTGCGAATTCAGGCTAACATCCATCCGAAGAGCTTGGTTCCTTAAGCTGCCTGCCTCCTGCTTTCCCTTTTTGTCCCTTCAGAGGGGCCTCTCTTGATGCGCAAGACCTCAAAGCAGCCAGAACTCACCTGGAGGCTCCTCAGCCAGAGAGGACCCGCTCTTGGGGGGAGACGCCCCTCTTTCTGATAAGGTAACCAGGAACTCTTAAAAAATAGAAAGAATAATGCCTCCGACTAGCATTTACTGAGAGCTTACTCTGTGCTGGGCACGGTGACGAGCACGTGACTCATTCACTGTCTCCTGTACGCTCACAGCAAGTCCTGAGTAAGGACAGAGGAAATAACCTGCCCGAAGTCACGCAGGAAGCCGCTGTCACCGCCTCCAGTTTCCATGTCAGCTGGAACTTGTACTCGAGTCAGAGGAGCGGATGAAACAGTGTCTGCGCCGCAGGGACGTGCCCTAGAGCCCCGGGAGTGTTCTGAGAAAGGAGATGATACTCATCCCTGCCTGCGGGGGCCAATGTGACTGGGCCAGGAGCTGCCTTGGACAGACACTGTGTCAGCCCCCCTGTGAAAGGGGCTCAAAGGGTCAGGGAGGCAGAACAACACGGGTCACAGCACACGGAGGGCCGACGGGACTGCTGTGGCTCGCGGACTCTGAAAGGCTGGAAGGGCTGGGGGCTTTCAAAGGCTGGAGGGACATTGTGAGACATTTGGTCGGCGTGATACCCATAACAGTGCAAATCGTACTTGTTACATTTGTTTCTATTTACTTAATCCTTTTCTAATAGACTACATTGAGGGGATCCATAGTGCCTGGGAGCATGCACGGTGTGAAATGAGCCTGGATATGGGGTCAGGGGGGAGTTTTTACCCATGGGTGTGGTCAAGAGAAGTGTCCTAGAGAACAGAGAAGTTTGGAGGGGCGCCGGGGTGGCCAACTTGGGCTCAGGTTATGACCTCGTGGTACCTGAGTTTTGAGCCCTACGTCAGGCTCTCTGCTGTCAGCGCAGAGCCCGCTTCAGATCCTCTGTCCCCCTCTATCTCTGCCCCTCCCCTGCTCACGTGCATGCACTCTATCTCTCTCTCTCTCAAAAAATAAAAGAAAGAAAGAAAGAAAGAAAGAAAGAAAGAAAGAAAGAAAGAAATTGGAGCTCTGGGCAATATCCTTATCGATATATTGCTATCGAAGCAAACACTGCCAATTGCTTACGTAAGACCTCATGTCCCCTCTTCCTGATTAGCAGAATCTTGGGTTGGCTGAAGCGGCTGCCTGTCCAGCGAAAGAGCCCTGAGCTAGTCTTGGCCAATGAGATGGGAGCCAGTAATGCTGGGTGGGTGCATTAATCTGAATTCGATCAGGAGAGAAAAACCACACGGTAATTGGAACAGGGAAAGTTTAGTATAAAGAATGACAAACTATCACGGGGATTGCAGTCCTGAGGGAGGGGCTAGTGGGAAGTGAAGAGAACACAGGATAAGGAGCAGCCGCTACTCTCAGAGCTGAGCTAGAGCTCCCACCTTCCCCATTTTCTCCCCCCAGAGGTGAGATCTAGACTTTGTTAGTAGGGCACGGTTGTGGGTCACCAGATGGTAGACAAGTCACTGCGGTCTGTGTTAGTGGAACTTGCCAGAAAATTGCCTTCTATGGTGCTGGGGAAAGCTATTCACAGAAGGTATCCCAGTGGAGACACTGGGATGTAAAATCGCCCCAGGTGGGGATGCTGGGGGAAGCTGCCGGCCCCTCAGTGCTGCTGGCTGCCACACACTGCAGAACTGGGTGCTGGAGAAGCTGCTTATGCTGTAGGAGGCTGCAGAATGAGCGCACACGAACCAGGAAGGGGTGGGCTCCTGGCAAAAGCCTTTAAAAGGGATTAGATCTGGCTGGCTCGTCCCTTTTGCACTTTGATTTTCTCTTTCTTCCTGTAGACCGGATCTAGAAGGAGGAGAACTTGGAGCAGGACTTCAGCTGACATGTGATGTGAGTGAGAGATAAACCAGGGTGGGGATGAGCCACGAAGATCTGGGGATTGTTTGTTCCGCAGCACAACCTGGCGAAAACTGACCGAGACACATAAAGAATGTTTTACATAATAATTGCCAGTTCGGGTAAATCAAAGATTACTCTGTTTCTTAAAAGACTATGAGAAGGTAAGAATTATGGTTAAAGGAAGAGCACATAAGCTCTTATTCAAAGGAAAAGGGAAAGAGTCATAAAAACACCTCCTGGGCATCAGAAATACTGGTGCTTAAAAATTCGTTACAGGATCAGGAGAAGGAATGAAAATAACAAAATGGAAAGGAGAAAGAGAAAGATAAAACGTTAAAGGAAAAACAAAGAAAGTTGGAGAGTACTGTGTTTCTATACCACTCAACGAACTCCCTGATGTCGCCCAGGAAGATAAAAAGAATATTATTAAACCAGTAAAGCCTGGTGGCCGCTTTACCTAAAGACCACGTGGAGTGGCCTGCGTGAGACACAATTCAGGGCATCTCCCTGTCCAAGAGACATGATTTGAGGCCACTGCGTTCTCTCCCAACAGCATCTTAACATGCCTCGTCTGTCCTCATCGGCGGGCACAAGGACTTCCCACTGAATTCCGGTTTCAGAGTGACCTTTGAGGTGTCCCCAGGGATCCACAAAGTTAATAGCTTTTACTTTGAGTCAGACACTTCAACACATAGTCTCTCAATTTCGTGAGGATCCAGCTACTGGCTTTCGTAGAATGTGGCAATAGACAGAAGCAACGCACTCGGATGGGTGTGAGGAGGAAAAGAGGGCTGAGTGAAAGCCCCCTGGTGACCCTCTCCAGCAGCACCAGCAGAGACAAAACAGAGGAGGGAGTCACAGTAGAACATGCTGTCTATGGTGAATTTGGCAGATGTGAGCAAACTGGCAAGAGCGTCTTCCAGACACAGGGATATCGGCCACACCTCTAAGGGCGATCTCGAGAGCCCCTGCCTATGTCCCAGATATTAAGGAGGTGCCAGTTTCCCAAAAGTAAGTGAGAGGACCTGGAAAGGTCAGGCCAACATCCTTACTTGGAAAGATGATGACTCTGGGTACAGGTGGACTGAGTTAGGGAAGGTCACACCTTGGGCCTGTCTTCAAGCCCCAGGGTGGTGGGAACCCAAGCTGTAGGGAGACCCCAGTAACCTTACCAAGAGCAAGGAAAACTGAATCCGGCATTCAACCCAGGAAGATATAAAATGAGCAAGAAAATCGACCCGAGGGAAGAAGGACAGAATGAAGACAAGAAGAAATTACTGAGTCGGAAAACACAACAAAGGTAGTCTCCGTAAGTTGAGGAGCTGGTTTGTTGCGGAAAAGAGCCCCACACAGGAAAACAGATAAGCTGCCAGCTAGCCTAATCAAAGGGGAAGACAGACAGAGAAGGCACAATGAGGAATGAGAAATGACAGATAAGCATGATAAGAGGACATTTTAATATGTATCTTTTAATTGCATAAATAATGCATGGATACGTGTGCTTTAGAAACAAGAGTCAAACAAGAAGAAAACATCGAGTCAACAGCTAAAGCCCTGTCTTAGCCCGCCAGGGCTGCCTGACAAAATACTCCGGACTGGGGGGCTTAAACGACAGAAATGTACTTGCTTATCATCGTGGAGGCTGGAAGTCCAAGATCAAAGTGCCTGCGCGGTTGGTTTCCTTTGAGTCCTCTCTTCCTGGGGTACGGGTGGTGGCCCTCTCACTGTCTCTTCACGTGGTTGTCTGGCTGTGCACGTGCCCCTGGTGTCCCTCTGTGTGTCCTAATGTCCTCTTCTTTGTAAGGTCACCAACCAGGGCACCTGGGTTGCTCAGTCGGGTGAGCGTCCGACTCTTGGTTTCCGCTCAGGTCATGATCTCATGGTTCATGAGTTGGAGTCTCGCATCGGGCCCTGCGCTGACAGTGCGGGGCCTGCTTGGGACTGTCTCTCTCTCCTCTCTCTGCCCCTCCCCCACTTGTGCACACTCGCTCTCTCTGTCTTTAAAAATAAATAAATAAACTTAAATATATATATATAAGGTCACCAGCCAGCTTGGATGAGGGCCCACCCTAACAGCCTCGTTTTAACTTCATCCCTTCCTTAAAGGCCTTATCTCCAAACACAGTTACCTTCTGAGGTGCTGGGGGGTTAGGGCTTTAAAATGAATTTGACGGGGGACAGCATTTAGCCCATAACACCCTCATTCACCTTCTTCCCCGCAAGTCCTACCTCTTTCCCCAGAAGTAACATGACTAGGCCCTCACAGGACATTGGTGGAGCCCAGGACAAATGTTCAGCCAAGGCTCACATAGCAAATGTCTGCATATTTTTTGGTAAATCCAGCGAATAAACCCTTAAATAAAAATGTCCTATCCTCCTACCTCTAAACAAATATACCTTCATATAGACCTGGAAAACCGGGTTCAGATTTAGAATCTCTGGACTCTCCCGAGCTCCTTGCCAGAACGTGGCAGTGAGGCCACCCTGACCTTCCACACATGACTCTGTCTGCACCACGAGGGCCTGTGCACGCCTGTGTGTATGGGGGGACTCCAACCTGTACATCCGAGCTCCTCTCCCACCTCAATACTGGTTGGACCTGGCAGGGGTCATATCATCCTCAGGAGGGGAGGCCCTCACGGACCCTGGAATGAGTTTGAAGTTCCCAGGAGTAGGAAGCCTGGTCTAGAAGGAAGTCTCAGGCTCTAGAAGGGTGTGTCCCCTGTGGGGTGGGATACATCTGGAGGGAACTTGAGCAGGTGCCTCAAAAGTGCAAGCCCAAGGCAGAAGGTACCTCTCGCTCAGGTCTCAGAGTAATATAATACTGTTACAACGAACTTTTATTTCGGCTTTAGAGTCTCGTTTCAAAATAAAACATTGTTTTAAAAACTGGATTCTGTATTTTTACATCTTCTAGATTTTTCCTCGTCAACCTATATAGATCTACTTTATTCTCTTTAATTGTTGCATTTAGCAGAATGCAGTGGTAATCTGCTTGAAGATTAGGATGATCTCAAACCAACAGGAGTTAAAAAAAAACCCAAAACAAATGACCAAAACTGACTTAAGAAGAAACAGAACGGCTAAACAGACTCATAACTGTGCCAGTGGCTGAGAAAGTTATCCAAGTGAACTGCATAGTTCCTCCCAAATCTGCAAGTGACAGGTGATTCCAGAGCTCATCAGACTCTTCCAGAGCATAAAGAAATAAGGGACACTGCCCCGTTATTTTTATGAAGGGTACCGACATTGCTGTGGGTTGTGCCCTCCCCGCCACGGTCTTATGTTGAAGCCCTGACTCCCAGTGTGATGGTGTTGGGAGGTGGGACCTTCAGGAGGTGGTTACGTGTGGACGATGTCATGAGAGATCTCTCTTTCTCTCTGCCATATGAAGACACAGCAAGAAAATGGCCATCTGTAAGGCAGGATTTGGACCCTAGCTGGGAACTGAATTGAGCAGCACCTTGATTTCGGACTTCTCAGCCTCCAGAACTGTGAAACATAAATATCTGCGATGTAAGTCACCCAGTCTATGGTATTTTGTTACACAGCCTGAGCTGACTAAGACAAAGCAGCAAACAGAAATTCACAGACTAATTTCATCTGTGGATATTGAAGCAGAATATTTCTATGAAGGATTAAGAAGTAAAATCTAGTAATAAAAGACCTCAATAAATGGAGAGATAGACTGTGTTCACGGATTGGATGGTTCAGCATAATGAAAATGATATTTCTCCCCAGATTTATTTGTAGGCTTAACATAATCTCTATCAAATTTCTAGTAAGAATTTTTGTAAATACAGGGGCGCCTGGGTGGCTCAGTCGGTTAAGCGCCAACTTCGGCTCAGGTCATGATCTAGCCGTTCATGAGTTTGAGCCCCACTTTGGGCTCTGTGCTGGCAGCTCAGAGCCTGGAGCCTGCTTTGGATTCTGTGTCTCCCTCTCTCTCTGCCCCTCCCCTGCTCACGCTCTGTCTCTCTTTAAATAAACATTAAAAAAAAAAAGCTTTTGTAAATACAGACAAGCCAATTTCAAAATGCATGCAGAGGCAAAAGAACCAGAATAGTTAAAACACTTAAAATGAAGAATGAAGTTGGGGGAATCACCCTACCTGACTTTACTACTTGTTATGGAGATACAGTAATCAAGAAGGGGTGTTAGTGTAGGGAAAGACACGTAAACCAAGGGGAAAAAAATAGAGTCCAGAAACAGACCCACACAAGTATGACCAACAGATTCTTGACAAAGGTATAAAAGCAACTCAATGGAGAAAGGATAGTTCTTCCAAAAAATAGCGTTGGCACGAATGGACTTACTTACAAAGGGAAACATAATGAGCCTTGACCTAAACTATACACTGTATGCAAAAATTAACTCAAAATGAATCACAAATCTAAGCATAAAATGCAAAACTACCAAACCTTTAGAACAAATTATGGGAGAAGATCTTCATGACCTGGGGCTTGGTGAACTCGAGTTCTTAGACGTTAGACCAAAGCACAAGCCATGGAAGAAAAATAATTGATAACTGGGACTTCATCAAAATGAAAACCATTTGATGTGTGGAAGATCCTACTAAAAAAGTGCAAAGACAAGCCACAATTTGGGAGAAAAGAGGTACAAATCACATATCTGACAAAAGACTTGTATCCAGAATATGGAAAGAACTCTCTAGACTCAACTTTAAGATAATAATCAAATTAGAAAATATGTTAAAGACTTGAACTGATATTTCACCAAAGAAGATGTAAAGATGGCCAATGAGCACATGAAAAGGTATTCACATAGCTATTAGGAAAATGCAAATTCAAGCCACAGTGAGATGCCATTACATACTTCTTAGGATGGCTAAATTAGAAATACTGACAATACCAAGGGCTGGCGACTGCGCCCTTCGGTATAGCCTTGACTCTCAGAACTATATTTAGTGATATTTAGTGAGAGATACTTAGTGCCCAGATAGTGGCTTCTATGTACCGTTTTCCTATTAAAAAAACCAAAGTTCTTTGAAGATATGGTTAACTCCAGAGCTTGCATAAAGATGAGCCTGAAACATTATGGTGCTAGAGAGAAAGGAAGTGCACAGAAAAAGCTGGGGCCATAGTGAAAAGACAGAAGTGAATTGCTCCTAATGGCTTAAAGCACGGACTATTTGAGCAACGAAATAAAGACTGGATTATAACCCTGCTCTGTTTTCTCCCATAGCCATTATCATCTCTTAATTAACCACATAATTAACATATTATGTTTTTGTTTATTGCCTCTCTCTCCCCACTAGAATATAAGCTTTACAGAGGTGGGGATTTGGGGGTCTGTTTTGTTTACTGATATATACCAAGTATCATAACAACACCTGTGCATAATGCAGACTTAATAAATATTTGTAGAATGAGTAAACTTTCTCTCTTCCCCCATTGGCACGTAGATTGGGTAAACTGAATGTTCTCATGGAAACAAACCCTTTTTTCCCAAATAACTGAGCACCAAACAGCCACCATCATCTGCTTCTCTGCCTCAGCTCATGTGCAACTCACTTGGGCAGGCAGGGATGGTCTTGAGGGAGCTGAGCCCTGAGAAAAGAACATGGCCACCTGGGAACCCCTCTCCCAGGGAACGCTCTGGAAGATTTTCCTCTCAAGAGGATCCCTGGGACACCTGTGCTTATTTCAGTGCGAAGACTTTTGTGTGGCGAATTTAAAGCCCATTGGTATGTTTATCTCCGTTGAAACCCTCCCACTCTTGTGAGGTTGACGTTAGGAGCCCATTTTATGGATAAGGGAAAGGAAGCATGGAGAAGGTAAGTATATTCGTTTGGGAGGGCTGCTGTGAAAAAGGACCACAAATTGGGTGGCTCAGAGAACAGACATTTATTGCCTTTCAGTGCTGGAGGCCAGAAATCTGAAATCAAGGTATCCACAGGGCCATGGTCCCTCTGAGACTTTGGAGAGAATCCTTCCTTACCTCTTCCTAGCATCTGGGAGCCTCAAGCACTTTTTTAGCTTGCTACTACATCAGTCCAAGCTCTGTCTCTGTCATCAGATCGCTGTCTTCACATCATCTTGCCTCTGTGTGTGTCTGTGTCTGTGTCCAAATTTCCCCCCCTTTTTTAAGGACACCAGTCATATTGGATTAGGGCCCATCCTAATGACCCCATTATTGATTATTACGTCTATCAAGACCCTACTTCCTCATAAGGTCATAAGGCCACATTTTGAGGTTCTGGGGCTAAAGCTTCAGCACATCTTTTTTGGAGGACACGATTCAACCCATAGCAGTAAGGGACTTCAAATCATGGAAGGTTAGAACTAAGAGGGACTTTTTCTGTTGGAGCCACCCCACTCTGTACTCCCTCTACACGACTTTAACCATGAATAGGGTCCCCTAAAATGGAAAGTTGTTAAGGAAATTCACCAAAACATTAACTATGGCAAAGGTCATTTCAATCTACTTACCAGGTCTCCCATCCCTGCAGCCTTTGATCAATCTCCAAAATGTAGGTCCTCTGGGTCCTGTCTTGCTTTCTGACGCCCCGGGTTTCCATCTTCTTAACTTAACATTTCATGGCTCATTCCCCCCACCGCCCAAGTACTCTCCGGAACCCCAACAGAGAGCTTAGGATCATCTGAAAGAGTGAGAAGACGGTGAGGAAATCCTTTGAGGAGCTCTGTGATCTGAACAGCAGTGCCATGAAAGTGAAAGGCAGGGGCAACTGAGCATGTGCAGCACAAGCAGAGGCTTGTGGAGATAATTCCCAACTGACTGTAAATTGGAAGAGCTATGTGGTGAGGGCCTAAGGCAGCCCATAACTGGGGAAAAGTTTGGAGTATTAGGTTAGGTGATAAGAGACTTCAAATCAAATCACCAGGTACATGTTAAGTGCCCAACTCGGTATCGCAATGAGCCATGGGTGACACAAAGACACATAATATCTGTTTCCTGCCTTCAAGGAAATTATAATTTACTTAGGGAGGTTAGACGTAAAACTCGGGAGAAGTTACGTAACCAAATATTTAAATAGTAATCCACAGTACTACAAGATCAGGTGCCAAATGAACTGTGGATGTGGTGACAAGCTTTCAGAATTCTGAACAAGGAGATATCATTTGTTTATGATCTAGCTAGTGCCTATTTTCTTGCTGGGGGGAAAGGAGGGGTTAACTGAGCAGGGACAACCGATGAAACTTAAGAGATGTTTTTTTTTTTTAAATTTTAACGTTTATTTATTTTTGAGACAGAGAGAGACAGAGCATGAACGGGGGAGGGGCAGAGAGAGAGGGAGACACAGAATCGGAAGCAGGCTCCAGGCTCCGAGCCGTCAGCCCAGAGCCCGACGCGGGGCTCGAACCCACGGACCGCGAGATCGTGACCTGAGCTGAAGTCGGCCGCCCAACCGACTGAGCCACCCAGGCGCCCCAAGAGATGTTTTTTAACAGTGATCAGAAAAATGGGTAAACCTTTAGTTAGACGAAGAAAAAAAGAAGACTCAAATAGAATCAGAAATGAGAGAGGAGGCATTACAACTGATGACAGAAATAAAAAGGATGATAAGTGACCACCATAAACAATTATATGCCAATACATTGGGTAAGCTAGAAGAAATGGATACATTCCTAGAAACATACAACCAACCAAGACTGAATTAGGAAGAAACAGGAAGTCTGAGCAGACCCATAACTAGTAAGGAGATTAGATCTGTAATCAAAGATCTCCCAACAGAGAAAAGCCCAGGATCAGACAGCTTCACTGAGAATTCTACCACACATTTAAAGAAGAATTAATACCAATCCTTATCAAATTCTTCCAAAATATTGAAGAGGAGGGAACACTTTTTTTTTTTTCAATATATGAAGTTTATTGTCAAATTGGTTTCCATACAATACCCAGTGCTCATCCCAAAAGGTGCCCTCCTCAATACCCATCACCCACCCTGCCCTCCCTCCCACCCCCCATCAACCCTCAGTTTGTTCTCAGTTTTTTGTTTTTTGTTTTTTGTTTTTTTTGTTTTTTTTATTATTTTATTTTATTTTTTATTTTTTAATATATGAAATTTACTGTCAAATTGGTTTCCATACAACACCCAGTGCTCATCCCAAAAGGTGCCCGAGGAGGGAACACTTCTAAACTCAGCTTCTGAGGCCAGTGGTACCCTGATGCCAAAGCCAGACAAAGACAGCACAAGAAAAGAAAGCTGCAGGACCACACCTCTGATGACTATAGATGCAAAAATCCTCAACAAAATAATAGCGAATAAAATTCAGTCTCATCCTAAAATGACCAGACCCCCTGACCAAATGGGATGTATCTATGGGGATGCAAGGATCCCTCAACACACACAAATCACAAGTGGGGGAGGGGCAGAGAGAAGGAGAGAGAATCCAAGCAGGCTCCGTGCTACCAGGGCAGAGTCTGATGCAGGGCTTGAACTCAGGTCGTGGACCCTGAGCCAAGGTCAAGAGTTGGATGCTTAATCAATTGAGCCACCCAGGAGCCCTTTTCATATTTCTCTTGAAATGATTCTCTGCAGGGGCATTTCTTGGAGAGCCACTCCTTTTTTTTTTTTTTCCTATTTTTTTATTTTTTTTTTATTTTTAAGAGAGAGGGAGAGAACAGGAGGGGCAGAGAGAGATGGAGACAGATGATCTGAAGCGGGCTCTGTGCTGACAGCAGAGAGCCAGGTGTGGGGCTTGAACTCGCGAACCATGAGATCACGACCTGAGCCGAAGTCTGACGCTTAACTGACTGAGCCACCCAGGCGCCCCTTGGAGGACCATTCTTGATGGCGCGACAGGTTCTAGAAATCTAGCTAGCAGCGGAGGGGTGGGGCTGGAGGAGACCTGGGCTTGATTGGGTCTGGGGGCTGAGGTGATGGGCCTACCCCTGTACCCCAACATGACATAGTAATGTCAAGAGCACCCTCTGAAACACAGCCTGCCTGTCCCTGGGATTTTTGCTGATAGGTCTGCTCTTAGGGCCCCACGAGATCACTTGAGGCGGGAGGAAAGCCTTCTCTAAGGGATGTGGAGAACAGAGCCCTAGATTCTTTAGTGGCCTCGGGTGGGAAATCATTTTCTTCTGGCCCATAAAACAGTTGTCTGTTCTGCTGTGTTTTACTACCAGCGTTCCCGTGCGGGCTGGGAGAAGCAGGCCCGGGCGGATGTGCCGGGGCGGGGGGTGGGATTTATGCACCAGACTCCAGTGGAAATCCTCAGGATGCCTTTACAGATCCCTTTGTCACACGGGCCATGTGCACCGCCCCTCCTCACCACCCCTCCCCCCCCCCCCCCCCAAATCCAGTTAGCTCAAGGGGGATGTCAAGTCTGTAGTTAGGGGATAGGCCAGAGTCTCAGGAGAGGTCTGGACTCGAGACATATACAGAAGGGTCGTTGCAACAGATGATCTTCAAAGCTCTGGAGGCTGAAACCCCCTTCCTGCCTATACTAACCAGAGTGGATTCTGGAGTTTGTAGTTGGGAAGTCTGACGAATACAGAGTTTGCAGTGGCCACAAGAGCAGAGCTCAGGATGAGTCAGCTGGCAACAGGAGTGGGGGTCCCCCAGGCCCCGCCAAGCCACAGAAAACAGATATCAAGCGTCTGAGGCCAGCAATGTGTCTCGTGGCCAAAGGAGCTGGAGAACAGAAGATCCCCTGTGAAGTTAGAGGTAGGCTACAGTCCCCAAGACCACCCTCACTTCTGACCCCCATCGCAAGTTTGAGGGTCCCCAAGACCACCCGTAAGTTCCATGATTTGCTAGAAGGACTCATAGAACTCGCAGGAAGCTGTGCATCTCAAGGTGACGGTTTGTTAAAAACAAAAGATACCAGTTACAATCAGCCAAGGCAAGAGGTTCGGAGGGCAGAGCCCAGGAAAGTTCCAAACACAGTGCTTCCGGTCGACCTCTCCTTGCGGATTTGCGAAGGCCTTACTCCCCCTCCCCGCCCCCCACCCCCCTCCCCCCGTCAGTGTATAACAATGTGCACAGAGTGTTGCCAACCAGGAAGCTCACCCAAGCATTGTTGTCCAGAGCCCTGTTGCCCAGGGTTTCATCTGTGGGCACTGGTTGACCGCCCCCCACCCCGCCCCATGTCAGTGACTGTAGTCTCCAGCCCCTTGGGAGCTCCAAATGATGCCACGGGACCCAAAGCCCCCAGTATAGATCACACTGGTAGACACGCCCAATGCCCCCAGGTAGGCAAAGACGTTCAGATGAAGCAAGACTTCCGAAGGGCTTAGAGGTTACCTCTTGGCCTGAGGGCGAATATCAGACCTCTCTCTGAGCAAGGTTGAATCGTTTACTACCAACGCCCACCCCCCCCCAACCCCCACTGCCATGATTCCGTGGGCGCTCAGGCCCCACCTCAGGAGAAGGAGAGAGTGTGTGAGAGGAGAGACCACGAGCAAATACTCAATCGCTGAATCATGGAAGAGTCTCTTCCAATTATCGGATCCCATTTCTGGATATTGATTTCACAGATGTACCTGCACATATACATGAGTGGATATGTGAAGAGAAGTGATGGATGGCCCGAGCTCTTCACTGAAGCCCTATTTATTGTCAAGAGCTCGGCGGAGCTGGAGAGGGAGCTGGCCTGCCGTGTGCCTGGGTAGTGGATTAAAGCGACAACGAGCCCACATGAAAGTGACGGTGAAGTCTTCAGTCATTCACTCTGATCGTCCAAGCAAGAGGCTCACACCAGAGAAAGCACCGCCACCCCCTGTTCCCTTTCCACCGTGGGTTGGAATGCAGAGGGGTCAGTGTAGACGTGGGGACTGTCTCACTGGAGAGGAAGACCCACACTGAAGCCTCTGGCAGTTTTATGGACCCTGGGCCAGGGGAGAGAGGGCCAGGGGGATGGCCTGGAGGTAGAAAGTCCTGAGTCCTGAGTACTGAGTCTTTAGTGGCCCCGGGGGTGGGGGGTGGGAATCTTGTCTGCCAGGCATCTCTCTTCTCTCCCTGTGTGGCAGGGGTGCAAAGGAAGAAGAAGGACATCTAGAGAAGCCCTGTGATGAAGGTCTTAGATGGAGACACTTAGGACCGCAGGCAGCTGGGCTAGGAACGCAGGTTATGTTAAGAGCGGGACGGGCTGCCACACGCAGGCTGTTCACCAGGTCTGGTGCGGGGAGGCCAGCCTTCCTCCCTGAGGCCTGTCAGGGAAAGGCTTTCTAATTGCCCATGGTCCGGCCTCAGAAAGCACATGTACGTTTTTGGCAAAAATGCCAGAATTTGGTTAAAATGAGGAGGTGGACGGACTCCTTACTGATAAAAGCAAAGTATTAGAAACAAACTAAGAACTGGTCAGTAGGGGGTTGGTTAAAGACGTTGTGGTAGATCCCCGCCAGGAAATCCTATGCGTCTTTCAGAAAGAGGAAGTCGTGGAGCACCTGAGTGTCTCCGTTGGTTACACGGCCGAGTCTTGATTTCAGCTCGGGTCGTGATCTCGCGGTTCATGGGTTCGAGCCCCACGTCAGGCTCCCCCGCCGGTGGCACGGAGCCTGCTTGGGATCTCTCTCTCCCTCTCTCTGTGCTCCTCCCTCCCTTGTGCTGTCTCTGTCTCTCTCACAACAAAGACATAAACTTAAAAATAGAAAAGAAAGAGGAAGTTGTCTTGTACATTCACAAGCATGGAACTCTGCGTAGCTGTAAGGAGGGGTGGTGGGGAAGTCAGGGGAGAGCAGAGGAGAAGCAAGAGCTCGTAGCCAAGAGGAGAGTCTCCAGGGTGCATCTTAGGTGTGCGGATGAGGTCCATGGTGCAATGAGACTGTGGTCTCGGGATGGTTCTTCGACAGCTCAGAGTTTTGATCATTAATAGCAGAATGTCCTGTCCCGGAGCCAGCTCATCTATACAGGTCTGAGTTGAACAGTTATATGTCCACAGTCAGATTTCAGGGTGTTGGAACCCACTATGGGCCAGCTGTGGTTTGCCCTGCACCTATCCCAGCAAGGTGCAATGACACCGTTACAAAACGAATGTGTTCAGTCTCACTGGGCAAGAACAGCCTTTCCCTGCTTCGGGAATCACAAATATCTTGTTCTTTTACAAGTAAGTGTTCTTCCCCTATCTCATAGCAAAACGGTTGCCCCACATTCGTCAAGGACTTGCCTGGGCTTCCCTGAGTCTTTTCTTGGAGCCGTCCCTTGGGAAGTTCTGGAATGTTCTAGAATGTTCAGAATGCAGGCTTGCTTGCAAACTAGGCTGAGTGTCTTAAACACGTGCATAGGAGAACAACGCACAACTTTTCCAGGCATGGTAGCAAACCGTTTTCTAGCCTGTCCAGGATTTTAAAGCTGGTGAGCTCCTACCCCATTGTAGGACCATATCAGTGCCCCAACCCATCTTCCCACAGCCGTGGACACCGACCCCATTTCTGCTTGCTGGCACTTGTATTTCTTTGCCTGAGAGGTTCCTACGGCTGCCAGAACCTTCTCTGCCAAGACTGGAAGAACTAGGGGACTAATGTCCACCAGGAGCTCCCCTCAACCAGCGAGTGACGGGAGATGGTGTATAAATATTCACGCTCCCTTGGCCCTTGGGTGTATACTCTGAGGAGTGTTCTGTGCTGGCTTCCAGAGTTTCCCCGGTGGGATTACGCTCTGGTCACCGTTGGATTGATCACATACCCTTTCTAGGCTGCTTTCCCTTCCCCATCCCATTTTCTCTCCTCCTGGAACTTCTTCCAAAGAAACTACTTGTACTCACGTGCTTGTGTCAGGGTCTGCTTTTGAGGACCCCAAAGCAAGATGGCGGATAGTCACATTGGCCATTTACCAGGACCTAGTATGACCCCCGCACCCCCAAGGGCTTGACGTGAACTCATGGAGTCCCTCGTCACCCGGCAAGGAGGGATTCCCAGATGCAGTTGACAGGTGGGGAAACAGAGTCAGACAGGCTTTGCCTGGGGGCCCAAAGCAAGTAAACTGGAGTCAGGCTTCCACAGAACCCGGGGCAACACTCTTGCAAGTGGGGACTGGAACTGGGTCAGTTGCTGCCTCTACTTCCCTCACGCTGAGCCTGCGAGGAGGAGATGATCGGTAATCACGTCCAGCCAAGAAATGTCGAATCCCCACTACAGCTAAATAAATCCTTTTACGTGGGTTACCTAATATGACCATTATAACCGCCCCAGGAAGTGGCTACTGTTATTATTATCCTTATTTGATTTATTGATTTATTTATTATTAAAAAATTTTTTTTTAACATTTATTCATTTTTCAGAGACTTTCTCGAGAGAGACAGAGCATGAGTGGGGAAGGGGCAGAGAGAGAGGGAGACGCAGAATCTGAAACAGGCTCCAGGCTCCGAGCCGTCAGCACAGAGCCCGGCGTGGGGCTCGAACTCACGGACTGCAAGATCCGGACCTGAGCTGAAGTCGGACGCTCAGCCGACTGAGCCACCCAGGCACCCCAATCCTTATTTTATAGATGAGGATCCCGAGGCAGGGGGAAGGGACCTGACCGAGGCCACGTGGCTAGGAATAGACGAAGCCCACGTCTGTCACCTGTGCAGCATAGGGATGGGTGATGCAGGCAGACAAGTGAACAAAAGGAAAGAGGAGGGGGCACGTGAGACCATGGCCCACCCTGCCAGCAGCTGGGTGACAGAGCATTGTCCCATCTCGGAACGCAGCTCTGTCACACACAGGGTAAATGGGTCTATTCCCCGTGAATTATCTCTTAGCCGGCAGCTCCATCCATCTGCTCATTAACCCAATAAAAAAAATATATCAAACGAGCCTTCTGATTCCCAGTCCCCGGGGGCCCAACTACATAACTTGGAAATGACTCTTTAGTAAGTCTGATTAAGGGCTGGTTGTTCAGTGATTAGAAATCATGGCCTCTTCCTCCAGGCTGGGGGCTCGTAAACAACAGTTGGATGAGCTTTTTATGGGGGTCGGACCGAAAACCTAGAGGGATCCATTTCTTCCTAATTTACACCCATTTCAGTGGGGAGAACAGCGGGAGGCTGAGGGTTTGCTCTGGGAGACCCAGCGGCTCCCTCGGCTGCAGCAGGCAGGAAGTGAGGACGGGAGCACATATTGAGGTGCGCCCATGAGCTGCCCAAGCACGGTGATAGACAAAGTGCCTTACAGACCGGGTGTCACTACCAGGTCCAGGGCTGGGTGGGGAGCAGAACCCCTTGTTTCCTCATTGAACTTCCCATAGTAGCAGCCAGTGAGAAAGGGGAATGTGGTCGGGGTTGAGCCTTGCAGAACATGGATGGGGCTGACCATCCAAAGACCCCTCAGTCAAAAGATGGTGGGTGGTAGGGAGGTTCAGCAAGAGTACCAAGTGGTTCCTTCATTGAACCATTCAATAAATATTTATTGAGGACCTACTACGTGCCAGGCACAAGGACCTGATGGTGTCTGCCCTTAAAGATAGTATAGGCCAGTGGGGGAAGATGGTCCAATCTTGGGGGGAAAGTGAAGTCCAGAGTCCGAGAAGGTGTGGGTGCACCTGCTGAAGAGGAGCGGTGTGGGGGCCGGGGCCAGGCAGACCTCTCCCCCAGATCTGAGAACAGAAAAATCTTCATCTTCTCAGAATCTCCGGGAATATGCTGCACATCGGAAAAGCAACTTGCCGATCTAGCTGTGGCCTCCAAGCCCCCGTCTCTCTCCTTGCCCTCAAACTCTCATGTACTGGACATTGGCACCTAGGAACAGGAAGTCCTAGGAGAGACAAGACAGGACAAGATGGTAAAAGCATCCTCTACTCCGAAAAGATGTATCTCCACTTAAAGGGAGGCCCACGTCTGGGGAAACACAAGCTCTGGCAGAAACAGGTCAGTGCATAAATCGCGAACGTACCTCCATCCCCAAGGTCTCCATAAAGCACAGCTTTTGCCAGCCACCTTCTCTAAGGTGGCAATTTATCTGTCATTTCCCAAGCTGCTGCTTCCTGGCAGGCCTCATAAATGTCCTTTGTGTCACCTAAATTTTCTCTCCTTCGTGAATAACACAAAATTGTGCGCGGCTGGGATTTACTCTCCTACCTCCTGGTAACTTTCCATCACCCGGAGGGGCGGGAACTCTGAACTCCAGGCGAAGTCCAATTCTCTCCCACAGTGATCCATCCCATGCCTTTGGAGGTCAAACAAATGACCTCAAAATTCTAATGAGCATGATAGTGTAGAATAAATCTTCTGATGATTTCCCACGTGCCATCCTGAGGCCAGCTGTGTGAATTGTCAGTTTTGACTTCAATAACGAGCTGTCTGACTCCTTGTAATCACTCAGCAGGAGTTGGATGTTGAGCATCTCTGGGCCCAAAAGGACTTTGGATATTTGTTTTTCCAAATATAGCAGTTGGTCAGTGTCTCAGTGTCCCTGACCACTCTGCTGCCCTTCACTCCCTTGAGTGACTGTTATTTGCTGGATATTGACGATGGACCAGATGCAATCTGGCATCTCCTTTACTGCTCACAGGGCTGCCGACCCAGTTGTCCCACCTTGCAGATGCTATTCTAGAAAGATAGCCTGAACCGTGGGCACAGACAGACCAGAACATGCTTGGACAGCATAGTGAAGAGGAGAGTGAACAATCAGACGTGTTCCTTGGTATTGAAATCGTTCAGTAGGTTATGGTCTCTGATGGCCAGAACGGTATTTAACGTTGGAGCGCCAAGGACTAGTTTGCAACAACAACAAAAAAGAAAAACAGCAAAGAAAGAAAAAGGGTCTGGGCACCAGGAGTGCAACTATCCCAAACAAACGAACGAACGCATTTTAGAAATACCTAGAGGGGCGCCTGGGTGGCTCAGTCGGTTAAGCGGCCGACTTCGGCTCAGGTCATGATCTCGCGGTCCGCTAGTAACTGTAGGGGGGTGGGGTGGGGTATGGGGTGATGGTCTATGAGCGGGAGCACATCAAACCTATATTAATAATAACATTCCTCCACTTAAGAATTTAGAAGAAATGTTCAAAGCTTACAAATGGCTTTCATAACCTGGGCTGTTGCCATGGCAGTGTTTTCAAAATGAGCCGGTCTTGAAGTTCCCCATGGTGGGAGGGGGTGGGAGGCAGTGGGGGCAACAGACCGTGTCAAATGCCTCTTGCCCCTGTAGGGGTGCCACCTCTGAAGGACACGTCGATCACTGCACGGCATCTAGCCATGCCCGGGGCATCCCTCCCCAGTCCAGGCCTTCTGAGCTGTAAGGCTGGGCTGGCTCCGACCCCACTGAGCTATGGCCCCTGAACTTGGAAAACTAATCAACCCCCTGCCCCAAATCCTCAAAAGCCCACCTGAGGCCACTGACCTTGTGGATCTCGAGAACAGGGTCATAGAGCTGAATGTGCTTCAGCAGAGGGAGGGGGAAGCCTTCTGCCAACTTCTCTGGAGGTCGAGGCATAACATTGAGAGAGATTTGTTAATAAACAACAATTATAAGGTAAGTTCCTCTCTGCCAACTCTATACACGGTGTATTCCCATTTAGTTATCACCAAAGATTATGAGGTAGATAAGACTATTATTTCCATTTCACCGATAAGGAAATTGAGGCGCAGAGTGGCCAAGGAACCTGTGCGAGGTCAGAAACTGGCAGAGCTGGAATGTCAACCCAGGCAGGCTGCTACAGGAGCCTGAAATACCAGCCACGGTGCCGTATGGGAGGAGTGGCCAGGATGGGGCAGCACACGCTCATGCTAAGCTAGTGGGCACCTGCTCTCTGCCCTCCGCCCCTGTCCTGCCCTCTGTCGCAGCCAAATGAAGCAGGTCCTTGTGGAAACAGTGTTTAGGGCTTTATGCTTTATTTTCTGATTAGGGAGTTGGCAACCGACTGGGAAATTCAGAGATGGGCCGCCTCGTGCCCTCTGTATTAACTTGGTCCTCTGTCTTTTGCCTGCCATTTCGGGGTGTAGGGGGCAGTTCTGTGGGCCCCTCCTTCTCTCTCAGGAGGAGGTTTCCTGTGCTCCAGAGAGCTGCCTCAGTGTCCAAATTTCACTAGAGCCTTGGAGGGAGATGAGGCCACCTCCAATAGGCCCATCTCACAGACGGGCCGCTGAAGCTCAGAGGAGAAATGACTAATCCAAGGTCACTCAACCTGCAGGAGAGCCCTGTTTCCCATCTCCAAGTCCAGCTCCTTTCCCCCCAAAGAGTATTGTCCTTGATTTGGAAAAATCCATAGTGATTCTTACCGTTGACCTGAGGGTAGAGGGTGTTGAGAATGTGGTAGTTGAGCAGCGCCTCCAACAGCTCCACCTGGTGGAGAACAGGAGAGATACAACTGTGACCACACGCGCCATTTTGCCTGGGCTCAGCTAATTCTCTACTTGCTGCCATGGCAAAAAAGACGGAAAAAAAGCAAATTTCAGATAGATGGCTACATCATGCTACTATTTTATGAGATAAAACTATTTTGAGATGCACATTTACGTGCGTGCAGAGGGATAGAAACATTTGAAAGATTACACACCCAACTGTCCTTCCTCAGAAAGAACATCAGGGTTTGGCTTAGCCTTATCTTTTTTTTTTTTTTTAATTTTTTTTTAACGTTTATTATTTTTGAGACAGAGAGAGACAGAGCATGAACGGGGGAGGGTCACAGAGAGAGGGAGACACAGAATCTGAAACAGGCTTCAGGCTCTGAGCTGTCAGCACAGAGCCCGACGCGGGGCTCGAACCCACGGACCGTGAGATCATGACCTGAGCCGAAGTCGGACGCTTAACCGACTGAGCCACCCAGGCGCCCCTAGCCTTATCTTTAGTATTAATTTTCTTCTTCTTCTTCTTCTTTTTTTTTTTTTTTACAATTTAATTTTTCCTTCACAGAATGTTTTCCTGAATGAATTTTTTTTTGGAAAAAATTTCAAAACGAAAGTTATGAAACCCAACTTTAAACATTCACCATGCGCCCGGTATAGGGCTCAGAGCATGACGTATACATCTGATTCAATCTTCACAATAACCCTTTGAAGTTGATATTACTGCCCCCATTTCACAGACAGGAAAACCGAGACCCACAGAATGAAAGTGACTTTCAGAAACTGAGCAGCAGGGGCCACATTTGAACCTGAATTTATCTGATTCTATTATTCTTGCTTTCTACATCCTCTGTTCTGGTAAGATGACTTTTTGTGAATCTTTACATTTGACTGTTCACCTCATAGAACATTTTTAAATTTTTTTAATGTTTATTTATTTTTGAGAGAGAGGGAGAGGGAGAGAGAGAAACAGAGCATGAGCGGGGGAGGAGCAGAGAGCGAGGGAGACAGAATGAGAAGCAGGCTCCAGGCTCTGAGCTGTCACCACAGAGCCCAACGCGGGGCTCCAACCCATGAACCATGAGATTATGACCTGAGCCAGAGTTGGTCGCTTAACCGACTGCATCACTCAGGCGCCCCACCTCATGGAACACTTTTTCATGCCACGCACAGAGGCAATATTAGCGTGTCATTATTCCCTTCCTCCTTTGTTACGGAAAGAGGTCATTGTTTGGGGTCCTTGGGGGTAGCATCTCTCCCCACAGTTTATGTGCTTGTTTCTACTTGGTAAGTTCGTAAGGGAAGGTCTGGGCAGCAGAGGGCAGGGGGTGGTTGGCCAGAGGGGCCAGTGAGGGCGGGATGGTGTTTGCAAGTTAAAGTCTATCCATCTCCTGCTTGGCCTGAGGAGGAACTGCCGTCCTCCTGTCTTCCCTCTTGTCAGAGACTTTTCCCTGATTACTTCTTCCCATGCTGATGTTCCCACAGTCTTTCTTCCTTCAATATGGGGCCATCCATTTCACTGTCTGTTCCTCCTTGTGGAATCACCTCTTGGGTTAGCCTGCCCCACAATCCATTCCTCTGGTTTTAATAACGAAGCTCTTATTTTCCCCTGGGGACCCCCTCCTTTCCAGGCTCAGTCCGTACGGTTTGAGACCCCACATCCTGGCCCCAGGAGTCCAGATGAAACCCATGTTTGGTCAATCGGCCTTGTCCAATTTTTAACCACAGTGAGTGTCTAAAGAACGGCCACGTGATTCAGATTAATCCAATGAGAGCTAGCACCCGATATCTTATCTTGTATTGGGATGTAACTGCTCCTTGGCCCTATGTTTCACGTCTTCGAGAACTTCTACCCTTTTCTAGGGCAGAAAGCAGATCTTCTAATTTTTCTGTTTTCTTTTTTTTTATATTTAAAAAATTTTATTTATTTATTTATTTATTTATTTATTTATTTATTTATTTTTGAGACAGAGAGAGACAGAGCATGAGCAGGGGAGGGGCAGAGAGAGAGGGAGACACAGAATCTGATACAGGCTCCAGGCTCTGAGAGTCAGCACAGAGCCCGACGCGGGGCTCGAACTCATGGACCGTGAGATCATGACCTGAGCTGAAGTCGACACTCAACCGACTGAGCCACCCAGGCGCCCCTAATTCTTCCCTTTTCTACTAATGGGTGCCATAGCATTGCTTAGTAAATGCATGAAATTCACTAATACCTTAAACATTTCATCAATAAAAACAATAAGAACTTACATTGAATACTCCAACTTTAGATTCTTTCAGTTCCACTTGTACCCTGTAACAAATCCGAGAAGATTCAGAGATGTGGTCATTATGCCCATGGGAATTTCCACTCAAGTGATGTGGGGTCCCCAGAAAGGAGGCACTGGCTTGAGAAGACACAGAGCCAAGGACAGGGTAAGGATGGGACTGAAAAAGATGATTAAATAACAAAACCCCCTTATTGTGATACCCCCTTATCGTGAAGGCTTGCAGAGGGGAGATGGGTCGTGTAGAGGAACTCAATCTTTATCTGATATTAGAAAGTCAACAGAGCTGATGTTTGAAATTCACAGGCTAAACAAAAGCAGTATTAGTTAATTCTTTACTATTACTTTTTTAATGTTTATTCGTTTTTGAGAGAGAGAGAGAGAGAGATGGAGTGTGAGCAGGGGAGGGGCAGAGAGAGATACACACAGAATCTGAAGCAGGCTCCCGGCTCTGAGCTGTCAGCACAGAGTCGGACGTGGGGCTCAAACACACAAACCACAGATCATGACCTGAGTCGAAGCTGGGCGCTCAACCGACTGAGCCACCCAGGCGCCCCATTTTTTTAAAAAAATTTTTTCAAAAATTCTTTAGAAATTTGGAAGTAATGGGGATTAGGTGGGAAGGAAGTTTATGGAGGCAGGACCCATGGGGCAACAACTCATGTAAAATTTAAGTTTCCTTCCCCAGTTGTGGGCCCCAACGTTGAGAGGAGGCTCTGCTCACAGCCCCATCCCCAGCTGCAGAGAATCAGCTAGAGGGTCCAGATGGACGAAGCCTAGTTGAGTGTCCCCATGTGAGCGGGAGGCTGACTTACTTTCCTGGCTTCAGGGCCCCAGTGATCTTGCTGGTGTTGAAGGTCAACGTGGCAGACACATTGGTAGCCTGGGAATTCCAGTAGAAGAAAACAGGTTTTTATATGAGAAAGGTTGTCCCTATGGGAAGGGTACCTATTAGTACCAACTGTTTCCTTTAAACAAACAGCTGAGCAAGTTAAAGCAGGAACTTGTCCACTAGACTGTAGGCTCCTAGAAGGCTCATCACAGGTACTCCATAAATGTTTGAACTTGGACTTGAACATTTTTTACTTGAAACTGCTGACTATGAACGCGTTTAAACTGTGAACAGACTACCGCGAAACGGTGTAGGGTGCCTGTCCCTGGATATCTCTAAAGGGATCGCTTTTAGCTATCTCAGGGCTAAGAATCAGCCCTAGTGGTGACAGTAATAAAAAATAATAATGATAAAATTTTGTTTTAGTTTACAATATGTACAATAGATTAAATGTACAATCCATTAAACAACAAATTTGATAACTGTAACAATAATATCAAACTGCAGATACAGCATCCAGAAGCAATTACCCTGCCAGAAATCGGTGTGGTTGAGTTTCAGATCTGAAACAAGAGAGCAAAGTTCTCCATCCGGTGGGCAGGAACCCAAAAGGACTCAGAATCCCTTCTCTCTTGGACAGGAGAAAGGAGAGGCCACTCTCAATATTTAACTCAGCGGGACTTTAATATAGGGAATTGGTTATGCAAGTGATGCAATTGCCAAGAAGCCAAAAAAAAAAAAAAAGTTAGAGGGGTGACTCAGAGACTAGCAAAGGCAGAAAGCTGCTTCTACCCCAGGGCTAGAAGAACCGAAGGAGGAATTGGGGTTATGAAAGCCACCGCCGAGGAGAAATAGTCAATGCCTGAGTCTCTGTCCAGAATCGAAAGAGGAAGAAATATTCTGGCTGCTTCCTTCCTCCCACCTGTAGCCTCTTGATGGTACATTCCATTGGCTGACCTCGCCTGAAACCAGGGTTCAAGGGCGCCTGGGAAATGTCATCTTCAGGGGTCAGATATAGATGCAGAGTAAACAGGTCAAAGACCCCCTCCACCTTCCTTCTAACAATAGCCCAGTCTCACTCAGTGGGAGACACATACATTAAACAAATAAACCTGCCAACAACTGTATAAGTATCTTTATAATTGCTATGCAATTATAATAATAGGGTGCTTTAAGGAAAAAAAATGACAGGGGGCCTAAGGTGGGTCAAGGGTAAGGGGTAATCAAGAAAGGTCTCTCTGAGGAAGCGAGATTTGAGATCTGAAGGAATTAACCAGGTGGTGAGTAGGGGGAAGAGCATGCAGAAAAAGGGAACAGCATTTGCAAAGGCTTTGCACCTTACCACACCAAGCCTGAACACAGGCTCCCTGACGGAGCTGGGCAGGAGCACAAAGCCTTCAATCTCCATCTGGGGGGTCAAGGACAGATTCCCAGGGCTGAGGTTCAGGAATGGGGCTGAGGCCATTGTTCCCTGGAGCTCCAAGTTCATGTTGGGGTACAGTCTGGCTAACTGCGGGGACAGAATGAGGAGATTATGCCAAGAGAAGGAAATATGCAAGTTTGCCAAGGGTGCCCCAAAGGGAGTCAGATAAAGCTGAGAATGCTTTTTGATTGATTTTATTTTCACAAAATAATGCTCTGTTCTTCTTTCTCTTAATGGGTCACCTGGAGATCTTTCCCATCATCAGACATCTGGAGTCTGCATCACGTATCTGGTGGCTGCACTGGGTCCATTGTGCGTGGGTCTGTAACTGATCTAACCACAGTGAAAAGCAGGTGGTTTCCAAGGCTTCGCCATGATAACGATCACCCTTGTGTGTACCTTTGGCTATTTTGGGGAGGTGGGTGGAAGATGCTCCTAGAAGTGGAATTGCTGAGTCAAAGGGCAGGGATATTTTTCAAGCTCTTGACAGGTATTGTCAAACTGTCCTCCAGAAAGGTCGGGCCAATTTTCTCATGCCCCATCCCTCCTGGGGCGTGAGGTGAGAGACCTATTGCGTCTCGGGCCCTCCCTGCACTCGGGGAAACTGTGCACGCGGAGACCAGACCCGCCCCCCCCCCCCCCCCCCACCGCCGTCCGTTTTTGAAATATGACCAGACTAGATGGCACAGTTTCACCAGTGCTCACGGTTTGCTGTTTAACTGGAATTTAATTGGGGGGCAAGACTTGTTCCTTTTTAGGGGAAAGAACAACAGTCCCTGTGAGTCTTTTTTGTTATGCAAATATAAAACCTGCATCCTACAGTAAAAGGGAGATATTTAGAAGGTTGGGGAGGTAAAAGGCTTTACTGAGAAGCTGGGCTGAGTTGCGTCTGCCACGTCGTCGAGGCTGATGTAAGCAGGAAGTGCGAGGGGAAGAGTTTGCTCCTCTTTCTAGGGCTAAAAGGAGGTTGGAGCCACCGAGGGCTCTCCGAATCTGACAACTTGGTAGCCTGATAAGCGGTTCCGGAGCTCAAGGGAGAGAAGGAGCCTATGGGGGGCACCTTATGGAAGGATGCGACCCAGGCACTGCAGGACCTTAAGTTTAAAAACTTTCCCATTATAACCCCCTCAGCCACCTGCAAGGCTTCTCCAAGGCCTGTTCAACACTCCTGACTGTCTGAGCTGTGTCTTGCGGGGGGCTGGGAAGGTGGGGGAGAGGACAGGTGGATTGCTGTCGGGTTAGATGAGATGCCATGCACAGTGAGGTTTAGCCCCACGGTGACAGAGTTGCGAGGATAGTCCCTGCAGCACTGATGTAGCGATGAGGGCAAACAACCCCCGGGTCCCTCAGGGGAGACGGGTTAAGCTACAGAAGTCCACCGGATGGCAGGCTGGATACCCAATGGAAACAAGAGTGAGGAAGCTCCTTATCTACCTCGACGGAATGATCTCCCAGGCCAGTAAGGTGAAAAAGGAAGGTACAAAATCACGTGTGTGGTATGTTTCTGTTTGTGTAAAAAAAATGGAAAAGACTCACGGCGTTTGTTTGGATCCACATGGAACATCCCCAGAAGGATATATACTGGGGGTGGGCACTGGGGGGTTCGGGGCCAGGAGCAGATGGGAAAATTTTCCACTCTAGAACCTTTTATGTGTTTTGGATGTGGAGCTATGAGAATTTAGTGTGGTTATAAACAAATTGCTTATTTACTGTTAGGGTGCCTGGTCCCTCACGTGCCCGCTGTAATTATTAATGTCATTAATAATGATGTTATTATTAATGATGGTATTAATTACGGTGCATTTGGCAGGACGTGTTGGCATTCTTTGGGATTCTCAGGTACCATCGGTAAAAGACCGGGCCACCTGTGGCCCCACGAGACATGGGGCTCTGGCGTCTGTCGTTTGGGCTTTGGAGAGAAGCCCCCAAGCCTCCAGAACGAAGCACCGCCCCCGCTGGGGGCTTCACTGCTGGCCTTGGTCAGCTGAGAGTAGCACCGAGGTTTTAAAGAGAACCCCCCGGAGGCTAGTGAGCCTGGCCTGCACCTGCCCAGGGCTGAGCGAAGGCTTACCCGGGGTGCAAAGGGGCGGAAGGACTTGGTGGTCAGCCGGATGGTAGAGCCAGAAGGAACCTGCAGCAAAGAGACACGGTTTTAGGGTACTCCCGCTGGAGCTGAAGGTGTAAGAATAAGGAGGTGTGGCGGGGGGGGGGGGAAGATGTTCAAGACAGTAGCTTCTTGACGGCCTGTGTTACTATGGCAACAGTCGCCAGGGTCCCGGCTGCTCTCCTTGGGACACAGGCGACATGCGGTGTCCTGAGTGAGGGTGCGATCTGCAGTCACAAAGACTGTAGTAGGTATAGTTCCCGGCTTTGTTACTGTGTGGTCTCAGGCCATTCCCTTCACCTCTCTGAGCCTCAACTTCCTCATCTGTAGCATGGGGATAATAGTAGTCCCTGCTTATCAGGTCATTGTGAGGGCTAAATGGGACAGTGTGAACAACGCACCTAGCCCAAGGCCCAGCACGTAACTATTATAAAACACAGCTATTCTGATCTGATCCACTAAAAAAAAGGGACTGCACCACAGGCAGGGTGGGTTACTCAAATGTGATAACAGAAGTAAAAGGCCTGTGTGCATGTGTGAGAAATCAACGAAAAGACAAAAAGCCACTCCCTCCACCCGCCACACGGCCCCCATCTGTCATCAGAGCCGGCTGGACCTTCCAAGCCGGCCCGCACTCTGTGCTTCCTTCATCATCCCGACGCTGTTCACGAGGCCTCAGCTTTACAAAAAGCGACGAGAAATAATTTTCTGAGACCCAGAAATACTAAAGAAACTTAAGAATTATTAAAGATGTCATCCATGGTAAAATTTAAGACTCCTGACAAAAAAATCCCATTTAAGACAAGTATTTTAAAGGTAAGTCCTAGGAAGACTTTGCCTTTCTTTCTACCATGAATCACTAGATCATGGACCTTTTTCACTTTGGCTACAAGGAAGCTCCCAGAGAGATTTTTTATTAAAAAAAAATCAACTTAGGGGCATAGTGTTTTCTTTAATTGTACTTTACTTGTAACTTGGTCTTAATTTCCCATTCCATGTAATTATATGCATTTATTGGGGTATTTATTATCCTGCCTCATTTACTAAATTTTTTTCATTTTTTTTTTTAAACCTCCGCAACTAAGCATGAGAGAAAATATGAATTAGAACAACAGGTCTAGACTGGGGCAAAAGTAAAACACAGACAAGGAAGCCACAGTCTTTCACAGTTCTAAGGGAGAAAGAATTTTGATTTGAGCTTTCTGGCGGCCAAAGAGAAAAGGGAAATTGTGCCAGTTTGTATATTTCCTTGTCTTAATCTTTTTTCACGACAGGTTCCCATTTCACTGATGTAAATGGGGTAGAAAGGAAAGAAGGAAGAAAGACAGGTTACACTGTCACTCGTGAGTGCTATTCTGCCACCACCCTCACCATGTCATCTGTGATGGAGAAGTTCAGGTGCCCTGCCTCGTGATAAACCCGACTGGCTGTGTTGAAGACATAATCAGAGATGGCAAAGTAGACCATTCGGTTATGCTCCTCAGGAAGACTCATGACAGGAGCAAGGAAGGTGACTGGGGAATAGCGATCGCGGTTAAAAATTTCACCCTGGAAAGAGAAATAGGATGCATTTGAACTTTTCAAAGTCCGTCTCAGAGCTGGACAGCTGAGCTAGGCAATCGCTCGCATAGACTGATGCGGGGGCACTGGCGAGAGTCACTGCCTGAAACTCTACCACGAAAGGCGTTTTTCTAAGGGTCCAGAATCCCTTAATGACAAGCTCCTCAGCTTTGGTATATTAACCCATAGTACCCTCTACACCACCGTCTACACCACCTAGCCGGGTTCTGATTGACCTCACCTGCATGGTGGTCAAGATGAAGGAAGGGAAGAGCGTGGGTTTCAAGGTCTAAGGGTTGTAAGATGCCTGTTGGAACTCTGGCTCTTGAAACCCTCCCCATCACTCCATATCGCCCTGCCCTCAACACAGTGGGCACCGCTGGGGAGATGGGGCCAGATCTGAAGCCGGAGAGACAGGAGGCCCCGAGTGAGGGCCGGCCCTGAAGGCATGCCACCCTGGGGCCCAGCCCACCCCAGCCCCTCCTCTGGGCCTCTCACCTTAAACATCACGTCCAGCATTTGGGCTGTTGCCCGAGGGGCTTCCGTTAAACTGTAATCGATGCCAGCGAAACTGTCGATCTCTGTTGTGACTGTGAACCAGGAGAGGGGCGGAATCAGGAGCCAGGTGGTGGGGGATCTGATTGACCCACACCCTTGTAACTTTCTTCACGGCTCCCTGCCCCTCTGCCCCCAGACCTTCTACCCAGCCCAGCCCCACAGCAAGGAGCTGCTTCTCCAAGAAAGAGATGGCATGGTTCTATTGTCCCACTGGTGGATTAGCCATGAAGAGGGTAGTATGCTCAGCCTGGGGCCCGAATGGGTTCCAGGGTTACACACACACACACACACACATACACACGCGCGCGCGCGCACGCGGGGGAGGGGCAGAAGGCGAGACTCCCAAGCAGGCTCCATCCTCAGCACAGAGCCCGATGCGGGGCTCAATCCCATGACCCTGAGATCATGACCTAAGCCAAAATCAAGAGTCAGACACTCAACCAACTGAGCCACCCAGGCGCCCCTGCGTGTGTATATTTATATTTGCATATATACAAAAGAAAATCTCTGAGAGGATATACCCTAAACAGAGGTTACCTCTTGGGAGAAAACTGGGGGAGAAAAGGGGACTTAAAATGATTACTTTCCACGTTTCTGTCCCGTTTAATGTTTTATGAGGTATGTATATGCGCGAGTATCCCAGGAACGGGTGGGATGGCCTACCTGGCAGAGTTTGGAGATACGGCTGTAGGTCAGAGGCCACCGATTTCTGGATCCTTTCGCAAATCTGCAAAACACGCGAGGAGAAGCCTGAGCGGGTCCCCCGGCTTTGGTCTGCCATCGTGCTAATCGCTTTAGTCACGGCCTTTCACATATTTGCTCATTGACCAACGATTCTACAAAAATGTATCAGTGCTTACCATGTGCCGTGCGTCAGGAAACAGAAACGATCAAAAACATGTAGGTCCCATGTGGACCTCAATAGGGTCCAACTGGATCTTTCAAAGTTGTTCCCGGGGTTGGACATCTGAGCTGGGTGGTCAGTGACCCAGCCTGGTGAGGGGACGTCGGCCGGAGGCACTTCCTGAAATACTACCATGAAAGATACTTTCCTTTGGGAGGCGTTGGCCTCCCAGAATTTAGAATCGAATAGCAGAACTAGACCGTCAGGAGCAATAACCACACAGATAGCTGCATAATTAGTAGATACTTCACTCGACAAGTTGGATGGACTGGTCAGTATTCTGTTTCCCCTTTGTTGAGCGGCATGGTTTTCAAGAAAAGGGAACATATGTTCCCAAGCCAGTTTGCCATACTTGCTCTTGTAATCACTCAAATTATTTATTATGTAAACCCACGAAATGTGGCTGAGAAATCCAAAGATAAATGCCTTGGAAAGGTGAGCTGCTTAAAGAAAATGCTGAGAGAACCAAGAGACGTTCTTGGTGTGAACAGGAAAAAGCTTAGGAGGAAAAAAAGTCATCAAAATCTAGAAGGATTCTGCACTGGGATTGCTTTGCAAAGGTCTTCAAATTCTCATTGTGGTTAGAGAAATCTGAGCCGGAACTTGGGGCAGATCAATGTTTTATGCAAGAAAGACGAAGTCCATTGTCAATCAATCAAGAGACTATTTTCATTTTGCTTGTTTGTTTTAATGTTTTACTCAGTGTTTTGAGGGAGTGAAAACGTGAGCGGGGGAGAGGCAGAGAGAGAGGAGGACAGAGGATCCGAAGCGAGCTCTGTGCTGACAGCTTGGAGCCCGGAGCCTGTTTCGGATTCTGTGTCTCTCTCTCTCTGACCCTCCCCCGTTCATGCTCTGTCTCTCTCTGTCTCAAAGATAAATAAACGTTAAAAAAAAATAAAAAAAAAAGAAGGATCCACGCATATAGGAAGGAGAGGAACATGGCGGGGTGGGCTCTGAGAGCATGGGGTGGGGCCCTGGCTTTGTGTGGGGGTTGCAGGTGCCTTCCTTCAAGAGGTGACATTTTAAGGGAAGGCTAAAGGGTGAGCAGACATAAATCAGGCACAAGGTTGTGGGGAAGGAACTACGCTGGGGGCAGAGCAGGCAAGAGGTGAGATCGTAGCCTCCCTTCGTAGCTGGCTCAGTTTGGGGAGAGGAGCTTGGCATCAGGTTGCTGCTAAAGAGCAAAGAAAGGTGTGGTGAACAATAGTCATGGTTGATTTCACATGAACAAGGAAATGCTGCTGGCCTCACTGGAGCCTGTCCCCTTCTTGTTTTTCCTTCAGACAAAGGCCCATCCGATCTTCCTAAAGGCCCCCCTGGATGCCCCACCCCCCGGAGGGGACCTGCACGATGCGGGGAGCGAAGGCCCTTGGGCCCTCAGGCCCAGACCTGTAGTAGGGCCTCCCAGGGAGGCGGGGTAAGGGTGTAGTACGTGAGCTGAGCAAACCTGGGTTCAAATCCTGTTTGGTCCCCCCGCTGGCTGTGTGACCTTTGAAGAATCTTTCCCTGCTTTCGAGTCCTCACACACAGGATCCAGTGACAAGGCCAATCCCTGCTTCCCAGGGATTTTGGGGGGACTAGGGGAATGAGACAGTATGTATATACGGCCCAGAGAGCAAACATGTAGTAAGTGCCTATTATTTTAAAAACAATTTTTTTTTTAGCGTTTATTTAATTTTGAGACAGAGAGAGACAGAGCATGAACGGGGGAGGGTCAGAGAGAGGGAGACACAGAATCTGAAACAGGCTCCAGGCTCTGAGCTGTCAGCACAGGGCCCGACGCGGGGCTCGAACTCACGGACCTCGAGATCATGACCTGAGCCGAAGTCGGCCGCTTAACCGACTGAGCCACCCAGGCGCCCCAGTAAGTGCTTATTCTTAACCCTGTTGGTCAGATACCATATCCCTTCCTGAGTGAGGAATTTGAAAGGTCCTGTATCAGGCTCTTAGCTTTCCTGGAAGAAGGAGATTTCTGAAGACCCATAAAGGTCAGGGGTCAGGTGAGATCTCCATCTTTCACGAGACACCCAGCCTCTGTGAGGCCTTTGGTACAAGATGCTCCATGTTCTAGGAAGTTCGAAACCCAACCTAGCTCCTCACTAGCAAGGTGACCACCGGGCAAGTTATTCCACTTCTCAGAGCCTCTTCTATCAAATGTAGAAAACAGCACCTTCTTCAAAGGTTGTGGTTGAGACTCAATGGCATATCAATGGTTCAGTGCTTAGCACACTACTTCTGGCCAAACCACAGGCTCAATAAATAGCTGCCATTGCTGTAAATAAGAATAATTAGGGGCGCCTGTGTGGCTCAGTCAGTTAAGCGTCTTCAGCTCAGGTCATGATCTCACAGTTTGTGAGTTCGAGCCCCGCGTCGGGCTCTGTGCTGACAGCTCGGAGCCTGGAGCCTGCTTCGGATTCTGTGTCTCCCTCTGTCTCTGCCCCTCCCCCACTCATGCTCTGTCTCTGTCTCTCTATCTCTCTCTCTCTCTCAAAAATGAATAAATGTTTAAAAAAATTTAAAAAAAGAATAATTATACAGTGATATATTCGGCTCACATTAATTATATTAACTGATCAAAACAATAATTAATAAATTACCATGACAATTATTATATCAACGCTACTTGTAATGTATTACTATATTATATAATATACTAGTCATTATTTGCATCCACACTGCGGAAGAATACTGTGTCCTATTCAGAAAGCCATGGCATCGTGGAAATGGGGCGCACAATAAGGAGGTTAGCATATGTCCCCAGCTCACCTACACCCCAGGACTCCAGAAAAAGGAAAGGAACAGAATCCAGGTTGCCATTCCCATCTGTGGGGTCTGTCTGCTATTCCCACTTAAACCAGCAGGGGACACTCAAAACAACACCAGGGGCACCTGGATGGCTCAGTTGGTTAAATGGCCAACTCTTGATTTCGGCTCGGGGCATGATCTCATAGTTCGTGGGTTCGAGGTCGCATCGGGCTCCGCACTGACAATGCAGAACCTGCCTAAGATTCTCTCTGTCCCTGTCTCTCTCTGCCCCTCCTGTGCTCTCCTTCTTTCAAAATAAATAAGTAAACTTATAAAACAAGACCAGACGTTGGACCAAGTGGAGTGTGTGTGTGTGTGTGTGTGTGTGTGTGTGTGTGTGTTTTCCTCTTTCTTCCTTCATTACTTTCTCCCTTCTCAAGCACAATCGTTGCTACAGACACAGCTCCACATTCATAATACCTCAGGAATGGGATTTTGGGGATGAAATGAGTGTCTAACGTGAAACCTCTTTGTTTTAGCCAGAGGTTTCAAAATTTGGAGATTTCACGTAATTTTTTTTTTTTTTAAATGGGAAAAACCGACCCTCTGTGGCTGCCTTCCCGTCCAAGGCAGGGGCTCATGAACACCCGGTTCTCACGTTCCCCAAGTTTCCTGCCTGCTATCTGCAGGCACCTAAGTGTTAATTTCCTTTTTGGCCTTGTGGTGTGCAGGGCAGTGAGGGGGCAGGGGGAGCACGCCCTGAACAAGTTCAAGCAGAGAGAAGGGGAGGAGTCTGTTCGGTCCCTGCTGTTTTACCATTGGCTGAACTTCTTGCCATTCTCTGCCTGACCACACCCACTTGGAGTCCAGAGACCCACATTTTGCCCCAGCCTGACTGCACACTGGCTCCAAGTGATTTGTCCTTTCTGGGCCTTGGGCTTAAGTATGTCTGGGCCAGCCCTCCTGACCATCTAGGACCAGAAGTCGGTGAGGAATTACACCTCACCCTTGCATGGCACGGCGGGATACCAGCCGCGTGGACATTCCTACCTTGTTTTCCAACGCTTTGCGTAACTTGGACTCAATCTGGTTGTCGAAGAGATTCAACAGCCACCTGGGGAGAGGAGCACAAAAGATGGTCAGCTGTGTTCCGCCGAATGCAGGGGCAGTGAGGCAGCAGAGGGGCCAGGCCAGTCTCCAGTGGAGCCCTCTCAACCCGTCTTGGTGCCCTGCTGTGTGACAGAATTCTGGACAGGATGAAAATCCAGAGTCCCCAGCTCCCAGTACGTTCACTGATTCAGCGCATCTGGTCTCCCAGCCCCCTGCTGCACCCCGATCAGGCTCAGTAGATTTGGAGGAGAGGCTTGAGAATACATATATTTCTTATTTTTAAATTTTTTTTTTCAACGTTTTTTATTTATTTTTTTTGGGACAGAGAGAGACACAGAGCATGAACGGGGGAGGGGCAGAGAGAGAGGGAGACACAGAATCGGAAGCAGGCTCCAGGCTCTGAGCCATCAGCCCAGAGCCTGACGCGGGGCTCGAACTCACGGACCGCGAGAGCGTGACCTGGCTGAAGTCGGACGCTTAACCGACTGCGCCACCCAGGCGCCCCGAGAATCCATATATTTCTAAACAAGGAAACTGAGACTCAAAGAGATGTACTCAAGCACTTGTATATTGTCCGCACCCTCTCCTTTGGCCAAAGGCCCTTGTGTTCTTCCAATGATCAGATTTCACTCCCTTGATGGTGGTCCCCACCAGCATTCCTGGCTTGAAACTACCTCTGTTCATCTCAGCAGGGTCCTCCAAGGAATGACCTCTAAGTGCCTGTGATGTGCCTGTGTATGATGCCTGGACACTTATGCTTATCAGAAGCCAGGCTTCGGGCTGGGTGGATCTCGGGCCGCACCCAGGGATCAAGTTGGCCAGGGTCCTGATGGTGACCTACCCCAAATCTCCCGACACGTCCACCTCCACATCTTGAATGTGGCTGCTGCAGCTGGTGGCACTGACAGTGGGCCTCCCAGAGAGCTCTCTGCCCAGGAGAAGGTTGACTGAAATGGTAATGCCCTTGACCTCCACATCAAGGGAGCCGTGTAGTTTCCTGGAGGAAATGAGAGAAGCAGTCATTGATTCCTAGACTAAGATCAGCCACCATCTGGGGGGAAAATAGGAAGCTCAATTCTTACCCCAAAATAAATGGAGCTGGATCAAAACTTTAATTACAAAAATTATTACAAAGTAAAGATTTATTACAAATAAGACCACAAATGATCAGGAAGAAAGACTGGGTCTAGTTATTTATGGGAAAGAGTGGGCAAAAGCCTTTCTAGGTAGGATCCAAGTCTCAAAAGCCATAAAGGAAATGGTTAATAAACTGGCCAGGATAGAAAATTAAAACTTCAGTGAACAAAAAAACCCTTCCATATTCAAAGTAAAAAAAAAAAAATCGCCTGGTGAGCCAGCCGAAGAGCTAATTTCCGTAACATATGAGCTAATTTCCTTAATACACAAAGAACAGGCTTATACAAATTAATAAGGAAAGGACAAAACAACCCAAGAGAAGAAAAAAGGGATCAAAGATATCAAACAGGAAGTTCAATTGCAAATAAGCATATGAAAAGTTATTAAAAATGAAAATAAAATGATGCCAGTTTTTACCTATCAGATTGGTGAACGTTCTTGAAGCTTGTGAAGGTAACGGGTAAACAGAAGTCCCAGACACCGTGGTTGGGAGAGCATATCTGGAACATAGACTGGTGGGATCCAACCTAACACATGCATCTTTGGCCTAGAGATTTTGTTTCTAGAACTTTACTCTGTGGCTCTTCCTGCCAAGTTATATGCGTGGGGCAGCTCACAGAAGCATCATGGGTAATAGCAGAAGGTGATGAACAATCTAAATGTCAACTGGTGGGGCACAGGTTCAACAAGCCGTGGGCATCTATGCCCTGCGGCCTTTAAAAAGAATGAGGGCTAATGTGGTCTGTCTATACAATGAAATAGTACTCATCAATAAAAAGGAAGAAAGCACTGGGACGCCTGGGGAGCTCAGTCGGTTGAGCGTCCAACTTCGGCTCAGATCATGATCTCGCGGTCCATGGGTTGGAGCCCCGTGTCGGGCTCTGTGCTGACAGCTCAGAGCCTGGAGCCTGCTTCGGGTTCTGTGTCTCCCTCTCTCTCTGCCCCTCCACCTCGTGTGCTATCTCTCTCTCTCAAAAGTAAAAAAAAAAAAACATTTAAAAAATTTTTAAAAAGGAATAAAGCACTGACGCATGCTATGTTGTGGACAAACCTCAAAAACATGATGATAATATATGCCAGATACAAAATGTCCCATGTCGATATCATTCCAATTGTATGAAATGTCCCCAGTAGGCAAACCATAGAGATCTAGTGCAGATTGGTGGTTGCCTGGGGCTGGGGGAGGAGGCAATGGGCCGTGACTGCTTAATGGGTCTGGAGTTTATCTCGTGGGGGGATGAAAACGTTCTGGAACTAGATGGAGGTGGTGGTGGCAGAACATTGGGAATGTACCACATGTCACTGGATTGTTCACTTTAAAATGGTTACTTTTATGCTATGTGAATTTCACCTCAAAAAATATTACATTAAAAAAGGTTAAAAAAAAAAGAATGAGGTAAATTTTCATATGCTCACACAGAAAGATCTTTGAGATCTTTAACTGAAGAAAGCCAGGACAGAAGAGCACGGCTTGATTCCTTTCAGGGAAGTGAATAAATATGTGACTTGTCTACTGAGCATCTTTCTAAAGCCCTGCTGTCCAATAGAAATATAATGTGAGTCCCGTAGGTAATTAAAACATTTCTAGGAGCCACGTTTAAAAAGGCAAAATGAAAGAGGTAAAATTAATTTTAACAGCATATATTACCATTTCAACATATAGCAACATAAAAATCATTAATGGGATTTCTTATGTTCTTTCTTGTACCGAATCCTCAAATCTGGTGTTTCCCACTTACAGCAGATCTCAACTGGTACCAGCCGTTTTTCTTTTCTTCTTCTTCTTCTTTTTTAAAAGTTTATTTATTTATTTTGAGAGACAGAGAGTGCGAGTGGGGGTGGGGCGGAGAGAGAGGGAGACAGAGAATCCCAAGCAGCCTCCTGGCCAGCGCAGAGCCCGGTGCGGGGCTCGAACTCACGAAACTGTGAGATCATGACCTGAGCCAAAACCAAGAGTCAGACGCCCAACCGACAGAACTACCCAGGCGCCCTTGGCTGTTTTTCAGGTACTTGGGAAAGACACGTGGCTAGAAGCTACCATATTGGACAGCGCAGGTCCAAAGTATCAATACAGTCAGGTCACCCAGAAGAGACTGGTCCACCTTCCTGTTATGGGCTGAATTGTGTGTCCCCACCCCAAATTCAAATGTTGAAGGCTTGAATCCCAGGACCTCGGAATGTGACTACATTTGAGACAGAGCCTTTGAAGAGGTGATGATATTAAAATGAAGCCATTAGAGGGATGCTTGACTGATTCAGTCCGTGGAGCGTGCAGCTCTTGATCTAAGGGTTGTGAGTTCCAGCCCCATGTTGGGTGTAGAGATTACTTAAAAAAATAAACTTGAAAAAAAAAATGAGGCCATTAGGGTGGGCCCGAATCCGATGTGACTGGTGCGCTCATAGGAAAAGCACACACTGAAAAGAGGACACAGAGGGACACCCGGGGTGCCTGCACACAGAGGGACCACCATGTGAGGACACAGCCAGAGGGTCACCATCTGCAAGCTAAGGAGAGAGGCCCCGGGAGAAAGTAGGCCTGCTGACACCTTGATCTTGGACTTCCAGCCTCCAGAAGGCTTGTTTAAGCCACCTAGTCTGTGCTATTTCATTATGGCAGCCCAAGTAGACTCATCCACCTTCCATCCAAGGACCTTGGAGGTCAGAGAACAGTTCAAAGGGCCAGAGATTTTGTGCCCCTGGGAGCTGCCCTTGACCAACAGCAAATAAGGAAGAAGGGGTCGTAGTGGCTGAGTTGGGGTAACTCAGAGGTTTGCTCTGCCTGCATGGCTTCCAGAAGTCCCCAGGAGGGCTGAACTCCCATCAGCTGCCAGGCTGACTTCCTTCCCTCCCTGCCTCCCTTCTCCACCCCCACGGACGCTTCCTTCAGTCATTTCCCAGGTAAAGTACTTGCACTTGAATTCTTGCCTTGGGGTCTGCTCCTGGGGAAAGCAAACCGAAAAGAAACAGCATTCTCTCATTCAGCTCTCCCATAACCCCACCAGGAAAGCTTAAGTCTTAACCAAGAGCCAGGGCTCAGGCCCCTGTGGGCTCCTTTCATCTACCGAGTGGCCTTTCTGATGAGCCGGGAATACCTTGGGCCCAAGAAGGATGGGAGAAAGACCAAGGCCAAGGTCCCAAGAGCCTGGGGGCAGAGTCTACTTACACGAAAGATTTGCGCACCCTCCATTCGCTCTGGACTCTGATGAAGGAGTCAGAGATGGTGAAACTCAGGCCCTGGCCGGGAAGGGGTGTCAGAGTGGAGCCAGGCAGCTCACAGCTGTGGATCTGCAGGCTAAGGATTGAGAGGCACGGAGTGCCATGTCAGCCCCAGCTTGGGTCCCTCCTCAGCAGGGCTCTTGCTCTGACCTCCACCACCCCCTACCCCCACCCTACGGGGACTTGGCGGGCAGAGCCTGCTTCAGGCAGGTGTGTGGCTCCCCCTGACTGTGCGGCCATGCTAAGCGCGTTCCATCCATTATGTCACTTAGGCCTCTCAAAGGGGACAGCACTGTCCTCGTTCCCTTGTTACAGAGGGGGAAATAGAACCTCTTGAAAGGGCCGCACTTGCCCAAAGTCACGCAGCTGGGATCAGAGCCCATGAATCTCGTGGTCCTGGGTAGGATCTGGAATTGGGCCCACAGGCACACCCCTTTGCGTTTTGCGGCTCCCTTGACAGATCCGGGTTGAGGGATCAGATCCAGGGAAGGCTGGGGCCAGCCTCAAGAAAAGACACAGAGTGCTGGGAGAAGCAAACCAAGACGACACATATCGTGGGGCTGTCAGTGGGAAAACAATGGTCATTTCATTTTATTTGCCCGGCACATAGTAGGTGCTCAATAAATGTTTGCTGATGGACTGAATAAAAGAAAGAAAGAATGAAGCCATCAGTGGTAGCGGGCAGGGAGGGGGTGATGAGCTGTGACTGGATTGCCCCCCTCCATTGGCTGTGCCTCAATAAGCATTTCATGCCCTTTTTTGGCATCAGCTGCTCATGTCTAACGATCCTCTGAAGGCTCAGCTCCAATGCCGGCTCCTCTGGGAAGCCTTCCTTGACTCCCCCGGATGTACAACCCTCAGCTCTAAGAGCTGGGCTAATGTCTTTAAAGTTTAAGGTCTATCTTCCCTTCCAGACTACATCCAGGGGCCAGACTGGAGCCTAGATTATCACAGTGTCATCCCCATTTTACAGATAAGGGAACTGAGGCTCAGGTCACACAACTGGTGGGTCTTCTTTGATATTTATTGGATGAATGAATGAATGGGGGAACCCAACTCCTCCCCAGGACCTCCCTCTGAATGCTGCAATGAACTCTCCCACTGCTGCCCCAGGGAGGTCCTGGGGTTCTCCTTCCCCTGCTGACCCCCACCCCTCCCCACCCTCTCAGGGCCCCTGCAGAAGGAAGTCCCCACCTATGGAACTCGTAGTGCCCACGGCCGAAGGGCTTGATCTTGAAGTCCCCGGTGAAGTCAGGCAGCCTGATTCTGAGCAGTTCCTCCCGCAGGGTCACCAATCCCTCGCGGGCCACTGTGGACAGGAAAAAGCTATGAGTCAGCCTGGCCTGCCTGCCTGCCTCCCCTCTAAACCCTTCAGTGGCTCCCGCCTGCTCTAGGGAGACAGGCCAACTTCCTTATAAGTATTAATGACAGTTACGGAATCTTGAGCCCCTGTTGAGTACCATGTGACTTCAGGAAACAGGCGCATCACCCCGTTTCATGTGGTGCTGTTATGTGGGTGCCCAGCTGATGGGTGAGGAAACTGTCTTTGTCAGCAACCCCACCAGGGGAGGAGTGCTGTGGGTGTGGGTGGGTGGTCCTCTGTCCTGGCCTTCCCGGCATCTAGCCTGTGCTAGATGTAAAGACTTAAGGACGGAATCCCGGCATTGAGGTCTTTCTAGCTGGCTGACCTTGAGCAAGCCTTCAGCCTTCACTTTCTCCATGGCAATGGTAACAGAACTCTCTTCTCGGGGCTGGCATGAGGATTACAGGAGATCCTTGCAGAGCAAAGAGGGGCCGGGGGCAGATAACAAGCACTCCTAGCTTGGGGTGTGGTGCACATAGTAGGTGCTCAGGAAAGGCCCCGGAGCAGCAAAGCAGGGTTTATGTTCTAAAAATATGGAAAGGACCAAAATGTCCAACTCTAGACGATTGGCTTAAGTAGACATGATACATTCACACAGCGGAAAGGAACCAAAGGCAAATTTTGCCTGACTTAGGGTTTCAAAACACACAGCATTTACCAGGCCCCTTTGTTCGGGTACACGAGGGACCCAGGGTTCTGTCCTCAAGGACGGCATGTGTGCACAGAGGACCAGTGGTCTTCCCTTTTTCCAGCTGTACTCCTGTCTCTAGTGAGTGCGTGTGCCGGGCCTTCTGCCAGAACGCTACCCCTCGTCCCTGGTTAATTCCCACTCACCTCTTGTGCCTCCCCTAACCTCCTCCAGGAAGCCTTCCCTGATTTCCTTTTCTCGTCTCCCAACAGCCCTGCCTGAGGGAACATTATCACCCCATTTAACAGAAAAGGCAATTGAGGCTCCATGGATGTGAGGACAGCCGTGCGGTGACTGTGGGGACTGGTGTATAAATACCTCAGCACCCTGGCCCTTGGATGGGTTAATTTTGACGCTTGGCTTCAGCAAAGCAGTCCTACTTCTCACTCTTTTAAGAGTGAGCTATGACATAGATACAAGGCATTGCCGGGTAATTCTTAAATGTTCGTATACGCGTGTAACCACCACCCAGAGCACATTCCCAGCACCCGGCGGGCTCCCTCCCGTCCCCTCCGGGTCACTGTCTTTCTCTGGCGGCAACCGCCATTCTGACTTCTGGATTTAAGACAGAGGTTTCCAAGCTCTACCAAGAACTTTCCAGGGGACTTGTCCCAGTCACCTCTCCTGTCCTTACACACCTCTCCTGTCCCCCGGCTGCCTTCCCTTTCTCATCTCATGTTCCCACTCTCCTGTGCTGTTTCCTGGCATCCTCCCCCAAATCAACTGCTTGCTCTAAATCCTTATCCTTGTTGGCTAGTGAGGAGACCCCTGGCTCAGACAAATAACGCGCCCGAGTGGCACAGCAGGCGGGTGACAAGGCCTGACCTCGGCTCGCCGCCCCGAGGAAGAGCACCCCGTTGGTGTCCTCCACCGTTCCCAGAGCAGCCTGGTGCCCAGCGGGTCCCCAGTCCAGCCAACAGCCACAGCTTCTTACCATACTCTAGTCCCTTGTCAGTGATCCTGGCGACCAGGCCGGGGTTGGCACCCAGGGGCTCAGGGGAGGATGTAAGCAGCAACCTCAGCAGTAGAGAGGGCAGGGCCCGGGCCAAGGCCCTCATCCTGGATTCCCAGTGGAGTGGCCCAGGCCGGGTCCGGCTCCCATATACCAGGAGGGCTGGGGCAGGGGTGGCTCCCGAGTGGGGGCGGGTTCCTGGGATCCGGTTCGGGGCAACGGGAATGGGAGGTACAGAGCCTGGAACTGGCTTGCAACATTGCTGGGGTCATGGGTCATGCTTAGAAGGTGGTTGCTGCTGTCCCGGGTCAGAGGGTGGGTTGGCCTGACCCTGGGTGACAATCTCCGTCCACCCTTCCCACAAAAAGACCCCACATGCATTGCTAGGAAAGCCCGATGTTACAGACTAGGAAACCGAGGCTCAGAGAGGCCACGTCTGTCCCTCAAGGTCACACACCTGACAGGTAGCAGAGCTGGGAGTGAGCCAGGTTGGGCACCACCCAAATTCTTTCCTCTCGTTTTAAATAAACAGGGTTGAGTATGAAGAAATCTTTCCCCCACGCCCCCATGGAAAAATGGGCTTTCTCAAACCTTGCTGGTGGTAAAATTTTCTGGAAGGCAACTTGGCAAATCTCTAAACACTTGCATTCCCGGTAACCCGCAGTTCCACCTCCGGAACGTAAGTACATAATCAAAGTCAGCGTGAAATATGTCACTGCAACAAAATGCTCATGGCTGTGCAGCATGAAACAGGCAAGGGAGCAGTGGACCCAATCCGGAGTGTCCAACAAAAGGGGATTGGCCAAATTAGTTATCATACATTGAAAGTAATGCCTCCCTTGAATGTATCATAAATGTATTTCTTGATTCCGTATATTTATTTCTTGATGCGGAAAGATGCTCAGGAGGGACAGTTTCCAATGACACCACAGAGTGAGGTTCTGTTCCCACGTTTGCCGGTCTGGAAAATGTTTAGCAAGGAGTTTTGAGGAATTGTCTCTGTTTGGGGGGGCAGGATTTTGCGCGTTTTGAAAATCTTTTTGTTTGTTGATATTCAAAATTTTTATTTTCTTGGGGATACACTGCATCCGCAGTAAGTAAAGATCATAAAATTTCATTTTGGAGAACAAAATTTATAGTAGGGATTGTGCTTAATACATAAGGATCCTCCCCCTCCCCCACCCCCACCCCACGGATCCTATATTTGTGAGTTTTGTTCTGCTTCCACTTCCAGGAAGCCTTCCCTGATCACCCCCACGTTTCCCTGGATTAGAGAGAGGTCCTCCTCTGAGGTCCCAGAATATCTGCACCTCCTCCCTCATAGCATTAACCACTCTCTGCTTCTTGGTAATTGTGGTCCTTTAAAAATATGTCCACAAATTCTTTCATACATGCCATCAAAACGTGGAGTCTCTATATCCTCCCCTTGACCCTGGGCGGGTCTCTGCGACCGCCTCAAGAGATCGAATATGGTGGGAGGAACAGTTTCTTCCCAATGGGTCATAAAAGGCACTGGCATCGGGGTTCGGATCAGAATTTCCTGCGATGAGCACAGGGGAAGCCTCCAGCCCAGGCCTCTCGGCTCCTCTGTCCCCTGTGCCCCAGCCTGGGTGCTCCTGAGGGCAGGGCCGAGGCTTCCGAATCCTGAGCCCTGCAGCCTGGGGCGGGGTGGGGCAGGGACGAGAGGCTGCGAGCTCCTGCCTTGTGCGGGACACTGCGCGGGTCGTGTGCACCTGTCGGCCCTCTAACGCGGGTGTCTCAGTCTTACTTCAGTGGAAAGATCCGAGTCTCAGAGAGGTTGAGGTGATTTTGGCCACAGTCAGCCGCCGGGGGTTCGAACCCAGATCTGTGGGCGCCAATCCAATACGATGGTCAAGGAAGGCTTCTCTGAGGTGACGTGTTGAGCTGAGCCCCCAAGGATGAGAGAGGACCAGGCTCTGGAAGAGCCGGTTCAGGCTGAGCAGAGAGCGAAGAAGCAAGCAGCCTGCCAGCAAGGGCTCCCCGACGTGCCAGGGGGCCCTGCTTCCGGGACTCAGCCTGTGGTGGTGGGGAGGGGTCCTGGGCCGGGAGCTGGGAACCCGGGTTCTGACGTGGCTCAGCTCCTGCCTGGCGTGACCCACGGCAAGCCTGAAGTCCGTGTCCTCCTGGTGCGTCAGTTTGCTTCTGTAAAAGGACGGGGACAGAACGGGTGACTCCCATGTGGAGTAGGGGGGGACAGTCTGGAGAGTGGGGACCTCCTGGGGACACAGGTGTCACTCCTTCTATGGCAGGAGTCTGAGGATGTCCCGGGCTGGGGGCCGTCTGCAGAAGTGGGAATTCCCACAGCAGTGACCCTTGGACCTTAGACCTGCCCAGCCAGCCACATGCCCCACGGTCCCGGGCCAGGCCTCCACCCCCATGGGTTCCCACCCCCCCGCTCAAGGTCCCTGCTGGTGACCCAGAACCCATCAGAGGCTCCTGGGGCCAGCGTGATTCCAACAGATCCCCCGGGCCTTTCTTCTCCCAGGCTGTCCATCCGCTTCCGTGACAGTGATGGGTGCCACTGAGCTCCTGCCACTGCTAAGTCCCACAGCAGTGAGAGCGCCCTTCCTTCTCATAAGGACAGGTTGAAAGAGTTTGGAAAACCCAGCATTTGGAAACCGCAGTGCCTGGAGACTGAGCAGCACAGAGCGGGTCATTGTTGAAAGAGGGAACGAACAGGAAGCAGGAAGCAGCATAATGGTTAGGGGTGTGGACTCTGGCTCCAGACGGCCTGGGTTGAATCCTGACTTGCCCCCTGCGTGACCTTGGGCACTCTGTGACTCAGTTTCCTCATTTGTAGCTGGGCTCAGCCAAAGGGCGGGATGGCAGGAAGTCAGAGGTCTGGAAGAGAGAGGGAACAGGGCACTTGTCCGCTCGCTCTTTGCTTTGGATCTCAGTCTGATAGTGGCTGTGTCCCTTCCACCCGAAAGTGGCTGTAGCCCTCCCTGGGCTTGCACACCGGACCCCTTTCTTTGCTGCTTTAAGCCAGGATCCAGGGATGCTAGTTCCTGGGGGCCTCAGCATCTTTTGCCGGTGTCCTTAAGCCTGTCCCTTACCTCTATAAATAGCCCCTTAATTCAAATCCCGAGAACCATCTGAGTCGGACTCTTTTTTCCTGCCTGGGCCCCGATGGGCACCATTACCACCCTGAGCATTTCTCCCGCATTTATTGATCTGTAGCAAACGCCTTTCTCTTGTGGAAAGCTTTGAATTCTTTTCCAAAGTCTGTACGGGCCTTTTGTGGGGAGACTCGGCTGCAAAAGACGGTACTAAAAATACACAGTGACCCATGCTCTGCCCCCAGGGGAGTCTCTGCGGGTCACCGAGGAAGGCTTCTTAGAAAGGTAGCATCCTGCCGCGTCCTGCCGGTCACACTGAGGTTTTGCAGAGGAGAGAGCAGAGGGCAGTCCAGGAGGAGGGAGCAGCGTGTGCTGGAGACATAGAGCCATAGGAACATGGGAAGGACTAGCAGCGAGGAAGCCTGGGTCCTCGTCTAGGCTCTGCTCCCGACAGGCTGTGTGACCTGGGACAAACCGTGCCCCTCTCTGATCCTCACTTTCCTCCGCAGCCAGTCCAGATGAGGGCGTTGGACCAGGACAGCATTTCTCAAATCACCCAGGAATCTTGTTTATTTTATTTTAAATTTATCTTTATATGAATCTAAGGTGTGCCGTGTGTCGATCTGATAACGTTTATATTTTGCAATTTGATGGCCACCATAGAGTTAAGTGCCACCTCTACAAGGTGACGTAATTATCATTTCTTTTTTGCGATGGGAACAATTAAGGTCTTGTCTTTTAGCAACTTTGAAGTTTGTGAAGTCCTTTAAGAGGACTTATCTACTAGTTCCAAATGTGTCTCCTTAAATGACATCTCCCCAATTCCCCCACCCCCAGCCTCTCTGCTCTCTGCTTTGAGGAGTTTGGCTTTTTTATTTTTATTTTTTTTTAATGTTCATTTATTTATTTTGAGAGAGAGTGTGTGGGGAGAGGCAGAGGGAGAGGGAGAGAGAGAAAGACAGAGAGCAAGTGGGGGAGGGGCCCAGAGAGAGGGAGACCCAGAATCGGAAGCAGGCTCCAGGCTCTGAGCTGTCAGCCCAGAGCCCAATGCAGGGCTCGAACCCACAGACTGTGAGATCATGACCTGAGTTTGGCTTTTTTAGATTCCACATATCAGTAATATCATATAGTATTTGTCTTTCTCTGTCTAATTACACCTAGCACAATGCCATCTAGTTCCATCATGTTGTTTCGAGTGGCAGGACCTCCTTCTCTCTCATGGATGAATACTATTCCATTGTGGGGTGTGTGTGTGTGTGTATGTGTGTGTACAACTTTTGGATGTGGAGATAAAGGAACCCCTGTGCACTGTTGGTAAGAATGCAAATTGCAACAGGTAACTTTTTCCAACTGCGGAAAATCAAAAAATTAAAAATAGAACTACCCTATGTACAGCGATTCCACTTTGGGGTGTATATTCAAAGGAGACGAAAATAGGATCTCAGAGAGATGTCTACACCCTCATGTTTACTGCGGCATTATCTACAACGGCCATGACACAGAAACGATCTAATCCTCCAACAGATGAATGGATTAAAAAGTTGTATATATATACCAGGGATCTTGTTAAATGCAATTCTGCTTCATCAGTTTCCTCTAGGGCCCGAGACTCTGCATTTCTTCTTCTGTTTTTATTTTTTATTCATTTTTAATTTTTTTTTTTAAGTAATCTCTACATGCAAGGTGGGGCTCGAACTCGTGACCTCCCAGATCAAGAGCTGCATGCTCTATAGACTGAGGCGGCCGGGCACCCCTGAGGCTCCGCATTTCTAACAAGCTCCCTGGTGGTCCCACCTTAGACTGTGCTTTGAGAACAAGGGACTAAAACCAGCTCCGATTTCCCTCCAGGCTCGGCGATTCTATAACTCTGTTCGTTCCTATTTCATGCAGAGCTGTCTGTGACAGGACCCACACTCCTGAGAACGTCAGCTCTAGCTGGAAGAGGCCGATGTTATCAAGGCCTGTGGTTCTGGATCTCTGCGGGGTACTTTGGAGTGGAGAGTTTGATATTTATGGCGGCCTCCTTCCCAGCCCCATCATCTGCAGATCTGGGCGTTCAGATTTACAGAAGAGAATAGTACGGTCGGTGATGAGCCAGTGTGATTTGAAAATTGTGTCGCCTACTCGCGCTGCCGGGAGGCCCTCTGGAGCAGCAGCGTGTGCATTCGTAGCCCCTCACCCCAGGGGGACTCTAAGGAGCCTGAGGACCCTCCCATCTCTCCCTCCGCCCTCCCTTTGCCTCTGCAACTGTGGCGGCATCTAAAAATCCCAGCCATAGCCTCGTTTCACTGGGTCTTGTTAGCTTTGGGGACCCTAAGGAGCTTCTGTTAAAATGAAAATTTCTCAGCAGGGAAAGGTTCTTTAGTATTTGCCAGAACCCACCTTAGTGGATTCCTTTCCTGGATTTCCAGAGGGCCCTGGAAACTGAGGACCCTTCCCCTGATAGGGAAACTGAGGCCTAGAGAGGGAGAAGGACTGGCCATACCATGAGTTTGTCACTGCACCCAGGTTTCTGGCCAGCTGATGGTTCTGATGCTTGGGGTTAAGCCTGTCGAGGCAGGCAGGCCCAGATCATACTTTGAAAATCATAACACGGTGGCTTTGAGTCACAAGGAGGTGGATTCAAATCCTAGATCATGAAAAAAAAAATTAGTAATAAGTCTTGAGCACCAACTGTCGGGCAGGCATCAGGAATTCAACTGTGGCACGTCAGATACAGACCTTACAGTACAGGGAGAATTCCCGGGTTTATTAATCTTTACAGCTTATTTTGATTTCTTAAAAAAAATGTTTTTAATGTTTATTTTTGAGAGAGAGAGAGAGAGAGAGAGAGCAGGGGAGGGGCAGAGAGAAAGGGGGACACAGAATCGGAAGCAGGCTCCAGGTTCTGAGCTGTCAGCACGGAGCCTGACGTGGGGCTCGAACTCACAGACCGCGAGATCATGACCCGAACTGAAGTCGGATAATTAACTGCCTGCACCACTCTGGCTCCCCCAGTTTGCTTTGATTTCTATTCCTCAGGTCCCGTGCCACACGTATGTTTGATTCTCATAACAACTCGGTGAGGTAGGGACTCCTGTGTCCTCATAGCTGAAGGCCAGCTAATTGCCCGAGGTCACACAGCGGGAAGTGGCGGAACTGGGACTTGAAACCACCATGTCCGGGACCATAGCTCATGCTGTAAAACTCCATGCCGTGAACTTACTAATTGTACCACCGATTTCTCCCAACCGTCTCACGCCAAAGAGGAGGGCAAGGTTTCATTGTTACTTTTCAGAGAAGGATCAGAGAGGTTAAGTAACATTTGGAAAGCTGTGCAACCCACGAGGGGCTGGGTTGATGTTTGAAACCAGGCTCTGAGCTCAGTGACCTCGAGAGGGCCAGGTAGGCTGTCTAAACCTCGCACGCCCTCCGTCCTGTACCCGGCCGTCTACCTTTGGATGTGGCCATGAGGATTAAAGTTTGAGGGCATTGGCTCAAGGCAGGGCCACCCGTGGCCACCAGTGGGATGTGGCAAACGGTGAACATAGTGGTTAGTCTCCCTGGGACCGCTCCCCATTCTCTCCCCCGGTAGGGTACCCTCCCTTCATATTTAACAACTCACCATTTCCAAAAGGAACCCCCAAAGGCAATGCTTAACCCAGAAGGGAAGCTGCTTGAATGGTGAGCTTTCAGGCAGTCTGGAGTGGCGATTTTTTTTTTTTTTTGGCGGCTTTATTGACACATATTTCACGTACCGTGACATTCGCCATTCAAGCGGACGGTTCGGCGGCTTGTAGCGTGTTGAAACAGTTGTGCAACCAGCACCGCTAGCTAACTTTAGAACGTTTCCAACACCCCCCAAAGAAACCCTACACTTTAGCAATCAATTTGGAGCGGGCAATGCTTAGCCTGCAGGGAGACGTTGATCAAACAGTGGTTTTGGGGGCAGCGCGGCGGATCATTTGGAGCGTGGTGGTCAATACCCTTCAAATCACGCCTCAGACAACTGCCTGTTTCCCCCATTCGAGAGCCGTCCGTGGGGCTCGGTGTGTTCCATTCACCGATATTTAGGTCCAAGAAATAATGGCATTTTTTTTTTTTTCTGTAGAGAGTGGGGCAGGGGCTGCCTGAACGTCAGAAAGTAGAGGGTCAGTGTGTGTGTGTGTGTGTGTGTGTGGGGGGGGGGGGGCAACTATCCTCAGAGAGGTGGTGGGAGAGGATGTGAGGGTGGGGGGGCGCAGGGGTCCCCATCTTCAACAGCACTGTCCCCCCACCAAAGCCAGGTGGCTCTTCTAGAAATGTGAATTGGATTCTGTTGCTTTCCTGATCAAACTCTCCAATGACCCCCCCCCCCCTTACTTTCTTGGAAGGCAAGCCAGAGTCCCTAGTAGTCTGAAGGCCACCAGTTTCGTCCTGCTGCTACTCCCACTCATGGTCTTTCTTCTAGCCTCACCGGCTGCTTTTCTGGTCGTAGTCTGCCTCCATGGCAAAGAGAAAAAAATATGGACCCTCTTGGTGGACAAATTAGAGGAAGGATTTTGTTCTCTCAGCCTGGTGCCTTTTTATAGTGCGCAACGTATGCAACTGAACGCAGCAGTCCTGCTTTAAATACGCCAAGCCCCCAACAGACAAGATTTTGACCGAGTGTGGGCTCTGAGGGCAGATGGTGGGGAATCCCAGCTCTGCCACTTGCCAGCTGTGTGATTCAGGGAGGGTGACTCAGTCTAAAAGGATCGAGTGATTCCCACCTTGGCGGATGGAAAGTGCCTTGAGGATTAAATGAAATCATTGGTGTGCTGTGCTTGATCAATGTCCCTCCCTGTCCCTGTGCGGCCCCAGAATCCCCACCTCCATTTAACAGCGAATCAATGATGTTAGCAGAGCATATGCATTTTTCTTTAAAAACAAAAAATGTTTAAAGTCTTTTGTCCGCTTCTCCTCACTACAAACGCTCCTCTCCATTTTTACGAAACAGTCTGGATGAAGTCTGACTCCTAATTTGTGCCCACCTCCTTCCACTCTTGCCCCTCCAAATGCTTTCAGGAGTCACAAGCAAACATTTTTAAAACTAAATCTGCTTATGTCATCCCATACCCCACCGCCTGCTTCGAACTCATCTTTCTGGTCTCAGACCAAATGTCAACAGTGCAAGAGCCCTCCAGGACTGCTCGGTCAATGCTAGCAGGACCCGGCTAATGACCCGAGATGGCCACCGCTGGTATGCCATGAGGGGAAATGGCCCAGAGCCCCCAAGGAAACTCACCAAGGGCCCGAGGGTAGTCTGGGCTAGGGGTCTAGTGCCAGCCCTGAACGTCATGGGGGAGAGCTATTGCAGCTAAGGATGTGACCAACACTTCTAATGGCATCTGTGCCCTGGCCCAGTGTTCTGCTTTGGGGTCAACGGCTGAGCAGGAGAGCTTGGGAAAAGGGAGCCATATCAGAGCCAAAGGGTGGGGAAAGGAAACAGGCTGTGCAGAACAGCCATTCAACAGCGACACCGTGTGGTGGTGACAGGAGCAACAGGCTCCGGAGGTTGTAGTCAAGACGACAGGCTGCACAGGATAGCTGTTCAACAGCGGCACCGTGTGGCAGTAGCGGAAACAACAGCCCAGCAGGTGGATCCACTCCGCCTGACCTTACTTAGGAGGCAAGATGCGCTCCCTTTGGACTGAGTAAACTCTAAGTACTCTTGGGAAGTGTGGCATGAGGGGTGTCCCCAAAAAGGGAGAAGACTTTCTACTGAGAAGGGCGTGTGGGGGCTGTGCTGTCAGCACCGCAGAGCATGCTGGGTACAGACGGTGAACAAAAGAATGGACATAAAACAAGAAACGACACCATCACACAGAATTCCACAGAGAAAGCAGTGCTTTTTGGGGGGCGGGGAGGGGGGACTCAGGCCTCGCAGGATGCTCATAATCCCTGAAATACACATCCCACGCTTTCTCAAGGAACACAGTTCCTGTATGGAGGTCATTTCCGAATCTGAGTTCCGAGAAATTTGCAAGGGCCTCTGGTGCAAGGGCTGGAGAAAGGCAGCCTCTGCCCCACGGGCACGTCAGGAGCAGGTGCGGACAACCTCTCCCCTCCTGGCGCCCACGGCCACTTCAGCCGTAGCGAACATCTGCACCGAACAGCAGGAAATTCTAGGGAGAGAGGAGAACGCTGCCATCAGCGGGACGTGCGCCCTGGTTTGTGAGCGCGGGGCTGCTGGGGTTTCTGAAGGAAACCTTGGGAGCACCTGCCCGACGGGAAGGAGAGCAGAGCAGGGCCTGTCTGCTGACAGAAAGGCAGGAGTGAGGGGGGGCGGGCACTCGGGGTGTCGCCGCCGGGGTCTGCATGTCAGCGCCGTGATCCTATCAGCAGCCGCCCTGGCAGCTGTCCCCTCCCAGACACGGGTGGGGGACCGCTGGCTGCGGCACAGGCCTTCATTTGTCATCCCTGCCTCATGGCAGCTCAAGGGAGCCTCCTTCCCATCAAGGCTGCAAAACTACTTTTCTTTGCTCCTTCCTGCCCTTCGCTCAGCATTTTCAGAAATGAAGAAATTACATGGTACCATGGAGTCATTTTTTTTTTTTTAAGGATGAACTTGGTAAAACGTGGGGAACATGGGGGGATGTGCGGCCTCTGCTTTCTTGGCTACTGTTCTGTAGTCTCAGCCCCATTGGCAGCCTGCCTGAAGAACTGGGGACTGGGGGTGAGGGAGGGCGGGGAATCTGGGCGATGTGGCCAGGCCCCACGAAGGCCACGAGGTTAACAGGAAAGCCACTGAGCAAGTTAAGGAACGCTATAGTGGGGTGCCAGTGTCATTACCCAGTAGACATGCTGGGTTAAGGGGCCTCAGGGCCGAGACTCCAGGGACACCAGCGAATGCACAAGTTGGGAGCATGGAAGAATCTACGAGTGCAGCTGGGTCACTGGGTGGCACAAAGGCGGCTGCTGGCTTGAGGCAAGTGGGCAGGGAAAGCCAAGAGTGGGGGAGGGCAGAGGCCTGGGCAGGAACTCTGGAGAACTCCTGCTGGTAGGGTGAGGGCAGGGGGCGGAGGAGGGGAAGAGGGAGGGGGAGGGAAGGTGAAGGGAAGAAGGGGAGGGAGGGGGAGGGAGGAAGGAAGGGGAAGGAAAGGGAAGAAGGAGCCAGGAAAGAAGCCGGCACTGACCCCGTGAGAGGCAGCTGGGAAATCGGGAGAGGGAGCCTTTGAGGAGAAGAAAGCATCCCTACGTAGTCTCAGATGTTGTTGTGGGTCTGGCTGGGGGACAGACAAAAGGAGGTCTCCATTCTGGGACTAAGTCCCCTCTTGGTACCTCACTTTTTACCACCACCCCCCCCCTCCTCTCCCCCAGGCCTAGAATGTTGCCAGGCCGCCGAGGGAGTCATGCGATACCCACTTGCCAAATATTTAAATACATCCACTTATAAAAGAGGCCCTGTGGCCCCCAAGTGAGCTCCATTTTTACCGAACACAGTGTGGGAACGCTTCCAAGCCAGTGGTTCAAAGCGGGGGCGGGGAGGGGGGACCTGGCTTTGAATTTGGACTCCATTGAATAGCCACGTGGCTTTTCTGAGCCTTCCTCTTCCCTGCGGGTGAACAGTCCCCCACCTCACGGGGTATTGTAAGGGCAGAGGGTGCTTGCTGCAGGGCTGGCCTGCGGGAAGCTTTGTGGCAACAGGTTGCTGGTGTTGGGGGACATTTGGCGGAAAGAGCCCCTCGGACCTACCTGGTGAGACTGAAGCACCAGATTGAAGAGCTGGACGTTTTTGGGCATCGGGAGAGGGAAGCCTTCTTGCAGCCGCTCTGCCGTGGAGGAGGAGGTCAGCAGGGGGCGGCCTCCCTGAACCAGCGTCCCTGGCTCTGGGTAGGGACTGGCACTACTTGCAGGCTGGACAAGTAGGCTGCCCCAGAGACGCTCTTCACCATGCGCAGGGACCCGGAGCCTTGCCTCTCGCCCCGTCAGCCCCCAGCCCACATTCAGGATGCGTGCAGACCTCTTCCCCAAGACCCCCCTCCCGAGGCTGATGGCAATGCTGGTGTACAAGGTCAGGGGCGGCTGCTTGCTGGGGGTGGGGGGGGGGAGGGGTAGACAGCCCGTGGCATGCGACTGGGGGTATCTACCCGTGTGCACACGAAGCCCCTCGATGTTTAGGATGAAACTAGAGACGGGTGGTAGCCCGGGACCCCTCCCCCCCCATACCACCATATTCTGATGTGAGCCTCTGGAGACTTCTAAACTCAAACCTGGCCTCCCAGATCATTAGGAAGCTACATTTGCCAAGGTGGGAGATGTCGTAGCCTATATCATAACTTTTGTCTCAATTGACAATTTCTAACTATTCTAGTCCCGTGGTATGTGGTCCTCTAAGAGAGGTATGTGCTCTCTTGTCCCTGGCTCTGCAAAGGTTAGGCTTTTATCAGGGCGATGAGCGGAAGCCGTTAGCCGAGGTTAGCCCTTCTCCCAGAGGTGGGCGGGGGCTGAGGGCTCTGGCTTCAGAGGTGGGATCAGATCCCAGCTTCATCTCTCACCCTCCCCCGGGACCTGCAACCAGCCCCCTGTGACTTCTCGGATCTCCCATTTCTTCCCACAAAAATTGGAGAGATTACTAACCCGCATGTCATGGGGCGGTCTTAAAGACTGGGTGAAATGGTGGATGAGCACATGATAGGAGCTCAGCCCGTGGGGTCCCCTTTTTTTCCATCCCCTTTTCTGGGTCAGATGCCACGTGAGGTTCATTGGAGTGACCACCCTCCAGCCTCCATAACTGGGGCCAGGTGTTAGGCGGCTGTAGGACTTAACTCCCTCCGCCTCCCCTAGGACTGAAAGTCAACCGTTTCTCCAAAGCGCCTTACCGTTGACCTTGGGAATCACAGCAATGGGTACAACATAGTTCATGACAGCCTGCAGCACTTCAACCTGCAAATCAGAAAAGGACGGAAGCCATGTCAGGGCGCCCGGGCATCAGCCTCCCTCCCCGACAGGACAACCTCCGAGCTGGCACCCAGGTGATGCCAGGCAGATTCCGCAGCCCAATCAGGTCACCCAAGTGATCTCTTTTGCACTCAAAGGTTCCAGATGTGAATCGTGTTCTAGATGGAAGGTACCAGGCCGAGGAAAGGAAGGTCATCAGAGAGTATTTAACCATGAAAACCGTTGTGTAAGAAAATGCATCACCTCAGACACTGCCGGCGACGGGGCAAACTGGTTCAACCCTTCTGAGGCTCTGTTTGGCAATGTTCAGCAAAACCCTTAAAAATGTGTGTGCCCGCCCGGGTGGCTCCGCCGGTTGAGCATCTGACGTCGGCTCAGGTCATGATCTCACAGTCCGTGAGTTCGAGCCCCGCATCGGGCTCGAAATGTCTAACAAATGGGGGAATTTCCTAGGGGGCCCGGGGGCGCTTTAATTCTAGGAAATACTATGCAACTGTTAAAAATAGTACCGTAGAAATTTAATTGTCCACACAGAGATATTCATGTTATATTTTTGAGTGAGGAAAAGCAGGCTATGGAAACCACACAATTCTGTTGTGTTGTTGGCTATGCACAGCAAAAGGTCAGGTAGGATATACTCCCAATGATTAAGTGGGAATGGCTTTTATTCTCTTTGGTTTGCACACCTGTAGGTTCTGATTATTCTATAACGTACATGTTTTGCTTTTGCGATAGTAAAACACTATTCAAAGGTAACGTGGCACCTCAAGATGATTGCCCGGTGACATTTACAGCTTGTAAATATGTACATTTTTGTTCTGGGAGCAACTGACTTTCCTTCTCCAGGCTGTAAATCCCGGGGCTCATAAAATGTGGTGCCCTTCTTCCCATGAATCTGAGAACTTTAAATTTTGATCTTATGCAGAAGCAGACGTTGGTTACCGACGGAGTCAAGCCACCATATATCTGGAATATTCCCAATATTCTGGAAATACTGGGAAGAAGCAGGCCCACAAAACCCTGGCACCAGTAAGTCTGTGAAAATACAATGAGGACACTTTGGGTCCTTCTGTTCGTTGTAGTCCTTTTGGGTGGGAATGGCTGGCTGGATTTCCATCCAATGTGGAGGGATGTTGGGATGGTCTGACGTCGGGGCCAGACCCGACCCACTTGGTGGGGCTCTTGGGGGGCATTTCAGGGATCCAAGAAAATGCTCTTCAGGGGTTCAACAGGACGCCCCCTGGGAGATTGGGCCGTGTGTAGGACAGAATCAGCATGCCGTGGCTTCTAATGGAAGTCACAAGGGCGACGCTCATTCAAGGTGGCTGGTGAAGAGTGCTAAGCTGCTATTTACTTGGGCAACTCCAGTGCCCTAGAGGGAGTGAGGGGGGTGGGCAGGGGTGAGTCTGCTTAATGATGGTCAGTGACTGCAGGCAGTGGAATCATCTAGCAGGCTGGCGAGATACCTACTGTCTCCCCTCCCACCTGCCCCTCTCCACCTCTACACGACTCCACCCTTCACCCAGCTGCTCAGGCCGAAAAACTAGGAATCATTCTTCACCACCCCCTCCGCCCACATCAAAGTTCTCACCACGCGGCCTCGAATACCACTTCCAAAGTGTGGCTCCAATCCACCATTTTTCTCCTTCTTCACCCACAAATGCACTCCATCTCCCTGCTGATCCACCTGGGCTGGCTCTTGTCCTCCCAAATCCATTCCCCCCCACCCCAGCCAGGGGCATCTTTAAAAAGCTACAAACCAGAGCAGGCCGCCCCCTGCGTGGAACAGTTCACCGGCTTCTCACTGCCCTTTGAACACAATCTACTCCAGGCCAGAAGGCCCAGGATGAGCCAGCCCCACCTGCCTCTCAAGCCGCATCTCCTCCTACACCCCCACACCCAACTTGATCCGCTCCAGCCATGCAGGCTTCCCTCCATTCCCCAAACATGTGGAACTTGTTCTCACCACAGGGCCTTGGCTCCCGCTGTTCCCTCTGCCTGCAGTAGTTCTTTACCTTGCTGGCTCTTTCAGCCCAGATATTACCTCCTCAGAGAGGCTTTCCCTCTCTGAGCCTTCAGCTCTCCCCGCGACTTGCTACCGCACCCTCATTTTGCCCTTCGTGCAATTAGGAAGGATTATCCTGGGTTTGGGGGAAGGTTGGAAGTTCAGAGAGGGGAAGTGTGGAGCAGTGATTGGAGCTTAGGTCTGTGGGCCCACAAAGCTCCACCCACCGTGACGTCACATGCAAATTACATGCAAACGGCCAGGTGGCCTCCACACCGGATGCCATGAGCCCTGGTGGCTCTGAGGACAGTTCATGAGCCTTAGGGGCCCTGAGGACAGTTCTCTCCAAATCAGGGGGACGGAAGGAGCCACCAAGGGCCTCAGACTCACCGAGAAGGGGCCGATGTCTGAGTGCTTCAGTTCTAGGAGCAGCCTGTGAGAAGGGGAGGAAGAAACTGAGACCAGCACTTGGCTGAGCTGTGTTAGAGCCCTGTTGCTGGGGAGAAGGGGCCCTCTCTGGTGGATGCCGTCTGGTTGTCCCACCCAGTATTCATTCCCCTTCCTCTGGTCACAGCCCCCTGATTGTTTCTTTAGGGTACTTAGGGTATCCTACGTTGTTAGCCCTGAGCTCTGGGGTAGTCTGGCGAAAGGGCAGAGTCCACCTTCCCTGCCATTGTGATTGTTGGAAGGAGGGACCTGTGACCCATGCTGGTGCAACGAGAGTTGGCCCTAGGACTTCTGGAAATATTGGGGAGGAGGTGTTTTCTTTCTTCCGGGAAAGGAGAGCTCCCGGTGGCCATTTTTGTGGCCCCTTGGTGACAGCCTGCTGTAAAATGGAGCGCGCGTAGGGGAGAGCAGAACCGAGAAATGGAGAGAGTCAGAATCCTCAGGATATCATTTGAGCACTGGGATCCACCCTTGCCTGAAATCCTTAGACTTCTCAATTACCAATAAACTGTCCCCTCTTTACAGTCTTTATGACATTTTAACAGTGATCAAAGAGGGGGGGGGGACCACGTGGCTCCTTGTTGAACCTCCATCCCTCACTATGTTGTGTGCTACCCTCCATGGGAAATCATAGAGCCCCCAGGAGGCAAGGGCCATCACACTCGCAGGTCACAGATAAGGAAACTGACGGAGCCGCTAGGCAACTTACAAGGTCTCACAACTAACAATCAGCAAAGTGGAATCTCAATCCAATCTCTCTGATGCCTGAGCTCTTGTCTCGAATACCCTAGAAGGGGAGCTTGCAAACTCACCCTTGTTCGGCGAGAGGTGGGAGCCCCGGGACTCCTGCCCTGTGGACTCTCGCACCCCAGCCCCGCGTGTTTGAGAGTCTGTTCAGCCCTCACCCAGCTGTATCCTCTCTGGCTCCCCTACTTGGGAGGCCCATGGGCGTTCAAGGAAAATTAAATCCACATGTATCTGAGGCAGTAACACCTGTCAGAATGACGCCCGGAGAAATAAGCCGCGTGTAAACCTCAGGAGCCAGTCTCAAGGTTAAGAAGGACAGCTCTGTGCTGGAGAGAGGGCGGAAATGGGCAGGAATGTAGGTCAAGACTCAATCCGAGCAGCGCGAGCGTGATTAAGAGGCAGACAGCAGGTCTAGCGGTTGGGGCCATCACATCTGCTCTCTGAGGATCTCCCTCTCTGCTGTGTGTGTGTGTGTCCTTCTCTCTCTCTCCCCCCTTCTGTCTCTCTCTCTCTCGGTCTCTTTCTTATCATGCCTCTCCATCATCTGTCTGTCTGTCCCTCTCTGTCTCTCCCACCCCCCCTTTGTGTGTATCTCTCTCTGAGAGTTTCTCCATGTGTCTCCGTTTCTGACTTTCTCTGTCTCTCGCCTATTGCTGTCTTTCTCTTTTCCGCGTGTGCCTGTCTGTCTTGCTTACTGAGCACTTAGATTTCTTGTGTTCTCAATACCTTGACGCGTTTGAATACCTGATTTCATTCTCACCTACAGTGCTGCTGGCCAGGAACAATTATTGGGCTTACTTATTTGTTTCTTCTAAATCAATGGCCTCTTCTGCAGCCAGGGCGACAGGACCTTGGTGAGTTCAGTGTTTGCAAGGTGAGCTGCGCTTTGAGGGCGGGCGTCCTCAACACCAGAGCCCGCGCTGAGCCACAGTGGCCTCTGTTGGGGTTTTTCCAACACGAGGCGGCTGACAAAGTCCCAAGGATGGGGTAGGAAGAAATCGCTGTGGGTTTTCCGAGCGCTAAGGCAGATCAGGGATGCGGGTGGCTGGGCGCTGGCGTGGCTCAGCGCGGGTTGGAGGCACCAGCTGGCATCACCCAGCCACGAGTCTGCCCAGGACGGAGGGGCCGTCCAGGGTGCAGGACTTTCAGTGCTAACGGCGGGGGGCTGCGGGCAAACCAAGATGACCGGTCACCTACATGTATGACCTTGGGCGGGGCCCTTCTCCTCTGCACACCAGTTTCACTGTCTGTAAAACAGGGCTATGGGGCCCGCTGTGCACCATTTGAGGCTTAATTGCCACCGATGAACAAGAAAGCAACGACACTGTGCTCGTGGTGTTGTGGGGCCACTGCTGGCCCACGGGCCCCGAGAACGGATGGGCAGCCACTCCTGTCGTCCCCACAGGCCCACTTACCTGTTCAACCTGAGCTGTCCCACAAGCCTGTCAGGCGTGGCTCCGACCGTCACAGAAATGTTCATGCTCTGCAAAGCAGCAAGCCGAAGAGTGAGGTCCCCGAGCCCACGCAGAACCCGAGGGGGAGGGGCTCTTCCTTTTGCTCCGTGCCTGTCGGTGAGTCCTGGGTTGTCAACCACTTACCACTTTCTCCCGCTGCTCTTGGATTCCATTCCAGAGTTCCCAGGCCGTTCTCACAGGCTAGGTGAGACAGACCTCGGGGCTGGAGTCCAAGCCAGCCCTAATGTCAAGATATTCATTCATCCATCCATTCATTCATTCATTCATTCAACAAATATGGACGGAGCCAGAAAACCGAGCTCCCCGCCTCAGCTTTCCTGCCCACTGTCTGTAAGACCCGGGACGACCCCCCTGGGAGCCCATTTGATTGGCAAAATGGGGAAATGGGTCTCGACTTGAGAGCCGGCAGACCTGCCTGAGGCCTGCGAGCACCCCCCGGTGGGGAGAAGGTCTGGCCTTCGCCTCCATGGTCACAGCGGGTGCCACCGAATGTTCACGGGGAGACAGAGAGAGGATGAACCCGCACACCAGCAATAGAACCCAAACTTGAACGAGCAAGGGCTTACACACGCAGATGAAGGAATCGACAGAGATGTGCGTCAGCAAATAAAAGATGAATGGATGAACAAATATACACATGAATGTTTAATTGAACAAAGGTATAAGTAAATGAATAAATGAATAACGGCACAGATTAATGCATGTATGCACCAGAACAGATCTAGCGCATTTCAAGTCAGCAATCTAATGAATACTTGAATGAATGAGCAAATACACAAACGCTTAACTGAATGACCAAAGATACGAGCGAATGAACCTGAAACGGTACACGTATTTCAAGGCAGCGACAGAATGAAGAGTTGAATGTATGAATGCCCGCAGAAGCCAGAAACAGTACCGTGGCTCTGGTCTCAGACCCTGGAGCGTCTGAACCTGGGCAGGTTCACCCTGGTCCCCCAACTCCCAGGGCGCTGCCCTCGTCTGCCCACACCTGCGAACCACTTACCAGGCGAAGCATGAACAGGGGGGCCAAGGAGGAGTTCGGGAGGACAGCAAAGGCCTCGGCATCCAGGGTAGGGGTGAGGACAAGGCCTTCGGGGTGCATGGTGAGGTGCGGCGGGGAGGAGGCCCAGAAGACGAGCTGCACCTTCATGTTGGGGAACATCTTGGCCACCTGCAGTCCCCAGTGGGGACAACAAACAAAATGACGATTTTATTAAACTGTTTCTAAATCCTATCTTGTGTTGGCCCTGCATAAACGCCTCCAATGTATTCTCATTGTTTTTAATAAAAAAAGTTTGTTTATTTATTTGTTCATTTATTTATTTATTTTTGAGAGACAGAGAGAGAGAGAGAGAGGCAGAAAGAGAGGGAGAGAGAATCCCAAACAGGCTCCACGCTCCGTGCACGGCCCGTCACGGGTCTCGATCCCACGACTCATGAGATCATGACCTGAGCCGAAAGCAAGGGTTGGATGCACAGCCGACTGAGCCCCTCAGGTACCCCTTCCCATTGCTGTTGGAAAGATTGCACTCTCTGCACTCGGTGTCCACGACCTCACCCCACGGGCCCCACTCCCTGCTTTCCAGCTCCAGCCATACGGGACTCCTTTCTGTTCCTCAAATATATGACCCACTCTGTTCCTGTCCAAGTTCCCCTGCTGAATGCTCATTCCCCTCCCTCCTCCCCCCCCCCCCCCCCCCCCGTTCTTTCCCAGTTTGGCTCTTTCCCTTCCTTCAGGAGTCAGCTCAAATGTCACAGAGCAGTGGTGGCTTCCTGGGGGAACTGAGGAGGGCTTTGTGACATTGCCCCTGTCTCTCCTAGCTTCCAACCCTCCCCCAGGCAATTCATGGTTAGGCCATAAAGCTTCAAGGAGAGTCCCCTGGTCCCCCTACCAGTCACACTTCCCCACACCAGTACCTCCTGTATAGAAATTTCTGGAAGGGCCACCACTGGAGAGGCTGTTATGGATGGAATGTTTGTGTCCCCCGAAACTCATGCATTGAAGCCCTAACCCCCTGTATGGCTGTAGCTGGAGATGAAGCCCTAAGGAAGAAATTAAGATTCAACAAGGTCATAAGGGTGGGGCCCTAATCCAACAGGATTAGTGTCCTCGTAAGAAGAGACACCAGAGCTTGCTTGCTCAGAGGAAAGGCCATGTGAGGACACAGCAAGGAGGCAGCCATCTATTAAAAAAATTTTTTTAATGTTTATTTATTTTAGAGAGAGACAGAGTGCAAGCAGGGGAGGGGCAGAGAGAGAGGGAGACACAGAACCTGAAGCAGGCTCCAGGCTCTGAGCTGTCGGCACCGAGCCCGACGCGGGGCTCTAACTCACGAACTGTGAGATCATGACCTGAGCTGAAGTCGGACGCTCAACCAACTGAGCCACCCAGGCGCCCCAAGAAGGCAGCCATCTATTAGCCCAAAAGAGGCTCTCCCCCAAACCCAAATGTGTGGGTACCTTGATCTTAGACTTCTTGGCCTCCAGAACCATGAGAAATTTATTTCTGTTGTGTCAGCCACCAGTCCGTGGCACCTTGTTATAGCAGCCTGAGCAGACTGAGACAGAGGTCCTTGTCTAAAGTGACCTCATCAATCTGTTGGCTTCATTTATCTTGGCGTGCATTTTCTTATTTGTTTTGGGTACCTGAATAAGAATTTTCTCTCTTCACTGGACTGGAGCTCCAGGAGGGCAGGGAGATGGTCTGCTTTGCTAGACGCCAAGAACAGGGCCCTGGGCACATGGTGAGCCCCCAATAAATATTTGTTGCATGGAAAAGCCCCCAGTGTCTACCCTCATGCCTGGTCACCTGGGTGCTCGGAGCCTTTCTCTGCATTGAGGACGGACTACACAAGGCTACTTCCACTCCCAGGCTGGGTTGCCGCTAGATCTGGAGAGGGGGGCTCTCATCAAGCCATTCGGCAGAGCTTAGTACTCCCCGGCACCCCCAGGATGCCTCGTGAGTGGACAAAAGGGGAACAGACTCTTTCTTACCTGGGGTATGAGGATTCCAAAAACTTCGGTTGTCAGTCGGACTTTGGATTCCTTTGGTATCTGTAGCAAGAAAAGAAGAGAAAAAGATCTTGGGGGATTATGTTATAGATTGGGGGGGGGTCCGTAGGAGGGGTGAAAGACTGAATCCACAAATGCACAACGGCCAGTCTACACGTGACAATAGAATGGGGACCCCCAACTTCTGCAGCAATCAGCCTGGAACAGCCAGGACTGCCAGCTTCCCCCCCTTTTTTTTTCCCTGAAAAACTCGGATAGGCTCTCCAAACCAATCACATAGGATGCCCAGCTTCTCTTAGCTCACCTCCAGCTTCCCCGTGCCAAAACTCTCTTAGGAGCACACTTGTAAAGGTATAAAGCCATCACGTTCCCCCTCCTCTGAGTGTGTTTGAGTCTCTGCTAAATGCAGGTGTTGGTGGCTGACTCTCTCACCCGGAAGAGTTCTCATTCGGGAGGTCTTTGTTTATCTTTCCAGGGGACACATGGTTGGTGACCTGGTTGCACCTGGACTCTGGACAGGATGGTTATTTCCTCATTTTACAGATGAGTGAACTGAGGCCCAGAGCAGGACTCAGCTTTGAATATATCGATAGAGACACTGAGGTTGATGATAGTGGTGGTTTGAGGCTAAGACTGGATCAGGGCACAAGGGCGAGGGCAAGGGCGGTGTTGGCTGTAACTTTTATCCTCGTCCAGGACTTCCTACGTGCTAAGCCCGTGCTGAGTGCTTTGAGAGGTTGACCTACTGCTCTAAGGTCACCCAGCTAGAAAAGAGGAGGCTGACATTCCAACTCAGGTCTGGCTGCCCCTAGAGGCTGGACTGTGATCTCCCCCATGTAAACACAAGTTCAAGTCCAGACGGCCTGCTGTGCTCCGAGCCCCGTGCTCTTCCCGCATCCACCCCCAGCCTGGCCTTACCATGTTGTCCGTGACGGTCAGGTTCAGGACCCCGGCCTGTTGGTACACGAATCCCGCTGTGTTGAAGAAGTAGTTGGAGATGCCCAGGTACACCATGCGGTCGTGGTCGCTGGGAAAGGCCAGTGGTGGAGGGGCAAAGGGAGGGGGACTGGGGTGGGCCCACCTGAAAAACTCCCCCTGGGGGCGGAGGCGACAGGGTGAGCCTGGGCTTCCTTCAGGAATTATAATTCAACGTCTTCATTCCAGGAGAAAATGGGCTGGGGGTACCAATCACGCACTCACAGAGGAGGAAGCCATGGCAGAAACTAACAAGAATGTCCTACGCCTCCTCGGTGCTAGTTTCTAGGGCCTCTTCCTGCCAGTCCTGCGAGGGGGATGTGATTATGCCCATTTTGCAGGAAAGCATACTGAGGCCCCGGGAGCTGAATAGGCTTGCCTGAGGCCGCTCGTGCGACACTCCCAACCTCCCGGCCACTCCGTCGGCCCAGCTTCAACCTTGCCAACAAGTACGGAAATTCTACCAGAAGAACAGCGAGGTTCTGTTTGTTTGCTTTCATCTGTCAAATTAGCAAAATGTTAAAGGGAGAGGTAAACTGTTTTAAGTGTAAGCATATTTCAAGCTCACACCATCCAGTTTTGGGGGAGAGTGTTCAGATGCTGTGGGGGAATATATGTTTATAAGTTTCTGAAGAGCGACTTGGCCACACGTTGCCAAAGCAGATCATTTATTTAGCTAAAAAAACCCAATGCTGAGTTATAAAAGAGTAAGTTGTAGATACATATGGTAGAATACCATTTATGTAAAATTTAAAGGCATATAAAACGTACTATTTAAGAATTATCGACACATAGATAAGCAGTAAAAGTGTAAACACCACAGGTAAGAAGGATACACACGGGCGTCTTATCCGTGTGGGTTCCCTGCGGGGTACAGGTGCCCAAGGAAGCCTCGGTGTTTATTTTTCGAATGTTTCAAAGAAAAAAATCAGAGGCAAATACAGCAAAATGGTAACATTTTTTTCCCATTTTTCTTTCTCTCTCTCTCTTTTTTAATGTGTATTCATTTTTGGGAGAGACAGAGTGTGAACAGAGGACGTGCAGAGAGGGAGAGGGAGACACGGAATCCGAAGCAGGCTCCAGGCTCCGAGCTGTCAGCACAGAGGCCGACGTGGGGCCTGAACTCATGAACTGTGAGATCATGACCTGAGCCGAAGTCGGACGCTCCACCGACTGAGGCACCCAGGCGCCCCTTAATGGTAACATTTTTTAAAGCTCGGTGGTAGGTACGTCAGTGTGTAATCTTCTCTGTACCTTTGAATCGTTTCGTCATAAAAAATTAACCACCCTTTCACCTATCTTACAGAATACCATGCAACTCTTTAAAATAATAAATAAGTGAGGGGCGCCTGGGTAGCTCAGTCGGTTAAGCATCTGACTCTTGGTTTCGGCTCAGGTCATGATCTCATGGTTTGTGAGTTTGAGCCCCACATCAGGCTTTGCACTGACAGCGTTGAGCCTGCTTGGGATTCTCTCTCTCTCTCTCTCTCTCTCTCTGCCCCTCCCCTGCTCACATGCATGTGCTCACTTTCTCTCTCTCTCAAAATAAATAAATAAGTGGACCCATGTGCCAACTCTAATGCAGATTTTTAAACGAGAAAAGCAAGTGAAAAGATGCTATGTATCCATTCATGCAAACAGATTACCAGCAAAACCGGATGGGCTTGCATTTATGTGAATGTTTAGAACCAGGGAGCCTGGAGATTCACATATAACACACCCTGAGCCTCACAGCCATGACCTCTGGGCAGGAGACTGGGGGGGTCAATAAACAGGTTATTCTCATCCTTTATTCCATTGTACCACTTAGATTTTTTTTTTTTTTTTAAAGTATACTATTTGGTCCAGCAATGCCACTTCTAGGAGATAGCCAAGGATGGGCAGAGACCCAGATACAAGGATGTTCACGGCAGTTCTGGTTAGGGTATACAGTGTGCTCTTGGTTTGGGGGGCAGACTCCCATGATTCATCACTTACATACAACACCCAGTGCTCATCCCAACAAGTACCCTTCTCCTCAATGCCCATCACCCGTTTTCCCCTCTCTCCCTGCCTCCCCCATCAACCCTCAGTTTATTGTCTGTATTTAAGAGTCTCTTATTTATGGTTTGCCTCCCTCCCTCTCTGTAACTCTTTTTTCCCCTTCTCCTCCCCCATGGTCTTCTGGTAAGTTTCTCAAGTTCCACATATGAGAGAAAACATATGGTATCTGTCTTTCTCTGACTGACTTATTTCACTCAGCATAATACCCTCCAGTTCCATCCATGTGGTTGCAAATGGCATGATTTCATTCTTTCTCATTGCCAAGTAGTATTCCATTGTATATATAAACCACATCTTCTTTATCCATTCATCAGTTGGTGGACATTTGGGCTCTTTCCATAATTTGGTTATTGTTAAGAGCACTGCTATAAATATTGGGGTACATGTGCCCCTTCGGATCAGCACCCCTGTGTCCTTTGGAAGAATTCCTAGGAGTGCTATTGCTGGGTTGTAGGGTAGGTCTATTTATAATTTTTTGAGGAACCTCCACACTGTTTTCCAGAGTGGCTGCACCAGTTTGCATTCCCACCAACAGTGCAAGAGGGTTCCCATTTCTCCATATCCTCACCAACATCTGTTGTTTCCTGAGTTGTTAATTTTAGCCTCTGAGTTGTAATATTTGGGTAATCTCTCTCCCTCTCCTCCCTTCCCTCCTCCTTTCCTTCCTATTTGTTTATTTCTCTGCTCTGCTTCTCTGTAGTTTCTAAATTTTCTTTTTTATATCAAATGTATTTTAGAACCAACAAGTAAACAGTAAACAAACAAGCCAATCACCAATCGTGGAGGGACTGAATGAAGTACATCCAGAGGGAATTCAAGGGTGGGACCCACTCCAGCTGGGGTGGTCAGGGAAGACTGCTTTGGGAGTGACATCCAAGCACAGACTCACCTGGAGTAGAAGAAGCCAGTGGGTAGAGGGGGGCATGTGAGGGAAGGCAGTTCAGGCAGAGGGGATGGGTAAGACAAAGGCTCTGAGGTGGGAACGAGCTTGGTGTGTTGAGAAAGTGCAAAGCCCATGTTCCTGGTTGGAGGGTGGTGAGTGGGGGGAAAGTAGCATGAAATGATACTCCATCTATCCACCATCCATCCATCCACCATCCATCTACCATCCATCCATCCATCCATCCACCATCCATCCATCCATCCATCCACCATCCATCTACCCATCCACCATCCATCCATTCATCATCCATTCACCATCCATCCATCCACCATCCATCCATCCATCCATCCATCCACTATCCATCCATCCATCCACCATCCATCCATCCACTATCCGTCCACCATCTATCCATCCAACATCCATCCATCCATCCATCCATCCATCCACCATCCATCTACCCATCCACCATCCATCCATTCATCATCCATTCACCATCCATCCATCCATCCATCCACTATCCATCTATCCATCTTACCAACCATCCATCCATCCATCCATCCATCCACTATCCATCTATCCATCCACCATCTATCCATCCATCCATCCACTATCCATCCACCATCTATCCATCCAACATCCATCCATCCATCCATCCATCCATCCATCCATCCATTTGTCTGTCCAAGCAGAATATTTACTGAGCAGCTAATAGATACCAAGCATGGTTCTGGGTGTGCACCTATAGTCAGGAACAAAGCAGCTATAGTCCCTCCTCTTTCATCATAGTGAGGGAGACAGACATGTGACTCTGTGTGTGTGTGTGTGTGTGTGTGTGTGTGTGTGTGTGTGTGTTGGGGGGTTGTTAATAATATGTGATGTTGAGAAAAATAAATCAGGATATGGGGGGGAAGAAGGAGCTATTTCAGTGGGAGTGGGCTTTAGTGGGAGGGATATTTAAGTAAAGACTTAAAAAGAAGGGAGAGTTTATGTGAATATCTGGGTGAGAGCATTCTGGGCAGAGAGGGAGCAGGTGCAAAGGCCCTAGGGAGCGAGCAGGGATAGAATGGTTCAGGAATAGCGGGAGGCCAGCCAGTGTGACCAGAGCAGGGAGAAGATGCCGAGATTAGGATGTTGGGGAGCCCCAGGAGGGCCTGTGGCAAAGGCATGAGGGTATAAGTTCCCCAGTGTAAGTCTCACCTTCAGCTGCCCATCCAGGTTGTCAGTCGTGGCTGTTGGAGGTGCCACCAGTGAGTAATTGATCCCAGCGACATGATCTATTCGAGTTGTCACTAGACGGGAAGAAGATGAGCCATGAGCTGCCTCCCATGGCAGCATCTTTAGGGCCTGAGATGCAGTGTTGGCATCTGCCAGAGTTGAACGGCAAGGAACTGCAGTGCAGGTTCCATTCCCACCTCCTCCACGAAGCCCTCCCTGGGCTCCCTTTAAAGGAAAATGAACCCCCACCCTACACAAACAGACATTATCTCTTCCCCTGCTTCCATAGCCCCAAGATGTAGCTAAAACACAGGGTCAAGAAGCAGAGAGACCTGGGCTTGAATTGAACTCTATCTGACCTTGGACGAGTTGCTTTCATTACTCTAAGCCACTTTTTGTCACGTGTAGAATGGGGCAGTACTGGTGACCCCACAGATGCCCCGGACATGGGAGGGGCTCAAAAGCCAAAGGGACCATTACTACCAGTGATAATATCCCAGGCTGAGCCCAGGTTGGTTCAGGTCTGAACAGTGTCTGTGGTTCCCAGCAGTAACAAATGAGAATTAAATAAATGCCGGTCCCTCCTTAAGCCCTTCCTTCCCACATCAGAGGGGAAGACGCGGGGCTCGGAGATGTCACTCCTCCAAATGGCACAGCTGGAGAGTGATGGAGCCGGGACTCAAACCAAAGTCATTTTCCTGCCTGCTGAGGCCAAAATGTGGACAGTGTCATTGCACTGAACATGCCCAGGTAGGGCCCATCCCTGGAGGGTCTGGGGCCGTGCCTGGGGAAGGAATGCATCTTGAATGGGCTCGCACCATGGGCTGCCATGACTGCTCCACCGGGAGGGAGCCTGGCTAGCAGATTGGGGTACAGGCTCTGGAGTAAGAAAACCCCAATTAGGATCCTGCTTCCGCTTCTTTCTGGCTTTGCGACCTCGGGCAAGTCACAGTTCCTTTCTGAGCCTCAGTTTCCTGGCGGTAAAGTTGGGAGACTACACCAACCTCCGTGAGGCGTTGGGAGGCTGAGAGGAGACAGTTCCTCTGGGTGCGAGGACATGGGAAGCACTCAGCCAGTGGGAGCCTGCCCCCCAACCTGCAGCTCTTCAGTTACTGGGAGGTATGGAGAATTGTCCCCATTTTAAAGATGTGAAAACCGGGGCCCAGAGAGACGAAATGACCAGCGTCAGATCTCAGGGCAGCTATGAGTGCCCGACCACAGAGAGCTGGGATTGTTTGTTATTTGGCCCCGGCACCACCGGTGGGGGAATGAATGGGCATGGGCTGTTCTCGCACCTGCCACGAGGGCCTGGCCCATTTGGGGTCCGATGCGAGCTGCCGGTTGAAAATCGTCCGTTCTACCCGTTTCCACCCAGACCCAAGCCTGTCTGGGAAACTTGGGGCTCCATCACACTCTCCTTGTTGTCCTGTGCTCCTCCCCCTTCTCTCCCTGTCTCCTTGACCTTGCCCAGCGCTCACCTGGCAGTGTCTCTAAATACTGTTGCAGTTTGGAGGACACAGAACTGGTCACCACCTTGCAGATCTGGAAAGAACCAAAGAAGTGGCCAGTGAGGGCTTCCCGTGGCGGAAAATGTCTTTCGGGAATGAGGAACCGGGCACGTTTTGCTTTCTTTGAATGCTTCTTCGAAGGAAGGGGGGAGGGCAGGAGGGAGGAAAGAAGTGGCGGAGGGAGAAAATTGGTTGCCCTGACTGTGTTTCTATCACACGCGCAAGACTCTGCACGCGCCTAGAATATCGTCCTCTGAGGAGCCGGTACCTCTGCCGCGAGTGGTCTGGGGAAGGGGGTGGGGAGGGGGTGGCACATCTGGGAGCTGGGGCTGCCTGCCCCTGGGCTGCTGGCCTCCAGTGCCACTCCCCGACGAGGGCCACCAGATGGCTCCAAACCACAGCAAATCGCATCACAGCCTAGAGCCCAGCTTCCAGCGGCTGCTTGTGTCGTAGACCGGGGCTCTTCCTTCCCTCAGATGCCCACCCTTCACTCTGTATTCCCGGGAGTTAACTGCCCAGCTCACTCCTCGTCATTTCCAGCCCTTGCTACGATCATGGACACCCTGGTACCTCGTTTATCCACCCATCCATCCATCCATCCGTCCATCTGTCCATCCGTCCATCCATCCACCCATCCATCCGCCTGTCCACTCAAGTCAGTACTGTCTTCTAAAGAGTATCTTGCTATGATCAAGAGCTTCACCTCGGAGGGGGGGATAGCCTGGGTTTGAACCCCAGTCCCATCACTTCCCCCCTCTGAGCCTCAGTTTACCCATCGGTAAAATGGAGAAAACCATGACACCCCCTAGCATAAGGATTTTGTGCGGATTAAATGCTGGGATCCTTGTAGAGAGCTCGAGACATAGGGCCAATTTCACTGCAAGCACTCCGTGTATGCAGACATCCTCCCCCTCCCCCTCCCCCCCTCCTCCTCCTCCTTCTCACGTTGTTGTCTAACAACAGGTGCATCATTACTTTTTAACTTGGCTGCTCCTGAGGGCCACTCTGAAGGTGTCACCAAGAAATACTCTGTTTTAATAGTTCCAATGTTAAATGCTGCCATTGCCCTTGTACTATGACTTAACTACAAGGACAGTTGAACCACGGGTTAGTCAGGCTGGTGGGTGAGTGCACCGCCTGCGTTGCCTGAGCAGCTGGGTGCAAGGAGGTATTAATGTCCCCATTTTACAGATGGTCGAACCGAGGATCTGAAATTTGCTCAAAGTGGCAAAACGAATTAGACCCGGGGGCCGGATTCTGCCGCTAAAACCCATTTTATAATCTGCTGTGGTACACATTTCGACAACCACGCACCGCTTTTGTTTTGTTTTGTTTTACAACTTTGACAGAATGCCGTCAGACCAATGATCTGATCTGACTGATGTCTCCCTGTCCCCACTGTCAGTGCCTTTGACCGAGAACCCAGTGGCTGCCCTCTAGAAGACTGTACAGCTTCCTTGGGCTCCGTGAGGTCCCCTGCCCCATCTTTTGGCTCCTCCAGTCATTCTCACGGCAGCCACAGAAACTCTTCCAAAGCACAGATCTGGCCGGGTCACCCCCTTGCCTAAAATCTTCAGTGGCTCCCCGCTTTCCTCAGCTCACTTGGCCTGGGAGACAGGCGCAGGGCATTCCTGGCAGCTAATGGTTTATTCATGGAAAACCAGCCCGATGAATGGCCCCTTTTCTCAGCCGAAGAAGCTGGCCTGGGTGGATTTAGGGCGAGGGAGGGTTGGGGAACGCTAGCCAGTGACCCTTTTCTGTTCCAGCCCCAGGGGATACTTTGCTGGCACTCTAGCCTAGCAGCTTCATCAATCGTGTGGTTTCCGGGTGGGGAGCACCAACAGGGGGGGTTGGGGAATGGCAGGGATGGGGGAGGAGGCCAGAGAGCTGGGAGAAGGGACTTGGGGAGAAGGAAGTTTGCCTGCGGGAGGAAGGCAGGGGGAAGAGCAGAGGAGGTCCAGGCAGGGCGTGGGGCGAGTGCATGCTCTGTGGGTGTGTGCTGTGACCCTCGTTTCAGTCTCTTGCTGGACTCCTCACGACTGGTTTCTAGAGCCGAGCCGGAGGTCTCCAAGAGCTATGAGGACGGCTTCCAGTCCTCTGGTCCGAGAGCGGAAGGATCCAGCGATGCCTGCGCTGAGGGCCCCGCCCACTCTGAGCCCGTCTTACCTCGCTGGTCATCCTGTTTCGGAGCGAAGATTCAATTTTGTCGTGGAAGAGGTTGATCAGCCACCTGGAGATTGACATGTGGGGACAGGCGTGAGGCTTCCCAGGTGTCCCTGGGCTGCGTTGGAGGCTGCCTCATCTGGGACACCTTCCTCCCTCCTTCAAGTAACCTAGGCACCCTCGTGCCCGGGCTTTAACTGTGCACACCCCCATTAGATACTTGGCCCTCGGGGTGCAGTGACTTGTTCATGAGTTTGTTTCCTCAGCTGGTGCACGGCTGGGGCCCCACCCTGTCTCAGCCTCTCTCGTCGCTGCTGCTCTCCCCCTTGACACTCCAGCCGCGCTGCTCTGCAGTATCCTCCTGTGTTCTATGCTGCCTCCCACCACAAGGCCTTTGCACATGCTGTTCCTGCTACTGAAAACACCCCCTGTCCCCCACATCTGCCTAATTAACTCCTACTTATTCTTTTCATTTCAATTCAAATGTCGTTTCATCAAGGAAGAAGCAGCCAGACTGGGTCAGACCCTTCCGTTCTATGTGCTCATAGCACTTTGTACCCCTTTTTCTTAGTTCTTACATTCTTTTGTGATCCTTTGTGAATCATCCATTAACGCAATGATTTGATTAATGTCTATCTCCTCCAGTGGGTCGGAAGCTTCAAGAGAACAGGGGCTGAGTGGCTCGGAGCCTGGGGCCGGATAGCCGTGGGCTGAATCCCTCTTCAACACCCACGAGGTATGAAAACTCAGGCTCTTTTCTATCCCCTCTCTGCCTTGGTTTTCCCTTCTGAAAACGGGGGCAATAACGGACTAACTTCACCGTGCGGCTCGACTGAGACAATTCACAAGCTGAAAAGCACGCTTGGCTCACGGTAATGCTAGCTGACGTCCCGCTGATGTTCGCTATTGCTAAGTCTTTATCGGCCACTGCTGTTTCCTGGTGCACAGCAGATTCTCAGTGGACATTTGTTGAATGGGGGAATCAACGCCTACAGAACGGTGGTGAGGGTTGTGCGGTTCAACGCACGTCAAGGGGTTAGCCAGAGCCCGGGGCATAGTCAGGGCTCAGGAGAGTCTGTTGAATGAATGTCGGATGACCAAATGACTCCTGGAGGCGGGGGTGGTCTCTGTGCTGTCTGCGGACCCTGCCCCTCCCCTACAGCGGAGGCCTCTGAACAAGGCCCGGCAAGAGGTGCACTTGGGATGTTCTCTGAATGCAGGGCAGTGCTTCTTAAGGTCTCTCCTCCCGCCCACGGCCCTAGGAGACCATACCCCAGGCTGCTGCCTGAGATGTGCACACGGACACCGTTGATGTGGTTGTTGCATCTGGGACAGGAGACGGTGCAGTGGCCGGAGGCGGGGTCAAAGCCCAGCTTCAGAACGGCCGAGATGGAGACGCCCTCCACACTCAGGTCAAAGTTGCCGCTGGTTTTGCTGAAGGGAAACACAGATCAGAGTCAGAGCAAGCCGTTTCTTCCCTAGTGCCATTCAAACTTCAAGCCTGGGCCGGAAGGTAGGTTTTGCTGCTTGAGATGGAATTCAGAGAGGGGAGGCCGCCTGCCCGAGGTCACACAGCACGGAGGGACGCGTGGATCCGTGTCTGCCCGGCAGAACGCTGCTCTCTCCCCTTGCCTCTGCCCTTGCTGAGTGGCTTTGGGTATGTTTCTCAACTGCTCTGATTTCCAGTTTCCTCGCCCAGACCCTTGACCGGCAGTTGATCACCGGCTTTGCCCCTAAGAATCTGCATGTTTGGAGACTTTCACTAATTAATGTCCTCGTTCATGAAATGGGGTCAATAAATGGGTTCAATAAATGGGGTCAATAAATGGGTTCAATAAAATGGGTTCATGAAATGGGCTCCTTCAGGGATGGAACGAGTTTGGGGTAAGACGGTGGACGTGAGTGTGTTTTGCCAACTCTCCTTTAACATAATGAAGTACATTACCTTTTGCGCCATCAGCGAGTGAAATGAATGACGCAAAAGAGCCCACGCGAAGAGCTAAGCGATGTTTACTGTGGGGAAGGGACAGGAAGGCAGACTCACGTCCCTCTCCCCAAAGTGTCTTCTCCCCCGTGATCCCCCTGGAATCGCCACAAAGTCGCTGAAGTGATTGGTCGTTCTGAGCCGCCACCCCTAGAGGGCAGGCTCACCGTGGTGAGAACCCAGTATTTCGATTCAGAGTTGTGGTTTGGATGATTTGCCCCCATTTTCCATTCCTTTGCCTATCCTGGGGGGGAGGTGCATGCGTTTCCAGGCTCTTGCCTTTGGGCTTGGCCACGTGACTTACTTTGGCCAATGGTGGAAGTGAGTAGAAGTGACCACGGGCTAATTCTAGACCTTAGAATGTTTCTGGTTGCCCTTTTCGCATGTCTGCCACCACCGAGGACATGCTCTGAGTAGCCCGCAGGTCTAAGGAGGAGGACGAAGAGATACGTGTGGAGAAGGGCTGCCTCAGCTGAGCCCAACCCAGATCAGCGGAACCCCAGCTAACACACAGATACATAGTGATAATATATGACTATTGTTTTCAGCAGCTGAGTTGGGGTGTTTTGTTACACAGCCATAGCTAACTGATAAAGGGGTAAATTATAGGTCCCACTGAGCCTTCCATCCTACGCTTCACGTACCAAACTCAATCTTGTCAATGTCTTGCGTTCTGACACGGACAAATGCTCAGCTATTAACCAGGGGCTATGAAAAATCCCCCCCAGGAGCCCTGTGGGCACAAGTGGTGATGGGTAACGCAAAAATTGAGTGTTCCTGAGATCCTGGCCCTCACCCCTTTCAAGTATCACCTAAAGCTCACCCACACACTCAGTCAACACCAAGGTTGGAAACGCACATGAAGTTCTTTCGTGCCTTCCATTTTCCACTAATCTTGACATTGGCGTCTGCGATGGAGAGATCGAGGCCCTCACTGGGAGCTAGTTTTATCTGGGAACTGGGAAGCTGGAATCCACGGATAGCCAGGCTGTGAAGAAGAAATGCTCAGTTAGCCTCCTGGGGGCCCACACAAGAACTCAGTTAATGGTTAGTGCAGACTCATCCCACCCCCAGCCCTTCACCACATCCACTGCAGAAGAACCCGGAAACTACGAGAGCCACCTTGGAAACTCTGTGGGCATTGGGCAGAGCGGCTAGGCTTTAACGTCAGACAAATCTGCATTTGAATCCCGTTCCTCAGTGTACTGTTGTGTGACCCTGAGTATGCCACTTGATCATCCTGAGGCTCAGTTTTCTGGGCCACAATAACCTCCATCTTGCGGGAAGTGTGACCCATCAACGAGGATAACCGATGTAATCTCGCCTGACTGCAAGTTCTATGAAAGGGTGGAGTGTGTTTCTCTCGGTTCACTGTTGTAGCCAAGCCTGTTGTGTCAGACACATAGTAGGTGCTCAAAAATATCTGTTGAGTGAATAGGTGTATAAAATTCCGTAGTGGACATTTATGGGTTTTCTGCCCGGCACCCACACTCCCTTCTTGTGGTAACAGAACTCCCTTTTTCCTTTGGGGGCTCCACACAGCTACTCCATGTCACTCACTGCAAAGGAAGTTGACTTTCCATGTTCACGGGGTGGAGCTTTTGACTTGGGCGTGAGCTAGTTAGTGTAGGGTATCCCCTGGCCACGGTGACTGGCTCAGGGACGTGTACGTAACCTAAGGTGGGACGATGAGAGTGAGAATCTTAGTGTTTTTGCTTGAGATTCAAGGGAAAAGTGCTCTCCTTCCACAGGATTCAGAGTGCTGAGGAGATGCCGGTCGCCATCTTGCATCTCTGAGGGGACACCCCACCTGAGAATTGGACCTCCTCAAGGGAAGCGATGCTGAGAAGCGGCAAGGAGAAAACAGGGGCCAATGTCATTTGGGGCTACCTCAAGCTGAACCTGAGGCCAGACTACTCCAGAGACTTCTCAGACACGTGAGCCAATAAATTCTGGTTTGAGCCATTTTAGATTAAGCTTTCTGCTCTTGAACCCCCTCCTCCAAATCTTGCTTGCTATATGGACCTGGCACAGAGTTTTGGGGTTTGTGACACATTCGCCCTGCCTTGGGAGTCATGGTGAGCACCTTCTGTGGCCTCCTCTACACTCAGCTTGGGGGACTATATCCCCTTGGGGTGGGGTCAACACTGGACGGGGGGTCTTAACCTCTCTGAGTTTAGGAGTTTGTGGCTCTGTGATTCTAGGTCTTGGTGGCCCCAGGACACTACAAGTTCTGTACACTGAGGGTTGAGTTCGACAGGCCTCACCTGTAGAAGCTATAATGCCCTTTCCCAAGATGCTTGATCTTGAAGCTTCCTGAGAACGTGGGGATGGTGATCTTCTCCAGCTCCTTCTGCAGCACGGCCACTCCCTGCTGGCAGGCTGAGGGGCGAGAAAAGGGGTGACAGTCAGAGGCACAGCCTGTCCCTGTCCATATCAGGGGTCAGCTAGGGTTTTCTGTAAAGGGTCAGATAGTGAATATCTTTGGGTTTGTGGCTCACACGGTCTCTGTCACAACCACTCAGCTCTGCTGTGATTGCACGAAAGCAGCCACAGACAATAAGCAAGCGAATGGGTGTGGCTGTGTTCCAATAAAACTTTAAAACTTCATTTACGGACACTGAGATTTGAATTCCAGATTACTTTCACATATTATTCTTTGACTTTTTTTCAATCATTTAAAAATGTAAAATGTAAAAGCCATTGTTTGTTCACGGGCCGTACAAAAACATGTGGCCAGCCAAATTTGGCCCGAGGACTGTCGTTTGCCAATCCCTGGTCTAAAATGTCACCCCAAGGGGCACCGGGGTGGCTCAGTCAGGTCATGATCTCATGGTTCATGGGTTCAAGTCTGGGGTGGGGCTCTGTGCTCACAGCCCGGAGCCTTGCTTTGGATTCTATCTCCCTCTCTCTCTGCCTCTCCCCTGCTTACGCGCTGTCATTCGCTCTCTCTCAAAAATAATAAACGTTAAAAAACATTTTTAATAAAATAAAATATCACCCCAAACACCCAGTCATGCATTCTATGAGTATTCACGGAACACCTACTCTGTGCCTCGCTCTGTGCTGTGCCCTCGCAAACACTCCATCTCTCTAACCTTTGGCCTCTCTCCACAGGACCTTTGCTTGTGCCATTTCTGCTGCCTAGGAAACCCTTCCCTCCCACCTTCACCTGGTTAACTTCTAGTCCGCTCGATCCTCACTTCCTCCGGGAACCTTCTCTGACCCAGGAGACGAAAGCAATCCTCCTTATCATTCTCATGATGCCACGGGCATCTCCCAAGGAGCCCCATGACTGTTTGTAATTGTACATCTATTCATGTGACGCTGTGGTTACCACCTCTCCCAACTGCTAGACAGGAACCCTTCAAGGCTTGCAGCGGCCACATCCGTTTTGTTGATGAATGTGGCCCCTCCATTTACCGTAGTGATTGGCACTTACTATTAGAAGGCACTTAATATCGGGTGAATAAATGAACGAACGCCCAAAGTCAGGAATCCTGCCATCAGTTAGGTGGCTAACGGCGTCCAAGGACCCGTCGAAAGGCAGACACGTTACTTGAGAAGGAGGAAGTGGTAAGAAGAGGATTCCCAGGCTTTGTGTTTTCCAACAGCCAGTGGAAATGACATCTCCCCCACATTTACTCTTATTCTGTGCCAGGCGCTGTTCTGAGCTCTGTACACGTATTAAGCTATTGAATCTGAAAACCCTCGGGAGGAGGTCCTGTCACCACCCCCAAGTCACAGGTGAGGAGGAGGAAATTTGGGAAAGTGGCCACACAGCTGACAAGTGATGGGTCAGGATTTGAATCCTGGCCCTTCCGGTCCCGGAGCCCGTGCACCGGGCCAGGTCTTAAAAGGATCTCAAATGCCATGCTAAAGGATCAGGACATCTTCTGACGGCAGGGACACGAGCAGATTTGCCGTATTTCAGGACACCCACTCTGGTTGCCACATGGGGAAACTGAGTCTGCTGTGACAGAACACGAAGACTTCTGGGTTTAAAGGCTGAGCCCAGGCCTCTGCTCCCAGGAAGCCTTCAGGGCCACCCGGTACTCTTGCCTCCGAGCTCACGTGGAGCCTTCTGCCTGCACCTGGGATTCAGAGACGTCCTGCCTGGGCTGGGGAAGGAATTCGGGGGTGGGGTGCCAGGTCCCCCTGAGTTCTGTCCCCATTCCCTCAGCGGCACGCCAGCCCACGAGGGTCTGCCTTCTCCTCGGTCTGACCTCTGCGCGCCTGGGTCTCCCGCACTGTTCCACAGTTCATCTCTCTGCCACTGGGGGGCAGCGTCGAGCAACCCCGCGCGGGGAAGGTGGGGGGCATGAGCCAAGACTGGAGGCGAGATCTAGGCGCGCACTTCCCCAGTGCCCCCTCCAAGCTTCAGTTTGCTCATCTGTGGATGTTGCTGGTGACGGTATGTCCTACCCAGGGTTGAAATAAAGATGAAATGACCGGCACAGAGTGGAGCGGCAGGGGCTGTTTTATGCCACTCTTTCCTCTGTCTGGACCTGGATGAGCGGCCTGGGGGGACCCTCTCTGGTGCATCCAGATGGGTAATGTGCGCAGTGTGGCTGCCAAGCCCCTGCCCTGGGGGGAGACCGTGAAGAAGGGCCCTCCTCCCCCGTCCCCGTCACTTAGCCTCCTCACAGGGCCTGGGCTCTGCCCACGCTGAAGATGGAGCCAGGAATCTCAAGGCAAAACTCAATCTCAAGACTGAGAATCAGCTTTGGGGGGAAGAGAAGGGCCTAGAAGCCTGAGCTGGCAGTTGGGTAGAGAGAGGGAGGAGACCATGAGGACCCTCAGCGGCCTGAGCACTGGACGTGGAGTCCTCCAGATCGGCACTCCAATCCCAACCCTGCCGGCCACCTTGCAGCTCTGTGACCTTGGGCCACTCACCTTGCCTCGGTTTCTTCATATACATGACAGGGGTCAGAGGGCCTCCTTTGAGGAGCTGTGAGCAGGCCATGCACTGGAGTTAAAGGACTGCACACAGGAGGTGCTCGATAAGTGCTCCTTAGGGGCAGGAGAGGAGGGAAGGAAAGCGTCTGATTACCGTAGTCCAGGCCTTTCTGGGTGATCCTGGCCACAATGCCGGGGTTCGTGGTCGCGATCGCAGCTGTGCCCAGGGTGGCCAGCACCACCAGGGTCGCTGGTGTCAGTGCCTTGTCAGGTTCCCTGGCCATGTTCTGTCCTCCAGAGCCGCCAAAGCCTCGAGGCCTTGGAGGGGAGCCAGGCATCTATAAAGGATCTGGCGGGGGTGGGGGTGGGTGTGGCGGGGGGGTGTGTGTGTGTGTGGGGAATGCAAACTAGTAAAATGTAGAAAGGAGGAAGGAACCCAGGCAGGGGCGGGAGAGGGGGAAGCCACAGCCCCAGAGATGGCCAGCGTGGAGCCTGAGAGCTGGGGGGGGGGGAGTGGGGGAGGGGGGCACTGTGTGTGTGTGTGTGTGTGTGTGCACGCGTGTGTATAATAGGATGAGACTTTTGGCTCTGGGGATCATCCCCTCCCTAAGTATCTCCACCCCCTTCTCTGAGCCCCCGCCCAAATCCCTCCACCTACAAACTTTCTTGAAGCTATGGGGTAGGAACATCAGGATTCATGATATTTTCCTTCCCCCCACCCCCATCCTTTTGAGGCATAATGGTCACACAAAATTGTATGCCTGTTTTTTAATGCTTATTTTTAATTTTTTTTTCAACGTTTTTTATTTATTTTTGGGACAGAGAGAGACAGAGCATGAATGGGGGAGGGGCAGAGAGAGAGAGGGAGACACAGAATCGGAAACAGGCTCCAGGCTCCGAGCCGTCAGCCCAGAGCCTGACGCGGGGCTCGAACTCACGGACCACGAGATCGTGACCTGAGCTGAAGTCGGACGCTTAACCGACTGCGCCACCCAGGCGCCCTTAATGCTTATTTTTGAGAGACCGCATGAGCGGGGGAGGGGCAGAGACAGAGGGAGACACAGAATCCCAAGCAGGCTCCAGGCTCCGAGCTGTCAGCACAGAGCCCGACGCGGGGCTCGAACTCACGGACCGCGAGATCGTGACCCGAGCCGAAGTCGGGCACTCGACCGACTGAGCCACCCAGGCACCCCCACACTGGTCAGTTTTGTCAAGTTCCCTTTTTCCAATGAACGGTACGTAGTGAATGTCCCCCCCCCCCCCCCCCCGGCACTAAATATGCTTCTACGCGCACCATATGTCATTTTGCTTCCACGCCCCACAGTGTTCCGCACCAAGCTTTTTTTTGCTCCTTTTTCCCCCTTCCTTTGACAGATGTGGAACCTGAGGCTTGGACAGGGGAAGTGTTCTTCCCCCAGTCACACAGCTAGCTGCTGGCAGAGCTGGGACTCAAATGCAGGTTGTCAGGCATATCCCACATCAGCCTGAGTCCTTGAGCGCCTGCAGGGGGTGGGGAGGTGGGGGAGGTGTAGCCACTCCCCACACCCCCACCCCAGCTTTCCAGACAGGTCTCCGTCTTCTTCGCCCCTGCCCCTCCCTTTGCCGCAGCCTCAGGCCCTGGGTGGGCGGGAACCCCACCGGGCAGCCGGTTCAGTCTCCATGGTGATGAGAGGAGGGGCGGGGCTGCTGAGGGGGAGGCCAGCTTCTCTCCTGCTGGGTCCCCATCAGCCCCCTGGTGCCCCGTCTCCTCGTCTCCTCCTCGTCTCCTCTAATTTTATGAAAGTCTAATGACGCCCGCCGAGCCGGGAGGATGTGAGACCCGAGGTTTTTTGTTTTTGTTTTGTTTTGTTTTTCCTTCTCTTTGCCTGTTGCTAAAAGGCTCTCCCTTCCTGCCCCCATCCACAACAAGAATCCTTCTGGCTTGCTTAAGAATAAAAAACGGTGGCCACCCCTGGCATCTACTATGTGCCAGACGCTTTGCATATATTATCTCCAAGCCTAAAAACAGCCCTCGAGGGAGGGATGAGAGGGAGGGGTGATTATTCTCCATTTTGGAGATGAGGAAACTGAGCGATCATGTCCCTGGCAAGGTCACACCGCCTTTCACGGAGAGAAGACTTCTTCCGCTTACTTGGAGCCATTGCCAGGAGGACTTGTCACCCTGGGCCCTCACCCTGGCTCTACCTTCTTGGCCCCCCAGAGTCAGATGCCTGTGTCTGTACAAGGAAGAGAGCGCTGAGCAGCAGCCGAGACACCTAGACTGATGATTTGTCAAAAACTTAGATTTTGAAAAAAAAATGATCTCATACAGATTTGAACACTTGCAGCTCTCACTTCCCCCAAATTCCCGAGTCCCCTGGGCCCAGGCAGATGTTGCATCTGTGAGGGTGTCAGGCAGGAAAGGAGCGTTATGATGGAATTCACGTGACTGTGACTTACATTGCCACCAAAACGAAATCTTAAAGCCAACTGGCGAGTTTCTGCACAAGCCACCCCTCCACCACCACTTCGCTCTGATGGCTCACGCCCAGCCAAATCCTTTTCAGTGCTGCCACTGGCCACGGAGGTGCCTCACTGCTTCCCATCTGACTCTCTACCGAGTCACAGAAATCCCCAGTTGACATTGGCTTCCACAACAGGCACATTATCTCAGAGAACTCCAAAGAGACAGGCAGGTTTATGCTGATTCAGCAGCTAGCAGACATTTGTCATCTCTCCACCTCTCTGTCTGTCATCCTGGCGTCTCAGATCTACCTTCACCCTGGCTTCTTTCATGGCTATAAGATGGCTGCAGCGGCTCCAGCCATTGCAGCTAAGCAAGCTTCTTCCAGTGTCTCCTCTTCCTCTGCTCCTCTTCCTCCTCTTCCTCCTCTTTGTTGGGTCTTATCATTATTGTAAAATATTCCAAACATGTAGATAGGAATACACTACCCAGGTTTATAAAATCTTCACATTATGCCATGCTTACCTCCTATAGTTTCTTTCCGATCTGTGAATTTTAATACACGTGTAGCTGTATGTAAGGATTAGAATTTGTCCACCGTCCTCTCAAACTCTCTCCTCCTGTCCCGACTCACCATTGCTGCAAGCATAAGGAAAATACAGCATCCCTACAGGAATTCCAAGGTGGGGTGGGTCCAAGATAGTTAATTCAGGGGCTGGTTTTGTCCATCTTTCTACTCTGTGGTCCTTGGGAAGCTGACTTTTCCCAGAGGCAAGCGCATCGGGTTTAGAGCAGGTGGGTCCGTCGTGCCCACCAGGCTACCCCACTCTCTGTGCGACCCTGATCACAGAATCCCTTCCGAAATTCAGGTTCCTTATTGAAAGATGGGGAGAAGCGCCAGTCATGCGATGTGTTCTGAGGGCCGAGCTCATGTGTGAATCAGTCTGCGCGGAGAAGGCGCTCGGTACGTAGTCTTAGTTCAGTCACTGGCTGGCTGGAGCGTCCTGAAACCGCCAGGAAAACATGGCAGGGGCGCTACAGACTGAGCTCTCCGTCCTCTTGAGCCTTGGGTCTGGGCTTGACGTGTGCAAGAGAGAGGAGTCCGTGGCTCGCATCGCCTCGGGGAGCCCCCTGGTGCTGTGAGCAGTGGCCGGTTGCCACACAGCAGTCGAGAGTGTGGGCTGGGAACCTTACAGACCTGGGCCCACATCCCAGCTCGCCACCTGCCCGCTGTGTGAGTTTCGGCTGGTAGCCTAACCTTGCTGAACCCCGCGTTCCCCCGTGGTCCCCACTTTATCCTCAAGCGAGAGTCCTTCGTGGAGGTCTGACCTCAACGTGCACTATGTACAAGGCAATCAGACGCTGCACTGTGTGGATGACCCCTTGAGAGGGTGTCTCCCCGACCTTGTTATACTAAGGAAGTGCCTCCTTCTGAGCCTCTGTCTCATAAACGGGCCCTTTGGGGTTCTCTGGTCGGGGAGGTGTGGGCAGATCTTCCTTATGGTATTATTATTATTATTGTTGCCGCTGTTGTTGTTGTGGTTGCAATTGCTGCAAAGCCCAGAGTAGATCACAAGATATATTTAATGGTGAACAAATGAAAGCAGGGTCAGAACCCGGAGCATGAATTCCAGACGATGCGTGTTTGGAGCCTGAGAAGCCCAAGCGCAGCCTGACCTGACGATCCCCCAAGGCTTCCAGAAGGAGGCGACCTTGGCCCTGGAGTGCCAGCCAGCCCACCCGAGTGTGGTGTTGGCGGAAAGCCGGCCTCTGAGACTGAAGGCGCTGGCCCTGCACAGAGGTCGGTTACTGCAAAGAGGTGAGTCGCCCTCCCAGGGGACGGCAGGGACAGAGCGTGGCTCTCACTTCTTTCTCTCCGAACAGCTTCACCTCTGTTACGACACGGGCTCTGGCAGTCTGGGCCTCTTCCAGCCCGAGGGAGGGTCACAGGAAGTAAGGCAACATGCGGTTGCCAAATGGCCAAGGGCCTCCAACAGCCAAAGCCAAGTCCCCTCGGCCACATGCGGAAATCGGTGCCTGTGCTCAGCCAGCCCTGGGGGCCGAGGGTGGTGGTCCCAAGGAGAACTGTTGCTGGGAAAGAGCAAATGATCCCTGCCTGGCCCTACCCAGGGTGATAAGAGCACGGGGCCGGGGACACAGACAGGCGGGGATGAGAGGAAGCCAGTGACGGACAAGGGCCTGGCTTTGGCTTTGCCTCTACGTGGCCCTGCCTCTCTGGACTCCAGGGTCCCCGTCCATAAGAGCAGCCTCCATCTTTGGAGGGCTTAAACCATGCCAGGAATGAAGCCAAGCCTTTGGCTAACGTTCCCTTTTAATCCTCCCCCATCCCTGAAAGTAGGTCTCCTTGGCTCCATTTCACAGATGAGAAGCTTGAGGCTCAGAACAGTGAACCAGCTTGCCCAGGGCCACACAGCTGAGAGGTGGCAAAGGGATGTTGAGGGCTTCTGAATGAGGGGACAGAGGACCTCCTGCCAGGTCGTGGGGTGGCAGACCAGGTGGAGGGAACAGCTTGAGTCAAGGCACGGAGGGTGAAGATCCCCAGGGGCTGCAGTGTGGACTGCAAGGGGGAAGGTGCTGGGGGAGGGCCGTGGGGCCAGGCCGTGGTCTTGTTCTTGGGGACCAGGGACCACCCAAGTTTTTCAAGTACGAAGGTCGGCCCACGACCCGTAGCTAGATTTGCAGCTGGTGGGCCGAGGAAAACCACCGCAAATTTAGCAACTCTTTTAAATGAATTTGCATTTTTCTGGCCTCCCCTTTGCAGGCATTTGACATGAGGAGCCGGGGGCATGTTTGATGATATTTGATGGTTTGGCGAAGGGACCTCTGAATGCCCAAAAGTTGCCCTGCCCGTTCCCTGCCCCCCTCCCCAACCTCCCCACCCCCCACCCCCGGCCCTCACTACACCTGGGAGCTGAACCCAGAGACCGTCCTGTTCAGAAACAAAGTATTGATTCATTGTCATCTGGGCCGGTGGCCAGTGGCTGGGCTGGGCAGGAGCCAGAAGGCAGTGGGACGGGCCTCTCCCCCCTGCCTAGCCCTTCTCGTCCCGGCCTTGGGCTGGCCTCTGTGCTGCGTGGGGGGAGGAATCCCAAGGATGGCTGGCTTGGCTGGAGGGGGAGACAGGGAGAGAGTTTGCGATTACTAACCAGTCGCACAGTTTGAAGAACAGAGAAAGGGACCCTGGGCCTCCAGCCACAGAGGCTAGGACACCAAGGCCTAGCGGTGTCCTAAATCCAGCTGATAGGAGCAGTAATTCCAAATTCCTAGGGGTCGGGGAAGGGCTAGAGATCAGAGAGGCAGGTGGGGTGAGTGTTTCTTCCCCCTGACTTGAGGACGTGTGCCAGCCCCCCAGACAATGCTTCATGGCCACGTGGGTTTGCAGACCCTTGGAAAGAAGTCAGAGCCTCTATCCCCGTGCCCACTGCGCGTACCCACAGCCTAGAGGCCAAGGCTTCCTTGGTGACAGTTGGGACCATGGAAGGACTTGGAACAGAGATGTGCTTTCGTTATGGGGTAACATTTATGGGACACGAACTCGACGCAAACGCACACAGTGGCCGCCTGAGCCGCTCAATTAATTTTTAAGAAGTTCACTCTGCCTTCGCGGTAGAGGCCTGGAGAACTTCCTATGATTCCACAAGTCAAACTCTTATCCTTGGCGCAATTCCTTTTCTGCTCCGATTAGCCACAGTTGCTCTCTGTTGTTTGCAGTTAGGAACGACACCCGCGTCTGTGCTGTGTACAAGAGCACGCACGCGTGGCTCTAAGGAGACTAGGGGGTGGGGCTGAGGAGAAGTCCACACCCTGGCCTCCTCCCACCGCGCCCTCTTCCTGCCCCATGACGTTGACGCACTGAGGGCTCAGTGGCCGGGGAGGTAGCTAGGTGGGTGTTGACGGAGACAGAGCTCTGTGATGTCGCCCAGAGGAAACCCTGGCTGGGCCAGTGAGCGCCTCCCTTCCCCCGCCACCACACGTCTCCCAGCACATCAGTGGGTTCTGACGTGGGCCATCCATGGGCTCCAAGAGAGATCAGTCCATGGGGCGCCCTAGAGAGCCCTGCCGGCCATCAAGAGCCTACTGTGCCCCTTGTCCTGTGGTATGCATTCCTCAAAGGGTGAACAACTTTGGGGCTCTGCCCGCAAGTTGCTGCCAGTCCAACTGGGGATGAGGTGACTGCTGGAAACTGGGGCCACCCTTGCTGGGCCAGAGCCGGCGCTCTGCACGCGTAATGGGACACTGTTGTTGATGGCTGGAGGTACTCAGTCTCTGCTCAAGCCCTGCCTGCTGAAAAGAGTCTGGCTTCGCCGACTCAGCTTCTTCTGTCCCCTGCCACCTGAGGAGGGGGCTGCAGGGTTTTCTGGAGTTCTGGATGAAGAGGGTGGGGAAGGACCAAGGTTCTAGGTTCTAGGGTCCCCTCTGGGGACAGATCTGGAATCTACATGTGAACAACGAAGATTCTTACCTGTTTCCTGATTTATCCTAAGTATGGCTCCTGGCACCCAGTAGGTGCTCAGTACGTGCCTGTTGGCTGAACCAAGGGAATTTGGAGCAGGAGGACCCCCAGAGAGATGGCAGAGACAGCGGCGAGGGAAGCGGCTGGCTGAAGAGACGGAAAGATTAGAAAGTGTTTCTGTAAGACTGCGCGTATTCCCTTCAGGATGCTCTAAATCACCATGAAGACCTTGAGCCGTTTTAAATTCATCCGGGGGATGTCGGGTCTGTGACCCTGAGACGGCCACATGCCCTGGGATGGGGCCAGTAGGCTCATGCATCTATCGGCTAGATTCCTACAACAATCCCTTTATTTTTTAAATTTTTTAATGTTCATTATTTATTTGAGAGAGAGAGAGAGAGAGTGTGAGCGAGGGAGGGGCAGAGAGAGAGGGCGACACCGAATCTGGAGGCTCCAGGCTCTGAGCTGTCAGCACAGAGCCTGACGTGGGGCTCAAACCCACAAACTGTGAGATCATGACCTGAGCCGAAGTCGGAAGCTTGACCGACTGAGCCTCCCAGGCGCCCGATGCAACAATCCTTCTAAACATTACTGACACTTAAATGAGCCAGGTATCCTTCTAAGCTATTTGTACGTGCACACACGCACATATGCACACACAACATCCTGACGTTGTCCACACCATGTTTATCCCCGTGTTACCGGGGAAGATATGGAGGCACAGAGAAGTTAGGTAACTGGCCCAGGGACACACAGCGGTAAGTAACGAAGTGGGAGTTGATCTGGCGGGCGCCAGAGGCCACCCTCTTGACCTTAACAGTTATCTACAAGAGCCTGGGGAGCGAGGGAGAGGTGAGCTGGCTCTGAGGGGCAGGCTGCCCTGAACGAGACTTCTGAGTCTGAATTTCTGTCCCTCTTTCCAGTCCCCGTCCTTGTCTGCCCAGGGAGGAAAAATAAACATTGACAGGACGAGACTCAGGGTTCATTCGGGGGCTGCTGTTTTCCCAGCTGCAGAGTGGCCGTCTCCTCCCAGCGTCCCCAAGCCAGCCCTGGACTCCAGCGGCTCCAAAGAGCCGGGACAAAGTGTGCTCATCGTGGGAAAATGAGCAAACACAGGAGCAAAAGAAAATAAAGATGAGCTGTAACCCCTGCGCTCAGAGAGACTCCTGGACACCGTTTAGGATGCTTATCTGGCAGTTTGACTTTCTACCAGTGTGTGCATATGTGCACACACACACACACACACACACACACACACGGAAGCTCATTTTACAGTTGTAGGACATGGATATTCATCTGACGATACTGTGGATGTTAATTCCATCTCATTGAATTGTTCTCGCACAGCAGGTGTTTTTTTAGCTCTCACGTTGCTGGCTCATTTCATTTACAACATGCGGCACGTCTTACAGTTTGCATTTTGTTATTGAGGCGTCATTCGCCTACAGGAAGAGCCACCCTTTCTAGCGTTTAGGTCTCGGTTTTGAGCCGACTCACGGCCGTGTGATCACCACCATAATCAACGCCAATCGCCTTCATCCCCGACAAGTTCCCTGTACCCCTGTGTAGTCAGCCCCGCCCAACTCCCCAGCCCCCGGCAACCCCTGGTGTTTTCTTTTCCCAGAAATTTGCCTGTTCCGGAAAGTCATATAAAAGGGATCACAGAGTATGCAGCCTTTGAGTCTGGCTTCTGTCCCTTCACATAGTGCACTGAGGTTAACCATGGAGCTACAATCTATCAGCAGTGTTTCTTTTTACAGCTGAGTAATAATCCACTGTATGGATATACCACAGTTTGTTTATCCATTCCCCAGGTGAAGAATCTGGGTTGTTTCCGGCTTTGGGTGATTATGATTAGAGCTGCTGTAAACATTCATGTGCAGGCTTTGGTGTAAACTTATGCTTTTTTACTCTTTTGGAAATTCCTTAGGTTGGGATTGCCAGATCCTATGGTATGAGCCTAAACACACACCACATTTTGGGGGGGAATTTGTAAAAAAAACGAATTGCATTTATTTGTGGGTTTTTTTTAATTTTTAAATTTTTAAAAATGTTTATTTGTTTTTGAGAGAAAGAGAGACAGAGCACAAGCAAGGGAGGGTTAGAGAGAGAGGGAGACACAGAATCTGAGACGGGCTTTAGTCTCTGAGCTGTCAGCACAGAGCCCGATGCAGGGCTCAAACCCACGAACCATGAGATCATGACCTGAGCCAAAGTCGGACGCTTAACCGACTGAGCCACCCAGGGGCCCTTTATTTGTGTTTTTTTCATATTGTTATAATGATTCAAATAATACAGAGGAAAAACTAACAGCTTACTGTAAATCCTTTCTTCTTTGTAATGTGTGTATGGACATCTTCTGGAGTACACAAAGAGGATTATACTATATATGTGGTCCTACCACCTGCTGTTTTCAGTACGTCCGTGTTACCGCGTTAAAACCCACCACATCTTTTTGGGTTACTGCACAACATACCGTTGTATGGATACACAAAAATGTATTTAAACAATCCCCTCTTGTTGGACAGACAAGTAGATGGTTTTTATTTTTCGGTTCTTACAAACAACATCCTACAACTAAGTATTGTTTCACATTGACGGTTATTTCTTTAGGATAAATTCCTAGATGTGGACTTGCCGACATTAAGAGTCACAGGCCAGTTGATTTCATTTCACTTTTTCTTTCATATTTTTCTTTCTCTTGCATAGACGAGCAGCTGATATTCAGCCCAACCTGCGTTGCCAATCTGGGAAGAAAAGATGGCCTGTCAAATAAACAGTGCCGGAACAATTGGCTATTCAGACGGAAGAAAATGGAAGTGATCCCCTAACTCACGCCATACACTAAAAATCTATACCAGATGGATTAAGGATTTAAATGTAAACGGTGAAACTTACAGCTTTAGAATGAAATATGGGACAGCCTCCTTACAGATAGGTCCTTGAGGAAAGCTTTTAAACATATTATTCCAAAAATTTAAACCATAAAGGAAATATTTGGTAAGTTTGGCCACCTTCAAGTTGAAAACTTCCATTCATCAAAAACCCCATTAAAAGAATAAAAAGGCCAGTTCACGATCTGTAGTAAGATGTTTGCAACTCTCATTACTAGACAAAGAGTAGCATCCATAATATATAAACAACATCTATGAATCAAAGAGACTAATAAATAACACAACAGAAAATGAACAAAAAAACGTGAACAGAAATTTCATAAAAGAAGGAACATTTGTCATTATTCTCCAAACTGCACACACACACCTTTCTTTCTGTGGTACGTTCCACAATAAAAATGAAAAAAATCCATAATCATTTTTATTTCCTGTAAAAGCAACACATCATTGTACCAACATTAACTTCTTAGTTTTGACAAACGTGCTATGATTGTGCAAGACGTTATCATTAGGAGAATTGAGGTGAAGGATAAATCGGAATTCTTTATACTGTCTTTGCAACTGTTCTGCAAGCCTAAAATTATTTCAAAATAAAAAGATTCCTGTTCAAGTACTGCAGAAGTCAAGCCATGCAGAGACTTGGAGACTAACTCCTCTGAAGAACTTGGATTCTGTTCTGTGAGCCGTGGGGTCAACGGAGGGTTTCCAGAAGGTGGGGCAGAGTCCAATGGATGTGAAAAGACAAAACACAGCTTCTTAAGAGTCTCAAATACTGTCAGAGATGTGGAGGCAGAACTTCCCTTCGGCCAGATGGAGACTGCCTTGACCATGGTCCCTGTGAGTCCCTGTGACTGGGGGACGCGTGGAGGCGAGCCAGGGAGAACACAGCATCCATTGATCAGAGTTGACATCGGGTGGGGAGGGAGAGTCTCATAGCCGGTCGTCACAGGGTCCTGGGGGACACAGAGAGGAAATGGGGGGGGGGCGGAGCCAGAGGCCGCGGGGGGGGGGGGGTGTTGGTGGGGTTGGGAGGGAAGCCTGGGAACTGAGCATACAACACCCCCCCACCCCCAACTTCCTGTGTCCTGCAGTCAAACCCTGGGGCTGTCTGCTCCCCCCAGCCTCCCACCTCTGGTACTTCCACCCTCAACAAGTGGCCTCCTTCTCCTCCTTTCTCTCTCTTCCGATGCTCAGGTACACACACCTGCCTCTTCCCCCTCTGCCTCCCTCCCTTCTTCTCAGCTCCCAGAAGAGGCTCTTGCCTTTTCTGAATTTTTTTGTCTTCTCAGCTCACAAAATTCTCCATCAGAAAATCAGATAAAACTTCTCTTTGATCCCATGCCTCCCTCCTGCCACCCCTTCCTCCTCCTCTCCTTGGCCAAACCTCCTCAAAGCCCCATTTGTCTCCGGGGGGGGGGGGCCTGACTTCTGCTTCTTGCCCTCAGGCCACCCTCTCCACTCAGCCGCTGGAACCTCCCATCCCATAGATGAGAGCAACACCTTTCCCTTGGCCAACTCACCCCTGCGCCCTGCTTTCTCTCTTTCCGTTACACCCCTCATCCCCCAGAGGTGTTGTGTTTCTTGTCTGTCTCCCTCACCCTGTTGAATTGTGTGTCCTCCCCCCTCCCCTAGCCCTGCTGCTGGATTCCTATGCTGTTGTCCTGACTTCCAGGACCACAGAATGTGTCCTTCTTTCGAGATACGGTCTTTACAGAGGTGATGAAGTCAAAATGAGGTCGTTACAGTGGGCCCTCATCCACTATGACTGGTGTCCTCATAAAAAGTGGAAATTTGAGCCCGCGTATTCACAGGAACACGTCGCGCGAACATGAAGGTGGCCAATCACAAGCCAACGAGAGAGATCTAGAACAAACCATTCCATTTCCTCCCTGCCGCCACCTTGATTTCAGACTCTTAGCTTCCAGAACGGGGAGAAAGTAAGTTTTTGTCGTTTAAACTATCCGGTCTATAGCACTTGGTTACGGCAGCCCTACAGACTGATCTAGATGGTGACAGCAGGGACCTCGCTCTGCTCACTCCAGTGTTTCTGGTGCCAATAACAATGCTTGGCATACAGCAGGAACTCAGTAAAAATATTTGATGTGGGAGGGAGTGAAAGGCCTTTTTCTAAACTCAATGGACACTCCTGTTGGTCACCTGGTAATTATTATTATTTTTTAATATATTTCTTAGACGGGGAGGAACCTGTAAGATTCAAAGGGACAAGCCACAAAGAGCATCTCCTCTCAGAGGTGTTCACTGAAACAGGCACCGTGTGCTTAGGTAGATGGGTGACCTTCTAAAGACTTCCACAAACCACTGTGCACCAAACATACGGTGTTCTTACTGTCTTCGTTGTGGAGGCTGGCCTCCACGGTGGCCCCCGGGGACCCCTGCCTCCGTGTAGAGTGCCCTCCCACACCGAATAGGACTGTGACATGGAGGAAATAACAAGGTGTGACTTCCGAGGTTAGGCCATAAGACACGGTGGTTTCCACACTCTCAGGTCACTGGCTCTGGGGAAAGCCAGCCGCCATGTTGTGAGGCCACTCAGGCAGCGCCCGCGGGATGAGGAACTGAGGCCTCCTGCCAACAGCCAGCACCAGCCAGCAGCCGTGAGGACCAGCGGCCTCGGAAGCGGGTCTGCCAGCCCCAGTCAAGCCTTCGGGTGACCGCAGCCCTGGCCAACGGCCTCATGAGAGACTCTGAGCCGCAACAGTGCGACTACGCCATTCCTGAGTGCCTCATCTGCAGAAAACTGGGCAACAGTCAACGCTCCTTGTTGCTTTAAGCTGCCGAGTTGAGGAGCCATTTGCTACCCAGCAACATATAAGGAACATGACCTTGGAGACAGCTCCACATCAGTGCACCGAGAGCACTGTCGTTCGGCTCAACGCCCGGCCAAGTTCCCACCACGGATTTTAGCCCTCGATTGAATGGGTCTTTGAGCAGCCTGAACACTGCCTGCCTCTCTCTCCGCCTGGAGCATCCGTGCCTTCACCCAGCTCTCTCCTCACTCTCCTGGGGGCCCGGACAACTCCTGATCTGGCTTCGTGGGGGCTTTTATTCCACCCCTTAAGCCCTGGGGCTTCCTGAGGCTCCATCCCGGGCTCCCTTCCCTTCCCACTCAACAATCATGAGCCAACTCAAACCACCAGGGGGTCAAGGGTCTCCCCCATCCCTCATTGTGCTGCCAGCTCCCCAGCCCCCTTTCCAGCTCAGATCTCCCGGGAGCCCCCAGTTCGTCATCCTCCTGGTCAGGGACATCCCCCACGAGGCTCGAACCCAGAGTTCCTATCCAAAGGCACCTTTTCATCAGTCTGGCTCATCCGGGTACGCCTCCATCATGAGTGGCATCCCACCAGGAACCTGATGCCATCCTGGGCCTCCTTTGCCCCCAGAGATAGCAACCACTCCAGCCCTGTGGGTTTGCCTCTCGTACCGGGATGTAAGGTCCGCGAGGGTGAACATTTTGTCTGCTTTGTTCAGTGTGCCCAAACTCAGTGCCTGAATAGGGTCTGGCATACAGTAAATCAATGAATGAATGAGCCTGGATCTAGCCATAAAACTTGCTCTGTAACCCTGAGCAAGGCTGTGTCCCTCTCTGGACCCTAGTTTTTCTCCTCCGTGTAACCAAATGTCTCACCAACCAGCTGTGTTTATTAAAAATACAGTTTCTGGTCCTAGCCCTGGGGGTTCTGATCCTAGTGAAGGGGGGGATATCTGCATGAAGCGCCCCTCAAGGGCCACTCTGATGTGGCAACGGCTTAGACACCATGGCTTTCCAGACCCCGTCTTGCCCTGCAGACCTGAGATGCCGCTTTGACAAGAAACCAGAAGGGGACGGTGGCGCCTGATGGCCCCTGGAGGGCTGGGGGTGGAGGTACGAGGGTGTGGGCACAAAGAAGGCGGCTGTCCCCTCTCCTATCAGGGCTGTGAGACTGAAAGGGGGAGAAAGACCAGCACAGCTGCACAAGACAATTTAGCTCTTTCATGACGAGCTAAGTTCTCGGGCAGGATGACCCTGCCCCCTCCCCGTTGCCGTCCCCACAGCACCATCTGCCCAGTTTTTTCACACTGTCCAGACCCCTTCACCCCAGGAAGAGGCCCAGGGCATCCTTGGGCGGCCCCAGATCCCTGGAGTGGGGCCACAGAGGGAAGGGGCCACCGCCATGAGAAAGGATTCAGAGGGAACTAGCACTTTGGGGGAGGAGACAGCACTGCTGGGACTCCCAGGGATGGGGGTAAATCAGGCTAAGGTGTGGCCTTGGAGGCAGTTGTGGCTTGGGGAGCCCCACTTCCTCTTTTTTGGCAGCTCTGACACTCCAAGGTGATGTGGGGACAGTCCACTAACCCTCCGAGCCCCCCTTGCCTTCTCTGTGCCAGCTCTGGTGATGCTTTAAAGTGGCCTGTCTGGTCCCTGCCATTCCCAACACTCAGATTTTGGGGTAGATCCCTGGGCTAGGGGTCAGAATGGTATATTCTTATCCTGACTCTGCCATGGACATGCTGTGTGGCCTTGGAGAAGACTGTTGCCGTCTCTGGGCCTCTTTGCAAGGCAGGTAGGGTCAGAATGGAGGGTGCCTGAGACAGTCTGTAACTTAATTACCCCGTTCTTACAGCATATCAGGAGTATCAACTATCAACATGACTCATCAGTGTTGATGTTGACCTTGATCCCCTGGTCAGGTTTATACCCTGTAAAGCTGTCTTTCCCTCCTTTCCATACATGCTCTTTGGGAGGAAGTCACCAAGTACGGTTCACTTTAGGACTGGGGAGTTCTTCTCCATCTCCTCAAGGGCTAAGTATCTGCATAAATTCTTTGGAATTCTTGTGCATGGGAGATTTGTCTATTCTCTCCCATTTATTCATATCCATGTAATGCTTCCAGTTTTTTTTCTTGCTCAGATCGTCCCAGCTTTGGTCATTAGGAGCCCTTCCAGTGAGTTCCTGGGTCTTTGTGCCATACTTCCATCATTGTGGGTTTTGTCTGTTTTTTTAGCACTTCCTTACGTTTTCCAGGCTCACTGTGTATTTCCTACCTCAGTCCTAGAATCAGCGATTTCCCCCTCTGGTTTCTTTTATCGGAGAATGATATTAGAAACCAAGATGTGGGTGCTACGTATGCTTGTTGCTGCTGGGGTTTCATTAGCTTGTAAGCTCCTTCAGTTAATAGAGCAAGCAAATATATGTGTATATACTGAGTTCTGTATACACACATATCTGTAATTTTCTATACGTATCTATCAATCTCCCTTCATCTTTATCTATACTAAACTAAGCATGAGTTTGTATCATCTCTGGCTCTAACCTACTAGCTGCTTGTCTGTAAGCTCACACCATCCCTGCTTATCTGTAAGCTCTCACTCCAACAGTGAGAAACCACATCATTCTTCTTTTGATGGTCAAATGGTCCAAACTTTGGTTAGTGGAAGCCCTTTAAGTTGGACCCTTTCACTTGGCCTCACCATTCTTGAGTGCTTCCTTGCTTTCCGATGTGAGCTCTCCCAGGTTCACCTTGTACTTTCCCTGTTCTATCCTGGGATCGGTCTCTTCTTTAAAGATGTGGGTTTTATTTAGTGGGGATTGGTATTTAGGAACCAAGATCTGGGCACTGGGTGTGCTAATTGCTATGAGGGTATTGCAATTTCCTAGTCCTGTCAGTGGGCAGAACTAGGGAGTGTGTGTGTGTGTGTGTGGGGGGGGGGGGGTTAATGGTATGTTTTTTGTTTGTTTGTTTGTTTGTTTGTTTGAGAGAGGGAGAGAGAGAGAGAGCACAAATGGTAGAGGGAGAAAGAGAGAATCTTAAGCAGATTCTATGCCCAGTACAGAGCTCCAGGTGGGGCTCTATCTCACGACCATGAGATCATGACCCGAGCTGAAATCAAGAGTCAGATTCTTAATCCCTGTGCGTGTCTTTTAAAGCATGAGATAGGGGCGCCTGGGTGGCTCAGTCGGTTAAGCGTCTGACTTCGGCTCAGGTCATGATCTCGCAGTTTGTGAGTTTCAGACCAGCATCGGGCTCTGTGCTGACAGCTCAGAACTTGGAGCCTGCTTTGGATTCTGTCTCTGTCTCTGTCTCTGTCTCTCTCTCTCTCTCTCTGCCCCTCCCCTGCTCACGTTCTCTCTCTCTCACACAAATAAATAAACGTTAAAAAAAGCATGATCTCATACTGACGTCTCCAGTTAAAACTCAGAGCCACAGATCTTTCCTCCATTCCATATTTTTAATTTCCTTTTCCCATAATGAGGGCTTGGGTTCCCAGGTCAACATATTTGCTCATTTCTTCAACACACACAGTAGCTTCAGAATTATAACACTGATACTCTGCCAACTCCTACATATTAAAGTTCAGGATTTCTTTTTACCTTTTTTTTTAAGTTTATCCATTTATTTTGAGGTTGGGGAAGGGCAGAGAGAAGGAGAGACAGAATCCCAAGAAGGCTCCATGCTGACAGTGCAGAGCCCTACACAGGTCTCCAACTCATGAACCATGAGATCATGATCTGAGCCAAGGTCAAGAGTTGGATGTTTAAATAGACTGAGCCACCCAGGCGCCCCTAAAGTTTCGGATTTCTTTGTTGTTCTCTTTATCCATAAAGTCTATCCCACTAAGGGGTCAGGACTCAGTTACTTGGCCAAAAGTTACTTGAATGAATTCTTTTCTTTGTGTGGCTATACTATTTACTCGACATATGGTTAAGCTCATGTTTTCTCTTTGTTTTCAAGTTTAGAGTTTGGGTTTTCATATCTTCATTTAATTTTTGAAAATGTAAAGTGTTTACATTGTTAAAACGTCAAGATTGTATTATACAAATATATTCAGAAACATCTCACTGCCACCTCTTTCTTCTCCACGGTGTTACCACCAGCTCCTTATGAGTAACGGTTCTCAATACATTTCTGATTTATCCTTCCTGGATACATTTTTGCATAGTTAAATAAGTAAGCACACACATAGCACAAATACATGGTTTTTAAAAACTTTTTCTTACATGGAAAATAACACACCGTATACAGTCTTTTATACTTTGCTTTTGTCTTTGGTTTTGCTTAACCATATGTGCTGTAAATCACCATATAGGTTCACAGAGACCTTCCTGCCTGCTTACATGACTGTGTGATATTCCTTGCTTGGTATCATAGTTCATTCACCCCGTTTCCTATACATGGATATGGCTATTCCAATATTTTGCTATTACAGATAATGCCTCTGTGAATAAAGTTGTGCACGAGGTTTTGTTGTTGTTGTTGTTGTTGTTGTTGTTGTTGTTTGGTATTTGTGGGATTATATCTTCAGGATAAGTTCTGGAAATAAAAATCCTGGGTCGTAGGGTACAGCGTTTGTCATTCTGTGAGGTATCATCAAATTCCCTTCTACCAGTGAGCGTGCCTACCAGTGATGTGTGAAGGTGCCTGTTTGCTCAAAGCCTCGCCAGCATGTGTTGTCAAGCTTTTGAGCCTTTGCCAACTTGATAGACAAGAAATGGCATTTCAGCGCGGGTGGATGAGTATTAAAGCTTTTCCTACGTGTCAGGCTCATTTGTAGATACGTTTCCTTGGGACACATGCTGGGCTATTTCAAATAATCCCAATGGACTGGATCTCAGGGTTGACCTAAGCCATGAGGGGCTGGTGGCTGTGGCTCCCCATAATGCCGGGGGCCAACGGGGTCCCCACAGAAGATTGAGCCAAGGGGGTAACTGCTTCCTCCGCACAAAGAAGACTCAGTGAGGAGGGTGACTTGCTCTCCGAGAAGTGCTCAAGTCTTGACCTCCTCCACAGCCCAGAGGGCCAGTCGGGGCTGGGGAATGACAGGGCCAGAAACACGGGGTGCAAAGGATAGAGTCAGGCTGCTGCTGGGGGAAGCTGAGTCTGGAGACACGAGGCAGCCCGTCTCCCCAGAATGACTGACACAGCCACTTGCTTGGCTCTCGGCCCCAAGGCTCGTCAATTCCATCGTCCCCTACCTTTCTGCCCGAATGGCCCACCTAAAACTTAGATATGACTGTGGCAGTCCCGGATTACAAATTCCTTTTGGCTTTCCAGGATCTGACCCCCCTCTTGCTTTCCCAGTAGACTCTCTGTCCCTACCTAACACACTCTTTATCCATTCATTCTATCTATCCCCCCCCCACCCATCCTGGGTTGGAGGGTCCACGTGCGGCCCGTTCCCACGGCCAGCAGGTTGGTACCGACCGCCGGCCGGAGGCTTCGGTTCCCGCCACGTGGGTGTTTCTGCAGAGTCACTCGAGCGTCCCAACAACACGGAAGCCGCCTGTCTCTTACGACCTACTCCCGCCAGTCCCGTGCCATCACTTCCTCCACGGTTTTGATTCTTGCCAGGTGGGTGTCTAAATCCAGCCCACAATGAAGGGGGCCCCACCTGGGGAAGGCAGGAGTGCGAAGATATTTGTGGACACGGTTGAGAATCACCCTATCCAACCAGCGGGCCAGCATTTACCGATCACCTGCTGTGTGCCTGGTGCCGTTAGCAGCTTGCGTGGTTCAGGGCCTTGGGAAGCATCTCGTCCAGACCAGGGGCGCAAACTCGAATGTCTACAGGGTCCAGAAGGTGACTGAGGAAGTGTCAGTGAGTGAAGTGAGCCAGGAGGATACCAGGCACCCGAAGTGCATGAAGGGAGAGGCTGCTGCCCGGGTTAGGTAAAGCCTCCCTGCTGTTAGATGTTGACAACTAGTTCCGCTCTGGGTGTTTTCGTTTTGAACCCCGTGTTTGCCTGGTTTGGCCCATACATCGCCACCTTTGCAAACGGATGCAGCTCTCCTGACCTTCTCCATGTTCTCCTCAAACCTTCCTTCATTAAGGGGCGCCTGGGTGGCTCCGTCGGTTGAGCGTCCGACTTCGGCTCAGGTCATGATCTCACGGTCCGTGGGTTCGAGCCCCGCGTCGGGCTCTGTGCCGACCGCTCGGAGCCTGGAGCCTGCTTCGGATGCTGTGTCTCCCTCTCTCTCTGCCCCTGCCCTGCTCACGCTCTGTCTCTCTCTGTCTCAAAAATAAATAAAAACATTTAAAAAAAAAAAGACGTTCCTTCATTAAAAAAATGCATGGGGGCCCCTTTCGCACATTACAGAAACGACTCACAAACACAAACTGTGTCCTTGGCCCGGAAGGCCTTCTCCTCTTTCTTCCCAGCCCAGGTGCAAATGTCTCTCCCTCAGCCTCCTCTGACCCTTCTCCTGGGGGTGTTGCTGGTTTCCTCCTGAAGACTGCTACCGTATTTGTGTCCCCAGTGACATCTTTGTACTCCCCTGCCTCCCTCCCCTTGAAGAGGGCTCCTGAGGGCTTCCTGGAGGGACGGGGTTGTTGAGCAGAGGGGGCGCAATCAAGGGTAGCGCATGGGGAAGAGCTTCCCAAAGGAGGTGGTCCCGGGGTGGGGGGGTGATGCAGATGCAGACGGGGAATCCCCCCGCAGGAGGGAAGATGAACAAAATCAGAGGCAGGAAAGCGTGGGTGGCGCCTGAGCTGGCAGAGCCCCAGCTCCTTCCTCCCCGGACTTCCCCCCAGCTGGAGGGGCTCTTGGCTGCCTTCCTAGATGGTGAGGGGCTCAAGGAGCTCTAAGTAGCTGGGGAGGGGGAGGGGGCTGGAACAAGAAATCCAAGTCCTGGATGAGTCATGGATGGAGTCTGTCCTACAATAATAAGAAAAGGGCTGGACTGGGAGGCAAAGAGAGACCTGGGGGGCTGGGGTGCAAGCCCAGAGGGGTGGGGGCTAAAGGATGGGCTGGGGGAGTGGGGTGGCCCTCGGTGATCCCTGCCCTGGGGTCTTGGCTCTTGGTTTCCACTGTCCTTAGAGCTCTGCCTTTCTCCAGCTCTTCGTGTCAACCCCTTGCTGGTGGGTGTCCTGGCAGCCTCTGCCCCACCCCCCACCCCCAAGCAGCTAGAGGAATCTTTTGGGGAAAAAAGCCTGATCACATTACTCTCTTCTTTGTTCCCTCCCATGGCTTTTCGGGGGCCCTAAGGAGAAAAACCTCCCCCACCTCTTCTTGTGTTCCTGTCCCTCCCACTGTGCCTCTTTTGTGCCTCCAACCGTTCTCCTGCCCCAGGGCTTTTGCACATGCTGTTCCTTCTGACCGGAATGCTCTTCCCTGACTTCTTTCACTAGTTTATTCTTTTCTGTCTTCAGATATCAGCTTAAGTTTTCAGAGGAGCCCTCCAAGACCCTTAGAATCTATTGGGTCCCTTTGATATGTGGCTTTCCATACCACAATCTGTATGATGCTTCGTTATTACGACACGATCCCCTACTGCCCTGTGAACTGCACGAGGGCAGGGCCCGTCTGCCACGTCCACCCTGCTACTCCCAGCACTCAGCACACTGTCCCTGGCATACAGGGGGTGATCAATAAATGCATCTCTGCCTCTTGTAGGACACGGCCAGTGCTCATGACTACTGCCTCACAGCACACAGGGGACGGAAGCAAAGCAGAGATTCTTGGCTCCGTGGCACAGCTGAGAAAACTGAGATTTGGATGATTTAAGTAACCCGCCATGAACCCCCAGGGAGTGAGTTAGTGGGTGGGCAGGGACTTGAATTCAGGGCCCTGGATATATATCATGGGCTCCCCTACCAGGAAGCAATGTTAGCAACAGTCTAAGACCTGGTATCAGGAAGCTCATTTAAACATCACACTTTCACCTCCAAGAAGAGAAGGTCCTTGAGGGATAACACCAAGTCTTTTCCGTCTTTTCTCTTCCCACTGTTTACGAACCGGGCAATGATCCCCCAAGCTTTTGTTGGCTTAACCTGTGTTTCCATCCCCCTCCTTCTCATTTCTTTGAGGAACGTCTCCCCACACCGTGCAGTCCTAACAGAGGTACCATCATGTGCTCTCACGCAGGGGTGGGCATAGAATCTATTCCAATGAAGCAGAATATCCTCGCTCCCCTGACCATGGTGATTGGCTTAGGAATAGCCGTGGGGCCCAGACAAGGCCAATCAGGGTCTCTTCTTTAGGATTAGTATATAGATGTGGCAGGGGGTGGGGCTGGTGCCAGGGGTGCTGAGTTGAGATCCTGTAGGCCTGGAGTTCCTATCAGCCATCTTCCATTGGACAGGAGTGAAACTACCAGAAGAATGATGGCAGATATCTGGCACCCGTTCTCACTTTGAAGACCCTAAATTCCCTTTTTTTTTTTAAATTAGGCTGAGTTGAACTTCTGTCATTTACAACCAAGATATGGGCAAGGCCAATTTCACCGAGGGCGGGCCATAGGTTGTTTCTCTACTCGTCAGCTTCCCCGTTCTGGGTCTTTGCTTCCGGCCCTGACAATAATCTCTGTGCCTCCCCTTAGTCCCAGCATCCCGGAGAGGAGCGCACTCCCTGGTAACCCAGACTCAGGCAGCTCAGCGCTGTGTGAACCGCATCGTCTGCAACAGATGCCAGAGACAGAGTTAGAAGGGCAGGCAATTTGTTGGGGGTGATGCCTCTGAGGATGAAGGGGAGCTGGGGGCAGGAAGAGCCCGGGAGAGCCTGCAGACCGTGCCACAGTCTTGGCATCTGCGAAAGGAAGAGGGGACGAGAGAAGGACGGCGGAGAAAGAATGTCAGACTGTGGGACAGCGCTGAGAAAGTCTCAGCCAGCCCGGGGGGGACCTCTGGCACAAAGATTGTTCGTAAGAGAGCCCACATCAGGCAGACATGTGCACACTGTGCTTAGCCGGACGCTACCCCAGAAGCCTGTATCCTAGAAGAATCCACGACTCATGGAACTTCCCGCTAGAGGATCCTTCTTGAAGGGATGTCTAAGTGGGACACTCCATGGCTGATACGGTGCCTCAGTCCCTACTCACTCTAATAACGGTCTACAGGGCATTTTCACACAGGAGTCAAACCCAAGCCTTCTGCCTCCAGAGCCTGTGCTGTTTGCAGTGTTAATCTTCCTTATACATCAGGGACCGTAAATAACAAATAAGCATTGTCTTAATGCCAACTCACATTGATTGGTAGTGGCTGCTTGGGCTCTGTGTTGAGGGGCGTTCCGAGGCTGCTTCTAAGTTCTGCAGGAAGTTCCATGATTAGTCAATGATGTCTACCATGGGTAGGGAAGGGGTGAAGCGTGCAAATGTGTGCCAAGTATTTGCTATTCTTATGGAAGGAACAGATAAATATGTATTGAAAATGAATGAATTCTGAAGTAGGCAACTCTCTTCCCCCAAGTGAGACCGTCTCCGGGTGAGGTGTCCCGGCACCCGGCCCTGGGGAATCTCAGAATCATAGGGACAACTGGCATTTGCTGAGGACCTACTATATGCCGGGCACCGAGTTCAGCTCTTGCAATCATTATCTCGTTGGATTCTCCCAAGAGCCTCATGAGGAAACGATGAGAGCCTCCATTTTACGCGGAGGAAATTGTGGTCCCCAGAGAGGAAGGATCTGTGCAAAGCTACCCAGCGAATCAGTAGCAGAGACCCATTTGTACAGCGCTTCCCCTTATGTGCCACACCAGCATGTGTAAGACCAGTGATGGCTTTCATTATTTCTCTGAATCTGGCATAGCAAGCGGAGCAGTATTCAGTGAATCGTTTGCCAAAGAGAGAGGAAATACTTTGAACAGTCCTTGGAAAGTCCTCTGGAAAGTCCCTGAGAAATACACCAAATCCAATCCAATAGTCAAGCCTGTGTAGCTGGAGACTGATTTCACAACCATTGGCCCCTAACATAAAAACACCATTTTTCCGGGTTCTGTATTGATTCTGCTGGGTACCAGAGACAGAGCAAAGCGCTTTACAATCATTAGCTCGTTTGATGTCCAGCATGGTTTCGTGAGGACGGAAGTTACATGCTCTCTGTCTTACGAAGGATGGATCTGACGCTCAGAAGGGTGAACTTCCTTGAGGTCACACCCAGAACAGAGCCAAGCCATACAAGGCTGTAGGTAGGTGTGTGCACATTTTTGGCTGCGTGCGGAACAGCACCAGGTCAACAGGGAGTATTTTTGGAAGAGTGTGGATGGGAACAGAGGTGCAAGGATGTTGAGGGGCCCAAGGGCTGGACTGTTATGAGTACTGATACTTATCAGCCGTTTCAGATCCAATCCCACCTTCTCACGCAGCCTAAGTTCCCTTTAGGTGACCAGCTCTTCCCGATTATGTTCAGTGTTAGGGGACCTTGCGCACACGGTTCGATTAGAATCTCTCCGTTAAGTCTCTGAATCTGCCAGGGAGCGGCACGCGGCTTGGGATTCATTCAGGTAGCGCAGGAAGGTGGCTAGCAACACGATTTCTGGGAATGGACAGCCTCGTTCAATTCCAGGCTCCACGGTTAGGACCTACCCCACACTGGGCAAGCTACATAACCTTTCTGTGCCCTGGTTTTTTCATCTGTAAAATAAGGACCGTAATAGAATCGACTTCATAAATGTTACACACGTAGAGAAGTACTTGACACAGAGAAGGTTCTCCTTTGGCGTGTTTTTCTGTCTTGTTGCAATGCCATCAGTCTTCAAGGGTTTGCAATTCATTCCCACAATGAGACCCCCGGCGCATCTCATTTGGTTCCTGTGCTTTCCAGAGGGCGGGTCCTTAGCCTTTTCATTGGTTCTGTGAGCTCCCGAAATTCTGCTAATCCATTGTTTCTTGATAAACTAACTCAGAGTCAGTCTCTGTTGCCTGCGACCCCAGAACACTAGATGTAGATGTCATGTCAAATCTGTCTCCCTGCAAAGCTGGGACTCTGGTCCCTCCAAGCTGTGATCCCTCCAATTCCCAGTAAATTCTGCACCTGACGTCAACAGGGCTGTTCTCTCCCAAGTTCATGTCTGGGGCAGTGTTACCAAAAGCAGACTGGTTCCTGAAGGTTGGAGATGATTGTTTGATTGCTTAATACAGACTATCGGGGGATTCTCTGGGCTGAAGCTTAATGGTATTCAGGGCCTTTGCACATGCTGTTCTTTCTGCCCGGAACTCTGTTTCTTTCCCCCAACCCTACCTCCACTCTTCACCTAATTCCTTACCCTCTTTCAGATCTCGGCTTCTCTGTCCCTTCCTAGACCACCAGCTCCAGGATGGTCCCCTACAGTTCCCAGAGCCAATATTTGCCTTTGCCTCGGTAGCTACCACACTCAATTATTATTTTTTCCTGTTTCTCTGTTTCCTTGTCCAACCAACAGGTATACATTACCTGAGGGCAGAGACTCTGACTTATTCTGGCTCAGGGCTTGGACCCTGTTTGGTCAATATATGGATGAATCCCAGATCAGCCAACCAGAAATCATTTAGTTTCTAGTCTCCCTCCAAAGCGGAGGAACAATGGCTTGACCAAGGTCACAAAGCTGTCATTTTCTAGGAGAAGGAAGCCCAGAACTCGCCAATAGCCACTGTCACCTCTAAGTCTTGAATTGAGCCATCTTGATGGTGTGCAACATGGGCTTCACAGGGGAAGGACGTTGGGACAGACGCCTACTCCTCGCCACCAACCCTAAGAGGCAGATACTATCACCATCATCATACTATTGCCAGCAGCATCACCCCCATGTTACAGATGAGGAAACTGAGGCTTACCACACTTCGTGACTTGCCCAAATCGCCCAACTGGGAAGTAGAGGAGGAGGAGCCTCGAACCCAGGGCTGATGCCCAGGTCTGTGCGCGCCTCACCCGGCGGGGGGCCTGGCCCGTCTGTGAAGCGGGAGCTGAGGGGTTGCGAGGACAGAGGGGAGCAGGGGAGCGGTCAGAAAGGCGGCGGGCAGCCCAGCTCCTCTTGGCAGCCGAGGCCCTGGCCGGGAGGGGGGCGCCTGCCTGTCATCCCGCGCGGCGGGCGGGGCGCGGGCGAGGCGCCGGCACAAAAGGGCTGCCGTCGCGCCGCCCCGTCCCACGCGGGGAGCAGCGCTCCGACCCGCCCCTGCGGCCGCCGGCGGCCCCCGCTCGCCTCGCCCTGCCGCCAGTCTCCTCTGGCCCGCCGCCTCTCTCTGGCTCTCTCCCTGGGTCCCCGGCCTCCCCTTCCCCTCCCGGCCAGCCCGCTCCGCTCGCTCCAGGGCTAGGTGGGGGCTGGGGCTGCGCACCGGATAGACGGACCCGCGGACCGACTGACCCGGCACCGGCTACAGGAGAAGCCCGTCATCATGGTAACGCCTGCCAAGGCCTGGACCACCTGGCGCTGTCCCCTTTTGGTGGGGGTGTCAGGGCAGACCCCGACCTTTTATACTATGACCCTCAGCACCTCACCACCGGTCCGTGTTAACTGGTCCCGGGGCGGGGCGGGGCGGAGGGGGGGGCGGTTGGGAGGGAGGTGGGCTGGCGGTGCCGGGTACCCCCCTTCTGGCCACGTCCTCTCTCCTCTCTGGGCCCCGTCGATCGAGGCGCGAAGTGGATGGATAAGATTGGATGACTTGGGAACTTCTGATGTCGCCCCATCGCAGGCACAGATCAGAGCTGAACTCCAGCCCTTGGGCCTTGGACGAAACAGGGGGGGGGCTGTTGCATTTTAGACTTGGGGTGGAAGGTCGGGTATGCCCAGTGTCCCCACACAGGGTTTGGATGGAGAGGGGGGTTAAAGGCCCTTCCCAGTCCCACAGAGCTGGGCAAGGTGGGTTAAGGGTGCCCAGGGGAGAGGAGGGAGCTGCTCACCAAAATTTGGGGTGCTCTTGCCACTTGAGAGTCAGGGCAGGAAAGTCAGATGTGCACATAGTCCTGACATGAGGTGGCCCCATGGGAATCGGGTGGGGAGGTAGGCCTAGGAGGAGGGCAGGGGGAGGGCAATACCTCCACACTGCGGCTTCCTCAGCTGGCACCTCGATAAGGTTGGGATGCTCTGGGAGGTGTGTGTGTGTGTGTGTGTGTGTGTGCACCTCACGCATGCCAGTATCTGGGAACAGGGGATGAAAGAAAAGTCTGTTTTCAGGGAATCCCAGCCCCGCCCCGAACAGGCCCCGGAGCCCCGGGGCGGATTCATGGGAGCCGTGGGGATTTGGAAAAGTGCTCTGAAGACAGGCCAAGGCTTTAACCTCTTAGCTGTGATCGAGCGTGTCAGATTGGTGTGGACTTTCACTGGGTGCACGTTCACACGCAGACTTCTATTTAGAGACATGTGTGCACCCAGGCTGAGCACACCAAAACGCGTGCCACTGACTTACGTGGCCGAACCCACGCGCCCTCTCGCACACACAAGCCTTACCTACCTGCTCTCTCTACCGCTGAAATATGGGCACACACCGGCGTGCGTGCCACAGACCTGTTGCAAAACCAGGCTGCTAAATCCACACGCCCGCAGGACAGGTGGATTCACACATCGCTCTTGGAGCTGTTTGACGGTAACCTTCATACGCTAATGGGTATTCACCTCTCACCACAGGCAAGGTCCTGTGCTGTGGGATTTGTGTGCAGGAGCTCGCGTAGCTCACACCAGCTCTAAGAATACACCTGCTGGTATCTCCACCCCCACAGATGGGGACCTGAAGCTCTGGGAGCTTCCGTGACTGCCCAAGGTCACCCAACCAGAAAGCAGGAGGTAGGATAGCCTGAATTCTGAACGTGCATTCAGCTGTCACGGCCACCCCAGAGCCACACCTGCACCAAGCAGTGTTTGCTAAGCTTTACCTAGTTTTGGACCTAACTCTGTGATTACTTTTTTAAAATCCAGAAATTCCTTGCTGAACGCCAGACTCTCAGATCAAGAGTCAGGCCTTGGGGGGGCTCCTTGAAAAGGTTTAGCAACTCCTTCCTGAATAGGAATGACGGACAGATTTTTCTCCCACCCCCCACCTACCTCTCTGCTCTCATCTCTGTACTTCAGCTGCTCTGACATTGGTTCAGAGCCTCGTATGTTTCAAGCTCCCTCCCGCCACAGGGCCTTTGCATATGCCGTGCCTGCTGGGTGTCACCCCTTCACCTAAAGAATTCTTATCCCTCCTATAAATCTCCACCCCAATATCGTGTCCTCAGGCAAGTCCCACTCTAGCATGCCATGTATCTTTCCTTCGTGGCCCCATCACAGTCGTCCTTTTCATGGGACGATTTGATTAAAGGCTGTGTAGTGTTCTGAAGCAGCCCAGTGTCAGAGCACCTTATGGCAGAGGGGCTTCGGGCTTGTCCAGGTTCATGTTCCCGAAATATTAGTATCATCACGAAATTTTTTGCATCTTCTCTTACTGGATAAGGTATTATAAAGAAATAACACAATCTACTACTTATTGTTTGCTTACTATTTCTCTCTGAATCGGCTTACTTTATAAACGTAAAGATATATTTAAACAAGACATTTTATATCAAGACCATGAAAAATCTGTATCCATTGTCATCAATACAAAGTCACTATAAAAATGTATGCCATGAAGGCGAATTTGTATCCGTCAATTCTGGCCGGAAGAGGTCGGCTGTGGATGATTCCAAGCCAGGGGGCTGCTTTCTTTTTGTTAAAAGGAATAATCGCTCAGTGTCTGGGAGGTATTTTAAGATATACCGGCACCGAACTGAGACCGTCTCTTTGGTGTTACCGTGAGGACTGGATGAGAGTTGGGGTAACTTTGTTTCTGTGGTTTCACATAGAGTTCACGTCCTCCCCAACTCATCTTGTGGTTACTTGCCGTCCTATCCCAAGCTTTGAGAAAAGCCGGTCGAATCCAATTGAATTCATTCAACATTGCCAAAGTACTTACCTCATGGCGATCCCCCGAGGTGCCGCGCCCTGTGTAAGGACCCGAATGAGAGAAGACGAAGCCCTGGGCCCTGGCCTGGGGTTACAGTGCCCACTCACTGAGATTTCCAGGCTGGGTGATGGGCGGCGGGAGTTCCTCTCTTTGCCTAGTAGCGTAAGTGTCAAAAAAGAGAGATGCGGGTTGTGTGGGTCTCTGAAGGGTGGGAAGGACGGGGCGCCTGGGTGGCGCAGTCGGTTAAGCGTCCGACTTCAGCCAGGTCACGATCTCGCGGTCCGTGAGTTCGAGCCCCGCGTCAGGCTCTGGGCTGATGGCTCGGAGCCTGGAGCCTGTTTCCGATTCTGTGTCTCCCTCTCTCTCTGCCCCTCCCCCGTTCATGCTCTGTCTCTCTCTGTCCCAAAAATAAATAAAAAACGTTGGAAAAAAAAAAAAATGAAGGGTGGGAAGGAGCTCACCCGATCCAGGGAGGGACGCAACGCGAGTTCAGGCAGTGCTTTCAAAGTGGGGCACCTGCCATGGGTCCCAGGCAGTGCTTTCAAAGTGGGGCACCTGCCATGGGTCCCAGGGCGGGGGGAGGGGGGAGGGGGGAGGGGGAGACTTTGGCTACACATTTATCGTTCTACAATTTTTCGGCTTAGTGTTAGGAAGGTAATTTAAGCAGCGCAAACACGTGATAATAAATAAAAATCAGTGGATTTAAGTCGGAAACAAATTGGCCGAAAAGACAAACGTGAAGTAAGCAACAGTCCATATCAAGTAAAATAAATTGGGGTACGTAAACCACAAGCAAAACTCCTGTGCGAGGCGCGCGGGTGACTGGGAAACCCCGGGCCAGGGTGTCAGGTGTGTTAGGAGAAGCGGGAAAGGTGGGCTGGTGTAGACCGATGGCCGCTATTGGCAGGCTGAGTTGTTAAGACGGTGGGGAGCCACTCAAGACTGTTGAGCAGTGAGGGTCACAACCGGGTCTTGTGTTAAAAGGCCATCGTAGTGGCCAAAGGAGAGCCTGGCCTGGTGGGAGGGAGCAGGGGAAGGGGCAGAGGAGCTGGTGGTGATGTTCGCGTGTCGATACCCCAACTCTACCATTTGCTGGTGGTAGAGAGCCTTGGGCTCAGTTTCTTACCCTATGGAATGGGAATAATAATACATATCCCACAGAATTATTGGGAAGAGGAAATCAAATAATGTTAATAAAAGGGGCGCCTGCGTGGCTCAGTCGGTGAAGCATCCGACTTCGGCTCAGGTCATGCTCTCACGGTCCGTGAGTTCAAGCCCCGAGTCGGGCTCCGTGCTGACAGCTCGGAGCCCGGAGCCTGCTTGGGATTCTGTGTCTCCCTCTCTCTCTGCCCCTCCTCCGCTCTCAGTCTGTGTGGCTCTGTCTCAAAAGAAATAAACATTAAAAAAAATTAACGTTAATAAGAGAATGGAAAACGCTTAGGATAAAACCTGATACAGAAGCTTGCTCAGTAAGCAGCTCTAGTTATAAGTGCTATTATCATTATGTTTTCTGGGTGGCAGACGGTGAGCCCCAAAGCAAAGGCCAAGGGGACGGGGAGCGAAAAGAACAAACACAACACTAAGCCCCAGACAGGTGAAGGGACTTGCTCAAGGTTACCCACAAGACGACACATGGCAGAACCGGATTTCTGAATGTGGGTCTTCTAACACCTACTTGCTTCTCAGTTCACTGCATCTGGGCTGTTTTTCCAGTTTCTGAAAGTTTTTTTTTGTTGTTTTTTTTTTTTAATGAGGAGCCAATTCTCACCCCTACCTCCACCCACACACAAATACAAGGGATTTAAAGCAGGAGAAGTTTTAGTTGGACATGATCAACCACTTCCTGGCACCCAGGGCAGCAGAACCCTGGTTTTGGGACCTCCAGCCTGGAGAAGTTCAAGGGCAGAGTCCCCGATCGTTGAGCCTGGCGGCCAGAAGCTGATACCCACTGGGCTGTAGCTGACTCACAGACGTATTTGGCTTGGCTAAGCTTTAAAACATTGGGAGGCTTTACTAAAATATCAGCAGATCCGGCAACGCTGGGCCAAGGCAAGGCTGGGCAGGAGCTGATGAGGTGGGGCATGTGTCCCAGCCCCATGGCTCCCTACTGCTTCCCGGACATGGAGGTTGACTGTGAAGGGCCACTCACCGAGGGACCGGAGGGGTGATTTTCTCACACTTGGCCTACTTCTGTCTTCCCTGTCACCTGTCGGTCCCCTGTGGGCATTTGTGTCTGTGGCTGGTGGTGTAGACTCTTCCTGGGCTGAGTACAGAGATGGAGAAGGTTCTTTTCGAACTTTCCCACCAACTGAGGATTACGTGGGTCCCATTTAGAAACCACGTCCCAGCTCCAGACCTTCTGGAGTCCGATCACAGCTTGAATTCTAGAATGGCCCCGACTGGAAGGACCCTTAGAGATAGATAAGCCCAATGCCCCCATTTTACAGATGGGGAAATTGAGACCATGGTCACCCCGTGAATCAGGGGTGGAATGTCACCTTCCCTAGATGTTTCCGCCACAGAGGACAGTAGGGGATGACAGCAGCCCTGGGACACCGCCTGCCTCAGCTTTTCCCAGCCTTCTGTCTTCCCAAGCTAGGAGGTGCTGATGCTAAGTGATGCGAAAAAGCTTTGAATCTTGCAGTAGATGGGTAAATCTGGGCCTTTAAGAAGAGTTCAGCACACATCTCAGAAAGCCCAGCTAACAACATCTGGTGAGACCATTTAAAAAGGGAACAGGCCTTAAAAACACACGCGATCGCACTTTTATTTTTCCCCCTTGATTATAAAAGCTACCCAGGCTGGTTACAGAACGTTCGGAAAATCCAGCAAACTATGAAGAAAATTAAAACGGTGCCTTACGAGGCCCCTGCCCCTCACAGCGCTCAGGGGTGACTAACAGTTAACACTTTATTTCATGGCCTCTTGGCTTACACGCGTTTTTACGCAACGGAGATCACACTGCATGGGAATTTTTCTTTTAAAAACTCCCAACAGTCGGAAGAGTAGTTAGTTACCTTCGGGGTGAGGGCCATGCCGGGGAGGGAGCCGTTTTCTGGGCTGGTGAGATCCTGTGCGTTGACCTGGGTAGTGGTCACAGGGATAGGCACGTAGGTAAAGATGCATCGACCTTGTTTATTTTCCTGTAAAATAATAATTGAGGCTCATTGCAAGAGGCTGACACAGAATTCTAGAAACCCCTTTCCTCCCTGCTCCTCTCATACCCAGAGGGAACCAATGGGGACAGACACTTTTCTATGTGGCCTTGAGCTCCATACCAGGTTCCCCGAGTCCACCCAGAAGGCCCCTGCACGTCACACATAGTTCTGAGGGCCCCCCCCCCCCCAGAGGGGACTCCTTGTCTCCTGCCTGGGAGGGGCTGGAGGGCTGAGGACAGACGGCTCTGGCTTGTTTCACCTTCTCCCTTTCCAGCTTCACGCTGGCTTCTGCCGAGGAACAGTTAAAGGCCCAGCCTGGCTACACTCACTGGGAAGGAATGGAAACACATCGATTAAGTTTCACGGAAATCATTTTGAGGGGCCCGCGTCTGGCCAACGGTGTTTGGGTTCCTGCGGTCCCGGGCAGGGCTGCCCGATTGATTCTGAGGGGAGAGTGGCCAGCTTTCCTTCGTGCAGGCTCCTGGGCTCGTTATCCCATACTTGGACAGCTTATGACGCCCTGGGGTGCGGGCCCGTAGCAGGTAAAGCTCTGGCCAAGAGCTTGGAGCCCCATTAACTTGGAGCATTCTTGTTTTTTACTGGCTGCCCCTTAAACGGTTACAGCGTGTGGCCAGTGAGCCAATTTGCGAAAGCCAAAGGCGTCCCATCTGTGCGCTTTAGTGTGCGAGAAGTAAACAGCTTCTTTAGGCCCCGCTTGAAACACTGGAAGACAGGCAGCTGGGAAGGCCGCCCCAAAGGCTGGTGGCTGCTCGTGGTCCCAAGACAGGCAAGGCACTGGGGGCAGGGGAAGAGAGCGCACCGGACTGCCCAAGGCTGCGTTGGATGCTGGCTCTGTCTTTCCCCTCCTCTCTGCGACCTTGGACAAGATCAGCTTTGGCTTCTTTATCTGCAAAGTGGGATGTTCCTTCCCTGCTCCAGTCCGATCATGTGGGGAAGCAAGAGAATGTGAGCACAGGGCCTGGTGCCCAGCAGGTGCTTGGAAGCTGTTGTTATTCTTGGGGTAACGGTAGTGGGTTCAGGAAGGGATCAAGAGGGGGCCTTGTCTTCACACAGAGGCGGGGACTCTAGGCTGGTGTGACAGGAGCAGTAAAAATAAAAAACAGGTGGTCGTACCTTTTCCTTTTCGTGGGACCCCTACATCCGTCATCGCCCCGGCATCTGCAGAACAATCATCAGAGCAAGATAGGATAATTCTAGAATCCCCGTTTACAGGTGGGGAAACTGAGGCATGTCATGGCAGAGATGGTTTAGTTTGCTGTTGCCCAGAGGTTGGTATGCAGGCCATGGTTGGGCCACACGCTGTCACGGACTGGAGCGAAATAACGCGGGGGACCATGTGCTGGGAGCCTCGGTCTCTTTGAACTTCCCTCTGATCTTCTGAGGACCCCCAGCGAAAACCCCCCTCTCACGATAAGATGTCTTTACCATTACCACCTTTCTAACGCAAAGAGAACCTTAATGAGCCTTCAGGAGGTGACCACATGTCCTAGAAGTTCATTTAGAAAATTTATTTGTTCTCATTGGATATGCTAAAATTCATGACGATGCCAGTGAATGATTAAATTTCCAAAACCAAGATGAAACAAACCTAGCCCAATGCAATGTGCACAGGAGAAAAGAGGCCCAGAGAGGGAAGGCATCTACTCAAGGCGGCACAGTGAAGGGGAACCCAGGAAAGGGAGTGCCCCGAGAGAGGCTGGGTGGAGTGGGAGGGCATGTGGCCGGGCTTACCTGACTTAGTGTGTGTGTGTGTTCACCGATGTCAGACGGGGTCCTCTAACTCTGGTTCCCCATTCCCACTGCCGTCCTCATGATTGCGTGGGTGAGGGGGTAACTATTAGGGTTTGGCCTTGCTTTGGAGGGGAAGAGCATTAGGAGAGGTCGCCAGACCAGAGGAGCCTTTCCTTACTCTGCCAAACCGAAGACGTCCCCCTCCCCCATTACCTGGCCCCTCAGCGTGAAAATAGCCCTTCCTGGGCACGCGCAGTTTTGTCATCAAGTGCCTGCCTGCAATACATCATCCCCGTTGGGTTTCTGCCACGTCGGGGGCAAGACCCTCCTTCCTTCAGAATGGGGGTTGCAGACATTCATTCATTCCTCCTGCAGAGAGTAATGGGGGCCCTACGCTGTGTGGGTGCTGGGGACAGAACGGTGACAGGGACATTTGTCCAAACGCCATGGGCTAGCGTCCCTGTTTTACAGCCTCCTGGCATTGGACTCTTACTGAGGTAGAGTAGTGCCATGTTCCTCCTCCTCAAAGTCCCTGTTTAATCTCCCCGATTCAAGGGACCTCATTTGTAAAAAAAAAAAAAAAAAAAAAGTGATTTTTCTGTCTTAAATAAGCTCCTTTGCGCGGGAATCTTATTTGTTCTCAGCTTCCCTTACATCCCTCCGTGACAGATGGACCCAGAGCTTGCAATGTGTCTGGGCCACCCAGCCTGGCTTCCATTAGGCTTTTTAAGAGTTGAAAACCTTAACCCATGGGTTCTATTACACTTGGTCAGAAGCCTCTGGTCTTGTCCAAGCTGTTTTTACAGATGGAAAACATTGTGGTTCAGAGAGGGACATTTTGTTTGTCCTCCCACAACATCGACTCAGCCCCTAGGTTGGCCCAGGCCCCGTGCCAGGAACGGGAGACCCCAGATGAAGAGGAGCCAGTGCCTGCTCTGGTAGTTTCTGTCGCTGCTGAGGGTGGTCACAGACTTGGTAGCTTAAAGCAACACACAGTTATTGCCTCGCGGTTCTGTAGATCAGAAGTCCAACGCGAGGCTCGCTGGGCTTAAATTGAGGGTCGGCAAGCTGCATTCTTTCCAGGAGACTCCAAAGGAGGGCCAGCATCTAGGGGCAGCCTGCATTCCTTGGCCCGTCCTCTGTTTTTAAAGCCAGAGACATCACATCTCTCGGACCCTTCTTCCATCACATTCCCCCCTGACGCTCACCTCTCGGGTACCTCTCCCGCTTTGGAGGACCCTTGCGATTGCGTGGGGCCCACCTGGAAAATCCAGGAAACCGTCCCTATTTTAAGGCCAGTTGATTGGCAATGATTATTTTATCTGAAGCTTCAATTCCTCTTTGCCTTGTGAGGTAGCATATGGACAGGTTTTGGAGATTAGGTCACGGGCGCCTTTGCGGGGGGCATTATTCGGCTTACCTTTCCCGTCCTCAGAGAGTCTAGAGTCCTTGAGGGGGATGACAATCAGGGTGGAAACTGCTATGATAGGGGCACCATCGAAGCCCAGGAAAGGGGGCGCCTGACTCGGGTGGTGTGGGAGAAGGAAGTCAGAGAAAATCCCATGGAACAGATGAGGGCTGACCCAAATCTTGACGGGTGAGAGGGAGTTAGCCAGGTGGAGAGGGAGTGGAAGTGGAAGGCATCCCAGGAGGAAGGTACAGCATGTGCAAAGGCCCAGAGGTGAGTGAGAGGATGTACCGTGGCTGAAGCATGAGAGAGGCAGAGAGGCTGGGCGGGGAGGGGGTGGGGAGGCTGAGTATGGGATGCCAAGATCACAGGGGACCTGAATGCCTGGAGGCCAGTGCTTTCCTGAAGGCCGTGGGGAGGGAGCCTTTGAGGGTTTTGAGCATGTTACATCCGTGATCAGCTTTGCATTTGAGGAAGTCACTGTGGGGTCCTGGTCTAGCATGGTTGGAAGTGAGGCAGCCTAGAGATTGGACGGCAATGAGGAGGGGATTGAGTGGGAGAGCCAGAGGCCTGAGTCAGGGCGGGCACAGGGCAACAGGGTTGAGTGGGCAAGTTGGTGAACTCTGGAGGTGAGACAGGTATAGGAGGACATGGCTGAGGATTGTGTGTGAATAGAGGAGGCAAGAGGAGGGGCGGGATGATGAGCAGAGTTCTGGGAGTCTGAGTGGACCGTGGGGCCATCACTGAGGTAGGGACATGGGGGAAGGGTAGGTTTAGGGAGGTATTGAGTTGGGTTTGACGTGTTGATGATCTGTGCCCGATGGACATCTAGGGGAGGCATCCAGGAGGCACCTGGTTATGTGAGTCTGGATATAGGAACTCACGAGGCAGCTACAGTAACTTCCATTCATCAGTTACCGCTGTGTAACAAACCACCCCGACACTCAGTGGTAAAAAGCAACAATTATTTATTATCACTCACGCACCCGCATGCTGACGCACCTGCGTGTCGACTACAGGTTGGGCTTCACTGACCGCTCGGCTTCAGACAAGGTCTGCAGATCTGTCAGGTGGTGGGACTTATGGACGCTGAGCTCCCCTTTCCTTCGGCCCCTGACCTGAATCCCCCTTACTCTTCCTCCACTCGGCCTTGAGCCTGTGGGTGACATTTGAGCAAAGACCTGCAGGAGGTGAGGGAGTGAGGATGTCTCGAGGAAGAGTATTCTAGGCAGGGGGAGCAGCCGGTGCAAAGGCCCTGAGGTGGAACGGTGCCCGCTGTGTTTGAGGAACAGGAAAGAAGGCCAGTGTGGCTGGAGGGCATGATTGAGGGGTGCAGGGGAGGTCAGGGGCCTTGGTCATATGGGGCCCAGAAGGCCATGGCAAGTGGCCACTACCCTTATTATTGCTGCCACTGTCACTTTTCACACTCTCCTCCTATCCCCTACAGGACCCCCCATCCCTGGACACAGCCATTCAGCACGCCCTGGCGGGCCTCTATCCCCCTTTTGAGGCCACAGCACCCACCATCCTGGGGCAGGTATTCCGTCTCCTGGATTCTGACTTCCAGGGGGATGGGCTGAGCTTCCTCCTGGATTTCCTCATTCCTGCCAAGCGCCTGTGTGAGCAAGTGCGTGAAGCAGCCTGTGTAAGTTGGAAGGGACAGTGGGGCCGGGGGACACGCTCTCCCAGAACCGCGGGGCTGGTGCTGAGCAGAGAAGGAAGCGGGTCGGTGCGTGTCTTGTCTCAGAGCAGGAACTGAGGACACGGGGTGGTTCTCCGGGTACCACTGCTCGCCCAAGGGAGACTTCAGCCCCCCAGTGGAACGGGAGGTTCATTTGACCCTCTGCTCTCTGGCATCTAGGAGCCCATCACGCCTATGCTTTTATCCAGGAGGAAGTCCTGGATAAAAGACATCCCTGCGTGATGGCCCCTCGGAGCCTGCCCTGGGGCTGGCATTGTGGGCAACACCAGGCTGCCTTGGCCGAAGCGGCTCAGCTTCAGTGGAAATAGAGAATGTTCCAGATCTTTCCTGGAGCCCTTGAGGCCTCAGGACTCACTTTCTTCCCAGCAGACCCCTTTGAACCCAGATCTCAGGGAGGCCTCTCTAAGGCAAAGTGGAAAGAAAAGTGTTTTAGGTAGGGCTCATTGGCTGCAAATAACCCGTTCTTTACTCAGACCGGGACAAGGTAATCGGTCTCAGCCCGGAGTTGATGCACCAATCAAATGCCTTAAGGGGTTTCTGTCTCTTGTCTCTGCTTCTCCTTGCTTGCCAACATCATTCTTTTTTTTTTTTTTAATGTTTATTATTTATTTTTTAGAGGAAGAGAGAGAGACAGCATACAAGCAGGGGAGGGGCAGAGAGAGGGGGAGACACAGAATCCGAAGCAGGCTCCAGGCTCCGAGCTGTCAGCACAGAGTCCGACGCGGGGCTCGAACCCACGAACTGCGAGATCATGACCTGAGCCGAAGTCAGACGCTTAACTGAGTCACCCAGGCGGCCCTTGCCAACATCATTCTTATAGGCTGTCTCCACACACCTGGAGCCCAGGGCAGCTCTGGGTTCAAATCTTGTCCTGGGGAGGAGAAAGAACTTTTCCCCAACAACAGCAGATAGAAAAGTTGCAAGGAAGGATCCTGATTGGCCAGGCTTGGGTTCTATGTCCATCCCTGGGCCAATCACTGCAGCCAGAGAAATGGGATAGCAGGATTGGCCAGGCTTGAATCATACCCCTACATCTATGGCCAGACGTGGTGACTGTTGTAAGGGTGGGGACAGGCTGTTGGAGACCACACCCAGGAACTTGTGTACACCCTTCACGGGATTGCTCGGTCCCCTGCGGCTCCAGCCTCAGGAATCACTAAGAGGGTCCGAAAAGGTCCTGCTGGCTGATGTGCGTCAGGGACACCATACATCAGGCACAAAAAGTAAGAGCAGAGGCTGTGTGCATCATTGCAGTGGTAGATAGAAATGGAATGTGGCAGTAGCTAAAAGCTCGGGTTTTGGAGCCAGAACCAGAGATGTGGGACCTGGAAGGAGATGGAGGCCATTCATCTCACGTGCTCAGGATGGTTCCTGATACAGAGAAACAGTGACGTACGGTCATGGTTACTGCAGAGGGAAGACTCACCGAGCTTGTGCTGCCGACTCCCACATATCCACCCCGACACTATTTCCCGTACGTCCTTCCCCTCCTGACGCCTTCCCCGTGGCAAGCTTTAGAAACTCCCGCTTCCCTTTTCTGGTCATTAAAACTGCATTTGCACGATCTCCTTCCCTGTTTCTCCCGGGAACAAGGGTCACAACGTTTTAATTTCTCTATTTTCAACGACAGGCGACTTTAATTATAATTATAGGTGACTCCCTATCACCTCCGAGCCAGGGGTGGGAGCAATACTTTGGTTTCAGGAGTCAGGTGCCCCAGGTTCAAATCCAGCCTCCGTCACTGTGGAGCTGGGGGGGGGGGGGGTCCGTGTCGCCTGTCTGAGCTTCACTTTCCTTAATGGGAAAGTGGGAATGTTAATAACACAGCCCGTACCTCACAGAGATGATGCGCGCAGCTTAGCAAGGAGCGTGGCGGGCAGTGAGTGCTTAGTAGCTGTTGGCCGTTTACTATCACACTCTTGCCTCTCTCCCTTGGAAGTAATGCGTCAGCTTCAGTCTGTCCTTGTAACCGCCAGCACCCAGAGGCAGCCAGCACCCTCAGATGAAGTCCCGTGGGGATTAGGGACAGACACAGGTGTCCGAGCCTCACGCCCCCTGAGCCTCCGTTTCCTCGTCTCTAAAGTGAGGACAGTGATGCCTGAACTCCCTGCCCCACTGAGTTACTGCGACGTTCAGATAAGATGATCATAACCATCATCTCTATGGTGCGTTGCCGTTTGCAAACTACGGCCGGGTTGTCCGGCCTCGTTCAATGAGACGGTGAGGGACAGCACGTTGTCAACAACAGAGCACTAAAGGAAAGTGGTGGAGGAACTCACGGACTCATGGGGTCGATGGATGTGAAGTTTCCCCGAGGCAGCTGAACTTACAGTGTCACTGACGTGAACTGGCGTATCAACTTGGGGTACAAATACACTCGGTTCTTGATATTTCCCCCAGTTCATAGTCCCAGGAAGCACCTGCTTCATTAGCGGGAACGTCAGCGTCGTCGTGTGGAGGTCTCCCCGCCCCGACACATCCAGATTACATAAGATTATCCGGGTTCTTCTCAATCCGCAGGAATCCGACCCTTTTCCAAAAGCCAGGTAGCGAGAGACCTGTTGTCAGTCTGGCGGGGCTGTTGTTGCCACGTGGGGTCACTGCTGGACGCGGGTCCCGCACCACCCAGTGGAGCGGTCCCACCAAGAGGGATGGTTGTGTTCAGAAGGGCTCCTGGATGCCCTGCCGTGTCTCTACAGAGAATTGCTGGCACCTTCTGTGTAAACAAAGCTTTTTTTCAGTTTCGCCTCACCTGCCACGTTGTTGCCCAGGAAAGGGACATAAACAAGGAAGTAAGTAGATCATAAACCAGGAAACAATACACATTCAGGCCCAGAATAATGGAATGATTTGTTTCACGGTCATCCAGCAAGTTAGTGGCAGGGTCAGATTTCCTGACCTTTCTCTCAGTATCGTTTTGACCTCTCTGTAATCTCTTTGCCTAAAAATTAGAGAATGGGGGGGGGGGGGTGTGGAGCGCCTGGGTGGCTCAGCCAGTTAAGCGTCTGACTTTGGCTCAGGTCACGATCTCACGGTTCGTGGGTTTGAGCCCAGCATCTGGCTCTCTGCTGTTATTGCAAAGCCCACTTTGGATTCTCTGTCCCCCTCTCTCTCTGCCCCTCCCCTACTTGCACGCTCTGTCTCTATCTCTCTTTCTTGAAAAGAACATTAAAAAAAATTATAGAATGGTATAAATGCAGTAAGTGACCGTGTTATTTTTTTTTTTTTCAAGTTTTGTTTGAGTAGGGGAGGAGCAGAGGGCAAGGGAGAGACAGAATCCCAAGCAAGCTCCGGGCTGTCAGCACAGAGCCTGACACGGGGCTCAATCTCACGAACTGTGAGATCACAACCTGAGCCAAAATGAACAGTTGGACGCTTCACTGACTGAGCCACCCGGGGCGCCCCTGGACTGTTTTATTTTATTTTATTTATTTTCTAAAAATTTTTTAATTTACTTTTGAGAGAGAGGGAGAGACCAAGGGGGGGAGGAGCAGAGAAGGAGGGAGACACAGAATCCGAGGCAGGCTCCAGGCTCTGAGCTGTCAGCACAGAGCCCGATGTGGGACTTGAACCCACCAACCCATGAGATCATGACCTGAGCCAAAATTGAGAGTTGGACGCTTCACCGACTGAGCCACCCAGGTGCCCTTAGACTGTTTTATTATTATTTTTTTAATTTTTTAATGTTTTTATTTATTTTTAAGACAGAAAGAGACAGAACATAGCAGGGGAGGGGCAGAGAGAGAAGGAGACACAGAATCCGAAACAGGCTCCAGGCTCTGAGCTGTCAGCACGGAGCCTGACGCAGGGCTCGAGCTCATCAACCATGAGATCATGACCTGAGCTGAAGTTGGACGCTTAACCGACTGAGCCACCCAGGCGCCCCCAGACGGTTTTATTTTTTAATTGAAAACTCCCACAATCTTTCAAAGGGCAAATGTCGAGAGGAGAAGAAATTAATGTTTGTTGAACATCCACTTAAGTAGTGTATGCCAGGCATACACACACACACACACACACACACACACACACACATATAATCTCACTTAATCCTCCTGCCAACCCAATCATATGATACATATTGTTATTCCTATTTGCAGATAGGAAAATTGAGGCTGGAAGCAGTTATATCATCTGTACAAAGTAGTGATTCAGACCTTGGAACGCACGTCTTCTGGCTCCAAAATGGAGGGCTCAGACTTGAGCGAGGTTGAGAGAGGTTTCAAATAGGTGGGGAGAAGGGACTGTGACCCGAGCAGAACGGTCTTCATGGGAAAGGCACCTGCTAATGGGTGCCTGCCACGCAGAGCTTTTCTCCCTTGGGCTAGTAGGCTAGCAAGCGTTTTCAAGGTCACGGCCGGGACTAGGGCGAGGCAAGAGAAGGCACCCACTCTCAGGTTTGTGTGACTTGCAAGAGACGGGCTGTCCTTAGGTGCTGTGCCTCTTAGAGGCCAGGCACCTCTCTTGCCCGACCTGCTCGAGTCCATCTGGGAGAGGGAAGGGAGCAGACCCGCGGGCAGGGGCAAGGTCTTTCAGGGCGGGGCTCTCTGACATCGCCCTTCTGTCCACAGGCCCCGTACTCACACTGCCTCTTCCTGCATGAGGGCTGGCCACTGTGCCTGCGAGATGAGGTCGTGGTGCACCTGGCCCCCCTCAACCCCCTCTTATTGCGCCAGGGAGACTTCTACCTCCAAGTGGAGCCCCAGGAGGAGCAGTCCGTCTGCATCATGGTCAAGTGCCTCTCCTTGGACCTCCGCACGGTGGACGCAAAGCCTGTTCCCGCGTCATCCTACCCTACACTCTTCACCCAAACGTGGCTGGAGGCCATCAACAGTGACTTTGACGGAAGCCCTCTGCACAACTGCCTGGTAGCTTCCGAAGATGGGATTGCCCCTGTGCCCTGGACCAAGATAGCCAGCCCAGAGTTTGTGGATGACAGACCCCAAGCAGTGAACGTCCTCTCCCGGGCCTGGGGGTCCCTCGAGTTAGAGGCCCTCGATTTGAGCAGCCCTCCAGAGCCTCATCAGCCCAGGCCCTCAGGCAGCCAGGGACTGCTTGCCCGGAGCTTGGCCAAGGGTAAGGGCAGGACATATGGGAACAAGTACCCAGGACTCATCAAGGTGGAACAAGCCAGGCCGGGGGAGGTGGCCTTTAGGATGGACGATGTGGCCAGCCAGGACTTAGAAGGAGACTATGTGGCCCTCCTGGAGAGCAGAGGAGGGCCTCCCAGTAGGGAAGTGGAGACGTCCAGTGGGTGTCCTTTGGGGGCACTGGAGGAACCATCCAGAACTAAGGAAATCCTTCTCTCTCAAAGGATGCCGCCCCTCTCAGGGGCCAGGGGGGGACCTTCCTTGGAAAAATGGGCTTGTGAGAAGCCAGCAAGCTCAGAAGAGGAGCCCTGCAGGTTGGGCTCGAGGAGAAAGGTCAACTATAAAGTTAACACATCCACCCAGGACTCAGAACCCCGGCCCCAGGAGCCCTACCTCCACGCCCTTGAGGAGCCACCGCCCTGTGCCTCTGGCCTTGAGGCAGGTGGTTCCTCCAAGATGCAGGAACCTCTGGGAAGCCCAGAAAACATGGCGCAACTCAGGCCTGCACCAGAACGAGCGTCCTCCCTGCACCTGTGCTCGGCTTCCCCTCCTGCAGCTCCAGCCCCTGAAACCAAGTTGGAAGAGAGGGCCACACAGGGGCACGGGAGACTTCCCAAGCCTGAGACTGGCCCCAGTCAGAATACCTCCTCTTCTACATCCCCTACTTCTGGGCTCAGATTCTCCCTCTTGAAAGGGCAGAGGCAAGCCCCTGGGCCCCCAGAGAAAGCCTCCCTCCAGCCCGACAGGCCCTGGAAAGTTTTGCGTTCACCCTCGTCTCCCACGACCAACCGAGCCAAGCGCGTGGGGAAAGGTAAGGTGTCCGCTCGCTCAGCCGGACGGGGGTGCTGTTCTCTGGATGTGACCAGGCGACAAGGTGGCGCCGGTCGCCAGGGACGGAGCCCCTCTGAACTGGCTCAGTCTCGGGGATTTGGTGCACAGGTGGCATGTCGAGAGGCTTGAGGTCTCATGGGTCTGGAACTGGCTTGGGTTGAGTCGGCCTGAGTCCGCACCCAGCTGGGTCTGGGTGACCTTGATCAAGGGCTCCTTCTCTGTGCAGTGGGGGCCTCACCTGCCTCCCAGAGTCATTTTGAGGTTCAAAGACACGCCAGAGGTAAGGAGCTTAGCACAACGCCGGCCACCCAGTAGGAGATCAACAGCCGGAAGCTTCATCATCAGTCAGAAGGTGAAAGAGAAGACATTTCCTTTGGGAAAACCCAGAGGATTAATACCCTTTTCTTTGTTGTCGTTCATCCCCAGCTGGAAAGACTCAGACCGAAACATCTGGCCCGGCTGCTGACTCAGGCCCACGGACTGGGGAAAAGGCCGGCTTCCCAGAAGTCCCTCTGGATGAGGAGCCCCCAGGGCCTGAGCCTAGGATTGGGGCCCTGAGTGTGGAGATCCTCCAGTCGAGGATGGCTTGCCTGCCAGGTCTCGGGGGTCGCAGGGCAGCTGGAGGTGAAGGGGAGGGTGCTGGTGGGGGGGCGGTGGGGGGGGGCTAGGGTGGCCTCTGAGCATCCTGGTGCTGGTGGGTGTGGAAGAGACAGGGAAAGTCCTAGAGGCTTGTGTTCGGGGCCAAGCCTCTCTGAGACTCAGGTTCTTCATTTTTCCAGCGAAGGAGTTGGATTCTATGAAGCAATTTCTAGATACCCGTCCATCCATCCATCCAGCCATCCATCCTACTTTCAGTGAGGCAGCCAGGTGTCTTAGGTCAGTTCCGTAGAAGCAGGGCCTGAGACAGAGCTCCTTGGGAAAACGATTTGTGGAAGGTTGCTCTCAGGAGAAGGGGAGTGAGCGAAGCAGGACAGGGCAGGGGAGGAGCTAAGCAAGGATGTGGCCTGACCCCATGAGGAGCATCAACTCATACCACGGAGCCGGTTCCATTTTAAGGTGTAGGGGGCTGGGCTTTTGTAGGCTTGGGTCCGTTGGTCATCACCCCAGGCTGATCCTGGGATGGGGGTGCATGATCCAGGATGCATGAATGCTGCCTGAGCCCATGATCCAGTTCAGTTGGGGGCAATTCTCCAGAGAAGGGAACATCTGTGAGCCAGTACAGCCAACGGCCAACCGCCTCTGGGGGATGGGTAGTCTGGTCTGGCAAAGGGATCGGAGTGGGGTGTTACCCGCATCCAATACAGACGGTGTTATCACTCCTGTTTAATATTTATGCATCTTTGCAATAAATATTTTTTTAGTACCTGCCGTGTACAGCTAGGCTCTGGGCTTAGCACTGAGGACTCAGCAGGGAACACGTCTGATGTGGGCTCTGCTCTCAAGAAGGCTATATTCTAGTGGTAGAGAAAATTCGACAGGTTTTTACAGCAGGTTATTACAACCCCGTGTAAACATATCGCAGCTGTGGGGCAGTACAGGGCTCTGTGGGAGGACAGATGTGCACCGTGGCCCAGGCTTGGGGTGGAGGAGAGGTCAGGGAGGAAGGAGGAAGCAATATAGAGCTCAGTCCTGTGGTATGAGTAGGTGTTATCCAGGTGAAGGGGTGGGAACAGTGTTCCAGACAAAAGGAGCAGGATGTGCAAATGCCTGGGGTTAAGAGAGACCACAGTGGTCTTTGGGACCTACTGTCTTGAAATTCTATTTTACCTTATAGACTTCGGCATCTCTGCAGGATCCGGGACAGTGCTGTGTCTTTTCGAAGCTCCTAGGGGAGCACTGTCTGTCTTCTTCCTGGTCATCTTTGTTGAAGCTCATGCTGTTTTTTCCCCATATTAATTGCACACAAAGGATCTCACCGTCCTTTTAGGGCTGTCACGTTCCAAGCGCTCAGATTTTATCCATCGAAGGGCCCTGCTCTGGGAGGTGGGAGACCATTCTAATTTCAGATCTGTCAGCTTCCTGTGTGACCTTGGAAGAGTCACTTGCCCTCTCTGAGCCTCAGGCTCCTCCTTGCGTAAAAGGAGAAGCAGCAGACAGGACCTGGCTCACCGTCACTCTTTCCACAATGACTCTTGTTGTAATTTTGGGACTTGCAACATACACTAATGGGTCCCAAGTGCCTGGAGCAGGGTCTGGTACATAGTAGGTGCTCAAAAGGCATATGCTGAGTGAATGAATATTTTCCATGTAGATGCTCCTTCCAGTTCCTCCCCTGACCCCCTCGTCTTCGGTGATCTTGTCCTCGCTCCCCCAGCGACTCGTGCCACAGCCACCTCTGTAATTACACCATACTGCCCCTCTTCCCTGCTCCCCCACCGGCCCAATTTTAACCATCTTTTGGTCCCCCAGGCCCTCAACCTGTCGGTCCGACCGCCTTCTCATTGTCCCTCCTCACCTCCACCCTGTGCTCACTCCTTCCCAGCGTAGATCCCAGGCTCATTACAATCTCTCCCTTTCGCTCACAGGCCCCTAGCCTCTCCCTGCCACCTGCCAGCTTCCCTGGATACATCCCGGCCCTCCATTAAGTCCAGCTCCCTGCCTGTTCCCGACCCGCACCCTCATAGCTGGACAAAGCCGGGGATTCACACAAGAGTGCTGACCGGTGGCCCGCCAGACTAGTGACCGCTGACCGGCCATGGGGCCCTGTGGTGCTGTGGATCCCCTCACCTCCCGAGTCCTAAGTGAATTCCCCCACCGGCCTCATCGATGACTTTGCACTCCACTTCTCTGACCTTCCCCACTGCCTCCCTCAGCTTTCCTCTCAGCCCAGAACCTTCCTCTATCTCTCAATGATCAAGGAGAAGCAACCCAAAAGAGGCTACAAACTCCTGCTGCCCCACGTAGCTACCTTTTGGCCTCTGCACAGCCAGCGTTCTAGAACAGGTGAGCCCTCGCCGGTGCTCCGCTGCTACTCACCTACTTAGAGACATCCCTCCAGCAAGATTCTTCTCTCCTCCCTACGTGTTCACCTTCCTCTTCTCTCCCGGACCAGTCACACCAGCATAAGATGTGCTGGTACATTACCCATCTGTCTTCCTACCTTTCTCTGACCGCCTGAAGCCAGGGAAGGTGTTCGGCTTTTAAGGATCCCATGATTAGATTAGAGTATGTGACTAGAGTGCATGACCCAGGCTAATCTTCCAACTGGAGGTCCTGCTTTAATCATATCTGCAGAGTCTCTTTGTCCGGTAAGCTGGCGTTACTCACAGGCTGTGGGATTAGGACGTGGGCATCTCTGGAGCCATAACTCTGCCGACCGCAGGCCCAGGCCTTTGGAGAGGGCTTCTCAGAGTTGTTGCAGAGAAACCCCGGATGCAGAAGAAAGTGAACAGGGTCCCAGGGGTTGAGACCTCACCCCCAGCTCTCAGTTGCTCTGCACATATCTTTGAAATCTTTTCCGTCTTTAAAATTTCTGTCCATTTTGTATGCGACTTAAGAATACATTCGTATGTGTTTCAGTATTAGAAAAAAATGCTCTAAATTGCTTGCCAGTTAGATCACGTACCATTTCCCCCCGAACTGGGAGTGAATAATGCTGCAGAAAAGTGAAACAGTTTTTTCTTAACGTTTATTTATTTTTGAGAGAGAGAGAGAGAGAGAGAGAGAGAGCGAGCGCACGAGCAGGAGAGGGGCAGAAAGGAGGAGACAGAGGCTCCGAAGCAGGCTCTGCACTGTCAGCATAGAGCCCAACACGGGGCTCAAACTCATGAACCATGAGATCACAACCCGAGCTGAAATCAAGAGTCGGATGCTTAACTGACTGAGCCACCCAGGCACCCCAGCATTTTTTTTTTTTTTCACTTGAGCGAGAGAGAGAGAGAGAGCTCAAGCCGGCGAGGAGCAGAGGGAGAGGGAGGGAGAGAATCTTAAGCAGATTGGGGGACAGCTGCCCATGGCTCAAGTAGACCCAGCCAGCATCTGGGTGCTCAGTTAGCCCTGGTGGTGTGCAGGCCCTACCCCAGGCAGGGCTTCGTGGGGGACCAGACACATGAACAGATAGCCGTGTCCCCGTGGGTAATGTTCCGAGTACTTGAGCCCTCTGCTACTCAAAGTGTGGTCTGGGGACCAACTATGTCGGCATTTCCTTGGAGCTACGGAGAGATGCAGACTCCCAGGCCCGGTGAGTCAGACTCTGCGTTCTAGCAGGATCCTCAGGCACATGGAAGTTTGAGAGGCACCCCTCAAAGTTTGGGGTGCAAAGTTCGAGGTCTGCACCCCGTGTATGACAGCACTTGTGAAGGTAGTTAAGTCTATGTCTGAGACTTCACGAGCCACAAAGGGTCTTACACACTTACACACTGTAGAGGGCTGTGCCCACGTGGAGTGGGGGTGACCAGTGCAGGAAAGTTCTGTGTGAGGCGACTCTGGGGGGGGGGGGGCAGGGCTCTGAGCCCTGAGTGTGAGACAGGCCCCGTTTCCACGGGTCTGAGCCTCTTATTCCCATCGTCCTTCTCCCTCGCCCCGGTGCGACCGGGCCGTGCTGATTCCCCGGACCCTGGACCCTCAACCCCCGTGGGGAGAGTGGGTCACACAGCCCCGATTCCCGGAACAGGAAATAGTCTGTGGACAAGCCGTGGGTAAAAGTCTGCAACAGTAAATAGTGAGCTGGCGGCCGTGGCTGCATACCAACCATGCGGGGGGCAGAGACGAGGACAGGATGATGATCCTTATAACAACTGCTGTCACCGAGCCCTCGGCTCAGCATCCTTCTCAGGAGCTGTCTCCTTTAGTCCTCGAAATCACCTAATAAGCTCAGCATTTTATTCTCCCCATTTAGCAGATGGGGAAACAGGCTCAGAGGCACATTGACGAGCCCAAGGACACAGTGAGTCAGTGCAGAGCTGAGACTTGAACCCATCCACGTGGCTGCAGTCTGTTCCGCGAGCTGTGCCTCCCAGGGTGGCCTGTGCAGGGTCCACAGAGGGGGAGGCTAATTCTGCATGCGGGGGGCAGGGGGCATTCAGGGACAGATTTTCTGATGAAGTGGCATTCAAGCTGGGTCTTAAAGGCTGACTAAGAGGTCAGACTTCATGGGGGACGAGAGAAAGGGTATCCCAGGTGGAGAGACCCGGAGGCCCCAGAGCAGATTCCTGGAGTGAGGGCTCCACCAAAGTTCTCGCTGCTCACGTGTGTCCTCTCTCCTCCAGGTGGTCGGGACAGGGCCGGGAGGCGCCTGCTTCTGGTGTCAACCACCGAGGGGGCCTGGGAGGCACCGTGGTGCACGGCCTCGGAAGTCACCAAGCTGCTCTCCTACCTGTGCACTGTCCCCAGGTAAGGGGTCGGGCCAGCTGGTCGCTCTGTCCCCCGTCAATTTCTTGGCCCAGAGCCCAGGACCGGGGACTGAAGGGAGAGACCCCAGGAACTTCTGTTCCCAGAGCCAGTCCCAAGCCAGATGCTGGGGTGACAGGGGGGTGGGGTAAAGCAGGACAAACTTAGTCCCTGCCATCAGGGGGTTCCCAGGTTGATGGGGAGGTGGATGGAGTGCAAGAAACAGCATGGAAAAGAAGCGCTCAGGGGGGTCTGTGTGGTGAAGAAAACGGGGGGATGGTGTAGATCAGTGGCTCGCAAACCCGAGCATGCATGAGTCACCCTGAGCGCTGTTAAAAACACATCACCGGCTCACACCCCAAGTTTCTGAGCCGCTAGGTCTTGGGCCTGAGAATTTGCATTTCTAACAAATGTCCTGATTCTACTCATGCTGCTTGGCCAGGGACCCATTTGGAGAACCACGGTTGTAGAGTGGGAAGGGTGGGTGACTAATTTCAATTGGGAAATAAATCAAGGAGGGCATCTCCGAAGAGGTCATAACTGAGCTGGCAGGTGATAATCATAAATAATATTGAACAAATAAGGGGCGAATGGGTGTGTATGCGTGGATGAGTAAGAGAGTGAAAGAAAGAAGTTGTGAGTAATGGGCGATCCAGGCTGATGCTAATACCTCTCCTCCCCCACCGTTCAGACGTCACATTGGACCGGCTGGGGAAAGTCACCATTTTTCCTTGCGAGTTCCAGCCCCCGGCTAGGAGGGTCTCAGAAGTGGTGTCTGCTCAGGACCGTGGCGATAGACCCCAACCCAATCTAGAGGTTGTGCAGCTAGGGGTAGGGGGTGGAGGGACTCGTGGAACCCTTTGGAACCTTCTCCCCGTGCTCCATCTCATGGGAGCTATCACTGCCACCTGCTGGCCATTGAGATTTTTCTTCCTCTTCTCCAAAGTGGTGTGGCTTTTCTGGCCTGAGGGGGGAGATGGGACCCCCTCTTCCGTGCTGAGAAGTGGCCAGTGTGGTAAACAGAGCCCTGGAATCCCACCAACTTGCCGTGTGACCTTGGGGCGGTAACCTCCCCCTCTGAGACTCACCCGATCAAAAGGAAACACCAAGTGGACTCCGATGGCCAGTGTAAACTGTGGGGTACTGGGCCCAGCTTCACACTGGGACATGCCAGAGCCTCTGACTCCTCACATCTGCCGCTGCCCTCCAGGGGCCTCCAGGCTGGTGGCAAGGCAGGTGTGGAAACAGACCGCTCTCCCAGCACGAACACAGCCAGAGGCAGGTGAGGTGTGGGACATGAACACAGGGGCTTCATCTCTTCTCACTGTCTGCTACGTTGCTGCTGTGTGCCTCAGTTTCCCTTCTAGGGGAATAGCAACGGAAGACATTTATATTCCTCTTACTCTACAGCAGTCACTGAGTGCCTTACGCTCATGAATTCATCGGTCCTCACCGCAGCCCCGCAGGGCCGAAACTACCATTCTCCCCATTTACAGATGGGAAAATTGGCTCTCGGCAAGATGAAACAACTTACCGGGGTGACCAGATACTACGGCAGTGCCGAAACCCCACCTCCACACTGGCGATCTCTGGTTTTATCTATGAACTGGCTGGACATAAGGCTGGAAGGCACTGGGGGTTATTTTCCCAACCTGCCTGATCATCAGGATGGCCAAGGGCACTTGGAACCACACAGACGCCCTGCCCCACCCTGTACGTGCTGGGCCAGACGTCTGGGGGCTCGGGGTAGGGGCGGAGGTGAGGAATCGATATTTTTAACAACTCCTGACCATTGAGCCAGTTTGGGAAATCCTAACGTAATCGCTGACAAGTACAGAGTGAACCAGTGACAGCGTTTCGGCTGCAAGTAACAAGTTCCAATTCGAAATGTCTTTACTCATGAGGAAATTTATTTCTCTTGGTCTCTGCTTTAGAGCTCTTAGTAAGAGCCTCTTCAAGGAGAGCCGGTCTTTCCCAGAAGTCCCCCGGCAAACGTCCCCTCACTCCTCATTGGACAGAAACACGTCACATGACCCCTATGTAAAGCAACCATTGGCCAGAGGAATTGGCTCGCTACGCTCGGCCTCAACCAATCAGAAACCAGCGCCTGGGGGACCTGTTCTATGGAGGGAATTGGATTCTTGAACGAAACCAGAATTCTGCCCATGGGAAGGGGGTGGGGTAAATGCTGGGCGACTCACCCACCGCAACTGGGATGGTGGCTGATAGCTTATGATTGTTAGGGTGTGAGAGAGGGCTGTGTGAGGTATTGTGGGAACACCAAAGAAGAAGCAATGGACTCTGCCTAGAGAAAGATCACGGAGGGCTTCCTGGAGTGGGGTGGCCATGGGCAATCGTCTTGCGAGATGAAGAGCTCACCAGTAAATCAAGGCTTCTGGCAGCCAGCCCCCTCCCCTTCCACGAGGTCCTTCCCCCAAGAAAGTCCCATCCATCCAGCAAGACTGCCGATTCCGTTTACCACCCACAGGCCTGAAGATAAAACCAAGGGGCTGGCGGTTATGATTGATTCCAGGAAACAGCCTCCACACCCTGGTCTGGTCAGTGCCCTGCAGGCCACCCAGGTGAGTGGGAGGCGGACAGCCTCAGCCTAGCAAGGAGCTTGGGAGCTCTAGGGGACTTCTGGCATTCAGGGGCCCCAAGGGGCACAGACCTGGGACCGGAAACCCCAGGCAGGAACTCTTCGTTGCAGATACAGAAACCCCAGCCCAGTCTTGAAGACAGAGTGAGCTCATTGGTCCACGTGACTTGATAATCCAGAAGTTAAATGCCTGGATTCAGGGGCTCAGATATTGTCACCAAGACCTGGTTCCTGTCTCCATTTCCGGCCGAGTTCTCCTGGGAGGGCGCTATTCTCAGCCAGGCTTCCCGCCCTGGTGGCAGTCTGGTTCTCACTTCCCATGGTTTTTCATTGAAGCCCACCCAGTAGGAAAGAGTGAGAGATTCGCTTCCCAGAGGTCCCAGGAGGTTTCTTTCTGTCTCCTTAGCTCAGGTGTTCATCCACCAACCGATCTCTGTGGCCACCCCGATGGGCTTAGACTTAGGTCCCATGAGCCTCATGAACAGAGGAGCAAGGAAGAGGTTCGTAAGTTGCTGGCTTAGGCAGCGAGAAAGTGGAAGGTTGGCATACACTTACTTTATGGTCTGATCCCCTCCTCTTCCTTCCCCTCCTCACTTTATAGATGGGGAAACTGAGGCTCAGAGGGGACTGGTCATCTAGGAAGCTTGCAACTCGGCTTGGACCTGGTGCTCTACTGACTTCCAACCATTCATCTTCCAAACATACCACATAAACGTCCCAGCCGAGCCCCCCCCCCCCCCCCGCCCCCGGCCCCAGCTGTTTGCCTGAGTCTTAGCAGGGGGCTCAGTGAAGGTCTAGACAGAGCACCTCTGAAACGGTTCTCTCTGACAGGCCCTGGCCCCAGCCTCCATCCGTGCTGTGTTCTACCTGGGAGAGAAGGAGGCTGCCCTCCAGCTGGAAACATTGCCTGACGTCCAGGTGAGGGGGAGGCTGAGCTGAGCCGGGGTGCAGAATTCACCAGCTGGGACCCGCCTGGAGTGACCTAGTGGAGGCTGGGCGTTACAATTGTCAGCCCTGCTGCCGTGGCAGGTGTGGCCAAATCAATCATCTAGTGCTCGCTCTCTGGCAATCCCAGAAGCTCTGTGCTTTTTAAGGGTTTATGTGCCAATGAATCCCTTGGGGACCTTGTCAGAGTGCTGGTTCTAATGAAGTAGCCCTGGATGGGGCCTGGGATCCTGCATCTCTAACATGCTCCTAGGTGATGTTGATGCTGCTGGTCCGTGGACCACACTTTGAGTACCGAGGATAACAGATGGGCCCAAACAAACAGAATCTGCCCAATCCCAAGCTTAGGTATCTGGAGCTGTTCCTAGCATAAACCTCCAACTTCACTGTCTGGGAGAAGCAGCCACCTCGTCCCTCCTCCATGTCTTAGAGGATATGGTCAGGATTTGGTGACCTTTCTCAGCCCCAAGAAGGAGACGGCACCTTGGTGGGTCACTGGAGAACAGAACAAGGATTACAACAAAGAAGTTACGTGACCAGGGTCAGCTTTCATCCATTTGTGTGATTTCCTGGAGATCTGTGTTGGGAAAGAGCTTAGAGGGAGTCAGTGTGGTGATTGATTAATGATGTCTGCCTCGGGCACGTGCTGGGGAAGGGGCAGTAGGAGTGCTGTTTACTTACCATTCCTTAGCCAGGGGCTCATTCTGAATTTTGATTTGTCAGACTTTCCAGAGAAGATCCTTGCCCGGAAAAGCAACTCTTAACGCCAGGGCCAGCCTTACCTGTGGCAGATGGAGTGGTGTTGGGGCAGGGATCTGGCAGGCCCTTCTCAAACAGGTGTGGCCACGCTGAGCCCCTTGGTCATCTTGACTGTCTTCTTTCATCTGCAGGTAGAGGTGGTGACCTCACTGAGAGCTCTCAGCCACTACGTGGACCCCGGGCAGCTGCCCACAGCCCTGGAAGGCCCCTTCCCCTACTGCCACAGCGAGTGGGTGCAATTCTTCCAGGTGCCTACCCTCAAAGCCTTTACCGCCCACCCTAACTCCTTCTCTTCCTCCCTTCACTCTCCTGCCCCCTGGATCTAGTGACCCCGTCAGGTCCAGAGACAGTCATCCAACATACATTTATGATGAGGGTGCAGAGTCCAGTAACGAGGAGCTCAAGCTCTGCACCCAGACTGCCTGGGTTCCAGTCCCAGCTCTGCTGTGTGACCTTGGGTAAGTCACATAGCTTCTCTGAGCCCTTTTCCTCCACTACAAAATGGGCGGTAATGGCAGTACCTCTCGAGGGGGCCGTTGTGAGGTTTGAGTTCATGTGGGCGAAGAGCTTAGAAGAGTGTCGGGCGCATGCTAAGAGCTGTGTCTATGCTAAGTGCCAATGAAATTGACGGACATTCGTTCTGTGGACCCACACAGCTCGGAGAGCTCAGGGTCTGGTGAGGGAGGCAGACTCGTTCCCTCCTGAAAGCGGGAGGGAATAAGGAAACTCCTTCTCCCTATGATCTCAGGCTCGTCTCCGCACAACCCTGGAGGGGGCATTTCATGCCCACTTTAGTACATGAGGACACACAGGACGGGGGTGGCTGGCACAAGAACACACAAAAGATTCCTGGCTTAACTCGCACAGAAAGCAGTGCCCGTAAGTGCTGCCCTGGACTTTCCCTAGACCAGGGCTGCTCACCTTCGGCCCCAGTCATGTTTGGGACTGGCTGCTTCTTTGTTGTTGGGAGCGATCTTGTGCACTGCAGCGTGCTTAGCACCGTCCCTGGCCACTACCCACTCTGACAGGAGCACCTCACAAATGATGACAAGCAAAAACATCTCCAGACATTGCCTGTTGTCCCCTGGGGATCGAAATCACCCCTCCCCCGCCCAGGGAGAACCACGCGTCTCCACTAACAATCTAATGCGGTGCTTTGTTTATTTGTTTTTGGCCCCGGTGCTCTCCCGCTTATCATGTGTCTGTTTTTGAACAGGCAGTATGTGAAAACTTCAAATGGTACTAAAGGGTATATATTGAGTGGTCTCCTTTCCTACTCATCCCACAGGCGCCCCCCCCCCCCCCCAGTTCCCCTCTGGTGAATCCAGTGGCCTCTGAACTGTATTTTCACTTTAAAACCTTCCCTCGAAATGACATCTAACCTGTAGACCCAGAATGTGAAACTGATAATGATGTTGGCTAATCGGATACACTGAGCACCTCACACAAATGCACACGTTTCACCCTCACGCTAGCCCCTAAGGTAGGAACGACTGCGATCCCATTTTACAGAGGAGCATGCCGAGGCACAAAGAGGTTAGGCGATTGGCCCAAGGTCTCACAGCTAGTCGGCGGGGAAGCTGGGCCGAAGTGGGACCCAGCAGAAGACGCCCCCTAACTCTGCCCTCCCCCATCTGCTCCTTCCCCTTCCCCAAAGGATCCCCTTGGGGGCCTTCTTTCTCCTCCTTCTTTCATTCCCAGCACCAGTGGTTCCCAAAGTATGGTCCCTGGACCAGCAGCATCAGCATCACTTGGGAACTTGTTAGGTGCACATTCTCGGGCCCCACCCAAAAGGAATGAAACCGGGGACTCGGGAGTGGGGCTCAGCAGTCCGGATTTTCTCCAGACCTCCAGGTGATTCTGATGCAGCTGAAGTCTGAGAACCACTGCCTAATGCCCTCCCTGTGTCCTCCTGGAGTGGGCAGGTGGCCTCACTGGCCCGGGCTGACACTCCCACTCTGGCTTTCCATCGTGCAGAAGCTGGACCCCTTCCTTGCTGAGCTGCACCAGGTCTCCTCCTTGCTAAAGGCTTCCATCAAGCAGTTTGAGAAGAGCGACCTCCCTGGAGGGGTGCAGGTGAGCCAGGAGCATGGGGTGGGGAAGCCTCACTATACCCCAGATTCCGTGGACCAAGGGCTCAGGGAGGGGGGCAGCCGGGGTGGGCGTCATCATCCCGTTTTTTTTTTATCCGCTCACTTGACTAATATTTACTGGACACTCACTATATGTCATATCCTGGAGACCCAGCCTGGGGCACACTGTCCTGTCCCTGCCCTCATAGGGTTTAGGGTGCAGAGGTAGGAGTAGTCATTAAGAAAATGAGCAAAGAAACGGGTGCGTAGTTCCAAATTGTGCCAAATGCCATGAAAATAAGATTGAGAACAATGGGGAAGGAGGGAGGGCCTCCCTAAAGAGATGGCATTTCGGTTGAAGATGAGAAGGAGCTGGCCATGGGAACAGAGGGGGACTGCTCCACCTGGAGAACAAATACATACCAGGGTGCTGAGGTGGGGTTGTTCTGGTATGTTCGAGAATAGCATGGAGGCCAATGTAGAACAGAGCGGTGGGAGCGGGGCAAGAGAAGAGAAGAACTAGAAGAGAAGAAACCAGAAGAGGTTGTATCAAGGACTTGGGTTGGGATTCGACTCTAAGCCAGCAGGAAAAGCCCTGGAGAATTTTAAGCAGCAGGGCGAACACATTGCCGCTTTGAGATCCTGCCAGCTGCCATGTGGGGAACAGACTGCAGGGGGAGCCAGAGAGCAGCAGGGAAACCAGTGAAGAGGCAGGGGTGAGTGTCCTAACAAGAGGTGTAGACCCTGGATTGGTGGGGGTTGCTCCCGTGAGGTTGCCATGGTGACAAGAGGAGGCGTGGCTCGAGGAGATGTTTTGGCGATAGAAAGGATAGACTTGATGCAGGACCTTGAATGCCGAACTGGGGGAGTCAGGCATGATCTGGGTGTGGGGAGCCCTGGAAGGCTGTAGAAGGAGAGTGGGGATGGGGCCTCAGGCCACCTCCCTACACTGGCAGGAAGCCTCCAGGTGTCTGAGCAAGTCCAAGGAGCTGATGGAGACCGTGCTGAGGGACCCAGGGCTGCTGGGCCTCCAGCGGGAAGGGGGAGCCACTCTGGCCAGGCTACGGCAGGAAGCCAGTAGGCTGGACTTCAACCCTGATGTCAGGTATGAACAGCCAGGTTTTTCCTCCCCAAGCTTTGTCCACTGGCCTGGGAGCTGGGAGCGCATAGGGTGGGCCCTAAGGATGTCCAGCATGGGGGCATTTGCAGGGTCCGTATCCTGGGCTGAGGCTTTGGTAAGGTCCCTTCTCTGCTGCCCCTCCTTCAGCCCCGGCCATCTTCAGCCCAAAGTGGGCATCAGAGGACAGCTCCTGCTCGTTTCCAGTCACCCTCAAGCACTTTCTCTGACTTTCTAAGACACTGGGCTGAATCCCTTCAAGGGTCCATCTCGTTGATTCCTCAAAAGAACCTTGTGAGGGCCACATCGTCCTCATTTTGCTGATGGGTAACCGAGGCTCAGCGAAATGATAGATGAGCCAGGACATCTGAGCAGTAACCCCTGCACCACCCAGCCTTCCCTGGTGGGCTTCTCAGCCTGGCGGAGAGAACCGTCAGCCGTGGCCATGGTCTCAGAGCCACAAAACAAAACAAAACAAATACACATTCCTGGAAATTACGGGTTTTCTTAAGTTAGGGGCGGGGGTGCCAATCAGTAATTAAATCAGTCAGTAATTGGAGATATTTTGTCTCCGTTAGAACAAACACAATTACTAAGTTCGCCTAAGCTTCCAAGAACAACTTGTTTATTTAACTAACACCTAAATAGCGCTTAGTACGAGCATAGCCTTGTGCTAAGGGCTTTGCAAATATTAACATGTCTAATTCCCACTAGGTGGAGTCTTGTCTTATCCTCATTTTACAGTGGAGGGGTCTGAGGCTCGGAGAGAGGTTAAGTGACTTTCCCAGGGTCACACAGCTGAGATGTGTGGGGGTCAGGACTTAACCCAGGCAGCCTGGCCCAGAATCTCGAACACACCGCCCTGAGCTGCGTCCACGGACAGATTCGCACTGAAGTGGGTCCTGGTGCTTGTCACGCAGCCCGGCACTGTCTTTCCCAGCGTGACCCCGCCTCACTGTCCCTGTCGGCCATAGGCCTCCCCAGACTGTTGGCCACCAGCAGCTCCACCAGGGGGCGGTGTGGTCCCACATGAGCCGCGGCGCTTGTTCTGCAGAGGGGTCCCTGCAGCTCCCGCCTGCCCACCCCTTCCTCCCGGTGTCTGCCAGGCTGGCTGGCATTTTCCATGCATCGACCCTGGGCCTTCACCCCTTCCTGGAGAGGCAGTGATCTGCGGGAAGCTGCAGTCAGATGGGGGAGGCCCAGAGCAAAGATGGCAGGCTTTCCTTCCGTGTCCTTTTTTCCCTTTTCCATCTGAAATAAGACCCTGTAGGGCAGAGGAGGGTGGGGTGGGATTCCGGAGAGTCCTCCCCTCACCGGAGTGTCGCCGTGCCAGACTCCCGTCTGCTCCCTTTCATTTATGTCTTGCGGGCTTTGACTATTTTTTTTAAATTATGTGCAAAAAAAGCTGTAGACTGGATTCCAATTCAGAATGCGATGCGTGAGAGTCAGTTCCTCTCTCTGGACCTCAGTTTTCTCATCTGTAAAATGGAGGCTGTGGTGGAAAGGCGGGTTACAGCCACTCACCATCATGACATTAGGAATAATAAGCACTAACAGTGGGTGCCAGATACCGTCAAGAGTTTTGAAAGTGTGAGGGCTGGTTCTCAGCCCTTGCTGCCCCCCTGAAACCATCTAAGAAGCTTTAGAAAGTGCTAATGTCCAGGCTGCACTCAGAGCCTGACTCAGTTGGCTTAGGGTGGGTGTTGAGATTTGAACCCAGATCTGTCCAACTCGGATTCCCAGGGCATCTCCCAGGGAAGGGGAGGGTCTTTCGGTTTCCCACTGTGTCCTCTGGCCTTCTCCGTCCCAGGAAAGGCCGAGTCTGAGACCCAGAGAGGTATAGGGACCTGCCCAAGGTCACCCAGCAAGTCGGCAGCTGGAATACCCAGGCTGGAGCCACGGAACTGGTGGGGGCTGGGGGGGGGGGCAGGCGTACTGGTGGGGAGGGCATCTTGGGCCCTCTTGCACCCTCTTCCACCTCCCAGGAGCCATCTGGCCGAAGCTGTCGCCTGGTACGGCCTCGTGGATGAACAGCTGCATGTCCTGGTCACTGCCTCTAACCACCTCCTGGGGGCGCTGGAGCTCCGCGTCCGCCTCGGCCGCCTGGAGGCTGCCATCCACCAGGTGAAAGGGGAGGCTGGCCTCTGGGTGGGGGAAGGCCCTGCTCCAGGCCCTGCCCCAGCCAGGCACTCTGCTCTGGTGTAAGGACACGAAGCTGGCCGTTCTTCAAGAGCCAGGCGGGCGGCCTGTGACGCAGCGTATGACACGGCACTACAGAAGTGCCGCGCGGGTGAAGACATAACCCCGAAAGCTGTTCTCATCCTGCCGAGCCCCGGGCCAGAGCCTTTGCGTATACAATGATTTTCCAACCTTACCGCCTACCAGGGATGGGGGAAGATGCTAGGATCGCTCCCACTCATCGATGAGGAAACTGAGGCCGGAAGACATTGCGTCACCTGCCTGTGGTCACACACCTGGGAATCTGATGTTGGAGCCCACCCCCGGCATCACCTCACCCGACTGCCGGCGTCTAGAAACAGTGCAGCCCTTCATGCTGGGGGCTGGGGGGCACACGGACGGCCTGGGTTCTAGTCCTGGCTCCAGCACTGACCCGGACCCCAGACAAGTTATTTAACTATTCATTGCCTCAGTCTCCTCATCTGTCAGATGGGGGGATAATATGAGTGCCTGCCACGAATGGGCTTTTCGAGGGTAAAGGGAGTGAGTACATACTCTTTAAGGCATCCCAGGGTAAGAAGGGGACTTCTGCTCCTGGGTTCGAGGGCCATTTTATCCCCTCTGTCCCTCATCGAATCCTCACGCCTACCCCATTTTGCCACTGGATAAACTAAGGCCCAGAAAGGGGACGCGACTTGCCCAGTTCGCACAGTGAGTTAGTTCACAGCGGGCCCACGCACCTTGCTCTACAGAAGGCAGCATTTCCTGTTTGCATAGCCCCGGGGATGAGGAGCTCATTACTCTGCAGGCTGCCTCTTTTCTGATTAGCAGCGCTGAGTGGTTAGGGTAAGCTCAAATTTGCCACCGTGAGACTTCATTCAGACAAGCGCGCACGGACGGCCTACTTCGTGCATGGCACTGGCCGGGCCAGGTGCCCCCTGGGGTCCCACTCGGAGAGTCCTGTCCCCTTCAGCTACTTGAAGAACATGACAATGCACCCACCCTCCCCAAACTGTCCCTTCTGCCCAGAACCGGGAGGGTCTCGGTCCAGGCCAACGGGCGCAGGCCCCGCCACTGAATCAGTGAGGACACGATCCCCACTTCCCAGGGAGCGGGGAGCTGGCCGAGGGACGTCTCCCAGGCACCCCTCATGTCCGCACTTCCCTCCCCTGCCCCAGGTCAGCAACTGGATGGAGCAGGAGGGGAGCCGGTGCCTGCAAATGCTGACGCCCAAAGACAGAAGCTTGGAGACTGTGGAGAAAGCCCACGCGGAGTTTGAGGACTTCTTTCTCCAGGCCGCAGTGCGTTCCTAAAGACTGAGGAGCAGGATCCGAGCAAATGGAGAGGGCCGTGGGGGGCGGGGGTGGGGGGCACTGCTAGGGCAAAGGTGTGCAGGGGGGAGAGTGCAAAGAAACGTCCAGAGACAGTGAGGAGACCAGCATGGATCGGAAAGGGTTCCGCTTAGATGCTGTCTCCTCCAGGAAGCCTTCCTGGATCACCACATCCAAACGAAGACCTATCTCAGAATCCCTGGGAGATTTTATAAAATGCAGACTCCAGGGTCCCACCAGAGACCTATTAAGTCAGCCTCACAGGTCAGGGGCAAGGAATTTGCACCCTTGACGTACGGGAGCCTAGGACATGGGTGATTCAGCCCTCAGGGAGCTCCCAGGCCAGTGGGGGCTGGGGTGCCAGAAAAACAGGAAACAGAAAGGGAGAAATGTGGGGACACATGGCAGGAGTCCCTAACCCAGACCCTGGGTCAGGGAAGTTTCCCCGAAGGAGGTGACAGCGAGCAGAGTCCCAGCTAGGCAAGTGAACTGCTGAGGCGGAGGCCCGGTGCCCATTTTGTAGATGACACAACAGAGGTCTGGGAAGCCCGACAACTCAGCAGTGGGGCGGCAGAGGTTCCTGGCCTCTGAGGGAGGCCTCAGCTAAGATGGCACCCGAATGGACACCTCTCCTCTCCCGCTCAGGCCCAGTACCGCCGGGGCCTGGAGCTGTCCAAGCAGGCAGCTCAGCTGGGAGCTGCGGCCGGAGGAGCAGAGCTCCCGGAACTGGTGGCCTTCACCTCCACCCAGCGGGCCTTCCAGGCCAAGCTGACCCACTTCTACATGGCGGCCGAGCGGCAGCGCACGGACCTGGAGACCCTGCTCCGTCTATACCACTTCTGCAAGAAGGTGAGCCTGTGGCCGCCCGCACAGACCCTCCCCGCCCCGTCCAGCTGGGAAGTGAGGGGGGAGGGGGCAGGGAGCAGCCCACACACAGCACGAGGCTCTCTGGAGGATTCATTCTATTGTTACCTGCATTTTCCAGAAGAGAAGCAAGGTTGGAGAGGATAGGTGACCCCCTTAAGTCAGTCCCAGCCGATCTCGGACCCCAGCTTGTCCCATTACACCAGGCAGCCTCCCAGCAGCCTCGAAGTCAGCTCTCAAAGGACACTCAGATATCATCTGCCTCTTAAACATTGGGATTAGGGGAAGGGGACCTGGTATTTCCGAGAATCCAGTCAAAGCCATAGACTTCCTCTCTACGCATAGCTCTCCGCAGACAACTTCAGGCGGTCAGACCAGCCTAAGAAACTTCCGTTGCAGAGTTGGGGAAACAGGATCAGAGAAGGACTGACACTTAGCCAGTGTCACACGGGAAGCCCGTGGCACCATCGTAGTGCTCTTTTCCATGCCTCGCCTTGCCTTACACAGTGGGTGGGAGCTGGGGAAGGAGGGGACAGTTGGCGGAGGGTGGGCCCGGAGTCTTTTCTGAGCACCCCCAGAACAGAGGCCTTAGTCCTGGCCAGGAGCCCAGAGTTTGGCCAGCAGTGGGGAGGAAAAGACAGGGCTCCTCCGGGGGAGGGGATCGGGGGCAGTGCTGGGGTCGGAGGCAAGACGAACTCTGCTGCTTTGCATCCGTCGTCTCTGGGCAATCCAGTGTGGCAAGGCAGAGTGGTCCCATTTTACAGATGAGGATGCTGAGGCCCTAAGAAGAGAAGGGCCTTGCCCAAGGCCACACAGCTGCAGAAAAGAAGAGCTGGAATTTGAACACAGATGCGTTCCTGCTCTGTGTTCTTCTCCAAAGGTGGGGGTGTGGATGGTAACAGGTTCCCATGTTCAATCAGGTGTGATGATGATAGGATTATTATGAGAGTAGCCCGAATTCGTGACTGTGAACTCCCTGTTGGACACTCTTCTAAGTGCTTCACAAACCTTATCTGATTTGATCTCACCATATCTTTCTCTTTTTTTCAATTCTTTTTTTTTTTTTAAGTAGGCTCTATGCCCACTGTGGAACTCAAACTCACAACCCTGAGATCAGGAGTCACATGCCCTACTGACTGAACCAGCCAGGCTCCCCTAATCTCACCATATCTTTATGGGGGAGGGGCACGAACATTGTTTCCATTCTGCAGATGAGGAAACTGAGGAATGTGCCTTGCACAAGGTTCCCCAGAGGGCCGATGGTCAAGCAGGATTTGACTTAAGACCCCACCCCCCAATCCATTTGAGCAAATCTCTCACTTTTCTCCTGGGGGCACTGAGGCCTAGGGGGACCAGCAGCAGCCTGGGAGAGCTGTACCCTGGATGGGACAAGAACCCACAGCTCCGGTCCAGGCCCAGCATCCCCAGACTCGCCCCTGAGGACAGAGCAGGGGAAGAGCCTGACCCCAGCCTCCCAGCTGTCAGGCTGGCTCAGCACACAAAGGATGGAGAAGTCAGGATGCTTCAGAGGGGAAGCGAGAGGGACTCTGCTCAAGTCCCCCTGGGGCGCTGGGAGGACAGGTCATTTTCTCTGCCTCTGAGGCGCAGCGGGCAAGGGATATGGACGGTGGCAGCCAGGGGATCCCGCTCCCAGCTGACAGAAGAGAGCCAGGCAGTGGCAGAACCTGAGGCTTAGAGCCAGGGGCGGCTCCTGCCCCCCCAAGGCTGTGTGACCGCAGCCATGGTCTTCACTGCCCTGGGCCTCAGCTCCTCGTCAATAATAACGATCAAAATAGTAATAATAACCAAGGCTTCTGTAGCTCTTACTATGTGGCAGGCCCTGTCTGTCATTTCACATGTCATTTTATTGCCACACCCATCCTCTGAGGCAGGTGCTATTATTATGCCCAAGTCACACACAAGGAAACACAGAGAGGTCAAATAACTCATCCAGGGTCACACAGCTGGGAAATGGCCGAGCTGAGATTCAAACGCAGATCATCTGGCTCTTGCTGGGTAGTGAGAGAATTAAACTCAATGTAAGTAACCACCCCAGACTTTACTCAAATTTGGGATGATTATTATAAACGCCAATATTATTATCATTAGCAGCAGTAGGAGTGGTAGCAATGCCCCGTGCGTCAAGGGCAGCTGGCCCCTTCTCTCCTCACGTGCTGATTCCGGCTGATCTCAGCCCCTTAAAACACACTTGCTGCACCTCTGGGCCTTCTCACTTGCCCTTCCCTCAGTTGGGAACGCTTTTCCTTAAGACCGGCTGGTTTCTTAACTTTCTTCAGTGCTCAGCTCACATGTCCCCTCCCCGCCGAGGCCCCTCCTGGCCCCCATTCCCTCTCGTCCCCCCCTGTTTTTCTCACTTCACGGTGCTCACCGTGATCTGGAATTTTCCTGTTGCCTCCTCACCTGCTTGTCTGTTGTCGGTGACCAAGTGGATGGAGGAAGAGGGAGGAGGGAGCAGGAAGGTTGGGGGCATGTGGGAAGATAGAGCCCCACCCAGGCCTGGGAATCCTACGGGAGGTGGCACCCTGACCTTGAATCCCACTGCGCGTGGCCCTCTCGCTGTTTGACCCGGTTCCTCTCCGGCCCCGGATCTTCATCCGCACAACGAAGGGTTCAGCAGGCTGCCCCCATCCCTGTCCAGCTCAGCCTGGAAGATCAAGTGCCAGACAGACAGACAGACAGGACAGCCCTGTGCTGGGCCCAGCCCCGGGCAGAGAGCGCGCGTGCGGAGGCTTTGGCACTAAATAATAATAACACAATCGCGCCGCTAACAGAGATTTATGGAGCCCTTTCCCAGCCATGAGCTCCGTGTGCTTCCGCGAATATGAAGCCATTTATCTAAAGACAAGTTCCCTTAATCCGCGGAAAGATGGTTTCCTTGGAGAAAACGGTTCTCCAATCCCCACAGCTAACAGCTCGCTGTCGGTTCTAAATTAATGGAGAGAAAGATTATGTTTTTCACGAGCTGCTGGGAAACGTGTTGGCTCCTTTGCAGCCTGTAGACATTTTGTGGGTGAAATAGGGACACGCAGAATCCCACAGTGGGGCAGAGGCCGGGCTGAGGGAGGAGCCCCCCCCCCCTCCCCCCGGGCCGGGTTGGCTGATGGTCTCTCCAGCGACTGCTCGGGGACGCAGCCCTGCCTGGGCCGATGTCGCCCGGGCAGGGAGGTGCTTGCAAGATACTCTGTCAAAGACTGGATACATCTGAGTTCAGATCCCACACTGAACTGCAGTGTGACCCGGGGCAAGTGATTTCCTGTCTCTGAGCCTCGGATTCGTCCTCCGTAAAACGGGCTGCGGGGTGCGGTTCAGTGGGATCGCGCGTGAGATGCACAGAGCCTGGCCAGCCGGAGGTGCTCCATAAACATCAGTGCGACACCTGACGCCTCCCTCTGCGCCAGTCGTGAGGGGTGAATGCAGTCGTTAGGACAACCCGAGGAGCCGGATGCCCCGCTCTGGATCGCCCCCCCCCCCCCCGAGAGGGGTGAGGCTTGGCTGGCCCCCAGGTCATGCCTGAGGATCCCCAGGGGGCCGGGGGCTGTTTGCTGGTCGCAGGTGTGTTGACCTCAGGGGCGAGAGCGAAACCGTGGCCTTGGCTGGTGGCAGAGACTCTCATGACCCCACAGAGGAGGCCGGGGCATCGACTTGGCAACGTCTTAAGAATTCAACCCGGCAGTCGGTGTTTTCTGCTCGGAGATGCACATCCCGTCCTCATGGAGCCCCACGGCCCCGCTCCCAGCCTGAACCCCACATCCCTCTCTTCTCGCCCCCAGATAACCTGGTTTCACGTGGACTGTCAGGACCTGATGAGGCAGCTCAGGCTGGGCAAGACCCAAAGGGCCAGCCCCGGAGACCAGCGCCTCCTCCACCGCTACCTGCGGCGACTGGCATCCGAGTTCCCTGCCGAGAAGCTCATGGCCATGGGGCTGCAGGTGGCCTCTCTGAGCCAGGAGGGCCCCGGCCAGGCCCTGTGGGAGGAGGCCCGGGTGAGACACGAGGAGATCCAGACCCTCCTGAAGAGGGCACTGGCCCACTGTCCGTGCCCAGCGGGGCCCGCCGCCCACTCGGCACACCCAGAACTAAGAAAGGCGGCGGCCGAGGGTCGGGGTCTGAATGCAGCGGTCGCTTCCAGGGGACCCCTCCGGGACTCCCTGGGCCTGGATCGACCGCCAAATTCCTATTGGCCTCGGGCCCCCCGAGAGGGGCAGAATGGAAGTTTCCAGGAAGGCCTTCTGGCCCAGGAAGCTGGCCAGGCTGTAGAGGCTGATGAAGGCAAAGGTCCCCGGGAGCCCTTTGATCCTGCCTCGGAGCCTCTCCTTGCCCCTCTCGTCTCCTGGCAGTGACTCCCCAGGCAGAGTCACACCCCCCCACCCCGCTGGAGGCAGCTTCTCCTCAGAGGGGACAGACTCACAGACGTCTCTGGAGGACTCACCCCAGACAAGTCCCCTGCATCTCTCTAGCTAGGACCCCCACCACTCACACCAGGCTCCAGGGGGTGGCTGGGGAGGGGCCCAGCGACAAGAGGCAGTTCTGGAGCCCTGGCTGAGCCCCTCTGGACGTGGCTCCTGACACTTGCTGTATGTGTCACCAGGAGAGGGCAGGAGCCTGAACCCGCTCTGAGCTCCAGGAAACTCCAGGAAGACCCGACTCACATAGAAGTAGGGAGTGTGGAGGGCAGGGCAGGACACAGTAGAGCCCGGGACCCCGGGACCGACTGCATAACCCCCGGTCCTGTCGTGGAAAGTGTAATTGGTACAGACCCTTCCAGAAGTCTCAGAGGCAACCACCTGGAGTTCAGGGGTACACAAGCTTCCCCGGGGGGCCCACGGGGCACCCTTGTCACGAGCGGGGGGACTCGGGAGTGGCTTCTTATCTGAGACACGGATTCCAGTGCCTGTTTATCTGGCGGTGAACTCAGGATCCTCCGGTGGAGGAGTAGAGGGGAGTCTGGAAAGGGAATAAAGGGTGTGTTGTTGTCAGGCAAATCCCTGCACAGCCGGCTGTTTATTCTCTAGGCCGTTGGCCTCCGCGAAGAGAATCATCTCCTAGGAGCCAGTTAGTGCACCCCAAAGGAGTAAGAATGCACTCTCTGCTCTGCTCCTCCCACCGGCGAGGGCCCTCTGTCTCACCTTCCAGGAACCCCACTTGTCCTGGCCCTCCAGAGAGAACCTGCTTCCCCTCCCCACATGTCTTCTCAGACTCTATGGGGCCCACTCCCGCGACCCCAGGACGCTCTTTAGGCACAGCGTCATGGGGTTCTGCTGGTGTTGGGACTGGGTGAGAGTGGGGAGCCACATCCCCGTGAAGCAGGGGGTCAAGGTGGGGAGGCCTTCGCACCTCTGCTCTCAGAGTATCTAGAAGACAGCCGGCCTTTCACATGGCCCAGAGTAACCCCTGCTAGCACCTCCCCGGAATGTCCTGATGCTGAGAAACTGTGAACCCCTGTCTCCACCTCCGGTACGTTACCAAGGTGGCCCCTGGCAGCCCGGCCCTGGAATTTTCCTGGCTCCAGACAGAGGGTGGGGCCCTTAGCTCATCTGTGGAAGGAGAGGGAGGCGGGACTGGTGTGGAGGACAAGGCGAGTTTTTCCAGAGACAGCTCAGCAGGGAAAGCAACACAAACCTCAGTGCCCAAGTTGGCTTTCAGGAATCTTCTAGGACTTAAGATTTTGGCAAGTGTGGTCTGTGGCCTGCCTGCCTCAGGACCACGAGCAGAGCTGATCAAAGGCAGCCTCCTAGGGGGTCCCGCCCAGATAATTAAAATCAGGCCCTTGGGGCCAGGGCATGGCTGGAATCTGCATTTATAATCAACCGCTCAGGTGTTTCCCATGTGACACAGCGAGGTGGGGTGCTGCTGGGCAACACTTGGGGCTGGGGTCTGAGCTGGCCCCCCACCCCAGGCTAGCTCTGTTTCTTGCATTCCACTCTCCTGCCTTGCAGTCCAGACGGGCCTGAGGATACAGGAGGCATTTGATAAGCCCACCTCCCTCCATCCATGCCTGTCGCCTCAGACAGGGGGCCGAAGGCTCTTAAAATGCTGTTGCTATAGCAACAGCATCCAACCAGTGGGGACCACAGGCAGGGAGCCAGGGCACCTGGGGTGCAAGGATGGAAACTAACTTCTGAGAGAATACAGACACTGCGAGGGTTGAGGGGGGCTGAGGAAGGGGACGGATGGTCCTGGAATTCTTGGAAGGGAGGGCTCCCCAAAGCCATCTTGCGCATCCCTCTGCTCTCTAAAAAGTGCCAAATCCCATCACAGTAGCCCATGGAGAGGGGATGCCGAAACGAAATATAATAACGAATAAAATAATACATAATGTAATAGCTGACGTTTACTCTGCATTTTCTTCCTGCCTAGCTCGGTGCTAAACACCTGAAAAGTTGTACAGGGCTCACTGAATCTTTCACGACAGTCATGTGAGGCCAATACCAATTTCACTCCGTTTTACTGAGGAGGAAACAGACTCCGAGAAGTGCCACGCAGAGAGTGGCAGAGCCAGGACCTGATAACACGCTGATGCTTTGGACTCACCTCGGGACAAGCCCGGGCGGATCGCTGGTTCTGTGGTGGTCGCAGCTTTGTCCCCTCGGAAGTCCTGCGGAGCTTGGCCGCTGCTGTGTGCCCAGCTGTGTGCCTAGGCTGGACCAGTCTTGGTCCTTTGGGCCCTTCACACCTGGTCTCCAGTAGTGCGCGAGCCAGTGTGGCAGTGTGGTCAGTCACGTGGCTCTGGAGTTGGACAGACTGGATTTCTGCCCAGGCTCCGCGGCTCATGAACTGTGAGTCCTTGGCCAAGTTGTGTGGTCTTTCTGTGCCGTGGTTTCCTTTCTCGAGAGAATAATCAGATCTCAGAGGCTTGCTGCGTTACATGAGTTAGTATGTAGAAAGTCCTTAGAAAGGTGCCTGGAGCATAGTAAGTGCTCATTAAATGGGTATCTTGTATTATATTTTAGCACCGGCCCGGCCAGCCCCTGCTTTCATTACCTAGCAAGCCAAGGGAGACATTTCTCCAGAGGCCACCAGTAGATTCCCAAAGAATTTTTTGGTCTTTGAATCGTGTGGATCTCTTAATTAATTTTCTGATTAACTGACTTCTGCCCTGACCCACCCCTGGAAGGGGCGTGGCGTGGCCTCCCCCTAGAGATGTCGCTCTAGTGACAACAGAGTTTTGTGTCAGCAAAGCCTCAGCCCCAAGAGGCTGCTGTGCAGAGGCGAAGGTGCAGTTCCTCTGTGCCGGTGGGAGGAAGGTGGACCGTTAAGGAACCCCGAGTCCGCCAGTGACATGACGGTGACAGGAGCCCCTTTTTCGTGCTTGAGGGGTTGCAGGAGGAGCACGGCCTGGGAGGCAGGGGCCTCAGGTGACGCACCATGTTGCAGACCGCCTGCAGGACCCCAGGCGTGTTGCTTTCCCCTCTGGCCCTCAGTTTGCCCTATCCGTCCCATCAGATCACTAAATGGATAAGGATTTTTCTTGTCTTTGGACTCAGAGAGCCCTGCCTTTGAATCCAGGCTTGACTGCCTGGCGGCTGTGAGCAGGGCAGCCTCTCAGTTTTCCCCACCTTCCAATGGGTTTATCAAGCCTCCCGGGCCAGCACGATAAGATCTCCGGATCCCTGAGCTCCATACCAAGCGTTTTTCTTCTCCAGAGGGGTGACTGTCGTGTCAAGGAGCAAAGCCTTAGGAATCCACTGGGCCGTGGCAAGAAGCAGGACGAGCCCAGATTGAAGTTGAGGCACTTCACAGTTTACAAAGTATTTTTTTTGTTGTCTGTCTGTTTTTTCCTCTGAGAGTCACTGCAACCCCGAGGGCACCAAAGTCATACTCTGGGATGTCCCCATGTTGCATTTGAGAAGACGCAATGAAGACCGGAGAGGGGAGGTGATGTCCCCAAGGTCAAACTGCAAGGAAAGGGGTCACAGGGCAAGAAGGGGAAAGCCCAGAATCTTGTCCCGCTTCTGGTCAATGCCAAATCTGGGGGCGCAGATAAGCCTCCAGTTGTCAGCCACTTGGAAGGGGGTGCCCTGCACCCTCCTGCCGTCAAGTTACCCACACCAGACCCAGACAGGGCAGCCGGTTGGAGTCAGGGCACAGGCAGCCGTCATAAAACAGAGATATTCTGTTCTCTGGGGGCTGTGAACTGGCTTCCAGCCCGGGACAAACCCGTCTGGCTCAAACCCCCGCCCTCTCCTAGCTGACAAATTAGCTTTCTGAGGCTGGAGCCAGTGGGTCCCCCAGAGAGTGAGTCTTCTGTCTGGGCAACAGGATTCCTGAAGTCCTGTCCCTTCTGTTTGGGGCATTGTGGGGGCCCCGGGGGAACCACTGCACCCCATAGGCCTCACTTCCTCCATCTGTGAAACGAGGGGGTCGGGCCCGAAACGGATGGCAAGCTGGGGTCGTCTTGCATGTGGAACTCTGCTCTACCGTCCCAACGCCACCTCCTCCTCTGTGCACTGCCCACGCATTCAGGTGCTCAGGCTGGAAATCTGCAGCTTGTCCTTGAACTTCCCCACAGCCCTGAAATCCGCCTGCCTATCCTCTGATGTTCCATTTCTCTCTCCCTCCGCATCCCCACTGTCCTCCCAGCCTCCATCCTCTCTCCCCTGGACGGCTGTAACCGTAGCCTCTGCGGTCCTCCCGAGCCACAGAATCTAGAGGAACCTTTACAAAACGTAAGATAACATCGATGTCACCACCCAGTGGCATCCCATGGCTCTCCGGGTGTAAACCCAGCCCTCGCTGTGCTGCACGAAGCTGTGTGTGGTCAGGCTTCTGCCTATCACTCTAGCCTCGCCATGTGCCCCAATCTCCACATTCTCTCTGAATTGTGGCAACACTGACGTCCTTTGAGTTCCTCAGCCACTCCAAGCTCTTTCTGAGGTCAAGTTCCCCTAAAAGCAGAACCTGGAGATGAGGCTCCGGTGCGGGTGATTTGTCGAAAAGGCGATCAAGACAGAAAGGCAAGGAGGCCAAGGTGTAATTGCAGAGCAGTGTCAGCCTCTGGCTGGTAACATGGAGACGCTGGAGGGCATTTTACACCCGCAAGGCACACGGGCTGTGTGCAAAATATGCCGCGCTAAGCAGGGTCCAGGAGCCCGAGGGCAGTCTTTGGAAGTCTTTGCAGGTGTGGGTCCATCCGTAGAAGATACTATTCTGTATAAAGAATATGCGGGAAGCTCTCGCAACTACATAATAATAGTGAACAATTTAAAAATGGGCAAAGGGGGGCACCTGGGTGGCTCAGTTGGTTAAGTGGCCGACTTCGGCTCAGGTCATGATCTCGCGGTCCGTGAGTTCGAGCCCCGCGTCGGGCTCTGTGCTGACAGCTCAGAGCCTGGAGCCTGTTTCAGATTCTGTGTCTCCCTCTCTCTGACCCTCCCCCGTTCATGCTCTGTCTCTCTCTGTCTCAAAAATAAATAAACGTTAAAAAAAAAATTTAAAAAATAAATAAAAATAAAAAAAATAAAAATGGGCAAAGGATCTGAATAGGCCTTTCTCCGAAGAAGAGACACAACATGCCAATGTTGGAAAGCAGTTTTCCAGGTCCTTAAGTGGTTACCATATGACCCAGCAATTCCAGTATGAAGAATATACCCAAGAGAAGACGTGTGCCCACACAAAAATTTGTACGTGGATGTTTACAGCAGAATTATTTATAGTAACCAAAAAGTAAAAGCAACCCAAATATTGATCAACTAATGAATGGATAAACAAAATGTGTCATATTCAAACAATGGGACATTATTCAGCCATTAAAAGGAATGAAGTCACTCCCTCACTTACTCCACAAAGGCACCATTATCCTAACGCCAGAGCCAGATAAAGATATTGCAAGAAAAGAAAATTATAGACCGACATACCTTATGAATGAATATACATACCAAAATCCTCAACAAAATACTAGCAAAGTAAATATAACAGCATATTAAAGAGATTATACAGTGTAACCAATTGAGATTTATCCCAGGAACGCAAGGGTAGTTAAGCATATGAAAATCCATCAATGTAACATACCATAGTAGTAGAAAGAATGGTTCAAAAACCCACGTGACCATCTTGATGCAGAAAAGACATTTGTCAAAATCCAACACCTCTTTGTGATAAAAAAAAAAAAAAGTCAGAAAACTAGGCATAGAGAGGAACTTATTCAACATTCTAAAGGACACTTAAGAAAAACCCACAACATCACACTCATAGGTGCAAGACCTATGATCCTTCCCCCGAAGCTTTCCCCCTAAGATCAGGAAAAAGGCAAGGAGGCCTGCTTTCACCCTTGCCATTCAACATTGTACTGGAAGTTCTAGCCAGAGCAATTAGACAAGAAAAACAAATAAAAGGCATGAACAGTAAAACTGCCTCTATTCACAGATGACATAACCCTGTGTATAGGAAATCCCAAGTAACCCGCAAGAAAGCTACTAGAGCTAACAGTTGCAGGGTATAAGATCAACACACAAAAATAGTTGTGTTTTTATACACCAACAATGGATAATCTGAAAAGAAAATGAAGAAATCAGCTCCATTTACAATAGCATCTAAAAGAATAAAAGCTAGGAATAAATTTAACCAAGGAGGTGAAAGATTTATACGCTGCAAACTTTAAAACATTGCTGGAAGGGCACCCGGGTGGCTCAGTTAAGGGACCCACTCTTGATTTCGGCTCAGGTCGTGATCTCATTGTTGGTGGGTTCGAGCCCTGCATCCCCACTATCGGTGCGGAACCTGTTTGGGATTCTCTGTCTCCCTCTCTCTCTGCCTCTCCCCTGTTTGTGTTCTCTCTCTCTCTCTCTCAAGAGTAAATAAACTTGAAAAAAATTGCTGGAAAAAATGAAAGAAGCCCTAAAAAAATGGGAAGACATCTTAGGCACATAGATAGGAAGACTTAACATTATTAAAATATCAATACTACCCCAAAGCGATCAACAAATTCAATGTAACCCATATCAAAATTCCAACAGCCTTTTTTGCAGATATGGAAAAGCCAATCTTCAAATTCCCATAGAATTTCAAGAGGCCCCAAACAGCCAGAACAACTTGAAAAAGAAGGACAAAATTGGAGGACGCACAGTTCCCAGTTTCAAAACTTACTACGAGATTACAGTAATCCAAATAGTGTGGCATTGCCATAAAGACAGACATCCAGACAGATGGAATAAAACTGAGAGTCCAGAAATAAACCCATATATCTACAGCCAATTGATTTTCAACAAGGGTGCCAGGTCCATTCAACAAACCATGCTGAGGCAGCTGGGTTTCCACATGTCAGAGAAGGAAGCCGGACTCACACCATATACAAAATTAACTCAAAATGGATCAACAACCTAGATGTAAGAGCTGAAACTATAAAACTCTCAGCAGAAAATATAGAACTAAATCTTCATGACCTTGGATTTGGCAGTGGACTCTTAGATATGACGCCAAAAGCATGAGCAACAAAAGGAAAAATTGATACATTTGAGGGGTGCCTGAGTGGCTCAGTCCGTGGGGCGCCCGACTTTGGCTCAGGTCATGATCTTGTAGCTCGTGAGTTCGAGCTCCACGTCGGGCTCTGTGCTGACAACTCAGAGCCTGGAGCCTGCTTCGGATTCTGTGTCTCCCTCTCTGCTCCTCCCCTCTCGTGCTCTGTCTCTCTCTATCAAAAATAAATAAACATTAGAAAAAGTTGATACATTTGACTTTATCAACATGAAACCTTTTGTGCATCAAAGGACCTTATTCAGGAAAGTGAAAAAGACAACCTACAGTATGGGAGAAAATATGTCGAAATCATATATATATTAAGAGTTTAATAGTTAAAATCTATAAAGAATGCCTATAAGTCAACAAAAGGACGCAACGCAATGTAAAAATGGGTAAAGAACAGGTATTTCTCCAAAGATACACGAATGGCCAACAAGCACGTGAAAAGATGCTCAACATACTTAGCCATTAGGGAAATGTAAACCAAAACCACAGTGAGATACCACTGCATACCTGCAACGAGGGCTGTAATCAAAAAGGCAGAGAATCACAAATATTGGTAAGAGGGCAGCGACGTTGAAACTCTTGCCTTGCCGACAGAAACGTAAAATGATGCAGCTACTGTGGAAAAATGTGAGGATTCCTCCGAAAGATCAACATAAAATGATCCAGCAATTTCACTCCTAGACGCATACCCCAAGGAATTGAAAATGGGGACTCAAACAGACATTTGTGCGCCAATGCTCATTGCAGCATTATTCACGACGGCTCAACGGTGGAGGCAACTGAAGCGTCCATCAACAGATAAATGGGCAAACAAAATGTGGGATGTACATGAAATGGGAAATTATCCATCCACAAAAAGGAATGTTCTGGTGCATGCCACGATATAGGTGATCCTTGAAAACAATATGCTGAGTGACACAAGCCGGGCAAAAAGGACCAATAGCGTATGAGTCTGTTATACGAAATATCTAGCATAGGCAAATTCATAGAAATATAAGGCAAGTTGGAAGTCACCAGGGCTCGGGAGGAGGAAGGAATGGGGAATTATTGTTTGATGGGCACAGCGTTTCTGTTAAGGTGACGAAAATATTTTGGAAATCGTGGTGATGATTGCACACTTCAAATGTAAATGAAGGCCACTGAGCTGCACACTTAAAAATAGTTAAAATGGCAAATTTTATGTTATATATATTTTATCAAAATACAAATTTTTTAAGGAAAAAGTACTGATAAATGCTACAACATGCATGAACCTTATAAAGTTTAGGTTAAGTAAAAGAAGCCAGTCTCATGTATGTCAATATATAATAAGAGATTATATATCATATGATTCCATTTACATGAAATGTCCAGAAAGGTAAATCTGTAGAGACAGAAAGTAAATTAGTGGTTGCTTAGGGCTGGGGGTGTGGGGTGGGAGAGTATGAATCCTTAAAGGGTAAAGGGTTTCTTTTGGAGGTCATGAAAATTGACTGTGGTCGTTATATGTATCTGTGAATACACTGAAATACTATTAAATCATACACTTTGCATGAATTGTATGGTATGTGAACTCTACCTCAATAAAGGTGTTTGTTCTTTTTTAATATTTATTTATTTACTTATTTATTTATTTATTTATCTATTTTGTTTATTTGTTCTTTTTTTAAAGCCACCAGAAGGATGCAGAGAAACAAAAAGTGATCATAGGGAATGTGGGTGTAGCAGTGACGATGTCTGCTTACAAGCTCTTCCTTGTCTCAAGGCCGGGAACGTTCTTCCCCCACCTTTTTAGTTAGTTAAGCCCTTCTCATGCTTCAGATATCAGCAACATCAGCCTTTCCTGGCCACTGTGGACAGGTCAAACCCCTTTGTGTTAGAACCAAGGGCTTCTCCATCACAGCACTTATCCCAACTGCCGTTGTGGAATATTTCATTAATGCTCACGCCCTCTTCTAAACTGTGAGTTTCGTGAGAGCCGGAACTGAAAGTCTCTGTTCAATATATCCTTGGCAACCGGGGAAGAAACTCAACCAAATTCATCAGAGGAGTGGATGAATGAATGCCAACTTTGATCAATTAGTAGGGACTGCCTAGAGTGCACGTTGGGCTCAGTAAAAAGAAGTCTATGATTGATTAATGATGTCTGCCATGGATGCCAGTATAGACAGAAGTAATAGATGTGTCCCAAATTTGCCATATCCCTGAGCTAGATAGGGCCATGCCTCAGGGTCCCCCATCAGAGGGCGCTCTAGAAAAAAAATCTCATCTCCGCCCAGCTCCCAGGAGGGGAGTGCAGTTGTCATCCCAGCTGGCCTTGATAATCAATCACACAGCCATGCGGTGCCCGTTAGGATTTGTCACCGACCACATCCAGGTGCGCCAGGCAAGAGCAGGCAGGTTCATTTGCATCTCATCTGCATGGACATTTGCATACGCCTCCACAGCCCCGTCTCTTTGCAATTTTCAAGTTAAAATGTCATTATGGCTCCTGTGAAGCCTGTTATTTCTTGATTTCCTTCTCCCTGCTTCTCTACCCCCACTCCCCCCACCCCTCAGACACTCAAGCCAGCAGGGCTGGGAGAAGGACCCGGCTTTGAGCGCTGGTTCGGCTGCTAATTCACTTTCGACTTCCCTTTTCTCACCCACGTGTGGGCCACTGGGCACAGAGGCAGGGCTGTGGCTGCAGCAACCACCCTTCAAGCAGCCACAGCGGGGTTGACACGAACTCAGCCATTGGGTGCCCTTCACGCAAAGCCTCCGCTTCCCCACCTCTATGTTTTTGCCCCAGCGGCGCCCCCCTCCTGCAAAAGCGACCTCCCTTTTCTGAGAGTGGCGGTCCAGCACCCTCAGCCAGGAGTCCTCTGTGAATCCCAGGTCCAGGGTCGCTGCAGCCGGTTGGATGAGGAGGAGACATGTGACCCAAGTTCGCCAGTAAGATTCTTTCCCCAGGATTTGAATTTGGGATCGGCGATGCCAGGCAGTTTCTGACAATGACCTTACTCTTACAGAAGGGCCTGGACCAGGACCCTGCCCAGGGGCTACCTCTTTCAGGAAGCCCACCCTGATGCTCCCAGCCAACTCTGGCCCTCCTACATCTCTGAACTCCACAGCCCTGGGTCTGTCTTTCAAGACTTCATTCCCACCAGAGTGTGCATACGGGAGGACAGGGCCCTATCTGAGACCTCAGAGGTCTGCCCCTTTCAGTGCCTGGAATCATTCATTAATAACAATAAAATTAATACAAAATAACAATGGCCTCTTATTCTCTGAGCCTTTAATCTGTGCCAAAACTGTTGTGATGATTCCCCTGCATTATCTCAGTTCACCTTCACCTCAGGCCTTTGCGGGTAGGTCGGTTTTATGGATGAGAAAACTGAGGGTCAGAGAGGTTAGGTAAGAGACCTGAGCTCACACAGCCCTCAAGAAGTAGAATCAGGAGGTGAACCTAGATAGTCTCATTTCAGAGTATGTGTTTCTGAAGCTCTGCACATAGAGTTGAATCCCCCTAGGCATGTCCTAGGACTTGAGGGGTTCTCAAAAATATATCTTCCAAAGAACTCTTTTGCCCTAGTTTGTGGCCGGAGCCTTGGTGTCAGACATTTGTGCTTTCAGCACTTTGAGCTGAGCAATTAGCCCAGCAGTAGAGTGATCAGGCTTCCCTGTTTGCCTTAGAAAGCCTAGGTTAATGCCTCCTGTCCCCACATAATTATTAATAGCTCCCCAAAGCATTCTGCTTTGGACAGTAAATTACATGGTCACCCTACCCATCTGGTGCCTTTCATTGGAGGACAACGCTTCCCCAGGAACGGGGAAGGTCTGGTGCCATCCTCACTGCTGCGGAAGGAGGCTGGGGTAAGGAGGCTGAAGCTAGAGCAGCCTCGGGGCAATGGGGATGTGGGGATGAGTCATGGGGACTATCTGATCAGTTGATGTCTGCAGGGAAGGAGCTTCTGGCTCATTCCTGTTATTCCATCATTCCTACACATCCTAGTCACCCTGGGGAAGCAGCCGTGTGGGCAAGATATTAGCTGGGATCCAGCTGTGGCTTGTGTTCCCCGCCCTCCCTCCCCCCCCCCCCCCAACTCAACTCCTCCAGAAGAGGAATGATCTGATTTTTCCTCTGGGCCTCAGTTTGCCTATCTGTTAAAATGGGGACAATCATCCTGACTCTGGTTGCCGGGAAGCCGGGATACAATGGCTGGGAGCGGGATGTCTGTAGGGACCACCTGTTTCCACACACCCCCACCCCCACCCCGAGGAACTCCCGTTGACATAGCCACATCTGGCTGGGGTTCTTGGGAGTTCTAGTTGCCAGGGATCCAGGGCAGGAAGTGCCAACACGCTTGACCAAGGACTGGGAATATGCCAGCATGCCCAGCCCTCTCAGAGCACGACGCTTCCCTCTCTCAGAGTGAGTGAGTGCCAGGCTCAGGGTCTCATCCCTGTTCAACCACCTATTTGCTGTGTCAGTAACAACCCCCACCCTTCCGCCCTACCGTAGGGCTGGGTGAGGAAAGGCATGTAACGCTCAGCGTAGGGGCTCCACGAATGGGAGGTCACATTGTTATTAACATTTGGATCCATTTACAAGAGACTTTGAACCCTAAGAGGACTCTGCCGGGCCACCTCAGCAGAAGAAGGCAGAACCCTGGGTTCAAGTCCCAGCCTGGCCACTGGTTTACTGTGAGCCCTTCCCCTCCTCTGAGCCCCAGGCTCTTCTCGCTCTGTTGGGGAGAGTAGAAGTCGGGAATCAGCTGGATGTGATTCTAGGGACCTGTCGTTAATCTAACTAGGGGGCTGGCCCGCCTCTCACATCTGCCCCCAGAACCTCAGCAACCCCAATCTCAATGGCTCTTTCCACTCAGACATCTGCTCACAGCCAGGTGACCCTCGTGTGCTCCTGGCCTCTTTCAGAGGCCCCATTTTGACAGCCGGCTCTCTGAGAGTCTCCCCACTTTGGGCCAGGCCAGGACCCCAGCTCCGCCCTCCAGCCCTCACGCAATTGCATCCTCTGGCTTGAGGAGGCGTTTCCCAGTTGGTTTTGTCTCAACATTTCCCCATCTGTTTGGCCAGCCCTCCTGCAAATCCTGGGGTCACAGGGCTGATGTGTGTGTGTGTGGGGTGGGGTTTGCTTGTGTTTCCTTCACTGTTTGTAAGAAAAAGATTTCACCACTCTTCCCTCTGCAGGAAGGGTCCCAGGATCAGCTCTGCGTGGAGACCTGGGATTGAGCATGGGCTGAGTTGGACCAGAAAAGTCTTGACTGGGTCTGAGGGAGGGGTCTGAGCAGAATGGGCTCCCAGCGACAGCGCTGGTGCTGCCTGGAACCGGCAAAGGAGATCCCGGGCCCAGACGCCTCTCGGGGGCTCTCCCACCATGTATATGTGGGACAGACTGTGTTTCCCAAAGATGGGCATGACATCTCCCACGTCCTCCATTATTCTTACGATGTGACCCTGACTTTCCTTTCATAGAGTGGGGGGGGGAGAGGGCGGGGTGTCTATATCCCCTCCCCTTTGTGACTGACCAAAAGAGCCCGGCCAAAGTGACGCCATGTGGCTCTCAAAGCTAAGTCCTAAAACCGCTCATCTACTTTGCTCGCTTGGAACCCAGCCACGATACTGCAAGGAAACCCACACTAGCCCACAGAGAGACCCCACTGGGAAGGGTCCCATGGAGGTGTTCTGGCCAGAGCCTCCCCGAGCCCCCAGCTGACAGCCAGCGTTGGTCGCCAGATCTGCAAGTGAGGACGCTTCTGGATAGTTCCAGACCCTCGCCATTGAATCATCATGCAAGTGTTCCCAGCTGACATCATGGATCCGAACAAACTGTCCCTAATCGGGCTGGGTCTGAATTCCTGACCCACGGGACCTAGGAGCGTCATGGAATGGTCATTTTACCCCATGGAGCGTTGAGTGGTCTGTGATGCAGAGAAAGTACTGGAACAGCGTGCCTTGCTGAGGGTTTCCCACCCGAGGTTCTCAGGTCTCCCCACCATGGCTGCTCTTCTCCCCTCTCGTTACCCAGCCTCCCCTAGAACATCCCCTCACTGCTCGGGTGAAGAAACAGATTCAGAGGGACCAGCGACTGGTCCAGGGTCACACAGCCTTGGGCGGCTAAACGCTCTGCGGCAGGCGAAGCTCTGATTAAACCAGATGCCTTAGAGCACTCGGCCCAGGACAGCCTTCAGGTTGGGCCACCGCCTGTTTTCGTAAGCGGGTTTATTGTAACACAACCACACCGGCTCTCTTACAGAACTCCCGTGGCTGCTTACGCTATGAGGGCACAGTCCAGGATGGCCCACAAAGCCTAGAACATTTATTTCCTGGCCCTTTCCAGAAAGTTTGCCTTCCTTAAAGGCCCGGGGAAACCACAGCCCCTTCTAGAAGTGCAAACCTCCCCAGAGACACATTGGAAACCTCTCGGCAAAAAAAAAAAAAAAAAAAACCCTCTAAGTTTGTCCCCAGGAGGCCTGGGTTCTAACCTCCTTCTCTCCAGGCCTCGATTTCCTCTTCTGTGAAATACGGCAATAATTCGCTGCTTCTGACAGGTGCTAGATGTGCTGAAGAAGTGATGAAGGTAAAACCACACTGTGCCCAGGCACGTGGCAAGACTTCACTTCTCTTCCCTTCTACCCAGAGAAGTTTCTGGCATGCAGGAAGGGGCAAGAATGGAGCTGGAACCCCCAGAGAAATTAGTTCCTTGGCCTGGGTGGCTTCACCTCATTTGTGATGTTAATCGCATAGATTTGCATAATGTGCTCACTGAGGAGTTATTTTACTTGCACATTTAAATCATTTAATCATCTGTGTTTTTCCCCTCTTAATCTTGATGAGGCCAAGAGGGGGAGGGGGAGGAAGAAGAAAGAGAGGAGACAGTCTCTAGGTTTCTCTCTGTCTCTCTGTCTCTGACTCTCTCTCTCTCTCTCTCTCTCTCTCACACAAACACACACACGCACACACACACTGACAAAACACACTCCTGAATGCAACTCCGATGTTTAACACACTCTCCCTCTCCCTCACTGGACTCCAGTCAAGCCACACAGGCCTTTTGGCATTCCTCACACATTAAGCACATGGCTGCCTCAGGACCTTTGCACTCTCTCCCCCCCCCCCCCCTTTTCCTGCTTGTATGATAAGGAAAGATAGGATAAATAGGCAGAGAGGCAAAGGTTAGGACCTGAGGGCCCTGGGTGGGGAAAAATACATATTTTGGAACAATGCTTTTAGCGGTTGACCACAGCAAACCCCATAGGGTGCAAGGGCCCTCTTCGGAATGTGACAGACATCACCTACTCCCCCTCAGTTTCCTCTCAGGAGTTTGACAATCCAAATACCTAACTAAAAAAGGTAAACCATAAAACTTGTGTCATACAAGGGACAGTATGACCAGTCTGACGCCTCACGCAATGGAGCAGAGCCAATCAGGAATGGACCACCCAGCACCCAGTGATCCAGCCAGTAAGGACAGGGCTTGAGAAGGAACAAGGGGGAAGGGAAAGGAGGGGGGGTGGTGGTGCTGACCAGAACCTTATAAAACAAGGACCCTTGACCCTTGACCCTTGAATGCCAGGGGGCACTCACCTTTGAAAGCCCCTCTCTGTAAAGAGAGCTCTCCTGCTATTCTTACTTTCTGATCTTCTGATCAACTTCCCCCCGCTGCTCATTTTGTGTCCCACCTCTTCATTCTTGGAAGCGGTGGGACAACGAACCCCGGGTATTAAGGTAAAAAATCCTGCATCGCCTGGTGTATCTTTTCTCCACGTAGTCCCCTCTCTTACCTCCTTCAGGTCTATCCTCAAACATCACTTCTTCAGAGAAGATTACTACCTTGACACCCCTGTCTTGTTTGCTGGCTCCTAGCCTGGATTTTTCCGCAAAGCGCTTGTCACCGCTGGCACTGTGGTACGTTTGTCTGTTTGTCCCTCGTTCACCCCCTTAGTCGAACGGAAGCTCCGCGAGGACAGGGTTCTTGGTTTGGTTTTGCTCTGCTTGTTTTTTGTCGGCTACGATCTCTCTTAGCGCCCAGGAGAGTGCCCGGCACGTAGTAGAAAGTCAGTAAATATTTGTCAATAATGGACACCCATTGGAAGCTCAAAGACCCGCCCCCCCCCCCCCAGGATACGATGTGATAACTATGCAGTCATGGATGGCCCAAGAACATACGCCGAGGCACTCGTGGCTCTGTGAGCCCAGGACCCAGCTTTGCTGCCACCGAAGGCAGACTTTCTCCAGAAATGGAGCTGTTTTCTGCAAGGGCCCTCAAAGCACTGACCCCAGGTCAGTTTCCCCTGGGGGCTGACATTTCCCAGGCAGGCAAGAACAGCGGTCTGGGCCAAGCGGGTCTGGACAGGCCGTCTTCTGGGGAAGTAGGCAGTTTTTTGCAACCCGTACGCAACATCATATGTGGGGGTAATCGGAGGTCAGGCTGATAAGCCCGGAGGTCACTCGTTATCTGACCACGGAGGACGCAAAGGAGGCATCTGTGGGTCACAGGGACAGAGGTCACTGAGAGCCCTTAGATGGCTGCCGTTGCCACTTGTTGGTGGATATTGTAAGGCAGCAGTCAGGTGGAAGTCCAAACTTCATTGTACACGTGAGGAAACCGAGGCTCGGCCAGAGGATCTGCTTGTTCAAGTGTCCCGAAAAGGACCCGCCTCACCCAGGACGTCCCAGGCTGAGAAGCCTTGGTCAGAGAAGCATCGGGCATCTGTTCCCTCTACCTGTGCTGTACCTCTCACTCCTCTAGGTCTCAGCTCAGATGTCACTTCCTCAGGGAAGCCCTACCTGATACCCCTGACTTAGCTCAAGTTTCTTTGCTCTCCAAGAATCGCATTCTTTCCCTTCAGAGCCCACATCTCTTTGCAGTGACCATCTGGCTAATCTGGCACCCGTGTCCCCAGCCAGGCTCTAAGCTCGAGGTGGGCAGGGACCATGCAAAGCTGTTTCGGTCACCTCCCTGTCCCGGGAGCCTAGCACATGGCGTGTGCGTTGCGGGTCTTGGTGACAACGGGTGGAGTGGCTACGCACAGCAGGAGCAAACGTGTGGAGGCGGGACAGTGCGGAAGCATTTTGCAGATGACAAGGCGGCCACAGGCACTGGCCCGGGGACGTGGATGGTGCTCAGCTCCTCTAAGCATGGGTAGCAGAAGCTCGTGGGCTTTACTCGGCCCAGACCCTTAGCTCTCTTTCCCATTTTCCACACACCAACTCTGGATGTGCAGACACTCCCAGCAGCCTGCACCTGCGTCTCTGTCGTGGGCGGCCTCAGGCCATCGGGAGCCCCTTTGCCTGTGGCCAGGGGGCGCTGGAAGTGCCTGGGCTTTGATGCCCCCTGCCCACTCGGGGCCTGCCCGGACGAGGTAATAGAGACCCCAGCTCTTTGCACCATCTGCCCGGCAGGGGGACTTACCTGGCACACCTTTGCTTGACCGCCCGCCCTGCCTTGTCCCGCTCCCCCACTGGGTTTCTGGTGCTCCTGGAGACACGCCCCGATGAACCACATTTGCACAAATCCTCTCTCAGGGTCTGCTTCAGAGGCGCCACCTAGACAGTCCATCCCACTCAGGAGCCCTTGCCCAGCTGGCTGAAGTAGGAGTCAGACACACCTCGGCCCAACCTCCACTCAGCTTCTGACCGGCCGTGCAGCCCTGGGTGACTTCATCGACCTCTCTGGCCATCGCTGTGACACAGTGTGGCAAGAATCAGAAACGGTATTTAAGAGGTGCCAGGCCTACAGGGCAGAGAAGGGGGGTGGGCTCAGTGAAGGACGCGTGCTCATCGCTATCACCAGCAGTGATGAGTTAGATTCTAACTCTGAACATCCTCCCACCTGTTGGAAGCCTCAGATGGGAAATACAGACTCAGGAAGGCAGCCGCCCTGCCCCCGAATACGCATGTGCCAAGAGCTCAGGGGTCTGTTCTAGAAAGTTCCAGAGAAAGTGCCAGGCCTTCAGCTTCCCTGTCTTTGCTGATTGTCCTTGGCGCCGTCCCCAGCACCCCTGCAGCATCTCCTGACCCTAGTCTAGGTCACTGCAGGTCCTCGGGGAGCTCAGAAACATCAGCATCAGGACTTGGGTGGCCAGTGGAAGATCTGGGCTAACTCCTACATATCATTCAAAGCCCACCTCCGACATCACCTCCTCCTGGAAGCCCTCCCTGATCATGCTCTTCCCCAGGTTGGGTTTAGCACCTCTTCTGGGTACGCCCATCTCCTGTTCCTGGACCACCACAGAGCTGGCCGTATTTATACATTTTTGTAACTGCCTCTGGACTTGTTTGTCTCCACGAGAATCGGGACGGGTATGCTTATAACTGAATCCCAAACAGCCAGTATAGGGCCTGGAACACAGTAGGTCGTCAAATGTGCGGTGCATGAATGAATGAATGAATGAAGACAGAGTCCAAGGTGGGGGTGGGTACAATTCCTTGTGGCTTTGTCTGGTTTTGGTTTCATTTCATTGTGTTTTTTTCTGTTTTTAAGAAATGGCTTCAGTCTGGAGAGGCCCTTTCTTAACCATCTCTTTATCAGGAAAGTGTGGGCTCTGACATCACAGGGGCATCCAGCAGGGGCTGGGGAACCACTGATACCGGCTCGCCCCCAGCCTGCCCCACCTTCTCCCGAGCCCCTGCAGCATTGTGGAGAGAGCTGGACTGAAGAGTCGCGCCGTCTGGGCTTGGCCTGTCCCCTCACTAGCTGACAGACCTTGGGTAAATCCCTTCCTCGCTCACTGCCTCGGTCTCCCCAGCTGTTAAGTGAACAGCTTAAAAGTCCCTGCAGGCATTCTGAGGTTCCTCTGCCTGTCTCTTGCTCCTGGGGGAAATAAAGGGCCAAAACACGTGTTCAGGGACAGAACGAAGATCCCGTCTCAGGAGAGAGGGCTGGAGCTTGGGGCAGGGCTGGGGGGCCTCACGCTCTTAGGGCTGAACATCCTGACTAGCCCAACCTTAGCTCTGAGGAGGACAGCTGTGCCACTGAGGTCTCTAGCAGGGCGGGGCAGGCTGAGTCGGCAGAAGGAGGAGGCTTCCCTGGGGGAAGCCCTTTCTTGGCCTGCAGGGCTTGCCCCAGCCCCTGGCACAGCCAGGCTTCAGCTGGGGGTGGGAGATACTAATGGGTGACCCTGGCCTGGTCCCAGTCTCCTGCTCTGACTCTGACCTGGTCCCACTTTGGCCTTCCCTGATTTTTAGCCTGGGCATACATTCCCTGGAGGCCACCCCCACCCCCCCACCCCGATGGTGGTGGTGGTGATGCGGGTTTTTTTTTTTTTTTTTTTTTTTTTTAGTTTTACTTCTTCATTCCGAGAGAGACAGAGAGAGTGAGCGGGGGAAGGGCAGAGAGAGAGGGAAAGAGAGGGAGAGAGAGAATTCCAAGCAGGCTCTGCACTGTCAGCGAGGAGCCTGATGCGGGGCTCAAACTCATGAACCGTGAGATGGTGACCCGAGCCGAAACCCAAGAGTCAGACGCCTAACCGACTGAGCCACCCAGGCACCCCATGGTGACCGCCTTTTTGAATCCCGGCTCTGTCTTTTAACTTTTCTGGGCCCCGGTCTACTTATCTGTAAAATGGAACTAATAATAGAGTCTGTGTACCTCTTGGGGTAGCTGGGAGGGTTGGCTAAGTGATTGTTTGTTGGCTCGTAGCAGCGTATGGCACCCAGTCAACGCTCTGTAATAAGTTTGTACTTAGCTCCGTGGATGTGTGGGCCACCGCACGTTCAGACCCTTCTCTGAACGTCTGGTCCCCGGAGGCCTGAGTAATCCCAAGAAGATGGGCAGCAGGACAGACGGGGACAGTGTCCAGGGAGCGAGGAAGGAGGAGAGGAGACTCTCGGGGAAAGGAGAACATGGAGTGGGAAGAGGGAATTTTTCTTTGACCGGGAGGATGGACTGCTTTATGTCCAGAGATCCCCAGGGTGTGTGCACTCAGAAGAGACAGAGCAGGGGGTGGGAGCCACGCCCCGGGCTGGGTCCCAGCCTCGGCTCAGACCTGCATTGCTGTGTGACACAAGAGAGGCATTGCCCATTTGGAGGCCTTTGATTTCTTGGATGCCCGAACCGTCTGGTCTCAGGGGGTTGCTTCCAGCACAGTCGATGGTTGGACCCAGCCCATCACACTCTGAGCCACTTAAATAAACTGTGTGTCTCTAAAGAACAACGGAGTGTATGTTTACGCACGATGGGGTCGTGTTCGGGGTGACCTGAGCTTAAATATAGGCCGCCTCTGGTTATAGAGCTCGCCTTGGTGCTCCCAGGTCTAGCCAGAGCATCTCGGGGAGAAAGCAGCTACCATTTAGTGGGACCAAGCTACCATCAGAAGGTCAAGTGCATGTTGTTGCAGTCATGTGTCCCGTGGCAAAAGACAGCAGGGCTTACGTGTCTCGTGATGATCGACATTCCCGCTTGGCTGTTGGAGGCAACTCAAACCTCACATGTCCTGGACTGAGCTCCCTTTCTTGCCCACCAAACCAGCCGTCCCATCCCAGACACTGGTGACTGCCTCCTTCCTTTGGTCAGAACCCCTGGAATCATCTTCGGTGTCTGTCTCTAGTGCTCGATCTGTCAGCAGATCCTACGGGCTCTCCCATCAAGATATGCCCAGAACCTGACTGTTTCTTACCACCTGCCCCACGGCCCCCACACTCTCTTGCCTGGATTATTGCAGTAGCCCTTCACTCGACCTTCTGCTTCAGACCATCTCTCCAGGGCGATCTATTACCCCACACAGCATCCTGTTAACATCCTATTGGAACCTAAATCGGATGGTTTGTCTCCTCTGCTCAAACTCCTTCAAGGGCTCCCATCTTGCCGCGAGTAAAAAATAATGTCTTTGGAATGTTCTAGAAGGCCTAAACAGTCTAGTTTTCTTTGTTGGCTCCTTATAATACCTCTGGGAGGTAAGCAAGGGAGGAAGGAGTGGCCCCGCTTTATAGACAGGGAAACAGAGGCCTAGAGATTACGTGCGTGTATCTGAAGAACAGGTCACCCATTTGGAGGCTCTGTCCACCCCTCTGTCCCAGATGCTTGAGCAGGCAGCTGCTGGTATCTCTAATCTGATGGGCTGCTCACCCTACCCTCTCCACAGAGCACTGGCTCCCTGCCCATTCTCCAGAGACAAGCCAGATTTCGAAATAGGCTTGTAAGACACTGGGTGCTTGGCTGGGACAGGCCCCTGGATTCCACCCCTTTTTAGGCCAGATCAGAGCAGTGCATGGTCCACTCTGGGCTGCTGATTCGCCACCAGAGGAATTTCAATCCCCCAGGACCTGAAGCGGGTCAGCCCTGGGGCAGCCCGCTGTACCCTGGCTTTTATTCTTATTTGCCAAGTGACCCTGGGCAAGTCACTTCCCTGTTCTGAATTGGGCACTTTCCACCCCAAGGGGGTCTAACACATAAGCATTCAAACAACAAGCTGATGAAACGTGGGCTGCGTTCTATGAGGTCGAAAAATAACCAGGAGCCAGAAGATGTCAAATATAAGCTCACTGCTGAGCTGAGGAAAGGTCTAGGGTGAAATGTCACTGGCTTTGGTGCCCAGCCCCGTTCTGTTCAACAGGTCCATTGATCACTTTAAGACGGGAAGGTGGTCCATTACAGTGTGGTTGGGGAGGAAAGAAGACATTGGACGTCAGAACCAGGATGTCCAAAGTCTTTGACCTGCAAGACCAATGGGCTGGTTATAAGAACACAAAAATCTATTGAGAGTGAATATCTGCCACTGTACTTGGGCCCAAACACCAACAATTGAGTCTGGGGTGAGGAGGTCATGATGGAGACAAAGCAGGTTTAAATCAGTAGTTCTTGAGGGGGGTAGTTTCCTCCATTTCTACAAGTGGGAGCCTCTAACGACATTTAGGGGGCAAGAGCCAGGTTTGCTGGGTATCCCACGTTGCACAGAACAGTCTCACCCTGTTGAAAATTGAAAATTGCCCTACGTGCTTCACGCCTTACAAATGTCCATCAGATGAAAACACAAGAAATACAAACAGGTCAGGTTGTAGTGCACCCCAATACTGAAAGGTTCTTACAAGAAGTTACGTGGAAAACTCAGTCACTTAGGAGAAGGTTGTTATCGACAGGGAAGCATACATAGAAGAAGGATAGTAATTCAATTATTGAATCATTTCCTTTCTGCAATCTGTGAGGTCAATGCAATAGACCATCACCAGCTACATATTTGGAGGAAAGGCGTTCCAGAGCATGAATGCCATTCCTGCAAAAACAGTGAGACCAACCATAAATATTCAATAGGGATGTGTAACTCCTTTTTTATGGGCTTAGAGCCAAATACAGTAAGACCTTGGTGTGTGAGCATTATTTGTTCCAGAAACGTGCTTGTAATCCAAAGCACTTGTATATCAAAGCATGCGTCAAGAACCATTGGCTCAGTTGTGATCATGTGACATTCGGCATCACGTATTACTCGTATTGCAAGACATCGCTCGTTTATCAAGTTAAACTCTATTCGAAATGCTTGCTCGTCTTGCGGAACACTCACAGAACAAGTTACTCGCAACCCAAGGTTTTGCTTGTATTCGTAAATTAGAGATGCAAACAATCTCATTGGATTTTTTTCAAGGGAAGTTGGTTTGGGTTTCTTTGAGGATAGTTGTTTTGAATCTATGTGGTGAAAATTACATGTTGAGATGAAAACCCTGTTGTTATTCTGTCTTCCTCAGAAATTGTCCCCGTAGATGCCTCGCGGGGTTTTCAACGACATCGGAAGGAGAGGTTCCTTTTGTGATCCGTTCATTTATCACCTCTGCCTAATGAGGAATATGATCACAAAGTGCATTTTTAAAAAATGTTTATTTATCTTTGAGAGAGAGAGAGAGAGAGAGAGAGGCAGAGAGGCAGAGCACGAGTGGGGGAGGGGCAGAGAGAGAGGGAGACACAGAATCCCAAGCAGGCTCCAGGCTCTGAGCTGTCAGCGCAGAGCCCGACGCGGGGCTCGAACTCACAAACTGTGAGATCACGACCTGAGCCGAAGTCGGAGGCTAAATCGACAGAACCACCCAGGCGCCCCCAAAGTGCATTCTTTTAAAGATCTGAAGACAGAGTGCACCCCTGTCGAGAATGGATCTCTAAGGAAGAAGTGTTTTCTGTGTGACCCTGCCACCCTGTCCTGTGTCACAAAACGGGAGATCTGTGTCACTGTACTCAAGGCTCACCTTCCTCATTCTCTCCATTGGACAGGCTATGCTGTGTCTTGGCATGTTCTCCGTCCTGCAGATAGGGTTATTTCTCACTTTCTCTTATCGTACACAAAGAAGTCGGGTCTGTTGTCTCTTGCCCTAACAACAGTTTTTACTTTAACTTCCACCTGTGCCTCCTGGCCTGTCATTTACCTGCGCTTCTCGTGTATAATGGTGTCTGATCTGCCTACACCTCCGGAATCCGAACGTATTCATTATGTGTAGATACGGGTTGCTGCGGCTTGTTGGGTAGCTGTGCCCAAGAACGCAGGGAAACACACATGATTTTATTATAAATCACTTCCCTTTTTATACCCCGTTTATAGTACGGACTGGGCATCGTGTTGGCACCTATGTGTGTCAGGAGATTATCGTCCGTGAGTTTCATTTCAGAAAATTAAAATGAAAGGAAGCATCAAATTGCTATAGAAAGGGAACTTCGGCAATTATGCTCGTGGGTTTATGCCCGACTAGAACGTTCTACGTGTTCACCAAAAGGCACGTGCAAGAACGTTGGCAGCAACAGCATTTGTAAGAATCCCGAACCGGGAACAACGGGCTATCCATCAAAGCTGAATGAATACCTAGACCGAGGTGAGCCGTGCAGTGGGGTGCCCCACAGGGGGGAGGATGGACCATTTACAGCGACGCAGGGCACTGCGGATGAATCTCACGTGAACAAACAGTTGAGTGACAGAAGCCAGGCCCCAAAGAGTATGTGCCGAAGGATGCCTTGTACAGGAAGGTCTAAAACCAGCACAGCGAATCTATGCTGTTAGAAAGGAGAAACAGTGACATTTGGGCGGGGGGCAGGGAGGTGGTGATTGGATGAAACACAAGGGAACTTCTGGGGTGATGGGCAGGCCCCATGTCTGGATCTGATGTGTTGGTTTTGTGAAAATCCATCAAGCGGTACAATTATGTGCACTTCCTCTGTGTGTGTGTGTGTGTGTGTGTGTGTGTGTATACACATACATATACATATACAAATACACACACACCATACATATACTCATAGATAGAAAGAGATATCTATATCTGTATCTATATCTATCTATATAGAGGGGGTGTTTGGGGTTTTTTTTGCTTGTTCTGAAGTAATTGGCTCACACAATTGTGGATCCTGGCAAGTTGTGGATCCTGGCAAGTCCAAAAATCTGCAGGGTCGACCAGCAGGCTGGACACCCAGGGAAGAGCTGATATTGCAGTTTGAATCTGAAGGCAGTCCGCTGCTAGCATTGTCCTTTCTGGCAGGGGATAGGGAGTGGGGAGCAGGAAGGTCAGTCATCTTCTATTAAGGCCTTCGACTGATTAAACGCGGCCCACCTACATTATGGAGGGTACTTTGCTTTATTCAAAGTCTACTGATTTAGATGTTAATAATATCCTCACACAAACATCTAGAATAATGTTTGACCAAATATCTGGGTACTGTGGCCCAGCCAAATTGACACATAACAACGCTTTACTTCAATGAAGTTTTTTTTTTTTTAATGTTTATTTATTTTTGAGACAGAGAGAGACAGAGCATGAACGGGGGAGGGTCAGAGAGAGAGGGAGACACAGAATCCGGAACAGGCTCCAGGCTCTGAGCAGTCAGCACAGAGCCCGATGCAGGGCTCGAACTCACGGACGGCGAGATCGTGACCTGAGCCGAAGTCGGACGCTTAACCGACTGAGCCACCCAGGTGCCCCTCAATGAAGTTTTTAAAGGGAGGGGCTTTTGCACTGACAGGTTGAGAGCCACTAATTAGTTGAAGCTCATAAAAGAATCCACATTATGACTGTGGTCGCCAAATATCATAACTTGATCAAGGAAGGTGACTCTCCCTTTCTCTGCTGATTAGTCATCAGTTGGAGAGTTTTGGTCATTTCTGGAGGCTACACCTTCATAGTCGCCCAGCTCATCCCTGGAATGATGTGGTCAAGGGAGTGACCAAGGAGAACGATTGGCATGTCAAGGAGCGTGATTCAGATGACAAGGCAAAAGCCTTCAAGAAAGGAGTGAGCTCTGAACCTGCTAAAGGCCATCTGTGAAAAACCCAAAGCTAACATCATACTTACTGGCAAAAGGCTAGATGTTTCTTCCCCTGAGATCAGGAGCAAGAGAGACAATGAGGCTCACTCTTGCCACTTTTGTTCAACATTATAGTGGGGGTTCAGGCCAGAGCAGTCAGTTAAGAAAATAAAAGGCATCGAGATCGGAAAGAAGTAACACTCTCTTTATTTGTAGATGACATTATCTTATATACAGAAAATCCTAAGGAACCAACTAGGAAATTATTAGAACTAATGAACCTGTTCAGCAGGGTTGCAGAATACAAGTTTAATATACAAAAATCAACTGTGTTTTTATACAATAGCAAAGAATGATCTGAAAGGACATTAAGAAAAACATTCCATTTGTAAGAGTATCAAAAGAATAAAATATTGAGGAGTAAATTTAACAAAGATGTACAAGATATATACTTAAGATTACAGAACACTGAAGAAAGAAGTAAAAGATCTAAATAAATGGAGACGTTCCATGTTTATGGATCAAAAGACTTAATATTGTTGAGATGGTAACACTTAGAAGAAAACATAGGAGTAAATCTTCATGAGCTCAGGTTAGGCAAAGCCTTCTTAGATATGACATTGAAAGCGCAAATGGCAAACAGAAAAATAGAGAAGTTAGATTTCATCACAATTAAAAACTTTTGTGCTGCCGCCCAGTATCATCGAGAAGATGAAAAGTCAACCAAGAATGGGAGAAAATATCTGCAAATCTCTCTCTCTTTTTCTCTCTCTGCCCCTCCCCTATTCATGCTCTGTCTCTCTCTAAAATAAGTAAACATTCAAAACATTAAAAAGAGACAATAGTATGTGCTGGAAAGGATGTGGAGAAAATGGCAATCTATACGTTGCTAATGGGCACGTAAAATGGCCCAACAACTATGGAAGACAGTCTGGCAATCTCTCAAAAGGTTTAACATAGAGTTATCATATACTTCAGCAATTGTGCTTCTAGGTATATACCCAAGAGAATTAAAAATACATCCACACAAAAACATGTACACAAACATTCACAGCTGCATTACTCACAATAACTTAATAGGAGGAACAACCCAGATGTCCCTCAACCGATGAGTGGATGAATAAAATGGGAGATATCCATAAAATGCAATATTGTCTGGCATTGAACAGAAATGAAATTCCGATACGTGCTACAACGTGGAATGAAAGCATTATGCCCAGTGAAAGACGTGTGTCGCAAAGACCATGTATTGTGTGATTCTGTTTATATGAAATTTCCCGAATAGGCAAATCCAGAAAGACAGAAAGAAGATTAGTGGTTGCATCAGTTGGGAAACGGTGTGGATGGTGACTGCTAATGGGTATGGAATTTCTTTTTGGGGTGAAGGAAATATTCCAAAAGTAGATTGTGGTGAGGGTAAACAACTGAATATATTAAAAGCTATTACACTGTGCACTTTGAGTGACTGAATTTCATGACATGTTAATTATATCTCAATAAAGCTAAGCAAACAACAGGTGAATCCTGGATTCCACGGTTAGAAATTTTCCCTGAGGCAATAATTTGTCAACAGGCTCAAAGATGTGGTTTATACCCGTCGGAATACCAGAAAGCAGAGATTACATTTATCACTTTAAACAGAAAGAGATTTAATACAGGAAGCTGGGTTCTTGCAAAATTGTGGGAAGATCTGGAGAGTGGGCTGGGCCTCCAGGAATGACTCAGAACATCCCCCACCATGCTGCCCACCGTGGGAGCTGCTGCTTCCGTCACAACCCAGGGGCCTGGGACTGCCGTCTTCAGGAATTTGTCACTTTGGCTTTAATGTAGGGATCAGATGTCGATGACGTCTTCACCGCCACCCCAGGGCCCCCACAGGCTGGTGACTGGACACAGACCATGGCTGCAGAGAATCCTAATGGCTTTACAACGGGCAGGATACAGCCAACGCTGAGGAAGAGACCTCCACCTCACTTTTGTCTTCCAGGTCGTGCATGGGTGCATTTAATGGGCACGACCTCACTGGTCTCCAGACCGTAGCTGCAAGGGAGTCTGCGAAACGCGGTCTTCACGCTTCCCCAGCCCCTGAAGTACAGGAAGGCGCACAGTACGAGGTTGAAATGGATATTGAATGAACCGACCTGCCGTCACTGGTTTAGCTACACTGAAAGAAATACGACGAAATGCCAACAATGGCTCTCTCTGCTGATGACATTTGAAGTGACTTTCATTTCACTCTTTCGGCTCTTTTGTATTTTATAAATGTGGCACAGTGACCACACATTAATATCAAGTAGGAGAAAACCACAGATGTTCTGTTAAAGCCCCAGAAAGGGGCTGCCTCATTTCTCTGTCTCCTTCAGGGCTTGGCACAAAACTGGGCCCAGAGGGGGCCCCAATCCAGGCCAAGCGAGTGCCCCCCCCGTTGGCTGCCTGAGGGATTTCTGGGTCCTTCTCAAGACCCAACACTCCAACCTGAGGGTGGAGTTGAGCTTCTACGATAATCCTGACTCTGACACGGTGGTGCTTCGCCTTAGCTAAAACTGGCCAAGTGCCAAAGCCGTGTGACCCTTCCCAAGTGCCAGTCTTGAGCGCTTGTGGAGGCTGTGCCGGGGGGTGAGGTCATGTTCAGCTAGATCAACGACTCAGTCCTGCCTCTCCCGTGCACCCGTCAGGCCCTGGGGCCATTGCTGCTTTGGTCTGCTACCAGTTGGGCTCGGCCATGCAAAGGCCCTGTGGGGACTGGAAAAGAGAGTCTGTCTTCCAGGGCTGCCCCTTGGTATTGTGAGGAGTTCCTCAGTGGGTTTGTTGTACCACTTTCAGTTACACAGCTGTTAGGTCTCCGGTCGTATTAAGAGAAGCACAGGGACCAGAATGAGAAAAGTGAGCGTCTCGATTGAGCCACCCACAGCCACATCCGGGCTAGTGAAGCAGATTATCTGCCTCTGTTTTCCCATCCCACCCAGAGCCAGCTTCTGCCTCATACTTCCTGCCAGTGGACAGGAAATGTGTTAACAGCTGGTCTTCTTCCTCCTTGGGGCTTTAGCAAGGGTTCGGAGAGACCCCAGAAGGCCTGATAGTCATCAGAAAGCAATCCCCTCATTTACCACATCCACTAACCAGAGAAGAAAACTGAAGTTGCAAAGGGGAAGGGACATGGTCAGGGTCACAGGGCCAGACGAGGAGCTTGTAGGGAGAGGGCTCCTGTATCAGTCATGGCTTTCAGAGACTCCAGGGCAGGACTGATGGGGAGAAACAGAGAGAGGAATGTCACCGAGGGGTGGGAACTGGTCCTCTTGGGGACACTTTACCCCACAGGATCTGCACACATATCCCAGCCTCAGGGCTCTGCCCACCTAGAGAGACCAGGTTGGAGAAAACACTTCTGCCCTTGACCGGCGATGGGCATCATTTCCGTCTTTGGCCTCAATTTGTTTATCTTGAAACTCCAGCCCAGGGATCCAGGTAATCACTCAATTCAAGCTCTAAAATTCCATGGTTAATAATTACCCCATCATCTTCCCCAAACTCAGCCCTAACTGCACCACTCAGTCCCCTGCTTGAAAGCCTTCCCATGGCTCCCTATGGTTTCACCTGAGTCTGGCGAACGAGGCCCTTTGTGGTCTGGTTCCTACTAAGCTCTCCAGCCTTGACATTCCTTCTGCGTCCCCCCAGACTCCAGCCATTCCGGTTGCCCACCTCCCGCCCCACCCCACCCCCGCCCCATGGATTCTGCACACTCTTCCTCGCCTCTGTGACTCTGCCCCTGAATGCCTACCTAGGTCCCTTTGCATGAAATGCTCCTCTTTGCCTTAATCCCAGCTCATCCTGCAAAGCCCAGATTAAGGGTCACCTCCCCCGTGAAGCCTACCCTGATTTACGACACAGAAAGAATCCCTTTCCCGTCTCAGGTCCCTCAGGCCCCAAGCCTTCCTCCACCACAACCCCGAACATCGTTTATGGGAATTACTGTTTACCCGGTGAGCGGATTATAACCTATTTCCTCCACCGACCCGACAATTCCCTGACGTTAACAGGAACCGTGTCTTGTTCATGGATCACCCACAGGAGGTGTTCTACAAATGAATGATCCGGTGAATAAAGTAATCCCTAAAACACAAAAACAGGAGCAAAAACAACTCCTCAGCCCCACTTCTAACTTTTTGTGGGTCTCTGGGCAATCTGAGCCCTCTCTGGGCCTCGGTGTCCCCAGCTAGAAAATTGCAAGGCTGAACTCTCTGGCTTCCGAGGGCATGACCTATGACCTATGTCTCCCCACAAGCTGCGATAACTCAACCCCCAGTGATGCTATCAGCTCACTTAAGAACTAGTTAGCCACTGAGGAAATTGAGCCACAGAGAAGTGAAGCCATCTCTAAGATCATCACACAGCATCTAATGTGTGTTGGCCAAATCTTCACCTCTGCAGGACTGAATTTCCTTCTGAGCTTATGACAGCCGGCCATTCAGACGCAAAATACACCTCTCAGGCTGTGCCTGAGAACACCGTTGCCGTGCCCAGGTCGCCACATCAAGGAAGAGCATCTCGGGCAGAGGGGACAGCCAGTGCAGAAGCTCCGAGCTGGGAGCCTGCCTGGTGTCTACAGGACTGTCAGGGGGGTCAGCATGGCGAGAGCTGAGGGAGCAGGGAGAGCATGGGGGGAGAGGAGGTCAAAGAACATTGGGGTCAGACTGTGGAGGTCTTGGGGGCCTGACGAGAGTGAGCCGGGGAGCTATCGCAGGTTCTTGAGCGGAGGCGTGGCACGATCCGACCGATGTTTTAGAGGGATCCCTCCGCCTGCTGTGCAGGTGCGGGGACAGGGGAAGGGACAAGAGAGGAAGCAGGGAGGCTTAGTCCAGCTGAAACACACTAGTGGCTTGGACCCGAGTGATGGCAGCAGAGGTCGTGAGAGAGGGTCACATTCCAGAGATAATTTAAAGGCAGACTCACAGGATTTGCTGACATACGGGGGGTGGGGTCTGAGCAGGTGACACGGGGAGAGTCAAGACTGACTCCAAGGTTTGAGGCCTGTGCAAATGGAGTGGTGGCGTTGCCATCCACCGAGAAGGAGGGGCTCGGGAGGAGCAGGTCAGGGCTCAATCCGGAGGGTGGAGGAGGTGGTCAGAAACCCGGGTCAGGATTTAGGGGTGGGGACAGGGCTGAAGATGCACCTGTGGGAGTCATCAGTACACAGCGTCTAAAGTCACGGGGCTGGCTGAGCCGCTCACGGGAGTGGCAGGTGGTTGAAGGAGAAGATGGATGGCATAGGCCCCGGCCTACGGTCAGTGCTTAGCGAATGACGGCCATGCAGCTGTTGATGTGGACACGAAGGGACACGTAGTCCTGGAGTCAGCCAAGCTGTGAAGGACAGACAAGCGCAAGGAACAGAATGGGCAAAGGCACAGAGGTGTGGACAGGGCCCCACCCCCCTCCCTGGCCCGGGGCTCCACCCTCTCGGGCCTGGATACTAACACCAGCCCCCGCCCAGCTCCCCACGACCCCCCCCCCCATGTCCCTGCGCCCACCCCAGGGAACATGCATTCTGCAAAAAGCATAGTTTTGGAGCCAGGCAGGCCCGGTCCTGGGCAGGTGCGTCAGTTTCTCCACCTGTAAAACGACAGGCCCTTGAAAGGCTTTTAACAAAAGCCACTGGAGGTGGCTGGGCTGGTGCCTGCTGCTCCCTGTGGACCTGCGTGGGAAGGTTCATGAAAGCCAAAGTCCTGCCGGCCTCTGCCTCTCAGGACACTCCAGCGGATGGCCTATCTGAACACGAGCAAGGTGATTCCCATGCCTTTCTTGGGGCTGCTGCTCTCGAAAGATGCACTTTTCCCAGGACTACTTATGGCAGGGGGGGTGGGGGCGGGGGGTGGAGTGGGCCCTTGTGCTCAGTTGGCAGAATGTGTCAGAACGCAGGACCAGGGGTTGCAGGAAAGGGACAGGTGGGACATGTGCCCGCCCTGGTGGACCCCAGGGCCCATCCTGGCTCCTGAAGTCCCCCCCATGACTGTAGGCAAGCCACTTGATCTCTCCGACCCTCAGCCTTCTCATCTGGAAATCGGGGGATAGAGCCATTCATCAGGCCGACAGAGAACCGCTGGAGAGAATGACAACGTAGGGTCCTTGTGCAGCCGGCTAGGGCTGGAAACAAACCAATAAAAAGCAATAACGTGCATAAATGTCCTCCACACAGAGCTGGCACAGTTGGGGCTGGATGATGCTGGCATTCCTCTCACACGCCTGAGGGAGAAAGTAGAATTGAGGTCCTCTAAGCCCTCGGGAATCATAAGAGTCATAAAAATAGCCAACATTTATGCAGCTTTTCCTGGGCCCAGTGCTATCCCAGACACTACTAACTCATGTATTCCTGAGTCTGGAAGGTTGGTACTCTCATTATGCCCATTTTTTGGGTGAGAAAACTGAGGTGCAGAAACGGGAAGTCACCTGCATAAGGTCATGCAGCAGAGAGCTAACTAACTTTGAAGCCCTCCATCGGCTCTGCCTCTGGTCCCCCTGATAAGCCTGGGTACTGCCCTGAGCACCCAGGGAGGGTGGGGGCCTGGGATGAAGGTAGGTCCTGATGCAGGATTTGTTCTGACCTGAGACAGGGCATCAATCACTTCCCTCTTTCCGCTTCTCCATTCCCCAGCAAGCCAACCACCAACCGCCACTGGGAAAGGGCAGGGTTAATCTCCCAAGCTGTCAGGTCTTGTTTAGAAACCTGAACATTCCGAACATATTGACAAAGCAAGGGGGCTGCATCAGGGAGAAGGTTCTTAGCAAAAGAGGCGATGCTAATCCAATGTGACAGAGGTATTTTTGTCTTAGGCCAGAAAAGCAGAGAGTGAAAATTGCTCCCGGGGAAGGGGGGGTCAACCAGCTGGGTGCCGGCTCAGGAAGCCCTGGGTGGGGGCTGCCGTGGGGTGAGCGCGGGGCTCCATTTCCCGGGAATTGTCTATAAGAAGACAAGGCCTTGCTGTCTCTGCTCTTACAGTCACAGCATGTGGAAAGCATAGACTAGGAGCATGAGAAACTCATTATTTGGTCCAACCTTGTCATTTCTCAAGTGGGAAAACTGAGGCTGGAGAAGGGAGTGAAGCCTTGATTCTATCAACTATCCATCAAAGAGCATTAGTTAGAAGCGGTTCCCCTCCCACCATGGCAATGAGGGATTTAGAAAAGCAGCTGTGGCTCCCTTCATGACTTTGATTTGGATTCAAGTCCCTGCCGTGTGGTGCAGGGCAAACTATTTAGGCTCTCTTAGTCTGTTTCCTTGGTAAAATGAGGACAATAATCCCGAAACCTCAGAGAGTTGTGGGGAGAATTACACGAAGGAAATGTAGGTGCACCCATCCTGCCCTTTGGTCGCATGAACAGGCACAGACTCAGGGCAGCTAAACATCCAAAAACTCAATTGGAAGGACAGGGGCTCACAGATATTTACTCAGAAGAAAATCCAAAGTCCCAGGAGAGGTTCTGATTGGCTGAGCTTGGGTCCCAGGCCTGCCCTTAACTACAGTTGGGCAGGGCTATTGATTGACAGTCCACTAAGCCTATAGAAAAGGGAAGTTACTCAGAAGCAAAACAATGGACAAACTGACTGTACTGAAAGGGCTCCCATCAAGTTGCAGAGACCTGTGTGCATTGGAGTTTATTCTTCTGGTCACTAAGGTCAGTGCTTTCAGGAATGAGGTCAAATTTCCCACCTCCTGTGGCATTGAGACATGGTGACCGCCAGCCCCCTGCGGAGGGGAAGATCGGGTTTTCAGGCAAACTGGGTCAAGCCGGGTGTTGCTTCAGACCTCCAAGCGTTCAGTTCAGGCAGTCACTGGACTGGCTCATCTAACAGGCGGGGGAAACAAGTAGTCAATTCAGGCAAACAAGTGTTCGATTTAGTCAACGAGCTCAGCCACTGCCCTAGAGGGTCATTTGTTTTCATGAAAGAAAGTGTGTTTGATTCATATTGACCAAACTGGGTGCGTCAGGCAGACACAACCAATGACTCAGACTAAGTGGGGGGAGCAGAGATGCTGGGGAACACTGCGGAATCTGGCGGTTCATCCCCCATGCCTCCAGCAGTCCAAATGGGAGCTTAGCAGGCACACATCCCACGGTGTAACTCCCCTTGCTTGAAATGCTAACAGGATTGCTTATAGCATGGACTTCAGGACACCCATTCTGCCCCTTCCGAGCTGTGCAACTTTGGGCAAGTCACTTTACTCTCTGATCCTCTTAACAAAGTAAAAGATCTTTCAATACTTTCTTGGAGAGTGTGTGTGTGTGTGTGTGTGTGTGTGTGTGCACGCGTGTGTGTAGAGTGCCCCAGAAGCAGTCTGAGATATAAATAGGGCTGTGGAGTAAAAGGAAATCCAGTGTGCAGTCCTCGAAATTCTGCATTTCAGATGTGGGAACTCAGATCGTAAAGCTCCCCTTCATTCATGTGTTGCGTTTGTGGGTTTGATTTTGATTTTGAAACTTGTGCCAATACTGACAAAAATATTTTGTGGGCTGGTGGTGGACTTTTTTTTTTTTTTCTCTTTTATCTCTGTCTATATTTTTGGTATCTACTTTGCCAGAATTGCTTTGTTTTAGAATATTTCCCTTTGTATAAAAACTTGATTCTTAATCTAAAATGGGGTATTCTCTTCTTTTGAAAAATTAACCTTTAATGACATAACGGATACATAAAAACATCTCCCCCTGTAAAAGTGTCCTCAACTTTCAGGGAATACTGAAACCACTTTAAGTCACTGGTACCCACTCTCCGAATCATGGCCCCAACACCCCTCCTGCCATCATCAGCAATTTGGAGTGGATTTTTTCAAACTTTCTGTATAACTTACATTTACGTACTCTACGTAGATTTCCTTATTTGTTCTCAAGAAAATGAATAATCATGTGGAAGTCATACCCCACATAATATCCTGCCATTTCCTTTTTTTTGCTCAACATTATGACTTGGAATCAATTCCATGGCTGTATGCTGAGATTACCTCTTTTTTTTTTCAACTGCTGCTTAATATTGCCATGCATTAAAAATAAACAAGTAAAAATAAATAAATCAACCAGTATTTTTACAAACCATGCTATTGAGATACACTTCATACCCAACAGGATGCATCCGTTTAAAGTACGCAGGTCACTGGGTTTTACTATATTCCCAGATTTGTACAGCCATCACCAAATCTGATTTTAAGATATTTTCTTCACCCCCCCCCCCCAGAAAAACCCCACACCCATCAGCAGTGGCTCCTTAACCCCCTCCCTTCAGCTCCTGACAACCATGAATCTCCCATCTGTCTCTATGGATTTGTCTCTTCTGGGCATTTCACATACATGGAATCACACAATATGAGGTCTTCTGTGACTGGCTTCCTTCACCGAGCATAAAGAAATTCACGTATGTTGTAGCATGTATCAACATATCGTGCCTTTTTATTGTCAAATAATCAACCCCCTCTTTTGACGTCTTACTTTCTACCATGCAGGGTGTCAGTTCCCACAGACTGCCCATCAAGCATTGCTCCTGTGATCATCCCCCTTTTACAGATGAGGAAACCAGGGCTCGGCGAGGTGCTGTGACTTACCCACGATCACGCAGGAAAGTAAGTGGCAGAGCGCTGGAGATGAGCCCGGGTCTGTTGAGCTCCCAAGCCTGTGTCCTCGTGGCTGAACCACGCCGTCACTGCAGGAAGCAAGAAGGGAGTGGAGAGCGTCTCATGAGCCCAATGCGCAGATCACAGAGTCCTTTTTGCTCACATGATGCCTCTGGGTCGCTGTCATGATTGCTGACGGTTGCCCTGTGAGGCTGAACGGAGTGCGAGGGACGTCTTACCCAAGGCTAACCTGACCAAGGTCAGAGCTCCCACGCTGCTTGCTTGCACAGCTTTTCAGCATGTCTCCCTCTCTCGCACCTCCCTCGTCTACTGCTTTTTCTCTCTGATCCTAATTTCTCAGCTTCTGATCTTCAGGGGCTATTACATCAGGCTGGTATGTTACCTCTTTTTTAGGGCTGGATGCCAAGAAAGCGATAATGGGTTGTAAGTAGGGTCGAAGTGGGTTTTCCCATGAGTAGGGCAAATCTTGCTGCCTGAAACGGTCAAGACTCCACTCTCGAAAAGTCATGCAACTCCCCATCCGACTGTAACCGCCTAGTGGGGACAACAATAATAGAAGTGACTTTCTCCTTGGGAGAGGCTTTCGCCTCCTCTTTGGATCTCCTCCTCTGAGCCCAGTGGGCTGGGGGTTTAGAGTCTCTTTTCATAGGAGACTAAAGCTTGAGGCCACACATCCGGTAGGAGGGGGCCGGGGTTGGAGCCTGGGGCTGCGGGACCCGAGTCAGCCGCTGCCACACCAGCTCACCACTGGTTCCATCAGGCATGCCTCGTGTCCCACCCTGCTCCCTGGTACGATGTAGTACCCAACTGCAAGTTAAATAAAAGCAGCTTCCTACATTTGAAAAATTGGGAATAGAGGTACCGGGCCAATATTTACTTTTGTGTAGCATTTGAAGTCTCAAGGGCAACTCTGCTGTTACTTGCTGTGTGGCCCGGGGAAAGTTGTTCACCCTCTCCAGCACCTGGCTGGCTCCTGGTCCCGCCAGGGGCCACTGGCACCATAAATCCTGCCAGTCAAGTCTCTGGGTTTATCCCAGGCTTGAACAAGTCTCTTTCACTCTCTCTTTCTCTCTCTCTCTCTTGCTCTCGCTACCACAGGTCACTTATTCACACAACAAACATCTATTGAGCAGGTGAGTGGAGAGAGATAGATGCACACACTGGTCCTGATTCAAGGCGGGCTGTGACCGTGCCCTTCGGGCGCTGCCTATGAGGGAAAGGAAGTCCTGCTCTGGATGGGTTCCAGGAGCAGGTGGCCTTTGGGAGGGGGGCAGAGCCCGGGTGCAAGTGGCAGGTAAGAGGGGAGGGCATCCCAGGCAGAGGGCGCAGCTCGAGCAAAGGCCCAGAGGTAGATAACCCTGGGGTGTGTCTGGGGCCAAGCGGTGTGCCTGGTGAGGCCGGAGGGTGCAGATGTGGGCGACGCAATTAGAGGGTATGTTGGGCCAGACCTGCAAGGCCTCGAAGGCCAGGTGAAGAGCTCGACTTGGCCCTGAGGTGTTTCAGCAGGGAGGGGGGCTCACGCAGCCTCTGAAGGCTCCCCTTGGCCCCGCGGCTCCCCACACCGTCAGAGCAGCCCCGTGAGGTCTGCGGTGTGATTGCTGCTTTCACAGAAACGGAAACCGAAGCCCCACCAAGGTGAATTAAAGTGCCCACCGTCACAGAGCCGAAGGGGCATTGCGAGGACAGAGCTGCAGACAAGATGGCCAGGTCAGTTTTTCCATCTGTAAAATGGACATATTGGGAGGGCCCTTCCCAGTCAGGCGCTCTGCTCTCTGGTCCCCACCCCCGCCAGCCACCCAGATCCCAGTCCCAGACAGGACACCCGTTGAAAGGTCACGCCTATGCCTTGACATTTTCCGTGCGTCTCGCCGCCCCTCGTCTTAACACCCCTACCTCATCCCATCCCACCTCAAGGGAGTCTGGCCCTGCCCTCTCTGGGCTCTCTCATGCCAGACACTGTTCATCTGCCATTAGTCACCAGTTGGTAGAGAAATTGAGGCCTTCAAATGCCCTATCATGGTCCCACCCACTACTCCCCTGCCCTGCCCTCCCCCGCTCCTCCCAGCTCAGGCCATCTCTGGACTGGGAGTTCCTTGTCCTTGGAGAACAGCAAAGCCCAGCCAGGCCCTGGGATCCCAGTCGTGCTGTGTGACCTCAGGCAGTTTCCCCAACCTCTCTGAACCTCATTCTTTTCTTCCTTTCCTTCTTTCCGTTCTTCCTTCAACTCTCTCTGACTCATCCCTCCCTCTCTTACACCACAAACGTTTATTGAAACTACCAGGCACCATGGCTCAGAAGCATTGACAACTGCCCTCGGAAGCCTCACTTACAGAGAGCTGTAGGACTGAACCTGACCCAGGCCCCTGAGGCCCTACCCCTGGGAGGGAGGGGGTGGGGAGCAGGTGGAATAGGACTGACCTCTGAACCATGGAAGAGTCAGCACAGGCTTTTGAATCAACCCCGGGTTCCAAGCTCCCACTTCCTGGGAGCTGTGTGACTTTGGGCAAGTCACTTCACTGCTCTGAGCCCCAGTTTCCTTATTTAACAAACGACGAGCATCGTATTGTGAGATTTAAATGGCACGTCTGGCTGGTACGAGGTTATTCAAAAGTTCTAAGAATTCACTTCTGTCAGGGTTCCTGGGTGGCTCAAGTCGGTTCAGCATCTGACTCTTGGTCGCGGCTCAGGTCATGATCTCACGCTCTGCCCTGGCAGTGTGGAGTTTGGAATTCTCTCTCCCTCTCTCTCTCTGCCCCTACCCCACTCATATTCTCTCTCTCTCTTTCTCTCTCTCTCAGATAAATAAATAAGCTTTAAAAAACTTTAAAAACCCTCACTTTTGAGGCCTGGAACCTTAGAGAGGTGAAGGACTGATCTCCCTAATGGTGGAGTTTAGGGAGTGACTCAACCTCATCAGTCAGTGACCCCGGGTACAAGATTTATTTGGGAGGCAGAGACTTCTTCTGAGCACCTCTAGACAGTAGACAATATTCTCCGTTGTCTGCAGCCTGTTTTACTCACACATATTAAAACTATTAAAATGGTATTCTTAGTATACCCGTTTTATATAGGAGGAAACTGAGGCTCAGAGAAGTCTAGTAACTTGCCCAGGGTCACACAGCCAAGAGTGAGCCCAGATGCTCCCCTCTGACCATTGCACTGCACTCCTCCCGCGTGGAGGTGAAGGACCCCTGCCTACGCTCTCTGAGGACCTTAAGCCCATTGCCACCCTCTCTGGGTCTGCCTTTCCTTTAGTAAAATGGAGTTTGAATCTTTACTTGTCCAATAAAGTAAGACAAGGCAGGATTTCCCAGCCCCTCTGAACAGATGGGAAAGAGTGGGGCAAGGGTCCCCTGGTCCCCAGGCCTGGAATCAAGTCTTTAAGCCCAGCCTGGGCTCTGGCCACTGCTTGTCACTTCTTGGAAGCCGGTCCCGACCTTTGATTGCTCAAGTCACTGTGTCACTAAGGTGGCCGCGATTCTATGGAAAGGGCAGAGGAAGGAACAGGAGACAGCTGTCTGGGTTGCGTACAGGCCCGGGGCTCTGGGCCAGGTCCCCTACCAGGAACAACCCGATGGGTATTCTAAAGAGAGTCGAGTGGGTTCCTGTCCTGGAGGGAGCTCCCAGACGGGTTACAAAGGAAAATTAGTACCAAGTAGAGGAGAAAGTATTATTTCCAAGTGGAAGAGAATGGACAGAAGCAAAATGCACCCTTTCACCTGGGGCAGGGCCGACATGTGTAGAAACATACAGCCTGCAGTACCCCTTCTACCAAGCCTGACAGTCCCCAGCCCTCCTGTTTCTCCTTGAGGTCCCTGTCCCTCAGGGCCAAGTGTTTTGGGACCCTTGGCTATTTTGCTCCAAAACTCAGGGACCCCCAGTTATTAAGTGCTCGTTACCTATTAGGTGCTCAAAACTCCAGGCCTACAGGAAAGGAATTCTTGCCACCATTTTGCAGAGGGGAGACTGAGGCCCGGAGAGTCAACCTACCTGCCTGTGGTCACACAACTGGTCGGGGTCGGAGCAGGAACTCCAAACCTGGTTTCTTGGTTGCTGTCACTCACCCTGCTTCTTCCTCCGAGCTCTTGCCAGCTGCAGGAAACAGTTTTTGTTACCGTGTCTGTAAAAGGGGGCAATTACAAGGTTCACTCACAGGGTTATATTTTACAGGTCAGCAGGACCCATCACCGTGTCGCGAGTTTGCTCCCCTAAGACCCCCGACAGGGCCCATTTGACCCAGGGACAAACAGCCACTAAAGCCACGTGGATGTATTCCCTGCACTAGGTCACACAGGAATGGAAACTAAGGCCAGTTTGGTAGCCCAGATCCATCAATACGTATGGAACTTGTTCCAGAAAAAAAAAAAAAAAATTGGGGGAGGCCCACAGGCTCCAGTCTCTCCGGGGACCCTCCCTGCTCAGGCTTCCCAGTGGGTAAGAAGCATAGGAGCCTGGAGAACCAGAGAGACCAGGATGAGTTTGGCCAAGGTGCTGGGTTCCAGGGGTCAGAGGCTGAGTCCCTGGAAGTTTGGCTTTGTTTCTTTCTGGCACACAGTGGATCCGCAGGGAAACTCAGTGGAGGGAGCAGAGGGGAAGAGAGGGAGAGATGGGTGGGGGAGTGGACGGGGTGCTGGATGGACGGACAGATGATGAGATGGGCTGAGGGGTGGACGGGGAGAGGCAGATTATCGGTTTTGCCACAGGAAGTGGTGTGGGTGTGCCTATCTTTGTGGGATGTCTGCATGCCTGCACACGAGCCCACGTCTGCGTGGGGGTCTATCTCAGAGTTTCTGCAGTTTTGTGCGTCTGTGGGTGCCCCGCTCTGCTTGTGTCCACACCTGATGATGTGTGTGTGTGTGTGTGTGTGTGTGTGTGTGTGCGTGTGTGTGTGTGTACTTCTGTGCCCAGGTGCCTCTATCACCCAGAGTCTGATGATGTGTCCAGGTGCCTCTGTGTGTCCTGATCTAATTCTGTGTCTCTGTCCATTGCCGTCGCAGCCTTGAGTGCTGTCCGCTCCCCCAGGGGGCGCCCTTGCCCAGCTGCCACTCCTCTCCTCTCAGGCTCCTGCCCCCGGGGCACCCTAACTGGCGGAGAGCAGGGCCCAGAATGGGCAAAGGTGGCCCCGCCGTGGCCCCGCCTTCTGGCGCGGCCCCGCCCCCTGCCCGCCCAAAGCGGGCTATAAGTTCTCTGTCCCTCTCAGCTTCGGCAGTGCTCGCCTTCAGTGGTCGCACTTGGAGGGTCCTGCCACCCGTCAGAGGAGCCACCGCCACCACCTGACCATGGCCGAGGGTGAGTATCAGGGTCAGCGCTGCCGCCAAGCACGGGCCCGCGCCTGGCCACCCCTCCCTGTCTCAGGGGTCCCCCCTGTGCCATGGTCGGCTGGGGGTCAACACCTGGCAGGCGCTCTCCCCAGTCTGGAGAGCAACAGGAAGGCTGGGCTGGGTGAGAAGGGCCTGGCTCCCCCTCAGGCCTGGCCCCGCTGGGGCCTTTCCATCCCCAGGGCAAAATCATTAACCCCTGCCTCCCCGAATCAGACAAAGCAGTGGAACATGCAGGCGTGTTGTAAACTGTAGAGCACTGGACTAGCGGGCCACTGTCACTTGTCCTCGGTCAGTTAGCGGGGCTGGGTCCCTGCTGTGGACCGGCCGGCACGAAGCTGTGCAGCAGGGTCTGGCCTGGCCTCAGGACACTTAGCTTTGGTTGGTCCCTGCCAGCCGCGGGGAGGAGGCGTGCATGTCGTACCTAGAGGTGTGCAAGTCATGCCTGGCTGACTCCTTGGCCCTGGGGCCAGAGAAGAGGTTCTAGCACCCTCTGGGCTGAGAGCACACATGTTCTCTAAGGTCCCCTCCGGCCCCCAAGTTCTGCAACCCCAGTCTTTGGCCACTTGTCGATTCTCAGTTTCCCCTCCCGTAAAACATGGATGGGTCGCCCTCGGTACATCCGTGAGGGCCAAGGGGAGTGGAGTCGGGGTCCGATTAATTTCCTACCTGCTCCCCCACTCCACACACACACACACACACACACACACACACAGTCGCAGCGGTGGCAGCACTCCTGTCCCAGGGGAGGGGTTTCTGCAATGCAGGGTGTCCGTGGACTAAAGCGGCTGGACCCCGTGACCCGGCTAACTCTTGGCTCGAGTCCATGTGGAGGGGGCCTCCACACCACACTGCAGCCCGGGAAGGAGGCGCTGGGAGAGGGGCTCTGAAGAGGGACATGGGGCATGTGGAGCAGGGACGGGAGGAGGGAAGCTGACCTACCGAGTGACCTCGGGCTACCCTTGTCCCTAGCTGGGATCTGGCTCCCCAACACATGAGATCAAAAACCAGCTCAGGGCTGGCTGTGATCACGGGTCCTCTAGGTGGCATCTCGGATGCAGTTTCCCATCCCTGGCCCCGAGGGAGGCTCAGTGGGGCTGGGGGACCCTGGAGGTGCCAGCTGTGGATGACCTACCTGCCCCATTACCACAGTGGCCGTCTCCTACAGGGGTCCCGCTGGCCTGGGAGACCTGGGGTCCTTAGTGCAGAAATCCTGTGATCCTGGAGCTCAGTGCTTCTGCACCTTGGGAGCTGGGCATGACTTCTGGAAATTCTTCTTTAGATAATAGCCCAAGAAAGCACCCCACCTGTCCCAGCCCAGGAACTGACAATCTCTCTATGGTCTTCCAGGGGGGACGATGGTGGTCTCTTCCTGCTTAAGCTCTCTGGAGTAGAAGTTTTCAAAAACAGTGTTTCCTCACCCTAGCAGGCCAGCCAGAAGCCCTCCCGGGCGGTGGGGGAGGTCTCTCCTGCTGTGAGCCCCAGGGGGCAGCTCCCTCGGGTCTCTTCCCAGGCTCAGAACAACACGGGAGTGTTAGGGAAGGGAAGGAAGGAGTGGGGGAGATGGGGAGCAAACCCTGAGCCGTGGAGCGAGGGGCTTCCAGTGCAGGCTCCAGAATCCACAGCCCGGGTTCAAATCCCAAGGCCGCAGCTTGCCTCGGAATATCTCCTCCCAGTGGTGATAGTATCTGCATAGGTGGAGTCGTTGTTGTGAGGTTTTGGGGGAGAAAAGCCGTGTCAAAGCCCTCTCTCAGCAGTCACCGGGCACTTGGGGATCTTCCATGGCAGAAGCAGGGCACCCGAGTCGATGGCCCAGTGGAAGGACCCACTTGCTGGGTGACTTTGGGCAGATCCCTGCCCCTGGGTCTCAGCTGGACCGCGTACTCTCCAAGGGCCCCACGGCTCTGAGAGTCCACCTTGCCCACTCTCCCCACGCTGCGGTCTTCTTAATCTTAACCTTGAGCTTGCCAAGATTTCTGAGGTGTGTGCTTCCCTCGGACTCCCCACCCCCACCCATGACCTCTACCCCTGCCTTGGCCTTTAGCTCCCTTTGAAACTACAAATAGAGCTTTCACATAACAAACTTCTGCCCTGGGCTAGGCCCCACTTCCTCTGCTCGTCCTCTCAGCAGCCTTTTGAGACTTCAGAGGAGGCACAGAGAGGGAGAGAGACCCGTCCAGGATCACACAGCAGCACTGCAGAACTGAAAAGCGTAGGTCCGGAAGTCTCCAAACCCTCTGTCATTTTCAAACCTTTTTTATCATGGAGAATATTGAAGACACATCAAAGTAAAGAGAAGAATATAATACATGCCTGTGTTCTCATCACCCAGCCTCCTGTGGCCGCTCCTGCCTCCCGGTACCCCTCACCTCCCCACCCCTGCCCCTGTTATTTGGAAGCAAATCTCAGACATCACCATTTCACCTGCCGATATTTCAGTAAAACATAAGGGCTCTCTCTCTTTAAGACATGAATAAATTAACCAAAAGTCCTTACTACCGCCACGATTCCACGGGCATTCAAATCTGTGATCGTCTCATGAGTATAATAAACGTTTTAGAATACTTTTTAAAAGACCAGGACCCAGATGAGGCCTGCATACCACAACGGGTCGAAATGTGTCTTCAGTTTCTCTTAATCTATAGTTTCTCCCTTCAACGAATTTTTTTCTTTTTTTTTCTTGCAGTTTTTTTTTAAGTTTATTTATTTATTTTGAGAGAGAGAAACAGAACGTGCCTGCAAGCGAGGGAGGGACAGAGAGAGAGGGAGAGGGAGAGAGAGAGTCCCAGGCAGGCTCTGTGCTCTCAGTGTGGAGCCAGACGCAGGGCTCGGTCTCAGGAACCGGGAGACGGTGACCTGAGCTGAAATGCAGAGTCGGACGCTTAATGGCCTGAGTCACCCAGACGCCCCACCTTGCGGTTTATTTGTTGAGACAACCAGCTCCTCTGCCTTTTGTCTCCCGGAGTGTGAATTTTGTCCGATCGCATCCTGGTTCTGTGTTTAACATGTTCCTCAGTCCTCCGTATGCCCTGTAAATTGAAAGCCGAACCTAAAAGGCAAAATCGAACCTCCGCCCAATACTGCCCCACCTCACTTTTAACAAAAGAACCCTTTAATCGTGACCGTGACCGAATAGCTCCTGTTGAGTGAGCATTTGTTATGTGCCAGGCACCGTACTAAGTGGTTCACAGCAGTCCCGTGACAGGTGAGGAACGGGAGTCCAGAAAGTGGACTTGCCTGAGGTCACGATGCTGGAAGGCGGCCAGGACTTCTCCCACCACGCCACAGTGAGCACGACATTGTGACTATGACAGTGAGCACGGCGTTGTGACTATGAGGAAGAGAAGAGTCGTCGGGGAGATTCGGCCCCGGCTGACCCCAGGGTGACAGGGGTGGGTGGGGGCTTGGGAGGGGGCAGGGCGGGTAACCATTATCCAGAGAGGCCTGGCTCCCGGGGATTCCCCACATCCACGGAGCCCCGAGGGCACAACTGGCTGAGGGAGGCCACCCCGGCTCAGGCTCACGCCCCTCCTGCTGTCTCCGCAGAACTGGTTCTGGAGAGATGTGACCTGGAGCTGGAGGCCAATGGCCGTGACCACCACACAGCCGACCTGTGCCGGGAGAAGCTGGTGGTGCGGCGGGGCCAGGCCTTCCGGCTGACACTGCATTTCAAGGGCCGAAACTATGAGGCCAGTGTGGACAGCCTCACCTTCAGTGTCACAACCGGTGAGTACCACCCCGTCGCCCCGACCTGCTCTGTTCTGTGATCTCCTGGCCCCCTGACGATGAGGCAGGTGGCTCCGTTCCTCTTTTCTCCCCCCGCCCCCCACCCCGAGAAGGTCCTAGCGGTCACTAGCCCCATTGTACAGATGAGGCAACTGAGGCCCAGAAAGTGGAAAGGGGACGCCCCAGGCCTCCCAGCCTCGTAAACAAGTTTGCTGGGCATCCGGTTCCAGAAAACCTGTTATCGCCCTGGATAACAGCTTCCTACCACAAAGGTCATCAAGATCCTGACCAAATCAAAACAGCTTTCCAACTCTTATCAACAGCTACTTCTCCCAATCCACATAACCTGAAGTCCTCTGGGATCGGGCTCACGTTGGCTCTGGGTAGTGGAGAGAACCCAGCTGCCATCTCCCTGAGGGGACAATTTTGTGTTCCCATAGTTCCTTCTCCAGGCCTCAGGAGGGCTGCCTCAGGCTCAGGGGGTGGCAGACCTGGGCTCTGGTGTGGACTGGACTGCCTACCCGCTGTGTGACCTTGGACAAGTTGCTTAGCCTCTCTGGGCTTGAGTTTTATCTTGTGAAAAGCACTCCTGGTAGAAGGTGTTAGGTGAGAAGGGCCAGACGTGGCGGGGTGCCTTATAGACGTTAGTAGCCGCTGCTGCTTTTGCTCTGGGGGGCCCAGTGACGGGTGAAAGGACATTGAGGCCCCAGCCACGTCATCCCCACATGCCCAGTTCCCAATCTTCTTTGCTTGCCATTCCTGGGAAAGTGGCCTCGAATGCCAAATCTCTGGATTTGGCTCCTGGTGGGAACCACTCCCTTGAGATCAGCTAGGGGCCACCTGGCTGGGACTCTGCCCAAGGGTGAGAAAGGCCAGTTCTTTCTGAGACCACCGAGGGCAGAGAGAGCAGCAAACAGGCTGTGGCCCATATTTACCTGGGTGGCCGTTTGATAAGGCTTATCATGGTGCTTGCAGACCGGCCACGGATATCTCCCCCGTGCCTTTCCTTCCTTCCCCTCTGCTTCTGGCACAGATACACCTACTACCCAGGGGCAGCCCCCCCCCCCACCCCCCCCGCAAAACCAGTACCCTTGGGGCCCTTTCTAACTGAACTGAGGAGCATCCGGGAGCCTCTGATCTTTCTAACTCAGTTTCCCTCTCTGTAAAGTGGAAGGTTGTAGTATATGACAGTTATGTGCTGGGTAGGATACCCTGAGAACAGTCAGGGTCAGGGTCAGGCTTGGGATGATGAGAATCACAGCAACCTACTGTATGCATGCTCGTTCTCGATCTGCCCATCTGGGAAACATACTGAGACCCCATTTTACAGATGAAAATACTGAGGCTCAGAAGGGTCAAGTTACCTGCCCAGGTCACACAGTAAGTTAAGGACAAAGCAGGGTTCAAACCTGCCCCCAGAATTGAGGCTTTTCACTGGTGAGCTGACAGCAGACATATTTACCTAATCACCATAAGGGCCTGCTGGGCCTCAGTTTGTTCTTCTGTGAAATGGAACAGTAGAGAAACTGCCAGGGGAGGCTACCACTGACTTCCCACCTTCTTTCTCTTCTTTCAAGGCATCTCCTTTCTTTCTTCTTCTCCATTTATCTAGGCGGCCTGGTGCCAGGTAATTAGGCCTCAAGTTCAGGGTTGGGGGAGGGGGTGGCTACAGCTGACCTTCCCATCCCAGCAGCTAATCTCTGTTTTCCAGTCTCTACCAATTTATCTCAAACCATAGCCGGTCTGTGCTGGTCACCTCCAAAGCCCTCGAGCAGACACGGAGGGCACTCTATCTCTGGATGCACACAGCTTCCCTGTCTGGGCCACCAAGACCCTCCCATGGGCTGAGGAAGCCTGAGGGACAATACCAGGAAGCCAGGCCTTTCATCTCAAGGCCTGGTTTGGATCAGCACCCAGCCCCAGGCCTGGCCTGAGCACCTTGCTCTTGTGCTGCAACATTCTAGCTTGTGGTCAGCCTGTCCTGCCTCCTAAGGGAAACTGAGGCCCAGAGAGAGGAGAGAGCTGGGGAAGGTCACTCAGTGAATGGAGTATGTGGCCTGATCCTACACATACCCAGATGGTGTGTATTTCACCCAGACAGTTGGAGACCTGACAGGCTCTGTTAGGGGACACAGACCACAATAGACAAACACTTTATCATGGGAATAAAGCTGTTTCCTTCCAAGAGGGGACCGAGCTTTGGAGGGTGAGTGGGGTGGGAGTGAGGCCAGCCTGAGGGAGTGAAAAGAACCTTTATGAGGTTAATAGAGGGCTTTTCTCTGGAAGGTTTCCCTCATCCACCCCCTTACTCCACCCAGTCATGGTCTGGGATAGTCCCCAGGACTCCTCAGGTCTCCAGGTCATTTAGGCCCACAGGGATTCCCCGAAGCATCTCTGGCCCCACAAAGATGTGAAACCAAAGCCGATGACTTTTTGAAGCCAGCTTATGTGAGCAGTGGTGGTGCGGGGGGTGGGGGGGGGGGAACAATCTGTTCTCTCCCCGATCCCCCATCCGGGGACCCTTGGAAGAAAGCAGTGTGTGTGTGTGTGTGTGTGTGTGTGTGTGTGTGTTTGTGTGTGTGTGCACAGCTGCCCCAGGACGGGGAGAAAGGGAAATGTTTCCTGACCTGTCCTTGAGGGTAGTATGTCAATAGAGACAGTGGCTATGGGACCTGGCCCAGGCTATTCCCATGGTGGCCAGATCACTGGATGTCCAAACAGGGACATTTCTGAGAATGAAAGGACACCATTAAGAATTATGCTGGGGCCGCAGGTATAAACTGGGGCTGTCCCAGGCAAACAGGTCTCCCCGCCTTTGTCCCTCGCAGCCTCACTTTCCATATCTGTAAAGTGATTCAGTTGAACAAGACAATGTCTACATTCCACCCCAGTCCTCAAAATCTGTTGTTTGGCCTGGGAGAAGATTCTGACTTTTAATAGTCCCTTTTGACGACGCTGAGGAATGCCCACATTTACTGCACAATTACTGCACTAGTCACTGTTTTGAATGCTTCCTGAGAAGTCCTTTGCCGGTCCTCTAAACCGGGCCAGGAAGTGATAGTGACAATAATAAACCAGAGCTATCATTTATTGAGCACTTACTGTGTGCCAGGCACCATGCGATGTACCTCAACTGCTTTAGGCTTTATAATGACCTTACGAGGAGGTAGGTATACTGTAATTGACCCCATTTTACAGATGAGGACACTGAGGCCCAAAGAAGCTAAGTAGCTTGTCCGAGGTCACAGAGCCAGTTTCAGACACAGGATCGACCCTCCTCACGCATGTGGTCCAAGCCTGTTTTCTTCCTGGATGAGAAAATTGCAGATCGGAGAGGCCTGGTGACTTAGCCCAGCTCACGGAGCACTCAGAACCTGAGAAGGGGGACCAGACCCAGGCTGGCTCTTGGGGCCCTGTGCTGCCTGACTTCTCAGGCTTATAGCTGACTCCTGGCACCCAGTCAGGGCCTCGGAGGCCTGTGTCATGCCTGTTAGCTCACGGTTATATTTGGGCTCGGGTGTGGCCGGGGCTGTCGGGTGGGTAGGAGGAGGCAGGGTGCTGGGAGGGAGCCCCTCAGTGAACAAGCCCCCATATTGTTAGCAGCAGGTGGGCAGAGCTACAGGGAGGGAGATGAAAGGATAAAAATAAACTTTCCCGGGCAGCTGCCCAACCAGGCAGAGAAGGTTCTGTTTCTCCTCTCGGCCACCCAAGTCCAGAAAAGATGACCAGCCCCTCCTCGCCCTCCCATGACTCAAACCTGCCTGCCCAGGCAGGGCCCTCCCCGTACCAGCAAAAGCAGGCTCCCTATCTCGCTGAAGCTTCCAGACCCCTCACAAGAGACCACGGGAATGAGAGGCGCCCTGGAGGACAGCCCAGAGCCTAGAGATCTGGGCTCAGACGCTGACGTTGCCCCAGACCCCTACGATATCCTCGGGAGACCCCCTCCTCTCTGAGCCTCAGTTTTCCCATCTGTACAAGAGGTCTCAGGGAAAGCAGGCGGTGGGGGGCGGTGGTTACAACTACCTCCTTGGAGCTGCCTTTGAAGATACAGAGGCCAAAAGCCGGAGGGGGCCCTGGGGAGACAGACACCTAGAGGCTGGATGGGCCAGCACCTACCAGCAAGGGACCTCCCAGACGGGTTCCTGTGGGGCATCAGAGGATCAAGGTCTTATCCTACTCAAAGTCTGGGCTTCTTCTTCTGAAAGGAAGAGCTGGACCCTTGCAGGTAAAGGATTTAGGAGGAAATGGAGCATCCATTGGTGCTACAGATGGACAAACCGAGCCCAGAGAAAGGGCGTGCAAAGTCACGCCAGCCCAGGCAGCACGACGGAGGCCCTGCCCCAGGTTGAGCGGTCCCCTCCCCCGGGAGACATCTGTCCGGTTGGGAACCTGCTGTGGGAGCGAGACCTGTCACATGCTCTCGCAAAAGCGCCCTGCGAGGTCGGGGTCTGACCCTCGCTTTACAGACGAGGAAACCCAGGCTCAGGGAGGTGAAACCTCTCGCCAAAGTTCCCTCAACGGCCGGCAGCGCACCTCGGCCTCCGACCCAGGCCCGTGGGACCCCCGGCGTGTGCCGGCCCCCGCCGGGTCTGCCGCCGTCCCTCCCTGCCCACGTCCGGCTCACGGCCACTGCCTCTCCTCTGTCAGGCCCAGCTCCCAGCAAGGAGGCCGGCACCCGGGCCCGTTTCCCGCTGTCCGATGCCGTGGAGGAAGGTGCCTGGACGGCCAAGGTGGTGGACCAGCGGGACAGTGCCCTCTCGCTGCAGCTCAGCACCCCGCCTAACGCCCCCATCGGCCTGTACCGCCTCAGCCTGGAGGCCTCCACCGGCTACCAGGGCTCCAGCTTCGTGCTGGGCCACTTCATCCTGCTCTTCAACCCCTGGTGCGCAGGTGAGCCATACGATCCGTCAGCAGGGTGCGGAGACGGGCAGGGCCGGGCCCACCCACGGGGGCCACTGAGGGTGGGGGCAGTGGGGCAGAAGAGACATCAAAGCAGGTTGAGCAAAACCCCCTCAGCGCCGTGCCGAGCTCCGGCCTCGCCAAAACCTTGCGATGTGAGTACTCTTATTATTATCCCTACTTATGGAGGAAGAGACAGGCACTCGGACACAAAATGACTTGCCCAAGGCCACACAGCTACCAAGGGATCTCACCCTGTGCCGGAGCTCATGTGTTCCCACCGCACTGTGCCGGGGCACAGACGCGTCTCGGGTTCAGAGCCCCATTCGGGAATGCGGTGCCCAGGGGAGGCCCAGGGCCATGGCTCCACGTCTGGTTGTGTTTCGTGGGGCTCTGTTTGAAATCTCCCCAGACCGGCCTGGGGAGGGGAACCTGAGGGAGGTGGAGGGGTAGGGTAACCAGGAGAGGCGGGCAGGAGCAGTTTGGTTAACTACGTGCCCCTCAATTCTTCCTCTCAATAATCCCACAGGGGAGATTGTTAGTGTCCTCGATTCCCAGACAGGAAGCAGGCTCAGAGAGGTCAAGTGGCTTTTGAAGGGTCCTCTAAGTAAGTAAGTGGGCAATGCTGGGCAAAACTAGCAAGTTGCAGGGGACAGCTCAGAAGAAAGGAGGCTGGCTCGAGGAGGAAGGGGGAGGCAGGGGCTGCCACATCCCTTCCCGGGCCTCAGTTTCCCCATCTGACCGACAGGGCAATCAGATCCATTTCTTTCTTGCTCCTGCATAGCACGGCAGAGAGAGATGCCTTGTGGGCAGGCCTGGGAATGGGGAGTCCCTCCTCAACGCTGGGGTCCAGCCACACTTTCCAGCCTCTCCAGCATCAGACGACCAGTTTCTTACTGGATCACTGCTTTTATTTTTTTCTTCACCATTTTGGGACATTTTATAACACATTTGAGGGGAAAGGTTTTTTATTTTCTCTTGTACATATCTTGGCTTTAATTTTTTTTTTTTTTAAGCTTATTTACTTGGAGAGAGAGAGGGCGAGCAGAGGAGGGGCAGAGAGACAGGGAGACGGAGAATTCCGAGCAGGCCCCGACGCGGGGCTCAAACCCATGAACCGTGAGATCATGACGTGAACTGAAATCAAAAGTCAGGCGCTCAACCTACTGAGCCACGCAGGGACTCCGGCTTTTATTTTTAGGTATAACAGTAAGACATGAGAACATCCTCTTCATATAAGCTTTAAGCATTACAGGGAAACGGCCCCCGTGTTGACTCTCCTCCTTGGGGAGCACCATTATTAGCTGTCTTGGGGGGCTCCTCTCCTTAGATTCGAGTGCATGTGCCTGGAGACATCGCTGCGTTAATGGGTTTCTCTTAAACATAAAAAGATCCCACAGTATACATCAACCTACAACTTATTCCACTTTTCCCCTCTACCATACATCCTGAGGATTTTTCCCCATCAGTGTGCATCCATCTGCTTTTTCTTCTTAAGAGCTCAGAATGTTCCACATCTTGCCAGTGAGGACAGTTCATTGATCTGGCCCTCCACCCAGGGACATGAGGTCGTCCCCGGGAGGTCCTCACAGGGAAGATCACTCATCCTTGCTCACATGCCCTGGGGCCACATGAAATGGTGTCTTGGGACAGAAGTGGCTTCTCTGGACCGCACTGGAGATGTGTTTTGATCTCACCAATCTGCAAAGCTTACGGCTAGTCGCCAGCCCTGCCCGTGGAGCAGGAAGACGCCAGTGTCCCCCACTTGTCGACACCACAGGGTCTCAAAGTTCAGGGAACAGGGAGCGGAGTTCTGGGGATGTCCCCTTCCTTTGGCCTTTCCTCCAGCCCTGCCCCATCCCCGCCCCGCGGATTGGGGTGGCTGTCAGCCAAGCAGCTCAGTGACTAAAGTGACCCACATCCCAGGGCGGGAGCCCGGAGGGGACAGTTGGAGCTGGTGATGCTGAGGCAGGAAGTTGGGCTCAGTGGAGGTGTGGGTGTGGGTGGGATAGGAAAATTGCTGTCCCTCTGGGGCCTGCCTCTGGAACCCGAGCCTCCTATCCCCGAGGGGGGTGGGAGGAAGGTTGGGGAGGTGGGGGGCGGGGGTGGGGTTCTCATCCCCACCTTGACCAGCAGAGCTGCGAGGAGGGCACGGTCCCTGCCTGCTGAGCCAGGGTGGGGCCGAGCTGACATGTACTGACACTCTCCCCACAGTGACGAAACACCCTGGGTTTTTCTTTCTCTTTCGTTCTCCCAACCTATCTGCTGACTTACCACTGCCTAGTTCATTTACTGTAAGGCTATTTTTATTGCAGTCCCGGGAGCCAACAGTGCAGGATATACAAGGCAAAAAATACTCGGCCACTTTCACATTTGCTTTCCTCCGTGCAATAAGAGGGGGTTTGCGGGTGGGCCAGACAGCGCCCGGGGACCCAAGGGGCCTGAGCCCCTGCATTCCGGGCCAGGGCCACCATATTTTTAGGGACCCATACAAATATATTTTTTTTAACGTTTATTTATTTTTGAGACAGGGAGAGACAGCATGAACGGGGGAGGGGCAGAGAGAGAGGGAGACACAGAATCGGAAGCAGGCTCCAGGCTCTGAGCCATCAGCCCAGAGCCCCACGCGGGGCTGGAACTCACGGACCGCGAGATCGTGACCTGAGCCGAAGTCAGATGCTTAACCGACTGAGCCACCTAGGCACCCCAAAAATATTTTAATTTCTTTTAAAATCATGAGGAAAAATGAATGTTTAGGTCAGAGGATGTGTTTTGACATGTGATATTAATATATTTGTCATTGTACCAATGCAGTCATAAAGAATATTTAAAATTTTTTTTTTTTATGGAAGAAGGGGCCCACAGAAGCAAAGATGCCCAGGGCCCACCAAAGTCATGACGTGGCCCTGGATTTCCTCTCCCCAGCCTCAGCTTCTTCACCTGTGAAGTGGCGAAGGTAAAGGCCAACTTGACCTTTACGGCTCCTGCCCTCTGGCCCCGACTGCCGCAGCCCTCTTCTCTGCAGTCATCAGCCACAGGCCACTGAGTTCCAGGCATTTCCTGGCAGCTGCACCTTTGCTGTCTCTGGTCCTCTGCTTAGAATGTCATCCCGCCAGGCTCCAAGTATCTAAATCTTAGTCCTTTATCAAGGCGGCATTCAGAGGTCACCTGTTCCAGATGGCCCTCCCGGACCCCCTCAAGGAGGACAGGATCCCGACTCCCCTGAGCCTCGGTGACCCTAGTGGGCTTTCTCTCTGCCTTGAATTACGCTCCTGCTCACACCGGCTGAGGGCTTTAGCTTGCAAAACACCTCCCAGATCTGCATTCCATGTTACTGTCAGGGAGCAGACTTCCTATGGACTAAAGCGGACGAAGAAGGAGAAGTGGTCTCCCCAGGGTCGCCCAGCAAGTGAGGATCGGCTAGGAGGTGCCTGACTCCTGGTCCAGTGTTCCTCTCTCTCTTGTGTTGGCATCAGTTTTTCCACCTGTAAAATGGGGCTCTCAAGGTCCCCTTCTCATAGAGCTCTTGTGGAGATGAAACGTTAACATGTGTGTCATATGCTTTCCGCAGGCCCCGGCAAGGGTTGCATAAATGGCAGCTGCTGCTAACACCTTATTTCATTGATACAGGATTATTCATGAACGATTAATTAATTAATTAAATCATTCCATCCAGAATTGATTAAGTGATTGAATCCTTCACTGATGATTAAAAGATAGAAGGGCCTCCGAGGCTCTGGCCCGGCCCTAGCTTTCGGCGCCTGGCTGCCCTATCTGTGGTGACCCTGTGCCCTGCCAGACCCAGAGCTGAGGCCCCTTCTTTCCCATCCCCAGAGGATTCTGTGTACCTGGACTCAGATGAGGAGCGGCAGGAGTACATCCTCACCCAGCATGGCTTCATCTACCAGGGCTCGGCCAAGTTCATCAACAACATACCCTGGAACTTTGGGCAGGTAGGGCCACATGCTGCCTTTTCCACCGCTACAGGCCCACTGTGTGCTGGGCCCTGAGTCTGAGACGCTGAAAGCTTCAGAGGTGGGAGCTGGTCTCGGGGTTGTGACCGCAGGCTGTCAGGGATTCAAGGGCCCCGAAACGGCTGGAGGCTCAGAGAGGGCCCAGGCCAAGCCCGAGATCATACGGCAAAGGGTTGCCCTACCCACCGTGGGAATGGCAGCCCCAGATTCAAGGTGGGGAAAGAATCAGGAGAGCCTTTGGGAATTGTGGGGCCGGTCGGTGCTCCAGGAGGGAGAAAAGGAACATTCAAGGCCATATAACTAAGTAATAAAAATGCTCACTATGTGCTAAGTAAGTCCCGAGAGGAGGCTTTAAACCATCATCTCGATCAGTGGTTTTCAAACTTGAGTATACATTAGAAATCACCAGAAAAGTGTGTTAAAGCACAGATCACTGAGTCCCCACCCTTAGTTTCTGATTCAGTAGGGCTGGGTGCGGGCTGAGAATTCGCATTTCCAACTAGATCGCAGATGATGCTGATGCTGCTGACCGGTGGTCATACTTTGCGAACCACTGGTTGTATCAGTCAGCTGCTGCTGAATAACAAACAAGCCTGAAATGTACACACTTAACAACACGTTTACAACTTAACAACAACCATTTATTATTTCTTACAAATTCATGGGTCAACCAGAGCCTAGCTGTCTAGGCTGGGCTTGGCTGACCTCAGCTAGATGGCTCATCCCTGTTCCATGTGGTTTCCTCACCTTCCAGCAGGTCATCCCAGGCTGGGGGTTCAAACTAGTCATCTTATTTCCTCTGCCATCCAGCCTCCCATGAAAGTTCTTGAGACATTGCTGAGAAAACTCATGAAGCAAGAGTCCTCCCACTCCTGGCCCTTCAACCTCCTGGTGTGTTAGGGGCTGTTGGCCTTCTGACATGGGATTCACCTTGAGGCTTTTTCCAACAGCCCCTGGGGTGGGGTTTCCATATTCGGGCCTCCAGAATCCTGCCCTGGGGCCACAAAGAAGTCTTCTCTGTGTGCTCTGGAGCTCTGACCTCAGTTTCCCCATCTGAATATTGGGGATAATGGTTGTAAGCATATCTGCCCAGGAACCTGTAGCCTGCTGTGGGATGTACATGAAATGGTGGTATGACCGGGATACATAACATACATCAAGAAGTAAATTGGCTTTTCTTTCCCAGGGCTCTGTATTTTACCCTGACAAACAGAACAAAGCCAAGTCCTTCCTTTCATCCCCTGAGTTCCTGTTTTGGGTCCAGGCTTGTGTTGAGCCACTGGACACAGCCCTTGTGAATCTTCGGGAAGCCATCACAATCCGGGATGATAAGACCTAGAGAAAGGAAGTGAATAAATTGCCTGTGGGGATCAGGGAGATTCCTGAAATAGGGCAAGGTCTGAGCTGGGCTTTGGAGGAGGCGGAAATGCGGTCTACTAAGCAAGGGGAAGTGCCTGAGCAAAAGCTCAGAAGAGTCATGCTTAAGAAGAATTTTGTAGCCTTGGGGAGCACTGTATGTGCGAAGGAGCCCCAAGAGATGAAGAGAGAAAAGTCAGCAGTGTCCGGGTTGTGAATGTCAGGCTGATGGCACTAGGGAGCCACAAAAGGGCTCAGAGCCATGGGGAAGCTGTTCTGCAGCATGGAGGGAGGCCTGAGATAAAGTCTGCTTTGGGACAAGACCACAGAGATGGGGAGGAGGGGCCAGGTTGCCTTTGGACTTGTCAGACTAGGTGGTGTGGTGTAATGAGACAAGGAGGGAAGATCCTACTTTTAATAATGACACTGAGGATGAGAAGGTGTGAGCCATACAGAGAGTAGCAGGAAGAACATTCCAAGCAAAGGAAATAGTAAGTGCAAAGGCCCTGGGGCAATGAGTGTGGGTGAGAGTGGTGATAAGAGGTCAGAGACGGGGTGTGGCCCGGATTGTGAAGGGCCTTGCAGCTCACAGGGAAAGTCTAAATTTTATCCTGGGTGCAGTGGAAACGGGAGTCATAAGACTAGATTTATATATATAATTGACCTCAGTTCCAATCAGAGCAGTGTGTGGGGGTGGGGTGGGGGCAGGAGAGGAATCTCATCAGCTCTGCAGGGTGAGTCAGGCCTTAGGGGAAGTGGGATATTTGGCAGAGCAGAGATGGGAAAGGGGCGGTGGCAGGGCCTGAGGTGACTCTGAGGAGAGGGACGCTCCAGGGACACTGTAGTTTCTCCTCCAAATTCCCAGGACCCCCCTAGCCAGGCTCTGAATGCAGGCACATCCCCTTCCTCTTTCTCACACTTTGTCACTGTCCCACCCCACCCCGTCCCGGGCCAGACAAAGCTGGCATCACAGAGATGTGGCAGACCCAGCCTGGACCTCCCTAGTGCGAGAGGTGGACCAGAGAGGACGTAGAGCTGCAGAGCTTCAAGGCAGGCTTCCCGGAGGAGGTGACTTCTCATTTCCCTCATCCTCCTCTTGTTTCCTACAACACAGTTTGAAGACGGGATCCTGGACATTTGCTTGTTGCTCCTGGACAAGAACCCCAAGTTCCTGAGGGATGCCGGCCGCGACTGCTCCCGCCGCAGCAGTCCCGTCTACGTGGGCCGGGTGGTGAGCGGCATGGTGAGTGAGTGGCTGGCCCGCCCCGGGGTCGAGGCCCACGATGGGCCCCAGCGGACTCCTCCCTTCCTGTGATATGGAGGCTGCGCTCCACACTGGGCTCGGTAGGGGAACTCTCAGCTAAGAGTGCGTGTATTTGGAAAGGCAGGATTTACACCAATAAGGGTAATGTCGTGTGGTCCCTAACTCACTCATTCATTCATTCACTCATTCAACAAATAGTTACCAAGTGCCACCTGTGTCCTAGGCACTGGGGAAACAGCCAGGTATAAGCCACGTATGGTCTCTAAGTTCATGGAGCTTATGTTCTAGTGGGTGGGTGGGAGGAGACAGAAATGTCATTAACAGAGACATTAACAGAAATGTCAAGTGAACGAGGGCACAATCCTAGACGATAACGCACGTACTGAAGGAAGCCAGAGGGTGTGAGGGGGTCTAACTGCGGAGTCCAACTTCGGGGAGGAGCTGTGGAGGCCTCCCTAAGTGGTGATCCTTCAGCTGATATAGGAACTCGGAGATGAGCATCCCAGGCAGGGGGCAGTTTGTGCCAAGGCCCTGAGGAGGGAAAAACTTTGGCAGGTTCGAGGAGCAAAAAAAAGAGGCTGGTGCTGCCGGAGTGGAGTGAGCAAGGGGGTGCGGGGTGCCCGACGTGGGCAGGGGTTAGACCACGCAGACCTCATGGACCCCGGGCGGGAAGCTGGATGATATTCCCAAGGCAACGGAGTTTGAGAGGAATGACACAATTGGGGCAGGGGCCAGAGGGGGTCTTCGTAAAACTCAGATCACCTCTTATCACCCTCCTGCCACCCCATGGACAAGTTCACATCTCCAGCGTCACCTTCGTAACCTCGACCCCTCTCCACCTCCTCCCTTCCCCTTCTCTGTCTCCCACCTGGGGCTCCGGCCCCAACCGTCTCCCACATACCGGCCTGTCATACCTTGGTATCTTTGCATGGGCTGTTCCCTCATCCTAAACTCCCTTCCCTGCCTTTCCCCACGCACTGAACTCACAGCACCTGCTTCCCGGGCTCAGTCCCTCCGATGCCCCCGCTGGTTGTAGGTCAACTGCAACGATGACCAGGGCGTGCTGCTGGGGCGCTGGGACAACAACTACGGGGACGGCATCAGCCCCATGTTCTGGATCGGCAGTGTGGACATTCTGCGGCGCTGGAAGAGCTCCGGCTGCCAGCGTGTCAAGTACGGCCAGTGCTGGGTCTTCGCGGCTGTGGCCTGCACGGGTGAGCTGCACGCTGGATGCAGGGAGGGCCTGGAACCGGCGCCGGAGCGGGGCAGGGAGAGCTCTCCAGTGGGAATCAGCAGCCCCCAGTTCTGGTCCTGCTTCTGCCTCCAACACCACCAATGTGCCGTGTGGCCTGGAGTCAGCGGCTGCCCCTCTCCGGTCCTTTGTCCAACAACTAGCCCTCGGGTGGTCATTGGGACCAAGGGATGTCATTTAGGAGGCAGCCTGGGCTCAGGGTTGACGATGCGGGCTTTGGAGCACACCCGACTTAAATATCCCCAGTAATAGTCACCTGCTCTGTGACCTTGAGCAAATGACTTCTTTCTGAACCTCAGTGTCCTCATCTGTAAAATGCGGGTAAAAGGACCTATCTCCTACGGGGGTTGATATAAAGCTGCTCAGCAGAGAATTCGGCCTAGGGCAGCTCTCAGTAAATATTAGCTGTTAATAGCTTGACAGTAACAGCAATATCAATGTCAAGAAAGAGAAGGCACTTTGTAAAATGCAGACGAGGAAAGACAAAGGAACGTAAACCCAAGAAGTAAAATGAATCTTTAAGAAATCTTAAAAATTCGAGCCCAGAAAATGCTGAAGGTTGTTCTGGGTTGATGATGGTCCGTATGGGAGTGGATGAGTAGCCTGAACCAGTTAAAAACACAGACGCTGGATCCATGGCCTGAATTCAGATCCCCGCTCCGCTCTACCCGCTGTGTCCCCGGACAATCACGACCTTCTCTGAGCCTCAGCTCTGCCACACGGGACGTAACAACAGTGCCTTTATCCTGGGGCCACTGTGAGGATTGAAAGAGTTAACATGTGCGAAGTGCGTGAAATGATTTCAGATGCATAACAGTAATAACAGTAATTATTTATCTCCTGCTGTATTATTCTCACTACAATTACTGTGCAGCTGTCATTTCTTAGGCTCAGGAAATCTAAGAGGCCGGTCCTGGTTCCCAGCTTCTCTGACTCCGGGACCAGGCCCCAGGCCCAGAGAAGGGCCTCCGGGAGCCCCAGCGCTGTCCTCCACACCAGCGATTTGGAGGCCGTGTGGCCCGGGCTCCCAGCTGGGCTGTCCCTGCTCCCCCTTCTCCACGGCCACACCACCCGTGACTGCCAGCTCCTGGGACCTATGCGTTCCCTTTTCTTGTGCAATCCCAGACCCCTTCCTCTGAGGGGCCCGCGGGTTTTCTGGAGACACATCACCAGCCATGTCCTGGGTCCCCCAAGCTCACCTTGCAGACACCTCCCTCCCCTGGGCTGTGACCTCCGGAGGGCTTAGCTGTGGATCTTGCGCTCGACCCCTCTCTCCCCAAGGCGAGGGCTGAGTCTGGGTCCCTGCAGCCTTCTCCCAGGCCTGGTCTGTGACAGAACCGGGGAAAACCGGTTCTGGCTTACGTTTGTGCGCAGGCCCTGGGGCCTCTGCCGGGAGCTGCAGGTGGGGGGGGGGGGGGGGTGGGCGAGGCCCAGGGACTCCCCTGGGGTCGGGCTGCCTGTTTGGAATCCCAGCTCTGCCTCCAGCCCCTGGAGGGGTCCTGGGTGGGCTTGGGCAAGACAGCTGGTGTCTCCAAGCCTGTTTTCTCACCTAGAAAAGGGACACAATGGTGACTGACCAAATTCACAGAGAGCTCTTAGGACCCGGGCAGATGTCACTGGTTCAGGTCAGGCTCGGGTTTGTGGAGGAAGGTGGAATTCCTCAGCTGGATCCTGGAGCATTTTTGGAATGTCCACGAGTCAGCCAACGGTGACTGGCTGGGCGTTTGCAGGGACGGGCACCACTGTGCTCTTCTGCCCTGGGCACCGGGGCAGACGATACGGCCCACACCCACTGTCTCTCTGAATCACCACAGCATTCCCCCAAAGCTGCTATTTATTAGCTCCCCATAGAGGAGGAAATGGAGTCCCGGAGACCGGAAGTGGCTGCCCAAGGTCACACAGCTGGTGAGCAGCACAGCCAGGGTTGAAACCAGGGGTCCTCGGTTCTGGGGCAGCCTCGCGGCCTGAGACTGTGATGGTGAGACCTCTTGGGACACTGTCTCTTGGACACCGGTGGGCTCCGTGCTCCTCAGGGACAGGCCTCCCCCCACGTCTGGTCTATATTCTGAGGCCTGTGATGTGGTGACGGGGCAAGGTCCGGGGTTGGGACACCAGCCTCTGCCAAAGGGCAGCAAAGAGCCTACTGCCCAGGTCCCGGGACAAGCAACCAGGCTGGAGGCAGAGGATAAGCACTGTCCTTCCTCTGTCCCCTCCCAGGGGCCCTCGTGTCTCCTGGCCAGCGTCCAGGGCCGTCCCAGAGGCTCTTGTCCGGCCTGATGGCGGGCCAAGGGCGACAGAGCCAAAGTCACATCCTGCCCCCTCACCCCCACCCTCTATCTCAGAGACTCAGTCTCAATCAAGACTAAAAGACAGAAGTCTCCCAGCTTACATTTAGTAAGGCTTTCCTCACTTTTTAACAGAGATATTTACTTTCTTTATCCCACCCCGAGAATATGTTACTTTCACAAAACACATAAAAAACACAGGAAAAAATGAGGGAGTGAGAAGACACCCAAAATGCCATGTGTCAGGAGCACCCTGCCCTCTCAGGCATGAATCGTGCCCCCGGCTTCCCTCCCGGCCAGCGGCTGTCCTGTCACCGCAACCTGGCCCCTCCCCCGCCACTACGACCTCTGTAAACCGTGCCTGGGCGTGAGCACAGGGCCCTCTTCTTCCCCGATGGTGTCCCAACGCGACTGCCGGCCCTGCGTGCGTACCCCAACCCCGTGTCGTAGAGGAGGACACAAGGCCCGGAGAGGTGGGGGGACTGGCCTCGGCTCACGCAGCCCACAGCAGCTGGGGCTTGAATGGAAACCTCTCCCTGCTCCCCACCCCCACCCCACCCCGACACTTGTTCCCTCCTCTGCCTGCTTCACTGTTTGCTCCCTGCCCTGAATCTCCGCGGTTCCTTTGCTCCTTCCCTTACCCCCTTCCTCCTCTCCTCTCTCCACTTCATCCATTTGACAAAATTGTCTGTGCCAGGCCTGTCCTGGGGTCTGGGCACCTAAAGGAAGACAGATCCCTCGCTGCCCTCAGAGGACTAGTTACATAATCCCTCACACGCCCTTACGCCCTTACGTTGAGAATGACGATAAATCCCCAGTCTTGCTACGAATGCAAATGAAACAATCTAAACCTGGCAGGTGGCCTTCCAGGCTGAGGGAACAGCATATGCCAATGCCCTGTGGCTGGCGGGAGTGTAGAGAGTGCCGGAGGGACAGCAAGTGTGACCGGAGCGAAGTGTGCAGGAGGCGGTCAGGGGCCAAACCTTGTATGGCCAAAGGCCACAGCCCGAAGTCTGGCCTTGACCTCAGCGGCCATAGGGAGACATCAAAGGCTTAGCAGGGGAGTGTTGATGTCAGACTTGCATTTTGGGGTCTTCTTCTGTTAGCTGTGATGTGAAGAGTCAGAGCAGACATGGGGTGACCGGCGAGGTGGGCACCACCATCCAGCTGAGGGGATGACGCCCGCTCTCACTACCTAGACAATGGGTACAATGCTGCTTGGGATACAGATGGGCATGTGGAGGCCCAAAGCAGGGCAGATGTCTCCAGAGCCTAATCCCTCTCTCCATCACGTCCTCCTCCCACCCTAGTGCTGCGGTGCCTCGGCATCCCCACCCGAGTGGTGACCAACTATAACTCGGCCCACGACCAGAACAGCAACCTGCTCATCGAGTACTTCCGCAACGAGTTTGGGGAGATCCAGGGTGACAAGAGCGAGATGATCTGGTGAGCTGGGGCCCAGGGTCAGGGGTAGAGCCCATTGGGGAGGGTCCGGCGGAATGGAAAGCCGGGAAGACTTCTCGGAGGAGGTCACATTTGAATTGGGTTTCAAAGTTGAACAGTATTTAGACAAGGGGGAACAGGACTTGGGGAGGGCTCTCCAGGTAGGGCCCCAGCAGGAGCAAAGGCCAAGAGGAGGGAAAGTCATGAAGTGCATGAAAAGGTGTCAGGGGATTGGGTTTTCAGGAGTCTGGAATGCCAGGTTAGGGGGTCTGGGCTTGCCTCCCAAAGCAACAGGTGCAACAGGTTGTCACCAAAGTCTTCATACTTGGAGAGGGACACAGATGACACCGGAGAAGCTGACAGAAGGAGGCTGGGGTGTGTTCCAGGTGCACAGGGATGAGGCCTGAACCGGGGCAGAGCCCTTGGGCTGGAAAAGAAGGGACAGCAGAGAAGTGAGGAGGTCCCATCAGCTGGACTAGAGGAGCCACCGAAAGCGGAGGATTGTGGGAGGGGGCGATGACAGTGACTCCGGGGTAGCAGCGAGCACCTGGCTAGGGCCCAGGGGAGGAAAAGCAAAGAAGGGTGTCGGGGACACCCTGGGTTCAGCTTGGGACAGGCAAGTGTGGACTGCCCGCGGGAGGTGACAGTGAAAGTCTGAGTTTGAGTCCTGGCCAACGTTCGCCTCGTTTCCCCAACAGGAACTTCCACTGCTGGGTGGAGTCATGGATGAGCAGGCCAGACCTGCAGCCGGGCTACGAGGGGTGGCAGGCCCTCGACCCCACGCCCCAGGAGAAGAGCGAAGGTGGGTGGGTGTGGCCCCCTTCCCCAGGCGGGGAAACTGAGTCCTGGGGAGGACTCCCCCACAGTCACTTGGCCGGTGCTAACCCCAGTGTGGCTGATTCCAGAGACCCCTGACTAGCCCGCACGAGGGTGGGGGCCCTCCGTTGACCGTGTATGTAATTCACACACGTTGTGGCAAACAGAGATTATGAAAAGGCACAAAGAAAAAAAAATCAAATCGCATCTTTGTCCTCTTCCCCCGCAGAGGAAGTATCATTAACGTTCACACACAGCTTCTAGTAATTTTCTATTATATACTCGTGTGTATGTGTGTGTGAGGGAGAGAGAGAGACAGACAGGGAAAGAAAGAGGGAGAAAGAGAGATAGAACGAATTTTTTTTTTTAACGTTTATTTATTTTTGAGACAGAGAGAGAGAGAGCATGAACGGGGGATGGGCAGAGAGAGAGGGAGACACAGAATCGGAAACAGGCTCCAGGCTCTGAGCCGTCAGCACAGAGCCCGACGCGGGGCTCGAACTCACAGACCGCGAGATCGTGACCTGAGCCGAAGTCGGCCACTTAACCGACTGAGCCACCCAGGCGCCCCTCAGAAGCATATTTTTAAATGCATAGAATATATGACCCAGGGTAACAAAGAAAAGCAATTACACCGAGACAGAGTTATCAACGTTTTTTAAAAATAAATTTATGATATAATAATATATGCCTCACATAACAAGATCTAGGGGTGGAGATAGTAAGGTCCATTATGTACTGGTAGAGATGCATAGAAGTGATATTTCCAGTTATCTATGACAACTATAAAGCGAGATATAAATATCTGTGGTCCTTATGGCTGACAAGTCATAAGTGCATCTAAGACGATGGTTTGTCTGCTTTCACAATCGAAGGAAGTGTTATCAGAATTCAGTGAAGATAAAGATGTGATTTTTTCCCATCCAAGTTCACGGGCCTCTGAATTCTGTTTGCAGCGCTTTGGGGGTCCTTTGGTCCCTGCATTAAGATCTCGGGCTGCACGTGGCCTTTTGTCTTGGTTCCATCACTTCTCCGTATATCGCCGGCCTTTCTCGATCAGAGAGTTTTTGGTGATTTTAGTTTTAAATTAACATTGCTGCGTTCCGTCGAATGGATATACTGTGGTATAGCTACCCAGCCTCTAGCCCTCAACCTTTAACTGCGTTGAACGGTCAGAAGCAGTTGTAAACCCCACGGAGATAAACACCCGGCTCTCCTGTTCATTCGGTCAACGTGCCCTCCCCGAGAATGTTGTTGGTCCCTGGCTACAGGTCTCTGCGCGGGCAGGAAGCCAGACAGACACACTGCCTTCTGCCGTGTGGCTCCCTCATCGCCTCGGGACGCCTGGCGATACGCTTCTATTTTATTTATCAGACCCTCACATGGCATTTAGCATATGCAAATCCTCATTAGCTGGGTACAAATATCCGCACATAAAAGAGGCTCAGGGAAGGGAAGTAACTTGCCCAAGGTCACACAGCTAACAAGAGACCGGCTGAGATTTGAACCCCAGAGGCCGGGCCGGCTGCAGAGTCTCCACTCTTCATTCTTAGTCACTGCTGCCTTCCCAGAGATGGAGTCCCTGAGTCAAAGGGCTGGATGGTCTTGGGATTCTTTGCTACATGTGGTTGAAATGTGGGAGGTTTGAGAGGGTGCCACGCCCCCCCGCCTCGCCCCCCCCCCCCCCCCCCCACTCAGCCCACCGTCTCCCCTCCTCCCCCCAAACAGGGACATACTGCTGTGGGCCCGTTCCAGTGCGTGCCATCAAGGAGGGCGACCTGAGCACCAAGTACGACGCGCCTTTTGTCTTTGCTGAGGTCAATGCCGACGTGGTGGACTGGATCCGGCAGGAAGATGGGTCCGTGCACAAGTCCATCAACCACTCCCTGGTCGTGGGGCTGAAGATCAGCACTAAGAGCGTGGGCCGTGACCAGCGGCAGGACATCACCGACACCTACAAGTACCCGGAGGGTAGGTGCCCTGCTCCTCGGAGCCTTCAGCACCGCCTTGCACACAAGCAGCTCATTTCACCAGCCAGCGGGCTTGCGTGGGCACGAGCACACGTGCGTGCGCCTGCGTTTTCTTTGGCAGCCTGTGTACGATAATGACCTATGGGTTACTCTCCATTTTACTTTTTTTCTTAAAAAAAAAAAAAAAAAAAAAAAGCACACCGGGGGGGCACCTGGGTGGCTCAGTCGGTTGAGCATCCGACTTCGGCTCAGGTCACGATCGTGTGGTTCACGGGTTTGAGCCCCGCGTCGAGCTCACTGCTCTCGGCGCAGAGCCCCCTTCGGATCCTCTGTCCCCCTCTGTCTCTGCCCCTCCCCTCCTACCCCCTCTCTCTCAAAAATCAATAAAAATTTAAAAAAAAACTTTAAAAAAGGAAAAAGCACCCTGGGAGACAGTGGTAGACGATTATTCATTTAGGAAAAGAATTCTGTATTCCATAAAAGCATTCCATTTGGTTTTTTAAGCCTGGCTTTTTTGGCTGGTTTGACTCAAATAAATCTGAAGGGATGACAGTTATGTAGGAGAGGCACGCATCTGAACAGCAAAATTAATGACGTCTGTGCTGTTTATTAACAGTATTTATCGTAGTGGCATCTACAACTGAAAATGGGCAAATCCCACTTTTTTTTTTTTTAATTGCAACATATCTGGCCTAGAGAGGCTTGAAAGTCCAGAGGGCCAAGGAAGAGAGATTCCAGGAACTCTGTAGTGTTTATTCATGCAGTATTTCACACACGGCTGGGGAGGTGAGTGTGACAATAGATGGGTAAGGAGAGAGAAATGAAGCAAGAGAAACTTAGAGAGCTTCCGTCAGAGACAAAGAGGAAACTGCTTTCCGCATCTCATGTTAAATCAGTAGAGGCAAAAAAGAACACAGCTTATGTTGAAAATTGCTTTTGAGCACATCCAACAGCCAGTTCAACACAGTAGATGTTTTCTAAGCATCTACTGTGTGCCAAGCACAGGGTGTCTTCACAGAGGTCACAGACACCATTGCCCCTGCCTCCATCTGACTCCCACGGACTTTCCAGGGCTGGCTGGGGGTGTGGGTGATAAATGGCCATGCCTTAGCCGGAAGGGACAAGACAGAAGGAAAAGGTGCTTTCCCTGGTCTCTGAAAGGTCTAGAGCTGATGGTTGGATAGGAGACATAGATACGCACCCAGCGACACTGGGGACAAACCTAAAAGGACCCGGGGGGGGGGGGGGCGGGGGCGTGGGGGGAGTAAATAGTGCACCAAGAAGGGGAGCTCCACAGGTAGGGAAAGGGAGGGAAAAGATCTCAGGCAGAAGTAATCCCTGTGCAAACACTTGGAGGGGAGAAAGTTTGCATTGTATTACTGTTTACTACCCACCGAGCACTGTCATAGGCTTTGGGTACGGCAAAAAGATAAGTAAAATACACTCTTCGTCTTTGAGCAGCTCAAGAGGGCAAGTACATAAAGAGAAAGCAACTTGGTTAAATAAAAAGCATGATAGGGGCGCCTGGGTGGCTCAGTCGGTTGAGCGTCTGACTTTGGCTCAGGTCATGATCTCACGGTTTGTGAGTTCAAGCCCCGCGTCGGGCTCTGTGCTGACAGCTAGGAGCCTGGAGCCTGCTTCGGATTCTGTGTCTCCCTCTCTCTGCCCCTTCCCTGCTCACGCTCTGTCTCTCAAAGATGAAGAAACGTTAAAAAAAAATTTTTTTTTTTTTTAAAAAGCATGATAGGTGGGGCGCCTGGGTGGCTCAGTCGGTTGAGCGTCCAACTTCGGCTCAGGTCACGATCTCGCGGTCCGTGAGTTTGAGCCCCGCGTCAGGCTCTGGGCTGATGGCTCAGAGCCTGGACCCTGCTTCCGATTCTGTGTCTCCCTCTCTCTCTGCCCCTCGCCCATTCATGCTCTGTCTCTCTCTGTCTTAAAAATAAATAAATGTTAAAAAAAAAAATTAAAAAAAAAATAAAATAAAAAGCATGATAGGCAATAGGTACCCGTGAGACTCCAGAAGATGTTGTGATTCACTCATCCTGCGGAAAGAGCGGTCGGAGAAGGCTTCCTGGAGGAGGTGGGGGGTGGGGATAAGGATTTGGGGCTGGGTCTTGAGGGATGTATAGGAGTTTACTTGTGGGAAGTAAATAAAATACTCTTTCATCCTCCTGGCGCAGAAATGTAGACAAGGGGCTCCTTGTGGCTGCTCTGAGTCACCGGGACCCTGAACGTCGGCCTGCCCTGTGCCAGCCTCCTTATCCTTGGTCCTTATTTCAGCTCTAACGGAGCTCTCTCCTCCCTCCTCACAGGGTCGCCAGAGGAGAGAGAGGCCTTCAAGAGGGCCAACCACCTGAACAAGCTGACTGATAAAGAGAACACCGGGATGGCCATGCGGATCCGCGTGAGTCAGAGCATGAGTATGGGTAGCGACTTCGACGTCTTCGCCTACATCACCAACAACACCTCCGAGGAGCACACCTGCCGCCTCCTGCTCTGTGCCCGCACCGTCAGCTACAACGGGATCCTGGGGCCCGAGTGCGGCACCAAGGACCTGCTCAACCTCTCCCTGGCGCCTTTCTCCGGTAAGGCCCCATGTTCCTGGAGCACTTACTGACCACCAACCCGCAAGGCACGAGGTCGCATCCTGAGCGCTGGGCATGTGCGGTTTTCTTCCCCTGGGTCAGGCCCTGCCCGAGTACTTTGTAACTAGCAACCCATTTCATTCTTCATCGGAGGTGGCTTCTTGTATTCCCGCATTTTTCAGGTGAGAAGACTGAGCACGGAGAGGTGAAGCAGCTTTCCCGAGGCCACACGGTTAGGGAGTGACAGGACTGGGGCTTGAACCCGTGCTCTTAGCAACTGTACTGTTTTGTCCCGTCTCATCTTCACGTGACCTTCGACTGCTTTCCCGGACTCTCTACTGCCTGCTTCCAGCTAATTCCTTCCCTCTGCCTCCAGTACTGCCCGTGCCACGGCCCCTGAGAGCACCTCCCGGTCTCCTCTTTGTCTGCCAGCTTGTTCAGGGGGTTGGCCCTCCAAACAGTGCCACCTCCTGGTTTCTCTATCTTGGGTCCCCCATAGGCACTCCTGGAGACTCACGCCCAGAGCAGACCGTCTATCAGGGTCCCTAAGAATGGGTGAAGCCCTCAGGGGCAGAGCCAATGGCACCGGAGCTGGGCCCCAACACTCACGGCTGCCCAAACACATGTTCCGAGGCCAGCTGGACCTGGCTTTGCCCCTGGCCTCCCCCATCTTCTAGATGTACAAGCTTGGACAGGGTGAGCATGCTCTCTGAGCCTCCAATCATACTCATCAGTCAGGGGGTCAGTAACACGTCCCTCCCGATGGGCCACTGTGAGGACTGAAGGAGACCCTGTGCTCAGGAAATACCTGGAAAGTGTAAAACTGATCATGGGGAGGCAGAGAGGCCTTGTGGGTCTGTCCTGAACACCTGCCGTGCCAGACGATGGCCTCAGTGCCGGGCTCCACGGGTCCTGAGCCCCTGCCAGCCTTGATGGCATGCAAAGGACCCAGCCCTCACCTCTGCATCCGGGCCCCGAGTGTCGGGGGCAGGGGTCCATCCCTGTGCCGTGACCAGGACCCCCGAGTTCTGGTCCCCACCACTCTGTCAATGGGCCGTGGGCTCCTGGGTATTTGTCTTCTCCGTTCCAGGCATCAAGTTCCCCACTCGCACAAAGGCTGGCTGGTGTTTGAAGAGTCGCGCCAGCCCCTCTGTGTGAACGTACACCCGTCAGGTTCTACTCATGCTCAGAACCACTTGAAAGGCAGGAAGTGTCTTTCCTGGAATGTATGGCACGAGGTGAACTGCAGCCTGGGCCAGGGATGCCAGAATAACTTCCTCCCTATTGAGTCACCCTTTGCCTCCCAGTTACCATCTGGGCCCCTGGAGCATTGTTCTTCCAGAGCTCAGCCAAGCCTGTCGGTGTTTCTCATCATACTGGGGATGTGGTCACAACAGAGAGGTCCATCCCGCCTCGGAGACCCTCCCGCTCCCTGAGGGGCACAGCCTGCAACGGGGAGTGGGGGAGGGGGGGAGGAGAGGAGAGGCCCTGTGTGTTGCCCTCAGGCTGCAGGCCCAGTCTAGGGTGCCTGACCGAGGCCTCCAATGCCAAGCTCAGCTGGAGATAGCCGCTTTGGTGACCCCACACTTTGGCCGCCTTGCTTGTTATTCTTTGATGATAAGATCTAGGGACTTTCCATGTGCTAATTAATGGACAGGAAACCAGATGCAGGACAGGGAACAGAATCCAGTCATCCCCACCCTTGCCTCCTTGCATGCTTCTCTCCCTTCCCCTTCCTGCCCCCACCCGCCCTCTCTCTCCTCCCCTCTCCCCTCCAGGTGGGTCACTGGGAGTGCAGCCACTGTGGCCTCTGTGACCACGCCCAAAGTACCTTCTAGAACAGGGCAAGTCATGTAAGGAATGACTGAGACTGACCACACAGGTTTTCTTCTCTCAGCCATCATCTGGCCCAAGGCCAAGGCCCTGGTCCCTGGTCCCACCCTAGCTTCAGCCTTCTGGAAAAGTCAACAGTTGGGACCACGTCCTCTAAGTTCCTGGAGGGCAGTGTTTTTCTTCTTTCCTGTGTACCTTTCCAGAGTTTCCAGTCAGTTCCACCAGGCCCTGACCCAGGGATTTTCACTCCTTCTGTCTTTTTTGGCAGAAGGCTGGGGTTTCTTCCCCCACGTCATCCGCTCAGAGGTTGGGGCCGATTCACCCTGGGATTGAGCAGCTGGGGCGCGGGGCACGCTGGAGCCTAGACCTTAACTGGCAGGGAGAAGGTGGTTGTCTGTCGGGCCCTCACAGTCCTACGGATGCCCTGCAGGGAATGTCTCAGCGGTGCTCCTGGGCCCAGTGCCCCCCAACCCTCGCCCATCTCGGGTCTCCGCCAGAGCCCTCGGTAGACAAGAATACCTAGCCGGAACCGAACAAGCATGACTTGGCTTGTATTCATTTTTGCCAGTTACCTTCTATTTATAGTACATGACCCTGGTTTGCCGCACAGAACGTAAAGTGCCCCTAAGCAAGAAAGGTTGAGAAGTATAAAGCGAGTGGACGGAGAGAGAAACAATGTGCAATTGATGAGGCAATACTCAGATGTATAAAAAGTTCCGAGACTGGCTGGAGCCTAGTGGGGGAGGGAGGGGACAGATGGCGGGAACAGACACAGCGGCATCTCCCATCGTGGCCCTGCGACAGCCAGCGAGGAGAGGTTGGCTGGGCTCCCCTGAGCCCCAAGCCCCAAGCCCGGCCCTCCAGCGCTGCCCTTTCACAGGGGGAGTGGAAAAGGATGGCCACGGTTCTCTGTGATGAAAGGACAAGCATTCAGTGGACCAGCCTGTGGATTCTCAGCCCTGGGCTCCTCGCACTGTTCTTGCCTGCCTCCCACAAGCCGACCCCTAGTGCCCTGGTGCCTCAGTGGCGTCAGAGAAATGGGGCTAGAAACTACACTTCACCTCGCTGCCGAGGGAAGCGTCGGCCCAGCTGGCTTCTTTCTCATCTCGTCATCACTGTGTGGCTTTTGCTCTGAAATGACTTTTGCCCTTAGCTCCTCCCAGCCGGTGCCGCTGTCCCAGGGAACAGAAGAAGAACAGAGAGGGGAAGTCACCTCCCCGGGCTCACGCAGCCAGTCAGCGGCCGAGCTGAGCGGGGGCTTCCTTACTGGCACAAGTGTTTCTTCATCTGTAAAATGGGTGCAATCCCACCAACTTCATGGAGGGAAACTGAGGTCCCGAGAGGTGAAGCGACTTGCCCGGCATCTCCAGTTAGCAAAGGCGCAGAGGCGAGATTAGAACCCAGGCCCGTTGGAGCTCCAACACGTTCCCTACCAGCCGTTCTCAGCCGTTCTGCCTGCACCGACCCCGCCCAGCTCCTCCCTGGGAACCCCACAGCCCGGGCAGGTGGGGGAAGGGGGGGGATCTGCCCATTCGTTCACTAGTTATGTGGCCTCAAGCACATTCTTTCCATTCTCTGTGCCTTGTGAAGATGCTGTCGGAGAGGTGGGGGCCATGATTCAGCAGTCACGAGTGCTCTCCCCTGTCCCCTCCTGCAGAGAAGAGCATTCCCCTTCGAATTCTCTACGAGAAATACTGTGACTGCCTGACCGAGTCAAACCTCATCAAGGTGCGGGGACTCCTCACTGAGCCGGCTGTCAACAGCTACCTGCTAGCTGAGAGGGACATCTACCTGGAGAATCCAGAAATCAAGATCCGGGTAAGGGCTTGGCTGGGCAGGGTGTGGGGGGATGGGCGGGGCCCCAGGACAGGATCCCAAGATCTCTGATGCCCGGGGCTTCCTCAAATCCTAACTTCGTCAAAGGAAAGCATCGTGAAGCCAAAAGAATTTGGGACGCAGACTTCTAGAAATGAATCCTAGAATCCCAGAGTGGTAGGGTGGTGGGATTTAGGGATCTCAGAACCATGGACCCTTGAAAGCTAAACTCCTAAGGTAAGATCCCCAGGCCCCGGGGCCCTGGTGGGGCAGGGAAAAGCACAGACCCTAGAACAAGGGAGGCACTTTACATATCCCCCCAAGTCGTGTGGAGCCTCGCTGCCGGTCTGTGAAGGAGACCTGGGCAGGTACCAATATCCATGTTTCCTAGATGAGGAAACTGAGGCACAGAGGCGGGGAGTGATCATGCCAGAGCTCAATCGAACAAGGAGCCAAATTGCAGCGAATGCAGAGATGGCCCAGCCGGGACTCTGCCTGCCCTGGAGGGGCGCTGGGCCCCTCTCCCTCGGTGCTGCCCCTGACACCTGTCCTGTACCCTCTTCCAGATCCTGGGCGAGCCCAAGCAGAAACGCAAGCTGGTGGCTGAGGTGTCCCTGCGGAACCCGCTCACCACGCCCCTGTCAAACTGTATCTTCACCGTGGAGGGGGCCGGCCTGACCGAGGAGCAGAAGGTCGTGGAGATGTAAGGACCGGTCACTCCAGCTTGGGGGCCTGGGAGCACAGGGCAGGTGCTAATGGAGGGGGGGGGGCCGCCCTGCCCTATAGCTCCCTCCTCTCATCTCCCACACACCCGCGTGTCCACTCCCAACCCCCTTAGGGCCACTTGCCACCCCTGCACCCTCTCTGAGCACCCACACCCCTCTAGCTGCTTTCCAGGCCCGCGTCTTCACGAACCTCAACCGGTAACACATTCAGTCACTAAGCGCCCGCCTGTGGACACACGGGTCCTCCATTCACCTTGAACGTGTACCCGTGTGCCCTTGTGGGTGAATCCTTATAGGGACATATTTGCATATGTGCACGTGAGCGTAGACACTGTATTTTTACTTTTCTGGTGCAACGTAACTGACACGCAGTGAATAACACAAATCACGTACGTACGGCTCAGTGCATTTTCACACGTGTGGCCCGCCGAGCATACCCACTCTTACCCCCAAGCGCGCGCACACACACACGCACACACACACACACACGGGCCCCTCTTCACGCAAGAAGCAGATGGCCCAGGCTCTTAGAGAGAGGAGAGTGGGGCCTGTTTTATTCTCATCGTACGTGCACGAGGCTCCGTGCGAAGTTCTCAGTAGACGCATGTCATCCCTGGCCTGACCCCGCCACGGGGACCAGCCCGGGCCCTCCCCCTGTCCTCACCCTCTTGCTCGTTCCCTCCACAGCCCGGACCCCGTGGAGGCGGGGGAGGAAGCCAAGGTGAGGGTGGACCTGCTGCCACTCCACGTGGGCCGCCACAAGCTCGTGGTGAACTTTGAGAGCGACAAGCTGAAGGCCGTGAAAGGCTTCAGGAACGTCATCATTGGTCCCGCCTAGGGGCCGGGTGCCCGGCCCCACCTCAGCCAGCTGAGAGCCCCCAGCTTGACCCCGATTTTTGTTCCAAGCTAATGAGCAAAATTTGCCCCTTCTTGGGCCCCAGACCTGAGTCTGCGGGGACTCTTTGGAACGGAATGTATTCCTGGCTCCTCTTGTGGTTCCCCACCTCCCTTTACCTGTGAAGATTGTTCTGTGCCTCCACAGTGGGAGCCAAGACTGGCTGCCTGGGCCTGGGGTGGGGGAGGAGCGGGGACCCATGCCTCCCTATGCAGCCCAGATGCCACTGAAAAGCCACTGACTACCCATTCTATTGTTTGATTTACCCCGGCGCCCCTTGGAGCGAAAGAGAGACCGTGCCCACTGACCAGATCCCAAACGATGCACAGGCCCCAGGAGCCCTTGGGGAGACCCAGAGCAGGCACAGGTGGAGTCCCAGGAAAGGCCAGCCCCGAGTTCCCTCCACATTCCAGCAGGCCTGGCCCAAAAGTCCCCCCCCCCCCCCGCCATCGTGAGGCGCCTACTATGTGCCGGGCACGCCCTGTCTTGCTGATGCTCACGCGGCTCCCAACCCATTTAATCACCACGGGAAATCACCGAGTGGGAGCTGCTTTCTTGACCAAGAGACTGTGGCCCAGAGAAGGGAGGAGGCCCACGCTGCACCAGCGGGGTATTTGCAAGGCTGGGGAGTAGGAAGACGCTGGGACAGAGCCCAGGACTTCTGACTCTGAGTCCGGCCTGCCGTTCACGGTGCCAGCGCTGACCTGAGAATATCAAAGGGACCATTTGGGACCTGATCGAAAAGGGTGCAGTTGGGGTGAGGTGAGGAGGAGAATTGGAGGGGTCTGAGTCCTAGGCTTGAGCCCCAAGTTCAGCCAGCCGCTGCCTTCCCTCTCTGGGCCTCAGGCTCCTCCCTGGGCAATGGAGTGGCTGCACCAGCTCCTGTGCAAGATTCCAGAGCCTTACAGGACTGAGCCTTGCAAATGATAGCAAGCCCTACTCCCTGGCTCCCCGGAGCCCGAGGCCACCAGATGTCTCGGAGTGTGAAACCCTGACCATGACCACCCCCCCGCCCCCAGCCCTGCCTGGGTCCCCCGTCTGTGCCCAGGCACCTTCCTTCAGACCACAGTTTTGGGGAAAAGAGCCCCAGGGGCCCCTGTCCTACCCACGAGCCTGCACACTGCAACGCCTAGACTTCACGAGAACCTTAGCTGCCTGTGCTGGTCACTAACCAACAAGGTTGGCATCTCAGCTGCCACCTTTGGGCAGGGCTAGGGCCCAGGAGTACAGCCCCTGCCCTGAGGAAGCTCCAAGAGCCCCTGAGCTGTCATCTCTGACTTTATCCCCCGCTCTCTCCACGTGACTGGGCAGGAAGAGGAACGAGGGAGAATTCTCTATCTGGGGCGCAGTCACAGCCTCCAGGGCCCCGGAAAAGCCCAGCGAGGGACTTGGAGAAAGTCATGCTGTTGCACACGGAACTTTCTGCTTTGCATAGGAAAGAAACACAAAATGAGCCGACATATCTATGTTCTCACAAATGTGCCTCTAATTCTCTTTGGTTTTATAAACACTTTAGGGTTCCAGGCAGGCAGTAGATAACGCTTTTGAGCCACAAAGACTGAGCACTGAAATAAAATAGTTTGCACATTCAAACAAGGTCTGGTCTGGTTCTTTTACACTTTTGAGGAGGGGAGGTAGGTGAAGTCACTCGCATTGCGACCAGCCACCTCCTGCCTAGGAACCTTTCCTCGGTCTCGGCCCCTTCCCCAGGTCTAAACTTGACAGGCATTCGACGTTTTACCCAATTTGGCTCTGTCTCTAGCTTCTTCTCCCAACAAATCATGTTTGGGTCACGATAAACTTCCCAAAGCCCTCAAAAGACCCTGTGCACCTCTAGCTTTGGCATGGGTATTCCCTGAGCCTGGGGTGCCCTTCTTCTTCCTTAGCCATCTGGCAAACTCCTTCTCATCCTACAGTGCTCAACACCAAAGTCACTTCTTCTATGAAGCCTTCTTAGATTTCTTCTCAGCCTCCCAGAACCCAGGAACATGAACCAATTCAAACATTCATCACAGTGAATTTTGGTTCCATGTTGGTCTATCTGTCCCGCTCCCCATCCTATCTGAAGGATCTCTCTCTCTCTCTTTTTTTAATGTTTATTTTTGAGAGAGAGACAGAGTGAGAGTGGGAAAGGGGCAGAGAGAGAGGGAGACACAGAATCTAAAGCACAGAGCCCCATGCGGGGCTCGAACTCACAAACTATGAGATCATGCCCTGAGCTGAAGTCAGTCGCTTAACCGACCGAGCCACCCAGGCACCCCTGAAGTCAATCTCTTAAATGGACTCCAGTGAATGCTGAATTGATAAACCGATGTATTTCAACTCAGCTCCCGTAGGACCAGTGCTTATTTCCAAGAGAAATATCATGTGGGCCACAAACGCAAGCCATGTATGTAACGTAAATTTTTCTAGTGGCCACGTTAAAAAGAGTGAAAAGAATCAGGTAAAATATGTCTCAATAGTGTATTTTATTTAACCTAGTATGTCTGAAATATTATGCCAACATGTAATCAATCTGAAAAATATTCGTGAGGTATTTTACCTTCTTATTTGCACAGTAAGTCTTTGAAACGCGGTTTCTATTTTACACGGACAGCCCAGCTCAATTTGGACTGGCTGCACTTCAGGTTCTCGAGAGCCACAGGTGGCTTCTAGACTGTGATTCCGAAAGTACGGGAACTTGGTCACCCATCTCATTCCCCACTGACCAGCCACTAATAAATGTTTGTTGATTGAAGAAGCGATAGACGACGGTCTCTGCCCCCAGGGGGCGCGTGTTGAAACGCACAGGAAGCGCCTAGAAGAGAAATCGGAATGAAAACATGACATCACACGTTCTGGGTACTGACTCCTTCTGTCCCTTGAAAACTACAACTTGTTCCGGCCTAGATGGCCTGAACGTTTTGTCAATTAGTGACCAGCTAGAAAACAGAAAACCGCTGGGCTATTTCAGGCTGAGAGGATGAGGGAAATCGGTTCCAAACGCATCCGAAGTGCAGGAAGAGTAGAAGGGAGACGGACTGTTACAAGGCAGCTGCCATCCAGAACAGTCCGAGGCCCCCAAGCCAAGCGGGCGCTCACCACCTACTTTCTGGAGGCGCTCTCACCGCGGCCCTGGAACCAGGAGAACTGATGGGAGTCTGTGAAGTCCGCTCAAGTCGGCCTGGCCGTGGCGGGAGGTAGAGGCAGGCTGGCATCTCTCATCGTCCTGCCTTCTCCCCGCTGGCAGATCCCATCCAGAAACTTGCTGGCAAGGGGCTCTGGAAAATATCACGTTCAGGCTTCCAGCCCCCACCAGATAACAGATGGCCAAGCAAGGGGGTGGGGGGGTGGGGGGTGGGGATGGAGTGGAGCCGCTGATGCCTATCAGCTGTTCCCTCTGCTAAGAAGAGCTTTACCATCATCTCTGCCTGAGGAACTCTTAATCAGCCTACAGAACCCTGCTCCAAGGAGGCCTCCTCTGTGAAGTCCTCCTGGACTGTGGCCAATGGCCTCAACCTCTGGTTCCCCGGGGTGTATCATAGGTAGCTTTTGCAATACTCGCCAGCCCGGGTTAGGAACAGCCGTTCGAGTGCCCGGCCCAAGTTCTGGAGCACCCCAAGAGCAGAGTCAGGGCACGCTCCCTACAAGGGGGCCACCGAGTGGACTCGGGACTGTCGACTGGGCCTCCCTCCTGAAAAGCAAAGGCAAGGTGCCTCGGCAAAGCCGGCCGGTGCTGAACAGATTCGGAGGCCTCTCCCGACCAGGCCCCCGTGCCTGTCCCACCCCTGAGAGCTCACTAACCACCAACCCAGGAAGGAGGAAGGCCCTGCTGTTCGTGTAGGCCCATTTAACAGACAAAGCAGATGATCCTGAGATCCGGCTCCCCAAACCAGGGGAGGCATGAGCCTGGGTCCCTACAGTCCAATGCTGTGCCCTGCGCCACGGCAGCTCATAGCCCTGGGGTCGGAGGCCTGGGCTCTGGAGTCAGACGGACGCAGCATCAAAGCCTGACTCTGCCACAGATGTCACGGTGTGGTTTCGGGCAGGTTCTCGGCCTCTCCGTGTCTCCGCTTTCTTATCTTATGGGGACGAGAGGGGGTGTGCTCTCCCGAGCAGTATGCAGTATGCAGGCTCAGTAAAATTGTGCCCATAAAACAGCTGGCTCCCAGCACATTATAATCCTGACAGCCAGCTCTACACCAGGGTCAGGAACCTTCACGTGCACGGAGTTATTTCCTCCTCAAACAGCCCCAACCGGATGCTGCCCCCATTCTACAGGTTTTATGGTCACAGAGATGGGACTTGAACCCGGGCAGCCTGCCTTCCCCAGGACACACCCGGGCCCAGAGGAAGCCTCATCTGTACCCAAACCCTCCCTTCCCACGGTGTTCCAGGACGAATGCAGCAGAGCCCTTCACACGAGCCCCCACGGTCCTCAGCGGGGATCTGATTGGGTTCATCTTCCCACCCCGAAAAGTCCCTCTCTTCTCCAGCTGCTCTTGCTTACCTTGGATGCCTGCCAGCTCACCCCTCAGGCCTCAAGCCGAGCCGAGAATAACAGAACTTTGAGAGATTCCAAAAGGGAGGAGCCTCGGGAGGAGGGCCAGGCGGGTGCCTCCTAGAATCACAGGCACCTCGGGGCCAGGACGGGTCAGCACATACCCTCTCCCGGCCTCCCCGCTTCCCTCCCCCACAGGCCTGGGCAGCTACACAGACACACACGCCGGGGAGGCCGTGAAGCCTGGTATTCTGTTTCAAGAAGAAAAGCCCAAAGAGGCTCATTAAAAGCAGAAGCGATGAAAAAAAAAATGACGGTTCGCCCAGCCTTGAGGACAGGGGATCTATAACGACACACAACAACGCAATGAATCTCACAGACCTCAGGTTGAGCAAAAGAGGCGACCACAAAAGACTGTGAGCTACGTAAGTGCGCTCACATGAAGTTCATGAACAGGCGGAACTCTTTTCCCTGGTGGGGCAGACTGGACTCGAGCGCAAGCGCGATGGGGGCGGGGGTGCGCGTGAGGATGGGGTTTCGATTTCCTTCATCCGGGCGCCGCATACACGGGTACGTTCACCTGTCCACACACACCGGTGGTCTTTTTGCAGGTAGGGCTTACTTCGATAAAAGTTCAAAAAAACACAGTGCTCAAAGATTCTAAAATTTTGGGGCGCCTGGGTGGCTCAGTCGGTTGGGCGGCCGACTTCAGCTCAGGTCATGATCTCGCGGTCCGTAAGTTCGAGCCCCGCGTCGGGCTCTGTGCTGACAGCTCAGAGCCTGGAGCCTGTTTCGGATTCTGTGTCTCCCTCTCTCTGACCCTCCCCCATTCATGCTCTGTCTCTCTCTATCTCAAAAATAAATAAACGCTAAAAAAAAAAAAATTAAAAAAAAAAAAAAGGATTCTAAATTTTTTTTTTTTTTTTTTTTTTAAGATTCTAAAATTAAGTCCAAAGGGGGATGGAGAAAAGGGACTTGGCCTCCTGAGTTCTCTCTTTTTCTTCTTCCAGGAGACGAGATGCCAGTAGGTATACCTCCTGGGGCGATTGCGAGGCTTAAGCAAGATGCTTCGTGTGTAAATACAAGACTGTCGGGGCGGGAATCTTGTGTGTCTCCTTTGCTATGAACAGTGCGTGGCCCCTCAGCCACCAATGGGAGTATTGAATGCTGTGCTTTTACGATCTCAGCTAATCCTCAGGATGGACCATAGAGATTACCATCCGATTTCCCGGAGGGGGAAACTGATTGAGAGATGTAAAATAGCTTACTCGGTGACCTAGCACGTTGATGGCAGAGCAGGAGTTAGAATCCAGTTGGCTCTCCCATGCATCCTACGGAAGACTCTGAAAAGTGGAAGGGAGGACTTGGTCCCCAGATCCCGGACACTGGAAGTGGCAAGCCTCCCCGCCGTCACCACTCCCCCCGCCCCGCCAAGGTCTGAGAAAGCCAGAGCCAGAAGCCTGGGCTCATAACCATAGAGTTACCACAGGACCCAGCAATTCCCCTCCTGGGTATATACCCAAGAGAGCTGAAAACATGTCCACGCAAGAAGTTGTGCATGAATGTTTACAGCTGCATTGTTCACAATAGCCAGAAAGTGGAAAGAACCCAAATGCCCATCAACTGATCAACGGATAAATAAAATGTGGTAGCCCCACACGGTGGACTGTTGTCCGACCATAGAAAGGAACCGAGTCCCGATAACATGCTACAACATGGATGAAACTTGAAAAAACACTGTGCTCAGTGCAAGAGGCCAGTCACAAAGACCGCAGGTCGTATGTACGACGTGCAGAATAGGCAAACATATGGAGACGGAAAACAGATTGGTGGTTGCCTGGGGCCGAGGGCATGGAGGGAGTGTGGGGGCTGGGGGAGGGGGAGGGGGTTGACCCCTACAGGGTTTCCTTTTTGGAGTAATTATAGTTTGAAAAATTGATTGTGGTGATGGGTGGACAAGTCTGTACTAAAAGCCACTGAATTATATACTTTAAAAAAAAAGTGAATTGCAAGATGTGTGAATTATCCTTCCATCAAGCTATTTTTAAAAATAACGAACAATGAGGGGTGCCCGGGTGGCTCAGTCGGTTGAGCGTCTGACTTCGGCTCAGGTCACGATCTCACGGTTTGTGAGTTGGAGCCCCACGTCGGGCTCTGTGCTCACAGCTCAGAGCCTGGAGCCTGGTTCGGATTCTGTCTCCCTCTCTCTGCCCCTCCCCTGCTCGCATTTGTTCTCTCTCTCGTTCTCTCTGTCACATATAAAATATAAAAAAAAATAATAAAGAGCAGGGGGAAAAAAAATAAAGAAGGCTGAGACCCAGAATTGTAGACATGATTCTGATTCGGGAGGTCTGCCTGGATGAACTTGGGTAAATCTCTTCCCTCTCTGGGCCTTAGTTGCTCCTGCTATCAATGGGGAGAGGAGGGAGTTGGAGCGGAGTTGTGCAGTGCCATTGATTCGGGCGTGTTATCACACTTTTCACAACAGTTGTCCAAGATTATGTCTGCTCGAGTTCGGGGTCTTCCAGAGGCTGGTAAACCCCTTAACTGTTCACTGGGGTCTTTGCAGATCATCTGAGCTCACCAGCGGCAGGCCACACTTCATCAATAGCCTTTATTTTATTTTATTTACTCATTTTGAGGGAGAGAGGGAGAGTCAGTCAGCAGGGGAGGGGCAGAGAAAGAGAATCCCAAGCAGACTTCACGCTGTCGGTGCAGAGCCTGATGCGGGGCTTGAACCTACAAACCGTGTGATCGTGACCTGAGCCCAAACCAAGAGCTAGAGGCTTAACCGACTGAGCCACCCAGACGCCCCCCCATCAATATCCTTTAAAGATGCCAGAGGAGATGCTTCTCCAAACATTGGTCCGGGCCACTGCTCTGTGTCAAGAAGGATACCGGAGGCTCTGGGGGGACATCCCAGGTTCCCTCCGTGCCACTAGTCAGTTCTAACTCCACACCAGCTCCTTCCAAAGCCATCCTGGAGTAGACAGACAGACAGACAGACAGAAGGACCAAGGGGAAATATCACCCAGGCCGGTTGAGACAGATCTGCCTGCACTTGGTAAGTTAACTCCACTTACAGATGGGGAAACTGAGGCACGGGTGGGTCATGCCCACGGTCCCAGAGCCAGTGACGGAACTGCCGTCTGTCCTCTCCTTCCACTCCTTTTGTTTTTTGTTTTTTGGTTTTTTTTTTAATTTTTTTTTTTTTAAATGTTTTATTTATTTTTGAGACAGGGAGAGACAGAGCATGAACAGGGGAGGGTCAGAGAGAGGGAGACATAGAATCCGAAGCAGGCTCCAGGCTCTGAGCTGTCAGCCCAGAGCCCGACGCGGGGCTCGAACTCACGGACCGTGAGATCGTGACCTGAGCCGAAGTCGGCCGCCCAACCGACTGAGCCACCCAGGCGCCCCGCCTTCCACTCCTTTTGAACAAGCCTAAGTGCCTAGTGTGTGCTCAGCCTGCAGTGCTTACTGGACGGGATGAGAGATGCCCTGGGACTGACGCTGAGCAGCTCACCCCAGAGTCCTGGCTGCGTGGCCCATCTCCCCCCTCTCTCTTGCTGTGTGACTTTGAGGGAGCCACTCTTTCCAGACCTCTCTGTCACCCTGGGGCTCCCAATCGATGCCTAACCCAGAGATGTGGTTATGGAGGGGAACGGGTCTTGTAAACTGTAAAAGGCCATGGACGCAAAAGCCAACGGGAACTCTGGCCTCGTGCCTGAGAAAGGCGAGATCCAGGGTAGGCGGCCGAGGCTCATTTATTCGATCAGGGCCTGCTGCAGGTGAGCAGGGGCGGCTGCTGCCTGCAGGGAAGGGGTGAAGAGAAACCTGGGTGCGGCTGTGGCCTGGAGACACCTGGATGGCTGTGAGATACAGAGGAGAGACAGTCACTCAACATCTTCGTTGCCCCTAATATGTGCCAGGTACCCCATTGGGACTAGAGACACAGCAGATCGATGTGTCCTGTGAGCACTCAAGCCGATTGGCAGTGTGAGGTGAGATGTGCCGGAAGGAGAGAAGTAAGGCTCACGATGATGGGGCCACCCTGACGATCCTAGAACAAGGGTGCCGAGCGCCCTTTCGAGTGCATTACTCCTATCAACTTGCCGGGTCCCACAGGTGGGAGTTAGCGTGGCCTGCCCCGCTCTGCAGGTGAGGAGACTGAAGCCCAGAGAGGTTGTGTGACGTGTCCAAGGTCATACAGCTAGATAATGGTGGAGTTAAGGTCAACCACGCAGGCCAGGGCCACAGCGATTGCTGCCAGCCTCCCTCTCTGTTGTCCTCGGTCTCATCACGTGGACCCACCAAATGAAGGCAGAGAAGGTCCCCTGAGAAGCTAACGTGATCCTGAGGAGATCCTGAGCCTAGATCCTAACGAGGAGTCAGGTTGGGAAAGGGTAGGAGAGGGGCAGGGCTCAGAGGCCATTTCCTAGGAAGCTGGTGACGCCTAAGCTCCGGGACCCTTGTTCACAAAAAGTTCTTATGCAGCTGTTGTTCACTCCAGGCAGGGAGGGGATCCAGGTTGCTATCAGGAAGCACTTTAATCTAAGCATTTCTGGGAAACGGCCTCAAAAAAATCTCAGAAGAAAGGAATTTGAAGCTTGAAAGCCTCCAGAAATTTGTTATGATTTCTTTTCCCATTCTTAATAAATGTTCACTTTGGTACCCAATTTTATGTCCAAAATTCTATTTTATGTTCTTTTTCTTAAAGACCATCCCCTCAAGTTAAAATGAAAACTACGATGTGATAACACAGCCTACTCACCAGAATGGCTCAAGTGAAAAAGGCTATATGTGTATATAATATCTCTATTTATACATTACACTACACACACACACACACACACACACACACGCACGCACACACACGCACACACACAGTGTCCGTGAAGATATGGAACAAGAACTTTCCTATGTAACTGGGAGAGCAGTGGAAATTGGTATGACCACTTTGGAAAAGTATTTGCAGTTTCTTTCTTTCTCTCTTTCTTTCTTTCTTTCTTTCTTTCTTTCTTTCTTTCTTTTTCTCTTTCTTTCTTTCTTTCTTTTTCTCTTTCTTTCTTTCTTTTTCTCTTTCTTTCTTTCTTTAAAAAAAAAATTTTTTTATGTTTATTTATTTTTGAGATAGAGACAGAGCATGAGCGGGGGAGGGGCAGAGAGAGAGCGAGACACAAAATCTGAAGCAGGCTCCAGGCTCTGAGCTGTGAGCACAGAGCCCGACGCGGGGCTCGAACTCACGGACCATGAGATCATGACCCGAGCCGAAGTCGGACGCTCAACCGACTGAGCCACCCAGGCACCCCCCACCCCCGCTTTTTTTTTAATGTTTATTTACTTTTGAGAGACAGAGACAGAGAGACAGAGCACAAACCGGGGAGAGGCAGAGAAAGAGGGAGACACAGAATCCGAAGCAGGCTCCAGGCTCTGAGCTGTCAGCACAGAGCCCGACGCAGGGTTCAAACTCACGAACTGCGCCATCATGACCTGAACCGAAGTTGGACGCTCAACCAATGGAGCCACCCCAGCGCCCCTCTTTGCGGTATCTTCTAAGCTGAACGCTCATTTTTCCCGATGAGGCAGTAATTCCTCTCCCGGACGTTTACCTAATGGAAATGAGCCTCTGTGCCCTCCAAAAGACACGTGCGAGAACGTTTTAATTATTTTTCATAATATCTCAATGCTGGAAACAACCTCAAAGCCCCACATGAATGCGACAGATACATAAATGGGGGTGTAGTGGCTCTGAGGAGTAGCGTAGGGGTGAGAAGACAGGAAGTACGGCCACATGTCACAGCTCACTTGAATCTCACAGACGTGTGAAGCGAAAGATGCCAGACACAAGATACACACCGAATGATTTCATTCATGTGAAGTTCAACACCAGGCAAAACTCCTCTATAACGTGAGAAGTGCTTAGCATTGAGGGATGGGTAATAACTAGAAGGGACACAGGGGGGTGGGTGTCTGCTTTCAGTAATGGTCTGATTCTGGAGTTTGGTGCCATTTTACGAGGGCGTGTTCAGTCTGGGGAAATTCTTTGTACTGTATGCTTATCATGGGTGACTTTTTTTAACGTTTATTTTTGAGAGAGAGAGAGAGCTAGCACAAGTGGGGAGGGGCAGAGGGAGAGGGAGACACAGAATCAAAGCAGGCTCCAAGCTCAGAGCTGTCAGCACAGAGCCCGACGCGGGGCTCGAACTCACAAACCGTGGGATCATGACCTGAGCCGAAGTCGGACGCTTAACCGACTGAGCCACCCAGGTGCCCTTATGCATGACTTTTCTATATGCGTGTTATATTTAATGACCCTCCCCTCTCCTACACACATAAATGTAAAAGCTTCAAGCTCTTTAAAACTTGCACCTGCCCTTGAGACCAGAGAAGGATTTATCCTCCAGCAGCCATTGCTCCCGGAGGGGTATGAGCAGTGGGTGGTAATGACTTCCTTGATGCTTTAGAAAAGCTCCCTCCAGCCTCCCAGGCGGTTGGAGATGGGATGGGGGGGGGGGGGGGGAGTGGTCCAGTGAAGGGGGAAGGGCAGAGAAGTCTTCCTTGGTGGGGACCTGAAGGGCAAGGCAAGCATAGGGGAAGTGGAGGTGGGTGGAGAGATTGTTTGGGCACAGAGGAGACTGGACTCAAACAGGGGCAACCACTGTGAGCGGCTGAGGGGTAATGGGAGGGCTGGTCTCTGATCACTCCCCAAAGAGCCAGGCACCCTGGCAACACCAGGCCAAGCTCCACCCTTCATTCCTTCGCAGGCCTGGCCATCCCCGCTCTGGCAAACTCTGAAGGGCCCACAGCCGGCTCCTGGTGGCCCCTCAGACCCTCACGGTGCTGACAGTTTGTCTCTCTTCGGCCATGACTCTGGTTGTTCTTTTTTCTTGTCCCTGTTTTATTGATCCAAGCCTTCATGAGGGCCTCCTCGGGGAAAACCTCAAGCTGGGCGGTGTTATATCCCGCATCTCGAGGCCCCTGCTGGCCCTGGTGAGGTGGGTGGCACTAACCCACGTGATGGGTGAGGAAAGTGGGGCTTGATGAGCTGAGGCAACTTGGGGCCAAGATCACCCACCGAATGAGGAGCAGAGCTAGATTTGACAATAACCTACGTATCCCAAGCACGGCGCATGCATTCACTCATCCGGTCCTCACGATGACACAGTGGAGGAAGCTGCAGTTATTATCAGCCCCTTACAAAGCCTGTTTACGGGAGCCTTGCATCCATGCGCAGAAAAGTGCACCAAGCATAACCGCCCGGTGAGTTCCCACAAGCACCCACCCGTGGGACCAGCACCCGGGTTAACAAAATAGAATGACGGACACAGCACCAAAGCCACAAGTGATAAAAGAGAAAACGGAGGGACTGGGCTTCATACACATTTAACACTTTAGTGTTTCCAAGGACACCAGCAAGAGGGTGAAAAGACACCACGGAAGTTGGGGGACCTTTTGAAGTCATAGATCTCACGAGGGTCCAGTATCCAGAATGTATAAAGAACCCTCGCAACTCAACCTTAAAAAAATCAAATGACCCACTTTACAAATAGGCAAAGGATTTAAATAGGTCTCGGAAGAAGATCTATAAATGGCTAGTCAGCGCATGAAAAGATGCTCAACATCATTACCCGTTGGGAATTGAAAATCAAAATCACAGAGACGCTAATTCACACCCACAGATGGCTATGACCAACAAGACAGATAATGACAAGTGTGACGACGATGTAGCGCGATCAGAGCCCTCCCAGGCTGCTGCTGGAAACATAAAATGGTGCAGCTAGCTTTGGAAAACAGTTTGACGGTTCCTCAAAAGGTTACACATAGTCAACATTTGACTCATCAATTCCCCTCCTGCTAGGGTCAGAAAATAAAAACTTACGTCCGCACAAAAGCCGAACACAGATATAGCAGCGTTATTCCAGTGGCTAAACAGTAGAACTAACCTAAATGTCCACCAGCTCACGAATGGACAATGTGGGACATTCATATCATTCATATAATGGAATAGTATTCAGCAACCAAGAGGATTATGGTGCTGATACATGATACGGCATGGATAAAACTCGTACCCTTTAGGCTAAGCGAAAGAAGCCAGTCATAAGAGATTATGTACTGTATGATTCCATCTATATAAAATGTCTAGAATAGACAAATAAACAGGAAGTAGATCAGTGCTTGCCTAGGCCCAGGGCGTGAGCGGGGGAAGAAGAGGGGTCAAGAGTATAGGGAGTCACTGCTAAATGAGTACTGTCTTTTTGGAGGAGGATGAAAATGTTCTAAAATTAGATTACGGTGATGGCTGCACAACTCTTAAATATGCTTTAAAACCATTGAATTGTACACTTTAAGTGGATGAACTTTATGGTGTATAAATTATATCTCGATAAAGCTGTTTAAATCTAAAAAGATACTCTCTGCCTTTATTCGCGCTGCTCCCATGCCTGGATTGCCCTCACCTTCTCCTATTTCTCTGAATGTCCAAAAATAGCTGGTTCCCAAAGCCCAACTCAAATGCCATTACAAAGATTGTCTGGACCCGTTCCCATCGGACGTAATTTCCCTTTCCTCTGAACTCTCGTGGCGATTCCCATCATTCACTCAGAGATGATTTATAAGGCACATATCAAGTATCCGGCACTTATTACATTTTATATGATTGTTTAAGTACCCATATCTCATCTCTGCTACGATACGGTAACCTTTTGGAGAGAGGAAATTGTATCTTGCTCCCTTCTGTGAACTCAGAACCCAGCCATGTGACTGGCACACAGAGGCACTCAAGGAAGTTATGTGGAATTCATTCTAAATTTCCTTTTCCTCACATCACCCCTCCCACCAGGAAGCGTAAGGAAATAAAACGGTTGAAAGTAAAAGGATGGAATAAAATATAGCTTGCAAAAGAAGTGTTCCATGACTATATTAATATCAAATAAAAGAGGCTTTGTTGCTAAAAGTATTACCAGAGATGAGAAGGACGCTGTACAATTATAAATGTTTTAATAAGCTATTTTAATCTTATAAGCACCTAATGACAGTTTCAGAATGTGCAAAACAGAAATTGGCAGAACTGTTAGAAATCATCAAATCCAAGTCATAATGGAAGATTCCTTATACCTCTCTCAGAATTTGATTCTCAGAACACGGAAGCAAAAAGTCAGTGTGGATATAGAAGATGTATATATCAGATAGGAATAGGTTATGCAGCAGTACCCAAAAAAGTACAACAAAGATTTATTTCTTACTCACGCAAAGTGCAGCCATCAGGCAATTCTTAGGGCAGATCTCCTCTGTGCAGCGACCCAGGGATCCAGGCATCTCTCAACCCATGCCTTTGTCATCTCAATGTGTGGTTTCCACAGATGCTTTTAAAGAAGAAAAAACATGGAGGTAGCACACTGGCTCTTAAATGCCTTAGCCCGGAAGTTAAACATATCACTTCCATTCATAGCGCTGAAGCTCAAGCTGGTCGCATGGCCTCTCTTATCTCTAAGGGTATAGAAAAGCGTAGTCTCCCTATATCCACCCCAAAGGAGAAGAATCATATAGGAGTGAGCATTTATACTCATAATAACTCAAAATAAACCCTTTACTCAAAGGGTTTAACTAACATGATGAGCAGACTTGACCTAATGGATGTATATAAATAACAGCATCCAACACCTTATTTTCAAACACATAAGACAATTTACAAAATTTGACTATAACCTGAGCTATAAAGCTAGTCTCACCAAATTTCAAAGAACCAAAACCACATAGAGCGTATTATCTAAACAGTTATTCCTTATAACTGATGTAAATCAATAACAAGATAATTAGAAATTCTCCATATGCCAGGACACTTAAATATACTTCTAAATAACCCATGGGTTAAAAGAAGAACTGATAAAGGAAGCCAGAAAGTATTTTTAATCAATTGATAATGAAGAAAATTCATGCCAACATTTGTAGGTGTGGGTAAATCAGTATGTAGAGGGAAATTTATAGTCTAACATGCATATGTCAGAGAAGAAAAGAATCTGAAAACTGATAAACATCCCCCCAAGATGTTGGAAAAAGAATATCAAAACAAATCCAATAAAAGTAGGAAGAAGTAAATGGTAAAGGCAAAAGCAGAAATTAATAAGATAAGAAAGCAAAGATTAAAACAGAGCTAATCCAACAAAGTCAGAGTTGGTTCTTTGAAAAAGACAGTCAAACTGACAAAATCCTGAATGAAACTTGTCTAGAGAAAAACACAAATGGTCCCCCCAAGCTCCCCAATTTTAGGAATAAAAAGTGAGACATCCCTACAGATATTGCCAACATTGAAGAAAAAAAGAGGATGTTTTGAGCAACTTTGAGTCAATACGTTTGAAAATTTAAATGAAACAGACAACATCCTAGAAAGACATACCAATTTTGAGTCAAGACGAAATAGAAAAGCTACATAATCCTCTAACAGTTAAGGACATTGAACCAGTTGTTAAAATCCTTTTCCATATAGAAAACTTCTGCTCTGGGTGGCTCCATTGACAAGTCCTATCCAACATTCAAAGAAGAAACTATTTTCACTTTTGACAATCTCTTCCAGAGACTAGAAAAAGAGTGAATAATCTCCAGTTCATTTTATTGGGTTAACATAACCTGCATACCCAAACAAGACAAAGTATGGCAAGAAAAGAAAAATGTTACTCATATATAGAAATGAAAACTCACTGATAAAGTGTTAGCCACAAAAACTCATCAACTCACAAAAGGATACCACAACTGAAATGGACTAATCCCAGCCATGCAAGGTTGATTTGACATTAGAAAATCCAGTAAGGTAATTCAGCACATAAACTGACTCAAGGGTGAAAACCTACATGCAGAAAACGACTTGATAAAAATTTAACTTATTCGTGATTTAAAACTAATTTTAAAAGGGTGGGGGCACCTGGGTGGCTCAGTCGGTTGAGCATCTGACTCTTGATTTCAGCTCAGGTCATGATCTCACGGTTCATGGGATCAAGCTCTGTGTTAGGTTCCACGCTGACAGCGTGGAGCCTGCTTGGGATTCTCTCCCTCCCTCTCTCTCTGCCCCTCCCCTGCTTGTGTGCTCTCTCTCTCTCTCTCTCTCAAAATAAATAAATAAATAAACATTTTTTTAAACTAATAAAAAAATGGGAAATTGTGAACAGAAGGGAACTTCCATAATTTGGTAAAGATTATGTCTGCAGCTAACATCGTAAAATATTGCAAGTTTTCCCTTTGGAGATCAGAGGCAAGGCAAGGATGCTCGTTGCACCCGTTTACTCAACAACTACTGGCAGTCTTAGCCAGTGTGGTAAGGCAAGAAAAAGAAATAAAAGGTGTAAGACTTGGAGAAGAAACAAAACAGTCATCTTTTCAAAGTAACGTAATTATGTATAGAGAAACTTCCAAATAACCCGCAACTATGTTGTTTAAATTGACCACCAAGTTTGGTATTTTCATTGGATACAAAGAAAAGTGTGTATCTATACAACAAGGTACTGAATTATTGAACGAAGCTTGGGGGGGGGGGGAAGGTTTGTAGAAGAAGTTCTTCTGAGCACTGAGAGATGAACCTATGGGAACAGGCTACTTACTCCATATGGGAGTGAGCTCCGCATTTCCAGAAGGGTGGTTCAAGCAGGAACAGGATGGTGTTGGGAAAAGAATTTAGGCTCATCGTGAGAGGTTTGAGAGGTCCCTCACCAGACCGGGCTGGGCCTCAGTTCTTTGCACAGTCAGTCCTGGAAGGTGGCTTGTCTTCTTCCTCTCTGACTCCTCGCTCTGTCAGCTTAATCCCTTTGGTACACTGGGTAAAACGAGCCAGGATTTACGGCTCCGGGAAACGTGTGTAACGGTTCGTAATCTTATTACTGTCCACTCCCCCCCCTAGGCTCTGCTTTCAGAGAAAACCCACAACAGTTACTTCTCTTTCTCTTCCCCCTGCTCCTGCCCCACCAGACGTCTCTTCCTAGTTCAAGTTCTCTGGCAGAGGGCACAGGTCTCCTGAGTCTGGCGAGTGTTGGGCTAGGAGCTTCTCCACAAGCACAAACTCAAGGGAGGTCATTCTGTTCAAAGCCTTTCAAGGCTCCCTAGTACCTAAAGTCATGGGTTTTTCCCCCGAACACCACAGACCCCATTTGTAAAGTCAAATCCTTCCTTGCCGACCCCACCACACAGAGCGTTTGCTACGTGCCCAGCGTTGAGCTAAGGGTTTTGCCTGTTCGACTTTGCTGAGTCCTCCATGGATCCCCATGAGGCAGGGCCTATTATTAGCGCCCCAGGTCACACGGTAAGTGGGGACTTGGGACCGGAACATTCTCAGTTCAGACCACCCATTCTGAAACACCGTGCTACCTGGTTTGTTTGCTTTGGTTTTTGTAACTGTTTTTCAAATGAAATTTTGCATGGTCCTTTCATGGCACAACCTGGGAGAGGATTGTTTTTGCTGGAATCAGGGTGGGGCCCTGCCTCTTCGGCTCCCCCACCTCAGCCCCTGAAGCAGCTCCCCGAACCACTAAGGCGACAAATCCCTCTTCCTCAGGACGGGGCCACCAAGGAGGCAGACACACTCTGGAGACAGACCGGCAGGTGCTTTCCCCCTCCGGCTACCTCGGACCTTGGTTTCCTCACCTGCAGCGGAGGGGCTCGTAGGCATTCCCACTTGGGCAGGGTTCGCGGGAGGGTGAAACAAGATGGTGAATACAAGGGCCCATCACCCAGGAGGTGCTCCATACACGTTGTGTGTGGTTACTGGCCGTCCCTGGGGTTTGGGGTAGCCTCCTCGGCACCTCTCTGTGGACCCAACACAGCAGACCCCGGGGCCATGGGCTCTGGAAGATGCCGCAATGCAGGAGCTGAGGCAGCACTGACCCCTACTGGGGACGTGCAGCTGGCGCATCACGGGCAGATGTAGGGAAGCCAGGCGGTGAATGAATCCGTTTCCAGGCTGCCCCGGCCCCTCCAGGGCCCCTGCTCTGACAGGCACCACAGGAGAGCTGAGGCCCAGCCGGCAGCAGACCCAAATGTTGGCTGGGCCACTAGATGACTCCGTAATGAACTGTCCCTCAAGCTGGAGACATTGACCTTGCTCCCAGCCTGGAGGCCCCGGGCTCTGCGGTTAACCCCTCCCTCCCCAGCTCCGGGGACGGGGAGGGTGTTGCCCGTGTCGGGGAGGGCTGTGTCTATTATCCGTGGCTGCCTGACAAATCACCCTGAAATCCAGCCCCTGGAAATAACAAATGATGATTAGCTCTCAATTTCTGTGGGTCAGGAATCTGCCAGTGGCTTCACTGGCTGGTTCTCACTCAAGGTTTTCCATGAGGCGGCAATCAAGGCGTCAGCCTTGGTGGGGGCCGGCTCAAGGCTTGACTGGGGGGCTGAGCGGATTCCAGAGTCACTTACACAGCTGTCGGCAGGCCTCCAAAGACCCACATCCAAGTGCACCCACATGGGCGTCTTGCGAAGGCCGCCTCACACCCAGGCAGCTGGCTTCCCCAGCGGGAGGAATGGAGAGAGCACCGGACAGGAGTCACAGTCCTTCTATAACCCAACCTTTCCCCCCATCGCTGCCGACATATTCTTTCTGCTGCAAGTCATCAAGTGGGCCCCACAGCCAAAAGGGAAAAACACAAAGCTGTGAGAGCCCAGAAGGAGGGGATCGCTGGGAGCCGTGTCAGAGGCCGCCTACGTCAGGGGCTACTGCTGGGACAGATGTGGAGCGGAGGCCGGCTCGCCTTTGGGAGCACCTGCTCCGACGGCAAGGAGGGGGCCCCAACTCCTCCCTCCATTTTTCACCAAGTCCTGGGGACTCGAAATCCCAAAGAGCTCTCCAGTCTGACCTCTCGCTCTCTCTCGGCTGTCATGGCTCCAGCCAGGCCCCCCGTCGTGTCCCACCAGGATGTTGTCACTCCGTCACCACCTCCTCACTGGCTCCCCCACGTCTATTCTGCTCCCCTGAATCCCCACTTGTCCCTTCCACCATCCCCTTATCTCTTCCCAGCAGTACTCAGAGAAGCCTTTTCAAAACACAGGTGTGACCCTGTCTGTCCTTGCTTCTCACATGCTCAGAGTGAAGACCCAAGTCTTCCCTGAGGGTGACAAGACTCTGCGGGGTCTGGCTCACCCCAAATCTCAACAGCCTCTGTTCACAGCAGCACTGGCTCCTGTCAGTGCCTTGAATATGCCTCTGCCCTCTGGCCACTGGCTTTGTACCTTCCGTTCCTCTTGCAGGAATGTTTTCTTGTCACTTCCCCTAGTGAGCGCCTCATCACCCTGTGGACCCCGGCTCGAGTTCCTTCCCTGAAGAAGTTGTCCCCATCCCGCCCTGACGATGTCAGTGTCCCCCCACTGAAAACTTTTTCTCTTCTCACTGCTCCCTGCCAGGCACGCCGTTCCTTCTGGCTGCTCGCTACCTCCTCCAGGATGGTGCGAGCCATGATGGCAGGTTTCTCTAGAAGTATCTGTTGAGGGCTGGCTGGGTGGCTCAGGTGGTTAAACATCCGACTCTTGATTTCGGCTCAGGTCACGATCTCGCGGTTTGTGGGTTCAAGCCCCAAATCGGGCTCTGTGCCGACAGCGAGGATCCTGCTTGGGATTCTCTCTCTGCCTCTCTCTGCCCCTCCCTCCCCCCGCCAAATAAATAAATAAACTTAAAAAAATTATCTGTTGAACTAAAAAAAAATTAAAGCCTTTGTGCAGATAACAAAACTATAACTCTGTGACATAATTCGTTGGAATCCTAGATCTCCAGGGCTCAAAGGGGGCTCAGAAACCAGCCAGCCAACCTCCTTCCTCATTCTGAAGGAGGAAACTGAGGTCCAGAGACAGGGAAGGTCTTCTTGGGCTCAGGATGAGTGAGAGCAGAGAGCTGAGAAGCCAGGCCACTGGTGTGACCGTCCACCTGCCATTCTCCGTCTGTCATAAAAGCCCCACCTGCCTTCTATCACCATCTAAACTTCACCACTGGTACTTCATGAATGTCAGCAGATCACCTCCATCAGCCCCAAGCCCTTGGCACAAAGACTCTGGAAGGCGCTGGGAAGGCCTCTTCTCTGGTAACTTCTTTTCTTAGCTTTGGAACTCCTTAGAGATGCACAGCCAGTCCTGAGGACAGCCATTTCACCCCAAATGAACCACATGTCCCGCTTTTAAAGACTCTCCCTTTGGGTTCCTCCCGGAAAAAACGAGACCATTGGAACTATCCGGGACCTGAGATGTTCTGGGCCAATTCCAGAAGGGGAAACGGAGGCCAGAGTAGACCCGAGACTTTCCCAAGGTCACACAGGGAAGCAGTGGCAGGGCTGGGACCAGACCTCGGGCCTCCTCACTCTCCGGCCCATGCTCCCGTCTCCACAGCGAGCTACAAGTAGCCAGACAGGATTAACTTGAAGTCACCTGCAGGCTCTGAACTCAGGCCTACACATGCTTCTTGGAACAAGGATTCCTTTTCAGACCGTGGTTGGCTTTGCAGAGTCCTGTCACAGGTCCTCAGCAGAGAGGAACTCTCTGCTTGCCAAAGTGGCCAACTGGCGTTCTAAAACCAACAGACACTCTAAAACAAGATGATATTGCAGCCGCTACCGAAAGAAATTTCCGACCGGTATTCAAATTAGTTGCCACCCTTCAAAAAAATGGGGAGATTTTTACGTGCAAATGCAGGGTCCCACCTTTTCTTAGAAAAATCAGACAATCTGGCCGTACTGGCTCTGCCTCCTGGCATGTTGACACTTAGCTAAACGGCGCATTGCCGAGTGCCTGCCCACAGCTGGCCAAATTGCTTCAGTTCCACTGCATCCCCAGCCTGGAAAGCATTTGAGTTTACAGCCTTTATGCTACTGGGTTTGAGAACCCCCTCTCCACGTATTGCCCACCTAAGTGGTCACATAGGCACCGTTTGTTGCCTTCAGGGACAGACGGTGCGCTACCAGTCCGTTCCATGGCTGGTCAAAGAGCTCTGGGGAGGAGGGAGAGCTTGATTTGAACCATGGCTTATCTGAATCCATGTATAACAGGCCATGCTATAATTTAATACCACAGCCTAATAAACGTGTGCGTGCCTCATAACCAGGATTCTCCATGCTTGTTTTGGCTGGGGCAGACAAGAAAGCCACTCCTAGGAATCACTTCACAGACTTCCGGCCATTGAAAGGAAGCCCAGATGCCATCGGATTATGGGCAAACTAGGGGCCGGGTCTGGATGTCCCTTTTGAAGTTTCAAGGGCAGCCACGGGCAATATCAAAAGAGGGTTTGGAGGTCCACCTTTGGGCTCCTGAGCAATGACAGCTCTTAGACAAACTGACTTTCTATGACCTTGCCAAGAGCTGTCACCACCACCCATGTTTCACAATCCTTGGGAAGGGGGGGGGGGGTGGTTCTTACAGCAATGGCAGGCTGCTGAGCACTTCATTAGGAAGCAGCCCAGGGAATCTGGGCAGACGCTCTTTATAGAGTTCTTGGCAAGCTTCACATTTTGGAACTTTACAATAGCAATGTCTTTTTGTTCCTACCACACTTATCAGTAGTTAGATCTCAAAACCAACAGAAATTCTAGAGTCCAGGACCATGAGATCTGGGAGGGGCCGTGTATGTTTCACATCGTCCAATTCTCTACCCTCATTGAGAATCTCCCTACAGAGCCCGAGACAAGATGGGGCAGCCAACCTTGGTGGGGCAACCAGTCTTCCTGAGGATGGGTCAGAAGTCGTCTCCACTGAAACTTCCACCTCTTGTCCTCAGTTTTATCCTCAAAGTAAGAGCCATTTTTATGCCTATATTCATCTACGGCCTCCGAGTCCCACCATACTTGCCCTCTCCTTGTCCACAAGCCCTCTCCTTGACCCATTCCTTCCTGGGAGGCCTTGATGTTGAGGCCTGTCCACCCTCCTGCCATTGGCCAAGGTCCCCCCCGCCCCCGCCTTAGCATCTTTTCACAACAGCTGTGACTTTAAGAGGGCACAGTTCCTGTTCCAGGATCTCCAGAGAAGAAAGGCTGGGTCTAGCTGTGCCACATCCCAGGCTCACATGCCCAGAGTTTGGACAGACTGTTTCATATCAGCAAACGGGTTTTATTTATTTCACACTCGTGTAGCTCAGTTTACTCTAGCAATATTGATTCATTAAATCCCCATAAATTTCTGAGACCGAGTCTGTGACCATCCATAGTACACAGATGATGAAATCAAGATGCAGAGAAGTGAAATCACTTGGCCAAAGTGCCAGTTGAGTGGGGAGACTGGGCCTCGAACTCAGACCACTGGGGGTCTGGAGCTGGTCCTCACAGCCATCCCGTGCTGCCTTCCACGCAGTTGTTCGTGTTGAACATGGGAATGAAGGCCTCCGGGGAGAACCGGAAATAGCGTTTTCCTAATAAGTCAGACTCCCCCTGAGATGTGAAGTGACGTGTCTAAAGTCACTCCATTCTGCAGTGATGGAGTTGGGATTCCAACTGGGTTCCAAATTCAGGGCTTTGCTCTAGCCCAGAGCATGCTGAGTGGACAAATCGGGTCGAACTGAAGTGGAATCTGCCGAGGTAGCAATACTACATAGAACCTAGTGAGGGAGGGCAAATGCATTCTAACCCGGGTTTGAGTCCACATACATATCCGAGAGGCCACAATTACTCAGTGAGCCCCTGGGCCGGGGAGAGGAGAAATACCCACCGTAGGTATCCGGCATTTTGAAGAATGACATGTTAGGAAATATAGGGAGACTCATTAATTCATAACCTAACAATCCAGAAGTCATCATGGTCTAGGGTGGACTGAAGTGTGCATTACATTACTCCAGAGATGGGATAAGGACCCTTCACAGGCTGTGCTGGGCATAATCACCTTGTTTGGAAATATCCTTCCCTCCCCAAAGGGCTTGCTGCATACATCTTTATTCTGCTCAAGCGTGTGCATCGTAGGGCAGGCACCGGGCTGCTATCTGTTCCCCGTGGTAGGACACAGGGTCCTCTGCCTAGGAGGGAGCATAAGAGGGATACATACAGACCATTCCCGTGTTGGCTGTGGGATGAGGGGTGTGGGCCATGAGGGACTGATGCTCACTGTTGAAGCTGATCTTGTCTGTGTCTTCCCTCTCTGAGTAAATGAGTCATTCCATCCAGCACCTGTGTGAGTTGTGTCTCTCTTGGTGACCTTGATACCTGAAACCATGAACTTTATCTCACTCTCGGCGCGCCTGGGTGGCTCAGTCGGTTAAACGTCCGACTTCGGCTCAGGTCACGATCTCGCGGTCCGTGAGTTCGAGCCCCGCGTCGGGCTCTGGGCTGATGGCTCAGAGCCTGGAGCCTGCTTCCGATTCTGTGTCTCCCTCTCTCTCTGACCCTCCCCCGTTCATGCTCTGTCTCTCTCTGTCTCAAAAATAAATAAAACGTTAAAAAAAAATAAATATCTCACTCTCTGCCTTTTGGGGTGTTTAGGCTATTTACAGTGTGTGATTACTGGTAAAATTACTGATAATTGAATAATTAAAAAAATTTTTGTAATGTTTATTTTTGAGAGAGAGAGAGACAGAATGTGAGCGGGGGAGGAGCAGAGAGAGAAGGAGACACAGAATCTGAAGCAGGCTCCAGGCTCTGAGCTGTCAGCACAGAGCTCCACGCGGGGCTCGAACTCACAGATGGGGAGATCACGACCTGAGCCCAAGTTGGACACTTAACCGACTGAGCCACCCAGGCGTCCCTCATAATTAAATAATTTTTACGATTGCATCGCATCTCCTTTGTTGCCTTATTAGCTACCACTCTTTTCGTTATTTTGGTGGTTGATTTAGACTTTTCAGTGTACAACTTTACCTATCACATTCTACCTTCAAGTGACATTATAACACTTCACAAATACAGTAAGATCCTTATAATAATATACTTCCGTTTCTCTGATCCCTGCTGATCTTATGCCGGTGTCGTCATACATTTTGCTTTTTTGCATGTTATAAGCCCCCAATACACTATTGTTTCTGTTTAGACAACTATCTTTTAACAATATTTAGATAATAAGAAAAAATGATATACTTCCTCATGTAGTAGCCAGTGTTCTTCTTTCCTTTCTGGAGATCCAGATTTCCATCCGATATCATTTTTCTTCTGTCTGAAGTTGTCCAGGTCTTTGGTGATTAATTCTTTCAGTTTTTGTTGCTGGGAAAAAGTTTTCGTTTCACTTTTATTATTTTATTTATCTATTTATTTATTTATTGTTATTTTTTTTTTAACTTTTTAAATGTTTATTTATTTTGAAAGAGAGAGAAACCAGGGGAGGGGGCAGACAGGGGGAGTAAGAGAATCCCAAGCAGGCTCGGAACTCTCAGTGCAGAGCCCAACATGGGGCTCAGACTCCTGAACTGTGAGATCATGACCTGAGCTGAAATCAACAGTTGGGTGCTTAACCGACTGAGCCACCCAGGTGCCCCAAATGTTTATTTATTTTTGAGAGAGAGAGAGAATGTGAGCGGAAGAGGGGCAGAGAGAGAGAAAGAGAGGGAGACACAGAATCTGAAGCAGGCTCCAGGCTCTGAGTTGTCAGCACAGAGCCCAACTCAAGGCTCGAACTTCTGAAGTAGGAGATCGTGACCTGAGCCAAAGTCGGACGCTTAACTGACTGAGCCACCCAGGCGCCCCTCATCTTTATTTTTCAAAGACATTTTTGCTAAATACAGAATTCTAGATTGACAGGAGCTTCCCACACCACTCCCTTCTCCTTCAACACTTTAAAAATGTCATGGCCATTCTTTTCTGGCTTGCATAGTGTCTGATGAGAAGTCCGCCGTCATCCTGATGTTTGTGACTCTATGTGTTTTTTTTTTACTCATTATCACTGGTTCAGCAACTTGATTATGATGTGTGTTACCATGTGCAGCTCTTTCAGGGTTATTTTTCTTGAGGTACTGAGCTTCTTGGATCTATGGTTTTATAAATTTCATCATATTTGAGGAATGGCCATCATTCCTTCAAGTATGTTTCTCTTTCCCTTTTTCCTTTCCTACCGGTATGTATTTTTGACAGTTGGTATTGTCCCATAGGCTGCTCTGTTCATTTCTTTTCTGGTATTTTCTCTCCGTGCTTCGTTTTGAATAATTTCTAGTTCTGTGCCTTTAATTTCACTCATCTTTTCTTCTGCAGTTTCCAATCTGCTGTTAGATCCCATTCCATTTATTTTAGTTTCAGATATCGTATTTTTCATCTCTCGAAATTTGATTTGGATTTTAGGAATATGTATTCTATTTTTTTCCTCATTATGTTCATATTTTCCTTTATATCCTTGAGTAGTTACCATACTAATAGCAGCTATTTAAGATCTTTGTCAACTAATTCCATCACCTGTGCCATTCTGGATCTATTGACTTATTTTTCTTCCAACTCTGGTCATATTTTTTTCTACTTCTTTACAGGTCTGATCATTTTTCTTTTTCTTTTTTCTTTTCTTTTCTTCCTTCCTTCCTTCCTTCCTCTTTCTTTCTTTCTTTCTTTCTTTCTTTCTTTCTTTCTTTCTTTCTCTGTCTTTGTCTCTCTTTCTCTCCCTCTCTCTCTCTTCTTTCTTTTTTGGAAGCCAAAGATTAAACTTTACTCTGTTGAGTGCTAGGGTTGGTTCTATTTCTTTAAATACAGCTGGACTTTGTTTGGCCAAGCAGTTAAGTTACAGACCAGTTTGAAGTTTACTACCAAGCTTTATTTATGGCTGGCTGAAAGCAACCTTTAGTACTAATTTAGCCCAACTACAAAGGCATGACCTTTCTGAGGATTCTCTCCATTGCTCTGTGTATTACAAGGCCTCTCTACTTTGGCTAGCAGAAACTTCACCTATCCGCAGATCTGTGTGAACTGCAGGAATTATTGGGGTTACTGCTTTCTGTTTGTTCTTTCCTTGGTCTCACTGAGTTTCATCCCACACATGTCCTCTGCAGATTTTCTGCACTCAGTCTCTGTGCAGCTGCCCTGTTAGCTCTCCGTGCAAATTGTAGCTGCCTCAACCTTCCTGAACTCTGATGTCTATCTCCTCAATTCAGTGATACAGTGGGCCTCTGGCTCCCCATCTGTGCCCTGCAGATTGGAAGCACCCTCAGTGAGTAAGATGTGGCAGTCTCCTCTCCCTATCTGTTCCCCTTCTCCAGGGACTCGTAGTTCTGTGCTTCCTGATGTCCAGTGTTTGAAAACACTTGTTTTACATATCTACTTTTCCAGTTGTTTAGGGTGGAGGGAAATTCCCATAGCACTTAATCCTTCATAGGTGGAACTGAAAATCTCTACTCGAGTTGTTTTCACTATTGGGTTAAACTTCAAAATATCATTTATCGTTTCATAGATGGTGACTTCACTGAAGGCTGTTAGAGACCTTTAAGAAAATTGTACTTGGAGTAAATTCATGAGTATTCTTGAGCTTTACAACTCTACAGAATGCCAGGTCTGTCAAGATTTTATGAAAAGCTGAGCTGGGAACCTGATCTTCGAGGTTAAGGTGAATTGATCGAGATACAACCCATTACTGAAGTTAACTCAAAACGGATCAAAGACCTATATATAAGAGCTAAAAGTATAAAATCCTAGAAGGAAATACAGCAGTAAATCTTCATGACCTTAGATTTATCAACGTTTACTTAGATGTGACATCAAAAGAAAATGGAATTCACCAAAATTTAAAACTTTTGTATATTAAAGGACACTATCAAGAGAGCAAAAAGACACCTATGGGAGAAAATATTTGTGCATCATGTATCTGATAAGGGTCTGATATCTAGAATATGTAAAGAGCTCTTCAACCCAACAACAGAGACAAGCCAATTCAAAAATGGGCAAAGGGGCAACAGGCACGTGGAAAGATGCTCACTGCCATTAGCCTACGGTAGGAAAACGCAAGTCACTTCATACCCGCTAAGATGGCTACTACTATGGGTTGTATTGTGTCCCCTCTCAAAAAAGATAAGTTGAAATTCTGAGCTACAGTATCTGGGAATGTGACCTTATTTAAAAATTAGGTCTTTGCAGGTTTAATCAAGTTAAGATGAGGTCATCAGGGTGGGCCCTAAAAAGAGGTATATTTGGACAAAGATATAGGGGGAGGATAGCCATGTGAAGACAGAGGCAGAGATAAAGGTTAGTTGCCACAAGCTAAGGAATGCTTGGGGCTACCAGAAGCTGGAAGAGGCAAGGAAGGAGCCTCTCTCAGGGGATTTGGATAGAGCATGGCCCTTCAAACATCTTGATTTTGGGTTTCTAGCTTCCACAATTGTGAGACAATACATTTGTTGTTTTAAGCCACCTGGTTTGTGGTACACCCAGGACTCAAATATAGCTATGATTTTTTAAAAATGTAAAGTAGTGTTGGCGAGCATAATGGTTAATTTTATGTGTCAACTGGGCGAGGCCACAAAGCCCAGATATTTGGTCAAGTATTATTCTGGATATTTCTTTAAAGGTGTTTTAAGGATGAGATTCAACATTTAAATCGATGGACTTTTGAGTAGATCAGGTAACCCTTTATGTAGGTGGGCCTCATCCAACCAGCAAATAAATAATATTTAATAAATGAAACACACTGACATCCCCCTTGAGCAAGAAATGCTGTTAGCAGACTGTCTTTGGATGCCGGTGCCACTCTTTCTTGGGTCCCCAACTGCTGGCCTATCCTACAGATTTTGGACTTACTAAGCCCCCACAATTGCATGAACCCACTCCTTAAAATTTCTCTCCCTCTATACACACACCTCCAGCTCTTTGCTTTCTCCTCCTCAGCACTACACCTGCTTGGGGCCACCCCTTGCCTCTTGGCCAGGATCTGAGATGACCCCATGCCAGTTCTCTAACATACAGCCCACGTCTGGTCCTTGGGAGACAGACATGCATCCCTCGCCCTGACAAACTCTAGGAGTAGAGGCTGCACTCAACTCAGCCACCTCTCCCTGGCTCCATCATCAAAGCACTTTGCTTCTAGCATCCCATCCTTTAGGTTTTTCCAGGTAGGGGTCTGTCCTGGGTACTGGATTGTCACCCCAGAGGGGACACATGTGAAGCTCCACAGAAGCCCAGCTCCCTAGCCGGAAGGCAAGGAGCAGGTGGCATCCACTAACTCTCCCTTGGGGGACTCAAAACACACCAATGACCCTCTTCAAAGAAATCCGTACCCCAAATCGTCTTCCTTCAACTCTGAACTCCTGACTCTCTTATACCCTCCGCGAGGGTGAGAAAGTTTAAGTGGGCTACGTCTCCATTGTAAATAGAGCGTATGGTCCAGGCATGTGGTATCTATTGCTGCCTCCCCCAAAACGCCTGAACCTCTTGTTACATGTGCACTGAAATACCTACATTCATTATTGAATATAGTAACGCCTACCATCAAGTCCCTAGTTTATTCCAGACATGGCCCTAGGCCCTTTTAAAAAACACCTCCTTCAAAGTGATTCATTGGTATGTTTGTAACCACTTGACCACTTTTATAACTAAGACTTCATACAGATAACTGGCACTTAAAAACCAAAGGAGTGTATGGTGTGGGTGTTTTAGTAAGATTCTCGGTAGAAAGACTCCGAAAGCTTGGGCATATGGAACTTCAGGTCGGGAAAGGACTTCAGCGGTTAGTCAACCTCATTCATTTCCTTTGAGAAGCAGCTGAGGCACCTAAAGGCTGAGGGACTTGCCCAAGGTCATCACAGTGAGGGGAAGTGAGAGGTAGGCCATCGCTTGCAGTAGCTGCCTCTTATTTGTGAAAAATACTGAATCCTGATCCATACTGCTAATTTTAGTGTTTATCTAACCAGTGGCAGAAATGAAATTTCAATGCCAAATAACTATTTCAGAGTCAAAAAAATGGAACCAACTGGGCTTTCAACACTACATAAAGCTATATGAATCCCAATCTACTGTACAGGAGAATAATGGGTTCTTAATTGAATCTGTGCCTTAAAGTGGAAGAATGATTTTTAAATGAAAAACCCCATGGAGGTGGTGAGGAGAAATGAGTTTAGCCAGATGAATGATTCTAGCAAAAAGTAAGACGGCAAACCAGGCTGGAAAATAGTTTTTTTTTTTTTTTTTTAAGACCTCAACTATACAAAATGCAGATTATTTGTGCCCGGTGAACAGTGTTTACTCCCATCTTCTTGGTCTTGGCACTGTTTCTCGTGTTCTGTTCCTTACAGATTCCCGGGGTTTTGTATATGCTCCTCCTTTTTTTAGAGTAACTGTATACAACACAACAGTGGTATTATTATCCTATCTAACACATATTTCCGGGAACCTAGGACTTGCCATATTCAGCATTCTCAGACTTCGGTCCTGCCTTTTTCTCCTGCAGTAAAATCACCATAAGCTTTTAGGGCTGGCAGAGAACCTAGAGATAATTTAGTCCAATACCACATTTCAGAGATAAGAAAACTGAGGCCCGGGGAGGGAAGTACCTGGCCCAGGAAGGTCACACAGAGAGTTAATGACTCTAATCACAAAAGTTAAGCATTTTGACAGATTCATGAACTCTTGGGCAGTCCCATCTTCAGCTTTGAGGACCTCACAGCCGTATTTTGTAGCCTGGGGTGCTAATTAAACCCGAGGAATTATGGACTTACTATTTATAGGTAGGAGTGAAGGCATTAACTAGGCCATGAAACCTGGGGACACAGAAGGAGATTCTGTTCTCCTGAGACTCACGTATCACATTCACCTTTTATATTTTAGGCCTGAACTCCAGCAATGCATACGTTCAACTCCCCTGATTCTGCACTCGGCCTCGAGCTGCATTTAATCTTGAAGGACCACAGGTACTGCGGCATTCTTGTGGCTTAAAACAGCCAACCCTGCTTTTTCTGACAAAGGTTGCCTTCACCCAGTGGAAAGGGTTCAAATCAGCCTTCCAAGACCATCAGTTGCTTCAAAAGGCTGTATTTCAAACTGTTTTTCCATTATTTCAAGTTCTCATTAACAGCACTTGGCCAATAGGCTTTCATTGCATTCACAAGTGAAAACAAAGGAGAAAGGAAACGCACAGAAATGTTTTTAAAGGACATACCACTTGGATTGACAACGATCTCACATTTTGCTCTTTTAAACAGTTCAGAGTGGCTTTCACTGGATTGCCAAACTCAAATCTCTCTCCGGAGGCCTAGCAGTGTGAACAAAAGCGCTGAAATCAAAAACTTCCAAGTTTGAATCTGTCAGAGACTGTGGTAGTGGGGAAAGAGTCATTTAACCTCTCTCCATCCGTTCCCACTTCTGTACAACGAGAATAAAACTATGGAGGTCCCTCTCCGGGGCCCTGTGTGGATTGGCTAATTAAAGCTAATTAAGCCCCTGGAAAGAACCAGAACATACTATGTAAGTGCTGAGTATTTATGGGCCGCTAACAGTAACAAAACTCCTAAGGGACAAGATTCTGTGCAGACGGCAGAATCTCTATTGGTGATTACTAATTACCCACCACTTACAAAGGAAGCACCGGGTGTTCTGTAACGAGGCAGGGGAAAGAAACATCACACAGTGTCGTTCAACAACACCATCTTTATTCAAAAATATATATCTATGAGACATTTCAGAATATACTGCTGCCGCCAATGACAGCCTATACTTCTAAATAAAGTCCTAAATTAATATACAAATTTAAGCTTTAAAAATATTCTTTAAGAAAAACAAAACAAAACAAAACAAATTAGAATGAAGACGTTCTGAGGAATATGACCTAAAGGAGAGGTCCTTTGAGGCCTACGGATGCCCTAAAGAAAGAAAACACACAAAACAAAAGCCACCCACCCCACCCCAGCCCACCCCACCGGCCCACCTGGTACAGACAAGGAGAAAGGCTCGTTTAAATTAAACAAATGAAGTGAGCACACATGGGGAGGATACAGGGAGCATGAAGATTTAAAACACAAAAGCATTTCATTAAAAAACAAAACAAACCCCAAAACTAACTTCCTCACAGGAAGTCCACTAGTAACAGGTGTTAGGAGGCCAACACATTCATTTACATAATTGCTACAGTTTCATTTCTTGCTCTTGCTGTTAAGAATCACGCACCAATTGCTGGTCAAACTCAATCAGAGAAAATACAGCGATGGGTGAAATCCATCACGCCGTAACATTGTCATCCAGCTGATCAGAGCAAACATCTACTCTGCCCTTTTGATTTGTGGCTAGTCAAATTTTGCTTCCTTGGTAAAAGCACAGAGAATGTCCCAGATGGGTCCGTTCCACATCAAGCTCGCACGGAGGACTGAAGCAGCACACCATGTGGGGAGGGGCGTATGCGCAGAAAACAGCAACGATTAGAAGCGATCTTGCAATTTTCCTGCAATTTTCCTTAGTAAAGTCACCTACTGCCCTCTGGCCTCTGGGAGGAAAACTTTATAGTTAGAGACTCGTTAATTTAATAATGACAGGACCACAAGCAGTATCAGTAAGCAAACAACATCCAGTCTATATTCAAATCCAAAGAACAGCTTCAATGCTACTATGTTCTACACAGAGTCAAACTGAACACCTGCTAGGACTTTTTTTCACTGTTCTCACTTCATGGCAGACAGAAGAGCTTCTAAAAGGAAAGCCTGCACGCTGTAAAAACACAGGCTATGTTTCGACATGTTTAACATGTAAAATTACAAGTAATTGGCTTTTTGGTAATCCTGAAAATAACAACGCAAAATAATGGAGATTCTGAAGCCCCCACCGCTGAATTCCTTTTTATAGCTTATGGATTTCAGCCTCCGGGCCCTGACTCCTGTCATACTACTGGGGCAAACTGTTTTCTGCCCTTTCCAATGTCGAAAAGAAGACTGCCAAATCAGAATGATTTACAGTTAGCAGGCCTAACCTTTACTAAAAGCAAGGTAAAAATCCTTTGTAACTACATTATATAGTCATGATATCAGCTGGCATGATAATGGAATTAAAACCCAAAATTAATATCCCTGACTTCCCCCCTTCCTCTGCCCGAGATGAGCTACTCGGTAACAGCCGATCAAGTACTCCTCCTCCTCCGGGCACAAGGATGTGTGCAGTGGCGTAAACTGACAGACAGACAGACATGCACAGAGCGTCATATCTGCAGGGGAGATACTCAAGTTCACTCGCCATACCGTAGACCTGAGCCCAGTGAAACAATGCTAGTGTGAGCCCTACTCCCCAAAAGACAGGAGTCTAAAAGCAACACCCGTGCAGAGTCCACACTCTTGGTTTTGCCTTTAGCTTTTGGGGTCCACCAGTGCCATTCCTAACAACTGCCTTCACAAGATTAGGGCCAGAAGATCACGTCTTTAGGAACGTTTTCTACGACAGCAGGAACCCTGGGAAGGTGGTCCGTAGGAACCCGAAGCACATAACTTATTTTGAACTCACGTCTGTGATCCCCGTTAGTCTTCCTTCTGAACCGTATATCCCAGGTCAGCTTTGAATCTTATTGCTAGATTCCCTAGTCTGCTTATAAAACAAATGCACTGCACCTGTAACTATACATCACTACAAGCAGGGGAAAGGAAGGATCAGAGATTTGGCAAACTCTTCACGGCAAAGCTGCTTGACAGTCGTGCCTCCAACCTTTGGGGTGGACGGTAGCCAGGAAAGTCAATGACTCCAGAGTGAGTCCTTCAGTGGAGGCCTGCACTGAACTTGAACAAACCCAGCTCCGAAAAGAGAAGCGGCTCTCATGACACAATGCTGTCGGGAGGGACAAGATTCTTCTGAAAACTTCCAGAAGTACACATGATTTTCATAACTTCTTGGGTGTAAAGAGACAGCTAAGAATGGAGAACCAACAGGGGCATGAATACATGAAGTGGGAGACTTTGTATTCTTTCCAAATATGAATCTAATTGGACTCCACTCGCCACTGTTCTGAATTGTGCTCAACAGGAGAGGACGGAGAGGAGATTCAGAGTCAGTGGTTCTTTCTTGAGGCTGCGGGACTGGGATGAAGGAGGGACAGAACCAGGGGCCACAAGTTATTTCCATCATGGTTATTTCCAACCATGACTTGCCCTCTCTCTTCTTTCTGCTGGTAGAGATGGGAATTTGGGGCACGACACCTGTCCTAGTCAGTTGAAAACAGGTCACCAGCAGAGGGCAGGGGGGCCAAGCCTCCTGTGACGTTGGGCAGCAACGAGAGGTCTGGCAAGCTCTGAATATGGGACTTCAGTTCCTTGCGGACCTGGGTTACCCGAGCGAGCTTCTGTTTATATTCCTAAGGAGACAAAGAGAAGACAACGTGGTTAAGTCTGTGTGTGCTGATGATGGTCAGGCCTCAGGAGCCAAGACAGATACTCTCAGCTTCCTGCTCTAGTTCTCTTCACCAGACAGCCCCTCCCCACTTCAGCCAGGTTCGCAAAAGGAAGAATCCTTTACATAAAAAAGGAAAGCAGAGTTCAATACTGGCAATAGTGAATTAAATCGTATTTAACGTAGCACTTGAGATTTAGAAGTAAAAGCATGACATTTTGTGTTTGCATTGCCTTTTACTGATGCTTTTCTATTTCAAAACACCTTATAAAATAAAAGACAGATGCTCAGGCTTTACAGTTATTTTGAGGGTGCCACCTAGACATGCCTAGAAAAATCACTATAAAGCTCCACTTTGTATTAAACTGAGAGAGTCATCCAGATCTATCACCTATGACAAACAAGCACCACAGAAGCTCAAAACACCCACGTCCGTGCCCAGGGCTTCCTCATCCCACACCCAAGTAACCACAGCAAATCCCCGATGAGTCCTTCCGGTTGTCTCCCCTAAACACGCCAGACTTCTCTTCCGAAAGCCCAGCTTTCATCCAGTCACCTCCTTGAGAGAGTGAAGCATGGCACCGTGCTAGCTCCATGGCTGCTCAGAGCTCAAGGTCTTTTAAAATTAGCGCCTGCCCAAAAGTATCTCCCACAACTTCTCAACAACCCCCACCCCCACCCCACAACGCACAGGCCACTGCCTGCACGGGCCATTTGTTCAGGAGTCTGCTCCAGCTTCGAGGGGTATCTTCCTTCTCCTGCTCCCAGTGAAATTCTGCCTCCACTTCCCTGCCTACCAACTGAGCTCTGCCTCTTTTAGGAAAACGCTTTCTCTTCCAGTCCCCACCTCCACCCGTTCTGGAGCCCTCCTGTGCACCGAGGTGCATCCGAGCTCCTAACAGGCTGCTCTGAGGTGCTCTTTTCATACATGTTAGACTTCTATGTTCCTCTAAAATATGACTTCCCTAATGACAGGAACTTGGTGTACTATTTTCTTTCCTCCCAACAAAAAGCGCCTTTGGTGAATCTGTATGGAATAACAACCCTGGGCCATTTGAGGTCTGTTTATGGCCCCTCTTGGGTCTCCTAGCCTCTAGCTAGCTGTGTACCCTCCTCAGTATTTCTGCAAAGACGGGAAGTTCCTGAGGATGGATCCCTGCTGACTAAAGCCTCTCCTGCAGGAATGCAAAAGACAGCACTGGGCTCCGAGGCAAGGACCTGAGTTAGTTTTGGCTCTGACTCCAACCTGCTATGTGACTGTGAACATGGTCCCTCTCTTCCTTCGTCCTCACCTTCCTTATCTGAAAATGAAGGAACTGGCCTATTCGTAAGATTGTTCTTCAAATTCTAGATTCTTTCCTACCAGATACCTTAGACACACTTAGAGAGGCAGAGAGTTTGAGGGCATATGCTCGAGGACTCCTGGGAAGAGTGGTAAGACAGGAAACAGGTTAAATGAAGAACAATTAGCTCAAGTTATAAAGACAAAGTCCAAGAAAAGAGTGGGAGAAGGGATGTGGAAACGTGGGCAGGGAGGCTCTGTGCCCACATTAGCGCAGGCAGTTGCGGCTTCTGCCCAGAAGAACTGCTCACACAAGCCATCGGATGAAGACAGAGGGAAGAAAGTAAGCTTTCCTGGCATCCCATCTCTTTTCTTTGTAGACTTAACACAACTAAAATAATGACTTACGTAAATTGTTAATAATGACTCCCCTATCACACTAGTGAGCTTCAGGAGGCTAAGACCGGACCCATCTGCTTTACCCATTATCCACCATGACCAACAGTGCCCTGTGAACAGTAGGTGTCCAACAGCTGCCCAATAAATTAACAACATATAAAACATAACATTAGGTATAAGCATACCACATTAAGCTTTCATTCTTGAAACTGAAAACAAATTTCACAGATGAGGATCTAAATTGCCAAGGTTCCCCACCCTTCCCCCTCTGCAAACATTTTTTTTTCTTTGGTCTTATATACTTCAAGGGAAATTAATAGAGAAGACTAATTCTCTATTACTGAACATGGATCCATTTAATTAGCTTCTCCTGAATTCTATGTACAAAAAGGGTATAAGAGCTCCTGAATAGTTGCCCCTTGCTCCCTGCCCAGATCCTCTGACCAAAGTAGACAGGTGAAAGCCACCGTGACTTGGAGCCATCGCTCCTGGCACGTACCGAGCACTTCAACTCAAGGAATTCCTTAAAAACAGTCTGAAGATCACTGAGTCTCTAGTGAGTGGAGCTAGATTCAGAATCCAAAGCTCTGCACTCTTGGGTGACCCTCAGACTAATTTAGCAAGTCCACGTGAGTTTAAAAGAAGAGGTGGTTGATCTCATTAGACATCACCTTAAGTTCAAATAATCCTCTCCCAGGCAATCTTTTAAAAAAAAACCCAAAATCCCATTTGTTCCTATTTGGGGGTAAGGCGGGGTAGGGGGGGAGTGTTGGGGGGGAGAGGGTATCTCATCATGTTTAGGCTGTGATTACATTTTAAATACAGTCAAATAAACTTCATTTTAATTAAAGGAAATATGTTTCCCCATTAAAGTCCTCTCTTCAGGCCACTCCGAAAGCTCATGGATCTTATACACACCTCCTCATGCCATTGGGTTACTCATTCCATAGGGATTTCTACTTTAAGAGCAGGTGCATGAGCCTAGGAGGAGGGCATCACTACAGAAAGGATGAAAGTGGGACTGTCACTGAAAAAGATGAAGTACAGAGTTTGCATTAGCACCCAAAACAATGAAATACTACTTAGGTATAAATCTATAAGATCCACATGAGGAAAATTATAAAACTCTGAAACAAAGAAGAGCTAAATAAATGGGGAGATATTCCATGTTCATGAATAGGAAGGCTCAATACTGTAAAGATGTCAGTTCTTCCCAACTTGATCTACAGATTCAATGCAGTCCCAATCAAAAGCACAGCAAGTTATTTTGTGAATACAGACAAAGTGATTCTAAAGTTTATACGGAGAGGCAAAAGACTTCAAATAACCAACACAATATTGAAAGAGAGCAAATTCAGACATTATTCAACCCTAAGACTTTCAATAAAGCCACAGTAATCAAGACAATGTGATACTGCCGAAAAAATAGACAAAACAGATCAATGCAACAGAACAGTCCAGAAACAGACCCACATAAATAAGCCAACTGACCTTTGATAAAGGAGCAAAGGCAATACAATGGAGAAAAAATAGTACTTTCAGCAAAAAAGTTGAAACAACTGGACACCCACATGCAAAACAAACAAACAAACAAATCCAGACACAGACCTTACACCCTTTACAAAAATTAACTCAAATGAATCACAGACTAAATGGAAAACACAAAACTATAAAATTCCTAGAAGATAGCAAAAGTAAACCTAGATGATCTTTGGGTTGGTGATGACTTTTAGGATACAATACCAAAGGGTATTATATACATACCTATATATATATAGTATATAATCTACCAAAGGTACAATACCATGAACGAACCCATAAGGTGGATTTCATTAAAATGAAAAATTATCTGCTCTGCAAAAGCCACTGTCAACAAAATGAAAAGACAAGATACAGGCTGGGAGAGAATGTTTGCAAAAGACAACATTTGTTATCAGAGAAATGCAAATTACAACCAGATGCCTCCACACATCTATCAGAATGACCAAAATCCAGAACGCTGACACCACCAAAAGCTGACAAGGATGTGGCGCAAGGGGAACTCTCATACATTCTGGTGGGAATGCAAAATGGTACAACTATTTTGGAAGGCAATTTGGTGGTTTCTTACAAAGCTAAACATACTTTTACCATACATTCCAGCAATCATGCTCTTTGGTAGTCATCCAAAGGAGATGAAAACTTAACGCCACACAAAAAGCTGCACATGAATGTTTATAGCAGCATTATTCATAATTGCCAAAACTTGGAAGCAACTAAGGAGTCCTTCAGGTAAATGGATAAATGAACTTTGCTTCAACCAGACAATTATGTAGCATTAAAAAGAAGGGAGATATCAAGTCACGAAAAGACATGGGAGAAATGGGGGCGCCTGGGTGGCTCAGTCGGTTAAGCGGCCGACTTTGGCTCAGATCATGATCTCACGGTCTGTGAGTTCGAGCCCCGCGTCGGGCTCTGTGCTGACAGCTCAGAGCCTGGAGCCTGTTTCAGATTCTGTGTCTCCCTCTCTCTGACCCTCCTCTGTTCATGCTCTGTCTCTCTCTGTCTCAAAAATAAACGTTAAAAAAAAAAAAAAAAAAATTAAAAAAAAAAAAAAGACATGGGAGAAATGTTAAACGTATACTACTAAGTGAAAGGAGTCAAGTTGAGAAGGCCACATACTGTATGAGCCCAACTATGACATTCTGAAAAAGGCAAAACTATGGAGACAGGGGTTGGGGGGATGAACAGAGCACAGAGGATTTTTAGGGTAGTGAAAACACCAGAATGCTGGACACACGTCGTTATACATCTGTCCAGACCTACAGAACATACAACACCAAAAGTGAGCCCTCAGGTATGGTATGGACACTGAGCAATGAGGATATGTCAGTGTAGGGTCATCACCGATAACAGATGCACCACACTGTTGGCAGTGAAGGGAAGGCATGCAGGGGGTATATGGCAAATCTCTGTACCTTCCTCTTATTTTGCTGTGACCCGAAGAAATAAGCCAAGCGGTTTAAATGCATCGGCAAGGGTGACAAAAGTATATACTCTGAATATCCAAATACAGGTAAAGATTGCTTCGAAAATTGTTAAAACACGCACCTGGCTTAGCTGGGATAGCTGAATGACCTAGCTTAATGCTTTGAGGAGAAATGAGCAGGTAAGAATTCATGGCAAACTCTGGGGTGCCTGAAGCCTGCTTCAGATTCTGTGTCTCCCTCTCTCTCTGCCCCTCCCCCACTTGTGCTCTCTCTCAAAAATAAACGTACATTAAAAAAATTAAAAAAAAAAAAAATTCATGGCAAGCTCTGATTAGGTCAAACTGAACAGTAATACTAATTTTATAGTCCCCTAAACAGATTCAGTAGTAACAGACTGTGACCTCCAACCCTTCCTTTTTTTTTTTTTTTTTTTCCAATAGATGTAGTGATCTATAAATGTCACCATGGACAAATAAAAACTTGAGAATCGGATCCAAACTGAACTATGCCCACAATACAACTCCGGCTTCTCACTTGCCTTCCAGTTCTCCGGCTCCTATGCTCCCTTGGTCGGGTGATGGCATTTCCTCACTAGCTGTCTCTCCACGGTTTTTCTCTTTGGTTCTGGACAGGTAGAGGAGACAGATTACAAAACCCCACGAATCTTTCTTCTCAATCTACCAGTCCACCTTCTAACAAAAGTTGGTCCACAAGCTCTCCTGCTGCAAGGTCCCGAACCGTGTCCTCAGCAACTCCAGCCCGCAGAAGAAATCCAGCTTGTGGCGTTATCACTAAAACCGACATCAGTGCAATGACACCTGGTCAAAGTCTTCTGACCCACGTAAGTGTGCTGCATCCCACCACCTCTTCAGTGCACCAAGTACTACTCAGCTAAAGAAACGATGTGGCAAAAGGTGGTCCTGTGCTCCTTGTTTCCAATACCTTGCACCTGTGTGCAACAGATGACTAAGCCTTTACTCTGGCACTCACGCTGCCCTGCCTGGAACAGGAACACGTGAGATCGGGACCTGCACAATTTACACCCGCGGGGGGCACGGCCGCAGCGCTCCTGCTTTCGGCCTTCTGCTCCCCCACCCCCGCTTCTCTTGACCATGATTCACAGTGGCTCTTTTTTGCACTCTTGTCTTCAGATACCTGCCTTTCCCCCACTACCCATCTCAAGCAAGAGACAAGGCAAATCCAAATTGTCCTGCAGCGATTCCTCTCCTGCTCATGCACGATTCGTACTGGGGTCGTGGCGGAGGCGGGGGACTGAGCTGACCCGTTCCGGCACATGCACTGACCGCAGCAGACCCTACTTCACCCATGAGAGGCTGTAGGGAGCCGGGAAAAAGGTGAGAGTTCTATCAGACTTGCTGCTGCTATCCTGTTTCAGGATCCTGGAGGAGGGGGTGCGGGGGGAGAGTGGGCACCTATGATAAACTGCCTGGGTTTATTTGACTGCCAAGAAATGTTTAAAACGTAGAGGGTGAGGCCCAGTGTGCAGTTTGGAGATAATGCCTAGGATTTATGCTTCTGGCAAAGCTCTGGAATCTTGCCTCACGGGCTCTCTGAACTTGCAGCAGAAAACGCGTCCAACACCCTCTGGTTCCTGTGGATCCAGCTGACACCATGTGAACACGGACCATCGTGGAGCACGAACACAACTGGCTGGTTGGAGCAAGGCTTCCACATTCTTTGCCTTTTTTGGTGAGAGCAGGAGGCCAGACCTGACATGCTGCAGATGAGCTCTGAGATAAGAGGGTTAGAAATGATAGGGACTGACATTGTGGTGACCTTTCTACAAGCATTTCATCTTCAGAACAAACAAAATTATAAGCTTCTCCCCTGGCAAGTCCTATAAGAAATACTGATCAAAATGTAAACATTGTCCGATCTATTTTTTTCTGGCTAGGAAGTATATACATAAGAACAACTGTGTTAGAAATAACACCACAGGCAGGGGCTCGATTTGATGAGACAAAATTTCCAGTACTGAGACCCATGTTTTTCTTTATCTTGCCCTGTTGTGCTACAGGACATATGGTATATAAAAATCACCCACTGCTCGGCTACTCGCAATTAAGAGTCATAAAGGGTTATTATGCACAAAGCAGTTTACGAAGGGCCCTGTTTTAAAGGTGACCTACCACACTGAATTTAAGTCAAAGGACTGCTTAGCTGCATGAAGGCTGGCAGCCAAACAGAAAGGGGAAGCTGACCCTCGCCCTAAAACCATTTAACACCCCTAATCGGCCGCCTCATCTTGCCACTAAAGCTCACAGGATCTACAGCCTCTACTTACACCACAATTAATTCACTTCTCTTTCATTTTTTAGAGAAAACATACAAATCTTTGGGCTGAAAATAAGAATGCCACTTTTGCCTTTTTTTCATGAATCTACATGAGAACAAAAAAAGCCATCGCTGATCTGCACCTCTCTGCCCCAGCCAGCTCCATGGTCCCATGTGACTCAGTGGCAGCTGCAACATTTCAAAATGATACATCTTAGGATGTCACAGCAGGGCTGGAGCTGCTGAGTAAGATGCTGGGGAAGATACAAGAAAAGGAGGAAGTTGTGGCTTTGGCTCCAGCGCCCAGGACCTCCCGGCCCCATACTGAACCAATAATAAAGGTAAACACAAAGTATTTCCCAGAAAGCAAAATGACAAAATGGCTGTAATTAGAGGAATGTTCTCAGAGCGAGTCAACCATCCATTGGAGGCGTTGGATGGGAAAGGGCTTCTTAGGCTTGGAATCGTACCATGAAGTCTTTTCAGGATTTTTGTTTCTCCCCAGCAGACCTTCTACACAAAAGGTTTAAGGCAGCTTCTACTGCTGCAGCAAAAACTCCCTTCTGACAGGGATTTGCAGAAACAAGAGAAGAATAAAAAGTGTCGACACATCCATAATTAAATTAATAAAAAAATGAAACTAACAAAAAAATAAAGTCAATTTTAGGACTGGGCAAATTTTCAAAACTTGAAATTATAAACCTAAATATTTATAATTTAACAGATGTCCATAAAATGCTTTAAAAAGAGATTTATTTAAAAAATGCACCTGGGCCCTCCAAAAATGCTTTACATTTTTGCTAGGGGTCTCTCATTATACAAAACCAGGTAAATATATGGTACTAAAGTACAAGAAGAACTATTTACTATTTATAATAAATGTGGTTTTTTTTAAGTCAAATGTCAAAAATAGAAGTTTGATGCAAGTAACAAAAGCCCCCACAAACTGGCTTCCTTAACCATTTTCGTGGAAAAGCAGGTGACTGATGTGCAAACATCAGAAATGCGGACCCTGGGGCGCCTGGGTGGCTCAGTCCGTTAAGCGTCTGACTCTTGGTTTTAGCTCAGGTCAGGATCTCCTGGTTTGTGAGGTGGGGTCCCCCATCAGGCTCTGTGCTGACAGCATGCGGCCTGCTTGGGATTCTTCTCCCTCTCTCCCTACCCCTCCCCTGCTCGCTCGCTCTCTCAAAAATAAATAAATAAACCTAAAAAAAATTTAAAAATTTTTAAAAAAGGAAATGCAGACCTTCGAATGGTTTCTCCTTCTGAGACAAATGCTGGTCCAGTCCAGCCTTCCCGGAGGGCAGCTGAGAAGCAAAGGGTAGAAAGGAAAAGGGCAGTCTCACCCGGAATAATCGTAGGCGGTTATTTGTTACGATTCTAAGTGCCAGAAGGTCTGCCTGGGGCAAGGCAGCCTGTAGGTTACTGCACTGCATCTGGATACAGTTTTCTCTACAAGAAATAAAAAGACCGACTCCTTTCCATAAGGAAAAAAAAAATACATTTCCTGGCTCCTCCAAAAGGCTGAGAGGATATATCACGTCTCCCACCAGAGGGAGGCTGCTGTGATAGGAAAGCAAATACGCAGTCAGAAACTCCAAGTTCAAATGCTACTGTACTATTCGCCTATGGTGCACCCTATGACTTCACCTCTCTGGGCTCAGCATCCTTACATTGAAGACGGGAATGGAAATAATGCCTACACTATGGGGAGGTACCAGATCTGAATAAGACCAGGCACTTGCTAAACTGTTCAAGGTGGATCAGCCGAGGAGGAAGAGAACTGCCACCACTCCCATGTTTATTATTTTATAAGCAGTCCTTAGAGTTCCTGATTTACATGTTAAGAAAAGGCATAGCAGAATTGAAAAAAAAGAGAAGTATTAATGGGATACAAAGATCCTTCTTCCCATAAGCCATCTGAGTATGTCCTGAAAATTTACCACATTCACTAAAGTTGGTTTGAGCAAATGAAAGAGCCTCTAACCTTCAAGACCATGGAAAAAAAGTCAGATTTTTATAACTAGGTAGTACCACAGTCTAGTCCTATCAATCTAAAGGTCGAGAGAGGAAAAATTGGTCTACCCAGTAAGCCTAGCTCTTATGGTAGTGTCGTCAATGTGAAAGGAGTCCGTCCCCCGCCCCCTCCCCACCCCCCAATCAAAGATCCAGTCTGTCCCAGCCTAGAGACGAACTGAGCTACAACCATAGCTGCCGCCTTAGATCAGGACGCTGTGTCAAGCATTAGCATAGGGTTGGGGATGAAAGAGTGACAATGCAGACAGGATTTTATGGTCTGGCCAGGGAAATGACCAAATCATCCATAAACAGAATGACAGACTATGTGGTGCTCTGAAGGAAAAAGATCGGGAGACAGGACAGTATATATGGGGTGGGGGAGAGGGGAGAAACCTGGTTTTATGGGGTGGAGATGGGGGTGGGGTCTCAGGAGAATGCTGTTTGACATGGAATATAAATGATGAACCATAATCAACGAGGTAAGGGTAACCGGTGGGAAGAAAAGGGGGCAGAGTGTTTTAGGCAAGGGGAACAGCACATGTAAAGCCGGAGACAAAAAAGGCCAGCACAGACAAAACACAATGGAACGTGACAAGAGACACGGCTGATGAGCTCAACAGGGGCAGGCCATGGGGTGGAGTGTGGGGCGTGCGGTGGGAACACACGAGAATTTGGGCTTATATTCCAGGAGCAAGGAGAAGCCATTAACATGCTCATACAGGGAAACAACCTGCCCAGGGCTACGTTTTGGAAAGTATCACAGGGCTGCCACGTGCAGAATGAATTCCAGGACACAAGAACAAATGCCGATGGGTCTGCGATGAGGCCACTATGGGGGAGCAGGTGAGAGGTGATGGCGGTCTGGGCTAAGGTGGTGGAAGTGGACACAGAGAGGAAGAGGAAGGGGACAGATTCAAGAAAAACTGAGGACAGAAAAATCACAATGGCTTGCTGACTACTCCGACGGGGCAGCCAGGCAACAGGAGGCGTCTGGCAGAGGGGTGGCACAGGGCCTGAGGGAGACCGGGACAAAAGGAGGCTGAAGGAACCCACTGGGAGGTGGGACAAACAGGGAGTAACACTGGATGAACTCCAGTGTCTGGTTTTGATGAATGGCAATGGCATTCTCCAAGACAGGGAGAGAGAAGGGAAGGAAAGGTTGGAAGAAGATGGTCTGTTCGGGCCACCTGGCACTTGAGGTGTCTGTGGAAAGAAGATACATGGATCCGAAGCACAAGGAAGCATCTGGGCTCACGATCTAGATTGAAGCCATCAGCACACCGGCGGTAGCCGAAGCCTTTCTAAACGTGTCACGCAAGGACAGGACGAGAAAAAGGCTAAAGGAATACCAACATCTACGGGGCGGGGATGGAGTCAAGCTTCGTAAAGGACACACAAGTAAGTGTAGAACAGCAGGGGTGGTGTACAGAAACCAGAGAAGAAGAACGCATACAGGGTAATTAACAGCATCAAGCGCCGTAGAGAGGGCCAAAAAAAGAAAAGGAAACAAGAGACGGGGGGCCAAGTATCTTTTGGCTTTTGAGACTGGACCAGTGGTGGCGGATTCTGAACACAGCCACTTCAGTTGACCGTAAGATGCGCACGCCATGCCGCAGTGGGCTCAGAAGTAGAGGCAGCGAGGGAAAACAGGCTAGTTACAAGGGGACGGTGGTAGTGGTGGCGGTGGAGGTGTGCGCTCGCGTGAATGTTTTGTTTCTGTCGTTGTTTTTAATATTAGAGAGGCGAAGCGTGCCACCTGCCGAGAAGGACACCTTCGGCGACTCTCCTGGAGACTTCTTCCACAGAAAGTAAAAGAAAGTGCCGCTGAAGGCCCCGTGTGATAAGGAAAGGCAGACGTTAACAACTTCAGGTTAGACAAGTGTTAGAACCCGTTTGCCCCAGGTGAGGGTAACGGGGCTATTTTATAAGTGGAAAAACCACACCGAAGAGAAAAGGCAAGGACCACTCACCTCAATGGAGAAAGCCAGAAAAAGCCTGGAATGGGGACCGCAGATCCTCATCAATGAATCGTAACTGAGGTAAATGATACCCGTAGGAATAACGCCTAGCAAGTCTACGCCTCACGGACTAGAAACACGGAGGGCAAAATAAAAGGACCCGAAAAGTACCAAATACATCACACCAGACATTTTGAAGAAAGACTGGACTGAGTCCATTAATCACTATCCAAACCCCAAGAATGCTCAGAAGGCTGCTGGTAAATTTTTGTGGAGTTTAAAACTGCAAAGTTGCTCTGCTTGAAGTTCTCCAAGTACCTAATGACTGCATTAAGCAAGACAGTTGTCCATCCTTTTTCCTGAATATAGAAGAACCTGAATAAAGAAGAGAACAGATGAGGAGGCAAAGTCACAATGACAGCTGGCTTCACCACTTCACATGAAGTGCACCACACCCCCGGGAGCTCACGGACTTGTTTGCAAAGGTTTCATTCGGACTCCTATTCCGACCACGAACATCTCTACTCTAATCATAGAAAAAGACTTTCTGGGGCGCCTGCGTGGCTCAGTCGGTTGAGCGTCCGACTTCGGCTCAGGTCATGATCTCACGGTTCGTGGGTTTGAGGCCCGCGTCGGGCTCTGTGCTGACAGCTCGGAGCCTGGAGCCTGCTTCGGATACTGTCTCCCTCTCTGTGCCCCTCCCCCGCTCACACTCTCTCTAAAAAAATAAATAAACATTAAAAAAAAACCCAGACTTTAGAAGAAGACTTTCTAATTTTCAAGCCCTATATTTTATAGAGATAAAAACGAAAGTCAGAGAAGGAACTTCCAAGATTACAAAGTATGATACAATCCAGTTTTACTTTCTAAAAAATGACAACCTGAAGTGGGTGAAGGCCCACCTTAACAGTAGAACATTCATAAAGACCAAAACAGACCTCTGCTCAAAATGGCATGTATCCACCGGGTCAAACACTTAGACACTAGGGCTCAGATTTCTGTAATCTGAACCTGCTCTCAAAGTGATGGTCACTCAAGTCACTGTTATAAATAAGAAGTAGCTGCTATTTTCCCACAGCAGTTTCAAATGTAAACCCAAACTTAAAGCCCAGAAGAGAGCCCCATTTGTCTAATTAAACTATTCAATGCTCTCACAATCCTTAACTCGTATACCCATGGATACGTGGATTTTGTATCTTCTATCTCTAAAGCACCAGACAGCCTAAGAGCATTGCAAAGAGCAAGAACCCCTGAGGCAGGCGTGCATGCTGGTGGCAAAGACCTTGAAATGCATATACACTTCAACATACCCAGAGACAAGCTGGCATCTACACGTTCACACAGCATTCATTTTTAGAAATTTACAGGAAGGAAATAATCCAAATACTGGCAGTTAGCTCAAGGTAAAACAAAACAAAAAAATATAAATGCTCAATACAAATAGCATTGATTATCCAGCCATAGGTGTTCAAGCAGCCATTTCAAGTGTTTATATAAAGTTTGTGTTAATAAGGAAAGATGATCACATACCATTAAAATAAAGTAGGACAGAAAACTGTCTACATATTATGATCATTTTAATTTTAAAATTGGAGAAAAAAATAAAAGAAACACACCAAAATGAAAACATGTTATCTCAGGGGCTCCTGGGTGGCTCAGTTGGTTAAGTGTCCAACACTTGGTTTCGGCTCAGGTCATGATCTCACAGTTCATGGGATCGAGCCCTACATCAGGTTCCTTGCTGACAGCAGGGAGCCTGCTTGGGATTCTCTCTCTCTGTCTCTCTCTCTCTCTCTCTCTCTCTCTCTCTCTCTCACTCTTACTCTCTGCCCCTCCCCAGCTCCTATTCTCTCTCAAAATAAATAAATAAACATTAAAAAAGTTATCTCTGGGTAATGAGATTATAATACTTTTTTAAATACTTATTTTCCACGTTTCCTGTGATGTACGTCTTTTATTTAATCAGAAACAAAGAAATAAAGAAAGAACTGAGTATTCGCTGAATAAGAATGAACATTCTGGCAGGGAGGAAGTGACAAGGGGCCCAGATGCTGTTTTCACTTAACACGTATATATACTTTGTAAGTATGAGAAATCAGTGCTACACACACCAGCTAACACCCAGTGGAGCGGGTTTGGAAAACAGGAGGAATCACCAGAAGTTGGATTATAAATATGGAAACAATGCTATGGCTAAAAGAACTCTCGCTGGGAGAGCTATGAAATCATGTCACTTTTCCAATGTGAAGTCTCAAATGTTGGGGAACCATGCCTTTAGGTCACCAAGTATGTGAACTACATTATGATTATAATGTGGTATTTCCCCCTGGGATGAAAAGAGATGAACAAATACCATTTCCACGTTGTGACATGGCAAGAACACACACTAATACCTGCACACACGCACACACACGCGCGCCCTCATGGATCAAAGCTCAAGCTGCACACCCAACCAGAGCGTAAGGGTCAGCAGCAACTCAAAAGAAGGGAAGGACTTCAAGGATACAGCCCCTAAATTCCAAATGACAGAAGCACATAATTCAAGAAAAGTCCCCATCTACTGGAGGGAAACTTTGTGGGAGGAGGCTCCCATCTCAAAACAGGGGTGAAAAGGCAGTGGGTAAGCCATCCGCGGGGTCACTGGAGCTGTGTAAGCAGACTGACCTTTCGACAATGGCTGGAACAAGCCCATGGTGCTGACCACACTGCTAAACCAGGAGGAAAGAACTCTAGGCTAAGGAAGGGCACTGAGTGTAGAAGACTGTGGGCAGGCAGGGCCTCTAAGTTCCCAGGGGAACACAGTACAGGATCACTCGAGTAGGAGTCAGTTTAGGGTTCTGGTCCTCACCGACTTCCTCTGTGACCCTGAACCGCTCACAGAGTCTGTTTTGTTTTCTCATCTAAAATGAGGATTAGATCGCCTGCTCCCATCTGCCCGTATTGGAATGGACAATGAGATACTGGCTTTAAACATCATGGGAAAAGGAAGAATTTACTCCAAAGCTGACAAAAAATGGAGCTCTCTATCTCCACCTATCGCCTATCCCATTATTGAAATAACCATCTGCACCCTCAGGGAGGGGAACGATGCTGCCAAAAACAACAGACGGCCATCAGTTTGGTTTAGTACCTCCTCGGCTACAGCCAAAGAATTTCTCAAGTTGTTATAACCAAAGTGCAAACAGAAATACGAAGAGTCACAAGGCAATGTTAGATCCGGGGCCACTTCCCCCTTCCCAGCTGTACTGTCTGAAGTAGAAGGCTCTGCTCCTGAGTACTCGTTACAGCCAAGGGGGAGATGCCAAGCTGGGGAGATACAGCAGCACCCCCAAGTTCGATGAGCCAATCGCCCTCCCCCACACCGAGCACGCCCGGTCATAGCCAGGAGGGTACTCAGAACCTCAGCGGCAGAGTCCGCTCTCTCAAACCTTAGAAAGGTCTTCTCAGAGGCCACTCTGAAAATGCTTCATGCAACTATTTTAATCCCCCTACATAAGATGGCATTTTTCTAAAACAAGGTTCTTGGGGATTGCTGAAATGATTCAACTTTGGCTACTCTTTCGTGTAGGATGTCTTCCGGCTGTTCACCTGATGGAATCAAATCTAAAATAAACAAAACAACAAGAAAGAAAGGCAAACACAAACCTGATGGCAAGTTACCAGATGTCTGCCTCAGATTCTATTCCTGGTCTGTGGCAAACTCCCTTCTCTGGGCCTGAGTTTCTTCACCAATTCGGAAGTCAGATTCCATGATGTCTAAGGTTCCATCCAGCTCAAGAATACCGTTAACGACTTTGCCCAGACATCCGGGCCTCAACGTGCCACTTCATCTTGCGTGAAAAGTGAAGCTGGCTGCCATGGCTGTGCCTCGGTGGCTTTGCTGAGCACACACACATCTGCCAACACACCTCGTAAAGGTGGGGAACACACGCCTACCGAAAGGCAGCACACACCACAGCCCCCTCCCGGGACCCCTGATACTTATGGCACCTAAACGGGGCCTCTGTAATGTCAAATCCACCAGTAAGAGGGACTCCAGGATGCTTTTTTAAATTCCGCAGCAGATTAAAGAAGATCTAGGTAAACAGAAAGAAATCTTGTGTTCACTGATTGGAAAACCTATGATTGTTAAAATGGCAACAGTTCCCAAAGCAATCTATAGATTCAATGCAGTCCCTATGAAAATTCCAGCGACCTTTTTTTGCAGAAATGACAATACCACGATGTGAGTGAAAATAACTGATGTGTTAAGGTAGTAAAACTGCACACGTGTCCACCTTTTTGATTTTTTCCCCAGTGCTTGTACAAATAGATCTGCACACTCCCTCCCTCCGCCACCGCCCCCACGTGCCCTGACCCCTCGGATGGAACATACCCATGCCACGCTTTATCCAAACTGACGAGACAGGAACTCCATCCAAACCATTCAGACCATGGCTTGTGAGCTTCTTACAGCCAACCGGGGCAACGGTCACCTCTGTCTACCAGAAACAAGCCTTCCTTTTGCTCTAAGAACTGAAGTTTGGAGGCTTTTCTGGTACCTTTGGCCTTTACCTTTGGAATTAACCTTCTCTGTCCCCTCCACATTTCTGAACTTCACCTCCAGGCTGCCATTTGTGCTCCTACCCACATGCCCTTTCCCATTTCTAGATTTTCTCGTGTCCGTGACAAAAGCATTGCAGACAGATTTGAAGCAGACCCTTCTAACTCTGCCTGTAGTTTAATGGAAAGGTGGTAGGCCAATGTCAACCCTAACATCCAGAAACAGAAGCTTAAAAAACAAAAAACCAAAAAGGTGTAAAAAAAAAAATCATCTCAAAATGGATCATGATTCTATCTAAAGTGAAAAAAGCACAACAAATGAGAAACCCATAGGAGTTTCTATCAAAAAGTCACCTTTCTTTACCACAAATTAAATCAGATTTGTCAAACCACTTTGCCCACAACCTAAAAAAAAAAAAAACAAACCCTCTTATTTCTAGAAAAAGAATACACTGACTGATGAGATTTCATGCACAGAACAAATATTCACTGAGGAACAATTATGTCGCCGGCACTGACAGAGCAGCGAGAGTGTGCAGTCCAGCAGACTTCAGAAGACCTGTTGAGGGCACTGCCGTGTTCAGAAACTGCCTGTGTGTTTCATAATTCTCTCCTATTTTAAGTAAGCTTCAGACCAAATTAGTGTTATAATTAACATGTTAATTTCTTCCGGGTCTATTTCAACTGAGACACAGTAAGCTGGGATGCTCCCCTTACTCTGTCTCACATTCTGACTCCCCGTCTGCTGTTTCTCCCCCAACAGAGTGTCAGCACGTCTTGCTCATCTCTGCACATCTCCTGACGGGCACGAGACTTTGCGGACTTTCTTCACGAAGAAGCAAGCAGCTCCTTAAAGAGTACAGAGCCTCGTTCCCATTGGAGGACTCTGACGCCTCCTTCCCACACGTTCTGTCTTTCACCTTTCTTCACACACAGGTCTGCTCCAGTCTGGCTGTTTCCCATCTATAAACATATTTCTCTTCTTCGATTGCTATTTCCTTTTACAAAAAGGCTTCATTGCCTTACAGGAAGTTTGGATTTGCCCTTAAACCACAATCAGAGTTGCCAACTGTCTCCTTAATCTACATTACGTATAATCCCCTGGTTGGGTTTTATGTTCACCTATGCTGTTTATGCCAGAATGACTTCCTGGAGGGCAGAAACACAATCTCTTTCCGTGAGCTGTGACTGTCCCCTCCTACATCCCAGGGTGTGAAGCATCCTTGGCTCTGAATCCTCCTATTCCCTATCCCAAAGTTTAGGAGCCATCCAGAAATCTAATGTTAAGATTCTTAAGCGAATGACAAAAAGGTATGCTTATTATGTGAAGGAAGATAGGAATTTAAAAAATAAAAAAAGTAAAAAAACCTCATGTGTTAACAGATCAGAACTTTGGGAAGAAAAGAGACTTTCAAGCAAAACATTACATTTCCAGATTTCTAAGAATTCCACGTTTCTAATTAAAAGGCAATGAAAGAATTAAAAAAATAAAAGCAGATTTCATTTACATTCTGATTTGGCAATCTTAAAGCAAGGACTGGCAGTGTTAAAAAAGGGAATGTTAAAAACGTAAGTATATATTTGATACACTGTCCTCGTCAACAGGAGACTCTGAGGATTTGGAATAATCCATGCTAGTAACGCACCTTTCAAGTGGCATATACTTTACAAGGATATGGTGGAGTAAGACCAATTTGTTATGGAATGTGAGAGAAAAAATCACAGTTTCCAGAGAGCAGAGTATTTGCATTTTTAGCAAACATGAATAAAGAACTACAGCCATCTCTCAACATCTTACACTGTATGTAGCCATTTGATTTTTCAAACAAGCAAATTTAGCTTCCTTTTTACAGTGAATGGTTTTGCTCAAGTGGCTAAGAGACATGGTTTGAAAATAGAAAGAATCTTTGGTTCAGTGGTGGGACCCTCCTGTTCGGATTCTTAAGCAATGGAATCCCAATGCCCAGATGAGCAGAGAATTTGGGCTGGAAAGCTACGGAACAGACCCAAATCTCTGATCCATCTCTTTGCTTAATGGCCTGTTATGGCACCTCACAAAACACTGGTTCTACAGAAACCTGAATGATTCCCCCGAGAAACACAGGGAGCAAAGTGCAACTGTGAGGAAGGGAAACAAACAAAGAGTTAATCCACTCTACCAACCCAATCTCCTTCTCAAAGACTCTGTCCTCTATGGTAGCTTGTCACGTTCCACCCAACAACAGCTGCTCATGATAATCAATGTCTGACAGATCAGAGAAAGCCCTTAATGTGTCGCCAAGGGGCAGTTCAACAGATGGCATGGTGACTTACAACCAGAATCATTAATTACACTCTCTTATTAGTCCCGGGGCACAGTGCTGAAAATGCTTCCTCAGTGAAAGATGAGCATTTCAGATAAATGACCGTCTGGTACTGCCTGTGAAACTCCCTTTAGGATTTCTGGTCAGTGTCGATTTCTAAATCTAAGCCATACTATTTTCACAGCTGTTTCCCATCTTCCACTTCTAGGGTGCCTTTATGAAGCCCCCCCACCCCCGACCCCAACCCACACCACTACCCATCTCTGATCCCATAATCACCACAAGTAAGGATATGGTCAAAAGTGCCCATCACTCATCACCTGCCTCAAGTCAGCAACTGTGTGAAAAGGCAAACATAATAATCTCAGCCACAGAACTAGCTCCGTTTCCCCTCCCTCTGTGCCAGAGAACATGTTTCTTGAGTGCTGGGGTGGGGAGAGGGGACTATCCCCTCCTTCCCTTATCTATTCTGGTATTTTTCTTACAATATGTGACTGCTTCTCCAACTCAAAACTGTCCTCACCCCTGAAACCACTGGCAGCTTGGGGCAAGCGAAGGTTCCCAAATGTCCATACTGCTGGCTGCATTATGCAAGTGCTGATGTTAAACCACCATGTACTGAAGTAAGAAGCCAAACAAATTCGTGGTGAGGAACCAGTTCTAGAGCCTTCCCCAAGGGCATTCACGCTAATGTGAACTCAGGGTAGGAATCAGTTCCTTCTCCACAGTTTGAGAACTGGACTCCATAAACATTACTGTGAAACTGTAGAACTGATTGAAGACAGAGCTTAGAGGCAGACTTCTTATTGGCCTTAACCGTGGATATAAGTCAGAAATAAATCTCAATATAATCTAGACGACAGAAAATTCAAAGCATTTTCCAAATACCACCAAATGAACATGCTTGGGTTTTATTAACCACCTATTCTTTTTGTACCTCAATCTAGGTATATATTTTTTTAATGTGAATTCAAACTAAAGCAATATTAAGATCCTAAATGCTTTAAGACTTCATTGTTTGTTTCCTGCATTCCGGTTCGTTCCTTCTTGGACACATAAAATCGTGACTTCATTTTCAACTCGGTTCAAATAATTACACAATTATCTGACGGATATTCTCATCTCATAAATTTTTAAAAGACAAAAAAATGTGTTATTTATTAAAGCATAATAAAAATCTCCTAATGTGGACTATAGGCAGGGAAACTTGGAAAGTCTGGGTCCGCCTTGCAACGTACTCACTTCTAGTTTTTTCTCCTTTTCTGACAAAACGTCTTTCTGGTTCTGGGTGTACTCCACCAACATCCGAGCCAGCTGGCGCCGGTCTTCCAGTTCTGCCGCCAGACGCCCGTTATATTCTGCTAGTAACAGACATGCTTCATCTACTGTTTTTGAGAGACGTTCGGCTGCCTCTTTGTCTACATACAAATGAGACCAAAAAATAGAGACAATATAGAAATCACACAGGCATGATTGCAAACATTTCTGGGGAAGGTTAACAGTTTCTCTCAATGTACAGAGTCCAAAAATAAGCCAGAACCTGTACACAAACAACGGACTGACTGACAGAGAAACCCAAAGGCACTCACTCCTAATAAGATAGGACATTTCTGAATTACCTGAAGTGAGGGTAATCTTACAAAGGATTTCTAAATGCCTATTCCTGCAAAAGCTCTATAAATAAACCAAGCAGAAAGAGATATCTAAGCTCATACGTGAAATAATTTTTCCTTGCCTCTGAGAATTTCCAAAGTGCTTTCATTCATATTATTTTGTTAAGTATTCTTCGCACATTCTTTTGAAATAAAGAAGCAAGCACTCGTTTCTTGGGTGTGGAAACTATGACCAAATAAAAGCTACAGGACAGGTTTGACACCAGGCGGTCAGCAGAGGAGCTGGGACTCAAAACCACGGCTCTTAAATGGACCTATAGGACTCTACCCCTTACACCGTGTAAGCCTTAAACCCGGGGATGAGCTCTTGTCTTCCATTCAGCAAAATACAGGGTCTGATAACAGACATTCTTTCAAATTCTTTAACTGCGACCCATGCTAAGAAACACACTTTATGCAAACGCAGAAAAAAGAAGTGTTTCATAAAACAATACTTATCCTTACTATGTACAAAGTGTTCCATCTTCTTTTGTTTTTGGTTTTTTTTTTGGTCATTACCTACCAGACTGATGTACATCCCATTAACGAGTTGCAACTCATTATTCGTGAAAAAACCGGGAAGCATCAAAGAAAGGGTATTCTTGGGAAAGAAGGTGAACAAGACTCAACATTAGGAAATGAGAAGAAGAAACGAAAGGATGATCTGTATTAGGAAACAATAGATATAATTAATTTCATGCGGGTGTGGTGAAACTGCAACTTTAATATGTGCATATCATTTAAGAAAGGCCGTTAGGGGTCAAAAGAGCGGATCAATTCTTTGAACCAAGAACACTAGGGACACCAGCAGCTCTGTGGGACCAACTGGAAGGGGATTACAGGGATACTGGTATGTTGTTCCCTGTGAATACAGGTCATCAGAAGTGAGAGACCTCAGTATTCTGGGAGGCAATGGGATTTAAGGATTCCCAACAGAGTTTCTGTTTGGCACACAGTCTGTTTGACTTTTGGATGCCTTCTTAATATGAATGTCAGGAGGTGAACTGTTGAGAGATCCCAAATTCGGTCTGATGCCAAAGATGAGGAACTTCTACGCTCCTCAGGAGCAGGGAAACAAAAGGATGTTCTTGGTGAGGAAGAAAGAGTGAGCCAAAGAGAACACAAAGGAAAGAGACAATCTCAATCACAGAAAATTAAAGAAGATGGTGAAACTTATTCTTCAAGATCGGTGGTAAGGTCTGAGAACAAGCTGCCAGAGTGGTGAGGTTGATTTTACCTTTGTCTTCGCTTGACTGCATCTCTTTTCCCCCCAAATAGTTAATTCTTTAAAATGTTTGGAGCGCCCATGGCAAAAACGGCAAGGAAAACACTAATTTTAAGATTAAAAAAAGGTGGGGGGGGCACCTGGGTGGCTCGGTCAGTTAAGCCTCTGACTTCAGCTCAGGTCATGATCTTGCAGTTCGTGAGTTCGAGCCCCACATTGGGCTCTGTGCTGAGAGCTCGGAGCCTGAAGCCTACTTCAGATTCTGTGTCTCCTCTCTGCCCCTCCCCCACTTGCGTGCGCACGCACTCTCCCTCTCTCAAAAATAAACATTAAAAAAAAAAAAAGATTACAAAAAAAAAATCAATTCTCACCCTCCAAGTTGTACCAAGGGAGAGAATTCCTTCACACAAATAATTACAATCCAGAAAAATAACCTGTGATTTTAGGAGTCGCAGAAAAAATGCAGTCAAAGCACAGCAGATAGACGCTTACTCCAGAAAACCTACCAACTGCGCCTATCCTCACATGCTCTGCCCTCCCAGTTCTGCAGGCCAGTGGCTGTGTGCCTCTTTTGGCCGGCCCTCCACTTTGTGCACAGGCATCCTATTCCCTCTTGCTTACTCCAACATTCTGTTTCTGCAACTGTCCCTCATGCTTCCCCAGACCTCTCGATTTCTTTACTCTTCCTCCGCAAGCAGTGCCACGGACATACAGACATGCTGCTCTACCTTCTGGCCACGTGTTGCTTTCTAGCTACTGCCCCATCTCCCGGCTTCCCTTACAGAACTCTTCAGGAGAGCTGACCATATTCCTGGTACCCACCACCCTTTCTCCTACCAATGTCACTAAACCCACTCCGATCAGACTGCTATGCCCCAAACCTTCCAATTAGCTTAACAAATACGCGGCCTGCTATTATGTGCCCAACACCATTCTAGGCCCTCAGAGCAACAGGGAACAGGAAGGACAAAAACTCTCTGCTCCAAAGAGTTTACATTCTCAGGTAAGAAGAGAAACAATATGCTACATTTTGCATGTTTATCAACTGAAGGTAAGAATGCCGGAGAAAGAAAAGGCAGAGGAGAAAGCATGGAGCATTCAGAGGGAGGAGTGTAATTTTAAACGTACTGGTCAGGGTAGGGTTCACTGCGGTGGTACGTAAAGCAAGGCCTGGAAAAAGTGAGAGAACAAGCCATGTGACTATGTGGGAAAGATCATTTCAAGCAGAGAAAACAGCAAGTACAAAGGCCCTAGAACTGGAAAGTGCCTGGCAAGGAGCCTTTGCTCTGAGCAGAGGGAGACGTGATATAACTTCCATTCTAATAGATCACTCTGGCTACTCTGGTTATATTGAGCACAGAGTGACGGCTGGGGCGAGAAACAAGGAGGAAGCACGGACACCAAAGAGGAGACTGCGGCGGTGACCCAAGCGAAGATGGCGGTGACTCACACAGGCGGCAGCAGTGGAAGTGGTAACAATGTCAGATACTGGTTTTGGTCCTGGTCAATAGGGTTATGAGGGGCTCATTTACTGATATGGGCAAGACCATAAGAGAAGTGAATTCTGGAGAGAGGATGAGAAGTTTGGTTTGAGACAAGTCAAGTTTGAAATGCCTTTGGAGACACCTAGCTAGCAACACTAAGCAGAAGGCCAGATGTACGGGTCTCAAGTTCAAGTGAGAGGCCAACACTAGACACGTAAATTAGGGAATTATTAGCCTAAAAATGGTTATTTAAGGCCACCGAATTGGATTAAGAGGGACAGTAAAACTAACTAGAGAAGAGGGCTAAGTACTCGACATGAAGAGGGAAAAGAGGCACAAAGAAACCCCCAACGGATACTGAAGAGCCACTGCTAGAGAGAGGTGAGGAAAGCTAGGATATGGAGCCCTACTTTCCTGCTGCTGCTGTAACAAATTGACCACAAACTCCCTGGCTTAAAATAACATAAATGTACTATCTTAATATTTACTATTAAGGGCCTCTTCTTCCATCTTCAAAATGCATCTCTCCAAAGACTGTTCCAGGGTCCTATCTCCTTCTTTGACTCTTGCCCTCCTGCCTCCTCCTTAGAAGGAGCCTGTGATTAGATTGGGTCTACTTGAATAATCCAGATTATCTCCCCACTTCAAGATTCTTAACTTCATCACATCTGTAAAGTCCCTTCTGCCACGTAAGAGTACATTCACAGATTCTGGGGATTAGGACATGGACAACAGGGTGGAGTCAGGGGTATCATTATTCTGTCTACTGCACCAAATGAGAAGAAATGACCAACTGGGCCAAAGGTTACTAAGATCAAGTTACGGTGACCACAGATAAAGATTGGGTAAAAATTCACCACTGAATTTAGCAACATGGAAGTCATCAACAACACTGATAAAAGCAGTTTCAGTAAAGTGTAGTCAGCAGAGAATGGGAAGAGGGGAAATGGTGGCAGATGAGTAAAGGCAATCTATTTAAGACGTTTTACTATAAAGAACAGAGAAATGTAGGAATATCTGGGTCAAGGAAAAAAGTCTCTTCCACGTGGGAAAAAAAGTACATGATTTTATGCCATAAAGAATGATCCAGTAGACGGAGAAAATGGAGAACTGTTGGAGCTACATCCTTGAGTAGTGAGAAGGAACAGGGCTAACAAACAAGTAGGGGGCTGGTTTAGAAAACAGCATCATCACCCACCGAAGTAGGAAGAAAAGTCAGCCTATGTGTGTTATTTGTTTTTCCCAGCCACACTCAGCTGTTCAGGTCCAGGTAAGGAACAGAGGAAAAGCTGGATTTCAGAATGGTGGTTATCAGGGGCTGAGGGAAGGAGGAAATGAGTTATTAAATGAGTATAAAGTTTCAGTTTTGCAAGATGAAGAGAGTTCTGGAAATCGGCTGTGCAATAGTGTGAATGTACTTATCAACACTTCTGAAGTGTACCCTTGAAAACGGTTAAGGTGGTAAATTTTGTTAGGTGTGTTTTACTGCGATAAAAATCAAAATAGGGGAGCCTGGGTGGCTCAGTCGGTTAAGTGTCCGACTCTTGACTTCAGCTCAGGTCACGATCTCACGGTTTGTGGGATCGAGCCCTGCGCATCTAGCTCTGCACTGACAGCATGGAGCCCGCTTGGGATTCTCCCCTGCTCTCTCTCTCTCTCTCTCTCTCAAAATAAATGAATGTTAAAAAAAAAAAATCAAAACTAATTTTTTATTAATTTAAAAAAGCTATGAGACATGAGACCTTTAGGTCAGTGAAAACAGATAAATAAAATCACATACATTGCTAGCTTTATGTTAAATTGCTCCCAATTTTTACAGACTTTGATTCTGATAGTACGAATAAATGAGTTGATCCTTACAGTAACAATAAAAGTTGAATTTAACCAGGAGAAAAGCTGGGGTCTGCCAGAAGACCACAGGCAAGAGGACAAAGAAAAACAGGGATTGAGGGTGTACGTAAGGGAGTGATTACAAAGACTCCATGCTAAGTGAAGAGAATAAGGGCACAGAGAAGTGGAAGCTGGCAAAAGGCAGAAGGAGCAGTAGACCGTTCAATCTAGTAGAGGGTCCAACTGCTGGAGATGGGGAAGTGGAAGCGCGAGCCGAGACGCGGCTTGTGGCATTTAGACGGCCTCCATGTTGCGTCCTCGAACTAAGCAGCCTCCTAGCCTCAAGGCCTCTCCTTGGACTATACTCTCTGCTTGGGTGGCACTTCCTCCCCTCAGAGAGCCTCACGGCTTGATTCCTAATCTTGGGGGTCCTCTGATCAAAGGTCATCTCATCAAAAAGGCTTTCCCTGACCCCCTTTAAAATACAGGTGTGGCTCGGGAGATACTGCAGGTTTAGTTCCAGACCGCTGCAATAAAGCAAGTATCACAATAAAGTGAGTCAAGTGAATTTTTTGGTTTCCCAACGCATGCAAACGTTACATTTACACTACGCTGTTCCCCCCAAGTGTGCAATAGCATTATGTTAAAAAAATGCACACATCATAATCAAAAAATACTTGTTGCCAAAAAATGCTATCACCTGAACTTTCAGTGAGTCCTACTCACTGATCACAGATCATAACAAATATAATGAAAAAGTCTGACATACTGCAAGAACTACCAAAAGGGGACACGGAGACATGAAGTGAGCAAATGCCATGGGGAAAACGGCACCAATAGACTTCTTGAAGGCACCTAATCTCTCAAAGCCTCAATTTCCTCTGACGCAATATGGGGATATTCAGTGACCTCAAAAGGTTATCACCAAGAGTAAAAAAAGTATCTGGCACAGAGCATACTCTATAAACATTAGTTCATGCTTCACTCCTTCCTTTCAATTCTCCATGCATAAAGCGTTACTTGTCCCTCCCTATTGAAACGGGGGTGATCATCGTAAGGGCAAAATGACATGACTGACAATACACACCCAGCATTCCTGGCATTAAAGGCACTACCATCCACGGGGTGTGTCAGTGTGTACAAATCACACAGCACTCAACCGTAATTTTTTTTAGTAAGAGGATCACGAGTTTAATACCTTCTCTCCTGGCCCCCACATCACACACACAATCTGCCCTGTGTTTTCAACAGACCTGACTTAGGAGTGCTGCGGGTAGTGGCAGGCCTGCATTTCTGCATAGTTCCTAGAATCACTATTAAAGCTTGGACTATTTCAACAGCTTTGCTGTTTTGCAAAACTCAAACTGCACAGACGTCTGTTATCTCCAAACATAAGCATGTCCTAGGGCTTGATGCCTCAGAGATATGTCCCTCTTCCCTCACCTTTCACCCCAACTCTACCCTCTCACCTGTTATTTTTTCCAAGAGAGAAACATCTTGCACTTCTTGGGGCAAAGAAGCAATTTTCTGCCGGACAGTAGCATCCCCCGATGCAGCATTCTCCAGGTCCTGCAAAGCTTTGATTAGTTCCTCGGTCTGTACAATGAAAACACAAACAACGCTGTCCATTAAGATGTAGGAGACTTAAAGAAAATTAGCTAGAAATAAATGAGGTGGAGGCCAATTCTAAAAATAATCATTCCTGACATTTAAAAAAACATTGTTCTTAGTACCAGAGCCTATACTGAGGTCAATGACATGGAGTCTAAGAGAATGTACAAAGTTAATTTTTCTAAGTCAATGACAGAACATAAAGAAATTCTACATAATTCTGAAAAAAACAAAAACAAAAAAACCGCCACAACTTTTTAAAAGAGCATGGTTTCGGCAACTGAAAAAAAATGGAGTCTGGTTCATACTGCTAGGTTTCAATGTTCATTTTTTATTTTTGAGACAGAGAGTGTGAGTGGGGGAGGGGCAGAGAGCGAGGGAGACAGAGAATCTGAAGCAGGCTCTGAGCTCAGGGCTCCAACTCACAAGTTGCAAGACTGTGACCTGAGCTGAAACTAAGAGTCAGAAGCTTAACCGGCCGGGCCACCCAGGCACCCCCTTACTGCTTAGTTTCAAATAATGTATGATTTCTAATACAGAACGGTCTTGGTCGCCAGTACAGAACAAAGGCATACACACCAGATGTTGAACAATTGTGCGATGACCGATTAAATGAAATGACACCGCCGACTTCGATTCTTCCTTGGATTTGCTTTACAAAATAAATGTCACAAAGATGACAGTTTCGATTTTGGCAGCCACTCCCAAAATTAAATGTGTCAAACTCATTAATTACAAACAAAGGGGAAAAAGACACAGAAAAGAGCAAACCAAGAATGCATACTCTGTGTATCAAAAAAGAGGTTTTTAAATCATCAGAAAACAACGAACACCAACAGGTTAGCCAGTCCATAAAGACCCAGGAGACAAACTGACAATGCAGACGGTAGTCAAGTTATCCTACAAGTTGATAATTCAGGCTGTCCTTCTGGAAGTTTTTAAATGGAAAGATATGTAACGCTGTTTTCACTTAACCCACCATCTAAGTCAACATTTTAACATAACACAAATCAGACATGCTTCCTATTTACATGGGTCTTGGCCAGACCCATGTATAATAAAGTAAAGCTGTTTTAGGCAAAATGAGAGGCCATGTAACTCAGTCAAGAGCATAGTCTCTGAGGTCAGTCAGACCCAGATTCAAATTAAGACACTGGGCAAGTTATTTAATCTGTCTCTTTGAGCCTCACTTTCTTTGACAGTAAGTAAAGTAAGTAAGTAAGTAAGTAAGTAAATAAACAGCAAAAATTAAAACCACACAGAGTTCATGAGCTAATTTATATGGAGGGCTAAACAGCAGATATATAATTAAAAATTCAACGGCCTGTTTTAATATTTAAATAGGTTATATTGTAGCAAATTTGCTATTGCTGCACAGACTGTCCTAGAAACTAATGAGTTATTTACTTATTAAAAAAATAACCATGCTGTTGGAGAAAAGCCATGGCAGAGGACAGTCAAATGTCTTTGTAGCATTATCTACCCTTTCACAAAAATCTACTTTTTAAGAATACTGTCAATTCCTAGGAGTGAAAAAAAGCCAAGTCCAAATACTCTATAAGACATAAACCCATCCAGGCTCATGGCATGCGAAGACAAAGGCAAGCCTGCTATCTGCCAAGTTTCCCTGGGTGGATCTTGCACCCAGAGCCCCCGGAACTGCCCTCTGGTGATTTTGTACCATTGGTCCCTAGCGCCACCTTGTGGCCATAATCTTCAACTAGAAGTCATGCCACAAAGCCGCTCTGCCCCACTCTCTGGGAGTCCAGACATACCAAGAGGGGTCCTGCAGAAGGATCTTGGGGAGAGTAGCTTCCAGGGTAGTCGTCATCCTCCTCCTCTTGGATCTGCTGAAAAGTTCGCTTCAGGGATTTCTTCTCTTCTGCTGCTAGAGGAAAGAAATAGGGCACAAACTTGGGTCACGACAGCCCGTGTAGGTAAGAGTCAAATGCTATGCACAATGGGCCACATGCAAAAAAAGGGCAAAAGGGGGTGTACATTTCCAAAGATAGCTTAACGTTAACCTATACGCTAGTTATTTTAAATTGGTGGTAGTTCCCTACATTACTGAAGAGTCAAAAATGGTCTTAGGTCTGTCATCTCACATTGACTCACTGAAGAAAATACTACCGAAAACATGCGTCTAAAAACGAGACTTCCCCAACTAACACATTTCATTAAAAAGCTTGTTTCTTAAAAATAAAAGTTAATAAGAGAAGTGAAGTGGCAAGAAACCCATGAGACAATATAACAAAGCCAGCCAATATACGGGAGGGTTTGTAGAGAATATACTGCATATTAAATGGAACACTATATACTTCCCAGGAGGACTTCAGAAAATAAAAACAGGCATTCCCCACTTTTCTAAAGCTTGCTTTTATGAAAGACCTACAGTAACAGCATCCGTTTTCACTAACCAAAACCAATTCAGAGAGGATATTTGCTTTCGCAAAGAAAGGCAAAAAGTGAATAGTGGTCAGCATTTGTTTTGAAGGGAGCATTGACAGAGGTGGTGTGCACCCCAAGCAGCCAGAGGGGCCCGCCAAGTTCATTCCAGAAACTACACTCAGAATTTCAACATAAAGCCACCAGAGCTTTGAGCTGTATCTGTGAGCATCTGTGCTTCATCTCGATTTATTTTGTGCATCTGTTAGCAAGATGTGGCCTAAGGTATCAGAAAAGCCTAAGAGAGGTTATTTTTAGAGTTTGGGAATGCTCAAAACTTTTTCCATATAAATTAACGGTAACTGCTTCTTCACTTTATTCCAACTTGGCTTAGGAAAGGTTTCATAGATACGGTCTACTTTTGACAGCAGGAGAAGCCTGTAGTAGAGAGAAACCAACCAATAAAATTGTGTCAGAAACTCTAAACACCCACGCTATGATAAGCATGACCATTTCAAAACTCTTTCCTTTTGCATCAAATTGGACAATACAAAATAAATGCCAAACATCTGTGGGACACAAGTCTAAATGACACGTTCAGGCTTGGAAAGCAAAGAAACAATGGTACACCTAACGTGTGCCAGGCGCTGCAACAGCTTCTGTACATTTAGTCCTTCCAGCAACCCTAAGATGTAGTCTCTCCATCTTGCAGGTGAGAAAATGGAGGCCCAGAGAGGTTAAATAACTCATGTAAAGGTATGTACGACTTTCAAAAATCTGTGCTCTTTCCACTGCAGTCAAATTCCTTAGCAGCACACAATCACTCTCTCATCTGTCAAATGACAGGTCGCCATGCACCTGCCTTAGAACTCTGTGAGTTATAAACAGAATAACGTACACTTCTTGCCTAATCAAACACTTTCTCCTGGAAAGAAGGATGTAGTTCCTGTTTCTACCTTACACATTAACTCACCAAACTATGCTTGATGTGAAAGCCAAGTCAGTATCACGGGTTCTATTTTTTGTTAATGCTTTGCTCCTCTGTTCTACTAAATATCTGCAACACAAGCAGGCCTCACTTTGCATGATTCTATTATGCATGGATTTGCTACCACAGTTTAAATAACACCCGTCCCCCAACGACACAGTCCAAATTTCAGTTACTGTGGCATATTAACTCTGAGTAATTACATAAAGAAGAACTTCACTAACTTCAGTCCACAAATCACTGCATAAATAATACAAGTGCGTCATGATTGGTGACCACATCACTTCTTCCAAGGTCAGTGGCTGGTCACTGCACAGCTGTTCTTTCAGTTCACACACCACCAGCAAAGTGTTTAGCTGTGTTGTCCCCCAGTGATCAAATGCACATGGCATTTTATAAAAATGATTAGTCAAAACAGGGAACTGGCTGAAAATGACAAAGATGAAAGAGCAGCCCAGAAACTAAAACTAAAGCTCATGACGGAAGCGAGTGGAACGTCACGAGAGCTGGAGAAGACGTAGCTGGCGGAGGGGACACTGGTGTTGCCACACCCTTCCAGAAACTCTAGGTCCGCAGCCAGAGTCACCTGGGGAAAGGCAGCTTGTCCACAGAAATGAAGAAAGCAGTTGTGACGAAAAGGATGACCATGTCCCAGAGGAAGCAACGCTAACGACACTTCACGCTTCGGGAACTCTCCAACTTATCTCACGACACGGCAGGCACAAAGGCTAAGCTGCCAGAAGCTGATCCAAACTTCTAGGACGCTTGCTCCGTACCACAGATGACACAGGAAGGCAAGCTCTGCACAAACCCCTCTTGTTAAGCTCATTACAAAGAAGTAAAACACTTTAATTCTCAATGTTTCTAACGTTTTATGTGACAGCATGCTAGGCAACCATGACTGTTACTATCTTTTCTGTTTCCCTATAGATTTGTAATGAACAGTGAGTTTTCAATTCTCTGACAAAGAATTCTTAACAGTCATAGAACGATCATAATTTTTCCCATTAAGATCATTTTTGCATGGTTTCAGCTCACGTGGTCATTTTTATAGTCCTGCACTATGCAAAATAAGGACAGCTATATTTGTAGAATAATCTAATGGTATATAATTTGCATATGAAGTATCTAACAGTACTAAGCACACACTAGCTGCTAATTAATATGCAGCGTAGAGTATGACCCAAGTAGACACTTGGCCCCCACAGCATCAAAGAGGCCCCTGAGTCAGGAGTCACCAATAAAAAATAAGCACATGAGCAAAACAATTTTTTAAATATTTTTTGGTTCACTTCCAAGCACCTAGAACAGTGCTCGATTAAATAATTGTTAAATACGCTAAGAACGGTAGAAAAATTACAAAACTTGAATCTTTCAGTTTTCAAACTTCCATACAGAAGTTATTATATATAAAAGCCACACACCATTTAGTATCTCCGGACATTCAGAATCACTGAATTTGGGCACTGGAAAGCCTTAGATAGATCTATGTCTTTGCTTTCAACCCACCTCGTTTGGGCCCTGTGGCCAAAGTCACCTGCCTCCGAAACTGGAGTGCTTTCTACCACTTCATGCTGCCACTCGCTCATGGCATTACAAGACTGAAATCAAACTAATGAAAATCACAGGCCCATTTCTGTCCTTTGTCCTCCCGGTGGAAGAGGGTGTAATAAGAAAAAACCACGTCATCCTACTTCAGTTCTCTCCTCTTTCCACTTGGAGGACCTATTGGAAATGCATTATCATGACTTCCTCCCTAAGCCTCCTCCTTTCCTGAGCTACCTACCTACTCACACTATGAACACTTCCACTGGCCCCATCTTCCAAGTACATCACCTTGGAGACCACCAAGATCTCTCCCAAAGCTCTAACTTCCAGCAGAGTCTATGCTTCTGAGAGGTACCTTACAGATCTCTCCTGTCTGTTCCTTCCCATTGCCTCTTATAAGTAATGTGGCCTTCTCCATGCCTGGTCCAGACCACTGTCCCAACTGGTCTCCCTGCATCTAGTCACTCCTTTTTCAACTCAGACTATACTCTTATGAAATGAAATCACCCACTGCACCTCTCTCTCTGCTCAAAACCCTGTAATGGCCTCTAACGATGTGACAGTAATCAATGCCTACTAGTGGTAACCGCACGAACCATCATCTCCCTCTACGTCCACAGCACTTGGCCCTTGCTACTTTGAATGGCCACTGGCAGGCACGGGCCTTATCTCTCTGATAGAAACATTAAGCATCTTATTTCTTTACATTCCTATAATACCTAGGAAAGTGTCAACAGACCCAAGCTGGAAACCTCTTGAAAGCAGAGGCGGCACAGAGCTTGGAAGATGTTAGTGCTGTGCCAGAAATGACTATATTGCTTCCATTTACACTAACAGGACAGCCTGCTCTGGTAACTCTGCCCTGATTCATCTGTACAAAGTCAGCAGTTACGACGCCTGGGATTCTCAAGCCAGCCAGGCAGCTATTAAAAACAGCCTAGGAGGGGCGCCTGGGTGGCTCAGTCAGTTAAGCGTCAGACTTCGGCTCAGGTCATGATCTCACGGTCCGTGAGTTCGAGCCCCATGTCAGGCTCTGTGCTGACAGCTCACAGCCTGGAGCCTGCTTCAGATTCTGTGTCTCCCTCTCTCTCTGCCCCTCTCCCGTTCACACTCTGTCTCTGTCTCTGTCTCTCTCTCTCAAAAATAAATAAACATTAAAAAATATTAAAAAAAAACAAAAAAAAAAAAAAACAAAAAAAAAAAAACAGCCTAGGAAATCTGTCAGTCAACAACATACCCTCCCACTATCAATTCAGCTTCCGACCACAGTATTTACACTTCACTTTGGACTTATTCAACCACTCTGTTGCAGGCAGGGCAAACACTACGGATGGCTCCAATCTGCCTGTCCTCATATCGTATACCGTCTATTCTATTCTATTCTCCAACCTGTCCCTGTGTCTCTAGGGGCCTTGTACTTGGCTAACATTCAAGTAATCCTGGTTACCTAAGCATTTATAATGTGTCTCTTGGAGACCTGACTGTGATAGAATTTCACACACTATAGCAGACTATGAAATTAATTTTAAGGCAAAAAGCCTGAAAGCCCCCAAATCATTTTACGAAATGCAGTCATCTACCTGTAAAGCTAGGTCTTCCAGACAATCCACCTGAAATTTTCTGGGATTAAAAAACAAGCAGAAAAAACCCCAAGCCCACAGATCTTATGTTACTTTTAGAATGAAAAAGAATCAGGAAATATCGTTTACAACAGCTCCCTCATTCTTTGTTCTCTCCCTGCAAAATAAAGGCAACTTTTAAAAGAAGCATATCAAACTTTACTCACAGAAAGATCCAAAGCAAAGGTCTGCTGCTGGAGGTACCATCCTGAAAGCACTCATCAGTACCGTCTAATCGAACTAAGTGCCCAGGTCCAGACCTGAACACCTGGGGACGCTGGGCCTGGAGCTCGTGCTCTTAACCACCATGCCTTCTGGTCTTGCACAAAATCTGGGGGACTGAAAATACTAAGCCTCTTCCTGTGTTTGCCACTGGCTCATACTGAGAAACTTAGAACATTAGATATTAAAACCTCAATCAAATAAAAGTCATATCGCCACTTTGTTAATAACATCTCACCTCCGTTATCTCAAATAACCCTCACAACAACACTATGGGGTATTAATACTAACAGACACATGGTACAGTGAAGAACCCAAAGCTCAAGAAGTCAAATGCTACGCACCAGGTCACAGAGGTCGGAAGTAACAGAGCTGGGATCCATACTCTGGAAGTCTGGTTTCAAATCCTTGCTCTGAAGAGCTAAATTAACTATATTAAGGTCCAGGAAAGTTGGGTGACGTACTCATAATAAACTCATATCCTAATTTAAGTCTACTGAATCCATGTGTTTTAAGAAAACAGGCTTTAAAGTCGTATAGACCTAAACATGAATTTTCCACTTACCAACTTCTTTTCTAAATCCTTCTACAACCGTAGGATACTGTGTGATTCATGTGTGACTTAAGTAAATGAAATTCCACGTAGTCGAGCGACAGCTTGAGTATTCCCACGAACAGAGAGACAACTTTAGAACACCTGGGGAGACGGGTATATAAACCCAAGAAACTTCCAGTTCTAAAACAAAATTCCTAAGCTCATTTATTCTCCACTGTCAAGGTTCCACAGGAAAATTTTTATTTCAAAGGTAAACTCTAGAATTGTCTCCAGACAAAGAAATATCATGAATCAAAGCTGAAAATATAAAAGGACAATTTGAATTCTGAAATAAACTTCTGGAGGACTTATCAATATTTTGAAAGGACTGAGGTAAAATATTTTGGTAACTCAGGTCCAAAGACAACACAAGACCTAACACATATGTTGGAACCTTTAGCTGTGTGCTTCCATGTTTATAGCACAGAGAAAGAGAAATTACCTTCGGATCACCACTGTCCTCCACACAGAGTACTGCTTCGACCGCTGTTAACGTCTAGATGCTCAAAGAAATCAGAGACCCAAAGGAGCTGTTTTCAAATGTACCACTACCATAAACTCGCCAATTCGCCTGGCTGCTCCCTGAGCGCAAACCTATTTCTCGCTCCTCTGCTCAGTCCTACAGCATCTAGCATAGACGTTTACTCAAAGCACACGTCTGGCAAACGCTTGTTGAACTGGAACTCAACTCTTAGTTTCCAACGTTGTCTCGCAGAGCTCTCCTCCTTGCCCAAAGGTGTTCTAAAAACTCAGCACTGCTTACCAAGGAAATTTAAGAGTAAAGAATGCTGAGTAATTCCCCCAACGCTGTGCAGAACACCTCCAAAAGACACGATACAAACACTACCAGAATCCAAAGTAGGAAATACCCTACTTTTCAGAAGCTTCCACCAGAGTGACCTCAAAATTGTTTTCCATCACCTTTAAGTAAAACGACGACGACCTGCAGTCTGAAAGCACTTATGTCATTCTCACAAAGCCTCTAACTTGGTAGTTTTACAGGAAAGTTGTTCTACCTTGAAATGCATAGAAACTCAGACCTGGGAGAGATCATAAAAGGTATACAATAAAGGGGGGCTGAATGAATGATATTGACACGTCAACTAACCACGGTTAAAGGCCACAGCAGAGGCACGTACAAAGTACCAGAGGAACATGGAGGGAATGGTTACATGTGCCCAGACAAGGTAGGGAAGATGTCAAAATGAGAATAGCATTCGTGAAGAATGAGTTCACCACACACAGTGAAAGGGACAGAGGACATTTCAGGCAGAGGTAACACCGGACACAAAGGAAGAGGTACCAAGAGAACATCCAGAAGGGAAATGGGTATGGCCAAAGACTATGGTGTGTGTGAGGCAATGGCAGCAGAATCTGGGAAAGTAAACTAATTTTAGACTATAAAGGGTCCTAAGTATTATGTTAGCCCTTAGACTTATTCGTCCAGGCGATGAGTTCATGTACAGTCAGCTCAGGTCTGTAGCCCAGAAACATGTCGTGCCATTTCAAAGTAAACCGCAACTAACCATAAACCCAAGAACCACATAATGTTTGATCTTACTCCTCTTTAACGTAAGCTCTTAAGAGTGTGTGAGGTTCACACACTTATGTGTACACACTTCTGGAGGGTATCCTGGGTTCAGTGAAGACCAAAGTCAACTGTAGGCTGCAAACTGACAAACATCAAAAGTATGTTTCCAAACCACACCAATATTTAATGAAGCCAAGTTCTGAGAGGGCCAAGGGACATATCAGACCCTGTAGGGGTCAGTGGCAGGGCTAGGACAAAACCTCAGTCCGGGGAGTTTCCTAGTTCCCCACAACTAAACAGCATTGTTTTCCTTTCCCTTGTGCAAGGAAAAGTCTCTGCAAGGCAGGAGAGAGCCAAGGAGGATACACGGCAAAGTTAAGGGTGTGAGATGATGAATAGCATGAATACTAGAACCAGGCTTACACGCTGCAAGCACTACATAAATTCTCACCATCATTTATGAGCATCTCTCTGAAGAATCATACAATCGCTGGTGGTTCACAGCAACCCCCACTGCAGCTTTTCATATGTGATTCGAAAGTAGGCAAAGACCAAGAGCTGTAAACATGTGGTGATGTTTCTACCTTTGGGGGGAGGGCTCTTGGAGTCCTCCATAGACAGCTTCAGCTGCTGTATGAACTCGCCGCCATACACACTTCTTTCTTGCCAGATGTTCAGCAATCTTTCTAAAGGTTTTTTACAGCCTTCATCTGCCTCTCTGCCCAGAAAAGACGAAAAGATATATATAAGCTTAAGATGTTTTGCTTTTATTAGGACAGATCTACTTTAAAAACAACAAAAACTGACTAAATGATTGGCATATTTAAAAACAGAAGGACGAGTGAGATACATATCGTGATGAACAGATACCCAAAATTTGACCAGAACTACATTCTTCCTTGGTGCACAGAAAAGACAGAGGGATTATGTTATAGAAGTAATCTGTGTCCTTGACCTCCTTTTAAAGATGGGGTAAATAGGGCAACAGGCCAATAGCGGGTTTTTACAGACAATTATCAAAAATTGATCATTTCAATTGTGACCACTTGCTTTTCAGGAAGATATTAATAGAAACGTAGTGCCAGACATTCTGCTGGAAAACAAACCTAAAGGGTCAAAACCTTAAAGGATAGAGAAAAAATGATTTAAAAAAATAAAACATTTACAATGGGAAATAAATTCGCCACCACTCATCAAAGCTAACACAGCAACACCTCTATATGTATAAATAGAATCATACACACGTATATGCCAAGACCGATCTCCACTTAAATGAACTACTGCATACTTATTTTAATTCTGGGTCAGGTCATAGTCCTCATTCACACAAAGGTGTCTAATGGATAATCTTAGAACACACTGAGAATATAGCCCTCTGTAATTTATGTCTGAAAGAAGCTGCACGGTTTTTTTTGATGTATTACACTCTTGAAACAGTATTTTCAAAGAGATAACTGTAACTCACACCCTGCCTGCGAGATGACTGTAACTAGCACTCCGCGTGCAACAGCTGCTTACCAGAAAATGTCAGACAGCAAGGGGAAGAGAATGGGAAGACTTTCTGAAAGGAAAACAAATTCCTCACCATCCACAGTGTTACTATGAATTGTTCTGGTTGGTAACGCTGTCTGGATGTCAGTGATCTTACCCTGAGTGACTTTCAACAAGAAGGGATAAGCTGACATCTTAGTTTCTAAGCCAGTGTCTTTAACATGAACTTCAAGAAGAAATCATACCGAATTCAACAGAGATGGGAACTTCATCCACCCTCAGCCCCGACAGCACTCTTCTAAAACTTACGTTAACAGTCAACATAACGTGAGGGCTCAGCTTGATCTGGTCAGAATGCATTATTTATGAAATATTAGTGGCAAATTTCACTGAATCAGGGCCAAAGTACTATATCAGGGTTCTTACAAAATTGTTTTTGCTCAAACTTTTTTTTTTAGTCAGAGGTGAAGTGAAGGGGGAAAAAAAGGAAACAATTTTCAATGATAGTTTATAAAACTTAGAGATAAGACCTAATTAGCTGATATTTGTGACAAAAACACTTTTATTCCACCTTCAGCATACATCTGGAAACAAATGACTTCTCACTTCTTCCTCTGCTGTCCACCTGGTCCAAGCCACTATCATCTCTTGCCAGATGACTGGTCTCCCTGCTTCCACGCCTGTCCTCCTACAAGCTCACCTCAAGCTTTAAAACTTCTAGCTCTGGCCTCAGAGAAGATTATGTCAGTCTTTTGCTCAAAACTGCCAATGGTTTTTCCCTCAGAATAAAACCGCAAGTTCTTAAAAAGCCTACAAAGCCATTCTCAGCAGAGCTTATTATTTCTCTGACCTCACCTACTCTCTCTCCCTCCTTCGCTCGCCAACAGCTACCCTGGCATTCTTGTCGCCTCAGGGCTTTTGCACTTAAAGTTCACTTTGCCTGGAACCCCATTTCCCTACATGGTGGCATGGCTCAGGTATCCTTTCCTAATCTCCCTATTTAAAGTCATGCTCCCGGAGCACCTGGGTGGCTCAGTCGGTTAAGCGTCCAACTTGGGCTCAGGTCATGATCTTACAATTCGTGGGCTGGAGCCCAGGGTCAGGCTCTGTGCTGACAGCTCGGAGCCTGGAGGCTGCTTCGGATTCTGCGTCTCCCTCTCTCTCTGCCCCTCCCCCACTCATGCTCGGTTTCTCTCTCAAAAAATGAATAAACATAAAAAGTTAAAAATAATTATTCTCCCTACTCCATTAAGTTAGCTTCTGATAAGCTATAGAGCTGACTTGTTTATATTCTGTCCATTTGGATGTAACTTCCACAGGGCCAAGCGATTTGTCTTCTCAGACCCCCACTGCTACCCACCCTAGAACAGGCACAATATCTGTCTAATTGTAATCTTTTTTTTTTGAAAATTTTTAGATAGATTTCAGTAGGCCATACAAATAGTTACCTTTCGGCAGCCATTTTCCCACAACAAAGCCACCGGGTCAGACACCAGCTAAACAACTCCTCTGGGCCTTCAATGAGGTTTAGGAAACACTGTGCTTGGAATACAAAGAACAAGGCCCAGGGCCTGACCCATTGGCCCCTTCCCTTTCCAGACCCCAACGTGGGCTTCGCATTCTAGCAGCACTCAACCATACGTATCTTCTATTCAGAACTTGCTCCCTCTTGCCCACATGCCTTTGCTCATGCCATCTCCTCGAAAGCAGAACAAGGTGAAGAGGGAGAAGTTGTGGGTAATATATAAGATGACTTAAGTATATAAGAAGTACATGGAGCAGAAGAATCTGGAGGGAGAGAGTGGAATTAGATTACGAGGGCCCCGAACGTCATATTAAGTATGTGGCCTTTATCCTGAAGGCAATGAGAAATCACTGATGAGGTCAAATGTATGGTTTAGAAAATAAAATAACTAGTATAACCAAATCACAACTAATCGGAACTTAATTAACTGGTTGATAATTTTAACACACAATCTGTTCTCTGCAAATTCTCTGTTCACTTAAAAGAGAAACCTATCATGACAAATTCTTATCAAGGATTTAGTTAAGGAGCCAGGGGACCACAATGCAGACTAAATATTTGGGACTCCATTTAGACTAAGAATGACTCGCGGTCCAGCTTCGACCACGACACTATATGCAATGGAAACTGATACACAAACCTGTAATAACCAAGTCATTTTTAAAAGGCTTTTACCACTAAAGGCGAAAGCCAAAAGGGGGCTCTAGTTAAACTGGTGAATGTAATTAACCAGGATAGGCTAATTCCTGAAGCAATGTAGTAAATGAAGATTTTGCCCGCTAAGTTTCAAAGCTCCAGATACAACAGTCAAGAAATCTTTTTACTCATGAGGTTTTGCCGTAAGCAGCTCAAGTGAACTGGAAATCCCGTTAGCACTTGGAATGAGGTACAACTAAAGCAATAAAGTAGTTTTATATCAGACAGAACTATCTTTCCAGGTTGCACTAACTCCATTCTAAACTGAGAAATCTTTAAGTGAAAAAGACACCAAAAAGTCCTTGCCATTAATCAATGAATAAGTGGAAAATGATTACTAAATACATATATAACTTATGTTAAACACAAATTAGTATGCATTTCAATTCCGATTATAAATCCAATCACTGCAAAACTGATCTGAAAAGTGCAAACTGTGTATTATACACAGAAACGTTGCTTGAAATGTCAGCTGAGGCCTTGCCAAGTCAGCTTGGGGCCTTTTCTTCTTCTGGCACTTCCTTGGTATACTCGCCATAATCTGTGTGTTCCCGTCTTGTGCCAGGCACAGTAGCACTGTAATAGGCCTACTAAAGGCAGGAATTCTTTCTAAATATCCTCAGCACTTCCAACAGAGCCTCATGTGAAACCGGAGCAGAAATGTTCCACTGCCAATAGCTCAGAAAAGAATTAGCATAGCAAGCCTGAGACCGTTACCCTTAGAAAAGGCCTGCTCACCAGGCTGGCCCTTGGCTGTCACCTGGAAACTTGGGTTTCTGGAGCGTTCTTGCAATTTCCTAACTGATAATCAGGGTAGTTTACTGTGCCTAAACTGTTTGTGCAAACAATGTAATTTATGCTGAATACCTGCTTTCTTTCTGGGAGTCTGGAATTTTGGCAGAGAGTATCTGTGGCTAACGCCAATAAAAACCCTAGGCGCTGAGTCTCTAATGAGCTTCCCAGGTACACAACACTTGACACGTGTTGTGGCAATTCAAAGATGGAGGAATTCAGTACGTTTTGTGTGACCCCGCTGTGAGAGGACTCTTGGAAGCTTATACCTGGTTTCCCCTGGACTGTGTCCCATGCACCTTTTCCTTTGCTGATTTTGCTTTGTATACTTCCAATGTAATAAATCACAGCTGTAAGCAAGACTATACGCGGAGTGCTACGAGTCCTCCTAGCAAGTCTCCAATCCTGGAGTATCCGTGGGGATCCATGACACAACAGTAAATAAATATGTATATGGAGATAACCTCAAATGTATGTCTCCAGAAGTTAATTTCCTCCTCAGCTTCAGACTATTTCATCCATCTGCCTATCTGGCATCACTCCTTGGAATATCTACTAGCCATCTCAAACTTAACATGGCCAAAACAAACCTTCCGACTTCCTCTACCATATCTTTGCCCCAAACTCCATCTCAGTAAACAGCACCATCAGCCATCTACTTAGCCATGTCAAAAACCTAGAAATAATCAGATTTCTCTTTTCCTTTACTACCAGCTCCCACAAATCCTATCAGTTTTTACGGGGGGGGGGGGGGGGGGGGGGCAGTCAAATACATCCACAAAGTAAACACTGGATAAACTAGAAGCTATTACTATCTTTTCACTGCTTTTGAGTCCTGGCCATTGCCACCTCTAGCCTGTAGTAGAGCAATATCCTTCATCCTCACATCCCTGCCCCTCCCTTGGCCTTTATAACCCATTCTCCACACCAAACCAGAGAGACCTTTTAACATTGTGATGGAATACATCATTCTCCTGCTTAAGACTCTGTCACTGACATCCCGTCAGAACAAAATCCTCTCTCCCAAGGCTTACAAGACTTACGTGACGGGAACCTGCCTGCCCCTCTGATCTTATCTGGATGCCACTTTTCCCTTTCTCAACGCAGTTGCTCTAACCACACTGGCCTTCATCCTGATCCTCTTAACACGCCAAGATTACTCCTACCTTAGGTTCTTTTCAGCAGCTGTTTGCTCCTACTTCATGGATGATTACCTCAAATCCCATTTCCTTAGAGAGCTCTTCCATGAACACACTAGAAGGGATGCCACTCCAGAATGTCATTCTATCTCATTATGTCCATATCATCACTCTCTGAAAGCATCTTGTTCATTTATTTGTCCTTGCCTGCCTTGTTCACTGCGGCTTCTCTAGTGTCTGCATCGGTACTTGGCACACAGAAGGCACTCCAATATATGTTGAATGAAAAACAAAGTGCACAGCTATCTCCAAACTGAGAAGACAATAAGAAGGCCTTGTGTGGAAAAAAGTTCAAAGTCTAGCTAATTAAACTACTATTCAAATTAAATCTAACCTAGGAGCTTGGTAGCTTCCTCTGACTTGAGAGGTTTGGTTTTGAGGGTTTTTTGGGGGGCAGGGGGTGCTGAGGGGGTGGAGTGAGGAAGTAGGAAATTACCATAAAGAGATTCTTTTAATCAATTTCGGTCGATATTAATGGGTCCCCTATCTTTGTTCATCAACTGGGCAACGAAAACCAGACCGAGTACTTCTTACTACAGGTAAGGCACGTCAGGATTGAAGTGGAGAAGCTGACTCTTCTGTTCCAAAAATGGTGGAAGGGGCTTGGAAACATGGGGACCCTGAACCTAATACCCAAGAAGGACATTATACTAGAAGAATGCAAAAAAAAAAAAAAAAAGAAAAGAAAAGAAAAAAAAGGAAAAAGGAAAGGGAAAAGAAAAAAAAAAAAAAGGACCAGGTTTACTTTCCGCATAATGCCACAGAATCTGCCAAGACATTTTTAAATAAAAAATGTTATGTTCACTATCCTTATAGGAAATTATTTTAGTCAATTTCCTATACCCTAATTAATTCATTCAACAAAGATTTACTGAATCCTCCCTGTACCAGGGCAGACCACAATGTTGCCCAGCTCCGGGACACCAATCCCATCAAGGCTACATAAATGGTATTCCCTAAAACTATGCAACCTGGCAGCTCTGTGCCAGACCGTTTACCAGGTGCCCAGGATACAGCAAATAAAAAACAAATGGTCCCTCTTGTCACATAGTTTCTGATTTAACATATACCCACGAATGAACAAAGATTGGGGACCGGGCATCAGACTACGTAGTTTCGAACAGACTGGTGTACTTCAGCCCCACAACAACTTCAGCGAGACAGGTGCTGTTGGTCCTTTCTAATCAGTTAGGAAACTTGGGCTCCAAAAGCTAAGTAATACATCCCAGGTCACTCAGACAGTGCTGGAGGTAGAGCTACAGCCTAAGAAACTGAACTACATCTCCTCAAAACAAGAAAATGCCTGGCTCCTATCTCAGATAGCTTTTCTGGCAGTCTTTTCTAAGTTTACTGTTACAAGGATTCAGGATTGTTTCAAGATTGTAACACATTCTGCTTCTTCAGTGCCCATGTTCATTAAAAGAAAGAGCCAGCCACGGAGCTGGCAAACAAAAATCTTTTTCCCACCTCTAGAAAACTAGATGTCATTTGCTTCTTTTGGATTTCTCATTTTATTCCTTCAAACCTGTCAAATCTTTCCTGAAATGCTGGAGCCATTTACACACTTAAGGCCTTTCGCTTACACTTTAGATCTACAACAATTTTGTTTAACCAGTCGGTCTCCTTTTTGGTCTTCCCAATTTCCTTTCGCAAAGATTTTTTTTTTATACGTCTGCTAATATTCTAGTGAAAAACAGTTTTTCTTTGCTCCTCCTGGGCACCCAACTTGGGTCTACAGGAAGCAGTTTGTTTTTAAATAACTAAAAATGATTTATAAAAGTTCTAATCAAATGTATTTTCTGTGATATTAGCTACACGTGTGCTCTATGCTCTAGTCCTCTCGTTCACAAAACAAACAGAAGAGATTTAATATGATATAGCCAGAGCAAATATCTACTTTTCACACTAATAATTATCTCTATTGTTATAGTAATGACTACTATTTTTAGTAAACTAGACCTCTAGACATCTAGAAGAAGGAAAGAAGGGAGGAAAAATGAAGGCATAAGCAACTAATATCTTGCTATTAAGGTTGTGTTACTGGAAAGTTTCCACAAACTCTTTAGCTTTGTTTTCTGACCATAAACTAATGAGACAACTTAGTCAAACCAAGGAAAACACCATATTCAAGAAATGAGTTCAATAAATGAATATATTTAGGGTAAAAAATGTTCTACAAGTGCTAGACTCAATCTCTTCAATGCATCAAAATGTTTACATGTCTGAAATAGTTCTTAAGGGTGCAACAAAACATAAAATTATAATTTGGCCTCTGCAACACTGTAAAGCACATCCCTGTAAAATATGAAGTTGTCAATTTACAAAGGTTATCCCAGAAAAGGAAAGAACAATAAAGAGGAAAGGGTAATGCATTTAAATACCAAACAAAACAAACAAAAAAACCAGACAACATACCTGGCAACATGAGAAAAAGCATCCACAAGGACAGATTCAAATTCTCTAGTGAATTCAGGTCCTTTCCTTTTACTGTTTTGGATGACATCATTCGCTAAGTACAAAAAAGTAAGCTTTCTATTTGATTTGGCTGGAAAAAAGGAAAAAAAAAAGATAATTTAACTTACACCAAGGAAATGCTCAATCCACAATTCTTCTGCCCTAAAATACTCCCAAAGAAACTAAGATAAGCATTACCTACCTGAGATCAGGGCTCCTTTATGTTTGAAAAAACAACTTAAGTAACTTTTTGACATCTCTAACAAAACAGGTTTGAGAATACAATTTTGAAACAAAACAAGAATGGGCCATTTTCATTTCTGTGATATTTTAACAGGAATAATTGACAGTAAAAATAAAGATAATCCAAAGAAAATTCCTACAGGAGAAGCAGTCAACATTCTCAAAAAGACATATTAAAATCAAGGTTTTCATTTATTTTACTGCAAAGATAAGCATTTCTAATTCACTATTAATTATCAAATCCTGCAGAATGAAAGACTGAGCTAGGTGAACTAGGTTTCAGTTTTAAAGCAGATTCTTGTAATTTATGTTCCTATGGTGAGAATTTCTCTTTGGACGTTCCAATAACAATAATCAGCCAATGATACCAACTTTATAATCCAGAAAAATCTCTAGATGCACCAATGGATATTTACCTCAAATACAAATATATTATTAATGCTACGTTATTACTGAAAACTTAAAGATGTCTGAATTCTGGATACGCAAAATTATGGCTCCCACAAAAACTGTAATTCTTCTCTCCTATACATATTAAATGTAGTATTTTCTATTACTCTATATGGTATCATATATTAAACCATAAAAACCTCATGCACTGTGTCTGAGTTACAGTTGCTTGGGGGAACATTACTGAATTTCCTGGCTTCTATGCACATAACTTCTCAACCGTAAAGTTACATCACTATCATTCTTGGTCCCAGTTTTCTTTTAAAAGAAATAAATAAGAACACAATCAGACAGTCCAAAACACTACGTTTTCTCCCATGCTAAAATACCTGAAAAACTCAAACAAGCCTTATAGAACCTTCACACACCTAAATAGCTGGTCCTTACTCTTACTTGCTCTCAGAAACCACCTGTTTCTTTTGAAATGCACACAGCATGCATAAATTCTGACACAGCAGGCATAAGATGTGACATTTTAAAATATAGCTACAGAAGAATAAACCAAGTTAAAAACAATCTTTAAAGTATGTATTCATAAAATTAAATATGGATATCCTGAGTTACATTAACCTTCTGGTACTAACCTAGTTTAACATGGCTAACTGATGATAATATGTAAACCTGGAAGTATCTTTAACTATTCTAATTATTACTCAAAAGCAGATGGAAAAGTGTCAACGGTTACAATATTCTACTCTCGCTACAAAGGTATCGTTATGGCAAAGGCTGTTCTTTTTTTTTTAAAAGCAAACCTCGTTCTGGGATGTTGCAACAAGTAAAACCACCAAGTCTAATAATGCCACGAGTTAACAGATTCAACTTCAACAAAGCAAATTGGACTATGTGAAGCTTTACAAATGCCATGTATTTTATGTTTAAAAACTCAGAATCCATTGTATAAAATGTCAGTTTGGACAATTAAGACGTGATACATTTTTCAGTACTACAAACATGATAGCCAAGAGGCCAGAGAGCCGAAGTTTTTCACTATTTACATTGCCAATGAATTTTCACCATCCTCAAACTTTGCAATGAGGATTTATTTAGCATGAAACTTTATCCCTCCACATCCAGCTTCTTGAAGCCAACATAAGTACCACGTGTGTAAAGGTGCTATGACAAAGCCCAGAGCACCTGAACACACACACCCTCCACTCTAGTCCCAGATGACAGACAACTCACTTGTTCAGATGTCTTTCCAATATGACAAAATAGATCCTTTCACAGCCTAACTATGCCCATTCCAAATGAGCAGAACAGTTATTAAGCAAAATTTATATGGTTAACTGACGGAAAAAATGTCACGTTTAGCTGGTTTTGACATCCAAAACAGTTAGGAAAAAAAGGCCTGTTTTTCTGCACTCAAGGCAACATACAAAAACATTACTAAAAAAATATTCGTCCGAGAGCATTTTACATATAACTTCTCCATAAAGGGAAGTTCTACCTAGAATGGAGCCCAAAGGGATAAATAAGAATTATTTCTATTATTTTATCAAAATTTCTATTATCTTATCAAATTCTTATTATTTTATCAAGAATAAAAGTAGTATTTAAGCAAAACACAAAGTAATTTCTTTAAATCCTGTAATACTTTGAAGGTGACTCACAGATAGTCTGTGAATACCTTAGGGAAAATGACTTGACCATCGATTGAACTGTCCACTTCTAAAGACTCAGGGTGGGCCAGAATCTAAGAGGCTAGACGTTTTCAACATAAGGGCACAAAATCTTTTTCCACTTCAGTGTGGGGGCATGCTCAATTCATGATCCTGATGCTTGGAGGAGCATCCCCTACCTTGGCACTATCCAATATGGCAGCCACTAGCCATAGATAGCTACTGAATACTTCAATTGTAACTAGCACAATTATTTAAAACGGTAGCTCCTGGGGCACCTGGGTGGCTCAGTCGGTTAAGCGTCTGACTTCAGCTGAGGTCATGATCTCATGGTTCACGGGTTCAAGTCCCCTGCTGGGCTCTGTGCTGACACCTCAGAGCCTGGAGCCTGCTTCAGATTCGGTGTCTCCCTCTCTCTCTGCCCCTCCTCCACTCACGCTCACTCGCTCTCTCTCCCCAAAAAATGAATAAACGTTTAAAAAATTTTTCTTAATTAAAAAAAAACACAAAAAAACTCCAGTTCCTTAGTCACACATTTCAAGTGTTCAACAGCTACATGTGGCAAGCGACCACCTTGTTGGACAGCACGGATATAAAACATCCCACAGAAAGTTGTATGAGGTAGTGCTGTTTGGATCCTTTACTCAACCATGAAAATGATGTCAGAGACCACAACTGAACTCCTAACCTATTTTTAAACTGTAACAGGCACTATGGTAAATCCTACTAGCGTTGCAAAGAAACAAGAAGGCCTAGTTTCTCCCTCAAAACACAAATCTAGTGAAAAAGCCAGAACTAGTAAGAATGAAATAAATGTTAAATTAACGTGGCGGGGGTGGGATACAGTGACTAATTCTAATAAACAAAAGTGCTATGGGTTTGGTTGGAGTCAGATGATCACCTTCACTTATTAATGGGCACCAAGGCAGCGGGTATTTGAAAGCACGAATTTTGGCATCAGAGGGCTCTAGGCTTATATGCCCCAGCTATAATCTCTCAGTATCTTTACCTTCTCATCTGTAAAATGGGAGATAATAATGCTAGCCTCCTTAAAACAGTAGGCTCCATGAGATTAGGATCATATAAAATTAGGGTGAAAGGAGCTTCATAAATGAATGCACTCTGTTACTTTCCATAAGTCAAATAGGATGAGGTGGGGAATCAAGAAGGCTTCACAAAAGTGACATCTGAGATGGACTTCGACCTCTCTGAGGTCCCTGTAGAGGTGATTCACATCTCGGATGTTGGAAATAGTATCTGAATGGCACAGTGGGGTACAAGAAGGAGGATCTGGGGGGCTCCAGGTTCTAGCCCCCAAATGCCCAGAGGGGACCCCATCTCAGTATAGCACATGATATCTGGAGGGAGGGGAGTCTCTGCTACAGGGCTAGAACTGGGTCTCCGGAAAGAATTCTGGAATTTGGTGCCTGACAGCCTGATGTAGTCTAAGCCTCCCCAGTTCTGAGGCCTTGAAAATACTTAACCACGTAGGTGGGATCTCCACCTCACAGACAGGAGAAGCACATGTAAAGCTACTTCCTATACTATGGAGGGCCTACGACACAGAGGCTGTCCACAATTGCTCTAAGGTTCATTGCCTCAGCTTTCTGCTATGCAATCGTCAGGGTAACAGCTGTAAAGGTGCCTATCCTTCCCCATCGAGCTGTACGCACTTGAAGGCAAAGACCCTGCCTCACGCGGAGTAATTAGCAGTCCCATTTCACCATTGCTTATGAAACGCCTACACTGTGCCTGACACCAAGCCGGATGGTCATCCGCACTATCCTGTTTACTGTTTACTCCTTGCCACAGCCAGTTGTTTGAGCCTCAGTTTTTCCTCTCTGCAAAGTTCCCACTCCAGAGAACTCTGAGAATTTAAAAAATGGCAATGTATGTGAAGGTACCAGTACTGCACCTGGCACATAATTAAAGGCACAGCAAATATCAGTCTTCATCATACCCACTTTATAGGTAAGGAAACTGAGGGTCAGAGAAGCTAAGCTACCGGGGTCAGTGAATGGCAAAATCAGGCTTAAATTCCAGGCGGTCGGCCTTTGGAGCCAACGTGTTATCAAGCACCCAGCTCAGTGCCTGGCACATAACAGGCTGGGCTCAATGAATGAATGTCAGATCCTGAGCAGGGTCCAGAATCAATGAAAGATGCATGAGAAGAGAGGCCTGAGAGAGAAGGTCTAGGTAGTGTGGCCTCTTAACCGCTCTACAATGGGGGTAACTGTACCCACATCACAGAGCGGGTCTGAGTGCGAGGATGTACGTAAAGTTCTCAGCATAGTGACTGGCACAGAATAAAGGCTCTGTAAGTGGCAGCTATCTTTGTCCTCGTTTTACAGATGAGGCAACAGAAGCACAGGGAGATGAAGACACTAGCCCAATATCATTCAACCAATAAGGGGCTAAGCCAGGACTTGATCTAGGCAGTCTTACTCCAGAATCCTCTGGCTCCTACTCCAAATGCCCAGCAAAGCGCCTGGCACACAACAGCCTTGGGCCAGTACCTTCTACAAGGGTGTCGAGATAATAATAGTCACAAGTGGCAGGAGGAGCCGAAGGGGAAACGGGCCGGATGAACTGGGAGTCTGGGAACCTCAGACAAGTACCTTAAACCTTCCCGGGCCTCAGTTTCCTTCTCCGAGAAATGGGAATAACACTGTCTCCAACCTCAGAAGTGCAATCAGAGGCCGGGGCTTGGAAAGCAAGCCTCCACTAAGAAGCTAGAGGGGCCTCGGCAGTGAGCCGAGGAGAGGACAATCCAGGGGAGTCCCAAGGGGCTACAGAGGGGGTGTTTACCTTTGCGGAGCTCGCGGTGCCACACGGAGACGATGGGTCCCGCATGCTTGCGGTGGTGTATGAGCCACAGGGACAGGGTTTGCACGCTCTGTTGAGAGTTGCTCAGCTCCGAGAGCTTCTTCTCCAACGCCGACTCGGAGAAGGAGGACATGGTGGCGGCAGAGAGGCCCTGCAGGGAGCGGCCTGGGCCGCCCAGTGCGGCGGGAAGAGCAACGGCGCGAGGCCGGGGTCTCACCTGACGGCTTGCGGGGCTCTTTACTGACTGACAGACGGCCAGAGGGGTAAGGAGGGGGGAGGGGATGGGTCTCCGCAGTAACAGCCACCCGCGCCGCCGCCACAAGATGGCCACCGACCTCTCACCCCGCCGTGAGAGCAGGGTCAAAGGGCAAGGGCCGGAGTAGCTGCGCACCGAGAGGTGTCGGGGCTACAGAAAAACGCCCTTTCAGTGGCGGCGGCCTCTCTGAAGTTCGCTTAGGGCACTTCGAAAGGAACAGACGAGGAGAGAGGCGCAGTTCTACGGCCTCCGGAAGGCGCTTTGACCGCTCGCAGCCGCACGCAGGCGCAGTGAATCTCACCGGAACCCTTTCTCCCGCTCCCGCAGAACCTTTCTGGCGCTGTACGGCGCGCTAGTTAGAACGTCACTTCCGGCGGGGCCGAGGAGGCGGGAGAGTGAGGGAAAGGCTGGAAGACGAGGTAAGGGAAGAGTGGCGGGAGCTAGAGGGAACTCAGCAACCGGGAGCCCTCGGAGGGGGATCCCGAGGGAGCACTCCTGCTGAGTGAGCAGGACCGGGTACGGGAGCGGGGGGGCGGGGGCGGCTTTCTCCCTAACCTGGCGGGCCCCAGGCCGCGCTCTTCTCCTTATACGTTCCGCTGTCTGGCTGTCCCCCCCCCAAATCTTCCTTTTGGTTCTGCCAAGCCACCCACGTGCACTTTTCACGGCTTGGCTCTTGCTGTTCTTTCTTCAAGGGTGACGCCCCTTTTCTCACCTGGGGTGCTCCCACTCAGCCTCCAGGACCACCCTTTAATGTCCAGTTCTGACGTTCAGTCTGTGACAGCACCACCATAAAACACCGTCGTGCCCTTAATTTGTTGGCTTCGTTCGGGAAATTACATGTGGCCCTGGCCCTGTGGGGGGGTCCTTTCGATTGTTTCTCAAATTTAAGTAATATGTTAACTTTTTTGAGGGTGGGGGCAGGGAAGTCAGTGGTTTCATTGACCTCCTTTAGAGCACTATTTGAGTCTCTGACCCCTTTACCTATTTTTTAAAAGTTTTAAAGTCCAGTTATCAAATCCGTGAAGAAATTTGTCTTTCTCATTGCTATGGGGGTGGTGGTAGGGAGTCAGGTTATTGTAGACATAACCGAGTTTCACATTTTACTGATTAGTGTGGAATTAACCAGAAATGGGCAAACTCCAGTTAAGAAACATTCTTCTAGTTGGTGACTGTTTTTGCTGTCACTGCACCGTATTGTAGTTCTTTGTTCAGATGCTTTGACTCTCTTCTAGACTAGAATCATCATAATTGTAGCCAACGTAGTGAGCAGTTGCTAGGGGCTAGACACTTCACACGGTAACTCATTTGATCCTCATGGCAAAGCTATAAGGTAGTTATTATGTTATTCTCATTTGGCAGATGAGGAAACAGACAGACGTTAGGTGGCCTACCCAAGATTACATAACTAAGATTGGAGGGAAAGGACTGCTTCTTAACCTATTTTCTCATCCCACCACTTTATTTAAAGCTGATTGAGGAAATTAATATAAAAAAGGTGAATAGCCTAAAATCATACAGTTAATGTCTAGTCATAATTGTAACCAAGGGCCTTTGAGTCCAAATGTAGACCATGTTTCTATATTGAATAGCACTGTCATATACTGAACCCTTTTATACCAAGTCACTTTGTATTAAGCACATTACATACTTGGTTTTATTTAATTCTTAACAACAGTTCTGTGGGATGAGGATTATTACCACTATTTCAAAGATGAGAAAACATGAAACAGGGGTGAGTAATCTGTCCAATATCACTTGGACATGGAAAATGACAGAGCTAGGAGTCAAATCGAGGTTATCTGATGTCCAATCCCAAAGTCTTCACTCCTGAGCCAGTGATTCATTCTTCCAACAAATATCTTTCAACAAATAATTGTTGAGCACCTATGTCTGAAGCACTATTTTAAGCAAACAGGATCTGTGTCCCAGGAAGCTTACCTTCTACAAGGGAAGATAGATTGAAAAAACATGCGAGTATAAAATAAGTCAGAAAGCGATATCTACCTTGAATGAAAATCAAGGAGGGCGAGGAATGGATTTGTGGGAGGATAAGAGTCTGTTTTATATGCGGGTCAGAGAAGTCCTCCCTGATAGGATGACATTTGATCAGAGCCCTGAAAGAAATGAGAGAACAAGCCATATACTGTATGTGGAATGTTGTTCCACGCAGAGGGAAAACCAAGTACAATTGTTAGACCGCTGTTGGCATTTTTGAGGAACAGCAAGGAGGATGGTAAGGCCGGAGTGATAATGAACCAGAAGGCTAGAAATGAGCTCAAAAAAGCAGCCATAGACCACGTGACATGGACCACATCACGTGGGAACTTGTAAGCAATAGTAAGGAATTTGGATAATACTCTGAATTACATCAGAGTTCACTGAACACTTTTGAACAAAAGAAGAACGTTGTGGCTGTTGAGTAGAAAATAGCAAGGGTGCACGGGCCGAAGCGGGAAGACCAATTCAGCAGCTGTTGTGATAACCTAGGTGAAAGGTGAAGACCAGGTGGTGAGAGAGGGTCAGATTCTGGAGATAGGAATCTGGGGATTTTGTCTTTTAGAGGAAGACTGGGACTTGCTGACAAATTAGATAAGCGATCTAAAACAAAAATGAGTTTATGTGGTGCCAAAGGTTTTCTCCTAAGCAGCCGTAAAAATGGGAGATTGCGTTTACTGAATTGCAGAAAGAGATGGTTTGAGCAGTGAAAGCAGGAGTTTAGGTTTGTACGTGTCCAGGTGGAAATGCCTCCCCAAGTAGAGGTGTCTCCATAGGCAGCGGGGTTTATAGGTCTGGAGTTTAAGGGAGAGATCTGATGGAGATGGAGATATAAATGTGGGAGTCATAAGGGGGAATAAGTGGAGAAAGAAACAGGCCCAGTGACTGAGTCCTAGAACACTTCAACACTTAGAAGTGAACGACGAGGGGGATATAATCATGTGATTTTTTTTTTTCTTTAGCCCATTAATGCTAATTGCACTGATTGATTTTCAAATATTGAGTCAGCCTTCCATCTCTAGAATAAAACCTACTTTGTCATAGTATATAATTGTTTTTACATGCTGCTGAGTTGTATTTTCTAATACTTTGTTTAGGATTTTTGCATCTGTGTTCATGGAGGAAATTTGCAGGTTTTTTATTTATGTATTGTCTTTGTTGGGTTTTGGTATCAGGGTGATAGTGGCTTCATAAAATAGCTGAGAAGATTTCCTCCTCTTCATTTTCTAGAAGATTGTGTACAATTGGTGTTAATTCCTTAAATGGTTGGTGGAAGCTTCCAATGAAACCGTCTGGGCCTGAGGATTTCTTTTCTTTTTCTTTGGTATCTGTCTTTCCCTCTCATCAGTCTTGCTAGAAGTTTGTTGATTTTATTGATCTTTTCAAAGAACCAGTTGTTTCATTGATTTTTCTCTATTTTCTGTTCTCAATTTCATTGATTTCTGCTCTGCTCTTTATTATTTTCTTCTGCTTTCTTTGGTTTTATTTTGCTCCTCTTTTTCAAGGTTCTAGGGTGGAAGTTTAGATTATTGATTTGGGACCTTTTCCCTTTTCTAATATATGTATTTACTGCTGTAAATTTCCCTCTCAGCATGGCTATAGCTGTGGCCCACAAATTTTGAGACATTGTATTTTTACTTTCATTTCTTTCTTTCTTCTTTTTTTTTTTTTAAGTTTGCTTTGAGAAAGAGAAAGAGAGAAAATGAGCAGGGAAGGGCAGAGAGAGCGGAAGAGGGAGAATCGCAAACAGACTCTGCACTGAGCCTGATGCTGAGCTGGATCTCACAGCCTCGAGATTGTGACCTGAGCTGAAATCAAGAGTTGATTGCTTAACCAACTGAGCCACATAGGCGTCCCTTACTTTCATTCATTTTTATGTATCTTTTTAAAATTTCCCTTGAGATTTCCTCTTTGATCCATGGATTAATTAGAAATATGTTGCTTAGTTTCCAGGTATTTGGAGATTTTCCTGTTATCTCTGTTACTGAGATTTCTAGTTTAATTCCATTGTGGTTGGGGATCATACTGTATTCTCTGTTTCGTGGTGCAAGATACGATCCATCTTGGTATCTGTTCTATGGTCACTTGAAAGTGTATTCTCCTGTTGTGGGTTGTAGTGTTCTTTAAATGTTGGTTAGATCCTGTTGGTTGAGGTGTTCTTGAGTTCTGTTATCCTTGCTGATTTCCTACTTGTTTTATCAGTCTTTGAGAAGTCACCACCTATGCTTGTGGTGACCACCCATAGTTCTCCTTTCAGTTTTATTCTATTTTTACTTCACACATTTTGTGGTTGTTTTGTATTTAGCATTTATGTCTTGACAGAATCCATTGAAGATTGCTGTTTTCTCTATTGGTTTCCCCTTTAATGGTTATAGAATGTCCCTCCCTATCTCTGGTAATTTTCTTTTTTCTGAAGTCTATCTGATGTTGAGATAACCACTCTTGCTTGCTTTTGATTAATGTTTGCATGATAATATCCCTTTTCGTCTGTCCTTTTACTTGCAACCTACCTATATTCTATTTGAAGAGAGTTTCTTGTAGACAGCATAGACATAGGTCATATTTTGTAATCTACTCTGACATTCTCTATTTATTTTTTCATTGGTATATTTAGACCTTTTATATTTAATATAATTATTATGATAGAGCTTAATCTTCCATTTTGTTTTTTGTTTTCTGTTCTGGTTTTTGTTTCTTTATTTTCTTTTTCTAGCTTTCTTATAGGTTACTTGAACATTCTTTGGAATTCCATTTTATTATCACAGCGTTTCTGAATGTATCTCTTTGGAACCATTTTAATGGTTCTTCTAGGTATTACATTGTACGTAATTTATCTTTACCAGCACTAGTGAAGGATAGAAGCCTTACTTCCCTTTATGTCTCCTTACCCTCCCCCATTTATAATATAATTGTTGTAAATATTTCCTCTACACGTACATTTAGATCCAAATCAGACAGGGTTACAATTTTTGCTTCAACTATCAAACACAATTTAGAAAACTCAATAAGGAAAGCCTATTATATTTATACATATCTTCACATACCATGTTCTTTCTTCCTCCTTGACACAAGTATTCCTTTTTTTTTTTTTAATTTAATGTTTATTTATTTTTGAGAGAGAGAGAGGGAGACATAGAATCTGAAGCAGGCTCCAGGCTTTGAGCTGTCAGCAGAGTCCCATATGGGGCTCGAATTCATGAACTGTGAGATCATGACCTGAGCTGAAGTCAGATGCTTAACCAACTGAGCCACCCAGGCACCCCTAGTATTCCTTTTTTTAATGTGTCTTTTCTGTTGAAAGAATTTCCTTTAGCTATGTTTTTTTAGAGCAGGCCTGATGGTGATAAATTCTTTTAGTTTTCTTTCATCTGGGAATGTCTCGATTTACACTGCACTCCTGATGGGCGTTTTGGCTCAGTATAGGATTCTGTCTCGATAGTTCTTTTTTTTTTTTTTTTTTTCTCCCAGCACCTGAAAGTTATTGTGCCACTTCTTTCTGGCTTACATGGTTTCTGATGAGAACTCCATCGTCATTCCAATTATTTTTTCTCTATAGGCAAGGTATCATTTTTCTGACTGCTTTCATTATTTCTTTTGTCATTCCTTTTCAGAATTAAATTATGATGTAATTATGATCAGTGTAAATTTCTTTGGATTTATCCTATTTGGGGTTCACTAAGCTTCCTGAGTATATAGATGTATGTTTCTTGCCAAATTTGAGGGAGTTGTCAGCCATTATTTCTTTGAGTGGTTTCTCAGCTGTGCCCTTTTTCACCTCCTCTTCTGGAACTCTTAGATCTTTTGTTATGGTCCGTGGGTCCCTGAGGCTCTTTTCAGTCTATTTTCTTTCAGTTGTTCAGATTAGGTAATTTCTGTTTTTCATTTTTACAGCTCATAGGTTCTTTCCTGTGCCCCCTCCATTCTGCTGTTGAACTTGTCTGCTGACCTTTTCATTTGTTATCGAATTTTTCAGTTCTAAAATTGCTATTTATTTTTTTCTTTATATCTTCTATTTCTTTGGTGAGGCTTTCTATTCTTTCGTTTGCTTCAGGCAAGTTCAGAATTGCTCATTGAAGCATTTTAATCATGGCTGCTGTAATAACTTTGTCAGATAATTCTCACATCTGTCATCTCAGTGTTGAATGTATTAATTGTCTTTATTCTTTCAGTTTGAGATCTTCCTGGTTCTTAGTGTGATGAATGATTTTTGATTGGACATTTTTGCATTATGTTCTGAGTGACACTCTGGATCTTATTTAAGTCTTCTGTTTTAGCTGGCTTTTTCTGACACTACTCTGGCAGAAGAAAAGGGTACCCCTCCCCCCCTTACTGCCAAGTGCCAGTAGAAGTCCAGATTCCTCACTTGGCCTCCTTTGACACCCAAGGGGAAGAGCTCCTCACTACTGTCCAGTAGAAGTAAGAGTTCCACTCCCCACTTGGTAACCAGTGCACTGCACTAGGGGTGGCTTCATTATCACAGGACTGTAGTGAAAATCATAACTATCCACTAGGCCTCCTCTGACACTACCCCAATGATGAAAGAAAAGAGCAAAAAAAAAAAAAAAAAAAAAAAAAAAAAAAAAAGGGGGCGCCTGGGTGGCGCAGTCGGTTAAGCGTCCGACTTCAGCCAGGTCACGATCTCGCGGTCCGTGAGTTCGAGCCCCGCGTCAGGCTCTGGGCTGATGGCTCGGAGCCTGGAGCCTGTTTCCGATTCTGTGTCTCCCTCTCTCTCTGCCCCTCCCCCGTTCATGCTCTGTCTCTCTCTGTCCCAAAAATAAATAAAAAACGTTGAAAAAAAAAAAAAAAAAAAAAAAAAAAGAAAAGAGCATATATTCTTGATGTACACCCTTTTCTAAGCTAAGAGCCACTTTTCTAGAATATACTGCCTACCAAAGAACTTCTTGCCTAGTAGAAGGTATAGGCACATAGTGTTAGTGTAATACAAGGCACTGTTTCACAAGTATTCTGTAGAGGACAGCTGTAAACAAAATGAGCCTAAAGTAATTTCTAGAAGGATTTGTGGGAGGTCTCCTTGATTCCCCTCCTCCACCTTCTATTTTGTATATGCCTTAGGGTTCTATTGTATACTCCTCCCTTGCAGGGCTAGACCCTCCAGTTAACTTTGTATCTCCCTTTCCTTGTCAAGAACTTGCACAGTGAGTGGCACATAGTATATGCTAAGGAAACATTTCTGGGTAGGAAGAAGTAGGAAGCTACAAAATATCACGGTATGCTGGAGGTTTCGTGTTTATCCAACTTTTTTTACTCATTTTTTAAAAATGTTTATTTATTTTTAGAGAGAGAGAGAGAGAGAGAGAGAGAGAGAGAGTGTGCACATGACCCGGGGAGGGGCAGAGAGAGGGGAGACAGAGAATCCCAAGCAGGCTCCACGCTGTAAGCACAGACCCTGACGCAGGGCCTGACCCCATGAACTGGGAGATCATGACCTGAGCCAATCAAGATTTGGACGCTTAACCGACTGAGCCACCAGGCACCCCTCTTTTACTCATTTATTAAACAAACAGTGAGTGGGACCTGTTTGGCAGACACTATCAGATGCTAGGAAAATCACAAGTAACTAAAAAAGTGTACTATTCAGTTGGAGAGATGCACGAATAAACCAGTCATTTTATTTTACTTTTTTTTTATTTTAATTTTTTTTTTTTTTTTTTTTTTACATTTATTTATTTTTGAGAAACAGAGTGAGACAAAGCATGAACGGGGGAGGAGCAGAGAGAGTAGGAGACACAGAATCTGAAGCAGGCTCCAGGCTCTGAGCAAGCGGTCAGCACAGAGCCTGATGCGGGGCTCAAACCCACGAACTGTGAGATCATGACCTGAGCCGAAGTCGGACACTCAACCGACTGAGCCACCCAGGCGCCCCTAAACCAGTCATTTTAACCCATAGCAGTGGTCCCCCAGTGTACTTTGTACACTACTGCCAGATGGATACTGAGCACGTACCCCTTCATCACCTGGTTCTTATTCTTCAGAAGATAGAGTTTGTGTAGAATGTGTACAATGCGGGATTCCCATGCCTGGCTGGTCATCAGACTGACCTTGAAAACTTTTAAAATAGTTTCAGAAGCATACCTGCCATCTCCTCCACCCCAATATAGATTCTGATTCAGTAGCTCTGGTGTGGGGCCCGGGAATCTGTACTTACATCGCTCCCCCTTGATTCTGATAAGCAGACTGGGGGAACCTCTGGTATGGTAGAAAGTGTGTGTGCAGCCTTTGGAGTCACACAGGCTTGAGGTGAATTCCATGTCTGACATTGCTTGCTGTGTGCCCATGGCATCACTTAACCTCTCTGAGCCTTGTGTTATAGTCAGCTTCTGGATGAGGAACTTTTATGCACATAAAATACCTAGAACATGCCGGGCATTTGGTGAGTTTTGTTCAACAAATATTAATTCTCTTCCTTCTGTCCAAGAACTCGTATTGGCAATTCTCAGGTCTGAACTCCTGTCTCTGGAATCTAAACCCAGTCTTTCTATCCATATGCTTGTTATTCAAAGTTAGAACTTTTGGAGATCATCTTATCTACCAAGTGTATGTTAGGTTGAAAAAACTGAAATTCATGGAAGTCACACAGCCAAGAGTAGAGCCAGGACTAGAATCCAGATAGTCAGATTTGTGTTCTTATTGTGGCCCTGTCCTAGAAACAGCCTATAAGTGGCCTAGCCAAAATCTAGAGCTATGATTGCCTCTTAAGAATGAACCTAGCAAGATCTTCCCATAAAGGATGATGTCATCTACCTGTAGGAATTACCCCAAGAGAAGAAGAATATGGCAGTTTTAACCCAGAATCCAGTTGAGGCGTAGCTGATATTAAAGCTCTACCAATGAGAGAACCAGACCTTAGAATGTGGCTGTTGACTCAGCAGGCATTTATCGAATACCTGCTCTGTGCCAGAAGCAATAAGCAAACATGTCAAGTTATCACTCTTCTAGAGCCTATATTCTAGTGAGAGGAGAGAAACAGTAAACAAATAAATAGTAGATAATCTTGTTTGACGGATGGTGCTAAGTGCTATTGAAGAAAACTACAGTCAGGGAAAGAAGATAGGGAGTGCCAGGGTGGGGAGGAGTGAGGATGGGTTGCAGTTTTCCATAGGAGTGATCAGAGAAGGCGTCACTCAGGATTCACATTTGAGCAAAGCCCTAAAAGAGATGAGAGAGCAAATCGGGAGGATATATGGCAGAGCAGCAAGTGCAAAGGCCCAGGTGATCAGAATGTCAGTCCTGAATGGTGTGTGGCTCACCTGCTCTGATGGCATCTCTATCTTGTCTTTGCATTTACTAGATGCTTTCACTCTTCTTCCTCCAGGCCTTTGCTTGTAACAGGCATTTTACCTCGAGCAGCCTTCATGCATAGCCCCAAACGTGTAGTCCCTGAATTCCAACACAAATCCTCCTCCCTCCATGAACACTTCACTGTTGGTGTTCATTTTTTTCCCCCAAATTTCTTTTGTGCTTCCTTCTTTCTCCCTTTTTCACTTCTTGATTGTGTGATATAGTAAGTACTCTGTCTACTGTCTTATCCTTGAAGTGTCTGTAAGGCATAGCACTTTGTCCTGTACAGATCGCTCCCATTTGTCTTCACCTGTATGCCATGGCCCAGGGATGGTCCCTGACCCATCCCCATGACAAGGCAGAGAGAGAGGAGAGAACCAGGAGAGGCCGTGGTGGGGAACAGGTTCGCCCATGCACTACAATTGCAGATGTCTTCCCTTGCCTCTTTAGTGACTGCTTTCCACAACCACAGTCTGGGCACACTGAGCTAGGAAGGTAGAGTTGGCCGTCAGCAATCGAGAATTGGTTATTCAGGCTTATGTTTTTTCAGTCCCAGTCTGCCACAGTTGAACTCTGGGTGGTATTCTCTACTCAGCCGGAGAATCCAAAGGCCTCATCCCAGTATCACTTTGGGCCAGAATGCCCCTGGTGCCGTCAGTTACAGCAACAACAAACCTCGCAGTGCCACTTTAAATAATCAGGGTTGCATTTTATAGGAAAAGAATCTGGAACTCCTGAGTCTCTAAGTCTCTAAACAATTCTTTCTGTAATTGACATATTGTCACACAAGTGTGATTTCACGGCCCTCCCATAAAGGTATATGATTGCCTTTTATAGTCGTGTCAAAGTAGCAATTTGGTATACTCTCTTCCTTACAGAAAGCTGGTTTATCTCTTTCTGAGTCTATAACCCATTCTTTTGAAGATTTCCAATTGTGATAAATCTTTATCTGTAGAGTACTCCATTAACAGAATATACCGAAATCTACCCATTCTACTAGAGAAGGGCATTTGAGCGCTTTCTGTTCAGGGGCAATTGTGGATAGTATAATCCAGAATGCATCTTTTGGTATGTTTGTGTACGCATTTCTGTTGGGTGTTTAGCAAAAAGTGAAATTACTAGATCATAGAGCATACGCATGTTCACCTATAGAATGATGCTGCCAAAGAGTTTTGCAAAGTAGTTGTGCTCCTACCAGTACTGAATGAGAGTTCTAGTTGCTTCATTTCCTCGCCAACACCTAGTGTTTTCTTTTTCTTTTCCTTTTCCTTTTCCTTTCTCTTTTTCTTTTTCTTTTTTTTTTTTTTTTTTTCACCTTAGCCCTTCTGGTAGGTATGCAATATTTCAGTGACGTTTTAAATTGTATTTTCCTGACTAATGATGTTGAGTGTCTTTTTATATGTTGATTAGCCATTTGGACATCCTCTTTTTTGATACGTCTATTCAAGTCCTTTTCCATGTTTCTTCTGGGTTGTCTTTTTCTTAATGACTTATGAAAAATCTTATATTATCAACATGAGTGTTTTGTCAGATATATAGCAAATATCTCCTCACTCTGTGGGTTGTCTTTTCACTTTCTCTCTCTCTCTCTCTCTTTTTTTTTTTTTAATGTTTATTTATTCTTGAGACACACACACACACACACACACACACACACACACACACACACAGTGTAAGCAGAGGAGGGGCAGAAAGAGAGACACAGAATCTGAAGCAGGCTCCAGGCTCCAAGCTGTCAGCCCAGACCCTGATGCAGGGCTCAAAACCACAAACCGTGAGAACATGACCTGACCCGAAGTCTGACGCTCAACCAACTGAGCCACCCAGGCGCCCCGGTCTTTTCATTCTCTTAATGATGTCTTTTGATGAACAGAAGTTGTTTAATGTAATCCAGTCTACCAATTTTTTTTATGGTTAGCCCTTTTCTGTATCCTGTTTAAGAAATCTTTGCCTGCCCCAAGATCACAAAGATGCTCTTCTCTGTTTTCTTACAGTTTCTTTACATTTCACATTTGAATCCAGTGTCTGATGGAATCAAGACATATATATTTTTTCACATGGATAGGCAAATGACACAGCACCTTCCATTAAAAAGACTGTTCTTTCCACCAGGTCATTTCAGCATTGCCCTTGTCCAGTATGCAGATCTGTTGTACACGAGGGGGCTATTCTGTTCTGTTAGTCTGTTTGTCATTCTTTATGCTAATAACACACTGACTTTAATTATCATACCTTTACAGTAAACCTTAAAATCAAATAGCGTAAGAAACCACAACTTGCCAGTGTAACTTCTCCTCTTCAAGATTGTCTGTGCCATCAATTTTAGAGCATTATTGTTGCTTTCTACAAAAGTCCTGTTGGCATTTTGATTGGGATTATGATGACTCTAAGCTGGTGGTTCTCATCCAAGGGCCATTTTTACCCTCCATGGGACATTTGGCAGTTTCTGAGGACATTTTTTCCTGTCACACCTGGAGTGATGCTACTGACATCTGGGGGACAGAGGCCAAAGATACTAGTAAATATCTTACAATGCATAGGACAGCTTTCGACTCACAAATAATTATCAAACCCAAAATGTCAATGGTGCTACTGTTGAGAAAGTCGGATTTAATATAATCATTGTTTCAGTTAGGCTTCTGTCTACCCTCTTATTGTTTTGTGTTTGACCCACTGGTTTTGCTTCCCTTTTTTCATTTTTTACCTTTTGCGGGGGGTAAATCAAAAGTATTTATTCTACTTTTACCACTGTCTGAACATATTAAGTATGTATTCTTTTACAGTTCTTTTGGTGCTTTACCCTACAGATTTCAACATGCATTCTTGATATGTTACAGTCTGATATAAATTATCTTATCACCTCCTGATACTCCTAGACTCTTAGTGCACATAACTCTTTTTACATTATCTCCTTTGTAGCTTTTGTGCATTATTGTCGTGCATTTTGGTTTTATATGTATATATATATACTTAAACTGCAAAAAACATAAATATTGTTTTGTACAGTTAGTATTATTTTATATTGGTGTGTTCCATTGTTCTTAATTGCCTCCTACATACCCATGTTTCTCTCTAGATTCATTTTCTCCCTTCATTTTTTCCGTTAGTGCAGACCTGATAGCCATGTTTTTACTTGGTTTTTATCTAAACACAGCTTTATTTTACCTTCAGTTTTGAAAGATGGTTTCATAGGGTATAAAATGCAAGATTGGTAGTTATTTTCTCTCGGCACTTTAAAGATGTCATTCTACTGTCTTCTGGATTTCATCATTTCTGTTAAGAAGTATCTATCAGGGCATCTGGGTGGTTCAGTCGGTTAAGCGTCCTACTTCAGCTCAGGTCATGTTCTCGCAGTTCGTGAGTTCGAGCCCCACATCCGGCTCTGTGCTAACAGCTCAGAGCCTGGAGCCTGCTTCTGATTCTGTGTCTCCCTCTCTCTCTGCCCCTCCCTCGCTCACACTCTGTCTCTCTCTCTCTCTCTCTCAAAACTAAATAAAACATTTTAAAAAATTGAAAAAGAAAAAAGAAGTATGTGTCCGTCTTACTGCTCCATTAGTTTTAAGATTTTCCTCTTTATTTTTGGTTTACAGCAGTTTGACTATGATATGTCTGTCTGTGTTTTTCTTTGTACTGCCAACCTGGATTTATTGAGCTTCTTGAACCTGTGGGTTGATCTCTTCCCATGTGCTTGGACATTTCTCAGCCAGTTGTCCCCCAGAAGCAGCCTTCTCTCAGAAGCCATGTATTTTGAGATCTCTGAAAACTGCAGTTTTGCCCCCTCAACCTCACATAAACCACATTAAATGCGTTATGGTTTCTCTTTCCTCAGTGACAGCCCTCGGCCTGGGCCACACTGTAATCCTGAGCTCATGTTCAGGGTCAACAAATGCAGCAAGGGTAAAAAATAAAAAACAAAAGAAACAGCTATTGACTATTGGCTCACTGAACATTCATCCCTCACTAGAGTATTCATCCATCTAGTCCTTGTTGTACCCATGACTAGTTATGCTTTAAAAAGTATTTTTGTAGTTTATCTGGTTTTTTCTAGTTGTCAGCAGAAGTTTGGCCTGCCATGCCCTACCACATCCAACTTCAAAGCAGAACGGGCACAATGTTTTTGAGTGCTTGTCATGTGCCAGATGCCCTTCTAGGTTTGAGATATATGATTGCCCAGTGTAAAGTTGCAATGACAGGGGCACCTGGGTGGCTCAGTTGGTTAAGCATCTGACTTCGGCTTAGGTCATTATCTCGTGGTCTGTGGGTTCAAGCCCCACATCAGGTTCTGTGCTGACAGCTCCAAGCCTGGAGCCTGCTTCAGATTCTGTGTCTCCCTCTCTCAGCCCCTCCCCTGCTTCTGCTCTGTCTCTCAAAAATAAATATTTTTAAAAAATAAATAAAGTTGTGAAGACAGACGTATGCATACAAGATAATACAGGGTACTAAACACCATAGTGGCGGTATGCACAGCAGTGACCGTGAAGTAGGAACGAGGAGGAGAATGTGAAATTGCGCCACCTGTTCAGGAATAGCAAGTTTTGTCATTTTACATGGCTGCAGTTTCACGTGGAAGGGGTGAAGCCCTGAGAGATGAGGTTGCTAAGATAGGTGGGAGCCTGATGGCGAAGGGCCACGTATGCCTTGGTGATTAGGCAGGCTAGGGAGAGCAGTTGAAGAATTTTAAGCAGAGAAGAGTGATCGGATTTTTGTTGTGGAAAGATTACTTACATGTCAGGGTGAAATGTGGATCCAGGAAGGGCAAGCACATGAGGCCAGGGGCCAGCGAGGAAACAGTCAGTCCAGCATTAAATAGATGGTTATCGTCACCAACAGATTGGAAAGATATTGAAGGGGTAGAATAGATGAAATTGAAGAGAATGGTGGAATTAAGAGGGAGGTGGAAGAAAGACTAAGGTTTCTAGCTCAAGGTGAGGGCTATAAATCCCAAAGGAAGCACAGAAGAGTGGGCAGAGAAGTTTAGTTTGGGATATATTGCGCGTTCCCACTTCGTTAGCTCTATTGCAGTTTGTGTCATATAATCTGAGAACATAATTCTGCGGGCCCCAGGTTATTTTCTTGAAACTCCTGAGACAAATAAGAGAGATGCAGAGCCCCAGCCCATCACCTTTACTCCAGCTTCAGCCAGACCCTCTGATTTTATCTACCTTGTATGCTGGGCTTCCACTTAAACATTGTATTTGAAGAAAGTTTTCCACACTAAAAAAAAGTTACCAACAAACGGTGTTTCCTTTTTCATTCATCTTCCCATTTTAGGTCTCTGTTTCCCGTTGTTTGATGGAGCCCTTTCTCAAGTACTGGATCTTCCTTGGGAGGGTATATGGGTAATGCCCTCTCTGAATCCTTGCTTTTGTTCTTGCAGTCTGACAGGTGACTATCTTGGCAGTATATAGGGTTTGGGGGCCACAGTCCTTAATTTGCAGTCAGCAGATACTATTCCGTCGTCTTCTAGTGTCCCTTGTTGCAAATGAGAAAGCCAAAGCAAGTCTTCTAAGTTGTTTGTTGTCTCTTCTTGAAAGCATACATGATTTTTCTGTCTTTTAGTGTACAGGAATTTTACCAGAGTGTTACTAGGTGTGTATCCTTCTGTCTTTTCACTCTCCAGATAAATCTTTCTGCAACTCAGGAAAATGCTTCCGTTATTTATTTGTTTCAGCTCCTCCATCTGGTCCTTTTTCTCCTTCCAGAATTCCCAGCTATTTACACACTGGTTCTCCCAGGTCTGTTCTCCCAGTCTCACGAGTTCCATCTCTTTGTCCTTCTGCTCTGAGTTTTAGAGTAGCTCTACTTCATCTTCCAGGCCACTGATGGAATATCAGTCATTAACCATCTTCTTTTTTTAAAAAATTCCACCAACTGAGCTTTTTTGGTGTGGCAAGTCATGTGCTAAAAATTCTAAGGGATGTCATTCACCTTGTGATCAAGCTTTTTATTGCTTTTATTATTTTTCAAATTAACACAACCCCTTCTGTTAATCTAAGACTTACCACCTCAGAGAGTGCTGTGCCAGCTTTTCCTGCCTCTTGACTCCTGGGTCCCATTAAGTGGTTATCTTCCTTCCCTTCTGTTCCAACTACAGTACCAGAGGGGATGGCCCAGCAGCCTCTGGGTCATCAGCGTGTGGGCCGGTGCCAGTGGGGTGTCAGCAGTCCCAAGCTGAGCCTTCTGGCATCAGTGACCTGAGATAAGGAAGATTTGAGCTTCCTCCCTTCCTTAGCTTCTTGGGGGGGGTCACAGCAACCAGGAGATATCTCCCCCAGTGAGCCTCACAGAGACCAGCTTTGCCCTTTCTTGCCAAAGACCATGGAACCCTGTGGACCAGACTCTTTCTAGGGTTTTAGAGCCTGATTGTTGCCCTGAGCCCTCTCCTGACCCAGGAGGAAAATCTGGCCCTGGCTCGCTCTCTCTGGGCTGAGTAGGTCTTGCTCACACACTCACCAGGCTCCAATTGCCTGCTAGCCTTGTAGTCAGTGGGGCTCAGGAGGGTTGATTGGATTGGGGACAGGGAGAGGCATCATGTCTCCAGAAGCCCCCAGCAAGTTGAGCCAAAAGAGAGGGAGAGATTGTGAGAGACAGACTGACAGACCCCACCAAACTAGACAATCTCTAAGCCTCCTTCCAGTGCCAACATTTTACAGTTGTACACATTTATGGTCTCCAGCTTCAGCTCAGTCCTCAGTACCCTTGGGCCACACTTTTATGTCTTCCCAGCATGCTCTGCTTCCCCAGAGGGAATGTTTGAGACTTTTATTTCTCTTCTCAAGCCCTCTGTTTACCTCACTTCTTGTTCACTGCCAGCCCATGATTTTGAATTTCTTCTCACAGAGAAAAGAGATTTTCTGGTATTAAGTTGTTCACTTCCTTCAGCCACCTATAGACCTATCTCCTTTCACTGCCTGCCTGCCTGCCCTCCATCTTTCCATCCTGTTGGGCTCTCTTCACCCGTGATTTCTGTAATAGCGTGTGTGCCTGGTTTTCCCGTTTCTTTGGCTACTGCCTTCCGTTTTGTTCTGCCCTTGGTCTCACCCAGCTCTGACTCTTCTCCTATATCACTGGCTGCCGGGGCATCTTCTCAGTGCATAAAGTTGATCATATCAACTTTGGCTTAAAACCTCTCCATGACAAGAACAGACAAAATTAATCCGTGGGGATAGGAGTCAGAATAGAGGTTACCACTGGGCAGGGGAAATAGGAATTGACTGTAAAAGGCCTTGAGGGAGCCTTCTAGGGTGTTGGAAATATTCTCTATCTTGTTTTGGATAGTGGTTACATAGATCTCTATATACACAAAAATCCACTGAGCTGTACGTTAAGACTAGTGCATTTTACTCTGTAAGTGTCCTACCTCGACTTAAAAAAGATAAAACCTTCCGTGGCTCTCCATTACTACCACAGGTTAAGATCCAAACTCCTTAGAACAGCCCACAGTCTTATTTATTCCTCCCTCAGGTCTGGCTCAAGCATCTTCCTCCTGTGAAACCCACCCCGGCTTCCCCAGGGTTCGGACATTCAGGGCTTCCACAGTCAGGGTCGTGAGCACGGGCCTGTCCTAACTCTCTGACCACGTGGTAGCTGTCCGGCTGCTTCCCTCACTGGACCGGGGCCCCCTAAGAAGAGCGGCCGTCTCTCTTCAGTTCCCTCGCCCCCCTCGTGCCTTGTGCAGCGCCTGGCACGTAGGCCCCCGCGAAATGTCTGTTGATCGACTGAATGCAGGTTCTCTTTGCATTTGCTTTGAGCTTGACCTTTACTGGGGGTTTTCTTCCTCCAGCCTGTGGGATGCGTCCTCAGTGAGAAGGCCGCTGCGCAATGGCGGTTTTTGACACTCCTGAGGAGGCCTTTGGTGTTTTACGTCCGGTCTGTGTTCAGCTCACAAAGACACAGACGGTGGAGAACGTGGAGCGTCTGCAGGCACAGTTGCGAGCCGTGAGTGACTCTGCCCTTCAGGAGCTCCAGCAGTATGTCCTCTTCCCTTTGCGATTCACCCTGAAGACCCCGGCTCCCAAAAGAGAGCGCTTGGTCCAGAGCGTGGTGGAGTGCCTCACGTTTGTCCTCTCTTCAACATGTGTGAAGGAGCAAGAACTTCTCCGGGAGCTCTTTTCGGAACTCTCCGCTTGTCTGTATTCGCCCAGCTCCCAAAAACCCGCAGCTGTGTCCGAGGAGTTGAAATTGGCGGTGATCCGGGGCCTCAGCACATTAATGCACTCGGCTTATGGGGACATCATTCTGGCTTTTTACGAGCCCTCCATTCTGCCTCGTTTAGGATTTGCCATATCTTTACTGTTGGACCTAGCAGAACGGGAGAAATCAAAGCAGATTAAAATTGCTGCCTTAAAATGTTTACAGGTTTTACTCTTTCAGTGCGATTGTCAAGACCATCCGAGGTCCTTGGAGGAGCTCGAGCAAAAGCAGCTGGGGGACTTGTTTGCCTGCTTTTTACCTGGAATCTCAATGGCACTGACCAGGGTCATCACAGGAGACTTCAAACAGGGGCACGGCATTGTCGCGTCTTCTCTAAAGATCTTTTACGAGACAGTGAGTTTCATTATGGCTGATGAGCAGCTCGAAAGAATCCCACAGGTTCAACCGAAGCCTGCAGTGGAGCACAGAGTAGCAGAGCTGGTGGTTCACAGGGAAGCCAAGTGGGTAAAAAATACCAGCGACAAATTGACTCTCCTTATTAAAAAGATAATCGAGTGTGTTTCAGTTCACCCACACTGGAAGGTGAGGCTGGCACTGATAGAACTCGTCGAAGCCCTTCTTCTGAAGTGCAGCCAATCACTGGTCGGATCGGCTGGACCCCTTCTGAAGGCTCTGGTGGGTCTAGTGAATGACGAGAGTCCCGAAGTCCAAGCCCAGTGCAGTAGAGTTCTGAGACATTTCGCGGACCAGAAGGTAGTGGTAGGCAACAGAGCCTTCGCCGACATCCTGTCAGAGAACCTGCACTCCCTTGCCACATCTCTTCCCCGCCTAATGAACTCCCAGGACGATCAGGGCAAATTCTCGACGCTCTCTGTGTTACTCGGTTATCTGAAACTCTTGGGCCCCAAAGTGAACTTCGTCCTCAACTCCGCGGCCCATCTTCAGCGCCTTTCCAAAGCGCTTGTCCAAGTTCTAGAACTAGACGTGACTGACATCAAAATCGTTGAAGCGCGGCGCTGGAATTCTGATCAGCTGAGTGCTTCTCCGGAGACCGCGGCCGCGCAGCCATGGAGTCAGATGCAGAAGAGGTACTTCCGCTTCTTCACCGACGAGAGGCTCTTCCTGCTCTTGCAGCAGGTGTGTCGGCTTCTCGGCTTTTACGGGGACCTCTGTTTGCTCGCAGATCACTTTATGGAGCTGTACCACGAATCTGTGGTTTACCGGAAGCAAGCTGCCATGATCCTGAATGAACTGGTTGCGGGGGCTGCTGGGCTGGAGGTGGAGAATCTTCACGAAAAACATATAAAAACAAGCCCAGACGAACTGAGGGAGATCGTGACATCTATACTTGAAGAATACACAAGCCAAGAAAACTGGTATTTGATCACTTGTATCGAATCTGAAGAAGCGGGAGAGGAGCTAACAGTGAAGCAGTCAGGCCTCCGGGCCATCACATCTGGTGCACACACCTGCCAAGTTCCATCTTTTCCAGCCTTCTCAAAGCCAAGTGCCACTATTTGCTCCATGAACGGCAACATCTGGCAAATATGCATCCAGTTGGAAGGAATTGGGCGCTTTGCGTGTGCCCTAGGAGAAGACTTTCGTTTGCTCTTGATGTCAGCCCTCTATCCGGTACTGGAGAAGGCTGGAGACCAAACCCTGCTCGTTAGTCAGGCAGCTACCAGTGCCATGATGGACATTTGCCGTGCTTGTGGCTACGACTCTCTGCAGCACCTGATCAATCAAAATTCGGACTATTTGGTGAATGGAATCTCTTTAAATCTGCGTCATCTGTCTCTGCACCCCCATACCCCAAAGGTCTTGGAAGTCATGCTGTGGAACTCAGATGCTAGCCTGCTCCCTTTGGTGGCAGATGTGGTTCAGGATGTCTTGGCCACTTTGGACCAGTTTTATGATAAGAGAGCTACTTCCTTTGTCAGCGTCCTGCATGCCCTGCTGGCAGCATTAGGTACATTCAGAACCCTTTTTAATGCTGATTTGGGGGAAGGACTAGTATCCTTGTGTTTTGTGTGTGGTTATGTAATGGAGAACATAATTTGAATAGTTGTCGGTCCAGTCCCACATGTTATGAGAGCGGTCCACTGCCCTTTTTTTTTTTAATGTTTATTTTTGAGAGACATAGCGTGAGCAGGGGAGGGGCAGAGAGAGGGGGAGGCACAGAATCTGAAGCAGGCTCCGGGCTCTGAGCTGTCAGCACAGAGCCCCATGCGGGGCTCGAACCCACAAACTATGAGACCATGGCCTAGGCCCAAGTCAGCCGCTTAACCAACTGAGCCATCCAGGCGCCCCACTTTTTTTATATACTTCTGATAATCTCTACCATATATTGAGTTCCTGCTCTGTGCAACAGACATAAACCCTGTAGACTAAATGTGAACATCATTTTTATTTTACAGAAAAGAAGAACTAAGGCTCAGTGAGATCCTACTTAGCCAGGGTCACACAGGAAATAAGGAGTAAAGTCAGGATTTATGACAGTTTTGTTCTTTTCAATATACCAAACTGCTTCTGACAATACTTGGAGTTAGTGGTATCTGTGCTGGTGGGGAATAGGAATAGCAAGAATTAGTCCACAGATCAGCTAGAATATTACTGTCCAGTGGAACTTTCTGTGATGATGGAAACAGTTTGTATATGTTCTATTACAGTAGCCACTAGGCAACATGTGGCTAGTGTAACGGAGGTATGAATTCTTTCTTTTAATTTAAATAGCCACATGTAGCTAGTGACTACCATAGTAGAGGTCTAGAAACTTTCTTTTAACCTTTTAATTGTATGAGGTGGTTTGAGTTTCTCTCCTTTCTTTTGCTCCTGTTGGGTGTCTATTGGAGGTATTAGTAACCATTAAAATGGCGAAGTTTTGGACTACAAGAAAAAGAACCTCTCAACTAGATAGTCCGTCTTCAAATGAAAAAAACATAGTGAGTTATATACTTGAGTCCCTTTTATCCGAAGACCCTATCTCTAGTATTTATTTCAGTACGAGTAGCCTCCAAAGTAGGTGGGAATGTCGCTGGCCTCATTTTGTCAGCCGAGAAAGCCAAAGCCATGTAAGAAAGTTTGTCACAGCAAGGCAGGCGACTGGAACAGAGACAGCCGTCTGCCCTGTACCTGATGCCATTTCCACTGTTCGTTCATTCACGAACGTTCACATGCCGTCTAAATGTCCTTTTATTCATTCATTCAGTGAAGAGTGCCTGCCATATGTCAGACACTGCTAAGTAACCAGGATATAGCCGTGAACAAGACAGATAAACTCATGGAATTTTCTTGCTACTGCAAAAGAAATGAAAGACAAGTAAATCATTGAACAAGTTCCCTTTGGATTCTAATGAGCACTGTGAGGAAAATAGGTAACTTGCTGCAAGGGAGCGACAGGGCCAGGTAACTTTAAGTAGAGCGGTCAGGGAGGGCTTCTCTAAGAAAGCAACACTAAAGCTGAGACCCGAAGGCTGAGAAGGGTCCCTCAGTACATACGGAGCTGTCGTATCCTTTTTATGGTTTTTAAGAACATTCAGGCAAAGGGAACTGGTGCAAAGATCTGGAGGGAAGAAAGGGCTTGAGGCCCTCAGAGACTGGAAGAGAGGCCGCTGTGGAGAGAGTGATGCAAGACAAAGCTGGAAGGGTGGGCGAGGGTAAACCCTGCACAGCCTTGGAGACCGAGGGAAGGAGTTTGGATTTTATTTTGCAACCACTCGTAAGTCTGTGTACTGGACTAGCTGCTGGGACGTCACTGTTGACTGGGAAGAACCGGGCCCCTGCCCTCGTGGCAGGCTGGCTGACTGCTTACACATTTGAGACTGTGACTTGCTTCCGCAGTCCGAATGTAGCACAGACTTCCACCTTTAGTACTTCAGGGAACTACACTGTGTGTCCGTTTGAGATTTTAAAAATATATTGAGGGAAGTCCTATTAAATATATCCTCTCAGGAGATATCTCAGTGTGGGCCTTGAAAACTGAATTCCCTTGGATTGCTGATATCTTTGGTCATCTCTAAAGGAGAAACCCTGTGTAGCACTTTTTTTTTTTTTTAATGTTTATTTTTGAGAGAGAGAAGGTGGGGAGGAGCAGAGAGAGAGAGGGAGACAGAGGATCCAAAGGCGGGCTGGGCTGTGTGCTGTCAGCGCCCCTATGTGCTGTTGAGCCCCAGTGTGGGGCTCGAACTCACGAACCGTGAGATCATGACCTGACCTGAAGTCGGTGGGAGTGGAAGTGTGGTCTCACAGAACCTCTAAAAGGTCTGCAAAGAACCCCGCACACGTTTTAGGAAATGAAAGTATATCAGGAGGGTTAATTCCTTAGGAGAACTGACTTCGAGGGCAGTACATTTAATCTGGTTGTTGTTTTTTAAGTAATCTATATACCCAACGTGGGGCTCGAACTCACAACCCTGAGGTCAAGAGTCGCACACTCCACTGACTGAGCCAGCCAGGCGCCCCACATTTATGTTTTGGATGGAAAGTTTCAACCTGCTCTCCGAAGAGGTTGCCCCAATTTAAACCCCTATCAGCAATGCGGGAGAGTGCTAATTTTGCCACGCCCTCATCCACACTATATTCCGGAGCTTTTTGCTAATCCTTGCTTATCCGATAGGAGAAGAATAGCACCTTATTATAGTTTAATTTACATTAAGAGGGAGGTTGAGCTTCTTTTCATATGTTTAAAAGCCATTTGTGAGCCAAGACTTTAATGTCTGGCACTAGCCGAATGTAGAAATAATCTTCGCAGCACGTCCACTCTGAGTATCGTAAATGCTGGGTCCTGGTTTTAACTTGTTGGGAATTCGATCCCTTAGAGGATACTAGGGCCTGACACATCTGGGGATGGGGCATTGAAGAAATGGCATGGTTGATCCCTACACATGGGGATCTCTAGATCCTGGATTGAAGGCTCTTACCCAGCATTATCTCTCTGCCGCTCCCACTAGCCTGGCCCTGCCATCTCCCCTGTGTTTTTGCTCCTACTCTGTGCACATGCTCCTTGATGGAAAGGAAATTAGCAGGTGCTAAAGGTTATCGGAGGCATTTTTCCTGCTGTCTGTGAAAAGAGGGTGAAAATTCACACTGGGGTTTTCTTGTTTCTTTAAGTGTTAGAGCCTTTTTTGAAATGAAGCCCAGGGGAACCCCAGGGTACAAGAATAGTTGAAATCAGAGCTGCTGGGTTAGAGAGGGGTTAGAAGTCCTGAGTCCACCCCCTTTAGCATGCTGTCTTTTGGGGCCCTCCCTGTTGTGGCCCCAGGACATTTCTGCCGAGCCCTAGGGCTCCAGTTTGAAAACCGCTGGCTCAGTTGATGTTTAAGGCTTATTCTGTGGTGACACATCAGAAGTATTGGAGCATCACTGAAGAAGGGAAAGCTTTGGGGAGAAAATGCCAGCCTTTTATATCAGAAATACAGATGTGAGGGGCTGTGTCCTAAGTCCCTGTAGAGCCTGTCTTCTGCTACTGAGCAGTGCATCTTGTACTCAGAATTTTGTCACTTGCATGTATTCTCCAGTCTAGCATGTTTTTTCATCCAGTATATATCTTGAGCACCTACTCCATGCTGGGCATATTGGATTCCAGTGGCGCTCCATGGAGCATGGAATCTAGTGGGAGATTCAGACCCTAAACAGTAACTCAAGATAAATGTAATTGCAAATCATGGTGAGTTGATGTGAAAGGAAAGAAGATGGTGCTATATAGGAGCCTGTGAGGGACCTAAATTGGATTGGGAAGTCAAGGGATGGCTTTGCTGGGCAAGTCCTATGTGTATTGAGATGTGAAAGGTGAGTTGGAATTAGCCAGATGTGACATAGTGGGGAAAGTATTCCAGACAGCGAGAACAGCATCTGCAAAACATTCTAGGGCAGGAAAATACCTGCCACATTGGAGGAATGGGAAGGTGCCCAGTTAACAGGCAACTGGGAGTGGCTGGAAGATGAGGTTGGAGAGACAGAGGGACTAGATCATGTGGGGCCACACAGGCCATGGCAAAGAGTTTATTCTGCTTATAGAGTACCGATGCCTGTTGTCCCTGACTATGGTGATCGTTCTAACACTTTGCTTACAGCCCAGTGGTTCCCAGACACAGGTGATCTTGGACAACTCCAAGAGCAAAGTGCAGGGGAGGAGGGAAGTCATTTGAGCCAGAGACCAGCAACTCCTGAGAAAGGACTCGAGAATACCACCACGGCGGAAGACATTGAACAATTTTTGCTGAGCTACCTCAGAGAAAAGGATGTGGCGGATGGAAATGTCTCAGATTTTGATAATGAAGAAGGTAACTATTTATTTTGACTTAGCCGTTTTTTTTTTTTTTTTTTTTCTTTTTGAAGCAGATTATTATAAGAATGAAATATCATTACAGAAAGTTTGGTAGTCAGAAAAGTCTACCAAACCTCTAGATCCTGGATCAACCTCACCATGCTAAACATAAGCATCCTCTTTTTTGTGTGTGTGTGTGTGTGCAATCTTATCGCGTTCCTTTTTGTTGCAAACCTATTTTTATATGGTTGTGGCCACAGTTTCAATGCATTATACCCTTTTTGCACTTAGTTATATAATCAGCAACTCTCCACGTAGCTATAGAGTTTTCATAATTAATGTTTTAATAGCTGCTACTAAGTATCCATTCCCCTGTGGCCAGTTCGGGTTGCTTCCAGCTTTTCTCTATAATAAACAGCGCTGCAGTGGTTGGTTCTGTGCACGTGACCTTTTCCCTTTTTTTGCATATTTCTTTATAAATCCCAGAAGTGGGATTTCTGGGTCAAGGATATGAACATTATTTTATGCTTGCCAAATTGCCTTCCAGAAAGGTTGTGTCAATTTATACCTTCCGTTCAGTGGTGCAGGATTAACACTGGTTGTACCACAACCTTGCCAACATTGGCCATTACTCGTTTCACTTCTTGCTAAATTAAGAGGTGAAAAATGTTTCTTACTATTTTGCTTGGCATTTCTTTGATTACAGGTAGGGTTGAACATCTTCCTATATGCTTTTTTCCTAACAATTTTTTTCTTCTGCCCATTGTCTGTTCATATGCTTGGTCTATTTACTTATTAGTGGGAGGAGACTTCAGTGTTTTTCTTACCTATTTATACGAAAAAGGAGAAGAGAGTTCAGGCTAGTTGAAGCTGTGGCCTGTTGTTTTATTCACAAGCTCAATCTGGAGCTTCAGGTCATGGAAGGATTAATAAATTGTTAGAATCTCCTCTGCAAATATAAAATGCCAAGTCATAATGAGCTTGGTGGTCTCAGAACTATCCTAAATCGAACTGAGTCCCAAATTAGTTTGTTAGGTTGGAATTGAGCAGATTTCTTTTTCTTTTTTGGTGATCTCTACTCTGAGACTCTGGTGAACTGAAGCCAGTACTTCCAGGATAACAGGAAATCGTAGTTCAATGCGACTAACTACAGCAAGTTCCTTCTAAATAGCAGAGAAGCATCACAGGCCCCAGATAGTGATTTATGCAGAATTGAGTCATTGCCTTCCCTGAGGACAGTTTCCCAATCTGAAGTCTATTATCAGGCCTTTTCTTCTTGGTTTTATTTCTGAAGCCAACCCAGTCTTTGTTCTCCCGACCTGCACCCCATACCCAAACCCAGAAACCCAGAAGAAGGAGACGCATCATGATCCTTCGTAATCCGGATTTGCCATTCTTGCTGGAGATTCTAGCATTGTCCGTGAATCCATTCTCTCATGATTAGGATCTTCTGGTTCTAGTTGATGTTGGCTAGGAGCAGACTGAATGAATCAACCTTTCTCCCAGTAACGGAAAAATCCACATCCCTCAAATAACATTCTGCAGTAGGTGAATTTCAAACAACAAATCCTCCTCTGGGAAGAAAAGCACAGCCTTATCACTCTTATAATTATCATTCATCAAGTACACACCAAACACTTGGCATTATAAAGAATGTCTGGCGTGATGTTGGTTTGACATGTGTTTTTTGTTTTAACCACAATGAAAGCACCTCGCGTACCTGAGGTCCCTTTCTCCAAGAAATCCAAGCACTCTACAGATGCCTTTTCATTTATCTTTGCAGCGTCTGGTAGAGATAGTGTGGCCTGTACTATAAGATTCTGTTTTTTCCAGCAGAAAAAACTGAAATGCGAAAGAGTGAAGGGAACGACGTTCAGCTCGGTGGAAATGGGCACAACTAGTAATGGGGGCTTGGGCAGGGGGAGCTGGGGGCTGTAAGTAGACAGAGGAAACATTTTCCGGATAGGGATTTTGGCCTGGGTTTCATGCAACTCCCACGTCTTTGTTGTTGTTTTAATTTACAAACTTACGCCTATCACATGCGACACAGCACTCTAGGTGATGAAAGAATAATAGCTGGTGACATTCATCATCTTTAACTCTCTCAACATGCAAATGAGGTGGGCATGCTTTGTACCTTTTTTCCAGATGAAGTAATGCAGGATGAGAGGGTTGCTAATAGGTGTGTAGGCAGGACTTGAACTGACCTCCTTTGACCAGACCCCCTCCCCGTGCATTACATTAAGCTGCCCTGCTATTATCTCTCGTGCAGCATCAGTAAGGTCTGATCTTGGCCATTAAAAGGTCTTACAGGCTGGTGGAAGACACACGAGTCCTTTAGTCAAAAGAATGAACCAAGAGGAAAGAAAGAGTAAAGGACGGAGCAAGGCCAGCCCGGGAGCTGTCCAGCGTCAGAGCTCCAGATTAGAATGTTGCCCTCTTATGTTTTTATCTTAAATATTTATTAATGGAAATTTAGAAAAGAGCAAAAAACTTTGGAAAAAAATTTTTTGGAGAAAATTTGAAATGCTGTATGATCTCACGACCCCATCTCTCTTAGTATTTCATTGTACCTCCTGCTATGCAAAAATGTATATAATAATGCTCCCACTGTGTATGCAATTTTATATGCTGCTTTTCTCTTTTTAACACAATATTCTTTCAAAAACATATTCCCTGGTTGGTAAAGCCCTTGGCAAACACAAATTTGGGGGCCCTCGTGATATGTCATTGTACGGATGTAACCTCCTTGAGCGGCCGTGGAGGGGTTTCCCCCCCAGTTTTTAGCAATTATAGTTAATTCTGTGGTGAATATCTTGACTCGTAGCTTGACCCAAATTTTACATGGTTTCCTTAGGGTCGTTTCCTAGACACTTTCCCTTGTGAATGCTGTTCCCATGCCTGAGGTTGGGAGAGTAAGTCAAAGTGGGCATCCCTCATAAAACACTGTCCCCGGTTATGCTTTCTTTCCAGAGGAGCAGTCAGACCCTCCCAAAGGGGACGAGCGTGACACCGGTCCTGATGTAGAGCCACCACTGCCAGTGCAGATCCAAATAGCCGCAGATGTGATGGAACGCTGCATCCATTTGTTGTCAGATAAACATCTGAAAATCCGATTGAAGGTCAGTGTGCAGCCCTTTCCCTGCGTTTGTGGCAGCAGGACTCGGGTTTGGTCCAGTTGGCAGTGACTGCACGGATGAGCAAGCAGCCGCCCTTATCTCCTGGTCCATGTGTGGTGGCCAAGAGAAGACCTCAGGAAGAATTTATCTGTGGGATGGCAGCCTCACGTCCTTCTGTATCGGCTCAGATGTCAAAAGGGAGCCAAGCTGTCCCCTTTCTGGAATTAAAAACCGCAAAGTGCCATTGGACATTCATTGAGTCTCCAAGGGAAAGGAAATCATACTCTTTGGCAGGGATATCATTTTCTGAAGCGACTTAATGCGGGATGCAGGTTTTAATCCTTGGGAGTGGTCATTCTTCCAAACATGACTCTGGCCTCTATCTGTTTCTGTTTCCATTTCACACTTCTTAGTCTTGTATCCTCGTTTGCTGGCAGTTTCCCGAGCAGCATCCCTGTCCCTTAAGTCCCTTAAGCAAGGACTTAAATTGTGCAATAGTGAAACAGGATGGTGGGGTGTGTGGGGGTGGGGACAGGGCTTTCAGAATCACCTGGAAGAAGATCACACAGCCAAGGGAAGACAACGCAGCCTGGCCCGTCCCTTCCCCATTCCCAGGCAGGCCTGAGAAACACAGCTGCTTCAGTGAGTTCCTGTTAGTGATGAGAGCGCATTGCCCTGCTTGGAGTGATGGGCTAAGAAACCCCGATCCAGGATTATCTCACATTTGTTTAGTTCCCCCAGAGACACTTCTTAGCACTCATCTCTTGTTCCATTCAGCAGGTACTCTTTGAGTGCCTACTGTATGCAAGGCTTTATTGTAGATGTCTGGGTGATGCATTAGCAAAGTGTCTTCCCTTTCATAGAGGCTTTGTAGCAGCTATAGCCACACCACAGTTATTGAAATCATCAGCGTTGGAATCACACCTCCATACTTGAGTTCACATCCCGGCTCTGCCTGTGCAACCTTGAAAAAGTTAATTCACCATTTTAAGCCTCCATTTCTTCTGTAAAATGGATGTGATAGTACCTACCTCACTGAGTTGTTGAGTATAAATATGAAACAGCTTCACACACACATTCATTCACTTAATGTTATTGAGGACCGCTACAGGTCAGGCAGAGGGTGTCTACGAGGATATGAAGCCAGCATTCCTATCTTCATGGAACTTCCTGTCTCTTGTGGAGAAAGGCAATATACAAACACACACCTATAAGGTGTGGAAATCTCTGACGGTAATAAGCAGGTTCTAGGATAGAAAATAGTAATTCACCCATCCAGTGAACTTGCATTAGGAGCCTACTCTGTACCGAACCCTGTTGAATAAGACAGAGCTTATACCCTGATTTTGACCAAGTCATTGGGGAAGGCCTTTCCTGAGGTGGTGATATTTGAGCCAAGACTTAAAGGCTGAGAAGAAGCCAACTTTCCAAGGGGCAAAGGCAGGGAGATGAACATTCCAGGCAGAAGGAGGAAATGTATATCTTGGAATCAATGACACCCGACCTAATTTGCCCAGTTAGTGACAGAACTCACACTCAGCCAGTGATGGCAGTGCCGTTTCTGCTGGGCTACTCTGCTCTCCGCTATACGCCAAGGTTTCTCTTATTCTGCCTGCCTGTTCCCTCCGAGGAGCAGGCCCACTTCTGTTCTTTGTTTCTATTCCGGTGTCAGTGTGACCAGCATATAATAGGCACCAGCAGGATTCACCACTCCCATGTTGGCAGACCTCGCTCTGTCTTATTCAGACGTGCTCCTTCCCCTGTGCTGTGAAGGCTGGCCGTCTCGAGGAGGAAGGCCTACAGTGGTCATCATCGTGACCCCTGCCGGCGACACAGAGGCAGGCCAGTGGTCTTCAGTGTGCTCTGAGCTGTGGGAGATCAGGAAACATTTTCAGGGAGGGTGACAAACCCAGTTTACATTAGGCTACCCCGAGCCTCTCTTCTGAAAGTGGACTTGTATCTCGGCTGCCTACTTGGCCTCTCCATTTAGAAGAAAGAGCGTGTGACCTCACCCAACATCTCAGCCTCCTCCCTTCCACCGCTCCTGCCTCATCCAGAGGCGCCTGCACCTGTTCAGTTGCTGAGCCTGACCCCAGGCAGCCCCTTTGGATAGATTCCTCTCTTTATTGCCCCAGTATGCAGTCCATCAGCAGGTGAAGCCATCCCAGAACAGACCTCAAAGCCTTTCACCCCTTGGCCACCACCCTGTGCCTGCATGCCCTCCTCTCAGGGGCACAGTACCAGCTCCCTGAGGGGCCTACTGGCCTCTCTCTCCCGCTGCAGGTCCCTCTCCCCACTCAGTAGCCAGAATGACCTTTTTAAGACACGAATTGTATCCTGGCACTTTCCTGCTTAAACCATTCTGATGGCTCCCTACTGCACTTAGTACAAAATAAGAAATTCCTAACATGACACCTTCACGGTCCCCCTCTTACCCCTCCTCTGTCATGCTGCACACGGCCCTGCCTTAGTTTCCTAAGCCCTGCAAGCCCTCCCTCCTCGGGGTCTTCCCCGTTGGCTGTTCCCACCTTTAGGAACTTCTAGGAATGCTCTTCCACTCCTCCCGTGACTAACTCCTACTCTGCCAAAATCACATCCTCTCTTTCAGGTCTTGGATGTGCTGGATTTGTGTGTAGTTGTTCTGCAATCCCACAAGAACCAGCTCCTTCCCTTGGCTCACCGGGCCTGGCCCCCACTCGTGCACCGACTCACAAATGACGACCCCCTGGCAGTGCTCAGAGCCTTCAAGGTACGGTGCTGCTGCCCCACCACTGTCAGTCATGGGGGTGGGGGTGGTCAGCACAGAGCGCAGCGGTGTCTTTGGGGATGGTTCTTTGATTATCAGATTGCAACATCACATACTTTGAAGAAAGTATAGCAAAACAAGAAAGGCACAGAAAAGAAAGTAGAAGTCTCTTATTTGGAATTTGAAGCAGAAGGAACTAGGAGATGAAAAAGGCTGCCGGTATTTATGGAGCACCCACTGTGTGCCTGGCACATCCTCACATACGAACTCCTCTCCTTACAACAACCTGGCAAGGTAGCTACTATTCCCCCCCGTTCTTGACAGAGGAGGAAACAAGCCCAGAGAAGTTAAGGGATTTTCTCAAGATCACACAGCTAGTACGTGATAGAACCCAAATCTGTGAGTTTGTGCCCATGTTCTTCGCACTGCACAGGAGTCCAGGGGAAGGGGCCTAGATTCTAGCAGTGGGCATCCTCCGCCCATCCAGTGACTTGGGGCAAAGCCCAGGACCACTCAGAGTCACGTTGGCCTTAGGACCATGTGTTCTACCTTCCTCATGGTATTGTCGTCAAGGGTAAAATGGGACTATTTGGTGAAATACTTTGGAAAGTTAAAAACCATATATATATATATATGTCAGGTATTATTCTCTTGACTTTGTCTTATATCAGCACATGTATTTTGGCTTATTTATTTATATCCTTCCTTGTTCTGGAACGCACGTAAGGCAACCTACAGAAATATATTTATCAGGGCAAGCTAACATAAATTAGGAGTATGTGAGGAAGATAAGGCAAGGAAAAAGGATCCGTAGGGACAGAAAATGAAGCCAGAAATGCAACTAGTGTACTTGGAGCAAGTGTTTTGGTTTTCTGTATGATTCTTCAGCATAGCCTAGACCAAAATACAAGCTTACATTTAAAACATATAAAATTGTCAACGTTGTTAATATTTTTTTGTAAAGCAAAATATACAAAATCACACACACACAGAAAGGGGAGGAGGGAGGTTGGGGGGAGGGGGAAGGAGGGAGGTCTTGCTAAATCTTATTCAGATGTGCTGCTTTCCTTTGTAGAAATTAATAGGTAATCTGAAATAACGCAAGTGTAGAAAAAGGAAAAGATATAAAGATGTGTGTGCTCTGAGGCTGCTTTCCCACTCCCAGACACGTCGATGACATCTGAAGTCTGTAACGCCTTGTGCAGGCCAGCCGAGGGACCTGAAATAAGGGCCTTATTCTCTGCAAAGTCGGCATTCTCTGCTGGTTATGCTTTGCTTACCAATTTTTAAAGAAGTTCCTATTATCCTGTATATTCAGCCTTGTGCAGCAGGGCAAAACGTTTCAATATGTTCTGCTAGAGAAAGTTTAAAACGAGACGTGCAAAGAAACCGCCTGTTGTGGAAGATGGGACAAGGGTAATGTACAAAGGAGATGGTGTGATGGGACGGGAAAGGCCCCGACATGGCCCTGACCACTGGGTCCATGCCCCGACTCAGCCGAGGGGCCTCAGCCAACCACTGCCCTCCCAGTGCCTGCGTAGCAGCAGCTGGGCCTCACTGTTTGTGTTTGTTCAGCTAGCTAGGGTTCAAAGCACAAGCCTTTTTTCAAGGGATGTTAGGAAGAGTCAAGAGATGATCTATGTGAACTACTTTAAGCTTTTTTTTTTTTTCTAACCAAAAAAGGGAGGAAAATCAAGGTATTAATCATATTATTCATCCAACCCAAGATTCCTTTGACTTATTCCCCGTGTAATCTGTATTTATGGATAGAAGCAGCCATGCCTTGGGAGCAGAGACCTCCGAATTCATAACTGTCAGAATCACAAACCACGGGCAAGGAATTAACAGCAGTAATTCTATTTTTTTTTTTTTTTTTTTTTTCCAAGAAGAAATTGAATTACCAGGCATTCCTTAGCTCTCTGCTGCCGTGGCGACACGCATTCACCACATTGGGGGCTGTTTCTGCAGGTCTTGCAGACCCTGGGAGGCAAGTGTGGCGACTTCCTACGGAGCCGTTTCTGCAAAGATGTCCTGCCGAAGCTGGCTGGCTCCTTAGTCACCCAGGCTCCTGTCAGTGCTCGGGCTGGGCCAGTTTATTCCCACACACTGGCCTTCAAGCTGCAGCTGGCCGTGCTGCAGGGCCTGGGCCCCCTCTGCGAGAGACTGGACCTAGGTAGGTACCAGCCTCTCGCCCCTGGCGACACGCACCCCGCGTGGTCTCGCTGCCACTCTTGCGCTCCGTGCCCGGTTGTGCTCCTCCCTCTCCTTCAGTCTCCCTCTGGCCTCATTTTTCCACCTATCTTGATGTGTTTTCTGATATGCGGGATGGAGTAAAGAGCCCAGGGCATCTCGCCTAGCTGTTCCAGTTTCAGCGGACAGCAGTGGGTTACTGCTTGTCCCAAATGAAGTCTGAGGGCCGATGCTTGTTTTGTTTTTCCTCTCCGCAGGTGAGGGTGACCTGAATAGAGTGGCTGATGCCTGCTTGATTTACCTCAGCGCCAAACAGCCCGTGAAATTACAAGAGGCTGCCAGGAGGTACGTCTGCTTGATCACCCGCATCTCTTTACGTTTGCTCTAAATTATCGATGATTTGCTAATGGCGAGCAGAGTCAAGCCACGTCTGTGCTCTTCTCTCCTCGCTCTTCTTGCCAGGTTACGATGGTTTCTTTAACTGGGCCAACTCTAGAGATGGTATTTTTACCGGACGCGTTTCTCTTTGCAAGTAACCTTTTCCTCTGCTGCAGTGTCAGCAGCAATGCCAAAGGGGCAAAAAGCAGAGAGACGGTGTGCTGAGGGGAACAAAGCACTCTCCTGGCCGGAGAGAGATCTGCTCCTAGGCCCTGCTCTGGTGACCAGGTGACCCTGGCACCTCTCCGGACCTCAGCTCCTTTGTGTGCAAAGCAAAAGCCTTAGGTTACTGATCTGGCAGTAAGATGGCAGAAGTGGCTTCACTCCGCGGAGCATCTTAACGGCTGTCAGGTGCTCTAAACCCTTGCAGAGTGTGCACAAAATTGGGTGTGTACAAGCAGACATGTAGGTTCCTTTTTCTAGGTAGAGTCCACAACATGCATCTGACTGTGGAGAACTAATAGTTCTCCCAATAACCAATAGTTAAACTCCATGGACTAATAGTTTAAAAGGCCTTTTCTGGCTCCGAAATTATGTGATTATAATTTCCAAGAGTTGTGCTTGTTCGAGAATAGCTGCGACACCTCCAGTGGAAGAACTCCCTTTCCTTGAGTCCCAAAGGGCTTTTCTCAAAAGCTAAAACCAAGGACATCATCAGTCCCCAGACTTGAGACCAAAAATGTACCGTGGCCCCCTTTCCCCAGCTCTCCATCCGTCGGGAGAAAGGGGACCAGAGTGGACTTGCTATCTCCTGGGTGTCTGCAGTTAAAACAAAAGTTGGCCTCTCTGGCCTGGCTCTGTGTATTACCCTGGGCCCTGCAGCTCTGGCTCAGAGCAAATAAACAGTCCCTCCCACTTCTTAGGCTTCTAGAAACGTGTCCCTGAGTTCCCTTGGTGGGGTAGGAGTCATCTCATTCCCTGAAGGGCTGCAAGGCTGCTCAGACTGTGAAATGAGGAAGGCTGCTTGCCCCTTATAAACCTTGCAGTCTCTGGGAGTGATGGAAATATCTTTTTGAATTGATTTATTGTCCTTTGCAATTTTTTGCTCTTGATTTCCCCAGTTCCCTTTTTTCTTTCTGTCACTTCCCCGTCACTTCCCCTAGGCCCAGAATCAGTCATGGTTTCTGGAGCACAGGGGCGCATCCCAACCAGCTTCTTATCCTCAGACATTCTTGTTCCTTAAAGAACCAACTTAGGGTGAAAAGAGTCTCCCCACCCCCCCAACACACACACCCCTGGCTGTGTTCCTAAAGCTAATGGTGCTGATTTCAGGTACAACCCAACAACGTAATAAATTCATCCTGAAGCTTCTGTGTGCCTATTACAACCAAGAGTCACAACGATCTGACTTTCACATTCTCTGCCCCATTCTACTTTTTCTGCATCCACCCCGTACCTATCCTTCAAGTTGAGAACCATCAAACAGGCTAATATTCGCAATTCATTATCTTTTCATTTCTAATTTTCTTTTGTGCCGCTAAAAGCAATTAAACCTGGAATTGGACCTTGCTGAATTTTGAGTTGGTATTCAAGGTGCCTCTGGAGGAGGAAAACGCAGCCAGACCACTTGACTGCAGTGCCTTTGTTTGCTCTACCGCATTCCATTCGGGGTTGAGTCAGATGACCTCCCTCTTGCCAAGCTGGGAGGGGAGGAAGTGCAAGGTTGATTGGTTCACAAACACATCATCTGCAAACTTATTTTGAAGTCAAGGGAAAAAAACCAGTGTTGTCCTTGATCAGGAGCTGATTTGGCATCTTGATTCAGAAACTAATAAGCTCTCTAAATGGGAAAAGAAGCCTGAGACAATGGGAAACCTGGTCTCTTTGTGAGCCTCCTTACTGCAGGAAGAGAGGCGGGTGGCTGGGTACTGAGACACTCATGCCTGCAGGGACTGATGAATCAGGTCCCCTAGCTCAGCAAGTGGCCCCATCTTCCATTCAGTTGTCTGTTCTTCATTTTTCTCTTCCCTCACACCCTACATCCGTTCCAGAAGGGAAGCCTGTCCACCTACCTTGCAGAATTTCTCTTCAGACTGTCTATGTCTCTTCACTTCCAAGCCACCAGGCTAGGCCACCCTCACCTCTTACCTGAACAATTGCAGAAGCCTCCTCGCCTCCCTCCCCCCCCCCACCCTGTGCCCACTCCTGCCCCTCTGTATTCCCCCCACACAGCAAGCACTGACACCCGCCGCCCACTCATGGGAGAAGGGAAGGCTGTTGTGTTTGTTGCCAGGGCCCAAGGGGGAACCCTATAGCCAGAGGGTAACAGAAACGCAGTAAAAACCAGAGCTGTCCACAGATGCCCCAATGCCCCGGCTTCCTTGGAGCTGGTGAGTTTCCGACGCGGGGTGGATGACCAGCTTCATTTGGAAGTGGCCCCTCTGTCTGACACGGCTGGTGAGGAAACAAGTGAGGGCCGGTGGCTGCTCTGAAAGGAGGTAGGTGAGCAGCTGTGTTATGGGGGATAAGAATTTTCCTTCTTCTGTACCCTTCTAGGTTCTTTGGCTGGTCTAATAATTGATACAGGACAGATTAGTGGGAGATAAACACTTTTTTTTTTTTTAATTTCATATATAAGGGAGCCTTATAAAAATATGAGACCCAGGGTCACATGGGGCAGTTGAAGCTTCCTTGCCATCCTGAGGAATGGTCTAGGGGCCGGGGCTTCACAAGGGGAGGGAGCAGGGTGATCCACAGGACCTAAGATCAGGTGTTTGGTAATTAGATGTTTGCCCTGCCATACACCTAGGTTATTCTTATGAAAAGTTATCTCTGGTAATAGTTCTTTTTCTGGGCCAGGCTCCCTATTCGAATTTTTTTAGGTAGTTAATGGAGAAGTAAAAGTTTTTCTTGAAACTGCTGGGTCTTGATTCCCTTCAATCTCAAGTCAGTTCACACACCAAAGTGGCACATTTTGGGGCAGCCTTCTCTGTTCCCCTTCACATGTCTGTGAGTCCAGCAGGTCGGGGCTGGGGCCTCTGAGGGGCGGCCTCCCTAGCGTTGGCATGGAGACAAACTCAGCAGTTCCATGAAAGTTCCTCTTTGTGTGCATTATGGTTGGCTTTTTCCTCCCTCCTGTTTGCTTTTCCTGGCTCCAAAGGATGACCAAGCCTGTGTTTGCTTTTTTAATTTGTCATATTAAATAGAGCCTTTGTGGCAGGCTTTTACATCCAGGCTGTAAACTCTAGAAATGGAAATTGATCAGGGGGTGGTTGATATAACCAAGGCTGTAAATGCTAAGAACAGAAACGCCATTCCAGTTTAATGCTTTTATCTAGCGAATGTGCCTTGTAAGGAGGGGCATAAATCTTGCAACTTGGGGGAGGGGTGGGGGTAGGGGTACGGTAGAACCTCACTGTATATTACCACTAGGTGTCACTGTTAACTGGCTATGCAAGAGAAATACCAGCTCCCCCCAGTCCATTTGGTTAAATAACTTCAATGGGTAACAACAAGTGAGCAAATCCTATTTGGGGTGTCGGAGAAGGGGTCAGCCTACCCACAGTTGTAAACAGGGCAGTGTCCCTGAGGGTAAGTGTTCGATTACAGATAACAGGTCTGTGTCAGCCATGCCCCCGCCTCCACCATGGCAGAGGCAGACTCAACTGATTTAAATTCTCCAGTAGCCCCAGAAGCCTCTGAGATCTCTCCCGGCATGCAGTGGGCCTCCACAGTTCTGTGCCTCCCTGACCATGGAGCTTTTCCTTCCCATACATGAAAGGAATCTGAGATGAGAGCACATACCCCAAATTTCTGTGTTTTTCCTTAAAGCCTGTACATGCTGTCAGCCTGATTCAACTCAACTCTGTTAAAACCATACTCTTTGGGCCTCTCTCTCAGCGTCCTCTGAGGCTCCCTGTCTTTTGCAGGGAGGACTCAAATCATCCAATAAGCCTTCCACCCTGGGGCTAAAAGGAACAATACCTGTTCTGAAAAAGATGAAGAACAGAGCTTTTAGGCCACTTGTTCTCCACCCCCAGTCCTGCCTCTGCCTGCCAAGCGCAGGACCCAGGTGGGGATGCAGGGGGCCAGCAGGTAGTGACTGGCGGGTGCACCCTCTGATTGTACAGGAACTGAATGCTGCGGTCCTCGGTGTGGTGGTGGTCGGGGAGGGGGTACTGTGGGTGGGGGTCCCCTCCCAGCTTCCTCTGCATAGCCATTGTATATAAGGGCATGGGGCACCAGCCTTGGAGGTGGACAAACGTAGGTCCAGATCTTACTGACTCTGTGACTTTGAGCGAATGACTTCGTTTCCTTGTGCCTCATTTCCCTCCCCTATAAACTAAGGGTGGTGATAACACCTTCCTCCCAGAGTCATTGTGCACACGAGTTACATTTATACGTGAGGGAGACCACTCAGCCAGTTCAGTCATTCCACTGACCAGCTGAGGATCTGTTGCATGCCAGGCAGTGTTCTAGGCACTGATAATAGAGGAGAGCATGAGAGAGGAGGCCTCTGCTCTCACAGGGCTTGTGTTCTGGAGGTATACTCATGTGTATATACACACCTATGTGGGATATATATAAATACATTAGATGTATGATGCTTTACATGAGTTCCTGTACATTTGGGCATGGCGTTTCTTATAAGTCTGCTTCATCTTTACTGAACTCTGAAGAGAGTTTTTCACCCCAGAATGATCTTTTCATGTTAATTGTGCCACGTCCCCCTACCACCCTCTGTGTGAGAACTCAGGACCAGAGGACCAGGTTTCAAGGTTCATTTACTGGCTGACTTCCCTGCTTTCTTTCTAGCAGTAGGATCCCAGCCCATCAAAGAACCAGCCGGTGCCTTCAAACCCTGGACGAACACAGACTAGCACAGGCTCGTTCATTTCATCCCCGTCAGAGCCCAGCTCCTCTCTTTACCCACACTTGGGCCTATTATATTTGAACAGATCAGGAGCCACCGAGGTGATCCGTTAGTTCAGCTGAGCTTGAAATTAGCAGCTCATCCCCTTAAATGTTGTGGGCAGTTTGTTTGAGCTTGGGCTACAGAGCTGTTGTCCCCTTGGGTTGCACCCAGCGTGGAAATGAGGGCATTCCTGATATTTTTTCTTTTGACACTTGATTAATAGTTGACAAATCCAGACCCAAGTAGTTAGCTTTCCTATTATCCATCTTTTGACAGGCATTGCCGCGTTTCTTTTCCAGGCTCATTGTTCTAAAAATACACTCAGATCTGAAGCTGTTCACTGTGCATATATAGGCATGATTTCCTGGTGTCAAAGATAAGAGACATCTGCCATGCAGATTATAAACAAAGTGGGTTGCTGGGTTTCAGATCTGAAGGTGGGGACCTCCGTGCTACTTAAATCAAGTGCTGCGAATCCTTTCCCTGCTTCCTTGGTGTTGTCATGTGATTGATAATTTACCAGGGTCAACCATTTTACAACCCGGTGGGAAAGGCAAGTATGGGGTGTGCCTGCGCGTGTGCACGCCAATCCTACTGGGTTGGGAGCCAGGATCACCTGCACAGAGTAGATTTCACATATCAGACTGCCTGGCAAACCGGAGGGTAGCCATTTCCTCACTTTGCAGCGTCCGTGGTCTGTCCCGAGCACCTAAGAGGCTGCCGTGAATGTCATGATCTCCGTCTTGAGTAAAGTAGCCAGGAAGATGGCCTTGGTTGTCTTATTATATGTGTGTTTATTCACAAGATTTTTTTTTTTATTAACGAGCCAAGTGTACCGTGTTGAAAGTTGAAAGATTGCAAAGGTGAATGCCGAGTTAGAGGGAGCCTCGCGTTGCTGCTCGGTAGCAGTGGCACCATGGACGAGTCACTTTACTTCTCTGAGCCTCTGCTCCCTCACCTGCGAGACTCGAGCAGGCATATCTGTTACCTTCCACCAAGTCACATTATTGCCAGGATTCAGTAAACTCGTGCATATTATATTCTTCAGCAGAGAATATCAGCTCATGGGAAAAAGTAAGTAGTGGTTGTTAGCATTATTTAAACTTCTTCCTGATTCCAAAAAAGACTTAGGGTATCTTATCAATTAAGTGTATGCAACAACAACAAAAAATAATAAAAGGAAAAACCCAACGTGACGCCGGGGCCGAGGTTAACATAGAAAGCGCACACCTAGAGCTCAGCACCCTTGCTGGAGATGGGCCTTAAATGTGGCTCTCCTGTCCCTAACAGACAGCAAAGAGGGCAGTGTATATGTTGTGCAACTTCCAGGCATCCCTGAAATAAGAAAAGAGGGAGAAGAGGGCTTTGTAGAAAAAAGCACAGCTTTCCTTGGTCCTGAACCCTAAGAAAATTTCTCCATGGGTCATCTTAGAAGAACGCTGAGTACTGTTGTGACTAATATCTCTAACGCCCTTGCAGTGAATACACAAGTATACTTCCTAGAGCTGTTTCTTCCCCGCATCCATCAGCAGAGCCTGCTGGCTTAGCGCCAAAGCGTAGGTTCCAGGAAAACAGTCTGGGCGGGGGAAGGGGGTGAGGGGGACAAAATAGGTAGGCTGCTACAAGATAGCTTTATCTTTCAGGGTTTGCACCTTTGTGGTGGGGGGTGGAGGGGGAGTGCTGCGGAGCAGGGAACACCGCATGTGGCCTGAGTCAGCCCCCTTGGCGCTCTGGCACAGGGCCGCTTTGAAATCTGCGCACCTAGCAGCGGCTTCGTAGCCAGGGGGATCCAGGCCTGCAGGGGGCCTGGAGGCAGGAGAGGCAGCCAGATGGAAGGGGCTGCTTTTAAATCCTGCCCCAGTGGGATTTAAACCCTTCTAGGTTCTGGCTTATTTTTGAATTGTCTGTAACAGATTGGTCCTCTCAGTGCCATATCTTTTTAAATATGCACAAAGCAATGGAGTCATTCCACTGCATTTATGATACTTTGTCTTGTGGTACTTTAGGGGTACGATTAGCATTGTAAGCTTCTACTGGTGTTTATGGTTTTAAATCCCGTCCCCGTTGCATTTAAATATTTTTATTATCGGTCTCTGTGTGAGTATGCGAGATGGAGTTAGATCGATAGATGAATGGTTTTGAACAGGTAAATATAGTTAAGTCTAACGAGTACATATAGCTGCAAAGGTAATTGGTAGTATTTATTTGGAGAGTAAATCGTTGCTCCAAGTCATAATCCTCCATTTCCAACATTTAGAAACAAAAAACGACCTCCTCGCAGGAGAAGATAGCTAAATTGAATAGCAAGAAAGGACAGGCTTGAAATACTGGTTAACCAATGAACCGAGACCCATTAGAGTAAATTACCGAGATAGAAACATCACCCCACTGCTTGCTGGCTAGGACACGTCGACACCCTGAGCATCCATTTGTTTAAAAGGAAACACACACAGCCTCATTTGTAGCATCAGCATGTACTGAGTCGTGGGAGAAGAGATGGCCAGAGAAGAAAAGAGTGTGGAGGTTCTGCCAGCGAGGGAATAGCAGGGAAGCTAGAATAACTTTGTGGGTGTGCCCACTTTCCGACGAGTGAGTTTATTTTCTGATTGCATTTAGTCATGGCTGTGTAGCGACAGCCTGTATCATGTTCCTAAGGAGACATCCCTGAATAACTTCTTTAGAAGCCCAAAATAAATAAATAAACAGATCACAAAGCCACAAGTTCTTTACCACTGGCACTTATGCAGACAGCTCATGAGAGCATTTTATAAATCCAGAAGGAGACAAGGAGCAGCAGATCCCTCAAGCAAGTAATTGACAGAGAAAGAATAGCCTGTCACCCAGGAGGGCTGGAAGCTCTGCATTTCAGTTACGGTTTATTTAGCTCTACTGGGCCTCGATTGGCTGGCGGTTTTCTAGAGCGTCTTTAGAGCAGACGTCGTCTAGACCGAGGGGACACCCTGTAATGTTTGCATCTGCAGCAGAGGGCTTTCTTTGGGGTTTTGCCACTGACCCGTTGCCCGTGCTTGAGGACCAGTGTGGACTGCTGGGGCTGGAAGGGGCCATAGAACCGATGTTACTTAGAGAAGCAGCTTGCCGTGCCCTCCTCGAGTCCTTCCCCAGCCCCACCCCACATGGGACGCCTAGTGTGGTCCTCTCCACGGTACACTACGGGCCTCTGTGATTAGTCCGTTCTCCCCACCCACATGGGGAGCCCTGAGGCCAGAGCCTTTGTCCATCTATCATTGTATCCCAAGCACCCAGCCCGGCGCCTGGGCTGGAGCAGGTGCTGGGAAACATTTGGCAAACCACAAGGAGATGGTCCCCAGCCCCTGCTGACCGGATTCTGGTAGCACATTGCTTATGTCCCCAGGCCACCTCGCCCCCTGCTTTGTCACCGGGAGCGGTCCGCTATTGATCATGAAGGAATGAGCCGCTTCTGTGGGTTTTGGTGTCTGGAGTTTATTAGGTACTTGCTGCTGCCCGTCAATTGTAGATAGGGCTGGAGTGCGGGGAAATGGCTGCCTGCATGAAGCGAAATTCAATAAAACCGCATTTTAAGTGAAAAATCAGTATAAACACCAGGCTTCTTTGCCATGGAAACAGAGGTTGCTTAGAAACTGCCTAACGGCAAGTTCTAAATTTTTTAAAGTCAAGTTATCATTTAAGCTACACGGCCCTACAGGTTATTGAGAGATAATCACTCGCCTCAGGACACTCGGAGGCATGAGGCACAGCTGAGTGCCTCCCGAAACTCTGGGGACCAGATAATCTCTTGATAACTGTGCTCCCTGGAGCCACTGATTTGGGCCTAGGGGAAGGAGAAGGAAATTTTTGTTCAGGACTTAAATGGTGTACATATATATTTTTTTAAGTGTTTCTCTTTGGGTTTGAGAAAACGTGGAGCTGGCCATTTGGCATGTTCAACAGCCATCTCTGCCACGTCTCACGATGTATTAGGAACATTTTCCAGGCAGTTGCCCCAATCTCGTCAAAGCAGAGGTCCTGTCTTTGTCTTCTGGCTTTGGATGACGCACAAGGGCTTTTAAGGTCTTCAGCTTTGGGCTCTTCACTTTCTGGGAGCCCCTGTCCCCAGCTAAGGATGGGCAGGAACCAGCCCCAGGACAAGCTGGTACCAGAGTTTGGAGCAAAGCTGGGCCACTGAGCTCTCAGACAAGACCTGCTGGATCTCCGCTCGGCTCCCAGGGCCTTAAAGCGAACAAGGTCCAGGTTCAGAATGTGTGTCGGTGTTTAGAGTTCAGCAGGCTGCATGTCTTTGGCCGAGCAAGCGCACAGCTACACCTGCCAGCACCTGGTTGCACAGCGTGGCATTCCCTCCCAACCTCAGGCGCACAGAGGGCAAAGAATACTGCATTCGCTTCTTCCTGAAAATGACGGGCAAAATTAGAACACCATCGGCTGAGAACTGGGACCCCCACCAAGTCAGTAGGAAGGAAATTACGAGTGAAACAAAAGACAAATGTTTTGCCCTTTTCAGAGTGTCTGAGAAGGTTCTGTGGTGTGGCGGTGCTGCTGAGGTTGGTAGTGATAATTATTCCTTAGACACACACATACTCTCTGGAAGGAACAGTGTTTTCATTGTATGCCTCAAAGTGTTTTCCTGCACCTCATCTCCCTTAGAGCCTCGCAACAAACCTGTGAGGAGGGTGGGGGCGGGGGCTGTGATCATCTTCCTTTGGAGAAAGAGGCAACTAACTTGCTCCAAGCCGCAGAGGCAGGAGAGGGAACTTGCGTCGCTGCCTGCCATTCTGGGGAGTCCACCCATTTAATAGCTAAGGAAAGAGACTCAAAATAATTCTCCCAAGAATTTGGCTTTTACTCAGTAAAAGAAAGTGAACTTCGTATGCACGCTTTCTTTGCCTCCCTGTTAGTATCTTATTTACGAGTTCTCACAGGGTTGGGTTAAGCATCTGACTTTGGCTCAGGTCATGATCTCATGGTTTGTGAGTTCGAGCCCCGTGTCAGGCTCTCTGCTGTCAATGCAGAACCCACTTCGGATCCTCTGTCCCCATCTCTGTCTCTGCCCCTGCCCCACTTGTTCTCTTTCTCTCTCTCTCTCCAAATAAATAAATAAACTTAAAAAAAAAAAAAAAAAAAAAGGCGTTTTGACAGGGCAAAGAGAGTGGCTTCTTTCCTTTTCCTTTCCTGCCAGAGAATACAACATCCACATTTAGCATGTTAAAAAGGACTCAAAAAGAACATTGCAACGCTTTCATGCCATGTAAGTCAGAGCCGAGCTCTGACTGACGTGGGCTGGGCTGGGGCACCACTTCACTGGGTACTGCCCGGATCAGAATACTCCTTCGTGTGCCATGCTGTAGCTTGAGAAATTGTTCTAGTCCTAGAAGGAGAAAAAAAAATCACACGAAACCATTTGCATTCTGACAGTCTTTGGCACCAGGGAAACCTGTCAACTGTGTCACGTGTAAATAGAAATCAGCTTCCCATTTTTGGTGTGTTTTTTCATAATTTCCCTTGCCACTCTAATTATCAAAGATATTTTTGTTTTTAAACAAAAATTGTCTCCCACGCAGGCCCATCTCCTTTCTGCGGTGAAGTGGAAACAGTGAATTAGAATATTCTAACCACTTCTCCAGCAACCACTGCTGAGATTATAAGCACAAGATTATCCTAAGTAAAGGAAACTTAAATTGTCTAGGCACAGACCAGGCCAAAAACATGTTCAGAGGGTCCCCTCCCACCTGCCTACCTTGCCTCCTTCGCAGGTGTCTATTAAACCCAAGGAAGAAAGCAAAACTGGCTTCCCCAAAGTAAAAGCCAAATCCCCTGAGGGCACGGTTTTTCAGATTAACAAAATTAAAAACAGGATTTAGCTCCATTTAAGTTCCCATTTGATGCCCAACAGTATGGGAAAGGCTCCTAGGGATGGTCATCAGGAATAACATGTGATCCATCCAATAGATACTATCTACCCTATGACTGGGTAGATGGGGATCGCATGGGCTAAACGCTGTGTAGGTCTGGATCTGTGTCTTCTCATTTAAACCTCAGCAAAACCCTGAGTGAAGTACATCCCCAATTTTTAGAAACAAGGCATTTTTAGAGACTGAGAGCAAGACAAGTTGAAAAATCTCCCACGGCCACATAGCAGTGATGCCTACGACAACATGAATCCTATTGGTAATGTTCCCTAGTCCTTCCTTGGTGGTGAGCAGCTGGCCCCTCCTTTAGATCCTTTTATAGAATGTAATTTTCCAGAGAGATCTGTCATCTTAAGTCATTAGTGTGCAGTGTAATAGACCACTTAGCTAAATACAAGAACCTGTCGGGTGAAGTACTTGTTGAGAGCTTACCATGTGCCATCCCAGGTGCCCAGGGTATAGCGGTGAACCCAACAGACATGGTCGTTGCCCTCAGGGGCTGTATTGTGAGGAAGGAAGATGGACAGTAAGTGCTGGGAAGGGTGTCCCGAAAGAGAAAAGGAGGGGGCAGCCACCTAAACAAAATGGTCCAGGAAGGTCATCTTCTCTGAGCATGTGCCCTGTGGACTGAGATGGGGAGGATGGCTCACGGAGCTGCCCAACTGAGGAGGACCTTCTCCTCCCTGAGGTTGAAAAGCCAGAACCTGAACCACTGCGTCAGCCAGGGCGATGAAATTTATACTTGGACTGCCCAGTGCGGTGGCCCTGGGCACCTGGTTGGTCATTCAGAAATGGGATATGAGGAGATAAGAGGCAAGGGTGTGGCCCCAGAGTTCGGCGCAAGTTGAAAAGCCTCACCCTTCGTGGGCATAGGGTGTTAGGTGGCCCCGGCTCCTTCAGCTCTGTCCCTGTCATGTGGAGGACACCAGTGCTCTGCCTCTAGACTGGCCTGGCTCTGTCCGTTCCTGCCTCAGGCAAATAACTGGGTCTGATCCCTTTATGAACATGTGCAGACTACCAAGAATCCTTGGCTCTTGGTGGCCAGAAGAGGCCAGCTACCCAGTTCAGCAGCAAGCTGGGGGGCCAAGGATGAGGACCCGGAGACTCAGGAGTGTGAGCCTGAAATGAGGGGTGGGCCCTGTCAGTTTTCTTTGAAAACGTCTGCTTGACACCCCAGAACTTAACTGGATTCTTTGCCAAGAGCTTGTTTGATGTCAATATTGTTCTGCTCAGACTAATTACTTCTCTGTGTCAATGGATATGAAACTATACACTTTGGGACCATCCTAATGGCCCTGTCTTATGAACTAAAGTGGGTTTGCTGTGCTATTCGAAGGGATTTGATGTTATTACCAGTTTCATCTCCAATAGCCCAATAAGCAGCCTCTTCTGTAGAACACCAGCCTCTGTCCCTTCTCTCCCCTCCCTCGTGACCTCAGCCCACCATCCCTTCTGTCTCTCCACAGAGTTTTCCTCCACCTGATGAAGGTGGACCCGGACTCCACCTGGTTTCTCCTGAACGAACTTTACTGCCCGGAGCAGTTCACACCTCCCCACCCCAGCCTCCACCCTGTGCAGCTGCGGGAGACCAGAGGACAGGGCAACCCCTATGCGGCCAATGTGCTCCGCCTGCTCCAGGAGCTTCAGTGACCCCACACACATACACCTGGATACAGCAGCATCCCCCGTCCCCGCATGCGGGGCCGACCCCACCCTGGCCCGAGGCGGTGGCACGGCAGCAGAGAAGACTCCGAAGGTGGATTAGACAGCCGATCGATTTATAAATTGATCGATCACACAACTGCTTAGAAATTGGATTGAAGGAAAGTAGCTGACTGTTATTTATATTTCATACCTGGTGTTTTCAAATGACATTGTCTGGCAGCTCTAAGGGCTTAACTCCTTCGCTTACCATCTCCGAGGCCCCAGCTGCCTCCTGGGCCGTGCCCGCCACATCCTCCCACATCGGAGAGCCTCAGGACAGGTGGCGGGGAGGGCCTCTGCTGCGCACCGAGTGTGTCCCCCCGGGCATCTGACGACCATGTGGAAGTACCACGCATCCAAGACTCTTCAGAGCACAGCCCCGCATCACAGACGCGTGCACGTCCTCTCCTCAAACAATGAGCTGGAGCCAGCTCATTGTACCTAACCTGTTATTTGGAAGAAGATGAAATAAAGGCACCTCTTGGACGAACAGTGTGATCAAGAGCTCACTTTAAAGTTTGTTATTTAAATTGGGTGATTTTTAAGAAATGCGTTTAAGTTCTTAAATGGATAAGGCAGAGCCCTGGTATAAAATCCAAGCAGCACAAAACAGAAACAGTGAAAAGTCAGTCTCCCCTCCTTATTCGCCAGACATCTGGTTTCCCTCTCCAAAGACAAACACTTGACAATTTTTTGGATACCTGTTCAAGAAGAGATTGATTATTTTTTACTGTTTATTATGGATAATAGTATACAGCAAGCCCTGTGTACCCATAACACTGTTGGACCAGTCACCAGCACACGGCCAGCCTTCTTTCATTGCTACCCTCACCCATTTACCTCCCCAGCCCATCCAGTCCCTGGAGTATTTTGAAGCACATCCCAGATGTCCTATCCAAACCTTTTTTTTTTTTTAAGTTTTTTTTTTTTTTTTTTAATGTTTTTTAACGTTTATTTTACTTTTGAGACAGAGACAGAGCATGAACGGGGGAGGGTCAGAGAGAGAGGGAGACACAGAATCGGAAGCAGGCTCCAGGCTCTGAGCCATCAGCCCAGAGCCCGACGCGGGGCTCGAACTCACAGACCGTGAGATCGTGACCTGGGCTGAAGTCGGACGCTTAACCGACTGAGCCACCCAGGCGCCCCTTTTAAGTTATTTTTGAGACAGAGACAGAGTGTAAACAGGGAGGGGCAGTGAGATGGGGAGAGAGAAAGGATCCCAACCAAGCAGGGTCTACACTATCAGTGGACAGAGCCCGACGCCGGACACAAACTCACCAACCCTGAGATCATGACCTGAGCTGAAATCAAGAGCCTAACTCTCTGAGCCAGTTAGGCACCCCCAAACTTTTTTTTAAAACATAAACCCCAATAGCATCATCACACCTAAACGAATCAGCAGTGACCCTTTCACGTTGTATGCAATTAGATGTTTACGTTTCCCCAGTGTGTTGAATCAGGATCCAAATAAGGTATATACATTCCTGTTATCTGTATGTCCCTTCATAAATCCCTTTTAATTTATAGATCCCTTCTCCACCTCTCTTTTCTTTTCCCGCTAAGTTTCTGTTGAGGAAATAAGGTCATTTATCCTACAGCATTTCCCACAGTCTGGATTTACTGATTACATCCCCGTGGGGGTCATTTCACAGGCTTCTCCTGTCACCTGTATTTCCTGTAAATGGGAAGGCAGAACAGGAGGCGTGATCCGGTTTGATTGTTTTCATTTTTGTTTTTGGCAACACTCCTCCGTAAGTGGGATTATTTACTTCCATCAGGAGGTGTATAATATCTGATCTCCTATGAGATTGGCAGTCACTGGTCATCCTCGCCTGGATCCAGTCACTCGTTAGGGAATGCACAGTAGTGTTGTTCGGTCCCACCACACCAGCTTGCTTTTAGCTAGAGTACTTGTGTAAAGGGAACCTTCCCTTCATCAACCATGCAGTAACCTTGAGGGAGTTTATGTAGAAAGGCAGGGTAAATACTCAATTTTTTTTTTAGCTGAGGGATTTAAAACACAGATTATGTAAATTTAGGTACACAGCCACAGACAGACACACACACACACACACACACACACACACACACACACACACACGTGCTGAAGGATCCTACAAATGATGAATGCATCCTTACCAGATGCATGGTGAGGCACCATCTAGATAACTTCTCCAGTGATGCAGATAATCCCCAAGCTCTATAAAACCCAGAAGGCAGTTGGCATGGAGACATATTGGAGCAAGGGCTCCCAGCCAGTCTGGAGAGGCCCCTCATTTCTTTTTAGGGTCTTTCTCTGCAAGGGCAAAGGATGTCCAGCTTGGGTCTAGGTGGCAGCAGCCTGACTTCTGGTCTGGGTCATCAGGGGCCCTCCCTCTCTTTGGGCCTCAGCAATCCCGCCTGCAGAGTGGAGAGAATGGACCAGAGAGAGAGAGAGAGAGCTTAATTTGGGGGATTCTGGGTCCCTCCAGGGGGAATCTGATGACAGGACCCACTCTTCCCCCATCACTCCCAGGCACTGCGTCCTCCAAGACCAGTCAGGCACCGTCTCATTGCTTACAGGGTCTGCCTAGCTGATCTCACAAATTCTAGGTACAATTCTAGAGACTTCACCTATGACCCCGTGGGGATCCCAAGTGAAGAACCCCTGAAAGAGAGAATTGCTTAACTTTATTCCACTTTAAAATTCTGAGATGATTTCCTTTGGGAAGGTGGGGGGGGGGGGGGGAATGCCCTCTAATTGAGAGTACTGTAAAAAGATTCACAGCATTGTTCCTAATTCCACCGGGGACGCAAAGTGAGAGGCTAATTCAATCTCTAGGTCCTGACAAATGAGAAAACAGGTCAGAGAGGTGGTGTGACTTGTCGTGTATTTCCAGGCTTCCAGTGCGATTAAAGTAGCCTGCCTTCCCAGGGCGCCTGGGCAGGGCAGGCCATAATGGTGTGCCAAGAGGGGCGGGGGGAACACGCACACACGTCCTGTGCCGTGATAACACGTGGGCTCTCGGGAGGCTGTCCAGGAGATAATCCGCGTGGGAGGACTTGCCATGGTGTTCCAAAACCCATCTCCTCCTCAAAGAGTAAAGACATCCTGAGTTGCTTTCGTATTCCTGCAGGCAGATTGTTGCACTTGATTAAAAAAAGACAAAACAAAACCTTATTAGAGTGCCTCTCCGGTTATTATTCTACCCAAGCAACTTTAATTTGAACCCGTCCAGCTGACTCATTCCAGTCCTTGTTTACGTGGGCTTCTCAAAGCGATCGTTGCCCCCTGTTAAACCCGGCTGGTGCAGTGACGGTTTTTCTTTCATTCAGGGTTTCTGAGTGTTGGTTTGGCTGGAGTTAAGGGTAGGTCCCGAAAGGCCTCCAGTGTCAGGTGGAGACTTTGAGCTCTGATCTGTAGGCAGTGGGCGCCTCCTGGGGGATGCAGGAAAGCACAGACATGGATCCAGGGATCCTCCAGAGGGGTTGAGTGTGGTCCTCAGGAGACTCGTGTTGGAGAAAGAGCATGGATGACCCGGGGCTCATCAGCGCTGGGGCTGGTTTCAGACTCTACCTCTTAGTGCCTGTGTGACCTTGGGTGAGTCACTTCCCTTTATTTTCCCATCTCTAAAACGGAGTTACTGCTTCTGCCTCTTTGAATGGCTGCAGCAGGAAGGGTAAGTGCTGTCATGTTTCCAAATGTTTAGCATAGTGCCCGGGGCGTGGACACTGCATCCTTTCCCTTCCGTCCACCCGACCCTTTCGCTCACAGCTTTGTTAGGATGCGATACGTACTCCCCTGGACAATTACAGCTGACGAAGTAGATGGTTAAATCTCAGAATAAACCACCCAGGAACTAAGGAGAACCCCAGCAGAGGAGGGTAAGACCCTGGTAGGACAAGGAGACTTTTGGCAGGAAGAGAGGATAAAGGGCATTCCAGACGCAGAAAATGACGTGCCGGAAGGCAGACGGGGATACTTGCCAATATCTGCTTATCTCATCATAACTCCTTCCACTGCCACTGACAGGAAGACCCAACTCAGACTGGCTTGAGCGGAAAGAAACATCTTGGCTCACGTAACCAGCGGGCTCTCCTGGCTCCAGATCCCAAAGCCAGGCTCCGCATTTTGATTCTGTTTTCCCCGTCCTTCTCTAGCAGCCTCTCTCTATCAAGTGTCCAGGATGGCCAATAGTTCCAGGCTTCTTTCTCTGAGTTTTAATAAGCCTAGGAGCGTGTGCACCTCCTCCTGGCAGTTCCAAACTCAAGTCCTAGGCTTAGCTCCTCTCGGCTCAGCCCATCCTTTGCCCCACCCCAAACCAAGCATTGTGCATCCAAGCAGGTTTTGGCAAACTTTCTCTGTGCAGAGCCAAATGGTGAATATTTTAGGCTTTGCAGGCCATAGGATCTGTGTGGCATTTTCTTTGATTTTTTTTTTTTTTTACAACCTTTTAAATGTGTAAAATCCTTACAAAATAAGCCGTGAGCCATTATTCTGCCTGTGGACCATAGTTCGCTGCCTCGTATACAGCATTCTCATGGCAGGCCTGGAGACAGATGCTCAGGTCAGCTCCCCCAAACCAAATGGAGGCAGAGCTGGGGTGGAGTGGTTTCCCCTAAAGGGAAGGACCGCACTTGGTTACCAGGAAGAGATGCGGAGTGGGCAGTGGGCACCAGTGACAGCTACCACCCCGTGTCTGTGACAGGTGACCATTATGGCCCGGCGGTCTGGGAGGGTATATGTTAGCAGGTGTCGCTGCTGAGGCCACATTTATGAAGGGCCTTGAAGGCCAACCTAGGGATTCCAGCCGTAAGGGATCAAGAAGTGGCCTTAGAAGGTTTTTGAACAGGTGAGTAATGTATGGAAAGCAGCATTTTAGGAATATTCATCTCGTGGCAGCATCCAGGAGCAATTGGAAGGGAGAGAGACTGGCGATGAAATTGTGTTCCCGAAAGTCCCAGGACGAGAAAATGCACCTCTTCCATCAACCCCAAACTGTTTGACGTGCCGTGGTTCATGGGCAACTTGAGGCACATAAATATGTGCTTTAAAGTTTAAAAGTAAGAAGTGAGATGAATGGAGCCTCTGATGAGGCTTCCTCCAGCTCGTGCCGGAGAGTTGAGAAGCCCTAGAAATGATTTTCCACAGCTCCAGCCGTGATGAACAGTGCGGGGGCCCCTCTCCCTTTGTGTGACTTACCCCAGCTTCTGTGTCGGGCTTGATTGGAAGCAAAGTGCCCACACTGCCTTTCCTCCAGAGTACGGAATAGAGGCCAAATTTCGGAAAATAATTCTGAGTGATGGCTGACTCTGTCGAAGCGTTGATTGCTTTATAAATGGCATTCTCCTCTCTGCGCCCCCCCCCACCCCCTGCCACCACTGAAGTTTGGAGGCAGCGGCTTTTCAAATTACGCTTGAAAAGCAGCCTGATTTCCCCCAGGAATCATCTCCTAGATTAGGAGCTGTTCTACCTTTTCCGACAGTTTTACCCAGAGTACAAAGCCTGTCTGCAAAGGGCGAGGAGGGAGTGGTGCTGTCCTCCCTTCAAAGCCTTCAGCACAAACCATTTTTGAAAATGTCTCTCACTGCAGCCATCCCTCCCAGCGTCCGGGGCTGCCTGCTTTTGCAACAGGAAAGGGTTAAAAAGCACTGATGAATGGCTGCCTCCAGCCCCCACCCTTCCGCTTTCCCTCCTTATATAATTTGCCATTCTTTTTGCACAACAGCTCCTGGGTCTCAACCTGCTCTCTCAATCAGTACCCTCACGTCCTCAGCTTCCTCCCACACAAGCGGGCTCAGAAGTAAGGAAAGCACCTTTCAGAATCTCTGAGGCCGTTTCCAAGGGAGAAGACGTTGGTGGGGGGAGAGGTGGAGAGAAGTAGTAGAGAAGAGTCAGAAGTTTCTTCATGAAATAAAAATATTGCCTTCCCTAAGGCAGGGTGGGGAGTAGACAGACCTCAGTGCACCCCCTTCCCCTTCGCCCCATCTTTGTGTCCTTTCTCACCTCATGGAGCCCATCCAGTACTCTCACACATTCCACCCAGGACACTGCCCAGTTCCCTAGGAGAGGCCAGAGATTCTAATTGAACTGCGCTCCAGCTCACAGGTGACCTTGGGCACCCCCTCCCCCTCCCTGGGCCTCAGTGTCCCTGTCTGCTCCCTAAAGGGTTTGAACCAATCAGCCTCCAAGCATTGTTCCACCCCCTAAAACATCTGTGACTTGATAATAAAGTGTTGGCAAGTATGTGGGGAAACGGATATGTAAGGTGGCACAAGCTTTTTGGAGGTCAAAATTGGCAGTGTTAGCAAATCTGAATGTGTGTACCTTTCGACCGGCAATTCTGCTTCTAAGAATTTAATGCCCACACGTGTGCACAAAGATGTACATGCATAGGCAATTCACTGCAACATTGTGATTTACAGGAACTTGCAATACTGAATGTCCAGTATGTGCCAGGCATTATGCCTAATGCTTTACATTAATATCTCAAGAGACTGGGTGCAAAAGATAGGAAATAACCTAATCATAGAACATAAACATCCATCCAAAAGAGGCCAAAACATCCCGTGTACCTCCCCCCTCACAACACAGAAATTCTAGTGAACCATTGTACTGAAGAATGGTGCCTCCAAAGTGAAATGTTACTGTTAACTATTTTGTAAAAGCAAATATTAGAAATTGAAAAGAAGGTAGGAGAAGAGCTTGGGGAGGGAGGGACTGGTTAAATAAACTAGGGTACATCCCTGTAACAAAATGAATAAAACAGCAACAGCTATCAGAATTTAAAATGCACACACCCTTTGACTCAGCAGTCCTGCTCTTAGGAATTTCCTTGTCCATGTGCAAAAAGGATGAACAAAGTGTTCGTTGAAGCATTGTTTGCATAAATAAAAGGTTGGAAACAACCTAAAGGTCCATCCAGAGAAGCCCAGCTAAATAAGTTCCTTACCCACACTTGCCATGTGGTCTTTAAGAGGAAAGAGCTAGTTCTCTGTGTATATCTCCAAGGTACGTTATTAAAGAAAATGGCACGCAGAACAATGAAACTATTTGTGGGGGATGGGGGCACTTTATGTGTGGAATTTCTCTTAAAGAACACCCAAGTGGCAGCCTCCAGGAAGGATAACAGGATCAGTGCTGAAGATATCTTTTCACATTATGCCCTTTATACTCTTCACATTTTTAAACCATATACCTGTGTAACTTATTCACTCACAAAAATTTTTATTATTAAAATGTAAGACATTTGTGAGTCTACAGTTCTATGGTAAACTCACATTGTGGTGATAGGAGCCTAATGTCGTCGGGGTCTCCTCTTCTGTGCTTTGCATTTCCCAAGTGGAACCAGGGCTGGAGTTGGGAGGGGGCATTGCTTAATCCAAAAATGCAAAGGGATCTTGGAGAGGATCTCTTCAGGAGATGGCTGTGCACTGTGCAGGCAGCACCCCTGCCCCACCGTGGCTCCCGTGTGCATACAGGAAAACCATTTCCCATCTATGCCCTAGCTCGTCTGAGTCCCTTAGAACCCCAAGAGAAGCAGGTCGAGCATCAGAGCTTCTCGTGACTTCCCAGACAGAATTTAGGGCTCGTGCTCAGTGCTCTCAAGGCATTGCTGGATGCTCTGTGCCCTGCCACAGCTCTGTCCAGGGCTTGCAGCCTCCCCCCCCCCCCCGTTGAGGGGTTGCCTTCCTGACTGCATCTTCAGCACCTTGGACAGGGCTGTGGTTTGCGCCTTCCTCTCAACATTAGGATGCCCAAACTTTCCAATGCCAGGCCCCAAAACACCAAGTTAAAGACAAAGATAGGATTCAAACCTGAGACTGCTGACATCACATGATCAATTATATCAAGTTTGTGCAACAGGATCCAAAATCTGCAGAATGGAAACCAATTCAACAAGCATTTTTCAAGGCTTTCTATGTACCAGGCCCAGAGATAAAAAGACATAAATGCTGCCTCCTAGGGGCTTGGCTCAAAGTGCTAAACAAGACATGTCATGAGGAGGCAAGTATAAAGTCTGTATTAGGAGGAGGTCAGAAGCAACAGTTAAGAGCATGGTCTCTGGAGATGGACAGACTGGCTTTGAATTCTCACCCTGCTGCTTTGGGCAAGTCTCTTCATAACTCTAAGCATTGATTAAATGGGCATAAAAATATACCTCCCTGGGAGCATGATAAGGAACTGACTGATAAAGTGCTGGACTCAAGGCCTGGCCCCTGGGCAGCACTCTGTAGGAGCTGGTCATCATTATGAAGATGATGATACGTTAGAGGTAGAAATGGCAGCACAGAGGTTGAACTGAAAGGAAACTGGGAGGCTTCCTGGAGGAAAGGCCATCCAAGCTAGCTTTGCAGTATTTGCCTGTCAGACACAAAGGGAAAGACCCCTCTGGGTAGAGGAAACAGCATATACAGAGGCTTACGCAGCACATTCAGGGTGTTGCTCATGTCAGTGGGAGGTAGGAACCATAAAGAGTGAGGCTGGAGACAAGCATGAAGCTTTGGGAAGAGAGCCTGGTCTGTTCAATACCCCTGTAAAAATTAGTAATGGGAAACCACTAAAATGAAGGTTTCAGCAGGGGGAGCTCTCATGCCCTACCACTCAGTCAATTGCAGACCCAGAAGGAAGAAACACATTTGACCTCATGCAGACTTGACCTTGCAGGTGGATTCTACTCCACTACTCCAGTGGAGGAAGAGATTCTTTCCTTATCCCCCCAGCAACAGCTCCACCAGTGAGAAGCCAGCACACTTCAAACTTTCATTTTATTCCAATGGATTTTTAGTTCATAACAGCCTTTCTGGCTTGCCCCTTTTCTCCTTAAAAAAGTGTGCCTCTCCTTTGTTCCCAACTTGGCTATGGCTTTGCCACAACTTGTTTGTCCCAGATTGCAATTCTCTTTTATTCCCGAATAGATCCATCTTTTGCTGGTAAAAAAAAAAACTGGTAGTTTTAGTTTTCAGGTTAACACCCCAAAGGTGGGCCTGGGATCTACTGTCAGGGGACATCAAAAAGATGCCTGAGGGAGGCATTGGTAGCATTCCCCCGGGAGGTTGTTCTCTGGGGCTTTTCTGCAGGCCTCTGGTTGGGTGGAGGGCAGAGCTCACTCTTGCCATGCCACCCCCAAGCCCCTTGTCCCCCATTCCTGAAGCCTGTGGTGGGGGCAAAACAGTCCTGCCAGAAGCGAAGTGCACAGGCTCTGAAGGCAGACTGCCTTTGCCATTTACACACAGTTAGGGGTTCAAGGCAGGCCACCCCAAAATGGGCCACTTTGTCATGAACATTATTTTGAGTTAAAAGCAATAAAACCCCAGCAGATTCAGGAAAAGCTTTTTACCTTCTCCTCAACTGCCTGCTTATACTGGGAAGAGGGTTATTCACAGAGATTCCTTCTTACCTAAGAAACTTATTTCTATAACAGGACAACCTTTGTTTTCCAAACATCTCTCCTCATCTTCCTGCTAATGGTCTTTCTCTCCTTTGTATCCTCAGATCCCCTACTGCTCTCCTTAGCTCATATAAGCATCATATTGCTTCACTGTCTTCAGAATTTCCATGTGTGTGTGGACTCCTCATACATACACTATTAAAGTTTATTTTTGCCTGTTAATTTGTCTCATGTCAATCTGATTCTTTGCCCAGCTAGAAGAACCTTGAAGGTCAGAGGAAATCCTTCCCCCCCAACACCAGCCGTGCGATCTTTGACAAGTCAGTTTCTTCATCTGTAAGATGGAGATAATAATAATAATAGCTCCCCCAGTAGAATTTTTTTGAGGATTCAGTGATTTAATGCATGACAAGCACCGAGTACTGAAGCTAGTTGGCACTCGGACAAACATAACTGTTTCTTTTCTGCAGAGCTACCGGCCTCCTGGGAACATTAGGATGAGTAAGACCCGGGAATGGCAGACCCACCTGATGAAGCCTAAGATGGGCAGAGCACCCATTTCTTTTTCGAGGGTCAGAGATGGCTTCCTGAGGATATGGCTCAGCATGGGCAAGAGAAAAGGCCCCGGGCAAGAGCTGCTCCCCTCCAACTCTCAGTTTCCATACCTGCAAATGCAGGTAATAAGGGCTACCTTGTTGGTTTGGCTGTGAGGATTAAATGAGCCGATGCAAAGCAAGGGTGGGCCTGTGAGCACCCTCTAAGCATGGGCTGCTTGCTTATGAGGAAAGAAGAGCCTGCTTGTTAATAAGACCCTAAGAGTTCAAACCAGTGGGGCTGCTGGGTAGCTACTTCCTTAAAATAGACTCCCTCCTCCCATAGCCTTTCAGGGAGGATAATACCAAGGTATGAGCTGACATTCCTGACTACACAGCTCCCTCTAATCTTCACTACTAACCATGAGATTAAACATTGTGCCCATTGTACAGGGGCAGAACCCGAGCTCAGCTGAAGACACAGGCTCCTACTGTGAGAAAGGACTAGGGTCCTAGCCTAGGGTATCAACAACTTGTGAGCACCTGCTTTGCTGACATCTGGGAGGTCTGAACAAAAGAGGGGGTACAGCCCCTTGAATGTAGACTCCAGTGTGGGAGGCCAGACTTCCCTGAGAAACATTTTCATTTACTAATGGATTTAATGAGTGCAGAACTTCCTGTTTTAAACAAACAAGTGATTAGCATTGACTACAGAAGTGAAAATGGATCCTAATGAATTGCTAATTAGCCTCCTCCTCTTCCTGGGGTCTTTAGCTGGTAAATTCCCTCTCTGGCTACTGGGAGTCTTAGTCAGTCCGACTGGAATTCACTCATTTGTTGCTTCATTGTTTTATTCATTCATTAATTTTTTTTCATTCATCATGCATTTCTTGAGGATCTGCTGTGTGTTGCTGTGAACGAGACAAGCAAGATTCCTTCCTTACAGTCCAATGGGGAAGGCAGTATTAGCTAACCGTACAAACATATAATGATGCAATTATAGGTCAGGGAGCTGGGGCAAAGTGCAGCAGGAGGACTTGTTCTTGCCTTGGGGCAGGGGGTGGGGTGTCCCTCAGGGAAGGCTACTTACAGGACAGGTCTTTTGAGCAAAGACCTGAAGAGTAAGTAGAGGGGTACCTGGGTGGCTCAGTCAGTTAAACGTCTAACTTGATTTCAACTCAGGTCATAATCTTACTGTTAGTGAGTTCAAGCCCCCTATCAGGTTCTGCACTCACAGCCCAGAGCCTGCTTGGGATTCTCTCTCTCGCCCCCTCTCTGCCCCTAACTTGCTCGTGCTCTCTCTCTCTCTCTCTCAAAATAAATAAATGAACTTTAAAAATTAAAAAAAAAAAAAAGTAGGACTTAACTAAATGAAAGGAGAAAAGGAAGAGTAGATGAGTGTCTCAGACATCCAGAACAGTATATACAAAGGTCCTGTGGTGGGAGGAAGCAGGGTAAGTCTGAGTAAAAGGAAGAAGGTTGTGTGAGAAATGTATGGGAAACATATGGTTGTGTGTGTGTGTGTGTGTGTGTGTGTGTGTGAGAGAGAGAGAGAGAGAGAGAGAGAGAGAGAGAGAGAGAGAGAGAGGTGAGGCTAGGCTAGGGTTAAGGATGTTGATCTTCCTCCTTTGTAGCAGATGGTGCTGAGAGCCCAGCCCATATTCTGCGAGTCTTACCCCTTCAGTGTGCTCCAGCCAACTTCCAGCTGCCTCGTGTTTGCATCTCTTTGCCTGAGGACTTTACAGCTAAGGAAGCCCTTCTGTCTTAATACTTTGCAGGCCAGAAGTCCTGGTGAATTAACACCCTGGAAGCAGGCCTCAGCCAATGACTGAGGAAGCTGAGGCATAAAAACCACCACTCTCCAGCCTTTGGGCAGGATGATTTTGAGATGTGTGCTCTGTCTTGGCTCCCAGAGCTTCCCAGTAGGATGGAGCCCCACTTGCTCACAACGGTCACTTGTCTGACAGTGCACACTTTCCTTGTCTCACTTCCCCATTCCCCTGCTGGTGCTTCCTGGGATCACCCCCAGGCAAACTCCTTGCCCCCAGTGTTTTGGCCTAGCATTTGCTTCTGGAGGAACCCATGCTAAAACTTCTTTAAACAAGACACAGATATATTTCCTACACTTCTCTGTACTCTGGATGCCTGGATGCCTTCCTCTCTCTCAGTTGCTTCCCTCACAGAATCTGGGGCCATGGACCATAGTGGCCCAGCTGAGGTCTGCCTGGCATGATATATAGACCAGCCCTATCACCTGTCTCTTTCTTGGTACTCTGCCTCTGTTAACATGACCTGAGATGTCTTTCCTCTGGAACGATGCTATTTGATAGAACCTTCTTCAGTGATGGAAATATTCTCTATCTGTGCTATCCGTTATAGTAGCCATTAGTTATCTGTATCTATTGAACATTTAAAAAAAATTTTTTTTAACGTTTATTTATTTTTGAGACAGAGAGAGACAGAGCATGAACGGGGGAGGGGCAGAGAGAGAGGGAGACACAGAATCAGAAGCAGGCTCCAGGCTCTGAGCCGTCAGCCCAGAGCCCGATGTGGGGCTCGAACTCACAGAAGGCAAGATCATGACCTGAGCTGAAGTCAGACGCTTAACCTGAGCCACCCAGGCGCCCCTCTATTGAACATTTGAAATGTGACTGATACAGCTGAGGAGTTGAATGTTTTATTTAATGTATTCTATTTTATTAACTTCAAATAGATATATGTGGCGGGTGGTTACTGTCTCCGACACTCAGCTCTGAGACTTGCCTTACCCCCTGTAGGCTGCTAAGCTTCCTGGAGCCCAAACCTGATAGACTGTGAGAAGGGCAGCCAGGTGGACCCAGCTGTCTGCACTCAGTGCAGTGATAGGATCTGCCAGAGCTTCCTCAGGTAGGTCACCCAGGGCCCCAGGAAGGTTAGCGGTATGGGCCTCCAACGGATCCCATCATTAACTCCTCCCTTCTGCAAAGGCCCCATCCTTCAACTGCTTCCTACCCCCTGTACCTGGAGCAGACAGCCCTGAGGGAGGAGAACTAGGTGGCTGGCCTGGGGGCAGGGAGTTGGGCCTGGTGGTGCTGAATGAGACGCCTCTGCTATCCCCACCAGCCTGGCTTTCTTTTGTATAGTGAATTGAAAATTCCTCTGTAGAGTTGAGGAATAAACATGTTTTTCAAATAATACAGTGTACTGAGCCTGAAGTACCTAGAATTCAGGACAAAGTCAGGCTCGCAGTGGGGCCTGCTGGAAGTGATCCAGTATCTATCTTCCCGTTCCTCTGAGTACAGGAACGCTGCTATTCATCTAGGCACACAGCTGTCAGAATAAAGGCCATGTTTTCTGGTGTCCCTTGCAGCTAGATGCGGCCATGTGACTAAGTTCTGTCCCACGACAGGTAAACAGAAATGATCTTCATCGTCAAACAAGTGTCTTTTAAAGCGAGAGTGTGTACCCTTCTCACCCTTTTTCTCGTTCCTGCTGGCTGAAATGCATACCCAGTGCAGGGAGGTAGGGTGGCCCTCTTGAACTGTGATAAGAAGCCTGGCTGAAAGGGTGGTAGAACTCAGGGTAGAAATGCCAACTAGTTCAAAACAAGGGTTTTTGTGAAATTTAGGGAAGGAGAAAACAGGGCTCCAAAAAACTTCCTTTGGTTAAATAAGATGCAGTGGGTCTAAACTTTGACCCAGCCCTTACAAGCTGTTAATGTTTATCAGAGGCAAATCCATATTCATTTACAGAGTGTGTGCCATAAGCCAAGACCTGTGCTAGGCATTGGGGATGCAGCAGTAAACAGGACACTTAAGAGTCTGTGCCCTCACAGAGCTTCATTACCATTCCTGGCATTTTCCAGCTCAGTCTACATTCGCAAGTGTTTTTATAGTCACCTCCAGTCAAGATGGCATTGAGTCCGCGCTTTAAAAATAACCTGCTCCTCAGCCAGAACCCTCACACATTGTAGATGGGAATGCAAAATGGTGCAGCCACTTTGAAAAACAGTTTGGAAATTCCTTGTAAAGTTAAACATACACTTAGCTTGGTGCCCAGTAATCTCAGTCTTAGATAATTACCCAAGAGAAATGAGAACATGTCCACACAAAGACTTGTGTATGGATATACATGGAAGATTTGTATGTAATAGCCTCAAACTAGAAACAACCCAAATGTCCATCGATGAAAGGATGGATAAACAAATTGTGATAAATCCACACAACAAAATACTACTCAAAAGTACAAAGGAATGAAGTATTGGAATACAGGATATGGATACATCTCAGAATCACTATGTTTAGTGAGAGAAGCCAAACACAAGAGTATCTACTCTCTGATTCAATTTATGTGAAGTTGTAGGAAAGGCAAAACTATTCTACAGATAGAAAGCAGATCAGTGATAACCTGGGCTGGGGTTTTGGCAAGAGGATTGATAGCAAAGGTGTACAAGGGAAGTTTGCAGGGGCTGGTGATGAAAGTATTCTTTTCTTGATTGTAACAGTGATTACATGACTCTATTTATCAAAACTCATTGAATTTTTACACTTTACATTGATGCTTTTTTGGATATAAGTCATACGTCAATAATGATATAGGAAAAAATTAACCACACTGTCCATGAATTGCGGGGGGAAAAAACTTCTCTTTATACAATGCAATAATATATAAATTACATATATTTTGAAATAAATGAAATCACATAGCCATACTCACAAATATGGTAAACTCTTTGGAATGGAAAGGGATGAGAACTACAAAGTAAACGGAGGCCAAAGCCTCAGACCTGCCAGGCCCAGGGTCCAGAAGTGACAAGGAATTCCAGTCCTGCAGAGTAAATGGGGACCAAAAGGATTCTTGGAGAACTGGAGGTTTAGCATCAGACTCATTGCTTAAAACTGTATGTTAGGTAACAGGGGGGACAGATGTAGGTCTGGCGAGTGGGACCTGAGCTAAACCACCCCAACTCATTAACTTCATCTGTGACATCTCTGATAGCCCCCCAGACTGAGAATCCTGAGCCACCTTCAGGAAGCCTGGTTTGGGACTAGGGTCCCAAGAGTCTGGGTTTAGACAAGTACAGAAAAAGAAAATGGAGAGAAAAATTCCTCTTAAAAATAAGCCTGTGAAGAAACTGACACTGAGGCAGCCAGTAAGCTCAACTCGTTATGGATGGATTCACTTGTGATAAGTGCAAATAATAGAGCAATCTTGGAAGTGAGTTTAAGTTTAGGACTTTAAAAAAGGTAAAGGAAGGATTGATTTCCTTTCCTGTAAAAAGGAGAAAGTTATGAAGTAAAACAATTGTTGATGTGAAAAAGAAACAATGAGAAATACTAAAAATGAAAAGTATTATTGAAGTGAATTCAAATGGAATAAACTCTAAATCAAACACATTTGAAGAGATAGTTAGTGAATTGATAGATAGTCCTGAGTAATTCACGTAGATGGAGATAAAGAAATGGAAAATATGAAAGAGCCAGTTAAGACATGGTAAACCAGGGGCACCTGGGTGGCTCAGTCGGTTGAGTGTCCGACTTTGGCTCAGGTCATGATCTCACGGTTTGTGAGTTCGAGCCCTGCATTGGGCTCTGTGCTGACAGCTCAGAACCTGGAGTCTGCTTCAGATTCTGTGTCTCCCTTTCTGCCCCTACCCCGCATGCTCGCTCTCTCTCTCTCTCTCTCTCTGTCAAAAATAAGTAAACATTAAAAAATAAAAAAAGAAAGACATGGTAAACAGATTGAAAGTTTCCAACATATGTGTAATAGAAATTCGAGAAGGATAGAATAAAGGTTGTAATGGAGTTACAATATTTAAGATATGGTGGCTGAGAATATTTCAGAATCAGAAAGAAAGTCCTCAGGCAAAAAACACATACCAACAGTTAAAACAAGTTGGTAAAAAATATATCTCAACCAGAAAAATTGTAATGATAGAGCAGAATGTCAAAGATAAAGAGAAAAATCTTGAGTTACAAAAGAAATTGCCTGTGAAAGAATGCCAATTGAGCTGACAGAAGATTTCTCATCGATAGCAACAGATGACAGAGACAGAGAGTAATATCCTAAACATGCAGAGGGAAAGGCATAATCAACCTACCTCAATGCACAGCTAGATGAACACTGAGAAAGGAGAGCAAATGACAGACATTTTCAGCCTTTCATAGGTTAAGGTAGTTTACCACCCAAATCCTCATTGAAAAGATTAATAAAGTATGTATTTCAGCAAAACAGAAAGTGAAAGAAGAAAAACACTAGGTCAGAAATTGGTCAAATATATTGGTAAATCTAGTTAATTTCTGATCATATAAATATTAATTTTTATGAAAAATAGAGTAATTAAAATTCTAGACTATTACCAGGAAGATGGGGTGGGGGGGCAGTTCAATTAGTAATTACATTGTGTTAAAGGGGTTGTCTTGTCAAAAGGAAAATAGAGTTACTGAATAACTTTAAACTGTTAGGAAAATACATAGTTAAATAAGTATGTTAAAAAGTAAAATAAAACCACTAAAAGAAATGTGATTTATAGCCTTCAAATAAGTGGGGAGGAAAAGGGATGGGGTACTATTCGTCAAAAAGTCAAGAAAAAAAATTAAACTAATCACACATACTCTTCACCCCACCTCACCCACCAAAATCCCATGGTAATAGAAAACACACACAACACACACACAAAATAAGATGTAGAAAATAAATCCAAATAAATCAGTAATCACAATAAATGTAAGTGGACTAAACTTACCTATTAAAGACAGAGATTATCAAATGAATTTTTTTCTTTTAAAAATCAAAATCCGGCTAGAAGCTATGTATAAGAGATACTATACCTAAGACAATGACACAGAAATGTTCAAAACAGACAGAAAAAGATAGCCCAGGCAAATAATAACCAAAGACAATTGGTCTAACAATGTTAATATCAGGCAAATTAGAATGTAATGCAAAAAAGCACTACTAAGGATAAAGTGGGTCATTATATTTATGATGAAACCAAGAATCCCATCAAGAGGGTGAAAACTCATGAACATAACTCCTTCCCTAGAATTTGAATGGAATCCTATTGCAGCTACACTTATTCAAGGATTGATGGTTCATTAAACTGAATCTTTGTGCAGGCTTAAGTCCCTTAATGTGGAAAAAGATGAGAAATGAGGACAAAGGGAGATTAAAAAATAAGGTCGCTTAATAAATTATTAACCATAAAGCTATGGGCTAAATCAACATAACTGCAACTGGAACAATAAAGGTCTAGTACACCCTAAATCACTTGTGGTACATTTGCATATTACATTAGAACATTTATGTAACTGTAGCCTAGAAAATAGTCTTTATTAAAATGTGCCCACAGTTAACACTTTCAGAAACCAAACTCATGTGGCTCCAAATGCAACTCAGCAAGCCTAACCTCCTTCTCTTTGGGGCAGGAGTAGAGACAGTAAAAGGGCTGAGTTGTCGTTGAAGGAGATCTTGGAGGGTCAAGAAACCTAGGGCATTTGACAGAAATCGCATTTGATGACTTTGTAGACAAGAAAGATGAATGAGTTGGATGAGGCACAAGTAGGTAAATTTGTCTTGGGCCCCAAAGGGCAGCTGATTAATAGATGCTGTTAAGCAGGAGGAAAGTTCTTAATTATAGAGTTCTATAAGCCAGGCTCAAATCCTGGGTCTCTCATTCATTTACCAGCTAGGTGACCTTGGGAATTTTTTTCATTTCTCTGGGTATCAGTCTCTCCAGAGATTGCTGTCCATCTCAAGGATCAATGTGAGAATTAAATGAGATAACTCATTAAAACACTTGGCACATGACAAGTACTCAACAAGCGATACTTCCTATTCTGTAGGATAGGAGCCACATGTATGATACAAGTTTCAGAGTTTTGGTGACATAGAGTTCAATAGTATAGAACAGCAGTTTGTAATCTGGGCTGCAATAATAGGAGCATGCTCTTGATACTGAGGGAGGTGATAGTTCTGCTCTGCTTAACTAACACTAGTCAGACCCCCGTCTTGAGTAGTGATTTCATCTGGGGAAGCCATATTTTTATAGGGACCTAGACCAGTAGTTCTCAAACTGTGGTCCCCAAGACCAGCAGCATCATCACAGTGAGGGAATTTGTTAGAAAGGCAAATTATTGAGACTCACTCCAGTGTTTGCTGAATCGAAAACTCTCAGAGTGGGACCTAGAAATGTACGTTTTAACAAGCTAACGTTAACAAACATTAACATGATTCTGATGCATGCTAAAGTTTGGGAACTACTGACCTAGACAGACAGACATATTAAAAACATGTCTCTTGAGTCCATTGAAGGACCTGAAGATGTTCAGCCTCAAGGAGAAAAGATGTGATCAATCTAAATAAGGGTCAGATGGAAGAAGGAACTGGCTTGTTTCTCCATGTGACTCCAGTGATGGTTAGGATCAAGCATGGAAAACATGGGACAAAAATAACATGGTGGGTTGAAGAAACTGCTCTTGTCTTCAAGTAATTGACAACTGACCCAACTGGCCTAAACCATAAGGGATTTATTGGTTGATAATAGGAATCCAGAGGTAGGGAGGTTCTTGTCTAATTCACTCAATCCACTGCATCCTAAAAGACCTAGGCTTTTCACACCAGTTGCTTCTACATATCAAGTGGATCAGCTGCTCTCTGCATGGTTGCCCAATGGTAGGAGAAATTCCCAGCTCACATGTCCAGACGCTAGGGAGCAGAGGAAGAAAGTATGACTTCCTTGCGTCTCCTTTTAAGAAACCTTTCCCAAGAGGGGCTCCACTCTGCCTCCAGCAGATGTCCCCTCAAATTTCACGGTGCATGTAACACAACAGGTCACATGACCCTTCTTCAGCTAGTCCCCAGCCAGGATAATGGAATTGCCAGCCCTGGCTTAGACCAGGGTTTATCCACCTCTTCTGTGCCATGGACCTCTTTGGCAGTCTGGCAAAACCTATGGACCCCTTCTCAGAAGACTGTTTTTAACTGCATAAAATAAAATGATAGCATTACAAAGGAAACCAATTACACTGAAATACAGTTTCCAAAATATATTTTTGGAAATGTGTGATATAGGAATAAACTTGCTTCTTTATTAGTGCATTAAATAACAAATTCTAGCAGCAGATCTAATAACAACCATAATTTTGTAGTAGTGATGAGTGTGAACAGCGTTCTGAGACACTGTAATAACTTTTGTGATACGAAAATATTTGTGATTTCTCTTGGTGATAAAGTCACCAAGTTGCTGCCCACACTACTGTGGTTTGTTGCTTACATTCATAAGAGAAGGAAATGCTAAACTTCAGTTGGAGCTTAGTAAAAACAGAGATGTAGTGGTTGTTTTCCCCATGAAAGTTGGTGAATCCCAAGCGTATGATCCACGGATCCCTGATTGGGGTGATCTGTGGACTCCACACAAAGAGCCCCTAGCTTAGATTAAACAAGATTCACACGCTGGGGCTAGGAGCGGGCAAGTCTTCGCTGAGACAAATGGCCTAAAACAAGTGTGGATACCTAAGCTACATCAAGACAAAATCGAGCAACACAAGAAGTGGGAGTGGGGAGGGAGAGAGAGCTCAGTCACCGTGTGGTGTGCATAGCAGGATTCCCTCCATTTTATTTACTTTTGGTTCCTGGTTAATTTTTGAAAAATATTTATGTGCATATCAAGTTACAGATGCAACACTTGCCCGTTACAAATGTTCAGCCCACTGGGGTATGTTCCTTCTGTTCTACTCCTTAGAAGGGACCACAGCTCTCAGCTTGGGGGGTGTCTTTTCAGACAAGTCGCCGTGCACACAAGGCATCCCAACAGCTCACGAGCTAGCGTGTGTGAGCAGTTCAGGTTCCTGGGCCCTGCCCCCCTCCGCGTTGGTGAGTGAGAGCAGCTTCTGTGTGCCAAATGCGAAGTTCACCGAGTCCCCTTAAATTCTACCCCCCCCCCCCAATTTTTTGAGATTGTCAGGTTTGTTGAGGGAGAGCAGTTGGATAGACTCTCTCAGATTCAAAGTGTGTATTCATCTGTCTGGTGCTAGTATTTCCATGTTTTAAGGATTTCCCACACACTCTGAAACACCTTGAGTGTGCCAAGCAGTTCATAGAACCATATTTGGAGAATCATTACCTGCAACAGCAAATCATTAGAAATAACTTAGCCCTTAGGGTAATTGTGGTGCCTCCACGTGCTGGAATGCTCTTTCGGTTAGCAGCAAAAACGAGAGCTGGTAAGAAGCAAGGACTGTGACATGTGGTTAAGTGAAATAAACACCCACTTTTATGAAATGTATTATTATTATTTTCTTTCAGTTATGTGTGTCTGTTTCTTTAAAGGATCATATGGTGCAGTGTTTCTCAAACTATCCATTGGCCACCTCCATCAGAATCCTGTTGGACATAGATTCCCTGGGCTCCACTCTAGAACTACTGGGTCAGAATCTCCAGGGATAGAGCCCCCAAACCTGGGTTGCTCACAAGCTCCCCTGACTCAGATGCCCGGGTTTGGCCAAAGTGTGGGCCTCGGTAGGCAGCAGACCCCACTCATTTCCAGGGTCCCTGGTGGGGCTCTTGAGTCTCCCTCCCCTTTCCCTGGACCAGGCCTCCATCATCCTCTGCCCCAACCTGGTTCCTCATTCAGGTGCTGGGATGATTTTGGAACTGTGCCTGGACCTGTAGGTCGCTCATCACATAGCCGGGACTTGCCAGGACTAAGAACACAGTTCTGCCCTGAACCCGGAGGGCCAGCCCCTGGGTTGAAACTTCGACATGCTCTCACCTCCTAAAATGGGGCATCCCTGCCTCACACCCTGAATCCTGGGGTGAAGGACTAAGAATGGGGAGCAGATGCCTTGTTCTTGCTTTCAGTTATCCCATCTCCACCCTGCACAAGGTGGGTGCAGGGAAAGGGAAGCCCTGGACAGGATTAACAGGGGAGTCCTGAGAGGGGCATACATCAGGGCGGCCAGGCAGCCAGGGTAGGTGTGGTTTGGGCCAGAATTCAGAGCCTTGGAGACCAAGGGAGCTGGGGGCTAGAGATGCGAGAGTAAGGGAGCTGAGCAAGAGTATGGGAAGAAGTCCCTGGCCAGGAGTTTGCTCTCTTTCCCCATCATGAGACCCACCTACGGGCATTAGCTACTGATGTAGGCAGGGATCTGAGGCAAGAGGGGGCCTGGACATCTGAATTTATAAGAAGCACACCAGCCCCATTATTCTTATGGTGGTACCCAAAGGGGAACGTGGCCTGCAGCTAAGCTGCGGGTGTCCAGAGGTTTATCTGAGACTTGAGGACAGCACTAGGTACCTTTTAGAAACTTCTGTCCACCAGATGCTCTGAGGTCAGCACGACGGGGCTCTGGCTTCCACATAAGAATCACAGTAATGTTGGGGCGCCTGGGTGGCTCAGTCAGTTAAGCATCTGACTTCAGCTCAGGTCATGATCTCACAGTTTGTGGGTTCGAGCACCACAGTTTGTCGGGTTCTGTGCTGACAGCTCAGAGCCTGGAGTCTGCTTTGGATTCTGTGTCTCCCTCTGTCTCTGCCCCTCCTCCACTCGTGCTCTGTCTGTCTCTCTCTCAAAAATAAATAATAAACATTAAAATTTTTTTTAAAAAAGACTCACAGCAATATTAATAGGGAGTCAGAATTTCCTGGGTGTCTCCCACGGGCACCGTGCTGTATTTAGGAGCAGCTCCTTTCTTTCAACAGATTTATTGAGATATAATTCACACACCATACAGTTCAGCCACGTAAAGTATACAATTCAGTGGTGTTCAGTATCTTCGCAGAGCTGTGCATCCATCACCACAATCCCTTTTAGAATATTTCAGTCATCCCCAAAAGAACCCCCCTACCCATTAGCATTCACTTCCCGCTCTCCTCTCCCCCTAGCCCTGGCAACCACCAGGCTGCTTTCTGTCCCTGTGGATATTCCTGTTCTGGACATCTCGTATAAATGGAATCATCCAGTATGTGACCTTTTGTGTCTGGCTGCTTTCACTTAGAATAATATTTCCAAGGTTCATCTATTATGGAGCGTGTAGGATTCCTTTTTACTGCCAAATAATATTCCATTGTCTGGATATGCCACATCCTGTGTATCCATTCATCACTTGATGGGTATGTGGGTGGTTTCCACTTTTTGGCTATTATGCATAATGCTGCTGTGAGTATTCCCGCATACGTTTCTGTGCACGATACGTGTTTTCAGTTCTCTTGGGTATATACACGGGAGTGGAACTGCTGGGTCACAGAATAACTCTATGTTTAACATTCTGAGAAACTGCCTATTTTCCCAAGCTGCCGCATGACTTTATAATCCCGCCCGCGGAGTATGAGTGTTCGCCAACGCTTGTTATTATCTTTTTGATTCTCGTCATCAAAGTGTGTGCAAAGTGGTATCTCATGATTTCTATTTTAACCTCCTGGGAGCTTCCGAATTTCACAGAAGAGGAAACTGAGGCTCCGGGAGGTGAAGAGCCGTGCCCGAGGTCCTGAGGATGTCCAGCAAGGATGGATAGAGGCAGGATTCTAACCCAGGCACTCCTCTCCCCTGGGTTGCATTCCCAATGGAGCAAGAAAACTCCCTCCATGGAGGTGAGGGCCCCTCTGAAGGTGGGAGAGACTGGAGATGGGGCACACGCCCTAGGGGGTGTGTAAAATGAGATCCTGTAGAATCTCGGGATTTCCCACGGAAAGCCCTTTCACCAGTGTTTGGTGCAGCGTAGGGACTCAGAGTATTATCATTCTAGCACAAGTCTGTACCCCGCATACCTTTCCAGAGGAACGTGGGCTTGTCAGGGCCTGCCTCGCACTTTGGCGTTTCTGGAAGGGACCATATTTGTTGAAAAAGGCTGGCCGCTGATCTGACAGGACCACAGGCCATATAGACCATCCAGCGCAGGGATACCTGGATTCTGCAGCAGGCCCCCAGCCCTGCTTCATAGCCTGGCTTATTCATGTCCTTATCCAGTGAGCCAGCCAGCCAGCCTCCAACCCACCCTTTCCCACACTTGATTCTCTCCATCTCAAAACTGGGGATACACACTTCCCTTTGGGGCTGCTGTGGTGATCAGCACAGGGCCTGGGGCACATTCAGTGCTCAACCAAGCACTCTTAGGTCCCAGTCCCTGCCCTTGAGAGAGGGCTCACTCAGTCTGGCTGCAGGGGAGCTCGGGGACAGGCTCATGCCCCAGGCTCAGCGTGGGTGATGCCGGTGGTTCCTGTAGGTGCAGAGGAGGGACCAGCTGGCCGTGAGGGTTTCACCCGAAAGCCCCAGAAGGACACACCCTCAGGCAGAGAGATTCTCAGCAAGACTACGGCAGGTGGGACTCCTCTGGCATGAGCCAAGGGGAATCCAAGCCCGGGGCATGACAGGAGAGGTGGTGATGTTCAGCGGGGGTCCAGGTCTGGAAGAGCAGAGTTCAGCTACTGGGTGACCTTGGGCAAGCTACTTAACCTTTTGATGCTGTTTCCTCAACTGTAATATGGTGATGGCCACACCCACAGGAGCAAATGAGATCCCAAAACCTCTGACCCAGCAAACCCACCTGAGAATCTCATGCTCACGTACGCCAGGAGACCTGGGCGAGAATGCCCATGGCAGTGTTATTGATAAGAGCACCCAGGTGGGAACACAAATTTTTGTCAACAGTAGAATGGATAAATCAGTTGTGGGATATTCATGCAGTAAGAAAAATGGACAAATTACAGACACATGCAACACACAAATGATGCTCACAGAGCAGTACATGCAAGGGCAGAAATGATATGATTCCGTGCATATAGTTCTAAGTGAGAGACCAGACCCCCCTGTATTGCTTACGATGACATACATAAGGGCAGTAAAGCTATGAAAAGAACATGAAAAACGTGCCCAACTTAAAAGTCAGGGCGGTGGTTACTCTCTAAGAGGGAGGCAAGTGGGTATGATCAGGACCGGCTGGGCTGGGGGCTTCTGTTCTGGACTGCTGTGGTTTGGTAGGTGGTGGCTCGCTCGCATTTGCTTTATAATGTCTTTATTGACAAAACAGTGTAAACGTGTTTTATGCACTCTTCTGTATGTGTGATTGCCTCAAAATCTAAGAATAATTCAAGTGCCTGGTGACGGGACTGGAGCTGGACGAAGGCTGGCTTCCCTTGGCCCTCCCCTCGTGCCCCAGCCAGCTCACGTTCTGCGCTTGGGGGACAGAGAGCAGAAGCGAGAAGTTGCTGGCCAAGCCGTCCCCACCTGTGCCTCTCCTGCCGCACTGCTCCAGACACAAATGCCCCAGAAAGACACTGCCCGAGGGTTTGTTTTGTTTTTTTTAAACCGCTTTATTCAGGTTGGCTGGTTAGTCACGGATTGGATCATGTGTACAGGGTTACCCACACACACCCCCCGGGCAGAGCCCTCGGCCTCTCCCATATCCCAACTCCCGTCACTAAGGGGTGGCCAGAGGTTTGAGCCAGTTCCCAGGGGGTGTTGGGCCCAATAGAAATATTTACAAATCACCAGGGGGCGGGTGTCCCCCCCTGATTAGGAATTGTGAGGAGGTTGGTACTGGGGGGCTTTGGGCTCCCAACAGCCCCAGGCCCTTGAGTGGGCATGGCATGGGCCCCAGAAGGGGGCTGGGACGTTGGGAGCTGGCAGAGGGGGGCTCCTGGGAGAGCCTCGAAGACCCTCGAAGGGGTCCTGCTGGTGCAAAACTCTGCATTGGGCCACTGGGTCAGAGGGGAAAAGGCCCTCCTTCGGACTCGCCACGTAAACGGGCAGATTCCTGGTCCCCCCACCTCTGCAGAAGGTGGGACAGGGAGCTGTTTCTTAGGTATAAGGAAGCTGGACAGGAAGGACCCACCAGGAGGCAGTGAGGTGTCTCCCTCTCCTCCCAGGGCCCGAGTGACCCTGTTTACAGGACACGGGCTCAGAACAAGGCTCTCCTGGGGGCTCTGTCGCCAGGGGAGAGGCCCTAGTTCTGCTCAGAAGATTCAAGTCCAAGTTCAGGGAGGGGTCACTGTCCACACCCCCAGGTTCAGGCGGGGGATGATGGGGAAGGAGGGAGAATAAGGCTGGGAGGCCCTGGCTTGGGACAGGATGGGGAACAAGCAAGCAAAGCAAAACACTGGACTCCACTGAAGCTGGTGACAGAGAGGCAGCCTGGCCCTGGCATGGTGCCCACCCCGGCGTTCGGGGCGGTCGTCCCCTTAGTGCCTGGGGCCACCTTCTCTGAGCCAGGTCACCGCAGGGGTCTGAAAAGGGAGGGTCGGGCAGGGCTTACATGCTGAGCAAGGGAGTGGTGGGCAGAGGGCCGACGTGGTGGCCACAGGCAGTCTTGGGGATGGGGAGGCGGCTGGACCCAGGCGGTCCCGTCCCCCGGGGTCCAGCGGCTCCTCATGCACTCTGTACAGCTGTAGGGGCGCGGGGTGGGTGGGCGGCCAGGTGGGCATCAGTCTAGAGGCTGCAGGCCTCCTCATCCAACGAACGCTTCCGCAGCTCCTTGCCCGGCTTTGGGGGGGGTGGGGCGGGCGCAGCGGGTGGGGCTTCGGGCAGGTGCAGGACCGAGTTCTCTCCCGGCTGCACCCGAAGGTAGGCCTTGACCTTGTGGTGCCGGGCCTTGCCGTCGCTGAAGTCGATGACACGGCACTCATAGGTGCCTTCGTCCGTGGGCTTCACCCTTGACAGACGCAGTTTGTGGGAGATGTTGCTGCCTACCACCTTGACCACCTGGGGAAGGGGACAGAGAGACCATGACCTGGCCGTCAGGTGGGAGCTGGGAAGACGGGGAGCGCTGGAACCAGGAGCACGCTTGTAGCATGGGGCCCCAGAGACACTCCCACAAGGGCAGTGGGAGGCTTGCAGGAGAGTGAGTTAAATAGCAAAAAAAGTAGAAACGACTTCAGCGTCCATCAACAGAACGAATAAGTAGGCGGTAGTCAGTTGATGTGATGGAATACCGCACAGCAGTTAAAAAGCCTGAGCTAGAGTTGGGCTCAGGGACCTTCAGGGAGGGAGAGCTCATTGCCGAGCCCCTCAGGGCCACGTCATGTCTGTAAATAAACGCATAAAAACACTCCATCCTGGCTTTGGAGACAACGTGTGTGCAAGTGTGAAAGCAGACGGGAGGGGATGCAGTAGTCGTCTCTGGGCTGGAGCCCAGGGGAGGTCCGTGAACGTGGGATAGACTGCAAAGTGAAGTCTTCGCCTAGTGTGAAATGTTCTACTTCTTTAAAAAAAAGGCAGGGCGGGGCGGGGGAGGGGGGGTCGCCTGGGTGGCTCAGTCAGTTAAGTGTCCGAGTTCGGCTCAGGTCATGATCGCACGGTTCACGAGTTTGAGCCCCGCGTCAGGCTCTGTGCGGACAGCCCGGAGCCTGGAGCCTTCTTCAGATTCTGTCTCCCTCTTTCTCTGCCCTTTCCCCACTAGTACTCTCTCTCTCTAAAAAATAAATAAAACATTAAAAAAAAAAAAGGTTGCTGATCACAAATATATCAGGATACTAACTTCACTCCAGTTGTGGGGAGCAAGAATATCTGTAATATTTGCCTTTGTACTTTGGCTCCGTGCTTATTTGATTGGGTTTAAATAAAAAAAAAAATTTTTTTTTAATGTTTATTTGTTTTTGAGACAGAGACAGAGCATGAACGGGGAAGGGTCAGAGAGAGAGGGAGACACAGAATCTAAAACAGGCTCCAGGCTCTGAGCTGTCAGCACAGAGCCCGACACGGGGCTCGAACTCACAGACCGTGAGATCATGACCTGAGCCAAAGTCGGATGCTTAACCGACTGAGCCACCCAGGTGCCCCTAAATTTTTTTTTAATGTTTATTTATTTTTGAGAGAGACAGAGTGCGAGTGGGGCAGGGGCAAAGAGAGAGAGACACAGAATCCAAAGCAGGTTCCAGGCTCTGGGCTGTCAGCACAGAGCCCGACGCGGGGTTTGAACCCATGGACCATGAGATCATGACCTGAGCTGACGTGGGACGCTTAACCGACTGAGCCACCCAGGCTCCCTGGGTTTAACATTTTTTATTTTAAAATTGAAATATGGGGCACCTGGGTGGCTCAGTCGGTTAAGCGTCCCACGTCAGCTCAGGTCATGATCTCATGGTCCATGGGTTCGAGCCCCGTGTCGGGCTCTGTGCTGACAGCCCAGAGCCTGGAACCTGCTTTGGATTCTGTGCCTCCTTCTCTGTCTGCCTCTCCCCATCTCATGCTCTGTCTCTTTGTCTCTCAGAAATGAATAAATGTGGGGCACCTGGGTGGCTCAGTTGGTTGAACATCCGACTTTGGCTCAGGTCATGCTCTCCCAGTTCAGGAGTTCAAGCCCCACATCTGAGCTTTCAGCTCAGAGCCTAGAGCCTGCTTCGGATTCTCTGACTCCCTCTCTCTCTCTGCCCCTCTCCCACTCGTGCTCTGTCTCTCTCTCTCTCTCTCTCTCTCTCTCTCTCTCTCAAAATTAAATAAGCATTAAAAAAATTAAAAAAGAAATGAGTAAATGTTAAAAAAAAATAATAAAATAAAATAAAATTGAAATATAACTTGTATGCGGTAAAGTGCATACAGTTTGATGAAATTGAATTCATGTATGCCTGTGTGGCCACCACCCAGAGCGAGGCATGGGACACTTATAACCCTCTAGGGCACACCCTTGCGGTCCTTCCTCATCAATACTCACCCCCACCTACTCTGACTTTTGTCACTATTGATTAGTTTTGTCTGTCCTTGAACTCTTTTCGTGTGTGGCTTCTTCCACACAAGAAGGTATCAGTGAGACTGCTTCATGTTGTTGCAAGACTCAGTTTGTCCTTTTGCATCGCTGAGTAGTATTCCATCACAGGACCACACCACAATTGGTTTATCCAGCCACCAGTTGATGGACAGGTGGGGAGTTTCCAAGATTAGAGCTCTTATGAATAAACCCACGGCGAATATAGAGCTACTAAGGATTTTTGCCAACGAGAAGAGAAAAGGTTGTCACTGGGGAAGCTGGGTGAAAGGCAAGCGGACTCTATGATCTATTACTGCCATTTTCCGTGAATCCACAGTTCACCCTAAGAAGTTAAAAAGGGTAGGGGGAGCTGGGCCTGGAGAGGACAGGTGGGAGGGGCTCCCATCCTTCCCGGGCCCCTTCTTACTTGCCTGCCCTGCCCCGTGCAGCCCCACCCTGTCTAGACAGAACGGGGGAGAGCGGTCCCCGGCCCCTTCTCGCTGACCTCACCACCTGCTGGCATCACTACAGGCTCGCCAGGCCAGGCGGGAGCTGAGCGGGCTTCAGACCTGCAGCCCCAGCCCTGAGCCCTAGTGGTCCCTCTCCCCTGGGGTGGGGGCCCGGGGTGGGGGGGCACGGAAAACCAGCTGTCATGTTCTTGCCAAGCCCCAGCTCGTGGAGCGGGGAGGCCCCCGCCAGCCGCCCTTGCAGTGAGGAGGCCGGGACGCAAAAGAGGGCCCTCTCTGCAGGGGCGCGTTCACTGCAGACGTGCCTGGGCCTGTGCTGGGCACACGCACGTGTGGCTTACACTCATCCCACTGACCTGCTCGGGCCCCTGGGCCCCCTTCGTCTCCTCCAAATGCCAAGCTGTCTCTCTGACATCACGGCCTTTGCACATGCTGGTCTCTCTGCCTGGATGCTGTTCCCCCACCTCTCTTCACCTGCTTGACCCCCGTTCATTTTCAACAGCACCTCCTCCAAGACGCCCTCGATCACAACCCCCCGTTTATTTCCTTCACAGCAGTTATTACAGTTTGAGAACCATTTATTTGTTGACTTGATTTTGGTTTCTTTCCCTGGCCAAACTATAAACACCATGAAGACAGGGATGATACTTATTTTGTTCATCTTAGTGACCATCCAGGGCCTTGTCCTCTGTAAGCAACAACCAACATTTGTTGAATGAGTGGACTCACGCTAGGTCCTTCTTTCTTCAAGGGAAGTGGTACCCAGATATCATGCTTTCTAATTTGAGGTCACGTTACCCATGACTATACCCCCCTTACAGATGGTGAAATGAAGGCTCAGAAAAGAAAAGGGGCTTCCTGTGGGCACTGAGTCAGCGAAGGGCAGAGCTGGGAACTAAACCCAGGCCTGACTCCATGCATGCATGCTACCCCTCCAAATGGTGTGACAGGCCCATCAGGGGTCACCCAGCACCGGCAGGGCCACAGGGGCGCTTCCCAGGCTCCAGGAGGGAAGAGGAGGGGTGGTTGGGTGGACAGCCAAGGAGCCTGGCCCGTCTTCTCTGGTTCTGAGCCTTCCGGCTGGCTGGCCGTCACCCCCACAAAGCAGGAAAACATGGGCTTCTGGTAGAGTGGGAGGCACGAGATGGGCCACAGGCAGGACTCCCAGTAGCGAGACGGTGAGGCTCTTGGTGTGGGGCTGAGGGAGGACCAGCCTCCCCTGCCCAGCTCCAGGCTGGGCCCAGCTGGAGGCCACCGGCCCTGCTGATTCCATCACCTCTGACCAAGGGCACAGGGAGGCCTCGTGGCCCCGCCATGCTCTCAGGCGAGTTAGGAGATGCTGTTGCAAATGCGCAGCAGGGAGCGAATTACCTCAACATCTGTTTCCCTCACGGATATTAATTATCCTTCATTTGTCAACCCTACAAGGCGCTAATGGAGTAATAATGCGAAGCACTGGGAGCGGCCGCTCCTAGGGAGGGAGCACCAGCCGCAGCCCACCCCTCCCGCCCCCAGACGCGAGGCGAGGCCTGGACCAGCCCTCCCCAGGCAGTCTGCTCTGCGCCCCACCCCCCCAACCCTGTCGCCCCTTCTGCCAGCAGAACAGAGGCCTCTCAGAGAGGAGGAGGGAGTCCGGGAGCACTGCCAGGATGCTGGGAGGCCGGGTCTGACCCCAACAAGCCACCAGCACCCAGGCTCTTGGGATGGATTCGTCGTGCCTTTGGTGGACATTTGGCAAGAACGCACTCTGAGCTGGGTGCTGGGGTCACAGCTGGGAAGCAGCCAGACCCCAGCAATGCTGCACGGGCTCACCGAGAGCCCAGACCCCACACCGAACCCCGCACCTCAGGAAGAGTGCCACATGAGACACGGCTCTCTCCGGCCCTGGTGTCTACCCTTTTAAGCACCGTCTGGAGAAGGCAAATAATAAAAACCATAACAGCAGTAAGAGTAGGGCTCGCAGCCAGTGTTTACAGAGCACTTGATCACTAGGAGGCGATGTGCTGAAAGCTTCATGCATCATTTTTGAGCCTCGCGATAACCCCGTGATGTAGGCCCTGCCAGGATACCCATTGCATGGGTCAGGAAACTGAGGCTCAGAGAGGTAAGGTGATTTGCCCAAGGCCATCCAGCTGGTGACAGAGACCAGGCCTTAACCACATCTCTGGTGAGCCTCCCGTGACCAGTAAACCACAGGTCTACCTTTTCACCCTTTCCTACCTCCTTCCCTAGGTCCCCAGCCTTCCTTGTCTTGAGGGAGCCTGGCCCATCCTCAGAGGCATATCTTATGGGAGGGGGGTCCACCATCCTGCTCCAGCTTCTTGGGGGCGGAGGAAGCAGCCTGTTGGATTTCCTCATTCACAAACTGGGCAGAAAACCCTATGGCTCAGCCCTCCAGCGACACTGGAGAGGCCAGGAGGAGAGGAGACCCCCGCACGGCAGCCTGGCTGTAAATCATAATCACCTCAGCACAAGCATCGACAGGCCTTAGCAGTGCAATTAAGCACCTAATTATGCTGAAAGAGACAAGGCGAGTCCATGCCATGACCAGGCTCAGCCTCCTCCCTGCTCACCCATGGCCCGGGCCTTTCTGGGCCTGGCAGGGGCACCCCTGGGCCCTCAGGGCTGGGGTGCTGATATATGTCCATGGTGCCAGACCTCTCCTACCTGCAGCCTCATGGCTGAGCCTGAGAGTGACAGGGTGGCCCCGGGAAGGTGCCGGGGTGGGGATGGGGCGTCAGATGGTCCCTACCCCACGCCAGGGCCTGCTCTGAGCTCTGCCACTCCCGTGCCGCTTTCGTCAGCCCCTTGGCTTGTTCAGAATCCATCCCGGTCTCTCCGAATCTCGACCCCAGAAGGCCTCACCTGCTCCAGCCAGGCCCTCGCACGTCATCACTGCCTTTGCTCCTTCTGCACTCTGGCACAGTCAATCCCAGAATCCCACCGATCTTTGCTCTGAACATCACTGGGCCCCTCCCCTTCTCTCCAGAGTCCAGCCCCCTTGCACTGGCCAGGGTCCCAGCTTCTCTCATCTGGTCATCATCCCAGCCTCCTCCCAGGTCTCCCCAAAGCCACTGTGGCCCCTCCTAATCTGTTCTCCATGACAGCCAGACAGATCTTTACACAATGTCCCCAACTCAGGGCCCTTCCATCCATGGCTCCTGGCAGTACTTGCCCAGGCCCCTTGGGGTCTCATCCCCACCTGCCCCTCGGCCACACCAGCCTCCTGCACTCCTCAAACCTACACACCCAACCAAGATCCCCGCTCCTAGTCATCAACACCTCTATACTTCAGTGCTTACTTCAAATAGCACCCCCTCCAGGAAGCCCTCCAGAACCTCCAGACTAGGCCAAGTCCTCTGTTACTGGCTCAGACCCCTCCCAGGCAGCTGTCCTCATTTTGATGGTCACAGTTGTAATTTTATTTTTCTCACGTGTGATGATTGGATTACCATCCATCTCCCACACTGGCCTGGGAGCACCCGAGGACAGGGATCGGGTGTGTGTGACCGTGCATCTTCGAGGCCCCCACCGCTCTACGGATGTTTCGGGCATTCCTGAGATGAATGGAGTGATTCTGGCTCCACGTGAATCGGGCCTCCCTGGAGAACCTCAGGACTTAATGCCCTTATGTATATTGTGGATCACTGCAGGAATTTAAGATAGAAACGTCTAGAGCAGAAAATAAAAATCGCAGTCAACCACGAGCCACCACTTGGCCTGTTAATTCTTTGGGAAGGAGGCAGACGTCGTGCACTGCTCCAGCTGTTCCAGCCCTCCACCGGAAACACCCAGTGTCCACATGTGCACCACACCTGTGGAGCAGCTGGGTGGCTTTCGCAGGGGCTTGGCCCACCCGGCCGCTTGGTCTGACAAAGGCCAGTGTCTTTCAACGCTTCATGGAGATTTCATGGAGACCCCAGAGACAGGCTGCAGTGGCTTCCTGAGGCCTCTTCAGGACTGTCCCCTTTGAGTTAGGTCAAAAGAAAAACTTGCAGAACTTGAAAACCACCAATAAGAACAAGAATTTGCCTGAGCCACAGAAATGAGGCCCTGAAGGTAAAATCCCCAGCATATGCAAGCTACCAAGGGAGATGTGTTTAGGCCAGGGGTCCTTCCCCAGGTCCCAAGTGAAATGAGATCATTGATGGGAAGCAAAGCACTCATCATGGTTCCTGGCATATGGCAGGCACTCTCTAAATGTTAGCTGCTTTATTATTATTACTGTTGTCTCACAGAGGCCTGTCCTCCTACATAACTGGCCTCCCTACAAGATTCTGAGCTCTTTCGTCACCTCACCTGTCTCCTCCACAGGAGCTGGGCCCCCTTTCATGCTCCAGCCACCACCCCCCCCCCCCCCACATGCTGGGAATAGGGGTCTTATGACCACAAATTCATGGGCAGTTTTCAATCTAGTAAACCACACTCATTCACACAGCCAATCTCTAGGACTTCATACTATACAAAGTGTTAGGGCTCAGGGATGCCAGGTGCGGGCCCCACTGCGTCCTCAGCACAGTCGATCCTGAACCTTCCCGGGGTTACCATGGCAGCCCCAACAGGTCACCGAGCCCTCCGGCACCAGGCCCCTGGAAGCTGATGCCACTTCCTGCCCCAGAGCCTGAGACCCCACGGTGCCCACGCTGCCCAGCCAGCACGTGATGCTATTTAGCTCCCACAGTGTTTTTCAAATTAGGTCCCAAAAGTTAAAAATCAGGAGCTGCCCCGGTTGGTTGAGCGTCTGACTTCGGCTCAGGTCATGACCTCCCAGTTTGTGAGTTCGAGCCCCGCGTCGGGCTCCGTGCTGACAGCTCAGAGCCTGGAGCCTGCTTCGGATTCTGTGTCTCCCTCTCTCTCTCTGCCCCTCTCCAGCTTGTGTTCTCTCTCTCTTTCTCTCAAAAATAAATAAACTTTAAAAAAAAAATAAAAACCAATTAACTTTTTAAAAAATCAGGAGCTGCCCATCACAATCAGGACTTTTAGAAGGCACAGGGCTACCGGGCCAAGTTCCTGCCTGGCTCATTTGGCTGGTCCAGACACAGGGCCTGGGTTCTAGGCCCCGTGGCCCCACAGGAACCACTCTGTGCCTTCATGTCACCTGTACATGTACAGGTACAGGTACAGACAGGGATGCACATCATACTGGCCTGTCCGTGCACCAAAATCTGTGTCTGGGTTTATACCACCGTTGGCCTGGGTGTGTGTTTGTATATACCATTCAGTTATTTATTGGGCACCTACTATGTACCAGGCACTGTACGAGGCTCTGGGAATGTAACAAGTTCATCAGGCAGGCACAGTCCCAGCCCCAGGTGTTGGGGGGACAGCTATGAAACAAATACACACATGGGTGATTGCAGATGGAAATGTGGCCAGCAGGGAAAAGGGGTGCCAGCTGAGCCACAGGGTCAAGGGAGGCATCCTGAGCTGAGCTCTGAAGGAAGAGAGAGGAGTTTTCTGGGCAGAGGAACCGGCCCATGCAAAAGCCAGGAGGTGGGAAGAAACGAGAAGGCAGAAAAGCAACCAGAGTTGGGAGGGGAAGGGGAGCCAGGTCAAGCAAGATGAGACAGCACAGAGGGTGAGAAGAGTGAGTCGAGCGGAGCCTTGAAGGCCATGGAGACAAGTCTGAGCCTTCTGGACTGCGGGAAACTAGGATGTGCATCTGTTCACAGGTGTAGGCTAACTCCGTGCCTGTGTATTTAGGAACTGTCGTGTGTGAGACGCTGTCTGTACAAGGAGGTAGTCTCTGCCTCTCTGTGAGGTTCCTAACCAGACCCCCGGAGCCCCAGCTGGAACAGGAATCACAGGGGCTGGGGGTGGGGAGTGATTGCACAATCACGCTGAGCACATTTATTTTATTTAACTAATTAGCAGCTTCGCATTCCCCTCACGTGGGGCCTAGCAGCTACGAATTCTAATCTTCTAAGTCAATTAGATTATTCTTCCCTTTGCCTGAGACACTCCTTAAACCCCAAACAAAATCACAGCAGAAAGAGTTGCAGGTATAGTAACATATACACAGGTCTCCACCTGCCCAGGCTTCACTGGTGGGTGTCTGGGCAAGAAATGGGGCATTGCCTGTGGAGAGGGTGGGGGGCACGGGTGGAGGGGGGAGCTAGAGCTGTCCTAACCTGGAAGCGGCTTGAATTTCCAGACCCCAGCTGTGAAGGGCCCTGGGCAGACCGTGCAAATGTTGCTTTAAAGGCCCTTGTTCTCTCACATGCCCACCTCTTGTCAGAGTGGCTGCGGGACCCTCCTCCCTGGCCTCCCTGCCTCTGTTCTGCCATCTTCAATGTCCAGCATGGCACCCCCCATGCCTGCTGGTGCCCACTCTTTACACTGTGACTTCTGCTGTGGGACAAGGCTCCTCAGCACATCTGTGTCTCATTGACCTTGGGATACAGAGCTCCCCCACAAACTCTTGAAAAGTGGTGTTAGAATCAATAGAAAAGAGTGAATTTGGAGGTCACTCCCCCCCCCCCACCCACATACACACTATACCCTTGTGGGCACCTACATTTCTAATGTTTCTAGTGGATTTACTAGTCTTCTGCCAGGCTGACCTGATGCCCCATGTACCAATCCAGCCAGGCCCCATGGTCACACATGTCCCTAGGCCTGTCCCCATCCTCAGCATGCTTTTCTCTTTCCCTTCCTTTCTCAATCCTGCGTGCCTCTTCCAGGCCTGGCTGGGGATGTCCCTTCTCCACAAAAACTGTCACTCCCTGAGGCCCCTGGGTCCCCAGATGAGGCCCCAGCAGAGTCTGGAGACAAGGAGTTCAAGCCCCGAAGACAGGCAGCTCAACCACGTCATGACCACCAGCAAATCTTTGACCCTGCTAAGCCTCAGTTATCCTACCTGGAAAATGGGCAAATGCTCGGCCATTCCCTACGGAGTTGTAGCACTGATAAAATGAGTCCATGCATAAGAAGGCACGGCCACGGGGCGCCTGGGTGGCTCAGTCGGTTGAGCGTCCGACTTCGGCTCAGGTCACGATCTCGTGGTTCGTGAGTTCGAGCCCTGCGTCGGGCTCTGGGCTGACAGCTCAGAGCCTGGAGCCTGTTTCAGATTCTGTGTCTCCCTCTCTCTGACCCTCCCCCGTTCATGCTCTGTCTCTCTCTGTCTCAAAAATAAATAAACATTAAAAAAAAAAAATTAAAAAAAAAAAAAAAAAAAAAAGAAGGCACGGCCAGTCTTGAAATCTTTCGGCTGTAGTTCCCCCTGCCCCACCTCACCCCTGGGAACCAGGCTGACCCAAGTGACCATGACATGCCATCACAGTCATGATGGGCTGAAAAAAGCCAGCTTAGTCTCATTAGACCCTGTTGGTTCCCCAAATAAAAAATGCTGCTGAGACAGACACAAAGTATCCAGGATGCACACAGCCTTGGCCCCGACAGGACAGAATGCATCTTCTCTCCCCCTGTCATTTTTTGTGCCTGTCATTCAATGAACTTGAAAGATCCGCGTCTTTTAAAAAACAGAACGAGGCCATTTTTTCCCCCTTTCTTTTTTTTCTTCTCCTCCATCTTCAAGCCCAAGCTCCCAGCTGAACTGGACCCTTTCTTTCTTTCTTTTTTTTTTTTTTAAATTACAGCTGTGTCCTCCATTAGAGCCCTTGCAAGAAGTCATTACCAAAACTCACACTTATTTTGGTGGCGTCCTTCCCTGTGTCTTCCTGCTGAGATGCTTTTAGCTGTGGGGAGGGAGCGGGAGGGGCGGAGAGAGCAGAGACAAGGCATTAGCGTCATGGGGCAGAAGCAGGGGACAATAGCTAAGATTGTACCTACAGGGCAAGTGACACTCTAGGCTCTGGAGCTGGGCATCCCTCAGCTCTGTGCTGCCTCGGGGTGGGGGTGAGTCAGAGCCAAGGAAGATAAAGAGGGGGTCTGTTAAACCGTGCTGTGCATTTAGATATGTGGGGATTTAGGGATCTGAGGGGTGGGTCAGCCTGCCTGATATGTCTGTTGGAATATCTGTCTCTCCACTTGTGTCTCTGTCTGTGGATGTGTTTGCATTTTCAGGTGTATCACACCCCGGGTCGTGTGTTTGTGGCAGATCCTGTCAGAGTCCTGCCCACATACTATTCCCTGCAGGCTGACCCCAGATGCTTCCAATCGCAAATACCTGCAAATCTGTGGCCAGGAGCTTCCTCTGACCCCCCGCCCCCCACCCCACCCCTGCACCGAGACCTCTGAGCCCTGTGAGGCAGGCTGGAAGCGTTGAAGAGTTGACACAGAGTTCGATACGTATTTGTGAACATGTTAGAGGCTATTTCACGAACACGCGAGAATGTGCGCGCACGCCCGTGTGTGCACATGCAGGTCCGTAAACATTTACGTGTTCGTATGTCGAATGGGTGGGCAGATAGGCACGTGCTTGTATATTATTTGCCTTGACCCAGCCGTAAGAATGGAAGCGTCTTAGGTCGGGTTCCCCCAGAAGCCGACCTTGAGACAAAGATTCAAGGGCAGTAAGTCCACCTGGGAGGGGATCCCAGGGAACTGGATCGGTAGGGGAGTGGGTGGGTGAGACCACAAAGGGGAGGAAGTCAGTAGTGCGCCCCCGGCACCCCTGTGGGCAGCCGGAACCCACTCTCGCCGGGCACCTCAGGGACAGAACGCAGGGCTCTGCAGTTACCCCAGCTGCGGGCCAGGTAGCTGGGGGATGCGTCCTCCGGCTCCGTCAGTCATCGCTGGACTGCCTCGCTGGCCAGCAGGCTCTGTCGCCCAGAGAAAGCTCTCAGGCAGAGTTGGAGGGCTGGTGGCAGGTGCGTGCAAGGGCACCCACAGCGTCTGCTCCGGTGAGTGCGTGCGCAGGGACCGGGTTGCCCGCCTTGCCCTGTAACCTCTGGCCTCAGTTTCCCCGCCTGTACACTGAAGGGAGGGACCCTGCTCTTTGGAGGGGCCTTCTTGCGGCGGCCTTCCCCCGTGCTCAGCCTCGGTCTGCCTCCTGCTCTACCCCCCGGGGCCAGGGTTCGCCCAGCCTAGCTCAGGTGTCACCCCAGGGGCGGTACCTGGTTCGAGGCCCACGCCTGCTTGTCGGTCCAGTCCCTGTGGCTCCGCACGTACCACCACTGGATCTCCAGCGAGTAGGAGGGGGAGCCGCTGCCGCGGAAGGAGCAGGCCATCTCCACGTCCTCGCCCGTCCGTGCAGTCATGTCGTGCGGCGTCTCTGTGAACAGGGCTGTGTGGAGAAAGTGGGGAGGGGTGGCTGGGGCCCTGGAAAGAGCAGGGCCAGCGAGCACAGGGCTGGCGGGTCAGGGAGAGGTGGCAAGACTGGGAGCAGACGGGCGGCGAGCGCCAACGGCCTGGCTTCACGTGGGGCCCCTGGAGGAGCTCACTGAGGCTGGGCAAGGGGTGTGCAACAGCAGCTGGCAGGACGCGGGGATGAAGGGGCGGGTCCAGGGCCCTGAATGCCCCACACCAGCTGGGTCTCTATCCCGGAGTCCGTGGAGGTCACGGGACGCCCACCCAGGTGAGGGATCAGAGAAGGGCCGGGTTAGAAGACATGAGCAAGGAGGCCTGGGAGGAAGCTGCCGTTTTTGTTAATTCTTCCAGAGTTTTCTAGTCACCCCCGCCAGTCTCCCTCCCGGGTTATTCGCAACCCCAGCACCACGGTCTTGTAAAACCAAGTCAGACCTAGCCAAACCCCTGCTTAGAACCCACCTGGCTCCCCACCACACTAAGATAGAACCCACCAGGGTGGGGTTTAGGGCTCGCCCTCCCCCGGTCTCCTCTCTGTCCTCTGAGCGTGCCTCACTCTCCCCTCACTTTTGCCCTGACTGTCCCCAATGCCTGGAATGCTCTATCCTTGGTCTCTCTGCCCAACTGGCTCCTTCAAGTCACTCAAAGCTCAAACTTGGTCCCTTCAGAGCGGCCTTCCTTGACCACCCGGGGTAGGATCCCACCTCACCCCAACCTCCTGCCCACGCGGTCACAGTCACATATGTGTCCACGGCAGGCACTGCGTGCCGAGCTCCTGGAGAACAGGGATGTGGAGCCCCCACCGGTTACGCCGCTCCCAGCACCTGGCGGGCGCTCTGCGCGTCCTGAATGGGTTGGACATTTTCCATCCTCTGACGGCCCCCAGGGTGCGGTGGGAGCCGCACCTACCTCCTGTGCTTCCCAAGGCCCAGCTCCCCGTGAAAATCCCAGGGCAGGCAGCTCTCCCGACCCAGCAGGAGCCCTGCCCCCCCGCCACCCCCAACAGGCCGCGAGGTAAACGAGAAAACAAATGCCCATTTAATGTGGCCCGTGCCCCTCCCCACCATATGTTCTGTCTCTCCTCTCTCCAAACGAATATTGTCCTGAGATGTAATTAGAATTCTTTCCTCTTCTCAGGAGAGATCATCTCGCCCTGGAAAGACGCCTGGCAACAAGCAGGTCACCCGGGGAATGTGTGTCCGTCAGTCCTCCCACCTGGTGCCCACCTGGCTGCTGCAGCCTGCCGGGTACTCCCCTCCCCGGAGGCGATGTGCCACCACCCAGTGGTCCCTCCTGTATGTCCCCTTCCCTGTGCAGCTTGGGGCAGGAGGAAGAGGGCGCCCTGGGCTGGGAGGTGGGGGTCCTGCTCAGGGTCACGTGCCTCCTGCCCCTCCCCAAGATGCCAAGGGCTTTGGGAGCATCAGGACTGACGAACACCTCCGCCAGGAAGCCCCTGCCTTGTCTGCCCTCCACGCAGGGTGTCCATGTGGAGCTTGACTCCAGGACCTGGGCTCAGATAAAGTCTTCAAGGTCCCTGATCCCCAAGGTCAAAGGTTTGTGAGATGCTTCCTGGAGGTTTCCCACATTCTGTGAAGTTTGGGAGGGACTGGCCGCTGTTCCATAAACAAAGCCTGTTTAATAAGAACGAGTTTTCGGGGAGGCGCCTGGGTGGCTCACTCAGTTAAGCGTCTGACTCTTGATTTTGTCTCAGGTCTTGAGCTCACGGTTCGTGGGTTCGAGCCCCGCGGGAGGCTCTGCGCTGTCAGCTCAGAGCCTGGAGCCCCACTTCAGATTCTGTGTCTCCCTCTCTTTCTCTGCCCCTCCCCTGCTTGTGCTCTCTCAAAAATAAATAAACATTTAAAAAAAATTTTTTTAAATAAACTTAAAAAAATACATATATATATTAAAAAAAAAAAAAGAATGAGTATTTGAATTACTGTGCACGTGCCCAGTGAGTTGTGAGGTGTCTTCACGTGCATTGGGACTGTCCTTATTCCCACTGGACAGGAGACAAAACCAGGCTCGGCCCCTGTGGCCACCCCATCCTCCCCGACAATTATTTTCAACTTGTCAGCCACGGTTATCTTGGCAAAACACAAACCAATCCCGGTTCGTTCTTTCCTCAAAACTTTTCCACGGTGTCTCCTCACTGAGGGCAAGAGCCGCAGGCTTTACTGTGAAAGACCAGGCCTTCCGTGTTTGGGCCCGTCCCCTCGGGTGCCAGCTTCTGCTTGGCCCCTGCTCATTCCGTTCCCGGCACAATGGCCTCCTTGCTGTTCTCTGAACATTCCAGTTGAGATCCTACCTCAGGACCTTTGCATTTGGTATTCCCTCTGCCTGTAGACTCCCACAGAGCTCCCAAGCTCCTCTGCTCCAGGACTCTGCTCTCCTCAACCCTGACCACCTCATTTAAATTGCGTCTCCCGCCCCAACCCGGTGCTTCAAATCACTCCTCCTTCCAACACATGATCGGTGCCTTCTGACAGACTTTCCGCAGTGAAGAAAATGTGCTATAGCTGAGCTAACCCAGAAACCACCAGCACTTGAAATGTGGCTAGTGCGAACGAGGAACTGAATTTTACATTTTATTTCATTTTAACTCATTTAAATTTAAACGTAAATAGCCACTTGTAGGTAATGGCTACTGTATTGGACAGCCCAGCTAATACATTTATTTTATGTTTATTGTCTGCTTCCCCTGGAGGTGAGCACCGTGCCTGTCTCGTCCACGGATATATCCCCGGCTTCTAGAACAGTGCCTGGCACATAGTAGGTGCTCAATAAATACTTTTTAAAAAATGCTTATTTAGGGGCGCCTGGGTGGCTCAGTCAGTTAAGCGGCCGACTTCGGCTCAGGTCATGATCTCGCGGTCCGTGAGTTTGAGCCCCGCGTCGGGCTCTGTGCTGACAGCTCAGAGACTGGAGCCTGCTTCAGATTCTGTGTCTCCCTCTCTCTGACCCTCCCTGGTTCATGCTTTGTCTCTCTCTGTCTCAAAAATAAATAAACGTTAAAAAAAATTAAAAATGCTTATTTATTTTTTGGATGGGGGAGGGGCAGAGAGAGAGACACACACACACACACACACACACACAGAATCCAAGGCAGGCTCCAGGCTCTGAGCTGTCTACACAGAGCCTGATGTAGGGCTCGAACCCATGAACCACGAGATCATGACCCGAGCTGAAGTCGGATGCCTAACTGACTGAACCACTCAGGTGCCCCTCAGTAAATACTTTTTTTTTTTTTTTAATATTTATTTATTTTAGAAAGAGAGAGAGAGCATGAGCAGGGGAGGGGCAGAGAGAGAGGGAAACACAGAATTCGAAGCAGGCTCCAGGCTCTGAGCTGTCAGCACAGAGCCCGACGTGGGGCTTGAACTCACGAGCCGTGAGATCATGACCTGAGCCGAAGTCAGACGCTTAACTGACTGAGCCACCCAGGTGCCCCAGTAAATACTTCTTGAGTGAATGCAAGACTGGGTAATGGCAGAGCAGGGTCCAGAGCCAAGCGGTCCCCATCCTGAGAATCCTGGGCCAGGCCCAGCCCTCCTCACCTCCCCTGATGACAACCTGCCAGCTCAAGCAGGACTGAAGGGGGCCATCGTGGCCCTGAGCCGTGAGGAGGGGCTGAGAGGTAACCTCAGGGAGCCCCTGGCCCCTTGTCCTGGGACAGCTGGAGTTTGCCTTGACCCACACGCAGTATTCTTTGCAAGCTGGGAAGGAGGAGGGGTGGATCCAAAGCAGCCAGCAGTGGGACCCGGCTGGCTAAGAGACAGTGAGAGGACACAGATGTGACCTCCTGCAGGTGCCACTGCTGAGCCACAGGAAGCAGACGTACTGGCCCCTTTCCCTCCTGCACGTGGGGAAAGGGGGTCCACAGCTGCTAGGATCACAGACTGGGAAGGGTAGAGCCAGCCTCGAACCCCGGCCTGTGGGACTCCGCCACCACACTTCTCCTCCGCCTAGACGTGCGTGAGCGCAGGAAGCATTCTGGCCGACAGAGGAGAGATGGTTCGTGGGGGTCTCATTGGCAGGAAGGGCAGAGATGGGCTCTCCTTGGGCGGGGACTCCATGGGGAGGGCAGACCTCCATCCACGCTCGCTCAGCCTCCCCTGCCCACAGGCCCCGCCCACCCCCCAGACTGACTGAAAGCCCAATCCCAGCCCACCAGCTCTTTGTACTGATCCAGGAAGCAAGGCTCAGAGAGAGTGGTGTCTGGCCTGGGGTTACACAGCAGCCAGGGGACAGGAAGGTCAGGCCCTGAGTCCTTGACCAGGCCCCCTCACCCCCAAACAGTCTTGGGGGAAGACCCCGCAGCGCGGCCAGCAGTCCCCTCCCCCATCCCAGTAATGGTCCTCTAGAGGGCGCTGTCCAGCAGAAACAGCGCATGCCCTGGTGCTGAGACAGGTACAGAATTTTTAATTTTCTAGGAGCCACATTTGAAAAGTTAAAAAAAAAAAATTTTTTTTTGAACAGATGAAATTAATTTTAATCATGTATTTTATTTAACCCAAGATAGCAAAAAAGTTATTTCAACATATCATAGAAATTATTAATCTTTTACATTCATTCTTGTGCTAAGTCTTGGGCAAGCCAGCATGTACTTTACACGATTACAATACATCTCAATTTAGACGAGCCACATTCCCGGTGCTCAGCTGTCATGTGTGTGGGATGTCCTGGCGGGTGGCCACACAGTGGAGCCTGGATTGGAACCCAGGCCTGATTTCCAAGGCCATGTTCTTCCCAGAGTATGGAAATTCTCTTTGGTTGCAGAGGTCTTTCTTAAAAAGTAACAGTCTAGGGGCACCTGGGTGGCTCAGTCCATTAAGCATCTGACTCTTGATTTCGGCTCAGGTCATGATCTCACGACTCATGAGGCAGAGCCTCACGTTGAGCTTTAAACTGACAGTGCGGAGCCTGCTTGGGATTCTCTCTCTCCCTCTCTCTCTGTCCCTCCCCTGCTTGTTCTCTCTCTCTCAAAAAAAAAAAAAATAATTAAACTTAAAAAAAAAAGTAGTCTAAAATGGGTTCTGCGGGACAGGCTGGGGAGGCATTTCAGCCAGCCTGAGGCAATCAGGGGAATCTTCCCAGAGGAGGTGTTATGCTCCCTACCCACCCCCCACCCCCCACATCCACAGGTGGGGCAGGTGGTCCTGAGCCAGGAGTGGGGATGGGCTTTGGGTGGAAGGATGGATAGAAATCTGGCTCCCAGAACTCATAGAACCGGGTGAGTCATCTGTGGGTGCAGCCACCACCTCCTCCCCCATAGTGACTCTGGTCCCAGGGTCTCTCCGACCCCTCAGTCCCTTCCAGGACCTGCCTTCAGGTTTGGCTCCAACCTCAGTGGTGAAGGGGGCAATGTGTCTGCAAGACAAGTGGGGAAACCAAGGTTCTGAGCATTTGAGGGCATAATCTGAGTCTCCCTGGTCACGGGCAGCAACACGAAGGTCTGTCCCCGGACCTGCCCCAAGGAGCCCCTGAAGGAGAAGCAACGTGCAGGTGGGTGCCCGGAATGCAGAACTGGAACCAGGGATGGAGAACTGAGCCTGTTTCTGCCAACAGACTGGCTGTGGGACCTGGGGAACATCTCTCCCCTTCTCCGAGCCTCGGTTTGCTCCTTTGTGCCATGGGGGGGTCAGTCCTGGGGTCTGAGAACCCCACCAGCTCAATCTGAGGGAGAAGGTGCCCTGGGCATTGGGAAGGGGAGGGGTCACTTCCACTTGGGGGAGGAGGCACGTGGCAGCCAGGCCGGAAGATGGGTGGATCCTGACAAGCAGAGGCCGGGGGCGGGTGGGGGGGGGGGTTGGGGGGGGTGGGGGGGTGGGGGGCGGGGCGGGGAAAGGAATGGTGTGGGCCAAGGCAAGGAAGAGAGAAAGAAATCCAGGGAGCTTTGTTGGTTTTTTAAAAAGAATCCATATGATTTTTAAGCATCTACTCATGCCTAGCACTGGGCAAGCACTATCTCTAATACTCTCTCTGCTCACCCCCATTTGACAGATGAGGAAAGTGAGGCTCAAAAAGGGGCCAGGACTTGCCCACGGTTCACACACAGCTGGGTGTTGAACCTGGGTCTGACCAGCAGTTGTGACTAAGACCCAGGGGCCCACCCGCCCCCATCAGGGTTTGGTTTGAACGAATCAGGAAAAGTTCAGCCACCAGGTTCCCTACTTCTGTATCCCACTTGGACACTTCCAGAGACGGGGAGCCCAGCTCCTCATACCCCCACTGCAGGTGGGCAGCTCTAATTGGCATAAGGTTCTTGCTTCCTAACCTGACTCCGTGAGAGAGGATACCGTGTGACGACAACGCAGTAACAATGTCTAAGACACAGGGCACTTGCATTGGGCCAGGCACGGTTCCATACTCATCTCGGACATTTGCTCATGCTCCTGCCATGCTGCCATGGGGGAGTGTGATGCTTGTCATCCCCATCGTGCAGGTGGGGAAGCTGAGGCCCGGAGAGGTCAAGGACTTGCCCAAAGCCACAGAGAAAGCGTGAACATTAGAACCCAGTTCTAGAGCACTCGAGGGCGGAGCCCGTAACTTCTCGGCCTTTCTCCTGCAGCCCCTCTTCCTAGTCCTCTCCCCCACCTCCTTCCCTCCAGGCACCCAGACCCCCTCTCGCCAGTTAGCACGCCTGCTGAGTTCGGGACAGAAAATCCATTTCTCCTCTCTGACTTCCTCCTGTCCTGAGCCCTCCCTCCCTGCTCAGGTAACTCCTCATGGCCAGTCCCCGGGGAGGCTGGAATAATTATAGATTTTTGAGAGGCTGCAGTGGTGTTCTCCTGCCCCAGGGCCTGAGCAGGGCTGGGCTTGCTGGGCAGACAATTACAACGGGTGTCCACAAATTAGGATTCTGCAGGAGAAGGAGAAAGGGGCTTGATTGAATGCAACCTCTTCTTCCTTTCTGCTTTTAATTGGGGGAGCAATACAGTCATTAACCCTCAGCCCGCTTATCAGGGCACCGTCTGCAGGAAACAGCTCTGTGGCCCTGGCCCGGATCAGTGCGTTTGGTTTCTGGTAAAGGCAGAGGATCACTGGAAGATCTTGTCTGCCCTTCAAGGCCAGGGCCTGACCTCCTTCCTAACCTTCCAGGCCCTGGTTCAACACGTCTAGGGCTTGGCCTGCAGGCCTGGGTTTGAATCCTGTTCCTTCTACTACCCAGCTGTGTGACCGGGAATAGCCCCTTTACCTCTCTGAACCTCGGTTCTCTTTTTTAATTAAAAAAACATTTTTTTTAACATTTATTATTGAGAAACAGAGAGAGAGCATGAGCAGGGGAGGGGCCGAGAGAGAGGGAGACGCAGAATCTGAAACAGGCTCCAGGCTCTGAGCTGTCAGCACAGAGCCCGACGCGGGGCTCGAACTCACGAACCAAACCGTGAGATCATGACCTGAGCCGAAGTCGACGCTCAACCGGCTGAGCCGCCCAGGCGCCCCTGAACCTCAGTTCGTTATATGAAACGAGCAGAGAATGAGAGCGCAGAGGGGAGGACAACACAAGGCAACATGTGCCTCGTGTTTGTCACATAGTAGGTGCTCCACAAACATCACTCCCTTCTCTCACATTCTAGCTCAAAATTCTGTCACCTCTGGAAAGATTTAACAGACGCTCCTTGTATCTTCATCAGATTATGCAGGGAGTGCAGCATCTGTATTTCACTCATATCTGGGCCCCCGTGCAACCTCCCATCCATCAGTCCTGTACCTGCTCCTTCCTCAGTTTGCTCCTCACGGCCCCCTACCAGCGACACACAGGCAGGCCTCAGGGGACGTGTTCACCAAAGGCAGCCTCAGCCCACTCCCCACCTCCCTCCATCTCTGAGGCCAGATCCCCCATTCCAGACCCTTTGGCCCCAAATCTCCTCTCTCCTTCTGCACAGCCCTCCTTGCCCTTTTAATCTGCAGATCGCTGGTTTGAGGCTGCCTCCTCCAGGAAGCCTACAGGGACTGGACCCCAGGCCACCCATCAGTCTCTGCCAGAATGAGAGTCCCTTGAGGACCAGTAAAAGGATCAGCTCCTTGTCAGGGGAACCAAGGCAGAAATGGAGCTGGAGGGAGGCAAGGAGGGCAGAGCGGAGAGAACCACTGTGGCCCCGAGGGTCCCCGCTCAGCCCATCTCTTGCTACGTCCTGCTGTGTCAGGGCCTGCTCAAAATCCTCCAGTGATGAATGGGTACACAATATGTCGTCTCTCCATACAACGGAATATTATTCAGCCTTAAAGAGAAGGAAATTCTGACACGGGCTCCAACAGGGATGACCCTTGAGGACATGATTTCGCTGAGCGAAATAAGCCAGGAGCCAAAGAACGAACACTGCATGATTCCACTTATATGAGGCACCTAGAGCGGTCAAACTAGAGACAGAAAGCAGAGGGGAGGCTGCCTGGGGCTGGGGGAGAGGAGAATGGGGGGGGGGGGAGGCGGTGCTTAGCGTTTAACAGGAGCAGAGTTTCAGCTGGAGAAGATGAGAACATTCTGGAGATGGATGGCGGGGACTGCTGCCCAAAAATCGGGACGTATTTGTCGCCCCTGAACCGTACACGTAAAAAATGGCTAAAATGGTAAATCCGATGTTGTATAAATTTTATCACAGTTTTTTGTTTAAAGTCCTCCCGTGGCTTCTGGCCTGCCGCAGCGGTTTTCACACAACGAGGATTTCCCTGGACTTGTGCCCAGAATGCTCCCCACCCCCACGCACGGGACCCCCTCACCTCGTTCAAACCTGTGCTTCCGTGTCACCTCCTGCATCTTCCCTGCCCTGTCTGTCCCCTTTTCGCGACTTCGCGCTTTCTCCTTACCATTACACTAACATGCCGCCTCTTCCGCGTCTCATTCGCTGCCCCTCTCCCAACCTGAGTGTAAGCCCTTCAAAGGCTGGAGACTGGAGCCTGTTTTGTTTACCGTGGGATCCTGGCAGCCGCAATGATACCAGACACACGGTAGGTGTTCAGTGAACGCTGGCTGCTGTCGCACAAGACATATACGGTGGCTGTGCCAGAAGGCAGAGAAAGGATCCCATCCTCCTGGCTCAGGGCCGCCCGGGAGCTCCAGGAAACCCTCACACTCAGGGTGCCCAATGGGACACTCAGGGTCGGAGGCAGCTTCTCGGGCTGGGCATCCGAAGTCCGCAGCAGTGGCTCTGTTGAACCCCGGCCGTGGCCCCTCCCGCCTCTCCCTGTCACTTCCATGTGTCCCCCCTGGGCTGGAATCCCAGCTCACAGGTGGCCCTGTGCCTGGAGATGCCCTCCCTGCCCAGGCTGGAGCGGAAGTCCTCTTCGGGGCCCCTGATGGTCTCTGAGTCCTGTCATTGCCCCCACTGCGGCATGTCATGTGACAGATACTAAGGTGTCTGTGTCTCCCCCCGCCTGGGAGCTCCCCCAGCCCAGGGCCCCTGCACTGCCCAGCATGGAGGAGGTGCTGTTAAGCATGTACTGAAAGGGCGAGTGAATGAACGAATGAATGAAGGTAGAAAGGTCAGACAGAAACCCAGAGGACTTAAGTTTGAAACTGTAAGGAAAAAAAACAAAACAAAGGAGACAGACATCTTTTGTTTATTGAGCACTTACTATGTGCCAGAATGGAGTTTCGGGGGGGACCGTGCCCACAAGAGCAGGGATAGGGACAGACAAGTGGACAATGTGGACACAGCAACCTGGGAGGTCCTAGCTGGGCCCCAGTAGGCCGGGCCCCTCCCCATCCTCTCTCCTTCTGGCCCTATGACCACCGGCCGCCCAAGCCCGGCTTGGTCCACGCGGGTCCTGCCAAACTGACAGGCAGGCTGGAGGCTCCCTGAGAGGGCCCATAAAGTTGGGATAGGAAGTGCGACCGAGAATGAGACGGGACAATAAATCAAGGCCGGCAAGGCCGGCAATGCCAGAAAGGGCTGTGGCTGCTTCGCGGGGGGCCCTCTGCACCCTTGCGGCCCGGGGACGAGCACCACAAGCCTGGGATCAAACATGGGATCATCTTTCTGACTGGAGGCCCACAACCCACCAGAAAGCTGATGTGTCTGACCCCGCATAATCCCTCGGAGCGGCCCTGCCGATCAGGGATCATCGGCTCTTTCCTGCAGGTGGGAAAACTGAGGCTCACAGAGGTTTCCAGCAGCTCAGGGACTTTGAGGAGCTGGGATTCAGACTCAGGCCTTAGGAGCCAAGTCCAAACTCTCCCCCTGTTCTCTGCTGGTGCTGGTACGACAGTGATGAAGATAGGAAGTCAGGGTGTCCACGTGAGGGCCCCTGGAACTCCCCCCACCACTTACCTCCCTCCATACCTGAGTCTTTTCCAGCAACTTAAGAAACAAAGCTCAGAGAACCTGGGGGCCATCAGGCACCCCTCTAGGTGCCGCCTGTACACAGAAGCCTACTTCATCCTCCCAAGGACTTGATGAGCTGGTACTATTTACTGTCAGCCCCATTTCACAGAGGGAGGTATGAAGATTCAGAGAGGGAGTGTCAGTGCCTGAGGTCACACAGCATGAGGGAACAAAGCCAGACTTCAGTCCCAAGGCTGCCTGCAGAATTTGCCAACCAGAACCTGAGTCGTCCGTCACTCAGCTCCTTTCCCCTTCTGTCCTAAAAAGTGTGACTCCTTGGGGGTCGTTTCCGGACAGCCTGCTCTGTGCCCAGCTCAGCTGGTGGCCAGGACTGCAAGGGGTGTGGCACGGGGTCAGGAAGGCCCATGGCCACCTTAACTCCCAGCTGAGAGGCCGAACAGGGGAAAGGCTGCGGAGGGAGTGTTTAACGGAGCCCCAGCTCATCTGTGAATCTCACCTTGCTCCCGAAACCAGGAGATGTGACATGTCCATAAGAGGAAAACCCAGATAAACTGGATGGAAAAGCCCCCAGGGTCTGAGAGGGCTGGCTGCGTAGAAGGAGCCCAGCAGGCAACCTCCCCCCTGGGGGTGGGTGCAGAGCGTCTGCCCAGGGATGGGCTCCAGGGAGGAACTCGAGGGTTCTCCGGCAGGCTGAGGGATCCGGGTCGTTTCATCTTGGAGTGGGCAAGCTCTCCCCTTCTCAAGAAGCGGAAGAAGGCATTTTGTACAAAAGCTTAGTGAACCGCAGCGTGCCTGGCGGGAAGATGGCGACCCGGGCATGCGGTGAGCTCAAGTCCTCCCGGCAAACGGGATGAAAGAGATCAACCTTCATAGACCCCTACGTGTGCCGGGCTTCCCAAGACTACTGTGTGGACAACAGCTGGGACTGAGCCTGCATCGCCATGTACCGTTGTTCAGGGTGTGCACCATTCACATAGCCGTGAATCGTGGCCCCTCCCCGCCCCAGCCCAGAGATACGCAGAGCACAACTGTATGCAGAAACTTGGGATGCAGGTAACGGTGTGAGGGAAGATAAAGGCAGGCCCACGTCTGCCTGGACTCAGGGGTGGCTTCTAGGTGGTGGGGCACACTTGGACTTGAAGGCTGGTTGGAGTTGGCACAGTTAGGAGGAGCTCCGAACAGGAAAGGGCACACCCGAGGGAGAGTCTCACGAGTCTGACCTCTTGGGGACTACCTTCACCATTTCTGCAGGATCCCTGATGCACCTGCACCATTATTTACTTAATATTTATTTTCAAAGCATCTTTCCCTTTTTACTTAAATAAATTCAGCTTAAAAGGAGACTTTTATTACCGCCATAAACGGAAAATCAGCATCACTTGCCATAAATAGAGGGTAACTGTAAAAATAAACACTATGAGACCCAAACAGCATCTGTAAATTCCAGCCAGGGAAGGCAGCGGCTTGCTGAAGGCTCCGGGCCTCAGTCTCCATTTTCTTGCATTAACAGGGGAGACCGGCGAGGGTCACGCATTAAATTCAGAGCAGCACCAAGCAGAGACTCTTCTCGATCAGAAGGGCTCGGGACGCAGGGCCTGCTGAGGGCCGGACACAGCGGGCAGCCACCCCCACCACTGTCACGGGCCCTGGCGTCCTCGGCCACTGACCTCCCGCCTTTCATCCCTCGGCCCCACCTCCAGGCCCCGGCTTGCAGAGGCCCACGGACCTGGAGCCTCTCTGCCACTCGCCTGTCACAACCCTACCGAGCCCGCCAGTCCGGCTGACGGGGCAGCTTCCTGGGTGATTCAGTGCCAGGTGCCCTGCGTCTTGCACACGGTGAGGACTAACACCCGCTTCGGGCCCGAGGAGGCCCGAGTGCCCGCTTGCAGAGTGAGCGAACAAAGAAGTGAACAGTGGACGCCCTCACGGTCCCTGCTGCTGCAACCGGCGAAGCCACCTCCCGAGGCATTGATTGCCCTCCCCCCAAATGGGGAAAGAACATTATTTTTGTATGAAAGCAAACATGAATATATTATGGATCAGAATACAGAACCCATGAATTTTGAATGAAATAGACCATCAAAGAAATGGTGCCCTGGTGGGGAGCTGTTTACTCCGCCGCGTGGGGCTGATCCCCTAGTCAAGGGGCCTCTGTCCGATCCAGTCAGAGGCCTCCTTTGCCTCTGCAGCCTTAGGCCTTGCCCCGCGCAGGGGATTGTTGACCTGTTGGCAAAAGCGGGGAGCGGACCAGGAGGAAGCAGAGGGACTGGGGAGGGGGGCAGGGACGCCCAGGATTTACGAGTAAGGATAACAGCTGCACCCCTGGCCTGACTCGCCGTGTGGCTCTAAGTCACCCCACTGGCCTGAGTGCTTGTTCCCACATGTGTCATTTTTTTTTTTTTAAGTTTATTTATTTATTTATTTTAAAATTTTTTTTTTTAACGTTTTGTTTATTTTTGAGACAGAGAGAGACAGAGCATGAACGGGGGAGGGGCAGAGAGAAAGGGAGACACAGAATCGGAAGCAGGCTCCAGGCTCTGAGCCATCAGCCCAGAGCCGGACGCGGGGCTCGAACTCACGGACCGCGAGATCGTGACCTGAGCTGAAGTCGGACGCTTAAACCGACTGAGCCACCCAGGCGCCCCTCACTTGTGTCACTTCTTCAAGGCTTATTTCGAGGACTGATGCAGGTGACATGTCCATGTGGGGGACACAGTAGGGCCTCAATGCCCGCTGTTCCCCGGTGGCAGCCACTCAACTGCTGAGTTTTATACACACACAAGGCCATTCGCTCAGGTGGGGTCCCTGCCCAGCCCCGCTGATGGGGAAGGAGAGCTGCCCTAAATAAAAGTGCAAACAGCTACCATTTTGAGCCCCTACTATGCGCTAAGTGCATGGTGATGCTGGGCCTCGGTTTGCTCATCTGTAAAATGGGGGTGATAACACCTATGTCGTAAGGCTGTTGTCAGTGGACGATCTGGCAGAGTATGGGCTCCAGGGGCGTTTCCTTTGTGTTTAGATTGTCATTGGAGCAAAATTCAGGTCACAGAATTAACCACTTTAAAATGAACAAGTCGGTGGTACTGAGCGCATTCACGGCGTTGGACAACCGCCCCCTGCATCTAGTCCGCAGACGTTTTCATCCCCCTGAAGGGAAACCCCGCACCCAGGAGGCAGTCACGAGCCGTCCCCGTGACCCCTGGAGGTCACCGCTCTATGTTCTGTCTCTGGACTCCCCTATTCTGGATGTTTCATACCAATGCGATAACACCACATACGGTCTTTGGGGACCGGCTTTTTTTCACTCAGCATAATGTTTTCGAGGTTCCCCTACATTGTAGCATATATCAGATTTCATTCCTTTTTATAGAGACGCTTCTTTAATAACGTAAAATGTCTCACCGAATCCCCAAGACAACCCAGGAAGTGGCCACTGTCACTCTCCTCTTCTTATGGGTGAAGAAACTGAGGCACGGACAGAGGGAGGACTTGCCCCCCTCCCCCCTCCCCCGCCAGGCAGCCGTGACCCGGCTGGGCGGGCAGTGCCGGTGCCCGCGGCGGGGGGCAGGGTGCCTCCCAAGGCCAGCGGCGCGGATTGAGGGAGACAGCAGTAGAATTACAAATCTAGGGAGATTTAAGGAGAGTGAAAATATTCTGGCACTTGCAGGATTGTGGGAGTCGAGCAGGTTTCCCCAGCGGAATTCCCGCCTCCTCTTCCCACACATCTGGGCCCCGGGGAGTGAAAGGGTTTGGGAGGGAGGGAGGCAAGCGGGGGGATGTGCGGGGAGCCAGCGACAGGACAGGAACCAGAATGCGGGGGCAGGGACACGAGACGGCAAACAGACATCCTGACGTTTGTGCAGATGCCATTTCCTCCCACCCCCCTCGCCTGGACATCCTGCAAGGCCAGTGGGGTGAGCCCATTGCACAGATGGCTCCTCAGGCTTGCAGAGCTTGAGGGGGGTCAGGACTTGACCTAAGAGTCTGCCTAAGAGTCTGACCCCAAAGCCCGGGCGTGTGCCATCCGTGCTGCCTGCCAGGGGCAGAGAGGGGGTGAATGGAGGAAGCAGAGGGAGGCCGCACCAGCCACAGGGATGAGCGGCTGCCCCCGAGCCCAGAAAGGAGCGCCCCTCAAGTCCAGTGAGAGGGAGAAAGACAAGTGAGAGATGGGTGGGGGCAGGGAGCGTGAAGAACAGAGAAGGGGAGAGGGCGCTTGAACGCCAGGTGCACGGACCGACAGCAGGGGAGAAACTGAGGCAGACTCTGGCGGCCACGCCGCCTCCCCAGGAGGTGTGGTCCAACACGGCCCCCCTTGGGACATAGTGCTTGCCCCTGCCCCTCCCGCCCCTGCCCAACTGTGTTTGGGAAATCTAGCAGAGCAGCAGAAACCGTGCGAGCTCTGGAGTCAGGCTGACCCAGATGTGAACCCCAACTCTGCTTCCTTGTGGTGGGCAAAGCCCTGAGCTTCAGTCTCCTCATCTGTAAAATGGGTATCATGGGCACTCAAGAGGATCACACATCCCCGTAAATATCCGGCACCTAGTGGGCTCCATGGAGCTTTATCAGGTTGGTGATGATCGGGCCGCTATTCACGCCGCCTCTCACAGGGTGGCCTTGCTCCGGCTCCTCTTGCCCCAAGACTCCCACCTCCCTTTTCCTCCCCTAGAAGACTAGACTGGCCTGGCCTTCTGAAACGCAAGGACTGTTCTAGAACCAGAGAATCCCTAGCTGACGGGGTTCTGCCCCACCCCAGGGCTTTTGCACTGAGTGTTTTTCCTCTGCCCGGGAGGAGATTCAACAGAAAGCAGCAGAGCCAGGATGGGGCTCAGGACTCCCAGCGCCTAACTGGAGTTCAGGGAGCACTGCTGGGGTTTGGGGGACATGAGGAGACCAGCCGGTGAGGCTCAGGGCCCCCTGCCCCAGAGGCCTTCCGTCAGCTGTCAGCCAGCCTGTCCGCCCCCTCCCTCTCGTCTGCCTGCCAGGAGACCATTAGTGCAGGGTTGTTTGGAGCGTTATTTTCACTACCATGCACTCCGGCCGCCGGGCCTCCATTAGGGACCCTTTCCTGGGCCCAATGACAGGCGGCAAACGGCTCCCCAGTGAGCCGGCCATAATTGCTGCCGCCTCTGAGGCCGGAAATAATTTTTTTAAAACCTCACAAAGCAAAACAGACACGCTGCCGTCTGCTCTCACCTTCCCTGCCCTCAGCCAGGAACCAAACCTGAGGGTTGGGAGAAGAGGGGCTTCGGTCAAGACCCCCAGCCCCAAGTTGGCCAGTGAGGCTCAGAGAGCTTGAGTAGGGGGCCGGGACTTGAGCCCAAGAGCATCTGACCCCCAAAGCCCGGGCATATACCATCCCCTACAACCTCATCACGCCAGGCTGGGGGGGAAAGGTGGGGCTCTGCTCCCTTGCCTTGAACTAGGTGTGGGCCCCCAGCCCACCCACCTCTTAAGCCCGTTTCCTCTTCTGCAAGATGGCGTGTGGACGGGTGCCTGGGGTGCCCGCTGGGATGACCACGGTGAGGCTCTGGCAGGTCACGCGCCCCTGTGAGGAGGTACACGAAGCACGGTGGAGGGAGCCGGAGGGTGGGGGGGCAGGGGGGGGAGCCTGCCAGGCAGATGAAATCACTGGGGGGAAGGTGCTGAGGAGCCTGGGGTGCTCAAGTATTAGAAAGGAAGCCAGTATGCGCGCACACACACACACACACACACACGCGCGCACGCGTGCACACCCAGTTCCCATCTCCCACGGAGCCCACGTTTCTGTCGCCCCCTGGACGCTGCGGCCCCGGCATCCTATGAGCCTGCGAGTTCGGGCCTAGTCCAGAAAACAGCCTCTCCCCCTCCAGCCTCCAAGTCCTGTTTGAGCCCCCACTTCAGGCACATGGCGGGTCCTACCCCGACGCCAGACCCCCACCCTCCCCACTCGAAAACCTCCAGCTGGTGGGGGTCAACACCAAGCCCCGCAGCCTGCTTTGCCCAGTACACATGCACAACTCTCCCACTGAAGCCCCTGCCAGACCCAGGCCGTCAGGGGAGGCTCCCCTGGCCTCTGGAATCCCCTCAACCCAGCCCTCAGCCCTGGATTCAAGGAGCCCACCTCCCCCAGGAAGTCTTCCTGACTGCCCCAGGACATGGGGACCACTCTGGTGGGAAGCCTTCAGAGACACCCCCCCCGCCCCCCCGCCCCTCCGGATGGCTCGCCCACCTGAGCCATTTCCAGGGCTCTCGTCTCTGGCTGGCTGTCCTCCGTTACCTCTCCCCCGCGCCCACCCCCTGGAGACACTCACCCAGAACTTGCTGGGGAAAGTGACAAGCTTGTTCCAGAGCCCCCCCCCCCAACCCCCTCCCCCCAGGTCACATGGGAGAGCTGCGGGGGAGGAGGAGGACCCACTCCCGGCTCTGCTGAGGGCTTGCCCTGCATCCTGGGGCTGGCCCTGGCTCCTTTCTGGGCCTCAGTTTCCTCCCCAGTGAAATGAAGGCTGCTTCCCCTGGGACCACAGGTGAGCTTTGGGGGCCTCAACGAACCCACCGGAACTAACCAAAAATGGTGTGGCATTTTTCTGAGGAAGTGATCCATTTTTCATCAGATGCTCAAGAGGATTGTGACCTCCAAGAAAATTAGGAACCACTAGTCTAGACAAGCTCCAGTGTCCCTTGTAACATCACCATTTCATTTCATCCCCTTGTAACATCACCATTCATTCATTCGCTTCAGTCATTCAACTGACATTTCTCAGGTGCCCGCTCTGTGCGGGTATCATCATGCTACCCAGAATACATGCGTGTGTGATCCTAGATGTGACCCGGAGAGAGGAGTGTGTGCGTGTGGGCGCGTGTGCGTGCGTGCACGTGTGTGCATGTGAAGACAGACAGGGTGAGGTGGGGAGATGGGAAGAGGGAGGGTGATGGATGCAGCAGACACAGGGAAAGGGACAAAGAAAGATGGAGAGAGACTGAAGGACAGAGGGAGAGAGTCCAACCCGGAGAGAGAGATCCAGAGAGAGGGGCAGGCAGAGCGCTTGCCACAGATGGCCACTGCCAGCCCCCTAATTGATAGCTCTGAGCAAGGCCCCCCCCGGCCCCAGCTCCGGCTCTAACCTTCCAGATGCTCCCAGAGCTCCTATGCCTCACGTCCCAAGGGCATCAGCTTGGAGGGGCCGGGGAGGCTGATTCAGAAGCCAAGGCTATGGCACAGAGGGCACAGCCTGGCCCCCCTAGGCTGGGACGCTAGAGGGACCACCCGGCTCCTTCCCGCCCAGCCACATCTCAACCGCACACGATCAAACACCCAAATGCACGCTTTCCAGACGCACGCTCAGACAAAGCCACCAGCCCCCTCCCTGCGGAACAGCCAGGCAGGTGCACCCAGGGTCCCACCACCCCCACTGACAGTGCTGGACTCGGATCCAGGAGCCTAGGCTCTCAGATCGAGCTTGTTCAGCCAGACCCTGGCCTTTCCGGCATTTTGGCATCCCGGAGAGAATCCGACGAAGCCAAGGTGCCGCTCCGGAACAAAGCAAGTGTCCACACGCCCACCGGGCTTGGCAGCCAGGAGCAGGACAGATGAGCAGGGAAGAACCCCAGCTTTGCAGCCCCATAAGCTGGGCTCAAGCCTGGCTTTGCCATTCAACAGCTGTGTGGCCTCAGGCAGGTCACATCACCCCCTACGCCTCCGTGTCCTAGTCCGTAACATGGGAGCACCCTCCCCATGGGGCGTGTGAGGCTTAAAGGAGGAGGTAAGGGAGACGATCGGCACAGAGGAAAAAACTGGATGAACGCTGCCTGGCGTCTTGGTTCCCAGACCCCCGAAGGCCACTGAGACGAAGCATCACGTGCTAGACGGAGTTCGCACCGCCGTGGACTCCAGCCTCACCTGCTGCCTGGAGGACAAAGGAGAGGGCCTGGAAGGACTCCAGAGGCTTAGAGCTTAGGTAAACTTGCCATCGTTGGGGGTGCCGAGGCCCAGAGAAGGGCAGGGACCTGCCAAGCTACCCAGCAAGGCCGAGTTAGCGGGAGGGTTGGCTAAAAGCTCAGGGTCTACTTCTCCCACCCCCGAACTCTGGCACTTTAACTTTAATGAAGTCACAAAGGAGCCACTGCCCGCACCTCTCAACACAGGAGCCAGCAAAGGCCCTCACCCCTGCCGCGTCCCCTGTGTGGGGCCCGGGCATCCTCAGCCCCGCCCACCTGGACCCATCTCTAACTCGCTGTGTGACAGATCGTCATTAACCACCCACTGTGTTCTGATTTCTCTGCTGACTTCACCAGTCTGTGCTCCTTTGGGAAATAAAGCAGGGATTCCCTCCAAAACGCCCCCAGCTAATAAATGGTTGGGTCCAGCTTGCATATCTTCTGTGACAGGGAGCTCACTATGGGGTCCCCTCACTGCCCCGGGAGGGAGTGCCTTTTCTGGGCTGAACATCATCGCTGCTTCTCAACTCCTATCACAATTTATACTTCTATGTATGTTTTATAGGTTTAGTCGTCTGAGCTAGAACCTTATCTGTCTCCTTCACTGCTACGTCCCCAGTGGCTAAAGGAGCCTGGTGCATGGCAGGTGCTCGGCTGATGTTTGTTGAATGAATGAGGGACTAAGTGAATGGTCAAGCCTCCAGTACCCGGCAGCGGCCTCTGTCAGGCCAGAGGTTCCCAATGAGAGCCCCGAGTAGGAGGTGGCAGGAGGCAGCCCACGGGCCAACAACCCCCAAGTGCAGTCATTCCGACACACTGATCTGCCTGTGTACCACCCTCACTGGCCTGTCTGAATGGTTTCCCATAAACTAACCCACTGTTTTTTCATATGCCCGTTAGTCTCGTCCTAAGCGATCATATCCGTGAAATCACAGTTTTGATGTGCCGGTTTTATTTTTCCAATCCACATTAAAATAAATGCGAACGATTAAAATGTAAGAGGTTGTGTCCGGGTGCTGCCTAAAACCATCTCTCAGGTAGGACCCAATGGCTGCGGAGGGTCCTGGGGGTTCTTGAAGAGAGGTTTCAGCTGGGGGTGAGGGAGCCGAGTCCCAGAGACTCCTCTGCTGGCTTCCAGGACGGGGAGGGGGCCCCGTGGCGGGGAGGGGGACCTGAAGGAGCGATAGCCCCTCTGGCTCCCCGTCTCCGCCTCCCTTCCCCCAGCGGCAGGTGCCAGAGGGACCTCAGGGTCACCAGCTGGTGGAGGGGTGGATTTCTTCCCCCAGTGAGATCACCGGCCCTTTTTCTGATAGAAGAGTCTCACCTCACCAGGGCGGGGGAGAGGAGGAGACACCCTGGCGCCCCGTGACCCTCAGGGTTGCAGCCTCTCCTATGTACCCAAGGGGCGGGGCCTGGGTCCGTCCACGGCAAGGCGACATCAGCCTTGCCCAGCCCGGGATGTCCTTGCAGTGGTCTGTAAGGATGAGGAGGGGCTCCAGCTTTGTGATTTTTCTTCTAAAGACATGACGAAATTAAAATCAACTGAATGTTTCAAACTACATTAGCTTGGAATACACAAAAGTTTTGAGATTTCAGACCTTGGACGTCTCCAAAAACTCTTCGTCTCTGCGACTCAACAGCATTGTGAGCACGGGGTCTGGAGTCACACTCCGGGGTTCAAATCCAGACTCCAGCACTTGCTGGGTGTGGGACCTCAGGCAAGGCTGTTAACCTCACTGGGCCTCAGTTTCCTCATAAATACACTGGGCCAGAGAAAAGGTCCCTTCTTCTTAGGGTGCTTGTGGGGATCAGATGAAACAATGCCATGGAAGGCCCTGGCATGACACTCAGTAAACATTTCCTTCTGCGTATTTCTCACTTTATTTGCACAGCGTTGGATCAGGCGACCCCAAACACTAACCTCCCAGGCAGTTTGGGCAAATGCACCCTTGCCCACGGCTTTGTTCCTCCCCTCCGTCTCCGGTCCTGGTGGCTGACCACTCTCCCTCACCCCTGTCCCTGCCCACTTGTTTATCACAAGGAGACTTCCCCCAACACTTCTGCTGTCACCGTGTCACCGTGGAGATGAGCCGAATTCCTGTCCTGCTGGCCGCCCGCGGCTCCCGTTGCTTCGGGAATAGGCCGCCGGAGCGGCTGATAGGCAAGGTGTCAAAACCAATTGGTGTGAAGGACTCGGGGAAAACCGCTTGTGAGGGCCGATTCCCCACAGGAGGCCGGGAACCCTCAGCCCAAGGCCGAGTGTTTACGGGCGTAATTGATAGAATAATCACCAAGACCCGAGACAATGCGAACACATTTTTAACATCATAACCTTCGGAAGACAGCACTCAATTTTCTCCGTCTCCCAGCCACCAAACTAGCCAGCTTATTGATGGGGAGATACCAACAGTTCAGTAAGGAATGAGATAATGCCAGAGTCGTTTTCCAGTGCACAGGCTGTTTGCCAAATGGCCCGGTGGCCCCCACCCCTCCCTCAGCACCCTGCTGCTCCCTCCTGGCAACAGAGAGAACCTCAGGACCGTGAATCACTCAATGGACAAAGCGCCGGGCCAAGCCAGGATCTGTGTCTGCATTGGGGTGTATTAATAATTGAAGGTGCTGGCCTAGGTGTGTGTGTGCGTGCGTGTGTGTGCGTGTGTGGCAGGGCGGGGTGGCAGGATGGATGTTTGCTTCAGTATCAGGCTTCCTGGGTCTCCTCTCAGGGTCCACATGCCTGCTCCAGCGTGGCCCTCTCCCTCTCTTGCAAAACCAAATCAACCCAGCAGCCCCTGGACAAGACAATATCCTGTCCCTACACGTGGGTGAATACTTTAGGCAGTGGCTCCCAAACTCCGGCTGCGCAGGAATCATCTGGGGAGCTTATTAAAATGCAGATTCCAGGGTCTCATCAACAATCATTTTGGCCAATGGGTCTGGGGGACCCTGGGATCTGCATTTTAACAAACTCCCCGGTGATTCCAAGGCAGGAGGTCTCTGCAGGACCCCTGCCCTGGCCCAGACCTGGGACAAGGACTGGAGAAAGAGTCCAGCCCAGCTGTCTTTTTCTAACTTGCATGTGCCCTCAGCAAGACCCTACCCGTCACCTGTCTAAGCGGCTGGTTCCTCTTGCTGGAACCCACTGCTCTGCCAGTTCTCTGGGGAGCTGGAAGGCTCAGCTAAGGCCGTGCAGAAGGAAGAAGTCCTGTCACGTGACTGGCCTAGCCTGCCTCAAGGCCGTCCCGGAGGAGGCAGGCACAGCTCTTCCACTCCCCATACAGGCTCAGTGACCTTGGGCGAGTCACTGGCCCTCTCTGAACCTCAGTATTCTCCTCTCTCCAACCCCAGCCTTGCATGAATAGTGTCAACCTTGGTGAGTGAACACTGGCAAGGTGTTTGGTAGCACCTACAGCACATAGTAGGCAGCTCATAAATGCTAGCTCCTCGCTCCCCCCCCCCCCACCCCGCCACTTCTGCTGTGCTTATGGCAATGAGTTAACCCTTTCTGATAAGGAAAATTCAAAATAGTTGCCATTAACGGAATACCTACTAGGGACGAATACTGGCCACCACCCTCCCAGCCTCTCAGTCCCTTGTGCCTCCCTAAGAGGCATGCTCCATTCACTCCCCCATTCGATCCTCATGCCTTTAAAAGGCCCCCTGCGAAGTGGGCTGAGTGCAGGAAGCAGGGAGATGGGAAGCGAGACAGATGTCCTTGCGGACCCACCTGACCACGGGTTCTCCCTGTGACAAGTCCCGGGTGGTGGTGCGGGGGGAAGGTGTCAGCCTGGCGGCTGGGCTGGGCTCGGACTGAGCTGGAGAGGGGAGCAACCGCCAAGTGGTTGGGGTCCGTGGGCTCCTCCGGAGGAGCCCCCCACTTCCAGCCTCCCATCCCCACCTCCAGGCACCGAGACCCCTCCCTAACCCGGCCACATTTCCTGAATCAGCCGAGGACACGCGGAGCCCAGGAATAATGAAACGATCAGGCTCCAATCTGCTAAACAGCAATTTCTGGGCTTTTTCAGCACACACAGCTTTTATCAAATTGGTATTCTCCTCCTGAACACAAATGGCTTATTAGACATGACCCACTTATTCGCCGCGTCTCACTATCATTAATAACAGTTTCTTTTTGTGATTAAGTGAGTGGCTCCAAACCCTTCCTGTGGTGGCGGGCACTTGGCCCGGCAGAGGGGCCGCCGTGGGGGCTCCTCGGCATCCACTACTTGGTGACTTTGAACCTGGCAATGTTGGGAGAAGGCAGTCTGGCCCCTGCAGAGCAGCCTGGCTTCCTTGTTTCTTGAGGGACAGAAGGAGCCCCACAGGGGGCTGACCCACTTGCCCAGAACTGCACAGGGGGGTCAGTGAGAGAAGCCAGGGCCCCCAGCAGTCAGTGCTGTGTCCTTTCTGTCTAGCCCCTCCTCTGGGCCTTAGCGGGACCTGTCCAGGGTTCAGAGGTGACATTCCAGCTGGCATGGCAGAGTTGTGCCCCTGAGCACGCCCGGCCAGGGGGCAGGAAGAGACTACCACACAAAGGGCAGACCCTCAGGACCTCAGGAATGACAGAGTAGCACCCAAATCCTTGAGGTCTGATGCTCCAGGGACAGGATGACCATAAACCTCAGAGCCCCAGTCCTCGTATCTCTCGGGACTGCAAATGCAGGAAAACCCTTCCTTGGAAAACCTCCTAGTATAAGTTCTAACTGTGCCAAGGAACTGAGCATCGCGAGGAGGGGAGCGGAAGGAGGGATTCCCAGTTTCCTTTAAATGGGAGGGGATCTGACGGGGAGATGAATGTCCTGGAAAAAGCTCTGTCTTTGCCCGACAGACCCTGTGGCCAGTCCCAGCTCAACCGCTCACTCACTGTGTGACCTTGGGCAAGTCCCTTCACCTCTCTGAGCCTTGGTTTCCCCATCTGTAAACTGAGGATCAACATACGCCTTCCCCTATTTACCAGCGCTCCGGCCAGGTCAGTAGAAATTCGTTGGAGGACGTGAAGGGTGCGCAGATGATACACAGAGCAGTTCTATCAAACGTGGTAGGGCAGAAGGTGCAGGGAATCATGGTTCCCCAAAAGCGGAGACCCTGAGAAGGGCTTTGGAAGCGCCCGTGCCCCTCGGAACAATCCCACTCGTGCATCAGGCCCCAGCAAAGCCTCCTCTGATTACCCACTCCCCCCGCCTCACTCCTTCCTTCGGAATAAATCACACAGTTCTCTGCTCTTTGTGCAGACCTCCCCACCGGCCCTGGGCATACAGTGCCCAGCACTGGTGCTGCAGCCGCCCCCACTGGACTGGGAAGGGATGGATGGAAGAAGCGTCTCCATTTTCATTTATGCTCCGGTCCCCATTCCGGAGCCTGGCTCACAGGGGCAGGGGAACCCCTCCCCAGCTACCAGCCTCAGATGTTACAACTCCACTGCCAACTTGGGCTCCTTTGGGGCTAAAAGGAGCTTCCCAGACTCAGGCAACCAGTGTGGGGTTGCTTGCTTGCTCCCCAGCTCCCGCGGTGGCTGAGTTGATTTCCCACCTTTCAATCCTCAGGGCCGAGGCTGAGGATGGGGGGGGGGGGTACCCTACAGAAGGATGGCGGGGGGCTTTCCACCCACCCCCAGAGACAAGACAGAAGCACCTAGCATCCTTCTTCCCCATCCACGCCTGTGGCCGGAAGCAGCAATCCCAACTATTCCAGTGTGTTTGAGGGGCTCCCAGCAAGCCTCCGACCCCGACCCTGCAGGGGCAGCCGCAGCTCGGGTCTACCAGTTCTCAAGACGCGGGGTCTTCTGTCCCCAGGACCTTTCCCAGTGATCTAAGGGGCAGATGAGGAGTAAGAGGGGATGAGGGCAGCTACAGGGTTAAACCTACAAAAGGGGAAGGCAGATGGGCAGAGAGGAGTGGGCGAGCAAAGTGTGTTCACAAGTGTGTGTGTGTGTGTGTGTGTGTGTGTGTGTCTGCAGGCAGAAGGGCAGGCAAGAGTTGTGCAGAGTGTGTGCGCCTGGGTGCCAGCTGGCAGGGTGTGAGTCCCCCAACCGTGGTGCCGGTGTGTGTGTGCAGCGGGCATAAGTGTGAGTGGTTATGAGTGAGGAGGGGGATCCGAGCAGGCGGCTGGAGATGCGTGAGGGCGGGAGTTGTGAGTGTGGGAACAGTGAGCGTGCCCCTGGCTGTGAATACGTGTGGTCCTGGAGGTGTGTGTATCGGCGCGAGCGTGCTGGGGAGGAGGGGGCTCTCGGCTACAGCGGGATCGATCCGGGTGGCACGCGGGGTGCCCCTTCCTCTGCAGGGGCGGCCGGGGTGCCAGGGCGGGTCCGAGGACCCGGCAGGGGGCGCCACGAGACTCCCGCCGGGGTCGACGCGGGTTCCAGCCCGGGGACGGCCAAGTTGGAGCGGCGCAGCCCGGGGTGGGGTTTGGTGGGGAAGTCCGCGGGGGCGGCGACCGAACTCACCGTGGCCGGAGACGTGGTTATCCCAGGGCGCGTGGCCGGCGGGCCGCGTGGCGCCTCCGAGTTGCAGGAAAAGTGCCAGGTAGTGGAGGGCGCCCAGCGCCGCGGCGAGCGGGGCCCCCATGGTGCGCGCTCGGGCCGGGGCGCCGCCGCCTCACATCGGGGCTCAGGAGACCGCAGACCCCGCGCCCGCCGTTCCCTGCCGGATGCGGCCTGGCTGCCCAGCTCCGGCCGCTGCCTCTCGCTCGCCGAAGCTGGCCGGGCCCCGGCCCCAGCCCTCGCCCGGCTCCGGTCCAGCCCCGGGTGCGGGTAGCGAGCGCACGCCCAGCCGGCCGCCTCCGACTGCGGGACTCTTCCCTTCCGCGGAAGGCCACTCCGCTCGGCGCCGGCGCCGCCGCACCCCCTCCCTCCCACTCCCTCCCGCCCGCCCAGAGGAGGCGGCGGCGGAGGGATCTGCCGCTTGATTTATCATCAAAGTTTTGCCCAGGCTGGGATTTTTAAAGCGGTACCCGCAACGTCCCCCCACCCGAGAGTGCAAACGGGCGGCGGGATGGGGTGGAGGCAACCACCCAAGGGACCCAGTTCCCGCAAAGCATAACACAACTGGCTTCAAAACCTGAAATACTATCCAGAGGGATGAGGAGAAAAACCCATCCACCTGCCGCCAGACTCAGCGCGCTCCGAGGGACTCCCAACTTTGCTAGCAGGGCGGTGCCAGGGTCAGGGGGTCGGTGGCGGTGGGGGTGGAGGTGAGGGTGAGGTAGGGCAGGAATCTGGGCTGAGGCCCAGGGGACCTCGTGATAGCCCTGCCGCAGCTTTTTAGCTCCCTGCGTGATCATGTCCGGATGTCTATCCCTGTCTGAGCCTCAAAGGTTTCATCCGAGAAATGGGAATAGTAGCTACCTGCAGGGGTCGTGGTGAGGATTCATGAAAAATCGTGAACGTAAAATGCCGTCCTCATGGTAGGATCTGAATAGTTATTACTATTGTTACTCTCTGTGTCTCAGTTTTCCTGCCTGCCTAATGGGAGTGATGCGAGCCAGTTGCTGGAGCTCCTAGCTCCAAGATGCTGGGCCCTACGCGGTGGATTGGATCGCCCCCTTCTGGACTGTAAGTCTCCCTTCCTCGGACCGATGGGCCTAGATGGAATGTTGGAGGGGCGGGCAGGTAACAAAGCCACTCCCATTCCCAAGACCAGGAATCCAAGGAGATCCTCCTGTTCCGTCCCTGACGGGTATACTGGGGCTGTTGGGATAGACCTTCAGTACAGACACGAGGGCAGACAGGTGGCCTCATTTAAAGGAAGAGGAAGCACATTAAATCAGAGACATAGCTTCTCCGAGGTCCCACGGAGAGTCTGAGGCAAGGGTCTCTGATCCCAGGGCAGGGTTCCTTCCTGCTCTCATCCCTTGTCCTTCCCCAAGCCTCGTTCCCGACATGGTCCTGTCCGCCGCAGCTTCAGCACCACGGAGTAGGACAGCGTCAACCCCGACCCCCATCTTTTTTGGCCCCAAGGACCTAGCTGGGCGGGCTCTTAGATTCGAGGATTCAACACCGGGGACGGACCTTCCGGTTTCCTCTCCCGCTCCGCCGCCCGCCGAATGGGAGTGAGCACAGCAGAAAGCCCACTCCCCTTTCCACAGACTACAGATGAGTCCAGAATTGTGGACAGAGCCCCAAGTTTGAGAATGAGATTAGAGCCCGAGTGACAGCTCCCCACCCATCTTTACTCTGCCCTCGCATCCCTCTTTCCAGTATTATGGCGGGCAGCACACTGGATGGGGCCTGTGGTCGCCAGCAAGAATCCAGTTCATTCAAAATTATGGACAGTCCCCCGAAGCCCCCAATTACAAATGCTGTGTTTCAGCCCAGCTTGACAGCCCCCGCAGGACGCTGCCTTCAGCACCGCGGACAGATCCCCGCCCTCGTCCCAATTCCTTTCCGCCCACATTCACTAGTGGAAGGGGTTGGTTTTGTCTGATTAACTCACTTCTTTTCACTTCCTTCCCACACAGAGATGGTACTTAGGCTATCTGGGATGGCCAGGCATCTTGGACTCTACAAAAGCGTTTTCTCATTCATTAACTTGAGCCTCACTTCCAAAGAAATGGACTCCATTGCCCCTCTTATAAAGATGAAGAAACAGAATCTTTGAGATCACACAGCAGCACCAAGACTGAAACCCAGACTCTTTCAGTTCCAGCCTGAGGCCTCTCCAAGTCAATGTGGTGGTAGAACTGGGGCTCACACCCAGGGCTTTCTCCTCTTAACCCACAGATTGCAGGCAGCGGGGCACAGGCAAAGGGTCAGGGAGAGAGCAGATTAAAAGAGAGAAAACAAGAGATTCCACTTGAGGGCTGCAAAGGAAGGAGGTCAGGGTGGGACAGCGGCACTCTGCTGTTCTGCCACTAACACACTGCCTGACCTTCAGGAAACATTTCTCCTCCTAGTCTGGAACAGGGTTAAACACAGTGACCTCTAAATCTCCTTCAAGAGCAGACCTCCGGGGATTGTATGAGTTTGAAAAGGCTTATGCTGTGAAGGTTCTGTCCAAAATTCTTCCAATGGCCTTGTTTCTTACAGAAATCCCAACTTGTCTTGTTTGCATTCAAGGTCCCAGCCTCCCCTCCTGCACGTGCCCTCTGTCCAAGTACCATTTCCACCAGGTTCTCTCCCTAAACATGCCTGAACTTGGTCACGTCCTTTCCCTTCCCAGTGCTTCCCCCTCTTCCCGCATGCCTTCCCCTCTTTCTAGCAGAGTCCCCCATTGACCAAGTTCCAGTCTGAGTCCCCCACAGGAAGGAAAGACTTTTGCCAGTCCCCAAGCCACTGTTGGTCCATCACTGTGTACCCAGAACTGTGCTAAGAACTTTAATTATCCCACTTAATCTTCAGAACAACCAGGCCCCATCGAGTCGAATAGTGTGGTTGTAAGTATGGATAGTAGCTTTGAATCCTGCCACTTGCTATGTGACCTTAGACACGTTACTTAGCCTTTCTGTGCCTGAACTTCCTCATCTGTAAAATAAAGATTATAATACCACCATCGCAAGATTATTGTGAGGGCTAAATGAAAAACATTACAAAGCCCTTAGAACAGTGCCTGGAACGTAGTAAATACGTAATACATGTTGGCTACTATTATTATCATCTGTTGATATTATTTACAGACAAAAAATAGATGCTCAGAGAGGTTAAGTGTCTTGTCCAATGTCACACAGCAAGGCAGTTGTAGAGACATGATATATTTGATTCTAGAGCCCATGCTCTTAGGCACAATAACGAAGCACATCTAGTTAAACCACCCTCTTTGCAACTCAGGAAACTAAGACCCAGAGAGGCTAAGTGACTCCTTCAAAGTCACACAGCCAACCATGACAGAACCAGAGCCAGGTCCTCTGTCTCCCAGCTCAGGGCTCTCCCACTATACTGTCCTATTTGTACTTCCTGCAGCACCTAAATTGCTCTTTACAAATCACATTCCCATCCATGATGTCGTACAATTTATGCAACAAACCCTGAGGCCAGTATGATCACCTTCCTTCTTTTGGAGATAAGCAAACGGAAGCTCAGAGACGTGAAGTGACAGGCACAAGGTTGCACAGGGAGGCGGGGCCGAAGCTGGATGTGACAGGAAGAATCCCCAGCCTGTATTCCTCCCCTGTGTAATATTGTCTTTCCTTCTTCATGGATCCAATGTGAACTGAGGGCACGGGCACTGTGGACGCTAAAAGCCTGGTGGAGGTAGGAGGTAACTGAAGATTATGCCAGAAAATAGTCTCTAGGAATTCACTAGGGTGGGAGCACTCGGGGAATGCTCTAGGAGGGAGTAAACATCCCATCCCTGGAGGCAATTAAACAAGCATCCAGTGGTCACGTGGATGCCAGGAGGCAAATATCACCACTATTCCCATCACCCAAGTGAGACTCGGAAGGTGAGCATCAGGTCAGGTCTTGCAGATGGGCAAGACGATCTTCTTAAGGTCCCCCCCCGAAGCGAGACATCTCGCACGGCCTCCTGCCTCTGACCCGAGCTCCCTGGAGAGTCCCCACCCTCCCCTTGACTCAGGGAGGCCACCCTCCCTCCCCTTTGAGAGGTGTCACTTTTGCACCATGGCTCTGTCAGTGGTAACAGCCGTAAGATTTGTCCTTTTAATCCAGAATCAATAACAAATTTCATTTAAAAATAAATTAAACCAGGCATTGGAAATCATTCACCGTGTGGGCCAGGGCCCTATATAGCGCCGTCTAAATGGCTTCCTTTCTCTCATCTATCAATGCCAAGAGGGGGGAAATACCTAAGCTGCCTGATTCATGGAGAAACTACTTAAATGTATCAGCCCCTAACAATGAGCAATGGTGAGCCCGGAGTTGCGCCTTTTAACACACCAATAACATGTGGAGCACGGCTTCATGAGAGCTTATCAGAGACCCCACGGTCACTGGCTTTGAGGGAGCCCATTTATAAGGGGGAACAATGGTTTCAGTATGTAGTCGCCTAATTTCCAGAATGCATTACTGAGCTCAGAGGAGCACTGGAATTCTATTAAACTCTTATCTGCCATGGGAGGGTATGAAACCGGCGGGGAAATCCAGACTTGGCATAGACATGCCCAGAAAGTCCCAGGGCTGACCCTAGGAGGTGGGTGAACAAACCTAGAGGAAGAGGGGGGTGCAGGTGGGGCCCCGGATGTGTGAAAATATGTGCGTTAATGGAGCTCCGGTTTCCAGCGATTACGTTTACGTCGGCGAATAAAACTTGGCAATAAAACATCGGAGCTGCGTCTCAGACAGCATTTCCTTTTACAGCCCGGTGTATTTCACTCATTATAACAGGAGGCAAGGAGCTTCGGGTGTCCCCATTTCTCCCCCTTTAATTAAATTTCCTAAATTACGGCCCAAGATTTGGATAAAGCGAAAGACTTACGGCTCCGCTAATCGCCATCACAAGCTCCCGCCCCTCACTGTGGTGGCCCTGACTGTACCGGGTTCCAATATTACCAAAGCGAAATTCTGTGAGCACTGCCTGCCTGGGCTCTGGTTTATAAAAGGGGACGGAGCCTCAGGAGAGAAATGGGCCCTGGCCCAGGCTCAGGAAAGAGGCCTGTTCCAGGACTGGCTTTTCCATCACCTTGCTGTGTGACCTTGGGCAAGTTACTTCCCCTCTCTGAGCCTCACAAGTTCCCCCCCCCGCCCCGCCCCCTTTCCCTAAACATCCATCTTGAGGCTCTTAGAACTGATTTGGGGCTGGGGTACCCCTTGAATACACAGCAGGGATGACTTGGGGAGCACTGAAAAATATTAATGCTGAGGCCTCACCCCAGAGATTCTGACACAATCGGTCTGGGGGTGAGGCCTAGGTATTAGGCTTTTGAAAAATTCCCCAGGTGATCCCAGTGCCCAGCTGGACACAAAGTTATGAGACGTTAGCGGACTAACATCTCTGAGGAGTATGGTTGTGCCTGCAGAGGCCCAGGCCCCACCCCACCTGTTCCCAGAACAGGTGTCTGGGAATCTGCTGCCCCACAAAGCACCCCGGTCTGTCTCATGCAGGCACCCAGTGGGCCACAGTGAGGACTCCGGCAGGGTCAAAGGACAGGGGCTCTTCCTCTCTTGTCCCTTGAATCGGGCCCCGCCAGCCTCTTGGGCCGAGGAAGCCGCCTGTCCCAGCTCTCACCCGGTGGGCCGCACAGGGAGCCAAATGGCGACTCCCACCCAGGTCTGGGGTGCTCCTCTCTTCAGACGATGCTTTAATCCGTTCCCCCACAAGCAAAGCAGGAGCCAGGAGTGGCCTCTACAGACAGGCCACATCCCTGTCGTGTGAGCCTCCAGGTTCTGATGCCCCTGTCCACGTGCCCCACCCCTGATGCAGACCCAGGTTCCCAGCTACACAGATCCAGAACCTTCAGGGGCAGGTCAGCCAGCCAGCCCCGGGCCCTGCCAGGCTGAGCAGCCTCATGAAGACCCACGGGGCCCCTCGGAGGTTTTTCTTCTGGATTCCAGCCTGGGTGAGCGGCGTAGCGTGAAGACATCATCTAAAACCCAGATTTAAAATAACACCGTTTTCTAATGGAGAAGGGTCCTAAGGATCAACTAGCATTGCTCCCATTATATGGACAGGAGGACTGAGGCCCGGAGAGGGGTGGTGACAAGCCTAAGATCTCACAGGGAGGAAATGGCGGAGCCGGGCCAAGGACCCAGGTTCCCTGACTCCAGGAGGGGTCTTTTCTTTCACGTCATTGCCTAAGGGCACCTCTCTGAGTTCCAAAGAACCCTTGCATTTTAACCTCAAATTTTAACCCAAGCCTGTAAACTGTGCTCTACCAAGGCCCGTAAGATGTACATGTGGTATGCATCTGTGTTGTCCCAGCAAGGAGCCTAGTGATAATCTCCATCAAAGGCAATTAATTGCATCAGAGAGGTGGGGTTCCTCGGGCCCTTCACCCTGCAAACCGGGTGCTTATTAAACACAACAGGACAGCAGAGTCAATTCAAGACTCTGCCAATTCAAGACTCTGCTTGTAGCAGTGTTTCTGAAAATCCTGAAATGACTTTAATGGCATGGTTAACTCCAGTCTAAATATTCCGTGGCTGTGACTAATTAGCTAGACCAACCCTCTCCAATAGAAATCGAATGCAAGCTGCATGTGTATTTTTAAATTTTCTAGTAGCCACACACACACACACACACACAGGTAAAGAGAAACAGGTGAAATCAGTTTAATAACACGTACATACTAAAAATACCGTCACTTCAACACGTAATCGATATAAAACATGGTTCGTGTGATATTTTCCATTCCTGTTTCGTACCAAGGCATCAGAATCTGGTGTGTATTTTGTACACGGCACCTCTCAATTTGGGTGACAAGGTTTCCAACACAGATCTTCAGAGACCCGGGCTAATGTTCTCACGGCAGCAGATTCTTTTTAAAACCAGAACTGCAGCATTACACCAAAGGAATGACACTCGAACGGTGAAATTTCACGCAAGGACGGAGGTGGGCACAAGACATGACCAACTTGACCCAGACTGCTGGGCCTGGGTCAGAGCAGAGGGGTGTTCCCAGGGGTCCCTGCTGGAGTAGAAGCCCCAGCGGGCACCCTGGGTCTCTTGTATTCATGATCTATTGGCAGAATCTGGATGGAGATGCTGGCTAGTTGTGTTTCAACACTCGCCGAGGCCAGTACATCCTGCCACGGCAGCTCAAGGAGGGGATAAATTCCTCTCTAATCCGGGAACATCTCCAGCTGTGATCCTGAAGGCAGCACAGCATCTAGGGGCTTTCGGAGCCTCCCCACCCCCCAGGGGAAAGCAGCCGTCCAGGAGCAAAGCCCATGACCCGGGGGCTGAAGCTCTCCCACCCCTCATGAGAAACCAGACTAAGAACGGCAGGCCCCTTCGGAGGGAAGAGAGTTTCCAGGGCTGCGTGCATGTTTCCATTTGTTGGACCGTCCAGCCTTCCATCCACCCATCCATCCATCTGTCCATCCAACAGTGGTCATCCGTCCAGGATTTGCTCTTTTCTAGGGCAGTGGTGAGAGCTTGCCCATCGGGCCCAAACCCTAATCCACGGGATCCCGAGCAAGTCTCCTCGCCTCTCTGAGCCTCAGTTTACTCGTCTGAGAGATGTGTACTCCCTCTCCCCTAACCCCAGGGCTGTCTGCAAGAGCACAGGCCATAGAATTCTGGCACCCATTTAACAAGCAGGCACTGTGCTGGCTTTCAGCAGATCATCTCATTGAAACAGCCCCGGATGGGGGACCAACGATTCTCCCTGTCTTACGACGGGCAAGCGGAGACTGGAGAGGCCAGAGACGCACATTTGTTCGTTCTTGCTCGCTTCCACCTGCACTCACTGCGCTTTTCTCCCCACGCTTCTGTCCATGCCTTTCCCCAAACACGGCCCGCCCCAAACTCCGGCAGGTCTGGCCCTGGTTGAGCACCCGTGTTCACGCACATGCGCGGGACCGTGCGGGGCAGAGGGATCGCTGGCCTCGCTTGAAGCCGGACGGAGGCGGGCTTGAACCTGGTCCCACCCCATCCCTGCTGTGTGGTCCTCGGAAACCTACTCAACCACTCTGAGCTTCAATTGCCTCACCTCTAACGTGGAGATTACGATCCCTGTCTTACTGGGTTTCACAAAACTAAGTCAGAGATGCGTGAGAGATCCTTGTTCGGCCCCTGGCACACGGGAGAGGCCCAGTAAATGTTAGCCATCAATTGTCTTCACTCCCTCTAGGATAATCTATGGATCCCATCTTACTGCACTAGCTCATGGTACAGGTAGGAAAACTGGGGCCCAGGGAAGGACAGACTCCGGAGGACACACATCCCAGGGACAGGCATCCATAGGCCTGGGTCCCGGGGCTGCACCCCTTCCATCATAGCCCTTCACCCTGTGTCCCACTGGGCACTCTCAGCCAGAGGAACCAGAAGCCCCAGCATTGATGGGGGCGGAGCTGGAAGGCTTACGTCTCCAAGGAGGCCACCTCTGGCCAAAGGTCAGGTGTGTGAACTTTGGGCCCCAGCTCAGCCTTGGCCTCAGCATCTCCCTGCTCCTGCCTCCCTGGTCCCTGGAGTCTGAAAGCCAGGAGCTAGCCAGGTAGTTTCTAGAGTCGTCATTGCTTCCTCCGGTGCTCCTGTTCCCCCTCGACCGGGTGGGGTGTGCGAAGCCCCACTGCCCTCTGAGCAGGGGCTCTCTCCCAACCCTACTCCACCTCACGAGGTGGGAAGGCCCAGCTGATCGTCGAAGAGGCAGCTGGCTGACTGCCCTGAGTGCATGCTGTGGTCTGGGTTTGGATCCCGACTCTACCTCCTCTGGGTTGTGTGACCCGGAGCCCTTCCCACTCTGAGCCTCTGTTTCCTCATCTGTAAAATGGGAATAAAAACCGAGTTTATCCCAAAGCGTTGTTGTACGAGTTAAACACCTACCACACACTGACGCATTTGGCAAGCACAGGCTCAGGAATGGCAGAAGTGAACCATTTGCCACCCTCTGGCTATGGCCCAACTTCCTGGGTGACTGGTCTGATTCAGTGGATGTTCCCCAGGTGGACTCCGATTCAGGCCTGGAGAAGTCGGAGGCGTGAGGGAAGCTGAGAGTCAGGGTGGGCCTTGAGGCTTCCAGCTCCACTGACAACAGTAGGGCCGAGGCCATTGGCCAGGCCGTGTGCCCACTGGTAGCATTAACAGGGGCATATAGTCTAGAACAAGGGAGGAGATGGTTTGCCCTGTTCTGCTGTCTCCAGCTCCAGTGTCCTGTGTCCCTGCCCCAGACTCCTCTGCCTCTTTTAGGAGGGACGCTGACCCGCTGACCAGGGAAGGGCGCATCAGGATGGGACCTGCAGACTGCACACGGTCAGCATCGGGAGGACTGACACATCTAGTTGTGGCCCTCACCAGCCCTGACCCAGGCGTCGCCCTGTCCACGGCACACCTCCTCTTGAGTGGCCCCTCACACCCAACCTGCCTCCCCCCGAAGTTCGGCTCGTCCCCTCAAGTCTTGCCCTGCTCTAGGCTTCCCTGTCTCAGGCGTGCCCCACCCCCAGCCCCCACCCATCCCGCGCCCAGAGGTCGAATCCGTCCCTAAGCCCTGCCCACCGAACATCTCCCACCATCCAAGCTCTCCATGCTCGCGGGTGGGCGCCCATCTCTCACCAGCCTCCTGTGTCCCCTGTGCCCACCCACACCCCACCAGGAAGGAGCGCTTTTCCAAATGCAAATCCCATCATCCTCCCCCACTTAGAGCCCTAGATGGTTTCAACTGCTTAGAATAAAATCCAAACAGCTTCCTCATGTGACCTCGCCTCCCACTAGCTCCCCCTCACTCTCGCTTCCAGCCATTTGGCCTTCTGGCGGTTTCTGGAATGCACCACGCCCCCTCTCACCACACTTCCCTCCGCCTGGAGCCTGCTGGCACCTCTTCCAGAGCTCTGCTCCCGTGCCAGTTCCTGGAGGGGCCGACTCTCCCCGTCAGGGCTCTCCCAGCCCCTCGCCCTCTCCTTTGCAGCCACAGTGACTGGGCTGTGAGCACCTCCCGGGGGACGTCGGATCTTCCTCGTTGTACATCCTCGAAGACCGGCACATAGTAGGGCCACAGAAATCTCGCTGAATGAAGAAGGGAGGAAAATAGTGGATGGATGGATGAAGATCTGTAGTGGCCTGGGGAGTAGAGGATGTGGGTACCGGTGGGGCTTGATGGCTGTATTTCAGACATGGGGGAGTGCGGGCCCTGCCGTGACACCAGGTCCCTGTGTCACTGGTGTTTCGGGCCCCCTCTGGGCCTCAGTTTCCCCAGGAGAATGAGGGCATTGCACGAGGCCTCGAAGGCTCCCCTCCCCTGCTCCGGGGGTCTCTCTTTGGGGATGTGAAGGAGGGAGGCAGGGGGCAGAGCCCTGGAAGTAGACTAGGTCCACGCAAGGACAAACGTTCCCCCAGCCAGAGCTGTCCTGCCGCCGGCAGGCTGCCTTGAGAGAAAGTGAGCTCCCCACCGCTGGAGGTGTGTAAGCAGGGGTGCCATCGGGAGGAGCCGCCTGGGCAGCTGGACCCATGACTGGGCACCCAGCCTGGAATTCAGAAAGGCACAGGCTCCAGAGGTCAGTCTCAGCTCCGTTCTTATTAGCTGTGTGACCTCGGGCAAGTTGCTTCAGCTCTCTGAATCTCTCAGGGGGCCTAATCTAGAAAACGGAGGAACAGCAAGGTTTTGAGAAGATGCGCAGGGCCTGGAGCCACGTCGGTGTCTGACAAGCACCAGCACCTTGCCCGGTCCGGCCTGCGAGCCAGGGTAGAAGTTCTGGCCAAACACAAGGCAGGTTGGCTGCTTCGTCCCCAGAGTCCAACAGGCGCTTGGTCCCCAGTGGCAGGGTGCTGTGGGGTACTCACCCGGACCCTCGTGCCCGGGGCGTCCTGGCCTTGACCCAGGAGCCTAAGAGAAAGGGCAGCCTTGAGCAGGCCCCTCACCTTGCTGGGTGCCTCCCCCCACCCCGCCCAACATCCATGGGCCGGTGACTGTTTCCTCCCGCACCCCTCCTCCCTCACCTCCGTGCAGGGAGCCCCCTCCTTTCCACGCCTCCCAATCACGGCAAACTGCCTCATCAATCATGTTCCCTCTAATTAACTTCTAATTTACCTCTTTAGTCAAATCTGTTTACAATCAGAGACAAGAAAACACGCAGCAGCTCGAGGTGCGGACGTGGGCACTGGCTCCGGGGACCACGGAAGATCAATCAGCCCTTGACCCGGGGGTGGGAGCCGGGCTCCCCTCCCCTCCCCTTCCAGTGAGGGCTGAGGACTTTAAAGGGCAGGGGCGGGGGGTGCCACTTGGCCCAGTGCCCTGCCATCCAGCACCCCTTTCTGCCAGGCCACCCAGCCTCCTGCATGTTTCCTTGTCTCTGGTCTTCCCGCCCCACTAGGTGGGCAGGCACACTGCCACTTGCTGTGTGGCCCCTGAGAATGACTAGACAACTCTGTGCTTCTGTTTCCGTTTGCAAAGTCAGGGGTAAAATAACATCACCCTCCCTGCAGGCGGCAGTGAATACAAAAGGCGTCCCCATCAGTTACACCGAGCCAGCGGAAGGATCACAGGCTTTGTTTGTTTGGTTTTCCTTTCAATAGTTGGGATGTTTTACATCTTTAAAAACTTGAACTCATCTTCAACTTACGGGAAAGTTGCAAGTATGTGAAAGTTGCAAGCCAGCACCTGCGAAGGTTTCAGTGGTGCATTTTCTAAAATAAAGACGTGTTCTTACATAACCACAACACAGCCACCGGAAGCAGCAAATTCGGGTTGAAACCCCACTCCTGTCTAATCTCAGCCGGGCCCTGAGTTTAAATCCCGCTGCACCACTTACTGGCCGCGTGGCCTTGGCCAAGCCACACGACCCCTCCTAGGCCCAGTTTCTGTGTCTGTGAAGCGGGTGGTCGAGGTCATTGCACCCACTCCGCTGTGCACGGTTGCCTGTGTGAGGTCAGCGGCCAGTGCGTGGCAAGCAACACGGGGGAGGGATACGAGGGACTGTCCCTGTCCCCGCCGGGGGTGGGAAAGGAGGCCCAGGGCGGGCAGTGCTTATTCCAGGTCACGAGGCATGGAGGCCGGAATCAGATTCCAAGGCCTCGAAGAGGCAGAGCCCCGAGTCATGGGTCGGTGTCACGTTCTCCATTCAGAGATGGACAACCTGGAACTCGGAAAGCCCAGGGACTTGTTTTTGGCTCCTTGGCCAATGCTGAGGGCGGAAACCAGTGGTGGAAAGACTAAAGCCGGGAGGAAGGTGAGGGGTAATGATTATTAATGGCACACCAATAATACTAACAATAAATAATGAGCAAAGTCACCTTAGAAGAGGTCCCTCGTGGGGGTGGTGTGGGCGGAGCTGGGGGCGGGGAGGGGTCGGCAGGCAGGCGGGAAGGACGCCCCACACTGAGTGCATGGGGTGGTATGGAGGGACTCAGAGGAGCCTGTGAGCCCTCAGGTCACAGCCCCCTGCAGCGGGGAGCAAGGGGACACCTGCCAGCTCCAGGCTGGTCTCCACACAGCCCACCCCCTTCTGCTCCCACTCACTCGCCCACATACTCAGCCATTGGTTCGGCCGGCTTGCACTCACCTGGAATGTTCCTCCGGCTCTGCCCTTGGCTGCCCCCTGCTCACTGTTCAAGTCTCAGCGCAAACATCCCCGAAAGAGGCCTTCCAGGGAGAACCATCTTAGGTCAAGAAGCCCCCCACTCCACTCTCTAACTTGCTCTTTCTTCCATCCCCTTGTTTGTTTTCGTCACCTCACTTATTTCCATCTGAAGCGATGCCATTTAGTTCTCTTCCTCTAATTGGTCCGCCTTGCTCCGTGTCTGGGGCCCCCCACGCACGAGTTCCTCGAGAGCAGCGATCTCTGTTCTGTTCATGCCTGTCTCCACGAGCCCAGAGTTAACACCGGGTGGGGGGATGCTCAACGAACACGGCGGAACGAATGCTGAATTCAGCCGGGCATTCGTGTCTCCCCTGGTGCCTGTCGACGTGGGGGACCTGGAGATTGAATCAGAGAGGTACCCTGTGCTCACCTGCTCACCATCCTGCTAAATCTAAAATCGCAGGTTCTCACGGTAGGGGGACAGCCAGGCCCAGGCCCCGCGCCTAGCACTGCCCCTGGACAGGACCTGCTGGGACAGCCCTCCAGCGGGGAAGCGGAGCCCAGCGTGGCTCCAGCCCAGCCCTGCCCCATCTCACTGCCCCAACTGCCAACTGGCCAGGCTGGAGACCTGGAATGACACCTGTTCTCCACGGGCTCCAGCCCGCACGCCCTTTTGTCATGGAGCCCTGGCCGGCCGCCACGGGTGGGGGCGGGAGGCTCTGCCTGGCTCACTACAGCTGGGGAGCCCCATCCTGGGAGCACGGACCTTCCTCAAGGATCAGGAGATGCGTCCTGTCCTCCTGTCTGGAGGCCTCGGGGAGATGACAGCGTCTGGAGAAGGGGAGGGCACGCTGCTGCCTGCCGCACTGTTTGTTCATATTCCTATTTCCCTGCCCGTGTTTCTCGTTCCAGACTGTGTAATTAGGTGTCCAGGGGTGTCTCTGATTCTGTTCCGATAGAATTTGCCTTGTTTAATCGGTAACAGGATGGCTGCCTCTGACAGCTGTTTTTCCTAGGGAAAAAAAAAGGCTGTTAGGGATGGGGTGAGTTGGGAGGCGGGCTGGTATTGGGCTCCTTGGCTTGAATTTGCCTTTGCCACAGACTTGGGGGGGGTGACCCCAGGGCCCGTCATGTCCCCTTCCCGGGCCTCAGTTTTCCCATTTGTACAACAAGGGGAGTGGGACTTTGCGAACCCTCTGAATCCCGAGGGTCGGCCGGCTGGTCACCTGCAGTGGGGAGGAGGCGGAGCTCGTGGAAGATCGTTCATGGATGCATTTCAATCCAAGGTGGCATTTTTATCACTGTGTTCTTAATTGTAATTGCCATTTAATTAGATTAATGATAATTAATAACGCTAATAATGTGCCGTCCTTTATTTGGGATGAGGACATTGCCAACTCACCGTCCGGAGGTGGGGCTGGGCTGTGCTGAGTCCCCATCCTCCCTCCGGTCCCCCCACCCCCTCCGCTGTGCTTTGTCTCCCTGATTACACGTGTGCCGCATGCTGGGTTGGGACGGCCTCTTGTCACAGTGGACATTAGACCGCTAAGTGCTCCAGAGGGTCAGGGACCCGGGCGGGCGTTCCCATCCCCTAGACCCAAACACAGAGAGGGACCGGCCCAAGGAGGACACTGATGCGGGCTGGATGGGAGGAGGGATGAGTGGTGGGTGGGTGGACAGGTGCTCACAGAGGTGGACCAACGGATGAAGGAATGAATGCCTTTGGTCTCTGGCCAGGCGAGGTGACCAAGCCAACTGACCCTCCCGGGGAGGCAATCCCCTCCCCAACCGAGTCCAACCTACTCTGACTCCATAATAGCGTTCAAATATGCCCTCTCCTCCCTGCCCTCGAGGCCAGAGCCCTGCTTGAAGCCACCACCAAGGCTTGCCTGGACCACAGCACCAGCCCCCTCTCCTGACCTTGCAGCCTCCTGACCTACCCCCTTCCATCCTTCACACACGAAACAGGAGGGGCTTTCAGACTCGTCCGTGCGACCTGCCTCTTAAAGGTTCAGAGTCCTTCCAGGACCCCTCTGGGCCTTCCAAACAGAGTACAAACGCTTGGCCTTGGCATTTGAGCATTCCCACTCTGACTCCTGCCCATCTCCCGGCCCCCTTTTTCTACTGCCTTCTCTCCTTCCTCGCCTGCCTACTCACCCAGCACTTGCTCAGTGTGCTTCCTCCCTCCGGGCCTTGGCCAGCCTCCTCCCTCTGCAACCTCCTCCCCTGACCAACTCTCCGCCCCTCAAAAGCTCACCACCCTTCATGGTTGAGTTAAATGCCACCTCCTCCATGATGTCCTCCGTGATACCCCAGAAGAAGGAACTGTTCAGCAATGCCCTGTGTGTGTGTGTGTGTGTGTACGTGTGTCTGTGTGTATGTCTTTGACAGTATCCTCTCTCCTGTCTGCCATGTGGACTCCCAGCACCCACAAGAATGTTGGGATACGTTTTGCTGACGACTCTTGGGCTTCGAGGTCAAGACTCAGCTCTTACCCAGGATAGCTGTGTGACCATCCAGCCTCTTCCGGTTTCCAAGCCTTGGTTTTCTCATCTATAAAATGGGGACGGCAGCCTGGCCTTCACAGGGTTGTAGTGACGATTGGATTTGGGTCTGTACGGCCCCCAGCTCAGAGCCGGGCTCTTTCCTGCCTCTGCCCCTCTGGTCCCCTCTCCTGGGAGTCCCTCCCATCTTCTTACCTGGTGAAGTTCCGCTTGCCTGTTCATCCCTGGGTCGTGGCCGCCTCCTCCCGGAAGCCGCAGGGACTCCCAAGACATAACTCAGTTCAGATGCTCCCAGAACCACTGCTCCCCACGCTGACTCAAGCTGCTTTTGTGTCTGTTGCTCTGACCACCATGGGCCCGGGCTAGGTGTCGGCCACTCCAGTGGGCCAGAAGGGCCTTGAGAATAAGGACAGCACATCCTGCTGCATCCGTGGTGGCGTCTCCACCCATCCCTTCCCTCCCTCCTTGACTCAGTCATTATATTCCATGCACACTCCCTGTGATCGGTTCCCTCCTCTGCTTAAAACCCTCCAATGGCTTCCCACTGTGTGTGGAAGAAAGTCCAAATTCCTCACTGTGGCTAACAAGGCCTAGAATAGCCTGCCCCCTGCCCACCTCAGCCAACTCATCGCCTCCTTCTCCCCACTCACAAGGCACCTGGCTGTTCCTTAAATATGTAAATCACACTCCTGCCCCAGGGCCTTTGCACTCGCTATGCCTTCTGCCTAGAATCCTATTCCCATTCCATTGGCAGCTGCTCTGCTTGTCCATCCTGTCTCAACTCCAGCATTACCTCCTCAGAAAGGTCTTCCCTGGCCATCCAGACCAGAGTAGCTACCCTTCCTTCCAGTCCCTCTCTTTTATTTTCTGCATGGCTCCCAGTGCTGTCTAGAGCCGCCTTGCTGGTTTGCAGGACAAGGAGCCTTGCTTGTTCTCTATCCCCACAGCCGCGCGTGGGGCCCGGGCACGTGGCAGGTGCTCAGAAAAGATTTGCTGAGGAAATGCTGCAGGGGCTCCCCGCTGGGTGTCGGCCCCCGTGCTGGGCACTCAGTGCAGAAATGGGGGAAAAGCAGCCCCCTACCGTCAGGCCGCTCACAGGGCAGGGCTGGAGAAGAAGCCTCACGGGGGTGCCTAGAGAGTGCAGAGAGGGGCTGCACGAGGAAGGTGGGGGGCTCACGGCTGAGGGCAGGGTGCGTGGGGTTCTCAGGACCTCTCTTGTCATGCTCTGGTCGACGAGGGGTGTATCTGCCTCTGTCTCTCCCAGGAGGCTGGGAGCCCCTGAGAACAGGACCTGTGCTCCTGCCCCCGGGGAGGGAGGCGTCTGGGCCCGGGCTAGAATCCTCAGAGGGGAGAGTGAGGCAGGTCACAGGGCAGGAACACACGGACAGAGGCCTGGGGCGAGGGAGCATCAGTGAGGCCGTAAGCAGTGGCTGCACAGTTGATCAGGTCCACCCGGGGCACTTTGGTTCCACACCCCAGTCCCTTAGCGAGCACCTGTTGTATTCGGGCACACTGCTCACTCTTTGCTCTCAAAGGACCTTGGTGCGGGCGTGTGCTGACGGAGGGACTGACGCCGTCCTGGGTTTGCTCATTCATTCTGGAAGGTATAAATAAAGACGAATCGGCCTACGGTCTAGTAAGAAAAGAAAAGGATGAGAAGATCCGGAAACATAAGGATGTCAGCCATGATGGTTTGACCACTGGTCGGCACTTAATGGTTGGTCAAGTACTTTCTACGAATCAGCTTGTCGCAGGTCTAGACGGCGAGTAGTATCGTATAGCACCATCTCCCCATTTTATAGGTGAGGAAAACGAGGCTCAGAGAGGTGTAGTGACTCACCCGGTTCACACAGCTGGGGAGGAGCAGGGCTGGATTTGAACCCGGGAAGCCTGTCTCCAGCACCCATGCCCGCTGCTCACTGGTCCACGGGCCAGCCTGGTGAAGCTTTGCTTGTGCATCTTTCAATCGTGCTCAGTGACAGAGAGACGTCTGCTTGCAGCTGGTAAAAGCAGGAAGCTGTCCTCGGGCCTTGCTCCCAAGAGGGCTGGAGTGAGGTGAGGAGGGAAGGCAGCTGGCCCAGGCCGTGTCCTGTCACGGCCACTTAATGAGCTTAACTGATAACCGCGGGCTCAGGCAGGGTGCCAGCTGCGCCCGTCCATTTGGCCAGGCTTCCTGGCCTCGAACCATCTGCTGGGGGAGGGTGGCAGTGGGGCCAAGGGAGGGCCCTGAGGATCCCCAGTTGAGAGAATAGCAGGCAATCATGACACAGCTGTGTGACCTTGGACAACTTCTTTGACCTCTCTGTGCATCCTTTTCTTGTTTGTAAACTAGAGGTGAGCATAGCAACGTTGGAAGATGCTACAGGGACGCAGCAAGATGCTGGGGACAGCGGCCTTCAGTTCAGAGACTCCCTGGGGCGTAGTAGGCACTCAGGCAAATTTCCACCCCCTCCCTCTTTGGAAGGTCTCAAGAAAAACAATCCCAGACCCAGGACCCTTGAATAACACAGAAAAAGGCTGCCGTGGTAGGGTGGAGACAGACTCTCATCTGGCTGGCACTAACTGAGGGGGTGACCTTGATCCCACGGCTCTCTGGGCCTCAGTCTTCTCATCTGCAAAATGGTACGGTGCTGGTCTCCACATCACAGGAATGTAGCGGGGAGTCCATAAAATGGTGCCCACCAAGCGATCGGTACAGAGCCAGGCATTCAGTTGGTGCTAAATAATGTTGCCGACACTACGGTGGTTCGGGAGGGCTGGATCTGCTGATCCCACGTGACCTTAGGACAGTCACCTACATTCTCAGGGCCTCTGTTTTCTCATTTGTAAAACTATCTGACCCAAGGTGCGTTCCCTGCCTCCTCGCCCCCCGCCCCCGGCTCTGCTGTTCCTGGATGTCACCAACTGTTGATTCCTGCCTCCTCTGAAGCCCATCGGACCTGTATCAGTGGGCAGGGGGCGAAGCCCTGGTAGCTGGGGGGGAGGGGCTGAAGGCAGAGGCGGGAATTGTGTGTCTGATTCCCAAGGGGAGCGAAGCCCCCGGTTTCCAGTGGCCACATGGTCCGGCCCACGGCTGCTTCTTGGCTGTTCTCGCTGTGGGGCTGGGGCAGGAAGGGACCAGACTTCTCCGGGGCCCCAGCAAGGCCTGGGTCTGGGTTCTCCAGGGAGTGGGGCTGAGCAGGCCCCGAGTGGAGGCAGGGCCTGGGGGTGGGCGGGCAGGTTTATTGCAGCCATTCCTCTCCCCCTGCAGCGGCTGCTTTCTAATGAAATTTTACGGCAGGTGGAAATGATACGACTCTGCCAGCCCTAAAAGCACTTCTATTTATTCATTAAAGATATTTATATACTGAGCAGCTCTCTCTGCCGGCCCCACCCAACTCTGGTTGGGCCGTGAAGTCAGTCCCAGCCCTCGGTGCTGGCAAAGGCTCCTGGGGCAGGTGACCCGTTGCTCTGCCTCAGTGTGTCCCAGATCTCGTGTCTAACAGACCACTTCCTCCTGGTCCACGGCACCGGCACCGCCTCCCTGGGTGTCTGCACCAGCCTCCTCCTGCGGTCCCTGCTGACACGCTGTTGTTGTCCGCGAGCCCTCCACCAAGCAAAGGGATCTTTTCAAAATCAGATCACATTCCTTCTTTGCCAAAACTGCTCCGTGGTCCTCAGGGCCCTGCAAGATCTGGCCCCTGCCCACCTCTCTGGCCCTCTCCCCCGGCAGCCCCTGCCTCACCCCTGGGTCCAGCCACCATGGCCTCTTCTGGCTATTCTCTGGAGAATGATGGTGCTCCCTCTGCCACAAAACCTTTGCATCCGTGCCTCTGCTTAGACCCTCTTTCTAGCTCGCTCGGGCCACCGGGCTCCTTGATGGCGTTCAGAGCTGAGCTCAAAAGCACTTCATCAAAGAGGACTTCTCAGACCACCCAGTGGTCCCCATTGCTAGTCTGTGCGTGGTGTTTGCTCTTTCATAACACCCAGTACTCAGCCTGTGCATTTGTTTACGTGTTTAGTGTCTTCCGGTCTGTCCCACGAGGATGGGAGCTCCTTGAGGCCAGGGACTATGTCTGTCTTGTTCCCCACATAGCTTATGGTGGGTGTTTAGTCAATGATGGGGTGGGGGGGAGTGGCGAATGATCACCTGGGTACCCTGAGCCGGCCACCGCTGTGGATTTCCACGGGCTGATGTCTCAGAGACCCTCTCATTCAGTCCTGGAATGAAGGAGAGCCGAGACTCCAAGAGGGGGAGGGGCCAGGCTCTTGTCTCATGGAGGCTGCACCAGGGGGCTCAATGTCCTGCCCTTCTGTTCCCGAGCATTTCCAGGAGCCGGAGCCAGGCTAGAGCCTTCCTCAGCTGTGGCCAGACCTCGACCCTGGCTTCCGCAGACCCACCTCTGAAGGCTTTTCCCATCTGTTCCCTGGAGCTTCAGAGCAAAGCCGCTTGTCGGCAAAGCGTCTCCGGAGACCTCCCACGGCCTTCCCGCTGCCTTAGACCCGGTGGCCTGGCTCATTGAGCAGCTACTACCACCGTATCTGGGGCCTGGGTACCCCCTGGAACAAAATTGCGAGGCTGGATCTTGCTGCAGGGGTCAGGGTTGGTTTCCCCAGCATCTGAGGACTGGGAGAGCCTGGAGGAAGTCGAGGAACAAGCTCTGTGACCGGACAGGAGCCCAAGCTCCCAGAAAGCACAGAGAAGCAACACACACATGGCTCTGCTGGGTTCTGCCACAGCCAGGAGCTCACTGAACCTGTGCCCTGCTGACCCCAGGGTCGTCGGGGCATCCCCAAAGTTCCCGTGTTTTATCCGGCCCCCGCCCCTTTGCCTGTGCACTTCCCTCTGCCTCGAATGACTTTCTACCTCTTGTGTTTTGAGACTCACGGCCATCCTAAGACCCCCGTGGATGCCACTCAAGGTACAGATAATGGTGCAGTGTCCGGTCTTTCCTGATCCCTCCTGCCATGTTTGGGGCCCCGCTCTGTCCCTCACGTCTTTTGAAGCTCACCACTGCTTCCTTTGTGACGCCCTATTGGGCGACCGTGGGGAGTTAACACTGCCTTTCAGCCTGGGGTGTGTGCCCCCCCCACGCCCTGCACGGGGCCCGGCACAGAGCAGGTGCGCAGCAGACATGCCCTGGGAGATAACTGGAAGGAGGCAGTGACACCTAACATGGGTTGGGGGGGTGGAGAGGGAGGGGTTCAAGCCCAGTGGACAGGTGAAGGCGGGTAGATGGGGAAGGTGAGCAAGGACCCTCGCTATACAAGCTGCTTAAAGGCGGCTCCTCCTCCCCATTACTGCAGAGAGAAAGCCTAACCTTCCAGAAGTTTCTTGGACTTCCCTCTTCCCACGGTAGAGCAGCCAGGGCCACGTTCACACAGCTGCCCATCCCCAGCCGGCAGACCTGTGCCGGGGCTCCCATGCAGGTGAGCACTGCAGCACCTGTTCCGATGTGGGCGTGAGGGGCTCAGGGAGCAGGGCCCCTGCCCACCCTCTCTATGGAGAGGAAGAGAGAGAGAGAGGGAGAGCGAGAGGGAGAGCGAGATGGGGCTTCAGTCAGGAGACTGTCGATGGGCGGCTTCTCTGGGGCTTCCTGCACAGCCGCGCTGAAGGCTTCTGCTTCCAGTGCATTCTGTGTGGACAGGGTGGCTTCCCAGCCACCCGCAGCCACCTCCCCAGCCCCGCTTGAGCCCCTTCTCTGCCAGTCGGTTGGAACACCGTGCAGCTCCGGGGTCAGGAGCGTGGGCCTCGGAACCAGCTTGCTTACGTTCCCAGCCCAGCTCTGTCACTTTGTGAGCCACTGACCCTGTCATTCCGGGTCTGTGAAATGAGGCTGATGATAAAAGCACCCGCCCCTGAGGAACTGAGGGTTGGATGAGCTAATTCGAGCGAAGTACTGAGCTCATAGAAAGAGCCGGATGAGTATTAGCCGATACGGCACACACGCGATAAATCCATTCTTCTGAAACACTAAATGACTTCGCTCGGAAGAGAAAGGCAGATGAAGACAACAAACACCGTTGCCGTCGGAGGGGCAGACAGACACGAGGGCTGACGCTGCGTGGGGGAGGGTGCGGGGCGACGCGCGCACATGCGGGCCATGGAGGGCGGGCGGCGTGGCGATACACATCACGGTGGAAAATACACATTCTGACTTAGCAATTCTGCTTGGGAATTTAAAGGCACACACGTGCGGAACGACGTTCTCTGCAAGGACGTCCACTGCAGCACTGTCTTAGCCAAAGATCGGAGACACCTAAACGTCCGTGCGCGTGGTTAAATTCGGCAGGGCCACGAGGGTGGCGAGGTGGGGGGGGGGGGGGGGGGTGGGGATGCTGTGTGCTTTTGGTGGCTGCAGAGCGAAAAGCAAGGTGCAGGGCAGTACCCTCTGTATTAAGTACGTTCACTCACTTGAAAACACGTCCCCGGAAGGATATTCTAGCTATTTAGCAGGGGGTGGCCTCCGGGGAGGGGCGCTGGGGGCCAGGGGGTGCAGCTGGCTGATTCACACCCCGGATACCCTTACAGACCTTCTGAAGTTTATACCGAGGGCACGTGTCACCTTATCAAGGAAAAGGTGGCTGGAGATCACTTGCCTTTTCCTCAGCACAGAAAGACGGGAGGCCCACCGCTGAGGCACCAACCACTTTGCGTGAGTACCAAGGACGAAGGCAGATTGAAAAATGTGTCTCTGCTCTTACCTTTACTGTTGGGTAAGGAAATCTAATCAAGAAGTTTTTGCCTTGAGGAAAGTGAGTCTCGTCTCCCTGTTGACACTACATTGATGCTCTTGGTAATGACAGAAGATGCCACCTGGGCACCAGCACTGCTGTGGGGGTGACTGAAGGGTGGCTCCCAGCTTCCCTGACAAAGCACTTCCCCCCGCAGATAAAGGAGGAATGCGGCCTGCATGCAAATCTCTTTAAATTAGACATGGCCCATCTTGCTGCCACTGAATTCAGGCGTGCTAACCACTAAAAGAGAGCAGCAAGCTGTGAAGGAAGAGGTATGTGAAATCCTCACTTCCGTCGTGAAGAAATTCTGGCTAATTTTGCTTAAGGGCTACCTTATTGCCATGTTTGGATAGGAAAGGGCGTTTTGTCCTGCTGGGACGCGAGGGGCTGGTACCACTCAGCTATGGGCGCAAGGATGGCCATGGGGAGCCTGGTCTGAAGGGAAGAGCTTGGAAGCCCCCACAGCCGGCAGACACAGAATCAAGTTCAGAACCGCAGGGCCAAGGTGGCCTTTACTGGAAGCCCCAGAAGTCCTTCCGGAGGGGTAGGGCTGCTTGGTGAGGCATACAGGGTCTCAGCCTCAGCAGATGCAAGAGGTAGGACCACACCCCAGGAGCCAATGGGTTGGCAAGGTCAGTGATGAGGATCTTCACTTTGTTTTCATTCAAAGCTTTTCTAAGCCTTGGGTGGTGGGTTGTTAAAATCAGAAAGTAGAGGGTCAAGAGGGCTCCTCATCCCGTCTCCTTGACCCCTGCACCTCTGAACTATAACCGCTTCTGAATCCTAAGGGGTTATATACCTCTTGTTCCCCACAAGCCCTCCTGTCACCAGACTGATGGAGGGGGACCATGTCCCCATTTGTAAGGTGAAAGCAGGAGTTCAAACTTGCTGTTAGCAGAGGGACTTGTCTAACAAGACCTCAGGAGACACCCCCATACAGGAAGCAAGGGGGAGAGGAGCGACCGTAGGTGAAGCAGTGTGAGTGGCCCAAAGCCCTACCCACCCTCCCTTCCTCTTAAAAAATTTTTTTTAATGTTTGCTTATTTTTGAGAGAGAGAGAGAGAGGGAGAGAGAGAGAGAGGGAGAATGCGAGAGGGGGAGGGGCAGGGAGAGGGAGGAAGAATCTGAGGCACGCTCCAGGCTCTGAGCTGTCGGCACAGAGACCGATGTGAGGCTGGAACCCACGAACCATGAGATCACGATACGAGCCGAAGTCGGACGCTTAACTGACTGAGCCCCCCAGGTTCCACCCCCTTCTATGCTGGCGGCTGATGTGCTTGTGGGAAACCTGGAGCTTCGGGAGAAGGCGGCTGGAAACCGCTGGGCAGAACTGCTCTGGATGGACGACGAGGTAACCGCGGCTGCCCCCTGAGAAAGGGAGGCCCAGGGGTCGTGAGATGGGAGAGGAGACTCTTCCCTGCAAAGCTTTTTGTTAGATTTGGAACTTCTGTACCACGTACGAGCAATACCTGGCTAAGAACAAACACAATTTGAAAAACAAAGGAAAGCTGAAGGACTAATGCTCCCTGAACTACCGTCCTTAGCTCAGAAAGCCCATGATTCTGTAGTTTACACCCGGAGGTGCTCTATTCTCCGAATCCATCCCACCGCATGCCGCCAGCGGGATGAAGAGTGCCGTCCGTCAGTGATCGTGGTGGTCTCCCAGGCAGAGCCTGGTGGAGGGGAGGGCACGGACTGCGGGCTCAGGCAGACCCTGCTCTGAACGTAGGTGCTGCTGCTCACTGGCCACAGGGTCCTGCACACGCCCCTCACCCTCTCTGGGACCTCGTCTCGGCTTCGGTAAACTGGGGATAACGACGTGGCCCGCGGTAAGAGACCGGATGCGCAGCAAGTGGCACACGGCAGGTGTCCGATTCACGGTAGCCGCCACCGTTAGAGAGAAAGGAAATGAAAAGAACCCAGACGCCTAAACCCGACACGAGCCTGTAAGGTGAGTCCGGCTCTGCGCCAGGACCTGCGGTCGCCGCCCGCCACCTCTCAGGTGGGACGCCCGCCTCACGGTAAGGACGGACGCGCCGCGTGTCACCCCGCCAGGCTGGCGGGGGTCGTCTCGCTCGACGCTCTACCGCCTGCCCGGCGCCGTCTTATTCGGAGCCCTGTCAGGCGGCCGCCTGCAAGGGCGCCACGTTTCCCCTGGCATATGCCCGCTCTGGCCAGATGGTGGCGGCGGCCTGGAGCCCTGCACTTGGGGTTCGGTGAGAAGCCAGAGCCGGGCCGACTGGCCGTCGGTGCTGGCCACAGGCCCCGGCAGGGTGTGCCGCCCTGGGCCGGACCCTTTGGTTTAGCGAAATACTGCTTTTCTGAGCTGGTTGTTCCCCCTCCTCCTCCTCCTCCTCCTCCCTCGTGAGGACTCTACTGTGTGACAGACTAAAATACACTGACGGACCGCTGACTTCCGCAGAGGAGGCTGGTTTTCTCACAACCCGAGAAACGGGTGAAATGGCGATACTGAAGCCCCAGCCGTGTGAGGAAGAACAAAAGGAGCCAGCATCGCTTAGATGGCTTCGTTCATCCTCCCGGCGCCAGATGGGCAGAGCCGCCCCTACTGCGCGGACGGAGGCAGGCAGAGTCGGGCATCCGAGCTGCCACAGCCGCCGGCGGACCTGAGGCCTGTTTGCTCTCCGGAAGCGGTGCTCAGCCCGACACGCCGAACGGCCCGGGAGCTTAAAACCACACGGCACTTGGGCCACACCCGAGATTCCGATTCCCTCGTTCTGGGCCGGGGGGCGGGCGACGAGGACATTTGTTCAGGCTCCCCTCCCAACCGGTGGTGCCGGTGTGCGGTCGGGCTTCCAAATGCTGCTGCAGGGGCTGTGCTCCCCGAGGCTGGCCCCACTGTGCCCTGGAAGCCTCCCCATGGGCGCTTCTGCACGAGCCACGTGCCTGGCATTCCCCGTCACTCTTCGTGTCAGGGTCGGCAGCCCCACAGTGGTCCCCGGTCCACGCCCCCCCCGCCCCAGCTTCCCAGCTTCAGGCTGGCAGCCTCACGGCGGCCACGCAGTCGCTTTATGCTGACCCACTTTATCCCTGATCTGCTCTCCGAGCCTCAGTTCCCTCACCGGCAGAGTGAGGCCAACCACTGACCTTCCTCAGCTGTGTCCCATGACGGCTGCTGGAAAGTGCCGGGTGAACGGCACCGGCATACCGCTCTGCTACAGAAAATGCCAGCCAGGGCTACCAAAACTAGCTTTAATTCGTCCAAAAGTCACATCGAGCTGTGTAAAAACTTTCTGGGAGGGAGGCCCAGAGAGAGTCCATGCTGCCCCATGGGGCCGAGGGGTCTCTAGAAGTTCTCCAGCAAGCCCAGGATGCGCTTTTGCTCGTTCTCCCGGAACTCCGGGCTCCGGCCGTCCCCGATGTTCTCCGCGTACTCTGGGGAGACAAAGGCGGCGTTAGGCATGGATCCGAGGGGTGTGCTCCGTCGTGGCTGGGCCCCTCCGCACCCCTCCCTAGATCCCGGCTCCTGCCGAGGCACGTGCTGTTCTAATGCCTCTAACGGCCGCCCCAGGGGCACCTTGGCCAAACTCATCGGTCTTGCGTTCGAGGTGATGAGTGAACCCAAGTCACCTTTGCTGACTCCCAGTCCTCCCCGGCCACACCCTTTACTCACTCACGTGGTCACTCAGTGCACAGGCAGCGGACGCCTGCGTGGCCAGTGTTTGTCAGAGCGTGGGCCCTGACCAGCGGCAGCACCGTGGAGGAACTTGTCAGAAACGCAGATCTGGGGGCCAACCGAGACCTACTCAGTAGCCCCAGCAGAGTCCGTCTGAACAAGCTGTCCAGGTAATGATAACGCACACAAGTCTGAGAACCATGATTTGAGGCAATGGGGGTAAAGTAATGATCAAGATACACGAAAATCTCTGCTCCCTAGTGGGGGAAACGGCCCACAAGTAAGCGACACAGGGTGGCTGTCAGAAGGCCTCACGGAGATTTGATCGGAGACCTGAAACAAATTCACGTGGGCAAGTCTGGGAGCGAGCGGCAAAGAGGCTCCGAGCGGGGAGCTCACCCGGCCCGGTGGGGAGTGAGTGTGGAGGTCCCTGTGGCCGGAGCTCGGCACCGGGGACAGGAAGGGGCAGGCACAGGCCACAGGGCCTTGGGGGCCGCTGCAAGGACTCCGGCCTTCCCCCCGTGACCAGGGCTGTGGGAGGGCTGTAAGCAAAGGAGTGACGGCTCACTCCAGCTGCTGTGTGGGAGATGCCCTGAAGGGCACAAGGGCAGAAGGGGAGATGTGATTTGATGGTGCCTGGGACCAAGAAGGTCACAGAGGGGGTGAGAAGTCTTCCGATTTTACATGCATTCTGAAGGTGACCCAGCAGGACTCACAGACAGGCTGGAAGCCGGGTGCTAGAGAGACATGTGGATACCCACATCACCAAGAGGTATGACAGAGTAGTGAAGGATGAGGGGAGCAGGTGCTGCACCAAGGGGGGGGTCAAGGTGTAGTCCCCGGACATGAGCTCAAACAGCTGGGGGTTTCAGGTAAATGGGCTGGTGGGACAAAGAAGGATCTCGAGGTGCGCCTCCCATGCCTCCGGTGGGAGAAAACAGCCAGTGCCAGAGAGGGCCCACCCCTGGGAGAGGTGGGTTTCAGTCAGAGCGGGAAGGCAAGGAAAATACTCCAAGAAGGAGGAGGATACAAGGATGACAGTGAGGACAGATGTCCAGAGAACACAAGCAGAGTGTCAGGGCAGGTCACCACGTGACCGACTTACCCGTTACCCCAGCTATTTCATGTTCAAAAGTATCCCCTCAAATTACACAGTCACCCTGGTTTTAGGAGGAGGGGGGCTACGAGGCAGAAACGATGTAGAACTTAGGGACTGGGGTGCGGGGCATGGATGGGCTTCCTGTAGTGTGACCCGTGTCCAGGAGCAGGGACACAGAACGTGGAGGAAGGGAGGACAGCACTCTTCTTGCCCGCAGACCCACGGCGGGGAGGGGGTGTGACGTGGTGGGCTGGGTTTGGACCCGTCTCTGGCGCACCATCCTAAGTGACCTTGGGGGTGTCCTCTGAAAACGTAGGGAAGGTACTTGGCAAATAACCGATATTCGAGGCACACTCGTTCCTTCCCTGAGCCTCCTTGGCTCTAGCCAGCAATGTCACACGTGGAACCCCACGCACCCCTGCAGGCCCATCTTAAGAGCCATCTTCTCTGAGAAGCCTGCCCGGTCATCTCTTCCTCCGGCTCCTGTCCTCAGGCCAGGGTCCCCATCACAGGCCTGACTTCTGGACCACCCTGCACTTGCTCTCCTCTCCCTCTAGGTGGGGAGTTCCAGGAAGGCAGAGGCGTGTGTGTGCCTTACTTTGAGCTAAACGCCCAGCAGAGTCTGCTGTCCGTGCGGTGCGGTAAAGCGGCTCTCGGAGCAGGTGGATCAGGGTGACGGCCTGCATCCCTGCCCCGCTCCCTGCTCCCCAGACTGGGCAGTTTCAGGTAGAAGAGACAACTCTGGGCAAGACGCTTTTACATAATAAAACATCTGCTGATCCAAATCAGACAAAGACTGGGGAGAGACAAGAGAGTGTGCAACCCCTCCCCTGCTTCCCCCCTCCCCCCCCCCCCCCCCCCCCCCCGTGCTGGGGAATAATTCTGCTCCTGCCACTTCTTCATTTTTTCTCCTTCCTCTTTATTACTTTGGACATGTGCCGGAAAACGGGATTTGGGATTCAGACATGTGCCAGCTGTGTGTCTCCCCCTGGAAATCATCCTCTTCCGTTAGATGCATCCATCACCTCCACTAGCAAATGGTTGTGATGCCTTCTATTAAGGCCTCTTAAAGAGAGGGCTGGGGTGACGGGAGAGCAGGATCTGGGCTGCGGAGACAGCTACGGGGCTTTACATAAATGCTATCTCTTACTCACGTGTGAATGATCTAGTCACTGCCCCAGGAGAGACAGAAGTGACCATTACAGCATTTAATACCCCCAGAGGCATGGTCTGGAAGCAGGAGTCTTAATGGATTGAACTAACACTTTGCTCTCCTAATGTATTCTCAGACCCAGGAGGGAGGGAAGTGGAGAAACAGTCTGCCCTTTGGGGCAGTGATTTTCCAAGTCAAGCCAGCTTCCCTGTAGGGACCTAATCTCTTTCTAGAGACCCACACGGTAAAGGAAACCAACGTCTGTATCAGCGCCCTTGCTGAACCACCTCTGCCAAGGCCTTAGAAAGCACAAGCCACCGCAGCGCACAGAGCACCCCTCAGACGGCCGGCCTCCCATCACTCTCTGTGGGGAAGGACGAAACCACCGGAGTAGCTGTTCCCTAGAAACGGGCTGTGAACAGTGTAGGTGCAGCGTGTCTCCCACACAGCATGTGCCGGGCAAGGACGTCCGGCGGCTCGCCTGACCTTTGCGGCCATCCCGCAGGGAGAGAAGCCATCTCTGTTTGCAGACAAGGAAACTGAGGCGTGTTAGAGAACTGGGGCAACGCCCCAAGTCCGGGACAGCGGGGAAGCTGAAATTCAACCCAAAACGTGTGTGAAAAAGGCACCCAAAAGAGCTGGGGGGAGCCAGTTCCCAAAGTGGCATCCTCTTACCTAAGCAACATCCCACCCTGCTGCTCCCCATCCTCTGGGGGAAACACTGCTCTGTGAGTACTCCAAAGCAGTCCAGCCCCACAGGGCTTCTGGCTACAAAGTCCTCCTAAGGGTACGTCTCTAGACGCCACGTCCTGTGGGAAAGGGCCTCATTGGCCCCAGATGTGGAGCGGGTCAGAATGTCAGAACTGCAGAGCTCTCAGAAATGTAGGACAACTCTGAAGGGCAGGTGGTCAGCCAGGGTCCCACAGCAAGCCAGCCACGGAGCCAGGCCCGGGGCCAGGTCTGCGAGGCCCTCATGTTCCTCCACTGCCACTGGCAGCCGGCACCAGCTGTGCCCTGCGCCCTCTGCCCCTTACCCCTACTCCTTCTTTGTTTCCAGAGGAGAATCCTATTTGGAGCAAATCTGGGTGGTGCCAGCTACCTCTGGTTATTATAGCTGCCGCAGCAGTTTATAAATATTGAACAGATTCCTCCCAGAGGTCTTGGGGAAGAGTTCTCTTTGCGTGTGTGTGTGTGCGTGTGCGTGTGCGTGTGTCTAAGAGGGGAAGAGTGAGTACGGGAAAAAGATGCTAGATGGAGGGGGAACTATGAGTGGCGGGAGAACGGGAGAGAAGAGGGTGAGTCGGCTGGGGAGAGTGAGAAAGAGGGTGCACACATCAACTCCATTCTCCACTTCCCCAGCATTTTCAAATGCTCTTATAATAAAGGCTTTGATGGAGCTCAAAAACAGGCAGCAGTGCTGAACGCATAAATATTAAAGCAAACTTTAGACAGCAGGTTTACTCTTCAGACATGGAATACAAGCTGTTCTGTTTATGTTAAGAGGGAGAGGGAGGGGCCTGGGCTGGCGGATGGGGAGAACTGTCTTCAGGACAGGGACCTGGGCCGTGCTCACAAGCCTGGTTCAGACCCCTGAACCCTAAGCTTTAACTGCTCATCTCTTAAAAAATGCAGGAGGAAGACGGAAGGGGAGGGAAGAAGGATACCCAGAATATTTTCACACTGAAAACTCTGGAAGACACAGACATCACCACAGACGAGGACCTGGGAAAGGAAACTCCATGTCTAACACATTCCTTAATGACAACGATGAACTTGGAAGGTCTGATGCCACACTTCCCTAGGAGGAGAACACTTATCTGCAGCAACGGGACATCAGGGATTTCATTAAAATGAAACCCATTTAAAGGAGAAAGAAACATATCCTTTGCTTATCATGTGAACAGGGTCATCTGGTTGGAAAAGTGCCCCCCGCCACCAGGCCCTGAGGAGTCTGGTCTGGGTGCTGGTCCACCGGCTTTCCTGCCTGCCCCCGAGTCCAGGCTGCTGTGAGCTCCAGGTCAAAGGATCAGGCCAAGGAAGTTGGAAGGAAGGAGCCTCCATTTGCTGAGCACGTACTCTGTCCCAGGCACCTGACTGTAGTTCAACTTCAGCCTTCCCGAGGGACAATAGTGACCTTCAGGTTTGTTTTTCACAGAGAGGAAACAGGCTCAAACGTATTATCTACTAACTTACCCAAAGATACACAGACAGAATCATGCCGGTCTGTGTGTCTCAGATCTATTTATCGCTGGCAGGGCTCACACACTGATGGCAACAGTAAAGGTAGCTAACGTTTATCAAGCACGTGCCATGTGCCAGCCCCACGTCCGCACTGCGCGTATGGTACCTCTCCTGATCCACACAGAACCTTTTGAGGCAGGTTATCTCCATGTCACAGACGAAGGACTGTGGCTTGGAGAAAGTAAGTAGCTGCCGAAGGTTAAATGCAGGCCTCTCTCCAGGATTCTCTCCTGACTCCAAACACCCTAGTGGTCATAGTAGCCATGACCTGGTACAAGTCACACACACACCCACATGTCATCAAAAGAGAAATCCTGCCAGCTTCTGCAGTTTCAAAATCGCAGACAACGCTCAGGCTACTGAGAGCCCCAAATCAATATGGAAATACATGTTTAGGAGCTTCTAGAGGAGATTTCAAGCCATAAAGAACAAAAGCAAATCAAAGGGCCAGGAGCCAATTTCTGAAAGCATTTTGAAGTCTTGGGCTCCGTCTTTCTGCCACCAATGAAAGAGTTTTTGAGTCAGGAATCCTCTGAGCTCTCCCCGGCACAGCAGCCCAGCAGCCACGTGGTCCTCCGGCAACTTTCATCAGTGACTATGACACTGAAGAGACTTGGCCCGCAGCTTCCACGGTAACCCTTGGCACAAGTATTTATACTAAAAGGTATTTCCGGGTTACGGTTCCTAGGCCACATCCAAGGAGATGCCTGCGCGATGATGGACAGCCGCATCTGCCCACAGAGGGCCTTCATGTGCTTCCACAAGCCACCTTTCTTGGCCAGTCAGCTTCATAGGGACATAAAGTACAAGGGTGGCTGCCAGAGACTGGGGGGAGGAGAGTATGGGGAGTGAGGGCGTACAGAGTTTCAGTTTTGCAATTCTGTGGACAGACGGTGGTGATGGTCGCAATGGTAAATCTGACCAATACTTTACCACTACCACCAAAAAAAAAAAAAAAAAAAAGTGCCTCCTCTGTGCAGCCTCTCTGGATCTTTAGGCTCCTTTTAAGGTGCAGCAGCATTAACTGTGCCTTCGTGATTCACACTCTTAGCACGGACTTCATTCTGCTTTGTGTAGTGATTAGTTTCTTCACCTGTGATAGGACTGTGTGCCCCTGGGGAAAGGCCCTACTAAGGGTCTCATTCATCTCAGGAGCCCACCCAGTGCCCTGTGAGGCCAAGTAGGTGTTGTATAAAGGCAGCCGCCCTAAATTTTCTATTTATTTATTTATTTATTTATTTATTTATTTATTTATTTAATTTTTTTTTTTTTTAACGTTTTATTTATTTTTGAGACAGAGAGAGACAGAGCATGAACGGGGCAGGGGCAGAGAGAGAGGGAGACACAGAATCGGAAGCAGGCTCCAGGCTCTGAGCCATCAGCCCAGAGCCCGACGCGGGGCTCGAATTCACGGACTGCGAGAGATCGTGACCTGAGCTGAAGTCGGACGCTTAACCGACTGAGCCACCCAGGCGCCCCGAAATTTTCTTTTTAAAAGATGGTAAGACTGTATCAGGCAATCCACAACGTTAGAGGTTTCCTTTCTGCCAAATGGAAGACCGACTGTGTATAGTTCTGAGTTTCGATCCAGTCTCTAACATCACTAGCGACTCGGGTAATGTCCCTTAACCTCCGTAAGCCTTGGTTTTCTTATCTGTAAAATGGAGATTGTAATCCCGTTTCCTAGGACAGTTGTGAGAACCAGAGAAGATACACGAAAAGCCTGGCACACAGGAGTACAGAGGACGTGCTTGGGGGCAACCACTCTACCTACTGTGGTCCTGGATTTCTGGAACAGCACAAAGAAGCCAGAAGCACTACCTCAGCGCGTGCCCCCAGTAAGCATTAACTGAGCCCCTGCTCTGCACTGGTCATGGGCCAGGCACAAGACGAAAGGCAGGAAGACTGTCACCGCCCAGGCAGAGTACATGGTGTGGCCTGCCCTTCTTCAGCAAGGAGACCATCATCTCCTATGTGGGCACCACAGTCCTTGGGCCCGGAACCGCTGCCAGCTCCAGGCAAAGCTGGACTTCGGGAGCGCCGAGTAAGCAGTCTGCAGAAAGAGGGACTTTAATGAGCCATCAATTATTCCCAGCTCTCTTGGCACCCCCAATAGAAAAGGAGGGAGGAAAATCATGAGAAAGGGACTGAGATACAAGGGGAAAAGTCCCCTGCTGGGCTTGCCTCATCAGCGTTTTCCTGAGACCTCAAGGGATACATCAGCTGTCATCCTGCCAGCAAAACTTAGGAAATATGTAGGCCATAAAATCAAAGAAAAAGCTTGCATCTAATTAGTATGTTAAAAAAAAAGGAAGCAACCCAAACTGAAAAACAAAATTAAAATCAAAGAGGACAGACTGATGAGCTGGTTTTCTCTATGAGGCTTTGTTTTTTTCATGCTTTTTGATGGAATGAAGGGTGGAGGAAGAAGGGGGAGGGAGTGAAGGCCTTTGAGGGAGGGCCTGAGCAGAGCCTAGCCGCCACTCCCCGTGGTAGCCTGACCCCTTTCCGACCTCAACACTACCCTGGGTGCTCTACGGGGAGGCAGGCCACAGGGCTCAGGTCTAACACCCAACACCACAGGCCGGAGGGCTCCCCGAAGGGGGAGCGAGCCAGGGCGGGGGCACGCAGGTGGAACTGGGGTCAAGAATCCTTTACTCTTAACCTTCCATCTGGAGAGAACAGGGATTTGGTTTTCTCAAGTGGTCAGTGTCCTGTGAGAGCCTCTTTGACCTGGGCAGGGGCGCCCTAAGTATCCCCTCTGTATTCCTTACACAAGCCACCGATGTCCTGTCTTACCCCTGGGCCTCTGCTTTCTCTGCCTGGGATGTGCCTTTCCCTCTAGGACACAGTCCCAGTCCTGGGGAGGAGCCTGTCCCTCCTGTGGGATTCCACAGTAAGGCCTGTGACTCCAGTACTGCTCCTTACCACCCCGTTAGCACACTGTTCGCAACTTCAACTGGCACTTATCACGTTATAATTAGTTTCGCGTAGCTCTCCCCACCAGACTGCCAACGCCTCAAAGATGCAGCCCTTGCTTATTCTTTGCACCTCTAGTCCTGAACACAGAGCCCGGCACCCAGCAGTGCCAGCCGAGTAGCTGTTGGAGCGTGTGTTTCATTCGGCTTGAATTATGGCTGGTCACCTTTGCGTCTACGTTCCCTCGAAGACTATAAACTCCATGAGGGCAGGTGCTCTGTGAGAGGGCAGCAGAGTATCTAGCACCGTGCTTAGCCTTGAGGAAAGTGTCGGCAAACATTAGCCAAATGAAATGTGCCCCGGGGTAGGGCTGAATTTGATTGTATGTAAAATATTCGCTGGGTTCCCATCGCGCCCCACATTGCTCTGGGTGCTGAGGAGACACGGTGAACGGGCCAGACAATGTCTCTACGTCACAGAGCTTCCATTTCAACGTATGAGACACACGAAGCGAGTAAACAAAGACATAAATAAAAACAATTACGGACTGTGATAAGGGCTAGGGAGGAAATAAACTGGGTGCTCTGATGGGAAGGAACAGATGGAGAGGACGGCGCGCATTCAAGATGGCGTGGGGAGGCAGCCCAATTTACGCGTCCCCCCCCCCCCCCCACCGTGGGGCTGCGCCACGGAGGGAGGACCGAGGGCTGGCCTGGGGCTGTGGCGGAAGAAAGCAACAGAGGAGAGGACCAAGGGTGGCGGAAGTGAAAGTGGCATCTGTGCAGGCCGCTCAATCAGCGAAACTCCACTCGGCACCCTGTGCGTACAAGAGGCATCGGGGGGCTGGACTTGGATCCCAGGGAGGCAGAGGCTGGCTCGCGAGGCTGGCCACCCTGGATAACCTCAGGTATACGTGTTAGGGTCTCACAAAGAAAAACACCCACCTACTACGTGTCAGTACCCGTTAAAAACACCCTTTCTTCCTCAGAAGATCCCTGTTTTGATTACAGGGATGGAGGTGCAGGGAGGAGCCTAAGCGTAAGAGAGGAGAGCGGAGAGCAATAAAAAGTTCTAATTGAACAAGTGGGCGTTAAAAGTAAATGCCATTTAAAAGCTGGAGCTGCAAATCACCGCAGCTACACCTTAGGGAGGAGGCGGCGGGACATGCTGAGCAGTAATTCATGCGAACGAGACACTGAGCAGGAGCACCCGGGATGCCACTGTGGAAGGCAGGCAGGATGCTGGGCTCGGTTCACGAATGGCTTTTCCTCTTTCTCTGGGAGAGAAAACAATAGATTCCAATACCTCAAATTCTCCACCTGCAAAGTAGACATGATGGCCCCATGGGGCGGCTGGGCTAAACGTGGGGTTTCCAGCTCCCACATCTGAGTCGTCCTCGTCTCAGCCTCCAAGGCCCAGCTCGATGCCACTTTCACAAGACTTCCGTAGGACTTGAACCAGGCCTCACTTGTAATAATGACGATGACAATTATCATCACCGTATTTCATAATACTCATAATAGCTGACATTTACAGAGGACTAACTGAGGGTCAGACATTTTCAATCTATCATCTTTTTTAATCTTCTCACCCATCCTATGAGGTCACAGAGCAACTGGGTATCTCACCTGAGGTAATACAGTAAGGAAGAGAGCCAGGATTCAGTTCCGGGACCCGGATCCCAGAGACCATGGCTCCTAACTTCACTTTACTACATGTACCATTTATCCTCACCTTTCATCTCCCACCTGTAATGGGAGTTATAGGCCACCACAGGCAACCCCCGTGAGTAAATCTAGCCTAATCCCTCACCTTGGAAATGGGCAGAACGCGGGCCGGAGAGGGAAAGTAAAACTCTGCCCGCAGCTACCAGCCCATCCGGGCTCTTCCCTGAACTCTGTCGTTATCAGTTCCTCGAAGCCCGATATGGGTCTCTCATGCCATGTGTGTAAGTCGGGGCTAAGTGGCCGGCGGGCGCAGCTGCACCCGAGTCCAGTTCGGGTACCCTTGTGATTGGGAACCTGCCCACCAAAGGAGGCCTGGGGAGCCAACTCCAGCTGAGCGAGGTCCCAAAGATGGAAGAGCATCGGAGGCACTGACTCCCTGGGGTAGGTGAGGGAAGGAGGGACAAAAGCACTATCTGAGAGCCGAGCGCTAGACCGGACGCTGTCACGTCGTATCTCCTGAGCCTTTGCAAAATTTCTTCTAAATCACATTCGCACAGCTGGGGAAGGCAGAGCCAAGGCTGGAAGACAGCTATGCTCTTTCTGCTCCCCCACAGTACTTAAGCCTCACATCCTTCTGTCTTGCCTAATTCCGGGTATTTCCTGTTACTTCCTTGTTTTCTTTCTCCCAAGAAAGCCATTTCCTTCCACGGCATGCAGTTTGGAAGCGGGAGTTTTTGTTTCGTGTTTTGTCTTATTTCTTTTTAATTTTTAACAAATGTTTCTAAGCACTGCTGTCTCTGATTTGTGAAGCGTCTTTTAAATCCTGGAGGTGAAGGGTCAGAGGCACAGAACGCGCAGGCTAGTCTTTGGTATTCTGACAAAGACGACCTGGACACACGGGGAACACGACGGCACACCTAAGCCTGCAGTGCTGAGAATGCTGTGCACCAAAATCCAGGGGTAACGACAGAGACTCACGAAGTAAGCATCACCTAGTTCTCCCAGAGCCCCAGACACAAGCAGCACCCAACTCACCCTTGATGATGTGCCTGACGATCTTGATGGAGCTCCCTCGCATGTTCAGGATCTGGTGAACCCTCTGGCGAATCTATGAGGAAGGGGAAGAGAGGGGAGGGAAAGGAAAAGCACCGTTTGTCCCTGCAGACGCCGGCATACATCGTGTAGCAAGTACGCACCTCACGCCCACCCCTGAAGAAGAGGGCCCTCCCGCCCCGCCCTGCCCCCGGGAGTACAGGGAGCCAAGGAGAGTGAATCGGCTTCTTTCTTGGAGTCTCTGCCCCGGGAGGGGGCCAGGAGGGAGGCAGGCTCAGCCAGGCCCGGGCAGGGCAGGCCCTCCTACCTGGGGCACACTGGCGTTGCAGATCTCCGCCATGATGTAGCAGATGTGCTGAAGGACAAAGAGCCCCGCGTCCAAGCGCCGGAGGTAGAACTCGTCCTCCGTGTCGTTGTCTATGATCTCCCCACGCCGGACCATGTCCTGGAAATGAATGAGCATTTGGGAATAAAAGCCGGACGGTGAACAGGGAGAGACGGCAGGCTTGTAACATACAAAAGAGCAACGGCAACAACAGAAGACCATTGTGCCTCGGATGTGTCTCCTCCTCCTCCCCCACTATATCCTCAAGTACCCTTCTTATGTCTTCATTTTTAATGGACTGGAGGCCCAGGGGGTCAGGTTAAAGCCCAGTATTTCCTGTGCAATGAGTCAAGGCCAAAATGATCTCATCCACATATTCAACCTTAAAAACAAACAAACAAACAAGCTGACGGGGACACAAATCTCAGCTGTGTATCTGCTTCCACTCATTCTTTCCTTTGTGGTTCCGGCCTCCGAAAATCACCCCCAGAAGATGTACAGAACTCTCTTTCCCTTCCCAGTCAGGTGAAACTCGGGAGGAGAGGCCCTTTCTCCACAACTCTGTCTTGCTACCCTGGTGACACTGATGTCACAGGCACCCCCCTCACGTGCACGTCCCCCACGCCGCGCCAGTAGCCAAACGCTGCCGCCCCTTCCGCTCCGCTCACGAGTGGGCACTCCCCCAGGCCAAGTCCCAACGAGTGACAGGAGTCTCTATCCTCACCCGCGGCAACCCCAGACCTAGCAGATTCGCTGTCCCCAGATCTATTCCTCTCCAGCGGGTATTTTTTTTCTCTTTTTTGAACAGCTTTATTGAGATACAACGCACAACCCATACAATCTGCCCATTTAAAGTGTACAATCTGCTGGCTTTTAGTATATTCAGAGCTGTGCAACCATCGCAATTGCCGCGGGACATTTTCATCACCACCGCCCCCAAGCTCCCCAACTGGTGGATTATTAACACCTCTGCCCACAGAGTTCCTCTCCCCACCTCAGGGCCTTTGCCGTCTTCCTTCCCTGGGATTCCTGGCTATCTCTGAAGCCAGCACTGTCTTACGCGCCCTCTACCACAAAGCCTTTCCTGATTATTCGAGGCTAGCCACTGCTCCTCTCCGAGTTCCCGAGAGCACCCCAACACGCCTCTCCCTGACATGACCTCTTCTCACACATCACGCTCACACTCATTTGCACCATCACCTCCCTCTGTTGATAACTCCCACCTGCAGCTCCCTCCGTCTCATGAGGGTGGACCATGAACTCTGGGAAAGCAGGGACTGAATTCTGTCTTCATGTCCCCGCTCAGTAAACATCCACGCGGTGAATGAAAGGGAAAAGACATCTCTGTTTTGGGCTGTCAGCTCTCAGGAGTAAGAACTGGGTGAGGGACTCATTCTGCGCGACTGGCAGACTGGCTTGAGAAGACAGGTGCTTGATACATGCTTTTGATGACAACAATCCATTTCTTAATTCCGTCAGTAGTTTTATGGCCATAGTTCCCTCTGACAACTCAGGCTCCTGTCACTGACAGAAGCCCTTGGGACCCCGCTTTCCACTCTCCCAAACTTGAAGGACTTACCACTTGGTTATCAATCTCCAACAAGATCCTTCAGAGACTATTTAGACGCAGATAATGCACTCCTTTATTTGCCCAAGGGGCCGGCCTGTAGCAACACAAGGCTACTTTTCATCTCGCTCCTAAAGGCCTCTGTCTGAGGCAAAGGAGGGCTATGCTATCTGGCAAATCACCACCACTAATTCCTAGCTTCATTTAGTAGCAAATTCCTCGGTAATCTGGTAATAGTGTTAATGTTCACGAGGTAGTCATGGAGCACTGGACTGATGTCCAAGGAGTTTAAAAATAGAAGGGTCTCTTTAGTTTCTCATTTACTCATAATCATAACTTCCTGCTCCAGAACGCCTAAGTGTTCAGCAGCTGGGGGCACAGGAAGCAAAATTACTCCTGACTTCCACTCATGCAAAAAGCATTTGCTGCTAATACTTTACATTTCTGTAATGCTGTAGAGTTTAAAGTGTTATTGTATATATGGTCCTTACTACCAAATTTAAAGAGAGCAGGGAAGGGATTATTAATCCCATTGTACAAATTAGAATCCAAGGCACACAGAGGTTAAGTAGGTTGCTCATAATTCCATAATTACCAGTTACTAGAATATGGACTCCCTGGGGACAGGAATCCTGTCTGATTCACCTCTGAGGTAGAAATGATTAACATAACGCCAAGCGTTCAGATCCCAGCCCAGCTAAGCGCCCAGTGGCAAGGATGCCATTCTAAGCATTAGGCAGAAGAAGAGTAAAAACGGAGGTAAAGGGGAGGCCCTGGTCTTCTTGGTCACGGACAAGTAGGCTGTCTGGGGAGGTCACAGAGGCACAGGAAATGACCAGAAAGTAAAGGCATATGTTGCGTGCTCAAGTTACAAACAATTACAAGTGGCAGGCACCTATCAGGGTTGGTTAAGATGGGAGGGAGTCTGGGGAGAAGTGACTTCTGGGTAAGGTTTCAAGGTTCACGGGAGGGACAGCAGAATGAAGGCCTGAAGGATGACAGCCTTCCGGGGATCTGAGGCCTTACGCTGTTCATGCTCTCTGCTCACCAGCCCCCCCACTCTCCTCTGCACGCATAGCACAGACTGGCCTGCCCTCCACTTTCTGGCTTCTTCATCTCTGCTTGTAACGTTGGTACTTTCCCCACCGCTCAAACACTATCATAACCATATTCAAAGTCTAAAACGTGATATTCCTTTCAAAAGTTTTCTTGGCATCTTTGAAAACTTTTTCCAGCTTGAAAAGTTTTCCAACTAGATACTAGCATTTTTCAGTCCGTCAAACCCCTAAGACTTGGATTTATACCTCTTTTATGGCACCTCCCGTGACCTGCCTTGAACAGTTTTTCAGATGGGCGCCTCTTTCCTGTGTAGGCGCCTTGAAAGCAAGAGGTGCGTTTTAGTCTTCTTTGTGTCCTAGAAAGCACCTTGCATGGCACTTTGGGCACAGAAGGCTCTTAGAAAGCATCTGTCAGACAGGATCGAAAGAAATGCAGGTAAAAGTTCAGTGCTGTTTAATGAGCTGTGTGTGCTAAGATTCTTGTGGATAGGGAAATAGGGAAACACCAGGAAGTGGTGAGGGCCGGGACCTCGGAGGGCCAGCTGGTGGGAGGCCTGAATGCTGGCCAGAGAGGTGGGACACAATGGGCTGCAGGCCACACTGTGCAGGAAAATGTAACGAGACCGTGCAACACCTGTATGGTGGAGGCTTAGAGCCCCGAGAGGCAAGCAGAACACACGGCTGGGAAGCCAGAGTATCAGCGGCCTACGTGAGGAGGAGATCAGATGGAGGGGAGGAGAGGAGAGAAGAGGTGACGAAACTTCTAGAGGTTTGCAAACATGGAAACTGGGAGTAGAACACACTTCATTCCTCTACCTGATCAGGATTTCCTGAACACCAACTCATGGGCCAGGTATCGTACGGTGTGCTGGGGGGTGGCTGGCAAAGATAAATAAAACGGTCTACATAATCAAGGAGATTACGGCTTCATGATGTTGACAAATATGAACAAATTGTTAAGTTTTAAAAATGCAGTAACGACTATTATCATGGACCTCTCAAATTGTACCAAGTGCCTTGGGAACCCAGGAGAAGGACACGCTACGTCTGGGGGGGTCAAAAGACTTCGAAGGAGATGTCCACTTGAGGTGGATTCTGAAGGTGCCTGACACGCTGGAAAGGATATTCTAAGCAGGTTGAGTAATAGCACGGATCGAGGCCTGGAAGAGTCAACCTGGCGAGCATGAGGCAGAGCAACAGTGGAGTATCCGTATCACTAAAAGAAAGGTTAGAAAGGAGTAAGGGAGTGTGTTTTTTTGCTTATTAGATCCTAGCTCTCGGCAGATGGTATTGTTTTTGATCGATTGCTATACACGGGGCATCGTGGGAGGCAGTCTGCATAAAAACCACTGCAGCCACCATCTATCCACCTAGGACGAGCAGCGAGTGCTTACCGAGGGCTTGTTGTGTGTCAGACAGAGGTCTAAGTGCTTTTAAATTCCTTTGCTTCTCACAAATGTTGGAAGGCAGGGCTCACTACCCTCATTTTAGATGAGGAAATGGACTTGGCAGAGCAGCCTCCCCAAGGCTAGTGGGGGGCAGAACCGGGATTCAGACCCAAGTAGGTGTTCTTTTCATACGACCATGTTTGTGTGGGTACAGATTTCTGAGTCGTCGGAAAGAACAAAGGAAGATGCTAGGTAAGAGTGGTAGAAAGGCTCAAGAATGGAACTCAGCAAAATGAGGTTTCTTCACTTAGGTCTGAAGAGCCCTGGTGCTTTCTCCTTTTTCATACTCTTCCCCACAATCTGATCTTCTTTTAACCGGTTAAGGCAGGTACATACCGTACCTTCCCGTTTCTCTAAATACTGTCATCCAGAAAGGACGGACCCAAGAGAGCAATGCCAAACCCCATTTTTTCTTCTTTCCTTAGAACTTCAAGACTCTGACAACGTTCAATTCAACATTCTACTTTTAGATATACGGCCAGATGATTTGAAAGTGAAAATTTCAAATGTAGATCTGAGATACGACTTTAGCTCATCTCCAAGAAAGGCATCGCCATCGCTGCGTTGAACATGCACAAAGATGAAACAGAGATTGGCTTCTAAGACGAAGTCTCTGCCCTGACAGTTTTAGAAGCATCATAGAAACCAGCCAGCAGAGAAGGTGACTGCTGTCAGGATAGCACCTTATCTAGCCTGTTACAACTCTGTGGCAGGAATATTTACTGCTGAATGGATTCAGGGAAGTTGAACACAAATGTGTACTCTGTGTTTAAAGGGAAATAAAGGGAGGACGATGATTATGTATCATTCTGATGGAAACGAAGAAAGTGTGGCTACAGTTCTTTTAGGAACATCTTCTTAAGTTTTGGTCTGTCTTCAGAAGCAGGATCATAGATCACCTTAATTATCAACGGATTACTGCATTTCTGGCTCCTTTTCTGGGATTCCAAAACACAAGATAAAAAAACTGATGCGGAGATAAGGACGTAGAACTAACCTCTGAACGACTCTCAGGGTGTCTGAGACTCTAAAACGGCTGCCCGTGGGACACAGCTCGTGACCGTTTGGCTAGGATTCAGTCTCCGAAGTAATGTGAAAGTAATATAAACATTCGAGGAATGAAAAAAACCATCATCACGAGCTTCTCTCCACCCTATTATTTCCCTCACAGAAGGTTCTGGAAGAACTGAAGGAGTCTGATTTAGAACACTCTGATGGGTATGTACTCGTGGCCACACAAGTAGCACGCTTGCTTCACTGCCTGGCGGTAGGGAGGGAATGACTTATGCCCAAATGACCAGTAAGACATGCTTCAAAGCCAAGCAGATAAAGAAGAGGGTGAAGCTAGCTGGCCCCTGCAGAGATTAAACCTGCAGCTCCGAGTCCTTAGCACATGGGTGCTAAACTTAGTACATGGGTACAACAGGCCACAAATACCTCATTCTAAAAAAAGATACCCAACCTCTCTTGCCTTCTTTCCCTTTTAAGAGACACTCTGACATTGTAAGAAGCATTTAACTAGACAGTGGGACTTCTCTGAATTGTGATGTATAAATTCTACAAACACGTTCCTCGGCCAAAGCAGGACAGAGCACTGTACAAAAAAGATAGGATCCCACTAACACTAACTTACCAGCGTCCTTACACAAGTCATCTAACTTTTCGTGTCTCAGTACCTTTGCCTGGAAACAAGAAGCCTGCACTGGATCAGGGAGGGAAACAGGTTTTCTTCAGAGTGTCCCCTCTAGCTCACTGCAATGGCTCTCAAGTACTACATGGAAAAGGGCTGTGAGGCCAACTGGAGCTTGTGGGGCAAGAGCACGGAGATCAGTTATCTATGTCTGTGCTGACTGCTGGACGGGGAGAGGCAGCGGGCCTTCTTCTGGCTGCCCTCATCTGGTGCTCTAGAAGGTTCCTTTTAGCTTAGATAACGTGTGGCAAATCTAGCAGTGAGCCACCTCCACAACCAGATGTGATGGATTTCTGCTTGTATCTGGGTATATATACGGACAGACTGAAGCTACTGACCAACGTGCTCCCAGACAGAAGAGCCACGGTCAGAAACGCCTCAAGCAGGAGACATGAACTGCCACCTTGACGGACACAATGGTCGGCACTGACGATTAGCTGATCCTCTCACAATAAATTAAACTTCCCTGCAACAAAGAGACAAGCCCCGGATCTGCTGTTCCATTAGATAGGCCATCCTAAAACAATCTGGACACGTAAATCGAGTGCTCTTCAAATGGCAATATGACTAATAGGGATTAAAGAGAAATCCCCAAAACCCACTAACTTCCTTCAATAAACATATCTTACTTTAAAAATTTTCAGGGGCACCTGGGTGGCTCAATCAGTGAAGCATCCGACTCTTGATTTTGGCCCAGGTCATTCATGGTTTGATCTATGAGTTCGAGTCCTGCGTTGGGTTCCCCACCTACATTGTGGAGCCTATTTAGGATTCTCTCTTTCTTTCTTTCTCTCTCTCTCTCTCTCTCTCTCTCTCTCCCCCTCTTTCTCTGTCCCTCCCCTGCGTGCACTGTCTCTGTCTCAAAAAAAATTTGTCAGAGTGCAAATCTATCGGTACTTTAAACTGTATCTGAAATGAGGCAGGAGAGTTAAAATTTAAAGGAAGTCTTTCACAAATTCATTCATTCAACTCTCACCTCTGAGGAGAGAGAAGGTGACTGTCTTCTTTGTGAAGCAATGACAACTCAACATCCACATAAGCGCTTTTTACCTTTGAAAGCAGGGTATCTTCATTAACCTCACTTGCTGTTTGTGCCCTGTGTTGGGCACACACATTTCAAATATCATTTTCAGATTTCACAGATGGAAAAATGGAGACAGATGTCAAATGACTGTCACTGAGTTTCGGTTAAAGACTCTGGTGGAAGGTGATTTCCTCATCCAAGACCTTTTTCTATTTGTCTCATCCCTCTGGTGATGGAGACGGGAGGCAACAAACGGGTAACGACAATAGCAATATTTCCAGAGGCCTCACTGTGTGCGAGGCACCAGGCTAAGCACTCAATGGATTTCTTATCTTTTCCTCACAAGCAAGCACCCCAGGAGGCAGGAACTTTGACTATGTCCACCTTTCAGACGGGAAACAGAGGCTTAAGGAAGTGATATATCTCCTGAGGCCACAAAGCTCATGGCTGAGTAGGAGTTGGAGACAGGATAAAACCCACGGAAGTTTGGCTCCGAGCCTGTGATTACTTTCATAGCTCAAAGAAGGAAAAAGTCTTTGTTTTATAGACCTTTTCCAGTATCAGCATACGAACAAATAGATAGGATTTTTTTTTCTTTCTAGGGACTAATGCAAACCAGCAGCATTAAATATAAGGTCATCTGGTTTCCTGGGCCGTCTTTTCCTTGTAAATTGAAGAAATTTTTTTTAAAAAGAGGACAGGGGCAGGGGGGCGGGAAGAATTTATAGTTGGCCGGCAAATTCCACATGCAGTTTGGGGGAGTTGGGGGGAAAAAAAAGACACTCTGAAAGGTTTTGTGTGGTTCATTCCATGAGAGAGGGCTAGAATAAAAACTTAGATGGTAATTCAGTGAATGGCGCATTAAGTAGAACAGATTGCAATTCGCAGCAGCATAAGCCTGTTTGGGGGCTGCTAAAATAAACAGATTCGTCTCCAAAGATACACAAGGAGGTGGTACGTGTGGTGTCAAGGTGTCGTTTCTGCAGGCCTGAGCGTTGTCCCTCCCCTCCCCCAGCCACATCCTCACTTTAAATGGTAATCTGTCGTCAGGAGCACTACCAAATCACCACCTTTCCGCGCGCCTCTGTCTCTCTCAGCAGGCAAGTCGCAAGCCTCCAAATGAGCATGTGGATGCCATTTCTAATCTGCCCCTGACAGGCAGCGAGCTGCCCCTCACTGATGGAAGGAGACAGTCATAAAAGAAGCTGCTACGAAGCCAATAAGAATCCCTCTTGCCTTAATAAGAGGGGGCGTGACTCAGAGCCCCGACGGGTCACAGTTACTGTCTGTAGTTGTGGGCAAGAACTGCCCCACCATTTAGAAAAGTCCCATTTCTTTTTTTCTTAAAAAGCAAGGGGGAGAGTTTAAGCCATGGGAGAGACAGGTAAGTGGAGATGTGTGGTGGGGGGAGGGGAGTTGTGCACAAACAGTGGCAAATAAAACCCCCTTCTAAGAGCTTCTAAAATAGGGCAGGCTGTTAGAGGAGGAACCTAGACACTGCCAGTCATTTTTAGCCAGGGAAACCGAGGCTGGAGAATTAATAGAAGGGATTTTTTTTTTTTTTTTTTGAGAACACATAACTGACACCAGTTCTGACAAGAATCCAAGGATCTCAGGTGAGAGCTTTGCCCACACAGGAGAAACAGACTACGTGTTAGGCCAGCCCAGCATATAAGCATAGGACTGGTTTCTACAAACAATCTCGTTAATCTTCAAAATGACCCTCTGGTAAAAGTGCCATGAAACTTAAAACATGCATAGGGCAAGTCATTTCCCAAAAAACAGAGTTCATGTGTGGCTAAGCTGAGATTTAACCTTGGGCCATATGACCTCAGGATTCATGTTCCTTCCACATTACCATGATGCCTCCGTGACTGGTGTGCCTTCGATTTCTAAATTTACTGAAAAAGCAAAACAAAACAAAAAATACTCATGATCGCTCATTTGAATGTTGACAACATTTAAGCCAGCCTTGAGAGAACCGGAGAGCTTCCCTGATAGCAGATACAAGAACACAAGGCCAGAGAAGAACAATCCTGTTGGGGGTGCTGAGAAAGTAAGATGGGTCCCTGCTTGTGAAGACTTAACTTTAGAGGGAGACAGTGACAAGTATACAGGCCAAAAAACACTTACAATAACAGCTACCACTTACGGCGTACTTCCTCGTGCCAGAAACTATTCTAAATGATTTACACGTATTAGTTTATTTCATCTTCCCTGCAACCCTTCAAGATACGTATGATCATTCCCCTCCTTTTCCTGATGAGGAAACTGAAGCAGAGGCCAGATGTGGGTCTGTGTGGTGCAGGCTGGAGCGCACAGGGGGCCCCGAGGGCCCTGGGGGCCCCGGTGGGGCCAGGAGGGCAGGGGAGGCTTTCTGCAGGAACCGGCTCAGCAACTCTGAGCAGCATGCTTGGCACACAGGACACATTTAACATGCATTTACGGACTGACTTTTCTGCCAAAGCTCTTAAGGATACGGAGGAATAAGCCAGTTGCAGGGAAGGGGTGTGAGGAAGATGGCATGGAGAGGAATTCTGGGCAAACAGCAGAAGGCTGGAGGAAGCAAAGGTCACGCAGGCGCAAGCGGTACAGAACGGCGTTTGCACATCCCAAGGGGAAGGGCGGTGAGGGCTGCAGCTGGGGCGGCAGGCAGGGCCCGGGAGGAGTTTAGAGCACAGCCTGCAGGTAATGCAGAGCCAGCGTGTCCTGGGTCTGGGTGGAGGGGTGCCGTAACGTGCTGTAATTTTAGGAAAATCTCTGGTTACTGTGCAGGGAATGAATCGGAGAGGACGGACCTCTGCAGGGAGACTGGTTGGTGAGGAGGCTGCGGCACTAACACAGGAGGAAAAGATGCTGGCTGTCCGAGTGTGAGTAGCAGTGGTGAGGACAGGGGAGCACGAAGAGCCTGGACAGAGGGTGGAGGTAAAACTATACCGATGGATGCGCAGTGGGAGGAGGAGGAAAGGAGGAAGAGGATGATGCCCAGGTTTTGACCTGGTTAAACTGGTGAGTGGCCCTGGCACGGCGGGGGGCGGGGGGGAGGATGATACACAGTTAGGGCCACAGACTGGGCTCTGGACTCACTGAGCCACAAAGCCTACAGGTGATGTCCTGTGAGAGTGGCTGTGAGAGTCTGCAGACACTTGGGGAGTCACCAGTGCATGGCTCTGATCTTACCAGGCCCGCATCAAGCCTGTGAGGATGGCAGGGGGGAGCCCAAAAACCCACTGAAACCGGGGGTCAGGGAAGATGAGAAAAGCCAGAGTGCGCAAGCCCACACCGCGAGGCCAGTGGCAGGGGCACAGGACGAGAACTGAGCCCCTCTGACTTCCCTTCCGGGGGTAGGGAGAAAGGATGACTGATTGGGAAGGGGGCAGGCAGGGGGCCACAGAGGATGAGCAGGCATATGGCTAAGTCTGTGGGTGTCTAAGGGACGGGAAAAAGCACCAGGACACAGCCTCCCCCACCATCACGGGCTTCTACCGTCGGCTGTGTTCTGGCAAATTCATGGACCGAACATTCAAGGAGAGAGTTTTGGGAACTGGTTTAAACAACAGCCGAGAGGAACTCTTAGCAAGATTCTCCTTTTTTAAGGATGTCCCGGAAGCTTCCAGCACAGTTAGCATAAGAACCAACGGCGGTCTCCTACTTATCCTGTCTATATCCTTACCCAGTGCTCTAGGACCACGTACCCCACGCATGCATTCCTGTGCTCTACCCACTTCTGTACAAAACCTTAAAGGAGTTTCAAATGCTAAAGAAATAGCCCAAGTCTGTTTCACACATCAAGTCCTGTGGATACTGTTTCATTACAAGGAGTCCATCGTTCTCTTTCCAGGATAAAGCCTAGAATGATTTAACTGTGGCAAAATTAGCATGCAATTTGTAAGTCATTACAGTGCAAAGTATGTGGTGAGAACACTTTACTGAATAAACCTGCTGAGTATAATTTTCCCAGGAACTAAAAAAGGGAAACCTCTCTCCAAGGCTCTCCTCCCTCTTTTAAAATCCCTGCCAGTACCTATATAATTATGTCTCACTTCTGACAGTCAGGAGCCAGGCGTCTCTGTACATTTAACCAACAGAAGCCAGAAGGAACCAACGAGAAGTCAAGACAACTTTCCAACACCAGGGATCTCGGTATTTTCTGGGCTTTGTGTTGTTGGGGGAGCCAGGCGAAATCTGCTGAGACAAGCATCCTGAATATTTACAGATCATGGAGAACTGCTGCTCACCAGAAGAGTCTAAGAACTGCATGCCCTTTAAAAGTTCAGGTCAAATCTTGTAACCAGGAGCCCCGAGGGCAAGTCCAGATACACTGTGGCCCTGGAATCAAACAGTCGCAGAACAAAACATGGAAGCAGCGTGTCACTGTGCCCGACGTGGAAGTCTTTGACAGTCACAAATCACTGCAGGAATGCGATTCGAACCGAATTTGTGTAGAATTACCAGGTTGTCCTGTAGACTCTTAAGTAGGAGGATTTTACCTTGTTGAACTCTGCCACAGTAGGCCACAGAATCTACACGGATGTCCTCAGATAAGTTTGATGATGGGACCAATTATAACCGTTTATGTATTTTTGAGAGAGAGACAGAGAGAGAGAGAGAGAGAGAGAGAGAGAGAGAGAGAGAGAGAAAGCAAGCGAGCATCCAAATAGGGGAGGGGCAGCGAGAGAGGGGGACAGATATCTCAAATGGGCTCTGTGCTGGCACCAGAAAGCCTGACATGAGGCTCGAACTCACGAACCGTGAGATCATAACTTGAGCCAAAGTCGGACACTCAACTGACTGAACCACCCAGGATGATGGGGCTAATTATAGAGCAAAGAAAAATTAGGGTTAAAAATGAGAGTCAAGAAAAAGAAAATGAGAGTTACGGAATAATGTAGAAAAAACCTAGGACCCTCAATTTTCCTTCATACCCAAGGACAAATGTTAATTGCATCTCAGGAGCAACGGTCCTTCATTTACTGCATGTCGGTCACTATGTAAGTCCTGAGAATATGCTGAACGAGAGAGACTACGACACCAGAGACACAGTAAACAAATAACTTATGACAGGCTGTGAAGAGGCACCGGGGATGGGGGTGCTGCTTACATACGGTGATCACTGAAAACCTGTCTGAGGAGGTAACATTCAGGCTGAGACCTGAAGGTGGAGGGAAGCACCACACGAGAAGAGCCAGGACGGAGGAGAGAAGCAAATGCAAAGGCTGTGGGGCAGGAAGGAGTGCACAGTGGCAGGAGAGGACCTAACAAAATGGGGAGCACCCCGATCATGCAAAATCTCGCTGCGCTAGGAGAGTCGGAAAATGTGAGTGCACGTAGGGGCGATGGGGATGCAAACAGGCCTTAAAGAGACAACGGAAGATTGTCTGGCCACCGGCTGTGTGCCAAACCCTGCGAATCAGCTTTCAGCTTTCGCCAGATCCCTCCTTTTGTAATTCCCCTAAGTACACAGGTTGGGGCACACACCTTGAAAAGAAAACAGCACCAAGGAAGAAAATAAGGCAGGGAACTTAAGCTGTTTGTCCAGTCAGAAACAAGAAAGAAGTCGGGCTCTAAAGCCCATGCTCCCCCTTCTCATCCTGGGCTCCTGTGGTTTAACTAACCACTCACCCCCCACTGGCTTCCCGCTGCCCCTCCTGCTCCTGTTCCTCTTTAGTTGGATATGCCTGACACGTCTCCCATCTTTTCAAGTGCGGCTCAAGTCTTGCCTCATGCGCGGAACAGCTGAGGGTGCCCCTAGGCGCAGCAGCCGACTGCTCCCCGCTCCCCGAGGGCCTCCGGCCCTCGCCAGCAGCACCGCCCCTGGGGCCCCTTCTTCCACCGGCATCTCTGACTCTCACCCCTGCCGGTGGCTAGCCCAGTGCTTCGCACAGAGCAGGCGTCTGAGAAGTATTTGCCCAACAACTGGATTCTCTCCAGTGAATCTGGGTCAATTGCAAACCACGGCCATTTGCACTGTGCCCAAGGAAGTCTGAAGTTTGCAGTGAAGAAGGGGGCTCTGAGACACTAAAAATGTCAATACCTGACCCCCAGTATCTGGGTCAATACCTGACCCTGCTATCTAAGGTCTTTTTTGTTGCAGACTTGGCGAAGTGCGTGAGATATTTATTCATTACTGATCTAACGGTCAATGTCATCAAATGCCTGAGAAATAAGCATTCAATTCGAGTCAACAAATATTTGCTGAGTTCCCAACGGGTGTAGGACATCCAAGTTTAATGGAGACGGGTGGGGTGAGGCAGCAAATTGCTCATGACTTAGGAGAGAAGACTCCTTGCAGGAGAGGTGAAAAGGAGGTCGTTTTGTTCCGAGTCACCGTCCACCTGCGAGGCGGCTGCATCTGCCAGGATGGAGCCAGAGTGCTGGCAGAGAGCGCTGCTCACGCATGCATCCTTCGCCCCCCACCCTGCCCTGTCTCTCTGCGCAGCGCCGAGGCTGCTGGGCACTAATGGCCTTGGAATGTTTGCCAGTGCCCAGCAAAACGGCCTTGGCATCAAGGAGACAGAGGTCTGTCAGGGAATGGCAGGGGCCCCGGTGCCCGTGGCACACAGAAGCTCGGTGAACGCCGGGGCAGAGTGGCTGCAGCAATTACTCTCCGTCGGTGCTAATCAATTTCACACCCTCTTCGATGCTGATAACAGATAATCTGGTGGGAAGCAGGCCAAGTTTCCCACCGGCCGCGCGCAAGCTGCCCCCCCTCGCGCCCAGCAGCTTACTCGGTCTCCATCAGCAAAACGTCTACTCCAGCTTCCCCTCAAATGACGTAGATGACGGTGCCAACTTTGGTCTGGCAGGGGGACTCCTTCCGGGACAGATGGCAAGGGGGATGCCCTCAGGAAAAGGACTGCCCGACTAGCTTAAAAGTTGACAAGAACTGCAAAGGAAGCTAGGAGCACCAAGCAGGGGCCACGGTTCCTCCAAATTCAGCAAGGTGCTTTATATACTTTATGCTTAGTGTTATAACAACCCCAAGAGGGAAGTGTTATTTCCATTTTACAGATGAGAAAACCAAAGTTTAGAGAGGTCAGCTCATCTGTCCGAGGTCTCAGAGCCAGGACGTGGCAGAGCTGGGATTCAAACCCGGGGTCCTGCGACTCCCCACTCACCAACCTTTTCTCCGAGGCCGCTGCTCCTCTGTATTCGGGACAGTTCGGTCACTGATCAGCCTCTCACTCTGCTTGTCCTCCACCCCGCTGCTAAAAGCTGGCAGGGTCCCTAGAGGATGTTCACTTGAACCTGAGGCACTACTTTAAGCAGAGGAGGACCTGAGAGGTCACCTCTGCTGCTACATTTCAGTTAGGGAACGGGCTACACGAAGCATGGTTTGACGAGCCACGGCCAGGCAGGGACTGAGAGGCGGTGCTTGCCTAAAATTCCAGGTCTCTAGACTCCCAGGTGCTCTCTCTCTCCCTGAAAACTTCCTCTAGCAGATAACACGGGTCTTCAGCCAGAGCTGGAGTTCTAACTGTCTCATGGCTGTGTCCCTCCAAAAGTCCAGGGAAATTTCAGTTTGTTTCTAATTATCATTCAGATGAAGAAAAAGAAGACATCACTCTGGCACTTAAATAGTCACTAAGCGGCCATCCTCACAAGTTACCGGAAAGGGAAGAAAAGACGGAAAAGGAAACCTCAATCAAAGGACAAAATAAAGGCAGTGGGAGGGTGGAACGAAGCAACTGCGTGCTTAACATGCTGGCATCTGAAGTCCAGCCTCAGAATTCAGTCCCGGCCTTTTATCTTGCAGTAGTATCAGCGTATAAACGAAGAATGTCCCAGGCAGTCAATTCAATCAATCAACAAACATCTGAGGACTTACTAGGTTTAGGCAAATCACAAGAATGATAACCACAGCTATCTGTCCACTGGCATTCATAAATGGAGGTGCATATTTTGTAAAAAGGGAGGGGTAGATACGAGGGGTGAAGAGAAACAGGACAGACAACAGGGTCACTGTCTCCCCTCCAAGCTCTCGCTCTGGCCTGAGGCCTAGCTTGAGGGCAAATGCTAGTGTAAGTCCCTGTGCACACGGCCCGCCCCGCAGCCGGACTGTCCCAACACGATGGGACCAGGTGCTGAAACTGACTCTCCCACCAGTGAGGGTCAAAAGCCTCAAGTGCGCTTTAAGGCAAGAAGAATGAAAAGAGAATGGAGTGATACGGCAAATCAAGATCACAAGGAAAGTGAAGTCTATTACAGACTTTGAAAAAAACAAGGAAAGGATCCTTTTGCAATGTGACCAAAGACTGAGGAATGTCTCGCAGGGGTGAGAATACAGATCGACATTAAACAACAGACAAGAGTCTCTGCCCCAGTGAAGGAGACAGATGAGAAAGGCAGAGGCCAGAGACGGCAGAGAACAAAACGGAATCAGGTGGAAAGTACGGAAGGCAGGACACCAGCACAGCAAACACAGTCCCTCAAGACAAAAACCTAACAAATTTCATTTTCAGCAGCTGCCAGCGGAAGAAATTAGGGTCGGTCCGCTGGAACCTGCTACGCAGGCTCCGCTGCGGTGCCTCTGAGTCTCCCTTCTCCGGGTCTCCAGTTTTTCATCTGGATTCAGTGACCTCAGACTTTCTTTCCAGTTCTTATCCCCTGAGATCACCCTTCCCTCGGGTGCTCCCCTTATGACTACAGCAGCCAGCAGGAGTGTGAACTAAGACAGACTCTGCCAGCTCGGCCAACGTGGTACCAAGTCACAGCCCTGCACTTTGCTCGTGTCAGGGGTACTCGTGCTATCACCCAGACCCCCAGGTCAGACAGGGATCCTTCCTCCGAAAGCACTTCCACTCCTATTAGAAGAGCGGTCATAACCACTGGCAGACGGTCATCCGCTCCATGCTAACACCAGGCCAGGTGGCACGGGGGGTAGGTGGCACCTGTGCCCTTGCCTGTCCTGCGGGGAGAGAGAAGGTACAAAGAGACCCGAACGGCATGCAAGTCAACAGCCGGCAGAAGACAGGCAGGGATACGTACATGTTTCTCCCCTTCAATCTTCTTGTCGGCCACCTGCATTGCGTCCAGGTATTTAAAATGCAGCTCCATCAGTCTGTCAACCTGAAAGAGAGATGTTTCAGACATGAGTGAGAAGGAAAAAGCACACCAAGGCAAGAGAACAGTGGAGCCCCTCCCAACAGGAGGCCCCTCTACCGCCTGCTTCCGACGTCGGCTACGAGCTCTGCGTAGGAAACCAGCAGGAATGGACGGAAGGGCCGGGGCAGAGCGAGCAGACCCCTGGGGCGGATGCAGTCTGAATGCAGGCCTAGTCCCACAAGGAGGCTGCGTTTCCAGGTTGGCCAGGGCTCCCACGAATTCAAGTTGTTAAATATAAATAAATAAATAAGAATTCCAGTCCCTTCTTGCAAAGAGAAGGAGCTTGAAGTTACATACTTGATATTCACTTAGAACTTTACAGAAATTTTTTTCCAACTGAAACCTTTCATGTTCGGATTCTACCCCAGAGCTGATCTTTTTTTAAAAAGGTCTGCGTAAAATCTCTTTAGTTGCTTTCGAGTCAGAAGAGAGTACAAGAAAAAAAACTCTTTCAGCAACTTAAAAAAAGGCCCTGACTTTTGCTCAGCGATAACTTAAAAATCAGTTTTCAACTTAGCAAAAGTCACGCTTCAAACATGGCCTGAGGAACACTCAGTGGGTTTGAAAAAGTTTCATTTTTGCCTAAGACTTCCAAAAGACTGAACAAACACTGTGAAACCAGCCTAGACTTCTAACCTCTCTCTTTACTAGGCTGGCACAGCCACGGCTCTTGGCAACCCTGGTATTTACTCAAGAGCTTACAGTGGTTAACAGCAGATGGTGCTTCAACACGGCATCAGAGTCCAGGAGGACTGTGCCCAAACCCTCTCTGGATAATACTGACACCCCCAAGATCTTGTATATTTCAGTTTACCGAATATTTTCGTGTCCATTATTTCCTTACACCTTACAAAAACCTGAGAATGTGGGCAGGAGAGACAGACAGTGACCCTAATTTTAAAGATGAAGAAACTGAGGCACAGATGTTAAATGTCACCAGGGTGACATGACTGCTAAGGTGTTCTATGCCTGACTTCACGATGGCTTCTTCCCCATGCTATGCTGCCAGTGAGGCTGGAAAAACTGGTCAGAGAGACAGTCATAAACCTCTCTCCGAAGTACAACAAACTTTCAGCCTTACCTGGCGGTGGGAAGGAACGAGATTATTGCATGCAATAAAAGGGACTTTCGTCCTTAATGTTATGCATCTAGAATGATCTAACTTGTGACTAGTGAGTGGTGGGATCATCGTAGAGAGTGATCGTGGGCAAATGACATGACTCTAAGCATCGGCTTCTTCTTCTGCAGATGTGAACAATACCTACACAAAGGGTAAACCACACGGTGTTGTGAGAATATACAAAGAACGTAAGGGACCTGCTGAGTGACCCAATCCACAGGAATCATTAAATAGATGGTGGGCCCTATCACTGTTAAAAATCTTTTTTTGGTATGGCACACTAGGTAACAACATAATATCTATCTAATCTCATTTATGTGATCATTCCCATGTTCCACAGTCCCTCTAAGGACAGGCTCAACCCTTTCTTTATGTCCACAACGGAGCCTTCATTTCCATCACCACCACCTAGTAAGGACTCATTTAAACTTCCTCTCATTGACTCTTCCTCAAGATGGGAATTAATGTGTCCATCCTACAGATAGGGAAAATGAGGCTCAGAGTGGCACACATCTTGAAAAGAGCAAAACCAGATTCAAATCCAGATGTCGGAATCCAGAGGCTATGTTCTTAATCGCTTTGCCATGCTGTGCAACCCTTAACCCAAATCCTATTACAACCCACTCTGCCTGGGTCTAAAAATCTTCCTAAGGTGCTGGTTGCTGCCATCCTAAGGTGTTACTGTGCCCAGACGGATGTATCTGGAGATGACAGGCAGAGTCACCAGAACAACCTCTAAGACCCAAAGCAATGCTGGAGAAGGTATTTTAGGGCAGGAGCTCAGCTCAGCACTCCTTTTGCCCTGACGGCCCTGGGCCCCTCCTTACCGTGTAGCAGGCACCCACCTTCTCACTGTCATTTTCAGTGAATTTATTCAGAAGCCGGGTTCGCTGCTGTCCTCTCAGGTTCCGCAGGAGGGAAGCCAGGATCGAACAGACATGCTCTGGGTTGGGAAGGAGAAAAGAGAACATGCTGTGATCAGAGCAGTAATTATTACCTCTCTCCAAGCCTGCCCTGGTTCTATTGGAGGAGGAGTAAGTAGGCCTCCCTGACTGCCGCTATTGATTAATAAGACAAGAACCTAAACTGTGTCATTGCAAACCTGAACTGATCTTCACATACTGCACAAGAAACATATTCAAAAGGGATGATATCCTCAAGGACAACTTGAGCAAGTGAATCAAAACTAAGTTAGAATTTCTAGTCTGCCTGGAATTGATTTTTATTGTCCACAACAGAACCTTAAACTAATCTCCCATTTGCAGAAATAACCTGTGAACAGAGTATGACTATCAGCTTTGAGATGAGTATATAAAGAACAAGTAAAATGTATTCTATCATATTCTCAAATTACCTTATACTTTTCCCAAGTAAACATCCCAGAATTAAGCAAGAAATATGATAGGGTCCCAGGGTTGCCACTTCTGGTGCAACTAAAACTCCCTACTTCAAGTTCGAAAGCAGCTGGACAGTAAATACTTCAAAATGGTGACAATGCTTTTTGAGTTCACATAACCCACAGGCTTCTATTATGAGCTACTATTTTTCTACCTTGGGAAGAAGAGGGTAATTGAAGGGTATATTATAGGCTTTAGCAGTGAAGAGATTCTTTTCTTTAAAAAGAATTTTTTAAAATCAAGAATAATGACCTTGAAAAGGAGGCAGCAGAAGTCTAGTCGTGGAGAAATGGCAGAGTGAAGTTTATTCTGAAATAATGCCCACCGTGTGGGCAACAAATATTCTATTTGGAGAGGGACTAAGAACATCTTCACAGGTCAGACTTTTCTTGAATTCTCAGAAAGTCACTTGACTATTCATTAAAGCCACAGGTCGGCAATTACCATAGCACAGACTGAGTCTGTTTTTTCCTCACGTATGTCAGAAGTGTTCCTGCCTCTTCATGTCCTTGATTTCTCTCTTCTTAAAACATTTATTTATTTAAAAAGAGAGAAAGAGAGAGAGAGCGCATGCACACGCCCAAGCGCATGCAGGGGAGGGGCAGAGAGAGAGGCAGAGAAACAATCCCAAGCAGGCTCCGTGCTGTCAGCACAGAGCAATGTGGGCTCGATCTCATGAACCTTGAGAAATCAAGAGTTGGACGCTTAACTGAGCTACCCAGGCGCCCCTATGTCTCCAATCTCTTAATGCTGGAGTAGGTTGGCATTCTATCTTCCACCTACCTTCACTTCCCTGGGAAGCCCCATGCTAGTCCCGCGGCTTTTAAAACCACTTACAACGCAGGTCTACGGGCCAGTCTTGTTCTCTGAACACAGACTCACGTGTCTGCCTTTCTACCTGCTTTCTGCACGTGGTTGTCAACAGCTCCTTTAAACCGAGTATGTCCCAAATCAAACTCCCGATCTGCCTCCTCAGATCTGTTCCCCGCGGTCTTTTCCACCTAGTTAATGGCAACCAGGTTCTCCAGTTCCTCAAGCCAAAAACAGTGGAGATGTCCCTTATTCTCTCTCTCTTTTCTCACAGGTCCCATAGGAAAGAAACCTTGTCAGCTTTCTCTTCACATCATACCTAGAATCCCACCTCTTCTTTCTGCTGCCTCCACTGTGGCTGCTTTGGTCCAAATCACCCTCATCCCTGGCTAGAATACTCAACAGCCTACTTGTGGGGGTCTCTCTGCTTCCACTCTCGCCCGCCCTGGCCTAATCTCCATAGAGCAGTCAGAATGATCCTTTAGGTTAAAACCCAAAGTCAGATCCCCTCATTCCTCTGTATAAAACCCTCCGATGGCCCCCAACTCACTCAGACTAAACACTGCTTCTAATGTCAGGCACGCTCCTACTCTGGAGCTCCTGTGCCTGCTGTCTCCTCTACCCGAAATGCTCTTCACCAGATTATCCGCACGGCTCAGTCTTCACACCCAGTTTAATTCAGCTGTGATCTTCTCAGTGAGGCTTCTCCTTGACTCCCCTACTCAAAAAACACTTGTTGGCACAGCTAGTTAACTGGCGAAACAGGCAGGACTCAAACTTCAGCTTACTCATTCAGTCATTCACTGACCACTTGCTGGTCTTTGTGCCTGGCAAACACTTGGTGCTCAGGGCCCCCAAACAATCAACACATTATCCCTAACCTTGAGGAGCTCCTTGTCTAGTGGGGAAAACAAAACAATAATTACAGTACAGTGTGACAAGTTCCATCGCTGAGGTAGGCACAGGGGACTCGGGGAGCACAGATAAGGGATATCTGACCTAAAAGGATTACCAGTGGAGGTAACTAACAACTGAAAATCTTTAAAAAGCCCAAAACAACAGCCATGGCTGACGACCAGGTAGAGAAGAGGAGAGAGCACTGCAGGCAGAAGGAACGATATATGCAAAGGTCAGTGTGCATGGACTGTCATATCCACATGGAAGAGGGGAGGCCAGTTAGGTGGCAGAGGTTGGATCATGAAGAAAAGTGGCAAGAATCTACTCACGAATTTTAAGCTGGGGAGGACAAGACTAAATTGGGAGTTTTGACCAACCCTCAGCAGCTAGTCCTTTTAGAGATGAAGATTAGGAAAATGTTTCTCTTTCCTGATGAATTTTTTGTGCTTATCAGGGTTCCCTCTTTGCCTTGGCTACTGGGAAGCTCAAAGATGAATTTATGCTCAACTATAGGAAACAATTTCTTTTACTGCCTTATTAGTGATTCCCTCCATGCTCCACCAATGGATTTTAAAATAAAAGTAATGGACGCACATGGTAAAAACCAGACTATACACAAAGGTATAAAATGTATTCAACAAATATTTATTGAACACCTAATATTTGTCTTTTCACAAACTCCTCTCACTACCCTTTTCCTCTTCCCAAGGGGAAGAAAACCTACAGGTAGGTATCTTGTGTACATTTTCAGAGAAGAGGAAAAAAAAATATTATACCTTTCTATATCAGCACATATTTAGTTTTTTTTCTAATGGCCATCTAGAATTCTACTGACATTATTTATCATAATTTAGTGCCTCACCCAATCATTAATACTTTAGGTGGTTTCCAGTTTTCGGTTGTTTGTTTGTTTTTGCTATTAGAAACAATGAAGCAATAAACATCCACGTGCACATATTCTGGCAAGTATACTTTTATTTCTGGTAAGGAATACACTTTTGCACGTGTGCAAATTCCTAAGAGTGGAATTGGGGGAGTCAAAAGCTATTTGCATGTGTCAAAAGACACTGACAAATTATTTGCCAAAAAGGTTGTACCGATTCTATGTCCACTCTCAGTGTACACACACACACACACACACACACACACACACACACACACGGAGAATGGAAGCAGAATTACATATATATTATAAAAGAGTACCTGTTTTCCCATATCCTCGCTCAGATTGGATACTGTCCAACTTAAAAATTATGACAACATGGAAGGTGAAAAATGGGATCTTTTTTGATTAGCATGTTTTTGTTCTTGTTACGAACAAGGTTGAGCACCTTTTCTGATATTTACTGACCACCTGTATTGCTTTATGGGTGAACTGCCTGGCCTTATCCTTTGCCAATTTGATTCCTACAAGCTGTCTGTAAATGAAGAGCATTATCCTTTTGTCATGTATGTTGCAAATATTTCCCCCAGTCTGAATTTGTGTTTTGACAAATTCTTATTCAAACCTAAGGTTTAGTACCACCAGACCGTCCGCTGTAAGTGGCTTCAAACACCTACTGGCAAGAAGTAGGGTACAATAATAATTGCCACCTATTGTCTATCTATGACAGTAGGCTTATTTGAGTCTATACACAATTTTCTCATTGAATCATCACTACTAAGCTGTGAGAAAGGTACTATTCTCATCTTGTAAATGTAGAATCCAAGGCTCAGAGAGGTTAGTTAACTGACTTAAGGTACATGTCCTTCAGTCAGTGGTGGGAACTTAGGTTTCAACCTAAGATGCCTGACTGTAAACAGTAAGCTTCCCTCCTATGTTGTTATATGCTTCCCACATATAAAAGGTAAACATCAAAGCTTTTATAGATGAAAGATAAAACAGACCAGAAACTAAACCATGCAAAGCCTGACAATATACTTCATGTGGCACTCATTGTGTCCAAAAGATTGGCACTATGTAAATGTGGATTTAAAAAAAACTCTACAGTTTTAATGAGAGGAAAACGAAGCAATAGGCCATATGGAGTAAGACATGAATAACAACCCCTCTTTCCTCTCTTTTACTGAATTACTCTTTCCAGAAGCGGTTTCTACCAGATTCCAAATAAAGAAGAGACTTTGGGTTTTCGGCAGCTCTGCAAATACTGAACCAGAACTTCTCAATTTTCCCTCTGACTCTTGCTGATTGAATGGATGGGGAAGAGCTACAAGAGACCATTCTCTGTATACCTGAGCGAGGCGGGGGGTGGGGTGCTGGCGGAACGGTGAGGTATCAGAGCTGTAATTTTCAAAGAGGAAAATGTAATACACAGAATAAGCTTTTTGGCACTAGGTCATATTAGCATGCATTCCTATAGCTCATCCCAGCCTGGAGCAGGAGAGATCTTGATCAACTGCAGGGGTATATACTAAGAACAAATGGCATTTACCTATTTGTTTGGGATACTAAGTAAAGAACAGGTTGTCAATTTCAGGAGACCTGAAGCTGCTTATGTACCTTCCATCTCTCCGGGCGCTGTGGCTGGCTGGTGCCTGCCAGACAGGAAAACACTTCAGCCACCCCAAGTTTTACACTTTCTTTCTCTTCCTCTCTCTCTCTCTCTCTCTCTCTCTCTCTCTCTCTCTCACACACACACACACACACACACACACACACACACACACACACACAGTTTCATTAGCCCCTAATAAATGTAGCTTCCCTAGGAACAGATTTCAGCCCAAGGTGGTGTCAATTTTTCATGCACCAAGAAGATGGGGAGAGCTGCTGGCACAGAGAGCAGGGGAGATAACAGGTTTATCTGCTGGCCAGCACCGCTCAGCTGCTCTGTCATTTCGACAGGATAAAATGGAGGCGAAGGATGGCTATGGAGCTGTCAACGCAGATGGGGTGGATGTGGGGACTCCCACTGTAGAAAACAACCTCTAAGGCAGGGCCCAGGGAGAACAGAACACACACACACACACATATTAAAGGGATCCACAAGGCTCCCGAGGGGAGAGGCCAAGCATATCTACATTTTGAAGTCACTAAGTAGGGAGGTTGGGGTCTTAGTGGAGTATTAGAGAGCTGGTACTGAAATTGTGCCAGTGTGAGCCCCTGCCTGCCAGTGCCCTGCTCAACAGTCAGACAACTGCCAGCCTCAGACCCTAATTAGTGAAACTGCCTAGAGGGGTGGTCCTGGGCCCTCTTCCTTAGTTCAAATCTCTTTAAGGGACTTTCAAGGGTGATTAGACACAATGGGTTAGACCCCTCAGTACCTGCAAGGGGACTAAAAGTTTGATTCTCTAGGGTCAGTTAGGATTCTGTAATTTTCAGAGCCAGAAGAAGAATCAGAAATCTTTGTTTCAACTCCACTGGAATTTCAAGTATAGAAGCAATAACCCTGATATGGGATGTGATTTGCTTCGGATCAAAAGTACCTTTGTGGGCCACTCGAATCTAGATGTGCAGTTTATCTTCTTTTAAAATCATGACAGAAACTTTTAAGAATCTGATGAACCCTATGTATGCCATCCTTTGCAAAATATCTACACAAATGTAACATCTCCATGGAATTTCAGCGTGTTCCCATCTCTCAAGGATGGCTCCTTGGCTAAGAACCCATGACCTAGTATATCCAGATCAGAGGTCTTTCCAGAACGGCACAAACCACACCGTGGCAGTCACTCCAACTAGCCTCCCACAGTGTTCACTGTTTTTGTAAAGAATGGGATGGGTAACATTTCCCATCCTCATTCTTAAAAAAGGGTGGTCCAAATCCCAAGAGGTCAAAACAACACCTCTCTCTGTGAGGAGAGCTATTTACCCACAGACAGGCCCATTAACAACCAGGCCAACCAGTGGTCCACCGCTGAGAAAGACACATGGGTACAGCAAGAAGTCCAACTCCTGGACCCTGTTCCAGAAAGGCCAACAAGTAAATTAACTAATTAACCTTATGCGGGGCTTTTAGGATCAGACAGACTTGGATTTGAATCCTGATGCTGGCACTCACTAGCTGGTTAAATTAAACCATGGGCACACTGTTTAATCACTAAGTCTCAGCTTTCCTGTTTGTAAAGTGGGGTTATCCCCTCCATCTGTTAAATCCATTATGCCAAGCGAGCTAGGTACATAATAGGCACCCAACAGACATCCACTTGAGAGTTGCTGTCTTGAAGAAGAATCTCAGAGGAGATTCTCACCCATGCACTTGTCATAGATCGCCACCTAGCCCCTTCCGTACCACATCCTGATCACATGCCTACCACCGAACATGTTTCAGTCTGCCTGCACCATCCTCATTGGCCTGTGCTGAGAAAAACAGAGACTTAGGTGGCCTGACGTTCTTAGCTGGTAGGGTTATCTCCTATAACTCAAGATTTGTTCTGACCCTACAATGGAGTAAGGCCAACCTCACTCAGACTCTTTAATCCTACAATAGACGAAAATAAAGTTCTTATGTGCGACTACCCATAAAGCCAAATAATAGAAGTTCTGGGAGACTTGCAGACAGCCCTAAGGTGGGCAGTGGCTATTTACTAGCAAGCTGAAGGACACGGCGTCCATAAGCAGAGAGGGTCCTACTTTTTAATAAAAATAAATGTAGTCGGCCTGGGTAATCATTCACCTTTTGCTCTTGCTGCAGAACTGAAAACACAGCACGTGGTCTGTAGAGGAAATGAAGAACACCCTCTCTTTTAGGAGTTTTGTAACCACAGGACAATTAATAACAGGGCACGAAGTGGTGCCCACACCAGTGATTCCTTTTCTCAGACTTCTGAGTACCTACTACTATGTGCCAGGCAACGTACGAAGTGCTGGCACTACAGAGGTCAAAAGACACTCCATTCCAGAGGAGCTCATTGCCCTGCGAGCAAGGCTAAGAAACAGACAGCTACAATCGAGTACACAGTTAACTGGCACGTGTGGAACATGCGTAGCACTACGTGAAGCGCCCTAATTTAGTTGGGGATGGAGTAGGAAAGAGGAGGAAATGTAAGGAAGGGTTGGCTGTACAGATCGAGACAAGAGGAAAACACTGTTCTCAGGGACCCCTGGGAGTGACACAGGGCTGTAGTGTTATGCTGGCAAGTGAATGGTCGTGAGCTCATAGCTCCAAGTTTTCTGTGATAAAGTTGGTAGAGAGACAGTGGCTAGGATTTGGGATTCTATGGGCACATTTAGTTCTTACGATGCAGATCTAGACTGTGTTCCTGAAGTCAAGGGTAAATGGACTGTGCTCCATTAACAGGTCTCTCAAGGTGGGGCACGGGGGAAGAAGGTGACAAGGAACATAGCAATAATCCCGAAACGACTTCCTTATCCTTCTGTGCCAAGAGATTTCAGAGGTGTCCTACTTGCATCTCTTGAAGTTTGGGTTCCGTGCGTCACGGGAAGATTACATTCACCGAAAAGGAAGAAGACGCACTGGTAAGCAGAGCTGGGCCACAGGAGGCAGCCTCCAGGGGTCTTAGACACTGGAACTGACACGGATTCATTCATTTATTCATAAAATAGAATCCTACAATGTATAAGATACAGTGTTTGAAGACAAAGACAATCAGACACTGATCCTTCCCTCCAGGTGCTTGTGGTCTCTTATGTCTAAAATTACTTGATAGAAAGTGCTAGTGCATGAAAAAGAGGCAGAAACTACTGAGGAGGCAAATACTCCCCTAGCCAGGGTATCTGGGAAGACTGGTGGGCAAGACACTACTGCGCTGAGCCTAGGAGAAGAGAAGAAAGCAAGAAATGAGCCTTGAAGGGAGAAGGGGGCAATGGGAATAAGGCTATGTCAAGCAGATGGAGAAGCATGAATCGAAGACATCAGGCTGGAGTGCACATGGTATGGACAGAGAACTGGGAAGGGATCCAGTGGCAGAGGGAAGGGAGGATGAAAGGTGAGGAGGTTGGAAAGGTGGGAGGGGAGGGGGCGGGTAGTGCAGACCATGGATAAATACAAATGCTGATCAATGTCCTCACAGCCTGGCATTTAAATACCGGCCCAGCCTGGCTGGTTGGACAATGAATTCAGGGTCCCTCTGCCCACCCAGCTTCAGAGTCTGCACCTGCCTTCCAGTGGCCCAAACGGTTAAGAAAGATATGGGTCAGCCACAGCTCTATTCTTAGGATGGAAACAGTCCCTGTACTTAAACCATCAGGCCCATGTCTTGGCAAGATCTTGCAGGGCCACTTTAGAATTCAAGGCCATGCGGCTGAGCTGCCTTTGTTTCCATGGAACATCTAAGGCCATTAGCTCTTTTGTTTTAAGGAGATCATACGAAGTGTTCTTCTCTCATTTCTAAAATTAAAACCATCTCTGTTTTATTGCCCATCCTTGCTCCCCACCTCCCCCTGAACTTCCCCAGACAGGCAGACATCCTGCTTTCTGGTAAGACTCTCGATGCAAACAGGATGTTTAAAATACCCTAATTAAACCGTCTTGACTTCAGCAGTGGTGTGTTGGAGTACAGATTAATCTGTTTCATGCCTGGCACTAGCAGCTGAAGTAGCAGGAGGCCCTGTCAAATCAAGCCACAACATTACATTCCTCTGCCTTTATTATTATTTTTTCCTTTTTTGCATTTCATTGTAATGGACATCTGTCTGGCAGGGGACGTGGGAACCCAAGAAGAGTCACGCGTGTGTGCTCAGCCACTCCGGTGGAATATTGATGCAAGTCAAATCACTCTTCTCAAGACAGATGGATCTGTGTTAGCATCTATATATAGCGCCTTTAAACACACATACAAAATACATATATTCCTATTTTTCACACACATTCACTGAATCCTGAATATGTGGCAGGCGCTGGGCTGGAGACTGGGGACTTAAAGCAGCAGTATTTGTTACAGACCTACTGTGTGCCTCTGTGTGCTTCGCATGCGTTCCTTCACTTCATTCTCACAGCAATCCTATGAAACACGTGCGTTACTCTTCCCATTTTATAGATAAGAAACTAGAGACTCAGCCAGGAAAAGAAGTTTGCCTCCCAGGGTTTCACAGCCAGGAAGTGACCTAATTAGTTCCACTATAATAAAACTTGATTATTTTCCTCCTGAGTTAAAAATACCCAGCAAGCATATTTAAGCAGCATTCAACCTCACTAGTACCGCCGATAAAGCCATGAGGTAGTTTCATTTGATGAGCTTTTCAAAATACTTGATGTCTGGAAGGCTGTGGGGAGGTGGGCTCTCCTAGACTGCTGGCCACACGGGTACCGGGGATGCGGTACTGAAACCACTTTGCTGTATGGATCTCCCCGATAATGGTAAGCTCCTCAAAAGTGGGGCCCACATCGTATTCATCTCTCTACCTTCAGCATCTAGTCTTGTGCCAGGAAAATTCAACTAATACTGAATATGACATCCTGTGAAAACACCATGGGTTAAGAGTTAGCTGTCAGAGATACACATGCATAAAAAAGGAGTAATTGACTCCCTGAGAGGGTCTGGATGAATGAAGGAATCTTCAGAGTCTCCTCTTTAGAATGAGGAGAAATTTATCAGAGAGACAGAGGGGGAATGTCATTGTAAACAATACACAAGAGATTAAAGATACAGAGATACGGGGCGCCTGGGTGGCTCAGCCGGTTGAGCGTCTGTCTCTTGATTTCAGTTCAGGTCATGATCCCAGGGTCATGGGATCGAGCCCTGCTGAGCTTGGAGCCTGTTTAAGATGCTCGTTCTCCCTCTCTCTCTGTCCTCCCTTGCTCCGCGCCCCCCACTCATGTGCACATGCATGCTCTCTCTCTCTCAAAAAATAAAGAGAGAAAAGAAAGAAAGGCATAGGGATACGAAGGAACACAACCAGGAGAGGCTGCAGGGAGTGGGTGACGAGATGTAGGACGAGGTGAGAGAAGCAAGAACGCTGCACACTTTCAACTAAAGAGTCAGGACTCTATCCCACTGGACTTATAGAACACATGATGGAGAGGAAGCAACCTGGTCAAATTTGTGTTCCAGAAGATCATTCTGGAAGATTTCTTGAAATGTACATTTCTTGAAATGTACAGGAGAAACAGGACCATATTCAGATTATTACAGAAACATCTGAAAGAAACACAGCATTCGGGTCTAACAGTTACGTCTCCTTTAGCAAAAACTGAAACAGTTAATGATTTTTCAGAAAGAAACCCAGTTTCCTTGCCTTCTTCTCAGGGGAAGTAAAGTGTGACATAAAGAATACCAGAATAGAGGTAAGAGACAGGGATTTCAGTCCAAACTTTGTTTTTTGTTGTTGTTGTTGCTTTTAATGTTTGTTTTTGAGAGAGAAACAGAGACAGAGACAGAACACGAGCTGGGGAGGGGCAGAGAGAGAGAGGGAGACAGAGAATCCCAAGCAGGCTCTGCACCGTCAGCACAGAGCCCGATGCGATGTGTGGCTCGAACTCATGAGCGGTGAGATCATGACCTGAGCTGAAGTTGGATGCTTAACCGACTGAGCTACCCAGGCATCCCTTCTAATCCAAACTTTGAAAAAAATCTTCTATATGGCTCTGAATAGGTCTCTTCTCCACCTACTCTCTGGGCCTCGATATCCTTGTTTGTAAAAGGAGAAAAGTGGCTTTATATGGTCCTCCCTTAATTGAATTACAAGATTCTATCAAAAAGGGATGTGAACAACTAGCAAGTGACCCAGCAATTCCACTCCTAGATATTCCCTCAAGAGACAATGAAAATACATGACCGCAAAAAGACTTGTTCACGAGACATTCTACAAAAACAATGTTCACAGCATTGTTTTAATGGCTATAATGGCCACAAACTCGAGATTGTCTGTCAACAGGAAAAATGGAAAAATACACCCACATCATGGAATATTACACAGCTCCAAAAAAGGACAAGGCATTGATGCACTCGACAACATGGGCGAATCTCAAAAACAGTATGCTTAGTGAACGCTTTATCCCCAAAGCGTTTCTGGGTAGTGATAATGTTCTGCACCTTACAAGAGTATGTATTTGTCCACATCGCCAAATGGTGCACTTGAGATGTGTGCATTTCACTGTGCGATTTCACATTATTTTTAAAAATTGAAGTCAAGGCTAATGATATTCCTCCCAAAGTGTTCATGGTGAAGCGTACTGATGTCTGCAACTTAGTTCCCACATCAAAAAAATAAAATGGACGGATGAGGTGGACAGAAGTGACAAAGCAAATACAGTGAAATGTTAACTAGAGAGTCTAGTGGTGGGTATGAGAGCACTGTACAGTTCTTTCAACTTTCCTGTAGGTTTGCAAATTTCCTTAAGAAAATATTAGGAGGAAGAGGCAAGAAAAAAAAGGGAGAAATGAGCACTTGGAATATAAATGATGAGATTCCTAAAGGTTATTTTTCCAAAAAGTAGTTTTTAATATGTCTGTTGTTTGAAATTTTGAATGCATTTTCCATTGAAATAGGCCCACTGAAACCCATTTAACCTGAAATATAGCCAAAATTAATTCAGTATTCTCATTTTTCAGTTGCGATGAGATTCCACAAACATTGCCTAATCACCTACTGAGTGCAAAGCAATATGATAGGTGTTGCTTTTGGTTGATTTATTTTCTCTTTCCCATGGGATTTCCCCCCTCCTTTCAGAGTCTGAGCACCACTATGGATTTAAAAAAGTGTTTAAGTGCTAGCTTAACTAATTTACAGCCTTGAGTTTGTGGGAAAATATGCCTTGCAGCAAGAAAGGGATATATATGTTCAAAAAATACTTCTTTCTGCTACACGACTATTCTCCAAGGGCTCAGAGTGAAAAGAACAGAATGAACTGGTAGCTAATATTCCCTCCCAGGGTTTGAGCTGAAGGCATGAAGCTCCCTAGGTCAAGTGTTCGTGGATCAGGGAAGGCCCATACCTCAGATGGGTTGAAGGAGAGGTCCACGAAGCTTTAAGTGTCTGCTGAGTGCACGCACAACCATCTCCAGTGGCAAATGACTCCGATCCTTAGTTTTCTATGGTTCCTACACAATGTGCTTGGTCAGTGAAACCAACCCCATCACTCTGGTGGCAGCAGTGTGGGTTGGGCAACGATGCGGGGGGCCACCATGGAGAATGAGCCGGCCACCACTGACTTCAGGAACTCTGAGAAGGCCTAGACAAACTTTGCCCGAGAGAGATGTTCTCTCTACACCAAGTGGCAGCATCCTGACTACTTAAGACTGCCAGTTACCTGCCCATTTCCTCCTCTTATTTCTTCCTAATGATGGGACCCATATATATTTGGTAAATATACCTGGCTTAAAAAAACAAAAACAAAAACACCCAAACTACAGCTTCCCTTATAGCTACGTATGACCACGTGGCTCATTTGGGGTCAAGACTTAAGATAAACTGCTATCTGGAACTTCCAGGAGGGGATATGTCCTCTTCAGCCCTGCCCCCTCCTGTTTTTGCTTTCCTGCTGTTTGGAATCCAGACCATAGTAACTGGAACTCCGGTAACCACGGAGACCATGAGGCAATCTTGAAAATAGAAGCCAGGCACACTGATATGTGCTTGGGGGCACATTCACAAGCAAACAAATACCCCTGGTCCTGTGATGACGATGGCAGAACAGAACGACAGAAGGGACCTGGGTTTCTGATGACATCTTGAAGCTGCCAATCCAGACTTCTGGTCTTGTTTTATGTGAGTTCTGTGTGTTCTATTTTATTTAAACCATATTATTTCCAGTCTCTGTTACTAGCAATCAGCTGCATTTCCTAACCGATAACACTAATCCAGTAAGTTCTTCTCTAGGAAGTCCAAAGATACATTGCGTCCCAGAGTTCAGGTATTCACTCCAAGAAAGTGGACTGTTCAGCCTCACCTGCTTTTGGAACCAGCCACACATCCCAGTGGGGAAAGTCCTAGAACCAGGAGGAACTGCTAGTAAAAAGTATAGTCGTTTCGTTTCACCTCACTATCTCGAAGGGTCTAAACGCTTTTCCGTTATATTCTGCAGAACCTGGCTGGAAGGAGTAATTTAGCTGGGTTTTTTTTGTTCTATTTTTTGTTTTTTAATTATCAGCCCTCATCCTTGTAACGACAGAAATAAATGCCTGGTGTTTCAGAACCTCTGTTTTCTCTCTGTATTGCCACCAATACTTAGGTTAGTAACACCCACTCGTGGCAGTACTCTGAAGAACTGCTATGAGATGGCCCAGATGCAGGGTTTCTGACTCACCAGACTGATACCTCTAGTGACCCCCTTTGATGAAGACAGCTGAATGTCAGGCGTGGCTGGTTACGGCTTACTTTTCTGCAGCGTATCACTTTTAGGGGTATTGCATCTAAATTAATTTAAACTGATTTTGTGGCCTACAAGCTCTCTTGGGGTTTGAAAAGGACATGACACAGTTACCATGGTCTCCCTACCCACATCCAACAAAACACATTAAAAAAAAAACAACTTAAGATCTTTAGGTCCTAAAATAAAGATAATCCCGCTGAACATCTGTACTGATTTAATTTTTTTAAAGAGTCCTTCTCAACGGTTATCTCACTATATTTTCAGATGGTGCTGAAAATCTAGGGGGGCACAGCCTGACCCACCACCACCCGGGCTCGGATACACCTGGGGCTGAGCATGGGTGCCAGAATCCCCCCCACATTCTCCCCTTTCCATGACCTCTCCACTATTGCAATTCCCACTTTCCAAGAATCCACCTGCCGAGACGCAGCAGAGCTGATCATCACGGCCCCAAAGCAAGGGCGGTGTTTTTACACTCCTCTGAATGCCATCCTTGGATGACTGCTTTAGATTAGAAATTCAGTTTAGAAAAGAAAAGAAAAAGAAGAGCCTGTTTCCAGGACCTTCGGGGAATGATCTAAACCTACCTCTTCACTCCTTTCATGTTGCTCACCAGGCCTGCCTTTGCACTCTTCCAGCAGCCCCGGGCTCCTCCTCCCATTCTGCCCACCGTTAGCAGCCGGGTCCTCCTTCACGCTCCTGCAGCCCCCGCCAACCGCTGAGCTCCACACACTCTTCCTCCCGACTTCAGGGCTTCAGCTGATTTCCACAGAAACCAGGAAACCCCGCTTGCAGACCCAAGATGGCCTTATGTTCATCTTCTTGAAGTCTGACTTCTTAACCCCTCTCCCATCAGCCAAGAACACAGCACAGCGAAAGGACAGAACTCAGTGCTGCTTAACACAGTTCTTCCGTTTCCAGTTTGAGGCTAAGGAACTTAACTGTTCTACAATCTTGCGCGCACAAAACCACTGCAAAAACATGCAGGGACCTCTGTGAAAACGCTTGCCGATCATATTCTAACAGGGATTAGACTTATCATAGGGAGGAGATAAAGGAAGCTGGTTAGTCCTAAAAAACACTGCATTTGTGAACAACGACTCCATGCTCTGTTTTACTAACAGGAAATAATCAACAACTGGCAGATATATGAAGTACTCTGCCATCATCACTTTCTCACATGCTAACCTTCCTATACACCCGGTGCGGCCATTTCATAGCTGTACAAAGAAAGAATGAGGGGCCTGAGATCTATGTGCCTTTCCCAGTGGGCCTTTCTCAAGAGGAAAGAAGTACTTATTAGTGTTATGTACCGGGTTACTGTGCTCGCTGCTTTACATACTCTTTCTCACTTAACACTCATGACCACCCTTAGAGTGAATTATTCTCTCCATTTTACAGATGAGAAAAAAATAAGGCCCGGGGGGTTATGTGCCTTACCCAAGTTCTCAGAGCTAGCGAGAGCCAGAGACCGATCTGGCCCCCAAGGCCAGCTTTCTTTCCATTGCCCCAAATCTGCCTTTGTAGTGGTGAACTAAATTTACCAGCACCCAAATTTCCAGAGTACTTCTTAGCAAACGCAGTTGTGAGAAATAAGCAGAGAGCCCATTTTGAACAAAGCTACAAACGGAAACACCAACGTCCCTTTGCTTTACTTAATAAGACAGATGGCTCCTGGCAAAAACTGACTTCAAAGTAATTTCTGTGAAACAAATCCTACTTGTTTACCACTGTGGATCCCAAGACACATTCCCAAGGAAAGAATTCCCTAGCCTGCTTCATCATGAATGCGTGGTGAAGGCAAATGATGAGCAGCCTCGGTGGATACTGGTCATGGCCACAAATCAGCAGCAGTGTGTCCCCGCTGGTCGTGGTAATCCAGAACTCCCCCCGGCCTTACCACGTGATCTTCCCTACTCAGTGAGACACCCCCCGCAGGACCACAGGAGTTCTCCCTGCTCCTGGGGAGCCTCTGGCATCACCCTGGTAGCCCTGAGTAACTACGTGCGGTAAAGTGGGACACCCACTGGCACAGAGACAGGAAAATATTTTATTCTCCAGCGCGATACTCATAAGCACAGTAATAATCAGAGTGGCAAACTTCCCGTCTGGGACTCAGCTTCCCCAACTGTCTTTTGAATAGTCCCTTCAACGCTCACATCTACAAAATTCTTCTCTTCCTCTAGGCCAAAGGTTCTCCGTGGAGGGGTGGGGTGAGAGAAATCTCGACTGCACTGTCTGAGGCATTTTGCAAATTTTACGTGCGTGTGCTTGTGACAACTGAGGGGTCCTACTGGCACCTACTGGGTAGAGGCCAAGAATGGTGCCGAACATCCTACGATGCACAGGACAGCCTCCCACCACAAAGAGTTATCCAGTCCAGAGTGTCAATAGTGCCAAGGCTGAGAATCCCCTCAATCTAAGCTACTTCTGACATCTATTAGGATGAGGTTAACCTACCAACAGATCCCAATGCTATCATATATATTCTAGCGAGAAAAATGCCTAAATCCAAGGCTCTCATTCATATGAGTTACTAATTTTGTAAATTACAAATTCCCATATAAGGTGAAATTATATAATACCTAGTGTTACCTTAAAACATTCCTGGAAAGGGGTGCCTGGGGGGCTCAGTCGGTTAAGTGTATGACTCTTGATTTTGACCCAGATCATGATCTCACAGTCGTGAGAGGGAGCCTTGCATTGGGCTTTGCACTGAGCAGCATGGAGCCTGCTTAGGATTCTCTCCCTCCCTCTCCCTCTGCCCCTCCCCTGCTTGTGCTCACATGTGCATACATGCTCGCTCTCTCAGGGAAGAAAAAAAAAAAAAAATTCCAGGGGGAAAAAGAGGGGCAAGGAAACAAGGTTGGCAAATGTTAATCGCAGAAGTTGGGTGATGGGTATATAAAGTTCAATGTATAATTTTCTCTACCTTGTATTTTCGAAATCTTTCATAATATAATCTTTCTTTTTCTTTCTTCCTCTTTCTTTCTTTCTTTCTTTCTTTCTTTCTTTCTTTCTTTCTTTTTCTTTCTTCCTTTCCCTTCCTTCCTTCCTTCCTTCCTTCCTTCCTTCCTTCCTTCCAGTAAGCTCCACAAAGTAAGCTCCACAGTCAACATGGGGCTTGAACTCATGACTCTGAGATCAAGAGTCCCATGCTGACTGCTCAGTAGACTGAGTCTACTGACTGAGCCAGCCAGGCATCCCTGAAATCTTTTATAATACAAAATATTTTGTTCTTCCGAATGAGTTTTTATTCAAAGGGATATAAAAGATAAAAGGGATTCCTCCCTGCCCCCTCAGCCCCTCAGCATAAGACACAGTCCCTGCCTTGGCAGAGCTCACAAATGAGTGGAAACAAGTCAGCCAACGACCGTCACACACAAGGAATGATACTGGGAGCATAAGAAAGGGATCAGTCTAAACACAAATGTGGAAAATCGGGGCAAGCTTCGAAGAAGAAGCAGGATTGGGAGAAATTCCAAAGAATAAGCTACCTGTCTCACAGAGAAGGGAGTACAGGAGTAGCTCAGTCAGAGAAAAAGCATCAAGTATCAACACATGGAGGACAAGACATGGAGCAGCTACCACAGTTCAGGCTGGAGATAAGTGACGTCATCCAACAAACTCCAAAGACACAGGGAGGTCTGCCTTAAGGATACCAAAAGTGGGATTAAGGGAGAAGAATCTACAAAAGGTCTAGAAAAGTGGAATAAATTTAGTAGATTTACAGATGACAGCCAAAGAAGATAGCGGTATGTGGACTATGGCTCCTTTCTTTCTCAGTTTTTGAAGGTTTTAGGCACATATAAATAAGAGCTATGATACTGTGACTAGGAGTGTCTGCTTGAGCTGCTTTAGAGGCTGTCCTGGTCCAGGTCCTCTGCCCTCTTGTCACCCCAACTAGTCTTGACAAATATAGCCAGCAGTCCGGCTCATTGTGCTTAGACTCTAACCCTAAGACCACAACACTGAATGCCTGCTTTTTCCAGAGCCCCACACCGCATTCTCTGGTGCCTCTGTATGTGCTGTTCCCCCCGCCTAAAAGCTCTTCCCTTTCTTGTCCACCTGGGACATTCCTACTCACTTTCAATCTTCCTAACCTCTTCAAGGAAGATTTCCAAGTAGACTGGAAGCCCAGTCCTTCCTTCAGTGCTTCCAACTTGCAACTTATACCTACCCCCCGCCCCCGGCCGCCTTTATAACCTCTATGGTATCATAATCATTACGTGCATGTGTTCTCCCCACCACAGGTAAGTACCTCCGGGGCAGGGAGCCTGCAGTGGTTCATGTGTCTAAGCATGTCTGGCACCATTAGGTATTCACCAATATTGCCGAAGAACTGAAGAGTGAATGAACTCCCAGGAGATGGCAGCTGAGGTTCCCTTTGGGCCGCCTTCCAGGCAAAGGTTTTCAGAGTTCCTAAAGGACAACTAGTTCCAGGTGAACACCTTCGGGTGAGCCTCCAAAGCCATCAGGCTATGCTCGGATGTGGACATCTCTCATCTCAAAGCTTAATCCTGAACTTATTACTTGTGAAATGCCTTCTGCAGCCTGGGACTTTAGACAGAGATAAGACATGCTGGGAATACATATTTCCAGATGTACTTCTTCAATAAAGCAGCCCCCGCCCCAGGTTAAGTCAGAAGGAAAAGGGAAGAGTGTAGAGGGTGCTTTCAGGCAACAGGCTTGAGCAATGGAAACCTGAGCAAGGCAAAAAGGGCCCACAGCGAGCCCTGAGCTGACGCAGGCTCACTGAACCACAGGCCCCAACCAATGAATGGGCTACTTACAACTGGGCACAAATAGCAAAAAAGGGGAAATTCCGCACGTCCCCATCCTCACTTACCCTGTCCCATAACTATAGCCCCTCACTGCTGCCTCCTGGCAGACAGTCTCTCCTTTACTGTCCTGCCCACTGTTCCCTCGCAGTATATTCAGTAAACTTTCTCTTTTACAGCCTGTCCCGCCGGCCCCCACCCAATTAAGCCCCACAAAGATGGCTAACGTTTGTTAAGCACCTACTTACTACATGCCACAATCAGAGAGGCAGATAATACCCCATTTTATGGATCCCTGCTACTCAAAGTGGAGTCAGAGGACCACCAGTAGCAGCATCCCCTGGGAGCTGGTAAGAAATACACAATTTCAGCCCTCACCCCAGACCAACTGAAAGCAGAATCCGCATTTTAAAAGATCCCCAGGTGATTCGTCTGCAGTATAAATCCTGAGGAGCACTGTTACAGATGAGGAATGTGGGATCAAAAAAGGTAGTTAATGTGCCAAGGCAATGTGTGATATTGTGATTTATAATAAGATACATATATTTGGTCTTTGCCCCCCTTTCTGTCACAGAACTCCTAAACTCTTGGAATTTTCCAAGTGAAGCGACAGCCATAAAGGTATCTTTTGTTAATTAGGTAACTTCCAGTGTGCCAAAGGATGAAGGCTGGTTGCCAGGAAAACCAACACGTGATTAGCCGGTTGTAATTTTCAGTCCTACCCCCAGATCTCCTGGGAGGGAAGAGGGGCCACTGGTTGAATCAGTCTCTAAGGGCCAATGATTGAATCTGGCATGCCTGTACCATGAAGCCTCCCTAAACGCCCGAAAGGACAGGGTTTGGAGAACTTCTGGGCTGGTGAACTCATGGAGGTGCTGGGAGAGTGGCGCCTGGAGAGGGCGCTGCGACCCTTCCCCTCCTCCGCCTCCTGCAGCTTTTCCATCTGGCAGCTCCTGACTCATCCTTTGATAATTAACTGGTAACCTAGTAAATACAATGTTCCTCTGAGTTTTGTGAACTGTTTTAACAAATTAACCGAACCTAAGGAGGGGGTCTTGGGAACCTGTGATTTTATAGCCACTTGGTCACAAGTACAGGTAATAACGTAGGCTTGCAAATGGCATCTGAAGAGGGGGGTCGTCTTGTAGGACTGAGCCCCCAACCTGTGGAATCTGAAGCTATCTGTGGGCAGAGAGTGTCGAAATTGAGCTGAATTCTTGGGGGTCTCCAAGAATTGCTTGTTGCCCTGGGGAACCCCCCCTCCACCACACTGGAAACTGCATCTCAAACACCAAATTTAGTTACACAACTAGTGTAAGCTGGGACTTGAACTCAAGTCTGCATGTTCTTTCTATAAGGCTGTGCTTTTCCTACTATTCTGCTATTAAGAACCATGCCAAGGGGCGCCTGGATGGCGCAGTCGGTTGAGCGTCCGACTTCAGCCAGGTCACGATCTTGCGGTCCGTGAGTTCGAGCCCCGCGTCGGGCTCTGGGCTGATGGCTCGGAGCCTGGAGCCTGTTTCCGATTCTGTGTCTCCCTCTCTCTCTGCCCCTCCCCCGTTCATGCTCTGTCTCTCTCTGTCCCAAAAATAAATAAAAAAAAAAAAAAAACATTGAAAAAAAAAAAAAAAAAAAAAAAAAGAACCATGCCAAGTTTACAGTTTAAAAAAACACATCTAGGGGCGCCCCGGGGGGGCTCAGTCAGTTAAGCCTCGGACTCCTGATTTCAGCTTCAGGTCATGATTTCACAGTCATGAGCTACAGCCCTGTATTGGGCTCTGTGCTGACAGCACTGAGCCTGCTTCGGATTCTCTCCCTCTGTCCCTCCCCCACTTGCACTCAGTATGCACTCTCTTAAAATAAATGAACTTAAAATATGTAACTTAATATAGAGAAAAAACTGTATTATAACGAGGTTCATTATTTCAAAAATTTAGGTTAAAGTCATAAAAAAACCTCACATCCCACATTACCAAATACACCTGCCCCTAAAACAAAACAAAATAAAAAAAAAAAAAAAAAGAGAGAGAGAAGAAATTCACATCCCATGTACCAAATACAAAAAAACTTGGTAAAAGACCTTTCTGCCCTGCCCTGCCCTGCCCGTATTACAACTTTTCCTATTTTATTTTTAGAAATAACTAAAGTTACTGGATTGTTGCTTTGGTGGTTAGAAGTCATTTAGCTTGCTGGTTTTCAGATGTCTCTTTGGGCAGCTGAGGTGCAGAATCAAGAACATGGGCTCTGGGTTCCAGCAGACTCTGATTTTAAACCATGTGCCTGATTTGAAAAAGTACTTTACTTCTTTGGGGCTGTTTCCTCAGTAATAGAACAGGCTAATGGTACCCAACACGGGGCTGATGGGAGGAGTACTGACATCACACATACACGGGAACACAGCAGATACTCCGTAAGTATGACCCCGCTGCGGCCATCTTCGGCAGCGGTAACCTCACACTAGCTGACACGTCTCAGGAGAATCAGCCTGTTACAAAGGCTAGCAAACATTGTTATTCCACAAGTTTGCCAGCCAGAAGGCGTACTTAACAGAGACATGATTTATTAGTAATCAATACATTTAAGAAAGTTGTAGGCATATTTTTTAGCGATTATCAAAACAATACGCTTAATTTATTTTATGGTAACCCTGCAGCAAATAGGGAACAAATCAACAATCCTTTTCTTCTATTTTGGAACCAGGGACAAGGGAGAAAAGTGTTAAAAGGAAAAAATGTAAGGCGTGTAGGAGACCAGGGAAAGACCATGTAATACCCACCATCACACACTATTCACGGCTTAATTTTATGGTATACAAAGCACTTCCCCCATACGTTATCTTATCCAGTTCTCTCACACTGAAATGTTATTGCTTCCTTCTCAAAGCTGGCGAAACTGAGGTGCAGAGGGGGGCAAATGACTTAACCCAAGTCACAGGGCCTGAGCCTGCGTTACAGAAGAAACACAAATCCAAATCTCCCGAACCCAGCCCAGGGCCCCTTTCTAATAGGCTACTTAAGGGATTTAAAGTTACTATGCTCACAGAGGCACTCGGCTGTAGAAAATCGCCCCCATGATGCTTCACGGCAAGACTCACCAGCCCCATCCCCAGCAGTGATCTTCCCCGCCAACACTCCTATCTTTTTATAGACCCACACCTAAAAGAGAAAAGAGCTGTTACTCCAGGACCTGATACCTGAGAATAATTTCTGTTTGGGGATCCTTTGTTTGGCTACCAGAAAAGAATGTTCGACATCTTTCCAACCTCCTTCTTATGCTAATTACAGCTCATCAGCATCTGGACACCCACAAGCAAAATCAATCTGACTATAAAAGCCAAAGACATTTTCTTACCATAAAAAAACAAAACAAAACAAACAACAACAACAACAACAACAAAAACCAAGTAAGAATCCAACATGATTAAATACACAGAGCATTTCCCCAGCAACCTGCAAGCTGCTGCATATCAAAATCACAACCAATAACACAGGAGTCCTGAAGGTGGACACTAACAAACATCTCACACATGTAATTGTATTCTTTAGGAGCAGTGAAATGTATACAAGTTTATTTTCAGTTTATCCCCTTCCACATTATACCTACTGCTGGGTGCCAACATGTCTAACACATTCAAATAGTCACACATTAAAAACAAAATACCATTTGAAAGGCCTCTTGACCTCCCCTTACACTGTAACCAAGTGAACTCAGATGCCGTTAGCCTTCAGTCTGCACCTCATTTCCTCACCAACCTGAAGTCCCAGCAGTTCACGATCCTTGGAAGAGCCACACTCACCACAAAGCACAGCTTACCTTTCCAAACGATCACCTCTACAACCTGATCACGTAACCTGAAATCTAGCCTGCCTTCTACAAATACAGTCTAGCTTCCTAACTATATTAAAAGACTCACCCTGACAAATATGCCCAAATATGCCAAGACCGAGTAAAAACAGGTTACAAAATAGCATATACACCATGATTCCATTTATGCAAACTTATATACACATACACACGGCCCTTCCCCTAACACAGATGTTTGAATGGATGGTGTCCATGATGTTTCCAGTAATTAACTCTGGGTGGTGAGACTTGGGGTGATTTTTACTTTCCCTCCACCCTTTCCACAATGCATGAATTTTCTACGTCAGGTTATTTTATTCATACTCCAAAACAACAACAAAGCCATTTTTAACAAGCCTCCCCCTGAGACCTACCACGTCAAGAATCTTCTCTTGGCACAGAGAGAAAGCAAAGAGGATGCTTATCTACGCTTGTACTCCGAACATCCCGGCCAGGGGTTCTCAGCACTAGCTGAGCAACAGGCTCTGGGGCTTTTTAAAAAATACAGATGCTCCAAGTCCCAGTCCTCAAAAATTTTGCAAGTGGGGCCCAGGCATGTGTATTTTGTTAAAGCTCTTTGAGTGATACTGATCAGAGAGGGTCAAAAACTACAGACTTATGTCTCTTTCTCAAAAGGGGCCCAACAGGGGGAGCAAATAGACTGGAGCTGAGTCAAGTGTCTAAAGGCAGGCAACTTCAAGGTAAGCAGTCGGGAATGTTGAGGAACAGAAACTGAAGGCTTAAGCCGTGCTGAGCTTCAGGTCTGAGAGGCCATGAGGAGAGAGGAGGCTATCGGTACGGAGATAACACTCAAAGTTAGAAGCCAGGAAGAGGGGAGTAAAGTGTGGCAGGGCAAAACGTTGGGGACCGAGAGATGGAGGTTATTTATGCAGTACTGGGGGCAGGACTACTGAGGACTTACAGAAACGGAACAGGAAAAGACAGCAAGCAGTTTAAGTGAGGCCTGCTACTACAGGTGAGCAGCCCTGATTCATGTTTGAAAGAAGGAGCAGAGCACTGCTTACTCATGATTCAATTTTCGGAAGCCACAGAAAAATCCTAGTAAAGGCCATGTACTAGCTTTGAGATTCTTCAAGACAACTTCTGTAAGCCTCAGTGTTCCCACCTGTAAAATGTGGCTAATAACACACGTTTCATAGGGTTATTGTGGGCACAAGGTAAAATGAGATAATGAATGTAAAAACCTTCCAGAGTACTCAAAACAAGACTTGCCCCCAAATGATAACATTAAGAAGCACATCCAATAAAGATGATATGTTGAATTTTAATAAACCAGGGCCCACAGCTGCTGCCTGGACCCTAAGTTACTTCCTCATTTTGGGACCACCTAAAAATGCCAGAGAAATAGCCTAAAAAGGTTTGGCTCTGTCCCCACTGTTGCTTCTACATTCCTGGTATTTGTCTTACTTCTATAAAGGAGATGCATTGCATACGCAACTATTTCTATAAAATTTAATCAAGATTATAAATGAAAACTAACAGAGTTATATTGACAAAATAATAAATGTACTGGTGGAAAATTCTATATCCAAAATAAGAATTCAGCTAATACTGCCAACTAAAAAACCAAGTGTCTACCTGGCAAAATGCAAACCACAAAAGAAAACCAGGAGTGATTAAATGCTTCTCCTTCATCCTCTCCACTCAGGCCCTCAATAGCAAAACTGAATTTGTGCCAAATTAGCTGAGATAGTCAGAATAACTCAAATTACTACCGTATCTATGAGCTGTAAAACTTTGGGAGAGTCTGTTTCTTAGTATAACAGAATAAAATGAGAACAACAATACCTACCAACATCAATGAATGCTCATTACCGCATGCCAGCTACTGTCCTGAGCCTTGTACAGAGATTAGCTAAGTCAGGCCTCACAACAGCTCTGAAGGACGCTTCACGGTCTGGCTTCTGCTTAACCACCTAATCTCCGGTTCTAGGTGCTTCTCACCGAGGGCTGGTGCCAGACTGCTCTTGGAGGGTACTCCTGGGAAGGCTGATAAAAATACAGCTCTGCCGACATTATGCAGACCGGTGGAACCCGAAAGTCTGAGAAGGTGCCCCCAGGAGATTACATCTTAAACAAGGTTCCAGATGATTCTTCTCGGCAGCTAGGTTTAAGGCTCTCTGCAATCTGTCCCTTCCAACTTTTATTTTATACACGCTACTTTTCTCACTTGACATTCCTTCACCTGGCTAGCTCCTACCCAAGGTTGGCTCAAGAGCCACGTATCTGAGGCGGAGCGGTTTCTAATCTCCACTCACTCCCTCACCACCCAGGACAGATGGGAAGCCCCTGCTCCCTGCTCCCACGGTGCTTCACGCTTGCCTCACCTTTTACCCTGTCATATAAATAAAGGTTTCTAGGTCTCCCCCCTGGCTGAGCTGGGAGCTTGTTCACTCTCCCTCCACAGCACCAAGTCTGGCACAAAGCAAGGGCTAGTGGTTTGTTAACAAAAGAATGAACGGAGCCTCACTGACCTACCTTTAGGGCTCTTATCCATAGAAACAGACCCTCTACATGTGAGCCAAACTGAAATAGAAGGGTCCGGTACCTCATTCGAGAGGTGGTGTATTTTACCAGGGCTAGCATAATCAGGATTCTAACTGAGGGTCCAGGTTAATAGGCCATTGTGATAAACAGTGGCTGCCCTACCTCTTTGGTAGCTCTTTTTATGACCCAGCCTGTCCACACATGTAGTCCCTATCCACAACTGGGCTTCACCCACAAAAGCTAACTAATTGGCATCCTACATGTAAACATGAAAACTGCAAGAGGCAGAGATGACTGTTTTTGAAAGGAGACTATGCAGTAGCTGTATTATCATTGATGAAACTGTCACATGCCAGGCTAGGTAGGATGCTCATGGTCATCATTCTTCACACCATTCTCTGAGAAAGGTTTTATCAGGCTTGTTGATTGAAGAGGAACTCAAAATCCAAAGAGGATAACTTGCTCCGGGCTACCTACTAGTTTGGGGGTGGAGCTGGGATTTGAAGCCAGGTCTTTTTGCCTCCAAAGACAATCCTCCCTCCCCTGCTCTGTGTTGCCTCTGGATGTCAACCAGAAGACCACTGGAGCCACCTTGGTGTGGGCTGGGAAGGAGCTTTGGAAGAAGACTTGGGCTCAAATTCTGCTTTTGGCATTTACTGACTAAAGGTATTTGATAATTAAACTCTAAGACTCATCTCTAAAAAGAAGATTAAAACGCCTAATTCATAAAGTATGTACACGTGTAAAGCCCTGAGTCTATCAGTAGATGCCCAATAAATGTGAGCTGGCCACGAGCCTATATTCCCTCTTCCTCCCCACAAAAGAGCAGTTTCTGGATGGCAAATAAATCTTGTTTCACGGTCTTCCTCGCCGGCAAACAAGTATGTTGTGCTCTAGTTGGGAAAGGCCTGTGGGTAAATCCTTAGTATGACTGGAACCAGTTAGCAAACCAGATGTGCAACACACAAAATCATCCCCTCGAGCCTGATGAGAAGAACCCAAACACATTGCTTATTTCAGCATCCCCACATTTTGTCATCTGAGGTCAGGAATGAGACAAGCAGCTGGAGGGAGAGAAAAGGAATTGATCCAGAAACTGTTCAATTATGAGGTTTTCAAATAGCAACAAAAACAACAGCAAGACATTTCCATCCCTGTTTAACATAAAGTGCCTGTTAGTACATGACTTAATGCTATTCTTAAAATTAAATACCGTTTGCTCTTCACTTGCTCATTGTTCTGACCACTATAAGCAACCCTTTGTAATTTTCAAGCTTGGGAAACACAAAAAGGCGGGGGGGATCTTTGACTTCTCTGTTTACAGACGATATGGAGACGTGGGGACATGGGGCTCCTGGTTTGTCCTCTCTGGGGAAGGTTTTTGTCTTACATTCCACATAGGATTGACATGCTTACAGTCTACCTCTACGAATGGCAGATTCGGGGAGGGACAACATTTCTTTAGGAAGATACTTTAAGAAAAGGGACACAAGCAGGAAACCCATCTTCACCCCAGCCACTAATATTAAGGAAGCAGACACTGCTGAGCACTTGATCTGTATTATTTCATTTAATCCTCTCACAGCACCCTTATGAGATAGATTCCAGTATCATCCCAATTTCACAATTGACGAAATACAGGCTCAGAGAGGTTAAGCAGCTTTCCTGAAGTCGCACAGCTAGTAAATGACAAGACTGAGATACCAACATAAGTCCGGTCTTAATCCAAAGCCCATATTCTTAATCACTCACATCACAATAACTAGCTATATATGCCTCAGTGCTCACTGTCCCCTCTGCCACTCCCCTTACTGGTGTAAGAAAGAAATACTATGTATCTTTCAAGGAACACTCAAATGCCATCGCTTCTCTCTCTTTTTTTTAAATTTAAATTTTAGCTAACATATAGTGCAATACTGGTTTTGGGAGTAGAATTCAGTGATTACCATCTCTTCTCTTAAGCGTTCCCAGAATCCCTAGAATGCGTCTTCCTCTAGGCTTCTACAACCTCGAGTGTAACAAGTATTAGTACAGTATGATGTTTGGGGCCCTTATTAAAATAATAATCTAGAAGAAGCTAACATTTCTCAAGCACCCGCACTATGGCAGACCTGCATAAGCCAGCCCATCTCACAGTGGTAGTTCTCACACTAACCCAAGGAGGTCGGCATTAACCCTATTCTCACAGATGAATAAGCAAATATGTTTTTATTTTTTTAAGTTTATTTATTTATTTATTTTGAGAGAGAGAGAGAAAGAATGAGAATGGGGGGGGGGGGTGCAGACAGAGAGGGGAAGAGAGGATCCCAAGCAGGCTCCATGCTGTCAACACAGAGTCCAACACGAGGCTCGAACTCATGAACCATGAGATCATGACCTGAGTCAAAATCAAGAGTCATATGCTTAACCTACGGAGACACAAAGGTGCCCTGCAAATATGTTTTAAACACTACTATGGGACAGAGGCTGAGTGGCCTTGGGGGAGAACCATAAATTGGTTAACATGGGAAGAATCCTTTGAGTTCTGCAATGCTCTGAACTATTGGTATATGCCTCAATCCTGTTGACAGCTAATGCTACACTGGTGTTAAATAAATTCATTTATTCATTCAACCAATATATACTAAGCACCTCCCATGAGCGAGCCCCGTGACAGGCACTAAAAATGACTAGACATGATCTCACGGCGTCATTTTGCCATTTGCTCCTAATTGCTTGTACCATTCGAAAGGACAAGTTAGAGTCCCCACCATCACAATGACCTGTCCTGGGCAAAGCACCAAGATTAGAACCAAGGGCTTCTGATCTAGTTTCTCATTTCACCAGCAAAGCAACCCAGAGAAGAGCAAGCTAGCCTAGATCCAGAAGAGCAAATACCGATGCATGACTTCGTGAAATGAGTATGAGATTTGTGATCAGAAGCTGAGGTCTGTCTTAGTTTAGACACTTACCCATTATAAGACTTGAAGTCATGATTTCCTTGAGTCTTATAGTTTCCTCATTTTCAGAATGAGAAATAACACCAACCTTCGTGGGGCAGCTGTTAAGACTCAAACGTGTTCAGATGTGTAGACACTCCTACAGATGCTGGATATAGGTAATAATAAACTGGAAGGCTGAAATCCCAGTGCCTCTGTTGTAGACTATGCCCTCATCTCCCTTCCACCAGAAGTGCCTTCCTCACTAAGCATTCCTGTTCTCCTGTTCCCTCTAATAATGAAGTAATTCTTGTTTGGTATGTTTTTGTACTTGCTGAGATGATTTTTTGGTAAATACATGTGCAATTGCTTTGCTCCCCAGGATTATTGCCCCCTTCTGTAAACTGTAAATTTACAGTTGAGGACCGAGGGTGTCTTTCTCACTTGGGTGGTGGCACGCAAGATAGACTTTGAGAGGACAGGAGGGCTGAAAGTCTAAGGCAGAGAGACTTATTGAGGCTGCAGTGATAGCTAGCAGAGGTGATGAGGGCAGAATCAGCGGCACTAGAACTGAATAAGGCAGAGTTTATAGGACTAATGATCAATTACATGTGGGGACTATGAGAGTTAAGTATGGCGCATGGATCTCTGCCTTGGGTGGCAGGGTGGAAGGTGGTGCCGTGACCATTACTGGGACAAGAAAAGGAGAAGAGCCTTGGGCAATGGAAGGACTGAGTATGGGTTTGAATGAGCTGAGATGGCCTGTCTGATGGAGTTGTCTGCTGGTTAATTAGCTGGGCTGACTAGAGCTTGGGAGAGACGTTGAAGATTTGGGGATCGACGGCAAAAAGATGTAGGTTAAAGCCGTAGAAAGTAGTTGAAATCAAGGAGAGTATGTACAGCAAAACACAGACACACACACAGACACACAGACACACACACACACACCGGGGGAAGACACCACCGATCCACGCAAAAATGAACACCTGAGGGACAGGGACAAGCCACGGAAAAGGATGAGATGAACACCAGGGAAGAGCAGCCTCCCTCAGGATTCTGCTCCTGTCTTTGCTAAATTTTGAACACAGCAGGAGCCCCGATACAAAGCGGCCTCGGACGATGCCATGTCATTGCCATGGCCTACCATGGAGGCATTAAAAATGTGTCTTTTTCACTGACGCTGGCCAAACTCCATTCTCCTCTGACCAGAGGAAAAGTTTTGCCATTCCCCTCTTCCAGCGCCGGCAGGCGGCAGGAGTCCTGGTCCGCCTTTCCTCGCTAGTTGGGAGTCCGAGAAGCACCAGGCCACCACACGCTTCCTGATGTGTGGGGTCCACCAGCGTCACTTACAATTCTTTGCCGATGACAGAAAAGTATTCTTTAAAGCACTGACCTGTTAGCAAGCGCTGTCACTTTTGACGAGGTAGAACGTGTGCCTCTGCCCAGCACGCACACCACACACCTACACACTGCTTTGCGGCTCACCCCCTTAGAGCTCCTAACAGCCTCCAGGGGAAGCATGTTAAAACAGCGCAATTAACTAGAACTGCTACAAACTCAATAGCTCACCTACCTAATGAAGCAATACAAGGGAAATTGGACCTATTTTAATAAGAATTTTAAAAGAGACAAGAAGTAAAGGTCAAATGCCATTTCTGGATCCCAGCTCTTTTCTTCTTCCCTCCCACTCTGAAGCAGTTAATATCAAGGAGACTACGCATGCCTTACTAATCCTTATAAAACCAAGGGGGCAGCCAATCATGCTATTATACCCAAGGGCAAATTTTTTCTTTCCAACCCAACCCCCCCCCCCAAGCTAAGTGCCTCCCCTGATCTATTTCTGAAGGTTTTATTATGCAAACCTGAAAGGATTTCAATTACAATAATTCTTGTCCTTCTCCAGCCCAACTCACAGAAGCAGAACTAAATTACCAGCAATTCTAGGGCTTAAGGGTGGTTTTGCTTCTTACCTCCTCTCTAGAGTCACCTTAATCTAGAGATTCTCCTCTCTCAGCCCCTTCCGTCGGCTTGGGGAACACAGCTGGTTTTATGCCACCCACTATGGAGCACATCTTGACGCCGGACAGGCTCATCACGAGTCCCCTTGCCCAGTAAAATCCACTCCTCCTCACTCTCCGTACCTGCCCCAGCCAGGTGTCAGCAGCCTGGCTTCCCACTGACCTCTTAGGAGGATGGGTGCGTGGACCAAGGCAGAACCGGAGACAGGTTTGGTAGAGGTGAGAACTTAAACTTCTTAATAACAAGCCTACGCTATCCTGGGGTCTACGCTAAGTCTATGTGTGTCACCTCACCTGACCCTCACAACCACCCCATGTGGTAGGTCTAGTATTTCACAGACGGGGCAACGAAGGCTCAGAGAGTTTAGGAAGGTCACGTGGGGGATAGGCAGTGGCTCCATCTGTACCACGCCAGGCTCTGCTGCTGCCCTAAGAGTCTGGGGAGGTGCTGAGAGGTGCCGAGTGAGGAGACTGGACCAGGATGAGTTACAGCAGTTAACGCTCGTATGTGACAAGTCCCTGGGGTTTGACCATAAAGGGAAGAGTGCAGGGCAGCCCTCCAGCGGATTCCCAGCCTGTAGTGCTTAATTAGAGGAGTTGCCGGATTACCAAAAGAAGCTTGTCATAGGGTGGCCTCACTTATATAAGGACGTTCTATCCATAACATGTGTTAATGTTAAAAATAAAACTGTCAGTTATTTTACCAGAAAAAATGGGTTTACCCGGGAATAGAGAATTGCAATTCAAGCCATTCAAGCTACGGCAAAACTATAGGCGAGTCCAGAGAACAAAGGAGAGGAACGCTCTTTTATGGGGGTAGAGGGGGTTCTGAGGGGCTGTTATAAACCAAAAGTCCACCAGAATAAAACGGGACTTTGAAGTGTAGTGGCTTTGCATTGACTGGGCTGTTGCTGGGCAAGGAGAAAATCTTTCTTCCTCCCGCTGGGGTAGTAACAACGTACAGGCTTCTTCCTGTGCGGAGTGCAAGATAGGTCTCTTCCTGTTGGGGTCTCAGCTGAGGAGGACTGATGGGGGTGTGAGAGCTCCCCCTTCTGGCCTCCTCACTCCATTTTAAAGGAGGTTTCCTTTATTTGACTTCAGACGTGGCTCTTAAGGGCATGCGTGGCTCTAAAGGGGGGCTTCTGCCATAATTTCAAAACCAATGAAACAAAGCAAAACTGTGGCTAGCAACCCGTTCGTTTTTACTTCCAAACAAGGTGGGTGAAAGACCACTCACCAGGTGTATGACTGACCATCAACCTGCTGAAGTTAACTGTGCTGACTTCCACCTTGCCGGGCTCTAAGCAGAGCCCCAAACTCCATGTTTGTTCTTAGGGATCAATCCTTTAGACAAGTGGTTGTTCATTCATGCGGGCAGTAAACATCTACTGTGCATCCACCACACGCTGAGCACCGGGCTGAGCCCTGGCACCCAGAGCTGACAAGGCCAACGGTTCCATAATCTTAGGGCTACGAAGGCAAAGTCCTAGGACCAAGACTCCATGCAGTAGGAGGCTCGGTTCCAGTCTCGGGGCTCATCAAATGCTTCTCCGAGAAAAGGTGACATCAAAACTAAGGACCTGAAGGATGACTAAAAGGTATCCAGGCAGGCCGGGCAGAGAAAACAGTTGCGGAGGGAAGAGGACAGTAGAAGCCTGGGGGCAAGAATGAGCTGGGCCTGTTGCAAATACTCCTGGCGGTCTGAGGCTGCTGTGCTCTAGCTGGCCACACAGACCCGGTCCACTTGCATCGGGAGGGCCGGCCCAGGGACAACAGCCCGGAGGACAGGACAGGACAGGACAGGACAAAGAAACCTTGCACGATGTGCCCCTGTCCTGCTCTGCCTCTGTTCTCACACTCTCATCAAGGCTCGAGGGCCAGTGTGCCAAGCGCAGCGGCAGCTGGCAGGGGCGGGAGGGGGCGGGAGGGGGCCCAGGCCTGCATTTTCTCCCCGGGACTCACTTCTTCCCTCTGGGTGCTGGTGTATTCAGAAAGCAGAGTTCATCCTCACCAGCCATTACAGTCCAAACATGCCTTCCAGGGGCTGTCTTACCAAGCCATTGCCCTCGCTAATATAATGTTATCAAATTTCTGATGCGGGTACTCTAAAGCAAATGTACTGTCACCGGCACGCCACTGGGCACATTTTTCCGAAGGAAAACAGCTGCTCACTGAATCTGTCGCTTTTCCTCTCCTCAGTACCATGCACGCAGAGCAAGAGCCTGCTAAGGGCTCTTCTCCCACCCCTTCTTCACGCGTGCTCAAGATGCAGCATCAGGTGTCTCCACAGAAGCCAGCAGGTCAGCCGCAGCACAGTTCCCGAGGAGCTTCCTGGATCACAGGACAAAGCCCTGACAACTAGAGCCTGTGCCTCAGAATCTTACGCCACAGACAGAAGAGCTTCCGGCTCACTAGTCTGCTTTCCTCATTTTATAGACCAGAAGGGAAAATGCAGTCCAGAGAAGTTAGGTAAAAGGTCTGAAGTCACACAGCCAGTGAGCTGTAGAAGCACGGGCCGGTTCCTGTCTAAAAAACCAGATCTACTACGCGGGTTGTGAGGCCTAAACAAGAGAGCCCTCACACAGCAGTGCCAGAAACGTGGGAGGTGTTCAACGAATGGTGACTGACTGCAAAACTTTGTCTCTTAGATCTCCGGAACAACCCACTCCCCCTCTCCCGGGGCCTCATCCTGCCGACTTCCCATGGAGGAAAGAAAACAGACTGGCAGCGGGGTTAACGTGTTCACAGTTGGTGTTTGGCCAACAACTGACAGGAGGTGAGCCAAACTCCCTCCTGGTTCTCAGATCTCTAGTCCCGTTCCCTGCCCTGCCAGATCCACTCCCGCCAGACTCTCTGTTGTCTCTGGAGAGCTGATGTGATCAGAGAAGACACCGCTGCGGTTGGAAGTGACCACTGAAGGGACTCGTGTCACCTTCCCTTTAGCCACTCCGAGTTGGAAGGGACTGCGCAAAGTCCATTTGAGAAGGGACAGACAGGGACTCGCAAGCTTTCTAGCCGGGAGGGTGAGGAGTACAAAAGATCCCGTAGACAGTCACCACAAATCTACCAATCGCTGACAAAAAAATCCCCCAGACCACAGGACAAGTGTTAACTTCCGACAAGACGACTAAATTGGCCAATCAGCTCCGGTTTTGCTCCTCTCTCACCCACACCAGCTCCTCTGCCCCCTCCCAGCCCCCTCCCCACACTTTAAAACAACCATCCAACCATGTAAATTCCCCAGTGTAAGTGTCTGTTAGTCTCCAGCAGAACTGTCAATGCTCATAAATTCCTGGCCTTCCAGATTGCACTGCGGCTATTTACTGGGGGGAGGGATGCAGCAGCCACTAGACAATAGCAGGAAGAGATTGGCCGAGCAGTAACTACTCTGGTTACAGCATCGCAATTCATGGCAGCATTTTGCTGGGAGTGTGCATCATCAGGGAGGAGAAACATAAAAAGGGGAACCTGGGCTGTAAATAGTTTATTTCGGCAATTCCTGATGTTGGCTGAATCATACTTTAATACAGAAATACATGAAAGCACCACTCTGGCGGTGACATGTGTTGCCACCTCATTACTCTTTTCAAAAGGGTCTTCCATCAGAGAGACACCTCGCTACAAATTATAGTGAAGAAAACAAAACCCTCACGCCCAGACTTATTAATAGGCCAGAAGGAAATGGAACCACGAGGATTTAAGGAAGCAGAGAACCCATGCAACAGAGGCCATGGGTGATCTGGGGTCCCTGGGTTGTGTTTCCATGCAGAGAAAATAGGACGAAAAGAAAAAGCTAGCGCTCTTCTGCCTAAGAGTCCGCTCCTCAACTGCACGTCTCAGTGTTTCGCAGTAGCTCTCATTTCCCCCATTCCTTAGGTGCATCCTAACGCACCTGAAGTAGGCTGACTTCTCCAGGGCACCCTACCTTCGTGCTCCTTCTCGGTGGTTCCCACTTTCTTGATCTTCCTGGGAGATTTCATAAAGAGGGGAAAGATGGTCCGTAAGCCAAGAATATCAACAAACTTATGACAATTGTCTGTACCCTCGGGTCCGATCATGGCATGGTCCAGCACTTTCAGGGCACTGCTCCGGGAGATCTTCTTTTCTCTGGGAACAAAAGAGGTTTCACATAAGGCATGGGGATGTTCTAGTCTCAGATAAAAAGGGGGTGGGGGGCGGATATACCGCAGTACCCATTATAAAGGGGGAAAAAAAGAAAGAAAGAAAAAAACAAAACAACTTGAATGTCCACCAATGAGAAAATTATTGCATAATGGTAGATCTACACAGAATATTACACACTTGTTAATAATTAGGAAAGTCTATAATAGAGTGAACGAGTTCTTATGGTCAGAATGAGAAGCACAAAAGGTAATATTCAAAATTCTGTATGAGGCATTACCTCAATTATGTGAGAAATACGCATTAAAAAAGACTAGAAAGACGTAGATCAAAATGCTAACAGAGGTTATTTCAGGGTGGTGGGATTACGAATCACATTATTCCTTTTTCTTTCTTCTTAACAGCTTTATCAAAATGTACTTCACATACCATACAATTCACCTATTTAAAATGCACAATTCATTGAATTTTAGTATATTCACAGATACGTGCAACTATCGCTACAGTCAATTAAAGAACATTTTTATTATCCCGACAAGAAATCCCCTACTCTTTGGCTGTCATCCCCCTACTCTCCCCATCCCACCCTAGCAACCACTGACCTACATTCTGTCTCTATGGTTTTGCCTATTCTGGACATTTCAAGTAAATGGTATCGTACAATAGGTGGCCTTTTGTAACTGGCTTCTTTCCCTCAGCACAATGTTTTCAAGATTCATCCGTGCTCTAGCATGTGTCAGTATTTCATTCTTTTCTGTAGCTGAATAGTCCATTGTATGGATATGCCACAATTTGTCTATCTGTTCATCCACTGATGAACATTCGATGTGTTTATACCTTTTGGCTATTACGAATAGCGCTGCTAAAATAGTCATGTACAAGTTTTTGAGTGGACATATGTTTCATTACACTTGAGTGCATGTAAACCAAGCAGCAGAGTTGCTGGGGCATATGGTTAACTCTACGTTTAACCTTCTGAGGAACCATCAGACTTATTTCCACATTGGCTACACCATTTGACATTCCCACCAGCAGTGTGTAAATGTTCTGACTTCTCCACACCCTCACCAACACTTGTCAGCTGACTTGTTGGTGCCAGCCATCCTCATTGGGTGAGAGACGGTACCTCATTGTGGGTTTAATTTGCGTTTCCCTGATAACTAATGCTGTCAGCATCTTTTCATGTGCTTACTCGGAATTTGTGTACCTTCTTCAGAGAAATGTCTATTCAGATCCTTTGGCCATTTTAAAATTAGCTTAATTATCTTTATTATTTAGTTGCAAGAGCTCTTTGTTCTGGAGATACAAGTCCCTTAACAGATACATGATTTGTAAATATTTTCTCCTATTCTAGGGGCTGCCTTTTCAACTTTCTTGATGGTATCCATCGAAGGACACAGGTTTTCAATTTTGAGGATGTCCAACTTACCTGTTTTGTTGTTGTTGCCTGCACTTTTGGTGTCAGAGCTAATTCGATAGCATGAGGATTTATACCTATGTTTGCTTTTAAGGGTTTAATAGTTTAAGTTCTGATATTTAGTTCTTTGACTCGTTTTCTGTTAATTTTCGGATGGAGTGTGAAGTAATGACACAACTTCATTTGCATGTGGACATTCAATGGTGCCAGCACCATTTGTTGAAGACTATTCTTTCCCCGTTCCAGGTTTTTGGCATTCTTATTGCAAATCAGCTGACCCCAGACACAGTTTTATTTTTGGATTCCGAATTACATTCTGTTAATTTACGTCAGTAACACACTGTCTTGATTACCACTGCTTTGTAGTAAGTTTTAAAACTGGGAATCCTACATTGTTCTTGTCTCAAGACTGTTTGGCTATTCTCGGTCCCTTGCAATCAACTCCATATGAATTTAAGGATCAGCTTATCAATTTCTACAATGATATCAGCTGGCATTTTGATAGGGATTGCGCTGAATCCATATAACTTTTGGGGGAGTACTGCAATCTTTCATTTCTTAGCTCTTCCTTAATTCCTTTCAACAATGTTTTGTGGTTTTCAGGGTATAAATTTTGCATGCACTTCTCTTGTTAAATTTATTCCTAGGTATCATACTCTTGATGCTATTGTAAATGGAAGTATCTTCACAGTTTCACTTTCGGATTGCTCATTGCGAGCGTACAACTGATTTTTGTAAATTAATCTTTATATTATCCTGCAACCTTGCTGAACTCACTTATTAGTCCTGATAATTTTTTGGTGGATTCTTTAGGATTGTCTACAGACAAGAGAACATCCTTTGTAAACAGAGAGAGTTTTACTTCCTCCTTTCCAATCTGGATGCCTTTTATTTCATTTCCTTGCCTAATTGCCCTGGCCAGAACCTCCAGTACAATGTTGAATGTAAATGGTGAAGTGGTGTCTTGTTGCTGATCTTAGGGGGAAAGCAGCCAGTCTTTTAGCATTCACTGTGATGTTAGCTGCGGATTTTTTGTAGCTGCTCTATATCAAAGGTTGGAGAAATTCCCTTCTATTCCTAGTTTAGGTATTTTTATCATGAAAGATGTTGGGTTTTGTCAAATGCTCTTTGCATCTTATTATTCCCTTTCCTGTTTTTCGTGTTTCTTTAATTTAAAAAAATATATATATATTTTTTAACGTTTATTCATTTTTGAGAGATAGAGAGAGACAGAGCATGAGCAGGGAAGGGGCAGAGAGAGAGGGAAACACAGCATCCAAAGCAGGCTCCAGGCTCTGAGCTGTCAGAACAGAGCCTGGTGTGGGGCTAGGACTCACGGACCACGAGATCACGACCTGAGCCGAAGTCGGACGCTCAACTGACTGAGCCACCCAGGCGCCCCATGGTTTTCGTGTTTCTTAATTAACATGCATTACTTTGAGAATTACAAAAGTCAAATTATTTTCAAGAAAAAAATACAAGTGATTTTCCCCCTCAAGTCCAAAGGTCATAAAATAATTATGCCACTGTCTACTGCTCTTGCAAACAGTTTTCTAAGGAGTATAATTTTCTATAAGCTTCCAGTGTTTTCTTTAACACTCTATGAGATAGAGAGGAACAAGTCAGTCATTTCATATCTTGGTAATCAACCAAGTAAATCAACCAATCCAATATTCAATATTTACTGAGCACTTACTCAGTACTGTGGAAGACACAAGAGAAAAACAAAAATTAAGACATGGCTTCTGCTTTCAGAAACATGTAAATCTATTTAGGGAGACTAAATTAATGTGAAATAATCAGGCAAAAGTATAAGTTGGCAAATAACTTTTTCCCCATTCGATCTACAAACATTCATTGGATACCTCTCATGTGACTAGGATAGACCAAGTCTCAGTCCTCATGGAGCTTACACTCTTACTGCAGGAGACATACGGAAAATCGCACTTGATAGTGTTAGGTGTGATGGAAATAATGCAATGTAAAAGAATGAATGAATGGAGAGGATATTTTGAGTTAGGTTACTGCAGAAAGCCTCTTTAGGGGTAACATTTATATTGAGATCTGAGTGTTGACATGAATTGGTCTGGAACATTTTAGGGGCAAAACATTAAAGGCAGAAGGAACAACAGGTGCAAAATCCCTAAGGTGGAAATGGGCCGGCATGGTCAGAGAACAGACAGAAGACTGGCATTTTTGAAGCATAAAGGAACAGTATTCCTAGCTTAGATCTGAGGGGAAAACATGGGCCATATCAAAGGCCATGCCACCTTGTCTTGTATGGCACAATAAGGCCTCCAAGTAAAGAACTGGTTCTAGGAGTGAAGCAGATCAAATTCAATCATGTTTGTTCTGAGACTGTTATGTGTTAGTTACTTTAGAGGGAAAGAGAGATTAGGTACATGTGGGGGAGTATAGGAAAAAACAGATATATATGTAAATATTTGAAAGCAGGTGAAAAAGTAAGATGGGTGACTGTGGGTTACTCCTAGTAAAGCCTGGAGAAGAAAGGCCATCAGCTTGAGGAGAAAACAAGGGTAAAAATTTTTCAAAATTATATTTTGAAGAATACGGACAATTCAGTCATATTTTTAGGGTGTCAAGAAGCCAATGGTGATGAGGATACTAAAGATATAAAAGGGAGAATGGACAGATGGAGAAAGGTCACGGTCAGGCAAGAGGAGGCAAGGCCTGACCAAAAAGGGCCCAAAGCCCTTCACCCAGTTTCTCACCTGAAAGCCAAGAAAAGGAATTGGAAAGAACCTCCCTTAAAGGAATCGGAAATAACTTCTCGTTGATAGTCTTTTGCAGAGGAAACGCTATTAAGACATCGCATTATTTAAGTGCTAAAGATGATGAGGCACGCTTATCCTAGGTCAGACTAGCCAGCCCAAATTGGGTCCTGATGAGTTAAGAAAAGGAGAGGAGGTAAAAAGCTTGTTGACAGAGCCCCCTTGGTGCTGGCCCATCCCTGGCTTACCTGAGGCTGTTCCATTTCTAGCATTGAATGTACCACAGCCTGGGAAACCTCTCAGTCCCAGGCAAACCAAGACAGCTGGACATCTTACTTGGTGCCTACCTCAAAAGACCAAGGATGTACTGTGAATATTCCTACCTTTATTCCCCTGGCCACAGAATTAATCAAAACAACGCACAGATACTCACAAGTGACATTCAACACAACTACTGAGTTTAAAAGAAAAAAAATGGCTACTACTGAGCACGTGCCTTCACGCAGCAGGCACGACACTAGCTGCCAGGAATTATACACTCCTTGTCTTTAAGCAATGTAAGGACAGTTACACAAAAGTAATTTCAAAAGCCCAAAGCAATAGAAACTAAGTCCAAGGAGGTGAGAGGTGGAGATAATTAACTTTATCTGGGAGAAGTCAGTGAAGGTGTCAAACGGACAGTAACATCTGAACGGAGTCTGAAGAACGAGCATTTGCCAGGCAGAGAAGGGCGTGCAGCGCCACCGGGGGCAGTGTGCGTAAAGAGCACGCGCGAAGGTACGGTAGGCAGTAAGAGCGTGCCACGTAGGGGACCAGAGGTAGCTGTGAATGACCTGGGTTGGAAGAGGACGAAGGGGAGGCAGGCAGAGGTCGTGACAGGCCCTGGATGTGCTGCCGGGCCCCTGGTCTCCATGCCATAGATGTTGAGAAGCCATGAGATGTCGAAAACGAGGAGGACACTGGATGGATACACTCTAGCAAGCTTACTCTGGCAGCAGTGTGATGAAGGGACTGGAGCGACAGAGCTTGGAGGCAGGGAGGTCAGTCAGGAGCCCACAACAAGCTAAGTGAAAAATGACAAAGAGCTCTGAGTACCATAAAAAAGGCACGTTTGTGAGACATGAAATCTTAAGTATCAGGAGCAGAGTAAACAAGGTTCCAAATTCAGCAGGAAAGGGTTTTCTGCGTCAAGCTAAGTCTGTCAGGAAACGAGACAAATAACATATTTGTTTTCACTGTAGCTGGACTTAAGCACCCTACTTTACAAACTGAATCTGCAAAGGTCATGACTAGGGCAGATAATGATGTGAGCAGAAATTAGGAAACTGAGATATAACATCCTCATTGTTCAGTCACTCAGGAAAAGGCCTCTCGAAATGAATGATGGTCATGTTCCAGGGCACCTTCAGTTACCACGCAGCATACATTTAAACCATTTCACAAATAACACAGAACTGGTGGAAATACTAAAGGTAAAAAACTCTGATTCAGCCAAGCCTCGCTCTTTTTTCCTGCCTAAGCAAATTCAACAAACAAAAGATTTAAAAAGTAAAAGCCTTCTTCACATAGGCAGTGTGAGACACGTTTAAAGGGGGCAGTAATTGCATATTGATCACCATTTAGGCAAGCTGCATGGAGGTGAACTTTGGAATATTCATTGGGCTTAAGTTCAGGCTTTTAGCAATCAATAGCTGTTTGGCCTGACTTTCTTGGGTTGACTTTATTTGAAATATTTATTCTACTGGAGGACAAGTAGTTTATCTTAGTCTTGTCTGGGTTCATCAGGTTGTCGATCACGCCAGGACCAAAGTGAAGGTTAGCCTCTATAAAAGTGGGTGGTTGTGGGAAATGACAGAGTCATCTACGCTCCTCATTCTGCCAAAGTGAAGCTTCTGATGAGGAGGAAGGGATGGGGAGAGGGAAGTTTCCACTGTTGTTTTAATTAGCTTGTTCTTCTTCATTATACAAGAACGCTTTTGCAATGAACGTTCATTCTGAGTATACTTTTTTCTGTTCATTTATTCTTTCATCAGATATTTCTGGGGTGCCTAACAGGCGCCAGATAGAAGTTGAGGACACAGAGGCAGGCCCAGCTCATGTTTGTGAGGCGCTCAGTTCACAGGTGACACAGATAGGCAGACAACGGGTATACTGAGAAAAGCCAAGCACCACAGTGGAGGTTTTATTCTACAAAATAGAACACGAATGCGGGAAGGAGGGCTGACTGTGTCTGAGTGGGGGAGGCCTCACAAAGGAGATGATGCCCGAACCGAGCTTCACTGACGTCCTTCCCAGACACGCAAAAAGGGAGAAGGGATTTCAAGCAGCAGGAAACAACGGCACGCGCAAAGACACGAGTAAGCATGGACCATCTGGAGAAGTGGGGCATGGTGTGGCTGCAATACAAACAGCAAGAGGGGCGGCAGCAAAATGTGTATTAGATTACACTTGCCACACTGGATCGGGAGGGATTCGGTGTGGTATTCGGTGTGGCGGGGCGGGCGCAGAAGAAAGGGGGGAAACACACCAGAGGCAGTGATGGGTAAAAAGGGCAAAGTACTAACAGACTAGGAGGGAAAAGGACTGAATTCGGATTGAACCTGAGGTACCCGTGAAACATGGCAGTGATGTCCAGCTCAAACTTACAGGTCTGAAGTCCAGGAATGCTATTAAAAATAGGGGGGAATGTGGAAGAATTATTAAATCTATGGGCAGTGTCTAAAGCCATGGCATGAATAAGACCAGCCGGAAAGGGTGCAGATAAAAGGGATGCAACCTTGGAGGAAAGTTACTTGCAGGACAAGTAAAAGAGTTGTGAACTCCACTCCCTCCCTAACCAAGAGACTGATGAATGGGGGGGAAAAAAAGAGAGGTGACAGGCAGTCTTTAAAAGATACTGTGAACCACAAACTAATCCTGCAAGAAACTTGGATAATGCCATATGAAATCACTATTATTCGCTTCACAATACACATGCTAAAGTTCACTTCCTTTTAGCTCCCAAAATAGAAGATCGCTTTCCAGGATCCAGGATTTCTATGAATTAGACTGTGAGATCAAGGTAACTAAATTCATAGTTGCTCTCAAACTACAGTGCCAAAGAACACTGGTGCTCTGGGAGATGCTGAGATATTCTACCGCTAAAATAGAATAAGGGTGGTCTTCTATGTTCTGGACACAGTTTTTACAATTTTCCATTTCAGTTCCCATCCATTTTTCATAAACTGCTGGTACCAGCCACTGCTTGACTGCCTGTGCCAGAAAACAAAACAAATATGTGGGAAACAGCGGTTAAGATTTTGGTTTGTAGCACTATGGTGGGCCAGTTATGCAGAGAAATCACTCACAGCAGAGCTGACAGTAAAGTAAGATGAACAATCAATGACCAAAACCTAGGGCTCTAAAGAGCACAGGCTGGCAAACTTTCGGGAAAGGGCCAGACAGAAAATACTATAGGTTTCATGGGCCATTATGGTTCCTGTAGCATCTTTTTCTGGGTGTTTGTGTGTGTCTAAAAATATATACGACACTTTAAAGATATGAAAACCATTCTTAGCTTGCTGGTCACAGAAAAACAGACCTCAGCCAGATTTGTTCCACAGGCCTTAGTTGCCAACCCCCAATAAAGAGGGTCAACAAAGCTCAAATCTGGTTCTTCAAAAAGACGAGTAAAATTGACAAAACTGTGGCAAGAGTGATCAAAAAAAAAAAAAAAAAAAAAAAAGAGAGAGAGAGAGAGAGAGAAAAGGCACACACACACAAAACAATAACAGGAATGAACTGAAGGGGAAAAAACTACAGGTACAGCAGCTATTAGGACAACAGAAGGAATAACTGCATGCCAAAAACTTGGAAAACAGGTGAAATGGACAAACTCCTAGAAAAATATGAATTCCCCCAAATGACTCAACAAAGTAAGAAAACCTGAACGGGTCTATAAGCATTCAGAAAACTGAATCAGTCGTTGAAATCTTCTCTCAAAGAAAACTTAAAGTCCAGAAGCAATCACTATCAAGTTCTACCAAACATTCAAGAGGGAAATAATTCCAGTATTACTTAAACTCCTACAGAAAACAGAAAAATAAGGAACATTAATCAGCTCATTTAATAAAGCTCAAACAAACAAAAAACAACCTCTGACACCAAAACCTTCCTGAGAGTAAACTTACAGGCCAATCTCACTCAGGTATAGATATAAAATTCCTAAATAAAATACAGAATCCTAGAGAACATTAAAAAAAGATGGGCCTCTTCCAGGAATGCAAGGTTAGTTCAACATCAGAAAACCCATTCATTTTCCCTCTATTAGCATTAAAAAAACCATCTCGATAAATGCAGAAAAAGCATTTGATAAAACTGATTGATCAATTATATAAGATCTGTGACATCAGAAAGAGAAGAAATTTCCTTAATCTGATAAATGCTATCCCCCCCAAAACTCAAAACAAACATTATACTCAAGAAAATATATTCCTTTTAACAGCAGGAATAAGACAAGTTTACCCTTGATCACTACTCCTTCCTATTCAACACTGCATTAGAAGTCATAGCTAGTAATTTTTTAAAAAAATGTTTATTTACTTTTGAGAGAGAGAGAGAGAGAGAGGAAAACAGAGAGAGACGCAGGGCTCAAACTCACAAACTGTGAGATCATGGCCTGAGCCGAAATCAAAAGTTGGACGCTTAACCCACCGAGCCACTCAGGCACCCCATAGCTATTAAAATTTAAACACACACACACACACACACACACACACACACACACACACACACACACACACATTATTAAAACGAAATGTGATAGAAAATAATCTTGTTCCCACCTATTAACTCTCTACTCCCTAAAAGAGGCAAACAGCCAGAGGTTTGCTACTAAAGGTTTAACAACTAGCTCCCCAGGAAAAAAGTGCTGATTTGTTGTATTTTCCTACCTACATGGTATAAATACTCCCACCATAGCTGACTGCGAGTTACCAATGTGACACCACTAAACATGGTATTGGAAAGAGAGATGCAGAGTCAGCTTTCATGAGCTTTCATGAGCTTATATGAGCCAACTCAAACAGATCACTGCTGATACATCCCTCCGCCCACTATAGACATCAAGGTTGGCCATGTGACTTTGTGGCCAATAAAATGTAAGTGTAAGTAACATATGTGTCTTTAGAGAAGTTTTAAGATTTATTGCATTATTCAGTCTTTTCTCTCTGCCACAAGAAAGTCACGTCCCACTGAACACCGTTCCTTTAGCATGAATCCCAAAATAAAGACACGAAGCAGAGCTTCAGATGGCCAGGGATGGGTGTATCGGGAGTGAAAAGTAAACATCTGTCACTGAAAGTCCTTGAGACTTCAGAGATGTTACCGCAACAAAATTGGACTGATACGTGACATAGCAAAGTTGCTTAATGTAAGATCAATATGTAAAAGTTAATTGTATTACTGTCCACTAGCACTAAATAGTATGAAAATGTACATTAGAGAGTATTTTTTAAAATATATAATATGCTCTTGCCTTCCACTTTGGGCCAAGATGGAGTAACAGGGACTAAATTTATATCTCCTCTCACGCCCAAAACAAACAAAGGACGAAACATATAAAACAATGGTTTTTGGACACTTGACATCAGGTAGCACCAAGACAGTGATTCCTGAGACAGGGAAACACATGCCATGAGCCCAACTAGCTGCTTGGAGAGTTTCCAGGCCTCCAAGCAGGGAGGAGACATAGTGCAGAGGAGGGCAGACCGATGAAGGGGAGTTCATAGGGCACAGTACCAGACCAAGAGCTGCACAGGGGTCTGCAGAGGGCCCTCTCTGAGTCCTCAGTTGAGTACTTACTAGAAATGCATGTGAGGAAACTAACCAAGGCTGCAGGAAGGAACCACCTAGAAGAAGAAGGGGCAAACAATGCCCAGAACTCACCGAGGGCCAGGAATAGTTTGGGTTCCCAACAGCTGGAGTGAAAAAACTTTCTGAATTCACGGTGCATCAGGTGAGCACTAAGGAGGGCACGGTTTCAGTCCTTCAGTCCTGAGGCAGAATCAGCCAGACTAAAGGCTAGTCCAGTCCCACCTAACAGAGCTTAAGAGTAGGCCTCCGAAGGAGCAAACTACTCCCAGTAACTTACCTGTATCCTAGAACAAAGCTCAAAAATATTTATAACGAGACACACCCACACACCCAGCATCCAATGAGGTAAAAGTCACAATATCTTAATTTCAGAAAACAATTAACAGGCATTTAAAGAGGCAGGAAAATATTAACCATAAAGAGGAGAAAAATAATAAAAATAACAGTGATGACAGAATCAGAAGACAAGGACATTAAAAGTTATTATAACTATACTTGATTTAGTCAAGGTAGAAAAAAGCTTCAGTATGCTAACTAGAAACAGGGAAGATATCTAGAGAAGAAAAATACAATGTGTGGTGAAAAATACATGGGATGAGAATAAGTGCAGAAGAAAAGAGTGAGCTTGAATACATAACAATAGAAACTACCTAAAATAAAACACGGAAAGAAAAAACAGACTGGAAAACATTAATAGATTACCAGGGAATTGTGGTTGGATAACTTTAAACAGCCCGATATACATGTAACTGGAGTTTCTGAAAGGAGGATAGGGGCAGAAAAAAAAATATCTGAAAATACAAGATTGAAAGATTTCCACATTTGATGAAAACAATACACCCACAGATCCAAGAAGAACCCAAACACAAGAGATAGGAAGAAAACTACCTCAAGGTACATCATAACCAAACTATTCAAAATCAGGGAGAAAAGATCCTAGAAACATCCAGAAAAAAGGGACACGTTACATACAGAAGAACTAATACGTAAGGATGACAGCAGACGTCTCACTGCAAACCAAGCAATACAGCAGACAGTGAAGCAACACTCTTAAGAGAATTGAAAGAACTCCCACCTCCCCACCCAGTAACAAAGAATGCTATACCTGGTGAAGATATCATTTAAAGGAGAAGGCAAATTTTTTTCAGACATACCCAAGTTGACAAAAGTCATCACCAACAGACCAGCAGTACAAGATGTGTTGAAGGAAATCGTTTGGGAAGAAAGAAACTGATACCAGATGGAAATCTGGATCTACAGAAGAATAAAGAACACTGGCAATGGCTAATATGTTCATAAAAGTAAAAGACTTTTTTCTTACTTTAAAAAATCTCTTTGAAACATGATTGATTATTTATGGGGCACCTGGGTGGCTCACAAGGTTAAGCGTCCAACTCTTTTTTTTTTTTTTTAATTTTTTTTTTTTTAACGTTTATTTATTTTTGAGACAGAGACAGAGCATGAACGGGGGTGGGTCAGAGAGAGGGAGACACAGAATCTGAAACAGGCTCCAGGCTCTGAGCTGTCAGCACAGAGCCCGACGCGGGGCTCGAACTCACGGACAAGCGTCCAACTCTTGATTTCAGCTCGGGTCATGATCTCTTGGTTTGTGAGATCGGGCCCCACACTGGGCTCTGGGGTGTCAGTGCTTGGGATTCTCTCTCTCCCTCTCTCTGCCCCTCCCCTGCTTTTGTGTGTGCGTGCATGTGCGTGTGTGCGCTCTCTGTCAAAAAAATAAACATTAAAAAAACATAATTGATTATTTAAACAAAAGATAAACAATATGTATTAGAATTTATAATATATGTAGAAGTAAAATATATGACAACAAAAACATAAAATCCAGGAGGGAGAAATGAAAGTTTACTATTGCAAAGTCCTTACACTACAGATGAAATAGTACACACTACTTGAAGATGGACTGTGATAAGATGTATACCATCAATTTGAAAACAACCACTAAAAAAGCAAAGAGAAAGAGCTAAGAAGCCACCTAAGAAAATAACATGGGATAAAAAATGTTAACCTAAAAGAAGGCAGATGAAGCAAAAATGGGACCAAAAAAGACATGAGAAAAATAGAACAACCTGCAAGAGGGTAGATCTAAACTCAATCAGAAACCACCATATCAAGGGTCACATTAAATGTAAATGGCATAAACATTTCGATTAAGTGGCAGCAATTATTATGGGGTTAATAAAGAAGACTCCAATGTATAATGCTCACAAAAACCCCCACATCTTAAATATAAAGACACAGGGGTGTCTGTCTGGATAGTTCAGGCGGTTAAATGACCGACTCTTGATTCAGGCTTAGGTCATGATCTCATGGTTTGTCAGTTTGAGCCCTGCACAGGGATTCTCTGTCTCCCTCTCACTCTGCCCTTCCCCTGCTTTCTCTCTCCCTCTCTCAAAATAAATACATTTTAAAAATATAAATAAAAAAATAAATATAAAGACACACAGGCTTGCAGATGGCTATCTTCTCACCATATCCTCATAGGGCCATTTTCTCTGTGTGCACACCCTCCTGATGTTGTCCCTTCCTCTTCTCATAAGACCACCAGTTTTACTGGATTAGGGGCCTACTCTTATGACCCTATTTAACCTTAATTACCATCTTAAGGCCACCTTGGGAATTTGGGCATCAACATATGAACAGGGGAGGGGACAAAATTTATTTCATGATAGATGGTAAAAGATATACTATGCTTATACTAATTAAAAGAAAGTTGTGGTGGCTATATTAATATCAAACAAAGTAGATTTCAGATCAAATAACATTATCAGGGATAAAGAGAGTCATTTCATTATGATAAAAGAGTCAATTAAGCAAAACAGCATATACTCCTAAATGTTTAACCACCTAAAAGAATTTCAAAATACATAAAGCAAAAACTGATGAAACTCAAAGGAGAAACAGACATACTCACAACTATAGTCAGAGGTTTCAACACCCCTTTTAATAACTGATAAAATAAGTAGACAGAAAATATTTAAGGATATAGAAGACTTGAACATGACCATTAACTTAACCTGACATTTACAGAACATTCTTTTCAACTGCACAGGAATATTTAACAATACAGGCTGTATTCTGGGCCAAACACCAGTCTTAATAAATTTAAAAGGGTTCAAATCATATAAAGTATGTTCTCTGACCACAATGGTATTAAAGTAGAAATAACAGAAAGATATGTGGGAAATCCCCAAATATTTGGAAACTAAATAACACACTTCTAAGTAATTCATGGGTTAAGGATGAAATCAAAAGAGAAATCAAAGTATTTTGAACTGAAAATACAATATATCAAAATGTGGGGGCACCTGGGTGGCTCAGTCAGTTAAGCATCTGACTCTCAACTTTGGCTCAGGTCATGATCTCACAGCTGTGAGATCAAACCCTGCCTCAGGCTCTGCGCTAAGCATGGAGCCTGCTTAAGATTCTCTCTCCCTCTCCCTCTGCCTCCTTCCCCATTCACACTCATGTGTGCAAACTCTCTCTCTCTCAAAAAAAAAAAAAAATATATATATATATATAAAAGAAAGTGTATACAACAAGGCATAAAGCAGCAATTAGAGGAAATTTTATAGCATCATATGTTAAAAAATAAGATCTCAAATAAATGATCTCAAATTCCCACCCTGAGAAATCAGAAAAAGAATAGCAAATTAAACCACAAGTAATCAGAAGCAAAAAAAAAATTGATCAGATCAGAAATCACTGACATAGAATTGAAAAAAAAAAAAACAGCACAAAAAACCAGAGATAAATCAGTCAGAAAAACTTGATTCTCTGACAAGATCAACAAAATTGACAGCCAGACTGATTAGGGAAAAAAGGAGGCATCAATGGCTAACACTGGGAATAAGGGAGGGCACATCATTACAGATTCTATAGATTTAAAAGGATAATAAGGGAATATTCATGAACAACTTAATGCCCATAAGTTTGGCCACCAAGATAAAATGAATCCTTGAAAGACACCAACTACCTAAGTTTACTCAAATAGAAAAAAATAAAAATCACTGGAACAAATTTAAAATTTATATTTCATCAAAATTTAAAACTTTTCAAGACTACTTTATGAAAATGAAAAGACAAGTTATGGGCTGGAATAAAATATTTGTAAAACATATATCTGACAGGGGCACCTGGGTGGCTCAGTCAGTTAAGCGTCTGACTCTTGATCTTGGCTCAAGTCATAATCTCACGATTTGTGGGATCGAGCCCCACATCAGGCTCTGCACTGACAGTGTGGAGCCTGCTTGGGATTCTCTCTCTCCTCTCTCTACCCGTCCCCTGCTCGCACGGTCTCTCTCTCTCAAAATAAACATTGAAAAAAATTATTTTTAAAACATGTATCTGACAAAAGATTGTATCTATGATATATAAAGGATTGTTATAATTCAATAATAAGACAAACAATCCCTCTCCCCCCAACCAAAATGAGCACGAGATTGAACAGACACCACCAAAGAAGACATGTGGATGGCAAATAAATACATGAAAAGTCACCCAATATCATCAGCCACAAGGGAAATGCCAATTTTTTTTACAAGTTTATTTTTTGAGAGAAAGAGAGAGAGAACACGGGCACAAGCGGGGGAGGGGCAGAGAGCGAGGGAGACAGAGTGGATCCAAAGCAGGCTCTGTGCCGACAGCAGAGAGCCCCATGTGGGGCTCGAACTCATGGACTGTGAGATCATGACCAGAGCTGAAGTCAGACGCTTAACCAACTGATCCACCCGGGCGCCCTGGGAAATGCAAATTAAAAGCACAAGACATCTATACACACCCACTAGAATGACTGACACAAAAAACAGTGACCATACCAAGTATTAGCGAGGGTGTGGAGCAAATGCCAGTCTCATACACTGTTGGTGGGAATATAAAAACGGTACAGTATGACAATTTTGCAAACAGACTGACAGTGTCTTAAAAAGTTAACCATATACCTATTACATGCCCCAGACTCATAGGCATTTATCCAAGAGAAATTAAAAATACATGCACCCAAAGGTACCTACTTGAATATTCATACTTTTGTTTACAAGAGCAAAAAACTGGAAGCCCATATGTCCATCAACAAGTGAATAAACGATCTGGGATATATTTCTAAAATGGAATGCTACCCAGCAAAGAAAAAGAACTAATGATACACATGGAATGAATCTCAAAATAATTATAGTTGGTTAAATACGCCAGACCAAAAAGAAGAGCGCATACTGTATGACTCCATTTGCATAAAGTTCTAGAAAATGCAAACTAACCTATAATGGTCAGAAAGCAAATCAATGGTTGCCTGGAGACGTGAGGTGGAGGGAGAGGAGTTATAGATTACCAAGGGGTACAAGGAAACATTTGGGTATGATAAACATGCTTATTGCCATGCTTGTGGTGATGGTATGATAGGTCTACACATACTGCAAAACTCATCAAATTGTATACTTTAAATATGTGCAATTTACACTGGAATGATGAATAGCTATGAAGTCTGAAGGAAGGGCTCAGACAGGTCCTCCACCATTTCCTGCCAAGTAAACTTGCTTCAGTTTAATCTGCCTTCTCAGCCACAGCACTTTCCATTTATGAAGAGGTAACGCCAGCCTGGAGGGCTGTTAGAAGGATTACTTTGTGCTCTGAAGCATTTTTCTGGTTCCCAGAGAACAGGTGCAAACACTGTTCTTCGTCGAAGAAAGAATGGTAATATTCAGTGTGCGGAGAAAGGGAACGCTTGCTTGTTGGACAAACAACAAGCAAGATGTGTGTGTGCAGCTTGGAGCACAAACCCTATACAGCCCCATTAGGAAGCACAGCTGATTTCTAAAACATTTGCATTAGTGTTTTGCTTTTGCAGTTGAATCCAAGAGACTGAAAGTCCGAAGAAAAGGCTCTCGTTCTCCAAAAACAACAACAAAAACCTGTAAAGGAGGGGCGCCTGGGTGGCTCAGTCGGTTGAGCGTCCGACTTCGGCTCAGGTCATGATCTCGCGGTTCGTGAGTTCGGGCCCTGCGTCTGGCTCTGTGCTGATGGCTCGGAGCCTGGAGCCTGTTTCGGATTCTGTGTCTCCCTCTCTCTGACCCTCCCCCATTCATGCTCTGTCTCAAAAATAAATAAAGGTTAAAAAAAAAACAAAACCTGTAAAGGACCACGAGGATAAAAATGCAATCAAGTTTGGCCCTTCACAGGTTCATGAAGAACAAAACCAATACGGAACAAGCCAAAAAGCAAGGCAATAAAATTTCAAGGTTTAAGAGTTCCCCAGTCTGGCCTACCTACCTTTATGCTCTGGTACGAGCCCACGGTCCAGAACCGGGCCTGCAAATGCTCACTCTGCAGATGACATACCATTGTCATTTTATTTATGTTCTTTGTCAGAGACAATTTTCTTTAGATTAAGGAAAATCTTACTGAAAAGCCTCAGAGGAAAAAAAATTGGTGGTTCCTAAAGAGATGTGTCTATGTACCCTTCTCTTTCTTTCTTCTTTCTCTCTCTCTCTCTCTTTTTTTTTTTTTTTGTCTATACAGTTAATAACCAAGATGGGTTCACTGTGTTTCTGCTACACAACCCCAAGCTGCATTTGTACACATCCCTTGGGATCTCAGTGGTCTCTTCTCTTTCTAACTGGAACAGGGTTTTACAACAGAAGTAATAAGCTTCATGTCAACATTTTCAAGGAAACTGACAATGTAATTCTTCTGTCTCCCACTGGCTTTGTTGTTTCTTAAAGAACACTGAACCACTGAAACAAGGACACACTGTTAAAAAGTGCTCTGCAGTGGCAAGAAGCAAATGATCTGGAGTACAGTCTATAATTAAACCTGATATATTGAAATCCTCTATTTGCAGCAACCATCCTACCAAAGAGAGACAGCTGTAACCAAGAACCTGGAAATGGCAAACCAGGGGGCAATGAGGGCATCTGTATAGCTCAATCCTCATGTCTGGATAAATTCTAAAAGGGCCATCCCCCCATAAGTGAGTCATTTTTTTTTAAGTTTATTTATTTATTTTGAGAGAGAGGCATCTAAGGAGGGGCGGGGGGGGGGGGGGGGAGGGGGTAGAGAATCCCAAGCAGGCTCCGAGCAATCTCATGAACTGTGATCATGACCTGAGCCAAAATCGAGAGTCGGACGCTTAAACAACTGAGCCAACCAGGTGCCCCAAAGTTAGTCTTATTTCTGTGAATTGGTTTCTCTGAATCTGATCATTCTGTTAAACTGCCCAATAAATTGTGGCTTTCCTAAATTTTCTTTTTCTCTCAACTATACCTGACTACAAAAATACCACTTGGCTTCATTATTCATATCTTAACTCTTCTGCTGCCAGCCAAAGACCATGTAAACATCCTCACTGTACTGTAATTCTTGCAATCAAAGCAAAAGAATGAGGCCAAGCTGCTTGACCCACAAGGAGTGGTATTTTCTCCATCAGGGGAGTACAGACCATATACACACAGTATATACTGCCCACGAGGTTCTGCGCCTTCCACCCTCACCCCACCTTTTCTCTTTCCTTATCAAAACATTATGACTAAATGAGAAATTCCTTTTGGGGGGGGGGGGGGTCCTATACTCTAGGATGGCTAGCTGCTGCTTTTTCCACGGCATGAGTTCATTTTTAAATACCACCTCAACAATCTTTTCTTTCCCAAAATGTCTTCATCTGTCCTTTGACAGAGAAAAAACAAAAAACAAAAAGCTTTTTTTTCCCCTCATTGATTCTGTCAGGCACTGTAAAGTCCAAACAGTCTTAACACAGGAGTGAAAAAAAAAAGTTACCTGACAACTAAACTAACACCTGGGTGGGAGGGTAAGGCGGAGGACAAAGGCCTGTCTGGTAAGGGCAAAGAGGTAGGAGACCTCCTTACGGTCCTACAAACAAATGCCGAGAGACTGCAAATCTGCATGAAGGAATTCTCTGGACCTTGAGCAGAAAGGTTGTAAGAAATGAATGCCTAAACCATAACCCTGAAATAATTAGGAGGCTGGTGGGAGAAGAGTGTTGAGAGGTTCAAGTGTCCCAAAGGGGGATAAAGTGAAGTGCAGACACTTGTGTGGGTTTCTGCTCCGCAGCACAGCATGAGCACAGGCCAAACAGGGCAGCGAGCCCGGGACTACAGCTGATGCCTGGCTTCTCCGGAGCCTTGAAGGTGAGGTTCAGAACCACCCTGTGGCCTATGTTGTGTTCTTCGGGCATTAAAAAATCTGATGGAGAAAAACAGGGCCAAATATACGCAGGCAGAAGACTGAGCTCTCAGCTATATGGCTTTTACGAAGTCACTCCTCATTCTTTGGGTCTATGCATGGGGTTTGCTAGAAATTCTATAAACCAATGATTTTAAAAAGCAAAAATGTTTCTCAGATTTTTCTCATTCATTTAGGAAATATTTACTGGGCACCTAATGTGCATCTGTGGCTAGGCACTGGGGATACCAAGAAGGGGACGACCTAGTTTCTGCTCTCGAGAGTCCTACAGTACAGTCAGAGACCAGCAGATGCCTACCACACAGGATGGTAAGTGCTCCCACAGAGGAAAGCACAGGACGCTAGAACCTAATCCTCAACATGTGAGAGTGGGTGGGTGGGTGGGTGTAAGGGCTGGGCTGGGGAAGTGACACAGGGGGAGGGGATTCTTAAAGAAATTTAGTTTAATCATCAAGTGTTGAGGAGGATAGGGACCAACTGGAATTCTCACGCCGTGCTGCGGAGGGGATATAAAATGATACAATCACTTTGGAAAACAGCTTGGGAGTTTCTAATATTGAACTTACATTTCCGATATGACCTAGTCATTCCACTCCTTAGGTATTTACCCCAGAGAAATGAAAATATATATTTCTCTGAAGACTTTTAAGCAGCTTTATTAGCAAGAGCAAGACACTGGCAACAACCCAAATGTTCACCAACAGGTGAATAACAAAAACAACGGACACACTGGAATGCAGAAGTATAATGGAATATTACAAACACGAACAAGAACCAAACTACTGGCAGACGCAAAATGAACGAATCTCAAAAACAATCTGTTGAGTGACATCGGCTAAACAAAACACATACTAAATAAATTCAAATTTAAAAACTGATACTTGATTCAGTCATTAGGAAGCATTTAAGTCTGTTTGGAGAAACTCAGGTATGGGAATCTACTTTTTCAACTGTAAATTGTACGAAATCTAAACACAAAGCAAGTACTTTATGAAAATTTAACACTGAACTGAGATGTAAATATGCACCAGGCTGCAAAGACCTAGGATGAAAAAAAGTAGAATGGTTCAATAATGTTTTTTTATCGATTACCTGTCGAAATGATTTTTAATATATTGGGTTAAATAAAATGTTATTAAAATTAATTTTCTTTCAACCTTTTTACCATGCTACTACAAAACATAAGCTTATATATCTTGCTTGCATTCCATTTCTGTTGGACAGGGCCATTGTGTATCTTCATCGTGTTGAAAACAAAGATGCATTCAGCTGTCAAAACTAAAACTGTACACTTATAATGGGAGTGTCTTATTATAAGTCAATTATGCTTCAATAAACTTAATAGATATTAAGTTGGATAGTATATACCTTTGCATGTGTGTGTAATATGTGTGTGTGCATAAATGACTATCTTGCCGATGACCTTTCCTTACCAATAATCAGAAACGTAAAGAAAAAAATTCATAGACATGCAAACTATTAAGAGGAATGGTTAATTTAACGCATTCAATGATACTAATAGTTATTTAATGTCAGCCTCCCTTACTAGCGGTGGAGTTTCTTGAAGGCAAGAATCCTGTCTTGTTCCTCTCTGTGTAAGCCTAGCACTTAACGTAGTAAGTTAACACAGTACTTCGCCAGTGTTTTAACAGCTGCAGAATTGTCCCAGACACTTTACATATAGTTTAATTTCCAAAAAATCCCTGCAAATTTGGCATTGTTACTCCCATTTTTCAGATGAAAAACTGAGGGTCAGCGGTCAGAAAGGTTAGAAAAACTCACCGAATAACCAAAACTAGTTAAGTGAAAGAGCGATGTTCCAAACCCACATGCACCTCAACTCCAAAGCCCACTCTTCCATGCTGTCCCACACTCCCACCTTTCCAGGTGGACATTTCATGACTGCTGAATGCCTGAATCACAGTGAAGAGCAGTACTCAGGGGCAACGGAACCACAGAAATTTTCCTGAATTACAACCTCCAAGTTTGAATGGGCTTCTGTCTCTAGACGCAGAGCACCTTGGCGGCTCCTGCTAGAAGATCAGGATGAATCTAGTAGGGAAAAAAGAATTCCCTCCCAATTAAACTTTCCATTTGGGAGTCTGAAGAAGAAAAATAACACAGAACAAAGAGCATGGGAAAGAGAAAAAAGGGGAATGCTGAATCTGCTAAAAAAAGCTAGTTAATGCAAAAGAATTAATCTCACAGTAACTTCAGCATTCAAAAATGAAAAGTTAGAAGATCCTACAGAGGTGCAGTTTCTAAGGCTTTGGGAACACCTTCTTAATTAGGCTCCCAGAATCTCAGCATTCCGGTTTGAATAATCCATATTTCTGGTTATTTATTCAGCTTCCCACTGCTGCACATTACAAAGCCATATGCTACAGGAATACATCACTTCATATTTGCACTCAACCATCCAAAGACACTGGCGGTTCAGACCTTTAAGAAGCTTAGGGAAAAGTCCCTGTAGAGTACAGTTTTAAGGTTAGAAGGCCCAGGAAGCCAAATGCATCTTCTTTATATGCTATTTACTCGAGAGAAGGTGGGTCATTTCAACAAAAGGACAGGCAATTAGAAGGGTAAAGGAGATAAACAAACAAAAGACTCAAGAGAGTAAAGCTAGCAAAAATCAGCTGAACACTGAAGGCCTCTGAACAATTCCAATGGCCCTCTCTGCACTTTAAAATAGATTTTTTAAAGCAATTCCACAAAGGAAGATTTCCAATCAATCCAAGGTCTGGTATGCACTGGACAAACGAAAAGGTCTACTGTGCCCCCACCCAGCCCTACACAGGCCTTTAAAGAGAAGATATTTTAGAAACATATCCCTTGATAATCTTAAATACAAAAATAGTTTTAAGCAAAAGATGGTCATTGTAGAATCTGTTACAATATCAAAACAATGGAAATAGTCTCAGTATCACCAAAAGAATACTAAGAAAGCTCTATCTCCTTAGAGTCCATGATGCAGTTGTTGCAAATTCTCACAAACATTATGTCACAGCACGGGAAATGCCATGTTACGTTTAAAAAGAAACTTAGTACAGAAAATTACACATGTGACAGGACTAAAAAGCTGGTAAAAACAAGAAAATAATTACAAAGTGAAAAAAAGAGTGGAAGAAGTGAAACATCCAAAGTTGGGTTGTGTTTCGGTGACAGAGCTGTTTTAGCTTCTTGGAGGCAGGAATCCTGTCTTATTCATTTCTAAGTGCAGCACTTAACACGGTACCTTATCAGTGTTTTTTAACAGCGGTTCTGCAGGTCTATATTCTAAATTGTATTTAATAGATATGTATATCAAATTTATTAAAAAAAAACTTTATTTAAAGAAATGGTTTAACAGAGTTTTCAATTTACAGGAATAGAAACGTAAAGATCGCAGGCTCTAGGTCAATTTCATACAGTCATAATGATTAGAGTCTTCTGGCCACAAAAACATGCTCTAGTGGCTCTCAGTTTGAAAAACAGTCCCTTGACCACACACAACTCCCATTTCTGGTTACCCCCTACTCTTATTTCTCTACTCCCTTTCCTAGCCAGATTTCTCAAGAGTTATTGATACAAGCTACCTTCCATTTACTTCCAACGTTAGGATTCTGTGAAATATACTAGATATGATATTCACTTTAAATATTTTAAGGAATTAGAGCATAAATAATAATAAGATATATAAGGAAAGTACTGTAAAGGAAAGTTCTAGAACTGTCCTGCACATTTTCATCTCCCATGCTAGCCACATAGCACATGTGCACCTCATAGAAAATGATATTAATGAAAACTTTGTATAAATAAAAAATCTGATATTCTTCTGTCAACCACAAAAATACAAACATACAGCACAGATAGGTCTATGTGGGATATAAAGAAAACTAGGCTAAGTTTAGAAATTAACATAGGGTATGTTTAGAAGGTCATAACCAGGCTTCCCAAAACCAACGCAGTAAGAGAAGGAACCAAAAGTTACTTCCCTTCAATGGAGTGGTCATATTACCAACTGACATAACAATGGGCACAAACAGAACAAAACATACTTTCTATTTTCTACCCACTCTAACTTGAGAGAAGACCACACACATGCACGCAGGCGCACTTGTGCGCACACACACACACACACACACACACACACACCCTGAAGGCCTTACTGTTTTACATTATCTAGGAAACTCAATGGACTAAAAGACCATAGGTACGGGATCTGGAATTCAGACAACAGTGAGGAGCTGGAAAAAAAAGACAGAGATAAGAAACGTACCTGAGCATGAGATTCATCAGCTGAAGACCCTCGCCCTTCAGGAAGCGCTCACGATTGGAACTGAGCATTAGGCAGGAACAGAGTGAATCAAACAGATTCTCCATCATCTCCTGCTCCTCGGCTGTGCTAGGATTGTGCCTTTTAAACACCTGTCAAGCAAAGACATCAGAAAGCACAGAGCCATAAGAGAATGTCCTTTCATCAGCCAGCGCTTGACAACTTCCAAAGCCTGCCTGTCACAATAACCCCAACAACTGAAGAAACACAAGCTCGCCATACAAAATTCGCATCAGTTTCCATTTTAGAGAAACTGAACTTTCTGATTCACAGGTATTAAATAGCTACTAGTTCACACAAAAAAACAAAACACTCAACTGACCACTGGGTCCATGAGTGATTGATAGTTTCAAGGAGCCAGATTAAACACACACACACATACACACACAACAAAACAAAACAAAACAAAACAAAACAAAACACAACAACAAAACCCTTTTACTGTGAAATAGAACACAGGTGTAAAAAAATTCCATAAAAGACACGTATAGCTGAAACCACCATCCAGGTCAAGAAACCACTTTGCCAGCTACCTCCAAAGCCCTCCCACAACCCACCCACAGCCCATTGCACACCTAAAAGAAACTACAATCCAGAACAACCACAGCCTTAGGAAGAGTTTCCTCACCATCGGGGCTATTGAACTACCTTCACACAGCAGTTGTGGCTCTAAGTCATGGGAACAGCTTAAAGCAGAAGTCCTGTCTCTGCCAGAGATATATGGCATGTTAGGAGAAAAGCCTTTTTAACAGTATATGCGTACCCATAGAGCCTACTACAAAATGAACAACAATCTTGCAGGAACAGGACGAAGCACCTTCCCAGAAAACTGGAAACAGATTCGCATTTCAAAGCTCTACTTTTTTGGGGCGGAGGCCAAGCCACTCCGGCTGCTGGCACCACGACGGCAGCTGTATGCAAACTGACAGCTCAGACACTCCCAACACTCAAGATTTTATCCAAATGATCTATTTTCAGTCCTGGTTTTGGAATAGCACGGATGAGATTTGTTAGAAGACATCTTCACAGTATTTCCAGAATGCCGGCAGAACAACAACATTTCAACCAGATTTACATTTCTTACAAGGAGAAAATGGCATTTTCTAATGTCTTATTCCAGCTTCCGGTACCACGTCCCTCCCTGTCCTCCTCTGTGACCTCTGTCCCACTGCACTGGAACTTGTACTCCTTGAGCTTATGTGGATTCTAAATGGATAGAATGCATTTTACTGGCAGATGGAAAGGAAAGGAAGTAAATAATCTTGGGCGTGGGTCAACTCAAAATAATTCGGTATTCTTGGCCCAAGAACACACACTTAAGCAGGAAGCACACTTCTTTTGGATTGACAAACACCAGAAGACGGGGGAAATCCAAGCAGATACACAGTGATATCTGGTCATAAAGAGCAAATGACTAAGAAAAGGAGGCAAACCACGTAGCTCCGATGTAACCTCAAACCCGCCAACATACTCCATATGGCTTGCATCACATGGCTTCTTTCTTCCCACAATTTCCAGCTCCACCTCCCATTTAAAGCAGGCCATGTATCTTCATGGCAGACAGGAAGCATAAGAATTACTCACGGATAACTGCTGAAGAAGCACATCGATTCCATCCAGCTCCCCAAGCAATTCCCTGTTTTCTAAAAGGGGAAAAAAAATAGAAGGAGAAAAAAAATGAAGCTAACTGTCAGATTTTACAGCCGTCTAACACTGATACATCAGCAAACAAAATCAATACAGCTTGACAGAGTACAAAAGCTGCACAGAGCGCGAGAGGGAGAGCAAGGGGATGCCAAAGGCAAGAGAGCTTGCTGTCATGATCTGAAACAAGCCTGGCTCCTATCCTAACAGAATATCAATACCGAGAGGGAGCCTCACCGTCATTGTCCTGGAGCAGTATGGCCAGCACTTCACTACAGTACAGTTTGTTGGCATCGAAAGGCATCTTTGCCTGTGGGGATATCGGAGAAATGAGAAAAAAACGTTAAGGGGCCTTGCTCCCCTCCCCTAGTTCACAAGAACTAGGATCTAAGTTCAGGGGAAGTAGAACTTAGAAAGCCAAAAGGCAGGTTAAAGGTAAAAAAAAAAAAAAAAAAAAAAAAAGGAAAGAAAAGAAAAGTCTGCCTCTGCTCTCAAGGGATCAGACTCAAATACTACATAGTACAACCATAAATGGCAGATGTACACAATGGCTCTCTCACTGCTAATGCCCAGGTATGAAAGTCACCTCCTCAGTGAAGCCTTCCCAGATTCCCCACTGTGAGTCCAGAGACGACTGTCTAGCACATAGTATATACTCAACTGTGAACTAGATGAATGATTGAAAGTTTGTAACCCTTAAGACTAAAATCCATTATGAAGCTTCGTTCACATATTACAATCATAAAATCAGGCTATCAATTAGCCGACGGATGATCAGAGAAGGTGAAAAGAAAGCAAGTTCTTGTTTAGATTAGTTGAATGCATTTATAACAAAGTAGTTCCTTTTGGATTTTTTTTTAATGCTTAAAATTTAATTTGAAATCATAAACCTATCTGCTCGTGTGCCATAATCTGCCTACTATTTAAAAAGGAAACCACATTAAAAATGCAGAAATGTGTTAATATTTTAACACCCAAATTACTACCCACAATTCCTTCCCCGCTGCACGGTCTGGTACTTGGTGTTTCAGAGGGGACATATCTACTATCTTTTACAGCTGTCCACCACGTTGCTTCGGTAGCGAGACTCAAATATCTCACCATTAACGAGGCACCGTTGCATAAAAGTGCACAGAGAAGAGCAAGCCTCATCGATGTGTTTTTATTTACCGTACCCTTGATCCTTAAAATGCAGGCACGCAGACAACAATTGTTAATCAGCAGCAGCCTTGCTAGCTATCCAGGTTTTTGAAATGACAAATAATTTCTGTACCTGGAAAGGACAGGGGAAGTGTTCGTCTTGGAGCTAACACTTCCATCACCTTAGTGCTATTCGCAGTGCTGTTTGGACATTGATTTTGTACTTAGGAAGGAAGAGTGGCCCCTAATGAAGCAACACCCAGCAACTTTTCAGTTTTCTATGCACGTCTTCCTTGTCAGGCCTTAGTGCACCCCACAGGGTTTCAGGAAGCCGACCATCCTAGGTTAAAAGATCTGTAAATGCAAAGTCTTACGTGTACTGACTGCAAGGTATGCTCCCTGGGCAAGCTTGAGGCCTTCTTTCAAGAAATTCAGTACACAACCAGAGTTTAAATGCAATCTGAGGTGTGTTTCACTTTAAGGAAAGCAGTTTTATAAAGACCAAAACACAAAAGTGAAAGGCCAAGGGTGAGCATCTCTATCAGAATCAAGGACTTGCTAATCAAATTACTTACTCGAATTATTTAAATTACAAGTATTGGTATTTTAAATGATTTAAAGCCACACTAACTTTGTTATATGCAGCTTTTCAAGGGCCAGGGTTCTTGTTTGAAACAAGATACACTTAACTAAAAGAAGCCAAAAGACACGGGGCCACTAGAATCATACTTAGCCTTTCTGCGGTTTCAAGGCCTCTTGTCCTTTCTGTGATTTTATAAATCCTGTCTCCAAGATAAGGGGGAGGTTTTCTTTTTTTTTCAATGAATATTTATTGGGCATCTGCTAAACACAAGACAAAGAACTGAACATGAAAGCACACAGGTGAATTAGATGTGAACCTTGTCCACTGTTATGGCATTTAAAGATATTACGCTGAATTCAAATTAATTATATTAAGTAATACAGTCACGTTAAAAAAAAAAAAGAAGAACAACAGGAATCTAGGATCGATGCACCTCAGTTTGACTCATGAGCACATACTACCTATGCGACACAGTCTGCAGTTCCCAAACTGTGTGCCGAGGTACCTGGGATGTCAAACTGAATTCACAGGGGCACCGCAGGATTCTTTAAAATTTCCAAAGAAAGCACGGTGACAGGTGACATCTGTTGAACACCGAATTAACTACTAGCTCCAGGTACACTCTTTTGATGACCTCCTATCTTTGTGAAGCTGGGTTTTGGTGGTTGCTGTAATAAAAGAACTGTGTGAAAATCAATGTGCAACAGAATGAGGGTGGTGGTGTTCAACTGAATTCCAAGGTTTTACAAGTTGCGCAGTTACTCAGAAGGTACACACGCTTATTAGTAAGTGCGGCATTTAAATCTAAAATAAAAATATTTTTCTTTTTTTTAAGCGTTTATTTATTTATTTAGAGAGAGTGAGAAACAGAACACACGCTAGAGTGTCAAGCAGGGGAGGGGTGGGGAGAGAGAGAGAGAGAGAGGGAAGGCCAAGCAGCCTCCACGCTGCCACTGCAGAGCCCGACAGGGGACTCGAACCCACGAACTACGAGATCAGGACCTTAGCCAAAGCCAACAGTCAGACACTTAACCAACTGAGCCACCCAGGCGCCCCAAAATATTTTTTCTTTTAATTCCTGTGTATGGCTACTAATTTGTTATGACATAAATACATATTAAACTATTTGGACCTAACTACTTAATAAACAGGATTGTTAGGTCCTTTTTGGCATAGGGGCACTGTAAAAATGAAATTCCTAAGACATTAAGGGCATCATGAGCTGAGAGGGGCACCTATGATCCAAGAAACATCTCTCGGTCTCAAGTTTCCTTATCTGTAAAAAATAAATAATAAATAATAAATAAATAAATCCTCTCAGGAGAATTACTATGAGAATTAAATGGGGTAATATGGAAGTACCTAACATACAGTAGGTACTAGAAGCTTTTCTTTGACTGGAATCAGAAATATCCAGGTTAGAATCTCAGCTCTAATGGTTACCAGCTATGGGATCTTGGCCAAATTACTCTGCCTTTCTTACCTGATTTCTCTTAAGTTAAGTGAAAATAAGTAATAATCTCCTCATGGGGTGGTTGGATTATATTAACCAGTATATACATCACAGGCACCAAACAGCTGTGTTCCCCTCTACTGAGAATTCTTAATCCCCCTCAGGAAATCTCTAGCTTTTGCTGTGACACTTCAAGGAGTTTCCAATTTGCCCAAAGTACAGTTTTAAAAATCAAAACCGTAATTTCATCACTTTTTTCTGTTAAAATATAGGTCCTTTCAAAAACTGGCATGAAGAAGGAATCTAATCAGAAAGTCAAAATGATCAGGTCCCATGACTCCCCAACACTGAGCCCTAAAATGCTTCAGAGTCTGAAAGGGGTACCAGCTGGGAAGTAACCTGGCAAGAGGGGGAAGCTTTGGAGATATCCAGGCCCAATATCACAGGTTCTGCCACGTACTTCCCACGGTGTCTGGGCAATCACCTCCCCTCTGTGCAATGCCTTTCGCATCTGTAACTGGGGACAGCAGCACCACTTGGAAGGCTGTTTGTGAGGATGAGAAATGACATATATGAGGGGCGCCTGGGTGGCTCAGTTGGTTAAGCCTCCGACTTTGGCTCAGGTCATGATCTCACGGTTCATGAGTTCGAGCCCCACATCGGGCTCTGTGCTGACAGCTCGGAGCCTGGAGCCTGCTTCGGGTTCTGCGTCTCCCTCTCTCTCTGCCCCTCCCCTGCTTGTGTTCTCTCTCAAAAATGAATAAACATTAAAAAAAATTTTTTAATAAAATAAAATAAAATAAAATAAAAGATGTATGTGAAGCATCTAGAATAATGCTTTCCACCTAGTGAACAGCCCACAAACGGCATTCCCGTCAGACGGGGAAAACTTCATGGTGATGAGGATGACAACCAAGTATTTTAATCTTGTGGAAAAGAAATAAAGGAAAGTGTGGGAAACCGTGGGCCAGGTGGGAAGGAGGGAATTTAACTTATCTTCCATGTCTGGCCAAAGTCAAAAATCACCAAGGAAGTTTTATTTCTATTTAAATCTCAGCCAGAGATGATGGCCTCCAAGTTTACAAAATATCAAACTGCCAAATTACAAGGACATTCAGTCAAAATCAGGAGAAAGGAGAGGTTCATTTAGTGGGTATAGTCTTTTGGAGTTTGCAAAGTTAGCCAAAGGGACTTGAAACTTCTGGACTCTGACTCCACCAAAAGTCTGCTAGAACTGATACATGAATTCAGCAAAGTTGCAGGATACAAAATCAATGTGCAGAAATCAGTTGCATTCTTATACACTAACAATGAAGCAACAGAAAGACAAATGAAGAAACTGATCCCATTCACAATTGCACCAAGAAGCATAAAATACCTAGGAATAAATCTAACCAAAGATGTAAAAGATCTGTATGCTGAAAACTATAGAAAGCTTATGCAGGTAATTGAAGAAGATATAAAGAAATGGAAAGACATTCCCTGCTCATGGATTGGAAGAATAAATACTGTCAAAATGTCAATACTACCCAAAGCTATCTACACATTCAATGCAATCCCAATCAAAATTGCACCAGCATTCTTCTCGAAACTAGAACAAGCAATCCTAAAATTCATATGGAACCACAAAAGGCCCTGAATAGCCAAAGTAATTTTGAAGAAGAAGACCAAAGCAGGAGGCATCACAATCCCAGACTTTAGCCTCTACTACAAAGCTGTCATCATCAAGACAGCATGGTATTGGCATAAAAACAGACACATAGACCAATGGAATAGAATAGAAACCCCAGAACTAGACCCACAAACGTATGGCCAACTCATCTTTGACAAAGCAGGAAAGAACATCCAATGGAAAAAAGACAGTCTCTTTAACAAATGGTGCTGGGAGAACTGGACAGCAACATGCAGAAGGTTGAAACTAGACCACTTTCTCACACCATTCACAAAAATAAACTCAAAATGGATAAAGGACCTGAATGTGAGACAGGAAACCATCAAAACCTTAGAGGAGAAAGCAGGAAAAGACCTCTCTGACCTCAGCCGTAGCAATCTCTTACTCGGCACATCCCCAAAGGCAAGGGAATTAAAAGCAAAAGTGAATTACTGGGACCTTATGAAGATAAAAAGCTTCTGCACAGCAAAGGAAACAACCAACAAAACTAAAAGGCAACCAACGGAATGGGAAAAGATATTTGCAAATGACACATCGGACAAAGGGCTAGTATCCAAAATCTATAAAGAGCTCATCAAACTCCACACCCGAAAAACAAATAACCCAGTGAAGAAATGGGCAGAAAACATGAATAGACACTTCTCTAAAGAAGACATCCGGATGGCCAACAGGCACATGAAAAGATGTTCAACGTCGCTCCTTATCAGGGAAATACAAATCAAAACCACACTCAGATACCACCTCACGCCAGTCAGAGTGGCCAAAATGAAGAAATCAGGAGACTATAGATGCTGGAGAGGATGTGGAGAAACAGGAACCCTCTTGCACTGTTGGTGGGCATGCAAATTGGTGCAGCCGCTCTGGAAAGCAGTGTGGAGGTTCCTCAGAAAATTAAAAATAGACCTACCCTATGACCCAGCAATAGCACTGCTAGGAATTTATCCAAGGGATACAGGAGTACTGATGCATAGGGGCACCTGTACCCCAATGTTTATAGCGGCACTCTCAACAATAGCCAAATTATGGAAAGAGCCTAAATGTCCATCAACTGATGAATGGATAAAGAAATTGTGGTTTATATACACAATGGAATACTACGTGGCAATGAGAAAGAATGAAATATGGCCTTTTGTAGCAACATGGATGGATCTGGAGAGTGTGATGCTAAGTGAAATAAGCCATACAGAGAAAGACAGATACCATATGGTTTCACTCTTATGTGGATCCTGAGAAACATAACAGAAACCCATGGGGGAGGGGAAGGAAAAAAAAAAAAAAAAAAAAAAGAGGTTAGAGTGGGAGAGAGCCAAAGCATAAGAGACTGTTAAAAACCGAGAACAAACTGAGGGGTGATGGGGGGTGGGAGGGAGGGCAGGGTGGGTGATGGGTATTGAGGAGGGCACCTTTTGGGATGAGCACTGGGTGTTGTATGGAAACCAATTTGACAGTAAATTTCATATATTAAAAAATAAAAAAAAAAAAAAAAAAAAAAAAAAAAAAGAAACTTCTGGACTCTGCTATCCAGGAGCCTGGTGATCCTAAATCTTTTAGCTGTCAGAGTAATTACAGAGTCAAGCATAGGTATGGACTCAGCATGTACTAGCTTTGAATAAAATTAAACTTCACCTTTTTGCGAGCTGCTGCTTTTCTGGAAAGTACAAAACAATTATGCTACCACCCGCAGCCAGAAGTTGCAGGTTACTTCCACAGCTCACCTCTGGTACCTGGTACCTGGTACACGGGGCAGGTTCAGACACATCTACAGCCCCGTGCAACTGTTGAAGCAGACTGTGCCCTGTAAAATCCCAACTCCTGGTCACAGGAGGCTAAGAACTTCCCATCAACCAGCTGTGCATATAGTATAATGCAGCCGATTCTCGATTCATTAGCTCATACACTGAATGTTGCAACTATTTCTGAAACGCTGATTTAACCGGGAGACCAAAGAGAATCTTAATTTTGCTTCTTTAGAAAAGAAAAAAAATAAAACTTTGGGTTTTGGGGTTATTTTCAAGGGTACACAATATCCTAATGAATCTGTATTCCCCACAAAAATGAACTGTAAAGCAATCTCTCTCACTCCTGTTATCTGCTCACCTGCTAAACCATTTAATGCAATCATCTGCAATGGGTTTCATCCTCATTAGCACAAATTAGTGACATTTCATTCAGTGAAGAAATCTCTGAGTATCTCTATATACTGCTAGGCTACCAGTACAAAAAGCAGACTCACCAAGGTGCCACTCACTGAAGAATTACTCAAAGACTACTGAATCAATATGGGATGATCAGTTAAACAGCAAGGTTTAACAAGCAGTGTAAATAGAAGTATTCCAGGAGGGTGGTTCTCAGACGTTGGCAGGCATTCAGATCACCTGGAGGGCTTGTTAAAACAGATGGCCAGTCCACCCCAAGATGGGCGGATTCAGGGGGTCAAGGGGTAGGTTCAAGAATCTGCATTTCTAACAAGTTGCCAGGTGATTCTGACATCCCTGGGCCTGGCTGCGAACCACACCTTGAGAACAACTGGGTGGAGTCGCAAATATGATGGAGACACAACACAGTCCTTGCTTTTAAAGAGTCGAAGGCTATTTAAAGAAAGACAGTGAGCACATACAATATGAAAGTCCGCCAGGTGCTGGAAAAAAGATGCTTCATGAGGAGAAATGTCATAGTTATAGGCACATGTTAGAACACAGATCTGCTAACTCTCGTAAGAGAACCAGCATAGAAAAAGTAAAACGGTTGATATTCAGAAAAGAAAGAGCATGGGATGGGCTGGGGGCAAAGTAGTGCCATGTAAAGGGTGCGTGGAGAAAGTCAGGACTCACGGGTTTAATTCCAGCTCTATCTCTAACTAGCTGTATGAAGTTGGGCAAGGCACTTAATCTCTATATAAGTCTCGACTTTTTTTTTTTAATCTGCAATAGAAGTTATAAATTTCCTTTCAGTCCTAAAAATGATGGCAGCTACATGGAAGAGTAGGGATTTAAAGTGGTTAACGAAGGCTGTGTATAACTGAGAAGTATATAAGGGAAGACAGAAGTCATTCCTGGTAGAGGGAGGACCATGATCAAAGACGGATACAGAGGTCAAAATAATTCTGACCTTTGCAGAGCAGGGGCACGGTAAAAAAGATGTCTGTCTGAAAGGTAATAAGGCCAACAATTTAAAAACTGAGAAATGAGGGGCGCCGGCGTGGCTCAGTCGGTTAAGCGTCCGACTTCAGCTCAGGTCATGATCTCACGGTCCATGAGTTCAAGCCTCGCGTCGGGCTCTGTGCTGACAGCTCAGAGCCTGGAGCCCGTTTCAGATTCTGTGTCTCCCTCTCTCTCTGCCCCTCCCCTGTTCATGCTCTGTCTCTCTCTGTCTCAAAAATAAATAAACGTTAAAAAAAAAAAATTAAAAAAAAAACTGAGAAATGAAAAAGTCAGACTAGGCCAGGCATAAGGGGCATTTTCTTTTCTTTTAATTTTTTTTAACGTTTATTTATTTTTGAGAGAGAGCAAGAGAGTGAGCAGGGGAGGGGCAGAGAGAGAGGGAGACAGAGAATCCCACGCACTGACAGTGGAGAGCCTGATGCAGGGCTCAAACTCACGAACTGCGAGATCATGACCTGAGCTGAAATCAAAAGTTGGACGCTTAACAGACTGAGCCAACCAGGGGCTGTAAGGGGCCTTTGTAAGTAGGTAGAGAAGGTGCGATCTGATGTAAAGGGCATCAGGACTGTGTAGAGGGAGATTCTTGATAGGGAATAGCACACTGAAAATGGAGTTTTAAATCAGTCCAGGAGTAGTGCAGAATAAAAAAAGGTAATGAAAATGTTCACATCTCCAGAGAGCAGAGGGTATTAGTGAGGGTTGTCCATTAGAATCACAGGTGGAACTTCCCTCAAACAGAGACAGAGAAGACAAAGACTGAGACAATGAGTCTAGAAATGTCTAATTTTTTAGAGTTCCACTGGTGAAAATCAGGCTCTAGGTCCGGCATTCAGATTCAATATGTTTACGATGGTGAAAATTTTAACAAGCACTCTCCCAGATTATGAGGAAAAAGAGCAAGGCATTGTTTTTATAAAAATATGCCTTCTTGCTGGCCTCACCCTTAAGCAAGATTCTCTCTTATTAATGTTCTGGGAAACACAGAATTTTTCTAAGGGCACTTGCTTACTAATAAAATAACCAAATAGCATTTTAATGTTTAGATACCCTGAAACCTTGAAAAACTGTTTTAGAGACAGCAACATGGCTATTTATGCCCCGAGGATTACAAAAACACTATGCCTAAAAGGAAACAGTCAATAGCTTACTAGACTATCAAATGGGACTCTCTATTACTCTCATAAGGAAAATGGAATCCAAGCCAAACCCCCAAAGGTCTCAATTCTCCTTCCTGTTACCAATTCAAAAAAAGACTGGCAAGTTTCAACGCTTTTCGAAGGGCAGAGGAGGCCTGACACTCTGGTTTAAGGAAGGATCCCTGAAGCAGTACCAAGTCTCAAGGAACTGAAAAAAAACTAGTCTTGACCTCGGAGACAAAAGCTATTGGATTATTCTGTAATCCAAAAGTTTGGCGCTCTCACCTACGGCCACCCTACCAACAACTCCAGTCCTTTGCCATCTACCCCATCTCCTCGACTCTGTTCCTCCCCTCCACTCCTCACTCCCAAGATGTATTAAGGCTTTGGAGAATAAAAATGTGTTGAATGTTGAGGAAAGATGGGGAAGTAAGTCCAGTCCTAAACTCGGAAGGCATTCAGGCTCATGAGAAAAAGTCAAAAGGAAGTTAAAAGATGACAATGCATGAATTAACCAGACCTGATTTTTTTTTCCTGAAAGGAAGGTAAGGGTGTGTCGGTGTGCACGGGTGCGTGTACACGTACGTGCGTGTGTGTGGAGGGAGTTGCAATCTACTGAACCGCATACTGAGTTTATACTCTGCCAGGCAAACGTGCCCAGACCCACTGACGGTAGGATCTGGGCTAGCTGAATACCCTCAGGTCATGTTACAGAAGTCCATGTTATAGATTTCCATGGGAACAGATGGTTAAATAAGTAGGACTGGGGAAGACTTAGATGGTCAGAAAGAGGGGTAATCATGGGGCATACGCTATCGTAAGCGGAACATTCTTCCTGAGCCCCGACAAGACAGCGGGGAGTAAATCTGACGTGATGTACCTCAGACTTTCTGGATCTCTGTGACACTCTAAAGCACAGCAAAGCACACTCTGAATATTAGAGAATCATTCTGTCTATGAACGAATGCCTCCTTCTCAGAGAAACTGGGAATCCTTGCCTGCCCGAGGACCATATAAGCAGTCCCAAACTGCCTCTCATCACACCTTTGGTTAAAACTACTCTTTTCAGAGAAGCCCTTGCCCCTCTTGTTGCTCATTTACTCCATGGGACACCACTAATTGTTAAAAAGATAGTCAAAAGGACTATGCTCATAAGGAAAGAGTAAGAAATTCAACAGAAATATAAACACGAACAAAGGATATAAATAGTAAGCTGACAGATGGGGCCCCTGGGTGGCTCAGTCAGTTGAGCGTCTGATTTCGGCTCGGGTCATGATCTCACGGTTCCTGAGTTCGAGCCCCGAGTCGGGCTCTGTGTGGACAGCTCAGAGCCTGGAGCCTGCTTCGGATTCTGTATCTCCCTCTCTGTGCCCCTCCCCAGCTTGCACGCTCTCTCTCTCTCTCTCTCAAAACTAAATAAAACATTAAAAAAAAAAAATTTAAATAGTAAGCTGAAAGAAATGAATATAAATGGCTAATAAACAAGTGGAAGCCAATATTCTTGCCGTGATTTTAAAACTCCAAAATAAAATAAAATACCAGTTTTCATGTAGCAGATGAGTAACATTTTAAGTTTGATAGTACCCAATGTTGCTAAGGGAAACAGACACTCTCAAGTCAGTGAGGCAGCCTTTATGCAGGACAACTTTGCAATGCCCACCAGATGTGTTAGTGAACATATCCTTCGATCTATCAATTCAACTTCTAGGAATTGATCCTACAGATAAACTAACATAAGTGTGCAAGAAAAAAATGTGTCTGTGTATATGAGAATATTCACTGCAGCACTGCTTGTGACAGTGAAAAATTGTTATACAACAGTGAAAAACTGTCATAAAAAGGGGAATGATTAAACTAATTTTGGTATATGCATAAAACAGAATACTAGGCAGCTATTAGTTCAGTGAAAAAAAACCAACCTGCAAAATAAAATATTGTAAAATTCTGTTTGTGAAACACACCCACACACTCCTATACACACAAAATGTGTGTACAGGAGAGAGAGAATATTGTTAACAGTGGCTGCCTCTGGGAAGTGGAACCAGAAGGAATCTGCTGAAGGGAGATTTTACCTCCAGTTTTATGCTTTCTGTACCAGTGAATTTATTTGTATTTATAAAATGTTTATTGGGGCCCCTGGGTGGCTCAGTCGGTTGAGTGTCTGACTTCGGCTCGGGTCACGATCTCGCGGTCCGTGAGTTCGAGCCCCGCGTCCGGCTCTGTGCTGACGGCTCAGAGCCTGGAGCCTGCCTCGGATTCTGTGTCTCCCTCGCTCTCTGCCCCTCCCCCGTTCACACTCTGTCTCTCTCTGTCTCAAAAGTAAATAAACATTAAAAAAAATGTTTGTAATATTTTCAGAGGTATTAAAAGGCTACCTTTAAAGGCTTTTCTCTTGAAACAAAAAGAGGAGAAGCAAAGAAAGGGGCGAGGGATCCCAAAAGATTCCCAAAGGAGATCACACAGCAAAGGGATAAAAATCTGTGCCAGTGACCTGGCCTGAGCCACGCCCAGAGCGAAGAGAGGTTCTGGAGCTGCAGTCCCACAAGGCCAAACTTACCTTCAGCCTCTTCAACAGCCACTGCAGAAGACCCTGCTGGGCGGCCTCCGTACACATCTCAGGCCGGAACTCTGCCATGTTTTCCACAATAGCTGCAGGGAGACGGACAGCAGTCATCAGGGAGGGCAATGACGTTTCCGTCTGCAACAAGCTTGCCGCCCTTCCCACGACAGGCACCATATTCCTCTTCCCACTTCCTGTATGCCTCCCAGCCAGATGCCCATGTTGTCACTTCTAGATTAACCAGGGAGATGCTATGGGTTTGCTTTTTTTTTTTTTTTTTTTTTTAGGTTATGTTGCAAGTAAAACGTGTAACTAAAAATGATGAAATTCACAGAAAGAAATAAGCGACAGATGTTCTGCGCTAATAGGGAACAACACCAGAGCAGGACACAGAGAAAGGTGTGTATCTGCCTAGGAAGGCCTTCTCAGTCCTCACTGTGCTGGTGTCCCGGAGACCGTAACTGAAGGGACAGGGGACTAGGTAAGAAGCCTTAGAAAAAAATCCAGGGATGGTGAATTCAGAATCTCTGCCTTTCCAGAGTCATTCATTTTCAGTCCTCTTTCTCTGGACATTACAAGGGAAGCAAGCATGATCTTAATTGAACACAATAATATGCATAGAGGGAAAAGGCCATGCTGGCAGAGTTAACTGTCAGGTACGCGGAAGCAAATATAATTGGTCCTGCTATCTTTTACAACAGCCAAATTGCTGCCTAATAGAAAAATTAAAACTTAGGAGGCCAAAGGAAAATAAAGTTATTACATGACTACGATACTACAAAAGGACACTTAAAAAAAAAAAAAATCCCCTATAGTTCCATTCTAACACATCCAATGCTTTCACTTCCTTCAGGGCCCCTTCTGCTCCATAACCCAGGTTATGTTACTATTATAAAGGAGACAGAGTTAGTTCCAGGTTCTCTAACCCAATGCCCAGAACACATCAGGTCTGAGTTTTGAAGGAGAAAGGGCTGAAGAAATCACTATGCCTCTTACATTCTTCCTCACTCCTCTGCCCCTGTCAGCCTCACCTGTGGCAAGTTAAAGACTCAGTGGGCCACCCCCTCAGGGAATGGAATACAAAGTCACGGAAGCAGAGTAGCAACAAGATCCCTGAGAGACGAGGATCACCGCAATACCCTAGGTTACTTTCTAGGAAAGCCAACTCCTTCATATTAATCTTCTATGCCCTTACCTCATTCCTCTGCTTGCGCTTTAGATGGCTTCCTGCTGCCCACCAGAGTAAAATCCAATCATCTTGCCTCGGTTTACAAGGTCTTCCATGATCTGGGCAAACCCCTGCCTCCGTGTCCTCTCCCACTACTGCCACAGTCCATTTCTACTCTTTCTCCAAAGCCCAAGCCCTTTCATGGCTTTGCAAGTGACTCTCTCCCACTCAAAGGCCCTTCTCTCATTTCTCTGTCAAAATGCACCCGTCTTCATATTTAGCTCCAATCAGCTACCTTTGCAAACCCTCCCCTACTTCCATACTGCTCTGCACTGACTCCTATTATACCATTTCTCACCCTGTATTGCCTTTCCTTTTTGTTCAAGGCTTTCCCATCAGTCTGCTTCTTCAGGAGTAGGACCATGCCAAATTCCTCTTTAATCTACCCCAGTGCCTAGCACAGTGCCCCACAGACAGCAGGTGCTCAATAAATGAGAGAGGGATAAATCTCCTGGGCTGCTGGTGGGTGACGAAGCTGAAACTACACAGATCTCTATAGACTGCCAGCCTGGTGCTTTTTCCATTATACCAGGCCCCTTTTTTGTTAACAGTCAGTTAAAACTTCTGATAAACTATTCAGCAAAATCCAGTACTAGGCTAACAGATGGCAATGCCAAATTCTAGCTCTAGACTAAAGCCAACCCCCAAGTTACAGATTATTGTGTTCTCTCTTCTCTTACTCCCTAGGTGCTATGCCTCCCCTCTTCTTTATGATAATGGTCACAGAAGAGAATATAAAACTACGAGAGAAATCTGTGGAAGACAAAAAGAGCTGAGAGAAAAATCTGACCTCATCAAAATTTCTGCTTCAGCTGGGCCTCATTTATTTCTCAAGCTCTGCTTAAAGATATGTCACCATTGTTTTGTTTTTTATTTTTTAATAAGACATGACTAGTGATAAGGAGGACTACCCAAAAGCACAATTTTATTTAACATCAAAAAAATTTTTTTTAATGTTTATTTATATTTGAGAGAGAGAAAGAACCAGCAGGACAGGGGCAGAGAGAGAGGGAGACAGAATCTGAAGCAGGCTCCAGGCTCTGAGCTGTCAGCACAGAGCCCGGTGCAGGGCTCGAACTCACAAGCCGTGAAATCATGACCTGAGCCAAAGTTGGACGCTTAACCCACTGAGCCACCCAGGCATCCTGCAAAAGCACAATTTTAAATAGGCTAATGGTCCAACAACTTTACAGGGAGAAAGAGCTGGGAGATTCGAGGAGGAGGAAGGGAAATACTGCAGAAGAGTCCACTTAAACTAACACTGATGAAGGTGCATGCAAGTTAACAGCAGTATTTCAATCAGTTTACGTGGTAAGCTACACATAAAAAGACAAACACTTAACTCTTTTTCAAATAAACTGTCTTATAAAGACAGTTCCAAAGTTTGTAGTCTCACTGAAGGAAAGTAGGAAGAAAAACCAACATACAGGGCTTAAAAATGGTAAAATACATGTTCTAAAGCTAAAAAAATAAAAATAAAAAAGCAAAGCGCTGCTAAAAGGAGCCAGTTTTTGTCCAGGAAGGTTATCTACTTAGTGGATTTCTGCTTTTATTACCTGCAAGCCAAACCAGAGCTGCAGTTATATGAAATTTACACAAGGGTCTTCATTTCTGGAAAGGCAGTCTGGGAGCAGAAGGAAAGAAAACACCTGCTGTTGACTCGATTATGAAGGAAGAAGGGAAATGAGCACCAAGCCCCAGAACAAACAGCGTCTCAGGATCAGCGGTCACCTGCCCCTCACCTAGAGTGTTGTGGACACCGTCTGCCTCTTCTTTCACAGACTCATCCAGGCGCTCCAGATTCTGCACAAGCAGCGCTACCACCTGCCCATCCACCTTCAGCAACAAGGAAGCAAGAGGAGAGAGGGATACATGTCACAAAACAGTCCCCCAAATGTTCCCATTCCCATCCTCACTTCTCACCCGCATGAACGAAAGAACTAATCGGCCACCTATGGTTTACAGTGTGCTCTCCTGTCCCATTATCCCTCTGAGTCTTGAAATGACCCCCAGGCAAAGAAAGGGCAGGCACCATTATCCTGAACTTAGGACGAGTAAATCAAAGCTTAAGGAGACAAAGTAGAATTCAAGGTTATAAAGTTGGTGAGTGGCAGCGCCAGCACCTGAACCTAGGCCTTCCGAAATCAAGTCCGGTCCTCTTTCTACCTCTCTGTGGTATTTAAACAAACACCTGGCAAAAGTCCCTTCTTAAGTCAGGTCCGTAGTTTGTTCAAGTCAAAAGTCTGTTTCTAGACCACAGCACCAAGAGGTGTTTAACTGGGAGGTTTACTTGCCATAATTTACACTGACCTCAATTTACGGTTGAACTCAAAACATTCCTAATGTTCTATGCTAAGCTCTAATGAAACTATTCCTTCTGATGAATTTCTAATTCCTTCTTGAGAAGAGTATTAACATAATAAAATGTCTCACATTTTATTACATTTAGGGCATAAGACAGCAATTAAATTTCTCATTTGTTTCACACAACCTTATAGGAAACTTTCAGTAGCCACATCACAGAGCTGCTATTCAGAGAGATTATCAGTTTAGCCAAGACCAAACAGCTACTGAGCAGTGGCAAAAGAAAAGCAAAGACCAAGCTTCCTTCTTTGGTGAAGTAATGCTGACACTACTTCATGCTACTCCCTGCACAATCTGTACTCTTAGGGAGACGGTCCTTGGGCAACCCTGATGCACACCAAGGAAAGTAACTAAGGAAACTCCTCGTAATCAAGAAGTGAGAATTCATCCGGTAGTAAATTTCTAATTAGTAGTCAGTAAGTAAGCCTGTACACGTACAGGAAGATAAAACCTGCTGTATACCCGTGGCATATCCTCTCTCTCACTGCCTCAGTTTCCTCACTTAGGAAATGGGAATAAGTTATAAAGATTAAATAAAACTATGTGGCATGTCTTACCCTGGCTCTGGATCAAAAATTAAGTAGAGAGTTGTTGTTATTGTTGTTTTTTAACGTTTATCTATTTTTGAGAGAGAGAGAGAGAGAGACAGCAAGCAGGGGAGGGGCAGAGAGAGAGAGAGGCAGACACAGAATCCGAAGCAGGCTCCAGGCTCTGAGCTGTCAGCACAGACCCCGACGGGAGGGGGGGACTCAAGCTCACGAACCTCGAGATCATGACCTGAGCTGAAGTCGGACGCTTAACTGACTGAGCCACCCAGGCGCCCCTACAGTAGAGAGTCTGAATCTAGCTCTTTACCCCTTCTGATATCTGATCATTCACTATTTGATATGAATATCGAGAAAAACCAAGAAAAACTCCGGTTCTTCGAAGGCAGCCACTCAACCCTGACTCATCTCGGTCTACTCTTCCAAGTGGAGAGCAATGCCGAAATAGGCAGACACTCCGTCATTTTGCTAAATTCACATAAACTGACAAAACACTCCCTCTGTGTACTGCAATCAGGTTTTTCTATAACTTGCTCCATTTACTCTCAGGTAATCCTCATAGCTTTCACAGGTGAGCAAACAAACGTCCAGAGAGGTTAACCAGCCAGCCTAACCAAAGTCACAAAGCTTGTGGCAGAAGTGACTGACTCTATGCCTCTCTTTTTTCCCCACCACACCCTGTCGCTTTGGGGAGGGGAAAAGAAAGGAGAGAGACTGACACTTCCCTGAGCACTTGTGAATAGGGCACCCCGCGACCCAAGGATGCAACAACGGCAAGAAGGACAGATCTTGAAATAAGGCCTCTTTACTCTTTCTCGGTGACGCTTAAAGGAAGCATCTGGCAAGGGGGGAAAAAGCTGAAATTATTGAGTAATCTGTGAACCTGAATCGCAAACGAAGTAGAGTTTCTCCCCTTTCGTCCCTTGATGGTGTGAAGAACAACGAAAGACACTAGCTGCAGATCTGAGAAGACACTGCTGCCAGAATTGAGTGAGGGTGCCCATAAATACCAGAATGAGCCGTTTTCCCCTCTTATCCCAAGCAGATATGCAATCTTGCTCTCAAATCTCACAGCCAGCAAAAGCTTCAGCAAAGAAATCCACTGCAAGGTTTTCCTTAATTAATTGGACAATTGGAGTATATGTGACAGGAAACAGAAAAACATCTGGGGGGGAAATATGAACCATGTCACAGTTTGTTTTTCCCTAAATCACCCTGATTGACTTATAATCTCCCTCAATCCTAAAGCAGCAGACACTGCAAATCCACTGGGTATCACATTCTTGTCGGTTCTGCAAACAGCTTCACCCGTTTCAATTGCTTATTGCTGCTTTATCTGCTTTATTTCTCCTCCTTTCCTTGATTCTTCATCATGTTTCCCATCTCTGCTGTCTGGAAAATGGTGTGGGGACAGTGGCAGTAAGCAACGCATTCAAGTCCCAGAACGGAATGGTTCCGGACAGTGGGTATTTGGCTGGAGGAAAATCTTTTTTTCCTTTTTTTCTTTTTTGCTACAGAAATCTAACTTCTAACAGGCAGGCTTTTCAAGCTTGCAAAGTATGAAACTTTATGTGGAGCCGGGTTAAATGCAATTTTACCTGATTGTAGAAGGGTCAAAGCAGTCGAAATACATTTAGCTCAGCAAACCCTTGGAAAAATATTTATATTATGCATAGCTCTGGATATCACCTTAAGAAGCACAAATCAGCATTCCGTCTTACTCCTTCCAGCCCCTTGGGTCTACCACCATCACGCCAATTTTACCTGTGACTAAACCCTGAAACGAAAAACAAACCCTGGTCAGGGATGAAAGTGTCAGCCAGAGCAACCCTGGCCTTGGAAATCATGACTGTCTTCAGCCTGACGTCTTCTGGTAAGTCACTGGTTACTTCTGCTCGTTAGGAGGTCTCCTGAACAATATTCCACGGGTCCTACTCTGACAAAGTCCAAGGACATGATCAGATCCTTTTCCTCTTGACCAGGGAAGATGGATACAAGAGAAAAGGACAAAAGAAAAAAATAAAGGGCAGATGAGAAGGTCTGAAGGATTCTCTTTCTCTCTTGGATAGTCTGCCAATAAGCTTTCCTAAGAGTTTGGAGTAAAATTTTGTATCTACTCTGAGTTCTGGAAACGTCGTATTTAAAAAACTAAGAAAAAACCTCCCACATCCACTGAATCTTGATCAAGAAGTAAGTCTGGAGGTTGCATATGGTAATATGGCCAGAACACAAAATTTATGCCCGTTACCACCTATCCAGTAATATTCTAGCTTCCGCTCTTGCTCCCTCCAGGTTCAGTGTCCCAGGAGTGGTCTTCCTAAAGTGTTAGGTCAGACTATGTTACTACTCCCTTGCTTGAGATCCTCCAGTCACTCCCCTTCACACTGCCAATTCCACCCCGACTCCCTACCAAGGCCCACAAAACCCGGAGGAAATCTGGCCCTAACTGCGCTCTCTCCTCTCGCCCCAGCTGTGCTCGACCAGTTTTCTGCTCCTCGAATCTGTCGAGCTCATTCCTGCCTTAGGTCCTTTGCACTTGTCCCACCTTGCCCTTGGTCATTCTGAACGGCTGCTTTCCTCTTGTCATCCCACACTGAGGCCTTCCCTGACTATCTAACCTAACGTGACTTCCCAGTCATCGTACATCACACCATTCTATTTTAATTCTTTATGTAACAGAGAATCACTACCGGCTTGCCGGTTTCTTTACTGCTTCTCCCTACACTGGATTTGAGCTCCACAAAAGCAGACTCTGTCAGTCTTGCTCACTGCTATATACCCCATTCCCAGAGTCCAGAATATACCAAGCACTCGATAAACATCCAGCGAAAAGATGAACAAATGAATTTTGCTTGGGAACAAACACAAACGCAGGTGAAGACATTCATTAATAGAAATGGGGAGGGATAAAAGTGATAGGATCCAGAAACTTACATAATAAATACCTTTAGAGCAACTGAAAACCCACCAACCTCAGCCTCACCTGAGCAGCACAAATGCACTGCCAACCGGCCCAAGACAAACAACTACAGAACTTCAACGTGCAACGTTTAAGTAGGGTTAGTTGAGTGCGAGAATGGGTATGGAAGGCAATTCCTGACTCCACGCCAAAGCCACTTTTGTGAAACTCCTTCTACCAAATGGTGGCTCCTAGCCATTACGGCCAATATCATGGCCCAGCCACATTTCCACCTCCTCTGGTTGGGACACCTGCACACATCCTCCTGTGAAAGCCTCCCTTTGACGCCACAGACAGTGCCCTGCAGCTCTGCAGACCTTCTGGATTCTTCCCCCTCACAAGTGAGTGCTCCCTCCTCCTCACTTCCACAGTAGCTGACACCTCTCACAACCGTTAATATTTTGCTTTGCGTGATCATTATTTATTTCATCTTTTTTTTTTTTTTTTAAACTAAACATCTATCCTTCCATGTCTTATTTAGGTCCATTCCCTTCAAAAGTTTTTTTGAGTATTTGTTCAAAATGTTTTTTGAACATCTGTCAAAACGGGAAAAAAATGTTGAACTCAACCAATACTCACAAACATCTCGCTGCATGGCAGATGACACAGATCATTTTAGCTTGACATTTACTAGGAACTTAGTACGCACCAGGCATAATATCTTTATGAAGATAATGGCCAGCATTTATTGGGTGTTTACTCAGTGTTGGACACTGTTCTAAAGATTTATTAAATAGCATTTATTCCTCAAGTCGGTGCTATGCAACAGGCACTACTGTTACCCCCATTTTACAGAAGAAACAAAACGCAGAGAGATTAGGTAACTTCCCCAAGGACACACAGTTGGTAAATGACAGACCTACCACTTTGGCCACTCCCTTGATGGGAATCACATCTCTGGAAAGACAAACCTACAAACAGATGTCCGGAAGCCAATGTGACAAATGCTAGGATGTACAAAGTGCTAAAAGAACACAAATTCTGCCGGGGGGGATGAGCCTTAAAAAAATTCAAAAGAGATAAGCTTTAAGCGGCTTTTAAAGGATGACTGGGAGCATTCCAGGTAGCCCAGGAGAAGCAAGGCCTGCCAAGCTGAAGGCACATGTGAGCAAAGTCCTAAGACTTCTTTAGAGAGGGATGCCAGAGAATTGCCATCAAAGCAATATACCCTCACATTTAGAACTCCTCGGAAAAGATTCTATCTTCCAGGCTACCAAATCAATGCATTATAAAGCACAGATATTCACCTTTTGCACAAATAATAGCAGTGGATGTGAACCAAATGTTAAACCCCAAAGATCCCCAAGAATGCCAAGGCAGCACTCTCTCCCCACAAATGTGCTTGTCTATTGCTTAGGACTTCCAATTGGGAAAAAGACCAAGGCAATAACTGCAAACTGCACACCACAATAAATTCTGCTACATGCCCTCTAGCCTCTGTTCATGCAATTCCAGGCCTCTGATATTGGCCCCAAATTAAAACTACAAAGACAACTCAACCCTTGTAAAATGAGAATACTTATCAAACTTCTTCCTGGATGCAGCACAAGGGCAAAAAGAATAAATGAAAGACCACCCACCAGTTCTGCTCTGTTATTTACCGACGGCTTCTGACTGGCTGCAGACAAGCAAATAACATATAAGAGCCTAGGAACGTTCAACTGTGGTTCACACCAGCCCCACCAGTATAAAGCTAGAAGAGTCAAAATCTTAAAATGATTATAATAAAAAGAAAAAAAAAACTAAACAAACAGAAAACCCTTTATAGCAGCTACCTAACGGCTCCCCAGACTGAGGATGAACTGTTTCTTTCCAAACAAACAATAAAATCTGCACGATCCAGCTTTTGTTGGTGGGCTTAGCAACACAGAAAACACAAAGGGGGCTTTTGTGCGAATTGCTGTTTCTGGGTACGTTTTACAGGCAGCAGCCAGGCTCGCTGCTCCTCTCTCGTCTCCCCTATTCACACAGGCAAAGGATGGTAATTAAAATCAGCCCAGGGACCAGGCAGGAAGCCTCAGTCGGGGCCACTGTAATTAACCTCTGGAAGGTAAGACCGCACAAATGACACTGTGGGGACACAGAGCAGGAGCAAGTGCCACAGCCTTCCTTCAGACGCTCCTCAAAACAAAAGGACAACCCAACATCATCCTTTTCTTTCTGCACAGTGGTTCAAAGGGAAAATAAAGGTCCTGAATTGTACAAAAGTGGCAGCTCGCTCTAGGAAGGAGCTTGAAAGAAAAATGGCACTAGAAATTTTCATCATACTCAGCCACAAATAGCCCTGCTGGACTCCAGCCTCACTCTCTGTAAGAGACAGTCCTTCATATCCAGTGGGTTCACAACCTCTTCGTTCACACCAAATGCCAGCAACAAGCATGGCACATGGGAAATTTCTAGTGTCAAGGACCCCGAGAGAGAAAAAGTGAGGAGAGGGTGGGCAGAGCAGCGACGGGGTCTCAGAATCATTTGGGGCCCCAGTCCCAGCCATTCTGATTCAGTGGGTTTTGGATGGGGCCAGACTACACGCTTAACAAACACGCCGGTGCTTCTAACACAAGTGACAGCAGCGATCTTTGATAAACTGCAAACTGCATCAAGACCAGTACTTAACTAGCATCCTTAGCAGAAAGAAAAAACAAGACAACCGAAGACAACAGAGAGGAAGGAAAACTAACAGAGCCTTGAGGAAGCAGAGAGCTTGGCGGGTGGACGAAGCCCCGCAGGTGTCAGGGTCAGCGGTTGGACTCGCTCCCTCCTGGACTGGCCAGCTGTGGCGCCTTCCTAGTCTTGGAGGCCTCTGTGATCACTGGTGAGGGAGAAGCTGCTGTGGCGAGACAGTACACGCAGGCTCCCGTCTCGGCTGTTCAGGGCCTGGCCAAGTGACTCAGGAGAGGGCTGCGCTTCTCCATCTGGGTCACCTCACGTGTAAAGTGAGGTGCTGAGAACAGATCGGTTTAACTCACAAATAAACTCCTTTCGACTGGCTGCTGCCTGGAAGATTCCGAGGCCTTGCCCAGGCGTCACAAAAAAGGTGCACAGAAATCCACCGGCCCTGCCTCTATGGGCGTCCAACTCTGGCTGGATGAGTTGGAAGGTTTGTTCTTGCTTTTAACATTCTCCGGTTCCCTGTCTGTAAAATCATAATGGTATCTGTCCTCGCTGGCGCTTGGAGAGAAGAAATATCTGTGAAAACTCTTTGTGAAAAGGTCAGTAGCACCACAGTTAGGGGTAGAAGAACAGAAACACGGAGTCAAAGAGAACACAGGTTCCAATCCCAGCTGTGTGGCCACGGGCAAGTCGTTTCGCCTCTCTAAGCCTCGGTGTCACAGCTGGAAATGGGAATAGTGGCTGTTAATACCCATCTGAGAGGGTACGGTGAGGATCACGTAAAGCGAAAATAATGAGAAAAGGCCTGCCTACAGCAGATACTTAACAAACACTAGGCCTCTACAACCCCTAACAACCCCCTCCACGCAGTTCCAAAGAACAAAGTACCCCACAAGCTGCACTGCCAATGTCGGACTCTCCTCCGGCAGTGCAGCCTTCCCACAGAGCTCCCACCCACCCGGCTGCCACCACGGAGACCATGGTGATGACGGCAACACCTTACACACGCCTGCAGAACCCCAGCCGGATGTGCAACTTACCAGAGCATCGATGAGTACTTCCGCTCCCTCTTCACTCTCGTGGAGGGTGTCTATATCTGTTAATTCCTGAAGCAAATCAACCACAGCTATGGACACATGTGAATAGCGTTAAGGGAATCACGTACATACTGAAACCCTACTGACAGTTTATTAAAATCTGTGCTTCCCTTCTGTTTCCTTGTCAATCATTTTATTACCATTCACCCTTAATACACTGTGGTTTTATTAACATCTCTTCAACAAGGTTCTACTCACAGTGGGTGTTCAGTAAATGTTGTTAACCGGCTCAGTCTTCTTCCTTCTGCTGCCTTCCTGGTCACGTATTCCATAAGTTCGTTTTCCCAAATTTCAAACTTTCAAATAGATTGCTCAGGAGGTTGCTTTTCCAGGGAGAAAGAGGCCAACACCCTTCACCCTATCACAGAATTTACATTCTTGGAACTCAGTATAATCTGAACTAACCCGTACAGTTCACCTTCGAAGGCGGTAATGATTTCTGAGAGGAGATGGCTGGTGTTTACCGAGAGGTCCGCAGAGAGCAGGGCATGGCAAAATCAGTTTCAAGATGTAGACGGAAGGCTTTACGCTGGACTGCACTACACATCCCCACTTGGGGCTCCCTCCCCTCAAACACCGAGCTGCTATGGACACAAAAGGAAGAACGATGAGAATTAAACAAAGCGAAGGCAAAAATACAAGGAGGAAAATATGTATGAAAGAAAGAAACATGAAAGAGGGAAAAAAAGGAGTTATGTTTGGAAACTGGAAGGCAGAACTAAATAAACTAAGTTTCCCTTCCCTCACCCTGGAAACTCTCTCACACATACACACAGACGACCTACGTTTCTGCGGTGAAGAAAGCACTGTGATGGTGACAAAGGCAAATCTGTTTTTCATTCTTGGCCTCAGTTCCCCCCTCTACAAAAAGAGGAAGTTCAATAATCAGAGACATTTAGAAAATTATACACCACAGGCAACTGCCAAGGTGTAACAAATAAAATACAGACGTCCTGAAAAGGGGGCCATCAACTCGGAAATCAGGAATGATCTGCTAGAAGAAGACTGGTCAGAAAACAGTAACTAAAAACGATGAGGGCAGAGGGGCCAGAAAGCAGAGCCACAGAAGTAAAAGCCAAGAGACTGGAATATACAAAGGCACATGAAGAGGACAAGAAAGAGCATCAGGGAAGGGAGGGGAGGACAGAAGAGAGGGGAGAGGAAAGAGAAAGTCAGAGCTAGAATTATACGCAAATAATATTTTGAAAGAATAACCTAATAGCCGCGTGCAGGGTGCAGTGCACTAAAGCACTGAGTGCCGGGCACGGGGATGGGCAAATGGAAAGCAGGATGAGCAGAGAGCTGGAGGGTGAGGGTTGGGCGGGGAGCCAGGTCTGGAGGAGAAGATACCACACACAACAGTCCAGGGCGAGACAAGGTCAGCATCAGGGCAGTTTCACTAGGACGGGTAAGAAAAAAATAAAAGGAAAGATACAGGACGTGGTAACAAGAAGGATAACACTTGCTGACCGCCCACTGAAGTTCCAGGCATTTTATGAACATCTTTTGCGGAAAGAAAAGCTATTGGGAGGTTTGTCTTACTCATGTATAACGGACCAGGCGACCATCACACGTAAGTTAATTAAGCTGTGTCGTCTTCTTCCTCCACTCTTTAAAGTGATATTTACCCCAAACACCAGAGTGCTATGAAACTTACTATGCGTCAGAGCTTAAAGGTCTTTGGACAGAACTCCTTGATGTGTCTCGTCTTCATCAACAAAGTAACCAGAATGCGGTTGACGCAGAAGACCGCGTTATCAAACTTGACATACAGTAAACCAAAATACGGAAGTTGTCTGCAGTAATTTTAAAAAGCAAAACCTGGCTACCAAATTAACCCTAGAAACCCCGGGGCTACCCCCGACTAGGAGGAATTAGTGGTAAAGACTGCGGTAGCCACCACTGTCACTGCCACCGTGTCTGAGAGTCATCATTATGCTAAGCGCTGGGCTACCGAATCCTCACAACAGCATTATTATAAGCGTGATATCCCCGTTTTACAGACAAGATAGCTAAAGCTCAAAGTGGTTAAGGAACTTAGCTAAAGGTCACTGCAATGGTAAGGGAGAAGGTTAGGTTCATCTGATTCCAAAAATGATGCTTTTGCCACCACACTTCATAACACGGCACAGGGGAACACATGCCAGGTTTAAACGGGGCTAAGTTCTGGTAAATTCTAGCTATTGATCCTACTGTAATGACACTGTCATGTATCTCCAACAAAAATTATTAAAAGTCTCAGGAAAAAAAATAAGATGCTGAAAACTCCCTGCTCATCCTCCTCATCTAAGAAACTCCCAAATATATTCTCTTGAAAAGTTCTTACATATGCGATGTAAAAATTGTATTATCTATTCACATGCTTATTTAATATGCATGACATTTGATCTATCTGCCTATCTACTCATCCATCCATCCATCCACCCAATGTTAGAGTCAGACACCTATAGGACAGGAATATGAATCGGGCAAAACAACAACAACAACAACAACAACAACAAAATAAAGAATATAAATCAGGCATGTAGTAAGTACTATCATTATATCCCTTGAATAACACCATGCATAACTAAGTAATTATTAACTAGCATGCGATGACTGTTAATTAAACAGGAGCCTCAAGAGACAGGTGGGGGACACGTGAAAAGAACAATGATGAAGAGTCAGAGCAAACACGAGGACAGGGTCATGTCATATTCATCTTTGGTTCACATCTTCAGTGAACTGAATTACCCCCAAATTATCACCAGCCATGTAATCTCGTTCAAACCCCTTTATTTCCTTACAGCTTAGTTTCCTCGCCTGTCAAATGGTGGCAAATGGTCTCTGCCCAGCCCATCTCTCTGAGTAGCTAGAAGGAACAAATTAGGGCGTGTACATCGAAGGCCAAGGAAATCAAAGTACTAAGAAAATATGAAAGCATTTTATAAGAAAGACGGTTAGTCAAGTCTTCCCACAGAATGGCCAAAGCCCTCACTGTTGCCTTCACTCTTCCCCAAAGCCTCGAAAATCTAAAACGTAAGCTAACAACAGCATGGTCTCCCTTTCTGGGTCACAATGGGTTGGAAGACCTAATTTTATATTTCGGCTGTGCCACAGACATTCAGATTGATCAAGTCCTTTTTCAGCCTCTAAGGTCTTATGGGCCAGGTATTATATTTTTCTTTGATTAGTCTTAATACCATGCTCACAAATGTGTCACGTTAAGCCTAAGAACTTTTCTTAAAAAGGAAAAAAAAAAAATTGACAATGGTGGTGGTTTTATATAGGACAGGATAAATGTCTAACTTTTATCAAGAAAAGTCGTTTCTAAAAATGTTCCAGTAGTTATTTCCCTGCCTACTCTCCTGCCTCAGCTGAGAAGTCAAACACAAAACCAGTTACCAGCTACCAGGTCTGGTAAACATCTCATCAATTCCACCACTAACTGATTTTACGTAAATTCCTAACTTTCACCAAAGAACATTTCAGGAAGGCAGTAATGAGTCCATAATTGTAATCATCACCTCCCGGGTAATATAGTATGACCCGGAAGACAGAGGTCATCTGAAGACCTGAAAGTGGAATGAAAACCCGAACTAAAGACAGGCAGGCAGACTCTCAATTTGGATGAGAAAATGCAGCGTGGTCTGCCGCCCATCCAGCATTTCTTCACAGGCCGACTCTGGGCATGGGTGATAGGTTTTTCCACTGTAGTTACAATTTCATTTCACAAGGTAAAAGGCTCTCCCGTCCAAGTATAATAGGAAAACAGAGAGCCTGTCTCTCTGTGAATTACTAAAACACAGTTTTTGATAGCCTATTTTGTCATGTCGAGTAGAAAGGCCACCCCACACACTCCCTCTGTACCTGTCCACTACTGGGGCAGTAAGCTAGAGTAATAAGAGGTGACATAGAAAAGGCCAGCTGGGCACAAAATGGTCCACAATACAGCAGCTCTTGGAAAAAGAGGGGTATTTACGTCTGGTTGGGTTTTTTTTGGTTTTTTTCTTTTGGCATGATCCATGTAGTTTTGGTACAGAAACTGAGCATTAATCTCATTAATCTCCAATGAGACAGGTCCATAAGGAGAAAATTTATTAAAAAAAAAAAAAAAGATTAGAACAAGATGGTAGTAAGCAGATGGGTTTTTTTAAAAAAGTCATTTCATAAAGGATTCCTTAAGAAAAATGAACCAGTACAGTATAGATTCAGAGTATATAATTGATTTAATGCAACAAATGTGGGTTTTTATAAAAAAAAATTTTTTCTTTTGTTCCTAGACTAGGACAGTGAGATATGGCTCAATTAATGCAGATGAGTTTCAAAACACAGACAAAATGGTCTTTTTCTCCTTTTAAAACAGTTGGCACAGAACGACCTAGAAAAAAACCTGTACGCTTAATTCTCTCCCAATCCTAGATCACACTAATATGAGGGAGAAAATGCACTCATTCAAGATGCACTAAGGACCTACTAAATGCTAATGGGCGCTATTATGCCACAGGGGAGATGCCCAAAGCAGGCTACCACCACCCACATCTTCCAGGGGCAAGATATTCACCTAAACTCATAAACAAGATCAAAGGTTACATTAAGAGGTCCTTTTCCTAAATTGCCACTTTGGCACTTTTAACGTAACCTGACTTTCTTCAGAGCATATTTAAATGGCTTTAAATATGGGAGGCTTATCAGTGCAGATTATCAGACATGTCAGCCTACTGATGAGAAAAAGAAGTACCTTCCTTTCAGGGTAGTTTTGATTCTGGAAATATCGAGATGAGAATAGCTTCCAGCAAAACAACAGCTCAAGAGACGCAGGTCTTGTTAGACAGCGCTTGCAGGAAAGCTCTGGAGCAACAGCCGACTCCCTCCCAGTCCAATTAGGAGAAAGCCCCGAGGAGGCTCAGACCCTTCCCAGCCCTAGTCCTGCTCATGAACATGGGGACTCTGACGCAGAGCCCCCCTGACTACTGCACACACCCTCCAGGATAATATGGGATGCTGCTCTCAGTTTGCTCCACTCTAGCTTTCTCAGACCCAAACTGCTCAAATTCAATTGATCCCTGCTGGTCTAAAAAAAACTCTGCTCTTTATTTTCCAGTTCCCACAGTAATTCCTCACAAAATCCAACAGGAAAACTTTCCAAGTCTTCCTGGCTTTATAGAGTCTAAGAAAACTAAGCAGTAATTTAGGGAAGAATAGTGCTAACGACCACTCCCTAAAATTATCCCAGACCAAAAAAAAAAAAAAAAAAAAAAAAAAAAAAAAGCTGTCCCATCAGCACCAAAAATCTCCTCTATAACTAACAAATCTCTCCCTTCCTGCATATTAGCATGCAACTCACTGTAATAATGCCTGAAGTTAACATTACAATGAGGCCACATTTTTCTGAATCACCGAAGTCTGAAAGCAGACTTTGGATAAATGTGGTTTATTCAATACATATATATATAAGTTTACATATATAAATTATATATAAGTTATATAAATATACAATTGTATAATAAATATACAATTATATATTTATGTAACTTATATATAATTTATATATAATATAAATATAATTTAAATATTATAAAATATTTATATATTTGTATATAATATACAAAACATATATTATATATAAATATTATAAAAATAATATAAATATATAACATGTTTATATAATTTATATATAACTTACACATCATATATATATATATATATATATATATATACACATGTGTATATATATAAAAGAATAGAGCACGTACCAGGGAAGCAGTAGTGGTGATTTTTTTTGTGGGGGGGAGGTGGAAGGGGAAGGGGAATCATGAGCCTGATGTCCTGCTAAGTTTCTAGTGACTACAGGAGCACGTCAGCTCCCAGCACGTGAGGCATGGCAATTTCCACTGCCAAGATACAGACCATGAAAATAAACTTGAAACACACTCTAATCTCCACATCTGTCAAAAGCTTACCCATCTCCAATACCCAATTCCCTAATCACCCCCAAGCCAGAAGTGACTCATACCTCAGAACTCCAATGGCATTTCCTGAGCACAATACTCCAAGGGCACTTACCGTGCATAGTAAGTAACTTGTAAGTGAGTAAGTGTTTTTGCTATCGACTGGAGTTATTATTTCTTGCTTCCCCAACAGCACCCAATAGGGCTTATCACAAAGAGGAGAAACCCAGTAAATGCCGTGATCTACCATAAGGACTTCAGAAAGGATTGCCCCGAGTTGTCACTCAAACTGAGAATGCAGCTAATGACATACAAAACTAGGATACTTATGGATGTTGGGCTGTGGTGATTTATTTTTTTGTTGGTGGTGGTAAAAGGGGTGATGAACCACCATCTGGGGTTTTTATCTTCCCCTTGTTTCATTCTTCCCTGTTCCTTTAGGCAAAATGAGTAAATATGGCTTACCCTGGGCCACAAAAACTGTTTCCTTAGCAGTACCTTAAGAAAATATCTTTAAATGTAACTTTGATTTTATGATTGTGTAGAAACTCCAAAAGGTTCACAAAAAAGGGGCTCTAAACATATTTAAATGACTTACTTCAAAGGAAAAAGCAGTAATTCTAAAAGGCGGTAGCTGTTGGATCCCACCTTGCCTTCCCTTCTAACACAGTCAGAGTGACTCTCCAAAGCTGTGTGAGAGGTATGCCCCTCCCTCTCAGCCCCTCGTCCCCAGAGGTGCTCTTCACAGACCAGAATTCCACTCGCGGCCAACGGCCTGCTGGGCTCCAGCCTCTGGGGGGGGGGGGGGGGGGGGCGGAGACGGGGCCCAGAAGCGCTGACAAGCCTTCACCAGCAGCAGCGATGCAGAGCGCCAGAATAAACTCTGAAGCTGCCCCTCACGGTTGAAAGCACGAGGCACAAGCTGTCGTCTCGCATCCTCTGCTCTTAAGGTTACAACAAACCAGCCTCTGATCCAATTAAAATCCCTATAGTTTATGTTTTCTCTGAGAAGGACAAAGGCAAAGATGACCTGAGCTTGTGGGGGGCATGACCAGCCACGTATGGTCTTGGTCGATAAATGAAGAGTTAAAAAAGATGAAAAATCTAAGTCATGACTGCCATGAAATTGTTCATTCACGGTACGGTGTTTCGGGCAGTTACAGCTGTACAACAGTAAACTGTTAACAAGCGTCTCCTGAAGAAAAATCTCCATTCTAGACCACAGGTGAGACAAGATGCAGGGTGCAAGGCTGTGGGGAGACCACCGTCCCGAAACGAGAGAGGGTGCATCAGTTGCAAGTCAAGAGGGCCTACCCTTTCCTGAAACCACTTTCAAGAAAAACTGTACTTTGAGGAGGATGACATTTCCCCTAATTGCTTTAGCTAATTAAAATTAGGTAATTAAAAAAATTTCAAATGCACTTTAAATTTGATGTAGGGCATAATTAAAAATCAGATTTAAAAAAATATCATTAGGGCAGTAGGGTGAAGGCTGGCATACTAGAGGGGGGAAAAATGCAGCCTGGCTCTCAAGAAAACAGGAGGGAAGTGGCAGTCTGTCAGAGTTATTATAGGGGGACTTGTTTTTTTCCTTTTTAAAGACCAGAACTTAACAACGTGGAACATCTGTGCCCTTGCCTTTCCCAAGTATGCCGATGTCGAACAGCGCTCTCGCGTCAGTCTTCTCCCCAGCAGGAACCAGCCTGGTGAATCAGCAAGTGTCAGCATCTTGGGAAGGCTGCTACTATTAGACTTAGCAGGGATAGAAAAAAGAATGAGGGCCGTGTCTGCAGAGACAAACTTGGTGCTGCGTGTGTGAACGCGCAAGGGAGCAGACGACTGGGCGAGGCCGTCGGGGACGTGGCAAGTCTCAAAGGGCGCTAGAGAGAGCACTGGGCTGGACATCAATCAGGGGCCTAGAGTGCCAGCCTCGGCCTCAACAGTTGGCTGTCCGACATCTGGACCTCAGATGCGTCACTGAAGAAATAAAGAAGGCCCTGGGTTAAGTCATCTCTAAGGGCTGTTTAGATTCAGAACATCTACCATTCCGTAGGTGAATTAAGATGTGAAGTCACAACTAGAACTCTCCCTTACCGACACCGCGAGGACGAGTTAGTACCTTGAATGGGACCGATCAGATGGTATAGATACCCTAATACGTGTTTCTTGCCTGATGCCGCTTGATAATCCAGTAGAGTCCACTGTTTCTCAGAGTCTAGTACAGTGCCTGGTACACAATGAAGCACTCAAAGCAGGTCTGCCGAATGACTTCATGAGACCCTACACTCAGCTTACCCAGAAACACGCCAATTGACCAGGGTTCTCGCACAACCCGCAATTCAGCAGAAAACCCTGGGGAACCCACTCATCAATCTGAGGACTTACGGAGTGATTCTTAATACTCTCAAACCTAACATGAAGTATCAGAAATGGTTTAAGATCACCCTTCAAGAAGCCTGCATTAAAATTATTCCCTGATTTATTTCTATGAGAAATATCAGGCAGGAAAGAACCTAGTCAGACATGCTCTCAGGAGAGAGATTACCAGAAAGATGAAAATAACATGAAGCAGCAGCAGATTCCCCGTGAATATCACTCAGGCAGACTAACTACATTTGTCTCGTACCTTCGGAAATCTGGATTCAAATAGAACAACTATTGGAAGAGAATTTACTTTAATGAACATATCCCCGACCACAGGCACATCAAAAACCGACTGCAGAAAGCTGCTGCACATCTGAGAGCAAAGACAAAGTATAAGATGGTTTTGGAAGTCACGGTTCAGAGTCAGTTAAAAGTAACATCTAGTAAGTGCCTACTGTGTATCAGAAACTGCTTAGCCCTTAACGTCGTCTCCTTTAGTACTCTCAGTAACACTGCAAGGCAAAAGTTATTAACTCCACTTCTGCAGGTGCCAATAGTGAGGGCTGCAGGGGCATCAAATTTCACACAAGAAATGAAGCTGGGAGCCAAACCTGGATCATCTGTTTGGATCTAATGCTCATTCAGCAAACAGTACATGTTTCTGTACACTGAGCCTGTTTTAAGGAATAGGGGTTGCAGCAGTGGACAAAAGAGATTAAAATCCCTGTCTTCCTAGACATTCCAATGTGCTTTCTACCACGGTTCACTGCCTCCTCTGGTCTCAAATCCGCTGGGCCGCCTGTTAGCAGAATGATGTCTAGATCAACAGATTCATGTCCTATCCGGCCTTGCCGCTATCATGGGCCTGGAAATCAAGATCCTGAGAAATTAATGCTATTAAGGTGTGAATAGATACATCATGATGAATTCCAGCACTAACAAGAGAAAACAGGACAATTAAGGACTGCCCAAGATGTATTCGTAGATAAAAAACAGGTTTTCAAATGAGTAAAGAGCAGCGTGTTTCAAGATCAGAGGTAATTAGAATGAAAACAGAACACCAGACGTGACAGGAGACATCAGCAGAGACAGACAGAAGAGAGTAAACAGCATTCCCCCACCATGTCAGCCTTCCTGCTGAGGACAGATCTGAAAGGATATCTGTATTATCGTGTCCAAGTAACCCAAGAAGAGACTGCACAGCATTCAGCTCCACCAGCAGGTGGTACAGGTCTGGCATGGTGGCCACCACGTGCATCTCCTGAATGATGTCATTTAGGTCCAGCTCGGATTCCATAAACCTAGGAGAGGAAAACAAGACAGCATCAGTGAAAGGAAAGCAGGGAGGAGCAAAGAACAACATAATCCAGACAGAGAGACAATCTGTCAAAGTGTCTGCAACAGACCAACCAGGAAGTACACTCATCCAAACATCACACTGTCACACAATTTCCTGGAGAAATCGATTTCCTCATTACAAAAATCAATCTTGGATTCAGATCTCATTACAGGGTTCCCCTTATTCTTGTAGTCACAAGTTGCCTTTTAGAGGCTCCTGAAGCATTCTGTAGCATTAAGTGATCTGCCCACCAGCAGACGAGCTGTGGATGAGCTACCGTCACCACTCGGTGTGGCAATCCACTATGCTGCCCTGACACAGTTATCCTACTAATCTGGAAAAAGTTTCTCTTACCCGCCACTTCAGATCAAGGGCCAATTATTCCCCTTCCCCACAGGAAGATACCGAGATTCTGCTGCCATCCAAAAATCCCCTCCCTTCCTCCAAACCCCCTCCCTTCAGTCCTTCAGTGAGCCGACTAGGGGGCAGACCCAAAAGTAAAGCAGATCTAGTCTCTGGCATCCTGTAATCACCACCACACCTTACGCAGCATGATACTTCATTCACATTTTCACACCTGAACCTTTCAACAAACCTATGCCCAGGCGCTAAGTACAAAACTTCTCTGCATTTGCCTCTCCCTGCATTCCCTTAGTGTTTGACATATAAGAAATGCCCACTAAACCTTTGATGAACAAGATAGGAAGCTTTGTTCCGAGGAGGAAGGGAGCCAATCCATGTAAAGCAGCTGAACAACACCTGACTGAGAGTAACTGAGGGGCAGCAGCTCCAGACTCTGGAGCCAGACTGCCTGGGTCTGAACCTGAGTTAGCCGCTTACTTCACTTCTCTGTGCCTCCGTTTCTCATCTGTAAATAAGATGATAGTTACCTATTGTTCCTGTAGGAACGAAAGGGTTCCTGTAACGAGTCAATGAATAAGCACATATAAAACACTTAAGAGGCGCCTGGATGGCTCAGTCAGTTAAGCGTCTGACTTCGGCTCAGGTCATGATCTCACGGTTCGTGGGTTCGAGCCCCGTGTCGGGCTCTGTGCTGACAGCTCGGAGCCTGGAGCCTGCTTCTCATTCTGTGTCTCCCTCTCTCTCTGCCCCTCCCTGGCTCGTGCTCTCTTTCGCTCTCTCTCAAAAATAAATACGCATTAAAAAAATTTTTCTAAACACTTAAGAAAAAGTGCCTGACATATAAAAAGCACTCTACGTTTGCTCTCATTTGTTCTTTTCCTGATACTACTATTATTAATATGTCTATCTGCCCTTCTAGAATTACATCTTTTGTCTCTACATATCCACCGATGCCTGCTTAATTAAAATGAGGCCATAAAGAAAAGGAACATAAGCCGGGACTTTTGAAGTCATATAGGCCTCATTCAGATGCCTGCGCGGCTGGGCTCACACTACCTCTCCAGAAATCTGGACTCTGTGAGGAACAAAATCTGGAGACTATAGTTCTTTAAAACATGCCTATATTTCAGACAATATCCCTTACCATTGTTTTTTCCCATTACTTTTTTTAATCATAACATTTATATATACATTTTCTAATTATAAAATACTTTTTATAAAAAACTGGGAAAAGAAAGATAAGCTTTCAAAAGGTAAACAGACATCGCCCATTATCTTACTGACCAGAAATAACCACTGCTAATACTCTGGTAGGTTTAAGCAATTTTTCTTAACTCCCAGCCTTTTCCTCCCCGAAAGCAGCCCACATAGTATACGGTTCTATACTCAATTTTTGCGGTTGTTGTTAACATAGGCTGAACAATTTCCCTTATGAAACATTCTTCTACACCAGGAAAAGCCAGTATCTGATGCTGCTGTCAGTCCTTCTCCCGTGGCAAAATCCATCTCTGAGCCCAGCACTCTTCCCTGCTGAGCCCAGACATGACTTCAGAATCCTTCTCAACACAGCGCTCCAAAAAGAGACCAGCAATCAATCCCAGTGTGGGGGTAGGAGATGAAGCCATCTGAAATTCCTAATCTAAATAATACCTTTTAGAAAAAGCTACATGGTATTCCCTTGCATGGATCTATCATAATTTATTTTACCAATCCCCCTTTGTCAGACATTCAGATCGTTTCCAATCTTTTCTCTTACAACAAAAGACACTAGGATGCATGTATTCATAATTACTGCGTTAGGGTAAATTCCCAGGAAGGTGCCCAGTCAGAAAGTGTGCATAACTTAACAGATTTTGCTACAGCTCGCTGGAAAGGTACCAACAGTGTGTGAAGTGCCTGTTCCCCCCGCCCCCCTCAAAACCGGTATTACTTAAAATCTCCTCCAATTTGAGATGAGAAATATAACTTATTTTTTATTTTGCATTTCTGATACTAAGACAGTTCAATTTTTGTTAATGTTTACTGGTTGTGTTTCTTCTTTGATCATTTTTACATCAGGGTGCTCATCTAATTTGTCGATTTGTAAGCACTCTATATTAAGGAAATTAACCTCTGCTATATATTGCAAAAAAAAAAAAAAAAAAAACAAACCAGAGAAAGATATTTGCCCTTTGATTTGTATATTGTGCTTTTTAAAATAAAAGTTTTTAGGGGTGCCTGGGTGGCTCAGTCGGTTAAGCATCCAACTTCGGCTCAGGTCATGCTCTCACGGTTCAGGAGTTCGAGCCCCCGCATCAGGCTCTGGGCTGACAGCTCACAGCCTGGAGCCTGCAGCCCACTTCAGATTCTGTATCTCCCTCTTTCTGCCCCTCCCCAGCTGGTGCGCGCTCGCTCTCTCTCTCTCTCTCTCTCTCTCTCAAAAATAAACGAACATTAAAAAACAAACTTTTTTTTTAAGTTTTTAAAAGTCTAAGTCATCAAATCTTTGCCTTTATGAACTCTATTTCACATGTATCCTGAGAAAGGTTTTTCCCCTATGCTAAGATCGAATATATTTTATGATATACTACTTTTATGTTTGTACATATTTAAATGTTTGGGAGTAAATAATTCTGAGATACACTTTAGCATATGATATGGAGCAAAGATCTAACTTTATCTACTGCTAGTGTTTGGCCAGTTGTCCCAATGCCATAATCTACCCTTTTTCCACAGATCTGAAGAAATGCCACCTTTACCATGCACTAAATTTTAATGTGTCCTCTAATCTTTTTATGGGCTTTTCACTCTATCTCAGAGATTGGTTTACAAATTCCTGAGCCAGGAAGGACCACACTTCCATTATTACAGTCTATTTTTCTCTGTTCCAGCAAAATATTCTGTTTTTCTTCTTTTCCAACACTTCCTTGTCTATTCTCAACCTGCTTACTATTCCAATTTCAAAATTATTTTTCTCAAGATTCTCCCCCATACCACTTTTTTTAAGGCTCCCTCCACTGTGCTCACAAGCACAGATTACCCTTCTAGGTCACTAGGTTCCCTATCACCTAGCGTGTGGAAGCCAAGTGAGAATCACGATGTGGGAGAGCTGGTGCAGAATCCAGACACTGGGCAGTAGATCTGTATCATCTCTGAACCTAACAGGCTCAGCAAACCTCTCGGGCTTACATGCCTTACATGTGTGCTTTTAAAAAATCTGATTTGTAGGGAGTAATGTGACAAAAGATTTTTACTGGGAAGAACTGGCAAGGGCACTAAACAGTACTAAACAACGTCATGTGGAGTACAAGGAAATGATTTGGGGACCTGGGGGATAATCAGTGAATGAATGTCAGCCTGGAGACAAGCCTCCGGGGGTATCCTGCAGGGCTCCACTCCCTCCTTAGGCTTGTTTTTGAGGAACAACTTAGTGGTGAAGATATATAAACAACAAACTTAACAAATGTCATGTAACGCAAAGCTTATGGAGACAAGGAACACGGCAGACGACAGAATCAATTCAAAAAGTTCCTAACAGGCAATAATGATGGGCCAAATCCAACAGGAGAAAAATTACCCAGGATCCACACAGAGTGCCGCACTGAACCACAGAGCCACACAAACGCACACAGTGAGACAGATACAGCTTAGTAAGAGCACATGTGTAGAAAGGACAAGATGGGGGGCGCCTGGGTGGCTCAGTCGGTTAAGCGTCCGACTTCAGCTCAGGTCACGATCTCACGGTCCGTGAGTTCGAGCCCCGCGTCGGGCTCTGGGCTGATGGCTCAGAGCCTGGATCCTGCTTCCGATTCTGTGTCTCCCTCTCTCTCTGCCCCTCCCCCGTTCATGCTCTGTCTCTCTCTGTCTCAAAAATAAATAAAACGTTGGAAAAAAAAAAAAAAAGAAAGGACAAGATGGTTTCAGTTCATTGTAACCGCGATACAAGTCAGACCATGAGAGAGTCCTGCCGGGACAGAGACTCCTCCTTCATCTCCGGACACCCAGCGCCGGGCACACTCCCTGGTCCACTACAGAAATTTAGCAGATGCCTGGCAAAGGAAGGAGCAGACGAAAGTGGCCGCCACAATGCAGCTGTGGTTTTTGCCTGCTTAAAAGAAGATACTGCAGGAGTTACCATGCAGGGGCACCTGGGTGGCTCAGTCGGTTAGGCGGCTGACTTCAGGTCATGATCTCGCAGTTCACGGGTTCGAGCCTCGCATCGGGCTCTGTGCTGACAGCTCAGAGCCTGCTTCAGATTCTGTGTCTCCCTCGCTCTCTGCCCCTCCCTTGCTTGCACTCTCTGTCTCTCAAAAAATGAATAACAATGTTAAAAAAAAAAAGAAGAGTTACCATGCAGATCAGACGACCGTTAAAGTCCATGACATCTCTTATGGGAACCATGCTTTATTTAGGAGGGCTATGGAAACTAATTCAGGTAAGATTATAAGGAGCCGAGACATCCTCTCATGAGAGAATGTGCTGAAATTCTTTTTCATTCTGAGTTGAAATCTTAGAAATCACAGTTGCCAAATGATGTCTTTGTAAAGTCAGGCGTCTCTATAAAGTCAGATCCTTGTCACCGGGGGTAATTAATAAAGAATGATATGGAAAAAAAAATCAAGAAGAGAGAATGGACTGCAACTTTCAGTCCCTTCCAACTTGGAAATTCTTCCAATTATGCAGTTTTTGTTTTTTTTTTTAAGCTATACTCCTAGAGAAGGGGGGAGGAGGTGATGAGAGGGGAGGGGAGGGGAGGGGAGGGGAGGGGAGGGGAGGGGAGGGGAGGGGAGGGAAGGGAATCCCAAGCAGGCTCTGCCCTGTCAGCGCAGAGCCCGACGCAGGGCTTGAACTCACGAGTGGTGAGATCATAACCTGAGCCAAAGTCAGACGCTTAACTGACTGAGCCACCCAGGCACTTCTCCAAATATGCACTTTTAACCCAAAATTTTTCAGTTAGGAAGTCATAAATTTATCAAAACAAAACACACAAAACAAGCAAAAAGTCAACTGTGAGTAGGGAAACATCACAGAAATGTCACTGGGGTCCAGTATTCCTTAAGTAATGACCTGGAGTGGGAAATGCCTGCACTTGGGAGTGAGACTGACCTGGGTCAGCCCCACTATTTGTAGGACGTGTAACCAAGAGCAGTGTGTCAACAAGCATTTGTGGGACATATACTAGGTACCAGTCACTGTGCTAGGTCCTGAGGATGTAACAAATAACAAAACAATCCCAGCTGCTGTCTTCATGGAGCTTCCAGCCAGCCACAAATATAAACAATCTATACAATGCAATTCCTTGTAAGGATGTCCAGTGCTGACCAAGAGAACTGTCACTGGAACACAGAGCACAGGGCCCCAATCTGGTCAAGGGAGGCAGAGAATATTAGCTAGCCTATCTCTAAACTTGAACTCCCTTAAACTTCCTAGCTAAATTATAGTGAGGATTAAAAGAGATAATAAATATCATATGACTAACGACAGTTGGCACATAGCAGATGCTCAATAAATCTAGGCACCCTCAAGTCTGCTCTGCTGTAACAAAGAAAATGTTCTTCTCTTTTTGCTGACCAAGAATCACCTACTCATTTAAAGCGCACACTATAATATTTGTAGAGGACTGACTGTCTAGGGATTAGGTATACCTTTGGCAACAGCTGACTCACAGCTGGAAGAAAGGATCAAGTTAGAGGTCAATGGCAAAGCAATAGAGTAACATATTAAAACAGTAACCCAGGCTGAGGCGGGTCGTGGATTCCATCTGGTATGAAGAATATTCTGCTAGTCTGCCTGTGTACATTTGCTTCAGACCAGCAGGATATTCTCCTTCAACCACAAGAATGAATATTAGCTGATGACCAGCAAAGTTAAAAAAAAAAAAAATACCAGAAAAGCAAGAGAAACCAAGGAGTCCTCCTACAATCATAAAACCAGCTATCGATGCACAGGGAACATAATGTTTCTTCCACCCAAATGAATCGGCAATTCTCAAAGTGTGGTCCTGGGGTCCAGGGTGAGGTAGGAGGTGGCTGGAGACCCCTTTAGGAGTCTATATGATCAAAACTATTTTTGGGGCGCCTGGGTGGCGCAGTCGGTTAAGCGTCCGACTTCAGCCAGGTCACGATCTCGCGGTCCGTGAGTTCGAGCCCCGCGTCAGGCTCTGGGCTGATGGCTCGGAGCCTGGAGCCTGTTTCCGATTCTGTGTCTCCCTCTCTCTCTGCCCCTCCCCCGTTCATGCTCTGTCTCTCTCTGTCCCAAAAATAAATTAAAAAAAAAAAAAGTTGGAAAAAAAAAAAAAAAACAAAAACTATTTTTACAGTAAACCCAAAAGATTAGTTGCCTTTTTCTCTCTCATTCTCTCAGGAGTGTAGGGTGGAATTTTCCAAAGTGCTACACAACACATGATGCTATCATTGCCCTGATGGCTAATGAAATGTGTGCCTGTATTATTCTAAAATTTCCTAAGATCAGCACTTTGGGGCACTCAATAATCTAAGAGTGCAAAGGGGTCCTGAGACTAAAAAGCTTGAGAACCACTAAACTAAGTAATTCTGCCCCCACAAAAATGAAGAGAAGGACTACTAAGGACTTACTAGGGAAGCAGCACACTCTGCTCAACGTGATGTTTGGGAGGATGATCACACGGTGTAGAGACTGCATAAGGAGAATTGTCAATTGAATCTGAAATGCAGCCAAATGAAGAGAGGCATCTTTGGGTATGCAATCAAAATGACAATTGCATATATGGGAAAATAAATGTGAATGTTTCTGATCTCAACCGGAAAGTTTCGTTCAAGTACGCTCCAGCAATTTTCATCTTAATTGCACCTTGCTGGTCTAGAGAATTATAAAAGACACTGCACCAATAAGAATTCAAGAACTCAAGGTTAAAACACAATGTAGTTTCCTAACTGCTTTTGGACATGAAAAAAAAAAAATGTTCTCTAGGCATAATGTCAATTTTTGAATGTTGCAACTTAACTAAAAATAGCGTATAAATTTGTCTGAGTGGAAAACACTGTGGTTGTTGCTGTTGTTTTTTAGGAAAATAACATTTTCTTAAAACCACTGTATAGACTGTAACCCTGGAGCATTTGTGGTACCTAAGACGTAGGTGGTGAAACGACCCGCAGAAACTCACTGCTCTAAACGGACAGAGGCATACGTCCGGGCGGACACAGGCAACACTGGCATTCCAAAAAGCACCGTGGTTCTTAAATGTGTAGTGTTCTCAGCCTACAGCACAGCTTCCTCATAATGTCTCCTTGGGTTCCAAGGATGGGAAATTAACAAGGATGACCTCAACTATAGAAGATCCCTCCTGTTCACTGAGCACCTACAGTCTGGCAGGTGCTGTGCTAGGTACTACAGATAGAGACAAACAAGACACAGTCTACCCCCTAAAAGGAACACAGAGTCTAATGCAGGAAGACCACTAAGTAAAGAAATAGCTATAAAACAAATTTCAAAGATGTTAGAGAATGAGCACACTCACTGTGGGCAAGAATTTAGGGAAAGAGGCCTGCCAATGGGAGAGTAAGAGGCCACGGTGGGGAATCTGGCTATCAAATTTGGCTATCCGTAGCTATCAAAGTTTAAAATACATGCCCTCAACCAGAGACTTCCACACTCAGGTATGTACCCCAAACAATGTGCGCTAAGACACGGGGACCCCACAGGCTCACTGCAGCATTGTTCATAAAAGTCAGTACGTGAAATAGCCAAATGTCCATCCAAAGAAAAATGATAAATAAACTACAGTATCTCCACACCATGAAATACTACGCACCAGTCAGAAAACAGAAGGTAAACATGCATGTGCCAGCATGGAAAGATCTCCCGTAAACATCAAGGTTCAGGATATGTACAATATGACTTAGGCAGGAAAAACATTACATATGTAAATCTATGAACGGAAAACAATCTAAAAAGATACTCACAGAGACCATCTCTGGGTAGCAGAATGGAAAGAGGGTCAGTGCAGTGAAGGAGAACTTTCATGTTTTACTTTTCTTACGTACTGTTGCCGTTTTTTATAACGACAATCTGTTTGCGTATTCCTTGTCTGATCAAACACACACGCACAGCGTGCAGTATGACAAGTGCCACCGTGCGGTGGAGGTTAGCACAGAACCTGACAGGACTCGGGTGCTGGGAAGGCTGAGCTCAGATGCAGCTACTCCTCCTGTCAAAGAGGGCTGTGGCCTGGGTGCGGTAACCAGGCTCTCCTCTCTGTACCTCACCTGCAGTACAGAGAGAACGTAATGAATCGTGTTAGCCTCACTAGGCCGCCATGAGGACGATGTGTCCTCTGCTACCCCTGTGCCCTTCTTTGTTCATGCTAATCATCCTGGCTGGCAGGCCTGTCCAAGTTCTTTCCTGACTCTGAAAGCAAAAATCACTCTTCAAGGCCCAGCTCAAATACCACCTCTTCTGTGAAGCCCTCAACAGCCCCCAACTTGATATTCACTTTCTTTCTTCCGGATGTTCCCACAGCACTCTGCTTGTATCTCTTTTAAAGTATATTTCCTTCTACCCTGCACTTACAGCCAGTCTCCCTGTTAACCTATAAACTTGAGTACAAAGACTGTACTAGTCAACTCTTAATTGCCTAGGGGCCTTGGGCCGATGAAGATTCATTAGAAGTGTATGTCCTGGGAGGCAGAGAGACAGGGAGGGAAGAGAGATTTAGAATTAAAATCTGTATAAATATGAAAATCCCTTTAGTTAGAATTCACTTTTTTTCCCTACCTAAATCATACTGTACACATTCCACACCCTGATTTTCTTGGTCACATCGCAGGAGATCTTTCCATGTTAGTACTTGTCAAGATGGACTGAAAGACATCGGATTCCTCCTTATAGCACCTCACAGTACACAGTGAACAATCACATGAACAATCACATCATGAGCACTTACTATGTGCCAGGCACTGAGCTAAACACTTGCCATTATTGTCACTGTGTCTTCACAACAGCTCTGTGAAGGAGGTACTACCTCCTTGTACAGATCAGACGCCTGAGGCTAAGAAAGGAGAAGTGACTTATTCAAGGTCATGTGGGAGTCACGCCCATATCTGTCTAACCCCAAAGCCTTTGACGTGTTCTCAACAGTAGAGCTATCACTAATGACGGCCATAAGCAGTCTTCTTCGCACCCTGAGAAGGATAATGCAGAAAAGAGTTTAACAGAACAGGACTGACTTTTCGAAGAGTCTAGTCCTGGGCTGGTATCTGGGAGCTTGGCTTTTGAAAGGTTCCCTAAGTGATAAGGGTGTTTTGTCCACCTGGAGCACTGAACATGTGCTTTCCCTCTGGGAGCGTAGAATTTTGACAGCCATTGCTGACAAAGGCCTACATAACCTGTCCGCAACAAATATCCTAGACTCTAAGTCTCAGATGGGCTTCCCTGGACAGAGGCAGAGAACACAGGTTGATGCATTTCACTGCTGGGAGAAAGGAACATGTCTGCATGTAACCCGGAGAGAAAATATAGGGAGGCTCCACATGAATTCTCCAGACTCGGCCTGGTATGCCTTTCCTTCTTGCTGATCCTGCTACGTACCCTTGAGTACCACTGACTCTGCGCCCTAGGAGTCTTTCCAGTGATTTCCCAAACGTGTGTCTTGGGACTCCTGGCACAAATCACAAAAACCAAAGCAGGCAAAACAAATGAAAAGCAAAACAAAAACAACAAACAACACGTAGGAGAAAAAAGGGTATCACCGAAACAGAGCCTTACTTCTCTGGGTTATCTGGAAACTTGATCCGCAACTCTTGGTTTTTGTATGATCTTTTTTCAAATGTAAGGATCATTTTCTTCACTGAGCTTTCGTCTAGTGGTTCCTCCTGGTATAAAGGAAACGAACGGCAACAATTTCAGTCCAAAGGGATTTCTTATTTACTAATCACTACTTCTTTTCCATGCTCTTCCATGCCATTCTGCCACTCACCTTTCTGGGTTAAACCCTTAGTACATACTTCGTCTCCCTCACTGGAAAGAAGGTTAAGGGTCTGGACCACACGCTGCTTTCTTTGTATCACTCTGTGTGTCTCACATCCAGCTCAGGAAGCTCAGTTTTAAGGTTTTAGAGACTAACCCATTCAACAAATGATTTCCTGAGCATACTATATGGCATGGAATAAGCAACAGCATTAGAGAGTTTTATTTAATATTTACCTATCCTTCTCCTCTGCTGTACAGATAAGATAATGCTCGGCGGGTTAAAAGAACTTGTTCAAGGTCAGAGCCTGAGTCAGGGACAGTGGACCTCAATCTTCCCCACAGCAGGGATCGGCAAACTCCGGGGCACAGGCCAAGTCCAGCTCACCGCCTATTTCTGTACAGCCCATACTGTAAGAATGGTTGTTGACCAGCAGCAGTCACTGCTCTACGTCTCTTACACATCACCGTTTCTGGTCCTTCCTTACTGGCTGCTGAGAGGGAAATCAGAGAGGCACTCACAGGCCTGATACAGCATCAAGAATTTAATAACCTCACTCAGGGGAAGCATAAAAAACTAGTAGACCATACAGTTTTCTTATTTCAAACACTCAAATAATAACTACAAAGGTAAATAAAACGAATTTTTGAAAACGGAATCATTTTCCCCAAAAACGTCTGCAACAATTTCAGGAATGTTTTCTCCTCAGTTTCTTGTCGAGGTTAAAGTCACATGCTGCAGTGCACTCTGTCTCTGTGACACCCTCCTGACTGCTGGCTCCACAGCTCTGTGGTCACTGACCACAACTCACCCCTAAAAGCAATAAAGGAACTGCTATCAAGAGACCCGGTGGGGCACCGGGGTGGCTCAGTTGGTTAAGCGTCTAACTCTTGATTGCAGCTCAGGTCATCTCTCGGTTCGTGAGTTTGAGCCCCCGCATAGGGTGCTGCACTAATAAGGTGGAGCCTCCTTGGGATTCTTTCTTCCTGTCTCTCTGCCCCTCCCTCACATGTCCTCCCTCTCTCTCTCTCTCTCTCTCTCTCTCTTTCTCCCCCTCTCTTCTTTCTCTCTCTCAAAAGTAAATATACATTAAAAAAAAATTTTTTTAAAGTGCTGGAAATGTACCCTTTTGGAAAGCACTGAATCAGCCCATAATTGTGTAAATACTCTAAGATGTTAGATACTATTTTATTAAATTTCTATTTTCATATATTGGGTTTTAACTGAGAGATACCTATAAATTTGTTTTGGCCATGACACATTTCTTTGATGTTATCGATGACTCCTGGGCCTTGAGAGCCTCTACCGGACTCCCACCCCATCCTGGTATCTACAGCTTAAAGAGAGAGTATAAACTGAAGTCCATGCCCCGGCTCAGTCAGGACTCAGAGTCTAGCTTCGCTACTCACTAGCCACATGGCGATGTCACTTTGCTGAATATAATCCTCAAACCCTCACCAAGTCCAACTGACTCTACTTCTTAAGTCTTTCTTGAATTCATCCATTTGGTGTTCGGAATAAAATCCTAAATCCTTCACATGACCCATATAAGGAAGGTCTGGCAGGATCTGGCCCAGACAATCTCTCCAACCCTAAACCAGGGCAAATACCCCTTTCGATGGTCCATGGCTACTTGTTCACTTCTGATTCTCCAGTGCCTGGCACATAGCAAGCAGGCAGCAAAGATGTAAAGGAAGGAAGGAAGGAAGGAAGGAAGGAAGGAAGGAAGGAAGGACGGAAGGACAGAAACATTACCTGTATCTTTCAAGGTCATAGAGATGACCTAAAGAGATGAGGTGGGTAAAACTCTTTTACAACTACATGAACATAAACTCTTAATGTTACTATAAGCAACAGGCACAACGTACCCAACGTACTACTAGGATTTAACTAACTGATCTAAATTTCTAGGAACGGTTAAATCTTAGTCAAGCAACCTCAACCTCCATTTTCTTTCTTTCCAAGGGCTAACGACGTCTTGCCCGCTCTGTAGGAAAAAAACCGTATTAGTGTTAATACAGCTCTCAGAGGATTCCCAGAACCTTAGCCTCTCCAGGGTCTGGCCTTCCCTCCTTTAATTTCTCTCCAACACTGGGGGAAAACTGAATTATCAGTCTTAGTCATCGACCACAGCAGTATCTCCAATAGCTCAACGTCAGAAAGCAGAGGGAGATTTCAGAAAGATGAATGCTGGTGATGTAGCACAAAAAGGACAATAATATTTTACAAGCTCACGTGACTTCACAGGGGCAAACATCACTTGCTTTTCATCAAATGGGACTTTGGTGGCAGTGAGAAAATAACTCCTGGACTTGCAGTCTTCCATGTGTCATTTTTACAAAGCGATCTCTTTTTCCCCGTCCCTTAACAGAAGGCCTGGTCCCACATTACATTTCTGTCTCCCAGGCTAGAAACCACTTACCCATGACAGCTACTATCCTAATCCTCCAGTACCAGCCTTGCCCTACATGGGAATTATACCTGCCAATTAACTGCTGCTGCAGGGCTAACAGATTGAGCAGAACCTAGTGAGGGAGGAAGGAGGGAGGGAGGGAAGGAGGGAGGGAGGGAGGGGAGGGGGAGGATGTGCTATACACACTGTTTGTCTAAGCCTAGCAGGGCCGCTGCCCTCAGAGAGGAAATTCGGGCCTGTCTCCCACCACAGATTTCCAAAGTGTCACCATCTTTTAGGGGCAGACCCCCAAATTAGCACTGGTACAAATCCCAATGAGGAGAGAGTTATTGTCACAACACAGTAAAGACCTTTCCGGAATATGAATCAATTTTTTTTTTTTCCCCTTCTCAGATTCACACTCCAGCTTCATTTTTTAAATCCAAACTTAGCATCAGGTCTTTCAGGGAACCAAAAAACAGCTGGCTCTTAAGAATCTATTTCCATAATTCATATTGAACAAAATGCCAGAGTGAAGTAACACACAAGTTAACACTTAAGGATATAAAAAGACACTTAGGTAAGGTCATTTTATTTTTAATCACTGATATTTTACCTCTACTCTTTTTAGCCTCATTCATTTATTCATCAATAAATACTTATTAAGGGCCTACCAAGAGCTAGGCATGGCACCGAGTGCTAGAAATACAGCTGTGAGCAAAACCAAGGCAGTCCCCGTTTCACAGGAGGTGGGACGAGGACAACAAATGAATACAATAAACAAGCCAGGATTTCAGATCAGAAGTGCTGTGAAGGCAGCGTACTGAACAAAGAAGTAAGACAATGAGAGAATGACTCACAGGGCTACCTCAGAGATAGGACAGGTTTCTCTGAGGAGGAAACATCTGAGCTGAGACCTGAATGAGAAGAAACCAGCCATGCAAACAAAGCATTAAGGGCAGAACGTTCTACAAAGGGCACAGAAGTAAAAAGGTCCTGAGGCAGGCATGAGTGGGCCTTTAAGGCATCCTTTGGAACAGCAAATAGAAAGGCCTTTAGACACCTCTTTTCTTAAACTGTATTTTTCAGTCACACCTAAATACCTCATCTCTTAGCTCCCCCTGGAACTTCACCTTTGTTGCTTTGCTAATGCCATTTCAACTGAAAAGCCCTTCTTCCACTTGTCTGATAAAATTCTATGCCTCTTTCAAAGACTATGGACTATAGTAAAAAATCTAAGTGCCTTCAACGTGTCCAGTCTAGGAAGCCTCCCTGACCCTCCTCACTCAAGACCAAGAGCCCCACAGTTCAGTGTTCGGGTCTCGATTGCAACATATAATCCAGAATAATTTTAAAACTCTACAATGATCTTCACACTTTGAAAAATGCTTTCCCAACTCCACTATCCCTCTTAACCTTCATGTCAACACTGTGCAAAAAGTAATCTTAACTCCATTTTACAGGTTAAGCTGAAAAGCTCAGAGAAATTAAGTATTCAGCCTAAAATTACACTCCATGGATACTGTGTCAGGGCCAGCCACACCTGCCACCTTACCTCTTCCTCTTCCTCCTCACCCTCTCTATCAATAATCTGCAGCAGTCTTTTTTTGTCATCATCGGCTTCTTCTGCCACACTCATTTCCTCTTCCCGACCGCGGCTGCGGTCTCGAGTGCCAGCTTGTCTCCGACGCATTTTCAGTTCTTCCTCTTCATCATCCCGGGGACGTTTGGTGCCTCTGTTGGGCTGAAAAAGAGAAAAAAGTAATACAGGATTCCAGAGCTGGAAAAGACACAGAAGGGCCTACATAGCAAATATTCTGAAAGCTTTCAAGAATTCACCGACTGAGGGGCACCTGGGTGGCTCAGTCGGTTAAGCGTCCGACTTCGGCTCAGGTCACGATCTCGTGGCTTGTGAGTTCAAGCCCCACATAGGGCTCTGTGCTGACAGCTCGGAACCTGGAGCCTGCTTCAGATTCTGTCTCCCTCTCTCTCTACCCTTCCCCCGCTTGCGCTCTGCCTCTCTCTCTCTCAAATATAAATAACCATTAAAAAAAATTTTAAAAAAAGTCACCATTTGAAAAGCACCATACAATACGATTTCTCCCACAACATGAAGTAAAGCTCTAAGCGGTCATTTTTCAGACTTTTAATGTTCCATAAATACATGACTGAAATCACCTACAAGGTAGCTGGCTTTTTTCTTTTCTTCACAGAATTTTTTCTAACAGGCAAAGTTTTACCACTTTGCAAAAGTTCCTGTGTATACAGAAATCCCAGGGAACACAGCCACTTTGAGATAGGTTAGGCTCAGCTCACTAGTTATGATACAGTCCCCAACACCAATCCCTTCGCACATGGTTTTTTTTTTTTTTTTTTTTCAATTTATTTTTGGGACAGAGAGAGACAGAGCATGAACCGGGGAGGGGCAGAGAGAGAGGGAGACACAGAATCGGAAACAGGCTCCAGGCTCCGAGCCATCAGCCCAGAGCCTGACGCGGGGCTCGAACTCACGGACTGCGAGATCGTGACCTGGCTGAAGTCGGACGCTTAACCGACTGCGCCACCCAGGCGCCCCCGCACATGGTTTTAATCCACGTCTAAGAAAGACTACAGTCACTCACGAGCAGCTCAAACAGAGAATATTACATACGGAACATCCAAGGGTCTACCGCACTCCGAAGTCCCCGCCTTAGCGAGTAAGGCCCAGATGCAGGATTACCCAAGGTCACAACACCAGCGGCAGCACTGAAAACAGAACTGGCACTTCCTGACTTCTGGTCCAGGGCTCTGTCCACCATACGGTTAGGTCCTCATTTTGCCTTTGATACTGCAGTCCCCGGAGGAGTTCTTAACAGGGACTTTATTACGTTGGAATAAAATGGGGGCACTCCTGAAATGGGCTTCAGAGCCGAGGAGAAACAGCACTGGCACCAGATATCAAATAGCCCACCGTCTCCCACCAGCTCAGCTTACCGCTGATGCAACTTTGGGCATGTCATTTAACCTCTCTAAACCTCAGTTTTCTCTCTGCAAATGACAAATGGAAATGATAACCCTTTTCCCTGTGAACTTCAAAGGATGCTTTTGTGCGTGTGTGTTTTTACCATTTTTTCCCAGCTTCACTGAGATGTAATTGACATGTAACATTGTGTCACAATGTGATTATCTGATTCGTGTGTGTGTGTGTGTGTGTGTGTGTGTGTGTGTATTGCAAAACAATTACCACATAAGTTAGTTAACACCTCCATCACCTCATATAATTACTTTTCAAAAATGATTTTCTTTCTTTCTTTCTTTCTTTCTCTCTCTCTCTCTCTCTTTCTTTCTTTCAGTGGTGAGGACATTTAGGATCTACTCTCTTAGCAACTTTCAAGTATACAATACGGTATGGTTAACTGTAGTCACTCTGCTCCACACTGGATTCCCAGAACTCATTCATAACTGGAAGGCTATACCAAAAGGTGGCAAACTTTAGTGAAAGCATGCTAAACGATAACAGTACTGAACAAATGCAAGACATTATTACTATAAGGTAATCCACATGATTCTGTCGTCCACAACACAAGACATCTGTGTTAGGCTCAATGAGCTTTTCTTTATTGTTAAGATAACTAGCACACCAAACGGGCGCTAGGTGCAACATGGGTTATTACTACCAAAGAAGAAAATGCCACATTTGCTGCCAAGCCGCTAAGCCGTCTGGTGATAAGAGACAAATTTCTACTAAACACATTACACATCTCACCTTGTGACTTCTAATCCACACCGCTACTGAACTCCACTATCCCAGCAGTGCAAAGTCATTCCCCTCTGTATTCACACACCCTGCTGGTTCCACATACCAGGTGTGCCAGTAAGTCTGAGCATATGACACTGCTTAGCAAACTCACGTTAGACATTTTGGTTTGTGGGTTACCACCCGCTATTTTTCACTCTGTTCCTAGCCTCCGTGAGAGAGATTATAATTTCACATGATAACATTCTATTTCCATAAATACAAAAATTACAAAAATCTATTGTCATCATTACTGGTCTACACTAAGAAAATCAGCAGAGAAAGAAGAAAGAAATCAATATGCCAGTTACCAGGGAGCACAAGAAAAAGGGGGCGGTGGTTTTCAAGTGAGAAAGGAAGGAAAGGTAGCTTGATCCTAAAGGAGGGCAGGCTTCAAACCAGAAATGTGTGGCTCCCCAGCAGGTAAGGAACTTCATCCCCCTGGGAACACTAATTCTTTCAGGCTCATAACGCGAGCCCTGCTGCGATTCTGATTAGCGCGAGCCTGCCGCAGCAGTCAAATCAAAGCATGAGCTCCATAGTTCTCCACGGAAAGGAGGTTTCTGGATGGTGCATCTCTGAGGGCAGAGAGAAAAGGCAGTGGACCACAATTCAAAGGAGAAAGCTAAATACCTCCCCCCGCCACCCCCCCCCACCCCGGCCTCCCTGGTTAAGAAACGTAAAACTGAGAGAACACCAGCAATGTCTCTCTGGAACACACCTTCCGATCTACTTTTTTAAAACAAACATTTCAGACGTAGGGGAGGAGTTCCACTTTTACCTCTAATCATTTCCACTGAAATAGCATTCTCCTTCTGCAGAACTTAAAGCACCTATTTTAATCTCCACCACATCTCTGGGGAAGAGAAGTAGGTTAACAGTTCTATTTTATAAGCGAGGGAGACGGGATGCCTGAGATCCTTCAATAAACTCTTGCAAAGACAACCTGGCCCCTTCTCAAAGGTGAACCTGATCTCTGCAAAGTTTGCTAATCTACCGTGATTCCAAGACCCTAACTGAGACAGGTCTGAGGGAACGTTCAGTCGAGAACATATACCCATAGATAAAGTCATGGCCACGTTAGAAAAGTATTTGTTAAACCATTCATTCAACAAATAATGTATTAAGGAACTGCAAGGCTTGAAGGGCCCTCAAGTAATAAGCTGGCCCAGTGGCAGTCCCAGGCTTCCATCTGGGTCATGTCTAAATGGGGACACAGGGACAGACAGGGCCAGTATGGATTCTTGAGACAAGAACAGCTTTGTTCATCTTTAGGAATAGTTTAAGCAGAACACCCCTAAGGGGGCAAAATTCAGGTTCAATGACTGTTTCTACAATTCCCTTCCCCGTCACACAGGGCATTCAGCTTGAGTTTCTCTTGTGACAGCTCTCCAGCAGAGCAGGGCAGAACCCGTTAGGATGCTCTGACATGGCTCTTTCACCAACATTATCAGCTCCCACCTCCAAAAGATAGGTAAGCCATTCGGGGGCACCTGGGTGGCTCAGTCGGTTGGGCGTCCAACTCTAGGTTTCAGCTCAGGTCACGATCTTGCAGTTTGTGAGCTCAAGCCCCACACTGGGCTCTGCACTGGCAGTACAGAGCCTACTTGGGATTCTTTCTCCCCCTCTCTCTCTGCCCCTCCCCTGCTCACTCTCTCTGTCTCTCTCAAAATAAACAAACTTAAAAAAAAAAATTTGTTTTTCTCAACTCTCAACTGTCTCTTTTTCAGACACGAACACTCCAAAGGGTGAAGTTTCTACTCATCTCTGAAATTTGACTACTCAGAATAAAGGTTTAGATTCATTTCTTTAACAAATATTTATTAAATGCCAACTATGTATAAGGCCTGTGCTGGCAACTGGGGACCTGAGTGTGAATAAGATAAATCCTGCTTTGTCGTCTAGGGGGCGTAACAGTCCAGGACGTAGCTGCCCAATCAAAATGTAATGCAAGCTATAAATGTAATTTTAAATTTTTTAGGGGATGCATTTTAAAAAGTAAAAAGAAGCAGGTGGCTTTAAATTTAATGTTTTTCAACAGAATATATTAAACATATTATCATTTCAACGTATAATCAATATTAAAAAATTACTAATGCAATATTTTACATTTTTTTCATACTCAGTAAGTCTCTGGAGTTTGGTAGACTACTTTACATTTACAGCGTGTCTCAGCACAGATCCAGCTCCATTTCATGTACCTATGAGCCAGATACAGCTAGCGGCTACTAGACTGGCTACCACACATCTAGAGGATTTTCATCCTAGGGATTCCTATTCCCTGAGAAAGCCAAAATGGAACTGTCCTTCCAGCAACACTGCATAAAATATGGACTCACAAAAAGCTGAAGTCTTATTTGTGAAAGGTTGCCCCCCCCCCCAAAAATTATGAAGCTAACAACACACTGACCTAGAAATAAAGATCTACATTTACCAATATTCACTACCGAGAGGGTGATCAGTTATGCAAGACAAAACAGGAATATGTAAGTGGAGAAGAATCTCAGGGCTGTCAAACTGATTCCACTACGGAAGAGCCAAAGGCCTCTGGATTCAGGAAGGGAATGTAACACTCCCAGCCTGTCAGAGGGGTCAACAGCTCAGGCTGGAGCTCTCCTTGCAGCTTACAAAACCAATCCCAAAAGGATTAAGCCATTCTTACCAGTCACCTTCGGAGATTAATCTGTTGTGGAATCTGAAAGGTGTTTGGGATCCCTCAAGATGAAGGAATGACAAAAGAAACTATTCTTCATCAAGTCATTGCTTTGTTTTCTGTTGCCCACAAGACTAGAGAAAAAAATGATTATGTATATATATATATATATGTGTGTATATATATATATACACACACATATATATATAAAAGATGCTTTTACTTTCTGAAAAACCTTGAAGCCTATTATGTGTGTGCATGTGTGATGGATGACTTATATATCTATCCCCCTGGAAGCAGAAATCAAGACATCTCCATGAAAGCTTTGAAAGAGTTAAAAAATTAAATAAGTAATCTGCCTAGGAATACTCCCTGCATACCCAGACAATATCCAACCTAAGCTTTTGGTTTCATTTTTCCCTCTCTCCCTCTCTCTCTCTCTCTCTTTTTTTTTTTTTAATTAAAAAGCAGTGAGAAGCTGTAGCTATAATGAGGAGCTGTGGGAAAATGCAGTTATATTGGGCTCAAAGTAATGTACCATAGGAAGAGGCTACATCACCAGAACGAAGCCTAAATTAAAACTCCACTATGAAACCAACTCCATTTCCTCTGAGCATGCAATCTATATTATCGCATTTATGGTCTTGTCTCGACCTCAATTAGACTTGGGGGTGGGGGGGAAGAAAGGGGACTTCTATAATAAGCAATAATGGCATCATTATGATAAATTATGAAAACACACAGTGCAATTATTAATGTGAAGAGCACATCTATACCAGGATATAACGGTGGAGATGTGTACTGTGGGGGGCGGAGGGGACGTCTAAGTGCGTTCAATATTGTAAGTTACCTCGCTTAGAAAGGGGGTGATTTTCATAAAAATGTACTATCATGTTAATGGGAGAAAAAAATACGTTCAATTCTATTAAAAATGGAAAACGTCAAAGGAAATCTTCTATAACCTTATAATAAAGCAGGAATTTATAAACCAGGACTTTTTCACCTAGCACCAAGAAGCTCAGGTAACTTCGGAAAAGGGCCTTCCAAGTAGGGACATCAAGTACTATTTCCTAAGTATCAAACAATGGTATAAAGACTCAGAAATCTGAGCTCAAAGGGATAATCTAGTTTATCCCTCTCTTTATAGAAATAGGGAAATCTGAGCCTAGTGACTTTAAGCAATTTGTCTGCGATGGGCAATAATACAAGGCTTCTAATTCCCAATTTAGTGTTTTTCCTACTTTGCAACACTAACTAGTCATTGTTAACCTGTTTGCAATGGTGATATCCTATACAGAGAATGAGCTTTGGAGTCAAATTTTCCTAAACTCAAAGCCTAGACCCTCTGCTTAGTTAGCAGCCCTGGAAAGTAACTTATACTCTCTCTAAGCCTGAGTCTTCTCGCTCTATAAGCTAGGAACAATGACCACTTTCACACATTTAGGTATAAATGTATATATATGTATGTAAGTACATGAAGGCCAATGTTCTAGAGTGCCCAGCAGAGTCTGGCTCATAGAAGACACTACATGTAGCTTCCCACCGCTCTTTTACACAACTGATTTCAAAAATCAAAGAACCTCAAGGTTGGAAAGGGAGGTTACCACTAATAGGTTCTAACAGGAGGATCCTTTTTTTAATGCCAATATATGACAGGCCCCACCCCCTGCCATACCTTTTAATACCCAATGATTGAGAAAGGACACAATGACAACAAATACGTTACTATCTATTTGGTAATACTTTTCACTGAATTTGTGTTTTTTAACTCCTACATTTATGAGACAGAGAGCGAGCGAGAGATGGATTAATTTTGAGAGATTTGAGATTCACTCTACAGAAAATGCCTGTTTATACCTGTCTGGATTCACAGCCTCCTGCAGTAATTCTGAGGAGCTAGAGACACCCAGGCTTTAGGAAGCCCTGATCTAACCCAATCATCTATCTGAGATTTGAACCCCCTTTAAAACATGTCTGCTGGGCATCGGCTGGGGCTTTCCTAACACTTCCGGTGACCAGAAACTTACCTCCTCCCCAAGTCGTGCCCCTTCCCTCTTTGGATCACTCAGAGAGTTTGTTAAATTGAGGAGAAACCTTTCAATTTACAATTTTCTTCCTTGGTCCCGAATCTTTCCCTCTCTCTTTTTTCTCCTAATCTTTCTAAAGCAATATAAACATGATTATAGTCTCACTCTCACATTAAAAAAACAATCTTCAGGTTATTTCAAGACAGTAATCCTGTCTCTTTCTTTCTCTATCATTGCCTTTTCTTTTTCAGAATAAACACTTTTAATATGGGGGGGGGGGAGTGTGCAACACAGGGGAGAAAGGTAGGTATATATACACAATTAAATTCCTTCTTGCCGTTATTCTGAGGTTTCATAATTTTAAAGCTTTCTGATACCTCTTAAGGTAATTGGACATATGGAATGTCACAAACCCAAGCTTGTGGACGGATTGGTATAACCGATTTGAAATGCTCAGAAATCATCTGTTGTTGACCTCGCCTGATTACATTTTGTCAGAATAAAAGGGAGTTTTCAAACATTCTTTTTTACCAGATGGTAGTGAGTGGCCTGACCCAGAAGTTACAGATGAGCTGCAGTAATGAGTTTTCCCTTCCTTTTGCTGGCTGCACATTCACTGGTGACATTTTACAACTAGGACTTCTGGCTCAATCAATATTTGCAGGCATGAAACCTGCCAAAGTTAACATCAGGACTCCCTTGCAAATTTGCTTAAGGCACCAGAACTGTAAAAGCTCACAATCTCTAATTCTGCAACTACCATCAGCCAAAATTCATAATCAGGGATCAAAGCCATCAGGGACAGAAAATTCTACCTACCTCAAAGGGTCGCTGTGATGACTAAAACAGCTTATGAAAAGGTTGTATGTAAACTATAAAGTGGTATACCAACAAGGGGTTGTCATATTTTTAAGAAATGTCTGAGAAATATTCCAATTATTCCTATACAATTACATATTATGGCTTTAAAAGACTTGAAGCTTTAAAAAAATGTAATGAGTCATGGCAATTTACTACCTTTTTTTCTGGGAGAAAAAACAAGTACCAAACACTAAAAATCTCAAAGCAAAGTTATTGCAAATATAAAATAGAACTCTCATTTACTTAATTCACACACACACACAAATTACAGGTACTGAGAACACAATAATTATGGAGAACATGGGTTTTAACAATGCCCACAAGGAGTGGGGAAAAAACCAATGTATCAAAAATTAAAATCACCAACACTCTCACTTAAGATCTGTAATCTGATTGGCCGACAAGTAATATGGTTGTGATTTATGATTTAAATCACTAGTCATTAAGACTCTACTTAATCAATTCTTCCTACCAAAAAAAGTCTTACTTCTTGTTAAAGCCTGAATGTGTATATATATATATCCATCTCACCTCCAAAGGGTGTGTAGATTTCTTTTTTAAAAGTACAAACCATACTTTAGCATCCATGATTTACTTTGACATCTTCTCTGATTAATTCTGCAGCTGCATCAGAAAGCTGAATGTTGATTCAGTTTCTTTATTTATCAAGGCTAACAAAGGCGGATACTTGTAAAACCATTGGAAGGCAAGCCACCTCCATTTTAGCAGACTTATCATGAATGTTTTTTCAGTTACACCAGAACCATCATCATTCATTCATTCACTCAGGAAGTGTTTACTAAGCCAACAGAACCTGAACATCACTCTATTAGGTACTAGAGGGAATATTAGACATCACTCCAACAACAATAACAACATAACTGCACTGATCTAAAAGAAGTAGCATAGTACAATGCAAAGAGCAGCAAACCAATAAGCAGAAAAATCTAGGTTCTTGTGAAGCACTCAAGAGTCATACGACCTTAGATAAAAATGCTCTGCCCTTACTCTGCTACCTCACAGGATTGTCTTTAGTAAGGGAGAGTAAGATTAAATGAGACAAAGATACAGCACTTTGAAAAGAAAACAGAACCTAAGATTCAATTTCTCTTAATGACTGCTAATGCAAAGTCCTACACATACAACAGACTTTTATAATTACTTAACATCAGCTTCTGACAAAGAATAGCATTGCAATTATGATCACAAAAGAAAAAATACTGAGGAGCCCACAGGCATATAAAAAGGGACCCAATGTCACTAGAAATCAGAAAAATCGTAAAATAGCATCAGATTGGCCACAAATGAAAAAATTAAAATATAGCAATGTGTTGGTGAAGAGGTGAAGAACCAGGATCTGTTAAAACTTACTGACAGGAGTGTAAAAATGAGTATAGAACTACCTGGTGATACCTAATAACACCGAAAATACATATGTTCTGACTACCCCAGCAATTCTACTCCTAGGTATATATACATTACAGGAATTTTCAGACATATGCACAAGGAGATAAAGAATGTTCACTGGAACATATTTGTAATAAGAAAAAGGAAAAGAAAATTTCAGCAATTACTGGTTGTACACGTAAGTAGTAATAATTTTAAAAATGTGTGGGAATAGTAATCACCAAATTGAGGATAGTGACTGCTTCTAAAAAGGGTAATAAAGAAATTGGATTAGGGAGAGGCCACAATGAAATGGAATTACGTAGAGAAGGGTAAACATACAGGAGACTTCAATTGTATTTATAAAATTTTATTTCTTAAAAAAAAATCTTAAGTAAATTTGGCAAAATGGTATGGTTATGCATATGCTTAGAGGAAAAAAAACGGGGACCCCTAGAAGCTAGCAGGGAATCATTCAGAACAAGTCACACCCAACTGGTTACAGTTCTCAGAGTTTACTAAGGTTAAGGGTTTACAACACATACTGGGTATTTTTATCTCAACAAGATCCTTCGCAAAGTTACTCAAGCGGGCAGATAGAGAAATGTGGGCAATTGGCAGTACAGATAGGTAGAACCATAACTGTTTGAACCAAAAGAGTATAAGCACCATGGAGTCCTTTGCTTAAATTCAAAATGGCAAATATGTAAACTCCCTCCCAGGGGAAATGTGACTTAAAAGCAATTCATTCAGAAAAGAGCTGATGACTTCAGTAAATCTCAGGATTCAGTGAATCAACAAGATGACCAACTTTAAATTTTTTTAAGTTAATGCATATTAAGGTCACCTAATTAGAAGCATAACATCCCATGTGGCTATAGTCCCACAGCACTGAATTAGCCACCGCACTTTAAAAAGAGGCATTAAATCTAGACAATGCCTGAGCAGGATAGTACATGCTCTGGAAACCCTGCTATAGGAAAAACTAATATGGGAATCAGAGAAGATTCAGGGAGGGACCCCGGAGTCACCTCAGGCTATTCAAACCATGCCCTAGAAAGGGGTAAATACATACAGCTACATCATGAATAGCAGATCACGTTCCTTTCCTCCTTCATTATGACTAGAGAAATCCTACTCAGCCTTAAGCTCCAGCTCAAAGGTCACCTTCTCTAAGAGTCTTCCAAAAACTCCAGTAAGACCTCTGGGCTTCCTCAGCAGTGTATCAAATCATACCTCTATCAGCACACAACCATGCATTAATAAATCTCCATCTCCTCTACAATGCATATGCTAGGTCCTCAAGAGCAGGAATGCTGGGATCTGACCCTTGCCTCTCAGTGCAAACACCTCTCAGCACCCAACAGTGCCCAACACCAGAGTAGGCACTTAACCCACGTTACTAAATCAGCAGGAGATGAGGGGGAAAGGACAGCTAAACCAATGAACTACCCAGGAATCATAACTTACTATTAGCAAATGTATATAACGTATACATATTCTCAGAGTTCCTTGGATCGTTACGGTGACTGCAGCCAGCCAGAATTCATACACACCTATATATTTGATCATTTTATGCCATTCTGGGTTATATTTTATGTATCCCTTAGTAAATTCTCTAACCGTGGCACCAGGTGATATAATGGGTAATAGTAAAATTCAGATTCAAAGAATATCAGTACAACCTCCTAATTTACAGATGAATAAACTAAGACTCAAGGACGTGACAGGAGTTGAGCCTGGAGCCAAGGACAGAGGAGGATCTGAAATCTCTCACTTTTGCAGGAGCTGTACACACAACCTCCAGACCCCTTTCCTTAGTCACAACCTCAGCAACTATCATCTTAAATGTATAATTTGTATCGTCTGTCCCTGCCGTCGTCATCTTTCAACTGACATTAAAATCCCTTCTGCGACTTTTCTGCCCATGCCTTTCACCAGGAAAGCTCTCTTCTGTAGCTCCTTGCCCATTTGTAAAAGCTTAGTGCCATCTGTCTATATGGAGATTTCAGGAAGAACTTCCTCCCCCAGACCATTTGGATAACCCGCCCACTCCTAAATAACAAATTAATATGGCAATGCTGTTTTAAATTATTTATAGTTTTAAACCAAAGCTCAGATACAATAAATTCACTTTATTATTTGGGGTGGCACAAAGGTTAGCTACTTTGGAAGTGCTTGTCGCAGAGGTTGGGGAGAGGCGGAGTATTCATTCGGCAGCCAGCAGACCCACAGAGTGGTTTTGCAAGTAATATGGCACACCTGTTATGTGTAATTATGCTGACAGAGACGATTCCAGCCAGTAGAATATTGCCTCTAGCAATGGACAATTTCATTAAGACTAAAGTGGGGCAAGGAAATCTTTAATTACTTTTTCTCTAAGCTGCCTCTGAGGTCATTGCCAAGACTCCAAACTTCATTCCTCTTCCAAACAGAAAGAGTGGTTCGGGAGAAAGGATGTATACCACAGGAAGACAGATAGGAAGGAAAAGAGGAAAGTGAAGATGTTTTGAGAAAATGGGACGGGGAAGAGAGATGAATAACCCGGGACTGAATTAGTGAGAACCAGATCATAAGGGAGAAATGAATAATTTTACTCATTTACGTAACCTAGGTCTTTCACAGTTGCTCATTAATTCCTTACCGGTTCTGACATGGTTTTGATCTTAGAAGCCTAGGACATTAACTATCATCACTTTTCTTTAAAGGTTAAAACTTATCCACATAAGTCTGTTACAGAACAGCTGACACATTTATTTCAAGGAAGACACAACTCACATGAAACTCTACCCTGAGTATCCTGTTAAAGAGAATATCTTTCAACATTATGGGTAATACTTTAAAGTCTGAAAACATAGCATCATTATAGAATATACTTTCTTTCTAGGGCCGATTTACCCCTTTCAGCTTGAATGAAGTATCTGGTGTTATGGCCTCAATACATGCCTGTTGATGAGCCCATCAAAAACAATGAAAAGAGATGGTTTCATGTCTACTCTTGTCTAAGATGCACTTTATTTTCCTCAACTCAAAGGTTTTACTATTTCTACAGGCTTTAGAAACCACTAAAGTTAGCAAAACACCTCTGTTCCCCATAAAGACAAGTACGGTGAGTGAGTTATTCTCAGAGTCAGAAATAGTGTCTCCACCCAGAAAACAGAACACTGACCACGTGGCCACATGGAATATGATCGAAAGGAATTCTGTGGGAGCCTGGGTAAATGCCTCTTGCCCCCTACAAATTCCTCCTACAGGCTCTATCCCCAGCTCCACGACTCTCTCTCAGGGAGGCTATAAAATGGCTTTAAAGTGATCTTAAGCTAAAAACTGTTCACTTCGAGAACATTTTAGGACACTCAATTTCCTAGCAGTAGCATCTAGTAGACAGAGCAGATAAGGCGAAACGCTTATTTTGCTGGGCAGGAAGGGACTCTACCAAAGATTAAGATAATTAATTAACTGTCTTATACAGAAACATAAATAAAAGAATAAAATAATGTGAACCATCTCTCCCCTTTTTAAAGTTTTCTTTGAAGCTTGGCAGGCTTATGGTATCAAAAATAAAAAACCCTAAGAATTGGCTGCCTTAGAAAAAGGTACCTTAAAACAGTGCAAAGGCCACTGTTTTTTGCATAGTGCAAAGACATTATTACATGTTACAGGAGCTTTACTCTCTGAGAAAGGAAAGTGAATTTTCATAAGCAAGTTTCCTCTGTGGGTGAATCTCTAGTCAGTTCCGACCAGCTCAGAGAGAGCCATCAAGGCTAGCCATTAGCTGTCAATTTAGAACGACTCCAGAAAGCCAGTCCCCGAGCTCCACCGATACCTCCTCGACAACCTCTTAATCTTGTTTATAACACCTGTGTTAAAGCAGCCTGACATCAATCCAACTCGTCTCAGGCTGCAATTACTTAGAAACTTGAGAATCCTGGCGAACATACCAAAAAACACAGAGAAACACTGGCCGAAAAACCCTGCACATAAGGGAATTCAGCCACCTCCTTTAAACAAAGCCGTGTCAGTAAGCCGGGACGGGCCTGAATAGGCAAAGTCAGATATAAATCTCACAAATCGCTTCTTGGGAGGCACTGAGGTCAGAGAATCTTAGGGTTTAAAGAAACCATAAAGAATTCCTCTACAGGGGCACCGGGGTGGCTCAGTCGGTTAAGCGTCCGACTTTGGCTCAGGTCATGATCTCGCAGTCCCTGAGTTCAAGCCCCGTGTCCGGCTCCGTGCTGACAGCTCAGAGCCTGGAGCCTGCTTTGGATTCTGTGTCTCCCTCTCTCTCTCTGCCCCTCCCTGGCTCACACTGTCTCTCTCTCCCTCAAAAATAAATAATAAAGCATTAGATAATTTTTTTTTAAAAAAGGGGGGGAGAATAGTACAGTAAGAAGAAAATGGACTTTACTAGTAGACATCAAAGTCTGTTATTACACTGTGACCCTGAGCATATCACAGTCTCATCCCTAGAAAAAGCCCTCATACTGAGGACGTGCCTAACCCAGAAAAAGTAGTTAATAAATAAGAAAAAAAAAAAAAAATGAAAATGGGTATACCAGGTACAATCAACATGAAATAAAAACCGATCTTGTTGTATTATCTCTTTGTGCCTAGAAGGTTGGGTAAAGAGAAAACAGCAATTATGGCCCACAGTAGACCAGCAGCAAATCTTTGGCAAATAAAGAGATCAATCCATTTCTTGCTTTGGAGTCAGAGGCAACTCCAGTCTTAAAAAAAAAAAAAAAAAAAAGCCAGTCAACTCTCAGGCTACACTGTAAGAATCGGGCTTTTTTTGAAGTTTGTTTATTTATTTGTTTTGAGAGGGTAGGGAAGTGGCAGAGAGAGAGGAGAGGGACAAAATCCCAAGCAAGCTGTGTTGTCAGTGCAGAGCTTGATGTGGGGCTCAAACCCACAAACCGTAAAGTCATGACCTAAGCCAATATCAATAGCCAGACACTTAACTGACTGAGCCACCCAGGCGCCCCAAGAATCGGGCTTTTATGAAGATCATCTATTGTTTTTAAGGCAATGATAGGGCCACTGTCATCCACAGACAAAGCTTAATCCACTCTCCACTGAGAAAGAAGAGACAAGAAAGAGCAGGCAACTGTGGAGGTGCTAAGTCTCAACATAAAAAGACACCTGGAAGAGAACCAAATTCGGCCACCAATCATTGATTCACTACTTCATTCGTTCATTCATCTCTCATTCTTTCCTTTATTCAAAGTCGAGAGACATTTATTGAGCATCTACTACACAGCATGCCCTGATCTGGTCACTGCCCTCGAGGAGCTCAAAGTCCAATGGGAAGAAAGACATATAACCAAGTAATGTCAATACAGAATTGCTGGGAAAGGCAGTCTCCTGCACGCAGTATTTCCAGCCCCACTCAGCTGTGTAAGAATGGCCTCAGGCCTGGAACACTTCCTTACCGAGAGATAAGGAGCCCATACAGCTCGTGCCAGGCTTATCACCTTGTGTGGCAATACCATTCTCTGTTTCATGCTCCACGAGTGTTCCCACGCTCTGCTTAAGCATGTACGTCAGTGCCCTCAGGCACACCACTAGCTTTCGGGTCGGGGTCCTTCTGTTGCAGGAGAGGGCTGCAGGCAGGCCAACTGCCCTGCACCAGCTTCAGAGGAAGGGGGAGGGCCCCACTAGCCACGAGGGACAGACATGCATTCCAGGGGCTGATCTTGCTTTGTCTCTTCTCTGTGTGAGTAAAGCATCATTCCTTCCAGTAGTTAACTGTGTGCTGCTTTCACTGGCAACTCCAAAACCAAGATGCAATGGGCAGAAGTGTCTGGAGTCTTCCCCTGGATTGGTAACCCCTACAGTGTTCCGCTCTCCTGGGTTTGATAACCAGTGTATGGTGCTCTGTTGGGTAACAATGATACACACGATAGACTCAAGGCAGGTATGAGATTGGGGGATGGATGGTAGCATTCTGCTACATTCTGTTTTCTCAGGATTTCTTGGTTTTCAGCTACCTTCATCCCCCAGAGCCCTCTGTTAGGAAAAAGATTCTGCCATCTACTTCCTCGTGTCTTTGGGCAAGTTACTAAACTTCTGTGAACTTCCTTTCTTCATCAATAAAATGGGAATAAGAATACTGATTCCCCAGGGTTGCTTTTAGGATGAAATGGAATGACACACAGAAATCAAATAGCACGATGCCGAGCTCTTAGTGGGCCGGCAGTTCCTTGCCCTTTGGTCTTTTTCTTTTGGTGTGGTGGCACAGGGAGGAGAAAACAAATATTCTTATATTTCACTAGAAGTATGACAATTTCTAAAAGCTCCTTTATGAGTCGCTTTTCATTTACTTCAAATCAGGACCATACCATCCCTGTAAGGAACCCTTTTCCCCCATAAACACAATCTTTCAAGTGACGGCAAATCTGCCATTAACGCAGAGGCAACACTTCAAGCCCAGCTGCGCCCTCCTCCCGATAGTATCCTGTTAGGCTCGGTGTCACGCTCCTGAGAAAAGCTCTACTCACTGGACTCAGCAATCGAGAAGTTCACATGGTCACAAGTGCCTCCGCCTCACACAAGGTGAACCATGGTCAACACTGCTTTTCTAATTGAAGTAAGACTTCCTCAACCTCTTGCTGACGATCACAAACTAGCACGTGGGGCCCAGTATCAGACAACCAGACTCCATCTTGCTCTAATGATGATTTTAAGCACACATAGGAGGTAGGGGAAAATTACTAATTTAAACAAAATGTTTAATCTTCTAATTATGGGACAGGCTCCAAGAAGATGGAAAGTGATTTGCAATCTTCATTATGGAACCCGCACGCAACCACTGGCACAAGGCATGTCAGCCAGAAGGCAGATACCATTTCTTCTCCCACGGAGCCTTCTGTGTCCTTGTAGGTTCTGTGCGGATAAAAGAAGAAATCTTTGGCCAAAAGGGGGGAGGGGGGGAGAGAGGAAGAGAGACAGAGAGAGATCACAATTTGTCTTCCCAAGTTCATTATGCTAAATGAGGTATCAGGGTCCCCAGTAAGAAGCCAAGGAGATAATATTCAGTGACTTCACATTGGCAGATTGAGCAGCCTGAGGGCCTTTGAAACTCAAAAGTCTTATAAAAACTGCCCAGCTCAGGTGGTGCTTAAGCAATTCTTTTTATTTGCTGAAAAGTCCTGTCATTGGTGGTAAGAGATGCAGTGCGAATTAGGGTGGTGCCCACCAACGGCACCTTTGGTCAGAAGGAAATCTGTTCCTCTGCAGATATGCTTGTACCATTGCTAATTTGTGTTATCTCTGCCCATTCAGATCTCTGTGCTAACTCAGGAGAAAAAGTCCCTGCCAACCAAATCTGACGGCAGAACTCCCACTGGAGAATCAGCAGAGAAAGCAAAGGCAATTATTCCCTTTCATTAGAAAGAGTTCTTTTTAAGTTTGGTTGGTTTTGGGGGGTTTTTGTTTTTGTTTTTTAATTCTGAAAACAAAAAGCAGCCATTCATAGCCACTGCTCACTGCAGTCACTTACACAACTGGCAGAAACTGAAATTTCCCCTTAAGCCAACCAGAAAGAGCTGTGCCCCTTTAATTACCTGTTGTAATGTAAAACCAGACGTGGAGAGGACAGCCACAGTAGATCTGGGCAAAACAGCACTGATATTTAACCATCAGTCCAGACCATCTGCAACTGTTTTGCAGAAGCACATGAAGTTTATGGATTCCAAAGCTTCCTACAAGTTACCAGGTGCTGAAGGTCAGCTGCATTGTCCTCAGGTCCACGGGGGCTCCTTTCTTCATTCTCTCCAGGCCAGGGTGCTCAACAAAAGACACCATGCCCACATTTTCTGTGCCAAGCCTGGCACGAGGAAAGCGTTGCTTCTTGATTAAGCCACAACATAGATTAAATGTTTAGAACTGGGAGATTCTGAAAAACACCTAGGTGGGAAAGCAATTATCCTAGGAAGAGCACAGCTTCAGCTATGGCCCTCTGCAGCACAAAGGTGAGTTCTGCCCACTTGGCACATCTAAGCTGGCCAGACTGCTCCCCTCCAATGTAGTTTACATTCGGGGGACACAGTGATCTTTTCAAACGTAAACCAAATTGTGCCACACCGCAGCTTAAAACCCCTAATGGCTTCCCATTGTACTGACAATAAAATCTACACATTTTAGAGTTCCCCCACCTCCCCACAGCTGACTCTGTCTATCCTTATCTCCGTGTCTCTTTCTCGTTCACCATGCTCTAGCCACCTTCCTCAAGCATGACAAGCTTGTTCCCACCTTAGGGCTTTCGTACTGGTTTTCCCTGGGCCTATGTTGCTATTCCAACAGCTCTATGTAGCCAAATCGTTCTCATCAATCAGTTCTCAATTCAAATGTTATCTCCTCAGAGAGGCCTTCTAGAACCTTCTGATGCTCCCCCATCACTCTATCAGCCCATTTCCCCTCTTCATATCCATATCTGAAATTATCTTGGTTTTGTGTGTGTAGTATTTGTTTGCTTGTGTGAGTGTTCTTATTCATTTGCATTTGTTTTTCTCGTTTATTGTCGGCCTTGCCTCCCTGGATATAAGTTCCATAAAGCCAAGGGAGTGCAAACGTCTTGTGCATCTCCATTCCTAGTATCTAGCATAGCAACTTCCATTTAGTAGGCAGTTAATAGTATCTGTTGAATAATTAAAGAAAGGTTCAAAGAAAAAAAAAGAAAGGTTCAATATGGATCATTAATCTAAATGAAATTTACTAAGCCTCAAAAATCTACACTGGCTCACAGCCTGACTGTCAGCATGTGTCACAATGCCCTAGAAACACTGGTTTGTTCTTCATCAACTCCTGCTGAGTGATCAGGAGACAATGGCAAAGACAAGACTAAGATGAACTTGCAGTCTCTCAAAGTTGCAGAACTTGAAAATCTGCAAGCCTCTCAGGTAGAGTCTTCCCCAAGTTGTCCTTTCCGAGGAGGATCAGATGGGCTAGCAATGGTGATTACCAATGGGCTGAGGCCAAAGGCTGGGTCTTAAAGGTCCAGCAAAGGCAGGGTATAGCATATGAGGCAGCCCGAGTCCCAACCAGCCAGAGTCCTTCTGGATGAAGCAGCAGTTGGGAGCCAGAGAGCAGATGTACACACCCGGGAGGGGCGGGGAAGGGGAACAGAAGAAATGAGAGATAAAGCCAGAGAGATAAAGAGAGATAGCCTTCAAAATGGTAGGCAAAGAGATCTAGAAGAAATGCTGGATGAAAAATGAAGACAAGTGACACTGATATGATTAGTATTAGTTACAGACTTCAGTAACTAAGAGTCCTAAAATTTTACAGTTCATCCAAAGATGACCAAGAATACTAACGCTTCATTCATCAAACCACCTCAACTTTTCAGGACACCATGAAAAGAAAGCAAAAAGGGCCTCAGAGGTTAGATTTTATCCTATTTTATCCTATCAAACAACACCACTAAGGAGTGAGAGCTGACACCAAAGAGAAGAAAAACTATAAACAATAGGCACAAGAACTCAAAATCTCTCTGTAACACTCCGAAGTGTTTTAATACAGGAGTTAAAAACTTCCCACACCTCAAAAGACCGTAAGAGAAATCTGGGCACAATTAACATGTGTTCATAATCATGACCCTAAGAAAACAACAGTCTGACCGATTGAGAATGGCAAGAATGTTTATGTTTTAGAAAGAACTCCACACAAAACGAAAATTCAAGTTTTAAATACAGAAAAAGCACCGTTCTGAACTCCATTTTATCAATCAAGTACGTGGGATCCTGAGGCAAGTCACTTTCCCTCCCTATGCCATGCCTGCCCCACCTGGAAAAAGAGAAAGTTCTTATTCTAGCACTCCCGCTCCACTTAGAAGTTTCTGCTATCTGGAAAATCTATTTATGAGGAACACCACATTTTCCAAAGACACCAGACAAAAGAGGAGTTAGTGCAACTCAATATAACTCATACCACCTTTTAAATTTTTTTAAATGTTTATTTACTGAGAGAGAGAGAGAGAGAGAGAGAGAGAGAGAGAGAGAGAAGCTCAAGCAGGCTCCATGCTGTCAGCGCAGAGCCCCATGAGGGGCTTCATCTCACAACCTGTGAGATCATGACCTGAGCCAAAATCAAGAGCCAGATGCTTAACCGACTGAGCCACCCAGGCTGAGGTTCCTTTTTTAAAACGGTGATATGAAGGGCACCTGGTGGCTCAGTCGGATGAGTGTCCAATTCTTTTCTTTGGCCAAGGTCATGATCTCATGGGCCGTGAGATCAAGCCCCACTGGGCATGGAGCCCGTTTAAGATTCTCTCTCTTCCTCTCCCTCGCCCTTCTGCACTCGATCTCGCTTTCTCTCTCTCTCAAAAATAAGAAAATAAATAAAATAAAAAGAAACCTCAACGTGGGTTTCTTCCCATGACAACCCCCAATTCATCAACGGTGATGTTGTTTCTTATCCTCCTTTCTTGCTAAGTGTTAGCATTCTGTTGATTTTCTGGCATTTCTACCTTCCTCTGCCCAACAGCTACTCCTGGCCAGAGTTCCCATTCCATGTTTCAGCTTCTCTGTCAATAATTACATAGCCTTGAAATGCTCAGATTTCCCTTATCATTAATATGAGACGCTATTAGCTGTTCCCATGGAAGTATTAATGTTTGAAGAGGCCAGTAAAAGATAACAGGACAAACTCTAGCTACAATTCTTTTATTTTTATCCAAAGCTGCAAAGAAAATAGCATTCCAACATGATAGATACACTAGAAGACTGATGTACTGTTAATGTTTATGCTTATTAAAAATCCCAAAAATAATTTTAACTCCGATGCTTTTAACTGAAGAGAGGTGGGTCAAATAAAAAATGTAATCAATTCTCAAGTTTATGTGTTAACAAAACAAGCACATAAATAATGCCAAACTGTTCAATAACCGAGCATATGTGCCTCTGGAATATAGTCAGACACATTCAGAGAGAAGCATCATAACACTCTCTGCTTGATTTCAAACCTTCTCAGTTCAGTCAATGGCTTTGGACATTGCTGGGGAGCTGACAGGAAGGCTAAGGAGCCCAAGTAGATAATCTGCTCACAGGCAACTGATAATCTAAAACGAGTTAAGAGATGAAAATGCACTGTGGTAGTCTCACTAGATCTTTCACTGAACTCAGGATGAAGATAATCTAGTTTCTATTTACCAACCCACCATGGAGATGGGGTTTTAAAGTTTAGGCCAACATACTTTCAGATCAGTCACTCCTAGAACACTGCAGAAAAGAAAACGGCTTTGAATCATTCAGCTGAAATACTAAAACCAAATGGCTGACTCCGGAGAAAGTAAGAGAATCTCAGCTATACCTTCTCCTAACTCCAATTTCTCTATAGCTATATAAGACTCAGACCAAAACAACCACTTCCTTCAGGAACCTTGCGGGGGTGGAGAGAGAAAGAAAGAAAGAAAAAGAAAGGAGTAATTTGTAAATGAGATTTCTGGCACTAGAAAAGGGGAACAGTGAGATATCTCAGCAATATTAGAGAGACCTGGGGAAAAGAATTACTGTGTTGATGACATAATTCTTGATATCAATGACTGCTAACTGTGGCAGAGTAGGGTTGTGCTTTAATCTATTGAGAACAGTTCTATACTGTGGCATGTGTGGGTGACAAACTGTTCTCATTTCCTTTTATAGCACTCTAAACCTTAATCTCCAAGGGACCAATGACCTTGGGAATACTGAGGCAGCTCTGCAGAATTCAAAAAAACATTTTTTCTTTTGCTACAGCATGTGTGTTGTTTGTAATTATATCAATAATTAAAAATCAAAAGCTAACATTTACTGGGCACTTAAGGGTCAGGCACTATACTACTTAGCACTACCCACTCTTATTTAATCCTGTATTTTAAAAAGGATGTAAAATGGAGTTTTGTTCTGTTTTGTTTTTCTACTGGCGGGCAGAGATACACTATTATAAAATCTCCATTTTAAAGATGGAGACCTGAGGCTTGAAGAGGTTAATAACTGACCCAAGGTCACACAGCCGGCAAACAGCAGAGGTGGGATTCAAACACGGGCAGTCTGACCCCCAAGTGAGTGTTCATTCATTCACCACACTAACACCTAGTGAGCACACGCTTTCAATTATTTTCTCCAATAGAGCTGACAAGCTTCTCTGAGCCATCTACATTCTCCAATGTAGTCATTTTTACATTTGTAAACTTCTCCATTGGGGTAAGCTTTATAAATTGAATTTATCAATCCCCCAATTTATGGACTTATTTAAGTAAGCTCTCACCCAACACGGGGCTCAAACTCACAACCCTGAGATCGACAGTCGCATGCCCCGCTGACTGAGCTTCCCAGTGTCCTGCAATCCCCCAATTTAAACGACACCTAGTGAGAGACTGCAGAAAGTTATGGCTGTCTTCTTCAAGTCCACTGCCAAAATCAGGCATCTCAATAACACCCACCTCCAAGGAAGCTGAAATAGGTAGGACTGAAGTCTATGACCAGAGAAAACAGTTCTGTTGGCCTATAAAGAAAATAAACCCACATTCACCATGCCGCTACAAGATCCACAAAAACAAAAAAGTAAGACCCACTGAAAACTACTTATTTGACAAAGTCCCAATGGTCTAAACAACAATGGTGGCAGCTGAAATAGAAAGGAAGGAATAGAGAGAAGACTGAAGAAGCAACACTTTCTCTGCAAAGCTTTCCCGACAGCAGAGATGCTCCTGCCCGTGCCATCCAATTTTGTTCATTCTTCTATAACGCCAACGACGCCGTGGACTGGATCATCTGTTTTCAAATCCGTGGGATGCCCCCCGCCCCTTAGACTGCAAGCTATGTGAGCAAGAGCTATGTGTGGCTTAAACATTTTCAGAGCTCAACACCCTCCTGACTCCTGAGAAAGGAGCTAGACCTCTTTGTTCACAAGATCTTATGATTCATGGGGAAAAGAACCTCGTCTTTCATCTTTGAGAAGTATCTCCAAAGCTTCTTTAAAATCTGCTGAACAGAGACACCCCTGACTAAAATGCAAAATCAGGGGTAGGTGGTGGGGCAAGAGTAGAGATACAGAAAATCATGTGATACCAGAACATCTGGTCAGAATGCTCAAAAGACACATGAAACTAGACTAGGGCTAGTGAGCTAACAGTTGTCTACACCTAGGTGATGAAAGATTGAAGAATGGATGAGTTCATCTAGGATGAGGAAAAGGATTATAGAATCAAATTCCAATGAAAAATCAAGAGTAATGAGGCTCAAGAAAATCTCTGGCAGAGGGTATTGACAACCTTCAAGAATGTAGGTTTTGGACATTCTAGAAAACAACTGACCAGTACTCTTCACAAATGTCAAGATCATACAAGACAACAAAAATGACAATTAAATGCAATGCGGGATCCTGGATAGGATCCTGGAACAGGAAAAGGGCATTAGTGGAAAAAACTAATGACATCTGAATTAAGTCTGTAATTCAGTTACTGGCATATGAATGTCAATTTCCTGATTTTGATCATTGTACTATGCTTACAGAAGATGTTAACTTTAGGAGACACTGGGTGAGGAGTAAATGGAAACTCAAACTCTCTTTACTATTTTTGTAATTTCCTGTAAATTCAACATTACTTCAAAATAAAACTTTTAGGGGCACCTGGGTGGCTCAGTTGGTAGAGCATCTGACTCTTGGTTTCGGCTCAGGTCATAATCTCACAGTTTTGTGAGTTTGAGCCCCACACTGGGCTCTGCACGGGCAGGGTGGAGCCTGCTTGAGATTCTCTCTCTTTCCCTTTCCCTCTCCCTCTGCCCCTCTCCTGCTTGCACGCTGTCTCTGTCTCCCTCAAAACAAGTAAATAAACTTCAAAAATTAAAAATAAATAAAAATAAAACTTTTTAAAATGTAGGTTTTGCGGCAAGAGTAGCAAGAGATGATATGCAAGAGGGCAATTCAGAAGCTGAAGTAACATATTTGAGTCAAATATTCTTGAGGTCTAACACGAAAGCAAAGACATACGAGTCAGCAAGCAAACGAGATAAGAGGGAAACAACCAGAGCATATCTGAAGGTACGTCCTGGTTCACTCACCCAATCATTAAACAACCATTCTTTAAGCATCAGTTATAGGTGAGACAGCCTGCTAGGTGCTGGTCTAAGTTAACGGCCTAATGTGCAAGGAGGCACATAAGTAGGTGTTTTGTGAGTATGAAGAGAATGCACCAGGAAGAAAGAGGATGAGGAAGCTGCAAAGAGAGGAGACGAACTTAAGAAAAATACCACTCAGGAGATGAAACAGAAAACACTCTGAAATGGGAATATCAATGAAAATAGCTCTTTATCTGTTGTTTATAGTCCCGCTACGAACAAAAAGCAACCGTGAAAGCCCTAGTCTAAACTGTCATGCAAGAAAAGCCTATTTCACGATACTGTAAAACAACATCACGATTAGGATAATATTCTCAGGGCTGTAGGTAAAATGGGGCGCCACAGAAGGAGCACAGGTGTTCAGGCTTCCAAAATGCTTCTTACATCCACACCATCAACAAAAATGACAACAGGAAAACTCAATTACAAACTACAACACTACCTTGTGGAGAAAGAGGCAGATGATAAGAAACACAAATGATAAACACAGGGGAAAAAAAATGCCTATTACAGCAAATCTGAACTAACACTTTACATACTTACTAGATTAATGAGAAAAAATCAAATTGTGACAACTAGCAGTATCAAGATTGTGGTAGGACCAGAACACGCACGCTGTTAGCACCGTAAACTGACAAAGGACTAATTCCATAGGAGCACTATGGGTTTCTTAATGTATTTGCAGTCGAGGGACACCATCATCTGCCACTCCCCTCCACTGACTCAATGCTCGGAACATCTCACTCCCATGCTTCTGCTCTCACTAATCCTAGTCAAGAATGACTCTCCTCAGCTTCCTTCATTGCCCACAGAACTCCTATTCATTCACCGCGGCTGAGATTCCAACATCTCCCTTTTCTTCAGTGACCATGTCAAATTCATCCCATGAATACACCCCTTCTCCGGGCATTATCCAATCATTCCTTCCATGATGCTCCCATAATCCTTTATTCACACTGTTTGTTGTTGAAATATCTGTCTCATTCCTTAGGTTATGAATTCTTTAAAGTCCAGGACCATGTCTTAATAAGTTTTGTACATGCAATACTTAGCACAGGAGATGGCATATGGTAATTTCTAACGGTAGGTGGGAGGGGGAAAATGCCACACAAATAAAGAAGTTCACTGCAAGAGTATCTCCAAGAACGAAAACCTGGAAACCAAATAATTATAAAATAATTATAGATAATTCTTCTAATTACAGAGGAACAACTTAAGGGAAAATAGTCTATCGCTTTAGCAAAAGGTACGAAAACATTAAAAATAACACGAAGACTATGCAGAAACACAGAAAATATTTCTGGCAGTATTAAAAAGATAGAATACATGGGGCGCCTGGGTGGCTCAGTAGGTTAAGCATCCGACTTCGGCTCAGGTCATGATCTCGCGGTTCGTGAGTTCCAGCCCCGCATCGGGCTCTGTGCTGACAGCTCGGAGCCTGCTTCAGATTCTGTGTCTCCCTCTCTCTCTGGCCCTTCCAGAGCCCTTTCTAGAGCTCTGTCTTCTCTCTTTCTCTCCCTCTCAAAAATAAATAAACATTAAAAAAAAAAGATAGAATACAAAACAGTATATACACAATGATTATAGCTATCCAGCATATAAGAACTGTGGGAATATAAAAATATTTGTTAGATTAGGGTACTTTTCCTTCTCTCAAACACTTTCTTTTTAATACTATTCCTGTCAGTTTACTGTCATTAAAATGTTTTCACTTCAAAGGGGAAAGGAGCAAGATTATACATTCTTGTAAGCTCCTGCAATCCAAGGAGATGCTACGATATCACTGATAGCTAACAAGAGGAGTGGGCGTCTGCAGTATTGCTAAAAGCAAGGGTCCCTGACCCCAATCTGCCTCACAGAGCACACTTCTCATGTCACAAAGCAAGTCATTCCCACTGAGCCCAGCTGCACTAAATGTGAATTCTTTATTGCAAAACTTGGAAGGTAAGAACTTTTCCCAGACATCTGTGGAATTAGTATTAATGAGAATGCCCTGAAGTTCATATACACGCCTATGCAGCAGACACTTCTCAGCCAAGGAACTGCTGGGCACACTTCTTGATGAGATGTCTAAGCCTGAAGGCATCAAAAAAGTACATTTCCATATTGGGAACATAACTGGCTTCCTCTTTAAGACTTTTTCCACCACCTCCTGTCCACACTGTATAATTCTCCTGTCTTCTTAAATGAATAGTTAACATATGTCAAGGATATAAGGCATATACTGAGGCACTCACTGCCTAACTCTATTACTAGCAGAACCAATCACAGCAGAAAATTGGAATCTTCCCACCAAGCTGCCCCAAAAATGAAATTCAGGAAGCACCCAAAAAATATGAAAATACTTTTAATAAACATTTTTCTTGACATTACGTATCTTCCTTGCTTACCTTAATCTCTTAATTCCAGGAAAAGAAACAACCAGAATTCTTATGGCTCAAGTCCTTCATTTTACAGGTGGTTAAAAAAAAATGATATACAGAGAGGGGAAGTGACTTGTCCTGAGTCACCCAGATAAGTAATGATAAAGGGAGGATTAAAACTCAAATCTCTCAGATTTTCAGCCCCGATTCATTCTCCTACATCAAGCTTTTTTTATCCCTTGAAATCTCTAGAGCTCTTGGCCTAAATAATTAGTATCACAGAATTTAAAGTTAGAAGGGAGCTCAGAGAGACTTACTTAATCCCTTCATTAGGCATATGAGGAAACTGAGGCCCAGAAAGATTAAGTGATTTGCTCTCCATATCTTGGATGGCAGGGAATAAGTATAACTTAAGCTCAAAAAACTGCAAACTAACGGCTATGAGAAGGGAGGAGAATCTCAGCTGAGAAAAATTTTAAAAGGAATGTAGATCATTCTAGACCAGGGACCGGTTTCAAAACGTAATCCCTGGACCCTCTGCTTCAGCATCACCTGAGATCTTGTTAGAAATGCAAATTCTGGGGTGCCTGGGTGGTTCAGTAAGTTGGGTGTCTGACTTAGGCTCAGGTCACGATCTCATGATTTATGGGTTCAAGCCCCACGTCAGGCTCTGCGTTGACAGCTCAGAGTCTACAGCCTACTTCGGATTCTGCATCTTCCTCTTTCTCTCCGCTCATGTTCTCTCTCTCAAAAATAGATCAACATTAAAAAAAAAATTAAAAAAAAAAAAGAAATGCAAATTCTAAGGTCCCACAGGAGGCACTGAATCAAACTCTAGGGGTGGGGACGTTCAAATCAAACAACATGTCCCGGAGAAACAAACTTCAGTGGTCACATTGAGTCCACTTTGTAAATCGTAACTATAATCCACGGCATTTAAATTTTTCTATACTACATTCTTCTATATGTATACCATACTTCAATTTTTAAAGTTTTTAAAACTCTGAAGACAAAATGGAAAACTAGATTTGGGTATTCGTTTGGTTCTAGTTCTGGCTTTGCTTCTTACCGACTGTCTTTGAGCAGGTAACTGACCTCCCTCGCTTGAGTTTTCTTTTCTATAAAATAGGCATACCACCCCCCTCAAAAGGCATGTCAAGAATTAACTGTAAGAACTCATCGGGAAGCACTTTAGTTCAGCATCAGGCACAGAGTAGGCAGCAGTCCAGCACAGTCATTAAGAGCTTCAGCTATGAGGTAGGTGCTTTTTTGCGCCTCAGTTCCCTCGTCTGTACAACCAAGGTTAAAAACAGTACCTTCTTCGTAGGGTTGTTATAAAGACTTTGAGAGATCACACAGGTAAGTAATGCATCTTGCATATCTATAAAATGTTACTGTTTTTGAAGAGCTTTTGCATCCATTAATTCAAATGATCCTCACGCATTGCCACAAGAGGATGGGTGCATTTGATTGATTATGGACTAGATTCCAGACTGTACCATCTTTTAGGAACAGGAGGAGTGCACATCAATCTTACAGAAAGGAAACAGCACGCATGAATAGTGCACGTGGGGAATGAACAGGGTTGAAAATAAGATCAGGATTCTGGTTTCAACTCTGCCACCCCCTTAGCCCACAACCTCAGGGAAGTGCTTTACCAGAATGGGGTTTGCTTTCTATATGTAAACAAGTGGGGTGCATTAGGTTATTTATAACATGTCTCCAAATAAAATTCCAACTCCTTGTCATGGCCTATAGGAAGGCCTACATAGTCTGTCGTCTGCCTACATCTCTTATCCATCACCTGCCATTCTCCTGTTCACCCACGTTCCAGCTACATCGGTCCCCTTCCTGGTCTTCTAACAGGCTACACCAGCTTCTACCTTATAGTCCCCATACCTGCCCTTCCTTCTGCCTTGATCATTCTGCCCTTTTCCATGATTGGCTCCTTCTCAACCTTCAGTCCTTTTAACATCCATTCCTCACGGTCCTTCCCAGACCATATTACCAAAGGTAACAGGTCCTGTCTCCTACTGCCAGGGGCTATTTTCTTTAGCAGCACTGTCTAATAAAAATATACTGAAAGCCACAAATGAGCCACATATATAACTTTAAATTTTCTAGTAGTCACATTTAAAAAGTTTTCAAAAAGTAACATTAATTTTAATAATATATTTTCTTTAAGCCTATATATCTAAAGTATTATATCTCAATATGGAATCAATATAAAAAGTATTAATATATATTAATTTTTTCATACTAAGTCTTGGAAATCCAATGTGTACTTTACATATACAGCAGATCTCAATTCCAACTTTACACATACAGATCTCAATTCCAACACATTGCAAGTGTTCAGTAGTCACAGGTGCCCCGTGACAGGTGACCACACCAAACAGCACAGTTCTACCACATACCCTGCTTACCCTTCAAAGCACCTATCACAATCTGAATGTTTATTGACCCATTATCTTGCTACTTCCCTACCAGACTACAGGCTCCACAAAAGCAAGAACCTCGTCTGTTTCCTTTAATGCCTTATCGTCAGAGGATTTGGTGCATTATACGGTAGGCATTCAATACATGTTTTTTGAGCAAATGAATGAACCTCTTCTAGCTTTAATATTCTGAGTCAATGGACTAGCCATTCTACAACTCTCAAACAGACAATCCTCCCACTTCCTTTCTTCTTTCTGGCTCAATAACTGTCTTAAAGAGAGAAATCTCTTGGCTATTTATCTCCCATTGCTTATGAGCTCTTTTCTACGATGTCTACAGTCTTCAAGGTCCATTCTTTGTATACTGGCTGAGGGAGTGGCGTGAATATGATTGCTAACGTTTCCTGAACCTTCACACTTTGACAAGCATTGGCCTAAGCACTTTGCAACAGGCTTATGTGGTAGGTACCATCTTTGCCCCCATTTACAAATAAGGAAAACAAGGCATAGAGAGATTAAGTATTTTGTTCAAGGTTACAGCAGCCAGTTAGTAGCAAAACAGACTCCAAGAGACATGCGGCTCCAGACTCATGGCTCTTAATCACCTGTTCTCTACTACAGAGCTGTCCAATGGGAATAAAGACCAGTTATATATGTAAATTTTAATTTTAAAAGGCTAGTAGCTACATTAAAAAAATCAACAGAAACAGGTAAAATTTATCTTAAATATAATTTTATGTCACCGATTACGCATATGATTAATCAACATAATCAATAATCAAGGTAATTGATTTGATCAATAAGATCATAGAATCGGTTTAAAAATGTTATTTCTCACATGAATCTTCAAAATTCAGTGTGACTTTACACCTAGAGTACTTTTCAATTCATACTAGCTCCGTTTCAAGTGTTTAATAGGCATATGAACAACTACAAGGGACCTCTTTAGAAAGTCAAAGAGAGGGAAACCTTTGAACTGGGAGCCAGGAGACCTTAGCTCTAATACCAGCTCGTACGTGTTGAGTGACTCTCGGTAAGTCCTTTCTGCCCTCTGGGCCATCGTCTCCCACTAAGTCGCCTGAGCAGGGAAAACAAGATCCCTAGAGTCCCATCCCATGCTAGAATTCCAAACATCTCCCAACAACAGCAGTTAACACAGCTTTTACACTTTAAAACCAGCTTTCACACCCAATAGTTAATATAGTCCTCAAACAACCCTACTAGGAAGTTATTACTGTCTCCGTTTCATATATACAAAAACTAACGCTCCAAGAGGGCAAAACGACTTGTCCAGAACCCACAGGGCCAGTCAGTGGAGAAGCCGGGGCTCAAATGCAGGAAAGACCAGGGCCCTCCCACCACCACCAACAACTCAAAGATGGGGGACAAGAGAGAGTTGAAGGAAGATGGTTGTGAAGATGGTCCGGGGCCTTCAGAAGAGTTGAAGGGAGCCAGGCCCCGGAGCAGGGGAGGGTGAGAAGAGGCCCAGGCTGGAGTTGAGAGGGAGGGGCCTGGGCTCTAAGAAGGAATGAACTGAAAGCGCCCAGGAAAGTCTCGGGGGAGTAAAGTGAAAAGAGTAGCCGGTGGCATGAGAAGTGAGGGGACTCGGGCCGGGGACAGAGGTGAGAGGAGGTGAGGAGGTGAGATAAAGGGGCTCTGGTTCCCGGACCACGCGACCGCTTCCCGGGTGAGGGGACGGCCCGCCGGCCCTCCTCGTCCCACATACCTGGTAGCTCAGAAGTTCGCCCACGTCCATGGTTTCAGGCCCCGCCAACACCTGCTACTCGGGTTCCCTCCACTCACGCCCAAAACGCGGCCCCCTCCGCAGGGGCTCCAGCCACACCGCCGTAAAGCGCCGAGAGCGGGCCGCAGAGCCAATGAGCTGAAAGTTCTTGTGACACGCAACCTGGCCACACTGCGGGAAAAGGCAACGCCACCGTAAAGCGCGCTGCATTTGCGACGGTACTGCTTCCGCCCGGAGCCTGGAGGGGGCGGGGAAAGGAGGCGGAGACTTGAAGGGGGCGGGGCGGCGAGGGAAAAGACGGAAAGGAGCCAAGATTTATTGGGCGCCGCCTATGTGCAGGGCGGAGTGCTGAGTGTTTCACAGGTGCTCTCCTTCCAGTGACCTAGCCAATTTTATCCCCGTTTCACAGATAAGGAAACTGAGGCATAGAACTACACTATCCAGTTCTATACCCGCTAACCACATATGGCTACCGAGGGCTTGAAATACACTACACACTGGATTTCTAAGACATATTGATTACATGTTGAAATTATATTTTGAATATATTGGGTCAAATAAAATATAAAATTAATTTACCCGTTTCTTTTCTCGTCTTAACCGTGGTTAGTAGAAAATGTAAATTACCTATGTGGCTCTTTTTTCGGCTCCCTTTGTATTTTTTAGGACAGTGCTGGCTCAAAGTGTATTGTCCAATGCCTCCAACTATTACTGACAAAGAAACTGTTGGTGATCACATCTCCCTATCCGGGCTTCTTCTCCCTCTATGCAAGGTTTTCTGGGAACTGGATGATCTTGTTTCTACCTGAGAGATGTAGAAAGGTTTTCTGTGGGAGGAAGGTGGCCACGATTGGAAGAGAATCTTCAAAGAGTGCATCTGAGCTCCTGGGATTTAAATAAGGCTCTATCTTCAAAGGGTGTTAAACTTCCCTCTTAGTCTTCTTAGCCATTTAGCCCCGATCTTCACATCCGTGGTATTTGTCTTAGTCCATTCAGGCTGCTGTGAGAAAAATAGCATACACTGGGGGGCTTACAAACAACAGAAATTTATTTCTTCACAGTTCTGGGGCTGGGAAATCCAAGATCAATAAACCAACAGGTTCGTTGTCTGGTGAGGCTACAATGTGGTTCATAGACGGTGCTTTCTCATTATGTCCTCACATGGAGGAAAGGGGTGAGGAAGCTTTCTCCCGCCTCTTTTATAAAAGCACTAATCTCGTGCATGAAGGCTCCACCCTTGTGATCTAATCACCTGCTGAAATCCTCACTTCCTAATACCGTCACCTTGAAGGTTAGGATTTCAATTTACGGATTTGGGTGGGATACAAACATTCAGACCACAGCAATATTGTTAACCATCCTCCCCATCCCATCTCTGCTTGTCTCCAATTATACAGAAGTTATTTTAATGTAACTTTTCAAAGCTCCAAATCGTCTCCTCTTCTGCCTGGCCACCAGCCCCATACCTCATCCAACTCTTCCTCATCCTTCAGGTCTCAAAGGGCACTTTCTTAGAGTAGCCTTCCTCAACTCACGTCCAGTCCAAGGAGGCAGTGCCTTCTCATTCCTCATTATTCTGTTTTCTAGCACCTCCTATATGGCACATATATCTCCATCTGTAATTTTCTACTTAATGGTTGATTGCTTATTTATTGGCAGCCTTATTTGCTGGACACAGGCTCCATGAGAGCAGGAATTGTGTCTGTCATGTTCACCATTATACCCTTGTACAAAAAGCCTCATACAGTGCCTGACACAGAAGGAGGTTTCGTGGGCCATGGTAAGGAGACTGAGTTTTACGCTAAGAGCATTAGGAATCAATTGAAAAGCTTTAAGCAGGAAAGTTTTGTGATTGGGTTTTTGTGTGTGTGTTTTTGTTTTTTAAGAATCACCTATGCAACCTGCTTTGAACTGAATTATTTAGGTGTCTCTCGCCGCCTCCCTCCACTTAACTCTATGGACTTGGCCTTATTCAAGGAGGGAAGGTGAGTAATGGTGGAATGTACCCTTTGGAACTGTGTACCCTTTGGAATTATGTCCCAGTATTTGGTGTGCTGGAGTCAGCTCATATAAACAGGACAACAAGAGCCTATAGTTAAATTGTCAGGAAATTTTCAAGTTGATTGACGTCAGGTTGGTTGCTTGAGATTGGTCACAGTGGGAGTATTTACACCATGGAAATCAACAAATGCTACAAACAAATGCTACAGGGTTACTGATGTTTCAGAGAGCTGGTTGTTACACATTCACCAACACACCACTGATTGTGGTTCTCCTCAAAGTTCCACCACATCTACCTGTGTGCTCTGCCTGTGAGTTACTTTCTCTCTCTAAATTGTGCTCTCTTCCTCTGTAAGGTGACTCATTTGTTCATTCATCAAGTATTTGCTGAGTGCCTACTCAATGCCCGACACAATTCCAGGCTCTGAGGATATAGAAGTCTGTACGAAAAAAGTTCCTGCCCTCTTGGAACCCACATGCTAATTGGAGAAAACCTAATGAGGAATATAACATTATGATCCTCATTTCACAGCTGTGGAAACATCGTCAGCCAGCTGACTTCACCTCTACGTGCCTGATCCCCTTGCCTGCAAAGTGGAGATTCAGTCGAATTTACCTTGTAAGATTATGGGGAATTTACATAAGATGCTGCATGCAAAGAGCACTTAGCAGGTGCCTGGCACAGAAAAGTACTCCATCAATGTTTGGTGTTAATATTATGTGGAGTTAAATGGGAATTGGAGGGGCAGAGAGGCAGGACAAATGAGATCATTCCTATACCCTTTCTTTTGCAGACATCCCATCTTGTCTGTGTGTTTTTGGAGACCCGGCCTTAAAACATAGAGTCATAAGGCAAAACCCTATGAGAACCAGATTTGGTGAGCACCCTGCAATGGGTTTCCCAGAGAAGGTGCCAATTAGATTGGGGCTTAAAGGATGAGAGGAGTTAACCAAGAAGATATGATGGGAGACTGGTGACCCAGGCAGAGGAGGCAGCATGAGCAAAGACATAGAAGTTGAAACATTTCTTATAGACAAAGCATAGGATGTACGGAGGGAAAAAATGGGAAGTAAGTCAGGAGAGGGTGTCTGGGGAAGATCTTGGATAAGGTTGCCAACTTTAGTGCATACAAATATAAGACACTCAGTTAAATTTGCATTTCAGCTAAACAATGAAATTTTTTAGTATGAATATGTTCCATGCAATATTTAGCAACATACTAAAAAGTTTTTGTTGCTTCTCTGAAATTAAAATTTAACTGGGCATCCTTTATCTTGATGTGAAGGTCCATTAATAGTTTCTTGGGAATCTCCAGGGGATGGGGCTTGGGAGACTCACCCTTCAGGTCTCAGCTTAATGTCACTGCATCAGAGGAATCTCCTCTGACTTACAAGATCTAAGACAGTCGCTCAGATTCTCTATCAGCCTTCCTCACCATTATCTTCAGGACACTTCTGATTGGTGTTTCTATATTTATTTGTTTTTCCTTCATTTGGAGTCTGTTTTCTCTTCCATATTCTAAGTTCCAGAAGGCCGGAGATTACTGTATTATTCACCACAATAACGTCAGAACCTTACATAATACCTAGCGTTTAATTGGCACTCGCTAACTAGTGGTTGGTTTAATAAATGAGCCAATCAACCCACAGATTGACTCATTCCCAGCAACAATACTAACAAATACCTTCAAATCTCTACCCCCCAATCCTAATGCTACGGTCTCCCAATTTTCAAGATGTAAAATGGAAGTTCAGAAGAACTATGTGAAATAAGTCAAACAGAAAAAAGATAAATATGATGTCACTTATAGGTGGAATCTAAAAAACAAAACAAAAAACAACAACAAAATAGGCTCATGGATATAGAGAACAGATTGGTAGTTGCCTGAAGTGGGGGAGTGGGGGGGTCAGAGAAATGGATAAAGGGTGACCTCTTCCAGGTTTATAATTTCTGGTTATAAAACGAATGTCGTGGGGATGTAACACATAGCATGGTGACTGTTGTTAATACTGTACTGCATATTTGCAAATAACCAGGAGAGTGGATCTTGAAAGTTTTCATCACAAGAAAAAAAAATGTTATAACTATGTATGATGACGGCTGTCAACTATACTTAATGTGGTGATCATTTTGCAATATATACAAATATAAAATCATTACATAGTATCCTTGAAACTAATGTAATGTTATGTCAAGTATACCTTAGAAAAAAACAAAAGGGGCTACGGGCTATGCACCAAGCAGTCCAAAAGCATGTGGTGGTGGTGATGATGATGGTGATTTCAGAGTGGCATCCACAGAGACGGGTGGGGGAAGGGCACCACCCAAGAGACCAGCTGCTGAGCTGTAATCTTTTTAAAAAATTTAACTTGGAAGAATGATCCCTTCCAGAAAGTTTTTAAATAGCTGTGGGCTGCCTAGCTTCCTTAAACTTCAAGCTTTAGGTATTCCAAGAAGTAATCAGAGTCGCTTCCTCCATTTCATTGCCTCAGTAAATTATTTATTGGAACAGCCTTTAAGAAAATATCCTCAAAAAACACTCATAAAGTATATTTATCACCAATATGGAGCTCCTACCCTGCAATTGTGGGCTGATTGGAAACATATAACAGTGCCTGACTCCTCTATTTAGACACTGAATGAGTGGGAAAGAGTTACAGGGTAGGCGGTGGAAAGGGGGCTGTGCTTTCTGGGGAGCCGAATACACTTGCTGGGGTTCAGGAGAAATCCCTGTTCTCTATGCCTCTCATTCCCCAAATCCAGGTCCCTGGATCCTCTCCACTCTACTATTTTTAAATAGTTTCAGAAACGGAAATGTAGAGAGTTTAGTTGCTTGCCCACAGTCATAGAGTTATTAACTGGCAATACTCCAAACCAAGCTTGTCTGACTATGCATTTCACAGTAGGGATTTGGGCTCAGTTAACCTTTCAAATGGTACTGACACTTATGATCCAGGCACAGATGATTACTGAATTGCTAAAGAGTAATTATCTCTCCCGGCAGATCTTGGTCTCGATTAGACACAAGAATTTATATTCTTCCATATACTGTAAGCCAAGTAAGAACTCAATAGTCATGGATATACAATGAAAAGGAATTATTTCAGGGTTTTTTGAGGTGTGATGATAGAATTGGATTATGTTGTTGAAAGAGTCCTAATCTAGGGCGCCTGGGTGGCGCAGTCGGTTAAGCGTCCGACTTCAGCCAGGTCACGATCTCGCGGTCCGTGAGTTCGAGCCCCGCGTCCGGCTCTGGGCTGACGGCTCGGAGCCTGGAGCCTGTTTCCGATTCTGTGTCTCCCTCTCTCTCTCTGCCCCTCCCCCCGTTCATGCTCTGTCTCTCTCTGTCCCAAAAATAAATTAAAAACGTTGAAAAAAAAAAATTTAAAAAAGGAAGAGTCCTAATCTTTTAAAGATCCAGGCTAAAATCTATATATGAAATAACATGATTAACTAGAATTTGCTTCAAAATAATCCAAGGTGGGGGCCAGCGTGGGTGTGGATGGGGCAGAGATGAGAGGGTTACTGGTAAGCTGATAATTATAGAAGCAGGGTGGGTGATGGATACATAGGAGCTCATTTTATTTATTTTTTATTTTATTTTTTTTTTTTTAAATTTTTTTTTCAACGTTTTTAATTTATTTTTGGGACAGAGAGAGACAGCGCATGAACGGGGGAGGGGCAGAGAGAGAGGGAGACACAGAACCGGAAACAGGCTCCAGGCTCCGAGCCATCAGCCCAGAGCCTGACGCGGGGCTCGAACTCACGGACCGCGAGATCGTGACCTGAGCTGAAGTCGGACGCTTAACCGACTGCGCCACCCAGGCGCCCCAGGAGCTCATTTTATTATTCTCCTGCCAACAGGATGGCGGCAGCAGTCTTAGGCACAATAACATCATGAATAATAAGAGAGGTCATCTTTTTCTAAGGCTTTCTCTCAGGAATAAGGGAGAAGGAAGAAAGGATGCGGGTACAGACCAACTATGTCCATTGCACAAAGAAAGGATTCTGCAGCCAAATATGTACAATTGGAAAAGCTATGAAAACCAGCACTCACAATGGCTCATAAGAATGTGATGAGTTTCATAAACCCCTAATTCTGAGCCCCCCCCCCCCCATCGGTGCCCCACACCGATGATCCTCATGAGTCAGACCTTCCAGAGATGCTTTCATAATAAGAGATGGAGAGAATTATTGATGCAGTCACTCTTTGGGGTCAGTGAAAGGACACTGGTTAAGACCACGTCTGGCTTGGGAAATAAGCGATCCCCTTAACCAGTGAGCTGAAGCAGCTCGTTATTACCCAGACCTAGCACTAAGGATGTGTATTAGTTATCAGTTGCAGTGTAACAAGTTATCCCAAAACATAGTGGCTTAAAATGACAATGAACATTTATTATTTCACACAGTTTCTGTGGATCAGGTATTTGGAAGCAGCTTAGCAGGGTATTTCTGGATAAAGATCTCTCCTGAGATTGTAGTCAAGATGCCAGTCACTTCCAAGATAGCTTGCACAAAGGCTGGTGCTAGTTCTTGGCCAGAGACCTCAATTCCCTGCCACATGGACCTCTCTATCTGGCTGCTCTCATAACGTGGTGGCTGGCTTCCCCAAGAGCAAGTGATCCAAGAAAGACCAAGACCAGAGGGAAGCCAGAGTGTCTTCTGTGACCTAGTCTCAGAAGCCACAGTCCATCATTTCTGCAATATTCTATAGGGTGCACAGGCCAGACTTTTCACTGTGGGAAGGGACTACACGGGGCATGAATGCCAGGAAGCAAGATTCATTGGGTCTAACTTACAAGTGAAGTCTCCAATTCCGGTTAAGCTTTCAGATGACTGCAACCCCAGAGGACATCTTCACTGCCACCTCATGAGACATGGGAGACAGAATCCCCTATCTAGAATGTTCCTAACCTCCTAATCCACAGAAACAGTGAGATAATAAAGGCTTTGGTATTTTAAACTCCTCAGCTTTTAGGTACTTTGGCAGGTAGCATAGATACACGAAATCAAAGCAGCTTAGGTACCGAAGAGTGACATCCCCATCATTGGCAGCCACTGTGACCTATTGATAAACTGAGCATTTGATTAGTCTCCATTAGACTCCATGAACCTTTGCCAGCAGACACCAATAAGGCAGAGAATGGCCCTGCACCCCAGATCGGCTAGAGGGGCAGCTGCTAAATTTACACCTTCCCAGAGAGGATCGCAAGGCACTACAATACAGTGAAAGCTCCCAGCAGTCTTGCAGGGGGAAACCTGTTTAACCTTGTTCCACCCAATGTTTTCCAAGCCCATGTGAACATAGAAGGCATTTTTCACATAACACCTGTTAGTATCCTGCAGAAATAATGCCATGAGAAACACATGTTAAGAAAACCTGATCTGTGTCAGTCTCAGAAGTTTCAGAAAATCCTCTACTCAGATTGAAATCTCAAATTTTTGCTTAGAAAAAAATCTGTACAGGGCATTGCTTTCCGGCGCTCCAGGAGCTGCGGGCCCCTGGAGGTGTCATGGTCTCCTGATTGTGTCCTCACAGCAGGAGAGTCAGTGTCTTACACGAGTATGGGTTCTAGGCGTTTCTCTTCAGCTCTGGGTGGCACTTGTCTGGGCCCCAAGGCAGTTCAGCTCATATCCCACATCTCACCTCTGTCTGCAGCACCTCTCCCAAGGAGGGTCAGACTTCATCCCTGAGTCAGACTAGGCAGTAGGCACTACCTTGGCATCCCAACTACATGTCCACCCCCGGAGATGCCCACGCATAAGATTCCTTCCATTTCTGTTCCTCCCCCCTTCTCTCCCTCCTTTTCTTTTCTCTCCTCCTCCTCCTCCTTCTCTTCCTCTCCCCCATCACCTGGCTGCGGAGGCGGGGGGAGCATTAGTCCATCAGACTGTAAGCCCTATTAGATCTGCTGGGCCCCCCCCCCCCTGAATCTTTCACAAAGAAAACGCAAAGGTGGTGATGCTCTCCGAGTCGCGGGCTCTCAGTGGCTTTAATTTTCTTCCTTCTCTTTATTTGTGTTTTCTCAATTTATATCCTGAAGAACTATTACAGAAGTAGATAATAAATGTATAAAATACATATATATCTATATGTAATAAAATGAAACTAATTTTTTAATCTTCATGCGATTAATTAAAGTTATTTACAATGCCATACCTTAGGCTTCATATAATTCCATAAATCTGCCCCCTTTGGATGCACAACGCCCCCCCCCCCCAACATACCTCTAATCATCTTCTTTCCATGATAAACAACCACGGTTGGTATTTTAGAAATAGGTTTTTATAGAGCTTGTTACATTTTATACTTAGGTTACATGTTTTTATTTATACCACCACCTTCTTCCAGAAAAGATTTAAGGTGGCTTACAAAGATACATAAAACACAGCAAGGTAGCATAAATTAAAAGAAGGTGTAAGAAAAAGAAAAACATGGAGAAGAGCATAAAACAGATAGAAATGAAGCTAATACGAAAATGCTTTTACAGAGTCCCGTTGGTTTCCTCTGGGGAGGCCGCCAGTTGGTTTTAAGCGGGTAACATGAAAACATGAAAACAGAAAATGTATCCATCAATAAATTGGTCCCTCCTACTCTAACCAACTCATCTAGTGGCTTTCAAATCATGCTCCTGCAGGACACTTCTATGAACTGGACCCACCTGTTCTAAAATTCAGCTGCGGAGGAGTGGCCGTTGTAGGCCAATTCATGGAGGGAAGGGTTAAGGCGAAGAATTGCCTTTATTTGTAATTATTCCCCAGTGCACTTCCCCCAACTTTAGTACCTGCTTCTACTTTTTATGGCAGAACCTAGCACAAAATGGTACGTGATTTTAGCACAAAATTATATAAAATTTACGCCTTTTAAAATTAATCTGTCACTGCTTTATGGTATTCTGCAAGAAAGACAGTGATTTCAAGGTATTTCTCCACCATCTGAAAAAGTTGGGGGAACAATCAGGTTATGCCACCTGTGAGAATTCAGTTGAGCAGGCATGTTTGAGCACCCGCAAAGTACCAAGCACTGTGCCAATGAGTACAATAATGAGTACAATAAAGCACATGCCTTCCAGAAACTTCCATTACAGGGGAGGAGATCCATACATCTCAATTTTTCTTTCTTTCTTTCTTTCTTTCTTTCTTTCTTTCTTTCTTTCTTTCTTTCTTTCTTGGTCATTCTGCAATTTATCTTTGAGCTACTTTCCCCCTAGGTTCTTAACATTTAGGCTAGGGAATGAAGACTCTTTTTTTTTTTTTTTTTCATTTACAAAAGGTAGGCTATGTTTATTTAGAGTCACAAGCAGTTAACTGACTCAGTGCGACTCAAACCACAAGGAAACCATTCTACAACACTCCATTCTGAGCCCTGGGGTAGCCCGGATTGGCAGGAGTGCTGCTTGGGGCCCATAGGGAATTAAGACTCTTAATTGCATCCATTCAACAAATATTTATTGAAAGCCTACTAAGAGGAAAGCAGCCATCAGTTACATTTTAAACATGTTCTGGACTCGGAATCCCAGCCCTGCAGCATCTGGCTGTGCAACCCTGGGCAAGTCATTTGATCTTCTCAAGCCTCTTTTCCATCATCTTCAAAATGTGGGTAAAAATAGTGGAATAATCGAAGCAGTCTAATTTCTGTAATAAACAACAAAATGGATGTTTATTTCTTGTGGATAAAATAGTCCAAAGTGGGTATTTGCCACATGGCCTTTCACAATTCCTACATATCCTTCAGATCTCCGGGCATCCCAGTACCATCTCCCAGGCTGGCCGTCTTCCCTCTGTTCTCCACTGAGATAACTGGTTTCCTTCTCCTCTGAGTCTATAGTTGTGTGATTATGCAATTAATGCCTGTCCTTCCTACCAGACTCTGGATTCCAGAGCCCGGAAGACTGCCTGGTGAATAGCAAGAACTTGATAAAGATTTTGTTGACCGAATGAATGGCTGCATGAGGATTTCATGGAGCCCTTTCTTGTGCCAGTCGGAATACCGGGAACGAGATGAATTGACTCAGGCATCTAGTTGCTTTCCACTTTGTGGCTTTGCCAGCCCCTAGGGCCTGGAAGAACTTAGCCTCCAGTCAGTAGGTGGAAAAAGAGAAGGTGGAGGTTCATGAGAGATGTACATAGGAGTCTACCTGGAAATGGTGTGTTTCACTTCAGCTCTAGTCCACTGTCCAGAAAGTAGTCACACGGACACTACCAAGTACAAGAAAATTAGGAAATGCGGTCTCTCCGTGAGCTCAAGAAGGAGTAAGATTCAGTGAACTCTTAGACGTCTTCCTCAAACACTTAGCCTCGCAATGTTGCTACAGACTTGAGAAGAATGGGGGCGCCTGGGTGGCTCAGTCAGTTAAGCATCCAACTTTGGCTCAGGTCATGATCTCGCAGTTCGTAAGTTCAAGTCCTGTGTTGGGCTCTGTGCTGACAGCTCAGAGCCTGGAGTCTGCTTTGGATTCTGTGTCTCCCTCTCTGCTCCTCCTCTGTTCTCACTCTGTCTCTAAGTAAACATTTAAAAAAAAAAAAAAAGGACTTGAGAAGAATGAATATGCCTGGCACAGAGTAGGTGCTCAGTTAATGTTGGTATATGAAGTCATGTGCTATGTTTGGGCCACAATAGCATTATTTATCAAACATCCAAACTGTGTATCAGGCACTGGGCTTCCGTTTGGTCCCTGAGCCTCCCAACAACCACACAAGGCCAGATGACCCTTTCTTTACCGATGAGAAAAACCAATACTCAGAGAGGCTAAGCGATCTGTCCAAGGCCACACAGCTAGAAATAACCGAGCCAGGATCTAAGCCCAAGTTTAGTGTGTCTCAAAAGTGATCTTTTTACCAAATCATGATGTTGATAGAACACACAGAATACATAGGTGTGGACCACAGAGGAAGTGAACTGTCTTGGGCCAGTCTTTATAAAACGTGACATATACAAGAGAACCCATACATACAAAAAAAACAAGCAGACCTTGAAAAGCTCCTGGTGAAACAGCACAGGGCCATTATTGAATAGCAAGAATGGAAATGTCCTAACAATCCTCCTCACCCATGTCTAGCCCCACTGGCTAGAGTGCACACCACCTGCCCAATCTTTCTTCTCTTATCCTTCCCTCTGGAATCTTAGTCTGCTTCTCTCTTGCCTCCTCTCCCTAGCTATGGCCTTCCTATATGAATCAGCTTAGACTCTTAGTTTCTTTTGAATTCTTCTCTGTTCCCAGTATTCTGACTGGCACAAGAAAGGGCTCCATGAAATCCTCATGCAGCCATTCATTCGGTCAACAAAATCTTTATCAAGTTCTTGCTATTCACCAGGCAGTCTTCCGGGCTCTGGAATCCAGACTCTGGTAGGAAGGACAGGCATTAATTGCATAATCGCACAACTATAGACTCAGAGAAGGAAACCAGTTATCTCAGTGGAGAACAGAGGGAACCTGGCCAGCCTGGGAGATGGTACTGGGATGCCCGGAGATCTGAAGGATATGTAGGAATTATCTAGGTGATGCAAAAGGACCAGACAGTGGAATCAGCACATACAAAGGTCCTGTGGTGGAGAAAGCACATATGAGGAACAGAGAACAGGCCAGGAAGGCTGGAGCCCAGAGAGAGAGGGAGAGCTGTGTTGAAGCAGCAGAGATGGGCAGGGGCCAGCCCACTGAAACCTTGTAGAATGTAGGAAAGCATTTGGGCCTTTACCCCCAGGAGCAAAGGGAAGCCATCAGGAGGCTTTAAGTTAAGGGACGTGCCTGTATGGAAGACATGTTGTCAGCGTCTCCTACCCATAGGCCCTTGCCTTTCCTTATATTTCATTGGTCACTGGGCAGACTTCCAGTTCCAAACGCCAGCACTTGAGTTTTTGGTTTTTTTTTTTTAACCCGAGGACTTTCTCTGACCACTGGAATCTGCTTTGCCTGCCTGTGGCACAGGTCCGTGATGCCAGAGAGTTAACATCCCTCCCCATCCTCCAGAACAGTGCTCAGCCTGATATACTTCGTAGATAAATACCCAGCTCCCTCACTCCTGAGGTGGGACAACTCTGAACTATGTGTTGCTCACTGGCTCCCAGAAATGTGCAGTGGGGATGCAGCCCAGGTATCCGGGTAACCCTTGCTTTGCGCAGTGGGATGGAGCCCAGGTAACCCTTGCCTGGCTGCCTTCCTTTCCCTGTCCTCCTTTCCCACTTGCCTGCCAGGGCTTCCTGGGATCACTTTCCAAATAAACTCTGTACGTCTGAATCCCTATATTTCAGGAGATCCCAAATAAGATCATCTGTCATAGGGACACTGGGTTTGAGGGCAACAGGGGAGGATGGGGTAGACCAGTTGTCGAGGCAGGAGATGCTCGGGGTTTGGAGTGAGTGGCATTGGGCACAGGGCAAAGAGGAGGTAAACTCAGCAGGATTCTGATGTATGCTGGATGAGAAGCGAAATGTAGAGGAGGGCAAAGCTGCCTCCTGGGCTTTGTCCTCCCTAGAAGGGAGGGCAAGTGAAAAGGTCAAGAATACATATGTTAATATTTTTGTGCGTGTCACTGAACAGCTTGTAACCACCAGATTTTCTGGAACTCTCTGCTGTCTTCTCGCCCTGCCTTGACTCATCAGACTCTAGAACAACCTAGCTGCCATCGTTCGGGGAAGCCTGCATTTTCTCCTGCAGGGCAGGATCCAATAACAGTGTTCTCATCCAATAAAGGAGTCTGGCGCACAGGGACAAAATATTGAATTAAAAACAATACCAGAGCCGCTGAGCTCGCACCACCCCTGAACTGCCTGTGCACGGCTTTGCTCTGCAAATTGGTAATGGGAGCCCCAGGGAAATACTGTCCTGGAGAGCAGGGAGGAGAGAAGGTGGGGGGAGGGGGAGAAGCAATGTCAACTCTCAGCCACACTGGGCTGAGCCAGCACCCAGGAGCGAAGATTCAGCTGCCAGAACCCCAGCCCCGAGCTGTAGGCCCTAGTCTTGGTTTGTCTCCGTGAAACTACGTTCAGGGAGGGATTCGGAGATCCTCTGAGATCACGCATTCTTGGGTTTGCAGCCTGCCTCCCCCATCCTGGTTGACTCTGTGGCCTTGGGTGAGTCCTTAGATACTCTGAACTTCAATTTTTTTGTTGTCGATGTTGTGCCAAGGCCCAGCACATGCCAGCACTTACTTAATCCTAACACCTACTCTATTCTATGGGCGATGGAACCAAGTCTCAGAGGAGTTAGGTAACTAGCCCAGGGTCACACAGCCCAGGTACAGCCAGATTTCAGACAAGGCAGTATAAACCTTGCACATGCTCTGCTGACTATTACCTGCTACTTTCCTTCTGATAAGAGATTCCCCCCATTTTCAAAGTGTTGAGCGATCCCCATGCTACTGGGGGGGGGGGGGTGGCTCTCTTTCTTGACCTTTCCTTAACATAACATCAAGTCTCACACCTCGCTGTGTTGACTCCACCCCCCTCCACCCCACTAGTTCTTCACCCCCGCCCCTGAACTCTTCACTTCTTTCCCCCCAAATTGCAAATCCCTCCTCCATACCTGAGGTGAGCAGCTTCCCACCTCACCACCTTCCGGCCACTTGATATCTTAGTGCTTACTCACTTCCAGGCCCTGAGGGCTTTACCTGCTCCCCAGGAGGCTTATCAAGGTATCCCCTCCACCCAAATAGTTGTTTTCAGGAAGAACCCTGATACCCACTGTGAAGGTGACCAACATGTCTCCACCATGTTTGAAAAACCCGGAGCTCAAATAGGGTCCAGAATGGAGCTAGGGGTTTGGAAGTTTTAAGTTATAAGGAGGTTGTGGAGGCTGAGCCACAGAAGCGAATGAGGTCATCCAGGGAGAGCGAGTGGGGTAAGAAGGGCAGAAGGCATGCTAGGGCCTCAGGAGCCAGTTTGGACTCCTGGCCGAGGTTGGAAATGGAAAAGGGCTGAGACTCTGAAATGGGAAGGCCAAGCCAGGCTCTGGGGCAGCGCAGGGACTTGGGAGGGTGTCAATCAGAGTGCTTGTCGCTGGGACAGAAGTTCCACTTGAACTAGTCAAGGAAAAAGGACAATGTATTGGCTCCTGGTACTTAAGAAAGATCGACTACTCCTGGCTGAGGTCGGGCACTGGTCCCTTTTGGGACTCAGGAAACCAGGTACCATGGGCTCAGAGGGTGCCGGGACCATATTCCCACCATTTGTTTCTGTTCTTCTCATCCTCTCGCGTTGCATTCTGACCCCTTCCATATAGTGGGAGGCATGACTTCCTGTAGCCCCCAGATTTAAATCCCACGGCTTCTACCTTAGGGATTGGCTCTGCCCTTAGGTTTGAAAATCCAATGGAAGTTTTCTGATCGGCTTAGCTCTAGTCAGGTGCCCACCTCTGGCCCAATTAACTATGATCAGAGGGGCGGAGCCAAAGAAAACCATGCCTGCTTCTGTGGGAGCCAAATGGATAGAGGCAGGTATGGCAGGATGAAAGTAGGCCCAGTACAACAATGGACATCCTCCACACCTGGAAAGACTGACTTCAGAATTAAGTCCAAGGGTGTGCCTCTCAGAAATGAAAACCACCACCACCGACGGTGGGGAACGAAACAGAGAGTCAGACAGAATAAGTGGGGAGAGCGAAGGCTTGATCCAAGTCAAAGAGGCTCAGAGAGTGTGAGGTAGGCCTAGGGCTTAGCTTTATTGTCTGCTGGGCACAACGGGGTCTGTTGTTAAGGCCCCGGTTGGGGTGGACATGCTGCTCTATCTGCCTGGTAAACACTTCTCCTTTACTGACACCTGCTTCTCACTACTATCAAGGACTTTGAGACGCAGACTAACTTAGCTGCTTGGGATGTGAAAGGTCCAAGCAGCGTTGGCCAAGGGGAAAGGCCCTTATGTAGGTCCATCTGGGGCCGACCTGTGGCCACAGAACCTTAACCCTATCCATGATAACCCTAGCCGTGACCTGACTCCAGCTCCTCCATTCTCCTCCTCCAGCTTGGAATATAGTTCTAAGACCTCAAAACCTACACAATCACAGTATTAAGGGGAATTGAATTTGGGCGAGTGCGGATGAGCCGACTCTAGTGTTAGGGCGAGTATGAGTTAGGCAAGTGTATGAGGCGAGTATAAAGGCTTCCATGGGGGCCCAAAAAGTCAATAATGACAGTAAGGACAGCTGGCATCAGGATGATATAATGAGTACTTATTATGCACCCTGTCCTGTACTAAGCAGCCCTTTTTGTGCATTTCCTTATTTTATCATCAGAGCCCTATGATGTATTATTCTCATCCCCAGGAATTGAATCTCAAGGACATTAAGTGACATGCCTAAGGTCACACAAGTAGGAAGTGGCCAAGCTGAGACTTGAAGCCAACTCTGTCTAACTGCAAAGCCTATACCTTTAACCCTCACAGCTTTATCTCTTCTCCAAGCCTGAGCTGTGGAAGCAACAAGGTGTCTTGGCATCCTCTTTAGCTCTTGAATCAGTCAGAACCTTCAGGCTGCAAAAATTTGAAGCCACCAACTCAGCTGATCAACAGTGAGAAACGTGTATCCACTGAAGACTAAGTTCCAAGGTTTGGTAGCTACAGGAGCCATTAATTCAGCAGCCCAGTAATGTCCTTTCCATCTTCCCGCTGAGCCAGCATCAGGGTGTCAGTTTCTCCGCCCGGTCACAAGATGGCTGCCACACCTCCAGGCGCCAAGTACAGACATGAGTACATCCTGCAAAAGAAGAAGGCCTTTCCCTTTCTGAGAGCAAGAAAACCTTTCCCAGACTTCCCAGGAGTCCTTGAGAGAACATTCCGTACATCTCATTGGCCAGAATTGTTCCCATCCCTGTTTCCAAACCAATCACTCACAAGGCAAATGGAAACTTCACAAAATGGCTTAATAATGCCTCTGGCCATTGTAGCAGGATGGTTCTGGAAGCAGAGGGAAAGAGGGCAGTGACTGCTTTGGGGCAAGTAAACGAAAGTGGATGCTACTCCTCTCTTTTCCCTTCCCAATCCCCAATATCCTCTTTCTGTACCCGTTAACATTTTATTCATCCTTTAAGAATCAAGCCAAATATCTTCTCTTCCAGGAAGACTTCCCCGACTTTTTTCCCATCAGATTAATTGCTCTCTTCACTGTGCTTCCAAAGACTTTAGCACATGCTACATACATGGTCTTTATCACATCGTTATGCAGGGAGATCAGGGTTTGGAGGAATTCGGCCCAGGTTCAAATCCTGCCACCTCCTTCCCAGGCAATTTAGGATATACTTTCTCTCCTCAAGCCTCAGCTTCCTCGTCTATAAAAGTACACATTCCTTTTTAGGCAGTTTTAAAGATTAAGGCAGGTGATGTGTCTGAGATTATTATCAATAGTCTCCTTGGAAGGAAGGGAGGGAGAAAGGAAGAAAAGACACTATCAGGCTGGACTAGGCAAAAGTCAATTCTCAGGGAGGAAGGCAAAAGTCGCTCCGAGGTGCCAACCACATGGCCCCCTTCCCTGAAGTTCCCCTCCCCCGATTCTCCCAAGAAAGTCATTTTTCATCCCCAAAGTCATTTGGCTTAGAGAGAAAGGGGAGGTGCGGTGGTAGGGCCTGTACTGTGCCTGCCCCTGCACCATCCATCACCCGGCCGACAGGAACTCACCTCCCACAAATAAAGTTATGACAAGCGTCCCCAACCCATTCTTTCAGCCATCGCCTCCCTGTTTCCATCATCTCTGACATTATAAGCCATCAGCCGAGCTGTTTGTCACGCCTCTGACAGGGCCTTGGCATCACGGGCAGGACAGCTGTGCTGAAGTATGGCTGAACTCGAGGCTGAGTGTCCTGCCCCCGCCCACCACTGGTGATCTTGAGCTATTTCACCCGTGTTCCCAGCGAAGGGTTACTCCCCCAAGGGGCAGAGGTCCATATGGAGCAGAACTGGAGGGGAACTGAACATTCACTCATTTATTCACGCAGCAAACATTAGCGAATAGCCCCGCTGTGCCTGAACCTGTGTCAGGTTCACAGCCACAAAGAGGAATTGGGTGCAGTCCTTGCCTGTGAGCAGTGCCCAGTCCGGCGGGAGAGGGAAAAACAAGCCATGTCAACAGACAGTGCCGGCACAACTGTGGCAGAGGCAGGTCAGGGGACTGTGGAATCACAGAGAAGGGTAGGAACATGGGGAAGTCTTCCTGGAGGAGGTGGTGTCTGAGCTGAAACCTCTAGGTCAAGGAGGAAAGACGGGAGGAGGCAGCGTGAGTGATTCCTCGAAAGGTCCCCTTTCTTCTGTGCAGGTTTATTTACTTCTAAACCTCAAAGGGCAGAGTGGAGTGCAGGTTTGGGGAAGGGAAGAGGATTATATTACAGGCCATTGACATGGCATGTGCAAAGGTCCTGTCCAATTTCCTGGGGCTGTCATAATAAGTTACTGCAAACTCCGTAATCCAAAACAACAGAAATTTATTCTCTCACAGTTTAGGCCAGAAGTCTAAAATCAAGGGGACGGTGGGGCTGGTAGTTTCTGGAGCTCAGAAAGAGAATCTGTTTCATGTGTCTTTCCTAGCTTCTGGTGGTGGGAGGCAAGCCCTGGTATTCCTTGACTTATAGACGTGTCACTCTAATCTCCACCACTGCATTCTGTCTTCACACGCCCTCCCCTCTCTCTGACTCACATCCCCTTCTCCTAAGGGCCCCTGTCATTACAATTTAGAGCCCACCCCGAATCCAGGATGATCTCATCTCAAGATCCTCAACTTAATTACATTTTCAAAGATCCTATTTCCAAATAAGCTCACGTTTGCAGGTACTTGGAGTTAGAACTTGGCCTTTTTTAGGCAAGGGGACACTCTTCAACCCAGGACAGATCTGGAGGCAAGAGAGTAGGGCATATCCAGGAGACAGAGAGTGGCTAAATGTGGCTGCAGTATTGACACTGGACCGAGGTCAACTCCCATCTCTGTCACTAACGAGCCAGATGTCCTAGGCCAAATCCCTCAACCTCTCAGAGCCTCAGTTTGCTCACCTGCAATGTTATTGCCCTGTGGACCCCTTAGGACTCTGATGAGCGTGAAATGTAGTCATCCCATTAAAGGACCAGCTCCTCCTTGTGCGCCTGGGTAGCTCAGTCAGTTAACAGCATCTGACTTCGACTCAGGTCACGATCTCACGGTTTTTGGGTTCGAATCCCACAATGGGTGGGTTCAAGACCCGCTTCTCTCTCCCTATCTCTCTCTGCCCTTCACTCACTTGTACCCTCTCTCTCTCTAAAAAAAATTATAAATACTTAAATGCCCGACCCCTCGATGACAGCATATCCATCAGGGACGCTGTGATTGCACTAGACCGAAACCAACCCATACAGGCCTAGGCACTAAAAAACAAAAACAAAAAAACATTGATGAGCTTTACATAGGTAAAAAAGCCCAAGAATAGAGCTGCTTCAGGCTTTGAGGGATTCAGAAGCCCCGATGATATATCCAGTGTCTTTCCACTTCGCCTCTTGGGCTTGTGCTGTCCCAGAGGAACCATCCCTTGTTGAATTCCCTGGACAACTGTTGCCACCTTTACAAATAGCCCCTTTATTAGAGTCTCCCGAAATAAAGGTTTGAGTGCGTCTGTCTCTTTTAAGGACACTGCCTGATACACCCCGCGGCTCAGGGCTCTCCTTGACCTTCCTTCCCGGGCAGGAGGCAAGCCCCACGTGGTAGACTGCTACATTGGTGGCCTATGACCAACCACGCTTCCCCGTATTCATGCCCTTGAGGGTCCCCTCCTACATTTAATGCAGGGCTTGACCACGTGATGCGCTTTGGCTGATGTCATAGGAGCGAACGTGATGTAAGGAGAGGCCTTAGAAGCACTTGCGTGGCTGTGCTTGACTTCTTGGAGCGCTCCCTCTGGGAATCCTGTTGCCATACTGTGAGACAGAGGCTGTCGTGCTGAAGAGAGAGACCGTGTTCAGGAGTCGTGAAGATGGCACGCCACATGGGAATAAAGGCTTCACAGAGGAGATCTGAGGTGTCCCAGCTAGCAATCATCACAAAGATTCCAGACTCTGAGAGAGCCCTTTGTACTAAGGGGGGGTGGGGTGGGGGGTGGAGGTCTGCCTTCGTGGGAGTATTCAGCACTGACATTGTTTGGGATCTCCAGCATGCTGATGATAAAAAGCAGATTGACTTTCAGGGTTATCATTTTCTTAATTTCCTTCCTTCTGCTAACTTTGGGCATAATTTGTTCCTTTTTCTTTAATTTTAATTTTAATTTTTTTTAGGGTTTTTTTTCTTTTTTTAATTTTCTTTTTTCTTTTTTCAAATCTACATCCAAGTTAGTTAGCCTATAGCGCAACAACGATTTCAGGAGTAGATTCCTTAGTGCCCCTTACCCATTTAGCCCATCCCCCCTCCCACAACCCCTCCCGTAACCCTGTTTGTTCTCCATATTTATGACTCTCTTCTGTTTTGTCCCCCTCCCTGTTTTTATATTATTTTTGTTTCCGTTTTCTTATGTTCATCTGTTTTGTCTCTTAAAGTCCTCATAGGAGTGAAGTCATATGATATTTGTCTTTCTCTAATTTCACTTAGCATAATACCCTCCATTTCCATCCACGTAGTTGCAAATGGCAAGATTTTATTCTTTTTGATTGCTGAGGAATACTCCATTGTGTATATATATACATATATACATATATACATATATGTGTGTATATATATATATATATATATATATATATATATATATAGCACATCTTCTTTATCCATTCATCCATCGATGGACATTTGGGCTCTTTCCATCCTTTGGCTATTGTTGATAGTGCTGCTATAAACATGGGGGTGCATGTGTCCCTTGGAAACAGCACACCTGTATCCCGTGGATAAATGCCTAGTAGTGCAATTGCTGGGTGGTAGGGTAGTTCTATTTTGAGTTTTTTGAGGAACCTCCACACTGTTTTCCAGAGTGGCTGCACCAGCTTGCATTCCCAGTGTTATTATCATTTTTAAGCTCAGCAAAAAAATGCTCCTTTTTACTAGCAGCACCTGGGGCTAATCACTCCTACCTCCCTATCCATTACCCCCCACCCCAACCCCACTCCGTTGCTTCTTGGCCCTTCCAGTCCAGCCACAGCTGAATGCGGCCACACGAGTGACCCCAGCCAACACGTATGGATGGGACAAATGGAGGTCACCCTCCAGAATCATAAGAAATAATAAGTCGTTGTTGCTGTAAACCACTAACTTTTGGGGTGGCTTGTGATACAGGGATTAAAAACTGAAACAGACCGACAGCAACCATTCTACACTGTGGGAGGTTCAAGTACACCTAGAAGGGGCAAAACTTTTCTGGCAGTTACTGCAAAAGTCCTGGATTTCACTCTGATTGGGCCCCCTCCTGTCACGTGACAGGTGTGACCCAACTGCCCAGCTAAGGGAATGCTCTGCTCTGATTGGCGTAGCCTGGTCACATGCCTTGTCCTGGAGCAGGAGCTGGAGACCCACGTGGACCCTGCAGATAGGGGGTGGGGAGGAAGAGGGCGCTAAAGGTAGAGGAGGGGAGAGGGAAAAGGCAAGGGAAGAGGGATGCTAAGATTGCTTCGTGGGGGTGCAGCTGGGGGTGGGGGGGAATTATCCTTCGCGCTCCCCATCCCGCCAACCGTTTGCACCTGCAAGCAACGTATGAAAATGAATCCCCGGCGCAAAGCACAGCTATCCTATGGCGAGGAGACCATAAAACCCCGGCCATGGACAGACCTGGCTTCCGACTCTCCCTTCCTTTCTGGAAGCTGCTTTGGGCAAGTTGCTGAACCTCTGTGAACTCCTCTGTAAAATAAGTTTGTTAATTCCTGCACAGATGGGTTGTGGCGCGATTTCGGTCGGATCATGGATGTTGGGTAGACAAAGAGAGGGACTCTGCCCGGACACCCCTTCCGGGAAGGGCCTGCTGCCCGGCGCGGGGAGTGCGGCTGGCGACAGTCCGCTGCCTTCGGCTCTTTCGGCTCTTTCGGGTCTGCCTCAGCTGCAGAGAGCCTGTGGCCTGAGTTCACACCCTTCCCAGGGCAGCCTGCATCTGGTGACCGAGCCTTGGGGTTTAAAGGGTTGGCCATTTCGGCTGATGCAGAACGGTCCTGCCAGGCGGGGCTCTCTCCAGAGCTCGCCGCAGGGCTGGCTGAGGCTTTGCAGAGCAGGGATCAGTTGACTTCACTTGTCTCATCCTGTTTCCTCCCTTCCCTTTCATACGTGTTAATCCCCAATAAATATCTTGCCCTTCATGCTCTGCTTACGGAGGTCCCAATCCGTGATAGGTGTTTCAAACGCTTAACCTAGCACTTGGCACTTAATAGGCAGTTGGTAAAGGTTTGCTGAGCGAAAACTGGCTCCTTGCTCGGGAGGAGAAAAGGAAACAGTAAGGATGGGCGAGGGAGGCCGGTGCGGGGATTGCAGGCGGGAGGTAAGTGGCTGTTGTCGGGGAAGGGGCCTGTGGGCTGGCAGAGGCGGCTCCTTCCTTGGAGGGAACGTGAGGGTCTCTCTAAGGCACCTTCTTCGAGCCCACGTGTCCGCAGCCCCCTGCTCTCCAAACACTTGGACCAGTTATGAATGAAGCCTCAACGTGTCACAGCAGGCCTGAAGACAGGGGCACTTCAGGCTGTCCTCCAGGCTGGTCCATGCCCCCAGTGGCCTATCTGGGGTCCTGGTGGCCCTTGGTAAGATGGCCGAGACCACTCAAGTCCTACAGCCGAAACCCGCTCCCCATTTTGTAGAATCTTAAAAGTTCTAGAACCTTGGAAGGGGAGAGTCAGCATTCTGGGGCCATCGTCACAAAACTGCAAACGGATTCTAGAGTCTTAGAATAAGGGAATGTCTGGTTTAAAGGGTCCCAGCGTCTTTGATCTGGAAGGGGACAGGCAGTCTCTTCATTTGAGCTTTCCTCCCTCCAGGGAAGGGAGGAAGGAAAAAAGAAGGGCCATGGAGGTTGGTCACCCAGGCAGAAGAGCGTCAGGGGCAGCAGAGGGGGGAAGATGCTGTGGGTGCCCCGTGCCACGCCCCATATTTGCTTTTCAGCTGCAGCCGTGGCACACAGTGTCCAGGTGACCTGGCAGCGTCCTCCCTCAGGTACCCAACCCAGTCTCTTAATTTTTCCACCCCAAAGCTTTTCTGGAGGCCCTGATCCCTTGCTCAGCCCACCCATAGGCTCAGCCCAGAGGTGTGAGGGAATTAATGCCCGCTGGGGCAAAGCTCAACCCCGAGAGGCATGGGGGTTGGTGGGTAAGTGCCCCAGGCTCCTGCCCTTTGAGTGAACGATTCTGCATAGTAAAGCAGAGGGTCCCCCAGGATTGGGCCTCAGTTATCCTTAGCGGCAACCAGCTCCTTCTCGATCTCCCTCACTCCTGCTTCCTGTGATTACCTCCCAAATAAATTACTTGTACCCGCATCCTTGTCTCAGGCTCTGCTTTAGGGGAACCCAATCGAAGACAGGCTGGGTCACTCCCTAAAATCTCTGAAATCCCCTTTCATTCATCCTCCAAACTGAATCCCAAATTTCACCTGCCCTGCTATTCCCAGGTGACTCCGAGAGAAACGCCCCCCACCCCACCCCACCCCACCCCACCCCCTCAGCCTCCTCCCTTTGTCAGGCAGACAAACTGGTAGGCCTTGACCACCTTCCAACCTGGCCCTAGTTCTGAGAAATTTTAATGAAGGGATTTGGCTGGGCACCTAGGGGTCCAGGTGCTTTGGAGGCAGCAAGGAAGGGAAGGGACTTCCCTTAATGAGCCTATAATGATTAAATCATCCACTGTCCCCTGTGCACCTCCCCGCCTTTTGTTCTTTGGCTGAGACGTTGCCTCCAATCCATCATGTTCCCTTTCTTCTCTCAGCTTCTCCAGCCTGCAAGCCACCTCGGCAGGAGTGCTGAGCTGGGCTGAAATGGTAGGAAAGCCCAACGCGGGTACAGAACTTTACAGTTCTTGCATTTCTGCAAAGAAATGTACAGTCTCAGAACTATGTACAAAGCCTTTTCTTTTTTTTTTTTTTTTAATTTTTTTTTTTCAACGTTTTTTATTTATTTTTGGGACAGAGAGAGACAGAGCGTGAACGGGGGAGGGGCAGAGAGAGAGGGAGACACAGAATCGGAAACAGGCTCCAGGCTCCGAGCCATCAGCCCAGAGCCGGACGCGGGGCTCGAACTCACGGACTGCGAGATCGTGACCTGGCTGAAGTCGGACGCCTAACCGACTGCGCCACCCAGGCGCCCCAAAGCCTTTTCTTTTTACAGAGTAGTTCATTAGTGTCATTATTGTTCTTGTTTTAAGCCAAACATTTATTCATCTCAGGGAGCGATTCGTTCTCCTTATGCCCTCCCTTACGAAGCAAGAGGAGATCCTGGCTAGAAAAGTCAGTTTTCATTCATTCACTCATTCATTCACCTCTCGGGAGCTTCTCTGTGTCCAGGCCATGGGGGTACAAGATGGAGCCCTTTCCACCAGCAGCTGGTAGCCGAATAGGGAAGTGTACTGGTCAGTGTCTAACCGGGAAATACGTGAATATTCATAAATTAAGAACTTTAAGACATGGAAGGTGGTGGAAGAGCTGCGAAGCAAGCCAACTCAGCGAAGCAGCTCAAAGTCTAGTAATGGCAGGAGGCTGCCACCGTCCCTAGACCTAAGACAGAGGCAGGGGTGGCGTTGAGCAGGGAGGAGCAGGGGCACTTGGTGGAATGTGAAACCACGATGGAGCTACAGGGGAGCTAGAGGCATGGAGGAGACAAGCCGCTGCTGGATTTGCTGCCCACGGCCGAGAGGGAGACATACCCCGCCTTCTCCCTTCCTCCCTCCCACCCTCCAGTCTCCCAGCAATGCCTCCCAAGGGGCCAAACCCAGCCGGAAGCCAGTCATCCCAGAAGCCTGGAAAACGCAGCCTACAGCGATCAGCCCCCAGCAACACGGAGCAGAGTTAACCCTTCAGGGCTCCACCACAATCGGAAATAACAGCAACATTAACCGAAGCGTTGCATGACGGAGCACTTACCACGTGTCGGGTACTGGGGTCAACATTTTCATTTACAACGAAAGCCTCTGAATCTCCTTACAGTGAAGTCACCGAATCCTCGCAGCAATGCTGCAAGGTGGACATTCTTATCTTCACTCTGCAAAGCAAGGAAACAGAGACCCGAGACTCAGCCAGTGAACAAGTCGGCAAGTATTTGTGAGGCATCTCCTCTGTGCTGGGCCCTGCTAGATGCTCACACCACAGGGACGGCCAGGACAGCCGGGGGACCTGCCCCCACAGAGCTGGCAGTCTACTGGGAGAAACAGATCCTGAAAAACTAATTAGAAACCACTGGGTGAATAACCACATCCCGGTTGTAAGAGAAGGTAACCTAGTCTAGGGGGCTAGAGAAAGCTTCCTGGGGGTAAGGGTTAAGCTGAGGGTAAAAGATGAGCAGGCCTTATTTAGATCTCGTGTCACAAACTCTTAACCTCTGCGGGGTCCTGTGATGGAGTGTTTGGCCATGGTGCGTGTTCAGCTTGGGCCACCCCCCAGGAAGGCCCCACCTCTGGCCAGCTACTATGGACACACTCTTGGCTGGGACGGTGTCCTGGCCCACCGCTGAGCCTGGCAAGACCTCCTAGGCCACCACCGATGGGAGATTCCTGCCGAGGCCGGAGCACCTGGAATGCATTCAATCCCAGCACAAGCCAGTGCCTCCAGGAACAGCCTGACAGGCGCTGAGGCTTGTCCTCTAAGCCCTGCTGGCCGCCTGGAGCCTTGGCAGACAGTCAGGAGGAGGCGGCTGGGAGGGAAAGACAAAGAAAATTTGATTTCCATTTTGCTCCTGGTTCCCTGCTTCCAGTCCAGATGCCTCCAGATCTAATTCCGAATAAATAATTGTACTGAGTAACCCGGGTCCCTTGGTGATTAAGTAAACACGCCGAGGCGGTGGAAATTGAATTAGTGCGGTGTGCTCAGCCATTATTACCCGCCCCTTCTCATGAATATTAATAAGGGGTTATTAAGAAATGTAAATGCTGCCTCAGGGGGTGGGAAGATGGGGAGGGGGGTCAGGGTGAGAGGATGCAGTGTTCAGAAGGCGGTGTGATTGAAGGCATTTAAAAAATTATGTCAGATCTTTCTCCTCCGTGCCGTGGCAATGTTTCTGGATGCTTCATTTTTATGAAAACGAGGGTAAGGGAACAAATTTTAATTCGAGGGTAAAATTAGCATTTTCCAAACAGCCTTGGCGGCCGCAAGGACATATTTTGCCAGAAAATGGACATTCGGGGCGGGGCGGTGCAGGGTTGGGGGAGCCGTGGCTGATGGACGATTAGTTCTCTCAGTTCATCTCCAGGCAAGGGAGTAAACAAATTAATCTCGGCACAGGGAGCAGCCTGGAAGATGACGGAGACCTGGAGGCGTCCTCAAGGCCTAGGATCTCAGACCGCACTGTCTGCGGTCTCACAGCAAGGTAGGGCACTGCGCCTGGGTTCTGTGGGCCAGATAAGAGTAGGGAATAGAGCCGAGATGTAGCCCCTCCTTCCCTACCCTCTCTGGTTGTCTCAGGTCTGTGGCTCCAGCTTCTTTCCCAATCTGTGCTGCCAGCTTCCTTTCCATTTTCACTATGTCCTGTTTCTGCTTTGCAACTCTCAGTGGCTCCCTATTGCCCTTAGACGGAAGATCAAGCTCCTTCTCCTGCCATTCAAGTCCCTCTAGTATCTGACCCCAATCCAATTTTCCAACTTAAGCTCCCGCTGCCCCTTGCAGCTACGATCAGATGCATCTAGAAAGGTAAGAAGTGGAGATGAAAGGAAGATGGGAAGACAGGAAAGAAGAGAGGAAGGAAGGAAGGAAGGGAGATGGAACTAATGTTAAGTATCAAAATATTCCAGATTTGCTACAAACTTCACATGATAATAATGATGACGGCAGTGGTTCTAGTAATTTCTGCCGTCTACTGAGCATTCACTCTACACCAGCCACCGGTTCAAAACCACCTCATCCTCCCGGTGTTCCTGTGAGTATTGTTATCTCTCCACTTTACGGAAGAGGAGGCGGGCATCACACACGTCGTAAATGACAGAACCAGGCTGCAGGACATCAAAACCTGAACTTTCCACTACTGCACCTCCTATCTCATGCGCAAGTCACTATTATCCCCGTTTTATAGATGAAGAAAAGGAGGCTCACCGAGGCTAAGTGATTTCTCCTACAGGTACAGAGAGAAACAAGAGGAATTCAAGTTCCCCAGGCCAGCTTTGTTCTATCTTCATAAACGCTGCTCCTGGAGAATACAGGTAAATGTACTGCACAGGCTGGTCCCTACTTCCTGCAGACAGCCCAAGAGGAAACTCACAGGCCCTCAGGGACCCAGCCGAGCCATGCCCCTGACAATGTTCACCAGGCAAAGCTGCAGATTGGTCTGGCGGGTTCCCACAGGCGTCCTCGCTTAGGACCACGAGCCCCAGGCCTGCGGAATGCAGCCCAGATGCGGGGCCCTGAGACTCCGTCCCCTGCACTCAGGACCCGAAAGAGTGAATATGATCAAACTCATGCATTTTAACAACGTCTCCAGCACGCCTCACTCTACGCACTCGCAGGAATAAAGGCTGACAGGTGCAGCTGAGTTAATCAGAGTAGATAATAGAGGAAAAGACGGGAACCACTGGCCAAATTGCAGCAGAGAACAATGGGGCAAAATCATGAAACGCAAGTCAAAAGTGTCCAGTTAAATGTGATGGTGTTTAAAGGGCAAGAACCACATTCTCAACCCCTTGGAAGTTCTAATGCGACACCTACCATGGGGGTGCATGGGTCAGGGGTGCCTAAGATAATTTCTGGCTATATGCAAATGGACTTTTCTCATTTGAATAGGTGTGTTCAGTGTATATTAGAAAAAAATATAACTAGCCCGTGAAACCTATGATTTTACGTGTATCCTTGCCTAGAATGAATCCAAATTTTGCCTAGAGAAGCTATTTGATTGCTAGTCAATTAAGAGAAAACAATTTCTCATAGTATAGAGGGAAGAAGAATATGGAAAAAAAATATGAAGTTGGTACTCACGTGACCGAAGTTTGGGAAACAATATTCTGGTTCCTGAATTACTCAAAGTGGAGTCCGTGGATCAGCAACCTCAGAGTCACCAAAGAGCTGGTAAGAAGACCCTCCCTAGACCCACAGAATCAGCATCTGCATTTTAATGAGACTCCTTGGTGATTCATATACATGTTTATATATGCTTTGTTTTTAAAGCACTGACCTATTTTATTTATCAGTGGGGACAATGAAGACCTTTTCAGACTTGGTCCCAGGGGAAGAGCACAGGCCTCGAAGTACATTCCAGCCATGGACTCTATGACTCTGAAGAGTTTACAACCTTGTAACTACGGAACAGGAGACTGAGGTCCGCAGAGGGCAAGTTCAAGATTGCAGTGTGTGATTGTGTCAACACTGGAGCCAATCCAGATCTGCCAACATCTAGGTTCGTGCAGGAGGGAATTTCTGACAACACAATTGCTGTCAACACTGTGATGTGGCTTTCTAAGAGGTGATTGTTAAAGATATCACAAGGAAAGAAAACTATAGACCAGTATCTTTTAGGAACGCACATATAAAAGTCCTCAACAAAATAGTAGCAAAGCAAATTGAACGACATATAAAAAGGACTACATGCTATGATCAAGTGGGGTTATCCTAGGAATACAAGGTTGGTTTAATACAGGAAAACAATATAATCCACCATATCAATAGAATGAAAGACAAAAACCACATGATCATCTCAGTAGATACAGAAAAACATGGTATAAAATACAACACCCTTTCATGATAAAAACATTCAATAAACTTGGAATAGAAAAGAATTTCCTCAAAAAAAAAAAAAAAAAAAGGAAAAGAAAAAAAAGAAAAGAATTTCCTCCATCTGCTAAAGGCCATCTACAAAAAATCCACACCTGACATACTTAATGTGACCAGATGTATTTCCCCCCTGAGATCAGGAACAACACATGGATGTCTGCTCTCACCACTTCTATTTAAGATTATACTGGAGATCCTAGCCATGGAAATTAGGCAAGACAAAGAAATAAAAGGCATTCAGACTGGAAAGGAAGAAGTAAAATTCTCTATATTTGCAAATGATATGGTCTCGTATATAGTAAATTCCAAGGAATCCATGTTAAAAGAAATATTCTAACTCATACATAAATTTAGCAAAGTCACAGGATCCAAGATCAAGTTTAAAAAATTCATTGTATTTCTATACACAAGCAATGAACAATCCAAAAATGAAATTAAGAAAAGAATCCCATTTACAATAGCAGCAAAAAGATTAAATCCTTAGGAATAACCTTAACAAAAGCATGAAAAACTGGTAGTCTAAACAGTACGAAACATTGTTGAAAGAAATTTAAAGACCTAAATAAATAGAAAAACATTCCATGTTTATTCCATGTTCTTTTTCTTTTTTTAATGTTTATGTTTGAGAGAGAGACAGAGTGTGAACAGAGGAGGGGCAGAGAGAGAGAGGGAGACACAGAACTCAAAGGGGGCTCCAGGCTCTGAGATGTCAGCACAGAGCCCAACACGGGGCTCAAACTCACAAACCACAAGATCATGATCTGAGTCGAAGTCAGACACTTAACTGACTGAGCCACCTACCTGCCCCTATGCCATGTTCTTAAGAAGACTTAATGTTATTAAGATGGAAATTTTCCCAAACTGAAATACAGATTTAATGCAATTCCTATCAGAATTCCAGCTAGGAATTTTCCCCCAGAAAATGACAAGATATTCCTAAAATTCAAAAAAAAAATTTTTTTTCAAGATGCCTCAAATAGTCAAAACAATCTTGAAAAAGAAGAACAAAATCAGAGGAGTCACAATTCTTGATTTCAAAACTTACTAGAAAGCGACATTAATCAAGACAGTGTGGTACTGAATAGACATACAGATCAGAAGAACAGAACTGAGAGTCTGGGAATAAACCCTGACATTTCTGGTAAATTGGTGTTCAACAAATGTGTCAGTGGGAAAAGGTTGTCTTTTCAACAAATGGTACTGGAACAACTGGATATGCACCCCCAAAATACTGAAGTTGGACCCCTGCCTCACACCATATACAAAAATTAACTCAAAATGCATCATTGTCCTAAGTGTATGAACTAAAACTATAAAACCCTTAGAAGAAATTATAGGAGTGAATCTCCATCTCTTTGGGTAAGAACCTAGTCTCTTAGATACAATACCAAAAGCAAAAATAACAACAACAACAACAACAACAACAACAACCACAAACAGATAAATTTAACTTTATCAAAACTAAAAACATTTTACTGTAAATGATACCATCAAGAAAGTGAAAAGACGATGCGTAGAATGGGAGGAAATATTTGCAAATCATATATCTGATAAAGGACTTGGGTCCAGAATGTATAAGAACTTTTACAGTTCAATAATAAAATAACTAACTCAATTTTTAAAACGGGAAAAGTATCGGCATAGGCATCTCTCCAAAGATATATAAATGGCTTAAAAGCACACGAAAAGATGATCTGTATCATTAGCCATTAGGGAAATGCAAATAAACCCCAGGAGATACTACTTTATGCTTACTAAGACAGCTCTAATTAAGGTCGCCTGAGTGGCTCAGTTGGTTACGTGTCTGACCTTTGGTTTTGGCTCAGGTCACGATCTCACGGTTCATGGGGTTGAGCCCCACATCAGGCTCTGCACTGGCCTTGTGGAGCCTGTTTGGGATTCTCTCTCTGCCCGTCCCTGCCTCTCCCCCAAAATAAACAAATAAACTTAAAAAAATTTTTTTAAAGATACATAATAACAAGTGTCGGTGAAGATATGGCAAAATTGGAATCCTCAGACATTGCTGGTGGGAATGTAAAATGGCGCAGCTGCTTTGGAAAACAATCTGGTAATTCCTCAACATACTAAACACAGAGTCACCCTAGGACCCAGTAATTCTAATCCAACATGTACATCTAAGAGAAATGAAAACATACGCTTACAGAAAAACTTGCTCACAAATGTTCATAGAAAGAGTATTCATAGCAGTCAAAAAGTGGAAACAACCCATATGTCCATCAACTAAATGGATCAATAAAACATGGTATATGTATGTAATGGAATATTATTAGGCAGTAAAAAAGAAAAAAAATGTTGATACATGCTATAGTATTACGAGTGAAAGACGCCAGTGACAAAGGACCGCATATTGGATGATTCCATTTATATGAAGTGTTCAGAACAGGCAAATCTATAGAGGCAGAAAGTAGTTGCCCAGGTCAGGGTCGGGGAAGGGCTTGTGTGGCATTGGGAAGAAATGGGAGTGACTGCTAATAGGTACAGTTTTTCTTTCTGGAGTGCTGAAAATGTTCTAAAACTGCTTTTGGTGTTGGTTTCAACAACTATGTGAATAAACTCAAAACCATTGAGTGGTACGCTTTAAATAATGAATTGTACGGTGCGATGGGCAGAGTAACGGCTCCTCAAAGGTGTCTGTTCCTAATTCCAGACCCTGTGACTATGTTAGGTTACATGGCAGAGATGAGTTAAGATTGCAGGTAAAATTAAGACTGTTGATCAGCTGACTTTATAACAGGGGAGGTCGGGGGCACCTGGGTGGCTCAGTCGGTTAAGTGTCCGACTGCAGCTCAGGTCATGATCTCATGGTTCATGAGTTTGAGCCCCGTGTCGCGCTCTGTGCTGACAGCTCAGAGCCTGGAGCCTGTTTTGGATTCTGTGTCTCCCTCTCTCTCTGCCCCTCCCCTGCTCATACTCTCTCTCTCTCTTAAAAATAAATAAGCATTTTAAAAAAATAGGGGAGGTCCATTGGGCACAATGTAATCACTAGAAACCTTAAAAATTAGAAGAGCGATCTGAGGAGAGAACAAAAAAGCTGACGTTGTAAGAAGGACTTGTCCCAGGGTTGCTCGCTTTGAAGATGGAAGAAAGGAGCCCATGAGCCAAGGAACGCAGGCAGGCTCCAGAAGCTGGAAAAGGTAAAGAAGTAGATTCTCCCCTGGAACTTCCAGAAAGGAACACAGCCCTGCTAACATCTTCATTTTAGCCCAGTGAGATCCGTGTCAGACTTCTGATCTATAGAAGTGTAAGATGATGATACATCTGTGTTATTTTAAGCCACTAAATTTGTGGTAATTTGTTGCAGTAGTAGTAGAAAACTAATATATATGGCATGAGAGTTAAAGCTCAATAAAGCTATTTTTAAAATAATTATTGTCTTAGGCTGCATAAATAGAAGTATGGTATCTAGAAGGAGGGAGGTGATAGTCTCCTTGCAACCTAAGTCTGGAGCTTGGGCCTCAATTTCACACTATAACAGAAGTGTAGAAAAACCAAGGTGGGTCCAAAGAAAGCTCGGTGTGATGGTGAAAAGGCCTGAGATGATTTGGGGTGAGGAATCATCAAAAGACTTGGGGGAGGTCAGCTGGAAAAAGAAAAGCCTGAAGATCCACAGCTGCCTGTCCCTAGAGGCTGTTGTGGGACACTGAGGTGGGATTACATTCCGTGGGGCATGAGAAGGCCGAGGTAGGGACAATGGAATGTGTTACCTACAGACAGGGTTCAGCTGGGAGTGAATTTCTTCTTCTTTCCTTTAAAAAACATTTTATTTCACCCACAATTCGTGCTTGCTTCAAAAAATTAGAAAATGCAGACAAGCAAGAAGAAGAAAGACCAAATAATCACTTAACCTGCTGTTGCCGAGTCGTTAATGCTCCCAGCTCCCCAGCTCTGGGAAGGTAAAAACCATGTCTGTCTTTTCCATTGCTGGAGTCTCAGAGTCTCGCTCCAGGCAGACGATCGTGGAATTCTTGTTGAATGAATACATAAGGCACACACACATTTTTAATTTACAAAACTGGAATCCTACTGTACAGATTGCTTTCTAGCCTTCTTTTCCCCCATTTCCGATATATTATGAGCTTCTTTCCAGTTCAATACATACACATTTGCACTAAGGGATGTAATAGGTACGACCAAACTACGAATAGAATTCATGGGGGTCCACGGATTTGAATGGGAAAAAAAAAATCCATTCTTATTTTCACTAACCTCTAACTGAAATTTCAAATTTTCTTCGACTTCACTGTCAGCAACGAGACATGGTGGTGTCAGCAGTGCCTGTGACTTCACCATCAGTAGCGATGACAGATGTTTTCTTTTTCTTTTTTTTTTTTTTTTTAACGTGTATTTATTTTTGAGACAGAGAGAGACAGAGCATGAATGGGGGAGGGTCAGAGAGAGGGAGACACAGAATCCGAAACAGGCTCCGGGCTCTGAGCTGTCAGCACAGGGCCTGACGCGGGGCTCGAACTCACGGACCGCGAGATCGTGACCTGAGCCGAAGTCGGCGCTCAACCGACTGAGCCACCCAGGCGCCCCCAGATGTTTTCATATCAAATGGTAATTATTGCAGATACCTCGAAATCTGTTCACGCTCATCGCTACTTGGAAGTTACAATGGTTATCGCACTGCCTCAAGATCCTGTTCCTGAATGTGTTAATAAAGGGGTATGTGTATTATTATATCGGAAACTTTCAAATATTTCGATAACCTGTATTTGAAGATGGCTTTCTCGGAAGGCTTAAACATTTTATTTTGTGGGTTTAAATCCATTGTTCAGAGAAAGTGTCCGTGGGTCTTACCTAAAAAGTCCGTAGCACAGCAAAGGTTAAGAAGTTCAGATCGACACTATCATCTTTTCTGCTAATTTTTATTCTGAAATATGTTTAAATGTATAGCAACGCTGCAGAAAGATAGTACATTTTGTTCCTCAGCCAGCTTCCCCTGATGTCAACATGTTATGTAATCACAGAATAATTATTGAAGGCCAGAAATGATCACTGGTGCCTTGAACAACATGGGGGAGGGAATGTTTAGGGATGCCAAACCACTTGCACAGTCAAAAATCCTTATATAATTTTGACTCGCCCAAAACTTAAGTACTAATAGCCTTCTGTTGACTGGAAACCTTCCTAATAATATAAACAGTCGATTAATACATATTTTGTATGTTATATGTATGATATATAGTATTCTTGCAATAAAGAAAGCTAAACCAAAGAAAATGTTTTTAAGAAAATCATTTACAGGGGCGCCTGGGTGGCTTAGTTGGTTGAGCGTCTGACTTCGGCTCAGGTCATGATCTCATGGTTCATGAGTTCAAGTGCCATGTCAGGCTCTGTGCTGACAGCTTGGAGACTGGAGCCTGCTTTAGATTCTGGGTCTCCCTCTCTCTCTGCCCCTCCCCTGCTCGCGCTCTATCAATCTCCCTCCCTCAAAAATAAATAAACATTAAAAATATTTTAAAAAGAGGGGCACCTGGGTGTCTCAGTCAGTTGAGCATCCGACTTCGGCCCAGGTCATGATCTCGCGGTCCGTGAGTTCAAGCCCCGCATCGGGCTCTGGGCTGACAGCTCGGAGCCCGGAGCCTGTTTCAGATTCTGTGTCTCCCTCTCTCTCTGACCCTCCCCTGTTCATGCTCTGTCTCTCTCTGTCTCAAAAATAAATAAACATTAAAAAAAATTTTTTTTAAATATTTTGAAAAGAAAATCATTTACAGTACTGTGCTGTATTTACTGAAAAAAAATCTGCCTGTATAAGTGGACCCACGCAGTTCACACCGACGTTGTTCAAGAGTCGACCGTAATCTTCAGATCGAATTCAAATTTTGCCTGTTTTCCACTATGTGATGTCCTTTTGCTGTTCCAGGATCCTCCATTGAATCGATTTGTGATGTCTCCTTGGTCTCCTTCATTCTGTGATAACTTCCCAGTCTTACCTTGTCTTTCACGTCCTTGACACTTGAAAATCACCGGTCAGTTAATTTGTAGACTGTCCATCAATTTGGGTTTGTCCGATACCTCCTCATGACTAGATTGAGGGTATGAGTTTTTGGCAAGAATAACACAAGAGCGATGTCGTGCCTTTCTCAGGGCGTCTCCTCGGGGTTCCACGATGCCAGTGCGCCTTATTCCCGTACGCAATGGCTGCAGAGTATCCTTTATATATTTAATTAGCTGTGACATAACTTACTTAGTCCCCTTCCAATGGACTTTTTTTTTAAGTTTATTGACTTATTTTGAGAGAGCGTGAGCGAGTGGGGGAGGGGCAGAGAGAGAGGGGGAGAGAGAGAGAGAGAGAGAGAGAGAGAGAGAGAATCCCAAGCAGGCTCTGCACTGACAGTGTGGAACTGTGAGTTGTAACTCATGAACCGTGAGATCATGACCTGAGCTGAAGCCGGAAATTTAACCGACCGAGCCACCCAGGCGCCCCTTGGACTTCTAACTTATTTTCAGTTTAGGGCTGTTACAAATAGCACTACGCTGAACGAAGAAGTACCATGTAGTGGGCAGAGCTGCCCGGAGAGGCAAGCAGCAGCCACGAGTGGTGACGAGCCTTCTGCAGCAGCGGAATGGCATCAGATGTTGCTCTCATTTCCCCACCAAAGAGGGTCTGGTGACCCAGGACACTAACAAAATGCACAGGGGCAGCCATAATAATGAATGTTCCCTCACCTGGACCCCCCACACAGTTACCCCATATGCAAGGCAGGGCCTCAGCCTGGGTGGATGGCAGAATACGCCCCCCAGAATACACCAGGGCTGGTTAGTATTCTGAGCTCCCTGCTCCACTGACGGCTAATTGCCCCTAAGAGCTGAGATCATTGGAGGGGAAAATGCAAGGCGGCCTAACCTTTGCCGGGCTCAGTGAGCCGGCCGGCCTCCCAGCAGAAAGGTCTGCACAGCCGCTCCACTTGACCCCCCCTCTCCCTGCAGTGACTGCTAATGCAGCAGGGTGGCTCAGGGTCCCAGTGCCCGGCAGAGGAGTAGCTCTGAGACTAACTGGAGATTATCCCATTTCAGGAAGGCCGGAAGCCGCTAGGTTCCCAAAATGTGCAAGGCACAACCATTCTGGAAAACTATTTGTCGGTATCTAGGAGAGCCGACCACATGCCTACACGGCGACCCAGCCATTCTGTGGGGCAAAATGAATGCTTACATCTCCCAGAGGTGTGTTCCTAGAAGCTTGATTCACAATCGCCAAAACCACACAAATGCTTATTCACAAATCGCTAGGAACAACACAAATGCTTATCAACAGAATGGGTAAACAAATCGTGATATACTCATACGACTATATGGCAACGAAAAGAGCAGGCTCCTGCTGTGGCCAGCAACGTGGACGGATCTCCTCCACTGTGTGGAGAGAAGTCAGACACGAGGGTCCATTTATATGACGTTCAAAAGCAGCCCAACCGTGGTCATAGAAATGAGAAGGTAGCCGTGAGCAGGGATCCATCATGGGGGTTTTAAGATGCTGGAATGTCCTACATCTCAGTCAGGGGGTGGGTGGGGTCAGTGTATACCTAACGAAAAACTCATCCTACTGCACACTTTGGTCTTAAGGTGCTTAATTTATGCTTCAAAGCAACAACAGCTAGAAGAAGATGGTTGAGACGCAGAGGCAGCTTAGCTGACCCGGGGAGGTGGGAAAGGGCACAAAAAAGGTGGTGACGGGTCTCAGCTCTGTCGGGACTTGCCATGTGACGCGGGCAACCAGATCCATCCTCCAAGTTCCTCAGCTGGAGGGCTGGCCGCTGAGCCTACGGTCCTTGCCAAGTTAGCCCGAGGGGTGCCTGAGGACATGTGTGAGAGCCCGACTTCTAAACTGGAAACCGAGGTTCGGGTACTGACTCAGCAAACGTGTATTAACTCCCTGTATGTGCCAAGCACTGGACTGGGCCCCTGGGACGTGCACGCAGGTCAGGCCCCGTCTCTTCCCCGACAGGAAGTCTCAGACTAAGCAGGGATCAAGGACCAGCCCCCAAACAAACCATTACAAAGCACGCGGGAGGGTTATAGAGAGCCCCCCCCCCCCCCCCCCCGCCCGGGGAACAGAGATGGTAAATAATCGAGGGGTGGGCGTTTGGGGAGGGCCTCTCAGAAGAGGTGACATAAAAGCAGAGGCTCAAAGGACAGGATGGAGCCAGGCCTGCAGAAGGACGTCCCAGGCAGAGGAGTCCTCAAGGGCAGAGACCGCACAGCCGGAAAGAGCCACATCTGCTCACAGAACTGGAAGGAGGCTTGTGTGGGTGGAGGGGGCAAGCAGGGAGTGGGGGTTCACGGTGGGGACCCACGCTGCACGGCCTGTTGGGCAGAGCAAGGCTTTGGGGTTTGATCGAAAGCTCATTGGAAAGACAATGGAGAGCTCTTTTTAAAAAACTTTGTAATGTTTATTTATTTTTGAGAGAGAGAGGAAGAGTGTGAGCAGGGGAGGGGCAGAGAGAGAGAGGGAGACACAGAATCCGAAGCAGGCTCCAGGCTCCGAGCGGTCAGCACAGAGCCCGTCGTGGGGCTTGAAACCATGAACTGCAAGATCATGACCTGAGCCGAAGTCTGGCACTTAACCAACCGACTGAGCCACCCAGGCACCCCTTGGCTAACACTTTTAACCGGTTCATTGAGGTATAATTTCCATGCAATAAAATCTCTCCTTTTAAAGTGTGCAGTCGGATGACTTTTGACAGACATGTACAACCATCACCACAATCAAGATATAGAACATTTTCATCACCCCGGAAAGTTGCCTTGTGCCCCTTCACAACAGATCCCCTCCTCCAATCCTAGGCTCCTGGTTTGATTTCTGTGCCTACAGCTTGGCCGTTTCCAGACTGTCATGAAAAGGAATCATTTGGTATTTAACCTTTTGAGATTAAGAAGATTCTGCGTCTTTCACATAGTAGAATGCTTTTGAGACTCGTCTATGCTGTTGTGACTATCAATAGTTTGTTTCTTTTTCTTTTTTTTTTTTTTTACGCCAAGTAGTATTCCAGTGTATGGATGAATCACTATTTATGTGTCCATTCACCAGTCGATGAACCTTTAGGTTGTGGCCAGTTCAGGGCAACGATGAGTAGAGCCATTATAAACACTTGCATACAGGTCTTTGGCGGACATAAGCTTTCATTTCTCTTTAAAAAAATTTTTTTAATGTTGATTTTTGAGAGAGACAGAGAGACAGAGCGTGAGCAGGGGAGGGGCAGAGAGAGAGGGAGACACAGAATCCGAAGCAGGCTCCGGGCTTCAAGCTGTCAGCACAGAGCCTGAGGCAGGGCTCGAACCCACGAACTGCGAGGTCATGACCTGAGCCGAAGTCGGCCGCTTAACCGACTGGGCCACCCAGGCGCCCCAGCTTTCATTTCTCTTGAATACATATGTTAGCACGGGGTTGTTGCAATATAAAAGTGTGCGTTTGACATTATGAGAAACCGCCACAGCTTTTTTCAGAGTGGTTGCCAGGTACTAAATATATTATCTCATTTTATTTTCAGAGTAGGTGAGGAAAATGAGGCTTAGAGAGGCTAAGCCATTTGCCCAAGGCCCCACAGTAAGTAGGTGACAGTGCGGGGGCCCCAGAACCCCACGGGCACAGCCCCACTCTTAAGGGCCCCCCCCCCCCCGAGTGGCTGCTCCCATGAGCAAGGCCAGTGGGTGAGCACTGCTTTGCTAAAAGCCAGGCAGAGACGAGTCCCGGGCTAAAAATTAGGACCGTGACAGAGAAGACAGTGTCACCCTCCAAAAAATAATGAGAGGAAGAAGAAGAGCCAGGTGACATGAAATCGGAGAAAATTGCCAGCCACGAGCCAAGTATTAATTCATTTGAAGTCCCTCGTTTCCTTCAGCTCCCGATGTCCCTCGGTCCCCTGGAAAGTTTTCAAATTAAAGTGCTGAGGATCCACCTCTCTCCCCTGACCCCCTCGGGCAAGGGCTGACAGGGCTGGGGGGCTGTGGCCAGGGTATTATTGGGGACCAGCAAACCAGAGCCCCCACCCCCACCCCGGACAGACCTGCCCGCCCCCCCCTCCTGCCCCCCACTTGCTGGGAGGTGGCTTCCCCCAGCCCAAGGCGGGCCTGACCCCCGCAGGGCCACTAGGGGATGGAGGTTAATGAGATTTTGATGAACCTGCAGAGTTTCCATTTTGTGAGGGAAAAGGCTCAGAGCCTCGCTAATTAAAGGGAACTGACCTGTAAAATGAGTCTGGGGATGGATGACAGGGCAGGGAGGCCAGCTGAGGGAGGAAGGGAAGAGAGGTGGGACCCCAGCAGCTTTGTCAACACATTCTAGTTGGAAAGGCAGAGCAGGCCCAGACACTGGAAGGTATTTGCCTGAGGACACACAGCAAATCAGACTAGACCTGGGTCCTAAAAGAAGTAGGGAGAATGGAGGGGGAAACACGAAACACAGGGAGGTGGTTAAGAGACAGACTGGAAGATAGTATAGAGAATTCCACTGATTGCATCTTGGATAAGGACGTCCAGCATTCACGGAAGTTTATGCTGAGGAAGCCATGCTGTCACCTCACTGAATCCCCACAGCGCCAGGAGGTAGGTATCATTGCCCCTCATGTGGGGAAACTGAGGTTCAGAGAAGTTAAATGACTTGCCCAAGGGCACTCAGCCAGCCAGGTCTACCTGCCCGTGCTCTTAATCGCCTTTCTCTATGGTGGGGGTGACCTCGGGTCCCAGTTTATACACATCGCCCTGGTACAAATGTGAATCGTGCCCCTCTCACTGTCCAAAGTGACTCCGCTTAGGCAAGGTATTAAATGGCTACCCTACCCTACCCTAGGCTGCAGCTTATGAATTCCTTCCCATGTGACATGGCTAGTCCGAGATCTGACACACAGCTGTGACACCTAGACACAAACCCTATTCTGTCCCATCTCAGAGACGGGGCAGGAGAGCAGAGCGACGAGAAACTTCAGCTCTGGAGTTAGCCAAACCTAGGCTCAAGCCCAGCTGTGTGACTTTGGATTAGTCACTTGGCCTCTCTGGGCCTCAGTGTGCTCCTGTTAAGTAAGGTAACCGTGGTTACTTCCCCAGACTGCCGTGGGAACGACATCCAGAGAAGGGTTTCAAGTGCCAACACATGTTTCTTATGATTTTCTGGAAGATGCAGGAACTTACCCTATGCCCTTCTGCTGCTATGTGCGGGCTCCACAGAGTGTACGTGGTTTGTGTTTGTTCGAGGGTTAAGCTTGTTTCAAGACCTTTCTCCCATCCCTCACTTTGTAGTTCCCTGTCTCGGGGCCTTTGTACATACTGAGGCTTTTTGTTTGCTTACTAGCTAAAAATCGCATGCCAGGCATCATTCTGAGATATCATATATGCCAACTTACTGAATTCTCACAACAACCCTAGGTTTATAAGTGAAAAACCTGAGGCCCAGATAGGTTAGTCAACTTGTCCAAGATCACACAGCTAGTTGATAGCAGAGCCGGGATTTAAACCCAAACGGCCTGGCTTAAAGGTCTGCCCTACACAGCACTTCCTTCTCTTCTGAGGGTGCTACCCCACTCCCAGCACTGACCGCCCTTTGCCTTTGCCTGAAAAACTCCTGCCCGCCCTCCGTGTCTCTGCTGAGGCAGGACTCCCTCCAGGAGACCCTCCCTGATTGCCCAGCCTAACTCACCATTCCCACCCGTGTCCGAGGCATAACCACTCATCCCTCTCCTTATGTTCCTTCAAAGCTGAATTCAGTCTGTTCCTCCCTATTTACCCAATCATTTGTCTTCTCCACTAGACAGGGTATTCCAGGAGGGCAAGGACCATTTTTATATCCCAAGCATCTGGAACAGTGCCAGACACATGGTAGGTCTTCAATAAATATTTGTTGAAGGAAGGAATAAGTGAAAGGAGGGAGAGGAGGAACTCGAAGCCCCTTAAGGACACGAGCTGCCCCTGACAGTGATTTATCGTCCCCAGAGCCCAGCCCAAGTCTCCCGTGCCTAGTGGGGCTCTTAGCATTTGTTGGCTGACTGTATCAGCAGCCTGGCAGACCCAGTCCCTGGAGCCCTAGGGCTGTGGGAGGCCAGCTGGGGCAGGGCTGGGGTGAAGCCGGCTGCAGACTCAGGACACATAGGGACTTAGCCCTTCACAACCACCAGCCTTTCTTCCCGCCGCACCCCCCACCCCCTTCTCTCTTCTTCTTTTCCTTTCTGAGATGAAGCAGCGAAATGATTTTTCTACTTGAGCAGTTTTCAATTTAGATTAAGAAAAATGTGGTCTGCCGTCACTCAGCAAAAGGCCCCAGCAGCCCCGTCCCTTCGGGGACTGGGGGTTTCTCAGCCGTTGACAGAGCAGAGCTGGTTCTGGAGTTGGGGTGAGGGGGGGCAGTTAGGATCTCCCCTACTCTCTGTCTCCCCTCCATGCCCGTCCCCATGACTCAGCCTCCTCCTGCCCTCCTGAGCGAGGGACCGGGATCTGGAATCAGACAGAATTTGGTGGGTTCGACTCTAACCCACGCAATCTGTGTGACCTTAGGCAGCTTCTGTACCTCTCTGAGCCTTCTCATTTCACCCATGAAAAGGGTCAATGATAAACCCTCTAATTTGGTCCCTGGCTCCCACCCAGATGTGAAGGTCCCCTCCCAGCCTTCCAGACTGTGGAGGAACAGATACCAAGGACAACATGAGGATCTTTAGCGGGGGTATGACAAGGGCAGAAAGCAGTAGAGAGGCTGAGAACAAGGGAGGCTGGACTGGCCCAGGAATAGACGGAAGGTTCCTAGGAGGCGCTCCAGGGACCGGAGGTCAACTAGGGTCAGGGACAATGGCATCTGTGTGTGTGAGAAGGCAGAGGAGGAAGGAGGCAGAACTCTGGGACCATTTAACTCCTTCCTGATCCTGCAATCTTTCTTTTAGGGATAGATTTTGTGCTATTTGTGAGTGCTGCCTTTCAGAATGGAAGATGCGTTTGTTTATGTGGGTAAATGAAGGGCAGGTATTAATCCCAGTGGACAGCACCACTTCTGAAGTCAGGCACACCAGGGTCCCTGTCCTGCTCCTCCCCTCAGTAGCTGTGTGACCTTGGGCAAGTTACTCAACTTCTCTGAACCTCTCCAAAACAAATGCACGATCTTCATACCGCTCTGCTTTTAGAGTTTCATTTAATTTGTAAACCAACTTCATTGAGGTGTAACTTACCAACGACAGGGGCGCCTGGGGGACTCAGTCCGTCAAGTGTCCGACTTTGACGGTTCGTGAGCTCGAGTCCCGCATCGGGCTCTGTGCCGACGGCTTGGAGCCTGGCGCCTGCTTCGGATTCTGTGTCTCCCTCTCTCTCTGCCCCTCCCCCTGCTCTCTCTCACTCTCTCTCAAAAATAAAGAAACATTAAAAAAAAAAAAATGATGCAAGGTACCCATTTCAAATGTACATTTCGATGAGTTTTGGCAAGTGTAACTATCACCGTGCAAGAAAATGAACATTGGTACTCTCTTGAAAAGTTCTCTTGTGGCCCCTCCCAGCCCTTCTGTTGTTTTTAATGCAGAAAATAAGAGGTTCTCCAGCCCCCGTGACAACAAACCTCGGCATCCAAGAAGCAGTAGAGGAAAGTACAGTATTTACGCCGTCACCTGCCTCTCTGCTCCCACCCCCACACTCACACACATACTGTCACATAGACCCAAGGACACAGGGGCTCCTTGTTGGTACACCCCAAATCACAAGACACGAGGTGGTTCCCCCAACGCTGACTGCCCACACTGAGCCCCTGGACAGCCAGTCTCTCAGACAGCAACTCCAGCTGGCAGCTGGGCTCCCTGGGCCCCTTGCCGCCATGTGTCTTTTTCTATCTGACACCTCTGTGAGTCTGTGAGCTGCTCCAAGGAGAGCCTGTGGCTGCCGCCTGTCATCCTGTGCTGTGTCCTCTGTGCCCTGCAAGGGCTTGGCACACAGTAGGTGCTCCCAGGTACCCACGATGAATGGATGAGAAGGGAGGGTTGCCAGCCAGAGGACCCCTGAGGAAGCGTGAGGAACCCCACACACCTTAACCAAAGGTTTCTCGAACATCTACCCTGCAAGTCCTGCGTTTACAAATGTCACGCGGGTACTATTATTCAATATTCTTTACATTAGCTCAATTAGTCTTTATTTTCTCTGTGCTTGTCTTGCTTAAGCAGTCTTGGCATCATGGTTTGATCTGACACATTTATATATATGATCTGATATATATCATCTACACATATATGTGTGTGTACTGATATATACGAATATGTATCAGATATGATACATATATGCACTATATACGGAACTATTAATTTTTTAAACAGTTGCTTTTATTTTTTTTAATGTTTATTTATTTATTTTGAGAGAGAGAGAGAGAGAGAGCAAGCGAGTGAGCATGGGAGGGGCAGAGAGAGGGAGAGAGAACCCCAAGCAGGCTCCACGCGGTCAGTGCAGAGCCCAATGCCGGGCTCTAACTCATGAACCATTAGATCATAACCTGAGCCGAAATCAAGAGTCAGATACTTAACTGGAGCCGCCCAGGCGCCCCTGGAACTATTAATTTTAATATACTTTCAAACTTTACAGGAACATCATACTCCCCTTTACCCAGATTCATCAGTTATTTACATTTTGTCCCATTTCCTTCATCATCCTGTCTTGCTCTATGTACACTTATGTATGCATAGCTATGTATTTTTTGATCATCCCTTAAAATAAATACCGTAGTAGCTTGTATTACTATTTAAAAATATTCATTGCCCTCCTGGCCAGGTGCCTCCCTGCAGAGGGTTACGCTTCAGGCAGGCCATGTGACTTGCTTTGGCCAATAAAACGTGGGCAGAACTACTTCCATCCTCTGGATGGAAGTTGTAAGAGTCGCCACGTGGGGCACTTGGTCTGCAGAGCAGAATCAAAGCAAACCCATGGCTGATATGCAGATACGCAGCGTGAGCACACAAAACCTTATAGTTGAAAGCCATTGAGATTTGGGGGAGGCTCATTTGTTACCACAGCGTTACTTATACCTACGCTGACTGAGGGGGCACCAGGATGGTTCAGTAGGTTAAGGGTCAGACCCTTGATTTCAGCTCAGGTCATGATCTCACGGTTGGTGAGATCGAGCCCTGCTTAGGATTCTCTCTGCCCTCCCCCATGCTCTCGCGCGCGCTCTCTCTCAAAACAAATAAATAAACTTATGAACATTCAAAAACATTTTTAAAGCCAAAATACATAAATAAACTTATAAGCTGACTGGTACAACGGCACCACTATTAAAATGAGACACGTTTATGTACCATCTACAAATACACAGCACACTTGAAAAACAGGGTGTTAGTCATGGCGACCCCAAAGGAGGGTTGAGTGGCCCATCTAGTGGAGGAGGAAACTGAGGCTTACTGTGGGAAGTCCAAGGCTTTCAGCTATGGAAGATGGCAGAGATGATTCAGGTACATGGAGGGGGGTGGGGGGTTCGGCCTAAAGGACAGGTGACGGAATTGTCCATTGGCAACTGTCAGCCCTGTCGAGGATGTCTCTCCTGGAGCATCTTCTATCCTCTCAGAACCCCTTTTTGCGCCCCCTCCTGCCTCAAGACCATGAAGAGTCCCTCTTGGCCCCATTCCTGAAGGCTCTTCTCTCAGCTGAATGCTGGGTGGTTCCTGTTAAGGAGTTAGCTGCTAACTAAAGGTGTTACTGTTAATGAAAGTGCCAGCACTAACTAATGTATCAGCCAATAAGGATTAACACCTCTCAGGGTGATGGCATATGAATAAGGGGCCTCAGGAAGACCCAAACGATTTCAAGAGACAGGGGAACAAAGCTCCAAAGGTGGCAGAATAATTTGGTCCTGCAATTCTTTGTCTCTGTTGTGGGCTGTGTCCTAGGCGAAGACGTGCCGCTAACATATGCATATATGCAAGGTTTTACAGTATGCACGGCACTCTGCAGTTTATAAAACACTTACCAGCTTACAGAGCGCTTCTCCATCCATCATCTCCCTTGCCCTTCCCATCAGCCCAGTGCAGTAAGCTTGTTATCTCCAATTTACCAACGAGGGAGCTGAGGTTCAGAGAGGGGGTGTGAGTTACTCAAGGTCACCTGCTTGCGGGTGGGGGGACTGGGCTTGCTTCCAGGGTCGTCTGACTCCCGGCCCAGAGTGCCTCCCACGGACCCCAAACTCCTAGCGAAAGTGGTAAGCACTAGTAAGCCCTAGGAGCCAGAGCATCTCAGTTTACTTCTGCCTCCTTATTGGGCCGAAGGTGGACTCATCCCAAGGAGTCAAGGCCAAAGCCAGGCTAGTTTTTGGAGCCCCCATGCTTATAGGGGTTCCCTTTCCTGGTAATTTCTATATACTTTTTCAGATTCCACTCCTCATTCTACTCTATTCAACCTCAGATTCAGCCTCACCTCCTCCTGGAAGCCTTCCCAGGTGGTCCCACATAGGCAGCCTCTCTTTGGGCTCTCAATATATAGGACCCATTGATCCTACACATTATTGAAAGGATCTCTTTACAAGCTGGAGAAATCTCTGCGCTCCCAGTGCCAGGATGCGGCACAGAATGGAAGAAGCTGCTCTCAATGCTGGTTGAATGAATGAATGAACGACTCGCACAGTTTGTAAAGTTACCAGAGTGAACTCCATCGCCTGCCCTCCCAGGACAAGATTTATGAAAAAATGTGGTCATTTTAGAGTGAAACAAGAGATGCATTATTTTCATTCCCTAAAAGCCCTAATTACTATTTCATCATCTAGCAGAAGTAGCTGATATTTGTATCTTTGAGGGCCTCCGTGCTTGAATGTGTATACAGATTTTATCCCCCAAGTTAGCATTTCCAAAGCCTCTTTTATGGGTGTCACAGTAAGTGTCACATCATGTGAATGGGATGCCGGGGGAGGGGGGGAGGAAGGACCCAAAGGTCAGAGGGACAGAGAAAGGAAGTGGTGTTATGAGAGCCCAGGAGCTGGGGCTGCCTGGAAGGAGCTGGAAACCCAGAGGGAGGGGCTGTCTTTGCAGGACCAGGAGCCATGGAGGAGATGTGGCTCCTGAAGATGCTTAGAAAAGTCGAGAGCAGAGAAAATAGCTTCTCCCCCACTCCTGCCCTCCCATCTCCATGTGCTATGATCTGGGGGGACAAATCGAAGAAGGTGGGGTGTATCCTTAAAGTTTGCAGGGTAAAAAACATCATTTCACAGAGTATGTTCCTCAAGATACGTCTTGAAAAAAAGACTGAGTCAAATTAAGTTTGGAAAGGCTGTTAAACTCCTAGAGTACAGTGGGGTTCTGGAAGCCTTCTTCTTATCTTATAGTGAGCCTCTCTGGCCTAGAGGTATGCAAGCAGGGATTGCAACAATATTTCACACAGTATTGGAAGGGAACCTCTTAGCACCAGTCATTCAGTTGAACTAAATGGGGTTTAGCGCCCCCCAAAGTTCTCCTCCCCCCAGCCCTATTAATGGTTCTCCCCTCCCCTTGAAACATGAAGCCACCTGTGATGTCATCAAGACAGGGTCCTTCAAGAGCCACCTTCCTTATGAAGTCACCTCTTGACCCTTCAAGACCCACCTTCTTTAGGAAGTCACCTCTGAAGCCCCAGCAGAAAGGAGAGTTATCTTTCTGTCACTCTGTGTGGCTTTTATCCCTACTGAATATGGCCAATCTTGTATTGGCTGGCTTGTGTCTGTATCTTTTCTGGCCTGCTGGACTGGAAGTTCAGAGCACGTGGAAACTGAAGCCAATTCATACCCCTTTATAACCCAACCCAGTGCCTTGTATGTAACAGATGTTCAAATAGTGTTGGGTGAATGGATAGATGGATGAGTGGATAGAGGATGGATGGATGGATGGATGGATGGGTGGATGGGTGGATGAAAGGAAGGAGCGAGATGAAGGGATGCTTGGATGAATGGATGGAGGGATAGATGGATGGATGGATGGATGGATGGATGGATGGATGGGTGGATGAAAGGAAGGAGGGAGATGAAAGGATGTCTGGATGAATGGATGGAGGGATAGATGGATGGATGGATGGATGGGTGCATGAAAGGAAAGAGGGAGATGAAACGATGTCTGGATGAATGGATGGAGGGATAGATGGATGGATGGATGGATGGGTGGATGAAAGGAAGGAGGGAGATGAAGGGATGTCTGGATGAATGGATGGAGGGATAGATGGATGGATGGATGGATGGGTGGATGAAAGGAAGGAGGGAGATGAAGGGATGTCTGGATGAATGGATGGAGGGATAGATGGATGGATGGATGGATGGATGGATGGGTGGATGAAAGGAAGGAGGGAGATGAAGGGATGTCTGGATGAATGGATGGAGGGATAGATGGATGGATGGATGGGTGGATGGATGGAAAGATATATAGAGACTGTGAAGTGCTGTACAGGGGATGCCCAAGAATTTCTATGTGAGTACAATAAATTGGTTGGAAGGGGGACTTGACGTTATACTTGCAGAACACCTGACAATTTCATCGGGATACTAGCAATTGTCCCTGGAAAGAACAGAAGAGAAGATGGAAATTACGGAGTTCAACCCCAGCTAAGCCCTCCCTCAGCACGCCCCCTGCAGGTGTGACTGTAATAGTCTAAGATAATGAGATTCTGAAAAATTCATGTCCCTAAGAAGATTCAAAGGTCTTAAGGTTCTGTGTCTCTATGACTTAGAATTTAAGACTCTGTGTCTTTAAGAACTCTTTACCCACACAAGCAAGGTGCTCTGCGCCAGGCAACGTTCTAAGCACTTCACAAAGAGTAGCTCCTTTCATCACTACCACCACCCGGGGTTATTCCCATAATGGATATGGATAAAGGATAACCTCGTTATCTTCATAATGAAGCACAGAGATGATAAGCAACTTGACTTAGATCACACAGCTAATAAGTGGCAGGACTGGGATGTGAACCCAAGAGGGCTAGGCAGGGTCCAAGAGTCCGTGTGTTTAACCACCGCACAATCCTGCCTAAAGGACACGAGGATTCGGTACATCTGAGCTTCAAAGACTCGATGCTCAAGGCCTGAAGTATCTGCAGCTCTGTGGCTCTGAGCGACTTCGTACCCAGGAGGCCAGGCCTTGCCTCTGGGGAAGGCTGGAAGGAGCCTTCAGAGGCTGAGGAAGTGGGGGGTGCTGGCTGGCTCCTTCGAGCACCAGCCCTGCTGATGTCAGGTGCCTGGCCGTCACTCTTCCTGTTAACCTTGGGGGAAAAACACATTCGTGGCAGATAACAGGCAAGAGGGTGTGCCGGCCCTCCGCCCGCTCCTGGGCCTGATGGATGGGCTACACGGGCCCCCCCTGACCTGTGTGTGTACCGTTATCTGCTCGGCCAAGGGAGGCTGTTCATCATGTCGACAGCTTGGCAAGGCACACCTGCTGGGCCTGCGTCAGCCAGAGCCGCCAGCGTCCCAGGAGGAGAGAGGGGAGGTGATGGGAGGGGTAGGGCAGGAGAGACACAGAGAGGACCAAGAGTCCCATGACAGTGGCATCCCAGGCCCAGGGTTGGCCCAGAGGGCGACACTGGATTCTGGGCATGAGGTCTGGCTTCTGTTTCTGATAGTACCATGGACGTGCTGTGTGACTGTGGGCTGGTCACTTAACTTCTCTGGGCTGTAAAATAAGATTTAACTTTACCAGAAGCCTGAAGGTCCTCTTTCTTCTCCTTTTCCTCACATTCCACATCCAATCACCGGGTTCTGTTGGTTCTGTCCCCCAGTCCCATCCATTTCTCAGCGTCACCTGCTTACGACCATCCTGGTTCAGGCCACCATCACCTCTCACCAGGGCTCCTTGCTTCCTTTCCTGCTCCGGCTCTCCATTCTCCACCCAGCAGACAGAGGGAGCTTTATCACAAAATCAGGGCAACACAACTCCCCTGCTTAAACCCACCAGTGGCCCCCTATCACACTTGAACCCTTGCAGGGCCCTACAAAATGTGGCCTCCCCTTCCCTATACAACGTCATGTCGCACCAGCTTGCCCACTTGTTCACCAAGCTCCAGTCACACTGCCAAGACCTTCCCTGCCTCTTGGCCTTTGCACATGCTGTTCCCTCTAGTGGAAAAACTCTTTCCCTAGTTCTTTGCAAGAAGGACTGGCCAGCTCCTTCTCATCCACAGACGTCAGCTCACTGGCCACCTTCGCTAGGAAGGTCTTCCCAGCCTGAAATAATACCTGAGCCTCTAAGCTCACTCTATCACAACACCCAACATATGACCTTCCCAGCACTCACCCAACCCCAGATTGTGCTGTTTATGCATTTGTGTATTTAGTTATTGTCTGTCTTGAGCTAGAACATAAGCTCCCACTAGAACATAAGCTCCTAAAGGACGTGGATTTTTGTTGCATTCACCACTGTGTCTGTGAATGCTTCCTCGGTTCTAAGCCAGATATGCTCTTCTACCCCAGGGCCTTTGCACCGACTGTCCCTCTGCTTTCTCTACTTAACTGCTCCTCATGCTTTAGATCAGTGGCAGATGGTATTTTCCAAAGATAGTCACAACGATATCTTTTATCCAACATGTTCTTCAGGAAGTGTGACCTTGACACTCCTCCCCTTCATTCACAGTGCACTCATGACCAATAGGATGCAGTAGAAGTGACACCGGGACACTTCCGAGTTGAGGTCAGGGACACTGGCTCTGGAGCCAGGTGATGTCATGTTATAAGGAAGCCCAAGCTAGCCTCTGCAGAGAGACCCATGGAGAAGCCCTGAGATTACGTGTAGAGAGACCGAGATGCCCGGTGGCCCACAGCTGCCCCAACCCAGCCACCATCCGAATGAAACCTCATGAGGGACTCGGCAGAGCCCTTGCTGAGCTCCTGGTTTACAGACACCATGAGCAACAACAAAATCATTGCCATTGTTTTAGCCACTAGGGTTCGCTTGTCATGCGGCAATAGGTAATCAGCTCACAATGAGGACTAGTCACCTCCTCAGGGAAGCCCTCCCAAACCAGGAGCATTAGGGCAGGTCCTTGTAGTTCTGTTTTATGTTTCTTCATGACACATATCACGGTTGGTAATCATACAGTTATTTATGCGGTGGTTAATGTTTGTGTCTTTTCCACTAAAACGGGAGCTTTGTAAAGGGGGAAGGGATCGTTGTGTCGCTCATCAGCCCGGGACTGTTACACCCCCAACACGGTGCATAGTGCCTGACATATAACGGGTGCTCAGTAAATACCACCAAACTGATGAGCTTACTAAAATATCACACCAACCCTGCGATGTGGGCTTCATTACCTCCATTTAGCAGGCAAAAAAACTGAGGCTCAGAGATGTTCAGTCCTTGCCCACAGACACACAGTAGAGCAGGAGCCTAGCAAGATTCTCTCTGACCCCAAAGCCAGATCCTGGAAATGAGACCTACGAGCGATCACAAATGTCTTCTTATTTTCCAGTTGGAGGAAGAGTGGCCCCGAGAGGAGAAGGAACTCCCTCAAGGTCACATAGCTCATCAGTGTTCCAGCTGGGACAAGACCCAGAGCTCATATTCCTGACCTTGAGTCCTTCTAGCTACATTCTCGAAGGCTGCCCTGAAGATCTGCTGTGCACAAAGGCCAAGACAAGACTCTTGGAGGGTCAGAGACAGGAAAATACACTGTCCCCTTGGGGAGAGGAGAACCCCCATGTCGACGCACAAAACAAAGGGCAACAGAAGAACAATTACTTACGGAAATCTACTGTATGTCAGAGAAGCCTCAAAGATATTTCTCTCCACAAGTGTATACTGTTATCACCACCTTCCACAAGAGAAACTGAGGCTCAGAGAGTTGAGAGGACTTACCCCGGGTCACGAGGCTTATAAGTGGCAGTCAGGTTTTGAAACCAAATCTGTCCGTCACCAGGCTTCTTCCAGTATGCCCGGCCGCCTCACCAAGAGCTAAGGGAGCCTTGAGGTCACCGATGCGTGGGGAATCAAAGAAGGCTGCATGGAGAAGGGATCACCTAAGTTGACCCTTCTAAAGACTCAGCTGGGAGAGGGTTTCAGGTGGAGACGGGGAGAATGTGCAAAGTCTGGAGATGGGAGTGGACGGGCAGGCCTGGTGATGCGGAGGGAGCTGTGTGGGCCGGGGCTTGGAGGGGTGGACTGTGGTGGGCCGCAGTGACTGGACCCTGCCCCTCAGCGCCTCAGCAGCCCCCAGTCACCTTCCCCAGCACCCAGCCCCACCACCCCACCTCAGCCAGAGCAAGGCCTGGAAAATAGATGAGTCTGTTTATGAAGCCCATAATGTTGCCAGCAAAACAAGGCACTCAGCAGAGCAGCTCGGCGCCTCTAATGGGATATTATTTATGTCATTTTCCTCCTGGCGCTGGAGCCATTACCGTCCTGGATGGCGTTCCGTCACCCTCCACTCCCCCAGCGATGTTCCAATGTCATGCTGAAGGATGTGCGCTGCAGGCGGCCGTGGCTGGCCCTGGGGGGAGGGGAAGCTGGGTGGGGCAGTAGGGCAGCCCCTCGGCCAGTCAGAGGTCGCTGGGCCCACCCCCGCCAGCAGGATCTGGCTTGTTCTGAGCTGCCTTTGGTGCAGGCCATCTTGCCCGGCATTAAGGACCCTGCAGAAAAAGTCTCCCCTCTCCAGTCAGTCAACGGGGCCTCTCTGGGCTTTGGTCTACGCCCACCTACCCAATCTCAGCTCTGCCCCTCGGGAGGAAGTTCTGGAATCAGACAGACATGGTGCACCAGACCCAATTCGTGCACCTTCCCAGGCTGACTCCGTCCCACCTGCCCGCTCCTGCTCAGTGCCCGGCCCGGCCTCTGCCTTTGCCTCATCTTCTAGCCCAGCGGCCTCGGTCTCCCCTTCCCCCCGGGTGAAGACCAGCCTTCAGCATGGCCTCCATCAAGCTGAGCTGCGACGGCTGACCCTTGGGTCCATCCTCATCTGAGGGAGGCTCTGGCTCCTTCTGCCACTTTCGAGTTCAGGTAAAGCACCACGTGCGGGGCTTGGGGTCTGGCTTCCCCAGGGGCTTCTCGGAGGTGCCAGCTCACGCCATCCATGGGGCACGCTGGGAATTCTGAAGTCAGGAGAGAGGGGGAGCCTCGAACTCACGGACCGTTCCAAAGAACGGAGGCTCCGTGTGGCTTGTGCACGTGCTACCCACACGGCCCAGCACCCCGCTGCGCTGGAGGGGGAGGCCCAGTCCTCAGTGAGAGCTGCTGAGGAGGGCAGGGCTGTTAGATGTCCCCAAGCCACATTGGGCAGGCTCCCAGCTTTATACTCACACAGGCCAACAGCCTGCAAAAGGAGTGGTCAGCTTAGGGCTGGTCTATAGGGATCAACTAGAGGTAGAAATAATCCGGGACAGGGTTTCAGGGATGTTCACTGTCGGCCAGCAGCGGTCAAGTCTGGGCTCTGGCTGTACAGGGCTTGGGCCCTGGAAGGGAAGCTCAGATGAGGCTCAAGCCCAGAGGCAAAGGAAAGGACACAGCAGTGTGTGGCTTGTTCCCGGGAACAGAGTATGCGAGCCCTCGCTTGGCAGAGATGATCCTCGGGATCCTGAGATAGTAGGAGGTGACATCTTACAACGCAAAGAGAATTGGTACATATGATAATATTGTTAGAACCACCCCCTCCTCACGCATACACACACACACACACACACACACACACACGCACACGCACACACGCGCGCGCAAAACTGGGGAAGTCCAAATAAGATCGGTGGATTTTATGCCAACCTCCTAGTGGTGCTGTTGCGCGTAATTGTGCAAGATGTTATCACTGGGGAAAACTGGGTAAAGGGTGCATGTTTCTCTCTGCATTATTTCTTACAACTGCATTTGAATGTACAATTATCTCAAAATAAAAGGTTTAATTAAAAGCAGACAGAGGGGGGCGCCTGGGTGGCTCAGTCGGTTGGGCGTCCGACTTCGGCTCAGGTCATGATCTCGCGGTCCGTGAGTTCGAGCCCCGCGTCGGGCTCTGTGCTGACAGCTCAGAGCCTGGAGCCTGTTTCAGATTCTGTGTCTCCCTCTCTCTGACCTTCCCCCATTCATGCTCTGTCTCTCTCTCTGTCTCAAAAATGAATAAATGTTAAAAAAAAATTTTTTTTTTTTTTAAATAAATAAAAGCAGACAGAGGGAATGAGAGAATTAGAGAGGATGGGCCCTGGAGTCCTGGGCTCAGATCCCAGCTCTGCCTCTTTCTCATTTTGGGGCCTTGGGCAGGTGCCTTCACCCCTTTGATTCTCAGTTTCTTTATCTGTAAAATGGAGATAACATATGAGCCATTTAGAACTGAAAGGCAATAAGAGTATGTCACATTCAAATTGGTGGCGTAGCGACAAGATAATATATAGAGGAAAATGGTTAGCCTTTCATGCACTTGTTAGGAAGCAAGATTGAAAAAAGTAATCAATTAAAATGTCAACTTAAGGGGCACCTGGGTGGCTCAGTCGGTTAAGCGTCCGACTTCGGCTCAGGTCATGATCTCACAGTTCGTGGGTTTGAGCCCCAAGTCGGGCTCTGTGCTGGCAGCTCGGAGCCTGGAGCCTGCTTCGGATTCTGTGTCTCCTTCTCTCCCTGCCCCTCCCCTGCTCATTTTTGAGAGAGAGAGAGAGAGAGAGAGAGAGAGAGAGCGTGCGCAAGCGCGCGAGCACAGACAGGGGAGGGACAGAGAAGGAGACAATCTGAAACAGGCTCCAGGCTCTGAACTGTCAGCACGGAGCCCGACGCGGGGCTCAAACCCACGAACTGTGAGATCATGACCTGAGCCGAAGTCAGACGCTTAACTGACTGAGCCACCCAGGTGCCCCTAAAGAAATTTTTTTTCATGTCAACTTAAGATGCTGGAGATATAACAAAATATATCCAAAGAAAGCAGAAGGGAGGAATTTAGAAAGGTAAAAGGAGCAATGGATGTGTCAGAAAATTAGATGGAGATGATGATCCCTACAATGCAGAACGATGGCAAGAAATGGACAAGGGGATGCATTCCTTCACTCAAGGAAAGGAGCTCTGCACACCACTCGTATAGCACATCCTCTATTCCAGGCACCGTGCTATGTACCAGGGCGATGAAGGAGGGCAAAACACACAGCCCTGCCCTCAGGGAGTTTTCTGTCCAGCCGGAGAGGCAAACGCAGTACAAGGTTCAGTGAAATCAGGGAGGAGGCAAAGAAGACAGGGAGTCCAGAGGAGGGGCCGGGATGGGGGAGCAGGTAGTGCGCCCCCAGGAGACGATATCTGAGGTCAACAGGAAGGATGAATGGGTGTTGTCCCAAGAGAGCTCCTGGCAACAAAAATAGCAGGTGCCCATGTCTGACACCAAGAAAAGCGATGCCCCAGCCAGGGAAACGCAAGCCCTCTGCATATTTAACCCGGCGCTGTGATATAGGGACTTTTATTATCACCGTTTGTAGTTGAGGGAGTTGAGGCTCAGAGAGGCTCCTTAACTTGCCCCAGATCCTTCAGCAAGAAGAGATGACTTCGTGGTTAAATCCAAAGGTGGAAGCAAAGCTTACACACTTCATGGGGGTGCAATTCTAGGACAGCAAGAACGAAGGGGAAAGGGAAGTGAGGTAGGGAGGAGGGTGACACAAGATGACACGTGTCTGAGCTGGTCAGATTTGAGCCACGCAGCGGGGTGCTGGGCCGTGTGGGTAGCACGTGCACAAGCCACACAGAGCCTCCGTTCTTTGGAACGGTCCATGAGTTCGAGGCTCCCCCTCTCTCCTGACTTCAGGATTCCCAGCGTGCCCCATGGATGGCGTGAGCTGGCACCTCCGAGAAGCCCCTGGGGAAGCCAGACCCCAAGTCCCGCACGTGGTGCTTTACCTAAACTCGAAAGTGGCAGAAGGAGCCAGAGCCTCCCTCAGATGAGGATGGACCCAAGGGCCAGCCGTCGCAGCTCAGCTTGATGGAGGCCATGCTGAAGGCTGGTCTTCACCCGGGGGGAAGGGGAGACCGAGGCCGCTGGGCTAGAAGATGAGGCAAAGGCAGAGGCCGGGCCGGGCACTGAGCAGGAGCGGGCAGGTGGGACGGAGTCAGCCTGGGAAGGTGCACGAATTGGGTCTGGTGCACCATGTCTGTCTGATTCCAGAACTTCCTCCCGAGGGGCAGAGCTGAGATTGGGTAGGTGGGCATAGACCAAAGCCCAGAGAGGCCTTGTTGACTGACGGGAGAGGAGGGGACAGAAACTCCAGGTTTTCTTTCGCCTTCCCTTCCTTATCCTCTTGCGGAATAAGGGTGGGGGTGGGTGGGCATCCCGGGTGGTCCATGCCCATCAGTGGGGAATCTGGGTCCGAGTGCCGCTGCCCCCCGGGCACTCAGAAAAGCTTCAGCTTCTCCTACCTAGAACATCGGCTCCCTTTTAGCAGCCCTCCCTGCCACCTGTCCCCCACCCCCAAGCTCAGACAGATGTTAAAAATCCCAGAGTCAGCCATGCCACCCCCTGCTCAAACCCCTCCAGTGGCTCCCACACCCCTGGGACCGGGTCCAAACTCCTTCACTCAGAATCAAGGATCCTTCGACCTCACCCCCGACCCCGCCTGCCCCGCTCCCACCTCCTCCCTCCTCACCCCCTCCCCCCCACACACACATACACACCCCAGGAGCCCACCCCTCTCTGTGCCTCTGCCCCTGCTGTTTCCTCCACCAGGAACACGCTGCTCCTGGATGCCCTGCTCATGTGCTGCTTCCTCAGAGCCTATGCCCTTGAACTTCCCCTTCAGGATCACTTGCTCCTTCCCGGTGGTCCCTCAGCACATGGTCTTCTCTGCCATTAGAGCACATGCCGCAGTCATCGTAGGTCACCGTCCACTGTTTGCTGAGCTCTCCTGGTAACTGCTGCCATGCTAAAGCACATTCAAGTGCATCCCTAATTGATGCTTTACGACACCTTTGACCATCCCCACTTTACAGATGAAGAGACCGAGGCTCAGAGCTATAGGACATTCTCCCAAGGTAGGCCAAGTAAGGCCAGGCATTCTGACTCCAGAGTGAGTAATTGTAACTCCTCTGTTGTGTCACTTTGCTGGGAGACCCGAGCCCCCCCCTCCCCCTCTCCATCCCCCCCCCCCCACAATGCCACTTCATGGTGGGGGGGGGAGGGAAGAAAAGGACTATGGTTCATTGAGATTCCACCAGCCCTTGACCCCATTCTCAGGACTGGTAGTTGTATTTATTAGCATCAATGTGCTTTGAATGGAGTATGAGATAGAGCGAGTAAATACATCCCGCACTTTACTGAGCACCTACTATGTGCTGGGCACTGTTCTAGGTGCTAGGAACAGAGCCATAAGCAAAACACAAAACTCTCTGCCCTCGGGGAGTCTGGTGATGGAGGGGACAGTCTGCTGGAGGGAAACAGGCCACAGCAGAGTGAGCGAATAAGGGATGGAGGCTGTCAGACGATGAGAGGGGTAAGGACAGAAACAGACTGGGAGGTGACCGCAGCATGAACGTGGGTGTGTCCACAGCCGAGGAGGAAGGCCCCTCTTCTGGAGTCCGTGAGAGGAGACAGATCTCATCTGGAGGGTGATGGGAAGCGTGGAGAGCCGCTGGGACAGGGGGTGGGTGGGCCCGCTCCCCCTCCCCCTCGCCTTTGCCCTCCTTCCCTTCACCTCCCTGCCTGGCATCTAACAGGCTCAGAACAAACGGCCCCCTGGGAGGAGCCGTCCAACCTCCGCCCTGCAGCCTGGGCTGGGACGCTGGTGGCACTAAAAGTAACAGCGTGACGGGAAGTGGCCGCCGAATTACTGCTTCCTCGTTGGTCTTATTTATGGCCCTCACTGCCTTCACTCCAGCCCTCCAGCCCAGGCCTGGAGGGAGGGAGAGCGGGGCTGCTCTCGGCCTGCCTGGCGCCTGGTGACCTTGGGGACGCTGTGCTGAGGAGGGGTGGGTGTGGGGACCTGGGTCACTGCTCTCCATCTGCCAGCCCCAGTGCTAAGGTCACTTCCATATGGAAGCCTCAGAAATCTCAGATTGACACAAATTGGGGGGGGGTGCGCGGGGGGCCGCAGAGGGGCCTGACCTTTATTGAGACCTCTGTGCCAAGCATCTCAGGCACATGATTTCCTTCAACCCTCGCAATCTTCCTATTGCTTCAGTTTAGAAATGAGGAAACTGGGGCTCAGAGAGGTTAGTTAACGGGCCCAAAGTCACACAGCAAGTAAAAGGTAGATCAGGATTTGAACGTAGGTCGGTCCAGTTCAAAGACCTTCACTTTCCTTTCTAGAACTCTGGGTTCCGTGGTCACTTTTTCTCTCTCCTGCAGCTCCCGGCAAAGGTCAATGCAAATCAAATCACTAGAGGGCTGCAGACAGGGTGTCATAGCCGCGTGGGCTACAAGACCAAACAAGCCTCGACTTCTGGTCTGACTGCGCCACATCAGAGCCCTGACACCCCAGGCAAGCCTCTTTCCCCTCTGAGTCTCCCCCTATCTGCAAAGTGGACATCCTTCCTCTTGACCTGTTGCTAAGGGTGGACGAGACGCCAGGCAAGAAAGTCTTTGGAGAAGGCGCTCTCTGGAAACAGCGCAGTTAGGGCATGATCGAAATCCAGGAGAGGGTTAAAAAAAAAAAAAAAAAAAAGGAGCTTTTATTACTCCAGCAGCAGTGACAGCATTTTTGCAGCAAACTTCACCTGTTTACAGTCCATTAGAAGCCATTATTGCTGTGTCTAGGGCAGATGCACACCCCTGACCTTGACGCGTGTCTGACAGCCGCAGGCAGCAATCTGGGGAGCAGGAGTCATTGTGGCAGCATTTAAAGGGCCACGGGGGCCAGAGACCTTTTCCAGTGTCCTTCTCCCTCCCAACTCCCGGGCCACAATCTCTGCCAGCCAGAGGGCGGAGGGAGGAGCCAGCCCAGGCTCCAGGTACCTCGAGCCCTCCTAAGGGGTCAGGTCACCAGCATGAGTTTGTGACCTTAGCAGGGCAATAGGGAGTAAGGAAGAAACAAGTGGACAGTAAGGAGTGCATGGGCCTCAGAAGAGTTGAGTCCAACCCCCTCCTGTGTGCGAGAAAGGAAGGGACATGCCCAAGGTCAGAAGAAGAGAGCCAGAAGGAGAACCCAGCTCCCAGGAGTCCCAGCCTAGGCTTTCACATGCTAATGTGGGGGTGGGGAGGGCAGGAATCTCTTGCCATCGGGCTGTGGGACCCTGCAGAGAGGATTCTATATCATGTTGCATAGGCAGCTGCCATCTCTGGCTTCCGGAAAGGCAGACCCTGGCCACGGGCAGCTCCAAGCTAAGCTTCTTGCCACCAGCTTCCAAAGCCTGTGAAAGAGAGGAGGAAGCAAAGTCATGAGAGAAGGTGGGCAGCTGCAGCAAGATACAAAATCAGCACATTTTTCTCAAAGCCCTTCCTTTTCTGCCCAGCTCCCTTTTTCTTCCTCTTTAAAATAACTTTTCTCTATTCAGTCTCCCCCCCCCCACCCAAGAGTTTCTCTTCATTCCCCTTCAACACTCTTAGAAAAGAATTTAAATCTCATTCATACTCAAGTGTAAATGACTGCCAACAGCTCTAAGGCAGTGGTTCTCCCTCATATTGTAGCAGAACGATAATGTCAGAAGTAGGAAGAGAGCCACACATATCCCTACTCCACCTGATTACAAACCTGTCTTTCACCGGTAACATCTTATCCTTCAGACCTATATTCAAAAGTCTCCTCTCCAGAAAGCCTTCCTTAAACCCGCAGGCATACCTGGTCCCTCTGTTCTACACCCTCACAAAACTGAGTTCCTTCTCTTCAGAGACCTCTGTCTTTTGGTGTGATTATTTGATGAATATTGTCACCTGCGCTAGGCTATGAGGTCCCTAAGGGCACCTTTTTGCTTTCTACTGTATCTGCCGGGCTTAGCAAAGCCCCGGAACTTAGGAGCTGCTCAATCAATATCTTTTGAATGAATACATGAATTACCAAGTGAATGAAACTTGAGGCAGCTATAAAGTCTGCATTCTGACTTCAGTGCATGAGGGACAACCTCTCAGACCCCTGAAAGCAGGAACCCTCCTATGACACTGTGGTAGGTCTTTTTGGAGCCCCATCCAGATCCCTTCTCCCAGGTAGGCACTCCCATCCCCCTGCTCCCGTAGGGTTGATGTCCCCTCAACAGCTGCTCCCTTCTCTGCAAAATTGCCCTCACTGATCAGGGCCGCTTCTTCTGGGGGGTCACCCCCTCCAAATCCTACCCTGGGACAGCCCATGCCAGTGATGGCTGACAATGGGGTACGAAAGGCTGGCCCCCTTATTTCAAGTCAGGGATGACCCTGAGGTGCAATTTATGCCCCAGAGCCCACTGTAGGCCAGACCAAGGGTAGACTTTACCTGAGATAACATCTCTGCCTGTCCCCTTCCCCTTCTCTCTTCTGCTCCCCCGCCCCAACCCCTTCCTTTGCTGATTTTTCTGAAAAGCACCTCCTCAATAAATCACCTGCACCAAATCCTTCTCAGGCTCTCCTTCTATGACCCCAACCTCATATAGGCACTTCCTAAGTCTTTCATGGGCTCTAGGTTAACATCTTCCTGCTAGGGAATTGATATTTATAAAGCACCTACTGTGTGTTTGAATCCATGCTGGATACTTAAATTTTTTTTTAATTTTAGTGTTTATTTATTTTTGAGAGAGAGAGAGAAAGCGTGAACAGGGGAGGGGCAGAGAAGAGAGGGAGACACAGAATCCGAGGCAGGCTTCGGGCTCTGAGCTGTCAGCACAGAGCCCGACGCGGGGCTTGAACCCACGGACCGCGAGATCATGACCTGAGCCCAAGTCAGACGCTCAACCGACTGAGCCACCCAGGCGCCCCATGCTGGATACTTTATACCTATCATTTAATCCTCAAACCGCCTAATGCCATGGGTCCTATTATCATCCCCATATTATGGAGGAAAAAACTGAGGATCAGAACCAGTACGTGACCTGCTCAAGTTCATACAGTTGACAAATGGTAGAATAGGGATTTGAACCCCATTCCTGGTTGGTGAGGTGATGGCAACTACTTATCATTGTAATCCAGGGAGACTATAGTTGTAATAGTACACGCACGTGCACACGCACACACACACACACACACACACACACACACACACGAGAAACCAACATCGTCAGGAGTTGGGGAGGATGTTGAGGAAAGCTTCTCAGAGGAGAGCACTCCTGATCTGGAAGAATGAACAGGCGCTCTTCAGGTGAGCGAAGAAGGAGGGAGGCCACACAAGACACAGGGAACACGTGTGCAAAGGCAAGGAGGCAGAAAGAAGCAGGTCTCTCGTGTGGTTCCGGCAAGGAGTTTGCGGTATGTTGAGGGATGAGCTGCGGGTATAGGCTGGATCATCAGATCTTGAAAGGCTTTGGGTGCTAAGGTAAGGAATCTAAACTTGGTCCTACAGGAACTTGGATGCCGCTGTTGGGTTTTAAGCAGCGAGTAACAAGGTGTCTCTCTGTTTAAGAAAATTACTCACGTCCGGGAGGGAAGACGGACTGGAGGGTTGTATTTTAGGGCTATGGGGATAAAGGGAAGTAGGTAAATTCAAGAGAGAGAGATTTGGGAGATAAAAATAGCAGGTAGGGTGTGGGGGGGTGCTGGACATGGGAGGTGAGGGAGAAGGAGGGTCTGGATAATAATGCCCAGGTGTCTGTCTCGGGTGGGGCCCCTGCTGAAGTAGAAGACAAAGGGGTTTCAGGGAGGAGAATGAGGAGCTCAGTTTGGGACCTGGGGTTCCCGCAGGGGGCTGTTCAGGAGGCAGTTGATAAGTGGCCCATCTCCTCTGTCGCTCGGGGCAGAGATGGGAGTTGAAGTTCCGTATCAAAAACTCTGACTCGCTCTTTGTGACAGGGTTAAATGGCAGGGATAGGCAGTCGAGGAGAACCTTGGTCACAAAAATATTGAGGGCAACGGGTCCTCACCCAGTCTCTGGCGTTGAACTTTCCTGTCCTGGGCGAGCAGGCTAGAGTTGAAATCTTTCAAATTAAGCTCTTTGGACTTCTTCAGCTTCTTCAGCATCATAGCCTCCTGTTGCCAGGCGTCACCTCTCAGCCTCGCCACCCCTGCCCCCTCCTTATCCACCCCTCTCCCACATCGCCTTTCCAAAAAAAGAAAGGGAAAAAAAAAAAACAAACAAACGGTGGAATGGATGATTTGGGAGCCGAAAACCTCCAAATGGGGAGGTTATATCCTCAAGACAGCAGCATCAATCACCACATTTTCATTATTAAGTAACATCGCGGTATGCTGGGCTGATTCTGCACCTTATCTGAACCTAGCAGCTGTGCCCTAAATTCCAGCCGTGGCGCCTGCCTGCAGGAATTCAGTTGCCTGTGTTTAAAATGAGTGTTAGCATCTATCATTTCCCCACACCAAATGGTTTTGTGTCGGTGGTTGGCAGTGCTAATCCGTCACTGGGGTACTCCATTGCCCAGCTCGATACCCTTTTCGTCGTCGTTGGTGGGGGAGAGGACCGGGAGGCCCCCAGGATGGGGGAAATGTCACCGTGAGGACAATTGGAACGTTTGGGACTCTTTCACAGAGTAAGTTGGGGTGGTGGAGTGCAGCCATCTGTGTCTCTCGTACGCTCTGCCTTCTTATCCCACTGATTCTGATCCTGGGCACTCGAGGGTCTCGATCCTCCCTCCTCTGGGTCAGTATAGGAGCGGTGGGATTTTGCCCCCGAAGGCTTCAGGTCTTGGTGCTCTGAGGGGTTCTTCCGCTCCCAAGGGTGCAGAATCCCAGAGCATGTGTGCTGAAGAGGACCATAGACCATCTGGTCTGGTGTGCCTCAACCTTTTCTGGGAGTCAAAACCTTTTTAGGACCCTCTAACCCAGAAAAATACGCACACCGCAAAGCTTGCTAAGACGTACCAAAACTAACCTATGCTTTCATGGGGTTCATGGACCCTTGCCTGAAGATCTCAGATGCAGTTTAACCTCCTCGTTTTACGACTGGAGAGGCCGAACTTCACGAAGAGGAGGCTATTTGTCAACGTCTTCAGAGTGAATAGGTAGAATCTGGGGCAGGGTGCATGAATCGAAGGCAGTGGGGTACAGGTGAAAACACAAGGCCTTCACAGCTAAAAGGACCTGAGTTCGATTCAGCTCCACAACTGGTTGTGTGGCCGGGGCAAGGGATACACCCTCCCAAATTCTGTTTTCTCCTCGCTGAAATTGCACAATGACATCTAGTGTGCAGGACGGGGTAAGGGTGAGTGTTTGATAGAGACAGCGTGCCGTGGCCGGTGCTCTGAGGTGGGCCCACATCCCCCTTCAGAGCTGAAGGGTTTATCCCGCCGATGGGGGTGTCGTGGGCAGCAACCTACCAGCTGTCAGTCCCTGCCAGGGATGCCCTCAGCTGAAGAGACGGGCAGCCTGCGTCCAATAACTGATTCATAGGGTGGTATGAGGGCTCACCCCAACTCTGGACAACTCTGAAATCTCATTCCCGCTCGAGAACCATCCAGAGGGCTGGCTGGGGCCTCTGTGGAGGCAGTATCGCAGCTCGGCCTCCCCTCAGCCCAGTCCCAGTTCCTCCAGTGCTCATCCCCAAGTACCGACCCTGACAGTGCTCCCCAGCAAGGACCCTGCCTGCTGATCTCCATCTCGGAGGCTGCCTCCCCGGGAACCCATCTGTGGGTTCTGTGATCGATCTGTGATCGATCTGTGATATCCGTGACATATCTGTGTGTATCTGTGATGTGTGACCAGATCAGACCCCTTGGGTAGAAAGCTCTTGGTGTCTTCCTGAGGTTCTTGCTGTGATGTGAATTTAGAAGCCAGGACTCCTGACTCCCAGCTAAGTGCTCCCCCGGACCAAAAAGCTATCAGTTCCAGTCCTTGCATCACCCCAGCCCTCTTCTCTCAGGCCGCTGGCTTGGTGGCTGTTGGAAGACGATACATGGGCTCCTGTCATTCTTTCCGTTCAACCCTCTGCCTCCAGGCGTCAGGATGCCTCCAGCTGATCCAGCAGAAATGCCTGGGCTACTTGGCAAAGGGTCACTCAGGTGGCCTCCTCACTCTGTGCTCCTCCCTGGAGATGCCCCTCTTCCCCGTTTATACTCACTGCATCCTCAAGAGATACCTGAACAGTAGCAGCAAAATCTGCACCCAGGAAATTCACATATTCCACATTCAGCCAATGGTTGATGAGCACGTGCTGTGTATAAGGCTCTGGGCTCCGCTGAAAATGGTGTCCAATCTTTCTCAGGGGCTCCAGGAATAGACACACTCATTCATTAAGTTAGCTGTTCAACCAATATTTAAGGAGCCATGCCCTCTGTTGGGCCCAGGGGAGATACAGTGAGTAAGAAAGATGTGATCCCTGCCCTAAAGGGACCATAGCCTAGTGCCCCCCCCATCCTGGTAGAGTTTTCCCAGGGGCTTTTTCCCCCCGTAGGTGTCAAGAATTCTTCCTTCTGCTAATCACAATCCCTCTGACTTTAACTTAAACTTGTCCTATGGTTACTTTCCCATTCAACGTGGCTCTTATCTCACCTTGGAAGAGCCAACTCCCCACCAGGTCTGACATCTCTCTCAGCTTCTCCTTTTTTAAAAACCTTCTTAGGATAACTCTAGGCTGAATCGTATGGAAAAAGTCCAAGGTCGGGGGAGGGGGGGAAGAGGCCAAGGTCAGAAGCCCATTCACCACGTTGGTTTATTGGCATGACTTGGTGAACAGATGGTGCCTACTCTTAATCTTTGCCCCCCCACTCCGGGTCTGGACCCAGAGGGTGGGTGAGACGGCCCATCGCTGATGGGAAGCATCATTTTCCACGGTGAAGGGTTGTCTCGCTATGCTGGCCGCGTCCCTCCGCAAGGACTAATTGTACTTCTATTATAAAGATGGGAAAACTGAAGCGCAAAGCTGAAAAATGACTTGGCCAAAGTCATACTGCTCTCCTGAGGTTCAGATTCTTCCAGTGAAGTGTGAGAAATGGACCCATGCTAACATACAGACCAGAAGAGCGAGTGCCAGATCAGAAGACAGGCAAAGATGGGCGGGGGGCGGGGGGTAGCGAGAAATGTAGATGGGGGACAGAATGAGAGGCAGAGGCAGAGGAAATGAGAGGAAGAGAGAGAATTCAGCCCCAGTGATGACTTCTTTGCTTTCCAGAGGCATTTATCTTTCATTTGACCTTATAAGAGTCTATTTGTGTTGAGATTTTAAATTGAGAATTTTTTCTTTTTAAAAAACATCTCTGTGCAGTTAGCACGGTTCTATATTAATTTCTATTCATGCCAGTGGCTTCAGTATTTATTCTCCTCCAAAATCATTGAGTTGGAAGGGACAGAGTGAAAGTCATTTGGCTTGTGTTTGTTTGGATTCAAAGCCTGAGGCCCCAGGGGTGGGGAGGAGGAGGGGTGGGAGTCGGGGGTCGGTGCCCCAGGCCAAACGCTGGAGGAGGGGAAGACAGTGTCACGAGGCACCTGAATTCTGCCCGAACCAGACTGCATCCTGCACTGTCAGCCCTGAATTCCCCGGGCAAGGGGAGCTAGTGGACCGGCCGGAGCCACGAATCCCCTGGGATCTAGCCATTCAGCATCCTGGAGGTGGTTTCTGGACTGGATCTTGGAGCTTTGGGCAAACTGAAAGTCACTGTAACCAAGAGGTCGAGTTTGGGCCCGGGCATCTGACTGCCTGGGCATGTGTCCCAGCTTCACCACTTCCTGGCTACGGGGCCTTCACTTCCCCTCTCTGGGCCTCAGTTGTCCTCATTTGCAAAAGGGGGTCAGTAAGAATGATGACCTTCCAGCGCTAGTATGAGGATTAAGGAAGTGACTGCTCGTGAACATTCTGGCACAGGGCCTGGCACCCAGCAGCCATTCGATAAACGTTTGTGGGTCGAATGAATATAGTTCATGCACTTGCAGAGGAATTCTGCAGGCAGAAGAGGCATGGAGAGGTGAGCAAGACCATAGGCTCTGGAAACAGACCTGGCTTCAAATCTATTGTCTATTTCCCTATGGGCTGGGAGTCAGACTGCCTGGGTTTCACCGCTTACTGGCTGCGTAACCTCAAACCGGCCGATTTGCTTTTCCGAGCCTCTGTTTACTCATGATTAAAATGGAGATGATAATACCTGCTCCATAGCGTTGCTGGGAAGACTAAATTGGAGCTAACATCTAAAGAGCTCAGCACTCACAAAGCAGAGAAAGGCAGTGGCAGACTTTGAAAGCAGATGGACCCACAAGTGCAAAGGCCCAGAGGCACGAACAGGCACAGTGTGATCTGGAGACTGGACTAGACTAGAGCAAAGAGTGAGTGGCAGGAGGTGAGCTGTTGATGTAGGCAGAGGTGGCCATGGAGGGCCTTGAGTGCCATTCGAGGGAGGTTTGACTTCTTCATAAAGGCCACTGAGGGTTAAGCAGGGACAGGACATGGTTCTATGTGGATAAGCTGGGCTCTTAGTGCCTGTGGCTACTGCCTATGAGGGCTTTAGCAATCCGGGTGAGATGTCTCATTGTATGGATGGGAAAACCAAGGCCCCATGTGGGGAAGAGTTTGCGCAGCTCCTAGAGGGAGGCCTCAGCAGATCCAAGGCCAGAATCCTGGGCTTCCGCTCACTCGTTTCTCTTCCCACACTTCTGGGCTTGGGTGAAGGCCAGAGGGGCGCAGCATCCAGGGGCACCATTAGAGCAAGGAACTGGGTGTTGCATACCAAAGAGCCGGAAAAATCTCAGTGGTAAACAACAAGAAGCATTTAATTAGCTTGCACATCTGTGGGTCAGCCGGCAGCGTGGCTCTGCCCTGCTCCCTCCTCCTCTTGGGACCAGCAGGCCAGGCTGGGCACACGCCTGTGGCCGTGGCAGAGGCACAGCAGGCGAGCCCAACCACGGAAGCGCTCTTCAAGCTTCTCTTGCCGCACCGCTGCTGGCTAGCATCCCACTGGCCAAAGCGAGTCAGACAGCCGAGCAAGGTCAAATCAGAGGCACAGTGGGACAGCACTGCAAAGTGGCCACGGGTGTGGACATCTCACAGGGCATGTATTCGGCAGGAGGGAATGGAGGTGCTTTTGGAGGCTGTCCAGGCCCCCTTCCTGCTCTCAGATGTCCGTTTTGTCACCCCAGTCATGGCCCCAAGAGCAGGTGGGGGGAAGGCCGCAGAACTTCCTGCACACACACGCCAAGGGCTGTGTTATCTACTCTGCAAGCCCGTGTTTCGATTGTACTCGCCACCCTCCTCCCAGCCTCTCGTGCCACGACGCTCCCTTCCCAGCCCGCTACTCTCTAGCTTCGCTGCTGCTCCAAATTCTCTACGTGCCTTCCCACCTTAGGACCTTTGCACATGCCTCCCCCTCTGCTCCCTGCCCTCCCTCCTGTCTCTCCCTGCCTAACTCCTTCGGGTTTCCTCTGAGATACCTTCCCGGACCCCCCTGTCTGAGTGTCTGGTTATTTTCTGTCCCTGAAACTTGTTTATTTCTTCACAGCTCTATTTGTTGTTTGCAATGGTGTATTAATTTATTGGTTTTGTGCCATATCTGACCCTCTCAAGACTGTAAGTTCCACAAGGGACTCTCTGTCCGGGACCTTCCACAGAGTAGAGAGTCAACGAATATTTGCTGAAAGAAGGGAAGAAAGGAGGGAGGGAGAGAGGAAAGAGACTACGAGGTAAGAGTTCTTTGTGCCCATTTTACAGATCTAAAGAGTGATCCATTAAGCAAAGGCCTTTGCCCATAGCCCACAGCCACACCACTAGGAGGCTGGGACAGAAACCTTGGCCTAACACGCTCCCTATCTTCCCTCTAGACTGGTGACTAAAACTGATCTTGAGCATACAAATTACATGGTCAATTATGTAGCGAATGCCATGTGTCCAGCACATAGCTTAAACAATAGAACATTCTGGAGAACTTTGAAGGCCCCTGGGTTTTCTTCCTGGATCTGCCTTGCCTTCTTTGCCTCCCCAGAAGTAACCACCATCCAAAATTGGCTGTTGAGCATTTGTGTGCATGTTTTTATACTTTTTCTCCGATGTGCATGCTCAAACGGTATTGTTGGTCTTTTGTTTTTGTTTTCTTGAAGGCCACTGACCTTATTGATTTAAAAAACTTTGCAAAGACAGGGGTGCCTGAGTGGCTCAGTCTGTTAAGCGTCCAACTTCGGCTCAGGTCATGATCTCACTGTTCATGAGTTCAAGCCCCGCATCGAGCTCTGTGCTGACAGCTCAGAGCCTGGAGCCTGCTTCGGATTCTGCGTCTCCCTCTCTCTCTGCCCCTCCCCTGCTCACGCTCTGGGTCACTGTCTCTCTATCAAAAATGAATAAACATTAAAACACACACACACAAAACAAAGACAGTGACTGCTTTGCCAAAAAAAAAAAAAAAAAAAAAAAAGGAGGCAAGTGGCACAAAATAGACCAGAGGTGGGGCTGGGGGTGAGGGAAGGGGCCAGGAATCCACTCAGAAAAGTTGATAACTGTCGATAGGAAACTGGAGGGGAAGCAGAAGGGAGATGTGTGCAGGAGAGGGAATCCTGCACAGGATTGGTCAGGGCGAGAAGGCCCCAGAGACCCTGGGGACCAACGGAGGCCTGTACACCAGCAAACTTCCTCCTCCCAGGGGAGGAGCCGGGCACCCGAAGCAGTTGTCACGGGTCCCTCTGCCATTCCCAAAAGAAGTCTCCAACTTTCTTTTCTTTCTTTCTTTTTTTTTTTTTTAATTTTTATTTATTTTTGAGACAGAGAGAGACAGAGCATGAACGGGGGAGGGGCAGAGAGAGAGGGAGACACAGAATCGGAAACAGGCTCCAGGCTCCGAGCCATCAGCCCAGAGCCCGACGCGGGGCTCAAACTCACGGACCGTGAGATCGTGACCTGAGCTGAAGTCGGCCGCTTAACCGACTGAGCCACCGAGGTGCCCCAGGAAGTCTCCAACTTTCGAGAGCGCCAGGCACGGGCCGAGGACCACACCAGCCTTGTCCGAGGCCCCATCCTCCAGCTTTTCCAGGGACTTCCTCTTCCGGCCAGGCTCCCCATAGCTTTTACCCCCGTGGACTGTGCCACAGAGTCTTGATGCCTTTGGGAGGCTGTCGTCCTGACCCGGCCAAGTCGGCAGCTCTGGTCCCCTCCTCCCCCCCACCCCGACACCCTGCTTCCCCGCCCCCAGACAGCAACTCCCGCTGCCTCCCTTCTCCCTCCGATCAGTGTTGGTTTATGTTTTCGACTTTATATACACAGTATCCTCCTCTGTGTATCTTTCTGCAACCTATTTTTTTCACTCGGTATAATGCTGTGAGCTTCCTCCCACACCTCTATTCCCTTTTCACTGCTCTGCATCGTTCCCCTGTCTGAACCATCCATGGTTTATTTATCTGTTCTCCACATTGATGGGCATTTAGGCTGTCCTCAGCTCTATGCGACATGTGAACCTTGCTTCAGAAGAAGTATTTTGTGGGAGCTAAACATAAAAAGCAGATAACGAGCAGAACTGCTTCATTTGCATGGAGGAAAGGGCTGTCCCCACGGCCCACAGTGGAGTTCTGCTCCCAGGAGGTCTGCAAATATTCCAGGGACCTACCTTTCCAGCAGCGGTGAGCAGGAGCCAGGAGAGGAGGCAAGAGAGGCAGGATGGTAAGAAAGAGGCTGACCCTGCCTCAGATTTGAGTCTGCAGATTCCGAGGGCCGGACATTTGTTGCTGAGTCTTTCCTGGGTCGATCCAACCTTGTCTGTAGATCCACGCATGTGCGCACACGACTGATTTCCTCCATAGACCTTGTCATCATCTTATGCGTCTTATGTGTTTCTCTTGTTTATTAATAATGTCTGCTCCAGAAGGGCAGGGGCTCTGTCTGCCTTACTCACTGCTGTCTACACGGAGCCTAGCACGGTGCCTGGTCCACAGGAAGCGATCACTAAATGTTTGTTGAATAGATGGCTTTCAAGTTCTTCATCTGTCTAATGGAAATACCTCCCTAAATCATGGAGCTGTCATGGGGATCACATGACTTAACAAAAGTAAAGCAGTTCCTTATCAACGCCCCCTCCTCCTCACCTGAGTTCCCTGCCAACTCAGAGATTCTAGAAGAGGTCTACAAAGAGTTGTGTCTACGGTGAGTTGCTACCCCTGGGGTTGCTGCTGCCCTAGCGGCAGCTGCGGGAATCACAGGCACAGCTCCCTGGAAGCAGGAACCTGTTGTTGGGAACAAGCCTAGTAAATCCTGTTAAATCCCCTTAAAGCTAGCAAGCACGCCCAGCATTCCTGAACAAGGCTCCCAGGAACAGAGCAGCCACCAAGTGTCTCAGAGACCCCTCCCACATCCCCAAGCCCGCATCTACCTGCCACAGGCTCCCATTTCCCCAGCACCTGCCTCTCCTTTCTGGGTCCAGTTTTTAATTCCGTCTCGCTGTCTGCCTTTGCCTTCATTATCCTCTGCCTGCCATGGAGGGGTTAGTTAAAGTGTCGAAACGATGTCATTTACAGCCTCCTGTTGCTAAGCAACGGACCCAGGTGAGCCCTTGAACTTCTTTCTTAGATGCTGAAATGTATCTGGTAGAGTGATGGGGGCCCTGGCTGAACTATTTCATCACCTGGGACAAGCTGCCAGCCCGGTGGCCCTGTCCCTCTTGGGGCCCAGACAAGACTGGCCCAGGTCTCTGGGCCCCACTGTCCTCAGCCTCCCCTAATTAACCAGCACTGCTCGGGGCCTCCGAGGTGTCTAGCCGCAGGCCGTACATTCCCAGCAGAGACGAATCAGACAGGGCCCTGCCTTCCAGGGCCTCTCTGTCTCAGTGCAGAGAGTTTCCCAGATAGGTCACCGCAATCCAGAGGGTGGCACCCGATGAAGGAGTCAGACTCACTCTGCCTGCCTGGGACACTCCAGAGAGAGTGACTCTTTCTCTGAGTCTTGAAGTATAAACAGGAGTCAGCCTGGGACAACACGCCGTCTACCCAAATGGCCGGAAGCAGGAAAAGCCCTGGATACTTTGGGCACAGACTCGCGCCCCAGAGCAGTGCGGAAGAGTGTTACAAAAATATACAACTAGTACCTCCGATAGGGATGGGACATAATTCCTTCAAAATAATTTTAAGTTTTTTTTACAAGCACATTACTTTATATACGAATAAGCTAATTGCATAGGTGGTACCTAAAGGGTGTTCCAGGAATGCCCGAGATTCCAGGCACACCAAAGCAGTCTTGGGAGGCTCCTTCTTGGGAGCCACACGAGGGCTCATCCTGCCCAGAGCTCTCCGTTACTCCTAAACCACAGCCCCTGGGGCCTAGCAGCCGAGAGGATCGCCTTCATTCCACAGGTGCATCCCAGAGGCCCAGAGGGGTTACTCAGCAAGTGTGTGGCTCGGAGAAATGGGCTCTGAGCTTGCGCTCATTCTCCACGCCACCCTGACATCACTCACTGGTCCCTCCCAGCTCCCACGCCCAACACAGGTGTACCCGGTGAATTTTCACTGACAGTATCTGGGAGCACATCCGCGAAGTCAGCCATGCTGGAGGCAGCCCGCCATGACACTTTGGGCCAGTTGTTTCCCCTCTCTGGACCTTGGTTTTGCCACCTGTACAATGGGAGAGTATCCAGTGAGACTGGGGGGGGGGGTCAGAGTCTTTTCTCAATGTATATATTTTTAGTGTGTACTTTTGAGAGAGAGAGAGAGAGAGCATGAGCAGGGACGGGCAGAGAGAGAGGGAGACACAGAATCCGAAGCAGGTTCCAGGCTCTGAGCTGTCAGTACAGTCCCACGCGGGGCTCAAACTCACGAACCGAACCGCGAGATCATGACCTGAGCTAAAGTCAGACGCTTAACTGATTGAGCCACCCAGGCGCCCCTTCGAGTCAGAGTTTCTAAGAATCTCTAAATGTCCAGGGAACTGGGGGAGAACAGGTGGGAAGGCAGCTTCAGCCTCATTTCTGCGCAAAATGCTCTGAACTGTAAAGGGCCTGGAGCCCCAGAAAGATCCTTCCCAGCATTGACGTGGCTGGAGTTCTCCATCTTTCTGGGAGATCTGGCCTGTCTGGGCCTGATCTATGAGGTCTCCCGAAGATACTTCTCCCTCCCTGCCTGATAGGGTGACTGACTGTCCAGTTTGCCTGGATCCTAAAGGTTCCTGAGCGGCGAGACTTTAAGTTTTAAAACCAGGATGGTCCCGAGACAAGTCATCTCCCTGCCTCATGTCAGGCCCTGTGCCATGACCCTTACTCTCATCTCCTCCTAGAGCTATCGTTTTCCAGGTGAAAAGAGCAGGGGCTCAGAGGGGAAGTGACTTGTCAGGGTCCGAGCTGCCGGTGACGGAGCTGATTCTCAAGTCCAGGTCCGGGGTCACGGGGGTAGGAGCACTGATATAAATCCTTTCAGCAGCCCGAGAGCCTGAGCATTATTAGGCAAGCCAGGGTGAAGTCAGAGAGGAAGTCAGTGACTCTGAGTCCATATCAAGGCCCTGCTTTCTGGGTCTTTCTGGGTCTAAAATGACACCGTCCTCTTCCATGAAGGTCAGAGACTTGGGCTGTGGTGCCAGCCCCATCCCTCACTTGTCGGGTAAGCTCAAATAAATCACCTATCTCTCTGGGCCTCAGGTGTTCCTAACTAGAAAATGGAAAAGTCATCTTGGACCCTCTTTAAGACTATAAAGCTATCAAAGAGGTTTAGAGATAACGAGGTTGAACTGCCTCTCCATTTTACAGATGAGAGAAATTGAGTCCCCAAAAGAGAAGTGACTAAGTCTTGTAATTGCACTTGCCTGGTCAAAACTCAAAAAGAGGCAGAGTTGATGTGGAGAGAGAGTAACAGTGAGGGTGAGAGCGGGGAGGGAGACACACGAAGAGGAAGGGGGGGATGAGAGAGAGACAGAGACAAAGACACAGAGGACAACCTTATTTAGTTTCTGGATCCAGCCACGCCTGAAGTCCATTTGGGCATCCTAATGATTAGGCTAGTAAATGCCTTCTTATATTTAAGCCAGCTTGAGATGTGTTTCTCTCACTGACAACACAGAGTCCTAAGCAATTTATACCAGTTCCTATATCCTTCCATTCAGGGATCTGGGGATGTGTGTATTAAGCAACTAATTTATTCACCCTTTCAACAAATGATTATTGGCACCCACTGTGTCATAGGTGCTGTGCAAGGGGCACAGTGTGGGTATGGCCACAAATGAGATATGGTGGGAGGGGGTGCTCGAAGGACTCACAGTCCATTTGAGGGGGGCATATAGGAAAAAAATTTGTGTGATGGGCGTAATGGAAATCTGCAGAGAGAGAGACCATGAGCAGCGAAGGAGAGGCTGAGGCACCGCGAGGCAGACGTGGGGGTGGCCCAAGCAGGCAGGCGAGGAGATGGAAACAATGGCGTGCCTTTTGGAAATGATGTAAAATGGTTGGGGGAGGGTGGAAAGGGTGAGAGGAGCAGAAGGAAGAGGCTTCTGTGCACAGAGGCAGTTTAAACACAGATTAGCCCTTGCTCGGTTACCTAGACCTGGCTGGACCTGGGGGTTTCCGAGATGAACAAGACGCGATCCCTCCCAGGGTGGTAGGGGAGCCAGAAGCCCACAGAAAGGACACTGGGATAGTATAGATGCCAGGAGAGAGGTCTGCCTGTTCAAGCACGGAGGGTGGTGGCCAATGCTATAGCTGGGGGAAGGGGAGTCAGACAGATGTTCTTATAAAAGTGATCTAAGCGGGTCTTTTAGAGGAAGGTGAGGTAAGCAGGGTGGAGTGTATTCCAGGTCGGACTCTAGGGGTCAGGGGCGGGGGGCCGTGGACTGGGCAGACACGGGAGCAGCCCCAGGCAGACGGACAGCGCAAATCCCACCCCGCTGCTGCCTCGTGTGGGTTTTCCTCAGAGCGGATCCGGAGACAAGGGTCTGGGTGCACGCGGTGTATCCAAGGGGTGATCCCAGCACAATGAGGGACTGGGGACGTGAGACCCGGAGGAGAAGGAAGCCAATACAGGTGCGTTCACGAGTGGGCAACTGCTTCGGGCGACTGGAGCTCAGGCCTGCTGAGACTTCGACAGAGTGTGCGGACGGGGTCAGAGTCATCCCCACGAGGGGCGAGGAGCCTGGAATCTTCCCTTCTCGGACTCGGGGCTGCCTCTGAGGCTTTAACTCCCTGCGTGTCCTACCCGCCCCCCACGTCTCAGCATTCTCCAGCAGGCCAGACAATACCCTGGGCAGAGCATGTCCAGGATCTCTCTCCAGGTGACTTCCTGGAGGTCAAAGGTGGGGCAGAGCACTAAGAGCATCTGCCTCCGCCACTCACCGGCTGTGCCTTAGTTTCCTGGCCTGTACACGGGGGCCGATGCCGATGCTTTCTGCACGGGCATCACGAGGATGTGAATGCTTGGCACAGGGACGCAGAAGTGGCTCAGAAAACGGTAACTATTGTCATTTTTAGGGAACTGTGAATTGTTCTGCCTGTCTAGAATGGAGCGTGGGGGGCAGACAAGAAGTGGGTGAAAAGGGGAAAGCGGAGGAAAATAGGAAGGGCCCTGACTGTCAGTGCAGGTGACAGCGTCTGAACCAGAGCAATGGTGGAGGGACACTCGGGAGGACGATGAGCAGCCCTTGGGGGCAGACAGAGGGGAGAGAGTTCGGGGTGGCTCCCTGAACATCACCTGGGCCGACTGTTCATTCGCAAAGAACTTCGGTTTGTCTGTACCAAGCACGCGGCTGGGAGGTGGCTTCTAGCCTGCAGAGAGCTCTGTGTGCAGGCGGGGAAGTCACACTTGAGCAGAAGTAATGAGAAGCTGGGTGAAAGCACTCGCGCACCGGGGGCTGAGGGAGCTGAGGGACAGGGAGGCGTCACTTCCGGCTGAAGAGGTCAGGCAGGGGGTGCTTCTTTCGTGGCTGGGGGAGGAATACAGGCTCTGGGCCTTATGGGGAGAGCAGACAGAGGCAGGTGACGTAGGAGGAAGGCCCAACCCAAGTGAGGGTGGAGAGGTGGGAGTTTGCAGGGGGTGATGACAGAGGGACAAGTGAGCCCCGAGTGCGAGCAGAGCTCCGAAATGCAGACCTCGCTGTGGAACCCTCTTTGGAATCAGTTATCTTGGCATGTCTAGTTTAAGACTCGTGATAGGAGCAAGGCAGCACCGGGAGCCTAAGGACAGGTCTCAGAAGAAGGTGACTATTGGAATCAAAGCACACGGAAGCTGGGGGACACACACCAACCCAGGAAGTTCATGGTGGGGCTCCAACAGTGTCCCCTACCAAGGGGTATTTGGGAAACGTTTATCCACATAAATAACGTCAGTACCCTTTAACCGTCAATTTCACTTCTAGAAATTTCTCCCATAGACACACTGAAGAAACAACCCAAATACTCATCAGTTCATTATGGTCCGTTCACACACTGGATTATTATACAGCTGTTAAGAGAACCGATACGGAAAGATCTCCCAGGGACAACATTAAGTGGAAAAAGCAGGTGCAAAATGTTGACTGTGTTGGAAAGGAAGGGATTATTTGTATATATCTTCACTTGCAAAGGGATGGAAACTTCCAGGTAAGGTAAATGATGAGTTGAGAGGGGGGGGCCTGAGAGCCTGGTGGGGGGAGGAAGAGGGAGGGCAGGGAGACTTTTCATTCCGTCTTTGGTAATAATTGAATATTTAGTTGTGTGCATATGTTATTTTTGTAATAATTTTTAAACTGCTTTTCAAACGAAAGAAACTGAATCTGGTAACTCAAGTCCCTAGAAACCACACATATGTTTGTGACTCTTCCAATCGTCTGGCTTTGATGCTCTGAGGACCCAGCAGAAGTGGCTTCTCATCCAGCCCAGACTCATCACCGGGAAAATTTTGGTTTGGTTCAGTGAGATCGTTTCATCTGTCTCATTTGTTTCTGCTTCGTGTTTTATAATTTACTCTGAAGATTAGATTGTATTTTATATTTCACTCTAAAATTTTTATAATAGCCATTGGCCAAAAGCGTTAACGATCTGATTTTGACAGCTGTGTAAATTACCAGCCTGTATCAGCCTGTCCCTGTCCTGCCCCATCTGGGTCATCTTCCCCACCGCCACCCCGGAGCTTTAGGAGCAAGTCCAACCCCATACCCCGCCCCCCACCCCCGATGCTGCTGCTGAAACCTTCCCGGGACTCCCCACCGCCCTCGGCATAAGCAACAATAAGAGTGCATACTGGCTGAGCATTGACTAGGGCCCAAGCCCTGAGTTTTGTGCTTTTCATGGGTTGTCTCTTTGAGTTTTCATGAAAGCCCTGAGAGGCAGAGATCATCTAAGACTTTTAAAAATGAGGAAATGGTGGGGTGCCTGGGTGGCTCAGCCGGTTGAGCATCCAATTTCGGCTCAGATCACAATCTCACAGTTCGTGGGTTCCAGCCCCACGATGGGCTTTGCGCTGACAGTGCAGAGCCTGCTTCGGATTTTCTGTCTCCCTCTCTCTCTCTGCCACCCGCCTCAAAAATAAAAAAACAAAAACAAAATAAACAAAAAAAAAACATTTAAAAAAATGAGGAAACGGAGTCACAAAGAGGAAAAGTTGTTTTCCAAATTCACACAGCCAAGATCTGGCTGAGCCCAAATCCAAAATCCTTTTTGGCTTAAAGGGCTGGATCTGGGTTGAGAAAACACAAACAGGGCTGGAGAGATCAGTAGGACCAGACCAGGAAGGCCTTGAGGGCCAAAGCTGAGGATAGTGGGAAGCAAGGAGCGTTCCATCCTGTATCCTCTAGTCTTTGATTAGAAGGAAATTAGGTGCCCTCTTAAGACCTTCCTGGTCACCTCCCTCCAAAAAGCGTCTCTTGGTTTTCTAGCCCACGTGTGTTCGTTCGTTCATTCAACAAGTTCACATGCCGGTAACTATTGAGTCTGGGGACGCAGGCCCCCATCACACATGGTCCCGCCGCCCCCGCCCCCCCCAAGGGTGCTCAGGGTCAACCAGCAGCGACAACTCAAAAGATCCTTGTTCTGAGCTGGAGGAAGCTCAGGGCGTCTTAGGAACACAAAGGAAATATCTAAGCAGTCTGGGGAGGGGATGTCACAGAGCCACTGAGCGGTTTTAATTCAGGGAGGATGGGAGGCTGCTTGGTTGGATTGGTTTTCTGTTTTTGTTTTTGAGAGAGAGACGGAGCATGAGTTGGGGAGGGGCAGAGAGAGAGGAAGACACAGAATCCAAAGTAGGCTCCAGGCTCTGAGCTGTCAGCACAGAGCCTGATGTGGGGCTCGAACTCACAAACCGTGAGATCGTGACCTGAGCCGAAGTCAGCCACTTAACTGACTGAGCCGCCCAGGCGTCCCCAGTCGGATTTTTTTTTTTAAAGGACCCCCGGGTGCATCATGTGGAAAATGAACAAAAGGGGACACAGCTGGAGGCAGGCAGACCAGTGAGGAGACTGGTGCTGTCCCTCGAATAAGCAAAGATGACTTCGAATCTTACCTTCCTTCTAACAAGCTACCACACTGTCCACCTGCCCACTCAGGATTTTTTTTTTTTTTTACTTTCTATAATTTATCCATTTTTTTTATAATTTACATCCAAGTTAGTTAGCGCATGGTGTAACAATGATTTCAGGAGTAGATTCCTTAAGCCCCTTACCCATTTAGCCCACCCCCTTCCCACAACCCCTCCGGCAACCCTGTTTGTTCTCTATATTTAAGAGTCTCTTATGTTTTGTCTCCCTCCCTGTTCTTATATTATTTTGCTTCCCTTCCCTTATGTTCATCTGTTTTGTTCTTAAATTCCTCATGTGAATGAAATCATATGATATATGTCTTTCTCTGACTAATTTTGCTTAGCATAATACCCTCTAGTTCCATCCATGTACGTAGTTGCAAATGGCAAGATTGCATTCTTTTTGATTGCCAAGTAATTGTGTGTGTATATATATATATATATATATATATATATATCACATCTTCTTTATCCATTCATCCATCGATGGACATGTGGGCTCTTTCTGCACTTTGGCTATTGTTGATAGTGCTGCTATAAACATGGGGGTGCATGTGTCCCTTCGAAACAGCACACCTGTATCCCTTGCATAAATACCTAGTAGTGCAATTGTTGGGTCGTAGGGTAGCTCTATTTTTAGATTTTTGGGGAACCTCCATACTGTTTTCCAGGGTGGCCACACCAGTTTGCATTCTCATGCCCACTCAGGATTCCTGAGAACCCCAGAAACTTGTCCAGCCTAGTTCCATCCTCTAGGTGACTCTAACTGACACAGAGGAGATCTAGATGTCCCCTTCCTGGATCCAGGCACTGTACTCCTAGTAATGCAGCCAAAGGTGGTACCTGTGTGCAGATGAGCACGAGGTCTTTTTCATACCTTTCTAACTAACCGAGGTATAGAGCACACCAGTTAAGTGTCCAGTCAGAGAAACAGAAACGACATATTTCAAGCAGAGAAAAACCGAGTGCGTGAAATTTACAGCAAAGATGCTGGGGTCGGGGAGCAGAGAAGCGAGGTGATACTCAATTATCCAAAAGCTGCTACCACTTGGGGCGGGGCCCGCAGGCGGGCACTCACTGCCGAGTGGTCACAGCTGTGGCCGCTGCCGTTGGTAGGGGCCACCCGCTGGTCACCGTCGGAGTGACCCACACTGCCGGAGCTCGCATTTGTCAGCGGACAACTGAAGTTATCTGTTGCTGCCACTGCTACGTTTAATCTCCCGCTAGGACCTCCCACTGACAGGACCCACCGGCCCCGCTGACAAGATTATCTGCGAAGTGTAGTTCGCAGGCTTCGAGCCCCAGCAGTAAAAAGAGAGCAGAGAAGGGTGAGGGGGGGACTAAGAGTCCTCAGCAAATAATTGGCCCACGAGACCTCCTCACCCATCCAAACACAAAACAGAAGAACCCCTTTGACAACATCTAACAGAAGTGGATGGATTTCAGTCACTTACAGTAGCACCAGAGTGGGAGGCAGACAAAACTTCCAATGGAGGAGTCCTTAGGACCAGGATTTTTTTAAGGAGCAGTGAAACTCTTTTCCCTGATGTGGCAGCTGCATGTGTCCCAGACAGCAGCTCTGATTGAGCTGGGGAGGACACCTGAGGCACACACAGCAAGCCCCTCTCCGCAGCTGGCCCCTAAGGGGACTTCTTGTATGACAACCTGACTCTGAGGAACCGACTCATGCCCAGGTCTTAATCTATAAAGACGACTGAGTGACAACACAGACAAGTGAATGCTTTTGAAAGAAGAATTGATCACTTGCAGCTCCTGATGGAAGGGGACAAGCCACGCCCCATGGGGGCCACATGAGGAAGCACCAGGTTTGGTCAAGAGGCAGAAGCAGGAGTGAGGGGAAGGCATAGGCCATAGACTCTATTTATTTATTTATTTAATTTTCTTTTGATATTTATTTTAGAGAGAGAGAACATGAGCAGGGGAGGGGCAGAGAGAGAGAGGGAGACAGAGAATCCAAAGCAGGCTCCGTGCTGTCAGCAGAGCACCCGATGCAGGGCTCGAACCCATGAACTGTGAGATCATGACCCGAGCCGAAATCAAGAGTCGGGTGCTTAACCAACTGAGCCACCCAGGTGCCCCAGGCCATAGCCTTTATTTGGGGTTTCTATAGGAAAGGAAAGGCAGGCCAGAGTAGACAGCTTAGGACTGGCTAGTTTGAATAATTCCAGTGGGCTCTGAGGCACAGGGGCTGTCCTGTCCCTACTTGTCTGGTAGCTGGCCCTGGGCTGATTTAGGGCAGGGGAAATACTGGCTTGGTGCATGAGAGCTGGACGCAGGAGATAGTTCAGAGCATGAGCTCTGGACCACACAAGAGACACAAACTTTGTCCATTAGTTCTGGCTCCGTGACTGGTGCATGCCAAATAGACAAATGAAGAATCTAAGAAAACAGAGTTAGAACAAGAACCCAGTGGAAAACCCCTGATCTTGTCTTGCTCTCACATACATGCCCATTTTACAGATGGGACAGGGGAAAGGACCACCCCCAAAGTTCTGCACTGAGTTTGGGTGGAGACGAGGACTCAGGCTGCCTCCTGTCTCTCTGCCCAAGCCCCCTTTGCCTGACTCCCCTGGGCTGGTAAGTGTCCACGGGGGTGGGGCAGGGATTGGGGGAGGGTGTATCTGCAGGGTTGGGTCAATCTTTCCTGTACATTCTCTGCCCTATCCTCCCCATGCCCATTGTCTGTCTGCACTGAGCCTCTAGTTCCCCCTCACCTGTCCAGTGGTGGGTTCTCTCACCTGTCCAGTGGTGGGTTCTCTATCAACATGGCTCCCTCTCAGGAACATGGGAGTCCAATCGTGCAGAAAGCTGCAGAAGGACAGGCACAGTAGGGATCACTGTTCAGCAGGCCATTTCTGTCTACCTCTTTTGGAGAGGAGGTCTTCCCTGGCCTCCTTCTCTCTCTCTCTCTCTCTCTCTCTTTCTCTCTCTCTCACACACACACACCATCACTCCCAGTGCGCTCTCCTCCCTCAGGCCTCAGTTCTAATGTCCCTTGCACAGACAGCACCCAAATAAATGATCCCCCACAGATAGCGTCTCTCCCGGCACCTCTGTAATAGTGCGTTGGTCTATCACCCCACTGGCTGTTAGTTTCCTGAGGATGTCGTCAGTTTCCAGTGCCTGAAACACACGAGGCACTGAGTGAATGAATGCTGCGGGCGGGAGCGGGTGAATGCGATGGGGCTCAAAGGGGAGACATTACTTGGCCAGGCCCACAAAGGCTGGAAGGGGCAGGATGGATTCTGAGCTATTCCTCCTGCCCCCCCACCTCCCCGGGAGCTCAGGCACCAGGGAGGGGATTCGACCTGAGCTACGGGGGGGGGGGGGGGGGGGGGGGGGGCTCTCCGCCCCTCACTGCCCCCTCTACCTGGGGTCTTCCACCCCTGAAAATTAGGAAGGCCCAGGGGTCCTCCCTGTGACACCTGCCCCTGGAGAGTGCCCCTCCACCCACGGAAAGGGGAGGGAGGGAGAGCGCACAGCGCGCCCCCCACCTGCGCCCACCGCCTCCGTGAGGCCGCTGCAAAATCGGCAGCCCGACCTCAATTAGCCTGGTGCCTACGCGCGCCAATTACCCCGTCAATCACTGCTCCGCGGCAGCAGAGGGGAGAGAGGGAGAGGGAGGGAAGAGGGGAGGGAGGGCCAGGCTGGAGCAACCCTGCCGGCCCTGGACTGGCTGCAACCGGTCTGGTCTCCTGGGGAAGAAGCTGCGGGGTCCCTTCCCCTCAGAGCTCTGGCGACCTCTCCCATCACTATTTTGGACTCTCCGAGAGAGGGGCCTGGCGGGCTTCCTCCACCCGACCGCACAGCCTCCCCATGCCCCACTCCTTTCAACCCCTGTGTGAGCCTCAGTTTCCCCATCCGCTGCATGGGAGCTCAGTGAGAGAGAGCTAGCGTCTCTCCTGTCTTGCACACCCTAGACACTCAATAGTGGATAATGACCAAAAAAGGGGCAGATCTGTTATATAAGAATCAACATAATACCACAGAAGACGTTTAAAAGAACCACAGGCCCAAAATGGAGTGACTTGGGCTTGGCCCACATCGCCAAGGTGGACTTAATACCTAATCGGATTGCAGTGTCCCCCTTCCCCAGGAGTGTTATCTTACCCAGTCAGTCTGGAATTTCCTGGTCAGCACCAGTGAGGCAACCCACTTAATAAAACCCTTTCATCCCCCAAGGGAGGTGAGCTGCCTGAAATAATCCTTTTGTTTGTTTATGACTTCCTTGTCCTGCTTTTTGAAACCCTTTCCCTTTCTGTAGCCCTTTGGAGCTCCTTTCTATTGCTAGATGGGATGCTGTCCAATTCGTGAATCTTTGAATAAAGCCGATTAGATCTTCAAATTTACTTGGTTGAATCTTTGTTATTTAACAGGATAAAGAAAGATGTCTGGAGAATTATAGAAAATTGGCCTCCCGTGAGTGCCCAAGAAATGCTGTATCATTTCCATCCATTTAGTCAAATAACATCTAATGGCACCTTCTCTGTGCCAGGCTCTGGGCTGGATGCCGGGGACGCAGCCAGGAGGCTGGCCTGGTATACGCAGGAGTTCACGCTCTGCTAGTTTTGACTAGACTGTTAGGGTTTGTATTCTCTACAGGATGCCTCCGTTTTCAAGCCCCCAATCTTTTCTGACCTTGAAAAATAGGAGGTGGAGGCACAAAGAGGGGACAGAGGAATGAGAGAGTTGGGTAAGACAGCACCAAGGGGAGGAAGCAGTCCAGTTCCTATCCTTGAAGAGCAGACAGAAAACACACAGGGTTCCCTAGAGTAGTCTCCCCAGAACGCTTCTTCAGTCTTCCTTCTTTGGCTTCCTTTGGGGAACCCCTTCCCTCCCCAACTCTCAGCTTGTGGAGAGGCCGTGGTCAAGATGCTGCTCCAGCTGTGAGTCCCCCATCAGCCTAGGCCCAGTGATTGGTCCAAGGATGGCAGGTGGCCTGAGCAAAGCCAATCAGAATTTGCCTTGGGATTGCTATAGGGACCCTGGAGAAAGGTCTCGGTAGTGACCGTTTTATCTGCCAGAGCGAGAATGTTCTTGTATAAACAAAGCCACACCTGGCAAAGATGGGGACAAAGACAGAGAGAGACGTTGTTTGAGGCCCTGCTTCTCTCAGTAACATGAGCCAACAAACCGAATCGTGCTCAAGCCAGCTGAAGTGGGGTTTCTGTCAACCGCAACCAAGGGTCTTTTGTTTGCAAATTTCCACAATGGGCATGTCTCGTTATTATAATTTAAAAACTAGAGACGCTCTAAGAAGTACTTGGGTACAAAGGGGATGGCCATTGCTTTCTCGTCTCTTCATTTGTGCTTTGTAGCACTTCTACAAGGGCAAGTTCTACTCCTGGGCTAAGGGGGGGGGGGGGAAGGCAATTATTTAAGAACAGATAATTCACTTCTGATATTGAAACATCATAATATGTGAAAGAAGCCTGGCCCAGAAGCTCATACTGTATGATTCCCTTCATATGAAATTCAAGAAGAGGTGAACTGTGGTCTACAGTACCAGAGGTCAGAAGAGAAGTTACCCCTGGCAGGATGTGGACTGGGAGGGGCACAAGGAAACTTTCTGGAGTGATGGAAACATTCTGTAGGTCGATCTGGGTCCTGGTTACATGAGTGTATACATGTGCAAAAAGTTACTGAGCCATACACTTAAATACTTGCATATTTCACTGGGTCTATATTAGACCCCAGTACAAATGTTTTCTAAAGATTTATTTTACTTATTTTTCGATGCACTCTCTACCCCCGAGGTGGGTCTCAAACTCACGACCCTGAGATCCAGAGTCACACGCTGACTGAGCCAGCCCAGCGCCCCAAATAAAAACGTTTCAATAGGCAAATGGTGTGCGATTGTACCTCTGGGTGCCTTATAGCTCTACAAGCCGCCCTTTGCTTAGCACACAATCCCACTGTAATTTTATTTGGAAAAGAAAAAGTCTTTTCTTTATTGGGATGCTGAAATACAAGGACAACTTCAGTTAAAACATTAAACATTAAAATAATTAAAGACGCTATCCTGGAGTCCCAACCTTCTCTCACCACCTCTGGAAAGCCTTTCTCCCCCTACTGAGCCCTCCGGGTATTCTTGTCACCCCCGAGGTACTAGCTCAGAGTGAGACGTGAATCAGAGTCTAGCAGACTCAACGGCATTGCATCCTCTTAGAACAAAGAACAGCCTGGCGTTTGGAACAGAAGAGCCTTGCTTCCCCAGCAACTTGGCAAAAGCGATTTCTAGTATTAATGGGTGGAACCTTCTCCTGGATTGATCCCCCTTTTCACAGGACTAATTATAGATTTATTAATATTTATGGGTCTCTCGTCACAGCCGATAGCTCTTGTTTGAGGACATTAAGCCTTATCTCACTACCTCCAGGAAGGGGCATTTGAAGCCAGCTCTAATTGGGTGACCCGCAATCAAGATAGAAGGGGAAAAATGACAATAGCTCGCCTGTTGCCATATATTAAAATACGATCCGCCCAGCTTAATGATTATCTTTGGAATTAATAATCTTGCTAGCCCAGGTTTGGGCCCTAATAGCGAGAAATCGTATTAAATACTTTGCTAAGAGCAATCAGCTTTTTGATAAGGCTAATGGCCCTGCCCCTGGCTGTTTCTCATCTCGAGCTCTCTGTTTTCCTTCCCCAGGGGAAGGCCACTTTGTCTATATCACTTGTCATCTAAATCAGCATCACCTGGTGCTGTCTCCTGATGGGGCTCCCACTGCCTCTCTCACCCCTACCCAATCCATCTTAGGTGCTACCATGAGATTTATCTTTGGGAGATGCAGCTCTGGCCCTCCCATGCCCCTACTCCACAATCTGTAGTGACTCCCCATTGCCTACTGTATGAACAGCGTGAAAGGGCATCCGACCCTCCACAGTCCAGCCCCAAATGCTCTATGCTTTGTTTCCTTCAAGGATCCAAATCTTTAGCCACATTGGCCAATCGCTTCTCTGCTCCCAGGACAGACACCCTCGGTGTCAGAGAAAGGACATGGGTTTGGGAATCGGAGTCCCTCAAGCTGGACCCCAATGCAACCGCTTTCCGGTTGTCTGACCTTGTGCAAAACGATCAACTGCTTTGAGCCTCAGTCGCCCTCTCTGCAAAATGGAGATAAAGTATTGTCTGTCTCGCATGGCTTGTTTTTTTTTGTTTGTTTTTTAATTTTTTTTTTAACGTTTATTTATTTTTGGGACAGAGAGAGACAGAGCATGAACGGGAGAGGGGCAGAGAGAGAGGGAGACACAGAATCGGAAGCAGGCTCCAGGCTCTGAGCCATCAGCCCAGAGCCCGACGTGGGGCTCGAACTCACCGACCGCGATATTGCGACCTGAGCTGAAGTCGGACGCTTAACCGACTGAGCCACCCAGGTGCCCCTCGCATGGCTTGTTAAAAAGATTGTGTAGGTACGATCAAGTAGGCTCTGGCATACCTCCAGAACTGGCGCGCAGCTCATGTTTGTACCCGCCCTCTTCCTGATTCCGCCGCTTTATACCCCTCCACCTGGTGTGCAAAAGACTGTGGGGCTTCAGACCTGCAGTAACTGAGAATTCAAATTCAGCCTCCAGTGATCTTGGCAGGTGTCTTGATCTCTCTGAGTCCCCGTTTCTTCATCCGTGAAATGGGTATAATCGTCCCTACTAGCTACTGCTATTGTGAGCTTTAAATGACAATGCAGACAACATACTTATAGTGCCCAGCACGCAGCGAGTTCTCCAAAAACACTGACCCTGTTGCATTCCCAGTCCTGAACGTGTCATTCAAAGGAAGCCCTCGCACACCTCACCTTTTTCTGACCATCTTGTGGTGTTTGGTGCTTTCCACGGGTCATTTGGATGCCTCCATCTCCCCCCTCAGCCAGCCCCAAACTGGGCTCTGAGTGCTTAGGGGCCAAACCATGCCCATCTCTGCCCTCCCGAAGGCCCTCAGTGCCTGGGATGGAGTTTGGCACAGAGCAGACACTCAAATGTGGATTCGATAACGACAAAGATTACAGCTAAGTACTGAGCTCTCCCTATGTACCAGGCACTGTGGTGGGTGCTTTACAGAATTAACTCCCAGCAATTGATTTTTAACATTCATAGCAATTAACAAGTAACTCACTCCTACAACAATTAATCGCAGTTCATTCTTACAAACAATCCCGTGAGGTGGGTTCTATTGGTATCTCCGGTCTATAGGGCAGAAAGTGAGGTGCGGAGAGGTGAAATGACTTGCGCAGGGTCACGCCGGAAGTAAAAGAGTCAGGGGTCAAGTGCAGGCTCGGGGGGGGGGGGGGGGCTGGTGCCAGGAGCCCTTGCCGGTATGAGTTCGGAGGGCAGAAGTCAAAGTCCTGGAGGCAAGGGAGCAGCAAGTGCAAGGAAGGCCTAACATCAGCACTGTCCTCCAGAGAGAGCTGGAGGGGAGACGTTGGGTAGCAGAAGCCAGAGTCAAAGCCAGTGGGGTCATTCCGCTAGAGGTCGAGGGGGGAGGGGGTCCGTGATTCCAGATGTACAAGGACCGGAGCTCCCCTTTCCGTGCGGAGGTGTCAGGGAGCACTGCAGTGAGAGCACTTGAGCCCGAGAAGAGCTGCGCCGTGTCACCTTCTCGCTCCCTCCTAGCAGCCATCACCAGGACAGTGACTAGATGCTGCCGACAGGTGCCAGGCCAGTTCCTGCCATCGCCGGCGAGGCCCCTGACAGCTGCTCCAGCTGTATCCCATCGGAGAGAACACACATCTGAGACCAGGCTGATGAGGTTGTCTCCAGACAGGCGACCGTGGAGCCTAAGCAAGGCCCCCTTGACCTTATTCGCACACACATGTGCACAAACATGCCCTTCAACAGTTCTGAGAGTCCATCTCTGCACCACGGGACAAAGATATCCATGTGCATGGACACTGGTGTGCATGAGCGTGCAACAGATTCATCTGCGTTGGAGTGTAAGCACTCACAAACGTGTACACGCACCTTCAAGTTCATGAACACAAACGTGCCCGCACCCACGTTGTACACACCACCTCTAAATCTGTGCTCTCTCAAAAGGAGACGCTAAGACAGGGATTTAGATGCAAGTAGTTGCTTTGGGATCGCAGAAGGCACAGGGTAGAGGAAAGGAGAGAAGGAGGGTATGTTAATGAGTGCGTTGTCACCGGGGGATCCTAGGGCACAGTCCTGCTAGACAACGCACTGAGAGCCTATGTGGAATGCACTTTGGCGTTGCGCTGCTGAAGGGCAAGGAAGTTGGGATGTTTCTCTAGAACTGATGACCCTCCTTGGCTGAGTGTTGCTTCTGGACATTAACTAGCACACCCAGGGAACGCCCTTAGGTAAGACAAAGAAAATCATAGCATATGTGGGAGCTCTCTGCAGGGGACCTACAAGGTAGGCCAGGAATAGGAGTGGCACACTGATAGTGTCCACCCCCCACAGCGCCTACCCCAGTTGCCCTCAAAACTATGTACAAAAGGGGGTAAGAAAAAACAAACAAAACCTTGTCTCACACCTGTTAGAATAGCCGTCCACAAACAGACAAGAGGAAACAAATGCTGGTGGATGTGGAGAAAAGGGGACACTTCTGCCCTGCTGGCAGGAATGTAAATTTGTGCAGCCACCATGAAAAATAGTACAGAGGGTCCTCAAAGAACTAAAAATAGAAAATACCATATGGTCCAGCAACTCCACTCCCGGGAATATGCGCAAAGGAAACAAAAACACTAACCCCAAAAAGATATCTGCACCCCCATGTTCACAGCAGTATTATTTGCAATAACCAAGACCTGGAAACAACCTTAGCGTTTCTCTCGATGGAAGAATGGGTAAGGAAGTTGTGGTATCTATAGATAGTTAGATAGATAGATAGAAAAATAGATAGATTAGATAGATAGATAGATAGACAGATAGATAGATAGATAGATGTGTGTGTGTGTGTGTGTGTGCGTGTGTGTGTGTGTGTGTGTGTGCATACACAATGGAATACTGTTCAGCCATAAAAAAGAGGATGGTTACCAGAGGGATTGGGGGTGAGAGGCAGGGGGAGGGGGAAATTGGATAAAAATGGTCAGAAGGTACACACTTCCAGTTACAAGATAAAAAAGTTCTAAGGCTGTGACGTACAGCTTGATGACCATAGTCAACACTGCTGCATGACTTATAGGAAAGATGTTAAGCTAGTTAAGTGCTAAGAGTTATCATCATAAGAAAAATTTTTTTCTTTTTTGTTTTTGCTTTCTCTTTTTATTGTATCCATAGGAGATGATGGATGCTAACTAAAACTTATTGTGGCTATCATTTCACCCTATATGTAGGTCAAGCCGTTATGCTATACACTCTAAACTTATACAGTGATGATGTATGTCAATTATATCTCAGTAAAACTGAACAAGAGTGAAAAGACCAAAAGATAATTAAAGTTCTAAAAGGTGAAAAATGGGGCACATGGATGGTTGAGTTGGCTGAGCGTCCAACTCTTGATTTCAGCTCAGGTCATTATCCCAGGGTCGTAGGATCGAGCTTCACCTTGGGTTCTGCTGAGCGTGGAGCCTGCTTAAGATTCTCTCTCTCTCTCTCTCTCTCTCTCTCTCTCTCTCTCCCTGTGCCCCTCTCTTCCACTCAATCTCTCTCCCTCTCTCTAAAATAAAATAAAATGTATTTTAAAAACTTGAAAAAGATACACCATATACATTGATTCCAAGAAGCACATTTTAAACATGTTAACGTCCTTGAAATTGAAATATGCCTTACAATTAAAAGGACCGGGATTTTCAGATTGCTTTCTGGTACATAAAATGACGGTACATGTTATCATTGATAGAGTCTTATATTTAGTGGAATATGACATATTCATACGTGCTGCCATGTGCCTAGAATATCTCTCAAAGGATACACAAGAAACTAGGGAAACAGCATAAGAGGGACCCTAATGTATTTTATAACAGCTTTGTTGAGATATAGTTCACTTGTCATAAAATTCATTCTTTAAAAGTATACATTCTGTGTTTTTAGTGTATTCACAAAGTTGTGCAACCATCACTATTATCTAAATCCAGAACATTTTCATCATCCCAGAAAAGAAACCCCTTACAAATTATCGGTCACTCCCCAGTGACTTCCTCTGCTCCCAGCCCCAGGCAACCATTAATATGCTTTCTATCTCCATGGAGTTGCCTCTTCTGGATATTCCATACAATATGTAGCCTTTTGTGTCTGGCTTCTTTCACTTAGTAAGGTGTTTTTAAGGTTCATTCATGCTGTAAAATGTGCCAGTACTCCATTCCTTTTCATGGCGTAATAATATTCTGTTGTGTGGATATACCACATTTTGTTTATCCATTGATTGGCTGATGGGTATTTATGTTGTTTGCCCCTTTTGCTATTATGAATAATACGTGACAATTGCTATTGACATACGTGAACAAGTTTTTGTATGGATATATGTTTTCATTTGTCTTGGATATCTACCTAGGAGTGGAATCATATGGTAACTTTATGGGTAACCTTTTGAGAAACTGCCAAGTTGTTTTCAAAGAGACTGGTCCATTTTACATTCCCACTAACTGTGTATGAATGCTTCCATTTCTCCAGATCCTTACCAACACCTTTTATTGCCCTATTTAAAATTATTATTATCATATTCATCCTAATGAGTATAAAGTGATATTTATTTCCTCTTTGTTTGATTATTTACTTCCTTCTGCTTGCTTTGGGTTTACTTTGTTCTTCTTATGGTGTGAGGTTAGGCTATTGATTTGTGAGCTATTTCTTTTTCAATATAGATATTTACAGCTATCAATTTCCCTCTAGGCACTGCTTTAGCAGCATCCCATATGTTTTGTTATGCCGTGTTTTCATTTTTATTTATTTCGAAATATTTCCTAATTCTTCTTGTGATTTATTCTTTGACCCGTTGGTTATTCAGTAGTGTGTTGTTCCATTTCTGCATGTTTGGGATTTCCCTAAGTTCTTCCATTATTAATTTCTAATTTCCTTCCACGTGGTCAGAAAACATACACTGTATGATGTAAATTCTTTGAAACGTCTTGAGACTTGTTTTGTGACCTAACATATTGTCTCTCCTGGAGAATATTCCATGTGCATCTGTGAAAAATGCTGTTGTTGAGGACAGTAAATGTCTGTTAGATTAAGTTAATTTACAGAATTGTCCATGTCTTTCATTTCTTTGTTGATCTTCTGCACAACTGTTCTATCCATTATTGAAAGTGGAGTATGGAAGTTTCCAACCACTATTGTTGAATTGTGTATTTTATCTTTAATTCTGTCCATTTTTGCTTCATATATTTGGGGACTACATTGTTAGATGCACGTGTGTTTATAATTGTTACGTATTCCCAATGGATTGATCCTTTTCCCATTACAAAATGTCCTTTTGTCTCTTGTAACAAGTTTTCTCTCCAAGTTTTTTTGTCTAGTCTTAGGAAAGCCTCTCCAGCTCTCTTTTGGCTCCTGTTTCCATGTTATATATTTTTTCATCTTTTTACTCGCAAACTAGGATATACGTCTGCTACTTTTTCTTTGTTTTCTGTATGTCTCATGTCTTATTGTTCCTCTATTCCTCCTATACTTCCTTCTTTTGTGTTAAATAATTTCTAGCATACCACTTTAATTCTCTTGTTTCTGTTATTGCATTAAAAAATTTTAGTGGTTTCCCTGGTGATTACAATTAATCTCCTAAAAACAATTTAGTTTGGATTAATACCAGTTTCATTTTCATGGCAGACAAAACTTGGCTCCAGTGTATATCCACACAACAGAATATTATTAAGCCATGAAAAGGAATGGAGTACTGATACACGTTACAGCGTGGATGAACCTTAAAAACAGCTCCATTCCCTAGCTCCTTCTTTGTACTATTGTCACACAAATTACATCTGTATACATTAGAAGCCCATCAACATAGCTTTATAATTATTGCTTTATACACTTGTCTTTAAACCAGGTAGGAGAAGAAAAAGTTACAGATAAAATTACATTTATATAGTTATATACAGTTGACCTTCGAACAACACGGGGGTTAGGGAGGCCAACCCCCCACACAGCTGAAAAGTTGCGTGTAATTTTTGACTGCCCTAAAATCTAACTATTAATAGCCTAGTATTATCTGGAAGCCTTACCAATAGAATAGTCAGTTGACACATACTTTGTATGTTTCATGTATTATATACTATATGATGTGTAATATATAATAGTATAATATAGTATAATAGTATATAGTATAACAGTATAATATATAATAAAGTAAGCTAGAAGAAAGAGAATGTATTAAGAAAATCATGAGGAAGAGAAAATACATTTACAGTATGTACTATGAAAAATCCACGTATAAAGTATGCCCATGCAGTTCAAACCTATTTCATGCAAGGGTCAACTGTGTTTTCCTATATACTTATCACTCTTGATTTCTTTATACAGACTTTTTTTTTTAATGTTTTTTTTTAACATTTATTTATTTTTGAGACAGAGACAGAGACAGAGCATGAACGGGGGAGGAGCAGAGAGAGAGGGAGATACAGAATCGGAAGCAGGCTCCAGGCTCTGAGCCATCAGCCCAGAGCCCGACATGGGGCTCGAACTCACGGACCGCGAGATGGCGAGATGGCGAGATCGTGACCTGAGCTGAAGTCGGACGCTTAACCGACTGAGCCACCCAGGCGCCCCACTTTATACAGACTTTTGTGACTGCTTAGTGTCCTTTCATTTCAGCCTAAAGGACTCTCGTTAGTATTTTTTGTAAAGCATATCTGCTACTGATAAATTATCTATTTTTTTTAAATCTGGAAATGTCTTAATTCCTTCTTCTTTTTTGGAGAATAGATTTGCTAGATAGGGAACTCAGGAAATCATTTCTCTCCAGGGTTTATTGTTGCTGCTCCTGCTGTTTGCTTAGCGACCTTCCTGGACTAATTCTATAAAATATTCTTTGTCACGTGTGGCTAATGAAGTTTCTGCTCCGTTCACTCAGTGGTCTGCTAATGATTGGACAAAGGTTTTCTGAAGTGCCCTGAATCAATAAGTCTCACAGCCATTGCCAAGAGGCTCTGTGCATGTGTTGGGGGAATTTAATATTCTGCCTCGGCCTTCACTTCCTGCTTATGCAGAGCCCTCAGGTCAGCCAGAGGTGAAAAATTGTGGCTTTCTCATGTCTTTCCTAGGCATGCACATGCACATGGCCTAGAAATTCATAGATTCCTAGGGAATATGCTAGAGCTTTTCAAAACCCCTTACTCATTCCCTCGATTTTAAGATTTTTGGCTAGTCTGTTCTTAGCTCCAACTCGTAAGGCTGCCTCTGGCAGCTGTGATGTTAAACTCTTGCCTCTGATGGTTGCCAACAAATGTTCTTGGAGATAGACCTTTTGCACAGAGAGAGCTCTAATTCAGACAAAATGAAGACAAGTCTGAAAATGAAGCTTTTAGTAAGCTTCCCAGGCAAGTCAAATAATGATGGTTTTCTGAGGATAGGGCTACTGGGGAGCTCCAAACCTGTTCTGTCCCCTCCAGTGGCTGCTAGGCCGCTGGTTTACAGTTACTGTGGTTGCAAGGCTGTTGGTTTTCAAGACTACCATGGAGCTGGGGAGAGGAGATGGGGTGAAGGCAAGTTAACCCATCATAAAACTCACCGCTCTTACCAAGATTCAGCCGTTTTTCTTGAATAAACACTCCTCAGATTGTTTTAGGTGTTTAGTTAATTTCAAACATTCCCCAAAAAAGTGTATTTGAGAATTTTCTCCAGGGTTCTTGTCGCTTTGATGCAGGAGTAGGTTTTCGGAAGCCCTTCCCCCACCATTCCAGAAGTTAGCCACTAGGACACTGGCTTTTCCTATGCATCTTTTTGCATTGCAGTCAAAAAGTAAAATATATATATAAAAGCAAAAAAAAAAAAAAAAGCGTATGCACGCACATTGATGCAGGAATCCATAGGCACAAGCACATTAATCTGTGATACATATTTATTCATTCGCGTAGGGGAGTGACAGGCTCAGCTCTGTGCTTCAGAAAGAGCTCCCTCACCCCTGGCTGCAATGTGGAGCACAGAGGATGAGAGGGGAGGCGGAGAAGCCAGGAAGAAGCTGGGAGTCATAAAGCAACAGTGATGCTGCGGCCTGGAGTAGGTCCAGGGAAAGCCGTACAGGTCCGTAGCTAATGATCTCTGGGGACCCCGTGTGTACACAGGCCCAGGGACATGCATATGTGGGCACATGGTCCATGCGTTCAGGCATGCATGCGTCCCGGAGCATGCTGTTAATGTTAAAGAGAGATGTGGTACCGATGTCCCAGAGGGGCTGGAAGACTGGATCGTGAACCAGCTACCAGCGGAGCGAGCTCCTAGGTGTAGATACACCAGATCATCTCAAACCCTTCCTGGCACCAAAGATCACAGGTTTCCTAAATCCAAGACACTACAACTCAGGATTTCTTTTTAAGTACCATTTCTTTTTATTATGAGTTATTTCAAACCACTAAAGAATAACATAAGACCATGTACTCACTGCCCAGATTCGCTTAAATCAAACCGATGCCTGATTCGCTTCAGTTCTGACCTTTCCTTTTTTCAAATTTCTTTCAGCGCCAAATGAATATATTCATCCACTCTCGGGTCGGCGAGCACTTGGGTCGTTTCCAGGTTTTTGCGGTTGCGGGCGGAAAAGTTACAAGCTCGTCAAGTGTCCTGCTGTGTGTGTGTGCAAGCTTCTCTTGGCTATACACTTGAGAGCGGGATTGCTGAATAGCCAGCTTCCTGAGGTACTGTCGAACGGTTCTCCAAACTAGATGTAGCAATTGGCCAGCAATGCCTGAGAGGTCTTGGGGATCGCCACCCTCTGGCGTCTTCACACAACAGAATGCCGTCCAGCCGCCAAAATGAATGAACTGTAACAACAAGCAACAATGAATACGAGCCTCAGCAATGTCACAGTGAGCGAAAGAAGGATCCATAGGGCATGCCACTCTGCAAAAAGCTTTATAAATGACTGCCATCCACAAACACGTATGTTTGTTTCTTTATTTAAATGCTTTATTTATTTTTGAGAGAGAGAGAGAGACAGAGAATGAGCAGGGGAGGGGCAGAGACAGAGGGAGACACAGAATCCATAACAGGCTCCAGGCTCTGAGCTGTCAGCACAGAGCCTGACGTGGGGCTTGAACTCGTTGACCTGCGAGATCATGACCTGAGCCGACATTGGACGCCTAACGGACAGAGCCACTCAGGCGCCCCTATATTTATTTTTACCCACACATTTTATTAGTTATTACCTTTTAAAAGAAAATCTTAACAGCTATAATTGAAGACCCCTGCATATACCAGTCCCCAAATCAATTCCTTTGTCTTTCTCCCTAGCGCAAAGGAAACAAACACTCTCAGAGAATAAGGCGTGTACACTTCCCATCCCTGTTTTTAGAATTTTTTTTTAAGATTTTATTTTTAAGTAATCTCTTCACCCAACGTGGGGCTTGAACTCACAACCCTGAGGTCAAGAGTCGCATGCTCCACCGAACGAGCCTTCCAGGTGCCCCATTTTTAGATTTTAATGGCTTATGAATATATCTACTCTGTTCGCAAGTTTTTGATATTTACATAAATGGTATCGAATCATACAGTCTTCTGCAATTTGCTTTTCTCCCCCCACTCACCATTATAGCTTTGAGATCCATTTTTTAATTTTTTTTTAATGTCAAATGATCCTTTTAAAATATGAATCCATGTTCTTATCCCCTTGCCCTCGGTTCCACCCCCATTGTCCAGGGTGTGTCCTTTGGTCTTGAGTTTGCAAAGCCACAGCCCGGAGGAGAGGGAGAAGGGCTGGACTTGAAGACAGCAGAGGTAGGAGTGAGGCCTTAGGGTGTAAGGAATGACCAGGCCTCAGTCGGCCCTGAGACTCCAACACAGTCCCCTCATCTGGACTTTGGAAGAAGAATCAGAGGGAAACCAAGAGCCCTAAAATCTGCAGGCCTCAGAGAAAGGACTCCCCGCCTGGCTGGAGGGCTGAGGGTGATGACAGAATCCACGGCCAGGTCCGGAGAACCTGAGAGGAGCGGCAGCCCATGCCCCATTCCAGGCTGAGCCCCGGAGAAGAAAAGTCTGGGGACCCAGGCCTGAGATGGCCTCACAGAGGCCCTTGTGCCTGGTGTGGCACAGAAGCATCAGGAAGACTTGCCAGGCCCAGAGAGGCCTCGCACACAGCAGCACGCCGTGGTGACCAGCAACAGAGGGGGCCGCATGTCCGATGGGTGGAAAACGACTGAGCGTCAACTGTTCTCCCCTGTGACCTGTGTCAGTCCCCAAAATGTCCTCCAACCCCATGAAAGAGGGGACCCCATCTGCCTGGGTTTCTCCCACCCTGGCAGAACAGGGCCTCCAAATGGAAATGACGTTGTGTTATAGAAAAGCACAGGAGGGCGCCTGGGTGGCTTAGTTGATGGAGCGCCCGACTCTTGGTTTCAGCTCAGGTCATGGTCTCACAGTTGGGTTCGAGCCCCGCATCATGCTCTGCACTGACAGTGCGGAGCCTGCTTGAGATTTTCTCTCTCTCCCTCTCTCTCTGCCCCTCCCCTGCTTGTGCTCTCTCTCTCTCAAAATAAAGAAATAAACCTTTAAAAAAAAAAAAAAAAAAGAAAAGAAAAGTACAGGAAGCTACATTCCTTGTGCACCTGGGCAGGGATGGAGAATTACCCCCACTGCACTCAGAGTGGAGAAGTCTGGGTTTCTAAGATAAGAAGCTTTCCAGGTTCTAAGATTCCAAGTTCTCCAAATACGAAGGCTCAAGGATACTTTGGAAGTGGGAAAAATCTAGCTTTGGAGCTCCTGAGGCCTCTGCCAGGGTTGTGTCCGTGTCCTGATTCTCCACGCCCCTCCGGGAGGGCTAAAGAACAAGGAGGTGGGGTACCTGGGTGGTTTAGTCAGTTGAGTGTCGGACTCTTGGCTTCGGCTCAAGTCGTAATCTCATGGTTCGTGGGATCGAGCCCCACTTCTGGCTCTGCGCTGGCAGCACGGAGTCTGCCTGGGATTCTCTCTCTCTCTCTCTCTCTCTCTCTCTCTCCCCACCCCCCCTATCTTGTGCTCTCTCTCAAAATAAATAAATAAACATTATAAATTAAAAAAAAAAAAAGACTAAAGAGGTTTGGGGGAAAGTCCCTGTTCTTCCTTTGCCTCAAGATTCTGCCAGGCTTCAACAAGGCACAGAGACCCTGTCAGTCAAAGCTATAGTGCCTTCCCTTGCAGAGTCTCTGGTCCACTCACTGTGCCAGAGGGGGAACTGAAGTCCAGAGAAGGCCTGATTTGGCCTGGACACGTGCCAGTACGGACCCTCACACACACACATCCCTCCCCTCCCATCATGACTCCTTCCCCGGCCCAAGCCGTCTCCTACCCTCTGCCGAGGAGAGTAGCCCGGGGTGGGCATGGGAGGTCGGCCGGGAGTGCCTCCCCACTGCCCAGGCAGCCATGGCCGCCTCCCTTGGCCCCAGGCCTCTCACTGCCGAAGGTTGCCATCCATTTTCTGTCCACCTCATTTGTCTGCAAACCGTGAAGAAAAATCACTCCCGTCTCTCTGCCTCAGCTGCCGCTGTGATATATGGCCTCCATCAGAGCCCCCTTCCCCAGCTGGCACCCTCCTTCTCCCCCAAACTCCCCAAGGCTGAGGGTGGGGCAGGGGGGTGGATGGAGCGAGACTGGGCCAGCTAGCAGGGCGCACTTTCAGAGATGGTTCAGGAGATGATGTCCCTGCCGTGTCTTTGTGGAGGGAAGGCGGTGTAGACGTTACTGATCACTGTCGTGTGGCCTCAGGCGGTTCATGTCACCTCTCTGTATAATAACTCTCCGCACCCCCTGCACCCTCCTCCAGAAGCCACACAGGACACTTTACAGCTCTTAGTTCATTTGCTCTTTCCATCACCTCTGCAGGGCACCAGAGGAGAATAACCCTAGTTTCTATTTATCCTTTGTGCCAAGCCCCACACTGGGCACTGGGGACCCACAGCCCTTGATGAGCCTTGGCATCTCGTGACACAGTCAGACATGCAAAAACAAAAAAAAAAAGCACCGCCCCCGCGTAGAACTGTGATCATCAAAACCTTCCTGGATAGGTAGGTGCCTGAGATGAGGAAGGATGTCTCTGCTGGGGCGGGAGGGGGCTGGTGAAGGGGATGGACAGTGGTTTGTGTAGTTGAGGGGTAGCTCTCAGGAGGTGCCCTCTGTGCCGGCTTCTGAGGCTCTGAGGTTAGGAGAGCCTGGGCTCTCAGGTTGGACCCTCTGTCCTGGCACCCTGCTGTGTGACTGGGGCCATTCTCTTGGCCTCTCTGAGCACACGCTGACTTCTCAGAATCCGTGGAAGGCTCTCTATCAGAATCAGAGTGGCAAGGTCACGCTGAGCATTAGAAAGACTCCAATGATGGTGCTGGGGAAGAGAGGTTGGAGAGGCCAAGCTGGGACGCCCCTGCACATTTCCCTAAGATTTCAAATCCTTTACGTCAACCAGAGCCTGATTTTCCTGAAGGCCCCGGGGCGCTGGCAAAGTTCCCATCTCAGAGACGTGTGTTGGGGTGGGGGTGGCGGAGGAGTCAGGCTTCCGGGCAGTGGACAGGGTGGGGGGGGGCTGGGCAGTCGCCAAATCCCCCCCCCGCCCCCCTGTCGGCCCCTCCACCTCCACCGCGGAGCCAGTCAAGCGTGGCTCCCTCCGAGCTGCCGTGGCTGGTGGCTGTCAGGCGTGTCCGAACTGCGCTCCTGGCCGCCTCAATTTCGCATCCCTAGGTAGCGCAGACACCGTGAATGGACCGGAAATTGAATGCAAAATCAAAATGCAGCAAATAAATGGATGCAAAAGTCATTTGGAGCCAATAATAAGAACCACGTCTGGACTCTAAAGCTGAGAACTTCCACGGAGACTAAGCTGGCCTGGCTGAGAGGGGACGGGAGACTGGGCACCCCCCACCCCGCACCTTCCCTGGCCCCAGCGCTCCTCCCGCCGACCCACCTTCCTGGAGGCTCTCAAGGTCACCTGTTCAGCTCTTCGGCCTACAGACAAGGACACTGAGGCTTGGAAAGAGGACAGGTCTCTTTCAAAGTCCCGAGAAAGTTAAGGCCCTAGAGCCAGACCCGGCTCCTCCACTTTCCCGTGGGCATGACTGTGGGCGGATCCTCTGATACTCAGTTTCCTCATCAGACAAATGGGGAGAAGAAGTCTTCCTCAGTTTGGGCGGCCAAATTAAAGGAATACTGAGTGTGGAAGCTCGCTGGGCACTGAGCTGAGAAGGAACACAGAATGTGAGCCCCCTGAGGCTGGTGGTCATGCTGGTTTTTTCCACCGTGTGCCCAGCACCCAGCAGGTGCTCAGGGCCTATCTGTCGAATGCCCGGATGGTGGAATGGCTGCGGGGAAACCTTTGTTTGGCCCTTTCGCCCTAGAGTCTTGAACAGCGCCTGACACATAGCAGCTGCGTAATAATGCACGCACGGATGAATTTAGCTTTAAGCTTTAATTTCCTCCCCCCACTTCCCCCGCACTGAAGAGCCCCCGCACCCCGAGGCCCGAGTCCGGGCTCCCTGGGCGCTACAAACTGACTTTCACCACCACCCCCTACCCCCGCCCCAGCGCTCAGATATGAAAGGCAGATGCTGTACTAACGTCTAACGGCCACAGACACCAATAAGGCACCTCATGGTTTACAGAGCATGTGCCCATGAGATGTGTCATACCCTGGTCAACTCCATAGATGGAGAAAGAGAAACCCAGAGGACAGATGTGACCTGCCCAGGGTAACAGTGCATCGAGCAGGGATGGCAGGGATTCGAATGCCAAATCTCTTTGTCTATCACTCATCCCTTCAACAAAAATAGAACAGGCACCTGCTGGCTGGCTCAGGCTCAGGACTTGTGGGTGTCATATAGGCCCTGGTCTCCATCCTGGGAGCTGTGAGGGTCCCAGGTCAGTAGGCTGAGAACCGAGGCCCACCCTGGGCCACCAGGAGCCATGGGGATGGGGAGGAGTGAGGGACAGAATGAGAGACAAGAGGAGGGGCCTCTTGCTGGAGTAACTGCCCAGTCAGGACACAGCAGGAAGAGGAGAAGGGGCAGAGAGAAAGGCATCGACACCAGAAATGCCTGCTGCAACCTGGGCACAGAGGACAGAGCAGTGAGCAAGACAAAATAGACATGGAACTTACACTCTGGTGGGAAGACTGACCTTAGATAATCACCCTGATTTGTAATCATACATTACAAACAGAGGTAATGGCTCTAAAGGGACATGGCATGGACATAAAGTGGGCCTGGGGGGTCAAGGAGGGCTGCTTGGAGGAGGTAGCGCTTGGGCTGAGAGCTGGAGGATGAGAAAGGAGGGAGGGACAGAAGAAGGCAGAGACAAAAGGAGGGAGAGAGAGGGGAGAGACAGAGAGGCGGAAAGTGGGAAAGACAGAGTCAGAGGAAAAGAGTTTGAGAGAAGGGGCCAGAAATGAGAGAGGTAGGTGGATTTCGAGGTAGGGAGAAGTGAGCCAGACCCAGCCAGCTGGACAGATGGACAGGGAGACAGAGGGTTGGGGAAAGAGGGGCTCACAGAGACAAAAAGCCAGCGAGAAAGCGGGGTGGGGGCTGTAAAGGGAAAAACAGACCACAAATGACTGCAAGCTACCCCCCCCCACCCCCGGCGCCTGGACTTTCATCTCTGACATGAGGGGAGCCTGAGACCCTCAGGGAAGACTGGGGTGCTCAGGCGGGGGCTGAATAATGCATTTCACGTTCCAGCACTGTTTCATCTTTGCCTTTGTAAGCGGGGACTCCAGAGCGGAGCTTGGCTGCAGCCAGTGGGGGTGGGGGGTGGGGGGGTGGGGTGCTGCGGCAGGGGCAGCAGGGGCGGGCCCGGCTGGCCAGGCCTCCAGGACAGAGCCAGGGCCCAAGTCTCCTCCCTTCCCTCCACACCCTCAGAGAGCACCTCGTCCCGATTCTCCACTGGCACTGAGTTCCTGCCCAAGAATTGGCTGTCAACTAAGGTGCTTGTTGCTAAGTAGTGCTAACAGTTAGTTAATAAAGGCGTTGACTGTTCAGTAGGATGTGTTCACCGTTTGGAGTGTTCGTTGTCAACCAAGGTGTTTGTTACATGGCACATTTGAAGTTGACTAGGATGTTAGCTGTTAATAAAATGTTTGCTAACTAGGGGGTTCAATATCAACTCAGGCAGTTGTTAATGGGGTGTTTGCTCTGGCCCCAGCTTTGGTGCCTACTCCTCTCTCCTCCTCACCACTGTAGTGGCTGGAGTGCCTCCCTTCTCCCAGGCTGGGGACTCGTCAGTACCAGGACAAGGACCAGCCGGCCCTCAGAGCCTCAGAGTGTCCCCTGCCCACACCTTGAACCGGTTCCACAGATAGTCCCAGCGAACTCCTTGATCCTAATCTTACTTGACAACCAAGATGGAAAGTGGAACACTTTCTGGAAAGACCTACATGTTTTTAAAGTTTATTTATCTTGGGGGAGAGAGAGAGGGAGGGAGAGAACCAGTGGGGCGGGGCAGAGAGAGAGAGAGAGAGAGAGACAGAGAGAGAGAGACAGAGAGACAGAGGATCCAAAGCAGGCTCTGTGCTAACAGCAGATATGGGGACCCCCAGTGCAGGGGTTGAACAAGCAAATGTTTGGAGGGCCCAGCCAACTTCATCTTCTGGTGCTGCTCTTCGAGGCCCATTTCACAGATACAGAAATAGAGGCCCTGGGAGGTGGCTGTGTCCTCGGGGTATACTCAGCCTCCTCTAGATCCAGCCAGATGGACTCACCATCCTTTGCCCCCAAGTCAGGGGCCTCCCCAGACCCTGAGAGCCTCCCCCCCCCAGAACAATGGTTACGATGGGATGGACCTTGCAGTCACCAACACGCTTTCTTGATCGGGAAATCAGCTACCATGAGTGGGGGCTGGAAGGGATGCCAAGGCTGCCCCATTAGACTGCTGCCCAGGTCCTCCAGCCTCTCTGCCACCCTGGCCTGCCAGGTTTGGGCCAGACACACTCACACATATTTGCAAACACACTCTGGGGTTCTTGGGGCAAAGACCAAACGCTGCCAACTTCCCACTCCCACTCATCAGCCACACCAGCCTCCTCATAGAGTCTCTTGAAGTCCACACTTCTCCAGCCCCAGGCCCTTGGCACATGCCGCTCCCTTGCTTGAACATACACCCCTCCCCACCCTCCTCTTTGCTTCAGGACTGACTTCTACTTAGCTCAAATGCCAATTCTCTGATGAGCCCTCCCTGAGCCCTGGTCCGGCTCAGATCTCTGTTTTATGCTGTCCTTGGAAGCACCGGGAAGGGCTGAAATGACTGCTTATGTGAGTGTGCCATGTTTTCCTCTCTCGTCTCCATTAGTCTGGGAGCTCCTTGAGGCCACGTCAGTCTTGGTCTCCTTCACATCCCCAGGTGCCGGGCGTGGGGACACTTCATGTGCACTTATGCGATGAAGGAATGAATGAGTGAATGAACAATGAATGATGGTCAACTATTCCCCCTACACACCCAGAGAGGGGAGAGAAATGTCCAAACACACAGGCAGGACTTGGAATTAGGAGACCTGAAATCAAATCCTGCTTGCTCCTCTCTGACTAGGTGACACAGAAGTGACTTCACCGCTCTGAGCCTCAGTTTCCCCATTTGAAAGATCGGGATAAATAAATAACCTCTGCGGTGAAGTGGGGAATGAAATGCACTGGTGAACAGGAAATGCCCCTGGGGTTGGTCTCATCACGGGGGCACTGCTCCTTCCATGCGCATATACACTCAGCCCTGGCACGGCTCTCGTTCCCGGGCCACAGGCAGACCTCACATCTGGCACCCCAGCTGGCGTCTCTTGGCCAGGCAGAGAGAACAGCTGTGACTGTCAGTCCTCACAGTGGGCCACCGTGGACCAAACACTTGATGGGCACTTTCTTATTTAACTCTCTCGACAGCATATGAGGGAACAGGTACCTCTACTCACCCCATTTTACAGAGAAAAAGACTGAGACTCACAGCACTAGGATATCTGGGGGAGGGGAGGCGAGAGGGTCCAGCGAGAGCCTCTTCTCTGCAATCACACTCTCATACATCCTTTGTAGTTCTTTCTCTCCCTCTCCCTCCTCTCTCTCCTTCTCTCTCTCTCTCTCTCTGTTTGCCTTCCTCCCTGTCCAAACAGACCTCTTAGCCTTCACTCTCTTGCCTCCTCCTACAGCCACTGCCCCTGCTGCTGCCAGCTCTGCCCCCCCCCCCAACCTCTGGCCACTCTTTCCATCCCCCACCGGGCATCATCTTCCCCTCCTCCCAGAAGAGACGCCAGCCGAGTCCGGGCCTCAGCTTGACCTGGGCCCTGCTCAGCTCTGCCATTCACTAGCTGTGTGATCCTGGGCAAATTGTGCCTCATTTTCCCCTTATGCAAAGCTGGGGGTGATGATACCACCAAGGTCGTTGTAGGCAATAACAGCCAATACCAGTGGAGGGGACACTATTGATGCCCATCCCCGACCCCTTTCACCTGTTCTGTGTGTCCATACTCTCCCTACGGGCTTGTTGTTAATAAGCAAAACTTTTCAGAGGCTTGACCTCAGACTACAGTGCACCTGAAGTGCCTGGAAGTTTCTGTAGCCCTGGAGCAGCCCAAGGCCAATGATTGACAGGTGCAGGAATGGGAACGCCAGATCAGTGGCTTCCACGTAGGACCGACTCTGGGGCACTTTTTACACTCCAGGACTCCCCATGGGATCAGGATGCTCCCTTACCAGTCCCCTTACTGGGGGTCTGGTAAGGGAGGGTATTTAGGTCTCTGCACCTTCTTAATAAATTTCTGGCATGAGAATCTTTACCTCAGGTCTGCTTCTGGGGACCCTGGCCTAAGCAACGAGGCAAGCTGTTCGACATGGGCCTGGCTCCGAGTAAAGGCTCCATCCTTTTAGCTACTATCATTTTAGTTGCTGGCAACTGGAAACGAACATCTTTGCCTCTCTAGGTCTTAATTTCCTCATCTGTAAAATGGGCACGTTGATAAACTGACATAAATCTCTGCGCTAATCTTCAGTGAATAACTGAGTGAAGAAATGGACACGTCTCACCTTAGCTGAGGGGTGGTCGTGGGTGAAAGAACAGTCTCTGCCCTTCCTCACCACCCCTACCTCCCAGCTGCCTTCCCATGCCGGCAGCACCCGCCGCCATGGGTCCTTGGCCTTGAGGATGAAAAGCAGCTCTCTGATTCCCTCCCCTACAAGCAGGGAAGCTTCATCAGACTCCCGATATGTGTTGACATCAGCACAGCTCTCTTCCGCCTTGAACAATTGCCCTCACAGCCAGCCAACCCTCCACCGCAACCCTTCCGGGTCTAATTACGGAGGCCCGGGTGGCCACCCCGTCCCAGGATGTGTTGGACCCACTTTGTGCTAGGTCATAAGAGGTGACTGTTAAATTTTTAGGAATTTGGAGAACTGCTTGTTTAAACTGTAGACAACTTGAAATTGGCCATCGTGGGAATATTTACACCATGGAAATTGGTGAATGCCGCCCATCAGACTTTTGTTGGCCGGTTTATTACCAGGCACCTGACTCCATCCCTTCATCAGACCCCTACCAAAGCCCCAATTCTATCTGGACATAGAAAATATTTTGTATTTTTCTAAGTTAAAAAAGCTAAATTACTTTGCTTTCTGCACATTGTCTCTTCTGACCATGTGAGACAGAATTCTTTTCTGTGGGTGGATGGCTCATTTTAAAAACAAATAAAAAGACTTCATATCCACCTCTTAGCATCTCAACTCCCAACATACATTCCCCAAGGGAAGGCCCATCTTGACCTTCCTCTTAAAGATTTCTTGTCTCACAGAGTCTGAGATATATTACCTCCCAGAAACTTCAAGTAATGGAATCCTAGATCTTAGTCTTGGAATACCCCAGTTAGGGGAGTCACAGCTTATTCAGGGATTTCATTCTAGAGGTAGCAGGTTAGCAAATATTCCAACCCAATGCAGTCAAAATTCCCCCCACTCACTCCTAGTAAATCTTTCAGAGAGACCCTACATTGGAGACAATCCATTGCTCAGTGAATTCAGAAATGGAATGAATCTCTGCCTGTTCAGTTGAACAGATCAACTCTTTGGTGTAAGTTTAGGGGCTGTGTATTATAAAATATGTATCTTTAAACCCTGGAATTTCACTCAAGGTGGCAAGACGCCCATGCCCACACCCCCATGAGAAGTACCTAGAAGGCAAAACCACATACCTGACACTTTACATTCTCGTGGTATACATAGAACCCCAGACTATTGGCTCTGTCTCCCTCACTCCCTCACCCTCCACACCAGTTAGAGTTGGGAGCTCGAGATAGCCTTCGATCATGGAAAATGAAAATCACGGGAATTTGGGGTTAGAAGGCACCTCCCAGCCAGACCCTGTCAAAGGCTGAAATGTCCTTTACCGCATCCCCCCCAAAGAGATCATTTGGCCTCGATTTGAATTCCTTCAGTGTCAGGGAGCTCTCGCCGCCTTGCAAGACGACCCATGTCACTTCCTTGTTTTTATATCATTTTTTTAAAGCTCGTTTTATTTATTTAGAAAGAGAGAGAACATGGGAGGAGCAGACAGAGAGGGAGACAGAGAGAATCCCAAGCAGCCCCGATGTGGGGCTTGAACTCAGAAACGCTGAGATCAGAACCTGAGCTGAAACCAAGAGTTGGACACTTGACTGAGCTACCCAGCTGTCCCAACCCACATATGCCACTTTGATCACCTTTAATTATATTGTTGGACCAAGTTGGACTTTCCTGTGTCTCTGATCCTTAACAAGCATCTCAGGGCACCTGGTGGTTCAGTCGATTAAGTGTCTGACTCTTGATTTCAGCTCAGGTCATGATTTCACAGTTCTTGGGTTCGAGCCCCACATTGGACTCTGTGCTGACAGCTTGGAGCCTGCTTGGGATTCTCCCTCACCCCCTTTCTCTCTTCCCTGCCCCACTCATGCATGTGCACTCTCTCTCTCAAAATAAGTAAATGGACATAAAAAAAAAAAATCTCAAAACTCCTCCCCTACAGGAGCCAGGACAGAGAGGAAATCAGGCCCTGCCTGGTTGGGGAGTCTTAAAGTGCCAGTGCTGAGCTAGAAATAATGCTGTTGACACTCAGAGAAAGACCAGTCACTCGAATGAGCCCGATGACCCCTTTGGCCCAACCTATTTTGCGTGTAATTTCTAAGCATTCATGGACCCCTACGGTCCCATGATCCGGTCCAAATCTTTTACAGTATAGATGAGAAAACGGCAGCCCAGAGACAGAAGAGACTTCCCAAGGTCAAGGTCACACAGCACCTAAGAGGTGGAGAGTCAGGATTTAAACCTATATCTTCTGCCTCAGATCAAGCAGATCCCACCCGCCCCCCCACCCCAACTCCCACATCAGGCCCCTAATCCCAGCCCAGCTGAGACCAGCCCAGAGTCTGGGATCAGAGGCAGAGTCCCCACCCCTCCCAGCGCCCCCATCACTGGGGCTGAGGAGGCGTCAGATCTGCACGGCTACCCCAACCATTCGGAGCCACGGGAGACCTTGGTGCAAACCCAGGCCACAGAAGGGGGCGGACAGCTGGGCAGGGTGATGGGTGGTTTTAATATTTAAACACAGTTTGCTGCTGCACAGCCAAAGGCAAAAGCAGCTGGCTCCTTTTTCTTCTCCTTCCTCTCCTTCCTTCCTTCCCTTTTTTTAAATCTTTAATGTCTCCCGCCAGCCGCCAGTGGGGGAGGTGTTGTTCGTGTATCATATTTCAAAGGGTTGCCACAGCTGGAGGGATATTCAGAGCATTTCGAGCCAATCCATTGTGTATAAATATATAGATATATATATATATAGGTTTCATTATCCCCTTCAGGGCTGCCAGAGAATATATTCTTTTAATATGTATAATATATTTGAGCTTCTACATGACTCGCAGAGGGGGAGGGAGGGAGGGAGGGTGGCCCACAATTGACATTTCAGAGGCATTTCCAGGGACAGAGAAACAGCTGACTTTGGGAAAGGGGAGGGTTCTGTTCAGCTGAGGTTGGCCTCTGGGGTCCTGTCTCCGGGAGGGCATGGGGTCTAGAGCTTAATCCCTACCTCGTGCCCGGACCCAGCACTGATATTTATTTGGTCCTTTGAGATGGTTCATTTGATACTTTTGGGTATTCAGAGCTTTCCTTTGTTAAGTGGTGCTCAGCTCTAACAAAGGATTTGGGGGCAACAGTTTCCTGGATCTGCTAGCCATATGACCTTGGGCAAGCTGCTTAAACTCTCTGAACCTCAGTGCCTTCATCTGTCACGGATGCCGGCAGGCCTGCCTTGCAGGGTGAAAGCAGATCGTGTGTGTGAATATGAAGCAAATGCCAAGTGGGTGCTCACAATGGGGGAGGCGACCCAGTTATGCGGGCTGAGGGAGGGCTTCCCTTGTGCTGAGACCTAAGGAATGACCCAGATGAAGAGGGTCAGGGAGAGAGAATGTTCCGTGTACCTCCCAAGCCTACAAGGCAAGGAACAATTCGGCCATTTGAGACCCACTAGTGGGATGGGTCCAGAATGAACTGGGCCGCCCTCAGCTGGCAGGCAGACTTAGCTTTGAGTGAGCCCAGGGCCCCAGGGGCCCTTTGCAAGTGCATGGTGCAAAAACTCCAGCCTCTGCCTCCCGTTTGGCTTGCCCATTCCTCTTGGTTCCGCTTCCTAGGAAGCAAAATAATACCTTCCTTGGTAGCTGGGACTGTTTAGAAACAAGATCAAAATAAAAAGGTGGTTTGTTTTTCCCTGGAATTCCTTGGCATCTCTCTCAGCAGCCTCTGGTTGTTTGTCTCTCAGGGGCTCCCTCCTGACTCTCCTGCCACTGTCTCCCCACTCCCCTGGGTCTGGCCACCTGGGCAAGGAGAACAGCGGTCACCAAGGTCCTAATGGGAACAGGAACTCTGAGCTCTGGGACAGGGGCTCCCACAAATGGGCCCCGACCAGCTGAATCGGCACCACCTGAGAGGTTTTGAGTAGATTTGGGGCGAACAGTGTCCAGGAATGGGGGGGGGGCATCTCTTCTGGAAGGGGCTGTGTCTGAACCATGCAAGGAAGGAGTCCCCAGGACGCTGGCCCACAGGGATCCGATTTCCCAATGCTCCAGGGTGATGCCTTGCTGGGCTGAGTTTAGGAGCCTTGAGTCCAGAACCACAACCCACCCCCCCACCCCCAAAGGCAGGGAGTACGGAGGGAGACCGGGACTCCATTCTGGGACCCTTACGCTTCCACCAGCAATTTCTGCCACATTCTTCTGTGACCCTCCCAGCCTGCTTTCCTCCCACCCTCCCCGCCTCAGTAAAGGGCCCTTCTGTCCACCTCATTTTTAAAGGCATCATCCTCCTGGATTCTCCCATGTCTGCTACCTCTCATCTGACAGAAGACCCATCAATCCTACTTTAAAATAATCCGGAATCCCTCACCCCTTCGGCTGCCACCCTGGTCGGAACCACTACCATATCTCCCCTGAGTTATTACAACCAGCCTCCTCTCTGGTCTCTGGCTTCCATTCATGCCCTGCCCCAGCCCATTCTCCACCCGGCAGCCAGAAGGATCTTTTAAAAATATGAATCTGATCATTTTCCTTGCCCTATTTCACCCTTTCCACTTGCCTCGCCTTTGCATGGCTGGCTCCGTCTCATCTTTTAGCTCCTGGTTTAAATGCTGCCTCATTAGAGGCCCTCCCCTGACAGCTCCAGCTAACAGCAGCCTCCCTCCTCAATTATTCTTTGTATCTGCCCTTTTCTGCGTTTCTTTCACAGCATTTATCACAATTTATAATTGTTTGTTGTTTACTTGTCTGATATTCTGTCCCCCCCCCCCCCCGCCCCCTCTGGATGACGGGGTCCCTGGGAGCAGGGCCTCATTTTTCTGCTTATGATTCTATCCCCAGGACCCAGCATAAAGCCCGGTGCACAGTGGGTGCTCAATATAAATTTCTGGAAAAACAGGAGGGCGACATTTGATTGACCCAATTCATCATGTTGAGTCAGGCTGTTTAGGTAATGAAAATGCACCCTCTCGGGTCAGATGACCATCCTGTGATCCAGCGAGCAGCGCCCAGGAATGGGTGGTCTCTTCTGGAAGGGGCTGTGTCTGGACCGTGCAAGGAGGGAGTCCCCAGGACGCTGGCCCAGCCACTTCTTAAGCCACCAGCCTGGGCGACGATGAAGCAGAAAGAACGGGAGAGAGCTGGAAGTGTCGGTTCCCTTCATACCCCATTGTACGGATGAGTAAAACAAGGCCTTCAAGGCCCCTCCCTCACCCTGGGCAACTTACAGAGGCACACCCCTGCCTTGCCCTCCACACCGCACCCCTGGGCTCACAGACTTCCCAGCAGTTGTTAAAATCCCAGAGGGGACCGAGAGATTGAGTCCACGTCCCCCCCACCCCGCCAACTGCCTTGGAGCAGGCTTGCGCAGCCCAGATAGAGGACAGCACTCCCACTCTATTTCCCAAAGAGCCCTCTGTTCCTCACGCTAAATCTGGAGAGGGGTGTGGTGCGCTGGGATCTGGGACTGGTGTTTAGAAGATCTCAGTAGCCTCTCTCCCCCTTTCGGTGTCTCAGTTTCCCTCTCTGAACAACTGGCGGGATCCTGAGGCTCCCGGAGTCTCAGAAGGAGCTGAGCTCGGTCTCTGGGGTCGCAGCGCGCCCTCCGCCCGCAGTTGCAGAGCAGTGTCCTGGCTCCTCTTCTTGGCGGAGCGCCCGCGCCCCCTGCTGGAGCGATGCGGGAGGGCAGCCGCCGGTGCCGTAGGTCGCGGGGGGGGGGTGGTGGGGGGGTGGGGGGCGTGCTGCGAGTGCCGAGGGCCTGGGACAACAGCTGGGAACTACAGCAGCAACCTGCAGCTGGGCAGGAGGACCCAGAAGCACCGCAGCTTGGAGCCCTTCCACTTGGAAATCAGGCTCGCTGGCTTTTTATTCATTCATTCAGTGTGGCCCTGCCCAGCATCCTGCCCCATGCCATATGCCTGCTGGGCCCCAGGCACATCCGGTGGTGAGCCGAGTCCCTGCCCTCATGAGGCTCGGTGGGGAAGATGGACCACAGGACAAAAACGCGTGGGACATAAGATACCACTTGATACTCCAACAATTCTGCTGCTGGGTATACCCAAGAGAATTGAAAACGTATGTCCCTACGTCCGCGCAAAAACTTGCACGTGAGAGTTCGTAGTTTCACCCAGAGGTGAAAACCGGAAGCTGCCCAGGTGTCCGTCAATAGGAGAGCAAGCAAAGTGCTCACAGCAGTACCACGGAATGCCTGGCCGGTCCTTGGGGCTGCGCGGGTGCATCTCCGAGACATTCTGCCGAGCAAAAGCAATCAACCGCAAAGGAATAATGGCCGGGGCGCCTGGGTGGCTCAGTCGGTTAAGCGTCCGACTCTTGCTCAGGTCGCGATCTCGCGGGTTCGTGAGTTCAAGCCCCGCACCCGGCTCTGGGCTGACAGCGGAGAGCCTGCTTGGGATTCTCTCTCTCCCTCTCCCTCTCTTTGCCCCTCCCCGGCTCTTGCTCTCTCTCTAAATAAATGAATACATTTAACAAAATCGAAAACAAAGTAACTTAAAAAAAAAAAAAAAAAGAGTACCTGGCAAATCATTCCATGTGGGAGAAGTTCTAGAAAAAGAGAAGCTAGGCCACGGTAACAGAAAGCAGACGGGTGAGCGAAACTTCTGGGATGGCGGAAATGTTGATTTGGTGGTGGTTACCAGGACATGGGTATTTGCCAAAATTCACCAAAACGTATGCTCTAAAAATGAGTGTATTGTATTGTATGTAAGTTATACCTCAATAAAGTTGGTTTTCAAAAAGATATAATGCCAAGAGCTACAAAGACAATAAGATGAAGGGAAAAGGGGGGAGATTTAGGATAATGTGGTCAGAGATGTCTCTCTGCTGGGATGATATCCGAGCCGAGACCTGAACGAGGTAGAGGAGTTGGACTTGGGGATATGTTAGGGGGAACATCCAGGCGGCAGGACCAGCACATGCAAAGGCCCTGAGGTGAGAAGGCCCCTCCCTCCATGCCCCAAATAACTGAAACAAAGCATATGCCCGCAAGTATCCAAGGGCTGCTAATTAGCGACTTAATTAAAACGATAAAAAAGATGGTTTGCTCCTCCCTTACCCCATTCCTGGTTTTTTGGCTCTGCCCCCCAAGACAGCTGCAGGTGGTAGACTTATTCCAACTCTGGGTTCCACCTGGACAAATAAAACCTGCAGCTGCGGGCGAGGGTGAGAAAGTAGGGGTGACTCTGGAATTTCTTGCTTTGCTATCTCCTTTTGGGGAGACCCTGAGGCCAAAATTCGGGTGCAGGTGGTTTCTCTGGGAGGTGACCCTAGGAAGCACGATTTGAGAGTGGAGAAGCAAGTCAGGGGAGGGAAGGAAGCCAATACAGGGTTGTCGATGGGGGGGTCATGCTGTGGGCAACTAGGGACCAATCCAGCCGGGGGGCCTCTGGGACACTGTGGAACACATGTCACAGCTGTCCTACTGGTAGAGGGCATGAAATCCATGGCCCGTCCAGATGCCCTTTGCGGTTTGAGCAGCAATGGCCAGAGAATGTGTTAGGGCAGACAGACACAGAAAGAGGTTAGTGAGGGTGTTATTACCCACGGGCCACTTCCAAGAGGGGCTGAGGGCAGAATGTGGACAGGGCCCAACCACTTCTGCTATAGCATCTGACTGGGGACACAGGGAAGGAAGCTTTTTGCCATATAGAGTTCTGCACATTTTGTCCCATCGCAGTAAATAAGAATCTGAATCTTCTAGAAAAAGGCACAGCCTCTCTGGCATGACCAGCTCTGGCACCTCCTGTTAGAAGCAGCCTGCCTGGTGTTGGGGAGCCTGGGTGGCTCAGTCGGTTGAGCATTGACTTCGGCTCAGGTCATGATCTTGCGGTGTGTGGGTTCAAGCCCCTCATCAGACTCTGTGCTGACAGCTCAGAGCCTGGAGCCTGCTTCAGATCCTGTGTCCCTCTCTCTCTGCCCACCCGCCCCCCCGCCCCCGACTCATGCACTGTCTCTCTCTGTCTCAAAAATAAATAAACATTAAAGGAGGAGAAGGAGGAGGAGGAGGAGAAGGAGGAGGAGGAGGAGAAGGAGGAGGAGGAGGAGAAGGAGGAGGAGGAGAGGAAGCAGCTGCCGCCTGGTGTCTTCAAGCTCCAAAGCAGGGCTTCTCCCAGCTCCTGACCCCTTTTACCCCCATATCAGATCAGACCCCCAGGCCTATGGAAACTCTATGCCCGGGTCTCATGCCCTCCTGCTTATCACTCCCCCATGGATCCAGATGGCCATCAGAGCGAGCCTTCAAAGCGCCAGCCTCGCCGTACCCCTCCCTCGCTCCGTCTTGCTGTAGCTTCCGCCATCCTCACTGGCATTTGCCAAACTTTTGCCCCGGACCCACGTCCCATGACGTCGACTTCCCACGGTTTTGAGTTTGATTTACATATTTTTATCTTCAGAGGAAATTAGAATAATATACTATTTAAAAATCCTTGTGAAATCTTGAGTTTGATGTCCTACTTCAAATCAGCCAGCCAGCTCCCCAACCCCTCCAGTGACACTGAGGTCACACCAGAGGGAATGCTGCAGGTCAGAACCAATCCAACCTCCTTAGCTGTGTGTTAGAAACCCAGGGCCACCTGCATCTCCAGACTCACACCCTACCACCTTGTACACACACACACACACACACACACACACACACACACAGAGCCACAGTAGCATTTATCTGCCTCCAAACTTTCAGCTATGCTATTCCCTCGGCCTGACATTTTCTTCCCGTATCCTTATATCCCTGATACTCTCCTACTCATCCTTCAAAAGCCAACTCAAATGGTATTTGCTATCTAGATTTTATCTCCTCTCTGAGCTCCCAGAATTAATTTCTCCCTTCTCTGGCTTCCCACACCCCTCTGCTCACCTACCTGTAATAGTAGGGACCATCTGGTGACATAGATGCCTGCCCAGACGCCCTCCTCCCTACTTGGCTGGGAGTGCTTGTCTTAGAGGAGCAGGGCCTTATTCATAAAGCATCTGACAAACATGTACTGAGTATCTTCTAAATGCCAGGCACAAGGAAAGGTATGGCAGACACAGCCATGCACAAGACAGACCCAATCCCTCTCTCCTCGATCTTACAGCCTGTTGGGGAAGACAGACATTAAACACATAGACAAACAAATGAGCATATAATTTCCAAACTGTGATAAGCGCTATTAAGAAAGCATCCCGGGTGCTTCAAGAGAGAACAATAGAGAACCCATCTGGATAGGGCAAGAAGAGAAGGCCTCTGTAAGGAGGTAACATTGAGTCCCGAAGGATGGGAAGGAACCCGCAAGAAGAAAGGCTGGAGACCATGTTCGGAAAAGAGGACACAGCCTGTGCGATGGCCCTGAAGTGGGAAAGTCGTGTGCTCTTTGACGAAAATGGAGGACAGGGTGGCTGGACCAACATGGTTAGGGGGAGAACAGGGGGGTGTGTTTACTGGGATGGCAGTGGCCTGATCACCTGAGGCGTAGCAGACACTGGTGGTCCTGGCCATCAGCACCCACACCCCCTCATGGCTTCCTGTGCCTCTGTGCCTGAGGGAGTCACCTGTCCATGGCACTGAGTTTGGCTGGACAACAAGCCAGGAGAGGTAAGCCCCAGCGGGGTGACCCTCGATCAAAGAGGATCAGAAGGTAGAGGATAAATACCCCATTCTTCCACCAGGGCTGCCAGGGTACAGAAGGGCACAAAATCCGAGGCCCTCACTCTCAGGCCTGTGCAAGTGTGAGTCACCAACCGAGAGTGAGGGCCTTCTTGAATGTTTTTATAACCACTTTATGGAGAGATAATTCACATACCATAAAGTTCCCCCTCTTAAAGTGTACAATTCAATATATTTACAAAATTGTGCAACCATCACTTTCTAATTCCAGAACATTTTCATCACCCAAAAGAGACCCTGTACTCATTAGTCCGTCCTTAACTTGTGTCACCACCCGCCCCCAGCCCCCAGCAACCACTAATTTACTTTCTGTCTCCAGGGAGAGAAAGCTGCAGTGGCCACGAGAGGGTATCCCTGCTTCTTGGAACGTTCTTAAAGGCTGCAAAGTGCCAGACAGACCTTAAATAATGGGAAATGAGGCTGGACAGGCGAGGGGGGCTCAAATGGCAACCCCAAGTATGTGGGCTTGATCTCAAGGGCTCAGAGCAGAGGAGGATCAGGGCCAAGGGTAAGGTTGGAGGTGGGGAAGGCAGGAAGGAGGTTCTTATTGGTGCTGGGCTGGGCCCCTGGGCATGCAGTGAGCAGAGGATGAGGGTCCATATGGGAATAAGTTGGAGGGAAATTGGGATTGATCATACAGGGATCACTTTGAGCTGGGCTTCTTAAGATGTCAAACTGGACCCCTGAGATTTTTTTTTGGCATATCTGTGTACTGTTTATCATTCTAATTTATTTAATATTTTTTTGTTATTCAAATTAATCACCACTACATACCCACCAGGATGGCTAAAGTATAAAAAGTTGACAATACCAAATTTTAGAAAAGAACAACAGGGGTTCTCCTACCTAACAGGTGGGAATGTCAAATGATGCCATCAGTTTGGAAAACATTTTGGCAGTTTCTAATAAAGTTAAACGCACACTGACCACATGATCCAGCCACTCCCCTCCCAGGTATTTGACCCAGGAGAAATGAAAACGAATGTCCACAAAATGACCTGCACAAGAATGTCTGTAGCAGCTGTCTTCATAATAGCCCCAAACTGGAAGGAACCCTAATGTCCATCAACATTATGGAGACTCAACAAGCTAATATATAGTGAAATGCCACTCAGCGGTACGAAGGAATGAACTGTTGCCGCATTTAGTAACGTGGATGAATCTCAAACACGTTACTCCAAGTGGAGAATGTCACACACATTACATTCGATATGATTCCATTCATTAAAGCCCTAAAGCAGGCACAAGGAGTCTACAGTTGTATGAACCAGAACAGTGGTTACCCCCTTGAGGAGCTGAATATAGACAGCATAGCAGGAGGGCATGGGAAAACTTTCTGGGGTGCCGAAAACTTTCCATGTCTTGATTTGGGTGGTGATCATTTGAATGTGTATAATGAAGACTTGTTCATTTACATCTCAACACTAAATAATCATGAAAATAGAACAATGTTACCTGATTGGATTTAATTTTTCATTGTTTCGTGTTGAGACAATTGGAGACGTACATGCGGTTATAAGAAATGATGCAGAAAGAGCCCATGTAGCCCCTACCCGGTTTTCCCCAGTGATGACATCTTGCAAAACTACAGTAAAAGATCACAAGCAGGTTATTGACATGGATATAATCCATTGATCTTTTTAGATTTCCCTAGTTTTGCTTTACTCGTGTGTGTGTGTGTGTGTGTGTGTGTGTGTGCACACACGCACGCATGTGTAATCCTATGCAATTTTATCACACGTGTAGGGTAGTGAATCCATATCCAGAACCACAGTCAAGCTGCAGAAAAACAGTTCTGTCAGTACAAGGATCTCTTGCATTGTTCTTTTGAAAACAAACCCACTCTGGGGCGCCTGGGTGGCTCAATCGGTTGAACTTCCAACTTCGGCTCGGGTCATGATCTCGCGGTTCATGAATTGGAGTCCCACGTTGGGCTCTGTGTTGACAGCTCAGAGCCTGGAGCCTGCTTCAGATTCTGTCTGTCTGTCTCTCTGTCTCTCTCTCTCTGCCTCTCTCCCGCTCCCTCTCTCTCTCAAAAATAAATTAAAACATTACAATTTAAAAAAATATAAAAACATACTCACTCTCACCTCTCTATCCCCTCACCTCACCCTCAATTACTGGCAACCAGTGATCTGTTCTCAATGTCTTTAGCTTGGTCATTTCAAAAATTTTATGTAAATAAAATCATATAGAATGTAACCTTTGGGGATTGGCTCTTTTCACTCGGCATAATTCTCTAGAGAGTCATCCAAGTTGCTGCATGTATCCACAGTTAGTTCTTTTTTATTGCCAAACACTATTCCATCGTGTGGAGGTACGACAGTTTATTTGACATCAACCCATTGAAGGATGTCCGCACTGTTTCCAGTTTGGGGCTATTACTAATAAAGCCGTTACGTATAGGTTTTTCAGTGAACGTAAAATTCCATTTCTCTAGGGTAAATATCCAAGAGTGCCGTTGTTGGGTATATGGTAACTGCACATCTGGTTGTTTTTTTTTTTTTAACTGCCAAACGTGGGGGCACCTGGCTGGCTCAGCTGGTGGAGCATGTGATTCTTGATCTCATGGTTGTAAGTTCGAGCCCCACACTGGGTGTAGAGATTGCTTAAAAAAAACAAATTAAATCTTTTTAAAAATCTGCCAAACATGTTTACCAGAGTGGCTGTACCATTTTACACTCCCACCAACAATGTACGAATGACCCAGTTTCTTCATATCCTCACCAGCATTTGCTGTTGTCGCTAGTTTTTATTTTAGGCTTTCAGATAGGCATATAGTGCTTTCTTGTGGTTTTAATTTGCATTTCCTTAATGGCTAATGATGTTGAACATCTTTCCATGTGGTTGCTTCCTTGCCATCTGTATATCCTCTTCCCTGAAATGTCTGTCATGCCTTTTATCCAGTGTCTAAGTGAATTTTTTTTTTAATTTTTGAGTTTTGAGAGTTCTTTATATATTCTAGATACCAGTCTCTTAAGTATTTCCTCTCACTGTACACTTTATCCTTTATCCTTTATCTCTTGATCCTTTAATATAGTCTTTCATGGAGCAAAATTCATGATGAGGATTTTTACAGGAACTGTATTAAACTAACAGGTCAATCTGAGACGTGACATCTTTACCAGGTTGATTGTTCCCATCTGTGAACACGGTATGTTGCTCCTTTGACTTCTGTCCTCAGCATTGTGTAATTATCAGCATACAGATCCTGTATGTGTTTTATTAAGTTTGTGCCTTAGTATTTTATGTTCATTGGAAAGACCATAAATAGTATCATAGACCACCCAGCTGGTATCCACAGAGAATTGGAAAAATTATTGATGTACGGGAAAACCCATACTTTAGGTGTCAGAAGTAAAGTACTGTGCACAGTAGTAGGAGTAGACAGAGTGTTTTTCCCTTTAAGAACCCCTAAGTATTTTATGGTTTATAGTGCTACTTTAAATTGAATGTCTAAAAATTAATTTCCAATTATTTGCTGCTAGTCTATAGGATTTCATTTATTTATTCACTTTTTTATTATACAACTTACTTGAACATTTTTTTTCAATATATGAAGTTTATTGTCAAATTGGTTTCCATACAACACCCAGTGCTCATCCCAAAAGTACTTGAACATTTTTTATTGTGGTAAAATACACATAAGTATTCGATTCTTTCTGATGCTAGTGTAAAGGCAATTGTTTTTGTAATTTCCTCTCAGAGTGTTCATTGTTTGTGTATAGAAACACAACTGATTTATGTGAGTTGACTTTGTATCCTGCTACTTTGCTGAATTCATTTATTAATCCTACAAGTTTTTTGGTAGAACCTTTAGGGTTTTCTACAAATAAGATCATGTCATCTATGAACAGAGATGACTTTACTTTTTCCTTTCCAATTTGGATGCCTTGTATTTATTTTTCATGCCTAATAGCTGTGGCTAGCACTTCCAGGACTGTACTGAAGAGAAGGGATGAAAGCAGACATCCTTGCCATGTTCCTGATCTTAGGAGGAAAAGCTTTCAGTCTTTCACCATTGAGTGTGATGTTTGTGGTTGTTTTTTCATATATAAATTTTATTATGTTAAGGTGGCTGCTATTCACGGTTTGTTAAGTATTTTTTCTCATGAAAAGGTTTTAATTTTGTCAAGTGCTTTTCTGAATCAGTTGAGATGATCATGTGACATTTTTTCTTCATTTTGTTAATGTTATTCTAGGAATAAATCCCACTTGGTCATGGTGTATAATCATTTTAATATGCTGCTGAATTTGGTTTGCTAGTATTTTATTGAGGTTTTTTGCATTAATGTTCATAAGGGATATTGGTCTGTTTTGGTTTGTTTGTTTGGTTTGGTTTTTTGGGTTTTGTTTTGTTTTGTTGTTTGTACTGCCTTCATCTGGCTTTGGTATCAGAATAATTCTGGTCTCATAGAATGAATTAGGAAGGGTTCCCTCCTCTTCAATTTTCTGGAAAAGTTTGGAAGGGTTGGTATTGGTTTTTCTCTAAATGTTTGACAGAATTAAGGGGTGCCTGGCTGGCTCAGTTGGTAAAGCATGAAACTCTTGATCTCAGGGTCGTGAGTTCAAGTGCCATGTTGGGCATAGAGCTTACTGAGAAAAAGAGAGAGAGAGAGAGAATAAGCTAATAAATGTTTGGTAGAATGCACCACTGAAACTATCAGGCCCAGAGCTTTTACTTTGTTGGAAAATTTCCGATTACTGATTCAATCTCCTTACTAGTTACATCTCTATTCAGATTTTCTATTTCTTCCTGATTTATCTTGGAAGGTCTTATGTTTCTAGGAATTTGTCCATTTCATCTATAGTATCCAACCTGTTCACAGCACTCTCTTATAACCCTTATTATTTCTCTAGAATCAGTAGTAATGCCCACTTTTGTTTCCAATTTTAGTAATTTGAGTCTTTTCCCTTTTTCTCTTAGTCCATCTAACTAAAGGTTTGTCGATTCTGCTAATCTTTTCAAAGAGCCAACTTTTGATTTCATTGATTTTTCTCTATTGTTTTTCTATTTTCTATTTCATTTATCTCTGCTCTAATCTTTATTATTTCCTTCCTTCTGCTAGCTTTGGGTTTAGTCTGTTATTTTTCTAGTTCCTTAAGTTATAAACTTAAATTGTTGATTTGAGATCTTTCTTGGTTTTTTTTTTATTTTTTAATGTTTATTTATTTGTTTTGAGAGAGAGAGAGAGAGAGAGACAGAGCATGAGTGGGGGGGGGGGGCAGAGAGAGGGCTGATGTGGGGCTGGAACTCAGGAACCATGAGACCATGACCTGAGCCAAAGTTGGGGGCTTAACCAAATGAGGCGCTCCTTTATTTTATTTCTTTAAAGTTTATGTATTTACTTTGTGTGTGTGTGAGAGAGAGAGAGTGTGTGCATGCACATGCAAGAGGGGGAGGGGCAGAGAGAGAGGAGAGAGAGAATCCCAAGCAGGCTCTGAGCTGTCAGTGCAGAGCCCCATGTGGGGCTCAAAGTCACAAACCGTGAGATCATGACCTGAGCCAAAATCAGAGAGTCAGACGTTTAACAGACTGAGCACCCAGACTCCCCAAGATCTTTCTTGTTTTTCAGTACAAGCATTTATAGCTATAAATTTCCCCTTTAACACTGCTTCTGCTGTGTCCCATAAGTTTTGGTATTTGTGCCTTCATTTTCATTTCTATCTAAGTCTTCTCTAATTTCCTTTGTGATTTCTTCAATCATTGGCTATTTAAGAATTTATTGTTTAATTTCCATAAACTTTTGAATTTTCCAGTTTTACTTCTGTTGAGCGACCTCTTTTTTTAAAATGGGAGAGTACAACATGTTAGTGCCACACTCCTCAGTAAAGAGAAAGGAGTATTTATGAGCTATTAGAACAAGCCCTTCATCTCAGTGCTGCTCGGTTTTGGATGAAGATGAAATTCCAAATAATAAAGTAATTAGAGGATTCTCATTTTCAGATTTTTTAAAAATCCAGCAGTGAGAATCTCTCTTTATACTCAGAAAGTCCTTGGGTTCATTCATTAAACAAACATTTACTATTTCACCAAACATTGCGCCAGAAAAGAAGAGTTACACCAATGAATGAAACGGAAACATCCCTGCCCGCATGACGCTTCCAGTATAGAGGGGGAAGACAGACAATGAACAATAAATATACTAAATAAATAAATTACACAATATGTTACAAGGTGGTAAGAGCTATGGGAAGAAAATAGAAACAGGGTGAGAGGGATCTGAGTTCGGGGCTAGGTTGCAGTTTCAGAGAGGATGGTCAGGGTCAACCTTGTTCCATACATAGGCCATGCTCGAGTAAAGATTTACAGAATGTGAGGGGGTAAGCCATGAAAATATCTGAAGGAAGAGCATTCCAGCAAAGGGAAGAGCCAGTGCAAATTTGAAAGGGGAGCGCATGTCTGGAATCTTCATCCAAAACTATGAGACTGGAGAGCGATGGAAGTGATGTCAGAAGGGTAGAAGGGAGATGGCTCATGGGGAGTCTTATTGGATTTAGGATACAACTCTGGAACAGATAAAGGGGCACTGAGGATTTTGAGGAGAGTTTTAACACGATTTGACTAATTTTGAACAAAATCACTGGGGCTGCTGAGTCTTGACTGTGATGGAGAAAGGACCCCAGTAGGGAGGCATCTGCAGTAATCCAGGTGAGAGAGGATGGTACCTTGGATATTAGTGGTAGAAATGGGGAGAAGTGGTTGGATTCTGGAGATATTTCAAAGGCGGAGTCACAGAGATTGACCAGATGTGGAAAAACAATCAAGGATGACTCTAAGATCTTTGGCCTTAGAAAATAGAAGGATGGCATTGCCATTGGCTGAGATGGGAAAGGCCACAAATAGAGCAGATTTGGGGGCGGGGGGAAGGATCAGGATTTCTGTTTGGGACACACTGAGTTTGAGATGCCTGTTAGACATCCAAGTGATGGTATGCAGTAGACAGTTGAACATTGGGAGTTCAGAAGAGTGACATGAGCTCCTTCTCTGATAGGGTTGGACAGTGAGAATCAATTCCTTATCAAAATGATGTCATTACATTTGCACAACAAGCTTTTGTTTCTGGAAGCCATCCGAAGCAATCTCCAGAATCTATCCTTCCACTGAGTGTGCCAAGTTATTTATCGATGTCTGCAAAGTGATGGGAGAAGGGTTCTTATCCACTCACAGCTGCCTGCCAGCTTGTGAAAATACTCACAACGATCTTTCAATTCAACGCTAAAGTGTCTCTTCATCTTGTGCAAAATACTTTCAGTGAGTTCTTCAGCTGCGCTTATAACCAGACCATTGAGACCACACACACACAAAAAAGGTTTTCAGCATTTGTCTTAAGGCTGACAGACTGTGTGGGATTGGTGATCTCCCTCCTAAGGCACAGGTGCTTGTGTGGGACCCCAGAGGTCATAGGGCAGCCACTGCTTCTTGAGTGCTTACTGCATGCCATGCCCTGTGCTGTGCCACTTGGCGCGTCTGCACAAACACATCGAAGTGCCGCAACTGTGCTGGGAGGGAAGTACTATGCTTATAGCCATAGAGCTGGGGAACCTGAACCTCCAACAGATGGAGTGATTTTCCCCAGTTCACATAGTGCATGAGTGTTGGAGATAGGACTAGAGTGCTTTGAGGGTCCCTGGAGATGTCTTTGAAGCAGCTGCGGTCTCCTGGGTCAGAGCATTGAGGGCTGATTCCAGGTGCGAGGCTTTGGAGGCTCCAACTTCCCACTCTGAGCATTTGCTGAGGGCTGGGCCACCCAGCACTCCAGGACTTGGAACCACTCCGGACTCCTGGGCCTGGCCTCGGGATCAAGGCTCTGGCTAGTCTGCAGCCCCCATGGAGGGGCCACGGGGGCAGGGCAGACCCTGCTCGGTGTGTACCGGAAAGACACTAATGATCAAAACAAGAGGACATCACAGCCACTGCTCTCATTTCCTCTCATTCCGCAGACCTTCCCTGCACTACCTAGAATGCCCTCTCGCCCACTTCTGAGAATGCTGGACAGACTAAAAGTAGGGTGTGGGGGCAGATGGGTTTTTATTGACCATTATCCTGCCTGAAACATCAGCTTCTCTCTGACTGTGGCCCTGATAATCCTCGAGATCCCCTCCACCCTCCTCCTGCAGTGTCCAGCCTCATTAATAAGAGGTGACAGATGGAAAGAGGAGGTCAAGGTGATCATGGAATTAGAGTAGGGCTCAGGGAAGACGGGGGAGGTGACATTCTGACAGGGTTGGTGGTGAGGTGCCCCTCAGACTCGGAGGGTGACGCAACCACCCACAGCCCTCTTAACTATTTGTGTTTGGGACTGGAGATTAGTTTCTGGGATGCCATTAACTGTCAAGCAGGTTGCAGACTGCACAAGAGCACTCAAGCAAGGAGAGACTAAAATCCAGCTGTTGGCCCTTTCACTGTAGAGCCGAATCCACCCAGAGGAAGGGGTGACTTTTTCTGATTCACACAAAGACAACATATGGGCTAAAGGTAAGCCTGTGCATTAAAGACCGGATCTTAGAATGTTATGTGCAAAGCTTAAGTGTTTTATTTTGACTTAAAACATATAAATGTGTATTTACTCTCCAATCTTTTGATATAGGTCCAAGACCTTTTCTTTGAGGAGTCCACAGGTCGGAATTCCCATTCATTACCTATGTCTATAATTTCTAATTTTGGTGTCTCGAAAGTGGAAGGGACTCTTGTGAAGTGACCCGCAGGCAGAGGTCTTGCCGATTTCTCTCTCACAGCTGTCCTGTTCGTATCTAGTTACAAAGCGCTATTTTTACAGTTTGCCATTATTGGGGCCTCACAGACACCTAGCTAGATCCCAAAGCTTCTGCACGGCTGCCTTTCTCCGTGGGTATTTGCAAGATATTGTTGCTGAAGGGGGTACCAGCAGAAGACCTCACGTGCTGCCACCTTACTGGTATCTTTCCTCTACCAGTTTTTCAAGCTAGCATTTATCAAGCATTTACTATATGCCAGCTGGATACTAAATATTTTTCATGCGTTTTCTGCCACACTAGGAGGTCAGATCTGTCAGTCCCATTTTACAGGTGAGGACCCTGAGGCATAGGGAGAGGGAATGCTTTGCCTTGTTTTCTGACTGCACAACTCCTATGTTGACTCAGTTCTAAGACATATTTTTTTTCACATTGCTAAACTTAGGATGTCGACGAAATTTAGAATAAATGAAGAAGCCATGATGTGTAAACATGCTTTTAAAAACTTGTAAACTTTTAGTCTGAAAGCATTTCAAACTTACAGAAAAAGGCACAAGAATACTGCAAAGAATTCCCATATGCCCTTGACCCAGAATCACATATATTATTAACATTTTGCCACATTTACTTCAAAATTCTCTCTCTCTCTCCATATATATGAATCATTTGAAAGTAAGCTACAGACATCATGCCTCTTTTCCCCTAAACATTGCCCAAGAACAAGGAATATGCTCTTACACAAACATAGTATAACTATTAAAATCAGAAAATTTAACACTGAACAATATACTATTATCTGGTTCATAGTTCATAGCCTACATTCAGATTTTGCCAACTTTTCCAGTAACGTCCCTTACAGCAGATTTTTCTAGCACCAAATTCAATTCAGAATTACATGTTGCATTTTGATGTTGTATCTCTGTCATCCCTTTTAAATTCCTGTCTTTTCTTTCTTCCCGTTGACATTTTTGGCGAGTCAGGCCAGTTACTTTGTAGAATGTCCTAAATTTCAATTCGTCGGGTTGTTTTCTCACGATTTCATCCAGGTTACACACTTTTGGCAGGAGGACCAGGTACGTGATAGCTTCTCGGTATATCCCATTGAGAGGCACATATGTTGGCTTGTCCTATCAGTATGATGTTAACCTTGAACACTGGGCTAAGGTGGAGTCCATCAGGTTTCTCCACTCTCGTGATCGCTCTTCTTTTGTAATTAAAAAGCCATTTGGAAGGAGACACTTTGAGACTGTGAATATTCTCCTAGCAAACTTTCAACAGTTTTAGCACCCATGGATGATTCTTATTCCAATTTACTGCTATTACAGTTGCAAAGCTGTGATTTTCGTATGCTATCACCCCTTCTATATTTATTAGCTGGCATTCTGCTATAGGGAAGATGTCTCCTTCCTCTCCCATTTATTTCAAGAGTAGAGACTCATGGATTCTTCTCACATTAGTCAGTGGGAAACAATGCATTACTGTCATTATTTATGCTGATGTTTTATTGTCACTGAGGCAGGATATGAGCCCAGGTCCATCTGATGGCAGAACCTATGTTCCAGACCACTCTTCTATGCTCCACTCTGTTTACTAGCTTTTACCTTGAGCACACTACCTAAATTCTCTAAAACTCAGCTTTAATACTGGAAGGATCTAAGAGACACGTGTGACACATGACTGAAATTCTAAAGGGAAAGTCTGTGGCATTGGCCCTCTGCTGGGTCCTAGGACAACCCTCGTTCCCTGCCAGGCCCTCAGCACCGTTCTGTTCAGTCAGGTTCAAGTTGCACCAACCTAACACCTGGTCCTCTACTAGGGGCTTTGTATACACAGATGAGTGAGACCTGGCCTCTGCCAGATTGAGGCTGCTCCACACCACTGCGTCCCAGAGAAAAACAATGTGGAATAGAGCCACAGCTGAGCCACGATGGGCTTGTAGCACGAATGAGACATAAACATTTGTGGTCATCAGGCCCTGAGGTTTGGGACTGGTTTGTCCCTGCAGTATAACCTATTACCCCCTGTCCTAGTTTCTGAAAGTACAATTAGGACCAAGGCAGACTTAGTTCCTGCTTTCATGGAGCTCACAGTCTACTTGGGAAGACCGATGCTAACCAAACGAATAGTTATTTAAGCACAATTATGTTAAGGGCTACAAAGGAAAAGCACTTGGTACTGGGACATCATCTAACCAGGGTGCCTGACTTCATCGAGAAAACCAGGGAAAGCTTCTGAGGAAGCAACAGTAAAACTAAGACCTTAAGAATGAGTCTGAGAGGGCCTGGTAAAGAAAGGCAAGTGAGATATTTCAGCAGAGGGAACAGCATGTGCAAAGGCCCTGGGAAAGGGAGCCTTCAGGTTTCCTGCACTTTCCAAGCTTGCTTCTTCAAGTGCCTCTCAGTTCTGTGAGCCCAGAGATCCTACTGATACATTTCCTTTGTGCTTAAATTAGCTGAAAGTCTACTGCTTTCCACCAAAGAAATATACACTGTGTACTTTAGGCAGGAATTTTTGGCTACAGTCTGTACCCAGAGTCAACATCAACCCAAGTCTCTCAAATAAACTCCCACCTCAACAGACTCCTTGGCCAGAAAGAAGTTCCTGTGCTGAGTATATGTGGGCTCATCTGGCTTCTCCAAGGAAAAGTCGAGAGTATCCTTTTGTGCAACTAAGGATCGAAAAGCAATCTGATTTCCTTTTTTTGTTTGTTGGTTTAGTTTTGTTGTTGTTGTTGTTGATTCTTTGGAACAAAGCATCGTTCTACAGAGTGCCAGGGGAGCAAAGCCCAGCAGAGTCTCTCAGCCACACTCCGGCACCCATTACCTCCTCCCATCCCCATGTCGGGGGTAATCTCCTGGCATAACCTGAGCCAAAAAGAAAGAAAAAAGAATCTCTGCCCTCTGGGAGTTAAACTCCCCAAGTCTTCTCTTTCCTCAGCCTTACCCATTTCAGTCAATCCTTCTATTTTTAAAGCCAAAATCCCAGGAATCATCCTCAATTCTTTTATTTACCCCCTCACATTTGAGCAGTCATCCAGTGCCGACAGCCCTGCCTCCAAAATACATCACAAATTAGCCCACCTCCCTGTATCACCACGGTCTCCACCCTGGGCCAAGCCACCACCACCTAGACACTTATCTTGGCCTCCCCACTGTCTTCCCACCTCTCCTATTGCTCTCCAATCTGTTTACTTTATAGCTAGAGAGATCTTTTAACACAGAGGGGTTAAAAATGCAGACTTCAGGTCCATGTGGCCTGGAGTCAAATTGAGCTCGATCACCTGTGGCTGTGTGGCCTTAGGCACTTGACTTCATCTCCCCAAATATTCTTTTCCTGGTCATTAAAATAAAGATAATACAATCTGTTCTTTATAGAATTACACTGAAGATTAACAATGTCAACGCTCAGTGTCTGGCACACGGGAAGAGCTTAATACATCATTATTGTTCCTATCATTAATGGGTTGAGGACAGGAAGAATATTAGGCACTTGCCCACATTACCACTAGATGTCGCCAGAGTCCTTGCTAAAATAGCAGCACTTGTTTCCCAAGTCTGGAGCAAAAACAAAACAAAACAAAAAAAAACAAAAAAAACCTTAGAGTTGGAGAAACTGAGGAAAAAACCAGCAGGGACCTCTCAAGTTCATGAAAGCAGGTCCAGGATTCCAAGCCACTGGTCCTGCCCCCTTAAGGATGGCAAATTCCACACCAGGGCTCCCACAGCTCATCCTGCCCCTGGAATAACCTGCTATCCATTTGAACTAACAGGTACCCGTGAGTGCTAACTGCGCGACAGGACCCATTCTAAGCATTTTACAATATGAACTCACTGAATTGCCAGAAATAACTATAAGAGGTAGATTCGAATGTTTTCTTCATTTTATGGATGGGAAAAGTGAGGCACAGGGAGGGTCAGTAAGTTGCTCAAGGACACACAGCTAGAAAATGCAGAGTGGGATTAAAACCCTGGCATTCTGGCTGCAGTCTGTGCTATCCTAGAGCTTACTTCTTTGGTCACCTTGGCAATAATGTTAATTATTACATTTTAAATCTTTTGATATCACATAGCTTCTTTGATGATTTAACAAATCACTGCTGTTCCATTACAGGTTACCTTTCCCCAGTCTATGTCTTGGGAAGGAAACAATGCTGATTTTCAGAAAAAGCGATTGTCAAATGGTGTGATTACATAGGAAATTAAGTATTGTAGTTTCACAAAACATCACTCTATAAACAACATAACCTTTTGCTGATTCTTCATCATTTAGCCCTAAGTTTGCTATCCAGTCCCAACAGAATTCCATGGACTTGGTCACTGGCTAAATTGGAGGCTTGGAGGACAAATGAGAAAGGAAGGAGCTTGGCCAGGTCTTTAATTCATTCACTCATTCATTCATTCCACAGTGACCGCGTCCTACTCCCTGCCTGGCCCTGTACTAGGCTCTGAAGCCAAGAAATGACCCCTACATTAGCCCTGCCCTCAAGGAGCTCACAGTCCAGTGAGAGTTAACAGACAGGAAGTACGCACACATTGGCCCTGCTTAATTGACCGTCTCCCCAGACCGTCTGTAGATGGAGTTTGTCTATTCCCTCCATTCCTAGCATAGTGCCTGGTCCATGTTAGGTACTAGATAAATGTTTGCTGAAATGAATACAAAAGCTCCATGGAGCAGGCAGCAATTCGATCTGGGGCTTTGAGGATTAGAAAACTCTTGACAGGTGAAGACAGAGGAGAGGACGCACCCTCTCAAGAGGAAGAACGACAGGGTCATTGTAGAAAGATCATCCTGGCTTCTGTGCGGAGGATGATGGCTTTGGGTGAGATGCGGGGCACTTAGAGGCTGGTTCAGGGCCCAGGGGTGAGTGGATGGTGGCCTGGACCAAGGCTTTGGAGGTGGGGACAGAAAAGGCCTGATGGAGGATTGAGGAAGGATGGACAAGCCTTGGGGAGTGTGGAGCAGGAAAAAACAGGAGCCGTGGGTGAGTCTGGCTGTCTGGTGGAGCAGAGCAAGTTGGAGAGGACTTGGAAGGAAGTTGAGGTCTGTTGAGCAAAATTTGGGGGCATAAAGACCCTTCAGGTCCCTCAAGTCAGAGCCCAGCTTTGGTGTCATTTCTACCACCTGGAACTGCCGTTGGAGGGTGGAACAGTCTTGTGGATACAGAGGAAGCAAGCCAGCTGGGCAGGAGCCAGCCACATGTGAGTGAGAAGCCCTGCCTCACTTTCTGCAGTTTTCTGGGGCCCCAAGGGGAAGAGGGCTGGCCATGGAGGCTTTGTCAATGCCCAGACCTAGCATGAAGGTTACTGGAAGGCAGAGTCTCTCCAAAAAGTGCCTTCTGATTCTTGCTCGGCAGCACAAACCACATACTGTGGATTGGGAGGACATCGTCCTCTCTTTTATTATATTTTATTTTTCTTGGGCTGTAACACACATAAAGTATATAAAGTCTCCTAATCTTAAGGTATAGCTTGATGAATTTGTGCCCATGTAGTCACCAAGCAGATTAAGATATAGACCTTTTCCAGCATCCCAGAAAAGTCCCTCTTATTCCTTTTCCATCTCTACTCCCCTCCCCGTGACCCAGGTAACTGCTACTCTGATTTCTATCACCGTAAATCATTGTTGCCCACCCTTGAACTTTATATATGAACGGAATCATACTATATGTATTGTTTTTGTGTCTGGGTTCTTTTAGTCAGCTTAATGTCACTGTATGTGATATTAATCCACATATCACATGTCAGTATATTGTACTTTTATATGTATGATATAGTATTCCATTGGACGAACGTGCCATAATTTGTCAGTTCTCCTACTGATGGACATTGAGCTATTTCCAGTTTAAGCTATAAATAAATCTGCTAAAATTCTTTCGTGAGTCTTTTTGTAGACATAGGCACTCATTTCTCTCAGAATGAATACCTAAGTGTGGAAATTCTAGGTCACGGCAGAGGTGTATGTTCGGATTTAGTAGAAACCGTCGGTTATCAGAAGTGGCTGTACCAATTTCCTCTCTCACCAGCTGTATGCAAGAATTTCGGTGGCTGCACGTCCTTGTCTCTACTCCGAGACTCCTCTTTTCTTCCAGTGTTGGATACTGGAACACCAGAGATTGGAATGGGTGCATTGATCCCTCAGCCCATTAGCAGCAAGACAGACAGAGGCCACATCCAGTTTGTTTCTCAGCTGGGGGAGGAGTGGACATCTTGATGTGGATGTGACTCTAGGAACTGGGGTAGTCATCTTATGACCATGAGCATGAAATCATCATGAGGATAGCAGATCAAAGATGGAATTAAACCTGGGAGATGGAATGTCCATGATGACACTGCACTGCCAAGCCACTCAATTAATTTGCCATTGGGTGGCAGCCTTCTTATGTTTAAGCCAATTGATTTGTGGATTTTTTTTTTTTTGTGTGGTTTTCTTTGTTTGTTTTGTTTTGTTGGCGTGGGTAGGGGACTTATAAAGGATATAGTCTATTAGCCCTCCTTTTAACCAAACCCAGTGGTGCCATTTCTGTCCTCTACAGCAATCAGCCCCACTGAGCACTTTCTCCTTCTTGAAACCTTTTCGTTGGGATCCCATATTCACCTGGTCTTCCTCCTACCTGTCTGGACACTGCTTCTCAGCTTCCTTTCTTGGCTCCTCCTCCTCTGTCTACTTTTTTTTTTTTTTTTGTTTTGTTTTTTAAATCTATCTTCCCTCCCTTGGGATCTCATCCAGCATCATGATCCCATCCATCACCTGTGTGCCGATGTTACCCAAATATGAATCTCCAGCCCAGACCTCTCTTCTGAGCTCATCTCATATAAAAATGCCTGTTGACCCTCTCCACCTAGATGTTGCCCAGGCATTTCAGATTTGCCTTCTCAAAGTCAAACTCTGTATCCTCTCCCTCAATTTGATCCTTCTTCAGGTTTCACTACCTTAGGGAAGGGCTCTTGACTCCTTCCTACTCAAGGCAAAAACCTAGATGTTATTGCCATTGCCTTAGCACACACCCACATGCAATCTTTCATCCTTTACTTCTCTACCTCCCCAAACCGCCACCCTGAGTCATTGTTACTTTGCAGCTAGAAAGTTGCAACAGCCTTCTAACTGGTCCCCCCACACCTGCTCCCAACTGTCTTCCAAGCCCTGCAGCCAGGGTAGCGTTTCAAAAATCCAAATTTGTTATCATTCCCCTTATGAAAATGGCTCCTCATTACTCTCAGGATAAAATCCAAATTCATTTGGTACCATTACCTGCCCTACTCCTTGCTCATCCCTCATGCCCCTCCCCCCCCCCCCCCCCCCCGCCCCCAATCCTTCCCACCTCATCTGGCACAAATGGTTCTTTCTGCTTAGTGCATTTCCCCTCTTACTCTTGCCCTGCACAACTCCTAACTGTCCTTGGTTTCTCAATCTAAATGCCAGCTTCGCAAGGATGATCCACCCTTACCCTCACCCTATGGCAGGACCCCATTCATTTTTCATAATCCTCCTTACTTTCCCACCGCGCATCCCATGCTGCATAACTATATATTGATTTGATTAATATTATTGACACATAGTGATTATTTGGTGACTCTCTTTCCTCCTCCACCCGCCGCCCCTACACTTCACCCCACTAGAATGGCAGGTTGGAGCAGTGTCTAAGCCACCCTCCACTCCACTTGCTTTTAGCAATGCATTTAACAGAGAGTAAGCGCTCAAGGAATGCGCTTAATTAGCTGATAAATGACTCATTCAATCCCCCATAACAACGCTGTGGAGTAGGCATTTCATCAGACCTAGGGAAGCTGGGTGAGAACCGGGGTAGGCAAGTTGCCCGAGGTATAGTGAAAGCGGAGGAATCAGGTCCTGCCCCACGTCTGGTCTTAAATTCTGAACCTGGTTTTTCCGCTCCTGAACTTTGGCCGCTTGGTGAAAGAGCCAGGGAGGGGTAGGACTTTGAGCCACAGGAAGGTTTTCCCGGATGACACGGGTGATCCGCATGGGGCATTGGAATCAAGAGTTCACCCACGGAAACTAAGGAACGCCCCCTCCGCTCTCAAAGAGTAAGGATCACAATCTGCTGCATATGCATGAGGGGACCATGAAACCGTGATTCGGGACTACCCAAGACGCGCCTGATTGAAAATTCTTCGGGCTTGAAGACTTGAGAACCTCCAGAATTCCTCACACATACATAGCAAGTTTTCAAAGGCTCATATAAAGCGGATGTTGAGGGAATATCGGGTGAGGACGACCCAGGTTTGGGTCTTTTGATCAGGCGTCTGCTGGAGGCAGCCCGATCCCAGGAGGGGTCCTCGGTCTGCTCCACTAGAAGACGAAGGGGGCGTCTCCCCGGCTTCCTGCGGCGTCGGCGGAGAGCTGAGGTGGAGGCAGGCTGCGGCAGCGAAGGCGACAGTGGCGGAGGCGCCATGGCAGGGCTCGCAGGTACCGTGGCGTCGGCCTCCTGGGGACGGGATAAGAGGCCCTCAGTGCGGCGGTGCCGCCATGTTGTCCCCTCGGGGTCACCTTAGGCGTCGCCCGGTCCCTTTCTGGGGTTTTCCTTCCGCGCACCCTGGGGGCCACCCCTGTCCGGTGTCACGTGATTGCCCTGTGTGGCCCCAGCCTGGGCCTTGGGGGTCCCTTTCCGGCCCGAGGGCGGGTCACCGGACCCCTGGGTCTCGGTCTGGCCTCCAAGGTCAGCGCTCGCCTGTCTGTTCCCAGGAAGGGACAGACAGAGCCGGGGAGCGCGGAGCTGAGGGGCGCGACTACCGCGTCTTCGGCCCGGGGCCCACGGCAGGGGTCCCGGGTTCTGAGAGTCCTGCCACTCTGTCCCCGCCACTTAAATCGCATTTTTTAAATCAGAAGGGGCGTGGGGGAGAGGGGAGAGAGGGGTCTTCCCCACACATACAGGCACCCGCTTTGGTGTCTGAGGTGATGAGGTAATAGGTTGACGCTCTGCCTTGAGTCGCGGGTGCTTCTCACTCCCTCGTAACTTTTCAGGTCTGGACACCCGTTCCCTTTTCTCCAGTGTATATGGGGAGTGGCCCTCAAGGGCAGCTGAAGGAACGGAATGCCTGGCACACCCGTGGCCTAGAAAGAAGAATGGGGGCTGGGGAACAGTTGCTTTTTCCTTCCCCCTTCCCCCGTCCCAACCTTCTGTAAATTCCTTCCAGGCCTCCGTGTTCCTTTTCAACGCTAAATGTTGGGACAGCCTGGGGTCTGTCCTGGGGAGGAAATGATCTTTCTGTTTATAGGTTCGGATCGTGTTTTATCCCTTTCAGGGAACTGGTGTGTTGGGAACAGCTTCTGTTTGCCCTGCCTGACACGGTCCAACCATCCCCTCAGCCTTCTGGACGGCAACACCAAAGCCAGGACCAAAAAAAAAAAAAAAAAAGTTCCAGCTTAAGTGCTAATGCCAAGTGTTAGATCTTGTCTATGTGTTTGTTTCAAATCAGACAGACTAATTAATGTCAAACAAATCTGTTAGGAGATTCAGAGGCCTGGTCAGTTTCCAGTGACCAGATCAATTCCATAGCTGAAATTGGTCTTGTTAGAATTGCTGCCAGAAACAGCTTAACCTTTTATCTGTAACGTGTTGTTTCAGAGAGGAATCTGGAAGTCTGGGTTTGGCTGTCTTTTTTGTTGTTCTCTTATCTTCGAAACATATGCATTCCATTTCAAGCCTGTCACTGTGTGCTATATACCAAGGATCATGCGTTGCCTGCCTCTTTGACTTCCTGTTCTGGGAATGCTCAGGAATCGGGATCCTGCCGGGGGTACGGGCCCTGTGGGAGGGAGAAGGGGCGGAAGGGAGGGCGAACCAGATCCTTCTCAGAGAAGGTGGTGACCTGTCTCTGGGGCAAATAGAGGAAGTCAGAGGTCACCAGGGAAAAAGAGCGTGTTGCTAAACCAATGTTTTGTGTGGTGTGTGCACGCTTGTGCACATTTAAATCTCGGGGGGTAAAACTAACTGCAAATTCAGAATTTCACTTTAGGATGCTGGCTGCTGAGTAGACACAGTTTGAAAATAGGTGATCTAGCACATGGCTCTCGGCAAACCTGCTCCCTCATCCAACCCAGGTGTAATGAGCTGTGGCTGTCCTGCATGAAGCTTGGGAAACGCTCCGCCCCCTCAGTCACAACCCAGATGCTCCACGGATAGAGATGACACTGTCACATAGCACCCCACACCTCTGAAAGCCACGGTACCCAAGCCCTCCTGGAGCTTAACCTGACTGCTTAGGCTGAGACACTAACATCTTCTTGGGGTATTAGTGCCAAGGATCGTGCCCGTTGGTGTCCTGCAAAGCCATTCCAATCCCCTCACAACTCATCTGCTGTATCCTTGGTCTCACAGGGGCAAAGCCTTGTGGTGGTGGCAGAAACAGTTTAGGAAGAAGGGAGGCCTGTGGACTAAGGGTCTTGCAATGAAACTCTAGTGATTTTCAACTTCTATCATTGCTCTCTATCAGAATAAAATGTTTTCATGGTACTGCTTCTGGAAAAATTTTTGTAAACAAGGTGTGTCTGGGCCAGACTTCTAGGCACCACACAGGAATAGAAAGTGAACGCATTCCCTCTGTCTTCTCCAGTGGGCTGTGTTTGCTGCCAGAACATGAGGGTTTGGGGGATGAGGGGTGAAAGTGGAAGAGTAGACATTGCACACTCAAGCTACCCATGTGGATGCAGGCCACCAGGACAGCCCTTGCCTGGAAGTCTGTCATCTCACCATGCCACACGGATGGACGGATGGACAGATGGAGCGGCCCCACAGGTGGGCTTTGCCAAGATTATCTAGAAAGCCCCCGGGCTGCCAGCAGCCTCCTGGCTTTTAAAGGGGGCACAGGAGGCTAAGGGGAGAATGCTGTGTCCAGAGCAGCCAGACCCTTGCATGCCCGTCTACCTGAACCTGGCTGCCTTATAACTGGGCTGAGGTTAGAGCATCTGGGACAGTGGGGCTGTGGGCACACCCCTCAAAGGCTCTGAGGGGAGGCAGCCTTCATTGAAAACACATGGGGAAATGTTCATGGTTCTGTGGGTTTAGTGTGGAAAACCACAGAAACTCCCAGTCGAGGCCTGCCAAGGTACAGCTTCGGAAGGGAGGTGTGGGCATTGCCTGCTGATGAGTCACCCCGGGGCAAGAGGAGACCTGTCTCACCTTCAGGCTATAGTACAAGCGGGAGCCACCCAGCCTAAGGAAGATGGAGTCTCTCATTATACATCCCTACCCCAATCCTGAGGAGTCCTGATTGGCACTTTGGTGACAGAATGTTTCTAGAATCCTGGAGTTCACTGGGATCTTAGCAGCCCTTTTACAGAGGGGAGCTAAAGGTGAGGGGTAGGAGGTAACCTGGCCAGCTTCCCTGGGCTGATTGATGATAAAGCCCAATACCGGAACTGAGGTCTGCCCCCTCCACCCACGTAATTCTCTGATGCTGTACTGAAGTTATAGATGCCTCTAGAGGTGGTTGCAGTGGGTTTAGAAACAAGGGGGTGCTCAGAAGAGGGGAAACATTATCTGGCTCAGGGTGGGCAAGGTGCTTTGTGCCCCAGAAGTGTTTGTGACAACTGTGACTAAGGGATTTGAGGAAGTGGCAGAGAGAGAGAGATTTATGGCCCTCCAGATTCTCCCTTGGTGTTGACCCAGGAACAGGTGTATAGTGACAGGGACACATGAAGCCAGAGACAAGGCTGAACAGGCGGCAGGGCCATTTGGTGAGGCAGTCAGCTGACCATGCGAAAGGAGTCCTGAGTCACTCAGGAGTGAAAGAGGGGAGAGAGAAGTGAGGAGCCAGCCAGCCCACCTACCCTGACATGACAGGGGAGAGCCCAGGGCCAGGGACCTGGTAAGCACCCCTAAAAATACGGAGGCTAATTCCTACAGAAGTGAAGAACCCACTCATGGAGAGATCTGGAGAGTAGTAGCGGGGCAGGGCAGAATGCCCTTGCAGTGGTCCTGGTAGAGGTTATATGGCCTAGAGGGATAAGCTGGGCAGGGGAGGCACCACACCATACCTCTTATCCCATACTCATTAAGCCAGTGCCTACCCTGCCAGTGCCCATTTCCTTGGGGCTCCTGGATGGAGATAAAATTTTGTGTTGTAAAGTCCTGATCGTCCCTTGGTCCTTAGCACCCCATCTTGAGGGCTACTCCCACCTGTTGCCTCCCATCTTTCCTGCTGATTACCTGCCACGGCCCCTTATTCCAGGACAGTGAAGGCACCCACCCCTCTGGGGAGGGGAGATGGTCCCTGATTCTGAGACCACAAACTGAGATGTAGACTTTTCTCTTTGGAGTGGGGGAAGTGGTCCTTTTTCTCAAAACAGCGTTAAATGAAGTTGGAACTGAGTGTGTGAGGGTCCCAGCTTATTCCCATTTTGTTGCCTCCCCCTCCCTCCCTCTCCCAAGTAGTGTGCCGCCGCACCCCCCCCCCCCCCCCACAGGGGGTGCATCAGCCCGGTCTTAGGAGTATGTTTCGAAGCTGCAAAGGAGTCACAGGAGACAGCTGTTTGGTGCACCTCCACCACCCCGCAGGGTCCTAGGACACTGTGCGAGATGGGGGAGGTACTGGTTTTTTATTTTTTGTAGAGGTGGTCCCTGTCCTCCAGGAGCTTACAATCTAGCTGGGGAGACACAACTAATGCACACTTATACAATCAGTACAATTAGCGATTACCACAATATTGACCACAATTGCGTGAGACCAGGGAAAGCAAGATCAGTGAGGGGCTAGGGGCTCGGAGAAGGTGTTTTAGTAAAGATGGGACTCATTTACTGGTTGAATAAGTCCAAATTTAGTGACATTTCTTTGGGGTGGGCTTAGAAGGCAGTGGCGGGGGGGGGGAAGGGGAATCGAGGGAGCAAAGGCAGCAAGGCTGGAATGCACGTGTTGTAGGCAAGGGACAGTGAGAGGGCCCCACTCTATTTCTTAACCCTCTTCCCTCACTCTTGCCCTCCAGTCCCGCCACACAGGCACGCAGTTGGCGCCTTGTCTGCTGCATCGAGATTCAGGGCTTCCGCTGGTGATGATGGAATGTCCATTCTGCTGGCTGGTATGGTTGTCTGGATCTCTGTGGTGGGGCCTGCTGGCATGGCCATGGCTGCGGGGCTGGGTTGGCGTTGTCCCAACTTGGTCCAGATCAGAATGCATTGCCTGTGCCCAGATCTCGGGGGTCTGCTCCCCCCACCCCCCTCCTCCCTCTACCCCACCCAGTGGTCAGAGGGGCGCAAAGGGGTTTGGAAGGGATCTGGTATTGTCGTCATTGTCGGTGCTGCTTCTCCGGGGGCCTACCGGCCCCTCACTGACCTTGGCAAATGCTCCTCTGGCGAGAGAGCACAGGGGACCCCCCATTCCTGCGCGGCACTGGCTCCCATGCTGGCCGAGAAGCACAGGAGCACCTGGTGACGCGGCCGCCCAGGGCTGGGGGTTGGGGCCTCAGTTGGGGGCTCGCTGCCGGCGCTCTCCCAACACCTGCCGCCCGGTCCTCGACACCGTGTACGCCAGCTTCTGCAGAGAGTACCTGAACACCTGCGGTGAGAGACCCAGGACCTGCCCTTAGAGGCAGGTACCTGCAGCGAGTCTGCAGCGCTGCCGTGCCCGCCCCCGCCACCTCCCCCCCCCCCCCCCCCTGCCCCGCCTGCCTGTCGGACTTCGAGAGGCAGGCGCGGGCGCAGCTTGTCCACGAGTCAGGGCAGCTGGAGCTTTTCCAACTGTGCTGAAGGCTGCATGGCAGCAAGCTGATTGGACCCACAACTTAGGTATACCTCACTTCTCGCAATGGGCTGTGTCCCTGGAGGATTCCGAAAAGCGAATCCTACCCAGTAAATGCAGCATTCCAGGAACACCTTAAAGGAAATATGCGATTCCTTTGGCAAAGGGATTCCTTTAGCAGGGAATTCTTCCTGCAAGGGGGTGCTTTTAGGGTAAACGATTTTATGGGCAAAGTGCTTTCTTCTGATTTATTAATTTTTACAAAGCACTTTGTCTCTATGATTTCTTTTTTAAATACAGTGAATTGTCCTTTATTGGGAGCGCTTTTTTTCTCTTCCATTTCTCCTGCAAAGAACCTTTTCTAATTGTTTTCTTCAAAGCGCTTTTATCCGATTCATTTTTTCTGTTAGCTCCTTTGTCTAATTTTTTTCTGCAATGCGCTTTTTATCTAGTGCATTTTTTTTCTGCCAAGTGCTTTTACCAGATTTATTTTTCCTGCAATGCGCATTTTCTCTAATTCATTTTTCCCGCGAATTACTTTTCTTTAATTCGTTGTGGGTTTTTTATGAAGTGCTTTTTATTTTTTCTCTGAGAAGTGCCTTTTTCTAACTTATTTCTCATCCCACCTTCGCAAGCGCTATATATGTTTTTAAAAGACAATTTCCCCGCAATGCGCAATTTTTTAAGACGGAAAATTCTGCTATGCGAGGGTAAAGTCTCTTCGCAAAACAGGAGTGCCCCGCCTCCCTCCTGGGGTCGAGTCTGGGTGTAGCGGGTTTTTCTTACCGCGTTGGTCGCTAAGAGCCTTGGCGATCATCAGTGGCTGGCGCCCGCCGCGCCCCAACTCTTTGTTCCCGGCCGGGCGCGGGCGCACTGGGAAGGGTCTGAGCGTGGAGGAGGGCGCAAGGAACGGGCGGGGGCATGCGGTGCCGACCGCGGCACTCGGGCAGGCAGGGATCGCGGCAATACGGATAGGACGGGTCTGGGAGGCGGCAATTGCGACGTGGGCTTGCCGGTTAAGGGGGCGCGCATCCGGACCCCTCTCCCACCCGGAACCTGGGCACACTTACCTGCAGTAGCACGCGGAAAATGTACCAGCCGATGATGAGCAGCTCAGCTGAAGCTGCCGCCACTGCCGCCATGGTTCCAAGAGTGGTGGGTGAGTGGTTGAGAGCGAGCGCGGTTCGCCGAGGTCCGCCGGTCTCGGAGTCCGCTGTTGGGCGCACTGCCGCAGCCGCCGTGGCCGCGCCTTAAGTATCCGCCCGCCACCCAAGTGCGCATGCGCGCTTGGGGGTGTCCATGAGGAGGGGTGGCCGGGGGCGCTCCTCATTCGCCGGGAGAGGAAAAAAATAATCCATCTGCTCTTTCCACACCGACCCCCGCCTCCTGAGTTCCATCTTAGCCCCTTTCCAGAAGATTCCGCTGTGCCGCTTTTGAATTTTAGTGTAAAATGGAGGGGAACTGCAACTCTTGAGAAGCGCAAAGGGTTAGGGTAGGGGATGCACGTCTTTGGTGTGGAACCCCTCCCTCTCCGAGCCGTGGCCTGCAGATTTAAGCCCAGTGTCCCGTGACGCGCCAGAACCCACCTTGGGCATGGATGGGAAACCAGGAAAACATAATTTAGAGATCATCTGCCCCGCAGAGCAAATAAAAGGTGCCCCTTCCTGGAGCCTTGGCTTCACAGGCCCCTGGTCAGTACTCTTCTAATATTTGATGTGCTGTAAGCCTACATTCTCTCGGCTTCACAAGAGTCCCTGAGCACATAACCTTTCCCTCATTCCTCGCGTCCCGCTTCGTACGGTTACTACCACGGTGACTATTGTAGGAAAGTGAGCCAGAGCATTGAGCTCTAGGCGCAAAAGTGGTAGTCCCCGGGTATCTACCTTGTGGGAGGGATGCAAGAGGGATTGGTGCCTTTGTGTGCGTGGAAGGAATGGGATGAGCTTACCGAGAAGTGGTCGGAAAGTGCTGTGGGATAGTTTTCTGCTGGACAGGTCTTTTCAGCCTCCCTCTTCTGCTCCCCTCCCCCCAGGCCCTGGTAGGTCTTAACACAGCCAGGGAGGCTCTTTGTACCCGTTGCGCTGGGTGGCTGCAGCCTGGAATGGGGTTTTGCTACCGCCACCAGAGGGTTATGGCTGCCGCAGCTCCATTTCCAGGCACAGCGGGAAGACCTGAACGCGGTCTGGGAGCTCAGCCCCAGCGCACTGGTGGCCTGCCGCTCCAGAGCGCCTCTCCAGCAAGCTGCCTAGCACAGGGGCCAACTGGCATTTGCCCCTGTGTGGATAGAAAATTAATTTTGATTAAAAGCTCACAGAGGTCAGGTTCTATACGGTTGCCAGCAGCAGATGGAAAGTGTAAGTGATCCAAGCGAGGTCGGTGTGGATGAAGTAGCATGGTGATTTTTTTTTTTTTTTTTTTTTTTTATGTTGACTTTCGAAGAAGTTGGCTGGTTTGGACAAAATGATGCTGGGCTGCCATCTTAAACAAAATATTTGGTAGTGCCATCGCTGCGGCTTCGCAGAGCATGCAAAGATCCATTGCCTGCAAACTCCAGCCGGCAGCACGCTGCTCTAGTTCTCCCCTGAGCACCTGCTATGATAGATACTAGATACAGAATCCTATTCTTATTACTTAGGGGTACAGCACTGAGCCCATGGCCATCCATGGCAACCACAGGGCGGTATTGTGAGGTCTGGGCCCTTTGAGGACGGGCTGCAGCCCCAGGAGGCGATACATGATCTCTGCTGGGCAGGGCCCAGGCAAAGCCAGTCCACTGTGCCGGACCTGCCCGAAGAGCCCTCTGGCCCAACCCCGACAAGCCTAGGGGAGACACCCCAGGAGGCTTCCTGGACAGGTGATGTGGAGAGGAGTAGACTTCCATGGGTGGGCAGGGAGGAAAGGGCATTCACATTTGCTGTTGTTAACCATGATCCATTTTCCCAAATAAGTATACATTCTGTTCCTGTTTTTTTTTTTTTTTTTTTTTTTTGTCTGTCTGTCTGTCTGTCTGTTTTTTGTCTGTTTGTCTGTTGTGTTGACTTTTCTCTTCAGGATCCCTGCTGCCTTGGTGATCCCGGGCTGACAGCCAGAGAGCACAGCGGCTCAGCTCCTGGAGAGTGAGGGTTGAAGAAAGCGGAGGGCAGCTGCCTGCGCCCGCTGGCTCCCATTGGGTCGGTTCCTGCAGCGGTGCCCGGTGGCCTTGGTGAAGGCCCTGCCCGGCAGAGATCATGTATTGCCTCCAGTGGCTGCTGCCCGTCCTCCTCATCCCCAAGCCCCTCAACCCCGCCCTGTGGTTCAGCCACTCCATGTTCATGGGCTTCTACCTGCTCAGCTTCCTTCTGGAGCGGAAGCCTTGCACGATTTGTGCCTTGGTTTTCCTGGCAGCCCTGTTCCTCATCTGCTATAGCTGCTGGGGAAACTGTTTCCTGTACCACTGCTCTGATTCCCCGCTTCCGGAATCGGCGCACGACCCCGGCGTTGTGGGCACCTAACAGCCTGCCCTGTTAGCTTTCCAAGGAAGCAGAAGATGGGAGGGGAGGCATTGACATAGGTCATAAAGCATTGGAGTTTCAAATCCCGCAGCCCCGCGGGTGCCACATTCCTGACGGCGCCTTTTTTGGCCTGTGATGTTTTATCCTTATAATGTGAATAATGGCACTGACCGGTGCTTTTATTGTAGAGTCCTATAGTCGTGGGTGGTCTTGTGATTGTGTGTGTTCTGTCCCCATCTCGGTTCCTCCCCTCGCTCCCCAAGGCTGGCAGGATGGTCACCCCCCTCGCCTCATTCCTGCGAGGAGTCTGCACCCATCCTGGTCAACCGTCCCGGCATGACCTGGGCAGATAAAATGCCAGTCTCGTCACCTCTGTGAGCCCTCCTTGTCAGGGTCTCTTCCCTTCCCAGAATGTTACCAACCCCTCAGTCCCTCTCCCGGTTTCCCTTTAGTTCTCTTCTGCCCCTTTCCTTTTTGGGGGAGCGCCTGTCCAAGACAGGGCTCATTTTTGCACTTATCTCGAATTTAAAGAGATTGCTGACGCCCGAGAGCCTCGCTTTTTCATCCTTCTTTCCCCGGTCAGCAGGCTAGACAGAAACATGTCTTGACTGTTTGTTGTCCACAGATCTCCGGTATTTTCTCCACTTCATTTTTAAGAAAGAAGTAACAGGGACTTGTTGCTCTTTCACCTGCGTTTCTGGGCTCATGCTTACCAGCCCAGCCTCACTTTCTTTGCCCTTCCTCCTGCCTTTCTCAACTGTCCCGAGGAGGGGGGGCCTCATCGTGTCTCCTGTGCATGCTCTGCAGGATTGAGGTGTGGTGTGTCCACGTAGATCTAGCAGTCCCCAGCTGAGTGAATGGAAGAGTACTCGTGTGTTTTTTCATAACAGCCATGATCCCCTTGATAGGTGTTTGAATATATTTTGGTGTGCCGTGAGTGTGTGTGTGTATGTGTGTGTGTGCGTGTACAAATACATGTGTATATTCCTTTTAAAGAAGCTTTATCGAACGTGTTCTGATTTTGAGGTTTAGCAACAGCTAGCTATAGCAGGTGCCGCTGCAGTTTTTATTTAGCATGGGGATTGCAGGGTGACCAGCACGCTGGACTCCGAGGTGGTTCAGACAAGACAGAGAGGAGCAGTGGCCATCATCCTCGTGCCAGGAGCTCCTTCAGTCCTGCGCATATAGACTGTACGTTACGAAGAATACACAGGAAGACTTTGTGACTGTCACTTGCTTTTTGCTTTTTCTGCGCTTCAGTAACAAGTGTTGGCAAACGAGACTTTCTCCTGGCCCCTGCCCACCGGGGACTAGCATGGTTGTCCGTCCAGTCTAAATCATCCATCCTTCTCTTGCCTGAGTGGGAAGGGTGGTGGGCCAGGCAGAGGACAGAACTGGAGGCAGTCCATCTAGGGAATGGGACCGTGAGGCCACACTTGTGGAACATTTGGACTGCCATTCTGGAGCTTTTATTTCTGGTGTGTTCGTTGCACAGCTGTTTGAAATGTTTAATAAAGCTTTATAAACTTTACTTTGTGGTTTTATGTGGCTGCAGTCCATTTGGGTCGTGGTGTTGGATTTCTAAGTTGGTGGGGGACAGAGGGTAGCATGGAGGGGCTGAGTCCTTGGCGCCAGAGTACCTTAGCCCGAAAATTTGATCTGCTCTCTGGAGAGCAGATGGTGGGGTTGGGGGAGGGGGAGCAGGGGGCAGGCCAGGCGGTGAACAGGAGGGAGTCTCAAAGTTTTTAGAGATGAGACATTTGTGTTTCTCAGCTCCCATGGCTTCTCGCCTGAAACTGTTTCCCTCCATAGGAGATTTGAGTAACCGATCCCTTGACAAACAACTTAGGACAGCTGGAGCTCTAATCATCAAGGATTTTTATGGTGCTGCTTTTGAAGTAAAAATAAAGTGAAACCCCTTATGGCATTTCAAGTGGAAAAATAAATAAGGCTGGCCTCCAACCAGAGGGCTTACGGTGATGGCTGGAAGTGCGAGAGTGTTGCGGGTCCCTGTCGTTGATGGGCACATGCTCCTGTGACTGTGACCTTTGAGACGGAGTGAGTAGCTTGTCAGGGGCCTGTGCTGGGTGTCCACCTCTCAATGTCTTTTCCTTCTAGAAAACATAACTGGAGCACTGCCTGTCCAAAGCACAGTGCTGTTGTAAGGGTTTATTGAAATAACAGTTATGAAAGGGCTTTGGTAATTTCATAGAAGGTCACATGTTTTACCTAGATTTTTAATTTATTGCTGTAAAGTTTTGTGCAGTTTTCTCCTGCCCTTTTAAACCTCCCCACTGTCAGTTTGTCCCCTTTTTCATTCCTAGTGTTGCAGATCAGTGAGTGCTTCCTCTTTTCTTGACCAAAACTGGCCAAAGATGTGTCCATTTTAAAGGTATTTTCAAAGAACTCAACTTTTATTGACTCTATCTGCTGAGTATTTTCTGTCTGATCCTTTTGTGCTTTTATCTCTGAATTCTTCTCTTCTGGGTTTCTGGATATATTTCACGGTTCAGCAAAGTCTTGACAAGGTGAAGAGTCCTACACGTGGAAAGGATGGTTTGTTCAGCAAACATTGACCCCCTGTACTAGGCTTGCTGGGGGTTTCAGGGGCAAGACCCAGACCTGACACTCCAGGAGCACATGATTCTAACCTAGTGGGGAAGACTTAAGAAAATAGACAATTGCAAATTCCAAAAACAAAACAAGCAAAACAAAAAAGGCTTTTGTGGCCCCACTCTCCTGTGGAGACACCTGGATGATAAATGAAGCCAAGATTATTGTTTATTTTGCTCTCCCTCAGAAAACAGCTTTCTGTTGTAGGTCAAGCCTGCCTAAGAGTTACAAACAGGCCTCCCTCTGAAAGATTTGTGGCCCTTTCCAGCAGGGAGCCTGCAGCCCACTACCCCCCAAGGTGACTGCCAAATCAGCATTCTGTCTGCCCAACAGTGCTGCCTTCCACCTTGGCAAGGCAGCACGGGCAGCACTCTGCCTCCTGTTCCTGAAACACCTTTCAGGAACATGAAAAGTAGATGCCTCTTCCGGAAGAGAGCAGGGGCACCAAGCCTTAGAAAATCCCACTCTGCAATCCCTCTGTTGCTGTGGCTTCTAGTGTGAAATGGTTCCTCACGTACCTGGTAACCACAAGACCCCACGAGGCATTGGTCTGGGCTTCTTTCAGAACCGGTCTGCACCCTGCTCTGGATATCAGTTTCCTTATAGATCAAACGTAGTCTTTGGAGCAAACTGCAACCTGGCCCTAAATACTGGGGATCCTTTTCCCTAGGATCTTAGAGTCCTCCTGAATGCACTTGAGGAAGGTGACTGAGCTCTGAGAAGGTGGCAGTGTCCTTGCAGGACAGGCTGCACATGCTTTATGCTGTAGTCAGTGTACCAAATGAGCCCAGATATGCCTCTGTCAGGAAGCCTTCCTGGACTTCTTCCCTCTGCCTGGAGATCACTTGCCTAGAGCACTTTACTCAGCCCTCTGTTGAGTGTTAGCACTAGTGCTGGTACTCCTGCTCACCAGACTTCTAGCAGTCACTGGGTTCCTCCCATCCCTCAAGGGGGCCTGCATTGTAATTCAGTCAGTGGGTACTTTCAGAATCCTTGTAGGACTAGGCCTGGGGGCCACACAATGGACAAGGTGGAAAGTCCCTGCCATCTGGGAGTCATCCAGGCTAATGGGAAAGGGCAGGACATTGGGCAGATCATCCCACCAAGATGTATAAAACTATGAGTTGTGGCAGATGCTATAACAGGAGACAAACAGGATCTGATGCAGGCCGGGGAGGATTGATGGTCAGGCTGGGACCTGAGGACAAATATAAATGAGCAGTGGAATAATAAATGAGATGTTATTTCTCAGCATTTCATCAAGCATCTCTGTTTTTGCAGATAAAGAAATGGGCTGAAAGTAAAATGAAGGGTCACCAATATCTGGCTGCCCTAGAATCAGCCCTGGAAGGCTTTTGGGTAGAGAGGTCAGGCTGTTCAAAGCTTCGAGGACTGTACTGGGAGGTCCTCAGGGGTCTAAGGCTGACATGCTGGTGACAGGTCCCAAAACTCAGTCCTGAGAACTCTTCAGTCTCCAGCTGACTAGACCCATCACAAACACAGATCTGACAGGAATAGGGGGTAACCCAATCAGAACAGCATTTTTAAAGTGGGGATTCTTTCAGCCAGGACCAGGACAGCACTGGAGCAGTGAAAGCTGCGGGGCTGTTGAGAAGGCCATTGCTCTGTCCAGCTGGTTGGGACCAGGGAGAAGAGGATCTAAGGAGTGATGGTGGGTAGGGAGGTGAAGGCAGGAGGAAGCTGGGAAGGGAGGGGGACAGAGACTGGTGATGGAAGGAAAGCTATAGGGAAGGAGGCCAGAGAATGGTTGTCACCGGTGTCCAGTCTCCCAGCATCCAGCACAAAGCTCACCTGCTCACACCCCGCCCGCCCCATAATGGGTGAAAGGGTCACCATTCTGAAAAGAGGGAAGAACTAAGGAGTGCTCTACTCAGCAAGTGGTGGAAGATGGTCGGGACTCAGAGGGGCTAGTCTAGCCCCAGCCCAGCACCCTTCCTCCCTGGTGTCTTCTCAAAAGCCAGAAGAGGGGCAACTGGTCTGACAGGCTTCAGAGAGAGAGAAGTCAGTATCTTGAGAAAAACCGATTATAGAGTGGGCTTACTTGGGAAGGGAGGAACCTGGCCAAGCAATAGCTGGAGGCTTCATGCAGAAGCACTTGGTCCCTCTTTGGGGTGTTGGGATTCAAGCAGGGGGTGGGAGTAGACTTGGAGCAAACCTTGAGAGGCGAGGCTTCAGGGAGCCCCAGGCCCTATGCCCCTGCCTTTGTGACCACACCTTCCTGAGCCTCAGTTTCCTCACCTGTAAAATGGAGGTCGGAACATCTACCATAGCCTGGCTCAAGACATCATCTTCACACATATTTCCTCTCTTCTGTGGCCCTCCACCACCAGCTCTTACTGGGCTGAAGCCTCTTAGGGAAGCGATCTGATCATCCAGCTCTCCTACTCATTCGTTCATGTGGGGAGCATTTGCCAGGCCCTGTGCCAAGCTCTGAGACACTGATGCAGAACAAGGCTGTGCCATCCTTGAAGAGCTCAGCTCAGCAGGAGGGAGGCACCAAGGCAGTCAGATAGGCAGATGATTGCAGTGCCATATCTGGCCTCTCCCCTCTTTTCCTGGGCAGCTGGTGGAGAGTCTACACTTGGCTGGCTCACTGCTTCTTTCAAAGCTAAACCCTCAGCCAATTCCCTGACCTGGTGATTGCAGCCCTCTAAGGGGGCCTGGTCCCCGCCTACCTCCATTTCCCATGTGACTTTGCTCTCCAATGCTCACTCTTCTCCAGACCTCTGTTTCCCCATGTGTATGCCAAGGAAGGGGCCATACCGGAAGCCCTTAACATTTCCAGAGCCATCTGCTGTGAAACATCGGTGAACTTTACCCTTGTTATTTCAGTACCCTTGTTGCTTCTTGGAGATATTGGGTAAAAGAAAGTGTGTTACAACAAGCAAGTGTTTAATGAAAGGATTTCTCGCACTAACGAATAAACTTCAAATCTTTTGGGTGCGGAATTTTGGAGTCAAGGCACACTTGGGAAGGTCTCTGAGGGAGGAAGACAGACAAAGCCCATCAGTGGCTCCCTGTTGCCTTTGCTCCCAGCTCCTTAGTTTGGCCATCAGAGCCATGTACAACCCTTGAGGGCGGTGGCTTGGTCTTTGTCCCTTGACCAGGCACAGGCCTGACCAGGCCTGGCCGAGAATCTGCTGATTGGCTGGCAGGGGGGATGGATGGAGGGATGGCTCTAATCAATTTCTAGCCTTCTAAGGACTCAGGTGGCCCAGTCCTTCCTACGTGTAAGAGAATGCAGTTTGCCTCCCAGCCTCTTCTCAGCAACTCTGAAGTGACAATATTTTCCACACTCCAGACTAATATTTCACACACAGATATTACGGAGACCACTATTTCTCAGACACATGAGAAGACCCTTGCAAAAGGCTCCTGCCTCCGGCAACAGGTGGCTGTGAGTCCTCTTCCTTCACTGGGCCTCAGTTTCCCATTTGTAAAATGAGGCAGTTAGACTAGATAATCTCGAGTTCCTTTCCAGCTCTAGCATCACCCTCAGACGCCCTAGTGCCTAGGGCAGTCATTGGACAGGGAGCATGGTAACTCCAGGATCTGGGTCAAGTCCACATATTGGAGCACAGAGGAATCACAGTGATGGCTACGGCCCCCCTAGAAGATGAACTTGGCAGAACTGGCTGGGAGATTTTCCTGCTGCTGGTGAAATGTCCTGGCAGAGTCTATGCAGGTAGGTTGATGCAGGTGAGGGGTGGGGGTGGGCTCTCCATTCTCTTGTGGTCCCTGAGTAATGGTTCTTTGCAGAATCAGAAGCCTCCAGGACTGGTGGGTGCCAACCAGATTCTGCCATTCATACTGGCAAAGTGGGTGAACCATCTTTTCACACTGCCTGGCAGGGCTTCCGTAAGGTTTTCTGCTCCCGTTCCTTGAATTCCTCTCTCTATTTCACTGTCTATGCCTGGAATCATGCTTTCCCATAGCCAGTTCCCCATCCAGGTAGCACGTTCTGCAAGAAGACTGTGACCCTGATGCCATAACCAGCCAGGAATGGCTTAGCTCAGAGTCAGAGCCATGAGAGGAAGACTTGTCCAAAACTGGGGCTCTGTTGAAAGAAAAAGATTCATCCATTTCCAATGTCACCTCAGAGCACACACCCAAGTTCAAAAACTATTTTAAAAGGTCAGAAAGGAGATACGGGCCCATTAAAAACAAACAAACAAACAAAAACAGGGAAGAAAGGAATTGGATAATTAACAAGTGTCTGAATGGGGGAGCCCCACTAAAGTGAAAAGCAACAAAATGACATCAAGAAGGCAAAGACCAACCAATTTGACTACATCAAAACTAAATGTTTCCAAAGTCAAACAGTATCACAAACAGAATAAAAAAGCAGTGGGTATACTATTTGTAGATCCATAATGTGTAAAAGAACACAAGCAAAACCTTAACGGTAAAAATGCAACAGAGAAGTGCATAATTCACCTAAACTGAGTTTACAGAAGAGGAAATAGAATGGACTAAAAATTTGTTTTTGAAAAAATATTCAATCCGCTAATACCTAAAGATCAACAATAAAAACCAATAAGGAAATACAAGTTCTCACCAACAAATTAGGGGGCTAAAGTTTAAGAATACCTAATGCTGATGAGGATACAGTGGGCCAGGCACTCTTGTGCAGGGCTAAGAGGAATGTGAATTGGTGCAAACTTTTTGAAAAGTAATATGACAGTCAAAGACAAGGAGAGACATGAAACTTTCAAGAAAGGGCAAATGGCCTATTATTTATACAACATTTTATTGTCTAATTTGTGTTAGGCATGATGCTGGGTATGAAATATGAAGATATAAATAAGATACTGTGTCTGCTCTTAGGCATATAGTCAAAGAGGTAAGATACACAGATACTAAAATGATGTATAGTAAGAAGAAGGCCAGAGATATGCCTGGGACATGGACAAAGCATGGAGCAGCTGGGCTGGGTTGTGCAAGTGTGAGGCTTTATGGGAATATCGGGGGTGATTCCTAGAAGAGATGCCCAGATGAGCAGGAGTTGTTCACGCAGGAGGCAGAGCCCAAAGTAAGCATCATGGACGAGTTCACAGACAGTTCAGGATTGCCAGAGCAGCAGAAAGTAAGAATCTGGAAATGGAGAAGGTGGGATCAGATCACACAGTGTCACGTCTGTCTGATTGAAGACTTTGGTCCCTCTTGACAAGAGAGAGCCACTGAAGCATTTTGAGCAGGCGGGTGCCATGGTAAGATTTTTGTTTTAGGGTGATTACCCTGGTTGCTTAGAGACATTTGGAGGTACGAAGGCTAAGGAGGAAATGGTTGCCTCAGTCCAGGTAGAGAGGGCAAGGCCTGAATTAGGGCAGGGGCCAAGAGGATGGAGAAAAGGTAAAATTAGAAATACCTGCTCACTGACTAATGGCTGGGGTTAAAGGAAGAGTCATGGATGGCTTCCTTGTTTCTGTCTTGGGTGACTGGGTGGATGGGAGAATACCCAAGCAAAAAAGCAGGGTTAGGGGCTGGAGGAGGATTGTTGAGCTCAATTTCAGACAGTTTGAGTAAAAGGTGGGCATCCAGGTGGAGGTGGCCTGCAAGGAGCTAGGCAGAGGGTTTGGATCCAGCAGGAGATTTGAACAAAAGATTTGGTTTGTAACTGATGACTGTTGTAGCCATGGGTTTTGGTGAGCTGGCCCTAGGAGAAATGGCTAAGAAGAGGAAAGGGTCCAGACAGAGAATCTGTCCCCCATATAAGGGGTGAGCAGAGAGAAGAGTGCACAAAGGCAACAAGTCAGAACAAGATGGCAAAGGCACCTGGAGCCTGCGTTGGCCTGGAGGGTTTCTAGGAGGGCACACTCGGCAGACAGAAGAGAGAAGCCAGTTGGATAAGGACTGAGAACCCACTGCAGGGAGCGATTGGGGACCCTAGATCCCTACAGGAGCACTGTCCTGTGAGAAATGGGGCAGAAGCCCCCACAAGCTGAGCAGAGTAAAATGAAAGGGGAAGGAAAAGCCGGTAGCATGGCCACCTGTCCTGAGGAGTCTGGGATACCGAGGAGAAGTGCTGGAGTTACGATTGGGGTCAAGGAGAATTTCTGAGATGGGCTGAGAAGAGATAAGGACAGGGATGACAGAAGAGAGGTTGAAAGGGCTGTCACCTGATGTTCTCCTCTCTGTATAAATCAGAGGTAAGATCAAAGGACAAGGTTGGTAAGGAAGAAGAACATCCATTGGTGACCTTGCCTAGAGCTGCTATCAATTAGGAAAGTATATATGCCAGTTGGGAGTCCACAGAGGAAGTGTGGGCATCTCCCGAGGGGGATAGATGGAGAACTAAGGATGAGCTTGAAGGAGAAGGTGCAGAGTTCACAGAGCAGGGCCAGACATTGAACCGTGACTGACATTTTAGGAATGCAGACAGGAAGAGACTGAACGGGGAGGGGCTGGAGGAGAAGACCAGAAAAGCAGGGGTCCTAGAAGCTCAGGGAGGTGAAACCTTCCAGAAGTCAGGGTGGCCACTGGTGGACCGGATGCACAGAGGTCAGGGGAGACAAGGGCATCCCCTGGACCTGGTCTTTGGTGACCTTTGCTATAGCAGCTTTGGGGGAGGGGACAGAAGCCCACCTGGGTGGGGGATGATCCAGAGTCTGGCTGAGAAAGCAGGAGGGAAAAGGGGAAGCTGGGGGGAGGGGAACAGCAGGGCCCAGAAAGGTGCTGCTTCTTGCCTGCTGACAATAGGAGGGAGGAGGGCTTGGGAGCCACGTTTGAAGAGCAGGGACAGATAGTGAAAGGGGCCATAGAGCGGTGGGATTAAGTGTAGAGGTGAAGAGATTAGCCGTGTTGGTGGAAAGGGGCCAAATTAAATCATGTACATTTTACCAGGTAGCCTGATCTCCATGTTCTTCTGGAGGCTTTTTCTCTGCCCTCTGGGTACCGACTACAGCTTTAATTAGCAGTGGTTTCATTCTGCCTCGTGTCTGGGGCCACGTCCTCCTCATTTTTTGTGCCTTTCGGCACCTAGCAACAGGCAGCAAGCTAGGTAAAGGCAGAATAATTATTTTCTGCTTGAAATCAAATGCTTGAAATGAAGGTTCAGAATTCAGTTTCATCACAAAGATTTTGTGATAATTTCCAGGGAATCAGTGAACAAGGAAATAAGATTCAAGGTTGAGGCTGTCTTGGATGTGAGGCTGTCTGCGTCTCAGGAAATGCAAGCTGTACTCCAGGGAGTGGGCACAGGTCTTTATAGTACACACGGTGGATCGTGACCGTTGTCCCATCTGGTCATAGCAACTCCATCCTCCCACCCCTACTGAGTCATACAGCTACCATTAGCCCCATTTCACAGGTTAGGAAACAGGCTGAGAGAGGGAAGGAGAGAGTGATGGGCAGTGAAGTGGATGGAGACTGGGCACAATCTTAAATGCTGCATTCAGGGTCTACGTGAACCATGTGGTGGTATCTCCTGAACATCACATAATTCTATCTCTTCCGTATTTGAACAGAAGTCAAAGTCAAGAGAGAGCCTTGGTCTGACTGGCTGAGCTCAGGACTGGTACCACCCCTGACAGGACCTGGGTGGTGAGAAGTAGGACCTGGAAGAGGGGCCTCTGTGGCCTCTGTGTGCAAGAGCAGCCCAGGTCCCACTATAGCCACATAAAATAAAGAATAGGAAATTTCCCTAACTGTAACAAGGGGCATGAGGAGGAATGAGGGATGCTAGAAAGCCCAAATCCCCAGACATCCATTATAAGAAGTAACCAGCCCAGAGGCAGGGAGATCTGATAGGAAGCCATTGTCCAGATAAGAGAGATATCTGAACTAGACCAGTAGAGATGGTGAGAAATAGATCAGAAACTTGTAGTAGATAAAAACCAGAAATGACTGGTGTATGATTCACTATCAGGTGAGAGAGAGGGTATGAGAGTGACTCCCATGTGTCTGAGTGGGCCCTGGGCAGGTGGTGGGGGCGCCCCTGAGATGAGGAACACAGCATGGGGAGCCAGCGTGAGGAGCAGGACAGTGGACTCAGATACAGCCAAGGGTCAGTGTCACAGCCAGCTGGAGTCCAGCAGGCACTTGTATCCAGGGTCTAGGACTCAGGAAGAGATTTGACTGGAAGCACTGGCCCAGGGCCATGGCCATTCGGAGAGTAATGGGAACCCCAAGAATGAGTGAGGCCACCAGAGAGAGAATGGGACAGGGCCCAGGGCAGAATCCTGAGTTACAGTGACATGTGAGAAACCAATCAAGGTGTGAGCAGGTGACAAAGGAGAGAGAAAGAAGGACCTCAGAGATGCGACAAACAACTAGGAGAAGGGTTGCCAGGGCAACCATGGTAGTGAAGCGTTCCAAGCAGAAAGTAATCAACATTGTCAAATCCAGCAGAGAATTCCAATAAGATAAAGACAGAATTTTTTCTTTGGATTTGATGGTTAGTAAGCTTTCGGTGACCTTAATAAGAGCATTTTGGGGGAGTAACGGGACACAAACTGAACTAATGTTCAGATGTGAGGGGGAGGTGATTCTGTCACTAAGAATCCTTTGAGAAGTCTGGAAGACTTGGAGATGTGAAGGATTAGGAGTGGGGAGTTTGAGCGTAGGAAAGATATGAGCCAGTTTATAGACATCAGCTCCCAAATGCAGTAAGCATTGTTTAGTGACAAAAATGTATTCATTCCATGTGTTCTGATTTAGTACCTATTATGTGCCTGGCAGTGTGCCTAGTACTGTGGATACTTGGGTGAATGAAGTGAAATAGGCAGAATCCCTGTTCCCATGGAGCTTGTATGGTAATAGAGGATAAAGACATGAATCAAATAGTGGCTCACATAAATATACAACCCCGATAAGCAGTCGGAAGGAAAGGTACTAAGTGCTGGGGTGTGTACAACAAGGGGACCTCCCCTAGGCCGACTCCAGGAAGCTTGCCTGAGAAGGGGACACTTGAACCAAGTTGTTAAAGAAGGAGAAGGAGTTAATTGGACAGAGAAAATTGGGGAAAGACCTTCTGGGCAGAGGGAAAGGTCTGTGCAAAAGGAGATGAGATGAGACTAGAAAGGCGGGAAGTGCTGACTGAACAGAGCCTTGGAGGCCAGGGCTGAGATCCTGCATGTGTCCCGGAGCAAGGGGAACAGGGCTAAGACCTGCTCTGGTATATCCCTATAATCTGAGACTGGCTGTGCTATGGATAAATTGTTAGAAGGAGCATAGGTAGACTTAGGGAGACCAGTTAAGAAGTTTTTGTTGTCATGGTAGACAGGATTTGGACATAATCAACATATTCTAGTTAGTCTTAGTGCTGATGGAATGAAATGGGGCAGGGAGAGGAAGAGGTATTCAGAATGACCCCTGTGTTTCTAACTTGCCTTACTGGTGAGGTAGCAGTGCTGTTCTCAGAACTGGGAAGCCCTAGAAAGGGACTGGGTCCGTGAGGCAGACCCCAAGTCTCGTGGTACACAGCTGAGACATCCAAATGGAGGTGGGGAGGAAGTAGCTGAACATATATCTGGAGCACAGAGTGAGAGATTACTGAGATGGGCTCAGAGCTCCTGAAGGATCCTCAGTAGAAATGTGAGTTAAAGTGGTGTCAGATTTCTGGAACAGTCTGAGGCTATAAAGAGCGGCTGAGGAAGAAGAGGCCAGAAACGGGAGTCCAAGAGGCACCAACACTTGGAAACTAGAAAAGGAAAGAAGAATCTTCCTAGGGCACTGGAAAAGAAGGACCAGAGAGGTCTTTCAGCAGGATGAAGTGGTCATCAGTGAGTATGTGCAGAGAGGTCAGGAGGACAGGGCTGATCCACAAGCCCCTCCCATGTGCAAGTGCACAATCACCATGGTGGCCCTGGCTGATGGGCACCCACCAGGGCCCATGGGAGATCACCTGGGGACCTTGGCCGATGGAGTGGAGGTTGGGTGGAGGTTGATTAAGGAGAGAAAGGAAGAGGAAGCAAAGTCCTCTTTGCTTTTAATGTTTGTCTTAAAGGAGAGGGCTTTTTGATTTTTGTCTTAAAGGAAAGAATGATACTGGCAAGCATCATCATTGCTTCCCAATGATACTGGGAAGCAAGCCTGAGTGATGAAGCGATTAAGGATGGAGACAATTAGTGTGAAATGAGCTCCCAAAGGGGCTGGGATCAAGTGTAGAGGTGGATAAATTAGTTTGGGGCAATAATGTATATTTGACTGAATGGGGCAAAATTAAATTATTTACCTTTTAGAGAGTAACTTGATCCCCATGTTCTTTGGGGAGCTCTGATCTGACCTGGGTACTGACTACAGTGCTAATTAGACCAGTTTTATCCTGTCTCATGGCTGGGATCGTGTCTTATTTTTTGTGTTTCTCAGCACCTAGCGACAGGCAGTAAAGCTCTTTGGGTGCCGAGTCAGTGTTCTCTGCCTTGGAATCAAATATCTGAAGTCAACACTCACATTTTTTGACCAAAAAGAATCTATGACAATTTTCTAGAAGTTACAATGCAGGAGAAAATAGGGGCATTAAGTCGTGAGTGGCAGGGGTGTGGGTGGGTGGAGAAAAAGTAGAGGAGTCGGCTCCCCTCATCCTGGTAAGCTCTGTGCCATTTATACATGTTCACATTCATCATCCCAAGTGAACCTCCCCCTCCCCCCCAAGAGACAAAGCAATACCCAATTTCATATAGGAGGACAAAGAAGTCGGAGGAGGAAGTCTTACTGACACAGCACAAGAGGCGGGAGCTAGGTTCAGGTCCCAGTGCATCTAGTGTAACAGGCCTTCTCGTGACCGGGCTGACCTGGAGAGAAAGAGGAAGAGAGGGGGTCCAGGGGGCGCGGGAGGAGATGCTCCGGGCACCTGCAGAAGGTTGCAGGTACAGTCCAATTGGAGACCTACCAGACGTTAAAAGCATCATATCAAACTGCAGTGATGGAGTTTGCAGCACTAGCTTTCCCTCTCTTTCTCTGCCCCTTCTTCACGAGTTCTCTCTCTCAAAATAAACAAATAAACTTAAAAAAAAAAAAGGAAGCCTCCCCACCACATTATTGATATGTGCATTCTATATTTGCATCTAAAACTATATTTTTAAGTCTTTAACCCATCTGAACTGGATTTTCACGTGTGGTATGACACGGAGATCTAATCTGATCTTTTCCCAGATGGATAACCAGCTTGGTGTTGTCCCAACACCATCTTTTCTCCCAGTTCCCTATGTCTAGACTCTATTCAGATCTGTTGATCTATTTGTCTGCTTCTGGGCCAATACCAAATTTTAATGAGCACAGCTTTATCTTAGGTGGCTGATAAGGTAAGTAGCCCTCCCTCCCTGGCCCTTTTTTTTGTTTTTGTTTTTGTTTTTCAAAATTATCTTGGTCATTCTGCACATTTAACTTTTTCATACACAGTTTAGAATAAGCTTATCAAAGTTCCATGAAAAAAATCTTGTTGGAATTTCGAGCGGGATTACACATCTCCAGGATGCCAGGTCTTCTCATCTGTGAACGTGGTATCTGTCTCCATTTAATCAGAGTCTTATCTCTTTGGTTTGGTTTTTGATGCCTTTTAATAAAGGTTGGTCACTTTTGTCATAAAGGTTTTTTTACATTTCTTCATAGGTTTATTCCTGAGTACCTTATCAGGAAAAGAAAAAAGTTTTCCTTTTTTTTCTTTTTGCTTTCCAAATTTTAGTCAATTGCTAATCACTATGCTCCATTCACAGACACAGAGTAAACGTGCTTTGTCCCTGGGCACATAAATGAGAACACAGCACACATGTAAAGCAGAGCTAATTGGCTAGAAACAAATTAGAATTTTTGGATTAAATTTTAATTATACAAGTAATACATGAATACATTTTCCTTTAAATAAAATTAGAGCGTTACAGATAAAGTCTCTGCTGGCACCCTCCCCGCCCCACTCGCATCTCTGCCTCTGGCCCCTCCCCCTCCTTTAGAGGTAGGGGCTCTTAAGCTTTTTGCTATTTATTTAAATGTTTTCTTATGCCTATTGAAACACATCTTCTCTTTCTGTGGGTGTTTGCACAGACATGGTGTGTACACTCTGGAGGTGTTGCTCTGAGCTTAGTGCACCCTACAGGACTCCTGGGGCCGCTCTGTGCAGCTGGCAACTGGTGGCCAGAACTGATTATATACCACCTTGATTTCCTTGTTTACTATTGATTGACTGTTAAAATGTTCCCATTGCCATTCCATTAAGACAAACCTGTAAGAGCATCCTTGTACATTGCCCGTTTTACATATGTAAGAGTGTTTCTCTGGGACAGACACTTAGAAATGGAATTGATGGGTGATAGGATATATACATCTTAAATTCTAATAGAAACTGCTAAAATGTTCTCCAAAGTGCCTTATTAATGTAATCTCCTGCCAGCAGTGTATGAACATCTATTTCCCCAGACCATTTCCAAGTTTTGCATTTTTAAGCAGTCTGATGAGTGCAAAATAGTATCTCGTTTTAGTTCGAATTTTTCTGAACTACTGCAAGACTGCAGGCTTCATGTGTTTACTGCCCATTTATATTTCCTCCTCTGGATTGCTTGTCTGTATCCTTTGCCTATTTTCTTAAGTTATTTTTGTCTTTTTGCTATTGATTTTTATGAGTTCTTTATGTATTTTGAATACTAATACTTTGTTATGTATATTGCAAATGTTTTCTACATTGTGATTCTTGTCATTTAATTATATGGTACCTTTTGTCTTAGAGAAATTTTAAATTTGATACAAACTTATCAACCTTACTTTTATGCCTTTTTACAGTCTTTTAAGAACACCTTTGCTATATCAAGGTCATAAGCATTTCCTGTATTTTCTTCTCTAAAATTTGTAGTGTGTGTGTGTGTGTGTGTGTGTGTGTGTACATATATATGCCTTTAAATTATATACAAGAAATAAATTCCATATGCATGAATCTTAGGATCTGACTTTAAACTCCCCATCCCCAAATAGATAGGTAATTGTCCCAACACCATTATGTAATAATATATCATTTCTCCACTGATTTAAAATTGCTACTTTCAGCTGCACTAAATTGCAATGCAGGTCTGTTGCAGAGCTCTTTCTGGTCCATTGATCTATTTGTCTACTCCCGAGCTTGATAATATGCTTTGCTAACTGGCGGGACAAATCCCACCCTTTTTGTTGTTTTTGCAAAATTGCCTTGGTCATCCTTGCATATTTGTCCCACCACATGGATTTTGAAATCAGCCAGCCAAGGGTCAGGAAAAATTTAATTGAGATTACATTGAGTTTATGGATAAATGTGAAGAAAATTGGCATCTCTGTCATACAGACTCTTCCTACCAGTGTTCAGTGCTATATGTACTTGTCTCAGGTCTGGTCAGCTTCTATGTCTTTCTGGGAAGTTTCACATTTTCCTCTGGCCATAGTCTTGCATATTTCTTGATAAATTTATTCCTGGGTTTGTTTGGCCCCTGTTTTTCCTTATTTCATTTCAGCCTGTTTACTAATCACTGTGCTTCGTTTGCAGACACACACGCAAAGTAAACGTTCTTCCTCCCTGGGCACAAATATATGAGCATAGCCAAACACGCAGAGCCGGCATCATTGGCTAAAGACAAATTAGAGTCTTTTCAAATTATACTTTAATTAAACATGTAAGGCATGAATATATTCTCCTTTTTCAAAGTAGAACAATATGAATATAGCTCAAGTTTCCTTTGGCCACCCCCTGAAATCCTAGTTTCCTACCCTCTCCACAACTTTATGTGTCTGCTTTCATAGAAAGGTATAGTATCGATGTGGATATTTTGGATGAATCATCCCACTTTATAAGGATTTTACTGTAAGTTGCGTTTTTTCACTCAATCACATATTTTTAGGATATACTCCTATTGAAGCAAATGGCTCTTTCCTGTTCCTTTTAATAGCTGTATTGTATTCGTCCATGCCACATTTTTCTCTTCTCTGAGGTCCATGGACATTCAGTTGCTTTCTTTCCTCCACTGTAAGCAGCGCTGCAGAAAACAGCCTTGCACATGCCTCCTCTGTAATTTTTCTCTAGGATTGAGAATGGAATTTTGGATCTCAAGGTTACCACATTTTTAGTTTTAACAGATACCGCCCAAGTATCCTCCGTAAGTTCTGTACCATTTACACTTGCAGCAAGAGGATACAAGAGGGCTCAAAGCCCCATGTCATACGCGGCTGTCGTAAATATTTGCCAATCCGAGAGATGAAAAATCGAATCACTTTTTAAATTTATATACACTTGTTTGCTAGTGAGATTTTCATGTGCATTGCCATTTGTATTTTCCCTTTTCTGATTCATCTGTTTATTTTTGCTCATTAAAAACATTAGATTGTCTTTATCTTATTGATTTGTGGAATTTCCTAATATAATCTGGACACTAATCTCTTGTATATACATGGCAAATATTTTCTTCCAGCCTGTCTGTTGCCTTCAACTCTTTGGAAGCTCTTTTAGACAGAAGTTATCAATTTTGACCTAATTAAATTTATCACTCTTTTCCTTTATTCCTTTTATTTATACATCACCTTTATACCTTTCTTAGTCCTAAGGTTTAAACGTGCTCTGTGTTCTTTTCTAATAAATTTACCTTTATTGAGGTCTTTAGTGCATCTGGAATACATTTTTGTGGTTGGATGAGGTATATGAGCTAACCTCTCCCCAAACACACAACTGGTTATTGCAACACGGTAGAGTGACCAGTTCATCCCTTCTCCACTGATCTGAAGTGAAGCTCCCTCACACACTGAATCATGGTGTCTAGGTTGGCGTGAGACCCCTGTTCTGTTGCACCAGGTCCATATATTCCTGTCTGTACCGCACTATTTTGTCTTCTATAGCTTTATGCCACCTTCTGATATCTCTTAAGTAAAGTGCCCCATTTCATTGTGCTTCCTTTTCAATGATCTAAGCTAACTATCACTGCACATTAACTCCTCTGCATGAGCTTTTTAAGCCTTCTTGTCAAGTTCTGTGATTTTCAAGATTAATTTGGGGGACATTGACATCAATACAATACTGAGCCTTTTGATCTGTGAGTACAGTAGAACCCTACATTTATTCTGATCATCTTGCATCTCTTCAGCTACATGGTTTTCTCCATAAAGAACCTACCCATTTTGGGATGGCTCAGTTGGTTAAGCATCCAACTCTTGATTTCGGCTGAGATCATGATCTCTGAGGTCCACGGGCATTCAGTTGCTTTCTTTCCTCCATTGTAAGCAGCGCTGCAGAAAACAGCCTTGCACATGTGGTAGGATCAAGTCCCCCATCAGGCTCCACACTGAGCATTGGGGCCTGCTTGGGATTCTCTTTTCCCCTCTCCCTCTGCCCCTCCCCCACTTGTTCTCTCTCTCTCTCTCTCTCCCCTTCCCTCAAAATAAATAAACATTTAAAAAAACCCATTCCCTAATGAATTTATCCCTGTGTTTTTATTGTTGTGAACAAGTTCTCTCTCTCCACACTCCCTTTTTTGTTTTGCTTTTGCTTGCTACATTTTTTAAAAATCTACTTACTAATCACTGTACTTCATTCACAGACACACACAAAGTAATCGTTCTTCCTCCCTGGACACAAACATGCGAACACTGCCAAACACACAGAGCAGACATAATTGGCTGAAAATGAATGGGAATTTTTTCAAATTAAAGTTTAATGACACAAGCGAAACATGAATACATTCTCCTTTTTAGAAAATAGAACACTGCAGATGATGCTAACGTCCCTTTTGGCCACCCACTGCCATCCCATTTCCTTCCTCTTCTTCAGAGGTAACCACTGTAATAGGCTCAATGTGCATTTTTCTAGACTTTCCAAAAACTTATAGATTCACAGATAGATACCCACAGGAAATATATGTAATAGTTGTCTCACATAATGAGACTTTTGTCTTTTCCTTTCCAATCTTCATTGATATTGACCTGAATTTTATTATGGTTGTAGAATAGAATGTCAGTATTATCACCCGTCACAATGTGAAAGGAAAGATGTAGAAGTCTGGAGGCAGCAGTGGGGGAAGAGGGGTGCTGAGGGGAGTGATAGGGGGCAGTAAGAGCTTCTGTGGGTGTGCAGTGGAACAAGGCATGAAGGGGCAAGTGGATTTCTTCAAATTGAGAAGATAACCAGTAGAGGTACTTTAAAACTGTGTTAGGGAAAGCAGGGGTGGAAGGAAGTACTTTCCAAGGGTCCTAAAGCCTAATCCCTAACGTGGGACATCCGTGGATCTCATGAACTAGAAATAGGATGGAGCAGGTACTGTTCAGAGAACTCTGATGATCCAGTTTTGACCAGGATCTAATAAGGAAACATCTTCAGACAGCTTCAAGGAAGCTCTTTCTTTAAGGCAATGCACCTGGGGAGCTTTCTTGCCCACCCCCCTTTCTTTTCTGCCTAGGTGCTGTTGAGTGAAAATGTGATGCATGGAGCTCTGACAGCCATCTTGTGACCAGGAGGGGAGGGCCAAGTGATGCAACTCTCTAGCCCAGAGCCTGGTCACCTGGAACCTCTGACTCCTGGGCTTTTCATTCTGTGAAACCAACAAATGTTCTTACTCTTTAAGCCGAATCTTAGGTGTTCTGTTAGATTCTGGTGAAAGTGTTCTTCCTAATACAAGAGATGTAAGAGCTTTTTAGAGTTGGGGAGGTGACCTCAAACAGCAGGTCACATACTCTGGGGTGATAGTTTGAGTGGGGAGGAGGTGGAGAAGGCTGCTCTTCATCAAAACCCTGCTATTCTCTTGGATTTTTTTTTAAACTATGTGTATGTATTACATGGAAAGAAATAGAAATTTATTTTTTTTTAACAGTTCTGATAAGTGTGTCAAAATGTAACCAGTGGTTGCCTCTGGTTACCTTGGCTATGTAGCAATTTTCTAAGATGTCCTCAAATTATTTCTGTAATTACAAAAACAGTCCAAGACCCAGGTTCTTAGGGGATGGCACATAAGAGACATGAATTTTTTTTAAATGTTTATTTTTGAGAGAGAAAGAGAGAGAGTGAGCATGAATGGGGGAGGGGCAGAGAGAGAGGGAGACACAGAATCTGAAGCAAGCTCCGGGCTCTGAGCTATCAGCACAGAGCCCGACACGGGGCTAGAACTCATGAACCGTGAGATCATGAGCTGAGCTGAAGTCGGATGCTTAACCGACTGAGCCACCCAGGTGCCCTGAGAGAGGTGAATTTTGAGACAGGGAAAGGAAGTGGCTCAGAGATGAAATCCTAGACAAAGACCTCTCACCTGGCCTCGTGAGGACAGCCATGGGCTCAGGGCACATGTACCGCAGGAGAGCAGTGACAGGTCAGGCCAGCCAGTATACACACGGCCTATGCATCATACCAAGGAGTTTGAGCTTTTAAGGGTAATGAGGAACCAGGGACGTGTTTATGCAGGGAAACAGGTGTGAACCCATTTTCACGTAGTCACATTTCTTCTGTGCCAGAGAAGAAAGTTCAGCTCGGATCCACTCAGGAAAAAGGAGAACTTAATTGGCTTCCGTAACCAAACCATCGACCAGGCTGGGCCTCCAGGCCCCCTGGAGCCAGGGGCTTGGCCATCAGACCCTCCCTGTCACCTCCGGGCCTCCCCATCTCATTGCCTGTCAGCCTCACTCTCTCCGGCCTGCTTCTTCCATATACTGGCACTCGTGGCTATGCGTGCGTCTCACTTCCCTCAGGCTGTGACCAAAAAAGACCAAGGTGGGGGAGGGGGGGCACAGGGATTTGGCTAAAAGGCCTCACGTGAGTCAGTGACACTTGTTACTGGTTTCTCTGTCCTCAATGTCCTCGTCTGCAGACACCCATATTTCATAACAGCACCAGTCTTATTAACACCAGGGTGTTGCAAGGGTCAAAGGAGATGATGCTCTGAGATGCTTAGCTGGGACCTGGCACGTAGTGAGTGCTCTATAAATGTTATGAGCTCTCTCTGTTCCCGAGTCAAAAAATCTGGGGACAGACTCTGATTGGCCCAGCCTAAGTCAGGTACTCAATCAGCTCTGGCCAATCAGTGATCACCAATAATGTATAATAAGGTGAATCCCATTCAAAACAGATAGGTTGGAGTGCAGAGTCACTAACAAGGAGAGTTGGTATTGGTCTAGGTAAAGAAGGCAGTGGATGTGTCCTGTTATCCCTCTGCTGTCTGCAGAAAAGAGTTTGAAGAGGGCCCCATAAACCTGGAAGGAGGGAGGATACGTAAGAGGTCACCGCAGTTGTCCCTGAGAAGTGTTGCAGGGCTGAACTAAAGGACAGTGCAGATGGAGAGCAGATGGATTCAAGAGAAGTTTTGGAGATAGAACTAGGAAGGTTGGTGCCAACCAAGCATGAGCGATACGAGAGAACAAGAGGTTGAAGGTGATCCCAGGTTGCTGATCCAGAAACCGCCACGAACAGAGCATGGCCAAAGTTTAGCTTCTTTATTTCTCCAGGACTCAAGTTCACTCTACTACCACCACCCCTTTCTGCTCAGCTGCACAAACTTAATCTTAGTTCAAGATAAGCACAATCACTTCCGGACTTTACCTAAGTCTCTCTTGAGCAAATTCTTGGTCCACTTCCAGCTTTTCTGCTTCCCAGCACTTCTTCCCTTCTCTCTGAGGGTGTTCTGTGTTCTGGGATCTCTTATTTTGCCCTGGCACCAAGGTGGATCACCAGAATCTGTCCACTGCCATCCACTGAGCCCAGATATCCCCACTGAGTCCTTGTCCTGACCACAAAGCATGTCCAAGTCCACCAGCCACACTCCCTCTACTTCCTAAACCCTTACCATCAACACCTTGCTATGGGGACACACGGGGGCTTGGGGGACACCCCCAGGCCCATCTATCAGATGGCCATCTCATCAGGGCTCTCAACTTCTCCAGCCCAAGTTGGGGGGGTTTGGTCTTCTGGGCAACACCATGAGGGGCCAGGCAACAGCTCCTTCAACTCTTCTACTTCTTTTGGGAGATCTGGTATCTCCTATTAGTCATGTCTCCGTATGATTCCCCTCCTCACTAGCTGGCCCAACTTTTATTTCCTTTTGGGCAGAAAGACAGCTTCTGCATTCTTCCCTATTTTACTGTTCATGACATCAATTTCAAGTTCTGAGTCCTTCCGTTTCTTTTCTCTTTACCAAAAAGCAGCAGTCACAACCAAATGCCCTGTCTCTGCTGTGGGTTTCAAGAGGCTATTTGAAACCATTGACCGTCTCGTTGCATTCATGCTGTAACAACCCCGATCCTCCCCCAAGCTCTGCCTGAATCAGGACAGAGTGGCAATGCCACCATAATTTCCTGCCTTCTCTATATACACATACTATTCCTTACATCAAGAGGTGGCGTCTACTTTTCCATGAGTCTGGGCTGGCCTTAGTGACTTTCTTGGCCAATAGAACATAGCAGAAGGGACATCCTGAGACTTGTAAGACTACATCATCAGAAGCTTTGTAGCTTCTGCACAGGACTCTTGAAATACTTGGTCTTGGGACACTTCCTCTTGCAACCCAACTGCCATGCTGTGAGAAGTCCAGCCTTTGTGGTAAATGCACATATGGGCACTCCAGTGGACAGCCTCCACTGAGTTCCCGGCTGGTGGCCTGCTATGTGAATGAGCCCTCCTGCACAGTAAGCCCAGCTGAGCCTTGAGGACTCAAGTCCGGCTGCCATCTGACTGCAACGCAGAGAGACTTTAAGCAAGAACCACCCAGATGAGCCTTGTTAACTCCTAGAACCATGAGGAATAATAAATTGTGTTTTTAAGCCACTAGAGTTGGGGTCATTTCTTATGCAAAACAGTGTCAGGCAAGGAAATAGGGGGCGGGGAGCACATTGAATAGTATATAAAAGATCATTCTATATGATCTAGGGGTGCCTGGGTGGTTCAGTCAGTTGAGTGTCCAACTTCAGCTCAGGTCCTGATCTCACGGTTCACAAGTTCGAGCTGTGCTGACAGCCCAGAGCCTGGAACCTGCTTCGATTTTTTGTCTCCCTCTCTCTCTCTGCTCTTCCCCCACTCATGCTCTGTCTCTGTCTCAAAAATAAATAAACAAAAAAAAAATTATTCTACTACACAACATTTAACGGACCATTATAATACAGTATGGTAAGTGCAGTAATGGAACATAGATATGCACGGAGCTTTCCAGAGGAGATGACCACTGGTCTGACTTCTTAAAGATGAGCAGAAATGAGCAAGATAGAAGGAACAGGAAAGACATTCCAAGCAAAGGAATCAGCATAAGCAAAGCCCCACAAGTGAGAAAGTAGCAAGAGTGAGCTTACAGGCATCTGGTATTCCTGGAATACAAAAGGAGGAGATGGGAAGAGTGAGACAGGAAGTGGACAGAGATCAGGCCCTACAGGGCCTTGGATGCTCCCCACATCAAGGAGTTTGGACACCATCCTGTAGTCAGTGGGTACTGTTGAATGTTTTTACACCAGTGACATTTCAGATTTGTGATTTGGAAAAATCCTGCATTAGCCAGTGTGAAGGCTAGATTTGGAAGGTGACAGTCTCTAGGTAGGGAGACAAATTAAGAGACTATGGTCATGGTCCAGATAAGACAGGATGAGGCCTGACCTGGAACAATGACAGGGATGTACAGAACCCAGAAAACTTTACAAAATAAAGTCAGAAATGCAGGATGATTGTTGGTTTTTGGGGTGAGAGCAAGGGTAAAGGGAAATGAGTCTTGGTGTCTTAGGTGGGGATGGAAGTGAGGTACTTGGGATGGGGAACATGGTATGGGAGCCAGTTTGTGGGGGACAACAATGGGCTCAGTCTCAGGTAGAGCTGAGCGGCTGGGGGCACAGACAGGTGGGACCCATCAGGCAGCTGGATCCCGAAATCTGAGGTTCAGGAAGAAATTCAACTGGAGGGGCCAACCCTGGGACAGGTGGTAATGGGAACCTCAGGAATGAGTGAGATTGCCAGGGAAAGATTGTATGGAGAGAATAGGAGAGAGCCCAGGGCAGAATTGTGAGCCACATACATACATACATACATAGGAGGGGCCCGGAGGTGTGGATGGGGAACAAAGGAGAAAGTGAAGGAAGGACCTGGGAGATTTGACAAAGAGCAGGGTTACCATGGCAACCAAAGTAGTGAAGGGTTTCGAGGAGAAACTAATCAACTGCTATATGGCCTGAGTCTCAGAAAAACAAGAAGCATAATCCTTTTAATTTTTAGCAATCAGGGGCCTATTGTGAACCTTGGCAGGAAGAGTTTTGGGAGTGAGGGTTAAAAACTAGTTTACAGGGGACAATGGAGGGAATGAGTGGAGGAGATGCAGACCTCCCCTTAGAGAAGGCTGGATGGCTAGGGTAGGAGTTGGGTGGCAACAAGAAGAATGTGGGTGATCAAAGGAGGATTTTTCAAAACAAGAGACCCTAGAATTTTCTTCTCTTGAAAGAGGGCACCAGCAAAGAGGGAGAGGATGAAAAGAGGAACAATTTGTGAGCTGGGATCCATCCTCTGAGCCCGGCTGAAAGGAAACAAGTGGGTATGATTGAAGATGTCTCAAGAGAAGAAGGAGAGACATGGAAAGACTCCTTTGTGATTCCCTTTCCAAACCTAAAAAACTTGGAGAAAAGATTGTCTACACTGGCAAGTTCTGCAGGGTGGTTGAGACCGATAAGAAAGGGAAAAGTTGAGTTGAAGTAGCTAGGAGGCCATTTGGTGACAGCCATTCCTCACTGGCTCCTAGAGCCTTTCTTTCTCTATCCGGTTCTGTGCCCTGGATGGCCGACTTTTACATCCCCCAGGCTCCTTGCTCTCTGGCTTCTAGTTGAGTTTGGTCAGTGGAGGAACCAGTGGGGAGAATGGAGTGGAGGCTCTCCTGGCTGACTTCCTATGGGCTGTGTGTTGGCAGTGACTGTATTCCTTTACTTATGGCCACAGGTAGGGCCCTTTTCTTAAAGTCGCTTCTTTCTCTATGTGTTCTTAAAACCCACACCCTCTTCTCTTCAGGCCTAGAAGCAGTGATGGTTTCTAACTGTTGCTCATCCGTGGGCCCTTTGTCATCGTTGGAACCCTTAGCCCTGCCACACTCTGTGAATAGTCTTTCACTACATTGGTTTCACTTAAATCCTTTTGAGTGCACCTACCAGGACCCTGAATGAACGGTGAATTTGGTTTACTGGGACAGACATGTAGGAGGGTACACAATACTGAGTAAAGCCAGACCTGATCCCTGCCACATACGCTCCCAATCCATCGAGGGAGCCAGATATTAATCAAGTAAATAAAGAAATCCATAATTTCAAACTCAGAGGGGTGCCACAGAAAAATCTTTCTAGATCAGAGAAGTAACATTTGATTAGAGGAGTGGAAGTTAACTAGGAATGAGGAAAGCATTGCACATAAGGAAACAGCGTGTGCAAAACTCCATGGTGGGAGGGTGGTGCATTCCAGAAACCAGAGGCCATCATGGCTATAGCACTTATTGGTAAGAATGATTTTGAAACAAGTGACAGAAAACTCAAGAACATTTAACAATAAGAGATTTATTGCCACGCATAATGAGAAGTTCCAAGGGAGGCAATTCGAATGAAATCAAGGACCCAGGATCTGTCCATCTCTCAGCACATGCACTTCTGCTCCCATGGTCACAAGATGGCTGTGGCTACTCCAGGCATTGTATTCACCATACTAATGTCCACAGATAGATGAAAGAAAGTGGTTCTTCCTTATACTTCTTTTTATTTTTTATTTATTTATTTTTAATATAATTTATTGTCAAATTGGCTAACATACTGTATACAGTGTGCTCTTGGTTTTGGGGGTAGATTCCCATGATTCATTGCTTACATACAACACCCAGTGCTCATCCCAACAAGTGCCCTTCTCCTCAATGCCCATCACCCATTTTCCCCTCTCCCCTGACCCCCTTCAACCCTCAGTTTGTTCTCTGTATTTAAGAGTCTCTTATGGTTTGCCTCCCTCCCTCTCTGTTTGTAACTATTTTTTCCCTTCCCGTCCCCCATGGTCTTTTGTTAAGTTTCTCAAGTTCCACATATAAGTGAAAACATATGATATCTTTCTCTGACTGACCTATTTAACTTAGCACAATACCCTCCAGTTCCATCCATGTTGCTGCAAATGGCCAGGTTTCATTCTTTCTTATTGCCAAGTAGTATTCCATTGTATATATATAAACCACATCTTCTTTATCCATTCATCAATTGATGAACATTTAGGCTCTTTCCATAATTTGGCTATTATTGAAAGCACTGCTATAAACATTGGGGTACATGTGCCCCTATGAATCAACACTCCTGTATCCTTTGGATAAATTCCTAGTAGTGCTATTGCTGGGTCATAGGGTAGTTCTATTTTTAATTTTTTGAGGAACCTCCACACTGTTTTCCAGAGCAGCTGCACCAGTTTGCATTCCCACCAACAGTGCAAGAGGGTTCCTGTTTCTCCACATCCTCACCAGCATCTGTTGTTTCCTGAGTTGTTAATTCTAGCCACTCTGACTGGTGTGAGCTGGTATCTCAGTGTCGTTTTGATTTGTATTTCCCTGCTGATGAGTGACGTTGAGCATCTTTTCATGTGTCTGTTGGCCATCTGGATGTCTTCGTTGGAAAAGTGTCTATTCATGTCTTTTGCCCATTTCTTCCTTATACTTCTTTTTAAAGACCAAAAAACCTTTTCCAGAAAACCCCACCACCATCACCTCTCATTGGTTAGATTTACAATACCCACTCATAAACCAATCACTGTTGAGAGAAGTAGACCTGACCACTGTGACTGACATACGTCACATGGAGAGTGGCTTCTGCTAGCAAGAACCAAGAAGAATGACTTGATGGGGTGGTGGGTGAGGTGGAGGGCATAATGTGTGATGAAGCTGGGGAAATCAAAGTTTATCTTTCTTTAAAAGCCATTGAATGGTGTCAATAGGAGGTGAGCATAAAGACAAAGATGTGTATTCTGAAATGCCCACATGGGCTGCTATGGGAGCTGGATGATTGGAAGGAAAAGGAGATTTGGAGAGACCATTCAGCAGGTAACTACAGTGGACCAAGCAAGAGATGGTGACTTGGACTAACCTGCTGCTGCTGCTGCTGCTGCTGCTGCTGCTGCTGAGGCAAGGAAGCCCCACAATGGGATGTGGTGGGTGAAGAGGAGATTCTAGACTAACTGTTGAGTGTCTCCCACCAGAACAATGGTGTCATTTTCTCAAAATAGAAAACACCAGACAAGGACAAATTTGGGGAAGAAAAATTAAGAATTTTAATAAAGAGATATAATCAAGTGGAAAAAGAAAAACAGGCCAGGAATTTCATTTGGCTCATGTTGTTGAGATATCAAATATTGGTAGATGGCTGGCCATCGCATTCTGGAGCTTGGAGTAGAGATCAGGACTGCAAATGCAAGAGCAGTCATTAAGGAGAAAGATTGACATGTTGGTCTGGAGCTCAAAGGTGGGTTGGACTGGACTGTCAGTTTGGGAATCAGCCTCAGGAGGCAGACAAAGCTTTAGGGGTACAAGAAATCAAGGTAAAAGGTGCACAGTGAAAGAATAGTCCAGAGACCCATGGACTTGGGAAGGGGAGTCTGAGAAAGAGAGGAAGACAAGGAAACAGGGGATCTCAGAAGCCCATGAAGAAGGGTTCCCAGAGGTCAGGGTGGTCACTGATGGGCCAGATGCACAGAGGTCAGGGCAAGGGAGTCCCCCTGGCATGGTCTTTGAGGTTCTTTGCCACAGCGACTCTGGGGGAAGGGGCAGTAGCCCACCTGGGTGGGGGATGATCCAGAGTCTGGCTGAGAAATCAAGAGGGAAAAGGGGGAGCTGGGGTGGGGGTGGGGGGAGTGGAGAGCAGGGTCTGGAAAGATGCTGCTTCTTACCTGCTGACATTTGGTGGGAGAAGGGTTTGGGAGCCATGTTTGAAGAGCAGGGACAGGTCTTAGAGGGGTCCCTAGAGCAGTGGGATTAAGTGTAGAGGTGAAGAGATTAGCCGTGTTGGTGGAAAGGGGCCAAATTAAATCATGTACATTTTACCAGGTAGCCTGATCTCCATGTTCTTCTGGAGGTTTTTTCTCTGCCCTCTGGGTACCAACTACAGCTCTAATTAGCAGTGGTTTCATCCTGCCTCGTGTCTGGGGCCATGTCTTCCTCATTTTTTGTGCCTTTCGGCACCTAGCAACAGGCAGCAAGCTAGATAGAGGCAGAATAATTATTTTCTGCTTGAAATCCAGTGTCTGAGATGAAGATTCAGAAAATGTTCTTTTGAGCACAAAAATGTTATGGGAACTCTGAAAGAGCGAGATTACAGGGTAAAAGGGCTGTTGGGGTAGGTGGGGATGGAAGACCAGGGGACTAAAGAGTCACCAGGTTAGTTCAATGCCTGGAGACCAGTAGATGAGTTCAGGAGGGCTAGGACTCCTCCCAGCCTGGGCCCAGCCCTTCGTAGGAGGCAGCGCTGCCCACTGGCCTGGCTTCCCCCTGACTGGTTCATGGCCATTCTTTTCCGAAACCCCCATTGCCCTACCCAGCAGACACACTTCTCTCCTTGAACTCAGCCTCATGGTAGCAGCTGACACAGCTGACCACTCCCTCCTGAAAGCGCCTCTCCTTGCCTCCATGACACCACTGTGACACCAGATCTCCCAGTTAATTCCATCCTTGCTGGCCACTCCTCCTCAGCCTCCTCCACCCAGCATCTCAGCGTTGGGTTCCCTCAAGACTCATTTCTGGGCGCTTCCCATCCTCCCCTGTATTCTCACCCTGGGTAGTCACTCGTGACTCTGTTTTGATGCCCCCACCTGCCCGCTCGGGACTGGCATGCCTAACTACCCAGCTGGCAGCTCTGCTAGGGTGTCTGTCATGGCACCCTCAAACTTGCTGCAGCCAACAGGACTGCTAGCTTCTCCCCAAAACTTCTGTCAAAGGCCCAACCTTCAACCCTGCCTCCCGAATCTGGCCTTCGAGAGTCATCTTTGGTTCTTCCCCGCCCTCCCCTCCCACCCAGTCCCAGCGAATCCTGGCATTTCAGTCCCCAAAATCCTCCCCAGTCTGACTTCCCTCACCCTCTACTACCACCTGGCTTCCATCTCTCATCGTCTTTCGGCAATGGCCTGGCAGGACTCTTCCCCCTCAGTCCTCCACTTATCACACAGAAGTAAAAGCAGACTTCTTGAAACCCAAGTAGGATCCTGTCATTATCCTGCCTACCACCAGCCTTTCATTGATTTCCATTGCCCTTAGAACAAAACCATCTTTCTCAAGGCCCACCTCAGCTGCCTGGTGATCTGTCAGCTCCCCTGGGAGAGGCTCCCCTGGGATGTTCCACCTCCCTGTCCTCTGGCCACAAGCGAATTCTTTCAGTTCCTCAAATGTTCCAGCTTGTTCCTCTCCTAGAGCCTTTACTCCTGTTGTTCCTCATCCTGGGAAGGCTTTCCCCTAACTCTCTCCTCTCAGCCTTTCGGGCTTACATGTCCCCTCGGAGAGGCCCTGTCCAGCCCCCCCCCGCCCCCCCATCCATCCCTTCCTCAGTATTTTGTCCTTTCCCCTTGGGGCCTTCATAACAATTTCTTACTCTTAATTACTCTCCTGGAAGCTCACCGAAGGTCATTTCTTAAGAGACCATCTCTGCCCACTCTGGTGTTCCCGAACCTCACACACATTTGTTGAGCAGAGAATAAAGCTGTGTTGATGTTCTTTACCTCATTTGGCCATCATAGCCCCATTCTACAGAAAAGAAAACTGAGGCCTCCAGACTTCAGGGCTGTGCCCATCATTCGCCTGTCCCTGTGGTGCACAATGATATAATTTGACTTCCAGGGGGTGGAAACAGCTAGAAAAATGGATATATGTGTGGAAAAAGTGGTGCCATGAGAAACCCACAGTGAGATGCCCAAAAGGAAATTTGATGTCGGCGTCAGACACTTGGGCAACTGAGCTGATGTGAAATAAAGATGTCCAGGGCTCTCACCCCAACAGATGTTGCAGTATGATATAAAACAACGTAACATTTTTTTAAAAAAGAAAGACATCTCAGTGGAATAGACTAGAAAGCCCAGATGCTGATCCCTGGAATATCTCCCACTGTGCCTTAGGAGAGCAGAGACATCACAAGCTAATGAGGAATGGAAAGATTTCTCATTAAGTGGGGCTAGAAAATAATTTTATCTGTCTGGGAAACAAAAAGTAATTTTTACCTCCCTTTATATTAACACCAAAATCAATGCCAGGTGATTAAGGAGTGCACTTGTCATGATGAGCACTGGATGTTGTATGGAAATGTAAAATCACTCTATTGTACACCTGAAACTAATATCACACTGTATGTTAACTAGCTGGAATTTAAATAAAACCTTTCAAAAAAATCAATGGCAGGTGATTTAAAGAGTTAAATGCAAAAAAAAAAAAAAAAAAAGCATGCTGCTAACTAGAAACTAGAAAAAAATTGAAATGATTCATTATTCAAACTGTGATTAAGGCAAGGCATTGCAGCCTTCACAGCAATAGAGAGAATTATAATGGAAAATACAAATATAATTGACTATAGGAAATGTAAAGCTTTTCCGTGTTGAAAATTCTCATAAATAAAACATTTACAGAGGCAGTAAGAATTTTCATAATGAAATGTTGGGGCAATAAAAGGCGGTAAGAGTCCATTTATAAAAGATGAAGTTCAAAAGGCAAATACAGTTGCAAATATTGAACTTAGTCATAATAAAATACATGTAAATTAGGATGGGGAGACACCACTTTGGGCCCATCGAAGGAGTACTACAAAACAAGAGGCTTGCAGTGCTGGCTTGGTCCTGGTGGCCTGGGACCTCTTGTGCACAGCTGGCAGGGCTGTGAAGTAGCAAAACCTTTATGGAAAGCAATTTGCTTGAGATGTGTGAAGAGCCTCGAAAAAGTTCACACTGTTTGACTCAGGGATTCCATTACAGGAAGCTCATCCCAAGAAAATGATCTAAAACATTGCCCCAAGACTGGTGCAGAAAGCTGGGCACTGTGGCTTTATTTGTAATAGCAAAGAAGAGAAAAGGGAAAGAAAGAAAGAAAGAAAGAAAGAAAGAAAGAAAGAAAAGAGAGAGAGAAAGAAAGAAAGAGAAAGGAAAGGAAGAAAGGAAAGGAAAGAAAGGAAGAAAGGAAAGGAAAGGGAAAGGAAGGAAGAAAGAAAGAAAGAAAGAAAGAGAAAGAAAGAGAAAAAGAAATACTCAAGCCTCAGGAGAATGGTTAACCAAAGTATGTTTCATTCATTAAGTGGATTATTAGCCATTAAATGTAATAATTACAAAGAATGTTGACTAACAAGTGGAAATGCTTAGCATATAATCAGTGTAAGAGGGTGGTGCAAAATTATATATATAATAATAGTATTTTCTGTAAACAAATGCCTTAAAAAAGACTATGAAGAAATGTACTCTTCCCGTGCATTTTCACATAGCAAGGCTGTGGGTGCTGGGATTCTTGTCAAGATTTTTCTATTCCTCATTCTTCACTCTCCCAATTTTCTGTAATGTTCAGGTATTGCTGTTTTTATGGTAACATATTTCAAAAGTACAGAAGGGAACAAGAATAGTATAATGAGCATAGTATACAAGGTACTTGCCATCTAAGATCATGTATTATTTTCACAGTAGGAAAACCAAGAAAAAAGAAAAGTAATAGAGCCAGGTCTTAAGGGAATGGCACTTGCTTTGGGCAAGTTTAGAAGGCAGGGTGGAGGGATGGGGCTGGAAAGGAAAGAAAATGGTCCAAATGCTTGGATGGGCCCCTTCAAAGGGCTGAGATACGGAGACCTTCCTGCTCCTGGGGAGCAATGCTTTTCATCTGAGATGTCCTTCCTAGAATATGGCAGGAAAACCATCAGACATGGTTTTGATCCTGAACTCTGAGTTGTGTAGGTCAGTGCGTCTATTCCTGACTATGCTGTTGAATCACTGTTGCTTCCTCAGCTGCTACCTAGTAGGGCAAATACAGTCCTTTTCCTCCTATGGTGCTCTCTCCACTTGTTTTTGTTCCTTAAAATGATCTCGGCTGTTCTTCCATCTCCTCTTCCATGTGACCTTTAGAATCAGCTTATTAAGTTCCATTTAAAAATCGTGGTGGGATTTTGATTAGGAAGGCATTGAATTTGTACATTAATTTGGAGAGAATTGACATCTTCACAATATCGAGTCTTCAGGACCCTAACATTGCAAGGGTGGTTGAGTCAGAGGCTCTGATTAATGAGACTGGGAAGGAAAAGTCGTCATAGAGACGGGTTAAAAACAAGGAGAGGGTGTTGTCATGGAAACCAAGAGAGCCGAGCGTTTCAAGAAGGCGAGAGTGATCAACAATATCAAACCCTGCAGAGAATTCCAATAAGACAGGGATGGAAAAACACCCACTGAAGTTGGTAATTAAGAGGTTATCAGAGCCCTCAGCGAGAGCGGTTTCTGGGGTGAGACGAAGCAGAACCCCAACTGCAGTGCCTGACGATGATAGATAGCAAAGACGCCCCTTTTACAGAAGTTTGGATAATTAAGTTTAGATAATTAGAAAAGTTTTGAGAAGGATTGTCTGCAAGCTAGAGAGTGAAGTGCAGAATCAAGAGAAAGTTTTCAACTCAATTCAACAGATAATCTTTGAGCATCTCCTATGTGCCAGCTAATCCTTTCGGGAGATGGTGAGAACAAGACGACACATCCCCTGCCACTGGGAGCTGATGGTCTAAACAGGGAAGCAGATATGAATTGGGCAACCACATAAATACGTGAATAATTACAATGATAATCACAAAGGAGAGGTGCACGTGGCTAAAAGCAGCCACGGGGCGGCCGTTGGGAAGGAGAGATCTGTTAGTATTTCCCAGAGGGGATCTGAAAGGTGAGCATCAACCAGGGAAAGAGCATTCCAGGCAGAGGGAACAGCACAGGCAAAGCCCCTGCAGTGGAGAGGGGCAGGGCATGTTCTGGAAAGGGAAAGAAGGCCAATGAGGCTGGGCTGATGGAGGAGGGGCAGAGTCAGAAATGAGGTGAAGAGTTCAGCAGGGTGGGAAGGTTTGGGGCTGTCTTCCAAGAATGATAGGGGTTTAAATATGGCAGCAGCATGTTCCCATTTGCATGCTGAAAGTATGGCTCTGGCTGCTAGCGAGGACAAGATTGCAGGGATGCTGGAGGGTTGCAGGGAGACTGTCCTTCAGACCAGGGCTAGTGGTGGCTTGGGCTAGGATGCTGGTGGTGGAGTTGAAGACAACCAGAAGGATCCAGGAGCCATTGGGAGGTCAAGTCTCCAAGGCTAGAGGCTAGACCGTGGTTGGGGGTCAGTGCAAGTGAGCTGAGAGGCAAGACCCCGGGTGTCTGGCTGATATCTTTCTAGGACATGTGGGACTCTAGTGAAGGAGTGGATTTTGGACAAGAAAAGTTGTCTGTTGAGTGTGTTGAGTGAAATGCCTTTGCACTTCCCAGTTACGGAGCCAAGAGGAGAGCTCAGGCTGGAAATAGATGCTAGGTTGGCTTCAGGCACAGGCAGGGCTCAAAGAGGGGGTCTTGAAGCAGCTCAGGGGGTGAGTGTTATTAAGGAATAGAGTGTGGAGGGAATGAGCAGAGGGCAGGGGCTGAGTCCAGCATGTAGGGGGCTGGGGACTATACAAAAAAGAGGCTGAGAAGGAAGGACCAGAGGGGGGAAGGCAAAAGGGGCATTCCCAAGGAGCCTAGGGAGGAGAGTTTCCAAAAAGACAGGGTGTCCACTGGTGGCTGTAGGTAAGGGGGCCAGGAGTTTGGGGCGGGGGAGGGGGGGTGAAGCCTGACTAGCTTCCCTGGACTTGGCCTTTGGGACACATTGCCAGTTTTTTGCAGGGGGGCAAGTCAGGAGTCAGGGTGGTCCAGGGCCTACCTGTGAAGGGAGGAGAGCCAGGAAAGGGTGCAGAATTTTTCATTTGGTTTCCGTCCTAGTAAAAGAGCAATAGTCACACATTAATTTTCCCAGGGGAAGGCACCTGTGGGATATGAGCCATTGCAGAACAAGGGCAATTAGCTAAATGAGGCCTCCAAGGAAATGAGGCCATGTGGGCGAAAGGGATCCATCTTGGGCAATAACATGCATCCAGCCTCCCAGGAGAGAATTCAATGCCTGGCCTTTTACTGAGTAAGCTATGTCCAAGTAACTTTCTTTCAGAGAATTTGTCTGTGACCTTTGTGACTTCACCGAGTCTTGCTATAGCAGGAATTTCATCCTGCCCATGGTCAGGACTTTGGCTTGCTCATTTTGGAATCATCCCCAGGCTGGGGCAGCCAACCGGGTCCTGAATAAATATATTCTCTGACTTAAAATAAAATGTCAGAAATGGAAGGTCAAAATTCTTAGCCAAAAAGAGTTTGTAATCAATAGAACAATCAGACAAATACACTGTGTGTGTGTGTGTGTGTGTGTGTGTGTGTATGTGTGTGCGTGTGTGCATGCTAAGTCCTGCCCGGGAGAACAAATGAGGACTGGGAGAGCTGGGGATGAGGATAGATTAGATGGTCAGCTTTCTTGCCATGCAGGGCTGAAGGGATATGGCTAAAGGAAGTGTGCTGTTGACACGGAGCCAGGACAACCCGCCCCAGCGTGAGCTCAGGTCTTCACACTGTGGGGTCACAGCCGTTGTCTCATGTGATCATTTCAAAGCCTGTGAGGCAGAGAGGGGTGGGCAGCCCATTTTACAGACAAGCAGAAAAGGAAGCCGAGCCCGCGTGGGGCACTGGCTGTGCCCCAGGGAAGACCCTGGAGTGTGTTAATGGCCTGCTCTCCCACCCGTGCCTCTAGTGACCCAGCCCCCCTATGCCCCACGATGAGCCCCCACAGGAGCTCCTGCTCCAGAATTGACAGCTGCAAGAAACCAAGGCCAGAATCAGAAGTAGAAGTTATGAAAGAGAACAGCGGTGTGTGGGTCTTCAAGAGAAGACATTCATCAGAGGGCTTCCTGGAGCTCAGTCGAGGTCTGCCCAACCCTCCTGGACATCAAAATATAACTCAAAACCACACTATGAGGCCACAGTAGCCAGGTATGAGTCCAGGCCCCAGGACTCAGAAATGGCACATGGTCACAGGCAGGATATACATACTGCTCATGTGTACCAGAACCTTGCCTCTTCTGGTCCCATCCTCCTGTGCCGACAGCCACAGCCACTGTCCCCACAAGCTCTGCATGCTCCCCACCTTTTCCTGGCTTCTCTGGGCCTGCCAGCTCACTCGGCACCCCGCAGACCCTCTGTAGGCACCCAGACACCCTCTGATACTCTCCAGCCCCCACAAGACCTCTGCAAGGTGTCAGCCTATGTCCTCTTTTGTGTAAACACCAAGTTGGACTCCAGATTTCTGCTCTTGAGATCCCCTAAGCTTGCCTGGGACCCCATCATATTGCCCCTTGGGACTTGGCTTAGGGACTGGGGCTTGATATTCTGCTGGGGACCCAGACAATGCCAAAGTTCCAGTCAATGCCCTTGGATTTCTCTTCCACCCACAGGTTGAACATTTAGCTCCTTCATGAGGCCCAAGTTCTGACAGCACTGTGAATTGTCTTTTCAACCTATTGTCTTTGCATAAACTCTTTGCCCCTTCCATTAGCTTTGATTCCAAGCTTTGTGGCATCCAGAATCTTTCCTTTGTCAAGCCCCCATTCTTGCCCTGAAAGGCTATGGCTCTTGTTCCGCGGGCTTCCCTGTGGACAGAAGTCTTCATAATTGTTGTCTGTGCTATCGACTTACAGAAGCCCACACAGGGAGCTAAACGCCAGGGTAAGGACTCTATATGATGTCATTACCCAAAGAGCAGTGCATCCAGGAAGCTTGGGCAGTGGGGGCAGGGAGGGAGGTGGAGGAAATTTCCACCCACACACAGTATAAGAGAAAAATAGTACCGTACCCCACACAGTTAAAAAGGGGGCACCCTGAAGCAGCGAGGAAAGAAGGGATTAGTCAATAAAAGGTGCTGGAGGGATCACTAAGCTGTTTGGAAAAGCAAAATCCACACTTCATTCTTCACTTCATGCCATACATCCACATCGAGTTCAGATGGATTAAAGATTTAAATTAAAAATCACGCATGAATAAAGTAGAAGTGAATATCCATCAGAAACTCTTGTCTGAATGTTACCTTCCCAGCTTAAAAGCAAGGGAAGTATTCACAAAGAAAAGGAAAAGAAAATAGGTTTTAAATTTTAGACTTTTTGTGAAAACTGAAAACAACTTTGTGGATGTCATACGGAGGGTTAATATCCTTGGTGTTTAAGAATCCATACAAATTGAGTTTTAAAAATTCAAATCGCTCCTGGATAAATGTGAAGGGATAGGAACACTCAATTAACAGAAGATTAATTTTTTATGGCTCATAGGTTGAACCTATTTTCCAATATCTAATTATTTTTTTAAAAAGTAAATTAAAACAACAATGGGATAACACTTTCTGCCCAGTATAGAGTGAAGAAAAAAATTTTAATGAGAATACCCCATGCTGGTTAGGGTGTGATGAAACAGACAATACCGCTGATGGGAATGTAAATTACTACAGCCTTTGACCCAGTAATTACACTTATGGCACTCCATCGAAAGGAAATAATCTCAAAAAGACAAAGATTTATGTACAAAGAGATATAGTGTGGCCTTGTTTATAGCAACAACAACAATAACAAACAACAACAAATTGAAACAACCCAAATAGCCAACTATTGGGAAAAACAGGTTATTTTATATCCACTCAAATGGACTATTATTCAGCAACTAATTGTAATTTTTAGAGAAAGCTCTGAAGAATTCTTATGATAGATATCAAAATGGGAACACAAGTGAGAAACCAGGGTACAGATGGTATGCTGGACATTATCTCAGCTCTGGAAACAAACAAGAAAATATATATATATATATATATATATATATATATATATATATATATACACACACATACATACATGTGTATATATATACACATACATACATATCTAAACAAAGAAACAAGAATATATATATATTCTTGTTTCTTTGTTTAGTAATTCTTGTTTCTAAATATATATTTATTTTGAGAGAGAGAGAGCAAGTGCGGGAGCAGCAGAGAGAGAGAGAATCCCAAGCAGGCTCTGCACTGTCAGTAGCACTAAGCCCCACGCGAGGCTGAAACCCACCAACGACAAGATCATGACCTGAGTCGAAGTCAGACGCTTAACTGACTGAGCCACCCAGGCACCCCAAGAACATTAAAAAAAAAAGACAGAAGGGATTTGTGCTGGGACCCTGAACCTAAGGGTATGGACAGGGTTCAGGACAAATAAACTTTGATGAGGACAAGGGAATGAATGGTCAAGTCCCAGAAGAAGCCCAAGTGAGGTCCTGGTTGTTATCTCAAATTCAAAGAATTTTATAGCTGGAGGAGAGAGAGAGGGAGAGGGTCAGCCAGCTCTGAAGTTCGAAGAAAGAATTGCCTTGGGCATCGAGCCCGAGAAACTGCCATTTGTTCAGGGCAAAGAATGAAGTTGATAGCACAGACAATTATGAAGACTTCTGTCCACAGAGGAGCCTGCGGAACAAGAGCCATAGCCTCTCAGGGCAAGAATGGGGGCTTGAGAAAGGAAAGATTCTGGATGCCACAAAGCTTGGAATCAAAGCTAATGGAAGGGGCAAAGAGTTTATGCAAAGACAATAGGTTGAAAAGAATTCACAGTGCTGTCAGAAGTTGGGCCTCTCATTAGGGAAATGCAAATTAAAACCACAATGACATACCCTTACATACCTATCAGAATGTTTAAAATTAAAAAGACCCGATCAGGCCAAGTGTTGGTGAGGCTTCGAAGCAACTGGAACTCTCACACGTGGCAGGTGGGAATGTAAGATGGTACAAACACTTTGCAAAATAATTTGGCAATCTCTTTAAAAAGTTAAATATACACCTATCGTATGATCCAATCATTCTTCTAAGATATTTACCCAAAATAATGAAAGTGTGCGTGCATACAAAGACTGGTACATGAACATTAATAGCAGTTTTACTTGTAATAAAATAAGTTTTGTTTCTACACACTGGAAACAGCCCAAATATTCATCAAGAGGTGAATGGATAAATAAACTATGGTATAAATATTCCAGCAATGGAATGCTGCTCGGCTATCAAAACACAACATGGATGAATCTCAAAATAATTATGCTGAATGAAAGAAGCCAGACAAAACTGTATGGCTCCATTTATATAAAATTCTAGAGATTACAAATTAATGTATAGTGATGGAAAGCAGATCAGTGGTTGCCTGGGGAATGGAGGGAGAGGGGTAGGTAGAAAGGGAAGGGAAGGAAGAGATCACAAAAGGACACAAGAAATCTTTGCAGGTGATGGTATGTTGATTATCTTGACTGGTGATGATTTCAAGCGTGTATATATATGTCAAAACTACCATATTGATTTAAACATGTGCAGTTTATTTGTATGTCAATGACAGCTCAATAAAGCTGTTACATAAGTAATTAACAAAATAGGAATTATATTGGTACAAGTGGGTATCAGAGACTTTCCCTCATCTCTCGTCTCTAAGTCCAGTTTCCCAGGAACCCAGAGGAGCCCCTGCCCTTCCTGAGACAGCCGTTTTTGCCTATGCTGTTTCAAACTTGGTTTCTGTTGTTTATGACCATAAATGTTCTGGGTTAGCATAGAGATAATATAATGCCTAGAGTGTTATCAGAACACAAGAAGGGGTTTGTAACCTCACCTTGGGGACTCAGAATTGGTCCAGGGGGTGGAAGTGGCACTCAGGAATAAGATGCCCAGAGAAGGAGACACTTCAGTTGATTTCTCAAGGAGTTGGGATCAAGGTAGAAGAGACCACAAAGGTTCCCAGGCAGAAGGAGCAGCATGAACAAAGCCAAGGAGGACAGGAGACAGGACATGAGGTATGTGCTTGGAGGGAGCTAGGTGTTCTGGAATTTGTATTGAGATAAGGGCTGGTGAGAAACAGACAGGAAAAGTCAGCAGAAAGCAGCTCATGCCTTGTTAGAGAGCCCACACTTAACCGTGGTGGTAATGGGGAGCCATAGAAAAGTTTTGAGCAGTCAAGTGCCATGGATAGATTTTTGTTTAATGGAGATCTCTCTGGGACTCGGAGAAGCAGGTGGACCAGGGAGGGGTCATTGCCACAGTTGAGAGTTGACTCCGTGTCACCCAGGTGCGGACACCTGGGGGTGATGACCAGCAGGAAGTCAGGGTCAGGAGTCTGGTTCTCAGAATGACATCTCCCTTGGAGACATAGAGCTGGGGTGGTCACCATGTCGATGGCCATGGCTTGGGAAGACCGAGAGGTTGAGAGAGCCCCGTCAAAGTCTGAGGACCTCCAACCCACCATTTCAGGGGCTGGCAGAGCCTGGGGCACCTACAAAAGCAGCAGAGAGAAGAAAATGTCAGTGCCATGTGAGCAGAGCCCAGAGCAGGTTGTCATGGAAACTGAGCTAGTGAAGCGTTTCTAGGAGAGCAGGATCAGCAGGACCAAATGTAGCAGAAAATTCCAAACCAAGGAAGGCTGAAAATTTTCTTTTGATTTGGCAATTAGTAGAACATTGATGAGCTTAACGAGCAATTTCAGGAGATCGTGGACCCGAGCGGGGGTGGAGTTGGAGAGAGATTTAGGAGGTAAAATGGACCAGAGTTGGTGATGGGGTGCTTCTTGGAGGAGGAGGAAGAAGAGGAGGAGGAGGAGGGCAGTGTTAAGCAAGACCCCCAGTTTTCTGCTGTTCCGGAGAAGGGACTGGATGACAGTGGGGAACGCTACAGAAAGATCGGGTTTGCAAGAGGACGATCAAGAGTTCTGTTTGGGATGTTTTTATCTAACAAACACATTTTTGCTTTGACACTGTGCCAGACATTGTTCTAAGAGCTTTACTTACATAAATTCATTTATACTTATAATTATCCCGTAAGGGAGCTACTGCCTCATTTCTTGCCATTTGCACATAAAGAAACAACGAGAAACTTGCCCATAGCAAGGAAGGAGCAGAGTACAGATTTGAAGCCAGGCAAACCGGACAGGTTGGTATGAAGTCCCTGAGATAAACAAATGGGGGTGTCAGGGGGGCAGGTGGACCCAGGCTCCAGGGCTTGGGTGGAAGGTTCTAGTTGGAGGTGTAAGAGCAGTCACTGAGCAGGGAAGGACCCTGACTTACCTCACTCCAGTGAGGGGTTCATGCTGGGGGTCACCGGGTCCAGGTTGGGGCTGAAGTTTCAGGGATGAGTGACCCCATTGGAGTGGGTCCAGGCGAAGGCCCAGCACTCAGGGCCCACTAGGGAGACTGCAAAGACAGGGCCAGAAGGCAGATGTGTCACTCCAGGGGGAGGCCAGTGGCAGGCCTTGTTCAGAGAGGTCAGGGGAGGTGACTGGGTCTTGGACGCCTTTGAGAATCTTTGCCAAAGCAGTCTCAGGGAAAGAAATAGGAACCCCAGAAAAGGAGGCATCCACGGGTCTAGCTATGAAGGACAAAGAGAGGAGGGGTGCTCCCAGGGGAGAGAGAATGGTCCAGAAAGGTATTATTTTTTTAATGGAAACTTTTTTAATTAAAAAATTTTCATTAGAGGGGCACCTGGGTGGCTCAGTTGGTTAAGCGTCCGACTTCAGCTCAGGTCATGATCTCACGGTCCATGGGTTTGAGCCCCACGTCCGGCTCTGTGCTAACAGCTGGAGACCTGAAGCCTGTTTCAGATTCTGTGTCTCCCCCTCTCTCTGCCCCTCCCTCCCTCTCCGCCCCTCTCTTGCTTGCACTCTTTCTCTCTCTCTCTCTCTCTCAAAATTGAATAAACAGTAAAAAATTTTTTTTTCATTAGAAAATGCATTCAAATGGTTCAAAATTCAAAACCACCCAAAGAATGCCCAGTGAAAAGTCTCCCTCCCTCCCTTCTCCCCCGTCCCCTAGGTCCCCTTCTTGAAGGCAACCAGCATAGCCTCCCAGAGACAGAAGATATAAATTCACGATGTGGGATTCTGTAAATACACAGAAACTGAGTTTCAGGACATAGAAGCTCTTTGGGGAAGAACGCCTTGCTGGGCGAGTGATGGAAGAGAGGGACACACAGCTGGAGGCGCAGGGGTCCCGAGTGGCGGTGGGAAATGAGTTTGGGGCAAGAACCCGTGTTTCGTTGCATGGAACAAAATTATATCGTTCTCCTGCTCCCCAGTACCGTGAACTCGGGGTTCTCCCGGGCCCTCTCGGCCGCAGGGCCCTGGTGGCAGCTTCCGTGCTCGGGACTCTGTGCTGCCCCACAGCTGGAACCAGTGGCCTCCGAGTCACCTTCTGCACCTGGCAAGTGCGTGAATCCCCATGGCTGCTGAAGAAACCTTTCCCGACACGAAAGGCAATGTCTGAAAGGCAGCTCAATCTTTTTATTTATTTATTTATTTATTTATTTTTAATTATTGAAACCAACTGGAGGGTGAAAGAGACATGAGCGGAGCCTCTAGGGCTGAGGGAAGGGCGGCAGAGACTGGGGGCAGGGAGGGGGGAGTGTGGGGGTAGGGCCAGAAGGTTCCTGAATCCTGGCTGCCTGTGGCATCATCAGGCAGGGAAGCTGCGTGCAGCAGGGCCACCATTCCCAGGGCCGCTGGGGCCCCTCTCGCCGTTGGTAAGGGGAGTTCGTCCCCGCTTGCCTCTGAGAGGAAGGCCAAGGGGTTATGGGCCAGGCCCAGGGTCGCTGTGTTCCCCAGTGCCTTTCCCCCACCTCATTCTGTGACTCCAGGCAGATGGCCTTCCTCTCTGGGCCTGGGTCTCTCTGGCTGTAGAAATGGAGGGAGGGGGTCAGGGGAGAGCTTGCATGGGACGACCTATCCTTGCTTCCGCCTTGATCACGGTGGACTCTCAGGGTCTGTGGCCCTCCTTCCCTGTCTGTATTGACTCCCCTACAGCCACCCGAGACCTAGTTCACCATCCGTGGGCCTGAAGGGACCCCACTGTCACACCAGCGTCATGGATCCAGAGCAGGGGGGCTCATGAGGTCAGTGGCCACACCTGAAGACAAGCTTCTAGTAAGTTGGAGGAGTCGGGGCTGGGCCCTGGGGTCCACCTGAGCCCCGGGTGGTCCATCCTCGGGGAGCCAGGTAGAGGTCACCAGGTCACAAGTCCACAGGTAGGCTATACAGGGCCTCCCACGCAGGGGGAGCTCTGGCCGGTGCAGTCCCTACCGCCTTCACGACGCCTGGTCTCTTGTTCCTGCTGCTTTGGAAAGTGGCCTTCGAGAGCCTGGTTAAGTGCTATGGCCCCTGAGAAGGGGACACTTGGGGAACTGCTATGAGGCACTAACACTCCTTGAGTACATTTTAAATTGAAACTTAATACGTATATGGGGTGAGTGCCTCAGGTTTTCCCCTACCCCCAGAGACCACCCATCACCTGGCTGTTATGAATCCTTGAGGTCTTACTGGGGCTGAGTGGAGGAGAGGGACGAGGGGTGCACAGAAGAATCCACCCATCAGATGTAGAGGTGCGGGATGGGGAGCAATGGGGTGCTTGTGCCCGGGCTCCTGCCTGGAACAGCTAGTGAGTGTTTGTAGCGTCCCTATGGGGGCAATCTGTAAAGAGCATTCTCGATGGGAGACAACTGGTTGGGTTTAGGACACACTGGGTCTGGGGATGCCCAAAGGACAGGGAGGAGGTTGCCTGGCACAGCAGACTGGCCAGGTACGTCTGCACCTTCAACCTTCCCTGTCTCCTAGAAGCTTCCCCCCCGCTTCTCCTGCACCTGGCCAGGTACAAATGCACCTTCAACCTTCCCTGTCTCTCTAGAAGCTTCCCCCCCGCACGGTCCCAGCAACTATCCTGTACATTCTCCGTTTTCCACAAGACACTGACCTCCTCCCCACCCGGCTCCCTTCCCACCACATGTCCGGCCCCTGCTCCAGGGTGGGCACAATCTTGCCTTGGACCCCAGGGAAGCGGGAAATGTCCCTCCACCCAATATCAGCAGGCCTGTATTTCCCACAGCTCCAGCTCTGCCCCCCACCAACCTTCCCTGAGCTCAGCCCTCCCTCCTGGATCTCCAAGCCCTCGCGCCCTTGGCAAAGGACCCCAATCCCGTCCAAATCTGCTCGAGACCATGCTCCTGGGCCCCATGCCCCACCAGCTCCTGCCTCTCTCGACGTCGTGGCCAATTTCCCATTTGCTCCCCAGGCCCACGCCCACTGGGACCTTGAGACCATCCTCGGCCAGGTCCCCGTAAACTCGATGCCGCCTCCCAGCTCTACCTTGTGTGTCTCAGTGCGGTTGGTACCGTCGACAACTGCCCCATCTACGACCTCGCCTCCGTCCCTGATGTCACCCTCTCCCGTTTCCCCTCCCCACTCCACCTCTCAGTTGTTCCCTCTCCAGGGCCCTGACAGGATTTCTCCTCAATCTGCCCTTAAATGCCGAAGTCCCTCAAGGTGCCCCAGAGGCCCTGCCTCTCCTCACTCACACCCTCTCCACCCTTTGCCATAACTGCCATCTGTATGCTGTTGCCTCTGTCCCCAAAGGTCCAGCCCAGCACTGGACTCCATACCCATGTGACAACACCCACCCGGCAGCTCACCATCTTACTCGAGCTAAAATGTGGAGGTGGTTTTCTCTCACCTCCCCAAGCAATTGGAACCAAGTCCAGAGTGTTCAGTTTTGCTGATACATTTCTGAGACCCACTCTCTCATTTGCATCCCCACTGCCTCCCTGGTCCGGGGGCTATTCTCACTCTGCCCGTGACTGGGATAACTTCTGACCTCTTCTGCCCAGGTCCACTCTTGCTGAAAACAATCTCCACTGCCTAGAACATTCAGTGGTTCCCCAAGCCCTTGGAATAAAATCCATAATGCATAATTCTGCCCTCTGCCCTCTTTTCTAACCTCATCGCCTACCCCTCTGTCCTCTGCTCACTACACTCCAACCACAAAAGTCCATTCGTCCCTCACGCATCATGCACTCCCTGCCTCAGGTCCTTTGCACGTGCAGTTGCTGCTGTTCGAACGTACTTCCCACTTGCACGTGACTCCCTCTGCTTCAGCTAGCTGATGCCTAACACAGCTTGGTCTTAGCCCAAACATCGCTCCTGAGAGCAGTCTTCCCTGAAGACCATCATACTCTCATAGCAAGCACCTGCTCTGTCTCCCTTGTAGCTTACTTTTTGTGAGATTACTTGTTAATATGGGTCTTTCGCCTGCAGAGGGGATGCTCCGTGAGGACGGGAACTGGGGCTGTTCCGTTCCCAGCATGGATTCTCACTAAATATTTGCGGATTGGCTAAAAGTATCCAAGCAGAGATGTTAACTGACAGAACCTGTGCACCAGGCACCAGGGATACGGGAGAAGAGGCCGAAAGCCCTTTAGTAGGTAGAGACAGACAACAGACAGGTGCACGGATGATTCCATCCTTGGCCTTCAGTGCTCATCAGTGTGATGGCAGGAATGCAGGGTGAGGGCGAAAGGCTCCAGGGTGACCAGAGCCTCTCTTTGCTGTGGGGTGGGGGCAGGACTAGGCTCCTTAGGTAGGTTAGTCAGGGAAGGCCTCTCTGAGGAGGTGACGTCGTCCTATCGGAGACCTGAGTGACTTGAGAGAGCCATGCGAGGAGCGGGAAGGAAGAGAGCCATGTGAGGAGGGGGAGGAGGCATGCCAGGCAGAGGGCAGATATTCATTTGCTAGGGCTGCTCTAACTAGCACCACAAATTTAAACAATGGAAATCTATTGGTGCACAGTTCTGGAGCCAGAGGTCCAAAGTCAAGTGGTCAGCAGGGTTCATTCTTTCTGAAGGCTGTAGGGAGAATCTGTCCCAGGCCCCTCTCCTAATTTCCAGAGATTTGCTGGCAAGCTGTGGTGTTCCTTGGTCTGTAGATGCAACCCCCTGACCTTCACCTTCATCCTCCCGTGTTCTTCCCATGTGAGTGTGTGTCCAAATGTCTCCTTCTTGTAGGAGCACCAGTTATACTGGGTCAGGGGCCCACCCGACGCCAATACGACCCCATCTTAACTCATTACATCTGCAGTGACCCTATTGCCAAATAAGGCCACATTCAGAGCTACTGGGGTTGTGAGTGTAATATATGTGTCTAGGGGGACACATTTAACCCATCACCGAGAGCCTCTAGAGGAAGGGCCCGGTAGGAGGAACGGCAGAGAGGTCAGCGTGGCTGCAACAGAGAGCGAGGGGCAGGGAGCGGCTGGATGGAGGCGGGACAGGCAGGCACCTCACACAAGTCCTTGCTGGAGTTTATTCCAAGCGCAGTGGGGAGTGCGGCGGGTCTGAGATATGACTCCCGTTTGCAAACATCCTTCTGGCTGCCATGTGGAGACTCATTGGCACAGAGTGAGTCTGGATGTGGGAGCCCTTTGAACCTGAGAGGTGAGGAGGCCCATCAAGAGTGCAGTGGGAGACCAGACAGTGTTCCAGAAAGGACAGGCTCCACACGTACACTGGATGGGCCAGAGGGCCAGCGGGATTTCTGGGGCCAGCAGCTCCAAGGACCGAGAAAGGCTGAGCCCTCTGTGCGCACCCAGGTCGGGAGGGGGCTGAGAAGCGTCTGGTGTGGTCGGTAGCCAGGGGGCTTTGGTGGTCTGGTCTACGGCTCAGAGACCAAACTGACCCCTGAACTCCAGGCTGGGAAAGAAGGGACCATCCATGAAGCTGAGGACCTCCGAAGAGAGGAAGCCGGGGGCTAACTGGGCCTGGGGTGCAAGAAGAGAAGCCCCACAAGGAGACTGGGACGGTCCAGATGGGGGGTGGGAGAGAACAGGAGAGGACGGGGCTGCCACGCGAGGAAGGAGGGCATTCCAGCAGGTGGAAGCTGTCACCCGTGGGCTGTGAGCACTAAGGTTGGATGGAGACGAGGACAGACTGGGCCCCTGGGCTTGGTGACTGGAAAGCTTTGGGGGCCCTCCACCAGAAGAGCTGGTGGAGAGGGAGGCTGGTGCACAGAGGCTGGAAAGCCACCCGAGAGGAGAAAGGAAGGAGAGAGAGGAGGGAGGCATCTGAGTATGTTAGTTCTCTGGGGGGAGGCAGCAGGGACAAGGAGCAAGTACCAGTGCGACAACTAGTGACCAGATGAGGCCAAGGGTGCAGACGGGACGCGCGGTAGGGTACACAGGGCTTAATTCAACCGCCTGCCTTTCCAGGGTAAACCGATCTCTCCTGTGTCCCCCTGGCGGGTGACAGCGATGCACTTAGGCACGAGTCTCGTGTTGCCTCCGGGCCGGGAGGGTGTATCGCCCATCTTCTGTTCCCTAGGCCACTTGCAATCGTAAGTAAAGTTGACGAGCGCCGAATACAAGCCATAGAGCGCACGAGTCTGAAGTGTGCAGCTCGTTGATTGTTTAATTACGCCCACACCCTGGTAACCGGCCCCCAGATCAAGATACACAGCAATTTCATCCTCCTGGAAGGCTCTGTGGCACCCCCTCCCAGTTAGCACCCCCACCTTCCAGAAGCGATTACAACCCTGACCTCCGTCACCCACGAGGGGTTGTGCGCGTTCTCGAACGTCGTGTGAACGGAACCCGTGTGTTCCCTGTGTCTGGCTTCTTTCACGGAACGCACGTCGGTGAGATTCAGCCACGTCACCGTGTGTACATTTACTGTGTTCTTCTTCATTGCCACGGAGTGTTCCTCTATCTGAATATGCCACCGACGGGTCTGTGTCTCCATTCTCGCATTAGCGGGCCTTTGAGTTGTTCCCGGTTTTCCACGGTGACAAAGCCCCGAACGTCTGCGCGCACGTGTAGGGCAGACCGTCGCAATACCTTCCGCTGAGGGCCTTCCCAGCAGTAACTGGGTCAGAGGGCAGGCGTAAGCTTCACTTTTACAGATGCTGCCAAACAGGTTTCCACACTGATCGTGCCAATTTACACCCAACGAGGTAGGTTTTATTAAAAGTTAGGCGTACTGGGGTGCCTGGGTAACTCAGTCGGTTAAGCGTCTGACTCGTGGTTTCCTGGGTTCAAGCCCCACCTCGGGCTCTGTGCTGGCAGCATGGAGCCTGCGTGGGATTCTTTCCCTCCCTCTCTGTTTGCCTTTCCCCTGCTCGTGCTTTGTCTCTCTCAAAATAAATAAATAAATAAACTAAAAAAATTTTTTTTAAAAAGTCAGGTGTATTGAGGTATGATTTACATGCAATGGCATTCACTGTCTTTTGGGTACAGTTTTGACAAATGCATATTATTGCATAGTCCTTCACCATAATTGAGATAAAAAACATTTCTTTTTTTTTTTAATGTTTTATTTATTTTTGAGAGAGAGAGAGAGAGAGAGGAAAGCATGGGGTGGGGCAAGAGAGAGAGGGAGATAGAGGCTCCAAAGCAGGCTCTGCATGGACAGCAGCGAGTCTGATGTGGGGCTCGAACTCATGGACCGCGAGATCATGACCACAGCCGAGTTCGGACGCTCAACCGACTGAGCCACCCAGGCGCCCCAAAAACATTTCCATCCCTGCAAAACATTCACTCACGCACCACCAGCCGCCGCGAATTTGGTCTCTGTCCCTACACTTTTGCCTTTTCCAGAATGTCATAGAAATAGAATCACAGAGTATTTGGGGTCTGGCTTCTTTCACTTATGACAATGCATTTGAGAGTCTCCCATGCTATTGTTTCAGTATTTGTCCCTTTTTATTGCTGAGAACTGTCCCACTCTGTGGATGTGCCACATTTTTTTTTTGTTGTAGCGTTTAATCTCTATTAGTTGAAGGACATATGGGTTGTTTCCAGTTTGGGGCAATTTGTGGATAAAATCGTTCTAAACACCCAACAAAAGTTTTCGTTTCTCTAGTTAAATGCCCAAGACAGGGATTATATATTCTACAGTTTAACTCGACCTGGAACTGTCCATTTTTTTTTTTTTTTTAATTTATTTTGAGAGAGAGAAAACACGAGAGCAGGGCAGGGGGAGAAAGAGAGGGAGGGAGGATCCCAAGCAGCCTCTGCACTATCAGCACAGAGCCTGACACGGGGCTTGAACTGATGAACCATGAGACCATGACCTGAGCCGAAACCAAGAATCGGACAGACACTTAACCGACTGAACCACCCAGGCGCCCCGAACTGTCAAACGGTTTTAAAGACTATGCCATTTCACACTCCCACCGGCCACGTGTGAGCGTTCCCGTAGCTCTCATCCCTGACAGCACACCATATTATTTTGTTTTGTTGTCATTTTAGCCCCTCTGGTGAGTATGGAGTGGTTCAGGCACTATGCCCATGTTTTATCCGGTCGATGGGAGGGTTTTGAGTAGAGGAAGGGCACAGTCAGATGTGTGCGTGGAGGGCTGGCTAGAGGGGACCAGAGTGGATGAGCCTGTGCCCTGGGGTCTGGGAGGAACCCGGTGCATTGTGACAAGGCCACCCTAGGAGTGGCCCTGAGGTTCCAGAGAGTGAGAGAATATGAATAGGTTCCAAGGGGGTTCAGGAAGAGCTGCAGTCCGTGGCCGTTGTGTTCACTGCTGACTTAGGTCGGGGTCCAGAGAGGCAGTCCATGGGACCAGGATTTGGGTACAAGTGGTTGCTTTATAAAGGAAGTCATTCCAAGACAAACAGGCAAGGGAGTGGGGAAGCAGGACGGGAAAGAGGGAGAAGGCGGAGAGGTCCCACAGAGGGTAGCCCCAGCCTGAGCCCACAGGGAGCTCTGGAGGGTCAGGCGCCGCTGAGTTGTCCCTCCAGGAAGCCAGGAAGCTGGGCTTGCACACCCCTCCACCAGTCAGCATCGGCGAAGGGATCTAGGGGCGCATGGCGGGGTTGGAGGGGGATGCCATGGTTCCCCACGTACTTCTGGCTCTCAAAACCTGTGGGGAAAGAAGGTCCTGGAGCCCAAGGATAGTCCACCAAAAAACAACTTCAGGTGCTAGTTGTAGGAAACTAGACAGAGCAAAGATGGGATCCGGGGAGCACAGGAAGCTGGTTAAAAGGGAGCTGGCAGGATGCAGACAGAACACCGCATTGTCCACCACCAGGGCCGGATCCCCGTGCCTAGAACGGTGCCTGACACCTAGTAGATGTTCAGTAAGCCCTTGTTGACCGTAGGACTGGCAGAAGCCACCGAGACAGGACGCTCAAGGGCCGTTCGGTAGGAAAGACGGAGTTTGGTTTGGGGCCTGATGCCTCCAGGGTGGTGATGGGTAACGGGTCTGGCACCCAGGAGGGGGGCCCCGGAAGCGGGAGGAAATGGAGGAGGGAGGAGGAGGGAGGGCAAGTCTTGGAGGCTCAGGGTCCAGGGAAGAGGAGCCACCAGAGGTGAGAAGAAGGTGCCCAGAGACGGGGAGGGAGCCCGGAGAAACATATTGGAGGAAGAAAGGTGGTCAGCGAGCCCCGACTCTGCCAAGCTGGAGCTACTGGCAGTGACCCATGGAACACCCTGATGTCTTTGGCCGGGGAGGCTGCGGTTGCCCAGAGGGCCTGGAATAAGACCAGAAGGGGCAGCCAGAGACGGGCCTGGGAAGGAGGGGGACTGTGGGCAGAAGGGGCCAGAGGAGAAAGGGAGGGTGTTTTAAGAAAGAAGAAACAGGCTGGGGAGGGGGGGGGGTGGTACCCACGTTGACAGGATCCAGGCCGAGTGGAAGGATTAGATTTAAACAATACCCCAGTGTTGGGCTGAGCTGCCTGAGGTGAATTAATTAAGTCCTCGGCGGGTAACTCTATCCCCGTGTCCTGGGTGAACCTCATGGGGTCCCGAACCGTTCCCAGGGAGGGCGGGGTTGCATCCTGCCCGGGGTCCCCAGCAGTCGTTCCACTTAACTATGGCCAGTGTCGTAAGCCCCCAAGAGGGCGAGTGGGCAGGCGAGACTCTGAGAGCCTTTCGGAAGCCAGCTCGGGGGACAGAAAGTGAGGATGGGAGCAGGGATGGGGAGAGCTTGATGTAGGAGCTTGCCCGGGGAGGAGAAGGGAGGGAGGTGGAGGCAGAGGTGGTGGGTTGGGAGCGGTTGAGAATTGTTATGGGCAGAGAAAAAAGAGCCAGCAGAGAGGGAGAAATCAGAGGAAGGAGAAGAAGCAGGGGGAGGGGGGTGAGGCCCACGAGGAGACGGGCAAGGGACAGCTGGCTGGCCTTAGACGTGAGAAGGTGCTGGCAGATCTCTCTGGAGCCGGGAGGGGGGCAGTGGCGGGAGCCAGTGCCCCACAAAGGCCTCTGTTTTCTCTATTGAGCAGGGCCCAGGTTGCCTGCCTGGCCCAGGGGAACAGGGGGCACGGTGGGGGGGGGGGGGGGAGGCTCGGGCATAACCGCTGCTGCAGGACGGAAAGGGAAAGGGTTTGGGGACCACTCAAGGGGCCGCCGAGCTGCATTTAAGACCCAGCTGAGGCTGAAGACAATTAATCTGTGTTGGCGCGAATCAGCGTGGTGATGTGATTTTTGCCTGCCGCACTTGGCCCAGAGGCGGAATGGAGAAAACAGATGGTTTTCTTAGCTCCTGCTCATCTACCATCTCGCTTAGACTGCCCAGCAAAGCCGGCCTCCTTGGACGTACAGAGGAAGAAACTGAGGCCCAGGGAGGGGAGACCACACGCCCAGGTGTTGTAACAAGTAAGCGGCAGCTGGACTTTCTGCCTGGGGAACCCCAGTGGCCCTGCAAACTTCTGCCGGCACACCCTGTGAAGGGCATCATGGCAGCTCCCAGTCCTCCGCCCCAGATCCGTACGGAGCCCGCTGCCTTGTGTTCCCAAAACTGCTCGGTTCACCTACTCACTAAAACCTCACCAAGAGGGACCAGGAGGAAACGGAGGCTCAAATTTGGCACATGACCGATCCAGGGTCACACGGCATTGTTAAGATGTCACTTCTCCCCCAAAGTGATGTAGAGACTCAACACAATTGCAGTCAAAATCCTAACTGGCTTTTTGTAGACGTTAACTAACTGACTCTAAAATGGATGTAGAAATGCAAAGAACTAGAACAGCCAAGACAATTTTGAGAAAGAAGAACAAAGTAGGAAGACCTGCGCTATCTAATTTCAAGACTTGCTAAAACCTACAGTCATCAAGACACTGTGCTATTGGCCTGTGGATAAATGGAACATAATATAGAGTCCAGAAATAGAACCACATATATACAGTCAATTGATTTTTGACAAGGGGTCTGAGGCAATTCAATAAGGAAAGGATAATTTTCCTCAAATGGTGTTGGAACAATTGGAAACCCATATGAAAAAAAGTGAACCTCAGCTGTTACTTACCTCACACCATATCCAGAATATATAAAGAAGAGGTAAATACTGGGTTCAATACTCACACTTTTTTTAAGTGGCAACCATATGAACAGATACTTCACCACAGATGATACATGAATGACAGATAAGCATATGGAGAGATGCTCAACATCATTAGCTATTTAGGAGATGCTAACTAAAACCACAATGAGCTACCCCTGTATACCCACTAGAACGGCTAAAATTAAAAAGACTGACAATATCAAATGTTGGCAATAATGTAGAGCAACTGGAACGCTCAGACATTGCTAGTGGGAGTATACAATGGTACGACCACTTTGGAAAACGTTTTGGCAGCTTCTTATAAAGTTAGACATTCACTAACCATTCAATCTAGCAATTTCTCTCCTATGTATTCACCCAAGATAAATGAAATTGCATGTCCACCCAAAGACCAGCTCTCAAACATCGTAACAGCTTTCTTCATAATTGCCTAAAAATGGGGGGAAAAAAAACAAATGTTCACCAACATGCAAGAGGGCAAATACACTTTTATGTATCTACACAATGGAATAGTACTGAGTCATAAAAAAGAACAATCTGTTGATACATGCAACAACATGGATAAAACCCCAAAAACGTCATGCTGAGCAAAATTAGCGAGAAGCAAAACAATGTGTACTACATGATTTCATTTATATGAAACACAGGGAAATGCAAATGTAACCTATAATGATGGAAAAGAGATTACTGGTTACTTGAGGCAGGGAATATGGAAGATTGGTTGTAAAGAGACATTGAGGGAAGTTTCTGGGGGATGGAACGTTCTATATCTTGATTGTAGTGGTGGATACATTGCTGTAGAGTTTGTCAAAACTCATCGAAATGTACACTTAAAATGTGTGCATTTCACTCTATGTAAGTTACACCATGATGATTTTAGAATATTATTAAATTTGTCATCATGAGAAAAATTAGAACATTGTGGACTTCCCTTATACTTACTTTATAGTTTATTGGTTGTTTTCATTTATTGTTGAGGTAGAAAAGCCATAATCTTGGAGCCTCTGAAGACCTTAATCCAGCCCTGGAGGGCCAGTCAGGGCCAGATACCCAAGGGTCTTGAATGCCAAGTGTAGTGGTTTTAAGATATGTCTATAAATTCTTTTACACTCCTCCCTTCAAGAGGCAGAGCCTAATTCCCCTCTCCTGAATGTGGATTAGACTCAGTGACTTGCTTCTTACAATAGAATAAAGCATGGGGCACCTGGGTGGCTCGGTCGGTTAAGTGTCTGACTCTGGCTCAGGTCACGATCTCACAGTTTGTGAGTTTGAGCCCCACGTGGGGCTCTGTGCTGACAGCTCAGAGCCTGGAACCTGCTTCAGATTCTGTGTCTCCCTCTCTGCCCTTCCCTCCACCCCTCCCCTGCTCACACTCTGTGTCTCTCACTCAAAAATAAACATTAAAAAAAATTTAAAAAAACCAATAGAATAAAGCAGAATGATGTACAGGATTTTGAGGACTGGGTCATAAAAAGCATTGCAGCTCTTCTCTCCCCCTCCCCTCCCTCTCCCCTCTCTCCTTCTCTCTCCTCATTGCCTCTGGGGGAAACCAGCTGCCATGTCCTGAGACACTTCAGGAGCCCTCTGGAGAGCCCACATGGTGAGGAACTGGGGCCTCCTGCCAATAGTCATGTCAGTGCGCCATCTCGGAAGCAGATTCTCCAGCCCCAGCCAAACCTTCAGTTCACCAGAGTCCCAGCCGTTAGCTTGACCACACCTCCCGGGAGAACCTGAGCCAGAACCACTCAACCAGGCTGCTCCAGGATTTCTGACCCTCAGAAACTGTGTGAGAGAATAAATACTTGTTGTGTTGTGCTGCTTAGTTTGGAGGTAATTTGTTATGTAGTAAAAGATATTACACCAAATTAAGAAGTTTGGGATTTCTCCTAGAGGCATAGAGAAGTTGGAAGGTGTTAGAGGAAGGGAATGACACGGAGGTGGCTGAACTTAGGAAGAAGTCTCTTGGTCCCAGAGTGGAGAAGGGATTGGAGTCATGGGGTCCAGAGAACATTCGACAGAGGCAGATGTCTGGAGCTGGATCTCTATGCCAGTGGCTGAGTCAGGGAATTACAGTCTGGGCAGAGGGAACAGCATGTGCCAAGGTAAGGAGGTCAAATGTTGCCAAGTGTCAGGGGCAATGGGTACATGTGGCAAATGAGATCGTTAGCCCAAGCGTGGATGGACAGTGAGACACTTAGGGCCTGGTCAGGCCTCCCTACCCCTTCCCACTCTAGCCTTGACCAGCACCAGCTGTGGCTCTAGGATGTGTTGGACACTTACAGAAACCCAGCTCAACTTAAATCCCCTGTGAGCCCCCTAGTTGTGCTGGCCCCACCCTCACTGGGGATGCAGTAGTGAACATATAGACACAATTTCCTGCCCTCATCAAGTTTTCGTGTTCGTGGAGAGAGACAGGTAATGAGAAAGATTTAAAAATAAATAAATCCTGCAGAGGGTTATGAAGGTAACAAGTTGGGGTGGTTGTGATTCTAAGTAAGGGGCCACCTACTTAGAATTCACTGAGAAGGTAACATGTGAGCAAACTCGTGTGAAGTAAGCAAGTTAGCCACACGGATATCAGGGAAAACAGTATTCCCGGTAGAGGGAACAGCCAATGCAAAGGCCCTGACGTGAGTTAATCTTTGAGACAGAAATCAAAGTTCAGGTAGGCCGAAGGGGCTGTAAGTTGAGGGGCAGAGTACCTGAATGAAAAAAAAGTATGTAGAAAAATTATTCCAGAAATCTAGGGGGGGGGTCCCCTTGAGTCATTAGTAAATGCAAAGTTGTGCGTGTATAGGGTGAAACCCACAAAGCCAGGCAAAGAAAGACTGGGGAGTTTTAAGCTGAACAATTCCCAGAGGAATTGTTCACACAGAGTGAGCATGCCTACAAGCATTGACCAGCGAGAGCTTGAGTCCTTGACGATAATCTGGATCCCTCACTCATCTCTTAGTAGAAGAGATGGGACAAACTATCCCATGAGTGAAGATCACTGTGAACCCATCCTAAGAGAGCTTTAAAAATGAACCTCGGGGTGCCTGGGTGGCTCAGTCGGGTAAGTGTCCAACTTCGGCTCAGGTCATGATCTTGCAGTTCATGAGTTTGAGCCCTGGGTCGGGCTCTGTGCTGACAGCTCAGAGCCTGCTTCAGATCCTCTGTCTCCCTGTCTCTCTGCTCCTCCCCAACTTGCGCTCTATCTCTCAAAAATAAATAAATGTTGAAAAAAAGTTTTTAAATAAAAATGAACCTCAAAACGTTCAAAGTAGTTAGCAAGTAATTTACTTGTATGTCAATTCACCAGCAATAGCATCACATTCACAATATCCAGCACCCAATAAAAAATTCCTAGACAGGACAAAAGAAACAGAAAAATATGACCCATAACTAGAAGAAACTTTCATAAACAAAAAGAGATCCAAAACAACAGAGATGGCATAAGAAGAAGGCTAGAATGCCAAAGGGGCTTTTATGTCTTTGTATTTAAAAGAAAAAGGTGGGGCGCCTGGGTGGCTCCATTGGTTGGACAACCAGCTTCAGCTCAGGTCATGATCTCATGGTTCGTGAGTTCGAGCCCCGCGTCAGGCTCTGTGCTGACAGCTCGGAGCCCGCAGCCTGCGTCAGATTCTGTGTCTCCCTCTCTCTCTACCCCTCCCCTGCTCGCTCTGTGGTGTCTCTCTCTCAATAATGAATAAACGTTTTAAAAATATTTTTTTAATAAATAAAAGAAAAAGGCAATCTTTCTTCTAAGCAAAAGTAAACTCAAGCCAGAGCTCATGACAAGAATAAGGGCTGGATTGGGGCCTCTACCACACCCTCGGCGGGGCACCCTCATGCGGGGTGAACCCTAAACAACCACAGGCAATGGCCCTGCAGCACTGTTCAAGGAGCACCAAGAAGTCTGGTGTGGCTGGAGGAGCACAAGCAAGGGGAAAGTCGTAGGCGCTGAAGGCAGAGAAGTAACAAGGAGATACACTAGGTAAGGCCTGCCGACCGTAGTGACGATATTAGCTTTTCTCTGAGTGCCACGGGATCCCTGGGAAGGTTTGAGCAGATCCGTGGTCCCCCGGAAGTTAAAGGAGGATGAAGCAGGGCCATTCAGATATGAGGCTGGGCCTTGGCCAGAGGCCCGGGCTGAAGGGATTGGGATTACAGGGGTCTCAGAGCAGCCCCTAGGAGGCAGACTGGGCAGGGAGTAGCACAGATGGCCGTGGGCAACGGGGCAGGAGGAGGCAGGGATGACTGGGGCCCCCGGGCACAGCCCCAGGCATGCAGTGGCACTCAGTGGTAGCCATTTCAGGCTACGAGGATGACGCGGTGGTTTTGAGGCCCCTGTGGACGGGTCCAGCCAACGCTGGCTCGGGGTCTATGGCTTGAGGGAAAGGAAACAAAAGAGGGGGTCTTGGCTGCAGAAGCAGTTGGGGGATGTCAGCACAGAGGGCAGGGGGTGAGCTCGTCTGGGGAGTGTGTGGGCAGTGAGAGGAGAGGAGGGAAAGGAAGAGAGATAGGACAGACAGACGCTGCCCAGAGCTAACTCAGCAGGCTGTGGACAGATGGATGGATGGGCAGACGGATGAGTCCAGGAGAGTGGGAGTGGCGGAGAAAGCGGGAGCCAGCCCTGGCCGTGCCTGGGAGAGACCCGGCCCACCTGCACGTGCACATGGGCATACACACCCAGGCACACGCACAGTAGGGCACAGAGAGAGCGAGAGAAAAGTCCACAAGAAAGGGTTCAGCAGGCACGTCCATGCACGTGCGCACGCGCACACACACACACACACAGCGGGAACGACACACAAACAGAAAATTCAATAGCACTCCTCTGGAGAGTGGGAAGAAGCATGGCTGAGCGAGATGCAGACAGAGAAAGCAAGAGGAGGGGAGGAGGGGAAAGGGGGCTCAGAGGGACAGACACCCAGACAGGCGGAGACACCGATACAGCCAGGGGGAGGGGCGCACACACTGACCCACACGCATGATCCACCCCGGCTCTGACACCTGGGAGACGCCCAGTGGGCAGTGGTCGGGAGGGAGAGGGGGTGTGGCACCCAGCAGATGAGATAAGAGAAGCGATGAGAAAAGAGATACGGAGGAACCACAGGTGTGACCCGTGATGGGACACACAGACAGAACCCCGGCACGGTGTCAGGATCAGATCCAGAGGGAATATGGAACAACAACTTTACCCGGAGGGCAGCGGGGCGCCGGCCGGCCCGGGCGAGCTGCCCGATGGGAGACTTGGAAAGACGGCCTGGGCGGCTTCGCCAGATGTGGATGGGAGGGGGCAAAACCGGAGACTGACATCGGATGAGAGGGTGGTGGTCTGCTGGAGGCAGAGCTGGGTCCCCACTTGTCATGGCGGGGAGCTGACAGCCCTGTGATGGGACTGGGTACGGCTGGAAAGAGTCAAGAAGATGCCTGCAACTCGGTCCACTTACACCAGGCGTGGGGAGCCGGGCGGTGGGAGGGTGATAGAGAGAACCATGGCAGAAGGGGTGGAGAAGAGCCCCTGACGGCCCCTCCCCTGCTGCGGCACATGTGCAGGTCCCAGTTCAGGAGGGAGCTCTACGTCCGACAAGGACAATGATGGCAACAAATGTCTTGGAGGGAAGGGAGCCACCCTCGGGCCGCAGGCAGAGTGGGAGTAGTCAGAAACAACTGAGGGTCTCCCGGCTGCGGGCCCCACACCCGGGAAAGTGACAAAGTGACGTTCTGCATTAATGAGAAGAGGAACGGGGCGGGCTGGGGGCGTGGAGACAACGAGATGAGTTCCAGGCACCTGCAAAGGGGGCCAGTCAACACTGGCTCCGAGCTGTGGTTTGAGACAGAATGGGGGTGGCTCGTTCTAGGGTGCAGGGGGAGACTGGGTGCCCTCACAGGGGGCAGTAGGTAAGTTTGTGCAGGAAGCAGGTGCAGCGTAAGGGGAGGGGCATCAGGGAAGGAGAGGAGGAGAGACAGACCCTCGTCCAGAGCCCACCAGGCATTCTGCGGACAGAGGAAGCCTCGGCGACAGTGAGGGAGAGTGTGTGAACCAGCCCTGGCCATGCCTCCGCGGGACACACACGCGCACACGTGCACACGCGCGCACACGGAGAGACCCAGAGAAAGCGCAAAACCCCACAGGCCCCAGACAGAGGAGAAGGGAGCCGGAGGGGGAAGTTGGAGGCACACGCGCGCACTCACAGGCACACACATACACCCAGAACGGGGATGACGCTCAGACTCGAAGCAAAATTCAATAAAGCTCCTCCGGAGAGCAGGAGCGGGATGAAGACCGAGGCGGAGAGGGGGGGGTGCCTCGATAACAAAGTGGAAAAAGAAAACAAAGCGGGGGAGGAGGCACCCTCGGGGAGACAGAGGCAGGCAGGTGCAGAGAGGCAGGCACACGTGCGCGCGCACAGACGCACGGCAGGTGAGCGAGCGCAGGAGGGAGGCGTGGGAGGAAGAAACCCCATAGAGAGTCTCTGAGACTCGCCTGCCCGCGTGTCACCACCCATTGTGACCCTGGGGGCAAGGGCCAACTCTGGAAAGAAGGCGAAAGGAGGGAGAAGATGAGGCGGGGTGAAGGGAGGAAGCAGGCCGCACTCACAGCTCTGGAGTTGCGCCCTGTGAATGCTCAGACCGACCAACAGACGGACAGAAGACAACCCACACGCCGTGGACACATTCTGCAGGCCTCCCCAGAATTCAGAAGGGAGGCAGGAAGAAGGGGAAGCCTGGACACGGGTGTTTGAGGCAACTTTATCGGTCGTCGTGGAAGAGAGAGAGCGGTCTGTGTGCCTGACCGCAGGAGGCCCCACAACCGCGTTCTCCGGAAACGTCCTCGGGAGATTTGTAACACGGGGTGCGTCGTGCAGTGTGCTGGCAAAAGTGGCTCTCTGCGGGGAAAAAAAAAAAAAAATCCCAATTTATAGCTTTCGCCTACGTCTGTGGCAGAAATACTACCACCAAGGCCAACTCCAAGCTACCCACGCGCCCTCGCTGGACGGAGGTGGGCAGAGATGTCCGTGCCTGGCAATGGCCACGTGTGGACGCGCTCACGGGAAGAACCCTAACACTCACCGCTGGTGCAAAAAAGCCTGTTGGCAAAACCTGTGCATAGTAAACGGCATTTACATTTTGAAACGTATCCCCCAGCCCCTCAGAGAGCAACTGTGTTTGTCTAGGTGACAAGGTGTGTGTGGTGTGGACAGGTTCGCACAGAGCTGGTCACAGTCGTTCCCTGGGTGGGGGAGGGGGTGAGAAGAGGATGGGGGAAGGGCAAAGACAGGAGTCTTTCCCGTCATGCCGTTAAGTGTTTGCGAAAAGAATGTCCTCGTGTATCACATGTATAATTTTAAACCAGTGTTTTAAATCAGGAGAGGGAGAAAACTGGAGGGGAAAAGGGAGGGAGAGTGAGACTGAGGAGGAGAAGGAAGAGGTCTCCAGTCCTTCCCTCTGTCTGTCGGTCCGTCCTCCCCTCAGCCACAAGTGCTCTCCAACCCAATCCTCCGTGCTGAGAAGTAGAGAGAAATAGGGTGCAGACCTTGACCTCACGGAGCCAGCCGCCTGGTGGGGGGTGAGGTGCTCCGGGTGGGGGAACCCTCAGCCCCATTTGGTGAGGCCCCCAGGGAGAGGCCAGTAAAGACTTCTTTAGGAGGATGGGGGCTTCCCGGAGCACGACCCTGCTCGGCAGAGAGGGAGGCTGGTTACCCAGGCCCTGGAGGGAGACAGAGAGAGCAGCAGGAAGAGGGAGGAGGGAGCCCCGAGAGGATGGAAACAAAGGAGACAGATGTCCCAAGAAATGGGAGTCGAGGAAGTAAGGGGAGTCCGGTCACCAGGAGAGGCCCCTGGCATCAGAGGCCAGGGATAAAGATGGGAGAGGAAGACGGGCCGTGGGGTCTGGAAGCCTCCTCCAGCCGCCCTGGTGGGCACAGAACGGCTGCCATGGGAAGCTGCACAAGATGATGGGTTGGGGAACGCGTGGGTAGACCCTGCCAACGCTGAGTCCCTCTCCACGGGATAGCTGGGGAAAGAGACAGGGCAGGAGGGAGACAGGAACTAAAGGTCAAAGGAGAACTCCTCTCTTCAGGTAGGAGGGAAGTGAGCATGTCACCCCCTGCCAACAGAGCCCAGGGGAGAGAGAAAGGAGGGGACCGCTGTTGCCAGGGTAACCACATTGACTGGGAGGATGGAGAAGGTAAGACTTTGGGGGAAGAATCAGCCATAGGTTGGAAATGGGAGGCAGGCGGAGGGAAAGGGGATAATCCACGTTTTCAGCCTTGGATCTGGGAAGTGGGGGAGGGAACACAGAGCCAGTCACGGACTTGGTGAATCTCTGTGGTGGACCCTCAGCGGGGTGCCGAGTGAGATACATGGTGCCTCAGCAGGGGGGCCTAGAAAAATAGGGACACCTGTCTCTTTCACGAACACACTGTGAGGCTCAGAGGAAAATAAAAACATGGGATGGACTTACCCTCATCGTCTCTTTCACCGCTTCACTATGGACTCAGCTCCACCAGGATGCGGCCTGAGCTGTGGGGTCTGTGCCTCCGACAGAGAACCCATTAGGTGCTCAGCGCATGTTTGTTGGATGGACAGACAGATAGACGGATGGGTATGTTTGGCTCCAGCATAAGACTGTTATATCTGAGCTGAGGCAGGGGCTGAAGGAAGGGCCGGAGAGAGTCTTGACCTGTGCCTCGGAGGGAGACTTGGCAGGAAGGGGAGACGGATGGGCCATGCGGGCAGGAGTCGGAGTGGTCAGAGATGACTAGGGGCTCCTGGCTGCAGAGCCCTGGGCGCTGGTGACACCAGAGCTGATGAGAGTGGGGACAGAAAGACGTGCAGCAGGCATAGAAACAAAGCAAGAGGGTTGAGGAGCTGGGTCAGGGCTGCTTCAAGCTCTAGACTGTGGCTGGGGGAAGGAGAGAGAGGGTCTGGGTGACAGAAGGCACAGCGACAGCAGGGGCATCAGCACAGAGGACAGTGGACGAGCGCATCAGGGAACGTGTGTGTAGTGAGCAGAGAACCTGGGACAGGGCCGTGAGGCCCCTGAGGTCTGAGAACAGAAGGAGGAGAGTTGGGGAAGGAGAGCAGGAGACGTGACAGATACTGAACTAATTAAGCAGTTTATGGACATGCGGCCGAGCAGGCAGAGAAACAGGCAAGGAGAGCCATGGGGGTGGGAGCCAACTCTAGTCAAGCCTTAGAGGAAAAGACGTGAATCACATATGTTCACACGGTGGGACAGAACCAAGAAAAGACACGGGTCCTGGCACTCGGGAACTGCTGTGTGTTTGTGGATGATGGATGGATGGGTGGATGGATGGATGGCCAGGTGGGTGGAGGGTGGATGGGTGGATGGGTGGTGAGTGGATAAAGAATGGATGGAGAACTCAGGGAATAAGAATAAATTCAGTTAACAGAACCAGAAAGAGAAAGACTCGTGTGTGACGACTTTGCTGGTCACCTTTCTGAGCTGTCCCCCGGGGGTAAAAGCTGTGGGAACCAGGATCAGGGGAATAAAAGAATTTCAGGGCCTTGGAATAAAACTCTGCGAGCCCCCACAAAAGAGAGAGCTACGGGGGAAGGGCAGGCAGCCCAAGCACACACACGCACTCGCGAATACACAGCAGGAATGACGCACAGCCTCAGAGCAAAATTCAATAACTCTCCTCCGGAGAGAGGGAAAGAGCAGAGATGAGCAAGACACCATCAGATACGGGAAGAGAAGGGGGATATTATACGTCAATAAGAAAGTTGAAAAGAAGCGGGGGTGGTGGGGCCCACGGGCAGGCAGGTGGGGGGCAGGCAGAGACCCGGGCACAGGCTCACGTGTGTGTATACGCCACTCATCAGGGGCCCGGCCCGCACAGGGCACCTGGGGGAGGCTTGTGCAGTTTGCTGGATAGATGGATGATGGATGGACGTGTGGAAGGGGTTCGACGGCTAGACAGATAAAAGTAACACAGAGCTGGAAACAAAACCTGATAGAGGGCCCAGCAAAGAATGTTCTGGATGTCTTCTGCTTGCTCCTCCGGTTCTCCCTCCACCCTTCTCTGCTCCAGGGGGCTGACTGCGCAGATTACCATCCATAGGCTCTCTGCCCTCCGGCTTCCGGTTGGGTTTGGCCAATGGGATGCCCTGGAAGGAGACGGCGGAGGAGGGGAGTGACTCCTCGGGGTCCGCTCTGGCTGGATGGTCCCTCAACTGAGGGTCACAGCCCTTCATGGCAGAGCCTCTCTGTGACTCCAGGTTCTGGAAATTACTCCCACCCCTTGTCTCCTAAGTAGTAGAGGTCATCCCAGCCTCATCACTATTAGCCCCAGGTTTCTGCAAAATCCCACACCTTGCAACATAGTTTTTCTACTCCACACCTTGTAATATAGTACCTTTGTGGAAAAACGCTCTTCAAATGTTCCTCATTTGAATGTTCCAGATCTTTCCTGTTGGGGCTGTGAGTAACACACACACACACACACACACACACACACACACACACACAGAAGGAGAACCTACATCTAGAAAGAACAGGGGGCAATGAGAAGCTGAGAGGGAACGAAGAAAGGAAGAGACAGACTAGTTTGGAGCCTGGGGAGGCGGGAGGGAGGGTGCACAGGCGAACCGGGCAGGGACACAGACGTCCACGGCAACCTTGTTTGAATGGCAAGAAAGTAGAAACATCTGTCTATTACTGGAAGAAAGTGAAATAAACCGTGACAGCTCCTCAATACCACGCAGCTGATAGAAAGGCTGATGGACGTCTTTGTGTGTTGAGATGCTAAGAGATCCCGAAAGATTAGTCAAAAATCCCACTGGACAATGTTCACAGCCCCCCCCCCCCATAGCTCCATATAATCTCCATGGGGAAAACACTGTAAACCGAAACCTTTATATTTCCATAGGAAAGAATCTATACGCACATGCATGTACTTTATACGTATTTATACGTGTTTGTATGTGTGCTAGCGCAGAACAATCCTGCTAAGGTATTAACCGTGGCTTCCCCCCGAGGAAGCGGCCTGAGAACAGCTGGGAGGGGTGTCCGAGGGAGCCCCTTCATCGTATCTGTGACACTGTACTTTTGACACAAAGACGACGTGTTCGCGTATCACTTACGTGGGCCAGTATTAATTTTAAAAGGAGAGGAGGCAGCAAGGGCAGAAAGAACAAGAGGAGTGAAGGAGGAAAAGACCCCCTCTGGACAGGCCCAGCTTCCATCTGTCTGTCTGGTCCTCCTCTCCTCCGGGTACAGCTGCCAGTCAGCCCCTCTGGCTGAGACCCGGACGTGCAGACCCGGTCCCAAGAAGCTCAAAGAGAGACACCCAGCCTGCGCATGCCTGAGTGCTCCCTGCACCCCTGCGGGTGCTCTCCTCAGGGAAGGATCAGCAGGCGTCTCCGTGGGGAGGACACACATCTCCTGGGTGGATGATGAGAGAGGAAAAGAGGAGGCCCATGGTGGCCACGCATGGCGGCCGGGGGTGGGGGCACCCCTGCAGGCCGACGGATGTGGGGATCCCAGCTCAGCAAGAAGAGGCTGGGCCACAGACACAGTCGGATGTGGCCGAGGTGCGAATGGTCCCAGGCCCTGGGAGAGGTAGAACTGGCCTGCAGGCAGAGGAGGGGAAGAGAAGAGAAGAGAAGAGAAGAGAAGAGAAGAGAAGAGAAGAGAAGAGGTCCTGGGGAACGCTGAGAGACTGCAGATCACAGAGCAAAGGACCCTCCAAAGGAAACAGGACACACAGCTCAAGAGGTGGGAGGAAAACCAGGACCTCATCACCCCTGGAGCTAAGGGAACAGCAGAGGGCCACATGACCGGACCGGTCCCCTGAATCAGGTGTTCCTGTGGATGCAAGGAGAGGAGGAGAGGGAAAAAAAAAAATGGATGCTGTTTTGCAAATAAGGGGTCAGTGGAGGTCTCAATTGAGCACCGTGGTGGATTCAAGGTCAACTGCAGGTGGTCACACAGGAATGGGGAGGAAGGAGGAGAAAGCCAGAGCCTAATGTCCCCTCTCTGAAGGAGAGAGCAGATAGGAGGGAGGCGAAGGTCAGTGGATGGAGGTGAATGTTCATCTCTGAAAAACCCAGGAGAGGGGAACATGGCATTGCCAGGGCAACCACACTGACTGGGGTGATGGGGACGAGTGAAGACGAAGACGGAGATCAGAGGGGGTGGGGTTCAGAGGAATAATCGGCAAAAACTAAAGGCGGGGGGGTGGGCAGAACAGAGAAAGGGGAGCATGAGAGGAGGTATAGGAAGTCAAGGGTTTCCTCCCAGGCTTAGTGAGTTTGGGGGGTTTTGGCGGGATATCCAGATGGAGAGGAAAGACGTTAGATATGTGGGCCTGTGGTGTAAAAAGGAGGCCTCCGTGGACACAGGCGTGAGTGAAGCGGGTCTCGGGAGCCCAGCCTGTGAGCGGCATGGCCCAGGGAACATTCTCCAGTAGAGAGGAGCAGAAAGGGGAGAACACAGGCTAAGGCACCAATCCCGGAGAGATGAGAAGGGCAACGGTCTAAAGAAGTGGGCAACGTAGAAAGATCACACACGCACGCACGCACGCACACCCTGAGCGTGATGCTTGGAGATCACAACATGGGGAGACTTCATCACCCTCCTTATCTTCTCATGCTTAGTTTCTTCAGGACACAACTGGGGACTTAGGGCTCCTTGCCCTTAGCAGAGCACAGAGTAGGTGGTCCACCTGCGTTTGTTGGGTGTCTACCGGACGGATGGGTGGGTGGGCGGATGTCACCCAGGACAAGACTCCGGGTCCTTGCTGAGGCAGAGCTAAGGAGTTAGGCATCCTGAGCAGTCTGAGGGTCGCTTGGCAAGAAGCGGGAACAGATGGGTCACGAGTGGTAGGAGGGGGAGTCAGAGATGACGCAGGGCTCCGAGGAGAGGAGTGACATTCGGCACTAGGGAGAACAGAAAGAGATCCCCATCTGGGGGCCAAAGACGATGTGGCGATGCTCTGAATTCAAGACCCCTGGGGACGGACCCAGCCAGTGACGGCTCAACGAGGGTCGCGTCTCCAGGGGCACAGTGGGAAGCCAGGGACGGCAGAGGCAACATGCGCACTGTAAAGGGGGGACACAGGAGAGGACCTGAGGCCCCCCAGGTGTGAAGCGGGTGGAGGAGGAAGCCTAGTGAAGGAAGAACAAGAAGAGAAACAGGTCGGACAGACAGATCCTGGCCCAGACCCCTCCGCATGCGCCATGGAGGGACATGTGGGTAAAGGGATAGAAGGCTGGAAGGACAGTGGACAGACAGACAGAGAGACAGATAAAGCAGGACAGAAAAAGTGGGAGCCGACTTTAATCATGAACACACAAGTTTTCACACACACACACACACACACACACACACACAGCAAGGCACAAAGAAAAACTCCACAAGCCTCAGAAACAAGAGAGAAAGCCGTGGGCAAGGCAGCATGCGCACACGCACACACACACACACACACACACACACACACAGAGCAAGAATGACGCACAGAGTACAATTCAATAAGCCTCCTCCAGAGAGCAGGAAGAGGCAAGGCTGAGGGAGAGAAGCTAGAGGCAGAGAGAGGAGGGTGATACGTCAAAGGAAAGTTCAAGAAGCCCAAGGGGAGCAGGGGGGAGAGGTGCACACAGCCCCCCACAGATACAGCCCAGCGGGCCCTGGTCCCCAGACGCGAGATGCCCCCGTGAGATGCTCAGGTGCATTTGCGGTGGAGAGATGAACAGGGCAACCCAAGAGGTGAGGACAAAGCCTGAGGAAGGCCCCAGGGTGACACAGGGGGCTGCCAACTCAGCTCCACCCTCCCCCTCCCTGCTCTGGGCCCCCAAGAGGCTGAGCTGCAGGCCTGAGCCCTGGCTTCCTGCTGGCCTTTTGGGACCCAGCAGGAGATGAGGGGAGAGAAGGGAGAGGTCAGCGTGTTAGGTCCCCTGGAGCTGAAGCTGCCGTGTCCCTCTCCTCTCAAGGCAGCCCTCTCCACGAAGTTCTGGAAACTTCTCCCAGTGGTAATGACTGCTCATTGCCACTATCCCTGGGCTCGCGCACCACCCCTCATGGTTGCCTCCACTCACACCCCAGTACCTCTGTAAACATATACTCCTCAAATCCCCTTCATTTGAGGAGACATCTGCTCCCTGCTGGGACCCGTGAGGCTGGGACGGGAACAGAGGTCAAAGGGGACCAGTCGTATACTCAAGGCCTTAATCTTTCTTACAAATACAACAATCTTTCTATCACTTGTGGAATTGCAAATTATTTTCAAAATGGAGAGATGGAGCAAAAGGGGGAGAGAAACAAGGGGGTAGAGGAGAAGGTGTCCCCAGACACCTCCTGCCCGGCGCCCCTCCAGCGCAGACCCCAGGAGAAAGCAGATCCAGGCCCTAAGGAGCCTGGTGGGAAGGGAGACGAAGGCACGTTCGGTGCTTGGTGCTCCCAGGGGCTGCTCACTGTGTCCAATAGGGCTTCAAAGAGGGGTCAACAGGGGCTTCTCCAGGAAGCACTTTTTCTCTGCATGTGTTGGGGAGTTGGGAGAAGGAGAGGGGCCCCTGGAAGCCACCCCGAAGTGAGTCTCCCTCATGCAGAGGCAGAGCGGCCCAAGCCGGGGCCAGAGCTGAGCAAGGCAAAGGGAAGCCTGTGGGGGAGGCGGGAGGGGGATGGGAGCCAGGACCCGGCCCCCAGGAGCTCAGAAGCTCCACGGAGGCTGGCAAAAGAAAACCCTCCCAAAGTAACAGGGGGAGCGTGGTCTGAAAGGTGGGAGGAAACCAAGAGCCCTCGGTGTCCACGACAGAGGGGTCCCCAGGGGCACAGAGGGAGTGAAAAGTGAAGGGGGACGGCCACGTTTGTCAACAAAAGGTGGGGGATCTTGCCGAGCTGTAGCAGGGGACTTGGGGAGGGGGTGTTCGTTGACCACAGAAGGTGTATTGGAGGGGAAGGGGAAGAAAGGACCCGTGCCTACTGTTCCCTCTTCAGCTGTCTGTGGATGGAAGGAGAGAGAACAGGCGGGAGAGAGGAACCTCACTTCTCAGGTGGGAGGGGGTGAAAGAATCCACCTGTCTCAAGGACCCAGGAAGAGGAGAGGAGACAGCCATTGCCAGGGCAATGACACTGGCCTTGAGGATGGGGAAGAGGCGGGGGACCTGGGGGAAAGTCTGTGGGGAAAGAATCGTGAAGGATGGAGGGCGGATTAGAGGTAGGGGCAGTGAGAGGGGTCGCCAGAATTCTGGCTCTGAAGTGAGGGATGGCTCTGGTCAGAGGATGAAGAGTTTGGTGCTCGCTTGAGGAGTCTGTGGTGGTGGGGGGACCACCAAGTGGAGCCAAGGAGGGAGCAGCAGACACGGGGGTCTGGGGCTTGAGTGGAAGAACCTGGGTTTGGCAGACTGAGGTGAGACAGCATCTTGTGGAAGGGACTTTTGAACCCCCAGGAAAGGAGGACAGATCCAGAAACGTAGGAGGGAGAGAAGCAGAAGGAGGGAGTGCAGCTGTGGGAGCATCAATACTGGAAACCAGGAGGGGAAAGGGTCTGGAGAAGTGACCAGGACGGATGGACACACACACCTTGATGCTCAGAGTGACATAAGGTCTTGGAGTGTCCCTATCACTCATCCTGTAGTGCAGCGATAACTGGTCTGTCCTCCCCCCTGGACTCAGATCCCGCAGGACACGGGCTGGGGTTTAGGGGCTTTTGCTCTCAGTAGAGACCCGGGGGACACTTGGGGCAAGTTTGTTGGGTGGATGGATGGATGGATGGATGGATAAGTAGGTGGATGAATGGAGGGATGGACAGGTCCAGGCATCACAAAGCTGATGACGGAACTGTGGGAGAAGCCCTTCAGAGGGAGAGTCGACAGGACAGATGGGGCAAGTGAGGGGGTGGACAGTGTCAGAGAAGACTGAGACTCCTGGCTGTGAAGCTCCAGGTGGCGGCACTAATGAGAGCCGGGAAGAAACACGTGTGGGCCTGGGAAGAGGATGTGCTGGGTTTGAGGGTCCAACATCCATGGCAGGACGGGAGAGAATGAGCAGTGTCTGGGTGGCAGGGGGACACTGGGGTGTCTGGCAAAGGACTCTGATCTCATCCAGGGAGCAGGTGAGATAGGAGAAGGATCCAGGACGGGGACCTGGGGGCACCAGAATGCAAGGATGTGTGAAGCAAGAGGAGTCCGAGAAGAAAGAGAGCCAGGACAGACAGACAGATCCTAGTATGCAGCTCAACAAGTATGTTTTGGGTAAACGGACAGGTAGATGGATGAAAAGTCACTGAGAATACAAAGAGGATGGACCCCAATGGCGACCCTGCCTCAGAGACGCACGACCCAAGCATGTGGACACATGTGTGCACACACATACACGGTAAGGCGTGGAGACAGCACGAAGCTTTACAAGCTTGAGAAAAAGAGACAAAGCTGAGGGGGTGAGCAGCACGCGCACACACACACACACACACACACACACACTGCAGGAATGACATACAAACTCAGAGCAGAATTGAGTGATGCTTCTCAGGAGAATAGGAAAGAGCATGGCTGAGAGAGAGAGATGAAAACGAAGGCAACAGGAGCCAGGATGATGTGTCCGCTGAAAAGTTAGAACATAACAAAGAAGGGAGGGGACCTTCGGGGACTGACAGGCAAACAGCCGGTGACACAGGCACGTGCACGGGCACACACTCTAACACACACGTGCTGAGCCTACGCCCTGCTGCTGGAACAGGCTAGGTGTGTCCTTGTGGGCGGGTGCGTGGTGGCCGGGAGGATGTGCGGATGGCAGGGAGGATGTGGGACCCTCACACACACACACACACACACACACACACACACACTCAGGAGCTAGGGCCACATCCGTCAAGAAATCAATGGCACAATCAAATTAGGATAGTTTGAGGAGCTGTCCTCTCTCAGGGGCCTTTCTCAGGCTACGATTTCCTGACAGGACCCTTACCGATCCCCATTCAGAGTGGGGAAGATGCAGCACACATAGGCACACACAGGCTCAAGAACTAGAGCCAAGTCCAGACAGACATGGGGAAGATGAGACGGGAAAGGAGGGAGCGAGGCAGGGAAGGAGAGAGAGAGCTCTCCGAGGCCCCACGACGCAGATGAACATACAGGCTGGAGGGCCCCTAGATCCTAGAGAAGAGGGAGCCAGAAGGAGATGTGCATGTGTTCAGGACAGCCTTCGCTGTAATGGTGAAAAAGCAGAAGCGAGCAGAATGTCCATCCTTGAAGGAAGGACTAAGTAAACTCCAGTGCGGCCCTTCTCTGAAATCCTGCGCGGGAGAGGGGAAGCACTGACTGCAAGATATATTCTAAGAGGGAAAACAGGGCCCTCGGAGAGCCATTGAGTGTAAAAGCTCACTGGAGAATAATACTCACAGTATGAGGCAATTTCTTTTAAAAACAAGGACAACAGTGTTCTGAATACTCTTCACTAAACCATACTCGGCATTTTCTAGAGGAATATCTTTGCTTCCATATCCAATTATTCATTGACTTTTGTGTATTGATTTTGTATCTCATGACCTTGTAAACTCACCTAATCATTTTAGGAGCTTTTTTGAAGATTCTTTAGAAATCTCTCTGTAAATAAAAATGTCACCCGCCAACAGAGACAGTTTTTTTTCTTCCTTTCCAGTCTGTATGTTCTTTTATTTCTTTTTCCTGCCGTATTGCACTGGCGAGGACTTCCAATGCGAAGTTGAATAGGAATGGTGAAAGCAATAACCTTGCCTTGTTCTCAGTCTTGGGGGAAAACACTCTTTCACCACTGAGTATGATATTAGCTGCTTTTTAGGAGCGTGTGTGTGTGTGTGTGTTTGTGTGTGTGCATACGTGTGCATGTGTTCACATGCACATGAGTGTGTGATTGATTTTTCCCCACTCATTTGATACCTCTAGTTTCCACTTGGGAAAGGGATTGGGGACCAGGATGTAGGATGAGGGGGACAGTGGAAGAGACTTTAGTTTCATAGGTAATGTTTTAATCTTCCAAGAGGACAATGCACTTGTATATCACTGGTGAGACTGAAAAGTAATTTTTATTTAAAAAAGAGAATGGGGTGGCAGAAAGGGGGAGAAAATGACCACTGGTAAAGAACAAGGAGGAAGAGGAAACCCAACTTCCATCTGTCTGTGCATCTGTCTGTCCAACCCTCCTTCCCACCCAGCCCCAAATAATCCCTAGCTGCCCTCTCCCATCCCATGCTGACTTCCAAACAAGAGATCAGTGCAGAGTTCAGTCTGGTACCTGATTATTACTGGGGAAGAGCTCCTGTGATATGATGGGGATGTGATAGGATATAGGAAGAGGGGTCATCTGGAGCTTCATCAAAAAGGACACAGTGCCTTATTCTTGAAAGATGGGTTTGGAAGGGGAAGGGAAAGAGGTTATTGTAGCCTTGCTGACAGTAAGGAGGAGCCTAAGGGACATCCATGGAGTTCTCTCCATCGTGATAAGTAAGGGAAAAGAGACGGTGTATCTGGCAAACAGAAGGTTGGTAGAGGGCTTTGCTCAAGCATCATGGTGGGTACAGAGGCAGTGGAGGCATCAAAGGTAAAGCCAAGATTTTTCTTCTGAAGATAGAAGAAGACAGTGGACAAAAGTGAGACAGGGAAAGATGGACTGTTTCTCCCCCGGTAGAGAGAAGTGATCATGTTCCCCAGATGAGAGGAGTCTGGAAAGAAGGAAGAGAATAGCCATGGTCAGGGCAACCAAGTTGACCATGAAGATGGGGAGGAACAAGGGGGAAGACTGGAGAGAGATGTTGGAGGAGGAATCAGAAAAAAAAATAGAGGTAAATTGGAGATGGAGGGCAAAGGAAAAAAGAAGGTGATGTCTGGATTTTTGGTCTTGGAGATGGGGAGTAAGCACAATGGATGAGGGTGCGGATGATGAAGAGTTTGATCCTGTCTTGATAAGTCTGTGATGTTGCTGGGGCATCTGAATGGGGCTGAGGAAGATTTACATGAGAAAACTTCTGCATGGAGGGCGGTCTCTGGAGCCCTGAGCATGGACAACATGGTATAGGAGAGCTCATGGAAGGACAGCAGACTACAGCCTCGGGGGCACCAGTTCTAGAGATTTGGAAGGAGGAAGAAGGTCTGAAAAGGTGGCCAAAGCAAATAAGACAGATGTCACCCCTCCCCCCAAACACAGGCAGTGTAGTGACCACAGTGACATCAAGTCCTGGGACAGCCCCTATCACACATCTTGTAATGCGGTGATCATTGGTCTGTCTTCTCCCTAAATTCTGAGGTCCTGTAGGACATGGCTTTGGGAACTTTGTCCTCAGCAGAGATGCTGAGGCAAGTTTGCTCGGGGCAAGTTTGTTAGGTGAATGGATGGATGGATGGATGGATAGATGGGTGGGTGGATAGATGCTTCAGTTCCCTGGGCCCAGGCTGAGACAGCGGCTGATAAGACAGTGGGGGTGGGGGTTGCTGAGAAACTTTTGGAGAAAGGTTCTACAGGAAAGAGGACAGATGGGCTGTGGGCGGCAGGAGAGTGAGGACTCAGATGACTCGGGGCTCCTGGCTGTGGACCCAGGCAGGCAATGACAGCGCTAATGAGAACAGGGAGAGAAACCCATTAGAGGTGCGGAAATGATGTGACGAGCGTGTCATATGCTGAGTTTGAAGTACCAAGGCCAGCTGGGGATTGGCTTTGAGTTTTCAATTTATGAACAAAAATGTTGTGTGGCCTGCAGGGCTGTCAGCACTGAGGGCAGGATGAGCATGTGCAGAAGGAGAGTGGGGTCCGGTGCACACACTGGGGGCCCCAGGGTGTGAAGGCAGGTGGAGGGAGAGGAGAGGAGACAGGTGGTGGACAGCAGACAGCCGTGCACTGATACAGCACACACATACACCGCGGACTGGCCCGGGTCTTGGCATGAAGCAGGTGTTTAATAAACCTCTTGTGGATGAATCAACAAATAAATGGACAAAGTGTGAATGACAGTGACCCAGAGACTGAGAACCACTTCAGCTTAAGTCCCAGAGGGAAAGACGTGAGAGACTGACAGATGTTCAAACACACACACACACACACACACACACACACACACACACGAAGTGAGAGTGTCACAAAGAAAGAACATAACTCCACAAGCCCCAGCGAGAGAGAGAGAGAGAGAGAGAGCTGAGAGGGAAGGTCAGCCAGCTTGAGTACATGCACACACATGCATAGCACAAATGCTCACAGACTCAGTGCAAAAATTCACCAAGGATCCTCTGTAGAAATAAAAGAAATGTGGCTTTGCCCAAAGGCAGGGGGGAAGGGAGAATGGGACCTTCAGACAGACAGCAGGGACACAGAAACAGGCACACTGTGCACAAGCACTCGCATTCTTACTCACTGGTACAGAATCTGGCATTTGTCAGACGATGGGTAGATGGGCGGATGGGTGCATGGCTGAATGGATGGAGGACGGATAGGTGGGTGGGTGGGTGGGTGGGTGGATGGACGGATGAATGGAGTATTCTAGAGATGAGAACAAAACCTGATAAAGGGTCCAGAATATGAGTGATTCACATATATCCACACGCACACAGCACACACCTACAGTACCTAACATTGCATCTATCACAAGGTATTTAAAGACAGAATAACTCCATAAAGTAATAGATTAACAAAGGAATGAACGGATGAAGCAGATCAGAAATTTGATAAAACCCATTAAGCGAGAGAAATAGAAACACAACCAGTGGTGAGACAGACACAGATGCACACACACACACACACACAAAGGTGTGGGTATGAATTCACATTCTCACACACACACACACACAGGACGATCCACACACAAGCAGATGACCACATCTGTGAGGGTTCGGAGGGAGAACTCAGAGGCTGGGAGAGAATGAAGAAGGCACAGTCGAGCAAGGTGAGGAGGCAGAGGGCTGGGGTGGAGGGTGCAGAGGTGAGAGCTGTCAAATCAACAGACTTGACGGGACTTGATCGCCAATCAGATTCATACGTATAACCCACAAGTATTTACAGGGCAACTACGATGAGCCAGACACTGTTGAGTGAGCAAATTACAGCAGAGAGCAGAACAGACTCAGTGCCTGCTCTCCCAGAATGGACCTTCCAGTACAGAAGGCAGAAAAAAGGCCTTGTAAGTTGAGATCATTTCTGATATTGATAAGAATTAGAAGAAGCGTAAGGCAGGGTGGCCAGATGGAGCCCTGGGGCAGGTGGGGGTACTTCAGAAAGGATGATCAGGAAAAGCCTCCCCGAAGAAGTGGATCTGAGCGGAGGGTCAGGGAGGAAGGAGGCAGCCTTGTGAATTTCTGGGAGGAGGGGCTTCTGGGATAAAAGAGCTGCAAAGCTAAGGCCCTGCGACAGGAATGAGCTTGGCATATTGGAGGGCTAGCAGGGAGGCTGTGGGGCTGGAACTGAGTGAATAAGAGGGAGAGGCGGCAGGAGGCGTAGCTGGAGATGTGGTCGGGGCCACACCATGTCAGACTTTGCAGGGGGTGGCACAAAACTTAGGTTTTATGCTCAATACAATGCGAAACCACTGGAGGGTTTCAAGCAGGTGGTGGTCATCTGATCCTTCCGGTTGTGGATGGAGAATGAATTCGACACAGGAGTAGAAGCAGGGAGCCCAGGGAGAAGGCTGGGCTCTTGTCCCAGAGAAGTGATGGGAGCTTGAGTTTGGATGGAGCAAGCTGGGGTGAAGAAAATAGAATGGATCTGGAATCTTTGGGAAGTTTAGTTACCAGGACTTACTAGTGTATTGAGTATGGATAGGTATGAGTGATGAAGGCAACAAGGGACTCCAGGATGACTTTCAGGGAGTTGGCTGATACGGGGAGGGAGCAGGTTTGTGGGGGGAGAGAGAATGGTTGATTTCAGCTTACAACACAGCAAGTTTGTGAGGCCTCTAGGGCATCAAGTGGAAATGTTGAATGGGCAGTACAGTCTGGAGGTCAGGGGGGAGCTAGAGATTTTGAGCCATCAGCAAATGGAGAGTGTGTCCAACCGTTGAACCAGATGAGATCCCCTGAGGAGAGTGTGCAGATGAAGAAGAGAAGGAAGCCATTTGCAGTTTGGGGGAAATGGGAGGATCCAGCCAAAGAGCCAAGAAGGAAAATCAGAAGAGCGCCATATCATGAAAGCCAAGAAAAGTGAATGCTCTGAAACTGAGGGAGTGCTCGACCACATGCCGTGTCGCTGATAGGACCAGGAAGGTGGGGACTGAGAACTGACCATTGGGTCCAACAGGACAGGAGGCACTGGTGATCTTGCCAAGAGCAATGTCAGTAACAAGTTGGGGATGAAAGGCTAATAATTAGCGGGGCAGGCGTTAAAGAAAGAATGGTTGGAGGCTGACTTCCAAGGTCTTGTTGAGATCAAAGCCATGAAATGAACAATGAGATGGGGTGACAGCGGATGATGGCCAGGGAGTGGGATGGCTTGAAACTGGGGCTTCAGATTGGAGCTGTTATCGTGTGACAAGGTCAAGGATGTGGTCATGGTTGAGGTCTGGTGGAGGACAAGGTGGTCAGCACTTGGGAGGTCAAGACCATGGTGTTGGCTACTCCATTCAGTGGGTGTGAAGTCATCAAGGATGGCCCCAGGACTAGGAATGGAGAGAGGGCAGACCCAGGAAGTACAGTCCTCAGTGATTGAGGGGGCACAGTGGGAGACTGGCAAATCACCAGCCAATGAAAAGCACTGGCAGAGTGTGCAAAGCAGAGTCAAGAGTGGTGTGAGGGGATCACCCTCCATAGTAAGGCACATAGTAGTCTTATTTACCAACCCAGGGACCCCAGCAGGAGGAGCATGTGTAGGGGAAGATGCTGAATCCACTTTGGAATGGAATCCACATGGAATGGCAGGTGCCGAGGGACACCCAGGTGGAAGCATCTAGGAGATGGCTGACCATACAGATCTGGGGCTCAAGGTCACGGTCAGACAGGAGAGAGTCATCAATATTTGAGGGGTCATTGAAACAGAGGGCAGAGAAACAGGTGGAGGGAGAAATGGGGAGGCCTGGGGACATAGTCCTGGGGATGAGGGGCAGTGGCATGTCAAGACTGGGGCCCCTGTTTTGGGTTTGGGTGGTGGTTGTCCCGGTCACCATAGTGAGGGAGGCAGGGCAGGGGCCAAGCTCAGTGGATGCAAGTCCAGGGCTCCCTGAGAGCATGTCCAAGTTGAGTTAAGCCCATACGCTTCCACATGGAGATGTCCAGAGGGCAGCTGGGCACGAGAGTCTGGTGTCCAGGCCCTGGCTGGGAGTCATCCACATAAAGCTTGCTGGGTGTTCAAATCACAGGACAGAATGAATGTAGATTCCCAAGGAAGTGAGGAGAGACAGAGACAGAGATATCCGATGACAGCCATGGGCTCGCCAACATTTCATCAACACTGACAAGGGGTTCTCCAGCTTTTCTCTGGTGGCCAGTCACAGCAGCACAGGAGGAGACATGGAGCTGAGTGTCCTGAGAGCGGAGAATGGTGTTGAAATGCTGCCTGAGAGTTCCAGTAAAACGTACGTGTGCCTTGAATCCACGGTTTGGAGGCCGCACTGATGCCCTTGGGTGGGGGTGCTGACGGCGGCAGGTGGAGGGCTGATGGGGGCAATTCCTTCCCTAAGCTGTACTGAGAAGAGAGGACAGAGCCGGAACTGTAGCTGGGGGCAAGATAGGTTCAAGGGAGGAGCCCTTTTCTGGGATGGGAGGGATCTGCACGCTGGCTGAAGGGATCCAAAGTTTTTCAAAGTGTAGCCATCCTTCCAAAACGTTAACAAGTATTGCCTTGCCGTCCAAGTGGTGGAGGAGGTAGCGGGGACTGAGAGGAGGGCCAGGAAGAGAGGAACGGTGCGCCCACTGGGTCATTCGCTCATTCATTCATTCGGAAAACCTTTAATAACAACTACCCACTCCATCTTTAATAACAGCTACGGATCGTGAGCCTGGCCCTGCCGTAACAGCTTTTCAAACTTCGTCTGATCCTCGAGACACCCAGTGAGGAACGCGACGTGGGCGGCTTTGCTCACAGACCGGGGGACTTGGGAAGGTGACGGGTGTCGGAGCAAGAAGTGGAGGGGTGGGCGCAGAGGTGGGGGGCCAGGAAAGGCCCCAGAGGGAGAGTCAGCAGGAAGCAGAGACAGATGGCCGTGGGCGGCAGGAGCTGAAGGAGTCAGAGTCGACTCAGGGCTCCTGGCTGCAGCCGGTGGGTGCTAATGAGAACAGGAGAAAAACATGTTTGGGGGCCACGGAATCAAAGCAGGGGCGGGGGGCGGTGCTGGCATGTGTCTCCATCCTCGTGGACCGTGGGGAGAAACTCAGGGGCCCCGCACAGCGGGCCGGGGATGTACTGCCCAGGAGAAGGTACGGAGTGAGGGCACAAGGTGCTCAGAGCAGGACACGAGCTGCAGGAAAGAGAAAGACTACGGGACCCTTTTCGCTCTGAGAGAAAAATGCGTAACGCCTATCATCTTAGGTCACTTAGGTGGTGTCTCTGGCACCAGGCGGTCCGGACAAATCCCACCTCCACTACTTACTTGCTGTGTCACCTGGAACAAGTCCCTTAACCTCTCTGAGCCTTGGTTTCTCCATCTGCAAAATGGGGGTAATAACATACCGTGTTGTGACGATTCAATGAAAAGCACGTGGTAGGCACTTAGGATTATTTCTGGCCTGTAGTTAAGTACTACATAAAATTAGCTGTTGTCGTCATAGGCTGCCTTGCTCTGCCCTTGAGGACCTGCAGCCTCTGGGGAGGCGGACATACAAAAAGAGAACAAGGATGCGACTTGAGATTTGTTCTGACAGCCACACGTGTGAGAGAACGCAGGGAGGGGGCCGCTTCCTAACAGGGGGTCAGGAAAGGCTTTAGCGAAGGAGCGTCCTCTGAGCTGGGCCTTGAAGGATGCACACAAGGGGGAGGATGCATTAGTCAGGGGGAGAAAGAAGGTTTATTCATTATTCCAGCTAGTCTCCAGCATCCCCCCCAAGGGTCTGGCCTGTGCCGGACGGGTGATGTCAGAGCTCCAGACTGCGTATCAGGCCGGACCCCAGTGTCACCCCCGGTCTGGTGGGAGAGGCAGGCACGGAAGAAACACAGCTGAGCCGTGAACCACTCAGGGATCAAGGGCACTGACCCACATACAACTGAAAATCACGTATAACTTTTGACTCTCCGCCCAAATTTAGCTACTAATAGCCTACTGTTGACTTGAATCCTTACCAATAACCATCAATTAACCATCAAATAACACATAGTTTGGAGTTCTGTGTATTCTACACTGCATTCTTGAAATGAAGCAAGCTAGAGTGGAGAAAAGTTATTAAGAAAACCAACCATAAGGAAGAGAAAACACATTCACAGCACTGCAGTATACTTATCCGAAAAAATCTGCATATAAATGGACCATGCAGTTCAAGGCCGAGTTCTTCAGCTATAGACTGGTGTGAAAGAATAAGGCAAGGGCAGCGACGGGGAGGTGCCTAAGGCTCATGAGAGCCCCGGACAGGATGCCCACGTGGGGCTGACAGGAGGAGCACCATGACGGAGCAGGAGGAGAGAGCCAGGTAAACGGGCTGAGGACCGGAGAAGGCCAGGGGACAGCCATAGCCAACGCCGATAAGGTGGGCACCTGTGCTGCTGAAGGCCACCTGTGTCCCCAGGCTTTCCTCCCCCATTCCCACCGCCCACAGGCCTCCATGGTTTCTCTCGCCCACTCATTCCCTGAATATCTATTGGACACCTCGGAAGAGCCCAACCTGGGTGGACCCACCTCCTTCCTCCCTCCCCAGCTGTTGCCTGGCCCCTCACAGCCCCCTCACCATCCTTCCTCTTCACTCATGACAGAGGGCATGTTGCCCAACTCCACCACTGTGACAGTTTCACGCCCTTGCTCCACAACCTTCACTAGCTCCCTGTGGCCCACCAGGCAAAACCCAGAATTCCTCCTGACTGCCATCCCCTCTGGGGTCCCCTCTGGGACCAGGGTGGGCTGGGCCATCTCTGGGTCCCCTACTCTGGCACAGCATAGACCCCAGCTCACGTTTGACTGACTGACAGAGTATCTGTCTTTATTTGGGGTCTGGTGCAGTTCTGACTCCCCCATCCCTTCCACCCACACACTCACCACAAACACACACACACTCCTCTCTGTTTCTGTCTTCTGTGTGTGTGTATTGCTCTCTCTCTCTCTCTCTCTCCATCTCCCTGTCTCCTTCTGTCTCTGTCACCAACACTACTCCCTGACTCTCTCTCTCTCTCTCGTTTCTTTGTGTATCCTTCCGTCTCTCCCTCTGTCTGTCTCTAGATCTCTACATCTCTCCATGCGTCTCTCCGTTTCTCCCTGGGTCACTGATACCCTTTGGTTCTCTCCTTCTCTTCCTCTGTCTCCCTGTCTCTTTGTCCCTCCTTTCCTCCGCCTCTGTCTCTGTGTGTATGTCTCTCTTTCACTGTGGGTCCAGTTTGCACAGACCTAATGCCCTCTGCACGGCAGGTCCCCTTCCAGCCCCGGTCAGCCTCGGGCTCCTGGGCTACACGCCGGGGTCTTTCTCCCACCCACTCCCCAACTTTGGTTTTCTCTTCCTCACAACCTTCTCTGGGGTTGAATTCAACGTCCCTCCAACCGGAGGGTCAGCCCCGCCATGTGTCTGGCGTGTGCATGCTCACGCGTACACATGTGCCTCTGCCCATCCGTCTGTCTGTCTGCCTACCTGGGTCAGGCCTCCTCCCCAAGTTGCTCTGAGTCACTCATTCAAATGCCAGGCAGGGAGCACCCACTACGTCACGGATCTGGAGCCCCAGTCCCTGAGGAGAGGGACAGTGACGAGAACAACCACAGTGGGACTGCAGCAAATGCCCACTGAGCGCTGGCCACATGCCTTCGTTCTTTTTGTGTTTTTAAATTTTTTTCACACTTATTTATTTTTGAGAGAGAGAGACAGAAAGATAGCATGAGCGGGAAATGGGCAGAGAGAGAGGGAGACGCAGAATCCGAAACAGGCTCCAGGCTCTGAGCGGTCAGCACAGGGCCCGACGCGGGGCTCGAACTCTGAACTACGAGATCATGACCTGAGCCGAAGTCGGCCGCTCAACCGACTGAGCAACCCAGGCACCCATCATTCTTCAGTCTTCCTCCTGCCTCTGTCTTGGACTTCAGGGAATTGAGGCAGCAGGGACAAGGTCCCAGCAGGAAGCAGTGACCGCCCATCTGCCAGGCTCTGGAATCCACACTCTAAGCCCCCCCGGATGCCCCCTCCCTGGGGAGGAGGAGGCTCTGAGGCTGTGAGCCCCCTCTCTGCCCCCCCGCACCCAGCCTGCCCCATCCCCTGGGGGCCTCAAAGTCACCACAGTCTGGTGGAGGGGACCTGGGAAAGTCCAGGCTGGCCCAGGGCCAGGGGTTGGGGGTGGGGTTCTGACCACCTCAGGGAGAGTTTCTGGGGACAGAATTGGCAGGAAGCCCGGATGGCTCGAGAGCGGGTGTTGGAAGGCAAGAGTCAAGCAGGGGCCTCGGCTGGGTGCCGACAGCAGGTGACTGGTGCGGGCCTGCAGAGACCCCGGATGGCTGCTCGGAAAGGGAGCGGTGGGGGCCCCGAAGCAGGGACAGGAGAAGGAGCTGGGACTGCTACCCAAGGAAACTTCAGCGGCTGCGCATACCCGTGTGCACACACCCGGGCCCAGCACAGAGTTTGTTGCTGGGAGAGAAGTCGTGTATGGCGGGGGCGGGGGGAGGCAGGGGCATGTGAAACGGACCCACAGAGGGAAGCGGCTGGGACTCGGGCAGAGAGAAGAGGGGAGGGGCAGCTTGGTGGCAGCCAGAACTAATCAGCGTCCTTTTCACGATCCATCACCTCTGAGCCTCACGACTCTTATTATCCCCATTTTGCTGGCGAGGACACGCGGGCTCCGCTGAACGTCACCAATCTGAGGACCACAGTGAGACGTGACCCAGGCGTCGGCACCCACGTCCAGAGCTCGTCTGCTGTGTGGCCTGAGAGGCGGAGCCAGAGCGGAATGGAGGTGAGGGCCCTAGGGGCAGGCGGAGAGAGACCAACAGGGGGACAAGGGACCTGGAGGGAGATAGTTCTCAGTGGGAGGTGACCTGGGCCCTGGGGAGAGGCTGGGAGGTTCCAGACTGCCCGCCTCTTGCTCCCACAAACTACGTCCCACTTCCCAGCCCTCACAAGGATGGAACAAGGCACAAGGACAGCTTCCAGAAATACTGCCCAGTTTCCGGCTTCCACTTGCCAGTGGAAGCTGTGTCCTCCACCTGCATTCTCCTCCCCCGACCCCCCAAGCTCTAGCTCACGTTCATTCTCAAGGAACCTGAGACCAAAGAGGCAGGAAAGGAAGGCAGGAGAGACACAACGAAGGGAAAGGAGGGGACCTCGGGTCTCTCTGTCTCTCCCCCACCTCATTTCTTTCTGCTCACTCTCTCCGTCTAGCTTCCTCTCTCCCACCACACACACACACACACACACACCCCTGATAAAGTCCCAGAGGAAAAGAGGGAGACGGGAGAAGGCAAGCAGACAGGCAGATGGGCATCCAGGGTGAGAGACGCATCCCCAACATGCACCCCAGGAGCTCAGAGTGGGGGCAAAGTTCAGTGAGACTGTCGGGACAGACAGACCTTCCCAGACAAAGACATTCCAATTGTTCAGCTGGGCTGACCGAGACACATGGGGGTGTCCCAAGTGGGGACCCCCCAAACACTTCTGAAGGAACGAATGAGTGAGAAGAGGACAAAATAGAGTGAAGAGAAAGGGGAAAGAAAAGGTTCAGAGGCACCAGGAAGAGACTGTAAAAAGACCTCCCCAAATCAGCCGTGGCTTCTTTCTCTCTGGGAAGTGGAATTATAGGGGATTTTTATTTTATACTCTTCTGCACATTCTTTTTGGGATTTTCCACCTTTTCTGCAGTGAACACGTACTACTTCTGAAACCAAAGGAAAGCAATAAATGTCATTTCCAAAAGAAAGAAAACGTCCACGGAGGGGAACAAAGTACACACACACACACACACACCATTCTTTCTGCTCCCAGCGTGAACAGCCAGAGTGAGAGTCCAGAAATCTCCAAGGAAGGAAAAGGGGAGAGACGAGAAGAAAGAAGAGGCAGGCAGGGAGGACGGGAGACGGGTGAACAGACACACTCACGCAGACCTAGCACAGGGCTACAACAATGGGAGGCCAACACCCTCACGGTTCTTACACTGGTTGTGGTTAGAGCTAACTGCAAAGGTAATCACGCAATCTGTGTTCCTGGCAGACAATTTTTTTAATGATGCTCTATGTTTTGAATGAGCAAGAGAACTTATGAATGAGAGTGGCCAACAGAGGTAGAAGGAGAGCAAACTGTGAGGAAACCAGAAAGGAAGCCAGCGGGGCAAGAGTGGCTGGAGGGATGCACACACACACACACACACACACACACACACGGGATGGGGCAGAAGAAAGATGGCAATTCAAAAAGGTTGCAGGAGAGGGAGGTGGCAAGCAAGCAGACAGGCAGATGGGCATCCAGGGAGACAGACGCATGGACACCCCCCCCAGCATGCACCCCCCAGAGCTCACAGAGCGTGGGCAAAGTTCAGTGAGACACGGGCAACCGGAGGGGCATGCTACCCCACAGGCACACACTCCCTAGTCGGCAGAGGGGATTTTATGAATGAATGAAAGTGACTGTGGATGGGAATCCCCAGGGCCGGGCAGAGGTGATACCCCCAGAGACAGAGGGACAGGCTCCGAGAGGCACAGGGCGGGAGCTCAAATGCATACCAGGGAGTGAGAGCCTCAGGCGGGAACAGCGTGCCAGACAGAGAGGAGGGGAAGTAGAGAGTGTGAGAGGGACAAGCACACACAACCCGGTTTAGGATCCACTCCCCGGTATGCTCCCAGTGTCCCCTCCTCCTGGGAAGTGGGACTTCTATTGTTCTCCCCACGCTTCTCTCTAGTTTCTAAGCATTGTATCACGAAGAGGGATGCATTACTTCTGCTCAGGAAAGAACGTGTGCCTTGAAAGAAAGAGGGAATGGAGATGAAGCCTCCGGGCCGAAGCAGGAGGAGGTGATCAGGCGTGCTCGCGCGCGCGCGCGCGCGCGCACACACACACACACACACACACACACACACACACGCACCTGGAACTGTGGGAAGACATGAGGAGGGGGAACATGGAGCAGTGGGGAGGAGGGGGAAGTAGGGAAACTGAGGCACTGAACCCCAAACCTCCAAACACATCCCCACTCACACAGGGAGAACAAGCTCCTGGAGGAAGCTGGTGGTGCATTTACGGTTGCCAACTGTGTCCAGGTCCCTAAGATTAGACTGGTCGCCTCAAGCCCACCGCAGTCTTGAGTGGCACATCTGGGGTGACCAAAGGCTCAGGCAGGGGAAGAGTCTCCCCCAAAAGGGTCCCAGGGCCCCAGAGCTCAAACAAAGCAGGGCCCTGGGGAAGGAAGAAGAGTTTGCCAGACAGATGAGGGAGAAGGAGTGGGGTGAAGGTGGGCCGGCTGGCCAGGCAGAGCGCAAAGCCTGAGCACAGGGAGCAGTAGTGAGTGGTGAGACAGACAGAGACAGAGACAGAGACAGAAACAGAGAGAGAGAGAGAGACACAGAACATGGGAGGCGGCCGCAGGGCGAGGCCAGGCCTGGAAGTTGGCTTTGTTCTTCCAACAGGGTTTAAGCACTGGAGGCGGGGATTATTTCTGACCCCTGATGGCAGCAGAAGCGGGGAGACCGCAGAGGCAGCCCAGGGAGAGATGGGGTGGCCCGGTGAAGAAGGGAGAGGAGTCGGCTGAGAGCCTCTCAGGGACAGAGTCTGCAGGAGGGCTTACTGTACGGGGAGCGGAGAGGAGGGTGATGAGGATCCCCAACTCAGAAGCCCCCGGGGGACCAGGTCTCATATTTGTGGCAAATATGGGGGTGCGAGGGTCACCCCTCAGGAGGGGTGAGGTGACAGCTGGGGGGTCCAGGTGGGAAGACAAGACGCCAGGCAGTAACCCCTGGGAGCTCCAGCGGGTTGGGAGCAGGTAGAGGGAGGGGAAGGAGGCCCAGGCGTGAAGGCGCACTCACAGACAAGCACGCATGCACACGCACACGCACACGCACACGCGTGCACACGTGCGCCAGAGATCAGGAGGAAGGGGAGAAGACAGAGCCTGAGGGGGGGAGGGAACGAGACACGTGGCGTGAGACAGTCAAACATGGGCACATCTGGAAAAATCCAGGAGGAAGGAGAGGGAGGCCCAGAGAAGGAGGAAGAGGGAGAGAGCAGGGGAGCAGAGAGACGGAGAGGTGCAGTGGGGAGAGAGGGAGAGAGGGATGAAGTTAGCGGTGAGGACGAGTGAAAGGAGGGACCCAGAGAGTCAGACGGAGCCACGGAATCACACACAGAGAGAGGCCGAGAGAGACCTCGGTGCCAGGGCAGAGCCGTCTTAGACACAGAGAGAGGGCAGAGGGAGGGGAGGGTCTATCTCTCTCCTCTCCTCTCCTCTCTCTCTCTCTCTCACACACACACACACACACACATGTGCGAGCAAGCGTGAGCAGCCCTGCACCAGAGGGGTGGTGACTGAACTGAGGGATGAAAGCCGGTGACTCACAGACACAGCACAAAAGCGAGAACCCGCAGAGGGGCCATGGGGCGGGGGCTCTCTCTCACTCCCTCTCTCCTTCTGGGGGGGGTGTGTGCGTGTGCATGTGCGACTCACACACACGGAGGGAATGACAATGACTCCCAGGGCTGGAGCAGAGAGAAAGCAAGAGTGCAGTGTGGTGGGACAGCCAGATGAATAGTCAGGCTGACCGAGAGCAAGGGGACAGCGAGACACAGACATGCACAGAGAAAATCATTTGAGGCTTAAAAGGAGCACAAAGCCAGCGGATGCTCCAGAGAAGGAGGCGTGACAGACAACCAGATGGACAAAAGCCACCCGCACGCAGGGGGAGACGCAACGGGGACCTGAGGCTCTCAGAGGAAGAGGGGAAGGCAGGGGAGAGGAGAGGCCGAGGGCCCAGGCCACGTGGGTCCCTCCGTCTTCCCTGCCTTTCCTCACCCTCCCTCACAGAAGGGCCCGCACCCGCCCGTGAGGAGTGCCATCCTGGGCCTGGGTGACCCAGAGCCTGGAGCAGCACACGGTGGGGCAGAATCTATTCTGGAAGCCCCTTCCTTCCAGAAGCCACAGATGGAAAAGGCATGCAGCCAGCCCAAGGTAGCCCAGATTATTCCAGGAACATGAGGGCCAGAGAAGGGAGAGTCCAGCCTTCGACAGGGGTCCTTTGAGACTCAAAAGACACAGCAGATAAATCGTACCGTGCAATACTATTATTCATCCATAGAAAGGGAACAAAGTCTCGATATGAGCTACAATGTGGGTAAACCTTGAAAAACTTAATGCTAAGTGAAAGAAGCCAGATTCAAAAGGTCACCTTTCCTGTTGACTCCTTTTATAGGAAATATCCAGAACGGATAATCCACAGACCACAAGGCAGGTCCATGGGTGTCAGGGACGGGAAGTGGGGAGAGAGAACAGGGAATAACTGTTTAACTGGTATGGGATTTTCTTTGGGAGTGCTAAAAAAAAAAGGTTTTGGAACCAGACAAAGATCGAATAACATTGTGGATGAACTAAATGCCACTAAGCCCTTCACAAAAATGGTTAATTTTGTTATATGAATTCCACCAAGATAAAAAAAAATGTTTAATTTTTTTAAAGTAGGTGTTCACTAAGCAGACACTTGGGGAAGGGATTTCTGGGTGTAGGGACCAGCACGTACAAAGGTGGAGAGACTTCTCCCTCTCTTTCTGCCCTCTCTCTCTCTCTCTCTCAAAAATAAATAAAAACATTTTTTAAAGTGGGGGGGGGGGCACCTGGGTGGCTCAGTCAGTTAAGCGTCCGACTTGGGCTCAGGTCATGATCTTGCGGTTCATGAGTTTGAGCCCCACATCGGGCTCTGTGCCGACGGCTCAGAGCCCGGAGCCTGCTTCAGATTCTGTGTCTCCCCCTCTCTCTGCCCCTCTCCTACTCACACTCTGTCTCTCTCTCTCTCAAAAATAAATAAAAACATTAAAAAAAAAACCCAAAGGTGTAGAAGCTTGAAGGCAGGTGAGGGGTGGGGTTATGGCTGAGGCAGGGGAGGGGCTTGAAAGCAGGAGACATTATAGGAGGTGGGGGTGGGCTCGAGCGGGAGTATGTGATCCCTGCTGCTTTGCCACGAGAATGGGGGGAAGACCTGAGACAGGGAGACCAGGAGGAGGCAGGTGTCTGAGCCACCAAGTGAAGGCTGCTGGGGCCAGTTAGCCAAGGGAGAGCGGCAGATCGGGAAGGTCGGGATGGAACTAGGAGATAGGGGGGAACAAGAGGAGGCACTTCCCTGCATCCTGGCCAGACAGGGCTTAGAAACTAGATCATTCACTCAATCATCACACATGAGTGCTTTCTGCATGCTGGAGACCCAGCACCAAACAGACTGTCCCTGCCCTCCTGGGGCACACAGCGCAGTAGCACGAAGGACTGAAGATAAGCCAAAATAACAATATATAGGATGAGAGCCAGGAGTGACAAGTGCTCTGAGGACAAATGCAGCAGGGTAGGGGTAAGGAGGGCAATGGAGGATGCTGCTTGAGACCAAGTGGTCAGGGAAAGCCTCTCTGAAGAGGGGGCTTTGGAGCAGAGAGCTGAAGGGGTGAGCAGGCACACAGATCCCAAGAAAGGGCCCTCCAGGCAGCAGGGACAGAAAGTGCAAAGGCCCTGAGGTGGGAGCAGCATGTCATATTTAGGGAAAGACAAGGGCAAGGTGGCTGGACCAGAGGGAGTGGTAGGAGGTGAGGGGGATGACAGAAGGGGACTCAAAGGGCCTTCCCGTGCGTACATGGATCTAGGTGATTGTTTTCGAGTTTGGTTCTACATAGACATGCCCCTTAAGGGAGGTGGACCCTAGTGAGGACAGGGGGACAGAAGGAAAAGAAGAGGCATGTCAGGCCCCCAGCCCCATCCTTCCCCACTGTGAGGTTTGTTGACCAAAGACTGAGTAAACCCTGAAGATCCCCCCATAAACTCGCCAGCAGCAGAAAGTTAACAGGAGGTGAGACTAGGGAGCCTCAGACAGTTGCACGAACCCAGATGGAGGCCTGCCGCATGAAGGAAGGAGAAGAAAGCTCAGGAAAGGCTCAGACAGAGGATGGGAGGGAGCCGGGGTTGCTGAGCTGCGAGGCAAGACCCCCACACCGCCAGGGGCTCCAGGATGACGCACAAGGGGACGGCGGTGGCAGCCGGGGCTGGGCACGAGGTGTGACGCACACAGCCTGCTCGCAGGCTTGCAAGGCGGCCAGACACAGCCGGTGACGTGCAACCCCAACAAAGCCCCCAGGAGAGGGAGAGGGGACGCGGAGAAGGAAGAGGAGGGGCGGCACGAGTTGTGAGGTAGATGGCCAGGCGACGGGATCTGCGGAAGCAGACAGGAAGCCCATGGCATCTCCACGGCCCCCAGCCGGAGAAGGACCGGACAAAATCCCCCAGACAGACCCCTACTCGGGAGACATGACCAGAGACACAGTGATCCTCACAATACATGGAGACGCGGCCAGGAGGGACCCTCCCTGACATACAGACAGACAGACATCCCCACATACCCTCATCACTGCACACCGACAGGACTGGTCAACACACACACACACACAAGACAAAGACACACACACAGACGTTCACATAGAAACAATCAGAAACCCAGGTCAGGATACACAGGCTGTCAGATAAACAACAGAAAGAGAAACACACACGCACACACACACACGCACACACGCACAGGAAAACCAGATACGTGCGCTGGTGCACAGGGACAGATGGACAGGCAGATCTCAAACTGCCTGACGTGGACAGAGGTGTAAGGACCCTCACTCTGGAACAGACGGAAAGACGCACCCGACACTGGAGAGAGATGGGCGCGACAGCCACAGGGCAAGACAGAAGGAAGGGAGGCTGGTAGAAGTGAAAAGATGAGGAGGAAGAGTAGCTGAGGCCACGGGCTCCACTCCAGCCCCCACCCCCGCCGGCTCAGGGTCTCCTTCCACGTGACAGAACCAGGCCACGTATGAGGCCTGCCCCACGGTGGCTGCTCAGCCGCTGTTTGTTGACTGAATGCACGACCAAATTTGCCTGATGTCAGAGGGTCACTCTGGGAGGCCAAGGGCAGGCCGGAGCACTTGGTGGCAGGTGACAGGGAAGCCAGTGAGGACTGTGGCACCCAGCCCAGGGGAGGAAACGAAGCCCGGGCGAAGGCAAAGTGCTAGAATGGAGAGGACGGAATGAGGCGGGGCCCATTTGGGGGACCATGTGGACAGGAAGTGGGCAAGGAGGGGCAGGGGGAGCGAGGACGAGCCCAGGGCCTGGACCCGGGTGCTGAGTGGGTAGTGGTGCCTATGGAATGTCCAGGAGGCAGGTGTACAGGGAGATCTGCAGACTGGGGGTGGGCCACGCAAAGGGAGAGGTGAGGCCCAGAGTGAGTGAGGTCACCAGACTCGGGCAGGAAGGGAGAAGAGGGCAAGACACAGAGGAGGAGGTATCCGAAAGGTAGGGAGAGAGTCAGGAGACGCAGAGTCACTGAGGTCTGCGGAGTCAGCCCCAGGTTTGCTGGCAGGTGGGAGAGGTCACGGTGCCAGCTGTTTGGGGAGGTTGAGAACAAATGCAGCCGAAGGGGGAGGGAGAGGGAGGTGCTGATGTGAAGACAGCCTGGGACAGGAAGGGGAGGGGAGGGATGGGGCCTGGAGGAGGGGTTTCCGCACTGGGAGAGGTGGACCTGGTGGGGGTCAGGGGCTTAGCTCCAAGATCCCGGCCAGAGACCGATGGCAGTGGATCCACTGTGGGCAGAGAGAGTTTGCAAAGGGGGCAGGGGAGGTGCGAGGGGCAGCGGGAGGGGGCGAGGCCGGAGCTGCGGCAGAGGTGGACACGCACACAGGCACGGTGCCAGCCAGCTCTCACCCGCCCCTCGGGGACAGCGAGGGAAGAAAGGAGGAGAGAGAGAGAGAAACAGAGCCAGACCCACCTGGAAAAATCTAGATGGAGCCCCCAGGAGCGGGAGAGGAGAGAGAGGCAGAGGTGGGAGAAGCAGTGAGTGAGGGGGAGGCAGTGGGTGAGCGGGGACACACACACACACACACACACACACACACACACACACTCCTGCAGTGACGCACAGAATTGAAGCAGAATTCAATAATGACTTAGCTACGAAGCAGAGGGAGCGAGAGAGAGGGAAGGCAGGGCGTTAGACATACAGCCTGTCTTTGGAGGGACTCAATTGTGACCGAAGGAAGGAACAAAGATGAGGGACTCCCAGAAGGGAAGCAACAGCTAAGAGAGTTCTAAGACAGACAGAACATCACACATGCACACAACGACGTAAAGCAACGAGAGTAAACAGAAGCGGTCAGAACAGCGGTTCCCTTGGTGGTCGCGTGAGAAGGAAGCTGCTGGGAGCTGCGAGGTCCGGGTCTGGCTCGGGAAAGTGGGTCCACAGGTGTAGACACGGGTGGCATTCACTGAGGTTTTTCCCTTAAGATTTGTGCATTTTATAGTATGGAAGTTACATTTTTTTTTCAAAAAAAATTTTTTTTAACGTTCATTTATTTTTGAGACAGAGAGAGACAGAGCATGAACGGGGGAGGGTCAGAGAGAGGGAGACACAGAATCTGAAACAGGCTCCAGGCTCTGAGCTGTCAGCACAGAGCCCGACGCGGGGCTCGAACTCACGGACCGCGAGATCGTGACCTGAGCTGAAGTCGGACGCTTAACCGACTGAGCCACCCAGGCGCCCCAGTTACATTATTTTTTAATGAGAGAAAGACGATAAGAGACAGAAGGAAAGAGGTATGTGTCAGATGGGGAGGGAGGAACGGGGACACACACACACACACACACACACACACACACACACACAACAATGCCCAGGTAAGAACAGAGCCTGACAAAGTCTGATGAAAAGGAACGTAAAAAAGTAATGTGACCAAGAAACACTGATGCCTAGACCCTCCCACGGAAAGAGAGACTCCCGGAGAGACCTGAATTAGGCGGGGGTCCCATGGGGCAGGAAGGAAATCACCAACATTGGCCCCTTGAGCTAGAGACACCCGAGGCTGGGGGCTCCTGGAGCATCCTACCGCCACGGAGTGGCCTGGTCAGGGTGACCTGTTGGGGACAATGAAGCAGGCATGTGGGGGCAGTGGGTGGGGATGGTGCTGAGGCCGGTGTGAGCCTTGAGGGGTGCAGGGGCTGGGGTGGGAGGTGGCGAGGGGCCCAGGAGCTCACACAGAAGGGCAGGGGAGAGAGACTGCGTAGAGAGGCTGGCGTAGGTGCTGAGAGGGCCCAGCGGTGTGCAGGGGGAGACACCAGTGGGCCCAGGAAGGGGGGTTAGGAAAAGGGCCTAGAAATCACTCTCAGACACACAGACGGATGGATGGAGACGCAGATCACCATATGCTTGTCTACAGAGTGAAAGCAAATGCTGGACACAGAGCCTCAGAGCTGGAGGTGGAAGGAGAATAAGAGAGAGTTTGGGGGAAGTTGGAGAGAGACAGATAACCAGAGTGTCTTGAAAAATCCAGATGGAGCCGGAGAGGGGATTTCGAGTAGAGAGCAAAAGGGTGAGAGGAGATCTCTCTCTCTCTCTCTCTCTCTCTCTCTCACACACACACACACACACACACACACACGACTGTGCAGTCACATCTGAGTGGGAAAACTACCTAATGCTGGGGAACACAAAGAGTTAAGCTAAAGCTCAGAGGCAGAGACGCACAGACAAAGAAAGACAGGAAAACAAAGAGAGAAAAGGAGAAAGTGTGTGGGAGGGAGAGGTGACAGACAGACACAAGTGCAAGCGGGACACATGAGTCTCAAGTCCACCGGAAGCACGACCCCAAGAGAGGAGTTTGGAAAGAGAAAACCCGAGACGGCGACTGAATGACAAGGCTGAAGAGAAGGCTGGGCTGAGGAAGAGAGGGAGGCACCTGTCTTCCCCGGGGCTGCCTCTTCAGAGCAGTGCAAATGATGTTTAAGTCAGAAGGAATGAAAGAGGCGTCCGCACGCACGGGCCGCACAGCCCCTGCTGGACTCGGGCAACGGTGAGGGAGTCAGGACGGGACCGTATGCCACATGCACCCCATCCACACGCAACACAGGCCACACATGTGCCACATACACACTCGCACGTAGACAAACGTAGGAAGCCCAGAGAAGAGACAAGACTCGGATAAGTCCCAGAGAGAAGAGGAGAGGAGCGAGATGGGAGATAAACACAGAAAAAGCAGGAGCTTTCCATGGGCCTCTCTCGCTCTCTCCCAGTGTCCGTCCGGATGTCTGTCGGGCCGGCTGCCTCACACACGATCGCAGCCCCAGGAGACAGAGGATGTGGTGACTCGATGGCCAGCCCGGCCCAGCTCGGCCACCTCCCCCCTCCCGGCCTTTGTTCTTTGCCCTCCTCCCCCACCTGGTACTCCTGGCCCCCAGGCCTCCCTCAGCTCTGCCTCCCCGGGGAGCCCTCCGGACCCTCTGTTCACACTCAGGACCCCACCCCTACTCTCCCAGGACCATCTGTTCTGCTCATCTGTCCCACACAGGGTATCCCTCACTCCTGAACCGCCAGCCCAGCCAGGGCCGGACCCACAGCAGGTGCCTCGTGGAAACTGGTCCAATGGGCCAGGGAGGGAGCGGATGCTCACACACCTGAGCGAAGGCAAAGTTAGAGAGCAGCAGGGTGAATGTGGACCGAAGGCAGAGGGTAAAAGAGGAGGGGGGAGGGATGAGGTGGAGAGCAGAGCAGGCGCCCCTGGAATAATGACGACAGAGACTGGGGGGGGCAGAGCACTTGGGTGGGAGTGAGAGAGAACACTGACCCTCCAGCCCAGGGCAAGGGGCCGGGGTGCAGGAGCACAGCCTGCACCGGAAATTCGACAAGCATACAGAGCCAGGAGGCCAGAAGGCCTTCGGGACAGAGGGGGAGCCAGACACCTGCTCCCTGCCGGACACACAGACAGGAGGGCCACGTGTTGGGAGAATAAGTGAATTAACAGAGGGACCCCAGAGAAAGGGACAAACCTGCTAGGGCAAGAGAGAGCTGGACAGAGACAGACAGAGACAGTGGGGGAGGGGCTGACACAGGTCACCTTGCTTTGATGCACTCACACTGAGGTCAAGGGCAAACCACAGGGGGCAGAATGCAGAAGAAAGAACAGAGAAGATAGCAGGTCAAGAGGACACATAATGTGCCAGGAGCAGCATTTACCAGGCCTGGCACAGAGGACATGCCCAGTAAATCTACAGCCCACAGTACTTTAGGGGCCCACAAAACATTTTAATTTTTCTTAAAATTAGAAGACAAATAGGGGCACCTGGTGGCTCAGTCGGTTAAGCGTCTGACTCTTGATTTCAGCTCAGGTCGTGATCTCATGGTTCATGAGTTCAAGCCCCAAGTAGGGCTCTGTGCTCTCTGCTTGGGATTGTCTCTCCCTCTCTCTCTGCCCCTGTCCTGCTTGCTCTCTCTCTCAAAATAAGTAAATAAAGTGAAAAAAAAAAGAAGAAGAAGACAAATAAACTTTTAGCTCATTTTTTAAGTAAACTCTACACCCAACATGGGGCTCAAACTCACAGCCCAGAGATGGACAGTCGTATGTTCCGTCAACTGAGCCAGCCACACGCCCCTCAAACAACGCTTTAATATATATTCACATATTTGACTTTACAGCAATATTGTAATATAATTTTGAATGTTTCTTACGGAGGAAGGGGCTCACGAAGGCAAAGCTAACTGGGGCCCACCGAAGGCCTAACGGGCCCCTCTGCGGGAGCGCACAGGTGAGTTGAGTTTGGGACATTTAAAGAGGAGGTGTCCGGGGCGTGGTCGCCGGGGAAACCGACCAGGACGGAGGCCTTGAAGCTGAGGCTGGAGGGAGCACGGGACTAAGTCTGGGGCCAGGATGGGGACTGAGCAAAAATTCACCCCAGAGGCCAAGTCCCAGGAGTCACGGGGAAGGAGCGCACTAAGAAAAGTGCAGACACGTGGAGGTGGGAGGCAGAGACAGACCCAGTGGCACAGAGATCGGCCACACACATGTGGACACACGGACGCACCCCACCCGGGGGGATGGGACCAAGACAAAGATGAACATTTAATGAGACCACAGCAAGGGGGAGGCATCGGGGTACGCAGAAGCAGACAGAAGACAGACAGATGGACAGGCTGGCAGAGCTAGGTGGGGAGACACAGATCCAGGATCCCGTGGGTCACACTGTGAGGGGAGCACAGGTCCGGGCACTGGGTGGGAAAGGCCCTCGGGTGTGGGGGGCTGGGGACGGCGAGGACCGGATGAACAACAGACAGATGGGCAGAGCTCCGTCTCCCTCCCCCCACCACGGCACCAACCTGACCCCCAGACCCCTCTGCCTGGCTGTTGCCATCTCTGTCTCTGTGTTTCCGTCTCTGTTAGTGTCTCTTTTTCTCTCTGCAAACCGCAGCTTTTTTGGAGCCCGCAAGGGAAAAAATGAAAGATGAGATAAGAGAAAATGCAGACGATGGACCTCGCGTGCCCGTGCGTCGTGTGTGTGTGTGTGTGTGTGTGTGTGTGTGTGTGTGTGTGCGCGCGCGCGCACGCACACCTTCAGCACAGGGCCTGGGAAGAGTTTCATACGTATGAAAGAGTGACCAGGCCAGCAGCCCACAGGGAGAGCCAGCGAATGTGAGCCAGAGGACAGACAGACTCCCTCTGAGACAGACAGAGACAAGGAGACACAGAGGCCAATGGGCAGAGAACAGATGACGGGTCTGAATGGACCTGGGACACAAACACGTGCCCCACCCTTTCTGGGCGGGGCGGAAGGAGTCTGGGGCACAGATTAGGGTCTGTCTGTGTGTGTGCTTTTCTGTATCTTTCCTACTCCGCCATAAGGAATATATACTATTTTCTCCATGAGGGAAGACATCTCATTTTCCTCAGACAAAAAAATATATGCAGAATAAGAGAAAAACCACTGAAATCAGGAAAGGAAGGTGGAGAGGACTCGGGGGTCCCAGGGTCTCCAGTCCCCGGAAGTGGGCTAGAATCAGGAGAGGGCTGCAGGAGGAGCAGAGGGGCTACGGGACGGTGGCCGCCCAGACCGCACATCTCTCACCTCTCCACTCTGTCTCTCTCGCGACGAGCAAAAGCGAACTGGACAGAGGCCCAGAGTGAGGGAGTCAAAACCAGAGAAGGAGCCAGAGACAAGAGGTGGGAGAGATGGAACCAGCTTTCTTGCCTCCCTTCCCTGACCAGACACGTGGGCCAGATCTGGGTGCATCAGCTCGACCTTCCCTGGTCCCTCAAGCTCTTGTACCAGCGGGTGAGCTGTGTGGACTGACACAACAACCCTTGCAAGTTTCAGGGGGTCGGGGAAAGCTCCAAGAGGTGGTCTGTGGCCTCTGAGATGTGTCTTGAAGGATGAACAGGAGTTTTCCAGGTTGCAGAGGGAAAAGCAAGGGTATTCTCCACAGTGGAAAGAGCTTGGGCAAAAGCATGGGGTGTGGGAAGGCCTGAGGAAGAATCAGAAGTCAGAGAGATTGACAAGCAAGAAAATCTGTGAGATAGAGAAACTAGGGAAAGAGACAGCAGCCAGGCACAGAGAAAAAGAGAAACCAGCAACAGCCTGAAACATAGAGACACACGTAGAAACAGAGACAGAAAGAAAATCAGAAGCACACAGAAACACACTGGGAACTATGGAGAAGTGTCGGGGTGGGGGGGAATAGGAAGAAACAAAAAAAAGTGTTGAGACAGAGAGCCAGGGCCAGACAGAGAGCTGGAGGCAGGAGATTGAGAGACAGACAGACGGAGAGGCACAGAGGGAGATAAACACAGAGAAACACGGAGCAAGACAGACAGAGAGGTGCAGAGAAAGGGGGGCTCAGAGCCTTTCCCCACGCGGTTCTCGACCGCCCCCCAGCACGGCTCAAGTGTAGTCCCCACCTGCCGGCAGGGGGGATCACTTTGTCCCCATCCTTTTCAGGGATGGGGCACATCCCTGGCCTGCTGGCACACGTTCCTGGGCTCCCCCAACCCACCCAGGCACACCTGGGCCCTGCCAGGAGTGGCCAGTGCCCTGTGTGCCCTCCGAGCCCACAGAACCCAGCTGTAAACTGGCCCCGGGAGCCCGAACCTCAGGCACCAACTATGGCACGTGTCCGTGTAATACACACAAATCCTGCACACTGATCCGGAGAAAACAGACTCGCTGGCTTCATACCCCATCGATGCCCACATAGACACTCACCCCGGGAACTCACAGGCTGGCACACAACCCGGATATGTATGTATACAGATGCACACAGCCCTGGGCAAACAGATGTCCAACCTCCCGGTCACAGACCCAGGTGACTATGAAGGTTCATACAGCTAGGCACACACTGCCGGGAACCCAGATTCACAGACCACCAGGACGCGTGTCCACACACCAACACAGATGCCCACGAGCAAACTGGCCCAGGCACATACCCACACAAACACAAAGGCACACACTCCTAGGAGCAAACAGAAGGCTCAGCCACAAACACATACATCCCTGCTCCTGTGTGTGCATTTCTGCGTGTCCATTCTGACCTGGATACTATGGTTTTTGGCTTGTGGAAATACTACTGCAGAGAGAAATGTCCTAATCTTGAAATTTGTTTTTAAATAGACTATTATGACGGCCAGAGGTGACACACAGATGCACGTGCCATGTGATGCAAAATAAATTTCTTCGTAAAGACTGTTGCAAATGAACTGCCCGGTTGTGTCCCTTCAGTGGTGGGGGAAAAGGGAGGAGAGGAAAGGTCTTTGGATTTTTCCCTAGAGTGCCCAGGACTTTTGTGGATAGAGCCCCAGCCCAGCCCAGCGCTCCCGGGAAACAACACAGCATACACACGGCCACATCTCCCCTTAAGCACATTTGCAACCCCACCCAGGCCCAACAGCCCCACCTGGCCCCCAGACTGTCCACTGCCACCATCCCCCTGGGGCATCGGCGTCCTGAACTACTCACACTTTGGGAGTCCTGGCTTCCCCCGGTGCATCTCAGACACAAGCGAAACTCCTGCCAGATGTGCCCACTCCCCAAACAGAGGTGCTGGCGCACACACGGCCACATGCCCAAGTGGCTGTCTCCAATCTGATCATGTCTCCCCCTGGCCTGAAGCCCGCTGGCCACCAGTGCGGCCCGAATAAAGGCCCCTCTGACTACAGTCTGTCCTCACAGTTCACCCCTCTCATTCTCCAGCACACAGTGGATGCCCAGTAAACCACAGGCCACACTTTGAGGTCTGTTCGTGTTTAATCAGACAATATGCAAAGTATTTACAACCAATTCTGGATCCCCCCTCCCCCCAAGCCTGGGCCGTGGAATTCGGGACCCCCAGGCCCTGCCCAGAGCCGGGGGTCCCCTAGGCCTCTGCATAGTCATCTGAAATCTACAAAACACTGTTTATTTAAAAAAAAAAAAAAAAAAGAACAGTATTAGGACACCTTATACAAAGGGCCCCAGGCAGCCGTAAAGGGACTTGAGAGTGCGCCGGGGTAAGCAAGCCCAGATTTGACCGGGACGGACGGCAGACTTGCGTAATAAACATGTATGAAAGGAAAAGTTGAAATTTCATAGGCAGGCACCGCTTGGCCTCCTTTCCCGCTGGCAGGGCCCGGCTGGCTCGAGAACCCCTGGCAGCGGGAATGTTATTGCTGTGATGGGGGGCTGTGAGTGAAATGTACAACATGTCTGGGCAACAGAGCGGGGGAGCATTTTTACATGTTAAATATGGACACACACGTGCACACACATAACACACATACACACACACATAGGGGCCCTGGCAAGATGCCCACAAACTGTCAGCCACCCCTTTTAAGATGGGGTACCTGAGGCCCAGGGAGGAGTCGCCACATACCCTAAGGCCAAACATTAGAGCGAGGGCCAGAGTCTCCCGACGCCCCAGGCTGGGCTCACCAAGGTTACGCCAGGCCACAGGGTCTGGAGCAGAGAAGTCGCAGAGGCCATGGCCACACGTGGAGGCAGACGCTGCAGCCCAGACAGGAAGGAGGGGGCCACCCGAGGTCACAAAGCCAGGCCTGGTGCATGGCAGTGGACACTTGAACTCGACACCCACCACCCCCCAGCATAGGAGCTCCTCTCCTACTCATGGGTTAAGGGGTGCTAACTGGGGGAGGGGAGCAGGGGCCAGGCATTGAAATGACACAGGACAAACGGGGGAAGGAGAACCTGGGGTTCCCTCCTGAGGCCAGGACCACCCAACCACGTGGATCTTGTACTTCGGTTTGATTGCCTCCGGAGCCTGGGAGCTCACTCTCTTTCATGGCTGGCTAGCTCCAAGGATGAAAAAAACACTCCCACTCTGATCGACATCTACTCCCCGACACTGGCATGGTCACCCCTCATTCAGCTGCGCCCTACGCCCGTCTCCACTCCCTCCCTCCACAACAGTCCCGCCAGTCAGGCAGCGGCAGCAAGGCTCTGTTATCTCTAACTCAGCCTCAGGCCCCTGGTCCCCTGGGCTGCCCCAGTCTGTCCATGGTGCCTCCAAGGACAATCTTGTTGGTTCCTGAGGAAGACAGAGGGAGCACCGGGTTCCAAACCCACCTCAACCCTGAACTGTTCTGTGGTCGTGGGCAAGTCACATCCCCTCTCTGGACTGTTTCCCCACGGGTGCTACGAGGGCATGGAACTGGTGATCTCGAAGGGTCCCTTGGGTCTAAGAACAGGATTGGAGGGGGGTGCCCACCCCACCCACCATCATCAAGTCAAGCTCAGCCTCAGCTGCCCAGCCTGGGAGCCACGGCAGAGGGGTCTGGACCCAGCAGCTTCCACCAACAGGTGTTTCAGAAATGGACGGCAAAGGGCAGGGTGGCGGGCAGGCCGAGGGCCAGGCGCCCATCACTCCTCTTTGGAAAGGCTCTTCGGCCAGCTCTGGAGGCAGACGTGGGGCGACGTGGAAGTGTTAAGGAGTCAACGTGAGGAGCAGACTGAGGCTGACAAAGGGTGCCCTCAGCCCGTCCTTCTTCCCGGTTCCTCCTGCTGAGACACACAGAGCTCCAGGAGGGAAGGCAGGGAGGACGCATATGGCTGGAGCAGGTGCCGGGACGCAGTCACTGTGCCAGCCTTAAACCCTGTCCTCAAGGCTGCCCCAGGCCCCAAGCCCTTCCATGCCACAAAAGAGGGAGGGGCCTCATCACTGGCAATTCAGCCCCACAGAGGGGATCGATGCGGGCAGGCAGAGGGAGGCAAGACCCTCCATCAGGGGCCACCCAGCCCAGGATCCAAGCCAAGAGGCCAGTCTGGCCCTGTAGTGTGCTCCCTATAGGTTCTCTCCAGGCTGGTACTGGGGCTCGGTGGACGTGAAGTAGTCCTCTAGGAAGGCCTGCAGGTACTCGAAGGTGGGCCGCTCTTCCGGTTCCTTCCGCCAGCACTGGCACATGAGGTCATGCAGGGACTCAGGACACTCAGGCGGGCAGGGCATCCGGTAGCCCCGCTCCACCTGGTCCAGCACCTCACGGTTGACCATCCCTGTGGGTAGAAGGAGGTATGAGGAGGCTGGCTCAGGTGAGGAAAGTGGGGCAGGGGGAAGATGTGAGGAGGACAACCGAGAGTGCCTCCAGGCTAGGACAGAGCGGGTGTGACCGTGGGTAAGTCGCCTCCCAGGGGCTGAGAGCCCTGACCAGAGAGATTCTAAGATCAGATGCTCAACCTCTTCGTTCTACAGATGAGGAAACTGAGGCCTGGGAAGGGGTATGGCTTGCCCCAGGTCACCAGGGCAGAGGGGTTCAGGGAACAAAGATGGGCCACGAGGAGCCCTCTTACCAGGGTAGGGCACCCGTCCCTTTGTTGTGAGCTCCGTCAGCAGGATCCCAAAGGACCACACATCTGACTTGATGGTGAACCGGCCGTACAGGGCCGCTTCTGGAGCCGTCCACTTGATGGGGAATTTGGCACCTGCGGGAGGGAGAAAGTTCAGGGGAGGCTCAGCAGAACATCATGACGGTGCCTGCAGAGGGCCCTCTGGCACCGACCCAGGCCCTGCCCACCTTGCCGGGCGGTGTATTCATTGTCTTCGATGAGCCGAGCCAGCCCGAAGTCGGCCACTTTGCACACGAGGTTCTCTCCAACCAGAATGTTGGCAGCACGGAGGTCCCGGTGCACGTAGTTCATCCGCTCCACGTAGGCCATGCCCGAGGCGATCTGCAGGCAGAACCCAGGGGACCCGGCTCAGGCTCAGGGACCACCCCGTGCCCCCTTCCAGGTCACGAGTCACGTGCCCAGGGTGGGGAGCCAAATGCCCTGCCCTTGCCAGCCCTCAGGCAAGCGAAGTCAGCTTACAACAAACACCGTTGGCACAAAAGCAGGACCAGAGTTCAGCGGGAAGAGGGAACGCGGGACAAAGGGCGAGGGCAAAGGGGAAGCACAAGACAAGATACCGCCCAGGAAGCAGGGTGACGATGAAGAGGCAGGCCCCAGGTGCCCCACAGATACAGATGAGTGCCAGGTCCTGCCTGCTGTGCCGAGTCCCCTCCGAACCTCAGTTTTCTCATGTGTCAAATGGAATAAGGGCCATCCCTACCTCCCCTGATTGTGATAAGGATTAACGAGGAAATGATTGTTGAGCACCACCTACAGCAAGCAAGTACCAATGCAGGTTTGTTGAGTGACTGAACAACCTTTACAGAGAAGAAAACTGAGGTGTGAGGCCCCACAGGCATCACTGACTCCTGACGCCCAGCTAAGGGTCCTTTCAAGCTCTGCCCAGAATCACCACTCACAGCACGTATAGGTGGTCCCCGTAGTAAATGTGGTGAGATCAGAGAGTGTGGGCGGCAGTCAAGGCAGGCTGCCTGGAGGGGACTGAGCTAGGTGGGTCTGAGTGCTCTAGGGCCAAGGCCGTGGGAGGTGGGCGGGGCTGACTCACCTGAGCAGCCATGTCCACCAGCTGTGGCAGCCGCAGGTACTTGCCTGTCTCCCCCTTGAGAAAGTCCAGCAAACTCCCTGGACAGAGAGAAAGCAGCCCTGTCTTCCCTGAGCCAGGAAGCAGAGATCCCCACACATCCTGCCCACCTGGGCCGGCCAGCCCTGCTTCAAGCGGCACAGCAGATTTCACGCGAACCCATCTCGGAACAAAGCCTCACTCAGCATCTGTCACTCAGAAAGCAAAGCAGGACGGGAAACAGCCAAATGTCCACCTCCAGGAGAACAGAAGCCGTGGCCCATCCCCGTACCGCACTACCACTACCCGGCAATAAAAAAAGGAACGAACTACTGACACAGGTGATAAGGGCGACGCTTGGATGTAGAAGATGAAATATGTGAACCTCTAGAATAAACAGAGCTATGGTGACAGAAGGCATATCAGTTATTGCCTGGGTTTAGGGCTGGAGGGTACCGTCTGCAAAGGAAAATAAGGGAGCTTTCTGGGGTGACGGAGATCTCCTGCATCTTGAGTGTGGTAAGGGGTACACCGTGTCCATTTGTTAAAACTCACAGAACTGGACACTTAGCATGGTGTATGTTATCGTTTGTAAATTATACCTCCCAAAAGCGGAATTTTGAAACATTTAATTAATTTAAAAATTAGGTAAAGGTCAAGCCAGGGGCTTGACCTAGAAGTGGCTCAGCTTGGAGGGTTGGGGGACTTTTCTTTCAGCCACATAATGGCAAATGGCTTTAGAAAACCAGCAAACTGGGGAGCCAAGATGCATTGTGGGAAATTATTAAAAACAAAATGAGAAAGGCCACCTTCGGTTTGACTTTCCATTGACACGACAAGTTGGTTCTATGCCATTCCACCTTTCAAAATGTACACTCTAGGGACGCCTGGGTGGCTCAGTCGGTTAAGCGATTGACTTCAGCTCAGGTCACTATCTCACGGTCATGGGTTCGAGCCCCGCGTCAGGCTCTGTGCTGACAGCTAGGAGCCTCGAGCCTGTTTTGGATTCTGTCTCCCTCTCTCTCTGCCCCTCCCCCGCTCACACTCTGTCTCTCTCAAAAAATAAACGTTAAAAAAAAATTATTTAAATAAAAATAAAATGTACACTCTAGGGGTCGCATGGGGGGCTCAGTCAGCTGAGCATCAGACTCTTGACTTCAGCTCAGGTCATGATCCCAGGGTCGTGGGATCGAGCTCCATGCTGAGCATGGAGCCTAAGATATTCCCCCTCTCTCTCTCTCTCTCTCTCTCTCTCTCTCTCTCTCTCTCTCCCCCTCTGCTTTTTTCCCCAGCTCACACTCTCTCTAAAAAACAAAAAAATAAGGGGTGCCTGGGTGGCTCAGTCGGTTGAGCACCCAACTTCGGCTCAGGTCGTGATCTCACAGTTCGTGCGTTTGAGCCCTGCGTCAGGCTCTGTGCTGACAGCTCGGAGCCTGGAGCCTGCTTCGGATTCTGTGTCTCCCTCTCACTCTGCCCTTTCCCTGCTCAAGCGCTCGCTCTCTCTCTCAAAAATAAATACACATTTAAAAAAATTAAAAAATAATAATAAAATAAAATAATAAAATGTACACACTACATCTGGGGGGAAGTGAAGTGTGTCCCCTCCTGCCTAGCAAGGGACTGTCACACATCTCTGTGCCGGTCGCTCAGGCCTCACCCTTGCTCATGTACTCCGTGACAATGTAGATGGGCTCCTCAGACACCACGGCATACAGCTGCACCAATTTCTCGTGCCTTAGTTTCTTCATGACCTGGGCCTCCTGCAGAAAGGCCTCTGGAGACATTGTGCCTGGCTTCAGGGTTTTGATGGCCACCCTGGTGGTTCCATTCCAGGTCCCTGTATGGGTAGGGGTAAAGGCTGCCTCAGTGAAGGCCCCCCCCCTATTCCTGTACCACTGGGACCCAGGATCTGCCTGCCTGGGTACCAGTTTCAGCTCTGGCCTCCCCAGCCACGTGACAAGCCCCGCCAAGGTCCAGCCCCTTTCTGAGCCTCAGTGTCCCCACCTATAGAATTAAATGAGATCTGAGGCACTGGGCCAAGCCCACTATGAGGGCTCATTTAGCCGCAGCTGTCATTTTATTATTGTCTGGTTTTCAAACTGGGAGGCCTTGGGGAAGCTGTACTCTAGACCAGTGTGTTTAATCCGAGTTCTTGTCCCAGCTGGACCCAAGGGCCTTGCTGAGTAGCCCTAGGTCCATTCCTCCCAGTCCCTGGGCCCCCATCTGAGGGCTGGGGCCCAGGCCTGTTCCCGAGGCCCTCGCGGCACAGGTCTGGGGACCTGTACCTGGCACTCCATGAGTCTACCCGGGGCAGCCGCTGCTCGTTACCACACACCCAAGCCAGGAATGAGTTCTGCAGCCACCAGAGCAGCTGATGCCAGGGATTTCTCCAGGCTTTGCTCGTGTGTTCCTTTTGTGGCTGTGCTTAGGAACTGGCTTCTCATCCCTCGCCCCTGTCCCCAGCCCAACACCTTTCCTGACTTGGCCTGACCTCCAGCCTCCAGGCCTTGGTGCCTGCAGGGCCTTCCACCCAGGAAGCCTCTCTGCTCTCCCCTGAAGGGAGGAGAGTGGAGACGGTGATGCCAGGTGAACACTCGGCTTACACGACGGCACGCGGCGAGTCCCCTGCAGAAGCCACCAGCTCACAACTGTCATGCCTGCCTCACGCCAACCGCCCTGATTCCTCCGCGTCAGCAGAAGGCGGCCTGGGTTTTTTTCAGGGCTGCTCGGTGTTTGTTTTCAAGGACAGTTTTGCCTTTACTCCAGGGTCAGACGGGAGACTGTTAACAGGCCCAGAACATGCCAGACTGCACTGCCAAGCACCCCCTGTGCGAGTTGAGGCTTCTCTTCCCACGGCGAAGCGCTAATGCGTGGACGCATGCCGGGCCAGCGGTCTCTCACACCCCACAGGTGGTTCCTATCTTCCCCACCCTCCTTGCACCCCGAGGAAGACCGAGGCTCCGAGCCGAGCCACCTGTCCCAGACTGCGCGGTGGGTCTTCGGGGAATCAGGATGCCCAGCCCTGAGCAGCCCTTGGCCAAATGACGCCAGGGTCCTTAGAGGTGTGTGGTGGTGAGGGGGGCTCCACACTGAAAACGGAGCCCACTGTTCAGCAGAGGTGACCGTGACTTGCGGAGGTAAAGGGTGTGGGAGGGGGAGGGCAATGGGGCCTGGAGCTGTCCCAGGGGATGGGCATCTGCCCGGCTCTGGAGTGCAGACACCAAAGCCCCACAAGGGACGGTGATTCCCTCTGAGGGGGCGGGGGCGAGGCCTTACCCATCCACACCTCTCCGAAACAGCCCTGGCCCAGCTTGACCTCCAGCCGCAGGGACTCCCGGGGGATCTCCCAGGCGTCTTTGGCCAGGCCCTGAGTCTGTGGCTTGGACGTGGGGCACACGGTGGTGAGGCGGTGGCAGAGGCCGTCGGCATGTTCTGAGGACAGAGGCGGGGAGGTAGGGTTCAGCAGGGTGTCTGCCCTGGGGCCTCCCTGTCCCACGGTGTGTGTGTGTGTACACATACACGTGGCATGCACAAGGGACACGCGGGATGCCCTCGAGGCCAGGCATCCACACCTGTGCGTTACACACCCTCATCCCTCACACAGGCCCACACTGACTCGCGCATCTGCTCGCTGAGTTATTCATTCATACGTTCATCGGACCCGAAAGGGCAGCCACCCAGGTGAGTCCCAAGGATGCAGTGCGGGACAAGTCCAGTGGAATCCTGCCCTCAGGGAGCTCACAGGGCAGGGGGAGCCCAACTTCCCCTAATCACCTCCCAGGGCCACCTCCCAGGACCAGCATGACCGAGGAGAGCAGTGTGTGCAACAGCAGGTGGGCTGGGTGGAGTCTTGGAAGGCTTCTCAGAGGAAGTGGTGCCTGAGTTTCGATCTGCAGGGGAGTGAGTGGTGGACTGAGACCACTTTGCAGGGGCAAAAGGCCCTGAGAGAGGAACAAGCCTCTGGGTTGTAGGAACTGAAAGGAGGCCAGAGGGGCTGCAGGGGAATGAACGGGGAAAGGGGGCCCCGGGTAAGGCAGGGAGGCCGGCAAGGTTTACAGCAGCCAAGGCCTTGGAGGCCAGGTGGGGATCTTTATCCTGAGATTCCAAGGTCATCTCTGGAGGGTTCTAATGTGGGGGAGCAGTGTTCAGAATGAACCCTACGATGGTGGCCAAGGGGACAGAGGGGTGGCAGATGGTAGAGGGTGTCGGGGGGCCCAGCTGACAGAGAAGGAGGTGGCACAGGATGGGGAGTTGCTGGCACTCTCACGATGGGCCGCACCTGCACACAGACGCCACGGCCACAGCCACATGCACACAGGCACCCACAGAGACCCGCCCACACAAGTACACACAGACCCCATTGCCCCGGGGGAAGCCCTGAAGCGTCCGGATAATGCACACACGCCCACACCCACAACCTGAGCCCCGGTGTGTACCGGGAGCCCTCGCTCCCTCCGCCTGCCCTGCCCTGCCGCTCTCTCTCCCTCTGCTGCAGTCGGTCTAGCCGCCCCCTCCTCTCCCAGTAACCGGTTCAGACCGGTCCTAGGGCTGCAGAAACAAACGACACCAGCCTAAGCCCCCTCCCTTCCCTGCTCCCCTCCAGGCAGCCCTCCTCCCCAGCCAGCTGCAGAGAAGGAGAAAGAGGAGGGTGGGCATGGTGGGGGGAGGGGATGGGGAGGAAAGAGGAGGAAAAAGAGGGGGAGGGAGAGGGGAGGGGGAAGGGAGAGAGAAGAAAGGAAGGAGGGGCAGGAGGGAGAAGGAGGGAGGGGAGCAAGACCCCACACTCTCAGGATAACAGAAGCCCCAGCCCTTGTTGGCCCCAAAGCCCCCTCCAAAGGGTCCCCGGAGGAGGGCTGAGCCCCAGGCCCAGCGCCCACTCTGCCCCGCCCTCACTGGAGTAGTAGGCCACCAGCTGCTGCAGACTGTTGAACTGGGTGCGGGAGGTGATGTAGAAGCCACCGCTGTCCAGCTTGCGGATCTTGTAATGCTTCACATTGAGGCCCTTGGCGTTGTCGAAATCGGACACGGAGAGGCAGTAGGCGCCTGCAAGGCAGGGTCAGAGAGGAGCCGTGACCCCCTCGCCCAGCACACCCCGCCCCCAGGCCACAGCACTAAGTGCAGTTCTGTGCCCGCCCAGCACAGGTAGACAGGGAGGCCAGAGGCGCAGGCGCAGCCCCAGCCCGGGGCACAGACAGGTCCAGTCCGCCCTGTCTCTGAGCACCCAGCCCTCAGGCAGCCACCAAGGCAGGGCCAAGTGAGCAAAGGAACACCTGATCAGAGAACCTCCCCAGGCACCTCAGCCGGGTGCTGAGGTGCCTGCAAGATCTCCCAGGCCTGAGTGTATATCCCAACTGTGTGACCTGGACAAGTAAGTCGCTTGGGCCAGTCTCTGGGCCTCAGTTTCGTCCTCTGCACAATGGGGCTACTCGCAGAGATGCTGGGAAGATTGGAGACCACATATAAGAGGGCCTGGCACATAGTAGGTGCTCAGCAAATGTTTGCTAGGAGCCAGGAATGGTCTCGTGGCTGTGTGTCCCTGGCTTAACTGCTTCCTCTCTCACAAGGGCACTCTCTATGTGGGGCACTCCCCACACCTTCCTGAAGACTCCATCAGGCAGGAGCGGGTGGCTGGCTAAGGTTGCAGCAGTCATGGGCAGGAGGCCATGTGCTGGGTGTGGCCTACAGGCTGACAAGGCAAAGATGGGCCAGCCCTGGTGGCCTCCTCCCTGCCTCTCTTAAGCCTGGAAAAGTTTTTGGCTGGAAAAGTTTCCTCCTGCCTAGCAGGCCTGGCTAGGAGCCTTTGTTAACCTGAGCCCAAGAGAGGCCTGGGGTAAAGGCTCCAACAGCCAGAGAAAGCCCTTTTCAGAAGGTAGGAGCCATCATGCTAGAACCCCAGCCCCCACAGCCCATGGGCTCTCTGGATAGTCCTCAGGTGGGGGTTACAATCTCCAGTGTCAAGAAGGGGAAAAGGAGACCCAGAGAGGGAAAGCAGCTGGCCTCAGGTCACCCAGCAAGTCAGGCACAGAGGACTGTAACCAGGTCTCTAAAGCCTGCAATAGGCAACCATGACTAACAGATGGCCCAGGCCACATACACATGGATGCCAGCGGCCTGAGTCTGAAGCCAGCCCTGACCACATGTGCGCACATGCAGGCATGCCCATGCCAGGTGGCCTCCTGCTCACACAGGGACACACGGCCCAGACCCCCCAGGCACGAAGACAATCCTACAACTACCCACTCCCACCCAAGAGGACCCAGACAATTGCACCCCCACATGCACACACATGCCTGGACCCACGCATGGCGTGCCCGGCCACACAACTGCTCATAAATGCACACACACGACACGGATGCTCTGCTTCCCATCTCTCGCTGAGCCCCAGGCCCACGGGACGTGGCCCAGCTTCGTTTCCATGGTGATGGGTTGCCTGCCACCCACTGGCAGAGGGGCTAGAGAGAAAAGGGGTGATCTGTGTTCTCTGGCTGGGGGAGGGACAGAAGAGGCCCAGGGGCCTGGACTGCTGGGGAAGGGCATCTCTAGAAGCCCCTGGAGACGGAGAAGAGGGGCCTACTTCATTAGCACCCACCCTGGGAACAAGTCTTTTACTGTGTGACCCTCGGGCCTCCTGACAGCCTGTGCCCATACCTCATCCGAGGAACCTGAGGCCAGAGAGGCTAGATGAAATCTTGAACCTGAGGCCAGAGAGGCTAGATGAAATCTTCTGCTGCACCTCTGGCCACCCCAGATAACTCAGCTGTCCTCAGATGTACCTCCCTGCCTTTGATCTTACCACTTCCTCCACCTGGAGGGCCCTTCCCACCTGACACCGGGTACCAAACTCCTATTCGCTCTACGATACGCAGCTCAAACAACGCACAGAAGACAGTTTCCATCGGCCAGCGGGAGTGGTCCTACCTTTCGTGGTCTCACTTTCTCGCACTAGGAAGGTCCCTCTTGGGTTTTCCGCATTGAGCAGTAACCTCTCTGACTCCCGTCTGGTGATCTTGCCAAAGTACCACCTGGGACAGGAGGAAGGAGGGTGGGGTCAGTGAGCCAGGCTTCCGGCCACCCACCGTGCCTCTCTCTAGGATGCGGCCGGGGCCGTTGGCAGCCAGACCACCCACTCCAGCCCAGGAGAGAAGCTCCCAACCAGCTCCTGGCAGGCAGGAGGCCAGAGTCCATACTCACTCTTCGGCCTGGATAGAGTCAGAGGGCGCCACATAGTTGCTGGGGATGTAGCCCGTCTGTCCTGTGCTGAGTGAGTGGGCCAGCCACCAGTCACCCTCTCTAAGGAGGGGGAGAGGGAAGGAGCAAAAGAGAAGGAGCCATCAGTGGTGGGCCCCGAGGCAGCAGTCTTCACAGGTGCTGTGCTGGGGTCCCCAAGGCCAAGTGAGGCACCGGCAGCCATGGGACCAGCCTGAGTTTCCGTGCTGCCAGGCCAAGCCGGCCTGGACTTCTCTCTCCCCGGCCCAGATGCCTCTTGGCCCAAGCTGACTCAGACGCACTTTGTCCAGGACTGTGACAGGACTGACCTTGGTCAGCCTGAGGCCCAAATTCACAGGGGCAGAGTCCTGGAATAGGGAGTAATCGGCTTCCCTTCATAGAGACAAAGCCATCTCAAGATGCCAAGAGCTGTCTTGGGAACGAGGGAGGGAGCTCCCTGTCTCTGGGGAGCAAGCAAGTTGTACCAGGAGGCATGATTCCTGCCTAAGATAGATGTCAGGTCAGATCATCAAAGCCATCCCAAAGCCCTGAGATTTGGAAGCTGGTGAGGCCAGGCTGGAGGTAGGGGGTGGCCCCCTTTGGGGGCTTGGTGACCATCCAGGCACTAACCCTGCAAACTAGAGCAATGCTTGCCTTTGTCACATATCACCGGTCATACCTAAGGGGCTCCTTGGCTGAAAACTACGGGTTTCCTCCTGTAGCCTACCCACATATGGGGGAAACTGAGGCCAGAGGGAGCTGGGACTTGCCCAGAGTCACACAGAGTCATGTCAGAGGGGCTGAGGCGGCAGAGCCCCAATGCCCAGGGCACTTCTACACTAACTGCCCCGTGAGGAGGAGATGGGGACGGGGACAGAGGAGCTCCCTGCACGGTCGGGTCCCCTGGGCCTGGGTGGGAGTGGGGAGGGGGCGAAGTACCTTTGCAGCCATCTGAATGTGAACCAGGTCTGGCTGGAGCGGGGGTCCAGAGACACAGAGAAGAGAGGAGAAAGCGAGAGCTCAACAGGAAAGAAGAGGCAGAGATGGGGGTGGTGAGAGAGAGAGGCAGAAAGAGCGAGGAAGAGAGCAGGACAGCAGGCGGTGCGGGGGACCAGGGACAAGGCGGGGCAGCCACAGAGGCCTCACATCCAAAGCAACCAAAGGAGATGGGGAGGGGTCCAGGGGGAGTGAGGGGAGGCCAATGGGAAAGGCTGCCTGAGAAATAGGGTCCAGCCCCCTTCCATTCCCACCGTGCAGATGGAAAGACAGGCCAGAGAAGCGAAGGCCTCTGCTCAGGGTCACACAGCCAGGCCCAGGCTCCTGACTCCCAGACCAGAAGGAATCTTCCCCTACAGGGTATGGTGGGGCTCGAGACCTTGCTGAGCTTCTCTCTCCAAGGCTGCCTTTGGACCTCCCCATGACCATGACCCTTAGAAGACACACAGCAAGCAGGATGGGCTCCCCCTTCCTCATTGCCAGGGCCCAGAGAAAAAAGCCTTGCCCACAGTTACACAGTATGGACTTGAACCCAGATCGCTGGCTCCTGCTGCTTCTGAGCTGCCTCTGACCCATATTTTTCAGCCCACTTTGAAGATAGAGAAGTTGAGGTAAGGAGAAAGCAGGTTGCGAGAGCTCTCCAAAGACTGGTCAGAATACAGGTGAGCACCCAGACCTGGGGGCTCAGTGGGGTGGGTTGAGGCTGAACCAGAGGGTACAGGGTGCCCTCTGGACAGCAAAGGGAGCATGACTGGGGCTGAGGGCCCACTCAGCCGTGCAACTGCTGCACGAACACTCAGGCAGAGGCACGAGCTCACATGGGGGTCTCTGCTCGAGAGGGAGGGCTCGGGAGTAAGGGGGCAAAGGCAAAACTCAAGGAAGGGCCTTGGAAGCGTAGGGCCACCATCCAACCCCCTGTTGTGCTAACACCCAGGAGTGTCCACATTTGTCTGTCCCATTTGATCCTCAAGGCCCCCCTGTAGGGAAGGCAGGCCTCAGCCCCCAGATGAGGAATCTGTGGCTCAGAGATGTCAAGGGAGCAGCCCAAGGCCACACAGCACCCAGGCTGGAGTAACCTAGCACTTTCTGAGGCATAGAGATGGGCAGAGACTTGCCCAAAGCTACAGAGCAAGAGCTCCAGTCACAAGAAACAGCTGAAATCTTCCAGTCAAAGCCTTCATTTCACCAATGGGAAAATAAGGTACAGAGAGGGGCAGTTATTTGCCAAAAGACACACAGCAAATCGATGGCAGGGCAAGGCTGAGAACCAGGGTCTGCGTGTCCACGGCCAGACACAGAAGGCCCTCCTGGACCCCTCCTGGAGTCCAGAGGCTCAGAGGCCCTCAGGAAAGCCAGGGGAAGACAGAGGAGGAGGCAGCAGGACAGGGGGCAGGGAACTGAGCCAAGGTCTGGGTCAGAGGCTACAAAACGAGACAGATTGACAAAGCCAAAGTCTGCAAACTGGCCGGCCTCTAGGGAGCCCCTATCCAGGCACTCAGAGTGGAAGGCTGGCAAGGAGCATGTGCCCAGAGGCCAGCCGAGCAGGGCCCAGAATCAAGCAGGGGGTCAGCCTAGCTGACATTACCCAGACTTCAGCCAGCAGATCTCCCAGCTCCCTGACATCAGCCCGTATGTGAGTTCGGGGTTTCCAGTCCAGGTTTGGGGTTTCATTTAGTTCACAAGGCAGGGACGAGGGTCACCGCCATCTCACAACAGACCCAAGGCCCAACTCTGACCTGGTCCCAGCTTGAGGGGCGTCTCAGAGCTGGAGCTCCAGACTCAGACCACTCTGGGCACCATCCAGCTCACCACCTGCAGGCTATGTGACCTTGGCCTTGCCTCAGTTTCCTCATCTGTAGGATGGGGATACTCATGCCTCCACCCAAGGATGTAACATACCAGCACAGGGCCTGGCACACAATAGGGGCTCAATGTGCATGAGCTGTTAGCACCTCGATTTGGCTTAAAAAGGAAAAACAACTAAATCTGCATCTCTATGGTACCCCTCCCCACTATCCAAAATGTTTTTAAAAACCAAAGCAGCTAAATAAATTAATTGAATAAAATGAAAACAAAAACCAAAGGAGCTCAGTCTCAGTCTGCAATAACGATTTGCTGCGTGACTTTGGGCAAGCACCCTACCTTCTCTGGGTCTTAATTTCCTCACATAAGCAAACAAATAAATAAATAAATACATGAAAATTTCCTCATCTATTACAGTCACAGACTCTCCCTTGCAGGCAAAGTGTATAAAGCAGTCAGCAACAAGCCGGGCTTAGGGTCAACGGAGATAATTACTGCGATCGTCATCCAGGCCCACCTGAGAAATGTTGATATCAAGCCCCATTTTCCTATGTCAGTGGTCTGGGAGGCTCAAACCTGCCTTGGGTAGCTGCCTGGGTTGGGGGCTGGCCCCACGAAGGTCCCCACAGCTTCTCAGATGGGTCCAGTCAGCAGGGACACCAACCTCCGCCCAGACTTGGAAGTCATCTATCTGGCTGAGTAGATTTACTACATCTAGCACCTTCCCTGGGGGCCTGGTCCTTATCAGATGGATAGGAAGAAGGAAAGGAAGCGAGGGAATTACACACGTTCCCTGCCCCACCCCTCATCTTCCCACGTGCGGCCAGAGGAAAAGCACTGAACCAGGAAGGAGTCCTCCAGCTGCAATGTTACATCCCATTCACTAGCTGTGTGACATCAGACAACTGACCTCGCCTCTCTGAGCCTCAGGATCCTCTTCTTGGGACCCTAAGCCTTGAGCCGGCCAAGCCGGCATGTGATCAGGAGTAAGGCAGCCTCAACCTGGGAAGAATTCTGGTTTGGACACTTATATTTAACTCACTGGGACCATCGAGACTGGTCAGATAGGCACTTTGGGGACTGCAGACAAGCCAGGGCACCCCGAGGCCTGGGCACACGCCCAGTGGGGAGAGGGCAGGGTGAGGCCGGGACAGTTGTATGAGGAGCGCAGGAAGGTGTCCCCTGCCCTGTGGTAGAAAGTGGAACTGGAGTGAGGGCTCCCCCAAAGAAGCTGCTGGAATCTGAGTGGGAGGAAGGGGCAGTTCAGGGGACGACCCAGACTCACACCCAGAAGGGCCCCGACTCCTAGAGACTCAGACACCAGGGCTGAGGGCTTGGGCCAGTCAGACCTCAGACCCCACTGGGCTTCCTCGGACCCAGAGCCACACAGCACACAGGGTTCTGGGCCCCGGGGGCCATGTGGTCTGAAGGTCCAGGAGCAGCATCTCCAGACCCTGCTGCCGTGAGGCCCCCGACCCGGGAAGCCCCGGCCAAACCCTGTCAAGAGCCAGGCTTGCCCTAAAGCTCTCCCCATCCTGACACCCAGCCCAGCAAGTCCCTCATTCTTACAGGCCCAGGGGGGCAGGGCCGGAGGAGTGAACAATCATGGGCACTGAGCGATAACGGGAGAAGGACACGCGAGGTTGTCCCTGGGCGGCTATGAGACCTGAACACCTCCAATTTAGGTGGCCCATCTGTCACCAACCCCCTTATCCCTCCACTTCCTCTAGTACCACCCCCGACTCCACCACCACCCGACTTCTCAGGCAAAGGGGTGGCTGAGCTTCGCATGCGGGAAGGGTTCCTGGTGCCCCGCCTCCAGTCACAGCGCCTCACTGCCATCCAAGGACAGGCCTGGCCCGACACCCCCAAGCCTATGTTGGAAGGCAGGACGAAGGGAGGGGAGGGGCCAGACAAAGGAAAGGGTGAGGGCCGCCCTCTGGCTGGAGGTGAAAGAGGCAGAACCAAAGTTTCCAGAGCCTTCCTTGCCACCACACCTCGGCTCAAGCTGTGGCCCCAGCCTGAGGTGCCCTTCCCATCACTGGTTGAGATTCTCCCTGGTACTTCAAAGCCACCAACCTGATGCGTCCTCCCCTGCGCGGGCCCTTCCCTCCTCCTGGCTCGCCTGCACCCTACTGAGTCCTCCTGCAAGGGCCGTGGGTGGGAGGGCCTGCCCCCCCCCACCCCTCTGCCACCCCTCTGCCACCACTAGCTGTGTGACCTGGGGCAACTCACTCCGCCTCTCGGGGCCTCAGGTTCCTCAAGTGCAAAATAAAGCCAAGAAGAGTTTCTACTTCCCAGGGCTGCGGTTGACGGTGACGTGTAAATAAAACGACGCCACTTAAAGCGCTCCCACGAGACCAGGCTCGCACACAGAGCACGGCGAACCATGGCTGTTTGATTACTGCTGGTTCAGCTTGCTCAGCGACACCAGCAAGGCACCCCCGCCACGCCAAGCAACAGGTGATGTGGGGACCCACGAAGGCGGCAGACCTGCGAGCAGGTCTGGTCTGGGGGAGGCAGAGGCAAACAGCTGGAGCCACACGGGGACTGGGGCGCACTAGGACTCTGACACGCAAGGGGGAGGGGGAAGGTTGGGAGGGGCCCCTCCACCCCCAGGGAGAGCGGCGCGAGGAGGGGAGAGTGCCGCTGCCCGAGCTCTGATCCTGGTTTTGCTACCCGGTAGCTGTGTGACCTTGGTCAAGAGCCTTCACGTCTCTGAGCCTCAGTTTCCTCATTTGCAAAAGGGAGACAGCCCCTCCCCCGTCACTACGGCCCCGGGCAGGATTGCATGGAGGAGTAAATACAAGGACATGGGTAAGAACGCCTGGCACAGCACCTGGCCCCTCTTTTCCCTCGTGCCTCACAGAGAAGGCAGTCCTGAGCTGGACCTTGAAGGGCAAAGAGGAGTTTGCCAGGCAGAGACAGGAGAAAGGTGTTTCAGGCAGAGGGAACAGCATGCACAAGGGTAGGGAGGCATGAACAGGCACGACACCCCTGGAGATGGTGACGTCCGACCTCCCTAGCCGGGCCTTTGAGGCCGCTCAGGGACCAATTCTACTCTATCTTCCAGCACCTTCTTGCCTTCCCACAGCCCTGAGGGCGTCCAGCCCCGCACCCTCCTGTCAGCCGCCCCTCTGAGAGGGATTGCCTCCCGGCCACTTCCAACTGCTACACAGTATCACTGTTCTTCCTCGGAGGACCTGCCTGAAGCTTCCAGTCCCCATGGTCACCACCAGAGGGGAGCACACTGCAGGGACCAAATGCCTGAGCGTACCCTGGCCCTGCCCTCTGCCTGTCACTTGGCCTGGACTGGAGTTGCGCCCCGTCCGTTGCCCCGCCCCTGGCTCCAGGAAGGCCCCTTCTCCACCCAGGCCTCACCTGGCCGGCACTGGACCCTGCATGCAGCTGGCACTCAGTGTGGGCTGACCGGTCAGGATGGAGGGCGGGCAGGTTAGCAAGAAGGTGGGTGGGGAGGAGGCAGGACGGTGAGTGAGGGCGGGATGGTAGGACCCTCCCCAGTCTCGGCCCAGGGTTAAGGTCAGGACCTGGTCACACCGGTTGGGGGTAGGGCATAAGCTGGGAAAGCTGGAAGGGGACAGCCAAGGGAGCCAGAGACCACAGGCAGGGACATGCAGAGGAAGCACATGCAGACAGCAGCCCCGCCCCCCTCCACCAGCGAAGCGCCCCCCACCCAGCCCGCCACCTACGAAGTGAGTACACACCTGACGTCCACCTTCCTCCTAAGGGCCAGCGAGAGAGAAGCAGAGAGAGGGAGAGCTGAGGGAGGGCTGGAGGGAGCAAGCATGAGCCAGGAATCGGGGCGGGGGGGGTTCCACTGAGGATGGGGGCACAGCAGGCCCCATCGAGGGCAGGAGTGCAGCAGGTGCTGAGCTCTGCCCCGCCCTTTGTCGGCAGTGCCTGAAGGAGCAACCTCCTGCCCCCCTGGGACGCTCCCCACCCCTCACTCCTGGGCATATGGCCCCAAACCTGCGCCCACCCCCGGTGTACTCCTGACGGGGAAAGGAGAGCAGGAAAGAGGAGAAGAACGCCCCCCACCTCATAGTTACAGCCCCTCCAACCCCTCACTAGTTCATTCCCCACCTGCTCCTGCTCCTGTTCCCCTGCCCACAGGGGCCCCAGAGCCAGCTTGGCCCTAGGATGCCCCCCTCCAAGGCTGGGACCTCTGGAGGTGAACCAGACATCCACACCCCATCCCACCGTCTCTTCCCATGCCCAGTCATAACCCTCTCACACTGAGTGCCTGGTACAGGTCCCCTGCCTCTCCCTATTTGGGCCTCTCCCCGTGCAGCTAGACATTCTGGCTCAGCCGGCTGCCCCAGGCCCTCCAGCCCCAGGTCCCTCAAGAGGGCACCTCTGGGGGTCCAGCCTCCAGGTTTAGGCCCTGTTTTCTGCAGTCCTGGGTCGTGCCCTGATCATATGGTCTCTGTGAGGTCTGGGGCGCTGTGCTCTACGGAGTTACTGAGCCCAGATCCCTGCCCTGGGAGCCCTCCCAGAGCCCTGACCACCACCTGTCTCCTCTCCCATAGCCCCAGGACGGTTCCCTGGACCTCGGCTGGCCTTGACACTAGCCATGCCTGCTGCCCATCGCACTGCCCCTGGCTCTGAGGCGCTCAGAAGTGGCTCTGGCCCAAGACCAGGTCCCAGGGATAGGGCCCCAAGGGATGATGGGGAAGGGGGTCACTCACGTGTTGTTGACAATCTGGAGCCGCTCCCCTTTCTTGAAGGACAGGTCAGTCTCTGTCCGAGACTCATAGTCATAGAGGGCCACAAAGGTGGTCACTCCACCTGCAGAGAGGGGTGGGACATGTCAGAATGGCCAGGGCCACAGCCTGAAAGAGGGGTGAACAGGAGGGCCCTGGGCGGGATGGAGGTCGGTTTCCCACAACCATCTGGGCCCAGCCTGGAGACGCGGTCACCTTCAGAGGGGGGTGGGCCTGCAGCGTGTCCACTGCGTGTGTGCGTCTGGGAGCCCCTGCGAGGGCGTGTAGGAGGCACGTGCGTCTCTCCACATATGAATGTGCCCACCGGGCTCTAGGTGATTCTGAGGGCTGGCTTCTGTCCAGTGCCCATCTTCCCTATAGCCCCAGAGGCCCCCAAAGCAGACATCTTTGTGTTGTTCCCAGAGCCTGGCACACAGTAGGTGCTCAGGAAGCAACCGTGGGTAAATGAACCAGTGAATGAGGGAAACTGCACCCGGCTAGGCTGCTCGGCTTCTCTCTGTGTGACTCTTGGTGCTTCTATGTGTCTGGGGAGATCTCGGCTCCAGGTGGTGTCCCTCATTAGAGGTCCTCTCTGTCCCCCGTTTGAACCACAACCTTCACCCCGCACATCCCCCCAAGAGCCCCTGTCTACCCTTTTTGTTCCTTCAGAGCGGCACCACCTTCTAACACCCTACCCAGTTTACATGCTTGTTCTGTTCTTCTCCTCCATCGGGGTTTGTCTCTTCTACATACCATTGTGTCCCCAGCCCCAGAAGAGCCCAGCACACAGGAGGGACACCAAAAATGAACGGGCCCTTTTGTGGGTCTCACTTGGGCAGGTGTCCACGGCATCTGTGAGTGTCCCTGCGTGTCCTCACTGCGTGTCTGTGCATTTGTGTGTCTGTGAGCCTGTGGGTATCTGTGATGACGCTCCTAGCCCAGCACGTGTGTGTTTCCCGTGTGTGTCTTTGAGGGGCTTCGGACTGCGTGTGTGTGTGTGTGTCTTAATCCGGGATGCTGAGGTTATTTGTGTATGTGTGTTTCCATTTGTGTGCATCTATGTTAGGTGTGTGTCTGCGCACGTCCACGTGTCCCTGCGTGTGTCTTTATGTGCACAGTATCTTCCAGTATGTCTGATGGTGTCTCTAACTCAGCCTGTTTAAGTGTCTGCACAGATATCTTGGAGTGAGTTGCTGGCTGTGTGTGGCTCTGAGTATGTCAAGGTAAGAATGCAAGTATTTATGTGAATGTCTTGTGTGTGTGCGTGCGTGTGTGTGTGTGTGTGTGTCTGGGACCATACAGGCATCTCTCTCTTAAGCATCGCTTGCCTGGAGCTGCCATACCCCAAAAAGGCCAGCAGAGGGCGCAGGGGTGCATCTCGGCATTGGGCTGGGCGCCTGAGGACCAGAGCTCCCTTTGTCCCTCCTAACCTGCTCTTGCCCCCTCTGCCACCCAAGACCTCCTGTCCTGACCCATCTCTGGGCCGACCAGAGTCAAAAACAAAGCCTCAGACCTGGTCCCTGTACTGTCCTGGGCAAACAGCCCCCTGGCTCTCTGGCCTCAGTTCCCGCCTACAGTCCCACATCTCTAGACCCCTTTATACTCTGCATTGGATTCACCCTCAAAGGCAATGGGATGTGTACCACACTTTCCGGTTTATAAAGCCCTCCCCAACCACAGCCTCCAGGAAACTCCCTACAGTCCCCAAACCCGAGGAACCCACAGCCTCTGCCCCGACGGTGAGAGGCCCGGCCAGCAGGCACCCACACTCCCAGGCCCACTGACCCGCCAGTGGCCCCGCCCTCTGCGGGGAGGTGACTGTGTCCGAGGAGTTGAAGCCCCCGAACAGCTTGGGCTCAGCAGCGGCAGAGGGGAAGGCCGTACTGGGGCCTCGGTGGCCATCAGCGGAGGCTGGCTTGCTGGGTGTCTGTGAGGTGGGGAAGGCACCCCCACCACCACCGTGGGTGTTCTCAGCAGGCTCCAGGCTGCGGCGCCGTTGGCTAGCATCCTTGGGCTTGCTCTTGTTGCTGCCCATGGTCCTGGCTGGGGATGAGAAAGCACCCTGGAGGTGAAGGGCTCTGGGAGCAGGCAGGGCTGCTGGGCCTAAGCCCTTTAGACAGCATCTACCCTCACCCATTCTACAGATGAGGAAACTGAGGCCCAAAGAAGGGTACTAGCCTCTTTGGGTAAGTTAGACTTTCAGAGCCTCAGTTTCTAAATCTGTAAAATGGGAATGATGACGAAACCCATAAACGGCTTCCTTGGTATGAGGCCAAGCAGCAAAGAAATGACTTATAATCAGAAGCCCTAACCTCCCCACCTTCCCCTGAGTCAGTTTCTGTCTGTCATGGGCAGGGACAATCTGAGTCATGTCTATATCCGAGGCACACAGCACATAGGAGAGGGCTCACCGAGGGTCTGCTGAGCAAATACATGACTGACTAAAATTGTCTAACAGCAGACGGGAAGGTGCTAAGATATACAACCAAGGCAGAGATATAGCAGGAGGCTGGAAGGAGAGATGTCTGGGAGCTCACCCCAGCCACAGGGCCTTTGCACATGCTGTTTCCTCTGCCTGGATGCTCTTCCCTGACCACTTCACCAGAATAACTCAGGCCTCCTTCAGTCCTCAGCTTAAAAGTCACCCCCCTTGGGAAGTTTTCTCTAAATCCCTTCTGGCCTAAGTCCTCCTGGCTTTTGTACCTCTCCTTGATAACATGGTATCCAGAAAAAAAAACAAGCTGAAAACTTCCCAATGATGCCCACAGCCCCGCCACCCTCTTTTGCCTCCTACCTCCCAACACACAGATCCTGGCCGGCCTCAGCTCCCAGTGGGCCTGGTCTTCCCACCCATCGTGGCCACGCCCCCCTCCTCCCTCACCTTGGCAGCCCTGGTGGGTCACCGCCTCACCCGGTGGAAGGCAGGGGCTGTCCCAGAGGATCTGGGAAGCAGCCTGAGGTCTCAGCACGAACACCAGGTGTGGAGTCAGGGGGCTCGGACGAGAGGCTCTGCTCCACTTCTCCCGCTATGTGACCCTAAGCAACTCACTTCCCCTCTTTGGGCCTCAGCGTCTTCATCTGCAAAACAGGGATAAAGCAGACTTTTCAGGGCTGTTGTGAGGACACGATTAGAAAGAGAAATCACCACGGCTCTGGCTCTTGGGTCACAATTTATCAGGCTCTGACTGAAAGTTCCAACGTTAAGGGCTTCCCAGACCTGAAACAGCCTTTGGCCTTCCCAAAGCATCTTATGAGCACGAGCAGGGCAGGGTTTGGCACGGTGGTTAAGGATGGGCTCTGGAGCCAGACTCCCCAGACTCAGATCCCACCTTTGCCCCTAATCGGCCGTGTGACCTCAGGCAAGTGACTTAACCTCTCTGGGCCCTGTTTCTTCATCTGGAAACAATGGGGTCATCCAGCTCCGTGGCAACCGAACGCCACAAGTATGCCCCTGCCGGGGACATAGCAGGTCACCCTGCTACATCAGCTCTTACCGATATCGTGTGATTCTGGACACACCGACAAGGTGGGTTCTGAATATTCTCCAGGGAATGCGGCAGTCCCTGCAATCAGTCCAGAATTTCCTCTGGGAACCCACGGATGGGGAAAAGTGCTCTTGACTGGCCGAGGCCTTAGGCAAGACGGCTGGCCCTGAGCAAGCCCAGCTCTGAACGCTCTCCTCCCTGTGTGAACCTCAGCCAGCTCCTGCACCCCCTGGGCCTCGGGCTGACTGGCCACACGAGGTGGGCGTGGCCTGCCTGCTCCCAGGGGACATCCAGATCAGAGATTGTGAGGCTGGGGAGGCCCTGAGGAGATCTGCTCAATAGCCCAAGGGATCATCACCTGGGCCTCCTGAGGGACAGGCCAACAGGCCTGGGGACAAAGAAGACCAATTTCTATGGCAACCCAGTCCACTTCGGTCACATCAGCACTCATAGAGCTGGTGTCCCGTGGGCCCCACTGACCCAGTTACCCACAGCCCGGGCTTGCTGGAGGCCGGGCCCCGCCCACTGCACTCCCTACCCAATGGCTCCCTGATATAGCGTTCACAGCGCTGACTGAGCAGCAGGGGCTATGCTAGTCTACAGAGGGACACAGAGATGACCTGGCCAGGCCTGTGTCAGAGGACGTTTGTTTGTGGGACTTTCAGGGGAAATAAAAATTATAAAAATATATTTTTTAAATATAATTTTTTTTTTTTTAAATAGAGCACTTTCTAGGAGCCTGAACTTTCTTCAGAATGAACTAAACGGTGAAGGGTGAGCCCCCTGTCCCTGGAGGTAATCAAGGACAGGAGAAAGAGTAATTGGTCAATGTGCTGTGGAGAAAGAGGGAGAGCCAGGCCTGGACCAGGGCCAGCACTCTCCTGGCACCAAGAAAATGCACGTGCCCTCTTGGGAGGGTACAAGGAGAAGAAAAGACAGCTCCTGGTCCCAATCTCTTATACTGACCAAGACCACTCCTCCCAGGGCAGGAGAAAAAGTACAAGAGGGCCTTCAAAACCAGCTACGGTGGCCTGGCCTCTGTTTGCAATGTTTGTTGGTTTGTGGAGTTTCTGTTCTATTTGTTTTGTTGGTCTTTGTGGTTAAATCTGATTATACAAGTAACACGTGTTTGTGGACAGGCAGGCGTGTGGAAGTTAAGAGCTAGAGTACTAGAGTGTTTGAATCCCAGCCCTACCATCCCAGCATGGGACCGGGGCCTCAGTTTCCTCCTCTGGCAGTCAGGAAGAAAAACAGTGCCCACATGACAGGGCTCTTGAGAGAGTCAGCGAGGAAAGCACACAGCACATGCTCAGGACAGAGCGGCACTTTGCCAGCCTTGCCCCTAGAAGACAATCGCCTGGGCGTGACACTGTGTTTCCTTCAGGCATCATGGGAATGTATGACTGTAAACAAAACTGGGCTCCATCTAGTGCCCTTGTCTAAGCTCCCTGTGGGCAGGACTGGGTCATATCCATCTGCACCTGCCCCGAGGCCAGGACAGACCTGGTACCTACTAACTGTTCCGGAAATATGTGCAGAACAGACAAAAGACTAAATGAGCATAGACATGGTTTGCATCCTGCTTTGTTCCTGTCATGTCATGTTGTGGAGACCAAGTATCATTCCCGGATATTCAAAAACTCCCAGGGCCTGGACCTTAGGCCCTGCTCCAAGCAGTTTGCAAATACTCATTCATGAAATCCTCATGATAATCTAGAAGGCAGATACTAATAGTTTTCCTATTTTACCGAGGAAGAAACTGAGGCACAGAGAGATTGAGGAACTTATCTGAGGTCACACGGCGAGGGGGAAAGGGGACAGGGAACCACACTGGACAGGCAGGAATCAGGGGCTTGTTCATGGGGTCTACTGGGGGAACTCGTGGCCCCACCTCCTTGCCCTCGGGACCTCTCTCACGTGGAATAGTCAGATGCCCTTGGTGGATGGGGCACGAGCAGATAAGGCAGCTCCCTTCCCAGAGAAAGCCAGAGGTTTCTGGCTTCAACAAAGCAGAATGTGCTCAAGGAAGGACAGGCACATTTAGGGTGGGGTCTAGTCCCCTGCAGGGCTGCTGCCAGGGGCTATGTGACCTCAGGAGACACCACCCTCCCAGACCCCGGGGCTCCTTTCTTGAGGCAGGATGCTGTCTCAGGGCCTTTTGGTTCTGGGGCCCAAACGCCAAGTCACCATGAGTTGCCCATTCGAGAGGAGCCAACCCCACATCTCTTCCGCCACTTGCACACTCTGAGATACAGATAGACCCTTGTGGGGCCAAGGGGAAGTGGCGAGGCCTCCATACTGGGGGGTGCCTGAGGTTCCCAGAGGAAGGAGGCCCCTTTCCTCTGGGGAGCCGCTCCTAACCTCAGCCTCCTGACCACAGTCTCCAGACTGAGGGCTTGTGCACGGGAGGTGCCGGGAAGCAGGCCTGCAATGCTTGCCCCCTGTCCGCCCCAGCCTTTTCTGCCCCAGGGGCCCCGGGCTGACTTGGTGTCTCCCCTCAAGGCTGTAGCCCCAGCCCCGTGTCACCTGTCACCGTCTCCGCTCTGGCTCTCCCACCTCCCCAAATCTTCCTCAAATGTATGCCTCCCCCAACCCTCTCTCCATTCCCTCAGCCAGGCACCCGTCTGCCTGGGACTGGATGCAGGAGTCTGGCCCTGCTTGCACCCTCCTCCCTGTAGCCAGAGGCGTCCCTGTAAACCACACAGACGGCGGGGGCCTCCTCTGCTTAGCACTCTCCGTGGAAAACCGGAAATGACCTACGTGCTCGTGAGAGAGGGGCTGGATAAAGAAACGATGGTCTGTTCGTGGAGTGGACAGCCGTGCAGCTGATCAAACAGAACGAGAGCTCAGTGGCCTGAGGAGATGCGCTGTGAAGAGAGGAAGCTGCCAGCGCAGAACGTCCTCTGGGCCTCTCGCGACCTCAGTTTCCACAGTTGGAAAATGAGGACAATAATGCTACCGAAGCCGTGGGGTTAGCGGGAAGAGTAAATGAGCCTGTGCTCACCACGCACACATAGCACACGTATGTGCAATGATTTCTGTGAAGGAAACTAGCATGTGCGTAAGTGTGTCTATGAGAGCACGTGCTATAGAGCTGTAGAGAAAGTTCTGGAAGGATTCCAAATTCTTCACAGTGTTTCGTCCAAAAGATGTGGGATGGGGAGGGGAAAATCCCTTTTTTACTGTACGTATCTGCTGTATCACTTGACATTTAGAAATTACCTTGTCAAAAACTGTCTTTTAATGAGACTTAAAAAAAAACAACAACACTGAAGAGTTTCCCACCACTCCCCTCTGGATGAAGCCGAATCCTCTCTCCCATGGCCCCCCTGCTGGAGGGCACCACACTCTCCCCCCTCGCCCCTCCCCAGGCACACAGATGTTTACAACATCCAGAAGAGGCTGGGGAATAAACTGTGGTCCGGTCACGGCACACCCACCCCTTCATTCCCTACTCTGAAGAGCGTCACCTCCACTATTGTCAGGGCAAAAGGAGGCCAGGGGATTAGGAGTTGAGAGTGAGGAATCCAGTCGGGCCTGGGTTCAAATCCTGCCTCTACTACTTACTAGCTACATCTTCTTGGGCAAGTCACATCGCCCCTCAGTTTCTTTAAAATGGGGATAATAATAAGCCTAATATCTGGGAATTAAAGAGAGAGTCCATGTGCCAGGCGCAGAATAAATGCTCAATAAACAGCACCCGATGTTGTTCGCTGTCGTTGTTATCATTACCGGGGATGAGAGGAACAATGCGAGAGGAGGCGGCAGTCAGGTGGCCAGGCCTTGAATGCCACACACAGCGCTGGGAACTTTACAGGCAGCGGATGCCCCGTTGTCCTGACAGCACAATGAAGTAGGGGCTCCAACGGTGCCCACTTGACAGGCAGAACCAAGGTTCAAAGAAGCTAAACCTTGCCCGAGGCCATGCAGCAAGTGAGGGCACCGGGGTTGGCGTGCTCGAGGTCCAGGAGAGTGACGTACGGCGTGCTGTGCGGGCAGCCCTCACCGCCCCAGGCGCACCTACCACTCCACCACCTCCACCTCCCTGACACAGAGGCAACACAGGGGTCAGAGGCCAACCTCTGATATCATCGTCCATAACTCTGGACGCTCCTGGGAAGCAGAAGCATCACAAAAATATAAGCCTGGAGCCAGAGCGCCAGGTTCAGATGCCGCCTTGCCGCGTCCTAGTCATGCAGCCTCAAGGGGGCCTCAGTCTACCCCTTCTCAAAAATGGGAATCCGCACAATTGTTCCCACACAGCTAGCCTCGTTGTGAGAAAACATGAGGTAATACTTAATAGTGCCTCGCAGATAGGAAGTGCTCAATAAACACCAGCTACCATCATCATTACTGCGGAAAACCTTTTTTAGATCCTTGCTGTCTTTTGTAATCACTCCTCCAATGAGGCAAAGGCTTCCCAGATTCCTACTACGTGCCAAGCTCTGTGCACGGCCCTAGAGGGATTGTCTGGCGGAGTTCCTTAGGACCCCAGGCCTAGAAAAGCCACTTCGCGGGGAAAGAGTCCAGAAAAGACAAGTGTGTCCACGAGTTAACCTTGCTCTGAGATCCTTGCCAATCCAATGAGCTAAGAACAAGAAAGGGAAGTAATAAAGGGGAATTAGAAAAGAGAAGACAAGTATCATCATTTGCAGATGTTACCCGTGTAGCTCTGGGAAATCCAAGAGAATCTGCTGCAAAACCACTAAACAAAAAGCAAATTCAGTGGAAGGAAATTAAAAGCTAATACCTCCAAATCCACAATGTATCTATATGCCAACAGCGATCAGAAAATAAAATCAGGGTGCCTGGGTGGCTCAGTTGTTAGGCATCCAACTCTTGATCTCGGCTCAGGTCATGAACTCACAGTTCGTGAGATCGAGCCCCACATCGGGCTGTGTGCTGACAGCTCAGAGCCTGGAGCCTGCTTCGGATTCTGTGTCTCCCTCTCTCTCTGCCCCTCCCTAGCTTGCACTCTCTCTCTGTCTCTCTCAAAAATAAATAAACACTAAAAAAAATTTTTTTTTAAACTGTATGATATCAGCACAAAAACAAACAAATCAATGGAACAGAATAGAGGGTCCAAAAATTGTTCCCAAACATACAGGGATTTAACACATAACAAAGGTGGCATTTCATGCCCGTATAAAAAAAGGTAGATTATTTTTAAGATAGAGCTGAGATCAATGACCTGCCGTCAGGAAATAAATTAAAGTCAGATTTCGAACCTACTCCATATGCCTATAAATCCCAGATCAATCAGATTTAAACCACACAAAATAAAACTATGAATCTCTCAAACGGAAAGCAGAGAATAAATTTTCTAATCTCAGAACGAGAAAAACATTTCTTAACATGGCACAAAACCTAAAAATCATTTTTTTAAGTTTATTTATTTATTTTGAGAGAGAGAGAGACAGCACAAGTCGGAGACAGGCAGAGAGAGACAGAAGGAGGGAGGGAGGGGGAGGGAGAGAGAGAGAGAGAGAGAGAGAGAGAGAGAGAGAGAGAGAGAGAATTCCAAGCAGGCTCTGCACCACTGACACAAAGCCTGATACGGGGCTTTAACTCACAAACCATGAGATCATGACCTGAGCCAAGATCAAGAGTCGGCCGCTCAACAAACTGCGCGACCCAGAGACCCCAAACCTAAAAGTCATTTTTAAAATGATAAATCTATCATGGCACCTGGGTGGCTCAGTAGGTTAAGCATCTGACTTCACCTCAGGTCAGGACGTCACAAGTTCATGGGTTCGAGCCCTATGTCGGGTTCTGTGCTGACAGCTCAGAGCCTGGAGCCTGCTTCGGATTCAGTGTCTCCCTCTCTCTCTGCCCCTCCCCCGCTTACGTGCGCTCTCACTCTCTCTCTCTCAAAAACAAGTAAACATTAAAAAAAATGATAAATCTATCTACATAAAAACCTACAATGTCTGCATGGCTCAATAAATATCATAAACAAATTCAAAAGGCAAATAACACTAAGAAAAATATTTGCAACTCATATGATAGACAAGGGTTTACCCCTTAATATATAATGAGCTCCCACAAAATAAGCAAAATAACCAGATAGTTTACAGCAAGCCAAACAGCTCTTCAACATATGACAAGATGTTCAGCCTCATTTATAAGAGAAATGTAAATCAGGGACGCCTGTGTGGCTCAGTCAGTTGAGCATCTGACTCTTGATTTCAGCTCAGGTCATGATCTCATGCTTTGTGGGTTTGAGCCCCATGTCAGGCTCCACACTGTCAGCACAGAGCCTGCCTGGGATTCTCTGTCTTCCTCTCTCTCTGCTCCTCCCCTGCTCACACTCTAAATTTCTCTCTCTCTCTCTCTCAAAATAAACAAACTTTTTAAAAAAATATATATATTAATACAAATTAAAACTACACAAGCTCCCTGACCACAGCAGAATATACATTCTTCTCAAGTGCACAGAACATTCTCTGGGACAGACCATATTCTAAGCCTCAATAAATTTAAAAGGAGTGAAATCATACAAACTACGTTTCCCTTCACAATAGAATGAATTAAGAAATCAGTAACAGAAATACAAATATGTAAAAATTAATACCTTCCTCAGTAACCAATGAGTCAAAGAAATCATCAAAACAATAGAAAATACTTTGAGGTGAATAAACATGATGACACCACATATCAAAATGTATGGGATGCAATAAAGTAGAACTTGAAGGGAGATTTGTAAGTATGAATACCTATATTAAAAAAGAAGAGGGGTGCCTGGGTGGCTCAGTCGGTTGAGTGCCGACTTCGGCTCAGGTCACGATCTCGCGGTCCGTGAGTTCGAGCCCCGCATCGGGCCCCTGTGCTGACAGCTCAGAGCCCAGAGCCTGTTTCGGATTCTGTGTCTCCCTCTCTCTGACCCTCCCCCATTCATGCTCTGTCTCCCTCTGTCTCAAAAATGAATAAAAACGTTAAAAAAAAATTTTTTTTTTTAAAAAGAAGAAAATAATAAATTAAAAAGAGGAAAGGGATGTCTGGGTGGCTCAGTGAGTTGAGCATCCAATTCTTGATTTTGGCTCAGGTCATGATCCCAGGGTCATGGGATCAAGCCCCACATCAGCATGGAGCCTGTTTAAGACTCTTTCTCTCTCTCTCTCTTTCTCTCTCTCTCTCCCTTTGCCCCTCTCTCCTGCTTGTGTTCTTTCTCTCTCTCTCTCTCTCAAATTAAAAAAAAAAAAAAGACGGAAAATCTCAAGCCAATAACCTAACCTTCCACCTTAACACAACAGAAAAGAAAAGCAAACAAACCCTAAAGCAAGTAAAAGAAAGGAAATAAAGATTAGGGCAGAAATTAATGGCATAGAAAATAAAAACAACAGAGAAAATCAACAAAACCAAAAGTTGGTTCTTTGAAAAGATTGACAAAATTGACAAACCTTTAGCTAGACTGAACAAGAAAATCAGAGAGAAGACTCAAATGACTAAAAACAGGAATGAAAGAGAGGATACTACTACAGACCTTATAGAAATAAAGCAAGGTTATAAGGGGAAGCTATAAATAGTGCTATTCCAACAAATAACATAACTTGGATGAAATTGACAAACTCCTTAAAAAAAACTAAAACTAATCAATAGAAAATTGGAATAAAGCTAAAACTAGGAAAAAGAGATTAAATTAGTAATTTAAAAACTTCTCACAAATACAGACCCAGACCCAGTTGGCTTCACTGGTGAATTCTATCAAACATTTAAAGAAGAATTAATACCAAGGATTCGCTAGGAACACCACCCAACTCATTCTATGAAGCCAATATTACCCTAATACCAAAACCAGACAAAGACATCATTAAAAACCAAAAAAGGAGAAATCTACAGACTGCTATATCTTATGAATATAAGATACAAAAATCTTTAATAAAATACTAGCAAACTGGATTCGACAACATATAAAAAGAATTATACATCATGACCAAGTGAGATTTACTCCAAGAATACGAGACTGGTTTAACTTCCTGAAAATCAACTAATGTAACACACCATATAAATAGAATAAAGGACAAAAACCACACCATAACCTCAATAGATGCAGGAAAGGCATTTGACAAAATCCAACACCCTTTCATGACAAAAACCTCAACAAATTCCCTGGAAGGGAATCTGATAAAGGGCACCTATGAAAAATTCATATTCAACATCATACTTAATGGTGTTGAGTACTGATCAGGAATGAGATAAGGATGTCCACTCTTACAACTTCTCTTTAACATTGCACTGGAAGTTCCAGCCAGGGCAGTCGAGAAGAAGATGAAATAAAAGGCATCCAGATTGGAAAGGAAAAAGTAAAGCTCACCCTGTTTGCAGATGATATGATCTTGTATACAGAAATTCCTAAGGATTCCACTAAAAAATGATCAGAATTAATAAACAAATTCACCAAGCTTGCAAAGTACAAGATCAATATATAAAAAATAAATTCTATTTCTATACGCTAATGAACAGTCCAAAAAGAAAATTAAGAAAACAATTTACAATATCAAAGGAATATTTAGGAATAAGAATTGCCAAAGAAGTGCAAAATTCAAAAATTATTGAAAGAAATTAAGGAAAATCTAAATAAATGGAAAGACATCCCATGTTCATGGATTGGAAGACTAAACATTGCTAAAATGGTAATATTCCCCAAACTGATCTACAGAGTCAACGTAATCCCTATCAAAATCCCAGCTATCTTCTTCGCAAAAATTGACGAATTGGTCCTAAAATTCATATGGAAACTCAAGGGACCCAGAATAGCCAAAACAATCTTGAAAAAGAAAAACAAAGCTTGAGGGCTCATTCATTTCAATTTCAGAGCTTGTGGAAAAGCTCCAGTAATCAAGACACCATGGGGCCCCTGGCTGGCTTACTCAGTACAACATGGGACTCTGGATCTCAGGATGGTGAGTTCAAGCCCCACATTGGAGGTAGAGATTACTTAAAAGAAATTTTTTTTTCTAAAAAGACACCATGGTACCGGCATAAGGACAGATGTATACATCAATGGGATTGAATTGAGGGACAGAAATAAACCCTCACATTTACAGTCAAAGGAGTTTTGACAAGCATATGCCAACACCACACAATGGAGATAAAACAGTCTTTTCAACAAATGTTACAGGAAAAACTGGACAGACACATGCAAAAGAAGGAAACTGGACACCTTCCTCAGACCCTACACTAAAAATCAATTCAAAATGGATCACGAGGGGGGCCTGGGTGGCTCAGTTAGTTAAATGCCAGACTTCAGCTCGGGTGATGATCTCATGGTTCATGGGTTCGAGCCCTGTGTTGGGCTCTGTGCAAGCTCAGAGCCTGGAGCCTGCTTTGGATTTTGTGTCTCCCTCTCTCTCTGCCCCTACCCACCCCCCCACCATCTCAAAAATAAATAAACATTAAAAAAATTTTTTTTAATTAAAAAAATTAAAAATGGATTGCAAACCTAAATATGAAAGGTAAAACTGAAAACATTCTTATAAGAAAATATAGGTATAAATTTTATGATTTTGGTTTCTTAGATATGACACCCAGGGCAGAAGCAACAAAAGAAAAAATGGATAAACTGGACATCATCAAAATTTAAAACCTCTGTGTCCAAAAGACACCATCAAGGAGATAAAAAGAATTCACAGAATGGGAAAAATATTTGCAAACCATATATACGATAAGAGATCTGCATCTAGAATATATAGAGAACTTGTATAACTCAACAACAAAAAGACAAACAATCCAATTAAAAAATGGGCAAAGGATTTGAACGGATATTTCTCCAAAGAAGATCTACAAATGGCCAATAACTGCATGAAAAGATGCTCGATATCATTAATCATGAAGGAGATGCAGACAATGGAGTATTATTTGGCAAGAAAAAGGAATGAAGTCCTGATAACATGTTATAACATGGAAGAATCTTGAAGACATGATGCTAAGTGAAAGAAGCCAGGCATAGAAGACCATGTATTGTATGATTCCATTTATATAAAAGGTCTAGACTAGGCAAGTCTATAGAAACAGGAAGATTTGTTGTTGTCTGGGGCTAGGGGAGAAACGTTTGAGGAGAGTGGGGAGTGACTAATGGGCACACAGTTTCTTTCTGGGGTAATACAAATGTTCTAGGGGCACCTGGGTGGCTCAGTCAGTTAAGGGTCTAATTCTTGGTTTCAGTTCAGATCATGATCTCACGCTTCATGAGTTTGAGCCCTGCGTCGGGCCCTGCACTGCCAGTGCAGAGCCTGCTTGGGATCCTCTCTCTCTCTCTCTCTCTCTCTCTCTCTCTCTCTCTCTCTCTCTCAAAAATGAATAAATAAACTTTAAAACAAGAAAAAAGAAAAAAGTTCTAAAATTCATTGTGGTAATAGTTACACAACTCAGTGAATATACTAAAAGCCATTAAATTGCACATTTTAAATGGGTGAATTGTTTGGTCTGTGAATTATATCTCAATAAAGCTGTGATATTAAAAAAAAAAAAAAGCAAACAAACACTAGCAGAGGCCACTGTTCAACTGTCGGATTGGCCAAGACCCCGAAATTATAGCAACCCGCACTGGTGGGGGGGTCAGAGGATGCGGTGTGAGGGTGCATGATCATAAGCTCTGGCAATCTCCATCAAAATTGCAACCGCGCATGCTCCCCGACCCTGCAGTTTGGGATTAATCCCAGAGGAACCCTCGCACATGAATATGACGTGTATGATGGAGGATATTCATTGCAGAACTGTCTACAATAAGCAAAAGGCTGGAAACAACCAAAATATTCTTCGCCAATGAAGTAAAGCACGGTCTCCATCCACACAGCGCATACTAGAACACCATTCAACCATGAAAAAGAAAGCAGTAGCACAAATGATCCTCAAGGTACACGTGAAGAAAAAACAGGTGTGGAACAGGACATACCACATGTTACAATGTGTTTGTGTTTGTTTTCTAACATACATGCTTGTATACGTCTGCCTCTCCCTAAAAGGACACGCCAGAAACCCCTCCCAGTGCCTGCCTTGGGCAAGGGGATGTGGCTGCAAAGAGAGGCTTTACCCTGTCTTCCTTTGGACTGTTTGAATTATTTTTTGCTATGTGTGTTAATGGTTTTCCTTTTGTTTTTAAGAAAAAACACAGTCTTACCTGGTTTCAAATCCTGGTGCGCTCTCTCTCATAGCTGGGAAAGTCACTTCACTTCTCTGAGCTTCTGTGATCTGCAAAGGGAGGGATAATAATAATGTCTACCTTCAAGGTTGTCGTGGAGGATGAAATAAGACAATCCTTGCGCAAGGCTCCCCCCTGTGCCTGGTGCCTCGTCAGCGCGTGGTCCTTGTTGTTTATGAATACGTTACTATGTACACGAGTTGGATGATAACAGGTCTCCATCCACATCTCTGAGCAGAGAGCCTCAGACTAAGTGTGCAGAGCACCAGCAACCCTCTCTGACTGGGAGAAGCCGGGAGAGGCAGCATCTGAGAAGGGACTTCAAGCATGAGGAATTCTACAAGCAGAGATGACTAGGGCCGGTGTTCCTGGCAAAGGGAGCCATTCACACAAAGACCTGGAAATAGGAGAGCCCTGGGTATTCACTCAATCGTCGTGCATTGGTTGGCTTCTTCAACAAAGCTTAGCTGAGCACCTGCTACGCGCCAGGCACTGAAGAGTGAAAGACAAAAGCCAGGTAGCTAGACCAGCCAAAGGAGGAATTATAGAGAGTACAGTGATGGGGACAAGAAGGGGCTGAGGCAGAGCCTCACCCACATCCAACTGCTCAAGAGAACGGACCAAGAAAAGGAGGCTCAGAGAGGGATAGGGGCTGCCCAAGATCACACAGCACATTCTCAACTTCTGAAAAGAGCCTCTCAGCTCTGCCCTCTCACTCGTCCCACGGGCCTGAAGAAGAAAATGCCCGCGGGGCCCTCCTGACGTGCACTCATCAGAAGGGAGACAGTGCCATCCAAACTGGGGGCCCCACAAAAAAGGAGGGGCAATTGATTCTCCAATGCTAACAACAGCTTGTTAATGGGCAGAGAGACTCCTGTACGTCTCGGGCACCAGGCTAAGTAGGACACCACATGCATGAGTCCAGATGAACCTACTGCGGCCCTGTATGGTCAGCTCCGTTTTGCAGAGGAGAAAACTGAGGCACAGAGAGGTCAAGTTGCTTGCCTAATGTCACAGCGCTCATAAGAGACAGCATCAGCAAGTAGACTTGAACTGTCTAGGCTCTGCAGCCTCCTGTCCCAGGGCCCACCCCCCAAGGGAGCCACCAGCAGGGCCTAGATCAGCAGTCACAACCCCCCTCAGAAGGGCAAGGTGAGAGCTCTTCTCAGCCAGTCCAGGAGTCTCTCCTGATAACAGTGGCCCAATCAGGGGCAGGATGAATGGGTGGGTGGGTGGTGGAGGCTGTGTCAGGAACGTGTTGGCAGGGAGGAGGGTGGAGGTGGGGGGGGAGGGAAACAGCCCGCTGGCAGCCATCAGTCCTGCCTCTGGAAGGAGGGGACCAGAAAGGCCCCAGCAGGCACCTGCCTGACCCAAGTGGGCTACAGAATCATGGTTAGGGGGGGCCCTGCTGCAGCCCATGGGAGGACTCTAGGTAAATTGACCGAAGACTCCCTCAGTACCATGGAGATGCCACGGTCACCCCCAGGTAGTCGCACAGGCAAGTGAGCTAACCACTCAGAGCCCTGAGCACACAGGCCATGCTTAATAAACGGGGCCCTTCCTATTAGGAACATGACTGTTTCCATTATTGCTTAGCTCTCTGGTTCTCACCAGGCCCCATCTATGCAGGGACAGTCAGTCCCCTCTTTTAGAGGAGGGGACAGAGGAAGGCTCAGAGAAGCCAAGTCAGGGCCCAGGACACCATCCAAGACAAAAGAGGGCCAGCTGGGGATCCTGGCTCTCCTGGCCCCGGGCTGTTGTCAGCCCCTCTCTCCAAGGCCACTGGTCCCAGCTGGACTCTTGCAGGTAAGTCCACATAACGGGGACTAAGCAGGGCTCCCTGGCCAGTCATTTTCCATAAGGGGAAATGGAAGCCAGGACAGGGAGAGTGGCTGACCTAAGGCCACACAGCCCAAGGACCACTTACAGAGTGAACAACTGACCCCTCCGAGCCTCCAAGGCTGGGTCCTCCAACTGATGCCTCCTCCCTCCTCACAACAGCTCCATAGGGCTAGTGCCACAAGCACTGGCCTGTCCCCAGAGGAGGAAGCTGAGGCCGGGGCAGCACGGCAAGGATGCCAGTCCAACAGTCCCATTTCATAGATGGGGGCTGAATTCCTCTCCTGTCTCCCCTACGCACCACCCCCCCTCCACTAGAACAGAAGCTCCCTCCTACCCCCAGGCTGGGATCTTCACCTGATTCCTTTTTTCCTTCACACTCTCAAAGCAATTACCTGTCATACGGGGGTGTTTTTCTACAAGTGGTTTCAGAACATGGAAAGGACCCTGGCTTCAGAGTGGGGGAATATGAACAATGACAGTAGTAACAGCTAGTATTTACTTAGGACCTACTATGTGTCATTCTTAACTGAAGCACAGACAGATTAAATGGTGTGACTAAAATCTCACCTCTTAGCAGCCGATTGGCAAGTCCCTTCCTCTCTGAGCTTCTCCCTAAAGGGAAGGACCCAAGGAAGGAGCCTATGGCGGGGGTCTTCTCGGTCGGGTCTAGGGCCACCTCGGCTCCCTCTCCAGAACTCCATGCCACCAGCTGCTCCAATGCAGGCTGGCAGGGTGGAATGGGGCATGCTGATGGCCACACGCTTCCCCCTCACATCCTCCCACCTAGGGTTCACGCTACCCCTTCAAATGCTCCCAAGAGCCCTGAAGTGAGCCATGGCCACACTCATGTCACACATGAGAACATAAAGTCTCCAGGAAGTTGCCCAGCCAGGAAATGGAGACCCAGGTGCCAACCCAGATCTGAGTGATACCAAAGCCCATTCTCTCTCCACTGGACCAATAAGGAGGCAGGCAAGGGAAGGGCAGTCTAGGAGGTTGGCACAGCATGTGCAAAGGCTTTGAGGCAGGAAGGTCAGATGTGCAGGGGGTTACTGAGTGAGAGGTCTGAACTGTGTGGGTCCCAGCTTAACCGGGCCACTGCTGGTCTTTGGCCCAGGCCCGAGGAGGTCTGAAGGAGGCCCCGAGAGGATCTATCCAGCAACCTAGATCAGAAGGTCCTGAAACACTGAGAGGCCATGAAGGTTTTCTCAGGCCCCTGAGGGTGTAGAGAAGGGCAAAGTAAGGTTACTGAGCCTTCATCCCACAGTAACCCTGGCAAAGCACAGTCATCTCGAACTCTAGAGGGCTAGAGGGGCAAGAGGGGGCCTAAACCATGGTGGACTTCCCAGAGGAGGGGACATCTCAGCTGAGGTCTGAAGGCTGGGCAGTGTGTGAAAAGAGGGAGGGGAAGTAGGATCCAGGCAGAAGGGACTGCTTGGGAAGGCCCAAAGGGAGTGTAAGATCAGTGTAAACCATGTAGCCTCAGTCTCCCCAACAGCAAAATGGGGGGAAAGACAAGCACACAGTGGGTGGCTCCATCTTTCCCACGCCAACTTCCCACCATCCCCCTCCACCAAGGCCTGAGAGGGAGGTCACTGGAAGGGGGCTACTGGTCCTCCTGCCCATTGGAGCCTCCCGGGGCCGGTGAGGGCGGCGGGCTTAGAAGGTCTCACCCACCCTATACCCTACTGTAGCCTCTACCCCAGAGTCGAGGCCAAGCGGCCTTTGCCAGCAGGTGGGCAGGCTCACAGGCCAGGGGGTCACAGCCCTGGTGTCAGGGAGGCTTTGTGAGACATCCGCATTCACAGACCAAGAGCTGAGACTCTGGAGGGGCACCCGGCCCCAGGTCATACGGCGAGGCGGGCCCCTGGATGAGGGTGTGGGCACTGGGACTGAAGAGAAGATTCTCAAGGCACCAGGCCCAATACAGGCGGGTCTCAGGGACCCAGCCAGGTACCACCTGGCTGAGAGCGGAAGGCCTCCATCAGAATCACCGTGTGACCTCAGGCAAGTCACACCCCCACCTCGGGGCTCAGTATCTGCACCCGAACAGAGACCCTGGCATGCCAAGGATTCCTTAGCAGATAGATCCCAACCTTCCATCCCCACCCCACCGCCACCCCATGCCACTGAGATAACAAGCCTCTCCAAGGTCATCTCTCCCTGGGCTCCCAGCTGCCCCACCCCCACTGGCTGATGGGTGATGGCTGATGGGCTTGGGGGGACAACCGCCAGCCAGCAGCCTCTGCGCACTGCCTTCAGGGGCTCACAGTGTTCGCTGTTCCCTGCCAGCAACCCTGCCTCTCTGCTCCGGGAACACACAGTGCCCCCCCTCCTCCCCACCCACACCCATGCAGGAACTCCCTCCAGTGACACTGGTGGGCAGGAGCACCTGGTGGCCTGGCCCTGCCACACGGTCAGCCCTGAGTTCCGCTCCCCCTCCTCCAATCTCCAAGCCCACACACAGGTGGCCCGTCCCCGATGTGTGACCTCAGGAAGTCCAGTCCTCCATTTACTTATGCACGACATGATGCCTCTGGCAGACCTCTGAGGGAGGGAGCATCTGAGCCTGAGGCTGGGGACAGTAGTCAGCAAGATGGCTTCAAAGCTCCTACCTGCTGCTCACAGGATCGAGGCCTGCTGCGTTCTCTTTCCCCCCTACCCCCCGACCCTCCCTTTAACTTGTAATCACCCCCTAGCCTTCAGACTTTGCACATGCTGTCACCTCCCCAAAGCTATACCACCTGCCTCCCTTGAGACTTCACAAACTCCAGTGCAAGGAGGGAGGGAGGGAGGGAAAAAGGGAGGAAGAGCTGAAGGAAGGGAGGGAGGAAGGGAAAGATGAATGGGTCCTACCCAGGGCCCCATATGATGAAGATGTACAGGCCTCGGCCCTGGGTCTGTCGAGTCCCACAGCCTATACCCCGACCACTGCTCTCTCCTGCCCCTGCCTGGCGTGTCCCTATGGCAGAGCTTCTGACCCCCCTGACTTACACAGGGCCGTGTGCAAGTCTGAGGCAACTCCAGGCCCCAAGCCGCACCCGGCACGGGCCCAGGCACAGAACAGGTAGCAGAGGATGTTTGCTGAGTGAGCAAGGAGTGAGGGAAGAGTGAGCCAGGGGCCATCCACAGGCCAAAGCAGCCACAACATGTCTGGTCCCATGTTCGTGGTGCAAACACGCTCGGGGCGGGCAGGCCTCAAACCGGCTCTGCCAGTGTGGCCAGGGAGGGGCAAGGCGCCGCAGGCTTGTACCGGCACCAGCAGAGAGAGGCGGGTGTGCTGCTGGGGACGGGACCTGCAGCCCGGTGAGGGCAAAGCCTAAGCGGACCACAGAGCCCACTAATCCCAGCCCCAGAGAGACAGAACTATTCCAGCCCCTGTAGCTCTGGGGTTTCTTCTTGGGCGGAAAGGGGACCCCTTTCTAGACCCCAGGCCCTGACCTGCCCTGTAGAGTACAGGATCCCTTCCCGCTAGGATTTGTCCACACCTGTCCACAGCCTAGAAGCCCTAGAGGGAAGGAGAAGGCCCGGAAGTGGGCGGCGCGGGAGCAGGGCAAGGCGGCAGGCCACCTGGTGTAAAACCCTGCTCTGTCCCAAGTTGTTTCATGGCCGGTTTCCCGGTGTGGCAAGTGGTGTTGGGCATGGATCCCGGGGACTTTCAATCCCCTGGTGCTGAGTTATCTAGAAGACATCACTTGGCAACTCCCGCCCTGCCCCCAAAGCCCCGCTCTGTGGGTGGACGTAGCCGGAGGCCAGACTTACACACATGTCCTTACTCCCCACAGAAACAATAATAAAAATACCTGCTGATTACTGAATGTGTATTGTATGCCAGGCATCAGGCTTGGCACTTGACATGCACTGTTTTATCTGGTCCTCCCAAAGCTGCTGTGAGGGCCAGCCCCCAACAGAGGAAACTGAGGTCCGGCTCACATGGCAAGTGACAGTCTAGGCTCCTGACCCCACCCCTGACCCTGAGGTCACACTGAGCAGCCTCCATATCTCCAAGACAGTTCAGGGCAGAAAAAAAACCCAAAATCTCAGGTACACCCAGAAATTTTTAGCTGGAAGTGGTGGGGGGAGGCAAGGTCCATAGACCCCAAACCCACAGATCCCCTGAGTCCCGAGAGACCAAACTCCAACCCTGCCCTGCTGTGTACCCCAGGCTATGGAGGTCCCACTCTTGGCCTCAGTTTTCTCATCTGTAAAACGGGTAGGGTCCTGCCAGTTTCACCTAAGGCGTACAGTTGTTCAGAGCCACGGCAACTGGAGGGCTTAGTCCAGTCCTTAGGACAAGGTGAAGAAGCCACTGGGACCCCGTGCCTCCAGATGGGCTGGGGAGAGGGAACAAACATAAACCAGAAGCCACAGTGCTCTGTGGTGGGGACTCGGCCCCTCATCACCAGCAGCCCAAGAGAGGAAAGATGATTCCTCCCGCCCCCATGTAACTCAGTTCCAAGCCCTGTCAGTCCCACCTCCAAACACATCCTGAATCCAAACACACGGCCACCCCCTAGTTCAGGCCCGGCTTCCTCCTCCAAGCTGGCCACCTGGGGGCAGAGAGCCTCTCGGAAATGTCAGTCTGAACCATCACTCCTACTTAACAGCCTTCACAGCCCCTAACCGACAAAGGAGTCCAAAACCCTAGAGAGCACTCTAGCAGTCCTACCCCTTTTCATGTATTCTGCCCTTCTCACTCGGTGTGCTGCTCCCCCTCACCCCAAGAACCCAGTAGGCGCCTGCCCTGAGCTTTGCACCTGCTGCCCCCTCTACCCAGAGCACACCACCCCTGGACAGCTACACCCCTCGCTCCTTCACTTCCTTCGGGCGCTTTACTCACACATCACCTGCTCAGGGGGCCTTTCCTAACCACCTGTTCAAATGGCAACACACCCAGACAACTCTGCTCTGTCTTTGAGTCTTGTTTCCAAAGCTGTACCTCCTCGCAGAAGGCCTCTCTGACCTCCCCCAGCTGGAGTGAGGACCTTCAACTTCTCCTTCCTAGCGTGGACCGCAGCTCTGATGACATAGTGAGAGTACACATCTAATGAGGACAGGGGCCACTTCTGTCTCACTCATGGCTGAATATGCTGCAGTGGGTATAACATTCAAGAGTTAACAGCTGGGATGCTTGGGCACCGTCCGGCCACTGGCCAAAAGCCTAGGGCCTAGCATGGAGTAGATGCCTGGTAATTACTGAATAGATGGATGGGTGGATGGAAGGATGGACGGATGGATGGATGGGTGGACAGACGACGACGAACGGATAAGTGAACCGGGCCCACACAGTGGGCCTGGGACTTGCCAGGGATGCCCAGGGCCCTGAGAAGATGGCCCAGAGCAGGCGCAGACCCGCCCAAGCTCACCAGCCAGGCTCTGGCCTGAGCAGCTGCAGCCAGCCCAGCCTCTCCTCCCGCACAACCCGACTTTCATTTCCCATCTTCTCTGTCTGAGGAAGCTCCTTCCCTCCGGGGAACTGAGTGAGGAGGAGGGGCAGGCGGCGGCCCTCCGGTCCGAAGAGGGGGGCTCCCAGGCTCCATCTGTCCTACTACAAAGGGGCTTTGTCCTCAGTGCCTGTGCTGAGCCTGGGGCAGACCAGAAGCCACCCCTCAGCCACCCAGCAGGTCCCACCACCCCTGGTCAGCTGGGCCAATGGCTCCAAAGCCAGACCCCAGGGGCTGGGGTCCCTGAAACCTCATTAAGCCCTAGGAGGGAGGCTCTAGGGTGACCTCCGTGTTTGCAGATGAGGAAACTGAGGCTCCGAAGGGCAAAGATACTTGGCCAAGATCTCCCAGGCAGCAGAGAACGAAGCTGGGTTTCAAACCCACACCCATCTGGCACCAGAATCTTTAGTCATGGTTCTCAACTCACCTTGCCTGGAGCACAGACCCTCTGGGTTCAAGAGGGTGGAGGGGCCTTTCTGGAGGTACAAATGGGCACCCATGCCTAGCCCTGCACCCAAGTGGGGAGACCCTTACCCTGGCAAGGTTCACCCAGCAAGGGAAGGAGGTCGGGCCCTGAACCCAGAGCTCTTGCCCCACACCCAGTCCATGCCCCAGGCACCTTGGGAATTGGCCAGCCAGGCCCCAACACGTCTCCACCACTTCCTGCCAGGCAGGCTTCTGCAGGGAAAGGATGTATGAGGAGGCAGAGAGGGGACAGAGGCCCCCACCCCCTCCTCACTGCTCCCCCATCAATCCCGTTTGTCTGGCTAGCACCCACCTTCTCTCCAGGGCCACTTCACCAAAGCCACGATGCCAACAGAACGCCCACAGTGCCTGACAAGTCAGTCCTGCCCAGGAGTCTCTCCTCATGCCTGAGGACAGCATGTAGACCCCCGAGCAGGCCCTCGGGCTCTCCACTGACGGCCACCAGCCGAGCAGGCCCTCGGGCTCTCCACTGACGGCTGGTGGCCGCCTCTCACGTCAATAGCACTCCTCAGGGCTCCGACAAGAGGAGCTGCTCACATCACACCTTCAGGCCCTGGTTCAAGCTGTCAGTACTACTTCCTCCAGGAAGTCCTTCCTGGCCTGCTCCCTCCAAGGCCCCAACCGGCTCCCACCTTCTGCCCCAGATAGGGGTTCTCGATCCCTATCTGAAACCCCAGCCCCCATGAGCTACCTTCACTCGGCAACAGTAATGGAGCACTGGAGCCCAGTCTGACCCTTCTCTTTGTCTTCCCTTCACACGTTCAGCGGGAGACCTCAGCAAAGCCTGGCAAGGGTTTGAGGGCTTGCCTGGTCAACCTTCCAACTGCCTTGTACATGACCTATGCCTGCACACGCCAGGCGAGTTCCCACCACCAGAGCTTCGCCCATGCCCTCCCTCTGGCATGCCCTCACCATTCTTTTTTCCCTCCTGAGCTCCTGCTCACCCTTTAAGACTCAGACCAGGTATCACCTCCTCTAGGAAGCCCTTCTGGCCTTGTAACGGGCTGCCACAGTTCATATGTGCCTACCCTGTGGTAGGACAATGATCAATGTCTGTGTCCAGTTCCACCAGAGCATTGGCTGCTCCCAGAGCACATCCCTTGGGGTTTCCAGCACCCAGCACAAGCCCTGACACCAGCAGCAGGTGATCAAGAGTCCAGCTGCTAACTCCCTGCCCAGAGAATCCAGGGACAGAGGCCAGGAACAACCCCCAAAGGCAATAATGAGTCCTGTTTTGCCCACGCTGCCCACAGATCTAAGGTATGGGTGGAGCGGGGCGGGGGGGGGGGGGGGGGTGCTTTCTGCAAATGGCCAACTGGTAACCAAACCCACGTCGTTTCTAAAACTAGGGCACAGGAGAGAAACGGGAACAGCAGAATTGTCCCCAAATAGAACTGTGGCTCATCTGGTTCCAGGGCCTTCGGGAACACCTGGCAGGGATGGGGGTGGGGATCACAGGTGGCTGCTCCCAAGCCTCCAAAAGCCACGCTACAGTTTGGAGGGCAGGAAGGTCAACATCACCGCAGTCACTGCTGATACCCTGCCTACTTGCCTCAGGTCAGTCCAAAGCCTGGAAGTTGGTAGTCCTCTCCCACTTACCCCCACCTAACTACCGGGTGCTCCCTAAACTGTCCTACCTCTGAGACTTTGCTCACATGGGTCCTCTGCCTGGAATGCTGTTCCTCCTTCCTGCCAGTCAGAAACCTTCCCATTCTTATAACCATAACCACTAGCTGGGTACTTCCTATAAGCCTGGCGCAGGCGGGCATTTGGGGGGAAATGAGCTTATCCAGTCCTCCCAACTGCCCAACGAAGAAAAGACCCCTGCCCCCATCTCACAGATAAGGAAATTGGGGCTCAATAAGAGAAGCCATTTGCCCAGGGCACGCAGCACAGGAGGCAGATGGAACAGGTGATGTGGAGGGACCTGGGTGTCAGCAGCCACGGGGCACCCAGAAGGTCTGGCTGGGCCCGGTTCAGCCTCCTAGACGGGCCGAAGCTTGAGAACTTGGCAAAACTCAGGGACAAAATGCACAGGGCACAGCCCCACCAGCCCAGATAGAAGAGGAGACCCTCTCCCCTCTCCCTAGGGTGGCTACTGATGGATGAACCACAGTACTTTGATGCGATAGAACTATCTCCCCACAACATGCACAAACCCACCGCACAGATGAGAAAACTGAATCCCAGAAGGAAACAGTTGCCCCGTCTGGAAAGTGGGATGTGCCCCAGGAGCTTTCTAGCTGTGACATCCCCCTGTCGCCTGGTGGATGCTACTTCCCTCCTCCGATCTCGGTCTTCCTATCTGGAGAATGGGATTGTCAATCCTTTCCTCTTCAAGTTGATCCGAATTATAACCAAATAGCGGCTAACATTTACTGAGGGTGTGCTATGTGCCGGCTTTGCTGAGGGCATCAGGCACCTCACTTGATCCTTAGAACAAGCCCGTAATGCGGATACTGTCATTAGGCCCATTTTTTCAGGTAGGGAAGCCGAAGCACAGAGAGGTGAACTGACTCACCAAAGTCACAGAGCTTGTGGGTGACAGCAGTTGGAGGTGCAGAAGCCCTGGGGTTGGAGGCAGGCGGCTCCCCAGAGAAGTCTCCTGGCCTCTCTGTCCTGAGAGGAATGCCTAGCAGGGGCTGAGGGAGGGCCAGGGGTCAGACAGGAGGCAAAGAAGGGCCCAGCCTGGATGAGGCAGGGTAGACCCACGGTGTTCATGGGGCCCTGAGTCCAAATCCATGTACTGCGTGACCTTGGGCAAGTCACTGCTTGTCTGAGACTCGGTTTCCTCTCTGGTGAAACAGGGCCAGAACTGCTGCCTTGCAAGACATCGTGAGGACTAGGTATGAGGACGAGGACAAGCACTTGCAACCGAACACGGGCTCAAGCATGTGCTGAGGGAGCCGATGACTTTTGAAGGAACCCCAGGGGCTGGTCACTTTTCCCTCAGGATCACGGTTACATCTGGTTCTCCACTCAGAAGCTGTGGGAACGTGGGCACAATCCGCCCCTTCTCAGCTCTGCCAGCCTTCCAGGCCACGCGACCTTAGACAAGTCACTTCGCCTCTCTGAACCTCCAATTCCTTTCTTGGGGCTCTGAGAGAGGGGTTCTGGCCTCAGGAGATTGGGGGTTCTTGGCAGTGGGGGCGGGGTTCAGTCCCGTCAGCTCAAGTGGAAAGAGCAGCTGGGGTGAGCCTGAGCTTGAGGCCTCAGTTTCCCCATCTGCCTAGCCATGCTGGGGGGTACTCAAAGGTGACTGTGGAAAGTGCTTTGTAAACTGTAAAGTGCGGCACCCTTGGAGTGATGATTATCACCTTACTGCCTGAGAGGCAAAAAAGAATCCTATGACTTGCCGTCTAAGGCAGAATGTGTCAGAGCCATGAGGGAGGGCAGAGAGTGGCAGCGGGGTGCAGAGGAGGCAAGAACGGAGTCGGGTGGGGGGACAGAGGTGGTCACTAAGAACTTTCTGGAGGCAGAGGCATCTTAGCCGCCTCGGCAAGTTTCAAGACGGCAGACCACTGGGCAGCGGGCCCACAGAGGCAAGGCACGGAGGCTGGACAGCTCGGGCACACAGGAAGACAGCCAACGGTTCAGAAAGACTAAGGGGTCACCCGAGTGAAAGGAAAATGTAGGAGTGACCGGGGTGGGGCTGGGAAGAGCTCACCTCCAGGAGCCCTTGCTGTGGAGCCCGGGCCCACCTGGCCTCTCTCTGAGCCACAGCTCCTTCCCCACAGAAACCACTGGGGCAATAACAGCTCCTGCCTCTCAGGCCAAGCAGACAAAGGGGCAAAGCACCCACGGCTCCATCAGTGGTCACCTTCACAGAGAGAGACCCATTCAGTGAGGAGGCCTTCAATGCCAGGGATTAGGACACTGGGAGGCCTTGACACGTCACAGATGGGCAAGTCACAGGTCAGCTGAGGCAGGAGCCGGGCTCAGGGAGGCTACATGGCGCTGGTGGTTTCCAGTCTACCCAGTCACAAAACTTGTCTGTTTCTGGTTAACCATCCCCTCAGCCACGTCCCGTAGGACAAGCCTGTCACAGATTCAGGTGCCCAGACTCAGCCCCAGGGATTCCCTGATCAATTGGCCTGCAATTCCCATCCCGAATTCCCACCTCGTCAGGGGATTACCTTCCTAATCACAGAAATATTAAGCACTTACTGTATGCAGGCTCTGTGCCAGAGCAGACACACATTAGCTCATCTGATCCTCACACCCCCTTATATCAGAGCTGGCACCGGCCCTGTCATCCCGTTTCAAAGACAGGGAAACTAGGGCTCCAAGCGATTGCTGTCCCACAATCCCACACAGCAAACGGCAGAATCAAGATTCGAACCCAGAACCAAGTGGTTCCACGAGCCTTGCTACTTGTACTCCCTCTATGCCATGAGCGTCCATTGAGCACCCATGAGATGCCAATCCGGGCAGCTGGGGGCTCCCTGCAAGATCCAATACTCCAGATCTGAGTAGAGATCCATCAGCCAGAACCAGAAGCCCCGAAAGTCAGGATCGCCTGCCCCCAGCAACATACCAACCCTAAACCTTGGGAGAGATTTCAGGAAAGCTGGGTGCACACTCCGTGGGAATCAGATGCTACAAGTCACCCAGCCGCCAGAAGCCTGGGCTCACGCTTTACCGTGCTGGGCGACCATGGCCTCAGCCCTTGGCCCCTCTGAGCCTGTTTGCTTTTCTGTGTAACAGGAACAAAAGTTCTGTCCACGCCAGGCTGGGGCAAAGGATAGAATGGGCCACCTTGCTATGACCTGGCTGGAGAGGGCACAACATGAGGACATCCACATCAGATACACTGAAAGACGGGGCAGCAAATCCAGGCAGGCCAGGAGAAGGCAATCAGGTCTGCCAAGGCCTAGTTTTCTGACACCATCCGAACTTGACTTCCACTCCTAGCACCAGGAGTCCATCTCTGTTGGCCTCGCAGCCCAGTGGGTCTGAGGACTCGCAGGACTCATTCCTGCAGTCTCAAACAGCCTACATGCACGCTAAGAAGACTCAGTCATGCCTGCCCTGGAGAACTCCCTGGCCAGGATCCCCATCACAGAGCCTCAGCGAGGGAAAAGTTCTCACTGCACAGAGGAGGAAACTGAGGACCGGGGCAGGAGGGAACTTGGCCAAGATCATCTGCTTCTCCTCTCCTTTAGCTTCTCATTTTATTCTGGAACTCCTCTGGTTAGTCTATGGGGAGGAGAGGAACTGAGGCCCAGGTTAGAGAGGAGTCACTTGTTCAAAGTCCTATAGCAAGGAGGGGGAGAAATGGGGGGTTTTGCTTCCAGCTCTGGGATCCTCCCCAGTCATCTGTCCCTGGACTCCTCCCCACCCAGGCTGTCCTGTGGGAAGGGGCAGGCTGGCTGAGTCGGGAGAGCCCTGGATCAAAAGACAAGAGATGTGCATTTTTCTCCCAGCTTGGATAATATGTCCTGGGTCTTTCTGGCCTCAATTCCCCCATCTGTGAAAAGAGAAGGTCAGAATAGATCAGGAATGACAAACTCATGGCACACATACAACATGCTCTACTCCTCTGCCAATGGCAGACATTACTAATCTCCCCCAGCACTCATTCCCATGAAGCCAAGACTTGGCCTCAGAATGCTTCTCAGCACAACAGTGCAGGCCTGGGCCATCCTAGGGGTGGGTAATATCTGAGCCCCCACAAGGGAGGGCAAGGGAGAAAGACGTAACAGTCACTGAACATCCAGTAGATTCAAGTCACTGGGAGAAATTAGTGGATTTCATTTTCACAAGGGAGGTGTGTGAGGCTGATGCTCAGAGAGGCTAAGCGCCTTCCCTTTGGACACACAGTGGGAACGGGGCCTTGAACACAAGGAAGCACGTACTGGGCCTACCTTTCCAGAACTGTGATGCAGAGCCAATGGCCAGGTAAAGGCAGGTACAATCTCATCCCAATCTCCCTTTGGCCTTACTAAGTGTAAGCCCCATGCCCATTTCACAGCTTCAGAAACTGATTCGCAAGGAGGGGCTGTTAGCTGCCAGACGAGGAAGGAATTGAGTAGCATCTGGTTCTTCCCCATCTCTATTTATCTAGTTAATGTGTGCTGAATGCTTTATTTTGGTCCTTGTGGGACATCCTAGGAGCCATGACTCATACTATGCCACTTCACCGATGAGGAAACTGAGGTGTCCCAAAGGAAGTACCCCTCCCCCCCCCCCCACCAAGTGGCTTGAGTGGAAACCAGAGTGGTTTACCGTGGAGATAAGGCGGTAGTGGAGGGGAAGTAAAGGGCTGTAGAGACCCAAGGGAGATAGAGGTGTGGGGGCCACACGACCTGGGCAGGAAGTGGCTTCTCCCCTCTGGGTCTTGGTATTTACATCTGGAAAATGGACCAATCTCAGGTAAGGCAGGCTTTCTCAAAGTGGGGCCGAGCTAGACCCAATAAATGCTCTCCCCAGTTCAGCCTCCTCACACAGCAAGGGCAGAGCAGGACTCAAATCACCCAGCACATGGGTGGCCTTGTCTGTGAATATCCCTTCCTAGGCCATGCCTGCCCAGACCAGCCCCTTCAGACTCTGTGAGCTCATCCACTTAAGGCCTTCATGACACAGCTGGTATGGCCAGACCCACTGGGCCCACCGACCCACCCAGTGTAACGTCACTCAAGGCAGGTCCCCTTTCCTAAGTACCTACTGGCACCAGGCACTGGGGCCATATAGCCCTCCTTTAATTGTCACCGGATAGGGAGATATTTATTGTCCCCATTTTCGAGACAAAGAAAGCATAACTCTCGGAAAGATACAGTAAATGACCCAAAGATGCACAACAAGTGGAGACAGAACATGAACGCAGACCTGACTCCTGAGCCCTTATCATACCTTTGGTCTCCAGCTGACCCCTGCCTGCTCCCTGCCCCACTCCCAGCCTCCAGCCACCCTCTCTTGTCTTCCTACCAGTGAACTCCTACTCCACTCTCAAAGCCCAGCCTCAAATGCCTCCTCCTCCTGACTCCTGATCTAGGCCCTCACAGAATACTTGGGAGTCCAGCCCCACAGATCTATTTCTACCAGATGCCTTGGCCAGCTCTGTACCCCTGGCCTCCAACATGGGTCTGTTCACACAGGGGACACAAATTAGCCCCTTGTGTGAAGATGAAGGTCAAACTCCTCCCCAAAGCCTACACAGCCCCATATGGTCCAGCCCTGCTGATAACACCCACCCCCATTTCACCTCTCACCCACTCTCCTTAACTCTCTGTGCTCCAGACTCAGAGGTTTTCCCACTGTTTCTCCATAACAACACACACTCCCCCACCTCAGGGCCTTTGCACATGCAGTTCCCTCTGCCTGGCAAGCCCTTCTCCTAGCTCCATGCCTGGCCAACTCCTACATGTTTCCTTCAAGATTCCTCTGCTCCCCACGCCTCTCTCTCTGGGCCCTTATCACATCTGTGATTATATATTAATTTATTTGGCAACTTGTTTGATACTTGGCTCACCCTCTAGACTCAAATATCTGGGAGACCAGGGACCCTGTTTGCAATTCTGCAGCAAGGATTTATCCCAGTTGACTACTCTCCACAACCCCAGAGGCCCCGGGAAGTGTCTGAACAGAAGGGGAGGAAGGGCGCTATCTCTCCTTAACTTGGAGCAAACTGTTGCTCTCCCTCAGCACCACCTCCTGGACGCCTCCTCGTGCCTCCTACAACTCTCACTACTAACCCCATCACCACACCGCTCAGCCTGAGTTTGAAACTCCTGGTTATTAGCAGATGCTCATACAGGGTCATGGATGTTTGCATCGAGGCAGGTTTGAGAAAATGAGGTCAGTTGAGGACCAGGGGGCTGGGAGGGGGGGGGGGATTGTCAGCAGGTCACTGAGCCATCCCCTCCCTGGCTCCTGGAGCTTGGCGGAGACAGACATCCCCCCACCCCTCCCAGGTCACAATCAGGGAAGAAGCAAAAGAAGGCACTGCGCGTGAGCTAGGGAGAGTTCATGCTCCAGGAAGAGGTGGGCAGTGGAGGACAGAGCCAGGGAGCCTTCCTGGGAGAGGCGGGCCTGAAGCTAAACCTTCAAGAGCAAGAACAGATAAGCAGTTCATGGAAGGAGAGGACAGTCCTGGCAGGGACACCTTCAGGAGGAAAAGCCCAGGGGCCACACAGGAGGGCCTAGGCAGGCAGTCAGCTGAGAGAGGTGACACACTGTAAGTCACTTCCCTGGGTGGAAAGACCACATCACCAAAAGGACCTCGTGGCTTCCACACAGTCACTCATCAGTATAGTCTTTTCCGACACTGTTGTGTGCCTGGTCCCGTACTGGCAAACCCCTGCTCCCCCAACAACGGAGGGGTGCAAGGGCGGCCAGGCTGGGGTCTCTGAAGTGTAGACCCAGCTTCAAGATGTGTGGGCTTGGCCAACTCACTTCCCCTCTCCAAGCCTCAGTTTCTCCATTGGGCCGATTTTATACTCAACAAAACTGAGGCCTGAGGAGGCAGTGAGTTGCTTAGGGTCACACAGCTGCCAGATGGCAGGACTGTACGGGACCTGTTTCTTTCTCCAGGGGTTATGAAGTGGCTTTTCGGACACCAATCCATCCTCTTCTGGAGACGAGCCCCACTAGGGCCGGCGCCCTCGGCCCCCACCCATTTTAGGCGACTCATCCAGCGAAGCGCTCATTTAGGGAGCACCAACTACACACCAAGCTCCTGCATGGTGAAGTACGTACACACTGCCCCCCTTCCATGCGGGGACTCAGAGGGGCAGTCCCTTGGCCCGGGTCACCCAGTGAGCCAAGAAGCCTTGGTGTCTCGTCTGCCCAGCCAGGAGGCTGAGAAAAGGGTCAGTGACAGGACCAGCCTGGCCTATTCTCGAAACCAAGCCCGATCTCAACAGCACTGTGGCTGGGCCTGGACTCACCCCAGGTGACCCAGGGACCACTGCCCCAGTTGTAGAGGTCCTGAAGCTCAGGAAGCCTCATCTGAGGTCACGCACTTGCTCTGCCCACTGTGCCATCAGCCTAAAGGCCCCAGAGGCGGAACTGATACCCCACAGGTGAGCTTCTTCTGTTCACCCCCAACCCTCCAGCAGCCCAGTAGTCCCAGCCAGACCCACCTGCCACTGATCAGGACCCCCAGATCAGAGAAGGTAAGCAGTTGTTTGACCACACAGAGCAGGGCAAGTGGTGGCCCCTTTTGGGACTCAAACCCGCCCCTAACCGAAGCCCAGGCAGGCAGATGGACCGGGCCTGGTGGAGAAAACCCAAAACTTTTGCCAACTTCTGAGCAGGCAGGCGGCTGGGTCTGCCAGGGGCGAGGCTGGGGGGCTGGGGGTAGCAGGGACCAACAGCGTGGCCCAGTCCCTTCCAGGCCGGCGGCACCAGGCCCTACCCAAAGCCCCAGGAGTATAGGGAAGTCCTGGTGCCCGGGCCGGCGCCCCTGGCTTGGCGCCCCCAGGCCCACCCTGCCCGCCCCCTCTCCACCTCCGATCCCCGGCCGGGGGCGCCAGGCCCCGCAGCCGCGGCCAGAGGCGGCGCCGACAGGCTCAGATTTCAGATTTGGCCTAGACCCGGCTGGGGGGCTCGGCCCGGCTCCCGCTCTCAGGGGGCTCGTAGGGGAAGGGTGAGTCGGCGGTGGTCCCCGCGCGGACAGGACCCCTGAGCCCCCCGCCCAGCCCCCTCCCCCGCGGCATCACAACAAAAGGCCGCGCCGGGCAGGTCCCCGCGCGCCCGCCCAGCGCTCCGTGATCGCGGCTCGGACCCGGGGGCGGAGGCTGGAGGGGTGGACAGGAGCCCCCGCGACTCCGCGACCCAACGCCACGGTGGTCCCGCGCGGGGGTTCCCCCATGCCAGCCGGGACTGGGGGCCCGCGGACGGGCGGGGGGCGCTCACCTGGGCCGGTCGGCAGGCGGGCGCACCGGCAGACAGACGCACGGGAGGGCGGACCGCCGGACGGCCAGGGGGTCGGGCAGACGGCGGCCTTGGCCGCTCCGGCTCCCAGGCCGGAATGGATTCCGGGCCGGGAGAGACAGATCGAGAGAGAAAGGGAGGAGGAGAGGAGGAGGCGGCGGCCCGGGGAGGGGAAGAGGAGGGAGGGAGCGCGCGAGCAGGGAGGAGGGGCCCGGCAGGCCGCCGGGAGGAGGAGGAACGAGGAAGCGTGCGGGGACCGATTCCCCGCCGGTGACCTAGGAGAGACCCACACGCGGGTCCCTCACCCACTGGAGCCAGGGGTCCGGGAGGGGCAGGGCAGGGGGGCGGAGGCACAGAAACCCTGCCCCCACCCCGCCGGGTGAGAGCGCCCCGCCCTGTGAGACCCCAGAATGCCCTCCCCAACTGCCCCCAGTCGACCCACCCTATTTACCCCAAATCCACCTCTTTCCAATTACGGGTAATGATAATAATCATGTTAGCACTGATGGAGCCCTCACTCCTGGCCAGGCACCATGCTAATGGCCAGGTCGACTTTAGGATCTATTCCTAACAACACCTAGGCTGGGCGGGCTGATGATTATCCCCATTTTACAGATGAAGAAACTGAGTCACAGAGAAAGAAGTCACCTGACAAGAACCAGGCCTTGGACCCTGGCCTTGACCTGTGTTTCCCAAAGTAGGGACTGGGGCTGGAGGCACAGTGTGGGGAAGAGCAACATTTATTTTAATAGATGTGTGTTCATTTTAATGTGCATTGAAAAACAAAACAAAACAGTAACTAAGGCAGCTCATCAGAAGTCACTGAGTTCTGGATCTTCCTGCTTATGAGGGGGCTGAAGCTGGTATTTAGTGGCAATCACACTTCCAAGTAAATAAAGAGGCAAATTATATCTTGATGCAGGGGGCAAGGAGCTTAGCAGAAAAAGGAGACAATAAGGAAATGCTGCTTCAGGCCACAGAGGCTCCCCCAACCACTGTGCCAACCACTTTACCCCCACCGCCTCCTGGCCCAGGCTCCAGAACTGCCCTATCAGGGGCGGGCACCCCACCCTTGGCTCTTCGCTTGCCCTCCTGGAATCATGGCCTAGGGAAGGGTGGGCCTGAATCCAGTTTTAAATACCACCACCTGCTTCCTCTCTCCTCTGAAAGTTCTCCCATTTCACAGATGGGAAACTAAGGCCCAGCCAGGTCAAATAGCACCAGGCCTAGGCTTCTCCTAAGAGGAGCTGGGAGGGAAAGCTTAGAATATAGGAGGCAAAGGCCTCAGAGTACAATAGAGCCTCCAAGAGATCAGGAATGAGCAAGGCCTAGAGCCAGACTGATTTGGGTTCAAATCTAGACTAGTTGCCCACCTGCTTGCACCTGGTACAAATCCACCAGCTTCCCCAGCCCAGTCCCCTCACCTGTAAAACAGAAGTGAACATGGTCACAGAGGACTCCTGAGAAGGTTAGAAGGGACAAGTGTGAGGGTGGCTGACCTTGTCCTCAGCTAATGGTAGCTCTTATGGTTGGTAAACTGAGGCCAGAGAGGGAAGTTGCTGCCCGAAGTCCCACAGTAGGCCAGTAGCAGAGCCAGCACCAGAAGCCAGCCCGGGCTGGCAAAATAGCTGCACTTGTTTGCAAGGCTGGCTTAAAGATTAACCGCAATTTCCTGGGATTCTGGGTGGGCCCCTGGCTGGAGGAGCAGGTTTCTCAGCCCTTATTCACTCCTGAAGGCCTCTCCGGGCCACACTGGGCCAGGGACAGGATATGCATCCAGTGGGTGCTGGAACCAACTCTTGCACCCCTTGCAGGAGCTAAAGGCGCTCATCTCTTTCCAACAGTTCAACGATGTCACATTGGTAGCCTGATATTAGCCACGGTCGGTGGGAATATTTTCTCCTTGGAAATAAGCAAAAAAAAAAAAAAAAAAAAAAAAAAAAAAAGGCTTTTTTTTCCCTTCCAGTGAACTAATTGTTAAATATTTACAGGTACATCACATTCATCCCCAGGAGTTCAACTGAAAGTTCCGGGCTTCTTCTGGGCCTGGGATGACAGAGGGCTTTAAAAGCACAGACTTTGGACCCACATACCTGGTTTCAAGTCCCAACTCTGCCACTTCTTGTATATGTGATGTTTAGCATGCCATTTCTGTAAGCCTCGGTATGCCAATCTGCAATATGGGCTAAAGATAGTGCTCCTTTCAGAAGACTCTCATGAAAATGAAATAGGTGATATACACTTAGTATGTGAGAGCCCTCATTGGTCATACCCCTACCCACTCTCTTGGAGGAGTGGGGGACGACTGGGGCAAATGTTGGCTCTCAAGCACAGATGTGGCCTTCCACCTGGAGCCATCACTGGTTTTGAGGCTTGGCTCAGAGGCTGAGGTTCTCAGGAGGCCCTTCAGGAGGATGTGGCCAGCACAATGGTTTCATTATTGAGTGTTGGAAGTGTTTGTTATTTTCAAACCACCCCTCTGGGCCTTTGCTCAGGCTGTAAGCCAGCGGAGAATACTTGCCCCATATCTCCAGCTTCCCAACCCCTGCTCTTCATCAAGGTCCTGAAAAAGTGCCACCTCCTCCAGGACATGCTTCCTGACAAACCCCTGATGGAGGCACACTGCAAGTCCATCTAGGGTATGTCTGTCCCCACCCCGAGGGCAGGGACTATGGCCTGACCCGTGCCCAGCACAGAGCAGATACTGCCCAGTTGGCCGGAGAGATAAGGACATCCACAAAAGCTCAAGTTCCAACTCTCCATTGACTGCATGACCCTGCCCTCTGAGCCTCAATTTACTCATCAATATACTGGGGGAAACAACCGTACCAACTTCCATGATTATGCAGATACAAGAGTCCCACTGGTCTAGCCTGGTGGATAAGTGGCTCTTTGTGCATTATTTTGTTTAAAATCTTGTTAGTAGAACAGCAACTCATTGCTTAATACCTGCAAAGTATTCATCATCGTTAACGGACAGCAAACATTCAATGACCACCAACAGTATACAAAGCCCCGGGCCAGGCCTAGAAAGCCACAAGGACAATCTCCCAACCCAAAGCACCCAGCAAATGACAGATATTATGGATATCAACATGTTATGTCTCTAGAAACCTCCTCATCCCTCTGACACCCAACCTGAGTCAAAGCTACACAGAGGACAGGGTGGAAGGTGTGGGGCGAGGCCTGGCTCCGCACGACTGGCGACAGTCCCCTGGGTGAGACTGGTTTCCCCGCCACATGGGATCTGAGGCACCACCCCCCCACCAGTAACTCTGACTCAATGGCCTGTTTGCCACGCCCACCCCCAGCCCAGCTCACCCTCTGACAGCCACAGCGACAGCGACTGGGAAGCTGACCCGTCACAGACTCTCAGCGGGAAATTCCAGACCAGCCCTGTCATTCCCCAGAAGGTCTACTACAAGTTGTCTGTTCAAAACCACTGGGCTCAGTGTGAAAGAATAGGGTGGAAGAGTAGGCAGGCTCTAGCTTGAGGCTGCGGAGTGGGCTTGGCACCTTCCGTGCCACTGCACTTTACAGTTTACACAGAGATGCCCAGTTCTTCAGTGCCTCAGCCTGATCTGGCCCTTGCCAGCCACTCGGGCCTCCTACGCAGGTCCTGGTGGCCTTCCCTCCTTGTCAAGCCTGCCTCCCGGCAGCCACTCTGTCAGAGCCGATCATTCCACCCGAGGCCTCGTACCTGCTGGCCCCTCTGCCGGCAATGCTCTCCATGCCCTAGTGCCTGGCCAAGCCTTACTCTTCCGTCCTCTGGCCACTCAGTATTTACCAAGCATCTACCGAACATCTAGGTGCTAGGGTCTGTGCTGGGGGCTGGGGATGCAGCGGGGAACAAACCAAGTCTGGTCTCTGTCTTGGAGTTGCTCACAGCCTCGGGGAGAGGCGAGTGGGACCCGCACACTGGGCATGGTGATGGAGCAAGCACTGGGGGCTGGAGGGGCCCAGAGGAGCCCCCCAGCATGTGTAATGCTATACTCTTCTATGGAGAGTGTAGGAGCCTGAGGAGAGATGGTGTTCCAGGCAAAGGGAACAGCATGAACAAAGACACAGGCCCAAACCACTGCTGTGTTTGGAACTATGGCCACGGCAGCGCTAATGGAGCACATGATGGGGGGCTGGAGTTGGGGAAGTCAGGTGGGAAGTGTGGCTGGGGTGAGCCCTGAAGATCCCCGAATGCCAGGCTTGGCTTCTATCTATCTCAGAGGCCCCGGGGAGCCATGGAGGGGCGTGGGCAGAGAAGGGCTTGAGGAGATATGCGATCACTGAGTGGGAGACAGATTGAGGGGTGGGGAGGAGCAGTCTGGAGGCCTCTGTGCGGACGGCAGCCACCGCTGAGCCAGTTAAAGCCAGGTCCCTGGCTTACCTGGTGTGTGGGCACCGGAGTTCCAGGGAGTCAGGCCAGACCCGCCTGAAGGCATAAACACGGCACACTAGAGAAGCGTGCCTCGCCCCAGGAGAGTCAGAAGGACTAGGAGCAGGTGAGCCTGTTCTCCCTCAGAGGCCAGCTGCCAGGAGTGTGGCCAATCTCCAGCATGTTCCTCCAGCATCCACCCACCTTCCAGCCAAGGGAAGCGGGTGGAGCCCAAGCAAACCAAAGTGTTAACCACTGAGTGCAGCCCCACACAATCAAAATCCTCTCAGCCCCACCTTCTGTGTGTGCACGGCCAATTCACAGACGGGAAGCCTGAGGTTCAAATGCTTCTCTGTCCAGCCCAGCGTCTGGTGACAGGACAGGGGATGTCACAGGCAGAAAAGACCTACCCATGTGAAGAGAAGGGAGGCACCTGGCCCCACCAGGCTCCTGTGAAGGCCAAGAGCCAAAAAACTCAGCCACACACCCCACCACTCTCTTCAGGCCACGGTGGAGGACCAGAGAAGGACAGACACTCTCCCAAGGTCACACAGGGCATCCCTGGCAGGCAGGCCCCGCTCCAGCCCAGGCCTCCTTCCACCATGTCTCAGAATGTTTGTGAGAAAAGATGAAAAGAGCCGGGCCCTTGATCCGCCTGGCCTGGCGGGAGGGCAGAGGGCAGGGAGGAAATCTGCAGCCAGAGCCGTGACCCCACAGATCAGAGGGGGTTAGAAGCCTGCTGAGCAGACAGGAGACGGCCTGCAACAGGAGGGCTTCAAAGAATACTTGTAAAAATAATCATCATAGCACCAGCTCACTGTCACTGTGCACAGAGCTTCCTGCCCAGTGCTCCGTTCTGGGGCTCTGTGTGTACTTAACTCGTTTGTTCTTCACAGCACTATGGGGTAAGAGCTACTGTTATCCCCATTGTACGGATGAGGAAACTGAGGCTCAGTGAGGGGACATGCCACAGTGAGGGAGTGCAGGACCTCGAATGCAAACCCAGGCAGAATTCAAGCCCCTCTGAGAACGATACTCTGGCGGTTCTGTCCTGCCCGGACCTTCTGTGAGCCTTGGCCTTCACAGCCTTCACCTATTTCACATCCAGAAGGGAGAGAGAGGTGGGACACACGGAGCCTGGCCCAACTGCTGATCTCCACCCCAGTCCCCTCCCTGAGCCTCCATTTCCACCTCATCTCCAAAGGCTCCCAGGCTTGTTGGAAAGATGGACTGTAGCAACGCTTTGTGGGAGGGCTTTGAAAAGTAGATACCAAAGAAGCAAAAATGTTAATACTATACTCCGCCTTCAAGGAGGGGAGCATAACTCCTCCGTTCCTTAGTGACTTCCTTCCTTCCAAGGAGGACAGCATGGAAGGTGGGGCAGGGAGGTAACTTTGCAGTAGAGAAACCCAACAAACATTGCCTCAGCCAGGTGGTCAAGGTTGACATCAACAGGGATAAATCATGGTGATAACATGTGCCCTTGATAAGATGTGATGAGAACAGCACTTCACCTCTGTGGTCTTCTTCCCAGGAATCCATAATCCCAATGTAACCATGAGAAAAACATCAGACAAATGCCAGTAGAGAGATAATTCTACAAATATTAGCTCACCCGTTCTCCTTAAAACTGTCAAGGTCATCAAAAGCAAGGAAAGTCTGAGAAATTGTTACAGCCAAGAGGAGCCTAAGGAGGAGACACGATGATTAAATATAATGTGGCATCTGGGGCGCCTGGATGGCTTAGTAGGGTAAGCATCCAACTTTGGCTCAGGTCATGATCTCATAGTTCATGAGTTCAAGCCCCATATCAGGCTCTCTGCTGTTCCCCCTCCCCCCCCCACCCCCACCGCCGCTCCCCTACTGGCTCGTGTGCACACGTGCGCACTCTCTCTCTCTCTCTGTCAAAATCAATAACCCTGAAAAAGAATGTTTTAAATAAATAAATAAATAAATAAATAAATAAATAAATAAATAAAATGAGGCATCCTGGATGGGATCCTAGAACAGAAAAGGGAAATTAGGGAAAAACTAAGGAACTCTGAGTGAAGTGTGGACATTAGTTAATAATAATATACCATTATTGTTTCATTAGTTGTAAGCAATGTACCATACCAATGCAAGATGTTAACAATAGGGGTATATGCCACATTATGTTCTAGAGCCAGAAAAAAGAAAAAAGGGGGGGTTTTAGGACAGGCAGGAAGCCAAGAAAGCGGTCTCTAAACATTTCCTTCTAAAGCTGGGGAAACTGAAGACTGAAGAACGGAAGGGACTTGCCCAAGGTCATACCGCAAGTTTATGACAGCCTGGACTAGGATCAAAGTTTCTTGATGTCACAAGAATTTATTAAATGTCTACTGTATACAGTGCACCAGCCTATGTCCTTGTCATGGTGAAGGTGGGTTGAGAGGTTCAAAGATTTGTCCTTGGCTCAGCGACTTCTTTGGGCCAGGTGTCCAAGGACACAGACCCTGCCCCTTGGGGACTCTCAAATCAGAAGGGGAAACAGACGCTGAAACATCCTGAGCTAGAGGGCCAGGAGCCATGAACTTCCATGACCGAAAGATCCAGCCCCACCATCTGCAACCCGTGTGACCTTGCGAGGCCTCACTCTGCTGCTGGTGACGTCGAGCACCTGGTGATTGATTGTACCAACTACCAGTGACGCTGAGAGATTCCAATAAAGTGTCAAGGCTGAGAGGTAGCTAGCCCGGTGCCTTGCGCACTGCACAGACTCGATGAACGGTGATTCCTTCCATCTATTTTTTTAATGTTTATTTATTTTTGAGAGAGAGTGAGTGCAAGTGGGGGAGGGGCAGAGAGAGAGGGAGACAGAGGATCCAAAGCAGGCTCTGTGCTGACATCAGAGAGCCCGACGTGGGGCTCGAACTCACGAACCACAAGATCATGACCCGAGCCGAAGTCGGACACTCAACCGACGGAGCCACCCAGGTGCCCCGTTTCCATCTGTTTTTAAGTTCAGTCTGAGGGCTGGAGGAGCTGAGAGAGGTAGCCGTTTCTCAGCTTGCCTAGATGGGGGTTTCTCTGGGAGGCGCCCAGATGAGGGACATTTAGGTTGGGTCTTGAAGGATAGGAAAGGGTTTGCCAGGCAAAGAGGAAGTGGAAACTGCAGGCCAGGCTTCCGGAATTCACTGTCTGGTCTGGCAGAGAAAGAGACGTCAGGGCATTGCCACACGACAGGACTTCCCCTGGCCTCTCCCTGGGCTTTGGGGCTCACCACTACCTGAGCGGAGGGCAGAGGCAGCAGGGGATGGGCCAGGGTGGGGGCGGGCACCAGAGCCAAACGACTCCAGGACTCGGTCTGGAAACGAAACCAAGTCGTGCCTCCCACTCACCAGCTGAGTGTCGCTTATAGAACTTCCTCCTTCTGTTCCTGTTTAGGAATTACCAGGGCAGGCTCTGTGGTGGCTAGGGGATTGCCCCAAAGGCCAGGCCTGGAGCCTCTGGGTCCTCTCTGGCCCCTCAAAGACTCCCAGACCCTTTGGCCAGTCTCCTCCTTGTCCTATTCCTGCCCTTCAACACACCCTTTCTCCACACATCTGCCTGTGCATAGGGTCCACCGTCTCCTCTCTCTCTGCTTGTCCAAACCCTGCTTGCCCCTGGACCCCTCTTGGAAGACTTCCACAGACACCCCACCCCGTCCTGGCCTCTGTATCCCCTTCACAGGTCTCCTATATGGCAAGACTTGTGCCAGGACAGATGTAGCAGTGATGGTCCTTTGGAGCGTGGGCCTCTAACCCCTATGTCCTTGTCCATCCATCCCATATGCTTTGTTCACCCCCGGCGGACAGAATCGAAAACCAGGACCCCAGTCCAGTGCAATCTCTCCACAGTGCAGCCTTAGGCACGTCCCTTCCCCTTTCTGGCCGGCATTGTTTCCATAGCTGCAGAGGGAAGAGGTCAATGACATGTCCAGGGAGCCATAAGAAATCGGCAGGAAGGATGACGAGGCCTGCCCACACCCCGCCCTGCCAACCCCAATATAAAGCCTCCCCCTCCAAGTGGAACTCGTAAAATGCATGCACAAGGCTCCAATTCATGTGAATTTCTGGGTGGAAACAAATATGGGGGCCCAGGAAGGAGTACCCACCAGGCGGCCAAATATCATTGTTAAGAGCAGCTACAGACACCTGGCTTTGAATCCTGCCTCAATAGCCCTGTGGCCTTGGGCAAGTCTCTTGACCCCCCCTCACCCTCACTTCTCTCATTTGTAAACTGAGGGGAACGGACACACCTCCTGTGGCTCTTCAGTGATTAGCTTGACATGCGCACGTTAGATGTTTGGTAAACGGATATGTTGTTGTTGTTACCATTATTTCTGGTGCAGCTGGCCCGAGATTTCATTAATAAAGTGGACAACATAGCTCTGTCTCTCAAAAATGAATAAACGTTAAAAAAAAAATTTTTTTTAAGGGGGGCGGTTGCCTGGATGGCTCAGTGGGTTAAGTGTCCAACTTCAGCTCAGGTCATGATCTCACGGTTTGTGGATTCAAACCCCACGTTAGGCTCAGTGCTGACAACTGAGAGCTTGGAACCTGCTGCAGATTCTGTGTCTCCCTCTCTCTCTGCCCCTCCCCTGCTCATGCTCTGTCTCTGTCTCTTAAAAATGAACAAATGTTACAAAAATTTTTTTTAAATAAAATAAAGTGGACAACGTTAGCAGCCTTATCTTTTTTTTTTTTAATTTTTTTTTAACATTTATTTATTTTTGAGACAGAGAGAGACAGAGCATGAATGGGGGAGGGTCAGAGAGAGAGGGAGACACAGAATCTGAAGCAGGCTCCAGGCTCTGAGCTGTCAGCACAGAGCCCGACACGGGGCTCGAACTCACATACCGCGAGATCGTGACCTGAGCCGAAGTCGGACGCTTAACCGACTGAGCCACCCAGGCGCCCCAACAGCCTTAAAATTAACAATGTAGATCTATATACTTTGCCATGGAAAGAGTTCATGCTGTATTAGTAAATTAAATTATGTTACAGTATTAACATATAATCCCATTTCTGTTAAAAAAAAAAAAAAAGTGGGCATAGGAAAAAGAGATAAACATCAGTAGGTTTCTAGCAGTTGTCCCAGGGATAGAGGATCATACATGAGCTTAATCATTTTTTTCTTTTGTGCTTGTCCTTACTTCTTTAAAATTTTTTTCTTTAAAAAATTTTTAATGCTGTTTATTCATTTTTGAGGGAGACAGAGAAAGTGAGAGGAAGACACAGAATCCAAAGCAGTATCCAGGCTCTGGGCTGTCAGCAGGGAGCATGGAGCCCGACACAGGACTGGAACCCAAGAACTGCAAGATCATGACCTGAGCTGAAGTCAGTTGCTTAACCAATTGAGCCACCCAGGTGCCCCCATGCTTGTCTTTACTTTTTAAGTCTTCTACAGTAAGCTCATGTTCCTAGGGCAATATAGGAAGTAATACAGGTTATTTGTGACTCTGATCACAGTGGGTCTTTGCTCCCCGACTGACCTGGACACGCAGTACAAGGCCTGGTCACAGAGCTCCACAGCTCAGGGCTCCTGGGAATCTAAGTCCTCAAGGGTGAACTGGTCGTGTGCTTGACCTCTCTCTGCCTCATGTGGGCTGGCCCCTGGAGGTGCATCTCTCTGGGATCTTGGTGCTCATTTTGCTCCTGGCTCCATCTGATGAGGAAGAGAGAAACTCCCAGGGGAAGTGCCCAGTTCTCTCCCAGGACGTCCCAGAACCCCTTCTTCCCCTTCCCCCTTCGCCTTGACTCACTCTGTTTACTTCCACAAATCCTTCCTGCGGGCGGAGGCAGTAATGAGTGGGGGGGCTCTTTGGCCCTAGGCCTAGGTTTAAGGCCAAGGACACAGCCAGCGCTAGCCCAAGAGGAGCCCACAGTCCCGAGGCTTCAACTAGACTTTACCTTAGCCCTCCCTGCCCGAAGCAGAGTGTGAGACAAGCACTCACTCGGGGAGGGATCTGAGAAGCTGCAGAACCTAGGAAGGAGAGAAACCAAGAGAAGATATGCTATCCAGGTCACTGCTACAGGCCACGGGAGCTTCAGTCCTCTGCGACATCCAATAGGTTTCCACATGCATCCCAGAAATGTTTCATCCATCCTAAGCTGGGGGCTGGACCCTTTGTCCCCCACTCCCGTCTCCCTTGGCTTTGGGGTGCTCTTAGGGCCATTAGCTCCCTCACTTCCTAGCCAAGCCTGCTCCCTGCCTCCAGGGAGCCAGAAGCAGAAGATCTGAGAAGGGACACCACCCAGTTTTCCCCCCCGCTCCCCAACCCTCGTCTCCCCACTGTCCTGCAGACCCCTACACCCATCCATTCATCATTCTGCGGGCCTTTCCCTATGACCTCCCCAACCCCCACCCCGGTCTCCCAGGTATTCCTCTTTTCCTAAACAAACACATCCTCCACTCCCCGAAACTGGCCCCTCCTGTGCCCCCCAGTTAGAGATAGCTGCTCGGTCCTCCCAGGCACTTCAGCCAGAAACCAGGCATTCCAGCCTTCCCCCCCCCCCCCAACACACACACACTCAAGACCTGCTGCCTCTACGCCTCCAGCCACCCCTCCTTTGGCCCCCTCCCCTGTGCCCAGGAGGAGCCTGGCTCATCCACACACCATCCTGTCCTCTGAGCTCCTGGCCTCTGGTCTCCTGTTCCCGATTCATCCTATAACAGCCCTTATGCTCCTCTTTCCAAAACACAACTCTGGTCCTTCACTGACACTCTGTGGCCTCTGGCCAGAGCCCATACTTAGGAAGCCACACAGGACCCCGCCAGCCTCTCCAGTCCCAGCTCCATCTTGGTAACCCCCGCACCTGTGCTACTGTCTCACCTCCAGGCTTTTCTCCTGTTTTCCATTTCACTTGGGGTGTCCTCCCTGCCTCTCCTCCCTGGTTAATCCTGTTCATTCTCTGGTCCCTCCTCTGACCTTCCAGCCTAGGCCAAAGCTTCACAGACCCCATCTGTTCTTCCTACGAGAAATGCTCAGTTTAACCCTTCCACTCCCCACCCCCCCTCACCTCTACCCACAGACCTAGAGCTCCAGGAGTTAAGAGTTGGGGCCTGGGTCATGCTTGTGCCCCAGCACTGCCCAGACCAGGGCTTGACACTGAATAGGCCCCATGCTTGTTGGGACAGGAACCTCAGGCCTGGATTGCCCATGTCTGCTGGAACAGTGCCAGGCCTATCCCAGCCCCTGCCTGAGGCTAGCATATTATCACAGGCTTTCAGACCAGGAACGGAGCCAACCCTGCCCCAAGTCACGCCCTGAGTCTGGCCTCACCTTCTCCCCAGACCCATGCCAGCTCAGTGGGGTGGGGATCTCAGGAGGAGCCAGGAAGGATCCCAGCCCCCGTGTTGGCCCAGGCTTCGGCTCCCTGGGGCCACGGTCCCTGGCTAAGACCTCCCCCGTCCAGATGGCTGGATGGGGGAGGCCCGGAGTTGGCAGGGAGGCTTCTCCCCACAACACGAATTTGAACCAGGCCTCTTGCCGCTTGCGGTCTGTGCTCTACTTCCCACCACAGGTACTTCCCAATAATTAAGCATATTTAATCATCCAATAGTTAAATTAGCTCCCTGGGCCTTGAACTAGCTCCCCTGTAGGCTTCCCATTCCTAGAGGCGCTGGTATCTGTGTTTCCAGGGCCTTGGGGCAGGACTATTTGACTTGATTCAACTCAGCAAACACATACAGAGTGTTTTCTGTGTCAACAAGACGAAATGTGCCCCGGGAAATATACAGCAGGTGAAACGGCCAGCCTGGGCGGCATCCCCTCCCTGCTGCACCTTGCGCCAAGGCAAGGAGGAGTCCATCACCAGCCAAGCCCCTCTATCTGCCAGACACTGGAAACTCAAGGCCCAGAGAGGGTGAGTAACTTCCCCAAGGTCACAGAGCCCAGGTCTGGATATCCACTTGAGGCCTTGAGAGTTGATGAAACATTGCCCGTCTGGTGGTTGCACACTGGCTGATAAAATACACACAGCTCCTGCCTTTAAGATCACAGGTTGAGATCTTGGGAAAAATAAACCAGAGAGCAACACTGCTGATGCAGAAACACAAACTGTGCTGTGTGCCAGAGCAGGAGCCAGTGCGGGGAGGCGGGCAGGCTGGGGGGCAGGGGGCATGAGGACAGGAGGACAGGAGGACAGAAAGGGCTTCACACAGGAGATGGATTTTGGTGAAAACCCGAAGGACAGAAAGAGTGGCCTTACAAAGATTGGTGGGGTTCAGGCAAAGGCCCTGGGGTGAGACTGACCTGCGTGGGGGATGCAGCTGGAACCTAGAGCCTCATGGGCTGCGCTAAGGGCCAAGGAGGGAGGCACATCCCGGGGATGTTTTTGAAAGATCTCACTGGCAGCTGCGTGGAGGGGGAGTGGAGGGGCAGAGAGGGGCCGGGCAGTCGTCTGGGAGGGGGTGAAGTGCTCAGCCCTGTCAGGAAGGTGAGCAAGGAGCACCTGATTCAAGTGCATGGAGGAAGCACCCGGGGTCCTCAGTTGGATGGGGAGTGTGGGCGCACAGAGAGGCCGAGTCAAGACCGGTCCCCAGGCTTTTAGTTTGAGTGGACGGAGTTGCCATTTACTGAGATGGGGAAGCCTGGGTAGGAGCCCGCTGAGGGGAAAAAGTCGAGTTCAGCTTTGGCCAAATTATGTTGGAGAAACCCTTTAGGTATCCATGGAGATTTTGAAAAATTAGTAATACTTCAGCCAACAGTTATTGAACACACTGCTTCAGGCACTAAGCGCCTTATTTGTGTTAACTCATTTGATCCCTGCATCATCCCCTTGGCAAAAGGCGCTTTTCTGTATGCTCATTTTGCTGATGGGGAAACTGAGGCCCAGAGTAGGACATTGTGTATAGGGTGAGAAGAAAGCAGGCAGTGTCCCAAGGAGTCCTCATGTCTAACAGGCTGAAGGGGGGGAAGGTGCCTGGGTGGCTCAGTAGGTTAAGTGTCCGACCTTGGCTCAGGTCATGATCTCATAGTTCGTGAGTTCAAGCCCCATGTCAGGCTCTGTGCTAACAGCTCAGGGTCTGGAGCCTGTTTCAGATTCTGTGCGTGTGTCTCTCTCTCTGCCCCTCATCCCACTCATGTCCTCTCTTGCTCTCAAAAATAAACATTAAAAAATTTTTAAAAGGCTGCAGGAGGAGGCCTCTGAAGGGGTCAGATGTTGCCAGGAGGCCATAGGACTGAGGACGGGAACACACGGTGTCCAGGGGATTGAGCCACAGGGCAGCTGTGGCTGCACCCCAGGGGAGCAGTGGCAGGGGGGTCGGGTGGAGGGGCAGAGGGAATGAGAGGAAGGGTGGAGAGCAAGTGGGCACTTTCCCGGGGGCTCAGCCTGGCTAGTAAGGGCAGGGGTGAGATGGGGAAGCTGACAGGACTGAGGATCCTGCCCACCTGGGGTCAGGGACTCCTGCCATTTGCCAGAGGGACAGACACTTCTGAATAACAATTTCCTTTTTGATATCATCCAGCCCGCTGTGCGCCTAATCCCTTTGTCAGCCTTGAGAGCTCTCCCCCTCCACCCCCGGCCAGGGCAACTCTGCAATTCTCCCGTGGACTGAGGACAGGGCGCGGGGTCAGGGGAGGGAAGGGTGACTCACTCCAACCTCTCAGCTTGGGCTGTTCCCACATGAACTGGGACTTGGTCGGAGCTAAGAGGGTGGCAGGCGGCCCTGTGCTCCCTAAGGAGTGTGGGCCTAGAAGATGCGGAGGGCAGAGGCATTGAATGCCAGAAAAAGGCAGGTCTCTCCTGGCTGCTGGACAAAGCACTCTCCAAGCTCAAAACTATAATCGACACTTTCCCCACCTCAGAAAACCAGACAAGGGAGACCACGGCCATCAGAACAGTCAGCCACCCTCCACAAATGCATTCTAGGGAGGCTCAGGCCCAGAGTGGGGGAGGGGCTTTCCCAAGGTCTCATTCCATCCCCTCCTTTCATCAAGGCCACCTGATGCTAATCCTCTGACTGTCACCTCCCTGGAAACTTCCCCTGACTCTCCTCCAGGCTGAGGTCCTTCCTCTGCAGTCCCAAAGGCCCTCAGGAATGATATCACCAAGCTTGCCACAGTCTATTGTAATTGGCTATGTGTCCATGTGGCCCCACAGGTTGAAGGCAGGGGCCACACCTGACCCACTTTGGTGTCTCCAGTGTCCAGTTTAGGGTCTGGAGAGAGTTGGGGCTTGGGTGTGTTTGTTGAACCAGGCTCGACTGAACTGAACCACTTGGTGCCTTATGAGGGCCACAGACCTTGACCCTTCTCTGGCTTTGGAGGCAGAACACCATATTTCAGGTTCAGCCTTTCTATCAGGTGGACGTTTAGATGCAGATGGCCCCCAGATGATAGAAAACCAAAAGGGATATCAGACTCCCTGCCCTCATTTTCCAGAGGAGGAAGCTGAAACTCAAAGCAATGAAGGCACAGTCCATGGGCCCACGACCAGTGGGAATGAATCATACTCAGATGGCCTTGGCCCTGCTCCACGGCTCCCCTTTTCTAAGTGCTAAAACCTAGGGTTCCTTGTCTGCAACACTGGGTTAGGCCCAGCAGTCTCTAAAAGCCCAGCCTCATTCAGTTCTATGAACCCACAGGCCCCGGGCCCTGCAGTGAGGGGAGGAGAGATCATTCAAGAGGCTGTTTATCATCTTGTTGTACCCCCCCTCTGAGCTCTTGGAGCAAAACATTCCCAAGAAACAGGGTGATTCATTCACAGCACCATTTGCCAGTTCCAGAGAAAAGGCAGACCATGAAATACATTCTGCAACTTTGGAAGAGAAGACAAAATAATCTCAAGATGAAGTTTCTCTTTAGTGGACTCAGGCTGGGAGAACATATATATTTTATATATTTATAGATTGTAAATATTTCTATATTTCTATTATACATTTATATATTTTTCCTCTCAGAGGGCCATACTTTGGGGGAAGGAAGTTGTCGTCGTTTAAGCCAAATTCCCCCCAAACACAAGGTACGGCCCTCTAAGAACACCAAAGACTGCATGGCTTTTAAAACACTCTTAACGCCGATTGGATGTGAGTTAAGGCCAAAGAAGACGAGCTGTTTGGTTGTTCTTTTAGTTTGTCTGTGGGGTTTTTATGTGGTTTTTTCTTGTCGTTGTTGTTGTTCTTGACGCTAATCCCTGTCTGAACTCCAAAGGTCAAGGAGAAAGTGAGAAACTCATGCGTGCTCCTCTTAAATTAAGTAGACGGAAGCTTGCTGAATGTGTTGGAGGCCTTGGACATCTTGCAACCAAGAAGACACAGTGAGGGGGGCCTGGGAGGCTCAGTCGGTTAAACGTCTGACTTCAGCTCAGGTCATGATCTCACAATTCATGAGTTCGAGCCCTAAGTGCTGACCGCTCAGAGCCTGGAGCCTGCTTCATATCCTGTGTTTTCCCCTCTCTCTGCCCCTCCCCTGCTCATGCTCTGTCTCTCTCTCTCTCTCTCTCTCTCTCTCTCTCTCTCTCTCAAAAGTAAACATTAAAAAAAAATTTTTAATAAATAAATAAATAAAGAAGACACACAGAGAGGTAACAGGTGAGCCTGGTGATAGGGGGCGGCGCTTGGTGGGTAGTATGGCTTAATTGCAGGGAGTGTGAATGGCGAATGTCCACGAGTCACAGGAAACCTCTGGAACTATTCTAGCAGTACAAAGACAGATGGAAAATTCAGTCTCTCATTTTGAAGTCACAGTGCCCTGAGTTTGGGTCTCCCATAATATGAATGTTATACTCAACTCTTTAAAAATTGTACTTTTAGGGGCACCTGGTTGGCTCAGTGAGTCGAGAGTCCAACTTCGGCCTAGGTCATGATCTCGCCGTTCCCGAGTTCGAGCCCCGCGTCGGGCTCTGTGCTGACAGCTCAGAGCCTGGAGCCTATTTCAGATTCTGTCTCTCTCTCTCTCTCTCTCTCTCTCTCCCCCTCCCCCACTCATGCTCTGTCTCTCTCTCTCTCTCTCAAATAAACATTTTAAAAAATTGTACTTTTAGCTCCCGACCCTGAGCTGAGTAGGAGTGAGCTTGACCTCTTTAAAGCCCAAGTAAAGATGTGTGCTACGGTAAGGAAGCCCCAGAGATCTGGGTTCTAGTTCAACTCTGACTCCAAAGAGCACAGGTGGCATTGAGCGTGTCTCTGGTGCTCATATGTACCACGCATAAAAGACATACATTTCACTAACGCACTTTGCACACGCAATTTCACAGCACATACATCACACAGACACGATAATGTCACCCCATCTTAAACATGTACTACAAACACACATACCACACATATGCCAATCATTACCAGACATATCACACAATTTCCCCATCTGTAAAATGTTAGGGAAGAAGATGGGTTGAGGGAAAAGTGGGAATCTTGGAGGCATGGGCTTTGGAATCATACTGCCTGAGTTCTAATCTAATTTTTTTCAACTGTGTCCTGAAGCAGATTGCTTAAACTTTCTGAGCCTTGGTTTTCTCATTTGTAAAGCAGAGACAATAATATCCACTTCATGGGATTTGCTGACAAGTTAAACAACATAATGTATACAAAGCACATAACTTAGTGCATGGCCCACAGGAAAGTGTTTTAGTAAGGTGTAATTTACACATAATGAAATGCTCTAATCTTAAGCATTCAATGTAGGTAGCTGCGTTTCAAGATGCAGAATATTTCCATCACCCTAGAAAATTTTTCTTGTGCCCCTTCCTAGTCAGTCCTTCTCCTGGGAACCACCACTGATCTGATCAGTCTATTTTAGAATTCCATATGATCCAGACACCATTTATTGTACTTCTGTGTTTGTGGGTATATTATTGGCTTCTTTTACTCAGTATAATAGTTTTGAGAGTCATTCATATAATACTGTGTGCAGAGTAGATCATTTATTTATTGTGTGTAGTATTTCACTGTATATAACATGCTACAATTTATCCATTCTACTGAAGGTGAGCATCTGGGCTATTTCCAATTTTGGCCTTTTGTGAACAAAGTGGCTGTGAATATTCTAGCTAGAATTTAGTGTAAGACTTTTATGGACAAATATTTTCTTTTCTCTCGGGTAAATTCCTAGGAGTGGAGTGCTGGGTCACAGAGCAGATATGTGGTGAACTTTTTCAAGAAACTCCCAAACGGTCTTCTAAAGTGGTTTTACCATGTTCCGTGTCCAGAGGCAAGGTACAAGAGTTAACTCCATGTCCCTCCCAACATGTGGTGTGGTCAGTCTTTTCCATTTGTCATTCCAGCATCACACTGTGGCCTTAATTTGCATTTCCCTGATGACTAATGAACTCCCTCCATGTGCTTATTTAGAATTTCTTTAAAGGTAGCTCCTCTCCCCTTTGCTGCTCTGTAGCTTTCCACCTCCATCATTTGAAAAACGAGGAAGGGAAAAACTGATAGCAAAATCTACTAGAAATATAAAGAGCTCTGCAAATACAAACACAATTATGAGCTTAGCCTCAGAACCCTTCCCTTACCTCTGGTTTCCCAGGACTGAAAGCTAAGGACCTGCTTGTCTTCCAAAGGAAGATAAGATCATGGCTAGCTGGAGGTCAGAGTGTGTGTGTGTGTGTGTGTGTGTGTGTGTGTGTGTGTGTCTGTGTGTGTGTGTGTGTGTGTTTAATATTATTTATTTAAAGCAGGCTCTGTGCACAATGGGAGACTTGAACTCACAACCCCAAGATCAAGCGTCACATGCTCTACCAACTGAGCCAGCCAGACACTCTGAGGTCAGAATGTTTTCATGATGCATTTATCTGATCGAATAATCATTTTTAGTCATTTTCGTTTATAAACTACCCACTATGCTCTAGGCACCTCATATACACACAGCATGTCTAATCTATTTTAAGATTTTTATTTTTAAGTAAAATGAAGTCCCAATGTGGGGCTCGAACTCACAAACCTGAGATCAGGAATCATACTCTCCACCGACTGAGCCAGCCAGGTGCCCCCAGCATGTGTAATTTTTACAATAGCCCTGCAACATTATTGTACGATCTCCATTTGGTGGACTGAAAATCAGAGATGTAAATTCCTTGATAACACCACACAGCTACATCTCCACCAGGTCTAGGTTAAATGCTGTGGGCAACTGTGCGCACGCCCACCTCAGTAATCCAGAACCATCCCCCCCGTCTCAAGATCCTTAATTTAATCACATCCACAAAGTCCCTTTGCCATGTAAGGTAATATAGTCACGGGTTCCAGGGATTAGGGTATGGACATCTTTGGGGGGGGGCCTATTATTCTGTCTACCATATGAGACATAGTATCCAGAAGAAGTGGGGACAGCAAGTTCAAAGGCCCTGAGGCAGGGCTCTTCTGACATGCCTGAGGAAGATGGAGACCGGTGAGGATACAGTAGAGAGGGCAAGGGCAGCGTGACATCTCACAAGGGCAGAAGGGTGAAGGAGGTAGGGTGGCTCTTGCAGGCCCTTGTGGGTCCCAGTGGGGCTTTGACCTTTCCACGAGTGGGATGGGAGAAAGTGAGGGACATGATATTACAGGTTTTTCCAGGACCCCTCCAGCTGCTGTGTGGAGAGAGGACTACCCACAAGGAGGCTGCTACAGTATCCAGCTGAGAGGATGGTGGCTGGACTGAAGCAGCAGAGGGAAGTGGTGAAACAGGTCTCATTCTGGACTTCGAAGGTTGGGTCACAAGGAACCACTTAAGGGTCAGGAGTGGAGAGGAGCTGGAAGAGGGGAGACGTCCAAGGTTTTGGGCCTGAGCAACTGGAAGAATTAAGATGCTCTTAAAGCTGGGGAAGTCTACCAAAAGCTCAGACTTGGGACTGCCCATGAGAAATCAGGAATTTACTCTGAGATGCGTGTTGGGAACCCGGATGGAGAGAGAAGTAGGAAGTCGGATATGGGAGTTCTGGAGCTCAAGGCCGGGAATCTGGAGGGATTTGTTTGGGAGACGTGAGCATGTATGTAGGTGGAATTTAAAGCCAAGAGCCTGGATGAGGTCTCTGAGGGATATGTGCAGAGGTGAGAGGACCAAGAACGGAGACCTAGGGCCCCTCCAATGAGGAGGACCAGTGATGCAGGACGAAAACCACGTGAGGGGGCGGTTCTGGAAGTCAAGAGAGCAGAAGGCTACAAACTCTGTCCACAGTAAGCACGGCATGAGGGGCTGGTGGAGCACAGGATGACCCTTTTGCATCCTAGGGCTGTTTTCTGGCAAACAGCCTCTAAGGGAGACAATTTAAAGGAGTTTGGCCTACTGAGGCAGCCTTGTTCGTGCGGGCCAGAGGCGGCCTCCCCTGCAGGAGGCTCAGCACAACTGCCCCAGCGGTCTGGCCCCCTGTCTCCCAGCATGATCTCCTTCTGGTCTCACCTCCAGCCAGGCTTTAAGACTCAGCTCAGTCACCTCCCCTCTGCCAGGTGGCCGTACTGACCACCTGGACTGAGTTGGGTGCCCCTCTGCTCAGCTCCCGTAGGATCTGCTGCACGACCCCCCCTTTGGACAACTCCCCACCCCAAGCCAGTTTCCACATCTGAGTCTCCCACTGGGCTAGGCGCACCTGGGTTTCTGGCAAGAAACCTGGTTCCTCCTTTCTGCAACCCCGGTGCCTCCCTGGTGCGAGGCACCCAAGAGACTCAGTATCTGGCCACTCCCGGTCCTGTTACGCTGAAGCTCCAGCCCCTAGACTTCCCAGACCTTAGTGGGGACGTTTACACACTGCGCCTACGGACATTCACTGAGTTTTTGTTAAATACCAAGGAAAGGGCCGTGGACTCTGGTCCAAGCCTGACTTCTGGCCCTTTCAATCACTTTGGACTTCATTCTCCCATCTCCAAAATGGAGGTGATACAGGCTCCTCACTGGTTGTGACAACATTCGGGAAAGTGTTTGGCAAACTGAAAAGCAGTCTGGCAAATCGGAGTTACCGTAGCTCAGGGCTTTTCCTTGGCAGATGATTCAGGGCACGTGACTGGACCTGCATGACCCACTCCACACCATGTGAGCCTTCTACTTGGTTTTTTTCAAGCCACTTGGAGGACCAGCAGCGTCTTCCTCTGGCAATGGGAACTGAGGAGTGAGTGGGGCCCAGCCCCGAGGGAAACTCTCACACACGCATGGACGTTCACGACTGTTTCCAGTGACTAAGGACCACATGAAGCAGTTGGCTGGACCCTTCCTGAAACCTGTCCCAGATCGGCTCGGTCTAAAGCACTGCTCTGGCCATCCTCGGCCCCACTGTCCCACTTCTCTGGGGGAGCCCCTTCCCTATACCCAGGGCAGGGACCCAGCCTCCCCCTTTCCCTCAGCAGCAGGCAACACACAGGAGGTCCAGCGTGGGAGGCAGTTTATTGATGTTTATTTGCCCAGATGACTCTTCCTCACTGTTCTGGGGTTGAAAGAATTAGGGGAAGTGGAGACGTGTCAGATGGAAGTCAAAAGGCACACACTGAATGTACCATGATGGGCTAAAAAGAGGTTGGTCTGAGATTGACAAGCCCCCCATTTCAGAGGCTCAGAAAGACTGGGCCCAAGATCATGGGCCAAGTCCCTTCCATTTGCCAGAGAACCAGGCACAACCCTGGCCGGCTTTCCTGCTGGCTCTCACACCAGGCACCAGGCATCTTCGGACCTGGCTGTTGTGCCTGTGGGACCACCAACATCACAGTGGCCATGGTGTCTTGACCTAAACAAACAGGGAAGGCCTGGCCTGGCTCCTTCTGTACTAGGAGAGACAAAGGTGACTGATGAGCAGATCTGCGGTGCACGAGTAATGGGAGGGGCAGTGCTTGTCAGCGTGAGATCATGACTCTAGAATGTAGTGTAAATCCACAAGGTGGGTAAGTAAAGGCTGGCCACAATGATTAAGCATGGAAGTGTCACTCTGAGCCAGCCCAACTTCTGAACAGGCGGACTTCTTAGACAGCCTCTGCTCGTAGGGGGTTTCGGTCCCCTTGGCTCTAAACTGTCACGGAAGCAGAAGGAAGTGGAAGTGCCCAGCTGGGGCCTGGGGACTGCCACGATTGTCCAGATCTCTGTGGTCAGAGAGCGGCCCAGCCACCTCAGCCCTGCCCCTGGGATGAAGGAGGGAACAGGACGTTGAGTCCCGGGAGGGCTGCCCCCTGGGCCCGCGCCCCGCCTGCCTGGCTCCGCAGGCCTCTTCTTCTACCGCTTCTTCTTGGCCTCCTTCTTGGGCCTCTTGCTGGCAGAAAGAGCAGCAGCCTTGGGCTTCCTCGTCACCTCCACACTTCTAGGCTCAGAGGGTTCTGCCTCCTGCATGGCAATAGAAAGGAGAGTCCCGTTTAGACGAGTCAAGCCTGACACCAGCAAAACGAGACCGTGTCTGAAGGGGGCTTCGCGAACTAAAGCACACTGCCACAGAAACACCAGGGACAGGAACCGTCAGCGCCGGGACCCCGGACCGCACGTCTGCAGGGCTGCCCCTGGGGGAGCAGGGCGGTCCTCAGTGAAGAACAGAGGAAGAGGCCCCAAGGGAGGAGGCAGCCTCTGGAGTCTCAGGAGGCCTGGGTGGCATTGAGGCTCCTCCGCGTACCAGCCAAGTGACCTTGTGAGCAACTCACTTCCCCTTCCTGTGTCTTTGGTTTACCCACCTCTGAGATGGAAATAGTGATGCACGCCCCGGAGGGCTGAGGTGAGGAGGCAAAACGCATGGAAAGCGCCCTGCCGCCGGCTGGCTGCTGGCCCTGTGCTGGTCCCGGGCAGATGGCAGGTGGGGAGCCGGCTGTGGGACAGACCCACTGTGGCTTGCTCTCCTTCCGGCCCTGCTGTTCTCCTTCTCCCGTTCAACCCACAGACTGCCAGGGCCGGGAGGGGTGGAGAGTGCCGGCCGGCAGGTGGGCAACCCCCACACTGTGTTCTGTGGGGCCTGGCAGAGGTGCCCTGTGGGGGAGGGCAGAGGGCAGCCTTGGGGCGGAACTCCAGACTCTCCCTACAACTGGGGCAGCCCTGGTTTTTCTCTGTCGGGACTCGTTCCCTGTAAGATCTGGTTTACACAGAGGTCCTGCTGCTAAAAAAAGGTTCAAAACCGCAGATCCAGCCCTGGCCTTCGTTGCACAGATGAAGACAGAGGACTCCAGGCGAGGGACTCGGCTTGCCACAGCCACAGAAGCCTATGTCCAAGAATCTGGAGTGGATTCAGTCCTGTCAAGTGCTCCCTCCTCCCCTGGGTGATCAGTCACGCTGTGTCTCGGCCAGGCAGGATGTTAGCGAGGCAGGTCCAGCCCAGAGAACACTGACCACAGCCCCTGGGCCTCCTCCGGCCCGCAGGCAGACTTCAGTTGGCCTGCAGTGTTTATTTCTAAGCATTTGAGCCAACTGGTAGACTTCCCATTCAATCTGGACTCCTAGCTTTTCTTGAAAACTTTAAACACCTAGTAATGCTGGCCCCTCATCCCCCGGTGGAAAAAAATGGGCTGGGCAGCGGCTGCCCCTTCATTCAGCTGCCCACGCTCCCCACACCCCCCACGGCCCACTGTCCCCAGCACTACAGAAAGGAAATGTTTCTCAGTACTTGTGTCCTTTTATCAAAAACGGGAAAATAAAAAGCAGACTAAGAATACTAAGAAGGAGCACACTTCTGGAAGAGAAAAAATATTTCCCCATGTTTAACCGGCCGACTCCCAGCTTCCAGCTTGCTTTGCTCTCTGTCCTTCCCTGGCCCCGCACCTTAAGCTATGTGCTCACAGAAGCCGTGTGACCGTGGCTGGGAGAGGCAGTCCACACCTATGTACTGGCCTACTCCAGAGATCTGTCGGCTCCCTCTCATCAGCCATCACTGCCTCGCCTCCACCCTGCCAGCCTCCAGCAGAGACACCAGATGTAAAGGCCCAGACCAGCCCCCGGTGCCCGCGGGTGACCTTCCCAAGATAATGAGGGGGCTGGTCCCTCCCCTGGCCAGGTCTCCGACGGTGGCTCTGGACTTTCCCAGCCTATCTACTTGTGTGATACTGTTAATGTAACTTGGCCAAAAAAAAAAAAAAAAAAAAAAAAAAGGAAGAAAGAAAGAAAAAGTTAGCCTGTTAGAAAGACAAACAAACAAAACAAAACCTCAGAGGAGCCAGTGTGTCAAGTGCTGGAGTTGCCGGCTGCAGAGCACAGCAGGAAGGCTACTGTTTAAGGCAAACCCCACAAGGCACGATGCCTTTGGAGACCTTGGGAGCTGGAAACCGTCCCCACTGCAGTACCTATGAGGCCAGAGGAAACCAGTCAGTCCCTGAGTGCCCCAGGCAAAGGCCCCGATGAGACAATGGCTTATGCACAGGGAACTTGCCAAGCCCGCCAGGATCTCCACAGATGGAGCCCCCCTCCCCCGCCACTCAAAGCTCAAAGCTCGGTGCCTCCTCCACTTTCAGTAGGGCCCAGTTCAGAATCCACAGGGATGGTGACACCCGGCTGCCATCCCCAGTGCTTCCCTCAGACCCTCTCTTAGGCATCTTATCCTTTTCTCTCCTGAGCAGACCTCGCTCCCGATCCAGCTGTCTGTCAGATGACTGGACTGGCACCTTCCAGGCACCTCCAACCCCACTGTCCCAGACCAAGCACGGCCCCTTCTCCAGCAGGCGGAGGGTCCTCCTCCCCACCTGAGGCAGAGCAACTAGAGTCCCAGTAACCCCAGACCTCTCTGCTCCCAACTGTCCAATCAGTCACCAGGTACCGGTGATTCAACAACCCCTTCCACCTCCTGACTTGGTCACCCTCTCTAGCACCAAAGTCCCTCCTTTGGTCCCTCCACTGCTAACTGACCTCTCTGCTCAGTGCCACAGATCCCCCCACCTTAAACCTTCCAGGGGGCTATCCCCCACGGTCCCATGCCCCACACATGGGATGGCATCTAAGGAGGCCACATCTCCAGCTTCTTCTGGGCTCTTCTCTAGACCCCACACTGGGTCAGGTGTCGGGGCTTCTGCCAGTCACTCTTAACAAGAGGAGCGCCCTTCCTGGCCACCCAGCAAAGCCCTCCCTGTGGCCCAGCACAAGAATACACTCCTACTCACCATCCAGCCTTCCTTCCCTGCTCCTCCACCTCCAGCAGCGTCCATCCCTCCCTCCACCCCTCCCCCCTCCCACCCCCGGTACCGAGGAACTGTGCATTGCCACTGCTACCTTACCACAGTGACATATTATCCTGTTTGTCTCCCCTACCAGCTGTGAGCTCCTTGGGACAGCTTCAGTTGTAAAAGAGAAGAGAAGAGAAGAGAAGAGAAGAGAAGAGAAGAGAAGAGAAGAGAAGAGAAGAGAAGAGAGGAGAGGAGAGGAGAGGAGAGGAGAGGAGAGGAGAGGAGAGGAGAAGAGAAGAGAAGAAGAAGAGAAGAGAAGGAGAAGAGAAGAGAAGAGAAGAGAAGAGAAGAGAAGAGAAGAGAAGGAAAAGAAAAGAAAAGAAAAGAAAAGAAAAGAAAAGAAAAGAAAAGAAAAAAGAAAAAAGAAAAAAGAAAAGAAAAAAAGAAATGGAAGATCAGGCAAGATCTCCCATAACCATGGGGACTTCACTCTTGTTTATCATCATGAAAACAGAACACACTTAAGGGTTCCTGGTTGGTTCAGTCAGTAGAGCATGTGACTCTTGATCTTGGGGTTGCTGAGTTCAAGCCCCACTTGGGGCATAGAGATAACTTCAGTAAATATTTACAAATATATGTACATAACGTTTAGTCCTGGGTCTCAGTTTTCCCATGGGCACAGAGGACATAAGCAGCTTTGAAACCCAACATACATTCCCAGAAGCATGGCCAGACATAGCCACCAGTAATAATAACAACAACAACAGCCACAACGGCTGCTGATACTACTGTTTACAGGAGGCCGGGCCCTGGGTTATGTGGTGTGTACATACCTTATTTTAGCCTCACAAAGTGCCTTAACGAGTCCCATTGCACAGATGAAAGAAACACTCAGATCGTGTGACTTGCCCAAGGTGTCACTTGGTGAGCAGCAGTGCCAGCATGTGAAGTGCGGTCTTAATGGCTCTAGGATATCATCTGTCCCCGGTTTCCTCGGGACCTCAGGGCTGGAGACTGAGAACCAGAGTCAACTGTGAAATCTATTCTCTATTTAGTAGTGGCTGGAACCACAGGTTCCACAGGTGGCCGTGTGGAACGACAAGAATGGCTTGTTCCAGATTCTGTTGACGGGTCACTCGGACCCCTTGTTTGTGACTGAGGTTCCCACAGGAGTCAGGAGGGCAGGTTAGTGCTCCCCGCACCAGGCTCTGTTTCCCACAGCTGAAAGCAGCTCTCTGTGGGCGTATGTACATGTTACCGTCATCGAGTCATCTGGATGCATGATCTGTCTCCTCCTCACCCCAGACCTCCTCCTCTCCTCCCCATCAAAGATTCTGGCATCGTCACCCACCCAGTTACCCAAGCTAGTAACCTCCAAGCCGGTTCTGAGTTCTCGCCGCCCCCTCGTGCCCCCCGCATCCCATCGGCCCCAGGTCCTGCCTGCTCTACGTTCTGAGGACCTCTCGAATCCACCCGGCCCCCTGGACACACACTGCTGCACCAGGTCACAGCCCACGGTCTGCCCCCTCACTGTGTCAGCCTCCCACACGCTCTCCTCACCACCTACCTCACTGCTTTCAGTCTATTCTAGAACAACAGTCCCAACCATGTCTGTTTTCCACTTTAATATGTTTCTGGTTCCCTCTTCGTAGGAGACAAATTCCAAGACCTTCCTTGTGGCCTCCAGGCCCACACCACTCCAGAGCCGGCCCTGTCTCCCGGCACACCCCCTCACAGAGCCCACTCCGTCACCCCAGGCTGCCGGCCCGCCAGTATCGCCCACTGCTTTGTTCCCTTTCCTGCTCTGCCTAGGTTCCCCGCACCCCCACCTATCTATCCACACCCAATGGATCCAGGTTCCGTGCCAGGCACCACGGGGTAACGAAGAGAGAACATGCTTAGTGATGCGCACCAAGCGTCCGCTCACTGAGCCTCCATCACCCCAATGAGCCAGCCACTGTGAGCTCATTTGACAAGAAGGGAAACTGAGGCTGAGTCTCGATGACGGGTCCAATGGGGGCACAGCCACCTTCCCCCCAAGCTATAGGGAAGAAAAGGCAGCTCTTATGCACATGATAAGACTCTGGGGTCCTAGCCACAAAGAGCTGTAGCTCCAAATTCTTAGCTAGTAAGGACGACTCTGCATGAATGACCGACTCATAATTTCTCTTCAAACGCACGTTGCTGGTACAAGCGAGGCAGACTCCGAGTACTACAGCCCCACCTTTAAATCTGGGAACTCCGGGCCTCACCGGAGGCAAGTTTTAAGTCTCCTCAGCGAGCACGCCATGGCCAGCCATGGCCACCACCACCGGGAGGATCAGGAAACCTCCCCCGCCAGGTGGCTCCGGGCTCTGCGGAGGCACCCGTCCTCTGTGGACACAGGCCTCATCAATAATGAAGCAGTTCCACAGCTGCTTACGAGGCCAGAAAATTGCTGCTATTCATCAGATTCGAATAATCGAATCTGTGCCACAATGCATCAAATCCCTTCCAGCAGGGAAGGCACTCAGGATTTTATGATTTCCACTATACAGTTCAGTGTGGATTGAGTCCGATAAATCAGGACAGAACGTCATTCCATATGGGCTGAAACCACTCTCTCAAGTGGTCCCGGGAAGGAAAACCACTGTGCTGTGCTCAGGTCCTCACGCACCTTATCTCACTTGATCCCCAAGAACTCTGGGTTGGGTCTGCATGCCCTCCTTTTATAGCTCAGGACACAGGCTCAGGGACATGAAGGGCGTGCCCAGTGGCGATGCTCCTGTTGGTCCTGGTCTCTTGCCCCAGGCCTGGGTGGGGTGCCCGCCCCCCCAGAAGACCTTGCAGGGGTAGAACTAGCACTGGCCTTGAGGGGGAGAGAGGACTAGCCGAAACAAGGTGTGGGGGAGGCCTTCCGTGGCAGCTCAACAAGGCGCACGAAGACAGTGTCCAGGATACGCCTGGCAGGCAAGAACTGTGATTACAGAGAACAGCCTTGGAGCTCATTCCAGACACAATTCAGCACGACTGCAGGCCCGTCCCACCGGCTGGGCTGTGGCCCTTTGTGTCCGGCTGTCTCTCCCATGAGACGGCACCCATCTCGAGACCATGTTTATACCGTCACCCTGCCCGCCACACAGCAATCTCTCCAGAAGGGCTCGTTAAGTAAAAAACACCCTGCTGCCCAATTCAACTGCAAACTGCTCCCAAGCTTAAAAAAAATACAGGGCAGAAGTGCAAAGTTAGTTCTATGAGCCTGTCTCCTAAGGTGTTGAGAGTAGGTATAATATACACTTGCCCAAGTTAATTATTTACTCTGGCAACCCCAGGCGGAATTTTCCAACAGGCTCCTGAACTTCCAGGCCACAGCCAGAGCTGGGAAGGCTCCCTCGTTTTTAGGGCTCCAAATCTGCAGAGCTTTCTGGCTGACAGTGAAGTCTACGTGGGCATCACACTGAAAGCCACCACTCTTGCTATCAATTCTGGTGAGTTCTCCACTGGATCACAATGCTGGGCATCAGTTGTCTCTGTCTGCCCAACACCCCCTCTTGCACTGGGGCTCTGCCATTTCTCTATCCCATACGGTTCTAGGGGGACTCTCAGTCACGGTGGCCACTCCTGTGGCCAGTTAAATGTGGCCTGGCCAGAAATGGTACCCACTGCCCCTTCCTATCGATGGGGCAAGGTGCAAGCACGTGGCCAAGCCAGAGCCAGGCAGAGGACTTCCATGAGACCTGGAAAGTGAGCACAGGCAGAGAGATGGTTTCTCTTACTTATAAACCATAAGCAGTAAGGATGCAGACTGGGGCTGCTGCAGCCACCTTCCTGACTTGTCACGAGTGCCTAAGAATGAGGCCAACACTCACAGGAAAGCCAGGAGATGGAGACAGAGCCCTGAAGACCTTTCAAGCCTCTGAACCCAGATGCGCCTTGAAATTCCCAGTTCTGAGAACCAATACAATTTCTTTCTGGAAAAACTGCTGGAGCTGTTTCTGACTTTCAACACAGAGTCCCCATTACTGCAGGAAGAGACTGTGGCAATCCACACAAAGACAGCAGAGTGCGAGTTGAAGGTACCGGCTAGGGGCTGGCAGCCGGCTGGGGAGACATGAACCCAACACATGAAGAGATGGGAACAGTCAGCGTTCGAACTAGTAGGAGAGTCTGTGATTCACTGCCAGAGGAACCATTCCTATCTGCTAGGTGAGTCGCTGAACCAAAAGTCAACACCCACTTGCTTAGGGTTAACTGGATCAACATTCTGTGTAGAAACTGATCCGAAAGAGGCTGGGAGTAAGTTCCAGCAGGCTTTTGGGGAAGGGGGAGAGGAGCGTGCTGCCTTTATTTCCTCACTACCTGCTCCTTAAACTCCTGGAATTTGGCTCCCACCTCATCAAACTGAGAACAGCTATAGCCTGTCTTCCCAGAAAATGTGCCTGAGCATAAAGATATCTAGCACATTTTTGTTCACAATTTCAGGGACCCTGTGAACTTCTGAAGCCTATCCAGGGACCCACAGGGACCCAGGAAGTCTGTTAAGAACTTTGCTCCACTGAAGCCGAACTCTGGAGGAGAGCAGCCTTTCCTCAGTCGCTCAGGAGTTCTTGTTGTGCGGTCCCCATGGGGACTGAGTTGTACATGTACTCTCTTTGAACCACAGCGGTTTTCAGGGAGACCACAGTCCCCTCTGCCCGCCGCTCTGCCCTGTCTCTCCTGAGACAGCGACAGGAACGGAGACCCCAGCTTTGTCTGCACGGCACCCCTGTCCCTCCTGGGGCGGGACCCTCCCCTCCCGCCACACTGGCCATAGCTGTCCCAAGCTGGGTCAGCCACAGTTCCTTCCCTGGGGATTCTGGAACTGGGACCAAGCAGGAAGGCAGCCTCCAGATGCTGCAGCTGAAAGACATAAACTTTGGAAGCTGTTAGTGGCCATGTTTCATCTCACCACAGGGACAGTGAGCAGAGGAAGCAGGGCCCTGGTAAGACAAATGAAAGACAGGAGATGGACAGGGAAGGGATACAGAGGAGATGCAGATGGTGAGTGACAGAGTCCCTGGTTCTCGCCCCTTCCAGAGGCCCAGCTGCACCCCCGCTCTGGGACAGCACCCGCTGTCTTTTCAGTACATCTTTTCAGTATATCCACACTGCACAGAAACTACTTCAAGCAGGTTGGGAATGCCCCAGGTTCAGGCCTTTTCTGAATCTTAATTTCTGTTGAAAAGCTCAGCAACACACTCCCAGGGTTTCAAGTAATAATGCCATATTGATAAAATAATTCCCAGGCCTCTATCCCCAACTTCTCACTGGCTGTTTCTTTCCCACTTGGACGTCTTGCTATTATTTCAATCTTAACACATGTAGAACCGAACACTTCCTACCCTCCCAAAATTGGTTTGTGCTTCAGGGAAATCGTCTAAAGATTGGACCAGTGGCTGCATAACAGAATCACCAGAACACTTCAAGAAAATACTGATCCAGGCTACGGTGAACAACAGAATCAGAATCTCTATGGGGGCAGTCCAGGGCTTTGAAAACTCCCCAGGCAGGCGCAGACAGATGGAAAGTAGTGGACCAGCCCAAGGACTCCCTAGGCCCTTACTCACAGCAGACATCAATGAGGCTTTACCTGGAGCCTAGAAGCAGCCCAGAAGCCTTTCACTATGGCCACCACAAAATCAATCAGAATGGCATGAGAGATGAAATGTACCTGCCAGCCCGGACTGGAGAGAAACGGTGTAAGGATCTAGATCTTATACTTTAGAATCCAACCTACAAGAAAATGCTTGGATTAAGTGTGGCCCAGGCTTCAATCATTCTCACACAAATGTTTATTTTCTCAGGTCTTAGTTTAATGAGGTGTTGACGAGAACAGTTCTCATTTGGCTTAGGACTGGAAGGACTTTAGTTTTGATTTTGCAAATTGGTTCTTACTCCCACTATGAAAAGGAAGGGGGTGGGGTGGGAAGCATTCGTATGTGTTCCCTCTTTCTTCCCTGATTACCCCCAAAAGAGCTTTCAAAATAATCTGCTAAGTGTTGAAGTACTGAAGTCATAAACTAGTTGCAAAAAATCGGCTTACTGGAACAACAGGAAAGACATTCTTTCGCTTTTCAAAGGCTTTCCCATCATCTAGAGCCAAAAATATTATCTTCTGACCCAAAAAGCCACTAATAAACCTTGTTTCTATAGGCCAAGCGAGAGGGATGATTTTGCCCGAAGCAAACCGTCAAAAAGAGCGAGATTGTTCTCTGGGTCCTCCCACCCCCACTTCTGCCCTCTCCCACCTCCTGGCACCCTCCACTTCCCTCCTGCCCTCAGGCTGCCCGGGGTCCCCACCAGCTATTCTCACTCCACAGGTACCCTTCCTCCCTAAGAGCTCCCTGGCTCCAAGCAAAATCTTCTTTTCTCCATCCCCATCCAAATCCCACATCCCAGCTAGCTGCCAGGCTCAATCCCTGAACACAGGCTCAGCGCCCACCCTCCCTTCATGAGATGGCTTGTGCGCAGAGTGCCGTGTCCCCTTCTATCTATTTAGGAGCGTGGGGAGTCCGAGAAGGCTGCCTGATGGGGGCACCCTGAGGAAAGCCAGCAGCAGAGTCTCTGCATAACTGGGGGCCTGAGGCACCAATAAAAAGTTTAATGTCCGGCACTGTTATTTGTTGCTACTGATCCACTGAAAAGCTTTAAAAAGCTAAAACAGTAAGCTTCAGTCATGAAGACAGTTCACTTATGCGAGCCTTACTGCTCTAAACTGCAAGATAAATTAAAATGAGATGTTATGTACTCTATTTATATTTTAAAAGATGAAGCTGTTGTCCCAAATTAACCTCTGAATAGCAGAGTGGGGAAGTAGGCATATTGCTGAGCCCTTTGTCAACTCCCCGTCTCAAAAGAACGCAACCCACTGCGCCGCTAAGGACAGCAGAGAGAGGAGGAAAAGGCACCCCTTTTCCCTTGTTTGCTGAACTGACCCAGGCCTCTGTGGCTAGCCTGGAAGGGCTAAGAACATGACAGGAGGTGAGCAGCAGCTCTCCAAAAGGCCACACACCTCTGACTCTACATCTCTGCCTACAAAATAAAAACATTCATCACCTCCCTCCCTTGGGACTCTTAGCATTGGCTTCATCAGTGGCCAATGACAGTAAAAATGTTTGTTATTTATAATCACCAATAGCATGCCGAGGCTGGGAGGACAGAGCCCCAGAGCACAGGGATTACGCTTTTAGAGTGTGATACAATTGTGGGTGGAAACACTCCAATCGTGACCTCCTTCTCCAAATACCAGAATAAGAAACAGAGATGGACAGAACCATCCGGAGGCCACGGGCCCATGTCCATGTTCACCAAAGTTCTCAATGCCCTCACTGGCTATGCCTTCCCTCCGCCTGCCCTTTAAATGCTAAATCGTCGCAGCTGTAGCCTTGGACCTCTCCTCATCTCAGCCCATGTTCTCAGCGCGGAAACTGCGTCCTCGCCCGACTTCAAGTACATCTCGACTCTCACGTGTTGATGAACACTCAGCCCAGACCCTCCTCCTGCTAGAGACCTTCTGCACACTTGGCAGAGCCACCCGGTATCTTTTCTTTCTTTTTTTATTTTATTTTTTAAGTTTACATCCAAATTAGTTAGCATATAGTGCAACAATGATTTCAGGAGTAGGTTCCTTAATGCCCCTTACTCATTTAGCTCATCCCCCCTCCCACAACCCCTCCAGCAAGTTCTCCATATTTAAGAGTCTCTTATGTTTTGTCCCCCTCCTGTTGTTGTATTATTTTTGCTTCCCTTCCCTTATGTTCATCTGTTTTGTATCTTAAAGTCCTCATATGAATGAAGTCATATGATATTTGTCTTTCTCCAACTAATTTCGCTTAGCATCATAATACCCTCCAGTTCCATCCACGTAGTTGTAAATGGCAAGATTTCATTCTTTCTGATTGCCGAACAATACTCCATTGTATATGTATATATATACAACATCTTTATCCATTCATCTGTCGATGGACATTTGGGCTCTTTCCATCCTTTGGCTATTGTTGATAGTGCTGCTATAAACATGGGGGTGCATGTGTCTTTGAAACAGCACACCTGTATCCCTTGGATAAATACCTAGTAGTGCAATTGCTGGGTCGTAGAGTAGTTCTACTTTTAATTTTTTGAGGAACCTCCATACTGTTTTCCAGAGTGGCTGCACCAGTTTGCATTCCCACCAGCAATACAAAAGGGTTCCTGTTTCTCTGCATCCTCATCAACATCTGTTGTTGCCTGAGTTGTTAATGTGAGCCATTCTGACAGGTGTCAGGTGGTATCTCATTGTGGTTTTGATTTGTATTTCCCTGATGATGAGTGATGTTGACCATTTCTTCATGTGTCAGTTGGCCATCTGGATGTCTTCTTTGGAGAAGTGTCTATTCATGTCTTTGCCCATTTCTTCACTGGATTATTTGTTTTTTGGGTGTTGACTTGGTAAGTTCGTTATAGACTTTGGATACTAACCCTTTATCTGAGATGTCGTTTGCAAATATCTTCTCCCATTCCATTGGTTGCCTTTTAGTTTTGCTGACTGTTTCCTTCGCTGTGCAGAAGCTTTTTATTTTGATGAGGTCCCAACAGTTCATTTTCACTTTTGTTTCCCTTGCCTCCGGAGACATGTCAAGTAAGAATTTGCTGCAGCCAAGGTCAAAGAGATTGTTGCTTGCTTTTTCCTCGAGGATTTTGATGGCTCCCTGTCTTACACTTAGGTCTTTCATCCATTTTGAGTTTATTTTTGTGTATGGTGTAAGAAAGTGGTCCAGGTTCATTCTTCTGCATGTTGCTGTCCAGTTTTCCCAGCACCACTTGCTGAAGAGACTGTCTTTATTCCATTGACTATTCTTTCCTGCTTTGTCAAAGATTAGTTGGCCATCTTTTCTTTTTTAATGTTTATTTTTGAAAGAGAGAGAGACAGAGGCAGAGAGAGAGGGGGACAGAAAATCCGAAGCAGGCTCTGCACTGATAGCAGCGAGCCTGATGTGGGGCTCGAACCCACAAACCGCGAGATTGTGACCCCATCCAAAGTCAGGAGCTCAACCAACTGAGCCACCTAGGTGCCCCTGAACCACCTGGATATCTTAAAGGCACCTGTTTAAAATTTTATTTTTTTTTAATGTTTTTATTTATTTTTGAAGGATAGAGAGACCGAGCGTGAGCAGGGGAGGAACAGAGAGAGAGGGAGACATAGAATTTGAAGCAGGCTCCAGGCTCCGAGCTGTCAGCCCAGAGCCCGACGCGGGGCTCGAACTCACGAACTGGGAGATCATGACCTGAGCCGAAGTCGGATGCTTAGCCGACTGAGCCACCCAGGCGCCCCAAAGGCACCTGTTTAAAAGTGAACTCAGCACGCTCTTTCCCCAGCTACACCCCAAGTGGCTCCTTTGCCAGGGCTCCCCACTGCATCAGTAAATGGCTATGACTCTCCCAGCTACGTGAGCAGGATCTCTGGGACAGTCATCTCCAAGAAAAATTGATCTCCAGAATATCTTGTATGTTGTTTAGCGAAAAAAGAAACATGTGAAGCTGTATTTAATAGTATGCTATCTTTTACGTGTCAAAGGGGAGAATATTTATATATGTACATATGTACATACACATCACACACACACATATACACATTTGCTTATGTTTCCAAAAAGAAACAAAAGAATAAATCAAAATAACAAAAATGGGGGTGCCCGGGTGGCTCAGTTGGTTAAGTGTCCAACTCTTAATATTGGCTCAGGTGATGATCTTGCAGTCAGATCAAGCCCTACATCAGGCTCCTCACCGAACACAGAGCCTGCTTGGGATTCTCACTCTCCCCCTCTCTCTCTGCCCCTCTCCAACTTGTGTGCACACATGCACACGTGCTCACTCTCTCAAAATAAATAAATATTTATTTATTAAAAATGCTTATTTATTTATGGGGGGGGGGAGGAAGAGAGAGAATCCCAAGACCCCATGCTATTGGCATACAGCCCGATGTAAGGCTTGAACTCAAAAACGGTGAGATCATGACCTGAGTCGAAATCAAGAGTCGGATGCTTGACTGACTGAGCCACCCAGGCACCCCAATAAACTTTTTTTTTTAATTTAAAAAAATAATAAAAATGGTTACCTATGGAGGGAGGAAGGGAATAGGGTAGAGGATATTGATATTAAAGGAGACTTCTGTTTCTGAAGACAATTTTATCTTGTATCATTTTGATGTGGGAAAATGGTGTACATACACATTTTATATCTGTTAATTAAATCAAAAAGGAAAAACATATAAAAGTTCAAAACAAGCTGAAACAAATTAAGCTAAATTCAGATGAGGATGGGAGTATAACTATATGAAAAAAAGAATTACTAAACACAGTACTCTGACCATACATCCCTACTGGGACATATTCTCAGGCCAAATAGAACCTCAGAAAAATCTTAAATTTCATTCTGAGTCTTACTGTTAGTAGTAAAAAACAATATAGTTTTAAGTTATAATAAATATATTATAAGTGTGCAGAACAGAATCAACATAAAAAAAAAAACAAACAAACCTGCTTTCTTTAGAAAAGCCTACTTGCAAGGTTGGCCCTTGGAGGGCACGAGTGAAATTGGATTTTGGGTGGTTCCTACAATTCCCAGAACTGGTAAGAGTGACTCACTGTACCTAAACCAAACAATATGGTTTATGCTGAATACCTGCTTTCCTGCTGGAAGTCTAGAATTTTGTCCGTAAGCAGAGCAGCTTATGTAACCTACACTCAATATTGTTAAGTCCTAGGCAATGAGTCTCTAATGAACTTCCCTGGTAGACAATATTTCACACAACTTGATGAAGCTCCCATTGAGACCATCTGAGCATTAAAAAAACTAAAGGGGTGGGGCGCCTGGGTGGCTCAGTCAGTTAAGCGGCCGACTTCGGCTCAGGTCACGATCTCGCAGTCCGTGAGTTCGAGCCCCGCGTCGGGCTCTGTGCTGACAGCTCAGAGCCTGGAGCCTGTTTCAGATTCTGTGTCTCCCTCTCTCTCTGACCCTCCCCCATTCATGCTCTGTCTCTCTCTGTCTCAAAAATAAATAAACGTTAAAAAAAAAAATTAAAAAAAAAAAAAAAACTAAAGGGGCACCTGAGTGGCTCAGTCAGTTAAGTGTCCGACTTTGGCTCAGGTCATGATCTCACAGTTCGTGGGTTCGAGCCCCGCATCGGGCCCTGTGCGGACAGCTCAGAGCCTAGAGCCTGCTTTGGATTCCATGTCTCCCTCTCTCTCTGACCCTCCCCCACTCATGCTCCGTCTCTTTCTCTCTCAGAAATAAACATTAAAAATTTTTGTAATTAAAAAAACTAAAAACATGTCAAATGTATAAAAATATATATTCAAAATGATATAAAAATCAAAGTTTCATTGGTCAAGATTGGAGGCTGCTGGAGTCCAAACTTACTGCTCTGAAAATTATAAAGGGAAAGAAGCAATAATTTATCCAGCCTTTACTATGAATAGCATTTCAGAATAACCATACAGGCAATGAAGAAATGGTCTTCTTCACTGAAGAATTCCAGCTAGTAAAAGCAAAAGGAAATAATGGAACTTAGCAATGATCACCGAGGGATGCTAAAACGACTTAGGTGAAAGACTGGTGGGGATTTTTTAATAGAGGGATCAGCTAACACCACCTGAATCCACTGATCAATCCTAGAATCTCTAAATGTGTGACAACCAGACACATGTCCATTGATGACATACAACAGGAAGTTCACAGCACCAGCTATGAGGTGTTCTTAGCAAATAACCTGATCTGAGCTGACTCAAGCCTCTAGACTGAATTTCCAATTAATAGGAAGTATGGGGAACAGAGAAACATGTTAAATGACACCACACAGAGGCAATCAGCTAAATCCTGGATATGGATATCATAGATGACAATGACCTGCTTTCTCCAACAGATCAATGTCATGAGAAAACAGAGGGTAGTAGAAGGAGTGTGAATGGCTACAGGATAAAGAGACCTATAGGAAAATGTCAAAACCACAAAAAGCCAATCTGATCATGTCAGTCTCCTACTTAAAACCCTCTGGGCCCTGCCCACTCTTCTGGCTGCACCTCTCATCATGACCCTTCTGTGCTCTGGCCACAGTTACCTTCATTCAGTTACTTGAACTAGAGTCCTTGCAAATGCAATTCCCTCTCCCTGGGGGAGGGGCAACAGGTGGGCCCCTGCCCCAGTAAAATCAGGTCCTTCCCCTTGATACACACCGGCACAAGTGCCCTGGACTTATGGCAACATGCACGCTTGTTCCATATCTGCCCTTCTCTCAAGGATTAGAAGCTCCATGAAGACAGATACTACATCTCGAAGCAGGATGACATGTAGTAGGCACTAAATAAAAACGTGCTTAACACATGTGAACAAATAAAATACTGGTCACGTGGTTCGAGGCCACTGGGTGGGAATGTGACATCGTCCCAACTGATCTTCTCTGCTGTGCTGTTTTTAGTACCTAGAACCCTGTGAGGAGTGGAGGCTCACAGGGAAGAACTCACCACCTCGTGGGACTTGGGAACAGGTACGATGATGGCCAGCACACAGATGAGCTGGAAGATGGCTCCCAAGAAGAGTCCGTACCGTAGCAGGTTCTCCAGGAAAGTAGGCTCGGGCACCTCGGGGGGTGAGAAGTCCAGGTCGGAGGCCATGACCTCAGCCGCCTGCTGCCTTCGGTCGGTCTCCTCTGACTCACCACCCTCCAGAGCCAACTTCTAAACACAAAGGTTAAGTGTCATGTTTCTACAACTGACTTTTAAATAGTTCCACTTGCACAAACACACACAAACTTGCAAGAATACATAAAGCGATTATAGTGAAATGCTAACAATTCTTGAATCTAAGTAGAATACATATGGATAGTCGTTGGACTATTCTTTCAACTTTTTTGTGGGTCTGAAATTTTTCCAAGTTAGAGAAAATAAATAAGTAAATGCAAACACTTCAACACAAATCTCTAATCAACATACGTTTGAAGGCCAGCTATGTTTCAGGTTTTGTTCATTCATTCACTTATTCATCCAATTATCCATTCAACAAACACTTACTGAACACCAAGTACTGAACAGAGGGCAAAAGAGACAAATCCCTGTTCTCTTGGGGCCTACATCTCAGGGCACAGGCAGGCAATGCATCCAGACATGCTACGTCAGCTAGTGACAACTGGTTTGAACAAAACTTGAGGGTACTATTTTAATTTGTACAGGGTGACAGACAGGAAGGGCTCTGAAAGAGACAGGAATCGAGAGGCAGAGACACGAAGTGTAAGCAAACCACTGGAACGCATGAGAGAAGCATATCCAGGCAGAGAGAAAGGCAAGTGTCGAGGCCCTGGGGTAGGGAAATGAGTCCAAAATGTCAGAGAAGAATGCTCGGGAAGGAAGAAAGATCAGAGAGGAGTGTAGGCTGACCCACTAGGACCCTGACACTTCCGAGCTGACTGAAGCCACTGAAGGGTTCTGAGCAGACAAGTGACATGATCTGACTCACATTTTTATATATATACATATTTTTTAAATTTAAATTTTAGTTAACATACAGTGTAATATTGGTTACAGGTGTAGAATTCAGTGATTCATCACTTACATACAACACCCAGTGCTCATCACAAGTGCCCTCCTTAGTACCCACCGCCCATCTAGCCCATCTCCCACCCACCTCCCTCCATCGACCCTCCTCAGTTTGTTCTCTATAGTTAAGAGTCTCTTGTAGTTTGTTTTACTCTCTCCTTCCCCCCATCTTCCCATATGTTCATCTGTTTGGTTTCTTAAATTCCACATGAGTGAAATCATATGGTATCTTTCTCTGATTGAAAAAGTATGCTATCTTATTTTGCTTAACATTATACATTCTAGCTCCATCCATGTCATAAATGGCAAGATTTCATTCTTTTGGATGGCTGAGTAATATTCCATTATGTATATACACTACATCTTCTTTATCCGCTCATCAGCCGAAGGACACTTGGGCTCTCTCCATAGTTTGGCTATTGTTGATAATGCTACTATAAACATTGAGTTGTGCATACTCCTTCAAATCTGTATTTTTGTATCCTGTGGGTAAATACCTAATACTGCAATTGTTAGGCGGTAGGGCACTTCTATTTTTAGTTTTTTGAGGAACCTCCCCACTCTCCCCTAGAGTGACTTACATTTTATTTTTTATTTTTTTTAACTTTTTAAAAAATGCTTATTTATTGAGAGAGAGAGTGGGAGAGGAGCAGAGAGAGAGAGAGAGAGAGAGAGAGAGAGAGAGAGAATCCCAAGCAGGCTCCAGAGTGCAAAGCCAGACATGGGGCTCAAACTCACGAACCGTGAGATCATGACCTGAGCCACAAGAGTCAGATGCTTAATCAACTGAGCCACCCAGGCACCCCGAGTGTCTTACATTTTAAGTGGTGGGATGAGGGGGTACAGAGTAGACACAGGAGGCCAGTGAGAAGGCTACTGCCAGTAACCCAAATAAGAGATGCTAGGGACATGAATGACAGGGGGCATGGTGGTGGCCAGTGGTGACAGGTCCAACCCCAGCCAGCTTCTGCTTTCAGCAGGGACCCCACTCCTAATACCCTGGTCAAGCCGAAAGAACTGCCTGTAGTTCTCCAAGAGCCCAGGCTCTTTCAAAATCCTGGGCCTCTTGGGGTGCCTGGGTGGCTCAGTCAGTTAAGCGTCCGACTTCAGCTCAGGTCATGATCTCACAGTCTGTGAGTTTGAGCCCCGCGTAAGGCTCTGTGCCGATAGCTCAGAGCCTGGAGCCTGCTTTGGATTCTGTGTCTCCCTCCCTCTCTGCCCTCCCCTGCTCATGCTCTGTCTCTCTGTCTCAAAAATAAAAATAAAAACAAAATCCTGGGCCTCTGCCCAGGCTGCACACTCTGCCAAGAATGCCCTTTTCTGTTCTGACTGCATGGTGAAGCCCCCACTGTACCTCCAAGGCTGAGCTCAAGGGTCACCTCTCCAGCATGCCCTCCTTATTGCCATCCTCTTACCCTGGTATGACTGAACTGTTTCCCCTCGACCACGGCACCTAACAGCGTCTTCCTCCTGCCCACCCCAATGAGAAAGGGGCAAACTTACTTTGGAACCAGGCCCACCTGACTCCAAAGCCCTCTGCATTTTCAGAGATCTGTGCCACAATGCTATTTCCTGCTAAAATTGAGCTGTCCAATATGGTGGTCATGAGCCACATGTGGTTACTGAGAGCTGAAACAGAGCCGATCCAAACTGAGAGGGCTGTTAAATATATACTCAATTTAGGAGCTAGCAGGAACATAAAAATGTAAAATACCTCATTAATGAGATTTTTATATTGATTACATGTTGAAATGATATACTGGATTAAGTTGTATTATTTTCACCTGACCTTGAAAAAGAACAAAATTGGAGGATTTACTTTCTGAGTTTAAAACTTACTAGACAGCCACAGTAAGCAAAACAGGCACTGGGATAAGGATATAGACTAACGGAATAGGCAGCTGAGAAATACATCCTCACGTGTAGTCAACTGATTTTCAAACAAGGGCGCCAACACCACTCAATGGGGAAGAACAGTCTTTTCCACACATGGTGCTGGGAAAACTGCATAGCAACATGCAAAATAATGAGGCTAGAATCTTATACCATATACAAAAACGAACTAAAAAATGAGCCAAAGATATGGGGCACCTGGGTGGCTCAGTGAGTTAAGCATCTGATTCTTGATTTCGGCTCATGTCATGGTCTCACAGTTTGTGGGATTGAGCCCCTCATCAGGCTTTGTGCTGACAGCATGGAGCCTGCTTGGGATTCTCTCCGCCCCCCCCCCCCCCGCCCCTCCTCTGCTCACGCTCTCTTCCTCTCTCAAAATAAATAAATGCACTTAAAAAAAAAAAAAAAAGAATCAAAGATCTAAACTTGAGAGCCAAAACTATGAAACTCATACAAGAAAACGTTGGGGAAAATCTTCATGAAACTGGACTTGGCAACGATTTCTTTGATGTGACACCCAAAGCACAGGCAACAAAATAAAAAATAAATTGGACTTCATCAGAATTTAAAAATTGGTGCATCAAAGAACACTATCAAAATACAAACTAGAGTGAAATTATACTAGAGTGAAAATAGAAACTAGAAAACAGTTTGGTTGCTTCTCAAAAAGTTAAACCTAGAACTGCCACATGGAGGGGTGCCTAGGTGGCTCAACCAGTTAAGCATCCAACTCTTGATTTCTGCTCAAGTCATGACCTCACAGTTCATGGGCTCAAGCCCCATGTCAGGCTCTGTGCTGACACTCGGAGCCTGCTTGGGATTCTCTCTCTCCTTCTCTCTCTGTCCCTCCCCTGCTCACGTGGGCTCGCTCCTGCACACTCGCTCGCGCTCTCCCCCAAAATAAATAAACTTAAAAAAAAAAAAAAGAATTACCATATGATCCAGCAACTGCACTCCCCGGTATATGCCCAAAATAACTGAAAGCAGGAGCCCAAACTGATACTTGTACACCAGTGTTCACAGCTGCATTCACAACAGCCAGAAGATGGAAACAACCAAGAGCCTATCAACAGATGAATGGATAAACAAAACGAGGTACATACATACAAAGGAACACTATTCAACTATTAAAAGGAGTGAAATTCCGATACACGCTATAACATGGATGAAGCTTGAAAACATGAAGCATGATACTAAGTGAAACAAGCCAGACACAAAAGGACAAATGTTGTATGATTCTACTCTTAAAAGGTACCTAGAATAGGCAAATTCTAGAGACAGACACAAATTCTAGAGGCAAAGCCTAGAGACAGAAACTAGACTATAGGTTAGCAGGAGCTGGGGGGAGGAGGAATGGGGAGTTATTGTTTAATGGATAGAGTTTCGGTTTGGGATGATGAAAAAGTTCTGGAAATAGATCGTGATGATGGTTAGACACCACTGTGAATGCTACTGAACTATATAGTTAAAAATGGTTAAAATGAGGGGCGTTGGGTGGCTCAGTTGGTTAAGTGTCCAACTTCTGCTAAGGTCATGATCTCACAGTTCACAAGTTCGAGCCCCGCATCGGGCTCTGTGCTGACAGCTCAGAGCCTGGGGCCTGCTTTGGATTCTGTGTCTCCCTCCCTCTCTGCCCCTCCCCTGCTCATGCTGTCTCCTCTCTCTTTCTTTCTCTCTCTCTCTCTCTCTCTCACACACACACACACACACACACACACAAACAAGCATTAAAAAAAAACCTGTTTAATAAAAAATAATTTAAAATGGTTAAAATGAAAGAAAAAAGGTTAAAATGGTAAATTTTATGTTATATATATATTTTACCACCATAAAAAATTTTTTTTACCTTTTTCTTTTTACTTTTTTAAGTCGGCTTCACACCCAGCAGGGAGCCTGGCATGGGGCTTGAACTCATGACCCTGAGATGAAAACCTGAATGGAAATCAATGGACACTTTAGGGGGGGCCCCTGTTTTTACTGTTTAAATGTAGCTACTAGAAAATGTAAAATGACCCAAAGTGGCCTGCACTGTGTTCCTGTGGCATAGCTCCGGGCTAAAGAAAACGTTCTGCTCCGGGCTGAAGAAAAGGTTCTAAGACCTTCCTCCACTTTGGCTCTGCCGCATCACTGCTTTGCACGACTGTCCCAATGCCAGGGAGTGACTAAAGGATGACAAAACCACCTTCTCAGTAAACAGAGTGGGACCTATGCAAATTCACACTGTCCTGCACACACAGGAAGGTCACGTGCCTGAGCCAACAGGGTGGCCACTCTCCCATCACTTCTGCTCTCTTTGGGAGCTGCCTTCAAAGCCCAAGGCCCCTCTTTAAAAAAAAAAAAAAAAAAAAAAAAAAAAAAAAAAAAATCCTCAGAGCTGGCAGATCTTCCTCCTCCCAGGAAGGATTTGACTTCTGGAAAGAACCCAACCTCATCTGGATCCAAGTGTGGTGAATCAGGTGGGGCCTCGAGCTCAGGAATACCATTTTTGGTCAAATACAAGGTATGCCGCTCAGACACCAGGCAGCTTGTTTGGGGTGGTTCATGAACTGGCCCCGAAGTGAATTCCAGGGTGGCCACGAGAACAGCTTCTCTGGAGGAAACACGCAGCTCTGCCAGGGCACCACCACGTGAACACCAAGGTGTAAGAAAAAGCTCACATTCCCTCACAGTGGCAGCTCATAAAGTATACATTTTTAAATATGCCCTTGGTCCCAAAGCTGTAACAAGCCTATTGAACTTATCGATACTTAGATGAACTATGCTTAACAGCAACACTGTTAATGAATATTTGGAATATCATAAAAAGATGGGGCCTGGGGGTGGAGGCAAAAAGCCAGACTCTATCAGCAATTAGCTACACTTTGGGCCCATCTCTTGACCTCCTGGGGACTCGATGTTCTCAGGAGCCAAATGACAATCATCTCTATTCTGAGCTATAATGCATTTAGGATTCTTTTTTTTTTAATGGCAGTAAGACAACCTATAACAAGAGCCATAGAAGTGATTATATCCTTTGACTGAGTAACTCACTTCCTAGAATTTACAGCAAGGAAACAATTCAAACCGAGAAAAAAGGCTTCAGGTACAAAAAAGTTCATGGCAATGCTATTCATTATGCTGCAAAACAGGAAGCAACCAAAATGTCCAACAGTAAAGCAGTTAACCCGATTACGGCGCATCCCGGCACAGTCCCCCTTCACTACAATGGCAAATATAAACACGTATCAGGCCAGCATAAAGTCTTGGAGAATAACATGAGCTGAAAAAAGAAAACAATTATACAAACCCTGCGGCCGTGACCACATATAAAGTGATTTCACCGGCCAGAGATCAGAAGAGACTAGGAAAATGTAAATCGCTGCTGTTCAAGTGAGGACTCCTATACTGGACAGCACAGGTGTCGCGGGAGGGTGGCTGTAAAAGGGTCCTGGGAAACATCAAACACTCTACACATATAGTGTATGCTTTAGAACACTTCCCTAGCTTTCTCTGCACCCCTGTGCTTGACTTCCCAGCCTTCCTGCCAGTACTCTGGGTCTTCCTTTCCTGAGTACAGAAGTCACATGAGTCCTACTCATCCTTCACATCTCAAGCGGGAGGCAGCTGCCCTCAGGCTGCCTGGTGCCCAGTGGTTCCCCGGGCCACTGTTGCGGTAGCAGCAACAGCAAGGAGCGAATCACTTGCCGGATACGCACGACACTTCCCAGTCAATATCTCATTCACTTCCCAACCAGTGGGGAGCTGGGTATTACTGCTGATGAGGATGAGGAAACTGAGGCTTGAAGAGGTTACATGGCCTGCCCAGGGATTACTTGGTGGATGAGTGGTAAAGTCAGGGTTCAAACTGGCTGGCTCCTCCAGGGCCTGAGCTTTCCCCACCAGGTCGACGGCTTTCCAGCTGCAGGCTGTGACCCATTAGGTGAGCTATGGAAACCACTTAGGGGCTGTATCCAGCACTTTTTCCCTTTCCCTTCATTAGCTAGCACTTTAATTAAATAAATAACAACAGAAAATACCGTATTAGTAAGGATCAATATTGTATCCTGAAGCTTTATTTCAGTTGTAGCCATTTACATCCAAGTATGTGTGCTCTAGGCCAAAATTCAAAACCTATTGCTTATTACCTGAGAAGTCAGGAGTCTGGAGTCTTAACGTTTTTCACTTGCTCACTATAAGGCCCTGGTCCGGACCTGACTCAAATATTTGGTAAATGACGATGCCTATGCCTGTCTCCCACCATGAAAGCAAGAGCAGATGCCTCAACCAAATGCCTCATTTAACAATGAGAAGTAGGAGTTGAGAAGCCTGGGGCCTGCTTAGGCTTTCCCAGTGAGTCAGGGCAGAGCTGACTATCCTCCGGTGACTCTAGCCAGAGTCACTTTAAGAGCAGAGGTTTTCACACGTTGTAGAAATCTCTTACCCCTACCAGAATTTAATAAAAACTACTTACTCATCTATTACCAAACATGGCAAATAATTTCATAAGCTACTAGAACCCTTGAGGCTCATCCCTGAATGCCAGACTCTAGTGGTCTCAGATAGCCGTTCATTGGATACATATTTATTCAGCGCCTATTATGTGTCGATATTATTCTGACTCCTGCCAGGGAGTTTTCATCCAAATGAAATGACTTCATCCAATCACACACACACACACACACACACACACACACACACACGTAATACAATGTCAAAGGTATTAGGAGAAAATATAGAGGGAGTGCTATTTTATATGAGGCGGTGAGGGAAGGACCTCTCTGAGAAGGTGACATTTCAGCAGAGGCAAAAAAAAAAAAAAAAAAAAAGCACAGGAATGAGTCATTTAAATGTCTGCTGGACTACCCCAGGTTGGAGGAACAGGTTGGAGGACAAGGTCCTGAGTCAGGAATGAACTTGATGATCCAGGAGAACAGTAGAGCGAGCAAGCTGTGTAGGGCTAGCAGGCCATTATAAGACCTTTGGCTTCTCCCCTTAATAAAAGGGGAGCCTCTCGAAGCTACTTAGCAAAGAAGATGATAAGGTCTGACTTATTTTAAAATGGTCCCTCTGGCTGCTGTGTTGAGAACAACAGACTGCAGAGGGGTAAGAGTGGAAAAGAAACACGGAGACCACTTAGGAGGCTGCTGTAACAGCCAAAAAAAAGACCTGCTTGCACCCGGTTGTCGAAGTGGAGATGGCAAATTCTGGGGTAATGGACATATTTTGAAAAGAGAGCTACTGGGGCGCCTGGGTGGCTCAGTCGGTTGAGCGTCCGACTTCAGCTCAGGTCACGATCTCGCGGTCCGTGAGTTCGAGCCCCGCGTCGGGCTCTGGGCTGATGGCTCAGAGCCTGGAGCCTGCTTCCGATTCTGTGTCTCCCTCTCTCTCTCTGCTCCTCCCCCGTTCATGCTCTGTCTCTCTCTGTTTCAAAAATAAATAAACGTTAAAAAAAAAAAAAAAAGAAAAGAGAGCTACTGGCTTTGCTGAGGTGAAATCTGAAAGAAGTTAAAAATAATCCCTGAAGGTGAAGCTATTCTGTATGATACTGTAATGGTGAATACACGACATTAAGGATTTGTCAACATGCATAGAACTGTACAGCACAATGAGTAAACTTTAATGGATGCAAATGTTTAAAAAAAATCACTTAGGAGGTCAAGGTATCCCAGTAGGGAACACAAAATGTGACATTCTGAACTGAAATGTTTTACAAATGTATGGAGCACCTGGGTGGCTCAGTCAGTTAAGCATCTGACTTCGGCTCAGGTCATGATCTTGCGGTTTGGGAGTTTGAGCCCCGCGTCGGGCTCTGTGCTGACAGCTTGGAGCCTGGAGCCTGCTTTGGATTCTGTGTCTCCCTCTCTCTCTGCCCCTCCCCTGCTCGCATTCTGTCTCTCTCTCAAAAAAAAAAAAAAAAAAAAAAAAAAAAAAAAAAAAAAAAAATATATATATATATATATATATATATATATTTAAAAATATTAAAAAAAAAGAAATGTTTGACAAATGTATTAAACAACTTCACTGAAAGGGCAGGGGGAATCAGGTGTTGACCTCAGTAACTTTGGAAATGAGTGGAGTCCGTGGGACTAAAGATAAAAGGAATTGCACTTGTACAACTCTAGTTGGTAACATTATTTCCCAAAGGGGATAGAGGTTAACAATTCTGAAACCATTACATGTGTATACTGAAACTGAATTGGGTAAATGGATGGTAGATGGTGGGAGCTAAGATTAGTCACAGATAAGCCAGAGGAGGAGGCTAGAATGATCCACGTGGAATGGATGAGAGTTGCAGATCTCAGTATGAACCCATATTTAGCTTAATATAGATACAGGTGACTCCACAGAGAAATATTTATAGATATGCGTGTATATATACAAGTTAGTACACACACATCTGTCTCTTGCACTGAAGGCCTGGAAACATGGGCGTAATGATCACACCTAGCACCGAGGTCTTGGCATTTAATACTTTCTCCAATAAAAGGAACCAAGCTCCTTGGGGACATGGTTAATTCTGGGACTGAGGCACGAAATGTACAAGATGAACCTGGAACAGAAGGTGTTCACAAAACAAAACAAAAAACACATGTGCCGGGGTACCTCAAAGGGATAAAGGAGTGCCCAACCGCCGAAGCTGGGACAATCTGAGCAATAAAATAGAGCAGCACTGGATTATAATCCAAAGTATGAAAATAAATAGGAGACCACACTGATATAAACTGAATAAGTTAATAAATAAATAGGGCAGAGTTGACAAATTTCCTATGGAGAATTCCAAATAATTTACGTAGATTTATCTGACGTTAAGCGTGAAGCATGATTCCACACTCAAGTACGGGTTCCATGTAATGACTTTCTTCCAAGAGTACAATATGGAAGAGGGAAGGAAGGGGAGTAATTTTACTGGAAAAACCTGACTGCCTCAAGCTAGTGATCCAGGTTAACACCAACAGTGACCGTTTATATTGATAGTATGTACCCTTGATATGATGTCATGAGAATGGCACTTTACCTCTGTGGTTTTCCTCCCCAAACCCCATAACTTCAATTTAGTCATGAGAAAAACATCAGACAAACCTCAGCTGAGGATCACTGTACAAAATATCCGACCAGTAATACTCAAAACTGTCAAGCTGTCAAGGAAGTCTGGGAAACTATCACAGCCAAGAGGAGACAAGCAGACGTGACTACTAAACATAAGAGAGTATCCTGGATAGGATCCAGAAAAAGGACATTAGGCGGAAACTGAGCAACTGTGAATAAAGCATGGACTTTAGTTAACACTAACTTAGCAATATTGGTTCATTATGACACATGCACTACCCTAATGTAAGATCTTAAGAACAGGGGCAATTCTCAGGGCGCCTGCCTGGCTCAGTCGGAAGAGCAGGGGCTCTTGATCTCGCGGTGGTGAGTTCCAGCCCCAGGTTGGGTGTAGAGATTATTTAAAATAAATAAATAAATTTTTAAAAGAATTCACCCAACAAACACGCACTGTGCACCTACTAAGCGCTCTGCACTCGCCATCTCATTTAATTCTCAGATCAAGCTATGCGCCCATTTTACAGAGAAGGAAACTGAGGACCAGAGGGGCAACACACAGCAATATGGGGCCCACTCAGCGGTCGAATTCTGGCCGGACTGATTCCGGCGCCCGAGCGCCTCCCATGCTCCACGGATGGAAGGAAAGGCCAGGTCCCGGCAGCTAGCGCTGGGGTCGGGCCCGGGCTCGGAACAACGCTCGCGGCGGCAGAGGCGAGGCCGTCCATCTCCCAGGGACTCAAACTCCCCTCTGCAAGCAACTTCCTGAGGGGCGCCCCGGGAAGTTATTCTCGCCGCGCGCCGAGCGTGCCCGGGACCGGCGGAGCAGCGCCGCCGCCGGGAGCAGCAGGGCCGCGGGCGCCGGAGTCCAACCCCCTCAACGTTCCCGCCACCCCGGCGACTCCGCCCCGCCCCGAAGCCCGAGCCCGGCCGCCGCGCCGCCGCACTTACCTCCCGCGCCGCCGGGCCGCTCCCCCGGAAGTGGTTCCCCGCGGCGGATCCCGGAAGTGACGCGTCGAGCAACCGGCGGGCTCCGCTCCGCCCGCGCTGCTGGGGTTCCGGTCTTTGTCCCCACTTTGTGGGTTTGATCCCAAGGGAGAGCCCTGGGGAAGCGCGGTACAGACGTCCTCGGTTCTCTAAGCCCGTTTGTCCTCGGCCCATTTCAGCAGATGTTTACAGACGTCTGTACGTCTATAACTTTATCGCTTCTCGGCCTTTTGGCTAAGATCAAGTGTACGTCTATAACTTTAATTCTATACTAGATCCTGAAGCTAGGCGCCTACAATGCAGAGGCGAGACAAGAATTCTTATCATTCAAACAGAAGTATGTTATAGAATTCGTTCAAAACTTTCACCCAGGGGCGCCTGGCTGGCTCAGTCAGTGGAGCATGCAACTCTTAATCTCAAGGGTCGTGAGTTCGAGCCCCACGTTGGGTGTAGAACCTACTTTTAAAAAGGGAAAAAATTTGCTGAACACGTACTCTATGCCCTGTGCTGGTTTTTGGAGGTGAAATGAAATTGTGAGATAATAAATGTTACTGCTTTGAGCTACGGTGTTTCAGAATAATTTGTTACACAGCATAGATAACTAATAAAAGTACATAGACTGTCAAAGAGAAGGGATTGGATGGTGGAGATCCAAAAAAGAATTGAGACCTAACCTGGGGTGCCTGGGTGGCTCAGTCGGTTGAGCTTCTGACTTCAGCTCAGGTCATGATCTCACAGTTCATGCATTCCAGCCATGCATGCATGGCAGACATGCATCCGCATGCATGCATGGCAGACATGCATCTGTCTCTCTGCCATCATCTCAGAGCCTGCTTCAGATCCTCTGTCTCCCTCTCTCTGTGCTTTCTCTAAAAAATAAGTAAACGTTTGAAGGAAAAAAAAAAAAAAAATTGAGACCTAATCTTACCTTCAAGGAGCTCGCTCTTAGAGGACACAAAAATAATGATAATTCAGTCAACATCCACTAACTCCATGCTTTATGAGGCGATACAGAGGCTACAAAACTGTAGCATTCATTTATTCATTCAACAAATATTATGGAGTTTCTACCCTGGATCGTGTACCATGGAACTGGGAAGACAATGGCAGGTAGGTGGGTTCCCAGCCTCACTGTGCTTACAGTGTAGGGGTTAATGTCTGACACCCCCATTAATCACACAGAGAAATGTATATGAATCAGGAGATCTGTTGGGAGGAAAGGGAAACCACGAGAGAATAAATGACATGGGAGATACAATCAAGACAGGGTGATCAGGGAAGGCCTCTCTGGGGAGGTAACATTTAAGCTAAGAAATGAGGAATGCGTAGGAATTTTCCAGGCAAAGAGAGGAAGGAAAGAGCATGGCAGGAGGTTGAAAGGCTGTGGGAAAGACTTGGAGCATAAGAAGGGGGAGAAGCTGAGCTTGAAGGGTACAGATATATAGGACAAGACTTGGTATTTGCCCTTAAAGGGACTCACTGCGGGATGTGGATGAGGAGGGTCATAGGAGACAGAGATGTTTTATGTGTTGAAATGTATGCCCTACCCCACACCCCACCCAACAGAAATCTATGTTGGAGTCCCAACCCCCAGTACCTCGAATGTAATCATACATGGAGGTAGGGTCTTGACAGAGGTAATCAAGTTAAAATGAGGTGATTAAGATGGGTGCTAATCCAATATGACTGGTGTCCTTATTCAAGGGGGAAATTTGGACACAGATGCACACACAGGGAGCATGCCATGTGAAGATGAAGGAAGATCAAGGATGGTGCTTCGGGGCAGCTGGGTGGCTCAGTCAGTTAAGCGTCTGACTTCAGCTCAGGTCATGATCTCGCGGTTTGTGAGTTTGAGTCCTGCGTCAGGCTCTCTGCTGACAGCTCAGAGCCTGGAGCCTGCTTTGGATTCTGTGTCTCCCTCTCTCTCTGCCCCACCCCTGCTTGCCCTCTGTCTCTCTTTCAAAAATAAATAAACATTAAAAAAATAAAAATAAATAAAAAGGATGATGCTTCTGCGAGCCAAGAAGTGACAAAGATTGCCAGCAAACCACTGGGAGCCAGGGGAAAGCAATGGAACAGATTCTTCCTCCCAGCCCTCAGCTTTGATTTCAGATTCCTAGACTCCAGAGCTGTGAGAAAATAAATATTTGTTGTTTAAGCCACCCAGTTTGTGGTACTTTTTTCGGGCAGCCCTAGCAGACTAATATGGATGTGCAGGTGCTTTGAGACCTGCCACTCCATCTCCAAATGTAAAAGATATCCAATGTGGCTGCTGTAGGCATAGCTACTGTTGCGCTCTCTGGAAGCTCCTGGAAAAGGCTCCGGCTGGGTCTTGCTCATCCCTGTGCCCTGCATGGCTCCATCAGCACCGCAGCACGGTGAAGAACTCTGTGCCATGCTTCCTCCTTTCCATAATACCTAGGCAAGGGACACTGCTCGCACCGTGAAAGAAAAAGTTGAAAAAGACATGGCTTCTGCTCTGAAAACAATTTCTAAACTAGATGAACACATGACAGCATAAACTGGTTTATAATTACCTTTATTCCATGTTCACTAAGTGCCAAGCGCTTTCCATATATCAATATTCTCCTGCCAGCAAGCCTTATAAGGCAGCTGTAATTATTCTCGTTTGCAAGACACCTAGGGATGGAGAAGTTCAGCAACTTCCCAAGGTCCCACGGAGACTCTGTGCATAACCAATGCACACCCGGCCAACCTGTGCAAGCCAGATAGGTGCTCCAGGAAGAAAGGAAGGATCCACAGGGACTGAGGTATCTGAGAAGGCTTCATGAAGGAAGCAGCTCAATGTGGGCCCCAGATAATGGGTTGGATTGAATATGGGAAAAGGAAAGTCGAGGTGCCAGATTTACTTTTGCTACTTCTGAGCCCTTGGTTTTGTTGGTCTCTTTGCCTGGAATGCTCTCCTCTCTTGGCTTTTCCCAAGACAGGCTCTTTTTCATCCCTTAGGGCTCAGCCCAAATACAACATTTTCCGAAAAGGCTTCCCTGACCACCCATTCTAGCTGGTGGTTGTTTTAAAAGATGGCTCCAGCGTATTACCCATCCCACAGGCTCTTCTGGCCCATAACTGCTTCGACCAATAGCATACTCTGGAAGAGAGTGTGTCAGCCTCAGGCGTGGCACTTACCTGGCCTGGGAGTCAGCCACATAAGAAGCGTGACTAGCCTGAGGTCGGTGAGCTGTGAGAAGTTCAAGCCACATGGGAGGAAGAGATTCCAAGGAGCATCAGACACCAGGTCAGGGAGTCAAGAGCCATCTTGGAGAGGTGAAGAGATGGATAGATATGAGATAAAGGGAAGATGGTAGAATGTTAAGCGTACGACCTAGGTGGTGAGTATAATGTTGCCTGTACAATCCTTTTGATTTCTTTATATGTCTGACTGTTTCACTACAAAGTTTGGGGCGAAGAGAAGCCATCTTGGAGGTGGATTCTCCAGCCCCAGATACCTCAGCTGATACCACATGGAGCAGAGATGAAGCTCCCAGTCCAGCCTTTTCCAGATTCCTGACCCGCATTATCATGAGCTAAACAAATGAGTACTTTAAGCCACTAATTTTGGAGTTACAGATAACGGAAACTAAGTAGACTTCTCTTACTCTCCATCACAGCTCCCTGCCCCTTTCCTTTATAGCATTACCACAGTTTGAGATTGTCTTGTTTCCTTGATTATTCATCATCAGCCTCTCCCCCACTAGAGTGTAACTTCTGTTTCCTCTGCTCACTCCTTCTGCCAACACCTAGCACATTGCCTGGTACGTGGAGGTACAAGTGAATGTTTGTTGAGTGACTAACTGTGCCCGGGAGATGGAACCCTTCTGTAGAGTAATGGGGGAGAATATAGAGTTCGTGGATGGGGGAAAAGCTGGAATTTGTCAGTTGGGCTGCCCAACTCCCATGTGTACAAATCTCAAGAAGCAGAAAGAGGCAGCCCCCTCTCCCACTATGGCAGATACATGGGGCAAACACACCCTTACCTCAATTCCTGTTAGAGCATGGATGCTGGATGTACTCATGATGTGTCAGAGTCCCCCATCCAGACCAAGTCCGGAGGCAGAAATTCCAGCCGTAAAGGTCAGCCAGAGACAGAGGCGAGTCCAGAGTAGGGGGCCTTGTTTGGAGCAGGCGGCTCCAGGGGCAGGATCTTAGCCACTTGGCTTTGGGTGGTTCCTGCCCGAGCCCAGTTCTGCAGTGTCCCATCACCTCCTTCTGTCTTAGGTTCAGCTCAGGTGTGAAGCCCAGAAGGCTGAGTGTGGCAGATCCTGATAAATCTAGGACACAGGGCTGAAACAGGTGATCTGGACATCTTCTACGTGCCAGAGAGGCCAGGGACGTTTTCCCCTCTGAGGCAGCAAGGCCCAAACAACCATGGAGACTCGTCACATCCTGGTCTCTTGCTCTGGGCCTCCAGGAGCCTCATAGCAGGTAACCAACTTTGATTGACAAAGCCTGTTCTCTTGCTTTCTGCCACGTATGAAATGGACTCAGGGCTGGATTCCACGCTCAGATGTCTATAAACACAAGGTACCCAAGTCCTTTTCCTGTGCTCTAGGATCTTCCAGGAGCAGAGCTGCTATAAGGAGGGGAGGTTCACATTCCAGCGTGGAGCTCATGAGATTGGTCAGCAAAGAGAATTTCCATCAGAAGAGAGATCACATGTCAACACCAGCCTGCCCTTCCCAGGAAAATCCAAACACTCCAACTTGTTCTTGAGACCCAGGATCTCCCACAGTCCTGAGACCTGAAAAGCTTTATTCAGCAGACATTCTTTGAGTGCCAACCATATGTCAGGTAACCACTGGGGACAAGATCTTGGGCTCTGGTGGGGGAGAGACACAGAAACAAACTAATACAATAGGATATTTTGAGTTCTTCAAAAGAAGTGTGTGCAAAGGGACATAAGAACCCAGGAGAAGCCTCGGATTTCTGCCTTTGGCAATCATGGAAGGCGTCCCAGAATAGGTGATATTCACTCACCAGAAGGAGATTACAGCAGAAGCAAAGGACCAGGCCAGGGTTCGCACCTCTAGCTCCCCCCTCAGGGAGCAAGTCCAGAACTTTATATCTCTGAAATGCTTCAGTCATAGGAGCAGCACAGACGTCACATGCACCTAGCATCTGGACGATATTAATTACCACCATGTTTATTAAGTGCCCCATTAAACTTGATTCTCACCAACAGCATGGTTGGCTCCCTGGGCTAAATCCGTGCTAAATATTCAATTACACACAGCACAAGCAGAATCGTATTTGGCAGGGATTAGTTCACTTGTCCTGCGAAGGCACTTTTCCAACTGAATAATAATGGTGTCTTTTAATTGTGTGGTATCCTCCTCTTGAGGGACTTTAAGCCAGAACATCTCCTCAGAGGGAGACAGAACCTGGGTGTCATCATCTCCATTTTGTACTTGGATGAACTCGGTAAAGAGATCTGGCGCTAGCCACATAAAGCTCCAATCTTGCTTCTCTTTCGGGGCCCAGCTCAAATGACCTCTTCTTTGAAGGTTTTTCAGCTCCCTCATCAGAATTTCTCTGAAGTACACGACACTGAAAGAAGCTGAGAGCATCGGCAGAGCCTTCACTGTGTCCAGGGCCCTGTGATGGATGCTTGGCCTGCATTCACTCACTTGGTCGTCCCCTCCCCCCACCAACCCTGAGAGAGTGCTTCCATTGCATAGCGGAGGAAACTGAGACATAAAGAAGTTGAGAGATGGGTCTTGGATTGCGCAACTCATACGTGTCAGAAGTCAGGATTCAAACCCAGGCCTCTAAGCCCATTGTCTTAACTACACACAATCCTGGCCCACTTGTTCTTTCACTCAACAAGTATTTATTGAGCGCCTACTGTATACCCAGTCTTGCTAGGAGTACAGTACTTGCTAGGGATGCAGTGGTGAGGAAAACATCATCGTATCCTAACAAAGATTATTGTCTAGAAGGGAAGACAGATTTAAAATCCTTCCACAAACAATTATTTAATTAGACACATCGATCATCAGCCAGTGTTAACAGAATGTAACTCAACTGGATAAGACACTTAGCAGGGTGAGAAAAGAAATCAGGTGCCTGGATGGTTCCTTGTTTTCTATAATTCAGGGGTCAGTCAATTCTTCCTTTCTTCTTAGACTCTGTGGCTGAGCAATGCCTACCGATTCCCACATATGCTTTGGGAATATCCACAAATCAGTTCCCTCTCTAAATCACAGTTTTCCCAGCTATAAAATGGGAATGGAAATAACAAAAGACTGGAAGCAACCCAAATACCCATCAACAGGGACTGTTTACATAAATGATGGTACATTTACACCATGGAATATGCAGCTATTAAAAAGCATGAGACAACCTGAAATGCTAGAGAAGGATTGCTAAGACATCATTGAGTGAAAGAACAAGGTCAAGGATGGCAGGTATGGAATGTTCCCAGCTGCTTACATAAAAAAGGAGAAAGGAGGTAAAGGAACATGCTTATCTATGCATGGGCTATCCCAGGAAAGATGCACAAGAAACAGGTAATAGGACACGCCCCCCCCCCCCCCTCCAGGAGGGGACCTGGACACCAGGGGTTATGGGGAGACTTGCTCTTTTTTTTTTAATTTTAGAGAGAGAGAGCACACTCGAGCGGGAGAGAGGGGCAGAGGGGGAGAGAGAATCTTAAGTGGGCTCCATGAGCCTGGGATCATGACCCGAGCCGAAATCAAAAGTTGGACGCTCAAGCAACTGAGCCACCCAGACGCCCTGAGACTTCCTCTTACTGTGTACCATTTTGTACCTTTTGGATCTTGCACTCTGTGCATGAAATGTCTTGAAAGATAAACTAATCGATTCTTTAAAATTTTTATGCAACATTTTCATGGGAATACAAATGCAGTCAAATAGGGCTGCTCACATCCACCCACCTTACAGTGTTATTGTTAGTTTCAAAGGAGAGGTCAGATTTGGCAACCCTTGGAAAACAGAAAACAACTAGAACACATGTTGCTCCTAATGAGACGAGGTAGGAATAAGGGCCAAACAGAGAAGAAAGGAGCAGAAAGAAGGAGGAAAAGCAGAGAGAAACAAAGAGGCTGTGCATAAAGAGATTGACCCCAGCAGAGAGAAAATCACAGTTACTTTAGTGCCACTGAGACCCCAAGGCTGTGTGCTACCTGCTTCTTTCTAGCCAGCTGCCGGGTTGCCATGGTAATGTAATAGCCTGTGAAAAGCTTATTTATGAGTCTGAAAACATTAAAAAAAAAAAACAAACCAACAACAGCAAGCTGCAGATAGGCAGCAATGAGCAGAGAAGGAGCCTGTGTGAAAGGAAGCATCAGGGTGACCTTCCTGGGGCTTGAGATCCCCCCTTAAAAATTGTCCGAGAGCAGAGGGTTGCACACTGGAGCACGTATCCAAATCACCTGGAAGGCTAGTTAAAACACAGACTGCTATGTTTTAACCAACCCCAGAGATTGGTTAGAGGTCTGGAGTGGGCACTTCTAACAAGTTCCCAGGAGGTGCGAATACTGTGGTTTGGGGGCCATATTTAGAGAACCACTGTCCTAAAAGAGCTCTAAAGGCCTCTCCAACTCGGGGATTCCGTGAGCCATGTGCTCCAGCTCCCGTTCTCCCTGAGCACATCCATCCCCTCCATCAGCTCCTCTGTTAACTAAGCAGCTACACCATCTCAAAGGATGGCCCAACACAGGTCTCGAGGTAGCTCAAAGCAAGTAGCGGGCCAGGAGCTTACAGGGCAGTTTCCAAGGCAGAGGCCAACACCTCATACAAGCAATTGCATGGAAAGATTGGCTGGCATTCCAGCTGCCTTTGCCAGAACTCTCTCATGGGGCTAATTAACTGGGTGCAATAGCCAACAGGTGCTGCTGGGCTAGAGGAAGGGCGGCTGCCAGTCAAGACTGAGGTTGAGCAAGGGCCAGGGCTGGTTGGAGAGGATTTGAAAAATAATAGAAGCCAAATCTTCAGGCATTATAATTTACCACAGTGGGCTTCCGGTTCCCCATAGAAATGGAAACAGGCAGACAAATCCAAACCCCCAACCCCATCCAACACACAGAGCATGCTCAGCGAGAAAGTTCATGGCTAGGGTAGAATGCAACCCTTGAGGACAAGTCCTTCCCTATTCAGGTTTCTAGCACATTCAACAAATATTGGGAGAGTGCCAGACACGTCAGCTGACCCACACGTGGGCGGTGAGCCAGGGTAGCCCCTGCCCTCATGGAGTCTACATTTAAGTGAAAGGAGACAGACATTACTCAAAGAATCATACGATTTAATTGTGCTGCGGTTATGTAAATGAGTGATCTGGTTCTTAGGAAATAATCCTTAAATATGTAGGGTTAAAGGACAAGATGCCTGTAACGTTTTCTCAAGTAGTTCAAAAAAATAACAATCATGTATATAGTGTATTAGCTATACATGTGTGAATGTAGATATAAACTATATAATCGATCATGCACAGAGAGAGAAACAGAAAATAATAAAGCAAATGTGACAAAACATTAACAATTGTTGAATCCGGACCAAGAATGTATGGGAGTTCTTTGTATTACTCTTGCAACTTTTCTGAAAGCTTAGTAGCAGTACGAAGCCTTGAAGATTCTCTCTCAGGTCTTCAAATGAATATACAGTTATCTCCCTGGGTTGAAGAGGTACCACTGAACTACAGCGTATATCCAGAAAAGCATATTGACAGAGAAGCTCTTGAACAAATTCATCTGTATAAGATTCTGTAATATTAAAATGGTCCCATCTAGTGTCATGTTTTCTCGTGCGTATTACAAATTGACTTTTAAAAAACATCACCCCCCCCCCCAAAAAAAAGAATCACATACTTACAGATTGTAACAGTGATGAGTGCTATTTTTTTTTTTTTTTTTTTTTTTTTTTTTTTTTTTTTTTTCAGTACAGAATGATGTAAGGACCTAAAACTGGAGTGGTTCGTCTTAGGTAGGGAGGCCAAGGAAGGCTTTGTTGTAGTGGCAGGTTTGACCTCAGGTCTGAGCAGAAGTTGACCGGGAGAAGAGAGCCAGCTGCCTTCCAGGCAGAGGACAGGGCTCCAGCAAAAACCCTTTCACGGGAAACAAAAGCACATTGGAGGAACCGGGGGAAAAAAAATGAAACCTGGGCCCTTGGGGCTGAGAGCTGCCACACCCTCGCCTTCTAGCTCAGCACGTTGGTGAGGAGCTGGGGCACGGGGCAGGGTTTCAGGAGAGGGCCGCTCTTCTGGCCCGGGGAGGAGTCTGCATTGTTTCTCTCCTGCCCCTTTCGGTCCACTTTCTTATGTGTCTTCCTCTGGCTCCCCTCCGCCCTTAGTTCTTAAAGACTCTGCTCGAATGCAGCTCCCCAGGTGCCACTGGGCCAGAACGCCACAACATACGGCACCATATGGCCACCACTGGCCTTTAGCTCCATTTCAGCCCCAAATCCCTGGCTGCCATTCACCAACCTCTTTACCTGCCATAGAAAGAACATCGGGCTGTCCTTTACACTTATTTCTACCGTTTGCTTCCAGGGCCTCAGGCCGCCGGCTCCATCTGTGGGTGGCTTGTGCGGTTTCCAGCTGCTCTTCAGCCACCACTGGTTTCCCAAGAGCGGCACATGGAGCCACCTCCTAGATTTCCTCTGGGGGGTCAGCCAAGTGCGACCCTGGGTGATTTGGAAGCACGAGCCTGCATAATAAACACGTGGCGTCTCCACGGCGTCTTTCATCCAAGCTATCCAAGCGTTTTGCTGACATGGGGTAACATCAGACCAAATCCTGAAACTCGGGGGATGAGCGACATTTCATTAGGTGTTCACTGGATCAGAGAATTCAGAACTTTTTTTTTTTTTTTAACGTTTTATTTATTTTTGAGACAGAGAGAGACAGAGCATGAACGGGGGAGGGGCAGAGAGAGAGGGAGACACAGAATCGGAAGCAGGCTTCAGGCTCTGAGCCATCAGCCCAGAGCCCGACACGGGGCTCGAACTCACGGACCGCGAGATCGTGACCTGAGTTGAAGTCGGACGCTTAACCGACTGAGCCACCCAGGCGCCCCAAGAATTCAGAACTTTCAAGAAATATTTTATTTATTTTTAATGTTTATTTTTGAGAGAGAGAAGGGCGGGGGAGCACAAATAGGGAAGAGGCAGAGAGAAGGAGACAGAGGATCTGAAGAAGCGAGCTCTGTGCTGACAGCAGAGAACCTGGTGTGGGGCTCAACCTCAGGAACCGGGAGATCATGACCTGAGCCGAAGTCAGATGCTTAACCGACTGAACCACCCTGAGTTCAGTCCCTCTGAATTCAGAACTTAAAGGGAACTTTGAGATCTTGTGGTCTAGCACCCTCATACTGCAGATCAGCTCAGAGAAGTGAAAGAACTTGTCCAAGGTCACAGAGCAAGTCTGTAGAGGAGCTGGACCCAGAATCCAGGTTTCCTGACGCCTAGCAGAAGGGCAGAGCCCAATTACTAAACCAGTTAATAAACCATATACAGGACCTCCCAGGAAGCTAGCATTCTGAACGGCCGCAGGAAGAAGAGCAGTCCTTAGTTAGGAAGTGAGCAGTCTGGAGAGCCTTGGTGGGAAATGAGCCCCAGAAATCTGTCCCGTTGCATTCAGCAGCTACTCCTCGTGCTATTTTTATTCTGTTTGGTTTCACTTTAGACCCGGTTCCTATTTCACATTTATGACTAGAGGCCTCTGAGTGAGGAAAAGGGAAGTCAGAAAGAAGGATCTCTTCTTTTGTACTCTGCAAATCTTTCCAGACCTTTTTTTTTTTTCCCTTTATAACATTTCCTTCCCAGGGCCCCGACAAGCTTCGCAAATCTGCATTGCCAATCCCCTGTTCCCTTCTCTGTAATTATCTTGGGAAAATTTAAATTCCTTATCATGGCTTTGTGACAATACCGGCTCAAGATAAGCAAGCCAGGCTTCCATTCTGAGGTCTTGTCAAATTGCCCTCAGTAGGTTCCCTTAATAAGAATTATTGTTAGAGTTTTTTTTTTTCGAGTGTGATAATGACATTGTGACTATGTCAAAGAAAGCGTCCTTATCTTTTTTGTGTTACATACTTAAATATTTAGGGATGAAATGATAAGAGGTCTGGGATTTGCTTCAAAATACACCAGTGGGGAAAGGTAAAGAAAAAATACGCTCCTTAATACGCTGTTTTCTACCCCGTTTCTCTTGTAAGCTCTTTTTGCAACATCTTCCCCCAGCCTCCCACCCCCAATCTATGAATCCGCTTATTTTGTCTCTGGGGATGGGCTTTGCTTCTTGGAGTCTCAGCAGAGAAGACAGTGTGGATGCTGGAGCCAAAGAGGCTCAGATTCAAAACCCTGGCTCCGCCCCGAGGAGCGCAGGGACCAAAGGCAAGACATTTATCCGTGACGTGGAAATCATAAACTAACAGCAACCGGCCTCCTTTTCTGATTGTCTTCTTGCCCGCTGTTTCTCATTCTGCTGCCAGCTGCCCTGGGATGTGCATTCTAAGATCCCGCCGATGCCCCACAGCTTGGCTACCTTCTTCTCTGCACCGGCCCCTGGCCCAGAACCAAGCTCCAGATTGGGTCCAACTGCCTGTTACCTGCTTCCTTCTGGACGTCCTTTGAGTCCTAAAAACTCACCGCATGGAAATCGGAGGTCACCGCAACCTGCTCCCCCAGAGTACCCATCACCCCTCAGGCCCCCAGCTGGAAACATCAGCTCATTCTCAACATCTCCCCCTCCTCCACTTCCCTTGTCCTTTCTACCCCAGGCCCAGTGGTCCCATCTCCCAGGGCCCTCTCGCATCCAGCCCCCTGTGCGTCCCGCCACCTCCTTGGTGGGCCTTGGCTCAGGCCCTCAGAACCACAGGCCTGAACACCTGTAAAAGCTTCCTAGCCAGGCTCCCTCCTTGTGGCCACTCTGCTTTTCAGTACCCCCTCCGGGCTGCTGGCTTGAAAGCCTCCCATGGGGCTGTCTCCACTGAGAAGGGAAAAGGCCCAAATTCCCAAGCGTGGTGTTTGACACCCTGCATGGCTGGGTCTTCACATATCATTCCAGAATCATTTTCTGTATTTCCTGCCAATGAAGTTGTAGGCCTGGGTTTCTCAGACTGTGGTCTCTCACACCTGCATCAGAATCACCTGAGGCCTTGGCTAAAACTGCAGAACCCTGGGCCCTACCCCAGACAACTGAACGTGGGGGTCCAGGCCCAATGCAAAGGCTTGAGGACCCTCACGGTAGCCACCCAAACGACTTGCCACGCGCTGACCGTGCAGCCCGGCCTCTGCTCATGCTGTAGTAGAGTTTCCCTTTGCTTCAAGGCCCAGCTTAAATGCCATCTCCTCTGCAGCCTTTGCTGAGCCCTAGCAGAGCAAACTCCCCACCCACCCTGCTCCCTTAGCACATGAAACACACCTCTGTTATAGACCATGTGTTCCACACCATATCTAATTATCTGTTGGCCTGCCTGCCTTCCCAGCTGGAATGAAGTCTCCACCAAAGCAAGCCCACGGAATGCCTGGAGCCCCCAGCACAGCGAATGGCACACAGCAAGCACTGAATAAATATCTATTCATTTGAATTGTATCTTACCACTCCTTGGTTCCCGGATACCAAAACACAATGCTTAATACCCAGAGGGCATAATTACAGGGAGGTCTGAGGGGTGAATTGTCAAAGGATGGACGGAACCCTGAATGAATGATGAAATATGCAAATGTATTGGTGATGAGTGTTCATCGTTCTGAAATGCTTGTGCCTGCCTGAGTCTATTTCGAACCCGAAGGATGTGTGAATTGGGTCAGATGTGAGGCTGGGACTTTTGGTTCCAGGTTCAACGGGGGAGATCACCAAAGTTCTGATGTTAATAGGAAATGTCACTGTCACCACATCAAATGCATGTGAAAAGTACAACTTGGTCATCAGACATGGGAAATCCTCACTCTTTACACCTCACAGGTCCACAGAGACCCTACTGATACTGCCCAAAGGGAAATCTGGTATCTGTTGTGAGGAGTCAGCAGAAATCAGCCTTAAGATGATGACGCTGGGGGCATTGAGGGCGCCTGGGTAGCTCAGTCGGTTAAGCGTCCACTTTGGCTCAGGTAACCATCTTGCTAGTCTGTGAGTTCAAGCCCTGCATTAGGCTCTGTGCTGACAATTCAGAGCCTAGAGCCTGCTTAGGATTCTGTGTCTCTGTCTCTCTCTGCCCCTCCCCACTTGCACTCCATCTCTCTCTCAAAAATAAACATTAAAAAAAAATTTTTTTTTTTTTAAAGATGCCAAGGCTGGGGCCGCAGTAGCACTGCTCCAGGGCACTAGGGCATGTCTGGAGGCAGACCTGTGCCACTTCTGGCCATGGCTTCCCCATTTACTGTCTGAGTGAGATTAGATGAGTTACCCAATGGCTCCAACACTCAGCTTCTTCCACAACAATTGGGGCGCCTGGGTGGCTCATTCGGTTGAGTGTCCAACTCTTAATTTCAGCTTAAGTCATGATCCCAGGGTCATGGGATAGAGCCCCACATCAGGCCCCGTGCTGAGTGTGGAGAGTGCTTGAGAGTCTCTCTCTCCCTATGCCCCACTCCTCTCCCCCACCCCGTCTTAAAAAAAAAAAAAAAAAAGCAACCACTTTGTGCTCCTAACCCTTAAATTTGTTGAATGAGATCATGCATGTTACATGACTGGTACATAGTAAGCATCAAAAGATATTACGGCTATACTGCTGTGCTGTGATCCAAGACAACTGGATTCCTATAAGGAGTTGGGTGGGGGTGAATGGGGCTGACCCTGGGGCTGGAGTGACAGGAGTTAAGCAGAAAGCCAGGTGTCAGCCGTGGATTAGGTATGGATTCTGGGGTTTTTAGAGGAGAGTTCCAGCTCCAAGGGTGGGGCTGGGTGTGGAAGCTGAGCTGCATTCTGCTCTGTGGCCTGGGTGTTCAGGGACCAGATGACACGGGATGAGGGGAGGTCAGGAGGAGGTGGCTGGACTGGAAACTTGAGCTCTGGAGAGAAACCAGCAACTCTACTTCCGGTCTGGAAGTGTCTGAGGGCACTTTGGCCCTACTCTGGAGCCCAGGTTTATGCATCCATGGCTAATGGAGCTCTGTTAACTGCCCTATCACCACCGTGGGGAAGTGCAGCCATATCCTGGCCCCGACACTGGGCACCCAGTTCAGATGGGAACCAGAAACTGGAGTCCCAGGCAGGCTGTGGGGTTTTCCTGTAGACAGTCAAATAATGAGAAGTTCCTCTGGCTGTGTCTGCAGGTCCTGTTGTCACTAAGATCCTCCAACTCAGCTTCCAAGTGAGAAGGGGCCTCCCGACAGACAGATGTCCCCTCCTCTGCCGGGCCACATTGTTGCCTGATGAGCCAGGCTTGAAGAAGTCTCCATATGCTGGGCTTTCTCCTCTGGGCTTTCTCCTGGGGATCCTGGGGCAGGGGCTGAGTTTGGGGAACACACAGCCTTCCCTAACTGGAAACACAACTGAGAACCCAGGGCAGGAAATGGGCAGAGAGAGATAGGCGGCCCAGGTGGCTGAGGAGGGGGTGGCCTGAATACATAATGGACCTGGACCCCTCGGTTCTCCTGGATTTCACAGGAAACAAAACCCGGCACTTGGGGCCTCTGGTGTTTGCAAGGAAGCCTGACATCTCCCAAAGACTGGAGAACAGCGACATCTCCAGGCTGCCTGTGGTCAAGGCCCTCCTCCCTGGTGAGAAAATCGCAAGGGCTTCAGAAACCATCTTAGGGACCTGATGCCTTTAAAATCCTAGAACAAAGAGGATTTGGCCTCTGATTCAGTCAATCTGGGGTGGAGCCCAAGATTCTGCATTTCCAACAAACTCCCAGGAGATACTGTTACTGTTGGTCTAGGAAACACACCTTCATTATCAAGCTTTATATATGCCAGTTACATCTTTTAAAAAAAATTTTTTTAATCTTTATTTATTCTTGAGAGAGAGAGAGAGAGAGAGAGAGAGGGAGCACGTGTGAACAAGTAGGGAAGGGGCAGACAGAGAGGGAGACAGAATCTGAAGCAGGTTCCAGGCTCCAAGCTGTCAGCACAGAGCCTGATGCAGGGCTCGAACTCACAAACTGTGAGATCATGACCTGAACCGAAGTCGGTGCTTAACTGACTGAGCCACCCAGGTGCCCCTATGCCAGTTACATCTTAATAAAGCTGGGAAAAGAAAGAAGGCTTTAGGGGGCTCAAAAATTAATCAGATGTGGGGCACCTGAGTGGCTCAGTCGGTTGGGCTTCTGACTCTTGAGTTTGGCTCAGGTCGTGACCTCACGGTTCATAGGATCGAGCTCCACTTTGGGCTCTGTGCTGACAACGTGGAGCCTGCTTGGGATTCTCTCTCTCCCTCTCCCACCCACCCCCTCACCCCCAGCTCATACACCTTCTCTCTCTCTCTCTCTCTCAAAATAAATCAATAAATATTAAAAAAATTTTAATTAGGTCTGGTTGCAGACATCCCAAGTGTCTCAGGAAAGGAGACACTTCCACATATAAAATCAGTCAACCACAAGGCAAGGCCAGGAGGGAGGAGCAGGGTGTGAGAATGCTTCTTGGGGAGGTAGAGTCCAAAGAGGTCTTTATTTTTTATTTTATTTTTTTTTCAATATATGAAGTTTATTGTCAAATTGGTTTCCATACAACACCCAGTGCTCATCCCAAAAGGTGCCCTCCTCAATACCATCACCCACCCTCCTCTCCCTCCCACCCCCCATCAACCCTCAGTTTGTTCTCAGTTTTTAAGAGTCTCTTATGCTTTGGCTCTCTTCCACTCTAACCTCAAAGAGGTCTTTAAAGGCTGGTCAGATCTCCACCAGGGAGAGCTTGCCTAACAGGATCAGCTGGGGACAGCCTTCCCGCATGGTACCTACCATCCCAGAAAACCAACCTGGTTAGCATTCATAACTGACTTGGGACAGGCCTAAAGATTCCATGCAAGGTGAATATTTAAAACACTTATGGGAGTAACATTTCCAAGCAACCCAGAATTGCTTAATTGATTTGCTAAGTACAATCAACTTCACCTCTTTATTTATTTATTTATTTATTTATTTATTTTTTAATTTTTTTTTTAACGTTTTATTTATTTTTGAGACAGGGAGAGACAGAGCATGAATGGGGGAGGGTCAGAGAGAGGGAGACACAGAATCTGAAACAGGCTCCAGGCTCTGAGCTGTCAGCACAGAGCCCGACACGGGGCTTGAACTCACGGACCGCGAGATCATGACCTGAGCCGAAGTCGGCCGCCCAACCGACTGAGCTACCCAGGCGCCCCCAACTTCACCTCTTTAAAAAAGCTCTCCTAATGACCTTCCCAAATGCAGACTTTTCCAGAAAAAGATGAACTTCTGATGGTTATTGGATCACCAACCAATCACGGGCACTTCTGCTTGGGTAGAATATGAAGTAGGGGGAAGGACCCCATCAGCCCCATTTTACAGAATGGGAAACTGAGGTTCAGGAAAGTCCCTTGACTTTGCCTGAGGCCCCCCAACTGGGCCAACCGTGTGAACCTTGGTCCCTCACCCTGACATAGCACTCATGAGTGCTCATGTGACATCTGCTGCTGCTGACTCCGTAAAAACAGGCCTAGAAGGCACACTAGGTGGGGAGTGTCAAGGGAATCTGGGAGTCTAGGGTCCAGGCCTTCCCCTTCCCTGCACACTGGCCTCAGGCTGGGAACGCTGCCATCATCCAGGGAGGGCGATGAAAGCAGCTTTTATAAAGCAGGGTCTGAGGCCCTCAGACAGGCCCCCTTTGTCGACTTCCTCTGCCCTCCCCACCCGCAGGCCCACTGCCTTTAGCATCACCCTCCCTGAATGGCTGGCTTCAACACACTGGAAATTTGCAACACAAACGTACGGCTTGTCTCTCTCCCAGTGGAACCTCTCTGCCCCAGCCTTTTGGGGCTTTTTAAAGCCTGCCTTTCTCTGCGGCATTTTTTTCCACAGCTCAAGTCCCCAGCCCCTAGAGCAGGCACGATCGCTAATTAACTCTGGGTTAAAACCCGTCCTGGGAAGAAAGCCGGGTGGCAAGCGAGGCGTTCCCACCGCCTCTCAGAGGATAAGGATGAGGCGGCTGGCTGCGGGGATTGGTGGAGGGGGGGCTGCGCTCTCACTGTCAAGGCTGGTTCTGGCTTCTTCCCTCATCCTCCGCCTCAAGGGCTTTGAGAATACGCTGCAAATGAAGCCCCTCTTCCCAGATGGCTCCTGCTCTTCTGGCCACCACCCTGCCCAGCTTTCAGAGCTCCGCTCTGATCAGTAAGAGCTACAGTAACAGCTGCCTTTTGCCTCGTGCATCAGACACTTTACAAGCATAGTCCTGACCCTCACAACAACCTGAGGAGGTAGCTGTCATCACCCCCATTGTACAGATGCGGTAACTGAGGCTCCGGGAAGAATAAACCCCTCGCCCAGAATCACACAGTTTGCAAGTGGCAGAGCTGAGTTTCAAATCTAAATCCGTGGGCCTCGTGCTTCTCTCTGCTTTAGGCTTTAGGCTTGTCTCTGCTCCTCCCTGAGCCTCTCCCAGCTTTAGCGTGACTTTCCCCTTCTCTCAATTCTTGGGACATTTAACCCACGTAACCGTGTGCCTGTCTCCATCTCCCTGCCTGAGGTAAGTCACTCAGCTTCTCACATGCCTGCCTCCTGCAGCTCTGAGTACAAGCACATGCCACTGTCCTCCTAGTGCTCAAGAAAATGCCATGCAGGGGGAAAGGCCCAGCCCACTCTCCTAAGAGGAGAATAGGACCAGGCCTTCAGAGACTGACAAACTCCTAATCCAGCGAGCTCTGTGTGGGCCTAATTCAGTTCTTCATAGGTGTTTGCAGGGTAAAGAAAGGCTGGTTTAAGGACTTCACCGGGGGACTCTCCATCACAGCTGGCAGAAATGGAATGGGGGTGCCACTTCGGAAAACAGCTTGGCCGCTTCTTAAAAAGCAAACCATTCACGTACCACATGACCCAGCAGTTCCTCTCCTAGGTAATCACCCAAGAGCAATAAAAGCACACGTTCGTACAAAGTCTTATATACGAATGTTCATAGCAGCGTTTTTCGTAACCGCCCCAAATTGAAATCTACCTAAATGTCCATCACGGTGAATGGCTCAACAAGCTGTCAGACTTTTGTACAACGGAAAGCTACTGAGCAATAAAGTGGAACAGGCTGCTGATATGGATCCAACACAAATGAATCTCAAAAACAGGTGGATGAGTGAAGGAGACTGACAGCACAGAGTACGTATTATGTGACTCCATAATTCACATGAATCCGTATGAACTTTCTAGCAGAGGAAACAGTATAGAGGCAAAAGGCAGATCAGTGGTTGTCGAAGGCTGGGGTTGGAGTGGGTGTTGATAGCAAATGGGACTGGAACTTTTGGGCTGACAGAGGTATTCTAAACGGGGTTGCGTGACAGTGACACGATTTTATGAACTTATGAGAATTTGTTGAACCATAGGCTTCAAACAGGTGCCTTTTACGGTGTATGAGTTATATATACGTCAATAAAACTGTTAAAGTTCTCGGGGCGCCTGGGTAGCTCAGTCGGTTAAGCATCTGACACTTGGTTTCAGCTCAGGTCATGATCTCCCCGTGTCATGGGTTCGAGCCCCGCGTCGGGCTCTGTGCTGACAGCTCAGAGCCTGGAGCCTGCTTGGGATTCTGTGTCTCCCTCTCTCTCTGCCCCTCACCCGCTCACACTCAAATAGAGTGTCTGTCTCTCAAAAAGAAATAAAAGTTGAAAACAAAAATTTTTTAATTTTGTTTAAAAATAAAATAAAAGTAAAGTAAAAAGCAAAACGGTTAAAGTTCTTTACAAAAGAGTAGAAGACCCAGTGGGCCACGGAAGGGCCTTAGGAGAACACTAGCCTGGTGTGGGGCACTGGATTCGGCAGTCGGAAGCCTTGGTTTGAGTCCTGGCTCTACCGCTGTCCAGGTGTGTGCCTGTGGATGAGTGGGTAACCTCTCTGTGCCTCTGTTATCTCTCGCTTATTACAATAGTAGCAATGGTAAGTGAGAGCTATTTTTTTTTAAATTTTTTGTTAACATTTATTCATTTTTGAAAGGCAGAGAGAGACAGAGCGCAAACGGGGGAGGGGCAGAGAGAGAGGGAGACACAGAAACAGAAGCAGGCTCCAGGCTCCGAGCTATCAGCACAGAGCCCGACGCGGGGCTCGAACTCACGGACCAAGAGATCATGACCTGAGCCAAAGACGGCCACTTAACCGCCACCCAGCCACCCAGGTGCCCCTGTGAGAGCTAATTTTTGAGACTTACTCTATACCAGGCCTGTGCCTTATGCACTGGCACCTTAAATCCTCACCCAGCAGCCTCATGAGTCGAGCCCTATCACTCTCCTCTTACAGATGAGAAAACTTGAGAAGAGGCAGGAAGTCCTTAGCAACGGAACTTCAACTCAGGTTGCATTCTGATCCCCATGGCTTCTCCAGGCAATTCCATGTGTCCTACATCTGTGCTCTGGCCTGGTGTCCATTGTGGGTACTCGAGCTGTAGGTGGTCCCCACCTTGCATTCCCTGAGATAACCTCACACCTCCTGATTGTATGAGAACCTATTGCCCAGGGGGCTCCCAAACGCTCCATCTGCCCACTCTCAGTCCCTGGGGACCTGGCCTGACCTGACCACTTTGTGTCCAGGCCGGCACGGTGACAAGCCACCCAGTCCCTGCTTCTATGGGAAACACCCCTTGTGTGCTCTGTGCCAAGAACGTGGCTCCGCACAGGCTAAGCAGAAGGATCACAACATAACATTGCTAAGAGGTTCGTTCAGAAGCTACTGGTTCTGTGGCCCGTGGAGGTACCCCAGGTGCAGCCAGAGGGAGTCTTCGCTCCCCCCTCTTCAACCAGAGCAGTTTCCTGTTTTAAATCTGCTTTATATACTGCACTTCCACAGAAGATTTCCGAAGAAAGTTCTATGCCACCTTTTTTTTTTTTTTTTTTTTTTTTTTTTTTTTTAAGTTTGAAAGCTGCTATTCTCTGGCAGCCCTCGCTTTTCCAAGTTTAGAAACTGAGATCTGGAGGGTAGAAGTGACTTGTTGAGGGTCACAGAGGTCATGACTAACTGACACAGGAGGGCTGGGCAGGGCTCTGGACTTGAAGCTTATTATGGCTCTTTCCACCCCTCCACAACAGCCTCGTGGAAAACTGGTGTTTCTGACTCACACGCTTTTAGACCATTCTCGAGGATTCTTTAGCTACAGGCTGGCAAAATCAGGAAACACAACCACCCTCCCAAGGTTTTCCATCTCCTTCCATGTTTGGCTGCCTTGACACAGGAGAACAGGTGCTCCCCGGGCTAGCTGCTTACAGTGGCCTATGACTGCAGCAGATGTAAATCGAATAGGGGGAAATCTTGATAATTGGATGCTGCGCTAAGGAGAGAAAAACACTTATCTGTAATAAGTGGACTACCTGAAAGTGAGATAAAGTTGCACACGGACAAAAAAAATTATATCAACTTTTTAAAACGCACATTTAACTCAGAGAGTAAATGAACCTTTGTTGTTTCACTGTTATGATTGCTCCAATTATTAGAGAGGCAGTATTATATTCTCTATTCCCCTCGGAATAATATCATAACTTTGTGTTCTGTCCGTAAAGGGAAAGTTCCATACAGGTCTTCATCTGCAAGGGGAAAACCTCTTTCCCCTATTAGGGTTTGTCAGTATGATGCTAAAAATGGCCCTTTGGTTGACTTGTGGGTAATTGATTCTCTGACGCTGGCGACGCTTAGGAAAATGAAGGTATAAATGATGGAAGCGTCACGCAGTCACCGAACAAACGCTGAGCCTCTGGTCCAGGCAGCTGGAGCAGCGCCTCATAGCAGAGGGGACACCTGCCATATCGGAGGTGAGAGGGGGTGGTCCTGGGGGCTGGGCTGGATGGGGGCAAGACGGTTGACCTTCTCACCAACTCAGAGACACCGAGTCAAAGAGGCCCACCATCATCCTCGTCGCCTGTGGACTAGTGAGTACACTCAGGTACCTGGTTAGGGGCTCTGGAACATGCTTTTGATGGTTGGCTCCATGTTGAGGTTGTTTTGGATACATGGCACCTCAACCATGGAGAAGGGGCAGGCAGACGGATGTGTTCCAGGGGTTTGTCAGGGGGCGGATGAAATCTCAGCACTCCTTCTCCGGTGTGCAGGCAGGTGTCTGGGGCAAGACACAAGCTGGCTAGATTCTCCCATCAACAATGGGGGTCTGCCATGGATCGGAAAGGAGCCAAGTGGCTGTGCAAATCAATACATCCCATCTATCGCTCTGAACCCATTCAACATAATTGCCTGGAAATTGATAACATTTTGCTTTCTTGCTCAATTGCTGCTGCGCTCCTTACTCGAGGTTTCAGACACAATTATCTGCCCCTGGAGCACTCCGTTACCCCCACGCTTGTTTCTTGATCCATGTTTTGATGGTCTCGTAGTATTTGTGTCTTTCACCATAAGCCGCCTCAAACTCTTTCAGGAAGGAGGTGGGGTGTCTCTCTTTTGAGTGACAATTCAAGATGCTTCCTCATTAAAAACTTAGATCTCTTTCAATTTGGAATGCTATTGCTGAAACAGTTTATAAACTAAATCAGGACGTCAGTGCCTCAGCGTTCTCAAATTACAAAGCAGAATGTTTGAGAAAGGTAAACGAGAAGCGCCTGGGTGCCTAAGCATCTGACTCTTGGTTTTGGCTCAGGTCATGATCTCACGGTCCATGGAGTTTGAGCCCCAAATCTATCTCTGCGCTGTCAGTACAGGACCTGCTTGAGATTCTCTCTCTCCCTTTCTCTCTCTGCCCCTTCCCTGCTCGCACTTTCTCTTTCTCTCTCAAAGTAAATAAATAAACTTAAAATAAAAAAGAAAGGTAAAAGGTTTTCTTCCTAGTTGTCCAAAAGTGGCCTTGCTAGGTTGGGCACATGAGACCTGACCTCTGTCATTAGCAAAAGGTGCATCTGGAGAATTCTCATAGCATTCTTGGCATAGAGGCTGGCAAGAGGTGCCAACTAATGTAGGTCAAGTGTCCATTTATCCTGAATCCAAATGACCTCAATTAGATCTAACCACAGAATTCACTTGTCAACACTGCAGAAAGCTAACTGATACTCATGAGGATAGATGATAAACCTTAAAAATACCTTTGGAGCTATCAAGGAGTTGTTGAGGATGCTGTTGAATTTGTACTACACTTAATTCAGTGGAATTCTGTCTCTGTAGATTGCTCGTGTGGAATATGTCTGTCAATAGCTACTTTATCCGTGGTGATACAACATCTAATTCTCATCGGACCGTAAGCAAGAGAATTCTTGTTGTTGCCCAACTTTGTCCAGTGGAATTTTGCAACCCCAAGGATTAGAGGTTGCAACCCCAAGCCTAGAGGTTGCAATGGCATCTTGACTCACCCCTGGGGCACACGGTTTGTAGTAAATGTGCCTCTTGGTTGACCAGACTATACAGTTGCTCAACCTCGTTCCAAATAAGCTAGGGGTTACAGAATTTACTGTGACTTGCCCTCCAAAGTCTGCCCTCGTATCAGGTTATTTTCAACTCCCTGAAACCACTGGCTGCACATAGGAAGGCGCCAACCAGGCAGGTGTTCCTGTGTGTGTCCCTTTTTTTTTTTTTAATTCCCCTGGAGATCCAGTGACAAAGAGCAAAAGCTTTCTGTTTTTCAGAACGGCTTCCCGTGTGCAGGTGATGAATCCTGCAGCACCTCCCATGAACGGGGAGGTGAATAGGGAGCTGTGAATAGGGTATTGAATCTGGGAGGCAGCCTCAATGGAGCGGGAGGGGCCTGCTGGCCTGGGAACTTTGAGGCCCATTCTGAAGTGTCCAGTCAGAAACCAACGTGATGGAGGACCATGGAGAAAAGGTCCTTCTCCTCTCTGGGCTCGTTTCCTCAGCTATAAGATGAAGACCCTGATACCTGCTCCAGAGGGCGAGTGTGAGGGTTGGCTGTGCAGGCCAGGGGAGCACAGGGGCCGCAAAACACACGAGAAGGGGCCGGAGGTGGGGAAGCCAAGGGAGAGCTTAGCCCAAGAGCAGGGGGTTGGGCTTTGCTCTGGAGAGCAACCAAGGGCCTCTGAGCAGGGGAATGAAGTGATTAGGGGCCTGGACGTGCCCAGGTCTTTCAAATATCCACAGCGGGCACCTGGGTGGCTCAGTCAGTTGAACGTCTGACTCTTGGTTTCATCTCAGGTCATGATGTCACGGTTGGGGGGTTCGAACCCCGTGTCGGGCTCTGCGCTGCTGGTGTGGAGTCTGCTAAGGATTCTGTCTCCCTCTCTCTCTGCCCCTCCCCTGCTGGCTCTCTATCTCTCTCTCCCAAAACAAATAAATAAACATTTAAAAGAATTTTTTTAAAGATCAGCAGCAAAGAAGGCAAGGAAGTCCAGCCAAGAGACAGAAAAAAAGAGGGCTCGTTACAAGGGGCCCTCCTTACCTCCAAAGAACTCCCTGCTTAGGAAACTCCATTGCTAGAGAGGCAGCCTGGAATCGGGCCGGGAGACGGGGGGCCAGATGTGATATGGTGTGACAAAGAGGCCAGATGTGATATGGTGTGACGAAGAGGACTGAGATCCTTGGTCTGGAGAGCAAAGGCCTAAGTCAGATCCACCTCATGTGGATGAGGGTGCAGAAGCTGTGGGTGGCACAGAGGGTGGATGTCAAAGCCGGGGAGAGGGAGGGGCAGGCAAATGCCATGTTCTCGTCTTTCCTCCAGCCCCAGTCCTTCCCAGAAGAGTAGAAGCTTAACACGTCTTTTTGTACTTGACACAATGAGAAAAAGTTCCTAACAAGAAGAGCTGCCTGGAGATAGCACGTCCTGGCTCGGGGGTAGTGAGCTCTCTGCCACTCGCTGGCAGAGAGCATTTGAGCAGGAACTGGAGGATTGTTGGGGAGACAGTGAGGCCTGGAGGGCTCCTCCCTTCTGCTCTGGAGGTGCAGAGTCACAGGTTGCTCTGAGCCCAGCTCTGCAGATGCTCCCTGGCTTAGCCAAGACCCTGGTGTCTGGTAGAAGGGAGGGGATGCCCTAAGAGGGCGGGCGAGACCAGAAAAGGAAGGTGGGTTCTGCCAGTGCCGGCCCTGCTTGCTGGAGATCACTCTTCAACAGGACAGGAGAGAACACGGAAGACAGGGGGTGAGGTTGGGCTAGGATGGGTTCCTGCCCCTCTCTGGGCTGGCTGGGTCCCCGCATGGGCCTGTAGCCCCATGGAATGGATATTCTACTGAGGGGGGCATGAGAGGTGGGGAGACCCAATTCCTAGGTCTCCTAGCTGAGCCCCTGCTTCCACACCGGGCAGGTCTGGGTTGACCGTGGAGCCTCCTCCCCGAGCCCAGGTGGGCTCTTTCTCACGTTGCCTGTTCTTTCCCTGATTGCAGAGCACGGTGTCAGCAGGCCCCAATTAAGGGTAATTACATGATCTATTAGATGATTCTGCCACACTGGCTCCCCAGGCTCCCTGGTCTCTTCCAAGGCTAAAAGCCTTCAGCGAAATCGAAATGTCTGGAGCGAGAAGTAGAGCTTTCCCTTCCCTCTGACTTCACACAGAACCAAACAGGACGAGAGCCTGCCCCCTCGGGTGGGTCTGATCTGAGGTCGTCGCAGCAAAAGTGTTTGGGAGAATTCCTTATGTGCCAAGCAACTCTCATCTCATCTCATCCTCACAAGGGCCCTATGCAGTCAGTATAGTCATAGACCTCATTTCATGGATAGGGAAACTGAGGCCCAGAAAGGAGAAGCCACGTGTCCTGGGACACACAGCTGGTGACGGTGGAGCCCAGATAGGAACTGAGATTTGTCTGACTCAGAGCCTGAGCTGTTGGCCCTGCTCACTGTTGTCAAGTGTCACAGTGGGTGGGGTGACTTAGGAGACTAGGAGAAGGTGTACCCCCCAACCCTTGCTGAGGCCTGAATTCCACATATGATGCCTTACAGCAAGGGGCATTTTCACCAATGTCATTAATTTTCCATGCAACCCTATGGGGTCAGCAGGGTAGCTTATCGTGCCCATTTTATAGATGCAGAAAATGAGGTCAAAGCTTGTGACTGGCAAAAGCAGGACTTGAATCTAGGTCTGTTTGACTTCCAGAGTCTGGGTTCTTTTTCGTACCTCACCGCCTCCAAATGATGAGGACTAAGGCTTGTATACAGCCAAGCCCAGAACTGGGCCCAGCCAATAAAAGGCATCCTTGTGGCTATGGCTGCAGTTGACCTTCTCCTTCTGTCGTTTTCCAGGAGCCACCGCAGGGGTGAAGGATGCTGCTCTGGGTGTTCTTCCTGGTGATCCTCACCCTCGACAGTGGCTCCCACTGCTCCCCGCCATCCCTGCCCCTCAGGTGAGCAGTCCTGCCGCCAGGGCCTAGATACCCAATGTCCCAGAACCATCCCTGCAGCCCAGTGGGGGGTGATTTAGGGCATGCAGAACAGAGCCCTAAGCAGGCCCCCAGCCATCTCCTCAGGCAGCCCCCACTGCCTATCTTTGGGAGGGGGGCAGATCCTGAGTTCCAGAGAAGCCTCCCAGTCCTGGGTCCTACCTTCTCCGGGGATGAGTAGGGCAAAGGGCAGAAGGACGTTACGGGGACATGGTGAGTACCCCCCACCCCACCCCGTTTCCTCACCTAGCCCTGCCACCCAGCCCTTTGACCTCTGACTCCTTCCATATAGAATGCCTCGGTATGCAGATGCCATCTTCACCAACAGCTACCGGAAGGTGCTGGGTCAGCTGTCTGCCCGCAAGCTACTGCAGGACATCATGAGCAGGCAGCAGGGGTAAGCAGGTCTAGTGGGTTTGTTCCCAGTCTTCCAAGCATCAGAGTTTGGAGGGACTTTTGGTCCCTTGCCTGGCACAGCATCTATTATTTCTGGATTTGCGCGAAGCCCCAGCTTACCTCTAATTATGCTATGATTGTTGAACACCAACAATGTGCTTCTCCCCATGTTAGGCTCCAACAGTAATAATACCAATGATAGTTACCAACTGATCATGATTCTGCGCTGGACACAGAAGCTGTGCCCTCAGACATTTCCATACATGCAGGACAGTGCTGGGCTCACAGGAAGCCCTTGGTAGTGTTAGCCATTACTCTTGGTTTCTTGCCTGTAACGACCCTACAAAGTAGGTACTGTTTACTCCCATCTTACGGGGCAGTTAATAGCTTCTAAAGGACGCACACCAGACAGCTAGCATCCAAAGAGCCCGACATCACAGCCTGTATATTTTTTATTTTGAAAAAGTTTGGCACATACAGAAAAGCTGCAACAATAATACAATGGACTTCCACATCCCCTTTCCCTGTCTTCAGCAATTGCTAATATTTTATCATATTTGCTTATATACACACGCAAACACATGTGCGCTTTGTCATTACTCTGTTGAACCATATGAGAGTAAACTGCGGTCATCACAACCATTTACCCGTAAGTAGCTCTGCACGGTGTCTCCAAACAGCTAACAACAGGACATTCTCTGATATAATCACAATGTAATTATTACTTAGTGTATACATTCACCTTTCACCAGTTTTCCCAACATGTCCTTTATGGCAATTTTTAATTTTCCTGATCCAGGATCCAAGCCAGGGTCATGGATTGCATTTAATTGCCATGTCTCTTTAGTTTCTTTTAATCTGGAACTGCTCTTCAGTCTTTCGTGACGTTGACATTTTTTATTAGTAAAGTTCAATTATTATTTATAGAACGTCCCTACGTTCCTCATACTGGATTTGCCTGATGCTTCCTCATGATTAGATTCAGGTTATGCATTCATAGCAGTGATATCGTTCCTTCTTGGTGCATTATTTCAGGAGGCACATGATGTCAATTCATCCCCTTATTGGTGATGGTAACTTTAATCGCCTGGTTAACGTGATGTCTGCCACGTTTCTCCTCTGTCCAGTTAACATTTCTCCTTTATAATTAACGAGTAATCTGCGGGGAGGTATTTTGTAAATCTATTTCGCAGCCTATGCTCTTCACTACTATATCGAGCACCTTCCTAAGTGTTGCTGAATCTAGTTTGATTGGGTGAAAGAGTCCACACCAGATATTGGAATACGTATAAGGACATACCTGTTCTGCTTACTTTGCCCTGGCCTTTCCCAGGCTTCTCCACATCCTATCCAAATAGTAACCTCCACTGCTGCTCTTTTTCTAATCTAACAGAGAGAGAAACCAGGAGCAAGGAGCAAAGGTACGGCTTGGCCGTCAGGTGGACAGCGTGTGGGCAGGTCAAAAGCAGATGGCGTTGGAGAGCCTCCTGGTGGCCCTGCTGCAGAAGCACAGGTAGGAACATGTGTGTGCATGCACACGCGTGTGTGTGTGTAGTTAGGGACCTTGCAGGCTTCCTTCCGCATGGGTTGCCAGGAAAAGGAAAGAATCCCCTCCTCTCCAAAGACATGGGGCCCTGCCAAGCAAACTGGGAACAAGGTTCCTTCTTACACATATGAAGAACTGGAGGAAGGGGAGAAAATGCATAATAGAGACCAGATCTTATCTACTGCTGTATCTCCAGTGAGAAGCAAGAGGCCAGGCTCAGCGTCTGTGTACAAAAATGTTACCTACTCAGTAGTTCTGGGATAGGAAACAGGCACCTGAATTTTAAAAGATGTCCAGGGGATTCTGATGCAGACGATGTGACAGGCACATCCTGGGTCCATTGGCAAGTTTCCAAAACTACAAGGCCAAGGAAAGGCCAGCCCCTCCCAACACCCTCGGGCAGACTAGCGTGGGCAGCACTCATGACCAGGAAAGTTGGTGAAGGACAGTCACCCCTCCTCTCATGGCCCCTCATGTTCCCCTGGGTATCAGGGAAGATCAGGGAGTGCTCTCGGCTTAGAGAGGAGGGAAACTGAAGGAAAGAGGGGCAGCAGCTGGCCCCAAGTCAGGGACTGGAAAGCCAGACCCAAGACCTATTTTCTTCCCTTCTTCACACGGAGTTCCACTTCACAGACACAACTCCCCAGGGATGACAGGACTGTTTGTGGAGAAACTGCTGTATTTTTGAGCCTGATTTTAACTGTGAGCACAAACATGTCCCAGCAGGGCTCTGCCAGTCACCTCTGGATGAGCCTATTAAGCAAATCCATTCCGAGCAGAGCTCTCCATGTGCTCCCGCACCTTCCTCCCAACCTAATTAGACACCAAGAGCCCAGAGATCTCACCAACCACAGTCCTGTGGAGACACGAGTGGCAGGCAGATGGGCAGGCTGCAGGAGGGGCGAGAGCCAGCCTGGGAGGCACACACAGCAAGTTGCCTTCCTTGTCTCCTCCTTTGTGAAGGGAGGAGGGGCTCCAATCACCCCTAAGGATCCTAAGACTAGAATTCTAAAAATAATGCCTCCCTCGAGCAGCCCACGCTGGGATTAGGTCATCATTCACCTGCTTTAGGGCTCCCTCCAGGCCCTGGTGGGATAGGGTGTAGTGGCCCCAAGGAGGGCCAAGTGCTAAGAACACAGGCTGTGTTCCTGCAGGTTAAAAACCAGAGACAGTTGCAGAGCTCAAGGTCACAGAGCAGGCAGGAAGGGGCCTGGAGGCTGCTCCAAACATTGTTCCCCCTCCAGTTTAAGGGTTGTAAATCCTAGGATCTCCTGGTGGGCCTGAGGACACATAACAGAAGAATGAATTCTTAGACCTTAGGGTAGAATGATCTGGAAGACGGCACATCTGTGCACCCACCACACTTTATGTCCACCTAATGGCCCTGTGAGGAAACTGAGATTCAGAATTATCTGTCCTCCTCTCTCTGGAATATCGTCCCCTGACTACGATGTGCCAGGCCCTGGGCTGAGAGTTACAGCAGTGAATAGGACAACAGTGGTCTTTGCTCCCGTGAAATTCACTGACACACTGAGGCAGACAGAAATTAAGCAAGTCCCCAACAGTGGATTATTTAATCTGTGATAAGTGGTAAGAGATGTAAGGGGTGTGGTTGAACGTACGTGCCAGAAGCGATGACCTAATCTAACCCTGTCTGGGGATTAGAGGTGGCTACTTCAAGAGGAAGTAACTGGCCCAGGATCTCCGTGGGAATAGGTGAGCAGAGCTGGGGCTGAGACTGATGTTCGCTGTGCTGGAACCGTGAGATCCTTCCCTTCCTCCCATAGTCCCTCTTCTGGAACCCAGACAGCTAGGCCTGACATTGGAGCACCTGTCACCCTAGTTCCAGGTGTCTTGCCCAAACTCACCCTTGCTTCGGTCTCCCTAGTTGAGCTTTATCTTTCTTTCCGAAACAGGAATCGCCAAGGATGAGGATTCCACCTGTGTCTTATGCCACCTGCAGCCAAAACACAACTGCATCCAGTTAATCCTATTTAATTTCTGACCTACCTTTTTCCTTCACAGATACAATAAAATTCCCCCATACTGTTCTGCATCTCAATTTCCTTTTATCTTCTGCCTAATTTTTTACGTGTTTTACACATTCCATTTCCCAAAGAGATATTACAAGGTATACTACAAAAATAGCTAACGTTTACCTCTACCACGCGGAGTGGTAGCCGGGAAGCTTCATGCATGGAATCTCATATGCTCCTCACACAGCCTAACGGGAGGTCTCGGTATCCTTATCTCACAGACAAAACACTGAGGCACAGAAAGGGTAACTGAACTGCCAAGGTCGCTGCTGACAAGTGAGAGTACAGGGATTCAAACCCGGGCAGGCTGGTTCAGAACCAGGCTCTTAATCATACCCATCCACTCTGGGCCAAAGTCATCCTTCATCCACTGGTGGCTTGTTCATCCACGAGCAATATCATTTATTCATTCAACAAATATTTGTACAGTACCCACTATGTGCCAGGCACTGTTCTAGGCCCTAGGAATACAACTGTGAGCAAACAGGCAAAGATCTTATATTCTAATGAGGGGGAAGAATAATAAAAACAAGTAAATCTAGAAATGTTAGATGGCAGCAGTTGCAAAGGAGAAACATTTAAAGGGTTGAAGAGTGTGGGAGGGCATTTTTGTATCTAGAGTCCATACTTGTGCTGCGCTGTGGCCAGGGAGGGCCTCAGTGACGGGGTGACATTTGAGTAAAGGCCTGAAGGAGGAGAGGGGGGTTGGCTGTGTGAGTATCCGGGTAAAGAACATTCCAAGCAGAGTGAAAACCCAACACAAAGGCCCCAAGGCAAGAGCATGGAAGGAGAGGAATCAGAGCTGGTAGTTATAGACCTGGCTGTCCAATATGGTAGCCATTAGCCACATGTGGATACTGAACACTTGAAATGTGTCTAGTACAAGCCGGGATGTGCAGTAAGTGTAAAATAGACATTGATTTCAAAGACAGTATGAAAAAAGAATACAAAACACCACAATGTTTTTTTATATTGGTTATATAATAATATTTTAGATATACTGGTTTCAATAAGATATTAAAATTAATTTCACCTGTTCCTCTTTTACTTTTTTTAAAAATATCTTTCTTTAAAAAAAAAGAAACTGGGGAGCCAGGGTGGCTCAGTTGGTTGAGTAGACGTACAACTTCGGCTCAAGTCATGATCTCATGGTTCATGGGTTCGAGCCCTGCATCGGGCTCTGGAGCCCGCTTCAGATTCTGTGTCTCCCTCTCTTTGCCCCTCCCCTGCTGGTGCTCTGTTTCTTTCTCTCAAAAATAAATGAACATTAAAAAAAATGTTTTAAAGAAACTTATTCTTTAAAAGATTTTATTTATTTATTTACTTACTTACTTAAGTAACATCTACACACACTGTGGGTCTTGAACTCACAACCCTGAGATCAGGAGTCCCATGCTCCACCAAATGAGCAAGGTGCCCCCCCCCCTTTTTTTTTTTACATTTTTATGGTGGTTACTAGAAAATTTAAAAAGCACCCATGTGGCTTGCATTACATCATTACTCTATGAAATAGTGCTGGTAGAGCTAATCCTTTTGAGTTAAAAAAATTTTTTTTTAATGTTTATTCATTTTTAAGAGACAGAGAGAGAGAGAGAGAGAGAGAGAGAGAGAGAGTGAATGGGGGAGGGGCAGAGAGCCAGGGAGACACAGAATCCAAAGCAGGCTCCGAGTTGTCAGCACAGAGCCCAATGTGGGGCTCAAACCCACGAACCTTGAGATCATTACCTGAGCCAATGTCAGACACTGAACTGACTGAGCCACCCAGCACACTTTGAGGTTTTGCTATAAAGGGAAGCAAAGAACTGAAGCCACTGACCACAGGTATCTAGGCCAGGACTACTGAGCTTTTTCTATTGATGAACCATTTCTCACCTGGGCCAAATACCCCCGCGTATCATCTACCCTACACATGCCTCTTAGAATCCATCAACTTCCCGGGGGGATAAATTGTTCTATATTTTGCTTTGAGCAATGGTTACAGCAGTGTAGTTAGATATAAACCTTCATTGAGCTGTACACTTAAGATTTGTGTATTTTGCTGTAATTAAAAAAAAAAAAACAAAAAACAACTATGAAAAGTCCGGATGATGGGAAGTCTGTTTTGATTAAAAGTATATGAAGAATCACAGCATTTTGGAGTTGATGGGGACTCAGAGACAAGCAATCCCTACTCCCATTCTGCAGCCAGGGACACACAGCACTGACCTGGGGCCTGGCAGGCAGGTCTCCTGTCTCCCTGCACCAGAACTGTAAAGCCAGCTTGATTCTTCACAGGGTTTAGACCACCTGCTCTCCCTGGGAGTCCCCAGTTTACCCTCCAAGAAAGAATGTCAGGCGTGGGAAAGGCTCTGCAGGGGACCACTGTGGCGGCTCTGCCGAGGAGACCATACCAACAATGGGGGACAAAAGCCCCCTCCAGAGGAGAAGGCTGGCCATTGAGGGCTGGCAGTCCACTTCAACCAAGAGAGGCGGGCAGGCCGAGAACCTGCCAAGGAAGGAGAACAAAGGAGGAAGCTGCTGAATGGTGGGCTCGCCATGGCCAGCCCCGAGGCCCCCTCCTTCCCCCAGACCCACCTGCTCATCTCTTTCCTCCACCCCGACAGAAACAAACACTGAGGACTCTCCCAACTTCCAATTAGTTTTTCAAATGAAATAATGACCACTGGGACCCACTGCTACTTGTGGTTTTCAAGGCGAATACAATTATAAAGGAAAAAACCATGATGGCCACAATTCCGGTGCTTTATCACCATTAACTACAACACTAATGGTGTCTTAAAAGACTTTACCCCTCCCTGCAGAGGGGCTGGGAGCTTCCCATTCCCGTGGGGGTCCTACTTAAGACCCAGTGTTATTTTTTTCCCCCCTAAGGAAATGCTCTAATCAATGGGGGACTTGTCGCTTTTAATAATAATCCCTTATGTTTGTATTAACTTAAAGTTCACAGAGAGGTTTCCCATCCATTACTGCATTTGCTGCCTCCCACAGCCCTCTGGAGAAAGGCAGGGAGGGGTGGCCTCACAGAGGTCAGGCGCCCCAGCCAGGTCCCACCCGCGCAGAGGGAGCAAAGCCGGGAACCGATTCCTCATTCCAGGGCAGCGCTCTTATGTGGTTTCACGATTCCAGGTCCCTCAGGAAATGCGAGCTGGAGAATCGAGTGAATTAAACAATCAGACAAATAAACACGTGGGCCTGGTACAAACTGCTTTCTGTGATCCTACTAATGACACACAGGAAATAACAGTGATACCAATATCTGCGCTGACCTGAGCAAATACGGAGTCAATGCTAAGCGCCAGGCACTGTGGTATGTGTTTTGGCTGTGACCTCATTTAATCCTTCTAAAGCTCTCGGAGGTATTATCCCCATTTTTACTGATGGGAAACTAAGACCCTGAGGGGTAAAGAAGGGCACAGAGCTAATCAAGCAGGTCAGCTGGGCTCTAAATCACCATGTTTAATACTTCTTAGAGAAAGCCAGGCTCAGCACTACTACATTGTCAAAGAAAAACCAGAGCCACATAGTAAAAATAGTAAGATTTCATTCAGGACTACTGCACTAGGGCGAAAGAGACCTCGGTATAGAACTGGGCTCAGTTCAGAATACGGCATCGGCAAGGGGAGATTTATAGCCAAGGAGTAGGGTGGGGATAGGTGGATGGCTTCTGACTAAACGGACCTTAACAAGATCCCTGCTATAGACAGGCCAGGGTGCTCAGACATCACCTGGGGGTTGGCAGAGAAGAAGGACTTGATCAGATATCGAGGTGGGGGGTAGGTTCTGGTTAAACTGACTTAGCAGAATTCTTATTAAACTAGATTTTACAAGAAAGTGCAGAGATGGGTCCAGGAGAAGTTTCAGGAGCCTAAGAGACTCTTAAACACAGAGAACAAACTGAGGATTGCTGGTGGGATGTTGGGTGGGAGGTTGGACTAAATGGGCGATGGGCGTTAAGGAGGGCACTTGCTGGGATGAGCACTAGGGGTTATATGTTAAGCGATGAATCACTAAATTCTATTCCCGAAATCATTATTACACATTATTACACTCTGTTCTGTCCCAGCATAAAATTCAAGTTGCCTAAAATTTGCCATTGGTCCTAAAATAAAATCTGTGACCTTTACCACAGCCTTTAAAAGCTGTACTTGTTCTGGCTTCCAAGGATACTCTCCTCCTTGCTAACTACACCCTAGTTATACTGGCCTGCCTTCAGGTCGAACATGCCATGCCAAGCTCTTGCCTCAGCGTCTTTGCATATGTTGACCCTATGCCCAGAGTGCTCTCTCCCAGCTCTGCACAGGCTCCCTCTTGTCCTCCTGGTGTCAGCTTAGCCTTCCCAACCCCGCTAGGTAAAAAGTGCTTCCTTGAAAGCCCTTCAGATTTGCAGTCTGTTTCCCCTGTCCCCTCCAATTTTAAGTGGATCAAGGGCAGGGAACTGTCCGTCTTGCTCTCGGCTACAGCTCGACACAGCACAGAGCGTGGCACATAGCAAGTCTGCTGTGCTTTACTCCCCAGCTCCTTTCTGGGTCCACAGGCCAACCCTCAACCAGCCTGGAAGCTGTTTTCTGACTTCCTTTCCTGCAGCCCCTATACTTCTGTTCTCAGGCTTTACCCTTTCTCTACACCTCGGTCCATCAGGTCTCATTGGTCTGTCTTCCAGAACTGTACCCATCTGGTTCTAGGTGTAAGTCCCAGCTGGGTGGGCTCCCCCTGCTGTCATCCCTCCCCCACCACGGAGCTGGTGTGGTGCCAGCCTAAGTAGGGTCACTAGGAGCCACTCTAGAGCCCAATATTACCCTTTCCCCACAGAGTGGGATAAGAAACAAACACTTAAAAGCAAAGAAGGCTTCCAAAGTCATAGTCGACAGGAACCAGGCAGGTGAAATTGGCAGGTGGAACAGCAGAGGCGCCGTGCTGTGGTGAGAGGCACAGACACCTGTGGGGACGGAGCTCCGGCAAGCCGGAAAGAGCAGGCCCCACCGGCAGGGAGTTGCTGCTGCTCGGCTCCAGCTGATTGTTGCCATGTAGCAATCAGGCCCAGTGTCACAGGCTCAGATTTTCTTTTTTAAGAGAATCGAAAACCCAGGGAGCCTGGGTGGCTCAGTCAGTTGAGGATCTGGCTCTTGATTTCGGCTCAGGTCATGATCCCAGGGTCATGGGATTGAGCCCTCGTGTGGGGTTCTGTCCTGAGCATGGAGCCTGCTTTGAATTCCCTGCTCCCCCCCACACCCCCCCCCCCACCCCGTCCCTCTCCCTCACTTACATGCTCTCCCTCCCTAAAAACAAAAATAAAAAAATGAAAAAAAAAAAAGAGAATCCAGCACCCAAAACCTGTATTTTTATTACTTTCTCAGTTTGTTAAGTTAGCAGCTTATTCAGTTTTTGAGAAAACATATGGCTCAAATAAAACCTATCAATGGGCCACCTCTGGTTGCAGCCTCTGGGAAAGGTGAGGCCTTCTTCCCACCTTGGAAGCAACCCTGTAATTGCCCACATCACCCTCTCTCACCTGTAGAATCCCATTCAGAAGTAGTCCAAAGTTCCAGAATCTCTTTTCCCCAACCAAAAATCCCAATTTCCTCACTGTAGTGAAATCCAGCTTGCACTGGAATGAAGTCTGATTCAAATCATTTCTGCCTCCCAAATTCAATAAATACCATGCGGATTACCTGCTTTTCAAAAGTAATCTAAATGTATTTATGATGTTTCAATTAATAGAATCAGAGGTGATGAGCGAAAGTATGTAACTAGGAGCTAATTGGGGAAGGTGCCAAGAGCTGAGCCAAGCGCTTTAGATGCAGGAAACTCCCTCAGTCATATGACGTAAGTACAGTCATTATCTCTCTTCTACAGAAGCAAAGGAGGCTTAGAAAACTTAAGCCACCGGCCCAACGTCCCTCACCCTAACAAGTGGCGACAGCAGGTGTGCATAACACTGAAGTCTATACACTTAACCATATTATTCAATATTTCTTCTCTATGTGATAGTATATAACCTCCAGGTAATGGTGGTCCTGGACACAACTTCAAAAGGGACATCCTTGAGATATGTGTGTCCCTCTAAGAGCCTAAGAATACTCATGTGGCCCGCCTCCTTTTAAGACAATTCCTCCCCTTCCCCACTGCATGCCAAGCCCATACTTTGAAGGCAAAAGCAGAGGGGCCTTCAGGTATCAACAGGGCTCCTTTGCAGACAGATGGTGCCCACTACTGGAGAAGAAAAAATGCCCACTTTTCCAGGCAATTCTCAGTCCTGTTAGGAAAGAGGCAAAAAGGACTAAAGTAAAAAGGCCTGGAGAAACACCCTGGCCACCTTGTCAACAATACTTCCCAACTAAGTCCTCATGTTATGTACCCCGGGGATCCCACCAGCCCAAAAGTACTAGAACAAACTCTCAATCGGGCCGTTGTTCCTGTTATTCTCTTTATTCCAAAACAGATTAATTACAAATTTCAACTTTTCAAATGCAACATCTGGCTAAGTTAGGAATATTCACAGCCTCTTGATAAGGCACCATGCCAAAGAAACAGGATATTTGGGCTCACAGGTGTGCACTCTGTGTCGGGGAAATAGAAAAACAACAAGCAAACGTATAACCACAATTCTGACTTTTTTTTTGTTTAAATAAAGTTTCTTCATTCCTCTACAAACTGTGAATTGTTCTTGACTCCTTTCCTTGATATTCATCTCAGCTTGCAAAATTTCCTTCCTTCTTCTGGCACTAATGTGCTGTTCTGAAAGAAAATGGAGACAAACACCAAATTACGGAAGGTTTCAGTTCGCTGTTACAGTTCCTAACTGGTGACAACAGAGAGACCAAGGTTCTCTGCCGTTTTAAGATCCTATTTATATAGGAATAATCATTAACCTATTAATTGTATTTATTTATCCCCCACCTCATTTCACAAGAGATTGTGAGACCACTAGTTCCAGCAAAAGCTGATGATAGCGTAAATACGAACAACAGCGCAAACCTGACGACTAGGAAAGAAAGTGGCATGTGGAGCTCTGACATGAGGTAATTCCAGGCACACCTCTCACAGTGCAAGGCCAGAAAGACAGTGTACATTTCAACTAGGGGAAGAAAAAAGAAAGCCTAAACAATGTCCATCTTCAATTTCCCACGCTCCGGGTCCGCCAACCAGCACGGGCCCTCACGTAGCTTGGACGATGACATTCCGGCCACTCAGGACAGAAACCCGCACCATACTCCTGCCATGCAGGTCTCCAGTCATGTTCTTGCCAATGGTCAGCCTCAGTGTCTAAACCTAAGAACGATTCTCAAAAATGGAACTCAGCTCACAGAAAAACTCTAAGAGGAGACAAAAACCTCTCTATCTCTTATTCCTTCTTTCCCCATGGCTGCCCTACCCTCGACTCTACGAACTGAGGGGAAACATGAGAACGGAAATGACAATCTAGACAGCTGCTGTGCAAGTAGGAGGGTGAAGCAGCAAACAGGTGTTTCGGGCAGCTCCAGCAGGCAGAGGCACCGCGCCGACACGCACGCCGTCCTTAGCGGGCAGTTCTACCCAGTGGTGAGGGCTGACGCGGTGGCGATGCAGTCTTGCAGAATGGTAGGCTCCTAACCGATTAAACCACAGTTCCAGGGGACACACACACAGGCACAGAACTAATCCTGAAGGCTGAAGTGAGTGCCCCTAATCCCCTGCCAACATGCAGAGGTTCCCAGGTGCACTAAAACGTGTGTGCTCCGGAACGACCATGAGGAGAGGAGAGTGTGAGTATGAAACAGGAGGAGCTGAAAGGGCAGCGGCCCACCAGCCTCCGTCTTGGCTAAGAAGGTACAGCCTCTATTGTGCCTCATCAAATCGATGTCTGTCCTCAGATCAAAAGCACTTAGCTACCACAGACTTTCCTTTAAAATACTAGGCCCCGACCTCTGAAGTCCCAAACGTCCTCTCTCTCAAGCAGTGTGATTTGGGGGCAGCAGCAGCATGAGGGTAGACTATCTAAATAGCAAGAAAAAAAAAAATCAATCCAGAGTTATTTTGAAGAATTAAAGAGCTCAATATTTAGCAGAAAGGACTAGTTCTGAAAGTAAAATCTCAGAACAACTCTAATGCAGGACAAAATCAACTGGGTATGTCAGGGAATGGGGGAGGAGACAAGGGACTGACTACACAGGGGAACTTTCTGGAGTGTAGAAATAGTCTATACCTTGACTGAGGTGGTATTTACACGACTGTGTAATTTGTCAATATTCAGATTGTACTCAAAAAGGGCAACTTTTACTGGATATAAATTGTACCTCAATTAAACCCAAAAAAACAAAACCAGGACAAACGCAGTCTTTGTGTTGAGGATTAGATGTGCCAGCTTATGCTCACACATCAGTGAAAAGGCTCTACATTCCATGCTTTTGTTGATCTCCCTGATCTGCAGAGGATTAAAAATTAGATGGCTCTGCTGCCTTGGCAGGGAAGCCATTTCCAAGCCAAGGGATCAGGGAACATGACTTGAAAATTCAAATACTTTCCTTCTCTATATGTTGGCCTAGTACAGGTGTCAGCAAATGATGCCCCATGGGCCAAATCCAGCCCACCACCTGTTTTTGTAAATAAAGTTTTATTGGAACACAGCCATGCTCATTTGTTTAGTCTACGGCTGCTTTCACATTACAGTGACAGAGTTGAGTAGCTGTGACGGAGGCCATATGGTCTGCAAAGCCTAAAATACTATCTTTCTAGAGAACTTTTCCTGATCCCAGTCTAGAGGAACTGATCAATGAAGCGCATACTCTCTCCCCTTCCCTCCCTTCACCTTGCTTTCACCTCCATCCTCATCCTAGGATTAACACCTAGGAAAATGGGTGATATTTCACTTGACATTTTAGTCACACAGGGATCAGCCCTGAACTACACCCTGAGTTCTAGAAACCGGGGTTCTGATGCTGGCTTTGAGCTATGGCCATTAGTCCTTCGTAACAGAGAATCTCACCAAACCACACTGTTTGGCCCAACCAAAGATCAGTGTTACAAAAAGGCCTAGAAACAGTGACAAGGTGTGCCAGGATTTGCCATGGGACCATCATTTAATGAATTGAGATGTTCTGAACGGGGTCCCCTTTCAAGAAGTCCAAGGTTGCATCTGTCTTATCCTCAACTCTGCTTTCCTCATCGAGAAAGGGGCTGCTGTCTATCAAGTACCCCATGGGCATAAGGGAGGATGGAGTCTAATGCAGCCAAAGCCAGGTCAAATTACCCTATCAGTTGGGCTCACTCAGGGAGTTTTGGTTTTTTGCCCTGGTCCAGTAAGTTCAAAAATGGCCCCAGAATTCAGCTTTGGCTTGGGGAAGTTGGGGAGGAACGAGTGGGCTGAACATCAGATAAAAAACTGACATGCATGAGGTGGGCAAGATGGGAAAGGGGCCCTGCTTCTGGGATGAGTCCACCCTTCATCTTTACCGTAGTGTCCTATATTTTGCCAATCTACTGCTCTGCTCTGCAGCGATCCTGCCAAAGGAAAGAGGGTTTGAGAATCAAGAAAGGACAGTGGGAAGAGAAATAAGCTTGAGAAAAGAAATGGCAAACACCCAACCAGAGCTTCCATTAGGGTCCGTGATTCCCCCAGTGGCAGTTTGTTCTAGGACTCACAGCAGAACTTGCTGTATGAGGGTGCGTGCATGTCCGTGTGCACACATGCTGGAGAGGGAATGAGGACCATGGTCTCTCTCCCCAGAAAATGTACACAATTTTAGGATTCCAGATTAGGAACCCCTGCTAAACAGGATCTAAATCAAATGGTTTCCAGTCCACTACTCCCCTGATTTGTACATCTTGTGTGGGCAACTTCTAGAAAAGAGAGAACTCAACAGAGCACAGCCTTTTGGCTCCCTGGGGCCTGGACTGGCTGCTGCAAGGGAACAGGGCTCTGCTTAGAAAAAACAGCTGAGTCCCTGGCTCTTTCTCAGATGCGATGCATAGCTGCCAAGTTAAGGCTCCTGGAAGGGCAGAGAAATGAACCAGCTGCCACTGCCGGTGCTAAGGGAAGCTCTGGTGGAACGTGGATCACTACAGGGAAGTGAGGGAGCACCTCGGGGCCAGGTCTCCACGAGGCGAGGCACTCAGCGCACAATGGAGACTCAGGCAGGGATGAGACAGGTGGCTCTCCCGCCTACTAATGGTCTCTGAGAAAGCCTCTCTGATCTGCCCAACTTAATTGGCAGCCATGTTGGAGGGCACACTATTGAGTTACATTCTTACAGCAAAAGTCCTGGAGAGGAGAAAGCAGGGCACATCTGAAAATGTTAACTTCCAAAGGTGAAAGCAATTCTGACCTTTTCTTACCGACCTTTCCGTGGCTCAAATCACCCAAGTTCTAATAAAGTCAAATCAATGAGAAACACCTATGTGACATTTAAATTTGCTTCTAATCCAGGTTCGAAAATCAAGCTGCCGGCAAGCTGCTGCCGTGCTGAGATCTGACCGTTTGTGTGAACCTAAGGTTGTCTGGTTCTCAGGGACGTGGTACAGGCTACCGAGCAGGGCTCCCTGTTAGGGGCTTCTTAAAACCTGTGGCAGTTGGGGGTGGGGGTGGGGGTGGGATGGGATGGGAAGAGCGTGGACCTCACACTTAGGAGGAAACGCTCCGAAAGTCTGCCAGGGGTTATAGAGGATTAGCTCTGGGGCATGGGAGGAGGACAGAATAGGATTCCCTGTGGCGAGTAGAGAACATTTTTATACAGCCAGCACATTAACAACGATCTTCTGCCGCACATGTTCTAATCCATTTTAATCTTCATAAAGCAATTATTTTCTTCTCTTGTTCTAATGTGTCAGGGCATAAATCACTGTGGTTTTAATACATTTAAAACTGATCACCAAGGCCCCTTTCGGACTTAAAAGGCTGGATTAAGGTGTCACACTTGCCCCTAAGGATACGAATCGTTCTGCCACATACCCTTGTTCAAAGAGCTGGGTGAGCAGAGCTGACAAAAATATTTCTAATCCCACTCTGAGTCCCTGGCCCATCCCCAGCCTTACCTCTTGATTGCCTGCTGGGCCAGCATCCGATTGCCAGCCAGGAACGTCACACTGCCCAAGATGGCCAGGTACTTCAGGGTCTGGAACATGTTGAGCTGAGTCCAGTAGACATACATGAGCCCCAGCATGGCTACAGGAACAGATGTCATGACAGCCAATTAAACTGCTGGACTCTGAAGAGGTCTCTATTTCCAGACCAGCTCATTTTATTCCTTTTATCTGGTGCCAGAAAATTAACTCAATATACTTACCTTGGCTACCAAGAAATTCAGAGGTAAAAATCAGATGTCAGCTACCTTAACTATCCGGTTCCATGTTCCAACTCACATCTATTTCCTTTAATGGAGGTTTTTTATTTTTGTTGGGTTTTTTTTAAAGCATTACTATGATACTATATTTGGCATTCATTTTATTTTTTAAATTCTGAATGAAAGCATGCAGGGTTAAATAAATGAATAATTTCCTTTCTATTAAAAAAAGATTATTAAGGGGATTTTGCCAGTGTGAGTAGGAAGGAAGCAGGAAAGCACTGAGGAAGAAGGTTTAATGAAAAGGGCTCAGGCCTGGGCACTGGGAGCCCTGGGTTCTGGTCCAGGCTCTTCCTTGCCTAGCCGCTTCCATTTCTCTGAGCCTACATTCTCTCACTTGTTGAACAGGGAGGATCGTAACTCCTGCCCTGGGCACCCACATCACAGCTGTGATGAAAATCAAATGAGGGGGGCGCCTGGGTGGCGCAGTCGGTTGAGCGTCCGACTTCAGCCAGGTCACGATCTCGCGGTCCGTGAGTTCGAGCCCCGCGTCAGGCTCTGGGCTGATGGCTCGGAGCCTGGAGCCTGTTTCCGATTCTGTGTCTCCCTCTCTCTCTGCCCCTCCCCGGTTCATGCTCTGTCTCTCTCTGTCCCAAAAATAAATAAAAAAAAAGTTGGAAAAAAAAAAAAAAAAAAAAAAAAAAAAAAAAAGAAAATCAAATGAGGGAATGTGCACAAAAAACACTCTGGCGAGAAAAGTCATGGCTCTAAACAAATTTACATTCAGGTTCTAGTCTCAGCTTCACTCAGGAGGGCTATCATCAAACCCAGTAACTAGGCTGGTGAGAAAGGTCATCCTGTCAATTTTGCCCAGAAAGATGACGGATGAACTACGGCAGGGGTTCTTAACTGTTTCTGAGGTCACGGACCACTGTGAGAATCTGATCAAAGTTACAAACTCCCTCTTTCCTCCCTCTTTTCCTGAGAAAAACACAGACACACATTTGCCTAGAATTTTAACTGATTCATCTGTGGACCGCTACAGAATCACACACTATGGATGCACAGAGGGTGACTCCCTAAAGCGTCAACGAAATCAGAGAATACTGAAATCTCAGTGAAATGCAAGGCGCCACAGATCCAACAGGGTCAAACGTCTCAAACGCTTAGCTGGTTTGTGAATTTACCATCTTGTTATGTTTAGGTCCTAAGTTCTCAAGAGAATAACACGGGACAGTGTGGCCAACTATGGAAGAAACTGTTTTCTATTACTGTCCAGACCCAGCCGCCAACAAACGTGAAGATCGATATGGTGGGGAAAGATAACCTTTGGAAACTGCATTAATGCTCTTCATCCAGGAAGATGGCTCAGTGTAAAGCTACGGCAAGTGACTAATCTCTGGAAATGAACAGGGCTATTAAGTATGGGTAAATGGCCAGCCAACAGCAGCCTAGCACAATGAAACCCAATATAATGACAGCTGTTCTACGCTGATGGACCAAACAGGTTTATCATCATATTAACTGTCCTAAAAGGCCAGGAGGAAGAGGGAAATGTTATGCTATTAAGTCATTATAGCTAATAGGTTGTGGGTCTACTTAACAGGGCTTTTGCATGGGCAGGCAAAATGTCAGAGGAGGCTAAATGGAATTAGCAGCCTAGAGTGCTTACCAGCATGTCCCAGGTGAAAGATGATCGTGCTTGGAGCAAAAGTGAAGTTGGAGACATTGGCACCAATCCGGATCCACTGAACGATGGGGAGAGATAAATTAAAAAGACATTAGAACTTGAAAGGGAAGGCAACACATGCTACGTCAATGCTAATCCAATGAACAGCCCCAAGGGCTTAAAAGTTCATGTATACTTGAAGGACAGGAAATTTTTCCAAGTGACAGCCATCCTATTAGAAGTCCTCAGGAAAAAAATTGTTCCCTTTTCTCTTTAGCAAGGCATTCCTACACCTGCTCTCAAATGTGCTCGAGTAACTCAAACCTGAACATCCTTTTTAATGACTGCAAACTCTTCTATTTTAAAGCAGGTGAAACCACAAAGCTGAAAGGTCACAGACCGCATTTATGATGAAGTAACTGGCACTCAGGCTAATTCCTCTAAGTACTGGTAAGATAAGACCCTTGGCAGCTGGTAGGGTGCACGATCCTGCTGTGGGTTCCATGCCTTTTGAAATTCTGATCACTCATGAGAACAGGTGCCCATACCCTCAGTCTGGTTTCTGAAAGATTGTGCCATGCCTTCCAGATTTAGACTGACCAATAATTCCTTTACTAAAATCAATGAATAAATTAGAAACACAGGCAGCTAACTTTCCAGAAGTAAGATCTAATGAGTTTTCCATACAGTTATCAAAATTCTCTGAACTTCGAGGATATGCTTCTTATATTTATAATTTGTAAAGAGAGACCAAAAGAAAATTATTAAAAAAAAATTCAAACAGTACACTGAAGTATAAAAATTTCCTTCCTTTATACTCCCTAAAAGGTCCTCTCCTTAGAGGTGACCAACACTAACAGATAATGCCTTTTCAAGGTTTTTACAAAGAGGACCATACTAAACATACTCTTCTACCCCTGGCCTTCTTCACCCAGTACGACATCTTGGCAGTCTTGTCAATACCAGCATATAAATCTATACATTCTTTTAATAAAGTGCATATTATTCCATCATATGGATGTACCATAATTTATTTAACACTTGCTTTTATGAGGATTTTGGGTTGTTTATGGTTTTAGGTTCACTGAAATGCACAGCCTCTGTTCTCTGTTATCTTTTTAAAAAAAAATTTTTATTTATTTATTTATTTATTTACTTGTTTATTGAGAGAGAGAGAGAAACAGCAGGGGGGAGAGAGAGAATCCCAAGCGGGCTCCGAGCTATCAGCGCAGAGCCCGACACACAATGCACAGTTCGATATCATGAACTGTGTTATCATGACTTGAGCTGAAATCAAGAGTCAGACGCTAAACCGACTGAGCCACCCAGGTGTCCCTCTGTACTCTCTTTTTATATAGCTATCAGCATTGGGCCTTGCCTTCTTCACACTTGACCTCATCTGAACACTCCTGCAGAGTATCCCAGTCCATACACTTTTATCATTTTTCAGTGGCTATGAGGTACTTTCTCATGCCTCTCGTTTATGGATCAGTTGGCTGTTCCCCACAGTGGGGAATTTCAGTTATTCTAAAATTTTTTGACCATCGGTTCAGGTCACAGCTGCTGGACCCCTTCAGAGCTGTGCGGAGGCCAGAGCACAAAGCCTCCTTTAGAACAGCTACATCTGCTGAGTCTGGCGCCAGACACACGCTGCCCATGCTAATTACAGCTACTCACCAGAGCAAAGAGCAGGAGCAAGGGCGAGAGGATCAGGGCTGTGAACGTATTGGACACCACGGTGGGGGGCCTCTTCTCAGGCTCTCGGAACAGGTGCTGCCAAAAGAGGACACACCAAGAGTATTTAAGAATGTGCCCTTCCCCGCAGGGGCTGCCATGTACACCAGGAACCAAAATGCCAATGACAGTCAAGAAGAAGAAATGCTTCCCAGAGGCTAAACCCTCCTGGAAGTGAGAGGACACTGGGCTTCTGCCTCTTCTCAATGCTGGCTTCTAATCCCAGAGGCCTCTTTCCAAAGACACCAGTCCCAGCTCACTACTTGGGCAACCCTCTTTTTCTCGCAAAGACTCACTGCCGTTTAGAGGTTAGAAAATGCAACCCATTCAATGGCATTTTGCTTAGTGTCAGAGAGGGTGTCCAGGTATATGGATGGTTTGGATGACACATCCAAGGCAGGACTCTGGCTTTCATGCTGCTTCTGGGTTCCTAGGGTGGCACTATCATATATTACTGCCCCACTTAAGTTAGCTAACTGGTGGTAACCTCACTCACTGTAAAAGAGCTTCACTACTGATGGTTCCAACCATAACTCACCCCTTCTGCATCCAGCCCATGGCTCTAAGGAAGCCCTAAATGAACCTTCTCTCTTCCTTGTTCTGCCTGATTTCCAGAATTGGAACCAGAAAGCTGGGCAAGCACTGCTCTGGTATTTCTTTGTTTTGCTTTGTTCTGAGAACCTCTGTATGAAGATCTTTGGGAGGCTCATCTAGACAGTGTCACCCAGCAGGGGCAGTGATGGACTAGGGGGTCCAGAAGACTTCTATTTGGGCCCAAGTAGAGGGGCAAGTTGCTTTACCAACTTTTTGCCTCAGTTTCTAACTGGAAAATCGGGGATGGGAGGGCAATGACCATCCTATTAGGTTTGCAAGGTGGCTGTAAAGACCAAATGCAATAGGGCATCTGACTGTGCTTTGTAAGCTCTAACATGTGCAAATTTAACTTTTTTTCAGTCTTTCTTCCAATGCACAGACTCATGTCTGTCTTTCCTTGCCAATGTCCAGCCAACCCAGCTCCAGGATGAGGCAACCCCACCTGGGAGTCCTGTTTCCAAATTTTCCCCTCAGTTCCTCTTTGCTGCCACTACCATTAAGGGATCTCTAACACCGTCTATGGCAGATCAGTCAGCACCCTTCATCCTCACAGTTGTACCTTCTATTTAACTGCATTTTACAATCTTAAACAATGCTGTATCAACATTAAGAGGATTTCAAAGAAGAATCCTACTACTTACACCCTTTGGACCCTTGTCCTTTTTTTAAATAGTGAAACAAGAGTAAGCAGTCTGCTTGGAACATCTCGACATTCATTCAGATGTGGTGTGAATAGTTTCCACATTACCACAGTATGATCATTTCTTAGGACTGCAAAATAGCCCACTGAGTGCGTCCACCTCAGTCTCCTTAACCAATGGCTCAAACTGCTTAACAATTACTATACTTATTTTGTTTATGTTTATTTTGTAAAATGTTTTAGAGACTTCTCAAAGCCTTTCTTCCTTGATCAGTTACTTATTTTGATTCTCACAACAGTCCTGTGCTGCTGAGCTGGGCTGGGCAGAGACTGCTAACTGTGTGCATGGAAGATGAATCCCTGGAGAGAGGACTGCCTGGGGGAGGAAAGCCCTATGCTCCCACCCAGTTGAGTTTTCCACCTATAGGCCCCAATAGCCCTGATTTTTACAGGAGCAGAGAGGAAGAATGCCAAACCCATCAGTCCTGTAGCTGTCAACTGAAGGCTGAACCTCCTGAATGTTTAGGAAAAACAGACTCTGATTTTGTGTCCAACTATCTGCTTTCAGGGAGCTGGTCACTGGGCTCTTTGAGCCTGTTTTTTCAAGTTCTAGGTTGGCACTGATATTTGTCCCGTTTAATTTGCAGTGTGGTGAAGCCAAAACTATAAAATATTGTGTAAACAGGTTAAAGGAGATCCCAGAGCCACAGTTCAGGCATTCACTGCCCTCTCTCATTGTGCCCATTTTACGTTTCTCCTCCATGTTTAATGGGAGAGCCCTTAGGCTCCTTATACCTGAATTTCCTGTTTGGGGGTGAAAAGGTTCTTGGACAGGACAGTCGATGGAGCATCTTCTTCAGGGAACTTGATGACCACATCAGCCTAAAAAAATAAGGGCAGCTTTTAAAGGCACAGGGTAGAGAAGGGGTTGAAACAGGGTAGCATGCCCTAACTCACATGCAGGCCCATAACTGAAAACAGCTCCTAGCAGTCTAATCACTTCTGATCTATTAGCTGACAACTGAGGCAGTAAAAATGTCAAGAACAAAATAATAAGTATTTGTTGAAACTGCTTTTTAGAGCTAGAATTTCAATTTTCTACTGGTCTGGTGAGCCCCACAGAGCTGCTTAATACAAAAATCCCAGCTGGTATTCAGGCTGTTACAGTTGCAATCAGAAACTGCTGGTGTCCCTGGGAAGTGTGATTTAGTCACAGAAAAAAGAAATGAAAATGTGCTCTCGTACAAAAAACAGCCCGAAGTCCAGGAGAAGAAAAAAGGCTCTGAATACAACGCAAAGAAATGCAGCTGCCCCTTTGTCTTGCAGAGGGAGCGACCACCATTCAAGGCCTGGGGTTTGGCCTCTGCTACCTTTCCAACCTCACCACCCACTGCTCTTGACCAGATGCAGGGGCTCCAGCAAAATGGACCCACTCAGGCCTCACCGAAAACATCTTCTGCGGGTCATTCCCCAGCCCCCAGATACTATTCTGATAAACCCCTGCAATTCTTCCACCCCTCACTCGAATGCTGTCTTTCAAGAAGTATTTCGCTTATCACATCCATCAGATGTGAGATATGGAGGTGAAAAGCACTATGTAAACTATAACACAGTATGCAAATATTGGTTAATAGTTCATTAGCATCTTGCATATTCTAGAATTCATCGAATTATTTTCAAAATTCAAATCTTACCCTTTCCCCCCTCCACCCTGTGAGGCTGTACCACATCTCAAAGACCAGGCTTTTATCTCTTACATCTATGTATCCCCCATAGTGCTTTGCTATAAAATGAAAACTTCCTTCGAGTGGAACTTTTATAGAAATTTGCTAGGACCCACGAGGGCAAATTCATGCTTCATTCATTCACTCAGTCACTATTTATCCAGCACCTACGATGTGCCAGGCCATGTGCATACCCCTAGGACTACTAATGGAAGACAGCACACGGCCCCTCACCTCACCATGCCTATTTATTGCCCTGCACAGGCAAGGCCAGGGTAAAGAGGCCATGTTCCTGAAAAAGAGCAGTCTCTGTCTGACTGTGGCACAGCCACTCTTGCCTAGGTCAAGGTGCATTAGGGCATACCACATTCCAAAGGATTGGGTTCTTCAAAGTGGCATCTCCGATGATCAAATAGAGAGTGTAGGTGCCAGATGCAGAGTCAAATTCGATCTTTCTCTCAGAAGTATCCAGTTCAAACTTGTACACGTTCTTGCTGTCTGGCTCAGCAACAAACACTACTTCCTGGCCAGTCTTCTGGTTATGGAGTCGGACAAATGTCTGGGTAGAACAATAATAATACAACCTTTCATCTGATAATTTCAAAGTTCCCTCCATACCCAACACCAAATCAACAAGGCAGCAGACTATTGGCTCTTTTGTCACAGTGGAAGCTCTGGGATGTGCCAGGCCTGCCTAAGAGCGAGGAAGGAGTGGCCATCCCACTCTGGTTCCCAGCTCAGAGATTAGAGATCACTTTTTGTTAGTCTAAGATATTTAACTTAGGGGTCCAGCCAATTCTTAACTACATGGAGGCTGAATGCCCAGTTTGTGGAAGATTTAAGCCCTTTGCTGCTGCTGCAGTTTCTTCTTCCTGCCAGCCTTTGGCCACTTTGCTGCCCAATTAACTTCTTCACCAGAGGGTGAAAAGAAGGGAAATGAGGTGGAACTGTTAAGAGGCCCATTTTCAATTTCCTAGTGCCTCTAGCTAAAGATTTAGTAGAAGAGGCTTGAGGATTGATAGCAAGGCAGAGTTCTAACCAAGCAGAGCAGCCTGGTGTCACAGAGAAAGCCCAGGCTCTGAAGACAGACACATCTGATTCCACTACTTTTTAGGTGAGCAGGTCACTTCACCCCCTCAGGCCTTGATTTCCTCATCTTTATGAGAGAACGATTAACCTCTATATGTGGTGTACCTGTGCAAAGATGCACAATGATAAACGCAAAGTATTTAGAGCAAGACCTGGTATATGCTAGCTAGTTGACAAATAGTAGCTGATACTGTCACCAATGTGATGGTACGAGTCCTTATCCCCCCAATGGCACAAGAAACTAAGGCTTCTGCATATTAGAACTGCAGCAAACTTAACATCCATTCTGAGCTTTCCTTTCAGGTGTTTCAAAATAAAGAATTGAACAAGGCTGGAAGGTTCCAAGGATTAAATGAGTTGCCATGTTCACTCAATTCAGCCCTGGCTCCCAGAAAAAAATGTAAATCTCATTTGTCACTCTGCATCTGGGCAACAAGGAACCATCATGAAAGTATTTAGAGAAAAGGCCCAGAGATGTGAAGTATCCTGACTACAGCAGTCTTGGCCAAGAATGGGATTTAGGCCTGACCTTCCTCCTGTGACAGCCAAGGGCACGTGGCAGCCAGGTTCACCTGCACAACGCCATCTCTACGTGGCGGGGTTCTCTATGTCATGGTTCCAAAGCAGAATCTTAAATGAGACAAGTATTCAGTTAAAGTTACACTCCCTCACTAATTCCCTGCCTCAGCCCTAATCCCACCAGTTTAATCTTATTATCTCTTCTCTTCATATTCTTTCTTCCCTTGTGCTGTTTGGTTGGCACACGTCATTCTGAAAAGGAGCTTGGAAATGTTGAGAGGCTGAAGTGCTTAAAGTCAGTTAGCCATGGCTAAGTGTCCTGACCGAGCTCTCTGAAGCTTGGGGGTGGAGGGGAGAGGAGCAGAGAAGTGCCAGGGGTGGTGGTCTTGGGGGCAGCCACTCTGGAGCCTGGCCACATGTGCAGCAGTTGTAGCTACAAGAAGCAGAAAGCAGGAAAGTTTCCAAGTAAATCCACTCACCTCAGTCATCTGCTCTGAAGCTGTCCCTCGGCACAAACCCGACTCCACCAGCTCTTGCTAAACTATCCCCACGAAACATCTAAACCAAGGCCCCTACGTCCCATGTTGTTTTCTTTCAGTAAAGTATTTATTGGAATTTCCCATTATAATACTATCATGGATGGGGAAGGCCCAAGAGCAGTTATTCTCAGTCTAGGGGGATGATAGAGGCAGGGGAGAAGGTATCTGAGAAGATAAGGGGCCATATCAGATTCTCTGGGGAAAGGGTATATGGTTTGAAAAAAAAATTTTTTTTAAATGTTTATTTATTTTTGAGAGAGAGAGAAAGAGAGCACAAGCAGCGGGTAAGGGCAGAGAGAGAGGGAGACACAGAATCCGAAGCAGGCTCCCAGGCTCTAATCTGTCAGCACAGAGCCCGACACGAGGTTTGAACCCACGAACCGGGAGATCATGACCTGAGCTGAAGTCGGATGCTTAACTGACTGAGTCACCCAGGCATCCCTGAAAATCTCTTAAATAATAATTCTCATGATTTTATATATGGAAAACAAAAATGAAGGCTATTGTTTTCTAATACAAATTAAGCATGAGTTAAAAAGGGCTATTCTTCAGATTCCTACAAAGAGGAACTCTGCTGTGGTCAGAACAAAACCCTTTGGGCCTACCTAGGTTTTCCTTTTTCAAAATTATTTCAATCTGTTTTGTTGTTTTGTTTTTTTTCCTCAGAAAGGAAAAAACCTCAATTAAGCGCTAATCTGCCTTAAATTTATCTTCTCAATACCAGCTGATCTTTTAAAAACAACTGTGTCGGGGCACCTGGGTGGCTCAGTTGGTTAAGCAACTGACTTTGGCTCAGGTCATGATCTCCCAGTTTGTGGGTTCGAGCCCAGTGTCAGGCTCTGTGCTGACAGCTCAGAGCCTGGAGCCTACTGCGGATTCTATGTCTCCCCCTCTCTCTACCCCTCCCCTGCTCATGCTCTGTGTCTCTCTGTCTCTCAATAATAAATAAACATTAAAAAATATAAAAATAAAAATAAAAAGAACTGTGTCCGCCACGTTCAGAGTTACAACCAGTATGAGTGGGGTCAGTGCCATGTGGGAAAACGTGCCAGTCCATCAGGGTCCAGAGTGAAGACCTGAAAGGGAGTGTGGACTTTATACACCGTGCCATATACTCTAGCGCATGGTAAGGCTGCAGGCCAGGAGGAACACCTGGGCTTTTTCCTGACCTGGTGAGGGGTGAGTTCAGCACCAGTGTTTACATCTACCAGCTGGAAGAACAAAGCAAAGTTCTGGTGGCTGTCCGCGATGAATGTGCCCTTGGCTTTTGCTGGGTAGGTCACCCTGAAAGAGACATGTATACAGTAAATCTTCGGAGAGGATCTGCAGGTCTCTGAGAACAGAATAAAAAAGACAAACTGCACTTCACTGCCTAATCCTCCCTCTCCCCACTGGAAAACTTCCCTGCTGCAGACAGACAGGAGTACAGTTGTCTGTGGCCAGAGGGCAAACCGGACTAGGAGAGCCAGGACTGAGAAAAGCACAGGATAAACTCTCATTGGGGTCTGGGGAAATGCTATGCACAGACGCTCCAGGCTGTCACTTCAAGGACCTAAGGATGTCAGCTCAACCAAGTCAGGTACCAGTGGGGCTCACGTGTCCCTCTGCAGGTACAGGGGGGAATAGAGAGTTGGGCTGGAAAGCGGGCAAAGAGAAATAATCACAGGATTGATGTCAGCAGCATGTGGGTGCATGGTTGGAAGATGAGGGGGTAGGAGATGCAAAGGAAAGACGGGTACTTATCACTTTTTCTTTTTTTAATGCTGTATTTTTTCATGGATACAGTTTCAATTTACTTTTCTGCCTCAAGTTGGGTTTTAAAGAGTTATTTTCTCAAAAGGCAGACTTGATGAGAAAACTATTCTTTTCCCAGCCATCTCCTGGGATGCGGTAAGATGGCCATGGGAAAAAACAAGCCAAATGGTTATAAAGCTCACACCTGACTATATTTTATACTTAGGCTTTATATTTACTTGTGAGGAATACCAACTCTTCATCTGTATAGAGTATTAAACTTTGCAAGGCACTCTAACATTATTTCCACGGACTCTCAACAGGGCTCTCATCTCCAGTGTCACTATGAAAATAACTAAGCCATGGGGCGCCTGGGTGGCGCAGTCGGTTAAGCGTCCGACTTCAGCCAGGTCACGATCTCGCGGTCCGTGAGTTCGAGCCCCGCGTCAGACTCTGGGCTGATGGCTCGGAGCCTGGAGCCTGTTTCCGATTCTGTGTCTCCCTCTCTCTCTGCCCCTCCCCCGTTCATGCTCTGTCTCTCTCTGTCCCAAAAATGAATAAAAAACGTTGAAAAAAAAAAAAAAAAAAAAAAAGAAAATAACTAAGCCAGAAGCAGAAAGCCCAGCCTTTTCACATGACTTAAAAGGAGTGAATGTTTAGCTTCTAGGCCCTGGCTAACATCTCCTGTCTTCATAACAGCCTTGAGGGTTCACCTACTTTCTCTAGCAGCTATAGCCACCCAGTCAAGTTGAGGTCCAAACTATACCCAGAGGTCTAGATGGGCCCCCCCAAAACAAGGATCTGGAAGAGGGCTGACAGGCTTCCTATAGTGCCCAGCCTGCTCTGATCAACTGCCAATGATGACCTTGAAGGTTGTGTTAGAAAAGATTCTGAGTTCAACAGGAACAAAAGCTATGACTGATAAGTGATGCCTTCCACAAACTTGAGAAAGGAATTCACAGCCCCAGTGCTAGGTATCTGCCATCTCAATTCTAAGGACCTCTGAGGCTTCCAACCAATTTCAGACCCACTGTGAGCCGAAGGGAGTAGTCATGAGGCCACTAAAAGTCAATTCAGGACTATGAAGATAAATTACCAAAATATAAACACACTGCTTCCTTCGTTGAGAAAGTCTTGCCTTTTTTAAGAAAAAGTCATCTGAACTAAATAATATACTTGGTGACATAGTTGATTCAGACTCAGATGCTCCCTATCCCATTGTGGACTAACTGCTGGTAGAGACAACCCCAAATCTGCTTGGATGCTGTGTGGCATGGTGCCAGCAAAATTGAAGCCTCTTTAATTTAGAGGGCAAGCTGGATTATTGCTGACCCAGAAATGGCATCCAGAGGGGATCAGTGCCTGGGTGTGCTCCTCTCAGCTCAAGCCTAGACTTCCCCGGTGCCCAGAAGGTACCCCACCTACCGGGTGGTTTTGGGTGCGATGCTCTGATCCTTATCCACAGTGGAGAGATCAACGTTCGTGATGCCAACTTCAGTGGAGATCTTAACTCTGAGCTAGAGTGAAACACAGAAGAAAATCACCAAGTCAGCTGATACATCAAGAATTACAGGCATACCCAAATTTTCCTCATAAAGGTGAGCAAAGGCATGAAAAGATCCTAGGACAGGAGTCTTCAATGATTTTAATAAAGCTGACTCGGCCAGGTAGGATTTCCAGCTCTCCAATCTCAAGGCTAAGCAACTCCTTGGGGCGCCCGGGGTGGCTCACTAGGTTGAGCATCTGACTTGATTTTGGCTCAGGTCATGATCTCACAATTCATGAGATTCGCTTTCTCTTTCAAAATAAATAAATAAACTAAAAACAAACAAAAAAAGCAACTCCTTGATTCTTATCCTTTCTTCTCTTCTTTGGCATTGGTTGGATGGTATATACTAAAAGAAGAAAACAAAGTAGGATTTTTCACGTGTCCTTTAAAATAAATAAGGGGGAGGGGCGCCTGGGTGGCTCAGTTGGAACTTTGGCTCGGGTCGTGATCTCACGGTTTGTGAGTTCGAGCCCCACATCAGGCTCTGTGCTGACGGCATAGGGCCTGCTTAGTTAAGATTCTTTGTCTCCTCTCTCTGCCCCTCTCCTGCTCGTGTGCTCTCTCTCTCATTCAAAAATAAATAACAATTAAAAAAAGGATATGAAGGGGTGCCTGGATGGCTCGGTTGGTTAAGCGTCCGACTGTATTTCAGCTCAGGTCATGATCTCACGGTTTGTGAGTTTGGGCCCTACACTGGGCTCTGCAATGACAGTTATGGGGCCTGTTTGGGGTTTTCTCTCTTTCTCTCTCTCTCCCCCTCCCCTGCTCATGCTCTTTCTCTCACACACAAATAAATAAATAAACTTAAAAAAAAAGAAATTAAAATACATAAGGGGGAAAATTTGTAAGCAGTAACCTTCAAATAATTTGAATCAACAAGTACTTGATTCTAATGACAGCTATTGTTTGCTTTGTGAAAGACACTGACTTTAAAATGACAATTTCATGTAATCCTCACAACAATTCTCTAAGGTAGTGCTATTTCAGATAAGGAAATTAAAGATTAAAAAGATAAAGCCACTAGCTCGAGTTTTGATGGCTAGTAAGTGACAGAGCCAGTATTCAAGCTCAGGCATTCTGATTCAGTGTCCATACTCTTAGGCACCTGGTTATCCAACTTGCCAGCAACAACTTACTCTGTACCAAGCAGTATTTTAAGTCTGTCCATGAAGATGTAAGAAGCATGGCAGACATCTGCACCATTCACCAGGCACTTCTGCACACATGGTAGGGATGTACTTCCCTGTTTCCCTGGAATCAGGTGTGGCCACATGACTAGCTTTGGCCAATGAAATGTGAGCCCCCAAATGGAAGCTTTAAGAGTCAGTGTGTGATTCTCTCCCTTCCTCTGCATGGACACAGACAATGCAAAGAGAGGCCTGCTCCTTCAGTCTGAGTCCCAGCCTAAGGACAGCATGAAGCCGAGCCTCCAGTTGATATGCTAAGATACTTAGCATGGGCAAAAAAGAAACTTTTGTTATTTTAAGCTACTGAGACTTGGAGTCTGGCAGAAGCACAAACCAGCCCATCTTGACTCTTAGGGTTTGAATTCTGTATATTCCTTGTAAATATTTTCACAAAGAGGAGCTAGATAACACAACAAACACGAACTTTTTAAAAGTTAGACTTAAAGTAAAATTCCAAGAGGCAGAAAACATTCTGAAAGTCTATTCATGGGAAATTTTTTAAAGTCCAAGTTTTGGGGTGCCCAGGTGGCTCAGATGGTTAAGCGGCTGATTTCAGCTCAGGTCATGATCTCCCAGTTGGTGAGTTCGGGCCCCACATAGGGCTCTGTGCTGACAGCTCAGAGCCTGGAACCTACTTCGGATTCTGTGTCTCCCCCTCTCTCTCTCTGCCCCTCCCCTGCTGTGCTCTGTCAAAAGTTTTTTAAATAATAAAAACTGTAAACCAAAATAATAAAAATAAGTAAGTCCAAATTTTAATGTGCAAATTATAAAAACCCAAGGTACTTTTTATATGCAAACATATCTATAAGACTTGCAAATATTTGCTAAGCTTGAATGTAATGCTTAAGGAAATCCTTGCCAAATCCACTGGTTTATAGTCTAAGTCAGGATCAAGGAACAGAGATAGGAGGGCTGGGCAAATAATTGAAGAATGGCTTTAGCATTTTGCTAAAATGCACTATCAAGGTGTAACAACCTCAAATTGAGGCCAAAGAAGAAAAATTAAAAAGGGATAAAAACAGCTATCAAGTAATTTAACAGCCTTCTCTCCTACTTCCATAATAACTATTTTGTGACAACAGCCTCAATTATCAGATTGAATAGGGCTATTATGTTTTACTTAAAACACAAGGGGACCTGGGTGGCTCAGTTGGTTAAGTGTCAACTTCGGCTTGGTCATGATCTCACAGTTCATGGGTTCGAGCCCGAGTTGGAATCTGTGCTGACAGCTTGGAGCCTGGAGCCTGCTTGGGATTCTGTCTCTGTCTCTGTCTCTCTCTCTGCCCCTCCCCTGCTTGCGTGCTCTCTCTCTCTCAAGAATAAATATTTAAAAAAATTTTTTAAAAACAACAAAAAACTGAATGTACAAGATTTATTACAGAAGCTGTAAGGACAGTCTTACCTCCTACTCCTAAATACATAGCCACCTATTGGTAGAATTATACTCAGCCTCGCTGCCTGTCACTGAGGTTAGGCAACTGGGTGAATGACAGTGGTAGGGAAGGGAAACAGATGGCCTTCGAGTTGAATAAATCCCCAAGGAAAGAGTTGGGAGCCTCTCCTTTGGCTCTTTGGGTTCTGCACTGAGCAAACAGCTTCGCAACTCACATAGGGCTTGGAACCACATGAAACTCAATGCAGAGAGGCACTGGGACCATTTGAAGAAAAACTGGAGTGGAAGGCTTAAGCAGAAAAGTAGCCAAAGAGCTGTGATTAGACTACTGCTGTTTAGCAAGATACCTCCCACTAAGATTACTTTGCCTACATCCCCCTAGCACAATTGGAGCACACAGGTGCAGGGGATATACAGAGATGGCAAGATGCGCTTCTTGTCCTAAAGAGAAGCATAAATGTAAAGCTAAATGTTAACAAACCAGGCTGCTGCTTTAATGGAGGGATGTACAAAGTGCTATGAAAGCACAGGAGAAATAACTGTGACCTAAGCTGGCCTGGGGGTAGCCCTTGCTTGGTTGGGGAGCGAGAGAATGTGTAGCACAATGGCTCAGAAGTCCTCCAGTTTGGAGAGAGGAAGGAGTTTAGCAATATTCCATGCTATAAAAACAATCCATCTTCATAGTTAACCACTCTGCAACCTACCCATCAACACTACCCAGATAATTCTTTCCTTACTTCTGTGACTCATTCCCTCAAGGGCTCACCCATTTAATTTGTAAATGTGATCTTAAAATCATCGTCCCACCTAAATTTCCATAAACAGGAGATGGTTACATGACTAATGGTACATGTACACTATGAATTACCATGGAACAATTACAAAGGACAAGGTACGATGTCTATAAACAGATAAAGAGATATTATCACCTATTTTTGAGTACATCCATTGACATAATTATATTTAACATCACTGTCACGGAGTCTAGGCAACTGGGTGAATTATGGCACAGGAATGGTGGTGGGTTGGGAGGAGGTCATCAAGTTAAAAAGATCCCTGAGGGGAAAGCTGGGAGTCTCTATTTTATGACAAGAGCAAAGAATACAGCTGTTTTTAGAATATTCCTTTTTTTTTTTAATTTAAATGTTTTTATTTATTTTTTGAGACAGAAGGAGAGAGAGAGGTGGGGAGAGAGAGAGGTGGGGAGAGAGAGAGGTGGGGAGAGAGAGAGGTGGGGAGAGAGAGAGGTGGGGAGAGAGAGAGGTGGGGAGAGAGAGAGAGAGAGAGAGAGAGAAGGGAGAGAGAGAGAGAGAGAGAGAGAATGCAAGCAGGGGAGAGGCAGAGAGGGGGGAGACACAGAATCTGAAGCAGGCTCCAGGCTCCGAGCTGTCAGCACAGAGTCCAACACAGGGCTCGAACCCACGATCTGTGAGATCATGACCTGGGCTGAAGTCAGATGCTCAACCAACTGAGCCACCCAGGCCCCCCTAGAGTAATCCCTTTTATGTAAACAAGAAAGGATAAACATACATTCATTCATTAATTTTGTATCCTTCTTTTTCTTAAAATGTACAATAATTAACTCTTAGAAATGGATTCCTCTGAGGAGAGGAACTGGATGGAAGGGATGAGAGAAAGCTCTTACATTTCATTATATACTTTTACAAAATTCATTTGCACTTTGAATTTTTTTAACTACATGCATATTTTACTCCTTTTTTGAAAAAAATAGAGATTATCTCAGCAATGAGACTGTGTGCCATATACTTTTTTCTTTATAAACATTTTGTATTGAAAAGCACCACCCAATAAAGAGGATTGCAAAAATAACCATTCTTCCAGGGTGCCTGGGGGGGCTCAGTCAGTTAAAAATCTGACTCTTGGTTTCGGCTCAGACTGTGATCTCACAGTTAGTGAGTTCAAGCCCCACATGGGGCTTCATGCCAAAAGTGTGGAGTATGCTTGGGATTCTCTCTCTTTCCCTCTCTCTCTCAAAATAAATAAATAAACTTAAAAAAATAATCATTCTTCCTTTCAGCAGATGGATACATACAGATGTTTAAAGATTTATGTAAGGCTCCTCAATGTATCCTAATTATAGTGATAGAAAAGTCATCAACTTTTAGCTTTTTCCTTAGAATCCTGACTACAAACTTTCAACAGTAACATGGTCACTAAGGCCCGCTAATCAAGATTCAACTGTGTGTTTTAAAGACATCATAAGCATTCCCAGACAATACACACACATATGGATGACAAAAGGGCAGACTGCAGTGAACTCAAGTCATTTTGGGTTTGCTCTCAGCCCTAATTCTAAAAGGCTCCCTAAGTTAAAGGTTTCTTTGTTGCAGAGAAACACTGCAGGGCTGTTCTTGAATAGGGAACAGTTTAAAACAAGTCCTTCTGCTCCTAAAATCTTAATACAAATGAGTCTCTAGAAACACTGAAAAGAAAAGCGTTTTTATACTACTCTTTTAAAGCAAATTGAGAAATAAAAATTTTTTCAAAGCCATGTTGTAAAGAATTGAGTAAGATCCCTGTGGGTTAGCTGCTTCTTCCTTCAAACTAACACTTCAAGATTAGTTTTTATAACAGGAAAGGGACTTGTTTAGCCACTTTAAATGCAGCTAAGCCTGCTTTACATTGAATCATGCTAGTCTTTTCTTTGCCTGTACTGCATGCCACATACACCTCAAAAAATGTTTTAACGCCAGGAAATGTAGTCTTTCTGCTGAGAGTAATAACCCCCTTGTTTAGCTCATTACTGTCAAAAATGATGGTGCATTAGGAGCAATTAATGCTAATGACAGCTTCTAAAACCCATGTTTCCCTGACAGCAAGTCCAATGTCAATGAGGGCTATTACAGGCCTTCCACACCAAACCACCGTTAATGCACTCTGACCAATGTCAAGCGTCTCTCAGGAGAAGAAACAGGACCTGCTGACCCGCTCTGAGGTTCTAAGTGTGACTATTACTGAAATTACAAAGTAAAGTTGCGTATGTGACAGAGGTCAGAACGCACACACACATGCGCGCGGGCGCACACACACGTACATATGCATGCATAAAGCTCTAACATAATGAAGGAGAGATTTTTTAATGCTCACTCCATCACCAGGAAGGAAAAGGACAGCAATGGCCTCAGTTGGGGCTTATTATCATTGCATGAGTAACAGCTATTAGCCATTTCTGCTATTTTGCACTTAAATAATTTTTCCAACAATCACAGAAACACTTGGACAAACGCCAGATTTGATGTTACAAAAAGCCAAGCTGTTAAGTAACCAAGACAGCATAGCATTGGTATAAAAATAAAAATATTGATTAATGGAATACGACTGCATGACTAGGTATTAACCCTTGCCTGTATGGTCAACTGATTTTTGATGGCAAGATGCAAAGTGTGCCAAGACAACTCAATAGGGAAAGAATGGTCTTCAACAAATGGTGCTAGGATTTCCACATGCAAAAGAAGGAAGCTGGACCCCTACCTCACACCATATACAAAAACTAAGTCAAAATTAATCAGACACCTAAATGTTAGAGTTAAAGCTATAAGAGGAGTAATCTTCATAACCTTGGATTAGGCAATGGTTTCTTAGATATGACACTCAAAGCAGAAGCAGTGAAAGAAAAATAAAGAAACTGAACCTCATCAAAATTAAAACATTTTGTGCTTCAAAATCCAAAATCAACAAGGGAAAAGACAACCTACAGACTGTGAGAAAATATTTGCAAATCAGGTATTTGACAAGGGACTTGTATCCATAGTATAAAAAGAACTCTTAAAATTCAAGAATATATGGGCCCCTGGGTGGCTCAGTCAGTTGAGCATCCAACTCTTAGTTTTGGCTTAGGTCATGATCTCACGGTTTGTGAGATTGAGCCCTGTGTCGGGCTATGTGTTGACAGTGTGAAGCCTGCTTGTGATTCTCTCTGCCCGTCCCCTGCTCTCCTGCGGGGATGCACATACATATGGTCCCCCTCCCTCTCTTAAAATAAAAAAATATATATACATACAAAAAAACCTCAAGAATATATAAAAAGATAATAATGTATCAAGAAGAGGAAATAAGAGGTATATAGATTGGGACGGAAGAAATAAAAAGACAAAAAAAAAATTTCTTTTTAATGGGCAAAGGGTCATCTGTACAGACATTTCTCCAAAGAAGATATACAAATGGCCAATAAGCACATGAAAAAGCTGCTCAATATCATTAACCATCAGGGAAATGCAAACCAAAATCTCAGTGAGATACCACTTCATACCCGCTTAGGAATGCCAGAATGAAAAGACAGATAATACCAAGTGTTGGTTAGGATGCAGAGAAATTGGAATCCTTATACATTACTAGTAGAAATGTAAAATAGTGCAGCTTCTTTGAAAAAGTTTGTCAGTTCCTCAAAAAGTTAAACATAGAGTTTATCATATGACCTAGTATTCCATTCGTAGGCATATACCTCAAAGAACTGAAAACAGATGTTCAAACAAAAATGTGTACATGAATGTTTATAGCAACATTATTTTAAAAAGCCAAAAAAGTGGAAAAGCTCCAAATGTCCATCAACTGATGAACGGATAAACAAAATGTGGTATATCCATACAATGGAATATTACTCAGCCATAAAAGGAATAAAGTACTCATACATGCTACAACATGAATTAACCTGAAAAATATGCTAATTAAAAAGGCCAGACACAAACAGCTATATATTGTATGATTCCATTTATATGAAATGTCCCAAATAAGCAAACCATGGAGACAAAAGTAGTAGTTGTTAGGACTAGAAGATCTATTCCTGTAGAATAAGGAATATCTACTATAGACGCAGGACTGCTTTCTGGGGTGACAAAAGTGTTCTGGAATTTGAAAGTGGTGTAAATATAAATAAATAAATATCTGTAAATATACTAAAAACACTGAATTATAAATACTTTATTAGATATGTGAATTATATCCTCAATAAAGCTGTCACAAAAAAAAAAAAAAAAAAAAAAAAAGCCAAGCTACTTTGTATAGAATAAAAAGCTAACCCTTTGAAGATGAGTTACCATAGTTTTAAGGGCCCAGGAATGTAAGGAAATATTTTTATACCACTCCATCCTTTTCTTCTCAAATGGTCGGAAATGGAGAATAAGCACTCAAAAAATAAGATTTGGTTTCCACTCACAGGGAGTTCTCAGCCCAATGAAAAAGCAAACATACAAGCAAACAACGGTAATAGAATACAATAAGAACAATTATAGATAGGATATAAAATACTACAGCAACAAAAATAAACTTTAAGTAGATTGAAGTCCTAAATATAAGGGGGAAAAAAACTTAAAGATTTGTAGAAGAAAATACTGCAGATTATCTTTTTGACCTTGGAGTTTTTTAAAGACACAAAAAGCATAAACAACATAAGCAAAAAGGCTTTTAAATTAGGCTTCCCTGAAAATAACTTTTGTGCATCAAAAGATGCCATAAAGATAACACTGGGGAAGACATCTGATGCTTATAAGTAAAGCTTACTTTCCAGAATATCAATAGCTCCTAAAATTCAATAATAAAAAGACTAACAAACCAAAAGAAAAACAGACAAAACAGACAACAATTCACAGAAGAGGAAAACCAAAAGGCCAATAAACACGAGAAAAAAATGCTCAATCTCACTAGTAACCAAGGAAAAACATTAAAACAAGAAACCATTTTGGGGCACCCAGCTGGCTCAGTCACAAAAGCATACAACTCTTGATCTCAAGGTCATGAGTTCAAGCCCCATGATGGGTGTAGGGATTTCTAAAAAAAATAAATAAAACTTTAAAAAACAACACACAAGACACCATTTCATATCCATCAGATTATCAAAAATTCATAATACCAAATATTGGTAAGAATATGAAAAAAAAGAGCAATTTGGAAATATTTAATAAAGCTGGAAGATAAACACACTCTATGACTTCACTCCAGTTAAATAAACAAAATGTGCACAAGGAAACATACCAAGATGTTCACAGTAGCACTGTAATGGTGAAATCTAAATGTCCAATAGGAAAATGAATAAAATCTACTTCATTCATAAAAGGAAGGCAATTACATGATAATTATCCACAGTTACGCATATAGCTCTAGTTCTACAGGTATAAGTGCAACTAACTGTCATATAATATTGAATGAGAACGAGTGCGTGGCAAAAGGATGCATACAAGATAATGTATAAATTTTGAGAAGATGCAAATCAATGCACTGTATTATTTAAAAATATGTACACGTGTGGGGCACCTGGGTGGCGCAGTCAGTTAAGCATCCGACTCTTGATCTCGGCTCAGGTCACGGTCTCACAGTTCATGGGTTCGGGTCCCACATCAGGCGCTGCGCTGATGTCGCAGAGCCTGCTTGGGGCTCTGTCTCTGCTTCTCTCTGACCCTTCCCCACTGTGCTCTCTCTCTCTTTCTCAAAATAAATAAACTTAAAAAAAAATTGTTTCAAATATGTACACGTGTAGCAGAAACATAGAAGTTTCTTACCAAAACAAAAGGGAGAGGGTGGAGCAAATATAGCAAAATGATAGGGTTTGAAGGAGATGAGTGGCTGAGAATGAGTGAAGGAGATGAGGTACATGAGAATTCACTAAATTATTTTCTGTTCTTTTCTGTATATTTGAAGTAGTCCATACTAAAAAATAAAAGTTTTGTGGGAGCACAGACGAAGGAGTACCATTTGAACTAGACTCCAAAGGATGAGCAGTTCAGCATATGAGCAAGAGAGGGGAGGAGCATTTCTTATGCAGGAAGCAAGAGTTGAAACCCAAAGACATGTGCATGTAAAGTATATCTGAGGAGCAGTATGCAGTCAAGAGCAGCTAGTACTGAGGGGGTGGGGACGCACCCACACTGAAGCATATGCACGTGCCTTGTGGAGGACCTTCTAAGCCATTCTCAGGAGTCTAGACCTCACTCACAAGCAATGGGGAACCAAAGAACAATGATTTTATCATTCTAGTGGCACTTAGGGAAAATTAAATGAAAGAGGCAGAAATCTGAAGACAATGGAACTACAGTTGGCACTTAAACAACGAAGGGTGAGGAGTGCTGACTCCCACCCAGTACAGTTGAAGATCCATCTAGAACTTTAGACTCCCCCAAACCTTAACTACTAATAGCTTGTTGTTGACCAGAAGCCTTACTGATAACACAGTCGATAAACACTTATTTTGTATATTATAAATATTGTATAGTGTATTCTTACAGTAAAGCTAAAAATCAAGAAAATGTTATTAAGAAAACCATAAGAAAGAGAAAATACATTTATAGTACTGTATTGCTTTTGTCGAAAAAAAATCCATGTGTAAGTGGACCCCTGCATTTCAAACCCTCATTTGTCCAAGGGTCAGATGTAGTTAGAAACTCCCTTACCCGTGTAGACAGACAATATAGGGCTCTACCCAATTGAGAACACAGGGACTAAACAACAAAGAACTCATGCAAAAGACATTCAAAGGTGGAATCAACAGGACTTGGTGACTGACTGAAAGAAGTAGAAAGAAAGGAAGAGGTTAAGAATGACTGTGTCATATGGGTATGGCACTTAAGCTGGATATGTTGTTATCAAGACTGTAAAGGTAGAAGGAAGAAAAGGTTTCAGAGGGGAAAAAAAAAAAAGAAGGAGAGAAAGAAAAGTCTGTCTTTTAATGTGTTCAGTTGCAAATAAGGACCCTTCATGAGGGGAGCTAAAACTCGTAAAGGTTCAAGGTGCACACTACAATAGCTTCTGTCCAAATACTGCGTTAGTAATGGACTGGGATCAGATGTCTCATGCCCAAAAAGGTCAGACATGAGGTGGAGAAAAGGGAGAGATGAGAGTTTCAGACAGTATCTTCCTTTCTGACAAACTTTAAATATAAGTATTTAATCTACCTATGTTAAGTAATGCCTCAGTTTTGAAAAGGTCAAACTTTCTAGCTGCCTTGTCCTTTCGTTTAAAAAAAGTGAGTGTCATAGGAACCAACTTGAGGAGCTTCCGAAAGGTCAAATCTGGGATAATGTGAAAAACAAAACAGATGATGACAGTAAGGTATCATAACCTACAGAGTAAAATAAAAATCCATGAGCCCAAAATGTTATAAATAATTGAATAAATACATGAAGACAGAGTCAGTCAGGGGAGGGATAGCTTTTTCTTACAGAATTCTAATTAATAAACGTAGAAAGAGTGAAAAAAAAGAGAAAATCACCTTTGGGCAGACAACACATGAATAATGGTTGCAAGCTAGACCATCAGGACATTTGCAGACTCAATTATAAAGCAGAAAAACAGCAACTTTACAGTAGAGACACCTAGCAGACACCACCGAAACTAAGTGATCAAGGTTAACATCACCAGCAGTGAGACAGATCAGTATCATATACTTCCTAAGAAGATGCACTGAGAGGGACAGAGTTTCACTTTTGGAGTATTCTTGCAAAAAATAAATTTAATTTTGAGGAAACTCAGACAAACCCAAAGTGAGGGCCATTCTACAAACTAACTAGAGTACTCTTCAAAAGTGCCAAAGTCATGAAAGAAACTATCCTAAATTAGAGGAAGCTAAAGGAACATGTTCCTAGGTAGAATCCTAGATCAGAAGAGGGACATTAGTAGGATAACTAGTGGAATTTGAATTACAGTCTACAGATTACTTAATAGCATTGTATCAGTGTTAATTTCCTGATTATTATCTGGATAGTAATTACTGATATATTACAGTTATACAAGACGTTAACATTTGGGGAAGCTGGGTAAAGGACATTTTTTATACTACTGTACTTGGCTAAGTCCCACAAAGCATCAGAGAAATGAGGAATAGTTTTCCATCCTTAAAAACTAAAAGCTTTAGGGGTGCCTGGGTGGCTCAGTCAGTTGAGTGTCTGACTTTGGCTCAGGTCATGATCTCACAGGTCGTGAGTTCAAGCCCCACATGGGGCTCTGTGCTGACAGCTCAGAGCCTGGAGCCTGCTTCAGATTCTGTGTCTCCCTCTCTCTCTACCCCTCCCCTGTTCACACTCTGTGTCTCTCTCTCTCAAAAATAAATACACATTAAAAAAATTTTTTTTCTAAAAACTGTATACTTCATATTTTTGCAACTTCGAAATTATTTCAAGATGAAAAAAATGAAAAAGTATAAATTAAAAAAGTGAGGAATGCCTGGCTGGCTTAGTCAGTGGAGTATGTGACCCTTGATCTTGGGGTCATGAGTTCAAGCTCCATGTTGGGCATAGAGTTTACTTCAAACAATAAAAATAAACTTAAAGAAAAGTGAGTGGGAAATGACACTTGAATAGTGAAGAAAAGAGTTATCACAAACAGCACATATTCAATTACTCAAAGAAAGGCACAGGGCCACTCCAAATTCCCCCTCATCCAACAGAATAAATGACAATGTAAGCAAGTAGATGCAGCAAAGACACAGTGACAAAAACATTGAGAAGTGACAGCTGAAAGGAGAAAGTAATATCATAAAAAGGCCAGCTGCTGGAGCTGCACACAGCTCTGCAGGCTCTATGCCAGCTGTATATTCACCAGAGAACACTAACCAAACTATTGGGCAGGGAATCCACCCAAGTACAGGCTGGGTGACCTTGGACAAGTTACTCTACCCCTTTGAGCTGCATCTGTGAAATGAAGATGGCTCCACCCATGCCTTAGGGTTGTCAGAAAACCAAAATAATGTAAGCAAAAGCATAAAGACCTATGCTTCTCATGTCAAAGGACTTCAATAAAGAGTTTGTACAGATGATTCTAATTCAGAATAAGAAAAGGTTAAACCATATCCCATAGTTTAAGAAAGTAGGAAAATGTAGGGGCTTCCAACTTTAGTTCAGGTCACGAGTTCAAGACCCGCCTTGGGCTCTGTGCTAACAGCTCAGAGCCTGGAGCTGCTTCGGATTCTGTGTCTCCCTCTATCTCTCTGTCACCCCAACTTGTGCACTCTCTCAAAAATAAATAAATAAACATTTAAAAAATGTATTTAAAAAAAGAAAAAAGAAAATGTATAATTCATCTTAAATAAACTTCTGTGATAAAGGTTGAAATGAAAGCCACAGTGTCTAAAGGGGTATACTTGAATTAGCTGGGAAAACCACTAATGTGAAGTACCTCCTTCCCAAGGCATCAGATAAATGAGGCATAGTTTTCCATCTTTAAAACTGCTTTGGGGGGCGCCTGGGTGGCTCAGTTGGTTAAGCGTCTGACTTTGGCTCAGGTCATGATGTCACAGTTTGTGAGTTCGAGCCCCTCATGAGGCTCTGTGCTGACAGCTTAGAGCCTGGAGCCTGCTTTGAATTGTGTCTCCCTCTCTCTCTGCTCCTCCCCTGCTCAGTCTCTCTCTCTCTCTTTCAAAAATAAATAAAAAACATTAAAAAAAAATTTTTTTTTAACTGCTTCAGATCTTCAACACAACTAGAGGCAGCTAAACATCTGAAACACAATTCATTATGAAACTTACCGACATTCTTTTGTACTTTACCCAGATAGCCTTGCTACAGTGTGTTGTCACTTGATGATTTTCGTCACCTAATTTAGCATCAAGCACTTTTCTAAACCTATCAAGACCTACCATGTAAAACATTACAAGAATATTTATGTCTCAGTGACATTATGGGTGGTTTTTATTTTTCTGTTTCCTAAATTTTATGTAAGATAGTAACACTAACTTATAATAGAAAATGAGTAATTTATAAACAAAACCCACTATGATCAACATCTTGGAGAAGTCTGTCAAACAGCATAGTTTAAACCTACCCTTCTCTTAACATATTCACATTAACTTGGTAGTAAAGTGAGGTCAATATTAATTAATGCTGTGTGCCCACTTGGTCATTTCATTGGATTTAATGGGGACGAAAGAAAAGCACTCACCTCTACACTATTTGCAATATAACGGTTGTCACCTTCAACTTTGACAGAGAAGTCATAATAACCACTGGAAAATTTGACATTCATGAAGTTTAGTTCAAAAACATCCCTGTTAAAAATGACAGCAGGGTTAGCAAGAACTCACACAGCAAAGCCACGAGTGTACCAAATGGGCCACACACCGCCCTCCTTGAGACCGTCCAGGGCTACACCACTTCACCTTTTAGCTTCCCACCCCAGTTGGGCAACCTCCTGCTCAATCACGGAATATGGTGTGGGGAAAACTTGAGACCAATCTCAAATGACCTCCTCTTTCAAGGGGCGTCTGGGTGGCTCAGTCGGTTGAGCGACTGACTCTTGATTTCGGCTCAGGTCATGATCCCAAAGTCGTGGGATTAAGCCCCACATCAGGCTCTGGGCTGAGTGTGGAAGCTGCTCAAGATCCTCTCTCTCTCTCCCTCTGCCCCTCTTCCCTGCCTGCACTCTCTTCTCTCTCTAAAATAAAAAATAAATAATAAATAAATAAAATAAAATGACCTCCTCTTTCAAGATTCTAAAGTCCCTTTTTCCCCTTTGTTTCCTCCTCTCAGCTCCTAAAACCCACCTCCTTTGGGTAGACTTCCACAATTAAATGCAAAACAGTCTACAGTATGAAACCTATTATGTTTAAAAAAAAGAAAGAGAGTAGAAATGTTCAAAAAGCTGGACGCAGAGCAGTATAATCGTAGGTAATTTTATGTATTATTTCTACTTTCCTATGTTTTGTGAATTTCCTTAAAATGGCATATCTTACTTTTATAAAAATATCAGTAACTTTTATTTTAAAGGGGGAAAAAGGTAGAGAATTCTTAACTCTAATTACATAGCAAAATCCCCAATGTCTTTTACCATTGCACTCACCATTCCTAAAAAATTTTTGCTTTTTAATTTCACATATTGCCTGTGTATTTTTATCACGGTCTAAAAAATGCATATTCTCGGGGCACCTGGCTGGCCCAATCTATAGAGGATATGTATGACTCTTGATCTCAGGGTTGGGAGTTAGAGCCCCACGTTGGGCCTAAAGCTTCCTTAAAAGAAAAAAAGAAATGCATATTCCCGATCTCATTAGCTTACTAATTTAACACTTAACAAAGTCTCTTATAAAAATTGATCCTTAATTCTTTTAAAATTTATCTAACAATATACAGCCATTACAAATAAGACTAAAGAAGAATATTTAATCCTATCGGGGAAATGTTCATGACATATTGTTATAGACAAAACATAATCCTTATTCAATTAAAAATATATTTATTTGCAGGGCACTTGGGTGGCTCAGTCAGTTGAGAATCCGATTTTGGCTCAGGTCATAATCTCACAGCTTGTAAGTTTAAGCCCCACATGGGGCTCACTGCTGTCAGCACAGAGCCTGCTTTGGATCCTCTGTCCCGCTCTCTCTCTACCCCTCCCCCGCTTATGCTCTCCCAAAAATAAATATTTAAATATTTAAAATATTTAAAAAAACACGTACACACACACACATATATACACAGACACATATATGTATGGCTTTGTATATACATACATACATATATATATACATATACACACACACACCTATTTGCATAGAAAAAAGGTTGACCAAAAAAGACAACAAAAGGTGAACAGTAGTTACCTCTAGATGGTAGAATTATGGGCGATTTTTGTTTTATTTTTTGTGTTTTTCCATATTTTTACTACAATAAATATGTATTACTCATACATCAGAAAAAAAAATTAAATATTAAATTTAAAACCAGCTACTTACATCACAATGACAAGACAGAGACAACTAGAAATAGATAGGGAAGGAAACAATAAAACTAAAGCACAATTCTTCTAGTTGGTTTTTTTTCTTTAAGTTTATTTACTTATTTTTTTAGTAATGTCTACACCTAACATAGGGCTTGAACTCATAACCCCAAAATTAAGATTCCCATGCTCTACCAACTAAGCCAGCCAGGTACTCCTCTTTTGGTTTTAAAAATCCTTTTCTTCTATGACTGTAGGATTTTGATATCAGTAAGTCAAATTTACCTAGCCATGGGACATTTTGTAATATCCATATTAATTTGGGTTATATTGGCTACAGACAAAACAAGTCTATTGGTGCCCTGCAAAAATAAAATCAGCACTTACCCTACAGGGGTAAAAGAAGTCTTCTGGAGGACAGTGGCTCTGGAAGCAACAGATTTAGCATGTTCTAGTTTCACAGTGGCCTGAGTCAGAGGCTGAGACAGAACATTGGTGACCTGCAACTAGAAATAAATGTGAAAATTATCTGTAGCAACAAAGACTGAAGGAGTACAAAATTTCATTTCTGGGGTACTTTATCCATAGGAAGCCAGCTCTGCAGGGGAAAAAATACCTCATTGCAGGACATCTTCACTGACTCTGGTCTACGGTCTATCAGAAATCAAACACAGGAAACACAAGGAGATTGCTAATGGGATAGATTATAGAATATTAAAGGTAGGGAGGATATTAAAGATGACCTTGTCCAATAATCTCATTCTTCAGGTGAGGATAGGCTCTTTACATACACCCCCCTTTATTGATCATCTGAAATAAACAGCACCATCTCTACTTTACAGATGAAGAAGCTGAGGCCAGTTAAGTGGTTGGTCTAAGACTCAACCTCAAGCCTATCAAGCGACAAAACCAATACTATTTTGTTCTCTTAGCCGCCCACTCACAACTCATCAACTCATGGTGAACTATGTTAATCAGGCTATTTCTCACACTAGCCTTTGCTGAGGGGGTGTGGGTGTAAGCAGGGAGAGGAGAGGCGGTTTTGAAGGAAAGGGCACTTCCGCAGGAGAGCATCTGGAGAGGACACCAGGGTAGAACTGATGCAACTGTCCTGTGTGGAACCCCCATGTTTAGGCATAAATAAAATGCTAATTTCTTATGAAGATCTTAGCTTACCACGGATTTCCAAACAACAGCAACAAAAGCCCCATTTGAGATGAAAACTCTATGCGTATTCAAGATCTGTACATTTACTCAGAGATTCAGGCAGCATAAAAGTTCAGAGAGTCAGCATGAGCAGTCTATGCTTGCTGCTAAGTGAGAGGGAGGGCTGTGCTACGAAGAGGCAGAAAGACATACTGTCAACAGCAGGAGGAAGAGACCTGGCATTAACAACTGCAAGCACCAGAATGACTGGGAAATTTAAAAGTGGTCTTTAAATAACATAGTTAGAAAGTTCTGGTACTGGAATATGCCTTTTAGAAGTAAGCCTTCTCGGGGTGCCTGGATGGCTCAGTCAGTTAAACGTCGTCTTCACTCAGGTCGTGATCTCACAGTTCATGGGTCCAAGCCCCATGTCAGGCTCTGTGCTGACAGCTCAGAGCCTGGAGCCTGCTTCGGATTCTGTGTCTCCATCTCTCTCTGCCCCTCCCCTGCTCATTCTCTCTCTCTCTCTCTCTCTCAAAGATAAATAAATGTTGAAAAAAAATGTTTTAATTAAAAAAAAAAAATAAAGCAAGCTTTCTCTATACACCTGGTGTTACAAACCCTGAAATGCAATTTTCTTGCATTTAATTTCTTGAAAGCCTTACTGTTTAAAATCCTCCAGGGGTGGGGGGGGAAGCTTTTTTTGGATGGAGTTGAAGGGTTCTGTGACTAGTGCACCCAGGGGTCATGTCCCCAGTTTCAGGCTAAGGGAAATGAGCCTTGCTCTACATTTAATGGGTGTGTCCTGGGTGGGGGGGGGGGGGTGGTTACGGCCAGGTTTCTATCAGTCCTTAGGTTTCTGAAAGCCTTACACTGGAAACAGCAAGAAGAGTGACACAGTTTGGACGTGGAAGCCATACCCGAAGGATAGCCTGCTCGTGAGTGTCAGAAGGAGAGCCCTCGGGCACAACCACAACCGGCACATGGTAGCGATTTTGAGAGAGTGCAGCAGCAGCAGAGGCCACGCTGAAGGCTTCTGAGAGTGACTCAAAGTTCTTCTTGCTAAAGATCGCATTCATTAGTTGGATGACCTGATCCTGAAAGAAAAGAGAAATGCAGCTTGAGATCCTCCTCCGGCAGGAAGGTGGGAGAGCCACCCCTCATTCCCCACTAGCTGAAGTCATTCTCTATCTGCTTCTTGGTGTTCACAAGGAGGATCTTTCAGCCATTAATCCAAACTGACCGAGAAGGTGAAAAGCAAATGTTAAGATTAAAACCTGGGGTGCCTGGGTGGCTTGGTCGGTTAAGCGTCCGACTTCGGCTCAGGTCACGATCTCACGGTCCGTGAGTTCGAGCCCCGCATCGGGCTCTGTGCTGACAGCTCAGAGCCTGGAGCCCGTTTCGGATTCTGTGTCTCCCTCTCTCTCTGCCCCTCCCCTGTTCATGCTCTCTCTCTGTTTCTCAATAATAAATAAACATTAAAAAAAAAAATTTTTTTTTAAAGATTAAAACCTGATTTGGTTGTTTTTTTCCATCTTCTGGTTCAAACTGAAATTGACACATTTATTTGTCAACCTTTTATTGAATGCTTAATGTACAAATGCAAGATAACTACTGAGATATGAAAAGTATATGACAAAATACATACAACAGTAACCTTATGTTCCAGGTTACCATATGTGCCATGCACTGTAGCAGGTGCTTGACATGCATGAACTCAAATCTTGATTAAAACCCTGAAAAGATCGATATTATCAACGTTTTTCAAATGAGGAAAGTGAGGCTAAAGAAGGTTAAGTAAGTCCTACAAGTTGTAACAGGAGGAAAAAAAAAAAAAAAAACAAGACCCAAATTTATATGGAAGTCTATTTGTCCTGAGTCCTTCCAGAATAAAATATGTTCTTTCCTGATTCTTCTCACTCTCTGAGCTAAGCCAACTTCTCTCCCTAACCCCCTCTGGGCGGTACACTGGGGCTAAGTTTGAATTCGTAAGACCAAACCTTATAACCAACATATACATTAGAAAGAAACTAAAATAACTTTCCATTAAGAACTAATGGGCTGTTTAGAGGAGAAAAGAGAAAGCAGTTTTTTAAAAATGTGGAACCTAAAAGGCATTATTAAAATTCTGGAGGCTGTGTGCTTAAGAGGAAACATTTTTCACTTCAATCAGTTTTGTTTTTTAAAATCTACAATCTAACAAAAGAGCTCCCTTGTTCCCGACGGTGTTATTCACAGTCGACATGAAATAATTTTCTTTAATTGTACCAATTACATTTTTCCATCACTAGGCTGTTGACATGTTAAAATGGAGGACTGTTCACCAGAATGGTTATGTCAAAAGCAGTGACAGCAAAATTACTCCAGCCAAATACCTGGTGAATAGAAGCTTGGGAATAAAGCAAGAAAAAGTTTAAGTTGTATATGTAGAATATTGCCAATTCATCTACTGTACTGTGTACAGGAGAGTTCCTTAATGATTTGTACCATAAGACCCACATTCCTGCACTTTCACCCGTCATAGAAATTAAGAGAGTATGGGATCTCCAGACCTTCTACACTTAGGGTAAACAAAAGACAACAGAAGAATGCTAACACATGAATAAATTATTAGGTCATACCCTCCAGAGAAAATATAAAATTAATTCAAATTACCCAACGCAGATAAGTATTTACTATTTACTTGAAGAAACTCAGCACAGAACTCAAAATGCATAAGAGAAATGAAAGTTCTAACTTGGAACCCAGATCTCTTCTCCTAAAATGAAAACAACAGCATCTTGTATTTTAAATCCTGTAGTTAAGGGTTGGTAACCTTCTCACAAACAAGGGGTACAAAGAGGGTCCAACTCAAAAAGATTTCCCACACACATTCCCGCTGAAGGTTCTTGCAGGTTAACAAGTTCCTCTTGAAAAAAACAAACAAACAAAGAAAAAAGAAGAATTAACTCTTGGTAGATGTCTGTAGACACATATGCCTCTCAGAAAACTATGTCAATCGGCAAACATTAGCTAAGATTTAGCCATTTAGCCACTGCTGAGGCTGAGGTGGGAGGCAGAAGAGGCAGTTTTGCAGTACAGGAACAAGAAAGCTGGACATCCATTTCATAACACACGGGAAGGAGAGCGCCTGTAGCATGGGGAGACCTGGTTTAGAGGCATCTCTCCCACCTATTATCTGTGTGTCCTCACACGTCACGTTGCCACTCTAGAGAGGGACCAAATCTGACTGAGCATATTACTCACAGATTTCCTATGGTGATCAAATGAACCACACATAAAAATGCTTTATAAACTGTTAAGTGTTGTGAGAAAAAAAAAAAAACAATAAAAAAATAAAATAACGCAAGCGTGACAATTTGTTTACATGTCCATCCCACTGACAACCAGTTTCTTGAGGACAGGCATTACATCTTTCTGTTTCTCATTTTCAATGCCTAACCCAAGACACTGGGTGACTACGTCCCGAGGCTAACTAAACAGCCCCCTCTGAAAAAAGCTGTTCTTAGCAGATAAAGTCAACAACCCCTTTGGCTTTCATGCTTGAGAATTATCAGGTACCTCCTTAATGGATGGCTCAGTCCCCACGTGGTCCATGAGCTTGTAAGTGGCAGCCACGAATAATGCTGTTGTTTCCAGTCCTTCTTCAAACTGGAGATACACACCTCCCAGTTCATCCAGGCGAGCAACAAGATCCTGTCACAACAAAATGGACGCATGTTGGAAGTCAAGTGGTAACAGAAGCAAGATGAACAAACCTGTCGCCCCGAGCAGACAGTTTTGAGAAATCACACTCCAAATCTGGAGAACACCTCTGACATTTAGCACTTGCTCAATTAAGATGCTTAGGCACAGAGTGAAGAATATCACACAGGCACCTGAAGAGAACAGTATCTGCTGCAGCCCTGGGAGTGTTCCTTCCCTGACCCCTATACTCAAGCCTAAGCCCTGCTCTGGGCAGAGGGCCAGCGGGCCAGGCCGCAGTGCACCCAGGAAGCATCGTGACACAGGCGGATCCCATGGCCATCCTTTTGGATACAACCTACAGAGCAGAGCATTTCTCTTATTCAATGCTCTAAAGGATGAAGAGAGACATATACCTCTTCTGGGCAATATGAGGGGGCAGCTAATGTGCCCACACTGGGTGGGGCACCCAGTGATGACACTGTGTGGACTGCCTGTCATCACTGACTATGCAGTCCATGAGAGTAGGCTCTGAGCAGCAGGAGGTCCTAGGTAAAGGAAAGGATGGAGTAATAAAAACACAGTGACCACTTGCTGAGCACTTATTATGTACTAGGGACTTGAGAACCTCACTTGTTCCAACAACCCCATACAAGGAATTGAGGCTCAGACATTAAAAATTTGCCTGAGATTACAAAGTAATGAGTAGCATTAAAAAATATCTGAATTTGAGGTTTGTTAGGCTCTAAAATCTGTGGACTATGAACCTATACCTACAAAAGGCTGCAAAAGTAGTCTGTTGCCTTATTGATGGTGTAACTATCCTACCTGAACAAATATTTCCTAGGACATTTGCTCTGATACAAAGAACATAAGTGTGCCATGGATATGAAAAGAAATGTAACTGGCCAAAATAAACCATGCACGTCTCTCTGCAAGACTCTTCTAAAGGGTTTCAAAGACAGGAGCTGCGAAATCCATTTGGCAAAATAAATTCACACCTCAATCTCCTCCACAATGCTCCTCAAGTCAGCCTGCTGGGACAGGTGGGATGCTGTCTGCAGAGCCTGGACCGTTCTGGAAGATAAAGAGTACAACCCCAATGAATGGCAAATCTCCGTTTATCTACTCACTCTTTCCTATACTGGGACACTTTCAAGAATACCCCTCTCCTGTTCTTTACAAGTATAACACAGTCTCAGTCTTTAAGGAACTTAATCATAATCCAGTTGGGAAAGGACATCATATTACAAAGATCATAACAGCAAGAGAAGGCAGTCCAGGCAACATGACCTGAAATAAGTACCGTGGGCACAGGGAAGAGAGGGACCACAGGTCACTCTCCTCTGAAAATATGTTTTGTTCCTAGTGTCATCATACACAGAACACTGAGACTAAGACTTACTTAGTTTTAAAAGAGATACGCTCTTCGGGAGAACAGAATTGAATTCAACCAAGCTGTATGTTGTACAAGAAACTGTGCTAGGCAGAACTTAGCTGCCTGTTAACTTTCTACTTTTCTTACTCTAAGACCAAAGAATATTATAGAATCTACATATGCAGATTGTTGGGTAGAATTTGGAGCAAACCAGATGAATGTGTTATAAACAAGAAGGCTTCAGAAAACACATGCTGAATGTTCAATACTTGTGCGATCATCACCCTGCTGGGAGACCTGAAAGTCACTTAATCCTTCAGGCATTAAATAAGATAAAAGGAATTCAGTTCTGAAACCAGAATGTATTCCCATTTTCTTTTCCTACCATTTATTTCTGATTATAAAAGTACATATTTGTCAAAACTTCAAGCAATACATTACTAAAGAAGAAAGTTAAAATTCCTATAATACCTACTCCTAAAAGATAATCGTTCTCCAACTTATTTTTAGTTTAGTGATACGTTGTATACAACTTTCCACATGAGTACATATAAATGTACTTCATTCTTATTAATCATGACATAGTACGTACTGTTTAGATGTACCAGAATTTACTCAATCTCCAGTTGATAAACATTTATGTTGTCCTAAGTCATACAATGCTGTAACAGATAGCCCTTACTCATCTCTCTAAATATTTTTTTTAATTTTTTTTTTTTTAACGTTTATTTATTTTTGAGACAGAGAGAGACAGAGCATGAACGGGGGAGGGTCAGAGAGAGAGGGAGACACAGAATCTGAAACAGGCTCCAGGCTCTGAGCAGTCAGCACAGAGCCTGACGCGGGGCTCGAATTCACGGACCGCGAGATCGTGACCTGAGCCGAAGTCGGACGCTTAACCAACTGAGCCACCCAGGCGCCCCTCTAAATATTTTTAAATTGAAGTGAAATTTACATTAGAAAACTAACCATTTGAAAAATGAACAATTCAGTGGTATTTAGTATGTATCTCACAATGTTGTACAATCACTACTTCTATCTAGTTCCAAAACATTCCCTCCCATCAGTCTAAAAGATAACCCTGTACCCATTAAGCACTTGCTTCCCAGCTTAACGGGCACAGCCCCTGGTAAACGCCAATCTGCATCTGTCTATGGATTTACCTATTCTGGATATTTCATGTAAATGGAATCAGATAACATGTAACCTGTATTTGGTTCCTTATACTTTCCCTTAGCATGTTTTCAGGGCTCACTTATGTTGTAGCATCTATCAGTACTTCATTGTTTTTATGCCTTATTCATGTAGTTTTATCCACTCATGAATATATTCCTGTAAGACAAACTTTCAAGGCAGAATGTGAAAGGTACGTACGCATAAGATTTTTTTATTAGATTCTATTCTCTTAGTGCAGATAACCCGGAAAATATAAATGCTGCTTTTCTAGAATGCATGAAGCTGAGGACCCCTGGTGGTTAAGCCACTGCTACTCAACTCCAGAATGGTCACCTATTTCCCAAGACACGACTGGGTCTTTATGTAAAACCACCATTTATCAATCAGGTCAATGTGTTGGGGAATGTAGAGAGAGAATTTATCTGCTTTCATTGAGATCATAATTTAGATTCCCTCTATGGAAAATTAATTCCATTAAGATGACAAGTTGGAAAATAGGGGAGTTATAGTCCATGGACAGGAAAGCCCCAGAGTATTCAATGACTCCCATGGGATCTTTGTTGTTAAAAAGCACTAGAGAAAACGAAACCTGAATTTCCAAACAAGATAAAATCCCACATCTGCCCGTGATAAATGCTGAGGCCAGAAAAGGTTGCTAAGACAGCCAAGAAAGAACTTTTCAATTAAGGTATCATTTTTCTCTTCTTTAGAACGAGTGAGTGTCATGCTGGTAACAACTTCAGAAGTTTTTAGACTGAAATTAATCCACTTAGCTTTTGAAAAGTTTTGTCACTGGCTTTAATTACTTATTCCCCAGTCAGCAATTTCTTTCCCTCTGAAGTACTTTTTCAAACACTAAGAAAGCCGATCTTGTCTTGCTAATATACAGCAAATGATTTAAAGAAATTAGGTTATAGGACACCACAATGGCATCTTTTCAGATGGTTCCTTCAAACCTACAATTTTTTTTTCTCCATTCTAGACAAGTTTATGAACATTCATATCCTAGAATAAGTCCACTTAAATGTAGATGACCCATTTACAAGTCCTAATTTAGATCCAATTTCCTTACATAGGGCAAGTCAGTAGTAATGTTATATAAGGCACCCTGCCAGTTTGATCTTCAAAATAACCCTATGAGACAGATACCACTCTCTCCGTTTTACATATGAAAACACTGAGGTTTAAGGGGGTTGAAGCTCCTGCTGTTGGTCACAAAGATATTAAGTAGAAGAGTATTAAGGATTTGAACATAGTTCTCCCCGATCCCAAGCACGTGCTCTTTCTACCTGCACAAGAAAACCGAAACATCAAAGTACAGTTTCAGCCTTTATAAACTCTTTGTTGGGCACCTCCCATGCACCATGCTGTGTGCACACCACAAATAAAGAAGCTTACAGTCTAAAAGAGAAAGAACTACAGTAAACCGAGGAAGTAACCAGCTTCCTAAGAAAGAGACTAAGAAGGAAATGCTCTAGAGAAGGAGCTTTTGGTGGAAGCCCGCTAAGAACTGGGCACTGCAAGAGCTCCTTCACATGCATTATCTCATTTAATCCTGACATTTATTCTATGATGTAAGGATTATTGGGCTCATTTTATAGATGCGGCTCAGGGAAGTTAGTAACTAACCCAAAGTCAGAGCAAGAAAGGAACAGAGCTGGTGTTCAAAGTATAACCACATAACCAAGTATAACTGACTCCAAAATAGATGTACTTTCTTTGTATTTTTTCCTGTTCTGGGATTTTGAGGAGGGAAACTTTCTTTTTTGCTTGGAGGGAAAAGGAAAGTTTTGCTGTAGAAGATGGCATCAGACTGAGGAACTGATGACAGGGATATCTGGACTTGATACTACGGATCTCACTGGGGATCCCTGGGGATTTCTCCCAAGGGATTATGAGAGGAGATCAAAATAATGTGACCTAAAAGCAAAGGACTGCAGGGCCAAGCACTGGACAAAGTGTGTACAAGACGTCAGCCCTGGGAAAAGTAGCCCCAAAGTCATTGATTACTCACTGACCGTGTGCAAATGAACAGGGTGTGAGTGAGAGAGAATGTCAACTGACTGTGAGCCCTGCCCTTAACAAAATTTCAAGTTTAAAAACATTTTGATCTTACCCCCTCCCCACAAAAACAAACAAACAAAAAACCCAAAAATCTGGGAAACAACTGAACTATCTGCAATAGGGAACTGGTGTCACCAACATCTTGCTAAACAAATAGCAAGAGGCCAGGTGCTCCCCCTCCTTTCAGGGGTTGCAACTGAATGGGGGACAAATACAAAACAAAAAATACATGTACTGTTATAAGTGGGGAATTTCAGTGTTAAAGAAACAAACTACATATAGAATCACTTTTAAGTTTAATAAATATCCTGGGCACCCTGCTTTCGGTTCAGGTCATGATCTCATGGTTTTGTGTGTTCGAGCTCCACACAGGGCTCTGTGCTGACAGGGCAGAGCCTGCTCTGGATTCTCTCTCTCTCTCTCTCTCTCTCTCTCTCTCTCTCTCTCTCCACCCCCCCCCCCCCCCGTTTCTCTCCTGCTCACGTTGTCTCTGTCTCTCTCAAAAATAAGTAAATAAACTTTAAAATGCATTTCCCTAATCAGGGCACCTAGGTGGCTCAGTCGGTTAAACGTTCAACTTTGGCTCAGGTCATGATCTCACAGTTCATGAGTTCAAGTCCCGAGTCAGGCTCTATACTGACAGCTCAAAGCCCGGAGCCAACTTCGGATTCTGTGTCTCCCTCTCTCTCTGCCGTCCCTCCCTCGTTCGCACTCTGTCTCTGTCTCTCTCAAAAATAAACATGAAAAAAAAATTTTTAAATGCATTTCACTAATGAAAAAAAAAAGTTTAGTAAACATCCTTAAGTCTGTTAAAACATTAAATTTATAATAAACAGGAAAGTTGCTCAGAGTTCCTTTCCTGTAAGTGCTTCTCCTTCACCTAAGCTTTTGCAGAGTAGTAGAGTCTGATTCCTAGAATGCTCTCTCCTCTGAGCACACACTTCTCCCAGCAGATGTTGTCTGTCACAGGTTCAAGGGATCCTATAAGCCCTCCTCCAGTGCAGGGCCTCCACTGCCAACAGCTCACTGTGCCCCAGCCAAACCTCAACAAAGATGCACGTGACTTATTGGCCTCACTTTCCCTCGGTTATCTCCTCCCCTGCTTCAGCCTCTAACCTCAAAAGCAATTCTCTTTTTTTTTAATTTTTTACTTAAAAAATTTTTTTAATGTTTGTTTATTTATTTACTTTTGAGAGAGAGCGAGCACAAGTAGGGGAGGGACACAGAGAGAGAGGGAGACACAGAATCCGAAGCAGGCTCCAGACTCCGAGCTGTCAGCGCAGAGTCTGATGTGGGGCTTGAACTCACAAACTCAGATCATGACCTGAACTGAAGTCGGACGCTTAACCGACTGAGCCACCCAGGTGCCCCTGAAGCAATTCTGTCTTTATATGGCAGTGTGTTTATATTCTGACTCAGTATCTTGAGGAACACGGTGTCCAGATGAGTCCACCAAGACAGGGACCTTCCCTGTCTTAATTTAATATCGTGTCTGCAGCGCCTGGCAGAGCACATGGCACATAGTAGATGCCCAGAAAATATTTGCCGAAATCAGTGGACGAACCCTCTCAGGACAGTCTCTGACACAAATGAAGTCCGAAAAGGGCTCGACACGGTGACTTACGCTAACACAGTCTCTTCCTTGCTGAGGCGAGCGGTAAGGGCACCGAGTGCTTCTTGGGAAGCCAAGGGAAGGCCAAAGCCACTTAGGGCTGCCACTGCATGGTAGATCTGGGTAACGGATGAGTCTTCACTGACAGCTGCCAGAAGCAGATCTTTGGTCTCATTTGAAATAGAGATCTAAGAAAGGATTGGCAGACGTAGAGTTTAGAACAGGTGCTGGTAGTTGTGGCAAACAACACATAGAGAGACTGCCAAAGTCATACCACCCGGCTAGCACACGGTTGTCCCTCCTCAACTGCTGGGACACCAGAATTCAATGTCTGTAGGAACTCAGCATAACACTTAAAAAGATTCTGGCAAGTCACTTGTCTACTTGCATGGTTCTCCTATGTTCAATGAAACGGATTTCCAGAAATCTGGCATGGGGACATTCTTTTACTCTGAACATTTTTAAAAGTTAAAGGGAGTTGGAAAGAAAAATCTAGGCTTCCCAGAAGAGAGGCAACTATAGGAAAAATTATTGAAAAGCCATGAAAAGTGAAAACTCGGAGAAAAAAATAAACTCCATTTCCTTAAGAAAAATAAAATCACAAGAATGGAATTCCCGCCCACACTAATGGATTCTTATTGTTAAAAAAAAAATTAATCTGACATGACCCTCCCCCTTTAAAAATACACATTACAGTGTAAAGCATATAGAAACGTAGAAGCTGGACTCACCTCACACCCTGAGAGGGCCTGGCTGGACCGGGCAGCATAGAAAAGGGAATCCACATTGCCTGGATCAAGGTTTGACTTAATGAAGGCGCACGCTTTCTAAATAGGAGGGAAAGTCAATGATAAGTGGCAATATACACAGTGACTGGGAAAGCATACATGTTTTTTGAGGACAAAATGCTAAGCAATCTGTGATGGCTAAAAGTATGAACTATACAAGATTTTGTGTTTTAAGCAGGTATTTTCCATAGAAATTACACAACACTGTAGACTTCATATCAAGAGCAACAAACCTAAAGTACTCTAGTCCTTCTGAAGCCTAAGAAAAAAGAAAAAACAAAAAACAAAAGAAACAAAAAAACATTTTCACTGATCACCTGCTGTGGCCATAACCTGTGCTGGGTGTTTATGATGCTCTTCCTTTTAATGAACATAAGGACCCTATGGTAGAGATTACCATTCGCATTTGACAGGAAAAGAAAGCTTAGAGTTGGTAAGTCACCTGATGAAGGTGACAAAGCCACAAAATGGCAACGTCTCCACCGATTCTAACTGTACTGGGGTCTCCACTTAGATGTCTCCAAAGTTAAGTCAGGTTAAAGACATCTAAAAGGAGCTTGAAACCTTCTATTTCTTCACCTGGACCTTCCAGCTCATGTACAGGCACCACCACATACCCTACTACCTGAAGCAGAAACCTAGGAATCATTCTCGACTTTTCCGTTACCCTACAAGCCTGGTGACCCTATCTCCTTTCATTTTTCCAACCCAATCCCCATCCTCTGGCTTCCCTCATTGCCTTATTTCAGGTACTTGCCATTTGTCACCTAGTCTGTTTTAATCATCTCCTAACTGGCCTCAAGCCATGCAGTTCATTCTGCATACTGACTGCTTCAAGGGTGGTCTTCACAAAATACAAATGTAACCATGTTACTCTGCTATCAAAACCCTCGGGTGGTTCCAGCAATAAAACCAGTTAAAAGTGGGTGTTTCTGAGGAGTAAGACAGGGTGTAGAACAAGGTGGGACACGTAATGGGTTGTTGCTTTTCACTAACAGTTGTGCTGTATTATCTGATATTATCCTGAGAAAAAGAGCCGAAGTTTCTGATATGGCATAAAATGCCCCCGTGACTGGCACTTTCAGTGCCAGCTTTACCACCACACCACCTCCGACTCCAAAGTCTTACCCTCCAGTGTGTTGCAGCTACCCAGAGACACTATGATCTCGCCTTGGTATGTATGTGACCCTGCTACTACCCGGCTGGGAGCACCCTTCCCTTGTCCCTCCAGTCTGCCCAACCAGGTCTTATCTTCATCTCTGTTCAGATGTCACCTCTTCCAGAAAGCATTTACGGACATTCATCCCAGGTTAGGCCAGGGCCTTCCCTCCCAAATGCTCCCCCAAAGTGCTTACCACACTGTACTAACTACCTCCCCCAGTGACCAGTTACTGAAGAGCAAAAACTTGGATGAACCCCAATCACAGTGTCTGCCACAAAGTAGGCACATAATAAAACTCATGCTCTTCTCACTGTATCAAACCACAAGGAATACTATCTAATAGTTACATTGCTAAACATTTTGATGGAGGTAACATAAAATTCAGCTATTCAAAATTAAGTGGCAATAAAACCAGTTAAAAGTGGGTGCTTCTGAGGAGTAAGACAGGGTGTAGAACAAGGTGGGCCACGTAATGGGTTGTTGCTTTTCACTAACAGTTGTGCTGTATTATCTGATTTTTTCCTGTGTGTGTGCTACTTTAACCAAAAATCTATTTTTAAATTTTATGAAAGAAGTTAAATAAGAGTCTCAAAACAAATGGGTTTCAACCAGAAGTTCGAGAAGAAAAAAAACACACAAAGAAATACTTCACACTGCACAAATTAGGGATCTGAAAAAGAAAACAATCTACTCAAGGAATCCTTCAGGACAATGTGGGTAAACTTAAGACATGTACTTTATCGCCATCTGGTGCTTTAACAATAGAACAACAGCATCCAAGACCCCCCCCCCCCCCCCCCCAAGGATTATGGTCACTGCTACCACTTTTTAAGCACTTAAAATGTGTCAACATTGTTCTAAGTGTTTTATGTGCATTTCTCCTTAAGTATTAGGTCCTCCTCTTAAGTTTACAGACAAGAAACCTGAGTCATCAGAGAGGCAAAGTGACTTGTCCAAGGTCACTCAGCTCTTAATGGAGGAGCTGGAATTCAAACCCAGGCAGCCTGGCTCCATAGTTTGAGCTACATACAACCTCTGTCTCTCAAGGTTTTTCATCTCTAGTGAAAAATTATTTGTCCTGTAGGAAAACCAGCATTGTGCCAATTCCCTAATTCTTTGTACAGGCAAATGAAGGTAAACAGTCCCAGCAGTCAGTGGCTTTTAAGCTCCCAATGTGTACTAGGTTTTAACAGCAGCAGCAGAAGTGCCAGAAGACCTCTGGAAACACACCCTGGACTCTTGGAAGACCACCCAATGCTGAGGCTTCAGCTGGCCACTTCCAAGGGTTTGTAACTCTGACTTGAGCTGTCCTCATCCTACATTCATTTTCCCAAGTGAGGCCTGCAAATCGTCCCCTAAGTGTCCACTCCCTATCTGCTCCTCTCTAACCTTCTATGCCCTATATTAATACTCCCAATTATCTAAACATCCTACTGAGCAAAGAACATCAGTGCTTTTCTCTACCCATTCTTCCCTACAACTCCCTGAACAGAATCAGGAGCCAAGAAAAGATAGCTAAATCTCTCTCATCTGCCCTTACCTCTCCCTTATTTTCACCATTAACATCTCCCAACTACTCTGAACTCCTCTCACACCACACTCTGTAATCTCGCCAGACTTCATCACCGTGTTGTGATATAGAGGCATTCCAAGGCAAGAGCTCCCACACCAGGTCCTTTGTAACGGGGCCCACCTTTTCCTCTTAAAACAAAAAATTATGGGGGCGCCTGGGTGGTGCAGTCGGTTAAGCGTCCGACTTCAGCCAGGTCACGATCTCGCAGTCCGTGAGTTCGAGCCCCGCGTCAGGCTCTGGGCTGATGGCTCGGAGCCTGGAGCCTGTTTCCGATTCTGTGTCTCCCTCTCTCTCTGCCCCTCCCTCGTTCATGCTCTGTCCTCTCTCTGTCCCAAAAATAAATAAAAAACGTTGAAAAAAAAAAATTAAAAAAAAATTAAAAAAAAAATAAAAAAATTATGTATATATGTGTATATACATAATATATATTACATATATATACATATATATTACATATATATACATATATATTACATATATATACATATATTATATATACATATACATATATGTATATAATACATATATATACACACATATATATGTATGTGTGTATGTACGTATATATTATTTATTTTGAGAGAGGGAGCGAGCATGAGCAGGGGAGGGAGAGAGAGAGGGAATGAGAGAACCTCAAGCAGGCTCCACACTGTCGGCACTGTCAACATGGAGCCCGATGTGGAACTCGAACTCACGAACCATGAGATTATGACCTGGGCTGAAATCAAGAGTTGGACACTTAACTGACTGAGTCACCAAGGCGCCCCTTGGGCTCACCTTTTTCATACATACTTCTTACCACACTTCCCCCCGCACCTCTGTTCTGGCTGTCCCAGACAACCGACTCACTGCTCCCAAAACACAAGCACTTTTAAGCCTCCAGATTAGTGTGAGCAGTTCTCTCCATCTGGAAGCCCACTCATTCAATTTGTCAGCTAAACTTCTCCCTCTCAACTGGTAACACCTGACATATTAACAAAATTCAAGACTTCTTTTACTTTATGTTATTTTAAAGTTTATTTATTTACTTTGAGAGAGAGCAAGTGGGGCAGGGGGAGAGAGAGACAGACCCAAGCCGGCTCAGTACCGCCAGTGCAGAGCCCGATGCAGGGCTCAAACCCACAAACTGGAGATCATGACCTGAGCCAAAGTCGGATGCTCAACAGACTGAGTCACCCAGAAGTCACCAAGACTTCTTTTAAAATAAACTTTCCTTGGGGCACCTGGGTGGCTCAGTCGGTTAAGCGTCCGACTTCAACTCATATCACGATCTTGCGGTCCGTGAGTTCGAGCCCCGCATCGGGCTCTGGGCTGATGGCTCAGAGCCTGGAGCCTGCTTCCGATTCTGTGTCTCCCTCTCTCTCTGCCCCTCCCCTGTTCATGCTCTGTCTCTGTCTCAAAAATAAAAAATTAAAAAAAAAAAAAACAAAAACTTTCCTTGGGGGCGCCTGGGTGGCTCAGTCGGTTAAGTGCCCAACTCTTGATTCTGGCTCAGGTCACAATTTCACAGTTCGATTTCACAGTTCGTGGGGACTGAGCCCCTCCTTGGGCTCCACCCTGTTAGCGCAGAGCCTGCTTGGGATTCTCTCTCTGCCCCTCCCCAGCTCAGGTTCTCTCTCTCTCTCTCTCTCTCAAAATAAATAAACATTTTTTTTAAATAAACTTTTCTTGATCCTTCTCTCCCCCCAGCTGCTACCTTCTCTCCGCTACCAGTGAGTTTCCAAGTCGGAAAAGCCAAAAGAGACTTTCCAGTGCTCACTCCCTCAGCACTGGACAGAACTGATCACTTCCTCATTCTGAAACATTCGCCTCCCTTCACTTCCAGGATTCTCCAGCACTCTCCTGGCTCTCGTCCTACTTCTCACAGGGGCTCCTTACTTTCATCCTCTTCTACCTGACCTTTCAACGCTGGAGTTTTTCAACTCCTAGGCCCACTTCTCATCCATCCTCTCTCTCCCGAGGCAATCTCACTCATGCCCACTGCTTCATCCAGAACTTTTATGCAGATATTCTCAAGATTTTTACCCCCAACCCAGACTTCTCTCCATGGCCATTTACATGACTCAAAGGCATTTCAAACTCAACAGGTTTAAGACCAAATTCATGAACTTGCCTGCACAAACCTATGTTCCTGTCTTACAGAATAGCTCAACCATCTACCTGTGCAGCAAACGCTGGAAGTCCAGGTGTTAACTTTTTTTTTTTTTTAAGTGTATTTATTTTGAGAGAAAGAGCACGCATGCATGCAGAGGAGGGACAGAGACAGAGAGAGGAAGAGAGGAAATCTCAAGCAGTCTCCATGCTGGCAGCACAGAGCTCATTGCAGGGCTCGATCCCACAAACCATGAGATCATGACCTGAGCTGAAATCAAGAGCCAGATGCCCAAATGACTAAGCCACCCAGGCGTCCCCGGGTATTATCTTTTGCACCCCTTCTGCATTCAGTGTTGCCCCATATTCCCCTGCCAAAGTCTGTCTTCTATAGAACAGGAAAGAAACCTTTCCAAAATGAAAATGGATCGTGATACTTGCTGCTTAAAATCAACTGCTCTTTAGAGAAAAAGCAAAAATTTTCCTGTGGCTGCCAAGGCACTTAGACTTAGCTCCAGCCTTTCTCTCTGGCTGCACTCCTCTCTCTCCCACTGTCTGCTTAACATGCGGCCTCCAGTCAGTCTCTCAAATGTAACCTGCTCCCTGCCTGCACAGGTCCCTTGCACATGCCATTCCTTCTGCCTGAAGTTCCCTCCCCTGTCCCCGTTAACTCTTCTTCTCCCTTTAGAATTCAGATCAGTCATACCTTCCTTCATTTAATAAACAGTTACTGAGTGCCTACCACATGCCAGCTGCTATTCTAGGAACTGGAGATGTACAACAAATAAAATGGACAAGGACTCCCTGCCCTCAAGGAGCTGTAATTTAGAGGGATACAGAGTGAGATTTAAGTTCAGAGATTTCCTTGGGAAAGCCTTCCCGGAGCAGGTCAAAGTCCCCTATTTATAAATAGTATTTATCTCTTGGGGCACCTGGGTGGCTCAGTCAGTTGAGCGTTCAACTTCAGCTCAGGTCATAATCTCACAGTTCGTGAGTTTGAGCCCCATGTCAGGCTCTGTGCTGACAGCTCGGAGCCTGGAACCTGCTTTGGATTCCGTGTCTGCCTCTCTCTGCCCCTCCACCACTCGCGCGCTGTCTGTCTCTCTTGAAATAAATAGACGTTCAAAAAAATTTTTTTCAATAAAAAATAAAAATAAACACTATATACCTCACCTTTGTAAAACTTACCGTTGTTACAAATATTCATGTATACATTTGCTTATATGACTAATGTCTATCTCCATTATTAGAGTATACATTCCAAGAGGGCAGAAGCTTTCTTTCACTGTTCAACACTGAATCCCCAGTGCCAAGCACATGGCACGAATTCACTAAATATCTGTTAAATGACTAAATGAATCGTGCAGCAGCCACTACAGATGGCAACCCCCCTGTACAAGGTTAGGGCTTATGGCGAGCTTTCTCAGCAGACAGCGTGAGTGAGCTTCTCCCTCTGCTGAACTCCACACACCACGTGGGCCTGGGACTTTCTACATGCTATGCATCCTTTTGTACTCAGCACCTGATCTCACTATCGTGGCACCTGTCCTTCACTAGGTAACGAGCTGTTATCTTTTCTGCACTTAGTATAATGCCTGGCACATAGCAAATGCTCCACAAATAATTACTGCCTGAAGGAATGTCTGTCTGCTATCCCTAGCAACCAGCTGAGTACCTGGCCCTCAACAAGCACTCAGTACTCGGTGAATGGTACAAACATCCTGTCCTTCATATGTACTTGCCACATACCAGACACTGAGCTAAGCATTTTATTCCTTTTTTTTTTTAATGTTTATTTTTGAGAGAGAGAGAGAGAGAGAGAGAGAGAGAGAGAGAGGAAGGGGCAGAGACAGTGAGACAGAGGATCCCAAGCAGAGAGCCTGATGCGGGGCTCAAACTCACGAACCAAGAAATCATGATGTGAGCCGAAGTCAGAACTCAACCAACTAAACCACCCAGGCGCCCCAAGCTAAGCGCTTTATACAAATCATCTCATTTAATCCCCATAACAACCCTATAAGATAGGTACCATTTTCGCCTTTTTACAGACAGGGAAAGTGTGTGATTGTCTGACAACCCGTAAACACTGCCTAATGTTTCCTGATTTTAGTCATTCAAACACTACGTCGCAAGTTTTGCCATAATATATAACCTATTTACTTCATGTTTTCATTATAGTGACTACAAAACAACTCTCATTATTCTTAAATCTTAAAGAAGGCTAAGCAGTAACATCTATAAAACCACCATTCTCATGTGCTTATTATTTTTATTTATTTTTTTAAGTTTATTTATTTATTTTGAGGGAGAGAGAACGAGCAGGGAAAGGACAGAGAGAGGGGGGAACAGAGGATCTGAAGTGGGCTCTGTGCACATAGCAGAGAGCCCGATGCAGGGCTTGAACTCACAAGCCATGAGATCATGACCTGAGCCAAAGTCAGACACTCAACGAATTGAGCCTCCCAGGTGACCCTCATGTGCGTATGGCTTTTAATTATACGTATATAGAACCTGATTATTAAAATGAAATTGTTCACTCTTCCTAACACCTAAAACTAACTCTCATTCCACATTCTGTTGTTCCTACAACTGCCTTCTACTCATGTTCTTATTAAACCCCATTCCTCTCAGTTTTGCTGGGAAAATCTCTTATGACAAAATAACCAAAATCTCCCCTAAGGATCTACCCGTGAAAGCAGCCGGTTCAATGCATCTAGCAGGGCTGAGGGCATTCTCTCTGCTCAGCTGAAAGCAACAACAATGGAGCAGGATGCACATCACCACGTGGAAGTGGCAGTAAGGGACACTGTCCTCAGTGGATTTATTTAGTGCGCACATCTAAGAAGGCAATTTGCTAGCTTGAACCTTCCACACAGCTCCCTTCCATTGCTTACGACGTGCACATCACACAGTCACCGCAGCACCTTCCACAAGCGACTTGAAGCACAAAGTGTGATTAACCCATTTATTTTCTGGTTAACAGGCACATTTGAGAGCTTCCATTTCTAATAAGCTAACGTTTACAATTCATTCAACAACCATGTGTCGAACACCCTCTGTTGATTAGCCATCAAGCAATGGGGATGACAGTCGAGAAAAATGTCAATCGATGTCCATCGCCCACTACTACTACATAATAGAGCTGAGAGCTAATACTTAGTACATACTCCATGCCATCACCATGTTAACTACCCTAACAGACTATGAGTGGTGAGTGGACTATTACTACCTCCATCTCACAGAGGAGAAAACAGATTCTGAAAGGTTTGGTAAGCTGCACAGTTAACTCAGCTATGTAGTTCTGAAGTCAAGAACTTGAAGCCAAGCAGTCTGACTTTAGAGTCTGTGTCATAAACACAAAGCCACAGCTGGCCCAGTTATGCAATTACCCCATATCACACTGCACTGCAGCCATCCAGATGGCTTCAGTCTGCATCTTCAGCCCTGACCAACGTCCCCTCAAACTCTGGACATCATCAGAGAACACCTTTAGGAGTATGTGCTCAACCTAAATCCATGTGGAGCCCCAAATCATGAGACAGATAAAAAGGCACTGCTCTAGCTAACACGAAAGTGGCTCATTCTTCCATGATCTCCCTGGACTGAATCCTACAGTTCCATACAAGCTTGAAAATGACCAGCAGAAACTGCTCTTCCTGCATTCAAATCCACCAAAATTTAATATTAACCTAATATTCCAATTTTGTCTCCTATATCTCACAATATAAAACCTCTATAGGGCAAGACTGCTTCACTCTGTGTCTCCCAATCTGCTCTGTCTCGTCCCCAGGCCCTCTACAGACTGCAGCCCTCTGGACATTGCAGTCTCTGTGCCAGGCATTGTCTGAACTCCCCTGAACAAATTATAAATAGAAGCAAAACTTTTAAAATATTGACGATGATGATAATAATAATAATAACTACCACCTGAAGGGCCTTTTGTAGGCCAGACACTTACTAGGCTTAATAGGATTTCACTTTATCTTTATAATGATCCAGTGAGGAAGGGATCATAACTCCCATTTTACAGAGAGGTGGAGCCAGAATCAAAAACTTGGGCTAACCAGCACCGATGCCTACACTCGTTCTTTTGAGCAAAACTAATTTTACTAGGAAGTACACTCACCTTGAGGGTTTATAACAGTATGATCACAAGGAAAAATCGCTTCCTTAATACAGTCATATGTTAAGGAAGGAAATACTGGGCAGGAAACAAGAGCTAGCTGTCAGGAAGAAACCTGAATGAGTGTGGACCTCATACAGCAGGATTAACAAACTTTCTGTTTGTAAAGGACCAGAGAATAAATATTTTAGGCTTTTCAGGCCAGACGGTCTCTTTAGTAACTACTCAACTCTACTGCTAAAGTGCAAAAGCCGCTACAAGAGTGGGCATGGCTACGTTTCAATAAAGCTTTATTTACAAAAGCAGGCTTCAAGCTGGATTTGACTCTGGGGGCCATAGTCTGTCAACACTTCTGCCATACAGTATTCAGATGATGGCTGGCAGACATCGGGCAAATTACCTAACGTTTCTGAGCTTCCATTTCCTCCTCTATTACAGGCTACTATTTTTGACCACAATTAACTCAAGCTAATATATCCAATGTACCCAGCACACAGGAGGCATTCAATAAATCAACAGCAGTTACTGATTTTAGTGTGGGGCAGGAAATGTAAAAGTAAGCCTAAGACATCACAAACTCTCCTACTAGATCACATAAAAACAAGCAAAAAATGCACATAGAACGGCATTTTGGCCTACTGGCTAAAAGGCGACATTTTGGGCATCAGAAAGAATAACAACTGTTATTGTAGGTCAACTATACTTCAAAAAAGAAAAAAGAAAAAAGAAAAAAAAGAATAACAACTGCCATGGATTGCAAAACATTAACCGGGACTACCAGTTCTGGCCATGGCAGAATTAAAGGCATTGAAGTTACCTCCTGCCGTCAATAACGATAAAACTAAAAAAATATACGAAGTTGAGACACTGGACAACAGACAGTACAAGGCTGTGATGCTTAAAAGAAAGTAAATAGTATGAAAACGATAGCACAAATGACAGGATTTTAAATAGAAATGTCTCGTTATATGGTTCTTTTGTTATTCGTGACATAGCAAAATAGTAATCCAAAGTATACTGATGAAGTTCAAACGCACATTACAATCTCTAGAGCAAATACTAAAATAATAAGTAGAGCTAAAAAGCCAACAGAAGAGATAAAATGGAATAATCAAAAATTAATTCAATCCAGGGCACCTGGGTGGCTCAGTCGGTAAAGCATCCAACTCTTCGTTTTGGCTCAGGTCATGATTTTACGGTTCGTGCATTCGAGCCCTGCATCGGACTCCATGTTGACGGTGCAGAGACTGCTTAGGATTCTCTTTCTCTCCCTCTCTCTGCCCTTCCCATGCTCTCTCTCTTTCAAAATAAATAAATAAACTTAAATTATAAAAAATTATTCAATCTAAGACAGGAAGGAAGGAGGAAAAAAACAGCTAATCAAAAAACAAGATGGTAGGCTTAAACTAAACAATATAGTTACACTACATATAAATAGACTAAACTCCCAATTAAAAGATATTGTCAGATGAGATTTTACAAAACCAAGTCCCTACTAGATACTGTTTACAGAGAGAGGGTAATCTGACAACACCTGAATCCACGGATCCAACTTTATCATAACTAAAACAACCAGATATTACACACCCATTGATAGGAAGTACACATAGGAAGTACCTATGAAATGTTTTTGCCAAGAAAATTGACCTGAATACAAGTAAGCCTCAAGAGCTAACCATCAGTTTACAGGAATACAAGAGATAAGGAGGTATGTTCAAAAACTGTATGAAGATGCTATCAACCAAAGGCCGAATGTGGAAACTTCTCCAGGATGAGTTGATCTGGCTTGTTCTACAAGTAAAAGGTACTGGGGGAGGGGAAAATGGAAACGGTTATTAGATGAAAAAGGCCTTTAAAAGCAAAGTTTTCTCCAACTGGTAGCAGAAGAGGTCAGAGAGATTTGAAGAGTAAGACCTCAACATGACATTACTGACTTAAATGGGGAGGGGACAACATGAGAAGTAATGTGGGTCGCCTTGAGGAACAGAGAGCAGCCCTTGGCTGACAGCCCACAAGAAAATGGGGATCTTAGACTTAAGACTGCACAGAACTGCATGCATTCTGTCAATCACCTGAAGAAAACTGAAGCACATTCTTCCCCAGAGCCTCCAGATAAGAGCCCAGCCTTGGCCAACACCTTTACTTTGACCTTCTGTGACACTAAGTAGAGAGCACATACAAACCTGCCTGGACTTCTCACTACAGAATTATCAGCTAATAGATGAATACTGTTTTAAATAACTAAATTTATAGTCATTTGTTATACAGCCACAGAAAACTAATAACACAGGGCTTATATGAGAAACCTGGCCTTAACCCCTTTACCCTAGCTATCCATGCTACGGTAATAAATAAAATGTACATTCACTTAAGACTGTTCCTAAAACCAGGTAAAGTTTTAGTCATGATGCATTTTCCTCATCAAAGGTCCAAAAAAAACAAAAAATCAAAACAGCCTGATACAGTGTCAGTGTTTAATAAATATGAATGCTCTCATCTTGAATTCCTTTATTATTTATGAGTCACACGTACAGGGCACTTAAGAAGTCCATGTGGTATTTGTACAGTCTCACTCAGAACTATAGCAACAGTTTCTAGAGGTAAAATGTCAAGTTTAAAGTAAAATGTCAAGTTTCTAAGACTCACTCTTCTTTATATTCTACTATAACACCTGGCATGGTCCTAAACATACATTAGGCATTAAGAAAAAAAAAAAAAAAGATCTGGCAGGTGGAAATAAGTATTTTTTACATTGGATTTGCCTTGGTCTTCCTCAAATGAGCAAGCGTTAGTTCTGAAGTACACAAAAGGAACACAGTCAAGGGATGAGGCCGAGACCAAAGTAGCCTTACCTTTACATCTGGCAGCTGGGCACCAAGGCTGCTGAGTCCCACGATGGAGTAGAAAGCAGTTTCCAAACTTGTGAAGGGGCGGTCCAGTGAGGCTTTCAGTCTCTCCACATCTGCCTTGGTGAGGTAGTGAGTGGGCGTCAGAGCCTGGGTGCTGGCTATGATTGTCAGAGCCAACAGGAAGACAGTGCTTGAACCTTGGGGGGAAAGGACTATTAAATACACTCCACAAACGATTCCAAAGTTCTATGTACAGTTCCAATGATGGCGTACACCAAGGTCTGGGAACCAAATCATAAGAGGAAGTGGGAGGGGACTGGGAGGTTTGAACTGGAAAGAAGTCCTAGGGAAGTGGTGGGTACTGTCTCCTTCATCCATCTGAAGGGCAGTCCTCCTGGCAGCCTCTGTGAGCTGAAGCACAGAACCCATCATGCCACTCCATTTCAAGCACGTTTGTAACTCCTATGCCGCTAGGACAGGCCCAATCCTGACCCCTCACCACGGCCTTGCCTGCCTCTCACAGGATCTCTTCCCTCACTCTTCCATCTGTGGCTCTCTGGCTCCCTCTGTTCTTCTAATGAGTCATGTTCTTCCCTACCCAGCACTTTTTCATGCTTTCCCTTACTTCAACTTTGCTTAATGTTTACTCTCAGATTTCAGTTCAAGTATCTCTTCCTTAAAAAGCCTCCCAACAGCCCTCAGTACTTGGGTTAGGTCCCCCGTACTATAGTGACTTATACAGTCACACTACAAAGTACTATAAAGAATGTGACCTCTGAGGCCAGGTTTAAATTCTAGCTCTGCCACTTATTAGCAGTGTGGCTGTGGCAGTTACAAGGTGGCCAACCCTTGCCTTAGTTTCCTCAAGTGTAAAGTGGGGAGTAACAGTACCTACCTTAGGGGTGTAATGAGGATTACCTGAGTTAACATAGAAAGATCTTAGAGTAGTGACTGTTACAGCAAGAACTACATAAATGTTAGCTACCTCTATTAGCACCGCTATTGTTTGCCAGATCAATGCGTAGCAACCGGTACTTCTTCCATGTTGTCTTTTTCACAACCATAAGTAATAGTGTAATGTCTGATTCCTCTGCTAAACTGTAAGCTCCAGGATACAGTTTCTCCGATACATCCCCGTATTTCCAAGTATTACACATCACTTGGCATAGTACTAGATTCGTATTTGCTAAATACACGGAAAGAAAAGTTAATCCTTGTCTATTATGCTCCAGGAGACAGGAAGCAGTTAGGAATGGTACATTCTATGGGCTGTTTCCTGAATTGTCTGCCACCCGATTGTACAATATCCATCCTTCACCACCACCACCTTATCCATACTTTTCATGGTTTCAGTTACCCATGTTCAAACACGGTCCAGGACTGTCAGGTCAACAGTAGCCTAACGTTACATCACAATGCCTGTGTCATTCACCTCACTTCATCTCATCACGCAGGCATTTTATCATGTAGTTATCTATATCAAGAAGGGTGAGTACAGGACAAGATATTTTGAAAGAGAGGGAAGACCACATTCACATAGCCTTTAGTACAGTGTATTGTTGTAACTGTTCTTTTACTATTAGTTATTGTTGTTAATCTCGCACTGTGCCTGATCTATAAATTAAACTTTACCATAGGTATGCATGTATAGAAAAAAACACATATGTATAGGGTTCAGTTTTAGGCATCCACTGGGGTTCCTGGAAAGTATGCCCTGCAGATACGGGAGCACTACTATAATCATGAGGCTAATAGAAATGGTCCTAAACCTCTGCCTATAGTGTCAAATTTACTTTGAACTATAATCCCTTAAGAAAGGCATTATCAGGGAGAGCCTGGCTGGCTCAACTGGTAGAGCACGTGACACTTGATCTCGAGGTTGTTGAGTTCAATGCCCACATTGGGCATACAGATTACTTTTTTTAAAAAGCGTGATTATATCTATTTTACAAATAAGAAAATTCAGAGTGAGAGTAGCCTGCAGCCGATCTTGCACTCAAACTCAAATCTAACTAAAGAGGTTAGATGATTATTTTTTGGAGTATATTATAGAAATGATGCCTACATTAGTGCTACTCAGAATCGTTCTTCTATGAATGCTAGTTCTATTTAAATCCTTGTGTATGTGTTAAATAATCTAAAAAATGTGAAAGTTCTTTTTAAAGCACTAGAAAGAGAGGTGCCTGGGAGACTTAGTCATATGAGCATCCGACTCAATGTTGGCTGAGGCCATGACCTCATGTTTTGTGAGATAAAGCCCCACATGGAGCCCTACATTTTGGGATTCTTTCCTTCTCTCTCTGCCCCTCCCCTGCTCACGTTTCCTCTTTCTCCCTCTCAAAATAAAAAAAAAGACAGTTTAAGAAAACATTAGAAGGGGTGCCTGGCTGGCTCAGTCAGTTAAGCGTCCGACTTTGGATCAGATCATGATCTCGCCATTAGTGGCTTCGAGCCCCGTGTTGGGTTCTGTGCTGACAGCTCAGAGCCTGGAGCCTGCTTGGGATTGTGTCTCCCTCTCTCTCTGCCTTCCCCTGTTCACTCTCTGTCTCTCTCTCTCTCAAAAATAAACATTAAAAAAAAAATGTTTTTAAAAACACTAGAAAGAAATCTATAATGCATTCATTAATAAAATATTTATTGGATGCCTACCAATTAAAGCAGGAAACAGAAAAAACAAAACAAGACCTCACGGAGTCTACATTCTAGGGTGAAAAGAAGGATATCACACAACACAACTAAGAAACATTACTTATCACGTTAGGTGACAATCATTATGGAGAATAAAAAAGCACAGAAGAGATAACTGAGAAGAACTACAATTTTTAATATGAGAGTCTATGAAGGTCTAACTAAGAAATAAAACTACTGTGTATAGACCTGAAGGAAAAGAAGGAGCAAGTCACAAAGACATTTTTGGGGAAACTATCCCAAGAAGAAAAGCAAGTGCAAAGACCCTGAATCAGCAGTATATATTCTCGGATATTAGCAAAGAGGAAAGTATAGCTAGAGTGGCATAAGCAAAAGATGAAAAGTATGGAAGCGGTGATAAAGGCAGCAGAGGTTAAATCTGAAGGGCCTTTAACATCTTTGTAGGGCCTCTGGCTTTTAATGAGTGAGATGGGAGCCACTAGAGAGTTTTGAGGAGTGATTTGATTTACATTTTAACGGGATCATTGACACAATTGTCAGGATTTAATGGGATCTTGACACAATTGCCAAGAATAAACAAAACTGTGTTGAGACTATGCAGGAGAAAGGACCTAAAAAGGATCACCAGTTAGTAATAACCCAAGTAAAAAGATAATGGTGGTCACAGCCAGGGTGACAGTACAGGTGAGAAGCAGTCAGAGTCTGGCTAGAATTCAAGGTCAAAGCCAGAACTTTTAAAGGATAGAAAAATGCAAGAAAAATCTGAATCTCCAGTGCTTTGTATACATGCATGTACTTAATATATTAAGATCCAGTAAATGACTATGAAAACATGTGTGGGATATGCCCATACTATATGCTAAGTACTTGGCATGCACTGAGTCATTAAATCTTCACAACATGCAAATGAGTGTGGTTTACAGACCAAGAAATTGAGACTCAGAAGGAGTTACCTGCCCTAAAAAACAAATGAGAATCAAACTGCAGGCATTTTGAATCCAAAGTTTGTTTTTAACCACTCTATCACCCTCAACTTTTCAAACACTGGAACAATGACCCAGTATCTTATTCACTGTTATCGTGGGCAAGTTACTTCTCTTCTTTGAAATTCTGCCTTCCTATCTGTCAAATGTAAATAATAGTACACATGCCCCACGCCGCCGCGGTGAGACTACATGAGGATTCCATTCCGCACAGTGCTCACTCAATAACTAGCAATGCAGTTAACTTTATTGATGCTTGCTTAGTGCCATATACTATTTTAAACTACGCAAGGGAATCAGCTTATTTTGATACAGCAATTTATGCAGCGGATAATGTGACTGATCTAGTTTACAGATCAGAAACTGAGGTGCGGAGAGGTTAAGGAACTTGCGCTGGAACACAAAACGAACACTTGGCAGGCTACAAGCATGCACCAGGAGAATCTAACTTCAGAATGTATACCCTAAGTTCTCAGGTGAGTGATTTCCTTCCTCCTTTTTACTAAAAAGGAAACCACGGTCCAAAGAAGAACGATTTGGCCGAAAGCTTCCACTCAGGCACCCCCCGCCGGCCCGGGAGCCGCCGCGAGTCAAATGAATGAGTGAAGCCAGACCTAGGGTTAACCGCGGCCCCCGGTTGGGCCTCGGGGGCACCCGTAGCTCCACGCCGCACTCGCACCCACCCCACCTCCGCTTGCCTGCAGTCCCACCAGCTAGACAGCCCTCCGTCACACACTCGACCCCAAAAAGAGCCCAAGCACATGCCCCTTCCCCACAGGGGAAGAGGCTCCCGCCTGGCCGGCTCCCGAGTGGCGAGCACTAGCCTCCCGCGGGATACGGCCCACTCGCCCAGGCGTTCCGGCCGCGGGGCCCCGTTGCCGAGCCATGCACAACGCCTCACCCGGCGACGCCATTTCTCCGAGCAGGTCCCACCAGGGCCCGAGCCGCAGGCTGACTTCCGCTCGGGAAAGTGGCGCCAAGAGCGCGCCGGAGGGGACGCCAGGGACTCGCGGCGGTCTGCGCGTGCTGGGATGGGATCTAGACACAGGTCAGTCCCTGCCGTCCCGCTGGGTCGGGCCAGTCCCAGCAGCTGGGGCCTGAATTCCAGTCCCCACGCGCAAAGGGCGCCGCGGTCCTTCTGTATAGGCCCGCCTCCCCCCCGCAACCTGGCCCATTTGGAACCGGCCGCCTCGCAACGGTCTTGATCCGGGCGCTACCGGTACGCGGTTGGATGAGGCTGTGGGGAGGGCCCGAAACGGGGCCTCCTCTGATTGGCCAATCGCGTTGATTGGCCGATCGCGCCGTCACTCAGTCTTCTCTCTGCAGCCCGGCCAATTTTAAAGGAATGGGTAGGGTCCCTTGAGGAGGGGCAGGTAATATTCGAGGGCTTAGGTTTTCTTTTTCTTTTCCTTTTAATTTTTTTTTTTCCTTTAAGGAATTATGGCAGTTTCCTCCAAAGACTGTTTCTCTCGTTAGTAACTGACCTATAGGTGACGTTTAGTACCCCTCAAAATAACTCTGAGCATATTAGCCCAATTTTACAGAAGTAACAGGGTCAAAAATAGAAGTGACTCCTGAGACAAAAGCAGCTTGTTTGTTTTAAGATAAGAAGAATCCCGTAATAATAATAAAAAAAATGAAAGTGTCTTATCTAAGAACTCAATAATAACTAATTGTAATAATTGAGCGTTTACAGGATAGCCCGAGTGTAGTGAGCATTCTCCGTACTTTATTTACTCCTTATCACCATTCTGTGAGGTTTGTACTGTTATTCCCATTTTCTAGAGAAAGGAACTAAAGATTTGAACCCAGACATTCTGACTCCATAATCTGTGCTTTTAACTGTTAAGAACATCTAAAAGCTGCACAATATGGTAAATATTAGTGTCCCCAATGTCATTACCCCAAATAGGGAAGAGTGAGGTCTTTCTGTCTGCTACTGTGCTATTAAATAAAATAGATACTTACATACTAGTTATACGTGAATATCTGAATTTGACTTTAAATTAATTAAAATTAAAAGTTACTTAGTTGTGCTAGTCACATTTCAAGTGCTCAGTAGCCACATGTGGCCACTGGATATCATTTTGGACAGCACAGAATTATAGAAATTTCCAATATCACAGAAATTTCTAATGGATGGTGCTGATAGAGAATATATATATATATATATATATATATATATATATATATATATAACTCTTACTGGAGCACCTGAGTGGCTCAGTCGGTAAGCCTCTGACTTTTGATTTATATTCAGGTCTTGATCTCGTGGTTGGTGAGATCGAGCCCTGTGTGGGGCTCTAAGCTAACAGTGCAGAGCTTGCTTGGAATTCTTTCTCTCCTTCTCTCTCTGTCCCTCCCCTGCTCAGGCTTTCTCCCTCTCTCTCAAAATAAATAAATAAATACTAAAAAAATCTTCCAACTCAATAATAAGACAACCAGTGTTGTGCTGGAACCATCTCATACTGACTTGCGAGACTCACTTATTAAATTTAGCAAGAAATGGGGCGCCTGGGTGGCTCAGTCGGTTGAGCGTCCGACTTCAGCTCAGGTCACGATCTCACGGTTCATGAGTTCGAGCCCCGCGTCAGGCTCTGGGCTGATGGCTCAGAGCCTGGAGCCTGCTTCCGATTCTGTGTCTCCCTCTCTCTCTGCCCCTCCCCCATTCATGCTCTGTCTCTCTCTGTCTCAAAAATAAATAAACATTAAAAAAAATTTTTTTAATTTAGCAAGAAGTGTTCAAATTGGTTGTTAAATACAGCTACTTAGAAAAATTAAATTATACAAACTTAACAATGAAATAAAGTCTATTGAAAACCGAACTCATCATTTCGTTATTATTTTACTACATTTTACCATTGTGTATGCTTTTATGGTTGTTTATATCTATTGCAATCATGGTAAAGGCACATTTGCTTTACCAGATAATGCCAAATTATTTCCAAAATGGTTGTACCAATATACACTACCAACTCTGATTTATAGGAGTTCTGTGCTCCACATCTTTTTTTTTTTTTTAATGTTTATTCATTTTGAGAGAGAGAGCAAGAAAGAGAGGGAGAGAATCCCAAGCAGGTTCTGTGCAATCAGCAGAGCCCGACGTGGGGCTTGATCTCACAAACCATGAGATCATGACCTGAACTAAAGTCAAGATCTGGACACTTAGCCAACTGAGCCACTCAGGTGCCCCCCCCCCCCGCCCCGTTCCACATCTTTGTCAACATCTTATATTCATGCCAATGTAAAAAAAAAAATTCAGGCAACATAAAAGTTTAAATACCATAAGTTTTCCTACACGTATCCCAACATTTATGTGTGTGTGTGTGTGTGTCTGTCCATATGTACACACACAGTTTACACACATTGCTCGACAACTTGCCTTTTCATTCATTACTATATGCTAAACATTGAGAAAATAGAGATCTATTCAGTCACTCAGTTTTTATTGAACATTATCTTGTGCCTGGCAGTATTCTAGTCTCTTAGAATACATTCGTGAACAAAGCAGCCAAAGATCCTTGGCTTCATGGAACTTACATTTTTTGCAGGAGGAGATGATAAACAATATCATAAGTAAGTGAATGATACATTAAAAGGTATTGCATGCTATAGAAACAAAAAGTAGGAAAGGGTAAGGGAGATAGGGAAGGGGAAATTGTTCTACCTCAGTTTCTTTTAACAGCAGCATGGTATTTCTTACCTATCCATTCATGCCCCATGAGGCTGACAATGTGCTAGGTGCTGGGAATACAGCCATGACTGTGTAGAGAAGGTTTCTTTCCTCATGGAGCTTACAGTCTGATGGGAGACAGTCAACAAACAAACACAAATGAACTTGATAGTTGTAGGTAATGGTTAAATACTATGAAAAAAAAATTAGAAAACAGCTGTGGGACTGCGTGGGGAGAGGCTACTTCACTTAGACTGGTGACCAGTAAATGCTTCTCTGAGAAGGTGACATTTAAGCTTTCACCTGAGTGATGACATGGAAGCAGTCCTAAAATACTAACCTTTCTAATCCCCTCTTCATTCCTAGGATCTGTAGTCGAGAAGAAATAGTGATCCCCTGTGCTTCTGACAATGATTCAGGAAGTGTGGATTTGCAGCTGAGCAATTTAGAGGATGTTAAAAAAGATGCAAGTAGCCTTGAACTTACAGGTGAAAGGAGGAAAGGATATTTATTTATTTATTTATTTATTTATTTATTTATGTATTTTATTTTATTTTATTTTTGGCAGGGACTTTTCAAGTCACATTGCTGGATAAGAGCCCTCAACTAGACTTTGACAATGAATTTGGTCCCTGCATTTAAGAGCTTGGAATATGGTTGGCAAAATGAGATAAAATATATTTGTGTAGACATATAGGAAACTGTGACAGGCAATCCTGCAGACTTGCACAGAGTCTAGGTGCTGGAAGGATTCTGATAAGAGAAAGATGGTTGTAGGTGGAAACTTGATGGGGCTACAGAATATCTATCTTTTATTCTACAAACATTCATTGAGTACCAGTGGCTGAGTATACAGTAATGAACGAGATTGACATGTTCCCTGTCCTCAAAGAATTTGCTGGAAAGGACCAAAAAAAGTAAACATATCAAATAAAGTATGAGCTGTAGTTCATACTCTAGAAGAATTATACAAAGGGCTGAGACAAAAAGTAAGGGAGATGGGAACCGATTTTAAGCCATGGTCGTCAGAGAACACCTATCTGATATGGTGTGGTTCAAACCTGAAGGAGTCCTCCAGGATATGAAAGAACAACCCATGCAAGAAGTAGAGGAAGGAGCATTCCAGGTGGATATAATAGCATGTGCATGAGACAGGAAAGACTATTTAGGAACTACATTTACTCATTTCTACACTCAATCAACAAATATTTATTGAAGCCCTACTATGCTATAAACGCTGATCCAGCTGCTGGAGATCTACTAGTGAACAGAACAAACTTATAAATAAATGACTGGAACTCAGTTTAATATGGATGATTGGGAGTGGGGATAGGGAACAAATAGAAAGAGGTTTTTTAGCAGCTAGGAGGATACTTAGTCAAAACGGGCAAAGAGAGGATTTAAGAAAGGCATCCTGGCACAGAGCCCTGAAAGATGAGTGGGTGCTAGCTAGGCAAACAGGGTAGGAAGTAGGGAAGGTGGGGAAGAAGGAGAAACATGCAGAGAGAAGGAAAGCCCATGCAAAGATGAGAGGTGAATGAGAACAGGGCTTCTAGTGCATGAGAAGAATGTGACAGTGAGCTGCAGGAATCTGCAGGAGAAGCTATAATTCAGGAGACCAAAAAGTGTACAGAAGAAGGGTGGTAGAAACCCTCAGATGATGGGTTACATAAAGGGGGAAATAGTAAGACTGTTTCCCTGACAAGAATAAGAGATTTGTTTTAGGAAAATAGAGGAGGTAAGGATGCAAAGCAATACGAAGAGGGGAAGGATGCCACCATAATTGTCACTCAGCAAAGGAATAATATTTACCAACACTTCCTTGGTGCTAGCTCTGTATCAACCAAATGAGGTAGGCTCTATTATCATCCCCATTTTGGAAATGAAGAAATATGTCCAGAGAAAGTAAGATCGTACAAGGTCAGAATGCTAGAAAGAGGCAGAGCAAGGATCCAAGCCTAGGCAGACCTACTCCATAGCCTGTGCTCTTAATCAAAGTATATCCCAGGTCTGGAAGGAGAGACTTCAGACATTTACTGCAACCTGGTCCAGTAGGGAGAGATCAACAAGGGGCTGCTACTATATTTTAAGCTCTTGTCACTACAGAGTCATAGACTTTTTTTTTTTTAATGTTTATATTTGAGAGAGAGAGACAGAGCATGAGCAGGGGAGGGGCAGAGAGAGAAGAGAGGGAGACACAGAATCCAAAGTAGGCTCGAGGCTCTGAGCTGCCAGCACAGAGCCCAATGCAGGGCTCAAACTCACAGACTGCGAGATCATGACCTGAGCCGAAGTCAGATGCTTAGCCGACTGAGCCACCCAGGCACCCCAGAGTCATAGACTTTTTAATAATATCTACTATTTAAATGCTTATTGGAGGCCACATACTGAGATAAGTCTTTTGTATTTATTACCTCACTTAATCCTCATAATAACCCTGTCTTACAGGTGAGGAAACTAAGGTTCCAAGAGGCAAACTAACTTGATAAAGATTATACAACTAATAAGTAGTAGAGCCAGGATTCAAATTAGTCTCAAACTGAGATATAAAGTCCGTGCTCTTAACCACTCTGTCATAGCTCACACTTAAAGGTTTTTGTAGCTTAGGAGGCCCTTAAAGAATGTTGAATTTGTAATTGAGAAAATTGAGACTCAGCAGAAGGGACTTAGTCAAGGTTGCAGAGCAGATAGTAAAGGTGAGACCAGGACATGCCTAACCTGATGTCCAGTGGCTCTCCCCACTAGACTGTATAACTTTACGTAGTATGGAGGCATCACCTGCTGTGTTCGTTTTGGTATTAGACTCGGACATCTCTGACATCGCTGGACTCCCTCAGGAATCGCTCACAGATAGCTTCAGACGCCTGACCCAACAAGGCCCCCTCAGTGAGCCCATTGTTGAGAGGCTGATCCAGTCTATCCAGGAGTTTTTTAATGGTGACCTACAGGTATGCGCAAGCAGTCTTACCTAGTTATCCAACTTATTCCTCCATTTTAACAAATATTTTAAACATTTGTTAACATGCAAATATAACTGATGTTCTAGACTATAAAACTTATTTATGATTATATTTTGATAATATACGTATATACATTTATAAATTGTATTTATACTTATGTTTATAAAAACTATAAAATTCCTATTAAAGGAAGAAAATAAAAATAAAAGTCTTTACAAATCCCACTCTCCTAAGATAACTAATGTTAACATTTTAGTGTATTTATTTTCAGTCTTTTTCTTCAACACATATAAATGCATGTAATTAGGCGTGCCTGGGTGGCTCAGTTGGTTAAGCATCCAGCATTGGCTCGGGACATGATCTTGCGGTTCATGGGTTCAAGCCCCGTGTCAGGCTCTGTGCTGACAGCTCAGAGCCTGGAGCCTGCTTCAGATTCTGTGTCTCCCCCTCTCTCTGCCCCTCCCTTGCTCGTGCTCTGTCTCTTTCTCTCTCCCGCAAAAATGAATAAAACATAAAAAAAAATAAAATAAAAAATTATTTTTAAAATGCATGTAATTATAGAAAAATAAACATCAGAGATGGTGGGAGGAAAAAAGTTTTCTAGGTCAATAGCTATAGATCTATATTTTCCTACTTAGCACAGTATTCTGTTGTCCAGGCAAAACATTCTATTCATTAGTTTATTCTGTGAGAGCACATAACAGAAGAATTTATCTTAACCTTGGGCATTTCTTTTTTTTTAATTTTTTTTTCTAACATTTATTTATTTTTGAGACAGAGAGAGAGAGAACATGAACAGGGGAGGGTCAGAGGAAGAGGGAGACACAGAATCTGAAACAGGCTCCAGGCTCCGAGCTGTCAGCACAGAGCCTGATGCGGGGCTCGAACCCACAGACCGCGAGATTATGACCTGAGCCAAAGTCAGATGCTTAACCGACTGAGCCACCCAGGCGCCCCAACCTTGGGCATTTCTGAGGAAGGACACCTTGAGCTCAGATCTGAGGAATGACTAGGAGAAACTAGGAGAAGTTAGAATTGGAGAAAGTATTCCAGAAATAGGACATGGTATGTTTAACAACCTTGAGGCAGAAAGGAGAAGAGCATGTTTTATGAACTGAGAGAAGCCTGGTATGTTTAAGTGACAGTATCGAAAGTGTGTGTCATTTGTCAACAGACACTTAGGTTGTTTCCATATCATGGCTGTTGTGAATAAGGCTGCGGTCGACCTGGGAGTGCAGAAGTCTCTTTGAGATCCAGATTTCATTTTCTTTGAATATATATATGCAGATGTTTGGGTTTGTAAAAATTATTCAAGCTTTACATTTCCTTTATGTATAATGCTAATTAAAAATTTTTTAGGGGCGCCTGGGTGGCTCAGTTGGTTAAGTGTCCGACTTCGGCTCAGGTTATGATCTCACAGTTTGTGGGTTCAAGCCCCACGTCAGGCTCTGTGCTGACCGCTCAGAGCCTGGAGCCTGCTTTGGATGCTGTGTCTCCCTCTCTGTCTCTGCCCGGATGCTGTGTCTCCCTCTCTCTCTCTGCCCCTCCTCTGCTCACACTCCATCTCTCTCTCTCTCTCTCTCAAAAATAAATAACATTAAAAAAAAATTTTTTTAAACACTTAAAGCCAGAATGTTGGTCTTCACTTTTTTTTTTTTAACGTTTATTTATTTTTGAGAGAGAAAGAGAGAGGGAGGGAGACAAAGCAGGCTGCAGGCTCTGAGCTGTCGGCACAGAGCCTGATGCAGGGCTTGAACTCACAAACAGTAAGATCATGACCTGAGCTAAAGTCGGACACTAAACCGACAGAGCCACTCAGGCACCCCTGTTGGTCTTCACTTTTGACTTAAACTGTTCTTTACACTTCATGGCAGCAGAGCTTTATATAAAGCATTTCTTTGTAATTAATATAGGGATTGCATTGCTGCAGTGAATTGAAAAAAAAAAGAAAATCCATTCCCTGCCTTGATCTGAACCCACAACCAGGCAGGAAAATAGATGAATAAGAAGATAGTTTTGTCAGAGTATCACAAATACCATGATAGCATGGTATGAATTTGAAGAGGTTAGCTGGGGTCACACTGGGAGAGCCTTGACCTCCATGGGTTCTACTGAAAGATACTTGATAGGGAGTTACCTGATCAAATTTGCACTTAATAAAGATGAATCTGGTGATGGCTAGGGAAATAGATTGGAGGGGAGCAAACTGGAGCAGGGAAACTCAATGTTGGATTGTTGTACTAATCTAGATGAGAAAGAATTAGGCCATGAAGTGAGCTTCTGGCTGTATGTATTGCTACTCGCTGTCCAGCGAGCTTATACCAGTTTATACTATCTCTAGCCCAGTAGAGAAAGATTAGAAGAAATTCTCTCAAGATTGTGAAATTATTGGTATCTTTTACTATCTTCTTTATACTTTATTTTTCAAGGTTTCTGTGATAGATACTACTTTTATAATCAGGAAAAGAATAATACAAAAGATTTTTATTCTTCAAATAATGACTTGTTTTTTAAAAATATTTACTTCTTTTGAGAGAGATAGAGAGCATGCATGCATGTGGAAGCAGGGGGTCAGGGGGTATGGAGGGTCAGAGAGAGAGAATCCCAAGCAGCCTCCTCACTGTCAGCACAGAGCCCCATTTAGGGTCTGTCTCATGGACAGTGAGATCATGGCCTGTGCCAATATCAAGAATTGAAGGCTCGGGGCGCCTGGGTGGCTCAGTCCGTTAAGCGTCTGACTTTGGCTCAGGTCATGATCTTACTGCTTGTGAGTTCGAGCCCCACGTCGGGCTCTATACTGACAGCTTACAGCTTGGAGCCTGCAGCCTGCTTCGGATTCTGTCTCCATCTCTCTGCCCCTCTCCAGCTTGTGCTCTGTCTCTCTCTCTCTCTCTCTCAAATATTAAAAAAAAAAAAAAAAAAAGAGTTGAAGGCTCAACCTACTGAGCCACCCAGGCTCCCAAGATCTTGCATTTTAATAGGAACCCTTAAAGTCTCAAAATAATCTTTAATGGCATGAAGAGAGCTAGAAGTGGGGCACCTGAGTGGCTTAGTTGTTTGAGTGTCTGACTCTTAATATAGACTCAGGTCATGATCCTGCGTCATGGGTTTGAGCCCCACATCGGGCTGCACGCTGAGCCTGGAGCCTGCTTAAGATTCTCTCTCTCTCTCAGTCTCTCTCTCTGTCTCTCTCTCTGTCTGTCTCTCTCTCTCTCCCCCTTTCCCTCTCTGCCCCTCTCCCCAGCTCATGGTCTCTCTCTCTCCCTCTCTCTCTCAAATAAAAACTAAAAAAAAGAGCGAGAGCTGGAAGTAACAGCATCAAAGGTCACATTTAGAAAGTTTAATCAGTTAATCAGTATACGGACAGGGTGGGTAGGTGGGGAAGCAAAGACTAAAGGTGGGGAGAGCCATCATGGAGCAGTTAGTAATTTAGCATTTAATCTAGCTGAGAGGGAAAACTAAATCGTAAGCCCAAGCAGGACCAGCAGATGAGGAATTTCATTCCCCTGTAATTTATTCATTACTTATAATAAAAGACTGATGCTAGAATTAATGAGATGTCAGATGTTTGAAACATTACAGGAAACTTCCCCAATGCCCTCTACAGGGGTGCCTGGGTGGCTCAGTTAGTTAAGCATCTAATTCTTGATTTCTGCTCAGGTCATAATCTCATGGTTTGTGAGTTTGAGCCCTGCATCAAGCCCCACACTGATGGTGCAGAGCCTGTTTGAGATTCTCTCTTCCCCTCTCTCTCTGCCCCTCCCACATGTGCTCTCCCTGTCTCTCAAAATAAATAAACAAACATTTTTTAAAAGCCCTCTACAATTATCAAGTGAGATTATAATATGTAATTGTGTTTTGGTCATTTTTCCACAAATTCAGAGTGAACTTGAGAAGCTGACATTCCTAAGATCTTTGTCTTCTCTCAGCCGAGCTTTACCTTATGATGAAACCGTAGGAGCATTCATCCACAGCCACATAGAGGACATTGTGCATATCCTAAATGTAAGTATTGTGACCTTATCACAAATTATCAGGACCACACAGAATCAGTGACTTGACTAACAAATGTTTTAGTGGCTTTGTATAGATTATCAAATCCCTTGGCCTCTTTCATATCAATATCTGTGCATGGAGGAGAAATACTCAGGAATCTCCACAAATATAAATACCCTTGAAAACCAACTAAAAGATGAGTAGAAAGGAGAGGAACAACATTTAAAATTCTCAGAAAGGACAGCACTGCATTCTCGTTAATCACGCTATAGTTGTGAGGCAAACTCTATAATCAGATGCCTAAGTTCAAGTGCCAGCTCTGCCTCTTTCTAGCTGTGTGACCTTTGGGAAGCTATTTAACTTCTCAGCACCTCAGTTTCCTCATCTATAAAATAAGAATAGCTGTATACTTCACAGAGCTATTGAGAGTACCAAATAAGAAATAAATGTAAGTCATGTAGCATGATACCTAAAACATATTTTACATTTGAGAAACATGGTTGTATTCATTTTACTGTTGTATTTATACTTAACTCCAGCCACACTCAGCCACATTCATTTATTGACTGATTGAGTGCCTCATAGTTCCAGGCAGTGTCGGGGAATTGAGGCTACAAAGATAAGACATGAGTCCTGTTCCTAAAGCCAAGCAAGGTATAATCAAGTGTCTTGGGGACTGTGACAAAAGTTTTAAAAAGTATAGTATGAGTATGGAGGAGTTAGTGAATGGTCGATTCCATGTCAAAAGTTCCAGAAGGGCTTTACAAAGGAGGTGATGCACTTAAGCAAGTGTTTAACTTTTTGATGCTTTACTTTTCTCATCTATGAAATATCCCCTTCAGTTTCTCTGAAGCCTAAAATTCTGAATCTGAGATTTCTCACACACTCCAGGAAAATGAGTAGTTTGTTTTTTTTCCAACCCACAAATCTATAAGGCTAATTAGACTGATGATTAGTTTTCAGAATTGAAGGCTAACCAGATAACAGGTTTGTTAAGCAGTAGACAGTTATCAAGGGTCTTCTGTATTTAGAACACTGTGGTACTTTAATGAAGTATACAAATTTCCTGGAAGTATTCATCTTTGCCCTCCAAGAGTTTACAGTCCATTTGGAAGGGACCACACTTCATAAATAGGTTGAGAACTATTCCAACTAATACATCAAGAAGAGTAAAATGATATTAATGCAGATTTAAGAATGAATACAGTTTCCTACTCAGCTTCACTCCATAGAAAGAGGGTGATAGGCAGCCACAGGACCCAAAAAAATGTCACAATTCCAGAATCTCACTTCTACAAGAATGGGCAGCAGTGGGTTGCCACATTTTCAACCAGCCAGCTCAGAAGATCCACAAATGCAAGTCACAAACAGCAAAAGTACACTGAATTTCCCCATCCCGTGCATCTAGATCTGTCCTGCCAGTAGTAAAATACCCACTGTCAGGTATCAACCAAAATTTGAGCTAAGAAGGGGTATAACCTAGAATTAAAGGTAGTTGGTGTCCATGAGAGAATTGCATGGATCATTGCATCACTGGACAAGTCTACAAATTCCCTGAAAGTCCATGTGCAGGGAATAAAAGAGTACAGCTCCCAAAAACCAAGAAGAGAGGTACCTAAGAGGAGAGGCACTTCTGCTGAGTAACCTACAGGGAGGGGAAATCCATTATAAAGAAGAATAGTAAGGCATTTGCCAGTCTTCTCATGACCCATACCAATGCATGCCTCCTCAGTATTTAAATAAAAAGAACCAAAGAAGCTATGAACAGAATATGGAAAGGATGGGGGAAAAGATCTATTATGATACTCCACGAAAGAAGATTTATAAATAAGCATATGAAAAGACGTTCCCTCACTGTGACTAGGGAAAAGCAAATTAAAACCGCAGTGAGATTCAACTATACACCCACTAGAACATTAAATACTGACCATATGACCCGGCAGTTCCACTCCTAGGTAAAATGAAGCACGTGCCCAAACAAAAACATGTACACAAATGTTCATAGAAGTTCAATTCGTAATAGCTAAACCCTGGAAGCAAATGTCCATCAACAGATGAATGGATAAACACATTATGGTATATCCTTACGATGGAATACTATCCAGCAATAAAAAGGAACAAACTATTGATACATGCTACAACTTGAATGAATCTCAAAATAATCATGCTGTGTGAAAGAAGCCAGAAAAAGAAGATCTATGTCATATGATTCCATTTATATAAAATTCTAGAAAATGCAAACTTATGTAAGGTGACATCAGATCAGTGGTTACCTGAAAATAGGAGTAGAGTGGGGAGAAACAGGAGTGAGAAGTTACAAAGTAAAAACTTTAGGGAGTGATCCATATGTTCATTGTCTTCTTTTTTTTTTTGGTTTATTTTTATTATTTTGAGAGAGAGAGAGCAAGCCCGGGAGGGGCAGAGAGAGAGAGAGAGGGAGACAGAATCCCAAGCAGGCTCTGTGCCGTCAGTGCAGAGCCTGATGGGGGGCTCAGACTCACAAGCCGTGAGATCATGACCTGAGCCAAAGTTAAGAGTTGGATGCTTAACCGACTGGGCCACCCGTACACCCCCATATGTTTATTATCTTGATTGTGGTGATGGTGTTTCATGGATGTACACATAAGTCAAAATCATCAAACTATACACTTAAATATGTATCGTTTATTGTATGTCTATTATCTCAAAGTCAAAAAAGCTGTAAAAATTCTGTTGAGAACTTTAATAGAAAAGAAAAAATGCAATGGCAACTGGGATGTAGAGTAAAGAAATGATAAGATCGGGCCTCTGGGTGGCTAGTTGGTTAAGCACTCGACTTCAGCTCAGGTCATGATCTCACAGTTCACGAGTTCAAGCCCTACATCAGGCTCTGTGCTGACAGCTCAGAGCCTGGAGCCTGCTTCGGATTCTGTATCTCCCTCTCTCTCTGCCCCTCCCACTTGCACTCTGTCTCTCAAAAAAATAAAAATTAAAAAAAAAATTTTAATAAATAAATAAAAAAATGATAAGATTGATGTGAAATTAATCCAGATAGATCTTCTGATTAAGCTTGAAGGATGTGATGGATAGGATAGACAGAAGGGACCAGTGGGTAGGGGCTTTGACTGGCAAATTACTACGTAGCTCTGTCCAGGCCAGGGTTCTAGAAATAAGCAGAATAGCAGTGGGGGTGCTTTTTAGATGCTGTTGGTGGCCAACAGCAGACACAGGCACTAAGACCTACTCTACTGGAATTTTAATGGAGGCACACCTGTCCTTAGTGCCTCTTACTTCTCCTCTGCCTGCTAGGGGCTCTACCCTAATTCTGTACCTGGGGTCCTCCACAAAACCCAGCTACTATTTTGTTGTTTGGTAAATAAAGGTACACTTAGTATTGAACAGGCACTGTATTTACTTGAGCAGCAAGGCAGGCAATGGATGAGAATGATGTGTCAGAAGACTGTTCAGTTGTATGGGTAATAAATGCTGAAGGATTTCAGAGGATGGGCAGTTCATAGTAGACTGAACTAATATGAAAAGCCTGTCCATTTGTGCCAGTGAGAGTTTGAGCTCCCTGAAACAGAATGGTGGAGAGGAAAGAGAGCTATTTTAGGAATTAGAAGACATAATTCTAGTTCCAGTTCTGTCAAGCACAACCCATGTGATCTTAGACAAATCATTTAGCTTCTCTGAACCTCTAGCTCCACCTGAAAAATGGAGACAGTAATATCTGTCTGGCTTTCGTTAAGGCCTTTGAGACAAACTCTGTCATTTTGTTAAGACTTGTTAAGATTCTTGTTGGAGAAAGCAATACAAATCAACTCTGGCTCACTTAAGTTAAAAGAAAAAACAAAAACAGCATGCTGGGATATCTCTCTTAGACTCTGAGGAAGAGGTTTAACAATCAAGCCTCCAGAAGAGCATGTTCCAGGACAACTCCTGGGGTCTCAAAGGCAGGGGTTGCTCTCCAGTGACTATGACTCAAACCTCTAGCAGCTCTCAATCTGTGTCTGTCATTCTCAAATTCCAAATTCTGGGGGGCGCTTGGATGGCTCAGTCTTGGGTTCAGTGTCTGACTTCGGCTCAGGTCATGATCTTGCATTTCATGGGTTCAAGCCCCACATCGGGCTCTGTGCTGATTGCCCAGATCCTGGAGCCTGCTTCAGATTCTGTGTTTCCCTCTCTCTCTGCCCCTCCCCAGCTTGCGCTCCCTCTCTCTCTCTCTCTCTCTCTCTCTCTCCTTCTCTCTGAAAAACAAATAAACATTAAAAAAATTAAAATTCCAGATTCTGGGAGAGGGAATCCAATTGGCTCAGACTGGGTCTGTTCTCCACTCCTTCATCAATTAGGTATGTTTGGGGGCAGCATCATATAGTAATGACATGATTTCTGGGCATCCCTGTCTGTGTATTGGAGGCAGTTCCCAGAGAAAGAATGATTGCTGTGCTCTGGATAGTCACCCAAGAGGTTTCTACTACACAAATACTTTACAAACAAAAAATAGCCTCTCACTTCTGAATTCCCCATAGTGGTTAGCATAATTGTGAACAAATAATAAGACTTGCATACCCAACTGATTGTAAAAAGGGATCGTAGGCCTGGTGGTGTAGTTAAGAGGTGCTGCCTTCATCCAGTGTGAGGGGTGTGGCTGCAGGAACGGAGAATCAGATATTGTGCAGAACAGGCAGCTCATGATTGATTGGATGTGGGGAATGAATAAAGCAGAAAAAGAAATCATGTCTTTTATGAGCCCTGGGAAAGAGCACCATTGATAACAATGGAATGCTGGGAAGGTGTGTCCTTTGAGGGGAAAGATAATGAACTCACTTTTAAACACCAAGTTTTCAGGTCAGAGCAGTGATCTTAGTGGTGATGCCCTTGAGATAACTAGATGTGGGCAAGGAGAGCCCTGGGGGGCTGAAGGCAGAGTCTTATGCTTTGTCCCTTCTAGACTATAAAGCCATAAAATTAAGTGAACTCCTTGAGGAAATAAGGAAGAGCATCAGGCCACCAGCAAAATCTGACCAGCGTTGGAAAGTGAGAAGAGAAAGAGAAAAGTTGGGAAGGGGCAAGAAAGAGAACACAGTAATATTTATTGAGCACTGCCTCCTGGACACTATTCTAAGTTCCCGGTGAGGCTTTTTGGTGGCAGGTAAGAGAAATCCACTCAAGACAGCTGAAACACAAAAGGGGAGATTTGTTCTTAGTTCTGAGAACTGAGTGCTCCCAGAGTTCACATACTCAGAACTTTCTCTCCATCTCTTATCTTTGCTCCTTTGCATACATTTTCATTTCTCTCTGTCTCTCCCCCTCACCTCTCTTCCCCAAATTCTCCCTCTCTGTTACCCTGTTCATAGGGCACAGTGTTCCCAAATTTAAAATTTTCTCCTCTTAATAGGCCAGCTACACTGAGATTGAAGCTCGTGGTCTCAATTCCAGAGTGCTGAGACAAAGAATCTAATTGACCTTAGTGTGTACTCCTTTCTGGATAAGCTGGGGTTAGTGGGACAGGACGACTTAGCAGAAACATGGCTGTGAGGTACGCATTCCTATGACCCAGTTTCCAAAGAGTCTGGCTAGACAATCCAACAAGGCTTCCAGTACAACCATTTACATTTGCTATTTATATCAGCTCCTGAGACGAATTTCTATACAGATAAGGAAAGTCAGGCCCAGGGAAGTTAATACATTCAGGGTCCCACAAGGAGTGGGTGGCAGAGCCAGTGCCCAAACCCAGCTGCTGTCTAGCTCCTAACATCTCTGTTTTTTCTTCTCTGTCACTCTGCAGATACTTCCAACAAAGCAAGGCAGCTTTCCCTCTGCCAATGTGGACTTTGGAAAGCTAGTCCTTTTCTAGGACAGCCAACATAATAATATTAGGCACTATAGCAGAGTGCTGTTTAGTAGAAACAGGGGTTCAGATGCCTCAGCTGGAAATAATCACAAGTAATAAAAATGATGAATAACAGACACTAACAGTTATCAAGGGCTACTAAGTATTATGAACTAGCTCCTTTAGTATCCACAACCACCCTGTGATGGCAAATAGTACTGTTACCACCTCATTTTACAGATGAGGAAACTGAGATACAGGAGGTTAAATAACTTGTGTCAGCTCAAATGGCTAGTAAGAGGCAGAGCCAGGCCTCAGGCTCTGGCTCCAGAGAATAATCTTCTAGCCTGGCCACTGTCCTGCTGCCAGTCCTGTGGAACAAAGGAGCAGGGCCCCATGAAGTTCCTGCTGTTGTTCTTGCAGGCCATCTACATCTCTGATCATCTGGCCCAAGGACTTGGCACATTCTTGACTCTTTAAAGTTCTTTCCCTCTCATTGCAGATGCTGGTAGAAGAGGAGCTTCTGCAATATCTCTTCAGCCCTGTGCACCAGGAGGTCTTTGTCACCATTGCTGACCTCAGGTGATACCCATATGCCCCCGCCCACTACACATGCCCCAGTTTTTCATTCAGGGTCAATACCAGAGCCAACTGACATGTTCCATATTTTGAACTTTTGCAAACAGTTTATGTAGGGAAGGGGAAGCCAAATCCATGTTTTGTGTGTGTGTGTAAGAAATTTGATTTCATATATGCTACCGTCCATATCTGAAAGACCTTATTGGAACCTCTTTGGAGTTCAGTTTTGTCCAAAGTATATTCATTGGAAAGTTACTCTCATTTATGTTTCATGACAGTACAGTTCCATAGTCCAAGAAATTTGGAGGGGCCTGCTGTTTGTCTTTCTTGGAGATTTGTATGGCATACTAACTTATTAACGATCCCAAGAAATCCTGTAAAGTTTTTTTCATATTTATTTTTTATATATCTGGAGAGAGCACAAGCAGGGGAGGGGGGCAGAGGGAAAGAGAGAGAATCTTAAGCATGCTCCACACTCAGCACAGAGCCTGATGCAGAACTTGATCCCACGACCCTGGTATTATGACCTGAGCTGAAATCAGGAGTCAACCAACTGAGCCACTCACTCACCCCTGTAGTTGAAAAGTATTTTTGAACTTGGCTCAACCCACCATTCTCCAAACTAATAAATGTTCAGCAGAACACCCTTTGGCAAGTTGTGGTTTACTATGTTAGACTGTAGCAGGCTTTTCTCCATGGTCGAACTGGAAAAACCCTGGAAGGATGTCACTCCAGTAACCTCTTGGGAAGGCGGGGAGGGAGAGGGGAGAAGGATGGAGCCTCTGAGCCCTGAAACTCTTCCTCTAACCTTTTATGAGATTTGTCTAAACAGGCTAACAAGCATGCCATTTGTCTCTTCCATCAGAATGATACACCAATTGAACTGAGGGTTGATGGGGGGTGGGAGGGAGGGCAGGGTGGGAGGGAGGGCAGGGTGGGTGATGGGTATTGAGGAGGGCACCTTTTGGGATGAGCACTGGGTGTTGTATGGAAACCAATTTGACAGAAAATTTCATATATTAAAAAATAAAATAAAAAAAAAAATAAATAAAATAAAATAACTAGTAGAGGGGTAAAAAAAAAAAAAAAAAAAGAATGATACACCAATTGGCCCACCCTTTCCTCTTGGGTCCCTGCTTATCAATGTCAAATCAGATTCTTCCCAGCTCACTACTCCCAAACTGTCTTTTTTTAGTTACCAAGATGTCCATTTGCTACTTGGCTCTGAAGATCGAGCTGACTTTTTCAGTCTTCTCACAAAAAGTATAATCACTCTGCCCCCTGTAAAGACTCTTACCCAGCTGGAGGAAATCGTGCCAAGTGGATCCTACAACACAGAGGTAGTAACTCATGCTTTGCTTTAATAACGTGCCATCCACAGCGTCAGCTGATCATGGCCTTTGATAGTGCATTTGATTTTTTGGAACCAGCCAAAAATCATTTAAGCCAAATCTGGTGAATAAAATAGGGAGTTAAATTAAATAGCTTTTTTTTTCCTTTTTGTCTTTCTTTCTTTCTTTCTTTCTTTCTTTCTTTTTCTCTTGGCTTTTGACTTTGAAGTAGGTGGGAATGGTCCATATACTTGGCAGATATTTAGGATTATCATGTGCTAAGTATCATGAGAGGCAACAGAAATACAACACTACACTCTCTAATCTGGGGAGCTTACATCCCAGTGCAGAGATACAGACCACTGATAAATATCATATCTGGTGGTAGTAAAGTGCTATGAAAAAAATAAAACAGGGAAAGAGGAGGATAAAGAGTAGTGTGATTGGGAGGCACAGGGGCTTTTTTACGTAGGTGGTTAGGGAAAGTCTTCCTGATGAAGGGACTGTTGAAAAGATGGTATGAATATCTCTGGAGGGGAAGCTTTCAGGCAGAGAGGGAAAAAAAATGCAAAGGCCTTGATTTTCATCTGCAGCTAGTAAACTGGTTGGTAAAGCAGTTGCCAAAGGGGACTTAAGTCCCCTTTGTTTCAAGATGTCAGAAGGAAGGAGCACCTGGCTGGCTCAGTCTGTAGAACAGGGGACTCTTGATCTCAGGGTCATGAGTTCAAGCCCCATGTTTGGAGTAGAGATCACTTTAAAAAAAATGCAAGATGTCAGAAAAAGTCACAAGTCACACTTTAAAACTATTTTGATGACCCTAATTTCCCAACTGTAGTTAGAATCGGTTAACTGTGTTCCCAATAAGGCTGAAATGTCTATTTAAAATTAATATATTGTACATGGAACATTCTCCAGAATAGATCACATACTGGGACACAAATCAGCCCTCAACAAGTACAAAAAGATCGAGATCATACCTTGCATATTTCCAGACTCCAATGCTGTGAAACTTGAAATCAACCACAAGAAAAATTTGGAAAGACCATAAATACTTGGAGATTAAAGAATATCCTACTAAAGAATGAATGGGTTAACCAAGAAATTAAAGAGGAAATTAGAAAGTACATGGAACCCAATGAAAATGAAAACACGAGAGCCCAAAACCTCTGGGATGCAGACGGCAGTCATAAGAGAGAAGTATATAGCAATCCAGGCATTCCTAAAGAAGGAAGAAAGGTCTCAAATACAGAACCTAACCTTAAAGAGCTAGAAAAAGAACAGCAAAGAAAGCCCCAAACCAGCAGAAGATGGGAAATAATAAAGATCAGAGCAGAAATCAATGATACCAAAACCAAAAAAACAGTAGAACAGGTCAATGAAACCAGGAGCTGGTTCTTTGAAAGAATTAACAAAGTTGATAAACCCCTAGCCAGATTGATCAAAAAGAAAAAGGAAAGGACCCAAATAAATAAAATCACAAATGAAAGAAGAGAGATCACAACCAACATTGAAGAAATATAAACAATAATAAGATAATTTTATGAGAAATTATATGCCAATAAATGGGCAATCTGGAAGAAATGGACTAATTCCTAGAAACATATAAATTACCAAAACAAACAGGAAGAAATAGAAAATTTGAACAGACCCATAACCAGTAAGGAAATTGTATCAGTAATAAAAAAATCTCCCAACAAACAAAAGTCCAGGGTTGGATGGCTTTCCAGAGGAATTCTACCAAACATTTAAAGAAGAGTTAACACCTATTCTTTTGAAGCTATTCCAAAGAATAGAAATGGAAAGAAAATTTCCAAACTCATTTTATGAGGCCAGCATTACCTTGATTCCAAAACCAAAGACCCCAATAAAAAGGAGAACTACAGACCAATTTCTCTGATGAAACTGGATGCATAAATTCTCAACAAGATACTAGCCAACTGGATCTAATAATACATTAAAAGAATATTTCACCATGATCAAGTGACATTTATTCCTGGGATGCAGGGCTGGTTCAAAATCTGCAAATCAATCAATATTATACTTTATATATTTTTTTTTCAATGTTTTTAATTTATTTTTGGGACAGAGAGAGACAGAGCTTGAACGGGGGAGGGGCAGAGAGAGGGAGACACAGAATTGGAAACAGGCTCCAGGCTCCGAGCCATCAGCCCAGAGCCTGACGCGGGGCTCGAACTCACGGACCGCGAGATCGTGACCTGGCTGAAGTCGGACGCTTAACCGACTGCGCCACCCAGGCGCCCCTATTATACTTTATATTAATTTAAAAAAAAGGATAAGAACTACCTGATCCTGTCATAGATGCAGAGAAAGAATTTGACAAAATACAGTGTCCTTTGGGATAAAAAAAAACCCTCAAGAAAAGGATAGATGGATCCTATATATGATATAAGGATCATACCTCAAGATCATGAAAGCCATATATGAAAGACCCACTGCTAATATTATCCTCAATGGGGAAAAACTGAGAGCTTTCCCCTAAGGTCAGGAACATGATAAGGATGTCCAGTCTCAGCACTGTTATTCAACATATATTGGAAGTCCTAACCTCAGCAATCAGACAACATAAAGAGATAAAAGGCATCCACATCGGCAAGGAGGAAGTCAAACTTTCACTCTTTGCAGACAACATGATACTGTGTGGAAATCCCAAAAGATTTCACCAAAAACCTGCTAGAACTAATCCATGAATTCAGTAAAGTCGCAGAATATAAAATCAATGTACAGAAGTCGGTTGCATTTCTATACACCAATAATGAAGCAGCAGAAAGAGAAATCAAGGAATTGATCCCATTTACAATTGCACCAAAACCCATAAAATACATAGGAATAAACCTAACCAAAGAGGTGAAAAATCTATACACTGAAAACTATAGAAAGCTTATGAAAGAAATTGAAGAGGACACAAAACAATGGGTAAACATTCCATGCTCACGGATTGGAAGAAAAAATATTGTTAAAATGTTGATACTACCCAAAGCAATCTACATATTCAATGCAATCGCTATCAAAATAACACCAGCATTCTTTACAGAGCCAGAACAAAGAATCCTAAAATTTGTATGGAACCGGAAAAGACCCTGAGTAGCCAAAGTGATCCTGAAAAAGAAAACCAAAGCTGGAGGCATCACAATTCCAGACTTCAAACTGTATTAAAAAGCTGTAATCATCAAGACAGTATGGTACTAGCACAAAAACAGACACATAAATCAATGGAACAGAATAGAGAACCCAGAATGGACCTACAAACTTACGGCCAATTGATCTGTGACAAAGCAGGAAAGAATATCCAATGGAAAAAAGACAGTCTCTCCAGCAAATGGTGTTGGGAAAACTGGACAGCAACATGCAAAACCTGGACCTGGACCACTTTCTTACACCATACACAAAAATAAACTCAAAATGGGTGAAAGACCTAAATGTAAGACAGGAAGCCATCAAAATCCTAGAGGAGAAAAAATAGGCAACAACCTCTTTGACCTCGGCCAAAGCAACGTCTTACTTGACATGTCTCTAGATGCAAGGGAAACAAAACAAAACTATTGGGACCTTATCAAGATAAAAAGCTTCTGCACAGCGAAGGAAACAATCAGCAAAACTAAAAGGCAACAGATGGAATGGGAGAAGATATTTGCAAATGACATATCAGATAAAGGATTAGTATCCAAAATCTATAAAGAACTTATCAAAATCAACATCCCAAAAACAAATACTCCAGTGAAGAAATGGGCAAAAGACATGTTTTCCAAGGAAGACATCTAGATGACTAACAGACACATGAAAAAATGCTCAACATCACTCATTATCAGGGAAATACAAATCAAAACCACAGTGAGATACCACCTCACACCTGTCAGAATGGCTAAAATTAACTCAGGCAACAATAGATGTTGGCGAGGATGTGGAGAAAGAGGAACCCTTTTGCACTGCTGTGGGAATGCAAACTGGTGCAGCCACTCTGGAAAACAGTATGGAGGCTCCTCAAAAAATTAAAAATAGACGACTACCCTACAACCCAGCAATTGCACTACTAGGTATTTATCCAAAGTTTACAGGAGTGCTCATTTGAAGGGCCACATGCACCCCGATGTTTATAGCAACACTATCGACAATAGCCAAAGTATGGAAAGACCCCAAATGTCCATTGACTGATGAATGGATAAAGAAGATGTGGTGTGTGTGTGTGTGTGTGTGTGTGTGTGTGTGTGTGTGTATATATATATAACATACATTTTATATATACATATATAGGTGTGTGTATATATATATATACACACATACATATATATGTATATATAATATGCGTTGTATACACACACACACACACACACAGTGGAATGTTACTCGGCAATCAAAAAGAATGAAATCTTGGGGTGCCTGGGTGGCTCAGTTGGTTAAGTGCCAACTTCGGCTCAGGTCATGATTTCATGGTTCGTGGGTTCAAGTCCCATGTCAGGCTCTGTGCTGGAAGCTGCGAGCCTGGGGCCTGCTTCGGATTCTGTGTCTTCCTCTCTCTCTGCCCCTCTCCTGCTGTGCTCTGTCTCTCTCTGTCTCTCAAAAATAAATAAATGTTAAAAAAATTTTAAATAATGAAATCTTGCCATTTGCAATAACGTGGATGGAACTAGAATGTATTATGCTAAGCGAAATAAGTCAGAGAAAGACAGATATCATATGACTTCACTCATGTGGAATTTAAGATACAAAACAGATGAACATAAGGGAAGAGGAGCAAAAATAATATAAAAACACAGAGGGAAACAAACCATAAGAGACTTTTAAATATAGAGAACAAACTGAGGGCTGCTGGCCGGGTGTTGGGTAGGGGGAAGGGCTAAAGGGGTGAGGGGCATTAGGGAGGGCACTTGTTGGGATGAGCACTGAGTGTTTAGTGATGAATAACTAAACTCTATTCCTGAAATCATTATTACACTATATGTTAACTATGACGTGATGTAAAAAAAATAATAATAAAAAAAGAAAATAAATAAAGTGAATATATGATTTCACCTCAGCTCACAAACTGCCCCCCAGTACTTTTACATTGGTTCTGTGCCTTTACTCAAAGATAATGGAGCCTTAAAAGTGTACATTGTAGTTGATGGGAATGCAAATGGGTGCAGCCATTCTGGAAGACAGTATGAAGGCTCCTTAAGAAGTTAAAAATAAAACTACCCTACAGGGCACCTGGCTGGCTCAGTTGGAAGAGCATGTGACTCTTGATCCCAAGCCCCATGTTGGGTAAAGAGATTGCTTAAAAATAAAAACATTAAAATAAAATAGACCTATCCTATGGTCCAGCAATTGCACTTCTAGGTATTTACCCAAAGGATATAAAAATAGAGTTTCAAAGGGATACATAATACACCCTGATGTTTATAGCAGCACTATCACCAATAGCCAAATTATGGAAGGAGCCCAAATATTCATAGACTGACAGATGGATAAAGAAGATGTGGTGTGTCTACACACACACACACACACACACACACACACACACACACACACCACGCAATGGAATATTACTCGGCCATAAAAAAGAATGAAATCTTGCCATTTACAAAGATGTGGATGGAGTTCGAGAGAATTATGCTAAGTGGAATAAGTCAGAGAAAAACAAATACCATATGATTTCACTCATATGTGGAATTTAAGGAACAAAACAAATGAACATGGGAGGGAAGGAAAAGAGATGAAAACCAAGAAACTGGCTTTTTTTTAAAAAAAAAAAATAAGAGTTTATATTTATTTTTAAGAAAGAGAACGCAAGCTGGGGAGGGACAGAGAGAGGGAGAGAGAGAATCCCAAGCAGGCTCCATGCTGTCAGCACAGAGCCCGATGTAAGGCTTGAACTCATGAACCGTGAGATCATGACCTGAAGTCAAGAGTTGGATGCCCAACCAACTGAGCCACCCAGGCCCCCCAAGAAATAGATTCTTAACTATAGAGAAGAGACAGTGTTACTGGCAGGGGGGGGGCTGGGCTAGATGGGTGATGGGCATTAAGCAGAGCACTTGTTGGGGTGAGCACTGGGTGTTGTATGGAAGTGATGAATCACTAAATTTACACCTGAAACTAATATTAAACTCTGTTAACTAACAGGAATTGAAATAAAAACTTGGAAAGAAAAAGAAAAGTAAACTTCTATATAGAAGCAAAAAAAGTATAGTGTTGGGGAACTTCATGGCGGGGGTGTGTGGGGGGGGGACATCACTGATCCTATGCCTTTTTAGTCTCTCTACAGGCAGACACTTCAGGCATTCTCTGAGATGCTCCAGAGTTTGGTAGTAAAAGACCCACATTTGGAAAATCTCAACACCATTTTTAAGGTAAATAGGATATCAGAGAGAAGGGGAAACTATTTTTATTAACTGGTGAAAGTGACAGACAAAAATGTGAAAGGATTAAGTTTTAAGAGATAGCATAATAGTTAAGAGTATCAGCTATTGGGGCGCGTGGGTGACTCAGTCGGTTAAGCATCCGACTCTTGATATCGGCTCAGGTCACGATCTCACAGTTTGTTTGATTAAGCCTTGCATTGGGCTCTGTGCTGACAGCATGGAGCTTGCTTGGGATTCTCTCTTGCTCCCTCTCTGCCCCTCCCCTGCTTGTGTTCACCCCCCCCCCCCCCACTCTCAAAATAAACAAACAAAAAAAAAAATTAAAAAGAGTATCAGCTATCAGTGTTTAGTCAGACTTGGGTTCAAATTCTGACTCTGTGCCATTCAGTGGTTATAAATTCAGCAGAAATGAGCCTTCTCAGAGTCTCATTACTTTTAAATTGAAATAGTAATTACAGTGAGTATTGAATAAATGGCCTTCAATATGTGACTTAAAAGGTTGCTATAATTATTCCTTAAATTACTATTGCTTACTACCATAGCAATGTTTCAGTCAGTGACCAGAGAACAGAGTGAGCCTCATGAATGAGTAAATAGGTGCCTAGCAGGCAGGATTCAAGGTCATTGATAACGCCCTGTCCTCACCTGTACCCATTCCAGCATATGCCATTCCATCATTAGGAATTTGCTCATTGGAATGCATTCACTGCAGTTCAAGCATCTGTTCCTCTTGCCCCTTATTAAAATGCAGATATCCCAGAAAGGAATAGCCCTTTAAGCTATTAGGAATCATCTGTGCCTAAGTGCAGATGGACATTTATCTTTGCCACAACTGACCTTCACCTTATTTCTCCTTCCTCTTATATTTGTAAATCAGCACTCCAGCCATATTGGCTTTCTCCTTTATCCAGTTGTGCCTTGTACTTTCCTATGTTGGCAGCTTTATCCAAGCTGTTTCTTCTACCTAAAATGCCACTTTTTTTTTTTTTTTTTTTTTTTTTTGCCACATGGGGCCATGAAATGTAACCTTTATGAAGTTCCTAATTATGAATGTTTTCTTCTCTGGGAATCCTTCCCTGACTGTTATAAGCAGATGAAATTTCTCATCCTCAGAGTTCTTTATTTTTTTTTTTTTATTTTTTTTTTTTTTAAATTTTTTCAACGTTTTTTATTTATTTTTGGGACAGAGAGACAGAGCATGAACGGGGGAGGGGCAGAGAGAGAGGGAGACACAGAATCGGAAACAGGCTCCAGGCTCCGAGCCATCAGCCCAGAGCCTGACGCGGGGCTCAAACTCACGGACCGCGAGATCGTGACCTGGCTGAAGTCGGACGCTTAACCGACTGCGCCACCCAGGCGCCCCATCTCATCCTCAGAGTTCTTTAATACCACAGCCTTGATTTGCTTTCCTTCCGAAGAGATTTCAGAAGGCTAGAAACACAGGAGAATAGGATAAATAATGGAAGAAAGTGGGATGAAGGGAAAAATAAGTCTAGAAAATAAGCCTCTGTAGAAGCCAGCCCATCTGATCCCAGGTCTTTATGCCTTGTTTGCCTTTGCACCACTTTCATTTACAACCCTAACTGATCATTTAGGAAGACCTTTTCAGATACAGTGGTGACATGCAGAAATTCTCTCTCTGTATTTTCTTCTAAACAGAATAAAGATGTTATCCCAAATCATTCTGGTAAACCATTTAGTCTCCCTCTATTTTTTCACAGCAAATGGACCCCTGGTTACAATCAACCAAAGACCATGAGCGGGAACGGGCCACAGTCAGCATGGCTGAAGTTCTAAAGTGCTCATCCAGACATCTCAGCTTGAAGGTAAGCAGCCCTCCAGTCACACAGGAAGAAGGATGCATAGCCACCCTACTACTGCCTATTTCCCCTCCTACGTATGGCTTCCCAAATGGATGACTTCTTGGTGCCCCATGTATAATACCATAGCACTTAGCATTATTCACGTATCTGCCCCTCTAAAATTTGAGCGGTTTGAGGCCAGGTACCACGTTTATTAATTTTGCATCCCTGTTGCTTAACACAAGAGCTAGAACATAACAACATAGCAAATATTTTTGGATAAGTGAGTCAATAAATGTAACAGTGGCCTAGACTCTGTGCAGTGTCATATTTGAATTAATAAAGTCAAACAGCAAATGTGAGTAAATCAACTTTTTTGAGGGTGGGGGGAGTGGCAGAATCTTAAGAAGCCTTCATGCCCAGCGCTGAGCCGATGCAGGGCTCAGTCCCATGACCTGAGCCGAAATCAGAGTCAGACACTTAACTGACTGAGCTACTCAGGAGCCCCTAAATATCTCCCAGCATCCTACAGAAGAAGGTTCTGTGGCACCTCTTTTTAAATCCTCTCATTTGTCTCTTTCACTCACTCACTTCTCAGCTCTGAATGCTTTCCCATAACTCCTGAAAAGAGTTCATCAAAACTAAGATCCTCTTTCCGGGATCTATTCCTTTTTAAATCTGTGAATCTTTTTGCTCTTTCCTAGTAGATCTTCCAGGCACTAGAGCTTCTGTCTCCAGCCATCATTTCTCCAATCTAATTGGAAGAGAAGTTAGTGAGGAATGCTAGGTCCTAATGCTAGATTTTTTTCGTAGAGATTTTGTCTTTCGTATAAATATTCTAACAGCCATGCTTATTAAAAGGACCGCATTCCATTAACTTTTTTATTTCTCACATTGGAAATAAATCCAAGCTTTCCACCTCCTTATTGAAGTAAGTTCAGTCCCTCAAACTATGCTACTTCCTTTTTTCTCTCGGGTCAATGCAGCCATCACTGACTACCCTACTATTCTGTCATCACGTTGGTCTTCTTTCTACATGCTTCAACCTCTAATTTTGGCTGCAGATTAAAGAAGAGTTTCAGGGACACCTGGGTGGCTCAGTTGGCTGAGCATCTGACTTCAGCTCAGGTCTTGATCTCACGGTTCATGGGTTCAAACCCCACATCAGGCTCTGTGCTGACAGCTCAGAACCTGGAGCCTGCTTCAGATTGTGTGCCTCCCCCTGTCTCTGCCCCTCCCCTGCTCGTATCCTGTCTCTGTTTGTCTCAAAAATAAATAAAACATTAAAAAAATTTTTAAGAAGAGTTTCAAATGATCTCTTATATATAATCTTTCTATAGGCCCTGGAGATCATCCTTAGTGTTTTCTTCCTAGGGAGAAGTGGCAATACAAGGTTGCTAAATATAGGTGCCATTGGAGTCTGTGAACATCCAGGAAGCTATAGGCAGAATTTTGTGCAGTGGAGTCTTCTAGAGTTTCCTGAGGAAGGTCCATAGCTTTTCTTAAACCAACTTTATTGAGTTGTAGTCATCCAGACATAACAATTGCATTTATTCCTTCTGAAAACATTTGCTGCATGAATGTGATGGATTGGGGGCTTCCACTTTAGTTCCTTCTAGTTATCTACATGTAGCCAGAGTTATTATCTTGAAACCCATGTCACTCTTTTGATCCAGTGATTTCCAGCTGTTCCTAGAATACAAGGTCTTATACAATCCAACTCCTACCTGTCCCCTTGCATTCGCTGACTTACTTTGGCCACACTGGCCTCCTTTATATTCCTTACCATATAAAGTCCTTCCTGCCTCATGGCCTTTGCACTTACTACTTCCCTCTGCTTGGAATGACTTTCCCCAACTCTTCACATAGCTAACTCCTTCTCATTCTTTAGTCCTTAGTTCAAATGTTTCCACCTCAAAAAGGCCTTTGCTTACAAATAGATATATACTTATGCTCTGTCTTATCACTCTCTTTCCTTCTTAGGGCTTCTTAAGATCAGAGATTATCTTGTTTGATTGTTTCTTTATTGATTTACTATCTTTTTCTCTCTTAGAGAATGTAAATTCCATCAGTTATTATGCTTGTCTTATTCACTACAGCATCCCCAGTGCCTAACACAGAATATGCCACACAGTAAATGCTTAATTAAATATGCACTGAATAATACGTGTGAATCAGCTCATGTCCCTTCTCTGTTCAAAACTCTCCAATGACTGTGGCGTCTGGGTGGCTCAGTCAGTTGAGCAGCTGATTCAACTCAGGTCATGATCTTGCAGTTCGTGAGTTTGAGCCCCACACTGGACTCTGTGCTGACAGCTCAGAGCCTGGAGTCTGCTTCAGATTCTGTGTGTCTCTCTCTGCCCCTCCCCTGCTTGCATTCTCTCTCTCTCTCTCTCTCTCTCTCTCTCTCTTTCTTCAGCACAGAGTCCAATGCAGGGCTCGAACTCGCAAACCACGAGATCATGACTTGAGCCGAAGTCGGATGCTTAACCGACTCAGCCACCCAGGCGCCCCTCTCTCAAAAATAAATAAGCATTAAAACTCCCAATGGCTTACCATCTTACACAGAAAAAAAAAGTCAAAATTCTTACAGTGTTCTCTAAGTTGCTATACCCTATACCTAATCTACGTCCTATTTCTTTTGTTTTTTAACTTGTTTACTTTGCTCCAGTCTACCTAACCTGTTTGTTCCTCTGAAACACCAAACACACTCCTTTCCCTTTGCACTTGCTATTCTTTCCACCAGGAGTGCTTTTCTCCCAGATATCTACATGGCTGCATCCTTCATTTCAACGTGAGTGAGGTCTTCCCTGATAATCCTAAAATAGCAATTCCTGTCCTTTTTTGTGTATTTTTCTTCATCATAGCATTTATCACCATTTAACACGTAACAAATGTTACTTCTTGGTGAAAGTCGGTTAAGCATCCAACTCTTGATCTCAGCTCAGGTCTTGATGTCAGGGTCATGAGTTCAAGCCCCACACTGGGTTCACGCTGAGCGTGAAGACTACTCAAAAAAAAAATTTACTTCTTTGCTATTTTATGTTCTTCCAACTAGAATATCTTCTCCATGAACAGGATATTGTCTTTCGTTCACAGCTTGTATTGCCAGTGCCAGTTACAGTGCCTTAGCCCTAAGTGTCATCCTCATAACCAGTCCCTGGTTCATATGTACACTCAGGATTTGTTGATTGGGTGAATGAAGGTTCTATCAGTGAATGAAAGACATTACATGGCTGTGTGTATGTGTTGCTGTGTTGACTGTAAATAGGTGAAACAGGCTGTTGTTCGCAATATCTCAGTCCATTTCTCTAAAGAGCCACGTAAGGAATTTCTCTCTGCTTCAGTCCTAAGAACAGTTGTGCTTCCTCTGCATGGGTATTTGCTTCTTATCTTCTAGGCAATGTGAATCATATTATGTGGGACATTGTACGCACTTCCACATTAGCCCTGAGAAAGTTCAGAACCTAGCTCTGTGTCCTGCCTTGAGCAAATGATTATGCATTCTGCATGCAACCAAATTCTTCACATTTATCTTTTCTACCTTCATTTTTTATTTTATTTTTTTTTTTTTTAATTTTTTTTTTTTCAACGTTTTTTATTTATTTGTGGGACAGAGAGAGACAGAGCATGAACGGGGGAGGGGCAGAGAGAGAGGGAGACACAGAACCGGAAACAGGCTCCAGGCTCCGAGCCATCAGCCCAGAGCCTGACGCGGGGCTCGAACTCACGGACCGCGAGATCGTGACCTGGCTGAAGTCGGACGCTTAACCGACTGCGCCACCCAGGCGCCCCTCTACCTTCATTTTTTAATGTCTTTTTTAATTTACTTTTTTTAACTTTTTTATAATTTCCTTTTTTCACTATTTTAAATTATATTTCTTTTTCTGGTATGGTTTTTTCCAGCTACCTTTTTTCCCATAATAAGGTAAAATATCAATAAATACATTCTTTAGTTTTATTAAATAGTGCACCTCAACTTTGCATCCAACTTTTTCACTTAGCAGACTAGTACATTTTCCCACCTTACTATAAATTCCTAGGATACTTGACTCCTAATGGCTGTATTCCTAAAGTGGTTACACCATAGTTCTCTTTACTATTGGACAATTATTTCCAGTATGTCTTTAAAAATAGTACTAGTGGGGCGCCTGGGTGGCTCAGTTGGTTAGGCGGCCGACTTCGGCTCAGGTCACGATCTCGCAGTCCGTGAGTTCGAGCCCCGCATCGGGCTCTGTGCTGACAGCTCAGAGCCTGGAGCCTGTTTCGGATTCTGTGTCTCCCTCTCTCTGACCCTCCCCCGTTCATGCTCTGTCTCTCTCTGTCTCAAAAATAAATAAATGTTAAAAAAAAAATTAAAAAAAAAATAAAAATAGTACTAGAATGAACACCTGTATATATAAAGCTTTTTCATTCTTTAGACTGCTGACTTAGGTTAGAATTTGTCCTATTTAATACCACCTGATGGACATAGTGTATCCACACATGTTCAGTGTTTACCCTAAAGAGATCTAAGGGCTGCATGTGACTCTTGCACTTTCCTGAGCAGAGGGTGGAAGTAGAATTACTTTTCAGTAACTCAAATCTAAGGCATCAAATGCACCCGTATGCTAATGGTATTTTTCTTTTTCTTCCTAACTAGCTTCCACTGCAATTCCAAAGGCTTGGGCGCCTGGTGGCTCTGATGGCACTACTGTGTGGGGACCCAGTGAAAGAGGTAGCTGAGGAGGCTGCAGAGGGCACGCACTACCTACTGTATATCACGCTGAGGCTGAAGTGTAAGGCACTGCTGATGGCAGCCAGTTCTCCTTGTGCCCTCATTCCCTATATTCTAGAAAGACTTTTTATGGTAGTTTTCAAAGAGAAAGGCACATAGTCCACAAGCATAGATGAACCAACATTGACTTGATAACCTGAATCAGAACCCTGGATGATCCATTAGTGTCAGCCATCTGCATGGCCATGGAGTTGAAATAGCTAAACATGTAGCCTCATGTACAAACTAAAGTTTGTTTGTTAAAGTAAGTTAGTTTGGTCAGAAGTGGAAGTTCTGCCATCATCTGGGCCTTCATTATTATTTATTTATCCCATAAACGTTTTCTGAGTGCTTACTTAGGATCTAATGGCAACCAGAACACAAGTGGTCCAATCCTTGTATAACACATTGTCTAGTGGGGGAATCAGACAATCAAAGAATCAACAAATAACTCTGTAATTAAAAATAAAGAAATATGCTACAGGGAAATTTCAGGGGCCATGAGGAAGAATCCCATCTGTGGCATTCAGCAAAGGCCTCTCTGAAGATAACCTGAAAAATAAGAAACATTAGCCAGATGAAGATGTAGGAAGAGCATATTGGGCAGAGGAAACAACAGGTATGAACTTGAGGAGTTTGAGAAATAGAAAGAGGGTCATTGCAGTCAAGGAATGAATCACTGACACCCCCCCCACCCCAGGTAGGAGAGATTTTAGAAGATATCTAGCCCAGTGCCCCCAGCATTTGAATCTCAGTCTAATCTACTCCCACCAAGGATTACCCTGCCTGGGCTTGCTCATCCCCAGGATAAGGAAACTCTGTGCTTCCCAAAACAGCAATCACATCTCTGGGCAGCTCTGAGTATGAGGAATGTCTACCAAGACATATATAGCCAAGAAAATACAACTGATTATTCATTCAACAAATATTTATGAAGCACTTACTATTCTAGGTGCGTTGGTGAACAAGACAGACAAAGTTGCTTCCCCGAAAGAGTTTATTTTCCAGGTGGAGACTCTGTATCCTCAACCAGATACTCAAAGACTTCCCATAGATAATTTCCAGCAAACACGAGTCACAGAGCAACATGAAAACAAGGCACTGTGAGGGAGTACTGGCAGGCTCGATAATCAGCAAAACTAGACACAGAAAGATTTCTGATATTGGAGTTATCAGACATCGTGAAAGTGTGCAATTTTTTATGGGGACCTAAGCTTCATAAGAAGACCCCTCAAAAGTCCTCACCAATGGGGGAATGGTTTAGTGTGTCTCATTTATACTCTCAAATCACTCAAAAGCTCTGTTCTCAGAAAAGCTCTTTTCTTTTTCTTTAAGCCCTTTTGATATATTGTCTGACCACAGAGGGGGAAAAATCAGCCTTCAGATGAACACATGCTCCTTCCCCCAGGCACTCTTATCCAAGTGGAAAAGATAAGAAGAGTGAGATCTTTGGATTTACTTCAGCCTGGGGATCGACCAGACTTGCAAACTCAATAAGAAAGACATAAGCCAGAAAATATTAATATTCCATGTTTTCTTCTCAGATGTCACTCATGACAAGAAAAATCACCCAAGCTTGAGGAGAGCAATGAAAAAGTGTCAAGAACTCCTAGAACTCTACAGTATTAAGCAGTTCTACAGTTGCCCCTTCAAAATTGCCCAGGTAATCAGAATGGCTGCAGATGTAAAGACAGATAACTGGACACGTGGGAGAGGATGGAAAATACCAGAAGTCTCATACATTTTGTTATGAGAATATAAAATGGTAGGTAAAGCCACTTGGGGAAGAGTTCTAATTTCTTATAAAACTAAACATACAAGGGGCACATGGATGGCTGTCAGTTAAGTGTCCAACTCTTGATTTCGGCTCAGGCCATGATCTCGTGGCTCCTGGGTTCGAGCCCCCTGTGGCATTAGGCTCTCTGCTGTCAGCACGGAGCCTGCTTCAGATCCTCTGTCCCCTTCTCTTTCTGCCCCTCCCAGCCTCAAAAATAAATAAACATTAAAAAAAGAAGAAGAAAACTAAACATACAAGATTGCCTGCAGAATTTCCTCTCTAATCATTCCATAGTTTGGAGACGAGGCGCCATGGTTGTGACTGTTAATACAGCTGGCCCCGTTAGTTTAATGGTTTAGGTCAGCCTGTCAGTGGGGCCAGTATCACTGTTTGGATATCTCTTCAGACAGGCTTTGTTCTCATCGATTGCTCTTCTAACCTTGGCCAGCCTCTTGCAAATGTAGATTCTTGTCACAAAAAGGAGCTGCTAGAGAGTGTAGTTGACCCAACAAGCTATACATTTTTAAATTAATATATGTATTCATCATTCAACAAATATAGGTACCAGGCACTATGTTAGCAGATGGGGAAAAAAGAAAACCTACAGATTTACTCAGGTAGGGTCTAAGGTGTCAGGTAATTTAAATTCCCTGTGCGTCCGTTTCATCTGTACAGGAGATCTGTAAAAATTGGGTTGTAAGTGTTAAAGGAGATATTGTATGGAAAACCCTTTGCTTAGTGCCTGTCATATAGTAAGTGCCTAGTAGATTACACGTATCATAATCATGTGAAGGACTTTATACACCACCAAGCACAATGAGAAACAGAACGAAACATTCTTTGACTATATCATCACCAGCCAAGGTATTTTAGCTATGTCTGGGACCCTGTGAGCTGTATAGCACTAAGGCCTTTATTTTAGTTCTGTTCCTATAAAAGGTGATTCTTTATGAGGATCTTGGTAATAAAACCTCTTTCTAAAAATCAGAACTGTAAAAGGCCATGCACAGACCCTAGCAGTGGACATTTGCGCTTGCTTCCAGTTTTTCACTTTTGTAAACAAGACCGAAATAAACAGCCTTGTCCATATTTGTATGCCTCTCTAATTAACCCAACAAAATTAACATAATATTTCTTATTCAGGGTTCTTTCTATTGTACTAAGTTTCCTGGAAGTTCATTTTCTCTAAATCATTTCAGGTCTTTGAAGTGTTTCTCAATTCAAACGAGCTCTGCCAGTTTGTAATGACTATATTGGATGGCCTGAAAAATCTGAAACATCCCTGCACCCAAAAATCAGCAGGAGAATTGCTAATAACATTGGTGAAAAATGCAGAGTCCCGATTTGAGAAGGTAAAAAGCTCAGTGGTCGTTTCCTGGGTTTGAAATATCGGCAAACGCTCTCCCCTCTTGCAGTTACTAAGGTCTCTTCTGCTACTCCTGTTCAATGGAGAGTAACTACTGTTGGCCCAGGGTCCATTGTTCAGTGGACTCCCCTTCAACAAGCATGTAATAAAACAGTCACTTGTATGCAACTAGGGATGGATAGTTTTAAAATCCAAGATGTGCTCCCTGTTTTCCAGAATAGAATAGTTTTGAGGGAAGATATCATTAGCACTTATGAGAATGGTAACTTCTACTTAGATCCTCATCCAGGTCAATTCAAGGTGCCAAATTTTTGAAAAGCAAGCCATGAGCAATCATCAAAGGAGACCAACTTAGCTTACAATCAAGAGATTTTATTTAAATGTATCTATAGTTGACACCTCAAGAAATAACACTGTAATTATATCATTTAGAAATATGGGAGGACAACTGAAAGCGATAAAAGGGGTAAAGTAGTAGTCTCTGGAGAGCAGGCCTGGGGAACAGGCAGGAGAGAGCCTTGAAATAGCACCGGACTTTTTAAATTGTGTACATGTTACACTTTGACAACAATAAATGTTAATTTTAAAATGATGAAAACCGACTTTTAACCTATTAAAATAGCAAAGGTACAAAAAGAACAACGTGGTGAGAACATGGTGAGATGGGCCCTTGCATCAATTGGGTGCTTTCAGCTGTAAAAAAGACCAACTCTGAGTGGCTTTGCACACAGCTGAAGTTTAAAGGGTTTGTCTGCTCGTACAATAAGAAGCCTGGAAGTGAAGTATTTTCTAGGACTGGCTCAGCCAGTCGACAGTGTTATCAAAGAGCCAGGGGCTTTTCCATCTGCCACTTTGCCTGTTCACATAGTCATAAGGTGGTCACAGCAGCTTCAGACTTTATGTGCAGATAAGACTGTATCCAGCAAACCAGAAAGATACTGCCTTCCTTTTGTCCCTTTAATCAGGGAGGAAAGTGTTTCCCAAAAGCCTCCAGGAGATTTTTTTTCCCGTGTTTCATTGGCCAGAATTGCATCACGTGCCAGCTTAAAAGCGGCTCTGGCAACTGGTGATAATGAAAGCCATTTTATATGAGGGTGCTGAGGACTGCCTTTCTGAGAAGCTGACATTTCCACAGAGACTTGAAGCCATGAGTCTATGGGTGGGCAGAGAAGGCCAAGAAGAAAAATTGCACCAAAATCCAGTGGCTCCGGTTTCCAGAGATGGTAGACATCTCTGGGTGAAAGGCAAGCAGAGACTCCTCTGGCATTGTCAGAGTCAGAGCAGAAAAAAATCCCAACTTCCTTGTAAGACTTTTACTAGTTTGGTTTATTATAAAATCAATACATAGTCATTGAGGAGAAATTAGAAAAATATGTAAGCAAAAAAATCAATATCCCATCATTCAAAGTCACATTATTAATACCTTTGTATGTAAGTTCTTCTAAATATTTTTATATACATATACATACATAAAGATCTATTGTAGGTAGTTTTTAAATACTAAACATTCTTGTCACCCCCTGAATCTTTCAGAAATAGCCACAATATCCTCAGTAACCATCATTGTCCCATAGGATCAAGGTCTTAGTGATTTCTTTTCCTTCTTCAGGTGCCAGAAATTATGGGAGTGATCTGTGCCCGGCTATCCATAATCAGCCAGCCTAGAGTCCGCCAACAAATCATAAATACTGTGAGTTTGTTTATCTCCAGGCCCAAGTACACAGATATAGTGATCAGCCACCTTCTGTGTCATCCAGTACCATATGACAGGTAACAGAACCTAGTAGAGCCTCTAAATGAAATTGGAGGGTGTGACACAGCCCCTGGTATTGTGGAACATGGCTGCCCTCAAAAATCTAATGATATTCTTGTAGAAGAGATAAGATATAGACAGATAACCGACAATATAAGTCAGAATATAACGCATAAACATAAAGAAACAATCCAACAAATCCAGAATGAAGAACACTGTATAAGATAGCTGGACTAAACTCTTCAAACAAGTTAATGTCATGAAAGAAAAATGTGCTGGGGTCACTGTTCTAGATAAAAAGGCACCAAAGAGATAAAGCCAAATGTAATACATGAACTTGATTGGATCCTGGATGAAAACATAAACTGTCAAAGAAAATTTTGAGGAAATTTAAGTATAAACTCTGTAATAGATTACTGAATTAATGTAATTTTCTTAGGTGTGAAATGATAATGTGGTTATACAGAAAAATGTTCTTATTCTTAGGAGATCAAAGCTGAAGTTATTTAGGGGTGAATATCATGATTATCTGTAATGCACTTGAGAAAGATTTAGCCAAAACATACATACATAAAAAAGAAAATATGAATATATCCATAAATAGGAATAAACCACATAGAGAAAAAAACAAGATGCTTTTTTACATACAAGTGTGGCTTTCAGAGTCGGAGGCACCCTGAAAGCTCCAGGAGATCCTTATGGGGAAGATAATGAAGCATTATGAGAAGGTTCTAGGCCCCCACTTCCTTTATCAGAGCAGCATCTTTTTTTTTTTTTTTTTAATGTAAGCTCTGTGCCCAGGGTGGGGCTTAAACTCACCACCCCAAGATCAAGAGTTTCATGCTCTACCAACTGAGCCAGCCAGACAAGAACAGCATCTCTTTTTGTCTGCTTTATATATTGTGATTCTGGGTAATTATTATATTTGAAAAAAAGATTTCTTAGCTTTTTTTTTTTTTAATTTTTAAAATGTTTATTTATTTCTGAACAACAGAGAAAGACAGAGCACAAGCAGGGGTGGGGCGAAGAGAGAGGGGGACACAGAATCCGAAGCAGGCTCCAGACTCTGAGCTGTCAGCACAGAGCCCAATGCGGGGCCCGAACCCACGAACCGCAAGATCATGACCCGAGTCGAAGCCAGACACCCAACCGACTGAGCCACCTAGGCGCCCCAAGATTTCTTAGCTTTAAACTGTTTGAAAACCACTTCCAATGAATGATTCTCACAATGTCTTGGTGCAGTGCTGATGTTTTCTGTAAGCTGAACTTAAGACACTTTACCACTAAGTCGAATAAAGGAAGATGTTTACCCATGCAAAAAAAAAAAAAAAAAGAGTTCATACAATTTTTTAAAAAATATTATTTTGTATATTTCTGTAATCCATTATTTTTAAACCTTTACTGCTTGCTTCAGCTTATATGAAACTTATGATTTCATACAAAATATTAAATATAGATTCTTATATGAAACTTATGATTTCATACAAAATATTGAATATACTTAATCATTTTAAAGTGTAATTTTAGCATAATTTTATTATTCTAGCTCTTGGAACAAGAGTTGGTTTAACTGGGGTGATTGCTCTTAGCAGTCTGTGCAAAGCAACTACTATGTCCAAGGTGCTGTTGGGCCTGTAGAAATAAGGAATAGGACACAAGCCCTGTCCTGGAGCAGCACACAGTCTGATAGCAGACCTAGACGAATAACAGAGGACCCAAAGCAAAATAAAAGAGTTCTGTGGAAGCTCCTGTAGGAGGTGATTTAATTAGATGAAGGATTGGGGAGGGAGTTTTAAAAGAAGGGCAGCCACAAGCTAAGTGTTTAGTGTAAATTAGCCAAGCAGAAGGGGGACAGGGCAGTGGAAAAGGCATTCTGGACAGGAGGAATAGCAAAACTAAACACAAGGAAGGTATGAAACAGCTTGATGAATGCATACCCCCAAAGGGATGATGCAAACAAAAACCACTGAATCAGTATCACTGGAGGGGAAACCGTATTTTTAACAAACTCTCCAGATGTATTTTTCACACTAAAATTTGTGAACCATTGGCTTATAGGCTAATGTATGTGTTTTCCTAATTCAGATGCATTCCCAGCACTTACAAATGTACAGACCAAAAGCATTTTTGAAACACTTCTTTCACAATAAATAGCTTCTCAAATTACTTCATTTACTTCCTAGGGAATTCAAAGAAGGAAAAAAAAAAAGGATAGGTAAATATAGGAATTTCTTAATTTCATCCCAAGAACGAGTGTTCATTTTCTACAATCTGTTGCCCCAGCTAGGAGCCTTTTCAGTATATCATATTGCCTTTATGGCCTTCCCTTTAGGAGTCCTTTAGGACCTTCTCAATTTGTTTTATCCATGGATGAGAATTATCAGAGGAGTGAAATTATCAGGGAGTGAAATGTTGGAATAGTCTTTAAGCCTCTCAATTTTTAGAGTGATTCTGATATAGACAGTTGGAAGACCATACTTGCTGTAGCACACAAAGATACCTAAGTAGATTCTGGAAATAAGAGAATGAGTTAAAACCAGGAGTAACTCCCAATGTTCCCCTGACAATGCTCTTCTACAGTGTTTATATAAATGTCAGGCCCTACCTTTGAGTCAATTATAGAAGAAGAAAAGTTCCTACACACTATCTTTCTTCGAGAAGAGACCTGGGGCGCCTGGGTGGCCCAATTGGTTAAGCATCCGACACTTGGTTTCGGCTCAGGTCACGGTCTCACGTTTCATGAGTTCAAGCCCCACATCGGGCTGTGATGGCAGTGCTGAGCCTGTTTGGGGTTCTCTCTCTCCCTCTCTCTCTGCCCCTCCCCTACTTGCTCTCTCTGTCTCTCTCGAAATTAATAAATAAAATTAAAACAAAAAACAAAAAAAGAGGGGCACCTCGGTGGCTCAGTTGGTTGAGCGTCCGACTTCGGCTCACATCATAATCTCATGGTCTGTGAGTTCGAACCCCGTGTCAGGTTCTGTGCTGACAGCTCAGAGCCTGGAGCCTGCTTCGAATTCTGTGTCAGTCTCTCTGCCCCTCCCCCGCTCATGCTGTCTGTGTGTGTGTGTGTGTGTGTGTGTGTGTGTGTGTGTGTGTGTATGTCTCTCTCTCTCTGTCAAAAATAAATAAACATTTAAAAAAAAAAAAGAAAAAAAGAAGAGGAGATCTCTTCTGGGGCACCTGGGTGGCTCAGTCATTTGAGCATCTGACTCCTGGTTTCAGCTAAGGTCATGATCTCACAGTTTGTGAGTTCAAGCCCTGAGCCAGGCTCTGTGCTAATAGCTTGGAGCCTGCTTGGATTCTCTCTCTCTCTGTCCCTCCTCCTCCCTCAAAATAAATAAGTAAACTTAAAAAAAAGTCCAGGGGCTCCTGGGTGGCTCAAGTATCTGACTCTTGGTTTGGGTTCAGGTCATGATCTCGCATTTCATGAGTTTGAGCCCCACTTCAGGCTCTGAGCTGACAGTGTGGAACCTGCTTGGGATTCTCTCCCTCTTTCTTTGTCCCTTCTGCTCTCTCTCTCTCTCTTTCTCAAAAGAAATAAATAAACTTAAAAAAAAATAAAAATAAAAAGTCCAGTAGTAAAAATTTTAAAATAAGTAAATAAAAGAAGAGACTTCTTCTAAGGAGAATCAAAGCTTTATTTCTCAGCTTGGACTTGTCCAAAACTTGAGGACCATAGACTGGATTGAATAAATATATCTTTGAATTCCTTCTGTAAGCCTGGCATTGTGCTAGACCCTGAGGGGTTCATAGAAGAAAAGCCAAATATAATCCCTGCCTTCAGAGGGAACAGATGGACACATACAAAGAACTGAAAATAGTACATGTAAGATCAAGGCAACCTCTATACAGAAGAAATTGTGAAAGTGTTATGAGAACTCTCATGAGAGACATGGTAAAGAAGCAGCAAAAGTTTCACAGAGGAGATGACAATGGAGCTGGACCTTGAAGGATTTTGTCAGGCAGGGAAGCTTTTGGGAAAGGGCCTTCCAGTTCAAGGACAGGCAATAAGCAGAAGTGTAGAGTTGTCAAAGTCCATTGTTTGGTAAAGATGAATGGTCTGGGGTAGCTAGAGCGCAGATATGTGACAGGGATCTGAAAAGATCAATTAGGACCAGTTTGTCTTGAAGTCCATGCTGAGGCATGGGAATTTGAGATTATAAAACCTTGGGACTTACTGTTACGAAATCAGAGAGTAAGTCTTTTGAGAGCCTGAAAACCTGAGCAGAGAGGAAAATCACTTACAGATTGGATTCCAGATTTTAGGAAGGTCATGGTCATGGTGGGCCTAGGATAAGCCATTCTCCTGAACCCCCTTGTTCTTTGGGATTTCCAGGCATCTGGCTGAATTGTGGAGAACTCTGGATGTAAAACTGCCCAGCACCACCTGGATTCTGTGGAGACTCCTGAGGAAGTTGCAGAAATGCCATAATGCACCCACCCACGAGAAGATGGCCTATATGGCTGTTGCTGTAAGCCACTGAACTTTGCCCTTCCAACTTCAACACCATACGCTCCCCCTCTTGGGATGACTGGCCCAACACCCCATCTGTAGTATCCCTTTTCATCACTCTCAGAAGTTTGCGTCTGTCATCCATTTATAAATCTACAATGTCTCTGCCAAGGGATTGACATGGAGGGGGCTTGGGAGAATGAAGGAATCAATATGGTATAATGAAGTTTAGTTTAATCAGTATGGTTAAATGTTCCTTTATCCTTTAAAAAATATGTACCATCATAGTAAAAGAGTAATACACACTTGTGAAAAAAAATGTCAAATAATACCGAAGAGTATAAATGACAGAAAAGGTCCTCCTTGAGCAGAAGTCGGCAAACTCTTTCTGTAAAGGACCAGAAGGTAAATATTTTAGGTTTTCAGGTCACATATAGTCTCTATCATATATTCTTTGGATTTTTTTTTAAATCTTTTAAAAACCTAAAGACCATTCTTAGCCTAGCTGTATCATCTCCCTAAAAATGAACTTTCTAGAAGTATTTATACATATATAATTTTTTTTTGTATTTGGTATACTTTCCCCCATTTTTTCTTTTAAGTAATACTTTTTAAAGAGAAGTTTTAGGTTTACAACAAAATTGAGTAGAAAGTACAAAGTTTCTATATACTCTCCGACTCCTACACACACAGCCTTCCCCACTATCACTATATACTTTTTACTTTCTTTCCTACCAGCTTACAGTTCAGCTCTCTCTGACCTAAGTTATTATCATACATGTATTTTTTAGCTTCCAAAATTATTCTGACGTCTTTAATCTGCCATAGTCTTCTCTCCTATTCTCTTTGTTTTTGTGGATTGATACCTTTTTAAAAACCCCTGTAATGGGGCGCCTGGGTGGCGCAGTCGGTTAAGCATCCGACTTCAGCCAGGTCACGATCTCGCGGTCCGTGAGTTCGAGCCCCGCATCAGGCTCTGGGCTGATGGCTCGGAGCCTGGAGCCTGTTTCCGATTCTGTGTCTCCCTCTCTCTCTGCCCCTCCCCAGTTCATGCTCTGTCTCTCTCTGTCCCAAAAATAAAATAAAAAACGTTGAAAAAAAAAATTAAAAAAAAAAAAATAAAAAAATAAAAACCCCTGTAATGTTAACTTAGTGTAGTTTTAGGAGTTAGGGCAGACAAAGGTACATTTTTAATCATGTTAGTCTATAAAATTGTATGTATATATTAATAGGATCAAATTACATGTACTGTTTGATGATCTGCTTTTTTTATTTAACAGTATATGAACTACTTTCCATGTCAAAACATAAGCCTGTTATTCTTTTCATGGCTGCCTAGTAATTAATTCATTTTTATTACCTTTTTAAAAATAGATAACACTTAATATGGCACAGAACCATTTATTTCATTTCCAAGTTTCCTATTAGTGAACCTTTTGACAATTTTCAAACTTTTGCCATTAAAACAGTGCTATAATAAATTTTTTTTTTTTTTTTAATTTTTTTTTTCAACGTTTTTTATTTATTTTTGGGACAGAGAGAGACAGACAGAGCATGAACGGGGGAGGGGCAGAGAGAGGGAGACACAGAATCGGAAACAGGCTCCAGGCTCTGGGCCATCAGCCCAGAGCCCGACGCGGGGCTCGAAAATAAATTTAATCACACACACATGAAGTCTGTTATACATATCCAATTATTTTCTTAGGATAATGGCCATTGTAGGGGAATTTCTAGGCCAAGGGTGGGCTGATTTAAACTTTTGAGAATTCCCAGATGGTCCTCTAAAACATTGCCCTTCTACCAGTCATATGTGAGAATGCCCATTTACCCACACCCTTACCACACTGAGCATTCCTAGCCTTTTTATTGTTGCCTAGCTGATAGGTAAAAAAAGGAGTATTATTTTAATTACAATCTTGTTATTGGTGAGAGTGAAGTAGCCATTTATATTTTGTGACTTGTCTGCTCATGTTCTATGTACCAGTGCTTCTCATATTTAATATGCATGCAAACCAGGGCACCTGGGTGGCTCATTTGGTTAAGCATCTGACTTTGCAGGTCATGATCGACCTGCAGGTCCCAAGTTCGAGCCTCACGTTGGGCTCTGTGCTGACAGCTCAGAGCCTGGAGCCTGTTTCAGATTCTGTGTCTTCTCTCTCTGTGCCCCTCCCCCACTCATGCTCTGTCTCTCTCTGTCTCTCTCTCTCAAAAATAAATAAACATTAAAAAATTTTTTAAAAATAAAAATATGCACACAAACCACAATCAGCTAGGGATCTTACTGAAATGTAGGTTCTGATGCAGCAGGTCTGGGGTGGGGCTTGAGCTTCTCCATTTCTAACCAGGTCCCAGGCGATGCCAGTGCTGCTGGTGTGTGGCCCATACTTTGAGTAGCAAGCCTTTACCTTTTTTTTCTTACTGATACAAAAAAGGACTTTATATATTAAAAACATCACATCAGTGCAAATGATTTCTCTAGGTTATTTGTAATCTAACTTTGTTTACTACAAATTTTGCCATGGCTTTATATTTGTATGTGGTCAAATATGTTAATAGTTTCCTTATAATATGGTTCTGGATTTTAGACTCCCCTCACTCTTGGGTAACTTTTAGTAACTATTGTACTCCTATTCCTTTTCCCCCTCACTTTCATGTCCCTGCACTGTTTACCACTACTGTTCTGCCTATGGGATAGTAAAGCCAGAAAGCATGTTCTGGCACAAGCACAGATAAAGCAAGTGAGGGATAGTGCTAACAGGTGTTCAGCCCTCTGGTGTGTCTTTTCTACCACAGGCAACAGACGCCCTTTATGAGGTGTTTGTGGGAAACAGGCTCCGAGCAGCTACATTCCGACTCTTCCCTCAGCTTCTCATGACACTGCTTATCCAGATACACCACAGCATTGGCCTTACCATGTCTGATGTCGCCATCCCAAGCGGTCTGTACACAGAACAGGAGATGTCTTCACAGGTCACCCCTTTGTGGTACTGCCTTTTGTGATTTCATTGACCTTAACTAACACTCAGCTCTCAGCACTGTGGTAGACACAAGGATAGCCAAGATGTGGTCCCAATCGTGGGAGAGTTTACAGTCCACTATCATGAGACGTCAAGATGAAATGCCCAGGAATTATTCTGGGCTCTCACTGGTTGGTTGTCTGGTTTTATTGGTGCCAAGGTAAACTCAGTATAAATTCATTAGTGTCACTGTGGCCCATGACTTTCTTTCAGACGAAGTGCTATAATGTGGATTATTAAGAACACCTGACTAAAAGTCAGGAGAACTGAGTTCTAATTCTCATTCATTTAATTAGCTATGTACCCTGGGCAAATCTTTCTGTTGTTCTGTGCCTTAGTTTCCCTATCGGTAAATTAGGTCAGGCTCAGTACTCTCTAAAGACCCTCTAGTTTTAGGATTCTCTGGTGTTATGTCCAGCATAAAGTTCAGTAAGTAGTAAGGGTAGTTTATTTTTTAAAGTAATCTCTCCACCCAAAGTGAGGCTCAAACTTACAACCTGGAGATCAAGAGTTGCATGCTGTACTGATGGAGCCAGCCAGGCATTCTAGTAATGGGGGTAGTTTAAAAAGCAGTGTGGGTAAGGGCACTGGAGGTGGCTCAGTTGGTTGAGCATCCAACTCTTGATTTCACCTCAGGTCATGATCCCAATGTCATGGGATCGAGCCCCTGTGTTGGGCTCATGCTGAGCATGGAGCCTGCTTGGGATTCTCTTTCTCCCTCTGCCCCTCTTCCCCACTTGTGTGCTCTCACTCTCTCTCTCTCTCTCTCTCTCCCTCTCTCTAAAAATATAAAAATAAAAATAAAAAGCAGTGTGGGTAAATTTATGGAGGGGGTAAATTGTATCTAAATAAAGCTTTAATTTTTTTAAGTTTATTTTTGAGAGAGAGAGAGAGAGAGAGAGAGAGAGAGCAAGTGGGGGAGGGGCAGAGAGAGAGAGAGAGAGAGAGAGAGAGAGAGAATCGTGACCTGAGCTGAAACCAAGAGTCGGATGCTTAACTGACTGAGCCACCCAGGCACCCCTAAATAAAGCTTTGGAAAAAAGCAGTGGGTATGGGTTTAGCATCCCATATCATTTGTTTTATCATAGATTTCAAACTCCCAGGGATACAAAATTTAGTTAGATTTCTTTATGCTAAAAATTTGTGTGAAGGGCTTTTCAAGTTGTTAGAGCATTAAGAGTCTTTGGGGAAATCTGGAAAGAAGAGAATTACTGTCCAGCAGCTATCAGTGCATGACCCTCCTCAGTGAGAGCAGGGTGATCATGTGCTGATAAGTTGGAGGGACCTGTTCTATTCACGTGTACTGGTTTTGTTTGATTTAGCTTCGCCATACAGGCTACAAAGACTCTCCTTCTCAGAACATTGTGCTGGCAGGAATTCAACATCATGGAAAAGAATAAAGGATGGACCCTCTTGGAAGGAAAAGATGGCCATCTTCAGGGAATATCTCTCCTTGCCAAGTAAGGTTTCCTTGCCATGTACACCTGCTCTAAATCAGCATTGATTTAGGTACTTTTCTCCCTTTTAGTTAAAACAGCAACCTAAGCTGGATAACATCACAGGTTAGGGAAATACCCACTATGCCAGGCAAATATTTTAGAGGTCCTGACAGTGCTATACCCTCCTGTGTACCTGAAGCTGGGCAAAATCCTCAGAGGACCCCTAGCCCTGGGAATAATGCAATCTGGATAGGAGCATTTATTTCCACCCCCCCCCCCTTTTTTTTTTTTGGATTTTAATTTTGAATAATCTCTACACCCTCCATGGGGCTCAAACTTAAAACTTAAGATCAAGAGTCATACTCTCCACTGACTGAGCCAGCCAGGCACCCCAAGAATAGGAGCATTTCTAAGAAGTGTCCTATTGGGTGTTATGTTTTGCAGTGCACTGCTGGAAAGAAATCACCTCTTTGCAAATAAGATCATGTACTTGTTGGTCCCTCTTCTTAACCGAGGGAATGATAAACATAAACTCACATCTGCAGGATTTTTCGTGGAGGTAAGATTCGTTAGAAGCTGAATTCAGGAAGCCTGTAAAGCAGCACTGCCTGCCTTCCTGGGCCCCATCCAACTTCATGGCAGGCTGGGATCCATAACAGACATGGGACAGAAATAGTTTCAGGTTCAAGCCTACTGAAATACTTCTTGTCTTATGTACCTACAGTGTAAGCATCACCCTGTAATATAGTACAGGTTTCAAAGGAAAATGTGTATTTTGGAGTTGGTGGGAAGGTGGTTCCCCTCCTGAAAAAGGGCTTAAAGGTAACTTCTACAGGGGTGCCTGGATGGATCTGTCTGTTAAGCGTCTGACTTTGGCTCAGGTAATGATCTCACAGTTTGTGAGTTCAAACCCCACGTCAGGCTCTGTGCTGACAGCTCAGAGCCTGGAGTCTGTGTCGGATTCTGTGTCTCCCTCTCTCTCTGCCCCTCCTCTGCTCACACTCTGTCTTTCTCTCTCAAAAATAAATAAACATTAAAAAAATTTTTTTTAAAAAGGTAAATCCTTTGGCTTATTTCTGGATTCTTTCAGCTTCTCCAGAGTCCAGTGGCTAGGAGACTGCCCAGCATATACTCTATTGCCCGCTTGAAAGACTGGCTACATCATGGAAATAATGTCTTCAAAACTCTTGCCCTAAAGGGACTGCACTATCTTACCAGACACCAGGAGATGGTAGGAGGGGCCCTGAGAGTACTGATTTATAAGTCACAAATCAAACATACCCTGGAAAGACACCCAAGAAACTGGTAACAGCTGAGAAGGAAATTAGGTAGCTGGGAATAGGATCGAGCGGGAATGCATCCCTTTGAACCATTTAAATTTTATGCCTAGGAAATATGTAAGTACTGATTATAAAGTATTTCATGAAATTATAAGAACTAAATAAAAAGTCCAAGTCACATATATTCATAAAATTTGAAACCTACAATTTGTGTAAGGAGGTACCCTCACTATCATCACAGCCTGGGTGACATTCAGGTGTCCTTTTATGTCTTGAACCATGTTGCTCTAAGGAATAAATTGGATATGCCATGGTATCTATCCCAAGATGTGTATCATCTAAACAAAGATCACTGACATTCATGTTGAAAGAGAGCTCATTTTCTGCAGGGCTAGCTAGAAACTAGGCCTGGGTCAGAAAGGAAAATTAATTCCGGGCCTTCGACTTTGTCATTTGAGTTCCATTTCTTTTAAATATTTAAATATGTGTGTATGTCTGACACAAGAATGACAGATATTAGCATGTTAATTGTTAATACTTTTTACATGTATGTCTTACACTTTGAAACTCTGAGATTGCTTCATTTTGGGAGTTTCAGAAGAACAGAATCCCAGTTCAGAATGGGAAGGACCTTAAAGGTCCTCAGTCAATTTCTGCTTGAATTCCGGCAAGGAATCTTTCTGCTCTGGATACATTCCATGTTGGAGAACTCACTATGAGTTGAGCTAGCCATTCCACTTTCTCTCTCTATAAGCAATTCCTTACATTAATCCTAAGTCTCTGTTATTGGACCATCTCCCTCTTGGTTCCATTTTTTCCCTATGAGGCAACTTACAACAGCTCTGCTCCATTCTGTATCAGCCCTGCCAATACTGAGAGGGGAATCATGCCCTCTTTACTTCTCTATTCTTAACTAGCCAGACCAACCAAAAATTCAACAAGCACCAGGTACTGAGTTAAGCTGGGGAGCCCTACTTTGGTAACAGATGAAGTGCTATCAGGAGAGGTGATGGTGCACTCCCTTTGGGCACACAGAGGGAAGGCATCAAGAGCCTGTTGCCGTGCATCTTAGACCTCTTATGTGAAACCGACGAGAAGATTGTTTTGTTGGCCATCCAGATTCTCCTGCAACTCGTCGAGACAATGGATTTCACTACCCTGACTGCCATGATGAAGACCCTGTTCTCCCTATTTGGTGATGTAAGACAATGAGAGAGGAGAGACTTTCCTAGGGGAGGGTAATTGGCATAACAGCAAATAGAAATTGGGATCCTTCCAGGTAACCTGTGATGTTAGCAGGACTGGTGTTACTGTTTTCTCAGATTAAAAAACAAAAACAAAAACAAAAAACAGAGATGTAGAGACTTGCCAAGGAGAGTCTCTAGAGAGATGTAGAGACTTACCCTGATCATGGGGTGGGGAAGGAGTTGGTATAAGAAAAGATGTCTTTCAAGGAACAATCAGGATGGGTCAAGGTGGTGGACTATACATATGTCCCCATCCCAGATCCCAAAAGATTTTTCAAAAAAGAAATGCATGGAGCACAATGAACCATGTCCTTGGAAGAGTCAAATATGCAAGATTGGGTTTTTGAATTTCAGCAAAACAGATTGTGTGAGTAGTTAATACTAGTATCAGGCACAAACTGTGCTGACTACATTTCTCATATGCAGAGTGAGAGAACAACCAGTAGTACAAAGCAGCAGGTCTTGCTAACTTTACCTATAGTTGGCTTCTTGCCCTCAGCTACCTACAGCTACACAGCCTCATGTTAGGACTGGGTTTTCAACTGACCTAGTCCTTGCAAGTTAAGCATGAACACTTTCGATGAGTCGCTTCCCTTTGGATACTTTATAGGTGAGACCTGATGTTCATCGTTTCTCCATGACCCTCTTTGGAGCCTCCATAAAGTCTGTGAAATACACAGATAAGAAGGGTATAGAGAATCAAGTCCTGAACAGCTTGGTCCCACTACTTCTGTATTCTCAAGATGAAAATGATGCAGTAGCTGAGGTAACACCTCTGTCAAACTTCTTTCGGCCCTGAACAACTTCCAATCCAGAGCCAAATATGCAAATAAGCTTTTGTAGCTTTGAGGGCAGGGACTTTGCGGTACCATCTTTATTCAGCATTTCCTCTAGCACAGACTACCTTTCGATTATTTTGCCTAAGTGAATTATGGGAAAAAATCTTACTCCTTATTTCTGTATAGGAAATTATGGCCCTTTGTGGGTAAGAACAATAAATATACCTTGTTGTTACCCCACCCCAATATTTAGCCTAGCACAGAGGCCTAAATACCGTGCCCAATTCAACAAACTTTTTGTTGATGACAATAACAATATCCCATTACCTTTCTTTTCTTTAAGAACTGCCTCATGGCCCTTGGACAAATAGACTTGTGTTCAGGCTAAGTCAGAAATAGTAGCTCCTCTGACAATCTAAAGAAGGCTCTGCATCTCCTTAATCTTCCACAAGTTTCTGTCATAGAGTTGTGGGTGGGATGTCATCATCTTTAGTACTTTCCCATACCTCAGGAGCCTATCCATCCCAAGGTGCTAACTATGACGACCAATTACAGCAAACCAGAGAGGTGCACAAGGATTCTGGAAAAATGCTGAACTTGCCCTTATTTATGCTCCCCATTACAGAAATGAAAGCGGAATCAGAAACAAGATTTAAGATTATAGTGGGCCCTGGTGTCTTGACATGGGGGAAGTGTTATGGCCTCATAAACAGAAATATGAAATATTTCAGACCCCAATAAAGTATGGAGTAGAGTTTCCCAACCGAGTGATGGAGAAGTATGTCCTGTAGGGGTCATAGATATGTGGATGCGTTGATACCCATCCCACCCCACCCCCATCCCTGTCAGCCCTTGGCAGTCAGGCAAGGCATAGAGCAGCCGAGGCTCTGGGCTTATTTTCTTTCAAACCTTGAATGATCCCTAACCTTGTCTTCAAGGCTAGAGAGGTGGAATCCAACATTAAACAGGTCGGGAGTCACTAACACAGAGAACATAATAAATACCCATATATCTACCACCCACTGTAAGAAATAAAATAGGAATAAATCACACACCTATCCCCAAATGAATTCCCTCAAGAACTATCATCTTGAACTGTATTGTTACCAACTTCTGTGGTAATATGTTTTCATGTTTTAAAACTTTATATGTAGGAAAACACTTCGTATGTTGTATCATTTGTAAATCTGTCAGCAACTTGCTCTTTTTTGCATATTTAGCATTATAAGACTTGCCTGCATGTGGGGCTCCCGCTCATTTATTCTTCCTGCCGTAGAGAATCCTCCGTCTTGAGGATACCCTCACACTTCTCCCGTGCTCCTATGCTCGGACATCTACATCGCCTCCAGTTTTTCATTACTACGATGCTGCAATGAGCATTCTTTTATGTATTTCTTTGCATACCTGTGTGAGAGTTTCTTGAGGGAATAAACTCAGAAGTAGAATATCTGGGCATCTTTAACTTTACTAGATATTTACAAATAAACAGAGTAGCTGAACTAACTTGTATTCCTATCAGTCTCCAAAAGAATGGTCCAAATCTAGTGGACGTGGGACAAAATACTTGCTTGGATACTCATCTGAGGTGGTGTGTGGTACATGGGAAGCATTCTGAGAGCAGTGAATAGAGAAGAAGCCTACTTGCTAAATTCTGCTCAAGCATCTGGATCAGGAAGGGATCAGTGCCTTCCAGAAGTCGTTCCAAGTCAGAGATTCCACAAGGTCTGGGAGAAGAGAAGCTATACTTTCCTGTATAAAGTGACAGGAGAATATCACAGGAGCAGCACGTGGGTGGAGGAGCCCTAGGTCTAGGAGTGGGGGAGTGGGAACTCCTGCTCAAATCCCTGCTCTGGGTATTACACCTGACAGCTCTCACTGTTGCCCTAGACCAGTGGCTTCTCCATCCTCCCCACAATTCTGCAGGCTTTATGAGTCCCCTATAGGAACTGACTGGGGAAATTGAAGGAGGACAGGACTCTGGTGCCTTTCCATCCCTGCCCTCGCTTTAGCCAGGATAATTCTGAGTTTGTCAGCTTTTCGTATTGGACTTCAGTATCAGTTTTATTTGAAGAAAAGTTAGGTCAGCTAAAAAAAGAAATATTTGAAAAATGCTGATCTCTGATAATCCTTTCCACAGGAAAGCAGGCAGGTCCTAACTATATGTGCCCAGTTCCTGAAGTGGAAGCTGCCCCAAGAAGTGTACTGCAAAGATCCCTGGTACATCAGGTGTGGCAAAGTTGGAAAAGTCTGCAAGTTCTTTGTACGTGAGCAATAATGGCTTTGTTAGCTCTTTCATATGCTAGCGTACTTATTTTTTCTGATGTAGTTTGTAAGGGAGGAACACGACATAAAGGAAATATTTCCCATCCCCTTTCACATCAGCAGCTGTTATCCATGAACCGTCTTGCTTTGGGAACCTATTTTTCTACAGTTTCCTCCCAACTGAGTCACAGATGCACTTTCTATTACCACCCTTTCTCATCAGAAAGACTCTCTTTTGAATTCTTGGGAGCCCCATTAACCTGGGTCAGACGCTTATATAGGGTATAGGGCTGATGGTACATGCTCAAAAAACTGCTTATGGAGTGAATTGAAATGGAGTTATGTATTGCCTTTACAGTGATCTCTAATCCTTTTCTTGGGTGTAGTGGATTATTTTACCCTCCATTAGAACATGTTTAGGGAGCCCCAAGCAAGGCTTGCTAGGCTATCATGGGCCATGCAGCATGCTTAGCAGCATGCCACTGACTCTGCTAGGACCCAGATGGCATCCTTTCCCCTCCCAGACTTAACTAAGGCTACTGGGGCCAATCTCAGGGGAAGGCTTGAGCCAGGGCAGTTTCAGGGGGCCTATCCATGGTTTTCTGGACATCTGACTCTAGAACTGCTGGGATCCTACTATGAAGACCCTAGGACTGACTATTCCCACAGGGATCTTCCATTTGTGTAACCTATTTAGGACCCAGTGGCGGCTCCTCCGATCAGAGTTACAGGGCTAGGAAGCCTCACAGTGTCAGGCTTTCCACTGGGGATGATCTCTCTGACCTGTAGGCAAACTTACATCTGAGGCAGTGATAACAATATTTACAGCAGAAATTCCGATTATAGATTATCCATGTACCATCGTAAGATCTATAGGAATAGATTCTGATTGCCCTCCTCCTATCCCAAGCTGCCTATCCCTGTAGCAGACCCACTGAGAGGCACATTTATTCAGCCAGTAGGCACAACACATCCAATGTGCAACAGGCCATGGGGAACCTAGAAACATGCCAAGGATACAAACTTCCCAAGGGAGCTTGCTAGCTAGGAAGGGGGATAAAACTTCTGTGGGAAGTTAAGTGGAAACTCAAGGTGTAAAATGATATGTGCCGAGAGAGGAGTACCTGCAAAAATGCTCAGAGCAGAGTAAGGTCAGGAAGGCAAGGGTGATGGGGGAAGAGCTGATAGGGAGGCAGAGCTCAAGACAGAGAAGACTTAGAGAGGTGGAGATGGACTTAGAGGCATCACGGGCACAGTATGTGGCATGAGTGGCTGTGAGTAAGGTGTATTCAGAGGATTTAACTTTGTCTAGGGGCTTATTATTGTGGCGCTAAGCAACCACAATCACTATTTCAAGCACTATGCTATATGTGTCCGATGTCTGACATAGTCCCTGACTCCGGAAACTATAGTGAGGCTGACAAAAATAGTCGTGCGTTTCACTCCTTTCTACTCTTACTTTTTTCCCCACTTAGGGAAAAAAATGCAAGGGGAAAGTTAACCTCGTAGCCCAAACATTGATGTTCTCCAAGAATGCAAAGCTTCCTATCAGAAGAGCAGCAGTCTTATTTGTAGGTATAAATAATCTTTTCATTTCTACAGTCACGTTACCCTATATTCTCCCAAACTGTGTTGTTGAGTATCCTCATTCTTTATGAAGATAACTTCAAAAATACTTTTTTTGAAGAAAGGGGCTGTTGTCTTTAGGTAACTTTCAGGCACTTGGAAGTCAAAGTTTTAGAATCTAATTATCAAAAGGCCAGTTCTGCCAACTGCTTAGAGCCAGAGCCAGACCACAGACTCACTGACTTTATCCTACATTTAGGGCTCTTATTGAAGTACGTGGATCACAGTGAGCTCAGGATGAAAGGCACTGACTGGATAGAGAAAGGTGAGTGACAACACACTTGGGTTTGGTTTGGGACATCTCACATTTTGAAAGGGATCTGAGGCAGTGACAGTGGGCAGGCTCTCTGACAGAATTTAGACCCTGGGAACCAGAGGGCCTGACTTTTGCAGTAAGAAAGCCCTTGGTGACTTCAAGTGAATGATGGTCTCATCGCAGTCCAACTACCCGATTAGGAAAGGACATGACCCTATTTGTCTGGAAGCCAGCTTTGATGAGTGTCTCAGGAACAGTTTCTGAATTTTTTCGGGAAATAAGACATTACCTAGAAATACTATCTTAGTAATTTATGATGATACCTCACAAGCACCACAGAAATGGCTGTGGCACAACTTTCCATAAGCAGTTGTCCTGTGAGATGGTAAACCTTGGTAATACAGATGTTTTATAATCATATAAGGCAACCATAACATAAATGGCTTTCTGAATTGTCAGTGAGTGGAAATTTTCTATAACTGTACAGTTTGGAGGATTTAGCACTCAGAGAACTATTTATTCCCATTTAAGAAGTAGTCCTACAATTAGAAATGCCATAAAATGCTAAGCCTCACACCCAAAAGTATGTACTAAGAGAACCAAATTAAAATCCTGGGGGTACCTGGCTGGCTCAGTCGGTAGAGCATGAGACTCTTGATCTCGGAGTTGTGAGTGCAAGCCCCATGTTGGGTGTAGAGATTACTTAAAATATTTAAAAAAATAAAATAAAATCCTGAACAATTCACTGCTTTTAAAATAAGAATATACAACTGGTAAAATAGCCAGAAGCTGGACCTTATTTAAGAAAGATTATGAGAGGGGCACATGGCTGACTCTGTGAGTAGAGTGTGCAACTCTTGATCTTAGGGTTGTAGTTTCAAGCCCCATGTTGGGTGTAGAGATTACTTAAAAATAAAATCTTAGAAAAAAATTATGAGAGGGGCTCCTGGCTGACTCAGTCAGTAGAGCATGCAACTCTTAGTCTCAGGATTATGAGTTTGAGCCCCACATCGGAGGTAGAGTTCATTTCAAAGTAATTAATTAAATTTTTTTTTAAAAGATGATTTGGTGCTCACTTTGGCAGCACATATACTAAAAAAAAAAGATAATTTGTATAAAAAAATTATGAGAAATGTTAACCAGACTTGTTGTAGTGATCATTTTACAAAATATACAAATATCAAATCATTATGTTGTACACCTGAAACCAATATATAATGTATGTCAATTATACCTCAACAATAACAAAAAAAGCAAAAAAGCTTTAAAAAAAATGGAAGATCATGCCACTTTTCTAAATTCTTCTATCTCCTCACAGCTATCAGAAGCAAGAAAAAAAAAAGTAAAAGTAAAATAGATTCTTTTATTCTATGAGGTAGGCCTGTGCCTGGTTGATTCTGTTCAATTAAAAAGAAATTATTTTCTTTTTTTTAACTTTTTTTAATGTTTTTATTTTTGAGAGAGAGACAGAGTGAGTGGGGGAGTGGCAGAGAGAGAGGGAGACACAGAATCCGAAGCAGGCTCCAGGCTCCGAGCTGTCAGCACAGAGCCTGACATGGGGCCCGAACTCACAAGCTATGAGATCATGACCTGAGCTGAAGCTAGATGCCCAACTGACCGAGCCACCCAGGTGCCCCAAAAGGAAATTATTTTCTAATCTAACACAAGGGGAGCAAAATTCCTTTTTCATTCTAAAGTCATTTATGTATAGGATCTATATATGAACCATATGAAATTGCCAATCTGTAGGGCGAAATCAAGTCAAATAACATTCTCATGTGGTTCAATCTAATGGAATAATCCCACCCTCTTCCTTCCCTAACAGTGCCTGATCTGTCTTAGAATAGGGTGTTCCAGCACTCCTGAACAAATTTATGTCATGTACTGTAGGTAATTTTTAAGCTAAATTTAAACAGAAAAATAACAAAATTTTAAATGTGAATTTAAACTGACTTCATGACAAAATAAAGTTCCATTCCTTTAGATTCTAGAATTGATGTGTACTCCTTCATGTATTCTGTGAAACAGATCTTAATGCAAGAACTGAAAGAAATTAAAAATAGTTAAGTATTCCCTTTTGGAAATAAACATGAATTTAAAGGCTAAAATGCTACTTAAGAAATAAAAAGCTTCAAACTGTGAAGAGGTCTTGAGCATTTTTGAGACCTCGGAGAACTGGAAATTAAAAAGAGAGCTTTATCTAGGGGGCCTGGCTGACTCCATCGGAAGAGCTTGCAACTCTTCATCTCAGGGTTGTAAATTTCAGCCCCAGGTTGGGTGCAGAGATTTATTTATTTTAAATAAATAAAACTTAAAAAGAGAGAGAGAGTGCCTTATCTAACTAAATATGATACCAAAGACAGATCCATAAAGTAAAAGAATGATAGATTTATCTATATAAAAATTTTATTTCTTTTAAATATTTATTTTGAGAGAGAGAGAGGGGGAGAGGAAGAATCCCAAGCAGGTCTGTGCTGTCAGCACAGAGCCTGATAGGGCTCTATCCCACAAACCATGAGATCATGACCTGAGCTGAAATCAGGATTTGGATGCTTAACCGACTAAGCCACCCAGACTCCCCTCTATATAAAAATTTTAAAAATCAACTTTGATTAAAAAAAAAAAGAAACAGAGCTAAAAACCAAATAATAATGTAGGAAATATATTTGTACTATGATAATGAGTTAATATCCTTAAATCAGTACATCTCTCTCTTTTTTTAAGTTTATTTTTTTTTTTTAGTAATCTCTACACCCAGCATAGGGCTCAAACCCATGATCCCAAGATCAGGAGTTGCCTGTTCTACCGACTGAGCCAGCCAGGGACCCCAACAAATTAATACATCTCAAAAGACAAGTGGCAAACAATATGAATAAGCAGTCTATAGAGGATAAATGGCCAGTAAATATATGAAAAATATTCATTATTCCTAGTAATCAAAAGTTTGAAAACAAAACAATGATGAGATGCCAGGATGACTTTTTCTGCCAAAATGGCAAAGGTTACTAATTATTAGTCACCATAAATGTGTTAAGGGAAAACTGACATTATTGTACACTGCACTGATATGAGCATAGATAGATACACCTTTTTTATATTTAAGTTCGGCAATATGTATCAAACCCTTTAAATAAATATATACTTTGACTTATCAATCTCACTTCTAGGAATTTAACCTATGAAAATCAGAGGGGTGCCTGGGTGGCACAGTTGGCTGAATGTTCAACTCTTGATTTTGGCTCAGGTCATGATCCCAGGATGTGGGATCAAGTTCCACATCCAGCTCCATGTTCCATGCTGAGTGTGGAACCTGCTTGATTCTCTCTCTCTCTCAATCTCTCCCTCTCAAAAAAAAAAAAAAAAAAAAAAAAAAAAAATCAGCAGAAGGGTACCTGGGTGGCTCAGTCAGTTGAGCGTCTGACTCTTGGTTTCGGCTCAGGTCATGATCCCAGGGCCTTGGAATTAGACCCACATTAGGCTCCACACTGAGCGTGGAGCCTGCTTAAGATTCTATCTCCCTCTGCCCCTGTTCCCCACTCACACTTGGTCTCTTTCTCTCTCTAAAAATAAAAATACTCAAAAATAATAAATAAATAAATAAATAAATAAATAAATAAATAAATAAATAAAATAGCAAACATGGAAAACATCCAAGATTAGAAATACTGAGAAATTGCTTTCATAAAGTGTAGCATATCCATATTATAGAATCCCATGAAGCCATGAAAAAAATTTTTTTTATTTTTTTTATCAAGTAATCTCCATGCCCAACATGGGGGTTCGAACTCATGACCCCAAGATGAAGATTCACATGCTCTACTGACTGAGCCAGCCAGGTACCCCAAAGCCATGAAAATATCATAGAAAAAAAATTTAATGACTTTGATAAGTGATGATGCAATATTAAATAAAACAAGCAATTATTAGATAATCTGGATGACCTGGTTTCATTTTAACAAAAAAGCACATGTATGTAACTGAATAGAAAAAACAGAAATATAACTGTTTCTCTGGTGGTGGAATTATGGATAGCTGATTTTCTTCCAGTGCTTACATGTATTATCTAAATTTTCTAGGCAATGAACATGTATTTATTTTATACTAAGAAAACAAAAGGTAAAGATTTTAAAAAAAATAAAGTACACTTAAAAGAAAATAATGATTTAAGAGTAATCTCTAGGACCAACACAGGAATTTAGAAATTAGCAGTCTTAGACATGGCTTGACAGATAATTTGACTTCAGGTGGACTACTTGGCATTGTGGCTATTGTAAAGGAGTAAACTATTTGGAAACTCAAAAATGAATGCTTTGTAGGTCACAATTGGAATTGATCTACAAATGTGTAATTTTCAGACAGATTCTTAGAAATAGTCCTTTATCTCACCTACTGTAGGCTTGTTGGCTGTTTGGTGTCTGGATCAGTGATCATTTCCATAGATATTCACCTCCCACGTGTGTTTTCTGGCCACATAGATCTGAGAGATCTGCTGTGTGACCCTGAGCCCTCTCTGCGTATCATCGCCTCTCAGGCTCTCTTCCAAGTCCGGGAGGTAGGGACTGAACAAGATCCCAGGCAGACTGTTTGCAGCTTGAGGAAGCTCATGGGCTGTCTTTCTACTTAGAAATGCAAGGCAAGTAACATCAGGTAAAAACTAATCCTTTCAGAAACCATAGAAGCAGTCATCCCCCATTTTTTTTTTTTTTTCAGACTGAAAATAATGCCAGCCTGAAGCTACCTCCTCCCATTTAATTACCTCAGAACATATTTTTTGCTGTCAAAATCTTTAAGGAAATAGAATATATAAGGGAGGGAAGCTCTTGGTGTAAATTTGGAGAAATCATGAAATTCTATGGAGCTTTTGAGGCATGCCAGAACTTCCATAAAGTTCCAGTCTTGATAAACAGGTCTAGCACAGCTTCAAAAGAGATTCTAAATAAATGTTAATATAGCAATTTTAGGGGGCGCCTGGGTGGCTCAGTCAGTTAAGCGGCCGACTTCGGCTCAGGTCATGATCTCACAGTCTGTGAGTTCGAGCCCCGCGTCGGGCTCTGTGCTGACAGCTCAGAGCCTGGAGCCTGTTTCAGATTCTGTGTCTCCCTCTCTCCGACCCTCCCCCGTTCATGCTCTGTCTCTCTCTGTCTCAAAAATAAATAAATGTTAAAAAAAATTTAAAATATATATATATATATATATATAGCAATTTTAGGATGATTGGGTCTTCTGTCAAAGCCCAGTCTACTTGTCAACAATCTTAAGAATAAATTAACAACCAGGGCGCCTGGGTGGCTCAGTCGGTTAAGCGTCCGACTTCAGCTCAGGTCACGATCTCGCGGTCCGTGAGTTCGAGCCCTGCGTCAGGCTCTGGGCTGATGGCTCAGAGCCTGGAGCCTGCTTCCGATTCTGTGTCTCCCTCTCTCTCTGCCCCTCCCCCATTCATGCTCTGTCTCTCTCTGTCTCAAAAATAAATAAAAAACGTTAAAAAAAATTTTTAAAGAATAAATTAACAACCAATTCTTATAGTTTGATATTATTGGTGTATGTTTATGAAATCGCTGTGGCCTTTCTACTTCCTTTCTCTTTCCCTTAAAAATCTTCAAGCAAGAAAAAATTTATGAAGTGGTATAATACTAAATCTACCCCAATTATGCAAGATTTCCACTCTTTCCCTGCCCTTTTCATTTTCCTGATTCCCTCTCCTACAACTACTGTCAGATCCTCAAATGGCTCTAGGATGGGAACTATTATTTGTTGAGCACCCACTGTATGCTTTAAGCATAGATAGAGAACATTTTCTTGCAAGCAGAAGTTTCCCAAGAAAGAGGTTAGTTTGTGTTGGGTGAATACTTTGATAAGCTGCATATAGAAGGGTGGGAACCCCCAAGAGGCATACCAGATTAAGTAGAAATTGATCTAATTCCCAGGCTTTTGTCTGGTTGAGGAACATAAGTGGAGAGCCACAGGTGAACTCTCTAGGGCAATGGAGAGGCCTCTGGGAGGTAGTGACATGGAGTGACATGTAAGAGGTTGAAAGAAGCCTTTCTCTTCACTCGTATATATGCCAGAAGGAAAAGGGGCAACTGGCATGTGAAAAAGAGACACACCCAATGGTGAATTGCATTAGGTTTTTGGTGTAAAGCAAGCAACATGAATCTTACCACCCTGTCCCCTCGATTTTCACCTTTCACCCCCAGCCCTCTGCCAATACATCTTTACAAACAAATTTCTTTATGATTCATGGTGAGTTGGGTTTGTTTTCGGGGTTGTGGCAGCATGCCGAGTGTGACTTCAAAAGGATCCCTGGCCAAGAGAGGTCTTCATATTTGGGACTAGCAGTCAGGAGTTTTGAGCTAATTGCAGGCCCAGGCTATCTGCTGAATTAAATCTTCACCCTTGAGCAGAGCCAAGAGGACACCTTGAAGCTAGCTGCTGGATGCTAAATTTGAGTGCACTGAGCACAGTTGAGTTAAACATGTCTCTTGCTGCTCTCTCCTTGGTCTCACTCCATTAAACCACTTTTCACTCTCTGCTTTTGAACTGTCCATTTTGTGGATTATCCAGTGAAAATGACTAACACTCATTAAGTGTTTACAATGAGCCGGATTCCTAAGTACATTATATGATTAATTCTTTAAATCCTTATAACCACTCCATATATTATTCTCTCCATTTTACAGATGGGGAAGCTGAGGAACAGAATTTGAAAAAGTGACTTGCCTGAAGTCACATAACCAGTAAATGCCAGAATTCAAACTCAAGTAGTCTTGCTCCAAAAGCCACATCCTTGGCTAGTCTCCACTCTGCTCTTTTCTCTTTTTATTTATTTATTTATTTTGGGGCATGAGGGGCAGAGAGAGAGGGAAAAAGAGAATCCCAAGCAATCTCCATGCTGTCAGCACAGAGCCTGACATGAGGCTCAATCCCACAAACCATTAGATTATGACCTGAGCCAAAATCAAGAGTCAGACACGTAACCGACTGAGTCATCCAGTCACCCCTGCTCTGCACTGTTCTAATCTGCTCTGTCCCTCTAATGTCAATAAATGCAGATCCACTCTACAATTAAATCCCAGTTGTTAAACTCATACCCCAAATTCAAAAATGCTGTAAAATGATATCGAGCTTCAAATAATAAAAATAAAGTTAGCATATCTTATTTAATAGGATACTATGTACATTGTACATTGTAGAGGAGTGTACTTAGACAAAAGCTGGTGGTTATTCTTGAGGAATATTGTTTGAGTCCCTGGTTTGACCTCATATGCCACCCTGTCTCACAGCAGTGAAGACATATCTCTTCACTCATATTTATGCCAGAGTCCATTTCCCTCCAGGAAGATTTTTATTTTCTGAGTAATACTACCAACAGGGAGGGGCAAGTACAATAATACTTGTTTCATTGTGTTAAAATTCACAGAGAGAAGCATCCATTAAGAAGCAGAGGTCGGGGGCACCTGGCTGGGCCTGTCGGTGGAACATATGACTCTTGATCTCAGGGTCGTGAGTTCAAGCCCCACGTTGGGCAGAGAGATTACTTTAAAAAAAAAAAAAAAAAAAGCAGAGGTCTGATTTTTTTTACTGACTACCTCCACAGTTTGGGAAAGGCTGAAGAAGTACATAATAGTGATTGTATTAACAAATCCAAATATCCAAATATTCCAAATATCTCCATTATTTTTATACAAGGCTCTTCTCAAACATAGTTTTGTGTTTTCATGGAATTTTTTAAATATATAAAACAAAAATTTCTGGACATTTAATTTTGTTATAATATGTTAAAAATTCAGTATAAGTCAATAGGATTTCAGTTTTATCTTCATCATATACTATTAAAAGGTATTGCTCATTATCTATTGCTGGCCTAGCCATGTCTTTATTATTTTAGATTCTTACTTTTTTACTCTTAGTTTTGCTTTTCTTCCTTGTACTGAGATACATATTTTATTAAAAATTATTATTTTGGGGGGCACCTGGGTGGCTCAGTCAGTTAAGCGTCTGACTTTGGCTCAGGTCATGATCTCATAGTTGGTGAGTTTGAGCCCCGTATCAGGCTCTGTGCTGACAGCTCAGAGCCTGGAGCCTGCTTCTGATTCTGTGTCTCATTCTCTCTCTGCTCCTCCCCACTCGTGCTCTGTCTCTCAAAAATAAATAAAATGTAAAAAAAAAATTATTTATTTTTTCTTAGTGAAAGATTAAACGATCATATAAGTAAGAGATGGGCTTAGGGAATGAGAGCATCTCCTAGACATCAACCCTGCCAAGTAAACTTGCACTGGGTAAAATTGTAAAATCTCTCTCTCCTTCCAGCTTCCCCCTCCTTCCTGGCTCGAAGTTCCTTTTTCTATCTCTCCCTCTCAGGAAGGGATCTAATGAACTGGCTGTTATGCGAAAATGATTAATAATGCAAGTTCTAATGAGCCTAACTCTTCCAGGGATGTTTGCTTTTTTTTTTTAATTTTTAATTTTAGAGAGAGAGAAAGCATGCAAGTGGGTGTGGGGCAGAGGGAGAGAGAGAAAAAGAGAGAATTTTAAGCGGGCTCCACGCTCAGTGTAGAGCCCGACGCAGTGCTCGATCCCACAACCCTGGGATCATGACCTGAACTGAAATCAAGAGTTGGAGGCTCAATGGACTGAGCCACCCAGGCACCCCCAGGGATGTTTGCTTTTTAATAAGGTAGATCTCTAAGCCAAAGGCATGAACCTCTAATTGAGAAATGTTAGGCATTACTAAGCAGGATGGAGAGGAGGTATTTGGAAATGAGTTTGAAGGTAAGGGTGGGATATAGAGATTTTCCTGTCATCCCTGAAACTACATCATATCAGCTGCTTTCCCTACATCTTCAAACCCTTGTCAGAACACAGCAGAGGAAAAGCTTTAGAAAGGATAATTAACAACTGCTTTCTGTTACAGAAAACACAGAGGGAAGTGATGGATTTTATTCTTCCTGAACAACAGTGATGACTTCCCAGCACAAAGAATGACTGAGTGCCAATTGTTGAATGATTCAGTGATGTCTCTTTCTCTCACCCTGTATAGTTTATAGTCTGAAGTCCAAGGGAGACAGCACTGGTTTAAAGTGGTTCCTATGGATACCAAAGAATCTTTATGAGGGACCTGTCACTCCAACCCTCCCCCCTTTTCTTTTGACAGAGGTGGTGGTATGAATACAGCAAGGGACATTTTTAAAGGGAGCAGGGATATGGGAAGTGGTTAGGAAGGAGATGGAGCTGAGATTCTAGAAAGGATGCTTATGTGAATTAGATTAAAAGGTGGAAGGTTGAGACAGTATAGAAGATATATCAAACATAGAGTCCAGCTTTTATGGCCCCCCAGGCACTAGTTTTCAGTGAAATCTTGCCCCAGACTGGTCAGAAGACCACAGGTAGAGAATCTGTCTCTCCAGACACTCAAATATTTATGAGGTCATGGTTCTTATGCCATACAAGGCTTTATCTCCCAAACCTTTGTCTTTCAACCACCCACCAACCAAAGTAAACCTACTAAATCCTGAGTTACACTCTGGTGTGCATCAGGTAATCTTAGGAAATCACTTTTGTGGCAAAAAGGGCAGGACACTAAAAAGGATAAGAATTTGTAGGCAGTTCAGGGCGCCTGAGTGGCTCAGTTGGTTGGGCATCCAACTTCGGCACAGGTCATGATCTCACAGCTTGTGGGTTTGAGCCCTGTGTTGGGCTCTGTGCTGACAGCTCAGGGCCTGGAGCCTGCTTCAGATTCTGTGTCTCCCTCTCGCTGCCCTTCTCTCTCTCTCTCTCTCTCTCTCTCTCTCCCTCTCTCTCTCTCTCTCTCTCTGTCTCAAAAATAAATACACATTAAAAAATTTTTTTAAAGAATTTGTAGACAGTTCAAATCAAGTATTCTGACCTTAAAATTAAAGAAATTGATTTTTTCAGGAAAGACCTCAAGCTTTTCCCCTGCAAGAGCTTTGGTGATTTCTAAGGAGTTTTGGATTATATTACAACCCAGATTATCATTTCAGTTCAAGACCCCACAGAATTATACAGTTTGGCCAGTCAATCCCACCACATTTTAATAGTTTCATATGAAAAAAATTTTTTCAAATAGGCCAAACACATTTCCATAACTTCCTTCGTGGTATCCTGTTTTAGAGCTTTAAATAATCTTGTCGGAAATTTTTTCTTTTTCAGATTTCAAACCCAAAAGTCTTTTGCAAAACTTTTTTCAGCAACTGAATTATTAAAATAATTGAAAATGGAACTTGGGGCGCCTGGGTGGCTCAATTGGTTGAGCGACCGACTTCGGTTCAGGTCATGATCTCATGACCTGATGAGTTCGAGCCCCGCATCAGGTTCTGTGCTGACAGCTCAGAGCCTGGACCCTGCTTTTGATTCTGTGTCTCCCTCTCTCTCTGCCCCTCCCCTACTCATGTTCTGTCTCTCTCTGTCTCAGAAATAAATAAACATTTAAAAAAATGTTTAAAAAAAAGAAAATGGAACTTAAAAAGTTTTAAAGGGGTCTTCTAATTCAGACCTTCAGAACCTCAGACCTTTTTACTACTTAACAATGAATTGTTATAGCATTCTGGTCGTTGTAAGAACCTTTTAAGATGTTTGAAATATTAATATCATAACACTACCCAGGCATCATCACTGCCAAAAGTGAAATAAAAGCATGAAATAGACATTAGTTGAGTGGTCTTATATTGAAAAATCAGTAAGTGACTAAATCTGAAAATAATCTCAAGATACTCATCTGTGCATCTGATTCCTTATGTAAAAACCCTGTGCCTCAATACTTTTCTAATCAAAATATTAAATCAGGATTTATTTGAAATTAAAATACAGCATGTAAAGAGAGAAGTTCAGAAAACATTTTTTTCTTGACTCATGATAGATTTATTAAGGTAGTAATGCATATATATGCGTATATATATATTCAAAATTCAAAAGTTACAGAATATTCCTAGCCATCCACTTCACCTCCCCAGAGGTGCCATGTTATCAATTTCTTATATCTCCAAGACATAATTATGCATTTATGAGTAGATATGTGTATTCTCTTCCCTGCTTTTTTCACAAATCAATTTTATTTATTTATTTGTCTTATTTATTTATGTAGGCTCCATGCCCAACATGGGGCTTGAACTCACGACCCTGACATCAAGAGTCACATGCTCTACCAACTGAGCCAGCAGGTGTCCTTTTCACAAATTATAGTATTCTATACATATTTTTCTGCACCTTGCACTTTCTCTCCTTAATATCTTTGAGATTTTTCTATACTACTCCAAAAAGAGTTTCCTCATTCTTTATTCCTGGCCAGTATTTATTACATTAATGGACACTTAGGTAATTTACAATTTTGTTTTAAGAGAAAGCACTAGTAGAGGGCAGGGGTACAGAAAGAGAAAGGACCTTAAGTAGGCTCCATGCTCAGCATGGAGCCCAGTGCAGGGCTCAATCCCACCACCCTGGGATCATGACCCGAGCTGAAGCGAAGAGTTAGATGCTCAGCTGTCACCAGGTGCCCTGATAAATTCCAATCTTTGGAACAAACAATACTGTAGTGAGTAACTCCAGACATATGTATTTCACATATGGTCAAGTGTGTCTTTAGAAGAAAATCCTAAAAGTGCAATCACCAGGTCAAAGGATATGTTATTTCATATTAAAGTATTGCCAAATGACTTCCATGGAGGTAATAAGTTACCCCCCAGTGATGTAAGAGCATGCTTTTCTCCCTACATCCTTGCCTGCACAATGTGATATTCATTCTACAGATATTTATTGAATTCTTGCCATGGCCCAGGCACTATTCTAGGTAATTAGGAAATATCAATGAATAAAATAAACCAAAATCCCTAGTGGGGTTTGTATTCTACCAGAAGAGAAAAAGAATATAATGTATCATAATATATAGTATAAATAAATATAAAATCATACAGTATCTTAGAAGCTGGAATATGTTCTTGGAAAACGATCAGGGTATGAGGAATGAGTAGTGTGGTGGTTGTGGGGACCAGGGGGTATAATTTTAAATAAAATGGTTAATAGTAGGCTTTATTGAGGTGATATTTGAGCAAAGACTTGAAGGAAGTGAGGGAGTTAATTATGCAGACCTGGGGAAAGAATATTAGCAGCAGAGGAAATAGACATTTCAAAAGCCATAACATGGGACACCTGGCTGCCTTAGTCAGTGGATGGAGCATGTGACTCTTGATCTCAGGGTTGTGAATTTGAGCCCCATGTTGGGCATAGAAATTACTTATGTAAGTAAATCCTTAAAATACAATTTTTAAAAAGTCATAAGGCATTAGGGTTGCCTAGGTATTCTAGGAACCAGAAGACCAGGATGACTAGGGTGGGATAAAAAAGGAGAGAAGCAAATGAAGGCAGAGGGAAATAAAGTTATATAAGGGACTAGATCCAGATTCCTAGTGACTTGTAAGCTGTGACAAAGAGTTTGACTTAACTCTGAAATGGGGAGTCACTGAAGCTTTCCAAACTTTTGGATTTTTGACAACTGAATAGATTTTTAAAAAAATGTTTTTTGGGGGGCGCCTGGGTGGCTCAGTCAGTTAAGCGTCTGACTTTGGCTCAGGTCATGATCTCGCAGTTCATGAGTTCAAGCCCCATGTTGGGCTCTGTTGACAGCTCAGAGCCTGGAGCCTGCTTTGGAATCTGTGTCTCCCTCTCTCTCTGCCCCTCCCCCACTCATGCTCTGTCTTTTTCTCAAAAATAAACATTAAAACATTTAAAAAAATGTTTTTCAGTGGCGTAAGTCTGTGTTTTTTTATTAGGTTGAGCACCTTTTGATGTCTTAAAGCTGTTATTTCCTTTTCTAAGTATTCAAATCCTTTTCTCATTTTGAGGATGTTAAGTCTTTTTCATGTTGATTCATAGGAACTTTTATATATTGACGAAATTAGTCTTTGGTCTGTTACTTTGTTACAAATTCAGTTAATATCTGCAATGGTCTAACCACATGAGTTTCACTTTTGTCTGTTGCATTTCAAATTTTAGGACCATAGAAGTAACAGTGTGATTGTACATGGAAATTAATTCATGATTCTCTATTCCGGCATCTTATTTTTTAAATCAAATACACAGAGAAAAATAGTTTCTGAAATGAACAAAATGCTTAGAAGTCCTTAGGTGCATTTTTAAAAAATGTTTATTTATTTTTGAGAGAGAGAAAGGGGGGGTGGGGAGGAGCAGACAGAGAGGGAGAGAGAGAGAATCCCAAGCAGGCTCCACACTATGATGCTTAGCCAACAGAGACACCCAGGCACCCCTTAGGTGCATTTTTTTAATTAACAGAGCTAATCAATAAAAGCAGGTAATAAAAAAAGTATCTTAAGTATCATAGCAAACATACATGACAGTCTATCTCCTTTATAGCATACATTTTATTTATTAGGTTATTTTTTGGAATAAGTACAAAGTTCGAAGGATACCGAAGATACACAGTAAAAGGTAAATTTCCTTATTTTTATCTCACCATTATTGAATTTCTCTTTCCTTAAGCACTACAGTTCTTATATTTTTCAGTTTCTTATACATCCTTCCAGAGACATCTTATATGGATGTGTGGGTACATGTAATCTTCAGTCTGTTTGCTCTAAGTAGACCCATTCCTAATCTCAATTATTCAATGTAAATTCATGCATTTAAGAATTAACTATATTGACGGGGCTAACGTTTTAAGATGTGGAAGTGAAGATTAGCGTCAGGTGTTTCTGGTGCGGTAGGAAAATAGTAAAGGAAATAGTAAGTTACAATGTTATTTGTATGGAAGTTTCACATATTTTTTTCCCTTGCATTAGTTGTATAATTTAGACATTATGGTTATTGCCATTTTACAGATGAGGAAACAGGCTCAGAGAGGTTAAAGAACTTGCCAGAGAGCACAGAATCAGTAAGTAGCATTACTAGGACTTAAACTCAAGTCTCTTGATTCTAATTCTCTGTACTTTCTTTGGTAGCTCCATAGGGAACAGCCTTAGCTATTTCAAAGTTTCTCTAAACTGAATGAGGAAATTGAAATGAGGCAAGAAGCAACAGGTATAATCTCACCAAGACTGTTTGCTATTACTGTCTTTGAATGTTACATACATCTCTCTCATATGGTTTGATTTTCCATCAGGTTCCTCTGCTTTGGGCTAATATCTGGGGTGATTTTTAGTTAATAATGTTCAGCTTCCCTGGGATTAAGGGTGAGCAAGATTATTCTAGGTATGCATGGGTTCAGGAAACAAAAATGATCATAAGTTTTGGTCCTAGGTAGAATTAAGTCTGTGTCAGGGTAATCTCTTAAAGGAAAACTTAAAATGCCATCCTGAAATATCTTCTTGTGACCAAATTGAGTGCGCTAGACATAGATTTTGATGGATAAAAACCTTAGAATTACATTTTTAAGTTAAATTGGACTTTTTGGCTTCTTGTTTCCTTATCCAAAGTCCAAAGGAAGAGGAGCAAAAATCACTTAACTGCCCTTGTGAGCAAGACTGGTACTACTTTCCTGGGAGGGACCCAACTCACGAACCACCACTTTAGTTTTTCTTTTCAGGAACAAGAATAGGAAGAATGACGAGGTCAGGTTATGCTCCTCCCCACAACTATCAACTGCTTTTTTTTCCGACAGTTAAAAGGTTAGGTGGGTAGTTTTTCATTAGAGGAGCATGTGTGTGCACACCAAGTACCTGCTTAGGGCACAACATAGCTGGGGACGAAAAAATAATTTTTTGAAAGAATTACAAAATGAAATAGCCATGTTGGAAAAAACAATCAGAACTTTGTTACACTTTCTTTTTGTTTTTTGTTGGTGTTGTACTTATTTTGTTTAGAATTGTTTCTATTTTAAATTACATCTGGAGGAGGTACACGGTAAATGTTTTAGTTTTGGAGCCTCTAAAGGCCTTAAGAGGTTCTGGACGCATGCTCTGGAGAATTCTGAAATATTAAACACCAGGGAGGCTAATCATAGGGCCCTATCACACAGTGGAATCAAAGCAGAGACAACTTTCACAATGTATCTGGATTCAGTACCCATACTTCATTCTCTATTCGAAATTCAGTGTAGTGGTAAATGGGAATACCACTGGATAATAAGAAAAAATAAAAACCAACATGAATCCTGATAAAAAGCAGGGAGAGCATACTGATGAAAGAAAAAAAAAAGCATGTAGGTGAGGCTGGATGTGACAGACATGTCCCCAATGCTCAATGCTGAGCTGTCTAAATCTGATTCAATTTATAATAGTGAACCCCTGAAGAGTTCTGAGAAAGAAAGTGACATGGTGTAAACGTTGCTTGAGAAAAACTGGTCTAGTAACTAAACATAAGATGGATTGGAAGAGAAAACAAAATGTTGAAAGACAACCAGAAACCTGGTGGAGGAGGAATCCACAAGATTCAGTGACTAGGTGTAGGGCATGGAGTGGTGACTAAGAGGGAAGCATGGCTGGTTTTGCCGGGGCAGGGGGGTTGGTGACTACGGCAGTACTGTTTATTGAAAAGCAATGACAAAAAAAAAAAAAAAAAAAAAAAAAAAAAAAAAAAAAAAAAAAGAAAAGCAATGACATAGTTTAGTTACAGTCCAAAAGAGGAGGAAAAAAAAGAGTACTGTTTAAATAATGCTTTATTTCATAAGGGAAATAAAGGAACATAAAGAGTTTTTTCCTTTCATCTTGGCCTCACTGCCAAGGCATGTACTTTCTAATAATTCGGTTTAGAACATTTGAAAGAATTACAACATGGCAAAAGAAAGTCATAAAAGTAAGTCATTGATGGGGCGCCTGGGTGGCTCAGTCGGTTTAAGCGTCCAACTTCGGCTCAGGTCACGATCTCGCGGTTCGTGGGTTTGAGCCCCACGTCAGGCTCTGTGCTGAAAGCTCAGAGCCTGGAGCCTGCTTTGGATTCTGTGTCTCCCTCTCTCTCTCTGCCCCTCCCCCGCTCATGCTCTGTCTCTCTCGCTGTCTCTCAAAAAATAAATAAACGTTAAAAAAAAAAGTAAGTCATTGATTTAATGTAAAAGGTGACAGATCAGGTGAATCAAAAGATAGGAGATGAAAGTGGAAGGCTTTACATAGACAGGATAGGACTTACTGAAAATCCAAAGTTAGAGCCTAGATCCAGTCGTAGAAAGAAGGAAAAATGTGTGTTTCCCAATTTTTCTTTGCTGGATGACATTTGAAAGGTGCTGCTTTTGTTTCTTGGATCATTTTTAAGCCAGCAGCGCCCCTCAGTTCAAGTCTGGATGTTCTGAAAGTCACATCAAAGGAAGAATCAGTATCTTGCACAAAGCAGGCATTCAGTAGACATCGTGGAATGAAGAAATTAAGGATTTTCAGGACTCAGTATACATGAAGTGAGAAAAGAATCAGGAGAATCAAATCCAGTAGCAAAGATGAAATGGGCTAGAGTCCATATGCTGCAACTCAATGAAAGCTAAACTACTAGAGAAATGAAAAATGAGGCAGTGAGTCTCTGGTTTGGTTTGTAATTCCTGAAGCTCTTTCCTTTTATCTTGTTTTCTTTTGAGGTCAGAATCACCCTCTGCAGTTTAGATCTGGATAAAAAAGTGATTAGTTATGACAAAGGCAAAAAACTTGACATTTCTCAGCTCTTGTGATCCTATCCAGGACCAACTATGAAAGCCAGGATCCCATGGGGCAGAGTTAGTTTTATTCTATTTTTCCTCAAAAACTTACGACCAAAATGTTTGCATTTGACAGACCAAGTGATATTTCTCAACAGTTGTTCCAAACAAACCTTTACCACTCTCAACTCCCTACTGCATGTTGCTCTACTTTGCACTCAGCAGAGCACCTAGCAGTTCTGCTTAATCTAGATGTAAGGTGATAACCTTGCAGACAAGAGCTACCTAGAAAAAAACCCAGGCTCTGGATTCTTGGGTTGGCCAGCTTTTCCAGGGCCTGGCTAAATCAATGATCTCTTTATCTTCAGTCTCTCTCTGCCTGCCCCTGTTGCTGATTATTCACATACTTGTGTTTCCCCTATCCTAGAAAATTCCCTTCCTTTTGCCTCTCCACCACAAAACTTCTTAGAAGCTTTTATTTCCTACTTCCAACTTTCTGACCTTCCTCCCTTTAGCCCCTCAGCCACAGTATTCTGGCTTCCACTCTCACCGTGCCAAAGAAAACTGCTCTGGCAAAGGTCACAAAAAACATGAATGATAAGATATGAGGTCTTCTTTGAATTCTATTTTAATTCTCTGCGGTGTTGGCCTCTATGGAATACTTCTTTCCTGGCCTCTGAGATACCACTCCTTTATTTTTATACCTGTTTAGAAGTTTAATTCATTCATTCCTCAAATTCTGCCCATCTCTGAAATGTAGGTGTTCCTAAAGGTTCTACCCTGGAATCTCTTCTCATGCCAACACACCCCCTACCTGCTCTGTTAGCATCAGGAATTGCCTGAATATTCCCAATTCCTCATATCCGGGCTGTCCCCACTCCTGTAGCTCTCTCCTTAATAAGCATAGGTTAATCAGAAAACAAATGAGCCACTACAAGACGAATTTCACCCATTAGCTCCACTAATCCTGACATTTCTTTACTGACACACCCCTTGGCACTGGAGACAGACCTCCCCTCAACCACCCATACCAGCCCTCTAAGTAAATAAAAACCAATGGGAGGAGATTCTCTGTGCAGACACTATGTGCCAACATTCCCTCCAGAGATAATGAGATGGTCCTAAAGTCAGCTGCAGTAGTAGCTTCTAGAAGGAAGGAGAGAGTTGGAAGTACCACATGGGTGTTTCAGTTTGATTTTGAGTTTGAGGGGTAAGAGGAGTTTGAGTTTTTCTCCTTTGAGACCTGGCTTGCAGCTGGTTCCCAAATCCCACCCCTCTGCATGTGTGGACAGTGTAGAAGACTGAGAAATTGTCAGGAGAGAGGAGAAAGGGGCTACCTTCCAGGTTCCAACAGCCTCCTCTTAAACTTCCTGCAAGCATCCCAAACACAGCTGCTCTGCGACTGAGCTCATCCCTCTGCTTGCACTCCCATTCCAGGAAACCGCATCACCTTTCACCCTGTTGGCCTAGATGGAAACTTCTGTTTGGGGGGGGACTTCCCTTGTTATGCCCAGAATTCGTGAGCCCCAAATACCGCCAGGGAGCCGAGTCCGATATAAAAGCAAAAGAGCCTTTATTCGAGCTAGCTCAAGCTCAATCCCTTACCTGCACCGACGCAGCGGTGAGATACCAGGGAGAGAGATCGAGTTTCAAAAGGACAAAGGTTTTATTGGGGCCTAGGGGCAGTTGGTGAGGTAATGGCTATGGCCTCAGCCGATTGGCTGGGGAAGGGTCCGAGTCCTGTTAGGTAGGTGGGGGGGGGGGGGGGGGGAGGGGTTACTCAAGGGGAGGAGGTGTGGTCAAGGTGAAGGACACAGAACAAGATGGAGTCGGCCAGCATAGGCCCGCCCTTTCACCCTCTTTAGCAGTGTCCCATTCAGTTCTGAGGCAGCGACCTCTCTTCAGACTGGCTCCTTCCAATGCTGGACCAGCCCCCTGCCATCTCCATACCTCTGGTCTCTACCCCATCCAATCTGTGTCCCACTGTAGCCAGAGGGACGTTCTCAGAACATATATGGATCACTCCTTACCTCCTTTCATTAAAACCCGCCACCGATGGGGCGCCTGGTGGCTCAGTTGGTTAAGCGTCTGACTCTTGATCTCGGCTGAGGTCATGATCTCACAGTTTTGTGAGTTTGAGCCTCGAGTCAGGCTCTGCGCTGGCAGCACGGAGCCTGCTTGGGATTCTCTCCCTCCCACTCTCCGTCTCAAAATAAATAAACATTTGAAAAACACACTGACAATGTCTAGGCTTTCGGTGGGGCTTATGAGGTCCTTTGCAACCTACCTTGACTTGTCTTCCATTTTCATCTCTGGTGACTCCTTCCCTCACCCAAGCATCAATGGACATTTTGTAATTTTTCAAGTACTATGAGCCAGGCACTAATCTAAACATTGTAATACTATGAACATGGAAAAAAAAAAAAAAAAAAAAGGCCCCTGCTTTCATTCAAGTCACATTTTAGTAGGAAGAGCCAGTGAATAAACAAGATAATGTCAATTGTGATATGGTACTATGAGACAATGAAAAGGAGTGTTGGCTGGAGGGTCAGCTATTTTACATACAGTGCTCAGGAATGGCCTGAGAAGTTTACGTTTAGTTGAACTTGAACCAGGAGGAGGAGCCAGACAAGCAAAGACCTGGTGTTGAGTATTTGGGGCTCTTTGAACAGCAAGTGAGAAAGGCCTTGAGGCAAGAACTAGCTTGACAGCATGGCATTTTCAAGGTTCCAAAACAAAGCAGTTAGGCTGCACCTTATTATATACTCGTGCGGGGGGGGGGGGGGGGGGGGGGGCAATGAGGTGAGGCCACATCACAAGGAATTTGGATACTATTTTAAGGGCAAGAGGAATCTTTGAAAGATTTTGAGTAGAGTGACATGCTCTGGATCACTCTGGCTCTTCCTGCAGAAGGGGTTTTGGTGGAGCAGAAGGGGCAGCGTGGAGACCCCGTGCCTTAAGGCTTATGCTCAGGCCATTTCTAAGCCTGGAATGACTGTCTTGACTAGGACGGTTCCCAGGGTCATTGATTACTGCAATTCTCTCAGCCCAGGTCTAGCCTGGTTTAGCAACCGAGAAGAGACAAGGAGTAGTTCCCTGACATCCCTGCCTCTCCAGCCCTTCAGTCATTCAACAGACCACTCACTGGCCGCTGGAGACAGGAATCCCGAGGCCTCCCGCTGTCACGAGACCACTTTTTTCAGTTCGTGCCTCGGTCTCTTATCAAGGGGCAAGTCTGAGACGAAGTTTGGCGAGGCAGTGGAAAACACACGCCCACGGGTTAGTGGTACAGAGGAGGCTCCTCCCGAAGACGATCGAGGAGACCACCTCACAAGAGACAGCTCCGTCGAAGCCGAAGAGCTGCCGAGACCCGGGCAGCGCCGCGGCCGTCAAGGCAGGATATGGACTACAATTCCCAGCAGCCTCTGCGCGCGGCTGCCGATCCCTCCGCAACAACTTGCTGTGCTGGCTGTGCCCCTCGCAGCCCGACAAAGACCACGCCCAGGGTGTTTTTGTTTTTGTTTTTTTCCCCAGGAATTGAGATCCATCTTCTTATCACACATCTCCAGAGAGAGGCCACTGGGCGCCCTGTAGGAGAAACGGACTTTTTTGAGGGGAAACGCGGATGCAGACTGTCGGAGAGACGTCGTGCTAAAGTCACCGACTTTCGCGCGCTTTGGCGCAGGGGGTTGTGGGTAGCGCGCCCAGAAAACGAGAAAGGAGCCGGGGGGCCGTGGCTGCGCCGCCCGCAGGGCCTGAGGGGATGTTCGAGGACGAGCCCCACGCTGAGGGGGCGGCGGTGCTTGCCGCCGCCGGAGAGGCGCTGCAGGCTCTGTGCCAGGAGCTGAACCTGGACGAGGGGAGCGCGGCCGAAGCCCTGGACGACTTCACCGCCATCCGGGGCAACTACAGCCTAGAGGTGAGCGGCGGCAGGTGGGGCGGCCGGACCAGACCCCTGCCAGGCCCCACCCTCGCCCCGCCCCTACCCCACCCTGTGGGGCGGTGGGAGTTTCCCCGCCGGGAAGGGTCGCTGCCCAGCCGGGAGCAGAGGAGTGCGAAGCTGGAAGGGCGGGTGTAGACCAATCTATCCGTTTTCTTTCTGAGGCGGGAAACCGAAGTCCGGAAGAGGAGCGGAGGGTCACACGTCACTCGGGGGTCCCCTAGACTCCAGACCAGCTTCCCTCCGCCCCGTCGAGCGCCGCAGACGTCGTGATAGTGCCCGTAAATCTGTTAAAAAACCAAATGCCATAATGGTAAAAGCTAAAGTGAAGTTAATGCTACACCACTGCCCAGCTCTTTAAATCTGTTGTCTCACTTAGTTCTCACCACGACCCTGGGAACCCGACCTGGGATCGCCATTCCACGAAAGGGCTTAAGCTTTGGCCTCCACCCTTTGGCCTCGTCCGGGCGGAGGTGTGGGGTGCTCGCTTTGAAGAAAGGCTCTCAGCCCCAGCTTGCTCCTGTGTCCGTATCCTGATGCTTAGCACAGGGCCTGGTTCTGGATAAAATAAGTGTAAACCATCATTAGATTCTTCCCAACCATTCTTGCATTGAGTCCTCCCCCACCGCCCTGTGAATATGGGAGGGCCGAATTATACCTGCTTTTCAGGTAATAATATCAAGGCCCAGAGAAGGGTCTTCCTCAGGGTCGTTCTGCTAATTATTATAGGAATCCAGACAAGGAATGCAGTGTAGAGATGGCGTTGCGGGGGAATGTATTTCATTATATTTAAATTCAGAGGTTTTGTTTCATGATCCAAGGGGTCTAGACACACACACACACACACACACACACACACAGTGCTCCACCGACTCACCACCCAGTGAAATAATTAATTGGTGGGTTTGGAAGCATATAGTTGGATATTTGAAATTGAGTATGTGTGTCTGTATATGAGGGAAAAATACCTAAGAGACACTCTTCGTATGTCTCTACGGTAGGACTATTGCAGACTGGATAAAGGACAGTGACCTGCATCCATGAGTGGCATGACTGGAAAGCTGAAGGAGGAATAAGAAAGGGAGATTATGAATTATGGCCTCTCAGTGAAAAGAAACTAATTTCTAAAAGCCCAAGACAGTGTTTCCGACATCCCAAGTCCTCTTTTGGTCTGTCGCTGAATAAGCATTTACTGTGCAAACTGGTCAGGGCATTAAACTGGACACCTCTTTCAGATTCTTGAACATGCCAAGTTTCTTCCCACTTGTGTACTTTCTTCACGCCACACCCTCTGCCTGGAAACTTTTCCCACTCACCAACAGGCAAATTGGAGAACTAAATCTCCAGTTAGGGGAAGTTAATCAGGACATCTTGAAGGTTTGATTTAGAGAGCACAGATCTGTGAATTAAGATTTGGTGAGGGTTTATTCTGTCCAGAGTCTTTTATATTCTTCCTCTTCTTTTATTTTTTAAATTAACTTACCTATTTGAGAGAGAGCACGAGCAGGGAGGGGCAGAGAGAGAATCCCAAGCAGGCTGCACACTTACAGCGCAGAGCCGGAATCAGGCTCCATCCCACCAACCATGAGATCATGACCTGCACCCAGAAGCAAGAGTTGGACACTCAACCAACTTAGCCACCCAGCCGCCCCTCCTTTTTTTTTCTCTTTTGTTTGTTTTGGGTGAAAGACTCTTAGAGTAGGTATTTTCATAGATCTACTGGTTTTTATAAGGCAATCTTTAAAAAAAAATTTTTAAGAGAGAGATCATGCACGCAAGCAGGGGAGGGGCAGAGAGAGAGAGGGACAGAGGTTCTGAAGATGTGGGGCTGGAGGGACTGAGATGTGGGGCTGGAACACGTGAACTTCGAGATCATGACCTGAGCCTAAGTCAGACACTTAACCAGTTGAGTCACCCAGGTGCCCCTCTGTTGTTAAGAAGCCCTGTCCCCAGCTTCCTGCCTGTCAGTATGCCTGACAACTTCCCGCTTACATTTCTCCCTTGCCTTTCCCTCTTACATTTTGGTGTCTCCCTCTGTGAATCCTTCTCTGACCTCCACTTAACATCAGTTATTATGCTATAGTCTCTCACACTTTATCTTCGATTCTTACAGCATGTCTCATCAATTATAGATCATGGTTTTCTGTTCCTTTTCTTAACTCTAAATTTGTAATTCAATGAGGTCAGAAACCATCATTGCATTTCTAAGGTCTAGCATCAGAATAAATAATAAAGATGACTTTTTTCTTTTCTTTTTTTTTTTTTTTAGGAAAAAGAAGCAAGAATTTCAGTACTTATTTTCTTTATCTCTATGGTGTTTTCATCTAGTAACCTGTATCGAATGGCTCTTTTTTTTTTTTTAACGTTTATTTTTAAGAGAGAGAGAGAGAGAGCATGCGCGACTGGGGGAGGGGCAGAGAGAGGGGGAGACACAGAATCTGAAGCAGGCTTTAGGTTCTGAGCTGTCAGCACATAGCCCAATGTGGGGCTCAAACCCACGAAGCACAAGATCATGACCTGAGATGAAGTCAGATGCTTCACCGACTGAGCTACCCAGGTGCCCCTCCAGTGGCTCTTGTAATACTTGGATGCTATTCCCAAATAATTGGTTAATCAAGGCTTCTAAAATTATCCAAACTTAAGCTTACTGCCTCGTTTAATACCTTGAGCAAATAAGATTTCTCACTACTTTAAGGTAGTAACACTGGGCTTTAACTCTATTGGTGCCCACCCCATTTCTGCCCACCCCTTTTGGATTACTACAAGAAATCTTTCCATGTTTTTATCCTTCTAGAATCTGGTCTTAAAGAGGATCTGTAGAATAGTAAATAGGAACAGTAATATGTTGTGCTGTATTGTGTCTAATTCTTAAACCTTAAAATCCATATATAGTTCAGTAGTAAACTTATAAAGTGATTTTAAGGGGCACCTGGGTGACTTAGTCGAGTGTCTGACTCTTGATCTTGGCTCAGATCATGATTTTACGCTGTTTGTAGGATCAAGCCCTATGTCAGGCTCTGCGCTAATGCAAAGCCTGCTTGGGATTCTCTCTCCCTCTCTCTGCCCCTCCCCCACTGGCATGCATACTCTCTCTCTCAAAATAAATAAACTTCACAAAAAATAATAGGGATGCCTGGGTGGCTCAGTTGGTTGAGCATCTGACTTTGGCTTGAGTCATGATCTCGTGGTTCATGGGTTCAAGCCCTTCATTAGGCTCTGTGCTGACAGTGCAGAGCCTGGAGCCTGCTTCGGATTCTGTGTCTCCCTGTCTCTGCCCCTCTCCCATTCGGGCTCTGTCTCTCTCTCTCTCTCTCTCTCTCTCTCAAAAGTAGGTAAACATTAATAATAATAAAGTGATTCTAACTTGGGAGATATCTCAAGTCGAAAGCAGACAAGTGTTGAATTACCAAATGTCATCTTTTTTATAGCATTATAAATTGAGATATCTGCTAAAATAGGCTAAATTACTATTTTAAAGATTGGGTAAATATGGGTGCTCGGGTGGCTGAGTCAGTTGAACATCTGACTCTTGATTTCGGCTCAGGTTGTGATCCCAGGGTTGTGGCTTCAAGCCCTTTGTCAGGCTCTTCACTGAGCGTGGAACATCTTCAGATTCTCCCTCCTCCTCCCTCTCTCCTTTCCTCCTCCTCTCCCTCCTCCTCCCTCTCGCCCTCCTTCTCTCCCTCTACCCCACTCCCCTGCTCATGCTCTCTCTTTCTCTCTAAAATAAAAAAATTTTTTTAAAGATTAGGTAAATAATTCCCCAAATTTTTACCTAACAAAAATGACAGTCTCCTTTATGTTGCTTGAGATAGATATGAACTTTTTATGTGTCTCCCTGGCCATCTTTCTACTCAGTACTTTCCTTTCTCTGACAAACTGGTTAAAGAAGAAACATAAAATTAACATGGTGGAAAGGAACTTAAGCATCTTCAAGGCCATGACTCACCGGTGTTATAAAATTGAGAAAGCCAGTGCTGAGAAATTTTAAGAGAACTCTTTGTATAATATTAGATTTGGGGTATAGATGAAAGATCTGTTTTTAGACTAATGCTGATTTAGCATCTTACACAGGACTGATGTAAGGAGTTTTATACCCATTACTGCAAAACTAAGCTTCGTGACCTTGGGCAAATATCTTCATCACTTTGGCCTGTTATATACATAATGTAAGATCAGACAATTCCAAGATCTTTTTTTGGTTCTAGAATTCAAGCATTTTAACATAATACATCCATTTTACTGTTTGTCTTTTGCCTGCCAGGGAGAAGTTATACACTGGTTGGCATGTTCGTTATATGTTGCATGCCGCAAAAGCATTATTCCTACTGTTGGGAAGGGTATCATGGAAGGAAATTGTGTTTCACTTACCAGAATACTACGTTCAGCTAAATTAAGGTAAAGCACTTTGATTTTTCAAACACTGTTTTATAAGTCCTAAATTTAGCTTTAGAATTTAATTTCTGTTTAACTCTATTCCATTTTAAGTTTGTTATCCTATAGGTCTCCTTTTCCAATTCTCACATTATTCCATTGCCCCTTTTCCTCAAATTCTGACTTCAGAGGTCTCTGTACTAAATCTTTTTTATCTGTAGCTTTTTTTATTAATTTTTTTAAATTTGGAGACAATTTCAAGCTTTCAGAAAAGTTGCAAAAATAAGGAAAGTAGAAAGAACACCCAGATACCCTTGACCCAAATTCACCTATTGACATTTTACTCCATTTGCTTTGTCATTTGATCTTTCTCAAAAAGTTTTTCCTCAACTATTTCAAAGTAAGTAACGTACATTATAGCCCTTTGTCCCTAAATAGTTCAGTGTATAAACTTAGATAACTACAACAGTTATCAACTTCAGCAAAGTTAACATTGATACAATAATTTAATCTATTATCTCTATTCTAGTTTTATTAGTTGATCCAATAATGGTCTTTATAGCAGCTTTTTAAAAGAACAATTTCCAATCTAGGATCAGTTATTACATTCACTTATCATGTCAGTTTAGTTTCCTTTAATCAGGAATATTTCCACAGCAAGAATATAGTCCACAACCACCTTACCCCCCACTTTTAAAAAAAAATTTTTTTTAATGTTTATTTTTGAGAGAAAGACAAAGTGCTAGTAGGGGAGGGGCAGAGAGAGAGGGAGACATAGGGTGTGAGTAGGCTCCAGGCTTGGAGCTGTCAGCACAGAGCCCGTTGTGGGTCTCAAACTCATGAACTATGAGATCATGACCTGAGCTGAAGTTAGATGCTTAACCAACTGGAGCCACCCAGGCACCCCAATTACCTCCTCCTTTTTAATAGATTACTCCTCATTTTGGATTTGTCTCATATTTTCTTATACTTAGAAGCAAGTTACATATCCCCAGATAGAAAACTACATAAGTAGTTTTGTGTCTTCACTATATTACATCTGGAGGCACAATATCCACCTGCTTCTCTTTGGTGATGTTAATTTTGATTATCTGCTAAAGGTGTTGTCTTGTTTTTCTACCGTATAGTTAATATTTTTTACCTTGCAACAGGTAAGCAATCAGAAGGTCTTAGCTATAGCTTTTACTTGCTCTAGTATTAATCATGTGGAACTATTTGCCTGGATACAAAACAAAAGAAATGGAGTGAACCAGATATAGATGGTAGTGTTCTCAGTTTCTGGGATTTTCTACCCATGACAAGACTACTTGAGGTTGTTGTCTATTTGCTGTCATGGGTTTCCAGCATGGAAGAGAAACAAACTTTGAAAGACCTATCCAGGGAGAGCAATTAGGTTTCAATTCATGCTAAATTAAAAACCAAAATTTTTTTTTCTCAGAACAATTTTAGTTTTCGTAAGTGGAAAAATAGTGCATTAAAGACAAAATTTTTCCCTGAAGGCAGTTTTTAAAACTTTAATAGGTATCAATTTTTGTCATTAGTGATAAAAATAAAATGAAAGTATAATTAAGATTGAATTCACATAATTTTTTTAATTGAGCAGAATATCCCTCTTCATTGTAATATAAAATAATCTGACTTTTCTATCAGTGTTTCTCATTATTGACCATATAAAAATTTTTAAATATTTAGAATATTAGGTTATTGGGGAAACTGAACCAAAAAGAAGAACTTAAAATTTAGAGCAGTATAAGTATATGGTAAAAATTTCAAATAACGAAAACATTCTGGAGATGTATGGTGGTGATGGTTGCACGTTGGGAATGTACTTAATGTACACTTAAAAATGGTTAAAATGGTAAGTTTTCTGTTATGTATACTTTTACCATCATTTTTTAAAAGGTTCACAAATTTTCAAATAATACAGAAGGTTTAAAAATGTAAAGATACCTCTTTCTTTTTTTTCCTCATTCCCCAGAATTAACCACTTAAACAATTTACTGTTAATAACTTATTAAACAGAAAAAAAAGCCTGTTTTTTAGTGTTTTGGTTGTTTTTTAAAACATAAATGCAATCCCACTATGTATTATTTTGCAGTTGCTTTTCTTAATATTCTGGTAATCCTTCCATATCACCATAAGTAGCTCTTCCTTACTCTAGGATTTAGGGTGTAAGGATGTTTCATATAGTTAGCCAACCCCTTATCAATGACCATTTAGGTTGTATCCAGTTCTTTGTGGTAATACACAGCTGAACATCATTGTGAAAATGTATTTCCGCTAAATTTCTAAAAATGTAGCGAAGGGTCAAAAGGTACTAGTTTTTTTAATGTAGATTGATAGAAATTAAAAAAAAATTTTTTTTTAATGTTTATTTTTGAGAGAGAGTGAGCAGGGGAGGGGCAGAGAGAGAGGGAGATAGAGAATTCAAAGCAGGCAAAGCCTGTCAGCACAAAGCCCAGTGTGGGGCTTGAGCCAACCAAACTTGACATCATGACCTGAGCCAAAGTCGGGCACTCAACCAACTGAGCCACCCAGGTGCCCCTGATATAAATTTTTTCAGGTGTCAGATTCTGAACTACTAAAAGAGCATAGACCAGCTTCATCATGTTCAGACAAATAAAAAAGAATTACAAGTGATGTTATTATTTACATTGATTTATAATAATTTGGGCTATTTTCACAGTTTGAACTTTAAGGATAATTTTAAATGATTAAATCCTTTTTTTTTTTTTTTTAATGTTTATTTATTTTGGTCATGGGGGAGAGAATCCCAAGTAGGCTCTGCGCTGTCAGCACAGAGCCCTACATGGGGCTTGGTCCCACGAACCATGAGATCATGACCTGAGCCAAAGCCAAGAGTCAGACATTTAACCGACTGAGCCACCCAGGTGCCCCTGATTATTCTCATCAAATATTGCTCATAAATCATACTGCAAAATACTGTGCAAATGTAGATTCTAGATGTACATGTAAAACTAGAAAATTTTTATTGAGAAATTACCTGTATGGTAGGCACTTACTATATACTAAGGGTTTGTATTTTTTTATTCAGTTAATCCTCACAGTTAATCCCATGAAATGAATTTCATTTTACAGATAAGGAAACCAAGTCACCAAGAACTTAAATTACTTCCCAAAGGTTATACCCCTAGTAAGTGGCAGAGCCTCCCAAGTCCATGCTGTATTACATATGCATCCAGCCACAAATATTAGTATGTTTGTTTTGAACTGTATGTATATATTCAGCCTCAGTTTGTGAAAAAACTTAACCAAAGCAACTTTCAACTTAAAATGAGTTCCAACTAAAAATTTATTTGGCTATTAAGTGTAATATTAAAAAATAGTTACTGTTATATAATTTGAATTTTTATTTTGTCTGCATCTTACTGTATTAAGTATTGAGAAGTAATTTTTCCACATTTTTCACAAGTTTTTCAATAACTTGCAATTTAAATCAAGATGACATTCATTCATTATTTTCATGTTATAATAGAACCTGAATGAATATTTAGTTCATGAAAATTTTTTTTTCATAATTTTAATTGGAACATTGATGCTGTTAACTTTTTACACAATAATTTCTTTTTTATTTTTTGAGTGCCAGTAAAATTCAGTAGTGTGCTGCTATTGGGACGTATGCCCCATGTTTACCATCCCTACTCTATATTTGTTTTAGGGTGTGTGTGTGTGTGTGTGTGTGTGTGTGTGTGGTAAAATCTACATAACAAAATTTACCACATAACCAATTTTAAGTGAATATAGTTCGGTGGCATTAAATACATTTACATTGTGCAACCATCACCACTATCCATCTCCAGAACTTTTTCAGTTTCCCAAATTGAAACTCTGTAACAATTAAACAACAACTTCCTTCTTCTCCCTCCTCCTAGCCCTTGGCATGTGTCAGCACTTCATTCCTTTTTATGTCTGAATAATATTTACATTGCATGGATATATCACATTGTGTTTATCCACTTATTAGTTGATGGATACTTGAGTTCTTTGTACCTTTTGGCTATTATGAATAATGCTGCTATGAACAGTTGTGTACAACTTTTGGAGACATATATTCATTTGGGGGGGTGGTGTATATGTATGAATGGAATTGTTGGATCATATGGGAATTCTATGTTTAACCTTTTGAGAAACTGTCAAGATTGTTTTCCAAAGTGCACGAGTTTACATTCCCACCAGCAGAGCTTGAGGGTTCCGTTTTACCACTACCCTTGCCAATACTTGTTATTATTTGTCTTTTTTATTATGGCATTCTAGTAGGCATGAAATGGTATCTTGTATTTCCCTGATGGCCAGTGATGTGGAGTTTCCTTTCATGTGCTTTTTGGAATGATGTTTTCTTTACAACAGAATCCCAATGAACAGGATAGTTTTGAAAGCTGTCAAGTTTACTTTGCTTCTTATTTTAGTTTTAAAAATCATAATCCTCGTTTAAGTAATAACAATGCTGTAAGGTTTTTTTTTGTTTGTTTTCAGACATTTGATGTACTTTGTTCCACGATAGAACAGCCATTTTTGGGATAACAGTAAATACAGTGGATTTATATGGGGATGTGTTAGTCAAGCCCCTTGTTTATAAAAAAAACAGATACTAACTACCAACTTTGGCTAACTTAAGGAGAAGAGAAATTTACTGAAAGGATATTGAATAGCTGACAAAGTCTTTAGAATGACTTGAAAAAATAGACTTGGAAAATGTCCAGGAACAAAAGGAGTCTGGCTATAGTGAAAAGCATATCACAAAAATTTATCTAACAAGGACATGACTTGCATGATCATCAGTACCATCCCTGGACATTGCGACTGTATTTGCCCCTGAGAGCTAATTGATTGTAAGAATTAATCAGTTGTTGTGTTCTCTGTGCCACCAGCTCCATATTCAAAATCCCAAACATACATCAAAGACCTCAGGTTTTATGCCTTCACCCTAACTTCCAGTGAAGGTGATCTACCTAGCAGATGGCAAGATTCAAAATTGGGGAATTCCTCAAACAAAGGAAAGGATTTCACATGCTGAGCATCCCTGCCTCCCCAAACAAAGTCTCCTACAAGAGACTATAATCTGTCAGCCCAAATAAATATTTAGCAACCTGGCAATAATGTTTTTTGCTATTGTTTATAATCTTTTTTAAAATATTTATTTAATTTTGAGAGACAGAGAGAGAAAGCCAAGGAAAGGCTGAGAGAAAGGGAGAGAGAGAATCACAAGCAGATTCCAAGCTGTCAGCACAGAGCCTGACACGGGGCTCAGACTCACAAACCATGAGATCATGACCTGAGCTGAGATCACGAGTCAGTCGCTTAAGCATCCAACTTCGGCTCAGGTCATGATCTCACGGTTCGTGGGTTCGAGCCCCAGTCGGGCTCTGTGCTAACAGCTGAGAGCCTGGAGCCTGCTTCAGATTCAGTGTCTCCCTCTCTCTCTGCCCCTCTCCCACTCACACTCTGTATCTCTCTCTCTCTCTCTCTCTCAAAAATAAAGACTAAAAAAAAAAAAATTTGTAAAAAAGACTCTTAGAGTCTCAGATTTCAATCAGCATATCTGGAGTTTGGGTACCTGTGGACAATTAGCTGATGATGTCTTCTATCAACTTTTTTTTTTTTCTTAAAGTATCATTCCAGGGGCCCCTGGGTGGCTCAGTCAGTAAAGCATGCAACTCTTGATCCTGGGGTTGTGAGTTCAAGCCCCACGTTGGGTGAAGAGATTACTTTTAAAATCTTTATAAAAAAAGTATTCTGTATATAGTGCTAGACACTTATATGGACCTTAGCACTACATATTTTCAATCTAAGACCATACTAACATGGGGACATAAAAAATGTACCCATAATTGAATAAGCCAGAAAGGTGGAGTAATAATCATTAAGTGATTTTCTGGATATGTACTACCTTCTTCGTTTATATTTGGTGGTAGAACCACACATTGGAACATGAACACTTGAATTTTATTCCTAAACTGTAGCTGTCTGGTGCTTTGTGATCAACTTCCAGAATCCACTACTTGGGAGATTATGTCTGTCCTCAAACTAATTTTGTGAACTCAACAATCTGTTGGTATTTACTCTGTAATGTATATACAAATTACTGTCTAGGTGCTGTAGGGAATAAAAGAAGTAGGTAGGTGTCATTGCCCCTTGCTTAGAAGACATTGATGTAATGACCATAATTCAAAATCTACATTCCTATAGTGATTCTGGGAGTCAGAGTAATTTCATAGCACTTGGGAGCGAGATTTTTTGGTTGCTTTTTTTTTTTTTTTTTTGATAAATTCAGGTTTTTAGATAAAGATTTGTAGGCGTAAATAAAATGTTAACTTGTCCATTGTATGGACTCCTTTTAAAGTTGCTTTTTTTAATTTGTTTAGCTTAATACAGTTTTTTAATAAAATGAAGAAGTGGATGGACATGTCAAACCTGCCACAAGAATTTCGTGAACGTATAGAAAGGCTAGAAAGAAATTTTGAGGTGTCTACTGTAATTTTCAAAAAATTTGAGCCAATTTTTTTAGATATATTTCAAAATCCATATGAAGAGCTACCGAGGTTACCACGAAGCAGGAAGCAGAGGTGAGAACCTTAATCGTTATATAATTGATATAAAAAAAACATAAAGCTTAGGAAATTTGCATTTTTAAAGTCTGTTTTTTACCATAAGAATCCATTTGTGGAAAAAAAATTTTAAAAAACCCATTTATAATTACCGTATCTGGAAATTCAGGGTAATACTTATTTTTTTATGTTCTGATTATTTTGTGCAGACTAAAAAGGCTTATTTAAGTCCATTTAATGGACTGTAAATTGTCCTTTGTCAATGGAATTTTACATGTAATTTGACTTTCTAGTTATTTATGTTTGCTATTTCAATTTAAATGACAAATGTGGAGTGATATTTAGCAAATTAGTCAATTAAAAAGTACATTTTTTCTTTCTAGGAGGATTCCTTGCAGTGTTAAGGATCTCTTTAATTTCTGTTGGACCCTCTTTGTTTATACTAAGGGTAAGGTGATACTTTCAGTGGTTTTACATTTCTACTGTGGGCACTGGTTATTTGACATGAGAGGTTTCTGGTCTTCGTGTCTTTTTTTTTTTTTCTTATAAAGGTAATTTTCGTATGATTGGAGATGATTTAGTAAACTCTTACCATTTACTTCTGTGCTGCTTGGATCTGATTTTTGCCAATGCCATTATATGCCCAAATAGACGAGATTTGTTAAACCCATCATTTAAAGGTAATAACCTTATTTATTTTTAAAAATTCGTCATAGTTTTTAGAAAAAGTTTTGAAAGTTGACCATATTCTTCTTCCCCCTCTTTTGCTCTTCATACCCTATCAAACTAGGTTTACCATCTGATTTCCATACTGCTGACTTTAGGGCTTCTGAAGAACCTCCCTGCATCATTGCTGTACTGTGTGAACTGCATGATGGACTTCTAGTAGAAGCAAAAGGAATAAAGGAGCACTACTTTAAGCCGTATATTTCAAAACTTTTTGACAGAAAGGTACTGTACTTATAAGTGAATGGCTAAGATTTTTAAGGGTCAGTAGCAGGAGCCTCAAAGGCAAAAACAAGGTTTTAAACAAGTTCTCAGTGTTACAGGACTCAAGGTCCAGATTATCAGGGTTCAGTCTCTGCTGTGATGTAGAATGCTGTGGTGCAGAATTGCCCTATGATCTTTTGTGGTGTGCAAACTGAGCTGTTAAAGACTGTGACCAACTGTATGTACTGTCAAGTAAATTCATAGGCAGAGGCAGCTGTAAGAGGCTCTGATAAAAGAATTACGAAGAACAGAACGTAAAAAGCAGGTCAGAATAAACTAATTTACTGCCACAATTTGAGTAACTGCTGAGTATTTTCTAAAGGTGGGATGATCTATAACAACTATAGCTTTAATTCCATATAAATAGAGCAGGAAATCCGTTATAGTTTTGTAGCTGCTTACAGGCTATCTGCATGTATTCTGGGTTTTCCTCTAGGTAATTCACTTAGCTATTTCTGTATTTATGAAATGGCTTATTCCTCTTGGTCTCAGTGTCTTACTTCCCAAACATTGAGCCATTTAATCCAGCTAGTCCTTGAGTTTTCTCTTTGGTGAAAAAGGGTTTTAAATTAGGTCATCACTGTGGTACCCCTCTTTGTAGATATTATGAGATTTTTCTTTAAGCATAAAGTCTTTCCTACATGGTGGCTCTTCTTTTACACAAACTTTTGTATTTAGTGTTATCTTTCTTCCAGAGTGTGTGTGTGTGTGTGTGTGTGTGTGTGTGTGTGTGTGTGTGGGTGTGGGTGTGGGTGTGTGTGTCGTGGCTCCGTATCTGTTTGTTAAACATTTCCAGCAAAGTAAACTTTGACAGGAACTCAAGGATTATGTCTTTTGTGCTCTGCAGCAGCAGCATACTAGTAGCTCTAAGGTATAATGACCATACATCTTGGTTTGCCTGGATTATCTAGTTTTGGGTTGTTGTCTTGGCATAATTATTATAGGACTTCATTTCACTCCTGAAGTATCCTGAGTTGGACAATTGTCCATCTGCTCTTGGGCCACAGATATTTTGTTTGGCCTGTGTAGGACATTCTTTATTTTAATTTCATTCCATTTTAATTTACATATAAAGACTTTTTATGTGAAAATCTCTTTCAAAAATCAGAAGCTATGGCAAAACAGGATTGGAATATCTACATGAATTTCTACATGGGTAACTCTGATCAAGTTAAATGATGGCCACCTCTTTTAAGATGGGAAGTATGCTTTCTACCCTCTTCATTTATGTATGTTGAGCTTTGACCCCTGAAGGCATTTGAGTTTGCAACCCTGATGTATAGTAGTCTAAGCATAGTGTGGGGTACATAGAAAATATTATAAACAGTGTACTTTTCCTCTCTCACCAGCAACAGTACCTATATTCCCTTTGAATCTTTTTCTTGCCTGATACATATAATCATTCAATAAATGTTAGTTTCCCTTCTCCATAGACCAGTGTTTAAAATTGGACTGCTTTTGTCAGAATCACTTGGGGAATTTATATAAAATGCTGCCTCAGCTCAGAACTTGGGGTCCATCAATCTGCATTTTTTAGAAGTTCCCCTAAGTGCTTCTTATGTCACTAGAATTTAGAAACCACTGCCATAGGCCAACTTCAAAGTATTTTCAAAATGGACTTTAAACTTTTATTTGCACACTATATAGGTTTTACTGGTTTGAAAGAAATATTCAGTAATTCTCTTTTGTGTGTATATTATTTATAACAACTACCAATGTGAAAATTTAGATAAATGTCATGTTTTTGTATGTTATTGTGTTTAATTACATGTCACAAAATGACTTTTTCTTCCCAGATTTTAAAAGGAGAATGCCTCCTGGACCTTTCCAGTTTTACTGATAATAGGTAAGTATCTAACACTAATGGTATCTGTCATATTATAGGCTGTCAATAATGATTTATTGCAACTTATTAAGTGGAACATTATATCAAGTTAACTCCTTCAAACTCAAGTTCCTTCTGCATTAGTGATATTAACTAGACGTTGTTAACTAAGCCTTGTTGTCTTTACACTTATTTTAGGAAACCTTTGCCACTTAAAAGAGCTCCTTCCAGAGAAACTCATAAACAGACCCAATGACTTCTGGCAAATTCAGAATATATATATATTCAAAGCAACTATTGTTCTCTTAATCAGATCTCTTGATCAGATCTTAATTAGGTTCAGCTAGTTTTGAGATTAAGTTTGTACTCTCTTTTTGCTCATCTTTCAGAGTAATTTATTATCGTTATATATGTGAATGTGAAGCATGTCCATAATCAGATAAGAACCTTCAATATTGTTAGATGGGCAGAGTTAAAAATTTGAAAGTCATCAGCTTTTCCAGGTCTTGGAGTCTAAATCTATCTTGAAGTGAAGATAAATCCATTGTGGAGATGCCTAGCTGTTTCAGTTGGTAGAGCATGCCACTGTTGATCTTGGGATCATGAGTTCAAGCCCCATGTTGAGTGTAGAGATTACTTTAATAAATAAAAATTTTTTTAAAAAAAAGGTAAATCTGTGTGTAACTTAATTTTATTCTAGCTACTTAAAATAATTCTTGGGGTGCATGGCTGGCTCAGTCAGAAGCGCACAAGACTCTTGATCTCAGGCTTATCAGTTCGAGCCCCACGTTGGGTGTAGAGATTACTTAACAATAAAATCTTTAAAGGGGCATGTGGGTGGCTCAGTCGATTGAGTGTCTGACTTCAGCTCTGGTCATGATATCACAGTTCGTGAGTTCGAGCCCCAGATTCACTCCTGTCAGCATAGAGCCTGCTTTGGATCCTCTGTCCTCCTCTGTGCGCTCGCGCGCGCTCGCTCTCTCTCTCTCTCTCTCTCTCTCTCTCTGTCTCTGTCTCTGTCTCTCTCAAAAATGAATAAATACTAAAATAAAATCTTTATGGGACGCCTGGGTGGCTCAATTGGTTAAGCGTCTGATTTCAGCTCAGGTCATGATCTCACAGTTCATGGGTTCAAGCCCCACATCAGGCTCTGTGCTGACAGCTCAGAGCCTGGAGCCTGCTTCGGATTCTGTGTCTCCCTTTCTCTCTGCCCCTCCCCCACTCATGCTCTGTCTCTTCTCTCTCTCAGATAAACATTTAAAAAAAATTTTTTTTTTTTAGTAAAATCTTTAAAGGGGCATCTGGGTGGCCAGCGGGTTAAGCATCCAACTCTTGATCTCAGCTCAGGTCATGATCCTTTCTCTCTTTCTCTCTCTCAAAATAAATAAACTTTAAAAAAATAATTTAAAAAAATCTTTAAAAGTAAATAAAATAATTCTCTTTTCAGCAAAGCAGTGAACAAGGAGTATGAAGAATATGTTTTAACTGTTGGTGATTTTGATGAGAGGATCTTTTTGGGAGCAGATGCAGAAGAGGAAATTGGAACTCCTCGAAAGTTCACTGGTGATGCCCCATTAGGAAAACTGACAGCACAGGCTAATGTGGACTGTAATCTTCAACAACACTTTGAAAAAGTAATATAACTTAGCCTGGCCTCAGTCTTGAATGATCTTTTTCTCTCTGTGTGTGATTCTACTAACAACAGACACATCTTTCAAGTTAAATCTTGAGTTTCTTCTACTAATTTTTATTTTCCATGAAAGCCTTAAAAGGTAATTTTTAAAAGTGGCATTTAGGGGGCACCTGGACGGCTCAGTCAGTTAAGCATCTGACTTTGTCTCAGGTCATGATCTCACAGCTTGTGGGTTCGAGCTCCACGTCGGGCTCTGTGCTGACAGCTCAAAGCCTGGAGCCTGCTTTGGATATTCTCTCTCTCTCTCTCTCTCTCTCTCTCTCTCTCTCTCTCTCTCCCCCTCTCCCCCCCCCCGTCCTCCCTCTCTCCCGCTACCCCTCCCTCCCTCTCCACCTCCCCCTCTCACACTCTGTCTCTCAAAAAATAAATAAACGTTAAAGAAAATTAAAAGTGGCATTTAGTATTACCTCATTTCTTGATGCTTTTCATATTTTTGATGTATTTTCCCAGAATGCCTGGACTTTTCAGTAGGGTATGTGTCTTTTGACATAAAGAAGGGTTTATGCTTTCTTACCATTCTTTGTATCACTTTAGCCACTTGCTTTAAAATTTAGTTTCCTTCTACCCATGACAAACTATGTGCTTTCCCTGAACTTTAGCCATACAACTCTGGGCTTGATTGTGAATAGTGAAGGCTTAATTCTGTATTTATGTGTAAAATGGGTTGGAGAATGAGGTCAAATGGAAAACTTACTGGTCTAGAAGGTAGAAAACCTGTTTTAGACCAAGCCTCTTCCATTAACTTTATCAGCTTCAACAGTTTTTTAAACTTTTCTGTGCCTGTTTCATATGTAAAGTGAAAATGTGTATATTTCAAATGAGTATTATGATAAAATGAGATAATAGGTAGTAAGTACTTTGAAAAAGTGTTTTTTTGAATGTGAGGATGTTATTAGCATTATATTGTTAAAAATTTGGTGGATAACCAGAGGAGGGAGGAAAAAAGTACTACTAAATATGAATAGAGAAGGTGATAAATACACTGAATTAAACACATAATGAGGGCAAGGTAACTTTTTAAACTTTTTAAAAGATTTTTCTTTTTTGACAGAAAACATCATTTGCACCTTCTACCCCACTGACAGGACGGCGATATTTACAAGAAAAAGAAGCAGTCATTACTCCTGTTGCTTCAGCCACTCAAAGTGTGAGCCGGTTACAGAGTATTGTGGCTGGACTGAAAAATGCACCAAGTGAACAACTTATGAATATTTTTGAGTAAGTATAATATTATCTTTCTAAATAAATTTTAATTACAAGGTATGTTGACCTAAAATCAGATGGAAGTACCTATTAAAGTTACATAGAGATATTATTTCATAATATTATAGACCTTAAAGTTTAAATAAATACATCTTAAGGTTATTTAGCCCTGACATCCCACTCTTATATCTACCCCTAAGTTATGCATTAATTGGTTTTCTTCTTACATTGACTTTAAATGGGTTCAGTCTAAATGTTCATCAAGTGGGAGACAATACATATTGATGGTGCAGCAGTAAATGGAATTTTAATGCAGTTGCTTAAGATAAAGAGGCATGTGTCCTAGTAAAGATGGTAAATAGAAGCCAGATCAGAGAACTTTCTTTCCTAATACTTAGTGAAAGAAGAGAATAGTAAAAACCAGCAAACTACTTACTAGCAGCAACCAAATGAGGAGAGGGATATGATTTCATGCTATAAATTTCCAAAATGATGGTAAGGAAAGGAATGGATGGTTCTTATATGCCCATCTCCAAGAAGCATTACTAGGGAAAGAAGATATGTTGATGGATCTTGAGAATGTTTGTTAATACCCCAGATGTAGAGAGAAACAAATGAGGTTAGCAGGAAGATGAGTAAAAGGTCATAGATACCTTCCCAGGTGAAAGCCCCTATATTCCACCACCAAGATCGCAGCAGAAATATGAAAAACTCCCAGGGCCTGTCCTTTTCCAAGGTTCCATACCGATTTGGGGTGAGATCCTAATCCTAATAGAACTAGAAGATATCTCTGACTAGATATAGTGAACCCTGGAATAGGGATATTTAACTAAATCTTGAAAGAGTAATAAGCAAAGCCCTGATCTTCTAACAAAAGCTGAACATAACACCACCTGAGCTCTCTTCTACTCTCCAAACCTTTAGTTTACAGAAAAGTAGACAGAACAATCCTAACCTCAGACACAGCTCAAAAGATATGCAGACTGCTGATAGGGTAGGAAGACTGTCATGGAGAGCTTCAATCCTCATAGCACTTGAATAAAATAGATCTGGACTAAACTGTGTAAGCATGAACAAGTTGAAAAGAAGTGTCAAGGTAATGATGCAAATGTTTTACAGCAACAAGAGAAAGTGGGAAGCAAGAAAACAGTATGCAAAACACAAAGGACCTAGAAACAAATAAATGGGAAGACATTCCATGTTCATGGATGGGAAGATTTAATATTGTTAAAATGTCCTTATTACCCAAAGCAATCTGTAGATTCAGTACAGTCCATATCAAAATGCCTGTGGCATTGTTTATAGAAATAGAAAAAAAATTCCTATAAATTCATGTAGAATTTCAAAATACCTTTAAAACAATAAAGCAAGAACAACAAAGCTGGAATGCTTCCTGACTTCAAAATATATTGCAAAGCTACCATAGTCAAAACAGAATTGGATTGACATAAAGACAGGCTTGTAGACCAATAGAACAGACTAGAGAATGCTAAAATAAATCTTCATGTATTTGGTTAAATGATCCTTGACAAAGGTGCCAAGACTACACTATGGGGAAAGGATAGTCTCTTCAACAAATGCTGCTGGGAAAACTAGATGTCTACATGCAAAATAATGAAGGTGGACTCTTATCTTACACCATATCCAACAGTTAACTCAAAAAGTTAACTTAAAAACCTAGACATGAGGGGCACCTGGGTGGCTCAGTTGGTTAATCATCCAACTCTTGATTTTGGCTCAGGTCATAATCTCACAGTTCATGGAATTCTCTCTCCCTCTCTCTCTGCACCCCCCCCCCCAAATAAATAAATAAACTTTAAAAAAATAGTTTAAAAAAATTGAAGACAACCTAATTGGAAGAAAACATTACTCAAGAGGCACAGCTTGCTTTAGAAGAACTTGATAAAAACAAAGTATTTTTGCCATATGTGTTGCTTACCTCTCTACACATCATACTGGTCTGTTTGGACATGGAGTTGGGAGTCCTGAACACTGCACTCATTATCTGGTTTCAGGCAGATCACTTTCTTTCTCATAGTCTGGATTTGTTTTTCATTTCTTTTTTTTTTTTCCTAATGTTTATTTATTTTTGAGTGAGAGAGCACAAGCAGGGGAGGGGCAAAAAGAGAGGGGGACAGAGGATCGGAAGAGGGCTCTGTGCTGACAGCAGAGAGCCCAGTGTGGAGCTTGAACTCACAAACCGTGAGGTCATGACCTGAGCCAAAGTTGGATGCTTAACCACTGAGCCACCCAGTTGCCCTTGTTTGTCATTTCTGAATTAAGATTCTGTGTTTGAATGACAGAAAGGTAACAATATAAGGGTAACAGTTATTTCTTGCTAAGTGCCTTTTTAGTGCTGTATTTTTCTATTTATTATTATTTAGGCTTTGATGAGAATTACATACAGTTTATTGTTCCACTACTATAAATATATATAGTTGACCCTTGAACAGCATGGGGGTTAGAGTCACCAACCCTCCACACAATCAAAAAATATGTATATAACTTTTTTTTTTAAGTAATCTCTCCACCCAACATGGGGCTCAAATTCATGATCCTGAGATCAAGTCACATGCTGTACCGACTGAGCCAGCCAGGCACTCCATAACTAATGATTCCCCCAAAATCTAACTAGTAACAGCCTACTGTTGACTAGAAGAAGCCTTATCAGTAACATAAGCAGTTGATAGACACATGTTTTGTATGTTATATGTATTGTATACTGTATTCTTAGAATAAATTCAGCTTGCGAAGAGAAAATGTTATTAAGAAAATCATAAAGAGGGGCGCCTGGGTGGCTCAGTTGGTTAGGTATCTGACTTTGGCTCAGGTCACGATCTCATGGTTCATGGGTTCTAGCCCCACGTCAGGCTCTCTGCTGTCTGTACAGGGCCCACTTCGGATATTCTGTCTCCCCTCTCTCTTTGCCCCTTCCTCCATTCCTCCCTCTCTCTCTCTGTCTCTCAAATATAAACATTAAAAAAATTTACAAAAAAACCATAAAGAGAAAATACATTTGCAATACTGTACTATATTGAAAAAAATCCACTTATAGGTGGACCTGCACACTTCAAACTCGTCTTGTTGAAGGATCAACTGTATCTATTATATATATATTATATATAATATATATATGAATACTGCTGTAGCCTCTATTTTTCTTTAAATCAGGTTTATTGGAGTATAATTTATATGCAATAGGAGTCATCCTTTTAACTGTATAGTTGTATGAAATTTGACAAATGCATAGTTATGTAACCACCACCATCACAATCAAGATGTAGAACAATTCCATTAGCCCCCAAAATGTATGCCCCGTTTTAGTCAACCCCTATGTCATTCCCACCCACTGGCAAATACTGATTTATTTTTTATCCCTATAATATGGCCTATTATATATTATATATATAATATATATAACTGTATAGTTGTATGATTATATAATGTATAATTAAAATAATATGTAATATAATATATTATTACAATTATATATAATTATAATGTGTAATGTTTATAATTATAATAATATATTTATAATATAATTATAATTTGGAATTTCAACTTTATATTTACTTATATAAGTATATTTTTATATATTAATATATATAATTATAAATATATGTATTTAAAATCATAATTATATTAGGAATTAAGTCTGAAATTTCAACATTATATTTATATTTACATAAGTATATTTTATATATTAATATATATAATTATAAATATATGTATTTAAAATTATAATTACATTTGGAATTAAATTTGGAATTTCAACATTTATATTTATAATTATACAATTATAATATAGTTATAATAATATATTACATTTATAATATAATTATGTTTATAATTATAATTATTTATAATATATAATTATCTATGTAATATATATAAACATATAGTAAATTATATTACATATTACAATATGTATGTGTAATATATACATAAATACTGCTATAGCCTCTATTTTTCTTAAATCAGGTTTATTGGAGTATAATTTATATGTCAATTTATATATATATAAATTTATATAATTTTATATAAATTTATATATACATTATATATACACATTATATATATTATATATATAGTATATATTATATATAGTATATGTTATGTATATTTTATATAAACTTTTATATATTATATAATATATACAATATATATTATATATGTTATATATAATATATAATAATATATATAATATATAATATATATATATATAAATTTATATAATTCACAATAGGAGTCATCCTTTTAACAATTTCATTAGCCCCTAAAATTTATGCCCCTTTTAGTCAACCCCTGTGTCATCCCCACCCACTGGCAAATACGGATATATCTTTATCCCTATAATTTGGCCTTTTCTAAAATGTCATATAAATAGAAGAACAAAAGAGATAATATTGACACTGCTAATGTTGAAATTCCAAAACAGTATGCCAGATGATTTTGTTTAAAAGCTGTAGATTTATTTGAAACATGCTTTTAACATATCTAGATTTACAGTTGGGAATAAAACTGTGGTCACTAAAACCAAATTAATTCTTGAAGAAATGTTGGTAGTCTGGGTTTTTTTCCTGGTAATTAGGTTCCTCTTCTATTTTATAGATCTTGTATGCGTAATCCTATGGAAAACATTATGAAAATAGTGAAAGGAATAGGAGAGACTTTCTGCCAACACTATACTCAATCAACAGATGAACAGCCAGGATCGCACATAGGTAAGAAGACAAAACTAAAGTTGACACAGCATTGAAAGTAGATAGATTGGCCCTAAAAAAGTAGAAATTAAATTTTTTCCTTCCTTGCTATTCTTAATGTATAAGATTTAAGCTTATATAAGTTTTGTCCTTCAGTGCTTAACAGTTAACATTTCAGTAGCAAATATTTTCCCTTTTATTCCCCTCCCTAGACTTTGCTGTAAACAGACTAAAACTTGCGGAAATTTTGTATTATAAAATACTAGAGACTGTAATGGTTCAGGAAACACGAAGACTTCATGGAATGGACATGTCAGTAAGTAAATCCATTCTCCCAGCCACTGGTAAGGTTCAAAACTCCTAAGCCTTAAAACAGTGTATTGAGAGGCTCTAAGGGTGTTGTGGGCATCAGCAGTTAATAGCAAACTTAGCTAGTATGACTTGCTAGTTGGCCTTAGTTGTGTTTTGCACATCTAGACCTGGCCACCTCTAGGTAGAAATGTAAAGTACATGAAATTCATCTCCGGTACATCATTAGTATCCTTTCCCTTCAGGTCCTTTCATTCCCAGCTAGCTAATAATGAGTCACCCCCCTCCCCCAACTATTAACCCGACTGATAATTAAGATATTTGCTCATACCTCCCAGGAATTTTTGAGGAATAAACTGTGAGTGGCTTGTTAAGAAATTGCTTTGTGTCCTTTGATCATTTGATAAGTCTGACCACTCTTTCCAATGGCTATTTAAAGGAATTTTTCAAAAAAGTCAAAGTTGTTGGGGTACATGGCTGGCTCAGTTCACAGAGTATGTGACTCTTGATCTTAGGGGGGTGAGTTTAAGCCCCATGTTGGGCATAGAGCTTACCATAAATACATAAGTAAATACATACATATGTACACACGTGCATATATACATACTGTTTATAAAAACTCAAAGCTGTTAATATCATCTTTCAGTTTCCTCCTCCTCCTCTTTCTTGTCACTCTTGGAGTCCTCTGACTTTCAGTTCCACTAGCAACAGGTTGATGTCTAGGGGTGCAGCATAACTAATGTAATAAAATTTCTTTTAGTTTTCATTCTGGAAATGTTCATCTCTCTCTTGTGTTGGTCCACCTTTTTCCTGGATTTCATGGCTTTCTCTTTTGTGATTTATCTTAATATTTGATAGAGCATATGGTTCCATAGCTTCCTGAGAAAGAAGTAAATTTTCAACTTTTTATTTTGAAATAATTATAGATCACAGAAAATTACAAAAGTAGTACAGAGAGGTCCTATGTAGTCAGTTGCCCCCAGTGGCTACATTTTACATAGTGTAATATCAAAACTAGGAAATTAATATTGGAACAATGTATGTATCTTCCTCCTTACCATTGCATCACTTGTAGATTAATGCTACTACCACCAAAATCAAGATACTGAATTGTTCTGTTATTACAACAATCTCCCTCATGCTACCCTTTTGTAGTAATGCTCATTCTACTCACACTCTTTATGAGTTCAATTTTTTTTTTAATTTGTTAAGGTTCATTTTTTTTTTTTTTGATTATATATATATATTTTTTAATTTTATTTATTTTTTATTTTTTAATATATGAAATTTACTGTCAAATTGGTTTCCATACAACACCCAGTGCTCATCCCAAAAGGTGCCCTCCTCAATACCCATCACCCACCCTGCCCTCCCTCCCACCCCCCATCAACCCTCAGTTTGTTCTCAGTTTTTAACAGTCTCTTATGCTTTGGCTCTCTCCCACTCTAACCTCTTTTTTTTTTTTTTTTTTTCCTTCCCCTCCCCCATGGGTTTCTGTTATGTTTCTCAGGATCCACATAAGAGTGAAACCATATGGTATCTGTCTTTCTCTGTATGGCTTATTTCACTTAGCATCACACTCTCCAGTTCCATCCATGTTGCTACAAAAGGCCATATTTCATTTTTTCTCATTGCCACGTAGTATTCCATTGTGTATATAAACCACAATTTCTTTATCCATTCATCAGTTGATGGACATTTAGGCTCTTTCCATAATTTGGCTATTGTTGAGAGTGCCGCTATAAACATTGGGGTACAGGTGCCCCTATGCATCAGTACTCCTGTATCCCTTGGATAAATTCCTAGCAGTGCTATTGCTGGGTCATAGGGTAGGTCTATTTTTAATTTTCTGAGGAACCTCCACACTGCTTTCCAGAGCAGCTGCACCAATTTGCATTCCCACCAACAGTGCAAGAGGGTTCTGTTAAGGTTCATTTTATGACCCCTAGTGTATTCTGCTGTTGTTGGGTAGAGTGTTCTGTAAATGTCAGTTCTATAGTATTAATTGTGGTGGTGTTGACTTCTTCTGTATCCTTGTTCATTTTCTGTCTGGCTCTATCAGTTGTTGAGAGCAGTATTGAAGTCTCCAGATATAATTGTAGATTTATCTATTTCTCCTTTCAGTTCTTTCCTTTTTTTTTCAGATTTTATTTTTAAGTAATCTCCCTACCCAGTGTGGGGCTCAAACTCACAACTCCAAGATCAGGTAATCTACTGACTGAGCCAGCCAGGCACCCCTCTCCTTTCAGTTCTATCAGGTTATTTTTTATTCAAATATTTTGAAGCTCTGCTGTTTGATATATACACATTGAAGATTGCTATGTCTTCTTGCCTTTTATCATGAGATAATGTCCTCTCTGAAGCCGTTAATTGTTCCAAAGTCTTATCTTTTGTTCATATATAGCCACTCCTGCTTTTGATTGTTTGCATGGTATGTCTTTTTACATCCTTTTTTTTTTAAGTTTATTAATTTATTTTGAGAGAGAGAGAATGCGCTCAAGCGCACTTGAGCAGGGGAGGGATAGGGAGGGGGAGGGAATCCCAAGCATGCTCTGTGCTGTCAGGATGGAGCCCAGTGCAGGGCTCAATCTCACAAACCCTAAGATCGTGAGCTGAGACGAAATCAAGATTCAATTGCTTAACTGACTGAGCCACCCAGGCACCTCTCTATCCTTTTATTTTCAAGCTACATGTATCATTATCTTTGAGGTAAATTTCTTATAGGCAGCATGTAATTGAGTCACATTTTTTCATCTCAGTCTCTTTAAATCAGTAAATTCAGACTTAACATTTAATTATTGATCTGTTAGAGCATGTGTCTGCCATTTTATTTCTTGTTTTCTGTTTGTACTCTTTGGTGTTTTGTTTGTTTTTTTTCCCCCCATCTTCCTCTTGATTACCTGAACATTTTTTATTTGTTTTAAAAAAATTTTTTTAACATTTATTTATTTTTGAGAGACAGAGATAGAGCACAAGTTGGGGAGGGGCAGAGAGAGAGGGAGACACAGAATCTGAAGTGGGCTTCAGGCTCTGAGTTGTCAGCACAGAGCCCAACGCAGGGCTTGAACTCACGAACTGTGAAATCCTGACCTGAGCCGGAGTTGGACACTTAACCAACTGAGCCACCCAGGTGCCCCTATTTGTTTATTAAGCTCTATGCCCAACATAGGGCTTGAACTCATGACCGTGAGATCAAGAGTTGCATGCTCTACTGACTGAGCCAGCCAGGCACCCCTGCTTGAACATTTTTTAGACTGTTATTCTTTGTATGGATTTGTTTTAGTGGTTACTCTAAGCATTACGTTATATATGCATATCTTCACAGTCCACTGGTATAGACATTTTACAGTTCAAACAAAATGTAAAAGCCTTAAGGCCCTTTTTTAAAACTCTGCATAAAGGCTTTATTTTATTTTATTTTATTTTATTTTATTTTATTTTATTTTATTTTATTTTTGTTTTGTTTTGTTTTTTAGAGAGAGAGTGTGTGTGAGCTGGGGAGAGGGGCAGAGGGGGAGAAAGAATCCCAAGCAGGCTGCACCCTCAACACAGAATCCGACGTGGGGCTCAATCCATGACCCTGGGATATTTAAAGTTTATTTATTTATTTAGAGAGAGAGCACGAGTAGGGAAGAGGCAGAAGAGAGGGAGGGAGAGAGAATCCCAAGAGATTTGTGCAAACCCAAGGCTCAATCCCATGACCTTGAGATCGTGACCTGAACCAACCGACATCAAGAGTCGGACACTTAACCAACTGAGCTACCCAGATACCCCTTAAAGATTTTATTTTAAGTAACGCCTCCACCCAACATGGGCTCCAACTTACAACGCTGAGAACAACCGACTGAGCCAGCGAGGTGCCCCTTTTTTCTCTTTGTTTTAATTTTTGTCTTCCAGTGGGAGGATTTCCTTATATTGTTGGATTGTTCTTGGATATCCACTTACATTTAAATGAGGCACTAAAAATGGGACATTAATAAACCCTTATGGTAACTGAACAGTTTGGTTCAAAGCTTTGTTGGGGCGCCTGGGTGGCTTAGTTGGTTGGGCATCCGACTTCAGCTCAGGTCATGATCTCACACACAGTTTGTGGGTTCGAGCTCCGTATCAGGCTCTGTGCTGACAGCTCGGAGCCTGGAGCCTGCTTCCGACTCTGTGTCTCCCTTGCTTTCTGCCCCTCTCCCACTTGCACTGTGTGTGTGTCTCAAAAAATAAATAAAAAACATTAAAAAAAATTTTTTAAAGCTTTGTTGGCAAAAATAGGAATATAAACCCAACAGGTCTCATATAATCATGTAGTATTAGAGACTCTCAACATTTGGTGTCTTTAAGATTCTTCTGGAATATTTCAGTTTCTGTAAAGAAGTATCTGCTAATTTTTTGCTGAGTGTTGGTGTTACTGAACAGAGCAAGAAAGGGAAACTTGATCTCACAATGCAGTCTGCAGACTTTTGCCTAAAACCACAGTTTCTTCTATGTCTGGTGTTCTCAAGCTCTGAGTCTCCCTAGTTCAGTCTTAGAATAATTCTCCAGATCCCTGTTGGGACAGACTAGAGGCCTATCATCTGCTTCATTAGAGTAGGGGTTGAATGGGGACCTGAGGAGTTCTAACTACTACAGACTTTCAAATCATCCATTCGTGTCAGCCCCAACCTAGCCCCTACTTTCCATTCCTCCTGTCCCTTCAGTTGCTATGTTTTCCCCAGGTTGCATGGAGCAAATTAATTAGGTCTAAGTGTCTCTCTTCAGGCCCTTATGTTTGACCATCCTACTTTCTACTGAGTAATTTGTCATCCTTCCATCCACTTTCAGTTTTCATGTATTCTAATTTGCAGTTACAGCTGACTTCTAGTTTTATCCAAGGAGTTTCTGTTTCTTATCCTTTTTGTTGATTTGGAGTGATATTTAAAAGAAGGATGGCAACAAACACTTTTTAAAACTGAAAATTTTGTTAAATCTTAAACTCAAAAAAAAAGTCTTAATGGTCAACACGACTTTTATCTTCTTAGTAAATTATTTCTCTGAACTTTTTTAAGTCTTAGCTGTGACATAATACCTTTGATTTTAGTGTTTTGATTAACAAATATTTTTTTATTAAGTTTATTTGTTTATTTTGAGAGAGACAGAGACAGTGCAAGTGGGGGAGGGACAGAGAGAGAGAGAGAGAGGATCCCAAACTGGTTCTGCACTGCCAGCGCAGAGTCCGGTGTAGGGCTTGAACCCACAAAGCCGTGAGATCATGACCTGAGCTAAAACCGAGAGTCTGACTCTTAACTGAACCACCCAGGCACCCCTGATTAACAATCTTTATGTTAACAAAATAGTTGTTGTAAAACTGGCATTTAAAAACAAACGGAACAACAACAACAAAAAAAATGGAACCGATCCTAATGCTTCCTCTTGATGGGAATATTGACTGTTTTATTATTTCAAAGCAGATTGTTGTGTATGCCTCATTTAAATTTAAAATCTACCATTGAGCAAGATTATATGTTATAACAAAACTCTTTACCAGTTTGAGAGCTCACATTATTATCTTTGATAATCTGGTATAATATAATGTACACATTATTTTATCTTGTTTCTATAGTCTTTATAGAATGGCAAAGGCTGAAATTGCTGAGAAATATTAAACTGCAGTTTTTCTGTTCTCCAAGGTTCTTTTAGAGCAGGATATATTTCATCGTTCCTTGATGGCCTGTTGTTTGGAAATTGTGCTCTTTGCCTATAGCTCACCTCGTACTTTCCCCTGGATTATTGAAGTTCTCAATTTACAACCATTTTATTTTTATAAGGTGAGATGAGAGCAAAGTTATGATATGGTGCACCTCATAAACATTCTGTTTATCTTAGTGTTAAAGTTACAGGCTGTAATGATGTCTGGGAAATATTTCCAGAGGTATTCTGAAAACATTTTAGTCCTTTGGGTGGAATCAAAAACAAAAGGGAAAGGATGAGGATATTAGTAAATTCAGCCAGTCTCAAACTGCAGTCCTTTTTCCTTCACTGACTTGCAAATGTGACCAGGAATTAAGTAGTTATCTTTGAATTTTCCATATTTATAAATGGAAATCATAATCCTATTAAACAGATGCATAATGAAGAAGAAAAGCTCTTTTCCCCAGGAGAAAGAAAAGGTATAAAATGGTTTGTGGTTATGGTTTAGCTAATGAAGCTGAAATAAAAGATTGTGCTCCTTCCTTAAATTTGAACTAATTCAGTGTGGATCAGTCTTACTTAGCTTTTTTTTTTTTTTTTTTTCCCTGCTAGAACTATTTTATTAATCTTTTTCTTACACAACATAAGGGTCACAACTACAGTAACATTTAATGTTACCTAGTATCCGAATTTAAGACTGATGCTACTACATTACCCTTATTGGTATGATTTAGTTAATATTTTGCTGTATGTGCTATTTTCAAAGTATTTATAGAAAAGTTAGTTTGAAGAGTTCAATTTTTATACCTAAAATATGTCTCAAGTAATGGAAGATCATTAAAAGCTTATCCATTTGAATTGCTGAGTGGGATTTAAATATTTTTTTAGTGTCTTAGGGAAAATTGCTTCTGATACTTGTTGATATGTGTTTTCAGATTTTCTGTTAGGAAATATAAGTAATTTTATTCAAGGACAATGTTGGTTTTGACCTTATCTGATAGCAATTCATTTTTATTTGTAGCATCCTTTTTTCATTCAAGAAGTTAAATGCCTTTGTTCTTTAACCACATAAATAATATAGCCTCCTTGAAGAAAAACAGGAAAGTACATATAAATGTGAATATTAAAACCATACAATATAATCCTAATTATAAATAATAATCACTTAATATTTTTGTGTATATACCTACAGACTTTGTTCTAGAATTTACCCTTATTAAAATAGAATTATATGATATAAGCAGAATTCCTTTTAAATATATTATTCATCTATTCTCTTGATCTATTGGTAAGAATTGTCTGAGAAGAGAGTAAATTCAAAATAGCACTGGACTCAGAACCCAAGACCCGACTTCCACTATTGGCCTTGGTTGACCAGTTTCTACCTATCATTGCCTCATTTCTCCATGTGTAAAAGAAAACATGAAAAACAGAAATGTATGTGAAAGTATTTTGGACATCTTAAGAAGTCCTTTTAAATTAAAATATATCGATCAGCCATTGAATCATAGTTCAACAATATCATTAGTTCTGTGTCCTTATAAGACCAAAGCTAGTCATACATGAAAGCCTAGAAATGACTAAGACTACCTATATTACCTTTTCAATTTTCTCTTTACCAGGTTATTGAGGTGGTTATCCGCTCAGAGGAGGGACTTTCCAGGGACATGGTGAAACACCTGAACAGCATCGAAGAACAAATTTTAGAGAGTTTAGCGTGGAGTCACGATTCTGCACTGTGGGAGGCTCTCCAGGCTTCAGGAAACAAAGTTCCTACCTGTGAAGAGGTGAGTCAGGGCAAGGCTGATGATCCTGTCATTTTAAAAAATAATAGCTTTATGGGGTGCCTGGGTGGCTCACTCAGTTAAGTATCCAACTTCAACTCAGGTCATGATCTCGCGGTCCATGGGTTCGAGCCCCACATTGGACTCTATGCTGACAGCTCAGAGCCTGGAGCCTGCTTCGGATTCTTTGTCTCCCTCCTCTCTGCTCCTCCCCTGCTCGCACTCTGTCTCCCTCTCTCAGGAAATGAATAAACATTAAAAAAAATTGTTTTTAAACATATAATTTAGTGTTTAGTATGTTCAAGGATAGGTACACCCATCACCTCAGTCAATTTTGGAACATATCCATCACCTCAACAAGAAACTGTATCATTTAGCTGTCACTTTCCTCACCCACCTTCTTCTCCTTAGCCCTAAGCAACCTTAATCCACTTCTGTCTTTATTAATTTGTGTATTCTGGACATTTCAAATATGTGGAAGCATATGATATGTGGTCCTTTGTGTCTGGCTTCTTTCACTTAGCATTATGTTTTCAAGGTTCGTCCACGTTACAGGATATATTAGCACTTCATTGCTTTTTATGGCTTAATGATACTCTGTCATTTGAATATATCATTTTGTTCATCCATTTATCAATTGATAGACATTTGGGTTGTTTCTGCCTTTTGGCTTTTATGAATAATGCTGCTATCACCGTTCACACACAAGTTTTGTATGGACATGTTTTTATTTTTCTTAGGTACATTTCTAGGAATAGAATTGCTGGGTCACGTGTACCTCCAGCTGTGTACCTCCAGTTTGGGGAAACCATCACACTCTTGAAAGTGGCTGCACCATTTAACATTCCTACCATCAGTGTATGAACATTCCAGTTTCTTCACATCTTCTGTAAAACTTACCTTTGTTTTTTCTTCCCTGACACTTATCTTTTTTATTCGAGCCATTAGTAGACATAAAGTGATATTTCGTTACGGTTTTTATTTACATTTCCCTGTTGGCTAATGATGTGCAGCATCTTTTCATGTGCTTATTGGCCATTTGTGTATCTCCTTTGGAGAAATATCTATTCAAATCCTTTGCCGTTTTTTAATTGGGTTATTTGTCTTTTTATTATTGAATTATAGGAATCCTTTATATATTGTAAATATGACTCCCTTATCTGTTAATAGGATTTTTAAATTTTGCCTTTCATTTCATGGGTTGCCTTTTAATTTCTTGATCAAGTCTTTTAGAACACAAAGTTTTTAATTTTGATAATGTCCTGTTTATTTTTTTCGTTTCTTGTGCTTTTGGAAGTCATATCTAAGAAACCACTAATTTTATCATATTTAATTTTTCAAATGTCTATGTAAAAAATTAAATGGTTTTCATTAGTAGTATTTAGAATTTAAAAAATCAGAAATTTGTGCCTAATACACACAAGCCACACATTTCACAGTTTAGTATCATGTGAGAAACTGAGTTTTTTCTCCTTTACCTCTGTGTTGCTCTTTCGTAACTCTTGTCTTTTCATCTTTCTTTGCTTTTCTGTGTCTTATACTTCATGAAACCTGGTGAATTTTTCCCTAATTCCACACTACTGGAAGGACTATCCAAGACCAGGAAGAACTGAAAAGAAAATGATTTCTTGAAATCTCTCTTCCATGTATCTTTGGTTTTTTGCAACAAACTGTGATTAACTGTGTAATCTTTAGTATTCATCAATACTTCCATTGTAGAATCTCTTGGGAAAGTGAAAAAAGGCAATGAACTTGAAGAAAGAGGATTTGGGTTGAAGCCCTTGCTCTGTTACTTAATAGTAGTTGTCCTTGGGGCACCTGGGTGGCTTAGTTGGTTAAGTGCCTGACTCATAGTTTCAGCTCAGGTCATGATCTCATGGTTCATGAGATTGAGCCCCACGTCAGGCTCTGCACTGAAAGCACGGTGTCTGCTTGAGATTCTCTCTTTCCCTCTCTCTCTGTCCCTCCTCCACTCCTGTTTTCTCTCTCTCTCTCTCTCCCTCAAAATAAATAAAAAATAAACTTTAGTGGTGCCTGTGGTGGCCCAGTTGGTTAAGCATCAAACTCTTGATTTCAGCTCAGGTCATGATCTCACGGTTCATGAGTTCAAGCCCAGCACTGGGCTCTGTGCTGACAGCGTGGAGCTTGTTTGAGATTCTCTCTTTCTCTCTCCCTCTCTCTGCCCCCTACCAAAATAAATAAACAAACATTTAAAAAAATATAAACTTAAAAAATAGTAATTGTCCTCAGGCAAATTTCATATTTTAAGCCTGTATTTTGTCATCCTTAAGTGGAAATAGATGGTGCCTACCTCATCAGTTTACTTCTAGAAGTGGTCAATAAACTTAAGGAGATAAATTATAAAATTAAGTGAGATATGTGTAACAACACAAACTATTGAGCACTTTATGCAAGTTCTATTTTGTGAAGAAGAAAGAAGGGAAATAAAACAGTTGAAGAAGACTTTTTTCTCATTTTTCTGTTATAAGTTTTCATCAGTAGGTTTATCTATATGTAAAGCAAGAGGTTTTTATTTTTTACAGGTTATATTCCCAAATAACTTTGAAACAGGAAATGGGGGAAATGTACAGGGACACCTTCCTATGATGCCGATGTCTCCTCTAATGCATCCAAGGGTCAAAGAAGTTCGGACTGACAGTGGGAGTCTTCGAAGGGGTAGGTTCAACACAGGTAAAACAAAAAAATAACAAAGATAATTTTCTCAAAATTTCAAGTCTTGCTAATATATTATTATGAAATCTAATTTCTTTATCAAGATTGAAAAAGGGGCTTATGGGGGCGCCTGGGTGGCTTGGTCGGTTAAGCGTCCGACTTCGGCTCAGGTCATGATCTCACGGTCCATGAGTTCGAGCCCCGCGTCGGGCTCTGTGCTGACAGCTCAGAGCCTGGAGCCTGTTTCAGATTCTGTGTCTCCCTCTCTCTCTGCTCCTCCCCTGTTCATGCTCTGTCTCTGTCTCAAAAATAAACAAACGTTAAAAAAAATTTAAAAAAAAAAGAAAAGGGGCTTATGAAAAAGAATTTTTAAATTTAAAAGATAAACAGGGGCTAGGACACCTGGCTGGCTCAGTCAGTAGAACATGGGACTCTTAAACTTGGGTCATGGGTTTAAACTTATACCCACATTGGGTGTGAAGCCTACTTAAAAGTAAAAATAAAACAAAATGTAAAAGGAGGCTTATGCTAACACCGTTTTGTGGCTTGTTGTATAGTTTTTCATATCAAAGTAATAAGATTTTCACTCTGTTTTTTAATATTTTTTTACTTCAATGTCAGTTGTTGTGGAAATAGTATTTTAGCCTTTTAATAAACACACTTTTCCTAATGCTGACAGAAAACTGTAAATAAGCAAAATACCTACTTTTCAAATGTGACTCAAGTTATATTCTTTCTCTATGTATGTCTTTATAGAAAGAAAAGTATTTGAAGCAGAGCAAAAAACTCTTTGGGATGCTTAAGTTCATCTAAGAAATAACTTATCCATACTCTCTTAAAATAGTTCATATGAACCTTATGGGAAGATTTTAGTTCATTCGTCCTTATTTTCTCTTATGATGTGTGCATCTGATGTGTGCATCCTCTGGATTATATGAATTTTTTCTTGAATTTTTTAATCAGTTAAAATCTTTTGATCACATATCCCTGAACAAACTTCAGATGAACAAGTACTCGGGCTTCACATGGCTCTTGATCCAACTTGAACTATAATTTTGTGTATGTGTGTGCAGGCACACATATAGTCTTTGCTTTACATGTAGTCCAAGATGATAAAAATGTGCATGCAAAACAGTCTTCATAAGCAGTGAGAATGATTAGGATTGTTTTATGACCTTTAAAAATCTTGTCAGGAGACAGGGGCACCTGGGTGGCTCAGTCGGTTGAGCGTCTTACTTCGGCTCAGGTCATGATCTCTCGGTCTGTGACCGAGCCCAGCATCGAGCCCTGTGCTGACAGCTCAGAGCCTGGAGCCTGCTTCGGATTCTGTGTCTCCCTCTCGCTTTGCCCCTTCCCCGCTCATGCTCTGTCTCTCTCTCTCTCTCTCTCTCTCTCTCTCTCTGTCAAAAATAAATAAACATTAAAAAAATTTTTTTTTTTTTTAAATCTTGTCCAGAGGCACCTAGGTGGCTCAGTCCATTAAGCAGCCAACTCTTAATTTAGGCTCAGGTCATGATCTCATGGTTTGAGCGCTGTGTCCAGCTCCACGCTGGCAGCATGGAGCCTGCTTGGGATTCTCTCTCTTTCTCTGCCCTTCCCCTGCTTGCTCATGCTCTCTCTCTCTCAAAATAAATAAGCTTTTTAAAAATATATAAATAAAAGCCTTTAAAAAGGAAAAAAATCTTGTCAAAACTTGTATTTATCTATTTGTTTCATCAAAACTTTTAAAAATGATCAGTCATTAGGGGCGCCTGGCTGGCTCTCAGTAGAGCATGTGACTCTTGATCTCAGGGGCATAAGTTTGAGCACCACATTGGGTGTAGAGATTACTTTAAAAAAGTGATAATTTAAAAAAAAGCTATGAGTCCTTAATGTTTAGCAAAATGGAAGATAATAAAAGTATTTACATAATACAGTATAAAGCACTGGAAACATTGAGAATGGAAGTGGTTTGTTTTTCATCTTTTTGGTTTTTGTTTTTTCAAGATTTTATTTTTAAGTAATCTCTATACCCAACACGGAACTCAAACCCACAACCCCATGATCAAGAGTCACACACTCCACTGACTGAGCCAGCCAGGTGCCCTGAAAGTGGTTTGGTTTTCTTGTTGGTGGTTTTTTTTTTTTTTTTCAAACTTACAAAGAATAGTTTAAACAGTGCTTGCCACCTCCTTCTCCTGTAATTTATGCTGGTGAATGAGCATCTTTTCTGTGCCTTGGTGAACTGTCCTGTTCCTTTCTAAATTTGGATCAGCTTTCAACATTTTATACTTTGTGTGTTTAATTCTTTGAAATATCTCTGAGAGTTCCTCAAATGTGAAGTTTTTGCCATCATCACTTTCTGTTGGATATCTTCATCCTTTTAATCTCAACAACTTTCTTCAATTATGTCAACGAATTTCACTTTCAGGAAGTTCTTCAGGCTGTGTATCTAATCTCTTGAACAGTGTCAGTGTCAGTATTCCCAGAGTCAGTTGTTCCTTCTGTAACTTTACTGACGTTCTAAATTAATTTCAGTTTCAGCATTATCACTTTCATTTCTTTGTTGCAATTTTTTTTTAAGGTTTCTTTTTTTTTTTCTTTGATGTTTATTTATTTTGAGAGAGAGAGAGAGCACAAGCTGGGGAGAGGGGCAGAGAGAGAGAGAATGAGAATCTCAAGCAGGCTTCATGCTCAGCACAGAGCCTGATGTGGAGCTTGATGCCACGAACGTGAGATCATGACCTGAGCTGAAATCAGAGTCAGACATTTAACCGACTGAGCCACCCCAACACCCCCGTACTTTTTTTTTTTTTGATGATTCCCCTCATGTGTCTGTTTTTATAAAATGTCACATAGGGTTTTTCACTGGAGACAAAGAGACAACATAACTGTATGCTTTCCTGTGCTCATGAATTGAATAGCAGATGTGCCCTGACCAATCAGTGACAGACTTTGAAAGAATTAACATGATTAGTTACTGATCATGATTCACATCTATTAGTTATATAATGATTTGTAAACTAAAGTTTGTTTATGCAGTTATAGTTAGTACATCATGGAAACTGAAATTTGAACCATTTTGTTAGGCTGTTATTTTAACTAAACTATGGTAACTTAAATTCTTGCATATTGGAACTGAACAAAGTATGAACAGTCTGTGTGAGAATGTGTGCATATGTGTATGTATCCTTGACTGTAATATATATATGTATATGTATGCATACATATTTATATTTTATATGTGTGTGTGTGTTTACAGCCTAGCTAGACATCTCAGAACTAAGATCATGAATAATGGTCACCCAAATATGATTCTCTCCAGATGGTGGTGTTTTGAGTGGATGTTACTTTCTATATTACAGTTTTTTGGTATTCTAAGAATTTTCTTTTGGTGAGCTCTTTTGTTCATTGGGTTATAATTCACATACCATAAAATTCACCCTTTTAACATGTACAGTTAAGTAGTTTTTAGTATATTCATAAGACTCTACAATTCTCACCATTATCTAATTCCAGAACAGTTTCATCAGCCCAGAAAAGAGACCCCATATTCAATAGCAGTCACTGTCCAGTTCCCCCACCCAATCCCCTGGAACTACAATCTGCTTTTTGTCTCTATAGATTTGCCTGTTCTAGAATTTTATATAAATAGAATCATATAATATGTGACCTTTGTGCTTGGCTTCTTTCATGTAGCATGTTTTCAAGATCTATTTATATTGCAGCATATATCAGCTCTTCATCTTTATGACTGAATAATATTTCATTGTGTGGATATGCTATATATTGTTTGTTCATTCGTTAGTTGATGGACATTTGGATTATTTCCACTTGTTGGCCATTATGAATAATGCTGCTGTGAACATATAGGGCATATATTATTTTTATAAGTAGAAGAAAAAAGTATTTTCTCATAGGGGTTCAGGCAAGAGAATCAAATAATGGAAAAACCTTAGAAAACAATATTGAGCCTTGACTCTAGGAAGAAAAAGACATAATATTAATTTCTGTATTTATTAAATGTAAAGAGTTGTTCACTGTATCTTTTCCACTTCTGTGCCAAGAAAAGATAATTTGAAGGGGTTTGCAGCTAACCTCATGGCTATAATATGAATCCTCTCTTGAAATGTCAGCTTTAGGTGCACCTGGGTTTTTCAGTTGGTTCAGCGTCCGACTTCAGCTCAAGTCATGATTTTGCGGTTTGTGAGTTTGAGCCCTGTGTCAGGCTCTGTGCTGACAGCTTGGAGCCTGGAGCCTTTTTCGGATTCTGTGTCTCTCATTCTCTCTGCTCCTCCCCACTCACACTCTGTCTCTCTCTCTCTCAAAAATAAACTTCAAAAAAAAATTGTTTGAAATGTCAGCTTAAACATTCCTAGTCAGATTCAAGGGCTGTGTTGGATTTCTTATGTATAAAGGATCCAGGTACACTCCTATTAAGTGATCATGGGAGTTACCACAGAACTTTCTATCTGCCACTGAGGTTGGGAAATCAGAGCTGTTTTCATAAGCCCCAGAAATGCAGAGATTTTTATTAAGACATAACTGTTTCTCCTCTCACCTTATTAATACAGAGAGCTGTCAAATCATTTCCAGAAGTTATTTTTATACCTTGTAAACATGTTTAATAAGTCATCTCTACACCCAACATGGGGCTCGAACTCACGAGCCTGAGATCAAGAGCCACATGTGCCACTGATGAGCCAGCCAAGTGCCCTGAAATGCTTTCACTTTATTTTATTTATTTTTTTTTTTTTAAATTTTTTTTTTCAACGTTTTTAATTTATTTTTGGGACAGAGAGAGACAGAGCATGAACGGGGGAGGGGCAGAGAGAGAGGGAAACACAGAACCGGAAACAGGCTCCAGGCTCCGAGCCATCGGCCCAGAGCCTGACGCGGGGCTCGAACTCACGGACCGCGAGATCGTGACCTGGCTGAAGTCGGACGCTTAACCGACTGCGCCACCCAGGCGCCCCGAAATGCTTTCACTTTAAACAGCACATTATAGGTAGGACATCTGAGTGGCTCCGTTGGTTAAGCGTCCAGCTTCAGCTCAGGTCATTCATGATCTCAGTTTGTGGGGTTGAAGCCCACATTGGGCTCTGCACTGTCAGTGCTTGTGATTCTGTCTGCCCTTCCCCGACTCCCGCTTTCTCTCTCTCAAAATAAATAAATACACTTAAAAAAAAAAAAAAAAAAAAAAAAAGCATACCATAGGAGTGTCTGGCTCAGTCAGTGGTGTGTGCAGCTCTTGATCTTGGGTTGTGAGTTTGAGCCCCACAATGGGTATAGAGATTACTTAAAAAAAAAAAACTTTTAAAATAAAAAATACGAGCGCCTGGGTGGTTCAGTTAAGCGTCTGACTTTGGCTCAGGTCATGATCTCACAGTTTGTGAGTTCGAGCCCCATGTCGGGCTCTGTGCTGACAGCTCAGAGCCTAGAGTCTGCTTTGCATCTGTGTCTCCCTCTCTCTCTGCCTCTCCTCCAGTAATGCTGTGTCCCTCTCTCAAAAATAAACATTAAAAAATAAATAGATAAAAATAAAAAGTATATTATATACCTGTAAAGAATCAGTGGGTCAGGGAAAGTGGGGAAGGATTGTGGAAAAAGATGTAGGGTTTTTAGGGGCTAGGAGAACCTTTACACACTTGGTATATAGGGAAAGCCACTCCTATGGAAGGATAGCGTTGAAAACTAAATATAATCTATAATCTTTTAATCAACACACTACTGCCAACCCTCAGATTAAGGCAAGTTAAATAGAGTCTTATCACCTTTGCTCATCTTTATCTTCTCGTGAGCTTATAAAAGATGATTCTGTACCTACTAAATCAGAAAGCCATAGGGGCACCCGGGTGGCTCAGTAGGTCAAGCGTCCAACTCTTGATCTCAGCCCAGGTCTTGACCACAGCGTTGTGAGTTCAAGCCCCATGTTGGGCTCCATGTTGGGCGTGGAGCCTACTTAAACAAAAGAAAAAGCCGAAGCTACTGCCTTAAGCTGCTTGAAGTATGGGTGTGTAGGAGGGGGCAAAACTGTGAACCAAATCACTGATTTTTCCTTCTCAGATGTTATTTACTAGATAAGATTGGGAGACAGAAGCTAATTAGACTGCTCAAATTTAGTGGTCACCTCATTCTACCTCTCAGCTTCTATTTTACCCTTAATATTTTGCTCCTTTAATAGTAGGCAGAGGTTCAAGAAACCAGGAAGATGAGCTATCATAATTTTCACATGTAGTAACTTTTTCATACCTCTTTTGCTATACTCTATATTCTGTGAAGATAGCAGCCGTGTTATTTACTGCTGAATACCTATTGCTTAGCATATAGTAACTCAGTATCTATTTTTTGAGTGAATGAGTGAACCTGATTTATTAGTTTAGAATACATATCAAACTATTTTAAATTTATTTTTCTCTCTATTAGATATGCAACCGTTGTCTCCAATTTCTGTCCATGAACGCTACAGTTCTCCTACTGCAGGGAGTGCTAAGAGAAGACTTTTTGGGGAAGATCCCCCAAAAGAAATACTTATGGACAGGATCATAACAGAAGGAACAAAATTGAAAATTGCTCCTTCTTCAAGCATTACTGCTGAAAATCTATCAATTCCACCTGGGCAAAGTCTTCTAACTATGGCCACAGCCATAGTCACAGGGACAACGGGACATAAAGTTACAATCCCATTGCACGGTAACATTTTAATGTATTTATTTTATTTTTTTTCTGAGTTGGTTAGTAATTTAAGAAATGTCTTGCTGGGTTGAATCACATGGCCTTTTTGATCCAGTTTTTTTTTTTTTTTTAACCTATACCATTTTTTTAATTTATTATTTTAGAGCAGTTTTGGGTTCACAGCAAAATTGAGTAAAAGGTGTAGAGATTTCCCATATACCCACTGCCCACACACACACAGACCTCATCACCATCAATATACCAAAGAATGGTGTATTTCTTACAACTGATGAACCTACATTGACACATCATTATGACCCAAGTCCATAATTTACATAAAAGTACACTGTTGATGTACACTTCTATAGATTTTGATGAAAGTCTGATAACATATATCTACCATTATAGTATTATACAGAATAGTTTTACTGCCTTAAAAATCTTATATATTCCACCTTTTTTTTTGTTTTGAACTTATACTGGTTTTTGAATTTTCATACTTTCATGAATTTACCACCCTTTTTATTGGACTTATTTTCTTATCTGAGCTTTACAAATGAGCGTGTTAAGCAAAAATCTTTTTTCTTAATTACAAACATCTCCTTAAGAGTTCAAAAGAAAACACTGTCTCAGAGCAGAAATAGAAAACAAGAGTGTTATAACCTAGAATTACAATTTTTGTAGCTTTCCTCTTTTCTAACCTATTCCTATGTTTGGATAGCTAGGTAGGTAGGTAGGTAGGTAGGTAGGTAGGTAGGTAGATAATTGACAGTTTTTCTGGACCACATGCAACTTATTTCTAAAATAGAATTCTTGCTTATACATTTAGGTATTGCAAATGATGCTGGAGAGATCACACTGATACCAATTTCCATGAACACAACTCAGGAGTCCAAAGTCGAGAGTCCTGTGTCACTTACTGCTCAGTCATTAATTGGTGCTTCTCCAAAACAGAACCATCTGACTAAAGGACAAGAGGCACATACAACTGGAATAAGCAAACCAAAGAGAACTGGGTCTTTAGCACTGTTTTATAGAAAGGTATGTGATTTTATGACATCTAAAAAGATCTCATTTGACGCACCCACCTGGCTCAGTTGGTAGAGCATGCAACTCTTGATCTCAGGGTTGTAAGTTTGAGCCCCACATTGGGTATTGGGTGTAGAGATTAGTTAAAATATTTAAGGAGCACCTGGGTGGCTTAGTTGTGGCGTCCAATTCTTGATTTCACCTCAGGTCAAGATCTCACACTTGGTGAGATTCGGTGTCCCGTCAGGCTCTGCACTGGCAGCATGCAGCCATCTTGGGGTTCTCTCCTTTCCTCTCTCTCTGCCTGCCCCTCTCTCTCTCTCTCTCTCTCTCTCTCTCAAAATAAATAAATAAACTTGAAAAATAAATATTTTTAAAAATTAAAAAATGAAAATAAAATGTCATTCAATCAACGCAAGAAAGATTAACAGCAATTTTAGCCTTCTTTTTTGGGTGTGTGGTAAAATGGACATAAAATTTACCATCTTAACCATCTTTAAGTGTATATTAAGTACAAAAGTGTCGGGGGGCCTGGGTGGCTCACTCAGTTAAGCGTTCGACTTCGACTCAGGTCATGATCTCACGGTTCGTGCGTTTGAGCCCTGCATCGGGCTCTGTGCTGACAGCTCAGAACCTGGAGTCTGCTTCAGATTCTGTGTCTCCCTCTCTCTGTGCCCCTCCCCTGCTCACGCTTTGTCTCTTTGTCTCTCAAAAATATTAAATAAGCATTTAAAAAAATTAAAAGTACAAAAATGTCATTAAGTACAAAATTGTCATTGAGTACATTCATATTGTCGAGGAGCTTTCACCACTATCCATCTCCAGAACTTTTTCATCTTCCTAAACTGAAACTCTGTCCCAAACAATTACAATAATTCACCATTTCTCTCCCCACCACTGGCTCCTAGTAACCACCATCCTACTATGAATTTGACTATTCAAGGTACCTTATATAAGTGGAATCATACAATATTTGTCCTTTTGTGACAGGTTTATTTCACTTAGCGTAAGTCTTCAAGATTATCCATGTTGTAGCATCATTCAGAATTTCCTTCCTTTTTAAAAATTTTTTTAAGTTTATTTATTTTGAGGGAGAGAATCCCAAGCAGGCAAGCTCCATGCTGTCAGCACAGAGCCTGACGCAGGGCTTGAACTCATGAACCATAAAATCATGACTGAGCCAAAGTCAAAAGTCAAACACTTAACTGACTAAACCATCCAGGTACTCCTGTAGTAAGTTTTGAAATTAGGAAATGTGAAACCTCCAACTTTTTCTTCTTTTTCAAGATTATTTTGGCTATTCAGAGTCACTTGAGATTCCATACGAGTTTTAGCATGGATTTTTCTTTTTCTTTTTAGAATGGATTTTTCTATTTCGGCAAAAAACATCTTGGGGATTTTTTTTTTTAAAGTAGGTTCTATGCCCATCATGGAGCCCAGCACAGAGCTTGAACTCACGACCCGGAGATAAAGACCTGAGCTGAGATCAAGAGTTGGATGCTTAACCAACTGAGACACCCAAGCACCCCATCATGGGGATTTTGATAAGGATTGCATTGAATCTGTAGATTGTTTTGACTGGTATTGACATCTTAACATTATTAAATTTTCAGTCCAGGGGTACCTGGGTGGCTCAATTGGTTGAGTGTCCAACTTTGTCTCAGGTCATGATCTTGTGGTTCGTGGGTTTGAGCACCGTGTCAGGCTTACTGCTATCAACATGGAGTCCACTTTGGATCCTCTGTCCCACCCCCCCCTTCATCTCCCCACCTCTCAAAACTAAGTAAACATTTAAAAAAAAAAAAGTCTTCCAGTCCATGAACATGGGGTGTCTTTCCATTTATTTGTGTTTTGAGCTTTTTGTTTTGCTTTTTTGTTTTTTAGTTAACATGCAGTGTTTTATTATTTGCACTTTCTTTAATTTCTTTCAGCAGTATTTTGCAGTTTTCAGTATACACTTTTATATACTTGGTTAAGTTGATACCTAAGTATTTTATTCTTTTTCAGGCTATTGTAAATGAAATCATTTTCTTTATTTTTGGATTATTCATTGTTGGTAGTATAAGAATGAAAGAGATTTTTGTGTGATTTTGTATCCTGCAACTTCGTGGAATTCATTTATTATTTCTCACGTTTTTTAAGGACTTTTTAGAGTTTTCCAGTATTCTACACATGTAAACTACACACAGAGGTGATTTTACTTCTTTGCCAGTTTGGATGCCTTATATTTCTTTTTCTTGCCTAATTGCTCTGGCTAGAATTTCTCGTACTATGTTGAAAAGTGCTGAAATTGGGCATCCTTGTCATGTTCCTAATCTTAGGGGAAAAGCTTTCTTCTTTTCTTTGTTTTACTTTTGAGTATGTTAGCTATGGATTTTTCATATATGGCATTTATCATGTTGAGGTAGTTTTATTCTATTCTTAGTTCATCGAGTGTTTTTATGGGGAAAAAAAGGGGGGCTTTGGGTGGCTTAGTCAATTGAGCATCTGACACTTGATTTCGGCTCAGGTCATGATCAGAGGGTCACGGGATGGAGGCCCAACATCAGGCTCTGCCATAAGCATGGAGCCTGATTAAGTTTATCTCTCTCTCTTTCTCTCTCTCTCTCTCTCCCTCTGCCTCCTCCCCAGCTCACACTCTCACTGTGTAAAATAAAAATTTTTAAAAATTAGAAAATAAAATTTAAAAAGAAAAAAGCATTTTGGATTTTGTCAGTTGCTTTTTCTGCATCAATTGAGATAATCATATTTTTCCCTTTATTCTGTTAATGTAGTATATTACTCTAATTGGTTTTTCTGTTAAACTATCCTTCCATCCCAAGAATAAATCATAATTTGATCACACTGTAAAATCCTTTTAGGGTATGCTGTTGTGTTCAGTTTACTGGTACTTTGTTGAGGGTTTTTGTATCAATATTCATGAGATATTGGTCTATATTTTTTGTAGTATCTTTGTTAGCTTTGACATCAGGTAATATATGTTTACCCTTTTAAAAGAAACATATTTGACCTCTTAAGAAAACATTATGATTTTGGTGAACTGTGTTTGACTCAGGCTTATATGGTGTGACTCCATTTCATGATATAGCTTATATATCCTACCAACTTACGTTCTTATACCACTTTGAGCAGTTGGCCATCCTCTGAAATTTAGTGGAACTACATTGTGTTAGGTTGCTGTAGATTAGAGTTCATTGTGGGACAGGTGCTTCTTGGATCTTACAGATAAGCTTAAATTATTGAAGCATTGTTATAAAAATTGGTGGAATACTGGGTGGCTACACAGTTTTTATCATAAATCCAATGTGTTACCTTTTATTTATTTTTTTAAGTAAATTCTGTTCCCAAAGTGGGGCTCAAACTCATGACTTTGAGATTAAAAGTCACATGCTCTATGGACTGAGCCACCCAGGCACCCCTTACTGTGTTACCTTTTAAATTAAGATTTGACCAATTTCCATTATAATACATGCATTACTGTAGTATTAATGAAAAAGGACTGAAAGATTTAACATAGAAATAATTTCAATTTGCCCTACCCATTTTTACAAGCACTGTCAACTTCTGATAAGACAGGTAAGTTAATTAGATTTTTATAACCAAACATGATTCTTCTCTAAAATAAATCCCAGAACTGAAAGTACCTCTGTAGTCTACTCCATAACTACATGGCTGGCTAGCCCATTCTCAAGAATTATAAAGGAGGGGCGCCTGGGTGGCTCAATTGGTTGAGCTTCCAACTTCAGCTCAGGTCATGATCTCAAGCCTCCTGATTTCGAGCCCTCATCGGGCTCTGTGCTGACAGCTCAAAGCCTGGAGCCTGTTTCAGATTCTATCTCCTTCTCTCTCTGCCCCTACTCCACTCACACTCTCTCTCTCAGAAATAAATAAACGTTAAAAAAAATTGTGAAGGAAAAAGAAAGCACTGTTTTTTGTCTTAGCATTGTGATTAGGGTTTAAGACTTAAAAATTTTAAGAAATTATCTTTCCAAATTGCTTTTGATGCAAATTTAAATTTATTTCCTCTAGTCTTTTTAATCATAATTCTTGAGAGACTTGCCATTTTCTCTACTTCCCACTGCCTCCTCTACTCTGCCTCCATGACTACTGCCTCCACCTTGTGCCTATATAAGGCCTGTTTTTTGTTTCTGTTTTTAAAGTTTATTTATTTAGAGAGTGAGGGAGCACGAGCAGGAGAGGGACAGAGGAAGGGAGAGAGAGAGAATCCCAAGTAGGCTCTGTGTTGTCAGTGCACAGCCCGATGTGGGGCTCAGTCCCACAAACTGTGAGATGATGTCCTGAGCAAAAATCAAGTTGGACATATAACCTACTGAGCTACCCAGGCACCCCAAGTTCTGAATTTTTAATTCTGCATTTATTTCAGAATCTTGGGTTTTTTTCTTTCCATTTATTTATCTATTTGAGAGAGGGACCAGACAGACAGAGAGAGTGCAAGCTGGGGAGAGGGGCAGAGGGAGAGAGAGACAATCCCAAGCAGGCTCCATGCTCATCGAGGAGCCCAATGCAGGGCTCAGTCTCACAACCCCAGGATCATGACCAGAGCCAAAATCAAGAATCAAACACTTAACTGACTGAACCACTGAACCACTCAGGCATCCTTCTTTCCATTTAATTATAACCTGTTTGACATAGATTAGAAACTAGAAAAACTCTATCCTAAAAGAGAATAGGATGTCTGTATAAAGAACATATGTGTCCGTGGGGCGCCTGGGTGGCTCAGTCGGTTGAGTGTCCGACTTCGGCTCAGGTCATGATCTCGCGGTCCGTGAGTTCGAGCCCCGTGTCAGGCTCTGTGCTGACAGCTCAGAGCCTGGAGCGTGTTTCAGATTCTGTGTCTCCCTCTCTCTCTGATCCTCCCCCGTTCATGCTTTGTCTCTCTCTGTCTCAAAAATAAATAAACGTTTAAAAAAAAAAAAAAAAGAACATATGTGTCCGTATCTATAGTGAATTCAAAATAACCATTCCTTGAGTAAGTTGCAGCTATTATCTATGCTGAATTCAGCATGGTGCTGGTGTTCCAGGACTGAATAGAATGTACTCTGAATTTTTTTGTCAGAATCAGACTTCCAGAGTATGTGTTTCTTTAAGGCATTGGATCAACTCTGTAAAAGATACTTAACAAATATTACTTAATGACTTATTATTTCTAATCTTTTTAACTAGGGCCATTATCTTTTATTTTCTGTGACAAATGTAAAGTTCTGGCATCTTTCCCACTGCACTGACCCAAATGGATTCTGTTTATCTTTTGGCCAGATGGACTAGAAACAAGGGGATAGGATGCAGAAAAAATGAATTTGCTATAAAATGAATCACTTGTGGCTTTGGAGTCTACCATTTGACTATCAGATTAGTGTATTGGATAGCTTATATTTGTTTTTAAACTCTTATTTGTGGATTATTTTCCTGCCAAAGATACTTTTTTTTTTTTTTTTAATTTTGAGAGAGAGCGGGGGAGGGGGCAGAGGGAGAGAGAGAATCTTAAGCAGGCTTCATGCCCAGCACAGAGCCTGACACTGGGCTTAATCTCAGGACCCTGGGATCATGACCTGAGCCAAAATCAAGAATCAGATGCTCAACCAACTGAGCCACCCAGGCGTCCCCAAAAATAATTTGCTGTAAGGGATGCCTGATTCTTTTTCCCTGAACATTTAAATTTGAAGACTTAGTTCAAACAGAATAGTGTGGATTTAGAGATACCACAGCAGGGTCACCAGTTTTTAAAACAGTAAAACATAATGCTTCCTGGATGATTGGAAGCCATTTTAGAATCTTGCAGGACCTTCAGGTCATTTGCATTAGTTATCAATTCGTATAAAAGTTGTATATGAAAGGTTCAGGGCATTGAACTAAATTTACTCTGATGTACTTAGAAACAACAAAAACAAAAAACCTTGTATCTCATTTACTTTAATATTCCATTTATGTGCTCATAAAAACAGTGTAGAATATAGGGGAGGTTTTTTAAATGGTTTTGCTTTCTGACTCATTCTTGAAATCAAACATTTTAGTTCTTTATTATCTGACTTTTTTTCAAAAATTTTTAAAGATTTTACTTTAAAGTAATCTTTCCACCCAGCATGGGGCTAGAACCCCCAACCCCGAGATCAAGAGTCATACTCCACCAACTGAGTCAACCAGGCACCCCTATTATCTGACATTTTAGACTTCCTAGTAATCTTTTCTGAACAAAAAAAGGTACGGGGGATTTCTGAACACTTGAAAAATTATGTATTCATAATGATCGTGATGCAAGTAAATCTTGCATTTTAGTGTTTTTTACTTTACATAGATGACAGGATAGAGGACATCTTTTCCAAAAGAGTTTTTAAGACAGTCTTCTGAAGAGAATTAAAGTCTTCTGCCAGTGAACTAGTACTATAGAACAGAAATTTTATGTAATTTTACATACATTTATCAACAGCCTAGGTATTTGTTAATCTTGGCCTGAAAGCCCATGTTCATGGTAAGACATAAATTCGAAGAATTATTTACTGGGTTTTTTTTTGCATCAATGTGCTACCTTCCATCTTAGGTCTATCATTTAGCAAGTGTACGATTACGAGATTTATGTTTAAAACTGGATGTTTCAAATGAGTTACGAAGGAAGATATGGACATGTTTTGAATTCACTTTAGTTCATTGCCCTGATCTAATGAAAGACCGACATTTGGATCAGCTGCTTCTTTGTGCCTTTTACATCATGGCAAAGGTAATGTATAAGTTGGGGGAAGCTCTTTGCCCTAGTTACCCGTTTTTGAAGCACAAAGTGAAAATCTTTTGCACTTAATTGTTAGTTTGTTCAAATGCCCACTATTGTTAAGTAGTAAATTCCAGCTACTGCATCTATTCTCTGGACTCTCCATTTCATTTTGTAATAATCAGCTTTCCCACATCATAAGAATACATTGGTTGTAAAGAAATTGGAAAAGGTCTTAGAGACCATTTGTATAAATGATTCTCCATACTATTAATGTGAACATCATTTTACCCCCATCGCTGTGACCCCTCTCATCTAATACTTTACAATAAAATGATCATTATGTTGTAGGTTAGTAATTGAGGCCCAGAGCTGAAAGTAACTTGGTCAGTTATACAGTTAATAAATGGCACCCTAGGATTTCTTATTTCATAATTTAATGAACTCATACTTCATAAAATAGCTTCTCTAATATACTGCTTTCCAGTGATTTTTTGCACCACCTCAGAAAAGCATTTTACTTTCTAGGTGCTACAACATGCTTTCATTCATAAAATAGTATATCTTACTTGCTTTTTAAAATTCTGATATACCTGAAACAATCATCTATAACTTTGGTCTGAACCATATTGACCACACTGGCAGTACTAGCAGATGTACATAGTTAAGACCTAATTCTTAAGCTTTTTGAGGCAGAGGACATGTTTTCAAACTCCTTTTGACTCCTCTCTCACAATGCCTTTAAGATCTCTATACAAAATAGAGATTAATAAATGTTATTACCTAATATTTTGTGTTTTCCATGGAACTCTCAGAGTTCAGGCTTTGCCATTTTTAGCTCATCATTATGGAAGAACAGGTTTAGTGCTAACGGACAGTAAAGCAGAGAGAAGGAGTAATTTAAGTAAATTTTATAATAACAAATAGACTGGAAGGGATACTGTTATGGATCACCAATTCATTTCCTTCCTTTTGGCCACCACCATAACTTTTCTGTCTAAGCATTGGAAACCATATAGTCTGTCCTAAAATATTAAAAACCTAATCCTGTAATAATTGTTCAGTTTTCTTGTGAATCACCATAAGACATTTTTTATCCTTTAGTAAGTGGCTACTTTACTTTTAAGAGGGTACTTTAAAAGTCAGTAAAACCAGAGACTGCAGGGGATGCAGCAGATCGGAGTTTTCTGGTATCATTCTTTTTATAAAAAGAAATGTATTTTCAGTAAAGTTATACCATAGCAATCTCAGTGCTTTTGATTAATGAAGCTATTAGCTGAGTCCCCACAGGCCACAAAGCCTGAACTTTAAAGGTAGTAAAAAAATCATAAATGGTAGTGGTTTTTAGTCATGGACTGGCCTGGGGTTAATGACTTTCTGCAGGACTGCTCTCACTGCCAACCTATAATTGAAGCTTTTGTTCAGAGCCATTTTTCTTTTAAGAGCAACTGATAAATGCAGAATTTACTTTTCCTTAGGTAACAAAAGAAGAAAGAACTTTTCAAGAAATAATGAAAAGTTATAGGAATCAGCCCCAGGCAAACAGTCATGTGAGTAACATTTTTCCTTCCGTCCAAAAATAGATTTGTACTAGTTCTCTGTTGACAAGTCATAGAAAAGGTAAACTTCTTTTATAGTTTTACTGTACTTTAGATTTTTTGGTTTAGTGGATATCATTAAACTCTAAAGAAAATTTCAGTAAAAGCCAGGAAATTGGCTGTTTATATACTCATCGATATATTTGCATATATTTGTCATGTGTTTTCCTATTCCATTTATTTGTTCATTTGTTGAGTGGGGACATTTTTCACAAAAAATCTAATGAAGGGAAGTGCCTGGGTGGCTCAATCTATAGAGCATAAGATTCTTGATCTCAGGGTGGTGAATTTCAAGCCCCACGTACTATATGGAGCCTACTTTAATAAAAAATCTAGGGGTGCCTGGATGGCTCAGTTGGTTGAGTGTCCAATTGTTGATTTCACCTCAGGTCATGATCCCAGGGTTGTGGGAGCCCTGCATCTGGCTTTGCACTGACAGTGCAGAGCCTGCTTCGGATTTTCTCTCTCTGCCTTTTTCTCTTTCTTACCCTCTGCCCATTCCCCACTTGCACACGCACTCTCTCTCTCAAAATAAGTAAACTTTAAAATAAATAATCTAATGAAAATCATCTATAATAATGCCTGGCTGGCTCAGAAGAGCACGTGACTCTTGATCTCAGGGGTCATGAGTTTGAGTCCCATGTTGGGTGTAGAGATTACCAAAAAAATAAATTTAAATAATAATAATATTCTCTAATTGTGTGGGACTTGATTCTCTAATGATGTTTAAAATCCTGTGAAATTTGAGGATTTATTAGCTCAAGTCTAGCTTCATTTGCCACCTACTAAGAATCTTAATGTTTGAATCTTTAAATAGATACCAAGCATATTTGATAATGTCATTTTATAATAGCCATGGTAAAAATCCTATAAAACCTTTCAGTCATGGAAATATAAAATGCTAGCCTAGTGGCTGGACACATAGTAAGTATTTAATGACTATTAGTTCCATATTGTTATTATTACAGCTGAAGAACATACAGTTGGGCTACCTTAAGGCTTTGACCACTCAGGAGCTTAGTTGCTGAGCTCTAGGGAGCATAATGACCTCTTTTCTAGCCTTGGTGATCTGCCATCTTAGGAAGAGAGATGTGATATGATGTAGCTACTCAGATATCCCATGCTTAAGTACTGGTAGTCACACCCCCTTCTAAGAGAGCCCCACATAGAGTTTCACTTCTTTAAGCTCTAAAATACATGGAAGAGCCAAGTACAAGCATTTGTTATATCCTCTGATAGGCTAAGAGTGTCTGGACCTCTTCAGAAAAATCCTTCAGGAACAGATTCTAGAAAGGTCCAGATTATCCCTAAAGATCATTAAGGTGAAGTTAGTGTGGGTCCAAAATAGACCGAGCCATAGCTTCCTAAATATCCTCTCATACCTACCACCCATAGGATGAGGGGAAATGGATTATGCCTTTCAGCTGTCTTGGAGGTAGGAAAGAATTTAGAAGAAGGAAGGGAAACAGATTTTCATGTGGCCATCTGAAAGGAGATGGGAATGGGATGGGAGTAGGAAAACAAGCCTTAATGAAATCAAATGATTCTTATGCAAGGAATTAAAAAGAAGAACAAGCTCAGATATTTGAAGTTGCTTTTATGTGGCAAAACCTGCTCATCGGTGTTTAGTTTTTGTAAACTACAATGGCAGTATTAGGTGGTAGGCTCTGTTTCCATATCCCCTCTACTAAGATGGTTGCTATAATCTATATTTACCAGCCTAGTAACATTTTGCCCTTGATTATCACCAATACAGACAAATACCTTTTAACTGGCATGATATTCTGTTCTTATTTTGGTTTTGCTTAAACTGTGCATCTTTATGACTTAGCAGTCTTTTTCCACTCTAACCTATAGGTCTATAGAAGTGTACTGTTGAAAAGTATTCCAAAAGAAGTTATGGCATACAATAAAAACATAAATGGTGATTTTGAAATGACAGATTATGGTAAGTTGCCCAATTTAATATTCTATATGTAATATACCTTTGATTACATTGTACATAATGCAGTGGATGTCAGGCAGCATGGGGTTAGCGATGTAAGTGGAATGGATAATGCATATGTGAAAGCATTTGGGAAGAAACAAGTTTGAGATAAGTATGAGTCAGATGCCTCCATCCAAAGAGGTTGTGAATTTAAACCATTTTTCCCCTATTAATTGTGCTTTAGAAGAAGTTTTGTGGGGCGCCTGAGTGCCTCAGTCGGTTGAGTGTCCGGCTTCGGCTCAGGTCATGATCTCACCGTTCATGAGTTCGAGCCCCGCGTCAGGCTCTGTGCTGACAGCTCAGAGCCTGGAGCCTGCTTCAGATTCTGCGTCCCCCTCTCTCTCCGCCCCACCCCTGCTTGTGCTCTGTCTCTCTCTGTCTTTCAAAAATGAATAAACATTAAAACATTTTTTTTGTTTTAAAAAAGTTTTGTAGTATACTTACAACATTAATAAAACACATAAAAGGCTCTTAGTAAATTTTAAAAATAAATCTGAATTACAGGGGAAGTAAGGTAGCTGTCAGTGATCTGCCTGGGGTGACAATTAAGGAAATGTCTTGTTCATTAATAAGTAAGTATATAAGTATTCTTCCACCACCAACAAAGCTGCCATCCTGTTGTTAACCATCATGATATGTAAGACTTGAGGCACTAGGAAATTTTTTTCAAAGAAAGGAAAATCAATTATTCATATTGTCAAGGTAGTTATTCCTATGTTGATAAGCTGTAAAAATGCTTCTTCTGCCCATCTTTTCCTTGTCTCATCTTCCCATTACTAAATGTGTACATGTGTAACACATGTACTGTGATGTATTCTACAGTGTGGGACATTTAGATTATTAACCATTATACATAGCTTTGTGAGGAACATCACCGTAGCTTAATCTTTGATCCATATCCTTAGGATAAATTCTTAGAGAAAATTGCCAGAGTCAAGGACTCTTTTTTTTAATCACGTAGATATCCGTGATCATTATGGTGTTTATTGGGATCTGAACTTTTAAGATCTTACTCACCAAAATTTTTTTTAATAACATTGCCCTAGAATCTGCCCTGTTTAAGGATACATAAGCCAAGCTCAATTCTTTTTACATAGATATATTATTCCTGAGCCTTTTCAAGGCAATGGAAGTGTATTAGGCAGTAAAACTGAAAAAATGCATATATATTATATATACGTACATATATATCAACTACAAACGTGTGTATAAAATACACACACACACACACACACACACACACAGCCTTTCTATTTTTGTAACACATGTTGCTCATCTGTCCCAGGTGGTTTTTCTGTCCATACAAAACCAGGCATGTGGAGTGGGGGTAGAGACAAACAGGCACCAGAGGTTAGCTGGAAAATAATGTTCTCTATGAGAAACAAAGTGACTACTAGCAAGTATCTGGCATACAAGGAGCAGTGAAGTTCAATAGATACAGTATCTGCAAATGAAATTTGAGGTCAATGAAGGTTAGCTACTCTCTACAACCTAAAGGTTTCAAATCAACTTCTGTTGTATATACATTTATTAACTAGATATTTATTAGCAAGCAAACAACGATTTTTAAGATTTTATCCAATGGTGATGGCACAGAGCTGCGCAAGTATCCAGTGATAATGGACTCAGGAATTCTGGCACCAAAAAGGAAAAAGTTACAGTGGAGGATACAGTCAGGCAAGTTTATGTTCAGATAAGGTATGTTAAAGTTTCTCCAGCTATGGTTGGTTGCTATGACTTAAACATAACAAAGAACACCACATAGTGAAGAACAATTCTGGTTCTATAAAATTCTTAATTAGGTATAAAATGATTACTATTTAGAAAGCACACATAGTTTATGCATCCTATATAGGTTGTCCAAACACCCAGCTGTCCAACCACCACCTCACACATTAAAGGTTCACTTGAAGCAGGTGCCAAGATTTCAGATTCAGGACTCTGTTAGCCTTAAAGCCAGGATCAAGCAAATGACATGCATCAGAGTTCAGGGCTGGTCTTCATTATCATCCATAATAGTAAAGCTCCACAGACTTCAGTGAATCACTCATCTGTATCATGATATTGTGGACAGTGTCTCAAATATGTTAACCAGTCTATTTAAGTACTTCTAATTTCCCCAACATGCACCAACTTGAAGCATTAGGCTTTCATAACAGTCACTATTTTCATCAATAAAAACCAGATTCTTAAATTTTTAAATTGCTTTTTAATGTTTGTTTATTTTTGAGAAAGAGAGAGACAGAGTATGAGCAGGGGAGGGGCCAAGAGAGAGGGAGACACAGAATCCGAAGCAGCCTCCAGGCTCCAAGCTATCCGCACACAGCCTGACACAGGGCTCCGGCTCACAAATGGTGAGATCATGACCTGAGCCAAAGTTGGCCGCTTAACCAACTGAGCCCCCCAGGCGTCCCTTGAAGTTTTTTTTTAATGTTTATTTTTAAGAGAGAAAGAGCACAAGTGGGGGAGGGGCAGAGAGAGAGGGAGACACAGAATCCGAAGTAGGCTCCAAGCTCTGAGCTGTCAGCACAGAGCCCATTGTGGGGCTCAAACTCACGAACCATGAGATTGTGACCTGAGCCAAAGTCAGACTCAATCGACTGAGTCATCCAGGCGTGCCCACCCCCCCCCCCCCGCTTTGTTTAATGAATAAAAACCCATTTCTTACATTGAGTATGTTAATTAGCAAAGCATTGGCCTTTGATTAAGATAAACCTAACAGAAACTCTTATAATAGCTACCTGTTGGGAATGAGCTTCCTGATCAAAATACCAATTCTTCACCATTATGTCACCAGACCACCCTAGACTGGCATTATTGACTAGAACACTTGAGAGACCCAGATTACAGCTTAATCTCAGTAACAAATATAATACTCAAGTGTATAATGGTACACTGACAGGTTTACAGTACTTCCTCAGAGACTTGTTTTAAGGATTACAAAGAATGGTGTAAGTATGATGTTTAACACAAGACCTGCTTATAGTAAGACCTCAGTAAGTAACAGCTGTTACTTAAGTTTTTTTTTAATTTTTTTTTTTTTTTTTTTTTTTTGAGAGAGCGAGCATGAGTGGGGGAGGGACAGAGAGAGAATCCCAAGTAGGCTCCATGCTGTCAGTAAGAGCCCAATGCACGGTTTAATTCCATGAACCATGAGATCATGACCTGAGTGGAAACCCGGAATCAGACAGTCGACCAACTGAGCCACCCATACACCCCTATCATTTTTTAAGCAGTATAAAATTTATGGTTTTTTATTAATGAATATTTCTCTTTAAATGTTTTTTTTTCTTTTTCTTTTTCACGCTAATTTGTCTAAGGCCATATTCCTTATTTGCAATACTTTAGATGTCGTTGGGGTGCCTGGCTGGCTCTGTCGGAAGAGTGTGTGACTTTTGACCTCAGGGTCGTGAGTTCAAGCCCCATGTTGGGTGTAGAGATTAAACATAATAAAAACAAAATACTTGAAATGTTGAGTAGGTTACATTAAAAGAAAACAGTAGAAGCAAATTCTCTCATGAGACAAAAATTCTGTTTTCATATGAGATATATGATATTGGTAACTGCATATTGAAAATCAGGTAACTTTATTTCACATTATGCCCATATTAAAATCACCAGGTAGGGGCGCCTGGGTGGCTCAGTCGGTTAAGTGTCCGACTTCAGCTCAAGTCACGATCTCACGGTCCGTGGGTTCGAGCCCCGTGTCGGGCTCTGGGCTGATGGCTCAGAGCCTGGAGCCTGCTTCCGATTCTGTGTCTCCCTCTCTCTCTGCCCCTCCCCTGTTCATGCTCTGTCTCTCTCTGTCTCAAAAATAAATTAAAAAAACGTTAAAAAAAAAAAAATTAAAAAAAAAAAAAATCACCAGATAGACAATGAAGATATAAATAGAGGACATTTTTACTTGTTTTTATATTATGGCCATGCCTTTTAGAGTTCACAAGAAACTGCCAAAATATCACTTTGTTTGTTTGTTTGTTTGTTTGTTTGTTTGTTTTTTTAAGTAGGTTCCACACCCAACATAGGGCTTGAACTCACAACCACCAGATTAAGAGTTACATGCTCTGCTGACTGAGCCAGCCAGGCATCCCACCAAGGTCCCAGAGAGTTTTAAATGTTTGGTTCCTTCAAAATAAATAGAGCCCATTACTTTATATAAATATTAATGACTAGAATTGGAATGACACACAAATCTGAAGACTGTGTATAGTCTCTGTGTCCAGAAATTTCTAATCAAAGGAGGACCTTAAATAATTTTGACTGATCCATGTAGTGAGAATAACCTACAACAGCTGTTACAAAGCCAATATGGCTTGGAATAGCATTTATTAGGATGGTAGTAGGTGTTACAGGGAAAGGGGACTGTGCATAAAAAAATTTGAGAAGAAGGGCCTGGGTGGCTCAGCCAGTTAAGCATCCGACCCTTGATTTCAGCTCAGGTCATGATCTTGTGGCTCATGAGTTCAGGCACTGCGTTGGGCTTTATGCTGACAGCATGGGGCCTGCTTGGGATTCTCTTTCTCTCTCTCTCTCTCTCTCTCTCTCTCTCTGCCCCCCTCCGCCAATACATAATAAATAAATCAATAAACTTAAAAAGTATCGTTGTGAAAAAATTCTTGCTGAAATAGTATCTAGAGAAAAGAGTATTAGCCTTGGGGTGCCTGGATGGCTCAGTCGGTTAAGCTTCCGACTTTGGCTCAGGTTATGATCTCCTGGTTTGAGTTTGAGCCCCACATCAGGCTCAGAACCTGGAGCCTGCTTTGGACTCTGTCTCCTTCTCTCTCTGTCCCTCCCCCACTCACACTCTGTCTCTTGCTGTCTCTCAAAAATAAACATTTAAAAAATTAAAAAAAGAGAAGAGTATTAGCCTAAGTACATGTATTTGTATTTCTCAAGTTTCCAATTTAATTTATACATAATATAGATGGGTTTCAAACATTTTCCAAAAACATTAATTGCTTTATATAAAGATTTGTGTTTACTTTTTTTTCCCCTTAAGTTGGTTCCAAATCCAGCATGGAGCCCAATGCAGGACTTGAACTCACGACCCTGAGATTCAGACTTGAGCTGAGGATCACCTGGGTGGCTCAGTCAGTTAAGCATAGAACTCTTGATTTCAGCTCAGGTCATGATCTCATGGTTTGTAAGTTCAAGCCTCACATCAGGCTCTGCTGTCTCTCTAAATAAATAAATGAACTAAAAAAAACAAAAAAGATCAGAGCTGAGATCAAGAGTCAGATGTTTAACTGACTGAGCCACCCAGGCGCCTCTGATTTTGTTTTTATATCATAGAGTTGTGATTCAGATCACCACTTTGTGTATTATAATACATCTGTCATAACCCTGAATCTTTTAACAGAATTGGAAGATGCTACAAAAACACCTGACTGTTCTAGTGGACCAGTGAAAGAGGAAAGAGGTGATCTTATCAAATTTTATAATACAATATATGTAGGAAGAGTGAAGTCATTTGCACTGAGATATGACTTGTCAAATCAGGACCATGTGGTATGTTTTATATTTTACTATGATATGAATATTCATAGTCATAGTTAGATTACTCTAAGTTTATTAGATAAGTGTTTCAGAGTTAAAGTGTCACTGATGCATTTTATAGGAGAAAAAAAAATACCAGTAATTAATTAGAGAATGATTAAAACTATCATACGACACAGACCAGAAGAAATCAAGGAAATTTTATCCATATTATGATTATGTTGCTGGAAATTATGTTAACATATGGGCAACTACTAGATGAGAATGTGGAAAAAAGAAAACAATTCTGCTAATTTTTTCTCTTAATTTTAATTTCTATTGTAATATGTATATATGAGATAAATGTTTTTCTCAAGATAAAGAGAAAAGGAAATAAATAGGCCTGAATCATTAGTAGAGGCAACACTAAGACATTTTAATGCAGATTTGGCAGTACTAGCAGGCCTGTGAAAACATCATCAGTGTATAAGCTGAGGTTGGTTCCCAGGAGAGCAGACTTTAGTTGTAAGAGGAACCAAGTGAAACTGCATCTAGCCAGTAGCCATATATGTGTATTTTGTGTCTCCTTTTACATTTCAAGGAATGCGGTCTGTGACTATTCTCAGAGGCCATGACTATTCATTCAACTCCCATCAGTTCCACCTCCCCCTATCATGAATATGTCTGTCATGAGCCAATTGAAACTAGTTTTATTAGCTTCAGTTGAAGATGATGAAATTATTAATTAAGGAACCATCTCTATTTATTCCTAGAATGGAAACATTGTTGAGAATATTAAAGGAAAGTGCAGACCCTGCTTCCCTAATTCTATTTCTAAATAATTTGCATTTCAGTATAAAGTCTTAATCATTTCAGTAACAAATTTGTTCCATGATGGACCCATCCTTCTGGCTCATAGAGTTCTGTCTCTCTTTTATTCTCTCTGCTATGGCTTTGGTTATGGGGCAGGAGGTGTATGTTATGTATATAGAGAGATTATCATTGTGTTAGAATATTGATTACTCTTTGCCTCTCCTTTCTGGCTTATTCCTATATACTATACTACACTCCTGGCTTATTACCACTTCTGGGTGTCTCAGAATTCTTCAGTATTTCCTGAAAGATGCAGGAAAATAAATTTTAGTATATCTGTTAGTAACTCTTGAAAAACAAGGGGTAATGGACCATGTCTTTGCTTTTTTTCAGCCATTAATAGATTCTTATGGTGTAGCTGACACATAAGAAATGCCAATAAGAATAAAAATATGGGGGCACCTACCTAGCTCAGTTGGTAGAACATGCAACTCTTGATCTTGGGTTTGTGAGTTCAAGCCCCATGTTGGGCACAGAGCCTACTTAAAAAAATAAAGGAATAAAAATATGGTGGGATTCAAAAAAGAACTTTTATCATACAAAAATTTACTTTTGGATTATTTCAGATGGAAGCTCCACCACTCTCTCCTTTTCCACATATTAAGCAACAACCAGGCTCACCACGCCGCATTTCCCAGCAGCACTCCATTTATGTTTCCCCACACAAGAATGCATCAGGCCTTACACCAAGGAGTGCTCTGCTATATAAGTTCAATGGCAGCCCTTCTAAGGTAAGGTGTTACAACAATCTATGTACTTGTGTTAAAAATTGGATTTCATATTGCCAGTTAATAATCTTTAATCTTGCTCTTTGTCTGCAAAATTACTAGTAATAAATATGAATTGGGGCATGTGGGTGGCTCAGTCAGTTGAGCTTCTGACTTCGGCAAATGTCATGATCTCATGGTTCATGAGTTCAAGCCCCACATCAGCCTCTGTGCTGACAGCTCAGGGCCTGGAGCCTACTTTGGATTCTGTGTCTCCCTTTCTCTCTGCCCTTCCCCCACTCATGCTATCTCTCTCTCTTTCTCTCAAAAATAAATATTTTTTAATTTTTTAAAACACGTAAACCCACAATATTGGTCTTCACTTTTGACTCAGACTGTTCTTTACACTTCATGTCAGCAGGGCTTTATAAAGCATTTCTTTGTAATTAATATAGGGGTTGGATTGCTGCAGTGAATTGAAAAAAAAAGAAAATCCATTCCCTGCCTTGATCTGAATCCACAACCAGGCAGGAAAATAGATGAATAAGAAGGTAGTTTTGTCAGAATATCACAAATACCGTGATAGCAATATACACATGAGGTTTATGGATACTCAGGTCATGATCTCACTGTTCATGAGTTCGAGTTGTGTGTCTCCCTCTCTCTGCTCCTCCCCCACTCACGCTCTGTCTCTTTCTCTCTCAAAAATGAATAAACATTTAAAAAATTTTGGGGCGCCTGGGTGGCTCAGTCGGTTAAGCGTCCGACTTTGGCTCAGGTCATGATCTCGCAGTCCACGGGTTCGAGCCCCGCGTCGGGCTCTGGGCTGATGGCTCAGAGCCTGGAGCCTGCTTCCGATTCTGTGTTTCCCTCTCTCTCTGCCCCTCCCCCGTTCATGCTGTGTCTGTCTCTGTCTGAAAAATAAATAAAGGTTAAAAAAAAAAATTAAAAAATAAAATAAAATAAAATAAAAAAATAAAAAAAATTTTTTTTTTAAATAATATGAACTGTTACTGTGGCAAGTTTCCTGTGATTAAGAGCAGTGTATTCAACTGCTTCAGTAGCTTAATCCATTACTATTGATGTGATACTAGGGAAGTTCACTGCAAGAGTCCAGTGTGTCACCCTGCTTAAATATGATCTTGAGAAGGGACCAGTAAGGCAGGTGGTCAGACACGAGGAATATTGACTTTAAAGAAAAGCTTTCAAAGTGGAAGTTCCTTTGGTGATGGGATAGTGAAAAGTCTAAAAACAGAGGCCTTCTCTTATTTATGCAAACAGTTCTGTGGTTATCCTCATCTTAACTCCCGTACAGTGATGAATATGTGACAGTTATATGATTGATGTTTTCAGATACTTGAAAGGCTATCAAGCAAATATGTTTAGTATGTCTCCAGAAGTCAACCTCACTTGAGATAGAATACCTCACAGATTTGCATTTCCTCTTCATAGAAGTCGATTTCCTACAAGGATGTTTAGAAGAGATTCTTAAATGAAATCAAAGATGGGACCAGCTAACTTCTAAGGCAGTGATTTCAAAACCATAGACCAGAATCACCTGGGGGACCTTGTTGAACACGGATCTGTTCAATAGACCTACTGAATCCCAAAGCTCTGCCAGTCAGGTTCTCTAGACAGTTATGATCCACAGCTTTCAGGAGCCACTACTCTAAGGCCTTTCTACTCAATATAGTTTATAGACCTTCAACATCAGCATCACCTGGGAACATATTAAAAATGCAGGATCTTGGGGCACTTGGGTGGCTCAGTCAGTTGAACAACTCTTGATTTCGGCTTAGGTCATGATCCCAGGGTCTTGGGATTGAGCCCCACACCTCAGTACGGAGCACACTCAGTGTGGAGCCTGCTTGAGATTCTCTCCCTCTACCCCCTCCCCTGCTCACACGTGCATGTGCTCGCTCGCTCTCTCTCTCTCTCTCTCTTTCTGTCAAAAAAAAATAAATAAATAAAAAATAAACTTAAAAAATGCTTGATCTCAAGCCTCATGCCAGCCCTGCTGAATCTGAATCTGCATTTTAACAAGATCTGCAGATGATTAGTAAGCACATTAAAGTTTAAAAAGCATTGCTCTAGGAAGAGGATTTCAAATTTCAAGGGAGCTCAGAATCACCTGGAGGGCTTGATTAAACATAGATTGCTGAACTCCATCCCTAGAGTGTCTGATTCAGTAGGTGTTAGGGTGAGGCTTGAGAGTTTGCATTCCTAGTAAGCAACTTGATATTTCTGCATCTAGTCCAGTGTCTTTGAGTACTACTGCTGTAAGGTAAATCCAGTTTTTAAAACCATGAAAAGATTAGATCTAATTGCTCTTATTAGGTTGGCCTAGATTCAAAAGATAATCTCTACCCTAGTGTTCAGCTTTGGGTAGAGTGCAGGAAAAAGCAGTTAGCTTAGTTGTTTGCTTTTTTTCCCCTTTTACTCACACATGTCCTCTATTTTTGCAGAGTTTGAAAGATATCAACAATATGATAAGACAGGGTGAACAGAGAACCAAGAAGCGAGCAATAGCCATCGATGGTGATGCAGAATCACCTGCCAAACGCCTCTGTCAAGAAAATGATGATGTTTTGCTTAAACGACTACAGGATGTTGTCAGTGAGAGAGCAAATCATTAACATCCTTCCTGTTTCTACGCTAAAAGCACTTTCAGGTAGCAGAATGTTGGGGCTCTGTCCCTCAAAACTTTCAGCCCTGTAGATGGAAAGTATCACTGAATTACAAGAAAAATTGCACCAAAATTATGCGCTTTTTTTATGTCCAAAATTAATTGACAGTATATTTGAGTTGGATTGGAAAGCAATATTTCAAGTGCCTTTTAAATATTTTAATAGTTAAAGAATTTTTTAAACGTCTCTTTCTTGGGTTAGTTTTAGGATGAAGTAAGGAGATACCTCATAACTTTTTAGCTCACTTTTTTAAAATAAATGTCTCCTTCTATGCTTTGTAATATGAAGGTACATAATCTGTTTTTGGTAAGCACACTTTGAAATATTTCTGTTCTCATTTAATATTGAGCAGGGGGGCACATGGCTGGCTCAGTTGGGAGAACATGTGAGTCTTGATCTCAGGGTTGTGAGTTCAAGCCCCATGTCGGGCATAGAGATTACTCTAAAAAATACATATGTATATTGAATAGGGATTGGTTCCTATAGCACCTGAGCCAAAGAACGATACACCAGCCTGTCTCTGACCCACTATGGCAACTCCACATCCGAGTGCCACTACTATCCTGGGTTGTCTAGCTCCCTTCTCATGACCTTTCTCTCTTTGAGCATAAGTAGATTCGTACCTGAGCTCCAGCTCCTTGCCTTCCAGACCTAATAAAGGCCCTCTTAGCTGATGTCACAACCTAATAAAAGGGGTACTTGGGTGCAGCTTTCCAAAGAATCAGCTGTTCAATATTCACTTTTTCTAATGTGTTTCCAGAATCTGGAAGGACATGGATAAACCATTCTTAATTAATTTTGAGAAAATGTTATGAAATGTATGTTTTTTAAACTGAAAAACTTATTTTTTTAAATACAAAATGTTTAACTTAACTTATGTCTAACCCTGGCTAATTTGACTTAGTCTAAGATTTGGCTGTAAATTAGTAACTGCTATTGTCAGGAATTTTATTTTTAAATTTTAAGAAGAAAAGTGATTTTGGTCACATTTTACTTTTCTGCAAATTATATCCTCATTTTTTGTGTAGTATCTACACATGTTGTAAACCAAATAATATCAAATGTGTCTTAAGTCCTTGTATATATTTTTATGTAGCTGTAACTATTGTGTCATTTTCATCTTCATTATTATAGAAAACATACATGAACATTTGTACAGTGACTATATAAGAAGCTTTGGACATGTTTTTATTAGTTTTCAAGACTTGATATCAGTGTACATAAAATGGTTAATAAAACATTGGAGTTTTTGAGATACTGAAAAAAACTATATTTGTACTCTTTTCTGTGTGACTAGAAACAATTGTACAGCCATCTAGAACCTAGACCTTTTTAAATATCTGCTTTATATCTTTTAAATACCTTAGTGTAACTTAAAAGTTAATGTTCCTGGTGGTTTTCAGGGGCTAGGAGGAAAATGGGGAGTGACTAACTACTTGAGTACAGGGTTTCTTTTCTTTTTTCCTTTTTTTAATATAATTTATTGTAAAATTGTCTAACATATAGTGTATAAAGTGTGCTCTTGGTTTTTGGGGTAGATTTCCACGGTTCATCGCTTACATAACAACACCCAGTGCTCATCCTAACAAGTGCTCTCTGCAATGCCCATCACCCATTTTCCCCTGCCCCCCACCCACCCCCATCAACCCTCAGTTTGTTCTCTGTATTTAAGAGTCTTTTATGGTTTGCCTCCCTCCCTCTTTGTTTGCAACTTTTTTTTCCCCTTCCCTTTCCCCATGGTCTTCTGTTAAGTTTCTCAAGATCCACATATGAGTGAAAACTCATATCTGTCCTTGTCTGACTGACTTATTTCACTCAGCATAATACCTTCCAGTTCCATCCACGTTGCTGCAAATGGCATGATTTCATTCTTTCTCATTGCCAAGTAGTATTCCATTGTATATATAAACCACATCTTCTTTATCCATTCATCAGTTGATGGACATTTAGGCTCTTTCCATAATTTGGCTATTGTTGAAAGTGCTGACTCATAGGGGCACATGTACCCCAATGTTTGTAGCAGGGTTTCTTTTGAGGGGAGGAAAATCATTTTAGAGCTTAATCTAGATGGTGGTTGTATAACATTGTGAATTTACTAAAATACACTTTAAAATGATTATTTTAAAAAAATAAAAATGTAATTTTTAAGTTAGGTGAATTTCACCTCAGTTCAAAAAATGCCTTAGACACATAAAGAAACAGGATTATTTTAACTCCTTGGAATGAATTTGTGGACCAAATTATGTTACTGAATTAAGGAAAGGGTTTATTTCTCTCTTAGTGCCTTCATTCATATTTCTCCAGATGAAACTCACAGCTTAAAGTTCTTTTCTAATTAAGATTTTAATGTTAGATTATATTAATTCAGATTTTTTAAGAAAGTAATAATATTCCTGCTCATTTTTATTTTCTTCTTTTTTTTCTTCTTTTATACTACTTTCACTAAGTCAAAAATGTTACTAGCTGCCTACCATATTCCTGGCCCTTAGCTAGGTGCTAGGGATATAAAACTAAACCAGCCTTAGTTTTCATTCTCAAGATATAATAATTGTAACCCATTACTACAGTTGATCTTTGAACAACGTGGGGGTTAGGGACACTGACATCTCCACACACACACCTCATGCCCTGCCATTAAAGATCCGTGTATAATTTTTGACTCCCCCAAAAACTTAATTATTGACCAGAATTCCACCTTACCAATAACAAATGGTTGATTAACACATACTTTGTATGTTTTATATGTTATATATCGTATTCTTACAATAAGAGAAAAAAAATGTTAAGGAAAATACAGTACTGTTCTGTATTGAAAAAAAATCTGCCTGTTAAGTGGACCTGCAGAGTTCAAACCCACGTTGTTCAAGAATCAGCTGTATAATGTAATAAGTAGAGTAATAGAGCTCTACACAAAGAGGCATGGTATTAGCACAGAAAAGAGAATGAATTACTCTGCCTGGGCAGGTGTGTGAAGGAAATCTAAAATTACTCTAAAGGGGAAGGAGCTAAGTGGTAATTCAGTCCTTAGGGATGAATAACTGCCATTCAGAGAGCACAACCTGTAGAAAGGCCCAGAGGCATGACTGTACCATAGGTTTGGGAATTACAGGTAGTTCAGTGAGGTTGAAGTATAGTGTGCACAGGCAAAAATACAATCCAAAATAGGGCTAGGAACGTAGGCAGGGGCCTTTCACAGTTGGGTTTTCTAATCTAGGTTAAGCAGCTCAGGCTTGATCATTCCCAGTGGTTCTTAACATTGGCTGCAACTGGGGAGCTCTGAAAAATTCACCAGTGGATGGGTCCCTCCCCTAGAGTTTTTAGTGGGTTTGGGGAACAGCCTAGCATCCAGATTTCTAAATACTTCCTAGGTAAGCACCTAAGGTTGAGTTGAGAATCACTACTGTAGGCCATGGAGAGTCACTAAAGAGATTTTAATTTTAGGTGGATAATGACAAAATCTGATGTTTATTTTAGAGTAGCAATTCCCAAATTTGCCCAAGGATGAGAATTACCTGAGCCACATGATAACAATACAGATTCTTAGGTCCTGCCCTTTACCATGGAATGATCATCTCCAGAAATTTTGTTGAACTGTTAACCTCTGTTCCAAGTGATAGTCACCCCCAAGTAAGTTAGAGACCTGGTAGTGCTTCTCAAATTTAATGTGCATAGGAATCACCAGAGATTGTTGATCCTGGTAAAACTCAGATCCTGATTCAGTAGATCTGAGGTTGGGCCTAATATTCTGCTTTTCTAGCAAGCTCCCTTAACGCCAATGCTGCTAGTCCAAGGACTACACTTTGAATAGCAAGGTTTAGGAATCTGAAGCTGTGGAGAGGCTGGAGGAGAGGATGGTTAGACTGATATGAGACACAAATTTGTAGTTCTTAATTTTGGAGTAATTTTGTCCCTTTAAGGGACATTTGGCAATGATTGGAGGCATTTTGCATTTTTGGTTATCGCAATTCAGGGGCGAGCATGCACCAGTCCCTGAATTAAGTAAACACCTGTCAAGAAGAGCTGTACACTTTCGGATGCTGGTAGTGGGGACAGAGAGTCACCTGACTGAGCATGTATGGGGTCACAGTCAGGGATGACTTTCCAGGAAGGATTAATGATGATAGATTCCAGGTGGGGTAACTAATATATATGTGAGGTTATTTGGCATCAATGACAGACCCTTAATATGTTAAGAAAATGTTCAGGAGGTTTTTCAGATCCTCAGATCCTACATCTAGGCAATAGTCCCATCAAAATTCCCAATGGTAAGAATCACTGTTGAAGATTTATGAACCATACAGATTCAATAGGATGATGCACAGTTTTGTTAAGCATCCCAGGCTGTTCTTACCATGGAAGTCTGAAGCCAGCAGAAGAGTATAATGGCCAAGAGTATGGAGATCCAGGTTCAAATATCCTCCTTGACGCTGCACTGCCAAACCAAATTGAATGTTACTTCAGTTAGGTCATCATCATCATCATCACTTTGGGAAATAATTAATTATAGAAAATCACATTTATTGTAGAGAAATTAGAAGATACATAAACAAAAGCAAAACAAACTATAGTCCCAGCACTCAGACGTCATCTTTTTAAAGATTTTATTTTTGAGTAATCTGTACACATGACGTGGGGCTTGAACTCATAACTCTGATGAAGAGTCTCACACTCCACCAACAGAACCAACCAGGCACTCCTAAAAATTTGTTAAATTTAAAAAGATGACCTCTTTAATAAAATTGGCCAGAACTTGTTTTAATAAACAAACGACCTCAAGGGCGCCTGGCTGGCTCAGTTAGTGGAGCATGAGACTCTTGATCTCAGGGTTGTGAGTTCCATCCCCACATCGAGTGTAGAGATTACTTAAAAATAAAATCTTTAGGGGGGCCTGGGTGGTTCAATCGGCTAAGTGTCTGGCTTTGGTTCAGGCCATGATCTTGGGGTTCATGAGTTTGAGCCCCGAATCAGGTATGCTGGAGCCCCAGTTCTGGTGAGCACGAGTCCCTCTTCTCTCTCTCCCCGCCCCCCCTCTCTCAGACCCTAGTCACTTGTGCCCTCGTTCTCTCAAAATAAATAAAATAAAATCTTAAAAAAATGTATTACAATTATTTTTCACATGAAGGAAAATGTGTAAGTCTTAAGTTGTATATGCTACACTGAATTTTTTCCAGCTTTGTTGGGGTATAATTTACATAGAGTAAGATGTACCCATTTTCAGTATACAGTTTGATGAATTTTAATAATAGTATATAGTTGTATAACTACCACCACAATCCATATATAGAATATTTCCAGGGGCACCTGGGTGGCTCAGTTGGTTGAGCGTCCGACTTCGGCTCAGGTCATGATCTCACAGTTCGTGAGTTCAAGCCCCACGTTGGGCTCTGTGCTGACAGCTCAGAGCCTGGAGCCTGCTTCAGATTCTGTGTCTCCCTCTCTGCCCCTTCCCCGTTCATGCTCTGTCTCTCTCTGTCTCTCAAAAATGAATAAACATTAAAAAAAAAAATTTCCATCACGTCAAAACATTCTCTTGTGCCCTCTGATCTTCCCTGCCCTCCCCACATCCTTCCCACCACACACTCTACTCAGTCAACTGTTGACTCTTTTTTCATTATAGTTTTGCCTTTTCTAGACTTTAATATAAAATATATGTATGCACAGTATGTAACCTTTTGTTTATTATTTGTTGTTTTAATTTTTTTTTAGTGTTTATTTATATTTGAAGGAGAGAGAGACAGAGCATGAATGGGGAGAGGCAGAGAGAAAGGGAGGAAGACACAGAATCCAAAGCAGGCTCCAGGCTCCAAACTGCCAGCACAGAGCCCAACATGGGGCTTGAATCCATGAGCCACAAGATCATGACCTGAGCTCAAGTCGGACGCCCAACCAACAGAGCCACCCAGGTGCCCCTTTTTAAAAAAATTTTTTAATGTTTATTTTAAGAGAGAGAGTACACAAGCAGGGGAAGGGCAGGGGGAGAGAGAGGGGGAGGGGGGGAGAGAGAGGAGAAGGGAGGGAGAGAGAGGGGGAGGGAGGGAGAGAGAGGTAGAGAAAGGACCCCAAGCAGGCTCTGTGGTAGCCTGAACCATGAGATCATGACCTGAGCCAAAATCAAGAGTCGGATGCTTAACCAACTGAGGAACCCAGGCGCCCCAGTATGTAACCTTTTGTATTTGAGTTCTGTCACTTAGTGTAACGTTTCTGAGATTCATTCATGTTGTATGTGTAGATAATTTCTTTCTATTGCTAAATAACTGCCCATACTATGGATTGTTAACAAAAACAGGCACCTGCGTGGCTCAGTCAGTTAAGCGACTGACCAGCTCAGGTCATGATCTTGCCGTTTCGAGCCCTGCGTCAGGCTCTCTGCTGACAGCTCAGAGCCTGGAGCCGGTTTAGATTCTGTGCCTCCCTCTCTCTCTCTGCCCCTTCCCCACTCATGCTCTTTCTCTCTCAAAAATAAATAAACATTAAAAAAAACAAAACAGAGGCCCAAAATAGTGTAACTTAGACCAAGTTCCCAAATCAATGCTTAATTAATACATAATCTAATTGCAGTTTCAAGTTCCCCTAGAAATGTAGTCTTAACTGGTCAGTCAGGAATTTTTCAATTCCTGCCAATCAGGCAGGCACCTGGGTCCTCTTTTCCCCTCAAAGTGAAATGAGGTAGTCTGCATGATAAGACACCTTGCTTTTCCCCCTAATAAACAGCCTTGCCAGGAACACTTCTTTTCTTCTGCTAATAACTTTCTTGCCCCACCATCCTATAAGAACGTTCTCCATTTTGAGGTGCACGTGGGTGGCTCAGTTGGTTAAGCCTCGGGCTCTTGATTTCCGCTCAGGTCACAATCTCACGGTTGGTAGGTTTGAGCCCCGCATCAGGCTCCGTGCCGAATGTGGAGCTTGCTTGGGATTCTCTCTCTTCCTCTCTCTCTGCCACTCCCCTGCTTATGCATGCTCGCTCGCTCTCTCTCAAGAATAAATAAATAAATTTTAAAAAGACAAAAAAACCTTTCCATTCTGTACTACACCATGGAGCACCTCTTTTGCTAGATGGGGTGCTGCCTGATTCATGAATCATTTAATAAATCCAGTTAAATCTTTAAATTTACTTGGTTGATTTTGTTATTTACCAGATTATACATACACCACAATTCATTTATCTATTTGCCAGTTGATGGACATTTGGGTTGTTTCTAGTTTTGTGTTATGAATAATTATGAATATCTGCATTCAAGTCTTTGTACTTATATTTTTATTTCTTTTATTATTTTATGAATTGGATTGCTGGGTCAAATGGCAAATATATGTTTAACTTCATAAGGTAATGACATGTCCTTTTTCAGAGTAGACCATTTTGAATTCTCACCAGCAGTGTATAAGGGTTCCATTTGTGGGGTGCCTAACTGGCTTAGTCGGTAGAGTGCAACTCTTGATCTTGGCATTGTGGGTTCAAGCCCCACATACAGTGTAGAGATTACCTAAAAAAGAAAAAAATCTTAAAACAAAAAAAAAGAGTTCCACTTGCTCCACATTCTGGCTACCTCTTGATGTGAATCTTGCTAGACTTTTTTTAATACGTATATTTATTATGTATTTTTTTTAGTAAGAAATGGATCATATATCCATTTATATCACATACTATGGCAGATTTATCATTGTAATGTCTAAATTATGCCCCAAGATGATTCTTTTTCTTTTGTTTTTTAAAAGTTTATTTATTTATTTTGAGAGAGAGAGAGAGCACATGCACACATGAGTGGGGGAGGGGCAGAGAGAGAGGGAGAGAGAGAATCCCAAACAGTCTCCCTGCTGTCAGCACAGAGCCCAATGTGAGGCTCAAACTCACAAACTGTGAGATCATGACCTGAGCTGAAATCAAGAGTCTGATTCAACCAACTGAGCCATCCAGACGCTCCGACAATTCTTTCTCCCTCTCTCTCTTTTTTTTTTTTTTTTTTTTTTTTTCCTGAGAGAGAGAGAGAGAGACAGAGTGCCCGAGCCCAGGCACCCAAGAAAGGACAGGCAGAGGAAAGAGAGAGAGAATCTGAAGCAGGCTCCACACCCAGCATGGAGCCGGATGTGGGGCTCTGTCCCAGGACCCAGAGGTCATGACCTGAGCCAAAACCAAGAATTGGATGTTTAACTGACTCACTTAGGCTCCCCTTCTGTAACAATTCTAATGGTTATGTTCCAATGTATGGATGTATCATCATTTACCTTATTTTATCATCAAACAAGAAAAGATTAAAAGGGTGTTTGGGAGGTTTTTTGTTTGAATGTGTTTCAAATATTAGAACTGAGGGTTGATGGGGGGTGGGAAGGAGGGGAAAGTGGGTGATGGGCATTGAGGAGGGCACCTGTTGGGATGAGCACTGACTGTTGTATGGAAACCAATTTGACAATACATTTCATATTTTAAAAAATAATAAATAAATATAAAAATAAATAAACATAAAAAAAGGTTTTTTTAGGTAAAAAATACATAGCAACAAATGAACAAGCAAAAAAAAAAAGAACTTGGTATAAATTTTGTTTGGGGAGTCTAATGTTTGCAAAGTTAATCAGGCATTATTTGTAACATTATGATACAAGGTTATTAAAATACTAAAGATACTCATCATATAATGGAGTACCACATAGGCTCCCTTCACTTGGGTCTCTGTTCCCATGCCAAAGCACAGCACTTCCTAGACCAACCAGCCTTTCCTGTACTTTTGGTTTCTTTTTTTTTTTCCCCAGAACTTATGATCTACTCGTGTTATCTGAATCTACCACTAGTAATTTAGTAAGTGCATATAGTTGAATATATAAACTTCAAGTGTGTATAAGCTCCATGTAGGTAGTACTTTTTCCCTGTGGTTTCCCCAAAGTGTGGAATGATGCATTAAAGAAAGTATGATATTGACATTTGTTGAATTAATGAAGAAGGAGGCTTAGGGATGCTTTTTATAATAATTATAACTCATATGTATGGAGCATTTTCTATGTGCCAGACTCAATTCTCGTAAAATCCTATAAGAAAACTTTTGTACAAAATTGGAAATTAAAGGCAGTGGCTGGCTGGCTAAGTTGGTAGAGCATGTGACTCTTGATCTCCGGGTTGTAGTTAAGCCTCATGTTGGAAATAGAGCTTACTTTAAAAAAAAAAAAAAAAAAGGGACAGTCCTATTGTTGTGCAATCAATCTTCAGAATTTTTCATCTTGCAAAACCGAAACTATACCCATTAAACAACTTTCCTTTTCTCCTCTCCCTGGTTCCTGGAAACCACCATTCTAATTTCTGTTAGTTAGACTACTCCAGATACCACATTACATATAAGTGGAATTGATGTGGAAATGTTGGCATTCGGAGCAAATGGTCAAGAAAGAATTCTTGAGATGTCTTCAGTGCAAAAAGGTGGTTTTATTGGGGTGCCTGGGTAGCTCAGTCAGTTGAGCACCCAACTCTTGATTTCAGCTCAGGTCATGATACCAAGGTCATGGGATCAAGCCCCACGCCAGGCTCCTTGCTGAATGTAGAGCCTGCTTAAGATTCTCTGTCCCTCCCTTTGCCCCTCTCCCCTGCTCACAATCTCACTTTCTCTTTCTAAAAATAAAAAGGTGGTTTTATTAAAACACGGGTCCAGACTCATTGACAGAAAGAGCTGCACTGGGGTTGTGATGGGTGACTGATTATATATTTTCAAGTTGGGAGAGGGTTAGGGAAAGCACAAGCCTCCAAGGAATTTGGGAAACAGGGTTTCCAGGATCCTGAGGAGGCTAGCTATTGTTCGGAAAAGGTCAATGAAAAATTACTGTGTAGTAAATCCTCAGTCATGAGACCCTTCAGATGTATATCAGTGAGCCATATGCTTGGAGGATGACTGCTAACCTATGTTTGAGGGGTTAGAGATAAAGGAAGTTTCCAAAGAAATTTTTATATGTTTATTATTTTTTTAAGTTTATTTATTTATTTTGAGAGAGACAGTGCGAGTGGGGGAAGGGCAGAGAAAGAGGGAGAGAGAAAGAATCCCAAGTAGGCTCCACACTGTCAGCACAGAGCCCAACGCAGGGCTTGGATTCATGAACCCAGGAGAACATGCATAACCTGAGCTGAAACCTGAGTTGGACGCTTAACCGACTGAGCCGCCCAGGCGCCCCAGAATTTTTATATGTTTAAACTAGACTCACAGGATCCTGGAGGGTCAGGATAATGTTGAGATAAGATTGCCTTTTGCCCTTAGCAAAGTGTCAACACTGAGGGAGCTGAGCTCTCAGAGGAGTTCATTCCGCCTGTTTGAAGGACTTGTCAATGGGCTGTAGGTAGTAAGGAAATTTAACTTTTTCTTTTGCCTTTGTTTCCCACATCATAAAGCATTTGTCTTTTTGTGACATTAACCTAATGTCCTCAAGGTTCATTCATGTTGTAGCATGTCAGAATTTCCTTCTTTTAAGGTTCAGTAGTATTCCACTATAAGTATATACATTTTCTTTATCCGTTCATCTGTCTTTCGACTGCAGCCTAATTTTTAATCTGTATGATATACAATGTCTTTCAGTATTAGTCTTGAGTGACTCAGATTCACGTAAGGATCCCTGTATTCTGGGAAGTCTGTACTCTTAAGTTTCATTTCTTCCTTTGCTCTGGAAAACTGTTTGTTTACATTTGAGAGCACATCCTCACACTCCCAGTTACCACAGAAGGAACTCTGCCTGTTGAAAGATTCCCAGATAACAAAAGTGTTGGGCAGGGGTGGTTGTGGTAATGACCTCCAATGACAATCTTCTCCCTTCACTCAATTTTCTTCTAAACCCTCTCTCCCAGTTGCCTCCTGCAAACCCCAAATGCCTCACCTTTACTGTGTCTTCCCTAAACTTCCCACTTTGGAAGCCTTAGCACCAGCTTCCACCAACACCCTGAAGATTCAGTGCCCCCTTCGCTACTTTCCCAAGGAAAAGGGTCTTTTCACCAAGGTACACTGCTGTCCTCCTCAGAATCTGGTGCCAGTTCCCCCCCAGTACTCAGAGAGGACTGGGTAAGGGAAAGTTCACTTTCCTGCAGCTGCTTCACTTTTTTTTTTAATTTTTTTTATTAAAGTAAGCTGTATGGGGGTGCCTGGGTGGCTCAGTCGGTTAAAGCGTCTGACTTCAGCTCAGGTCATGATCTCACAGTTTGTGGGTTCAAGCCCCGCATCGGGCTCTGTGCTGGCAGCTCAGAGCCTGGAGGCTGCTTCAGATTCTGTCTCCCTCTCTCTCTGCCCCTCCCCCACTCATACTCTGTCTCTCAAAAATAAATAAATGTAAAAACAAAACAATTTTTTAATAAAAAATATAATAAAGTAAGCTGTATGCCCATGCCCAAGGTGGGGCTGCAAGTCACCACCCTGAGATCAAGAGTGGAATTCTCCACCGACTGAGCCAGCCAGGCGCCTCTCTGGCAACCACTTCAAATGTATGTGGTACTTCTCTTTCCTAGGGATAGAGGCTTTTCTCAGTCCTGTAAAAAGTGAATAAGAGCATCTTAAACACTATGGTTATTGGTCCACTTTAACTCACAATATAGGTAAGTTCAGTATGCTTGTTATGCATGTGTAACTCCAATCTCACCCAAGTTACAGGTTTTAAGTCCCACCTTTATAGAAATCCTGAAACCCTTATCCTTGTTGATAATAGAGACACCCACCCTCCAGAACAAGTCCCAAGAATACAAATGCCCAGAGAAGAGCCCAACATGGGGCTGGATCTCAGGAAATGTGAGATCACGACCTGAGCTGAAATCAAAGAGTTGGACCCTTAACTGAGTGAGCCACCCAGGCACCCCAAGGGTGAGTTTTTAAGTGAGAAGGATCACAATGTAAACAAGATATTTAACTTGGGGAAGGAATGTAAAAAAAAATGAACAAAGCCTTCCTTAATACTTGAATCATTATGTGTTTTGTTACTAATGACAGCACCCTTAAGAGTAGAGAAATAGACAAATACATGTGACTTTATTTTTTTTAATGTTTATTTATTTTTGAGAGAGGGAGAGAGCGCTAGTTGGGGAGGGGCAGAGAGAGAGGGAGACACAGAATCTGAAGCAGGCTCCAGGCTCTGAGCTGTCAGCACAGAGCCCGACACAGGGCTCAAACCCACAAACTGTGAGATCATAACCTGAGCCAAAGTCAGATGCTTCACCGACTGAGCCATCCAGGCGCCGCCATGTGACTTTATTTTGCATAATAACCAAGAAGCCTGGGACCCAAAGATTGGCAACCACAAAGTCAAAATGTCCAACCTTAGGCCATCAACTCAGGAGTGGACATAGTACAAACATGTTGGTCATATGTATTAGTCTGCTAGGACTGCCGTAACAAAATACCACAGACAGTGGCTTAAATATAACAGAAGTTTAGTTTCTCACTCTTCTGGAGGCTGGAAGTCCAAGATCGAGGTGCCAGCACAGTTGGTTTCTGGTAAGACCTCTCTTCCTGGTTTCTAGACAGCCATGTTCTTGCTGTGTCCTCACGTGGTCTTTCCGTTGTGTGTGCACAGGGAAGGAGATGTTACCAGAGGGAAACTTGTCCATGTACCTGATGCACAGTAAGCCAATGTCTGAGACACCAGTTTTGAAACAAAGCTTTACTATCAGAAGGGCAGCCCAAAAAGAAGGCAGGGGTTGTTCCCAAAGAAAGCTACCTTAGCTTTGTTGAGCTTTGTTGCTTTGTTGAGCCTAGGAACAGTTCATATATAGGGAAGTAAAGGTAAATACGTGAAAGGATTGAGGCACGGAAACTGAAGGGATTCTATTTTATTTTATTATTTTTTTTAAGTTTAGGAATGCCTGGGTGGCTCAGGTCACAAAACTTAGATTTGTGAATTCATGCCCCACTTCCAGCTCTGTTCAAAGAACAAAGAAGCTATGTTCCCACTCGAAGGGAAGACAAGAAAGTTAATCATTCTCTAAGTTCATCCTAGGCCCTCAAACACCTGGATCAGGTAACATCCAAAAAGAACCGGATCCCAAACATGTTCCAGGACATTAGCTTCCAGCGAACAAACCTCCATCAACCCTGTCATCAGTAATCCCCACCTTTGGTGATTTATAGGATAACACCTATTGTTCACCTGACACTTACCTTTGATCTGACCCTACCTTGCCTTCCTGAAGGAACACGTACCCTGGACCCCTTTCCAATATAAACCCCTAACCCCAAGCAACAGAGAGACTCACTTTTCCAAGTCTTTCAGACACTGTCTGCTATACTCCATCACTTACACTATTCAATAAACTGATCTCCTTTCCTCCTGGCTTGGGTATAGAGATTACTTAAAAAATAAAATTTTTCAATATAAAATTAAGTTAAAAAAAAGAATTTTGGCTTGGCTTTGGGATTTGGGGAAAATACTAAAAAAAAAAAGAAAGAAAGAAAGAAAGAAAGAAAGAAAGAAAGAAGTCTTGAGAAGGCTAGGTTCCACAAAGGGTGGAGAGGAAGTAAAACAGTGATGACAGCTGGCATTGAGAACCAGCAGCACTGGTTGAAGAGGAAGCTGCGGAGAGATAAAAACCACAAGGTTAATGCTGACAGAAATAAAATTGCCCAGCTCAGCTGGGTAGGTGGAAGGTAGCTAGGGAAGGGCTGAGAAAAATTGCTGGAGATATTCAAGGTCATTAAGCAATGGGCTTGAAATTAATTTGAAATTACCTTTTTTTTCTAGTCCTAACTATGGTGAGTGAGAAATCAGAGGCGAGTCTGAGCAGTCATCTCCTTTAATATGACCAGAGCACAGGGCCTATGTCAAGTAGGTAACTGTTCCCAAGTTGTGGAAAGATAGAAGGAACAAGATCACCAGAACTGTAAATAGAGTTAACTCTATTCGGCAAACCAAAAAGCACCAAAGTTTGGGAGTCAGCTTAAAATCTCAATTCTGTCACTTACCAGCCATGTGACCTTGAGCGAGTAACCAACCATCTTGCACAAGATCTAGGGCCCCTAGAAAGTAGAGGAAATACTAAATATGGAATTAAATTACACTCTTTAACAAACACAGACAAATAGAAAATTAAAGTTCTCAAAAGCAGCTGCTTTGAACAAACCCAGTCGGTTAAACTTAAAACCCTGCTTATATCACCTTCTACTGCCAAGGAAACCTTGCTGTCAGGGCAGATTTTCCCATAAGTCTAAAAAATACAAGTTTTTAAGCCAGCCATTTCCAACTTGAAATATAAGGCTTTCATTCATGTGCTATATGTTGTCTCTTTCACCCCTTTGTTTTGGTTTCACAAGTCTTGGCAACTCTCTCATCTCATCTCAAATTATTCTGGGGCTTAAGGGCATGTTTTGCTGAGCCTGGCTCTTCTAGGCAGACAGAGGGCAAGTACCCCTCTCTATACTTTTCACCATGGCTCTGTGGGACAAAGGAGCAATTGAAAGTTTTGAGTTAACTGATATAATACTATGTCAAAATTCCCATTAACAAGCAGGTTAGCAAGTGACTTTGGAGCCAAGCTAGATTGTCTGGGTTTGAATCCAGGCTTCATCACTTACTAGCTGTGTGACCACAGGCAAATTATTTACTTATTTCTCTGTTCCTTAGTTTCTTACACCCTGAGGTGGTTGTGATACATAAATGAATTAATATTTGTAAAACCCTTAGAAAAATGCCTGGCACCACAGTAAAGCTCTAAGTGTATGCTAGTAATATTTTGCTCTCTACCAGACCACTAGTTCATAATGCTTGATGATAATCTGCCTCATACACTCTTTATCCCCTAGATGGGTCTATGGCTGGGTGGATGGAGAGGTGTAATGGCTTTAGTGGTGGTAGCAGTAGTCTTTTTGCTAGTTAATTGCATGAACTAGGATTTACAGGGAAGTTTGGTCCTCCCCCCGAGTGACTAAATTGACGGGGGCATGCCTCCCATTTTTACAGGCTGTTACGACCAGGTGGTAAAAGTCCTTGAAGATAAGTTTTAAGTAATGTTGAAAAAGAAACAGGTCCAAAATGAAATCACCCGTGTGAGGCCCCACATCAGCAAACCAAGACTTAGTGTCTAACCTAATTGCAGTTTCAGCCTTTCCCTGAACTATGACCTTTAACAGGTCAGTCTGGTATTTCTTGGCTAGCACTAGTGAGTTAGTGGCCTGGTAGACCCCTGCCTTCCCCCCACAGCTGGGTGACTCTGCCTAAAACAATCCTTTCTTTTGTCATGACTTCCTTGTCTTACACCCTTTCTGTCTTTAAAAATCTTCCATTTTGTACAGTTCCTTTCTCCTTACTAGATAGGATGTTATCCTATTCATGAATCATTGAATCAAGCCAATTAGATCTTCAAATCTACTCAGGTGAATTTTGTTGAACAGTAATCGGGATGACCACTTCCTTTTCTCTGGGCAGGGAGTTGGGCTGGAGAGAGGGGTTGAGGATTCTTTTAGAGAGAAATTTGAAGTCTGCTTCTGTTTGGAAACCTGAAGATAAGAGTTCATGGCTAGGCACCCCCAGGGCCCTCTAACTGCCCAGCGATACCGTAGGTTGTGAAATGCAAGAAGTCTACCTTCATATCAGATCTGAAATCATTCTAGGGTCTTCCAGTTCAGCTTCTTGCCCATTTGTCTCTCAATTGGGAAGATGCTGGCCGCCTGATGATGGCTTTTTAGGTTTAAGTTTGGGGCATATGAAACACGGCCAAGGGTATGCCTGGGATATTCATTTGGAAGAAGACACCCGCAATTCACCAGAGGAGCCCGCGCTCCGGGCTTTGGCGGGGCTTCCACGGGTCCTAGATACACTCTTTCCTCACCTCGCCCCTATTAGCACTTCCTCGGCTCTGCGTCTAGTCGGCCCCTTTCGGTAAACTTCCCGACCTGTTGAGGACCAGTGGGCTGTCATTGCGCCTGCGCAAGGGGGCCCGGTGGCTGAAGTGGCTGGGCTGCCCGGCCGCAAGGTCTGAGTACCAGTGCGCCTGCGCGGGAGGCCGGTAGGCTGGCAGTGCCGAGCGGACTCGTCCCCACCGACCGGCAGTCAGTGCGCTTGCGTGCGGTCCCAGCGCCGCGGTTCTTGACTGTGCTGTGCAGGGCGCTGGTTGTAGCCATGCAGGGAGCGGACTCGGACCAGCCCTTCAAACGGCCCCGACGCGATGGCAGCCCGAGAACCCCGCCAAACATCCCTTCCGCGGCGGCGGAGAGCTCCCCGGGCCCCAAACTCCACCGCGACCACCAGACCTGGGGCCCGGAGCAGGTGTGCTGCTTCCTAAAGCGCAGTGGCTTCAGTGATCCCGGACTGCTGGAACGCTTCCGAGGTAGCAGGGCTGCAGGGCTGAGGGGCCGGGGAACCGCGACCCGAGGCGGGGACCGCGGGCCTGAGGGGAGGGCACGCCGAGGCAGTGACCTGGGGGCCTCAGAGAGGACCCGAAGCGGAGAAGGGAGACCTGCGCGGGGAGATACGAAAGGGGTGGACCTGAGGCAGGGGGTGTGGGGCGCCGAGCCGGAGATGAGCTGAGGCGGAGAGCCCCTCTGAGCAGGGGGCCTGCGGCGGGGAAGGTACCAGAAGGGGTAGACCTGAGGCGGGGGTGCCGAGGTGTTGGGGGCGGGGGGGGGGGTGAAGTTGGGGGACGACCTGAGGCGGAGAGTCCTTCAGAACCGGGGTCCTGAGACGGGGACGGGAGGTGCCAGAAGGGGCGCCCAGGAGTGCCCCCCGGAGATGGAGGGAGGAGAAATGGGGCGTCTGGGGCTGGGGACCCGCAGAGGGGGAAGCCGACTTTGAGGATCGTGAACTTGGGTGAGGCACCTGGTGTGAGGCTGGTGGGTTTCTTCGGGAACTGGTCACCCCAGCGCGGGGCAGGCGAGACTCCGGTCCCTGTTGTGACCTAGAAGAACGTTTTCCCCAGACCGTAGTCGGAGGGGCGCTGTCATTCAGACTCACGGGGCTCGGGAGACCCCCTCTGTGCTCCTGCAGCTCCTGGAGCACTTGGAGTGTGTTTTGCTTTCAGGTTTAAGTTTTCTCCCTTGGCCCCTCAACCCGGGGTTTTCCTAAGGGGGAGGGCACATGCTCTGTGAATCCCTGCATCCCCATTGCCTTACCGTAGCATGCCAGCAGGGCTCAGTGCGTTTGTTGACCACCCTTGTAGAGCTTGGTAATGATTCTGTTTTGGTCTCCAAAATCAGTTTGCCTAGTTAAATCTGAATGACACTGGGAGTGCTGGGCTGACCACCGGACTCCCAGCAGCCCACAACTTGGCCACATCACATGGGGCAAATGTGTGGGTTGTGAGTTTTAAGCAACTGGCTCCAGTTCAAGCATCCATCCAGTTAAGATCTCAACTTACCCTAACGGATGTGAAGCTTAACCTCACTCTGTCTTACCCGTTTGTAAGTTTAATAAATTTTTGCAGTTATAGGGTGGAGTCCTGTTTGTCTAGGGTTGGAGGGACTTAGTGTTTGAAGACAAAAAACAAGCTTGATGGTGTGGGAAATGGTGCTTCTTTTTTCTCCTCCCCCCCTTTGGTTGGCCTGCACTCAGAAGTTTTCTCTGAATAGCAACTAGGTGGGGATGAAGTAGTTTTATATTTTCTGTCTCCAAAATATGATGGACTATGTTGTTGGCTTTCTCTTTCAGTGGTGTTCTATAGATTTTGTTTTTGTTTTTGTTTTTGGTGTTCTGTAGATTAAGTCATCAACCTTCAGAATGATCTCTTGAACCTACAGTCAAATGCTAGCAGAACTCACTACTTGCTTTAATTGGTAAAAACTGACCTTACATTCACAATTGCTCATTTCTTTTTTCTTTCTTTTTTCTTTTTAAATTTTTTTTAAAACATTTATTTATTTTTGAGCCAGAGAGAGACAGAGCATGAACGGGGGAGGGTCAGAGAGAGAGGGAGACACAGAATCTGAAACAGGTTCCAGGCTCTGAGCTGTCAGCACAGAGCCCGACGCGGGGCTCGAACTCACAAGACCACGAGATCATGACCTGATCTGAAGTCGGCCGCTTAACCGACTGAGCCACCCAGGTGCCCCTCTTTTTTCTTTTTTTTAAGATTTTTTATTTTTAAGTAATCTGTACACCGAGGATGGGGCTCGAACTTACAACCCTGAGATCCAGAGTCCAATGGATCACCTGACTGAGCCAGCCAGGTGCCCCAACAAATGCTCATTTCTTAACCGTCTGCTTTGTCTTGACCAAAACTGTAGTCAGCCTTCTCTCTCTCCTAGAAGGCCCTGAAATCTTGCTTGTCCCCAAACCTGAACAAGCACTAAAAAAGTGGAATGCCCCATCATCAGCCTCTCTGGTAACCAGCTGAGCATAGCAGGATACCGTCCTGTCAGACTCCACTGGGATCACTTCCTTTACCCTATGAAAAAAAACAGCAACACTTTTTTGTTTCATTTTGAACCACTTGGAGATTTCTGAGGTCACAACATTCTCCCTATTGCAATAGTCTTCCTTTCTAATCCCTGTCTTAGTCTGGGTTTGCTTTTATTTGGCAAAACAAGGTATTGGGTCCCTTTCCTTATTATGGAATACAGTCTCACAGGAACCCTGAAATTAATCAATCAATTTATTTATTTTTTAATGTTTATTTTTGAGAGAGAGAGAGATACAGAGCACGAGTGGGGTGGGGCGGAGAGAGAAGGAGACACAGAATCTGAAGCAGGCTCCAGGCTCTGAGCTGTCAGCACAGAGCCTGACATGGGGCTCCAACTCACAGACCTCGAGATCATGACCTGAGCCAAAGTCAGATGCTCAACTGACTGAGCCACCCAGGCCCCCTGGAGCCCTGAAATTTAGAGGCTGTAATCCCTGTTTTGTTTACAGATGATGTGTTTGAGGTCTAAAGATGTTAAGTAACTTTCTAAAAGTCATACAACTGGAAAAAAAAGCAGAACTGAATGTTAAGATTTTGTCTTTGGACTCCAGAATTCATGCCAGCTATACCTTAACAAGTGTTCTCATCAAAGATCATCAAGGGTGGGGTTGAGCCCTGAGTCAGGCTGTTAGTGTGGAGCATGCTTGGGATTCTCTCTCTCCCTCTCTCTCTCACTCTCCCTCTCTCTCCCTCTCTCTTCTCTCTCTCTCTCTGACCCTCCCCTACTCATGAGTGCTCTTCCTCTCTCAAAATAAATAAACTTAAAAAAAAAAAAAAAAAGATTTTTGTTTGTTTGAAAATAGTCCAGAGTTGTGGAATCTGAGGTCAGGAAGGAGTAAAATTAATTATATAGTGAGAGAAAGAAAAATAAACGTATATATATTTCAAAACACAGTATTATGTGCTTTTCTTGGAGGTTTTTTTTTTAAGTCTTTTATTGCTTAAGTAATTTGTACACCCAGTGTGGGGCTCAAACTCACATCTCCGAGATCCGGGAGTCAAGCCCCTCCTTGGAGGTTTTAGAACTCAATCAACACTTGGCACCCTTCAGGCTATGGTTTTGACCTGACTATTCTAAGAACAATAGATTTAAGCTTCCTTTCCTCCCCCCACGCCAAACCTCACCTGTTTTAGAAGGAAGCCACTGGTTTTGCTGCTGGACTTCCTCACAAATAAGTCATTCAAATAATTTAAAAGTTTTTACTTGATTTATCAAAAATAGCCTGTCAATATAGTTATCTAATTAAAATGAAGACTATCCAAGTGAGAGGGGTGCCTGGCTGGCTCAGTCTGTAGGATATGTGACTTTTGGTCTGGGGGTTGTGAGTTTGAGCCCCATGTGGAGAAAAAGACTTTCCAAGTGGCAAATGAAAGTGGTTTTTACACACAGTCCATTACCTGTAGTGGGTGGTTTAGTAAATGTTGATTTGGGTAAATCTGGTGAATCCAAATTGAAAGAAACAAAAAAGCATATGGTATAATTGTTGAAACCATTCATCTTTTTTTCTCCCTTTTCTTCCAAAGGAAATAAAATCACAGGTTCAATACTGCTCCATCTTAATGAGTCTGATCTTGAAAGTCTTGGAATAAGGTAAGAATGATAAAATTCAACTTGTAGCCAAGCATACTTCTGACCTTTTTATTCACCTCTGAGGGACAAAGCCCATGACACTGATCTTAACTGTCCTCATTTTAGATCTACAAAGTGTTGGGGTGCCTGAGTGGCTGTTATGCCCAGAATTCGTGATCCCCAAATACCGCCAGGGAGCCGAGTCTGATGCAAAAGCAAAGAGCCTTTATTCGAGCTAGCTCGAGCTCAATCCCCTACCTGCACTGACGCAGCGGTGAGATACCAGGGACAGAGAGCGAGTTTCAAAAGGACAAAGGTTTTATTGGGGCCTAGGGGCAGTTGGTGAGGTAATGGCTTTGGCCTCAGCCGATTGGCTGGGGAAGGGTCCTGGGGAAGGGTCCGAGTCCTGTTAGGCAGGTAAAGGGGGGGGCGTTACTCAAGGGGAGGAGGTGTGGTCAAGGTGAAGGACACAGAACAAGATGGAGTCGGCCGCCAGCGTAGGCCCGCCCTTTCATTCCCCCCTTGTCATGTAGCTTAGGGACCCAATCATGGGACCGGCTGCATTTATGGTGACAAGGGGAACAGAGTTTGGAGGTTTACGCAAAGTTCTGGGAACCAAGTGTCCCTGGGGTGGCTCTGGGACGTCTGATTAAGTATTGTCCCTGAGCTGGTGTCTGTGATCTGCCAGGTGATGTTTTGGGGGGCGTGGGGACTCCCGGCAGCATGAGCAATGACAAGCAGAGTTAACAGAGTTACCAATATTAGGTGGGTCGAATGCGCTGTAGCTTGAGCCTGAGCGGGTTGTGTTGGTCCTGACTGATGGCCCATCGCGTGACAACGTCCTTCCGGATCGAGGAGGGGTCCGCTGGCCGAGCGTGGGTGTGATGGACCCAGGTCGCGATGCCGTCTACCTTGAGAGCGGTGGGGGTTGTCAACACCACGACGTAGGGTCCCTTCCAGCGCGGCTCGAGAGTCTCTCGGTGGTGCCTCTTGACGTAGACCCAGTCTCCCGGCCTGTACTGATGAGGTGTCTGGATCGGGCCAGCCTCGTAGATGGCACAGAGGCGCGGGCAAATGTCCTCGTGCGCCCTCTGGAGCCCGCTCAAGGAAAGAAAAAGTTCTTGATCTTTAAACTCAGCAATAAGTTCAGCTCGAAGGCTGGGAATAACAGAGGGTGGCCTGCCAAACATGATCTCGTAGGGAGTAAAACCCAGAGTGTAAGGAGTGTTTCTAACCTGGTAAAGGGCGTATGGTAGGAGAGTCACCCGGTCCCCGCCAGTCTCCATGGTTAGTTTGGTAAGGGTCTCTTTTAGGGTTCTATTCATTCTTTCTACCTGTCCTGAGCTCTGGGGCCTATAAGCACAGTGTAATTTCCAGTTTGCCCCCACCGCCTTGGCTACTGCCTGTGTTACCTGCGAGATAAAAGCTGGTCCATTGTCTGATCCTACCATGGCAGGAAAACCATACCTGGGTAAGATGTCTTCTAGTAGCTTCTTAGCCACCGTCTGAGCCGTTTCATGCTTGGTTGGGTATGCCTCCACCCAGCCAGAGAAGGTGTCTGTAAATACTAAAAGATATTTAAAACCATACTTTCCTGGTTTGACTTCGGTGAAGTCGACTTCCCATTGGGCTCCCGGTCTGGTGCCTCTGAGCCTGGTTCCTTTTTTATTTGATGTGGCTCTCGAGTTGGTGAGTTGGCAGGTCTTGCAGGCAGATACAACTTGCTCTATTTTGGTGTCCTGTTGGTGAATCTTGATTCCGGCATGTCGGATTAAGTCTTTTAATTTTCGGGCCCCCATGTGAGTAGACCGATGCATGTGCTCTAATAATGAGACTCCGAGCCGGTCTGGCAGCACGAGCTCCTTGTTAGGTGTGTACCACCATCCCTTTATCTCCTGGTCCATGGGGAGTTTCTTGATCCGCTGTAACTCCTCCTGGGAGTATTTGGGCTGGTCTGGTAAAACTGGGTCTCCCGGGTCCGGTAGTTGTATGGTCATGGTGGGGACTGAAGTAAGGGCGACTGCCTTGGCTGCCTGGTCAGCCTTTCAATTACCTCTAGACATGGCGGCCAGCCGGCAGCCACTGGGTCTAGTTTCTTCTCAGCAAAACCTGGAACCCAGAGGCGGCAGTAGCCGGCTGATCCTAGCAATTCCCTCACTTCTCTTCGGGAGGTGGGAGTAGGGATCTTTAGGACAGTTTCTTTTCTGGCATCTGATAACCGCCGCTGTCCGCCCTCCAGGATATATCCCAGGTAACTTACCCTCTCCCTGCATATCTGAGCCTTCTTCGCGGATGCCCGGTACCCTAAGGCCCCCGGGGTAGCCAGCAGGTCCTGGGTCCCTCGCTCACAGTCTTTGGCCGTGTCGGCAGCAATCAGGATGTCATCTACGTACTGTAGGAGGGTGAGGCCAGGGTGCTCCCTTCTGTACTCACCCAGGTCCTCGTGTAGTGCCTCGTCGAAGATGGTGGGTGAATTTTTGAATCTCTGAGGTAGCCGTGTCCAGGTGAGTTGCCCACTGTAGCCCTCCTCCGGATCATGCCACTCAAAGGCGAACAGGGGTTGGCTCTGGGGTGCCAACGGCAGACTGAAGAAGGCGTCCTTTAAATCTAGTACAGTACCAGACCCTGGAGGGCGCCAAGGAGCTCAAGAGAGTATATGGGTTGGGAACAGTTGGGTGTATGTCCGCGACCCTCTTATTTACTTCCCAGAGGTCTTGTACTGGTCGGTAGTCATTTGTGTGAGGCTTTTTGACCGGCAGTAAGGGGGTGTTCCAGGCAGACTGGCAAGGAACTAGTACCCCTAGGCTTCGTAGTCTCCGGATGTGTGGCTGGATCCCCTTCCAGGCCTCCTGAGACATGGGGTATTGTTTGATCCTTATCGGACTCTCTCCTGGCTTGAGCTCTACCAGGACTGGGGTCCTGTGAGCGGCTAGTCCCATCCCCCCACCGTCTCTGCCCAAACCGAGGGGAATTCTTGTAGCCATCTGTCTATATTATTCTCTCTCAGGAGCGCCTCCTGGTGGAGGAGGTATTCATCCTCCAGTTTCATGGTCAGGACCTGGATGGGGTGGCCCTTGCCATCGGTGACCTGAGGCCCCCCCTTGTCTGAAAGTTATCTGAGCTCCAATCTTGGTCAGTAAGTCCTGTCCTAACAGCAGGTAGGGGCATTCTGGTATTACCATAAAGGAGTGGGATACCCGGCCCGTTCCCAAATCTACTGTTCTTCGGGTAGTCCATGAATACTGGCTCATACCAGTTGCCCCTTGTACCCAGGACTTCTTGCTGGCTAGTTTTCCTTGTGGGGTGCGGAGGACCGAATGTTGTGCTCCGGTGTCGACAAGGAAGTCAACAGGGGTCTCCTCCACTTTAAGAGTTACCCTGGGTTCGGGGAGAGGGTCCGAACCCCGACTCCCCTAATCACTTAGTTCATCTAGCTCTAGGACTTTTACTCGATCAGTCTTGCTTCCCTTCCCGCCGGCCCTTTTTGGACAATCTCGGGCCCAATGCCCTATCTCCTTGCAGTATGCACACTGATCCTTCTGCAGCCTCTGCTTCCCCCCCTTGGTGGTTCCTTTACCTTTTCTTGCGTCGTCTGCCAGCTGCCGGAGAAGGCGGTCTCGTTCCTCGGGGAAGTCAGCAGTGGTAGCTAGTAGTATTCTGGCCAGGTCTCGAGTCTGCTTACTGCTGGCAGCCGCCATGGCGTGAGCCTGCTTGTCCTCAGGAGGCTCCTGGTTATTATATACCTTTTCGACTACTACCAGTAAGTCCTGCAGACTTTTTTCTCCTAGTCTCTCTATTTTCTGTAATTTTCTCCTAATGTCTATGGCCGATTGGTTTACAAAGGCCATGATAACAGCTGCCTTGCTTTCCGGAGCCTCTGGATCCATGGGGGTATAGGTACGGAATGCCTCCATGATCCGTTCTAAAAAGGCAGCCGGAGATTCATCTTTTCCCTGTTGTACATTGCCTACCTTGGCCAAATTGGTTGGCTTTCTAGCAGCCATTCGGAGACCCCCCCATTAGAGTCTGGCGGTAGACCCGGAGCCTCTCCTTACCTTCTGCCGTGTTGAAATCCCACTGGGGCCGAGTTAAGGGGAAGGAGGCATCTATCTGAGCCTGGTTGGTGGTGGGATTCCCGTCTGCGCCCGGAACTAGTTTTCGGGCCCCATTGAGGATTCTTTCTCTTTCTTCAGTCGTGAACAGGACCTGCAAAAGCTGCTGGCAATCATCCCACGTGGGCTGATGGGTAAAAAGAACAGAGTCTAATAAATCAATAAGCCCTGCCGGTTTCTCGGAAAACTTAGGATTCTGAGCTTTCCAATTGTAGAGGTCACTAGTGGCGAAAGGCCAATAGTGATGGGGCTGATTCCCCTCTGCGTCTGGGGGTCCGGTGGCTCGCAGGGGCAGAATAGTGGAGTTGGCGGCGGAGGCGGATTGCTCCCTCTGAGCCCTTTGTCTGGTAAAGGGCGGGCTTCCCACTGGAGCATTTCTGCCTCCCGCTCTCGGAACAGCGTCTGCCTCCCCCTGAGGGGAAGGATGGTGTTCTTCTGGCATCCTAGAGGGGTTATACGGGGGAGGAAAAATTAATTCTTCTTCAGTACCCCCCTGTAGGACAGGGTAGAGGGGTGCTGAAGGCTGGGTAAGACTTTTCCTCTTCTCTGTCTCCTGCAAAGCAAGAATGGGTTTTGGCTCCGGAGGGAGCGGGGCTAGGAAGGGCTTAAGCCAAGAGGGTGGGTCTTCTACAAGGTCCTGCCAAGTGATAATGTAAGGGAGCTGATCAAGATGGCCCGTCTTAGGCTGAGAGATGATACTCCTGACTCGGTGGATGGTAGGGAGGTCGAAGGTCCCCTCTGGTGGCCATCCGACATTGAAAGTTGGCCACTCGCTAGAACAAAAAAAACTGCAACCGACCCTTTCGGACTTCCACACTGAGGTTGTTAGCTCTTCCCCTCACATCCTTAAAGTGATCAATCATAATAGTTAGAGGAGTAGTCTGAGTCTGTCCCATAACGTCCGTCCAGTAAGTCCACAGAACAAAACAGAGAAACACAAAAACAGACAAACAGAGGGCCCCTAGAAAGTCTTCCAACTCCATGGAAGCAAAACTGAGAGCTAGCTTAGACATTTGAGGGGATTCCACGTCCCTCCAAAACCAATGAGGGGATTCCACGTCCCTCCAAAGACGACGGCCTCACGCCAACCAGCGGGAGCGACCCGCCTCGTCTCAGACCTTTGAGGGGATTCCACGTCCCTCCAGAAGGGAGGATCGGAACGTCTTCCGAACTCCCGGCCCGTGGTCCTCCAGTGCATCCACTTAGACCGCATCGGGCACTACCAGAATTCCAGAAATGAGCTCACACAGAAAAGACAGAACAAACAGACACTAACCGTGGCCAGTCAGGCTCTCTGGGTCGGGGGTCCCTCGGGGGTCTTGGGGATCCCGGACAAGCCCCCAAATGTTATGCCCAGAATTCGTGATCCCCAAATACCGCCAGGGAGCCGAGTCCGATGCAAAAGCAAAGAGCCTTTATTCGAGCTAGCTCGAGCTCAATCCCCTACCTGCACTGACGCAGCGGTGAGATACCAGGGAGAGAGAGCGAGTTTCAAAAGGACAAAGGTTTTATTGGGGCCTAGGGGCAGTTGGTGAGGTAATGGCTATGGCCTCAGCCGATTGGCTGGGGAAGGGTCCTGGGGAAGGGTCCGAGTCCTGTTAGGCAGGTGGGGGGGGGGGGTTACTCAAGGGGAGGAGGTGTGGTCAAGGTGAAGGACACAGAACAAGATGGAGTTGGCCGCTGGCATAGGCCCGCCCTTTCAGGGCTTAGTCGGTTAAGTGTCTGACTCTCGGTTTCGGCTCAGCTCATGACCTTATGGCTTTGTGGGTTCAAGCCCCGCACTGGGCTCTGTGCTGACAGTACAGAGCCTACTTGTAATTCTCTTTCTCTCCCTCTCTCTCTGCTCCTCCCCCACTTGTGTTGTCTCTGTCTCTCAAAAAATAAATAAATTAACTTTAAAATAAATAAATCTACAAAGTGTTTTAAAACTGAATCCCAACATAATTGTGTCTGTTTTTGCTGTGCAATCCTGTGTTTAATATTACTAATGATTCCTATTTTATTATTATTTTTTTTTTAATGTTTATTTATTTTTGAGACAGAGAGAGACAGAGCATGAACAGGGGAGGGTCAGAGAGAGAGGGAGACTCAGAATCTGAAGCAGGCTCCAGGCTCTGAGCCATCAGCACAGAGCCCGACGCGGGGCTCGAACTCACGGACCGTGAGATCGTGACCTGAGCTGAAGTCGGACGCTTAACCGACTGAGCCACCCAGGCGCCCCTAATGATTCCTATTTTAAAAAATTTTGCTGACAAGCCTTCATGAAGTTTGCAGTGACCAACTTTTTACTCTCAAGTTCAGAATAATTGGATTATACACACCATAAAATACATAAAGACTAATAGGGGGGCAATGTTGGCAAGAAAAATCAAGGCTACAACCTTATCTTGAACATATTTTTAGGTCTTCCTAAAGCTGTCTTAAGACTGGAATGTATACTTGGTATTAGATTTAAAGACACGATCCAAAGTAGCTTGTTCCGTTTTTGGTTGTGTGATTTGAGACAAGTAATTTAACCTTTCAGTTTCTGCACCTGTGAAATGGAAAATGATAATGAGACAGTGTATATAAAGTGATTAACACATTGGCCCTTAATAATAAATTATATATATATAGGTAGAGATCCCTATGTAAGGCTGGAAGTTGTAGGGGCTAGATTAGTGTGGATCCACTTTAAAGATCACAGTTGAGAAACAAATATTTAAATATTGCTTAAAATGGAGACTTTTTTTTTTTTTTTTTTTTTTGAGAATTGGCAACAGTGGTAAAATAAGGTATTTTTTCTTCTGGAGTCCCACTTGGCTAAGTGTTGTTTGTGGCAACGGTAACCAAAGAATCAAAACAATTACTTCATACGCTTACTTCATACACTGTTGTTTAGTAGTTGATAATAGAAGCAGATTGTAAGAAAAGATCACCTTAGGATATTTACTTGAATTTTAATAAATGTCCTTTGGATCAGAATCATCAGGAGTCTCTTTCATAATCACGTTTCAGTCCCCTCAACATCCCTCTTACTATTTATTTCTTAGGTATATTGAGTTGCTTACTATTTAAAAAATTTTTTTAATGTTTTTTTTTATTTATTTTTGAGACAGAGAGAGACAGAGAATGAACGGGGGAGGGTCAGAGAGAGAGGGAGACACAGAATCTGAAGCAGGCTCCAGGCTCTGAGCTGTCAGCACAGAGCCCAACGCGGGGCTTGAGCTCACGGACCGCGAGATCGTGATCTGAGCCGAAGTCGGATGCTCAACTGACTGAGCCACCCAGGCACCCCTAGTTGCTTACTATTTTAATTGAATTGCATTTATTCTAATAGTCTTGCTTTTATTTATTTTTTTTTAAATTTTTTTTTTTAACGTTTTATTTATTTTTGAGACAGGGCGAGACAGAGCATGAACGGGGGAGGGTCAGAGAGAGAGGGAGACACAGAATCCGAAACAGGCTCCAGGCTCCGAGCTGTCAGCACAGAGCCCGACGCGGGGCTTGAACTCACAGACCGCAAGATCATGACCTGAGCCAAAGTCGGCCGCTCAACCGACGGAGCCACCCAGGCGCCCCATAATAGTCTTGCTTTTAAAGAGAACCATATATTTCGTGGACTCAAATACTACCGATTTATTCAACAAATATTTATGGAGGGCCCACTACATGTTAGGAATTCTTCTAGGAACTTTGGAGACATGAGTGAACAAAATAGAATTTCAAATGAACATTATCTGGTTGTGCCCACCGTATAACTCTGAGGTATATTCTGCAGGACTTTTCAGGGCTGTGTGTTCCTATACAGCAGCTGCTAGTTACATGTTTAAATCAATTAAAATTAAAGTTTCAGTTCCTTACCTAGCCATATTTCAAGTGCTCAATAGCTACTTATGGCTAGTGGCTACCATGTTGGACAGGGAAGACACAGAACATTTCTATCTTAGCAAAATTCTGCTGGCTAGAGCTGCCTTTGAAGATCCCAGTGAGATTAGGCAAAGTTGTTCACAGTGGTAGTAGTTCAGCCAATTTATTAATATAACCTAGTACTGTTTTTCCATCCTTTCCTGTTTTACCTTTCCTAGGATTCACATCTTAAAAATAAATTACCTGTACATAAGGTCTTGTCTTAGATTCTGCTTTCTAAGAGGAAGTCCAGTTTAGAAAAGTACTGAAATTTTCTCAAGTTTATGATCAACTGTTGATTGAAAAGGTGTTTTCTTTTTGGTTTGTTTTGTTTTAATTTTTGACAGAGAGAGACACAGAATGAGAGCAGGGGAGGGCCGAGAGAGAGGGAGACACAGAATCCGAAGCAGGCTCCAGGCTCCGAGCTGTCATCACAGAGCACAATACGGGGCCTGAACTAATGAACTGCAAGATCATGACTTGAGCAGAAGTCAGCACTCAACCAACTGAGCCATCCAGGAGCCCCAATTTAAAAGGTTTTTCTAGGGGCACCTGGGTGGCTTAGTTGGTTAAGCATCTGACTTTGACCCAGGTCATGAGCTGTCAATGTGGAGCCCACTTCAGATCCTCTGTCCCCCTCCCTCTTCTCCCCTGCTCGTGCTCGCTCGCTCTCTCTCTCTCTCTCTCTCTCAAAAATAAATAAACATTAAAAAAAAAAAATAAAAGGTTTTTCTAAGAAATAAGAAACATTGGTACATTAACTGTATATGTCAGTTGTAAGACATTTTAGATTCAGGAAATGATGAAATATACATATGAAATCTTATAGTCTAACTATGGCCCATGGATACTTGAAATAGTGTTGTTGTTTTAAAAAAATTTTTTTTAAATGTTTGTTTATTTTCGAGAAAGAGAGCATGAGCAGGGAGGGGCATAGAGAGAGGGAGACACAGAATCCAAAGCAGGCTTCAGGCTCTGAGCTGTCAGCCCAGAGCCTGATGCAGGACTCAAACCCACAAACTGTGAGATCATGACCTGAGCCGAAGTCAGATGCTTAACCAACTGAACCACCCAGTCCCCCGTGTTGTTGTTGTTTTAATGTTTATTTTTGAGAGAGAGAGAGAGAGAATGTGCGTGTGTGTGTGTGTGTGTGTGTGTGTGTGTGAGCGAGCAGGCGAGGGGTAGAGAGAGGGAAACAGAGGACCTGAAGTAGGCTCCACGCTGACAGTGAGAGCCCAACGTGGGGCTTGAACTCAGGAATCAGGACTTCATGACCTCAGGCAAAGTTGATCGTTTAACCGACTGAGCCACCCAGGCGCCCTGGCCCATTGAATACTTTAAATTTTTGTTTAAGATACTGTATTTTTTTTTTAACCTTTGTTAAACCAAAAAACCTCTAGGTTTTGGGTGTCTATTTTCGTAGATTTTATCTTTTTTTAATGTTTATTTATTTATTTTGAGAGAGACAGAGAGCATGTGAGTAGGTGGGGGGGCTGGGGGGAGGGGACGAGAAAAAGGAGAGAGGGAATCCCAAGCAGGCTCTGTGCTGTGCTCACAGAGCCCACCACAGGCTGGAGCCTACCATGGGGCTTAGTCCCATGAACTGTGAGATCATGATCTGAGCCAAAATCAAGAGCCAGACACTCAACCAACGGAGCCACCTAGGTGCCCCTAATTTTATAGACTTTAATCAGCAATTTCTTTGTGAATATTTCTTTTTGGGTTTTATTAAGTAATGAATACCGAGTATCAGTTCAAGTAAATACTAAGCAATGAGATTGGTTTAGGTTTGGTATTTTATGCTCTAACTCTTGGTTGTGCTCAACTGTGCAATGATACTTAACCTGACTCCGTTATCGCTGACCTGTAAGTACTTCTCCAAGCTTGGCCTTTCCCTCTGCTTGTTATATCAAACTAATGAGGATGGTAGGAAAATAGGAAAACACAATGTATGCTGCTTTATGATTTATCAGCTGTAATAATGCCTCTATATATCCCAAGAAAGTGATTCTTAGATTGTAGTACGATTTAATATGATATAGAGGCCAATTGTAGTGGTTCTGACTCTAAGTGTATCTAGAACTTTTAGCAAAAGATTTATTTTTCAATCTAATTAGCTGTTAGGTCAGTAAATTCTGCCCCTTTACATGCTGCTTCTGTTGATAATTAGCCAAGTGTCAGGCTAATTTGCTTGGACCAATTAGGTAAATGAAGCCGGATGACAAATTACAGGATTTTGAGCTGTTTACATTAAATCCTATTAAATTTATTTCTCAAACTGAAGCATTATAAGGGATTACTGACAAAAGAAGATGGGTATAAGTAAAGCTATTGCCTTCATATATGTTGGATTTGTACCTAAGTCATATCCAATGTTCATAAGTCAGACTTGGACCTTTGTAACTCATTACCATAATAAATTTAAAAGTCTTTATCATGTGAACAAAGTTCACTTGTTCACACTAATAGACTCCTAAATGGACTAAATGGACTTATCATGTGAACAAAGTTTATCTCTTGTTCACACTAATAGACTCCTAAATTCTTATAGTTAAAATACTTCTGATAGGGTAAATACTGAATTGATAATCAGTGATGATTTCTGTGACACCGGTAATCATAGTTAAATTTCTCTAGTTCTTGAGGGAGGGAACTGGGTCTTTATCATTAACTGCAGTGCTGAATACATTATTTAATCCCTCTCCAGCTCTGTAAGGTAGATAATATTTTCCCTGTGCTATGGATGAGAACATTAGTATACTAAAAAAGGTTGAGTGATTCTCCCTGCCCCCAAGGTCACACAGATTCCGTGTGCAGATGTGAACCAGTTCTGATTTCAAAGTCCTTTTTCATTATCTCTATGCTATAATTCAGTGTACTACCTTGAACCATGCAGATTCAGGGTTGTGAGAGAAGATGGCAACTTCGGTTAGGTTAAAATAAGTCTGAAGTATAAATTGAGCGTTCAGTAGAGACGTAGGAGATGTTGAAGTCTGAGTTTCCAAGAGAGGAGAATCAAGGGCAGAAGCCTCGGGGGAGAATTTTAGAGGGGGCGTATGTTTGAATTATTAATTGTTCCTTTTAATCTGACTTCTCGTTCTATTAGTGTAGATAATTTAGAGTTGATTATATGCTATTATATACTCCAGGGATTATTATTAAGCAAATAATGACGGATTTGCTTATCCTGTTGTAATTTTAGTACCTTGGGTGACAGAAAGAAGCTGCATAATTATATCCAGCAACTGAAGGAAATTCATGTTGATGCAATGAAGGTAAGAAGAATCTGAGTTTATTATGTTTTTTTGACTTTTTATTTTATTCTTTAAAAAAAATTTTTTTTTCTAATGTTTATTTTTGAGAGAGAGAGAGAGAGAGAGAGACAGAGTGCAAGCAGGGGAGGAGCAGAGAGAGAGGGAGACACAGAATCCAAAGCAGGCTGCAGGCTCTGAGCTGTCAGCACAGAGCCTGATGTGGGGCTCAAACTCACGAACAGTGAAATCATGACCTGAGCCGAAGTTGGACGCTCAACCAACTGAGCCATCCAGGCGCTCCCTATTTTATTCTTTTTAAATAGGCTTTATGCCCAGCACGGAGCCCAGCACAGGGCTTAAACTCACGACCCTGTGATCAAGACCTGAGCTGTGGGCACCTGGGGGCTCAGTCAGTCAAGTGTCTGACTTGATTTCAGCTCAGGTCCTGATCTCACGCTTAGTGAGATCAAGCTTTAAATCGGGTTCTGGGCTCTGAGCTCACAGGGCAGAGTCTGCTTGGGATTCTCTCCCTCTCTCTGTGCCCCTCCCCTGTTAGCACATGTGCCTATGTTACTCACTCTCTCCCTCTCTCTCTCTCTCTCTCTCTCTCTCTCTCTCTCTCTCTCTCTCTCTCAAAATAAATAAATAAACTTAAAAAAATAAAGACAGGGTGCCTGGGTAGCTCTGTCAGTTTAGTGTCCGACTCTTGATCTCAGCTCAGGTCATGATCTCATTGTTCATGACTTTGAGCCCTATAGGGCTCTGCGCTGTCTGCACAGAGCCCGCCTGGGATTCTGTCCCACCCTCTCTCTGCCCCTCCTCCTCCTTGCTCTCTCTCAAAATAAATAAATAAACTTAAAAAAAAAAAACAAAAACAAAAAACCTGAGCTGAGATCAAGAGTTGGATGCTGAACTGACTGAGACACCTAGATGCCCCTATTATGTAAGGGTCCAACTCTTTTTTTTTATTTGTTTTTTAATGTTTATTTATTTTTGAGAGAGAGAGAGAGAGAGAGAGAGAGAGAGAGCAGGGGAGGGACAGAGACAGAGGGAGACACAGAATCTGAAATAGGTTCCAGGCTCTGAACTGTCAACACAGAGCCTGGCACAGGGCTTGAACCCACGAACTGTGAGATCATGACCTGAGCCGAAGTCAGACACTTAACCAGCAGAGCCACCCAGGCACCCCTGTGAGCGTCCAACTCTTGATTTAAGCTCAGGTCTTGATCATGTTGGGCGTGAAGCCTACTTTAAAAATAAATAACTAAATAAGAAAGAAAAAACATTAAAAAAAAAAAAAAAAGAATGGGAGGAAATCTGCTTCTCAGTAATAGAATTGTAATTGATTTTTATATTTCTAAACTGCATTTTCTCAAATAAGCACAAAATATTTAAACCAAAAGAAAAACTAAAATATATTAAACATACAGAAAAGTGTAAGTAGGCAACTACCTAGCTTGTTAAATCTTAATATTTTACCTAATTTTGCTTCAGATCTGTTGTTTTCAGAACAAAATGTTAGAAACAATATAGTCTTTTTTTTTTATTTAAAAAAAATTTTTTTTAATGTTTTATTTATTTTTGAGACAGAGAGAGACAGAGCATGAACGGGGGAGGGTCAGAGAGAGGGAGACACAGAATCTGAAACAGGCTCCAGGCTCTGAGCTGTCAGCACAGAGCCTGATGCGGGGCTTGAACTCACGGACCGCGAGATCATGACCTGAGCCGAAGTCGGCCGCTCAACCGACTGAGCCACCCAGGCGCCCCAATATAGTCTTTTTTGTACCCATTGTAGATTCTGTTTCCATCCATTCTTCCCCCAAAATAAGTGCCATCTTGAATTGGGTTTATTCATTTTCACAAATGTTTTTTACTTTCACTACATGTATATCTATAGCTATAAACAATGTATAGTGTTGTTCTACATGTTTTTTAAGCTTTATAAAAATTATAAACAGTAAGTAACCTTTTAAACTTTCATTTTACATCGCTTTTTAAAAATTATTATTATTATTATTATTATTATTATTATTATACTTTTGAGCATCCTCCACATCGACACACATAGCTCTGCTTTCCCCTTAGTCAGAGAATAACTTTTAAAGTTGTACTGAATTTTCTTGTCAGCTCCGGTAAACTTTTGTGTCAAATATTAGTCCACAGAGTGGATACATTCCTAGAGTTTCATCTATCAATAGTTCTTATTAAAAAAAAAAAAAATTTTAACATTTATTTATTTTTGAGAGAGAGAGAGAGAAAGACAGAGCACGAGTGGGGGAGGAGCAGAGAGAGACGGAGACACAGAACCTGAAGCAGGCTCCAGGCTCTGAGCTGTCAGCACAGAGCCTGACACAGGGCCTGAACCCACAAACTGTGAGATCATGACCTGAGCCAAAGTCAGGTGCTCAACTGACTGAGCCACCCAGGTGCCCCTCAGTAGTTCTTATTTTTCATCTCCCGGCCCCTTCCGGACATTCAAGGCCCTGTTTTTTGGAATTAGTGTCCCAAGAATCATTTTAACAAGTGGTCAACTGCCCACCCTCCATCTCAGAAATTCCGATTGTGGGAATTTACAGTAGGCCTGTGAATGTGCATTTTTCACAGACTCTCTGGTATCATAATTAATGTTTCTTGATTGACTGGTGACAGAAATTTTATCTTATTGTTCACCCTTTTGACTTCTGTAGGTTAAGAAAACTTAGTTTCAGACCTGGAAGAAGGTGTAGGGTATCTAAATCCCCTTTTGCACCCTTTTGCAATGATCATCATGTACATTTTTCATTAGCTGTGTTTGGTATATTTTGTACAGTATTTGAGTTATCTCAGATCTCTATGAGAATACATATTTCAATTTTACTCTTGCCAGTTAGTCTGCTTATTTCCCATTGAAAATCATGTTGGAAAAAAAAAATTTAAGATTTTATTTTTAAGTAATCTCTACACCCAACATGGGCCTCAAATTCAGAACCCTGAGTTCAAGAGCCGCACACTCCCCTGACTGAGCCAGCCAAGCTCCCCATGTTTGAAATATTTAATAAATGTGTTTGGTTCAGTCCTACAATAGTTTTCTTTTATAGGCCAAGTAGTGGTTCTTATAGCAAGAATTTTATTTGAATTAATCAAATTTTAGCCCTTTCTGAAAAAGTTACCTAATATTAAAATACCTCATTCTTTTCATGACAAATTAAATAGGGTGATCACTTATTAAAGATTATATTTAACAATTTTGTCCTGCAGTTGGAAGAAAATTGCCTGCAATCTATTTTGTCCTTCATTCCTTCATGAGAAGGGCAGCACAGAGTATTCTCTTCAGATAGGACATAGATAAGTTTTCTTTATTAGGTGAGATCATCTCAGATGATCTCTGTTACCACATTTTCACAGTGCAACAAAATTTGTAACAAAAAAATTTTTTTTAATTGTTTTTTTACATTTATTTATTTTTGAGAGACAAAGAGAGATGGAGCACAAGTTGGGGAGGGGCAGAGAGAGAAGGAGACACAGAATTCAAAGCAGGCTCCAGGCTCTGAGATGTCAGCACAGAGCCCGACGACGCGGGGCTCCAACCCACAAACCGCGAGATCGTGACCTCAGCCGAAGTCAGACGTTCAACCGACTGAGCCACCCAGAGACCCCTGCAGCAAAAATAATTTTGAAGTAATGTTCAAGACACCAGTTTCGGGGCTCCTGGGTGGCTTAGTTAGTTGAGCGTCTCTTGATTTTGGCTCAGGTCATGGTCCCAGGGTCATGGGATCAAGTCCTGTGTCGGGCTGAGTGTGAAGCCTGCGTCAGATTCTCAGTCTCCCTCTGCCTCTCTCCCCCACTCACATCTCCCTCTCTCTTTAAAGTAAAGGTTAAAAGTTAAAAAGAAAGACAATCAGTGTCATTTGCTCACTTTTATTCTTTCTACGTTTCATCAAAAACAGAAAACTGTTGGGGCGCCTGGATGGCGCAGTCGGTTAAGCGTCCGACTTCAGCCAGGTCACGATCTCGCGGTCCGTGAGTTCGAGCCCTGCGTCAGGCTCTGGGCTGATGGCTCAGAGCCTGGAGCCTGTTTCCGATTCTGTGTCTCTCTCTCTCTCTGCCCCTCCCCCCGTTCATGCTCTGTCTCTCTCTGTCCCAAAAATAAATAAAAAACGTTGAAGAAAAAAAAAAAAAAAAAACAGAAAACTGCCTAACCATATTTATAAATTATAAATTACATTTGTTGCAAATAGATTTTGAAGTTCCTAAGTACTTTTTGGTCAGTGAGTCACTGTATAGTCATGAAATTGATAGCTTTAATGATTTTATATATTTTTTAATGTTTATTTTGAGAGAGAGAGTATATATACACAAGTGTGCAAGAGTGAGTGAGGGGGAGGAGCAGAGAGAGGGGGAAAGAGGGAATCCCAAGCAGACCTGAGCTGAAATCGAGTTGGACGCTTAACCAACTGAGCCACCCAGACACCCAATATAGTTTATGATAGTGATAAAGTGACTTTATAGAGCAGGTGAAAAAAATTAATACTCACCAGTCATAAATCTAATCTTTGTTAATATACATTACATATTGCTTAACAAAGGTATAAATTCTAGTCATTACTTGACTCAGGCTGTTGATGCACAACTTGAATTGAGCTATTTTTTTTAAATTTTTTAATATTTATTCATTTTTGAGAGACAGAGAGCGCAAGTGGGGGAGGGTCAGAGAGAAAGGGAGACACAGAATCTGAAGCAGGCTCCAGGCTCTGAGCTGTCAGCACAGAGGCTGACGCGGGCTCGAACTCACGAACCATGAGATCATGACCTGAGCCGAAGTCAGACGCTCAACCGACTGAGCCACTTAGGCGCCCCTGAATTGGGCTGTTTTTAAAGGAAATGACTTCCTTATCACTAGCATGTTCAAATGTTGGACCAGATGACCCCTTTAAGCTTCTTTACAGCATAGAGCTTTTGTAATTCATATTTTGTATATATCTATATATGGGCATGGTACACTTTAACTATAAGAATCTTAACATATGTATCTTGGGGCACCTAGGTGGCTTAGTCCATTGAGCCTCCAACTTCGGCTCAACTCATGATCTCACAGTTCCTGGGTTTGAGCCCCTCGTTGGGCTCACTGCTGTCAGCACAGAGCCCGCTTTGGATCCTCTGTCCCCCCCCCTCTCTCTCCGCCCCTCCTCCCATTCATGCTCTCTCTCAAAAAAATAAATAAACCTTTAAAAAATATTTGTATTGGGGCGCCTGGGTGGCGCAGTCGGTTAAGCGTCCGACTTCAGCCAGGTCACGATCTCGCGGTCCGTGAGTTCGAGCCCCGCGTCAGGCTCTGGGCTGATGGCTCGGAGCCTGGAGCCTGTTTCCGATTCTGTGTCTCCCTCTCTCTCTGCCCCTCCCCCGTTCATGCTCTGTCTCTCTCTGTCCCAAAAATAAATAAAAAACGTTGAAAAAAAAAATTAAAAAAAAAATATTTGTATCTTTGCAATGGCAGTTCAACAGTAACCATTTAAAACATATTTGAGTTCCTACTGTGTGCCAGGCATTACGCTGCGTGATGAGTTCTGAGAATATGGCAGTAGACAAGGCCCTTCGCCTCCCAGAATTCCATACATTTTTAAGGAACTTCATGGAAAAATTTGAAGCAGTTTGAAAATCATTCATCAGATCATTTATTAAGTTCCTTTTTTCTTTTCTTTTTAAAAATTTTTTTATTATTTATTTTGAGTGAGTGAGAGAGAGAGAGAGAGAGAGAGAAAACACAAGCGGGGAAGGGGCAGAATCCCAAACAGGCTCTATGCCATCAGCTCAAAAGTCACAAACTGCATGACCTAAGCCGAGATCAAGAGTCGGACACTTAGCCAAATGAGCCACACAAGGGCCACTCCTTTTTTATTGTCTTTCTCTTTAAAAGGCGGTTATGGATAGTTAAGATGTATCTTTATTTTAAGAAACATTGAGGGACATTAAATCTTCACCTGTATTTAACCCTGTTTAAGCTTAGAGTAATAAATAATTGTAAAATTTATCTTCACTAAGTATAGGTATTTCTGAGTGACATTGAGTAGTACAGAATTTCATATTCCTGCCCAAGATTTCTTATCTATATGGTAGGAAGCTTCCCTTTCTTTCTTCCTCACTCCCTCTCTTCCTAATGGGTACCATATAGATACATTTAGGAAAAAAACAGACACATTGTCTATAGCAATAAGGCTTATATGATCTGAATGAGTGTGTTAAATGAGTACGTTTAACTTGAATACAAGACTAACTTATTAAAGACTAATCAAATCATATACACAATAAAAAAATTGAATTCCTTATTTTTCTATATTAGAATCCATTAAGAAGAAGTAAAATATACCCAGATCCAATATACTTGATCTGTCTGGTAGTGATACCTAAATAAGGTAATGATATTAATATCTTGTTATTTCCTGTAGAAGTATTCTTACTTGAGAACAATTGAATAGCTTTAATTGTGCACTGTAGATAGGAACGGCTGCACAAAAATTTTAGATGGAATTATATATTGTTATTGATATTAATTTAAACATTTTCTAGGTAATTAATGATCCTATCCATGGCCACATTGAACTCCACCCTCTCCTCATCCGAATCATCGACACACCTCAATTTCAGCGGCTTCGATATATTAAACAGTTGGGTGGCAGTTACTATATTTTTCCAGGCGCTTCGCACAACCGATTTGAGCACAGTCTAGGGTAAGAAGGCAGTTGATGGGGAATTTACAGTTATGTAAGTACTTTCCTTATCTTATGAAATAATGATCTTATTGTTTAGAGAATAGTTTTACAAAATGGTAATAATATCCATATTTTGTTGAGAAAATTGAGGCTTTGATTTACCTTGCTATATTTTATGTATTTAAAAAAATTTTTTTTAATGCTTGTTTATTTTTGAGAGAGAGAGAGAGACAGAGCATGAGTGAGGGAAGAGCAGAGAGAGACAGAATCCAAAGCAGGCTCTAGGCTCTGAGCTGTCAGCACAGAGCCCAATGCGGGACTTGGACTCACAAACCTCAAGATGATGACCTGAGCCAAAGTCAGACGCTTAACCAACTGAGCCACCCAGGCGCCCCTATTTTATGTACTCTTATAAACCAATTCAGATCCTCACTGGAAAGATAATGAAAGTGTCTATTGACAGGCCATTTCGATGACATATTTGTTTAAACATGGGTTGGTTACTGATATAACTAATGTTGTAAATTTTATTATTTAATTTTCCTGTTTAGTCCTATAAAGAATTGTCCTTTGAAACCAGATAACATTATTTAAAAATTTTTTTTTTTAACATTTATTTATTTTTGAGAGAGAGAGAGAGCATGAACAGGGGAGGGTCAGAGAGAGAGGGAGACACAGAATCTGAAACAGGCTCCAGGCTCCGAGCTGTCAGCACAGAGCCCGACGCGGGGGCTCAAACTCACACACCGTGAGATCATGACCTGAGCCGAAGTCGGACGCTTAACCGATTGAGCCACCCAGGCGCCCCGAAACCAGATAATATTCTTAACCTAGCAGGAAATGTGTAAATCAGAAGAGCATTCACAAGCGTAGAAAAGGTGGCACCTCTGTTACAAACAACTAGTTGAGAATTTGGTCTGCTTTTCCATTATAGAATCTAGAACCAGGAGAACATGGGCTGGGGTGGAAAAAACTAGACAATTTTCTAGGTTTCATGGACTACTCACACTGTTTTACGTTTGTTTGTTTGTTTTGAAGTGTGTGTGTTTTGTTTTTGAAGTGTTTTTAATTAGCCAGAAGACAAGTGTCTATTCAGATGTTTATTCATTCATCAGCAAATATTTATTGAAAACTTACTAGGCCCTACCAGACCAAGGTAGCAGTTGTCCCAGCTTTGTGGAGCTAGGGTTTAAGCAGAGAAAGAAAGATACTGTATTCACTCAGGAATTACTTTCTGAGGGAAGTGCTAAAAGTGCATTTAACATTTGTTGAGCACTTTATCTTCAATCTATGTAACAAAACCAGAAGTCCTGCTTTTTTGAAAAAAAAAATTGTGGTAAAATACACAGGATATAAAACTTACCATCTTAACCATTTTTAAGTGTACTTCAATAGTGTTAAATATATCCATATTATTGTGCAACCAAACTCCAGAACTTTTTCATCTTGCAAAACTGAAACTCTTCTCCATTAAATAACAATTCCTCATTCTCTTCTCCCTCTAGCCCCTGGCCATCACCATTCTGCTTTCTGTTTCTATGAATCTGACTACTCTAGGTGCCTCATACAGTAGTTATCTATTTGTGACTGGCTTAATTCACTTAGCATAATTTTCTCAAAGTTCATCTATGTTAGAGCATGTGTGAGAATTTCCTTCTTTTTTAAGACTGAATAATATTCTTTTGTATGTTTATACCACATTTTGTTTATCCCTTCATTTGTGAGAGGACATTGGGTTGCTTCTACCTCTTTGACTTTTTTTTTTTGAGAAAAGTTTTTTTTTAATGTTTATTTTATTTTTGAGAGACAGACAGAATGTGAGTGGGGGTGGAGCAGAGAGAGAGGGAGACACAGAATCTGAAGCAGGCTCCAGGCTCCAAGCCCTCAGCACAGAGCCTGATGTGGGGCTCAAACTCATGAACCATGAGATCATGACCTAAGCTGAAGTAGGACGCTTAACCAACTGAGCCACCCAGGTGCCCCATGAACTGCGAGACCATGACCTGAGCCAAAGTCGGACGCTTAATCAACTGAGCCACTCAGGCGCGCTTGAAAAAAGTTTTTATTGCAAGCACAGTGAGCATAAGGAGACGTCTTCTCACACGATGTGGCCACAAGGTCTGCCATTAACTAAATCTCTTTGACAACCCTTTATTGGTTTAAATCATATTAATTACCTTCTTGCTTTCAGGTGTACATCATTTCTGCCATGTGGGACATTTTCTTGGGAATATATAAGTAGTATTCCATGTAGCCTGACAAATCCTCAATGATCACATCATCCACTTAGACTCGAGCTTGCCCAGAACAGGAGCAGGGAGAGCCAGACAGAGTTCTGGTGCAGAGTGACTGAGTGCTGCTAGGAACAGGGGTGTGCTTATACCTCTTTGAGACACTGCTTTCAGTGGTGGGACTGAAGTGGGACTGCTGGATCATATGGTAATTCTAGTTTCAATTTTTTGAGGGACCACCATATTGCTCACAGCAGTTGCACCATTATACATTCCCAACAGCAGTGCACGAGGTTCCAATTTTTCCACATCCTGCTCAACATTTGTTTTTTGGTTTTTTGTTTTGTGTGTGTGTGGGGGGGGGTTGTTTGTGTTTTGTTTTGTTTTATAGCTTTTCTAATGAGTGTGAGGGGGTATTTCATTGTGGTTTTGATTTTGCCTTTTTCCTAATAATTAACTGATTGTGAGCCAATAGGTCCTGCTTTGAGGATTCTATTTGTGTTTCTGCCTAGTTCTCAAACCGACTATTCTGTTAACTTGTTGTAGAAATATATTAAAACATTTGAGAAACATATTAGAATTCTTGAGTTCCAGAAGTATCATCTTTCAAATGGAAGAGTGACTTTATGTTGTTTTGTTTCGCTTACTCTGCAGCGTAGGGTATCTAGCGGGATGTCTTGTTCGTGCACTGCGTGAAAAACAACCAGAGCTGCAGATAAGTGAACGGGATGTGCTCTGTGTTCAGATTGCTGGCCTTTGTCATGATCTCGGTATGCTGTACAAAGAACCAAAGTTGTTAACATCAAACCATAACAAGTTATCTCTTTTTGGAATTAAAAAATCTAATAATGGAAAGAAATATGAAAGTTGTGTTTAAAAAATTTTTTTAATGTTTACTTATTCTTGAGACAGAGAAAGACAGAGCATGAACGGGGGAGAGTCAGAGAGAGGGAGACACAGAATCTGAAGCAGGCTCCGGGCTCCGATATGTCAGCACAGAGCCCGACACGGGGCTCGAACTCACGGACTGTGAGATCATGACCTGAGCTGAAGTCAGATGCTTAAACCGACTGAGCCACCCAGGCGCCCCTGAAAGTTGTGTTTTAATTCTGCAGTTAACATTAATATAAATGTGCCATTGCTTCTTCCTAGAATGATTCATAAGCTCAAAGCTTTGCTATTATTTTTTGTGGTCTTTAAATGTATTTCCCACATTAAACAATTTTGCTACAAGTTATATGAAAGGACTTTCTTTTTTTTTTTTTTTGGATATTTACATTTTTAATTTTTTTATTAAAAAAAATTTTTTTTTTAGAGACAGAGAGTGTGAGGAGCTGGGGGTGGGGAAGAGGGAGGGAGGGAGACAGAGAGGGAGAGAGTGAGAGAGACAGGGAGAGAGAGAGAAAGAGAATCCCAGGCAGGCTCCATGTTGTGGAGCCCAATGTGGGGCTTGATCCCACAACCCTGGGATCATGACCTGAGCTGAAATCAAGAGTAGGACACTCAACTGATTGAGCTACCCAGGTGCCCCAAAAGGACCTTCTAATAGTGAGATTTTTGACTACTCTATTTAGGATGATATGAGTTTTATCTTTCCTTTATTCTTTTTGTTGCCATTTTTTGTCAGTTACTTCATCAAATTCATTCTTCTCATACCTAAAATACATAATCTTCCCTAGCAGATTAACAACACATTTAGAGAACTCCATTTCTCTCCTGACCCATGTGAGGTCTTAGACCACTTTAATCTAAGTAGAATATCATCCTTCTTTGACAAAGAAAGAGAAAAGACGGGTGCCTGCGTGGCTCAGTTGGTTAAGTGTCCAACTCTTGATTTTGGCTCAGGTCATGTCATTATCTCACTGTTTGTGAGACTGAGCCCTGAGCTGGGCTCCACCCTGGGCATGGAGCCTTCTTGGGATTCTCTCTCTCCTCTCTCTGCCCTCCCCCTGTGCATATGCGCTCTCTCTCAAAATAAATAAATAAACTTAAGAGAGAGGGAGAGACTGTCCTCTTTTTTACAGGAGTTTTCAACCCCATGTCTTTGTAGTTTATTCCTACCTATTGGAGGATCCTGAGAGTTTGTGTGTGCCCTTAGGGTAGAGAAAGGGAGGTATCTGTGTTTGAACAGCCAGATTCTCAAGGGCATAAGGCACTCTCTTTAGCATGTCCCCTTGGAGATTTCAGCAGGACCAGTACCACTCCTAGATGATAAATTTAACAGATTCTAGATGGGATCATTGGGAAACTTTGTCAGTGTCTAGGAGTCTGAGCACGGCATTAATGAGCCTTTTTCTATAGGCTGTGACATGCAAAAAGGCCCAGGGCTGGTCCAGGTGGGGTCCCTCTTTAGCCAAGTAACTCACTTCAGAAATTCTGATAATTACAGGGTTGTGTGTCAACAAAGTTTCATAGTATTAAATGAGTGGAATGTTAAAATCACTTATGAATAAGATAAACTAGTGATCTCCACTTTTGGTTGCCCACATCAGCAGTAAAAACCCAAGCGTGTATATTTATTATAAAACGTATTATGTAAATTATGCAATTTACATGAAAATAAATGTTTTTAAAAGGATGAGAGTAGAAAAATAAAGTTTTATTATTTTCTTCCTCCACCTCAGTGGATGATCTTAAAATGACTATTCTAATATAAATATTCAATCTGAAGATGCCAACGTTTTTCATTAATATTCCTTTTAATTACACAGAACTGTCCTTTCATCAGATGTATGTGAGCTCTGATGACTCAAAGACCCCTCCATGGGCAGTTCACTTTCCTATATGTTTTTGTTTCTTATTTTCTTGTTTTAGAAAATAGGAAGGAAGGATTTTTGTTCCTCTTTGTAATGTACTTAGAAAGTATTAATTTCTGTTGATATTCAATTTTTGCTAAAAAGATTAAAAAATAGATTCACTTTTTACCAGTTTACAAGCAGTTTTAAGGCTTTTGTTTTTTTAGGTCATGGGCCATTTTCTCATATGTTTGATGGAAGATTTATTCCACTTGCTCGCCCAGATGTGGAATGGACGGTATGTTTTCATATATTCAATAGTCAATAAAGTAAAGACTAAGCAACCATTGCTGTGTTATAGTATACTTCCCCATTACAGTTTTCAGGGTGCAATCATATACAAATATATAATGTTTCATTTGATCTCACAGTAGTCTATAAAGGAAGAATCATTATCTCCATTTTTATAAGTGTAAAGGAACTTGAAGCTCACAGAGGTGTATTGAACTGATACACAAAAAAAATCACAAAGCTGTTAAAGGGTGGAGCCAGCAGTAGAAAACCAGGTTTTCTAGATGCTAATTTAATGCTTTTACTATTCTATCATATTATTGAAAAGTAAAATAATAGCTAACTCCATTTTTATCATGAAGTAACTGATACCAGCCAAGTTTCATTGTTTATATTAAATGAACCATTTTATAATTAGGGATTTGGAGGTGGCTGACCCATATTTTTGGAATCAGGTTTTGGAAAGTGAAGTTAGGCTGGCTTCCACACTGTATTTCTGGAATCTGGAGTAAAGGATATTAATATGTACTGAATCCTCCTTCCATGTCAACCTCTATTTCCTTCCTTCCTTCCTTCCTTCCTTCCTTCCTTCCTTCCTTTCCCTTCCTTTCCTCCTGCCTTCCTCCCTCCCTTCCTGCCTTCTTCCCTCCCTCCTTCCCTCCCTCCTCTCTTTCTCTTCCTTCCCCTCTTCCTTCCTCCCTGTTTCTCTTTCTTTCTTTCTTTCTTTCTTTCTTTCTTTCTTTCTTTCTTTCTATGTTTTTTAAAGTAATCTTGGGGCGCCGGGGTGGCTTGGTCGGGTAAGCGTCTGACTTCGGCTCAGGTCATGATCTCACAGTCCGTGAGTTCGAGCCCCGCGTCAGGCTCTGTGCTGACAGCTCAGAGTCTGGAGCCTGCTTCAGATTCTGTGTCTCCATCTCTCTCTGACCCTCCCCCATTCATGCTATCTCTCCCTGTCTCAAAATAAATAAATGTTAAAAAAAAAAAATTAAGAAAAAAAGAAAATAAATATAGGTTAGTTTTGCCTATTCTTAGATTTCATGTAAGTAGAATCATATCATATATACTCTTTAGTGTTTTGCTTTTATTCATACAACATGATGATTGTGAGATTCTATCATGTTGCATGCATTACTGTTGATCCCTGCGTATTGCTGAGTAGTATCCCATTGTGTGAGTAAATTGTGACTTGTTTGTACTTTTCCCCTTCAATATAATTTGGGTTGTTTTCACTTTTTGGCTATTACAAATAAGGTTGCAAAACATTTTTATGGAAAATGTTTTCATTTCCTTTAGGTAAAATACCTGAGTAGAATTGCTAGACCATGGAGTAGGTGCATGTTTACTTTATAAGAAACTGCCAAGGGCATCTAGGTGACTCGGTCGGTTGAGCGTCGGTGTCCGACTCTTGATTTAGGCTCAGGTCATGACCTCCCAGTTCGTGGCATAGAGCCCTGCACTGAGCTCTGCGCTAACAGCACGGAGCTTGCTTGGGATGTTCTCTCTTCCACACTCTGCCCCTCCCCGACTTGTGCACACACGCACCTGCGCGCATTCTCTCTCACTCTCTCTCTCTCAAAATAAGTAAATAAACTTAAAAATTAGGAAAAAAAAAAAAGAAACTGCCAGACCTTTCCCCTGTTGTTGTACCATTTTGCCCTCTGTTAGCACTGTGGGAGATTTCCTGTTGTTCTGTAGCTTCATCATTTCATTTTTTAGATTAGCCTTTCTAATGAGTGTGAAGTGGTATTTTGTGGGGTTTTGGGTTTTTGTTGTTTTGTTTTCTTTTTTTTGGCATTCTCTGATATATGCTGAATACCATTTCCTGTGCTTTGTTTTTTTCGTGTGTGTGTGTGTGTGTGTGTGTGTGTGTGTGTGTGTGTGTGTGTGTGTTTTAAGTTTATTTTTGAGAGAGAGAGGAAGTAAGTGTAGGGAAGGGGCAGAGAGAGAGGGCCCCAGACAGGCTCTGCACTGTCAGCACAGAGCTGGATATGGGGCTCAAACTCACAAACTGTGAGATCATGACCTGAGTGGAAATCAAGAGTCTGAGGCTTAACAGGCTGAGCCACCCAGGTGCCCCCCTGTACTTTGTTATTGATGTATCTTCTTTTGTGAAGAGTTCTTTCAACACTTAACCCATTTAAAAAATGTTGTTTGCTTTTTGATTGTTGATTTGATTAATTACTTATATAACTATGTAATAGTATATATAGTAACTATATATATAATGGTCAAATATATGTATTGTGAATATTTTTTCTTCAGTCTCTTACTTGCAAATTCATTCATTCATTTAAGTAATCTCTACAGCCAATGTGGGGCTCGTACTCATGACCCAAGGTTAAGAGTCACATGCTCTTCTGACTGAGCCTGCCAGGCACCCCTCCAATTCATTAAAAAATTTTTTTAATATTTATTTATTTTTGAGAGAGAGAGAGAGAGAGAGCGAGTGAGTGCATGAGTGGGGGAGGAGCAGAGAGAGAGGGAGACACAGAATCTGAAGCAGGCTCCAGGCTCTGAGCTGTCAGCACAGAACCCAATGCAGGGCTTGAACCCACGAACCGCGAGATCATGACCTGAGCTGAAGTCAGATGCTTAACCAACTGAGCCACCCAGGCACCCCTTGATTTTTTTTTTTAATGTTTATTTTTGAAAGAGAGAGATAGAGCATGAGTTGGGGAGGGGCAGAGGGAGAGGGAGACACAGAATCTGAAGCAGGCTCCAGGCTCTGAGCTGTCAGCACAGAGCCCGACACGGGGCTTGAACTCATGGACTGTGAGATCATGACCTGAGCCGAAGTCAGACACTTAACTGACTGAGCCACCCAGGCACCCCTCCAATTCATTTTTTTTTTTTTAATGGTACTTTTTGAGAAACAAATTTTAAATGTTGATGAAGTATTCTGGTTCTTTAATGAACTGAGATCGATAGTTTCTCTATAGTTTTGCTTCCTGGGAGCCTCATACTAAAGGCCATAAAAGAATTGGAATATTGCCCCGTGCTCTTTTTCTACCAAGTTATTAACTTCCTGCTGACATCTGCCTACTTTGGTCGCTCTCCAGTACTTTTAGGAAGTTGTCCAGACTTAACAGTTGTTTTCTTCAGCAAGGCTGATCTAAATAGGATCTACTCAGCCATTTCCATGTCTTTTATTTATATGTTTGACCTTTTGGGGCACCTGGTTGGCTTGGTTGGGCATTGTTATGGGATTGAGCCCCACGTTGAGCCCCACGTTTGAGTCTCTCTCTCTCTCTCTCTCTCCCCCTCCCTCCCTCCCTCCCTTTCCCCCTCTGCCCCTCTCCCCACTCTCTCTCTCAAATAATACATACATACATACATACCTAGATTTTTAAAAATAATAGATATTTGGCCTTTCACATATAAGTCCTTAACTCATGTGGATTTATTTTTGTGCATGTGCATAGTAGAAATCTAATGTCTTTTTTTAAAACATGGATGATTGTTTACTGAACAGTTCATTCTTTCCTTACTGATCTATAACACACCCCCAACATTTATTAACTTTCCATATATGATGAATCCTTCTGGATTCTCTTCTATTCCACGCTTTAATTATTATTACTTTATAATAACTTTTCATCTCTTTTCTTTTATTGAGTATCTTTGGCCATTTACCCTTTATTATAAATTTTATAATCTTCTCCATAAAGGTCTTCTATATCTTTTGTTATATTTACTCCTAAGTTGCTTATAATTTTCATTGTAATTGTCCATGTTATCTTTGTGGGACTTAAATTTTTCTGTATAAATAACATTTTTTTTCGGGGTGCCTGGCTGGTTCAGTTAGTGGAGTGTGAGACTCTTGGTCTCTGGGTTATAAGTTTGAGATCCATGTTGAGTGTGGAGATTACTTAAAAATAAAAATCTTTAAAAAAAGTAAAATTTTTTCTGAACCATTTGAAAATGAGTTGTAGATATACCCCTATATTCCTAAATACTTCAGTGGGTATTTCCTAAAAACAAGAACATTCTCTTACGTAACCTCAGTACAGGTATCAAAATCAAGACATTAATACTGATGCTATACTATTATTTAGTTTATAGTTTCTGTCAAATTTCATCAATTGTCCATGCAGAAAAGGAGAAAGAAAACTTTATTCCTCCCCAGTCCATACATAAATCATACTTAGTTGCTATTTCTTTTTAGTCTCCTTTGATCTAGAACAATTCTTCAGTCTTTATCTTTCATGATCTTGTTATTTTTTTGAAGAGTACAGGTGAGTTGTTTCTGATATGTCCTTTAGTTTGCAGTTTTCTGATACATAGTGTCAGACTATGTATTTTTGGCAGAATGCCACATTATATCTTCTTTAGCATCAGAGGCAGGGAAACTCTGTTTAACATAATGCTGGTGACATTAACTTTGATCACTTAAGGCAATGTTTACCAGATTTCTTCACTATTAACCTGAACTATGTTTTTCCTTGTTGTAATTAATATGTATCTTCATTCACTTAAAAAAAATAGTTACAGGACCATTCAGGGTTTTGTTTTCATATTGAGTCGGTTTTTGGTAAGACCTGTGATGGTGCCAGTATCTTCAGGGGATCATTTGATGTTTACAATTATGAATGAGTGAGCGGACGGATGAGTAAAAAGAGGCCAATTTGAGATTCCCCCCCAGATCTTGACTTTAGAACTCTAAACACTTTTGTTCGTAAGTGGCAAGTTTGCAGTTACTCCTTCTCACCACTAGATGGAAGTGCTAACAGAATTTGTAACTTCAAATGTTCCAAGCCTGATGAAACAATAGAACTGAATTTTATAGTGATATTCATTAAAGCAGGATCCCATCTGTATGACTGGGTAATATTCTTTTGTATTGTACTATGCAATATTTCTGCACTATAAATTATATGTCTCATTAAATGTATTTATGAGATAATGAACATGATATGTAAAAGGTTTATTTGTTTACAGACACATTTAACAGGTTTTTTAAAATATCTGTAAGATGGTAGTTGGGAACTAGATAATTAACATGCATTGGAACCTTATCTCTGAATTACCTGGAATCAAGAATAATTTGAATTATTTGGGGTCCCTGATGGACTAGAGTCTATAACAGATCATATTGTGCTGACTTTTCCTAGCATGAACAGGGCTCAGTGAAGATGTTTGAGCACCTAGTTAATTCTAATGGACTCAAAGCTGTCATGGAACATTACGGTCTCATCCCTGAAGAAGATATTTGCTTTATCAAGGAACAAATTACAGGACCACTTGAATCACCAATCAAAGATTCTTTGGTAAGTTTGTTTACAACTTAATTTGAATTGACTGTGTTTTCCATCTAGTCTTTTCTAGTTTCCTTCAGAGCTTTTTTTTTTTTTTTTTTTTTTTTTTTAATCCTTCAGAGCTATTTGAAGAGAGATATTTGGCTATTTTAGGAGGACTAAATGATAAAATACATTATGTATTTCTACTGTTTAGTGCAAAAAAAATAAAAAGGCTTATCTATTTTTTTCATCTCTTAACAGTTCTTTAGAAATTACCTCCCAAATTAAAATACATATGTAAATGTCTTTTGATGAATATATATGTAGTATTCTGTATAGAAGCCTGAAGTAACATTGTTTGAAAAATGTAAAAGGGCATGTCCTGTTTCTCCATTAAAATTAACATGTTTGGGGCATCTGGCTGGCTCAGTCGGCAGAGTACGTGAGTGGTAATCTTGGGGTTGTGAGTTCAAGCCCCATGTTGGGCATAAAGATTATTTAAAAATAAAATATATTTTTAAATTTAATTTAATTAAAAATTTTTTTTCAAATGCTTGTTCATTTTTGAGACACAGAGAATCCACGTGGGATGGGCAGAGAGAGAGGGAGATACAGAATCTGAAGCAGGCTCCAGGCTCTGAACTGTCATCACAGAGCCCGATGTGGGGCTCAAACTCACGAATCACAAGATCGTAACCTGAGCCAAAGTCAATGCTTAACTGACTGAGCCACTCAGGGGCCCCAGATCTTAAATTTTAAAGAAACTTTTAAACCAAGAAAAGAAGAAAGTTTGTTGGTTATGGAAGTGTAATAGAGTTAGAATCCTTTCAATGGCACAAGGCTTGGTATTAACAGGATGTCATATACTTTAGCATTTCTTTTCCTTTTTCTACTAGTTTAGCAATTAGGTGGAAGAAGGAAAGAGTGGAACTTTTTGACTTACCTCACATTCCCATTCACGTGTCTGTTTATAATTTTTATTTTATTTTATTTTATTTTTAAATTTTTTATGTTTATTTTTGAGAGAGTGTGTGAGCCGGGAGGAGCAGAAGGAGAAGGAGACGCAGAATCTGAAGCAGGCTTCAGGCTCTGAGCTGTCAACACAGAGCCTGATGCATGGCTCGAACTCAAACTGTGAGATCATGACCTGAGCCAAAGTTGGATGCTCAACCGACTGAGCCACCCAGGCGCCCCTCTGTTTATAATTTTTAGATTAACATAGTTGCTTTGCTTGTAAATAGATTTCGTTCATATCCTAAAACTTTTGGTGAGTTTTCTTGTCTTCCAGTGGCCATACAAAGGGCGTCCTAAAGAGAAAAGCTTCCTTTATGAGATAGTGGCCAATAAAAGAAATGGCATTGATGTGGACAAATGGGATTATTTTGCCAGGTATGCACTGAACACTTCAGAAAAATTGGTTAAAATCCTCATAACCTTTAAATATATATAAATTTTATTTAAATAAATGAATAAAATAAAAAATTGTTATATACATTCAGTGTTGATACTTAAGGTATAGTTTCTTGTTGACAAATTTCATCTCTCTGCTTTGGAATCTTTCTAGGGACTGCCATCATCTTGGAATCCAAAATAATTTTGATTACCAGCGCTTTATTAAATTTGCCCGTGTTTGTGAAGTAGATGATAGGAAGCGTATTTGTACTAGAGATAAGGTAAGCTAGATCAGAGGAAACAACAAAGAAGGTGTAGTTCATAGTTTGAAATCTAGAAGTAATCATTCAAAAATTCGGAAAAATCAGAACTTGGTAAATTATCAGTCTCTTAATGCTTAGCACTTGTAAGTATCTTAAAGTTCTTTTCACTGCTACTGCATTGTTAAATAATAACAAAGTTACAACAGACATTTATTAAGTATTGTGGGAGGCACTGTTTTTAGGTGCTTTGGGTGGATTAACTCAACTCTCACAACAGTATGAAATAGATACTATTATTATCCCGCTTAACAGGTGAACAAATTGAAGCAAAGAAGACATACAATTAATAAAAGGCGGAACTGAAGTTTCAGCCTAGAAAGTTTGGCTCAAGTCTCATCCTTAACCATAGTTAGTGATATATGTTAGTGTTTCATAATAGGTAAAATACTAAATCATTAGGTCTCTGCTAGATTAGAGTCATGTAACTAAAGAGTAGTATGGTATTGTACTACAGAAAGTCTTTCTTTTGAGAATAAAGAATATAAAAAGAATAATGCCTAATTTTCTAGACTTGTTGAGATTAAAAATATATTGAAGATGCCTAAAACAGAACCTGCCATAGACTTAAAACAATAGATTTTTGTTTACTAAGAAGAAAAGTTGCAAACCAAAAGTTGCAAACTACCTTGTATTTTTTAATGGGTGGGCTCAGGGATTTTAATGAGGTAGTCCTTATGCATAGCCTTCTTGTCCATCTGTCACCATCCCTTTTCCTTGTCCTATAGACTTATCTACTAACAAGGGTAACATAACCTGAACCTACATTAATATTTATTTCATGTTTTTCTGCAGGAGGTTGGGAATCTGTATGACATGTTCCATACCCGTACCTCTTTGCACCGCAGAGCTTATCAACACAAAGTTGGCAACATCATTGATACAATGTAAGAAATTCTAGTGCTATTTCCCTATAAAATTTCTTCATGATGCTTTGCTAGAGTATCATTCTTGGGTCAAGTTGAGATTTCTAGGAATTCAAGTAAATTTTAAGGGAATAAATCTAAAATGGTTCCCTTAAACACAACAAAAACGAGCATAAAGTAAAAACTTATTTGGAGGAAGAGGCGGAGAATAGATAAAGGGGATAGATGAAGCGTGGAAGAGTTGGCTTCAGCAAGACATGAAGAGGCAATGTCAATGTCAGCATGCCTTAGACCTCCTCACAGGTAGTTACTTATGTGCCGGATACTAGTCATCAAGGTGAGAGATGGGACGTGAAAAATTGACATTCTGAAGTTAATGACAAGTTAATTTCAAGAATTAAGATTAACGCCCGTACTTACCCTGTCAATTATTTGTCAAAATTAGTAGCAGATAGTAAGACCAACAGGAATTTGACCTCTTCTCCCTGGCCCAGTGAGAACCATAGTGGAAAAGTTCAGCCAAGTACAGATAGAAGTATAGCCATACATGTCTGTGTGACTCAAAGACCCATGAGGAATTCTCAGAAGTAGAATGTGAGTTAATTCCATATCTCTAAATAGTTTTAAATTGACATGAGCAGACTAGTTAGAACACATTCATCTATTTGTATGGTTGTTACTTTGATAAGAAGTTATTATTTGTTTTTAATTCAGCTAGTTTCAAACCCTGGTATGGCTTCTTCCTAACTTGATTAAATGAAAATTACTTAATTTCTGCATCAGTAAAATTGAGGCTGATTCCATCTATCTTCTTGTTGGAAAGATTAAATAAGATAATGTATCTAAAGCCCTACCATAATGCTTGGATCACAGTAAACATGGTAGCTGACGAATCCCCATGCACTTATTTATGTATTTATGTATGATCAAAAAACAGTTGTCTTTTTTTATCTGTTTGTTTAAAAAAAAAAACAGTTGTCTTTAGAACATCGTGTCTCAGGGTTTTACTTCTCTGAAGTAGAAAGGTTTCCTTAACTTTAAGCATGGCATTAACCAAATATTCAAATTTTCTCATAAGCATAAATTTTTATGAAATGATCTTTAGGATTACAGATGCTTTCCTCAAAGCAGACCCCTACATAGAAATTGTAGGTGCTGAAGGAAAAAAGTATCACATTTCTACGGCAATTGATGACATGGATGCCTTCACTAAGCTCACAGGTAAGAGCTAGACGGTAACACAGAAGTCCATCTCAGATAAAGTGTAAGCTGTGCCTGGATTGCAGATGTGTTATTTTCCAAACATACCAATATATTTAGCTTCTCTAGTGATTGTATACTTTTGGATTTGAGTTTTGTCTCTGCTTGGTACTAACTGTATCACCTTGATAAAATCATTTAACCTCTCGAACCTTAGTTTCCTCATCTACAAATTGGGCTATTGATACCCAGCATATAGTTTTGTTATAGTATTTAAATGAGGCATAACACCTGGTATGTAGTACTTGGCACTTAAGTACCCAATATTCACTGTTATTTAACTTAAAATACAGCTGGACTAATACCAGACTAAAAAACTGACTTGCTTTTAACGTTACTTTTGTTATAAAACACAGAATACCAAGAGCATTTTGCCACGTTTCAACACAAGCAAAACCTGCAGCTTAGGGTGAGAAGGGAGAGGTGAAGGTGTTGCAGCTGGTTCTTTAATGTGGGAAAGTGCTGACTGAGCCATAAAGATGAGCAAAGCAAAAGTAGACCACAAAAGTTGGAGTTCTTCGTGGCGGATCATGGACGTGGCGGATCCGTTTAAAAAGAAAGTTAGAAAGCAGTCACATAGCTTGTAGAGAATCGGTGGAAAGGCTGAAGGTTTTTTAAATGAGCAAAAACAACCCAAGCTGAGTGGGCTAAGGCAGCCGAGATCACTTTACATGAGCTTCCTGTATGTGATGCTACTGCTGGGTTCTGTCTGCAGCACATTTGCCAGAACAAGACTCACACCAGTGCCTCTCAAACTGTCTTGAAGAACCAACATTCTCCATGCCCAACAACTCACAGATTGATACCTTTGTAAAACAATAAAAACGAATTACTAGGAAAATGATATGGGGGTGGGAAGGACATACAAAATATGAGCCCAAATATTTCATATTGAGTTTAACAGACTTAACATACATTTCAGTAAATATAACCAAAAGAAACAAAAATTTAAATAATAAAAACTATATGTATTATAGTGTACTATAGTGTATTATAGAATATATACTATTCTTTAAAAATAGACATGTAGGTGATATAGAGTCCCTTTTAGACTTAGACCTTTTTAGTCACTTTTCAAACATAAGTAAATCAAAAATTAGAAGTTAAATAGTGATTCCTCATATTACATATCTTTGTGCACACTCAGAACGTTGTGTACAACAATACTTAAAGTTTATAATGTAATAAGTGATTTTCCTACTGGTTAATTAATCTAGATTGGGCTGATGACACTTTCACTCACAAGGGATGATGTGTATCTAAATTGTTTCTGTGTTTTGTTTTAAAAACATCATAGCAGATACTAGTCTCCCATTGTTATGTTGATAGGAATGGAAGAAGAGATTACGTAACAGTTTGAGCAAGGTGGGGATATTTTAACTTTTGTTCATAACGAAGCAGGTGATGCTGTATTTAAAAAGTCATCTTCAGTGGGGCGCCTGGGTGGCTCAGGTGGTTAAGCCTCTGACTTCAGCTCAGGTCATGATCTCACAGTTCGTGAGTTCGAGCCCCACATGGGGCTCTGTGCTGACAGCAGGATTCTGTGTCTCCCTCTCTCTTTGCCCCTCTCCTGCTCGCACTCTGTCTCTGTCTCTCAAAAATAAACATTAAAAAAAAAAAAATCTTCAGTCTTCATCATCAGAAGCTAGTTCTAACAATTTATCCTGTAACATTATATTACATTTCAACTTTCTTTTGATGAAAAGAAATGAATTCAGGATTTTATACACTTTTGGGTTAAGTGACAAACCATAAAGTATACCGTTTAATGTGATCTTTGTTTTTTTAATTTTTTTTAACATTTATTTATTTTTGAGAGAGAGTACAAGCAGAGAGGAAGCAGAGACAGAGAGAGAGAAACAGAGAGAGAGAAAGGGAGACACAGAATCCGAAGCAGGCTCCAGGCTCTGAGCTGTCAGCACAGAGACTGATGCAGGGCTTGAACCCACGAACTGCAAGATCATGACCTGAGCTGAAGCCGGGTGCTTCACCCAGCCACCCAGGTGCCCCTGGTCTTTTTTTTTTTTTTTTAAGGTTTATTTATTTTTGAGGGGGGTGGGAGACAGGATCCAAAGCGGGCTCCACACTGACAGCAGTGATGATGCTTAATCAACTGAGCCACCCAGGCGCCCCCTAATGTGGTTTCACTACATGACTATACATAGCTCTCTCTCACTCTGAAGGTTCTATAATACCCAAACTAGCTTTTACCCTGTTCAATGAGATGAGTCCACTGGTTATACCCTTGGATATTGTATTAATGTCAAAAATCCTATACAAAATGTTAGGTCACATTTTTGTGCTTTATCTGCCAAGAGTATGGTAGAATAAGCATATGGATTTTCCAGCTTTCATCATTTGAGACCCAGAATCTTATCTTTCTTGCATATTATTTTGAGCAGTCATATAATCTTTACTGGCCTTAACTACATAACCTGGAAGGAATAGGACCATGTGAGCCTTCCTTACCTTTGCTGCTTTTCCAAAAGTCAACTCACTTTATCTAAAAGTCTCCACTTCTTGTTTTTTAATTTTTTTAATGTTTATTTTATTTATGAGAGAGAGAGAGAGCAAGCACAGCTGGGGAGGGGCAGAGAAGGAACAGGGGATCTGAAGTGGGCTCCATGCTGACAGCAGAGAGCCTGATGTGGGGCTCGAACTCATGAACTGTGAGATCATGACCTGCAAGATCATGACCTGAGCCAAAATCGGACGCTTAACCGACTGAACCACCCAGGCGCCCCTGTTTTTTAATTTTTAAGAATGTTTTTCCACATGTTACTGGGAAGTGTTGAAACCTGCAGCAATGTTGGAAGAATTTTACAGTGAACACTTGTACACTCACCACACCGGTACAGTTGTTCTAGCATTTACTGAACTTGCTCTATGACTTGTCTGTCACTTACCATCCTGTCCGTTAACCCATCTGAATTTTGATGCATTTTCTTCCTTTTTTTTTCTCTTTTCTTTTCTTTTCTTTTCTTTTCTTCTCGAGAGAGTATGAGCTGGGAAGAGGGGCGGAGAGAGAGAGAGAGAGAGAGAGAAAGAATCTTAAGCAGGCTCCATGATCAGCACAGAGCCCAATGTGAGCGTCAATCCCATGACCCTGGGATCATGACCTGAGCTGAAATCAAGAGTCGGACTGACTGAGCCACCCAGGCACCCCAGTTTTGATGCGTTTTTAAGTAAATTGCAGTGATCAGTACATTTTACCCTAACTCCTTTAGCATGAAGATTAAAGTTCAACAATAATTTACAGATTTTTTTTCTTCTGATGTAAAATGCACACACAGTTTGTATAAATGCACACATTTTATGTACATTTGCTAACGTTTTGACACATGCAAGATACAGAACATTATCTTCTCTTTAGGAAATTCCCTCATGCTTCATCCCAGTCAGTTCTTGCCCTCACCTCACCCCTAGAAACAACCGCTATTTGCCTGTTCTAGACTTTTTTTTTTAAGTTTATTGATTTTTAGTAATCTCTACACCCAACACGGGGCTCAAACTCATGAACCTGCGATCTAGAGTCACATCCTCAGGGCACCTGGGTAGCTCAGTCGGTTGAGCGTCCCAACTTCAGCTCAGGTCGTGATCTCACAGTTCGTGAGTTTGAGCCCCGTGTCAGGCTCTGAGTTGAGCCTGTTTGAGATTCTGTGTCTCCTTCTCTCTCTGTCCCTCCCCTGGCTCACACTCTGTCTCTCTCAAAAAACTAAATAAACATTTAAAAAAAAAAAGAGTCGCATGCTCTTCCAACTGAGCCAGCCTGGCGCCCTGTTCTAGACTTTTACATAAATGCAATCAGGCAGGTGTACTCATCTCTGTAGGGCTCCTTTTACCCAGTGTTATGTGTCTGAGATTCATCTAGATTGCATGCATCAGTAGTTTATTCCTTTTTAGTGTCGAGTAGTAGTTCCTTTTATGAATATGTCATAATTTGTCCTCTCTGCTTCCTAAATTCCTGCTTATAAATTCCTATAAAAATTCCTATAGGGGTGCCTCAGTGGCTCAGTTGGTTAAGCATCCAACTCTTGATTTCAGCTCGGGTCGTGATCTTACAGTTCTTGGGATTGAGCTCCAAGTTGGGCTCTGCACTGATAGCCCAGAGCCTGCTTGCTTGGGGATTCTCTCTCTCCCTTTCTCTAACCCTCCCCTGCTCATACTGTCTCTCTCAAAATAAATAAACTTTAAAATAAAGTAAAAATAAAATAAAAATGCCTATAAATGTTTCAGCTTACCTAGATGTTGGCTGTCTTAAACATAGCAAATGTCATATGACCACTGCCTTAGGGAACCGTTTTCTTACTTTAGTCTTTTTCCCTTAATATTCCTACGAAATAAGTGGACCTTATCCCTTCCCTCCCTTTCAATGCAAGCCGTCTACCCCAAAATATCTTAATTAAATTGGAATAATAGAATGTTAAATTTATTTTTTTTATTTAAAAACAATTTTTTTAATGTTTATTTATTTTTGAGAGAGAGAGAGAAACAGAGCATGAGTAGGGAAGGTGCAGAGAGAGAGGGAGACACAGAATCAAGCTCCAGACTCTGAGCTGTCAGCACACAGCCTGATGTGGGGCTCGAACTCACAAACTGGGAGATCATGACCTGAGCCGAAGTTGAAGGCTTAACCGACTAAGCCACCCAGGTGCCCCTCAAAATAAATAAACTTAAAAAAAAATCTTAAAAAATCAAATCAAATCTTAAAAACAACTACCTTCTACTTTCATCATGGAACTTTAAAAAACTTTTTATTATGAAACATACAGAATTCCATGTACCCATCACTTGGCTGCAACAATTACTAACATGGCAATTTTGCTTCATCCCCTCCATCCACCCACTCCCATAAAATACTGGTCTGTTTTTGAAGTAGATTTCAGACATAACTTTATAATTACTTAAGTATCATTCTCTTTAAGAAAATAAAGCATAACAACAAATTAATACACCCCTATTTACCCATCACCCAACCTTAAGCCATCTCTATATGCCCTCTCCCATTCACTAGATTATCTTAAAGCAAATCCAAGACATTGAATGTTATACTGTGCTTACATTTGTAAATGTCCACTTAAAATCCTTTCAGAAGTACAGCGGTGTATGAGTCTTTAAACCCTTTTTTCCCCATCTTAACATAACTGAAATTTTATAAAATTGGCAGATAACATTTTCCTGGAGATTTTGTATTCTTCTGATCCCAAACTGGATGCAGCACGAGAAATTTTAAAAAAAATTGAATGCCGTAATCTATACAAGTATGTGGGTGAGACTAAACCAAAGGGAACAACAAAAATTGAAAAGGTAAGTTGAGTTGTTAATAGTGAAAGATCTCTCTCTTCCAAGAGAGGAAACCTCCAAGAGGAAGCCATTAACCCATCACAATATCATGACTCTGTTCTAAGCCCTCTACGTTCATTTTCACTTAATCTCATCAATAACGTGTTCTTTGGTCGTGTAGATGAAGGAACTGAAGCTTGGGAGAGATTAAACAACTTGCCTACAGAAGCACAGTTAGTGAGCTAGGATTTGAACCCAAGTCTGTCTTAGTCTAAACCTGTATTCTCTCATCCCAGAAGTGAGAGGGGGTGCCCCAAATTTTGGCTAGATCTAAAGGCAAGAAAATGAATGGGGCCTCAAAATAAGGTATCTGCATGAGCTTCACTGAGAAGCGAAGGACCTGCTGTTTACTAATTTCTTCTTTCACATTATATCAGGTTCTCCCAGATGGTGCATGCCAGATATCCATATCTGTTTTCATCTCCTGCTTATGGAAGGTTTTTCTGTTTGCCAGAAAGCCAGTAACATGAGCCACACTGATTACCACACCCTGCCTCATAACACTTTCCTCCTATTAAGTCAATGCCACATTTTTTTTTTAATGTGGAAGTTTTGTTATGAGAATCACTCTATTGTGATGTGTTTGAAGGATGGCATAAGCCAGAAGCTCTGTATTTGTTAGGGGTATCTCTACCCACTCTTCCTAGTAAAGTGCCATTTTTAGAGAGGGAACCTTTTGTGGCACAAACACTAATGATGAAAAACGGGGGTTCTAATGTAAGGAGTCTTGTCTTTTCTAGGAAAATTATAAAAGACTTCCAGAAGATCTTGCTGGTTCTAAACCTACGGACATCTTGATAGAAACTGAACTAAAGGCTGAAGACTTCATAGTGGATGTAAGTAGTTAGCCCAAAAATATACTAAGTAAAGATTTTTTTTTTTTTTTTTTAAGATAAAGCCTCCCTACTTCCATTATAAAAGCAGCACATGTTCATTAAAGAAAGTTTGGAAAGGGGCGCCTCAGTGGCTCAGTTGGTTAAGCATCCAACTTAGGCTCAGGTCAAGATTTCGCGGTTTGTGGGTTCAAACCCTGCGTCGGGCTATAACTGTGCTGTCCATTTTGGTAGCCACTAGCCACAGGTTCAGCACTTAAAACGTGACTACCTCAACTAAGTAACTAAATTTTTTATTGTATTTAATGTTGATGACTTTAAATTAAAAATCCACCTATGACTAGTGACTGCCACATTGGGCAATAGAGCCATTCGTCTTAGCGCTTCTGTGGAGCCTTACAGTATCCATTCTCTCCTGTCTCTTTGACTTTCCCATCAGCAGTTAAACAGACTTTCATCTTAAGAAAACAACAAACAGGGGCACCTGGGTGGCTCAGTCAGTTGAGCGTCCAACTCTTGATTTCAGCTCAGGTCATGATCTCATGGTTTGTGGGATCAAGCCCCACATTGGGCTCTGCATTGAGCCTGCTTGGGATTCTCTCTCTTTCTCTCCTTTTCTCTGTGCCCCTCCCCAACTTGTGTGTGCCTACACGTCTCTCAAATAATAGACAAACTTAAAAAACAAACAAACCGCACCTTCACCCCTGTCAAACTCCTTGAAAAGTATCCCCCTTTTACCTTTCCCAGGTACCATATTCCTCTCCATATTCTTCTTTCTTGCATCTTTTTAACAGCCAAGCTTCTAAGAGTTGTCTTCTCTCTTTTTTTTTTAATTTTTTTAACATTTATGTATTATTTTTGAGAGAGACAGAGTGAGCACGGGAGGAGCGGGGCAGGGGGGCAAGTGGAGGTTGGTAGATACAGAATCTGAAGCCGGCTCCAGGCTCCAAGCTGTCAGCACAGAGCCTGACTCGGTGCTCGAACTCATGAACCGCGAGGTCCTGACCTGAGCCAAAGTCGGATGCTTAACCGACTGAACCACCCAGGCACCCGCCCTGTCTTCTCTTTTTTACTTCTCATTTACTCCTAAACATTTTGTGTGTCGCCATCACCATACTAGAACTATTCTTCCAAGATCAACGGTGACTTCAGTGTTACTTAACCCAGCTCACCGTTTCAGTCCTGTCTGCCTCAGAGCTTTTTCTTTTGCCTGGAATTCTTTTCTTTTCTACCTAGACCTGGTTCATTCCTGTGACTTTCCCAGGAAACACACCTAGTCATTCCCCAAAGCCCCAGACCACAAGGCTCCCTGGTTACAAAGTTTGACAGCACCCTTTGCTTTTCCTTGGTAGCTCTTGTAACAAATGTAGTTTGATAATTACTTTAAAAAAATTTTTTTAATGTTTATTTTTGAGAGAGAGAGAGAGAGACGGAGCACGTGAGCGTGAGAGGCAGAGAGAAAGGGAGACACAGAATATGAAGCAGGCTTCAGGCCCTGAGCTGTCAGCACACCTTGACGCTGGGCTCAAACCCATGAACTGAGATCATGACCTGAGTCAAAGTCAGAGGCTTAACCGACTGAGTCACCCAGGTGCCCCAATAATTACATTTATAATCATTTGTTCAACCTCAGTCTAGGCTACATGGTGCTGTGGGGTTGGGATTGTATCGAGTTTCCTTGAATCTGTAGTACCATAGTGGCTATCACATAGTGGGTACAGACTTTATACCCTCCTTATGTTGAAAACACAAATAATCTCCCCCACCCCACTCAAGATTTCAAGACCACATCCCTACAGCACATGCACCAGAGTTATTTTCATTCCACTATGAGCTACCTTATTAGTGCTCTTACTTCTGAACCTCCAGAGAGCTCTGCTTCGTTTTTTGTGACGCTCCTACAACCTTGAATTCAATTCTCATTGTTCTGTGAGTGATTACTAATTTATTCCTTTTATTAAGGTTATCAACATGGATTATGGAATGGAAGACAAGAATCCTATTGATCATGTTCGCTTCTATTGTAAGAGTGACCTCAGCAAAGCAGTCAGGATTACTAAAGATCAGGTAACTACTTGGGCAAAATAAATATACTGTAGTGGCATTTGGCAGATTTATGATAAATCTGCATTTTACATGCAGGTTAGGTCCTAAAGTCAATGTATACAGTAAAAAAAAAAAAAATTATTTTTGAAATTAAAGTATATCTGATTTTTGTGTAAATCATCTTAACAGCCAGTTTTTCCTATTTGCTAAACATAGATGAAAGCACTGTTTTTGGTTTGGTGGCTAGGTTATAAATCTGATGGGAAAGGAGTGTTGTATGGTTGACATCATGTAAGTTAAATGTGTTTATTTGCCTATCTTCTAATGAGAGTCTGATCTACGTATAATTACATAATACAAACTTTTTTTAGTCTTAATAATATAAAATTGTGGGACATTTTGCAATATGACAACTATCTTCAATTCTTTTCTTTGGATGACAGTTGGGATAAAACAGCAAAACAATGTGGTGTTTTTAATATAACATGAAAAATGGAGCTTAGGTTGAGGTGCCTGATTTGTTCGGTCATTGGAGTGTGTGACTCTTTTTTTTTTTCTTTTTCTTTTTTTTTGTTTTTAAGTTTTTAATGTTTATTTATTTTTGAAACAGACAGGGACAGTGTGAGTGGGAGAGGACAGAGAAAGAGGGAGACACAGAATCTGAAGCAGGCTCCAGGCTCTGAGCTGTCAGCACAGAGCTCGACACAGGGCTCGAACTCATGAACTGGGAGATCATGACCTGAACCGAAGCCGGATGCTTAACCGACTGAGCTACCCAGGCGCCCCTGGAGTGTGCGACTCTTGATCTTGGAGTCATGAGTTCAAACCCCACATTGGGTGCAGTTTACTTAAAAATCTTAAAAAAAAAAAAAAAAAAAAGATGAAGCTTAGGAACAGCTGAGCTCTCTTCAATGTGTGAATTCAAGATGACAGTGAAATCTTTTGTTCTTTGAAAAGGTTTCAGAGCTTTTGCCAGAGAGGTTTGCAGAGCAGCTAATTCGCGTATACTGCAAGAAGACTGATGAAAAGAGCTTGTTTGCTGCACACCAGTACTTTGTTCATTGGTGCTTAATCAGAAACTTCACCAAGCCACAGGTGAGTAGTTTGTTGTTCACGTACTTTGCATAATTTCCTGTTTTTAATTAATAACCTAAAGAGATCCTTATTTTCCTCTGAAAAGTTCTCATTTAAATGATAGTCATTTAGGGGCACCCGGCTGGCTCAGTTGGTGGAGCATGAGTTCAAGCTGGTCAGTTGGTCAGTTGGTCATGAGTTCAAGCCCCACATTGGGTGTAGAAATTACTTAAAAATAAAATCTTTAGGGGCACCTGGCTGGCTCTGTCGGTTGAGCATCCATCTCTTGATATTGGCTCAGGTCATGATCTCAGGTTCATGGGTTTGAGCCCCACGTCAGGCTCTGCACTGACAGCATGAAGCCTGCTTGGGATTCTCTGTCTCCCTCTCTCTCTACCCACCCCTCTCGCATGCTCACACTCTCTCTTTCTGTCTCTCAAAAAAAAATAAACAATTAATTAAATAATTTAAAAAATATTTAGGGGCACCTGGGTGGCTCAGTCAGTTAAGCATCTGACTCTTGGTTTCAGCTCAAGTCATGATCTCATGTTTCGTGAGTTCAAGCCCTGGGGTGGGCTCTGTGGTGACCCCGTGGAGTCTGCTTGGGATTCTCTCTCTCCATCTCTCTGCCCCTCTCCTCCTGCTCACTCACATACACACACACACACACACACATTCTCTCTCTCTCTCTCTCTCTCTCTCAAAAATAAATAAACATTAAGGAAGAAAACTCCAGCAGCAGATGGATTGGAACTAGGAGAGACTAGAATTAGAGAGACCAAAAGCTATTGAAGTTCAGCTATGTGGCGATAACTACTTTAAAACTAGATACATTCATTCCTTGAATGAGGATTTTTGCTAGGTCCTATGTTAGGTAGCAGAGATGGAACAGTATCTAAGACAGACATAGTTCCACGGATCACGCTCTGTTAATAGACGCACAAGTAAATAACAATTACAGTGGTGTGGTAAGTGCTTTGGGGTGGGGCACAGTGGGTACAGAGTCTTAGATGAGCCAAAAGAAGAAGGATTTAAGCCACACTTGGTTGGTTGGTAAAAGCTTATTTTAAGAAGGATTTAGAAGGTGAGACCTGAAGGATGGATGAGGAGTCACCTGGGTAAAGGGGGTGAAGGGGGGACGCCAGAAGATGATCAAGAACATAGTGCATTCAGGGAGGGGCCCATGGGATTTTACATAGTCTTGTGGGCCAAGAGCAATGGAAGCCATTGAAGTGTTTTAAGCACGAGAGTGACATTCAAGTTTGTATTTATAAAATTCACTAGAGTTGAAACTAGAATGGGTAGAAATAAGGATCCTTGGTAGAAATAGAGATGAATTTGAAGGCAAATAATGTTGACCTTGTACTATAAGATCTTCCAGATAGGAGTATCATGGCAGTTAAATGGCCACTTTTAGCTCTATCAAGTCAGATCCAGAGTAGTTTGACAAATTTAATAGCGGAGACAAGATACAGAAGTTTTGGCAGAGCTAAATGAGCAGAGGATAGTGAGACAAGCGCAGGAAGCTGCTGCCACCTCTGGGGGTGGAGGTGGGAGTCCAGGTCTTGGGGCCACCTGCAGAAGCTAGAACCACAGAAGAGTCACGGCCACTGCTGCCAGTGCCAGAAGGGTTCAGGGGAGTAATACCCTCACTTCTCTGTCCTCCTCCCTTCCAGTCTTCCACCTGTGCCCCGCTTTGGCCAAACCTAACCAAAAGCCAGTAGGCAGGGGACCTGGGAAACATACTTTATAAGAGGAGCTCCTGTTAAGGTAGCTCAGTCGGCTAAGTGTCTGACTTTGGCTCACGTCATGATCTCGTGGTTTGTGAGTTCAAGCCCCGCATCAGGCTCTGTGCTGACAGCTCCCTCTGTTTCTGGCCCTCCCCTCTTCATGCTCTGTCTCTCTCTCTCGAAAATAAATAAGCATTAAAAAAAAAAAAAAAAAAGCAGCTCCTGTTACATAGAGTAGAGCAGCAGAAAGGTGAAAAGTGAATCTGAGAGCACAGGTGCAAATGAAGAGCATGTATTCTACCACAGACATTGTATTCCTAGTGCAGTAAAGGCTCTCAGAGCTCCTGTACCCTCATACACCCTAAGAGAATCTATGCACAAGTTCAAGAACAGTTCAGGATAGTCAGGTCTTAGAGGGCCTTCTTACACTCATTTCTTTCAAGTCATAGTGTCACTTCACTTTGAGGTCATTCCTCATTTTGGGCGGAATCTATGCTGATGGACCAAAGTTATAACTTTGCAGGAAAAAGTTCAAGTTCTGCACATATAAATTGCCCTTACCCCCCCTTTAAAAAAAATTTTTTTTATCATTTATTCATTTTCAAGAGAGACAGAGCATGAGTGGGGCAGGGGCAGAGAGAGAAGGAGACACAGAATCCAAAGCAGGCTCCAGGGTCTGAGCTGTCAGCACAGAGCCTGACTCAGGGCTCAAACTCATGGACTGCAAGATCATGACCTGAGCTGAAGTAGGACACTTAGACACCCCTGTCCTTCCCCCTTTTGGGCCTCTTGTAGACAAGGACCATCTACTGCAGAGGGGAGTAAGCAAGAAAGGAGCAGGGACCCAGTGAAGTCCCTCTTTCCTGGAAAAACCAAGTTTGTGTTTCATGAAAGTGTATGAAGGGAGAGGGTCATAGAATGGGGGAGTGTGTTGCTTTTGGTCATCTTTGAAAAGAATAGGTCTGTTAGCTTTTTCTACAAAGGCTCTTCCCTGCTTAGGACTGTGGTGTTTCTAATTGGACCTAAGCACAGGGCATATATATAATTTGGGGTTTCCCAAGAGTACATTCGTCTAGAAGCAATCTGTCTGCAAGACAAGGATATGTGTACCTGAGGATTTCCTCAAAATTATGAAAACTGGATTTTATTTGTTCCTGGTTTTTCTTTTCTTGACAGGATAGTGATGTTGTGGCCCCACTTATAACACCTCGAAAAGAGGAGTGGAAGAACGCGGATTCAGCCCAGAGCCCAGATCACTTACAAAAAGTGTCCAAATTTAAAACCCGGCTTTTTCCAGATGACTCTGTGTGAATGTTTGCAACCGATAGTTTACATAAAGTCCTCTTCCCCATCCCCCAACAGTATTAGCTAATTTAGGAAGTTCGGTCATGAACTCTACAAATTTGTGACAACGAGTGCTTTTTACATTTTGAATGTACACCCATGCTGAAGCTAAGTAATTTTTATCCGAAGAAACAAAAAGGTGTTAGACAGCTCTGGCTGTACATGCTATATGGAAAGCATGACCTTGCCTATTTTAACATTAACTAAAGCCTCTCTTCTTTGTAGTCTATTCTCTTAGAATAATATTTTTTTTATGTACTCTGAACTCTTATGACATAATGATTGTTTTTTTGGTTTTTTTTTAAAGTTTGGAAATGAGATAAAGTGCACATTGAAGTATGAAGTTGGGATTGTCATAAACAGCCAAGGTTAAGAACAAAACATAAAATCCTAGCCCCTTGAGGAGGTACCCATCACCTTGAATTTGAGGAAAATTCTTCTTAAGTGATCTAAATATTAGTGAAAGACCTTCCCTCACCCTTTTAGCCAGGTTGGACTAGACAGTAGATGAGGGTGACAAGTGAGTTCCACCTCTTGGGTGAGAGTCCTGATTAATTTATTAGAAATATCTGAGGGCTCTGGCCCCCTCTGAAATGGGACATAAGACTGCCTCTCAGGAGACCCCTACCCCTAGTGGCAGAGGGATTCCCCCAAACCAGGCTGTTCTCTGGGTCAGTTGCATGCAGCTCCAGACCCGGGCGGTTTCTTCGTCCTGATTACTCACTACCGATGTCCCGAGGTCTTTTTCACGATCACTGCTCAGCCTGGAAAAGGCTCCCCTCCGGCCTTCTCTCTGAATTTCCCTTGTGAGCTGATCAAAGGTTGTCACAGGAGCCTTTCTGAGGGCTACTCAGAGCTGGGACTTTGTTGTTGCTGGCTCAATGTGCATGTTACGAATTTCAGAGCAAAGACTGAGCTGCTTGGGATGAGATGAGTGATTATCCCCAGAATTCCAGGTCCCCCTTTGTAGCCCAGTATACCCCACGCTCGTTCTTTACCTCCTGTGCACCACTGTGGTTGAGCGAGTCTATGCAGAGGGCACCCATCCCCACCTCCATATACACACAATTGCCAGTTCTGCAGAAATTCACCAGGAGTAAAATCTGGAGTTAGAGCCAATGCTGGTGGTAGCCAGAGGGTCCTGTAGATGCAGGGCAGTGGGGAATGGGAGTCAAAGTCCTTAACATCTTATGCTATGACACTCCCTTACAAAAGCCTCCATGGCAGCCTGGGATTGGGGGGCCAGCCCTGGCTCCGGGCAAGAGTACAGCACTTAGAGTGCTGTAACCTTCCGCTCTGTAACCAGGTTCTGTTCTGTTGACCCTAGGGTGAAAAGTATTAGGAATGTCTGCCATTCTGTATTACCACCACCACCCTCCTCCACCCCCCAGCAGATGATCAGGAGTTGACCCTCATTCATAGGAGAATAATTAAAACCCTTCCCACCTCCTCCACCACAGTGCTGTGTAGGTGGGGATATGCGGACATGTGGGCTCCTAGAAGCACAAGTGAAATCAGCCCTGGTACTGGGTCACATCTGTTTTGGCCAAGGTACCCCTAAAACATTCAGTGGGGGAGAACTATAGGGCTCAGACTTAGTGTATCCAGATCCAAGGTCAAGAATGTAATGTTTTTCTGCTAAGACTGTTTTATTTCTGCAACTCTTACCTTTAAATCATTGTGGTTTACTCTGGAATTTTTTAGTTTCAATATTGTATCATTTTGCTGAGAAATAACTTGAATCTATTTTGTTTGCATCCTTTACATATAAATCAGCTGCACTTTATGCTCTTTGCAACTGTTTTAATTATCATAACCATGTGCCATTTACAAGGCTAAATTTTTCTTAAGCGCCTTCACTATTTGTATAAAAACTGAGGTTTTAACAACTTAACCTCTAGAGTTACTGAACTTTTGTCACCTTGAGAATGTTAAGTAAGAACTGCAAGTTTAAATGACTGGTTACTTCATTTGGGTGAGGGAAACAGATGCAATAAAGCTTCACGAATGTATCTTCATCTTGAAACCAAAGGTGTTTTCCTTCATGACATTCTCTTATGTGCCCAGTTTGGACCCTTTTGTACGAAGGAAATGTGTCTAGGAATCTACCCAAATGTTTCAACACTGTGTTGGGTTTGCAAGAAAGGGATGATATTTAACAGGGCTTATGTCATCTGGTTTTCTGGCAGGAGGAAGAAATATGGATGTTTCTTCTCTTTTTTTTTTTTTAATCTTTATTTTTGAGAGAGACAGACAGACAGACAGAGTGCGAGTGGGGGAGGGCCAGAGAGAGACGGAGACACAGAATCCAAAGCAGGCTCCAACCTCTGAGCTGTTAGCACAGAGCCAGAAGCAAGGCTCAAACCCACAAACGGTGAGACCGTGACCTGAGCTGAAGTCGGACGTTTAACCAGCTGAGCCACCCAGGTGCCCCTGGATGTTTCTTCATTTACTGAGCTCTTGGGACAGGAAACCTATCTTTCCTCCTTTTTCACCTGCCCCAGAGATTCAACTTCTTTTTTTTTTTTCAACGTTTTTTTTTTTTGTTTTTTTTTTAATTTATTTTTGGGACAGAGAGAGACAGAGCATGAACGGGGGAGGGGCAGAGAGAGAGGGAGACACAGAATCAGAAACAGGCTACAGGCTCCAGGCTCCGAGCCATCAGCCCAGAGCCTGACGCAGGGCTCGAACTCACAGACCGCGAGATCGTGACCTGGCTGAAGTTGGACGCTTAACTGACTGCGCCACCCAGGCGCCCCGAGATTCAACTTCTTTATCCACATAGGCATATTGTTCATTTGCTGCTTTCCCATCTTCCTCATGAAATTAGAGACTTGCAAGCACCTGGCACACTGATGGCAGGCAGAAAGCCCTCAATGTTCTAGAAGAAGGAACGTGCTACTGGAGTCTTTATTAGTTTCACCAGTTGAGCCCAGGTGTCTGTGGTTTGACAATATAAGTTAAAATAATTTCTAAAGCATACAGAATAGAATCCCATTTTTGTAAGATGTATATATCCATTGCCTAGAATGTTCGTGATTTGGGGGGTGGTTGAATTGTAGGCAGTTGTAATTAAAAAAAATTTTTTTTAATGTCTGTTTATTTTTGAGAGAGAGAGGGAGACAGAGTGTGAGTGGGGGAGGGGCAGAGAATCTGAAGCAGGCTCCAGGCTCTGAGCCTCCAGGCTGTCGACATAGAGCCCGATTCGGGGCTCAAACTCATGAAACCGTGAGATCATGACCTGAGCTGAAGTCAACGCTTAACTGGCTGAGCTACCCAGGCGCCCTAGGCAGTTTTAACTTTTTAAATGTCTTCTGGTTTTTCTACAATAAACATGTATTAATTGTATAATCTCTAAAAAGAAATTTCAGGGGGCACCTGGGTGGCTCAGTCGGTGGAACATGCAACTCTTGATCTCAGGGTTGTGAGTTTGAACCCTGTGATGGGCATGGAGCCTACCTAATAAATACATAAAAAGAAATTTCATGAGGGACTTTGTGCTGCTCAGATGAGATGTGAGTGCATTTCACTCTTTCAGATTCACATCCCCAGGAGAATATTGCTTGTTTCCATGACTGTCTTGGGTCCCCAGACCACAGGGAGGTTTGCTTACAACCACAGTCATCCAGGCTTCAGACAAAATGGGCAGCCCTCTATAAGGAGGGTCTAGATGGCATTCATGAGCAAGTGTGAGCACTTGTTGCTTCAGGAAGCTTCCCACGATGGGGGCAACCGCTCAGGACCCAGGCCTCCAGTTCCTTGATGCAGAACTGCTCTCGCCGGGCCAACACCTCATTGTTGAAGGTTGCACAGGGGTGGCTTCCGCCGTGATACAAGTCTCCATCCAACCACAGTCCAAACTGGCCACTAAAAAGAAGAGGAAAATCTTGGCATGGCTCACTCCTGGAGGTTGACCTTCCAGATCCTCACCATCAGCCTTTGGCCACACCATGACCACAGCTCTGTTTTGACTATCTCATCTTCCCTTAAGCCGATTTATCCAGAATTGTTGGGAACTCCACATGTTGTTCCCCATAGGGCTTAGAGCATTTTTTTTTTTTTTTACAGTTAAGTTATTTCAATAAACATATACAGTGGTATAACCATCGCCACAGTCCGGGTTTAGAACATGTGGAACATTTTAAAGATGGTAATGCTTAACCAAAGGAGTGAATCTTAAGGCCTGGACTCAACTCCCAAAACACATCAGAAAGCATTCGTTCTGATCCCCTCATTTGACAGCAAACCAGGCCGGGGCTGGAAAGTGGGTTGCCGATTGCAAATCAGCAATGGCTGGTGTGTTCTTCTCCAAACTGGCTTGGGGGGGGGGGGGGGGGCGCCTCTTCAGGCAGTTGGGAGAGCAAAGAATTTGCCTGCTACTAATCCGACAATGCTCTCATCTTTGCCCCCAGGGTAAGATTTTACTCTGCCTGAACGTGGAGTTCTCACCAGGGGTAAGACTAACCTTTTCTTCCTAACCCATTCATCCCCCTCAGCATGCACACACACACCCACGCACGCACGCTGGCTTCCTGGGCAGACGCCTGCCTTCCCCCGATGAGTTATGTTCCCTGAGATTATGGGGCTGACAGGCACATGTAAGGCTCACCTATCCCTGGACTCCAGCCTCATCCGAACATGCGGAATGCTGTTCCCCAAATCACATACATTCAGACTAGGCTGTCACTGACTATAAACACATGCCATTCTTTCCTCTCGGTGTTTACTTAAAGTAGGTTTGACGGGTTTGGCTGGGAGACTGGGCAGCACCTGGGAAGTGTTGAAGGGAGAGGCCTGGAAGTTAACCACCAGCCTCATTTTGTCTGGGACAGCCTTGCCCGGTATTTCCGGATGGGAGAGGGACCAGAACACAGACTACCCCAAGACTCCAGAGTCGGGGAAGACTGAGACACGCACCTGCCACTGCCCATCATCAGTGAATCCAAGTCTCCTTTCACAAAGAAAGAATTCCTTCCTGTCCACTTGAAGACCTGGGGTGACAGGAAATGCTAGGTTACTGAAGAGTCCTGCCCTTGCAGTTTGACTCCACACCACTGGGGCGCAGTCGTTCCATCGTGGACGGAACAGAACATCCAGGCCCAAGCCCCAGCTAAACAATAGGAAGTACCCCTGGCCCCTAGACTCTTGAGATTTCTTTACATTTTTCCCCAAGGGGGCTCACCTCCTTTTGCCTTCCAGTCTGAATTCCCACAACCCAAAGCCCGTCTGTTCTAGGGCAGACCAGAACTCTCTGAAGCATCCTATTTCCAAATGGAGAGAGGAGGGGGAAGGTCCAGATCAGGAGTTGGGCCCTGATCCTGCCATCCACTGTTTGCTCATCTCTCACTGCAGCCTGCCCTGTGCTGCCTCACACTCCCGTTCCTCAGCAAGTCTTGTGGGCCCCACCCCAAAGAGACACCCAGACTACTCCCATTTCTGTCCTGTCCTTCTCCACTCTTGCCCACCCAATCCACACCACAGTCACTCCTCACTCACTCACAGCCTCCTAAAGCATCCCTCCTTCCACAGTCACCCGCCCACAACCCATCTTCACACAGAAATGTGATCAGATAGTATTCCTCTGCCTAAAGCCTCCAAGGGCTGCCCATTGCAATGGGAATAAAATCCAACTCCTGGCTAGAGCTGACAGCCCAGGTTTCAGCAGGATATCCTTTCAGCAGGATAGCAGATCCCTGCTTTCCTCTCTGACCTCTTCTCCCCCTTATTGACCACACTTCAGCTACCCTTGCCTTGCCGTCCCTGGGATACCCAGAGCTATTCCTGCTTTACGACTTTCACACTTGCTGACCCCTCTACTGAGAATGCTCTTCCCCCAGATCCTTAATTGGCCCACTTCTCATCTTTCAGACCAAATGTCATCCCAGAGAAGTTTCCTGGATCACCCTGTCTAAAGTAGCCCTTCCTCCCACACCCTGTGTCCTTTTCCTCAGCATTGACCACCCTTTGAGATGACCCTCTCCATATGCCAATGTGCCAATGCCTGCCCCACTAACATGTAAGCTCTGTGAGGGCTGTCTTGATTCCCAGCAGTATTCCCAAGACATGACATAGATATCTGTTGAATGAATGAATTATTCAAGAGTCAATTTGGCTAATAAAAATATTTTTAGAGGGCCACAAAGGTATAGCATATTACGGCCTGAAATTAGTTGTTCAAAATATTCTATGAGCAACCAAAGGGTTTTTAGCAAGAAAATAGATTAATAAAAATAAGCATGGGCTCAGAAGAGGTGAGAATTTAATATTAACAAGTGACCATGAGAAGACAGAACCATTCAATTCCTCCTCTACTTTCATCGAAGAATATGACCTTCAGACTTGAAGGAGTAAGATAAACATTGTGACAGAAGAAACTAAGACCATGTTCATGGGCTGTTTGGAATCACTATCAAGGAGCCACTGGGAATTCATAAAGAACACAAGAGGTGCCAAACGACCAAAGGTAGGTAAAGATTACCCAGGTTTTAAAAAAACAGGATTCCATGGCAGGAGACTGTGAAGACAGCCCCTGTAAAAAAAATTCATTTCATTCAACAAAATTTTCAAAGCATTTAGTACCAGGCACTGTTTTATGTTCTGGGTGAAATGGTGACTATAATAGACAGAATTTCTTGCCCTCACGGGACTCCCATTCTAGCAGGCAGGGGCAGGTAACTAAGTAAAATATGCTAGGTGGTGACAAATGCCAAGGATAAAAAAGTAGATAAGGACAAAAAAGGGTTTCCGAGGAATAGAATGTTGTAAATTTAAATTAGTTGGTCACAGAGGGCCTCTCTGTGATAGTGACATTTGAGCAGAATCCTAAAGGAGGTGAGAGCTGAGCCATGTGGTGATCCAGTAGAAGGCAAGCTAGGCAGAACAGCATGTGCAAAGGCCCTGAGGTGGGAGCAGGCCTGCATGTTTAAGGACCAGCTCAGAGCTCACTGTGGCTAGAGCAGAGTGAGGGAAAGGAAAAACAGCAAGAAGCAACATAAGAGAGAGGCCAGAAAATGTAGGACTTACAGGTTATTATAAAGACTTCAGCTTTTCTCCAAGAAAGGAAGCCATTGGCAGGTTGAAGCCAAGGAGTGACATGCTCTGACTTACCTTTTTAAAAGGAACACTCTAGGTATTGTGATGACTGAGGTGGAAGCAGAGAGACCTGTTAGGAGGCTATAGCAGGAACAAAGACAAGTAATGATGGTGGCTTGAACCAGGTGACAGCAAAGGACATGGTGAGAAGTGGTGGGTTCTGAATACAGACAGAAGGCAGAGCCATCAGGATTCATTGACAGCTCAGACGTAGGATGTGACAGAGAGGAGTCAAGGACTCAAAAATTTTTGGTCTCAGTAGCAGAAAACATGGAGGTGCCATTCACTTCACTGGGGAAGCTGGCAGGACGAGTCGATTTTAGCGGGAAAGTCAGGGGCTCGGTTTTGGACAGGTGAGGCTCGCAATGCCATGTCGGAGGTCCAAGCAGAAATGCTGGGTACTAGTTGGATATATGTCAGTTCAGAGTCCAGGGGCAGAAGCCATCAGTACGTGGATGGCATGGAAAGCAGTGAGAATGGACGAGATGTTGAAAGAAACAAGGGTAGACAAGAGTCAAGAACCAAAAACTGAGTTCTGGGCCCCTGTGATGTTGAAAGGTTTGGGAGAGGAGGAGCCAGCAGAGGATTCTGCCAAGGAGTTATCAGTGCAACAGGAGGAAAATCCTAGAACTTTAGAATTCTAGCATGTGAATACAGGAAGGCAAGTAGTAATTAGAATCCAGCATGGGTTTACTGTGAACTGCAGACCCCTTTCCTGTTTCCTGGGAAGAGTACCAGGCTGGCTGATAGAGGCAATGCAATAGATAGAGTGTGTTTTGCCTTCAGCAAGGAGTCCAGAGCTCCTTGTGACCTACTTGTCATGTGATCAAATAATCGCTGAGTATATGTGTAGGTTCTCGGTCCATTCATGGGAGGAGAGATCTCTAACAGCAAACAAAAACACTTGGAACTGGTTCTTTATCCATTGAACAAATATTTCATGAGGGCATGCTATGCCAACGCAGAGGGCTATGCCCTCCCTCACACTCTGACCCCCTACCCATTCGCCTATTGGGTTCCTAAATGGGCATTGCCTTCTTTCCAATTACTGCGCCTTTGCGCGTGCTCCAAGAAGACTTTTCCCTATGCCCTCCATCACCTGGTGATCTTCTGTTTGTCCATCAAGACGCGATGCAAGAAGCTCCTCCTCTGGGAAGTCTCCTTTGATCTCCCCACCTCCACTTCATCCATGTGCTTCTCCTTGGGGTGTCTTCCACAGCACTGATCACTCTAGATTGTACTCGTCTCTCCTCTGCAAGCCTGAGAGCATCTCAGGGCAGGGAACTTCGGACATTTAGGAGGTAGTGTAGTGCTGTGGCTGAGTTTCAAGCTCCGGAGCCTGTTCCTGCATCGCATCCTCACTACCGACTGGCTGTGTGAGGTTGAGCAAGTGACTCAACCTCTCTGTGCCTCAGTTTCCTCAAATGCAAGATGGTGCTGATAATAGTATGTACCTCACAGGAATGTTGTCAATCGAATGCACGAATTTGTGAAATGAGATTAGAAACTAATCTGGGCTGACAGCTCAGAGCCTGGAGCCTGCTTCGGATTCTGTGTCTTCTTTTCTCTCTGCCTCTCCCCCACTCGCACTCTGCTTCTCTCTCTCTCTCTCTCTCTCAAAAATAAATGAACATTAAAAAAAAATTTTTTTTAGGGTAGTGTCGTCTTTCATGCCAGGCATGCAGTGCTAAGTAGTTTTGTTCACTAAATAGCCCAGAGATGGAAAAGCTTTAGATGGGAGGGGTTGGGGACAATTCCCCTTCCTCCTTCAAAAGCCCTGCTCTCTGGCAGCAAGTGCCATATGACGACACCAGTCATCTTGTCTCTGCCAGTCACCCACCTCCTCGTCACCAGTCACCATTAATTAGAGGCATGAGCTCTGGCTCACCATCCTCTCCTCCTTCCTGATTTCTGCCTTTGTCTTTGGTGAACTTTGCCATCCACACGGACCCATCCAATGGCTGCCCTCAGCTCCTCTCCTCTTCCTCTCAAGGGCTTTTCTTATACCCACCTCAGCCACTGTCCCTTACGGTCACAGCCAGGAGCCTTACCAGTCTGTTTCCAACGTCCCTTGCTCTGTGTCTTATATTCCAACACACTGTCCCACTTGTGTCATTGCCCCAAGTCTCTGACCTCAAGGCCACTTCTCATCTGTTGTTTTCATCTTTGCCTCATTGTCCTTCAGCCTCCCTGGCTTCCCTTCCCCCACGGATCCTGTAGGTTCTGTGGTCCATTTTGTATTTTCACTCCCTTCAACTTCTGCTTCCCTCTCTCCCTCTGTCAAACCAGCTTGGCCAAAGTCCCATCCTGGATGAGCCCTCCCAAGGACTCTGTCCATGCCTCGACCCGAGGACCTGAATGCAGCTGGAGGAAAACACGTGCCCAAGTGACTGGCTTGCCTTTACACTGACACTCCCCACCTCCAGTTAACGCCACGTAGCTGTCCTTATGCTTGTCTGGTTCTCTCTCACAGGCCTCCCTCTCCGCTCCGGTGATGACAATTTGATACTTTCTCTCTGCTCAACCTTCACACTTCTCCATCCTCACTCTTAGTTGATGACCTCACCCCACACTTCATAAGAAGACTGAAGTCATCGGATGTGTCTGTCTTCATCTTCCTACCTGTACACCCACAGATCAACCTGCACTTGGACCCATCTTGTCTTTGCAGCCTGCATCTGGTGAGCAACACGCCTCTTCCTCTCTGAGCCGGTCCGTGGCTGCCAGGGATCTACTGAGCCCTTTTAAGAAATGAAATTGGGCAACGCACTGCCCACCACTGCCTTCTGGGAAAGATAGATGGATACCAGGCATCCCAGCATAGGGAACGGATCTGGGAGCCAGTAGGACCCCAGGATCTTTGTCGTAAGTCCTCCTTCCCCCCTCTCTAGAAGGTTGGGAATATTACCTTCAGCTGTGGGGAGAAGGAGAAGAGGAATGTCTCTCCAGTACCATAGAAGCCTTTGCTGAGTCGAAGAGCCGAGGAGGAGAAGGCCCCAAACATCTGGAAAGCAGAAGAGCTTGATGTTGCAGCTGGAAGGGAGTGGAGGTCCTCTGGCAACCCCGCTCTCTAGGCTTGGTAATATAGGCTCATCCTAGTAGGGCCCCTGGGGAGCCTGGGACAGAGCTGGGGGATGGAGAGGGCCCCAGAGCCCATCAGTGTGTCCCTTCCCTTAACACTCCCCAAGGAAGAGCCCTTGCTGGTGTCCTCCTCCTTTTTCTTAAATGTACTTATTTTGTATAAGCAATCCTTGTAGAAAAGTATTAGAAGTTATAGACAAGCAGAAAGAAAATATGAAGCCATCCCAAATCCCCCTCTGCTCCCCAGGATAACTATTCTTAACATTTTTGTGCATTTCCTCCCAGCATCTGTTTAATACCAGTGTGCGTATTCTTATACAGAAAACCAGATCCTATAGTACATCTGGTGGGGTTTTGTTTTTTTTTTTTGAGTTTTATTTATTTAGGTAATTTCTACACCCAACGTGGGATATGAACTCACGGCCCTGATATCGAGAGTCACATGCTCTTTCAAATGAGCGAACCGGGCACCCTGTACATTGTTTTGTAAGCTGCCTCCCCCCTTCACTTTTCTTCATAAAAGTCCAAACATCCAAAAAAAGTAAAAGTCCGGCACAGAATACCCTCCATGAAGATTTAAAACTGTAAATGTGTTTGCCATATTTGCTTTCTCTCTCCTTATATTTTTTTGGTGTCCTGTTTGAAATTGCAGGTATTATAACCTTTTACCCTTAAATAGTTCAGCTCCAAGAATGGGGACCTTCTCACATATAACCACAATACTATCATCTCACCTAATAAAATTAACAGCCATTTCATAATATTATCTAGTATCCAGTTCATAATACATTTTCTCCACTGGCCCAAGAGTGCCTTTCATATCCTGCTTTACAAACAAAAACTTGGGGGGCACCTGGGTGGCTCAGTCGGTTGGGCGTCCGACTTCGGTTCAGGCCATGATCTCGCGGTTCGTGGGTTCGAGCCCCGCGTCAGGCCTTGTGCTGACAGCTTGGAGCCTGGAGCCTACTTCAGATTCTGTGTCTCCCTCTCTCTCTGCCCCTCTCTGCTTGCACTCTGTGTGTGTGTCTCTCTCTGTGTCAAACATAAATAAACATTTATGGGGTGTCTGGGTGGCTCAGTTGGTTAAGTGGCCGACTTCGGCTCAGGTCATGATCTCACGGTTCGTGAGTTCAAGCCCCGCGTCAGGCTCTGTGCTGATAGCTTGGAGCCTGGAGCCTGCTTCGGATTCTGTGTCTCCCTCTCTCTCTGCCCCTCTCTGCTTGCACTCTGTGTGTGTGTCTCTCTCTGTGTCAAAAATAAATAAACATTTATGGGGTGTCTGGGTGGCTCAGTTGGTTAAGTGGCCGACTTCGGCTCAGGTCATGATCTCACGGTTCGTGAGTTCAAGCCCCGCGTCAGGCTCTGTGCTGATAGCTTGGAGCCTGGAGCCTGCTTCGGATTCTGTGTCTCCCTCTCTCTCTGCTCCTCCCCCATTCGCGCTCTGTCTCTCTCTGCCTTTCAAAAATGAATAAATGTTATAAATAAATAAATAAATAAATAAACAAACATTTAAAAAAATTTTTAAACAAAAACTTGAGGGGTGCCTGAGTGACTCAGTTGGTTAGGCATCCAACTCTTGATTTCAGCTCAGGGCATGATCTCACAGTTCATGAGCTCAAGCCCTGCATCGGGCTTATGGCAACACAGAACCTGCTTGGGATTCTCTCTCTCCCTCTCTCTGCCCCTCCCCTACTTGCTCTCTCTCTCTCTGTCTCTGTCTCTCTCTCTCTCTCTCAAAAACAAACAAACAAACAAACTTGGGGCACCTGGCTGTCTCAATGGGTGGAGCACGCAGCTCTTGATCTCAGGGTTGTGAGTTCAAGCCCCACACTGGGCGTAGAGATTACTTAAAAAATAAAAATAAAATCTTAAAAAATAAAAAAATGAAAACAAAACCTTAACACTTTTAATAGCTATGAGTCTACATCATTTTTCTTACCAGCCCTTGGCAATATTTCACTATGTAGCGGGACCATAGCTCACTTAGCCATTTTCCCCTTGTGGAATAGTCGGTGAACTGCAGGTTTTCACTCTCATACACTGTGTTGAGGGGCAGAGGCAGGATCATTGGGAGGCAGCCATGGGGAGTAGGTTTTGACTTAACATAAGGAACCACTTCCTCCTAGTCACTGGCATTCAGCCAAGGGGCTCCATCCTGAAGAAGTGAGCTCTCTGGCCTTGAGGTGGAAAGTCCTGGATCAGCATCTTGAGGATGTTAGGAACTCCTGCCTACGTGAGGGTCCTCAGAGACCCATGAGATCCCTCCCAGCTCTAACATGTTCCTTCCACAGAAGAGCAGTTGAAACCAGCTTTTGTCCTCTCCACTACCCCGTCTAGAGAGCCTGCCAGAAATCCGCTCTTGGTGAGACCACCTGGATTTGAGACAGCGCCCTCCCCAGGTCCCTGCTGTGAAATGCAGGCGCTTCCTGTGGCTGCCTCCTCACTGGCCGGCTTTCTCTCTTAGCCCCTCTAATCCATTCTCCCACCCGCAGGGGGATGTTTTCAAAGCGTAAATGGATCATTAAGGCATAGATACCCCACTTAAAATGTCTTCCTAGTTATTTGCTTAACTCCTGACCCTGCCTCCCTATTAGGCCTGTAGCTCCAAGAGGGCTGGAACCACTTCTGTCCTGACGTTGGTCTAGTCCGTGTTTAAGCTGGCACAGAGAAGGTGCTTAGTATACACGTGTTGAAGGGATGAATTAGGGAATGAAGGGGGGAAGGAATGGCTCTGAGCAATGTAGGTGTCACTGTCATCATCAGTGTCCATTATAAGTGACTTGGGCTATCACCTCTGCCTCTAGCCCCTGAGGCTGCCCTGGGGCAGGGCCCACTGTGTGTGGTTGGGCACCCCCAGAACTTCAAGTTGGGGCCCTGGCCCAGCTCACCTGCCCGTCCTGGTCCCTCAGCACCAGCAGCACTGGCCCACTGTGGCCTTCCATCTGCCTGTAAAGGCTCCGCAGGCTGAAGCCATTTCTCGACGTACAGAAGGCCAGGCTCCAGGAATGTCCGGTGACTCTTGGAGGGAGGTGGAGGCTGAGCTAGAGACAGGGCTGGAGGTGAGCGATGGATCCACGTCCTGCCCCGCGCCTCCCACCATATCTCTGGTACTCCACTCACACGGGCATGGTGCTTTACAGGTTACAGAGGAGTTTACTGTTTCCAAGGGCTCATTACCAGCCTTCAGAGAGAGGGATTATTATTCCCATTTTACGGTTGAGGAAAATGAGGCCCAGGGAGGTGAAGCAAGTTGCCTAAAGCCCACGCAGGGAGTAAGTGGCAAAGCCAAGATTTGAACCAAGGTCAGGTCTCCCTCGGTGCCCTCTCCCTTTGGTCACCTTGGTCTCTAGAGGCTGGAGAATAGATGAGATGCTGAACCCCTTCCCCTAATGCACCCTACCTCATCCTTCCACTCCCATCCCAGCTTTGGGACATAGCGGAAGTGACCCCAGGTGTCCCTGGACCTGGCTGGGGTAGAGCAGGAGGGTGAGACCCTCAGGCTCCTCACACTGTGCCCGAACCTGCCTCATCTCCGAGGTTCCTAGAACCTGGCTGGCTTCTGCCAGCTGGGGCTCCACAGGATCTTCAGGAACAGGAGCTGAGAATGGGGCCAGGGCTGTCTCCTCTTCCTCACCCTCGTCCACAGACACAGCGTCCTCCACCCGACTGGGCTGTGAAGACACAAAGAGCCCTGGTGAGTCGAGGGACAAGGAGACACCAGCTTCCATGTCTCCGGAGCCCGAGAGCTTCAGCTGCCTCATCACCCCTGCCCAGGGCTCTGCAACCGGCAGCCCAGCCAGAGAAGGCTGGTGCCCATGACAGACAAGTCTGCCCCTGCCCGTATCCGGCTTCTGCCCTGGCCCCTGCCTGCCGAAGGTCAGAGGTACGTGTGCCCATCCGATGTGGCCATGGGTGCTATGGTTTTCTGCATGCTCCAGATCCAGAGGATCAAGTTCTAAGCTCAGGGGCAGGAGAGAAGCGCTGGTGGCAGCCCAGCCTGGCCCTGGGAGCTACATCTGTGTGCGTCTGCACGTGGAATAATAATCCTAACACCACCAATACCGATAGTGGCTGATATTGATCAGCACACACTGGGTGAAGTGCTTTTGCTGTGCATGACCTCCCTGTATTTTTCCCAAGAATCCTAAGAAGAAGGTACTCCTTACTGCCCTTATGTTACAAAGAAAGAAAATAAGGGTCAGAGGTTCCCTGTCAGCCGGGGAGACAATGCGTGTAGTAGGTGAGTAAGTGCGTGCGGGTTTGTGTAAGATGTGCGCTCGTCCGCGTGAATGGGTGCATTGGCTCCACATAGACCTGTGTGGGCAAAGCAGTGCGAGGAGATGTTGAGTAACCGTGTGTGTTTACCTGTCAATGTGTTTGTGAGTCGGGATTGTATCAATATGTGTGTGTGTCAGTGTGGATGTGTGTGGGTTTATGCATTCATTCAGTTACGCTTCCACTCTGTACCGGAGTGTACGTTGGAGCGTGCGTGTGTATGTGGGTGTGTAAACGTGTGCGTGTGCGTGTGTAAAGGTGTGCCTGCACACGGTGACTTGGGGGAATTTTTGTAAGAAGGAGAGGCCTCCTTGAGGATGAGAAATGACCAGGACGCTGCTTTGCTATTCCCCAGGTTCAAGCCTGGGGAGCAAGTCCTAGCTGGGTGGGGCTTCTGGACAGAGCTCCATCTGGCTGGAGACAGCCGTCTGTGCTCCTTAGGGTCTCCGGACCAGGGGGTGGGTATCAAGGCCCCTGGTTCCTGAGCTCTGAACTCTGGGCCAGCTGAGGAGGGACTTGGGAGGGGGACACATCACACCTGCCTCCACTGCTAGCCCAGATCCCATCCCGCCAGAGATCTGGCCTCCCGCACCTTTGCTGACCTAACCCCCCAGCCCAAGCTGGGCCCCTTACCAGCCGTGTGTAACGCCAGCGGAGACCTTTCATTCTCCTGTCCGAGCCCAGCCGCTGGCAGTAAGAGTCCTTAGCCGTCACGGGGGAGAAAGCACTGCTGGGAGAGGCCTAGAGGTGAGAGGGAGAGGCCTGGGGCACACCCTGCTAGCTTCAGGCCACCCAGCTGCCCTTTGCTCCCTCTCACCTGTCACTCCCAGGATGAATTGTCGCTGGGTGGGTCTATGAGGTCAGCTACCCTCGGCATTCAAGGCCTCACTTGCAGTTTGTGACTAACACACATTAACCGTACATGGTAAATTCTAGCTGTGATTCCCTTCCTCCTCCCTGCCCTTCTGGCAGCTTGGCCTAGGGATTATGGCCCTTTGGGCAGATGCTTGAGCTCCAGGCTGGGGGTCTGGAACTTCTGGTTCTCTTTCTGGCCTTGGTTAAGTCCCTTGTACCCTTGGGCTTCGGTTGTCCCACATGAAACATGTTGGACCAGATTATCTCAGAGACCCTCCCAATACTGACTGCCAGGTACTCTCAAAGCCAATGAGTATATCAGAACAGATGCTCAAAAGGAGCCAAACCTAAACCAGAAGAACAAATCTTGAAAAACAAAAAACAGGGGCGCCTAGGTGGCTCAGTTGGTTAAGTGTCCAACTTCTGCTTAGGTCGTGATCTCACGGTTCATGAGTTTGAGCCCTGCGTCGGGCTCTGTGCAGAGCCCGGAGCCTGCTTGGAATTCTGTGTCTTCCTCTCTCTGCCCCTCTCCCACTTGCACACTGTCTCTCTCTCTCCCTCTCTCTCAAAAATAAACATTAAAAAGATTTTTTAAATAGATACATTTTTTAAAAATCTTCATTTTTCTAATTTAAAAAGACATGTTAATTATAGACATTTTGAGGAATCTAGAAAAGAATAAAGCAAAATACAAAAATATTCATAATTTCATCTCTCAGGGATACACTCTCTACCCTTAAGGTATTTTCCCCATCTTTTTCATTTATTTAATATACATATATATACACACTTTCATAAATACATCATACCATGTATAATTTTATGAAGTGGCTTTTCCACTTAACAAATGAGAATTTTCCAATGACATTCAGTACCTCTTGAACACACGATTTTTAATGGTTACAATTATTTTATCATAGGATACATATCATTCATTCCTCAACTGTTGGACATTTTGTTTACTTCTAATTTTCTGTAATTATAAGCAAAACTGTAATGAAATTCCCTGTTCATAAATCTGATTATATCCTTTATGATAAATTTCAAAAGTTGACCGCTGAGTCAAAGGGCATGCACTGAGTTCTTGATAATGTTTCCAACAAGGCTTCCCAGTGCTTAAAGCCGACCCATCTCAAGGCATCTTTAGGGAAGCTCAGGGTAACGTATTTCTGATCATCAATCACAGATAAAGAAATTACCACTCAGAAAGGGAAGAGACTTAGCACAGCCACACAATAGTATAACACGGAGGTTACAAGTACAGGCTCTCGAGTCAGGGAGTTCAAATCCTGGTTTTGCCACTTACTTGCTATGTGACCCTGGGCAAGTTACTTAACATCTCTGTGCTTCGGTCTCCTGTGAAATACTAATATCCACCACACAGGGCTGTTGTAAGAGTAAATGAAGATAATGCCCGAGGAACTAGGATGCTGGGGCGTCTGGGTGGCTCAGTCGGTTAAGCGTCCAACTCTTGATCTCAGCTCGGGTCATGATCTCAGGGTCGTGAGATGAAGCCCCGTGTCGGGCTCCGTGCTGAACGTGGAGCCTGCTTGGGATTTTCTCTCTGCACCCCGCTCCCCCAAGAACTAGGATGCTGAGCCCAGCCTCCATTACCGATTTGGTGAGATAAGCCACAGTGGCTGGTGTTTCATAGCACTGGGTAAATGACAGTGCTTATTGCCTTTCCCCCACACTGCCTCTGAGAAGTCCAGGGCTCAAATTCCAGACAAGTGGCCACTTAGGCTCCACCTGGGCTCCTCTGGGACAGATCGTCACTCCATCACTCAGTGTGTGGAAGAAGTCGCTCAGTGGGGAAGAAAACGGCAGGAACTGTGGAAGAGTGTACTCACGCTGCAGAACCTTGGCTTCTGGCAACCTCCACCAGCCTGTCCAGCCCGATGGTTTCCTTAGTGCATCTCCCAGACTCTCCCCAGACAGAGGGCCACTTCCAGAACCAACTCTTCCACTCGGAAGTCTGTCCGAAGCAGCTTTAGCTCGGCACCCTGGTCCCCCAGCGGTGGCTGGCACGTCTGCCCCAGTCGGGCTCGAGGCCCTCCTCCCCGGCTCTTATACCTCCCCAGAGGGCGGCAGGTCCTGGCCCTGTGCCCGCTCCCGTTCCAGTTGGGAAGCCTGGCAGTGATTATCGTCCATCAGAAACTCAAATCCCATAAACACACACAAACAAGACCTTGTCACCCTCTGGCCCCAGCTCTGCCCTCACCAGCCCAAAGAGAGGGAGGACACTGAACTTCTTGGCTCGTAAACTCCTCTTACCACACCTATGCCTGAAGCCCACCACTAGGAACCTATCTTTATTGGGTACAGACGCTATAAGAAAAGGCAATGCTGTAGGATTCTCCATCCATCACCCCATGTTGTAGGGCTCTGCCCTGATACTCCCCGATCTCAGATAGGGCGGTGATTCTTTCCTCAGTGGCCTGTTGTGAAAGTAGGTGAGATCACGCATGGGAAGCCCAGTGCTTGGCACACAGTAGGTGCTTTGTCCACATGGGCTGCCTTTCTGTCCCTGGCTCACAGTAGGATTCAGTGAATGCTGTGTTGTTGAATCTCAGAACCCCAAGTTGGAAGTGGCTTCAGCTGACCCCAGAACAAGCAGTCTCCAGCCAGGGCAGTATCCCCTGGAAAGTATCTCCACCAAGTGGTCTCCTGGCCTCTACTGGGTGGGTGAGCCCACTGGCTCAGGTGGCCCACTTCATTCTCACACAGCTGAAAGAGATCTCCTCTGCTGGGCTTTGTGGAGGGGACTTGAGTTCCTATCAGGTCTCCTGGGACAATGCCCCCTCCAGGAAGGGGGGGATGAAGAACAGACTTGTATTATGGGGAAAACAGGCAAGTGAAGGGGCCTGTTGCTACCTCAAACATGGCTGTTGCAATATGTGTTTAAACTATAAATGGTTCAGGGGTCACATGTCTGGCTCTCCCAACCTTATTTCCCCCATGCTGCATACCCGAACCACTGGGCACTGGGCACTTTGAGAAGCCAGTGAGATTCGCCTTGCTGTCCCATTCTTTGTCCTCATGTCCTGGAAAACCTAGCATGTGACCTGTCAGGAGCACCAGTTGCCAATAAGAGGCCCCTAAAAGCTTCTTGATGGGATTCTCGGTGCCAGAGTGCCAGACATCCCAGCCCTGCCTCCAAGCTTGCCTTTTCCTTTCTTTTCCAGACCACACGCCGCCTCTTTCAGAACTCTGATATCCTTGCCAGGAAACAATTTGAATGTCCAGAAAAAAGGGGGAAAGGTTAAGTGACCCTTGGAACATCCACTCTGTGGATTTTTTCTAAGTATTAAAAGTAATGTTTGCAAAGAGTTTGTAAATGAGTGGGGAAATGCCTCTGCTGTCCTGAGGAGCAGGAGAGGGGAGGGGCAGAAGAGAGGGGGACAGAGGATCCCAAGAGGGCTCCATGCTGATAGCTGCGAGCCCAATGCAGGGCTTGAACTAATGAACCGTGATATCATGATCCTGTTAAGTGAAAAAAGGCAGGGAGGACGTGCCGCGTGGTTTCAGCGATGCGAAATACACCTGAGGACTTTAGGAGAAAAATGATTGGGGTCCCTTCTAGAAAACTCCCCATGTTCGCTGCACAGACTGGCTTCACTTTGAACCTCAGTTAGCTTCCTACGATGGCCTGACACACCCCCTCGCGTGTCCTGGGAAATCTGATTTCTGTTCTCTGAGATCTAGGTCTGTGCCCTCCTCGGTCTCCTCACTCTCACCTGGCGACTTAATTCTCCACCAAGAAAACAGAAGCCAGCTGCCAGCCGTCCCCTCACCTTCCGGACAGAAGCCCCTGCATCTCATCCATCTCTAAAGGCCCTCGCTCCGTTCAGAAGCCAGGCCCCTATCACTGGATCCGTCTGTCTCCCCTTTTCCATCCCGGCTGCGTCCATCTCTCGCTTGTCTGTTCTCTCTGCCTCTCTCTCTCTCTCCATCTCATGCGACAGTCCCTCCCCCACTGCTCCATCTCTTCCTCCTGCATTCTGCCTCCGTGTCCTGTTCACTCTTCAGTCCACTCCCCTGGGCTTCTGCCCCCACCACCCCTGCTCTTGGCGAGGTCCCCAGCAGCCTCTGAGTCGTGCTGTGCAGGGAGCACTCTTCTGCTCTCCTCTTCCTCCAGCTTCTCCGCCACTTGACAGTCTGGTCTAGTGTCTGGGCCTCCGGACAACACATTGCTGCCCGTTCTCTCCTACCTCACTGGCTGCTCCCTCTCTGGCTTTTTCCTTTTACCCATGTTCTAGACTAGCAATTCTTTTTTTTTTTTTTTTTTTTTTTAATGTTTTATTTACTTTTGAGAGAGAGAGAGTGCGGGCAGGAGAGGGGCAGAGAGAGAGGGGGACAGAGGATCCAAAAGACAGCACAGAGCCCCCACACAGGGCTGGAATCCACAAACTGTGAGATCATGACCCGAGCCAAAGTTGGATGCTCAATCGACTGAGCCACCCAGGTGCCCCTAGAAACAGGAATTTTTAACTTCCTGCTTGTGAGCCAGTTTTTCTTCTCTCTATAGATGCTCTCCCAACATGACCTCACCTGGTTCCATGGATTTAAATATTGTCCAAATGCTGATAACTCTTCATGACTCCAGACCAAGTAGAGTGATCTGTTTAAAACACAAATTAGATTCTATCATGCCCCTGCTTAGAGTCTCCAATGAGACATGCCTTGGCTCTTCTCCAACTTTAACTTGTCCTTTACTGTCCATCACCCATCAAGTCTAGTCACATTGACCTTCTCACTTCCTTAAACACCTATCAAGCTTGTCCCTCTTCCAGAGTCTTTGCCCTGGCTGTTTCCTCTGTCTGAATTCTCTTACTCTGGCTCTTTGAACAACTCAGTGTAAAATGTATTTATACACATATTTATTTAAATACACATGTTTATTTAATTTTGAGAAAGAGAGTGCAAGCAGGGGAGGGGCAGAAGAAAGGGGAACAGAGGATCCTAAGAGGGCTCCATGCTGGCAGCTGCGAGCCCAATGCAGGGCTTGAACTAATGAACCATGAGCAGCCTAATTTTTAGGGCTTTAAATTTTTTTAAATTTTGATTTAATTTAATTAAAAAATTTTTTAAATGTTTATTTACCTTTAAGAGAGAGAGAGAGCACAAGCAGGAGAGGGGAGAGAGAGAGGGAGACACAGAATCTGTAGCAGGCTCCAGGCTCTGAGCTGTCAGCACAGAGCCCGACGTGGGGCTCAAACCCATGAACCATGAGATCATGACCTGAGCCGAAGTTGGACGCTTAACCAACTGAGCCACCCAGGCACCCCGAATTTAATTTAATTTTTAATTTAAGTTTTAATTTTAGAGAGAAAAAGAGCATACAAGCAGGGGAGAGGGGCAGAGGGAGTGAGAGAGAGAGAGAGAGAAAAAAGAGAGAGAGAGAGAGAGAGAGAGAGAAAAAAGAGAGAGAGAGAGAGAGAGAGAGAGAGAGAGAGAGAATCCTAAGCAGGCTCCACACTCAGCATGGATCATGACCTGAGCCAAAATCAAGAATTGGAAGCTCAACTGACTGAACCACCCAGAAGCCCAAGGCTTTTTTTTTTTTTTTTCTAATAACTCAGTTTAAATATCACCTCCTCAGCAAGGCCTCCCTGACTACACTATTTAAAGCAGTTTCTCCTATTAATTCCTCTAATTTTCCCTCAGCCAGTGACTTGTTTCTTTCATAATTTGTATAATGAAAAAAAAAAAAAAAACCCTTTCGTTACAAAAAAAATCACCTCCTCTTTGATCCCTTCCAGGATTTAGTCTCCATTCAGTTTCATCAATTCAGCACCTCGAATGGGAGGAAATAAACTGATTTTTCTACTGGGTAACCAGCATCATTTCTTACAATCTGATATATAATTCTTATAATCATTTGATGCTTCATTCCGTCTCGAGTAGAACTTTAGGCATCATACACTGTGTGTCCGAGCTGAACATCACCCATTAGTGTGGCACAACAGACTCTGAAGTCGGATGACCCTGGGTTCCAGTCAGTCTCAGCTCTGCCACTTCCAAGCTATGTGACCTTGGACAAGCATTCCAGTTATCCATGGCCGCGTAACAAACTACCCCAAAACCCAGTGGCTTAAAACAACAATATTTATTTTGCAGTTTGGGACTGCTCATTTCTGCTCTACTTGGCGTTGGCTGGGACAGCTCCAAGGCTGGGGGCTGGATCATCTGAAGGTTCACTCTCTCCCATGTCTGGTGGCTAGCAGGGACCTGAGCTGGAGTTGCTGGCTGGAACACCTTCATTAACCTCTCCACGAGGCCTGGGCTTCCTCCCAATGTGGTAGCTGGGTTCTGAGGTGAGTGGACTGAGAGAGAGAGGGCAAGCACGAGCGCATGAGAGAGCGCCAAATTGTCTTTTAGGAGCCAGCCTTGGAAGTCCCGGTATCACTTTTGCCATTCTCTATTGGTTGAGGAGGTCACAAAGGCCTACTCAGGTTAAAGGGGAGAGAATATAGATCCCGTGGCTCAACTGTAAGAGTGTCAATGCCGCACTTAAAAGGAGGGATTGGATGGGCTGCGTATTGCTGTGCCTATTTTTGGAAAATGCAATCAGCCACCAGAAGCTCCTAGCCTTTCTGAGATCCTCTACTGAAGTGCTGAGCGGGGAGCCCGGCATAAATGAGTGCCCGACGGTCAGGAAGCTGCAGACAGACAGTCTCCCTGCCGGCATGTCACCAATTCTGGACTCCCAGCAAGTCCAGGTTTTTCTGGTCTGAACTAAGTCTGAGTCCAGAGCCCCTTCCTAGGCCCCACACCACCTCTGGAGCCCTCCCCACCAGGGCCATGTTGCTGGGGCTACTCTGTAGATTCATGGCTCCTCAAATCCAAAGAACTTCGGAGCAGGGAGGGCCCTCAGCCTGCTTCTCAGCCGTCAGGGACCCAAGCAGGATATGTGGTAGAGCCAGGACTTGGGCCCAGGTCCAAGTGGGAAGATCCAGGCCACTCTAATCTCAGGACCACCAGTGTGGCCACAGGTGTGTCAGGAGTGGCTAAGCTGGCCTGGGTCTAGCATGTCACCTGCCTGCATTCACACCATCCAACATCTCCAGACCTACATAATGCATAGAGGAGAAATGGAAACACAGAGAAGATAAACCATCTCTAAGAACTCTATAGCATCTCTGTGCCAGAAAATGACCAGCTTACAAGAAATGGAGGCATCAGAGCTGAAAGGACCCTCACACTAGACCAGGTGGGGACTCTGAGGCCCAGGAGGTGGGAAGGCTTTGCCCCTGTGCCACACAATACCACCTAGGGGTATTTTATGTAATGAATCAATTGTGGCCCATCTCCCCCCCCATACTCTAAGCTCCATGAGGTCAGGAATGTACCAAGGACAAGTCCACTCATTGTCCTATCTGGTGCCTATGGACTAGGTGAGTGGACAGTCAGTGGGAACAGGGGAGCTGTGCCTTGTCAGGAGGGAGTAGGAATACTTTGCAGAGAACTTGCTAGGTGGCCCTGCTCCATGTGTCTCTGTGGGGCCACTTGGAGGAAAAATCTGAGGGCGGAGGGGGCACACACACACACACACACACACACACACACACTAGGACATATGTAGATCAGGCGAAGCCATGCCTCAGGTGAGAAGGCATACCCCAGTACTCACTGCTGTTAGGGACGTGGGATAGAAGCGAAGAAGCAGACCTGGTGCCACCTGAGTGTCAAGGGCAGGGGAGGTGATGAAACAGGATTGGGGGAGTGGGGGGATGGGGGGCAGGAGAGGAGGTGGAAGGAAAGGAGGGAAGGCAGGAACGGGGATGGGGTGGGGAGAAGAAGATGCAGAGAGGTAAACACAACCCTGCCCCCCTCTCCAGGTGACAAGGGGGTGCCTCTCTGAGGGGTGGGTGCCCACCCGGGGGCAGCCAGCCGAAAGACTTAAAACTGCCTGGGCCGGGCGGTGGCTCCACCAGGAGTAGCAGCCGCAAGGAGCGGGGGAGGGGAAGGAGGCGGGGAAGGTGTGATCGACACAGGAAAATCTACAACAGGGCCAGAAGCACAGCCCTGGAAGGAAAGAAAGGAAACCACCAGAGCCAGTGCTCCCGGGCTGTCCCGGGTTGTCCCGGTTGCCCTGGGGAGAAACGTGTGGGGATCAGGGTAATTGTCCTCAGTCCGTGCCAGCCCCTACCGGGGTCAGAACCTACTCCCAAAGCATCGCTGGTCTGACACCTCATAGTGGGCAGCCTCCATTTTAGCCGTGCAGAGCCTGAAAGCGGGCCGGGGTTGGAGGGAGTATGTCTGAGATTCCCGCTTGTCAAGGTGTACAGAGCTGGGCGTGCACCTAGGGCTCCACGGTCCCTACGTCTGTAAGAGGGAAGCGGAGGTCTAAGAACCAGAGCACGCCCTGAAGGTGTGAGGTTTGCGTTCCATCCCAGCTCCGCCGATGACTTCGCGCTAATCGCGTGTCTTCCCTAGACTTCAGTTTACGCATCTGTACAATGGGATAATTGGTCTCGCTTTGCAAGGTTGAGGGGGGCGGAGTCCGCGCACGCTCCGCACAGCCGCGAGGGGCGAGGCACCGGCGGTGTATATGGATGCTGGCTCCTGCGATCTGAGGTCCGCCCGGCCTCTGCCTGGGAGTCCCCTCGCTCGCCGCTCCCGCGGCCCCTGCCCGGACGCTGGGCGCAGGGGAGCCTCGGCCGGGTGCGTTCCCCAGGCGGGCAGGGGAGGGGGCGGCGGCAGAGCGGAGGAGGACGGAGCCCGGGCCGCGGCAGCCCAGGCCCGCCTGACCCTCGAGGGGGTCGCTGTTGCCTCGCAGATCCCTCCCTCGCTCGCAGCCTGTGTCCCTCCCTGCCGCTCCCGCCGCGTCCGCCTTTTGTTCGCGGAGCCGCGCGCCCCCGAGCCGAGGCGGCTGGGCGGGGAGCTGGCGGGGCTGCGCGGGGGGCGGGCCGCGCCGGGCGGAGCCGGGGCCCGGGCCGCTGCCGGACTCGGAGCCCGAGGGAGCGATCGGCGCGCAGGCAGCCGAGTCCCGGGCGCACTCCGGGGGCGCGGCGAGGCCGAGGGGGCGGGCGCCGGGCGGAGCCGGAGCCGCAGCCGGGGCGCCTGGAGGCGATCGGGCCGCTCTCTCCGAGCTCAGGGCAGCGGAGAGCCGGTGCGGCGGGGGTCGGGGCCAGAGCGCAGCCCCGGGGCTGAGGTGGGCCGAGAGGAGCCGCGGTCCGAGGGGCCGGAGCGGCGCCGGGACCCTCCCCAGGGGCGCGGAGGCCGGGTGGGCCCGGGCCATGCGCGCCGCTCGCTGAGGCCAAGGGAGGCCGCGATGGAGGTGCCGGCGGGGGAGCCCCCGGCCCGGGGCTGCGGTCCCCCGCCCGCGCCCGCCCCGGAGAGGAAGAAGAGCCACCGCGCGCCGTCGCCGGCCCGACCCAAGGACGTGGCCGGCTGGTCTCTGGCCAAGGGCCGCCGAGGCCCAGGCCCCGGCGCCGCAGCCGCCTGCAGCGCCGCGTCCTCCGCGCGGCCCGACAAGAAGGGGCGCGCAGTGGCGCCCGGGGCGCGGAGCGCGGGGACGCGAGTGGCCGGGGTCCGCACCGGGGTTCGCGCCAAGGGCCGCCCGCGCCCGGGCACCGGGCCGCGACCGCCGCCCCCGCCGCCCAGCCTCACCGACAGCAGCTCGGAGGTGTCGGACTGCGCGTCGGAGGAGGCGCGCTTGCTGGGCCTGGAGCTGGCGCTGAGCAGCGACGCCGAGTCCGCGGCCGGGGGCCCGGCGGGGGCCCGCACCGGGCAGCCGCCCCAGTCCGCGCCGCCAGCACAGCAGCCCCCGCGGCCGCCCGCCTCCCCCGATGAGCCGTCGGTGGCCGCGTCGTCGGTGGGCAGCAGCCGCCTGCCACTCAGTGCCTCGCTCGCCTTCTCCGACCTCACCGAGGAGATGCTGGACTGTGGGCCCGGCGGCTTCGTGCGGGAGCTGGAGGAGCTACGTTCGGAGAACGACTATCTCAAGGTGGGGGCGCTGGTGGGGGCGGAAGAGGGAGGCCCCGGGAGGTGCGGGTTGTGACGGCCCCAGGGGCCTGAGGCACCAGCAGGCCCACCGCCCCACTGAAGCCGCTGGGAAAGGGGGCCTGAATCCTCGGAGACTACCCTGGGGCTCCCACACACCTTGCCTCCCTTTTTTGTCTGGGAAACCGTCTCCTGAGGAGGACCCTAGAAGACGAGACTGGCCAAAGGGCCCTGATTTTGGAGGGAGGGAGGCATGAGAAAACTGCTTTGGAAGATGCCTGGATGCATTACTTGGGGTGAGGGGTGGGTAGCCAGTGAGGGGCTGAACCTCTGTCCTTCAGCTGCTTAGAACCCCCCCACCCGCAGGCCAGAAGCTAGGCCTTGGGTGGCTCTCTTTTCCGGGACAGGTATCGGTGTGCACTTCTGCCAGGGAAACCCATGGCTGTCCCCTGCCAAGGAGAGGCCAGAACACCATGCTGAGTCTTTACCCAGGGCTTTCCTTGCTTCAGGCCTGTCCCCGCCTGCCTTTCAGGGTGGGTCCCATTTGAAAGCATGACATCTGGGAACATCCCCTTGGCTAGAGTCCGACTTCCGCCCAGTCTAACGGTCCCGCAGCCTGGGAGGATGATGTCGTGGGAGAACTGGTTCAGAGGCAGCTTCCTAAATCCCAGGATGTTGTCTTCTGCTCTTGTCTGCCTGGTACACAGAGGTCCCCACTGGCCCCTCATGGCCAGTGCCCTTGGCCTTCCCATGTTCCTGGTGAGAGGAGGGAAGCTGTCCATCTGAAAGCCGCCTTCCCTCTGAGCATCTGGGGCACCTGAGCGCTTCCCCGGAGAGCAGACCTATCTTGCCTTCACCCTTTCAGTGAACATGTGCACCTACTGGGTGCTGGCCAGTCTCTGTGTGCCCACTGCTTGGTACTGTAGCAGCTTTATAGAATGTGCTGGCCTTGGCTGGGAAGACTGAAAGCTTCATGGGCTTTCCCACCACTGGCTGAGCATGGTTTTGGAAGAGGCTGAAATGTTACCTACTACTCTCATCAGTTGATGGCCTGGCACCATATCCAGAGCACCCTGGCCAAGAGCCACAGAATCAACATCACTCTGCTGATTTATGTTTGCCTGGCAACACTTAGCTTTGGCCCAATAGGTTTCTCTCTCGTTAGACTTTTGGGGTCTTGCTCAACTGTGTCTCCTCTGCAGCATGTGTTCAGTAAATACTTGTAGAATAAAAGGACAGGGCCTGTCTGAATCAGCATAATCCACCCCTTCAGCCTCTCATCTTTCCCCAAGCCAGGTCTCAGCCTTCTCATCTATTAAATGGGAGGGTAAGTCTTCCCAAAGGCGCCGTTCACTGTTGACAATTGAAGGTTCGTTCAGTCAGCTCTCACAGTGTTCAGAAGCCCGTAGTGAGGAGAGGACAAGTGGAGGGTGGGTGGAACAGAGACAACCGAGAAAAAGGCCTGGTCCTGCCCTCTTGGTGCCCTGAGCTGCTTCTGGCACTGCCTGCCTAAGCTGCTCTGAACTCACACCCTGAGCTCCTTACTCCTGCTTCCTGCCCACACTGTTTGTCCTGGCGAGGGAGATGGGCCATGGAGCTTTGCCTCAGAATCTCCTTGTGTACCAACCCCTGTGGGTTCCTGTCCCAGGAAGTCATCAGGCAAAGCTCTGGAGTCTGCCTGGGCCAGCCGTGACTCTTAAGGTGGGCAGTAATCCCAGAAGGCTGGGGGTTGAGCCCAAGGTCTCACAGGGGCCAGGGCCTGGCTGGGCACCTCCCATTGCCTAGGCTGACACTGGACCACGTTTCCATCATTCATTCAGTACTGCAGGCTTCATGCGCAGACCTCAGGCTACTATTGGATCCGGGGTCTGTGGCTTCCTGGCTGTGTGAACTCGGGCAAGTTACTTAATATCTCCAGACCTCAGTTTCCTCATTGTAAAAAAGTATATCCCACATCTTCCAACCTTAAGGGTTAAAGGAGATAATGTTTGCAAACACCTCTGGAGTGCCTGCCTCAGATGAGGGCAGTTGTGATCACTGCTGTTTCCCAGTGGTGTGTGACACGTTTCCAGAGGCACCCATCATGTTCTCAGTGGGGCTGGGGGCCTTCAGGGAGGCCAAGGACTGGAGGGTGACATGCAGTCAGCTGAATAGGACCTAGATAAGAACATTCTGGGCTGAAGGAAGTGGGAAAAAGTGTGTTGACTTCGAGGGATAGTACAGAGACTGGAGAGAGGGAGGAGGTTGGGCGGCGAGGTGAGCAGGGCCAAACTGTGCAGTTCTTGCCGCGTGCACTTTGGGTTGGTCCCTCTAGAGCTTTGTTTGATCCAGGTGCCAATCTCACAGAGGTGAGATGAAAATCTAGAGACTGGGCATGTGGACCATTAAGTGTAGTGGCTGTCATGGGAGGTGTTTTGTTCATTCTACAGATGGGTTAACTGTGGCCAGAGAGAGGAAGGCACTTGCTCTGGGTCCCTGAGCCGGTTCTCCAGACAGCCAGGGCTTGGAGTAAGAGTGTATTATGCTCTGTTTTTTGTTTGTTTGTTTGTTTTTAAAGTATATTTGTTTTGAGAGAGAGAACCAGCAGGGGAGGGGCAGGGGGTGGTCAGAGGATCTCAGGTGGGCTCTGCGCTGGCACCAGAGGGCCCAACACGGGTCTCAGACTCACGGACTGTAAGATCATGACCTGAGCCAAAGTTGGACGCTTAACCAACTGAGTCACCCAGGTGCCCCAAGAGTGTATTGCACTTTTGACGTGTTTCCTGCCCCTCTGGGCCTCTTTGCTTCCAAGATGCACAAACTGAGTTACCAGGAGAGGACTTTAGATCCCCAGTGTGTCCCCTGCAGATTACATGCTACCTGGGTTGAGTCCCAAGTCTGGTGGGGCCCTGCTTGGGTTCATCTCCCAGTGCTGGGGGCCCTGGGACCTGTCTACCATGGAAGGAAGGCCTCACTGGTGGTGGCTGATCTCCTGTTGCTAGAGGCCTGCCCTGGGGCCCAAGCCGGGAAAGTGTAAATGGGGCAGCTGCCTCTCGATCAGATGATAGGGGCTGCTACGGAGAAGAGAGTGAGCTTGCTGTCACTTGAGTTATTCAAACAAAGGCTGGGTGACCTTGCATATTTGGATGAAGATGTAGGGTTTGTGGAAAGCAGCTTGTAAACTGTACAAAACGTTGGTGGTTGTGATTAGAAGGAAGATTCAGGGAGGGATTTATGGGGTGGCTGCAGCTGAGCTGCCTGACCTTAGGATCGATTCCAGCCAAGGAAGTCTGAAGATTATTAACTTTCAAGGTTCCAGGATTCTAAGATGCAGCTTTAGTTGCAGAGCAGACACAATGACTGCATTTGACCTTCAAAACCCTGGTAGTCTCAGGTCTTCCTCCCCATCACCGCTAACTGTTGTCCATGTACCATGTGGTGAGGACATGCTGAGAACCATCTGAGTGTAGATGGAAGAATCTGAGAGTTGAGGCCCAAAGACCTGGCTTTCAGATCTGACTCTGCCATTTACTGTGTGGCTTTGAGCAAGTCGCTTGGCCTCTCTGAGCTCCTTTTTTTCATCTATATAATGAAGATGATGGAACCTACCCAGGCAGCTTCGTAGGATTGTTTTCAGGAACCAGGGAGGTATGGATAGACAAGAAAACGTTTTACAAGCAGTGAAATCCCACATCTCTTGGGAGAACTGTTGTCTTTGTTAGCCAATGAGCAGACAGGACGTCCGTGTCTTTATTCTTGGGGGAGCTGGGAGAAGCCAGGAAGGTGGGTCCCCGTAGCTTTAGGATGTGAATAAATCAGGAGCTGCTTCCAGGGGGACAGGAAGGTGTGATCACATTCCATGCTGCCCTGCTCCCTCCTTGGAGGGTCTAGGTGTGAGTGAAGTACAGCCAATCTAGATGTCAGCCCAGGAGAGGAAGCATCCGTCCTCTACCTCTAGTTCTCATTGTACATTCGGGTAAATGGAGGCCCCAGGTCACGGCCAGGATTCCAAACCTGGTTGGACTAACTCTAGGTCCTGTTCTTTCTATAGCATGACTGGAGCAGTGAGCTTTTAGTTGCTAACGGTGTGTCTAGTCTGGGACACAGGTTGGTTAGAGGGATCCTGCTGTGTGCCAGGCTCTAGGCTAAGACTTGTTGGGAACAAGTAGAGGTAACATAGGCTGGGGCGGGGACCTGGAGCCTGCAGGCAGGCGGCAAGGGACATGTACGTGCATGCGTGTATGGGAATATGTGCCTTGCACCTGTGCAGCGCGTGATTGGGACAAGGGGGATGTGAGGTACCAGAGGAAACGATGGGGGTTTGGATCCAGCCTTAAGGGTTAGTTAATGGTTAGGCTAGAACTCAGGGAGCTGGACTATTAGAAACGTTCTGGGGACCCCCCCCCAGACCACTGATCCCTGGACTTCTGTGGCTCTTGCCTCATGAATGCTATCCCCTGTTGATCGCTTCCAGTGCGCTAGGCTCTGGGTTAAGTAAGCCCTTACTCCTCACAGCAACCCTGTGTTGAGGGTTCTGACGTCAGATCCATTTGGCAGATAAGGAAACCAAGAGGCTATGTAAATGTGCCCACGATTGCGCCGTGGCTGTACTTAGGAACCTCACTAGAGAACCCTAAGGAGCTCCCCTTGTGCCATTGCTCTTCCACCCTCTCCCATGCAGGAGGTGGCCTGTGCCTCTGAGTTTCACAGAGCAGAGTTCTTGCCTGGATTTGTCAGTTACAAGCTGTGTGATGTTGGGTGAGATACTCAGCCTTTCTGAGCCTCTGTTTCTTCTTCTGTAAATCGGGGGATAAGCATGCCTGCCTCAGGGTCATGGGGAGCCTTTCGAGTGTGGTGTACAGTAAATGTTAGTGCCTGTCTCTGTTGTCCCTTTTCCTTACCTGCTTCTCCAGGCATTCATTCATTCATTCATTCATTCATTCATTCATTCAACTGATACGTTCTGAGAGTTGCCTGGCTACCAGGCCAAGTGCCAGATGTTTTCTCAGCTCTTCTCAGCTTCCAGAATCTGTCGCTGGGTTCGGGAGGGGGGTTGGTCATTATGGTCAGCAAAGCTCCCGCCTGGTCCCTGCCCTGAGTCCCAGCCCCCCAAGTGGCAGCTGAGAGGGGGCCTGGAAGAATCTTCTCTGAGACCTGGGTCTTTAAGAATCCTCAGCGGTTTGCCTGTCCTTAGGGGGAGGCGGGCAGCTCCAGCGAGATGGAAAATGAGATGGAAAATATGAGGCCGGCTGCTGCGGAGGCCTGGGGGGACCGCGGAGCTCCCAGGGCTCCCAGCATTCCTCACAGAGGGGCTGGGCCTGTGTCCCCGGGCACACTTGTCAAGCACACACAAACACACGTACGCACAGCGCATGCTCAGAGATCCACAGCCACTCATATGCGTGTCACATATACATCCAGTGACACACACATAGGTTGTATGCTTCCAGAAGCACACCTCATGATGTGTCAGACAGGATACACTCTCAGAAGGACGCAAACCTATGCAGATACAAAATCTGTCTCCTCATACACACACAATACCAGACGCGACAAACTCACACCATCTAGAAGACCCCTGGCTCAGAAACACCCACTTACACACGCACACATCTTACCTACCCAGACATACTTGGCTGTGTCCCAGATGGACACACAGCTTTGAGACACCCTCAGACGTATCGGAAATACACATACATATGCAGGCGCACACACAAACCCACGCAGACTCATTACACACAGGCGCCAGCATCCACGCAAATCCAGAGATCCGCTCCTGCCAGGCGGGCACAGACAAGCTCATCACCCAGATGCTCACCCTGTCTCTTCCACAAAGAGAAGGTGGAGGCCCTTGCACACTTACCTTTATCTGGGGCTCAGACGCACACCCAGGAGATACACAGACACAAGACACATAGCCACGTACACATAAGCAGGGACACGAGCAGAGCGCACTCAAATGTCAGGCCTGTAGCATTTGCCCTGGGGAACCAGAGGCTCGCAAAACAGGATCCCAGACACACACACACACACACACACACACACACACACACACACACACACGCCCGCGTGCGCACGCACACACGCACACACACACAGGCTGTGATAGTTCACCCACACAGAAATACAGGAAATCCTGGTCCCTGTCCTCTGGAGCTGGTGTGTACAAACGACTATGTTCAGCTACTCCCAAGGTTCCTTCCACAGGGCTGCTGGGAATGGTGAGGAGTGTGGCAGGGGCTTGATTTGTAACGGCCTGGTTCTGGCAGGTCACTACGTCAGGAGAAGCTGCACCAAAGGCGCTCGGGCGCCTGATGCCCAGCACTTGGGCCTGGGCCCAGTGGGCTGAGAGAAATGGAGCAATTGTCAGGCCTGCCCACAGAAGAAACACTGCCCAGGGGCAACTCCCTTCTAATCTCCTTGGAATTTCCGGCTTGCCCTCATCTCCCTCCTCCTCCCCTTCCCCCTTTGCTGGGGGCTGTGGAGGGCCATGCCACTCCCATCTTTGAAGGGTGCCCACTTCTGCCTGGGAAACAATGAAGGAGGCCAGGATGAAGGAGGTTGGAGGAGATGTGGACGCTCAGAAGAGGGTCCTGGAAGACTTCCTGGAGGAGGGGGCATTAGAGCTGAGGAGTTAGCCTTGAGTGGCTGCCTCTGGGTCCAGCTGCTGGGATGGTGCCTGGCACCTCGTAGGGACTCAATAAATATTTGTTGTGTGATTGAATGAAAGGTAGTGATCAAGGTCTGTAGGTGGTCTGTGGGCTTAAAACAGAAGAGCTGGAGGGAATGGTGGGTGTGAGCAGGGGTCAGGGAGAGGCTGGGAAGGAGAGTTGGGCTTGCTCGGGAAGGGCCTCAAATGCCAAGCTGAGCTGAGGTGCTGTGAACACTTTGCTGGGAGGGGGCCATACAGCAAGGCTAGTAGCTGCCCCCTTAGAGTGTGCCTCTCGCCCTAGACGCGGGATTCCAGAGTGGGAGGAAAGGAAGGCTCTGTGGTCTCATTTACAAATTCCATGTTTGGGGTCAAGTCTAGGGCCAGACCTTGCTTTGTCCTCCCTATGCATGGTCTCCATGTGAAAATCCCCTCATCAGGCCTCAGTCTTCCTGTCTGTAAAATGGGAATCGAATCCCTTTTTGCAGGGCACTTAGGAGGATTAGTGTTCAGGTACATGGTGCATCCAGTACCATCCTGAGCACAGAGGAAGAGAAGGAGCCCTACATCCTGTGTGGCCTCCAGAGGAGAGGAAATTCCCCAGGGGAGGGGCTCGGCTAAGTTCCAAGCAGGGGCCTGACCAGCAGCCAAGGTTATTGCTAAGGTCATTCCCCTCATAGCACATACACATGACCTCATCTGTGGTCATATTCTCTGCCCTCCGGTGCCAGAAGGAACTTGGGGCTGGGGTGGGGAAAGAGCCAGAGACTCCAGGGTATTCTGGGACAGGCTGACCCTGGCCTTCACTGGAGGCCCGCAGGTCAGTACCGTGTCTGCATTCTGAGCAGATAGGGCTGGCTTCCCTGAGGAATGGCAGGGAGTCAGAGAAGGTGGGAGCAGCAGGACAGCCCTTCCCTTCTCTGGGGTCCAAGGTGGTTGAGAGCACTGTAGGCTTGAATCCTGGCTCTGCCTTTTCCTCTATCAGCTTCCCCTTTACGAGGCTCAGTCTCCTCACCTGAAAATTGGGGATGCTGGCAGTGCTCACCCTACAGGGTTGCGGTGAGCACCGAGTAAGGGAAAGCATGTGTGTAAGGATTAGTGGGGGCCTGGCTCATTGTAAGGACTCGGCAGCTATCCGCCCTCACCGCTTACTGGCAGACTGGGGTCTGTAAGCCCTGGTCCTTGAGGCAGAGGTTGCGTCTGGCTCTGGGTGTGAGTCTTGGCCTGGAGCAGGGGCCTGGGAGGTGTGCGTGGAGCTGAACTGCATCGTGGAGATCCCCAAACACTTCTGCCCCTTGCGTTCCCCCTTTCTCTCCTGTCCCATGTCGGTCTTCTCTAGACGGCCAGTGCTGCATACTCTGTAACCTGGGGATACTCCTTTGCCGGTGGAGGATGACTTTGGGGTCCCGCATTCTAAGATCAAGGTGAATAATCTCCTGTTGCCTGGGCCACAAAGAAGCACAGGCTCCAGTGGAAAAATAGTTTGGGGTCCCACAGCTAGGCTGGCTCAGCTAAACATCTTTCTGCTAGTTTGCCCCAGATCTGGTTGGGATCTTCTGGGTCAGCTGCATCAGCCTCTCCCCTCCTTGGCCTTGGCCAAGTGCCTGGGCAGCCTGTGTGGTTCTGCCTCCCTCAGCCTCAGCTCACCTCGCTCCACCCAAGCTCCCTTGTGTTCCTCACACCCAGGTCTCAGTCCCTGTGCTCTTCCCACCTGGGGGACCTTTGTGCTTACGGTTCCCTCCCCTTTCTGTTCGTTTCCACCTTCCTGCGCTCAGCTCCAGGCCAGGCCCCCGTGTTAGACATCCAGGAGCTTTCTATAGGCTCCTTGGGGACATTTACCTCAACAGTAATTAGATTATTAACAGGGTAATTACAAGTTGCCCATCGGCCCCTCCCCCATGTGTTCTGCGTGTAGACAGGGACCTTGCCAGGGTGGGACCTAGCCCCTTCCTTTCACACAGGTGTAAATTGAGCTCAGAGAGGCTAAAGGGCTTGGCAAAGGTCACACAGCCTGGAAATGGCAAGAGGCAGAAGGATGGGAGGTCTGGTGGTGCTCGTTCCAGGGTGCCAGGCAGGGCGATGGCCCAAACAAAGGCTTGGAGGCGGGAAATGGCTGGGGTGTGCAGAAGCTTCAGGTTGTGTGGCCTGGAGTCAGTCTTCCTCTCTCCAGCCTCACTTTCCCTCCCCAAGAGTCTCTGAGCCCTGTTCTGTCCCTGCTCTGAGATTTGGCTGCAGCCCAGAGGCCGTTTGGAAGATGTTTTAAACACATCCAGATCCAAATGCTGCCTTCCTTCCTGTTCACACAGAAAGGACAAGAGGGACATCGTCAGGCGCTCCCACTGTGAGCACCTCCCCCCACCCCCAAAAAGGCGGATGTCTCCCTATTCTGTTGGGTGAGGCCTGGAATGGGCCAGTGACAAGCCAGGCCTGGCCTTGGTGGGAGATGGTCTCCAGGTATATTCTCACCCCAAACACACACATACGCACACACCCCTCCCCTCCAGAGGGGGTGTCTGTGGTTTCAAGCAGAGAGCTGTGTCAGATTTGGGAGGCACGCTCCTGACTGGCTGTGGAGCCTTTATCTTCTTGAGCCTCTGTTTGCTTATTGGCAAAATGGGCATAAAGTAATAGCACGTGCCGCAAAAGGACTGGTAGCATGAGATAATGGAAATTCAGGCAGAGCTCAGCCAGGTGTTTGGCACACAGAAGCTCCTGTAAGTATTAGCTATTATTGTCACTGTTGTCCCATTATAGAGACTGGTCTAGTTTACAGGAGCTCAAACTGAACTTGAATCCTGGCTCAGCCACTTTAGTGTGGGACCTTAGAGAACACTGTTGACCTATTTGACCTTGGTTCCTCACCAGGCAGTTGAGGGGGGCAGGGCTGGGGATACAGTGAGACAACGTGGCACAGAGGGAGCGCTGTTGTCTATTTTTATTTACTGGTGTTGGAGGGGCAAGTCCAAGATCGCTGTCTTCCTTAATGACCCAATGGGTCACTGGGACGAGGCAGCCTCTGTGCCAGCTGGAGCAGGGGCATTGGTGTGGTATGGCCATACCTGGCTGGGCATCCTGGCCCTCCTCTAGGACTTTTGACCCTGACTATCCCCAAACTGGAGCCCAGCTTTCATCCAAGGAGGCTAAACTGGATTGAGCTCTGGGCTAGGAGGCAGGCATGCAGAGTCCCTCTCTGCTTGACTCTGGATGCTCTGGGGCGGGGGGTGGGGGCGTGCTCATCCCTCTCGAGGCCTCAGTGTCCCCGTCTGTCCCCCGCCCCCCACCTTGCTGCTCCCAGAATCTTTGCTTTTGAGTGGGGAGGGAAGTGGCGTTTTGCAGAGCCTTCTGCGTTCCTTGGGGTCCAACTGCAATGATCTCATCTGGAGCCTTGACAGACCTGGGGGACCGACAGAAGGGATAGCAGATGGCGGCCCTAGCCTCTCGGGGGGCTGGCGTGCTGCCCCTGTGGCCACTGTTGGCCCACCCTGCAGGTCAGCCCTTCTGGACCGGGGTGAGTGCCCCAGGCCAGAGCCAGGCTGGCAGATGGGCAGGCAGCCTGGGCTTTAGCCCAAGGGAGGGACCGTGGTGGCCGGGGCGGTATGGGAGAAGGCTGGCCAGGCAGAGGCTGCTGTTCCTCCATGGAATGGTTGCTACCCTACAGAGGGAGAGTTCTGGGTGCTTTAGCTCGGCTCTGTCATTCTTCCTGGGTCTGCCTGCCCATCGGCCTGTCAGGTCCCTGGAGCCAGAGGAGGAGATGACATATTTGAGAATGTAACTTGGGAGTTGGTAGGAGGGAATTTGAGGCCCGCTACCAGGATCCCAAGCCCCCGTGGGCATTAGGTTCACAGAGTCACAGAATTAGACTTAAACATAGCACCACTGACTAGAAGCGGTTTTCTGCAGGGCAGGGGAACAGGATGGTAATCTTCCCCTCTTAGGACCCCTTTGTTAATCCGGCGGCTCTTTATTGAGCTGTTCCTTAGTGTGCCAGGCACTGCGCCAGGTCCTGCCCTCCTGAAGCTCACATCTTAGTGGCAGACTGACATTCCATAAGCAAACAGATCAATAAGGAAAATAATTCGCATCACAGATAAGCCTGTGACACATTCCGTGAGAGAACGTGGACACGATGGGCTTGGAGGGGTCTTGGAAGGCTTCTCTGAGGAGGTGGCATTTACGTGGAGGCTTTAAGCAGGAGGGGAGCCCGTAGTGCAGAGACGCAGGGAGGGAAGTCCAGGCAGAGGGACCCGCTGGGGCAGAGGCTTCGTGGTGGGACAGGCGAGGTGATTTCTGGGAGAAGAGCCGATGTGGCTTTTGTCTTTTGTCTTGCTTTTGTCAGGCTTTTGTCTTGCTTTTGAATCAGGTGATTTACATACAGTAAGGTGAGTTTTGGCAGAAGCGTACAGCTCTGTAACCCATCACAGTCCAGACATGGACCCAAAAAACTCCTGGGCTCCTTTCTAGTCCATTCCTCCTCCCCAGCCTCCCACAAACACTGATCTGTTTTCTGTCTCTGCGGTCTTGCTTTTTCCAGAATGTCATGTAAAGGGAATCCTGCAGTGGCCTGCTGAGCCTGGGTTCCTACACCTGACATAACGGGTTTGAGCTTCATCCACGTTGTTGCGGGTTTCAGCAGTTTATTCCTTTTTGTTGCTGAGTAGTATTCCGTCACATGTGTGCCACCGTTTATCCATTCAGCCGAGGGACATGTGGGTTGTTTCCAGATTTTGGTGATCATTGGAGAGTTTTAAACAGGAGAGTGACATGGTTACAACAAAACAAAACACTCCATGTACTAAGTGGAGAACAAATTAATGGGGAAAAAACTGGCCATCCTCAGGGTTAAATTCAATGATCTGGTGGTGAATCTGGCTCTCTATACATACTCAGTAATTGCTCATTACAAAAAAGGCTGTGCCTTGGGGCAGCCAGGGAGGCTTCTTGGTGGAGGTGGCACTTGAGGTGGAGGGGGAGGCAGAGGTGGGAGACATACAGAATGGAAGGAGGCCCAGGCAGTACAGGGTCCCTTCGGGAGCTGGTTGTGCTGAGACACTGGCTCCCTGTGCCTGACTCAGCCTTGGTATTCCAAGGAGGTCTGTAGGACTCACATCAGAGTTCCCTGGGGCTGCTGGGTGAACCCGAGCCCTGTGGGGGCTGACACTCTTGGGTGGGAGGTAGCTGGGGACCTCTGCTGTGGTATAGTTTCTTCCTTGGTGACTGGTAAGAAGTGATCTCCTCCTGCCTTCAGGAAGCTTCTAACCCCCTGCTTCCATCCCTGTTCCCTCAGGGCTGGCTGGCAGCTGTTGCTGGGTTCACATCACTCATTGCCACTTCCTGTGTTTCTGCAGAGGGGCCTCGAATTTGGTCACTTTCGTCTCCAGCCCTTCAGGTCAAGAGACTACTCACCATCTACTCCTAATGACCAGTTTTATCAGATGGATCGTCTGGAGTCACTTACAAGTGTTCCAGTGGGCCCCAAACCTAAACTTCCCCCTCTTGTCCTCATTGTACAAAGATTTATCATCGTATATTTGTGTAGGTTTCTTGTAGAAAACATTCTGTCCTGCAATATTTATTTATTTATTTTAAGGTATTTTTTTTGTAACGTTTATTTATTTTGAGAGAGAGCGCACAAGTGGAGGAGGGGCAGAGAGGGGGACGGAGGATCTGAAACAGGCTTTGCGCTGACAGCAACGAGCCCGATGCAGGGTTTGAACTTACAAACTGTAAGATCGTGACCTGAGCAGAAGTTGCATGCTCAACCGAATGAGCCGCCCAGGTGTCCCTCTTTCCTGCAACATTTAAAATGGGGCTTGAGGGGCACCTGGGTGGCTCAGTTGGTTGAGCATCTGACTTCAGCACAGGTCATGATTTCACGGTTCATGAGTTGGACCCCTCATTGGGACAGTCTGCAGCCAGCACAGAGCCTGCTTCAGATGCTCTGTCCCCCTGTCTCTCTGCACCCCTCCCCCGCTTGCATGTGCTCTCTCTCTCTCAAAAATAAATACACATTAAAAAATAAAATAAAATAAAATAAATTTGGCTTGAAGGCCGAGCTCTGCTTCTCTAGCTTTATGCCCTGGTGGGGAAGAGAGGGGGTCTGGGGGGCCAAGTCAGACCCCACAGATGAGGCACCTCTGGAAGGAACACAGGCTATGTATTATTTTGTGCCACAGACGCCTTTAAGCTCTCCGCTGAGAATAATTCTCAGAATAATGTTTTTAAGTGTTTAAAACACAAATGAAACCAAATATATCACAATTATCGAAAGATACTTCTAAGTTATAATAATATAGTAAATATATGTTTATTAACTCATCAGATCTGCTGACCGGTCTATTAACCAATGTAGTCAGTGCAATTTCAAAGTACTGATGAGTGTAAACACCATTTTGACACTTCTGCAATTGTTACATGATAGGAAAATATCTGTGATTTCTTTTGGTGGCAAACTTAGGAGTATTGCTCATACAACTATGGCTTATCCAGAATAGAAGGAAATGTTAATTTTTAGTTAGAGGCTGGTGGAAGTAAAGATATGCTATTTTTCCCCCTTCCCATCCAAGTCGATGAGTTCCCTGAATTCTGGTGCAGACGAAAGAATCTGAGGTCTGCAATCTGAGTCCTGCTTGGAGGTCTCTCGGTGTGAGTTTGGGCACAGCCCACCTTCCCTGTGCTTCTCTGCAGTTCTCCGTCTCTAGAACAGAGGTGGTGGTTCCTGTCCTGCCTGTCCATGGGGTTTTGTGAGGACCCATGAGATGATTCAGACGGAATGTCTTTGTAAACTGTGAAACCCCGTGCTGCCATGCAAGGTCTCGCTATTATTAGCAGTAGTGTGAGCTCATGTTTGGTCCTCTGGCCCAAAAGGGACCAAGAGACTCTTCCTGGCCAACTCCTCCAGGATTCCTGGGAACTAATCCATTTCAGGGAGCGGGTCTGCCTCTGAGAGGCTGCTTCCTGCAGGCTGACCTCATGGATCATCTGGAGGGTGTGTAGGGGGATGGACGGAGATGCACTTTGTGGGCAGGGAGTGAGTGACTAAGCAGGAGTTCCCTGGGTAGAGAGACCCTGCCCAGGCTCTCCCTGACTCTTTGCAGCTGACTTGGGGCTGGGATCAGGAGAGCTTGCCCACCCTGGTCTGTGGAGAGAGACTGGGCAGGGCAGAAGCCATACTCATCCTTCTAGTCAGACATCTACCGGTAGACAATGATGTGAGCCTGTCCTGGGCCATGCTGGGGATCAGACACGGGTGGGACCTGGCACCTGCCCTCCCCCCAGCTCTTGGGGAAGATAGAGTTGAAAGCAGACAAATGCAACCTGAAGTTGTTAGCACAGAGAAGAATGGAGTTCAGAGTGTGTGGTTTGGCCGGGGGGGGGGGGGGGTGGTGGTGATGGAGAAGGAGAGAATGTTCTGGAAGGATGACATAAATTAGGAGTTAGCCTGGCAAAGGCCATTCCAGCAGAGGGACTAGCCCAAGCAAACCTGGAAGTAGAACATGGTTAAGGTCCTGTTTCCAGCTCCACCATTCCCTTGCTTGAGCAGCTCTAGGAAATTTCTGAGCCTCAGTTTCTCATCTGCAAAAAGGGAACATCTTCAATACCAACCTCACAGGGCTGGGAGGAGGATCACATTATTGCACATGTATGCATTGCCTGGTCATTCATGAGCTTCCCCATGGTAGCTTGCTTTCTTTTTCTTTCTTTCTTTTTTTTTAAGATTTTATTTTTAAGTAATCTCTATCCCCAACATGAAGCCCGAACTTACAACCTTGCGATCAAGTCATATGTTCTACTGACTGAGCCAGCCATGTGCCCTGAGATGGTAGCTATTTTCTAGTCCTGGCATAGCGGGACGTCGGGGGTGGAGGATGCAGGGGTGGGGGGCAAGACAGGAATAGGGAGGAGACCAGGGGCAGCTCCGGTTCCAGGTTAAGGGGCTTGGACCTAATGCAGAGAAGCCAGTGGGAAATAGTGGAGGAGACAGAAAGTGACCAGCTTTTTTTCCAAGTTATCTCCAATAAACAGGAATTTCCACTGTAATTAGAGCAAAATAAACATTTTCTATAAAGACTACTCTGGCAGTAGGCAGGGTACCCCGTTCCTATTCTCTATTCCTGTCCTACCCCACCCCCTTTCCCAGTCCTAAATAATCAGGCTGAGCTTCAAGGGGAAGAGAAGTCAGCTTGAAGGAGTGGCCACAGGGGATGGATGGCGTTGACCTGGCAGGCCATGCCAGGTCTGAGCACCTTTCCCCGGCTTCTTTAGGCTGGCCTTTCTGACTGTGGGGTAGAGAATCAGGGCCCCCAGTTTCTGAGGTGGGCACTGCTGGCCTTTTCCTATCTGCAGGGGAGGATGAGGTTTGGGGTTCCCCACCATTGTTGTGGGGGGGGGGTTCTCCAACAATCTTGCTGTGCAGCCACTGGGCCTGTTGAGTCTGGTGGGGTTTGATCCCTTCCTCCTGCTTCCACATGGATGGGGGTCTGGGAGGGAGGAGAGGAGCAGGAAGGCCCCTGAACTGTCTGTGAGGGAGTTGGGAAGGCTGAGCTCCCCTCCCTAGCCCCCAGCTCTGTCAGTTGGTTCAGACTGTCATTGCAGGGCTCTGTAGGGCCACAGGCTGGGACTGTTGGACTGAGCAGCCCTGGAGGATTCGGTAGCTCAGTGGGGTCTAAGAACTTCTGGAGTGAAGCAAGGTCCTGCCCTCCCAGCTCCCCTCCCTATGGCCTAGCAGGCCCTTTCCCTGGCCCCACCTCAGGCCCAAAAGCTCAGCCCCTGCCCAAGTCCTGCATTCACCAGCTTCTGCTGCCTGCATCCCAGCAGACCCGGCCTGTGCGGGCCACAAGCCGGCCTTTGTGGACCCGCTCTCTTCCACGGGCCGTGCCAGGAGGGGCTGACCCGCATTCTGCCTGCAGCTGGGACGAGCCCCCGAGCTCCTGGGCCCCCCTTAGCCCCGTGAAGAGATGGAGCTGGCATGAACGCAACATCCTGCGTTTCCAGAAACTGACTGTGGTGAAGGGCAGGCCCTGGAGAGACAGCTGCTCGTGTGAGAAATCATTCATTTGCTCACGTTTTCAATAGATGCTTATTGAGTCCCTGCTCTGTGTCAGGCCCTGGTCTTGTGGTGCTGCCACAGATGGCTCTGGCCCTTTTAGGAAAAAGACTGGAAGGAAACCCCCTGCATTAGAGTCACTTGGTGAGCCCACCCCCAAGTTTCTGATTCATTAGGTCTCCGTTGAGGTTTGAGAATTTCTGACAAGTTCCCCAGTGATGGTTATATGCTGCTGGTCCGGGGACCACACCTTGAGAGCCACTGTGACTTAGGACCAGGTGGAGGAATTATGAGTGATGTACATTTTTTGTATTTTCAAAACTGTCTCTAGGATCACTGTTTACTTTTATAAATAGAAAAATCAGTTATTTAAAAGTTAAAAAAATAAATGGTCCCCCCACATGACTCTAGCGCCCTGGATGTAGTCCTGTGTTGAGGGATGTCACCTCCTATGACTTAAACGCCCTACATCTGTTAATGCAGCCCAACGTTAATGAGCTTGTATGTTCCCTGCACTTCTCCTTGGTTGATCCTGAGCTTCAGGTCCGCTCAAACCTCCCTATGCTCCCGATCACCAGGCCCTGTCAGTGTGACTGCAGTGAGAAGAAGTGAGACGCTAGCAAATAGTATGGTGGGGGCTTGAACACAGGCTCGTCTGGAGGCTGGTTTAGCTTGGATTTAGCTGACTGACCTGCACTTCCTGAGTGCCGTTTCCCTTATGCTTCCTTAATCCACTGGCTGAAGTGGCGTGTGAACCCCTCACTTCCTCATTTCTTTTGACTGGTGTGATCATTGACTGTCCCACTTCCTCTTTTTCCACTTTTAGTTCTGTCCACTTGGCATGGTGGCGGTGAGTCTGTGTGTGTGTTGGGACGGAGGTGGAGCTGGGGTCCTGGTGAGGTGACCGCTCCTACAGCTGGTGTAGGCAGAATCATCCACTTTGGGGGTTGCTGCTGAATCCATCCCTGGGGCAGAGGCCGTGGCGGCAAGTGGAGATTAAGCCCTTTGGTTGATGGTGGGAAGAGGACAGTATCTTACGGAGTTGGGAGAAGCAGATACCTGTTCCCCCCGTCTTCCTCTCCTGAGTTCAGAACCATTTGAGAAATAGTCCACAGGAGTCCGGTGGATGAGCTTCCACACTAAGAACTGGCTTCTTCCTGACCCTGCTCCTGAATTAAACCAACCCACCCAGTCTCGGGGGCACTGGACAGCCCCAGGCCATGCCCTCGTAGGGAGCCACACATTTTCTGCGGGGAAAGAAAGGCTCAAGGGCTGGTGAGCACACTCTCCAGATTGTGTCCATCTCCAGAGCCCGAAGAGTTGTTTTTTTGCTTCTTGGACCCACTCCCCTGCCCCCATCAGTACCGTCCTTAGGTGCTTTTTCAGGGATGCCTTTGGCGGATCATGCTTCCCCTGTGACTCAGTTTCCCTTTTTAGTGTACAATCTTTGTTAATTCATTCAATCATCCTAAGAGTAGGTATTATTTCCATTTGTGACTCAGTTTCCACATTTGTTATTAGACATAATAATAATCCATTTCTTCTGCTGGGTTCCCTCACTCATCCCCTTACACTCTAATGATTGTTTCATGTTACTATGTCATTTTTGGGGTTGTTTACCTAACCGGACATGCATTTACTCATTCAGTTAATATTTGTTGGGAGCCTGTGGGATGCTAGGCCCGTGCTGGGCATGGGGGATATTGCGGTGAGTGAGGTAGACGTGGGGTATCCCCCCAGAGACTCACAGTATGTCTGGGAGACAAACTATTAAAGAATTGCAGATGTGCTCATGGTGACAAAGGGGAAGTGAGGGACATCTGGGAGCTGGTGACAGAGGTGGTCAGGAGCTGCCCTGGGGAAGTGAAGTCATCCCCCAACACCCTCCATTTAAAACCCAAACTCTGTTTGACCCTTCAGGGCCCTAGATGGCCGACCCCTGTCTGTTTCCCCAGCCTCAGCTTATCCCCCCTCTAGCTACCCTGGCCACCTTGCTGTATTCTGCCTCTGAGCCTTTGCACACTCTGGACCCTCTGCCTAGAGTCCTCTCTCCCTGGCTGTCTCTGTGCATGGCCGTTCCTTCTTCCCTCAGCTCAAATGTCCCTTCTTTGGAGATGGCTGCCCCAATCACGTCTTTGGACACAGCCTTTCCCCATTACTCTAGCATATTACCCAGGTGGGGGTTTTTTTGTTTCTTGCCATTTATTTGGATTTTTTGTATTTGTTGGTTTATCATGTGTCTCCCCAGTGAGACTTGGGGCTCCATGCAGAAGATACAGAAGGGGGCACATTAGTCTTGGTCAGTACCGTCCCTTCCCACCCCCACGCTTGGCACGGGGGGCCTGGCACATGGTTGGTGCCCACAAATGCTCGTTGAATGAGTCTGTCCTGCTTCCCCAGTGTGGTAGGCTCCTATTCTGCTACAGCAAATTACCACAAATTGAGTGGCTTACAACAATCCCAGATTATTATCTCACAGTTCTGGAGGTTAGAAGTCTGAAAATCAAGGCTTTGGCAGGGCTACCTTGGCAAGGCCACATGGCAGGGCTCTGGGCGAGGATCCATTCCCTTGTCCAGCTTCTAGAGGCAGCCTGTTCGAGGCCTTTCCTCCATCTTCAGAGCACGCCCCTCTAACCTCTGTTTCTGTTGTCATGTCACCTTCTCCCGCTTTGATCCCCTTGCCTCCCTCTCATAAAGACTCTTATGATTTCATTGGTCCACCCTCATATAATATAGGAAAATCTCCCAATCTCGAAATCCTTAATCTCGTTTGCAGAGTCCCTTGAATTAGGGCATGGACATCTTTGGGGGGGGGGGGGCATTATTCAGCCAGCACACCCAGGCCCCCAGGGCACCTAGGAGAGCATTGGGTGTGGCCTGCCTTCAGACACACAGGCCACTGCCACGAGCTCCGTGACCGGACCGCCTCTCCCCCCACTGCAGGATGAGATCGAGGAGCTGCGCGCAGAGATGCTCGAGATGCGGGATGTCTACATGGAGGAGGATGTGTACCAGTTGCAAGAGCTCCGGCAGCAGCTGGACCAGGCCAGCAAGACCTGCCGCATCCTGCAGTACCGGCTGCGCAAGGCTGAGCGCCGCAGCCTCCGTGCCGCTCAGACAGGCCAGGTGGATGGAGAGCTCATCCGAGGGCTGGAGCAGGACGTCAAGGTGAGCTCTGGGCCTCCCCCACCCTCATAGGTACCCCTCTTGGAGTTGGGAGCACAAGCCCAAGTGGAGCCCAGCTCAGCCCACAGTTCGCTCCTTGTGTGTGCTTGAGCAAGTTACACCACTTCTCTGGGCCTCAGCTTGCTCATCTGCAGAGTGGGGATCCCTGGTGAACCGACAGCCCATTTCCCAGGAGTGTCCCAACGTGATATCATAAATATGAATCCTATTAACAGGAGCCATTCCCACACCTGGTCCTGGGCTTGGAGTTGTCCCTGCCCTGTCCCTGCACTGTCCCTGGAGGTTTCTTATTGTGCTAATGAGTAGCAAAGGCCTGGAGTTGGATAGGGCTTGTTTAAACCTTGACTCCAATATGCCCTAATTTTGTGATTTTGAGCAAGTCACCTAAGTTTCAGTTTCCTCATCTGGAAAATGGGTATAACAGCAGCCCCTGCCTCACAGGGTTCTATGAGGGTTAGAAGAGATCATATAGGCAAAATGTCACTGTAAGCACTCAAAAATGTTAGCTATTATTATTCGCATTTTCTGGATGAGGAAAGTCAGTCTCAGAGAAAGGAAGCACCTGTTCAAGGTCACATTGACACTCTGTGTCATTGGTCCAGTGCAGGCTTATCAGCCTCCCGTGCCTGACTGCCCCGCTCCCTGCCTCCCTGCCTTGTGAAGCAGGAGAGGATTGGGCTGGAGGCTGGCAAGAGGGGCCTCCAGAAGAGCAGTCCACCCTGTCTGTGTGTGTGGGCCCTGGTCTGGGGGCTGAGAACTTAGTGGGGACCCAGGCCCAGTCTCTTGCTCTCAGAACTCAGGGGAATGTCGCGGTTGGGGGTGGGGGCACCTGGTGCAGCCTGGGGGCCCAAGGGCCTCTTCCTGCAGGGGTGACTTCTGAACTGAGGCCTGTGGGAGAAGTGGGCTTGAACCAGGAGGGGAGAGGAGGAATGCTGGAGGGAGAGACCTCTGTCTGTAGTGGCCAGGGGAGATAAACAGTGAGTGCCGGCCAGCCAACCAGCGCAGGCAGGCTCCCATCGCAGACTGTCTTTGCACATGCACAGTGGGGTTATAGGTCTGTTGTGCAGATGTGGAAACTGAGCTCAGAAAGGTTGTCTCCCCGGCCAAAGCTACCTGACAGGGCAGCCCCCGGGACAAAGGGTTGCACAAATATTCAAACTCCAGGCACTGGGTTGAGGGAGTGTGGGATGAGGAACAGCTGGGGAAGCTCAGATGAAGTAGATTTGGGCCTAGGTGATTGGGTATTTGGGGTCGGTACACTAGAGAGTCAGCCTTAGAGGGAGGGATGAGGGAGGGAGGAGGCCCTGACTGGGTGGCCAGTGCCTCCCTGGGAGGAGCTGAGAGCAGCTGGTGTGCGTGTGGGAGGGGGGGATCTCTGAGCTCTGGGCTCGGGGAAGCCACCCCTTCTGTTGGGATTTGAACTAGCCAATCAGCATCCAACTTGCCCCCCCCTCCTCCCTCTTCTCCCCGCCGCCGCTGCAGCTGGATCGCTGAGCTCATCCCTGCAGGCCTGGGCTGGATGCCTCTGGCCACCACACTCTGCCCCATGTGCTGGGGTTGTTCTCCGGCATTTAGGGGGTTCTCAGAATTGTGACTTCTTTGCTATCTCCTGGGAGGGCCTGATGGGCCCAAGTGGGGACCCTTCCCCCGCCCGCAACCCCAGAGCTGGGTATCTCTCCGGACTCTCTGACTTCTGACTTGCTCTGTCAGCTCCTTGGCCCATGCCCTGACTGGCATGGGGCCACTTCTTGGGACCTCAGTTTCCCCTTCTGTTAAATATGGGGCTTAGAGCAGCCAAATCTATAGGGCTTTTGCAGTTCCAGTGGTTTTCTCGAGCAGATAGGTTTTTGGTGAAAGCGCACCATGAATAAAACCTCAGGCCTTGGCATCCCCCTCCCCTGGGCTCTCTGTCTGTGGTCCTCCCAGCCTGCAGGACCCACTGAACCTCAGCTGGAACATGGCTCAACATGTGGAGGGCAGCGTGGTAGTTGTTCAAAGACCTGCTCTACCACTTGCTTGGTGTGTAACCTTTGGAGAGCTCCTTCACATCTCTGAGCCTCAGTTTCCCCATGCGGAAAAGGAAGATAAAACTAGTTTCCACCTATAGAAATTTTTGTGAGGATAAAATGACATAGTTCAAGTAAAGAGAGTGCTGACCACAGACTCTGGTTCCGGGTGCTCCCCTAGCAGATGAGCAAATGTTGGTTGTGGTGTTACTGTTCAGGAGAAGAACTTATAAGCCACTCGGAGGTGAAGTGGCTGGGGACAAGGGCAGGGAAGGGAAGGCTGGGGACAAGGGCAGGGAAGGGAATCTCAGCCTGTGGATAAGAATCCCCGAGAGTCTGTTCACAATGCAGGGTCCCAGACCCCAGGCCCCATTCCCCCTCCCTGAGGATTCAGAGTGACAGGGACAGGAACACCCTGAAGCCAGAGGCCCATGAGCTGAGAGGTCTGCCCATGAGCAGGGGGGCCTGTGGTCTGATGGCTGCTGGTTGCATTTGGCAGGAGCCAGGCCTCAGTGCTGTAAACAGTGACCTCATGGCTGAGCGCATTGTTTGCGCTTTGGGGATTTGCCCTGGTGTCCGGAAGCTGCAGCTGCTTCACCTCCCGTGGTATCTCAGCCCCCCTACCCTGGGAGTAGTTGGGAGGATCATAAGAGGATGAAATGAGACAAGTGGGGGGGGGCCCTGTGAGCATCTGACACGGTGAGCCTGCTGCTGGGCTTGTTGTTAATACTTTTAGTGCTGATATTAACATATCTTCAAGCTTTGGGCCAAAAGCAGGTTCAGGTTGAGAGCAGGACTCTAGAGTTGACCCACCTGATTTCAAACCTTGGTTCTGTAACTTTCTAGCTGTGTGACCTTGGGCAAGTGACCTGTCCTTTCTGAACCTCACAATGGGGATAATAAAGCCCTTCCCTGAAAGGCACATGGTGTCAGGAAGTGACAGCTGATTCTATAAATCACCTGTGAGAGGCAAGGGCGCCCAGGACCACTGAGGCTCAGAGACAGGAAAGGACAGGCTGAGGCAACCAGCCTGCCCTCCAGGCCACATGCATGCTCTTTGCTCCCATGGGCCTCCACGGGGGACCCAGGGTTCTGTGGGATCTGCAGTTAAGGGCTCTTTTGTTCACGCTGGAATTCTGTAAGCTGCCTGGGGTTGGGCTTTCTTGACATTGCAACTCTTGGGGGCGGGGGCCAAATGGGGAAGGAGATCATGTGGCGAATGGAGCAGAAGGAGCCTGGGGACTCATGGAAGGGATGAAGTCAATAGAGTCATTTATAAACCCAAGAGGATCTTGGAATCCACACGGATCATGTCTTCTTGGTGGGGAGTGTTGCCTCCCAGGTTGAGGCCATGGCAGGGATGGAGAGGAGCTGGCTCCAAGTGGGAGCATAAGTAGGAGAGAAGCCTCCAGCCGCTGAGCCCTCACACCAGTCAGGGACGCAGCCCTCCCTGGACAGTGGGTGGGGTGGGCGGTTGAGGGGAGCAGTAGGTGCAGCTCCCCATATTTCAGTCATCTGTTCCTTCATCTCCCTTTTCGCTTTTTGGAGCTTTGGGGGGTTTGTTTGTTCTCCAACAAGTGTTTATTTGGCACTAGCGTGTACCAGACCCCGCACTGCTGCCGGGACACAGAGATGTGAAGGAGCCCAGGCATGGTCTGGGGCCTTGATCTCTGTGCCCCACCACTCCTGCCCCTGGGGCCTAAGCAGCATGAATGGATGGATGAATGAATGAATGAATGAATGAGTGAATGAATGGATGAATGAATGAATGAGTGAATGAATGAATGAATGGAGTATTGATCAGGACAGGGGCTTTCTGGGTGACCTAATAGCCCCAAACCGGGGACTATAGCCAAGAGCCTGGGGTTGAACACCAGTAAAAACCCTGACACCAAACACAAGAGGGAGATTGTGGGGTACTGGGCCAAAAAATCCGATAAAATCAGCGCACAGAGGTGAAGCAGTGATCCTGACAATGCTTTAACAAATTATATTTCTTGATGTTCTAGCCACCAACCCAAGGACTATGTCATTTATTCCGTACAGCAGCCTTTGGGAGTAGGCTGTATCAACCCCATTTACCAATGACCACAAAGAGACTTCAAATGTATAAATAAACTGGCTGTGGGTCACACACACACAGAGTGCTGGAATCAGACTCGATCTAGTTTTCCCCTACCTGCAAAGTTCTTGTTCTGGTATTGAGGGGTTGCTCATCCCACTTGGCAGACAAGGAAAGTTTGGTGGCCTAGGGAGGCTGGGGACCAGCTTCCGGCTGTCCCTGGGGATCTTCAGGGGCAGGGAGCAGCAGTGGGCACCAGAGGGAGGGGAAGGCAGTGCTGAGTTTCCTCTCTGGCCGTTGTTTTTCCTGGCCTGCCTCTCACGCTGCCAAAGGGTCCATGCCGAGCTGGGCCTGGGCCCAGGCAGAGGGCAGAGCCAGGGAGGGCCCTCTTCCCTTCCGGCACGGAGGAGGTGCCATAGTTGTTTCCGAGCCTGGCAGGCATGGGGCATTGGGCTGTCTGCCCTTCACATACCTCTTGCTGGCAAAGCCCTGGAACCGCTCTCAGAGCCCTGGCCATGCTGGCCCCTCAGGCAAATCCCAGGGGCTCCCCCCCCAGCTCAGCTCACACTTGGTCTACATGACCCTGAGCCGAGTCACTTATGCTCTGAGCCTCAGACAGCAATGGAGTGAAGAGGAATGAATCTGGCACACAGTAGGTATTCAACGAAGGGCAGTGCCTGGACCACTTCAGAGTAGTTGTGATTTGCCAGCGCAAAAGGGACTTCCTCATCCCCAGAGGCTCCCTTTCCTGGCCTTTGACCCCCAGGGTGTCCTCCAGGAAATGGGGTGCTTTTGCTGCAGAGCCCTGTCACTAGGATTAGAGTTTGCAGCTCTGTTAGCTCCCTTCTGTAGGGATGACTTGGACATATGCCCACCCTTTGTCATTTCCAGCGCGTTCTGTAGCCCAAACGATTGGAAACCAGGGTCAGGGTCACACTATGACCTCTGGCAGGTCATGTATGGCTTCACCACTCACCCAGCACTCACTGTGCTGGCCCAGGGCCGAGCTTTCTTGTGCAATAGCTGATTCAGTCCTCCTGTTGGGCCCACGAGGTTGCTGCTATTATTGCACCCATTTTGTAGTTAAGGAGACTGAGGCACAGAGTGGAGAAATGATTTGGCCAGGATCACATGCTGGTCACTGGCAGAGATGGGATTCAGATGGCTCTGGGGCCACCCATCTTGCTCTAGTTTCCACTTATGCTCACTTCCCTCCCTTTATTTAAAAAAAAAAAAAATTTTAAGTTTATTTATTTTTGAGACAGAGACAGATCATGAGTGGGGGAGGGGTAGAGAGAGGGAGGGAGACACAGAATCCAAAGCAGGCTCCAGGCTCTGAGCTGTCAGCACAGAGCCCGATGTGGGGCTCGAACTCACAAACTGTGAGATCACGACCTGAGCCGAGGCCAGACACTTAACCTACTGTGCCACCCAGGCATCCTCACTTCCCTCCCTTTAAAATGAGCTTCTGGCCAGGGCACCTGGGTGGCTCAGTCAGTTAAGCATCTGACTTTGGCTCAGGTCATGATCTCACAGTTTGTGAGTTCGAGCCCCGCATCGGGCTCTGTGCTGACAGCTCGGAGCCTGGAGCCTGGCTTGGATTCTGTGTCTCCATCTGTCTCCCTGCCTTTCCCCCACTCACACTCTCTCTGTCTCTCAAAAATAAATAAATAAATGTTAAAAAATAAATACAAAAATAAAATGAGCTTCTGGCCCTGCCACAGGCTCTTGTGAGAATTAGAAGCACCGAATGCCTCAGGTAAATGAAAAGGCCTTGCTAAGAACAGGCAGGGCCTTTACAGCTTTCTGGGGACTGAACTGTGATATAGACATTAGGAACTCAGGGTGCCTGGGTTTGGGTTTTGCTCCTGCTGTTTCCTGGTTCTGTGACCCCTGTATCTTCTCTGTGCCCCAGTTTCCTCATCTGCTGAGTGGGGATGATGAGAGACCCTGTCTGCTGGGGGGTTGCTCTGCAGACAAGGCCACGCGGTCCCTGCTCATCACCCACCCTTGTCCAGGTCTCTAAGGACATCTCTGTGCGGCTGCATAAGGAGCTTGAGACAGTGGAGAAGAAACGGGCGCGGCTGGAGGAGGAGAACGAGGAGCTTCGGCAGCGGCTCATCGAGACCGAGCTGGCCAAGCAGGTGCTGCAGACGGAGCTGGAACGGCCGAGAGAGGTGAGGGCTCGCCCATCCCAGCCAGGGCCAGGCCGGGGCAGGTGGGCGTGTGCCAGCCCCCTAGCCAGGGTCTCTGGAACCTCTGCGTCTGCACAGTCATGCACACTAAGGACACAATGGTGAATGAGAGACACCGGTTCCTGTCCTCAAGGAGCCCAGAGGCGAGGGACGCCCGGGTGGCTCAGTCCGTTAAGTGTCTGCTGATTTCAGCTCAGGTCATGATCTCATGCTCGTGAGATTCAACCTTATGTCAGGCTTCATGCCGAATGTGGAGGCTGCTTGGGATTCTTTCTCCCTCTCTCTCTGCTCCTACTCTGCTCATGCTTTCTCTCTCAAAATAAATAAATAAACATTAAAAAAAAAAAAGGGAACCCACAGGCTAATGAAGGAGACAGTCATCCACCAAAGAACCGTGCAACTGTGGGAAGATGAACTGCAAAAGCATTCCACAATACCCACCGTGGGGCCTGGCCCTCTGCCTTGGTTTCCTTATCTACAAAACGAGACAATAATACCCTGAGTTGTTGTGAGGACTAGCTGGGGTAACTTGTGTGGACATGATTTAGGGGCTGCCATTTGGTGTAAAGTTCGGTGCGGGGGGCTGGGCCTCTGGCCAGTGTCTCGACACAGATTTCGGGACATTACTCAGTTCCTGAATGTGGCCCCCAAGCACCAGCCTCTCCCTTTGCTCACGTGAGTCTTCCACTTGTGCGTACTTTCTGCCTTCTGCTGTGTGTTGGGCATGCAGTGTGCTGGGTACCATGCTAGGCACTTTTTCTGAACAATTTTCATCAAGGCCTAATGAGATTGTGATTATACCCATTTTATGGGTGAGGAAACAGCCCCTGAGAGAAGGAGGGATGTCCTCAAGGTTGCACGGGGCCCCGTGGGCTCTGCAGAATGCCTATGGAAAGCCATCAGCCTAGGTGACCGCTAGGGACTAGAGTCCTCCAGAATGCAGGGGTCTGTGCTCCAGGTGGCCCGGTGAGGGGTGGGGAGGGCTTCTGACCACAGAGGCACAGCTGGGTCTCAGCTATCTGGTTGCTCACGAGGGTATCTTAGGATAGTACATTGTTCTGGGACACCCCTCACCTTCCCTGAGGGCAGACATGAGAGTGTTCCAGGACTGAGACATCACAGCCCTGAGGCCAGAACAGTCCATCAGCTGCCCTTCCTCCTGGGCATGTTGTGTGGTGTGCCAGTGGCTTCTCAGTGTGGAGATGGGACATTGGCTGCTAAGGGCTGCTGCGGAGCCCTGTCCTGCTCCAGGGCTGGGTGGGAGGCCCCCTCCTTCGGGAAGTCTCCTGCCCCCCATGGCCTGGCCCCTGACACTGGGGACCATGTTCACACATGTTGTTGCTGCCGCCCTTGATAGTGTGGAAAGGGGAGACAGTTTCAGAGAGTGCCTTGGAGCTCAGCGTGTTCCTGTTGTAAAGGAGAGGAAACTGAGGCTCAGAGAGGGACAGCTTGCCTGAGTTCACCCGCCCTTCCTTGGCAGAGATGTGGCTGAGACCCTGAAGCCGCATCCCCCTCTAAGTCTCAGTTTCTCCATCTGTGACATCGGGATAATAACGGTACCCAGCTAATGCGGTTGTTTATGACCATTAATAAGATTGGGTAACCGTAGAACACTGTGAAGAAGTTAAATAGAATAAAGTAGCGGGGCACCTGGGTGGCTCAGCCTGTTAAGCGTCCGACTTCGGCTCAGGTCATGATCTCACAGTTTGTGGGTTCGAGCCCCGCATCGGGCTCTGCGCTGACAGCTCAGAGCCTGGAGCCTGCTTCGGATTCTGTGTCTCCTTCTCTGTCTGCCCCTCCCCCGCTTGTGCTTTTTCTCTCTCTCTTTCTCTCTCTCTCAAAAATAAATAAATATTTAAAAAAGGAATAAAGTCGTAGTGCAATTCCCAAAAAAATTAAATATGCAGTTATTATATGAACCCACAATTCCACTTTGGGATATATACCCAAAAGAATTAAAAGCAGGGACACAAACAGATACTTGTACCCCTGTGTTCCTAGCAGCATTATTTACAATAGAAGCAACCCTAATGTCCATCAATGTATGTACATAGAGTGGACTATTGGTAAAGCTTTTTAAAGGAAGGAAATTCTGACACATGCTCCACCCTGGATGAACCTTGAAGACGTGATGCTAAGTGAAATGAGCCAGCCACCAATGGACCAGTGTTATGATTCCACTTATAAGACCTACTTAGGGTAGTCAAATTCATAGAGACAGAAAGCAGGATAGAGGTTACCGGGAGCTGGAGAGAGGAGGGAGGGAGGAATTGGTGTTCGGTGGGTACAGACTTTCAGTTTAGGATAATGAAAAAGTTCTAGAGATGAATAGCGGTTGCTTGACAAAGTGAATGCACTTAATGCCACTGAAATGAGTACTCAAAAATGACTAAAAATGGTAAATTTCATATTGTGTATACTTTAGGACAATTAAAAAAAAAGAATAAGGTAGAGCTATATGTACTGATGTTGAAAGATCTCTAAGGTATGTAGTTAAAAAAGAAGGGGAGAGAGCTATATATATTACACAATCCTGCCAATTATTTTGATAACAGAACAGACTGGTTTTGGAGCATGTATGTGTGTGTGTAAACGCATAGCAAAAGTCTGGAGGAAAATCCGCTGACTGAGGAAGGAGAGATGGTGGGAATAGCATGGGGAAATGACTTTGCTTTGTATTCTTTTAATGCTGTAGTAAGGTGAGTTTTAGGGAGGGGGATTATTTGTTACATTTTAAATGTAGTCAAGCAGGTAAAGAGCCCTATGTGGTGCTGGGCACACAGTAGGTGCTCAAGACACATTGGTTCGCTTCCCCTTTGAAGACGTGTCAGGCCTGCTGGTGCTCCCCGGCATGCCCCTTGGGGTCTCAGGATCTGGGCAAGGGGGCGTGGCCCTGTGTTTGTTTGCCGAGTACCTTCTCCCCACCCCTTCCAGACGTGGTTTCCATGGAGATAAGTGTCCCTGAGCAATTCTGCCAGAGCTGCTGGAGTCCCGTCATCCAGATCTGCCTTTGCCATCCTGACAGGTTGCTGTGGCGATACCGTCACCCAGCTGGGAACCGGAGCCCCTGGCCTGAGCTGATGTGGTTGCCATGGAGATGGCTCTTCCTTATAGAGAAGGGAGGGTGGCCAGCCCTAGCTGCACTCTGTGGTGGCACTGTTGCCCAGCTGGGTTGCAGCTCAAGAATCGTAACACCAGCCTCCCCCTCATCCAGTACCATTCCCCCTTCTTGTATTTTAGGCAGAAAGCCAATCTCAGTGTTGACGTGATGTATTATAATATAGCCGCTGTGTCTGAATGCTTGCTCCGTACCAGGCACCTCACCAGGCATTTTATATACCTCCTCATGTTTTGAAACCAGCAGCTTCCCAACATACATTGTTATTCTCATTTTATAGGTGGTACTCTTCTTGACAGTATTTTCATTGTGATATCACAATTCACATAATATAAAAGTTACCATTTATAGTGTCAAGTTCAGGGATGCCTGGGTGGCTCAGTCGGTTAAGCATCCAACTTCAGCTCAGGTCATGATCTCACAGTTCATGAGTTCGAGCCCTGTGTGGGGCTCAGAGCCTGGAGCCTGCTTCAGATTCTCTTTCTCTCTGCCCGCCCCCCCCCCCCTCACTCAAAAATAAATGAACATTTTTAAAAAAAATCTAAACATAAAGTGTCAAATTCAGTGGTTTTTAATGTATTCATAATGTTGTACAATCATCACCGTTATCTAAATCTAGAATATTTCCATTGCCTCTAAAAGAAACCCCGTACCTGTTAACAGTCACTCCCCATTCCCCTTCCCTCCAGCCCCTGGCAACCACTAATCCACACTCTGTCTCCATGGATTTGCCTATTCTGGCCATTTCATACAAATGGAATCATGCAATTTGTGATCTTTTGTGATGGGCTTCTTTCACGTACCATAATGTTTTCAAGGTTTATCCATGTCAGAGCATGTATCAGTACTTTATTCGTTTTTATGGTCAAATAATAATCCGTTGTATGAGTATACATTTTGTCCACTCATCAGGTGATGGACATTTGGGTTGTCTCCACCTTTTGACTAGTATGAGTAATGCTGCTATGAACATTTGCATACAGGTTTTGTGTGTTTTCAGTTCTCTTGGGTATATACCAAGGAGTGGACTGCTGCATACAGGTGGTATTGGGGAAAGACAAAGATGGGATTCTAACCCAGGGCTTTGTCTCCCAAAGTCACACCGACTCTTACGGTGCTGCCCTGCCCTCCTCGCCCTATCTAGGTACCTTCCTAGGACGCTGCTGTGTTTTCAGAACCTCCGAAGATGCTGCTCCCTTCAGCGAATGAGTACTTCCGTCCCTGGCACAGGCTTCTCGTCCTGATTCCCATTCTGATGGGGTACGCAGGGTGCTGACCATGGCGTCAGATCACCTGGGTTCAAATCCTGGTTCTGCTGGCGTCATCCTCTGATGCAGCCTGGCCGTGGTCTGTGTGGTGCAGGGCACACTGAAATTTGGGGTCACACGGGCCTGAGTTTGAAAGCTGGCTTTGCCACTTACTTGGAGATAACTGTAATAATGCTGGGCAAATCACATAACTGCTCCGGGCTCAGTTTGTTCACTTATAAAACGGGAATATTAATCCCTGCTTCTCAGAGACAGGCAGGTAAAGTGCTTAGCAGGGAGGAAGGACTTGGTGAACACTGATTAGCATCATCATTATCATCATTACCCTTAGCTGCTATGATGGCTGTGTGTTGGGAGCAGCATTTACCTTAAATAAATGTTTCTGCTGCCCCTACCCAGGTGCTGTCTATCGAACTGCCACTTGTCTATGGAAGTAGCAGTTACATTGCAAATCAACACATGCGCTTGGCAGTGTGTGTCCCAGTGACTTCTGATTTGGGTTTTTTTTTTTTTTTTTTTTTTAATTTATTTTTTTTTTTTTTATTTATTTTTGGGACAGAGAGAGACAGAGCATGAACGGGGGAGGGGCAGAGAGAGAGGGAGACACAGAATCGGAAACAGGCTCCAGGCTCCGAGCCATCAGCCCAGAACCTGACGCGGGGCTCGAACCCATGGACTGTGAGATCGTGACCTGGCTGAAGTCGGACGCTTAACCGACTGCGCCACCCAGGCGCCCCTGATTTGGGTTTTATGTCTAAATCAGTCTTTGCTTCCTCCCCCCAGATGGTCTTCCCTAACCAGGAGCCATTTGGCCTCTGTCTAGCCACTTCAGCTGCTCTGGAGGAAGAATGCCTCGGTCTTTGAGATGCACCCAGAGTAAATTTTGCACACACAGCACAGTCTGTGTTTTCAGTGAGACCCTTTCAAAGATCCCCTCCGTATTTGGTGAAAATCTGCCCAGTTGTTTTGGCAGAAGGTTCACTTTATTCCCTGAAGGTTGGTCTTTGTTTCCTGGCAGCACGGAAGCAGGGAAGGTATTAGAGAGCAGGGGGCCCCTCCAAGCTGTGCTCAGGCAGCCTCTCTGTGCGGGCTGGAGGTGCAGGGACACAATCTACTAGTCTTTGGAGAAGGACAAGGGAGGACATAGCTCATGCTCCTACCAGGAGCCATTAAACCAAGGATGTTTAGAGGTGCCACCCTGGCTGCTCAAAGGTGGCCTTGTGAGTTGCTGGTAGATGGGGAAGCCCCCGATGTGTGCCAGGCCAAAGAATGTGCCCGCGGGGTCCGTCGCTTAGCGACGGCATTCCTGTTGGTGCCTGGGACTGTCCTGTCTTGCCCCTTCCTTCCCACTCTCCTGAGGCCCGGGGCCAGAACATCTGCTCCCGGGGGCTCCACAAAGAGTCTCTGACAGGCCCTGGCTCCCTTGAGGGGCACTGCAGCCCCCCAGGCCGCCTGGCCAGCTGCTGCTCTGCAGAGAGGAGGAGGTCTTTGGGCTCTGTGAGCTTGCCTTGTTTTTCCCTCCAGAGCCGAAGAGTAGTGTGGGAGCCCAAGTGGCTTAGACAAGGTGGGGAGGAAAGGGTCTGTTCCAACCAGAAAAGGCTGGAATTACTCCTGTCCTGAAAGGGTTTGCTGCTTTGCTCTCTCTTCTCTGCCCACTGCCCTCCCTTTCTGGTGAGGTTCATGCCACTCAGGGCTTTCTCTCTGCCTGTTGGAAAGGTGCCCAGTGACTTTTCTTGGGAAAGCATATTAAAAATATCTTAACGTGATTTCCCCCCTCTACCCGACAGGTTATATGTGCTTGGTAGAGAAAGACTAGAAAATACAAATAAGTCCTAATAAGAAAAAATTCACCTGAAAACCAATATTCAGAGGGAATTTCTCTGAATAATTACCAAACCATTATTTGGGTGAGAGGGGCACATACTTCCAATCCATTTTTTCTATTTATATGCGCACACACATATTGAAATGTATATATGTATATATATGCATTTTCTTCCCCTAACATAAGCTCAGTGAAGCAAAAATATCATTACAAAAGCCCATAAATGCATACCTAGCATCCCTCTAAGGGTGGGTACATCAGACTGGTTGTATTAGTTGTCTTGGGCAGTAAAACTGGTGACTTGGGTTCACTGTATTCCTTTTTGTGATTTTTTTGGGGGGGGAAGTATAGTTGACACACAACGTTACATTGGTTTCGGATGTGCAACGTAGTGTGATTCAACAAGTCTGTAGTTATGCTGTGCTCACCACAAGCATAGCTACCATCTGTTACCATGCAATCCTGTTACAATACCACTGACGATATTCCCTGTGCTGGAGCTTGCATCCGCACAACCTATACATTCCATAATTGGAAGCCCATGTCGCCACTCCCCTTCACCCCCTTTTGTGCCCCACCCCCGTTTTGGTGGTTTGTGAAGTTTGGACTATGTGAACGTGTTATCCACAAAATAATAGAAATCATGAAAATCCTACATAAAATCGAAGAAGGAAGCTTCCTCTCTTAACCACCCCCCTCAATTCTACTCCCGACTCAGCTTAACCCATGGTTAGCAGGTTGGTTTGTATCTTTTTAGACCTTTCTCCATGCTCATACAATGTGTGTTTCTCTGTGTATTTTTAGAAAGTCAAGATGGGATTATATTGTGTACATGGTTTCTGTAACATGCAGATTATGTAGTATGAACACAGACTTTTTTAAAATGCTGGATGTTTTGGGTTTTCTTCTGCCTAAGGTGCTTATTATAAAAATCAAAGATCACAGAGTCAAGTAAACATAGGAAGGAAAGAAAGTCTAAAAGGGTAGCATCTATTTCAGTATTTTAAACACAGAGCCGAAGGTCTAGAAGGAGCTCCAGCTGGCTGTCAGCCTGTGGTCACCCTCAGGTTGGGAAGGAGAATGCCTAGGGGGCTTCTGATTTGTCAGCATTGTATAGATTAACAGTGAGAATTTATTTTTGTATATTAAAATTTTATTTTAAAAAGTATTTTGTAATGAAAAAAATTTTTTAAAGAAAAAAACTGGAAGACTGTGTCCCCTGCCTCCTAAAAAAATGTGGGGGAAGAGGGCCAAGTGTAAGTTCACTGTATTCTCATTGTAAATAGCCTGGTATAAATTCTTCAGAGCTTCTCCCACCCTGTGTGCATATATGTGCGTGTGCACGCACACACACGCACACACACCTTTTATAACGATGGTAACATGCTCTAGGTTTTTTTTTTTTTTAATAACAGCTTTTTTGAGATATAATTTACATACGATATGGTTTGTCTTTTTAAAGTATACAGTTCAGTGGTTTTTTAGGATATTCAGAGTTGTAAAACCTTCACCACTTTCTCATTCCAGGACATTTTCATCGCCCCAACAAGAAACCCCAAGCCCATCAACAGTCACTCCTGCCTCTCCCAGCCCCTGGCAACCACTAATCTACTTGTGGATTTGCCTATTACAGACATTTTATGTAAATAGTATCATACATTGTGTGGCCTTTCGTGACTGGCTTTTCACTTTAGCATGATGTTCTCAAGACACATGCATGTTGTAGCAAACATCAGCACTTTGTTGTTTTTTTTTTTTCAATGGCTGAATGATATTCCCTTGTGTGGATATGCCACATTTGTTTATCCATGTACCAGTTGGTGGACATTTGGGTTGTGGGTTTTGTTTCGCGAGTTCCTTCTTTTTCTTACCAAGATGTTTCAGAGACTTTGCCTCGTCGTCAGGAAATCTCACTCCCCTCTGTCCTTTTTCATGGCTTTAGGCTTTATATGATCTCATTCCTTCATACGTGGTGGCCCCCTCCCCCTCCTGTCACCCCACTTCCTCTCTCCAGGGTGTCTGCTGTGCTTGAAGAGGCTGTGGTTACCTGAAGAGGCTCAGTTTTATAGGGAGAGAAAGGTGTTTGCCCAGGATCGCAAACTCAGTGTTGTGGGGTTGCCACAGTTCTGCTCCCAGCTGAGGCCACGGCCTCTCCCACTCAGCTTGTGATAAGCAGATCTGGATCTGCAAGCCTGACCATCTTTCCCCAGAGCCCCCACCTCACCACTCACTCCATGCCTGGGTGTCCTTCTGAGCACCCCCTTCCTGGCGCCATTTGTGGGAGGGGCTCTTTGTGGGGGGACCTGTTTTGTGGTATCGCCCCATTTCCTACCTTGTCCTCCTCGCTTTTGAAAGAGCCCAGATTAGCCCTTCTCAAATACTGGCTGTTTGCTTTTGGCACCCTGCGTCTGAAATATCAGCCTCTGTCTTCCTGCCTCATTTGCATATCAAAAGGTGCCTTTAGGATTTGATTGGGCTCCAAGATATACTTAAGACCCCAGCTGGAGTTCATTTCCCTGGCTCTCTGGTTTTAGCCTGGGCTTCGAGATAGAATCACCTGGGAAGCTATTTAAAAATCTCATGGCTGGGACCTACCCTGGACCGATTAATATCAGAATCTCTGGGACCTTGGGCATCGGTATTTTTTTTAACTTCTCCCAGGTAATTCTGATGTGCACCCAGGTTGAGAACCACTGTGCTGCCTCCACTGTAGCCCTCATCAAAGAAGGCACATTTTCTCCTTCCAAGTCTGAAACTAGATCAAAACCTCTGTCAAGAACTGGTCCCGGGTCAGCTATGGATTTGCTGTGGGGCCTCTCTCTCACCTTCAGTGAGATGGGGGCTTCGGGGGCTTGGATTACGTCAGTGGTTCTCACCTTCACGGATGGGTATGAGAGATGGGGGCATAGGGGGAGCCATGTATTCAAACACCTGGGAGTGGGGTGCCTGTGTGACTCGGTTGATTAAGTGTCCGACTCAGGTCATGATGTTGCAGTTCTTGAGTTTGAGCCCCGCGTCGGGCTCTGTGCTGACAGCTCTGAGGCTGGAGCCTGCTTTGGATTCTGTGTCTCCCTCTCTCTCTGCCCCTCCTCTGCTCACACTCTGTCTTTCTCTGTCTTAAAAGTAAATAAACATGGGGCACCTGGATGGCTCAATTGGTTAAGCGTCCGACTTCGGCTCAGGTCATGATCTCTCGGTTCGTGAGTTTGAGCCCCGCGTTGGGCTCTGTGCTGACAGCTCAGAGCCTAGAGCCTGCTTCGGATTCTGTGTGTGTGTGTCTCTCTCTGTGCCCCTCCCCTGCTCGCACTCTGTCTCTCTCTCTCAAAAATAAATAAACATTAAAAAAAATTTAAAATATATATATATAAAAATATTTAAAAAGATAAACAAACAAACAAACGTTAAAAAAAATAAAAACAAACCCTTGGGAGCATTCTCAAAAAATACCTGTTGAACTTGAAAAAGTTAAAGGCAACCGAAGTGTGGTTTTATACACTACTAATGTAAACCATCCCTCTCACGGGAAGGAGTGGAGTGTTCAGTAGACTTCTGCATCTGAGTGACTTTTTTAAACATCAAGAAACTTTAGTAAAAATTATGGTAACATTTTCTCAAATTCCCCTCCATAGGTCTTGTGCTGTTTTGCATTCTTCCCAGCCATATAGGAGTTTTCCTACTTCTCCATAGCTTCACCAATAGAATGTGTTGTCAGATGTTTGGAGTTTTGCCAGTTTGATAGGTGAGAAGAGGTATCTCACGTAGATACCCCCCCATCCCGTGTTGTAATTTGCATTTCTCTGTCTTGAATAGGGTTGAGCATCTTCCTATGGTTACAAGTCATTTACCTTTCTTGTGTACACTTTTTCACGTCTCTAGCACATTTTAATATAGGTTTGTTGGCCTTTTTGTTTTCTGTTTTGTGAAGCTCTTTATGTATTTAGAATATTAACCCTTTGTAGTGAAATAAGTTGCAAATTTTTTTTCCCCAGTTAGTCATTTATGCTTTTACTTTCTTAGGGTCTTTCTTTCCTTCTTTGTTTCTTTCTTAATTAATTATTTATTTTTCATGTTTATTTATTTTTGAGAGAGAGAGACAGAGACAGAGAGACAGAGTGCGAGCAGGGGACGGGCAGAGAGAGACGGGGACAGAGGATCCAAAGCGGCCTCCAGGCTCTGAGCTGTGAGCACAGAGCCTGACACAGGGCTCAAACCCACAAACCATGAAATCATGACCTGAGCTGAAGTCAGACGCTCAACTGACTCAGGTGCCCCTTTTCATAATTTTCATAATATCTAAAGAGAACCTTTATTTATTTATTTATTTATTTATTTATTTAATTTATGTTGAGAGAGAGAGAGAGAGAGAGAGAGAGCGCACATGAACAGGGGGAGGGGCAGAGAGAGAGAATCCCAAGCAGGCTCCGGTGAGGTCAGCATAGAATCCGATGCAGGGCTCCAACTCCTGAACTACAAGATCATGACCTGAGCTGAAGTCAGTTGCTTAACCAACTGAACCACACAGGTGCCCCTATTTCTTTCTTTCTGAGAGACAGAGACAGAGAGAGAGAGTGCGCGCATGTGTTCATGAGGCAGGGAGAGAGGGAGAGAGAATCCCAAGCAGGTTTGGGTGCTGTTAGCACAGAGCCTGATGTGGGGCTTAATCTCCTGAACCATGAGGTCATGACCTGAGCTGAGATCAAGAGTCAGACACTTAACCCTGGGTGACTGAGCCACCCAGGTGCCCTGGGTGTTTTTTTTTACATGTAGAATTTGCTTATGTAATTAAAAGTATCAATTTCTAAAAAGAAAGAAACAGAGAAAGAGTTTATTTTCACCCTACCAGTTCTTGATTTTTGAATTATGATTATTACAGTGTAATTTTACGTGAAAAGTTACAATTTAATTGTAAAAATTGAGCAGTCCCTTACCAAGGGACTGCTAGGCCTCCCAGGTAATCATGATGTTTTACCTATATGCATTTTTTTGTTAGTATGCACTCTGAATTAAAGTCCATGAGGACAGGATGGACCCTGAAGTGGAGATTTTCGTGCTTATTGGAAGAGTCCCCTTGGAGATAACACCACCAAGGAGTTTCAGGCATTCACACCAATGGCCTTGGCCAATCTCATGGGGGAGCTCTGGAGCTCCGATGGCTATTTAGAGTTATTCTGAGTTGAGGCAGGAGGCTATGGACCAGTCATTGCAAGTGGGCTCCCTCCAGGGAGGGCACATGACCTTGGAGGAGGTGGCTTCCCTCAGCCAATGGCATCACTGGGAGGGGACTAAGCTTTGAGGTCTTAGTTGGGAGAACAAGTGCCCCAGTTCAAGGAGGTGGGATCTGAGTGGAACACCACAGCAGGCCCCCCAAGTACCCTGTCCGACTTGGTCACTGCTGTGTACTCTATGCCTAGCTGTACCTGGCACGTGATAGGTACTCAGGAAATCTTTGGTGAATGAATGAGAGAGACAAAGAATGGAAACCCGGATTTCTGGGTCTTGGCCCAGGCCAACTGGATCATAATGGAGGGGTGGGAGAAAGGGGAGAAAGTGGGCAGGTGTGATCAGAGTCATCTCCTCAAGCACTTCAGGCCCACTGGGTGGTCTTGAGGGCCCCCCTGGCTTGGTGGTTGGTACTGGTGAAGGCCTGGACATGGCTGGGCTGGGCTGGGCAGGGAGGGGGTCCCTCAGTGGAACCCTAGGCCCCGTGGCTACTCTTTGATGCACATCAACCACATGAAATTTCAGGTTTTTTGTTCTCTCTTTTTTTTTTTTTCCAATTGCTTTCTAGCATTCCTTGAAGAAAAGAGGAACTCGCTCTCTGGGGAAGACAGACAAGAAGCCTTCGGTGCAGGTATTTTCCGGAAGCTCCCACAGCCCCCATCGCAGCCCCCGCAGGCAGGTTTTAATCTGAAGGTCCGAGGCCTAATTCCAAATTGCCGGGGGAGTCCCTAGAGGTGCCCACCCTTCCCCAGCCTCTACCCTGCCCTCCTCTTTATCACTTTCTTAGCTTTGATGCCCATTTCACTTCCCAAAACCATGCCCTGAGCCCATGGTTCTCACACGGGCAGATAGATAAAGTGCTACGTGTAGCATAGGTCAGACATAGAATACACTTAGCCTCTAATGGTCCTGGATTATAAGGGTGCCAGGCACTTTTCATGCATTATCTCATTTAATCTGCTCCATGCCTCTGTGTGGAAGGGAGTGTTATTGCCCTATTTTACAGATGAGGAAACTATAGTAGTAATGGTAGTAGTAGTAGTAGCAACCATTGCCTGGCAGGATGCCGCCTACTCCAGGAAGCCCTCCTAGACTCTCCAGGCTGTGTGGTGCTCCATCTTTGCTGCAGTGTCAAGATCTCCTTCTCTACTTCCCCTCTGGACTCCTGCTCCTTGAGAGTCAGGGCCTTGTCTGATTCATTCCCGTGTCCCTGGCACATAGTTGGTGCTCCCCGAAGTGCTGTGGCTGGTACTGAGCCTCACAACACTAACCTTCCTGGGTCATGTCTGTCCCCGTGCCCATCGGGCCCCAGGAGGACAGTGCGGACCTGAAGTGCCAGCTGCACTTTGCAAAGGAGGAGTCAGCCCTCATGTGCAAGAAGCTCACCAAGCTAGCCAAGGAGAACGACAGCATGAAGGAGGAGCTCCTCAAATACCGCTCGCTCTACGGTGATCTGGACAGTGCCCTGTCTGCCGAGGAGCTGGCCGACGCGCCCCACTCTCGGGAGACCGAGCTGAAGGTGCACCTGAAGCTGGTGGAGGAGGAAGCCAACCTGCTGAGCCGCCGCATCGTGGAGCTGGAGGTGGAAAACCGAGGCCTGCGGGCGGAGATGGACGACATGAAGGACCACGGCGGCGGCTGCGGAGGCTCCGAGGCGCGCCTGGCCTTCTCGGCGCTGGGCGGCGGCGAGTGCGGGGAAAGCCTGGCGGAGCTGCGGCGACACCTGCAGTTTGTGGAGGAGGAGGCGGAGCTGCTCCGACGCTCCTCAGCTGAGCTGGAGGACCAGAACAAGCTGCTGCTGGCCGAGCTGGCCAAGTACCGCTCAGAGCACGAGCTGGATGTGACGCTGTCAGAGGACAGCTGCTCCGTGCTCAGTGAGCCCTCGCAGGAGGAGCTGGCGGCTGCCAAGCTGCAGATCGGTGAGCTCAGCGGCAAGGTCAAGAAGCTACAGTATGAGAACCGGGTGCTGCTCTCCAACCTCCAGCGCTGTGACCTTGCCTCCTGCCAGAGCACACGGCCAATGCTGGAGACGGACGCCGAGGCCGGGGACTCTGCCCAATGTGTGCCCGCTGCTCTTGGCGAGGCCCACGGCCCCCATGCTGCCCGGTTCTGCAGAGCCAGGGAGGCCGAGGTGCTGCCTGGGCTGAGGGAGCAGGCCGCCCTGGTCAGCAAGGCCATCGATGTCCTGGTGGCCGATGCCAATGGCTTCTCGGCCGGCCTCCGCCTGTATCTGGACAACGAGTGCACTGACTTTCGGCTGCACGAGGCCCCCGACAACAGCGAGGGTCCCAGGGACACCAAACTCATCCATGCCATCCTGGTGCGGCTGACCATGCTCCAGCAGGAGCTCAATGCCTTCACCCGGAAGGCGGACACTGTCCTCGGGAGCTCTGCCAAGGAGCAGCCAGAACCCTTCTCGTCGCTGCCTGCCTTGGGTTCCCAGGGGTCCTCCAAGGAGATTCTTTTGGCCAAAGACCTTGGCTCAGACTTCCAGGTAAGATGTCCCAGTCACAAAAAAGATGCCCCTATTATTTTTTTGTTATAAACTGTCTACTGAATCATCTGTAGGACAGAGAGGGACACAAGGCATAAGTGTACAGCTTAATGAATTTCCCCAAGATGAACACACTTGAGTAATCATCACCCAGAACAAGAACTAGAATGTGACCAGCACCCCAGAAGCCCCTCCTCACGTCCCCTTCCAGCCACTATCCCCATTCCCAAGGGAGACCCCTCTCCTCATTCACTTTGTCTGTCTTTGGACTTTATATAAACTGAATCATATAACACATACTCCTTTATGCCTGGCTTCTTTCCTCAGTGTTTTGTTTCTTGTCTCATGTAGTAATAATTTGTTCGTTCTCGTTACTGGACACGATCTCATTGAGTGAATATGCCCCAATTCACTTAGTCATTTACCATTGATAGATATAGGGGTTGATTTCGAGTCCCCCCCCTTTTTTTTGCCAGGTTGCCCTTTGTTCTTGTGTTATTTCTTTTGCAATTTTGATTTTAAAACACGTATTAAGAAGCAAGCAAGCAAATAAACAAACAAACAAAGGATTTTAGAAGTGCCTGGTAAAAAGAGGAAAGCCTCCTCCTTGCTGCCTATAGGTACCACTATTAATGGTCTGGAGCAGTGCTGTCCCAGTCCTGTCCAGGACAGAGGCCACTAGCCACATGTGGCTACTTAAATTTAAATTAATAAAAATTTCATGCAGTTGAAAATTCATTTCATTGGTCTCAGTAGCCACATGTCAAGTGCTCAGTAGCTCAAGTAGGACAGACCTAGACCATTTCATTATCAAGGCATGCCCTTTTAAATCTTTGTGCATTCTCTCATATATTTATCTTTCACCCAAATTGTCTTATGTGATACGTACTTTGACCACACAATTGATTTTTCTTATGTAATGTAGCTAGTGGTTCATGTACTTATGATGTTGTATTTACTATTCATATACTTTTTGTGATCAGTGATCAGAGCTGGAGGTGCCCTGGTAAACAAAAACAGACATGATTCCTGCTCCCCAGCTTCTGTCATCTAGTGGGGAAGAAAGATGTTAATCAAAATATCCTGCCAGTGAATGTGACCTAGACTCTGGGGCATGGAAGACCTCAATCTGAGCCGAGATCAGATGGGTAGATTACTGGGGAAGAGTGTTCTAAGAAGAAGGAACAGCCTGTGTGAAGGCATCATAGCAAGGAGGAGCAGCGTGTGCGCAAGGACAAAGAAAAGGAGAGAGTCTGGGTTACAGGGAGCGTTTTCATCCTGAGAGCAATGGAAGGGGTGTTCCCATGTCTGTACAGAGATTTGGCTCTTTCTTTTTGACGACTACACAGTGTAGTTGTGCCAGAATTTCTTTAATCCATGCCCTGTTGATCTGGCTTGATCTGGCTTTTTTTTTTTTTTTTTTTTAATGTTATTTATTATTGAGAGAGAGAGACAGAACACCAGCAGGAGAGGGACAGAGAGAGAGGGAGACACAGAATCCGAAGCAGGCTCCAGGCTCTGAGCTGTCAGCACAGAGTCCGATGCGGGGCTCCAACTCAGAACCGCAAGATCATGACCAGAGCCAAAGTTGGACGATTAACCGACTGAGCCACCCAGGCGCCCCTTGATCTGGCTTTTTAAAGCAAGCAGACTCCCCCCTGTCAGGTCTCCCTCTTGGTTCTTCTTGAGGTAGGAATGAGCTAGGGCCACACATATGTTAGGACAGTTGAGGCTGGCTGAGAAAGTTTGTGCACAAGAGGGGCGCCTGGGTGGCTTAGTCGGTTAAGCGTCCCACTTCAGCTCAGGTCATGATCTCACGGTTTGTGAGTTCGAGGCCTGCATCGGGTTGTGTGCTAACAGCTCAGAGGCTGGAGCCTGCTTCAGATTCTGTGTCTCCCTCTCTCTCTGCCCCTCCCTTGCTCACGGTCTGTTTTTCTCTCTCAAAAATAAATAAACATTAAAAAATTATTAAAAAAAAAAGGTTAGTGCACAAGACAGACATTCGCAGGATCAGTGTTTGCACTAACCACTACCACTTAGCTACTCATTCATCCTTTCGACAGACTCGCTGAGTGGTTGCAGGGCTGGGTCTGGGCTGCAGAGCTGAATCCACTGAGGCCCTCGCCCTCTGGTGGGTGGTCAGAGTCTCTTATTATAGCCCAGGGGCCTGGGGTGGGGGCTGCTTCTGGCACCCCTTGGGCCCCTCCCCATTGTTACCTCTGGTCTCTTCTGCCTGTGCCTCTGGGTGCAGCCTCCTGACTTCAGGGACCTGCCAGAATGGGAGCCCAGGATACGAGAGCCCTTCCGCAGTGGTGACTTGGACTCCAAGCCCGACCCCAGCCGGAGCTTCAGGCCTTACCGAGCTGAAGACAATGATTCCTACGCCTCTGAGGTGGGCCTAGGCCTGATCAAGCAAGGGGGAGGGCAGGAGGAGAGTGGCGGGGGCCTCCCCAAAGCTGAGCAATCCATGGAGAAGCTTAGCTGGTGATGATGTGGTATTTGTGTATTCCATTTGGTTCTAAGCTTCCAGGCAGCAAGTGCTAAAAGGGAGACAAGGAAGTTGGGGCCATCCTCTTGGCCCGACAAAAGAAAGCTTATAAACTCCTTTGAAGAAATTGATTTTATTTTCCTATACTAAATTTCACTGGGAATTTAGTAATTTATGTCATTTAGTGAAACCACTCATTTCTTTAGCAGGAAGGCAGCAATCTTTACAGTCAGGCTGACTGGGTTCAAATCGTGGATCTGCTATATACTGGCTGTCAGATTGCAGATAAGTCACTTTACCTCTCCGATCCTCAGTTTTCTTACCTTCAAAATAAAGGTGATCCCTCATAGGGCTGTTGAAAGGATTAAAAACATGAAAAGCCTTAAATCTGGTCCCTATTAGGTGAACAGGAGGAGGAGGAAGAAGATGATACATCTCAGGACCTCAGGGGACCCACCAGTATGGTGGCTTTGTGGCCTTGGGCATGTTCCCATTCTCTGCCTGTATCTTCCCCTTTGTAACATGCAAGGATTAGAGTGGGTGATGGCTGTAGAATTTCTAGGATTCCCTGGTCCTTGAGGAATTCCTGGTAGTTCTGAGCCCCTCTCAAGCCTACTGAGTCTCCCCCAGCGCTTCCTAATGAACCTGAAGCAAGAAAAGTCTTCTGTGGATGGGATGGAGCCTCCTTGAGATTCCTGAGCCATGGAGAACCCTGTGTGTTCCCCAAACTAAGAACCCTTTTCTTGTGAACATTCTTGGGAAGGCAATTTTGTAGTCCCAGGAAGGCCAGTCTGCAACTGCCCAGGGGGAGAAGCTCCCTTGAAGTTGATGGATCAAACTCTCTAAGTGGTTCTCTGAGCTTCCAAGCAGCCATGGCAAAAGGGGAAAAAAACAAAATAAAACATGAGATACTCAGTTTTAATTTTCTGAGGAAAGGAGATAAGCCAACTCACCTGCATGCATTGGATTATTGTTTCACTCAACCACTTTTTACTGAGCAGTTACAATTTTCCAGGCACTGTGTTAGGCATTGAGTTCAAGGAGAACACTAGAGACTGCAGGTAGTATCCAGCCCTGCAAGGATCTTCAATATCAAATAGACGTACAAGGTATACCTTGAATCAGAGTGCCTTCCATTGCCAAATTTCCATGTTATTGGCTGGATAATAAATGTTTTTTATTTTACAGAGGGACATCTTGCCATGCCTGGGAATGAGTGACAGATGACCTTCCTTTTTTTTTTTCCTGCTTAACATGACAGCATAACATTTCCCTCTGTTATGAGAAATACTTAAAATTTTTTTGGGGGCGCCTGGGTAGCCCAGTCAGTTAAGTGTCCAACTTTGGCTGAGGTCATGATCTCATAGTTTGTGGGTTTGAGCTCCATTTGGGCTCAGTGCTGACAGCTTGGAGCCTGGAGCCTGCTTCAGATTCTGTGTCTCCCTTTTTTTTTTTTAATTTATTATTTAAAAAAAAAATTTTTTTAACATTTATTTATTTTTGAGACAGAGAGAGACAGAGCATGAACGGGGGAGGGTCAGAGAGAGGGAGACACAGAATCTGAAACAGGCTCCAGGCTCTGGGTGGTCAGCACAGAGCCCGACGTGGGGCTCAAACTCACGGACCGCGAGATCATGACCTGAGCCGAAGTTGGCCATTTAACCGACTGAGCCACCCAGGCGCCCCTTTTATTTATTATTTTTGAGAAGAGAGAGACAGAGAATGAGTGGGGGAGGGTCAGAGAGAGGGAGACACAGAATCTGAAACAGGCTCCAGGCTCCAGGCTCTGGGTGGTCAGCACAGAGCCCGACGTGGGGCTCAAACTCACGGACCACGAGATCATGACCTGAGCCGAAGTCGGCTGCTTAACCAACTGAGCCACCCAGGCGCCCCTTTTATTTATTATTTTTGAGAAGAGAGAGACAGAGAATGAGTGGGGGAGGGGCAGAGAGAGAGGGAGACACAGAATCCAAAGCAAGCTTCAGGCTCTGAGCTATCTGAGCTGTCAGCATAGAGCCCGATGTGGAGCTTGAACCCACAAGCCACGAGATCATGACCTGAGCTGAAGTCGGATGTTCAACTGACTGAGCCACCCAGGTGCCCCCTGTGTCTCCCTTTCTGTGCTCCTCCCCCACTAGCACTCTGTCTCTCTCTCAAAAATAAACATTAAAAAAATTAAAAAATATTTTAAATTGACGTATAACATACATACAGAAAAGCATATGTATTGTTTTGTTCTTCGTTTTTTTGTTATTTTTTGAAAAGCACATGTATTGCAAGTGGACGGCTCAAATAACTTCCACAGACTGAACACTTCTATGTCATCAGCGAGCAGATTAATAAGTAGAGCATGACCTGTCCCTGAAGCCTCCTTTCTGGTCCCCATCTAGTCCCCATCTAGTCCCCATCCTGACTTCTAACAGAATAGATTAGTTTTGCCTGTTTAGCTACAAATACTTATAAACAGGGGCACCTGGGTGGCTCAGTCGGTTGAGCGTCCGACTTCGGCTCGGGTCGTGATCTCATGGTTAACGAGTTCGAGCCCTGCGTCAGGCTCTGTGCTGACAGCTCAGAGGCTGGAGCCTGCTTCAGATTCTGTGTCTCCCTCTCTCTCTGCCCCTCCCCTGCTCATGCTCTGTCTCTCTCTGTGTCAAAAATAAAGATAGACATTAAAAAAAATTTTTTTAAACAAATACTTATAAACACAATTTCCCCTCAAAATGTAGAGTTTTACTGTCTTTTTCCTAAGATTTTATTACATAGTCATTACAAGCAATGAATAACTATAGCAAAATCCCTAAGCAGCATTGCATAAAGATTTAAGAGAAGTCAGGATCCCAAGATTGTCACTTGGTTAACCACTGTTCACATTGGGTATGTGTGTCCGTGTCCTTCCTGTTTTTCTGTGGAGGTATATATCTATCTTTTTGACTTTTTATTGAAGTATAACATACTAATGTACCTACAATAAAGGACAGTATCCTTACGTGTACAGTTGATTAGATTTTTACATGTGTATAGACCTATTAACCACACATATTAATCCCCTTATCCGAGTTGTTTCTAAATTTTTGCAATTATAAACAATGAGACAGCGAACATTTTTGTGAATCAGGCTTAGCTTTCTCAGTATATTTTCCTCAAATGCATTTTGAAGAGAGAAATTATCAAGGTGAAATTATAATAATAGCTAGAATGATGTGCACTCTTTTGTTTGATCTTTATGACAGTCTCCTGCAGTAGGGACAGCCATTGTGCCTGATTCGTGCTCAATGGTCAGCTCAGGTCCCGCTTAACTCTCGTTCTCTGACCGCAGCTTCTGTCCCCCTCCTTCTGTCTCCCTCTGTGTCCCTCACCCCTACCCCAGATCAAGGAGCTGCAGCTGGTGTTGGCTGAGGCCCATGACAGCCTCCGGGGCCTGCAAGAGCAGCTCTCCCAGGAGCGGCAGCTACGGAAGGAGGAGGCCGACAACTTCAACCAGAAAATGGTCCAGGTGGGTGACGTCCAGTGCCCCCGGCCCCCTGCACCAACTCCTCCTTCTCTTCTCTGAACTGAAGGCAGAAACCTTAGGGCTCCACGGGTCTTCAGAAGACAAGGGTATCGGGGAAACCTGAGTCCAGCCCTCGCTGTACTTGATTGAGCTGTACTGGGCTGGAATCCTGGGCTTGTCATTGGTGGCCTGTGTGACCTCAGGCCAATCCTGTCTCCTCTCTGGGCCTCAGTTTCCCAACTATGAAATACTGCCCCCAGCAGAGCCAAAAACCTGTGGCAGAAAGGTCGTAGGTCTGGCTGGTAATTAAGGCAGATAGTCTTGCTAATAGAAAGCTAATAGAAAGCTTAATAGAAATGTATAAGCCCTTACTGTATGTCAGGTCCATGCAATGCTCTTTTCACACATTATGTCCTTTAATCCTTAGGATTTCCCCCATGAGGTGTCCCAATTTTACAGATGAGGAGACTGATGACCAGGGAGCTGCAGTGCGTTCCCAGGGCGAGATTCTAATCCAGGTCTCTGCCCGCTCTCAGTCATGACCTTGCATTCCTTCCTGGGGAGTTGCATATTCTCACTCCCGGCATGCCCTTTGTGTTCCACATGGGTCACCTCTTCCTGCCATCGAGGTTAACCTGCCCGGGTTCCTCATTAAATGTGAAGAGTTCCCATAAAACTTTGGCAGCCAATATGTGCTCATTATGTGATGTCATGGCTTTTATAGTGAGACAGAGTTGGGTTCTAATCTCGCTTCTCACTGATCTGTAACTGTGATTGCTGCTGCTTTTGAGTTTCTCTTCTCTGGGGTTTATCTTAACAGAATGAGCTGATAGTGGTGGAGCCCCTACCAGGGATCACCAACAGGCACCTCCCAAAGTTTGCTCTCTGTCTTTATCTGAGGCCTGGAATGGGATGGGGCAGAGCTGGGAAGACAGCCGTGGGGTGCTCATGCTCTCGCCCCTCTCCCAGCTGAAGGAGGACCAGCAGAGGGCACTCCTGAGACGGGAGTTCGAGCTGCAGAGTCTGAGCCTCCAGCGGAGGCTGGAGCAGAAATTCTGGAGCCAGGAGAAGAACATGCTGGTGCAGGAGTCCCAACAATTCAAGCACAACTTTCTGCTGCTCTTCATGAAGCTCAGGTGGTTCCTCAAGCGTTGGCGGCAGGGCAAGATTTTACCCAGTGAGGGGGATGACTTCCTTGAGGTATGTATGGTTCCCCTGGGACTGGGACTAGAGCAGGGGTAGGATGGGGAAGATAGGTCTAGAGGGACACCCAGCTGGCAATGACACGGCCCTGAGGCTCATCTACAAGCCATCAGCTTTCAGGCTTCCATCTCTGCATTCATACCCTCATTCAGCATCTGCTTGTTGAGAGCCAGCCCTATACTGGGTCCTGTGGCAGGTGCTGGGGATATTGTGGTGAAGACAGACTTGGTCCTGCCTCACCAGGAGAAAGTCTCTTTGGGGGCTGGTAGATCTCTAACACCTCTTTAATATTTGTCCATTTCCCTTTTTAAGAAACCTCAGAGTCTTTATTTCTTTCTTTTAATGTTTGTTTATTTTGAGAGAGGAAAGAAAGAGAGAGAGAGAACATGAGCAGAGGAGGGGCCGAGAGAGAGGGAGAGAGAGAGAGAATCCCAAGCAGGCTCCATATTGTTAGCACAGAGCCCAACACGGAGCTCGATCCCACACTGTGAGATCATGACCTGAGCCAAAATCAAGAGTCGGATGCTCATCTGACTGAGCCACCCAGGCACCCCAACAAACCTCACAGTCTTTAGCAGGCAACAAGATCTAGGTAAATTTAATAATCTAGTTTCGCTACTATTGTATTATATGCAAATATAGTATCTACTGCACATATTGTATATATTGCACACATCTTAAGTGTATAGCTGATGAAGTTTTGTTGTATACAGCTGTATAGCCCCTACCCAGATCACACAGAGCACATTTCCAGTGCCCCAAAAGACTCCCTCCTGTTCCAGAACTCTTTTCATTTGGCACAACTGAAATCCTACACATTTTAGACAAGCGTTCCCTATAACCCTCTCCCCTGGTCCCTGGCAGCCACCATTCTACTTTCTGTCCCTGTGATTTTGTCCACTAAGTATCTCAAGAGGAAGCATGCAGTTTTTGTCTTTTTATGGCTGGCTTAGTTCACTGAGCATAACATCCTCAAGGTTCATCCACACTGTAGCATATTGCAGAATGTCCTTTCTTCTTAAGGCTGAATAATATTCCATTGTACATATGTATAAACCACATTTTGTTCAACTTTATTAAGGTATAATTGACACATAGAAGTTGTATATATATAAGGTGTACAACTTAATGTTTTGATATATGTATACATCATAACATGATCACCTCAGTCAAGCTAACTAACATGCCCATATCACTTCACATAGTTATACTTTCTTTCCTTTCTTCTTTTTTTTTTTTTATGGTGAGAACACTTAAATGCTCTCTTAGTACAATACAGTACCGTTATACAATACAGTATCGTTAACTGTAGTCATCATGCTGTACATAGATCTCCAGAACTTATTCATCCTGCATAACTGAAACTTTGTACCTTTTTTTTAAATGTTTATTTATTTTTGAGAGAGACAGAGAGATAGAGTATGAGCAGGAGAGGGGCAGAGACAGAGGGAGAGACAGAATCTGAAGCAGGCTCCAGGCTCTGAGCTGTCAGCCCTGAGCTCGATGCAGGGCTGAAACCCACGAACCATGAGATCATGACCTGAGCTGAAGTGGGACGCTTAATCAGCTGAGCCACCTAGGCACCCCTGAAACTTTGTACCTTTTGACCAACATCTCCCCATCCACCCACTTCCCTTCCCTTGGCAACTACTATTCTGCTTGCTGCTTGTATGAGTTTGGCTTTTCTTCCATTCCACATTTAAGTGAGATCTTGCAGTATTTATCTTTCTGTATCTGACTTATTTCACTTAGCATAATGTCCACTAGATCCATCCATGTTTTCAAAAATGGCAAAATTTTCCTCTCTTATGGCTGAATAATATTCTATTGTGTGTATACACACACACACACACACACACACACACACACACACACACGTTTTCTTTATCCATTCATTTGTGAACACTTATGTTTTTTCTGTATCTTGGCTATTGTGAATAATGCTGCAATGAACCTAAGAGTATAGATTTCTCTTTGAGATCCATATTTCATTTCCTTTGGATATGTACCCAGAAATGGGATTGTTGTTGGTTCATACGGTAGTTCTGTTTATAATATTTTTAGGAACCACCATGTTGGCTTTTTTTTTTTAATGTTTATTTTTGAGAGAGAGAGAGAGAGAGAGCGCGCAAGCGCAAATGGGGGTGGGGGCAGAGAGCGAGGGAGACACAGAATCAGAAGCAGGCTCCAGACTCTGAGCTGTCAGCACAGAGCCTGATATGGGGCTCAAACTCAGAACTGCGAGATCATGACCTGAGCTGAGGCCAGACACTTAACCAACGGAGCCACCCAGGCATGTCCATATTGACTTATTTTTAACCACCATATTGATTTTATCTGAAGCCCAGTTTTGGCTGCTGAGTTAGATGTTCCCCCACACCCTACAAAATGAATTGGAGGCCACACAGCCTATATTTTAAGTCAGTTTGTCTCAGGCAAATCCTCCATATTTGGTAAAAATCTTTCTAGTCATTTCCATGTGCTAGACTAACAAAGAGAAACAGAAACTTACTTTAGAAAAAACATAATAATGTGGGGCGCCTGGGTGGCTCAGTCGGTTGAGTGTCCGATTCTTGGTTTTGGCTCAGGTCATGATCTCACAGTGCATGAGATTGAGCCCCCGCATCAGGCTCTGTATTGATAGCGTAGAGCCTGCTTGGGATTCTCTCTCTCTGCCGCTCCCCCCTGCTTGCACGCACATGTTCTCTCTCTCAAAATAAATAAATAAGCATTAAAAAATAAAAAGAGAAATAAAATTTTCAAAAGGTAAGCATAGAAAATGAAATAATTTATGTACCTGTAATTAAGAGAAATACATACATTTACTGATATAGACATAATTAATAAGATATAAACATAACTAGGGGAGCCTGGGTGGCTCTGTCAGTTAAGCGTCCAACTTTGGCTCAGGTCATGATCTCACGGCTCCTGAGTTCGAGCCCCACATCTGACTCTGTGCTGATAGCACAGAACCTGGAGCCCACTTCGAGTTCTGTGTCTCCCTCTCTCTCTGCCCCTCCCCCACTCACTCTGTCTCTCTTTCTCTCTCTCTCTCTCAAAAATAAACATTAAAAAATTTTTAAAAAGGTACAAACATAACTATATACATTGCAAAAATAGATATATACACATGTATAAATATTATATGAAGTGCATGTGTAGAAATATGTATAAATATATGCATATAACTATATAAATAATAAACTTGATATGCATTCATACCCTCAAAGAATATATATGTCCATTCTGTATAATGCAGAATTATACATGTGAATGATAAAAACCCACAGGTATTGAGTATGGTGTTCTGGGTACTGTGTTAAGTACTTTAGGTGGATTATTGCATTTCATCTTTACAGATATGCTATGATACAGAGATAATTATCATTAGATAAAGATCGTTGATTCCTTGCCTCAATTCTGAACTCCAGAAGCTCTGAGAGCTATGTTTTATTGTATCGAACTCAGTGGGAAAAGATGGGCCTGACATTCATTTGGCAGCAAAACCTTTATTTATCCAATTTCATGGTAATATTCATATGTTTATAGAGGCAACATCAGTGTGCTTGAGCATAGAGTCTTACACCAGACCCTGCTGGGGCAGTTCATTTGTATAATATACAGTGTAGGTACCACATTCTCTTTCTAAATCCCCTTTCATTCTGAATTCCAAGCACACCCAGCCCCAAGGATTTTAGAGAAAGAATCGTGCACCTGTGTATACAGACAACCGAAGTCTGTATGTTTAGATACTCGTGACCAGCGACAGAATAAGGTGTTTGTTCAGGCAGGCCCTGCTCCCCCTCACATACTTGCAAGCCTCAGTGCCTGTCCTGACACTAGAAACCCTTCTTCATTTGGTTTCTAGGACATCACACTCTCTTGGGTTTCCTTCCACCTCACTCACTGGTTGTTCCTTCTCCATCTCCTTGGCTGGACCCTTCTTTTCTCCCTGACCTCTCTTAATGTCAGAGTCTCTAAGGCTCCGCCCTTGGGTCGCATCTCTCCCTTACCTACACTTACTCCCTTGGGGAGCTTACCCAGGCACATGGCTTAAATGGCCTTTCTTGCACATTGTGAATCTATCCAGAATCTATTTATTTAGAGTCTGGCCCAGCCACTCTACCCTCCCTCCCATCCCTCCCAGCTGAGCCACCGTCACTTCTTGCCTGGATTGTCACTGCAGCCTCCTACCTGGTTTCCCTGCTTCTGCCCTTGCAGTCTTCCACCAAGTGTCTTGCATTTAGAAGGATACGAGCTGAGCATCTTGCATTCAGGTGGCATATATTCCATGTGGATGGCATCCCCTGCAGTTTTGTGATATGGGGTTCTGTTGCTGCAGTGATCTCATGAAACTGAAAGTCAGGTTGGCATCACTGCTCAGCTCACAGTCCTCCCCTGGCTCCCATTTTACCCAGAGCAGAAGCCAAAGTCCCTACAAGTCCCTGGCCTGGTCAGCCAGCCTTGTTCCCTGTACCTCTCTCACTTCCTCCTTGCCTCTCTTGCTTCCCTCAAACAAACGTGTTCCCACCTCAGGGCCTTTACATTTGCTGTGCCCTTTCCCTAGAATTCCTAACCTGCAGGTGTTCACGTGGCTTATTCTTTTACCTCCTTCGGGGCGTTGCCCAAATATCCACATCTCTCTAAGGCCCTCCTTGACCACCCACACGCACCACATCCCAAATCCTTTGCTTGTTCTCTTTCTCCATGGCATATCTCCATGTGACATTCCAAACATTTAATGACATTCATACATTTCACTTATTTGTTTGATTTCCTGCTACTGGAAATGAAAGGGCTTTTGTCTGTCTTGCTCACTGATATATTCCCAGCTCTGAACAAAGGGCCTGGCGCATGATAGGTATTCAATAAATATTTGTCGAATCAGTGAGTGAATACATGAATGAATGATGGGTGAGCACCCCAGTCAGAAGCTGGCTTCCTTCTGCGTCATTCCCATCCTGAACCTAGTACCCTGGTCTCCTTGGCTGGCTCTGGACTTCTGCCCCAAATCCATCCACAGCAAACCAGGATGGCTCCCTCTGTCCACCCAAACCTTTGGTTGCCTTTATCTATAATTATGGGGGTGCCCATGGTCCTTTTATTGCACCCACAGGGCCTACCTTGACCCAGCCTGACAACATGGTTAATTCTGAGTAGCTCTCAGAGATGCCTCACGGCCCCTGAGCCAGAAGAAGTGGTAGAGAAGGCCACAACGGCCTGCATTTCCAGCTGTGTGCTCTTAGGCCTAGGTGGTGAGCAATAGCCAAAGTTAAAATTCGGGAAATCAGTGTTGAACTAGAGTAGTTCATCCTGAACCATAAACCCCCCTTCTTTCTTCCTACCTGACTGTGTAAGACCCTTTCTATCTGGGCCACTAGCCTGAATCCCTTCCCCCGACGGTGAGACTCCCAAGCATGATATCCTTCTACCCTCCGTTGAATGTAGGTAAATAGCATGAAGGAGCTGTACCTGCTAATGGAGGAAGAAGAATTAAATGCCCAGCATTCAGATAACAAGACCTGTACAGGGGACAGCTGGACCCAAAACACGGTGCGTTCCCAGCCTGTTCCCAGTCCTGTCCTGCCCATGGTTCGTCTATTTAGTGATCACTTCCTGCCACCTTCTCTGACCTGTCTTGCATGGGGTACTAAAGCTGCAGAGGATTACTGCCTGTTTACTGGCCCCAGATGCTTAGTGCTATGGGGTTCATGAGTCATCCAGGGTAGTGACAGATGATGGACTGTGTGGTCACATGTAAGAGAGCAGTTAATTCTGTGTGGATCACAGAGAAGGGGTAATAGGTGGTGGGTTTTGAAGGATGAATGGGAGCTTGCATAATAGAGAAGGGAAAAGGCCCTTTTGGGCTGAGAGAATTGTATGTGCCAAGGTGTGGCAGGGTATTCTGGGATTGGCTGAGGCTCGGGATGTACATAGTGAAGGTAAGGACATCAAGTTGGGGGGTCGTGTGAAGAGAGGCCTTGTGGTCTGGAGTCAGGAACCGTCAAATCAAGCCATGGGGCAGAGAGAGCTCCCAGGTTCATACACAGTGAGCGTGGGTAGGTGGGAAACAGGTCATTGGCCAAGGAGAGAAGATTGGGACTGAGTCAGGCAGTCAGGAGGCTGCGTAGTTCGTATTTCCCATCTGGCCCATGATGGGTTAGACAAGCAGATCTTGGGCAAGGAGAAAGACTCAGGGCCTAGACTCTACAGAAGCTCAAAGAAGCCAAGGCCCACCTCACATTTAGGCTGAACAATAATTTCTGTAGCCTCCGGGGTTTTTGTTTATGTGAGGCTGGGGAACATGTCAGGCCATGGCTGGGCTTGTCATGCCCGTTTTATGGGTGAGATGACCTAGGGAGGTCATGCGGTTTGCTCGAGACCAGGTAGAGTCCTGGGCTGGACTCTAGGTGAGTGCTCCCAGCCCAGGCTCCCCTTCCCATGCCTTCGAAGCTCCTAACCCAGGCCTTGCCCCCATCTGCAGCCCAATGAGTATATCAAGACACTGGCTGACATGAAGGTGACGCTGAAGGAGCTGTGCTGGCTACTTCGGGATGAACGCCGTGGTCTGACTGAACTTCAGCAACAGTTTGCCAAGGCCAAGGCCACCTGGGAGACAGAGCGGGCAGAGTTGAAGAGCCATACTGCCCAGGTGAGTCCCCCACCTGTCAGAGACATTTCCCCCTTTGTTCCTCCCTCATCTAAACCCTCACAGCTGTCAGATCTGGGAGCATAGGAACCCCTTCACCTCCTCTCGTGGCCCAGGGATGGCAAGATCATGGCTGGAATCATACAGCAAGGGTACCAGAAACACTGGAGCCTTGGAGTCATTGGGCCAGGAAAGGAATGTGAAGGACTGACACATGGGCTCGGGACATCATAGGCACCTCTGTTGCACCATGGGTTCACAAGTGAGGCCAGATGCTTAAATGCCTGTCTGCACCTGGTGACGGCCTTCACACATGGCTGGGCTTCTCCCTGATGTATTCATTCACTCCCACCTCTCCTCATAAGAATCCCCTTAATCCTTTGCTACCTGGTTTTGTTTTGCTTCCTCCCCACAAACTTGGGGACTCCCCTCCCCACAGCCCAGGGAGATCAAAGGAGCCTTAACCAGGAGCCCTGGAGCTGTGGTCTCTGTTGTGTGCCCGGAGGCAAGTTGTTGCCCTCCTGCGGTCTGAAAAGTGAGAGGGTGGGTTTCCTCCCACTCAGAGAGATTGTCGTGACCACCACCACCCCCACCTGTCATGACTCTTCAGGTCCCAGCTTCCCCGAGCCTGTCCCTGCTGCAGGCTGCCTTCCTGGGCATCGTGGGCCCCTTGGGGGTGTGCACACTGATGATCTCTGCTGGACAAGCAATGAAACAAACACAGAGGGGTTAAATTTCTTTCCCAAGGTCATCCAGCTAATATGAAGCAGACCTGACCTTTCTCCCAATTCTCTGTTCCTCCTGCCTTCTCATTACCATGACCCCAACCTTCTTCCCAGGGTTCACACACTTCTGGCTTCCCAGTGCCACCCTTCTTTCCTCCTAACCCTCCCTGCAGAGCTCACGGCTCCTGCCCTGTCTGCACATTTCACTGTTCCTGCTGACCCCCCACAACCCAGCCATTCCAAGTGCCCCTGCACACTGGGAAGTGGACCAGCCCCTATGGGGGTTAACATATGAGAGCACAGCCTGGGGGACTTGGGGTACACTGATGCTTGAGGCCGCATATTTACCTCCTGCCACCCTGAGTCTTGGTGCCACGAAACCCATCACTCTGGGCTGATTGCTGCACACATTCATTTTGTGATCCTGGGTGCGTGTCCCGCACTCACCATAAACCCAGACCAGTTGTGAGAGTTGATGAACTATGAGAAGCAATAACCAGGAACCTCTGCTGTTTTGTAGCTATGTGACCTGGGCCAGATAACCTCTTCGAACCTCTTTCTCCTCTCTATAATATCAAAAAAGGTAGTTGTCTTGTTGAGACGTCATGAGGATACTGAGACAACGCTTGGGAAGCACAGAGCTTGGCATGGAAAGAGCTCCCTGCGAGCCTTGACTGTGAGGAGGGCTTAGTTCTGAGTAGGTGGTCAGCAGGCGAGGGGTCTTCAGGGCAGAGAGGCAGGGTCCCCTGGGGCCAGACACCCAGTTTGCTCTTCCTTCCGCTGCAGATGGAGCTGAAGGCTGGCAAGGGGGCTGGGGAGCGGGCAGGGCCCGACTGGAAGGCAGCCCTACAGAGGGAGCGCGAGGAGCAGCAGCACCTGCTGGCGGAGTCCTACAGCGCTGTCATGGAGCTGACGAGGCAGCTGCAGATCAGCGAGCGCAACTGGAGCCAGGAGAAGCTGCAGCTGGTGGAGCGGCTTCAGGGTGAGAAGCAGCAGGTGGAGCAGCAGGTAAAGGAGCTGCAGAACCGCCTGAGCCAGGTGAGGCCTGTCCCAGCCCGAGCTGGCTCCAGCCACCGCGGGGACTCACTGTGGGAAAAGTCCGGGGCTAGGATCTCCTTCAGTTATAGCTGGATCCAGGTGCTCAGAGAATGCAGTAGGCGCTAGGTCTATCCGTCGGACAGTCTCTCAGGCTTGCTTTCCTCTGTGCTTTATTCCGAAGCAAGCTGTCATCAAATATGGCTACTGTTAGTTGTGTACTCATCTCTTTACAGCTTACCACCGGCAATAGAGAGTTTTCCTCTTCCATAAGGCTGATTGGCCAGTTGTAAGTCATGTGCCTACCCCTAGAGCCCTCCGAATTTGAGAAAGTTAGAGTCCTCTGACCAAAAGAGGGGGATGGGAAAAACCATCATTGGCCATTACGCCCCAGTACGGTGCACATCACGCACTCAGCTGCCACCTACCAGGCTGCTATGCGCCATTCTTTATTTTGACTTTTTCCTTTGTTTTACTTTTTATTTTAATTACATAAATCAGGACATCATCTTTATATAAGACCCAAATATTGCGAAATCATACGCCAACCCACTTCTTCCCTTTCTTGCTACTTAAATTTATGTTCACAGAGACCTTTTTTAAAAAAATCTTTATTTATTTATTTTAAATGTCTCTTTATTTTGCGGGAAGGTGAGGGGCAGAGGGAGAGAGAGAGAGAGAGAGAGAGAGAGAGAGAGAGAGAGAGAATCCCAAGCAGGCTGCATGCTGACGGTGGGGCTTGATCCCATGACCAAGATCTTTTTTCTTTCTTGAATCAGTGATGGAATCGTAAGATACGTATGTTTATATTTGTTTGCCTCTTTCATAAAGAGCTGTTCACAGCAGGGTGTAGAGGTCAGTCTACTCATTCCATCTACCTGCTGCTTAGCATGCCCAGTATGGAGCCCCCACTCTGACGTCATCCAGCTGGTGCTTAGCTGACCTAGCTGGTCCAGGAATTGCAGCATGAATTAGCGTAGCAGTGACAGCGGTTACCGTATAGAATGATGGGCTCTCTAAGGATGCCTGTAAATGGCTGCTCTCGTGGCCATTTTCCAAATCCACCTTTTGGTGGTGCGGAGCCGCTGCCCACTGGGAAGATGTCTCCTAGCCCATGACTGGGTCCTCCGGGCTAAAGCAGAGCCTGCAGAGTGGCCTGCATAGAGCTAGGGCCCGCTCACCAGCTTTACCCACCACTGACCACCCTCTTTACCCTTGCCCAGCTACAGAAGGCTGCTGACCCCTGGGTCCTGAAGCACTCAGACCTGGAGAAGCAGGACAACAGCTGGAAAGAGGTGAGGGGGTAGCAGGCCATCCATGTTCTCTTGGCTCCTGGCTCCACTGCAAAGCCCCTCACATGTGGGAGAGAGGTGACAGGGACGATGCTAACTCTGTCTCACAGGTCATACCCTTGCACTTTGGGCTCCTCGATCCTGGCATCTCTACCCCATAGTTCCAGCCAGTGGTTGGGGACTTGTGAGGAGTCCCCAGTGGTTGGGGACTTGTGAGGACCCCCTGCCAGTGTCATCCTTCCATGCCTGGGAGAGAGGCTGGGTGTTTCTCCGTGTTCTTGGCCAGGCCTTTGCCCTCTCTTTGGTGTCGCTTGTGCCTTTCTGAAAAGCAAGGCCTCTAAGAGCTGTCTGATCTTGAGCAAGTCACTCTATCCTTCCCTGCCTGGGCTCCGGTTACCTCAGTGGTAAAATGAGAATCACATTCTGTGCTGTAGCCCAGCCCTCTCTGTGGAGACCAGTTAGGTCACGTCGGTGACATTTGCTTAAGCCTCAGGTGCATTGTCCACATAGCAATATTCTGAGTAAGGAGACAGTGGGCATACAGGCTCTTTGCTCATGACAGCCCGAGGAAATGGTGTATCAGGGGATTTGGTTGTAAGCGACAAAATTGTGGGGAGCTGAGGCAGGAGAGGATTTGACTGGGGCTCAAGAGGGCTGGTGACGCAGGTTCTGAAAACTTGTGCAAGTCCCAGGGGACCTGCTCTGGAATGAGGGTGAGACAAGCCCTGAGCAGGAAACGTCAGGCCGCTGGTATCACTGCTAGCTGAACGTTGGCTGTTGGGTGCTTTGTTGTTGCCACCACATTCAGAATAACTTCTTTTTTTTTTACATTTATTTATTTTTGATAGAGAGAGACAGAGCACAAGTGGGGGAGGGGCAGAGAGAGAAGGAGACACAGAATCGGAAGTAGGCTCTAGGCTCCAAGCTGTCAGCACAGAGCCTGACATGGGGTTCGAACTCACAAACTGTGAGATCATGACCTGAGCCGAAGTCAGACCTTAACCGGCTGAGCCACCTAGGCACCCCCAGAATAACTTCTAAAAAGACTCTTTCCCAGGGTTCTTTCTTGGAGCTCTGATTGACCAAGCCTGGATCACATACCTATGGAGGGAGTGATAGACGCCCTGTAGCCAGAAACTGACCAACAGGGATTCCAGACCAGTGCTGACCTCACTCCTGCTCTACAAGAGGAGACTCAGGCATGGGATCCAGGGTCGGCTCCCACACTGACCTCCTGTCACCTTCCCTTGGTGTGCTGGTGGCCACAACTCACTCTTCCTGCCTCTCTTCCTTGACAGACGCGGAGTGAGAAGATCCTCGACAAGGAGGGGGTTTCTGAAGCTGAGCTTGGGGGAACCGCCTTAAAAAGGTGCTGGCATCCCCTCCCCCTGCCCTGCCCTGCTCTGCCCTGCCCTGCCCTGCAGCCCCTCTCCTGTCCAACCCTTCAGGCCCTCTCCCTGCTCCACTCCTTGTCTGTCTTCTTTCCCTTGCCCCATGTGTCCACCACAGCACCTCAGCAGAGCTGATGGAGCCCTGGGATATGGTTTCTATGGAACTGAAGCCACTGAGAAGCCAGGAAGCTTGGGACAATTAGAATTCCAGCCCTTGATTTTTCTTGTTTGTTTGATTGTGGATATGTATGAAAACCTGGGACCCCATACATCCTAGCTGGGAAAGAAATTTTCAGCTCCTCTTGGGGTTCCTTCCTGTGTCTGGAGTTAGGGGAAACAGGCTGGGCTATTCCTGGGATTACTGAGCAGTTTCCTCTGGGCCCAGCCCTGAGCTGTGGCCAGGGATATCCTGGGGCTATCAGGGCCATATCTCCACCGTTACAAAACCCTGAATAGAATGAGAGCAACAGAACCCCATCTGGGCCATGAGAGGAACCTCAAGCCAGGCAGGCCCAGGGTAGGAGGGTGGGCTCCGGAGTCAGCATGTGGGGCTTGAATTCCAGCTGTGCCATTTCTAGGAACGCGACCTTGGGTGATCCTTCCCATCTCACTCCAGTGGGAACCGTAGCACCTGTCGCCTAGAGTCCTGGAGGGCCGAATGGTCTGACCTCTGAGATGCATTTATGTGCACCTGACACTGGAGGTCGTCAGGCAACACAGGTGCCAGAGGTTCAATGGCATCTTATTTGGGTTCCCCCAAAAGCAAACACAGGATTTGAGAACTTGTCTCAAAGATCCTGAGACAAGGATTTGAGTGCAGGTCATTTATTTGGGAAGGGATTTTAGGAAACACTGGAAGTGACACAAGGAAGGGAAGGCAGCCAACAAAGGGGGATGTTGTCATTCCGCGGACAACCGAAGCTCAGTTTCGCTGAGGAACCCTGGGAGCCCGAGTGGAATGTGCAGCTCAGAGTCACCTGTCCGAAGAGCAAGGAGGCTGGGTACTGAGCTACCAACTCCCACCCATTGTTTGCTGGGGGCTGTGTGTAGGGGCAAAACTCTGTGATATTTGTAGCTTCCTCTGCATGGAGGCCAAGTGTGCTCTTGCAGTCATGAAAAAAGCCCTTTGGTGGAGAATGGCAGGTGTTCGGAGTGTGCTGTGTTGGGTGTGTAGGTGTGGGTGCGGAGGCGATGTGGGGCAGGGCACCGATAGCGTCTTCCACAAGACGTGAGCAGGACGGTCGTGGTCCCAGCTGTGGACCAGCGAAGAAGACCAGAGTGCCTGCTCTCTTTCCATTATCTTCCACTAACCTCGCTCTTCCTCCTCTGCTCCTCCCAGGACCAAATCTGTTTCGTCCATGTCTGAGTTTGAAAGTTTGCTCGACTGTTCCCCCTACCTTGCCGGTGAAGCTGCCCGAGGCAAGAAGCTGCCCAACAACCCTGCCTTTGCCTTTGTGGGCACCCAGCCGGCGGACTCAGAGAAGGATGCCCAGGAACAGCCAGGGCTCTCGCCGCGGGACTGCAACCGCCTGGGCGCCCTGGGCTGCCAGGAGCCGGCAGGAAGGCAGATGCAGCGAAGCTACACGGCTCCTGATAAGACGGGTATCCGCGTGTACTACAGTCCCCCAGTGGCCCGGCGCCTGGGTGTCCCCGTGGTCCACGACAGAGAGGGCAAGATCATCATCGAGCCCGGCTTCCTTTTCACCACTGCCAAACCCAAAGAGTCAGCCGAGGCTGACAGGCTAGCTGAGAGCTCCTACAGCCGGTGGCTCTGCAACTTCTCACGGCAGCGCTTGGACGCAGGCTCGGGGGGCAGCCCTTCTGCGGCAGGGCCCGGCTTCCCGGCAGCCCTGCATGACTTTGAGATGTCTGGCAACATGAGCGATGACATGAAGGAGATCACCAACTGCGTGCGCCAGGCCATGCGCTCGGGCTCGCTGGAGAAGAAAGTGAAGAGCACGTCCAGCCAGACAGTGGGCCTGGCCAGTGTGGGCACGCAGACCATCCGCACGGTCAGCGTGGGCCTGCAGACGGACCCACCCCGCAGCGGTCTCCACGGCAAGAGCTGGTCACCTCGCAGCTCATCACTCGTGTCGGTGCGCAGCAAGCAGATCTCCTCCTCCCTGGACAAGGTGCACTCGCGTATCGAGCGTCCGTGCTGCTCGCCCAAGTATGGCTCGCCAAAGCTCCAGAGGCGGTCCGTGTCCAAACTGGACAGCGCCAAGGACCGCAGCCTGTGGAACCTGCACCAAGGCAAGCAGAATGGCTCCGCCTGGGCCCGCTCCACCACCACACGGGACAGCCCTGTATTGAGGAACATCAATGACGGGCTGTCCAGCCTCTTCAGTGTTGTGGAGCACTCGGGGAGCACGGAGTCTGTCTGGAAACTGGGCATGTCCGAGGCCCGGGCCAAGCCTGAGCCTCCGAAGTATGGCATCGTGCAGGAGTTCTTCCGCAACGTGTGTGGCCGGGCACCAAGCCCCACCTCGGCGGCAGGGGAGGAGAGCACCAAGAAACCGGAGCCCCTCTCCCCAGCCAGTTACCATCAGCCAGAGGGCATGGCCAGGATCCTGAACAAGAAGGCAGCCAAGTCAGGCAGCAGCGAGGAGGTCAGACTCTCGGTGCTCCCCCAGGTGGGGAAGGATGGTGTCCCCCGGGATGGAGATGGAGCCACAGTCCTTCCCAATGAGGTAGGTGGGAAGGGCCTTCTCTTTTTTCTTGTCTGGGGTGTTGACTTAATGTCCAAACTCTTTTGGCTTTCAAACTCAGGAATATGGTTGTGTGTTTCAAAAAGTCTTTTTGCTGGTCTGGAATGGGGGGTGAGTGGGGCACTTGGCTGGCTTAGTCGGTAGAGCACGTGACTCTTATTCTCAGGGTCGTGAGTTCAAGCCTCATGTTGGGTGTAGAGCCCACTTTAATGAATGAATGGAAGAAAGGAAGGAAGGAATGGGGATTGGAAGGCCCCAGACCTGATGGATACATGGTCTGAATACAAGAAACTAGTGAACATGACTTATCTGACCACCACACACCAGAAATTGCTAGCATCCCCTCCAAGGAAGAGGTGTACTCACTGCTCTCCTGCAACCCAATGGAGCCAGTGTGTTTGGTTCATGAGAGCCAATTGTGTGCATCTCTGTGTGCAGTAAAGCACCTGGAGATCGGCCACAGTAGGAGGATTTACACCATGAAAATTGACAGGTGCTCCAAATCAGGGCTTCTCCCCTCGCTCCTGGAAAACTAGTTATTAAACATTTTCCGGGGCGCTTGGGTGGCTCAGTCGGTTGAGCGTCCGACTTTGGCTCAGGTCATGATCTCATGGTTCATGGGTTTGAGCCCCGCGTCAGGCTCTGTGCTGACAGCTCAGAGCCTGGAACCTGCTTTGGATTCTGTGTCTCCCTCTCTCTCTGTCCCCCTACCCCCGCCCCACCCCGCCCCCGGCTTGTGCTCTGTCTCTCTCAGTCTCTCAAAAATAAATAAACGTTAAAAAAAAAACTTAAACATTTTCCCACACACCCCAGCCTACCCCCTAAGACTCTTTGCCTAAGTGCTTCTATTTCCTCTGAGAATCTTTTGCTGCACATGCCACCCCTGCACCCCCAGATATCAATTTCAGATTTGGTTAGGGATTATTTGCATGTTAGTAAAAGAATGCATATAAATTAGTTTTCCAGAAAGGGAAATGGTGGAACATCTTATGGATCCCAGGCATAAGGACCCGAAGCCCTCAGCACCTTCTCTGACTTCCTCTCCTCTCCCTTGAGCTTTGTTTTCTCTGATGTCTACTTTCTTCCTGTCTCTCTCTCTCTTGCCTTTGCATATATGGTCCCAGCTCTGCTTCTATAACATCTTCTAGTTCAAACATCTAAGAGACACTGACTCAAATCCCTCTGTCTAATTTCAGATTACTAGAAGAAAGAAGAGATTGGGATTGGTCTAACTTGAGTGCAGTACCACCTTGATCTAGCCATATCATGTGATATCACGTGGGTGATATCACATGACCTGCGGTGCACTCAGTAAAGGTTGTAGGTGGAGGGCAAGGAGGTGGCATGGGCTGTGATTGGCCCGTTTGTGTGTATGTGTAGGTGGTTTCTAGTTTTTATCTATCATACATAATGCTGTGGTGGACAAGGTGCAAAAACATTTGTCCACATTTCAGATTATTTCCTTAGGTTTGAGTTGCAGAAATGGGATTACAGGATAAAAGAACATAACATTTTAAAGGCGTTTGATAAATATTGCCAAATTGTCTTTTTTTTTTTTTTTTTTTTTTTTAAGATTTTAATTTTAAGTAATCTCTCCACCCAGCATGGGGCACGGACTCACAAACCCCCGATCAAGAGTTGCATGCTCCACTGACTGAGCCAGCCAGGCACCTTGCCAAATTGTCTTTCAAAAGATTTTGCCCAGGGGTGCCTGGGTGGCTCAGTCTGTTGGGTGTCTAACTCTTAATTTTGGCTCAGGTCATGATCTTACAGTTTGTGGGATTGAGCCCTGTGTTGGGCTCTGTGCTGACAGTGTGGAGCCTGCTTGAGACTCTCTCTCTCCCTCTCTCTTTGCCCCTCACTTGCTCTCTCTCTCTCTTTCAAAATCAATAAATAAACATTAAAAAAAAAAAAAAGGAGTTTGCCTAATTTCTACAGCCTCTAGTGTATGTGGTTAGTACTTTACTTCTCCATACTCTCGAACCAGCAGGCCTTACTTAAAAAAAAAAAGTATTTTAAATTCTTACCTTTTTTTAACTTTAAAAAATTTTTCCGTTTAATGTACATACTGAACATATAATAAAAATATGCCTCACTGAAGTCTCATAGACCAAACACGCTCATTGTATTAGGGTTCTTTAGAGAAACAGAATCAATAGACTGTGTGTGTGTATACATACGTGTGTCTGTGTACATGTGTGTGTATAGAGAGAGGCAGAGTTTTTTTTATAAGGAGGCGGCTCACATACATAATTATGGAGTCCTAAAACCTAGAGGATAAGTTGGCAAGTTGGAGACCCAGCAGAGCTGATGGTTTAGCTCCAGTCTGAGCTCAAAAACCTGAGAACCGGGAGAGCTAGTGATGTAATTCCAGTACAGCGCATGTAGCTAATATAGTTCCAGTCCTAGGACCATCAGGCAGGAAGAATTCTTATTCAGGGAGAGTCAGTGTTTTTGGTCTTCCAGCCTTCAACTGATTAGATGAGGTTCACCCCCATTAGAGAGAGCAATATGCTTTGCTGATTTAAAGGTTAATCTCATCCAAAAGCAGCTTCACAGAAGCTCTCAGGATAATGTGTGACCAAATATCTGGGCACCTTGTGGCCCAGTCAAGTTGGCACATAAAATTAACCATCACACCCATATCACCACATGTATATCAAGAGACACAGGTGGCATTTTGGATGTTGATTTCAAAGCTGATCCAGATATTTTTCACTATGTAAAATATCGTGTTACCCATTGACTCAGTAGTTCTTCTAGGAATGTAGCCTATGGAAATATTCACAGAGGTGGGAGAACATGCTTGTATAAATAAATGTATGGCATTATTAATAAAAATTGCTAACATTTATTGTGTACTTAGTAGGCACTATGCCAAATGCTTTGCCTGTTATATTTGATTTCACCCTCACAACATTTTGGGAAAGGCATCATGTCCTTCATCTTAGAGAGAAGGAAATCAAGGTTCAGAGAGGTTAAGTAACTTATCCAAGGTCATACAGCTGGTAAATGGCAGGGCTAGGATTTGAACCAAGCAATTTAGTTCTATAGCAGCACTTTTAACCATTATCCCTGTGTTGATAATAGTGAAAAAAATTAGAAACTATCTAAAATGCATGTAAAAAATGAATTGGATAAATAAATTAAGGTACTGTGTTTCCATTCAGTAGAATAATGTATAGTATATAGCCATTAAGAAGAAGGAAATCTAGATATACATAACGACAGAAAAGTGCTTATGTTTTGCAGTTACAAACTATGCTGTAGCAGATGATGTCATTTTGATAAATGTATGGGTGTGCAATGTGTTGAGAATTTATGTTTGATGGATAACATCTACTTTTTTCTCTGTGTGTTCCAGAATTGATTACATTGTGGAATGTTATTTATGAATATTTGTTATGGTTCTAATGGGAGAAAAACAATTTTAAAGAATTGGTGTAGAGAGGGGGCCACAGCCCCTGGGAACCGGTTCCTCAGGCAAGGCTGGGTCCAAATTCCTTGCCCAGCTGGCCACCCAGCCTCTGGGTAGCCGGTGCCTCTTGGCTCTTTCTGACTTCCTCCTCTCTTCCCCTAGGATGCTGTTTGTGACTGCAGTACTCAGTCTCTCACTTCCTGCTTCGCCCGGCCGTCCCGCGCTGCCATCCGCCACTCTCCTTCCAAGTGCAGGCTGCATCCCTCAGAGTCCGGCTGGGGTGGGGAGGAGAGGGCAGCTCCCCCCAGCGAGTGACAGAGCAGCCGTGCTCCCCACCTCAACCAGCCCATTCCCTGGATAGCTGAGGGGAACAAACGGAGAGGGGACGAGGCGAGGGGCCCATGCCGTCGGCATCGTCTCGCCCTGGAGGGACAGCAGCTGCACCACTGCCAGACAACAGCATTCCCATCCAGGTAAAGCGGGGTCTCCTGCTGACTGCTGGGTGGTGATCTCTGACTTCCTAGGGGAAGGCAGTGAGTGGAAGGAAGACCACAGCTAGGCTTCGGAAGTGGTTCCAGAGAGATCCTCTGGGAGCCCATCCATTGGGAGAGCCTTGCCTCGTTCTGCCCAAACCCCCTTCTCAGAAGAGCCAAGGAAAGGATACACTTCTGGCCATGCTCCTCAGGGGAAAAGGCTCACAGAGATGTTCCCTGCCAACCACGTCCTCCTTCACGGGGAGGAAACACCAATGAGAAGAACAGTCTTTGCTGTAAGAGTCAACGTGGGGTTCCTGGTGAAGCTGAGGTGGGCATCATCCCCATCCCTTCCTTCTCCCCACTTCTTCCTCCTCCCAGCCCCACTGCTCTGGATTGCTATGGCTCTAGGGGGTATGATAGGGCAGTAGCCAGGGCCAGCATCTGCTTGGAATCCTGGAGCCCTGGATCTCCCTGTGCATAGCCTAGATGCAGCAAGGACTGGAAGATGAGGTAGAAAAGTGTGGGGCTCAGGGTTGGGTAGCCACTGGAAATGCCTCCCTGGTCAAGGTGGCTTGCGGGGCACCAACCTTGCCAGGAAACACCTTGAAGACAGAAATAGGTGGGGTCAGTTTCAAGACCTGGTGCACAGATAAATGCCTAAATACCCACTGCCTTGATGGCTGGGGGCCTCTTTCCCTGGCACCCTGGAGAGGCGTGACACATCTCCACTGTGTTTACATCCTGTGGCTGGTGGAGAGCAAACATGTTCCCAGTGAGAGACTCCCAACTGGCCACACCAGGCCAAGGAGCACTCCAAGAGGCCAGTGCCCCAGGACGTGCTAGTGGACTGGGGCCTGGAAACACATTTCCTCGGTTGTTTATTTGAAGTTTTCTTACTATAAATATTTAAGGTAGTTTTACTTTATTTTAATAATTTAATTTACCCCAAAGTCCCTAAGGTAATTTATTGGAGGTTCTGACATGTATTCTTGCCATTGGGACAAAGTGAGGCTTCTAACACGATGGACAGGCATGGGGTCCCCCATGCCCACGAGGCAGCTCGGCAGCTGAGCTCTGGTCTCTTGGTCAAGTTTGGAGGGCCCCCCCCCGGTAGAACTGGAGCCCTGCAGCTTGCTCCCCAGTACCGCTGACCATCTGGCCTCAGAGCACTGCTTTTCACTCACTGCTAGGTACTTGGCTGGCCCCCAGCAGTCAGTCTGTAAACGCTCACTGACAGGGTGGAGGGCTGGGCCGCTGTCCCCACTTCCCAAACATTCTCCATCTGCCCTCATTTTCCTCCCTCCCTCAGAAACCTTTTTTTAAGGAGTCAAACACAGATTCCTAAGGCTCTGTCAAGAGCATGGCTATCTCTCCAAATTCCCCAAATGAGAACTCACAGGAAAACAGGACTGAACTTCGAGAATGTTGTTTATTGCAGCTTTGCACATGGACCTGAGAGTGCCAGCCTGCCTCAGCTCTCACCACCTGCCAGCCTTCTCACCAGCCTCTTTCCTTAGCCTTATGGCCTCTCCTGGCCCCTGTTCCAGCCCCAGCTCCACTGCCCGCCCTTGCCCACGTCCCACGTGAGCTGCCTGAGCCATCAGACAGACTCTGCCATGTGGCTCATTGCAATGTGGCGGGAAAGGCCTCAGCTGGCCTCCCTGTCGGTGCCAGTAAACCCATTTCGGTTGCACACATGCCCCCACACACGCAGATGCGTGGACCTCCTGCAACTGGCTGGGGGCCCAGAGTGGAAATACCAGAATAAAGCCACTTGTCTGTGGAATTTAGGAAGACCAAAAGCCAGCAGTTTTGCTTGTTTGTCCCCAGGACTCAGGAGACACCTCTGCATTCCCACCTGCTCCCAGTCCTGCCCTTTCAGGGTCACCTGGACAAGTCACCAAAGTCCTTCATATCCATTCCCAATGGGCAGAATGTGAGGGTCATGTCGGTCTGACCAGGTACTTCCTTATGCCATAATGACTTGTGCGGGCAGAGTGGGCAGGCCAATGGAGCCAAGAGCCTGTCCCCTTTGGGGTGCCACTGCTCCCACCCAAAAGGTCAGGGGGCCCCTCCAAGGTTATGTCCGGGTGAGGGGATTCACACCAGGCCACACGCCACCAGAGGCCTTCTGCCATCTCCCCAAGCCGTGGAGGGTCAGGGAGGTAGCACTCCCAGCCTTGGGGAGAAATCCTCGCGAGACCTGAGCCCTGAGGCTTACGGACCGCCCAGCCTTACCATCGTCCTCGTCCAAGATTGTCCTTGCCATCTCTTGTCTCAGCGCCTGGCTGCCCGGCCCTCCAGTTGGTGTCAGAGGCTCCAGATCTTGGTTTTCAATACTTCCTGCATGCCACTGTGCAAGGTCACTCATCACTGTTCCTACAGAAGCCTCTGGACATGGGGCTTGATGGGGTTGAAAATGTTATGTGTAAATATTGGTTTGGTTTGATTTTTAGCATTTTAATTAGTAACTGGTTGTGTTTTCTTTTTTGGGGTGTGGGGGGTTGGTTTGTAAAATCTCTACTCTTTTGGAATGTAATTTCTAAGTTTGTTTCTTCAAATGCCTTTTAAGTCTCGGTAACATTCCCAAAGCAGAAAACTGCCTGACCCACAGTGGGGATTCCCCTGGAGCACCCAGGAAGGAACACTGCCCTTCTTCTCATTTTCCCCCTTCCTACTCCTCCTCTGCCATTTTACTCCCAGAACTTTTTCCTCCTCTTCCTTCTCCCTGACTCCCTCTATCCTTCTTCCTTTTCTGCCGTCTCCACTCTCTTCCACCAAAGTCCCAAGGAACCCAGGGGTCCTAATTTCCTACAGACCACTAGGCTTATTGTGTTGGCACCAGTTGGCTGGGGAGGGGACACAGGGGACCCTGATTGACCTAACTGACCTGGTCAATTGCCCAGATTGACCTAAACTGGATGACCTCATGTTTTCTGTGCCTGACCTCTTCCCAAAGCCAAACTAGATCCTCCTGGTGGCAGTGATTGTATTTGAAATGAAAATCAGACCACGTTGGCACATCAGTGGCTCCTAAATCTTGCATGCACAAAGCATATGTGTCCAGTTTCTTGTCTCCCTGTTTTCCTCCCACTTTGATCCCCACCAAAGACTGACCAATTTAAAACCACCTCCAAGAGGTCTTGCTTTCTGTGAACTCAAAATGGGCCCCACCTCTTGGTCTTCCCCCAGGGACACTCCTCTCCCAGTTGCTCTCCCAGATGACAAAGTCAAGGGCCCAAAGACTCGACCCTCTTACACGCTGACCACTATATGGTTCCATCATACCCATCCCTGTACACCTTTCACGGTTTCATCACCAGCCTGTTGTCCTCTTGCGCACCCAACTTTCAGGCTCTTCCTCCCTCTCCCCTCCCATCCAGAATGTCCCTCACCTTCCAGCCTCACCAGCCCCCACAAGCTCCCACTACCTCTTCAGTCATAATAATCATCATCCTGTACACACCCCACCTAGAGCACTTTACTATCTAGAAATTGCTCCCCTCTCCCCTTCCCCCCACCCCTCCAAACCCCCCCCCCCCCAACGCCCCGTCTCCTTCAGACCTCTCAGGGACAGCTCTGGGAGGCAGCCTTGGTAGGATGGGTTAGTGCAGATAAGGAAACTGAGGTGCAGGTCTCATCCCAGAGTCCCCTAACTGGGAAGTCAGCGAGCCTAGACTAGGACCTGGGTCCATCAGATCCCCTGGCCCAACTCCATCCTTCTTGCTGTGTAAACCCACTGCCCCACTGGGGGCTTTTTTGTGTAGGTACAAAACACCCAGAATATGCCACTACCTAACCCAGACACGAAACCATGCAATGGTCACCACTATCCATTTCCAGAACTTTTTATCACCCAAGCTGAAATTGTACCCACTGAACAATAACACCTCCCCACCCCCTCACCAAGTCCCTGGTAACCTCTGTTCTACTTTCTGTCTCTATGAATTTGTCTATTCTAGGTAGTTCATATAAATGGAATCATAGTATCTGTCCTTTTGTGTCAAACCCCCTCAACTTTTTAGATGAAAAATCAGGCCCAGAGAAGAGAGTGGCTTGCCCAAGGTCAAACTAAACAGGACCAGACCCATGTTTCCTGACTCTCAGCAGGTGCTGCATCCCCAGCGGTGAATGAGACCCCTCCACCCTGACATTCTTTGCTCTTGGTCGAGCCCTTTCCTCTCTCTGGGATCAGTCTGTTCACTACCCCACCCCTCCTCCTGCCCATCCTCTCTGTTACCATCTTCCACCAAAACTCCTCTCCTCCTGCCTCCTCTTCTCAGCTGGTTCCCACCAACAAACCAAGTGCCCTGGCCCTTGGCCAGGTGTTCTTCTTAACACCCGAGCTTACCTTAGCACCCATCCCTTAATGCTCCCAGAACAGCTTCTCCAGCTCGGCTCCCTTGCCATGGATTTCCCTGGTACGTCAGCAACCCCTCCCTGGCCCCCTCAGGCTCACATTTCCATCCTGTCCAGGAAGTGCCTGTGTCTGTGGTCGTCCATCTCTGATGTTTGCTGTCACATTTGGTGGTGTTTCTTGGGTTCTGCTTTATTTATTTTGTGTTTTCTCACACTAAAGGAGGCACCTTTCCAACACCTCAGACAGCATTAGCCTTGCCAGCCCTTCACATTGGGTTTGGCCCCAGCGACCTCCCAGCTGAGCAGGACATCCCCTAGGTCCACTCTTGAACCTTATTATCTTCTCTGTCCCAGGCTCAGGACCCCATCACCGTCCACTGTTGGGTGGGGCAGACTTGAATGCCTCCTTCTGGGCTCCTGTACCCTCCTCAGTCCTGCCTAGCCTTGTTTGGAAAGCAGATGTAGCCTGGCTTGGGTTCTTCTCTTCCTAGGTCATTCACCCATTGGTCTGTCTGTACATTTGACACCGCACTATCCTCTCTGCTCTTCCCTAGGCCTCACTGCCTCCAGAATAGCTTATCCTAGCAGAACCTCACCCAGGCTTTACAAATTACCCCTCCCAATGGCGTTTAAAGTTTGCAAAATCCATAGACCCAAGAACCTCAAGGAACATGATGCTGGGCCCACATCCCTTGCCCAGGGGTCCTCCTCACCGCCTGCTACTCTTCCCTCACCCTCCTTGGACCCTCCCTTGTTTATCCCATCAGCCCTGTTTCCTTCCCTCCTTGCCCTTGACCAGCCCATGAGACCCCAGACCCTAAGGAAAGAAGCTCTGGTTTCCAATAAGCATCCTTGGAGGGCTGAGGTAGTCAGGGCTTGGATGCTTTGTTACAGTCAATTCTGATACCAAACTGTTCTGTGAAGAGGAACCTCAGCTGGGAATCTGGAGACCTGGTCCAAGTGTGAGATCTCTTCTCCATTTGCCTGGTTCTAAGAGCCTCCCCATTCTGTGATTTTATGATGTGCATCAGGATTATCCTCAGGGCCCCAGAACACCCCTTGTGTTTTGGGATCCTGCATCACCATCCTCTCTCCACTGGACCCTGGTATCCTGGCTCTCTCTCTACTCTGCCTCTGATCTCTGTGCCTTAGTTTATTTCTCTGCACAGGGGACTCACCACAAGACTATTCCCAGAAGCTTCCCAGGTATTTTGGTGCCTCAAAGGCTGGGCCTTGCCAGCTGTGGCCCGGCTCCCTGTCACTGCCTCAGGACACCAAGTTGCTGAGAATGAGGTGCCTGGAGGTTCTCAAAGCAGCTGGAGCATCACCTGGGAACTTGACAGAAATGAAAAGTACTGGCCCCACCCAAGACCTTTGGAATTAGAAATTCTGTTGTGGGGCCCAGCAAGTTGGGGGTTATTAATAAGCCCTCCAGGTGATTCTCATACAACAGGAGTTGGCCAACTGCTGACCTACACTAGCAATCAATCAGTGTAGCCTGGTGAAGGACTGAGGCTGGCCCAGACCAGGAACAGGTGGAAAATACCAATCTCATCTAGATGCCTGAGAGACTGGGAACTCTCCCTGCCCACCCCTCCCTGCCAAACAAAACAATTATGTCCTTCTTTTCCTAGAAGCTGGAGGGCAGGAAGAAGGCTATAATTTTCCTTTCCCTGCCTCTGGCTTAGTTCCAGCTCTGCTCATAAAAGGCCATGTAGGGTTGTGCTAGCCAGGCAGCAGGTATGAGTCCTTGGGGGGGGGGGGGGGGAGGAGGAGCAGGAGAAAAACACCCTCACCATGTATCCCTTGGTAACCTCACCATAGGAGCATGGCCTCTCTTCATGTAGTAAAAAACCTAACTCCTCAAGGAAAGAATCCTAAATCCCTAGCTCCTCCCCTTCCTCCTTCCACCTCCAGGGAAACTGAATAGACAGTGCCAAAAAACAGCTCCAACACCCAGCAGCTGGGGAAGACAGCCAGAACCTGTCGTCTCACCTTGGCCCTCCTTCCCCAACACCTGCCAATACTGTGAAGCCCCCTTCCTGCCCAGCCTGGTTTCTTGGTGAGGGTCCTGCAGTTGTGGGCCCTGGGGGGCCCCCAGGGAAGGGCCTTTGGGAGGGAAGGGACCAAGGGCATCCTTGGGCCAAACTGTCTGCCTCTCCTGTCCACTGTTTTCTCTTCCCCACTTCTGTCTTCAAAAGGCTCCTTCCCAAGATGGATTGGGTGCTAGGACAACTGGTCCAATCCGCCAGCTATCCCTGCCCCTGTGTCTTATTTCAGACATAAGAATAACTGTACAGTGTAAACTTACAAAAGGTTTTTAATGGTTGTAGATTGGAAATAAAGTATGTCATATGAAGAGTTTCCTTGGATTTGGCCTCCTCTCTGATTTCTCTTACAGGGTGGGTGGGGCCCCCATCAGATCTGAAACCTGACTCTTCCCCCCGCCCCTCCAATCCCAGCCCAGATGCCTGGAAAGGAGGGAGTCCTGGGATGCCACAGCCAACTGGCTGGCTTGGCGTCACTTGTGAGGGGCCACCAGGGGTTCCAGATGGTGACTCCTTACATCTCAGAGCCTCCTAGAATGTGTGATATGACCGCTGAAAAACATGCAGAGTGTTCAAAAAATATTATTTTCTACAAAAAACTTTAAAACATTTATCATAGAAAAAATAAAGAGGACACATTAGACATGGGTCAGTTATCTATTATAGTGTAATTGGCCCAAAAACATTTATTGGATCACAGGTGCTGTGAATCCGGAATTTGAGAGCTGGGTAGTTCTGATTCAGCGTCTCAAGAGGTTGCTGTCAAGGGTCAATCAGGCTGCAGTCATGTGGAGGCTTGACTTGGACTAGAAGATCCATTTGTAAGGTGGCTCACTCCTGTGCCTGGCAAGTCATTGTTGGCGTTTTTCCCCACATAGACCTTTCCATAGGGCTGCTTGAGTATCCTCACAACATGGCAGCTGGCTTACCCTAGAGCAGGTAATCTATGAGAAAGCAGGGTAGAAGTCACAATGCTTTTTGACTAAACTTTGAAAATCACAGTCATTTCTGCAGTATCTTCTTGGTTATACAGGTCAGCCCTACTCAGTGTGGGAGAAGAACACACAGAGCATGAACAGCAGGAATCAGAGCTCAGTGGGGACCATCTTGGAAACTGGCTATCATATGAAAAATCTACATCTCTGTCCCTCTATTTTTTTCTAGGGGTGTGGCAGGAGGCCGGGGTGGGGGGGGGGGCGGGGAGAGGCTAACAACAGCCAGGCCTGTGCTAGGCATTGAGAATGCAGTGGATGGGCCTGGAAGACAGGAAAGCAAATGTCAATGGTAGGGGGAACCCAGGGTGTTCAGGGAGCCAAGAGGAATTGGAAGGTCTCACAGAAAGGATATATGAACTAGCACCTGAGGTTGAGATGGTGAGTAAATGAAGGGGATAGTGGTATATTATAGGCAGGACGCTGATGGGAGGTGGCTCCAGGGGAGGCACTGCATGTACCGAAGCCTAGCAGAGAACAGAGCACAACAGGGGAACCAAAGGTTGTCACTGGAGTGAGGAGTGATGAAAAAGGAGAGTCAGATCATGCAGTGCCTTATGAGGGAAGGAATGTACACATCGTGTGGACAGTCGGAAACCATGGGAGAATTGAAAGCAGAGAAAGCACAGAGGATGTACTGGGTCTGGAATCCGTGAAGCAGTATTCTCACTGTGCCTCAGGATGACCATTCCTGGCTGGGAACAGTGTTCTGTTCTTGGGACACTGACAAACAAGGACTTGATAGAGGTGGGCAGACATAGAAGGAACTGGGTACCACTGAGCCCCCAGAGTGTGATATTCAGGGGACCAAGAGCAAATCTGTTTTCAGATGGCCATTAGAACCAGCAGGTTGGAAACACAGGGTGGAAAATTACAGGAAGGGAGATTTCTACCTCCTATCAGAAAACTCTTCCAAGGACCGTAGCTGCTATGGAAGGATGACCACAGTCATATTCCAGCTGTTCCTCCCCAATTCGTCTTTCAGACTTTATGGGCTTCTAATAATTCAACATTTGGTTTCAGATCTGAAAGGACCGCATACGCAAGGGGACATTTCCATGGCCTCATGCTAGGTGCTGAAGAAGCAGCCTGCTCTCTGGGGGCTCGCTCCCATGCCAGCAAGGGATAGTGGAATAGGCACGGTTAGGCTTCTGGGAGCATATAATTTTCAGCCTGGAGTCTCAAAGAAGAATCTGAGAGGGATTAATTCCCAATTTTGGCTTAAAATTGGAGAATTTTGCAAGATAAACCTGGAATGCGCTACCCAGAGGGAACGGCTTGAGCAAAGGAGCAGAGGGAAGAAGCAATAGGGGTAGGCAGAGGAGCTGTAAGCAGTTTGGGGAGGGGGTGGCCTGCAATAAGGCTACAAAGGAGAATTCTTGAACTTTGCCAAGTATTGAAGGGACCACAGAAAGAAAAAGTGCTAGAGTAGGAGTAGGATAGAATGAAACAAACTTGAGTACAGAGGTCCATTTCGTCCTGGGAGAGACAAGGCCCGCGTTTTTGTAACTAACAATGCAAAGAGAGGGCGGGGACCATGGGCTAACCGGGGCAGGGCATCAGATGCCCTGTGGCCCACTGTATTCCTTTGGCAAGCAAGTACCTCTCTGGGCCTCGGCCTCCCCAACTTCAATGGGCTCTGGGCGTGTCAGACACAAACGACAAGATGAGGTGGCGTCCAGTACGTAGATGGGGACTCCTCCCCGGGCGTGGCGTAGCTGGGGAAATGGGTTACGCTGCCCGATTTGGACCAGTAAGGACTCGACAGAAGCGGGCAGAAGGCCGAGGCTTGAATACTAGTCTACGCATGCGCTTCCAAGGAGGCCGGCGTTCTGCGCACGCGTGCACGGACGCGAGAGGCTGCCAACTACGCATGCGCCCTTGATTGGCGGGACTTTTCGGAAACGGAGGCGCGGGTGGTGGCGCGGCTCGCGGACTGCTCCGTAGACGGCCGCAGTGGCGCAGAGGCTCGAAGGGTGACCTGTGGCGGCGGAGAGTGATTTGCGGGCTTGTATCTCAGGGGCGGAGGCTGCGGGCTAGACTGGCGTCTTCCCGAGGTCAGGAAGTCGCAGACCTTTCCACCGGACCGGCCGGCTCACACCCTCACCAGCTTCCTTGGCGTCGGACGTCTCCGCCCAGCCCAGACCGGTCGCCGCCCCCAGACTTTGGGGACCTGGGGCACTGCGGCCTCCTCCTGGTAAGAAGATTCCGAAGGGTCGGCCGCGCCTCTCGCTCGGGGCCTATTTTCAGAGCCGGGGGTCTAGACTGCAGAAAGGTGTTTGAGGGCTCAGGGTGGGTCACAGGCCTGGGTTCGAATTCCACCCCTGCCCATCCCCCCATGGCTGTCTCCAGTGGGCCAGGCTTTTGCCCTTCTAAACCTCACCTCCCTTATCTGCAGGGAGGAATTAATGACAGTATTTACCGAGCCGTGGAAAGAGTTAATCGGTATAATGAGCTAATGATGCAAATAAAACGCTTTTGAACATACGCAGATCGTGGCATAGAATTAGCGCTTAACAAGCAGGTTAACAAATGACATTTGTTGCTGTTATTATCCAGGCTTGAATCTGTGATACAGCCCTAACTGTGGGGATGTAGATCCTTGACCTACTCACACGTTCTGTTACCTTTCCCAGCTGTTCCTCTCTCTATATATCTCTTTACTTAGAGTCTCCCCCTCCCCCCATACAGATTTCTGCTGGAAGGGAGGGGTAATCGCGGAAGATGCAGAGATGCCTCAGCCATGTCCTTCCTTGCCTTCCAGTTAGTTGTCTGTGACAGCCGCTGGGAATACAGATATATCCTGGCTGGGGAGGAAAACTAGGGGGTGGAGCAACCAACTTTGCCAAAGAGAAGTGGTTGGAAAGTTTCACATTTGAGCTACATTAGAAAGGTTGAATAAGTTTTACAGGCAATGTGTGTAAAGATTCAAAAGTGGTGCAGGGGCTGGGAGTGGCAGGAGGGAGCAGGATGGGTAAGTTAGGGCTAGTTTATGAAAGGTATTGAAGATGCTGGAAGACTCTGCTGCTGTCCGAAGAATGGATTGGAGAGGAGCAGTGCTAGATGTTTGAGGACTAGTGGAGAGGCTGTAAGATTATTCTGGGGAGGGAAAGGGAGATGGTGGAAGTTCTGAGAGTGGAACTGGCAGTGGAGAAAAGCTTTCCAGAGACTGTTGGAGGTAGGACGGACAGGACTTTGCATCTGGAGATTAAATATAAGAAGTAAAGGGTGATGTGATTTTTCTAGTTTGGAACACCATGCAGATCATAATGCCATCTAGAATATTAGGGACTATTTAAAAAATAATTGGTAATAAAGGAGGGTATGTGTTAAGGGAGACATAAGTATTTTTAACGATGAATTCTGTAGAAAGTCAGTATAGGAGGTGACGAACCCACTGGTAGTCTCTGGAGGAGGTGAGGGAGGTGAAACTGGGCCTTGTCATATAGGTAGAATTTCATGGGGCAGAGATGAGCAAGCAGTTCAGAAAGGCTGAACAATACAAGGTCTCTTCTGGGGTACTAAAGCCTCATTGAGACTCGGGCTGAAATGTGGAGAACAGATCGCTTTGTTTTCCTATTTTCAGGGTGCTTCATCCAGAATGACCTCAGTATTTAGATCAGAGACCATGGAAGGTGAGTATTGTAGTAAAATTGCTCTTGCTTTGGGTTCCGGTTTCTAAGCTGTAGATAAACATTTCCCTGGCTCCCTGGTGCATCTAGAATCGTATTTACATGTTTGCAGAGATGTTTCCTCACTGTTTCTATGATCTGGGGCATACATTTTCTTTGTCCACCTTTTTGCTCAGATGCATAGTTGTGGTGGGTTTGATTTTGTATTTTGACTTTTTCATAACAAGTGCTAGAAGAAGAACCGGTGACATCTAAGACTCATGATCATCAACTGGAATCGGATACCATCCCTGTGGAAGTGTGTAATAAATCACCTGCCTCCCTGGAGATAACTCAAGGCGTTTCAAAGGAAAGAATTTACCTTGGCTCTAGCCCTAAAGTGGGAGGAAGTTGTGATCTCAGCCACCAGGAAGGACTTCAGTCCAGGTCCCTTCATTTGTCCCCTCAAGAACAATCTCCCGATCATCAAGATAAGAGTCAATCTTGGAGGCGAGCAAGTATGAAGGAAATGAACCGGCGGAAGTCACTGCCTCCCTTTCATCAGGGCATCACAGGTGGGATGCTATGTACCTAAGGCAATGGAGTTCCAGCTCAGATAAGAGGTAGTGAGTTATGGCAGAAAGAAAGTAGTGGGATTACCTGACTTTGCTACTTACTAGTTATGTGACTGAGCAAATCATGTCACCTCTCTCAACCTGTTTCCTCTTCTATATGGGGGATATTCTAAGATCATAAGCACTAATGTCAAACACCCAGTAAGTGTTCAGTATGACTGCTATTTATATTAGTAGCTGTCCATTGTAATCTCTACCATGAACAGAAATTCTAATTTACAGTTGTTCAACACTCACCTCTGCTAGGAGGAGAGGCATTAAAGATTTCTTTGTATGGCTTTCTGTCTCATTTCCTAAAGTGAAACAGAAGGTGAGTGGGTTGCTACCAGATTTTAAGCTTTATAACTGAAAATCTTTCAGAGGGAAGATGCATGTAAAATATCTCGGTGAAAACTAAGTTTTTAGATATGCCATATTTAAATGTGATTTGTGTGAGTTTACAACAATAATTGTATCTCAGTAAGCATTGAAATACAATATTTAATGTGGAAAGTCCAGCACATTTCGAAGAACTTACTAGTTGTGTAACCTTGAGTAGATTACTTAATCTCCTTTGCCTTATGGTCCCAATCAGTAAATGGGATGAAATAATATCTATTTCACACGGTTGTGTGAGAATTAAATGAATTGATACATATGACACAGTACTTGGCCATATAGTAAGTAAATAGCTCAAATGTTAAGCTATTGTGATTATTTTAAAGATATTAGCTCACTTCCAGATGACCTGATGTCTAGAAGGAAATCTGGGTAAAAATAGCCATTTAGCTTATCAGAAAATTGCCGCCACACTTGTATTCATGCACTTGACCCCACAGGTGTGCCAAGACAACAGCAGCAGTTCCTTAACTAAGGTCACCCCTACCTCCGTCTCTGTTCCAGAGCATGTGGACCTAAAATTCTGTATAACGGAAAATCCACGATGTAAAAGATTGGTTATTCCTGCCCACTTGCCAGGTTTCTCTGGTTATAGGCAGAAGGTATCCTGTTTTTTCCACTTACAGCAATGAGAAATAATCAGGAGACAAGAAATAAAAACACTTGAAGCCACCTGTAGCTGGAGGACAAAAGTACACGTATCTCAAATACTCAGAGCACACTTCCTTTGCTGTATAATAATTGATGTTTTTGGACATAATTTAAAAAAAAAGTGTCTATATCTTGTAGTTGTTTGAGGATTTAGTGGCGTAATTAATGTAAAATGCCGATCTAATTCAGGCTGACTCACCATCTGACCTTGGGCAAGTTACCCATCACCTGGCCTTTGTGCCTCAGTGTCTTTTATAAAATGGAATTAATAAGATACTTGCCTTCAGTTTTAATGAAGTATGCATAGCATTTAATGAAGTGCCTTTTATATAATAAGTGTTCAACAAATTATTGATGTTATTATTAGGTAAATATAGAGAGGCAGCATGGCTATTAGTGGGAAACTACACTTTTTTGGTGACAGACTTGGGATTGAATTCTGGCTTCACCAATCTCTGGTCTCAAACAAGTAATCTGCCCTCTGAGCTTCAGTGTTCCCTTCTGTAAAATGGAGCTCATAATTTACAAGACCGTATTTAAAGCACATTGCAGGGGTGCCTGGCTGGCTCAGTTGTAGAGGATGCGACTCTTGATCTCAGGATCTCCACGTCCTGAACTCAGGCCCCACATTAGGCATGGGGCCTACTTTAAAAAAAAAGGCACACTGTATCTGTCATAAAAATGCTCAGATGTTCTCATTTACTTTCTTTAAGTGATGACTATAAAACATCAAAAAAATTAAGTTATTTTTCATCTATGTTGTTTAACAGACAAAATTTTAATGTAATCTGTAAAAAGTTCTTAATAACTTTTTGAAGTTAAAGTTAGAATGCCTGGAGTTGAGCTGCATTCAAGAAGGAGGAAAGTGGTTTTTTTGGTTTTTTGGTTTTTTTAACTTTGCTAACTGTGTTAGTATCCAGCTCCTTAAAGTGTGATTTTTATGTTAGAGCTCAGCAGATCTATCAGTGCCAACTTAGCAGAAAGCAAACGGCTTGGCGCCCTCCTGCTTTCCAGTTTCCAGGTGAGATTCTTAGGACTGGGAAATACTTTCTTTTTTTTTTTTCAACTGTTGCTGTGATGGCCCCAAAGAGAGATCAATACTGTGTGTGTGATGCCATCAATTAAGATTAAAAGGTGTTTCGGGGCACCTGGGTGTCTCAGTTGGTTAAGTGTCAGACTTTGACTCAGGTCATGGTCTCGCAGTTCGGTTTGTGGCTTCAAGCCCCACATCGGGCTCTGTGCTGACAGCTCAGAGAGTAGAGCCTGCTTCTGATTCCGTGTCTCCCCCACTCTCTGTCCTTCCCCTTGGCTATTGTGCACACACACGCTCTTTCTCTCTCTCAAAATAAAGATTAAAAGACGTTTCTCTCGGGGCGCCTGGGTGGCGCAGTCGGTTAAGCGTCCGACTTCAGCCAGGTCACGATCTCGCGGTCCGTGAGTTCGAGCCCCGCGTCAGGCTCTGGGCTGATGGCTCGGAGCCTGGAGCCTGTTTCCGATTCTGTGTCTCCCTCTCTCTCTGCCCCTCCCCCGTTCATGCTCTGTCTCTCTCTGTCCCAAAAATAAATAAAAAACGTTGAAAAAAAAAAATTAAAAAAAAAAAAAAAAAAAAGACGTTTCTCTCTAGTTGTATTAATTTAAAAGCCAGATTTAATCAAAGCAGCAGCTGATTTCTCTCTGGACTAGGCTCTCTACCAGTCCCACTGGTGCTGCTGCTGCTAACTGAGCAGCTAACAGTCAGATTTCCTCAATCTAGTATATTTTGTCCATTGACAGCAAATGATGGGAATTTAAAGTGCGTGGAGGTCAGTATCTAAGTTAAAGCAGACATTTGAGGTCTGACTACATAGTGAGTGGGAATTATATGGCTAACTGGTAATTACATCAGTTTAGATAAGAGCATCATTTGTGTTAATTAAATGGCCATGTTTCTCTGAACCGAAAATCGTATAGTCTGAACAACAAAGAGATTTTTCCTGATCTACTTATTTGTATGAAAAATGTTAGGTATAAAAACTAAATCATGTTTACTTTCACATTGATTAAACATGAAATTACATGAACTCAGGACTGGTCTGAAAAATCTTTGTTGTTGTACTGAAAATGCTTTTTTTTTTTTTTTTTTTTTGAAAATGCTTTTCTTTATTTAGTTCTCAGTTCAGAAACTTGAACCTTTCCTAAAGGACACTGAGGGCTTCAGTCTTGAAAGTTTTAGAGCCAAAGGTAAGTTGCTAAGAATAAATGAGCAAGCTTTGGCCTTGGGCTTTACCTCCTGTTAAGGTCAGTCGAAGCCCCACTTTCAGGATCCCCATTTATAGGAGCTGCTGGGTCACAAAACCAGCCCTCCCTTTATATTTTAGAATTGTGTTTAAAAAATAAGAGTATATGCTTATGACATTCAGAAGGTATAAAAGTGAAAAATAAGCTTGCCTCCCACCTAAACCAGGCCACCTCCTCTGTACAGAGGCCACTATAACCACCAGCTTCTTATGTGTCATCGCAAAGATCTTGCTGGATTTCCAACATTTTTACATTAATATCAGGTGAATAATGCTCTCCGTACTCTTCTTTACCTTGTCTTTTTTTTTTTTTAACCTAACAGTTTGTCTTGCACATCATTCGGTATTGCACACATAGAACTATCTTGACAGTTTAGTAGCCATACAATATTTCATTTTATAAACGTACCATATATGATTTAGCCAGTTCTTTACTGATGGGCTTTTAGGGTTTCCAGTCTTTTGCTATTACAATGAATGGGTTAATGAACATCTTCTTACACAAGCCTTCGGGTACATATGCAAGTAAAAATAAGATAAATTTCTAGAATTGGAATTACATAGGTCAAATGAAATGTTAGGAATACCAGACTGCCTTCTAGAAATGTTTTACCAATTCTCCTACCAGTAATATATGCAAGTACCTATTTTTTCATACTCACAATAGTTTTGTTTGTTTGTTTTTTAATTTTTTTATGTTCATTTTTTTTTAATTTTTTTTTTTTTAACGTTTATTTATTATTTTTGAGACAGAGAGAGACAGAACATGAACGGGGGAGGGTCAGAGAGAGAGGGAGACACAGAATCTGAAACAGGCTCCAGGCTCTGAGCAGTCAGCACAGAGCCCGACGCGGGGCTCGAACTCACATACCGCGAGATCATGACCTGAGCCAAAGTTGGACGCCTAACTGACTGAGCCACCCAGGCTCCCCTTAATGTTCATTTTTGAGAGACAGAGCATGAGCAGGGGAGGGGCAGTGAGAGAGGGAGACACAGAATCTAAAGCAGGCTCCAGGCTCTGAGCACAGAGCCTGATGCGGGGCTCGAACCCACAAACTGCGAGATCATGACCTGAGCTGAAGTTGGACACTCAACCGACTGAGCCACCCAGGCGCCCCATATACTCACAATAGTTTTATTAAACAATTCAGATTTTTTACTATTTGGTAGGTGATACAAAGTATTTTCTAGTCTTAATCTGTGGTCCTTTCTCTTTCAAAGAAGATAAGCATTTTTTCATTTTTTTTAGAGCCATTTATACTTCATTTTCGGTGTATTGTTTGTATCCTTTGTTGTGTTTTTTTTTTTAATCCAAAATGTATTGATTGGGATCATTTCCCACTCATCTTGATTCAGGTTGCTTTAGTGCTGCTTCTGTGTGAAGGAGCATCCTTCTGTAAGCCTCGCTTCCTCCTGTAGGCTGGCAAAGGACTGTGGAGCACACAAAAACTCATGTTTGTGCATGGCTAAAGATGGTGGTGATTTTGTAGCATCATGGGCACTTCACATCCATGAAGTAGGAGTTGGGGTTCTGCACCAGGTGCTTCTTGTGCTTCCTCTTCTGGGAGGCCCTTCATGACAAGATGTTCTCGTGGGGAGGTCATCACTGCCAGAAAGGCTCCTTTGTTCATTTTTGAAAATTGGGATGTTGGCTTTTTTATAGTGATTTGTAGGAACTGTATACATTAAGGAAATTAGCTATTCATGTGTGATATACGTTACAAATATTCTCTCTCAGGAATCCCATTTTTTAACTTTCTAGGAAGTAGCTATTTATAGTATAACTACACAATTATCCAGGGTCAGAAAAATTCAGTGTTACCTACTTAAAAGACCTAGAAATCTATGAGCTTCCAAGGCTTCCAAAGCTAAGCAGAGACAAGTCTTTCCCTTATGCCTGTAATTCTTTATTCTCCTTTAACATTTTTCATTAAGCTCTTGCCTGTTGCCTGACTTCTGTAATATGTTCTTCTTTTCAGTGCAGGCTTTTGAAATCTTGGAAAGAATGTAATGTCAGTGCATGTATACCTTTTAAATGCTTTTTCACCAGTCAAGTATTAAAAGAAAAACTATCATACATGTCATAAAGAGGAATTGTCTTCCATTTTATCTATACTGGCCCAAAGAAAAAAGATAAAATCTTTCTGCACATTTATACTACTACTTTGAATGGGTGAGAAGGCCAGAATGTAATAGGGGATCCTAGAGCTAAGACCACCTTAAGTATGTTATGTCATTGTCAGCAGCTTGCTGTGAAAATTCATATTCTTTTTATTTTACAATATGTACTTTATTTCTCTTCTAGCATCTTCCCTTTCTGAGGAATTGAAACATTTTGCAGAGAGCCTGGAAAGTAATGGAACTTTACAGAAATGTTTTGAAGATTCAAAAGGGTGTGTGCAGTTCCCCTTCTGTCCTAAATGATAATTAAATGAAGACTTTCCATTATAATTAGTTTGTTCATTCACTCAAACATTTATCCAGCATCTTATACACACCAGGCTCTTCTAGATGCTGGAGATAAAGTGATACGTAAGTCAAGCAAGTTCTCTCTTCTTATGGATTTTAATAGAGACAATCAGATGAATACATAGAAAATAAAGATTTCAGGTAGTGATAATCTAAGAAGTCTGTAATTATGATAGTGGTTTGAGGGGGTGGGCAACTTTAGTTAGTGTTTAGAGAAGACCTGTAATGAATTGACCTTTGGACTGAGATCTATAAGACCTGGGTAGTGAGAAGGAACCAGCCATGGAATGATGAGGGGGAAAACATTGTTCAGATCTTTGCTAGCTATGCAAGTTGGTGGTAAACTATGTTCTTTAGCTGTTGGCAAGCAAGACTATCAGGAGAATTTTCAAATTCCAGCCCCAAACTGGTAGTTCTCTGTAGGGGCAAGGTCCAACTCTCTACCTCCTGCCCTGCAGCAAATCCTGTCACTTGGGCCTACATCAGAAACTTTTTAATTTTGACTTCACAAAGATCTACTTTCTCACACACAGACCCTTAGAATTAACATTACTATTCAGGAAATGAAAAATCTGTTGGCTCGGCATAGTATCTCTAAAAATGCGGTGTATTTAAGCCACTGGCTGCTGCATCCAGGCCAGAAGTGATAGAAGCTGTGTGTCACAGACTTTAGTAGAGAAACATGAAAGGTGGCACAACTAATTTGTCTTGCCAGGTAGAGTACCAAGTACATCTGGAGGATTTTGGCATTTTCAGTGCCTGCTTTACATCAGGATTAATCACCCAACTGAGCTAAGCCATTGGTATGAGTAAAATACAATCTCTGTCCACCGACAGCTTAATTTTAAGTGTGAAGACAAGAAGGTCATATACAAAAGTATTGTTGGGCCTTAAAAGATGACGTAAAAAGAATAGACTGAAAAATAATATGCAAAGGGGCACCTGGGTGGATCAGTCTGTTAAGTGTGCTACTTCGGCTCAGGTCATGACCTCACGGTTCGTGGGTTTGAGCCCTATGTCAGGCTCTGTGCTGACAGCTTGAAGCCTCAAACCTGCTTCAGATTCTGTATCTCCTTTGTCTCTCTGTCTCTCAGAAATAAACATTTAAAAAAATTTAAAAGTGATGTGAACAAAAGTTTGGAGATGGAAAACTCCAGATATTTGAGGGTGAGGCCGAGTGAGATTATATGGGCAGAATAGGTGAAAGGCAATAGTTGGAATCAAAGCTAACAAGCTAATCGGAGCCAGAACATAGCCTTAAGTGCCAGGTTAAGGAATTGTGACTTTTATTAGGAATGCAGTAGAGGGTCACAGTTTTAGACAAGGAAAAAAAAAAGGAATATTTTAGTGAAGGTTAATCTGGCTATGGGTCAATTGGAATTGATGAGAGAAACAGAAAATAAAGCGACCACTGAGGAAACTTATCTACTACAAAAGTGAGAGCCCAAGAATAAATACTTGTTGAAAGATAAATTCTGAACATCTTTTATTGCCATTAAAATTATGTAAGACATCCTATTAAAAGCAAGTGCTCTTGAAAGATTTATGTTGATCTTATAATCCTATCTGTATTCCAGAAAAGCATCAGATTTGTCTCTAGAAACATCAGTGGCTGAGATGAAGGAATACATAACAAAGTAAGTGAAAATGATCCTTTATTGGACTATCTAAATTCATCTGGGGAAAATAACTAGTTCTGGGAGAAATGAATAGTAAATACCCCATTCAGAGTGTCAATACTGGTGTGTAAACACTAGAATTTAGAAAGCTGCGTATTGGGATCTTGTGGGCTGTACTCTTGGCCAGTTTCATAGAATGGAGTCTAGGAAATAAAAGTGTTAATTTGACTTTAAGAACTCAGGTTTGATTTGATTAAATAATATCCTCTGAATCACTCAGGCTTTCTAATCCTTTAATGACCTTTTTTTTCACATTTTAGAACCAGAGCAGACACCTAATGTACTTACTGTGGCCTTGAATGATTCAGAATGTAATCAAAAATTAACTGAATGTTTTTTTTCCTGATCCTGTAGATTTTCTTTAGAACGTCAGTCTTGGGATCAGCTCTTGCAACGATACCAGAAGGAGGCTGAAGACATCATTTCCAGGTTAGATCTGTGACTGGAAATAGGAAGCCGTCTTTTTACCTTGTGGAATTTGAATTGATTTCAGTTCTGTTAGCACAGATTGAACGATGAATCCTTTCTCACAGGCCAGTCAACTCATCAAAGCTCTATAAAATGTGTTATTAGCACTCTAGGATTATAAATGGAGAATTGAGGGATGGGGAGGAAGAGTGAATATCCCTATTTTCGGTCAAAGAACAGAACTGCTTCTGTGCCCGTGGCTGCTATTACACATCCTGGGGGGAGACAGGCACATCTCTGCCTTCTACCAGGGCACCTGGGGTTGGGCCAAAAACAGGGGACTTCAGTTTGCACATGGCCTTTGAGCTGCAGGTATGGGAGAGAATGCTCTCCAGGTCCTTCATGGAGATGCAAGGACATGGAAGGGGTGATGAAAGAGGGTGTACAGAAGAGAGAGGAACTTTGTCTGGGTCTTAAAGGCATAAGAAAGTGGGAAAGTGCTAGACTTGATTTAGTTGGTCATTTAAGCCAGTGATTTTAAGCTTTTTTTTCCCAAAAGAAACTCAGCTGGACCCAAATATAAAATGTAACTGTGGAAGTGTCTTCTTAGTAGAGAGGTGCTTTGAGAAACATGGTTTGAAAAACTTCTCCAGTCTAGGCATTGATTGTTACCATTTACTTGATTCACCCCTTACATATGCTGTTTATGAAGATAGGTAATATATAAGATGGCAGTTTCAGAATAAAAACTTTTGATGTGGCCTAGCTTGTTAGTTAAGAGGAATGCTTCTGGAAGCCGACTGTCTGTGTTCAAATACTTGTTTCTTCATTCTGTGATTGTGGGCAAGCGACTTAATCTCTAAACCTGAAGTTCCTCACTTGAAAATGGGGGTGGTAGTAGTGTCTACCTCATTGGGTTATTGTAAGTGTTGAGGTGAAATGGGAGTCTAGCAGTCAGTAAATTGTGGGAGTGATCAATTTTCATGCACTCTCCATCATATTCAGTTATTGTAGATAATTGAAGTGACCCAGCATTTTTTTTGGAAAAAGATTAGAGACCTTGATTTCCAGAAAGAAATCCCCAGGTTGTCGTTTTTTCCCCAAGTCGTTTTACATTATCTTCCCCTAGAAAATGATTATAAAATTCCTTGAAAGCTCTTTTGTTCTATTTTATTTTCAGAGAATCAGTTGAAACCAAAGTTACCGAAGTTGAAGTGGAACCTGCAACATATCTTGGGTCTTCCCAGAGTGAAGTCCTTCACACAAAGCCTGACTACCAGAAGATATTGCAGAACCAGAACAAAATCTTTGATTATATGGAGTTGATGGTTAGTTGGCTCATGTTTATTTGGTTATTTGGTTTACCTATCTTGTCATCCTTGGAAATTATGAGACCTGGAGAATATGTGTAATAAGTATATTCAGCTCTACCTTGGGGAAACATGGAGAGACAATCAATCAATCAATATTTATTTATTTATCTATCTATCTATTTGTTTGTTTATTTATTTATGGTGTTAAGAGCCAATAAAGCAGAGTAGGGGAGAATATACAGGAAGGGCAGCAGGTTGCTGTATAGAGCAGTTGTTGATTATTCCCCTAAGGTACCATTTTTTTGAAAATGTCTATTTTGAGGAGAGAGAGCACGTTCACAAGTTGGGGAAGGGGCGGAGAGAGAAGACCCCAAGCAGGCTCCATGCTGTCTGTGCAGAGCCTGACACGTGGCTTGATCCTACGAACTATGAGATCATGATCTGAGCCGAAATCAAGAGCCAGACACTCAATCGACTGAGACACTTAGGTGCCCCTGGTCCTTCTAAGGTGCCATTTTAACAGAGACTTGAAAGAAAGGAGGAAGTGAGCCATGAGGACATTTGGGAGAATAGTATTGTATCACTCCCAAGTCTCAACAGGAAGCAGATGACACTTGATAAAGGGTAATTGAAAAAGTGATGTATAAAATGTGGGTATTGAGGAAACCAAAAGGGTTAGTTGAAGTAACCTGGGGCTCAGAGGCAGCTGAGCTCTTACTATCCCTAGGACTGAAGGGCGGAGGGAGGGAAAAGAGAGCCATGACCTGCAGCTAAGAGACAAAACTAACTCAAGATGACCCTTCCAGGAGCCTGGGTAAAAATATCCTGACTTCATTCGTCTCCCTCACACATGGGCTTCCTCTTGGCTAAACTGACCCAGATGTCAGAGGACATGGGATCCTGTTTGAGATTATCCACAGTAGTGGCCCCGGGGCATAGGGCAGCATGGAGAAGTGCAGAGTGTGGATCAGGAGGAGCAAACAAAATGTCTGGCAGAAACATTCCAGGTTGAAAAAGAGCAAAGGCAAAGGTCCTTAGTGGGAGCTTGCCTGGCGATTTTTGAGGAACGTCACAGAAGCCACAGACCCTTACAGCTCACATCTGTCTTTCCTGTGCAGATGGATGAACTACAGGGATCAGTGAAACAGCTGCAGGCTTTTATGGCTGAAAGTACCCAGTGTCTCCAGAAGGTGTCAGTACAGCTTGGTGAGTGTGTGTCTTGAGGGGACTAGAGATTGCACTATTTTCTGTATGATAGCCCTTCACATACAAACTGCCCTTCAAAGCATGTGGTCTCAGAGTAAGGCCTATATCAGATGATTTCTTTTTCTCCCCTCAAAATAATTATTGTGCTGTGGGTACTCAAAGTTGATGGGAAATTTCTCGATGTAAATTCCACAGGAGCACAGTAGACTGAAAATTAAGTCCCCACAAACCCTCATGTTGTTTTAGTAAATACAATGTTTTTAATATCTATTTGTCTTTTTTCCTCTTCATTCTTCCAAGAATCCACTAAATGACACTGACATTACTTCCCTGTTGCTTTTCCTGGCCTCCTCCAGCCCAAAATTGTTTGCTATATATACTTTAATTTTCTTACTGTGTTGTATTATGGTTGTAGTTGCAGCTGGCTTTCCTACCAGACTGCTCTCTCCTTGAGGACAGAGATTCTCTCGTTTGTCATTGTAATGCCCTTCAGTGTCTGGCATAGTGTCCATACACCAAGTTTTCAATAATGTTATTTGAATTCAGTTGAAATTTACTTTTGTCTTTCCTCTGCAGGGAAGAGAAGCACACAGCAGTTAGATCCGTCACCAGCTCGAAAACTGCTCAAGCTTCAACTGCGGAACCCACCCTTGCTCTAGATCTTGTCAGTGACTTCATGCAGCTTTCCTGCCATAAGGTGCTCCAGAGGAGAGAAATGGAAGAATGCCCCAGCACATGGTGATTGCATGGTGGTCTGAGCTGGTGATAGCTGCCTTGTTGCCTTTGAGGATAACTGGCTGAATGTAGAGTACTTCAGTTTTTTTCTAAATGTGACAGAACTTATGCATCTGAAAGAGTAGCATAGATACTTTTTCCAAGAATGTGCAAAATGCTTGCAACTTCTATTGTGAAATGACCTTGAGAACTAGTAGTCCATTCTTTTAAATATCCTTCATGGTCAGTAATCTTCATTTTGTGAAGGTGTTTTTTAGGTTTTGAAACAATCCAGAGTCATTCAGGACCAAATCCAGGGACACATTTTAGGGGTCAAGTTGGATTCTGGTAGGAAAGGAATGGGACTGATTTTCTGGTATGGCCCTGAAGGTGATTTCAGGTAGTGAAGTTTTGAACATTGTTTGCATCACATGGCTACGTGTATCACTTCACACGATGTCCAAATTGAAGGAAATACCACTTAGTCTCTGTCCTGTTATCTACAGTGTGCTTTAGCTTTTAATATTGAATTGATATCCTAAATCCTGGATTCATAGCACAAAGAGGCTAAGTACTATTTTTCATTGTTCTCTATTTTTAATAATTTGCATTATAAAGTTGCACATTATTAAAAGCTTTCTTTTGTCTTTGTGTATATTTTGGGTGTATAAAAACCTTTCTTAAGGGGACCCTGGGTGGCTCAGTCGGTTAAGTGTCTGACTTCAGCTCAGGTTATGATCTCGTGGTTCGTGAGTTCAGGCCTTGTGTTGGGCTCTGTGCTGACAGCTCAGAGCCTGGAGCCTGCTTTGGATTCTGTGTCTCCCTCTCTCTCTTCCCCTCCCCACTCATGCTCTCTTGCAAAAATTAATAAACATTTTTAAAAAATGGCACAAAAACAGACACTCAGAGCAATGGAACAGAATAGAGAACCCAGAAATGGTCCCAGAAACATATGGCCAACTAATCTTTGACAAAGCAGGAAAGACTACCCAATGGAATAAAGACAGTCTCTTCAGTAAATGGTACTGGGAAAACTGGACAGCGACATGCAGAAAAATGAACCTAGACCTCTTTCTTACAGCATACACAAAAGTAAAAAAATGGATGAAGGACCTAAATGTTAAGACAGAAAGCCATCGAAATCCTAGAGGAGAAAGCAGGCAAAAACCTCTTTGACGTTGGCTGCAGCAACTTCGTACTCAACACATCTCTGGAGTCAAGGGAAACCAAAGCAAAAATGAATTATTGGCACCTCATCAAAATAAAAAGCTTCTGCACTGTGAAGGGAACAATGAGCAAAACTAAAAGGCCAACTGATGGAGTGGGAGAAGATATTTGCAAATGACATATCAGATAAAGGGTTAGTATCCAAAATCTATAAAGTACGTAACAAACTCAGCACCCAAAAAACAATCCAGTGAAGAAATGGGCAAAAGACACGAATAGACACTTCTCAAGACATCCAGATGGCCAACCAACACATGAAAAAATGCTCAACATCATCATCAGGGAAACATAAGTCAAAACCACAATGAGATACCACCTCACACCTGTCAGAATGGCTAACATTAATAACTCAGGCAGCGACAGATGTTGGCGAGGATGTGGAGAAAGGATCTTTTTTGCACTGCTGGTGGGAATGCAAACTGGTGCAGCCACTCTGGAAAACAGTATGGAGATTCCTCAACAAATTAAAAATAGAACTACCCTATGACCCAGCAATTTCACTACTAGGTATTTATCCAAGGGATACAGATACGCTGTTTTGAAGGGGCACATGCACCCCAATGTTTATAGCAGCACTGTCAACAATAGACAAAGTATGGAAAGAGCCCAAATGTCCATCAATGAATGAATGGATAAAGAAGATGTGTGTGTGTGTGTATATATATATATATATATATATATATACACATACACACCATGAAGTATTACTCAGCAATCAAAAAGAATGAAATCTTGCCATTTGCAACTACATAGATGGAACTAGAGGTATGCTAAGCAAAATTAGAGAAAGACAAATAAATGACTTCACTCATATGAGGACTTGAAGATACAAACCATGAACAGAAGGGAAGGGAAGCAAAAATAATACAAAAACGGAGGGGGACAAAACATAAGAGACTCTTAATCATAGAGAACAAAAAGGGTTGCTGGAGGGGGCGTGGGCTAAATGGGTAAGGGGCTTAAGGAATCTACTCCTAAAATCATTGTTGCACCATGTGGTAACTTGGATGTAAATTATAAAAAATAAATACAGAAAGTAAAAAAAAACCTTTTACGTCAGCAAGGGCTTAGCAGAAAATAGGATTCTTTGCCAAGATGCTGAAGTGAACAGTAGTGTGGAGATATGCCTCCACATTAATTACCAGTAAAACACCAACTAATTTATTGTTAATGTTTCTTATTCTCTGATCCTTCTAATAGGATAAAGCCTATTTCATTTAAATACCCAGTCATTATTCTTAAGTCTTAAACCTTGGCCTAAGTACCAATTAGTGAAAGGATATCTTTCCTTTGACCTACATTCTCTTTTCTTTCATGTATTTACAGAGCCCCTGTATTTCTTTCATGAATACATGAAATATTCTTTCATGAATACATGAAATATTCTTTCATGAATACATGAAATATTCTTTCATGTATTTACAGAGCCCTACAGAGCCAGACACAGTTCTGGGAACTGGGGATAGAGCAAAAAACAAAAACATGTGAGTTGCTCATAGCATCTGGAACTTAGTAGGCATGTGACCTATGTGTTCAAAGCCTAACTGCCACTTACTGTGGATGAGAAAAAGTGATTAAATCTCTTATCTGTAAGATTGGGAGAATGATAGAACCTATATCACAGGGATGCTGTAAGTAAGATGAAATACTATAAATTTAGAATACTGGTATCAATATGCTGGAGGGGTGAAAGCTTGAAAAACTGGGTAAGAGCAGTAATGAAATGGGAAAGCTCGTAGTTCAAATTGAGATACCAAATGGAGAAATCAACTAGACCTTTGGATATAGAGGTGGAAAACTGGTAAATGTGGACTGGATACAAAATTTGGAAGTAGCTAATGAGTAGCTATTGAAGCCTTGAGAATGGATAATATTGTCAAGGCTAGAGCAAGAAGGAAAACTGGACAGCCCCAAGGAAAGCTGGGGCTTTTAAGAATCAGAAGAGTGGTGTTAATTGCCTACTCTTTGAAAAGCATAGTAGTATAATGGAAAGAGCATACAGTTTGAAGAGCATCTTTGTCTCTTATGGTCAATTTCATCATCTGTAAAATGGGGATAGACGACACCTCTCCCAGGTGATTGTAACTTCCCTCATTTTATTTAGTACATTGTGTTGCATTTTTTGTTTATAAGAATTTGTTCAAACTCAAGGGTAAAAAGTTTTTGTCTGCATCTTCAACAGCTAAATAAGAAAAATAACACTTGGGACGCCTGGGTGATTCAGTCAATTAAGTGTCCGACTTTGGCTTAGGTCTGATCTCACCATTTGTGAGTTTGAGCCCCAAGTGGGGCTCTGTGCTGACAGCTCAGAGCCTGGATCCCGCTTCAGATTCTGTATCTCCCTCTCTCTGAACCTCCACCACTTGTACTCTGTGTCTCTTTCTCTCTCTCTCTCAAAAATAAACATTAAAACAAAATTTTTTTAAATAACATAAGCTGTAAGCATTTTACATTCATACAGACCATAACATGGGTAGCTTGTATTATTTTGTCACTATAGGTGAGGAACTCAAGCATTAAGAGGCTTAATAATCTAACCAAGGACATATAGGTAGTAGAACCAATTTGGTACTCAGTGAATATTACCGAATAAACACAATCATAAAATAATAAAAGGCTGTGGTCGGTTAATTTTAGTTTTCTCTCTTCCCAAATTTGGTTCAGGAATTGTGCTTGATGAGTAACAGTATTATAGACAGTCACTGTCCTTCAGATGTTTGGTAATCCTTACATTTGCCCTAATACAGTTGAGACTATTTTACCTTTAGTCAGTGAGATTAACCAAAAAGCTTTTCTGGGAAGGGAATTTTGTCCTGTACATTTTGGTGTTAAATTGTTGGGTCATTAAGCTTAATATGTAATCATTCTTTGAGGAAACAAAACAAAATTCCCATTTCCCTTGTGGCACCCAAGAAAGGAGATGGTGTGGCTGGCAGTTGTCAATAGAGGTGACAGAATGGAGGGCTGGGAATTAGCAGCCCTGAGTCTTGGATTCTAGTTCTTCAGTTCCTGTGCTCATTCACTAGAAATCTGGTAAGCGCCTCTCACTAGCCAGCCAAGCACTGTGCTAGGCCTTGTGCCCTTGGGTGCATCTCTGGGCCCACATAAAATGAGATGACTTCCTTTCCTTGCTTTGCAGGGGTCCTTAGGGGCTTCGTTAAGAAAGCTATTGGGCGGAAGGGGAGGAAGGAGGCGGGGCAGACGCCGCACTCAACGCCCCTCCCTCCGCGCAGCTCTAGTTTCAGGTTCTCCCAGTAGACTCCACAACAGGAAAAACTACATCCAAGATGGTGTCGCCCGTCCCTCCCGGCCCAGCCACCATCTTCTTGGTAGTTCCTGAGGCGGGCGGGCGCAGCGCGCCTGCGTGGTCCGGGCATCCTCAACGCGCCTGCGCGGCCGCAGAGCCTTCCCCGCCCCTCTCGCAGCCGCTGCTGCCGCTGGTGCACTGCTGGCGGGTGCCCGAGCCTCAGGTGAGTGAGCGCTTCAGCCCGGCCCGCGCCGGGCGCGCGGCGCTGCCTGCGGGGGCGTCGCTCCCCCTGCTTTCTCGTTCCCCGCCACATCTCCGCGGCGCGCCAGGGCCCCGGGCCCGCGCTGCCAGTTTCCTCCGGTCCCCCAGCGCCCTCCGCTCTCCCCGCCGGCGGCACCTGGGCCAGCCTGGCCTCCCTCGGCCGCTCCCCGCGTCCGGGCTGCGGGGCCCCGCGACGAAACCGCTGGTGACAGCTTGCGGGCGGCTAGGGCCGAGCCTCCCGGCGCCCGACCCCCTCGGTCTCAGGGACGCATCTCAAGCGCGCTCCCTTTTTCTGCTCCTGCCCTGCGGGCGGCGGAGCTCAATGGGCCTCCGGTAGCGTATTCACCTACCCCACCCGTCCCGAAGCCAGGGGTCTTGGAAGATGGGCCGGGAGCTGGCGTTGCGTCCATGGGACCCCGGTGCAGCGAGTAGTACCCGCGGGCTGGACCCCACAACGACCCTGCGAGGGAGGGGCTTCTTAGTCCCACTTTACAAATGGGGAAACTGAGGCACCGAGATGAAGTGCTGAGCCCAAGGTCACGCGCCTGGCAAAAAGCAGGACTAGCTCTTGAACTCAGAGTCTGGGGCTTTCAGGCCAGCACGGTTGGAATTTGATCGTGTACCTTTAAAAATTTTTGAAAGACACTTTCATCTCTGGAGTTGCTTCTTCAACGTCCTAAAAGTAGGCTGTGAAAACAGTAATTTCTTGTTGGAGTACAATTGAGGTATTATTGTAATAATAATAATAATAATAATAATAATAACAACAACAACAGTAGTAGCAGTATGTTGTTGATAAGAGCTCACGTTGATTCGACGCTTTCTGTGTGCCAGGGATATTATTAAACGTTTTATGACGATTATCTCACTTAACTCAGCGTTTTCCAATCCAGTGCAACCCCCTTCTTTTTCATGCAGCTTTTTTTTTTTTCCCCCTGCGAAGCTGACCTCCATGTCACAGGTAGACTAGATCCTCATGGCTTAGGACGCAATGAAGCTCTACCATGGTACCTCACTGGCGGAACAGGGATAAGCTTTGCCTGCCTGCATCCAAATTTTACCCCCAGAGGATATAATTAGTCTTCCTTTTCCGGCTGCCAGGAGAGCAGGACTGGGCTAGCTGGGCTGGCTGGATTTGGAGGTGACAGAGCAAATTTGGCTAGCACTCACCTCATTCTGGGGTTTTTTGGCTCTGTTCCAATGCTGGGCTTGAACATGTCAGTATTTAAGATAAAGTAAAAAGAGAAAGAAGGCATATGACAAAGTGTTGGTGAATATAAGAAGCCTCCATGATTTAAAGTCCCAAAGGAACAGCTGTAAAAATATGTGAATGTTTCTTCCCCAAAATAACTAGCTCAACTGTCTTTTTTCTCCCTTAGCAAATCTTCCTACACACTTTAAAGCTCCATTAACTCACCATCTTTATGTGAAGCCTTCCTTGCTTGATTTTACCAATTAGAACTAAACATACATACACACACACACACACACACACACTCATACTCACACTTACATGCAGTAGGGTAGAGGCTTCAGTTTTACCCTCAGGACTATTATATTAGCCCCCTGAGGTCTGGAGCCATCTTTGCAGCCCCAAGTGCTTGGTTCATAGTAGGCCTTTGGTAAAGACTCTGTGAATTTCCACTGCTCCTTTTCATCACTCAGAGTGATGTTTTCCTGCTGCTCTTCTGTTCCTCCTTCTTGCCCTTCAATTGCTCTTTGCTGTCCTTCCCTTTAGATTCAACTTCTGGTCATCACCTGCCATTCAAGGTCTCCATTCCACCCTGTTTCTGTAAATTTGCAGATAAAGGTTTTGCGTGAAGACGTCTATTTATTCCCAACAGTGGAGTTGTTATATGCCACTTAAGTGTACAGGGCAGTTTTTATTTGTGTGTTGCAGTAAGGTAGTCTGAGGCTTACCGCCTTTTAGTCTATCCCTAAATACACGTGAGAGTTTTTACATTCTTTGGCATTATGTAGCTGACTACCCCTGGTTCTATCAGAATAATCAGAATTTTTTTCCATAAATCACTTCATAGTATTTACAATAATAAGTTTTCAAAGGGCCCTTTGGGAGGCAGCAGATCTATGCATAGGTTTTCTGCATAAATTAAGCTTTTAATTTTTTTTACTTTTTAATTAATTAATTAATTAATTTTTTTTTAATATATGAAATTTACTGTCAAATTGGTTTCCATACAACACCCAGTGCTCATCCCAAAAGGTGCCCTCCTCAATACCCATCACCCACCCTGCCCTCCCTCCCACCCCCCATCAACCCTCAGTTTGTTCTCAGTTTTAACAGTCTCTTATGCTTTGAAATTAAGCTTTTTAAAGAGTTTTTCCAAATAATTTTCTGCAAATATATTGAGCTGTTATTATATGTAAGGCATGGTATAAGATTCTCAGTTGATTAAAATATGACCCTTGTTAAAAGAGCTTAGTAGCTAACTGGGAAACACCATATCCAGCTGTAACTCAAGTCTAAAAACTGCCGTGATAGCGTTATAAGCAAGCAATATGAGAGTATAATGGTACATTTCATAAAATCATACACTGTTGAAGCTGAAAGGAAGCATCAAGTCATTGAGTCCATCTTGTTTTTTCAGACCTCATCCTGAGAAGTGAACTTGTCCAAGGTCACAGAACTGGGGCTACAACTTGAAATCTCAAACTTTTTATCCATTAATAAGTGACTTTATCCTTACATTAACCAGCATCTCTATTAAAATTCCACTTATGTGCTAAGAACAGGGGTAAAGAAGAAATAAAAATATGATTCATGTCTTTAAGGAACTTTGTTGGGGAATAGGAAAGAACTGTTAATTTTAACTGTAATTGTTAAGTTGTGTGGTAGAGGAACTAGGTGTCACAGGAGTTGGGGGACAGGCAAGAAGGATCAGCATGAGCTGTGGTAGTGAGAGTACTTTGGGGAGAAGTTAGGACTTTTCAGAGCTTTGACAGATTGGTAGGGTCAGAATTAATCAAAAGGGCAAAGAAAGCCTTTTGAAGTAGGGTGGTAAAACTGTGTTTAAGAAATAGTGAAAAATCTGTATTGACTGGATTAGAGCAGTGGTTCTCAATGATTAGTGTGCATTAGAATCACCTGAAGAGTTTAAAACCCATATTATAGGGGGTGCCTGCCTGGCTCAGTCGGTAGAGCATGTGGCTCTTGATCTCTGGGTTGTGAGTTCAAAGCTCACATTGGGCTTAGAGCTTAGTAAAAAAAAAATTTTTTTAATTAAAAAATAAAACTCATACTGCGGAGGTCCCCACCTCTAGAGTTTCTGATTTAGTAGGTCCAGAGGGGGGCCTAAGAATTTTTATTTCTAATGAGTTCCCAGATGATGTTGATGTTCCTAATCCAGGGATAACACTTTGAGAACTTCAACTGGATTAGAAAGTTGAGAAGCTAGAGTCAAACTGTCAAAGAACTTGTTCCAAAAAAATTTAAAAGTGTGTGTTATACATCAGGATAGGAAAGCTCTGGAAAGATCCATTCCAAACTGTACTAGTAGTCACTTCTGGAAGTAGGATTTAGGCGATTGGAGAATTCACTTTGTATTCGGTACCTTTCTAATTTTTGCATTGTGCATATAATTACTTTTGTATTTTAAAAAGTGAAGAAAAGCGAGTCATTTTTGAAGATATAAATATTTATGGGCTTAAAAAGAGCTTGCTGAAATAGTCTAGTGTCATATAATAAACATTTTTAGACTGTATGCCAGATGCTGCTAGGTTCTGGAAATACAAAACCTTTGCTACAGTTTGCAGCCCCATCATGGAGATAGGCAGATAACAGTTCTACATAGTATCATGTGAGCTTCCTTAGAGCCAGGACAAGGGTTTAGCTTTGTGCATGGCAGATAATAGGCATTTGGTAAATGATGAACGAATGAATGAGCAAATCCAGGCAAGAAATGAGGATAGTAAGAAAGAAAAAGGGCAAATGGGAGATTCTGGAAGAAACATTGACCAGCCCAAATAGGGATGATAAAAGAAAAAGGTATGTCAAGGACTTCCAAATCGAAAGATTGATAACATTTTGATTTGGTTTATACAGAACTGTGTGTCAGGTTGTCTATTCTGAAAGACCTTTTTAAATCAAGCCCCATCTGGTGCCTGGGTGGCTCAGTCAGCATCTGACTCTTGATTTTGGCTCAGGTCGTGATCTCACCAGTCAGTGAGATTGAGCCCCATGTCAGGCTTGGGATTCTCTCTTTCCCTCCCTACCCCTACCCCTACCCCACTCCTGTCCTCCCTCCCTCTCTTGCTCTCTGTCTCGAAATAAACTAAAAAAAAAAACAAAAACAAAAAACCCTTCATCCTTTAAAAAAAATAAATCAAGCCCCCCCCCCCCCCTTTTTTAAAGACTGATAATAGCCCACAAAAATTTAACCTAGATTTCAGGGCTTTCTTTGGTAAATGAAAGTTTTTATCTTTAATCACAATGCTGATTCTGTTGCATTTATAATATTTACCTACAATTTTGCCATTGATTTGTTCTTTTATTAATGTGAAATTAACTAAAACATATGAAAGATATTTTAAATCCCATGCAAAAGTGGGTGGGATTGGATCTTCATTTTATTTCTTCAGTGGAGGGATGTTACACTTGACTCAATTCTGTCATGTTTTCCATATGGCTCACAGAGTTTGACATATCAGTCCTAAATAAATATCCATTGTTGATGGCTGAATGGGATGTACTTTGGAGGAAATTTAAAAAAAAAACCAAAAAACTAAATTGTGAGATTTTAGCTCTGAAGCCATTTTATGTGAAACCATAATACTTGGCAGATAGAGACAAGGGGAAGTCAGGCTCTTGTGTCTTTATTTATTTATTTATTTTTTTAACATTTATTTATTTTTGAGAAACAGAGTGAGACAAAGTGTGAACCGGGGAGGGGCAGAGAGAGAAGGAGACACAGAATCTGAAGCAGGCTCCAGGCTCTGAGCAAGTGGTCAGCACAGAGCCTGATGCGGGGCTCGAACCCACAAACTGTGAGATCATGACCTGAGCCGAAGTCGGATGGTCAACTGACTGAGCCACCCAGGTGCCCCGGCTCTTGTGTCTTTATGTCTGCAGTTGAGAAAGCTCTAGGGACAAAACCCCTCTTGCTATTCTTTACCTTATGAAGATGAAGAATATCTTTTGTGTCATTGTTTGGGACATTGTTTTGTTTTTTAATGTTTATTTTTGAGAGAGAGAGCCCTTGTGTGAGTGGGGGTGGGAGTGCGGGCAGAGAGAGGGAGACCAAGGATCTAAAGTGGGCTCTGTGCCTGCAGCAGAGAGCCTGATGCGGGGCTCTAACTCACGAACTGCCAGTCCTGAGCCTAAGTGAGATGCTCAACTGACTGAGCCACCCAGGTGCCCTTGTTGGGATGTAGTTTTAACCAGGGTGTTGACTAAAATAGAACTCTGGGTGACTAGACAGTCCAAAGGATAGATTGCTTTTCAGATACAATCCAGGGTGCAGTGCTCTTCTATTAATTTAATAATAATAATACCTAAACTTTGTATGGTGCTTTTTAGTTTTCAGAATTCTTTGGTCGCTAAGATCCTGGTAAACTCCAATAGCCAAACCTGAAAACATAAGCAGAAGAATTAATGATCAGGTGGCGTCAAGTGGAAAAAGTTGCTTTTTAGAGGCCTACCCAAGCTCTAGATGCAGGATTTTCAGTTTCAAATCCTTATTTTGCCAGGTTCATACTCTGCCACTTGCTAGCTGTGTGGCCTTTGGCATATCACAGAACCTCTCCAAGCCTCAGTTTCTTCATCTGCAAAGTGGGGGAAGATTATAGTACCTATCTTATAAATGGGGAGGGAAATAAAATGAAACAATGAATGAACAAAGTGCTTATCATGGTATCTGGTTTAGTGTATTAAGTTAGTATGAGTATTGAGTATTGCATCTTGTGCCGCATCTTAGGTTCTTGTTTGTTCTTTATCTCTACTCAGGCTGTTTTAAAGAACAAATTGTTTTCAGGGATTCTGTCTTAGAGCTGATGGGAATCCAGATCCCATCCCAAAAGCATGTACTAGAGCCTTGCCAGCAGTAGTTTTCCTGGTGTCCTGAGTTGCATCCTTCAAGAGTGGAAGACAGAGGGTAGTGCTTCTGCTTCTAGAGTTACTTTAGTATGACCCCTATGTGAGAGCTTCAGCTGGGTGTCTGGAATTAACAAGAAGGCCCCTAGATAGGGCGTTTGCTCTGTTCTAGTAGTTATCTTTTTTTTTTTTTTAATTTTTTTTTTTTTCAACGTTTTTTATTTATTTTTGGGACAGAGAGAGACAGAGCATGAACGGGGGAGGGGCAGAGAGAGAGGGAGACACAGAATCCGAAACAGGCTCCAGGCTCCGAGCCATCAGCCCAGAGCCCGACGCGGGGCTCAAACTCACGGACCGCGAGATCGTGACCTGGCTGAAGTCGGACGCTTAACCGACTACGCCACCCAGGCGCCCCTGTTCTAGTAGTTATCTTTACCAGAACCATGGAATGAATAGAATGATTATACAGCACCGGCTCAGATTCCCAGCTTGGCAGTCTCTGCAGACCTCCTGTTTACCACCTGCTGCCATTCCAGAATCTAGGAGTGACACAACAGGAAGGTGGACCTGTTGGGGTGCTGCTCTTTTCCTTTCAGAAAAAAGCAAGGTGTGTAGATGGCCTTTGGCCAGGGCTGAGGACCAGCAGGGTTGTTTCTGCTAGAATGAGCGTGCTTTTGCAGCTGCCTTTGATCACCCCCCCCCCCCTTTCCTTATGGGATAGCATCTCTGAGGGTATTTCTTCTGGTGGAGAGTAACCTAGACTTTATGTAATAAAAAGCTCAGTGAGCTATGTTTTAAAAAGTCATTGTTTCTTCCCTGGAGCTGAGTGGTTTGGCTTGTTTTTCTGGTTTTGTGGAGAGTCTCCTGGGACCCTTTCCTTTCCTAAGGGCCCCCAGGAGACAGCAACGAAACCAACATCCATTACTGTAGACACTAAAGGGGATGCTTAAGTCAATAGTTTTACCATTAGATTAATTCGGGCTTTAACCTTGACAAAACATAGGAGCCAAGTCATCAGATAATTGTGCTTCTTATAGACTGAAGTATGGAATTTAGCCCAGTCCTCTGCGATATCTTTCAGAGCTTGGAATAGGAATCCAGGTGCCAGTCCTAGTCCCACACCCAGCTGGTCGTGTGAATTTAGGCAAGTCACATAAATTTCTAGGCCTCTTTTCTCATTTGAGAATGAAGGCATGACTGTAGACCAGTGGTTCTCAGTCCTAGTTGCATGTAGCCACCAGTGGAACTTTAAAAACAATACCTGGGCCGGGCGCCTGGGTGGCACAGTCGGTTAAGCGTCCGACTTCAGCCAGGTCACGATCTCGCGGTCCGTGAGTTTGAGCCCCGCGTCGGGCTCTGGGCTGATGGCTCGGAGCCTGGAGCCTGTTTCGGATTCTGTGTCTCCCTCTCTCTCTGCCCCTCCCCCGTTCATGCTCTGTCTCTCTCTGTCCCAAAAATAAATAAAAAACGTTGAAAAAAAAAATGTTTTTTTAAATAAAAATTAAAAAAAAAAAAAAAAAAAAAAAAACAATACCTGGGCCTTACCCTCACCCGATTAAATTGTATCTTTAAGGTTGGGGCCTGGGTATTGATATTTTTCAAAGCTCCCAGGTCTTTCTAATAGGTAACTAAGGGAACTACTGGACAAGATGGCCACTTTTTTTTTTTTTTTAATGTTTATTTATTTTGAGAGAGAGAGAGAGCACCTACAAGTGGGGGAGGGGCAGAGAGAGAGGGAGAGAGAATCCCAAGCAGGCTCTGTGCTGACAGCACAGAGCCAGACTCAGGGCTTGAACTCACGAACGGTGAGATCGTGACCTGAGCCTAAATGAAGAGTCAGCTGCTTAACTGACTGAGCCACCCAGGCGCCCCAGGATGACCATGTTTTAAACAGCTGTGTCATTCTGCTCTTTAGGAACCTTTACTGTCCACATAGTAAAGTCTGATTTATGTGTTCTGACTAGCCTTGTCTTCTTTCTGGCTACCTGGTTCTTGGTGTCTTCTGGATATGTTGTTCACCTTTCTTTCCCAACCTGATGTAATGTCTTCTCCCTTTCAGCTATCCAAAACCTATCCATTCAGTGCCCATCATCGTTATTTCCTTTGGGATCACTGTAGTCCTTACGTATTTGTCCCACCTCTGCACTGGTTTCCAAGCTTCATTTAGCTCTAAATGCAGTGAACACTAGATGCAAGGTAAGACATGATACTCAAGCACTATTCTATCCTTTTGCAGGGATGAGACACATGGAAATACCACTGGTGTGATTTTTATGTTATTAAAACATCTGTGGGTATCTTGGCTATCTCATTATGCATGTGTATTTGACAACTATCAGTTGATGCATAGCTATTTATGACTTGACTCCAATGGACATTTTTAGCTTTATCTCCTATTAGTAATAGGAAACTACTGTTCTTGCCAAACTAGAACATCTTCCAGCAGACCTGTGCTTTCTCGTCTTCTTGCTTTTGAGTTCTCCCTTTCTGCAATTTTTTTATTCTTCTCTCATCGTAACCTACAGGAATTTTATCTATTCTTCAAGGTCCAGTTCAGATGTTACTTCTTCCATGAAACTTTTTCTCAGCACCCACAACCTGCATCTTTGCCCTAAAGCTCCACCACCTTTGGAGCAGTGGCTTTCACCTTGGGGCGATTTTGTTCCCCAGGAGACATTTGGCATTATCTGGAGACATTTTTGGTTATCACAGTGATTTGAGGAGGGTACTACTGGCATCTAGTGGGTAGAGGCCAGAAATGCTGGTAAACATTCTACAATGCGCAGGATGGTTCAAAATGTTAGTGGTGCTGAGGTTGAGAAACTGCCTTAGCGTTTGTCCACTTCACAGGCTCATGTTTATACTGCTTTGAACTGTAGTGATCTGTTTATAGTCTTAATCTCCCTTGCTCAGTTGAACTAATGGGGAAGGTGAGCTCAGCCCCAAAACTGTGCTTTCTTGTTAACTTCATAGGGTTTAGTCGTAGAGCTTGTGGCCTGATCCTAACAGCTCAGTGTAATTTAGGATGAGAGATAAAAAGAGGTCTTCAGCATGGGGTGGATTCCATGAGGCAGTCTGCAGAATTTGTCTTTTTTACCCACCAGGTCTTTTCATTCGTACTAACCTGGGAGGAAGTGCAATACAGGGCATAGAAAGAGCATTTGGGATTAGAAGACAATTGGGGTTCAGTTCCAGCTGTTGCATTTAGTAGCTGTGTTATTTTGGTCAGTCCATTTCACCTCCGTCAGCCTCAGCTTCCTCATCTATGTAATAGAGATGATGCCAGTGCTCCCGTGTTATACTTCATGGTGCAGTCATGATAATCCAGCAAGATATTAGATGTGAAGGTGCTTTGTAAAGTGCTATAATAGTTACTCATTCAGGCAGTGGTTTATGTGTAAAAAGAGAGAATGTGAGTCAGTTTGCTGTAGAAGCACTGCTGTCTACCTTCTCACTGCCTGCAGCTTTTCAGCCACCACTACTTCAGCACCAGCTCCAGCTGACCCCTTCCAGCTCATTCTCCTCAGTAAGGCTCCTTTGTTGCCTTCATTCTGTTTTGGTTGCCTGTCTGCAGTCTTGCCAAAACCAAAGTGATTGACTCTGCCTTTAGAATACAGACTAGTGGCCTGATGTCAGTACATCCTGGCAAAGCCTGATGAAGGCCAAATTACCTTGGTCACGAGGGAAAGCTACAAAACAAGACAGTTTGTAGTTTAGAAAGCCAATACTGTGTGTAGTCTCTTATTGTCTTTAAGTTTGTTTAAAGGGGAAGAGAGAGAATCCCAAGCAGGCTCCAAGCTGTCAGTGCAGAGCCCGACTTGGGGCTCAAACTCACAAACTGTGATATCGGGACCTGAGCCCAAACCAAGAGTGGGACGCTTAAGCAATTGAGCCACCCAGGCGCCCCAAGAAAGCAATGTCTTTAACCACTAGAAATCTTAGTGAGTTTTCTCTGACCCGATGGACACAGTACAGGGTGAGATAAAAGCCTGAGAGTCTCATGCCCCTGGGATCAGGCCAGGTGCATCTTTCTGCTGATTTGCTGAGTGACCCTCAGCTAGTTGTTGAACCTCATCAGGTTGATACCTGGGGGATCCTTCTCTTTGGATTGTGGTAAGAACTGTAGAATTGAAGGATGGGGAAATAATGTAAAGTAGTACATTAAGGGAGATTCTGGGTCACAGAATGTCAGCCCTGTCAGGAGCCAATAAGACCATCCTGCCCAATCTCTTCTCTTAACTGATGAGGAAACTGAGACCTGGAAGGGGAAAATGCTTTACCCAATGCCACTCAGCTAAGTAGGGCCCTACCTGGGTCCAAAGTCCACATTTGATGTATTTATGGGCTCTTTCCAAAACTCGAAGAATATGAGCATTCATTTTTTTCTGAGTGAACAGTTTGCACTATATTGTTGGACATTAGCCTGTGTTCTGCAGAGCCCTTGCGGTCTCATCACCACTTCACCCAGAGCCCTTACACTTTTTTCTGTTTTCTATTTCAGATTTTTGATGCAAAAATTAAGTCTGTAGCCTTTTTTTTAACGTTTATTTAAATATTTATTTTGAGAGAGTGCGAGTGGGAGAGGAGCGAGAGAGAGAGGGGGAGAGAGAATCCCAAACAGGCTCCATACTGTCAGCCCAGAGCCCAACACGGGGCTCAATCCCATGAACCGTGAGATCATGACCTGAGCCGAAATCAAGAGTTGGACGCTTAAGCAACTGAACCACCCAGGTGTCCCAAGTCCATAGTCTTGATCTTTAAAGACCCTCTCGGGGCGCCTGGGTGGCGCAGTCGGTTAAGCGTCCGACTTCAGCCAGGTCACGATCTCGCGGTCCGTGAGTTCGAGCCCCGCGTCAGGCTCTGGGCTGATGGCTCGGAGCCTGGAGCCTGTTTCCGATTCTGTGTCTCCCTCTCTCTGCCCCTCCCCCGTTCATGCTCTGTCTCTCTCTGTCCCAAAAAATAAATAAAAAACGTTGAAAAAAAAAAAAATTGTTAAAGACCCTCTCAGTGCTGTCTCTGAGTGTCAGAGAACACTGAGGTCTCTTTTGGTCATCCTAGGAACATTTTTGCTTGCACTTCAGAAATGTCAGTTTCTGTAATTCTACAAAGTGATATACATAGTCATGGGCTAATTTTTTAGCATGGAGAACTGAACCTTATTTTTCTTAGATTTTCACTGTCAAAAGATAATGGCCCTTTCTCAATCCACATCCTTCCCTCCTTGGCGTTGGAATTTTCCTCCTTACATGTAAACCTCTCTTCTCCCCTTAACTTCTTTGATAGCATAATTTTGCTTTTCTTCTTATGTCTCTGACATTTTTTTTCTTTGTCTCTCACTGGTTCTGCTTTTCTATCACTAACTTGTCTTTCAGAAAAGGCTTGCAGCTCCTCCTAGTCTCTGGTTTGATAAGCACCTGCAGATTTTCCTCATTAACTCACTCCTGCCTATACTCAGGTCTCTTAGAGGCCCATATTTTAACTCTGACTCTACACTGATTTTTGTCATCAGTTTCTCTGATTGCTTTTCAGCTCCCCCATTGCATTATTATTGACCGTTTTGTTTCCCTTGCATCTAGAGACATGTCAAGTAAGACGTTGCTTTGGCCAAGGTCAAAGAGGTTGTTGCCTTTTTTTTCTCCTCTAGGATTTTGATGGCTTCCTGTCTTACGTTTAAGTCTTTCATCCATTTTGAGTTTATTTTTGTGTATGGTGTAAGAAAGTGGCCCAGGTTCATTCTTTTGCATGTTGCTGTCCAGTTTTCCCAACACCATTTGCTGGAGAGACTGTCTTTTTTCCATTGGATATTCTTTCCTGCTTTGTCACAGATCAATTGGCCATAAGTTTGTAGGTCCGTTCTGGGTTCTCTATTCTGTTCCATTGATTTTTGTGTCTGTTTTTGTGCTAGTACCATACTGTCTTGATGATTACAGCTTTTTAATACAGTTTGAAGTCTGGAATTGTGATGCCTCCAGCTTTGGTTTTCTTTTTCAGATGCTTTGATTATTCGGGGTCTTTTCTGGTTCCACACAAATTTTAATATTGTTTGTTCTAGCTCTGTGAAGAATGCTGGTGTTATTTTGATAGGTATTGCAATAAATCCTGCTTCTAATTGTGACTACATTAGGACAGACTAACAAAAGCCCTTATATCATTCCTTCTAAGGGACCCAGAGGATGCCAGTCAGGAACTCTCCTCAAACTATGAACCCCACATGCCAATCACGAGCATCCCAAACATCTATGCCACTTGCAGAGCACAAGCCTGATATTTAACCTCCAAAAGAAAAAATGGTTCTTTTCTCAGATCCCAGGCACCCTATAAACTTGATTGAGCTACTGAATGCCCAGAAGCTGAACTTTTATTTTCCTTTGTTTTAATATCGCATACATTTCATAAGGAGATAAGGTGGTTTGAATCTTTCATCACGAATCTCAGCCAGCATCTGCAATTCTCTTTTACAGTACCACTATGACTCAGTTAACTGAGACCTATACTTGTGTGCTTATTAATCACACTATAAACTGTGGCTACTTTTATCTGGATGTCACTGTTTATCAGTAATTTATAATGACAATTTTGAAGTTTTTCCTTTTGAAAGCAGTATTGCTCACTTTGGAAAATGTGGAACCACAGAACAATGAAAAGGTATTTTACTCACAGTCCTTGCATCTAAAGACGACCACTGTTAACATTTTAGTGTGTTTCCACTTGTTCTTTTTGTCCATGTAAAGTGGTGATTTTCTGAAATTTTTCCAACCTACCCACTTTATTCCCTACTTTATCTTTTTATTTATTTATTTATTTATTTATTTATTTATTTATTTATTTTGAGAGAGAGAACATGTGACAGCGAGCAAGCAGGGGAGGGGTAGAGGGAGAGGAAGAGCCCAATCCCATAAACTGAGCCAAAATCAGGAGTTGAATGCTTAACCAACTGAGCCACACAGGCTCTCCTTATTCCCTACTTTAATTCACTCACTTGAAAGCAGGACCCTTCAAGATGTTGCTTATTCAAATGTGACTCTCTGTGGGGGGATCTGTCAAGGAGCTCCAGGGCCAGAGGTACCCTCAGTTCCAAAGTGACTGGCATTCACCTAGTGTTCCCATGCATATTTTAAAGATGAAGAAAAATACAATGTTTATGCCAAGAGAAACACTTAAGGCACAAATTGAATGAGAAGCCTGTCCCTATCAACTGGGCCCAATGCAGATAACACAGGACAGTAAACTGTTCTAGAGTGACTTAGGAATTGGCATCAAGACAGCAGATGTTCACCTTTCACATTATAGGGCACTTAATGCATTCCTCCAGAGACTCAATTTTTGCTTGGTTCTTACTGTCCCAAGCCCTTGCCAATGAGCAATTCTGTAATACCTATAAGAAAACTAAGATCACATGGTGGAAAACTCCATCTCTGATCTCTCGGCTACACACGCTGGCTCCCTCCCAGGAATTTGAGGCCTGCAGTTCCCTCATCTGCATAAATGATAGGGCTGGCCAGGTTTCATCCTGGTAATAAGGACTACTAATATTCTTATAAAGCTGGTAGGGATTTTATAAACTGCAGTAGAATAACAAAATGTTCACCCTCTTTCCCAGTTGTAGGAGGCAGAGGAAGGGCTGACAAGTAAAAAACCAGCCATCCTCAAAATGAATAATGAACCTGCTACGAAATGGATAGAGTATGAAAGGTGAAAAGTGTAATTCCTACTCTGTGCCAGGAATTATAATCTAAGCACCAAATATTTAATCCTCTCAGGCAGATATTTCCATTTCTTAGAGACAACAAATTCAGGCTTAGAGAAGTTAAGTAACTATTCCAATATCTCACATCTATGTAAGTAATAGAGCAAGAATGTTAAAAACCTTTGCTTTCCCCACTATACCATAATGTCTAGGCCTTGTGTACTGACTGTAGGATCCTGGGCAAGTTTCTTCCTCTCTACCCACAGGGGCACCTCCTTGAAGTAAAGGTAGTAGAAGCCTACAGTAATCCTATATCACCAAAGACTTGGAAGCTAGAGTGAAGTTTTGAATCATCATACACCAAAGATTTGGAAGCTAGAGTGAAGGTTTGAGTCATCATACCAGGACAAGAACCCTCGCTATCTCAGTAGGTTGCTTACAGACAAGGAGAAGACTGAATAAGGAGAGAGAAGAGAAATGAAATTCCAGCTATTACTTGGAAACTAGTTGCAGAAGCAAGAACTATTCTTGTTTGTTGTTAGAACAGTGTGCCTCAGACTTCAATGTACAATCACCTGGGGATCTTGTTTTTGATTTTAGCCAATCAGTTTTGAGTGATGGCAATCCAACGTGTGACCTCATCAGTTGAGGAGAGAAGAACATTTGAGTTGAGGTGGTGAAGAACTGAAAGGCTTAATTATAGCAACAATCCCCCCCCCCCCTTTTTAAAGTTTATTTATTTTGAGAGAGAGTGAGCACGCATGCATGCAGGAAGGGCACAGAAAGAGAGAGAGAGAGAGAGAGAGAGAGAGAGAGAGAGAGAGAGAGAGAAAATCCCATCTTGGCACTGTCAGCACATAGTCTGATGTGGGGCTTAACCTCACAAGCCATGAGATCATGATCTGAGCCGAAATCAAGAGTTGGAGGCTTAACCAACTGAGCCACCTGAGCACCCCAGCAATCCTTAATAGAGATGAGGATATGGTATAGGAAGACCTTTCATCTAATTTCATCCTGCCTTCTTCCCAAAAGGATTTCAATAAATTAAATGGGATTTTTAAAAGATTCAACAGATCAAACCAACTAAAAGGGAAATATACTAAAGAGAAGAGTTTAGTAGTCTGTTGCAGAAATCTAGCTGAAAGGTGACAAGTGTGATCACACTACTAGAATCACAGATATAAGGAAAAGGGAAGATCTGGCATAAAAAGTTGGCAAAAATAGCATAAGGTCAGAAAAGAGATTTTGCCAATGTTTTCAGTTAGAAAGAGAAAAGAATCATGGAATAATGGTGCAGTCAATAATAATGCAATGGGGTGCTGGGGAAACTGGACAGCGACATGCAGAAAAATGAACCTGGACCACTTTCTTATACCATACACAAAAATAAACTCAAAAGGGATGAAAGACCTAAACGTGAGACAGGAGGCCATGAAAATCCTAGAGGAGAAAGCAGGCAAAAACCTCTTTGTTCTTGGCCACAGCAACTTCTTACTCAACACATCTCCAGAGGCAAGGGAAACAAAAGCAAAAATGAACTATTGGGACCTCATCAAAATAAAAATCTGCATAGCAAAGGAAACAATCAGCAAAACTAAAAGGCAGCCTACAGAATGGGAGAAGATGTTTGCAAACAACACCTCAGATAAAGGGTTAGTATCCAAAATCTATAAAGAACTTATCAAACTCAACACCCAAAAAACAAATAATCCAGTGAAGAAATGGGCAAAAGACATGAATAGACACTTCTCCAAAGAAGACATCTAGATGGCCAACCGACACATGAAAAAATGCTCAACATCACTCCTCATCAGGGAAATACAAATCAAAACCACAGTAAGATACCACCTCACACCTGTCAGAATGGCTAACATTAACAACTCAGGCAACAACAGATGTTGGCAAGGATACGGAGAAAGGATCTCTTTTGCACTGCTGGTGGGAATGCAAACTGGTACAGCCATTCTGGAAAACAGTCTGGCTATTCCTCAAAAAATTAAAAATAGAACTACCCTACAACCCAGCAGTTGCACTATTAGTTATTTATCCAAAGGATATAGTTATGCTGTTTTGAAGGGGCACACGTACCCCAATGTTTATAGCAGCACTATCAACGATAGCCAAAGTATGGAAAGAGCCCGAATGTCCATTGAAGGATGAATGGATACAGATGTATATATATGCAGTGGAGTATTACTCAGCAATCAAAAAGAATGAAATCTTGCCATTTGCAGCCATGTGGATGGAAGTAGAGGGTGTTATGCTAAGCAAAATTAAAGAAGACAAATATCATATAACTTCACTCATATGAGGACTTTAAGATACAAAACAGATGAACATAAGGGAAGGGAAGCAAAAATAATATAAAAAAAGGGAGGGGGACAAAACATAGGAGACTCCTGTATGTGGAGAACGAACAGAGGGTTGCTGGAGGGGTTGTGGGATGGGGGATGGACTCAATGGGTGAGGGGCATTAGGGAATCTACTCCTGAAATCATTGTTGCACTGTATGATAACTGACTTGAATATAAATTAAATAATATAAAAAAGCAGGATTTACTTTGGTGTATTTGGTCAGTAATAGCTAAAAGATAGTCTAGAACCCATACTCTCTCCTTAGCCAAGTAAGTCAAAGCCATGCAATCTTATATCTGAAGAGAAAAACAGAAAAATGGATTAATAGGCTACTACCTTGTGAAGACTTTTTTGATTCTCACCAATCAGAAGCAATTGTTCCTTGAACTATTATGTCCCTTCTTTTTACTTCTTATTTTGTAGTTAGTTTATAGATAGCTGTCATCTCTACCCTTTAGTAAACTGGAAAGCAAGGACCTTCTTTGTATCTTCCATAATGCTGTGCACAGTGGGTATTCAATAAGTGGTTGTTGAATAGCTACATCCCCAACTCATTGAATTAGTATTTTTCCTGACTGATAAGTTCAAGGCCAAGGCAGAGGAGATGAAGCCTGGGGCTTTAAAGTCTGGGTGGAGGGGCACCTGGGTGGGTCAGTTGGTTAAGCGTCCAACTTCAGTTCAGGTCACCATCTCACAGCTCATGGATTCGAGCCCCACGTCGGGCTCTGTGCTGACAGCTCAGAGCCTGGAGCCTGCTTCAGATTCCATGTCTTCCTCTCTCTGCCTCTTCCCTGCTCGCACTCTGTCTCTTTCTCTCAAAAATAAATAAGCATTATAAAAAATAAAATAATAAAGTCTGGGTGGAATAACTTGTCTACAATATCCAGTATTTGCAGCCTCTCCCCATGACTTCCTGTCCAGTGTTATGGAGTAAGAATTTATGGCTCATTACTCTGCCTCCCCACCTCCATCTACTCTCTTCTCCTAGAACTCTGTTTCCCTGTCTTCTCCTTCTCTGTTGGTTATCTATTGCTATGAAACAAATCAGTCTCGAACAGGATTATTATTGCTCATAGTTTCTGTGAGTCAGGAATGCAGGTGGTGGCTTGGTAGGATGGCTCAGGTTCAGGGTCTCCAATGTGGTTGCAGTCATATATCTCTGGGGCTGCAGTCATCTGAAGTCTTGACTGGGCCTGGAACATCCATCTGCAAGGTAGCTCACTCACATGGCTGGCAGGTTGGTACTGGCAAGTTGGTTCCTTTCTACATGGGCCTCCCCAGAGGCTGTTTGAGTGTCCTCACTATACTATATTTGGCTTCCTCCAGAACTAATGAGTGAAGACTATAATGTCTTGAAGCAGAAACTATGCCTTGTATGATATAGCTTCAGATGTCATATATTGTTGCCTCTGCCATATTTTATTACTTACACAGACCATCCCTGATTTATTTGGAGATTACATGAGTGCAGATATCAGGAGTCAAGGATCATTGAGTTGTTTAGAGGCCATCTTGGAAGCTGGCTCTCCTACTCTCCATCTACTGCTATGATTCACCAAGTAAAGGCTAATGAGCTGCCTTGGTTCATCTCCCCCTACATTCCCATTCCTAAGTCAAGGCCTCATCCTAGGCTATAGCATTAGCCTTCCGTTTTTGTTCCCCTTTTAATCCTTTCTCCATACTGTTGCTTCCTGAAGCATAGCTTTGAGCTTGTTGTTCTCTCAGTTACACATCTTCAGTAACTAAACTGTACACTCCAGAAAAGCAAAGACTAGTATCTGTTGTTGCAAAAAAAAAAAAAAAAAAAAAATTACCGTAGGGCCACCTGGGTGGCTCAGTTGGTTAACCGTCCAACTTTGACTCAGGTCATGATCTCACAGTTCATGAGTTTGAGCCCGCATCAGGCTGTCTACTGTCAGCACACAGCCCACTTTGGATCCTCTGTCCCCCTCTCTCTACCCCTCCCCTGCATGCTCGCTCGCTCTCTCTCAAAAATAAACATTTTAAAAAATAATACTTTAAAATATATATATTACCACAAACTTACTGGCTTAAAATGGCATACAACACATTTATTGTCTGACAATATCTGGGGGTTGGGAATCTGGCAAGAGTTGACTGGGTCCTCTACAAGTCTGCAGTGAAGGTGTTGGTCAGGGCTAGGTTCTCGTCTGAGGTTTGATTGGGGAACTATCCACTTCCAGTCCCATGTGGTTGTTGACAGCAATCAGTTTGTGCAGGTTGTTGGGCTGAGTGTCTTAGTTTCTTGGTCTTTTGGCTGGAGGCTGTCCTCAGTTCTTTGCCATGTGGCCCTCTCACACATGCCAACTTGCTTCTTCAAAGCTAGCCAAGGAAAGTGTGTCTTTTAGCAAGACAGATGTTAAAATATTATGTAATGTCATCATGTACAGGTACTTTTGTACATTCCATCACTTGCCATTTTGGCTAAAAGCAGGCCATGGGTCCCATCCACACGCAGTGGTGGGAGGGGGTTATTCAAGGGTATGAATACCAGGAGACAGATCATGGAGGCCACTTTAAAGTCTGTCTTCCATAACTGTTTAGTCTTCTGTGTCTTCAGCACCCTGAGCAGTGCATGACACTAATCTCTAGTATTGCAGTGAATCAACATAGTGTGACTATTATGTTTCCAGCTTCTAGATTAAGCTTCTTTACTTCTTTCTGTTTCAGAGTTACTGATTTATTCTCGAGAATCCTCTACTCTCATCTGTCCTGATGGATGAACTTCAGGATGTTCAACTCACAGAGATCAAACCACTTCTAAATGATAAGGTAAAGACCATGCTGTTTTCACTAAAATATATATGTCCTTTCTGTGATTAGTTAATTCTCTATATTTTCTTAATAGCAACTAACTCAGAACATATTCATCTTCACTTTCGATGGAGGAAATACTTTAAAAAATAAATTTCTTAACCATCTTTTTGATATTTTTCCTTCTTTTTTCTTTCTTCCTACTTTTGTTTCCATGGGCCAAATTCAGTCAAGTTATCCTTGAGACTGTCTTGGTTTTACTGATAGAGACATTAAGGGAAAAAAATATGACAAAGTTAGGCAGAAATTATGAGAGTGAGGTTTGACTTAGAATCCAAGTGTCTTGACTTTCAGTTTCTATAAGGAAAAGTGAACATCTGTGGCTGGTGATGTACATAAGCTGTAAGACTTTCCCTAATGTTTGTCAAGTCTGCTATGTGACCTTTCTGTCAACTTTGAGATTTTCATCGGGGATGTATGGATGTCAGTAATACACCTCATTTTTCTGTTAGTGTTAGAGAACAGTGAACAGCGTAGTTTAGTCACCAGAATTCAGAGAATAAAGACTTGGTGTGATGGTAGGAGTTACCAAAAAGCTAAGAAAGGATTATCCTGCCTCCTGTCTGTCCCCATTCAGTAAGTGTTCCTGAAATTCCCTTTTCTATCCTCTGCTTTTGGTTTATTGTCATTACCCCTATTAAAATACTCTTGTAGGAGTGCCAGGGTGGCTCAGTCAGTTAAGTGTCTGACTTTGGCTCAGGTCATGATCTCATGGTTCGTGAGTTTGAGCCCCACATTGAGCTCTGTGCTGATAGCTCACGGCTCAGAGCCTGGAACCTGCTTTGGATTCTGTCTTCCTCTCTCTCCCTGCCACTCCCTCCATCTTTCAAAAGTAAATAAACATTTAAAAATACATACATACATACATACTCTTGTAGCTAGGTGTGAATGAGCCCATGGCATTCTTCCCTGAGGAAAGTATTGATAAAAAGGTAAGAGTAAAGGGGGCACCTGGGTGGCTTAGTTGGTTAAGAGTCTGGCTTCGGCCCAGGTCATGATCTCACAGTTCGTGAGTTCAATCCCTGCATTGGGCTCTCTGTTATCAGCGCAGGGCCCCCTTCGGATCCTCTGTACCCCTCTCTTTCTGCCCCTCCTTGCTCATTCATGTATTCTCTCTTTCTATCTCTCAATCTCTATTTAAAGTAAACATTAAAAAAAAAAAGTAAAAGTAAAGATGGATGAGGTTGGGATGGGGGTGCTACAACAGAAGATGCTGTTGCCCTTATCTTTTTTGGCCAAAGACCCACCTATAACTTCTAGGGCTGTTGACTTACCATGTGTTTATTAATTTGCTATTGAATCCTGTCAGTCCCATTTTCATTCCTATGACCTCATCTCTCTACCCTACTCCCACCCCATCTTTTATCTTTTACTAGAGATTTTGCCCTCTCCTTCATCAGGCTGCACACCTTTTTTAGCCCCTATTTGGTTTCTCCTGCTGCTTACCCTCATCTTTTCAGAAAATCTTGACTGTCTTTACTGTCTTTTGGCTGTCCCCAAAATAATGTGCCACAAGGAGGAAGGAAATAAAATCTGCATCTGTAGAGCTTATGTATAGCCACAGAAATGAATAGTTACAAGGCAGGTGGGAGTAGACAATTTAACTTCAGGAAGGTAGTAATCTATCCTAAACCTGGCTGATCATCAGAATCAACTGGGGAATTGTTTAGAAATAGGGAATGCTGGCTTCCACTGTAGACTAACTAAATTGGAATGTAAGGGGAGGGAGACAGGACATACACACACACACACCACACACTTTTCTATGACCAGTGGTCTTCAGCTTTGGCTGCTTATTGGAATTACTTGGGGAGATTTAAATATCACCGATGATTTTTGGTAGAGATTCTCCAGATTCTGACTGAATTGGTCTGGGGTGTGGTTGAGCTTTTTAAAAAAAATCCTGAAATTGAGAACTATGCCTAAAGTGATTCTGGTTAGTCATTGTTGGAAACCCGTACCCTGGTGGGTCTCGGATATTTGAGGACTGAGGTACAAATAGGAGGAGGATCCTTCCTGGACCCTAGAAAGGCACAGGATGCCTGAGCAGGTGCCTGCATGAAAGAGCAGTTTGTTGCATATCTCATAGAAAAGGCAGCTGGAAGAGGAAAGATTCAATATATATGACCATGGAAAAACAATAAATTAACACCTGGGTCCTCCTCTCTTGAGGCTTCAGTGATGCCTTGGCTGTGTCTAAAGTCTGCCCAAGTGGTATGGATGGAATTGTGCTCATCCCCTCACCCCAAACTTGCATGTTGAAACCCTAACCCCACATGTCACCATATGGGACATAGGGCCCTTAGGAGGTGATTAAAGTAACGTGAGGTCATAAAGGTAGAGCTTTAATCCTGTAGGACTGGTGGCCTTACAAGAGGAAGAGCGAGAACTCTCTCTCTTACACACCACCCCCCATGTGAGGACATAGGGAGGTGGTAGCCATCTGAAAGCCAGGAAGACAGCTCTCACCAGAAACCAAACCCTGCTGGAATCTTGGTCTTGGACTTTCAGCCTCCAGAACTGTGTCAGGCTGCCCAGGCAGTCTAAGACACCACGCAGTCAGTGCCTCACTTCCTAACATCTGTTAGCTTCTCTTTGATGTGCTGTTCCTACCCACTTCCCATGCTCTCTCTCTCCCTGAGAAGTGTTCCTATCCCCTCACTATTCTTGAAAGCTCCCCTGCTCCAGCCCAGCTTTGTAGAAGAAGATTGGCGTGAGACATTCCCAAAGAGTTCCACCCTCTTAGTCCCCCTGGCCTAGTACATCAGTGCTTTTGTCTTTGCCCAACATGTGTGTGCTTTTGCATACATTCTGAAAGGTATGATGGTAACACCCTTCATCAGGTTATTTCGTTTGATCCCCCAGTTGCCCAGTGGTATAGGGAACACAGATCAGTTTGTTCCCATACTGCTGATGAGAAAACTAAGGATGAGAAAGGTGAAATAGCTTACTCAGATTGAATGCCATAGAATGCTTGCTGTCAGGTAGGATTTCTCAGTCTTGGCACTGTTAGTGTTTTGGGATGGATAACTGTTGTGGGGACTGTTGTGCGTATTGTAGGACGTTCAATAGCATTCCACTAGAGCAATACCACTAGATTCTCTATCCACTAGATTCCAATACCACTCAATTGTGACAACCAAAATGTCTCCAGACGTTGTCCAATGTTCCATGGGGGCACAGTCTCCCCAGGTGAGAACCACTGCCATAGGGGATAGGCCTTCAGGTTTTGATAGGAGTAAATGTCTGGAAGGTTTTTTGGGTGGGGGGGAGGGGGGGCAAGTTTTTTGGCCTATCCTGCTATTATTGATTATGCACCTTTTATGTGCCAGGTGCTTTACATACTTTCTTTTAATCATCAGAGTATCCCTTTGAAGTAGATAGTATTTTTCCTCACTTAGAAGATGAAAAACTGGTTTGCCCGGTCAGTATGTGGCAGAGTCAGGACTGAAACCCAGGTCTGTCATATTCTAAACCCTGAGTCCTTTCCACTATGTGACCTCATCACCTCTGTGGCTTGCCATGTCTCTTTAAGGAAAAGCCTAGAGATGTGTATCATTTCATCTCGTCTTTTTGCCCATTTTCGTAGATATACTCTTAGCTAGAAAACATTGCTGTACCCTTCCAAGCTTCAGGGAGCTAGAGGAAGTCTAGACCCAACCTGTTATGGAGAGATTTGTCCTGAGATGACTATAAGGAAGCATTCTCAGAATAGCTTTAAGCAAGGCTTATGTTAACTTGTCTCTTGTCATTTGTTGGTACTTTTCCCATTTAATTTTAGTATGCTTGTAATTTTGTCTGTGGCTCAGAATTGTGAAGAAGTGGGTAATTTTGCCATGCTTGTTTTGGCTCCAGTAATGAAAAGAAGCAATTGCCAGTGCTTATCTTTGTTTTGGGGGGCAGACATTGTATAGAAATGTGAACCGATTTTTTTTCTTAAATAGCATTTAACTATTTTTAGTGCATTTTCACAGATATTATCTTCTTTAAATCTCCCAACCTCCTATGAAATAAGTAGTTAAAGGTATTTTTAACTCCATTTTACAGATAGGCTCAGAGAGGTTATAGCACTTGTCTAAAGGTAGTGTGTAGAAGGGTGGTGAACCCGCATCTGTTGACTTCAACTTGGATCAGGGGGTCTAGGGCTCTGCCCACCACCTGCTGCCTCTTGGAGCTGGTCATTCCAACCTCCTCAACCTTATAACAAGCAGGAGAGCTGACTGATTTGTGCTTCATTTTCTCTAACCTCAACTATATTAAAGTATGCGCCAGAAAAGACTAATAAAAGAAGAGCAAAACATTAATGATAGCAGCTATTTCTCAATAGAGAGATGATGGATGGTTATAATTTTCTTTATACTTCTCTACAGTGAGCATGTACTTTCCTTTTTGTAATTAGAACACCAGAAAAAAAGGATTTGGTACAAAATGATACAAAAATGTACAAAAATGGTACAAAAAATACTGAACCGAGTGAAAGCCAAGGGGCAGTCTTGAGAAAATAAGCAGAAAGCCACAACTGGCTTCTGCAGAATTGAGGAAACATCAAGTAGGTTGAATAAGTAGTGGAGAGGATAGAAACAAGTTATTTACCTTTTTTGGTTGTTAAAATAGAAAGTGAGATAGACCGTATCGCAGTTTAAGCTTTCCGTCTCTACTCATGACTGGAAATGTAAGCAGAGGAGAGAAAACCCATGAATGAGCTTGTTTGTAACTTTCAGAACAGCAGAGACAGGGGAAGGGTTAGTGCCAAGGTTTGTTTGTTTCTTTCTTTCTTTCTTTCTTTTTTTTTTTTTTTTTAAAGTTAAAAACAGAGTTGTTGACCTTTTCATTAAAGACTATTTGTGAAGTGCTACCTCTACTATGCACTGGAGGGTGGGTGTCTATTAATGTGCTAAGAAGTGATTGTCACATATTGTCATAAATGGCCTACATGGGACTGGAGCAGGAAATGAGTTCCCAAGTAAGTAGTGGTACCACTGTGACAGACCACTGTCAACTGGCTACAAGATCAGCAGGAGATAGTGGAAGAAGCCGTAGCCACAAGCTACCTAAGGAGTTTTTAGTGCAGGAGGTCAGTGACACATGACATTAACCTGATAGTATGTTATAGAAGAGTTTATTTTAGACTTGAAATTGTACTTTTTCAGCAGTGTACAGACGATTATCTGATTGTAGACAGTTTTATCCAAGTATCTAACTTCTTTATAAATTTCTTTGTGAAGTCTCAGTTTCTTTGTATTTTTTGAAGTCCATAATATAAGTGCTTTAAATATATATACACATATACCCACACAAACACTCTCGTGCACATATATATATATGTGTGTGTGTGTGTGTATGTATATGTGTATATATATGTATATACATATATATATATATATATACATATATATATATAATTTTCACTTTGGATTTTCAGCTTGATCAGATTTCTATTTAAAAATGGTTTATTGGGGCGCCTGGGTGGCTCAGTTGGTTAAGTGTCCAACTCTTGGTTTTGGTTCAGGTCATGATCTCACAGTTCATGGGTTCGAGCCCCACTGCACTGACAGTGCAGAGCCTGCTTGGGATTCTCTCTCCCCTCTCTCTCTGCCCCTACCCCACTCTCTCTCAAAATAAATAAACTTAAAAAAACTTTTTAAAATAAAGGTTTATTGATGATTGTAAAAACATTGATTTATTAATCCGTGTTAATTGATTAAATTAATCTTTATTAACAAAGAAAAAGTATTTTCTAGGCTTATCTAACCCTTCTGCTTATACAGTTACCCATCTTTCCACTTTCTGTTGGTAGGGATTGTCTTTTGTTACTAGAAATGCCATATTTTATTCTTTGACAGTTTTTTTTTTTCAAATCAGCTTGTTTCTAAAATTTTTACTATTGTAACAACTCCTCCTCCCCACTTTAGTTCCTAAAGTGCATGTAACTTTGGTGTTCATTTCTTACTCAAATTGAATATCTCTATTTTGAGATGCTTATAACCTTTAAAAATGATGTTTACTGTGTTTACTGAGTACCAGGACTGGGAATAGAGGTACCCTACCGTACTTCAGATTCACAGAACAGGTATATTTGCCCCAAATCTCTTCCTGTTGGTAGTTGGTTCTAAGGTCTTATGCATCTTGTCTTTCTTTATATCTGTTGTTTTCTGTCTTTTGAAACTATATATGCCTCTTGACTAGATCTCATGTTGGGAAACTACATTTCTTTTCTCCCTAGCACTTGTTTCTTAAATTCCCCCCATCATCCTTCTTTTCATATTTCTCTTCATTCATTGATCTATTCTTAGTTGCTTCTTGCTTATTCCCCAGGCTTATATTTGAGAGAATGACTTTTTAATCTACCTTCTTGAGCTGCTTCATTTACCTTCATTCACCCTCTACATGTAGTCTTGAGGCTACAGCAGGAAATATTCCCTTTGGCTGGTGTCTACCTTGACTGCAACTTTCAGTAATTATTTTTTTCTTGGCCCACTCTTTTTTACTGTCTTCCTCCAATTATTCTATTATTTTAATTTTTTCTTGACTCCTTTTCTGCTAATTAAGTCTGCTTAGTGCAAGAATCTCTCTGAACATGGAATTAATGGTATCTTCAAAATGGACAGAAAGAAAAAAGAAAACACCCAGAACTTGAAATTTCTGGGAATTTTGTTAGAGTATAACCATGTACCTCTAATATCAGAGATAGGTAAGTCCCTAGGGAATTCTTTCTTCTAGGATGCACCCAGTGAGTAGTATTGAATTTTTAATGAATTCAGAGAATATGGCTTCAGTTTACCACAGTTGAGAGGGGACCAGCTAATGATCTCCATTCAGAAACTCTGGATGCCAAATACTATCAAACAGACTTAATCATATCCTTTCTCTAGGATGATCACTCAGGAAGCCTGTAGCCACTCTCCAAGACCACCTGGCGCCTCTTTAAAACAACAACAATAACAAGTGTTATACTGAGGAATGTATAGAATTGTTGAGTCACTACCTTGTACACCTGAAACTAATATAACACCACATTAATTATACTGGAATTAAAGTCAGCAACTGTTAGATAGTCTTTGTCCAGTTACAGTACCTTTTTTCTGGGAGTCTAGCTGTGAATGTTGGATAAGGAACACGTAGTTGTTTTTTGCTAGATACTTAATGAAAAAGGGTGGCTTTGGTTTCTGGAGAGAATTGCCTCTTTCTCCTTTTGGTATTTCAGAGGTTTTGTGCTCATCTCAGGCTTCAGGAACTCAAAAAATGCCTCATGACTGTGATCATGTGGTTGTGAGGAAGGAAAACTCATGCATACAGTGACAGCTGCTTCCCAAAGAGCTCATCCGAATTTGTGTCTCTCTTCTATGACCAAGATTTTAGTTCAGTCTAGAGTGATTTTCTTTAATCTTTCTAACTCTCTAAAGGAACCTCTGGGAAGCCAAAAGATTGAAGTCTAATATGGTCTGTTTGTATATCATTATACATTACTCCTCAAAAGATTAAATGAATCTTTAAATCTTATATTACAAAATAACAAGTTACAAACATATTTTTTGTATCATACCAAATCCTTTTTTTCTACTTTTCTAATTACAAAAAGGGAGTTACTTGCTTATTGTAGGAAAGTACAAAGAAAATTATAATCATCCATCATCTCTCTATTGAGAAATAGCTGCTGTCGTTAACATTTTGGTATTTTTCTGCTAGTCTTTTTTTGGTGCATATTAACGTAGTTGAGGTCAAATTGTAAAGACTGTTTGTATCCTTTATTTTCGCTTAGTCACCATATCCTACTTAAACCATCTACCCTAGTAGTGCATGAGAGGGCCCTTCCTTTTGCTTTTCACAATCTAACTAGAAATTAAATGCAGTGACTTCTCTGAAGGACTTCTCAGGCATTTTGTGGGGCTAGTGGGAGCCGTGGAACATTATGATCCTTGTTGCCAACGACAGCATTCCTCAGAGATGTGCTACCCAGTCCCATTTGCGTGGTGTCTTAGGTGTCTTTCCGTGCTGTGACTGCATCAGACTTTATTTTGTGAATGTGGTTTCATGCCAGGAGCAATATTTCAGACTAGCTGTCTCTACCACTCTTTCCTGTTCTTGGTCCCATCTTCTGTCTCTGTGATTGGTAATCTGTTGTGACTTCACTGCCGATTTTAGAGAAACAAGGGTGTGCTCCTCCCTAGCCTTGTTCTTTCAGAAGCTTTCTGCTTCTAGATCAGTGCTATCTAGAAGTTCTCAGTAATGGAAATGGAAAAATGGAAATTCTGCAATAATGGAAATGCTCTATATCTGAACTGCCCAATAATAGAGTAGCTACTAGCCACATGTGTCTATCAAGCACTTGAAATCTGAGTAATGTGACAGAGAAACTGGATTTTTTATTTTAATTAATTTTAATTGCCACATGTGGCTAATGGCTACCCTAATAGATAGTGTCACTCTAGATTATCTCAGTGGGTTCTGCTAGTTAACTCTTATAGAGAGGACAGTTTATATCTTAGAGGTTTTATGTGTGTGTGTATGGTTGGTTGGTTGGTTGGTTGGTTGGTTGGTTGGTTTTTACACAGTGGGCTGTGTTTCTAACCTGTCTGTTTTGTTCTGCCAGCAGTGTGGGTAGAGGATACAGAACTGTTTCTAAGAAGATCCTGAAAAGGGGTATCGGACTTCTTCATACTCCCTTGGGATCAGAAATCTAGATCATGTCTGGAGGGGCAGCTTTTGGGAACGTGTTTAGTAGTGGCTCCACATCTCTTGGAAGTCAGTTGTAGACAGAACAGATATGTTACTCTAACACAGTTTCTTTTTTTTAATTTTTTTTTTTAATGTTTATTTATTTTTGAGACAGAGAGAGACAGAGCATGAATGGGGGAGGGGCAGAGAGAGAGGGAGACACAGAATCGGAAGCAGGCTCCAGGCTCTGAGCCATCAGCCCAGAGCCTGACGCGGGGCTCGAACTCGCGAACGGTGAGATCGCCACCTGAGCTGAAGTCGGACGCTCAACCGACTGGGCCACCCAGGCGCCCCTAACACAGTTTCTAAATAGTGAGACGTTTTCCCCCCGGGGGGTGGGGGTGTTTACTTTATGAAAGATCAGGTCAGAATGGTTTTTTCCCTCTCAGATGTATCACTCATTATCCTTTTTGTATACTCTTAGGTCATATTTTTGCAACTCTGGCATCTGAAATGCTATAAAAATGCCTCTGAGTCATTGCCATTGATTTTTTTTTTTCCCCCAGACAAACATTACTATGATATAATCTCATTTTAGAAGCCTGGTGAATTCTCCTTGAATCTTTTGACTATGTTCTACTTTTGAAATGACTCAGTGACTTGTCCTTTTTCCTATCAGCAATTTTATGGGATGCAACAGATAGGCCAGTGTATTAGGAATCCTGTTTTGTCTGTCTTTCCCTCCTTCAGTGATATTGCCTTTTTCCCTTGTTAAATTACAAGTCTTCCATTTCTGATCCATCTATATCTTTGTTCTCTTCTTGATTCTTTCTTTAATTCCTGGTTCTGGGCACCCTGGCTCCTGCCCTCCTTTGCTCCTCTCAGGGTTGACCTCCAACCCCTTTTTCCCAGATACTTTCTGTGTGGGTTGTGACTGTGCCCTAAGACTTTGATCCTTGTTTTATCCTCTTCCCACAGGTTCTTACTGCTCTCTTTAGGGAGGGAAGCAGGAAATTACATTACTGGGCAGCCAGGCTCCTGCCTTTATCTTTACAGGAAGCCTACCAAAGTGTAATCTTACCTTTTACATGTTAGGAGCCCACCCTGTCTCTGAAGCCTTTTGATGAGAATCATTTTAGTTTTATGGTGACCAAAAGGCTGCACGTGCACTGCTTGCACTGTGAACTGAATTTGCTGCACATTTGGGGAAGCCACATGGGGAAACTGACTGTGTTTTCTGCCTTCTGTTGACAGACTGGTACACGAAACTTCCAGGACTTTGACTGTCAGGTAAGGACTGTACAAGCACCAAGGGGGGCTATGTACAGGATTTCTGCAGTGCTTCCCTCCCTGTGCTGGTGGCCTTGTAGAAGTGAATCTCTCTTCATAGCTAATCATAACTCCTTCATGTTCTTTTGGTCATTGGATCAGGTTTATTTAAAACGATTTGCTGTAGTGTTCAAAAATTGCCTGCCAGGTGCCTGTGTTATGGTTGTATGTTACTGGGTTGAGCTGTCACTTTCTGATTAAGAACTCCATTGGAAACCCCAGTCACAGGTGTTAAATGGAGTGGTGTCACCTCACTGCAGAGAAGGTGGGGGAGGAGAGTTTGGAGGGGAGACTGAACAACAAAATCTTTTTCTAAAAGAAAAAGACAAATTAACTAAGTATCATTAATACAAAATGGAGATTTCTTTTGGCTTTATGCTCGGAGATGCAAAATTCAACTTGAGTCATTAGTCCTTAATTAAATGATATTATTCTTCCTCGTTGCTTTTGCCTGTAGCTCTATTGCCAATTTGCAGATCAATAAAATGAACCAGCATCTCTCCATCTACCTAATTTATCTGTTGACTGGCCCTGAAAGAAATGGGAGGAAGAAGTGAGTACATGGAAATGAGAACCTTATGTTTGGGGATGGATTCATAGCAGTGGCTGTCTGAAGCAACATGAAGTAAACTCAGAGGGTAGTAGGCAGAGAAGGAAGGTGTGGAAAACCAGCTTCCTTGCTTCCAGGATTCAGCCATCCTGTATATGCATAGGCAAATAGTTATTTTCAGATATGCGTTTTATGTTAAGTACATTGGAGTCTGTCTATAGCATTAGCATCGAAAGGAAGAACTAATACTTATCTTGCATGCACACTTATATCATAGCAATATTGGGTACCTACTGTAGATACTAAATATACACATCTCCAGTTCTTGGAGCACTATCACAAGGTGGTTCTTATTATCCTTGTTTTACAGACAAGGAAATTGAGAGTCAGGTTTCATAACTTGCCATTGGGTGGAATTGGGGTTGCAAAACCCCACTCTTCCTGGATCTGTTGCCTGTTCTTTCCCATCTGAAAATGTCCACAGCTGAGATATTGTAAGGAGTTGAGTTGTTCTGAAAGCTGAAATTCTTTAACAGAACAGCTGAAACTGATTTTGTTAGGGGATAGGCTCATAGCATTGTTACAGATTTCTGAATCCCAGTATCAAATACCTCTTGGTATGACTATTTGGTACTTTATATATATAAGAGAATCAACTTAGTGCTGTTAAAGTCAAGTTTGGGTTTACTTGTTTTTAACTTGACCTAATTTCAGTTATAGTTTGGATCTAGGTTGAACCAGTTGAATTTGGCTATTGTTAATATCTGATATAATTTACCTAGAAGGAGATCATTTGAGAAAGGGTGACAGTAGAATTCAAAGTGAAAAATCCCAGGAACAACAGAGTGTGTGTGTGTGTGTGTGTGTGTGTGTGTGTGTGTGTGTATACACACACACATATACGTACATACACTTCAACTTAAAAGTGTAGAAGCAGGGGCACCTGGGTGGTTCAGTCAGTTAAGTATTCAACTCTTGATCTCAGCTCAGGTCTTGATCTCAAGGTTGTGAATTCAAGTCCTGTGTTGGGCTCCGCACTGGATAAAGAGCCTACTTTAAAAAAAAAAAGTGTAGATACATTGATTTGATTTTCACCAAATTGAGTACCTCCTGCCCCAAAAAGAAAAATGAAATGTAAAAAACTACATGCTCACTGCAAAGTAGATAAGAAAACAAAAAGTAAATAAATAAAAATTACTTGTTATTTCACTAGTGTATGGTATTTGGTATATATTCTTTATGAATTTTTCACACATAAGTATACTTAGATATAAATAAAATTGAGTTTTAGAAATATAATTATGCATCAGTTTTTTAAAATTAAGGCTTAAAAATAGTCTGGCAAAAACTCATGATATTTTTGGTGAAGTTTGATGTAGTAACATGTTCTGGCTTTGTAAAATATAACTTTTAGTTCCGTCCTAATACAAATAGAATGGTGGCAGGTGTTTGTCACTGTCACATGTCTGTCACTGTTTTGAATGTACAGGTTCTTTGTGCTCTAAAGAAGAAAAAACCATAGACCCTTCTCTTTTCCTCTTTCTAGTTCTCACAAATCTTTTACCACCATTCTTGTCTGTCTCTTTGTTAAAGGCTTATGTGATGCTTTGGAGACAGCTGGATCAAGAGTCTAGTGACAGTTCGATAGAAGTCCCAAAAACTAGGAACTGTGATATAAGAAGTCTAGAATGGCCTAGTTTGCGTGAAGGCTTCTCAGAAACCATTGGGCATTCTTAGGAGACAAAACAGATCTAAAGCCAACATTGTCACTAAATGTTAAAGCATTCAGCATTGGCATTGGTGTTGACCATTAGCATTACTGTGATACTAGGTTACCTGAAGCTATTTAATCAGGGTTTCCTTCTGATCTCTGTCTTGCCTCAGAAAAATCTTTAAGAAATATTTGCTGACGTCCCCAGGAAGTTACCTTAGCATCATCAGCCAAGCTCGTAATGTCACTCTGAGCCACCTTTTCCCTCTGTTTTCTTTACCAATCAACTACATGCTTTTTTTTTTCACCTCCAATAATTGAAATTATAATTAGAAGTTTACGAGTTCTCAGGGCATTGGCTGCTGGCTCAGTTGGTGGATCATGCGACTCTTGATCTCGGGGTTGTGAGTTCAAGTCCCACATTGGGCCCAGATCTTACTTTAAAAAAAAGTTTACCATTTTTCTTGGTTCTTTGTTTGTCCTAAGTCACTTCATTGATAATTAACTCCACTGAGACAAACAGCAGTTATATTTGGATATAAGGTAATGTGGGAAGGGGTGGTTAGAGGTGATGTGTTTAGGATTGATGAGAAAGGAGAAAAGAGCCTACTGCCAGTTGAAACAATGTATCAGCAGGCTTATTGTCCATTTGTCTATGTGGGTGCTGCTTAATTTTCCTTTCCTTGTGAAACCATTTAAAGGTTTAGAATTAGAGGGGCGCCTGGGAGACTCTGTCAGTTAAGCATCCGACTTCGGCTCAGGTCATGATCTCAACGGTTCGTGAGTTTGAGCCCCTACATCGGGCTGTGTGCTGACAGCTCAGCCTGGACCTGTTTCAGATTCTGTCTCTCTCTCTCTCTCTCTCTCTCTCTCTCTCTCTCTCTCTGCTTATTCCTGGCTCTCACTGTCTCTCTCTCAAAAATAAGCATTAAAGAAATTTTTTTCTTTTTAAAAAAGGTTTAGAATTAGAGCTGAGACATATGCTATAGCAAGTGTATATGATACATTGCTTTTAAAAAATAACACTTATCTTGGGGTGCCTGGCTGGCTCAGTCAGGAAAACATGTGACTCCTGATCTCAGGGTTATGAGTTCGAGCCCCACATTGGGTATAGAGATTACTTAAAAATAAAATCTTAATAAATAAATAATAACACTTTATATAACATCAGAAAAAAATTAGAAAAGTATAAAAATAAAGGTTGCTTATGATCCTGCTACCTAGAGATAACCATCTTTTATTTTATTTCTTTTTAGTTTCTACTTTTATGTTCAGGTTATTGAAAGAGTACATGCTCACAGTTGAATATTTGGAAAGCACAGAGAATTATACAGAACAAGAAAAAAACTCATAATCTAGGGACAACTATATTCTTATGTTTGGTGTTGAAATAGGTGTGTGTGTATAATTTTTATAAAAGTAACTTTTTAATACAAAGTTTATTTATTTATTTTGAGGAGGGTAGAGAGAGAATTGCAAGCATACTCCACATTGTCAGCGCGGAACCCAGCGCAGGGCTCAATCCCACAAACTGCCAAACTGCAAGATCATGACCTGAGCCGAAGTTAAGAGTTGGGTGCTTAACCAGCCAAGCCACCCAGGTGCCCCTATAAAGTAACTTTTAAATTTATATAGTTGCCAAATTGGGTGTACAATTTTGTGCCCCCTTTTCTGACTTCATAATTACAACACAGTCTCATTTCTATATCATTTTTAAACACTCAAAAATAATTTCTGAGAGATGCCTAGTATTTCCTCATCTGGCTATGCCATGACTTAACTATTCCATTATTTTTGGAAATTAGATCATTTATAATATGTTCAGTTCACTGAATGTTTTTGTGCATAAATTTTATCCACACTGTAGAATACTTCCTTACATGGACTCTTGGAATGAACGTATTTAGAGCTCTTGGCATATCTTATCAAATTGCCTTCCACTTCTACCAGAGGGGTACTTAATAAATATTAATGGAGAGTGCAAAGCTGCTGTCTGCCAGGATATATCATTCCCATAGAAGAGGCTAATAATGGAGTGCACTCATAAGAATGGAGTTCTTGCTCCTGGAATAATCTAGGCATGGCCAAGGGCTGAGTAATTTCATGCTCGCTGCTTAATTGCAGTAACTCTTTGGGGAACTGATTTATAGAACCCAACTGTGAGGATTGGTTTTTAGTAGTGCAATTCAAATGTATATATGTGACTGCCTCTTCTAAAGGGGTTTAAACAGCTTTAAACTCTCTTTTTGAAAAGTTAAAAATTCCTTAATTTTTTATTCCTGGTACCACTACTACAATTCAATGGGTGATATACCTGATGTCATGAAAAGAAAAAGAAAAAGCTACAATAGATATAAAGACCTCAGGAATGTACATCTAATTGCATTAATCATTAAACAGCTTTAAACTCTTGAAGATCATTTGATGAATGGGCACGTTTGCAAAATAAAAATTAAGTGAAATAAATATCCTGAAAGTTCTTTCCCCAGAAAAGAGGTGTTTGGAGAGATCTGGAGTTCAACTATCTGCTATAATCTGTGTTAGAAAGCTTGACCAGCTCCGTGCTCTGGCCTTGAAGGATGTGAATGTGGCCCCAGTCCACCTTTCAACCTCTTGTCCCACTGCTTCCTTTATATATACTCCCCACTCTCAGGAGAGCTGGAATTATTGCTGGCCTACCCCACTTCTGCCACGTGCTTTTCCTTTCTGGTGGCCTTTGTTCATAGTTCCTCCCCTTGAGATGCCCCATCTTTTTGGGGTTGATTTTGTCATAGTTGTTTGGGGGAGTGGGGAAGAGAGAGGTTGATTTTAGTAAGTTCTAAGGATATAGGTGACTTTTTTTCTCATTGGGGGGTAAAAAGAATCTTACAGGAATAGCGAAAGTGCTTTTTATCAGCACCCCAATTCTCATTTCCCTTTTCCCCTGTCACTAGAAGGTTTTATTTCTCTGATGAGCTCTGTCATATCATGGGCACAATGGCTGCCAACTTCAGGTTACTAGCTTCACTGCTTAAAAGATGTTTACCTGTATCTCTAGGCAAAAGTCCAGGGGCAGATTCCTGTTGGCTTAGCATGGGTCACGTATACATTCACTCATTGTGGCCAGAGAGTGGGGTGTTTGAATTGACCAAACCCGGAACCCTTCCTGCCTGGACTTTTCTACGTAGAAAGTCAGTGTTCTGGCTGTTGCATGTGGGTTAAATAACCATTCACTCTTTTTCTCCTCATTGTTAACTGTGGCTATGTGAAGATGATACTAGAGTTGGCTTTAAAGGAAGAAAAGATAGATTTTATGTATGGACATATTATATGTATGGACATATTATAAAAGAGGCTTTCAGATGAAGAGCATGATTTGTGTAAAGGCCGAGAGTTGTGGGTGGTTGAGAAGTAACAGCAGAAACAGTCTGCAAGAATGTTGACTGAACTAGGCTGAAAGAGGTAAGAGGAGGAGGGAGAATGTTGAGACTAGAGTCAGGGAAAAGTGTCATGGAACTTTAGAAAGGAAAAAGTGATCTGTTGATAGGCAGAAGGCTGAATAATCTTAGAGGCATATTCTTCTATGGGAGTAAATGAGGTTATGCAAAAAATCTTATGCCCCTACACGGAGGTAAGATAATAGAGGTATTATATCAAAAATTCCTGGGGCCCCTGGGTGGCTCAGTCAGTTAAGCATCCAACTCATGGTGTTAGCTCAGATCATGATCTCAGGGTTTGTGAGATTGAGCCCGTGCCAGAGATCCCTGCTTGGGATTCTGTCTCTCCCTTTCTCTCTTGCCTTCCTACTCATGCACATGTACGCACAGGCACTCACTTGCTTTCAAAATAAATAAATAAACCTAAAATATGGTTTCTATATAATAAAAAAAAACTGTATCCAAGGCTCATAAGTAGCCTGCTTATTAGAAACAATAAAATTCCATGCTAACAAAAATGTTGATATTTCCAAGAGTATGCTGTCATTCAAGTTTTCCTAAACTATTTCAGACTGCCAGGGAGAAGAAGTATTAACGGGCATGAAGTGATCAAAAATTAACTGAATTCAGAGAGAAAAGGCAAGTCAGATTTTGTAATTCTGATAACAGCACATTTAGCTGAGGGAAGAGGACTCAAAAAAAAAGGTGAAAATTGATTATTATAAAATAATGGTAATATCCTTAAACTCTTAAATTCTTTTTTGAAAAAGTTTTTATTTTAACTTCAGCTAGTTAACACAGTATTATATTAGTTTCAGGTGATTCAGCAATTCCATACATCACTCTGTTCATTAAGAGTGCACTCCTTAATCCCCATCACCTGTTTAACCTGTCCTCACACCCCAGCCCCTCCCCATAAACTCTTAAATTCTTAAAAAAACTCTTCGATTGGAAGTTACATCTTTGAGGGATGCCTGGGTGGCTCAGTTGTTTAAGTGTCCAGGACTCTTGATTTTGGCTCCAGTCATGATCTCATGATTCCTGAGATCAAGCCTCACATTGAGCTCTGCACTGACAGCGTGGAGCCTGCTTGGGATTCTCTTTCCCTCTCTCTCTGCCCCTCCCCGCTCACGTATGTGCTCTCTCTCAAAATAAATAATATGTTTTTTAGAAAAAAGAAAGTTACATCTTTTTTTTTTTAATGTTTTTACTTATTTTTGAAAGAGAGAGACAGAGACAGAGTGCGAGTTGGGGAGGGTTAGAGAGAGAAGGAGACACAGAATCCGAAGCAGGCTCCAGGCTCTGAGCTGTCAGCACACAGCCCGACGTGGGGCTCGAACTCACGAACCGTTGAGATCATGACCTGAGCCGAAGTCGAATGCTTAACTGACTGAGCCACCCAGGCGCCCCTAAAGTTACGTCTTTGATTAAGAAGGAGATGCAGTCCAGGATGGAGACAGAACCAATATGATTTCAAGTCATTTTATAGCCTGGAGAATAAAGGGATTGTGTTTAAGAAGTCCATATCCTTGGAGATGATAAATAATCAGAGTGCTGGGAAAGATGTATGACCAGAGCCTGTTAGACACTACTTGGGCTTTGCCCTTTGAGCAGGGGCTCTCATTGTGTAGTCACACTGTCTAGAATGCTGGGGAAGGGTGAGGTAATTGGAAAAGCAGCTTGTGAAACAGATGATCGTTGACTAAAGCAGAAAGGCGGCAGCAGCATCACCCCTGCAATTGCCTGACCATAGCCAGAGTCCCTGCACATTCATCTCCAGATGGAGACTTGTTTCAGCTATTCACACACAGAGTCGCAAAGGATATATTTATGAGTCCACATGGAGGTGAGTGTCTCCTTTCTTTTCATATTTTTTATTCTACCAAGAACATTTACATTCACATACTTTGAAAATGAATGAGACATCCACAACCAAGTGTTGCTCCAAATAGGGCTCAGGACTCTTGGCCCATGAATAGTTGAGTCGTTACATAATTTGAGGCTTATAATGGGGAAGTAGGGGCTGAGATCTCCCTAAAAAGTTGAGGTCTTGTAGGGATCCAGTTTTAACTCTGAATTCTCCAGATTAAGAAATGATTACAGCGTTACGTTTCCCTTTCTGTTATGTCTCCCTTTTCATCATCCTTCTGAACTTCCCTGACAGCTAACTATCCGCGTCCCCCCCACCCCCCCACCCCCACCCCCACCCCCGTCCCACCCCATGCTCTCATCATCAATTACCAACTTTGGGAGGTCCTGCTAGCCTTAGGGCCACAGTGTTACCTGGTTTTTCCCTCCATCCTCAGTAGCACAGCTGAAAACAAGCTGGAGTATTTTAGCAAAACTTTACTGAAGGCTCCAGCAACCTGATTGTGAAGCTGACAAATTGTTGCAGTCTCTTCAACTTGGGTTCTCCTGTAGTGTTATCCATTTGGCAGGACCCAGCTTCTTCCTCTTTATTCCTTCTCTCAAGAAGTAAAACATGGGGGAAGGGGGAGGTATTAAAACACGAGAGAGATCAAAGCCTTCTTGAGTTCCTTTTCTGAATCTGTCAGCTCCCAGAAGGAAACAAAATCTTAAAGTTAGTGTACATTCCTTCTCTAAGTATTATGTTTTAAATGTATGTATATAAACATGCAATCTATGTAATGTTGCTTTTTAAAAAATCTATGTAAGCGATACATACATACCCTTTTGCATTTCTACTCAGCATTATGTTTTCAAGATTTTATCTGTATATTAATGCTTCTAGTTCATTTTAATCTGTATTTCATTATATGAATAGATCATTATTTATCAGTTTTCCTGTTGATGAATATTTAGGCTATTTCCAAATTTTTTGACATTATAAATAAGGCTGCAGTGTATCTGTCTGTATATATCCTTTTGTGTGTGTGACTGTGTTTGAGAATTTCTTTAGATTACACCTAAAAGTAAAACTGCTGTAGGATAGATATCTCTTAGCTTTACTAGAGATTACTAGATTGTTCTACAGAGTAGTTTTTCTAGTTTACATGCCTACCAACAGTGTATGAGAGTTCCTGTTTCTCTGTATCTTGGTCAACACTTGGTGTTACCTAACTTTAAAATTTTTGCCATCTGGTGTATGTGAAATGGCATCTCATTAAATTTAATTTGCACTTTCCTGGCTGCTAATAGAGTTAATGTCTTTCTCCTCAGTTTTCTATCATGGTTTCCTGTTTATTTCTTTCATAGCACTTATCACATACTATTATTATGGGTTGGTTGATTTGTGTGTTCATTGCCTGCCTTCCTGTCTAGAACATAATCTCTGTGAGAATAAGGATCACATCTCTCTTGTTCACTTTTATCCCCAGACCTTAGTCCAGGGTCCGGTAGTTAGGGATTCAGTAAATAGTTGTTTAATGAAGAAACTTGATAGTGGTGGGGGTGAGGGGTTCCTCAGTACTTCTGATATTACTACAAGAGAAATGCTCATGTAGTAACAGGGATTTATTTCTTTATATTTATCTCTTCTAAACCCTATACGTCATAGCCAGTTTGAAGTATCTGATCCTTTCCTTCATTTCTTACATCCTCTTTGCAAGTCTTTTGAATAGGCCTGAATAGGAAATAGAGAAATACAGAAACAGTCACTCATGACTTGATTTGATAGAGATTATCTGCTCCAGCCTGGGGCTTATGATATTATGATACACTGATACTGAATTAGCCTATGACTATTTTGTGCCCCACATCAGAGAAGAAACCAGAGTTCTGATGAGGTTCATAATTTGATAGGAAATTAAGTTGGAAGCCCTTTGCCTTTGCTGGGATTCTTATTGACAGTTAATCTTATCCTAGCTACATCTTATCTACTATAAGACTGTCTGAGATAGGTGAGGACTTCATCAGCAAAAATTCACTAGGCTAGACATAATAGTTTTTTATTTTTGAGAAATACAGACATCGAAGAGGACTAGAATAAACCTCAGTGGCTTTTCTACAGTTCCTTTCTTTTCTACCCAGTCACTCTTAGTGCTGGTCCTAGCTCCAATTGCATCTTGTTTGAGCTTTGTTTAGTTCCTGAGCTCTGTTCTGACTACATCTTAAACTCTACTCTTTGACTTGGTTAGGATTCTTTGGGGGTGCAGGAAACAAACCCACCCAAGCTAGCTTGAACCAGAGGCAATTCAGGAATGTCTCAGAAATTAAGACCATATACAGCTAGAACCAAGAATTAGAGCAGTGGAAATGTTTACTAAAAGCTCCCAAGTCTGCTTCTCTTTTCAAGAGAAGAACCAAATTGAGGATAAAATCTCTTAGTCCCAGTTACAAATTCTCAGGGAAGGATACATACCCACCATGGACCAGATACTCACCTCTCTTCAGTAAGCCATGACCATAAGGTTACATCCTACAAACTTGGCAGCCAAGAGCCTCCTGTAATGTATGGGTGACACAGGAGAGCAGCTGCCAGGAAAGGGAAGGGATTTTAGGCAGACACACCCATAAGTATCTACTGAACTTATTAGTTGCTGAATATGAGGTTAGAGGCTCTGAAACATCTGGCTTTTACCCAGCAGTTCCTTCATATTTTCTGCTTCCTTTTCTTCCCCCATGTCTTACCTGGCTCCTTACCCAGCTTGCTGATCTTTTAAAAGCTACTTGCAAGTGTATTCTCAACAGATCCCTGACTTACCTCATTTAAAATAGTGAGCTTTGGGAGTGCCTGGATTGGCTTAGTCGGTTAAGCAACCAACTCTTGGTTTCAGCTCAGGTCATGATCTCACGACTTTTGGGTTCGAGCCCCATGTGGGGCTCTTTCCTGGCAGCACTGAGCCTGCTGGGGATTCTCTCTCTCTGAGACTCTCCCTGCCCCGCCCCTGCACACTCTCTAAAATAAATAAACTTAAAAAAAAAAAGATAGTAAGCTTTGTGGATGAGAAGGTGTATTTTTCCCCTCATTTGTTAGTTTATCTGGAAGGAATTAGGAAGTAGGAATATGCTATATAGTATAACATGTCTCTGGTGTGCTTATGGTTCAGTGATATATCCTGCCCCAGCTAGTGAGAAATAGCAATAAATAGGTATTGTGGAACTTCAGCCATCTGGGAAGTACATTCTGCCTTTGCTGAGACAATACATTGTCTTGTTACAGGAACATGACATAGAAACAACTCACGGTGTGGTTCACGTCACCATCAGAGGCCTCCCAAAGGGAAACAGACCAGTTATTCTGACATATCATGACATTGGCCTCAATCGTATGTATTTAATTTTATACCTTCCTTTTTTATTATAATAATCTTTGTATATTTATTTTTAAAAAGAAGAAACCCCAGTATTCTAACAGCACAGGTTTTATCTTCTCTGGCTTAACCTTCCCTCCTCATTGTTACACATATTAATGCAGGGTTAAAGTGTCTGGGAAGTGTGCAGGAAAATGCATTTGGGGGATACTGGAATTATATCTCACCTTTGTGTCTTAACTGGTAAAGGATGAACTGGTTAAGGGCAGAACTGAGAGGCGCTTGGCTGGCTCAGTCAATAGAGCATGCAGCTCTTGATCTCAGGGTCATGAGTTCAAGCCCAACGTTGGGCATAGAGCTTACTTAAAAAAATAATAATAATAAAGTGTGTCTTTAAAAAAAAAAAGAGTAGAATAGAAATCAGTTGTTTGTTTTGTTTAAGTCTATACTTCTTTGGTTTTTTTCAACTTAACTTTGTTATGAGCCCTTCAATGAATTAGTGAAAGTGTTCTTCCTATAGCCTGTCATCAGTGATTTTAAGTGGACTTTTCTAGATAGTATAAGATTCTGGCTCTAGCCATAGGCTCAGAGCCTGTACATGTGTATGTTTTTCTCCCATGCTTCTCTGGCTTTCAGAGAGGCTACAGTTTAGTGCTGGAGCTTTATTTGAGGCTACAGTTTAGTGCTGGAGCTTTTGTAGCCTCTTAAACATGAGAAGTGATTTAAGCAGTTATACTAACAGGGTAGAAATTAAAGCAGCAGCCCATCTCTACACTGCAGCAATTTTTCCAAGGGACAGTCTTCCACATGGTGAATGTGAGTAGCCCAGGATATTTACTCTAGCCACGTTCTTGGAATATAGTCAGCGTCTCTGTGTCAGATGGGGGAATAAGGTACATGAGAAATGACAGCATGATGGGTGCAAGATTATTTTGTGCAATACCAGAATTGGTTTCCATTTTTTAGACACTGTAGAATTGAGAATTCAGTGTCGTTTTCAGGTCATTGGGATGTCTGGTATTCAGCCTTTAGGGCAGCTTGAATCACATTGTTCTGACACCTCATTTTGGTGGAACAGTGAATAAAAGGAGTGAAAGAGGACAATGATATGGAATTAATTGAGTCGAAGAAAACTGGAGAGAAATGAAGAGGACTGTATGGACATTCAGTTGAAAATTGGGGAGAGAGAGAGTCTGTGACTTACAAGTATTTTTATTCTTGCAGATAAATCCTGTTTCAATGCATTTTTTAACTTTGAGGATATGCAAGAGATCACCCAGCACTTTGCTGTCTGTCATGTGGATGCCCCAGGCCAGCAGGAAGGTGCACCTTCTTTCCCAACAGGGTAAGGCCACAAGCAAGACCTTCTAGAAGCCATGCATTCAGAAGAGCAAATGATTGAGCTACAGTGGGAGAAGTAGCATTGATTTCTCCTGTTGATTTTAGCACAGGCTGTGGTTATACTTATCAACCAACTATCCTCCTCTTTCTTTCCTTGCTCTGAGAGGACTGTTGCGTACAATCTGTTGAGGGAAACTGCATATTTTCCTATGTCCAGGAATGGTTCTCCATAGATGGGAATCTGTCACCCTGTAATTGCAAGGCTTAAGTGTCTGAAACACCCACATCTCACTGTCTTTTATCTGTCCCCTTCCTCATCTTTTTAAAATGTCATTTCTGTGTCCCTCCCTAAAACTTCCAACTACCTAGAACAAATTCCAATCCATCTGTACTTCCTGGGAGCACCTCCCCAACCTTACCTCCCAGTCTAGTGATGGGAATTTGAATATTTTTGTAAGCATTTATTCTGAGAAGCTGCCCTGTCAAATAGAGATGCATTTTGACTGGACTTGGAGCTCTTGGCCTCATCCTAAACCTGCTTTGCATGGTGGAACCACAGTCTCCCTCACTCTTCCATGGACATTGTAATTACGGAGAAGACCTTGGAAGGGGGAGTGAAAGCACAAGCTGTGGAATTACAGATTCTTCCCCTTTCCCTTGGCTCCTCTCCAGAGCTGCCTCTGCCAGGGACTGATGTGAAATAGACCATTGCAGGTAAAAAATAGCCAACACTTACATTGGACTTAAACAGCATTCCTGACATTGCTTTAAACGCTTCATATCTGTTAAGTCATTTAACCCTCACAGAACTATGGGATAGATTTACTATTATTCCTGCTGTACAGGCGAGGAAACTGAGGCCCAGGGATATTAAGTAACTTTGCCAAGATCACATAACAAATACGTAGCAGAGCTGGAATTTTAACTGAGGCAGTCTGGCTCCAGAATCCATGTTATTGACATGTTCAGGCTGTTCTGTCTCTCAGATGCAAATTGACCAATGACCAATTTATATCTAACAAGATTTATATCTGGTTCCTTTTTTCTGTTTTGTGTACAAATGGCTCAACAGCACTCCATCACTTAAAAAGTGTTTCAGGCAGAGGCAGGCTGATTCCCCTGTCACATATAGAGTAGATCCTAGATTGTCTTAAGGTCTCTTTCCATCTTTGATTCTGTAATCTTTATGGATGCTCCCTTCTTTTCTTGGGTTCCTAGTCTGAATCGGCTCCTGGCCTTGCTTGACCATCTTAGGATCGTGTAGTTCATATCATACACCAAATTCAAAAGCAATAAAGTAACCACATTATCTTATGTCTAAGTAAAACAAATCAGCATTCATGATGAGGAGTCTAGGATATGGAATGATATTTCCAGAAGCCCTGGACCAAATGAGCAAGTAGGAGACAGGCATGAAGTGAAATTTGAGAAATAGACAAGGATCCAATGTGGTTAGGCCCAGTAAAGCTTTGTTTATTTTTGCCTTTAGCTGCCTGATTATAAGCCGCAGACCAAAAGCCACCTCCTCAATTGGCTGTTATTGCTGGAAGTTTGCTGAGCCTCAATCCCAGTTGAAGTGATTGTTAGGGATTTGGAAATGCCTTGAGAGAGAGCCATATTACCTGTTCTGTTCAAATGGCTTCTTCTGGTCCCAGAGACTGCCCTTTAGAAAATAGAAACACATAGATTCTTCTCCTTTCTTCTCAGCATGGAAGTCTTAGAGAGAGACACAGCATGTCACAGTCATTTCCACACATCATCTCCTTTCTGCCTTTGGTAAAGGGAATGCTTTTATCTAAGAACCCCATACTCTTCTGGCTGTTCTTGTGATTGGGAAATGTGGGTGCATTCTAATTCAGGAGGTATCCTTCTGGATTTCAGGTACCAGTACCCCACAATGGATGAGTTGGCTGAAATGCTGCCTCCTGTTCTTACCCACTTAAGGTAGGTTCATTCTGCAGTTCCTTAACACAGTGTTTATTGAATTTCTACCATGTGTCTGATCTAGGGACTACAATGGTGAACAAATGGAATAGTCACTGTCCTCACAGAGCCTACTTACATTTTAGTGGGAGGAATAATTAACAACACATAAGCAAATAATCACAACTAAAGTGTTGTAAGAGAAGTCAGTGAGGGTGATGCCTTAGAGAAGGGCCAGGTTTACAGAGATAAGGCTAGTTGAGCAATGCCTCTCTAAGAACATGTCTAGGCCAGTACCTAGACAGAGAGCCAGGGCAAGAGGATTCCAGACAGGAGGAATAATATTTCCAGAAGTCCTGGACCAACTGAGCAAGTAGGAGAAAGGCATGAAGTGAAATTTGAGAAATAGACAAGAACCCAATTACATAGTCTCACAGATCAGGTAAGAATTGGGGATTTTATTCAAAAGACAAAAAAAAATATTGAAAAGTTTTAAGTAGGGGAGTGATACCCAATTTAGTCTTTTTTTTTTTTCTTTCAGGTATAGAATTTAAAAATGGGTTAGATAAGAATGTGCATTAATTTTGCCTTTTTTTTTCAGTTTAGTCTTTTAAATGGTCACTCTAGGTATTAAATTGCATTTCAGTAAAGCTGTTTATATTTTTTAAAAAGATTACTCTAGAGGCACCTGGGTGGTTCAGTCGGTTAAGCGTCAGACTTTGGCCCAGGTCATGATCTCACGGTTCATGGGTTTGAGCCCCGTGTCAGACTCTGTGCTGACATCTCAGAGTCTGGAGCCTGCTTCAGATTCTGTGCCTCCCTCTCTCTCTGCCCCTCCCCTGCTCCTTCTCTGTCGCTGTCTCTCAAAAATAAATAAATGTTAAAAATAATTTTTTTAATAAAAAAAAGAATTAGTCTAGCTGTGGGGAGAATGAGTTGGAGAAGAGTAAAAAAGAAAAAGACCATTAAACTATTACAGCAATCAGGCAAGAGACGACTAGATACTGAATGCCTGGAGCTGGAGTGAAGTATATAGAGATAGATGGAAATATGTTAGAGGTAGACTCTTTGGACTTACTGTTAGGTTGAACATAGAGGTGATAGGAGAGGGAGCTATTAGAATGACTCCCAGGTTTTAGTCATATTTCACTTAACCCTTAAAATCAACTTAGAAATAGGTGGTTATATCCTTTTATAGATTGGGAACTGAGGCTCAGAAAGTTAAAAAAACTTGACCAGCTTCTAGAACCCAGTAAGCATCAGAGCCAGATTTGAACCCAGTTGTATTTTTTCCATTATGCCATGTCCCCTCCAAGTGAGTTAATCTTATCAGTGTTGGTATGTCCTCTTTCACAGTCTGAAAAGCATCATTGGGATTGGAGTTGGAGCTGGAGCTTACATCCTCAGCAGATTTGCAGTAAGTACAGAGGATTAGTCCAGCTACCCTTGAGGCACTGCCTAGGTCACAGCTCTACTGCTGTGTCAGTGACCAGGTACTACTGTGGGTCTTATGTCAGTTTTTCTGTAAATTCTGTCAACAACAGAAAAAGGTTTGTAGAAAGCCCTGTTTTGTACTTACAGTACCTGAAAAATCACGAATGAGGGCAGGGTATCATCAATAAAAAGTAATTCTTAGAGAACATGTATGGAATTTTGTGAAGCCATTAAAATTTTATAAGAAGAGTTTGTAATGATACATGATTCACATATACTGTAACATTAACAAAAAAATTAAAATACAGATTCACCATAGTTTGTGATAGACATAGGAAGGGACCAGAGGGAAGTATACCAAAATATTAATTAACAGGGACCAATGTTGTGTGGTTAGATAATACAAGTTTTTATTTCCTAATTTTTGTAATTTCTATTTATCAGATTTTCTATAGTGAGCATAATCAGTGTAATCAGAGGGAAAGGAAGTAAACTAGAGAGTTTTGAGTGTAAATAGAAATGTCTGTGTTGATTTCTATTTAAGAAACAGAAATGAAGAAATTTTTTCAGGGTGGGTGCCTGGGTGGCTCATTTGGTTAAGCATCCAACTCTTGATTTCCGCTCAGGTTGTTATCTCATGGTTATGAGATCAAGCCCACACTGGGTGTGGAGTCTGCTGAAAATTCTCCCTCTCCCTCTGTTCCTCCCCTGTGCACACTTGTGTGTGCTCACTCTCACACACACTCTACTTACTTACTTACTTACTTACTTAATTCAAGGGTGCCTGGCTGGCTTAGTCAGTAGAGCTTGTGACTCTTGATCTTGGGGTTGTAAGTTCAAACCCCACGATGGGTGTAGTGATTATTTGAAAATAAAATCTAAAAGGGGCATCTGGGTGGCTCAGTCAGTGAAGCGTCCAACTTCGACACAGGTCATGATCTCACAGTTCACGAGTTTGAGCTCCGCATCAGGCTCTTTGCTGACAACTCAGAGCCTGGAGCCTTCTTCAGATTCTGTGTCTTCCTTTCTCTCTCCCCCTCCCCTGCTCATGCTCTGTCTCTCTCTCTCTCTCTCTCTCTCTCTCTCTCTCTCAGAAGTAAATAAAAACATTAAAAAAATTTTTTTTAATAAATATAAAATCTAAAAAAAATTTTTTAAAAGAAATGTTTTTCAGATGCCTCCTGGGTGATAGGACAGTCTTTTGGGGTAGGGTGGTATCACCCATTCAGGTGCTTTCTGGGGGAAGAACAAAAAACAAAAAAAACGTAAGAAGCTCCTATTGGGGTCAAGGCTATATGAATGTGAAATTCTCCAGTCTAAGCCTCAGCAGCCCCTTATGCCAAGTAATTCCAAGGGTACTTTCCCAGCAGGGAGAACCCACCGTGAGCTAAACAACTGCAGAGATACTACCAGGTGCCTTCCTCTGATGAGGAAATAAATATCATGTCTCCTCACAGATCCTTGCCAGGCAAGATCATTTCATAGCATTTTAAGGAACTGGTTTTCCAGATGTTAAGTCAGACTTACAGAGCAGTTTTTCCAAATATTCTGCACCTAGCACCTCTCTGAAGTCTTACTTTCAAATCTGAGGCATTATGGCATAATACATAAGAATTGATTAACCATGCTCCACTGTTTATAGAAGAATGCTGGGAGTGGAACTTTCAAACTGTTGTCTTTGTCTATTTCAGCTCAATCATCCGGAGCTCGTGGAAGGCCTTGTGCTCATTAACGTTGACCCTTGTGCTAAAGGCTGGATTGACTGGGCAGCTTCCAAAGTAAGCACTAAATGGTATTCATTGGGTCATCTCTTGGTCCCCTCTCAAAATGTCTTTTTTTTTTTTTTTTTTTTCACTGAAGTGTATACAGTCAAAGGCAAAAAGTTTTAAGTATATAATTTCATGAATGTGTGCATATATAATTGCCACCCAATCAATATGCAGAATATTTCCAGCTCCAAGGATTCCCTTATGCCTTTGCTTTAATTAATACTTCTTCTTCCCAGATACAACTGTTTTCTGACTTCTATCACCATAGATTGGTTTTCTCTATTCTTAAACTTCATATAATTAGAATGATAGAATATGTATTCTTTTGTATCTGGCTTCTTTCATTCATAGTGATTCTTTTTCATGTTGTGTGTAATGGTAGTTCTTTTAATTCTTGTTTAGTAGTCTATGGTGTAAATACACAAAATAAGTTGTTTGTTATTTGGTTATTATGAGTAAAGTTCCTGTGCACATTCTTTTACCTGTCTCTCCATAGACCTACACCTTCATTTCTCCTGGGTCTCTAGGAGTGGAATTGATGGGTCATAAGGCAGCTGTATATTTAGCTTTGGTAGATACGGACAGTGTTCCACAGTGTTTGGCCGGTTTACACACCAGCAATACATGAAAGTTCAGTTGTTCCACCTCTTCCCTAGTATTTGAAAGTCATTTTAATTTTTGTAAAAGATGAGCAGTTTTATTTGTAATACTAGCTTGTTTCTATATGGTACCCATCAGCAAAATAGGTTTAGTTATTAAAAAACAATTTTTAATTATACCATCTTTCTTATTTTAAGCAATGCTTATGGGGAAATAATGCTGGGTTTTAATTTGCATTTCCCTCAGGGCCTATGATGCCAGACAGAGCACCTTTTCTAAAACTTAGTGGCCATTTCAGTATCCTCTAAGGAAGTGACTGGTCAAGTCTTTTGCCTTTTTTTCCCCCTTAATCGGGTTGCTAGTCTTTTTCTTATTGATCTGTAAGAGTTCTTTGTACATTTTGTGTCTGAATCCTTTGGTGGATACAAGTAAATATCTTCTCCCAATCTTTGGTTTTCATGTTCACTGTTTTCATGAGTGAAACGAATGAATGAATCTCTTCACTAAACCGCAAATAACTTGTCCATGCTACTGCTCCCAAAGATTGGTGGGATTGAAGATGTGTGCCATCTGAAAAAATGAAGATACTTGCTATCTACATGGCATTTGCTATTTAGATAGAGTGTTATCTAAAATCTGTTCAAGGAGATAGGAATCTACAGGAGTACATGCTAATGACTTTACAAATATAAACAATCCCAGCAACAACCAGAGTGAAAAGAGGGAATAAGGGTAAAAGCATATTATTAAATAACATTTTCATTGAAATGACCTGTGCTGAAAAGGTCATTTGCTGTTTTTAGGTTAGAAAAGGAGCAGTTTTGAAACATTTTTCCCTACCAAAGTACAAATGTTATTTGTAGTTATTTTAACCTAAAACTATGAGGTTTGGGGGCACCTGGATGGCTCAGGCAGTTAAGCATCCAACTTTTGATTTTGGATCAGGTCATGATCTCAATATTTGTGAGATCAAGCCCTGTGTCAGGCTCTGCACTGATAGCATGGAGCCTGCTTGAATTTCTCTCTCTCCTCACTCTCTCTGCTCCTCCCCTGCTTTTCTCTCTCTGTCTCTCTCAAAATAAATAAACACTGAAAATACATATAATAAATAAATAAAACTATGAGGTTTAGACTAAATCAGTGATGTTATAAAGTTTTCCAGAGAAGAAATAACCCAAGCTTTCATTACTTGCTAAAAGATGCCTAATGTAACAATCTCATTTTTAAATAAATATCTGCTTCTGAGTATTTTTAACTTGCCATAAATGTTCATTCTGATCCACCACTGGAGATAGGCTCCAAAATACCACTCCCCAGCTTGTCACATGTATTAAGAACCTTTATTGGTACTCAACCATGAGATCCAGTAATTCAATATCTAGGAACTTATCTGAAGGATAAGTAGTGATATCTACAAAGATTTAAATAGAAGGATAATAATTTCTTAAGAATCTAATACATGTCTAGTATTTGCTACATAGCAGGCACTATTCTTAAATGTTTTCTCTATGTTTAAATTTTTCATTTTCAGGACAGCCCAGTGAAGTGGTCCTATTCTTATCCCACAGAGAAATTAAGCCATTTGCTTAAGGTCACAGCTAGGAAATCACAGAGCCAAAATATTCATTAAAGCATAGGGCAAAAAGATGGAAACAACCTAAGTACCAATACTGTAGAGCCACAAAATTGTGACACAACCATAGAATGGAATATCCTGCAACCAAAAATTTATTTGGTTATTTAAAGAAATGAGAAAATTCTCAATACTTAAAAAATAGATGAAACTATGTATGTCCCAATTTTGTTACGTAGCTATGCATACGAAAAGAGGGAAAGTAATTTGGGGCACCTGGCTGGCTTGTCAGTAGAAGATCCGACTCCTGATCTTGGGATTGTGAGTTTGAGACCCATGTTGGGTGTAGAGATTACTTTAAAAATAAATAAATAGAGGGGCTCCTGGGTGGCTCAGGCGGTTGAATATCCAACTTTGTCTCAGGTCATAATCTCACGGTTTGTGAGTTCGAGCCCCGCATCGGACTCTGTGCTGACAGCTCAGAGCCTGGAGCCTGCTTCAGATTCTGTGTCTCCCTCTCTCTCTGTGTCTCCCCCTCCCCATTGTGCTCTGTCTCTCTCTGTCACTCAAAAATTAAAAAAAAAAAAAAAGAAAGAAAAAGAAACGTGAGACTTACCCACTATATTAAAAAAAAAAAAAAAAAGGAAAAATAATTGGTTACTAGTAGTTGTGTCTTTGGCTGGTAGCATTACAGATGATTTATTTTCTTTTTTATATTCTATATTTTCCTAATTTTCTATGATAAGCATGTGTTGCTTTTATATTACTTTAAAATATTAAAATATTCCACCTACTGAAATTTAAGAAACAAAACAAACGAACAAAGGAAAAAAAAGAGAGACAAACCAAAAAACCAAAAAATAGACTCTTAACAGAGAAAAAACAGATGGTTACCAGAAGGGAAGTGGGGGGTGGGGGTGGCGCGGGAAGGGGAATGGGTGAAATAGGTGAATAAGATTAAGAGTACACTTACCGTGATGAACACTGAGTAATATATGGAATTGTTGAATCATTATATTATACACCTGAAACTAATATAACACACTGCATGTTAACTATACTAGAATTAAAATATATTCCACCTGCCAGTAGAGTAGATTCTAAAAAATTTATCCATTTCTCCCCACTTTTAACTTCTAGAGAAATTTGCATACTTTGGATGAAATGTATTAACGATGCTATTGCCAGATGCAGGGGAAATTCTTTCTTACAACCTTATTTAAAATTTGTTCTCATTCCTGTCTAATTACATGGGTATGTTAAGATTGACCTGAACATTCTCAGTAATGTATAATAAATTATGTGTAATAACCTAATAAAATTGTTAAAAGCTTGAGAACGATCTTATGAGTATTAAACATGTAATGAGATTGGTTGTTAATTCTAATTATCTTTAATTTATGACCATTGGATCGTTAGTAACCCCTATGAAGATTTCTGGGCTTCTTTCTTCCTTACTCTTTCTGGGACTATGTGATCCTGCTCTTCCCATATCCTTGTCTGTCTCCTCATCTCCTCTTCTCTATCTGCATCCCCAGTTCAGCACTTCACCTCTGATCCAAGTCAGCAATGGGAATTAAGCATAAAACCAAGGAAGAAGGCTACAGGGAATCAGCAACATAATTTGAGTTGGAAATTTTTCTGAAAATAGACTAGCAGTCTGCAGATTTGCACAGATTGCTGCATTTATTAGACTGTGATATGCATCATTTTGAAATGGAAAAAATTAGGGGAAAAATGCTCAAACGCAAGAACATTTTATAAACATAGCAGTTTCCTCCCACTCCCTAAAATGAAGAGAGCAAAAACTGGAGGAGAGAAAATCATTTTTGTCTCTTGGGTGACTTGAAGGGAGTAGTTTTAAGTCAGTCCTTATTGGCCATAAATCTAGTGTAAATGTGGGAAATACAGGCAGGAATGAAGTAGCTAATAGCCAAGAGCTCTAGGTCTTAAGTTTTCAAAGAAGGAATGGCCAAGATTTCTTCCAGCCACCTATTTCAAAGTAGGTGATATTATTTCCCTGGAAGGGAGACTTCATTTTTTTCTGAATTGTTTCTTGTTTTCGTGTGTCTTTGAAACTCTCATCTCATGAAAATGTGTGACACTGAGCTGTACTTTAGTTTGTTGAAGGATGACATGTACACAATAAAGTACACTAATCGTAAGTGGACAGCTTGATAAATTTTTATGTATGCTTAACTCCCTTGACTCGGCGTTTTTATCTTTTTAGCTCTCAGGCTTGACAACCAATGTTGTGGACATTATTTTGGCTCATCACTTTGGGCAGGTAAGTGCCTAGTCCAACTAGGACAGCCGTGTTTATTGACTTCCAGCAAAACCTTATTTACCTCAGGAAAGATGGGTTGCCTTAGAATTCACCTGATCCTAGTCCAGAGCAGAGGGGGATGCTTGTGGCCCAGCAAAGACCAATCTTGGGGGGAGAGGTATTAACTCAATGCCAAATGGCTCTTGGCATTTGAAGAGATGAGCGAAGGCAGAATCCCCTCCCCTGCCACCTGTTCCTGTCAACGGCATGCCATCTGTTAATGTTTGACAACATCACGTGCCTCACCCAACATCTTCAGAGACATAATGAGGTGTGAGAAAGGCTTCACAAAAATAGAAATTTCAGAGGAAAGAGAAACCAAAATAAACAAAGAATATCAATGCTTAAAGAACTTTAGACATTATCTTATTCAATCCCCATGTTTTACTGGTGAGGAAACTGAAGTCTATAGCGGAAATGACAGTCATGGATAATTATTGGGTGGGAGAGGGAACCCCGGTCCTCTTTTCAGAGGGAAGAGCGAGGTGGATAATAAGGTTTTGAATGATCTGATAAGTACTGTTTTAATTTTTGTAAGAGTTTGGGAGGGATTGCTGTTGATTCTTCTTTAAATCTTTGGTAGAATTCATAGTGACACCATCTGGGCCAAAGCTTTTCTTTGTGGATGTTTTTTTATGTTACTAATTTAATCTCTTTACTTACTAAAGGTCTATTCAAATTTGTCTATCTCTTGAGATGCTTTAGGTATTTTGTGTCTTTCTATGAATTTGTCCATTTTATCTCAGTTACCCAATTTGTTGGCATAAATTATTCATAATATTCCTTTATAATTCTTTGTATTTCTGTAAAATTGAAAATAACGTCTCCTCTTTCCTCCCTATTTTTAAAAGTAATTCAAATCTTACCTCTTTTTTTTTGGTAGTCTAGCCAATCAGTTGTTTGTTTTATTGATTTTTCTCCTGTTTTTTATTCTCTATTTCATTTATTTCCACTCTAATCTTTATTATTTCCCTCCTACTTGCTTTAAGTTTCCTCTTTTTGTAGTTTCTTAAGGTGGAATGCTAGTTATGGATTTGAGCTCTTTCTTTTTTTTTTTTTTATCTGGGCATTTACAGCTATAAGTTTCCCTTGCCATACCACTTTATCTGCAGTCCATAAGTTTTGGTAGTTTCATTTATCTCAAAGTATTTTCTGAGGCATCTGGGTGGCTCAGTCGGTTAAGCATCTGACTTTGGCTCAGGTCATGATCTCACAGTTGATGAGTTCGAGCCCCACAGCACAGAGCCCGCTTTGGATCCTCTGTCTCCCTCTCCCCCAAGAGAGATCTTCTGCCCCTCCCCCAAGGGTGTGTACAAGTGCACTCTCTCAAAAATAAATAAACATTAAAAAAATATTTTTCAAAACAGATGAACATAAGGGAAGGGAAACAAAATAATATAACAGGGAGGGGACAAAACATAAGAGACTCTTAAATATAGAGAACAAACAGGACTGCTGGAGGGATTGTGGGGGGTGGGGGATGGGCTAAATGGGTAAGGGGCATAAGGAAACTACTCCTGAAATCATTATTGTACCATATGCTAACTAACTTGGATGTAAATTAAAAAATAAATAAATTATTAAAAAAATGTTTTTAATTCAAAACAAAGCAAGTATTTTCTAATTTCCTTGTGATTTCTTCTTTGATCCATTAGTTTTTTAGGAGTATTTTGTTTAATATCCCAGATTTCCCTATTACTGATTTCTAACTTTATTCCATTGTGACCAGAGGATATATTTAATATTTCATTTCTTTTTTAATTTATTGAGATTATGTCCTAGCATATGGTCTTTACATGTGGTCTGTCTATTTCATGTACACATGAGAAGAATGTGTATTCATTTTGCTTCTATTAAGTAGAGTGTACTCTGGGTGTCTGTCAGGTCTGGTGGTTTACAGTATTGTTGAAGTTTTCTGTTTCCTTGTGATCTTCTACCTCATTATTCATCCATGAATGAAAGTGAGGTATTAAAGTTTCCAGCTATTCTTGTTGAATTTTCTATTTCCCCCTTCAATTCTGTTTGTTTTTGCTTTGTGTGTTTTGATTATTATGTCCTCCTGATGTTCCATTTTTATTTAACAGAACTTGGAGCTAATCTTATTTTGGTAGCTCCGTCTTTACCCTCTGTTTGCAGAGAGAACTGGTGCCAACAGTCCTTGAGCCTTTTTAGGCTCCTTGGTACAAGTTCACTGACTTCTTTCACTCTCCCTGCTGCCAGCCTAGCAACCTTACTGAGTCTGCTAAATGAACGATTATAGTCTTCCTTCTGCTTTCCCACTTTCAGAATGTTATTGCTGTTACTTTTCCTGTTGCCTTTGTCCTTATGAGTTTATGACTACAAAGAAAAATTTTTGCTGTTAATTTTAGGACTTTTCTGGAAAGAGTAAAGCAGTATTTTAGTCCAACATCTTTAATTGGAAGTCTCAAAGACTATGATCTTTTCACACATGGTGGGTAGACATAGTATGCTTGGGTTTTTTTTAAACATTTATTTATTTTTGAGAGACAGAGACAGAGCACAAGTTGGGAGGGGCAGAGAGAGGAAGACACAGAATCCGACGCAGGTTCCAGGCTCTGGGTTGTCAGCACAGAGTCCGACACGGGGCTCCAACTCAGAACCACAAGATCATGACCTGAGCCGAAGTCGGACCCTTAACCAACTGTCACCCAGCTCCCCCATAGCATGCTTGGTTTTGACTGTATACCTTAAAAAAGAGTTCACAAAGTTTACAGAGTTCCATGCTAAGTGTGTGGAAGAGACAAAAGTATGTAAGATATGGCCCTTGTTCTCTAGTTCACTCTGTAGGGAGATAGGATATACAGAAATGCTATTGTAGCATAGGTAAAAAGGGATAAGTAGAAAGAACCACCTTTCATTGAATATCTACAGATGTTCTATGTATATTAATTCAATCTAATGATCTCATAATGGGAATTGTATTATTCCCACTTTACAGATGAAGTGTGAATTGGTTTCCAGCTAATAGCATATCGAGGGAGGAGATTTGAAGCCAGATTTGTGCTAACTCTGAAGCTTTCCTCTTTCTACTCTGCCAGAGTGCCCTAGGAGAGGTACTGTGAGGGGCCTAGAGAAATTCAAAGGCAGGAAAGATTTACTTCTGATTTGAAGATCAGGGAAGGCTTCAAGGTAGCAGAGGTATCCCAGCTGGGCCTTGAAGGACAAATAAAATCCAACATTTTAGATTTGGGCTGGGGGAGAAGATCATTCCAGGAATGAGGAGTAGTTTGCTCAAAACAAGCCTTCCTTTGAATTTTGCTGTGAACCTAAAACTGCTTTTAAACGATAAAGTCTTGGGGCACCTGGCTCAGTCAGCTGAGCGTGCGACTCTTAATCTTGGGGTTGTGGGTTTGAGCTCCACACTGGACATAGATATTGCTAAAATAAATAAACTTTAAAAAAAATTTTAAATAAAATTTAAGCAAGCAAATGCTTATGTTGCTTCTATCGTTTTGAAATAGGAACAAATAAGGTTTAGAAACATGAATAATCTTACCTTCACCAATGAGAAAAAACCACGGCAATATCTTCTTTTTATCTATCAAATTTGCAAAAATTAAAAAGAGTGGTCATTTGTGGGGTGCCTGGGTGGTTCAGTTGGTTGAGCGTCCAACTCTTGATTTCGGCTCAGGTCATGATCCCCAGAGTCACGGGCAAGAGTGGCCATTTGTATTAAGGTTGTAGAGAAACAGGTAGTATAAATAAACGAGGCAGCTACATATATGATACATACATATGATAAGGAGTGATCTCTACCATCCTTTAAGGGGAGAAGCAAGGTATGTCTAGCAGACCACAATTTGTGTTTTTTATAAAAAAAGGCGGGGGGCAATTTTTATATAACAGCTTTACCTAAGAAGTCCATTAGCACTTAAGCCAGTTTTACCCCTTTTATACCATTATCACTTCTTCCCTCTTTTATCTCAAATTTTGCTATTCTACTATGTGCTTCATTCGTTATTTAATTTTATTATAATTTCTTTAGCATTTACCACTTTTCTCAGAGTGATTCTAGTGCCCTTCAGTTTCAGGTGGACTCTGATCCATTTGGTCAGTTTCCAATTGTATTCTTGGCTCACTTCATGCATACAGTAGTAAGAATGCAAACAAATATTTTCCTTATCTATATTTCTCTACAAGATTTCATGGTGACCTTTACACACACTGCCCTGGATTAACTGGCTTCCTCACTATCCCTGATACATTTCTTCCCTCCAAAGCAAACATTTTCTCTTCTGCTTAAAACCGATTACTGGATGTGTGTGTGCTTGTGTACAGGTGTACACATATGTACATATATGCTTGTGTACACAAGAACCTGGCAGCTGTTCTAATGATCTCTAGAAGGCCAGCAAGAGAGAGACGGTTGGACAATGGTTGGTTGGGAGGGAGACTCACTACACTGCATGAACTATTTGTTTCTCTTGTATTTTATACCATTAATAGTATTGGTAATAAGATTAAATAAATGATAAATTAACTTGAAAAATACAAATGGAATGTAATCTATAGATATTACTAAGTGATAGTATATATATATATATATATGTATATATACATATATATATATATATATGTAACAGTGATTATATTTGTATTATATCAGTACAGATAAGTTAATTATAAAGATTTATGTCTATTAAGAGAAGTCTTACGTTCTATTTATTTATTTATTTATTTTTTTTTTTTAAGTAATCTCTACACCCAACATGGGGCTTGAACTCACAACCCCAAGATTAAGGGTCATACCCTGTGCCCCACTTGCCATCATGAGCAGAGAGATTTGGCTTTGGGCATTGAGAATGCAAACCAAACAATATACACTTGTGCTGTAGCTCAGAAGTTTACCTGTGTCTCTTTTCACTTGTTCTAGGAAGAGTTGCAGGCCAACCTGGACCTGATTCAAACTTACCGACTGCATATTGCCCAAGATATCAACCAAGAAAACCTACAGCTCTTCCTGGGTTCTTATAATGGGTACAGTTGTTTCCTATTCCTCCACTTAAGTATAAACTAGTTCTAAAAAGATAATGGACATTGGAAGGAGAGTAGAAGGGGAAATAAACTACTTTTTCCAGTGTTGTGTAATGAGATTGCTTTCATGATGTTGTACCACAGAAAAAGAGGGGCTTTCAGACAGACAGGAAAACAGCTTTCAAGGAGAATGAATGGGGGCTGGCTCAGTTTGTAGAATGTGCGACTCTTGATTTTGGGGTTGTAACTTTGAGCCCCGTGTTGGACATAGAGATTACTTGGGGGGAGGGGGGAAAAGAATGCATGAACTGAAGGCTGTTTTGGGCAAATTCAAGTACCAGTTGTAGTTTTAGGATGTTTTAAGACAAAAAAGTACCTAAGTTACATACACACAAAAACATACAGGTAGTGTGAGGCGAGACAGAAAAACACATATAGAAGAAGAAAAGAATAGAAGTCTTGGGCCTTGATTCCGTTTCTCTTTGCTGACATCTTGTCATCAGGCAGAAGTAGCGCATGGACACTAGTAAATTCTCTTTTGTTTGGTATTCCAAAACCTACTTTCGTGTCTCCCCCAGTCATTGAGAGAGCCTGATTCTTATCTTGGGACCAGCTTTTCCAGGGTAAAAATATTAGCTCCTGCTAGCTTTCTGGGTACATGGGAGAAGATTGAGAAAATGGGTCAGCTGTAACTTACCCAAACTCACCCAGAGATTTTGAACTTGGTCTGTCTAGCTCCTTCCTCTGTATAACAGAGCCTCCTTATTTTTAGTTGAAATTAGAAAGGTTTATTAAGTACCATGTAAAACTATGTTAGTTACAGGTTTTCCCTCAAAAGTTCCCCTTTTCTTAAGGAATTTATTCCTATAAACCAGTTGGAAAATTAAACACTAGAACTTGAGGATTTCAGTAGCATTGTCATTGAGTTTTGAAGTTGCCTCTAAACTTTTAGCATCCCACTGTGTCCATCAGGGTTGAGCCAGGAACCTTGTTCCTGCTCTGTACCACTCACGATGCTACTGAGAGGGCTGCTTGTGAACAAAGTGCACAGGGCCCTTTCCCTCATCAGGTGTGAAGGAAAGAGAGTTTCATATTCCTTCCGAAACATTTTGGTTTTCACAACCAGGAAATAATCTGAATTGCCATGATTTTACCTGAAAAGTGTATTGCTTCCTTCTTTTTTTCTAGACGCAGAGACCTGGAGATTGAAAGACCTTTGCTGGGCCAAAATGATAATAAATCGAAGACATTAAAGTAAGTACCTCAGTTTCCCTAGTGAGTTGCTAAATATTTTTGCCTTTCATAGACTAATTTAGTATTCAGTAGAATATAAGTGCTGTTTGCAGAATGTCACCACTTATTTTGCCTTTCCTCAGGTGTTCTACTCTATTGGTGGTAGGGGACAGTTCACCTGCAGTCGAGGCTGTGGTAAGTATGTCCTGATGTTGTGAAGACAAGTGAAATTAAAACGCAATGAAATGGGGACACCTGGGTGGCTCAGTTGGTTAAGCGTCCAGCTCTTGATTTCGGCTCAGGTCATGAACTCACAGTTCATGGGATCAAGCCCTGTGTTGGACTCTGTGCTAACAGTGCAGAGCCTGCTTGGGGTTCTCTTTATCCCTTTCTCTGCCCCTCCCATGCTCACACGTGCCCATTCTCTCTCAAATAAATGTTTTCCAAAAAATGCAGTAAAATGTATATACAGCACACTGTTGGCACACTAGAAACCGTTGGTAAATACTAGTGTTTTTTTGTTTGTTTGTTTGTTTTTTCTTTCATTTCTGGTTACATGTGTCAGGGTTTGCTCGTTGTTATCCAGTTTGGAAAATGAATTCCTCATCAATCACTAGATTTCATCAGACGGGATCATTATTACCTTTGATTGCTTTATGTGCTGCCATTCACTTCGTGGCAAGTAGTATAACTAAACACCATTTGCTTATTGTCAGATTTCTGACAGCCTCGGCCTTCTGCAGCCACCATACACCTGGAACTGTATCAGCAGGCTGGAAGGCTGCTGAGAGACTTTATGCTTTCCTCTGCCTCCTCCTCAAGTACATAACACATTGGTAAAAATAATATATGCTCATTGTAGACAAAATGAAAAAATTAAAAAGTAGAAGGACAGGAGGAAAAATCACAATCCCGTTACCCAAAGGTAAACTGTTATCTTTTCCTCTAACATACACTGGGTGATACTAAACATATAAGGTTTGGGACCTGATTTCTGATAGTATTTTTAGTAGCCTTTTTCCATATTATAAAGTCAGTACATACATCTGTATAAGATTTAGTCTTGTAAATGTACCTTTGTTTACTTAACCTCATTCTCCAGTTGATTATATCAGATTTTGCACCATTAATAATGTTGCTGTTGAACATCTATAATGAATTTTTGATCATTTACCTGAGATAGATTTCTAGAAGTGGAATTAATGTGTCAAAAATCATAAACCTTTGCAAAAATTTTTATAACATTTGCCAAATTCCTTTCAGAAGGGATATAGATAGCAGTGTGTTGGTATCAGCAATGTATGAGAGCGCTTGTTTCACAGCATCCTGTCCAGCATTAGATTTTTAAATTTTATTAATAACTTGATAGGTTAAAAATGGTGTCCCACTGTTTTAATATGTATTTTTTTTTTTATTACAAATGAAGTTGACGTTTTTTATGTCTGCGCTTGTTTTTCCTACAGTGTATGTAACTTAGGTATCTGTGTGAGATTACTGGGTATTCTTTGACAGTCTTCACTTCTGCCCTGTTTAGAGAAAAACATTAGGGAGTAAGGCTTTTTGGAAAGGGAGTCTAGTAACTAATCAGAGGTGTAGACATAGACAAGGTTTATGGGGCTGGGGTGAAGTAGATATGATGATATATTCATACCTCCCTGAATTATCCTGTAAAACATTCTGTGTCTGGTATAAAATACATGGCACGGCTTGAGCACAGAAGTAAATGTGCTCATGTCCAAATAAATAAATAAATAAATAAATAAATAAATAAATAAATAAATAATTACCCCAGTGTTATAAAGTTATAGTGATGATCCCAGGTTTTCATGAAGCAGTTTGATAAAGGTCATTGTTTTCTAACTAAAAGGTGGAGATACAAGCTACAAAAATACCTATCAAAAACATCTATTCAGGGGGCCTGGCTGGCTCAGTTGGGGGAGCCTGCTACTCTTGATCTTGGGATGTGAGTTCGAGCCCCACGCTGGGTGTAGAGATTACTTTTAAAAAATTTTTTTCTTCATAAACATATAACCTAAAACAAGAAAAGAGTGTTGTTTTAGAAGATACCCTTATCAGAATTTTCTAATACTGAATTATTTTTTTTAACTTGCATGGACTTAAAGCAACATTTCCAGTTATTTTACATGACTATATAGATTGGCCAGTACAGCTAAGGTCTTGTTTTCTGATTTCCACACCTTCAGTGTTTATAGATAAGAATTTCAGGAGCCTGTGTGTACCACAAAGTAGATGCTCTTCTAGACAGATTTAGTCTTTCTTCTAGACAGATTCAAACATAGCTCCCTTGCAAGAGCTAGCATTTTATCCCATAGATTGGTAGGGGTTAGAAGGCTATCCATGCATGGAAGAGCAGGAAGGAACTCCTCAGGTTTTGGTACCTTTTGCTAACTGTTCTTGCTCACTCATTCAGCCTCATTTTTTGAGCTTCCTCCCTATTTGCTCGATACAGTGGAGAATACAAAAATGAGTAAGATGGAGTCTTTGCATTTGGGGAGCTGGAGAGAGTGTAGACATGTCAAAAAACCAACCATTGTGCTTGGCTCGGCTCACCAGATACGGAGAATTCTTTTTTTTTTTTTTTTTTTAAATGTTTGTTTATTTTTGAGAGATGGAGCATGAGTGGGGGAGGGGCAGAGAGAGAGAGAGAGACAGAATCTGAAGCAGGCGTCAGGCTCCGAGCTGTCAGCACAGAGCCCAATGCGGGGCTTGAACTCAAGAACCGCGAGATCGTGACCTGAGCCAAAGTCGGCGCTTAACCAACTGAGCCACCCAGGTGCCCCCGGAGAATTCTTATAGAGTTGGTAGAAATTACAAAGTGGTGAACCAAGGAAAGCATATTTATTATATTAAATCCAGATGTGGGAGCTCATTCTTCCAGAAAATATTTATTGCATATCTACTGTGTTCTCACCTATACTTGGCAGTTAGGGATCCAGTTTTTAAATTCTCCCCTTCAGAGTTAATGCGTAATTCTGTACTAAACTGGTACATTTGCTTATTACTGCCTGCATTGTCATTTGTATAGAGCAAAACTTTGGTTTGGTGATCCTGGCTTTTAAATCATCCCCTGATTGTAGAAGAGTTTTGTATACCTGCCCATCAGCAATCCCCAGAGTTCAGCCGGATTACTGATTCTTGCCTAGGTAATTTGAATAACTCCCTAACTGGCTTGCTGCCTCTGTAGTCTGTCATACAGGCCACTGCTGGTTACTTTCCTAAAACAACTCAAATCCTTTTACCTCAGAAACCTTCTGTGGCCTCTTGCCTTCTATGGTCAGCTCCAGTCTGCCTCCCAGACTTGCTTCGCTTCGCAGTGCGTCTTCACACCACACTTACTCTGCAACCCACACGTGCTCTGCACATCCACTTCACATCACCTGGTCCTTTGCTTATGCTTTTCCCTTGACTCTGGAAGCCTTCAGACACCTACCTCTTCTCACTATATCTCTTGAAATCCTGCTTATCCTTCTCTACTCGCTCAGCCCAGTTGTGAAATTTTGAAGTGATGTCCTTCAGCCTCGTATTATGTATTTTCACCCCCACTAGATTCCAGGCTCTTAGCAGTGTTTTTATGTGTGTGCTTGGCAAGCATGTGTAAGAAAAAAGGAGAGATTTAGTTGATCAAATTAGCCGTAAAACATTGCTGAACCTGCAGATTATGTCCCTAAAACATTTTCTTTGAGGTCCCTGCTTCCATGGATCTAAGAGTATAAGATACCAAACATGTAAATACATAGGTTGTAATTCTTTATTATGATGACTGCTGTGAGAGAAGAGAACATAGAGTGGTCAGTATTTAGGTGGGGCAGTGAAAGACCTTGTGACTCAGGAAAGAGGGTGTGAGGAATGGCAAACCCAGGACACAGGAAAGGGGTAAGCTGTGGGGTGGGGTTGAGCGGGGGTGAAAAGGGCTTAGTCAGGGCCATTTGTGCTGGGAAGCCATCAGGACCCCAGCTGGTGAGGGCCACGGTCCAATTCACATTTTAAAATAGGTAACTAACCCCCAAGTTATGTAGCCAGTAGGAGAAATTAGATTGAACATTTAGTTCTTTACATACTCGCAACAGATTCAGAAAATGAAATTAGCCAGACTTTTTAGATTTACTCAGAAATAATCAGATGTAAAATGCATCACATATCTCTTACTTTGTATTTTGGACATTTCTTTGGCTGATTGAGCCATCTCCAAACTGAGCTTTTGATCTTGGAAGATCATTCTCGTGCCAAGCTATTTCTTATTTTTCTAATGGTTCATAAAATTGTTCTCTCTCTCTTTTTTTTTAAGGTTGAATGCAATTCTCGCCTGAATCCTATAAATACAACTTTGCTAAAGGTAAGGTGTTTTCTTTTCTCATTGCCAGCCAATTTGTAAGTTAATTATACAAGGTTCAAATTACTGTATTTCTGGAATAGTTGCCCAGAAAGAAAGAAAATTTCTCTCTCTCTGATTGTCTGATTCTCTTTTTTTTTTTTAATTTCTTTTTCCTGAGTATATTCTCCTTGTAGAAAATTGGAAAAAAGAGAAAAGTAAAGAACAAAATAAATAAAAATTACCCATAATCCTACCACCCAAAGTTCTCCTCTGGTAAAAATATTGGTGTCTTTTTCCTATACACTTTCAGTGGATTTATTTTTTAAATTTATTTATTTATTTTGAGAGAGAGAGAGAGAGAGAGAGAGAAAGCGAGCAAAGGAGGGACAGAGAGCAGGGAGAGATGAATCCTAAGCAAGCTCCGTGCTGTCAGTGTGGATCCCGACACTGGGCTTCGAACTCACAAACCATGAGATCATGACCTGAGCCGAAACCAAGAGTCAGATGCTTAACCAACTGAACTACCCAGATGCCCCATTCCTTTACACTTTTTTTTTTTTTTAATTTTTTTTTTCAACATTTTTTATTGATTTTTGGGACAGAGAGAGACAGAGCATGAACGGGGGAGGGGCAGAGAGAGAGGGAGACACAGAATCGGAAACAGGCTCCAGGCTCCGAGCCATCAGCCCAGAGCCTGACGCGGGGCTCGAACTCACGGACCGCGAGATCGTGACCTGGCTGAAGTTGGACGCTTAACCGACTGCGCCACCCAGGCGCCCCCCTATACACTTTTTACATCATTAAGGTCATCGAATATTTACAGCCCTAGGTCTGTTTTCCTCAACTTTTGATATGAGCATTTTCCCATGTCATTAAAAACTTCATAAGCATTATTTAATGTTGTGAGAATTAAGATGGAGGGAATTATTTACATGCTAAGTCCTATTGTATTGGTAAGGAAGCTTCCAATAATGTTCTAATGAAGGGGGTGGGTGCATTTTCTTTCTCTTAGAGCAGATAGAGAACAGCTCTTATATTAAATTTCTGAAATCAGTATCAAGTTTCTTCCCCTATTCATTGTACCCCAGGCAAGAGTGTCAACCTCGCTTTTTCTACAGCCTGTAGTAAAATGTTCAGCCTGACACACTGATTTGAATATGGATTACTGTATTGAAGTGCTGATCATATGTTGCTTACTGCTACTTTTTCAGCCTGAAAGACCTCTGATTTCTTCCCTTTCTCTTTGAAGTGGCTTGAAAGGGAAGTCCTTTCACCAGAAGTAGGCCATAGTTCCTGGAAATAGAACATGGGGTTAATGCTCTGAGGCAACAGAATGCAGAATGTTCTGAGGTCCAAGTGGTTGATGAACTGGTTCAAAATAGGAAGTCTTTTTATTTGTTTTGTTTTTTAAAGCATATGGTTTCAAATAGTTTTTCCTGCAGGTTTGAATCAGTATTCTGAAAGCATAAAACTGAACTCCGTAGTATCCATGGATGTGGTTATTTCTGGGCAAAAATGCCCACCACTCCAACTATTTAATAGGCATCAAGCTTGGAAATAGTTGCTTTTAATATTTTCTCTCTACGTGTGTTAACTGTTTTATGTCAGGTTTTGACTCTTAAACTTCATGAAAATATAGCATGTGCCAGTTAGGTGTGTTTTATACTTAAATCAGGGTAAATGTTTGTTCCTAATATTATTATTAGAATTTTAGGGCACTGCCTCTTGTTAACCTCAAATTCCTGTGCCTTCTGCAGCATTCCCATCTGCTAAATAACAGTCCCCCAACTCAACATTTTCATGCTAGTGAATAGAAACGATGGTTTATATCTTTTTCTTGAAAAGTTCCAGTCAGCCTGTACAGGATACTGAGTACAGAATGCATAACAGCTGGAAGGAAGAGGGTAGGCCCGTGGTTGGCTGTCATGCCTTAGAAACAAGGCATGTTTTCTGCAGATTGGCAGAATCTGCTTCACCTGGGAGCTTATTGGAAATGCAGGTTCTTGAGCCCCACCCCAGACCTATTAAATCAGAATCTCTAGGGCAGAAACCCAAGAATCTGAGTTTTAACGAGTCTTCCAGGTAATTCCAATGCTTGCTAACAAAACTCTGCTCTAGAAATCCTTGCACACGTGAGAATAACCAGCTATAAATATTTACAAAGTGAGAGCCTCACCAAATCCAGCTTTGAGAGGAAAGTGAGTTGGCCAAATTCAACATCACCATCTGATTGGAGAAATCCACTTAGTTGAAGAATGAAGATACTAGGATGAAAGGGAACTTACAAAGCATGGTACTCTGAGAAGTTAGGGTCACACTGTTTGAGGACTCTGAAAGTAGCATTCTTCAAGGTAGTGGCAAAACCAGTGAAGTAGTGATAACTTCACTGTCACCCTTAATGGAAAATTCTCACCCTGGGCCTGAAAATCAGGCTGTACATCTTACTAATTAATAAGTAAATAATCTTTTCAGATTTATATCCAAGGTTATTGTTAGGATATGTCTTTGTATAAGAGTGCATTGAGGAAACATACAATTTAGTTAAACATTAAGTTAATCCTGTCCTATTTGAAAAGACTCATGGATTCTCAGCACATCCTCTAAGTTTAAGTACTTACATTTTTCTCCTCTTTTAGATGGCAGACTGTGGTGGGCTACCCCAAGTAGTTCAGGTAAGGAGATTGTTTTTTTACAAAGCACTCATTTGATTCTACTTCTCTGCCTGTGCAAAGATTAATACCTTCTTATTTGTTCCCCTAGCCTGGAAAGCTCACCGAGGCCTTCAAGTACTTTTTGCAGGGAATGGGCTACAGTGAGTAGTACAAAACTTTCTTTCTAGCAAAAATTTAATGATAATGGGGTCATTTTGACATCTGGGGAGCCCACAATTCTCAAGGCATAACCTCTGTGGTAGCCAGCCTAAAGTCAAGTAAAAAACAAAATATTGATGGAATATTCTTCTGTATGTATATATATAAGGTGAGCTAACACTTACTAAACACTTGCCTTGTGCCAGGCGTTCTGTGTTTATAACCTTAAGAGGTAAGTTCTGTTATTAGTCCCATTTTATAGAAGAAGAAACTGAGGCTTAAAGAGACTAATAAACACATTTCCTAGGATAACAGTTCACCTGCAGAACTATGATTCAGACCCTAGCAGTCTGACTCCAGAGTCCATCTTTTCAACCACTGAGACTTAGGCTTTCCTAAACTTGTGAATCTGAAATTTGCAATTTGAACTCAGCTGGTAATGATGCCTGGCCTAGAAAAACACAATGGAGACTTCAGAAGAAAAGAGTAATCTCCTCAGTTACATCCGCCCCACAATAGGAAATGAACTTGCAGAGTAGTTTAGAGTGAGTCCAAGGATGTGTCCATATTGTGTGCCACTGTCCTGGTCTCTTGTATTGTGAGACCCCTCAGCTTTCTCATTTGTCACAGACTATTCACACTTGCTCCTTTCTTGGAATTTTTAAGAAGAAAAAACTCTCTTCAACCCAGGTACAGAGCTCCTTACCCAGTAGGGTGATTTTTTTTCCTGTCTTTGGTATAAGTGTGGTAAATGGCCATTGGACCGCTGCCTGGGCAGCAGCTGACCCCTGGGTACAGCCCTGTGCCTGGCAGGCAGACTGTGTATGTCTCGTCTAGAGTGGCTGTGTCATCCCCGTCTGTGAGCCACTACCAACCGAGCCCACACCCACATCTCTCTGGCTCACTGGGAGGAGTAGTCCCTTCCCTACCCGGTTTTCATCCCTTTCCTAGGAAACAGCTGATCTTCCAGCCCATTTCTGATCCAAAACAGATGGCTGTTGGCAGTGTATGGGGAAAACATTTGCCCTTGGCTAGTTGAGAGAAGCATCCTAGATGGTAATAAAATATCAGTCAGCCTCACCTCTTCTCTGGGAGCTTAAAATAAAACTTTGTCCCTTAAAGTATTCTGTCAGTGTTTACTAGGCAGCCGAGGTTGCCACTTGGCACTCTTGGATCACTAACCTGCCTTTTCCTGTGTCCATCCTGCTTCCAGTCCCGTATGTGCAGCTCAGTCACCTGAGCACCGAGTCAGGTACCTTCCTCTGTGCTGGCCCCGCCCCTGCCTCCCAGCCATGCTCTCCTGGCTGTATGGCTGCCTGCAGCATGTCCGCGGTTTTCCTGTGCAGTGAGAGCCCGATAGAACGTGGCTCGTTGTTCCCTAAGAGGGTTAGCCTGCAGGTCCAGCCCTGGTTCCCCAGGAAGAAAGGAGCGGGTTGTAATAGCCAAGCTTTCTCTTATCATCCAGATCCAGGGTCACAGCAGTACCCAAAACTTTATAGGCAGGGCCCCTCTTCCACCACCACCTACTGATCCTTGCATGAACCCCAGACACAGGAATTGAAGGGTAGCCTTGATTCTAAATAGGAATATCAGAGCCTATGCGTGGAAAACTTGGCAGGTGATGGCATCTTTTGACCCCAGCATTGAAATGACAGCTAAGGGAGTAGCCAGTGCCTCAGGAAGATAGGCAGGGAAGTTATGCCAGGTAAGGCCGTGTCCTGGCCAAGCTGGAGGGACCATAGGGTCAAAGCAGTCGTAGAACAGTAGTCTGAGTGAAACACCCACTCTTAGAGTCCTTCCCTTGCAGGCAGCGTGTACCTTGCTGTCTGCATAGAGGTCAGCGCCAGCCCACCTGTCCTCCCCTACACCCACACCTTCCTGGATGTCTCCTCCCCAGGTAGCAAGGATAGCCTGTGGACACGGATGGTAGTCTTGTTGTATCGGGCTTGCACTGTGTTTGTGAAACACCTTCATACTTGTGTGGTTCATCTTTCTTTTGGTTTAGTCTTGCATGCACTGCAGGTTTTGGTTACCCATCTGGGTTCCCAAAGCCTCCTTCCTAATCACTGTGTGAATGGCGTGGGCATAGCTAAGAGGCTGTACTCTGGACTTAGGTTTCCCCTCATTCTACTATAGACTAGAGTTAGCTGAGATTCCAATCAGATCCAGAGGATTAAATGAACCTTGCATATAGCCACTCACCTAAGCAAACAATGCAAATTGGAGATGGCTGTATCTTGTCCTGGGTCTCCCCTTAAATGGGTTGGGAAAGCTAAACATAAAGCAAAGCCTTTGGTGAAATTTCTGGATTAGCTAAGCTTAGCCAGGGCTCCATCTTCTAGTCCTCTTGGTTCTTTCTTGCAGTACCATCTGCCAGCATGACCCGGCTCGCCCGATCACGAACCCACTCAACTTCAAGTAGCATCGGCTCTGGAGAAAGTGCCTTCAGCCGATCTGTCACCAGCAATCAATCAGATGGAACTCAAGAATCCTCTGAGTCCCCTGATGTTGTGGACAGACACCAGACCATGGAGGTGTCCTGTTAAGCAGATGATCCTCCCCTGGACCATGCAAGTCCATCCTCCTTCAAACGACCACTCCATAATATAACATTTCATCCAGCAAACTGGCATCTACCTTTAACTCCTGCATGGCCACTGACACTCTCTGGTATCCTGGATTTATCATTCTCTCTGCTTGCCCACCCTCCTTTTTGTATGTACCAAGAACCACTTCCTTGCCATTACTATAACATTCCAGCATCTTTAGCTGATCAAATTTCCATATCTTCTCTTGCCAGCTTTTCTTTGTGCTTTCCCAACTACGTATCTGACAAGATTCTTTGATCCTGGTGTATGTGTGTGAGCACGCGTGTCTGTGTTTGTGTGTGCATAGTTCTGTGATTTTAGATATGCTTTCTTGTAGAGCTTCTGCAAAAAAAAACAAAAAAAAGGGGGACTTTTTTTTTTTTCCGTTTCATTTTCAATGGTGTTTTTAAGGGAAATCTACAGAACAGGTTTCTAGGCTGGGTAGACCCCTGCATTCTCTTTTGGTTCCAAATTAGTCAACAAGGTTTGCAAAGTGACTTCAGCAGCTCTGAGGAATGTGGAAGATCATGATTACTATTGATTGTGACCAATAGAAGGAAGCCTGTTACATAAGAGAGGCAGGCAGGGTGGCCAGCTACCTTGTTCTGTCCAAATGCATTCACATATGTTATTCTGTAAATAAAGGGGAAGGATAATATTCTTTTAGAAGCCCAGGAATGATGAGGTTCTGATGCAATATGGAGTTTTCCTAAGAAGTGAGCGTGGCTTAATTACTGGACTCTCTTAGCACAGGAAGGTGGAAAACAAAATATCAGGCCTCCGCTCTGCCAGAGCAAAACTGCTGTTGCTGCAGTGTCTGATACCACTTACCAGATATCCACAAGAAGTGCCTCCTGAGTCTGATGAAGAGTGTTTCTCCACCCCTCAATCCTCAGAGAAAGGAGAGGTATGGCCTGAAAATTACATAGATGGTGAGGAAACAGCTGGGGGAAAAAGGCACAAACATCAACGGAATATCATGTATAATAGGCATAGCCTTGACTTCAGCTGACTTAGTGGATGCTAAGTGAAATTGGTACAGAGCCCATTTCTCAGAAAGATTTTTGACAGTTCTTTAAAAAGAGAGGCAAGGGGCTAGTCTATAAGGACAGACTATGCAGGTACAGTTGTGTTTAGTGGAATGCTGTGTGAGGGGTCACAGCCAGCCAGAGTATCACTGGGAAGAGGATGAAACCAGCTGCCGCACAGCAGGGCCCCGGCTCGTGATGGCATCAGATGTAAGCTCAGGGTTAGACAGTTACGAATCTTAGGAAGGGGCTATTCAGACACACTGTTCGCTTTCTGCTGAGATAGGGAATGCGTCACTCTGCCAGAGTACAACTTTTTACAGATTATTAAATAAAGCTGTATATGTCTCATTGTTACCTGATTGCTGGTGTTATTTCTCTCAAGCCACTCACTGGGGTTCAGGGTGGAACCAGGGTACTGTGTTTTGGGGCTTCATGCTGGGCTTTTTCACATACTGATCATTATCTCACCCAAGAAGAAATGAAGACTCCGGATAAATGATTTGCCCAAGGTCATAGCAGTAAGCCCATCTAGGAGTGAACTCCAGGCCCATCTGACACACTGCTATTCCCCTCAAACCAAAAATCATCAGAAGCCCGATTGTGTGGTTTATAATGAAGGAGGAAACGCTAAGGTCTTGGAAAGGCATTTCACATTTCAGCTCTGCCACCTTTGGGGGTTGCTGAGTCCCACCCTGATTTAGTAGTCTGCAACCACATGCCTGGGTTCCTCAAACAGACCAGCCTGCATTTCTCCAGAAATGGCTCTTTGTATCGACCAGTAACATTAGGAGGCCACCATCAGTTTCAAATGATCCAGGGGCTGCTGCTACCATATAGTAAGTACATCGAGGTTGCTGTGTCTATGGAAGATACTTGTAACATGACATGGACCCTGCTCATCCTGGGAAAGGAGATGAAGCAAATGCATGTGGACAGAGATACAGGGCACCGAGCTGAATTCCCGACAATACAGGACAACAGTTTTTGAGCTGGAGGTGGTCTGATGGTTGCAGTTCTTAAAACCCACATCACTCCGGCCTTCTTGCCACACCTGACGTGAATGGCTGCCTGCTTTCCCACCTTAGCCTTGTGACTGGAGTCAGGCTGCAACTGACTACACCTGATTGGTCCATACCATACTTCTTTCTCTTATCATTTTCATTTCCTTTCTCCCTGTTCAGTCCAGAAACACTTGGATGCCTGCTTTGTGAGAGTCAAGGAAATGGCCACTTAGATTACCCAAGATGATTATAAAAGCTCTTCCATGTAAATCATCTTACCCAGTTCTTACAGCACCCCTGCAAAGTGGTCAAGTCTGTTTCATAGACAAGGAATGGGTGAGGAGAATTAAGTGATTTGGCCGAGGTCACCTAGCCTGAAAATTTTTCTAGTTCTTCCAAAATCAATGCATTTTCATATTCAGCCTTTTTTTAAATAAGATTTTATTATATCACTTTCTGGCATTATCTTTTTTTTTTTTTTTTTAATGTTTATTTTTGAGAGAGAGAGAGAGAGCATGAGTGGAGGAGGGACAGAGAGGGGGACAGAAGATCCTAAGTGGGCTCCATGCTGACAGCAGAGAGCCCAATGCAGGGCTCGAACTCACAAATCGTGAGATCATGACCTGAGCCAAAGTTAGACACTTAGCTGACTGAGCCATCCAGGTGCCCCTCATATTCTGCCTTTTATTGAGCATCTGTCATAGGCTGGGGGCCTTTGCACCATCTATATGTTTCATAATATTGGTCTGGTGAGGTAAATGCTAGTCCTATTTTATGGATGAGAAACAGGCCCAGAGGTGCTATAAGTGGTCACAAAACTAATAAACAGCAGATCCGGGCTTTTAAACTAATTCTCAGGTGCCTCCTTTGATTTAACCTTGAGGCCAGTCTGTCAGATAAGAAGGTGGACGTCAGAGTTGTATGCAGACAAGAGCAGGAGGGTGGGCCTGTGCTCACTTCCCTCCCTGCCACAGGCCACATTCTTTGGCCATCACCCATTCTAATATTCTAATTAGAATGATCTTACACAGGATGTGCCTCCACTCTGGCTCCTTTCAGCTCTTTACACCAAGTGCCCGTGGAGTTAAATCTCAAACCAACCTTCCCTGGGAGAAAAAACCTGAGCTGGAATGTGTTCTTAGGCTGGCAGGGCCCTAGAAAAGACTATGGTCTGAGCTATAGTCAGGAGCTATTTCAGTGCCATTTTGTGTTAAAAAGCGATGTCTCCAGGAATACTAAGCCCCCTAATGGAAAGGCAGCCATAGGTGTGGTTATTTAGACTTTAATGAGATGAGGATTTTATTTAAATTTTAATGAATGAGGTAACAAAGACAATTCTATCAAATTCCTTATCCTGGGGCGCCTGGGTGGCTCAGATGTTTGTCTGACTTCATTCAGCTCAGGTCATAATCTCATGGTTCTTTAGTTCAAGCCCTGCATCGGGCTGTTTCTGTGCAGGGTCTGCTTTGGATCCTGTCTCCTTCTTTCTGCCCTTCCCCCCCACCCCCCCCACCCCCCCCCACCCCCCCCCCCGCACATGCTCTCTCTCAAAAAAGATTTTTTGGGAATGCTGGTGCAGCCACTCTGGAAAACAGTATGGAGGTTCTTCAAAAAATAAAAATAGAACTACCCTACGACCCAGCAATTGCACTACTAGGCATTTATCCAAGGGATACAGGTGTGCTGTTTCGAAGGGGCATATGCACCCCAATGTTTATAGCAGCACTGTCAACAGTAGCCAAAGTATGGAAAGAACGCAAATGTCTATCGATGGATGAGTGGATAAAGAAGATGTGGTATATATGTACAATGGAGTATTACAGACTGAGGGTTACAGGACGGGTTGTGGGAGGGGGGATGGGCTAAATGGGTAAGGGGCACTAAGGAATCTACTCCTGAAATCATTGTTGTACTATATGCTAACTAATTTGGATGTAAATTTAAACCAAAAATAAAAAACAAAACAAGTTAAAAGATTTTTAAAATTCTTTATCCTAGCTGAGTGATTCTCAAGCTTGGGCTGTGTATTAGAACACCTGGAGGGCTTGTGGAAAGCAATTTGCTGGCCCCACCTATGGAGTTTCTGATTTAGCAGATCTGAGATGGGGCCCAAGAATTTTTATGTCTAACAAACTCCCAGATGATGCTGAGGCTGTTGGCCTGGGACCATACTTAGAGAACCACTGTCTTGGTCTTATTGCCCAAAGTGGTTCATGGACCAGCATTGTGGGGTATTGCCTGGGAGCTGTTAGCAGTACAGAATCTTAGGTCCCACCCCAGACCCACCAAACTAGAATCTGCTATTTAATAAGATCCCCAAAGGAGAGCCTGGGTGGCTCAGTCGGTTAAACTTCTGAGTTCAGCTCAAGTCATGATCTTCCTCTCTCTCTGCCCCTCCCCCAGTAGTGTATCTGCTCCCTCTCTCTCCTCTCCCTCCCTCTCAAAAATAAATATTTAACAAGATCCCCAAGGAATACCTATACACATTAAAGATTAGGACACATCACTCCAAGGCAGTGTTTCCCCCAAAGCCAGTCAAGGGAATCTCTTGGGAGTGTATAAAATTCAGATTCCTTGGCTTTCCTCTGGTGACTTGGACACAGAAGATGGGGGATCCCAGGAATCTGATACCAGCGAGAGACTCAGGTGATTATAATGGTCAGGTAAGCATGGGAAACTCCTCACTTACCTCATTCCATGTTCCTCAGGCAAGACCAAGCCACAAAGCCAGAGAAAAACCTCTCCCTCTAGGATGACAAGGCAGCTGCTTCTCCTTTAGAAACAGAAACTTGGGGAAGGTGGCTCCTTGATGGTCTGTGATGCCGTCAGAGGAAATGGGTGGTTGTGAGAACCACAGAGCCTGCAGATGTGAGCTGGGAGCCCCAAAGACCCTATGATAGAGCTCAAAGAGCCTCGAGCCTTCTTCCCTGGCCTAGCTGTGCTTGGGAGGGCTGCCCAGTTGGGGGTCTCTAAGGAGCATGAGTCTCCTTTCTCATCCCAGGTGTACAAATTGCTGAGCACTGCAGATGCAGAGCTACCCACAACGATACCAACAGCATCTCTCTGAAGACACTCCCAAGCTGAGAGGATTCTGGGTGCCCTAGGACTAAGGACTTTGGAAGATGTCCAGAAGGACCCTCCAAAGCCCTATCCTCTCCAGCCAAAGCATGCATCTAAGCTGAGCCCTGGCCCCAAGCTTTGATGACTGGAAACCAGTAAGTATGTTTGCTTGGTACGTAAGCTTGGTATGTTTGTAAGTATGTAAGTATGGTCTCAGGACTATGAGGAAGGATGGTCCCCCCAGAGGCTGGGAGTGAGCTTTACAGTGGGGGAAGGAGTTCCAGGAAAAGAAGTGGTTCTGTTGAGGATGTAAGGGGGTGGTTTTGAGGGTCCCCAAAGGAACCCAGGCCTTTGGCCTCCCCTGCCCCCAAAGCATTACATTATTTCCTCCAGCTTGTCTTCATGTCTCTTCTGGTCCCATCTCAGTCACCAATTTGCTGTATGATTTTGGGCCCCCCTCTGGCTACAGCCTTTCAACGTCAGTGAATGAGAGGAGTCTGGATTATAATCTTTGAAGGCTATAAAGTCTACAATTCCTCTCAAAAGGGTGATACTTCTCAGCTGAGAGAGAGAGAGGTCTCCCTTTAGCTTAATCAAATTCATCACTCTTAACCTCTGCCGCTGAGAAATTATCTCCAGAAGCACAAAAACAAAGATGTGGATTATAGACCCAGGCTCTGCACTAACCAGCTACATGAGAGTGAACATGAGGTTGTTCTCTCTGAGCCCTGATCACCCTGATCACTGTACGTGAATGGGTTTCAAAGCTGCCGACCTCTCAAATGATCAAGTGAGAAGATCAAAAAACAACTGTAGGCAGTGTGCTGATCTCAGCAGCCTTTACTGTTTTCCTTCCACCCACTGGCCTGGGCCCCCTAGAAAGTGCCTCGCACATAGTTAATTTTTCAAAGACTTGTGCAATTAATAATTAGATTCTCTCTAAAGTTTTGGCCAACATCTCCTCCTCCTAGGCCTGCACACCCCGTGGTCTTCATTTGCCCGGAGGAAGTGCCCTGGCCCTGACCAGGCCAGGTGAAGGGAGCTGGCAGAGGTCTGGGGAGCTTCCAGCCTCACTGTGGCTCTCCTACCTCTCTTGGGTCCATCCGCCAGCTCCACTTGCTGCAGAAAGAAGTCTCTGGGTTTAGTAAAGTTGGTGACTATGGTGACTTTGTCTTGTTGAAGGAGGGAAAAGGAAACTAACCTTTACTGAGCACTCTATACCAGGCTCCCCGACTTCTCCCCACAACCTAGTTGGTACTATAGTTGGTACTATCCTTGATTCAAAGATGAGACAGAGGTTATGTGCTTTGCCCAAGGTCACAAATGGAACCTGGTTGGTCTGAATTAATCACTCATGCTACCCAGGAAAGATTTCTCTCTGAGATTTTTCTGGACTTGTGTCTGCACAGTTAAGCATAGAGCTTGTATCTGATACCCAAGGGGAAAGGAAAGGCTGGTGAGCAACAAGAATGTTCAAACCCATGAATGTTCAAAGCTTCAGGATCCCAAAGTCTGAGCAGGAAGTAGGTGCTGGAAGCCATTTCCTGAAGATGGGCCTATTTTCTATTAAAAAGCTCCATCCTCATGAGTACTGAACTCTCCATGATGATGACAGAAACCCATACTTAACCAGGCATGGTGAAGGGTTCAAAGGCAAGGCCAGTGCTATGTCACTGTGCCATTCTGTGATCTCCTCCAGAGAACCAAACTGGTATAATTATTCCTTGTCTCTACTGAAAAGGATGGAACCATCTGAAAGAATGAAACTACCTCCCTGAATTACTTTAATAAAGTTTTTGAAAAAATTAGCATTACCCTAGAAACCTGGGAATTAAAATGATTCTAGGGACGCCTGGGTGACTCAATCGGTTAAGTGTCCGACTTTGGCTCAGGTCATGATCTCACGGTTCATGAGTTTGAGCCTTGCGTTGGGCTCTGTGCTAACAGCCTGGAGCCTGCTTAGGATTCTGTGTCTCTTCTCTCTCTCTGCCCCTCCTCCACTTGTGCACTGTCTCTCTCTCTCTCTCTCTCTCTCAAAAATAAACATTAAAAAAAATTATTCTAAGGATAAGACACTTGTCCAAAGAGCTAATAATCACTTTGGTCCATTTAGCTAATGTGTGTTGAGTGCCTTTTATGGGCCAAATGTCTCATGAAATGTTGAGGAAATAGGCAAAAAGAGATCTTTGTACTCATTGAGCCATAGAATAATGGCAAATTAAACAAGTAAACACTCTAATAAATGAATAATTAAAACTTGGGAAGGGGGCACCTGGCTGCCTCAGTCAGTGGAGCATGCAACTCTTGATCTTGGGATTGTAAGTTTGAGCCCCACATTGGGTGTGGAGATTACTTAAAAAATAAAATCTTAAAACAACAATAAACAACAACTTGAGGAGGAGCACAACAGGGAGTCGACAGAGAGAGTGGCCTCTGGTGAAGTGACATTCAGGACACAATAAACGAAACGTGGGCCCTGGCCAAGCTTTTCTCATGCCTTATCTCTTGGACCCAGATGTTGGGTATTGTTATCCCCATTTTTCAGATGGAGGCAAAAAGCAGGGAAGTGGCTCAACAGCCAATCCCTCCAAAGCCTTATAAGTCATTGCTAATGGCATGCAGTCTCCTAGTCATCTTACTTTGCCCTGTGCAAAACAGTGACACTGAGCACTAATAACTGCTCAGTGTCACCGTAGCTTGTTGTGACATGAGTTCCCAAGCCTCCTTGGATCCCCACCCTTGCCCACCTCTAACCCTAGCCATGGGTCCTGTCATTGTGCCCTGCCACCCAGTGGCAGAATGTGATCCCACATCAGGAAATAGTTCAGAGTAGGCCTGTCATAGGAATAATTGCTGAGGGCTGGGGGATTCAGGGAAATCTTGCCAGGGAAGGGTGGGATCCAGACAGGCCCCAAGAGGGAAAAGGACATTCCAACCAGTGGGCCACATAGGCAAAAGCCCAGAAAAAAAAAGAGTAGAGTATGGCTGCAGTGTAGAAAAGGTAGGCCTGCCAGAGAAAATGGTCTAGTTGCAGAGAGCCTCCTGAGTCTGGTGGAGGGGCTGGAGTCTGGTCCTGCTGGGAGGGGCATCATTCCCTTTTGCCAGCAGGGCTGAACTGGGAAGGGAAAGGGTGTCTGGGTATCCGGGGCCTCTGTGTCCATCACAGTATCTCTTTCAGATTTCCCTTGACCCTGTGCTTCTGAGTGGTCTGCTGAGGAACGATGGGAGGACAGCCCAGCAGAGGGAAAACCCAGCCAAGCCCAAGCTCAAGCCCCTCTGTCCAAGGCCCAGGCCCTGTGCCCACGCAAGCAGGTAGGCTGTGGGCCCTTCCCACACACGGTAAGGTTGCACAGCCCCAGACACCACTGCCTCTGTGGGCTTTCCTGACCAGCCACTCCAGCATGGCTTCAGGTGTCAGTGAGTGCCTGCTGTATACCAGGCCCTTCTTTGTGAACCGTACAGGCAGTGTCCCTGCTCTGGGGAAGCTTACATTTCAGCAGTCAGAACATTAAACAACTAGATAAACTAGAAAATGTGAGTAACAGGTGCTAACCAAGAGGGCGTATTAGTCCCCTAGGTGTCTCCCAAGGCTTCCCTACTCCTCAACCAGTTTATTAGGAAATTGAGCTGCTAATTCCAAGACCAAATCTAAAACCAGCTCCACTTCTGTAGCTCTCCAAAGCTGTACTTTCCGGTATAATAGCCCCTAGCCATTTGCAGCTATTTAAATTCAAAGTAAGATTAATTAAAATGAAATTAAATATGTGGCTCCTCAGTCACATCAGCCACATTTCAAGTGCTCAGTTGCCATATGTAGCTAGTGTTTACCTATTGGACACCACAGTTTTATAACACTTCCATCATCACAGAAAGTTCTATTGGACATTATTGCTGCAAAGTGTCTCCTCTTAGCCTGTACAATATTTGGAACAAAATTAAAGACATGATAATTGGAAGAAACTGGGACATATAATGCATACGCTGAACCTACAACTATGATTTTTAAGATAGTCCTGACTGAAAATGCCCATTTTTAGGACAATCAAAATATCCTAGAAATTCTAATATTTTGGTATCAAAACTATAGCCCCAGTTTGTTTCTTGTTCCCCCAAACAACCCACAAATAGTTTCTCGAATCACATCCTGATTTGGGGTTTTGATGGTGTATTCATCAGGGTTCTCCAGAGAAACAGAACCAATAGGGTTTGTGTATGTGGGTGTGTGTGTGTGTGTGGACACAGAATTTATTTTAAGAAATTGGTTCACGCAATTGTGGGGGCTGGCAAGTCTGAATTCTGCCAGATAGACTGACAGGCTAGAGGCCCAGGGAAGAGTTAAGATTGCAGTCAAGTCTGGGGCAGAATTCCCTCTTGCTTTAAGAACCTCAGTCTTTTTGTTTTAAGATCTTTAACTGACTGGATGAGGACCACCCACATTATGGAGAGTAATCTACTTTATTCAAAGTCCATTGATTTAAATTGTTATCTCAGGGCACCTGGGTGGATCATTTGGTTAAGCATCTGACTCTTGATTTTGGCTCAGGTCATGATCCCAGAGTCATGGGATTGAGCTCTACATTGGACTCCAGGCTCTGTACTGAGCATGGAACCTGCTTAAGATTCTCTCTCTCTCACTCTGCCTCTCTCCCCGACTCAGAAACATTCTCTTGCTCTCTCAAAACAAACAAACAAACAAACAAACAAATTGTTATCTTCACAGCAACATCTAGACTTCTAGACTGGTGTTTGACCAAATATCAGGGTACTGTGGGCCAGCCACATTGACACATAAAATTAACCATCACAGATAACAAATTACTCTAAACCAAGCAGCACTTTTAGGAGGACTGACATGGGCACACACTTAAACAGAACTAGGAGACTACGGAGCCAAATACCTGGATGTCTGGGCAGAAGCTATCCCCAATCTGAAAATTCCCCTGCAATAGCTGAGGCCTCTTTCCCCTCCTCAGCCCTGCCCCTGATATCCTCATCTTCCTAATGCCAGCCTCCCACAGGCATTAATGCCCTGGGCTCTGTAGTTCTGTTGGGGAGGCAGCTGCCTCTTTGTAGCCACTCAGTCTGCACAAAGAGCCTGGGGCCCACCAGACTGAGCAGGAAGAGACCTGGAAACCACACAGACCTCCCCCTCATTTCCTCTGAATCTAGCCACAGGCCACGGCCCCAGTGCTGCTCTGAGTCATGGCCAGGCTGCTGAGGGGGCTGACCTCCGGCAGGTGCTCTGGGGGTTCTCCCTGCCTGTGAGACCTGAGGGGAACTGTGTTCCTCTCTCTGACAGGGTCTCCAGGGGGAAGGGTGGGCCTCTATCTTGGTAGGTCAACCCCTGGTCCCAGCAAGAGGACAGATTTGGGGCAGCCCCTTCCATGAGTCATTTGTCCATCAGTCTTGCATCTGTTCAGAATCTACCAAGGCTCTACCACATGCCAGGCCTTGTGCCAGGGCCAAGGGACATAGAATGGACAAGATAGGCACAGCCCCTGCCTTCAGAGACAGTCAAGTCCCAGAGACAGGAGCTAAACCAATAGTCAGTTGCAGTTGTTATATTTTGGTGACAGTGTGTTTTAAGGGGTTCTTATTGAAAGTGTGTGCTGAGGGACTCATCACAAAGACTTCACCAAGAAGGGACATTTTATCCAGGGAGTGAAGGATGAAGGCGAGTTGTCCAGGAGGATGGTCAGTGAGTGGGACAGCAAGCATACGCAGCTCAGTAACAAGTAGGGGTGCAATTCCAGGGCTTCCAGGAGGCAAAGGGGTCCTTCCAGGCCATCCTTGTTGAAGGATGCCCTCCACAAGACTTGCTTGCATTGTTTATCTGGGCATCAGGCATTTTCAGGCATCAGGCATTTCCCTGCACCATGTGATGGCCAGGCCCTGTGCTATATAGACAGCTCTGAGGAGCTCCATTCTGTGGTCACCATGTGGATCGGCACATGTGTCTGGGAGGACATGTAGGAACCAGGTCCCTTTCTGGGAATGCCGTGTCATTCTTCCCATGTCCACCTGGAGCATAGGCCCTTATATCACACAGTGTCCAAATCTGGGTCTGCCCCACCCATCCCCTGGGTCCTTGTCTGTTCATCTGCTCTCCCTTCCCCATCTCCTGGGGCATCTGTCTAGAAGGCTTCATAGAGCCTGCTGAGGCCTTGGATCCTTCAGGAGCATCTATGAGACAGATAAACTTTTCTTGCTGACCTTGATTGCTTTTCATAGATTGATGCACTGATGTGCTAACAAGTCTGTCTCTCTTTTCCCTTTGTTTCAGAGACCCCTGATGAACTGGGATAAGGAGGAAGGAGAGGGAGGGACACTGGATGTGGGTGAAGTGGCTCTCAGCAGCCTGTGGAGGGCAGGGTTTTCAGGATGAGAAGGCCCAGACAGATATCAGGAGGTCTAGTTAGAATGGGCAGGCTGATCCCTGAGGTGGACGAAGGATGAACATCCTGTGCTGAGGGAGCTGCTTGCCACCTACCGTCCAACCTCAACATTGGGCCTCATGACCACTGGTCTTTGGGACCAGTCCTGGTGTGATGGGGCAGGGGTAAGGGGAGGCTTAGCATCCTCTGGCTCCATGGCTTCCTCTCTGAATGTCAGTGTCCCAGAGGATCTGGACTTTTTTGGTTAGGTGCTACAGCTGTCCAGCCAAGTCCCCCCAACTTGGACCCATGAGTAAGCCACAATGGTCACCCAACCCAACAGTGCCCCATGGGAAGAGGGACAGGGAATGCCATAGAAGCTACTCCTGGCACAGTACCCTACCTCATCTCAGTTGTCTTGCTGAGCAGTGGGGCTGACCAGAGAGGACTACCCTGGGGCTTGTGAGGGCTGAGGTGATGCGTGCAGCACCCAGTCAGATCCTGACACTCAGCAGCCACTCAGTAAGGGATGGCAGGCATGTGGCCAGGATGCTTGCTTGACTGGGCCACATACACTTGCTGAGTGTTTACTCTGGGCCAGGCCTGGTATAGTGGGCCCCTGGGACCCCAAGTTTTCTCAGCAGCACAGACCTACACCTGTCATTTTGGACAAAGACCATGGGAGAGCCATGCTCCCCACATGCATGGCATTGTGGAGTTACAAAGCCTGTCCACATCTGTGATTTCATTGGCTCCTCCAGGAGCCCTCCTCCTCCTGTGCTCACCCTGGACTTCAGCCCTCAAAGTTAGTCCATCCAGTGCCCATGTCATTAGAACTTGTAGAAACTGACCTCAGAGATCTGTGCTGATAACCTGATTAGAGCTGTAGTTTTTAAGTTTGCTGAGCAGGGGAATCCTTTTATAAAAATCTTCTTGAAGATCTCCATATAAAAGAGGATTATAGCCAGGGGCCCCACTCCTCTTGACACACTAACCTATTGCCTGAGGTGACTCCAAAAGATGTCTGGGCACTCCTAGGGCTCTGCAGAGGCCCACTGAAAAAGCTTCAGATTCCAGGGTGACCCTCTTGGAATCCCAGCAGGCATGATCCCCAGGGTGCCCATGAGGGAGTTGATTGTGGAAGCCTGGACTCCACTAGACTTCACATGTGGAGGGAGGACTAGCCGAAAAGGTGACCATCTCTGTCCCTCTATGCAGAGAGAAACAGGGCCACAGCTGTGGCCCTGAGCAGTTTCCCGGTAGGCGAGCACACAGAGCTGTCGCTGAGACTGGGGGAGCCGTTGACCATCATCTCTGAGTAAGTCCTCCTGCGGGGAAGGATGGGGTGCTCTGCTTTCTCTCCCTGACACCTGAAGATACACTATTGGGAGAAGGGGCCCTTCCCTCCAGAAGAAAAGAGCATGGCCTTTGGTGCTGAGCTCACATATGGCCCTAATGATTTCAGGAAGCTTGACACACCTGCAGGAAGAAACAGTAGGTGGGCAGGGCCTTGCAGGGGGCCCTGAATCCTGCCATCTATTGCCCTGGAGGTACCAGCACTGGGTGGTACAAGAAAACCTGGGAATCACAGGTGGGATAGGTGGCCAGCCACAGGAGCCAGCCTGGTGGGTCCTCATGAATCCTAAATGAGCAGTTCCCCTCTCCTTTCTCTCTCCAGAGATGGAGACTGGTTGACGGTGGTGTCAGAAGTTTCAGGCACAGAATATAACATCCCCAGCATCCACGTGGCCAAAATCTCCCATGGGTGAGTTCACACCCCAGGCCCCGACTTAAGGGAACTTCCTGCTTTCTCTTCCCACAAGCATATCCTTTATGGCCAGTCCTATGCTGAGCAAAACTGGGGAGAGGGGAGAATCAGGCCTGGGCCCTGCCCTCAAGAAGAGTGAACAGCTAGCCCTCTCAGGTCAGCCTGTGAGACTTGGGAGCCCGGAGGAGGGGGCTCAGAAAGGCCCCATAGAGATGTCTTCTGGGCTTTGGAGGGTGGCCAGGAGTTCAGTGAAGGTGAATGCCGAAAGGGAGTAGCCTTGAATATGTGTCCTAAATGTCCTGAGGCAAGAAAATGGAGGGGTGGTGCCCCACAACTTAACAAGCCTGTCTAAGAGGTGCCTCGAGGGAAGGCAGGACATGGGGGATGCAGGGTCTCTTACAAAGTGTGGGCCACTGCTCTCCCAGAGTGAGTGACAAAAGAAACTGACTCCAGAGCAAATTCTGTGTCGTGAGAGAGAAAGGAAGTGAACTGCCTTTTGGTGGGATCTACCTGCATAACATGGAGTCACACAAGTACACTGTGTGTGACAGCCACTCTTCTGAGAGAAAGTACAGCTCTGGCACTGGATGGCCTTCCTTTTCTGAGGCTCATGGGGCTATCTGGCTCTGATGAGAGTAGTGCAGGGATCCTGAGACCTGTGGACATCTTGTAGAATAAACTCACACAGAGGTTGTCGGCATCCAGGTGAAACCCGTCTTGCCCACGTTTTTCCTAATAGCCTGGCCCTGCTGGCAAGAGATTTTGCATCTCCAGTGTGGTACTGAAGTTTCAGCCAAGGAAACACTGACCACCTCCCAGAGTCCCCTTCCCTTGCCTTTCCATCTACTTTCCAGTGTTTGTAAGTCACATGAATGGCTTGTTTTATTTACTATAAAACTAGGCTAAGTTTGTTGCTGGCACCAAGCAAGTCATGGCTTCTCTGATTTATTTACTTGGAATTGACTCAACTCTGACTTTGGCTTTGACTGTGGAATTTCACACGATGACAGGGAGGCAGCCATTTCCATTGAGTTGGCTTCTGTAGGTTTTCCCAGGGACCATAGGGCATGGCTCTGGGGACATTAGAAGGCTGATGGACTAGTAAGCCAAAAAAAATTCCTGCAAGACCACCAAACTTTCCACTGTGGTTAAGTCCTTCATGAACATATAGGTGAAGGATTAAGTGAAAGGAGAAAGGAAAACAGAGGACCAGAGTAATCAACAATCCAGCAGTGAAAGAGGCACCGAGGAATAGGTTATGAAGATCTGTGCTTTGGGAGGCACATATGATGATTGATAGGCTGCATGATTTTTCCCAAGATTTTAGAATGTCTTGAACATTCTAGTTCCAGCATTTCTACCCACAATAAAGCTCCAGTGGGAGTTAGATTTCACTGATAATGAATACATGTTCACTCACATGCCTTTTTGAATACAAAGTTAAACTTTAAAACATTCAAATAAAATACTTACTAAAATTAAAAACAAGGGGTGCCTGGGTGGCTCAGTCGGTTAAGTGTCCGACTTCGGCTCGGGTCGTGATCTCAACGTCCGTGAGTTCGAGCCCCGCGTCGGGCTCTGTGCTGACAGCTCAGAGCCTGGAGCCTGTGTCAGATTCTGTGTCTCCCTCTCTCTCTCTGACCCTCCCCCGTTCATGCTCTGTCTCTCTCTGTCTCAAAAATAAATAAACGTTAAAAAAGAAATTAAAAAAAAAACACAACAAAATAAAACTGGCAATTATTAGAAAGGTAAAGGCTTGGAAAGGTGAGTGGCTAGCATAGGGGTACTGGAGGAGCTGGGCAGTGATAGGAGAGAGTCTGTGATCACCTCACCTGCCCCTAGCCCCAACAACTTGGAAATGAGGTCTCCAGGTAGAAAAACCTGGGACTGACCCCATGAGGTTATCCTCTGAGGCATCTGGAGCCAGGACTAAGGCAAAGCTGGGGAGCCCTTGGAGACCATGTACAGTTGGAACTCTGAGGTCCAGAGATGGAGGAGGGGTGGAGTAGAGTCTTGGCCCATCCCCACTCCAGGGTGACTTCTCTCTGTCCCTCCCCCAGGTGGCTGTATGAGGGCCTGAGCCGGGAGAAAGCTGAGGAACTGCTGTTGCTGCCTGGAAACCCCGGAGGGGCCTTCCTCATCCGGGAGAGCCAAACCAGGAGAGGTGGGTAAGCTCAGTCCTGGCTTGTCCTTTGAATGCTGAGAGTCAAGTGTGAGGTGACTTGGGGATAGAAGTAGAAGGCTGGATATGAAGGGCTATATGGTACCTGGCTTTGGAGTTGGGCAGTCTGGCTGACTGACACCAGGTTGCTGCCACAAGAGCCCATTTATAAAAGTGGGTGTGAATGGTCCACAGTGGGGATCCGGGCTCAACCTACACTTTGGCAACTGGGTCTTGTAATAGAGTACAGTCACATGATTTCCCTGCCCTGACCAACAATGATTCCTTCCTCCCCAAAACACAACACAATTCTGATCTCTTGGCAAAAAGTTGTCAAGTTCACAAGGTCTCTGTACTTTGGTTCACCATCAATCAGAACTAGAAAACTCATTGGAAGTCAGCTCTTGGGGCTCCTGGGTGGCTCAGTCAGTTAAGTGTCCGACTTCGGCTCAGGTCATGATCTCACAGCTTGTGAGTTTGAGCCCCACATCAGGTTCTGTGCTGGTAGTGCAGAACCTGGAGCCCACTTCGAGTTCTGTGTCTCCCTCTCTCTCTGTCCCTCCCCTGTCCCTGCTCACCTTCTGTCTGTCTCTCTCAACAATAAATAAACATTAAAAAAAATAAAAAGAAGTCAGCTCTTGATCTTCTTCTTTCTGCCGTATAGATGGGGAAGATGAGGAAACAGAGGCCCAAAGAGGGGTAGGGACATGTCACATTGCACATTCATATGGGACTTCTCCCATTTCAGGTTCAGGACCTTTGCAAACAATACACAAAGTTGATAGAGTCTGTCTCTGATGCCCTGCCTCCCTCTGAGGTGCTGTCCTGAGACCCTTACAGTGAGGGCAGAGAGGGATGTTGAAAGAGTGGCTGTGCTGACGTTTATGTTAGACCTTTTTGTGCCTTCAAACTACCCTGTGGGGGATTGTATTTCCACTGTCCCCATTTTATAGATGAGGAAAGTGAAGCTTAGAGAGGAGAAATGATCTGCCTGGAGAGACATGACTAAGTGTGAAGCTGGGATTCAAACTCAGCTGAGGTCCGTCTCACTTCAGACTCCCAAGAAAGGTCCATGTGTCACAATAATGGCAAAACTGCAAGTGCAGTGGAAGCCTAGGGAGGAGATACTTGGGAGCGAGGACAGGCCTCCTGTGCTTGCCCTAATTTGAACCAACCATGATGGGTTGTCAGGGTCCTTTGCTCCCATCTCCTTCCTGAGGCCCCCTTCAGCACATCTTTGCCTCCCTTCTCCTTCCTTCAGAAGCTCGTTAGATTGACTTCTCCCCAGCCCCTCTGATACTTTCCAGGCAGCATCAGCAACCCACCCTCACACCCAAAGGCTGGCTGAGACTGGGGCTGGCCTGAGTGCAGCAGCTGCAAACAGGAAACCACAGCAGTGGGGCTAACTGGGACAAGGGTGCTGCAAACCAGGCCCCGGTGATCTCGAGAAGCCACAGGAAGTGTTCCATGTTCAGCTGCCCCATCCCCACCCCTTCTCTGGCCAGGTTTAGCCACAACCACATGGTGACCAGAACTTACTGCCCCTTTCCTAAGAAAGCAAATATGCAGGAGGAATTGGCTGGGAAATAAAGGAGAAAGCAGATAAGGATCCATAACGATCTTTCAAGATCCATAAACATCCACATGATTACTGAGATGAAGGTTAGATTTGACTCTGAGCTTTCCCATAGCCAATCCCAAAAGGAGGTAGATCAGAATACAGCTCTCATTATCAAAAAAGGAAGAGCTTTGTCAGTTCTGCAGAAAAGGCAATGGTTTCCCCAGTACTAATTTCTAATCTGTCATCTGAGGCTTCCTTTAGGGCAGTGTTTGTCAAGCTGCAGATTGAAACCCTTTTGTGGGCCAAGAAATTAGTTTAATTCAGTGGTTTTAGAGCAGTGGGTCTGAAATCTGAGTGGCCATCAGAATCACCTAGAGGACTTAAAACAAAGAACTGGCCAAACACCCAGATTTTTGTTTGGTGGGTCTAGGGCAGAACCTGATAATTTGCCTTTCCAACAAGTTTGCAGGTAATGCTGTTGCTGCTGCTCTGGGGACCACACTTTAAGAACCATTGATTTAGGGGCACCTGGTTGGCTCAGTCGGTAGAGCATGTGACTCTTGATCTCTCAGGGTCATGAGTTTGAGCCCTATGGTGGGCATTGAGAGAGAAAGAGAGAGAGTGTGTGAGTGTGTGCACACTCGAGTTAAGGGAAGGGGCAGAGAAAAAGGGGGAGAGAGAGAATCCCAAGCAGGCCTGGCACAGACAACGAGGACCTATGTGGGGCTTGAAACCATGAACCATAAAATCATGCCCTGAGCCAAAGTCAAGAGTCAGAGGCTAAACTGCTCCTACCACCCAGGAGCACCCCCCACCCCCCACCGGCCAAAAAAAATCTTAAAGAAAAAAAAAACAAAACCAAATGCTGATCTAGACCTTGGCTGCAAGTTGGAATCATCTGCTTTATAAATTACTGATGCCTTGCACCCAACCCCCAGGGTTTCTGATTTAATGGGTCAGGGGTGTGGCCTATGCCCTAGAAGATGTAAAAGTCCTGCCAGGTGATTCTGATATGCAGCCAGGGTTGAGACCCTTTCATTTAGTGGATCTGGACCAGTGAGTGTTTGAAGTGAAATATAAGCAGAAAACTTCAAGGTGTATCACTGGGGTTGGGAGAAATATTGTTTCATCCTAGTTTTGTTTTAAGTAATTTTAAGTGTGTCCTGGGTCACAGTGTAAAATTTCATACTATGGTTTGTAGTAAAAAAAAAAAGTTTGGCACTGCAGCTCTATGAGGCCTGAGTATCATCACAGAACATTGGTTCTCAGACATGAGTGTACAGGAATTGTCAGGGAAATTTCTTGACAATACAGACTCTTGGGCCCCTTCTGACTCTATTTACAGGGCTCAGAGGTCAGAAATCTTCTTCCTTCACAAGTTCTCTGAATGGTTCTTATGTTCTTTTAAGTTTGAAAACCCAGTTCTAATCTAGGGAAACCAGAATTAAGTAGTAAGGGACGATGTTTTTTACATTTACATAATGCATATTGTCATATATAATAGTAATTAACTATTGATTGAGTGAATGTTATCAGGATTGTTCTTTGTGTCAAGGTCCAAACATACCTCTGGGAAGGGAATTTGAGTTTGTGTGTGGAACAAGGAGGGAGGCCTAGGGCCTGTGAGCTCCCAAGAACACTACTCAGAGTCTGGACAGAGGAGGGTGAGACCTCTCCATCTTCCCCAGAGTCCCTCTGGCACATCTATGTTCTAAACCTGGGGGAAATCATGGCAGGGCCCAAGTCAGGCCCCAAACCTTGGTATGTGAAGGGGCACTGATGACTCTGTGGAGGTCACAGGACTGCTCCAGAGGTCAGCACCAGGGTCAGCCCCAACAGCATTTTCCCCCTACCCCCTCACCTTCCTGCTGTCCTACTGTGTGTCTGTTCTGTGATGGGAACTGTGAGGGAGGTTGAGGATCAAGACATGCTTCCTGCCACTGAGGGGCTCACTTCTGTCTATTCTGTCAGCTGGGAAGCACTTGTTGAGCATCTCCTCTGAGTCAGGACTGCTAGATCATGGTTCCTATCCTCAGGCTGCAGACAGTGGAAAGTCCAAGGTGCAGCATCCCCAAGGCTATTAGCCTCTCAGAGGCCTCAGCAGATGAAGTTCAGGAGGTCCTGCTAGGTCCGCCTCCCCCCCACGGCTTCCTATCTGATCCCTCATACCACTATGGACCTCACCCCACCTCCTGGTATCATAATCAGAACACCAGGGAAAACATGGTGCCTGACCCCAGAGGTCCCTGCAGGCCAAGATGTGACATTGGCTAATGAAGCTAGAGCTTTCCGGAATCCAGGACATTGTACCTCTCTTGCCTTTTTCCCAGTGGATCTCCCTTCAACTCCTGTACCCAGTTGTTGTTTTTTTTAAGTAGGCTCTGTGCTGGACATGGAGCCCAATTCGGGGCTTGAACTCATGACCCTGAGATCAAGACCTGAACTGAAATCAAGGGTTGGACACTTAACTGACTGAGCCACTCAGGCGCCATCCCACCCCGACCACTTCTGTAGCTACTGTAAACTTATTATTATTTTTTAGGTTTATTTATTTATTTTGAGAGAGACAGAGACAGCATGAGTAGGGAAGGGGCAGAGAGAGGAGAAGACAGACAATCCTAAGCAGGCTCCACCCTGTCAGCATGGAACCCAATGTGGGGCTCAAACTCATGAAACCATGAGATCATGACCTGAGCTGAAACCAAGAGTCAGATGCTTAACTGACTGAGCCATCTAGGTGCCCCATAAACTTCTTAAACGAAAAAAAAAAAAATGTATGTGGTCTAAGAGCACAAGAACTAAATATTTGAAATGAGGGCCATAAAGGAAAATTCCAGCTGTGACATGTGCTAGCAGAACAGCACTTCTTTCCCAGAGTATAAAGATCTAATTACCTATGTCTGGGCCCAGTGCAGTGCCGGCATACAGTAAGTGCTCAAAGAATGTATACTGAATAAGTGAATGAGTGTATGAATGGAAATTGAGGGGAGAGGAGAGGATGGAGAGCTGGGGTAGACTCCCCAAATACCATGTGTGCTCATAAATAGTGGTAGGCGCGCAAATAGTGGCAAGCCCTCCACCAGACTGCTTGTAATCATGGCTCTGCCCGCCATTTATCGCAGAGATTCATTCAATCATTCAACAAATGGATATTGTATGGTGACTCTGTGCCAACTATTCTAAGCAGCAGGGATGAAACAGTATAAAAAGCAGAATCCCTACCTACAATCCAGTTGGCAAAATGGGCAGTGAACAAATAAATAATAAAGTGTCCGATCATGGTAAGTACCACATAGAAACAATAAAGCAGCATAAGAGGAACAGGGTCATGGGACATGTGCAAGTATGCAAAGTCCTTGTGGTAGATGCATCCTCAGGAAGGGCAGGTGTACCCGGAAGCAGATCCAAGGTCACTGGGAGTCAGGTCATGCAGGGTGTTTCAGGGTGAGGACTTTGGTTCTCAGTAGGGGAGTGACATAACCTGATCCCTCCACTGCTGCTGAGAGGATTTGGGGGCGGGGTGATGAGGTGAAAGTGGGAAGCCACATGGGAAGTTGTTGCAGGTTCCTCCAGGGTGAGAAGTGGTTGGATTCTGGATTATGTTCTGAACGTAGGCAGTAGGGTTTTCTGTCAGGCTGTATGTGAGATGTGAGAATGGAAGCAGTGAGGTTGACTCCAGGGTTAGAGCTCAGTAACAGATGGCACAGTGCTGCTGTTTTTCTGAGATTGGAAGATAGAGGAAGGATAAATCAGAACCATCCTTCAGGAGGTTCGTGATTGGTTATATGTGTTTTGGGGTGAGGGAGGGTTGAGGGACAGGTGATGGCAGAGCAGGACACAAAAGCACTGGTGCCTGGTCAAGCTTTGAGCTGGGGCTTCTCCCAGGCAGGGAAGGTGTTCTGGAGGGAAGTTGTCTGAACAAAACTGAGTTGTAAAAGAAAGCTGGTGGTTACCCAGGTGGAAGAGTGTTCAATATAAAAGGAACAGTGGGTGCAAAGGACCAGAGGCCTGATACAGGTTATTGGGTGCTTGCTACATGTCAGACACTGCTAAATGCTTTATGTGCTTCACCACTCAAATCCTTGAGGTGATCTGTGAGACTGGGAGAATCATTATTTCCCTTTACAGATGAAGAAACAGATCTGAGAGGTCAAACTATGTGCTTAGAGACACAGCTAGTGAGCATGGGACAACAGGGGTGTTATAGCATGTGGCTGTGTTGTGAGCCCAGGGAATCTGAGTTAAAGTGGATATGTCCTGGAACTGGGAAAGAGCAGTAGGTATTTGGGACTGGCTGGGGTATGTAGTGAGAAGGAACAGCGGGATACCAGCACATAGGCCAGTCACAGATGGCACTGGTAGGTGACCTGTGTCCACAGTGGGTTATCAACCCCACATGGGATTGACAGAGCTTATTATCCCTGAGCCTATCAGCTAGATACTCAGTATACCTACCCTTACTGCTTTTAGTAACTATGGCGACAGTGACCAGCATGGAGTGGCTGGAGAATCTTGCAGAGCATATAGGAACTTGGTCACTTAGTTCAGCTGGGTTGATTGGCCTTGAGAGCTTATTCTCCAATATTTAGCCCTTTCCCAACCACAAGCCATTTTAGAGTCACAGCTCAGCTCCAGAAGATACTTTTTTTTTAAGATTTTATTTTTAAGTAATCTCTATACCCAATGTGGGGCCAAAACTCACAACCCTAGGATCAAGAGTCATATGCTGTACTGACTGAGCCAGCCAGGCACCCCAAGAAAAGACAACAACTCTTCTTTTTCTTCTCCTTCTCCTTCTTCTCCTTCTTCTCCTTCTCCTCTTACTTCTCCTCCTCCTTCTCCTTCTCTTCCTCCTTCTCCTCCTCCTTCTCCTCCTCCTTCTTCTCCTCCTTCTTCTCCTTCTCCTTCTTCTCCTTCTTCTTCTTCTTCTCCCCCCTCCTCCTCCCCCTCCTTCTCCCCCTCCTCCTCCTTCCTTCTTCTTCTCCTCCTCCTCCTCTTCTTCTCCTCTCCCTCCTCCTCCTCCTCCTCTTCTTCTTCTCCTCTCTCTCCTCCTCCTCTTCTTCTTCTCTCCCTCCTCCTCCTCCTCCTCCTTCCCCTCCTCCTTTTTTTGAGAGAAAAAAAGAAAGAAAGGGCACAAGTGAGCAAGGGGCAGAGAAGGAGGGAGGGAGGGAGAGAGAGAGAGAGAGAAAGAGAAAGATTACGAAGCAGGGCACACCAGAAGTGGGGCTTGTGTTTTACCTAAAGCAGGGCTTATGTTCACCTAAAGCAGGGCTCGAGCTCACCTGAAGTGGAGTTCAAGCTCACCCCAAGCAGGGCTTGAGCTCACTGGATGTGGGACTTGAACTCATGAATGGTGAGATCATGACCTGAGCCAAAGTAAGATGCTTAACAACTGAACCACCCAGACACACAAGAAGAGACTCTTCTTAAAGGTACAACAGTCAAGGGGCCCTCAGAGTCAGGCAGAGAATAAGGAAAAGGAAGCAGAGAACTTACTCCACACTTTTTTTTAAAGCTTACTTATTTATCTTGAGAGAGAGAGAGAACGTGTGGGGGAGGAGCAGAGAGAGAGGGAGAGAGAGAGAGAAAATCCCAGACTCCATGCTGACAGTGTGGAGCCTGACCAGGGGCTTGAACTCATGAACTGTGAGGTCATGACCCGAGCCAAAAACAAGAGTCAGATGCTTAACTGACTGAGCCACCCAGGGGCCTCACACTTCTTGATGTATATGGATTTTGTATCCTATAGCCTTGCTAAATTCACTTAATAGTTGTAGTAGCATTTTTGTGTTTTAAGATTTTATTTTTAAGTAATCTCTATACCCAACATGGGGCTCAAACTCACAACCCCGAGATCAAGAGTCTCATACTCTACCAACTCTACTATCACCCCACTAGTTGCTTTTTTGTAGATTCCTTAGGATTCACTACGTACATGATCATATTATCTATAAGTACAGTTTACTTGTTTTCCTATCTGTATACCTTTCATCTCTTTTTCTTGCCTTATTGCACTGGCTAGGACCTCTAGTACGATAATGAAGTGGTGAGTACACCCTTGCTTTGTTCCCAATCTTAGAAGGAAAAATTCAGTCTTTCTTATTAAGTATACCTATAGATTTTTGCAGATACTCTGTCAGTTTGAAAGTTGTCTTCTATGGTAGGCAGAATAATAGCCCCTCAGAGTTTTCTAGGTCCTAATCTCTGGAATTTGTGAATATATCACCTTACATTGTAAAAGGGAGTTTGTAGATGTGATTAAATTGAATATTTTGATATAGGAAGATTGTCATAGGTTATTCAGATGAGCCCAATGAAATCACAAGGGTCTTTAAATTTTTTTTAATGTTTATTTTTGAGAGAGAGAGAGAGACAGAGTATGAGTGGGGGATGGGCAGAGGGCAAGGGAGACACAGAATCCGAAGCAGGCTCCAGGCTCTGAGCTGTCAGCACAGAGCCTGATGGGGGGCTCAAACCCACGAACTGAGAGATCATGACCTGAGCCAAAGTTGGACGTTCAACTGACTGAGCCACCCAAGCACCCACAAAGGTCTTTATAAGAGAGAGGCAGAAGCATCAGAGTTTGAAACAGATTGGAGATGAATGTTATACTGCTGGCTTTAAAGATGGAGAAAGCGTCCTGAGCTAAGGGATGCAGGTGTCTTCTAGAAACTAGAAAAGCAAAAAATGGATTATCCTCTAGAGTTGTAGGAGAAACACAGGCCTGCTGACACCTTGATTTAGTTCAGGGAAACACATTTCAGATTTTTAACCTCCAGGACTATAAGATAGTAGATTTGTGTTGTTTTAAGCCAGTGAATTTGAGGTAATTTGTTATAGCAACAATAGGAAACTATTGTATCAGTTTTGGTGATTTGTGCCTTTTAAGGAATTTGTCCATTTCATCCAATTTGTACAATTTTTACTGGCATGAAGTTGTTCATAGTATGCCCTTATTTTTCTTTTAATGTATTTTTGTAGGATCCTTAGTGGTGGCCCCTCTTCATTATTTTTTTTAATGTTCATTTATTTTGAGAGAGAGCGAGAGTGAGAGAGCAAGCAAGAGAGAGCATGCACATGAATGAGGGAGGGGCAGAGAGGGAGGGGGAGAGAGAGAATATCCTAAGCAGGCTCCATGCTGTCAGCACAGAGCCTGATGTGGGGCTCGAACTCACAGACCATGAGAGCATGACCTGAGCCGACATCAAGAGTTAGATGCTTAACCAACTGAACCACTCAGGTACCCCTCTTATTATTATTTTTTTAATGTTTATTCATTTTGAGAGAGAGCGAGAGGGGCAGAGGGAGAGGGAGAGAGAATCCCAAGGAGTCTCCATGCTCAACGGAGAGTCCCAAGCGGGGCTCAGTCTTAGACCATGACCTGAGCCGAAATCAAGAGGGAGACACTTAATTGCTGAGCCACACGGGTGCCCCTAAAGATTTTATTTTATTTTTATTTATTTTTTAAATTTTTAAAGTGTTTATTTATTTTTGAACGAGACAGAGACAGAATGCAAGTGGGTTGGGGCAGAGAGAGAGGGAGACACAGAATCTGAAACAGGCTCCAGGCTCTGAGCTGTCAGCACAGAGCCCAACGTGGGGTTTGAACCCACAAACCGTGAGATCATGACCTGAGCCGAAGTTGGACGCTCAACTGACTGAGCCACCCAGGCGCCCCTGAACTTTAAGTAGAATCATGCTGAATGTATGCTTCTGTGACTTGTGAATGTATGTTTCTGCTCATTTTTAGTATTTTTCTATGCTTAACATGTGTAGTGGTTAACTTTTACTGCTGTATATTATTACCATTCTGCTGTATGCATATAGGCTGTTTGAAGTTTGGGGACTTTTCCAAACAATGCTGCTATGAATATTCTTGTTCATGTATTTCTTTTTTATTAATTTTTAAGTACTTATTTATTTTTGAGAGGGAGAGTGTGAGCATGTGGGGGAGGGACAGAGAGAGGGAGATAGATGATCTGAGGCCAGCTCTGCACTGACAGCAGCAGAGAGCCTGATGAGGTGCTTGACCTCATAAACCGTGAGATGACCTGAGCTGAAGTCAGACGCTTAACTGGCTGAGCCACCCAGGGGTCCCATTTGTTCATGTATTTCTAAGGTAACATGCTAGGATGAAATGGCTGGTTGTGAGGAGCATGTTCAACTAGTTAATGTCGACTGTTTCCAAAATGGCTTGTATTAAATTATCTTTCCACCAGCAGGGTAAGAGTTCCTCCTTCTGCACGTCCTTACTGACCTCTAAATCTGACATCTACAGACATGTTTTCACATTCTAACATTTTTGCCCACCCAAGTCTTTATAATAACAGCCAATACTTAATGTTCACGTAAACTGTGCGAGGCTCTGTCCTGAGCGCTGTGTGAATGGTCTCACTTTATCCTCACGAGCCCTATCGAATAAGAATGTGTGGTCATTTATGGCCAAGAGAGCAAGTCTTTGTCCCTCCCCTGCCAACTTCCCTCTGTCTGGACCTGGTAGCCTTTCTCATCTCTTCCTTGTCCCAATTTGGGCTGGGCTGGGTCCCAGCAGGGCCTCAGTCCTGCCTCGAACCCTTTTTCCTCCTCAGGCTTTTATTCCCTGTCAGTCCGCCTCAGCCGCCCTGCATCCTGGGACCGGATCAGACACTACAGGATTCAGCGCCTTGATAATGGCTGGCTGTACATCTCACCACGCCTCACCTTCCCCTCACTCCAGGCCTTGGTGGACCATTACTCTGGTATGGCCTTTCCCTTTTTCCATTAGACTGGCACGTGGGGTAGACAGTTGTACCTTTGCACACTTTACTTGCTGGAGAATATGCAGACAGGCAAAAGAGGGGCCTTCCCATCTTCATGCCAGTTCCTGTGCCAAGAACTTAGGCTGAGGGCTCTATCTTCATCCCATGCCCTGACAGAGGCACGTGGACCTCCCATGTCAACATGCACCAATACCTCACCTACCACTATGGTTCTGAGTCCAAGACCCCAATGTTGAGCACAGTTCTCTCCACAGGAACTAGGCCCCAAGCTGTTGCTGTTGTGCAATTCAGTTGATTCTTAGCATTTTCTGGTGCCTGTCCTGTTACAGGGACTGGAGGATACAGCCACTAGGGCAGTGTCAAAGGGGCAGAAAGACCACTCCTGGGAAAACTGATCAGGGGTTTCCTAGAGGGTGGGTCCATGCAGTAGATACTGACAGGACAAGTAGAGATTAAGCATTCTCTAGCTTTTTTCCCAAAGTACTTTCCTAACCAGAAACTGGCACTCTAAGAGGTCCATCAACCTACCCAACTAGTCTTCTAAAACCTAGCCCAGAATGACCTCTGATTGCATCTCAGCCCCCAGATCAACAGCTTGAGGCTTACGCCTGTCACTTTAAAATGTAACGTGTGCCCCAACATGAGGCTTTAACTCATGACCCTGAGATCAAAAGTCACGTGCTCTCTACCTACTGAGCCAGCCAGCCCCCCACCCGCCTCCCGCCATTCTTTTTTGATTATTCCCCTACCTGCCAAATGAGGAAAGTGGTCAGGGTGGGGGTTGTTAGGGAGGAAACTAGGGCTGGAGTCAGCCATATCAAGGGTCTACGTCTCTTTCTCAGAGTTGGCGGATGACATCTGCTGCCTACTCAAGGAGCCCTGTGCCCTGCGGAGGGCTGGCTCACTCCCTGGCAAGCCTATACCCCCACCTGTGATTGTGCAGAGGACACCACTCAATTGGAAAGAGCTGGACAGGTAAGGGGACCTCACAGCATGAAGGCAGAACAAAGGAGACAGAAGGACCCACCCCTGGAAACTCACAACCCCAAATGAGCTGGTCACCTTCAGGGACACCTGGGAACCAGTGAGTTACTAACCTCGTAGAGACCAGGCCAGGCTCACCAGGACTGTAGGGGGACTGGCAGGAAAGAGAAAGAAGGAGTGGATATAGGGCATGACCAGACACCAGAGATGGCCAGGATGGAAGGTCAGACAAGATGGTGTACAACAGAAAGCACCAGTCCTGAGTGGAGGAGTCAAGCTGGGGCTTTAAGTGACAGGGAGCCACTGTGAGTTTTCAGGTGGTGAAAACTTGAACTGTGTGGGGAGCAAGGGAAGACAAGGCTCCTTGACCCAACTCTCTTCCCCTCTCCACAGTTCCCTCCTGTTCTCTGAAGCACCTGGCACAGGGGAGGCCTCCCTCCTCAGTGAGGGACTCCGGGACGCCCTCAGCTCCTACATCAGCCTGACTGATGACAGCTCCTTGGATGATGCCAGGGACCAAAGCAGAGACCAAAAGGGAATCCAAGGCTGCGGCACCTAGACTCCCAGTTCAGCTCAGCCGGAGCATTCAAGGCAATCCAGGGTCCCACCTATATCCTCTCTCAGCCCTAAGAAGTCACTTAACCTTCTCCCAGTGCCATGAACCCACCTGTAACCTCTAGTTCAAATAAAGACCAGCTGAGAATAGGGACAGGGCTCCGAAGAGACTAAACCTCTGGGTTTTGACCCAGTCAGTACCTGAGTTTGGGATTTCCAGTACCATCTTCCACCCCTGCCTGTTGAGTCCCCTTCTATACCTCCATAGCCCCACCCACGAGGTAGAAACCACCACTAGCATCAAGAAAAAAAAAATCATTTAAAGAGAATTTACATGTGTCAGAATACCATACCTCAGAAGGTAGGATTATAGCCTAGAAGGGACAGGAAAGCAGAAGGGATGGATAGCTTACCCAGCAACAGAATCCAGGATGTCCAGCCCCTATCTGGCCCCCAGAACAAAGAGGACCTCTGACAGTCCAAATTGTCAAACAGCCCCATCAAGCCTCTTCTCCAGATAGTCCTAGCTCTGAGTTCTTTCGTTTTGTGGCTTATCATTTGAACCTGCCTAAGCTTTCTTGGCTACAATGGCCTTGCCATCTTGTGGCCAAATGCAAAATGGCACCTTCTGGGCCTAGCACACTGTAGTGAGATCAGTCATGTCTCTCAGTGCAGGACAGGCGTATCAGAAGTCGGTAAGCCTCTCTCCACAAAGCTAAGGCCATAGCCTACACCAACTCTAGCCCCTCACTTCCCTGCTGCCCATTAAGGAAAAGAGGCCTGGCTGGAGCTGCTATAGGAGCAGGGAGAAGAGGAAGGGGAATGGGGATGGAGGGCAGGGTTTGGAGGCAAGAGATTAGGTGGGAAAGGCTTTAACAGGTATCATCAACAGATTCTCAATTAAAGATTTGATTTATTCAAGTATCTGAAAACATTCTACAATGGAAATTGTTATTAGATGGTGCCTGTACTGTGCTATGGACCACGCACATACTGCCATACTGTTTTCAGAAGACTTGAAATGCCACTGATAGTTTAAAAACTGTACACGTGATGGAGAAGTGAGGAAGACAATGTTTCATCCGGACCCAGAGGTGTATCAAATTGAACGACAGCTCCAGTCAGCAAACAGGTGTTTCATGATGATATCCAAGAAGAAATGGTTGGTGATGAACAATTCAGAAATGCTTCCCCAAAAGGTGGATGGTTCTTTAAAAAGTTTCAGATCACAACCCTTGCAGAAAACACTGACGCCCGACACGCTGATTCTTGGTCCAAGAAACATGGGTCTTTCAGGTTCCACATGGCTGGGGCGCCCCTACAATCATGTTTCTGTGCTGTAACTAGGAGGGTCCTTTGGACCGGACAGAGAGCGGGTGGGATCTGTATACCATCAGTCATAGTGGATGGCAGTGTAAAAAATGATCCAAATGACCTAGAGAGGAGACAAGCAATGTTTATAAGTCATCTGGGTCCACATGGGCCCCTATTCCACAAAACCAAAATGGCAAAGAATGTGTTGTGCATGGTGGGCTTCCCAGGGGCTATCCGATGCAATCTGCCTGAAAGCCCAAATAATCTCACTGAAATCAAGCTGTTTCTAACAGAGCCCAGGACAACCCACCAGTGCTCCAAAAGGGACCGTGGACAAGCTTCTCTTTCAACTAAAGAGCAACTGGAGCACCAGAAGTGGAGTTACAGATGTGGAAATGATACAGGTAAAGCAGACTATACTGCCAGTGTTAGGATCAGCAACAAATGTGAAAAACAAACCACCATCATACCCTGTCAGCTTCCTATCAAATAAACAGATTCTCAAAACTAGCTAGCTGTTCACTGCAATCTCCTGTGACCTTTATTTTATATATATATACGCACACACATGCACATGCGCCCAGGCACCCCCACCCAGAGATTTTGATTTTGATTTGGACCAGAATCTAACATTTTTTTAAAAAATTAACTTTTGAGATATAATTCATATTTCATAAAGTTCACCTTTAAAAATATGTAATACAAAAATAAAGCATACAATACAGAGGTTTTTAGTATATTCAGAATTGTGCAAAGATCACCACTAACTGATTCTGGAACACTTTAATCACCCTCAAAAGAAAACCTGTTTCCATTATCAGTTACTTCTCATATCCCTGCCCCCCACCCCACCCCTCCACCACTGGCAACCACTAATCTAATTTTATCTGTATGGCTTTGCCTATTCTGGACATTTTTTATAAATGGAATCATATAACATGTTTTGTGTCTGGCTTCTTACACTTAGCATAATGTTTTCAAAATTCATCAAAGTTGTAGTACTTGCAAGTACTTTATTCCTCTTTATGGTCTAATACTATATAAATATACAATATTTTATTTATTGATCAGGTAATGGTTGTTTGCGCTTTTCAGCTATTATGAATAAGGCCATAAATATATTTTTAAATGTTTCCCAGTTTCTACTATGCAGCCAGAGTTGAGAATCAGATGTCGAAACTGATGATTGGCCCTGATACCACAAGACTACACTGTACCACACCTAATCTTTTTAGACAACATGACTCACTAAAAGACATGCCCTCTCATCCCTGGAGCCTTTTGAAAAATGGTGCCACAATCAATCACAAAGTATAATCTAATCAGTGTGATCCCCTTGAGAAACAACAGGATTTGCTCTGTTATCTGTCAGCTACACATACCATGAACAAGGCAAAAGATGTCATAAACCCTTCCTTCGTGAGCTCCCATGTGCCACCATATTCTTCCTCATCTATCTGTAGGTAGTTGCTGAAGTAGAGGTACAGGACTCCTGCATTGATCAGGCAGAATCTGGAGGGGGAGGACAAGCACCAAACACAAACTGTGAGTTCAGAAGACTCAGAATTCCTACTACGACAGTCCAGCCTTACCAGGACACTCCCTGTTGCACAGTTTACTATCTGTATCATGGGGGCAAGTGAAATAATACATGAGAACACCTAGGCCCTCAATGGAGCTGCCCAGTGGTTGAGCTAGAGACATAAAGCAACTTTTTTTTAATTGCCCAGCAAAAAAAAATCTTTAAAAAATTTTAAAGAACATAAAAGTTCTCCAAGCCCTCTCAGAGTAAGAGAAGGGTAGCTGAACAATCCCAAATACAACTAGTACCTGACATGGGCCTCCAAGTAGCTCCAGCTAGGGTGGGGGTGGCCATGGGACAAATAGGCTGCTGCTTCATGGCCTAGTGGAGCAAGTAAGCATGCTAAAGCAGCTCCTGCATTAATTCCCAATGGGAAACAATTTCTGGATATCCAATGTCTGCTACTGCACTTGATGCAGAGGTGAAATTGACAGTTCCTGCCCTCCCTTAGCTATCTACTTAGGGGCCCAAAACAGCAGTAAGCATGGAACTGAAACCAAAGGTTTGTGTGCACTTCCAGGAAGATCTTTGACCCCTGTATTTTATTATTTAACACTTAACAGACTGAGCCACCCAGGCACCCTTCATATTTTATTTAACAAATGAAGCACTTAGAATGCAGTAAGGTATAATGTATCACCCTGCTCTACTGATCTCTTGGTACAATAATCACGTAAAACTAATTTTCATAAAATGTGCTCCAGGCACATTGCTCCTGAAGGCTACTGTGGAAAAATGCGGAGAACTGGTCCCTCCTAATGGATGAAGAATGGGCTGGTGCGGGGCAGGGCTGTGTGATGATGCTGAGGAGTAGAAGGGGTACGGGGCAGACCCTGAGGCTATTTTAGCAAGGCGGGCTGAGATAGGGTATACATACATCAGAAGTCTAGTTTGGTTTTGTTTTTTTAAAGATTTTAAGTAATCTCTACACCCAACCTCAGGCTTGAACCCACAACCTTGAGATCAAGAGTTGCATGCTGTACTGGCTGAGTCTGCCAGGTACCTCAGAAGTCTAGTTTGTGAGTAGTTAAAGAGTATGGGCTTCCTCCTGAGTGGAAGGAACAGGAACTGGGAAAGTGGTTTAGACTTGTACCATGTTTTAGGACTTGAGCACAAATAAAATCTGAGGACAGGGACTGGGAAAATGGCTGAATGAGGCGGCAAAAGACCCAAAGGCTTCAAGCCTAAGGGTCTGGGAGTATAATATAATGGTTCTAGTAACAGAAGCAGGGAGTCAGGAAGAACAGAAGGTTTTTCTTGGATTTCATACAAAATACAGTCCTTGGCTTGACCATGTTGTAGCCACATCCTTGTCTTCTGCCAGAAATCTTGAGACCCAGCCAATCTGGCTGCCTCCCTCTGTCAGGAGTTTCATTTTGGACAGGCAGTTAGTGGTTCCAGAGATTACTAATGGGACTAAGAGACATCACTGTGGGACTCAGCTTAATAAGCTAGGGCTGGAGAATGAGACTCATTGAGAGTCTCTGGCTGTAAAAGTGGTTGCTTAGTAACATGAGATAGGGAAATATAAGGAAAAGAGGAGATAAGGAATGACAGAAAAGAGCTAGCATGGGCCCTGTCTTCCAAGGATCACACACTAATAGCAAGTCACAGAAACAAAGGCATTTAAATGTCTGGTGGTCACAGGAGAGGGGTCTGGAAAGGACTAGAGGGGCTCAAACTGAGCTCCAAGGATGGGCATAAATCCTATATTGTAAACGAGGGACGGAACTACACAGCAGATGTGTAGAAAAAGAAATTAATCTGCTGGTTTGGGGGTGGAGGGAAAACATTATAAAGACAACACTCCAATGCATTTTTAAAACTCTATCCTAAAAATTCCCATCGGAATTTTAACAAAATAATGATCTCTAAGAAATACTCGACTTGAGGGCTGGGAGGCTACACAACAACAGTAGTAACATATGACCCTGCTTTCAAGGACTAGTGGGAATTAATTTGTTTTAAAAAGATTTTAAGAAGCATTCATTGAGCACCTATTAATCATGATGCCAGGCTCTATAAGAGACAGGCAGGAAGGGATGGATAGTGCTCCTCTCAGATGATGCAAAACCTCAGCAACAGCAGAATGCTCACTGAGTTCTCAGGCAAATTATAATAAGAACAGAGGAAATGGTTTTACCTTAATGTGCCCTAACTGGTGGCCACACCAGAAATGAAGAGAAGCCAAGGTGGGGTCCAGAGGGCAGTCAAGGCAAGAAGTGGAGGAGAGGGTCACCAGAATGGAGCACCAAAGCAGTCCTGCCCTAAGCCCTGGCAACTGCGTCAGACAGATGGAAGAGAGGGAATGTGTGGAAAAATCAACGTCCTTGGTCCCTTTCCAAGAGCAAGGAAAAAGGTGCCAACCAAGGCAGGGGGGATTCGTTTAGAGTGAGAGAAACTGGCTCTGGCAGGACAGCATGGGACCGAACCCCATGAAACAGGCAATCCTCAGAAAGCGGCACTATGGGTGAGCCGCTCCAAGGTGAATTCATTCTCAAACACCTACTTTCCTTTTTTCTCAGCAGCCATTTTTAGCACTATGTAAAGCTAATCATAAGATTGCAGTGAACCATTTATGGAGTGCGTATGATGTACTAAGCAGTACATTTAGGAATTTACTTGCATGACCTCATTTAGTTTACACATCATTCTTATGAGGAAGAGACTTTTATTACCCCCTCTTAATGATGAGAGAATAGAGTCTGAGAGGTGAGACCAAAATTATACAGCTTGAATGTAGCAGAGCTAGAACCTGAATACATAACTTTCTACAGTTAGAGACCTCTGATCAGCTTAACTCATCTGCCACAGTGAAAAGGATACTAGACTAACTCTGGTCTTTGTTATATTCCCAGATTGGGTGACTTCAGAGAAATCTCTTAGGAATCCTGCAAAACTAGACACGGGCAAAGAATCTGAACCACTTTTATCCTCTCCTAGAAAAGTGGCCTTGGGAAAGTGAGAGACTTCTTGCCTTTAGACTGCCTTCCCCCTTGCTCTGGCGTTTTATCTTCACTGCCTTTTCTTTAACAGAAAGCTCAAATGGGATGACGTGTATCTATATACCTCCTCTAATCTGGGAAAATCTCTATGAACCCTAGATCCTGTGTCTCCTCACCCTCACTCCGAACTCATCAGGTGTCCACTCCAGCAAAGTTAGGCAGAGCATAACATAAACTCTTAACTCCTTTCCTTGGACAAATGCTGTGCTCAGTATCATGAATCAAAAACCTTCTTAGTTAGAAGAGGAGAATGTACATTCCTTTTGGGTCATCTTCTGAAAAGACAAGGAACTCAAATGAGTTTGAAATCTGTTTTATCCTTTTCACCTAGGATGAGGGATTAAGAGATGTGATCACCTCTAAAACAACCAGTGTGATTTTCCATGAGTAAGGATCACAGTTTCTACTTCCTGTGTGAAAAAAAAAAAGCTCACAGTCCTACCCATCCATTTCCTACTATAGTTTACCCACAATTCCTATCTTCAGACAACTCCCACACATCCTTTTAATTCAAGCTGGCGGGCATGTGTACTCGTCACTTTCAGTGGCTTGTTAACAGGCTGAGTCAAGACCACGGGCAGTGTCAGGCGTGCTGCCAGTGGTCACAGGAGCACAGTAAAAGGTGGAGGGCCCAACCTCCTCCTTTTTCACTACCTTTAAAAAGTAAGGATCTGAGGGGCACCTGGGTGGCTCAGTCGGTTAAGCGTCCAACTTTCGCTCAGGTCATGATCTCACCGCTCCTGAGTTCGAGCCCCATGTCGAACTCTGTGCTGATAGCTCGCAACTCAGATCCTGCTTCAGATTCTATCTCCGTCTCTCTGCCCCTCTCCTGCTTGTGTTCCCCGCCCCCTCTCTCTCAGATATAAATAAAAAATTATTAAAAAAAAACAACTTAAAAGTAAGGATCTGAAACAACTGCTGCCAAAGCCAAGATCCAGGACATCCAGCGCAGTGCCAGGTACAAGGGAGTGGTCATCAAGTACAGAAGTTCCTCTACCTTCCAAATTCCCATAGGTACAAAGGTCATGCCAGAACTAGAAACTTGCCACCAACAGGTAATGCAGTAGCCTCTTGTGTGATCACTTTGGACCCATGAATAAATGGACTGGTCCAGCCTTCAGAAAGGTAACATATCTAAATTAAGATGCTCCAGGCCTACTGAACTGAGGAGCGTTGCACTAGACCTATGAGTGCCATCATGGGGCCATTTTTTTTGCTTTTGTCACCTCACACATAGTCATTATAAAACAAAAACAAAAACACACCTCCAAAGTAGCAATAGCCTTTTCCCTAAAAAGGAAACAAATCTATATTTGAAAAGAAATGATGTCATGAAGGGGCACCTGGGTGGCTCAGTCAGTCATGCATCTGACTCTTAATTTCAGGTCAGGTCATAATCTCCTGGTTCATGGGGTCAAGCCCCGTGTCAGGCTCTGTGCCCACAGCGCCCCTCTCTGCCCTTCCCCAACTTGCGCTTTCTCTCAAAATAAATAAACTTAAAAAAACAAAACAAAAGATACAATGAAAATGCCAAGATACCCAGCCAAGACTTACCCTGCTATTCCCAAGAAACCTCGCAAAGGTAACACTCCCCAAATTACACCTAGGACCACAGCAATGATCTGTCGGAACCAGTAGATCACATCTAAAAATTCATCCTGTAGAAAAGAAAGAGAATGAATGTGTTATGTGTTCTTAGTGGGTGCCACATGAGAGCCTTCTGTAATAGGTGAGAAATAAAAAAGCTTGCTGCTAAACATATCTTCTGGAGACATTTCTCCAAGAGCAATGGTATGTAGTTTTCTGATCCTCACCTCTTATACTAAAACATGGTTTTTTATTTTTTAAAAAAAATTTTTTTTTTTCAACGTTTTTTATTTATTTTTTTGGGGACAGAGAGAGACAGACAGAGCATGAACGGGGGAGGGGCAGAGAGAGGGAGACACAGAATCGGAAACAGGCTCCAGGCTCTGAGCCATCAGCCCAGAGCCTGACGCGGGGCTCGAACTCACGGACCGCGAGATCGTGACCTGGCTGAAGTCGGACGCTTAACCGACTGCGCCACCCAGGCGCCCCGAAAACATGGTTTTTTAAAAAAAGAATACATTTAGTTATTTTAAGTGATGAATTCCAGGGCCTGTGTGCTAAAAAAATTTTTTAGAAAAATTACTATTTTTAGAAGCTTAAAAAATGAAATGGCTTGTGATGAAATGGCTGTGGTAACTGTCCTACTGGCCACAGAAAACTCTTATCTGATCCTTGGAGAGACCCAGACAGACTATTCACAGGCAGACGGGCTAATTGTTAATCTACTCAGCACCATCTTCCTGCACCCTGAATTCTAAGTCACAAAGAAGGGTTGGAAACAAAAGTGCTGAAGGCAGGTGCCAGCATATCTAATTTTCATACAAGGACGTCGAAGACTCAGGTTTCTGACCTGCCCCAGACTGCAGAAACCGGTCCTTGTACAAGGGAAGAAAGAAATGACACAGCAGATCAGAAACGTTTTACAAGAGCTGGGCAGGGCTGGGGGCAGGACAAGGGCACCTTCAGGAAGTACCTCCCATCCCCCCTTACAGGAACTCCAGGAAGGAAAACCCGCCTCATCAGTCCAGAAAAATAAGGGAAAGATTGCAAATATAATATACTTTTCAGGCCAACTGGAATCAAGCTGTTTGTGATGGTCCCTTCCTGATCAAGAAGCGGAGTTGGGGAGTACCTACACTCAGATCTTTTGAAAGTGTGTGACCAGTGAAAATATCTTGAAGCCCCAACCATTCCTCACACACATTTGGCGGTTTCCCCCTCTATCCCTCTCCCTCTCTCTTTCTCTCTCTCACACACACACACCCACACACACACACTCACCTCTGAGAAGTGGTCTTAATCTCCTCTCTCCCAATTATGCAGGCATTCAGTTTTTCTCATTAATAAAAAAGCAATGGCAATAGGCCTTATTACGTGCTAAACGCTTTAATGCACCACGGTACCCGCTTCAGAGCTGTTCTGAGAATTGAGGGAGATAATGCATGGAGAGCACCCGGCAGAAAATATTTAGTAGAGGACTGTTACCGTTACTATTCGTGGTAACGACCATATTTAGTTAATTCGGAGAAGACAAGCCACTTACTGAAGATCCTACTGGGAGTAAAAGGCGGAGATCGAATTCAGAAGCTCACTCTCGCCATTCAGGCACACGCCCTGCCCGCGGGTGGCAACTCCGCTGTTTCCCGCGTGACCCAGGCGGCTTCACCCTTAAACCACTCCGCGGTGAGTTCCGAGCCCGGCTGTCAGGCCCTGGCCCGCCAAGTTCGCCCCGACACCCCTGGGCCACCCGCTCCCCGCTCCGCAACACCCCAAACACTCAGCCGCGCCCGGACCGGAGACAGGGGCAGGCTCGGGCCTGTCCATTCGGCCCCGAGTCCCAGCCGGCTCCTCGAACCTGCGCCCTCGCCAGGTCGCACCGCACCTTGTCCTCCCAGGCCGCGTCGCTCCGCAGCACCTTGCTCCAAACAGAGACTTTGAGGGCCCCGTTGGCCAGCTGCGGCTGAGGCGGCTCCTCCTTTCGCCGCCCGCCGCTCATCCTCCCGTCGCGCCGCCCGGGCCGGGCCTGGGGCGCGCGGGCCAGGCCAAAAGGAGTCGGGGTCTGGGGTCTCGGGTCACGGCGCGCGGGGCGGCGGTAGCAGCGACAGAACCAGCGACTGGGTTCGGCGGCGCGCTGCGGCCGTCCTCACTTGGCCAGGACGCCGGCTCTGCTCGCTCACTCAGCCAAGACCTGGCGCGGCGGTGGGGGAGGAGCCACGCAGCGCCGCGCGTCCACCCGCAGACGAACACCACGCAGCCAATCGGTGGTAGTGCAGCCGTCTGTCGGAAAAGAGGAGCCGTCGCCTCGGCGCAAGCGCGCTACGCGTGACGGAAGTGACGTCAGGCTTCCGCTAGGCGCACGGTAGGGTGAGAGGGAAGGGACAATCTAGGTGGGGACGGTGACGCGAACGCGAGGAGGCGCTGTGGAGACTGAAGAACGGCGTTTGAGCAAAGAGGCGAGGTTAGACTCGGGCGTCGCCCAGCCTTTCCCTAGAGCAGCGGGACAGAACGCGGCCCTGTTTTCCTGGAGGCGTCCTTTGGAGGCCAAAACCGGCTCCCCGGGAGCCCCGAGCTGCTCAGGATGTAAACTGTCTTCTGTATTTAGCGTCTCATCGTGGCCCACCACTCTCTTTTGGCAAATGGAAGCCTTGAGAGGGATTTTCTCAGGCTAAGTGGCAAGTTGCAACCGGCTGAGGACTCCTGGGGCAGGGAGAAGCTTGGTGGGAGTCTCGAAAGTTCTTACTAGCTATCAGAATATCTGACTATTCAGTATTCTAAATATTGTGTCCTCTCTGTGTGCTAGGTCAGTGGTTCACAAAGTGTGTGTCTGGACCACCAGCAGCCACATCACCTAGGAACTTGATTAGAGATGCACATTCTCAGACCCCATCCCAGAATTGCGGAACCAGAAATTGTGTGAGTGGGGCCCATAATCAGCATTTTAATAAGCCCTCCAGGTGGTGCCATGTTCATTGTGCTTTGTAATAAGTTGAGACCGAGACACATCACTTTTGTGTGGTGGGTTAATAGAGGCAAACTAACTTGCCCAGAATCACTCAACTAGTACTGGGCCTGTCAGACTTCAAAATTTGTGTTCTTAACCTTTAGCTTTCAGTGTCAAATGAGGTCAGAACATCCTTTGTATACCAACATTGATGGGTCGTTCTCCACCTTAGGTGAGAAACAGAATCTCTTAGGGAACTTCTTCAGAATTGTGGTTTTCAACCACAACTCTATTTCAAGATCCTGTTTCAATAGGTTGAGTGAGGCTGGACCCCAAAGGTGATATACACAGCAGCAGACATTACTCTATCTGGACCTGGCGAGAGGGCTGTATAGCTGACATGGGTGCACACCTTTAGTCCTCTAACTTTCACATGGATTTGGTTCTTTTCAGCCCTGCCTTTTTTCTGAACCATTTTCCCTCCATATGCAAAACTATGGTAAATCCTAACCAGCTCACTGGAAGTGTACCATTGGTATAAAATCTCTTTTACAGATTCCCTGGGGGCATGTAGTGCTGGAGACAAACTGATCATTCTGTCACAGAATGTTGGAAGAATACCTAGCCCACAGTCCAAGACAGAGAGGTAAGTTTTCAGTCTGCTGGGCCTGGTGGTAAAGGTTTGTAATGGGTTGGGAAAAACTGAGTTCTGAGGGAAGAGTAGGAGGAGTTAAGGGGAAAAGGGAGAGGAAGAGAGCGTTCCAGGAGATGAAACCATGTCAGTTAATGGTAGAGAAACCACAAGTTGGGAAGGAGTGGGAAGGGTATGCTGAAGAATTTGTTTTTGTTTTTTCCAGTTTTATTAAAAAATAATTGACATGCATCACTGTGTAAGTTTAAGGCCTATAGCATGATGATTTGATTTACATATATTGCAAAATGATCATTACAGTAGGTTCAGCTAATCTCCCATCTTCTCATATAGATACAATGAAAAGGAAGAAGAAAATTATGCAATTTTTTCTTTATGAGGAGAACTCTTAGGATTTATTCTTTTCTATTTTTATTTATTTATTTATTTATTTATTTATTTATTTATTTATTTAGAGAGAGCGAGAGTAGGAGCGGGAGAGGGGCAGAGGAAGAGGGAGAGAGAATCCCAAGCAGGCTCTTCAATGGGTATGGCTTGATCTCACCACTGTGAGACGGGGACCTGAACCAAAACCAAGAGTCGGATGCTTAACTGACTGAGCCACCAAGGTGCCCCAGGATTTATTCTTAATTTTCCTATATATCAATACATCATTCGTAACTATAGTCATCATGTTGTATATTATATCTCTACTACTTATTTATCTCAACTGGAAACTTGTATCTTTTAACCACCTTCCTCCATTTCTCCCTCTGGTAACCACAAGTCTGAGCTCTTTTTCTGTGAATTTGTTTTTTAAGATTCCACACGTAAGTGAGATCATAAAGTGTTTTTCTTTCTCCATCTGACTTATTTCACTTAGCATAATACAAAGTCCATACATGTTGTCATAAATAGTCGGACTTGTTCTTTTGTGGATGAATAATATTCCGTCATGTGTATACCGCAACTTCTTTATCCATTCATTCGTTGATGGACACTTAGGTTGTGTCCATGCCTTGGCTATTGTAAATAATGCTGCTATGAATATGAGGGCACAGATATCTTTTTGAGTTAGTGTTTGTATTTCCTTATTTCTTAGTATTGTATATTCCCAGAAGTGGAATTGCTGGATCATATGGTAGTTCTACTTTTAATTTTTTGAGGATCCTTCATACTGTTTTCCATAGTGGCTGCACCAATTTAAATTCCCACCAACAGCAGACAAGGAAGGATTCACTTTTCTCCACATCCACATCAGCATTTGTTATCTCTTATCTTTTTTATGATGACCATGAATAAATTATTTTTATCCCAAGGATGGAGGAAGTCACATAAAGGATTTGAACAGGGGCACTTAACTTTTCAGATTGGTATCTCAGCCAGATCATTCTGGCTGCTATTAGGAGGACAGGATCAGAGTGGGAGACTAGTTTAGACTGTTAAAGTTACTCAAGGGATATGGTGGAGCACTGAAAATGGAGAAAATTGGAATAAAACAGTTAATTCTGTTTTTAAAAATGTTTACTTATTTTTGAGAGACAGAAGAGCATGAGCAGGGGAGGGGCAGATAGAGACAGGGACAAAAGGATCCAAAGTGGGCTCTGTGTTGACAGAAGTCAGCCCAGTGAGGGGCTTGAACTCATGAATCATGAAACCATGAGCTGAGCCAAAGTCATATGCTTAACCAACAGAGTCACTCAGGCACCCTGTTAACTCTTTTTTAAACGTATTTTTTTTTTACTTGCTGTAAAATGTACATAACAAAATGTACCATTCCTAAGTGTATAGTTTGCTGGCACAGTGAAGTACATTTACTTTATTGTGCAGCTGTCACCACCATCCATTTTCAGAACTCTTTCATCTTGCAAAACTGAAAGTTTTGTACCCAGGAAACTGTTAACTCCCCATTCTCTCTTTACCCTGGCCCCCAACGACTCCTCTACTTTCTGTCCCTAAATTTGACTAAGTACTTCTGTAAGATTAGAGTCACACAGTGCCCTTTTCTGATTGGTTTATTTCAGTTAGCATACTGTCTTCAGGATTCATCCATGTTGTAGCATGTGTCAGAATTTCCTTCCTTTTTTCTTTCTTTTTTAAAAAAACTTATTCATTTATTTGCAGGGTGGCGGGGGAGGGCAGAGGGAGGGAGAGAGAGAGAATCCCAAGCAGGCTCCCTGGTGTCAGCACAGAGCTGGATGTGGGCTCAATGCGGGATCCCATGAACCTGAGAGATCATGACCTGAGCCAAAATCAACAGTCTGATGCTCAACTGATTGAGTCACCCAGGCACCCCCAAATTTCCTTCCTTTTTAAGGCTGAAGAATAACTGTTACATGTTTGTTAGATGTTCATTGTATATATTGCTAACCTTAAAAATAAAACTGTTACTTATTTTACCAGCAAAAATGAGTTTATTTAGGAATAGCAGAGTATTGCAGTTTGGACATGCAGACTACAGCAAAACCAAAGGCAAGTACAGAAAACAAAGGAGAGAAACTTGCTTTTATAGACTAAAGGAAAGGAAGTGGGGAGGGGCTTTTATAAACAAAAAAGTCTGGTAGAGTAGGTTAAGAGTTTGAAGTATAGTGTTTTTTCATTGGCTGCAAGTTGTAACAGTCTCTCTCTCCTTGACTGGGTTGTTGCTGGGCAAGGAGAAACTTTTTCTCCTTGGGAATGCAAGGTATGTCTCTGTTGGGGTCTGCAGTTGATGAGGACTGATAGGGTGTGAGAGCTCCTCCTATAGGCCTCCCAGTTCCATTATTTATTTAGTTAGTTAGTTACTAATTTTTTAAGTCATCTGTACATTAATTAATTAATTAATTAATTTACTTTTTAAGTAATCTGTACATCTAATGTGGAGCTTGAACTCACAAGCTCCTGAGATCAAACAAGACTTGCACACTCCACCTATTGAGTCAGCCAAGCGCCTCCCAACTCCACTTTAAATGAGGTTTCCTGGGGTTCCTGGGTGGCTACACCATTTTGCATTTGTACCTACAGTACACAAGAGTTCCAATTTCTCCACGTTCCCATCCATACTTGTTTTCTGTGTTTTTAGAAAAAAATTTTTTTTAACCTTTATTCATATTTTGAGAGACAGAGCATGAGTGGGGGAGGGGCAGAGAGAGAGGGAGGCACAGAATCTGAAGAAGGCTCCAGGCTCTGAACTGACAGCACAGAGCCCGACACGGGGCTCAAACTCACAGACCGTGAGATCATGACCTGAGCTGAAGTCGGATGCTTAACTGACTGAGCCACCCAGGTACCCCCGTGTGTTTTTTTTTTTAATAATAGTCAACCTAATGTATGTGAAGTGGTATCTCATTGTGATTTTTATTTGCATTTCCCTAATGATTAGTGGTGTTGAGCATCTTTTCATGTGCCCATTTTTGTGTATCTTTGGAAAAATGTCTATTCTAGACCCTTACCCGGTTTTTGAGTCTAGTCATTTATGTTTTTTGTTGTTGAGTTGTAGGAGTTCTTGATATTCTGGATATTAATATATGTATTCTGGATATTAATCCCTTATCCCTTATGTAATTTGCAAATATTTTCTATTTTGTGGGTTGCCTTTTTACTCTGTTGATAGTAGAGTCAATTGATACACAAAAGTTTTTAATTTTGGAGGCACCTGGCTGGCGCAGTGGTAGAGCATGTGACTTTTGATCTTGGAGTCAGGAGTTCAAGCCCTAAGTTGGGTGTGGAGCCCACTCAAAAAAAAAAAAAGTCATTGATATTTTGATAGAGATTGTTGTGAATCTGTAGTAGGTAAGTCTTCCAATTCATGAACATGAGATATTTTCCATTTATTTTTATCTTCCTCAATTTCACTCAGCACTGTTTTATAGTTTTCAGTGCATGAGTCTCACTTTGGTTAATTCTTAACTATTTTATTCTTTTTTGATGCTATTATAAATTGTTTTTTAATTGCCCTTTTGGGTTGTGTATAGAAACACAACTGATTTTTCTTTTTTTTTTTTAATAGACTCTTTTTTATTATTATTTTTTTTAACGTTTATTTATTTTTGAGACAGAGAGAGACAGAGCATGAACAGGGGAGGGGCAGAGAGAGAGGGAGACACAGAATCTGAAACAGGCTCCAGGCTCTGAGCTGTCAGCACAGAGCCCAACACAGGACTCGAACTCACGGACCGTGAGATCATGACCTGAGCCGAAGTCGGCTGCTTAACCGACCAAGCCACCCAGGCGCCCCCACAACTGATTTTTCTCTGCTGATTTTGTATCCTGCAACTTTGCTGAATCCATTTATTCTTTTTTTATTTTGGAGTCTTTATATATGATTCTCTATATATGATCATATCATCTGCAAAAAGATAACTTTATGTTTTGCAAGAAAAGAGTTAATTCTTTTTATGTCTTATTGTATTATATTGTGAAGCTCTGCTCTTAACTCTGAGATTCATTAAGTTTGTGATTACGTGGTGGTGGGGATGTCCAGAAAGTTATACTTGGAAGGGTCCTCAGATCCAGTCCAGCCCAGCGTCACACAGCAAGTTAGAGGTTCAATAGGCATCTGAAACCTCATCTGTGTTACTCTTAGCTTTGTAGGAGCCCACAAAACCACACTAGGAGCTAGCTTGGAGAGCCCTTGCCTAGAGGGTACTTATGGGACTGAGACTTGATCCCTTTTTGCTTTTACCCAAGGTTTCCTTATCTTAGGAAGTGGGGAGTCTGGCTGAATCCCAGTGCATCCATCTGGTTAAAATAAACATCCTGGGTGGTCTAAGATGGAAAAGAACTTGATGAAGAGTCAGATTTGGAAGTGGGAGAGAGATTTGGAAGTAGGACAGATTTTGCCTTTGTGAGGTTGCCTTTTTAAGCACCAGTTAAACACATGATCTCAGCTTTGGGAATGAATATGTCCTCTCAGCTGAATGCCTCTATACCACTACTAGCTGCTTGTAGTAGGGTTTGGAGAGGAAGGTGTGCTCTGAGGGGTAAGATTGAGGGCCCTAGACAGGCAGATGGAGTCACAGAAATCAGAAGAGTCCTGCAGGGAAAAAAACCACAAGCCGTGGAAAGAGCATCCGTTGTGAAGTAGAGGTCTGAGTTTGTATCCACATCTCTTTTTGCCTACAGCCAATGTTTTACTAGTACTTACTGGGTTCTTAGTAGGTGCCAAACATTACTAAACGTTTTACATGTTTTCCTCCAAAAGTTGTCTGGGCTTTTAACCACTATACTGAACTCTTCTCTTTTACGTTTAAAACTTTTCTACAGTAGGGGCACCTAGGTGGCTCATTTGGTTAAATGACAGTTTTGAGTTTGGCTCAGGTCCTGATCTCACAGTTGGCGATTTTGAGCCCCACATTGTGCTGTGCATTGACAGCACAGAGCCTGCTTGGGATTCTCTTTCTCCCTCCCTCTCTGCCCTTCCCTCTGCTTGCACATGCGTTCTCTCTCAAAGTAAATAAACAAACATTAAATTTTTTTTTTCTACAGTAAATGTGGATTATTTATGTAATTAAAATGATAATCTCAGGAAGGCTACACTTGACCTTCAGGCTACCATGGACTCCTGGGAGCTGAGGGCAAGTAAAATGGTTTGGTGGGGGGAGGGGTAAACTACTTGGTGGTACCCTTCTTTCTCTCATCTTATAACTTTGAAAGATAAGGTGCTGTCTTAACCTAGCAGCTTCCTTGGGATAAGTCAGTGTCCTGATTATAAATGATCAGGTTTCTGAAGCAACAGCATGAGACTCCTGTGGCATAAGTGAAGAGTGAAGATTCCTGGACTCTCTGGGGGTGAGGTCTGGGAATTTGCATTTTTGTAAGCTCTCCTGACACAACGACTGTGATGATCTTCATACATATTAAGGCTTGAGAATTACTTCTCTGGGTACTTTGTTCAAGTTCTGCCACTTTTTTCTTCTTTTTTTTAAAGTAGGCTTCATGTCCAGCATAGAGCCCAACGCAAGGCTTGAACTCACAACCCTGAGATCAACACGTGAGCTGAGATCAAGAGTTGGATGCTTAATCAACTGAGCCACCCAAGCACTTCCAGTTCTGCCACTTAAAAGCTGTGCGGTATGAGGCAAGTTATTTTTACAGTTGTTTTACTCTCAGCCCTGTGCTGAAAGGCCAAATAATAATATACAGTAACAAAAACATATTATCTTGGGGGGTGCCTGACTGGCTCAGTAGGTGGAATGTGCAACTCTTGATCTCAGAGTTGTGAGTTTGAGTCCCACATTGGTTGTAGAGATTACTTAAAAAAATAAAATCTTGGGGCACCCGGGTGGCTCAGTCAGTTAAGCATCCGACTTCAGCTCAGGTCATGATCTCATGGTTCATGAGTTTGAGCCCCACATCAGGCTTTATGCTGCTGACAGCTCAGAGCCTGGAGCCTGTTTCAGATTCTGTGTCTCCCTTTCTTTGCCCCTCCACCACTCATGCTCTGTATGTCTCTCAAAAATAAACAAACATGGAAAAAAACCCATAAAATCTTTAACCCACTCCCCAAATATGGATTATCCTAGTTCATCCTCCTAAGAGGTAATTATTACTATGCCCGTTTTATTGATGTGGAAACTGAAGTTTGGAATGGTAAATTGAGGCCTATGATCATGACAGCTAGTTAGGTGACAGAGCCAGAATTGGAATGCAGGTTTAGATTATAGAGAAGTGCTTTGGAAACCAGTAGCATTGAGAGCAATGATGATTATTTCCACATCCCCGCTGAATTCCAGACCTTATTCTCTACAGCTCCAGTGGCTAACACAGTGAGGTTATAGCACACCAAGGCAGGCTAAGCCCCTCCCCTCTGGAGTTTTCCCATTAGCAGTTTCTAAACTAGAGTGTACTTTAATTTTTGTTATTATTTTTAGTAGTCTTACCCCCAACACGGGGCTAGAACTCATGACCCCAAGATCAAGAGTCACATGCTCCATTAACTGAGCCAGCCAGGTGCCCCTAGAAATGCAATTATATATTTTTTGAGTTTATTTATTTGAGAGAGAGAGCACACACCCATGCACATGAACTGGGGAGAGGTAGAGAGGGAGAGATAAAATCCCAAACAGGATTCTCCAGTGTAGAGCCTGACTCGGGGCTTGAACTTAGGAACCATGAGATCATGACCTGAGCCAAAATCAAGAGTTAGATGCTCAACCAGCTGAGCCAATGTGCACCACCTCAGAAATGCATTTTAAAGCTTTTTTCTAAGTGGGACTGTTACAGGAAAGGTAGAGGTCTTTAGACAACATTTCTAGCTTCAGAGGAGAGGGGTCCTAGCCGCATTGTCCCTGTCAACTTTCTCTAGTGCTTGCTTACTCCAGGGTTTATCAATTTGAAGCTTGATGTGCAAGACGCTTTTGGTTTCAGTTCTTTGAAAATGGAATACTTTGAAAAGTGTAAGAAGCCATCTCTCCTAAGGCAGTCAAGCCATCCACTCCCCCTTTTAGGGGAATATTAATATTAACTTTCCAGATGAAAATGAGTATTAAATTTATTTTGAAGAGCCCTTCCAGCATGTTTCTATTCTGTCAAGCCCTAGGGCCAAGTGTCTAGTTTGAGGGACACTGAGAGAAGGAAGTGGAAAACCAGGCTCTTGGATGAATGGATAAACTCAAGCTGGGGCTCTTTAATCTGGGGATCATGAATGGCGGGGGGCATCATCTCCAAATTTCTAAAGGGGAGAGATTCAGTAACTCCATCTAGGTCTACTGGAATCAGGAAGAAGCTGATTTAGTTCTTTAGAAGATACTTCTAGTGCTTAGCCCAAACCATGTTAGTTGAATGCCGGCAGGCAGTGAACTGCCCATCACTAGTTCAAATAAAGTCCAGGTAGATGTCAGGGTTACCTTCAAGCAAGACAGACTTGAATTTAGATCCTAGCTGCATTTAATACTGGCTGTATAAATACAGTTCAGGCAAGTAACTTAACCAACCCCCAGTTTCTTTACCTCCGCAAAGGGCATCTCACTTCTTTCACGTGTGTATGAAAATTAAAGCAATAATGAATACTGCGAACACTGTGTAGACCCGGGCATAAAGCAAGACCCTTTATGGCTTCAGTCCTTGATTTGGCACCATTTGGGCTGCAATTAAGTGTACAGTCATTTCATTATGAAATAAAATGACACCTACAGCTAGCTTAAGCAAAAAAGGGGAATTTAGTAGCTTACATAATAGGGAAGTCCAGAGGTGGTACCACTTTCAGACATGACTAGAGCATCCATTTCATCTCGGCCTTTTTGTGTGTGCTGGCATCATACTGCAGTCCTGGGCTTTCCTCGCTGGTTGAGGGGGAGGATAAATTTGCTAGCTCCCTAAGTTCCCTCACCACTCAACAACCTCAAAGCCTGACTATCCCAGGGAAGACTGGTTCAGCTTGGGATGCATATGCTCCCTGCACACTGTGATGAATGGGATATGGAACAGGACTGAAGCCAAGGAAATAAGGACATAGGGCGTACAACACTTACAGGTGGCTACTAGAGGGAGGGGAAAGCAATAAGGCCTAGTAAGAACTCAGCAATTGCCCTATCTCCAGGCTGGGCCCAGGGTCATGGTGGGTCAATCTGTTTCTGCTTTAAAAAACAAAACAAAAACCAAAAACAAACTTTATTTGACAAAAGACAAAATCAAAAGTTATTTACAGTAGTTTTTTGCTCAAATAATTCAACGGGATAACTGTCTTCTCCAGGTTTATCTCACAACCGAACCAAGCAGAGGCTGCCCCACCCCCAGCCTCCCCATCTTGCACAAGGGGGGAATGCCAACCAGAATTCAGCAGCATGGCTCCCTCACCCCTCACCACCTCTACCGCTCAGTGCACCACCCCAGCCCGACACACTTCCAGGGTCCCTTGCTAAAAGCATCTCCCAACAGTCACACTAGACCTGGGCTCACACATGTGGGTGGGGTAGAAGAAGCTGGGCAAACAGCAACTTCAACTAATTTTGAAGGTGCTATGTTCTTTCTTTCCCAGCTGGGCCTCAGGAGGGTGAGGATCCCTGATCCCCCTGTGACATGCAAGGAGGCAGTGGGGTGGCAAAAGAGAGAGCCTAGGAAACTTGCCCACTCAGAGCAAAGCTCCATCTCCTTAAATAACCAATCCCCATTCCCACAGCAATGGGTAGGCTGAGCTACTGAGAAGTTGGGTAGCCTCCCTGAAAACTTCAGGGATCATCCCAGAAAGGACAGAATACATGTTGCTGCCTTTCTTCTGGCCAGGTCCACCCAAGTCAGTCACTCCCCAGGAATCTCCCCCTTGTGTCTGACTTGGCAACTTCAGGAAACTACAGGCTGGGGGCTCCTGACTGGTCTTTTGGCCCAGTAACAATGTTATTCGGAACAAAAATATTTTGGCTAATAATAACCTAGGATTAGTGTTTCTTAGGATATATAAAAAGATGGGGCATATTGCTGTTGAATGCTGTCAGCAGTGAGACAGCAAAATAAAAAATGGGGAGCAGGGAGAAGAGTAAGACCAACTATGATTTGTTTCACTGTGAAGTTCAGGGCAGAGGCCTCTGCAACTCCAATTTTAAAAAAAGGTGCAACACAAAGACACAGTGAACAGGCTTCATAACTGATTTCCAGCCCCAGCCTCCTTAAAAGGCAGTTCCTCAGCAGCTGGGGGCACCATTCCTTACTTCTTCCAGGAATAGTTTCTTGCCACCATCGTGGGAAAAGCTGCCCACTTGAGTCGGCTACAGGGCTTCCTGACCAGTAGATGGCTCACTTCTCTCCAAGTAGGAGCTACCGGGAGCTTTTGACATTCTGGTCCCACTAATCCAAGTTCTTAAAGGTATTCAAAACTCAGGCTGCAGGGCGAAGCTTTCAAGGATAAAGAAGGGGAAAACATTAAAGAGGAAAAAAAAAAATCAACAACCAAAAAACCCACTGCCTTGGTCTAGCTTACTTCCCCCATTCCCCAAAATATAGTAAAAAAAAAAAAATAAAATAAAAATAAAAACACCCCCCACCCCCCCCAAAAAAACCCCACCTCTCTGGTTTTATCATCCTTCTCTGCTCTGTGCTTAGAAGGTTTGGTCAGATTCTCTGTTGGACCCTCTCTTTATACTTAAGAAGGCTTTATTCCCTTCTGTGCCTGATGCAGAAAAGCCAAAGCCCCAGATTTTTTTTTTCTTTTTTTGGTAAATCAAAACAACAATACAACAATGTTTTGGAATTGAGAGTTAGCTGGTCCCCAAAATAAAAATACTCCTTCCTTGTAAAACACCAGTTGCAGTGGTGCATGGTTCTCAGTTCATCAGACTCCATCACGCAACACACTCACTCCCCACACCTGGGCTAACTACTCCATTAATGCAAACCCCAGCAAAAAGGGAAAAATAAACACAAAGTTTAGTGAAAACCTAAACATTCAACTGGAGTCAGTTCTGTTACATCTTCTGGGTTCCTCTTCTCTTTTGTTCACACTTACGAACTTGGAATGTCCACACTTGGCTTAACAAAAAAGAGGCCCAGCTCAGGGGCATAGGTCTGAATGTAGTAGGTTTCCTGTGCCCAGCCTAGGAAAGCAGACTGGAACAAAGGTGTCCTGGGCATTCTCTGGAGAAGCAGCAGCAGCACCATGCCTGTCTCCGATCTCAGTCTCATCACTGAGGAGGCCTGGAGAAATGGCAGTCAGCAGAGAGGTCCCCATTGCAGTGCAGTGACACCAGCTGGCATCTCCCTGCTGAAGACCTCTGGACAGAGGAGATGACCCCGATGTTTGGCAGTGATCCAAAGAAAACCCTCTGTATGAAAGGGAACCAAAATGGAAACCCAGGACAGCTGGCTCGAGCCTCGAGCACCCCTTTTGGCAGATGCCTACTTGGGGTTTTCAGAGACTAAGGGGATAGGAGTGTGCAGTAAGGGGGGTGATGGGTCCTGCTGCTTCTGAAGCTCCATCTCAGCAGCCCTCTGTAGCGCCACCTCCACCAGCAGCTGGAAGCTACTGAAGTCCTCCTTGTCCTGCTCTGGGGGTGTGGGCGGTGGTGTGTTGAAGAGTCCACCTGTGGGGCTTCCGGCTTCAGCCCTGGTCAGTAGGGTGAGTGTGTTGCCAGGGCTCACCAGGGGCTTCGGAGGCTCCAGCTCCCCTTGTGGGAAGGGGGCTGCTGGCTTTTCCCCCTGGCCTGGGTGGAGTGGCATGGAGCACACAGACAAGGAGAGCACATTGGTGGGGGCCGGTACAGACACAGCCAGCACTGAGGGGCTGCTGCCACGGGGCAGGGCCACATCTGAGGCCTTACCCCCGCGGCGAGAGATGGTGAATTGGTTGGGGTCTTTGCCATCCTTCCGAAGCATGTCTGGTAGAAGCCGCCGCCGGGCGTTGATGAACCAGTTACATATCTGGAATGCGTAGGAGTCTGTGGTCAGTTCACTCAATCAAAACCAGCTATGAAGCACCTAAGTTCCTAGCCCCAAAAAAACACAGCAGCCAAACAACAGAGACACAATCCCAGCCCTCAGACACATTCGTGTTAGGAATTGAGAATTGAAGTCATCATACAAGTGAATATAAAATTGCAACTATGATTCAGCCAATGAAGGGAAGGTCCAGTGGAGGGGACAATAATGGGAAGACCCGATCTAGTCTTTGGGGACTCAGGATAGAACTGACAGAAGCAGGCAGGGCTTATCCCACTGGCCAGAACACCAGGAGAAACCACTAAAGGGCCTCAAGAGTGGCCTGACCTGCATTTCACACTGTAGATTCTTCTCCTGACCCTTGTCTCTTCTTCCAGTTTATCAACAGATATTCACCAAGCAAGCACCAGCTGCTATAGGGGGCAAAGACAGGAACCTTCTCCCCCTTACCTCCTATGTGCTGGGATATTGGGAACTGTGTGGGCTGCAGTAATGCCTAACATTACTGTTTACTGAATGGATCAAAGGCCCAGCTTTCCTTAGGGCTCCTGTACCAGTTTCTTTCTACCCCTGCTTATCACCTTTCTCGGCCCATCCCCAGGACAAGCCCCTGGGTACCTTCTTTCTGTGGACTCTCTCTGCCTCTACCCAGCCAATCGGACAACCACCTATGACAGGAGCTGGTGCCTGCAGTTGGCATGGCTCCTTGCCCTGTCAGGCTGGGAAAGATCCTGGTCAGGACAGATCCAGAGCCTGGTGGCTTCTCTTTCCTCTCCATTCCAGCCTGGTGTGGGGGGATTTTCATTCATTTTTCTTCATCTCTATGGTCTTCCCAGTACACGTGAGCACACACACAACACAAGTCATCAGCGACACTGGCTGACCTGAATGCTCTACAACTGCAGGGGAGCCCCAGAGAGAGGTAAGGCTGAACGGCTGGGCGCGGCAAAGGAAAGGAACAAGCACCTTTGATACCAAGTATCATGCCAGCCATCTCACTTGTGTTATGTTTTGTTTTTTTTTAACGTTTATTTATTATTGAGAGACAGACACAGAGTGTGAGCAGGGGAGGGGCAGAGAGAGGGGGAGACACAGAATCCGAAGTAGGCTCCAGGCTCCGAGCTGTCAGCACAGAGCCCGATGTGGGGCTCGAACTCACAAACTTCGAGATCATGACCTGAGCCGAAGTCGGACGCTTAACTGACTGAGCCACCCAGGTGCCCCTCACTTGTGTTATGTTTAATCTGCATACAAGCCCGGAAGGCAGTGAGCAGTGTCCCTGAAGTACTAAAAAGGGAACCAAACTCTTGAAAGACAAAGAATTTGCCCAAAGTCACACAGACTCCAAGTGTAGAGCCAGGTCTCCTGGCTTTAGGGCCCCTATTGCTGCTCTTACTGTGCTTTGCTGTGCCTTACCAAACAGAACAGATAACTGAATAATCATGATCATAATCCTAAAACCAATCAGGTGCTGTTCTGAACATTTCTCATCTAATTACTCATTTATTCTATAGCTTATGAGACAGATTCTGTGATGATCACTTTATTTGAACCAGTGAACAGAAGCCCTGATCAGAGAGGGCTTCAGTAACTTGCTCAAGGTCACCAGTTTGAAGGCTGGACTCTGTTTCAAGCAATCCCCACTGCCAGGTGAAGAGACTGAAGCCTTCTCTGCTTGCTCAGATGCTACCATTTCTGCATCCTGCAGCTGCCTTCCCTGCTACCTGTGCTACCAGAGGATACTGAGCCTGCTCACCTTAGTTCTGCATGCAGGGGAGATGGTCAGGTCACAGTGACCTGGGTCAAGTGAAGTAGGGATGAGCATTTCTGTTGAGAAAGCAGTCTTGGGGAGGGGAGCTTAGGCGTTTACTAGCAGCTGTGTGGGCACCTAGCCCCTAGCTGCGCCTCCCATTTTGGCTTAGAATTCTGGGAAAAGAACAGCAGAAAAACACCCCCCGCCCCCACATATACTTTTCCACATGCTCACCCTGGTCCACAGAAAACTTGGCAGCATACTGTCTGTTTTGTCTTCTCATCCGATAGAAATGCACAGCTGAGGGGGGCCGGGCAAGGGCAGGACGCCTGAGTGCACCACTAGTGCCAGCTGTGAGGGTAGGCTATCAGGATTCTCTGTAGCCCCTTCCAGCTGCCCAACCCATGCCCAAGTCAGGAAAAGAGTGTATTTGGCTTGCCCCCACTCAAGGTCCTTGGGGAGTTGGTAGGGAGAATGCCAAGGTGAATTTTGTCATTGATATGGCACAACACAGGCTGGGTGCCTGAAAGCCTCTCTCTACCATAAAACAGGGCCCTATCTGAAAGCCTGCTGTCCTGCCAGTATTTTTTTTTTTTTTTTTTTTTTATCAGTGGCTGGGATGAAGAATGTGGGAGGAATCACTGTGGCAAATGGGAGTTGAGGGGGGGAGCACCAGGAAGCTGATGAAGGCCATGAGGATCAGAGGAGGGCCTTTGAAGAAGGCAACACAAGTGCTTTAATTTTAATGTCTTTTCAACTGTGAAAGAAACAAAAGGGAGTAAGTGAAGGGCATGGAAAAGACCTTCCCTAAACATCACTGTACCTTCAATGTGTGTTGTGACCACCCATACCCAGGTGTTCTTAAAGTCATGTGGCTATCAGAATCCCCGTGAGGGGGACTTAAAAAAGTAACTATCTTGGGGTGCCTGGCTCACTCAGCTGGAAGAGTATGCGACTCTTGATCTCCCCAGTTGTGAGTTTGAGCCCCACATTGGGTGTGGAGATTGTTTTAAAAAACAAACAAAACAAAAAAACACTATCTCTCATCTGCTCTATAGATCCAGTGATGGTGGCAGGATCAGGAATGTGTTTTTATTTTTATTTCTTTTAATGTTTATCTTTGAGAGAAAGAGAGTGCGAGCGCGCGTGAGCGTGGGGGAGGGGCAGAGAGAGGACTCAAACCCACGAACCAAGAGATCATGACCCGAGACAAAGTCTGCCGCTTAACTGACCTAGCCACCCAGGTGCCCCAGGAATGTGTATTTTTAAACAAGCTCCCCCAAGTTCTGCTTCCCCGGGCTCGGGAACCAATGGTTTAACCTCCCCCCTCCCTCACCCTCCCTCCAGCTTTGGGAAAGGCTTCTCTTAGGAAGCTGCATTTGAATGGAGTCCTAATGGACTTCAAGGAATGGGGAGCTCAGCTGACCCCATATTGGTGTCTTTTTTTTTTTTATACCAATTACATTGGTAGTTAATTACACTGAATTCTTAGTTCACTAAATATTGTCTTCCCTCCCCACAGGACCCTACCCAAGGGCAGGGATAGTGCCTGTTCTACCAGTTTCCAGCACACAGGACAATCCCATCAGTAATAGAGTGAAAGAGTGGGGCCTGAGCCCCCTCTGCCAGGTTACCCTTCCCTCCCCAATAGGCAAACGGCCCCTGAGAACAGTCAGAAACCACAGCAATAAAGTGGGCTTATAGGGTGTCACAGGGACCAGTGAAAACCCTTCAAAAATGACTTTTTTTTTTTTTGGTCTTACCCTCCCAACTGCCTAGCCCCAGGCCAGTACCAGCAAACCAGTTAGTTAAATGACTCATTGACTTGCTAATGAGATTGCTCCTGGGCCAGTTAAAGGAGACAATCAAAAGAGCTGTCCCCAGGGAGAGAGAAAACAAGCTTGGCAAAATGCTGATGCTTGTTGAAGCCAGGTGATTGGTACCAGGAGTGCATTAGAATATTTTCTTTTGTGGATATTTGCAAATGTTCTTAATAAACAGCAAAATTTTTAAAATTAAATATAGGAAAAAGAGATGCCTCCAGGGACTTAAGGCAATTTTTCCCAATTGAGGGGCCCCTACATTTCCTTACTTTTGAGGTCCCGCCTGTTGACATTTCCAGGACTTCTTCATTTTCCATCAATTCAACAATTATTTACTGAGCACCTACCAGATACCAGGCATTGAGCTAAACACTTGGGATCCAGTGATAAGTAAGACTTGGCGTCTGGAGTTTGGTGTGTTCTAAAAAGCAGTTATAGTTCATTGTCCAAATGCTGACTCAGTCCTGGTACTGTGGGAGCATACATCTCCTTTGAGGGTTGGGGGTCTCCCTGGTCAGTAGTGGGAACAAAGTGGTCTGGGGTACTGATCAGTGTGGCATGAATATGGGGGGAAGGGATGAGGCCCGCTCTGCAGACACGGTCAAGTAATATTGTCATTAGGTTGGTAAGACTCATTGAAGGGTTTGAAATAGAGTGACAAGTGGTGTAGGAAAGCCATATTATAGAAATATTTAAGGGGCGAATGTTTAGGATTTGGTGATTGACCAAATGAGCTGAGAAAGGGCAGTTGAGGGGAACCCCTTAGAAAGGGCAGGAGGCAGCTTGGAGAAGCTTTCCAATCGAGAAATCTGAGGTGCCTGTAAGACCACCAACCAGAGGTGTATGGATAGGGGCCATTTGGGATTCATGGTATAGTTTCCACCAAGGGCCACATGGTCCCCACTGCTCCTTAACTCTCAGCATGACTCTAGAGCAGGGAGGCCACCAATGGAACCTTTCCCACCAGAACACGCCAGGATCCAGGTGCCCTTCCTCAGAAGTTTCCAAAAGCAAATCCTTGTCCCAGACCTGTATTTCTCTAAATGGGATCAGGGATATATCCTCCAGGGATCCACTAGTTCTCACAAGAAGGTTTAACTTTATGTTTCCATTCTGATCTCGAGTAGGAGCACCATGGCCTCTGGTAATCCAGACTTGCTCAACTCCAGAGTCTGTGCCTTTTTCATACTACAACACCACAGCCCAGTCAGCCAAACACCATCCCTACCTACCGTTTTACATTAATGCAGTTAGATAGAGTCTCATTGGTTTGATATTTATTTACTTTGGAAAACTGGTTATTTTACAATTTATAGGAGCAAAAGCAAGAAGTTTTTTTTTTTTTTAACCCAGTTTTATGTTTGTATGTGCTTAAACGATAATGATAATAAAAATGTTTCAAGTCAACATGACAGGAGGAAGCGGGTCCATGAAAAATAACTTCTTTAAAAGAAACTGGCATATTACTCAGATATAAGAAACAGTGACCCTGACAAAAAGCAATTTCAATACAGTATGATGTGTGGTTTGACAGCACAGGTATGAGGTGTACCAGGAATACACAGCAGTGGCCTCAAAGCCAGGCAAAGAATGCTTTCATGAGGAAATGCTTAAATGGAGCGTGCCAGTTCAGAAAAGTCAGGAAGAAGCCACAGGAGAAGGCCCAGAGGCACAGAGGTCCGAAGGTTCACAGGTCTCAGAGAAAGGAAGGACTGAGAGATGAGGCTGATGAGCTCTTGAGTTTAGACTCTATCCAGAGGACAATGGGATCCATGGAGTGTATGACATAATCAGATTTATACTTGTGTGTTCAAGAGAATGGGCTGAGGGGAACATTTCTCTACTTGTTAGATGTTAGATAAGATGCTGTTCATTTCATGAACCGATTAGTAAACCCAATTCATGGGGCACCTGGGTAGCTCAGTCAGTTAAGCATCAGACTTTGGCTCAGGTCATGATCTCACTGTTTCATGAGTTCAAGCCCGCCTCGGAGTCTGTGCTGACAACGTGGAGCCTCCTTGAGATTCTCCCTCTCTCTCCCCTGCTCAAGCTGTCTCTGTCTCTCTGAAAAATAAATAAACTTAAAAAAAAAAGAGAGAGAGAGAGGTGAGAATAGACTGAGGGAAAAAGGCTGGAGGCAGAAGACCAGCAAAGAGCCTATCTAAGTAATCCTGGTTCTCAGGTTCCAGCCTTTGGCCTGTGTTGTTCTACATCTCCTAGTTCAAGTCCACTTCTTCTGGGAGGCCTTTTGAAGCTCCAGACTGGCTTAGAAGCCCTGCCTGGGTCTCTGCTGCCTTTGTCCCAGCAGTGATCACTTTTTGCAAACACCAATGGCTAGGTCTTCCCTAAATTTCCCATCCTAGACTAGATATTCCTTGAAGGTAGGGATGTGTCTGGTTCCTTTCTGGGATCTCAACTGTAGTTGGGAGTGCTCAGTGGTATACCATGAAATACTAGGCACTGCTACTAGACATGTGGGGTCAGTCCAAGACCTATGATCTAGGAGAGATGAGGATAAGAGCAGAAACACCCACTCTGTGCTCACTTCACAGTGAGCCTTGAATTCGTCTTCTCCGTTCCTCCCCCTTATGGGCTATGAAAGTGCCAACAATCATCTCCCTTTCTCAGTTGAGGAAATGAGGCTCAGGAAAAGGCAGTGGACCTGGCCAACGTCCAGGCTTCCTCTTGTGGAGAAGATGGGATCTGAGTCAGGGTCTGTAATTCTAGAGCCTTTCTTGCAGACAGACTCCCATTAACCACTACCCAGAAAGTATAAAGTCAGGTGACAGGAGTTCTAAGGGCTGAATACTCACCATGAGGCATCATGGAGGAGGGATGGGAGCTGGGAAGAGATGGGAGGTTCAGAGTATAGAGTCAGGGAAGGAGGGAGAGACAGCATCATAGATTGAAGTAATAGGCTAGGAAAAGACAGAGGTAGAACAGGTGGCAGAGGGGCTTAGGGTGAGGCTTAGCTGGCTCATGACGGAAGCACTGGGGTCCAGTGGGGTACGGGGTGGGCCTTCGTTAGGCTGAGGGACTGCTCTGTGTCTCTCAGGTAGGTGAGAGCCAAACTGGAAACAAAGTAGTGGTAGTCCAGGGTGTCCTGCCTCAGCACTTTGAAAACAGAACCACACCTACATATCAGCAGTTGGGGCAGTTCAAAGGAGATAATACCTTGCACTCTGACAAAAAGTAGATAACACAATTTTCAGATACGCTCATGTGCAAGGTTTACAAAGCACTTACTTTGTTTCTCTTTCTTTTTTATTTTATTTTATTTATTTATTTTTTTTAATTTTTTTTTTCAACGTTTTTTATTTATTTTTGGGACAGAGAGAGACAGAGCATGAACGGGGGAGGGGCAGAGAGAGAGAGAGACACAGAATCGGAAACAGGCTCCAGGCTCTGAGCCATCTGCCCAGAGCCTGACGCGGGGCTCGAACTCACGGACCGCGAGATCGTGACCTGGCTGAAGTCGGACGCTTAACCGACTGCGCCACCCAGGCGCCCCTCTCTTTCTTTTTTAAAGTTTATATATTATTTTGACAGAGACAGTGCAAGTGGGGGAGGGACAGAGAGAGAGAGGGTGACAGAGAGAATCCTAAGCAGGCTCCGCACTGTAAGCTGGGAGCCTGATTCGGGGCTTGAACTCAAGGAAACTGTGGGATCATGACCTGAGCCAAAACCAAGAGTCAGACACTTAACCTATTTTCTTTCTTTCTTCTTTTTTTAAAGATTTTATTAAAAAAAATTTTTTTAACGCTCATTATTTATTTATTTATTTATTTATTTATTTATTTTTAACGTTTTATTTATTTTTGAGACAGAGAGAGACAGAGCATGAACGGGGGAGGGGCAGAGAGAGAGGGAGACACAGAATCGGAAGCAGGCTCCAGGCTCTGAGCCATCAGCCCAGAGCCCGACGCGGGGCTCGAACTCACAGACCGCGAGATCGTGATCTGAGCCGAAGTCGGACACCCAACCGAGCCACCCAGGCGCCCCAACGTTCGTTTATTTTTGAGAGAGAGACACACACACACACACACAGACAGAGTGCAAGCAGGGGAGGTGCAGAGAGGGAGACACAGAATCCAAAGCAGGCTCTAGGCTCTGAGCCGTCAGTGCAAAGCCCAACATGGGCCTCCAACCCATGAGCTGTGAGATCATGACCTGAGCCGAAGTTGGATGCTTAACTGACTGAGCCAACTAGGTGCCTCAAGATTTTTGGGGCACTCTCTCCCTCTCTCTCTGCCCTACCCCCGCTCGTGCTCTGTCTTTCTCTTTCTCTCTCTCTCAAAAATAAATAAACGTTAACAAAAATTTTTTAAAAATTTATTTTTAAGTAATCTCTATACCCAACCTGGGGCTCGAACTCACAACCCCAAGATCAAGAGTCGCACATTCCACTGGCTGAGCCAGCCAGTCAGCACTTTCACATCCAATTCTGAATCTGCTCCTTATTAACAATTCAGGCAGGGGAAGATTCTAATCCCCACTTTACAGATGAGAGAAATCAAGATGTCTACAGCTCCTATGTAGCAGAACTGGGTTTTGAACCCAGAACCTCTGAATTCTCTGCCCTTTCCTTGACCGTGATCCCAACTCATTTTTTAACCACACTGCAGACCACTAGCTGCCTTTTTACAACCAAGTCACTATCCAAACACTGCTCTGGGGCTGGAGGCCAAATCCCAAACACTCAATGCCTTCTAGCCTTCCCATGGCCTTCATTGTTAATGACATCAAGACTTTAATAATGACGCCTTGCCTCTTCAGAACTCTCCAAAACTGATATCTAGCTCAAGGACTTCATGTCACTGTCTTCCTGTGAGGCAGGGAGGGGGAGGGGGGTGGAGGTAGTTCCTATGGGGTCACAAAGTGCATTAGTGACAGGGCTTAGACAGGACTAGAACCCAGGTCTCCCGCTGCTTGCTTCTTACCTGCAGCACTGACAGGTTGGTCTGTCCAGAAAGGCTCAGCTTCTCCTGTTCTGAGGGGTAGGCGTTGTAGCGATGCAAGTACAGCCAGTCCCGGAGGATCTTCACTGACTCTTTGGGCAGGTTCCCTCTGCGCTTCCTCTTGCCTGCCAGGGAGAGGAGGCCTTCATCCTCACCCAGATCACTGTCTGACATGGTGTCTAGGGGCTAGGCTGGACCTTGGGCAAGCCTGGAACAAGTGACAAAGGGGATGGGGACATTATTACCACACATTGCCTCTCACCCTTTCCCTGTCCCCAAACACATCATTATTAGAACTTGGGACACCAGAAATGGGGGAATAGCAAATCAAAGTCTCAGGCTATACTATGGCCTGGGCAACCTAGAAGGGATGAGTCCAAGATGCCTCCATTTCATGGGGCCAGTAGATGACTACTGAAGTAAATGGCAGCTTATTAATAAGCAGTACTGGACTAGAAATAATTATAGCTACCACTGGAGTCTGTTTTCCATGCTCTGTACTGAGCACTTCACACTTATTATCTCATTCAATCCTCACAAAGCCCTTGTTAAGAGAGATACTACTATTGTCATTTTATAAGTAAGATAACCAAGGCCCAGAGAGAAAGCCCTTAACTTAAACAGGTGCCATGAGATCCGGTAATTTCACTCCTAGGCATCTTCCAAAGAGAAATGAAAAACTTATGTTCACACAAAGCCTTCAACAGAAATGTTTACAGCAACGTTACTCGTAATAGCCAGAAGGTGGAAACAACCCAAGTGTCCATCGACGGAGGAATGGATAAGCAAAAATGTAGTCCATCCACACAGTGGAATATTATTTGGCCACAAAAAGTTGCTAAGTCCTGATCCACATTACAGTGTGGATGAGCCTTGAAAATATGCTAAGTGAAAGAAGCAAGTCACAAAGAACACATATGATTCCAACTTAATGAAATATTTAGAAGAGGCTGGACGGGAAGAGAAGGATGATAGCTAAAGGGGTATGGAGTTTCTTTTTAAGGTGATAAAAATGTTCTACAATTGACAGTGGTGGTAGCTACATAGTTGTGAATATACTAAACCATTACTTGTTTGCTTTAAATGGGTAAGTTGTATGGTATGGGAGTTACATCTCAAGAAAACTATTATGAAAAAAAAAATTACAACTCCAGGATATGGTATGGAAATATGGTTTGGACCAAGGTTTGCCACCATCACCAACCAACTCCTCACAGACCTCCGAAGTCTATACCATCTTGCTGCCCAGGTCTGGAAAGTCTATTAATCACCATGTCCCTACAGCAATCCACATAACATTTACTGCACCTACTGTGTACCATGCAGAGAAGAGTGTTGAGTCATCCCTATTGGTTGTCTCAGACATTCTCCTTTGTCATCTAAGCCCCTGGCTTGGTCCATGAATCAACTCCTCAAAAATTCAGATAAATGAGCAAGGCTGGGCTCTGGTTTTCCCATCTTGGCTATGTGACCTTGGCAAGTATGCTCTCCTCTCTGGGCTTGAGCCCCCTCTTCACCTGTCAAATGAAGGAAGGTGTTTCCCTAGACAACCCAACTCAGTTGCTCATCCCCCTGACAAACTTCTTGTTCACACATGCAAAAGAGATTTACATTTTAAAACCAAAAGTTCCAGGGCAAGCTAATGCCAGAATCTGGAGGCTCCTCCCTCCTCAGCCTTTTAACAGCTACCCAGCAGGCTGGGCCAACAGACTCTGGCATCTCCCAGGTTTTGTTTCCTCGACTTGGGCCAGAGCCCAGATATCTGGGCTGGCTAGGCCAGGCTTTCGAGGGAAGGGTCTACCCTCCCAGCCAGGCCACCTGGAGGTGAGACAGGCATTGGTTAGAGGTGCCACTCCTCAGAGAACACCAAGAGCAGGCTGCTTTCTGAAGTCAAGTTTCTGAGGTCTAGCTGGCTAGGGCAGCTGGGATCTGGGCTCGGGGATGCAGCTCTGGCAAGCTATGAGAAGTTTACTCAGGGTTATCTGTACAAATTCCACCCTGGCTACCAGCCAAGTCCCAGTCTGCAGGGTTCCCGAAGTGGCCCACGGAGATGACCCTTCAGTCTACACAGACCTCTCTCCACTGGTGTCCTGCACTCCAGTTTACAATCCCGGAGGTTCCAACATACACCGCCCCCCACCCCCAACGAGACAGACACACACGCCCTCACCACCAGGCAACCTTCTTAACAGCGCTGAGATAACAGGCACCAAACCATCGCTGAGCTCCTAGAACCACCGTGATTTTCACCGACAAACACAGCACCCACATAGTTTACTGAATCCCACGTCCAGCACGAACAACTGGTACCCACGACACAGCCCAGTTCCTGGATACATGCCTACCCACAAACTCCAACCGACCCGCCCACCCACGAACTCTGGGGAAACTCCAAACGTCATCACACCAGCGATCAATTCTTACCCCAACTGGCCTGTGGCAGCACCCTCACGACACGACACCGGGTGCACCCTCCTACACACTCCACGACGCCGACCTGCGGCCACTCCCGAACGAACTTTCTGACAACTCCCACAGCTCGCCCCGACACTCCCCCGGCCGCGCACTCAAGCTGCATTCCCAGCAGTTCACACAAAGCGCGCAGCCTCCCCCGCGGCCCAGACCTAGTCGGAGCACATGGCTCCCGGGGCGGCGGGGAATCGGCCTGCGCTAGGGGCGCCTGCACCCCTCAGCCCCCTACCCCGCGCCAGACTCGGCACCCCCGCTTCCCCTCGGACCCGAAATGTGGTGGGGCGGGGGCTCTGGAAGAAAGAAAACTCACGTGTCTGTCCCGGGGCAGGAAAAAGTTTGGTTCCCACCCCCTTCCCCCGCCGCTCGGCGCTGGCTGACTCTTCGGGGCGCGGGGATGGCCGAGCCTGCGCGCTCGGCTTTGTGCTCCGAACTCGGCCCGGAGGGGGAGGGGAGGGGGCTGGGCTCCCACCTCCGCACCGCCCCCCCCCAGCCCTGCGCCCAGACTCCATGTTGGCCGCCCCCTGCCCGGGAGACTGCGCGCTTCCCCAGCGGGAGGCTCGGCTCACGCTCTGCTGGCCCGAGGGTCCGGACGCACACAAACTTTCTTCGGGTCGCCGGCCCCACGCGCCTGGCTTCTTTGGCCCGCCTGGGAGTGACAGATGCCTCCGAGACAGACTTTCCTTTGTTCCAGGAAAGGGGAACTCGCGCGGGCTCCCCAGCCCCCCAGCCCCGGGCCCTTCTCGCTGCCCCCACCCGCAGCTGTCACTCTCGACGGCCCCCACCTCGGCTCGGCCGCGGCGGGGGGTGGGGGGGCACTGCCGGCGGTTAGCAACGTGCACTTTTTAAACCAAACAAACCCGCCCCCCGCGCGCTCACCCCGGCCCGGGGCAGGGGCGGCCCTCTCACAGGCTGGGATCGTAAGGAGCTGGGCCCCCCAGAAGGGCCCCGAGAGAGCTTCCAACCGGGGGGGAATGGGACAGTCCCCCCCCACCGGCCCCCGCTCGCACCCCGCAGTCGGGGCTCACAAACACCTGAGCTCACACACCCACACTCTCAAGCGCCAGGACGACGCCCCCTCCCCCGCCCGGCCGAGAAAAAGAAACTTTCCAAGTTGTCCGCGCGTCCCCCGCCCGCCTCTGTCTCCCTCCTGCGCCCCGCACTGACTTTTCGGAGCGGCTTTTCCGTCCACGCGGCCCCGGGCTTGGTCCCGGGCGTCCTGGCAGGGGGCGGGGGGCGCCGGGAGAGCGCGCCGCGTACCTGCCGGGCCTGACACTCGGCCTGACAGCTCGCGGCTGGAAAGCACCTCGCGGCCTGACGTCAGATCCCCTCTCCTCCCCCCCCCACCCCCGCGCTTTCCTCGCCCTCCCCCACCCGCCGGGAGGGAGAAAACAAACTTTGTGCGGAGCTCGGCGAGCTACGCCCACCTCCCGCGGGGCGGGCTGTCGGCGGCCAGGGGCTTCGTCCCGCCCACCGCTCCCGGAGGGGGCGGGGCCGGGAGGGCACCTTCTTCCTGCGCCCACCCCCACCCTCAGGAATGCCACATGGCCTCTGAGGAGGAGTGGTGGGAACCCTTCCTCCGGAGAGTCCGCTTGGGGGCAGGAAGTGGCCCGTTCCTTCTTTCGTAGAGCGTTTCCGGAGCGCCTACTGTGTGCTCGGCGCTGGGAGTGCGGGCCGTTACGGAGGGGAGAAGTCATGCAAAACCTGACGCGTGTGGGAACGCTCCCTCCGCCACATCTCCCCCCGGCGGTGGAATTGTTCCCATTGCACCGAGAGGAAACTGAGGCCCGGTTAGTCCGGGGATTTCCTCCTAGCTGGTGAGGACCTGGCTCTGAATGCGACGCCTCTTCTGCCCTCAGTGGCCGGTAGAGTCGGGTAGAAGGCTGCCTGGGACACAACCCCAAAGCACGTAGCTCCTGGGTCTAGGACACGAGTGGCGGCCAGAGGTAAAAACAGCGCTTAAGGAGTGTTTGTAACACAGCGATGGCGAGCGAGACCCCTGGTGTGTACCATCCCGACTAATCCTTGGGTTATGGGGTTGGTCCTGTTAACGAATCCGCTCCTGGTTTACCCATGAGCTGCAGAGGCCTCTAGACTTGGCTTCTTGTCACACAGTCAGCTAGTGTCATTCAGCCCAGGAGGGTCGGACAGCGGAGCCCAGCCCTTTGCCCACTGAGGCAGACCACCTGACTGGAAACCCCCAGCAGTGCTCGCTGGTTTCTCTTTCCTCTGTCCACCACTCCCAACCCAGCGTGTTCCTTTTGGTATTCTCCAGCGGCGCTAGCACTCTCTTCTCTGCGCTTTGCTGTGTACCACAAAGTGAAATGCCTGTTGACCGGACCCCCTTGGCTTTCCCACCAGACTTTGTATCCCCCAGAGCGCGGCAGCACGAAGTCAGCCTAAATCTGGGCAAGGCCTTTTCTGGGCCTCTGGGTCCTCATCTGGTCCCAGATATCTAGGACACTTGAGCAGCCTTGTAATGGCTTTTGGTCTTAATTAAACTTTAGCAGAGAAGAAATCCGAAAACAAAAATCAAGTTTTTCCCTAATAGGCCTTAAGCCAGTCCGAATGCTGATAAAATGACTGTGGAGGCTCACCTGGTTTCCCCACTGAAGCCAGATTTTCCTGCAAACTCTTAGAACCTAGTTGGCCACACTGCCCTCCTCACAGCAGCACTCAAAATGTGGGTGCCACCACCCAATGCTCACCATTTCACAGATGGGGAGACAGAGGCCCCAAATGATTTCTTGGGGGAAATGGTGCTCTGCCTCTGAGGGCAGGGAGGCTTGGGAGTCTTGGGTAAAGGTGAAACAACTGGGCCCTGGTCATTAGGCTCAAAGACACGGGAGCCTATGGGGCAGGAATGTTCAGAAGAGGGGGCCTGGAAGGGGAAATGGGTGCAGCCAGGTGAGCCCGGAGGAGGGACTCTGTCCCCAGCACTCAGTGCCAGGGATTGCGGTCCAGTGTGTGAGGGCCATACTGCCCATTTGGGAAAAGCCACTGGGACCTGGGCTACAGCCCAAAGACCTTCTTGCAAATTCTGCCAGTGGCAGCCCCCGGGACCATCGCTTCCCAAGGCTTGTGCTAGGGGAGGTGCGCTGGGACAAGTAGAAGGCAGCAGTTCCTTCCTCCTGCAGCAGGGCCACCTGGAAACTGGATAATGAAGCAGCTTGAGGAGCCCCTCCCCAGACTTCGTGGAGGCAGAGGGGAAGGGCTGGGAGGTAAAAGGAGGCTGGTTGTGTGTCACGATGGCATCTTGTAAACAGATTTCCCCAGGTGAAGCCTAAATACCCAGTGGAATTTGAGAATTACCACATGTTTTTCAACTAGTATCAGAATTTAAGATGCATACATCTTCTAATCCAGTAAGCGAATTTCCAGGAATCTATCTCGAGAAATAATCCCAGAACAAAGATAAATGCTTATATGAGATTGTTCTTTGCAGCAGTGTTCATTCTGGTGGAAGACTCCAAACAACTACATGCCCTTCACCAGGAGCTGACTGCTTCACAGCAACTCTGGGATGTTGTAATGGGGTAAGTCTGTGCACACTAACCTAGGGGATGGCCAAGGTGTATGTGTTATGACAGTTTGCAGTATCCCAGCAAGAAGGGACTTTGGATATACTTGGTAACTTTTATGGGAAAGCCTTTAATAACTGGGCAGTTATTCTTATGTCATTTTCCTCTTCAGTTTTGCTACCCCCTCTCCCCTTTTCACATATGAAAAAAACTGGGTCCCTGAGAGAAGAAGGGACTTGCCTGATAATGAAGCTGGAGTCCTGACTCCTGGGACAGATCTGGGGTGGGGTCTGGATGGGAAGGACAGGTAGGTTTGGCATCAGTGCCTGTGCTCCCCTGGTTGCCTCCAGTGGGCCATTTTAGGAAGAGCTCCAGGAACTCAAGACCCCTCAGGCCAGAAAAGGGACTGGATAGGTTACATAAAGCAACTGCTGCTATACTGGAAAACCCAAATGAGAGACTGCTGTTGATGGGGCTCCCTGTTCATTATACCTATTTCTAGTGAACTTGGTTATCACATAGGTTCAAATGAATGTCCTGTAAGTCCACGTTGTCCTTTATGCCTGGGGTTGAAGGAAGTGGGGAAAGGGACCAATTTTCACCTGGAGTCAAAGGGAGTCAAAGGGAGTCAAGGCTAGATCTGGCAGCATAAAGGAGATGGGGTTCTGTGGGGTGGAGGGAAAGAATCCCGAAAAGGCCAGGGTCAGTGAGTAATTCAGGAAACAGTGGAATTGGTCAGCTGGTAGGGCCTTGAAGGCCAAGGGGCACAGAATTTAGATTTGGCATTGTGGGCAGTAGGGAGCCCTGCAGGTTCCTGAGACTGGCTGAGAAGAGATAGGAAGTGATTGGAGGTAGGGTGGTCAGGTGAAACAGCTCTGAGTAATTGAGGCCAAATTGGTGGAGACCTGTCTCTGAGGGCTAGGAGATTTGTGGCTCTCATGTGAGGTTCAGCAACTCTTCGTCTAATTTGGGCTTCAGCTTACCAGCATCTTCCTTTTTAAAAAGACTTGTATTTTTTTTTTTTGTTTTTTTTTTGTATTTTGTTGATCAACCACGATTTGCATAGCTTTCTCCTAGTTTTGGGTATTCATTCACCTAATTTTTGAGTGCTAAGTGCTTGACAGGCTGTGTGCTTAAAGCTGGGGAACCCACTGCCTAGGCTGTCAGGAAAGGTTTGGGCAACAGTGCCGGCTAGTAGAAAGGGTATGGGGTTTGGGATTTGGAGCTACTAGCCAGGTGATGTAGGCATATCATCCATACCCTGTGAGCCTCAGTTTTCCCTTCTGTGGAATCATGCAGCTTTGGTGAGGCTCAGAGAAAATAATGGTTGGGAAAGCCCTTTGTGAATTACTTTCAGTGCGTATAGAAGAGCAGATACCATTATCAGTGTCTTAGCTCTGTCTCTAGTGGCTGTGTGGCATTTGACAATCTGAGTTCCAGCTTCTTCATCTGCGAAATGAGAGGGTTGGACATGACAATCCTAAAGGTCTCTTCCTTCTTTGGCATTCTCCCATATATGGTTTAAATGATTTTTGAAAGCAACATATATATAAATGCTTGTTTGCCCACCACTCTTTTATTTTCATCTTTTTTTTTAAGTTTATTTTTTTATTTTGAGAGAGAGAGAGAGGGAAAGAGAGGGAGAGAGTCCCAAGCAGGCTCCCCAGTGTTAGTGCAGAGGCTGATGCAGGGCTGGATCTTACCAACCGTGAGACTGTGACCTGAGCTGAAACTAAGAGACGGATGCTTAACTGACTGAGCACACAGGCGCCTCTGTTTTTATCTTTGCTGGTTTAAGTACTGGGGAATATTACCTAAAAGTTGTATATATCTGCATGGCTTTCTTAAATAGCCAGGCTAAGCTTTGTTCTAGTCATGCTTCATTATCTGATTGTCTTCCTGTGCAAACAGTTTGCATCACAGCGATATTTCAGATGGGCCGAAGTTGTTGCATTTGAACGCAGGGATGTTGGTGGTGGCCTGGATGTGGCAGTGACCTGCATGTAGGCATACCACAGTCTCTTCTCTTGATGCCCTCTGGCTTCTAGACAAAGATTAAGTAATGAGTGTTGTGGTTTTAATTTGGGGATTAGGAAAATCCCTTTTGATTTTCTGGCAGTCTATCCTACCTGTGAGCTGCTGGCTGTGGTACTTCCAGTCATGGCTATAGAAGTCAGCCAGTCAGAGTTGGCTGTTGTGGGACTTGGGAGACTTAATGACTGTATTTTTCTTCATTTCTTTTATTAGGGTTGGTGTGATAGGATAGATGGTGATAACATTCATTTGGCAAGGTTTCATCTTTTTATATGTGGGAATTTTCTTCTCCTGGAGTATATTTTTAATTACAAAAGCAATATACTGTGTTAATTAGAGCAAATTAATCAATGCAGAGGCATATAGAGAAAAAGTGAATAACCTCCCCCTTCATTCCCACTTTCCAGCATCAGCAGTACTAACAGGTATGTATTCTTACTTGCCTTTCTCCACGTTCCTGTTCATGTAATCGCATGCAAATACACATCCTAAGAGGTGTAAGTGGAATTACTGGGACAAAGAGTAAGAATGGATATTTTTGTGGCATAAACCCGAAATACTCTCCATGGCAGTGTTTTTAGTGACTGAGTGCTTGTTCACCCAGGTCCTGAGACACAGGAGGTGTTAGTGATTTTGTGTGAATCTTTGCCTGTTTGTTGGCTGAAGAATAGCTTTTGGTTCTTTAAAAATATCTGCATTTTTTATTATTTGTGAGATTGAAGATCTTAATATTTCATAAATGTTGGGCATTTGTCACCTGTGTATTATCTGCACATCTTTTGAAGTCTTGAGTTTGTTTCTGACTTTCAAGCTCTTTTCAGTAGGAAGAATGCTTAACCCTTGTTTACATTTGTTGCAGGTAGGCTTTTCTTCTCCCCAAGATTATTGTTTGCCTTACATGTTTCTCAGCTGAGTTGGTTTTGTTTTATTTATTAAAATAAATTTTTTAAAAATGTTTATTCATTTTTGAGAGAGAGAGAGAGCATAAGCAGGGGAGGGGCAGAGAGAGATGGAGACACAGAATCTGAAACAGGCTCCAGGCTCTGAGCTGTCAGCACAGAGCCCGACGTGGGGCTCAAACTCCCGAGCTGTGAGATCATGACCTGAGTTGAAGTCGGATGCTTAACCGACTGAACCACCCAGGAGCCCCAGTTTTATTTTATTTTTTAAAAATAATTATTTATTTATTGTAAGTAGGCTTTACGCCCAACATGGGGTTTGAACTCACAACCCTGAGATCAAGACCTGAGATGAAAGCAAGAGTCGGACGCTCAACCGCCTTAGCCACTCAAGTGGTCCATTTATTTATTTATTTATTTATTTATTTATTTATTTTATTTATTTATTTTTTTAAAATTTTTTAACGTTTATTTATTTTTGAGACAGAGAGAGACAGAGCATGAACAGGGGAGGGGCAGAGAGAGAGGGAGACACAGAATCTGAAACAGGCTGCAGGTTCTGAGTGGTCAGCACAGAGCCCGACGCGGGGCTCGAACTCATGGACCATGAGATCATGACCTGAGCCGAAGTCGGACACTTAACTGACCAAGCCACCCAGGCGCCCCTATTTATTTATTTTTTAAGTAAACTCTATGCCCAACGTGAGGCTCAAACTCACGACCCTGAGATCAGGAGTCACATGCTGTACTGACTGAACCAGCCAGGTGCCCGTTTTGCTTGTTTATGTTTAAACTTTTCACTTGGTCAAATGTCAGTCTTTGTGATGTTGTTCATTGCTTTTGGGCTAAGAAAGAGTATTGATGATCAAAAGGTACTCACTTATACTTTTTGGTTTTGTTCCTTGAAGGCTTAATTTTTTTTTTTAATTTTTTTAATGTTTATTTATTTTTGAGACAGAGAGAGACAGAGCATGAATGGGGGAGGGTCAGAGAGAGAGGGAGACACAGAATCTGAAGCAGGCTCCAGGCTCTGAGCTGTCAGCACAGAGCCCGATGCGGGGCTCGAACCCACAGACCGCGAGATCATGACCTGAGCCGAAGTCGGACGCTTAACTGACTGAGCCACCTAGGCGCCCCTTGAAGGCTTAATTTTTAATATTTAACCCTTTACTGCACCTGGAATTTATTTTGGTTTACAGTGTGAGGCTTAGAATCCCCATAACTTTTTTTTTCTAAATGGCATACATTTCTTATTCTCTCTCCTGTCTTCTTGGATGTGTGATGTCACCTTTTCCAAGGCAGTGAGTTCTTTTTTATTTTTGAGAGTGAGAGTGTGAGCAGGGGAGGGGCAGAGAGAGAGGGGGACAGAGGATCCAAAGCACAGACCGGGCTTTGTGCTGACAGCAGAGAGTCAATGCAGGGCTCAAACCCACAAACCATGAGATCATGACCTGAGCTGAAGTCGGATGCTCAACTGACTGAGCCACCCAGGCGCCTCGGCAGTGAGTTCTTATACTGTGTGTCATGGTATCATCATGGAGGAGGTATCTTGAGGCTACTACTGTGGAGGAGGTAAAGACAGATTTTGGCCAGGGAAGGAAAGCCTTTGAATTGAGATAATGACTCTTACGCCTTAAGGACCCTTACTTGCTCTTTTCTCTTCCAAGGTCCTGGAAGGGGTCATATATTTCTATAAAATGTACAAAATTAAGCAGTTTTCACTGTAATCAGTTAAGACCACTGTCTTATTCCAGGATGACTTCCCTCCTCACTGTTCTCCTGTTAAGTGACCATGTGTTAGTCTTGGCTGTTTTTTGGATCTGGCTGAAGGTTGAGTTTGAATGCACTTAGTTTGGGTTTATTGGTTTGTGTGGTTTGCAGTCACCTCCATTAGTGGTTCACACATGTCCTGGTATAGCAAAAGCTGTCATGACACAAGGTTGCAGGAACAGAGGTAGTATCCCTGTAGACAGGTGTCCCACAGCATCTGCACCAGAAGTGCATAAGGAAGATAAGCAAGGTTTGAAACATCTGGAGTCAGAAGCTGGTCTATGGAAAATTCTTCCAGTCACAAAGACTGTAAAAATAGAAGCAAAGGACTCCATTCTTACCAACACTTATTAAAAATGGAAGTTTCCTTCTGCCAAGAATGTACTTGAAAACGCAATGTATACAGTTATAAATGAACATGTTAGGAGAAAGACTGAGTCATCTTTATTTTCTCTCTATAATGTGGTATTACAAAACCCTTCTCATATGAAGGACCATCAGAGAATATGGCCCAAAAAGTAGGAAAAATGACTTACAGAGGTATTTCAGGCAGTTAATAAAAATACAGTGTTATTTTTCTGGATTTTGTGATGTTTGTGATATTTGTTAGTTTTTAAAAACTTTGTAGTTTGCTATATTTTTTTCTCATTTTTGAAGAGTTATTCACATTTTACCCAAATATTGTGTATTTAATTTTACATTCTTTTTCTTAGTGAAGGCCTCCCCCAAATTATGTAAGTTTCAGGTCCCACAAAACACAGATGAGCCTTCAGTCCTCAGGATGAATATCTTGGCAGGATTGAGACTTATCTCTTCAGAAGATCTGGGTATAATTTGTCCCTCCTGGCCTTTTGGAAAATGAAATTTCTTGCACTTTACCCTGATTTTGACACTGAAATAAAACCTTCCTTTTTTTTTTTTTTTTTAAAGTTTATTTATTTATTTAGAGAGGGTGCATGGTTCTGGTGGTGGTGGCTGAGGGGGTGGGGGGCAGAGAAGGGGAGAGAGAGAATCCCAAGCAGGCTTGGCACCACAAGCACAGAGACTGATGTGGGCTTTGAACTCAGGAACTGTGAGATCATGACCTGAGCCAAAACTAGGAGTTGGACGCTTAACTGACTGAGCCACCCAGGTGCCCCTGAAATAAAACTTTTAAAAGAGGTCATTAAGTGAATGATACTTCATGCACTCTGTTCTTCACTTTGCCTTTTTCACTTAAGAGCATATTTTAGACCTTTCTCTCTTTTTACTTGAAGAGCTTCCTGGTTCTTTTCAGGAATTACCTCTTATCCCCTTGTGTGGACAGACCACATTTTGTTTATTCATCCATCAATAGATGCTCAGGTTCTTTCTACCTTTTGGCTATTGTGAATAATGCTGCTATGAACGTGGTATACAAATATCCGTTCAAGTCCCTGTTTACAATTATTTTGGGTATGTATCCAGAAGCTTCATCAGGTTTTGAAGGCATTACTGTGCTGTCTCTCAGCTTTCAGTATTGCAGTTGGGAAGTCCCAAGTCATTTTGAATACTCACTGATTCTGTGTATGTGACCTACTTTTTCTTCTTTAGAAAATTCTAGAATCTCCTCTCATCCTTTGTGGACTGGAATTTCTTGATGAAATACCCTCATAGGAGTCCATTTTTCCCATTTTGCTGGGAGTTCTGGGAGTTGAGTCGGGCATGGAAGCCCAGGGGCAGGTCTCCCCACTTAGTACCATGAGCTTAGTGCTTCTCTGGCAGTGTTCCCAGAGCTGAGTGGGGGAAGATGGCTGAGGGTCTGGACATCCTCAATAGTTAACACATAGATTTTTGTATAATCCCTCTGTTGCTGGTGCCTCTCTGACTCCTGTGCCTCGTGTCCACCTGTCCAGGGATCTTCTTCTATTCTCTCCTAAAAATACATTTTTAAAAATTTATTGGTTTTTTAAAGTTTATTTATTTATTGACTGAGAGAGAGAGCGCGCGCGCACACATGCACAAGTGGGGAAGGGGCAGAGAGAGAGGGAGAGAGAGAGAGAATCCCAAGCAGGATTGTCATGGGGCTCAAACTCCCAAACTGTGAAATCACGACCTAAGCCAAAATCAAGAGTGGGATGCTTAACCTACTGAGCCACTCAGGTGCCCCAAGTTTATTTAGTTTGAGAGAGAGAGAGAGAGAGAGAGAGAGAGAGAGAAGGGAAGCAGGAGAGGGGCAGAGAGAGAGGGAGACAGAGAATCCCAAGCAGACTCCCTGCTGTCAGCACGGAGCCTGGTAGGGGGGTTCAAAACCACGAACTGTGAGATCATGACCTGAGCTGAAATCAAGGGTCAGGATCAACTGACTGTGCCACCCAGGTGCCCCAAAATAAATTCTGATCTGCCAGGGTTTAGGTTGCAGCATGAGGGGACGGGGTGGAGAGTGTAGGGAGGGGATCTAGAAGTCTGTGTTTTGATTTTTTAAGATGCTTTTTAAACCCTCTTCTACCAATCTTCCTAAAGAAACCCTCCCAACCTCACTTTTATGCCCCTTTCTAGAGGTAGCACTGATTTCTGAGCCTTTTTTTAAGGTTATTTATTTAAAAAAATTTTTTTAACGTTTTTATTTGTTTTGAGAGAGAGAGAGAGAGAGACACACACACACACACACACACACACACACACACACAGGGTGTGAGCGGGGGAGGGGCAGAGAGAAAGAGAGGGAGACAGAATCCGAAGCAGGCTCCGGGCTCTGACCTGTCAGCATAGAGCCCGATGCGGGGCTCAAACCCATGAACCACGGGATCATGACCTGAGCCGAGGTTGGATGCTTAACTGCCAAAGCCACCCAAGCACGCCCACTTTTTTTTTTTTTTTTTAAAGTAGGTTCTATACCAGTGTGGAGCCCAGCATAAAGCTTGAACTCACAACCCAGAGATCAAGACCTGAGCTAAGATCAAGGGTTGGATGCTTAACTGACTGAACCAGCTGTGCTGGCTTTTGGGATTTTTGTCCTTTGCAGAGCTTGAATATTCCCAGGAGAATTCTCTGAACTGTATTCATATAACCGAAGTGTTTTTTCCTATAAAATCACTTTAAGGTCACGTTCAATATATATATTTTAAAATACAGATGTTTCCCTCTGCCTTCTGTAGAGCCATTTAATGGCTGCTTTTGTTGTCTTTACTTCTTTGGCTTCTCAAGGGTCAGGCTCTGTCTACTTGGTCAAGCTCCTCAAGGGATTTCCCTAAACCCAGACTAACTTAATAGTTAGATAAGAAAACTTCCCACCCGGCTCCGAGTGCTAGGTTTATTGTCCTGACTTGCTGCTGTGGGTGGGTGAAATGTTGGCATTTCCTGGGCATTTTGATTATTTGTGAGTGCAGATTATTTGATGCCAGGACTTTCTAGAAGAGTCTTGGAGATCTGTGATGCTGAGAGAATCATCAAACTGAGGCCCAAGGAGAGCCTATAGCAAGCGGTGGAGGCAGTGCTCAAGCCCTGGCCTGGGATGCACCCTGGTCCTGGTGGACCCTTGCTGGGTGTACTTTGGGTCATTCCCTTCCCCTCCCTGAGCCTCACTTCCCATATGGGAAATGGGAGTAACAGCACTAACCCCTTACAAGGCTACCGTGAGAGATAAGTGCCAAAATGCTTCTTCTTCTTTTTTTTTTTAAATTTTTTAAATGTTTATTTATTTTTGAAGGAGAGAAAGAGTGTGAGCAGGGGAGGGCAGAGAGAGAGAGAGAGAGAGAGAGAGAGGAGTACACAGAATCCAAAGCAGGCTCCAGGCTCTGAGCTGTCAGCACAGAGCCTGACATGGGGCTCCAACTCATGAGCCATGAGATCATGACCTGAGCTGAAGTCAGACGCCCAACTGACTGAGCCATCCAGGTGCCCCAATGACGAAATGCTTCTACTATGCTCTTCCTAATGCTTGGCAAATAGTAAGGGAAAGCTGCACCAAAAAAATCTTCACTAGTTACATTTTATCACTTCCTACAATTTTCTGTTCTGTGTTTCACAAATCATTGTGTGTGTGTATGTGTGTACGTGTGTGTTTCCTATGGGAAAGACAGGCTTCTATAGTAAATCAAATCAGTACCAAGAGAATACTTAATTTTTGCTTGAATAGCAGAAAGCACCAGAGAAACCTGTCATTTTTTGGTGGAGAACAAAGTGTATGTCCACACAAAAACTTGTACATGAATGTTCACAGCTGCCTTATTCATAGTAGACCCCAACTGTAAGCTTCCCAAATAGGCATAAGCCGGTGAAAGAAAAAGAAATTGTGTTATACTCACCAGAGAAAAAGAACTACAGATACATGCATTCACAGGAATGAATCTCACAAATAGGCCAAGTGAAAGAAGCCAGACACAAAAGTGAATATTATATGAAGAGGTCATATAAAACTCTAGAAAAGAGAAAGGAATCTATAAGAAGTAGATCAATGGTAGACCGATGAGGACTATGAGGTGGGGAGAAGGGCTGGACCAAAAAGGGGAGTAAAGACATGCTTGCCAACATTAGTTTCATTTTGCACTTAAAGTGGGTATATTTTATTAAAAAGGGAAGATAATGGGACACAGACAAAGCAATAATAAAGGGAAACATGCAACAAATGGTTAAATTTACTCATATGTTAAATTTAAGCTGACCAGCAGCTTACATACACAGTTAAACTGTGCTCTTTGTTCACTGGGTTGTAAATTTACTTTCTCATCATCCCAGATGGAGACATTTTACAGTTTAAGATCTGGATAAACAAAATCCTTTAAGGCCCATGTACCTTGTGCCTAACAGTTTCTTTTTAACTGAAGTGAATTGCTTTCTTAAGGGTGGGTTTATACCTGGCATTATATTTTTCCCTTTCAAAGGCAAGGAGTGTTTCTATTCTGTTTTTGTGGGTCTCTATCTTTAGAGCAGGGTAAGCTGCTTGAGGTTTTTGGCCAGGGCAGTGACATGGTTAGATATACCTGGAAAGAACAACCCTAAACTGCCCTGTGGAGGATGGATGACAGGTAGGTCGGGGAGAATCAGGAAGGCTGGTTAAGAGACTGGGGCAGTTTGTGAAATGGTACGCTTGAAATGTATGCATTTTTCTATGTGTAAATTTTACTTCAGTTCTTAAAAATGAGAACAAAAGACAGAGTTGTCCACATGATGTCCAGAGTCCTGAGAAGGGGGCTACAGGCCAGGATGGGAGCAGTGGACAGTGTAGGGACTTGAGTACGGTTCTAATGTAGAATTGACAGGGTTTGAGGAGAAGCCAGGAAACCCAGGAGACCTGGGGGGAGGAAATTGAGTCCTTGAGCACTAAAGATGAGCCTTTGGAGTTGTCGGGGGCCCTGGCGGGGTAAATAAACTTACCCTGCAGCTCTGGGATTCCGTTAGGATGGGAAGCCGAGAAAAGGCCTTGACCCCATCCTCCAGTGTCATGGCTCATGGCTCAGTCTTCTTGGACAAGTTAGGGAAGGCACAGAGTGACCTTGGGGGAGGCAGTAGCCATCCCTTCATGACCCCTCCTTCATACAGTCTCCTTTTGGATTTGTCTCTTCTCCCAAGTCCATCAAAGGGTGGGGGATTAGTAACCAAGTGACAAGGGTCTGACCCACCTGGGTGTGAATTCTGGTTCTGAAGTTCTGTAACAGTGTGACCCAGGGCAGTTTGCTTAACCTTTTCAGCCTCAATTTCCTCACTTGTAAAATGGGGATAATAATAACCTATTTGCCCCCCTTTCCCCTTTGTAATTTTTTCCTGCTGCCATGTAATGTGCCTGTGTTGTCCACGGGAGGAGGTGCTGCAAAGTGTGGCTCCTGGTCACCCTACACTAAAGAAGCTCCTGAGGGTTCAGTGGGCCTGGGGCCACCACCAGCCCCATGCGCATCTTAGTAAGGGAGGCACTTGGCAGGTTTATAGGCAGCTGGCATCCCAGGAAGCATATTGGGCTGGGAGTTGAATTCTCTGTCCCAAATTCTCTGGATGACCTTGGGCGACCCCTGGTGGGATGTGTGACAACACACAACATCCAGCAAGGATGGGTTTTGCAGCTTTGTGCCAGATTTTGCTGATCTGTTTACTTTTGCATAGGTACCAGGTAGCAGTTCCTTCAGTACATTTTTGCATTATGGCTTGCTTTTATTCACTTGGATGCAGTCCTTGTATTCCCTTTTGCACCATTGTACATATGGAATAGTGTATTTTGTTACAATGTATCACTATTCATTGATGGCATTTTTTCTTAGTTTTTGGGATTTAAAAATTTTATTTTTTATTTTATTAAAAAAATTTGGGGGGCGGGGGCACCTGGGTGGCTCGGTCAGTTAAGCCTCTGACTTTGGCTCAGGTCATGATCTCACAGTTTGTGGGTTGGAGCCCCATATTGGGCTCTGTGCTGACAGTTCAGAGCCTGGAGCCTGCCTCTGTGTCCCCTCTTTCTCTGCCTTTTCCCCGCTAGTGCTCTCTCTCTCTCTCAAAAGTAAATAAACACTAAAAAAAAAACTGTATAGTAAAAAAAAATTTTTTAACGTTTATTTTTGAGAGAGCAAGACAGAGACAGAGCACAAGCTGGGGCTGGGGAGGGGCAGAGGGACAGGGAGACAGAATCTAAAAGCAAATTCCAGGGCCTGAGCTGTCAGCACGGAGCCCAACATGGGGCTTGAACCCATAAACCATGAGATGATGACCTAAGCTGAAGTTGGACACTTAACTGACTGAGCCACCCAGGTGCGCTGGGATTTTAAAAACATGTTTATTTCTTAATTTTTAGAAGAGAGTGTGAGTGGGGGAGAGGCAGAGAGAGAGGGAGACAGAGGATCTGAAGCAGACTCCACGCTGACAGCAGGGAGCCCGACATGGGGCTCGAACTCATGAACTATGAGCTCTTGACCTGAGCTGAAGTCAGATGCTTAACTGCCTGAGCCACCCAGGTGCCCCGGCTTTTGGAATTTCTGTCCTTTGCAGAGCTTCGGTATTGCTGAGAGAATCCTCTGAACTGTATTCGTATAACCAGTGTTTTTTCCTATAAAACCACTTTAAAGTCACATTCAATATGTGTATTTTAAAATTCATTTTGTGTAATAACTTAAAAAAAATAGAGCTTTCTATGTACCAGGTACTGTCCTATGTACTTTATAAACTTATTTAATCCTTGTAACAACTCTTTCACGTGCAAGTTATTATCTCCATTTTATAGCTGAGAAATTGAGCCTCAGAAATATTCAATAACATGCTCGAGTTCATACAGCTAATAAATGGCAGAACCAGGATTGCAACCTAATTTTGTTCTCCTGACTACTCTACTGTGTTACCTCTGACCTCAAAATGGTTTTCCCAGAACCTTTCCAAGTAAAGTCAGGATGCATCGTATGTACTTGTGTATCTTATAAGCCAATAAACAGGTTACATTCAGCTATTAGCACCATAACTTAACCTCAGGTCTTACCTTTGGTTCCTATTCAGGATGATCTCGGTCCCCCAGAGCCTCATTTGTAAAAGGGGGGGGGCATGGGGGAAGAATTATATGCATTGTTTTAATGTTTGGTTTCTATACATTTATTTCCTCAGATTTATTTTGATACATAAATAAGGTTCTAGCATGACCCCCCACCCCCCTACCCCCAATCCACTCTACAGGATTTTGTACACACAGTAGGCCTTCTGTAAGTGTTCTGGGGATGAAGATAAGACCAAGTTCCAGGGAAAGTCTATCTTAACCCTTCTGGGAAGTTAATTTCTAGCCAGGGGAGAGATGCTGGTAATTTCTACAAGTTAATAGAGTTAGGTCCCACGTTAGGTGATTATGTAAAGTAACTGCCAGCTTCACAATGACTGATGAGGCTGGTTCTGTTTTCATTTATTTGGCAGATGTGGTGGAAACGGAGACCAGTGGTCTGCCCAAGCAGCTCGGTGGCTGTATGTGAGGGTGAGGCAGGGGTGTGGTGAGGGGGAAGGTCATCTGGGTGATATCCCTTTTGGTTGCCTCTGGTTACTGCTGCCTTCTGTGTTAGCTCTTCAGAAAGGATTGTTCAGCCTGGGTGCCCAAGAGCCAGCCAGATGCTCTCAAGGGCTCCGTGGGCCTGGGTTGCTGGCACCTGAAGGTGGGATCCTAACATCTTAGAATTGGAGGGACTTTAGGGGGCCTCAAGAGGCAGCTGACATCAGGAAAGCAGACTGAGCTGGACATTCTCAGTATTCTGTCTGAATCAGCTGAGTGACCTTGTGCTTGCCACTGCCCTTCTCTGGTCCACAGCTGGGATACTGAAGACCCTGTTAGCTGTCATGTTCCGTGATAGAAGTCCAGCCTTTCCATTTTATGCATGAGGACACTGAGGCACAGAGAGGGACTGGGATTTTCCCATATGATTTTACAGCCAGAGGAATTCTTAAAAAGATCCCTTTCTTGGTCAGTGGCATAGGAAGCGCAGGGGCCCTCGCATCAGATTGCCTGGTGCATTGCAATTGCTCATTAAGTATAGGTTATTATTTTATTGAACAACATCCTATAACAGTGATTGAGTGTGGGTCTTTCTCTAGTTATATGACCTTGCCCCAAATAGGTAATTTAACCTTTTCCTGTCTCAGTTTCCTTAGGGTGTGAATTGGGTTAATAACAACCTCTCTTTTGGGGGGAGTTGTATAGAATAAAACGTGATTATCCATGTATAACACAGGGCTTGGCACATAGCCCCATAGTAAGTGCTCCGTAAACACTTGTCCCTGCCTGAAACCTTCAGGTGGTTTCCACAGCACTTTAGAGTCCTGCCCAGACTCCCCAGGGTCTACAGGGCTCTCAAGGCATCACTTGGCCCCTGCCTACTTCTTATCTCCCACCAGTCTCAGTGTCACTCACTCCACCTTGTGCCATGTTCGTGTCCACTTAGTGGGTTTTGTTTGTTTTTTCACCCTTGCTATTTCTCCTGATTTCAGCTTAAGCGTCACCTCCTCAGGAAGGCTGTCCCTGATCACTCTGGACTGGTCTCCTGCCCCTCTTACCCATGTTAAGTTTCCTACATCCCGCTTACTTGAGTTTGTAATGACTGTTTTTGTTGTTATTGTCTCCCTTGGCCCGTGGTGCCCTGCTTTCTGCACCGTAGAGTTGCCCAGCACCTGGCACTTCCTGTAACAGGCTTGGAATAGATGCTTGTTGGTGTCCGGCACCCAGTCTCCTGTTGATCTCCTAGTGCCCACTCCTGTGCCCCTCCCCTACTATATAAATCCAGTCTAAAATGTTTTCTTTGGATCCTTGAATAATGTATGAACAGTCCCTTGAACAATCCTATGCTGGTTTTAAAACCCCTTGCATGGTTTAATATTTCATGTAAGGGGTGCCTGGCTGGCTCTGTCGATGGAGTGTGTGACTCTTGATCTCGAGGTTGTGAGTTCGAGCCCCACATTGGATGTCGAGATTACTTAAAAAAAAAAAAGTCTATACTGTATGTTAACTAACTTGAAAATAAATTAGTAAAAATAAATAAATAAAATTGTGGGGTGCCCGGATGGCTCAGTCAGTTGAGCATCTGACTTTGGCTCAGGTCATGATCTCACAGCTTACGAGTTCACGCAAGGGAAACAAAAGCAAAACTGAACTATTGGGACCTCATCAAAATAAAAAGCTTTTGCACAGCGAAGGAAACAATCAGCAAAACTAAAAGGCAACCAATGGAATAAGAGAAGATATTTGCGAAGGACGTATCAGATAAAGGGTTGGTACCCAAAATCTATAAAGAACTTATCAAACTCAACACCCCAAGACCAAATAATCCAGTGAAGAAATGGTCAAAAGACATGAATAGACACTTCTCCAAAGAGGACATCTAGATGGCCAACCAACACATGAAAAAATGCTCATCACTCATCATCTGGGAAATACAAATCAAAACCACAATGAGATACCACCTCACACCTGTCAAAATGGCTAACATTAACAACTCAGGCAACAACAATAGATGTTGGCGAGGATGCAGAGAGAGAGGATTTCATTTGCATTGCTGGTGGGAATGCAAACTGGTACAGCCACTCTGGAAAACAGTCTGGCGATTCCTCAAAAAATTAAAAATAGAACTACCCTATGACCCAGCAATTGTACTACTAGGTATTTACCCAAGGGATATGGGTATGCTGTTTTGAAGGGGCACATGCACCCTAATGTTCATAGCAGCACTATCGGAAAAGCTAAAGTATGGAAAGAGCTCAAATGTCCATCGATGGATGAATGGATAAAGAAGATGTGGTGTATATATACAATGGAGGATTACTCGGCAATCAAAAAGAATGAAATCCTGCCATTTGCAACTATGTGGATGGAACTAGAGGGTGTTATGCTAAGTGAGATTAGTCAGAGAAAGACAAATATCATATGATTTCACTCATATGAGGACTTTAAGATACAAAACAGATGAACATAAGGGAAGGGAAGCAAAAATAATATAAAAACAAGGAGGGGGACGAAACATAAGAGACTCTTAAATATGGAGAACAGGGGGTTACTGGAGGGGATATGGGAGGGGGGATGGGCTAAATGGGTAAGAGGCATTAAAAATCTACTCCTGAAATCATCGTTGCACTATATGCTAACTAACTTAGATGTAAATTTAAAAAATAATAAAAGAAAAGATCTTAAAAAATATATTATGCTAAAGTTATTGGACAGTAGCTCTCATTCTGTCCTCCCCCCACCCCCCACAGCATTTTTAATATCTACCCATGTTGATGCGTGAATGTTGATTTAGTTCATTGCTCGGTAATACTGCCTGGTGTTGTGTAGCATGTGCTCGTCATGTTTCACTATCCACTCTCCTCATGACAGACACGTAGGTTCTCCCAGCACCCTGCTCTCATCAAGGCTGCTTCAGGCGACATCTTGTCTTGCCCCTCCTGGGTCTTGGCACACATTTCTCAGTGGAGTTGCTGAGCCACGATGGGTTTACTTGTTTCCAGGTACAGGCAGGTGTCCTCCTGCATGAGTGCCCCAGCCTGCCCCCCACCACCTGGTATATGAGGAGCCTCCCTCTCTCTATCTTTGCTAATGTTTGGTATTATGTCTTGCTCTAATGTTTGGCAATCTGATGAGTTTAAAGTGGCCTGTTTCTGATTTGCTTTCTGAACACCAGTGAGGTCGTTCTATTCTACTTGTTAGCTGACGTTTACCTTTTGTGAGTCTCCTGTTTATATGCTTTGCCCATTTTCCTATTATGTTTTTTTATAATATGTTAGATATTCTTTGTTTCATTTTAATATAAAAACTCACCCTTTAAAAAAATGAGTTGTAACATATACAACCATGTGATCACCACCATAATCATGATTCAGAGTGGTTCCGTCATCCTCCAGAATTCCCTCATGCCCCCATATAGTCTCTCTTCCCACTCCTTGCCCCTGTCCTATAGTTTTGCCATATGGCCTCTGAATCTACTTCTTCTTTTTTTTTTTTTTAGCATAATGCTGTTGAGATTGACCCATGTTGTGTATTGGTAGGTGGTTGGTTCCTTCTTATTGATGAATAGCATTCATTGGATAAATGTACTTCATTTTGTTTACCATTTGAAGGATATTTGGATTGTTTCCAGATTTGTCAATTTGTTTCTGATAACCTTGACACTTTTGAAGAGTACTGATCATGTATTTTGTAGAATGCCAGAGAGTCATGTCTAATTCCTTGTACATTACACCTGGAGTTTTGGAGGACATCCCATTGGGATGCTCAATGGACTTAACTTGCCAGAGCCAATTACACTGTTGTCTGTGATGGAGGTCTCATGGGTTTTAACCATCGATAAAACTATATCACTGACTGTTCCCTGCCCCCCCCCCCCATACCACCACTCTGTCTTTTTCTTTCTTCCCTCCCCTCCCTCCTTTCTTCCCTTCTTGTTTTGTTTTCAGACTCTGTGTTTTGGTTTTAGTTCTTGTCCAAACTATTTCCCATTGTTGGCAGGAGTAATTAACAGTTGGTTTTATGGTCTATTTGTTGATCTCTTTTTTCTGAGAGAGACCACCTATGTGTGAGAGGGCGAGGGGCAGAGAGAGGGAGAGAGAATCTTTTTTTTTTTAATTTTATTAAAAAATTTTTTTTAATGTTTATTTTTGAGATAGCAGGGGAGGGTCAGAGAGAGAGGAAGGGTAGGAGCAGGGGAGGGTCAGAGAGAGAGGAAGACACAGAATCTGAAGCAGGCACCAGGCTCTGAGCTGTCAGCACAGAGCCCACTGTAGGGCTCAAACCCATAAATGGTGAGATATCATGACCTGAGCCAAAGTCAGGCGCTTAACCGACTGAGCCATCCAGGTGCCCCTAGAGGGAGAGAAAATCTTAAGCAGGTTCCGTGTTGGCACTGCAGAGTCTGACTTGGGACTCGATCTCACAACCATGAGAGATAATGAACTGAGCCAAAATCAAGAATCGGACGCTTAACTGACTGAGCCACCCAGGTGCCCCTATTTGTTCATCTCTTTATAAGACAGTGGGGGTCTGTTCTTTGTCCAGTGGGAGATGTGGGAAAGTCTCATTTGTTAGTAGTCTATTTTCTTTTTTCGTAGTTTGCTTGCCTATTTGCAAGCTCAAGTCAATTAAGAAAATGTTGAAGGAATTAAGAAAGCACCGAAAGGAGAACAGCCCATCAGGCACCTGGGTGGCTCAGTCGGTTGAGCCTCTGACTTGAGGTCAGGTCATGATCTCATGGTTTATGAGTTAGAGCCCTGCATCAGGCTCTGTGCTGACAGCTCAGAGCCTGGAGCCTGCTTTGGATTCTGTCTCCCTCTCTCTCTGCCGATCCCCCACTCATGCTCTGTCTGTATGTCTCTCTCTCTCTCAAAAATACACAAACATTAAAAAAAAAAGCCTTTGAAAGAAAGGAGAACAGCTCATTGAGGCAGTGGATTTTTGTGTTCTTGGTTTACTTTGGCACATGGCTGTGGTTGTAGAACTAAAACTGAAAGTTTCAGTGTGTCTGTAGGAGTCTGAAATATTTTCCTACTTTGTAGTGTGTTAATAAGTTAAATTGTAACATGTCTGAAATTTAAGGATGTTTTGATTGATTTATCAGACCTAGTGGGGTTTATATGAATAGAAGGAAATAGAAACATTTACAGAAGATAAAGGGTTTTTTTGTTTGTTTTTCGCACCGGTGGGGGCTTGAACTCATGACCCTGAGATCAAGAGTTGGACACTCAATTGACTGAGTCACCCAAGGCACCCCAAGAAATAGAAGTTCTAATAGTTTAAATGTACTAGACTTTGAAAAGAATACCTTACAAAAACCTTAGGAGAATTTTTTTTTTTGGAATAGTTACTATCTATTTTTTTTTTTAATTTTTTTTAACGTTTATTTATTTTTGAGACAGAGAGAGACAGAGCATGAATGGGGGAGGGGCAGAGAGAGAGAGGGAGACACAGAATCCGAAGCAGCCTCCAGGCTCTGAGCCATCAGCCCAGAGCCCGACGCAGGGCTCGAACTCACAGACCACGAGATCGTGACCTGAGCTGAAGTTGGACGTTTAACCGACTGAGCCACCCAGGTGCCCCAGTTACTATCTATTTCAACAGCTTTATTGTTACATAATTTACATACCATAAAATTCTCCCATTTAAAGTGTACAATTCAGTTAATTTTAACATATTTAAACTAAATTTTTTAAAAACATTTTTAATAAATTAAAAAAATTTTTAAATTATTTTATTTTATTTTATTTTATTTATTTTTTTAATAACAAATGAAATTCAGTAGCTACTTTTTAAAAAAAATTTTTTTTTTTAACGTTTATTTATTTTTGAGAGAGAGAGACAGAGCATGAACAGGAGAGGGTCAGAGAGAGAGGGAGACACAGAATCTGAAACAGGCTCCAGGCTCTGAGCGGTCAGCACAGAGCCCGACGCGGGGCTCGAACTCACGGGCCATGAGATTATGACCTGAGCCGAAGTTGGACGCCCAACCGACTGAGCCACCCAGGCGCCCCATTAATTTTTTTATTTCAGAGAGAGAATCTCCAAGCAGGCTTCATACCCAGAGCAGAGCCCCAACTTGGGGCTCAGTCCCAAAACCCTGGGATCATGACCTGAGGTGAAATCAAGAGTCGGATGCTCAATCCTGACTGAGCCGCCGAGGTGCCCCCAATTTTCACATATTTAAAGAGTTGTGCAACCATCAGCATAATCAACTTCACTCCCCATCTGTGCCCTCCCCACCCCAGCCACAGGCCAACACTGATACACCTTATTCTGTATAGATTTGCCAGTTTGTGACATTTCATATAAATAGAATCATGCCATATGTGGTCTTTTGTTAAGGACTTTTGACTTAGTATAGTGTTTTTGAGGTGTATCTATGTTGTAACATGAATCAGAACTTCATTCTTTTTATTGCTGAATAACATCCTGGTACATGGACAGACCGTATTTACTTACCCATCATCAGTTGATGGACTTCGGGACTGTGTCTGTTTTTTATCTGTGTTGAATAATGCTGCTATGAACATTTGTGTAGAAGTTTTGCATGGATGTATGTTTTCATTGTCTTGGGTATATACCTAGGAGCAGAACTGCTGAGTCGTATAGTAACTTGGTTTAACCTTTTGAGGAACTGCTGGACTATTTTCCTATGCAGTTGCACCATCTTAAATGTCCTCCTACAGTGTGTGAGTGTTCTAATTTCTCTACATTCTCCCCAACACTTGTTATTTTCTGGGGTTTTAAAATTATAGCCATTAATTTCCTTAATGCCTAATGATATTGAGCATCTTTGCATTTGCTTACTGGCCATTTGTCTTCTTTGGAGAAATATCTATTCATGTCTTTTACCCATTTTTATTTTATTTAATTTGTTAAAAAGATTTTTTTTAATGTTTACTTTTGAGAGAGAGAGAGAGAGAGAGAGAGAGAGAGGGGGAGGGGCAGAGAGAGAGGGAGACACAGAATTCGAAGCAGGCTCCAGGCTCCAAGCTGTCAGCGCAGAACCCAATGTGGGGCTCAAACCCACAGACTGTGAGATCATGACCTGAGCTGAAGTCAGATGCTTAACTGACTGAGCCACCCAAGCACCCCTAATTTATTAATTTTTTAATCTTTATTTTTTTTGAGAGAGAGAGTGCACCCGCACACGTGCACACAAGTGGGAGAGGGGCAGAGAGAGGGAGACACAGAAGCCGATGCAGACTCCAGGCTCTGAGCTGTCAATACAGAGCCCAACACTGTGCCCGAACCCACAAACTGTGAGATCATGACTTGAGCCAAAGCCAGATGCTCAACCAACTGAGCCACCTAGGTGCCCCCATTCATGACTTTCCTAATATTAAAACATCTTGAATTTCTGGGGCGAATCCAACTAAGTCATTATTTATTATCTTTAAAAATTTTTTTTCTTTAAATGTTTTATTTATTTTTGAGAGAAAGACAGAGTACAAGTGGGGGAGGGGCAGTGAGAAAGTGAAACACAGAATTCAAAGCAGGCTCCAGGCTCTGAGCTTCCAGTACAGAGCCTGACGTGGGGCTCAAACTCATGAACTGCGCAATCATGACCTAAGCCGAAGTCAGATGCTTAGCCAACTGAGTCACCCAGGCCTCCCCCTCCCTTTTTTAAATATACTGTTAGATTTGGTTTGCTAATAATTTATATAAGAGTTTTGTATCTATATTCATGAATGCAACTGACGTGTTATTTCCTTTTCTGATAATATTTTTGTCTGCTTTTGGTATCATAGGGATGCTGAAACAATCTGTGTAAGCTCAGGGTGGTCTGTTCCTTGAAAGTTTGGTAGCTCATACCCTATAAAATTATCTGGGCCCAGTGTCATCTTTGTGGAAAGATTTTATTTTATTTATTTTTGTAATTTTTTTTAATAAGTATTTTTTCTTGAGAGAGTGAGTGTGAGCAGGAAAGGGACAGAAGGAGAGGGAGAGGGAGAATCTTAAGCAGGCTTCATGCCCAGCGCAGAGCCTGACGAGGGTCTTGATCCCATGACCTTGAGATCATGACCTGAGATGAAATCCAGAGTCAGATGCTTAACTGACTGAGCCACCTAGGCACCCCAAAGATTTTATTTTTTTAAAGATTTTATTTTTAAGTAATCTCTACACCCAACGTGGGGTTTGAACTCACAACCTCAAGACCAAGGGTCTCATGCTCTACTGACTAAGCCAGCAAGGTCCCCCTGTGGGAAGATTTTTAACCACCGCTTCAAATTCACCAATACTTAGAAGAAAACTTTGGCTTTCTTTTCCTTTTTTTTTTTTTTATTTTCAAAAATTTTAATTTCAGTATAGTTAATAGAGTGTTATATTAGTTTCAGGTGTACAATATAGTGATTCAACAGTTCTATACATTATTCAGTGCTCGTCATGTTCAGTGTACTCTTAATCTCCTTTACGTATTTCACCCATCCTCCTGCCCACCTCCCTTCAGTTTGTTCTCTGTAATTAAGAGTCTGTTTCTTGGTTTGTCTCTCATTTTTCCCCCTTCGCTCCTTTGTTTCGTTTAAATTCCACATATGAGGAAACCAATGGTATTTGTTTTTTCTCTGACTTATTTCACTTAGTAATATACTCTCGAGCTCCATTCATGGCATAGCAAATGGCAAGATTTCTTCCTTATGACTGAATAATATTCCATTGTATATATATACACCACATCTTCTTAATCCATTCAATTATTGATGGGTACTTGTGCTTCCATAATTTGGCTATTGTTTTTTTTCACATTTTTATTTATTGATTTATTTTTATATTTAAGAGAGAGAGTGTGTGCACATGAGTGGTGGGGGTGTGGGGAGGTGAGGGGCAGAGGGAGAGAGAGAGAATCTTAAGCAGGCTCCATGCTCAGCACGAAGCAGGACGTGGAGCTTGATCCCAAGGCCCTGGGATCATGACCTGAACCAAAATCACGAGTCAGATGCTCAACTGACTGAGCCACCCAGGCATCCCTCTTTTTTCCTGTTTTTAATGTTTTGCTCTTTTATTTCATTCTGAGTTACTTCTAAGGCTCTGCTATTTCAGGAATTTGTTCAGTTGGTTTAAGTTTTCAAAATTGTCTTTTTTCAATGTTTATTTATTTTGAGAGAGAACATGTGCATAAGGGAGAGGCACAGAGAGAGAGAGAGGGAGAGAGAGAATCTCACATAGGCTCCATGCTCAGCATGGAGCCTGATGTGGGGCTCAGTCTTATGACCGCGAGATCACGACCTGAGCCAAGATCAAGAGTCAGATGCTTAACAGCCACCCACAAACCTCTAAGTTTTCAAAATTGTTAACGTGTAGTTATTAATAATATGGATAAATTCTTGGATTCTTCTTTGCCTCTTGTTAGTCTTAGCTCCACCCTGGCACAGTTCTTTTTCAAGTGCTACTTCCTTCCCTGTTACTAGAGGGATACTTAGGGGCTCGGGTGGTTTCTACCTTTCATCTCAGGGTTACCCTGAGGCTCCAGATAAAGAGCCAAGACTTCCAACCCTCCCAGAACCTGAGTTTTGCTTTGGGTTGCTGTTTATACCTCCTTCCCTTGATACCTCCCCACTTCATCCACTGGAGCCCAGCCATGGCCCTATGGGATCCTTTGTGTTTGGGTGGTGTTTACAATTCCCTTAACCTCCCTCTGCTTCTTTAGAGTCACTGGGTTGGTAGGGGACAGAGCCAGAGCTCAGACTTTTTCTCATTCTTTTTTTTTTTTTTTTTTTTTTTTAAATTTTTTTAATGTTTATTTATTTTTGAGACAGAGAGAGTCAGAGCATGAATGGGGGAGGGGCAGAGAGAGAGGGAGACACAGAATCGGAAGCAGGCTCCAGGCTCTGAGCCATCAGCCCAGAGCCTGACGCGGGGCTCGAACTCACGAACCGTGAGATCGTGACCTGAGCTGAAGTCGGACGCTCAACCGACCGAGCCACCCAGGCGCCCCGACTTTTTCTCATTCTTAGGAGCTGCAGGCCCTTTAGTTGTGACCTCAGGCTTTTGCACCGGTGGTTTCCTTTTCCTGATTGAACCTGGCCTGATTTATGCCCCATTTCACACTTTCTCCTGGATCCTTGCCTCATCCCCTTACCCTTACGATGTCCTTGGGTCACTGTGTGATCCTGTCACACTGAACTCTTACTCATAGCTGTCTTGTTTCTGGACAGTCTCCCCCATGACCATGTGAGCTCCTTTAGCATCAGAACTGTGATTTTTCCATTTTGACAGCTCTAGTGCTTAATGTGCCTGGCACATAGTAGGTGCTGTCTACATATGTAAAAATAACCTACTCAGCACTCACATTCATAGCAGCCACATTCACAATAGTGAAAAGGTGGAAACACCTCAAGCATCCTTGGACAGATGAATAGATAAGCAAAATGGTTCTGTGTGGTTCTGCACGTACAACGGAATGTTATTCAGCCTTGAAAAAGGACATTCTGAGGCACTGGGTGGCTCAGTTAAGCATCCCACTTTGGTTTAGGTCATGGTCTCACAGTTTATGAGTTCGAGCCCTGCATCAGGCTCTGTGCTTACAGCTCAGAGCCGGGAGCCTGTTTTAGATTCTGTGTCTCCCTCCTTCTGCACCTCCCCCGCTCGTAAATACTCTGTCTCTCTCTCAAAAATAAATAAACATTTAAAAAAGATTTTTTTTAAAAAGGACAGTCTGACTCATGCTAAAATGAAAATTAATCTTGAGGAGATTATTAATGTGAAGTGAAATAAACCAGAAGCAAAATGACAAATACAGTGATTCCACTTATGTGAGGTACCTAGAGCAGTCAGACTCAGAGACAGAAAGCACAAGAGTGGTTGCCAGAGTCTGAGAGGAGGGGAAATGGGCAGTTGGTATTTTATGGGAACAGAGTTTCATTGGAGGAAGATGAAAAGGTTCTGGAAGTAGATGGTGGTCGTGATTGCACAATAGTGTGAATGTGCTACTGAACTGTACAATTGAAAATGGTTGAGATGGGGGGCTCCTGGCTAGCTTAGTTTGTGGAGCATGAAACTCTTGATCTTGGGGTCCTGAGTGGGAGCCCCACGTTGGGGGTAGAGTTTACCTAAAACAAATGGTTGAGATGGTAAACATTATGTGTATTTAAAAAAATTTTTTTTAATGTTTATTTTTGAGAGGGAGACAGAGTGCAAGCGGGGGAGGGCAGAGAGAGAGAGGGAGACACAGAATCTGAAGCAGGCTCCAGGCTCCGAGTGTCAGCACAGAGTCCGACGCAGGGCTCGAACCCACGAACCACGAGATCATGACCTGAGCTGAAGTTGGACGCTCAACCGACTGAGCCACACAGGCGCCCCTATGTGTATTTTTTTAAATGCGTATTTATTTTTGAGAAAGAGAGAGACAGAGTGCGAGCAGGGGTGGGGCAGAGAGAGAGGGAGACACAGAATCTGAAGCAGGCTCCAGGCTCCGAGTGTCAGCGCAGAGCCCGACGTGGGGCTCGAACCCATGAACCATGAGATCATGACCTGAGCTGAAGTCGGACGCTCAACTGACTGAGCCACACAGGCGCCCCTATGTGTATTTTTTTTAATGTGTATTTATTTTTGAGAGAGAGAATGGGCAAGGGGCAGAGAGAGAGAGAGAAAGAGAGAGAGACAGACAGACAGACAGAGGATCCGAAGTGGGCTCCGTGTTGACAGCAGACACGTGGGGCTTAAACACCTGAACTGCGAGATCATGACCAGAGCCAAAGTTGGATGCTTAACCGACTGAGCCACCCAGGCGCCCCAACTTTATGTGTATTTTACCACATAAATATACCACATAATTTTACCACAAAATTAAAAATTTTAAAGCTTTTATTTATTTAAACCCACCAAAAGGTATAATTTTTTTTTTTTTTTTTTTTTTTTTAGAGTGTGCAAGCTGGGGAGAGGGGTGTAGGAAGAGAGAGAGAATCTTAAGCAGGCTCCACACTTAGCATGGAACCCAACACGGGGCTCGATCCCACAACTCTTGGATCATGATCTGAGCCGAAACCGAGTTGAATGTTTAACGGACCCAGGCACCCCTTAAAGATTTTATTTTATTGTATTTTATTAAGAAAAAATTTTTAATGTTTTTTTTTTTTTTGAGAGAGAGAGAAAGAGTACAAGCAGGGGAGGGGCAGAGAGAAAGGGAGAGACAGAATCCGAAGCAAGCTTCAGGCTCTGAGCTGTCAGCACAGAGCCTGATGTGGGGCTCGAACCCATGGACCACAGGATCATGACCTGAGCTGAAGTGGGACGCTTAGCTGACTGAGCCACCCAGGTGCCCCTATTTTATTTTTAAGTAATCTCTACGCCCAACATGGGGCTCAAACTCACAACCCTGAGATCAAGAGTCGCATGCTCTAACGACTGAGCCAGCCAGGTGCCCCTAGTTTTCATGGATTTAAATGCACCAGTCTTTTTCTTTGTGGCTTCTGAGTTTATGATAGACTTTGAAAGTTCTGGGCATGCTTCACTGTTACCTGTAAATGTTGCCTGTAAGAGATAAAACAGTAGCTGCTGCTGCTTTTCTAAAAAGGTGTTAATATTTTAATAAATAAGCTCATAAATGGAAAACTGCCTTCTTCCTGGCTCCTGAATATGCTACATGCATTCCTGCTCCCAGACTTTGTCCAGGCTGCTTCCATACCCTCCTAGCTCTGCTCCTGCACATTCCTCCCGCCTGCTGGTCCTGCCTTTCCACGCACAGAACACTTACCTTGTCCCATCCTCTGGATCCCGTCAGGTCAGCCTCAGGCCAGCTCAGAAACCAGTGAGGGTGGATGAGTTCTGTACCCTTACACCAGGTGTGAATCTTTCCCTCTCTCGGGGTGAAGGGGGAGTAGGCTTGTGACAGGAATGCAAACTGGGGGGCAGAGTGCAAGGAAGCTTGTTTCTAACCACATCCCTGCCTTCTTCCAGAAAGGCTTTTGGTGCCAGTGACTCTACAGAGTGACCTGTGACCCTGGAGTCCCAGGAGGATGCCCAGAGCCTGCTCCTTCCTTGGGGCTAGCTGCAGTGAGCAGGTAGTCAGGCTAAAGACCCTCCATCTGGGGCCAGGGTCAAAGGCATGGTCCACTGAGTCTGTCACAGTATGTGGGCCTGGTCAGAAACTGTTTGCAGCTGGCTGCATCCAGAGTAGAGATCAGGGACTCATGGGGCTCAATTTGGAGGCCAGAGAGGGGTAGTTTCATGGTCAGCTCTGACCAGGGCCTGACTGGGAGGGGCCTGGTCTTGAGGTGGGGCAGAGGTTTGTGGGAAGTTAGACCCTCCTCGGCCAGTACACAGTCCTCTTAGTGCTCAGCACTCCCTTGGCTCTTATCTCAGACTTTTGCTGTGTGCTGCAGCTGGCTGGCTGGGGGTGATCTTTAGGGAGGCGTCAGGTCAAGCCAGGCCCAGCAGCTGTTCCCCAACCTTTGCTGGGGTCAGGTGGAATGTGTCTAGCCCAGGCCTGAGCCCTGTGGAGGATCTAGAGGCTGGGATTCAGCCCTCCCTATGTCCCAGATCCACTGGGTGACCTCAGGCAGTCCTTGCTTCTCTTGGCTATCTGTTCATTCAACCAGTATTTCTGCTCCTTAAGCCCCAGGCACTGTTGTCAGTGTCCCCACCATTCACGTGTAACAGAGATCCCAGGTTCGCTCACCTTGTGTGCGTGTGGGATGTAAAAAGCTGGTCTTGTGGCTGAACTGACCCTCCAGATGCAGAAGGCACAGCCCAGAGCACACCTGGTGGCTGCCTGGAGCTGACCTCAGGGAATTCCTTAAACCCATTCATTCCCACCTTAACCTCGGAGCTACTGGGATGCACTCTTCTCACTGTTCCCGAAGCCTTCCTGTTCTTCCAGGACCATCTGGCTTTCCAGGAACATTGAGGTGTCCCTGGTGATCCAGGCTATAGTCCTGAAGACTAGGCGACCTTGACCCCTGACCTCCCGGTGCCCCTGAGATATCTGTGGTGATTCCTGTGGGTCCTCCCCACTCAGGCCTCTCCTTCCCAGAAGGACTGTTTCCCTCAGCACCTCTGTCTGCTCCCCACTCTGGTCTGGTCTCAGCTGAGTCTTTCCCTGGCCAGGGGAAGGTAGGGGTCTGGGCAGCCACTGGGGACAGGAGAGGGCAGGAGGGTGTTTAGGGATTAGGAGCTCCTTTATTTCACCCCAGCAGCAGACACACAGACCCAAAGCAGTGCTCAGACTTCTATTAGAGATTCTGCCTCCCCTGGATCAAATATCCAGTTTACATGCATCTTCTGGATCACACTCCTGGTGGGGTGGGCTGTGTTCTGGTGGCTGGGCAGGGCACAAAGAAGGGGTCTGGAATCCTGTCCTCAGAGAAGGGACCTTGGTGAGGTTTGTGTTTGTGGCAGTGGCTGGGAAAGAGCTGTCTTGTCCTACATGGGGGTGCATGTGAAGTTGTGTCCCAGACAGGACACGGGGCTTGTCCTGCGGGGAAAAGCCCATGAGGCCCAGCTCTCTAGGAGACGGTCCTCTTTCGGAGGGTCACAGTGCAACACCTGCCTCATGTTGGCTATGTGCCCCCTGCCTGGCACTGCATGCTCTCAGCCTGTTCCTCCACTGTGAGCTGGGCCCCTAACCCCTCAGAGGGAGGATCCCCTGAGAGGGTCCTGTGGGGTCACGGGCATGGAGCTGGTGTACAGTGAGGGTGGGGAGCAGGTGAGTGGGATAGGGGCCTGGGGCAGCCTAGTCGTCCTTGTCCTTGGCCCCATGCTTGAGGATGCGGGTGAACTCCACATAGTTGAAGTTGCCTTTCTTATCAATGGGTGCCTCTCGGTACATCTCATCCACTTCTTCATCTGTGAAGCGGTCGCCCATGGTGGTGAGCAGCTCCCGTAGGTGGTCCTCGTGAATAAAACCTGGGGGCAGGGCCAGGGTCTGTGAGACAAAGACTCAAGCTGGGACATGCCCAATACCCCTACCCTGAACCCCAGTCCTTGCAGACCTTGTAGTGGGGGAAGGACCAGGAGAAGACACAGCTCTGGCCTCCAGCCAGTTCAAGCTCTGTGTGTTTCTGTAGGGTACTTGGGGCTGTAAGTATGGGGGGCTGGGTATGTCTCACTTTAAGAGCATGAGCCCTAGAGTTCCACTGCCTGTTTGCATGCTCCTCCCCCTTCTTCCTGGCTGCGTGACCATGAGCAAGTTCTTAAACCTCTCTGTGCCTGTTTGACCTGGAAATCGGGGATGAAAATATGCCACCACCCTGGAAGGGGATTATGAAGGTAGTAAGGAAAATGTGAATGTACTTGGGCCTGTGGCCCCTGAGAAACGACTGAAGTCACCGCTGCCAGCATCATCCTGGCCTGTGTCTGGGACAAACTATTTGTGGGACGCAATCCCTTTGGAAGATTTGAGGATGGGGGCTGGTTTTTGTACCTTGTTGGCCAGAAGGGCCTAGAATGATTTAGTTTCTGGGAAAGTCTAAAGTGGGGGCAGTGTGCTGGGCCAACAGGTGAACTCAAGAAGTGGGATGTCTTGGTGGTTGTGGGCTCTTGTGGTCTAGCATTTGGGGGAAGAGAACAAGGACAGGGCATGGTTTGGCCGTGGAAACCAGCAGATGCGGGATTTCCATTCTAGCCTTTGGGGACAAGTCCCAGCACAGCCCAGCCCCACCTGCATCCCCGTGGGCACCCTGGGTGAAGTGCTCAGACCCGGCCCTGTCTAGGCCTCCACCTGGAGGCTGCTGACCTGAGGCCTCCTCGTCGAAGCAGGCGAAGGCATTTCGGATCACATCCTCAGGATCTGTGCCGTTCAGCTTCTCCCCAAACATGGTGAGAAACATGGTGAAGTTGATGGGCCCCGGGGCCTCGCTCATCATGCCCTCAAGGTACTCATCTGTGGGGTTCTTCCCTGTGGCAGAGGGACATTTGTGCCTGCTGTCACTGCCCTGTCCCCACCCACCTCCCTGTCCCCTCCCTTCATGGCATGTTTGAGTCCCATAGGCAGGAGATAATACATTTTGTAAATTGCACAGCATCTTGCTGGAGCAGCCCGCTTTCTGACTGCTCCCTCCCCTGGGCTCTCCAGGCTGCTCTGGCCAGCTTCCACCTCTGGTCTAATATCCGTGACCTCTTAAGTGTAGGAGTCACCATTTGCTGACTGCCCATGGTGTCTGCTGCCCCACATGCCTGACTGCTTTAACTTTCATCATGCTGTGAGGTCAGTATACTCACCCCAACTTCACAGGTGTGGGACCTGAAACACAGAGGTGAGGCCACTTATCCAAGATCACACAGCAAGTAAGGAGTGGAGCCAGCATTGGAACCCAATCAGCTAGACCACAGATTCCAGGCAGTGTTGAAAATGGTTAAACCAGTGAGCTGTGGTGTCACAAAGACTGGAGTCTGAATCCCAGTTTTGTGCCTTGGTTTCCCCCGCGTCTTAGAATTGTGAAATAGCACCAGTGGTTGTAAAATCATACAGAACAATTGGCACAGCCCCATACTCAAATCAACTGCTGGGTTCAAATCCCAGCTATACTACGTAGTAGCTGTGTGATCTCAGGCAAATTATTTACCCTCTCTGAACCTCTGTTTCCTCATTTATAAAGTGGGAATGATAATCACATCTACCCAGTAGGATTGCTTTGAGAGTTAAGATACATGCACAGCTTCTTCTTATTTTATTATCTGCTGCTCTTATTTTTAAACTGGAGGATGATGTTCTTAACCAGAAGGCCAGGACTGACCTGTGGCCCACTGACATGAGCTACAAATAGGAATGCAGGTTTTTCTGGGTAGATGGCCCACGAGGGGGCAGTGTCTGATGTCAACAACCCTCCAACTCAGGGTTGCCCAGTCCTCTCCCCAGACACCCTGGGCGCGTGTGTATACAAGGGCCACAGTCACCATTGCACAGGAAGGGAAATGGGCTCAGAGCAGGGCTGCCCAGCTGTGAGGGGCAATGCCAGGGACTAACTCAGGTCTGTCTCTCCCCAGAGCTTGGGGCTTGACCTCCACAGGCTGCCTCCTCCACTGCCAGAGGCTTCCTGTCTTCCCCAGCCAGTGTCTGACCTAGACGCTCTCACCTGGATGAAGGAAGTGCCAGGAACTGATGCTGAGAGTAGTGTTTGAGGCTAGCACATGGGAGGGATGTGAGGGCGGGGCCACAGACTAGGGAGGTGGTATCTGGAGGCTTGGCCTCTGGGTGTTAGTTTCCCCATCTGAGCAGTGGTGAATTGTACTAGGTTCCTGAGGAAGTCGCTGGAGTGAGAGAGGCTCTAAGAGCCTGACATGGGTGACTTCTGAACAAGGGGAGGCACTTGGCTTCAGTTTCCCCATCTGTACACTGGAAAGTCTGTATAGTTAAAACTTTCTTTAGTTGCTGATCCTTTGCTTTAAATGAAGTGATACCAGGCACCCCTACCACAAATTTGCCTGAGGCAGCACTGCTCTAGAGTGAGCCTGTCTGTGTTCAGATCCAATGTCGAACTGCTCTGTGCCTCAGTTTCCCTGTCTGTTAAATGGAGAAAGTAATGGCATCTGCTCTCCAGGGTGGGTACCACATGTCACTACATGGGACGTACTCTATAATGAGCAGCCCCACTGCCTGCCTCAGTTGCAACCCTTGCGGGGCCCGCTTAGACCCCACCCACCCCCATCCCTGCTCACCCAGCGAGGCCAGCATGTCATGCAAGTCCTCCTTGTCAATGAAGCCATCTCGGTTCTGGTCAATCATATTGAAGGCCTCCTTAAACTCCTGGATCTGGGACTGGTCAAACATCGCAAAGACATTAGATGTGGCCCGCTGTGGCCGCTTCTTGGTGGTTTTGGCCTTGGCTCGCTTGCTGGACATCTTGGCTTCTGGTGGGTGGGGCTTCCCTGCAGGAAGTGGGTGTCAGGGGAAGAGCTTATGAGCCTGGGCCAGAGACTCTTCCTGCCTACCCTAGACGGGCTGTCAGTGCTTGGGCCTGGCATTCAAGGCCTCCCATAGGCTTGGGGCTCCTGTCATCCAGCTCATCACAAAAGCAGACAGGCATGGGCTCTATGTGATCATAAACAACTTCTCTACCTCTCCCAGTGAATTTCTTCATCAGGGAATGGGGACATGAGGAATGCCCAGCAATAGGGAATCATTGACTTAGTGCCTGAGAAGCCACTGGAATGGTGCCAGGCACAGAATAAGCTATTTTTGCTGTGGCTGTTTGGGTAAGATTGGGTTTGTTGCCAACTTGTCCTTGCTTTATCTCTTTTAATCCTTAATAGCATTTACACTGTCCATCTCTCTCCCTCCAAGTGACAAGGTGGGTTGAAATGTGGGAGGTTGTGAGGCTCCCTGCCAGCTCCTCTGCCCCTGGCAGTATGGAGCTGGATCAGTGGCCCTGCATTCTTGACATTCTTGTCCTCTCCTCCCCCTCCTCCTCCTTCCTCCTCCCTATCCCTCTGTTCTGGATGTTCTGGAAGGCCTATGCTCTGGGCAGTGTTCCCTCCCCCAACTTGCCCACACTTGATCAGCCCCTTGGGTGGATGATAGACCTGATTTGGGCCCTACTCCTTATTCTTACTGCTCAGTGCTTAATAGGGGCATGAGGCTTCCCCAGGCTGAGAGCCCCAGCTTCTTGTCACTCTTGTTTAGACCTGGCCTCCTAGCCTCTAGCTAGTCTCTCCCATCCCATATAGATCCAGACCTGTACCACCTATCACTTCACCTTGAAGCCCTTGAAGGTTCTTGCCTCACTCCAGAACAAGTCTGGGCCCCTGAGCCTGGCATTCAGGGTCCTGTGTGAACCCCTCCAACCCTTGTCTGACTGAGCATGGCACCCCTCACTGTGTCCCTCTTGCCATCCATGACCCAGCCATGCTGGACCTCTGGATGTTCCCCAGACACCCTCAGACTTTCCTCCTTAGTCCCTCCCACTGAACGCCCTTCCTTTTCCAGCCTAGTTCTTGAGACACCTCCTTGGGGAGCAGGTCCCTGACCCTTGCTTTGACAGTAAGCACCTAGAGGTCTCTCTCTCCCTCCCCTGATGTACTAATAGGCTAATAGATGCTTGTTTAATTAAAGCTGTGATGGCAACTGCAGCCAGTCTACTTCTCCCACTGTACAGATGGGGAAACTGAGGGAAAGCACAGTGCTCTTTCCCTCAACCCTTGTCATGGCTCATGGGGACTGTGCCCCTGAAGACCTAGTGCTATGTGCCCCGCAGCTGGGGCTCAGTACTTAGGACCACTGCCTGCCTCTCTCCTCTGCCCTGAGCCCTTGGTCCAGGGCCTGCCTCCAGAAAGCCTTCTCTGCCTGTTTTTAGCCCCAAGTTGTGTGGTTATGAATGCCCCTCAACCTGTCTGTTGGCCTCTATCCCATGCCCCTGTTCCACTCATCTCAGACTTTGGTCTTTGAGATCTTAAATGCTGAGCAGGGATCCTGGCCAGCCCCAGCCCTTCCCCAGGACCACAGCCATCTGTAGTAATGACAGACTGCTGCTGTGTTCCGCTGGACTGACACACCTGGCCCTGGGTGTTTCTCACAGGGTACAGGGTGGGTAGACAGAAGCCCTTCTCACTCATTAGCTGGGCGGGAGTGAGATGGTGGCATCAGCAGGGCTTTAGTGCTCTGAGGGGCCCAGTCCTTCCTGAAGCCCTCTGTTTTCTGGGAACTTTGACTCACAGAACCCATAGAAAGCCAACAAGTAGCCCAGTCATGAGATGCTGTGATGGTTATCATCACTGTTGCCATGGCCCTCCTGTCTGCAAAGATCTATGCAGATGGAGCCGGGAGGAGAGAGGAAGCCATGGCCAGAGGTAGGAATGGCTGAGATCTCACCCACTGCTGTGATACTGGCTGGGCCCTTCTGTCTCTGTGGCTTCCCCTTCCTCATCTATCCAGCACTGAGCTTTAGGGTTTGTCCATCCCAGCAATCTTGGGAAGCAGGGTGAGGTCCCCCCCCCCGCCCCCACCACTGTGCAGTTTAAGAACTAATGCCCAAGAAGGGAAGTGTTGTGCCCATGAGGGGGGTAGAGCCCAACAGGCAGCCAGGATGCTTGGGCTAGGCTTGGGTCAGTGGGTGGTAATGGCCAGCCCTTGGTGCCCTTGATGACTGAACACGGAAGGAAACACATACCCTAAGAGGCTCCTGGTGGTGGGCCTACTACAGCTGAGGGCTCTGTGTGACTAGAGGCGGTTTATAGGCTTGGTTGAGGAAACGGGGTCAGGGACAGGCTAGTCCCTTAGCCGTGGAACCTGCTCCTGGGGGTCCTAGACCCTAGGGAATCAGATCTAACTGGTATTTGGACTGGCTGCAACTAGGTGACATCTCCCTCCTTCTGGTGCCTGTGTCCCCCATTATCTCTTGGTTCCTATGGCTGGTGGTGCCAGATGCCTTGCTAGTAAATTCACCTCCTCCCTGGCTGAGTGATCTGACTCCTTCCTCAGAGCAGTTAGAAAGCTGGGGAGGACCAGCAGGGATTGAGGTCCCCTGGCCCAGGTCCCAGTCTGGCTCCAGAGCCCTTTGACAGACCCTTCCCACCCAACAGGCACAGACAGTTGGACAGATGGCCTAGTGCATGGAAGTCTCAAGTGCTCTCACACAGCATTGGTGTGTGTGGGGTGGGGTTACCCTTATCTCATCCCTCTCTCCTGCCCCAGGAGATAGGGGAGAGGACACGGATGCTCTGGAGGGGGTCTCAAGGAGCCTGTCTGTGACACACATGGGTTTTCTGGGGCAGGGAACACAGGTGACCACAACTCCCTCCCCTTCTGGGCACCCCAGAGCTCTGGGCTTGGCGTCTGAAACTCCACTGCAAATGGGAAGGGCCTGGACAGTGTTCCCTCACCAAAGGAGCACCGGCTCCCAGAGCCTAGAACAGTCTTCCTGCTGCCCAGCCCCGCCAGAGTCCGGTCTGACCCGCAACTCACAGCCCCAGCCCCATGACGGTTGTCCTTGCCGAGATCCTCGGCGTCCCTGTCCGTGGGGCCTCACATCGCCTACCCTAGCCCCCCCGCGGCCGCAGCTCCCACCTGGTGCGAAGAAGGTGCTCGCTCTCCGCGCTGAGCAAGTGCGGGGCGCGGGGCCGTCGGTCCGGCTCCGGGCTCGGTGGGCGGGGCAGCACCGGCCTTACAAGGCAGAAGAATGTGTGCGCGGAGGGGCGGGGCAGGGCGGCGCACTCGCGAGGCCTTATTTGGCCTTGACTCACGGGCGGGAGGCGGTACGACTTCCCAGAGCGGGCTGGGGACGTGACCCCCGGAGGAGATGCGGGGGGAACGGTGGCCCCCTCTCCCCTGATTGTCACGGGAGGGGGATTTATTTGGGCCGTCCCTTCCTTCCTAGTGAGACTGGCAGAAGGACATCCAGGATCTTCAGTTCTGAGATCTTACCCCCAACTTTCCCCCAAAGGCCCCGCTGCCCGGCCCATTCCCGTGGGAGGGCTTCCTTCCACCAAACCAAGTATGGCTTTTTTCCCAGTCTGAAAGAAGAGGCGTATCAGATGGTCCCAACATACTCACAAGAAAAGGTCACCAGTCAGGCTCCGCTGGTGTGGGGGCTTCACCTAGGGATTAGGACTGCAACGGAACAGCCCACCTCAGCCACATCACTCCCCTTTCAGGCTCTCCTCAGTTTCCTGTAAAATAGGAGGGTGGTGATGAAGATTCAGTGAAAAGAGTGGCAAAAAAGAGCCAGGTAGCATCCTGGGAGCCAGCGATAAGGGCAGGGGCTGGGGGAGCATGGGTGCCTCCTCAAAGCCTCAGGGCAGCAGCACCCCTTACCCACTTTTGTTGGCCTTAGTGAAAGGATGGCATCTGAGAGGACAGACCCATCCCCTCCCCCATGGTACATCATGTCCTGCCCATCATTCTGACCCCTGAAGGAACACCCTCCCCACCTGGACTCCAGCCCAGCTTTTTCTGCCCCCCATCCTTTTTAAATGTTTTATTTATGGGGCTCCTGGGTGGCATAGTCGGTTAAGCGTCCGACTTTGGCTCAGGTCATGATCTCGTGGTCTATGAGTTCAAGCCCCACATCGGGCTCTGTGCTGACAGCTCAGATCCTGGAGCCTGCTTCGGATTCTGTGTCTCCCTCTCTCTCTGCCCCTCCCCTGCTCACGCTGTGTGTCTCTCTCTCACAAAAATAAATGAACATTAAATGTTTTACTTACTTTCAAAAGAAAGCACAAGCAGGGGAGTGGCAGAAAGAGAGAGAGGGAGACACAGAATCGGAAGCAGGCTCCAGGCTCTGAGCTGTCAGCACAGAGCCCGATGTGGGGCTCAAACCCGTAAACCGTGAAATCACGACCTGAGCTGAAGTTGGACAGTCAACTGGCTGAGCCACCCAGGCGCCCCTCTCTTGGCCCTATTTTAAACCAACAGAGACATTCCTGGGGAACCTTCCAACACCTAGTTACTTATTCTGTAAATATTAACTGACACCTTATTACCTGCCAGGCACTGTGCTGGGTGCTAGGGAAATAGCAGTGAACTAAAGTAATCACACTGGGGAGACATTTGTTCTTGTGGAGTGAACGAGTAGCTGCTACATACATGACCTGGAGAGAGAAATGAGTTCCCTGAAGGAGAATAAAGCAGAGGGACAGGAGAGAGAAAGAAACAGGCAGGAAGGGGGGATACCTCCTGGGAAGTGACATTTGGGCCAACTTGCAGCGGTAACAGAGTGAACCATACCCAGTGAGTGTTGGAGACAGGTAGGGGGATTTTGCCCAGCTCTGGTCTAGGAGCAGCCAGAGGCAAGTGTGAGTGTGAAGAGGGGGTGGGGAGTGAGGGGTGGGAGATGAGGTCTGAGAAGCAGTGGGGACCTAGACCTAGCCTGGGGCTCCTTGTAGGCCACCATGAGACATCAGAGTTCTGAGCAGAAGGGTGACATGATCTGGCTTATGTTTTAACCGAATTCCTCTGGGTGAGACCAGTGAGGAGCTTTTCAGCGAGATGATGTGCTCAGACTAGCATGGTAGCTGGGGAGAAGGGGTGGGGTTCTGGAGATTTTTGAAGTTGAATCCAGTAGGATTTACACATGGATTGGAATGTATGTGGAAGAGTCAAAGATGACTCCCAAGGGTTTTGGTTTGAGCTGCAGGAGAGGGAGCTGCCACTTAATCAGACGGGTTGGCTATGGAAAGAGCAGGTTTGGGAAGAGATGAGAGTTTTGTTTTGGATCTCTTAATTTTTTTAAACTATTAACTTTGAAATGATTTCAGATTTAGAATAAAGTCATAAGAACTATACAAAGAGGTCAGCCAGACTCTCCAATTGTTAATATTTGTCTTTATAATACTCTTTTCTGTGTGTGTGTATGTGTGTCCCTGCCCTCTGCTAGCATCATTTGAGAGTAACTTGCACACACCATGCCCTTTTACCTGGAGATACTTCAGTGAGTATCTCCTAAAAAGGAGATTCTTTTCCATATCCATAGCACATTTATCAACATCAGGAAAATTTTAACAGTGATTCAATACTGTTATCTGATTTACAATCCATAGTCAAGTTTTGTCAATGATCCCAGCAATGTCCTACCCGGAAATTTTTTTTCTGGTCCAGGAGCCAATCCAGTCTGTGTGTGTGTGTGTGTGTGTGTGTGTGTGTGTGTGTGTGTGTTAAAAATAAATAAATAAAAATAACCATTTTAACCATTTGAAAATGTATAGTTGAGTGGCATTAAGTATAGTCACACTGTTGTGCAAGTTTCACCACCATCCATCCAGAACGCTTTCATTCTCCCCACCTGAGATTCCACACCCATTAAACGCTGACTCCCTATTCTCTTCCCTCAGCCGCTGGGCACCCACCATTCTATTTTCTGTCTCTGCATTTGACTATTTTAGGTGCCTCATGTAAGTGGAATCATTCAGTATTTGTCCTTTTGTGACTGGCTCATTTCTCTTAGCATAATGTCTTCAATTTTCATCCATCTTACAGCATCTGTCAGAATTTTCTTCCTTTTTAAGGCTGAATAATATTCCATTGCATAGAGAGACCACATTTTTCTTTTCCATTCATCTTTATGGGCATTTGGGTTATTTATACTTTTTGCCCATCATGAATAGTGCTGCTGTGAACATTGGTGCACATATTTGTGTGTGTGTGTGTGTGTGTGTGTGTGTGTGTGTTTTCACTTTTTTGGATCTATATCTGAGAGTGGAATTGCTGGGTTGATAACTATGTTTACATTTTGAGGGACTGTTTTCAACAAGGTCACACCATTTCACATACCCCTGTTTCCCCACCACCTCACCAATACTTGTCTTCCAGCCATCCTGGTGGGTGTGAAGTGGTAGCTCATTGTGGTTTTGATTAGCATTTCCCTGATGACATGCTGTGTTGAGCATCTTTTCATATGCTTATTGGACATTTGTATATCTTCTTTGGAGAAATGGTTATTCAGATATTTTGCTCATAAATCTGGTTGTTTGCTTTTTGTTGTTGGGTTGCAAAGGTCCTTTATATATTCTGGCTATCACACCCTTAGCAGATATATGACTTGTAAATGTATTTTCCTATTCTGTGGGTTATCTTTTCATTTTCTTGATATTTTCAAAAAGCACAAATGTTATTAACTTTGAGAAGTTTATCTGTTTTTTTTTTTTTCTTTGGTTTCTTGTGCCTTTGGCATTCTAGCCAAGAAACCATTGCCGAATCCAAGGTCATGAGGGTTTATACCTGTGTGCTTTATTCTAAGCATTTTATGGTGTTCACTCTTAAGTTTAGGTCTCTAATCCACTTGGAGTGTATTTTGTGTGTGGGGTGAGGTAACGGTGCAACTTTGTTCATTTGCATTTGGCTGTCCAATTGTTCTAGCACGCCTTGTTAAGATTGTTCTTTCCCCATTGAAGTTCTTGGCACCCTTGTTGAAAATCAGTTCCTTAAATGTGTGTGTTTCTCTCTGGACTCTAAATTCTATTTCATTGATAGATTTGTCTGTCCTTCTGCCAGCACCACACAATCTTGATTTCTATAGTTTTGTAGTAAGTTTTGAAATCAGGAAATGTGTCATACAGCTTTGTTCTTCCTTTTCAAGATTGTTTTGGCTTTTTAGATTCTCTTGCATTTTCATATGAATTTTAAGATCGGCTTATCAATTTCTGCATAAAAGGTAGGGGGGGTGGTTGCTAAAAATTGTTGAATTTGTATTACCAGTACCATAATGGAGTATTACCACCTTAATATGAAGTCTTCAGATCCATGAATGTGAAATGTCTTTCCCTTTATTTCGATCTTTCAGAATTTCTCTTCATGATGTTGTGTAGTTTTCACTGTACAAGGGTTATGCTTTTTCTGTTCAACTTTATCCTAAGTATTTTATTATTTTTGATGGTATTGTAGATGGAATTGTTTCCTTAAGTTTATTTTTAGAGTGTTCCCTATACTTGGACTGTTTACAACACTTTTGACACCTAATGTGTGGGTATTTTCTCTATACCAACCAATTCTCCAGTTTTCTGGACACCAACTGGGTGTTCAACAATTCAGTTCAATTTTAACTCTGACTACCTGGAGTTAGTGTCAGACTCCATAGGTTTAAGGGCTCAATCCCACAAGATTGCTGTCATATCTGATGCCATATGCAAATATTAGGTCTCCAGGTTACCCACATTTCTGTCTGATTAGCTATAAACTGGGGGTTCCTGCATCCTCCCACAAGGATAAATAATTTGCTAGAATTCACAGAACTCAGGAAAACTTACTGTTACTGGCTTACTGTAAAGGATACAACTCAGGAACAACCAAATGGCAGGAGGTACATACAGCAAGGTGGGGGTGGGGAAAGCTTCCACACCCTCTCCAGGCATGCCATCGTCCCAGCCAACCCAAGCTCTCCAAACCCTGTTGTGTAGGGGTTTTGTTGGAGGCTTCCTTACACAGGCATGATTAAATCATTGGTTGTTGATTGACTCAATCTCCATCCCTTCTTCCCTCCCTGGAGGTTGGGGAAGTGAGGTTGAAAGTCCAAGTCCTCTAATCATGCCCTGGTCTCCCTGTCAGTCAGACCCTACCTTGAAGCTTCCTAGGGGTCCCCAACCACCAGTCTTCTAATTAGCATGAGAAGACCCTTCATCATCTCAGAGATTCCCAAGGGTTTTAGGAGCTATGTGCCAGGAAACAGGGACAAATACTGAATATCTGTTTTTTATTGTATCTTAGTAGAAATACAGTTGGTTTTTGTGTATTGATCTTATTTCCAGGAACATGGCTGAACTCATTTATGAGTTCTTTTATGGATGCTTTAGGATTTCCTATATGAAACATTATGTTATCTGCAAATAGAGATAGTGCAGCTTCTTTCTTCCCAATCCAGATGCCATTCATTCATTAGTTAATTCATCCTTTTGCCTAATTGCCCTGGTTGGGGGCAACATTGCCCTCCTCTACAGTGTTGAACAGAAGAAGAAGTAAAGTGGGTGTCCTTGTCTTGTTCTTGATCTTAGGAGAAAAGCTCAGTCTTTCACCATTAAATATGATGTGAGCTGTGGATTTTTCTTGGATGCCCTTTATCAGCTTGGAGAAGTTCAGTTCTGGCTTTTTGTATCATGAAAGGGTGTTGGGTTTTGTCAAGTGCTTTTTATGCATCTTTTGAGATGTCTTTCATCTCTTTCAATGTGGGACTGTTCTTACCTTTTGCTTTTCATGACATTAACATTTTTGGAGAGTCCAGGCCAGTTACTTGGTGCTCCCTTATGATTAGCTTCAAGTTATGGATTTTTGACAGGAATATCACCGAAATGATGTTATGCCCTTCTCAGTGTGTCTTATCAGGAGATGTATGATGTTAATTTTTCCCCTCATTGGCAATAAGTTTGGCCATCTAGCTAAGGTAGTGTCTGCCAGCTTTCTTCATCAGAAAGTTACCATTTTTCCCTTTTGTAATCAGTATGTTCATTAATAAGTAATTTGTGGGGTGCTCATTGGAGAACGAATATTCTATTCCTCATCAAACTGTCACCCATGACTTTTAACACCCACTGGTGATTCAGTTATTATGATGGTTGCTGAGTGGCAACTTTCTGACCCTTCTTACTCCGTTTACTAGTTGGTGGACATGTTCATTTTGATAGCACCTGTTAGACATCACAGTGGAGATGTGAGTGGGAAGTGTGGAGTTCAAGGAAATGTACAGGTTGCAGATTCAGATGTGGGAGTTGTCAGTCTATAGAAAGTTGAAGGCATTAGCAGCTGAGGACCCCCAAGGGCCTAGGTTTCCTGTTAAGGTTTGGGTGCTGCAGACATGTTCCAGAGACAAACCCTGATGCTGGCTGGGTCACTAGGGTACCATGGCCCCCTGGAGGCTGGGACAGGGGACCCCTGTCTCATGGGAAGCTGGGTTCTGTGGAAGGAAATGTTCCTGCTCCATTCAAAGTTGGTGAAAGCCCTACTACTTAACCTGGCATTCAAGGCTCCTGCCTGAGCTGCAGCAGCCTCACACTTTTGCCTCTGTGCTTATTGTGCCTTTCTTTGCCACAGCTTGGAGAACTCCTCCTCATCCTTCAAAGCCCAGCTCAAATTATTATCTTCTCTGTGAAGTCCCACCTCTCCTTCCCCCAACAAGGGGGGAAAATATTTAGGAAGTAATAGTTCTTGAAGCTCCCCTCTGTGTTAGGCACTGGGGCTGGTGAAAAAACTCGATTCCTGCCCTCGGGGAGCCTACTGTCTGCTGGTAGAGACAGATATTCACTTAAAATCATATGGCTGGAAGTATCACATCAGTGACAGAAACAAAGAAGGAAAAGTGAAGTGGCTCTTGTGCTCCAAGTCTAGAGCAGAGGTTTTTCATCAACCTGGCCTGGCCCGGGTACTGTGGGAGGGTTTCCCTGAGGAACTGCCAACTGGCCTGAGGGCTGAGGAAGGAGTAAATGTTCACTGCATTTGTGGAGAGCCATGGCTGTCCCTGCAAGGCCTGAGGTGAGGCTGGAGGACAGAGCTCAGGATGGGATCTCATGGGAGGTGCAGCTGGAAAGGGGGGCAGGGGCCTCTGAGGCCAAGGCGAAGGGGCTGGATTTTCTCCTGCTGGCACTGGGCAGGCTGCAAAGGCTTCTGAGCAGAGAGGGTGACTTCTGGAGCTAGTGGAGGCAGGATTTTTATAAAGTTCCTCTGGCTGCCTTAAGGAGGGGCAGTAGGAGCCACGGTGAGTTTTCAGATCAGCCAGGTTCCGAAGCTCAGGAGACACAACTTCATTCTACATTTCTCTTAGAAACTCCAGTCTGGTGATGGTCGTAGGAATGTTTCTCAATTGGTCTGAGGATCCTCACCAGCACTTACCTGTGCTGGTGTCCACATGGTTCCTGGCTGGCAGGCCACTGGTGGCAATGGCTTTGTCCTGCTGTCCTGGCCATAAGACCTCTGAACCCAGTGCTGCCCCAGGCTGCAGCTGGGCATTCCCTTCTGCTCTCAGGCCATTGGTAGGGAATACACAAGGCTTGGGAACTCACGACCCTGGCAGAGTAGGGAGTCCGGAAGGGGATCTGTGGCCCTAAGTGTGGTTCTCAGGGACCCAGAGTCGGTGCACAGGCTCCCTGCTCCCTCTGCCTCTTCCCCAGCACCATCCCACAGTCTGCAGTCCCTTGATCCTTTCTGTTCCCTCAAGGACGGGGCTTTGGAAATGCAGAGGCTGAGGACTCATTCCCAGCTTCTCTGGGAAGCTGCTGTTGGTCTTTCCCTAAAGTGACAGATGATTCCGTGATGGAAGCACAGAGAATGGGATATCATCGTAGCCATATTCTTGTTCAGACCATTTAATCTGAACCCAGTCATGAGAACATATAAATTCAGATCATGCAACAATCTACAAGTTACTTGGACACGTAAAAGACGTCAGTGTCGTGAAAAACAAAAAAGTAGGGAAACTGTTTCTGATTCAGATTCTTCTGACTTAAGAGTCATGATAACTGAAAGCAGTGAATAATCCTTAAGTGGATCCTGGGTGGGTACAAAGGAAGAGGCATAGACGACATTATTGGGGCATTTGGAGTGTGGCTGTGCTTTGGTATTAATGTCTGGGCCCTGGGCAGTCTCCTGGGTAAGGAGGGGTGCACGTGGACCACTCCTTTGTTAAATTAGAGAGTAACGATGGTATTTTGTGGTTGTGCAGGAATGTCCTTATTCTCAGGAGTTGCCTGGTGTGTTTGGGGGTAAAGTATGGTGTATGCAACTTACTTTCAAACGGCTCCAGGGGAGGGGGGGAATGTTTGTATGTACCTGTGAGGGATGATGCAAATACGGCAAAAGTTGACTGGGTGTTTGTTATACAATTCTTTCAACTGGTTGGGGGGTCCCCCACTGTGGTGACAGCAGGGCTGGGAGTGGAGGCCCAGATTCTGCACCCCAGGTGCTTCCCTCTCGCTGTGCTCTGCTATAGGGAGTGCAGGATCCCTGCCAGAGACCCTGATCCAACCCTTAAGGCCTCTCCCCTGCTGTAGCAGAAACACTCAGGCCCTGAGGGTAAAGGTCCATGCTCGTCCTCTCAGGCCTGTCAGGAGTAGAGCTGGGCTGCTAGCTGGACAGTGGCCCTCAAGTCCAGCCTGGCCACCTCTTGTGTTCGCTCACCTCTGAATGTCTGACTCAGTGCCCAGGGCAACCTGAAACCTCTTCACTTACCCTTCTAGTCACCCCCCAGCCGGGTCTCAGAACAGTGTAGGGCCAGGGAGGCTCCAGCCCCAGGATGTCATGAGAGCCACCCACAGTCAGCAGGTGCTCAGCCACCACTAACAGGATCCAGAGATGAGGGCATGCTGCTCTGAGTGCAGGGGTCTGGCCCACAGGGTGGGATGAGTTCTGGAAGGGCCCCACAGAGGCAGCCTGAACAAAGCTCCTGGGAAGGCAGTTCTGTGCATCCAGAGCCAGGGGTCACTGCCTCTTAGCTGGGTGGGGCCAAGTGAGGAGGCCAGGTGTCTGAAGCTCAGCTTGGCCCAAGAACTTCCTAAAAGGCATGTTCTTACCACTGGGCGTTGGTGCTGAACGTTGTTCTGCCCAGAAGGCACTTTCCCCAGGTTCGACATCCCCCAAAGCAAGTGAATAGCCACTGTCCTCCTGGGCTCTATCAGAGTGCTCCTGCCCAGTTTGGTGGCGCTGTCACAGCTTCCCACAGCCTCCTGGCCTTGCTTTTCTGCCACCTGTTGGAGACTTGAACTCACATGGGATTTGTTCAGTGTCTCTCTCTCTCCCCAACTAGAGCATGAATTCTGTGACTGACTGCCAGGCCCTGGCCTGGGAGAGCAGGTGCTCAGGAAGTGCGATCAGTGCCTGTAACTGTCAGGGGGAGGTAGCGGCTGGGGGTGCCACGCACCCCGTCCTGGGAGCTGTGCGAGCCGAGCTGGGACTGTGTTGTGGGTGAGGGCAGCCCATCGTGGCTCTCACGTAGAAACTATGAGTTAAAGTACTTGTTTCTTACAGGAAGCAGGTTAAAGTAGATGCTGTGCATTTTTCAGGTGAGGGAATGGAGAGCTGTTCTCTTGCCCAGGGCCATGACCTGGGTTGTGCTAGAGTTGGAATTACGGGTTTACGCTCAGGTCCGCCTGTCTCTGAGAGTTGCCATGTGGAAGGGGGCCTGGCTCAGTCTCTTCGGGAGTTTGGGAGTCCACTTCACCCACCTCACCCCAACCTGGCCCATCCCGCTGCAAGAACACCATGAGCCCTTGGTACACGTTACCTCATTTATTCTCACAACATGCCTGTGAGGTAGGGAGGGGCAGGGACTGTCCCCATTTTACAGAGGAGGAAGTTGAGGCACACAGAGGTCAAGTGACTTGCCCAAGGTCACAGACGGCGGCCAAGCTGGAATGGGGCCCCAGAGCAGGCCCTCAGTTCACCCGGGGCCCCTGCAGCAAGTGCCAGACACGAGGACGTCTCTAATGCCAGCTCTGTCTCCATGGTAGAGAGCAGCCCTCCTCGTGCACTGAGCTCGCTGAGGGCTGGGCCTCCCCCTCGCCCTGCCTGCCCCCAACCCTGCAGGCCCGGGCCATTGCAGCTCAGGGCTCATGACACCCTGGGAGTGGGGCTGGGGGGCAGGGAGAGAGAAGGAATATTGGGGTAAAAAAAACAAAAAACAAAACCCCAGAAAACTCAAGAGGCTGGGCAGATGGGCCCACGGCAGGGGGCAGGTGGGAGACCAAAAAAAGGCCGCTTACACACAAGGTATATATTTTTACACACACTTGTACACACACCTAGATATAGTACATGTAAAAATATATGCTATTCACACACCCGCCTCCTGCCAGGTGCCCCGAGAGCCAGCGGCGGCGCTGGTGGGCATGGGTGAGCAGAGGGGCGTTTGTTAAATATACACTCTAAGGTCTATGTGCATATGTACACATACGTACAGACGCAGCCACCCGCCCCTCAGGTACTGTACACAGGCTTGGCCAGGGACAGACAGCCCCTGGAAAATGGGGTTCCTCTCTCGAGCGTCCCCTGCAAGTCACTCTGAATCAAACATTTTACTGAAGGAACAGGGGGTTGGTGAGAAGAAAAAGGCGGGAGTCTGGAGCGTGGTAACTGTGGCTTTTATCTCATTTTTTCCCCAAAGACTTCAACCCTCCTCCCCTTCTCGGAGAGGCGAGGACCCCCCGTCCCCCTTGCCTGGGGCTGGCTGCTTCTGCTGTGGGGAGCCTGTACCTGCGTGTGCATGTGAGTGTGTGTGAGCACTTGGGCAGGGGTGCGTATCCACCTCTGTCCTCTGGGCTCTCAACCACAGACAGGGCTGAGAACCAGCAAGCCGACAGCTAGGACGGTGACCCCTGTGTGGGCTCTGAAGGGAAAAGAGAAAAACGTAAGAATGAAAACTGCAAGGTCAGAGCAGGGTGGCTGGAGGAGAAGGAAGGACATGGCAGGGGCCCCAGGCTGTCCTCGGACTGTCCTCGTCTTGTAAACAAGCTAGTGCGAGTCCCCGTTAGATAGAACAAGTAAAAAGACCGCAGTCCGGAGGCTGGGCCGGGAGTTGCCGAGGTCCGTCTACCTAGTCCACCGCGGCCAGCAAGAGGGGGAAAAACGTTTTATAGTTTCGTATTTTTGTTGACTTTCTTTTGTATGAAGTCTTCATAAACCTAAAGCTGGGAGGGACCCAAAAAAGCCAAATCGTGAGCCCTTGTATGTGTCAATTTGAAAGTTGGCTCAGGGTCTCTGGACAGAATAACCATCCTAAAGGTTGAGAAAATTGTGTTCCATTCACATTTAGTTTGTGTTTTTTGTTTTTGTTTTTTTAATGACTTAAAATTGTTTGCTTCCCGCTTCCTGGTCTCAGAGTCGGGTCTGGGCCTCAGGGACGTAAATCTCGATGCTGTCCGCACTCTCTGTGGCTGAGTTCTGCCGCACAGAAGCCGCCCGCTTGGCCGCCAGGAGTCTCTTGCGGGCCTCCTGACGCTGCTTGTCCCCGGCATCGGAGGCCTTGTCGCGGCTCACTGCCGGCTTGGATTTAGCTGGCTTCTTTGGGACTGGAGGGGGTGGTTTCTTCTCTTCCTTTAGTGAGACAGTGAGGAGGGAAGAAAAATAAAATAAAGGTGCACCTTTTGTGTGGCGCTACCACCCGCTATATTGCCGGCAGTTGGAGTCTCCACCCCAGCCTCCCCACATCGGGCACAAGCAACACACATTTGGAATCAGAAAGCCACAAGAAGCGATGATAGTGGGAATAGCACAAGGCATAGGAGCAGAAAGCAAGCTTAGAATCCTACAGTGTTCTGGCAGGAAGGGATGGAGAGATCACCTGTTCCCACCCTTGCATTGAACCATTGACAGCCTGAGTCACATGGCTGGAGATGGGCTTTAAGTTTAGAGCCTCTGACTCCCAGGCCACATTTCACATGCTTTTCTAGGGATCAGAACTCACAAGGGCCACAGTCCAATAACCACAGGGGTCACTGGGTGCCACAGTTTTACAGAAGGAAGCCTGTGCCTCCGGGAAGAGGCTGGCCCCAGGAGGACTGTTTTTCTGCCTCCAAAGTTCCAACAGCCACATCTATGCTAGCGCTCTGGGCTGTGGCACGTGTCTCTTAGGAGCCCCATTTCTTAACATGCAGGGTGGGATGGCATGCTTCAGGGGGCGGCTTCCACTACACAGAGCGAGCGGCATGCTGGACGAGAGCCGAGCATGGACCCCGCGCACTGATGGACGTGAGCCCCCAGCTCAAAGACGACACACGGAGAAGGGAGCCAAGCAGCACTGACCGATGTGGGCAGCGTTATTGCCGACCAGGAATTTGTCCCTGGACTTCCCCTCCGCACTGCTCCATGCTCACCTTCCTCTTCTCGGGGGTTTCCACCAGCTGCCAGCTGTTGGCCTTGAGGTGGTAGAGTTCATCAAACTTCATGCTGATGTCCTCGATGGACAGCTGTAGCAGGTCCCAGAACCCTGCCAGGTCCTGGGCTGTTGGACGCGGGTTGGCTTCAGGGTTCTGTGGGGGAGGTGGGGATCAGTGGGGCAAACGAGGCAGAGGCCTGTCCTGCACCCCACCCCAAGTACCCCACCCCTGCCAGCCCTGGTTAGGGTCTCTTGAGGCCTAGTCGTGCTCTGCTGTTCTCACGGTCAGTATCTATATGAGGGAAGGAAGCCATTTCCTGCTCACTGCCAGATCTGATGGTGCAGATCTTTGAGAGAAAGAGTCCCATCATGAGAGCAGGCCCGGCACATACATGGGACTGAGGCCTCCGTGTTCCCAATGTGTGCCGGGCAGAAAACTGTTCTGTAAAAGAAGAAGTTCCTGGCCCTGGTCTTACAGTGAGGCAGGGAGAAGTCAGGATCACTGCCAGGTGGGTATGATTACAGAATCCGTGGGGTTCTCTGGGGACATATTCCTCATGGTGATTGCCCCAGCCAAGTAAGCCCCAAACCCTTGCAGGTCCGGAGACAAACACTGGCCACTGTCCTCCAGCCCTAGGAGCACACCACCCCTGGCCGTCTGGAGAGGCTTCCACAGGAAAAGCTACCCTCCTGAGAGATAAGATTGAAAGAAAAAGCAAACCACCAAGCCTCGTGGTGGTATGTCTTTAGTTCTTACCCATCTTCTTAGAGGATGTTTAATATAAATAAATCAATGCTAAGAGATTTTTAAGTTTCATGTGGCTCTTTTCACAGAGGGTTCACTTTTCTATTTCAAGAAGTAGTAGAAATTTGGAAGGACCATCCCTGGCCCTTCCCTTGTGCTGGGCACGGACACTTGTCACCAGCACCTTCTCCATATTAGGGAGGAGGTCAGAGGCTTGGGGGTAGAGGAGGAGGGGGGGGCTAATCCAGGTGGACAGCTGGCGGGCAGCCGGTGGCTGGCAGCCCTGCAGTGGAGGAGGAAGAACCACACTCACCAGGTTTTGCTCACAGAGGCCCCGGAACTGCTGGAATTTCTGGGACATCAGTAGCTGGGCACTGCCCACAGCACTGAGGACTTTCCCTAAAACTGAGAAAGAGAAGGTGGAGAAAGACTGAGCAGAGCACAGGGGTTGCTGGGGTAGAAGGCAGGATCAGGGTTGTTGCTCTTACTCCCCTCCCCACCACCTTAGGATATCAGTCATCATTTGGTGAATGCCATCTGGTCTTCATTTTATTCACACATGAAGCTCTCGTGGCAAAAAAATGCAAGCAATACAGATAAAGCGAACCCCATCCCCTAGTTCCTAAGGATATTTTATGGCAATAAATTTGAAAACTGAGTTTAAATGGAAAAAATTTCCAGGAAAACATGAATTATCACAGAATCAAGAAACAGAAAATCTTATTACACCAAAGCTGTTTTTAAAAAACTGAATAAGTTAAAAGTCTTCCCAGAAAAACGAACCAAGCTAAACTATGTAGTTTTACAGGTGTCATTTTACAAAACCTTCAAGGAACAGATAATCCTGGTGTTATATATTCAGACTGTTCCAGAGAGTAAATAAACACAGGAAACGACACCGCTAATTTCAGGAGCCCTAAGAACAGACAGGACATGCCAAAAATAGACTGCTTTTGTTCTGAACATAAAGGTAAAAGTCTTGAATAAAATATAAGCAAATAGAATCTTAACAGGAGAGTTAACCAGGACGTGTTCAGCCCAGGAATATAAGACTGATCTTTTAGTGTGACTTCTAGTTTTAAAGTTGTGGCACAGGGAAGCCTGGATAGCTCAGTTGGTTAAGCGTCTGACTCATGATTTCAGCTCAGGTTCGTGAGTTTGAGCCTCGCACCGGGCTCTCTACTGACAGTGCAGAGCCTGCTTGGGATTCTTTCCCCTCCCTCCCCTACTCACTCTGTCTCTGAAAATAAACTTAAAAAAAAAAAAAAAAAAAAAAAAGTAAAAAAAATAAAGTTGTGGCCTAAAGAGAGCACTGCTTCCCAACCCCCGCAGAATCACTGCAATGCAAAACAGAGTAAAGAGCAAACAGAAATCCAGCAGCGCTGGGTGTGAAGTAGGCTGCCTGCCCCACCTGTGATAGTAGCCCCAGGAGGAGGGCTGTAAGGATTGCAAGTCTAGATAAAGATGGCAGTTTTGAGAAGCCAGTAATCTCTTATTTGAAATTTAAAAAGGGGGTATGGACTGCGGCAAGAGCTTTCCCGAACCTGGTCCAGCACCAAGGGGTGGGGGGCTCTGCACTGTAAGCAGTTCGGTCACTGCCAGGGGAGAAGACAAGGCTGAAGATGGCACCCATCCCTGTGCCTTCGGAGCTCCTGCTGGTGTGGTCCCTCTCCCACGGTGATCTACTTACAGGAGCTCATTACGGAAGAATTTTGCCTCATTAGGAAAGCAGTGATTTAAAAGGAGCTGAACAGATATAGGAACAGCAAATGGCACATGAACATTCACCAGAAAGTTCTTGCTAGAAAACGATGAAAAGCTTGACATTTATCCATTGATATGTAAACCGGTAGCTGAAGGCAGGGATGGAGGTGCTCTGAAAAGAGATAGAAGACAATGGAAGGAGATAAAACCTGAGGTCTGGACTAGTGCAAGAGAAAAATCAGGCCATCACAGAAACAAGGACCACTTGGGAAGCAGCACAAAGAATAAACCCTGCTGCCAGCCAGTCAGGACTAGGAGAGGGAACAGGAGCCAAAGGCTCCTGGTGCGAAACACTCAAACTGCTTGATGACAAAACGAGATGTCTTTTTAAATGAATAGCTAAGCTGCTGGGAATAAACTGAGCCACTCCCACCTCCCACTCAAGGCAGGTGGTAGAGACGTTTGGTCTACAGTAGAGTAGGAATAAAAGGGAAAGATTCTCCGGAGAATTCCCAACCATAAGACTGCACTTGGGTACTTCATTTTCTAAGAAATAAAAGAAGCAACTAAATATGAAAAAGAAGAGACTATTTACAAAGTGACTAAGAGCCATGGAAAAGAATGAGGGCCACAGTGTACATCTGTTAGCTCTGCCAGAAGGGAGCGGACGGAATGGAAGAGAAGACACATTCAAAGAGATTGTAATTTAGGATTTTCCAGAAATGGCTACTGACACCTGACAGAGTCAGGAAGCCAAATGAATCCCAAGCAAATTCACATTTATAGTAAAATGGAAGACATGGGGGGGGGGGAGGGGGGGGGAAGCAGCCAAAGGAATCTTTCTGCTAAAGAAATGAATTAAACAGCAAATTTCTTGACTATAACAATGGAAAATTATTGACTGAGTTTCTCTGGGTGCAGAAATTCTGTCATTCCAGAATGAGTGTGGATGGGAAAGAACAGTCTCTTCCACAGAGTGCTGGGAGAACTATCCACAAGCAAAAGAATGAAGTTGGACCCTTAAGAATGAATCTAAGAGCTAAACTATAAAACTCTTAGATAAAAACAGCATATCTTCATGACCTTGGATTGGGAAGTAGTTTAAGACACCAAAAGCACAGGCAACAAAAGATAAATTTGGCTTCACTAAAACTAAAAACTTTTATGCATCAAAGGATGCCATGAAGAAAGTGTGATGACAACCCAAAGAATGGGCAAATTACTTGCAAATTACATATCTAACAAAGTGCTAATATCCAGACAACATAAAGAACTCCTACAACTCAACAAAAAAGTAATCCAATTAAAAAGGAGCAAGACCTTGAATAGACAGTGTATCTTTCTCCAAAGATACACAAATGGTCACTAGCATCCTCAACATCATCAGTTATTAGGGAACTGCAAACCAAAACCGTAAGATACCACGATTATAAAACAAAAAACCAAAACCAAAACCCCGAAAAAACAAATGTTGGCAAAGATGTGGGGAGACTGGAACCCTTGTGCATTGCTGGTAGGAATGTGAACCAGCGCAGCTGCTGTGGTCTGGCTGTTTCTCAGAAAGTTAAACATCGAATTACCATATAACTAAAAAATCCCACTCGTAGGTATGTACCCCAAAGAACTGAAAACAGCCTTAAACAGATACCTGTATGCCAGTATTCACACAGCATTATTCACAGTAGTCAGAGGTGGAAGCAACCCAAGTAGATGAATGGATACTATGGTATATTTGTACAATGGAATATTAGCCATAAAAAGGAATGAAGTTCTGATATATAAACCTCATGTTTAAAGACAAACAAAAAGGGGCATGTGGGTGGCCCAGTTATTTGAGCGTTCGACTTGGTTTCGGCTCAGGTCATGATCTCTGCACTGACTGGTGTGGAGCTTGCCTGGGATCCTCTCTCTCCCTCTCTGCACCTCCCCTGCTTGCTTCCCTCCCTCTCTCTCTCTCTCTCAAAACAAATAAAATAGGGACACCTGGCTGACTCAGTTGGTGGACCATGTGATCCTTGATGTTGAGGTTGTGAGTTCAAGTCCCACAATGAGCACTGAGTTTACTTAAAAAACAAAAACATAAATGTCTAAGTAACCCACTGGTCAAAGAAATCGCAGTGGAAGTTGGAATATTACATATCCTAACTTGTTAGATATGGCTAACGTACTTAAAGGGAAATCCGTAGGCTTCAAAACAGATTTTTTAAAAGGACTGGGAAAAAAATGAGTTAAATATCCAATTTAAGACATTAATGAAGGAATAATACAATGAACCCAAAGAGAGGAGAAATTTAATAAAATAATAAGCTAACATATAATAAAGGCTTAATAAAATGAGCAAACCCTGCCAGATTGATCAAAATAAGAAGGAGATAGGTACAAATAAGAAGATCAGGAATGGAAAAAGAACTATATAATATAACCTAATAGAATAGATACATATTTTTAAAAAAGATTTTATTTTTAAGTAATCTCTAAACCCCAACATGGGGCTTGAACTCACAAGCCCAAGATCAAGAGTTGCACACTTTACCAACTGACCCAGCCAGCGGCCCCCGGAAAAAATATTTTTAAAAAGTTCTACAAAACAATGAAATAAAAGATAATTTTGTTCTTAAAGCATATGAATAGACAAATATCTAAAACTTATTTTATGAAGCTAAATAACCTTTGCGCTAAAACTGGGCAAGCATAGGGGCGCCTGGGTGGCTCAGTCAGTTAAGTGTCCGACTTCAGCCAGGTCATGATCTTGCGGTCCGTGAGTTCGAGCCCCGCGTCGGGCTCTGGGCTGACGGCTCAGAGCCTGGAGCCTGTTTCAGATTCTGTGTCTCCCTCTCTCTGACCCTCCCCCGTTCATGCTTTGTCTCTTTCTGTCTCAAAAATAAATAAACGTTAAAAAAAAAAAAATTTAAAAAAAAAAAAATAAAACTGGGCAAGCATAGAAAGGAAAATGACCAGCCAACTTTTCATGAACAAAGGCAAAATTATTAAGTCAGATATTAACAAATCAAGTCCAACAATGTACTAAAATGATAATATATCATTATTCAGCTTAGTTTATTCCGGTAATACAGACTGACCCAACATTAGAAAATTCTAATGACTTCTGATTCTGGCCATGAAAAACCAGTTAGTAGCAGACAAACTGAACCCTCCCACCAAGAACAAGTGAAAAAAAACGACGTAAAATACAAAAAACAAAAAACAAAACCCAGAAAATCTCAAGGCTTTAAAAAATTACCAAAGCAACCATAATCCGAGAGGTTAAGATCGCCCCAGTGAGAAGGGAAACAATATTCAGGCAACTCTGGTATCAAAATACTGCTTGCACCCTAAGGCATCTCCCAATTTATAAGCAGCACGAAGCTGAGAAGCTAAGAAGCCAAGAAGCCAAGCAGAAAGTGGAGGTTATGAGGCTGAGAAGCCGAGCAGAGCCTGAAGCAGTTTCATGAGGATAGGAAGATCAAAGTTGGAATTCAGAACTACCAAGGCAGACAAGACCTGAGGTCAAGGAAGGTGCATGAAGCTAGTACACAATGCTTCCAGCAATCTTAAGGTGTAAGAGAGACAAAAACTGGAGTTCAGGGTTTGCCAAGAAGGAGTGGCTTGAACATACCACAGGCTCTCTCTGGGATTCCCTGGAGAGTGCACACTAGAATGGGGATAAGTACAAATAGACTGTCTCAAAACACCTAGCTCTGAAACAGTTCAACTGGGTTAAGTTGGTTCGGCTTTACTCTGCCTTCAAGAAGTAAAAGTAAATCCTTTCTGGAAGAACAGAAAATCATCCTGAGCCAAGTTGTTTTCATATACAGTTTCTGGCACTGCCACCCCATAGCAGAGAAAGGACCAAATGCATACCAAAAGAGAAAACAGAAAAAAGAAAAAGACCTCCAGGGGATGTACATACTGGAGTTATTGGACAAGGGCTTTTCAATAACTAAATGTGTCCAAGGAAATATGTGACAAGATGAAGAACTTTGGCAGAGAACCAGAACCTATCACAAAGAATCAAATGGAAATTCTAGAATTAAGAAATACAGTAACTGAAATTAGGACTGCAAATAGGTGGGTTTAATAGATTAGTTACAGCTAAACTATAATCCAGCAGGAAGTATCCAGACTGAGGCCCTGAGGAGGAAAATGGAAAATACAGAAAAGAGAATGAAGAAACCTAAAACATGGCAGTCTAATGGATGTGTAACTGGCACTCACAGGACAGAAGAAATAAAATGAAACAGAAATTTGAGGAAATAATGGTCAAGACTTTTCCGAAACCAATGCAAGTTTTGAAAGCCGAAGATTCAAGAAACCCTATAAATACCAAGCTGGACAGACCACAAAGAAAACCACACCTAGGTGTCACAGTAAAACTGATAAAACTCCCAACATAAGGAGAAAATAAAGGCAGACAGAAGAAAACAAAGGATTCTTCAAAGGAGTAGCAGGAAGACTGATAGATGACTAATAGAAAGGCTGGGAACCACAACAAATCAGACACAAAAAGTACTGAAAGAAGATCAATACCAACCTACAATTCTTAGCAAAAATACTATTCAAAAAAAGGGGGACAATACATTTTAAGACAAATATTGCATTAAAATAAATACTGAGCAGAGTTCTTTGGGCTTTTGCTTTAGTTCTTTAGGAAGGAAAATGACCCTCCTAAGCAGAAGCACAGAAATAAAGGAGTGAAAGGGTCTGCTAAATAAATATTCATCGTAATGTTGATTGTATAAAACAGAAACAAAATCTTGCAGCAGTAAGACTATATATAGAACTATTATACTTCACAGCAATATTACATAAGTCAGGAAGGGAATAAAAGTGTTCTAAGGTCCTTGTATCATCTGTGAAGTGGTAAAGGTACTAATTAAGAGTAGTCTTTACAAAGTCAAGGATGCAGGTTGTAATCTTTAGAGAACTAAAAGAATAATAGACTAACATAAGAAAAGCGGAACTACTTAGTTAATCCAAAAAAAGTCAAGAAAGGAGAAAAATCTCTATAAAATTTACCACATTACTAAATTAAGAAAGCGTATTTAGATATGATCATCTAAATATAGCAGAGGCACCTGGGTGGCTCAGTCGGTTAAGTGTCCGGCTCTTGATTTCTGCTAAAGTCATGATCTCACAGTTCACAAGTTTGAGCCCCACGTTGGGCTGTGTGCTGACAGCACGGAGCCTGCTTGGGATTCTCTCTCTCTCTCCCTCTTTCTCTGCCACTCCCCTACTTGTGCTTACTCTCTCTCAAAATAAAACTTTAGAAATAAAAGATATAGTAAAAAAATTCCATTAAATTCAACAATTTTCTTAAACCAGAAAAAGAGTATTTACAGCAAACCTATGGTAAACATCATACTCAATGGTACAATGTGAAAAAGCAATTCCTTTTTTTGTTTTCTTTGAGTAGGCTCCACGCCCAACATGGGGCTTGAACTCAACACCCTAAGAGATCAAGAGCTGCATGCTCTAATAGATGGAGCCAGTCAAGAGCCCCTGAAAAAGGAATTCCTTATTTAAAATAATAAAAACATAACAAGGTTTCTAGATAAAAGATCACTATAAAGGTCAAGAGCATTTCATTAACAATAAAAAATACAGCTTATGTCCCTGCAAAATGAAAATACGAATCTAACAAATCTTATGTAGGAAATACAAAATCTAATTGAAAACATTAAAGACCTATATAAATGGAGACACATAATCATGTTCTTGGATAGCAAAGACTTCATAAAGATGTCAATTTTCCCCCAAATTGATCTACATATTTAATGTAATTGCAATCAAAATCTCAACCTGGAATTTGAAAAGCTGATTCTAAAATTTATATGGGAGAGCAGAGAGCCTAGATTAGCCAACACACTCTTGAAGAATGGGAGCTTTTCCTTCCAGTGATCAAGATTCCTTGTACAGTTACAACAATGAAGAAAGTATGATTTGGGCCTAGAAATAATAGAATAGAAAGCTCAGAAACAGATCAACACATATGGGAAACCTGAAGTTTGTCAGAGCTGTACTGCATATTAACAGGATAAGGACATTTTATTTATTTTATTTTTAAAAAGCGCTTATTTATTTTGAGAGAGAGAGAGTGTGTGTGGGCAGTGAGGAGAGGCAGAGAGAGGGAGAGGGAGAGCGAGAGAGAGGAGAGAGAGAATCCAAAGCAGGCTTTGCTGTCAGCATGGAGCCCTCCCTACTCAGGGCTCTCAAACCATAAGATCATGTCCTGAGCCAAAATGAAGAGTTGGTTGCTTAACCAACTGAGCCACCCAGGTGCCCCTGGACAAACATTTTGATATATTATTATCCAAACAAAAAATTAACATAGAGTCTCATCTCACTCCAAGCAGACAAATCCATTCCAAGGGATCAAGGACTTAAATGGGGACAGGAAAAACTGTTACAAGAAAACAGTAAAATATCTTTTTTGGGTTGCCTGGCTGGCTTAGTAAGTGGAGCATGTGACTCTTGATCTCGGGGTTGTGAGTACAAGCCCCATGTTTGGTGTAACGATTACTTAAAAAAAAATACACACACACACACATATACACACGTGTGTGTGTGTGTGTGTGTGTATTGGGGCAGCTGGGTGGCCAGTCAGTTAAGTGTTTGACTTTTGATATTGGCTCAGGTCATGATCTCACGGTTGTGAGATTGAGCACCAAGTCAGGCTCTGTGCTGAGCATAGAGCCTGCTTCAGATTCTCTCTCTCCTCCTCTTTACGCCCCTCCCCTCCCCTCAAATAAATTTAACAACTTCATTCATTCATTCATTCATTCATTTAAAGTGTTTATTTAAGCAATCTCTATACCCAACATGGGGCTTGAACTCCTGAGATCAAGAGTTGCATGCTCCACCGACTGAGCCAGCTGGGCACCCCAAGAAAACAGTAAAATGTTTTTTTGACTTTTGGGGAAGAATGGATTTCTTAAGATACAAAAAGCACAAACCATAAAAGAAAAGAGTAACAAATTTACATTAAAATTAATATCTGTTTACTTAGAAGATACCATAAAGAAAGTGAAAAGACAGGTCACAAACTGGGAGACGATATCTACCAAATATAAAACTGACAAAAGTTCCAGAATCCAGATACATAAAGATCACCTATGAGGCAGTAAGAAAAAGACAACTTAATAGGAAAACAGGGAAAAAATGTGAGCAGGAATTTCATAGAGGAAGACACCATGAATGATTAATATGTGGAAAGATGCTCAATGCCATTAGTAACCAATGAAATGCAAATTATAACCACTATTTGATTGATATTTGTAGACGGAAAATAACCTCATATACTAAATGTAAGCAAAGATGTAGAGCACTGGGTACTTCAACACAGTGCTGAGGAAATAATAAATTGGTATAATCACTTTGGAATATAATTTAGCACTTCTTGTAAATCTGAACACATGTGTACGCTATGAACCAAGGGTACTTGGTATACTTGGCATACGGGTACATCCAGTATATATCCTAGAGAACTCTTGTTTATGTATACCGAGAGACATGGTCAAAACTGTTCCTAATAATCCATAGCTTACTTCATACTTAATAGTATAAGACTGAATAATTTCACACTAAGATCAGGAATGAGACAAAAACAAGGGTGCCCCACTCTTGCCATTTGTATTCAACTTTATATTGAAGCCAGGGCCATTAGGCCATAAACAAAAATAAAAGAAACCAGATTGGAAATAAATAAAACTATCCCTATTTTCAGATGAAATTATCCTGTATATAAGAAATCCTAAGGAATCCCCCCCAACATTTAGTAAGGTTGTAGCATACAAGATCAATATAAAAAAAATCTATTGTATTTGTATACATTAATAAGATAAACAATCTGAAAAGTTAAGAAAACAATACAATAGCGTCAAAAGAATAAAAGGAATATGTGTAGCAAGAGTTATTTAAGATTTGTATACTGAGACCTACAAAATATTATGGAAAGAAAGTTTTAAAAACCTAAGTAAATGATAAGATATCCCACGTTCATGGATGGGAGGACTTAATATTAAGATGGCAATACTCCCCAAATTGAATTGCAGATTTAACACAATTCCTATCAAAATAAAATCCCAGCTGTTTTTGCAGAAATTGACAAGCTGACCCTAAAATTCATGGAAATGCAAGATCAAAGTACATACTTTGAAAGAACTTCCATTGGTGAGAACCTGAGAGTGGGCCATAAACTTCTTTTATTTGTATTTTTATTTGAAGAACAAAGTTGGAAGACTCACACTTCCCAATTTCAAAACTTATTTCACAGCTATAGTAATCATGACAGTGTGGTACTGGCATAAGTATACACATGTGCATCAGTGCAATGGGATAGAAGTGAGAATTTGGGTATAAATTCTTACCTTTATGGTCAGTTGATTTTTGACAAGGGTGGCGAGAACCATTCAATGAGGAAAGAACAGTCTAACAAATGGTACTAGGACAACTGGATATCCAAATGTCAAAGATTGAAAGTAAACCCATACACCTCACACTATACTCAAAACTTAACTCACAGACATAAATGTAATGGCTAAAACTATAAAACTCTTACAAGGAAATAGAAGTAAATCTTCATGACCCTGGATTGGGTAATGGTTTCTTTTTTTTTTTTTTTTTAAGTTTATTTATTTGAGGGGGGAGGGGGGAGAGGGGGGGAGAGAGAGAGAGAGGGAGGGAGAGAGAGAACACACAAGTTGGGGAGGGGTAGAGAGAGAGAGAGGAAGGGATAGAATCCCAAGCAAACTCTGCACCAACATGGGTCTTGAACTCACAAATCAAACTCACAAACTGTGAGATCATGACCTGAGCCAAAACCAAGAGTTGGATGTTTAACAGACTGAGCCACCCAGGCACCCCTAGGCAATGGTTTCTTAGACCTAACACCAAAATCACAAACTACCAAAGAAAAAAAGTAACTGGACTTCACTAAAATTAAACTTTTGAGTTTCAAAGAATACCTAACAGCCAGAACGTACAGAAAACTGACAAATGGTAAGAAAAATATAGCCATAGAATGGAATTTTACTCCGCAATTAAAAGGAACAAAATACTGGGGTGCCTGGGGCACTCGGTCGAGCATCCAACTTTGGCTCAGGTCATGATCTCACAGTTTGTGGGTTTGAGCCTTGAGCTGGGCTTTGTGCAGACAGCCAGGAGCCTGCTTCATATTCTGTCTCCCTCCCTCTCTGCCCCTCCCCTGCTCGTGCTCTCTTTTTCAAAAATAAACATTTAAAAAAAAGGAACAAAATACTAATTCATATTACAACATGGATAAACCTCAAAAATATGCAAAATGAAAGAAGCCAGACACCAAAGACCACATATAATTTGTGTGATTCCATTTATATGAAATGTCTAGAATAGGCATAGAGAAGAAAGCAGATTAGTGTTTGTCTAGGTCTGGGGTGGGGAGGGGCGGGGGGAGGAATGATGGCTAAATGGGTACAAGGTTTCTTTTTGGCGATGAAATGCTCTAAAATTAGGTATCAGTGACGGTTGCACACCTCTGTGAATATACTAAAAACTACTGAATTGTATAATTTTTTAATGTTTGTTTATTTTTGAGAGAGAGACAGTACGAGTGGCAGAAAGAGAGAGAGAGAAAGATCCAGAATGTTGTCAGCACAGAGTCTGATGCGGGGTCCGAACTCATGGAACCCGAGATCATGGCCTGAGCCAAAGATAGGAGAGAGAGAATCCCAAGCAGGCTCCATGCTGTCAGTGTAGAGCCCCATGCAGGGGCTTGATCTCATGAACCCTGAGATCATGACCTGAGCCAAAATGGAGTCGGCATCTTAACTGACTGAGCCACCCAGGCACCCCTACTATCTCAGACATTCTTGAACTCGAGTGATATAAATAGTCTTGTTCAAACCATTTTGTTTTTCTTTTTAAATGTTCTGTAAGCAAACCTAATACCAATTAATACAGCCTAAATACTAGGAAAGAGAAGCAGGAGAGGGGTGTGTTAATCCAAAAGAAGGCAAGAGAAGAGAGAGATAAAAAGAAACCTCAAAAAAGTAGAATAAATCCACAATATAACATGATAGGAATAACCCAATCATATAGAAATCCCATTGTAAATGGACTACATTTTCTACTTCTGAAATTAACAAACAACAAAACTCAAAATCCAGACATATGCTGATTATAGGAGACATGATTATGATTGTAAGGTCAGTGAAAGAAAGGTTGAAGTAAAAGCACGGAAAGAGGTGTTACACCAGACAGGCCCTAACCAAAGGAAAGCTGTATAGCAATACAATACAGAAGACCTTAAGGCAAAACGCGATATACACCTAGAAAAAGAGTGGATCCCTAACCCTTCATCAGGAATATCACAATTCTAAGCTCAGTTTCCCCTGTGACAGTTCCCCTTAAACCCTCCCTAGAACTAGCTATTCTCCACTTGGGCACTGATTCAGTTCTTTCTCACCTCCCTATGAATATCACCCCAACGGTTGTCCCCTTTCTCTCCTGCATAATGTATTTCCTCTTTCCTGCAAGGTCATTCTCAACAACATATAAACAGGCTTACATCACTCCATTTAAAAACAAAGGAAACCCCCCCCCCCCAACCCTCTCTTGACCCTATATCCCTCTGTTTCTGTTTCTTGTACAGAAAAAGTCATCAATACTTTTTCTCTCTTTGTCTCTACTTGCTGTCTCCAGTTACTACTGTTTCCTCTTAATCCCTCTCTAGTCAGGCTGCCCCTCACCCCCACCCCCTTCCACCAGAACAGGTCCCTTCTTCAAGGCCTCCAGCAAGCAACCTTACGTTTCTAGGGGCACCTGGGTGGCTCAGTCGGTTAAGCATCCAACTTCACCTTGGATCATGATCTCATGGTTTGTGGATTCGAGCCCTGCATCGGGCTCTGTGTTGACAGCTCAGAGCCTGAAGCCTCCTTTGGATTCTGTGTCTCCCCCTCTCTTTGCCTCTCCCCCATTCGTGCTGTCTCTGTCTCTCACAAATAAACTTAAAAAAAATTTTAAAAACCTTACATATCTAGATCTGATCTGCTATGCTCATCAGCAGCATGTGACACAACAGAGTCTCTCTTCTTGAAAACCACTCAGTTGGGTTCCAGTCGCCTTCTCTCCCAACTTACTGGTCACTCCTTTCCCACCATTCAGAGTGTTCGTGTCTCTACCCCTTTTCTGATCTGAGCCTATATGCTGCAGACTCCCAGTGTAATCTTCAGGACCGGCCTTCCCAGCTCCTGCATCCCGCTGCCTGCTTGACATCCCCACTCTGATAGCTGGTAACGTGCGTCGCATTCAACATGCTCGAGATGGAACTCCTGACTCCAGATATTTGCACCGGTCTTCCCTAGCCCAACTCCATCCTTTTCGTCACCCAGATCCTGAACCGGTTTTGACTTGTTTCACTCCTATTCCATACCCAATCTGTCAGGAAATCCTGCTCTACCTTCCAACTGTATCCAGAATCTGCCCCCTTCCTCAGAAGCGCTCAATGGCAACCACCATCTCATCTTACCTAAGTTATGGTTACATCCTTCGAATTCTCCCACCCTTTTTTTTTTTTAATGTTTATTGTTGAGAGACCAAGCATGAGCAGGAGAGGGGCAGAAAGAGACGGAGACACAGGATCCGAAGCAGGTTCCAGGCTCTGAGCTGTCCGTACAGAGCCTGACACAGGGCTTGAACTCATGAGCCGTTATCTATTTGGTTATTTTCTGTCTCTCTCCATGAGAATGTAAGCTCCACGAGGGCAGGGGCTTTGTTTTGTTCACTTCTTTCTCCCCAGAAGCTAGAAGAGTGCCTTGTATATGGCAGGTACCCCGTAAATATTCACTGAATGGATGTCAGGACCAGGGGAGGGCGTGCTGCTGTCTTCCTACTATTCCACAGTGTCCTGATGCCTGCAGTTACACAAGAGATGCTGGAGGCACGGTAAAATTAGACACGAAATTGTCATTATACTGAATGTTATTTATGATGCAAATCTAAAGAGAACAGAGTTATACAAGGTTGCTGCACATGAGATCAATGTACAGATCTCCAAATAAGTAATCAGAATATGCAAAATAGAATTCATTTTACTATCAAAACACAAACTAGATAGTATCAAGAAAGAAACCCGAGAAAAATATGTAAAACCTTCATGAAGAAATTCATCAAACTTGAATAGAAGGATATAAAAGGGAGATCTGAATAAACAGAATTAAGCTTTATTCATAGCTAAGAAGACTCAGTATTTTACAGGTATCAAGTTTTCCCAAATTCATATATAAATTCTATTTCTAGTCAATGCCCCAGCAAAATTTTTCCACGGAGTTTATTGAAATAAACTCATTCCAAAATTAGTACTGAAAGAATGAAGAGGTATGTAAATTTTTTATTTCTGAACAAACACAATAAGGAAGAGGGATTCATTCTACCAGATACTGAGGAATGTTCAAAAGCTATGGCAATTAACAGTTGTATTAATGCAACAATAGACAAAATAGCAGAACAGAATACAGCCCAGAAACATACCCCTGTTGAGGTAAAATTTCACAGAGGTTGTGATTGAAAAGTATCACTAATCAGTGAAAAAAGTAATGATTTCGATAATCATGGTGTTATGACAACTGGCTTTCCATATGAAAAAAATGAAATTATAGAATACACAGATAGAAGCTGCAGACAGATTAAACACCTAAATATGAAAAACACAAAATTTGATACCATGAAAAAATCTCTATGCCATTGGAACACAGAAGGTATTTTTTTTTTTTATGTTTATTTGATTTTTGAGAAAGAGTGCGAGCAGGAGAGGGGCAGAGAGAGAGTGGGACAGAGGATCTGAAGCAGGCTCCACGCTGACAACAGCAAGCCAGATGTGGGACTTGAACTCACGAACCAGGAAATCATGACCTGAGCTGAAGTCAGACACTTCAATGGACTGAGCCACCGAGGCGCCCTGGAACACAGAAAGTGTTCTTAAGAATCAAAGGTGCAGGGGTGCCTAGGTGGCTCAGTCGGTTAAGCATCCAACTCTTGATTTCAGCTCATGTGATAATCTCATGGTTTGTGAGATCGAGCCCCGCATTAGGCTCCCTGCTGACAGTGCAGAGCCTGCTTAGGATTCTCTCTTTCTCTCTCTCTCTGCCCCTCCCTTGCATGCGTGGGCTCTCTCTCTTTCCTTAAAAGTAAATAAACTTAAAAATCTGTATTACTAAAACAAACAAAAAAAAACTCATGAAAGATCTCAAATCAACAATCTAACTTTACAACTTAAGGAGCTAGAAAAGAATTAAATCCAAAGCCAACAGAAAGAAGGAAACAAAGGTTAGAGGGGAGAGAGAATAGAAAAACAATAGAGAAAAATTAAGGAACAAAAAGATCAACAAAACTGACCAAAGTTTAGCTAGAGGGACTAAGAGAAAAAGACTCAAATACTAAAATCAGAAATGGAAGTACAGGCATTACTACCAAATCTATGGAAATAAAAAGATTGTAAGAGTTCTAGAACAGTCACACACCAACAAACTTGATAACCTACATGAAATGGACAAATTCCTACAAACATAAAACCTGCCAAGACTAAATCCTGACAAAATAGAAAATCTGAGTCGATCTTTATCTAGTAAGGAGACTGAATCAGTACTCAATCAGTATTCAAAATCTCCCAACAAAGAAAAGGAGGAAACACTTCCTAACTCATTCTGTGAAGCCTCATTATGCTGAATCCAAAGCCAGACTGACATTACAAGAAAACTATAGACCAATATCCCTTATGAACATCAACACAAAAAAACCTTAACAAAATACTAGCAAATACAATTCAGTGGCATGTTAAAAGGATTATATATCATGAACAAGTGGGGTTTATTCCTGGAATGCAAGGATGATTCAATATGAAAACTGATCAATGTGCTACTATGCTGCATCAACAGAATGAAGAAAAACAACTACGTGATCATCTCAATTGATGCAGAAAAAGCACTTGACAGAATTCAACACCTTTCCATAAGAAAAACTCAAGAAACTAGGAATAGAAGGAAACTACCTTAACTAATAAAAGCCATCTATGAAAAACCCACAGTGAACATCATACTCAATGATGAAAGACTGAAAGTGTTTCCTCTAAGATCAGAGATGAGGCAAGGATGCTCACTTCTATTCAACAGTACTGGAGGGGCACCTGCATCGCTCAGTCAGTTAAGCGTCTGACTCCTGATTTCAGTTCAGGTCTTGATCCCAGGGTCATGGAATTGAGCTCCGAGTCAGGCTCCACACTGAGCATGGAGCCTGCTTAAGATTCTCTCTCCCTCTCTCTCCCTCTCCCCCCACTGCCCCGCCACTCTGCCCCACTTCCCTGCTTGCCCTTTCATTCTCTCTCTCTAAAATTGAAAACCAACAAAAAACAGTATTCGAAGTTCTAGCCAGAGAAGTTAGGCAAGAAAATGAAAAGACCTCTACATTGGAAAGGAAGAAGTAAAATTATCTCTGCTTACAGAATGATATTCTATGTAAAAAACCCTAAAGATTACACACATACACAACTAGAAGTAATAAATCAGCAAAATAGCAGGATACAAAGCGAAAAAAAATCAGTTGCATTTCTATATGCTAACAACGAATAAGATGAAAGAAAAATTACAAAAACAATTCCATTTACAATAGCATCAAAAAGAATAAAATAAATAACTGACCAACGAGCTGAAAGACTTGTACAATGGAAACTACAAAACACTGCTAAAAGAAATCAAAGAAGACATAATAAACAAAAACACATCCCCTATTGGTAGATTGAAGACAATGTTGTTAAAATGTCAATACTATCCAAAACCATTTACAGATTCAATACAGTCCCTTTCAAAAATCCCAATTATGTTTTTTTGTTTGTTTTTTAGATGGAACAGAAAAACCCATCCTAAAATTCATATGGAATTCAGGGGACCCAAATATGCAAAACAATCTTGAAAAAGAACAAAATGGAAGGACTCCTACTTCTTGATTTCAAAACCTACTACAAAGCCACAGAGATTAAAACAGTGGTATTGGCATAAAGACAGACCTATAGTCAATGGAATAAAATAGACAGCTTTGATATAAACGCTTGCATATAAGATCAAAAGATTTTCGACGAGAGTACCAGGACAAAGGGGGAAAGGACAGTCCTTTCAACAGATGGTGCTGGGAAAACTGGCTATCCACATGGAAAAGTACCTAATACCATATGCAAAGATTAACTCAAAATGGATCAAGGAACTAAATGTAAGACCTTTTTTCAACAGAAAAATTCTTAAAAGAAAAAACAGCACAAAAGCTTCAGGAAATTGGATTTGCAGTGATTTCTTGGCTCTGACATGAAAGGCACATGTAACAAAAGAAAAAACAAACTGGATTTCATAAAAACTTAAAATTTTGTGCATTAAAAGTCATTATCCATAGAGTAAAAAAAAGAGAACCCACAGAAGGGGACAAAATACTTGCAAATGATACATCTGGGTAAAGAATTAATACTTAGAATATATAGGGGCCCCTGGGTGGCTCAGTCGGTTAGGTTAAGCATCTGACTCTCAGTTTTGGCTCAGGTCATGATATCAGGTTTGTGAGTTCAAGCCCTGCGTCAGGATCTGTGCTGACAGCTCAGAGCCTGGAGCCTGCTTCGGATTCTGTGTCTCCTCCTCTCTCTGCCCCTCCCATGCTCACTCTCTGTTTCTCTCTCTCAATAATAAGTAAACATTTAAAAAAATGTAAAAAAAAAAATGGGCAAAGGACTTCAATGGACATTTCTCCAAAGAAGATAGGTGAATGGCCAATAAGCGCATAAAGAAATGCTCAAAATCACTAATCATTAGGGAAATGCAAGTCAAAACTATAATAAGATACCACCTCACACCCATTAGGATGGCTATGATAAAAAAAAAAACAGGAAATAGCAAGTGTTGGCAAGGATGTGGAGAAATTCGAACACTTGAGCACTGCTGGTGGGAATGTAAAATGATACAGTGACTATGAAAAATTAAAAATAGAATTACCATATGATCCAGCAACTCTACTTCTGGGTATATATTCAAAAGAACTGAAAGGCAAGGACTTGAAGAGGTATTTGGACACCCATGTTCACAGCGGAATTCATTCCTCACAGTAGCTGAAACATGGAAGCAATCCAAATATCTACTGATGGATGAATGCATAAGCGAAATGTGGCGTATGCATAATGGAGTATTGTTCGGTCATAAAAAGGAATGATGTTCTGAGATATGCTATAACATGGATGAACTCTGGGGACATTAATGCTAAGTGAAACAAACCAATCAAAAAAGATAAATACTGTGTGATTCCACTTTTATGAGGTGCTTAGAGTATTCGGAACATAAAGACAAAGTATAATAATGGTTGCCCGAGACTTGAGGGGGAAGGGAGAATAAGGAGTTATTATCGTTCAATGGGTAAAAACTGAAACGTTTTGCAAGATAAAAAGCGTTACAGGGATGGATGGTGGTGATGGCTGTACAACACTATGAATGTATTTAATAACACTGAAGTGTGCATTTATTTTTAAAAAATTATTTATTTGGGGGGGGGGGAAGAGAGAGAGAGAGAGAGATAGAGATAGAGAGAGAGAGAGAGAGAGAGAGAGAGAGAACCCTAAGCAGGCTCCACACTATCAGTGCAGAGCCTGTTGTGGGGCTCAAACTCATGAACCATGAGATTATGACCAGAGCAGAAACCAAGAGTTTGACACTTAGCCGACTGAGCCACCCAGATGCTGCTATTTATTATTATTATTATTTTTTATGATTTTATTTTTAAATAAGCTGCATCCCCAATGTAGGGTTTGAACTCACAACCCTGAGATCACAAGTCAGCACTGCTCCACCAAGTGAGCCAGCCAGGTGCTCTTGAACTGTACATTTAAAAATGGTTAATGAGGGGTGCCTGGGTGGCTCAGTCGGTTAAGCGTCTTCAGCTCAGATCATGATCTCACAGTTCATGAGTTCGAGCTCCGCATTGGGCTCTTGTGGACTGTCTGGAGCCTGGAGCCTGCTTCAGATTCTGTGTCTCCTTCCTTCTCTTCCCCTCCCCTGCTTGTGCATTGTCATCTCTCTCAAAAATAAACAAACATTTAAAAACATAAAAAAATAAATAAAATAAAAATGGCTAATGAATAAATAAATTCTATTCCTGAAACTAATATTACACTACATGTTAACTAACTAGAATTTAAATAAAAACTTGAAACATTGAAAAAAATAATAAAAGAATATAAACGATTAAGGTCGTAAATGTTATATGTATGAAAGAAAATATTGCCTCTTAGAGAAACCAGATTTGTCTCTGAAGAAGGACTGCAGAGAAAGAGTACTAACATTTCAAGGTCTTCCCCTAAGGAAAGAGCCAGCTGGTCACCCAGTCACCCTCTACAGCACAATGTCCTTAAACTCAGATGGACAATGAGACCACTTTATTGTAAGCAGTACCTGTCACTTTGTCACCAATAGAAATCACAGATAATTTCATATCACATTATAGCTGTCACAGTTATCTTGACATAATGTTTCCTGTCATCATTACTTTGAAACTCTAATAATTAGACTCACTGCTACATTGTTATTTAATGCCTTAAGAAAGAAGTACACATTTTGATGACTATATTAATGTAATTGGCTTCCTTTATTATTTGATGTAATTTTTACTGTATGTTATTTAAAACCAATTTTCTTAGGTGTCCATAGAAGCCTACCTTTCAACAAGCCCTGCCCAGGCAGAGCTGCCAGTTAGTTTCTCAGCGCTTCCATCTTCTTATCCTAATTTTAATTTTTATTAAATTAATATATATTCATACCTTTAAAAATAAGTAGGGATACCTGGGTGGCTCAGTCAGTTAGGGGTCTGACTTTGGCTTAGGTCATGATCTCGTGGTCTGTGAGTTCAAGCCCCACATCAGGCTCTGTGCTGACAGCTCAGAGAATGAGCCTGCTTCAGATTCTGTGTCCCCTGTGCCCACCCCACTAGCACTCTGTCATTCTCTCTCTCAAAAATAAACATTTGGCACAAAAACAGACACTCAGATCAATGGAACAGAATAGAAAACCCAGAAATGGACCCACAAACATATGGCCAACTAATCTTTGACAAAGCAGGAAAGAGTATCCAACGGAATAAAGACAGTCTCTTCAGCAAGTGGTGCTGAGAAGACTGGACAGCGACATGTAGAAAAATGAACCTGGACCACTTTCTTACACCATACACAAAAATAAACTCAAAAGGGATGAAAGACCTCAATGTAAGACAGGAAGCCATCAAAATCCTTGAGGAGAAAGCAGGCAAAAACCTCTTTGATCTTGGCCACAGCAACTTCTTACTCAACACGTCTCCAGAGGAAAGGGAAACAAAAGCAAAAATGAACTATTGGGACCTCATCAAAATAAAAAGCTTCTGCATAGCAAAGGAAACAATCAGCAAAACTAAAAGGCAACCGACGGAATGGGAAAAGATACTTGCAAACAACATATCAGATAAAGGGTTAGTATCCAAAAATCTATAAAGAACTTATCAAACTCAACACCCAAAAAACAAATAATCCAGTGAAGAAATGGGCAAAAGGCATGAAGAGACACTTCTCCAAAGATGACATCCAGATGGCGAACAGACACATGAAAAAATGCTCCACATCACTCATCATCCAGGAAATACAAATCAAAACCACAATGAGATACCACCTTACACCTGTCAGAATGGCTAACATTAACATCGGGCAACAATAGATGTTGCCGAGGATGTGGAGAGAGAGGATCTCTTTTGCACTGCTGGTACAGCCACCATGGAAAAGTCTGGAGGTTCCTCAAAAAATTAAAAACAGAACTATCCTATGACCCAGCAATTGCACTACTAGGTATTTATCCAAGTGATACAGGTATGCTGTTTTGAAGGGGCACATGCACCCCAATGTTTACAGCAGCACTATCAACAATAGTCAAAGCATGGAAAGAGTCCAAATGTCCATCGATGGATGAATGGATAAAGAAGATGTGGTGTATGTCTATATATACACATACATACAATGGAGGATTACTCGGCAATCAAAAAGAATGAAATCATGGGGCGCCTGGGTAGCTCGGTCGGTTGAGCGTCTGACTTCGGCTCAGGTCACGATCTCGCGGTCCGTGAGTTCGAGCCCGGCATCGGGCTCTGTGCTGACAGCTCAGAGCCTGGAGCCTGTTTCGGATTCTGTGTCTCCCTCTCTCTGACCCTCCCCCGTTCATGCTCTGTCTCTCTCTGTCTCAAAAATAAATAAATGTTAAAAAAAAAAAAATTAAAAAAAAAAAAAGGAATGAAATCTTGCCATTTGCAACTATGTGGATGGAACTAGAGGGTATTATGCTAAGCAAAATTAGTCAGTCAGAGAAAGACAAACATCATATGACTTCGCTCATATGAGGACTTTAAGACACAGAACAGATGAACACAAGGGAAGGGAAGCAAAAGTAATATAAAAACAGGGAGGGGGACAAAACATAAGAGACTCTTAAATATGGAGAACAAACAGAGGGTTACTGGAGGGATTGTGGGAGGGGGGGATGGCTAAATGGGTAAGGGGCATTAAGGAATCTACTCCTGAAATCATTGTTGCACCATATGCTAATTTAGATGTGAATTTAAAAAATTAAGGAAAAAAAAATTAAAATTTAAAAAAATTTTTAAAAAGAAAAAAAACATTAAAAATTTTTTTTTAAATAAGTAAAAGCACAGCAATGAAAGAAAAATAAATAGGACCAGGTCAGAATTAAAAACTATTGTGTATCAAATGATACTATCAAGAAAATGAAAAGACAGCTTACCGAATGGGAGAAAATATTTGCAAATCACATATTTAATAAGTGCCTATTATTCAAAAATTATATAAAGAACTCTTGCAACTCAACAAGAAAAAGACTGCCCAATTAACAAATGGGCAAAGGAACTGAATAGATTTTTCTCCAAAGAAGATACCCAAATGATGATCAATAAGAACATGAAAAGATGCTCAACATCATTACAGAAATGCAAATCAAAATGACAATGAGCTACTACTTTATACCTACTAGAATGGCTATTTTTTTAAGAGATGAAAACTAACAAGTGTTAGCAAGGATGTGGAGAAATTGGAACCTCCGTGCATTGGTGGTGGGAATGTAAATTGGTGCAGCCACTGTGGAAATCAGTATGGCGGTTCCTCAGCAAGCTGTAAACATAGGTCACCCAGCAATCCCACTCCTAAGTATATACCTGAGAGAACTGCAAACTGACTGAAACAGATACTTGCTTGCCAGTGTTCACTGTAGCACTATTCTCAGTAGCTGAAAGGGGGAACTAACCCCAAGTGTCCATCAACAGTTAAGTGGAAAAACAAAATGTGGTTATTTATACACAGTGGAAATCTTACTCAGCTTTAAAAGGGTTCTGATATATGCTACAACATGGATGAACTTTGAAAACATGCCAAACACAAAAGGACAAATACTGCAACATCCCACTTATATGAAATATCTCAAATAGGCACATTCATAGAGAAATCAGATTAGAGGTTACCAGGGGCTGCGGAGAGCGCAACGGGTAGTTATTGCTTAATGGGTTCAGAATTTCTGTTTGGGGTGGTGAGAAAGTTCTGGGAATAAATACTGATGATGTGCGACATTGTGAATGTAAGTAATGACACTGAATTGTACACTTAAAAGTGGTTAAAGCCATCTAGGTGGTTCAGTTGGTTAAGCGTCCGACTCTTGATTTTGGCTCAGGTCATGATCTCAAGGTTGGTGAGTTCAAGCCCCATGTTGGGCTTTGTGCTGACAGCACAGAGTCTGCTTGGGATTCTCCTTCTCCCTCACTCTCTCTCAAAAATAAATAAATAAACATTTTAAAAAGTGGTTAAAATGGCAAACTTTTTGTTATGTATATTTTACCATAATAAAAAAATGACAAATATGATCCAACCATTCCACTCCTACATCTATCTATACACAGAAGACTTGAACACAGCATTATTCGTGATGGCTTTTACCTTTCTGTTAGAGTCTTTACATCCTGATGCTTAAATAATTATTTCTTCATCTGTGATGTTACTATCATATATTACTAACATGCCAGCACATAACCTCCTACTCCTACATCAGTTCCTCACTTTTAAATAGAAATAACCAAGACGACTGGATGTTCCAGGAAACATCAAAACAAAAAGACAAATACAAAGACGGAACCTAAAGGACAGAGCACAGGGTCCCAGGAAAACTTACATTTATATATGTAGGTCTCGCAGGGGCAGGAGACACTCTATGCATAAAAAAAGGACAAAATATCATGAAAAAGAACAGTAGAATGACCTGTTGTATGGATGGCCACAGTAAACATGTGACAGACGGAGTTTGGAGATCAAGTCAGGAAAATGTCCCCATCTCCATAGAGTTCTCAAACAAAAATATACAAATAGCCACAAGGCATATTCAAAGATGCTGGACAATATTGGCCATCGCGGAGATGCAAATTAAAACCATAATGACATACTACTTCACGCTCACGAGGATGGCTAGATTCAAAAAGACCAGTAGTTGCAGGGTGCCTGGATGGCTCAGTCGGTCAAGTGTCTGACTCTTGGTTTCGTCTCAGTTCCTGATCTTGCAGTTTGCAAGCTCAAGCCCTGCATCAGGCTGACAGTGCAGAGCCTGCCTGGGATTCTCTCTCTCCTGTCTCTCTGCCCCTCCCTGCTTGTGCTCTCTCTCAATAAATAAACTTAAAAAAAAGAAAAAAAAGACCAATAATTGCAAGTGTTGGTGAGGATATGGATAAATTAGAATCCTCATATACCATTGGTGGGAATGTTAAGTGGTGCAGCCACTGTGGAAAATCATTTGGCACGTTCCTCAGAAAGTTAAACACGGAGTTTCCATATGATCTAGCAATTCTACTCCTGGGCATATATCTAAAAGAAATGAACATACTTCCACACAAAAACTTAGACACGGTGTTGACAGCAACATTACTGATACTAGCCGAAGTGTGGAAAAAACCCAAATGTCCATCAACAGATGAAATGTATAAAAAATGAAGTATACCCATAAAATGGACTATTATTCAGCAATAAGGAATGAAGTGCTGATACTGCTACAACTTGAGTGAACCTTAAAAATGTTATACAAAACATAAGCCAGACACAAAAGACCAGATACTGTATGATTCCGTTTATAAAAGTGTCCAGAATGGGCAAATCCACCGAGACAGAATTGTGGTTGCTAAGAGCTGAGAAAGTGGCAGGAACCAAGAGTGACTACTAATAGTTACAGTGTTTCTTTCTGGAATGACGAAAATGTTCTGAAATTAATAGTGATGGTCGTACAACACTGAGTGTACTAACTGCCATTGAACTGTACACTTTGAAAGGGTGTTACTGCCTAGGTGGCTCAGTCGGTTAAACGTCTAACTCTTGATTGTGGCTCAGGTCATGATCCCAGGGTTGTGGGGTCAAGCCCCATGTTGGGATCTGTGATCATGAAGCCTGCTTGGGATTCTCTCTCTGTGCCCTTCTCCCGCTCATGTGTGTGCACACGCACTCTCTCTTGCTCTCTCAAAAAATAAAAAAGAAAAGGGTGAATGGGTGAATTTCATGGCATGCAAATTATTTATCAATACAGATGTTATAGCATGGAAAAGAAAAAAAGAAAGAGCCTTACAGAAAGATAACCAAAAGATATGAGGAAGAAAAGATCAGAGACTGAGGCTCAATCCAGCAGGTCCAACGTCTAAGTGACACAAATTTTGGAGAAAATAGAGCAAATGAAAGCAAGGAAATTATTTTTAAGAATTAATGCAAGGCTGTTGCTCAGAAACAAAAGACCTGCATCTCCATATAGAAAGGGGCTATCGACTATGGGCACAGTACATTCCTGTACAAAGTCCCATTCCACAGCACAGCACTGAGAAATTTCACAAGAGAGGTCAAGCAAAGAGCCTAACAGCTTCCATAGTAAAAACACACAAAGGACTGAAAATTAGAATGCATCAAACTTTTCAGCACAAGTAACAGAAGCTAAACACAATATAGCCTTAAAGATCCTGAGAGAAAATTGTTTCAACTTCATTTTTATACGTACATATGTTATATATACAAACATATACATATACATTACATATATAATTCATTATTTTCAACTTTATACTCAGCCAAACCGTGTGAGGTCTGAATAAAGACATGCAGTTGCCAAAAATTTATCTCGAACTAAAGGTGTGTTCCAGCAAAATGAGGGATTATGCCAAGAAAGCAGAAGGCCACGTGGTCTGGAAAGCAGGGTGTCCCCCATGGGACAGCGGCCAAGGGCAGTCCCAGGTGATGAAAAGGGAAGTTTCTGGATAGCAGTGAGGCAGCAGGCCCACAGAGTAACCTAGCCAGATCAGAACAGAGGACAGACGTGCACCAGGAAAAATATGAAATCATGAGATTATCTGATATGTCTGCATATCTGAAAAATAATACTGATGAAGGCTGGCAGATCTGGTGGAGTGTGTAAAACATTACAAATAAGAACTTAGAAAATGAAGCGTATAAAAAAGATGGGGCAATCATTTATGCTAGGAAAAATAAAGTGTGTAAGAAAAGGAAATTAAACCATAATATAGTATTAGGCTCTGCAGTGAACAATAATATTTACATGCTTACAGTAAACAAATACACTGGTGGTTACTTAAGCCAAAACTGTGATGTAAGACATGCAGGGTGGGGCACAGGAGGCAGAGGTGATACAGCTAACTACTCACCTCTTATAAGCAGGAAATCAATACATGACGATGACTGATTTGAGAAGAATTAAGAGGTAATCACATTTAAAAGAAAAAAAAGCAATAGGAAGGCAAATACCAGGATGTACAGCTACCGACAGCTGCAAGCAGAGAAGTCTGAGGTCGGGCAGTGGGCTGGATGGTTCCTATTAGAAGTATTTCAGTGCACTCTCTGGTCCTTGGCTCCATTCTGATTTGTTAAATACTCTTACTGTGCAAAGTTATTAAGTACACAGCTCACAACAGTTCCCTGTGCAGCAGCAGGTGTGACATTAAACCTGGGAACTGGCCTAAAGGTCTATGGATACAGACCCATCCAAGGGTACCCTCCTCAGGCTCCACGCCATCAGGTGTCAGTGGGATGCTGACTTCATCCTTTCTGGATACTCTGGAGACCTGTCTTTCCTGCATGTTCTGTAGAGGGGCTCTCTTGGAGGATGAGCTTGGACTGAACCAAGTCAGGGCAGAGTGTAGCTGCTGGGGCCACGGCCTGGAGCTTCCCAGGGGCCACCTCTCTCCTGCTAACAACCACCTGTGAATCTAGGCTCCCTACATATTTTTAGCTCTTTCTGGAACTCATTTCCTAGAGGGATTTTTGGAAAGAGGCATGGATAGAGAGAAACAGAAGTAGAGAAGTAGATGGCTTCTATTTCACCCATTCACAGTTCCTCACACCCTGCTGAGGCCCATGGTTAGATCCTTGGTGCCTGGCATACAGTAGGCACTCAATAAGGAGCTGTTTAAGACATAAGCATGGGGGCGCCTGGGTGGCGTAGTCGGTTAAGCGTCCGACTTCAGCCAGGTCACGATCTCGCGGTCCGTGAGTTCGAGCCCCGCGTCGGGCTCTGGGCTGATGGCTCGGAGCCTGGAGCCTGTTTCGGATTCTGTGTCTCCCTCTCTCTCTGCCCCTCCCCCGTTCATGCTCTGTCTCTCTCTGTCCCAAAAATAAATAAAAAAAAAAAAAAAAGACATAAGCATGGTACCAACTTTCTGTGTCCCACACGTCTTCGGGCCCTTTACATGCACTGCCACCTTCAATCCTCACAAATGCCCCCAGAGAAGGCAGGAGTAGCTCTACATTACATAGAAGAAACGGAGGGTTCGGAGGCACTTGACTAAGGTCACTTCACTAGGAAGGGAAGGGCTGGGATTCAAGCCCACAGCCTGTACACCCTTCCTTGAGAAAGCTCAGCTTAGGTAGATAGAAGGGAGGAAAGAATGGAAATAAGAGGAGAGCTCACAGCTGACTCAAGAAGAGAAACTGAGGCCTTTCCCACTTGGAGGCTCCGAGGCTGGAGAACGAGCTGTGCACCTTTCTCTCCAGCCCGGGGCCCATCCCTGCAGCACTCACCTTCTTCAGAGAGGTTGTTCTCTTTGGTCTCCTTGTCCATCTGGCAGCACCAGCCCTCCAGCCGCTCTGTTTCTGCCTGAAGTAGTTTCAAGAACCAGTAGCCGTCCCGGCGGCACGCCCCTGGCTGTGCTGGCTCTGCCGGGGAGCTGGAGGAGGTCTCGAGCCAGGGGTCAGGCGGGGGCAGCGAGGATGCCTCTAGGGCAGGGTCGCTGTTGTCTCCATAGGAGAGGTTGCGCTTGATCTGGGCAATCTTGGGGACCTGCCGAGGGCCGGCATCGATGCTGATGGAGTTGGGGTGTGGGGTACAGTCCGGGAGGCTCCTCTCAGATGACTTACAGCTTGAGTCGTTGGCATCCTGGGTATCTGAGTCGGTGTCCCGTCGGGAGGACATGCTGTGAGAGGGGGCGCTGCTTCTGGGGGGAGGACAGGGGGGTGGAGTGGGGTGGGGACAGGAAGGGGTGAGAGTCACCAAGAGGGCCAGAGACCAGAGGCCACCCCGACCCGGACACACGGGAGACAGAGAAACGGATGCATCGTCTGCTCACCATGCGCCTGAAGCGGGTCCCACAGCCCCTGCCTCATTCTCTGCTCAGCCCTTGCCCCACCCGCGCCCACACGCGCACACACACACATGGACAAGGTCATAAGGTTGCCTGTTTACTGCAGTGGGGGCCAGAAGACCACCAACATTGGGGTGCTGGGCCGTGTCTCTGCCGGCTGCGGCCCCCCGTGGGCCAATTGATCTCACAGAGCAAGCGCTCATGGGCCCGCCCGCCTGCCTGCCCAGCCTCCAATGCCTGGGCCACTGCCCAAACCCCAAACCCAGCTTGGTTATCAGAAATCCAGCAAGGAGAAGTGGGTTAGGGAGAGCAGGAGAGGTGAGAGCAGAGGGAAGGGGAGGAGAGGGAGAGGCAGCCACCGCCTCTATGCGACTTACCGCCAGTCGTCCTCTACCTGAACCCCGATGGACTGGAATTTGGTAGCGGGACTGGGCTCCTCTTTTGGCACTGGCTGAATGCAGTCAACCTTATTGAAGGACAACGACAGCAACGGCACGGAGACAAAGACAAAAATAAAAAACAAACACCACACTTGCTGCTGAAATTCACATTAGTGGGACGACGCAGAAGGACAGACAGACACGAGGCATGCGGACACTGCACGTGGGCCCGAGGCTGGACCCAGTTAAGCCGGGCACTGCTCATTCGCGCGGAGCGGGCAGGTGGGTGGGCGGGAGGTGGGATGGGGTGGAGATGACTGGCTTTCCCTACTCTGAGGAGGGTGCCATCACATCGATTGCTTTGGGTCCGTTGTCCTCCGAGAGGTGGGAACCGTTCCTTCTAGTCCTCTCCTTTACACGCATCAAAGAGAAGAAAAAAAAGAAGGACGACGAAAGAGAAAGAAAACACACACACACACACACAAAGCCACAGCCGTTATCTGGTGTAGTCGAAGCTGGGGGCTGTCTTGAGGCAAAGATCACTCCCCAACCCTGCAGCTGAAGGGCAGGCTGGAGGTGCCTGTACTAGGGCCAAACCTTGGACATCGGTTCTGGATTTGAAAACTGCCCCAAGGCAATAGCCAATAAGGTCCCAGGACGCTACAGGATGCAGTCCCTGGGCCTCGATGGCTGAGGTTACTTTCAGCAGTGGGTGGGCCTGGGGAGCAGCAGAAAGGGCCAGGGACAGGGCCAAGTGCAAAGCTAGTGCTTTTTCTCCACTCCTGTGAAGTGGAAGGAAACACGGCAGCAGTGATACCCCGAATCTGCCTTTCTTCTTTGGGACAAAGCTGCATGGACGTGGAGCAGCCAGGCCGGCCCTTCCATCATTGCTCATGGATGAGGGAGAATCCACACTTGACCTAGGGCTTGAGGTACCAAGGGATGGGATAAGGGTTGTCAGGGTATCCTTGGAAATTGGGGACTCCCAATCTCTTGGCTTCACAGAAGTGGCAGAGGGTTGGGCGCCAGGCTCCTCCTCGCCACGGGGATGCAACTGCATTTCTCCTTCAGCAGGCGCCAGCTCAGGGAGTACAGCATCACCAATCTCAAAGAGCTGCGACAAGAGCTTGGAACAGGTGGGGGTGAAACCAGGGAAGGGGAAGGCCCAAGAGCTAGGATGCTCATCCCCAGGTAAATTTCTGGATGAAAGGAACCAACAGTGAGACTAAGACCTTCTGAAAAGACTGGAGTATCTGGTTTGGCCAGGGAGAGGATGGGGCTGCCCAAAGACCCTGCGTGGTTAAGACCAAGAGACTAGGCTACTTTCTATGTCCCTTAGAATCCCTCCTGGAGCAGCTGCACAGGGCAGGGACTTGAACCCCTTATGAAGGAGCCCAGAAAACATTAATCTCCCGGACAACTCTGTTCCTGTACATGTGGGGAAACTGAAGCCCAGGCAAGTGCAAGAAACTGGCTAATGAGTTTTTCTCTGGTTGGAACCCATTCAGTCTCCCTTGTGTCCCAAGTTCTTTTGGCATTCTAGCCCTCTGCCATCCACTCAGCCACATCCAGTTATCAGAGGCAGCTGGGGAAATGGGAGAGCCCTTCCAGCCCTAAGCCACAATGCACACCACCCTGACCTCCTTGAGGGCTCCACCTTTCTCAAGCTCAATGCTCACTGTAGCCACTTTCCTTCTTCTGTGCCCTGAGCGTGTTCCACTTTAGTCTGGAGGCTCAGTCAGGGCAGGTAGAGTCCTTGCACTCTGGACTGAGAACAACTCTTGAATCTGCAAAGCAGGGCTCAAGTTTCCCCAGCTCAGCCGACAAGACAGATTACTGTGGTCTGATGTGTACAGGAGGTGCTGTGAAGCAGTAGAGGGGAGCTGGTACACCCTGTCCTGCTGTGGGTGGACAGGGAGTTTGGCTTCCAGGAGGGTCTGCTGGCTTTGGCCACTTGGTCCTGGGGAAATATCTGCCTGGATCCTTTCCTATGGAGGGAGACCTCAGGACCAGCATCACACTTCTCAACTTGACATGGGCCTGGTGCCTCAAACCACCTACCTGTCCCCCAGGCCCGAGAAGGCTCTGGGTAAAGTTCCCCTCAAGCAACCCCCATGGCTCAAGGGCCCTGGGTCCTGGGCCCCAGGCCCATCGACGTCTAGGCTCCATGCTGCTCCCGCTGCCAAGCGGGGCTGCGGCCTCCGCACCCGAGCTGACCTTGGATTAGAGAACTGTTAGGCCAGTCCCACCTCCCACGCGTTGGCTGGCAGGGCAAAGGGTGGAATGGACAGACAGACAGACAGGTGAACAGTGGACAGGAGATGGCTGGCTGAGTGTAACTACATTGACTGGGATGACCCACTGGAGAAACAGGGACACATGCCCACGGCTACAGATTGCAACATGTGGGCAAACGTAAGGAAGGCATGGCTATGGGTGGAATTTGGTTCGGCCACTTGGAGCCAACCCTCCAAAAGAGACAAACCACTTTGCCCAGGAGACCTAGTGGGCCTCCACCAGATGTAATTACACGCAGGCAGGTGCACAGGGTGGGCTGAGGACATAAGAGTGTGAAAGGGACCCCTACTTGTATTCCTATAGATGACAGTTTCCTTTTGGGGATGGCCTCGGGGTGGGATTCAGAGCTGGTCAGCGTCCCTTGTTCACTCTTCAGAGCTGCATGTTTTGGGGGTGGCTCCGGGGCCTCAGGGGCTGGGATGACTCCACCCCGTGTCACACTGGGCGGTCGGGTACTGCTGTCCAGGCTGTCTGACGAGTTGCTGAGGCCCGACTGGCTTGTCACCTCACTCTTGTGGTCCTGGCTGTCCAAGTAGGTGTCCTGGGCAGACTCGGTGCTGCTCTGGACTGTGACAGAGATGAAGGGTTTTGACGTGGTACGTGGAGGGACTGGTGGTGGAGTCTTCTTATAAGCCACTAGACATGATGAACCTGCAGATAGAAGAGAGGAGGGCAAGGAGAAGGTAAGGTCCCAAACCTTTGGAACCCCTTTCAAGTCTGAGGCCCCACCTGACCTGGCCCTAGCTCTGGCCTTGGCTATTCCCTCAGGAAGGATTTGTGGAGCAGGAGAATGGGGGTCTGACACAGCAGTGACCAAGACAGACAGACATAGGCCCTGCCCACTCTTCTACTAGTCCAAGGCCAGGTCTAGCTGGGAATGCCAACATGGACCAATGACATCCTCCACCTCATAGTCACACACAAAGATATTATCCAGCTGGAGCATGGACTAGATGATAAAGTTCATGGTGCCACAGCCTGTGAAAGAGCCTGACCCAGTGGCAGGGGATGCGGTGACAGTGATACAGAGGTCAGGAGTGCTGAAGAATGTTAACCTTGCTCCCTCCTCAAGCTCACAGACAGACCTACTGTTCCCGCTGGTCTTTTCCTTTTTTACCTTCCCTTTGCTTGGATGCCCCCTTTCTATCTGGTCAAAGACCAATACATCCTTTAGGATCCAGCTAACCCTACTCCCATCTTGCTATTCCCACCATCCCCTCATTATGTGAAAACCCCATATACCAGTCTGCCTCCCTCAAGAGTCCACCATACCTGGTCCAATTCCCCGTTCTCCACCGTGATTCAGGGAACCAGGCCCTACCATGGTGGGGGCTGGGGTCATCTCTGAATCCCATTCCAGCCTGGCCTGGGACTGGCCCACAGTAAAGGCCCACAGCTGGCTTCTTACATGCTCAACTTTTTGTCTGAAACAGAAGGTGCTGTTGAAACAGCAGTAGCTACTTGCTGTGAGGGGCTGGGTCAGATCCTGGGGCTTTTCTCAGCATCTTAACTCTAAATGCTGTTTCCCCCATGAGGACTAAAACAAACTGGGACTGGGAGTGGGAGTCAGATGAGTGACTTTGAGCTCTGCTTTCAAGGTACTACTGTTCATGGTGATGGCCCAATAGAGACCCACAAAACCAGGCCCAGTGCCACAGGGGCCGTGAGCAAGGCACAGCAGAATCTATCCATCTGCCACTATGAGATGTCACTACACAACCATATCAGAATGGCTAAATTAAAAAACAGTGACAACACTAAGTGCTGGTGAGGATGTGGGGAAACTGAATTACTCATATGTTGCTGGTGGGAATGTGAAATGGTACCACCACCCTGGAAAATGGTTTGGTAGTTTCTTTTCTTTTCTAAAAGACTGTATTTTTAAGTAATCTCTACATCCAATGTGGGGCTTGAACTCACAAATTCTTGATCACAAAGATCATGAATCTGCTCCCCCTGGCAGTTTCCTTTAAAACTAAATATGCAATTATTCTACAAACCAGCAGTTGCACTCTTGGGCATTTATTTATCCCATAGAAATGGTAACATGTTCACAAGAAAAAAACTTATACATGAGTGTTCATGACAGCTTTATTTGTCATAGCCCAAAACTAGAAACAACCTCAGTGACTGGTTAAACAGTCTGTGGTACATCCAGACTGTGGAATACCCCTGATCGGTAAAAAAGAACCAGCTACTGATATAAGCAACAACTTGGACAAATCTCAAGTGAATTATACCAAGTGAAAAAAGCAATCTCAAAAAGCTACATACTGTATGGTTCTATTTGCAAAACATTCTTGAAATGACCTGATTATAAAGATGTGGAGATTAGTGGCAGGTAGGGAGATGCAGGTCAGAGGGTGATGTAGAGGCAGGGAGGGACATGGTTGTGGCTATAAAAGGGTGACAAGAAGGATCCTCTGTGTGCCAAGAATTAGAACAGGAGGTGGACCGTGAACTTGCACACGACGAAGCTGCTGAGCACTAAACACAAAGCAAGTAAAGGGAAAATGGTGAAGTCAGTAAGGTTGGCTGGATGGTATCTATGTCAGTATTCTGATATTGTGATATACTATGCAATATTCTGATATATTATGATATTATATTAATTTTGCAATACTTTACCATTGAGGGAAACTGGGTAAAGAGTAGATAGGATCCCTCTGTATTATTTATTACAACTGTATGTAAATTACAATTACTTAAATATAAAAATTTAATTTAAAAAGCCCTTCCATCTGTCAGTTCATCTGACAGACTTGTGTTAGGCCAGGCCCTATACAGACTCCAGGAAAGCTAGGAGCCTCATCAGCAGAGAAACAGCCATGAAATGAGTGAACAGTAACAGATGCCACAGCAGAAGAGCCCAGGAGCTGGGAGCCATGCCTCACGCCTGAGTCTGGAGGTGACAAAGGGCTCTGGGAGCTCAGAACCAGGAGCACTCAATTCCTACTCTGTTCAGAATTTCCCAGTCCTGCTGAGGCGTTGAGAAAACCTGGGGATCCCACCAGACACACCCAGTCTCTGCCTACCCCACCTGAGAAATGTGGCACATGGGCAGAAGAACATGGGCAGCAGAGCAAGCAGGGGGCGGCGCTTTGGTCAACAGGCACATGACCCTCTCTTGTACTGCCAGAGAAGGAAAAGGCCTGCTCAAGCAAGATGGGCTCCTGTGTTCAGCTGGCTGTGCACACAGGCTCACAGCCTCAAGGTGGGTCATTTACTGAGCTGTGCTCAGTTTTATGGCTTTGTAATTTAAACCTCACAGTGACTCTGTAAAGTGGGGATATGATTATGCCCACTCTATAGTAGGGGCATGTGAGGTTCAGGGTCAGATAACACCCAGAGTTGCTAACAGTAAGTGGCAACCACATCTGTTTGGTTGCACAGCCTACCTCATTCTGCTACCCAGTCTTCAGGCCCCTCTCTGCCAGGCTGGGGCTGCAGGTGTCTAGGGCCTTCACTGATCACTGTGCCCCACAGTATCCTGCTAGACCCTGGAGCCTGTCTGCAGGGGGATGCCCAAGTTGAGATCTGACTGCTGGGGGAAGAAGGGCTAGACTGAAGGCAGAAGCCTGGCTTCTAGGCCCTGGCAATTCCTCACAAAAGTGCCTGCCTCACTCTGGACTTTTCAGTACTCTCATCTGTTCAGTGGGTGGGGAGGAGTTCTAAATAGCACACCATATTCACACAGCCCTTGACAAACTCAAACCATTTTCCCATTTGTTCTCCTACTCAAGGATAGGTGCGGAACCTCCCATCATTGAATGAAGAAGAGATTCCTGCTCTGAATCCCTTCTCTCTACTACCTGAAATCCTACCATTTGAGTCATTCCATTCACTTGATGATAAGAAGCCAGAAACCAGAGGGCAGCAAGGAACCAGACAAGCCTGAGTTCAGATCCCAGCTCTGTCATATACTAATTTGATGGCCACAGGGAGGGATTACATAGGCTACGTCACAGAGGGTAAGGCTCAGCCCAGGGCTGGCATGGCTACTAGTTTGTGGTACACAGTGAGCCAGGCCTAGGGTGGGGGTTGTGAGCCAAAATGGTACTATCCCCAGGTCACTGGTCGGAGAGGCTGGGCTGGTTCTCTATACAACCCTGGGGAAAGTTTTCCTGCAAGAGCCGGACATTAAGAGCAGCTCGTTGAAGCCAATGGCCAACAGTGCCCTGCAGACCCAGAACCGTAGGTTCTAAGTCTGACAAAGGCTGTGTGACCCCAGTCAGGGTCCTTGTCCCCATCTGTGGGGTGGAGTTCCCACTGGCCTGGAGGAGTTAGTGCGTGCAGGGATCTGTGTGGAAGAGGCACCCCCACCAGGAGACAGTGAGGTGCCCACAATCAGGAGTTTGGACAGAGGACTGACCCTCCAGCCTCCTGCTCAGGGTTGTCTAGGTCCAGAGTCCTGCTGACACGTACTCAGAGGCCTGAGCCCTGGCTGAGACAGCCACTCATTAGAGGGAAAGTGAACTAGCGAGAGGCCGGGCCAGGTGTGATAAGAGGAAAGGTGAACTTATCTTGGATTTTTTTTTTGTCTCCTGGGCACAAGTCACAGCCAGATAAGTAATGTGACTCACAGGGAGGATTTCAGGTTGTCAGGGGCTCTCTGGGTGACAGGCATCCCTCAGCTCTGTGCACAGTCTTTCCCCAGGGCAGGGGGATGGGACCCAACTGTACGGAACAGCTCTCATTTCACAAGTGGGAAATGCCATGAAATACAGGCCAACAACTGCCCCTGCCCCTTCTAGCAACACCGTCACCGCCCTTCTTCCCACCTTGGGGCTCTTGCACATGCTGCTCCTTCTACCTGGAAAGCTTCCACTCCTCACATTTCAAATGTCACTTCTTCAGAGAGGCCTCCTCTGACTTTCCTCTGCTTTCAGATGGGCCAGCATCTCCATTCGACCATCTGTCACATCTGTCATCAGCTCATTTAGGCATTTACTTGTTGATGGTTACAGGCTTGGGACTGGGGGGAACTCTGTCTGTCTTGGCATATTGGGTCATATCTCAGGCCCAGGGCAACACCTTAAGCTTTATAGAAAGCTCTCGATAATATTTGTTGAATGAGAAAATGAACCTCATCATTGTTACAAAAACCCTTCAGCTGCCCCAAATCAAGATTACTTAGCCTTAGAGAAGGCTCCCTTATAGGCTCCCAACACTGGAGTATGCAAGGTTCTTGTCTCCTCCCAAATTTGGAGCCCTTTCTAAAGCCTACTCCCAACCACCCATCTCTGTAGCTTCATCTCCTGTCCCCCCACCCCCTAGGATGGCCCCTCCAGCTTCAGAGAGCCACATGTACCCATTTCCAAACACACCACACTCCGCATGCACCCAAGCCTTTGCACATGCGCTCATTCTACCAGAATCCCTTTCCAGGTCCTTCAGCCAGTCCCTCCATCCAACGCTCTTGCTGGCCCAGGCGGTCTGCCCCCCTCCTCTCTCTGTGGGTCAGCTGGAGCACTCAGGGCTGTGGCCATGCCCCTGATGGAGAGTGTGTCCCACGCGTGTTACTAGCCCAGACGGTGCACAGTCATCATTTGCCAGTTAAATTTTAGAGGTGGGGCAAGTGCCCCAGAGACCCAAGATGTGGGACCTGGCCAGCATTGCCTCTTCCAAGATGTGACTGCGGCCCTCCCTGGCCCTGGGAGATATTCCACATGCCACAGTTTATAATAACATAGCACACAGGTCCAACTTTTTCATCCACTCACTCTGGAAAACTTTTCAGCCCAAGAAGCTAGAGAGTGAACATCCCCTGAGTGTGACCATCTCCTCCAGCTGGTCCTTACACACATTTTCAAAGACCCCAAGTGAAATACCTGCTGAGCCACAGCAATGTGTGCACACTGAGCCACTGCCCCCGGGGGCCACGTGCTTCCCTGCCCCCAGCTTGGCCATGCCAATCCCTCAAGCTCAGGCTTAGACAGGAGCCAGTTGTGCAATGCCTCCTCCGTGCAGCCTGCCCCCGGCCCCAGACATCCAGCCCAGCCTCCTGCCCCACAGCACACAAGTCCTTGTTTCTTCTAAGAAGAAGCTCCCTTTGTCTCATTTCTGCCTTCTGCTTCAAGATTTTATCCAGCAAACTCTTATCAGGTCAGAATGAATTTATTTCTACATTGTGTTTTTTAACATCAAGATGTAATAAGATGGCCAAATAGAGCTTCAAACAGTGGAATGGCTGTGACCCCCATCTCCCAAGAGTTATAGATGCAGCAACCCCAGGAAGTTAGCCCCACTGCAAGTGCCTTGGAGGCCTGGCACAACCCTTGTGTTGCAGGCAACCAGGGGTTCAAGCTTGGCAGGGGAGCTGAAGAAGAGGCCTAGACTCCTGAAGAGGAGTGGATGTGGGGGGCCACAGATAGCATGAGAGCTATGGCAGCAGGCTTCACAGAAGAGGCAGTGGGGCCCTCTTAAGCCCCACGTGAGCGGACAGAGCTGGCCTTGGAGCCAGAGCCGCCTCAACTCCCTTTGCTGGCTCTGCCAGGCTTAGGAAAGGGCTCGTCAAAGGAAGGGCTGAGGGCCTAGAAGATCCCATTCCCTCTCTCACCGAAAAGCAACCTGTGAAACCACACAGCTAAATCAGGCCACTCATTTTGTGTGCTATGGTAAAAAACAGAACTCAAAGCTCTCACTTACCAGCCTCAAATTCCTCCCTTCTTCCCTGTTTCTTCCCCAGAAGCCGGGGAAGTTGGAAGGGAATTCTGAGCAGCTGGGTCAGGATCAGGGACAGACTGCCCTCTCAGAGCCACTTTCCTGTTGACAACCCGTGTGACCCCCACTCTCCCACTGTGTCAGTCTGGAAGCCACCTCCCTCACTGTGCCCCAAGAGTCAGCAATGTCAAACTTTAATTTCAAACTCCAGTAAGAGGGCCTGGCAGCACTTCTTACCCCCAAAATCCTCCTGGGACCCCCCCCCCCCCCACTCCCCACAGCCAGGTGCTTCCTAACTGCCTTTCTTATCTGTTCCTCTCCCCATGACCTAGAGCCAGCCTCCCCTGGACCACCCACACCGCTCCTCCCTGGTCCCCCAACCTCCTGTCCTGCCTTTCCGTTACTTGGTTTGAAACCTTTCCATGGTGCCAAGTCCCAGTGAGTGGACTTGGAACAAACCCTTCAGTGGGGGCATTCAAGGCCTCTGGAATCTACACCTGTTTCAAATCCCAAAACCCATAGGAGCCAAGAGGACACAAAGGCGGTACACTGGGGAAGACAAAGCCACATAGCTCAGGGAGCCCTGGCCCTGCCTTGGAGTCTTGTCCAGAAACCAGGATGCACTCCTGTGGGTAATGGTTCCAATACTAAAAGCAGACCTACACTGAGCACTGACTAAGCCTGGCCTGAGCAAACTCTTCACATATAGTCAATCCTCCTGTAACTATGAATTCACCTCCTTGATAAAATTTATTTGTAACCCCAAAATCAATAGTCACAGGGGGTTTGTGGTCACTCTCAGACACGCACAGAGGAAAAGTTGAGTCACCCAATGCACAAGGTTCCCGGCTAAGGTTGAACAGGTGACTCTCTCTGCCTTCTTGTTTCGGCTCTCACACTGTAAACAAGTGTCCGTTTCCTGGTCCATTTAGTGCTATGTTTTTCCATTTTTGTACTTTTTATTGGTGATTCTCTATTTAAAATGCCCCCAAGTATAGTGCTGAAGTGCTATCTAGCATTCCTGAGTGCAAGAAGGCTGTGATATGCCTATGGAGAAAACGCGTGGCAGATAAGCCTTGTTCAGGTGTGAGTTATAGTGCTATTGGCCAATTCAGTGTTAATAAATTATCAGTACATTAAATAAGGTATCTTTAAACAGACACACACAAAACAATATATGTACTGATTAGTTGGTGAAAATGTGCAGGGCCTCTATTTCCCATAGGAGCAATGGTTCAGTATTCACTAATTCAGTGTTTGTCAGATTTTATGAATACAACTACTATGAATGAGAATGGATGGTACCTTAGCCAACTGAAGCCTCAAAATGGGTACACGTGAGGTAGCTCTGTCATTGCCCATTTTACAGGTGAGGCTCAGAGAGGCGAAATGACTTGCCTTATCTCACCTCCCAGCTAGGCAGAGCTGGGGCTGGGGCTTAAACTCAGGCTGCCTGAAGGTTGACTACTACCCTATGCCCCCCACCCACTGCACTAACTGGGTAAGGGTCATGTGTAGGAGCAGCCTTGGGCACATCAGTTATTTTACCCAGAAAATGGGATGCAATATCCAGTATGCCCTGAATAGGAGTCAAACAGATGAGAGATAGGAAGCTCTGTAATCATAACTGGGCCCCTGCAACTACTGTTACCAATGTTTCTGGATTAAGGAGAGAATGATCACCTCCCGGGGAAACAAGCTGGGGGCCTGTCAGGAAGACATTAAGATTGACTGATTGGATCTAGAAGGATGGACCATAGTCACCGAGTGGCAAGGAAATGCCTTCACATCAAGGCATCCTCTGTGAGCAAAGGAGCAGGACAGCCTCCAAGGCATGTGAAGACCGATGTGGGCAGGGCACAGCTTGGTAAAGTAGAATTCAGGTAATGTAACTGGTAAAGGGAAGACAGGGACCAAGGCAAGGAGGCTGAAGAGAAGGCTGTCTCCTCTCAGACAGGGTCCTCTGCTTCCTGGGGCCGCTTGGACAATAGGAACAGTGGCATCTTCCTCCTACCCACAGCAGCCCTCATAAAGTCCCCCCAAAACTGGACTATGGTTGGAGGGTTTCACAGCACCAGACCTGAAAGCAGCCAGAAGGGCGTATCACCTCCTATCTCAATAGCCCAGTGCACCAGGCAGCTCCATGTGCACTGCCAAGGCCATCTCAAGCTGAGAGCCTCCAGAATGAATCTGAATCCTTTCCTCCTCCACAGTGGCCTTGCTCTCTGACAGAGAGGACCTCATGCACTCGATTACACTCCAAAAGCCTTGGAATGCCCCCCTTACCACCCACCTCCATCTGCAAGGCCTTGCCCCTCCCCTACAAAAGCATATTTTGTAGAGACTGGCTTCCCTCTATCCCCCCGGCTTGGTCTAGGCTTCCATCTTCTGCCCTCTGGTCTCCCTGCTTTGTCAGTGGTTCAGCACACCCACAGCCCCTCTCCCAACAGCAGCAGCCTGAGGAATTTTTTTAAAGTACAAATTGGATTACTTCCTTCCCTTTCTAAAGCCTTCAAAGGCTCCCCACTCCATGAAGAATAGAAGGCACACTCCTCACGTTGGCCTACAATAACTGGCCCCTGCCACCCCCATCTCTAGCCTCAGTTCCTAGACTTTCCCCTTGCTCATTCTACTCCTGCTGCACTAGCCTCTTTGCTCTTCCTCAGACACTCCAGGCACATGCCCACCTGAGGGCCCTTGAACCTGCTGTTCCTGGCCTGAAATGATCCCCACCTCATCTTTGCATGTCTACCCCTTCCCATTTGATCTGAGGACCTCTCTGACCACCCTGTCTAAAGCTTTCAGCTTTGAGAACCCCATTTGTTTTCATTCAAGTGTTAACCAACTTACTGATTTACTTGTTTTTTGTCTCTCTCCTACCAGAAAGAGCTCCTGACTAACATAGGTTCTTAAGGGCAGAGACCCTAAATATCTTGTATAATTACAATGCTTTCCCAGCACCAGGCCAGTACATGTCTGGGTTCTAGAAATATGTACTGAATAAATGAACAAATCCCTATTTGACAGTTGGGCACACTGAGGCTCAAGGAAGAATGATTTACTCCTGATTCTGAGTTGGAATCTAATGCCCAGGACCAGGGCCTTGAGCTTTTAGGTGAGCCCCGCCACACCCACCCCGCCCCCACCCCCCACCCTCCCCCACTACAGGAACACAGTCTGTTGTGAAGTAAAGCCTTGAGTAAGTCTGCTTGAAGTTGGGCAATGAGGCCGTGGTAATAAGAGCTCAATAAACCCTAAGGAATGGGTATCAGAAATTGAAAATAACCATTCCTAAAAGCTGGCAGAGAAAGAAAGCAAGCAGCACTTCCAGCAACATTTTCCAGTGAGGGCGTATTACAAGTACATATTTAAAAGAATCATTACTGAATGAGTCCTGGCCAGGTGCTACTTTGTTCCAGACATAGGCCTGGGAGGGGAGATAATTATCACTGACGTTTTATAGAGGAGGGAATAGGCTTCTTACTTTGAAGAATGGCAGTGCAGAAAAGCTCTGCTCTGTGAGGCCAAGGTACCAGGTTCTAGACTCAACACTGGATGTGGTGGGCATCGGACCTGAACCTTTACGGGCCTTGGTTTCCCCAGCTGTCAACTAAGTGGATTGACCTAGAATGGGGGTCACAAGTTCAAATGTCTATAGGAGATTGGTTATCTAACTCCTCTGGTCCACAGCTGCTTGTGGAGACCTGAGTGAGAGAAGTCAGAAATCTGGACTTAAAAGATAATAATAATAAAACCTTCAAATGTTGAAGTGGAGTTAGTTCATTCAAAGTTTTAAAAAACACAGTACAGTACCTGCCTGCCACCTAGTGTAGCCGGTGGCACACGTGACTATGTGGACTTTGTGACTGCTGGAGCAGCTGTCCTCAGACCTTGCTTTTTCTGGAGCTCTAGCCCCTCTCCCCCAGCTCTCAGGAAGGCTGTCTGTGAGGGCCTCCCCCTTGGAAAGGAAGGAGGCCCTTGGGAACCTTGAAATTAAGGCAGCCAGGAGGTACTTGTGCTGGCATCTCCAGTCTGGCTCGGTGAAAACAGAGAAAGCCCCTTCTGGTGGGCAGACCGGGTCTGGTTCCAGGCTCTTGGCACCAGGGCACAGGTGGTGGGTGAGCCCTGCCCGGAGTACAGATGGCCAACCCCCTTCATGGGCCTGGAGTGGCTGCCTGGGAGGGACCTGCTTGGTGGCAACTCCCCTCCCTCTACCACCGGAGACAGCTGCTCCTCAGAAGCACTGTTTGCACCCCAGCTAAGGTCAAGGGTGTGAGAGGGTTCTGTCCTGACATGTCCAGGCCTGAGGGGCTGGAGGAAGGGTTAAGGGGCTAGAGGCAGTCCAGTGCCGTCCAGATGGACCCAGAGTTCAGGTCAGCTGGGTCTCTGGGCCGGAAGACTTCATGTGCTCCGGGGCATCTCTCCTGGCTGAGGGTGGCCGTGAGCTGGCCCAGCATGAGGCACTTTAACTTCTCAGCTCATCACCTCACCAGGCCTACCATTCCCATTTCAAAGAGGAAAAAAGGGAAGCTCAGAAGAAGTGAGCAGTGCAAGGTCACATGGCCAGTGAGTGGGAAAGCCAGGATCTGTGCTCAGCCTTTTTGATTCCAGAGCCAGTGCTCGTGGCTACAACTTCACCACACAGCCCAGGGCTGGAGTTCGGCGCCACCTAGCAGGGACTGGCTGAGATCCTGGCCAGGCCAATTCCCCAGTCAGGACCTAGACAGGCTCCCATTTCCTGGATCCTCAAGCGGGGTGTGACGATTTCCTGAGTGGGCTAGAAGGTGGCAGCCTCTGGCTCTGCTAGCCATGGGGGGCAGAGGCCTGGCGCACCCTGGACCAGAACCCCCAGCACATGGAAGGAGAAGGTACACCCCAACCCCTGCCTGTGACCACTGCTGCCAGCGGCCCCCTTCCTCAGGCCCTTCTCCAGATGTGTGGTCCCAGATGCTCTGGCCCTCTCACCACAGATACCAGAAACCTTCACATGGGCTTCCCAGTCACCTAGGACTTCCCCAGCTTGGCTCCTACAGTTTCAAAGTGAAGCTCAGAGAGGTGAGGCCGCCTTTCCCAGATCACACAGCCGGTCAAAGGGGTGCTGGGATTAGAAATGAGGATGTGGAGCCTCCAAACTCCAACATCCTAGGAGATAGTAATGCCAGTAATTTTCAAACCAGGCTCTGAGGGCCCACAAGGGGGAACTGAGGAAGGCTTTTGGACTTTCATCCCACCCTAGGTTCCTCAGAGCAGCTCCCGTTTTCCTTTTTTTGTTCTCCATCTGGAATTCCCACACAGTATCTGGAGACCCACCCCACTACTGCAACCTCCTCACAGTACAAACAAGGAAACTGAGGATCAGAAAGGCACATGTGCTGAGCATCAAGTGGTAGAGCAGGGACCCCCTGTCCGGGGCTCTAAGTGTGGATGTGTTCCCTCTTCTCCCCAGACTGAGAAAGGAAGATGCCTTCACATTCCCAGCCTGGAGACCACCCGCTCCAGGCATTCAGGGAGGCAGCCACCTGTGTGGAGCCCTATACCTCCTTCAGCCTCTGACCAGGGGACCCCAAATGGCATGCCGTTTCCAAAATCCATTTCCACCATTACTGCAACAGTATCCAGTGAGCAACCTGTCGGGCAACATTCACTCTTTGCCATTCTTTTTTTTTTTTTTTTTTTTTTTTTTTTAAGATTTTAAAAAAGCTCTATACCTGGCATGGGGCTGAAACTTAAAGTCACACGCTCCACTGACTGAGCCAGTCAGGCGCCCCACCCCTTGTCCATGCTGTGTTGGAATCTGCCACAAACATCATCTTGTCGTCTTACTTATCCTCCGAGACCTGCCTGCAGAGTCAGCTCTGCCAACAGCTATGCTCAGAGGCTCCTGCCCTACCCCCCAGGACACCTATGACCACCACCCCTGGGAGTCTGAGCTTTAAAGAGATGCCAGTTTCCAAGCTGCAGTTATTGAGTCATGACTTTCCTGTTGTATCTCAAAGTTATAACTGTTGGTAGAGGGTGCTGCTGAGTAGACGATATTCAGAGTTACAGGGCTGCTGTTGCCCCACTTCAGTGTAAAAACCTGATGTAACAGCCTCTTGTCTGGCCTGGTGGGGAGTGGGGAGCCAGGGTGGAGAATCCAAGGTTTGGCTTTTCAAATACGGTCTCTAGCATGTGAAACTCACTGTTGCCTTTCCAAGGTCTCAGGGGCCCAGTCTGGGAAGTACTACTTAGAAAATGCCTTAAAAAAAAAAAAACCAAACACCCTCACTTCTGGAGGGCTGACGTCAAACCCTGGTGATGGGTCACAGAAGCCTGGCTTTTTACAGGCTGTCACAGGCCCCCGTGTCCTGTGTGTAGAGCCAGACACTGCTGCTCTGCGCACCTGGATTGTTGGCCTCTTTCATCATTCTGAATGACCAAGAGGATCCCAGAATAGAAAAAAGGTGTTAACAGGCTCATTCACTGTGACAGGTGGCATATCAGGTGACAGAATCAGAGCCAGGAACCCTGGGCAGCTGAGAGATGGGATGAAACAGTACAGAACTGAATGGGGAAAACCTTGAGTTCAGGTCAGGTCAGCACTGGCAATGTTGCCTGCCCTGGTGCCAGAGACCTAAGAAGGGAGAGGGCCTAGTCCTCAGAGCTTATATTAAGATTTTGATCCCAAGTTAGACACTTACGTAAGAAAGCAGCACATGTGGAAAAATGCCTTAGCGACTCCAGCTGACCACAGACACGGTGTGAGGCTGCACTAACAGAGAAAGGACCAGGGCGGGGTGCAGCCCCACTGAACTCCGGATAACATTGTGGGTAATGTTGGCAATTCTGGACAAGGGGCACTGACCAAATGGAACCCGATGAGAAAAAGGCAACCTGTGTGCGGAGAATTCCCACTGTGACAAATCCATCCTGTTATGACAAATGGTTATTTTACAGCAGGGAAGCCACACATTGGGTCCCGGGCAGTAGGATCCAGGATGAGTAAGTCCTTGTCCTGAAGAAACTCGCACTAAAATGCCGAGGTGGCAAAGAAATGCCTCCTGGGCGTAGCCACATGGAGCACTGCCACATGGAGCACTGCGTGAGAAAGCCAGGGACTGACTGAACAAGAGTGCTGTGACTGATTAGTGATGTCTGTCAAAGATATGCCACAAGTGGGGTATGATACACGTGCACCATGAGTCATGTCTAGTTCAACGTGAGGGAGAGCTGGGAGAGACTGGGATAGTGGTCTGGAAAAGAAGGCCAATTCAGAAAAGTGTGGCTACGATCTCCAAATATCTAGAAGACTGTCACACATATATGTGCTCCAGGTTATCACGCTACAACCAGAGTGTAGACAGGAAGGTGAGGTTGTTGAGGGGAAACATGTCGCATTATAAGGAGGCACTTTCTAAAGGGCAGAGCTGCCCAGGAGGGTTCAGCTAGGCTACACACAGGCATGATGGCTGCTGGGAGAAGACACAAGCCCTCGTGGGTGTGACCTTTCAGATTCCATCCAAGCCTGAGATATTTGTCCTCTCTTTGCCCTCCTATTTCACACCCAGTTCTGGATGTGACATCAGACAGCATTTGTGTGTGTGTGTGTGTGTGTGTGTGTGTGTGTGTGTGTGTGTGTGTGTGACATTCATACCTCAAACTTTTTTTGTTTTGTTTTGTTTTTTGCATCCAGAGAATCGTTATCAATAAGCAAAAAAGACACAGGAGAATGTTCATTCAGCCTAGCTACAAGGGAAATGATGTGAGGACTAACACCAGGGCCTTGGCACAGATGGGGCTTAAAACGCCTTCCTCTGGGAAAACTAGCAGCACAGAGGCCCTACCTGAGATGATAAACCCATCCTCAGGAAAGGAGATTGGCCCACACTTGCCACCCCTCCCCTGCGACATATCTGCTTCTGAGCTACGAGAGCAGCTGTGCACTAGGAGTCTGAGCGTGTGAGCGCTGGCTCTGCACTCACTCACCGCACCACTTAGGCTCCTGGGCCTCAGTTTCTCTCATCCATAAAATGTCAACAACACGGACTTGCCCTGCCCACTGCCCTGGGATGGCTGTGAGGGGGTCTGGAGTAGATAGGTGGGAAAGGGCTTGATGGAGTCCCACATAGCTGTTGCCCAATCCCAGCCCCACCAAGGCACTCCTCAGGCCAAGGGCTGGGGCAGGAAGATTCAGTGCCCTGAGGACCCACAGCCGTCCACCCTCTCCATGCCACACCTGCATCACCATCTGATAGTTTTGGGTGGTGACCACTCTCTCTGCACCCTCTTTAAGCCAACACAGGTCACAGCTTAATTATTCAGCTTCCGGGCCTTTGCACTGGCTGCTCCCTGCCTGCAACACCCTACCTCCTCCCTCGTTCTGCCTCCTCCTCCAGATCTCAGCTCCAGCATTACTCCCTCCAAGAAGCCTTCCCTGACGGGCTCCAGCTCCATCCTGGCTCCCTTGCTGGGTCAACGTCCCATGTTTAGATGTGCTACTGGCCCTCGCCACCACACTGTTTTATAGGCCTGTTTGCTTTTCTGCTTCTCCCTTTAGACCCTAAGCCCCCTGAAGGCAGTGACTATGTGGTTTCCATCCCTGTAACCTCAACTTCAGCCCAGAAAAGGTGCCCAGGCAAATGTCTGCTGACACTTAGGAGGTAGGACCCTGCTTCTGACTTTACCCCAAAACTACTACAGACCTTCAGGGCCTTCCCCCTGGAAGAAGACTGTGAGGACACAGCAAGTAGAGAAAAATCTGTAAGAAGTGACTTGGCAAGCAGGAGACAGAGGCGCTGGGACAAGTCGTGACTACAGCGTGACTACAAGTCCTCCTCACGCCCCCACAGCCCTCCCTACTCGATTTTTCTCCCAACCACCTCTGAAAGCACAATATGGTAACATTTGGGAAGATCTCTTTGAAAGAACACCTACCCAAGTGAAGGTCACCCACCCTGCCCACAGAACCCTGCCCCCACAATGGCAGTGTAAGAAGTAGGTGAATATTAGTGGCTGATACTCATAATTACCAGTAGTATTTATTGTCTGCTCAGGAATCGGTGGCTACTGCAGTGGCCCAGTCACTGTCCGAGGTCCTTACACCTGCATCTTATATTTGATCCCAACGAGGAGATGTTCTCACCATCTCCCCTTGTGCTGCTGAAGAAATGGAGGCTCAGAGAGGTTGAGGGACCTGCTCAGCGTCACATGGCAAATCATGTGTTATCTGTTAAGTGAGTGCAAACCCTACAGGTTTCAATCTCCAGAACCCAAACTTCACAGCATCCAGTATGACAAGTAGTAAAAACACAACTTCATGACAAGCCAGATAGCCACACAAAATCCTACAAAGCTTAGAAGCCGCTGTAGAAACACAAGTTCGGTCTTCTCCTGCTGCTGGTAGAGTCTCACTAGAGCGCACCTCCACAAAGACCTCAAGCCCAAACCAGCACCCAAGGGCTGAAGAAAGTGGACTTTACCTTGACAGCTTCTACCCCTCTGGGAGCTACTGTGCCTCGATGTTTTTGCAAGCATACTCATCACACCTCCCCAGGCTTTGCGCTGTCCTGCCAGACCCTTTTCCACTCTCACAAAGAGACCTGTGACATCACCTGCCCCTGAAACAGTCCCTTCCCCTGCCAGGATTGCTGCACATCTGTAAAAGCTGGGGAGCATACTACGTTGGAAATGGCACAGGTTGCACTGAGTGTGCTACTTCTCGTTGACTGGTAGTACCCGCCTGTGTTAAGAAGGATTCTGACGCTGTGTCCGGGCTCAGTGGGAACACTGGGATTGACTGATGCTGACCGCCATGGGCCTAGTATGGGAAGTAACTGCAAAGAGCAAGGTATTTGTTGTCCCTGGGCCAGATGATCACCACAGAAATGCTCTATTCCCATGATGCAGAATCACTGTCCTTGACTCCCCACTGAAAACCTTAACCCCTCATCCTCCCCTGTAGGACCATCAACAACAGAGTTTCTTGGGCAATGTTTAAAATTCAGTAAGATAGGAAAGCAACTATTTGTTTCACAGTCTCCTCACCCTCAAAAGACTGACCAATAAGGAACCCTCAACAGCTGCAATTTGTGAGGGTGGCTGGTTTTCAGCCCCATGTGGTCACTTAAGTGCTGAATGACCTCGGGCCAGTCACTTCTAAGTCTCTGCTTCTTCTGTAAAATGGGGATCAGGAGCCCGATTTGCCTTGCCTTTAACCACATTTGAACACGGTGCTAGGATCCTCAAGACTGCACAAGGAAGTCCATTATCTGTCTCACTGATTTTGGGATGTCCACATGACAGAAGTATTTGTCCCATTTCTCAGAGGAGGAAGCTGAGGCTGACAGAGGTGGACAGACTTGGCCCAAATCCCACAGCAAGTAAGTAGTTAAGGAACTGTGCCTGGGTCCTTTAATTAAATCCACAGCCTTCCCCGTCCTATTATTCCACCTCCACAGGGGGGCTGTGGCTAGGCTCCATGCAGCCACCATGGGCTTTGGAACCAAGGCCACCTGTGTGGAGAAAGCCCTCCCAGGAGATGATCAGTCTTTTAACAACTATGCTAGAACATGAGCACATAAAACTGTGAGTTGCAGTGTGCATTAACTGGGAGAATTAATCACCACCCAAAGACTTAATTATTCAGAGATATTACCCCCTTTCCAATACATTCTCTTAAAATGGGCCTGTGAATGAGGCCCCCAGAGTGGTTGAATTCAGAGACAAAGTAGAATGGTGGTTGCCGCCAGGGGCTGGGTGGACGGAGGAATGGACAGCGGTTGTTTAAGGCGTGAAGAATTTCAGTTTTGCAAGATGAAAAGAGTTCTGGAGAAGAATGGTGGTAAAATAATGTGAGTGTACTTAATGACACTGAACTGTACACTTAAAAATAGGGAAGATGGTAAATTGTTATGTGCATTTTATCCCAATTTTTTAAAAAGGGGAGGCTAGTGAGGAGTCTACTGAGGAATTCTCTACCAATAAGCCCCAAATATCAACTTGCTGTTTTACACCCCAAATCCAAAAGTCACAAAGTAAAATATTTAAAACACTTATGACATGAGGGGCACCTGGGTGGCTCCATTGGTTGGGTGTCTGACTTTGGCTCAGGTCATGATCTCACGGTTTGTGAGTTCAAGCCCTGCGTCGGGCTCTGTGCTGACAGCTCAGAGTCTGGAGCCTGCTTTGGATTCTGTGTCTCCCTCTCTCTCTCTGCCCCTCCCCGACTTGTGCTCTGTCTCTGTCTCTCAAAAATAAATAAATAAATGTAAAAAAAAATTTAAAAAAACTTATAACATGAATGTTTAAAATTTCAACTTTGAGTTAAATGTGTTTGTGAGAAGGGGCTGATCTATAATCTGCCTACAATCTCCTTCCTGACATTCAAGAAAGGGAAATAAAAAGAAAGAATTCAGGGGGGCACTTCAGTTGGTTGAGCATCCGATTCTTGATTTTGGGTCAGGTCACGATCCCACAAGCCTGGGATGGAGCCCTGCATCGCCACAGAGGCTGCTTAAGATACTCTCTCTCTCTCTTTCTCTCTCTCTCCCTCCCTCCCTCTGCTCCTGCCCTGCGCCCATGCACACTTCTCTCTTTAAAAAAAAAAAAAAAAAAAAAGAATGAACTATAAATAACATTGTAGAAAATAAGGGAAAAAAGGTCATTCTAATCTCATCACCTGGACACAATTACTATTATGGCATTCCATACCAAAACTTTTCAAGTTTATTTATTTTGAGAGAGAGAGAGAGTGGGTAGACACAGATGAAGGGTAGAGAGAGAAGGAGAGAGAGAATCCCAAGCAGGCTCCATGCTGTCAGCGCAGGGCCAGATGCAGAGCTTGAACTTATGAACCGAACCGTGAGATCATGACCTGAGCTGAAATAAAGAGTTGGATGCTCAACCAACTGAGCCACTCAGGAGCCCCATACGACACTTTTTAACTGTGATCATTTTAGAGTTGAAACCTTGCTAAAAATAGAAACTTCTGCTTTGGCCTTCTTACACAGAAGTAGTGTGGTAGAATAAAAAGAACAGTGCACCAAAACTTCAAATCTTGGGGCGCCTGGGTGGCTCAGTCGGTTGAGCGTCCGACTTCGCTCAGGTCATTATCTCAGACTCCATGAGTTCGAGCCCCGCATCAGGCTCTGTGATGACAGCTCAGAGCCTGGAGCCTGCTTCAGACTGTGTCTCCCTCTCTCTCTGCCCCTCCCCTGCTCATGCTCTGTCTCTCTCTGTCTCAAAAATCAAGAAAAACATTAAAAAATAAATTAAAAAAATTAAAAAAACCTTCAAATCTTGATTAAGCTGTGTGACTTTGGGCAAGTCACTTAACCTTTCTGTTGTATTACCTCTAAAAACAGCAATAACTGCAACCTGCAACAAGCTGCCAACAGAAGCGACAAAACCTGTGAACCATGAGGTGGTATGTGAAAGGAAATTAGCAATAAATAGGGAGTGCTGAAGAACCCTTTTCTTGAGGACTTAGGATCAGTATGAAAACCAATCAGAAGGTCAGTATTTGGGAGTTCTGATGTTAATTTAAAAAAACAAAAACAACAACACCTCTTGATTCACTGACACTCTGGCTCCTACAGGGCAAGAAAGCTGTTTGCTTCAGAGCAAACAAGGTCACGGAGACTGATGAGGCCCTGCCTGACCTTGCAGACCATTCCAGATATAACAGAACCTCTCCCTGTTCCCTCAATATGCTAAACACTTTCTACCTGAGGGTCCTGAGCCCTGCTGTTCCCAATCTGCCCCTGACTTCCTCTTTCCCACTGGTCACCTCACCTTCCCTGACATGCCCTCCCCATCCTCAGTTCCCTCTTAGCACCTATTTGTTTCCTTCAAGGCTCTTTATCACAAGCAGAGAGTATCTTGTATATTTGTCACCTTCTTGGATGGGGACTCCAAGCTGAATGGAAGCTCCTTGAGGAAAGAGACCAAGTCTGAACTGTTCCCTACCCTCCTCTGGCTCACCCCTGGCACTCTGAGCACAAGAATGGCTGACTCTTTAGAAAGAGAGGGGGTGGTTGTTTGGAGGTTGGCTTGTGAGGAGGGAGGAATTGGCTGGGATGAACCCAAACCCTCTTCTAATGAGTGTCTCCATACACTTGTTATGCGCACCCCCTTTGTGGAAACTGCTGGGGCAGCAGTAGCAGAGGCAGCCTGCTGTTACAGGTGCTGTCAGCCAAGTTCCACTCTTCCTATGCTACCCCAGGCCAAACTGTCCCCAGGCAGGCAGACACCTGTGGACTGCTACCACACCCCTGTGCAGGGCAACACCGTATCATGAAGCGCACGAAGCCTGGGAAGGCAAGAAAGTTCCAGGAGAAGCTGGAACTATCATATCTATTCACACCACACTCAATATAGGTCCCAGCAGGAAACTGGTTCAAGGAGTGATGACCCTTCAGAGACAAACCCTGGCTCTGAGTGCCTAGTTGACTCTGATGGCCCTCAGCAGGCATTCTAGCTTGATCTCAGCTCTCCTGGCCCTGGGCAGCCAACCCCTGCCATTCCTCCCTGATCCCCTGCCATTCCTCCCTGATTCCCTTCCCCTCCCCTACCCACAGCACCCCCAGACCCCAGGGTATCTTCCTCTCAAAATCTCCACCACCTGGATCCTACCCAGCTTTTGAGGTTTTGAAGGTCACCCTCTCTCTAAAGCCTGCCTCAATTCACTCCAGAGTCCCCATCAGAGCGCTGCACTTGGCAGACAAAACTTGATATCCCTCCAAACACCACATCTAGTCCACCTACATCTTTCCAGGCACGGGACATGGACAGTCTTTAGCTATTTCAAGTCTTCTCTCTCCCCCTGGGTATCAATAACAGCAGCAGCTAACATTTTTTAAGTGGCTCCTCTGTACCAGATACTGTGCTCAGTGCTTTACACACATTCTTTCTCTTGTCCACATGCTGAGACTAATGCCAGGTAATATTATCATCTCTATTTTGCAAATGAAAAAACTGAGGTCTAGAAAGGTTAAGCAACTTGCCCAAGGTCTCACAGCTCTTGGTGGCAGCCCAGGATCTAAACTCCAGCAGTATGTCACTAGAGCCAGGATCTTAACTACAGGTCTGTGAGACTTCTGGGTGTGGGCTTCTCCCCCAGTGCCTGGCTCAGCCTTAACACAGTTAGGCCTACCTGATCACCTACCATGTGCTCGGCATGAGCCCTCAGGGAGTGGACTTGAACCAAAATGGCTTTGTGCCTGGGGACCCTGTGATTGTGCAGAGAAGAGAAGTACACTGAAATTGTTATTTGTTGAGCAACAAAATTGATACCATATCTGCTCTGGCAAGGCTGAGAATTTTCTTAGAAAAAGCACAGGAACTTAAGAACCCAGCTAATCTTTGAAACATACAGGCCAACCAAATCAGGTGTTAAGATACTCCCTAGCTTCCAAGGGATCAAAACTGATTCAACTGAACGGCAGAGCTAGAAAGAGCTCCTCCTGCCAAGAAACAAATGGGGAATCTGAAACCCAGAGGGGAGAGGATCTTGCCTGAAGTTACCTAAACACTCGGGAGAAGCCATGGCTCCTGCTCCCCCAACCTCTGTCCTTTCCAAGTTCTAGACACTGGGACTAGAACCAGGGTAGAAAGGCTTTCAGGCCATCTCGGTCCTTAAGAAGCTGCCAGGAGTTGAGGTAAATACCTGCCCCAAAGTGACCAAAAGTTTAAAAGTCTTCACAGTAGAGACAGGGCCCTAGCTCTTACCTTCAGGGAGAATGGGACTGTTCTGTGGAAGCTGGATTTGGGAAGCCAGGATTTCTTTCCTAGGCCAGCATAAGCCCAGCTCACCCCTGCTCCAGGACGGGAGTTTAAAAGGTAGTAGCTCCTCACCTGGGGCCACACCCGGGTGAGGCTCTCACCAGGAAACTCGTCGGACTGGCCGTCTCCCAGACAGCACAGGCCAGAACGCCACTGCCTGTCTGTAGCCTGGCGCCTCTCCCAGCTGGACCCTGCTGCCTGCCCCCCCCCCCCCCCCCCCCCAGGGCCTCCAGAGCAAGAGGGAGAAAAGGCCTGCTCTCCTCCTGTAAGGCCAGCTCAGCCTGGGTCCCCCAGGGCCAGTCCCAGCCTGGGCTGGGTCTGAATGAAAGCAGCTGCTTCCTGCTTTGCCTTTTTCTTTCACTTTGGGTTTTAACCCCAAAGTGAAACTAAAGACTGGGACGATGTGGGAAAGACGGTGAGGGTTAAGGCCTGGGAGGGCTGAACACCTGGGTTCTAATCCCAATAAGGCTGCCCACTCACTGGGACACCTGGGAGGAGACCAACTCCAGGCCTCAGTTTTCCCATTGATAAAATGGGAGGAAGGAACTAGGCTGGTGATTTTAAACTAGTCATTTTAAACTGGAAAAATTATAGAACTTCCCCTTCTTCATCCTACCACTGCTGAAGGCTGAAAGGGAGTGGCAGAAATGCCCTGTGGGGGACTCTAAAGGGCCTTCCTGTTGGCTCAGAGGAGGCAAAACTGGCAGCAGCGTGGGGACCCTCCTGGTCTCCCTGATTACCTCTTCCTCACCTGTCACCCAATCACCTTCATCCTGAGCAGGCCCTGGAGTTCCAGCATCCTGGGGCAAATCAAATTCATCCTAGGCATGAGCCTGACTCTGTCCTGGCATAGCAATTGGAGACACCCACCAACAGCTGCCCCAGCCATCTATTAAGACTGACGGTAGCCCACTCAGGACTGGTCCAAACATCAGACTCAGTGACTCCAGGGTGCCTGGCACAGTGTCTAGCTAAGACCACTATAATCTGTTTTATGGGGTTTCCCCACTGGCTGGTTTACCAAATTTTCCCACTAGCCTCGTGACATGAGAAAGGTATGGATGAGCCTCCCCATTTTTCAGATGAAGAAAATTGAGGGTCAGAGAAGGACAGGGACATAGTGGCCAAGCCTGCACCGGTATTTGGGAGCTCAGTAAATATTTGCTGAATAAATGAGTTCACTGGCCCAGCAGCTGCCAAGCAGGTGCAGCCCAAGCCAGAGAAACACAGGAAGGAGGATACAGTGTGGGAGGGAGGATGCTTCTCCCTGGAGACCAAGTCATAAACAGGTCCCAAGGTACCTACAACAGAATTCCCTCCACCCAATCCTGGCCCCATCTTGTCACCCCTCCAGCCCATTTCTTCCCTTCATTTCTCACTTCCTTCCATCAGCACCTTACTCTGGAAATACCTCATTGGCTGAGGACTACTGGGTGACACTGGCCAACCCCCTTCCCCTGTCTGGGCTGAACTGGAAAAGTCTGTTCTCAACCAAAGAAATGAATTTGAATCCAGGGGAGGTAGAGTGCTTTTTAAAAAATACACATTTTCAGAATGCAAAAGAAGGTAATTCAAAAACATCTAGCAGGGGCACCTGTGTGGCTCAGTTGGCTAAGCGTGCAACTTCAGCTCAGGTCATGATCTCACGGTTCATGAGTTCAAGCTCTGCATCAGGCTCTGTGCTGACAGCTCAGAGCCTGGAGCCTACTTTGAATTCTGTGTCTCCCTCTCTCTCTGCCCCTCCTGCACTCACACTCGTGCATTCTCTGTCTCTCAAAAGTAAATAAACATTAAAAAAACTTTTTTAAAAACATCTAGCAAAATTTTAGGTGCATAGACTCTTTGCAACAACAATTTCACTTGCAGGAATGGTTCCCACAGCTCCACAGGCATACATGCAGGCATACATACGTGTGGGGAAGGGTGCTCGCTGCAGCAATGCTCACAGCAGCAACACTGGAAACAACCTAAATGTCCTTGAGCAGAGGACTGGACAAACAGCTGGTGGTCCATCCACTGACAGACTGTCACATGGTCATGGAAAAGGAGGCCATGGACCTGTGTACATCTACAACATAGTTAGACTTGCGTGAAGACAAAGCACAAAACAGCAGGCTGTAGGCAGAGAATATGCCACCATTTGTGTAATAAAAAAGGATGCTATTGACATAGCTGCCCATATATGAAGAGTATTTCTGGAAGGAAACATCAAGACTGTTCCCAGTGATCACTGAGGAATGGAGGTGGGAGAGACCCTAATTTTTCATTGGGCACTTTTTTCTACAAAGTTTGAAAGTTTAGCCACATACACAAATTGCTTTTTCAATAAAAATGTAATTTCTACACATAAAAATAACTCTAGCAAAATGCACCCAAAGAAACCTCTTGTATGTCTCAGGGCCCAGGCATCTGGATTTTGAGGCCTAGCCTCTACTGGTCTAGCCTTGTAGAACAGGTGGTCAGCCTGACAGTAGATGGAGGCAGCCTGGACATCATAGGGCTCTGGGCAGGGGGAAAATGTCAGACTCATAAAAAACTTGGCCTTAAGGCATAGGGAAGATGTGAATATGGCTTGACTGTGGAACAGGTTCAGCTAAGAGAGAGCTCCTACAGGGAGCAATAGGGAAATTATTATGTAAGGCTGGTAAGATGGGAAGAGGAAGGATTATTTCTTTCAAAATGGGATCCTAGCAAGTCCCTTCCTCTCTAATGCTTGGTTCCCACTCATGAGACCTGAGGGGGCTGGGCCAGAGTCCTTTCTAGGCATGAAATTCTAGGATCTGCCTTTATTTCATCTCATTTAATATTAAAGGAGGCAAGGGAGGGTCCCCAGCTCAGCACATGGCCATAGGGCTCCACACCTGTGCAGACTGTAATCAAATATTTGGAAGCTGGAGAAAATTCAGGCCAGGATGTTGAGTATAGCAGCCCTCGGGCAACTCCCCCACCCCTTGTCCCCCAGGAGAAGGAGCAGATGGCCTTCTGCTGAGATGCCCTTCCTCACCTTCTTGTTAATTAAGTCATGACAAGACCTCTTTTGTCACTTTTGAAGTTCAGTTTGCAGAAATGTGCTGCCTTGGCTTGCTTTTCCACAATGCTCTAGGCTCAGGGCTCACAGACTACAACAATCTAGATCTAAGCCACAAGCCCAAATTACAGGGGTCTGCAGTGGAAAGAGTCCAGGGTGCGGGTCAGTGCTGGGGTAAATCCTGGCTAGACCTCAGTGATACTGTGCACTCTGGGAGGTGAGTGACTAAGTCTCTTAAGACTGCTCTGCTTGCCACTGTAGTGACAAGGCCAGCTCGCTGCCTGGCACTCAGCAGGCACTTAAATATTTGTTGAATGAATGAACAGCTCAGCCAGTGAATCCCAGAGTAACCTTGGTCAAGTCACTTTCTGGAAAACAAGGAGAACAAGAATAGTAATGACCTCCCAGAGGTGTATAAGATCTACTGAGATAAAGTGGATGAAAGTACTTTGCAAATCAAAAATAGGCTAAACAAATATTAAGGATCCAGAACCAACACGTGGAAAACAAAATAAAAAGAATGAATATATGTATGGATGGTCAAATTTGTGAGAAACCATGGGGCAAATGGTAAAGCATTAATCAAATGAATTACTACAATTGAAAGCGACAGTACAGGCTGCTTGCTCTAGTCCACTGTTCCAATGTCTGAGTATTTTCTCACAAGAGGCTGTGTCTATTCAGAAGCAGAACAAAAATCCCTCATCAAAACCTTTGTCTAGATTTTGGTATGAAAAAGATGGGTGCAGTTACAATCATATCTTGCATATAGTTGGGCTCAGAGAACATTTGCCAAAGTAGACTGGCATATGGGTCCTGGGGGTGTTTACCTCCCAGGGAGGCAAAGAAGAAGGGGAGTGAGCAGAGCACAGAGGATGTTGCTCTGCCTCATGACCCAAGGTCCAGCTCAGGGGGACACACAGAGGAGGAGAATGATTGGCCAAGCCATCAGTTTCCTAGCTGTGCAGTGGGGCCAACCCGTTGCTGCCTCCCATGGAAGCCGCTCGGTAAGTACCAGTTCCCTTCTCCTTCTCTCTGCCCAGGAAGTATCCTTGGCTGCAGCCTGCGAAATGGGAACTGGGCTCCATCACCTGGCTCTCCAGTGTCAAGAGCAACTTGGGACAAGTCCCCTCCTGTCTTTGTGGGTGGCTGATTCCTCTGGCTGGGCCAGGGAACACCCTCTCTAGTGGCAGCTGGCTGAGAATCCCAATGAACCCAGTCATGGACGAGCCACCGTTGGACTAGACACATATGAAGTCCAACTCTGGAGGCTGCTCACAGCCTGGTGAGTAAAACTGATGATGTGAAGGCCCCTCACTTCCCTGACTCTCCTACCTTGAAGAAATTCTAAACTGGCACCAGCCCCGACTTTCCAGATCTTTAGAGAGTAAGGGCTTATAGGCTTTAGGGGATGTATTTGTGTGCCCCCAATTCAACAGGCAAGAAGACTCAGATTCCTGGAACCCTGATGGTAAGAGTCTCTTTTCCAAGAAGCAGAGCTGAACTGTGGTAAGAGTCAGAATATGCAGTCAGCCCTGTCTGAGCCCCATTTTCCTTATCTGTAAAAGGAGGTCAGTAAGTCCCTTTGCCTCCAGCTTGGTGTAAGGATTTTCGACAGCACCCATGGAGGCCCTGGCACAGAGCCTGGCACACTGCAGCTATATAAGCAATTTGCTCAGATTGTTATTTCCTCCCCCAAAGCAGCAACACCCAACATCTTTCCCCCTGGGCCATCAAACCCCCAGACAGGCTCTCTTGAGAGAGCACGACACCCCCTGCTACCCTATATGTCCTTTCCCATCCCATGGGCTCCACCCAAACCTCACCCTCTTCTTTCAGCTGAATGCTTGCAATGCTTCCTCCCTGTCATCATTTTCATTCATTCCAATTCATTCAGCCTGATTCACCTTCTTGGCGGAGGGGGGGGGGGGGGGAAGTTGTGCTACCCCTGTTCTAAAATCTTCCATGGCTCCCCAAAGCCTCTGCTTTTCAGCTGATTTCCAATGTTGCCTACAACTTCCTGGCCCCTTCCAGATTTTTCATCCAGAGCCCTGATGCATCAGCAAAACTGGTCTACTCACCCTTTCCCTAAATACATGCTTACCTTCCAGCCTCCGCACCTCTGCCTTTGCACAAACCATTCGCTAGAATGTCAGCCCCACCCTCTGTCTCTGCAAATCCAGCCCCCTTCAAGAGGGCTCTTGTTTCCTCTGGCACACACTCACTTCTTCCTTCCCAAACAATGCTTTTCTTCAGCAGACGCTTAATTACAGACTGTCACACAGTCTCTCATAATTGTAGGCCTTGTCTCCCTTGTCAGACCATAAGTTCCCAAGTGCAGAGGCCCTGTCTGTTCTTTCCCAGCCTCTCAGAGCCCAGCCCAGGGCTGGGAGGACAGGGCCCTGGTCAGAAAGTGCTTTCCAAGCCCATCTGGCTCCAGGCTGAGCCAAGTCTAGCTCCACTTGGGACCATTTCTCCCCCTTTTGTCCTATGAGGAAACTTAACTGCCCAAACCAAACCTCAGTGTTCCCACTCTCCACCGGGTGACCTAGGCCAGCAATACACAGAAATGGTGACCTAGGTGGGCAGGCAGGGCCATGGTTCTTGTCCAGCCCTGGCATGGTCTTATTTTGGGATCCTAGGCACATCCCTGTCCTTACCCTTACCTGGGCCTGCTTCTTCGCTGAGAAACAAGAAACAATCTTTTAGCTGTAGAATACGGATATTATTTGTCTTTAAGATAGCCTTGGTTCCCAGGAGTGGGTGGGTGAGGAACCAGCTGATTCCAACACAGGTGGAGGGAGGAGAGGCAGCCACAGCCAGGACTGGGAAATCCAGGAATCTGAGAGGTGATGAGACTGCACACCTCATCAACCTCATTAAATTCCTGTTGATGACAGGATTGCGTTCCTGTCTAAGTGTTCAATTCCACAGCCCTCACCCTGGCCAGGTCTGACAGTGTCTGCTGCCAGGGCTAAGCAAGGGAAGGGTAACTTGCTTCTGGAAACAACAAATCCTGCCCAAAACAAAGATGAGGAGGAGCCAGTTTCCTCACCTGTAAAATGAGGATAATAATGGTATCTGCGTCATAGGATTGCTGCAATAATACGGTGAGATGATGCCACAAACCATTTAACACAGTCCCTGGCACCTGGTAAATGGCACTGTAGCATCAAGTTCCTTATTCTCAAGGGGCCTTTACCACAGAAGTTCTTATCCTCACAGCAACCTGTGAGGAAGGGGTTTCCATCCCAACATGACAGAAGAAAACTGAGGTACAAAAACTTGATCAATCCAAGGTCACGCAGTGGGGGACAAGCCAAGCTGTGATACAAACCCAGGAAACGCTCAGTTCAGCTTTTCCCAGAGTGCAGCCCACAGGCTCTCAGCATCAGAGCAGCATCAGGTTTGAACAGCTGACTCCTGCCCCTACACCTGCCAAAGGAGACTCTCTGGGGAACCCAAACTTTATAAAGCTAAGAGACCTAAATTTTATATATAAGGAAACTGAGGTGCAGAGAGGTGAAGTGACCACTTTTCAGCAACGGCCACTTTTCTACAAGTATGGACCTGGGACAGAATTCACAGTCTGTTTCAGAGACTTCCTGGAGGAGGTGGCAGCATTTGACAATGTGGGCCTCTACGGGAAGAGAGGGCACCACAGGGAGGGTACAGCAAAAATAAAGGCTTGGGGCAGGTAGGCCAGGCAACAACTGTTCAATGCTGCTCATGCTTCCAGATCCCTGGGAGCCACCGCTGCAGCCGTTCCCTAAAAGCCCAAAGAGAGACGTTCCTGAGCCAATCTGAACTTCTGGGAGGAAAGCCTGCCATGCTGTTGTCTACAACCAGCAAGTCTCTGGCCCTCTGGGTGTGTCTACTTGCTGCTCAGGATGACACAGCCAGGGAAGATGGTGACTCAGTCTCCACCCAGCCTAAAGCTAGTCCTGTTTAAGTTTGAGAAGAGCTCAGGGGCTGAGGAAAAGTCAAGCAAACCCTCCTTGCAGAACAGATACCAGACCCAGAGAAGGAGGCCTGAGGGACAGGCTACGAGGCAGAAGCGATAAATATGGAGCAAAGCTGCGGAAGAAGAAAAGTCAAGAGGGCTAGGCTCAAGCCCACTCTGACACTGCCATGCTGTGGGACCCTGAGCAGGTTCCTGTCCCTCTCTGGGCCCCCTATTCTTCATTCACCTGTGAAGCAGAGAGAACTCCAATGGCTTCTGACTTCCTCCCAGGACTGTTGTGAGAAACAATGGCCAGGAAAGAACCTGACAGATTACACAATGCCTCGCAAAGCAAGTGAGAGATTAAAGGATTACTCCTATTATTTATTACAACAGTCAGGTGCTTTCCTTGTTACCTCAACCTGAACACCAGGGGGAAGGGGGAGGCCTGGGGTGGGTGGGGAGAGGCTGGGTCTCTGTCTTGTTTCCTCAAAGAAAACAGTGACCCAGATATTATTGGGAGATAAAAGTTCACATTTATTAAGTGCCTATGGTGTACTAGGTATTTTTTAAACATATAATCTCACTTAATCCTCACCACAATGCTGTAGTGTAAATATCTTGAGTCCAGATGAGGAAACTTGAAGCTCAAAGAAAGTAACCTGCCCAAGATTACAGTGAATGAGTGATGGAGACCAATTAAAACCAGGTGTTTATGACTCTAAAACCCACATTAATTCTACTCTCTGAAACAATCTGTATTAAAGGCAGAACATGCCTGGTATAGAGGCCCAACTCAAGCACTGCCTCCTCCTGGAAGCTCTTCTGAACGTTTTGCCCAGACAGGAGCTCTCTTCTATGAAACCCCACAGCACATGGTCAGCACACATCTTGCAGCATTCGACACCTTCTCCCTCTAGTTCTGTGACCAAGCACACCTTTAACAGGTAAGATGAGATGCAGGTGCAAATAGGTGGCCTTTGAGTTACCTTAGAATCCTCAAATGCTGGAGGTGGAAGCACCAAAAAGCCCATGCCATCCAACCCCCTCATTTTTCAGAAAGAAAAATAGAGAGAGAGACACTTGTCTGAAGTCGCACAGCATCTTACCGCAGCCAGGAACAGAACCTTGGCATCCTGCCTCACAGAATTTCTTTAGGGATTCTGTGATTTCAGAATCAGCCTTAGGACAAAAGACTATTATTCCCATCTTACAGACAAGGAAACTGAAGCATAGGGGAAAGTGCCCTCCCTGAGAGTAAGATATGGAGACCAGAATCCAGATCCCCTACTTCCAGGCCAAACACCAAGCCCTTCTTCCTCCCCATCACAAGTAGTCTGTATAGTGTGTCAAGCACAGGGCCCAGAGTAAAAAGATCAATGGATGTTGGAAATGGTAATTATACACCAGTGGGCAAGGGACACCAGCCTGACAGTGACCTCTTGAGAGGCAGTGTCATAGAAGAGGACCAGGAGTCCTTGCTCAACCCTCTATAGGTCCCTATAGGTCTCTAAGACAAGAGTGTTACAACAGCTGATCTCATCTGCTCCAAAGTTCTAAGACATCCTAGGCTCCTTGACAGCAGACTCTTGGTGTCTGTGGGGCCGCTCCCACTTGGGGCCTTTGTTCCCCCACTCTGCAGAGAAGCAGGAAAAGCAGCAAAGGCTCACAACTACAAACTGACTCACTTTATTCCCAAGTGCCACTGGCCAAACAGGGCCCACCCTCAAAAAACAATGGGATGGAATATGGAAAATCAAACTGTCTCCCAGCACAGACATCCAGCTATGCACACATGCCTACCTTTGCAAACTGACAAAGAGCAACCAGGAATCAGAGCATAAATAAGGGACGGCTTGCTCCCTGCCCTATTGGAAAGGCAGGCGTAATCCTGAATAATCAGGTGGTAATGGAACGAAGGGTAAAGAACTCTGGGTAAGGAGTCTGGGGCTGGATCCCTGTCCTAGCTCTGCCACGAACTAGCTGTGTACCCTAGGCAAGCTGTTTTCCCTCTGGGGGGGCTCAGTTTAAAGACACAGTGACACTTCACAAATCATGTCTACAGATGTTTCATTGATCTTCACGACAACTCAGTGGGGCTAGCACAGTTATTCCCTTTCTACAGATAGAGAAACTGAGGCTTGGAGTGATCAAAGGTCTCACAGCATGAAGTCAGCAGAATCAAGGCCCAGAGTTCTTAGATCACCAAAAGAAATACTCAAGGGTGGTCAGATCAAGAACAACTCCGCTCTCCCGTCATCCTGAGAGTCTCAGCAAGACTAAGGCAGCACAGTCCCTTGTTCACCTGCCCAGTCTGGTGGCCTGCAAAGTTCTGGCCACAAACCCTACAGCCCAGCTGCCTAGAAGACCGCACCCCCCTGCAAAATTTCATTACTCAAGTTGGCAAGAACGCAGCCCCCACCCCCCCAGCCGGGTCTAAATAAACGCCCAAGTGATATCACATCCTGCCAGCTCCAAAATAGCCCAGGCCTGCCCACAAGCGATCACAAAGTGCCAGGCCATGCAGGACCAAGCCAGTAGGACGTCCAGCCCATGGCACCCTCCACACACTCAAGCAACTCAAAGCAGAAGCCTCAGAGCAGAAGGCCCCCCACTCCCACCTCTGCCAGGAGGCCTGGCCCCTCCCTCCTTGCCCCTTTCTTGGGAGGCCCCAGAGCCTCCTGCCCCAGCGCCAGCCCTAGCCCCAGCACCAACCCCATGGAGCCTCGCCGCGGCCAGCCTGCGGGCGGACTCCGGCCCGACCCGGACACCCCACCACTCACATTGCTTCAAGAGCTCCAGACACAAAGCCATGAGGGCCGGAGGGGGGTCAGAGACCCAGAGACCCGGCAAAGACAGAAAAGGGGAGAGGGAGAGACAAGGGAGCAGAAAGCAGGGAGACAAGGGGCAGAGAAAGCAAAGGGGTCAAGAGCCCTGGGCAAAGGAGCGGGCTCAAAAGGGGGCCTTCAGCACAAGAGCCACTGAGTGGCGAGGCCACCAAGACAGATGCGGGGGCAGAGGCAGGGAGAGCAAAGCGGAGGACCCCAATCCCCAGAATTGGGGGCCACAGAGTCCTGAGAGAGAACAAGGAGAGACAGACACGGAGACAAACCAAGGGATAGCAGGAAGGGGTGAAGTCTGGGAGCTGGGGAGCTTTTGGGGGGTCCAAAGGAGCACCTAAGGGATGTCGGAGGTCCCAGCGTGTTTGGGGGGGCACCAAGAGGGAAAACCCCGCGGAAAGGAGGGCTAAGAGGAGAGCAAGACCACAGGGATTTGAGGGTACAGACAGAGGGGAGGACCCCTCCAAAGGATGTGCGGGAATCTCAGAGGGGAGGCGTGGGGGAATGAGGAGGGTGTTCTGAAGGAAAGGCCCCCAAAGATGTGGGGACACCGTGAGGGGGAGTCCCGAGGAACGGGACGCTCAGAAAGGGAGGCTCCGAGGGATGAGCGGAGAGCTTTGAGGGGGACCCGAGATCCGGGCGCGAGGGAGGGGCTGTGAGGCACCGCGAGGGCAGAGACAAAGAGACAGCGAGCCGGGGAGAGACAAAGCGGGCGGAGCGGGGAGACGAGCCCGAAGGCTGGCAGCCGGACAGAAGGACGGAAGCGCGAGCGGGCGGGTGGACGAACGGACGGACAAACGGGGAGGAGGGCGGGGGCAGGGCCGGGCGGGGGCGGCGCCCGTCTCCTCGCGGGGCCGCGGCTGCTCCGGGCGGCGCTGGGCGGGCCCCGGGCGTCCGGGCTGAGGAGGCAGCGGCGACGACGTGGACCGGACAGACGGACGGAGTGACGGACGAGGCTGGCGGCAGCTGCGGCCAGCGGCGGGCACTCACCCTCCTCCCTCACGCGGCCCGGCCCGAGGCTCCGGTTTTGTACGCCCGAGAGGCGGGGCCTCCGGGTTAAAGCCCCGCGCCAGCCCCGCCCCGCCCCGCCCCACGCGTCAGCCGCGCGCGCGCGCGCCTCCCGGGACTCCAGGGGCGGGCGGGGACGCGCGCAGCCCCCTCGGCACGTGGCCCGGCGCGCAAGCGCGGGGCGCGCTCAGCCAGCCCACGCCCAGGCCCACGGACCGTGAGAGCGAGCGCGCGCCCACGTTGGCACGCGCATGCCTGAGCACCGGGGGCTCCGCCCCTCGAGCCGCCCCGCCAAACCGGTTCCAGCTGGAACGGGACGCATGCTCTGTGCCGGGGGAAGAGCGGTGTGAGTTCGCACTAGGTCACTGTGGCGACACCTCGCTGTCACCGGGGGAAACTGAGGGTCACAGCAAGCAGCCTAAGCTGGTCTTCTTAACCCTGCATGGTCAAATTAGACCTCAAGTACTATGGACTCTACGCCCTAAGTGTTTCTAGTTGTCCCCTCCCCTCATCCTCCCTTTGCTGCCCTCATACGGAGTCCTCTAGATTGGGTTCGAATCCCTACTCACCCTTTGGAGGGTTCTGTGACCTTGTATGAGATGCTCTTTCAGTCTCCCTGAGCCTTTGAGTCGTCCTCGGCAAAATAAAACCAGCACACTGTTTCCTGAAGGGCAAAGCACAGTAGGGGCTGCCCGAATCCCTAAATCACTCCCTTCACGTCTCATGGCCCTCCCAGTTCCCCATTCTCTCCTGCGAGGCCCCCACTCTTTGTTTAGTCCTGGTCTTGAGTCGTTTCCTTACAGCCTCACCCTTCTAGGCTGTACCTGTAGAAGGTCTGCCATCCACAGACCTAACTCCTGTTCCCTGACCTGCCTTGCTGGGTGACTTAGGCAAGGCCTTACCCTCTCTGTGCATCTCTTTAATAAATGTAAATTGAGAAAAGAATCTTACTGAATAAGATGAAACAGTGTTTCTGATACCACTGTAGCGATTTTTGTACAGAGGCATAATAACAACAAAAGAAAATGAGGGTTATGGAGCCACCTGGATGCCAAACACTGTGCTAAGTAAGCACTTTGAAAGTATTAGCTTACTTTGTCCTACTCACAGTTGCTATGCTACACCTGTGCTATTCACTTAGCGTTCATTTTCAAATTGATTTACTTAGAAAATTTCTAGAAGCCCCTGAGGAAGAGCCAGGATCAGTCTTGCTCTACCCTGGCCACAGGGAACCTGCTCCTGCTCCTGCTCCAACTCACCAGGCACCCTCCTGCCTCAGGACCTCTTCTCCCTGCCTGGCATACTTCCTCAGCTTCATCCAAGTCTTTGTTTAAACATTTGTTTCTCAACGGGGTCTACCCTAGCTATCCTGTTTCTGCTGCAACAATGCCCTCCCCCAGGCTATTTTCCAATAAACCATACATTTGCATTACTTATGTTTATTATTTTATCTGCTTCCCCCACCCCAACATAATGTACTCTCCTAGAAAGCAGGGGTTTCTGTTTTGTTTACTGTGGTGTCCCTGGTGGCTAGAGCACAGCCTGGCCCACTGTAGGTGATCAATAAACATCTATCCAAAGAAAAAGTGGCTTGATTGCAAGGCTCATGCCCTTAACCACTACTTAGTAGGGGCTCTAAGGTTCCATTTAAGCACCTTAGTCTTTCTTCCTCTGGAATGACCTCTCTACCCCCAAGGGTGTAAGAAATGCCCCTTGTTCAAGAATCTCAATCCTGGGCTTTATGGCCTGTCGACCAGTCCTTAATCCCAGTCACTATTTCCCCCCAGAAGGCTCAATGGGTCTGCCTAAAAACGGGATTTAGAAGGGTGATGATCTGTGCACTGAACACACAGTAGGTACTTGGTTAACCAGGACTGTCCTGGACCAAGGCTTGGTAGAGCCCTGGGAAGAAGCCTGCCTTCTGCTCAGTGTCTCCCGTGCAGAGGTACAGCAACAGGGAATTCTGACCTCTTATCACCACTCCAGGAAAGCCTCCTGGATCCTCTTATTATTCTCTCACCCTATGGCCCCTGCCCAGGCCTCACTGCCTTGCCTGGACCTCCAAACCATCCTGCGCAGCTTGCCACATAATTCTCCCTGAAACTCTTGTAACCATGCCACATCTCTTTACCAGGCCCCCTGGATGGCTCACCCACCCACAGGATAATGGGAAACTCAAGGCTTAGGAGTCAGGCAGACCCAGGTGAGAAATAGCTCCTTGACCTACTAAGTGGGTGACCTTGACTTGACTCACCTTCTCTAGGCTGCAGTTTCTTTGAAAGAGGTCTGCACATGTGTATATGTATGTGAGGTCAAACTGGCTTAACTTAGGAATGTCAGATATGTGTAACTATTCTGGCCACAGCAGACATCACCAATTGATGGTGGTGCCACTCTTCTCTGCTTAACTAAATCTCAGTCCTGGGCTCCAGGGATCAGAGATGACACAGCAGTTGAAGTCTGTTTGCAATCTCTGGACATGATGGTCTTTGAGGTTCCTCTCAGCCTTGACACTCTGGGAACAGGAGTGTCCAATCTGACAGGAGCCTGTAGTATAATAACCAGAGATTGTGGAGGGCTAGGCCTGGCAGATGGCTTCAGGGGGACAAGGCTAACTGGAGGGTTGACTGCTTACTGGAATTTTGTCAGCCTCCCTTCCTCTATCTGTGGAGGAGGGAGTGAATCAGAGGAGAAACTGGGAACGTTCTAGGGGAGACAGCAGGGGACAAAGAAGGGTGTCAGAGGATGACTTGGATGGGAGATATTCAGGCAGGGAGAGGGGTCTCCAAACCCAAGACCCACAACATTGATGAAGAATTTGAGGCACAGGGAGGGGCCAGAACCCACCCAGAGTGACACAGGAGAGAGGAAACTAGAACTCAGGGCTCTGAGCAAGGAGCAAGGGTATATTCCAGGCTAGGAAACTATCCAATTCAGCCGAGAGCTTCAAGTGCTGACAGAAAGTACCTCCAAGCATGTGTATCTGGTGTGTGTGTGTGTGTGTGTGTGTGTGTGTGTGTGTACGTGTGTACACATGCATGTGGAAATGTGCAGGTGCAGAGAATGCAGTTGGTAGGAGCTGGGGGTAGGGTGGTGGGGTGGAGGTCGGGGGGGGGGTGCCTGGGTGATGCCAAGCCTCCTTTGTGGTTCAGAGGGAGTGGGAGAGACACAGAAGGGGAGGCTAGGGAGGGAAGAGGGCCAGAAACTGGGAGGGGAGGAAGTGGGGGCCATAGGGAGGGAACAGGGCTGAAGGAGGCAAACCAAAGGCTAAGATGAGAAGAAGGGGGTGGAGAGCAGGGGAAACAGGAAGAAAGGGATGGAGAAAGGGAGGGAGGAGAGGAGAATGAGCACTAATGGAAGCTGGGCAGAGGAAGAGAAGAGAGGAAGTAGGAGGAAGAATTTTCTTTGTTCTTTCTTCTCTTTCCCAGAGGGTGAGAGGAGGCAAGAGGGGCCATGACTGAGGGGGTGATGGCACCCCTGTGGCCCCTTCCAGGTAGGTCCTTTGGCTGAGAGGGGCACGTGTATATATAGTCAAGCTGCTGCTTCCCCTCCCATCCTAGCTGGAGTTGACCCTGCCTGCCAGTCACCTGCCAGAGCTATTTCTGGAATGTGGAATCTGGGTCAGAAAGGGGGAGGGAGGGTGAGAGGGGGTGGTGGCAGCGGTACTGGCAGCTGGGAAGCTGGCGAGCTCTAAGTGGGTGGGTGGGTGGGCAGCTCCATGTTCTGCCTAAGGCCAGTCCTCCCCTTCCAGGCTCTCACTGCCTCAATAACCACTCCTCACCCATATCCTCCTACTTTCTTGCATATGGCTTGAGTACATACATGCCCATGAGAGAGTGACAAAGAACTTTCAACCCCTCAGCAACTTGGGGGCTCAGCACAGCCGTGGTGGGGGGGTGTGTGTGCATGACCCAGAATTCTCACTTCCTGGGAGGAGGCAGCCTTCTGAGCAGGGGTGACCCCTGTGGGGAAACAATGGCTGAATGAGGGTGGGCCTGTGTGTTGTTGTTAGTGTGGGTCTATGTGGAGAAAGGGCATTATGGGCAAGATTGCCAAGGTCTACTGATTAAGGATGCCACATATATAAGGGGGTGCTGTTTACAACACAGACATAATTGAATTATATACTTATTATGACAAAATTGTGGCAGATGGCAGTAAAAGACCTTATTCTAGTAAAAATTGTGCATCATGACAATTTTTCAGCATACGGCAATTAAGTGTCTGGAGGGGAGTGCCTTTTCCTAACCCAGCACAAAGATACCATATGGACCAGCTGCAGCTCTGGGCACAGGCTTGAAAATCTGGTGGCTTTGGTTTTCCCTGTGAGGCAGGTGGGTTTACCTGCTGAGCATAAGGGGGATCAGAGGGTGGAGGAGAGACGAGCAAGTATATAGTGGTCACTGTAGAGACCTGAGGGAGGGCTGACCAGGGACATGTCAGGGGTGAATTTTTCTTATGGCTCCAATCTGCTAGAAGCATGACTTCCTCACAGGTGTGGAGGTGGTATGAGTCTTGCAGACACACATGTCTGTGAGTGCGTATGCAGGTATATGTAGAGATCAAGTGTATATATGCTTGATCTCAGATACATCTGAGAGTATCAGTGTGCATGTGTTTTTATAATTTTTTAAAATCCTATATAGCTCTGAGGGTATACAACTTCCTGTACGTCTACAAAAGGAGGTTCACGTGGGCACATAGGTCTGGGTAGGTGTGAGATGTTGCTACGTGATACTTTCTTAAGTGTCTTGGTTTGGACTAAAGCCCCCAAACTAGGAATAATTGGAGGTTCACATCCCTACATTTAAAGCCAGATGTGCCAGGTGTTGGATCAACCATACAAGATAGACTGGTGGGAGGGTCGGGGGAGCTGTGGCTGATTGAATTTTTGGCCTCTTTTAAACATTTTTTAAATGTTTATTTATTTTTGAGAGAGAGACAGCCAGAGAGCATGAGCAGGGGAGGGACAGAGAGAGGGAGACACAGGATATGAAGCAGGCTCCAGGTTCTGAGCTGTCAGCACAGAGCCTAATGTGGGGCTCGAACTCACACACCACAAGATAACGATCTGAGCCAAAGTCAGACGCTTAACTGACTAAGCCACCCAGGCACCCCCCTCTTTTTCTTTTTAGATTCTAGGTTAAACAATCCACATCCAGACCTGACATAGATCATGAGATCCTGCTGTTATGACTGGATGAGACTTTGGGAGTCTTGGGGATAAGTGTATTTTCTATGTGAGAGGGACGTGAATAAATGTAGTCAAGAGAGTGGACTACAGTAGATTCAATTATTGACCCTAATTTTTCACCCCTCCCTGTATCCACACCATTGCCATAAAAATACAGTTCCTTACATAAAAGTAGGAGGGTACCTCGCTGTCTCCTTTGAGCTTAGTCATATGACTACCTTTAGCCAACAGAATTTCAGTAGATAGCACACCAACAGGGGCCTTGAAATGTGCTAATTAGTTAGGCTTGCTCTCTTATGCTTCTGCCATCACTATGAGAAGAACATGCCCTGGCTGGGCCACCAATGCCAGGAGGATCCCTTTGGTTCTACGAGGAGTATGAGAGAGATGTGGAATAGGTCTGTTCCAGCTGACCCACAAATTTGGGAGCAAGAAACAAGTGTTAATTGTTGCATTACACTAATTTTGTGGTTGTTTGTTATGCAGAACTGTTGTAGAAATAGCTGCTCAATGCAGGGACCCAAACAGTTCTGGGACATGTAGTCCATGACCCATCCTTAGTCCATTCGTGAGACATTGGGTTTGCAGAAGATTTGGGACTGAGGGTCTATTTGAAAAAAATTGCCGGTGTGCTATGTGTCTCCCCAGGCCCACCTGATGCTTAGAGAACTTCTCATGGGCCTGATGATATGGGGAATCTGACCCCTTACCTGAGGTTCCTATGGGACTGTAGCAGAGTACCTGGGAGAGCATGGCAGGGATCCCTTGGATTTGGAGGCTCTAGAACGTGGGCCTCAGCATCTGCTAGGAGACCTCTGAAATGGAGAGACTGGTATGGTTACCAATGACAGCAGGTCTAGAAGAAAGGCCGTAGCAGATAAGCCCATACTTTTCGAGTCCCACATGGCAAGAGCCTTATTTTCACACAGGTAAAGTGGGAGTCAAGGAAGAAAGTACGGCTGGAGTTGTCATCAGAGGACTTTGCCCAAGATGACTGCCTGGCAGGGCCAGATACCCTAACAAAGAGAAGTTGAGTGAGGCGGAGGGGGACCAGCAGCTGGAGACACTAAGGAGGAATAAGCAGCAGTGGGCTGGAGGGGGACTGCCCATGTCAGGAAAGGAGGCACCATGAGGGCCCTGCAGGACAGAAGAAACTCCAGAAGCACGACTTAGCAGAAAGAGCCAGCATATCGCATCTGTTATATAGAAAGTCCTGACACCAGACAACACCCGCACTTAGCTACCTTCCTGTCCCGCCTGGAGGGACCAGAAACAGCCACTAGTGAACAAGGAACAGAGAAGACACTAACCACCATACCCAGCTCCCTACCATGGGCTTCGTAGCCTGAGTTAGGATCTACCTGCAGAAGCATGAGATCCGAGGTTGATAAGACTGAAGGCTTGCAGTGAGTCCAGACTGGACTCTTAATACCTAAAGATGAGACTATTCCTTAAAGTCTAAAAGTGACTGAGAAAATCTCAGGGATCTGCCCAGATATCACCCAGGGTTTGAAAGGCAATAGTGAAACAAAGTAGTTTCTGGCTCTGCCCCCTGCAAAGACCAGTTCATTCACTCAGTCAACTAATTTTCTGTACATAGAACAGCCATAGGATTCAAGTTCATTTATTTATATCAAATACCAATTGAGCACTCGAAACATGTCTCTTTTCCTACAACAATCCAGTCCCAACTGCTTTTGATTGCCAAGAAAGTCAGAGTCAAGCCTGAGAACCAGCAATAATAGCTCCCACCATGTGCAAGGCTGCCTGAACACTCCCTACATACAGTCTTATTTCATCTCCCCAGGAGCTCTCTGGGGTCTGGCTTATGCTTCAATTTATAGATGAGGAACCTGAGACTGTGGAAGGAAAACTAGCTAGCCAGAGTGGGATCAAAGCTCTCTATACTAAACCAGAAATTGTTTATGATTTTCTTTGGTCTTGATTTTCACGGCTTGCTCTGTGACACAGAGTTCCCTTTTTCTCTGATCAGGCATAGACTGTCTCCAGAGGACTTAGAACAGGTATCAGGAAGGACAGGTTGTCTCTGTGACTATGAGAGAAACTTACAAACTCACCCCTCTGAGAAGGCTCCATGCAGATGCCATCCTCTTGCCTGTAGGTTCTAACCCTCCAGATAGGTTCACCTATTGTCTACCTGAGCTAATCCAACAGGGAGGCAGGGCTGCAGTAAGCCCTGCCCACCAGCAGGTGGCTGCTCTGAGCCAGGGTCTGGACAGTCCCTAACATCCAAGTATCCCAAAGCAGTCTGTGACTCCCTCACCCTACTGCCGGTGATGACATCTGCCTCTGTGACCTCCATTTGACCTCCAATTTGCCAGCTTGTGGGAAGTTCAGTCTCAACGCCTCTTGCTTTTGCTCCTAACCATCCCTCCAGCCCTGGCTAGCCCACCATAGATTCTTCCCAGGCATTCCCCGCATCTGATCTACCAGGAATTGTCCTCAGGTCCCCGTGTGAGAAACAAAAAGAACCCCCTCATCTCAGTACTCACTCGGAAGCGTGCGACTGTTGCTGAGGCTGCCAGTGCTGGGCGGGGGGGAGAGGGACTGCAGGGAGACACTGTCCTCCTCCTGCGAGCAGCCCGCCTGGATGGCCCGCAGGTAGCTGTGGCTGCGGGAGCGAAAGTAGCTGGGCAGCGGCAAGTCCAGTGCCTCTGCTGCTGCAGACTCTGCTTCACTGCAGGCCGACTCGCAGGCTGCCTCATACTGGTCGCTCAGATCTGCCTCCCGTACCTATCCGGGCAAAGGCGGGCGTCAGGGGTCAGCAGTGCCCATTCTGGAGGGACTGGGCACTTGGTGGGTGACTCAGCTTCAGGGCTGGAGAGTCTGTGGGGCCTCAAGTCAGCCCACCCTTTCCTCCCATGTCACTCAAGGTACTGGGTGGGCAGATGGAACCCTTAAGAAATATATACAGCCCCTGTCACTTCTCTGGACCTCAATTTTCCCATGTCTACAATGCAGGACAAAATGTTAAGGATAACTTAATAGATCTTGTGTGTCCATACTGATCAATTGATAGGTTTTGAGGTCACATCTGAATTCAGCCAGAAAGAAGGCTATAATCAATTAGTAATGTCTACCTTGAATGTTGGAATGGAAAGTGGCAGTAGATGTGCTAGATATTTACCATCGTATGGTACAATCCCTTTATTTTCACAAGGAAACTGAGGGCCAGTGAGGGGAAGATACTTGCCAGGTGTACCCAATGAGGAAGTGGCTGAATCAATACTCTAAATGTGAATTTAAGGAAGATTAATGTAGCCCTGTGGTACAGAATGAATGTTGGGAAGGGAGTCTGGAATGGAGGCAGAGGCCAGAGATGAAGCTGATCCAATAGTCTGGTGAGAGAAGATAAAACTGGAATAAGGGTAGTGGCAGTGAGGATTGATTAGTGATGTCTGCCATGGGCAGTATGGAGAATGGGGACGTGTATGCTATGTGCCATCTCACATCCAGTTCAACCTTGTTTAGGTGGTTTCTAAGTGTCTCTCTAGAGATGGCCATCCAAGGTCCTACAGATCTGCAGTTGAGAGTGTGGGCATACAGGGGCCCACCATCCATATACTCTCCAAGGGTCCTGGAAGGGTATGTCTGACCCAGGTCTCAGGGCATGATGGTAACTGGAGACCACACAGTATAATCTGAGGAGTCAGCTGGCAAAGGATGGATACTGAATGGAAGTCCTGGGGGAGGCCTACGCAAGAAGGGAGAGGGCAGAAGTTGACTGAGCACCATGTGGAGGAAAGATGGAGCTGGGCCTGGGACCAGCTCTGCCTTGGACCTGGCTGTGTGACCTCCAAGTATCACTATCCTCTGGGTCAGTGTCTCCTATCTAAATGAAATGGGATGCTTGTGTACTTGTCTGGCACTGCATCAGGTAAAACGACTAGATGGATCATCACCCAATCTGCAGCATATGTTTGGAAAGCTCTAAATTTGTGCTGTCCAATATGGTAGCGGCTAACCATGTGTGGCTATTTAGGTGTAAATTAATTTAAATTAAAAATTCAGTTCCTTAGCTACACTGGCTACATTTCACTTGCTCATGCTATCTTACTGGACAGCGTGTAGTACACAACATTCCCACCTTCACAGAAAGTTCTATCGGACAATACTGATAAACTGAAATGCAGGCCATGTGGCATACCCAAAACTCATCTAGAGTGGGTATTCAAGAGATAGGTGTTTATCCTCCACAGGTATAACCTGAAGTACACTGAAAGGCCCTCGTGATTGCCAAGGGCAATGAGGTCTTGCTTAGGGACTGCAGTCATGGCATAGCTCTGGAACTAGGCTGCCAGAGTTTCAACCCTGGGTCCATCATTTCCTTGTAATATGAATGTAGGCAAGTCACTTAACTGCTCTGTGCCTCAGTTTCCGCATCTATAAAATAGGGACTAATTATAGACCAGATTTCATAGGATTGTTGTCAAGATTAAATGAGATAATTCATATCACATGCTTAGAACAGTGTCAGGAGAGTGAGCACCTGGTGACCTGTCCCTATTATTATAGGCAGCTCTGTGAGGTGAGTACAAGGATTTGTAAATATTGGCTAAGATGCTCACAAGCTCTGGAGGGCAGGCCAATGGGTCAGGGCTGTTGGTATGTATATCGCTGAGGATATACTGTGTGCAGGGAATGCCCTGGAATTTTGTATGTTAACACATCAGATCCTTACCACGAGCCTGTGGAAGTTAGGGGAGAAGGAGGTCACTTGGCTCACTGTGGGCTCCCCAAAGACCCTCTGGAATAATGCGTTTGACAAGAACCATGACATGAGGGTGGAGGCACACGAGGCATCCATAGCTGGAGCCAGGAGATGAGGGGCCAGGCCCAGATTTGCCCCTTGGACAGGTCCCTTGTTCACTGCTGGCTGCAATGAGGGGGTGAGCTTGGAGCACCTTTCCTGTCTGTCTTTATGGCCTTGGGGCTGGGGCCTGGGAAGGAGGAGAGGGCCACTTCCAGGGGCAGGATGGGTGTGCATGGGAAGGGGGCACCGTTAGGGCAACCAGACAGTGCCAGGACTGGCACCACCTCCACCAAGTTTTGTAAAATTGAAAAGTCTCTGCATTCATGCCAACACCCCAACATACTTAAAGGTCTTGCTGGAGCCCAAGAAAGGTGGCCAATACCACCAGCCCGCGGCCATCAACTTGTCCAAATAAAAGTCTCCTAGCTAGAAGACTCTCAGGGTATGCTTTCTCTTATCCCAGGATTATTTCTTCCCCCATCCATAGGACTAGCCCATTCTTTCCCATTTTTAAGAAGAGGAAACTGAGGCACAGAACAATGAAGTGAAAGGGCCAGTGAATGGAAGGTCAGGGCAGAGTGTGGGTCTCACTGGACGTGACTTTCCTGGTGCTGGCTCTGTTTCCTGGTTCTGGCCTGGCTCTGTTTCCTGGTTCCGGCCTGGGCAGGGGCTAAGACCACTCAGATGCCAGGTGTCAGGCCTAGCCCTGGACTCTGGGATCAGGGTACAAGAGAATGGCAAGCATACTGACCTGCTGCTCATGGCCAAACAACTGGGGGATCAGGGAGGCCTGTCCAAAAATCTGCAGGAAAGAGAGGGGGAGGGTTATGGGGAGACCAAAGGTGGGAACTGGGGTAGGGGATTCAGGCTCAGCTGCAAGAGAACTAGTGGATGGCTGGTCTAACCTCCCCAGACTGGCTGAGGCCTAGGTGCTAGGAGGTCTCACTTAGCTTCCTTCAGGGATGGGAGGCTCACTCCTTCTGGGGCTGGGTGCTACTGACGATTTGTAATCTGCTGTTTACACATGTTTCTTTTGGTCTGGCCCCTGGGAGATGCCCTGTCTGCTGCCTCTCACCTAGGCAGGTGGCTCCCCCACCCCCAGATCTACAGATTAGGCCCAGAACCCAGAGACTTCTCTTCCCTGGTCAGGGCCTACATATCCTAGTGCCTGGTGGGAAGGGGGCTCCTTCTGGCAGGAGTCAAGGCCTCAGAGACACAGCCAGAGGGATATCTCTGACTTTAGGGGCACATATGTGGCTTGGATCACTCAATCTTCTAGGGGTAAGGGTTTGAGAGCTCAGAGGGCCCTGGCCTAGGAGAGGGCTGGGCTGGACAGAGGGCAGTGGCAGAGACCTGGTGGCATCCCCAGCCTGGCTGATTCCATGTGCTCTTTTGTGTAGCCAAAGGACAAAAGTGTTCCTTCCAGATGCCAGGGCCAGGCAGAGGTGAAGATGAGTTGTCTGAGAGAGGAAGACTCAGAGAGAAACATGGATGTGGGACCTACCAGAGGGAGTCGGAGAAAAATGTGTATGAGGAGAGAGAAAAACAGAGGGAGACAGATACAAAGAGGAAGACTGAGGGACAAGAGAACATGGTAGGATGGGAGACACAGGGAGGGAAGCCACCCATTCAGCAAACACCTATGTGCCCTGTGCCTCGTGCTGAGGTCAAGGACGCCCTGGGGAACCACACAGCAAGGCCCCACTTGCAGGGGGCTCCCAGTCTTAAGAGTGAGACAGACACCAAGTAAATAAACAGATATAATTCCAGATAGGATAGTGCTGTCAAGAAAATGAAGCAGGGTAAGGGAACAGTGCCCTCGGGGCTCCTTTAGAAAACCATAGGGCAGGTTCCCCTGAAGTGACATTTGAGCCAAGACCAGAAACACGGAGAAGAACCAGCTGAGCAAATATCTGAGAGAGGGGTGCTCCTGGGAGAGGGAACAGCAAATGCAGAAATCAGGACAGGAATTGGGTGTGTGTGTGAGGAGCAGAAAGGAGGCCAGTGTGGCTGGAACAGGGTGGCTGACAGAGCAAGTCTGAGATCCTGTGTGAGAGAGAGGCAGGCCGTACAAGTCTGAGTGAGGAGTCTGGCTTTCATTGAGGGCAGGTGGGAACCATGGAGGGTGTGGAACAGGAATGTGGTGTGATCTGCCTTACATCCTTCACAAGCTCCCTCTGGCCACTGGGAACAGAGTGCAGTTGACAGGCCTAGAGGCCAGGGCAACTGTTCATGTGAAATTTGGTGGGGCCTGGATGAGGACGGCAGGGACAGAGAGTTCGGGGTGCTCCATTCCTCCCCATGTCTGAGGTCAGTCTCCTTGGTTTGGGAACGACAGTGCTGTGGGCAGGGGGCTGGGGTTGGAGCAGGGTGGGGGGGTGGCTTTGGCCAGGCGAGGAACAATGGAGTGGTGAGGAGCTGGGGTCCAAAAGCCTTCCAGGTCTAAGCGGTGCAAGCTTGGGCCATGGGGCTACACACAGTGGGACCTGCGGCCTGTTCCTGCCCAGAGAGGGGGCTGGGTCTGCACCTGGCGCCTCCATTGCCTCACTCTGCTACTACCAGCAGGTGTTGCCTTCTCTAGGCCTCACCTCCCCATCCACACCATGCGGGGAGCCCTTGAAACTTAGCTGATCCTCCCTTTGGAAACCCTAAAGTGCTGTGCATATGTCAGAGGCTGGGGTCCGGGTCTAGGTCTGACAGCCCCGGATCCCTGCCCAGCTTTGCCTTCTCCTTGCTGTGTGGCCTCACTTATCTGAGCCTCAGTTTCCTCATTTGTGAAATGGGGATATAAGTAATAAGCACACCCACCCCTGGAGGTGGCTGTGAGGGTTCAAGGAGTTGGTGGTTATGAGAATGAAAAAGTACAGCACAGTATGCTTATTGCTGTTAGTGGCAGAGGTGTCTGGACCCTGGAAGTCCAACTTTCCACTGAGCCGGTGGGCCTTGGAGGTCCAGAGTAGAGAAGCAACTTACTCAAGGTCACACAGCAAAATAACAATAATAACCATAAAGTTAGGCACCCTTTTCTGAGAACACTACATTCATTATCTCATTAATTCCTCACAACCTTTGAGATAGGAATTGTCACCCTTCTGTGGTAAATCAGGAAACTGAGGCTCAGGGAGGGAGTGACTTGTCCTGGGTTCATACTATCAGTGACAAGACTGGGACTCAAACCCACGTTTCCAGTTACCTCTCTTCAGGGCTCCTGGGTCTATAGCAGTGGTGTGGTCCCTCCCTCAGGGCTCTCAGCTTAGTTCATGCAATGTCAGGCCCTGTGACTGCTCTCCAGGCACAGGACAGTCAGTGGGGCAGACATACATACACAGGCAGCTTCAGGAACAAAGACCAAACAGAAGCACAGTGCGGACATCTGGGGACTGCTCAACAGGGGCTGATCCTGGATGTCTGTCCTCTTGGGTGAGAGCTCTCACACCCACTGACCATCTGGCTACCCACTACCCTCACCTGGCTGATGCAGCTGGAGTCGTTGAGGCTGTCGCTGACGGGATTGTAGTCCTCCTCCCAGCTCGGACACTTGGAGGGCAGCAGCATGTCCACTGAATCCAGGCGGTCCAGACTCCTGGTGAGGGTGGGGGGCAGACAGGGCTCAGCACACCCATTGTTCAGCCTGGGAAACTGAGGCCCAGAGGGGAAGACTGGCCAAGGTCATCCAGTGGCAGAGGGAAAAATGGAAGTCACTGCCAGCCTGTGTAGTGTTGGTGAGTGAAGGACAGTAGGTGGGTGTCAGGGTCAAGGAGCATGGGGAGAGCTCCCAGCTTTTGGAGGCTTGCATCTGGAGTGTGCAGGTGGTCCCCATCTGTCATGTCTGCTGCAGCCGCAAGGTGGCAGCACAAGCTCACTTTTGACCATCTCAAACCCAAGGCAGAGCATACCAGCCCAGTTCAGTGGCTGGATGGAGTAGGTAGGTCAAGGCTCAGAGCCTTGATTTCAGGCTAGAACTGCCCAAAGGGCATCAGTTTCCAGATGGTTCCAGATATCAGTTTCCACATGATATCCAGATGGCTTCCACCAGCCTCCCAAAGACTCACCACTTCCCATGGCCCTGGCTCTTCAATTTTTCTCACATCTATCTGACCCTGGGTTCCTCCTTCACCACTGCTCTGGGGTGAAGATTCAAGCACCCAACAGCTCAGGCCTTAACACAGATGAGCTTGGATTGGAATCCAACTTCCTCACTGGGTGACCGTGGGCAATCATAACCCCTTGCCTATGTCTCAGTTTCCTTACCTATAAAGTGGGGATGACAATGTGCCTGCCTGCTTGAGGATTCAGTAATGCAGATTAAAGTGCACTGGGGCAGGTAAAGAGCCCAGAGTACAGCAAGTGCTAACAGATGGTGCCCGTAACTATTGCTACTATTGTATTATTTAATTCCCTCTCATTCAAGGTCTCTACCTGGGTCCTGTCCACCTCTCCCACCTCAGTGCCCATTGGTCATTCACGGAGCTGTGGGATCTCAGTACTAGAAAGTGTCTCAGAGATCATCCAGCTTAACCCCCTCACTTAAAGATGGGGAAACTGAGACTCAGAGAGGGACAGTCCTGGGACTGGACAATGGTGTCCTGAATTCCCACCTGGAGACCATTCCTTGCCTTCTGTCCCACTGTGCACCCCTTAAGCAAATCCCTGTCCCAAGGAGACTTGGCTTCTCTGAGGCCACTGCCCCTCCCTGCATCAGTGCTATGTTACTGCTTTCTTCCCTCTGTCAAAGTCTTCCCAGAAGCCTTGGCTCACGCCCCTAGTAGTTGAAGAACTAAGCTTGTTTCCTTTAACTCTTCTTTTTGTTTCTGACTTGCTTTAGTCTCTTTTCCTCAAAGGACTCTAAAACTGCTCTACTAAGTTTTACCTGGTTTGCACTTAGTGATGGGCTTTTCTGTAACCCCCCCCCCCTTTTCTGTTCTGATTCCCATGGTAACTTCTGCATGTGAAGGCCTCACATCTAACATTTTAATTGTTGCTTTCTGTGTGCATGCATCTCATTTGTTCACACTTTCATTAATTCTTCCAAGTCTTAAAGCAACAGGATGGAGCTCAAATGGTGGAATTCTAGGCAGGGTGATGGGACAGGTGAAGGTTATCTATCTCCCTTTGACTTAGGGATATATCCACCTCCTCAGTCTTGGAGCTCACCACATGCATGAATTACAGGGGCAAGGGCAGAGGGGTCTCTGGCCTTCCCTGGTCAGTCTTGCTGGTACAAGTGGTGGGCCCACTAAGGGCAGGGTTCTCCTAACCTGAAGAAGAGGGTTCCCTAGCACAGTTCTCCTGTGGGAGTGTAACTCACCTGGGCATGTGACTCCTGTGGGCAGGGTTTACCTGGGCCACTCTAGAGAGATTCTCCTTATTGTTTACCAAAGGATGAGGCTCACCTGTGGTCGGGACTTAACTGTTGGGGGCTTATGGGGTGGTTCAACAAATGACAGCGTTCTCCAGAGTCACCTTATCAAATGCAGGGCCAACCTAAGGATGACGATCTCTGGGAGAGGGCTAACCCAGGGGGCCTGGATCTTTGGGAGCCCGGGTTCACCCGGATCTTTGGCTGTACGGCAGGATTCGCCTATGGGGTGGGACTTTCCTAGGGGCCCGTAGCGGAGGAAAGCGAGGTTCCCAGGAGTGGGACGTACTTGTGAGGAGCTCATCTAGGGACTAGCTTTGCCCGTGTGCGGAGCCCGTGAGAGCGAAGGACGCTTTCCCAGGGAAGGAAGAGCTCACGAGCGGTAGGGGCTCCCAAAAGGGCAAGTTAGCCTGTGGGCGGGGCTCCCCGGAGGCAGGACTTTGGAGACATCCTGGGGCTGGTACTCGGCGTTCCGGGGGGCGGCGCTTGCCTGTGGGCGGGGCTCTAGGAGGCGGGGCAGAGCGCTCACCTGCGGGGGTTGCTCTGCTCTCCCAGCGACTGCTGCGTGGCCCTCAGGTAGCTCTGGCGCCGCGCTGCCGTCTTGGGTGAGGGCTTGGGGCTGCCGCCGGACTCGTCGCTGTCCTCGTCACCCATGGCCTTGATGTAGCTGCCGCTGCGCATGCGCCTGCAGGGTATGGGGCCCTCGGCCGCGGAGTCCGCCTCGCGCGGGGACAGCAGCGCGGTGCTCCACTCGCCGCCGCCGCCGGGCACCTGAGGATGGGCGGACAGGCCTCAGCGAGGGTGGCGAGGGGTGGGGGGCAGCGCACACCCTCAGCGCGCCGCCGGCCGCCCAGCCTCGGGCACATCACCTGGGTAATGGTGCTCCGGACCCTGAAGCTCCCCGGCTCTCCACCTCGGAGGGTTTTGGCCTTCCATGCTGGGTACTGCCTTTGAAGCCACCTGGCAGCAGGGCAGAGCCCCAGGCTGGGAAGGATACTTAAGTTCCAGAGACAGCTCTGCCACAGCTTCACTGTGTGGCCTTAAGCAAATCCTTGCCCCTATCGGGCCTCAGATTTCTCTCTCCATGGATCCCAGGCTGGGTGAGCCCCGGCCAAACGGCCCAGCCTATAAGATCACAATGGTATCCACTGCAGCTCCCCGATTCTGAGCACCCACTGTGTTCCTATCACTTCACTCTGTTATCTCAGAGGATAGTTTATGATCCCACTACACGGATGAGAACATCAGGCCAGAAAGAGGTCCTCAGACCTGGCACCAAGAGCCTGTCCTATGATGGGGGCAGGGAGGACTGCTCAGATGACACCAGCACATCAGTAGGGAGGCAGGGTTCTTGGAGCCAGTCAACATCCTGTATCTCACTGATGGGTAAGCCAAGGCACAGGGTGCAGAAAGGCTTGTGGGAGTCTGGCAGCCAGGTGGTGACCTGGAAAAAGGGCTGTTTTCCCATCTGACATGTATACACAGTGGACGTGCACTTCATGATCAAAGAGTACACACATCTTAGTGCCTGCAGAGCCTCAGCCCAAGCACAGAGTGCACCCACCCTGCCATGTCCACATATCTCAGAGAGCAAGCAAGCATACCTTCCCCCACACACCCATCTCACCAAGGACACACCCCACAGCCTCCACTTCGCCACGTGCCCGCCCCTAAACAAGTACACGGCGTGAACACAGAGCATACTCACACCCGTCCTCACAAACACAGTAAGCAACCACTACACCGTGGACACACTGCAACATGACCCTACTTCACTGTGTCTTGGCCTCAACATGTACAGAGTGCACAACCTCTCTAGGCTCTATACGCTTCACCACAGATGTCCGGGTAAGAAACATTTCTCAGTGTCCACACCATACCCATTCTTTACCTCATGCACAAATGCACACTCCCAGCATCACCACACCTACACAGACACCACATCCTTCTAGATGCCTGTACTGCCAGTGGCCAATTCTCAGCTAAGGGACAGTTCCTGTCTGGGACTCCCACCCCAGGACTCTCCCCTGTCCCATTTGACCCCCAGTTAACTGCCCAGCCAGTTACTAGGGCCTGCACATTCTATCTCCCATCTTCCCTACCTCCATCTGTCCCTTGGGAAGGTGACATTCTATATTCCTGCTTAAAACCTGTTGCTATCCCAGCATCCCCCCCACCCACTTCCCATGACCCAAGCAGGCAGCACAAACCCCAGGGCCTGCAGGGCCATCCTTTCATGATGTTTCTGAAGCCTTTTCACATGATCAGACCAAACCACACCATTTTGAGAGAGAGCCAGGTCACACACCATCCTTTCTGATGTTTCTAAACTAAGGAAGTGGATTGAGAACCACAAAAGCCTTAAATATATAAAATACTGCCTAGATTTCATTTTCCTGCTATTGAAAAAAAATAGCTTTTCCCCCCATAGTCTCTGTCTTTGGAATTTTTATATAGAATGACAAGAACTCAGGGCTTTGTCAGACTTTGATGTTCATCTGCTTCAAAATGCATCTAATGTGTTCCCAAAGGCGGACCAGGTCTGTGCTGGCATACCCCCCAGGATGAAGCACTCACTACCTACAGAAGCAGCCCCTTCCATCTTGGTGGGTATTGAAATCTGCTTCTGTAACCTCCACCCAAGCTTGGGCTTTGCCCCCAGGAACTGTGCCCAGTTCATAGCCACTGGCCCTGCTCTTGACAGCCCCAGGGGATGTGTAGCAACAAAGATGTCTCTGAGCCTTCTGCCACTTTCCAGGAGTGTGCCGTTGATGCATAAGTGCCTGAATAAACATTAACATTTGAAAGAAGCAAGTTAGTCCTGAGCTGAAGCTGGGTTAGGGCCTCCTGAAGCCCTCCATGCTGATCTCCATTACACTCTGTTCACACTGACATGACTATCTGTTTATGCATCATTCTCTCCCAGCATTCTGATAATCGGGGCTCTGTCTCATCTATTTCTAGCTCTGTTCACTTAAATGTCCATCTGTTCCTCTACCCTTCTCTCTTCTCACATTTCCTGAGCACTACTTCTCTGCCAGACCCTGTCCTGGGCCTTAGGGACACACAGCTGCATCAGATGTGGTCCCTGTCTTCAAGGAGCCCATGGTCTGGTGCGGACAGCAGGCAGGAAGTTGGCGATTAGAACGCTATGCAATTGGTCCTGTGAGGAGGATGGATGGCACAGCTTCCAGATTTGTCCTCTAGAGGGCAGGTGCATGTTTTCGTTCCTACTCTGGGCTGGGCTCAGAAGAACCCTAATCAATGTCTGCTGAAAGCGTGACCAGTGGAAGGAATCCTCTTATTAAGCAGGTACTGCCAGACACCCATTTCACAGTGTTTACTCACAGAGGCCCAGAGTGAAGCGACTTTCCAAGTAAATCTGTGGTACAGCTGGCTCTCAGAACTGGTGCCTTCCCCACAGTCCTCACCCCACCCCTAACCCAGGCAGGGACCCACCTGCAGGTAATGGTAGGCTAGACCCTGGTGGCAGGATTTGGACTTTAGCAGGCTCTTATCCAAGGTGGCTGAGGTCTTCTGGCAGACCTCGTGGGCGTGGCTGAGGGTCAGAGTGGACCAGGAGCCCCGCTTGACATAGTTGGTGTCAGTGCCCACCCCGAGGCTGGGACAGGCAGCTGGGGGTGCAGGAGGGGGTGGTGGGGCAGTCAGCTCGGTGGTGGTGTTTTTGGCTGCTTTGAGCATGTGCCCACTGATGGTGTTGTAGGCGTGCATGAAGTAGCGTGGCTGGCTGCGTTCCGCCTGTCGCCCTAGCGTCATCAGCCCAGAGGCTGGGCCACTGCTGCGGAAGGCGCCACTCTCGCCGTCCAAGTTGTCATCAGAGCTCCACCAGCCCGAGATGTTGGAGCGGCTACGCCTTTTGGGCTCCCCAGCCTTGGCCCGCTCCTTGCTCTTGGCCCTCCGGCCCTTGCCGTCCTCCAGGCCACCTTTCTTGCTGCCATTGCCACCAATCTTGCCTGCCGTGCCCTCCAGTGAGGGTGCCTTGGTGAAGAAGAGCCGCTGGACTGAGTGGACCAGGTGGCGGATGCGGCCAGGACTCTCACCACGGGCCTTGGCCTCACCACGGGGGAACTGGAGCGTACTAAAGCCATCGCGGTGGATGGGCAGCTGCTTCTCAAACTGGTCCAGGAGGTTGGCGGGCAGCCGGTTGATCTTGGTGGCCTGGGCATGGCTGGGAAAGGGGCTCTCCTCCGGCACCTCGAAGTGGGAGTTATAGTGGATGCGGGGAAAGGTGCTGCTTGGAGGCGGCAGCTGGTTGTTGAGTGGGAAGAGACCATCCCCAGGCAAAGCGTTCTGGCCAGGGAAGCGAGCCTCGCGGGCAAAGGCCTCCGTGGGCGATAGCAGATAGGGGTTGCGGTCAGGCCCTGCAAACAGGGGCTCATGTGGTGGGTCCAGGCTGTCGGAGAGGTGGCGGGGGCGGCTGTCACCGAGGCCTTTCATGATCCCAGCCCTCGGGGCAGGGGCCGTCGCCCTAGTGGGGCGCCCGGGTTGCCTCTCCCGGGCGGCAGCTGTCCTGAGGGAGAGAAGACAGAGAATAATCAGCTGAATCTGGAGGGGACAGGGTTCCAGGAGTGTCCTCCAGACCCCCACAGATATCAGGACTGGGAGGATTACTGAAGACTCTTGGCCTACCCTTAACATTTTGGGGTGGAGGACAAGAATACAAATGGAGGCCCACAAGATCCCATGCTGGCCCTGGAAGCAGGCCTGAGCTCATTTGGGTAGGGAATTCCAGGGTCCCCAGTATCCAGAGTATGGCTCTGAGTGAGCATGTCCCCTTGGCCCCTGAACATTCTTGCCTATAAGGAAGAACACAGCTGTAAGAGGGCCAGAGAAGCCTTCTGTTTTTTTTAATGTTTATTTATTTTTGAGAGAGAGAGAGAGAGAGGGAGAGAGTGAGCAGGGGAGGGGCAGAGAGAAGGGAACAGAGGATCCAAAATGGGCTCTGCACTGACAGCAGCGAGCCTGATGTGGGGCTTGAACTCATAGACCTCAAGATCATGACCTGAGCTGAAGTCGGACATTCAACCCATTGAGCCACCCGCGCCCCCCCCCCCCCCCCCCAGGAGGAGCCTTCTAAAGAGTGGGGTCCAGGGTCCAGGATAGGGCCTGTCTCACCTGGGTCTGAGGGCAGTACTGTCCAACTCTTACTTTAGCAGAGGATTCTTACATCAAAAATAGACCCTCTATAAAAACCTGCTCTGTCCCTCAACAGATGTCTACCAAGTGTGACTTCTGCGCTAGGTGCTAGAGGCTCCAACATCACAGAAGCCAATAAGCCCATTAGCACATCATTTCCAACTGGGATGAATCAATGATGGTCAGCCTGGAACAGAGTTCCCAGTGAGTCAATAACAGGAGCACACCCTCAGGACTGGGTGGACAGGACAAGGCCTTGGTTGAGGGTGGCATTTAAGTGGAACCACTATGACCCAGTTTCCCCATTTGTAAAACAGGGCAGTTGGACTGGTTAGATCTTCCATCCAGGACCATGCAGGAAATACCAGTCTCAAACTTAGGCAAGTACCTTTCCTTTCTGGGCCTCAGTCTTCCCGGAGGGGAGTTAGTGAGGTTTCTGAGCCCTGGCCCCACCACCAGCTCTACTCAGAGGAGTCCCAAGGCTTGCCGTGGACTGTGTGCTCGGCGTGCGGAGTATCTGAAAGTAATCAGTGTGGCTGGAACAGAGCAAGTGAGGACAAGGGCAGTGGGGATAGAGCTCTTGGAGGGGTGGGCCAGGTCAGAGTGGCCAGGCTCTGGCTGAAGCCAAGAGTGGTAGGCAGAATGATCGCTCCCAAAGTTGCCCACGTCCTAATCCCCCATACCTATGATTATGTTATTTTACATGTTAAAAGGCCCTTTGCAGATATGATTAACAATCTTGAGATGGGGAGATTATCCTGGATTATCTGGAGGGATATAGCCTAATCACATGGGTCTTTTTAAGAGGGGAGCAAGAAAGTATCATGATGGAAGCAGAGGTCAGAGTGATGTGGGGTCACGAGCCAGGGAATATGGGCAGCCTATAGAAGACAGAAGAGGCAAGGAGTCAGATTCTCCTCTACAGCCTCCAGAAGGAAGGCAGCCCTGTGTCCCATTTTAGACTTATGACCTCTAGGACTGTAAGATAATAAATCTGTGTTGTTTTAAGCCACTAGGTTTTAGAAATTTGTTACAGCAGCCATAGAAACTAATACACCAAGCATGGGTTCTGGTGTCTGAGACTCCCTCTCACCCCTCAGAGCAGCTCTTAAGGCAAATTCCAGATCCCACCAAACACTGCATGAAAAACACTGGCCTAGGTGAAACCTCCATCATATAGATGGGGAAACTGGGACCCTTAGAGGGCAAGAAGTTCCCCAAGATCACACAGTGGATCCAGCGTCTGGGGCAGTGTGGGACCCACAGCTCTTCCTATTCCTCTGCAGAGCTGTCTTGCAACTGTCACCTGGAGCTGGCTGGCCCCCAGCCCTCGAGAATCTGAGGATTATTTTCTTGTCCCTAGCCATTTTATGACCAACTATGCCCTAAGCTTTCCTAAGCCCCGAGACTTTTGCAGGGTCCTCCTGGCTCAGAATCTCCCCCTTCCTGCCAGAGACCCTCCTTGCCTCTAGGAGCCTGATGGACCCCACCCTGGAGGCCAGAGCACTGTCATGACAGTCCTTGTGGCTGAGTAGCCCCTTGGAAACATCTCTGCTTCCACCAGGTGGTTGGTGAGAACATTTATCCCCAAGCTGGAGAGGAAGTCCTCAGACTGACATCTTTATCTTCATTATCTTTACCATATCCTCACAATGGCCACATGAGGTGAGGGACCATGATCTCCATTTTACACATGAGGAAACCAAAGCTAGGAGAGGCTGTTCTCGCCAAGGCAAAAGAGGTAACTTGGATGCCAGCCACCTGTCAGTGTTCCAGACAGTCAAGGGTCCCCCTCCACTCTAGGCAGCAGTGGCTCCCTCCGGGCAAACCTCCTCTTGAAGACAATTTCAGGCAAAACCACCCCTATATCCCTCCTGCCCCCCAGCCTTTTCTTGGCTTCCTTGCATCCCCTGAGGGCCATAGTGATCCCTGGGCTCAGGGGCCAGCATCCTTGGCTCTCCAGCTGGAGAACTGTGTAGCAATATGTCCTTGATGCCCACTCAACTAAGGACAATGATACTGAAAACTGAGAGTGCTATTTGCAAACACAGCCCTGCTGGCTCGCTGGCTTGGCAGGGGCCTGATGCCCCAGAAATGTTGGAGGTAGAGAGGGCTGGTCATCAGGAGCAGAAGACAGTGGCAGAGCACTGCCCCAGAAGTGCACACAACACTTAGTTCTCTTAGCCCAGTGCATCTTCTCCAGCCCTCCCAGGGAGAAGTTGGCTTCAATTTCACAATCCTGAGTTGCCCCAACAGGACCATATGAGCCCAGAACCATGCCTACCTCCCTAAGCCTCAGACTGTGTGTTTGTCAAGTGGGGTCAAGACGAAGAGGTGAAGGAAGGTGTGGGCAAGTGCTTGGTGAATTGTGAAGTGCTGGCGTGTGCTCATTCCCTGGGGCACAAACCCTGGCCCAAGACTGGTGGTGGTCTTGACTGATGAGGCTCCTCACCTGGCTATTTGGGGTGGTTGGGTCCCTGCCTTGGAGGTGCCACTAGGGTTACAGAAGAGAGAGTGGGGGCTGCCACCCTCAGGGAGACCTCTAGAGACCAGATAGACAATTTAATGACCACAAGTGACCTCTAAACTTCTTTCCTTCCTGTGACTAGGCTCTCATGTTAAAAGAGTCTCTTTCTGGGATGTCTGGGTGGCTCAGTTGGTTGAGCATCCGACTTCGGCTCAGGTCGTGATCTCACAGTTTGTGGGTTTGAGCCCCGCGTTGGGCTCTGTGCTGACAGCTCAGAGCCTGGAGCCTGCTTCAGATTCTGTGTCTCTCTCTCTCTGTCCCTCCCCTATTCATGCTGTCTCTCTCTGTCTCAAAAATAAATATAAAAATTTTTTTAAAAATTAAAAAAAAAAGAGTCTCTTTCTCTGACTTCTGGGCCCGCATGTCTGTCCTTCTACTCCACCTTAAATGCCAGTGCCTCCCAGGGCTCTGGGTGGGCACATAGTGTCCCCACATCAGTAAAATGCTTTGACATAACCCAATGGGGGCTCATGACACACACCTGGGCATCTCCTTAAATTCTTCCCTCTTCTGACTTTCTATGTCCTTCCCCTAGTAACAATCTCTGCTGTGCCTGAAAATGGTTCCACCCCTGTCTCACTTCCTACAGTCTAGGTGGAACCAGCCCTGTCCCAGAACCCCAGGAGTGGACACATGACCCAGGTCTAACCTATCAGCCCTTCATCCTTGAGTACTGATTGGCTCAGAGATGGAAATGGGATCTTTGCTAGCCAATGAGAGTTGGTCCTGGGATTATGGCTGGATTATTCAGGAAGATGTGTCTTACTCTTCAGAAAGAGGGCTGCTGTGCTTGTCAGATGTCAGCCTGGAGTCTTTTGTCAAAAAATCTTGCTTAAGTCTCAGATATTGGAGTCAAGAGACTTTTTGCTTAGTCTGAGTTGGGTTTCTGTATCTTTCAACAAAGAGCCTGACAGATACTGGCCTCCCATCCAACTGATCACTATAGCAGTGGCTGTGGGTGCTTGCCCATATCTCCCATGGACTCATCACTGTGGTGCCCAACAGACTGACTCCCAACCAGCAACATCTGCATCCCTGTGGGAAGCAGGGGAGCTTTCTCTAGCAGCTGGAGCCTGTTCTGCCCACATGTGGCTGGCAGGAATTGCCACAGTCTTAACAACCTCCCCTCCCCCAATCTAGCTACAACTCTCAACCAGTGTTGGAGAGCTGGTGTATAAATACCCCAGCTCCTCTACTCCTCAGGTGGGACAACAGAGGAATGGGCTCTACACTGACTCCTGGAGCTGCCCAGTGGCACTGAGCTCCAGTTGCTTGCAGTGGTCACTCTCTTCATTGGCTACCTCCCCTTCCCTGACTTACCTCTTCCCTTCCACGCTGTGCTGCCTGTTTCCAAATGAAGTACTTGCACTTGAATCTTTGTCTCGGGCATGCTTCTGGGAAACCCCAGCTATGATAATCACTGAGTCACAGTGATTCTGCCTCAGTTATGTACCCTGATGCCGTCTCCTCTCTGTATCCTCTGCCTATGTCACTCCCACCCCTCACCTGGAAATCTGTACAGCCTTCTCCCTGGTCTCTCTGTGTCCACTCTAAAACTCCTACTATTCAGGTTCCAAACTGCGGCTGGAATGATATTGCTAAAATGTCAAAGCAATAGTGTTCTTCCTCTTCAGTGGCTCCTCTTGGCTCTTGGGACAAATGCTTGACTCCTGAGCTTGGCATTCAAGGCCGTTGGAGAGATAGTCTCTGGAGACCTCTAACCCTCAGCTCCAGCCACGTGGCTTACTGGTGCTAAAGAGTGTCAGCCTGGGGAAGGGACAACTTAAGTTCTCACAGCAAGGCCACTCCAGGCCTGTTATCTGGATTTCTTGACTCAACCCAGGCCCCAGCCCCCTGACCCTCCTGGTCTACAGTGGAAGAGGCCAAGATTGCCAGCTGAGAAACAGAGTGTGAGGAGGGTGGGACAGCATGAGGAGGTGCCTCAGCAGAGTGGAGGTCGCAAAGGCCCAGCATGGTCTAGTTTCTGCCGGTTTCTCCAGCTTCGTCCCTGTCCCCTGCTCCCCATGCCAACCAATGTCATTGCCTTCCTGGATTTTCTTCATAGTTCTCATTGCTCTTGGAAACTCTCACATGTTCCTTGCTTGCTAATTTATGATACATTGTCCCCTGGATCTGTTCTGTCCAAAATGGTGGCCACTAAGCCACATGGGCTATAGAGCACTTGAAATGGAGCTAGTGCAACTGAGGAGCTGAATTTTTAATTTTAATTAACTTAAATTTAAATACCACATGTGGCAAGTGGCTACCGTAATGGACAGTATAGTTCTAGAACTTCAAATGCACCTCCAGGAAGAAATCTCCTCCATCTCCCCCTATTAAAGCTGGGGTCCAAGATACTCTCTTCTAATGTCTTGCCCACATTTTTTAGTTGGAAACTTAATTCACTGATTTTATGATCTTTTATATTCTAATAAATGTGTCATTGGAAAGGCTAGACATTTCCCCCTGAGTACCTATTTGGCTGCATCTCACAGATTTTATTTCCCCACAGGTTTTTTTTCTCCTCTTTTTAAAAAAACTGACGTGAAAATCACATAACATAATATTAGTCATTTTAAAGTGTATAATTCAGTGACATTCAGTACATTCACAGTGCTGTGTAACCACTACCTCCATATAGTTCCAAAATATTTTCGTAACCCAAAAGAAAATCCAGTCCCCAATGAGCAGTCCCTGCTCCATCCTTCTCCTGGCCCCTGGCAGCTGAGCCACCCAGGCACCCCCCACCTTTAAAAACATGTTTTAAAATTCTGTTTAACTTTTTGAGGAAATCCCAAACTGTTTCCCACAGTGGCCCCACCATTTTACATTCCTAACAGTAATGTATGGGTTCCAATTTCTCTACCTCCTCACCAAGTTATTTTGCTTTTTTTTTTTTTTTTTAAATTATACCCATCTTAGTAGGTATGAATTGGTATCTCATTGTGGTCTTGATTTGCATTTCCCTGATGACTAATGATGTTGAGCATTTTTTCATGTGTTTATTGGCAATTTGCATATCTTCTTTGGAGAAATGTCTATTTAAGACTTTCGCTCATTTTAAAATTGGATGATTTGCCACTTTTGTGGTTGAGTTGTAGGAGTTCTTTATATATTCTGGATATTAAACCCTTATCAGATATATGATTTGCAACTGTCTTCTCCCGTTCTGTCCCTATAGGTTTAAGTTTTTGTGTGTGTGTTTTTAAATATTTATTTATTTTGAGTAAGAGAGAGCAGAGAGAGAGAGAGAGAGAGAGAGAGAGAGAGAGAGTGTGTGTGTGTGTGTGTGTGTGTGCAGGTGCAGGGGAGGGGTAGAGAGAGAATCCCAAGCAGGCTCCATGCTGTCAGCACAGAGCTTGAGGCAGGACTCGTACTCACAAACCGTGAGATCATGACCTGAGTGGAAATCAAGAGTGGGACGTTTAACCAACTGAGCCACCCAGGTGCCCCTCCCTACAGCTTTTAAATAGGTAGTATTTTTCAACTTTCCCTAGGCTAGCCACTCACCCTTTCCTTGCTCATTAGCACTGATGTCCTCCCTTCCCCCCAGCATCCCCTGGCCTGTCAGTTCTATAATGAGTCCATGTTCCCACAACCTCCTTGTGGGCAAGGACTGGTTCTACTCATCTGGGGGACAGAGGAACGAGAAACAATCTGGAGATGGACACGTAGTGGAAACTATGATGGCTGCCCACGATTGAGGCACTTACATCTCCAGCTGCCAAGAGAACTGGCTGCTTACAGTTCACACGGGGTACCTGGTACCTACTAGCACTTGCTCTCAGCTAAAGGGAGATGCCTTACCCAAGGTTACACTCCTTCTCAGAGCAGCCAGCAGCCAGTAACTGGTTGATGTGCAGGCACCAAAGCTTGACCCTCTTGCCCAATTCAGAACAACCCTGAAGGGCCACCCCAGCTCCAGAGCTGCCCATGGGATCAGCAGAGGCCTTTGTTGTAACTACATCTCCATTCAACTCCTCCCTCTGCCCAATCCTGTGCTCCTCACCTCAGAGTCAGTTTCCTGGGGAACCTGACCCTAAGACAGGACATAACTGGGTTCTACTGCTTTCCCTCCTCTCCGAGGGACATTCGGCAATTTAATCACTCCCCCTAGGCCTCGGTTTCCTCTTCAATAACATGGGGAAGAGGATCCTTACTTTTCAAGAATAGCATGAGGATTAATTGTGATATCATATGGGAAGCATCTGGCACTTAGGGCTCAATAAACATCAGTCATACTCCCCTCCTCACCTCATTGCACTTCCTGGGGACAGGCCAATGCTTCCAGTACAGAGACGCTACATAGCATCATGGCAAGTGCAGGCACCTGTACCTGCATTCAAATCCTGGCTCTGCTCTTGCTGCAACCTTGGACTGGTCACTCCGGGCCTCAGTTTCCACCTCTAGGCAGCGGGGGTTTGAGTGAGGGTTATGTGGGCATCTGGTCATGCTGATTCCCTTTGAACACTCTTGGTCAGAGTTCCTGGGACACTGGGTACCAGCCCATCAGCCACCCAACGCCCAGGGGTGGCAGGAGCCTCACCTTGGGGAGGTCTTAAAATAGGCAGGCCTCGGCCTTGCCGGGGAAGCAGCTGGCTGCCTCACGCTGCCTTTGTCTCTGAGCTATACTTAGGCCCATCCGGGTGCCCATAATTATCTCTCATTAATATAAGCCTCATTGCCCTCACGGAAACATGAAGGAACCAGCGGAGCTGCTGCCTCCCTGGGAACACTCCCTGCTCTGTGGTGCAACCGTGTCTGCTGTCACTACCCTCATCTGCACACAGTGGGGGCTCCCTGCCCTACCCCAGCTCATTCTGGAGCCTGAGTTGGCCTGTGAGCTTAATTAGGGACGAGGCCAGGAATGGAACCCAGCATGACTCTTCCTGAAGCAAAACTCACCTGATTGCATCATTTCCCTAATCTAGGACCTTCTGTGGATCCTCTTCTCTCCTCAGTTCAAATTCCTTGGCGAGGCAGTCAAGACCCTTGCTGATGTAACCCCAAACCCCCACATTAACAAGCCCACTTCCCCTCTTGACAGAGCCTCCCCTTAACCAGCCCAAATCCCTTGCTATTTCCTACTTATATCTTCTGTATTTGGTGGTACCAGCAAGGCTGGTTTTGTCTAAGATTGAGTTAACAGAGATCGACAGTCGAAATGAAGGGAGGGGATAGTTCTCTTCAATGCTGAACCCTGTGGTTAAGAGATAGAGAACTAGAGCAGGGCATGGGAGGGTGAGCCAAGTGATGAAAGGCTGGAAATGATGTGGGTGGAATGGTAGAACATTCTGGGGATGTTCACAGCAGTCCACGGAGGACATAGCCACTGCCATAGGCATGAAGGGAAGTGTGGAAGGAGAAGGAAGAATGGTTCTATGGAGTCTCCAGGGCCTTGGTATTGCCTGGGGCAGGGATGGAGGTGGAGGTAGGCTGTGTTACACTGTGACTTCATCTCTGGGTGCCCCTCCCATTCTCCTCCTCTATTCCTTGCCACACCTGCACTATCTCTTGCTGGCTTCTCCTCCTCTGACCTCTGAGTGCTAGAGGAACTGGGTGCTCTTTGCTTCTCTCTACCCTCTCTCTCCTGCTGATCTCATCCAGACTCATGGCTTTAAACACCACCTATATCTGACAACTCCTAAATTTACTTCTTCCGCCAGTCTCTCTCAAACACCAGACACCTATCTCTGCCTCCCTGACATCTTGCCCTGGATGTCTGACAGGTCCAAAATCGAATGCTTGATCTCCCACCCACCCCAACCTGTTCCTCCCACAGTCTATCCCAATTCTGCTCATGACAACACCATCCTCCTGCTCACTCAGGTAAGAAACCTCAGGATCATCCTTGACTCCACTTTCTCCTACCCCTATACCCCATCAAACAGCAAACGCTTCAAAACACTCCACCTTCAAGATATTCCAGAGTCCCACCCTCGCAGCCCTGCCTAGGGTCAGGCCCCCATCGTCTCTCACCCAGACGACAAGACTCCCATGGCCCTTAGACTAAAAGCCAATCTTCTTACTCATCTTGTTTCTTCTTGCTTTTCCAACCTCATTTCCTGCCCTACTCCCTCGGGCCTCCATCCTGTTCCTTGAACACAGGTCATTAACTCCCATCTTGGGGCTCTTGCCCTGCCTGTGTGTCAGAAATGCTCTGTCCCCCTTAACACCACATGACTAGTCCTTTGCTTCATCAAGTCTCAGTGCACAGGCTACCTCTGCAGAGAGGCCAGCCCTGACCTCCATCAGGAGCAGCACCTCACCTGCCAGCCCTCTGCTGCATCGCCCAGATTTAGGTGTGACAGAGTTTGGAACAGTAGGGACAGGGTCTTTGTCACTGTTGTGTCACTAGCACCCAGCATTGGGTCTGGACACAGGAGAGGCTTATGCAGCTTTTGCTAAATCAAAGACTGGCAGAAGGTCTTGAGATATGCCTTGAAATGATGAAGACAGTGAGGCAGCTCCAGGATGGCGAGTCTTCAGCTCCAGCTAATCATAGCGATCATTTATTGAGTGCTTACTGTATACTAGGTGCTTCCCATATGTGAACTCATTTAATCCTCACTGCAGCTCTCCTGGTGGGGATGAGCAGTACGCTCTGGTAGTCAGGCTCCAAATGCACCCCAATGATCCCCATCTCCTGGAAGTCATGTTCCTGTGTATGCACCCCTTGCCACTCCCCTGCCGCGAGACGAGTCAGGGTTGACTAGATAACCAGTAGGATATTGTGAAAATGACCGAGTATGACTTCTGAGGTAGGTCAGAATGGACACTGCCTTGCTCTCTTGGATCACCAGCCTTGGGGGAAGCCAGCCACCATGTTGTAAGGACACTAAGCAGCCCTAAGGAGAGGTCCACATGGGGAGGAACTGAGGCCTGCCGACAGCCAGCACTAACTGCAGAGCCTTGTGACAAGCCATCTTGGAAGCAAATCCTAAGCCCCCAGTTAGGACCTGGGATGAGAACAGCCCAGGCCAACAACTTGACTGGAACCTCACGAGAGTCGCTGGGCTAGAACCACCCACTGAGGCTGCTCCTGGGTCCCCGACTCTTAGAAACTGTGTGAGATAATACACATTTATTGTTTTCAGCCACTGGCAAGTGTTGGTATAATTTTTAATGCAGAAATAAGTAATAAGCCCACGAGAAAAAGCACCTCAAATGGCTAAAGTCAATTGCCCTAGGCCCCTTAGCTGAAGGGGGGAGGGTGGGCCCTGGTGTGAATCAATCTGACTCCTGAGGCCACATTCCATGGCTTTGCCCACAAGGCTGAGGTTCCAGGATCCTTTTCATCTATGACAGCTCTGTTATGCTGATGAATTCAAGGTCCATATTGCTCCCAGCCTAAGTCTGTGTCCATAGCAACTGTTTGAAAAGCGTAACATTCAATCAACTGGTTGTTGGTCAATAAGATGGCAGGCAATGGCTCCAGCTGCTCAGGACATGTGGCCGACATTGTCGCCACTGTCCTCAGAGCAAGGGCTTCCTCCTCTGCTTGAAGCTGAATTCCTGTGCTGCCCATCCTGACGGTGAACTCCGAGGGGCACAGATTTGGGGCTGAGGGGTTCTGTGGTGACAGGCTGCTTCCAGGCCTCTCTGACACCACACCCCATTTAAACCTGCCTAGGCTCAGCTGAGGCTCCAGAGGTCACAGACCAACCTTGCCCCAGCCCTGCCCCCAGTGCTCATCTTTGTGTGGTAGATATGGAAAAAACAGAAGGACACAGGCCTAGACCCACAGAACAAAGGGACGATAGAGGCAGAACCACAGAGTCAAAACCCATAGAATCACTTTACCCAGTTCCCTTAAACTCCTTCAAGGTCTCCCCTTGCCCTCAGGCAAAACGCCAGCCTCCTCTTACTGACTCAGCCACCCTTGGCCTCCTCATTTGTTATTTCTCCAGCATCCCCAGCTCTTTCCTGCCACAGGGTTTTTACACATGCTGTTCCCTCTGCCTGAACATTTTTTCCTTTCAACTCTTCACATATCTGGCTGCTTCTGTTGATTTGAGTTTCCGCTCAAACATCACCTCCAAGGGCTCTTTCCCTGACTCTTGTGTCTAAGATGGTTCCCCCATCCCACCCTACTTTCTCTCTTGACCCCCTTCTTGATTTCCTTCAAGGCACTTCTCAGGATCTCTACTTATTCTGCTTGGTTCCTTGTGCACTTGATTAATATCCATCTCTTCATGGTCTGTGGGCTCTGAGATTGACGGGAAGGGTGGGGACACCAGGTCTGTTTCATTTTCCATGCTATCGCTGGTACTAAGGACAGAGCCATCACCAAGGAGGCGCACCACAGCAGCTGCTAAATGAATGGGGTAGTCAGAGCCTCAGAGGCAGAGGCACTGGAGAGAACTGGAGCTGCCCAATGGAAGAGAAGGTTGTTGACTGTCAGGCTGCCCCACACCCCTTTCTTGCTTCTTCTCCATGTCTGGGGCCCAAATGGGCTGGTCTGGTGTTTGTGTTTCTGTTCCCCAGAACCTTCTTGAAAAATGCTCTGTCCCTAGCCTCTTCCCCTGCTTAATACCTTTGAAGCTCAGAAGAGATATCCCTTCCTCCAAGAAGTCTTCCTTGATCTTGCAGATGGGGGTGGGGTAAGGCCTTCTCTGAGTTCCCCTCTGATGGGAGCTACCACCCTAAGTACTCACAGATGGCCCCAACTGTCTCTGTACCAGAATCAGGACCCTGCACAGAGCTGACACTCATAATGTTCATGTATGAAGACGATGACATACATCCTGGTTTGCCCAGGTTCTGCCTGTTGCCCTGCAGTCCCTGATGGCTAGTGCCCTGTTTCATTCTCAAAAATGTCATGATTTAGATGATGAATTATATGCTCACCCATGCAAGAAGGAACATGGGTCTGTTGCTGAGATGGAGTAAATGAGTCTGGTCTGAGATTCTTCTCTGGATTTCCAAGCCAAGACTGCCTCAATCTCAATCCATAGGAATCACAGTCACCCTGCCCTCACCTAGGTAGGAAAAAACTGACTGGGGGAGATGAGAGGGTGATGATCACAACTGCCTCCCTCCCCTCTACCTCCAGACCTCACCCGGGGGCCACCACCAGACACTCCGGGCCTCAATGCCTTGTTCCAGTCACTCCCTGCAGTGGCCCCAGGAAGGGCTGAGGACAGACCTCCCCCCACCCCCAGGCAGTGCAGTATGGAGACTATGAATATGGGCTCTGGAACAAGCCTCCTCAAGTCTGAATCCTGGTGCTGTGTGTGCCTGAGCCAGTTACTGAACCTCCCCGAGTCCAGTGTCCTCCAGAGGCTGTCGGCTGAGATAAATGAGTTAATATAGACAGATGGCTTCGCACAGTACCTGTCACACAGTGAGTATTCTACAAGTATTCTCTGTTGCTATCCTTATCAAAAGAACCCACCATGGGCAACAGGGCTGGGCTCCATCCTTGTTCAGCCACTTGGAAGTTCAGAGAGGGGATGGAGCTTGGCCTGGATCACACAGCATGTTGGCTGCAACTGGGATCTGAAGCCAGGCTTCTGGACTCCTAGGCCAGTGTTCTCTGGAGGTGTCAAACAAATAAGGGGTGGGTGTGTTCTGGGCTGTGGGCACTTTCTAAGTGGCCCTCACATTTCCTCATGTCCCCAGAGCCTAACCGTCTAAACCTGCTCTAGCTATTTAATTAAACTTAGGGGCGCTTGGGTAGCTCAGTCTGTTAAGCGTCTAAATTCAGCTCAGGTCATGAGCTCACAGTTTGTGGGTTCAAGCCCCGTGTTGGGCTCTGTGCTGACAGCTCAGAGCCTGGAGCCTGCTTTGGATTTTGTATCTCCCTCTCTCTGTGCCCCTCCCCTGCTCTCTCTTTCTCTCTCTCTCTCTCTCTCAAAATAAATAAACATTAAAAAAAACAGCCTAAATACAAGTAAGTGAAAACTAAATTTAGTTTCTCAGTGCCACTAGCCACATTTCCACTGCTCAATGGCCACATCTGGCCAGTGGCTACCATATGCAGAGTGCAATACAGACCATTTCCATTGGCACAGATAGCACTATGGGACAGTACTGGCCTAGAACTTGATCGCTGCACATGGTGTTGCCCGTGAAGCTTACATGGGACTGGAGGGGATAGCAACGGGGTCTTACACTCTGCAGTCCCCAAAGAGCCTCTCTCAAGCCTATGAATTGTGGAATGTTCAGCACCAAACCTGTAGTATCTTGTCCATGCTTCTCATGCTGCACTTTGCTGACTAGGCTCCAGCAGGGCCTGGGACTCACCCAAGGTCACACAGCAGGTGGAGGCTGCAAGGGGCTCAGGTCTCCTGACTCTGTGCTTGCGGTGCCCTAGCACCCCACTGCTCAGGCTGAAGAATCAGTAGTCAGGCCACGTTTGGCAGAGATGCTGGTCAACAGGAATGAGTTTTTGCTGATGAAAAAAAAAGAAAAATACTGCCCTGGGATGATCGTGGGGGACAGCTGGCCACAGCCTCAGAGAGAGTTGCCCATCAGCCCCATGCATAGCTCCCCAGGTCATGCTGGATGATTATAGGGCTGGGAAGGGGACAGAGGCGAGGCTCATCCATCTTCTCCCTTTCCCATTCTAGTAAGATCTCGAAGGACCTCAATAATCCCCTTGGCTGCCATTCATTTTTTTTTTTTTGTCAGTACTTTAGCTTTATTAACTAGCTGTTAGCCCGTAACAATAACAATTGTTGTGGTGGCGCAGTAGAGAAGCTTTGCCTTGACTATCCAGTAGTGCTGAAGAGTCAGTTACCCGTACAGTGACTCTATCCTGTTTTGAGAGCTCTGGTATGCTAGGTATATCATGAGACGCAGCCTAAGCACTCCCCACCTAGCCACCTCCCTAACACAAACCTTAGTAAATGGTTTACTAACAGACTGCAATAAAGTGAGCCTCAAATCTCTATGTTCCCTATAGAAACTGGGAGCCCTCACCAAGAAAGCCCTGTAATTTACATGTTCATGGCTCCCCAGGGCAGGGATTCCTCAGTCCTGGCTGCACATTGGAATAACCTAGGGTGTTTGGCTGCCATTCAAAGCAATATTTGTTGTTGTGCTCATGGGGGCTGAGACCCTGGCTGACTCACTGTGTGGTCCCAGGCAGGTCACCTTCCCTTCCTCGGATTTCTCATTTGGAAAGTGGACATGATTATCCCAACTGTGTGGGGTCCCTGTGAGGGGACAAATGGGACTAGTTGAATGGAAGGGTGTTTGTCCACCAGGAAGTGCTAACGGAGGAAGCGAGCAGGTGTTGGATTTCATCTGACTTGGGCTGGAATCCAGCTCCACCCCTTCCCAGGCATGTGACCTCGTGCAGGTTAGTAGGCTTCTCTTAGCCTCAGTTTCTTCACCTGAGAAGAATGGACGAGCTAAGTCACTTGCTATACAATGGACTATTAGTCAGCCATAAAAAAGAATGAGGTGCTGATGCATGGTACAGCCACTGTATGGTTCCTTTATAGGAAATGTCCAGAATAGGTAAAATAATAGGACAGAAAGTGGGTTAGTGGCTGCTGGGGGCTAGGAGGAGGGGGAGTGAGGAATGACTTAAGTAGGTACTAGATCATTGTTGGGGGTGATAAAAGAGTTCTAGAAAGAGACATTGGTGACAGTTGACAACATTGTAGATGTATTTAATGCCACCGAATTGTACATTTTTAAGTGGTAAGAATGGTCAATTTGGTTAAAATGTGTGTTTCCTACCACAACTAAAAAAATTAAGATAGTTAACTTGTAGGATATTTGTAAGATTCAGCAGGAGTCTGTAGAGCACCTAGTAAAATTTCTGGTCAGTGCTCTATAAAGAGGAGCTGTGGTTGTTACATGAATTCCCAAAAGCCTTTTAAGACCTTTCTGAAGCTTATTTGTCCAGTGCTTCCTATGTATACGTTAGCACTTTCTATTAATTGTCTTGTTGAATCCTCAAATCAGCCCTGTGAAGTGCATCCTCCCATTGGCCCCATTTTATAGAGGGAGAGTTGAGGCACTGAAGGAAGTGACTTGCTCAAGGTCACACAGGCAGGATTTGAACCCAGGCAGTTTGGCTCCAGAGTCCGTGCCTCCAGTCACCTCCCTGAGCTACTTCTTAGCTTTCAGGTAACAACGTCCCATCTGTCACCAACTCCCAGAACCCTGGGCTGCGGTCAGGGGACACAACCTCTAACCGCCTGCTCACCACCACCTTCCTAGGAGAGAAGTATTAAGGGAAGGTTGTCCAGGGGACACACTGCCCTACTCTCTGGCCTCACAACTCTGAATGTGGGGCAGGCAGGCTCTGGAGGACACCTGCCCTGGCCTGTTTCATTCTGGCCCTCACTTAGGGACCATCCTGGAAGGTTGTATTGGCAAACAGCAGAACAAAATGGTCAGAATGCCACCAGCACATTTAATTCAATTCCTCCAACATTTATGGGCCTGCTTTGTGACTCAGACGGTTCCAGCCCTTAAAGATCAGGCGGCCAAGTGCAGGAGGCAGAAATACACATAGCAATTAGAAAACACATAAAAATAAATTCCAGGAAATGCCAAAGACAGGGTGAGCAACCCAGTGAAAGGAAGGATCGATACTTGCTGGAGCACCAGGAAGGCTCCCTAGAGGAGGTGGCATTTTAGCAAGTTCTCTGAAGACAGGTTCAACAGATAAAGGTATAGGGAAGAACATTTCATAAAAGAGGAAGGCATTGACAAATCAAGGTCAGAGGTGAGAGCTGGGGCAGTGCTGGAAAAATATCAAGTTGTTCATGTGGCAAGGGTGGGCTTTGAGAGGGAGGGAGAAGCAGATGTTGGAGTTCAGATCATGGAGGGCTTTGGTGGACCCCAGGGACTCTAGATTTAAACTATAGGCCACCTGCCATCGAAATAGAGCAGGGCCTCTGAGGCCACTAGCACCAGCAATCCCACTTCCAAGAATTATCCAGCAGCCTTGCCTTATGCCCGTGGGAAATGGGGGTGCAAAGAGTTCTTCCTGAAAGAAGATATTTTGAAATCTTGGAAGAAAAATAGTTTGTACTAGCAAAAGTCTGAAAACAACTCAAATGTCCAGGAGGAGACTGGATAAGCAAATTATGATCCAGTACACTATGGAATACTATGCAGCTGTGAAAAAAAAGATAAGGTTGCTCTAAGTACTGACATGAAAAGCTCTCCAAAATACACTGCTAAGTAAAAACAGCAGGGGGCAGAACAGGGTTATGGTATCTGTCTCAGTTTGGGCTCTCTCAGAAGCAGACCAATAGCCAAGGATTTGAGTCTTTTTGGGAGGTGATTCTAGGAAGCACGGGGAGGGAGCAGGAAGCTAAACAAGGCAATAAAGGGTGCATTCCTAAACTATAGGCAAGTGAGCTCCATCCCCCCCGGGAACCCTGTTTGACAGGAGAACACGCAGCTCAGTTTCCCTGCTGAGGGCCAACGGAGCTGGGGTGTGTGTATTCCTCTCCTCCTTCTGCACCTCTGAGGGCTGCCCTGGGGGCACTAACTCCCTGGCACTTCGCCCTCCCCATGTGGACTGAAAGAAAGCCCTCAGCTGGAGAGCTACAGGTGTTTCCAGAAGCAAGCAGTCAGCACCAACCAGACAGTGAGGGGAGGTGGTAGGAGTGGGCCTCCACAGCATCTGCCATGGAATGTACCAATTGTCTGTCTGGTACCAATCTGCTTATCTGTGGAAGAGCACCCAGAACACCAGAAACAGGGTGGATGGAAGAAAGGGTGGGAGAGGAACTTTTTACTATGTTTTTTTTTTAGAATAAAAAACATAAGCCTTTTATTTTCAAATAATTTTGGATTATTCCAGGTTGCAAAGAGTACAGAATGTTCCCCATGTAACCTTCACCCAGTTTCACCTAATGTTAACATTTTATGTAACAATGGTAACTGTTATAACTAAGAAATTAATGTTGGTACATTACCATTAACTAAACTCCAGACTTTATTTGGAGTTCACCAATTCCATTAACATCCTTTCTCTGTTTCAGGATCCAATCCAGGAAACCACATTGCATTTAGTCTTCAGAATTTTGATCCACGTGGATATATTATCTATTCTAAAAATTTATTAAAAATAATAAACTGCAGGTAGGAGTCATCAAAGGCTTCTGAGCAGGTGTGACCTGGCCCGAGGTCACTGGATGCCAGCGGAGAGGTGAGCCTGGGCTGTGCAAGCAGCACACAGCTCCCTGGTGCTGGCTGGTCCCTTTTCCCCAAAGACAAGGGAAGGATGAAGCCTGTAGCAGAGGCTGTGGGGGTACTGCCCATATCCCCTGGGCACTCACCTCTATCTGCAAGGCCACCTCCCACAAGCACCTGTGACTCTGTCCAAAGGAGAGCTCAGCCTATGCACAAGGCAAACAGGAAATATGGGGGAGCTGATGCCCTTAAGAGTAGCCCTCAACCCTTGACAGATGGGGAGCTGGTGCATAAACACCTGGCCTCCTTACCCCTTGGGTGCTGGTAACCCTGAGTTGCATTCCACTCTGTCTCCCAGGGTCCCCAGTTGTGCACAGAAGTACCTGCCTAAATAATCCTTTACCCGTTCCCTTTCCTTCCCTTCCCCCCTCCCTAACAAGGCCTTCCTGGGATCACCTTCCAAAAGATCTCTCAGAAATCTCTGTCTCTGGGTCTTCAGGAAAACTCCAACCCCCCCAACCCGATCCCTAGACTGTCAGTGCTCAGACCCCTGCCTCACCCCACTTCCACCCCAGCAGCTTCCCACCTGGAAGCCACACACACAGGCCCCTCTGGGGCTCCCCGAATACAACAGCTTCAGGTGCCTATGACTTTGCACATGCCGTTCCCACTGTGTGAAATGGCCTCTCTCCTTGGTTGCCTAGGGACTCCTGCTCATCCCAGCAGCCCAGCCCGAACGCCATCTCCTCTGTATTTCTCTGACCCTCGGGGGACACATAGTGAATTAGTCACCCCTCCAGCAAACCTGGAATCCTCTCTCCTGTGAGCATCTTGAGGGCAAAGATGCTCCTGAGTCTGATACACCTCACAGAGCCTGGTATACTGCAGGTGCTTACACAGCAGGCTGGTGAACAAACAAACGAACACACAAATGAATGAATGAAAGAATGCAGGAAGATGTGAACAACCATTTAGGACCATTTGAAAGGGAACACCACTCACTGAGGGCCTATTGCACTAGCCCCTTTAAGACGTGGTATCATTTGATGCTCCCACACCTCTGAGTCTGAGTTATCAGTCATTCTGAATGAAAGATGAGGAAACTGAGGCTCAGAGGTGAGGGACTTGTCTGGTAAGTAGCGGGACTAGGATTCGAACGCAGGTCTATCAGATTCCTACAGGCTTTCCACTGTCACATGCGTACCCCTGCCTGACCGCCACCACCCCCCCCCCCCGCGCCCAAACTGGAGCACAGAGCCTGGCTGGGCCCCTAACCTACAATATGAGCTCAGGCTGACCCCTGCTACCTCTGAGCCTCAGTTTCCCCATCTGCACAATGTGGGGTTGGCTGGAATAGGAAGTCTTCAAGGTCTCTTACAGTTCACACAGTTTGGGATTCCAGGGTCTGCTAGCTGATTGCCCTAGGTAAAGGGGACCTAGTCCTGTTACCCTCTCTCTTAGGGATGGGAAACGGGGTCAGGCATAGTATGTGGTAATTTCAAAGCTTGTTCAAGGTCAAGAACCATCCATGATATCCAAACATCCTGCTATGAGCCATGCTCCCCACTTTAAAGAGGAGAGTCAATGAGGGCTATCCCCCAGTTCCCCCCAACAGCTGCCCTGTCACCCCTTCCCAGTCCTGAGACCAAGACAAGCAGGACATCTGTGCCTTGTAGAGTAGAGGTGAATCATCTGGTGTGACTTCAAGGGTGAACACTTAACCTCCACCCAACCCCTTGCCAAGGCGAGGGGCTGAATGGAGGGACAAAGGGTAGAGCACCCCACTGTGTGGCCCCAGCTCCTAACAGCAACCTTCAGGAACTTCACAGTCTGAGCCAGTGGCCCCAGCCTCTTCATGGATGTCAATAATTTGCTTTGGTCATTGCCTCAGCACCTTCAAGGAAGCATCCCTGGGCTCCACAAGCTGTTCCTCCCTTGGGCCCTTCTCCCAGGGACCAGCCTGGCACAGTTTCTGGGTCCCATTTGAGTCTTGATGTCCCAGTATAGGTTTGCCAACTTTGGGGTGCCCTCACTCCACCCTCTCCCTCTCTCCCACACTTGACAGGTCACCAGGCAGTCCTAAGGACACCCTAATCCAGTCCTTGCCTCCCACCCCATATTCTCTGCACGAGTGGACCCCCATCAGCTCTGATCCAACGAGTCCCCAGTCCCCCCACAGCCTCACTGGCCCATTCACCATCATTATTAAAATAGCACATGCCCAGAATGTGTTAAAAAAAAAATAGCAAGTCTCCCTCCCACCTAGGCCCCCACCATGGGAATTTCTCCTGTGGTCTTCCAGAAATGGTCCATGCCTCCCTCGCATGTGTATACAATACTTACAATAACTAACACTCACGCAGCCTCACTATGTGTCAGACTCTGTTCCAAGCACTTTAAGCACAAACATTAACTCATTTCAACCTCCGGCAGCCCCATGATGTAGTTAAACTACCATCGACACATCCACTTCACACGTGAGGAGACTAAGGCGCCCACGATGAGCAAATTGCCCCAATGCCAGAGCTGGGATTTGAACCCAGGCCTTTCTAAGTCCAGAGTCCATGCTCTTAAACCACTCTAACATCTTCTTGACTCCAATCACCTCCTCCTTTACTAAAGAGCCTACCTTGGCTGCCTTGCTCCCCCAACTGTCAGAGCTCTTTGCAATCCTGCGCACCCCCCCACCCACTTCTGGGGCAGGATCTCCACCCCACGCCAGTGTTCGCTCTTCCCAGGCCACACTCCCTCTAGGCCATTGTTGGTGCCATTCCCTCTGCCTTGAATGCCCTTCTCCTCCCTGAGTCTGGAACAATGCCTGGCTCACACACCACCTGCTTCAGAGGCGCTTCCTGACCTGCGACTACCCCTCTGGCCTGTGACTCTGACGGCCGTCCCTTCCTCCAGGGAGCCCCTATGCCTTGCAAAGCCTGCTAGAGCACCTCTCTCGCTGTGCTGGAATGAGCTGTCAGTGTCCCCACTGGACTGGGAGCTCCCCACAAGTGGAGATGGCAGCTTACTCATTTTCCTGTTTGCTTCCTTCATTCTTTCCTTCAACAAATATTTGTAAACACCTCCCATAAGCCAGGCCAGTGCTCACCAGCAGAGCTGTGTTGTGGGGGAGACCAACATAACACACAAAAACGCCATCTCTGCATGCCCTTCCCTCTGCTCCCCTTACTCCACTCCACCCCCTCACACAGTCTCTCTAGAGAAGCTTTCAGAAAAATCTCTCTGGAAGGGGAGATGGATGAAACAGAATCCATCTTTTCAGAAGTGCAGGGATACAGCAATTACAGCCCACCAGCCCTGAGACACTGCCTTTGCCACATCAGAGGTGGCCTGGTGCCTAGAGACGGTGCCTTCTGGGGGAACATCTTGCAGCCTACCTTGGTGCCCCTTGAGGACTCTGGGGTGACCATGGGCCTCACTGTCCCCTCTTGCACGCCCGGCTCCTGACTTCACTGCTTGGGACTACTGACCTTGGGTTTGCTCTACACAGACCTGTAGGCAGGCCTACAGTTTGGATCACCAAATCCAACCCCCATTATACATGTGGGGAAACTGAGGCTTGGAGGGGCCATATGATGCTTGAACAGTACCATTTCGGTTTTATAGTCCAATCTTGTCATAGCCAGCCTCCTAGCTGGCCCTCAAAGAGTTTCATCTCTTGGTACTGATACCCTCCAAGCTAGTCCCGTCCCATACTGACTAGGGCTGACCTGAGTAATCAATAGGACATTGTGGAAATGACAGTATGTGACTTCCAGAGCTGGGTTATAAAAGACACTGCCATTTCCATTTTGCTCTCTTGGATCTCTTGCTCTGGGGGAAGCCAGCTGCCATATTGGAAAGGTCCTCAAGCAGCCCCATAGAGTGGACCATGTGGCAAGGAGCTGAGGTCTCCTATCAACAGCCCTGTGGGTGAACTGCAAATCCTCCAGCCCCAGTTGAGCCTTCAGATGACTGAACCCTTAGCAGAATCATGACTGCAACCTCATGAGGGATCCCTGAGCCGCAACCACCCAGCTAAGCTGTTCCCACATTTTCTGACCCACAGAAACCATGTGATGATAAATGTTTATTGTTGTTTTAGGCTACTACATTTTGGGGTACTTTGTTATGTAGCAATAGATAACCAACACAAATCTGCTTTGGAAACATGTTGACTTTGGCTTGCATGCTTCCAGAGGTGGGCAGCTCACTGCTTAACAAACCCATCTTCTCCATCTGAAGAGTTCAGACTATCAGCCTCTGGGTTTTCCTCCTTGGCTGAAGCTTTGCCCCCTGGGATTACAGAATATACAAACCCCTCTGCCCTGGGCTGGCCATATAGGGACTGACTCCCCTCTGGCCTCTTCCTTGCCAGCTGTATAGCTCTGAGCACAGCCACCCCACTCTCTGACCTCCTTTCTCAGAGGATGAGGCTCCAGGTTCCTACCCACTCTGCTCTCTCTTCAAGCCATGGTCCAGATCACCACACACCCGAGTGGCCAAGAGGAAGTAATACCTCCTACAGAATCTGGCAGACCCAGGTTTGAATCCCAGTTCCTTCATGTGTGTGACCTTGAGTAAATTGCTTCTCTCTGAGCCAGTATAACATATGGGTAGTAATAGAGGGTCACTGGGAGGAGTAAATGGGTTAATGTAATAATGGTGACAGCACAGTAACAGCAACTATTTCATTCACTTGGTGCATGTAATCCACCAGACATGTGACATACACTAGCTCATTTAACAGTCCTGCAGGGGAAGCCAGGTTATGCCTCATGAGGACACGACCCAGAGAAATGAAGTGACCTGCCCAGCTGGTAGGTGGTGGAGCTAAGATTTGAACACCAAGTGACAGCACCTGGGTCAAGAGATATCCTAGAGGAGGGGCAGTTCCTTTCTGCCAGCCTGTTCTCATCAGCAGAGCTCCAGCAGGGAACCTGGACTTGGTGCTTTCCCACTGGGGTGACGTGTGTCTTCCTGGCCTCGCTCATTTGCAGTTGTGAACAGTTTCACAGTTCATCTGTTGAACAGAAATGTATCGTGAACCCGACAACCTGATCGGGCCTGCCACCGTCTCCAGCTTCCTCCACGCCTCTCCACCCGTTGCTCACTCAGCTCCAGCCACACTGGTTTTCCTGATCCTCAAACTCCCCAAGTACTGTCCTACCTTTGAGACTTTTTGCTTTCTGAGCCTCTGTTGGGAATACTTTTCCCAGTTCAGACCTAGGCTTCTGGGAGGTCTGCCCTGATGCTTCAGAAAAACAGGTACGGAGGCACCTGGGTGGCTCAGTTGGTTAAGAGTCGGACTTCACCTCAGGTCTCACAGTGTGAATTTGAGCCCAATGTTGGGCTCTGTCCTGACAGTTCAGAGCCTGGAGCCTGCTTTGGATTCTGTGTCTCTCTCTCTCTCTGCCCCTCCCCAGTTCGCACTCTGTCTCTCGCTCTCTCTCAAAAATAAATAAACATTAAAAAATTAAAAAAAATAAAAGCCAGGTACCTCCTGTTTTTCTCCAACACAGCAGACTGCATCCTTTGCAAAACTCATCTCTGGCAAAAGTGGTCTTTTGCTTATGAGTTGATTTCTGCCCCTTCCTCCCAGATCACCAGCCCTGCAAGGGTGGGGATTGGCTTGTCTTGTTCACAGCTGCGTCAGTGGCTATTTGTCAGATGAATGAACAGTAGCTTCCGGTGTGCCCAGCACCTTGCTCATCACTGTGGGGGAAGGAGACGTCTAGGATGGGGGTTGTCGCAAACCCATTTTGCAAGTGAGGCCATGAAATTGTCAAGAAGGAAAAGTGACCCGCTCAAGGTCACATGAGGGCTAAAGCAGCACAGTCTCTCTGCTCAGAAACCCCTCCTTGGCCACAATTGTCTGGACCCACCAGGGAGACGGCTGGATCCTGCTTGATATTCTGCCTGGCACTGCTTGGAACGGAATAAAATATTTATCTGTGGCTGGAGGTTTGCAGAGGACATTTGAGATGGATCGCGTTTTCATGTGCCTATGAAATCTAATTGGATTCATTGTAGGATATTTGGTTTCTTGGAACAGACACATCATTTTCCCAGGGAACGGAAGCCTCTGCCACCCAGGATGGCGCGGGAACTGATTTGGCTTGATGCTGCCTGATTGGCTGGGCCCAGTTTGGGTCTCTGGTTGCTCTCAGGGCAGGTGGCAGAAGGAGCTGTGTCCCACCTCTCTGTGGGGTGGCCTGATTTCATCGGAGGTTTCCAGCCAGAGATGGCCAGCTCTTCAGACAAAGGAAGGAATTCCTCAAGAAGATCTAACAGCAGCCCCCCACCCCCCACCTAGTGCCCTATGACACACACCTGCCTGGCCTCCAAATCACCACGCCCCTCTGCACCATCTTTTTGACCCCCTTTGCTGCAGCCAACCCCTCCTGTCCCCACCATTCCTCTGCCCCAGGCACTTCGCTGGTCTCTTGCCTCCATGTTCCCTCAACTCCAAAGTGAGACATATCCTCAGGTATAAGCTTCCAGTTCTGCCTCCCACTTGCCATAGGAACAAGGGCAAGCCTCTCCCCTCCCTGGACCTCAGTTTCCCCTGAATGGAGGGCGTTGGGCTACAGAAGTAGTGTTCAGCCCCATCCAAACATATCAGACCCCAAGTCTCATTTTTATAGCAAATGCTTGGTAACGTCCCCCTTTACTATCCTGAAATGACATTCATAGATCACATGAGCTATCTCACACATAATTTAAAAACTACAATGCCCTAACTGAAATATAAAAGAAAGGTGAAAGGAAAGGAATTTATGAGCTAGCACATCATAAATCACGAATGCTGGGACACTACTCCACCATCACGAAGGAATCAGATGCTGGCACCTACACGCAGAATCGGTGACAGTTCTGAATGCAGACAGAGAAAGATGTGCTGTTGAATCAGCTACTCAAATCCTGCAGGCACCACGAGCTGGAGGGGGTGTGATTTTTCTAAAATGGTGACCAATTCTTGGTAAAGTTCTGGACAAACCGGCAAAGTGTATCTTTCCCTTGGCATACGTAATAGTTTCACATTCCTGGAGATATTGAAAGAGCACAGAAAATACTTTATGCATGTAAATGAAATACAGTGAGGGGACAGGCTCAGGGAATTTGAAACATTTTGTTTTGTTTTGTTTTGTTTTGTTTGGCCTGCTGGAATAGCCAGCAGGACATTTGAGAGTCGTGTGGGATGCAGGTGGGACAATTCTGCATTGTGAGGGGCTGGCCAGAGCCCCAGTCCTCTGTCCTCTAAATGCTAGTAGTGCCTGCCCAACCCCTGAGGTAACAAACTGAGGGGGCAGCGCTGTCTCTATGAGAGCCTCTGGACTAGAGCCTGAACGGCAGATAAAGAGCTTGCCGCCAGTGCTGTTTCCTGTACCTGTGGCAGACATGGCTAATCGAAAGCTCACTTCCTCACTGAATGGAGGAATGGATGAAGTCTGGAATCCTCAAACTGGCATTCTATGCAACCCTCTGGAATTGACTCATAAGCTGAAATTTGGCTCAGCATCAAAACTCATTCAACTCTTACAAATATTTATTGAATTTGACAGAGCTGAATGAAGGATCTGCAAGGTTATTTTCAGCTTCAGGCTCAGGATTCCCTGTCCCTCCCCAGCTCCAAGCCCACCCAGGGCTCCCCACTGCTGACAGAAGGCAGCCCTGCTCTCTTGGCCTGACATTCTGAGCCCTCCCTGATAGCAATGACACACGTATGCAGAACACTTCAGAGACTGCAAAGCATGCACGATCTTATTTGATCCCTACATGGCTCTGTGAGGCAGGCAGAGGAGGGGGTAGCAGGCCCCTTGCACAGACAAGGAAGCCAAGCCTCTTTGAGCAGAAGTGTCTTGCCCAAGGTCAGAGAGTTGGGAAGTAGTTAGCAATGGAACCCAGTTCTCCTGAGAATAAAACCCTCATCTTGTCGAGCCTGTGCTTTTCAGCCCCATCCTGTTTCAGGTAATCCAAGCCCAGACACATGTCATTCCCCGACAACCTTCTAACATATCTAGGAAAGAGCAGTGTAGTGGCTCAGAGCATGAGAGCTAGAGTTGGACTGCATATGGCTGGCTTCAAATCTTGGCTCCACCACTTGGAGCTGTGTGACCTGAGCTGTATAACCTCTCTGGCTTCTGTTTTCTCATCTGTAAAATGGAAATAATAATGGTATCTATCTCACGGGGCTGTTGAGTCGATCCATGTAGCACAGGGCAAACATTTAAGAGCTCAACAGATATTAGCTGGAATCAGAATTATTAACCTGACAGTTCCCACCACCTGACTTGCCCTTGTGTGGCTATGTTAGTTGAAATTGGTCTCATCCCACCAGCCTAGGATCAATATATACTCCAACAAACATCACTCCCTGACCCTGCCACCTCAACAAGATTCATCTTACCTTCCCTGGATTCCTAGCAAGTTCTGTCAGTGAGTCCATTTCTTTCTGCCAGTTACTCCCTCCCTGCACATCTTTGCCCATTCCCTCTCAGTGGAATGCTCTTTCTGCATTGCCTACAAGGCTACCACTTATATCTTTAAACAGCACCTCCTCCAGGAAGCCTTCCCTGAGACAACCAGGCTGGGCCTGGAGTTCCCTCTTGGCTCACACCAGAATTAACACTGACCGTTAGGGATACATAGAAAATCCGGACTCCAATAATTAGAAAATATATGTTCTTTTCAAACATGTATGCAACATTTATAAAAACCGATCATGTGTTAGGTCATGTTAGACAGACCATTAGTCTCAACAAATAAAAAAGAAATAGTATCATATGTACATTAAAAATTTTTTATTTATTTATTTTGAGAGCGACAGTATGTGAGCAGGGGAGGGGCAGAGAGATGGAGGGGAGAGAATCGCAAGCAGGCTCCATGCTGTCAGCACAGAGCCCAATGTGGGGCTTGAACTCGCAAACCACGAGATCATGACCTGAACCAAAATCAAGAGTCAGACACTTAACTGACTGAGCCACCCAGGCACCCTCATCATATGTACATTTTTTTTTAATGTTTATTTTTTAGGAGAGAAAAAGAGATAGACCCTAGCAGGGGAGAGGCAGAGAGAGAAGGAGAAGCAGAATCTGAAACGGGCTCCAGGCTCCGAGCTGTCAGCACACAGCCTGATGTGGGGCTCAAACTCATGAATCACGAGATCATAACCTGAGCCAAAGTCAGATGCTCAACCTACTGAGCCACCCAGGCGCCCCACACATGTACATTTGTTAAAACCACAAAGCAATAACAAAAGATAGCTGAAGTCATCCATATGTTTGAAAATTTAAAAATACATACTTCTAAATAACTCATGGGGTGAGGAAGAAACCAAAAGGGAAATAAGAAAATATTTAGAACTGAATGATAATGAAAATATAATATACCAACATTTGTACCTAGAGAGACAGCTATAACCTTAAGTACTTATATTAGAAAACTAAACTAAAAAATAGTATGATAAGTACACGACTTAAGAAATTAGAGAAAGGGGTGCCTGGGTGGCTCAGTCAGTTAAGCGTCTGACTTTGGCTCAGGTCATGATCTCACAGTTCATGAGTTTGAGCCCCGTGTTGGGCTCTGTGCTGACAGTTCAGAGCCTGGAGCCTGCTTCAGATTCTGTCTCCCTCTCTCTCTGCCCCTCCCCCACTCACACTGTCTCTCTCTCTCTCTCTCTCTCTCTCTCTCTCTCTCAAAAATAAATAACACACATGCACACACAAAAAGAAATTAGAAAAAGAACACCAGAATAAATCCAGGGTGGAATCCTTGCCGACTTCTATATCTGCCTCTCTGATGGCATTGCACGGGGGTGTCCCTGGGTCCCCAAAATAGACTGGCCCAGGGCTCAGGGTGCTGGAGGGTTGTAGTTGAATGCTGTGGGTACAGAGTTTTGGTTTCTTGCTATTGCATTTTCTGTGTTGGTGTTTCTCGGGTTGGGTGCCCGGACCACCTGTATCAGATCTCTTGGGCCCACCTGAGTCTAAATAGGATGAAACCCCAGAACCTACATTTTCTAACAAGCTCTTGAGCAATTCCATATGCACAGAACTTGAGCCTCAAGGTGAAGGAGAGCAGGGAAGCCCTAGGGAAAGGTCAGGTGTGTCTGTCACCCTTCCCTTAGGGACTCTCCTCACCACTGATGTTTTCATAACCTGCTCCATTCCACTTTAGAGAAATCACATCCCAAGTCCAAGCCTCAGTTTACTTGCCTGAAATATGGGAATAAATATGGGTTATTCCTCAGTACGTCTAGAGCCCCAGGATTTTTCTTTCCTGCAATTCCTCTCTAGGGCAAAGGTCAATTTCCTATTACAGGGGGTGTCATCGCTGGTGAGTTTTTCCTCAAAGGGCCCAGCTCACAAAGGCCACATTCTCCTTCCTCTGAATCATTTGAATACAACAGCCCTGGGATGGCAGCACTTTTAGGATCCCTGTTTTACAGATGAAGAAACTGAGGATGATTAAGGCTGCCTCTGAGATGCCAAGTCCTCAACAGGCCCCTAGGATTATCACAGAAGGAGGTCAAACCTCCTCATCCCTATCCCTCGTGGGATAGGGTTCTGGTATGCGTGTGTGTGTGTGTGTGTGTGTGTGTGCGCGCTGGGAGAGGGGCTTAGGGCTGGGAGATCCCTGGCCCCATGCTCTCTGGTCATTCTCTTAGACTTGGGAATGTTACACCTGGAAGAGGTCTTGAGATGGCTGAGTGACCGCACTCACTGCATTCCCAGGTTGCTGAGGGCAGACGCCAGCCCAGGCTCACCCAGCAAGGAGCAGGTCTACCTGGGACTGGAACTTGGGCCTCCAGCCTCTGTCGCCTGGCCTCTCTCCTTGGCACAGTAGACCGGAGTGCCCGCTGCCGTACTATTTGAATGGGCTTCCATGACTACCGTGTTTGCAGGTGGTGGCCATGGCACTGGTGGCAAACGCTGGGCTGGAAGGCTGGGACTGGGCAGGCCTGGTCTCTAACCCTATCGGCCCGCCCAATCTCGGGGACGCCTGGCACCTCCAAAGCCTCATACTCTCCTCCAGAAAGTGGGAATAATACTACTTGCGCCTATAGCACGGAACTTATTGTGAGGGTCCCAAGTGATAAGATGTGCGCAGGTGCTGAGCTCCTGCTGTGCCGCAGGGTTAAGGATGGTGGCAGGAACTGCGCCACATTACCAACCCCTGAGGGCCAGGCTCTGGGCTGGGTGCGTTAGGTACACTCACTTAATAAGACATTTGCTAAGTACCCGCTATGTGCCAGGCAATTGAGGCTCTGGATATAGCAGCAAAGACTAAGTTCCTGCCCCCATAGAGCTTACATTCTGGGCGGGAGACAGACAACAGACAGATGTACATGACGTAACCTCAGGCAACAATACCTTCTTGGAAGCAGATTAGAGCACGTGAAAAGATGGGTGATGAGTGGTCAGGAAAGGCTTTCTGGAAAGGCAGTATTTGGGCAGAAGTGAGGGGGGAGCCCTGGGGATACGCGAGGAAAGGACGCTCCAGGTAGAGGAACAGCAGGTGCAAAAGTGAGGGTACAGCTGGTGTGAGAGTTTCTGAGTGTGTCAGAGTGTGAAAACATGTGTCCAAGTGTAAGTGTGTTGGAGTGAGCACGTTGGTGTGTGTGTCCGAGTGTGTCTGAGCGAGTGGAGTGTGTCAGCGTGTCAGAGTGACAGTGTGAGTGTGTCAGTGTGTATTGGGTGAGCAGCTTAGCCAAGGGGTCCTGTGTGGCTGCAGCAGAGGGAGTGGGGGAGATTGTGTGAGTGTGTGGAGTGTGTTAGTGTATGTGGCTGAGTGTGTGTCAGTGTGCGTGTCAGAGTGTGAGAGCATGTCCGTGTGCGTGACAGTGTGAGTTGTGAGTGTGCCAGTATGCATTGGGTGAGGGGCTTCACTGGGGGGCCCCGCGTGGCTGGAGCAGAAGGAGTGAGGAGGGGGAGTGTGTCAGAGGAGGGACAGCGGAGGGTCCACAGGCCATAGTAAAGACGAGCCCCCGAGTGGGCCATCCTCATCCTCAGGCAGCACAACCAGGGTGGAGGAACCCGGTTCCAACTCAGGCGGTTGCATCCGCGCCTGGTGGTTCCACGCGGCCTTGGCGAGCATTGCTTGAACCTGGAGCTGATCCTGAATGAGAGGTGTGTCTGGGGAAAGGCCCCTGAACCCCAGGCTTTCAGAAGCCAGAGCCCCGCGGATGTGGGAGGCGAGGTGGGTCAAATCTGGGTCACGGAGAAGCCGGGAGGGGAGCCGGAAAGGGTGGCAGAGGCAAACCATGTGGGGCTGGGGCGGGTGCGGGCGGCCTCTCCATGGAGACAGCACTTGGAAGCACCGCTGGAATTACTCACAGAGGCCCGTGTGCACACGTGCGTGCACCTAGGGCCACGTGCACAGGCACGCACCACAGGGCCCACACAATCCTTGCTCCGCTCAGAAGTCACTTAATGGTTGACGTCACACCCCGGAGGAGATGGGAGCCATGGAGTCTGCCTCGGGAGGAGGGTGGGGGCAGGCATCCAGGAAGACCGGCAGGGCCAGGACTCCTCTGTACCCCCTGCAGCCTCATACCCCCACAGGGCAAAGGTACAGAGCAGCACCCCCCAACCAGAGTTCCTGCAGACCAATTCTGCATTAGGCCCCGTGGAAACCATGAGAAATGTGGCCCCTGCCCTGAGGAAAGAGATCATAAACAAAACCACCCAGATGGATGAAAGCGGCAGCAGAGACCAGAGCTCCTCAGGAGATGGGGTAGGTGGGTCAAGGAGATCATTTAAGGAAAGAAAGGCAAAGCTTTCTAGAGAAAGTGAGGTTTACTCTGAGGTCTGAAGGATAAGTAGGAATTGACAGGATGAGGGGTGTGTGTGTGTGTGTGTGTGTGTGTGTGTGTGTGTGTGTTTCAGGCAGTGTGTGCAAAGACCCTGAGATTCACAGGTTCAGGGAAATAGAAAAGTCCAGTATGGCATGTAGGATGAAGGTGAGCCACCAAAGTCAATCTTCCCTGTGTGTACAGTAGGGCCCAGGGCCAAGACTGTGGACTGGTGAGGAGAGGGGTCCCTGAGTCTCCTCCCCAGCCACCTTGGGGCTAGCCAAGAGACAGGCTAGGGTTGGAATGCACTCATTCCCTGTGTGATTTTCCTTCTCTGGTCTTGGTTCTTCATCTGAACAATGGAGACCCCAACTCATGCCTAATTTCAAGATCACGTATGTAAAGTGCCACAGAAGGGGCGCCTGGGTGGCTCAGTCGGTTAAGCCTCTGACTTTGGCTCAGGTCATGATCTCGCACTCCGTGAGTTCGAGCCCCACGTCGGGCTCTGTGCTGACCGCTCAGAGCTTGGAGCCTGTTTCGGATTCTGTGTCTCCCTCTCTCTCTGACCCTCCCCCATTCATGCTCTGTCTCTCTCTGTCTCAAAAATAAATAAACGTTAAAAAAAATAAAAATAAATAAATAAAGTGCCACAGAAGGTACAGCACATAGTAGCTACTAGAGAAAGCCTCCCTCCCTTTCCTTCTCTCTCATGTGCTAGCTTCTGCCTCGGTTTGTCACTTTGCTCACTAGCTCCTTTAAGGGGCTGGGGGCGCAACTCCAGGCTGGGACTGGGACAAGCTCCACACAACAGCTAGCCCACCCAGACTTGCCCCACCAGTCACAACAAGGTGGGCTCCCTCTCCAGTGCTCTCCAGGGGCCCCGCCTTTGGAGACCTTGGGGGAAACAAGTCCAGAAATCCAAGCCAGCCCTGCCCTCCCCAGCTCACCAAGAGGGGCTAGACTTCCAGTTCATCACAGCACCCCCCACATATATAGCACTTCACACTTCAACAGCCCCTTTCTCTGCTGTCAGCATCCACTGGTGAACAGTATCAGTGTCATTATTTAACAGAAGAGGAAACTCAGTGAAGAGGACACCTGCCCAGACACAGACAGGTGAGGGGAGGGATCAGCATTCTAACTTAGGCCTCTCTGACACCTAGGCCCCGGGGGCACTTGCAGGCCTCTTCAGGCTCCTGGCTAGGCTACTGGTTCCTCCATTCAACCCCCTCTCCCTGGTGCACCTCATTCCCTCCCTCATTCTGCCTCGACAACCCCCAGCTCTCCAGTCCTACCCCAACCTTGCCCCTGAGTTCTTGACCAAAACCAAATTCCTCACGGAGGCCACATGCTCCTTCCTAACCCCCTTCCTCACTTTCACAACCCTTAGCCCACTTGGCCTCCTTTTCCTTCATGGGATAGGGGAACTCTTTCCTGCCTCAGGGCCTTTGCACTTGGGGGTTCTCTCTACCAGGAGTGCTCTGCCCCACATCCTCATGTGGTTGCTCCCTCTGTCAGCCCAAATATTACCTCTTCAGAGAGGCCTCCCTGACTTCTCTCCCCATCTAGAACATGCCCCTCCTTCACTCTCAAGTCACTCACATTTTCTTCAGACAATAAATTTTGTTTTCTGTCTCTTCCTCTAGATTGTGAATCCCACGAAAGCCGGGGCTGGGTCCTGTCCATTGCAACATCCTGGGACTTGATACAGTGCCTAAAACACAGGTAGTACTTAATAAATGTACGTTGAGTGGAAGAATGCATAAATGAATGAGTGAATGAATGGCCAGTAACCCTGAGGATCCATCACCTCCTGGCCACCTCCCCTTCATGTCAAACAGGCACCCAAGACTCAACACATTTGAATTCTGGATCTCCTCTGGAAGACCTGCTCCTTCTATGTCCACATCCTAGTAGCCACCCAGGCACCTGGGTTGGATGCTGAGGTCGCCCCGCTCCTCCTCTCTTGCTTCAACAGCTCCCATCCCCTTCTAGCCCAGGGGCCAGTCAGTTCTGGCAATTCCACCTCTGGGTCAACTCTCAAATCTGCCCCTTTCTTTCCATCCCTGCTGCATCAGTCTGGACCCGGCCACCATCATCCATCAGGAGGGTCAGACCAGCCCTCCACGTCATCTGGCCATGCCTCTTAACACCTCACTGCCTCCACTGTGACCATAGGCTGCAACCCAAACTCCATAGCCCAATAACAAGGGTCTTTTGTGACATGACTAAGGCTTCTGTGGCCTTAACTGCCACTACATACCCAGGCTTCTGCCACCATGATAGCCTGTCGGCATTAAGCCTCCAGACCTCTATTTGGTGGTTCCCACTGCCAAGAGAGCCTTCCCTCTCTGTCTGTCTGTCTGATCACATCTCAGTTTTGCACTGCCTTCTGAGAGCCATGCCCCTGCTCAGGCATGGGCTGCTTCCCTCTTCTCTGGGCAAGTGTCTATTCCTGCCGAGGCCCTGCTACCACCTAAGCCTGCATCGCCTAACCCAGTCATTTATAAGGTTCCAAACACATGTCAGGCCTTGTCCTAGGAGCCTCTCATGCATCACCTCATATCATCTGCATGGCAACCCGTTTTACAGATGAGGTCACAGAGGTTCAGTGACCTGCGCAAGGTCACATAAGTAACAAGTGGACTTAAGATTAGAACCCACCCAGGTCCATCTGGCTCTAAAAGTGGATTGTGAACTCCTTGACAGCAGGGAACATGTCAGGCTTTCTTCTCCTGGGTCTTCAGAGCCCAGTGCACACAGCTGGGCTCAACAATAAATATTCCCAGAGGAAGCATCTGGGTGAGAGGGCAGAAATTATAGGGAGAAAGATTTCAGTACAATCTAAGAAAAATCCCAGTGGCGCAAGGAGCTGCCTAAGATAGGGTTAAGTTGAATGCAAGCAGAGGCCCCAGGAATGCTGGCAGAATGTGAGAAGGGGGTTCTGCCCTGGGCAGGGGTGGACTGGAAGACCCCTGGGGTCCCTGATTTATTGATGAAGGTGGTGTTGGTACTGAGACTGCTCAGAGACACAACCCCAAGCCACTCCCTGCCCATCTCCCAGCCCTGACACCCACCACGTGAAGTCAGATGTCAGGAGCCTCTGCATCTCCTCGAAAGGGCAGCCTTAAGCTCCCACCCTTCCAGACTGATCTGTATTTTAACCGAGATTTCCAGAGACACCCCAAATTCTGCACCTTGAGGCAGGCTGTGGGAAAGTGAGAGTGGGTCCTGCCCACTTGCTCACATGCACTGGTTGTGGTGGGATGGTGCTAACACTGAGCAGCTCCTCTCTGCCAGGCCCTGTGCTGAGCACTCTGCCCCTCACTGACTCCCACACCCCATTCCGAACACTCGGGGGCCACTGTTCCCATTTGCCAGACAGAGAGACTGGCGCTTAGAGCAGGGTAGTTGCTGCCGGCCTCCAGCACCTGGCCCCTTCCACTCGGCCAGGGTTGGTGGATGCCGGGAACAGTGTTCTGGGTTGGGTGAAGTGCAGGAGGCTGTAACTGCAGGCGGATTGTGATGAGGGCCCTCAGCAGTGGACATGGTTTGAAGTTTTGGGGGCTTTGGAGGCTAAATAGATCTGCTCTGGCCCTGGTCCCTGGGGCTGGCTTTATCATGAAGGACACAGGTTTTATAAATATCTCAGCCCTCACTTGGATCACATGGCACGGGGAATTAGGAGGCAAATTAGGAGGAGGGGGAGGGAGGGTTTCAGCTGTGCTGGCAGCCTGCTTGGGGATGCAGAGCTCATGGTCAGAGTGGATGGGATTAAATGGCTTGTCTATCACCCATGGCTACTGGTCCCCAGGCCCTTGAGGCCAAGGCCAGGGTGTAGGGGGAAGGTCCTTGAGCTAGAACCCTCAAGGTACAATTTGAGTCAAGACTCAAGACTGGCCTTTACTGCGGGTTTCTCAGATGAGTTTCCAGCACTTATGGGGAGGAAGAGCTGACCCCAAATATTCATGTTCCCAATGGCCAAGGTTACAACTCAGTCTGGGGCCAGGGTCAGGGCTTAGCTTGGGGAAGGGGTGAGGGTTTAGTCTTGGATCAAAGTCAGGGCCCAGTCTGGGGCCAGGGTCAAGATTTAGACTGGGGTCAAAGTTGGGGCTCAGTGTGCATCCAGGACTCCCCAGGCAGGTACTTCCCTCTGATGCTGGAGTCTTACCCAGGGACAAGCCTGTTCTTTTGCAATGACACCGTGGCCTAGGAGCCAGGACTCTGCCTTATCTTGGGAGAGGAGCTGTGACAACAAGAAGTTCAGTTAGACCAAAGAAGAAAACAGCAGAGGTGTGCCCCCCGGCCCCCAGCTAGGACTGCCGTTCTGGGCCTTTGTAAGTCACAATGTAGGAGTTCAATATAAGGGGACACCACGTGGTAGGCAGTAGGTAGTTAATGACCCTGCAGGAGGCGAGTCAGAACCCAGAGCAGGAGCCATGGTGAGTAGGGGTGGGGGTGGGGTAGAACTGGTTTTGGTTAGGGAAGCAGAAGGGTTGGATTTGAGGCCCGCTATGTCCCTGCCTCTCTGTGTGATTTCAGGTTCATCCCTGCCTTCTCCAGCTGCAGTTTTCCCATCACGGGGAGGACAGTTGAACTCAAGTTTCTAACTTCCCTTTATCTGTGAGAGGCCATGAACAGATACTCCTTCCCAGGGCAGAACCTGGAGGGGATCTCATGACTTCCACATTCACCTCCAGTGGTCAAATTCTTACTTGGCTTTGGAGGCTCAGGGCGGATATCACTTCCTCCATGAAGCTGCTTCTTACTGAAATTCACTGTCCCTTCATCTAGTTTGCCCACTTTTGAGCCCCCAATTCAGCATGGTGCCCACTCTGCCATGCAGAAGAGTAGATGTGGTCCTGACTATCTTTCCCACCAGACCGGGAGGCCAAGAGGTCAAGCTCCATCACCCACCCCTTGGTATTCTGGGCTTCAGGGTCCCACAGCCATGGCCCCTCTGAACCTCAGATCCTTTGGAGAACAGAGTTGTAGTAGGCCCCACTGTTACTGTACTTACTGCATAAATGGCACTGATGACACGGTCACTCTGCACACACTTGAGCCATTAATTGCCTCTTTTCCTTTCAAGGGCACTGTGAGTCCTGCTGCTTCTCATATTTCCCTTTTTCCTTTGTCTGGTAAGAAGCTCAGAGGCAAGTTGTTTACCTCCCTTTAGCAAAGTATAACCTGGAATTATCTCATTTCTAACATATTCTCTTCTCCTGATCTCTTATTTATTCCTTTTTCTTATTTATATAAAGGAATACAAAAAAGAAAAGGAACAATGGAATGAAGCAAAAAATCTTGGTAACTTAGACTCTTAGCTATAAATGGTAAATGTTAGAGTTCACATAGAGTGCTGAGCCCTAAACACTTAGCTAAGCTATAACAGACCTTAGGCAAGCTCATGACTTGGCATCCATTATTTGTTGCAATCCCTGTAAGGGAGGAGTGGGCATTCTTGTTGTCTCTGCATTGTGGGTGAGAAAGCAGAGGCATAAAGAAAGGAAGTAACTTGCCCAGGACACAGGATGAGAAAGAGCCAGGGCTGGGACTTCAACCGTCTGACTCCCAGGCCAGCCTGCTAACCACCGTGCTTTCTCATCTCTCCAGCCACAGAATGCTGGCATCCCCAGGTTAGAAAGGTCCACAGGTTTGTCCACAGCTGTGAAGTCAGTCCCAGTTAGGGGCCTGGCTCAATACATATTTGTTTTCAAACTTTCCAAATAAATTTTTAAACAAGCCCCGGTGCAGAGGTTAAATATAAAAAAAAGTGGGGGTTAGCCTGGGGCTGCCACCAGCAACTCCAGTCCTGAGGCCAGGCAGAGCAATTCCACCCATCTGCACATGCAGGCCTCTCTGCATGGCTGCTCATTACAGTCAGAAAGGAAAGCAAGAAACAGCCAGCGTCCCACAGTAGGACACCAGGGACATAATTTCCATCTAGGCACACTGTGGAATATTATGTAGCTGTGAAAAAGAATGAGGTCCACCTCTATGTACAGACCTGAGGAAAAAAATCTCCAAATTATAGGATACATAATAAAAGCAGGCTGAAGATCAGAATATGGCTCTATTCATGAGAAAAACACACGAAATAAAACAACACCTATACAATTGCAGAGGAAAAGATATGGGAAAGTCTGATGACCCCCACACTTACAGCTCTAGCCTGGATCCCTCTCCTGCACCCCAAATTCATGTATCCAGTTTTCCACTCAGATGTCCACTTGGATGTCTGACAGGCACCCCTAATTTGACATGTCCAAGCCTGCACTCCTGACCCCACAAACCTGTTCTTCCCAGTCTCCCCAGCCCAACTGATGGTAGGCCCACCCTGCTAACTGATCAGAACAAAATTGTGGATTGAGGCTTGACTCCTTTTTGTCATCCCCAAATCCAGCCCAGCAGCTAACTCTGCCATCTCAGCTTCTCAGAAAGAGGAGGCAGTGGTGGTCTTAGTCCTGACCAGAACCTACCTGGGTGCTCCATTCAGCCCTGGGCACCTCACCTAATGAGTGGGCATGGGATAGTGACCACTATGAGAGTCATGGAGAAGTAATAATCACAGGAATGATGTTAACATCTATTACTTCTTGGGGTGTCTGGGTGGTTCTGTCAGTTGAGTGTCCAACTCTTGATTGAGGTTATGATCCCAGGGGTGTGGGATGGAGCCCCTCATTGGGCTCCATGCTGAGTATGGAGCCTGCTTAAGTTTCTCTCTCTCTCTCTCTCTCTCTCTCTCTCTCCCTCTTCCCCTCTCCTAGCTCCTGCTCTCCCTCCCTCTCTCTCTCTCTCAAAACAAACAAACAAACAAACAAACAAACAAACAGGTATTGTTTCTTGAGCAACCCCTCCAGGCCCAGGACTTAACATGCTCCAAATCATTTACCTCTCTCATTGACTCTGTGAGGTGGAGAACCTATCATATCCATTTAACAAATGAGGCCCAGAGAGGTTAACTGACTTTCCCAGAGTCACACAGCTAATATGTAGGACAGCAGGACTTCTAACCCAGTGTGTCCAAATCAAACTAAACATGCCAGTGAAACCAAGTCCTTCAGGCACATTGGAGGGAACTGGAGTTATTGAGTTGAAGTCTGGAGAGAGTTGCTGACATGGAAGGGAAATCTCTGTCTGCTCTCTGAGGTCAATGAAGGATGGGCCAAGGAGGAGGGATTTGTGTTTTGTGGGCTCCAGGATCCAGGGAAGAAGTGGGTCACAAGTAAGACAGTAATTTCTAACAATCAGAGCCCCTCTTCTTCCCAAAGGAGTTAGTTGCCTTGGTTGAAGGGAGACCCAGCTCCAGAGATACCTGATAGAGCATCCTGTTATGGATTCCATTCCTGGCAGCAAAGCAGAGTGGAAAGAGTTCATGAAAAAAGAATCAAGAATGGGGGGAGGGGCTTGTCCTATCATATATCAAACCACATTAGACAGCTATTTGTAGCAGTTCTCAGCAGCAGGTGGGACTTCCTTCCTACAGCATCTTTGGAAATGATCAGGGCATTTGGGGTTGTAACAATGACTGAGAAGCGTGTGTATGGGGAGTTTCTCCTGGCATTGAGTGCCAAGAATTGGATCAGGGATAATAAAGAGCCTATAATGAGCAGGACAGTCCAGCTCAAGAAAGAATTGTCTTATCCCAAGTGCTAATTAGCCTCTGTTGAAAAAACAATGAGATAGTAATTGGTATAGAATTGGAATACACAAAGGGATCAATGAAACAGCACAGAGTTCCCAGAAACAGATCTATAAATACATGGGCATTTAAACATAAAACAGAGTATTTCAAAACAGTGAGAATAGGACAGAGTATTTGATAAATCTGCTGGGACAAGAGGCTATCCATGTAAAAATGAAGTTAGATCCCTACTCCATACCACATGCCAAGATAAAATTCCAGGTGGATTAAAGACCTAAATGTGGACCATGAAAAGAAAAGAAAACTTCAAAATTATTAGAAGGAATAATTAGCATATATTTTTGACCCTAGGTGGGGAAGGCCTTCTTAAGTCATAAATAAAAGCAAATAAAGGTAAAAGTGATGCTTTATCACACCAAAATTTTAAACATCTGAAGAAAGGAGACAAAAACAAAATTAAAAGGAAGCAACAGACTGGGAGAAGATATTTGCAACAAGCATAACGAGGACTCATAAGCCACATATATAAATCTCTTTAACAAATTAATAAGAGAAAGGTGAGTGACCCATTAAAAACTGGGCAAAGTATATATGAATGGGCATTTTGCAGACAAGGAAATTCAGATGACTGTTAATCAGATAATGAAGGTCAGCCTTTCCAGTAGCCAGGTGATGCTAATGAAAACAAGGCATTTTTCTCCCCGCAGATTGGCAAAATTCAAGATGGATGAATCCACTGATGGTGAGGCACTGAGCAAATGGGAAGTCAGATGTATCACTAACTAAAGTGGCCTAAGTACCTCGGAGGGCAATTTGGCTGTGTTTATTAAAACAGAAATGCCTGCTTCCAGAGAAACACTAACGCATGTCCATGAGGAAGTTCACAGCAGTACTATTTATGGGGAAGAAATGGAAACACCAAAACATTCGCCAGCAGGTGGATGGACAAAGTGTGGTGTTACCATGCAGTGGAATACTCCTAAGCAGAAGAAATGGATGAACCACAGCTGCACTTAGACTTGGATAGATGTCAAAAAAATGAGTGAAAGAAGCAAAATGCGAAGATAATTTGATTATGATGTAATTTATGTAAGAAAACCACTCAAATAATACCCCTGAGTTTGGGTTTGTGAAAGTCCCTCCTACCTGGAATGTCTTTCAGTATCTATTTTCCTTCCTTCCTTCTTTCCTTCCTTCCTTCCTTCCTTCCTCCCTCCCTCCCTCCCTCCTCTCCTTTCTTCCCTTCTCAAACATGCTTGCTCTGTACTGATGGGTGCTGGAGATGAGGCCTGAAGTTGTATCCTTGTCATGAAAAGTCCTCCACTACAACAGAACCCCCAAATGACCCCTGACCCTGGCTGCAGACAAGTCCTCCCCTCAGACCCCATGTCACATTGTCTCTCAGGGTCTGACACATGAGAACGATCCTGCATCCTGCTGGCTGCACAGGCTGTTGACAGCTTCACAGGAGAGTGTGGGTGAGGTGGCTTGTGTCTCGTAAAGTGTATGTGGGAGGGGTGGGTACTATGGCTGACACCAGCCGCAGCAGAGGAGGTTGGCTGGTGGTGCTAAGCTCCCTGCCTTCTTTTTCCCCTGTTCTCCTCTGTCATTTCTCCCATCTTTCCCTCCTTTCCATCTTCACTTTGCTTTAGTGCCAGGCCTTGGAGCCAGGGAAGGGGGAGGAAGGTGCAGCCAAATCTCTGGGACCAGGAGCTAAGGCCACTTGGGTTGGGCTGAGAAGTCAGATCTCTAAGGCCATAGGTGATCATAAGAGCAGGTAACCACTTCCTCTAAAAAGCCAAACAGCTGCCAAGGGCAGTAGCCATGATCCAGGGCCTCAGATGGTCACAACAGGGTCCTGGAGACAGGGTGGCTAAGGACAGCCTAATTGGGCATGATGACAGCCCTGTGAGGCATATTAAGCTTGGAGCTGTTAGGGTGCCTGGTGGAGGAACAGCCAGAGCTGGCCCGGCCACTGACTCCCACAGGGGCACTTGGCTCTGGGGCCTGAGTATGCCTGCCTGAAGGGATGTCTGTCAGCTGGGGCTGCCAGGTGCTGCTCCAGCCTGGCTGCCAGTCCCAATGGGAAGCGACACTGGTGGCTCGGAGTGGCAGTTCTAGGCCCTTCTCTGCCAGTATCTTCTGATACTTACTGTGTGCCACCTTGAGGGGGGCTTCCCCCCTTCTCTGGGTCTTATTTCTAACAATGGATTTGTCGGCCCTTTCACATGTGCTGTCTCTTCTGATTCTCTAAACCACCCTGTAGGGAAGTGATTATAGCACCTTTATGCTCTGCTAGAGATGGGGAAACAGGCCCAGAGAGGTTAAGTGACTTATCCAAAGCCACACAGCTCCCAGATGGCAGATCCAGGACTTGAATTTGAGCCTCTTTGATACCTGGTCCCAGTTTGTGACACAATGCCAATTCTCATCTCTCTGGAGACGGTGATGGGAGAGTGGTGGGACTGTAGTCTTGGGGAAGGAAATACACTGAAGGAAGCCAAACCTAGTCTGAGTCCTGCTTCCGACTCTGTATGCCCCCAGCAGGTCACACCCCTTCTCTGGGCTGGACAGATGACACACAGGATCTTTTCTAGCTTTGATATTCAAGTCTGTGAATATTCTCAAGGCTTTTAGTCCTCAAGACTTCTCAACTCCATCACTTTCTAGCTAAATAAGCTTGGGAAGTCTCTCCTCTCTGCTTCCAAATTTATTAAACGGAACCAGGCACTCTTCCCCAGTGTGGCTGTGAGGATAGAGTGATCAGACTTGTCGAGTGCCCAGCATGGGGTCTGGCACATAGAGGGTGCTCAATAAATGGGCATTCCTGTCTTTTCTATATAATCCCTGAGCCTCACGTCCTTTTCAGATCTGGCTCAAATATCATGCCTTCCAGAAAACCCCATGTGTTTCTAAGAGTGTATGTGTTTAGTAGTCTCCTCATGCCTTCCTCTGTGTGTAAGACTAACATCATTGTATCCATGCTTCAGTTTACAAAGCTCAGCCCCAACCATCAGTTTGTGAAATGCTACTAACGACCTTACTATTACTATGAGGAAGCTGAGGTGAGAGAGAGAGAGAGAGAGAGAGGGAATGAGAGTCAGTCCTTGTGTCACTTAAATTCTCTATGCTTCTGTTTGCTCACATCTAAAATGGGGATACATAGGAGTACCTCCCCTGCAGACTGGTGTTTAGGAATAAATGGCATAATACATAAAAAGTTATTAAAAGGGTGCCTGGTAGACAATAATATCAGCAAAAATCCAGCTCAGATATTTCTGCTCCAATTTGTTCAATGCCAGGACCAAAGCCTCTGACCTCCTAGCTGGATCCCCCAAAAACCAGAATCTTGGAATTGATTAATGAGAATTATCTGAAGACACAACCATGGACAGCATCCCCAGATGAAGGCCAAGTGTTCTCTTCAGCACCACGGACAACACCCCTGCCATCAACACCAGGAATCTGGCAAATGCATCCTGTTCACCCCAAACAGCCCAGAGCCAAGGTCAGTGTCAAACCCCTGGCCCATGCCAGGGTGACACTGAAAGCCTCTGTTCTCCAGCCAGTTACCTGCTCTGCTATTTGTAAGGCCCAGAATGGGCTACTTGTATTTCTATTTCCATTTGCAGTGTTTTATTCTAGAGGCCTGTTTTCCTATTTCTCACCCAGTGGTTGGGGTACCTCACGGAGGCTTCCTGGGGGTATTCAATTGGGAAAATTCACCTCCTTGGACCTCAAAAATCTACCAAGCCTTCTTCTCTTCCTCCTGGCCTCATTTCAGACACAAGCAGTGATGACCACTGGGCAGAGTGTCATGGCCAAGAGTGGCAGCAAGGGCCAGGCTGGCTGCCACCTCATCTCAAGGGCTGGGCTCACTGCCCACTGAATAAATAGGAAGAGCATTTATGATCCTTCAGCCTGTCCCACTCCATCACTCATCCCTAGGGCCATCTTTTATTGGCTCCTTGCCCATTTGATGAGGGCTGGATTCCTGCCCTGACCACCTCTATCTCTGACCTCACTGGTCACTGTAATGGTCTCATAGAAAACATCTTGAACTGCCTTGGACCCTTCCTCAAGGACTTCCAGGGCTTCAGGTCAGCAGGGATCACAGCAAAGCCAGCAACTCAGTCTGTCTGAGACAGCAGGAGGGAAAATGAGGCACAAAAGAATACCAGTGTCCATCTCTTATAAATAGGAAGAAGGCCACCTCCACAGAGGTGTGAAAAAATGAGGTGGTATGTCCAGCACCCAGTCTGGTATACAATAGGGCTTAGTTAATGTCTGTTTTCCCTTCCCAACAAGGCAAATATAATGATGATGATGATGATGATGATGATGATGATGATGATGATGATGGTCTCTACCAATACTGGGTGCCCACTATGTGCCAGGTAATGGGTCAAAGTCTTCAGGGATTGGAAAGGCAAGGATTGTTATACCCCTTTTGTTAATAAGGAGATCAAAGCTCAGAGGGGTCAAGAAGTCTGCCAAAGGTCACATAGCCAGGCAAGCGACAGAACCAGATCTCTACCCTCAAATTCCATGCTGCTTCCCCACTTCCAGGAGGTCTTAGATAGCTACAGTCACCCTTACTTGTCACCTGGGGGACCCAGCACAACCCATTTGCTGCCTGCCCACATCCATTGCTGTGACGTCCATGCCAAGCTGGTTGGCACAGATACTGACTGAAATGTGTGAGGATGGAAGCAGAGTCCAGACCCCTCACCCTTCTGGGACCCCAGGGATATCTGAGGGCTCAGAAGCAGTCCTCTCTCACCCCTGCAGCAGTTGCCTCCTCAGCTAAGCTGGTGTCCACCCCAATTGCCTCTGCATAGTCCCCGCACACAGAGAAGTAGGGCTCAGGAAGCACCCACCATCATCCCCCAGCCATCACTGATATTCCGCACAGGACCCATCATACCTGTCATACAGGTGAGGACACAGGCCAGGGGAGGGGATGGGACTTAACCCAGGATACATAAACATATGTGGCCTCAGGACTCCAGACTCCTTCTCCAGTGCTCCCCAGACTGTGGCCTCAATGAGAGGCAGGAGCCACCACCACCACTTGTTCACTGCAAGGTCTCCAGCACCCATCTATAGGTCTGGTCTATAGAGTTTTCTTTCCCACGTCTGTGGGGAGGGGCAATGTGTTACCTACTTTCTCTATCCAGTCCAAAGAACTCTGTATACAGTAGGCCCTTAATGAGTCTTTCTTAAGTCATTTCATTCATTTAGTAACTATTTATTGAGTGCTTAATGTATGCCATGCACTGTTCTATGTGGGTGCTCACTCCACCACACAGCAGTAAGAAAACACAGACATAAATAAATGGACATGCCGATCCTGTGATGACACTGACTAGAATGGAATGAATCTACCTTTCTCCTTGTCTGTTTCCCTACTCACTGTGAATGCCATAGAATCTTCCCAACAGCCCCTGTGAGGTGGGCACTTTAAAGTGGATCCTGCCAGCTATTCTGCTTGTCATTCTTTTCTTTTGCCTAATTACTAGAAGCACCCAGTTAGCAATATTTACTTCAGCAGCTTCTCTTGCAGCTAGAGTGGCCATGTGACCACATCTGGCAAATGAGATGTAGGTAAAAGTCCACTGAATGAGGCTCCCAGGAAATCTATTGTTTTCCTGCTAAGAATAGCAGATTCAGAAAGTATGCGGTCTTTACTACCTTTGTCTTGCCTGCAATTCAGACACAATATGTGGAGGTGGAGCAGCCATTTCATAGCCATGAGAATGAAAGATACATGCTAAGGGTGGCAGAGGCCTGAGCCTTTGATCACTCACTTGAATTGCTGTACTGGCTCTGGACTGCCTGCTTCTGGGATCCTTGTTATATGAGAATAGCTTCCTGGGGGTTTATATCACTGTTACTCTCCCCCCTTCTATTACATGCAGCCGAATGCAATTCCAACTAATTCAGTATTATTATATCAGGTGAGGCTCAGAGAGATCAAGTGATTTTCCCAAAGTCACACAGCAGTTAAACAGATCTAGAATTGGCCTCTGGGTCTAATGCAGGTAAGCACATCAGTCCTGTGCTCACTCCACCACCCTGCTGGCATTCCCACCTGCAGTCCTAGGCTGCGAGGAAGCCCCTCCGTGCACCCCACAATTGGCTCTCCAATAAGACCCTTCCTGACCACTCTGGGTTCTGGTTCTAAGTTCCCCTGATGACTCCTCTCTTACCTGACTCCACCTCCAGCTCCACACAGGTCCAGATCCTCCCTTCAGTATGTACCTGTCTCAAGTCCTAGGGTTCTCTCAGATCCTGACCCCTGTTAAATGCTCTCTCCCTCATCCCTGTTCATCCACTTCTATCTGGTCCAGAATTCCTCCACTGATGGCCTCCAACAGAGTGCACAGAAGGTTCTTGGTCAATCTTTGCAGACAGGTCCCCTGGTTCTCATCTCTTCTCCACCAGGGTCCTGCACCCACCACCATTCCTTAAGGGCAGCTCTGGACCCAGCATTCAAGGCCTCTAGGATTTAACTCCTGCCACCTTCCCAACATTTGCTCTTGCTGTTCCCTCTGCCCCCCAACCCCTTTACTCTGACTAGCACTTGCAGGGATTCCTCAGACCACAGAGAGGCCCGCTCTGACCATCCTGCCTTAAGCAGGTACCGACCACCACCGTCCCCTACCACCCCCTCTCTCAGTTCCTGGCTCTACTTGAGCACAACCTAGAATCTTGTTAATTTACTGTTTGTATATGTTTGTCATCTATACCCCTTCCCCCAAAAAGAACCAGAGCTTCTTGAGGGCAGGAAACATGCCCATATTTTCCATCAGTTTTCCCAGTTCCTGGCATGAGGCCCAGTACTCAAATTCAATCAGGAAGTGCTGAATGAAGCTCAAACTTGCTTCCCACACCTTTCTGCCACCCACTTTCTACTCTAGCCAAATAGAACTACTAAAGCTTCTCTGAACCCTCCTACTGCACTTGATGCCCAGAGTCTCCCTCCCAGCTCTGCCTCCAGCTGGGCCTACCTCTCCCTCCCGTCCATCCAGACCAAATTGTTCTATGTTGCATGGCCTCAGGATTCAAGCAGATGGGCATTCCAGATTCCAGCAGGGGTGAATGAAACTTTCGGACAGAGTGTGTGTGTGTGTGTGTGTGTGCGTGTGTGTGTGTGTGTGTGTGTGTGTGTGTGTGTGTACACACTGGGAAAGTGGCCACCTATACTTTACTCTGGATGTGGCAGCCTCTAAATGTCCTTATTCATCCATTTCTGCCTCTGGTTACTCCTATTTGAGCTAATTTTGAAATGCCCCAGTATTCTCTACATAGCTACAGTTGTAAGAAAGAAGAAAAGAAAAACACTAATATTTACTGAGCTCCTACTATGTGCCAGACATTGTTCTAGGCCAAATAATAATGATGACGATAATGATGATAGCCCTAGTATTTACTGAGCACTTAGCATGTGCCTGACATCATCCTAAGGACTTTTAATTGGATAGACCCTATTATCCCCACTCTACAGATGAAGAAAAAGAGGCTCAGAGGGTTGGAGCCACTTGTCCAAGGTCACAGAGACAATAAGCAGTCTTGAACTCAGGTCTCTCAATCTAAAACTTGCTCCTCTGCCAGGTTGAGCTGGGCAACACCCGGGTGTCTGGGAGTAGGGGGAGGAGGCACTGCAAACTCCTGCTGAATGAATGCAAAGCTGAAAGCCACGACTTCCTGACCAGGGGCTGTCCTGCGGTAAGACTGGGCTGGTAAACTTACCCTCATCTGCAAGGCTGTAGAACAGTGCTCCAGCCCCCAGGAGGACCAGGTCCGAGGAGTCTTGGGGTGGACGGAAGTCAGTGAGCCTGGGCTCCGCTTCCGTGGTTAAGGCTGAAGATTTTCCCAACAGCCAGGGCCAAATTTATCTGCCAATCCCCCGAAGAGCTGATTCCAGCGTCTGTCTGGAAATGTCAGCCCGTGTGGTTGGAGGAACACAGGGAGAGTTTTCCTCTAAATAGCAGGAAGCATATGGGAGGCGGATGGCACCAGCCGCCCCAACCTGCCAACTCTCACTCAAGCAGGAGCTAAAAGGGGCCCAGAAGGGTCTGGAATTCCTACCACCTCCTGGGGTGGGGGAGGAGCTGGAGACAGGGAGAGTGGCAATGAGAAGAGCCCAGAGCAGGCCCTGAAGTGCAGATAGGCAGAAACACCTGACTGATAGACAGCAATCTAAGGCCCTTCAAATGGAAGCAACACACCCAAGAATTTAGCATAACATCAACAACAGTGATAACAGCCACCAAGGGGACAGGAGCACTTGCTGTGTGCCAAATCTGGGTTAAGCACTTTATTTGGATGATTTCACTTAAACTTTGCAACCAACTCTAAGATAGCGGCTGCTGTTTTCCCTATATTACAGATAAGGAAACAGGATCGGAGAAGGAAAAACATGAAATCAAAGAACCTTTGGGCTAGAAGGGAACTTCCAGATCCCCAGCTGAATCACATATACTCTACAGACTTTTCCATCAAGGTGTGGTGCAGCAGCTACTTGAATATTCCCAGTGATGGGGAGCTCATTACCATCCAAGTTAGCCCATCTGCAGAGAGCTTTTTGTATCCAAAAGGGTTTCCTAGTCTAAGCTGAAATCTCCTTTCCTAGAGCTTTTCCTGTGGGTGCCAGACTCAGACTCTGTCTCCCCCAACAGACACAGAAAGGCAGGGGGCAAGACCCCTCCAGGTCTCCGATTTCTCTCTTCAGGTGACACACCCATTTCCTTGTTTACCCCTGCATCCCTCACCATGGTAGTCAGATCAGCCCCCACACTGGTACTTACTTACTGTGTGCTAGGTGGCGTGCAGAGCCTCCCCAACACATACCCTCTTCTGACCTTCCTCACAATCCCTGGGGAGGTATTGTCATCAACCCCATTTTACAGAGGGGCAAATTGAGGCTCCATGAGGGGAAGCCGCTTGCTGGTCATTCAGCAGGGGGATGGGGACACTGGAGACCCCACTGGGCTGCTGCTTTAGGTCTCATGAAAGCTGACAAGTTCGCTGCAGGCCTCCTTGGGGACTCTCTCACTGATACTAACCCAGGCTTTGCCAGGATTCACCTCGATACTTGTCCACAGGACCCCTAAGCCCACGTCACCCCATCCCAGGGTAAAACAACCCTCCCTTTCCCCTTCTATAGTACCTGCTAAGTCCCCACTAAGCACCCCACCAAGTTCCCACTCAGCACCTTGCTAAGCCCTGGTAAATCTCCCTGCCAACATGCCTTTCTATACCATCTGCATGGTCCTCCCCTGCCCACTGTCAGCCCCAACTGTCACCAGCCCAATAGAAGGACCTTTCTAACACCAAGACCTGTCCTGTCTTTGGCTCCCTTCCAATCCAAAGATCTCATGTAAACTTCCTGGCCCAATAGTTGAGGCCTTCCAAACTCTGATTCAACTGACCTCTCCAGCCTCTCCCCCTCACCCCATCCGCAACACCTGTGGCCTAAGAGCTTAGCAGGAGGCAGGTGAGATCTTGGCATAGCCCATTCCCCTACCTGGCTCACCCTCTGAGCTGTTTCTCCTGAAGAACTCCTATTCACCCCTCAAGACTCTGCTTAGAGGGGTAGAATCAATTTCTCTGTCCCAGGAGATCCCTGACTGATGGACACCTCCCTCTGATCTGACATGTATCACCTGCCCTCGCTGATGGAGATGCCACTCCTTGGCTGAGCTGCCCTGGGCAGGGGCTGCTCTAATGCAGCTTTGGAGCCTGCTGTCTAGCACAGCGCCTGGCACATGGTAGGCGCTAATCAGTGTTTGTGGAGTGTGAGAGTGAATGAACAAATGGGGGCTGTGGGGAACAAGGAAGTCTTAGAGATGACCCATAAAACATGGCTTGTGCACATCACAGCTCTGATTGTTTGACAAACAAAAAATGCTGCTGTCAAAATAAACAGTCATAAACATGTGATTAATGAAGATTTTGCTGGCTGCCTCCAAATGTAGGAAGATATCAGGGGATGATCTGGGATGGTTGGAGGTTCCAGGATAAAAGTTGTCCAAGCCTCAATAGATGAAGTGACCAGGGCTTACCTACAGACAGGGTGGGAGGAGATGATGAGGAGGGCCATGGAGGGTGTAGGGGTATAAGAGACTGAGTCCATGTCCCAGGCCCGCTTCTAGCTTGCTGTGTGTTGTTGTAAAGGTGGTTTGGCTTCTCTGACTTTTGATTTCTTGTTTGTAAAATACAAAGGAAATTTGGAGAATTGATTGAAGCAGATGCGTGTTGAAAAGTCTAAACACTGCCTCTGCAGTCAGGTTGATGTGAGTTTCTCCGTTCAGGGTCCCAGCAGGGGGTGCAGACCCCCAGGGCCTGTTGTCTTGGAATCCTCTAGCCTGAAAATACAGGCCCCTGCCAGCCCTCTGTCAGGTCGTTTGAGAGACAGAGAGACCTCAGTGGCAGATGGGAGGAAAGTGTTCCAGGTGTGCCCCCAGGTGTGGCAGGACTGTGTATTGGATCCTGCAAAGGAGCCTTCTAACCAGAGGTAGAAGGAATGGAGAGTGAGCTCCCCATCCCTAGGGGTATTCAAGCCATGACTGAACACCTCAGGACAGGAATTCCGACCCAAAGTGGCAAGGAATTTAGACCAGTAGATATCAACCTGACTCCTCCAAGGTTATGCTCTCAGTACCAGCCAGATTGAGTTTGCTGACACTTACCCCCTCCCACAACACCTCACAAAGGCTCCCCGCTGCCTTCAGGGTCAAGTCCAAGCTCTTACCATGGCATTCAAGGCCCCTGTGTTCCGTGCCTGTCACTGGTTGTTCCCTCACCACATGCCTAGGAGCCCCTGACACATTGTTTCTCCTGCCAACATTTTTCCTGTAGTCTTCTTGGCTACTCAGCTTAGCGTCTCCTCTTGTGGAAAGCCTTCCTTACTCTCAAGCTGGCTTTTGTGTTCCCTCAGCTCCAGCATGCACACCCACCTTCCAGATAAATCATCTGTTGGCTCGTCTCTCTCCCTCAAAGACTGCAAGACCCTCAATGGTCCAGAGCAGGCTTTCACCCAGAGGGCCAATGTCCCCTCAGCTGAACTGACACTTTATAGAGATTCCGATGTTCTGATTCTGAGAGAGTCTAGAGCTGCCCCAGTGAACTTCTGACTACAAGATTTGGGCTCAGGATTGTTCAATAATTATATTATTTCTTCTGATGATGAAAGTTATGCATCTTGGGAAATTCAGGTAAGGATAGGAGGGGGAATTTGCTGCGTTTGGCCACTGTTTGGCCTCCTTTAGGCCACAGCCCACTTTTTTGTTTGGGTTAGCTACACTCATTCACCTTCCACTGGTAAAGTTCTGGTGGTACCGAGTCCCTTCCAGCTGGGGGTGGTGCATAGGCCCCAGCGGCCAATCAGAACAATTGATGGGGGTGGGCACATCAATTTGATTTATCAACTTATCAATTTGATAAATTTATCAATTTGATAAATTTGACTTATCAAGGCCAACACTCAGTCCTTGGGACTTTTGTTTGAGCTCTCTAGGAAGAAGTCTTGCATATTCCTCTGGACAGGCATCTTATCACCTGTATGAGAGAGCTCTATAAGAACACAGGAACAACCCAGAGGAAGCAGAGTGAAAAATGGCGAGAAAAATCGAGTCCTGGTGACAGTGTCTGAGCCCCTGCATGCTGCTGAGCCTGACTTAACTCTGGACTTTACAATCTCAAGCCAATAAATTCCACTTTTGTTTAAATCAGTTTGGGCTGGGTTTCCTGTCACTTGTACCTGAAAAGTACCTGAGTGATGCAAGCAAAAATATTAATAGAGCTCTTTCATATCTCACCATCCAGAGGAAGCTGCTGTGAACAGTTTGATTGCTGTCATTCGAACAGGGGTTTCTCTGGGCAGGAGTATGCATGTATTTCTATAAATTTTTTCTAACAAAAATGAGATCATACAATATACACCATTTTGTAACCTATTTTTCCCTCAACAATGCACCACGGACATGTTTCCATGTCAACAACTATAGATCTGCAGCACTGTCTCTACAGCCACTGAGAATGCCATTGTCTGGCTGGACTGTAATTTATTTAACCATATCTTGCTGATAGATAATTGGGTAGTTTCTAATTTATTACCATCATCAGGAGAGGTTCAGTATAGTTACTTGTAAAATGCTCATGTTTGCTCTTGCTGGATCATTTATGAGTAAGATTCTGTGATTCCAAGAGTTTGACTTCACAACTGGAAGTTTCTCTACCTGAGATTTAAGTTTCTCTGAGTATCTATAAAGGTAGTGACTATCTTTCTGGCAGGTTTAGTGGCTACCAAAAAAGCAAATCCAGGGCTAGGGTGCCCCATAACAGCGTCTCTGGGAAGAACACTCATTAACAGACATGCAAGTGAGTTGGTGGGAAGGTAGCCAGGGCTTGGGGATGGGGTGGGGGTACTGGCCTGAGGTCCAGCCAGCTGTGTGCACCCAGCTAAGCTCCCGACCTCCCTGTGCCTCATCTGCCAGCTTGGTCTGACTCTCAGTGACCATGGGAAGACACATGCCTAGGGGACGAGTCAACACTGAGAGTCCATGCAGGATGTAATAGCACACAGTATATGTCACCTCTGGCAGTCACGGTGGTAACAGCAGCAGCCACCAGGGACGCAACACTGGGATTGTTCTAGTCCTCTACATGTTTGGTTTAAAAAACATTTTTTTTAAATGTTTACTTATTTTTGAGAGAGAGAGAGGCAGAGAGAGAGAGAGAGAAAGAGACACAGAATCCGAAGCAGGCTCCAGGCTCTGAGCTGTCAGCACAGAGCCCGAAGCAGGGCTCAAACCCACAAACTGTGAGATCATGACCTGAGCTCAAGTCATATGCTTAGCCAAATGAGCCACCCAGGTGCCCCATAGTCCTCTACATGTTTTAATTCACTAAAGCCCCAGAGCCACCCACTGATGCTATTCTTGTCTCTGTTTCACAGAAGGGAAAGCTTGGCCTCAGAGAGGGTGAGTGACTTGTCCAAGGTCATACAGCCAAGAAAGAGTAGAGCCAAGGTATGGCCCAGATCTGCTGATTCCCCAGCCCACGTCTTATCCCATTTTACTGCAATAGGTGGCAGGAGAGGAGAACTGCCTCAGGCAGGACAGTGGGGGCCCTAACCCCCTTGTTCCTCCCCACCAAGTCCTAACACTCAGGAAAGACTCCAAATCTAGAAAAGTATAAAGAAGACAGCAAAGATCTCCCATGTCCCCACTGTGAACAGTTTCAGAAACACATGTAGTTCTTACAAAAATGATATCATGCTGCCCATGCTGTTTTATAACCTCTTTTTTATTTTTCTTCAACTCTACAACAACTATGAAGTTCTTCCTGCAGCCGGGAATCTAGGGCCACAGCCCCATTTCTAACAGCTGCAGTGGGCGCCACTGTATGACTTCAGTAAACGGATTTAACTCGTCTCCTGGTGATGGACAAATGGGTTATTGCCAACTGTCCTTCCACTGTCAACAATGTTACAGTGAACACTCTCCAGCATGTCTGGATCCCTGTTATACTTCAGATCCCAGCTGAGAGGCCACATCCCTAGAGAGGCTGTCTTAGACTATTCCATGTCATTCAGGTCCCCTCCTTTGTTAATATTTACAATGTCACCATGCTAATTTCCTTCCTGCACTGATGGAGTCTCTTCTTGTTCACTTGTTTGGTGATTGTGTAACATCTGTCTCTCCCCAAGGCGGTGTGCTCTCTAAGGGCACAGACTAGCAGGGACTAGCACTCAGTAAATGTCCTGGGAATGCAGGAATGCCTCTGGGGCTGGTGCCCTGTCTGCAGAGCAGCTACACCCTGCTTCAGGTTTTGAAGACGCCCTCTGCCATGCCACCCTCCAGGCCACATCCCCAGTACCAGTTCAGGGACCCACAGATCTGCCTCAGAACTTGATTCCAGTCATGGGCTGCTTGGAGCTTCCATGCCAGGTGCCTGATGTGCCAGGACCCTAGCAGGGTTGTTCTGAAGATTAAGAAAGATAATGGATGTGCTTAGCACATAGTCGGTCTTCAGGAAATGGCAGTTTGGCCCCACAAGCAGTTAGTTCAGAGGCTGGGTCTGACCCTGTTTCACTCAGATGACCCCTTTTTACCTTGAATGATTCCTGGGTATGCCCTGGCCTATCCCTAGGGATGTCCCATTCCTGTCCCTCAACACTTGTTAAATGGCTAAATGCTCTGCTCTGACCCCACGTCAGTCTCCCAGACATACCTGTTGCCTACGGCCATGGACATCTGCCTGCCCTCCAAGCCTTAAAAATGCAAGAGGCACTGACACATGTCTGAGGAAAGGTGGAGGAACCCCCTGCCCTTTTGGGAGAACTTGGGGTAGTGATGCCCGAATCAGCCTGTCAGATTTCTCATCCCATCTCCCCCACCCAAGTGTTCTTTGACCCCATAGCAAGTAACTTTACCTCTCTAAGCCTCGATTTCCTTGTCTGTAAAATGGCCACAATAACAAAATCTGTGAGGATTCAAGGAGATGAGGTAAAATGTTTATTAGCAAAGAGCCTGGCCTTTAGTAAGTGCTCAATGAATATTAACAATTATTGTTATAATTGCTTTTTAACCTTTTGACAATGAAACATAATACATAGGGAAAATGCACAAAACAAAAATGTTGACTGCAATAAATTGTCACAAAATAAAGAGTTGTGTTACCACCGCCTGGGTCAATGAATAGAATACTGTCTGCTCCTCAGAAACTCCTCCTGCCCCACTCCCAATCCTTAACCCCCAATCCCTCCTGCCCCCATCCTACCCCACTCCCAATCCCATTTCTCCATAAAGCTGATCCTTTTCCAGACTCTTATGTCGCTGTCGCTATTATCGATAATAATAAGCACATAAAAAAATGTGTGGCTACTCTGCCCCGACCCAACCAGGCTCCCAGACCCCTGGCCGCCTCTGCCCTAGGCGTGGGGACTCCCCATCCAATTTCCTGACTGTGGCTCCAGCTCTTCTTTAAATAACCAGCTTGTTAGCAAAATAGCAGCAAGTAACACCTCCCTCGCTGCCACCCGAGCCTTCATCTTTCCTACGATGCTGACGGCTGCTCTCCCAACTCGTGCCAAGGAATCCCGTTCTCCGTCACTGGGCCACACACACCAGGGGCTGCCGGCTACGTTCTTTTCTCAGTGGCCACAGTCCTGCCCCTCTGGCCACGCCTGGCCTGGGCACTGAATGGCAATCATTTTCAGGAAGGACTAGAATGTTGACAGATGGGCCCTCTGCCCCCCAGGTCCATGCCTCAGTCTCCCCATGCCTCAGCCTCCCACAAGGTCATTGGTAGTTGAGCCGAGATCAGAAGAAAACAAAGCACTTAGTGCTAGGCCAGGCACATAGTAATTGCTCAAGGAAATTCTTGCTGTGGTTCCAGTTGCTCCTGTTATATATTTAGTCGCTGGGGAGGACATGCAGGGCTTAGGGCATGACCAGGAGTATTTGCAAATGATTAAATCCCACAGATACGCAGAACTCTCAGATCAAGATACCCTTATCGTTTCTTTTTCTGCAACAGCTTCTCAGCCAAAAGCAATAGCTAGCTGTCTGTGGTCACTACAACAGGTGTTGGCCAGGCTAGGGGAGTTGAGGAGCAGCTACTTAATAGGGGCATTGCACAGTTATTAATAATGAGGCTGGCACCGCACGAGTGTGCGGTTCCTTGTTCTTGAAGAAGAAGCAATTCTACATACATTATATACAGCAAACTTCATGGGTTTTTTATTATCCTATGACATTTGCATATTATACATATTTACGAGTCTTTTTCCTTCTCGCAACTATCCCATCAGGGAGGCTGGGCAGCTATTGGCAGATAAAGAGAATTGAGACCAGAGGGGTCGGCTGTCCCGCTGACCCCAGTGGACTGCAAGCTCTCTGGGATCGGCAGGAACCAGCAGCTGGCCAAAAGGCCAGTGGGCTCCTGGGTGGAGGGAGGGGAGAGTACCTTCCCTCCTCTCCCTCTTTCTTCTTTCCACAACTGCTCACTCTGTAACCATTATGTGCCAGGCATTGTGCCAGCTGCTGGCTGTCCACTGGGGACTGAAGCAGTTCTATCTCAAGTTGGAGGAGCTTAGGCCAGACAAGGAGGCAGATCATAAACCAACGGGCCCATGCTGGGTGGTGGTGGGCAACCCCGGGCAAGCCCCTTGAGCGCCTATGAGCCTCAGTTTCCTCATATGTGAACAGCCTTGGGAGGTGGAGGGAGGATGAGATGCAAGAACGCAGTGAGTGTCAGGCGCTGTGGCCGGCACTGAGTGGGGGCATGCTGTTGGGATCGTCTTTGTGTGAAGGACGATGGGACCAGGTGTGGACAGGCTGTGGCGTCCTCGGATGGATGGTCAGAGATGATGCAGGGTGCTGCACCTCATCCCATTTTGGGGTCAGGAAAAGTGGGGACTGGAGGGGTATGGGTGGAACAGGTTAGAGGGGCGAGAACAATGGGGCTCCCCAAGACTCAGGAACTCTGATGGCCTCACCTCAGCCCCTCTGCAAGCCCTAGAACTTCCGTGGCTTCCAGAATGGCTCACTGCTCCCTTTCCCTTCCTGAGCCCATGTCACCAACTGCCCTAGCCTCTTAGGTGTGGTAAGCGCTGGCCTTTGATGTGGACAGAGCTGGGCTTGCTGTGCATCCTCAGGCAAAAAGGTTCCCTTCTCCGAGGCTGTTTCCTCTGTAAAACAGGCACAATCACTGTGCCCACCTGCTGGGGTGTTGGGAGGACTGAATAAGACAAGCAGTTAAACTATAAATTGAGCCCAGACATATAAAAGCTCTCACTGAGGTCCCTTCGCCAGCATGTGGGCGCCACTGGGTAGAAGGCTGGGCATCTCCCAACTGTGCAGAGCGTGGGTGGGTGGGTGAGCAGCCCTGATTCTGTGTGCCCAGCCTGCGGACGCAGTTACTTACCAACCAGGGAGCTACGTGCAGAGGGAAAATGGGAACCAGTCGGGAACCAGCAGGCGTCACCTCGGGAGCAGGCACTGGACCAATGGCTGGCACACACATCCCTCTGGGCACTCAATCAGAGGTGTTGGCGGGAAGCAGCGTGGGACAGGGGCTCCCTGGCACCCAGAGAGACCAGGTTCTGGCCACTCAGCACCTGGCAGAGGGAGAGGCACCAGCGTCTGTAGGAATGGGGGAGAATGTCAATGAGGAGGCGCCCAGGATAATCCCTCCACCCTGAAACCCCTGGACTGGCCTTGGGATCTCTGGAGAGGGAGACACCATGGAACAATCATCACAGAAACCCAAGTGTTTGCACAACACTACATTTTCCAAAGCACTCTGGCATCCCAGCTCATGCGGGCCCCCACATTGTTTTTCAGAGGCATATTTACATGTCATGCATATTTACGATGCCTTTCCCACCACCCACAGAATCCTCACAGCAGCCAGGAAGCCGGGGTTCCAAAGGCTCCAATCTTCCCCACCACTGTCTTGCTTCTCCCTCCTTTTCCCTGGGTGGGGGTAGAGGGGAAAGGGGCTGGAATCACACAGTCCTGAGTTTGAATCCCAGCTCAGCCCCTCACTCACTGGGCAACACTGGGAGGCAGGTGCCCCTTTCTGAGCCTCAGTTTCCCCACTTGTCAAGTGGGAATAAGAGTGCCTCCTCTGAAGGCTGCTATGAGGATTAGGAAGGTAACTGCAGAGAGAACACCTGGCCTGGCATATGTGCCTGATGGAGATTTCATAGAGGCTTTGTCCCTGTCCCCTGCACTCAGAACAGGAGGCCCTTCATGACATCACTGCCCACCACCTCCCACATAACACGTCTTATGCAAGAGGCAAAGGGAAGCCAGGTGTCCCTCTCCACCCACCTCTCCCGAACAGGTGCTCCTGCTCCTGCTTGGAACTTAAAATCAGCAGGAACCAAGCCCTCTTGAGAGAAGGAGAAGGCACCTCCATCCCCACTCACCCCCACCCCCCGCCCCCAGAACCTCTTGGCTACCTTGGAGGCCTCCGTGGAAGCTTTTGCCCTCGGCTCTCTCTTTCTACAGGCGGAGAAACTGAGACAGAGGAAATTGGGCTGATGTGGGGGCACAGAATCCAAGTGGGGCTGGGATCTGAACCCAAGCTTTCCACCTCAGCCCTGAGAGGGGAGATGCACGGGTCAATTCACAGTAGGAATACAGAGTAGGAATACAGAGATAGGGCCAGCTGATGGTGGCGAAGGGTCACCTTTCTCTCCTGGTGACCCTAAGGACCTGGAAAGTCCTCATAACCTCCCTGTATCTGCATCCACTCTGTGCCAAACCCATAACATGCTTGACCTCCTTTGTTCCTCACTACAGCCCTATGGTGTTATCCCTGGTTTTCAAAGGGAGAAACTGAGGCTCAGAGAGCTTCAGGAATTACCCATGGGCACACACTGAGGAAGAGGCAGGGCATCCAATTCTAAGACGCAGCACTCAACCCCAGTGCTGCCCTGCCTCCCCCAGTGGAAAAATCACCAATCAAGAAAAACAGGCGTAACTGGAAGAAAAATGTTTAAGTAGTAGAAAAAGAAAATACCAAACTCCAAAAAAATTCTGAATTAGTGGATACAAATTCTTAAAGATGCATAAAAGATTTCAAGACATGCCATGGGGCATGAAAATTGCCAATGCATGGAAATACAGTGTTTGGGAGGATGCCTTACGGACCACGTTGTCACTTTTAGCCAAAATCAGCCAGAGCCAAAGCAGAAGGAAAAGAAGTGATAGCAGAGGAAGGTGTCCTGTGGAGGGCAGCGGGGCAGGGACCCCAATCTGGGGGTTCCCCCCACTTCTTTGCTGCAGGACCAGAGCAAGTCTCCTCACAGATTCCCCATTCACAACAGCTAGGAGAAACACACAGGACAGTGTCTCAGGTCCCTGCCAGCTCTGATGGTATTCAAGATTGGGACTTCCAACGGGGCTGAACTTCGAGAACATCATGTTAAGTGAAAGAAGGCAGTCACAAAAGACCACATAGCATATGACTTCACTTATACGAAATGTCCAGAACAGGCAATTCTGTAGGGACAGAAAGTAGATTAGTGGTTGCCAGTGTGGGGCTTGGGAGGGGGTGAGGGCTAAGTGGTTCATGGTTTCTTTTTTGGAATGATGAAAATGTTCTAAAATGGATTGTGGTGATGGCTGCATAGCTCTATGAATATACTGAAAACAATCGACTTGTTCACTCTAATTGGGTAGATTGTATGGTATGTAAAGTCCATCTCAATAAAGCTGTTACAACAATCCAACACTAACAGATTCGGCAACTTCCAAATGGGCAGCTGTCCTCTGGGAACCTGCAGGCCCCTCAGGGTTCTTCCACTATGGCCTGGGAAACCAGGGAGTATTTTCCCAAGAAGCCCCCCAGAACCCTCCAGACCCTCTATCCCAGAAGCCTTTGCACTTCACATCCACTTTCTCCAGGAAGCCCTCCTTGACCTCCCAGCTATGTCAGGTCCCTGGTTACTGGCTCCTAGGGTTCCCTGGGTTTCTCCTTCTCACCACTTAGGCTGATATGAGAAAAACACTTCCACGATTGCTGGCTAACACTGCCTTCTCCATCAGACTGGGAGCTCCATGAGGGCAGGGCCATCATCATTGGTCATCACTATCAAGAGGGCAATGCCTGGCATACAGTGGGTGCTCCAGAAATGTCTGCTGACTGAATGACTCAACATTCCAGATCCTATGAAGCACGCCCGGCTTCCAGTCCTGGGACCACCACATTCTGGCTGAACGATCTTGGGCAAGTCATGTAACTTCCGAGAGTCTCAATGCCTCTTTCAGAGAGAATGCGTGATGGCATAAAGGGATAATGGACATGGAAAGTACTTTATGAAGTGGCTCCTCCCACAGCTGCCCCTATTTCAGTTGAAGGAACCCACTCAGGCCCGAGCCTCTCTGAACACCTCTCCTTCCCTTACCCCCCGCATCCAAGCCATCAGCAACTCCTACTGGATCTCCCTGCACAATATATCAGGAAGCTGACGCACCAGTTGCTCTGCTCCCACCACTGTGGACAGAGCCATCATCATCTCTTGACTGGATTATTCATGCCCTCTCTTGTCTCTTGTTTCTGCCCTTGCTCCTGACACAGAAGCCAGAGGAATCCAGTTAAAACACAAGTCAGACCCTGCCCCTCCTCTGCTCTAAGCCCTCCACGGCCTTACTTTACCTCAAGTAAAAGATGATGGCCACAGATGCCACAGATGACCCCTCCACCACCTCCAATTCTCCCCTTTCCTCCCTGCCCACTCCCCTTGCCCCAGCTACGCTGGCCACTGGGCTGTTCCCCAGATATATCAGACATATTCCTGCCTCAGGGCCTTTGCACCTGTTCTTTCTCTGCCTGGAACGTTGGTTGCCCAGATGTCTGCGAGTCTTACCCCCTCACTTCCTTCAGGTCTTTACTGAGACCTGACCTTGTCAATGAGATGCAGTAAGACTTTTAACTGAAGAGCATGGGCTTGAGGTAAAAATCCAGGCTCTGCCAGGTGCACCATTGAGAGACCTTGGGCAAGTTTCTTAGCTTCTCTGAGACTCAGTTGCTCATTTCCAAAATGGGGGTAATTACACCTTCCTCATAAGGCTGCTGTGAGGCTTCCATGAATTCGGTGAGCGCAGACTGCTTGTGTGCTATCATCACCCCCATCTGCTCCACCTAACATGCCCAGTGCCTGGCCCACCTGCTCTGTTGTTCTCCTTGCATGCGTCACTATGTAACGGGGGATGTGAACAAGTAAGCTACCCTGATTACTGCCTGCCCCTGCCACTAAAATGCTGGCCCCCACGGGGCAGAGAGTTTTGCAGATTCGGTTTATTGCCAGGTCCCCAGTGCCTAGCCCAGCACCTTGTGTGGGGTTGCTCATTGAAGACTTCACTCAACAAATATTTTCAAGGCTGAATAAATATGTATTGACCAAGTGTCGCAAGCTCTGGGTTTCCCTGTCACAGACATTTCTGTCTCCAACCCAGCCTGTCCGTCAGAGCTCCAGGTCGACACAGGCAAATTCCTACCAGCAGCTCAGCCTGCTGCCTTGTGTGGACCTCAGTGTATGGGTCCATGGCCCTGTTTGTGACCTTCCCTGGGAACCTTGCTCTCTTCCAGCATTATCTAACTTGGTACCTGAAACCAGCTAACCCTCTTCCCACACCTCTTCCTCCTTCTCTCTCACCTCCTTGTATGTAAAACACTAGACCATGTCCTATTTGTTTTGGAAACCTCCTAAACATCTCTCAAATCCCCTTCCCTTTATCCCGAGTCACTGCCTGTCCTGGCCACCATGATATCTGGTTCAGCCCGCTGCACCTCAATTCATCTTCTGTGCTGCAGCCACGAGGATCTTTTCAAACCACACGTGGAAACAAATGAAAGCCTGCTCTGCAAGCCTGAGAAGCCAAAATCCTCATTGACTCAAAAAACAAACCCACCGGGACTTTTCAAAAGAATTCACCTCAGGGTTCCTCAAATAATGAAAGGCCTCCCTCAACCTTGCCACCCCAGGCCCAGGTAAAATGGCATTTGTTGTACAAAAATTTAATTTACCAAATGGATTTGCAAGGAACCTTTTAGCTCAATACATATTTGTAGAGTTGAATTGAAATAAAAAAAAAAAAGTTTAAAAAAAGCATTTATAAAGTCCCACATGCACTGGGGGCTTTCCACACTCCCATGTCTTATTTTCTGCTCTCAGCAAACCAGGCAGGTCTTACTGATTCCAGTTTCCAGATGAGGCAACTGAGGTCCAAGAACGGAGGTTACTTGCCCAAAGTAACACAGTTCCCAGATTCCAACCGCCCCCCCCCCCCCAAGTCCTCCCAGGCCTCAGCTGGGCCAACTGGGCCAGAGAGGCGGGCGTGTTGGCCAGGCTAGAGAAAAGGTGCTGACCCCCGTGTTCTCTAGCTGACTGCCACAGGCTCTGAGGCCCTCAGAGCACATGATCATTACTTGTTCATTTCCTGCTCCCTGCCTTTGCCTGAGTGGTTTCCCTGCTCAGGGTAACCACTCCCCCAGCCAGTCAAAACCAGCTTGCCACCCTTCACAGTCCACTTCCAGCACTGAATCTCCTGCTTGCACTCCCTCCTCATCGGCTGCCCTGAACACATCACCTGCAATGATTTGTGGACGTTTCCAACATGGCAGCACATGTGTCCCTCCTGGCTCTTCCACCGCCAGGGACCATGGTTCCTCTGCTTCCTCAGACAGCTTGACCTCCAATCCTCAGTCCTGAGTCCACACTGACTTCCCCAGTCTTTCTGTGCAGCCTGACTTTGCCCCTGAACCTGACCAGGGCTCATCTCCCCAGCTGTTTCCAGAACCTTCTCTCCATAGACTCCTCATGCCCTCGTGTCCAAAATGGACCTCATCACCTTTTCTTCTAAACCATTCCTCCCTGATGATGGCAGGATCTTTCCAAGCCCCCAAGCTAGAAACTTGGACATCACTCTGGACCCTTCCCTGCCCCTCAGGCCTCCCAAGCCTTGTTGATTCTGCCCCAAAATGTCTGTTAAACCACTGCTTCTCTCCATGCCCACTGCTCTGTACTATATTCAGGCCCCATCCCCCATCAGGGCATCTGAGTACAAGCCACTCATCCACCCACACACCCATTCATGCCACCCACTTTCCCAACCATTCATCTATCTACCTGCCCCTGACTCACCATCCATCCATTCTAGCCATCCCTCCATCTACTCATTCACCCACCCACCCATCCACTATCCATAATTTACTGAGCCCTCCAGTGCTTCAAGCCACAAGCTTGAAGGTGGGTGGGCACTGTGACCCAAGGATGACTTAGACTCAGTCCTTGGCCTCCGGATGCTCACATCAGAATGGGGTCTTGAAGGGGGAACATGACTCTGTAGAGGGTAGAGGGAAGGTGGAGAGGGCATCTAGGTCGAGGGATAAACAAAGGCATAGACAGAGGAAGGAGACAGCTAGGGTGTCTGAGAAACTTGACCAGACAGGTGGGGAGCAACAGAGGTGGAGGCAGAAGGGCCAACTGAGGCTGGCTCTGCAAGGGCCTTCCAGACCAGGTAAGGAGTCTGTACTTTACCCAAAGCACAGACTTGAGATACACAGCCTGGTCAGACCCTAGCCAGCTCTATCACGCAGTAGTAGCTGTGAACTTGAACAAATAACCTCAGTGTTCCTCATCTGTAATATGGGAATAATGATATACCTATTACAAAGGACTCAATGAGGAGTAAATCAGTTAATGCATACACATGTCTCTTAGCATAGTGCCTGGTATATAGAAAAGGCTTAGCAAATATCATTTCTATTATTGCTCATATTATTACTAATTAATATCCTCCAGCCAGCTGGTGGACAAAGGAGTGTTCTACAGAGAGAAAGTACATGCTAATGTAGACTGCAAAGCCTCCTCCTCAGCAGCTGGAGGTTCTGGAATGAATTGCCCCTGCCCAGGGTTTCCCAAGTTCCCGCCAGCCACAGCGTCACCAGCTCTCACCTTGCCTTGCTCTTTGGACCACCTCCAGTCAACCATGCCTGTCATTGCCCCAGACCGGCTCCCCGTGCGCTGATGAACCTCAACATGCCTTGCTCCTCGCTTTGAGGAGCATGGGCGGTTGAACTCTAACCTCTAAGGGCCTGGGGGGCTTCCCTGCTGAGAGCTTTCTGACACGTGCAGCCTGTCCGCTCTCTCTGGCAGCTCTCGGGGACCACTCCTTGCCTTTGCTTCAGTCTGCACAAGTAAATGGCCGAGCAGGGATCCAAACTCTGCTTTGCCAGTTTCCAGAGCCCCAGCTCTCTCCCTAAAATCTTGGAAGCCCCCGCCCCCCCCCCCCCAAATCATCAAGGCCCAAGATAATGCACGGACATGAACTTTTAAGGTACCAAGGAGTGTGTCCAGTAGAACTGTGTAACGATAGAGATGTTCTCATGTGCACTGGCCAACAGTAGCCCCAAACTACATGTGGCTACTGAGCACCTCAAATGTGACTAGCACAGCTAAAGAACTGAATTTTTAATTTAACTTTAATAGCCACATGTCCCTTGTGGCTGCCCTATTGGCTAGCACAAGACAGCTATTAGCATCCTCGCCCTGAGACTACATTTCCAGACGCACACACTTCTTGAGCCAGAGCTCACAAACCATTTTGTCACTTCGTTAGAAAGATTTCTACCGTGTACCACATAGTCCCTGCTTTTACAAACTGAGGCTATCCAGCATCCACAAATTAATTGCTTCTTTACAATTCAAGGTCAATCAAGAACTAGTTGCCGAACTCCTGCTCTGGGCCAGGCACCAAGCCAGATGTGGAAGACTGACACATTTGTCCCTCTCCCCAAGGAGCTCAGTCTAGTTGGGGGACCTGTCCTACATTAGGGTCTGTGACAGAGCGGATAGATGCAAGGACAAGGTTTACACATAATCTGGAGAGACATGAGGACAGAGCTACTGACTTAGTGGAGGAGTCTGGGAAGGAGTCCCTGGGAGGAGGGGACATTGACCTGGTGTCCTGACACTTTACAGTTGTAAGGTACTTTCATATCCATGGTCTCATTTGTGCCTCACTAGAGCCCCAAGAGGCAATTGGGCCTGGCCTGGATTCTGCTTTTCTGCGCACTTGATTCACATCCGCACACACTTCTGGGATGGGCACTGAGTGTGGGCTACAGCCCTAAGCCCTGAGAGGTGGAAGCCAAGACCCCCACAATGAGTGACAGCAGAGCTGATTCAGACTCCCAGGCCACTGTGCCCCTGATTCTTCCACCGTTGCTTCTCCAGAGGGTCCACCCACGACCCAGCCAGCTGGCTCTGCAGGGGCCCTCCAGACCAGGTAAGGTTGGATTCAGTGAAGGAATTGAAATCAGATATTCCCCAAATCCTCTGAAAGTCCAGTTTCGTGAACCCCCAAACTTTCTAGCAGCTCTGATGGGACCCAGAAGCCCCCTCGCTGGCCATCTGGCCTCTCCTTGGCCCTCGAACTTCTGGAGGCCATAAAGATCTTCATTTTAATGACATTTCCCTGTAATCCCTTCCTTTCTATTTAGCACCCTCAGGGCCCATGTGCACCTGCCCTACTTTTCCTTTCTCTGATTCCTTCTCCAATCTCAGGGTTGGTTCATTTTGTGCTTCTTAGGAGGAGTTTCTCTGCACTCCCTGCAGACACTCCTGCCTATGGGGGCCCAGGCAGTTCCAGCCCTGCCATGCCCCCTTGTTAACACTGAGCCCAGATGGTCCCTCATGCAAAGCCTCAACTGGCATGGAGCCCCTTGGATTCCTCGCAGCACCTTTGAAGCAGAAGGCAGGGGACACTGTGCCCCACAAACACTTCTTGAGCCCCTAGTTTGTGTGTGTCCCCAAGCTGAGCCAAGCTGAGAGTAAGGAGGTGAATGAGTCAGTGGAAGCTGCAAATATGTAAACAGCACAGCAGTCCAATATGACAGGATCGGCCCTGGAAGGAGGCCCAGGGGCCCCTAGGGGTCTTCACCAGCCTGACTAGAAAAATATCAAAACGGAGGTGAGATTCAGGTGGGGCCTTGGAGGATGCACAGGCGTCTACTAGGTGGACAAAGTGGGGAAGGGCACTGGTGGCAAGAGGAAGAGGGACAGAGCATACGGTTTTGGGGGGACTGTGAGGAACTCTGTACAGGTGGTGGGCTGGTCCATGTGCTCTGGGGGAGAACAGGAGGAGGGGAGGGGAGCCAGGGCTGGAAACGCAGGTTGGGGCCCGATCACGAGGGTCCTGCAATGCCAGTCTGTGGAGTGTGGCCTTTACCCTGGGAGCAGTGGGGCACCCCAGGGCTTGGCAAGTTTGAGTGGGAGAAAGATCACCCAGAAGCTATGTGGGGCGGCCTAGAGGTGGCTGATGTGGTCCAGGTGATTGCTGATAGTGGTCTACCTAGGGCAGGGGCACTGGGGCTGGGGGCCAGCAGACAGAGGCAGGAGATATTTAGATTATAAAACCTATCAGATTTGAGGCACCTGGCTGGCTCAGTTAGAAGATCATATGACTCTTGATCTTGGAGTTGTGAGTTCAAGCCCCATGTGGGGTGTAGAGATTACTTAAATAAATAAAACTTAAAAAAAATCATTCAGACTTGGGGCTGACTAGATGTGGAAGATGAGATAGAGAGAGGAGTCAGGGATGACTTCTAGGTTTCTGTCCTGAGTGACTGTGGGGATATATTGAATACTAAGCTTCTGGCTGCAACACTGTAAATATTTTGGGCTTGTGGGCCATTTGGTGCACCAAAGCTGTCAAAGACAAATGGGCATCTCTGTGTTACAACAACAATTTTTTTTTTTTACAAGAATAGGTCGGCCATGGCCAGAGTTTGCCAACCTCTGAACTACAAACAACAACAACAACAACAACAACAACAACAACAACAAAAGCCACCTTAAGCTGGTTTTAACAATAAAATGGATTAACCCATAGAATTGAAAAAGTCTAGAATTTTGGTGGACTTCAGGCACAGTTCAGTCAGGGATCCAGCTCTGTTTCATTGATATTTTCTCAATCCAGTCCTTTGCCATGTGTCAGCTCCATCTTAAGGCTGGCTTCCCCCATGCACACAAAATGGCTACAGTTGTTCCAGACAAATCACACCACCAGGAGCATGAGGAAGGATTGCTCTTCCAACCCAAGTCCTAAGAGTTACTCTGATTGTACTGTCTTACTTAGGTCACATGCCCATGCAGGAACCAATCACTGTGTCTGAGATATGGAACATACTGATTGGCTTAGCCTGGGTAACATGCTCTATTCCCAAGGGGGGAGATAGAATCAGTTTCCCTTAAACTACATAGCTCCTCAGTGAAAACTGGGGTCTGATGGGATGGTGGAGTAAAGGAATGCAAGAAAAACGTAAGCCTATGTCCCCTGTGAAAATTCATAAAGGGAAAGAAACCTGACTAAGGTGGAGTTGGGAGGTGAGAAGGAGGATCTATACCACTCCATTTGAATTTAAGGGAAAATGGTCAATTATAGACCCCAACAGAAGAATCATCAACAGGAAAGAATGTTCAATGACATTTTCCTAACAGGAAAAGATGTACATAGAATCTCCTACAAGAAATTCACCGCCCCTGCAAGTCATCCCATGAGAAACCATCATCACCCCGAACTCCTGCTTTTCTCCAATGGGTTTTCACTCAGAACACCCCTCCAAACTTCCTCCTCCTTCTCCATAAAATAATGTTCCTGTCTTTTGTTGGACTTGCCTATGGTTTTGCCATAGCTTGCATATCCGAATTGCAATCCTCTGCTCTTCCTGAATAAACCCATTTTTGCTGGTAAATGACTTTTATTTTTAAGGTTAACACTCTACATAAAGACTTATAGGCAAATGCTCATAACAGCATCATTCCTAATAGCCAAAATTTCAAATGCCCATTAACCACTGAATTATATATAGATATTATGTTATATACGTATTATGTGTGTGTGTGTGTGTGTGTGTGTGTGTGTGTGTGTGTGTGTGTGTATCTTCATAAACATGGACTATTACTCAGCATTAAGAAGGAATGAAACACTGATATGTGCAATGACAGAGATGGACATAAAAACCAATATGCTGAGTGGAAGAAGCTAGACAAAAAGACTACGCATATGTTTCCATTTAAATAAACTTTCTGGAAAAGGCAGAGTCAAAGAGACAGAAAGCAGATCAGTGGTTGCCTAGGGCCTGGAATGGGAGTGGGGATTGACTGACTGCAAATGCGCACAAGGAAACTTTGGATTGTGGTAATGGCTGCATACTGTATAAAGTTATTAAAACTCAAAAAGAATATACTTAAGCAAGCTTTATGGTATATAACTTATATGGTTATAAGGTTATAAGGTTGTAACTTACGGTATATAAACTATACCTCAGTAAAGTTTTTTTAAAAGGCTGATGGGGACAAAGGGCAGGCTGCGGCATAGCTACCAGGATCCCCCAGAGGACAATGGTGCCACTCACTTGTCAGGGGACAGAGTGGCACAGGCAGGCCTGAGGGCAAGCGCTAAGGTCACTCTGGACAAGTTGAGCAGAAGGTGATTCTGGGGCATTGCAGAGATGTCCAGGGAGAGCTCTGGGGAAAGGCCAGGAACAGAGCTGTGGGTGTTCAGAGGGACACTGAAGCAGCAGCAGTTGAATCTCTTGGAGAGGGTGTGGCCTGAGAAGAGAAGGCCCTGGGACAGAGCCCCAAGAAAGAGACATTTTGGGGAGCAGTGAAGGAAGAGAGGTGGCAAAGGCTCTCGATGCAGCAGCCAAGGAGGCAGGTCTGTGACAGGTTCAGTGTGCCACGGAGAGCGCTGCTGCTCAGAGCCTGGGGCGGGGGAGGGGTGGCGCAATGCGCATGAGCAGTGGCCACCAGGTCAACCACAGGAGGTCCCAGTGGCTTTAGTGAGAACAAGGACCACAAAGGGGTGTGATGTGATCCTGGCTGCACAGGCTGAGCATCATCAAAACCCCTGAGAAGCTCAGCTGAGGGAGGGAGCAGGGTGGTTGGGGCATTGTGGAAACAAGGGGCAAAAGCAGTGGGTTAAGGAGTACACAGACGCCGAGGACCTGGTCTACACTCCCGATAGGTGGTGTATCTGGGAAGAGGAGGAGACACGTCAGTGTGGTGGCACATGCAGCCATTCCAAGCTCCATCACACACGCCTGGAACCTGGTAGCCTGCCTGATGCCCATGCCGCTGTGCCCCAGACAACCGCTGCTCACGCTGGGGAAATGGCTCTTAGTCTTCTAGGTGTTGGTGCTCTGGTCTTTTCTCCTGGCCATCTGAGACAAAATCTGTGTGTGCTTTGTGTGATATCTTTGAGTGAAATACCATTGGGAATGCTCTTGGCATTATCTGCACTTAAGCTCTGGGCATCTCCTCCTCCCACTGGATAGCCCAGATGCCCATCAGCCCAGAGGGCATGAGACTGGTACCTGTCAAGGGCCTCCTATTTTTCCAATTGCACAAACAGTGTTCAGGTTGTTCTTCCCCACAGTCCTGACAGGTTGCCATCATTACATCCATCTGGCTCACAAAAAGAATGAGACTCAGAGAGGTTGAGTGGCTCACCTAAGGTCACACAGCAAATGAGTGGCAGAAGTGGGGCTGGCGCCCAGGTCAGCCTGCCTCAAAAGGCTGCCCTTTTGTCCCACAGACACTTGGCAAATGGGTGTGGAAAACAAAAAAGGAGGAGGGTAGGGATGAGGAAGGGGGTGGGGGGCAGCATTCTGAATAGCCAAGTGGTGAACCTAGGTTTCAGCCTCAGGTCTGCCCCAGCTCTTGTGGCCAGGGCAGGTCACTCTCCCACACAGGGCCTCAGTTTCTCCAGCTGTACGAAGAGCTCTTAGACCCCTTGTGGCTGCCACACTGAGTTCTGACCAGGTGCTTATTGGAGACACTTCTGCTTTCTATGGTGGAAACAAAAAAAAATGTCCCCAGAAAGGTCAGCAGCAGAGAAAGGCCATGGTGTTGGGGAGAAGGAAGAAGGGGCCTCTTCTATCATTCTGGGCCCTGGAGGAGCTGCACCGGGGGAATATAGCCCAGCCCAGCCCAGCCCAGATGCTGGCTCAGCCACTTTGCTGGAACAAAGACTCAGCCTGAGGTCACAGTGTGGCTTCCAGGAGCCACCCCCTTCACAGTCATCCCAGCAGGACCTGCCATGGGTTGGGGGTGGGGAGCTCTGCACAAATCCCTCCTCTTTCTCAGCTGTGGCTGCCCTGTTGCAGACCCCTCCGGAAAAGCAGCTGTTTGGGCCAGCTTTCTTCCCACCCTCAGCTCTGAGCTCACCCTTCCTCTCCATCCTCCACAACTGCAGACCCCCTGGAGCCTCATGGCTGCCCCAGCACCTCCATGGGAGATGGCTGAAGGACAACTCATTAGTCAGAGTCAAGATCTTTGGAAAGGAATCAGAGGCCGGAGAGGGTAGGTGCCTAAGCAAGGCCACACAACAGACATGGGGGGCCAGCACAGAACCTAAGCCTCCTGACTCCCCACTTTATTTTTGTGGCCCCTTCCAATGGTTTTTATGACAGAAAAGATTTTATTCTTCTTCATGTCCTTATGTTAAATTTATAACTCAGACCCACATCCTGATTCTCAGTTCACCAGACACATTTCCAGTCACCCAGATATTGCTCTCTGAAGTGACCATGAGGGACCCTGGCTCAGTCCCCTTTCTGCCAACACAGGTGACCTCATTCAGTCTTGTGGATTTTAACACCAATTACTCCCTCCTTCTCCTTCTCTTTCTTTTCCCCTCCCTTCACCCCTCCCTTCTTCCTGCTCTCTCTCCCCATATTCAACCCATCAGGTTGTCTCTATATTCAAAGTATCTCCAGAATCCAACCAGTCTTTGCCACCTCCACCTCTGCAACCTGGTCCCAGCCTCCCATGGCCTCCCTGCCTCCACTCTTGATCCCTTCAGCCTGGTCTTCACAAAGCAGCCAGAGGGTCCTCTTAAGATACAAGTCTCTGCTCAAAGCCCTTGGGGGCTCTCATCTCACTCAGAGTGAAAGCCAAAGGACTTGCCTTGGCTTACAGGGACCTACACGTCTCTCCTCCAGGCCCTCTGACCTCACCTCCCACTACTCTCCTGGTCAAGCACACTGGCCTCCCAGCTGTTCTTACCTCGCAACCCACTTGCATCCCAGGCCCTTTGCACTTGCTGTTTCCGCTCCCTAGATATCCACATGGCTTGCGTCCTCCTCATTTCCTTGGGGTCTCTGTCAAATGTCACCTCCTTAGAGAAGCTATCCTAGACCTGAACCCCAACCCCCCATCTGACCCTACCATCATTCTCCAACCCTTCACCCTGCTTTATAGAATGTATAACCCTGCTCCCTCCCCCCCCCCCCCCCCCCACTGCAGTACATCATACTTACTGGCAGGCTTGGATGAGCCCGTCCCTGAAGTAAGCCCAGGAAGGAAGACACTATATCTTTTCCCTACTGATATATCCGCAGCCCCCAGCCCAGGGACTGGGACACAGTAGGTGCTCAATAAGTGTTGAACAAATGAAAGAATAGTACCTGGCAGCACTGCTGTGAGGGGTGACTGCCATTTCCAGCACCATTACTGTGACCGGCCAGGTCCTGCCAACCGATGGGCTCAGGATGCAGAGGGGTAATCCCAGCAGCAGTGGCAGCTGCTACCCCCTCCTCTGTGCCAGGCCAGCAGGTCCACCCAACTCTGGGGGCTCTCTTCTGTTATCCCCATTTCACAGAGGAGGAACCAGAAGCTCCAAGCGGTAGAATGACTTGCCCAAGATTAGACAGCCAGCCTGACATGCAATAGAGGTGAGATTAAAACAGATCTGTTGGGTCCACAGAGCCCCACCCCCAAATCTAGCTGCCCTGGCCTGGCATCTGACCCTTCAGGCCCTCAGAGGTTCTGGTTAGGGGCTCATGGTGCTGCCAGGTGACAGGCAGAGTGGCACCTTGTTGGCAGACACAGTGCTTTCCCCCTCCCCATCCCCCCCACATACTCATGACTGGCCTCTGGGGGCAGCAGAGGCCTCGCATCCAAAGTGGGAGGGGTCAGACAGTGAGTGAATATGTCCCCCTCTGGCCTCTGCAAAGGGAAGATAAAAGCTCTCAGCACACATACCTCTCTTGTCATCCACTTTTGGGAAACACTTAGTTATCACCTACTGTATGAAGAGGACTGTGCTGATGTTTGTGGGAACTAAGAGATGTCACCATGCAGCCCCTTCCCGCTTGCTGGTACAGTGGGTAAGCCCCTTGCCAGCCATCAAGTCATCGAATTCTCCCTACATACATAACAGATAAGTAATATCAGGCCCATTTTACAGACCATGAAAGTGGGGTACACATTTTTATCTGGCACCTGTAAATCCAGTTATCTGAGGAAGCTGCATTCTGAGTCTCAGGAGGGTCAGGATGGTGTAGGTGCTGGCTTGGTGAGGAAATGTCCCTAGGGCCAGGAAGATGGATGAGATCACAGGGGGCCATCCCAGCTACCCTTCCCAGAAGGGACTGTCCTCACCATGACCCAGGCACTTGCTCCCACCTCCCAAAACCCCTAGAGATACTCATCCACTATCTCATTTGTGCCCCCACATCCATGAGGGGACTGCCTTTCTAGTGCACAAGAAACCAGTATCAAGAGTGAAATGGGGCCAGTCAGGCCCAAGGGCAAGCTGAGGGAGGGGGACAAACCAGGCTTGGTATGTGCCAGCTTCCTGCCTCTCTGTGCAGATTGCTTTCCTGTCCCCAGGCACCTCCTCCAAGCAGCCACCTGGGACCTACAGGCTGAAAACGGGATAACTGTGAGTTGCTGGTGCACTGACTTGGTTGGTAACTCATGGGAATGAAAGGCTGGTGTGAGCACGACTGCGCCCAGTGGTGTTGCTCCTCTGGGGACAGGGAAGTGGGGCTAGGGTGGGGAGGATGTTGGTGTGGGGAAGCAATCCATCTCCTGGGGATGCTGGGGATGCTGCTTTCCCAAAACATGTTGGAGAATTTAGTTATCAAGAAATACCTATTATTTATTGACCATATACTTTATTATCCAAATCAGGACACTTACAAGATTGAAAAGGAAGCTGTTAATAATTATTCCAAAGCTGGCCTGGGAAAATCATGACATGGGCACATTATTTATTGAACACTTACTATGTGGCAGGATGAATACTGGATAGTTCACCATCACTTTCTCTCCTCACGGTGACCCATGAAAAGCTACGGCAGCCACCCTAGCCTCTTCCCTGTTTCTCTGTCAAGCCTGAGTTTTCACCACTGGAGTCTCTGCTTTGGGCTAAGGTACTGAAAGCCCCTTTTACAAGACATAACCCCTCACCTCCTGGACCCCATCCCTACAATAACCAACCCATTTTCAGCCACTATGACTTCAGCATGGACTCATTTCATAAGGAATAGATTTCAAGGTCAGGGCGTGAATGGGGCTGAAGAGAGGGATAACTGGGGTCGGGGGTGAAACAAGTGGGTCCTCAGATGTTGGGGTAATGGAAGGAAAACAGAGAAAGGGAGTAAAGGGGCTTGTATAAGACATACCATTCAAGGCCCTTGGCAATCCAGATAAACTCCACCTACTCTTTTGAATATACCATCTACTAGCTCATCCCACACCACACACCAGGCACAACCTGTTTTTCCTGCCTCCATCACTTTGTGTGTGCTGTTCTCCCACATCCATGATGCCATCTGCCAGTCTCAGCTGGGCAACATTCCCCCACCCCCTTCAAGGACTGGTTGAAACACCACTACCTCCAGGAGGCCTTCCCTGATAGCTCCTCTCTGGGGTTTGCCCCTCCCTCCTCTGGGCCCAGCACCTTGCTCAGGCTTCCAGTGCCTGTGGAGTGAAGCCTGAAGTCTCATCAGCCTGCCGGCCCCATGGCTACTGGGCAGTTCATCACTGAACTCCTCAAGGCAGCCACAACAGTTTCCCACCACTGATGGCAAGCATGAGGTGCCCATAACAACACAGGCCCTGGACTTTGTCCAGAGAGGTCCAGATCCAGGGGGTCTTGACTGGGCCAGGAATTTGGATTGTCAAGTCTCTCCAAGGAATTCCATTGCATGCTAAATTTCAAGGTTCCCTGACAAAGCAGGTGAGCAGTGAATGTCCACTAGAAAATAATGTAATAGAATCAGGAAGCAGCTGCCCCTGATATCCTGAAGGAAAGCACTTATGGTGGGGGCTGGCATGTAGATTCTGCTCATTCATTCACCATATATTATTTTTTTTAAAGAAAGCTCTATACCCAACATTGGGCTCGAATTCATGACCCTGAGATCAAGAGTTGCATACTCTACTGACTGAGCCAGCCATTTATTAAGCACCCACCAACCAGTAACAAAGACAACAACTGACATTGTCTGGTACTCATCATGTTCAAGGCTCAGTGCTCATACCATCTGAGTAAATCTTCAAACAAACCCCCACCCAACCCTATGGGGCAGGTGCCATCATTCTCCCCATCTCACAGATGAAGAAACAGAGGTTCAGAGGGGAGAAGTGAGCTGCCTGAGGTCTCACAGCCAGTAAGTGGAAGAGCTGGGATTTGAACCCAGGTTAGCTGGCCCTAGAGTCCACACTCTAACCACCTCAGTGTGCACCACCCCTGGGATATGACCGTAGGCAAATGACCTGTCCCCAGTTTATCTGCCAGCAGGGAAGAGACACCAAACACACAAACAACACATACTTTCAAATTATGGCACACATGAGAAAGGAAAAGAAGTGATTCTTCCAGAAGACAACTGCTGGGGGGAAAGGGGACCCACTGCAGATCTCCCTGAGGATGGTCCCTTTGCCTCAGTTTTCCTACCTATGTAATGGAAGAGTGGGGCCAGCCGATCCCTAACAACTTTCCTGCTGGCACATTCTAGGAATTCAGGCTTCCTTTCTCTGGACCTTTATTTCCCCTTCTGTACAGTGGACTGGAAGGAGAGCAGAGTCAGTTGTGATCCCAGGACCCTTCGAACTCAGTCCCTGGGCTTCCCACGACCAAGTCAGCCTGGAGTTCTTAGAGCAGTGTCCTTGGGAGTGCATCTGCCACCCATTGTCATGGTGATGACCCAACCAAGGATGGGGCTATAGTGATGCTGGAACCTGGAAGTGGTGCCTTGGCTCCTCCTCTCCCAGAAGGAATGGCCTCTGGGTCCAGCAGACTCACGGAGCCAGTAGAAGGGATACTTGGCTTTGATAACTCATCCAGAGCTCTGCTGCCTTCACATGGTTAGGATGAGGTGGAGGGTCCCACCGCCCTGAAAAGGACCTGCCATCCAGGGCCCCAGGCACAGCCAAGGCCCAGTCTCCTCTGTCAGCCTATCAGCCAGGCAACAAACTGAGTGTGCTGTCCATGGTGCTGAAACCTCAGCAAGGCTCCTGAGACTGGATCCCCCTTGGCAAACACTTCTAGGAGCCACTTTTGCTGGGGGTTGGGAATTCAGGAAGGAAGATGCGTACCTAGGGATAGACAGAGAACTATGGCCAGTTGGGTTCCACATGTCCCAGCAGTGTGATTTCAGGCCAGCCTTTTGCCTTTGCCTCTCTGTGCCTCAGTTCTCTCAATGTAAAATGGGGACAGTAACCATACTGACCTCATGAGTCTGTAGTGAATGCAGATGCAGCACATGGTACATGGAAAGGCCCAATGAATGCTAGGTATGAATGCTAGCTATTACTGTTAGATTGTGTACTTGTTATTTTGAGAGGCTAACTGTGATTGGGGTGCCTGCTGTGTGCCTGGTCTTCCAAGAATTTTACCTGCTTCTACTCACAGAAGTCCTATAAAATTGTACTAAAATGGGGATAAGAATACACACGAACATTCTGAGGCACAAAAAGGTGAATTCAGTAGCCCTAAATCACACAGTTAGTGATGTGGGGAGCAGGGATTTAGACCAGTTAGTCTTCCAAACCACTGAATCTATCCCATTCCACTACCACTATCCAGATGGGAAAACTATGGACCAGGATCAGAGAGAGTCCTGACTTACCACTATCCCCAGAAAACCCAGGGTCACACTTCCCAGTGCAGATCTCTTCCTACTGCTCTGAGCCAGGCTCCCCCCAGCAAGGTGAACAGGACTCCGTCATGGCCACGGCAGCTAGAACTGCAGGCAGGCAGCTCCCTCCATGGTGATCCCTCTGCCCTGCTGGAGGGTCCTCTGTCAAAGGCAGAGATGTGAAGTGGCCCAGAGACAATGTGTGTCAGCTGCAGCCATAGGCTAGCAGCCACTCAGTGCCTTCCAGTGCCCTTGCTAGCAGGCAGAATTAGAGTGCAGGGGAGAGGGCAGGGCCAGGGCAGCGCTGCTGGGGCCCCTCTAGCTATGGCCTGGTTTCCTAGCAAAGAGAAGACCCAGACATGCACCCAAGCTGCTCCCGTCCCAAATTTCCTGCTGTGTGGAGTGCATGCACGCACACATGCACTCACAGATATAGTTCAAATCCATCCAACAGGGGGCTCCTGGCAGTCTCAAAACCCCAATTTTTTCCCTTGCAGAGGTGCAGCCTTGATCTCTGGTGGGGATAAGGGGCAAGTGAGGCATTAAAGAGTGGTGGAACCCAGAAACTAGCTTCCTATCCCAGCTCTACTCCTTCTAAGCTGGGTGATCTTGAGCAAGTGAGAAAGTTGGTCTGATGTGGTATTACGTTTATGAAATGGGGTTTCTGGGCCTTGGTGTAGGGCATCAAGCAGATCATGGATTGAGATGGGTTTTGAGACATTAGAATTGGTCACTGCCTACTGTGGTGTGAGAAGCTTAAAGGAGAAATCCCAGGGACAAATAGCAGCCCCAGAATTGGGTCCTCCATAGCCACTTTTGCCCCAAAGTCTGTACCAGCTGCCTTCCCAGGCTCCCTTTTCCCATATGCCCCTCCTATTCTCTTTCACATAGAGGTGGGGGGTACCTTTGGAAAACATAAAGCAAAGCTGCTGGCACACTTTCAGAGCTGTCCCAGTGCACTTAGGTAAGGGCCAAACTCCTGGCTGGGACCCATAAAACCTTATGGAGTCCAATCAGCTCCTGTTTCCTTCACCAGCATCACTTCCCCCTCTTTGCCCTGTCACTCAGCCCCAGCAGTCACTCTGGGGCTTACTCTTCTCTGAACAAACCAGCCTCTGCCTCACCTCCAAGCTCATGGCCCTGCGGTCCCCTCCACCTGGCTGGGTCTGTCCTAGCATTCACTTGACTGGTTTCTCTCCTCCCTCAGGGCTTAACATGTCACCTCTTCCAAGAGGCCTTCCCAGGCCACCCTGAAGTCTAAAGTACTTCCCAGCACCACACAATGGCTCCGGCCTTGGGTTTCTGCTGCCAGTTAGAGGAAGAAACCTCTGCTGGCAAGCAACAGAATAAGGTGTGTGCACCAGGTAGCTTGGGGTATGCCTCTCTCCAGCTGCAAGTGCCAGAGTGACAAGTCCTGACATTGAGGGATCCCTCAGCTGAGTGGCCTTGGGCATATCATCTTACCTCCATGAACCTCAGTTTCCCCACCAGGACCATGGGGCAGATGAAGCAGTCTGAGACCCTTCCAGTTGGCAGTGGTTGCCTCCTTCCAGGCCCCGCCTTGCATTGACCCATTTTTCTGAGGCTTCTCCAAGCCCAGACAGTTGCTCTCTGAGGGCCTCAATCCCATAAATCACAACTGATTTCATGGAGCAGGGCGGCTGCTGGCGCCCAGGCATTTTGTGGTCATTAATCAACATTGGCGGTACCAAGGCTGCTGCAAGGCAGCTTTGCAGGGTCTGGGTCTGGTCTTCAAGGCTGGGGTACCTGCCAGGCTGAAATGGCCAGCCCCTAACAGATTCCCCTTATCCTGACAGGTCCCTACCCACCTGCCTCCCCTGCCTTTCCCACTCTGCATTCCGCCAACAGGTACTCCCATTACTCCCTCTGGAGCTACTCCTCAGCTTCCCAGGCTCTCATAGTGTGCAAACAGACAGAAGCCATCCTGTACCCCACTTTATCAAAGAGGAGTCTGAGAAGAGGAGTGACTTAGCCAAGATCACACAGCAAGTGTGTGGAGGCCTTTTGATCTGAAGCTTCTGATCTTTGCCCCTGTCATTGAGGAGACCCCAGCCCAGGGAGAGGACATGGGGTGGCACACTGAGCCTCCACCCAGCCTGGAAGACCCCAGCTGCCTGTTGTGCCTGTATTCTCAGCCCCCTCTCCTGACCGAAGGGGTCTGCTCCAGCTGCCATGGGCTCCTGGGAAATTAAACCTCTCATCCCCGACGTCCTGGGTCCAACAGGCTGCCTCTGTTCCCTCTCTTCAATCTGCTCAAAGAAATGAGAAAACTGAATGAAGTGTCCCTGGGGATCTTAAACTGTACTGCTAGCCGGCAGAAAGGCAGGAGGCTGTCATGGTGCCCACTGGGTGCTGAGGACAATGCCCCAGCAGCATCTAAAATACCCGAAGATAAAAGTCAGGGTGACAGCCACTCAATGTCTGAGTGACTATGGGAGAAGCCTGACTTTCCATTTATCCACCCAACCAATATTTACCAAGTGCCTACTGTGTGCACCTACTGTGTGCATCAGAGTAGAACAAGTGAGGGGAGAGACCAAGTGGCCTATGCATGCAGGCTCTAGGCAGAATGTCCCCATCAAATCCGCCTCCTCCCTGCAGGAGCCTTCTGTTTCCTCTTCTCTAAAACAGGAGTGATGGAAACTATGATGCTCTCCAAGGGCTACTGAAGGATCAAAGGCTTATGAAGGTGGTTGCATCGTGCCTGGCACATAGTACATGCTCAGTTAGTGCCAGGTGTTTTATTGTCGTCGTTGGTCTATGCCAGGTGCTGGGTTAGAGCACTGAACAAGACAGATGTAGACTCTGAGCTCACAGAGCTTACTTTCTAGCAAAGATGAGAGACAAACTGGTAAAATAATTGTAAGTCGTGATAAATATCCCAAGGACCTGGGACTAAGAAAAGTTGGGCCAAGACAGCGTCACAGAAAGTCCCCCTCTAAAAAGGACAGCAAGGTGACAGCCTCGATAGATAAGAACTGGGGAAATGTTGTGGGCAAAGGGGATAGTCAAGCATGACCCCCAAGGTAGGGAGCAGCTTTGTATAGTATTTAAGGACCTGAAAAAAGAGCTGTGTGGAAAGAGAGGACTAAGCAGGGTGAGTGTGTTCTCTCTCTGGGCCTCAGTTTCACTCTCTATGCACAAGGGCATGGAAGGGCTTCCAGGCTCCCCAGAGCTACCACTAGTACAGGCCTCTTTGCTCCAGGAGGAGCCTGGGGGAGCAGTGGGGGGGGGGGGGGGGGAGGGATGGTGCTCAGGATGGCTTGGCCCAAACTGCTCACATGTGACCTTGGCCTTGTCCCCTTCCCCTTCACCCCCTAGAGCTGACTCAAAGCTACCAGTGGTGCCTGACTCACTACTTCTGTGACAGCTAATTATGCCACCCCCTCCCGCCCGCTAAATCTCAGCACCTGCATGAAGCACTTTGGCTCCTGACCCCCCTCATGGATCCAGCCTCCTGACAGCACCCTGAGGGGCCAGGCCTAGCTGGGAAGACCACCTGGGAAGACGCTTCCCCCTGCCACTTCTCACATTTCTCAGCCCTGCCCCCCTGGGGACTCACCAATGGGATGCAGGTGGGATGCCAGGCACAGCCCCCAATGCCAGGTGGGATGCAGGCACAGCGAACACCTCTGATCTGGTGTGGCCACTTTATTGTCCACAGAGACCACAGTGTCCTGAGACTAGTGGAGACCCCTGACCAAAGCTGGAGGCGCATGTCCAAGGGCTCTGGACATGGGGCTAGAGATTGTAGGGAACCCCTGGTGGCTTCCTCTCTGAGTCTCCCCATCCCCACCATGTGCTCCTGGAAGGGTGAGTCACTGATGTCCTGCTCACGATGCCTCTGCTCCTGTGAAGCCAGCCACATGCAGGAGAATCGCAAGATGGGGCCCAGCCCTCAATGTGTGTGTGGGTGTGGTAGGACACCCCTCTTCTATACCATCCCCACTTCCCGAACAGCCAGAATTTCCTGAGAGAGGGAGGGTGTGCAGGGACTGGCGGGCAGCCAGGAGGAGGGAGGAGCTGACATTGGGGACATGAGGGACACCCCACCCCACTCCTACTTGGGGTTCCATTCCCAGAAGGAGAGAGAGGATGTTGGGAATCTAGGCCTCCCTCTACCAAGTGAAGACACCACCCCTCCCGGAGAAGATTAGCATATTCATGAAGGTTGCCACGACTATGAATATGCTAATAAGGTACCACTGGCTACTACTGGTTCTTCTGTCTGCCCTGCTCTAGCCTCCAGCTCTGCTGCTGCCACAGGCTGCCCCCTCCCACCCGACCCCTGCCCCCCTTCTCTCTGGCTCACCTTGGGCCAGACTCCCAGGCTTCTCCCAGGCCTTCAGACTAGCCCTGCTCCCTCCTGCTTCAGCACCATTGCCATGCTGCTCCTGCTGCCACGATTCCCTTCCCTCCCTCCTCACCTGGGCAACTGTAACTCATTCTTCAGAGCTTAGCTTAAGTGATACTTCCCCAGGGATGACCTCCCAAACCCCCACTAGGTTGGGAGTCTCCACTTTATTGCATGGTTGCATTTACTTATTATTATTATTATTATTATTATTATTATTATTTTTGTCATTTGATGACTGTCTCCCCCACTGGACTGTCTCCCTGAAGGCAGAGATGGTCTGGACAGGGCTTTGCGCACAGGCAGTACTCTATACATGTTTACTAAATGAATGATTGGTGTTTTTGACTATTGTTCCGGCAGACTCCAGATGGACCTCTCTGCCCCCCTTCCTTGCATTCAAGGCTGATTCCCCACCAGCACCCAGTTCTGACCAGACAATGCTTCCCACTTGTGTCCAGCACATCACAATTTAAGAAGCTACCTCCTTGTTCCTCTGACCCGCCCCCTGCTTCCTGGACAGCCAAAGAGGATGAGCTCCATATGGTGGTGCTGTGCGGGCCGCAGAGCCAGGGCAGGAACTTAGGTCTGCCAAGCCCCTCCCTCTTGCGGCCTCTGCTTCCTCACCCTGGAAAAGCAAATCCTAATTCCCACTTGGCCTAGTGGTGAGGATGAAGAGAGACTGAGCAAGGTAAGGGCCTCTGGATGTCTGATAGGGTCACTGGCTACCCCTACCAGCTCAGGCAACGGGCAACAACCAGCCTAGGCCTTCTTCCACTGGGAGAGGCTGAAAAGGCACAGAAGGTAGATGAGTGGGTGCTACCTGTGGGCCCTCCCAAGGACACAGTGGGGAAGAGAAGTCTGGGTGCAGAAGATAACTGCCTGGGTGTGGAAGCTCCTCCTTCAGAGAGGAGGTATACTCATTACAACTCTGTTCACTGCTTAGGACCCCAGAGCCAGGAAATGCCAGAGAAGTAGTGTCCTCACATCCCATCTAGGCCCAAAACCCACCCTCCGGAAGGAGGCTTTTGACCCACCTTCCCCACTGTTGAGTCTGTTCAGTGCTAAGTGGCTAAAGCCTCATTTTTACCCTGACTTCCTTTCCTCCTTTCTCAACTTCTGGAGGATGCCTGCTCGTCCTTTAAGCCCCAAATCTCGACTGCCTTCTCAGGGCCCACCCCCAGCAGCCCCAGCCCCCTGCCTATCCCACACACAGTGTGGTGCCTGCACATAATCGTGTCACTTGAATGAATTCCTGGGCAAGTGGGCAGTAGCCCTGAAGCTTTGTGGGCTCTAGCTTTGCCCTCAGCCCTGGAACAAGCGTGACCTCTCAGGGGTACGTGAATAATGCTGGGGTTGGATCTGGGCTCTATTCCTGGGCAAGCAATTAAACCTTTCTGAGTCTCAGTTTCTAACTTGCAAAATGAGTTTAGCCATCCCTATCTAGAAGCAGGGAGATGCTGCTGCTGCTTGAGCCTTATCCTCCTTCTCTCCCCCATTTTCCCAGCTCCCCAACCTCCCCCAAGTCCAAAAGCTTCTAATGGATTAACCGTTAGGAGGAGGCAGCAGTGTGGGCACAGCAGGCAGAGGGAAGAGACAGAGATGAGGTGCTGGTGGGGGGCCCATGTGGGGGACTGCTTGGCTCTAGCAGCCCCAGGAAGAAGGGGGTGTCTCTGCATCAGGCAGAAGCAAAGATGGACTGATGTTATGGTTGGACTCAAGGCCACAGTCAAGTCAGAGCACATCAAGGAAGCAAAAGAAACCAGAGGAACAGGAGATGCTGATGGCAGACAGAGGCTCCTTCAGCACAGACAGGGTCCTCTAGTTACCCTGTCCCTGGGACTGCTGGACCCCAATACTCCTTTTCCCCAGTCCCACCTATATGCCACATGTCAGGAAAGTCTGCAAACCAGGGAGTCACTCAGCCACAACACCTGTGGGTACTAACTATATGCCAGCTACCATTTTAGGGACTGGAGATAAGAGGTGAGCACAATGAATGCGGTTGCTGATCCTGGAGGCAAGTGGGAGAGATGGAGATTAAGCAAACATATGAACAGTATGTCAGGGTATGACTACTGTCATGAGGCTTTGTTTTGCCTCAGGTGGGATGGGGGCTCTTTGAGGAGGTGACATGTGAACTCAGGCCTGAATGAAGTGAGGGGGGAAATTCAGCAAGAATTTGGGGACAGAAAGTTCCAGGCAGAAGGAACAGCAAGCGCAAAGGCCCTGGGGAAGAAATGTGATATTGATGGAGCTGCCAACATCGGTCAAGGGAGCGAGCATAGTATGGGGCACCAACAGTTGTCAGCCTGGTGACCTTGGGGATGAGAAGCTTCAGCTCTGTGGCCTTTGTCTTTTATCAGTCAGATGGGCACAGAAAGATGTCATAGGTGGTTATTAAGATGAAAACAGAGGCAGTGCCCTGTAGCTCAGGGCAAACACACAACAGATGTTCAATAAACATGGACTGGATGGGCAAACCCTCCAAAAAGAACTGGCAGGGGGGAGCCTGGCCACAGGATGAGAGCAGCTGTCAGGAACAAGAGTCTTACAAAAGGGCTACAGGCCTTCCCTCTGCAGCATTCCTCTTTGACCTGATTTGCTGGGTCCTCCAGGTGCCTGAGTTTGCAACCTCTGGGAGTCAATCAGCAATTAAAAGCAGGAGGGAATGCTTGAGAGATCTGCGAACCCAGGTCCCAGGGAGGAGGTAGAGCAGGCTTCCCAGGGGAAGCATCTCCACACCTGGATCTGGAAGGACGTCCAGGTGGGCAAGGGTGAAGGGAGGCACCACAGATGGAGAATCAGCATGTGCAAAGGTAAAGAGTGGGTCAAGTCTCCAGCATGTTCTGGGACAAGAGAAGAAGAGGGGAGGGAGCAGTGATAATGGTGAGAAGGGAAGCTAATGTTCACAGAGCACCTGCTGTGTGATCCTCCCTGGATCCTCACAATCTTGGTAGCCACAACAACATTACCTCCGTTTATGGAGTGAGTGTTCAATATGGGCCAGATGCTTGGATCTTCTCTTTATTCCTCTTAACAACCCTATGAGGCAAGGACTCAGCCTTCCCATTTTACAGATGAGCAAACTGAGGTTATGGGCCATTAAGCAACTTGCCCAAGGCCCTGATGCGAGTAAACAGCAAAAACAGGACTCAAACCCAGATATGTCCCATAAGCTCTCCACCACCGGGCCCATAACCTCCTGCAAGGAAAGGGCACTGGGGAGCCATGGAAGGTTTTAAACGGGAAACTAATGCCATGTGACCTGTTCTGGAAACATCCTCTGGTTGCATCACAAGAGGAGGGCTGAGGCCCAACAACAGACGTTGCCACCATCTCAATGGCAGGGCCTCCTGCCTTAGTCTCCCTGCGGAAGGGGCCCCAGGCCCCAGCGCAGAAGCCCCCAGTTCTGTAAGGAATGGAGTAAGCACACAGCAAGGCTTCCTCCCACCCACCCCAGGGGCTCCGGCACCAGCTTCAACCTGCAGCTTTAATTAAAAGGCCTTTTCAAACCATTAGCAGCAATAATAATAAAACCCCAAATAGGAACAATAAAACAGTACGACTGTCGGAGAATTCAAATGGGCACCTGGCGTTCTGCCACCCCCAGGGGGCGATTTGGGGTGCAGGCAAGAGGCATGATTTTCACCTCCAATAGACACGTCAGTCCCAGACACTGGCTGAGAGGAACTGGCTTCAGAGAAACGGACTACCCTGTGCCAGAGACCCAGCCTCCCCTGGGCCACTGTGGTGATCCTCACAAGGAGGGCTTTGGCTATGCGCCCCAGGCCCCTCTCCCACCTCCTCCTGCTTCCCCCCCGCCCGGCCCCAGTCTTAGAGCCAGTGTCCCCCCACCTCCAAGGCTCAGCCAGACCTTCCTCCTCTCCCTCACTCAGCCTGGCATAAAAGCCAAAGGGCCCTGCCTGCTAAAACCTAATTGGCCTGTCACCTCCACGTCCCCAGCGCCTGTCCTGACTGGGTCTTCCCCCGTCTCCCTTGAGAATTGCACCAGCCTCCTACACCAGTCTCCACGTTCATCTAGGTTCCTGCAAAATGCTCTGCAAATCTGCCACCCCGCTCAGATCTTGCCAATGGCTCCCCACCCCCTCTGGCATGCTCCCCTCCCCCTGGCCCTTGGGTGACACCCCCATCTCATTTGTTCCCTGGTGAGCCCAGACTTTCTCCAGCTCAGGGCCTTTGCCATCTGCCAGAGAGACCCTGCAGCCCACACCTCCCAGATGGGGTACAGCTCAGCCTCAATAACACTTCCCAAAGCCTCTGATACTCGCCCCCCAGGCCCCTCCATTCTTTGCCACATGTAGCATTTTTATCACTTTCATGTTTGCTCACCCTCTGCTCCTCTTATGAGAGTGCTGTGAAAGCACCCACGGGGTCTGGCTTGCTCACAGCTGTGTCCTCAGTACCTAGCACTGTACCTGGAACACAGTAAGTGCTCAACCAATGCTTCTTGAACCATCCAGCAAACATAACCTCTCTGTTGTCCGTGGAGCCCTGCCCTGCCTCCCTGTAGTCCATGGAGCCATTGCTCCCCAAATATCTGCTCATCTCTGTGGGCAGATGAGGGCAGTGGCTTTCTGGCCTCCCTGGGTTTCCTGCTCCCAAGGCCTCTGCAGGCAGGTTCTGTGACACTTCCAAGACTTTGTCTTCACTTCATAATGGCAGGGACCCCAAGGGGGGGGGGGGGTGGAATGCAGGTGGGGGGAAATGGTCTCCAAGATTTTAGATCTAGGTTTCTCCCATTTGACAAACGCCTGTCAGTGGCCCCTCAGTGTCAACCCCTGAGCTGGGTACACAGGATCCATCCTTGTGGGGGGGGGGGGTTCCAGGCCATCAGGGGAGACCCTGTCAGAAAGACCTGTGCTACAAAGTGCCACGTGATGTGCAGGGCAGAGATGGGGAGCAGTTTTGGGGGCTGGAAAACATAGCCATATACTCATTCTAATCCTCATCCCGCTGTCCACCTTGGCCAAGTGACCTCACCTCTCTGAGCCTCAGTTTCCTCATGAACATAGGGGATAAGCCCGCCTTCCATGGGACCACAAGGAATCAAAGCCACACCCTGTGTAAAGGACAGAGCATAGTACCTAAAGCATTGTTTGTGCACTGGTGGACAAGGGGCTCTGAGAGAGGCAGGGGTGACTACCTGAAGGAATCAGGGAAGGCTTCCAGGAGGAGGTGACACTGGACCTAACTTCTGAGTAATGAGCAGGAATCCAGGAGGCCTGAAGAGAAAGCACCTGCTAAGGGTGGAGTGAGGAACTTGGGGAGCAGAGAACAGACATTCCCTGTGGCCACAGCACCAGAGAAGCCTGACTGTGAAGGTTTGGGATGCCATGATCTGAAGGGGATGGCTCTCACTCCAAAGACACCAGCCAGTACAGTGGTTTTTTGTTTGTTTGTTTGTTTGTTTGTTTGGGGTTTTTTTTTTTTTTAGTGTTTTTTAGAAACTCCTTTATTAACTCCCTATTATTAAAAATGTCAAACCTACACAAATGCAAGAAGAGATGCATTTACAGGGGGCATTTGAAACAGGGTGAGTAGGGTGCCTGATGCCCAGGCCCTCTCTGAACTCATCTCCTGCTCTCTCTGGCTCCAAAGTGAGGCCAGATGGCCTCGGAGGGTGCGGCAAGGCCAGCAGCTCGGAAGCCCCCACCTTCCCCAACCAACCAGGCAGTCTGAACCAGCCATGTTCAGTCAGAGCTGGAGGTAGCAGCTTTCTTTTACTAACCAGTGAAAAAGAAAAAGAAATTAAGTCTTTTTCCAGCCAGACTACATTTCCTGCATCTGAGAGGGTGAGAATTTGCTCTTGGAAGGGAAGAAAGAGTCTCCTGTCTGGAGCTTCCTTTTTGAAGCTCCATGAATATACATAGCAGGCAGAGAGGGCTCTTTGAGATGCTAACAAGCTGCTTTACCTTGGGAAATTGAGGTCACTAAGGGGCCTTGACTGGTGGGGGGCTGGGGTGGGAGAGGACTTGCTGGAGAGACTGGAACCCAGGCAACCCAGCTCTGACCTTGGGCAATTCCATTCTCCTCTGAGCCTTTATTTTCTCACCTGTGAAATGGGGCCACTACCTCCTGGGGCTGCCAGGGACAGATGATGCGAAGTGATGCATCCAACATGGTACCTGGTACACAGTAGTCAACCCAATACTTACTGGTGCTTTTTTCATGGAACCCCAGGGCTGGAAGGGACTGTGGGGCAGTTAGTAGTAGAGAAATATGGGTTTGGCAATCTAAATGACCTGGGTCCAAATTCTTGCTCTGTCTGCCACTAGCTCTGTGTCCTTGGGTAAAAAAAAAGAAAAATAAAAAAATAAAATAAAAAATAAATATCACCTCTTTGTGCCTCAGTTTCCTCATCAGTAAAATAGAAAGAATTGTTTACCTATCATGGGTACTATGTGGATGTAATAAGCTAAGATATAAACCTTTCATCAATACTAATACATAAAGCAAATTTTAGTTCTTGAGTTTCATGATTATGTCAGCTTTGGCCCCTCCCTGTAGCCCAGGCCTGGCTGAGTGGAGAGGAGGCGGTGGGGAAGGCGCGGTCAGGGGAAAGCCTGCAGGCTGTCAGGAGAGACAGCCAGCTTCTTGAAGTCATCTCCTTATTGAAGAAGATGAGGGAAGAAAGGTATGAACCCTTTGCCTTGTCCAACCCCTGATTCATGCCTCATCCCCAAGCCAACCACACTCCTCAATGCCTCACGACAATGACCAGCCCAGCCTCCTCATGGTGCCCCTTTCCATACGGAAAGTCTCATGAAATGCAAATATGATCACATCACCTTCTCACTCCAAGTTCTCCAGTGACTCTCCAAGGGCAAGTCCTTCCTACAGCTGCATGCCCCTCTTATTTCTATGACCTAATCTCCTGCTGCTTGTCCCCTACTCTTCTAGCCACATCTAAACACTGCAGACAGTCTCCTTGACACATAGCAGGTTCTCAGTAAACATCCATTGAATGAGTGTGAGTGAATAAGTGAATAGAAGCCAAGGAGATCTGCTGCCAGAGAAACCCCCTTCTCTGGCCCCTCTCCCCAGGGACAGAGCGAGTGCTGGCAGTGGTTGGGCAGGCAGGGGGCCAGCAGTCTGGGCGACCCCTGCCCAGCTCCTAATGCTGCCCAGACTGCAGGTCTAATTGCTACAACTCTGGAACAAAGTGAGTTAATGAGGCAGATTAATGTTCTCATGTCATTCCTGTTCCTTCCACAACCATCAGGAAGCTGGAGGAGAGGCAGTTGGAGCTTTGGGGGATGCCTTTGGGTGGCCGAGGTGCCTGATCCCCACCATGTGGGCTCTCTGGCCTGGCCATGTGGGCTCTCTCACTCTTTTCCTTGCTCCCTGATGCCACAGGTCATCCACAAAGAGAAGGGAACAAATATTAGGTGCCTTTGGTGTTGTGGGCACTGGACATGGGGACCCATTTATTCTTCACAAGGTAGAAGAATGAATTACTGTCTTTACTGGTGAAGAGAGGTGTGTGAGGCCCAGAGAGATGGAGTGGTCTGCCCAAGAGACCCCAGCAGGGTTGAGATGTCTCTCTCACATCATGCCCCAACTTGTGAGGGGGATGGAGCCTGCTTTAGACTGGCCAGTCCCCTCTCCTCACCACCTGCACTGGAGGCGGTAATAATAATAATGTAACATAATAATAATATAATAATATATATTATAATACAATAATACTAGTAATAATAGCAGTAATAACAGATAACATTTACTGTCTGCTGGACATTGTACTAAAAACTAAGAAGTCACTAAAGCCTAAACAGACCTATGAAGTAGAGCACACTACATGCCCATTATACAGATGAAGAATGTGAAGCACAGAGGTGAAGATGCTTGGCTGAGATCACATGGCGAGTAAGTGGGTCCGGCCTTCTGATCTATATTCTCCACCACCTTCCTCCATGGTCTCCATTTGGATTCCAACCCAGGTTCTGGCCTTAGGGGTGGGGGACTGGTCACCAGGTCACCTTCTCCTGACTGCTGCCCCCACCTCTGGCCTGGCCCACTGGGCTCTCACTGCCTTCAAAGGTGGGCTTTGCAAGAATAACACACATTGTGTGTGTGTCTTTAAGGGCATTTTTAAAAAGTTTATCCTCAGAGAGAGAGAGAGAGCGTGCACGTGCACACGAGTGTGCAAGCGGGAGAGGGGCAGACAGAGAGAGGGAGAGAGGGAATCCCACGCAGGCTCTGTGCTCTCAGCATAGTGAGAGCACAGAGCCTGACGCAGGGCTTGAAACCACAAACTGTGAGATCACAACCTGAGCCAAAATCCAGAGTAGGACACTTAACTGACTGAGCCACCCAGGCGCCCCAACACACACTGTGTTTTAACTGTCATCATTTGTTCTTTATTACAAAACAATATATGTTCACTGTAGGAAACAGGAAGGAAATAGGCATTTGCAAGTAAAAATTATTCTTTTCCCAGAGATGGCCACTTTTGATATTTTGCTGCATGTCCTGTAGTCTCTATTTTGTATATATAATCACCATCAAGACATCCACCAGCAGCATAAGACTTGCTCTGTGCTTGGCCCTGTGCTGAGTATCTTGCACAAATTATCTCATGCAATTATCTCATTTTACCCTCACTATGATAGGTAGATAGATAGATAGATAGATAGATAGATAAAAATTTATATTTTCAGATAAGCAAACAGAGGTTCAGAGAGGCAAAGTTGCTTGTCTGAGGTCACAGAGCTGGTCACTGGTACAGCCAAGTTCAAACTCACATGTTTTGACTCCAATAATCTGAACTGTTTTCTTATGATAACCTCCTAGAGCTGGAATTGCCACATCAAGCATATGCAAAATTCTAAGCTTTGGGATAATTCTGTACCAACCTGCCCTAAAAAGGAGGGGGAGTGCCAGTTTACATCCTCACCAAAGAGTCTAAGGGGGTCTATTTCCCCATATACTTGTTCATACTGAATTTTATTTTTTAAAACCTGTCAGTTTGATACACAAACAAGATGTACCATCACTGTTTTTGATTTTTTTAATTTCACTGTGTGTGTCTTTGTGTGTATCTAGGACCCAGCTGCCCAGAGCCTGCAGCCCCATGTCTCAGCACAGAACGAGGCACCTAGGAGAAGCTGAGCCATCAAGTTAAGGGTCATACCCAGTCACCTGACACCTTGGTCACTGCGTACTTTGCCCTTAGAAGAAAGTCTTACCTGGAAAATAGACTGTCCTGGAATGCAGGTATCCCTTGGCCTACTTGACAGATAGGAAAACTGAGTCAGGAGTGGCCTCCACCAAGTTTTTGGCCCTGACAGTTCCTCTGTCCCTGAGTTTCACTCTGCTGTGTAAAAATTTTGAATTATAAACCTTAAGATTCAAGAAATTCAATGAATCCAAGGACAAGAAATACGAAGAAAACTACACTAAGGTAAATCATAACCAAGTTGTTCAAACCAGTGATAAAAAGAAAATCTTAAAAGCGGTCCGTTTAAAAAAAAAAAAGATGTTACATACTGAGGGACAAAGATAAGAATGACAGCAGATTTCTTGTCAAAAACAATGTAAGCAAGAAGACAACATCTTTGAAGTACTGAAAACAAAAATCCATCAACTTATAATTCTATGTCCAACAAACATAACTTTCAAAAATGAAGGTTAAAATAAAGACTTTTCCAAACATAGAAAAGCTGAAAGAACTCACCACCAGTAGACCCACACTACAAGAAATGTTAAAGTTCTTCAGGCTAAAGGAAAATGATATCAGAGAGAAATACAGATCTACAAAATGGAATGAAGACCACTGGAAATGGTAACGACATGGGTAAATATATAGGATTATTTTTCTCACCATTAAATCTCTTTAAAATATAACTATTTAGGCAAAAATAATGTTGAGTTTATAGCATATGTAAAAGTAAAATGCATAATAATAATAGCACAAAATGTAACATTATGCTATACATGAAATGATGTATATCATTTAAAAATAGACTGTGATAAGTTAAAGATATATACTATAAACCATACAACAGTTGTTAAAGCAAAAATAAAAAGTTATAGCTAATAATCAACAAGGAAGAAAGAGAATCATAAAAACATTTACCTAGTCCTAAAGAAAGCAGAAAAAGAAGAAAAGGACAGACAGGACAAAGAGAAAACAAATGGCAAGATAAAAGATTTAAACCTAATTACATAAACAATCACATTAAATATAAATAGTCTAAACATCCCAACTAAAAGACAGAGATTTTCAGACTGTTTTAAAAAACAGACCGAATTATATGTTGCCTATAAAAAATGCACTTCAAATATAAAAACACAAATGAGTTAAAAGTAAAAGAATAGAGGGGCGCCTGGGTGGCTCAGTCGGTTAAGCGTCCGACTTCAGCTCAGGTCACGATCTCGCGGTCCGTGAGTTCGAGCCCCGCGTCGGGCTCTGGGCTGATGGCTCAGAGCCTGGAGCCTGCTTCCGATTCTGTGTCTCCCTCTCTCTCTGCCCCTCCCCCGTTCATGCTCTGTCTCTCTCTGTCCCAAAAATAAATTTAAAATGTTGAAAAAAAAAAATTAAAATAAATAAATAAATAAATAAATAAATAAACATTAAAAAAAAAAGTAAAAAAAAAAAGTAAAAGAATAGAAAAATATATATCATTTTGATACTGATCAAAAGAAAACTGGAGTAACATCAGAAAAAGTAGGTTTGGGACAATAAAGAAAGTCATTTCATAATGATAAAGAGGTCAGTCATCATGAGAGATAAAAAACTCAAATATTTATGCATTTAATATTAAAGCTTCAAAATACATGAAACCAAAAGTGATAAAAATGCAAGGAGAAATAGACAAATCTCCAATTATAGTCAGAGATTTCTATACCCCTCTCTTAATAATTGATAGAACAAGTAAACAGAATATAAATAAGGCCACAGAAGATTTAAACACTATTGACCAACTTGACCTAACTGACATTTATAGAACACTTTATGCAATAATAGCAAAATACATACTCTTTTATGGAATATTTACCATGACAGACCATATTCTGGGGCCATTAAATAAGTCTCAATACATTATAAAAGATTTAATTCATTAAAAATATGCTCTATGATCACAATGAAATTAAAATAAAAATCAATAACAGAAAAATCTGAGGAAAATCCCCAAATATTTGGAAGTGAAATAACATACTTCTAAATAATTCATTGGCCAAAGGAAAATCAAAAGGGAAGTCAGAAAATATTTTGAACTGAAAAAAAAAATGAAAACATGACAACATAAAATTTGCTGCTAAAGCAGTATTTAGTCCCCAAATGCCCATATTAGTGAATTTTTTTATTTTTTATTTTTATTTATTTTTTAAATGTCTTTATTTTTGAGAGGAGAGACAGAGCACGAGCAGGGGAGGGGCAGAGAGAGAGGGAGATACAGAATCTAAAGCAGGCTCCAGGCTCTGAGCTGTCAGCACAGAGCCTGACGCAGGGCTCAAATTCATGGACTGTGAGATCATGACCTGAGCCAAAGTTGGACACCCAACCGACTGTGCCACCCAGGCAACCCCCCCCCCGCAAATTTTTTAAATAAAAAAAGAGAAGACAAAAATTACCAATATCAGGAATGAAAGAGGTGACATCACTACAGATTATACAGATAATAGAAGAAGAATAAAATTCACTGAGAAGGTACAGTAATCAAGTCAGTGTGGTATTGTCATAAGGATAGCTCAATAGAACAGAATTGGGAGTTCAGAAGAATAACCCTTACATTTATGGTCAGTTGATTTTCAGCATGGATGCCAAGACCATTCAATGAGGAAAGAACTGCCTTTTCAGCAAATGGTGATAGCACAACTGAATACCCACATGCAAAAGAATAAAGATGGACCACTACTCACTTCACACCATGTGCAAAAAATGAACTCAAAATGGGTCAGTGACCTAAATGTAAGAGCTGAAACTATAAACCTCTAGATTAAAACATAGGTATAAATCTTAAAGACTTAAATTAGGCAATGGTTTCTTAGATATGAAACAAAAAGCATGTGCACCAAAAGAAAAAAAAAATAGAGAAGTTGAGCTTCATCAAAATTAGAAGAATATAAAAGGACACTATTTTTGTGCTATAAAGGACACTATCAAAAATGTGCAAAGACAACTCACAGAATGGAGTAATATCTGCAATCACATATCCAGTAACAGATTTGTGTTTAAAATATATAAAGAACTCTTACAACTCAGTAATAAAGAGACAAATTGCCCAATTTAAAAATTGGCAAAGGATTTGAATGAATTTGAATGAATGTCTCCAAAGAAGATATATAAATGGTCAATAAACACATGAAAAGATGCTCAACATCATTAGCCATCAGGGTAATGCAAATCAAAGCCAAAATGAGATACTACCTCACATCCGCTAGGATGACTACAGTTAAAAAGACAGACAATAACATTCCTGAGGCGAGGGATATAAAAGAAAAATAAACTATTGGGACTGCATCAAAATAAAAAGCTTCTGCACAGTGAAGGAAACAATCAACAAAACTAAAAGGCAACCTACAGAATGGGAGAAGACATTTGCAAATGACATATCAGATAAAGGGTTAGTACCCAAAATATATAAAGAACTTATCAAACTCAAAACCAAAAATACAAAAAAATCCAATTAAAAAAATGGAAAGAGGGGCTCCTGGGTGGCTCAGTCAGTTGAGCGTTCGACTTCGGCTCAGGTCATGATCTCACAGTCCGTGAGTTCGAGCCCCGCATCGGGCTCTGTGCTGACAGCTCAGAGCCTGGAGCCTGTTTCAGATTCTGTGTCTCCCTCTCTCTCTGCCCCTCCCCCATTCATGCTCTGTCTCTCTCTCTGTCTCAAAAATAAATAAACATTAAAAACATTTTTTTTAATGGAAAGAAGACATGAACGGACACTACCGTAAAGAAGACATACAGATGGCAAACAGACACATGAAAAGATGCTCAACATTACGGATGGTAAATCAAAACTACAACGAGATATCACCTCACCCCTGTCAGAATGGCTAAAATCAACTACGCAAGAAACAACAGGTGTTGGAAAGGATGTGGAAAAAGGGGAATATTCTTGTATTGTTGGTGGGAATGCAAACTGGTGCAGCCACTGTAGAAAACAGTATGGAGGTTCCTCAAAAAGTCAAAAATAGAACTACCTTATGATCCAGTAATCACACTACTGGGATGTACCCCCAAAATACAAAAACATTAATTCAGAGGGATACATGCACCCCTATGTTTGTTACAGCTTTATTTATGATAGCCAAATTGTGGAAGCTGCCCAAGTGTCCATTGATAGATGAATGGATAAAGAAGATGTGGTGTATATGCACGCACACACACACAGGTGCGCGTGCACACACACACACATACACACAATGGAATATTATGCAGCCATTAAAGGAATGAAATCTTGCCATTTGCAATGACATGGATGGAGCTAGAAAGTGTAATAAGTGAAATAAATAAGTCAGAGAAAGACAAATACCATATGATTTCACTCATAGGTGGAATTTAAGAAACAAAACAAACAAATCAAGGGAAAAAAAGGGAGAGAGAGACAAACCAAGAAACAGACTCTTAACTACAGAGAACAAACTGATGGTTACCAGAGCGGAGGTGGGTGGGGGAATGGGTGAAATATGTGATGGGGATTAAGAGTACACTTATCATGAGGAACACTGAGTCATGTACAGAACTATTGAATCACTATATTATACACATGAAACTAATATAACACTGTATGTTAACCATACTAGAATTAAAATTTAAAACTTCATTTTAAAAAAGACAATAACAGGAGTGGCCTGGGTAGCTCAGTCGGTTAAGCATCTGACTCTTGGTTTCGGCTCAGGTCATGATCTCACAGTTCATGAGTTTAAGCCCCACATCAGGTTTTGTGCTGGCAGCAGGGAGCCTGCTTGGGATTCTCTCTCTCCCTCTCTCTCTGCCCCTCCCCAACTCATGCTGTCTCTGTCTCTTTCGAAATAAATAAATGAACTTAAAAAATACAAAGACAAAAACAAATGGTGAGTGTCTTGAAAAACTGGAACCTCCTATCCTGTTACGGAAATGTAGAATGGTGTAGGCACTTTGGAAAACAGCCTGGTAGTTTTTTTAAAGGTTAAACATAGGCCCGTATGAACTAGCAATTCCACTGCTAGGTAGATACCCAAGAAAAATGAAAACCTAACTTGTACACAATGTCCATAGCAGCTTTATTTGTAACAGCCAAAAAGAGGACACCACAAATTGGATACCAAATGCCAAATGTCTATAAATTGATGAGTGGATAAAATGTGGATAAATACAATGGAATACCATTTATCAATGAAAAGGAATGAACATGACATGCTTACATGCTACAGCTTGTATGAACCTTGGAAACGTGAAGCTCAGTGAGAAAAGCTGGTCACAAAAGATCACATATTATACGATTCCAATTATATGAAGTGTCCAGAATAAGCAAATCTACAGAGATAGAAAGTAGATTAATGGTTGCCTAGGGCTGAGGGTAGGGGAGTGGGTAGGGGGAAAAGGGGAGTAGCTGCTAATAAGAATGGAGGGTTTTTCTGGGGGCGGTGATTAAAATATTCTAAAATTTATTGATGATGGTTGTAAAACTCTGTGTACAATGGAATAAGAAGTCATCATTCTGTACACTTTAAATAGGCAAATTGGGGGCGTCTGGGTGGATCAGATGGTTAAGTGTCTGACTCTTCATTTCCCCTCAGGTTATGACCTCACGGTTCGTAAGATCAAGCCCCACATTGGGCTCTGTACTGACAGTGTGGAGCCTGCTTGGACTTCTCTCTCTCTCTCTCTCTCTCTCTCTCTCTCTGTGCCCCCACCCCACTCTCTCTCTCTCTCTCTCAAATATTTTTAAAAAATAGAAAATAGGTGAATTGTACAGTATGTAAATTATATCTCAATGAAGCTGTCATATTTTTTTAAAAAGGATAACAAAGGAATATTATGAACAACTTTATGTCAATAATTTTGACAATTTAGATGAAATGGACAAATTCCTTGAAGATACAAATTGTCAAAGCTCATGCAAAAAGATAGAGATAACCGGGGCGCCTGGGTGGCGCAGTCGGTTAAGCGTCCGACTTCAGCCAGGTCACGATCTCACGGTCCGTGAGTTCGAGCCCCGCATCAGGCTCTGGGCTGATGGCTCAGAGCCTGGAGCCTGTTTCCGATTCTGTGTCTCCCTCTCTCTCTGTCCCTCCCCCGTTCATGCTCTGTCTCTCTCTGTCCCAAAAATAAAATAAACGTTGAAAAAAAAAAATTAAAAAAAAAAAAAAAAAAAAAAGATAGAGATAACCTGAGTAGTCCTATATTTATTAAAGAAATTGAATTGGCAGGTAAAAGTTTCCCGCCAAGAACACTCACAGCTCAGATAGCTTCACTGGTGATTCTACCAAACATTTAGAAGAAATAATAATAATTCTGTACAAACTCTTGTAAAAGATTGAAGAGAAGGAAATACTTCTCACCTCACTTTGGGGGCCCTGATACCAAAACCAGATAAATACAAAACAATAAATGAAACTACAGACCAGTATCCCTCCTGAACACAGATACCAAAATCCTAAACAAAATTTCAGCAGATCTAATTCGACAGTATATTAAAAGGCCAATGGGGCTCATCTTAAGAGTTCAGGGTTAGTTGACATTTGAAAATAAGGCAATATAATTAACTGTATTAACAGAATAAAAGAGAAAAATCATGTGATCATCTCAAAAAACACAGAAAAAGCATTTGACAAAATCCGACATCCATTCCCAATTTAAGACCTTCTCAGTGAACTAAGAATAGAAGGGAACTTCCTCAACTTGATCTCACAGCTAGCATCACACTCAATGGTAAGAGATGGGGAAGCTTCCCCATCTAAGATCACCAACAAGGCAAGGACGTCCACTTGGACCACTTCTAATCAACATTCCATTGGAGGTTCCAGCCAGGGGATTAGGCAAGAAAATGAAACAAAAGGCATCCAGATATAAAGAAAAAAATAAAACTATCTTTACATGCAGATGATATTCTCACCTATGTAGAAAATTCCACAGAATCCACATACCAAAAGAGCTATTATAACTAATAAGTAGGTTTACCAAGGTGCAGGATACAAGATCGATATGCAAAAATCAAATTGTATTTCTATATACTAGCTACAAACAGAAATTGAAATTTAAAAATACCTTTTATAGGGGCGCTTGGGTGGCTCAGTTGGTTAAGCATCCAACTTGATTTTGGCTCAGGTTTGCCCTGAGTTGGGTTCTGCACTGTCAGTGTGGAGCCTGCTTGGGATTCCCCCTCTCTCTCCCTCATTCTCTCTCTCTCTCTCTGTCCGCCTCTTTCTCCCCCTGTCTCTCTGCCCCTCCCCCATTCATGGGGGAACTCTCTTGCTCTTAAAATAAATACACATTAAAAAATACCTTTTATAATAGCATCAAAAATGTGAAATACTTAGTAATAAACAGGACAAAAGATGTGAAAGACCTTGATATGGGAAACTACTGCTGAGATAATAAATTAAAAAAAAAAAAAAAAAACCTCCCTAGGGGCACCTGGGTGGCTCAGTAAGTTAAGCGCCTGACTTCGGCTCAGGTCATGATCTCACAGCTGATGAGTTCAAGCCCTGCGTTGGGCCCTGTGCTGACAGCTCAGAGCCTGGAGCTTGCTTCAGATTCTGTGTCTCCCTCACGCTCTCTGCCCCTCCCCACTTGTTCTGTCTCTCTCTGTCTCTCTCTCTCAAAAATAAATAAAAACATTTAAAAAATTAAAAAGAAACTTACCTAAATAAGATATTTTGCTAATGGGCTGGAACACTCAATACTGTTAAGATGTTTATTCTCCCTAAATTGACACATATATTAAAATCGATCTCAATCAAAACTTCAACAGGTAGAGACTGATAAGCTAATTCTCAAACTCATGTGGAAATACAAAGGACCTACAATAGCCAAAACAACATTGAAAAAGAAGAGGAAAGTTGGAGGGCTAGTTTCAAAACAGTGTGATGCTAGTATAAAGATAAATAACTTAGTGAACAGAAGAGAGAGTCTAGAAATAGACTCACACAGATACATGGACCACTGATTTTTTTAAAAAAGTAATATCTACACCCAACATGGGGCTCAAATTCACTACCCTGAGATCAAGATTTGCATGCTCTATGTACTGAGCCAGCCAGATGCCCTGGACAACTGATTTTTGATGCAGGAGCACAGACAATGCAGTAGAACCAGGAGAGTTTTTTGAGCAAATGGTGCTGGAATGAATGGGTATTTATAAACAAAAAGTGAAATTTAATCGGTATCTCACACTATATAAAAACTAACTAGGGGCGCCTGGGTGGTTCAGTCAGTTAAACGTCCAACTTCGGCTCAGGTAATGATCTCGTGGTTTGTGAGTTCGAGCCCCGTGCCGGGCTCTGTGCTGACAGCTCAGAGCCTGGAGCCTGCTTCGGATTCTGTGTCTCCCTCTCTCTCTGCCCCTCCCCCGCTCATGCTCTGTCTTTCTGTCTCTCAAAAATTAACACATGCAAAAAAAAAAAAAAAAAAAACTAACTCAAAATGGATCATAGTTCAAAATATGAAACCTAAAATTTTCTTTCAAGAAGAAAACATAGAATAAACCTTTATGATACTGGGTTAGGCAAAGACTTCTTACATATGACAACACCAAACGCAATCCAGAAAGATTTGTACTTCATCAAAAATGCCTGTACTCTGAAAGACACTCTTAAGGATATGAAAAACCACAGACTGGGAGAATGTTTGCAAAACATATATCCTCTATAGGACTTGTATCCAGAGTACAAAAAGATCCCTTAAAACTCAATAATAAGAAAGTAAACAACCCAATTTAAAAGTAGACAAACGATTTGAAGAGACACTTCAGTAAAGAAGATACACAGGGGCGCCTGGGTGGCTCAGTTGGTTTAGTGTACAACTTCAGCTCAGGTCATGATCTCATGGTTCTTGGGTTTGAGTCCTGTATTGGACTCTGGGCTGACAGCTCAGAGCCTGGAGCCTGCTTTGGATTCTGTGTCTCCCTCTCTCTCTGTTCCTCCCCCCCCCCCCCCCAAAAATAAATAAAAGATTTTTAAAAATTAAAAAAAAGAAGATATACAGATGGCAAATAAACACATGAGAAGCTCAACATCGCTGGCCATTAAGGAATTGCAAATTATCACCTGAAGGAAATATCACAGCTATTAGCCTGCTTGAAATTAGTAAGATTGACCATGCCAAGTGTTGGTGAGGGTGTAGAGGAACTGGAACTTCCATACACTGCTAGTGGGAATTTAAAATGGTACCCCCCCAAAAAAAAGAGGTTAGAGTGGGAGAGAGCCAAAGCATTAGAGACTGTTAAAAACTGAGAACAAACTGAGGGTTGATGGGGGGTGGGAGGGAGGGCAGGGTGGGTGATGGGTATTGAGGAGGGCACATTTTGGGATGAGCACTGGGTGTTGTATGGAAACCAATTTGACAGTAAATTTCATATATTAAAAAATAAAAAAAAAATAAAAAAAAAGAAAACACATTTGCTTTTATATACAGTAAAAAAAAAAATAAATAAAAAAAATAAAATGGTACCCCTACTTTGGAAAACACTAGTTTCTTAAAAAGTTAAACATACACCTACCATGTTGGCCAGTTATAACTCTCCTAGGTATTTACCCAAGAGAAATGAAAGCATTTGTTCATATAAAGACATAATCACATATTCATTGAAGCTTAATTTGTAATAGCCCCAAACTGGAAACATACCCAGCATCTACCAACAAGTAAATGTAAACTGTGGCATATCCACCCAATGGAATACTACTCAGCAATAAAAAGGAATGAAGTACTAATATACATTACAACATGGATGTATCTCCAAATCATTATATTGAGTGAAAGAAGCCAAACAAAAAGAGTATGTATGATTCCATTTAGAATTCTAGGAAACACAAAAGAATGCTTGCCTGGGAGGGGCAAGAATAGAGAGTAGGAAAGGGAGGCTGGGAAGGGGTAGAAGGGCAAAGGGGAGGATTATCAAGGGCCACAAGGAAACTTTGGGGAGTGATGGATACGTCCGTTATCTTGATTGTGGTGATGGTTTCAGAGGGGTATGTATACATTTGTCAAAACCTACCAATTTGAACACTTTAGATATGTGATTTATTATATTCCAATTATATACTTCAGTAAGAGTTGTGTTTTAAAAAGGAAAATAAATCAAATTTACACTGGGAGAAAAAAAGAGATTAAAATACCTTGACTTTTTTTTTTCAATTTAGAGGTTCTAAAATTCTTTGAGTTTTGAAATACTAAGTTTCATCTATTTGAAGATCCATAATCATTTATTTCCAGAATGTAAACACACCTCATTCTGTCATTTAAAGATAACTGTCATGAGGTTCTGAGATGTACTGGTAGGTACCAAGTAAGATGCTATAATTCTAAATCATTTCTCCTAAATGTAACACCCATAATCTAAGATCCCATGATTCCATCATTTCATCAACCTCCATTTTTTTCCTCCAAACAATGGCTCAGAATTTAAATCTCCTCCTGCTTTAGAGACTAAATGTGATATTTAGAAACAGTTTTAAGTAATATGGGGATGTGCTTCCACCTTGAGAACAAGCAGGGAGGGATGGAACAGAAGTGAAACACAAAAGTGTTCTGGAGTGTCATCCCCACTGTGCAAAAGAAAAACATCCCCAGGGAGAATGACCAATGGCACGTATCTCTAACACTACAGTGGACACCTCTAGTGAATTTTCTTTTTGTCTTCTTCCTTTGTAATATTTTTACATTTTAATTTTTCTTTTATTTATTTTTAAGTCAAGGGGCTTTATTTTTCAGAGTAATTTTAGGTTTACAGAAAACTTGAGGGGAAAGTACATCCCTCGATTGTTACAATCGATGAGCCAATATTGATACATTATTATTAACTAAAGTTGGTAATTTACATTAGGGTTCACTGTTCGTATTGTAAAGATCCACGGGTTTAGACAAATGTATAATGTCATGTATCCACCATTTTAGTATCATAGAGATACAGAATCATTCAGTATCATTCAGTACCGTACCTCTGCCCTAAAATCCACTGTGTTCCACCTACTCATCCCTCCCTCCCTTCCCCCAAATCCCTGGCAACAACTCATCTTTTTACTGTCTCTACGGTTTTACCTTTTCCAGAACGCCATATAGTCAGAAGCAGACAGTATGTCATCTTTTCAGACTGGCTTCTTTTGCATTTAAAACTCCTCCATGTATTTTTGTAGCTTGATACCTCGTTTCTTTTTATCACTGAATAATATTCCATTAAACGGATGTACCACAATTTATTTATGCATTCATGTATTGAAGGACATTTTGGATGCTTCCATTATCTTATTTTTAAATATTTGTCTTAATGATTTATCTCTGTTTTTCATTATTTTAAAAAATCATGTACATGTTGGCAACAACCTAAACTAAATGTCCATCATTTGGGAGCTGGTTCAAGGGGGTCTGACTTTGTAGCAGAGGTCCCTGCAGCTATCAGAAATTATCTTTAGGGGCACCTGGGTGGCTCAGTCGGTTAAGTGTCTGACTTCAGCTCAGGTCATGATCTCGCGGTCCGTGAGTTCGAGCCCCGTGTCGGGCTCTGTGCTGTCAGTTCAGAGCCTGGAGCTTGCATCGGATTCTGTGTCTCCCTCTCTCTCTGCCCCTCCCCCACTCACTCTCTGTATCTCAAAAAAATGAATCAATGTTAAAAAAAATAAATTATCTTTAGTAGGTGTGTTGGTGAGGGTGTGGAGCAACTGGAACTCTCACACTGTGCTGGTGGGAATGAAAATTGGTTCAACCACTTTGGAAGACTGGGAGTATCCACTAATGCTGAACATTTTCATCTTCTATGACCCAGAAACCACTCCTGGCTATGTACCCAACAGAAATAACCTTGTAAGTTCCCCAGAAATATATCTATAAATAAGTCCAAAGCAGCTCTATCCACATAGCTAAAAACTGGAAATAATTTAAATGTCTCTCAACAATAGGATGGATAAAGTATGAAATATTCACTGAGTGAAACACTAGGCAGAGATAGAAAAGAATGAATTACCGATCCACACAACATAGATGAATCTCCCAGACAAAATGATGAGCAAAAGAAGCCAGACGCAAAAGAAACATCCTGCACGATCCCATTTATATGAAGGTTTAGAACAGTCAGAACTAAACTATGGTTTTGAAAGTCAGAATAATGGTTGCCGCTAGGGGTCAGGGGTGGGGAATTAACTGCGAAAAAGCATAATGGAGTCTTCTGGGGGAGCTGGAAATATCCAATATTTTGATCTGAGTGGTGGTTACAGGGTAGTTACACACATATATCATATATATGTCATATGATATATGTAACATATATATGACACATACACACGAGTCAAGCTATACTATACACGTAAGATTAGTGCACTCTACAACATGTTATACCTGCTCAAATGTTTCAAATACATACAGTTTAAATATAATAATACTCTGCAGTTTAAATATAATAATTATTAAATTATATTTAATGATATATTAAATATTTAATATTTATTTATATTAATATATTTAATATAATATTAATATATATTATAAATTTAATATAATATTATTTTAAAAATGTAATATAATATTATATTAAATATTTAATATATTTATATTAAATATAATAATATTATATTATTAAATATAATAATACAATAATATAATGAACTCAGAAAGATGGCCAGCATCAAGGGAAAAAGCCACAAACAGGATTAATATGACCCTAGTTATGCAAAATCATCTACACACATGCACTTTACCTACGGATGACTTCAACATTGTATGAGCCACCATTTATGAGCAATTTCTGTATGCCAAGTGCTGTCCTAAGCACTTCATTCCATCATTTCATCCTTACACCAGTCTTTGAGGTACAGACTATCACTAGTCATTGCTGGCTCCACTTCACAGACAAGAGGACTGAGGCACAGAGGTTAGGTAATTTGCTTGAAGTCAACCAGCTAAGTGGCAGAGTTGGATATGAACGTGGGTCTTACAGCACCAGAGTCCACACTCTTACGTAAACCCCCAAACCCTGCCCACAGCCCCTGAGGCCCCACGTGGTCTGGTCCCTGCCACCCCCTCATGCTTCACCTCATCCTCTCTTTCCCCAACACGCAGCCTCCCATCTTCCTTTCTCTTCGCTGAAAACACCACTGCCCTCACACCACAGGGTTTACACCTCTGCCATTCTCTTGGACAGGAATGATCTTCCTCAGCTCCTCTTGGCTAAGGGGACTTCTCTTTACCTCTTAGGCCTCAGTCCAAGCGTCACCTCCTCCAAGGCGCCTTCCTAAAAACCCAGCCTGGGCTGAGACCTCATAGTTCCAATCACCCTTCCCTGTGGACCTCGCCCCTGTTTTATCTGCTTTTTTTGAGTTCCCTAAGAGTGCAGAAGTGTCCCTCAGAGTCCTGCCTCCTCTGTTCACTGCAGTGAGTGAGCACTTAACAAATATTTGATGAGTGAGTGAATGAATGAATCCATCTGCCAGGGAAGATCAACTTGGAGAGACATCTGGAAGGCTGACATCAAAATGTTAATGATGGTCACCACAGGGAGGTGGGTTCCAGGGAATTTTTACACTCATTTTTGTACTTTGGGGTTTATCTGGATGGACAGTGTTCTGGTGGGTAGATATCTTTTTCCAGCCCTTCAGCATTTCCCCTGTCTAGGGCACCCCTGCTACCACCCTCCCCTCCACCTCTGCCCCTGCACACACTCTCCCAGCTCTGCCTGCAGCCCCAAGTGGGCGGTGTATTAATAAACGGAGGGAGAAGGTCACCCAGCTTGCAAGCACTGAGCTGTCCTTGACTCGGGTGCAGATGAAATGCGCTGAGGCGGGGGAGCTGTTCACCAAGCGCCGAGCACGTGTGAGCTATTTCTGATTCCCACCCAGCCGGGCACAGCACATCTGCCATGGGAGCCAGGGCCAGCCTGGCGGGCAGCGGGGGGATCCACAGACCAGCCACCGGGCCGTGCTCACAACCAGACCCACCACTGCCCCGCTGAAAATTCACCCACAGTCTTCCAGTGTTTGGGGGCACAAGACCCTCAGATTGGCAGCTGAGGCTCAGCAAGACCAAGTTCCCACCCCTCTTCCTGCCCTCCGCTCTCCCCAGCGCAACCAGGCTCTCCCTTAACTCCCGGCCTTTGCATGTCCCATCATTTCCTCCACCAGGAACGCCTGCTCTGTCTGCAATTGTTGGCTCCTTCCTCTGAACTTAGAAGTCTCAGCTCAGACCACTGGTCCTCCAGGGAGCCCTGTCCCTGTCCTAGGGCTTCCTGCTGCCGCAACAGGTATCTTGATGCTGTCTTAGTGGCCTGTGATCCGCCTCCCAGACTGTAATGTGGCCACTTTGAGGGACCCTTATTAGTCACCTCCACGTCCCGGGCATCCAACGAGGGCCTGGCCCGCAGCAGACACAAATCCACGTAACCCACTGGCTACACAAGGGAGAAGGTGCTCTGAGTGCTGAGAGGGACCAGAAGGCAGAGAGGCTCAGGAAGTGGGGGGGGGGGGGGGGAAGGGGGGGTCAGGGGAACAGGAGGGGAGCAAATGACTGAATTTGGCTGGGCCTTGGAGGCCAAGAGTCAGAGAGATGTGGCTCTAGGGGACAGGGAGGTGGAGAGGAAGACCCATCCACAGTCAGTAGGGGAGAGTCCTGGTCCAGCCAGCCCAGCCCGGAGCTCCAAGCAGCACAGGTGCCAGGTGCCAGGTGTGGCTGCTCAGAGGCCCTGCCTCCCCCAGCCCCGACAAGAGCAGTGGATACAGAATCTGCACAGAATGGAGCATTTTGTCTAAATATATCTGCTCCCCAGTGAAGGATACACAGGGAGGGAGCGGGGGGTGGGGGGGGCCACGGTGGGCCTGCAGTGCTGGAAAGACCTTTGCTTGCCCACAGGCACTTGCTCACAGGCCCACAGCCCCCTGCCCTGGCAGAAAGGGTCCACTCTGGACCCCAGGGAAAGAGGTGAACCTGGGTGGGCCTCTCCAGGCAGGATTCCCATTGCCTGACCTCCCACCTAAAAGCTGCTGCTTTGAATATGGGCCAAGCACAAATCAGGACAGCAGAGGAGGGAGGGGACACAGGCGCAGGGCCTGGGGGAGGTGACCCAGGGGTGGGGCCTGGGGGAGGGAGACCCAGAGGTGGGGCTGAGGGAGAGGACACAGAAGTGAGCCTGAGGGAGGGGGACACAGGGAGGGGGCTTGGGAGAGGGGACCTTGGTCTAGGCAGTCCAGAGTCCAGCCTCTGCTCACCACCTTCTTGCAACAAAGGCACAGACAGGGAGACAACTCAACAGGGTCATATCGGAGCCTGGGGGCAGTGAGGGCCAGAGGATCCAAGCACCCTGGCTCCCAGGCACCCTGAGAGTTCCTGGAATTCTCTTCAGCTTCCTGGGGTTCTCTCAAGGATCCTTCAGAGTAGGATAGCAGAAAGAGCACTAGATCCCAAGTCCAAGCCTCTGATTCAGTCCCATGTCCACCACTGAGGCCCTCAGGCGAGTCATGTCTGGGCCTCCACTTCCCCATCCATAAAATGGAGATAAGCACATCTCCCTCTGTGTGCTGGGAGGCCCAGGCTGACCTGTGAACTGATCTGGACTGGAGCGTGAGGAAGGAATGCCAGAGGGTCCAGTGTGCATGTACACACGGAGAGAGAGCAGGTCAGAAGAGAGCATAACATCAGCTGCTTTTTCTTGAGCACCTACTATGTGCTGGGCCCTGCCCTAGGTACCTTAACACACAGAACTCACTTCGCCCTGACATCAAGCCTCCAGGCAGGCAGTGACACCATTATCCCATGGGGAACAGATGGAAAAACTGAGGCTCAAAGAGATTTCTGTAACCTGCCGAAGGTCACATAGCTGGTGAGCTGAGCCAGAACCCAACTCAGGCCAAACCCTCAGTCAGCTCACTTCCTCCTGTGGGTGGACAAGCTTGCTGGCTGCCACCCCAGGGTGGTCAGCCTATGGCTCTGAAAAGCCTTCCCAGAATCCTCACGGCTGAGGCAGTTGTCACTTTCCATTCAATTTTGTGCTTTCAATTAAAAACAAGACCAGGAAAAAAAAAACCTGCTCATTAAAACAGCTGGACATTAATACTTGCCGCTATTAACACCTCATTTTTAAAGGGCAATAAGTCTCCCTTTAAACTCCCAGAGTCTCCGGCCCCACCCTCACTCAAGCTCACCCTAGACAGGATGATACAGTGGCTAAGAGCATAGGCCATGAGGACGGGCAGTCTGGGTTCAAATCCCAGCTCTGTTAGCTGCTGCTCGACCTTAGGAGTGTCATTCTCCCTCTCTGTGACTTGTTTCCCCATGTGTAGAGAGGGGACAGTCATCCCTCCCACCCAGAGTCCTTGGGTGTATTAGAGAGAAAGATAATTCAAGATCTGGCCCAGGTCTTACTGGAAACAGTCAGCATCACTCCTATTTAGCATATGGATGATGAGTCTACACCAGATTCCCTCAAAGTGGCTCCTGCACTGTATATATGTGAAAGAGAGGTAATAAATGTTTATGATCGTTTTAAGCCACTAACTTTTAGGGTAATTTGTTACTCAGAGGTAGATAACTAAGGCAGACGGTGAGCCTTGAGATGGAGTGGAAGAGAGGGGAGAGAAGCCAGAAGCTGCTTCCAGAAGGTGTGGTTTACCCTGCTCTCATGCTGGGTATGCAGGGGCTCCCCTCTAGTGGCCCCAGTCTGTCCAGAGATGCCTCCCTCCCAACCTCAGCCTTCCCTGGGTGGCTGCTTCTTACAACTGTTTACAGATGCCAGAACAGATCTGAAACAGCTCATCTAACCCACGGAGCCTACTATGTGCCAGCACAGAGTTAAGGCTTCCACATTGGTTTTCATTAAATTCTCACAACAGCCTCTGGAGCTGAATATTATTATCCCCATGGCCTAGAATAATGTCTGGCACAGTAGATATTTGTAATAGTTAGTGTGGACTAGGCTGCACTGACAATAGACCCCCAAATTTCAGGGGCTTACAGAATGAGAAACATATTCCTTTCAAGCAGTTGGGCTTCTCCCCAGGTTGGCAAAAAACAGCCCTGGTGGGTCCATAAACTAAAAGGAGTCAACCGAACAACCAACTTCCCGATTGCTTGACACCAGGCACCCCCACATTGCCCCAGATGGGCTCATGCAGTCATTGCTCCTACTCCCAGTACGGGAGGAAAGGAGCGAGGGGACATGTAGGCTGAGCTCTTGTCTGAGGCACCTGCCACATGACCTGGCCCCTGTGCAGGAAAGGAGCCTGAGGGGGCACCGGCTGTACTCTGGCCACCGGGCTCAAAAGTGCTCGGCTCACACTCATGAGCCATGCACCCACTATGCTCCAGGCCCCAGGCTGGGCACCGCTGGGAGCACCAAGAAGCATCAGCCTGGCCCCTGCCTGGAGGGGTAGGGGAGGCAGACATATAAGTGGACCTCATAGTGCTCAGGCCTCTGGAGTCCAGGCAGGAGTGGCTCACGTGAATGAGAGAGAAAGTCTCCTGAAAGGGCAAGGCCTAGGCTGAGTGGTAAATAACAAATAGGAGTTACCAAGCAAAGACTTTGGGGAAGGGTATTCTGGGCAGAGGGAACAGTAAATGTGAAGGCTGGGGGCCAGAAGACATGGAATGTTCTGTAAGTCCCAATTCACTCAGCTGAGCTGTAAGTGAGAGCATGCCGGAGGGGGCCGGAGGGGGCTGCAGGAGTGCACAGGGGCAGGTGACAGAGGCCACTCAGAGCTCTGGGCTACGATGAGGTGTGAGGGGCTGGGTGTGGCTTCCGGATCACTTTGCCTGCATGTAGATGGTCTATGGGCAGGAGACCGGGGAGGGGGATGGGAGAGTCATCTTGGCCAGAGGCCACGGAGGCCAGAGCCAAAAGACGCTTGAGAAGGGGACATGGGGCAGGGAAGGAGCCCAGCCTCTGCTCTGTGGCTGAACTCCCAGACCCGTCCCAAGGGCTTCAGGTGCAAGGCTGCCTCCCCGCCAGGAGAGAAATGGCCTTGTCATTTATCAAACCCAGCCTGGCAAATGGTTCCTGGAGGCCTCGGGGCTGCTGGCCATGGGTCCTCTCTGCCCACCACTGCCCACTGCCTGTGCCCCTGCCCCGTCCAGCATCAGCAGAGGATGGTGACACCAGGTCAGCAGAGGTCAGTTGGCTCTGGCCTCAGCCTCAGCAGGCAGGCAGATGGCCAACACTCCATGCCAGTGCCGGGAAGGCCTGGGGTGTGGCCAGCCAGGAGAGCACTGTGGGTCTGCCCTGCTCCGGAACCTTCTGTGGCTCCTCAGTTTCTTTCAGTGGGAAGCATCCATGCAAGGGGTGGTACTGAGGAGAGGAGTCCCCTCTCCACGCTAACCTGCTGTGGGACCTCAGTGAGAGTCAAGGGTTCTGCTAACTACAACCAGGGCAGTCCCTTCAGGAACCCCTCGGGGATCTGATTCACATCTGGCAAGTTTCCAGCCCCACTGGGGCAGGCTGCTTCACCTTTCCGGGCCTCAGTTTCCTCATGTGTCAACAGTGCACCCTGTATCCCACCAGGCCCTGATTCCACCTCACGTGAAGCCCCTTGCTCTCCAGGCTTTGGAACTTCATACTGCCCCTGCTGCCCACCACAGGGTTAACTCCTTCTCCTCCCAGGCATCAGGTCTGTCACCTCCTTGGGGCAGCCCTCCCTGACCCCACCAGACTAGGTTTCCTTATACTCCGTGGCAGCAGCACAGGTCACTGATGTGAGTTTATATTCGTCTGGGAAGTTATCATGACTGTTGGCCTCCCAAGAGGATCGCGGGCTCCCCAGGCCAGGGACCAGGAGTTCCACTGGCTGATATAGGCCCAACACCTGCTCTGGGCACAGAGCAGACACTTTGCATGTGTTTGCTGAATGAATACTTAGAAGAAAGGGAGGAAAGAAAGGGAGGTCAGAAAGGATGATAATATCTACCTCTTAGGGTTGAGAGCACCTGACAATACACAAAAGGCCTGGCTTGAGTGGGGGGTGACGTCACTCACACGCACGTGTACACACACATCTCTCACACACTCCCCACACACATATACACACATACCACATAAAACGTTCACACATACTCCACACACACACACATACCCGCCCCCCATGCATGCAGGGGAGTGAAGAAGGGGCCTGAGGGTGGCCTCACCTCCCTGTCCACACCCACATTCACCCAGAGCCCCCTGATAAACCAGATATAAGAGAGTCAGATCACGGGGTACCTGGGTGGTTCAGTCGGTTAAGCATCTGACTTTAGCTTAGGTCATGATCTCATAGTTCATGGGTTCAAGCCCCACATTGGTCTCTGTGCTGTCAGCCCAGAGCCTGGAGCCTGCTTTGGATTCTCTCTCTCCCTCTCTCTCTGCCCCTCCTCAGCTCACACTCTGTCTCTCTGTCAAAAATAAATAAACATTAAAAAAAAAAAACTAAAAAAAAAAAAAAAAAGAGAGAGTCAGATCTACAGATCGGCAGAGGCGGGCCTGGCCCAGTGGGGAGCCAAGACCTCTGCCCAGACCTCTGTCCCCACCCACGTTGTCCCTGGAAGGCCTCACACATGCCCAGTCCTCCAGGAATCTCTCACACCCCAAAGGTGGCAGGTTTCCCTGGAGAAGAAGTGCGAGATGCTGACACTTCCTTGCCTGTCATCACACCTTGGCTTCAAGGGTGGGTGCTGGAGGTCGATGAGGAAGCTCAGAAAATTCCCAGAAGTGGCAGCCAGGTAGGGGTCCAGAGATGGGCTGGGGCAGCTCCAACCCCCTACCCCACCCCACCCTTACCACACAGATGGAGACACTGAAACCTAGAGAAGGGAACAGGAGGCTCACAGTGACCCAGCCGGCTTCCTGCCTGGGGTCTGTCTTCTGGCCTGGATGCCTGGCTCACACGGACCTGGGTTTAAATCTTAGATCTAGCATTCACCTGCTGTACAGCCTCAGTTTCCTCGGATGTAAGATGGACATGATCAGAGCACCTTGCTCCCTCCACTGTGGGAGACACATATGGAAAACACATGTGGCAGAGGGCCCTGTCCCTCCAGGAGCTCCTCCTGAGTCACAGGGGACCCCTCAGAGCCATCAACACAAGCTGCCCAGTCAGCCTCAGAATCCCAAAGCCCAGCCTTCACAGTGCACACTGCCCAGAAAAGGCAGGAAACCACGCCAGGGTCACACAGCAAGGCCCCAACACACTGGGACTCGAACTGGGCCCTGTACAGCAGAGCCTCCCACCCTACAAGTGGATCTGGCAGAGCCGAGGAGGTGCCAGGGCTTGTCGGCAGCCAGGGGAGGGAGGGAGGCAGGCAGGCAGCTGGGGGTGGTGGGAAGAGCCTTTTCTCCCCTGTCTTTAGCAAACCCGGATCCCCGTCTCCAAGCTGCGCTCCAGAGCCCTTGATTGCTGCGTCACTGCGCGCAGTCAGCCCGCAGTGGGCGGAAGGAGAGGCTCCCTCCCTCTGGCTTGAGCTTAGGGGACAGGGATAGGTGGGAAGCCAGGCAGAGGGTCAGGGGTAAGGACAGGGAGGGCTCCCTGACACCTCCCAGAGGGAATCTCAGCTCCGTTCACCCCTGGAGTCACAGAGGGCTGAGCTAGGCAAGCCTTGGAGACCTAACCCCCGGAACTTCAACAAACAGATGGAGATCATGAGGCCCAGAGAGGTGCTGGGATTCCGTAGGGGAGTCCCAGCAGCAAACCAGGTCCCCAGTCATTCCAAACCCCCATCTCCTGGGAGCTGCAAAGCAAAAGCCTCCTGGACCCACCCCTGTCACCGCAGGCTCATCTGTCACAGTAGAGAGAAAAATATGTGAACCCAGAGGCCTAGTTTTCACTCCTCAGCCCGATATCTGGGGGCACGAGACCCCCTCCTGCACAATCACAAATACTTCATCAGGGTCTGGTTCTCAGCCCCTGTCATGGGGCCCAGCACAGTGCGAAGGTACACAGCAGGTACTCAATAAGTGGTCTTGTACTCCATTTATATGCCAGAATGCCTGCCCCATTTCTCCATTATCAAAGACAGAACCTGCCCACATCATATGCTTTCTAAAGATGACCCCCTCATGTACCAAATGTGGCTAGAGCCATTTTTGAAGCAAACTCCGGGGGATGGGTCACCTGTACAGGCCTTCTTAGGCCGAAGGAAGGAATGCAAATGCCACGTTTGTTCTGCTGCCTTCTCACAAGCCTCTGTACCCCTGTGCTAGGCCCTGGAGGCTGCTGTATGTGAGGGATCTGCCCCTTCATCGAGTGATCCCAGGAATCCAGCGTCTCGTGCCACATCTATGGTCCCTCCTCCACACCCGTGTCACCACCCAATGCCCCTGGAGCCCTATAGATGGGCCACCTCCCAGAACTGTGAGTTAGTGAAGAGCAAAGTCACGGGGAGGGGCCATTTTTCTCTTGCTAACAGCCATGCGACCCACCAGGCCTCTGGTGGGGCCAGGAAGGGACCACTGACATCTAGGGGCGCTCCTGAGCTGCTGTGGGCTCAGGCCAAGTCCTACCTCTAGCGAGTGGCCAGGTTCCCACAAGCCAGGGTCTGGGTCTGCCACATTCAATTCCCACCGCCCAACGTGCACCTCTATACACACACAACCCCTCACCCATCACTGCTGGCGAACACATCTCCAGAATGTGGGCGAAGACTAGATTCTACACTCTAACCGGTTTGGATTCAAATCCTGGCACTCTCCACTTTGCCAGCTCTGAGGCCTTGGGCAGCTACAGCTCTCTGCGCCTGTCTCCTCATCTGTAAAATGGGGATAATAATAGGGGTCATGGGACTAAAGGAGAGGCTGAATTTAAGGGGCTTTCAGCTGGTGCTCATTAAACAGAGGGCCCAGCACTGCACTTGGCTCCCGGGAGTTGGTCACTGGTAGTTGGCTCAGTGAGTGGGTGTTAGCCACTGACACCACTGCCATTATCATTATCATCACCAACAGCAGCAGGGATCCCCAGCCTGGTTTTGCAACCAGCCCTGGTGAAGGGTGTAGCAAAATTCTCCAAACAAAATTTGCTTCCATTCATTTTGGGTTTTTGAAAAGGCCACGTCAGACAGCTTGGCGGGGAGGAGGCGGCGTTGCGAAACCCAGCACAGAGGGATCCAGAGCCCCACTCCTCGGCTCAGGAAATGATGTGCCATCAGCTAGCAATAGGCTCCTGTGCGCGGGCACCCCAAGGGCTCCTGGGCTGTGGGTTCACCTCCTGCCACCCTCTGGGTGACCCTGGGAAGCTACTCAAACTCTCTGAGCCTCAGTTTCCTCATCTGTTAAATGGAGACATGCCTACCTCTGGGGGTAGGGGGCGGGGTGGAAAATGTGGAGATTAAATATCTTCTGCAAACTGTTGTACCTGGCCTGAAGGCCTCTGTCCTGGCCAGGGGCATCCACCAGCAGACTGTGGACAGGGTGTAAGAACAGAACACACACTTCCCCCCACCATGGGCCATGACAAAAGTCTGGTCACATAAGTCTTAGTGGGCCCCCCACAGGAGTCTGATGAAGTCAAGGGTGGGCTTGTCTTTGGTCCAACACACAGGAGGCCTCTCATCAGTGACAGCCTTTTCCAAAAAGGGTGCAGTGAGAGTGTGCATAATGGGGTGCCTTTCCCACCAGAGCCAGCCCCCGCACTCCCTTAACTGACAGGTCATCTGTCAGAAGAAGCTGCTGAGCCTCATCAGCTCCCCATTGACCCCCACCCCAAGCGCTAATACACACTGGCCTCCAAAGCCACTAGAGCAAACCCAGCCCCATCCCAGCTCTCCACATGCTCAAAGAAGAGGCAGGGGCCTTGAGAATTCCCCTCCTGGGCTGTCAGGATCACAGACTCCACACTGAGACGGTGGAAATTCTCTGAGATCACAAGGTCCAAGCTTGCACTTTATCAAGGGAACCCAGAGAGGGGACACGCTGCATTCAAGGCACACAGCAAGGCAGCAACAGGGCTCCGGGCACAGACGGGACACTCCCCATGCCGGCACGCTGCCCCCCTCCATGACAAGCCTCCTGTGGGCTGCCCCCTTCCCCAGGCCTGCCCAGCACGTGGCTGCCTCCCAGCTCTCATCAATGTAGTTCTCTCAGCCAGCAGTGCCCTTCCGGCCGTTCTCCATCTACCCAAATCCTCTAATCCTCCCAAATCCACCCCAGATCTAGTACATGTCCTCCAGGAAGCACTTCCCACAGGCCCAAACTCTTCCCAGCACCGGACAGCACCAGCCCCCACCTCCAGGAAGGGCCTGGCAGGGTGACTACAGTTCACAGAGCAGAGCCCTGTGGGTTTGACTCTGTCCCCATCCCTAGGGGACACTGAGCAGGCCTCAGGAAGCCCTGGTGGCCCGAAGACAGAATGGAGCATTAGGAAATGGCAGACAAGCTAGTGGACAAGTTAGTGACCTACTGAATGAAAGTAAGGAAGTGATGATGTGTGTAATGAATTGGCAGACGTAAATGTCAGACCATATACCCCTGAAGACACAGGCTCCTGCCCAAGCATGGCTCCTCACTCTCTCATAGAGTCTTTGAGGTCCTACAGACACACTGGGATTGTACAGGCTATGGGCCTCTAACCCCACAGAGCCTGACCAAATGCTTTTGAGTTTGCAGGCCCAGCTGGAGACCAGGAGCCCATATGGACAGTTGTATTGGCAACCAGACCTGGTCAAGGCTCCCACCATGTTCTGCCACCCAGCCCTTGACTTAGAATGGCCCAAATGATACTTGTCCATTCATTCAGCCAAAGAAATGGACCGAGGGTCCAGAATGAACCAAGACCTGTTCTCAGCACCAGTGGGATGGCATAAAGAGGCAGGCATGACCCTGCTCTGCTCCACACAACTACATCAAGAGGCATCCAGTAATAAGGAACAGTGGCTGGTAGTGAAGGCAGAGGCCCGTGGGGGCTGGGAAGTGGTGACAGGGATACAATCTGGCCTGGGTGTCAGGGAAGGCTTTCTTCTGCAAGTGATACACCTAAGTTGAGTCTGGATGAGAAGTAGTAATTAAGTAGGCAAATGGGAAGGGGGCAGTGTTCAGGTAGAGGAACCAGCGTGTGCAAAGACCCTGAGGCTGGAGGCAATGAGGCCTGTTCCAGGAACTGAAAGCAGGCCAGGGGGACCCAAGCCAAAGAGGGAAGGGAGGAGCTATAAGATGTGGCTAGAAAGGTAGCTAGTCTGGGGAGGAGGCTAGGCTTCATTCTAGGAGTAGTGGGCATATATTGAGTACCCATGGTGTGCTTTAAAAAAAAAAAATCTGCATTCAAGATTTTATTCACATTATAGAATGTATAAGTGGAAGTGTTTAAATGCACTATAGTCAGATAATGCTATTTTTAATGCTTTTCTGAATGAGTGAATCTACCAATTAATCACAGATATATGGGAGCATAGAGACCACCTGCTCCTGTCCCACAGAGTGCCCAGTAACAATTCCTCAGAGCCTCCCCATCATGTAGAAACACTGGCATTTATGAAGCTAGTGGCCCCATAAACTGCACAAGAATTAACGAGATGCCAGTGGGTGCCCCTGGTACGTCCAATTCGTCACCAAGTCTTACAAAAGCTCTAAAGTACACAATCTATCCTTAGCTCCGAGTGCTGTTCAGCCTCCTTTCAAAAAACACCAATTCAGCTGCCAGGCAGCCTTACACCCAGGGCACAGCCCTCGAACCTGCAGCTCTGTTTCAAGGCGGAAACCAGCCGGATGCTGCCCTGGGTCCCACATAACCCAGCCATCAGGCCTGCTCTGCCCCACACTTTCTCTCTAGTCTGGGCCTTGCCCTCTGCCCCCAGAGCCTGGCACAGACTGTCTCTCCTCTGCCCCCAGACAAAACAGGGGCTCTTTGAGGGTGGGGACCACATCAGATCATTACATGTCTCTAGCATCCAGCACAGGCCCAGTCCAGTCTCTGATGGATGAATGAAGGAAGGGTGCCATGGACATCACACAGAGGCACACTCACAGAAGTTGAGCTGCTGTTATCTGGGCTCCAGGAGGACTCAGGAGTCCTGGCGCACCCCTGCCACAGCACAGGCACACGCACACACGCCTGCCCCACGTGTACAGCCAGTGTCTCCAAGAGCTGCTGGGAACACACTCTGCATCTGCTGCTGACTGGCCTCCAACAGCCAGCTCCAGGGCCTGGCGGTGGCTCCCAGCACTCCAGCCACCAATTGGTCACCCAGCTCTGCAGCCCCACCCAGCCCTGCTGCCCATGGGAGTCTGGCTTAGGCCCCTCAGGCCACCCTGGGACCAGACAGCCCACAGTTCGCTCTGTGGGACGGAAACTGGGCTCCTCCAACAGCCACTCTCGGAGATGATCCTGTACAACCTCCAACCTCCACCACCTTGAGCCTTCAGGAAAACACAGCCCCCTCCCACAAGTGAAGGCACAAGAGCAGAGACAGCCAGAACCAGGACCCTGGGGAGCTAGGCTGAGACTGAAGGTGCACCAGGGGTAGAGGCAGGCCGGTGCAGCCTCCTGGGGCTGGGGACTGCAGCCTGCCCCCCCACCCTGTCATTTCCACTTCTAGGCAGGTGGGGGTGCAGGAACCCTCCCCCCCACAATTAGCACTGCCCCCCAAGCTTGAGGCTTACATCCTCAGGGCACCTCATCCACCCCCTCACCCACCTCCCCACAACTGGCCTTCGCCAATCCATAGCCCCTTTCCTCATTTCATTCTCTCCCACAACATCAACAGTCCCTGGCTGCCCGCCCCTCTGCAACACCGGCAGCTCTGAGGAAGAAGGGGAGAAGGGAGAGGGATGAGAACACCAAGGAATGGAACGATGGAGGGGGGTTGGAGCCGGTAGGTTCGGCCGAAAGAGGCCAGGGGCAGTCATCACATGTCCAGGTAGCACATGTCCCCTCCCAGCAGGCCCCGCACATCTGGACCCAGCTGGCCTCTCCGGCCAGTGGGTCCACCTGCCACGGGCTCTGAACGCGAACCCCTTTCACCGCGGGGCGCCGCACGTGGGGGCCTCCCGTGGCCATGTGAGCGCCCCCCCAGCCCAGGTGCCCAGGTCAGCCCAGCCCCTCCCGGGTACGCAAACAGGGAGGGGGCGCCATGCAGCGCTGGGAGGTGGGGTTGCCCCCGCCCCCTCCCCAGATGCCGGGTCCGGGAAAAGAGCTCCGGAATGGGGGTGCTGGCTGGGCAGGCTCCCGGGGCTACTGAGTCGGGATGGAGGCAGCTGGGCTGAATGAAGAAATGCCCCGGCCGGCTGGCAGAGCCCTCCCTCTCCTTAGCTCCCAAGGTTGGTGGGGAGGGGAGGGGTCTCCCTGACCCCGTGGCCGCCCTGCGGATTGAGGGTCGGGCCCGAGGAGGGGCTTCCCAGCTTTGGCAGCCTCTTGACATCGGAGAGTCCGCGGGAAAAAGAGGTGGAATGGGGGTCCAGCCCCGGCTAGGGGGTTCCGGGCCCCAGGCACGCCACCCCCACCCCCGCCCGCTTTGGGGGTCCAAGAAAACCTAGACTGGAGGATCCCACCCAGAGAAGGGGGCTTGCCAGCCGCAGAACCGCCCCCTCGGATTGGGGGCTCAGAAGACGGAACTGGCAGGGGGAGGGGGCTTTCCTGCGCCAGCGCCGCCCGTCGGTTTAGGGAGGTCTGTCCGGGAGGAGACTCGGATCGGGGGTCTCGCCGAGGGACGGGGCGCACCGGCCCCGGAAAGGGGGTCTGGCCACTGCGCGCCACCCCCGCGCCCTCACCTGCGCCGGGCGCCTCGGCCGCCTCCGGCCCGCTCGGCCGCTGCGCTGCGCCGCCGCCGTTCGGGTCCGCTGGCAGGTCCGCCGCCTAGGCCCCGGCCCGGGCCCCGGCCCGCGGGCGCCCCATGCCTCTCCTCTGGCCGGCGCGGCGCCCCAGATGCGGCTGCGGGAGGAGGAGCCGCGCGGCCCCGGCTCCCCGAGAGCGGCGGGGAGGGGGCGGGGGGCGGGGAGATGCGCGCGGGGGAGGGGGCCGCGCGGCTGCGCCCAAAACCAGGCGCGGATCCGGCCACCGGCCCGGGGCTGGGGGGGGTGGGGTGGGGGGGGCGCGCCGAAGCCAGCGCCCACCCCCACCCACGCCCCCGCAACCCGGGGTGGGAGGGGGAGGGTCTCCGCGGCCAGCGACGCTCTGTCGCGAGCCGGAAGGGCGCTTGGAGATCCGCGGTCGGCCGCCCAGAGAGTGCAGGCTACTGGCACAAGGTCACACAGCGTGGGCTGCGGTAGCGCGGGAACCTGGAACCCCAGGCTACAGAGCTGGGCAGTAGGAACCTATGTGGACCCGGCGTCGGCCGGGTGGAGGAGGGAAACTGAAGCTCACGGTGGACGAGACTGGCCAGGTCCACACCGTGCAAGTCCGGAGGCTCCTGGGATTTGAACTTAGGGCTACTGAGCCTGGGAACACGTGCCCCGTCCTGGTGACCCATTTCCTGCAGGTGCCTTCTCGCCTGTGGCAGCACAGGATTAAAACAATCCCTGGATGGACCTGGACTGTGTACTCATACTACTTCTGGGGCTCTGTGATCGTAGATAAGAGACCGCCCCTTTTGAGCCCCAGGTTCGCCACCTGTAAAATGGGGACAACATTAGTGTAGTATCTACAACTTGGGTTGAGGATCCAAAGAGATGATAGGTCTAAGCTCCTTGACGGTGCCCGACATTCAGTAGGTATCAAATGAATGTGCTCACCCTCCCTGGTTCTCACATCTCCCAAGAATACTAGTTGAATGCAAATAGAGTCAGAACAGTGATTGTTAAAGGGTGGTGTTCAAAATCCCACGAAGCCCATTTTTCTAGCCTCGTTCCCCATTTGCCCACCCTGCCCACATCCCCATCCCAGAAACACCTGCCTCTCCCTGTGCCAGCACTGCCTTCCCACCATCTCCACCTACAAACTCCTATTCACCCATCAAAGCCTAGAGTAATCAGTTGTATACCCCAGCTACTCACCCTCCCTGCCTGTCCATCCATGACTCCCTTCACCATTCCCAGTGTCTGGTGTAGGTCTCTGTTTTTTGGTCTCTGTTTTTGTGGACCTTGACAACTGTGGTTAGAGATGTCACTCAGAGGAGATGACACCATGAGGACCAATGTTGCCTAAGAGGGCTCCCTGGAGGAGGTGTGGCTCCACAGGGTCTGGAAGGAAATGTGGGTTTAGAGTTCTAGGGGGAGGAGAGAAAGCATGTAGCCAGCAAGAAGGTGACTGTATGTTTGGGCAGGGTGTCAGTGGGGAGGAGAACTGGCTGGGGCGGGGGGGGGGGGGGGGGGGGGGGGGGCGGGGGGGAGGGGTTAGGAAGACCTTATTGTCTGAGCTGGGAGCCATTCAGAGCCCGGAGCCAGACAGCAACCTGGCGATACGTGATCAGGTCAAAGATGAGCAGGCTTTGCGTTGGAGGACACCTCACACAGGGGTCCCAGGAGACTTGTACAAGGATATTCAAGCAGCATCATTTGTAATAGTGGAAAGCTGGACACTAACTGTCCATCATCAGGAGACTGGATAAACAGCGACAGATTCAAACAATGGAAAATTCTCCACACCACGATCTTCAAAATAGGTGAATGCAAGCCACACATGTCTATGAGGATAAATCTCAGAAACACACTTGTTGATTCAGTCTGTGGAAAGTCAGAATTGTACCCTTATTATTTGTGTATCTTTGTTGAACTTTATACTTCAATACAATTTTTTTAAATAAAAAAATATATATTGTTGGATGAAAAAAACAAGTTGCAGGTGGATAAACAGTTTTTGTCAGATATATAAAGTTTGAAAGCATGCAACACAACACTGTGTATTGTTTAGGGACACATACATATGTCATACATACAAACTACATACAGGAGTGATAAATAGCAAATTAAAAAGGGTAGTGACCCTGAGAGAGAGGGAGAAGGGAATGTAACAGGGGCTTCAAATACACTTGAAATGGTTTATTTCTTAAGTTGGGTGGTGGGTACCCAGGCGTTTGTTATACTGTTCTCTAGACTTTTTTTGTGATCATGAAACATCCATAATGTATTAATACTTTTTTTTTTTTTTAAAGAAAGTCAGGTGGTGACTGGGAAAGTAATTGGGAGACATTGCTGATTCTTGAGTGGGGTCAGTGGACCAGAAATGGCAAGACTAGAGAAGGAAGGTGGAGGGAGTCTTGTGTAACAGTCTAGGAGAGAGGTATAAAGGTCTGAACAGGGACAGGAACAGAATTATAGGGAGGCAGGGAAGGATGGGAGAGATTTAGAGGAGTAAACAACTGATGTGCTTAGGCTACGGTCATAAACTTTAAAGTCCGCAGGGCCCGGGCAGGTCACTGAAGCAGGGTATGAGGATGAAGTCCTAGGGACTGGTAGGTAGGGGCAGCCCCAGTGCCAGCTGATTGTTGCCATGTGGGAAAGGAGGCTCAGTGGGCCACATCTCCCCCCCCCGCTCTTTTTTTAAGAAATCAGCAATTCATATTTTTTAATGCAAAATCTCCTAAATTTAAATTATGGCAACTAAATTGAAAAAAGAATTAATTCTGTAGGAACCAAGTCATACTGGTTTGCAGTCTCTTCAATAAGGAAATGAAATGAAGGGGCCGTGGCACCATGTTTTCCTGCCTGTGAGGCTGAAGCAGCTCACAGCCCAAGCAGCAGTCAGGGAGGGCTTCCTGGAAGAAATGACACTGAACAGGGAACGCAGAAGGTATTTCAGGCTGAGAGAACAGCAAATATAAAAGCAGGGGCTGAGTTGAGTGAGTCTAAAAGAAAAACAAAAGCAAAAAAACACCACCACGATGTCTCACAGAAGGGGAATGCGTGGCCAGTAAATACACAGGGAGGTGCCTGACCTCATTAGTCATCAGGGAAATGTAAATCAAGACTATGATGAGATGCCACTTCACACCCATTCAACTGGCAGAAACAAAGAAAGTCTGACAATACTAAGTGTCAGTGAAGATGTAGATGGGTCCGGCTCTTCTGTCTGCTGAGGGGAGGGCGTGCCAATATACCACTGTCACCCGGTGAATCCATTCCTGGATACGTCTGCCCAGAGACACCCATGCACATGTATGCGGAGCCAGGGCTTCTCAAACTTTAATGTCCGTGAAAATCACCCAGGGATCTTGCAAAAAGGCAGATTCTGATCCAGCGAATCTAGGGCAGGGCCAAAGATTCTGCATTTCTAACATGTTTCCAGGTGATGCTAAGGCTGTTGATCCTCAGACCACATTTTGTGGAGCATCAGGAAAAATGCACAAGAATATCCATAGCAGCGTTGTTTGTAATAGCAGAAATCCTGACAACAATCCAATTATCAATGGGCAAGAGAATGAATAGATAAATGAATTGTGGTACAGTCACACACGGCCCTCAAAACGAGTGAGTCACAACTACACTTTTTAACAACAACATAGGTGAATTCTCATCAATACAACATTTCGCTTTTTAAAAAGGCTAGATGCTGTTCTTATTTTAAAGTAAAGTTGATAAGTTAAAAAATACATTGTGTAAGCATTTGTACATGTAATAAAATGGGAACAAAGAAACTGGGAAAATATATCCTCAGAATTCAGAATATTAGTGTCCTCAGGCAGAGAGCCGGGGCTTCGGGAAGGACCCTGGAAGAGGATGGAATGACTCAAACCAAATAGAGTCCATTTGGCAGCAGGTAACCTCCAGCCCTGGGTAATGACCAGCTCTGGTAATGACTAGATCCAGACAGCGACCACAGCTAGCTAATGATAAGACTCGGCTTGTGACCAAAGCAGATAATGTCCAGATCCATCACGACCAGATCTGGGGAGGCCTGGCCCTAGCGCCATTCTCCAAGGCAGTGGGGCATCTGGACAGCCCCTTGGGGGAAAGGGAGAGGGATGAGCCTCCCAGGGCCCCCGAAGCCAGGGAGGGTTGGCTTCCTCCTCACCCCACCCTACATCCCAAACCTTCTCCTAAACAGCCTTGGGGTCTGATGCCTCCTCCCCATTGCTCCATCTCAGCCGGCTCAGCCTCCACATCTCCTGACTCCACTGCTACTCCAGCCTCTTTCCATGGCTCCTGCTCCAGTCTACCCCCTCCCAAACCACCCTCCACCCCAGCCCTGTCTGTTTAGAAAGACAGATCTTTCTAGAACATGGATCTGGTGTCACCCCTGTGCTCAGAACCCTGCATGGGCTCCCTAACACTCGGGAAGGAAGTTTGAACCCCTCAGCCTGGTCTTTAAAACCCTTCACCGTTTGGTCTTTGCACCATTTCCTAATTCAATTCTGGTCAGACCCCAGGGCTCAGGTCCAGGCTCTGCAGTCTCTCTGGAGGACAAGCTGTGTGCAGGCCCTACTACCTGGGATGCCTCTTCCCCCACTGCTCACCTCTCTAAATCCAGCTCGATGTCTCTCACTCTGGGGAAACCTTCCCTGACTTCTGCACCCTACTCTCCGTTCCCAGTTTGTCACTTCCAAATACTTAATTTGTTTCCCTTTAGTATTACCAAGCATTTATTTGTTTATTTTTTCCGTCAGCTTTATTAAGGTATAATCGACAAACAAAAATTATATACATGTACAGGGTACATCCTGGTGTTTTGATATATGTATACGTTGTGGAATGATCACCGCAATCAAGTTTATTAACATGCCCATCACCCCCACATAGTTCCCTTTTTTTCTTGTAGTGAGAACACTGAAGGTTTACCCTCTTCGCAAATTTCAAGTATGCAATACAGTATTGTTAACTCTAGACTCCCCAAGTGCTTTATGATGACCAAAACACTCTATGTCTCAAACACCTCATAGCAACTGTTGTTGGTGTCCACCTGGGACTCCAGCTTCAGCCATGGACACCGGTCAGCTCCCAGACACCAGTCCCTCCACTTTTCTGCCTGACGATGGCATTTTCTGAAGCCACAAGAGTTTGCTCTGCCCAAGCACAGGACAACTTGGAAAGGCAGAAGAGTGAATGCCCCCAGGAACAACCTTCGGTCATGGTGGTCGGGAACCAATAGGTGAATGCCCAGCCTCCTTCAGGGAGAGGGTTCTGAGGTGTCCTCTCCACCATTTCTCAGAAGGTCCCCAGCAGGATGAGTTCCAGTAGCCGCTCACTAATCCACATTTTATTGACATTCACTCCTGCCCCGTCTCACTCTCCACCTGCTCTGCCTCCTACTTACTGGGATCACCTCCCAAAGAAACCCCCTGTGCTCCTCACTGTCTCGAGGTCTGCTTCTGGGGGAGGCCAAACTAAGCCACACCTGTTTGCTTCCATTTCTCCCATAAGACTGGAAATGGCTCCCTGAGGCCTGAGCCACATTGAGTTCACCTCAAATTCTGGCATCCAACAGTCTGAATTCAAATCCTGACTGTGCTGATCTGTGTGACCTTGGCCAGGTCAGTCACTCGCTTGTACCCACAGGCTCAGCCAAAAGAAGTAGGAGATTCCCAGGCTGTTAATGAGATATATCCCAAGGTTGGGGAGAGGGAGCTATGTAGGACTTTTCCCTCTTCCTTCTTTCCTGTGTTTTCCAAATTTTTTGAGTGTTCATGTATTCCTTCACAGTGTGGAAGGAGTGTGGGCTCCAGAGTGAGCAGGCGTGGGTTCAGATCTTGGCTCTGTTACACACTGGCTGTGACTGGGAAAGTCACCCAACCTCACGGGGCCTCAGTTTCCACATCTGGAAAATGGACACAAGAATGAATACCTACTTTGCAAAATGGTTGTGACTTCTGTGATGGAAGCTTTTTGTAAACTGCACAGTGAATTGAGAGCCCGAGTTATTGTCATCCCTGGGGCTGGCATCAGGCCTGGCCTGGAGGAGGTGCCTGGAAAATGTTTGGAGAACAAAATGAGTGAAGCTGGTAGTGGAAACCCCAGGGTGTTCCTTATCCCATTCATTTGCTTGTTCATTCATTCAGTGTTCAGGACCCACTTGGGCCAAGCCCTGTGCTGGGCACCGAGGGTGCACAGTTGCAGAAAGAACATCTCTGGCCTCAGGTGACTTGCTGTCTTCAGGGGAGATCCAAGAAAACCCACCATTCTGGGGGCTTGGGGGGTTGCTGACTGAGTATCGAGGAAGTATGGGAAGGCTTCTGGGGAGAGGTAATGCCCGAGCTGTGCAGGACTTAACCTGATGAGCAAGGGGAAGACAGAAGGGGCATTCCAGCATGAGGGGACAGTGCACCAAGGTCTGAAGGCCAGACTGGGCCCACACAAGCCACTATGTGCAACTCACTGGAGCTAAAGCCTCGAGAGTTCAAAGGTAAAGCCAGAAAGGTCAGCAGGTGCTGGATCATCGTGACCTTGAAGTCCTCTGAGGCGTCAAGCTTTTCAGTTGAAGGTGATGGGGATCTATGGAAAATGAAGACAAGAGTGGGAAAGAATCTTCGACTTTCTTTGTGAACCAGGACAATTCATTTTGCCTCTCAGAGCTCCAGGGTCCTCAGCTGTACAATGGGCGCATAAATACCACAATAGGGATGCTCTGAGGAGGACTTGAAGTATGCTCGTTGCCTGGCAGTGGAAGGTGTTCAGTGGATATGAACTAAATGAATGAATGAGTGAGTGAATGAATAAATAAGTTTCTGCCAGGATCAGGAGCATCCTGGTACCTTCACTCACGCTATCCTAAACTGGTGGACAGCTCCCAGACACGGGTGAGGGACCGTCTTTTCTGTCTTTTCTGAAGTCACAAGAGCTTGTTCTTCCCAAGCACAGGACAACTTGGAAATGCCCCCCACCCTCTAATCCTACCGTTTCCCTGCCCTGCCCCTTGCAGTAGGGCCTCCTATTCACCCACAGGCCAACAGACAAGAGGGCTGGGACTAGTTCTAGGGTCATGAAGTGAGTTAACTGCACAGACAGGTCCAGTGCTCTGTCCTTGCTCTGTGATGCCAGAAATGTCTTTTCTCTGGCCCGCAATATGGATGTGCCTCCAGGCCCTGCCCTGGTGCTTCCTGGGATGGGGAGGTGTGTGGGTTCCATTGTCTCCGTGAAGGGCCAGAACCGCCTGCCTCTGCCTCCCAGATGCCCGAGCCACCATCTGCTCCCACCCGAGCCCTCAGCTCTTTTCTTAAAATAATTCTTCTTGTTTCCTTGGAGACATCTCTCACATGGAAGAAAGGAAGGGAGAGAGGGAGAAAGGGAGGAGGACAGGTTGGGTCCCATTTCCTGAGTACCTACTGTGTGTCAGGCCTGACCCTCATCCCACTCCTTTGACATGGGGATCCCTTCTTCCCTTTTTGGGTGAGGTACTGAGGCTTGGAGACATGACATCACGTGCCCTAGATCTCAGAGGGAGTAAGAGCTGAGTCAGGATTCGAACCTGGCCCTGTAGGGCCCAAAAGCTAAAGCCTGTGTGACGTGAGGGAGAGGTGCATTTCGTATGGCCCTTGCCCCATGTCCAAGTGTCCAGGACGCTGCCCATCCCCCCAAGTCATCCTCCCTTATTGATCAATTTAGAAAACGCTTATGGATACCTGTTGTATGTTAGGCCTCAGGCCAGACATGGGGCTGAAAGAGTGTCTCAGATGCAAACAGGAAAAACTCTTTTCCCTTGACACAGAGTGTGGGGGAAATGCGAGGGGCAGAAGGACCCCAAAAAATGACCACTTGCCTACTTATTTCCTGTGCATACACCAAAGACTCCAGAGGGACCATTTCAGTGGATCCTCCAAATACTCCAGCTTGTATGATTTAAGAGCCCCATTTTCAGAGAGGAAATTGAGGCCCAAAGAAGCAAATTCACTTCTCTCAGGATACATAGGGAGCAAGCGGTGGAACCAGGATAAAGTCCCAGACATAGAAGATAACTTGCTGGAATTGCCCCCACAGACCTAGACAGAGCGCTGCTGTGGGATATGGAAGGGTGTGATGGCTGGGATCCCAAGGACCCTCAAGTGAAGAGGAGAAAACAGAAGGATGTGGACTCATGGGTCTCAGCCTCTTTTTGGCCTCAGCCTTCTTGAGCCAGCTCTGAGGCTGATACTACCAGGGTTTCTGGATACGGCCAGCCCAAGCAGAGAGACAAACCCCACCTGCTTTAATATCTAGTGAATCCCACTCAAAGCATCTCACAAACATGCCTCATCCAGTGGGCATCTGGTCAACCCCAAGCACTTGTGTCCCCTAACCAAGTAGCCCGTCTGGCTGACTACACTAGTCCAAATCTTGGGTGTAGAGGCAACTTTCACATCTCATGGCTAAGCCTAGAACAGGAGAGCATATTTCCAAAGATTTCGGGCAGAAGTGTGGGATCACCATCAACACAACGCCTGTGTGCTACGTGCTACACAGATTACACCCTGCCTCTCATTTTCCACTCTGCAGTGCAGGTCTTTCTTCAGGGACTGTGGCAACCCCGCAGCAGACAGAGAAAGAAGGGAGAGAATTCCAGGTAGAGGGACCTGCATGAACAAAATGAAGGGAACACAGGGGCTTCAGAGAAAAGCAAACAGCTGAGTGCAGGTGCATGGGGACAGCAGCAGAGCAGAGTCTGGAGCAGGGGTCCAATCAGGAAAGACCTTGAGTGGCAGGTGAACAGCTCAGCCTTCATCTGGGAGGCAGAGTGGTGCTATCACAGGGTTTAGAACACAGGGAAGATGTGATTGTGTATTGTTTCATGGTGGCCAGTGTGGAAGATGGCTTTCAAGGGGGTGTGAGATGGGAGGAGGCCACTGCCACTGTCCAGAGGAGAGATGATGAGCCTGGGCTAGGCTGGAGATATGGAAAGGGAGAGGAAGGGGATAGTTGGGAGAGAAGTCAAAGAGGCAGACACAGGAGTTGCTAACCGATCTGGATGGGGGCAAGGTAAGGGGAAAAGGAAAAATGAGACTCTGGTTTCTAGTGTGGGTGGCTGGTAGGACCACCCTTGTGATGGCAGATCTGGGCAAAGGACAAAGGAGAGGAGGGCCCGCCTGGGGATTTGAGTCATATGAGGTATCTACAGGACACATGGTGCTGCCCCTCATGTGGGCTCCATGGCCCACAGTTTTCAGAGGTGTCCATCCGCAGACTCCACTGAACCTCTGAATGATCCTGTGAGGTCAACACCATTATTCTCAGAGTGCAGGTTCAAGGCTCAGAGACTGATGGTGACTGATCCAAGGGCTCACGGAGTGAGGGACGGAGCTAGGTTTTCTTCAAGACCAACACTCTTCTCGTGCACTCAAGGAGACTCCTAGTCACACGGAGGCTTGTAAGAAGACGTCCAGGAAAATGGGCAACCAGGAGAGAGGCTGAAGCCGGAGATAGAACGATTAAAGGCAGGGAGTAGACAAGGTCGTTCATAGAGAGGACATCGGGAGATGGGACAATCACCTGAGCAGAACCTCAAGAATCAGCAGGCTTCGAGAGTTGAGTCTAAAAGGATGTAAGCAGAGAAACAGAAGGAAAACCGAGAGGGTGCAGGCGGCAGAGCTGGGGAAGACCATGCTTCCAGAAGAAGAATGTGGCCGACGGTGTTAGGAAATGACTGTTTTCCCTGAGCTGCTCGTACCCGGGGCCTATGGCAAGGCTCCAAGGAGACAATGAAGGCACTTCGAAGCTGTCGAGCACTGGACACAGGCCAAGGGTAATTGTTCTGGTCCTGACTCTGCCACCATCTCCTCCAGGTGACCTTGGACAAATTCCTTTCCCTCTCTAGACCCCTGTTTCTCCCCCTGTCCAATAAGAGGTTTCCAGCTCTGGAAGCATTCCTTTATCCATTCTATTAGTTCAAGAAATATTTACTGAGAAACTGCTATGTGCCAGACACGTTCTAGGAATTTGGGAGACTTCAGTAAACAACATAGATAAAGATCCAGCCCTCCAAGAGCTTTCAGCTAGCAGAGGGAACTGGTCAATTAACCAAAAAACAACAACAAAAAAAACCCTTACACACAATAAAAAAGTAAATGACACAATTCGTTAGGTGGTTATAAGTTCTATGAAAAAAAGGGAAAAGGTAGATCAGGGTAAGAAGAGTAGGGGGTTGCTAAAGTTGGTGCAGATTATCAATTTTAAAGTCTTTTAATGTTTATTTATTTTTGAGAGAAAGAGAGAGAGAGGGTGAGCAGGGGAGAGGCAGAGAGAGAGAGAGAGAGAGAGAGAGAGAGAGAGAGAGAATCTGAAGCAGGCTCCAGGCTCTGAGCTGTCAGCACTGAGCCTGACACGGGGCTCGAACCCACAAACCGTGAGATCATGACTTGTGCCAAAGTCAGACGCTTAACCAATTGAGCCACCTAGGCGCCTCAGATTATTAATTTTAAAATAGGGCAGCCAGATAGCACCGAGAAGGTAATATATGAGGAAGAGAGTGAAGGAGACATGACACCCCTGCAGATACCTGGGGGAAAGCATTCCAGCGGAGAGAGCAGCCAGTGCAAAGGTTCTAACGTGAGAGACGCTAAGATGTTCCCACTATAAAACATCCAAAAATGTTGGATTAAAAATATATATATGGAAATGCACAAGTCTTACAGGCCAGAAACAAATTAAGAATGTGAAAGCAAGAAGATAAACCTGCCCGGAAGCTGTGGGTGCTGTGCGGACACGTACAGCTCAGGTAACACAGTCTATGACCCATGTAAGACTGAGAGCCAAAACAGGCAGGGGTCATTCTGCAAAAATTATAGATTTGGGAAGGGCTATAACACTGAAAAAAAGGGTGAATTAAAAAAAAAATCCTACTTCATAGAAGCAGGCAGCAAAGAAAATTGTCTGTTTCAGCCTGGCATTTTACAGAAAAATCTCCCCTGAGAAGGTATGGTCATTGACCGGCCCCCACATGGGTTTTAGGCCTGAATTGTAAGTACTGATGAGGTACCGAAAAAATTCAAGCTGAGAACTTCAATTTAAGGTGGACTCCAAGAAGGGCACCTGGATGGCTCAGTCGGTTAAACATTGGACTTCAGCTCAGGTCATGATCTCGTGGTTCGTGGGTTCAAGCCCTGTGTCAGGCTCTATGCTGACAGCTCAGAGCCTGGAGCCTGTTTCAGATTCTGTGTCTCCCTCTCTTTCTGCCCTTTCTCCACTTGTTCTCTCTCTCTCTCTCTCAAAAATAAATAAACATTAAAAAAAATTTTTTTAATAAAAATTAAAGTGGACCCTGGGTGGAACCTAGGTGGCTCAGTCAGCTGAGCACCAGACTTCAGCTCAAGTCATGATCTCACAGTATGTGACTTTGAGCCCCACATTGGGCTCACCACTGTCAGTGCAGATCCTGCTTTGGATCTTCTGTCCCTATCTCTCTCCACCCCTCCCCCGCTTGCATGTGCTCTCTCTCTCAAATAAATAAATAAAACATTTACATAAATAAATAAATATAAATTTTTAAAAAAGTGGATTCCAAAATTAACAAATCCAAAAGTTAGTTCTCTGAAAAAAGATCAAGAAGAGAAATAGAAAGGTAACACGAAGCAGATAACACAAGTTACCAACATCAGGAGTGAATAAAGGAATAAAGGACAGATGCTACAGACATTTAAAAGGTAACAAGAGAATATAACACTTCCATGTCAAAAATTGGATAATTTCATTGAAATGGACAAATTCCTTGAAAAACATTACTTATCAAAACAGATACAAGAAGAAATAAAAGTTTTGAATAATCCTATATATATTAAAGAAATTTAATCTGTAATTTAAAACCTTCCCATAAAGGAAACTCTAAGCCCAAGTGATTTCACTGGTGAATCCTTTTAAATGTTTAGAGAATAAAAACATCAATCCTACAAATTATTCTAGAAATTAGGAAAGGAGGGAATATGTCCCAACTTGTGATTTCAGCCTAAACCTGTTACCAAATTCTAAGAAGGAAAGTTGTAAGCCAATACCTCCATGAATGTAAAAATACTAAATACTGTAATAATAATACTAAATGCTATAATATTAATACTAAATACTACCTGGTGGCATATAGCATAGAACATCATGACCCAACGCAACTTATTCTACAAACACAAAGTTGGTTTGATTCAAAAATCTATCAATATAACTCTCTTTAACAGGTTTTTAAAAAATGATCATCTCAAAAGATGTGGGAAATATATTTCAAAGTTAACAACCATTCATAATAAAAACTCTCGGTCAACTAGGAATAGAGGATATCTTCATTAATCTTATCAAGGGCATCTGGAAAGCACCATAGCTAACATCATACTTACCGGTGAAAATTTGAATGCTTTCTTATTTAGATTAACTGTCCACTATCATTATTGTTTATTCAACATCACAAGCTAGCCAGAGCTACAAGGCAAGGGGGAAATGTACGAAATTGAAACAGAAAAGTAAAAATGTCATTATTTACAGATGACATATTGTACATGTAGAAAATCCAAAAGAATCTACAAACTATTAGAATTAATAAGTGAATTTAGCAAGGTCTGTATATACAAAATCAATGTTCAAAAATTAATTATATTTGCATATATGAGCAACAATTAAGAATAAAGTTTTAATGGGGTGCCTAGGTGGCTCATTCGGTTAAGCATCCAACTTTGGCTCAGGTCATGATCTCACAGTTGTAAGTTTGAGCCCCATGTTGGGCTCTGTGCTGACAGCTCAGACTTCAGATTCTGTGTTTCCCTCTTTCTCTGTCCCTTCCCCACTCGGGGTCTGTCTGTCTGTCTGTCTGTCTCTCTCTCTCAAAAATAAATAAACATTTAAAAAATAAATAAAATAAAATAAAAATTTAATAATACCATTGCAATAACACCAAAACTCATTAAATACTGAGGAATAACTCTAATAAAAAATGGGTGGGGCACCTGGGTAGCTCAGTCGGTTAAGTGTAGGACTTCAGCTCAGGTCATGATCTCACAGTCCAAGAGTTCAAGTCCCGCATCAGGCTGTGTGCTGACAGCTCAGAGCCTGGAGCCTGCTTTGGATTCCGTGTCTCCCCCTCTCTCTGCCCCTCCCCTGCTCATGCTCTGTCTCTCTGTCTCAAAAATAAATAAATACATTTAACAAAATGGGCAAGTCTTCTACACTGAAAACGACAAAACCTTGTAGACAAAAATTAAATTAGACCTTAACAAATGGAGAGATATACTATGTTCTTAGATTGGAAGACTCACTATTTGAGAGGTGTCAGTTCTCCCCACGTAGATCTATAGATCCCAATCCCAATCAAAATCCTCTGGACAATTTGATAATCTCATTCTGAAACTTACATGAAAATTCAAAGGACTTTCAATTGTCGAGGTTATATTAAAGGATAATAAAGATGTAGCACTGGGGTGCCTGGGTGGCTCAGTGGGTTGAGTATCTGACTCTTGATTTCAAGCTCAGGTTATGGTTCCAGGGTTGTGGGATCAAGCCCCTCATTGGGCTCTGCACTGAGCATGCAGCCTGCTTAAGATTCTCTTTTTCTCCCTCTGCCCCTCTCCCCTGCTTATGCTCGCAGTCTCTCTCTCACAAAAAAATGAATGAATGAATGAATGAATGAATGAATAAACAAACAAATAAATATTTAAAAATAAAGCTGTAGGACTAACAATACTAGATTTTAGGGTATATTGAAAACTATAGCTCAGAGGACTAGGACCTAGAATGTACAAAGAACTCTCAAAACTCAACAGCAAAAAATATTCAATCAGAAATAAACCCACATAAATAGAGTCAACTAATCTTTGAAAAAGGAGCAAAGGCAATACAATGAAGTGAAGATAGTATTTTCAACAAATGGTGCTGGAACAACTGCACATCCATATGCAAAAAAAAAAAAAAAAAGAATCTACGCATGGTCCTTAAACCTTTCACAAAAATTAACTTTCAAAAGACACATATGATGAAGGACTATTATCTAAAATATACAAAAACTCTTAAAACTCAACAGTATGAAAATGAACAGCCTAATTAAAAAATGGTCAAAAGACCAAAGAAGATAGACAGAAAGTAAGCATTTGAAAAGATGTTCAGCATCATTTGTCACTAGGGAATTGCTAATTAGAACAAGGTATCTCTACCCACTGATTAAAATGGCCACAACCCCAAACATGGAAATCACCAAACGCTGGTGAGAACACAGGGCAACAGGCACTTCTCGTTTCATTGCTAGCGGGAATGCAAAATGGTACAGCCACTTTGGAAGACAGTTTCTTACTAAACTAAGCATACTCTTAAACTGTATGATCCAGCAATTATGCTCCTTGGCATTTACTTAAATAAACTGAAAACTTAGGTCCACACAAACACTTGTATATGGATGTTCATGGCAGCTTTATTCATAATTGCCCAAACTGGGAAACAACCAAGATGTCCTTCAGTAGGTGAATGGATAGATAAACCGTGGTCCTTCAGGCAGTGGAATATTATTCAGTGCAAAAAGGAAATGAGCTGTCAAGCCATGAAAAGGCATGATTGAAACTTAAGTGAATATTACTAAGTGATAGAAGCCAATCTAAAAGGACTTCATAGTGTATAATGCCAACTGGTGACATTCTGGAAAAGGCAAAACTAGGGAGACAGTAAAAAGGATCAGTGGTTGCCAGGGGTTGGGGGGAGGAAGAGATGAACAGGCAGAGTAGAGAGGGTTTTTACAGCAGTTAAGCCATTCTGCATGATGCTATAATGGTGGGTGCATGCCATACATCTGTCCAAACCCACAGAACGTACAACACCAGGAGTAAATCCTAATGTAAACTATGGGCTTTAGGCAATGATGATGTGTCAAGACAGATTCATAGATTTTAACAAGCCATTCTGTATAATTACACCACTCTGCTGGAGAATTTTGATAGTAGGGAAGGCTGCCTAAATGTTGGGGCAGCAGGTATATAGAAACTCTCTGTACTTTTCACTCAATCTTGCTGTGAATCTAAAACTGCTCTAAAAACTAAAGTCTTTACTTAAAACAAATCTAAACACACTATTACCATATAATCCAGAAATTGCACTCTTGGTCATTTATCCAAGAGATACAAAAACTTAAGTTCACACAAAAACTTATACATGAATGTCCACAGCAACTGTGCCAATAGTAGCTGAATGCTGGAAGCAACTCAGATCTTCACTGGGTAGATTGTCAAACAAACTATGTACATCCACACTATGGAATATACACCTCAGTAATAAGAAGGAAGGAAATATTGATATCATGGCAACTTGGGTGAATCTCAAGGGAATTTATGCAGAAAGAAAGAAGCCAATCCTAAAAAGTTACATAGTATGCAATTCTGTTATATAATTTTTTTTGAAATGACGAAATTATAGACATGGAGGACAGATTAGCCAGGGGTTAGGGATGATCCACGTGGTGGGGGAGAAAATGTGGGATGGAGGTGGGTATGGCTACAAAAGGGAAACACAGGGGATTCTTGTGGTAATGAAGCTGTTCTGTATCTTGACTCGTGGTGGATACATGAACCTACCTGTGTGACAAAATTGAACAGAACTAAACACACACACACACACACACACACGCACGCACATACACACAAATGAGTACAAGTAAAACTGGGGAATTCTAAATGAGATTGGTAGATTGTATCTATATCAATATCCTGGTTGTGATATTGCACTCTAGTTTTGCAAGATGTTATCATTGGGAAAAACAGGGTAAAGAGCACATGGGCTCTCTGTTATTTCTTACAACTGTATGGGAATCTACAATTATCTCAAAATTAAAAGTTTAATTACTTCACAGTACACACAAATGTCAAATCATTATGTTGTACACCTGAAACTAATATGATTATATCTCAGTTAAAGGGTGAATTAAAAAACCTTAATTAATAGAATCAGCTAATTTAAAAAATAGTAATTAAAAAAATTTTAATGTTTATTCATTCTTTTGAGAGACAGAGTGCAAGTGGGGAAGGGGCAGCAAGAGAGGGAGACACAGACTCCGAAGCAGGATCCAGGCTCTGAGCTGTGAAGAACAGTGCCTGACTCAGGGCTTAAACCCACAAATCGTGAGATCATTACCTGAGCTGCAGTCAGAAGCTTAACCAACTGAGCCACCCAGGCGCCCCTAAAAAATAATAATTGAGACAGTGTGGGATCAGTGCACTGATAAACAAATAGATCAGGAGTACAGAACAGAGAATCCAAAAACAGATCTATGCATATTTGATCACCTAGCTAATGATATGCTCTTGAAATTCAGGGAAAGAATACATATTTTTGTAGTTTTAAATAAAAAGTGTATTAAAAAGGTATTTATTTTGTATTTTTCTATTTTCAATAAATAGTGCAGTCAAAACTGGATATCCACATGAAGAAAAAGAATGTTGATCCTTATCTCACATCATTCACAAAAATTAATTCAAGATAGAAGATCATATATCTGTACATGGAAACTAAAAACAATAAAAGTTCTAAAGAAAATATTAATAAATATGTTCATTTCTTAAAAACTTCTTAGAAGAACGATAAATTAGATTTCATTAAAAGTGAACTCTTGGGGCGCCTGGGTGGCTCAGTCGGTTGGGCGGCCGACTTCGGCTCAGGTCATGATCTCGCGGTCCGTGAGTTCGAGCCCCACATCAGGCTCTGTGCTGACAGCTCAGGGCCTGGAGCCTGTTTCAGATTCTGTGTCTCCCTCTCGCTGACCCTCCCCTGTTCATGCTCTGTCTCTCTCTGTCTCAAAAATAAATAAAAAACGTTAAAAAAAATTTAAAAAAAAAAAAAAAAAAAAAAAGTGAACTCTTCAGGGAGCCTGGGTGGTTCAGTCTGTTGAGCACCCAACTCTTGATTCCAGCTCAGGTAGTGAGATCCTGATCCCAGGGTGGTGAGATCAAGTCCCATGTCAGGCTCTGCACTAAGTGTGGAGCCTACTTGGGATTCTCTCCCTCTCCCTCTGCACCTCCCTTGCTCATGCATACCTTCTCTCTCACTTTCTTTCTCTCTCTCTCTCTAAAAAAAGGGGGGGGGGGGCATTCTTCATTTAGGAGATGTGAAAGGTAGGCCTCAGATTGGGAGAAGGTACATTTTGAATATATGCATACAACTAAGGGTTCATATTCAGAACATACAAAGAGTTCCTAAGAATCAATAAGAAATAGACACCCCCAAGTTAAAAAATAAAACATATCAGAACAGTTGAATGATGAAGGCCTCGCAAGAGGGGCCACTGGCCTGTTCACACCTCAAAGGCTCACCCAGGACCCCAAACCCCCTGGGCAGGAGGACTCCCCTTGGTTCTGGGCAGCACAGGGCCTGAGCTCCATCACAGCTTCCCCTGCCCTCAGCAAGAGAAAATGGATTTAAATCATGGTGCTCCAAACAGGCTCTAGAGGAAAAAAGACTGAAGAAACTGGGTCTGAGATAGCTCACAGTGGTGGATTTCAAATTATTGTCAGGATTGGGGGAGGTCTGGGATTGGATATTTCTCAGGAAGGTGCAGGATTTCCTGAAGGAGGGGATTGATCTTGGACCTGAGCGCCACTGGCCAAGCAGCTTCCCTAACCAGCCACTGTGGGCACAGACTATCAAGGTGGAAAGATGAGAGAACACCCCCGGGGAACCAAGTGTGGGCAATGTTAGTTCCTCTTGTTGCCACTACAGACTGTCTGCCCTACACCCACCAACACTGACTGATCCCAGACACTTGATGCAATTGGGGGTTCCAGCACTTCAGAGACAATTCCCAGGAATTCCATTGTTTGTAACCTCAGTTTTCATGATCATATGAGGAAACTGAAGCACAGAGGGATTTAAGATGACTTGTCCCAAATCGAAGAGAAAGTAAGTGGCAGAGCCAAGAATCTAATCTAAGCAACCTGACTCCAGAGCCTTCTATGGAATGAACAATGTGATCTCTGAGTTCACTAACTCTAGAAGTCATGCTTTGAAAGATTCTATTTCCTGGGGCACCTGGGTGGCTCAGTTGGTTAAGCATCTGACTGGCTCAGATCGTGATCTCACGGTTCGTGAGTTCGAGCCTGCGTCGGGCTCTGTGCTGACAGCTGAGAGCCTGGAGCCTGCTTCGGACTCTGTGTCTCCCTCTCTCTGCCCCTCCCCCGCTCATGCTCTGTCTCTCTGTCTCTCAAAAATGAATAAACGTTAAAAAAAAAAAACAACTTTCAAAGATTCTATTCTATAGCAGTGCTAAAATAAAAATAAAGGAAAGTGGACAAGTAGTGGGAAATTTCTTGAATTTTGAGCTGCAGACTCCCAGGACTAAAAGAGATCTTGGGGGTCAGTTAGCTTAGACCACTGTTTACTGCTGTGCACACAAGTTCAAGAGGATTTCCTGATGTCCCCCCAACAGCATCAACGTATCTGCAAGTAGTGGACTAGAAGCAGATACAGATGCACATCATTTAAGTGGAATGTGAGGAACTGAAAGTTCTTTCACGGTTAATTGCTGGTTGGCTCATTTGCAGGCAAAAATCTGACCTCAACTGACGTGAGGCTGTTGTATACCAATAAGTGTGATTATTTACATATTTTGCTGCAGATATATCAATTAGTTTCATTAGAGATACTACTCCAGACTCAGTAGTGTCCCAGAGTTGGTACATACTGACTCATGGGAGCTGTTTGTTAAATATTTGGGAATTTTGTAAGCCATCCAGTTGGTAGCTTGAAATGAGATGTGGCTGGAGTATTTACACCATGGAAATCAGAAAATGCCACAAATCAGACTTAGAAAAACTTTCTGAGCACCAGTTTACCAGAGCACCACTGCCCTACACTCTGCAGGAGGTGTTACATAATGTGGAGTACATACCACTTTATTTTTCCAGTAAATTCCAATTAACTCTAAGTTCCAAAAAAGGGGGGCAACAGATGTGAACATGGACCAAACAGGATATCAAGATAGCCAGTAAACATAATAGGTGTTCTACATCATTAATCATCATGAAAATACAAATTAAGGCACAATGAAACACCACTACATCCCCACCAAAATAGCAAAAATAGCAAAAAAACCACACACAATGCTAAGTGCTGGTGAGGGTGTACAGCACCTGGAACTCTCATATCTGGCTTGTGGGAGAGTAAATTGGTAAATTTAGTATCTCCTAAAGCTAAACATCCACATACTCCATCACCTGAGAATTTTACTCCTGGATATTTACCCAATAAAAATAAGTGTTTATGCTTAGCAAAAGTAATATACAAGAATGTTCATAGCTTCACTCATAATGGCACCAAACTGGAAACAACCCAAATGTCCATAAATAGGAGAATGGATAAATGAATTGTGGTATATTAATATAATGGAAAACTATACAAATTATCACCATATACAATAACATAAATGAATCACATGTTACATCCAGATAAGGAATCCTGCATTATTCCACTGTATAAAGTCTCACAACTAATCAGAATATTGTTTCCCTCAAAAGTGTTGTAGACTTTACTTTTCATAGGAAGTAGTTCAATTTTTGAAAGTATAAAAAATACAAAATAAATTCTGTGGTACTCCGGATGCTCAACAGAAGCAAAACCAAATCCTCCTTGGAAGAAAACATTCTTATTCTAGCTATCAGTGAATTTTCACGGATACAGTCCAACTGACAACTAAAAAATTTCAAAGCATTCAAAAAACATGCCACCTTGAGCAAGACAGAAGAAACATCAGATAACAGAATCAGATCCCCAAAGATTTCAAATATTTGTATTATCAGATTGAAAATATAAAATAAGTACACTTCTGATGTTTAGAGAAATACAGAGGAAGTTGAAAACACAAATAAGGAACAAGAGACTCTCCAAAAAGAACAGGTAGATTTGAAAGACAATGAAGTCAAACTTCCAGAAATGAAAATGTAATAAAATTGAAATTCAAAAATTTTTGGAAAGTTTCAATAGCAGTTTAGCCTCAGATGAAGAGAAAAAAAAATATGACCTAGAACCTGAAGAAATTATCCAGAATATAGCAGAGAGAGGAGAGAGAGAGGCAGAGGGAAGAGGGAAAATATGAGGCACAGAGGACACACTGAGAAGGTATAACAAATGAATAGAGTTCCAAGAAGAGAAAATAGAAGAAGGGAGGGAGAAAAAGTATTTGAAGAATTTTCCAGGCCTGATGAAAGGCATGAGTCTTCAGATTTAGGAGTCATGATAAGTCCAGGATGGATAGAAACACAAACACACAAAAAACCAGCCTAGATGTCCCATAGTCCAACTGCAGCCACCTATGACAAAGAGAAGATCTTAACAACTATGTGTCCAATGAGGAGACCTTTCCAGTACCAGGTATGCTTCATAGGACCCAGAAGCTACCCTTCCAGCTAACACCTGAGAGGGGTCATTTGTCACTTTGACTTAGAGCCTTTGTGAGGCAATATACCTCAAACCGAACAATAGATTTCAAACCCAAAGTGGAAATGTGCCCAATAACTGGGCCCTCACCTGGTGGGGAAAGGTGTTCACTCTCTCCAGGGCTATTTTCTATAAAGACTTTTCCTTGGCAGCCACACCTTCTAGAAATCACTGGAAGCTGAGTGGCACTCAGCCTTCCCACTCGTCTCCGTGCTTCTAGACTCTTCCTTTCCTGTCCATTCTTCATGTAGGGGCCAGAGTGATCTATTCAAAACACAACTCTGATTCTTACACTTGTTTGCCTTTCTTCAATGCACACCCACCTCCCCCAACACCCTGCACCTGCAGAATGAAGTCCAAGCTTCCTTAACTGGCAGTCGAGGCCCTTAGGATCCAGCCCTGATGAAGTTTCTAGACTCATCTACCTCCCTCCACTTCTGCCTACCCACCCTACTCTGCCTTTTCTCAAGGCCCTGTGTTCTTTAATATCTCTGAATAATGTGCTGTTTCTTCCCTCTGCCTGGCAGGCCCCTCTCCCTCTTGAGTGTCTTGAAATTTTAAGCTCATCCTTTTAGATTTTGTTTAAATGTCATACAGTCACAAAGGCCTCCCTGATGTTCTTCCTATCCCAACACCAGTGGGATGCTTCTGCAATTTTATTTTATTTTAATAGAATAAAATATTTTTATTACTGAATTTTATTTTAATAAAGTCATGGTATTTTTCATATTACACTGTAATGATCTGTTGTTTACGTGTCTGTCCTGTTGCACTTGCCATACGCTGTAAGCATATTGAGGTCAGGGACCAGGTCTTACCATATCTGTGTCACCAGGAATCTGCCAGGGCCTCATAGTGGGGTGGATCCCATCCCATGCAGAAGGTAGGAAAGTGAGCATGAAAGGTGAAACATGCATAGCTAAACCTGACCTATGATTCGTGAGTTCGAACTCAGAGTCTGGCTCTGTGCTGACAGCACAGAACCTGATTGGGATTCAATGTCTCCCTCTCACTGCCCCTATACCCCCAGCCCCCCACTCTCATTCTCTCCCTCAAAAAACAATTGCCCCACGAGATCCAATATATTGTCCCTGAAATGCAGCATTCGTGGTTTTGCATTCACCAACCTATTTAGTAACATGTTCCTATAGAATGATTTGGAAAGTCACATGGCTCAGCTCATACTCCCTGAGGGACACACACCCACTGCCTGGAATGGCAGGTGGAGTCAACTGTGCTTTTAAAATTAGTTTTCTCTCCCTCTATCTTGCTCAGAATATGGTTGAATTCATGTAAGATAAATGTGCACATAATTCACCTACACAGCTGAATAAATGAAAGGACAGACAGATGAAAGAGGGGGTAGGGGGGTCAATTTGTGAGTGCATGGCTGAATAACAATAACAATAGCACTAATGCCAATCATAATAGGTGATATTTATTGTGCACTTAATATGTGCTGGGCACTCCCCTAGACACTTTATGTTTATGAATCCATTGAATCTTCAAACAACCCTATGAAGTTTATACTATCACCCTAATTTTACAGGTGAGGAAATTGAGTCATAGTGAAAGTGAATGAGATATAGAGGTGGATGGATGGATGGATGTGTAAGGTGGCTGGACTGATGGAGGGGTAGTAGACAAACAAATAAAATAATACCTGTTCTTTTGTGCCAGATTGAGCCCTGCCTTGCTATCTCCAGCCTTGGTGCCTGGACCTCAAAGGTCAACCTCAATCTAAGCTCTTTGTTCTCTGACCCCCTCAGACTACGACCCCCCATCCTGCGTTCACAATGCTGCCTTTGCCTCCACTTAGCACAGCCTCTCACCCAATGGTCTACTAGTTTAGACAGCCAAACCCATCTACTCCTTTCAGGAGCAGATTATACATAGAGCAGATTATGTGGCAAAGATGGCCACAACAGGGTCTGCAATTCCCCATGCTGTCCCATCGAGAGGTGAGGTCTGTGTTCCTTCCCCTTGAACCTGGGTGGGCCTGGGACTATTGCAGAAGTGAGGCAAGGCTAATTTCCAAGGGTAGGTCATAAAGGGTGACACAACATCCACCTGGCCCTCCTGGGATGCTTGCTCTCAGAACCCAGCCACCATGCTGTGAGGAAGCCCAATCTAGTGCAGGGAGAGAGGGCACAGAAAAGCCACGTGTAGTTGTTCTGGCTGAGAGCTCCACTGAGGTCCCAGCTGATAGCCAGCATCAACTGCCAGACATGTGAGTGAAGACACTCCAGATGATTCCAGCCGCCGGCTGTTGAGTCACCTCTAGTTACGGAGGTGAAGACCCTAGACATCACAAAGCTGGCATACCCACTGTGCCCTGTCTATATTCTTGACCTACAGACTGTGAGCAAAATAAAATGGTTAGTTTGTGCTAAGTTCTGGGGTGGTTTGTTTTGCAGTAATAGTAACCTGAACATCCTCCCCCATCCCTGCACCAGCCAGGCCCTGCCTTGACATTCCTAGGGAAGGTGGGGGGGGGGGGGGCGGTGGCGCCTGAGCCCCGGGCTGCAACTGAATCCTGTGTCAGCTGCCTCCGAGGCCTGTGGGCACAGGGAGCAGGCCTCTACCAAGCTCTCCTCCCCCGACTCTTCAGGGTGGAATGAGGTCAGCTTCCAGGTGTCCCGGATTCCCTGCAGACAGGGGTCAAGACCAGGCTGGGGCCCCTGCTGATGAGGCAGGGCCTCGGCGCAGGAGCTTGACCCCAGCAAAAGCTTGTTCTGGCTCCATCTGAGCCTGGCCTGGTTTGCTTCCAGGTTTTGTTCTTTTAAAAACTGGTTCACTCAGTGGGTATTTAAGACAAAAACCACAGACCTTGGTCTGATTTAAGGGGAAAAAATAGTATTGGGGTCCGGGAATCTGACAGACCTAGGCTGAACCCCAGCTCTGCCACTTGCCAGCCGTGTGGTCTGGTAAATTACATCACCTTTCTGGGCATTGTCTGTGTAGTGGGGATAAGAACAGCTGCCACCTCCCGGGTTTGTTATGAGAGGAGATGAGCTGAACTACGGGAGCGCCCTACTCAGTGCCTGGCACACAGCAGGAGCCCAATAAATGCCAGTTGCCTTTCCTCATTTCTGAGGGGAGTGTGGCTCTCTTTCATCCACCAGGCCTAACACAGAGGCTTGTATACCCAAAGTGCTCAATAAATATATCCTAAATGAATGGATGAATTTCTCGGCTCATCTCTAACCTCTACCCACGCGTTGACACATTTCTCTTTCCCAATAGACACTGACCCCCTTAGGGCAAGGGCAAGGACACCCACTCTTATTCACCTTTCTTTATCCTTTTGCCTCCTCAGCATACAGCAGGTGCTTAGTCAGTGACTACTAAAACAAATAAGTGCCCCCTTGGTTCAGCAGAGTCCTCAGTTCAGGATTTGCATCGGGTTCCTGACGAGGGTTGAGGTGAAGCTGCCACAAGGCAGAGCTCTCTGCCACCTGGTTTCCATCTACCATCAGCCTCTACTTACCAGAACCGTCTGCTGACCAGCGCTTCCCTACCTAGAGCCTCAGCCCGCTGTATTTTGGTCATCACAGCCCACACGGTAGATGCACTCCCAAGGCTGTATGCAGGACTTAGACACCTCTCAACAATTTTTGTAGGTCAGAAAAGCTGCACAATTCTGGAGGGTGTGTTAGGCTAGGTGCCCCAAATGCAAATCCTGGATGAGGATCAGGGTGCAGTTTAGTTGGGATGCAGGGAATGAGTCAGGAAAGGGAGGGAAGCCAAGATGGGTGCTGATACTCAAGTTATTGCCGTGGGCGATCGTCGCACTGAGGGGCGAGGAAGTCTTTCTCCACACCCCCTCATCCCCTTGGTCAAGGGTGGCTCCTGGGGTATTAAGGCCCCCCCCCCAGAACTTTTGGTTGAGTGTGCTCCCTCAGCAGAGAACAGAGAGGCCATGAGCAGACACCTCTGGGAACACAGCACAGTATTCATGTGAGCATTTGTGTCACAGGGGAGTGACTTAACATACAGCAGTCACTCACGGCTGGAGGTGCAGGTGAGAGGCTCTTAGTTCTAGGAGTTCCGGGTTAAGTCTGTCCCTTTACTTGCCACTCAAGAATGCAAGTGAGTGCGGGTGACACCATTACAGGGATAACTCTGAATCCACTCAAATTGATCATATTTAAAGTAAATCATTTGGAGAATCTAGGACTTTAAGTTATTTGTGTGACAAACCTCAGATCCCAGTGGAGAGGTTGGAAACTGCAGCACAGAGACGGTAACGATCCTCTGAACCGCCACAGGCAGATTCCCTCTGATCCCTTCTGTGTCCAGTGGGCTGCAGACTCCAGCCCCTCTGACCTCTCTGCAGGTCCGAAGACCCTAGATGACAAGAGGAAGGGACTCTTCCAGGGCCCCCAAAGTTTTCTGCACCTCTGCCCAGACATCCCTTCGGAAGCCAGTCACCTCCAGTCTGCTCCTTACCTCTTAGCAGGTGAATTGAGGCTTCCTGCTTATTTCTAGACTTTTCCTGAACCCATTTCAGGAAGGACCAGCTCTGAATAGCAGACTTGGGACACAACAGTGATCATAACAAAGACAACAGCAGCAGCAGCAACAATAATAATGACGATGGTATAGGTGGCCCCCAACTTCCCACGGTTTGACTTAGAGTTTTTGACTTTACAATGGTGTGAAAACGATACACATTCAGTAGAAACCACACTTCCCAATTTGCATTTTGATCTTTTCCCCGGCTAGGCACGCACAGGAGGATGCTTTCCCGTGGTGCTGGGGCAGCGGCAGCAAGCAGGGCTCCCAGGGTACGGGAGTAAACAGCTGATACACTTGGCAACCGCTCTGCACCCAGCCCTTCTGTTTGTCCCTTCCAGTACAGTATTCAGTCAACTCCTAAAGTGAGATATTCAGTACTTTATTATAAAACGTGACTCGTGGGAGATGACTTTGCCCAGGGCAGGCTAATGTAAGTGTTTTATGAGCACACTGAAGATAGGCTGGGCTGAGCTCAGATGTTTGGTAGGTTAGGTGTATTAAATTTTCGACTTACTGTATTTTCCACTTATCAGGACATTAACTCCATCGTGAGTCAAGGCAGATCTGTACTTGTCCCTTGAATCCTTTTTAGAGACAGGCAGAACATGGAGAAAATGGTACCTCATATTTGTTTAGCATTTTGTGGGCTTATCACATAAATGCTGCCTCGGATACTAACAACTTACTGAACACTACCAAGCGACAATTGCTGGAGTCACAGCAATGAACAAGATGGACACAGTCCCTATCCTCATGGAGCCTGCATTCTCGTGGGAAAGGTGGACAAGAAACAAGCAATTATAACAAAGCATGATCATAAGTAGTAGCATTTGATAAGCATCAAACGCTGCTAAATTCTTTGCATGGATTGCTTCATTCAGTCCTTACAACCAATATTTTGAAGTGACAGTGTTTCGGCCTCATTACACAGACCAAGAAACTGAGGGACAGAGAGGGTAAGCAATCTGCTTGAGACCACACAGCTGGCAAGAGGCACATCTGGCAATTCTGAAACCAACCAGGCTGTTTCACCCTTGTGCTTTCTGCACCTCAGTTTCTGTATCTGTAAAATGGGAGCAAATAAATAATAGTCCCCCCAAGCCCCACCCATGGCCATCGTGTCATTGTCAGGCTTAACCAAGGCAGTGATGGGAACACTGTATAAATGGCCAAAGTGTGAGCTGCTGGTTTTCTTATTCCTGCCTGAAGCTCTGGCCTCCTGTGCTTGCATCTTGCCCCTGATGGCTGTCCGTGCATGACCAGAGCTGCAGCCCCCTGGCAGGGCTCTTGGTTAGTGGAGAAATCACTGTTTGCCCTTACGAACTCTCTAATGACAGCACAGTTCTGTGGCGTCTGTGCTGATTTAATTATAGATTAATCAGGAGAGCCAGGGCAGGAGCTCTCCTCTTGTCCCCAGCAAGCTGGAACGTGACCCCTACATGTGCACATGCATGTGAGGGACAGAGGTGGCTCCCTGGCTCAGGGGATAGCTACAGTGAGTCCAGACCCCTCTGCCTGCCTCTGACCAACACCTCCCAAGCTGAGTTCCCATGACCAGGCCTTTGCTGTTCCTTAGACACCGAATGCCCTTTTTATCCCATCCTATCTCTTCACAGTCATGTTTTCAAGGCTCAGCCTAAATATCACCTTCCACAGGAAGCCTTCCCTGATGCCCCCAGGTTGGATGACTTCTTCCTCTTCTGAACTTCCAGAGAGGTTGACCTGGCTTCATCCGGAGGCCCTGACCACTACCCACTCTGAGCTCACCTCCCTCCTGGGATGGTATCTCCTTGAAGACAAGTGTGTCCCCAGCGCCCAGCCTGGGGTTGGCATCGGTAAACTGACTGAATAATGAATGGAGTAAATCTACACAGAAATTCCCATGGGCCCAAAGAACCTAGAGTCAAGAGCCCAGCCTTCTTCCAGTCTCCCAGTCCCCCCGAGGACTGCTGTGCCTGCCTGGTAGGGCTCACACATCCAGGTGATCCCTGTGGCCCTTCTCAGAGGTTAGATGGCCTCCTTGGGCTTCTCCCACCTGCCTGGGGACTGGCCTCCTGAATCTCACTTATGGGGAGCTCGTATCCACAGATGGCACAGGCCAGAGAGAAATAAGCCCCGAGTCCTTGCCTTTCTGCCAGAACAGACCTATGACCATCCGGCTGCCTTATTTCTTCCCCATGAACCGGACCAGATGACCCACTGCTCAGCAGTGACTGTAGTGAGGACAGAGAAAAGTGTTGATCCCTTACAACACCCCCACCCCCCACCCCATGATCATTATGTACATTACCTCATTTAAGTGACTCAGGGCAGTGGCCCTTCTTGGCCCCTTTTGCAGATGGGTAAACTAGAAACGGAGCAACTTCATTAGTAATGGCAGAGAAGGCTTAAACTCAGTTTAGCCCAGTGACACCCCACACATGCTGTACCCTATGCCAGCTGGGGCCCTTGACCCCTGACCCTGGGTCACCCTTGCATGGTGGGATCCGTGGGCCTAGGCTGGTACCTACTGCGGCTGGCATCCTCTGGGTTGTCATGAATGAACCACCTCATGAACATGCAGGCAGGCCCCTTGTGCTCAGCGCTCTGGGCTAAATCTGATCACAATGTGGGATAAATGAAGCGGCAGGATAAATGCATTAAAAATCACGGTCAGAGGAACATGCTGTTCAGGGAGGGGTCTGGGGAGGTGGGAAAGGAGCAGCAGGAGAAGGCCAGGTGCTGCCAGCCGCTCCCGCTCCCGTACAGCCCCAGATGAAGTTCCCTTCCATGGGGGAGGACCCTCCCCCTATTTCTACCCTCCCCTGGTTCCTATGGAAACGCAAAGCAGAGCATTTAGGAGGGGAAATGCCTAGCTATGAGCGATATGGGGAGGGACTCAGAATAGCAGCTGGGACTGGGGACAGGGGTGGACAGGGTCTCTTTCCTGACATAGGGTGAAGTTCCAGAAGGGCCTGGTCTAGCCCAGCACCCCCAAAGGCCCCTTGGCAGCATCCAGAGATGCAGTGTCGTGAGAGAAGCACTTTTGGCCAAATCAGGGCCAAACACGGGTGGTGCCTTTGGGTAATAACATAATCATAACAGCAGCTGAACAGCCACAGGGCATTTGTGCCTTGCCCCACAATGAGAGGAAGGCCTGTGACATCTCTCTTACAGGTGGGGAAAGGGAAGCTCAGAGGTGTAAAGCGACTTGTCCCACGTCCCACAGGTGGGAATGGGCCAGGCAGCCTGGCACCAGGAATCTCTCTTCACTGCACTGCATGCCTGCTGTGGCACCATTCCATTGTAACAGCACCTCCTTCACAGGGTAAATCATTCATTCAGCGAAGATTCATTGGGCAGCTACTCTGTTTTAAGCACTTATTCTAGGCACTGGGGATGCAGCAGGGAGCAGGCCAGACAGAGCTGCTGCCTTCAGGAAGTGTACTTTATTGGACAGAGATGGGTGGCTTACAGACTTCCACACTCTGGCCCACACAAGGGCTGGGGTCCAAGGTCTAGGCTAGACTTGAGGGCTTCACAGAGCTCAGATGATATAAAGCCAGGTTCTTGTTTGGTTGGCTCTGTGTAACAAATGCAGGCTCTAAATCCAGCTCTGCCACCTGCTGGCTATGAGATCTTGGGCCAGTTACTTACCCTCTCTGTTCCTCACTTTCTCCACCTATAAAATGGGGATGATAATGGGACTTACCTGTTGTGCCTGGCGAGGTACCACATTTAAACACTTAGGATGGTGCCAGGCATACTGAGTGCTCTCAAATGTTAGCTCTTGATGTTTTTTATTATTTAGACCATTCAGGCAAGAGCCTGCTCTCCCATGTCCCCACCCCAAGCTAAAGGTGTGCTTCTGTCCTTTCTCTAAGCCCCTCTCACTCTAGTCTCCTGGGAGCTGGCTCCCTGGGTGGAAGAGGGGTGGCTGACAGGCTCACAGGTCATTGCCCACTTGGCCTGAGCACAGGTGGGTGTTTGTGAGAGAAACACACCATTGCCCACTCTCTGCTCCCAACAGTCCCGGCACAAAGCCAGAGAAGGAAGGAGGCTACTGAGAGGTGGACCTACCTGAATCATGTGGCAAAAAGGGACCTGACTGGGCAGGGACATCGAGCAGAGTATCTCTGCTCAAAGAAACGTCTCCCTGGCCAGCGGCTCCCAGGGCGTTGGGCACATTGCTGATCTCCTGCCTTTCACTGTGGTCTTATAGCGCAGCAGTAATGTGTTGCACAACACAGACTGGCTCCATCGCGTTCTAGAAGGAATTCCTAAACCCAGGAATACAATGAGGAGCAAGAGTTAAAAGAAACAGAAATGCGTGAGCCTAACTCAGGAGCCTCGTCTCTAGCTGGTGTCCCGATCTGCTTGGCTTCCGCATTGTCAAATGCACCCGCCATGCCTTTTGAGAGTCGGGGTTGTCCCTGATCTCTCTCTGCTCAGGGAGCTGAGCTTTGAAAACAGGAACGAGAGGGCACTTGGAAAATTGCAAAGGGCTGTATAATCCAGAGGGATGATTTGGAGCTGCCTGAAGACTCGATCTCCCAGCTTGAAGTTCTGACAGCTGCTTCCAAGTTGACCTCCGGGAGGGCTTTGTGTAAACCCTTATGCTGGCCATTCAAGAGGACTGGATGGCATGGCCTCATCTCTTGGGTGGCTGCATCTCCTGTCTTCCTCCCCTTCCTCTCTCTCTTTCTCTCTCCCTTTCTGGTGAGTTCAAGCTTGCCTTTCTCTCACATGGTTTTTTCATCTCCTGAGTCAGAGTGGAGCAAGACCCTGGAGAACAGAGCAGTGCCTTGATGGATGGAGAGACACTGGACACAGAGAGACGGTCCTGAGCTGGCCTGGCCACCAGCACCTAGGAAGCTCCTGGAAGAAGCCCCATCCCATCTCTGCTTGTTCTCCCTGTTGTCCAGTGTGGGCTCCCGGCCCTTCCTGCTCTGAGCACCTCAGTTATGCGATATCACCCCTCTTCTGCATTGGCTGCCCCCATTCTCTCCTCTGCCCAGGCTGACCATTCAGCTGCTTTGGAGCTCAGCCCCCTTCGTGCACCTCAGGCCAGCAGCCAAGGCTCTCCAGGCCCGGCAGTCCCTACGCATGCTGACCTGGCAGTATCTTGACTGCTTTCCTCTCCTCAGAGCAATGAAGACTTTGGTGACGTGTCACATTCGTTCTCCAGCTGTCCATGGTCTCAGACCAGTGGGGATTTCGAGGCACAGAGAGGGCATACTGTGTCCAGGGTATTCAGGAAGAGGGCTGTGGGGCGAGCCAGCAACAGCTGGCTTTTGAGCTCAGGACTCTGAGAGCACAGTTTTGAGCCTCGCTTCCTGGGAGGAGCTACAAGCACAGGTGAGCCTACCTGGGCCTAGGCCTTTCTCTAAGCAATCAGCTCGAAGAGCAGGAGACACAGCACGAGTACTCTGCCTACTTCTGCAGATCTTGGCTCCTTCCCTGTAGATACCACCAGAGCGAGGTTGAGCCTCTGTGTCAGCCTGGTGTTTAGACTTACTATCAGAAGTGATGCAGTTTGAACAACAGAAAGCACTCTGACCCAGCAATTCCATTGCTATCAAGCCTAAGCAAAGATGCTTCTCCAAGCAGGTTCACTGCAGAAGTGTTCCTACTTGAGCAAAATCAGAAATCTGTTCCCCAACAGTGGAGAGTGGTTACGCCCAGGTACATATGGACAGTGAAACACTGGGTGGCTGATAAAAGTGAGGTTGTGGAGGTAAATATGCTGACATGACCTTACATGAGTGAGAGAGAGAGAGGGCAAGAGAGAAACCAAGAAACAGACTCTTAACTATAGAGAACAAACTGATCGTTACTAGAGGGGAGGTGGGTGGAGGACGAGAGAAATAGGTGATGGGGATTAAACTGTGCACTTATGATGAGCACTGAGTAATATTAGAATTGTTGAACCACTATTGTACCCCTGAAACTAATATAACACTGGATGTTAACCATACTGGAACTAAAGTTAAAAACCTTAACAAATAAACTTTACAAAATAGCATGTCAGTGGAATCCCATTGTATGTGTATGTGTGTATATATACACACACACAAATGTATACATGAGAAAACCTAGGTGCTTTGTAGAAAAATTCTTAACTGTAACTCAGCAGTAAGAATTAGGGGAACTTATGATCCAGTATTTCCACTACTGGGTTTTAACCCAAAGAAAACAAAAACGCTAACTTAAAAAGATATTATATATATTACTTACAATAATATTATAAATATATACTATTTACAGTAACCATGATGTGGAAGTAACCTGTATCCACTGATAGATGAATAGATAAGAAGATGTGGTATCTACGTACAATGGAATATTACTCAGCCATAAAAAAGAATGAAATCTTGCCATCTGCAACAACCTGGATGGAGCTAGAGAGTATTATGTTAAGTGAAATAGGTCAGTCAGAGAAAGACAAATGCTATATGGTTTCACTCATGCATAGAATTTAAGAAATAAAACAAACAAATGAAGAAAAAAGGGGACAAAAAACTGGACCCCTAAAATACATGGAACTGGTGGTTGCGAGAGGGGAGGTGGGTAGGGGGATTAGGAGGGCACATACCATGGTGAGCACTGAGGAATGTATAGAATTGTCAAATCACTACATTGTACACCTGAAACTAATATGACACTGTAGGTTAACTTCACTTAAAAAAAGAATTAGGGGAACTTAAGGAGTTGTTTTCCCTTATCTGCATTTTCTCATTTTTCTTTATTACGTGTTCATTGTAGAAAGAGTATAGTTATCATTGTGCATTTATCTTTTTTTAACAAGCGTAAACCCTTTGACCAGTAATTCTAATTCCAGTTAGTTTCCTAAAGAAATCAATCATTAGGATAAGCACAAAGATTTAAGTACAGAAATAAATGACCTGCTTCTCGTGGGGGGAAAGATAGACACAAACTAAAGTTTTCTGCAGGGATTGGTGGGTTGAATACAGCGCGATGTGGTGCGCTCACATGCAGGAGCGTGAGCCACGCGGCCACTAAAAACCATGTGGCAGAAGGGCAGTTGTTGACTGGGACAGATGTTTGTGAATAGATGATTGGAAGGGAAAAAAACCCAGGTTTTAGAACAGTATGTACTGAATCAGCCCCTCTTTCTATAATGTGTGCTTGGTCCAAAGTCTGGAAGGATATATGTGTAGATGTGAATGGTGTTTCATTTAGACGGGTTGATTACAGGTGATCTTAATTTTCTTCGTTACACTTTCCTGATTATTTTATCAATATGTTTTATTGTATCATTTTAAGAACTAATTTTTTAAAGAAGGAAAAAATAAACAATCTATTCTGAGAAGTCACGTAGTGAGAGGGAGGCGGCGAGCATTGGGAGCGGGACCCCATCGTCCCACAGGGAGGGACTGGGAGGAGCCACAGCACCTGCTGAGAGGGCTAGGATTGGGGGCCGCCCGCTCTGCGCCGGCCCCAGGAGACGCCCTGCGCCTGCGCCAGCTGAGGAAGCTCACCCCCACCCCCCTCCACCCCCCGCCCCCTCCTCCCAGGCCTGCTCTCTGCCATTCACCCTCTGGAATTAGCTTGCAGAGACCGTTTTAGGAAGCCCGTGGGCGGTTGGAAGCAGCTTGTGAGCAGAGCTGGAGGCCGGCTGAGAGCTGCGGAGAGTGAGTGCCCAGAGGAAGACAAGACAGAAAACAAAGGGAAGCCGGTGCCCTTTCCTATTTTTCTTTTTGGTCTGATTTTTCAAAAACAATTCTCTGGAAAATCCTTGCTTTGGTCGAAATGCTTCCTCCTCTTCCATTTCCCCCAGGCCTCCATATAGGGGCCAAATCTAAGCCTAAAGTGGGGACCAATGCTTCCACTAACTCCCTGTGCAACCTTGCTCATCCTCCCTGGGCCTCAGTTTCCTTTTCTATCACATTGCACTGGAAGGGACTCAACGTTCTCCTCCCACTCTTTAGGTCCATGCTTCCATCTCAGAAGAGAGGCTTCTGGACCTGATGTCTCCAGAGACTCTTTACAGCTCAGAGAATCTGAGCTTTGTGCTTTGAGATCCCTGAGAGTCTAAAATATGCTGGCAAGAGCTGGATTTTGCAGTCCATGATTCTAGAACGTAACGGTATTAAATTGCTAAGACTCTAAGTCTAGGTTCTAGCCAAGGCGCTGCTCCCTGTTCCGTATTGAAGACTGTATCTGGGGATGTCTCACCCTCACTCCCACCAGACTGAGCCTGGCCTTCGCCAGAGCATCGGGGCCGCCTTCCCCAGCCTGGGCAGAGACACCCGCAGTCTTGGGTCCCTGCAAGCAACACACATGGCTTCAGACCCCAGGTAGCCTCCTACACTTGATCTTAGCCAAAAGGCCGAGAAGCGATCCCAGGTAGCCTCCTGAAGTAGACGTGGAAATGGTAGTTCGGGAATACGATGCCCTCACCGTGTGCCAGGCTGCAATGAGGGATTGGCCGTTTGTCAGCTGAGCCTCTGCCCTGAGCCAACAGTTATTGTCTCTGTTTATTCAACACCCACCGCGTGCCAGGTCTGGGGGCTACAGAAATTACTGGATCTGAGAGACACTACATTTATGCCCACTTTCCAGATGAGGACGCTGAAGCTCACACAGGTCTAAAGACTTGCCAGGGTCACAGAACTGGAAGGTGGCAGAGCTAAACCTGAACCCGTATTAGCTGACTCGAGAACCCTGCTGAACTGCTCTGCTGCCTCCCTGCAGACACCAGCCCTGCTGACCCCCAGTGGGCAGTCAGCCATGGGGAGAGACAGCAAATGACTTCCACACAATCAGGCTTCTAAGACAAGGACCCAGAACATACACCTGGCCCTGCCCACCCTCCCCAGCCAGGGTGGCTGAGGTGTGTGTGGAGGTGGGTGGGGGGGCAATGTTTCACAAATGAGCAGGGCACGTGTTCAGCTTGCATGCATGTGGGTGTCTGTGTGGCCCCAGGAGAGTGTCTCCGTGTCTCTGTGTGGGTGTCCCTGTGCACAATGTGTGCGCCCATCTGATGTGTGTGAGCAGTTTGGATGTGGGGGCTGCTGTGTCTATCCTAGAGCGTGTTAGAAACAGATGAGTGCGAGCTCTGTCGAGCCCATGAGAGGGAAGCAGTGCGGGAGAGTTCTGCCTTCCTCAGAGGGCTGAGTGTAAAGGCCTTCAGAGTTCCATGACCTTGGGACCCTGAAAAGCTGCTTGTCCCCTGGGTATCTCTGCATTTTGCCAATTTGAGGTTGGAGCCCCAGATGCTACACCATTGCTTTTGTTGGCTCCTACACCCACCTGGTGACTGGACCCACCACCCAGCACCATTGTGGGAACCTCTTGGGCTAGATGAACCTTGGCCTTGATCCACAGAGGACCAGTGAAACTCATGCAAAAAGGCAGCTGGGTTCCAGGGTCCCTGGTCCTGAGCCCAGCTGTGTGTTCACAAACAACTTGCCTTCAGTCTCCCCTTTCCTCTGCCCTGGATCAAGTCTGCTAATACCAAGTGACTTTGGGATAGAGTCCTAGAAAAATGATGTGTGGTCTCAGAACTGGAAGGAAACTTCACAGCCACCTAGTAAAACTACTCTCCTGGTAGATGTCTGTGTTAGCCCCATTAAGCTTCCTAGGTTTTACTTGAATGCTCCTGAGAATGGAGAGCTCACTACTTCAAAAGAGCCCACTCCATTCTGGGCAGCTTTGACTATGAGCTCTGCCTCATACTGAGGTTTTAGATCTGCCTCCCATAACTTCACTCCACTGGTCTCAGCCCTGCCCTCTGAAGCCAACGAGAGTCCAGTCCTGCCAAGCCACGGATACAGGGTGAGGCCCAGAATGCCTGAAGAGAGCTTGGGGATAGCTGCCCTGGCTGGACCTGGGTCAGGATCTCAGAAACAGCTTTGGGCTCTGGGGAGATCTGGGAACCACAGCCTGGAGAGAAGGGTGTGCATGCATAGTGAACAGATGACAGGGAGGGGGTGTGGCTCCCTCCACAGCACAAGACTGCTGCCGGGATGAATGACGACATGTGCAGGGAGCTTGGCACATGGGGGGCTGGACAAGTACTGCTTTTAGGCTATTATTCATCCACCCAGCCGTTCATTCATTTACTCTCCTCCTCTGGGCCAAGCCCAGAGGGCCGAAGATGAAACAGGCACAGCCCTACCCCCTAGCCTGGGGGATGATCAGGAACAGGGGGGCAGATGCAGCTCTGGCATGTCATTGTAACTAACTGGGTGCATGCCCAGCACCCAGGTCCTGGCTCCAGATGCAGCTCACAGAGGGGGCTGCAAGTATCTTTGGCTTGGTCCCTTGCTCTTGGAGATGGGGAGCACACAGCCCCCTGCGCTTCAGGAACTAGGTACTGGGCTTCCACAGGAGGGCCCATACAGGTAGGGCCAATACAGCTGTTTTACAGAGGAGAAAACTTGAGTTCCAGAGCAGCTAAAGGACTTGTCCAAGGGTTATAGCAGTGTCAAGGCTCCCGATATACTCAAAGAGCTGCAGCTGTCTGGTGGGGTATTTAGGCCCAGCACACAGTTCTTGAGCTTGGGGCAGGTGGATGAGACCCCAGGGACACCTCTCCAACGGAGTAGCCTCATCTCTGCAGAGCCCACACTCCGGGCTGGACACAGGGTAGCTTGGACACCGGCCCTGACACAGCATGCTAGGTGGCCGAGATAAAGCCCTTGCCTTCTCTGGGCCTCCCTCCCCACTACTCTAAGAAGAGGGCACTTGAACTACATCAGGAAAGTCAAACAGGTTTCTCTCATGTGCCAGCTTCCTGCAGTTGGCTGAGGCTACCTGGGGCACCGCATTGAGAAAGAAAGGGTGTCACGATCACTTCATCACATCTCTTGTGGGTGAGGGACTGGAGTGGCACTATGTGTGCCGGGACACGCCCTGCCTGGATCGGAGAATTGCTAGGACACTACTCCCATCTCTCCCCTGGCACCGGTGTCCCGTGTGCCCAAGAGCCTGAGAGCTTCCTCGGGGTCCACCGTGCCCCATGGGAGGCAAGAAACATGTTGAGACTCTTTCTAAGGAGCACCCAGGGCATTGTGTGCTGTGTCCAGTGCTGTCCTCACAGGCCACCAAGCCCAGCTGGCTTGAGATCTTGACCTGGCTTCACAGCTACACAGCCCTGTGGCCTGACCAGCTCCCTGTCCTCCCTCCCCCTCTCATCAGCTCCAACAGACAATCAAGCCAGTGTGGACCGAATACGAAGAAAGAGTCTGAGTGAAGTGCATGAGCAAGGCCTTTCCCCACTGCCCCTCCTGGTGCTTGGCCTCATCCTGGATAGATGGGGAAGGAAAAGAAGGCATTGCTGACCTACGATGTGACCTACGGCCTTCACGCTTATCCTGAGAGGTGGTTACTACCCCCATTTTACAGAGGAGGAAACTGAGTCTCAGAAAGGTTCAGTGACTTCCCTAGTATTATCGTGATCATGGGCAAGGCTGGGATTCTGGCATGCTCCAGAATCCAGGTGTTTCCTCTTCCTAACCAAGTGGCCACCAGCCGGCCAGTGATGAGAAGAACACCACAACTGGGGCTCAGAACGACCCCAGGTCTAGCCCCAACCAGCATCTTCATTGAGCTTCTGCAGGATCTTGACCATTTACATCGCCTCACTTGCTCTCAATGTCCTCACCTGTAAAACTGAGCAGCAAGTCTCTGCTGTCTTGGCATCCCTTCACCCCCTGCCCCTGCTTCTGGTGTCTCCCCAGAACGAGGGCAGGGCAGGGTCAGGATCTAACAGCACCGCGCCTCTAATCCAGACGGGTCAGTTCTCCTGCCAGGGGATGGACAGAGCCCTCCATGGATTAGAACATGGTCCTGCAGCCACACAAGAGGATAGTAAAGCAGAAAAGTTGCAATCCACGGGCTTGCAAATTTGATTTTGGTTGGCTTGTGCAGTATTTTTTTTAAATCTGGATTTGCTGCCAACACTTAAAAATAGAGAAGTTGCACTTAAAAATCCAGATTTCCGTCTTCTCTTAAAAAACTGGAAGCTTTGACAAGTCTGCCTTGAATTGGCCCGGAGGGGCTGGAACTGGGGAGCAGAGGCATGCTCTGTGTCCTGTGGCCTGCCCGACCCCTGTTGGCATCCCCAAGTTTGTGTCCCATGATGCAAGGGCTAGGAGCTCAGGCTCTGGATTCAGGCCGGCCTGGGTTTGTCCAAGCGCGGGGTTCAATCGCAGTTGACTATCAGAGAGCTCCCTAACTTCTCAGGGGGCCAGCTTCCATGCTGGCAAAATGGGGAGTCCTTATAGTACTTCCTTCATATGGAGGCTGCCAGGCTGCAAAGAGTGAATGTATATAAAGCTACTGCTGGGGTTTCACCTGCTGCCGGGCACATAGTGAACACTTGGTAAATGGCAGTCATGGTCTTGACCACCACCACCCTCTCTGGACAAGGGCAGGGAGGTCAGGAGCAGCAGCAACAGCAGCGCTTGATGCCCTCCCCAGCTGGGCTCTGGACCATCCTGGAGCGCCCCCTTACCAGCACACATGCTGGTGGGGCAGCGGCAATCCTGTCTGGGAGGTACATCCCCAATCAGCAGGTCAGCAGCCACTTAGTGCTCCAGTGCCATCGCTGAGGCCCATGGCACCCTCCATGCTGCTGGCCAGTGAGCCCAAACTCTTCTTCCCTTTGGGCAGGAAACAACTCACCAAGTGACCTTGGACGAGTTCTTTTTCCCTCCTGGGACCCTGGTTTCACCAACGGCAGCATGAGCGGTGGCCTTTGAACTGTGACATCTTGGGAGTCTGGCAGATAGGCAGGCCAAAGCCTCATGATGCAGGAATGAATTAGTCAGGACTCTTTGGCTGCAAGAGCAGAAACCTATCAAAAGGGGCGTAAGAAAAAGATATTGTATCTGTCTTTCTGTGATGGCTTATGTCCCATAACAGAATGTCCTCAGGGCTTGTCTCCACATTGTCACATATTGCAGAATTTCCTTCTTTATTAAGGCCAAATAATATTCCATTGCATGTATATATCACATTTTCATTATCCATTTATCTGTTGATGGACATTTAGGTTATTTCCACATCTTGGCTATTGTGAGATATCTAAAACAGTCAGATTCATAGAATCAAAGAATGGAATGGTGGTTGCCAGGAGCTGGAACGATGGGGAAATGAGGAGTTGCAAGTCAATGGATATAAAGTTCTAGTTAAGCAAGATGAGTAAGTTCTAGAGATCTGCTGTATTACATTGCACCTACAGTCAACAATACTGTTTTGTGCACTTAAAAATTTGTTAAGAGGGTAGATCACATGTTAAAGGTTCTTACCACAATCAAATAAAATTAGTCAATAAAAAGGTATTGTATTCGCTCATGAAGGAGGAAGCCTGAGGATTGTGTGCTACAGGTAGGGATTGATCCAGGTGCTGCGGTGATTTATCAGCTCTTTCTCATCTCTCAGCTTAGCTTCCTTCTGTGTTGGCCTCATCCTCATTTCTGGTGCAAGGGCTTTTGGGTATAATAAGCCCTATTAGGTCCAACTGAGAATCCTCTACTCCAGAACTCCAAAAATAGAAGGCACCCTTCTGCGCCTATGAGAAGCATCCCAGGGATGCTAGGCCAAGTGGCCTAGCTAAAGTTGTGTCTATTCCTGCAGATGGAAGGATGGCTGAGTTACTGTAATTGGCACTCCTCCCAAGGATGACAGAATACATAAAGTTTTCCTCAAAGCAAAGGAGGCTTGACGCTAGAAGAGAGGTGAATAGAAATGAGTTGTACAATCTACTGGCCATTCTAGGGGCCCCTTTAGTGCAGGGACAGAGCCTTCTCAGAGAGGGAGCATTTACGCACTTAGCCCCATGCTTGGAGCAAGGCGTCACAGAATCATGAACAGATGATTCTAGCCCTGAAAAGCCACAAGAAACTACCGCACATCACCAGACTGTGATAGCAAGGGCCAGCTATGTATGCAGCTCTGGCTGTAAATGCCATGAGGGGGTCAGGAAGGCTTGCGAGAAGCCCTTGGTGGCTGAGGAAAGGACAAGGGTGGAGGCGTGAGTCGGGCGTTAGGACTTCAAATCTGGACAGGGAAAATCAGAGTAGACGTGAACCACGAAAGGTAGGAGTGGGGATGGATTAAGTGGGGCTGAGGAAACACGGTTTTGACTGTTGCAAAATACAAAATAAAAAAGCATAACACTGGGAAAAACTAGAACAAAATATGGGCCCATATATACTTCATCCTGATGGATGAATAGACTTTTAAGCATTAAAGCAGTGGGAAAAATCAAATCAAAAAGAACAAGCTTGACGTATTTGACATGTAAAAGAGTAAAGCATACAGTTCAAAACATAAAATCGAAAGGCAAATCGGGGGAAATATTTCTAACATTTAGGTACATTACGATAAGATAAATGCATATTTTTTAAAAAAAGAAGATCCGACAGAAAATGAGCAGAGGACATAAACACTTTCCAAAAGGGAAATGCCTAATGGTGTAGGTTTCTTCATTTGAAATGTACCACGAAGACCCCCCAACCTCTCACATCCCACTCTCTACCTTCAGGCTGCTAGGCTCCAAATTAAACAGTTTATTGATCCACAGAGGGGATAGCAGGGGAAAATACCTGCGCAGATGCCTGGGCATGAAACCAGCCTCTCAGAGGCCCCACATCTGGCAGCATCTTTCTCTAAAGCAAATGTCTTTTGCAGACTTCACTGCAACTCTGGTAGGACCGAGTGAGAGGGGCCTCTGCTCTCAGGCTCAGGTGCACCCCGGACTAAGCAGCCCCTCAGCAGCCCCAGTGGTCTGTAAGGGGCAGAAGCAGCCTCCTTCTGGACCAGATGTTGCTCCTCCCCACCTCCCCGGAGCCGGGTCGGTCCAGTGTGCCCACAGGCCAGATATGACACAGAAGTTCTGCATGGAAACATGAGGCAGCTGTTGCAAACCGAGGGGCCAGTAAGTTGTCGGGCTGGCAACCTTGGATCCACGGGTAACTCTCACAGATGATATAACTGTCTTTCCTGAGGAGGGCTTGGAGGTGGCCAACACTGCTGCATTTATACAGGTGGGCTAGAATTCTGGCTCTGAGACTCGCTGGCCTGAGCCTCACCTCTCGATGCCTTGGTTTCCTCGTCTGCACGATGAGGAATAAGGACTTCCTTGAAGAGCTGGTGCTCCGCCCGAATAAGGTAAGGACCCAGCTCAGTGCCCAGCAGCTGGGAGGAGGCCCCCACCACACGCTAGGTCATATTAATCATGAAGCCCACGGAAATGCTGCGGGTGGGAGTGGGTGCAGGGGTGATTCTTGAGCAGGACAAATCAGTACCAACAGTGGCTGCACACACCCCCAGTTCTCTGTTAGCCACAAGAGAACCCTAACAGCAAGCAGACCCTCCTCACTGCCCACTGGCAGCAAGAACACCCACGGTGGAGGGGGGGGCGGGGGATGCAGAGCCACCACAGCCTATCATACCCCCTGATTCACTGCTTCTCAACAGAGCCATTTCCAGTCCCCTGCCTCCACCCCCTGGCTCAGAATTCCTGTGGCAGCTACCCCCTCCCCCCAATCCTTCCTCATGCCCCACCGGCCCAGATATACCACAGACATACGGGAATGGGAAGGGCTGACAGATCCCTGATGGGACAGGAGAGAGGGCATTTGTGTGGGGTTGGGGACCCCACGAGTCAGTATTGTGCCTAGATTCTGAGACTGCAGAGAAGTAAGGGCTTATCAGGCTAGAAGAGTCCTCGAAAGGCCTCTAGTGCATCCTTTATCTGAGGCAGGAATGCAGTCCAATATGTACACCTGACAGCAATCTGGCCCAAGTCAGTACCCTCTGTCACCTGGGTTACCACTCTAGCTTCCTTACCGCTGTCCCCACTCCCACCCCTCTCCCCTGGCAGCCTGCGGCCAACGCAGCCGCTTGTGATCCTGTTAAAACAAAAGTCAGACCACGTCACTCTTCTGCTAAAAACCCTCTAATGGGTCCCCATTTCACTGAGTGAAATGCTTACAGCCCGTAAGCCCTGGATAATTTGATCCCTTGTGGCTGCCCAGATTTCCTCTCCAGCTATTCCCTGTGCTCTCACCATATTGACCCCCGGTGTTCCTGTAACCCACCAGGCATGCTCCTGCTCCAGGGCTTTTGCATTCCCTGTTCATTCTGCCTGGAACACTCTTCCCATAGATGCCCACATGGCTCCTTGCTCACCTTCAAATCTGTGCTCAAATGTCACCCCATTTAAATTGCAACATCTCCTCTTACCCTCCCAGCACTCTCAATGTCCCTTATCCTGCTCTAGTTTTTGCCAGAGCATTTCTTACAACTAACAATCTCTGTAACCTACTTCTTATGCTTGTTGTCTGCCCCTCCCCTCCAAATGAGCGTAAGCTCACTGGGGCAGGCACTCAGAAAGTACTGTTTGGATGAAGAAGGAACAGAGCCCACGGCAGCCTCCCTGTAACTTCTCCCATGGTTCCCAGCTCTGCACTCTGAAGGACGCAGAGACCTCCTCCGTCAAGATAGCTCCCCCAGCCTCTCTGCTCACGGGTGAGGCCCCACATGTTTCTCCAACTGCTTCTCACGTAAGAGCTCCCTCTCCCCAAAATGTAACCTATCTGTCAGGATCCCTTTAGAAGTAGAGTCCTGACCTGAGCCAGGTAAAAATGTCTGGAGGAGACACAGGAAAAATAGAGAAATCTGGGGAGGGGAGAAGATAGACAAAGAACCAAGGAGGAAAGACCTGTGGAGTTTCTTTCACACAGGCCATCTGAGAAGCCCCCTACTTCTGCTACCTTCTTCCCACCAAGCATTTTAACCAATAACCCCCAAGATTCCTGTTCTCCAGAGAAACCTGGAGATAACCCTGTTATCCCAGTGAGCACCAGATTGAGGACGCAGGACAGAAGGCCTGGCAGGTTGGGGACACATCCCTCCCCCCAGCAGGGAACAGCCGACACTATTTCTGGCTCTCATCACCCCCAGCCCCCATCTCAGCAGGGAGGCCAGTTCAGGGCAGGAGCCCAGCGTTGGGGGAGAATGAGCCAGCATGAGCCAGCAAGGAGACCCTGGATATTCCAGAGGTAGAATGTTCTAGTGAAAACAAAGCCTGCCTGGGCCAGATGTATGGGACTCTGAGGCATAGAGGTGCCCTGGTCTATTGGGGACCGAGGAGAGGAGCGGACCTGCGGAATCACAGGACCACACCGCCCCCAGTTATCAGCAGGTAGCTCAGGTGAGCGTCCCACTCCATTCTGCTTTGGATCTGGTGGATGTCACGGGGATGTGACTCAGTGACGGCTTTGCCCAGACATTCACCGTGCATTTCCAGCCCCCGTTGCAGCAGGGCATTTTGGCCAAGCCAGAGTCTGATTAGTTGGAGAAACTGACATGTCACGGTGCCCTGAGAATATTAAATAATATTTACAAGGGGATGACGTTGGGAAAGTAATTATCGATGGTGAGAGGCAGTCAGCGGCGGGGAACTCCCCCACCGCTCAAGCAGTGACAAATTAGACCGATGGGCTCAGATCAGCGAGGGTTGTCGTGGGGACAGCGGGAGTGGTTGGAGACTTGCTACCTCTGCTGATTCTGTTAATAGGATAAAGCAGCCTTGCAAATAAGAGCCAGGCCTCAGGAGGCCTGCATTTGAGGGGATTTGGAAATCAGGCCAGGTCCTGCCAACAGCTTCACTTTTAGATGTGTTAGAAGTGGAAGGAGCTTACATATCAGCAAGGCCACTGGCTCTCCATTTGCAAGGTTTCTGCCTTCCAGAAATATTGCAAGTATTAAGTAATAATTAATTTTGTTTTCACATTTTTTATTCATCAAAGACACATAGAGGACTGCCAGCTGGGACCAGCAGGAGACAGAGTCGATGTCACTCCGGCCCCAAACAAGAGACCTATTGGTTTTTTGTCAGTCCGGACACATTATCCTGTGCAAATGTAGTTTCCCTTTTGAAAACATTTAAAATAACACAATGGTCCACTTTTAAATTCTTGAGGGAGCCTGGAGAATCTACATCAGAAACCCCAAATCTAAGCAAACTCTCTTACTTTATATGTAAGTAGACCGAGGCCCAAGGAAGTGACTTGTCCGAGTTCACACAGCTGGCTGGCAACAGGGCCAGGCCTAGATCCGGGAAGCAGGGAGAAGGGAAGGCTGTCCTAGACCTGCAAGGGCAGGGAGAGAGTACATCACAGCAGTGAACACAGCAGCTGAGTGTGGGCTCTGGCCACCAAGGGGCTCGGGCTTGACTCTTGTGCTCAATCCTTACTAGCTGTGGGACGCCGGCAGAATGACTGAAGCTCTCTGAGCCCATTTTCTTACAGTAAAATGAGGATAATAGTAGCACCTAGCCCATATTTTTGTGAGGATTAAGTGAACTAACAGAACACTTAGCAAATAGTGGTTACCTTTTCTTAATCCCTGTTTGTGTGGGTTGTAGGGGGTAGTGGGTCTGTGTAGATAGCAGACCAACAGCTTGAAGAACATAGTCACATGACCCAACTTCCAGATGCTGCTCTGACAATGCCAGGAGGACACAAATTCTGTCCCAATGGAACTCTAAGTACTAAATTGCAATGCCGTTACTTCCGGGTACTCAAAACTGAGTGTGCCGCAGGACCCAGGCCATATCCAGATTCACAGCCTCTGAATCCCTGTGGGGTGGGACTTGGAAATATGTACTTTAAAAAGTTATTATTGAGATATAATTTACATGGCATAAAATTCACCATTTTTAGGTGTGCACTTCCAGTGGGGTTTTTTTTTGGGGGTATATTCATAAGGCGGTACAGCCATCACCACTCGCTAATTCCAGAACCTTTCTATCACCTAAGAAACCCCAGAGCTATTGACAGTCAACCCCCTTCCCCACTCTCCCAGTCCCTGGCAACCACTAACTTCTCTCTCTGTGGATCTATCCTGGACAACTCATATGAATGCCGTCATGTAATGGGTGGCCTTTGTCTGGCTCTGTTCATTCAGCACAATGTTTTCAGGGTTCATCCATGTTGTAGCATGGACTAGTAATTCATTCCTTTGGAATGCGTACTTTTAACAAGCTCCCCAGGTAGTTCTGATGAGTGGGCTTTGGGTGGAAGAGAATAGCAAACTCACACAAGGAGGAACTTCTGGTTATTATAAAGCTACAGGGCCTCGATCCTTTCAGGTATGCCTATCTCGGAAGCCCCCCTGGTCACAGCAGGCAAATCTGGCTGCTTGCCTCCTCCAGAGACTGAAGATGTTGGGCAGAGTCTCCTGGTGCTCAGTAGGGAGATGTGGGTCTATGGACAGTGGCCTGGCAGCTGAGAACTGGGCAAATTAACTGCAAGAGAGACTCACACAAGGGGATTTAATCTCAACTCAAAGACTTTAATGTATGTTATGCTCTTGGAAAAACATCTCCAAGGAAACAAATGGAACCAAAAGTCTTAACCAGCACGGATTCTCATTCAGAAACCTGGTATGAGCCGCAGCCTTGGAAAAGAATGGCGCAGGGATTCTGATCGTAGTACAACGGTTTGAGGTCAGGGTGGCAGGACCCATGTATGTGGGTACACCCTCAGGACTCCAAGGGAATGGGCGCATCATTACTCCTGTGGCTGACAGCTCCACAGCAGGACTGGGAAGATCCAGGTAGGTCAGGTCATCTCCAGAACTCTGAACACAGACAGAGAACTTCAGCAGGGCCAAAGAAGCCTATTCTGAGCAAGAACCTTCCTCTTTGTTGATGAATCTCCAGGTCATCAGAAATAGTCATGGTGGCTCTGGTGAGGAATAGGGATGTACAGAGGGGCTGCCAAGTCCCACTTCTGGGACTGAGGCCTCAGAGTGGAATGGATGAGAGGAACGTGGCATCAGCAAGGCCCCTGAGGTCAGGGGCCACAACAGTCTTGGATGATTACCCACTGGGACCTCTGGACAGGAGGAAGGGATGTTGACGGAGAAAGCAAAAGCTGACCACTCGTCAGACTCAACCCACCTGTCTTCTGGGTTCCCCCTTCCCAATCTGGAGATCCTGAGTGGTCACAGGCCTACGTTTTCTGTGATGTGTTCCCATTCAACAAGGGACAGACAGAAATTCTAGCTCATTTCCTTAGGAACTTCTAGTTAACTTTTAAAGTCACCAACGGATATCTCAGACCCTGTGCAGTCCAGGGTGTCTTTTCTAACCATCCTATGGAATGAGCTATCAGTTCTCTTGGGTTTTTGGCTCACATTCTTCTCATTCAGAATGAAGTAGGGTGCTGCTGAGGCAGGTCTCTCCCGAGAGCTTCTATAAGAGCCCATTTAGAATTCAGTTAAGTTAGTCCCATGGCCAGGCTGATGGGAGCCCATGAATGTGCCCTCAGGATGCACATAGCCTCTTTGGTACTGAAGAAACTTATTTACTGGTAAAAGAGGGAATTCTGGCTCTAACTTTGTAGAACGTGGTGGGGCCACTACCCCTACAGGTCCCGGTAGGAAGGGATGAATGGAGAGGCCAGGACTGCAGCTGTGTGGGAAGGGGCCTCCCCTGGCTGACAGTATTCCCAGTTAGCCAGTCTCCACACCCTCGGGGAGCTCCACCACCACTGGGGCACAGTCCTCTGGCTCTGCCTCAAAGTCCCACCGAAACTTCTTGGTCAGGTGAGCTTGGAACTTTTCAGCTTTCTGCCTCAGGGTGGCATCCACGGCAACGCTGCAGGCGGAGGAAAAGAAAACCTACAGAGAACAGAGGATAAGTCACTCCTGAGAACACAGTGGGGGCCGAGAAAGCTGTGGAAATTTCCTCATGGTGTTCAGCTCTCTGGGGCGGGTGGATCAGCTGCTGCTGGCACAGGCCCAGGCCACCTGCTGTGCTCCCCCCAAACCAAGAAAGAAGGTCCAAACCCAGCTGAGAAGCTGGGGCAGGACTAGAATGGAAAATTACTATCTTGGGCAGAGATGCCCCATTGAGAGTAAGGCCAGTGGGGCCATCACCCAGGCCTGGTCCCCTGAGGTGCTCTCCTGGGCACCTGGGCAATAACTACACCAGCTGGTATCAAGAAAGGCTTGAAGGGCTTATAAGCAAGCCCCTGTGTCCCATAAAGTCACAGGCCCTACGCCAACGAGGTGGAACCGCTGCTCTAATCTACATGGGCCACAGGCTGCCAGACTGAGGTTTCTATTCCCTTTGAAAGTTGTCTTTGAGGTTCTTCTCTTGAAACTGTGGTAACACACACGTAACACAAAACCTACCAATTTAACCATTTTTTACATTATCATTTGAAAAACTAATACACATGATATTTACCATTTTGACCATTTTTAAGTGTACAATTTAGTGGCATTAACTACGTTCACATTGCTATATAACCATCACCACCATCCATCTTCAGAATTTGTTCATCCCTCCCTCAAATGATACTCTGTACCCATTAAACACTAACTCCCCATTGCCCCTCCCCCAGCCCCTGGAAGTCACCCTTTGCCTTCTGTCTCCATGAACTTGTCTGCTCTAGGTACCTTGTACAAGTGGAATCATACAGTACTTGTCCTCTTGTGCCTGGTTTATTTCACTTAGCATGAAATGTCCTCAAAGTTCTTTCATGTTGTAGCACGCATCCAAATTTTCTCCCTTTATAAGGCTGATACTCCACTGTATGCATATATATTATGCTTCCCATTCACCTGTCAATGACCATGTGGGTTGTTTCTACTTTCTGGCTATTATAAATAATGCTGCTGTGACATGACAGGAGTCCCTGCTTTTAATTTTGGGGGGTTTAAACCTAGAAGTGGAATTTCTGGATCATGAGGTAATTCTGCTTAATGTTTTGAAGAACCACCATATGTTTTCTACAGGGGCTGCACCAGTTCACATTATCATTAGCAATGAACAAGGGTTCTAATTTCTTCACGTCATTGCCAAGATCTGTTATTTTTTCTTATTTATTAAAAAAAATTTTTATTTATTTTGAAAGAGAGACAGAGTGGGAGAGGGGCAGAGAGAGAGCGAGACACAGAATCTGAAGCAGGCTCCAGGTTCTGAGCTGTCAGCACAGAGCCCGACGCGGGGCTCGAACTCATGAGCTGTGAGATCATGACCTGAGCCCAAGTCGGGCACTCAACCGACTGAGCCACCCAAGTGCCCCCATTATTTTTTAGTAATAGCCACCGTAATGGGTATGAAGTGCTATCTCACTGCGGTCTTGATCTGCATTTCCCTAATGGGCAGTGATGTTAAGCACCTTTTCATGTAGATGTACTGGCCATCTGTATGTCTTCTTTGGAGAAATGTCTACTTAAGTCCTTTGTCCAGTTTTAGTCAGGTTTTTGTTATTGTTGAGTTACTGTAGTTCTTTATATATTCTGGATATTAATCCCTTGTTTTGATGTTCTTTTTAATTCGGTTTCATCTGATATAACCATGGGCAGGGGGCAGAACAGTAATTTTCTCTACATGTGATTTTCCTGGATCCCAATTACTTCTAAGAGTAACAGCAAACTCATTACTCTTTCTCATATTATTTTACTGTTTTCAAAGAAGTTTCAGAATATCCCAACAGACCCTCACAATGCCCTGGAAAGACACACCAGAATGCCTATTTTATGGAAATGGAGGCAAAGAGGAGTTAAATGACTGGATAAAAACCACGCAGAAGGGAAAGGGTAGTTTTTTCCAGACTACCCTACAGACACAGGAGCATGGAGGTGGGAGAAGCTCTTTGTTCCACATCAGTCTAGTGCTGTGGCCAGCCCACATTCCACCATGGAAGGAATCTCATCTCCAGGAGCCTTGACCTGATAAAATTAACAGGTGTACTATACAGCTGATTCCAGGGACACCTGCTTCTCCACTGCCTATTAGCAGGAGTGAAGCTCATTTTAGTGGTCTCTGTTTGGATCCATTTTGTTGAAGTGGTAGCAAGGACAGAAGTGACTGAGGTTAGGGCGGAGGGGAGTATGTGCAGAAGCATGCGTGGGGGTTACAGAATTTGGTTTCATTAACTTGGGAATCGACTAAACACAGGAGCGGGAAGCAAAGCCACAACAAAACAGATCAATAACTAATTAGAGGGGTTGTGTGAGCTTGGTGGTGGGAGGGCAGCAGGGAAACCGGCCGCCTGTCTATAGGCAGCTAATGGAGCTTGCCCTGGAGTGCTGAATGTGGAGCCCGGCTGAACTCTGGGGAGGGGCCCCTGTACGGGAAGCAGAGAAGCCTCATTTCAAGCAGCATTAGCTCTGGAGGCCCTGCATACCCTTGGGTGTGCCCCAAGGTCCTGGGGAGGCTGCTGGCTGAATTTGCTAAAGCCTCTTCCTGTTCCTCTTCTTACACAGTAAACTGTACCCCTCTCCACACAGCCCTGCCTCTCCAGCCACATTGAGCAGCTGCCAAACATGCTCTATTGCCTCTTCTGTGCCTCTCTACACACACATGCTTTTTTCTCTGCTTAGACTACCCTTCCATCCCAACTTTCACCTTCTTCACCTACTAATTTCCACTAGTGACTCAGGTTCAGCTCAGACATCACCTCCTTTAGTATGTCTTCCCAGAACAAGGATGGAACAGGTGCTCCTTTATGCTCCTCCAGGGCCCAGGGTTACCACGAACATAGCCTCAATTTCAGTTAGGTAACAGTCCATTTGCTGTTGAGCTCTCCCAAGAGACAAGGAGCCACTCCAAAGCAGTGACTCTCGGCTACTGCATACCACACTCCTGGCACAGAGTCTGACATAACGGTGTTTAATGAGCAAAAAAATGAAGACCACAGGTTCTATGAAAATCCATTTTTGGTTCACTTTTGCAGTCCTTGGCACCAACTAATTGCTCAATAATTATGTGATGGTGCTGCACAACATAAAGGACTCGTCCTGGGGAGGAAGTGGCCCCTGAATGCCACCAGCTCACAAGCTACCTCCTTGTGACATGCCTCTTATAAAAGCCCAAGCTGAAATGAACTGCTCCAGCTTCTGTTCCCCTCACACTGGGCCTGAGCCTTCCTTATAGCATTTCTCAAACTGTGCTTGTATCACAGTGATCTGTGCTCCTTATGGGTAGAGGATGAGTCTTTATTCTCAATGTGTTCCACACAGCGTATCGCCCAGGGCCTGGCATAGAGTTAGGGCCCACAGGATGTTCACTGAACAGATATGAATGAGATGCAGGGGCTGCCCTGCATTTGGCAATGGCCAAGAGGGACAGGTCCAAACAGTCTGGACTCATACTCATCATTCATCCTTCCCAACCATCTCTCAAACGATGCCGGGGAGTAAAATCAACCAGAGGCAGGTATAAGAGAAGGCTTCTGTCTGAAAAATAAGGCTTCTAATTTAAAAAGTGCTTTGTCCTTTTTAAAGAACTTGTCAATTTAATCTTTACAAGCCTGGACACTACAAACCTGGGAGGTAGGAGGCCAGGAAATTGTTATTCCCACTGTACAGATGAGAATGGTGATAAACACTGAGCAAGTTAATAAATGTTGAGCGAAATCCAATCCAAGTAGAGAAACCTCAATCCTTTCTCCCTACCGAGACCTTCTTTTTGTCTCGACACAGACTTAATATATTAGTAGTATTTTCAGCACTGCCCTATGGGGAGCCAGGGACTTTTTTTAAAAAGCAACTTTACTGAGGTATAATTTACATACAACTAAATTCACCCATTTTAAGTGTTCAATTAGTTTTGACAAATGTGTACACCCATGCAACCACTGTATAATATAATCAAGGTAAGTATTAGTTTTTCTCTTTCGGTATTCAGTGTTACGAGTCTGAGGCCCACACACCATCATAATCAGAATACTGAATAGTCTTGTCACTCCAAGGAACTCCCTTGTGCTGCTCTTTAGTGGTCAAACCCTCCCCCTACCCAAGCCCCTGGCATCCAATGGTCTATTTTTGCCCATGTAGTTAAAAAACTTAATATTAAAAAAACCCATGATTCAGAAAAGGAGATGTATAGACAGTACCTAGTTTTCAAGTAAGAATTTACTTTGATTCTCTTGTTTTTAGATTAATTTTATGGTTTCTTCAGAAAATGTAATAATGATCTATTTGTTTTACTTTAATTAAAGTGAAATCAAATAAACACTTAACATCACTGAGAAATGAATCATCTTAATATCGGAAGATTAATCCTGGATATTTAAAAAATATTTCTGAAAAAGGATAATAACACTTGACAAAAAACTGCATTTATCTAAAACTAAAAGCAAACCCCAACAAAAATAAAATAAAATACAATAAAAGCACAGCCCTTGGGTATTTTTCTTTAAATATAGAAAAAGGTATTCATATTTTCATCATTAAGTCTATATATTCTAAAATGGTAAATAACTTTAATCAGAAATGTGAGAGCCTCCTTTTAAACCCAAGTTAAATAAATTGAGTTCAGTCAGGTCACCTTGAGAAATTCAAAATATCAAGGTGGGTAGCTGAGTCACTATCTTATCCTATTTTTTGGACAGACAAAAAAGATGAAATTTCCTAATTTTTTCAATTCCCAAATGACTATTCAACTTAGAATGAAACTAGCCAGAGGTAGAACATTCTCTTTCCACCTGCAGAAGAAGAGAGTGGTCCTAAAAGCAAAACTATCAATCATTTCACAATGATTACCAGGAGTAAAAAGCAGCAGGAATCATGTCTTCTGACGTCACTTTAAAGACTTTGGGATGTTTCATCTGGGGCTAATAAATGGGAACCCACCACAGGCTTCAGAATCAAAACGCAGCCTTGCTATCCACTAGCTCTGGTGATCTTGGGCAAGATGATGTGACCTCTCTGATCCTGTTTCCTCACCATAAAGTGAAATGATACACTTAACTCTGAACATTGTTGTGAAGGCTAAATGAGATAATGCACACAATAAATGTGACAAAGGGATAGCTGGTGGCAGGAGGTGTATGAGCAGGTAGATGAAATTGATCATGGCTGGTGCTGTGATAAAAATACTATAGACATCATTGTCAGAGCCAGTGTTTTCCATCAAGAGTTAAAGATGGACACTGGCATTTAGAATATTGGCAAGAAATGAAGCTGGAAAGCATAGGTGGCCTACTGTGACTAAAAGTATTTTAAAAAACAGGTTACGTGACTATATGCCCAAATGCTATGCAATCAGCAACGAGAATCCTTATTTTGTACATAACTCACTTTCTAACACACTATTAAATTCAGATTATCCTTTCATTGGTTTTAAACAAATTATGGTGACTCAAGTTGCTTTTAATAAAAGAAAAAAACTGCATCTATTTTTATAAAACAAATAATTTTTATTCAAGCTAAATCCATGGGATTTATAAAAATCAGTGGCATCTATTCAAAAGGGCCTCTAATGACAGAGGCCATTACGTGGCTAATTTTATACCAGCTAATGTGGCAGCCTTTAAGTGCTTACACATACAAACACCAGTCCCTCTCTGTGGGTAGTAGCATTTAAGTTCCTAAGTAAGAAAGCCAGTTCCACTTACTTGACTACCTGGGGGCAGAGCAGGCAGCTGGCTGAGGAAGGCTTTCATGGACTGATTCATTCACTCATACACACCCTGAGTGAGTGCGTCTGTGTGGGGGGACTGGATTCTCACTGCCAAGATGGTACCAACGTTAACTCTCCATTTAAAAAAAAAAGGGGGGGGCGCCTGGGTGGCTCAGTCGGTTAAGCATCCGACTTCAGCTCAGGTCATGATCTCATGGTTTGTGGGTTCGAGCCCCACATCGGGCTCTGTGCTGACCGCTCAGAGCCTGGAGCCTGCTTCGGATTCTGTGTCTCCCTCTCTCTCTGACCCTCCCCCATTCATGCTCTGTCTCTCTCGGTCTCAAAAATAAATAAACGTTAAAAATTAAAAAAAAAAAAAAAAAAAGGTATTATAATATCCTTTTCTACAGTGTGCCTGTTGAAATCTCACTCATCCTTCCAATACATGGTTAAATGCCTCCTTTCACAAACAGCCACTGCTGATCCTCTACCTCCTCATATTGCAACCCCAGTCTTAATCAACCAATTCCTTTATGATGCTTATAATGCCCTTTGATCCCACTGCACTGTTTATACTCATCATATTAGAGGCATCTATTTACACTACCACATGATCGATGCATTCCATCCATCTAAAAACATCCAATTACACAAAGTGAGAGAAATGCTAGGCCTTGACTAGGTGTTGAAAATAACGAGATGAACAACAAACAGGCTTTGGATAAAAGTTCACAGCTTAGTGGGGAAGTCAGGCGGACAACGTACACATTTCAGCATGCACGGCCTGTGCAATATAATAGCAACACGTCCAAAGTAGGCTAATAATATGTAAAGGAGAAAGATCGGGGATGGCTTCACAGAGAAATGCCTTGAGGGCATCTTGTAGGATGAACAAGTCCACATCGGGTAGAACAAAAATCATGTTCAGTTAAGAAGGCATGAAACATGGGCATAAAGTTTCAGTCGTGCCAAATGAAAAAGTTCTAGAGATCTGCTATGCTTATAGTTACCAATACTGTACTGTAAACTTAAAAATGTGTTAAAAGGGTAGATCTCATGTTATGTGTTTTGTGCCATCGGGGGGAAAAAAAAAGGCCTGAAATAGCATGGCATATGTGGGAATGTGCAGGGAGACCACTATTGCTAGAGTTGACATGGGGGAAGTAGGGAGAGGAAGGAGAAGCTGGAGAACAGGTCAGGAGCCAGATCAGAATGGGCCTTGTGACCTATGCTTGGGCTTTGAACTTTCTAGGAAACAAGGAGATGCAGAGAAATAGGATCATGTCCGCATGTCAGAGGAGCAACTCAGGATGCAGCATGAGACATGGGTGGACTGACCAGGGTTGGCATGGGAGCTGACAGACTGATGCAGTCTAGATGAGACCACACAGGTCTCAAGGCCTGCCTCAGGAAAATGGTACTAGGGCATGACAGCCTTCTAAACAATGCTGTCTGGAGGGACTTGAGTCAATTCATTTGTTTACTTTCCCACGTCAGGGACTCTGTCTTGTTCAAAGTTCTATTCCCAGTTCTACAACAGGGCCTTGAATATAGCACATGCTCAGCAAATACCTGCTAAATCAATGAATAAATCCCTCAAGGGCAGGAACCCTGACTAACTAATATATGTAACCCTCAACACCTTCAGCAGAGTGTTGTATATAAAGGCAGGATGCTCAAAAATATGTGTTGATATATTTTTTTAAAGGCATCTGTCCTGGATTTTTCTAAAAAATGACATCAAATGTTCTTGGTGAAAAGTCCAAAGACAGAATTCTTCCATCAGCTTTGCACACTCCACTTGGGCATCTAGCAACCCATCTGGGTCCTCTCTGCTTCATAAATCATTGTTGGCAACACAGCGTCAGTCATTAGAGCTCAGCTGTCGGTTGTGCTGACAATGGTCAGGACAGCCAATGACACAGTGTGGCCCTCCTATGTTTGTGTGACAGCATTAACGCACATCACAAGGGTAGCACGTCATTCCCATGGGCCACTGCCAGAGGCAAGTTAGCAAGCGGATGCCCCCTCTCACCCCTCATCAGTTACTGGTTCACACAACCCAATAACTTTGGTGGTGGGGGGGGGGGGGCGGAATTTCCCCTTAGGAGGAAAGATGAAGGGATTTAATTCCTCTGTTATATCAATAGCCAGTAAAAGAGCAGTTTTAGAACTCTTCTGAAGTAGAATACGCCAGGCTCAAACCATCAGCTTGACCAACTTGTCCCCATCGTCTGCACAAGTCTTCCAACCGCCAGAGTTTTGTCAGCTGCCTGCTCACAGGGATTCTTCCAACAGTATGTTTTTTTCTCAAAAAGTGTCCACTACCTGAGAAACAAGCCCCTGGTGGTATTTCCACTAATGTCAATCAAGAATCCTTACTGGGGGGATCTACGTCATATGCAGTACCTACATCATATGCAGTATCCCGACTCTGCCACTTACCAGCTCTGTGACCTTATATAAATGACTTAATCTTTCGAGTCTCAATGTTCTCATTTGTAAACAGGAAATAATCCTCCCTTCCTTGAAGGGCTTCGGAGAGATTAAATGAGGGAATCCAAGAAGCATGATAACCATGATGCCTGATACTCAACAGGCATTCCCTGAAAGTTCATTCCTTCTCTCACCCTGGGTGGGTGTGGGAGGTTAGTGAATAGCCACCTTGTAAGGAGTGGGCCTCATAGTGGTACCACACACAGGGAGAAAAAAGCAGCTCAGGGAACAAAAGTATGGAAATTGACAGCTTCTGCATCTTCTACCCTTGAGAAACTTACAAAATGTGAGTGACAGAGGCTGTCCCAAGAACATAAAGGAAGCTAATCTATTTGCAAAGGGAGGAAATAGCACAGGATGAAGATTGTAAGTTGTTTGAAGCTTCTTCCCTAATTATCACTCATAATGAAAATTTAATTGCCAAGTTAAAAGCAAATTTCACTTTTTCGGTCAGAGAATCTCTGCAGAAACTGGCACGTTTTGTTTGAACAGGAAATCAAAGTTACTTTAATGCTTAAATGAGATCTAAGGAGCTGCAGATGTTTCCCTGGAAATAACAAGCTTCAAAACTCTGTCCTACTGGGTTGTACCAACTTATGGCTACAGTTTTGAGCTGAATAACTCATAGAGGTGGAAGTTATTCAAATGCCAAGTACCCCACTGCGTGGCACTCTAGGAGCAAGTCAGGGAAATGGTGGTACAGAGAGAGGGTCTCTGGCATCAAGGAACTCACAACTGAGTAGAGGAGAGAACCAGGAAACAGCCCGAGGTTAGGTAACTGAAACAAAAGAGTAACCTTCCCAGGGTGCTTTCACCCATCCTAGCCTTAATTCTGACCCCCATGGGTGTCAGCCAAAAGATGGCTCACCTGTAAGGTGCTGGTGAGGAAGTTGTTCTGGGAGACAATGTCCACAAAGAAGTCAGCGGGGATCTCGCCGAGCTGGTGGTACAGGATGGAGATGAGGTTGATGTAGAGGGTCTGGTGCTTCACCATGGCTTCTTCGGACCGGCACAGGAGATTCAGGAGCCGCTTCCAGTGCTCAAATGCCTCATACACATTCCCCAAGAGGAAGCATACAAATGCAAACTGGAGTTCACCTGAAAGGCACACAGAGAATGATCCTGAGACGGTGGAGTGCCGGCTGACTGTACAAGGCCGCCAAGTCTACTGGACCTCAGCCATGGGTGGTGGCCTTGTATCCTGGCACCCCCGCAGAGCACTCCTACTAGGCGGGGTTTTGCACTGAGCAGATGCTCAGTAAAAGTTTACTGAACTGCTATAAACTCAAGCCACGAAAAACCAAACTGTGGTTTTGTAAAATCAGACTACAAAAGAAGTACACCTAATATTTGCCTGGCACTTAAGAAGTTTACCAAATGTGTTCATGCATATTATGCCAGGCAGATCCCAAACTTGACTGCCCAGCAGAATTACTAGGAGAGCTGATTAAAGATGAAGCTGCCCAAGCTGCACCCACGGAGATCCTGGTAGAGGAGAGATGATGAAGCATCACTATCTGTAGCTCGAAAAAGCTCCCTGGGTGATTCTGATGCAGATGGTCTGTTCCAGCACCGGGGAAATGCTGTACTACACCATGTAATCCTCAGTGCAACTCCAGAAGGTGTTCAGGGAAAGTGGTACTTGTCTCATTTTGCAGATGAAGTCAAGGGACTTGCCCAAGGTCACACATCCAATGCTTGCCAGTGGGAACAACAGAAAAACAGATTTCCTATCAGGTGACAACAGTTCCAGAGCCCCCCAGAAGAGGAAAATTCATGAGTATTTGTTCCAGGCTTAGCCTGCCAGCCGAAATCACTTGCATTTGCTTACCCACAGGGCTCTGTAATTGGATCTCTATGAACAGCTTTGTGGCTAAATAGCACCAGCTCTGGAACCAAACTACCTGAGTTCAAATCTCAGCTCTACCCTTCACAACTGTCTGACCTTGGGCAAGTTACTCAATCTGTTTATACCTCAATTTCCTTAATTGAAGGCTGTGGTGAAGATTAAATGAATCAGTATAGTACATGTAAAGCATTTAGAATAATGCCTGGCACAAAGGAGCACTCAAGAAATATCAGTTATTATTATTCCCACATTTCCACCAGATGCCTGTCTCAAACAAAGAGACCTGATGATCCAGAAGCCACTGTCCTTGGGCAAGCAACTGGGTCTCTCGTTGCCAAGATATACTGTTGCTGATGAGAGACATTCTCTCTGGCTTCAAATTTAATGAGGGCTTCTGTGGTGTTATACCTACATGTGGGCCATAAAAAGAACAGATGCACTCAACACCAAGTACCTCTTTAAATGCATGCTGTTTGATCTCTGTTCCCTCCAGAGACTTGAAAAACTAGTACCCTATTCCTAGGCTCGTGGAACTAAGTTTGACTAGCTGCCTGGTCCAGATATTAGATGTTGACTGATATTTTCAAGACACAAATTTTCTTTGTACCATTGAGGTTAATGATTTGCTTCTACAGTTGGCTTTACCTGGTTAGTTGTGGAAATAGGAGCTTATTCTCTGAATTTAGGGCACTTACTTGAATTCATGCATTTCTGGCCTAGTCTAAAATTAAATTATGAGATCAGAAATAATTTCAAGGAGCTGTCAGGAAGATATAAAGTTATCCCTGCAACAGACCTTTCACAAGATTACTTTGAAGAACTAAAATGTTTAAGAGGTAGAAAACAGGATTTCTGTTCATTTCTAAGCCAGAATTTCAACTGTTACTTATTAAACAATAATACTGTGTAATGCATTAAGATGCACCCATTAAAACATGCCCTTTCATCAGCGAGCCAATGATATAGAGGGCCCTATATTCAAATTTCTCATTGATCTTCCAACAGAAAAATAGGCAAATACCTGGACAATTTGTAAAAGAAAAAATATAAATAGCTGTTAAAGGTGTGACAAATGTTTGTTGTCACTAGCAATCAAAGAAATATAAATTGAAACAAGACATCATTCTCCAACCATGCAGTCTTTGCTAAATTGCCATTTCAGAGGTGATACACAACAGCCTCACCCCAGCTGGCAACATGCTCCCACTGATCAACAATTTCAGCCCTGGGGGCGCCTGGGTGGCTCAGTCAGTTGTGAATCCGACTTTGGCTCATGGTTCGTGAGTTTGAGCCCCGTGTTGGGCTCTGCTGACAGCTCGGAGCCTGGAGACTGCTTCGGATTCTGTGTCTCCCTCTCTCTCTGCCGCTTCCCCACTCATGCTCGCTCGCTCTCTCTCTCTCTCTCAAAAATAACCGTTAAAGAAAGTTTTTTGAACAATTTCAACCCTAAATGTATGTCTAAGTACACACAAGGATGTTCACTAGATGACACAATAGAGAAAATAGGAACATCTTAAAGGTCCATCAACAGAGGGTTAGTTCAATAACTATGGCACATAAGCAGCCACATTAGAGGGACTGTTTCAATGACATAGAAAAATGTTTATATTAAAGCAGATTATAAAATAACAAAATAAAATACTGTAATCTTGTTTTTGTAAAAAATCATATATACACACAAACACATATAATTAAGTAGAAGAAAAAAAAAACTAAAAGGAAATTCATAGAAATATACAGAGACTCAAATGAAATACTGCATATAGATACATACATATATAAAAGACAAAAAGTTAATACACCAAAATGTAAAAAAGGTTATTTCTAGATGGTGGGAATTGGGAGTGAATTTTTGTTTTGCTTCTCTGATGACCATATGTTATTTTTGCACTAAGGGAGAAAAGCAATGAAAATTTTTTAAAAATCGCCATCCTGGGGGCCCCTGGGTGGCTCAGTCGGTTGGGTGCCCGGCTTCGGCTCAGGTCATGATCTCACAGTTTGTGAGTTCAAGCCCCACGTCGGGCTCTGTGCTGACAGCTTGGAGCCTGGAGCCTCCTTCAGATTCTGTGTCTCCCCCTCTCTCTGCCCCTTCCCCACTCACACTCTATCTCTCTCTGTCTCAAAAATAAATAAACATTAAAAAAAAAATTTTTTTTTAAATCGCCATCCTGGTCTAAGCCAGTGGAGAGACCAACACCTTGAGAGAATCAGGAGCGAACTGAGGAGGCAGATGGGAACCCAGAGCCCTGGGCTCTGGTCTCATTTCAACCACATAGTTGGCCAAATCCTTTCCATCTGTGAACCTCAATCTGTAAAATGAGGGGCTGGGCCACATCAGTGGCTCCCAAACACAGGATTGGCTGCATCAGGTTCACCTATGGTGCTTGCTTACTATATAGACAGACAGACAGGTATTGCTCCACTCCAGATCTCTTGAATCAGTCCCCAGCGGGACTGGGTGAGACTGCTTCCTTAGCCAAGTTTAGGAACCATTGGACTAGATAGTCCAAGATGCAGCCCTTACTCTAAAGCCCTCTACCACACACTTGTTCCCTGGCCCACTCTCAAAGAGTCTTGTCCCTCCTCACCGAGCACATCCTGGGGGCTGCTGGGGAATTGCTTGCTGAGCACAGTCTCCAAGGCATAACTCAAGTCCATGCTGTGCCTGGTTATCTCTGCTGGCGTGGCACCTGCCGGGTATGTCTGTGTGGGCAGCTCTGAGAAGCGGATCTCCGTGCCGGCTCTGGGCTTCATCTCTGGCAGCCGGGCCAGGCCCTCCTGGTAGCTTTTGCACTCAGTGCCGCAGCGAGGTAGATTCTGCTTTATCCGGTCCTTAGTGTGCTTCATGGACAGCACAGGAAGCACCTCTGAGAAGGCACAGATCTGTCGGCTCTCAGGCTGCAGCTTCTCCATTGTGGCCTCACTGATGAAGTTGGTGAGTGAGATCCACTTCTTGAGTGTGGCATATGGGTAAGGTCCCAGGAATTGGTCCAGCTCCTGGAGGTTGGCCCTCATGGCCTCCACCTCAGCCTCTGGGGCTGGGGACAGGTCTACCTCTTCTCGAATTGCATTCCAGCGTAGGACCATCAGCCCCCGCTGCTGCAGACTAAGGAAAAAGCCCATACGAGGCCCCACCTCCCTGGGATTGGCCTTGTCCACAGAGCTATAGTGGAGGAAGTGGATGCCTGGTGGGATCATCTTCACGCCCCGGAACTTGGGCCCCACCTCCCAGGAGTTGTAGTCGATGCCAAACTCTGTCCCCTTGGGCATATTCAGGATGACCACGGTGGCCCCTTCAAAGAAGAGGCGCTTGGCAAGCTCAGGATCCATCTGCATGGCAGCCATGAGACCAGTGGTACGTGACCAAAAGAACAACCCTTCTTGTCTTACAGAACTGAAAAAAGAAAGAAATCAGAGTTCATCATTTGCTGAGGATTCTCCATGTGCCAGATTGAATCAGACCCTTGACATAATTATCTCCTTTAATCTTCACCACAAACCTTAATCAGTTTTACCAATGAGGAAAATAAGACTCACAGAGAAAGAGGATTTTGTGTTTTAATGAGCGAGAACACTCACTTCACAGCTAGAAAGACATCAAGGAGAAGTGACATGCTCAAGGTCTCACAAATTAGAACTTAGGTACCCTGTCCTCCAGGCCAGCATTCTTCCCACTGTCCACTCAGGATCTGCTCTCACATCTATCTCCTTCCCTCCCTCCCTCTCTCTCTCTCTCTCTCTCTCTCTCTCACACACACACACACACACACACACACACACACACACACACACACAACAGAGGCTGAAGGTGGGGAAAGCCTGGGTGGTCTATTCGAAACTATAACTGTGCCTAAATTGTCTTACACTACACCTCTGCCTAAACTCGATTGCTAAAGAGTCCCAAGGACTTGAGAAGGATATACCCAATTTCTCATAAGCCACAAGGAAGGCCCAGATATGGACAAAAGGTGGAAAGTGAGTGCTCAATATCGAAAATTCACAAAAGGTTTGGGAAGTGGAGAGCTTTTCAGCCACAAACCTCCTCTTCCCATTTTACACATAAAAACCCTAATGTCCAAGGAGTTAAACAACTTCCCAAAGGGTGCACAGTCAGCAGAAACTCTGGACCACTTGCCCAGAATGGATTCAGGTGGCGTGGCTGGCCCAAGATCAGTATTTAGAAGAGAAAGAGCTTAGAATACTTATTTTACCCACCTCTGAACTATCCATGAGGCCATACTGAGAAAACATGTATGCAGGCAGATACTGACTGGGTGGTATTTATAAGGAATGGTTTCAACATGAACTAATTTAATCCAAACAATTACCTAACCTTCTAGTCCCAAGATACTTACCTATTCAATTCAGCAAGTAATCACCGAGCGCCTGCACTATGCCAGGATCTTTGCCTGAAACAATAATCTGTGAAACATCCACAGAGTAGGACAGTCACTGCCCTCTAGGCACTTCTAACCCAGCCAGATATACAAATAAGACCCCCAAATTTCACAAACAGAAGAACCAGCTGCCTGTTTAATTTTTCTTACTCTTATGTTAAAACTAAACTGGGAGGAAAGGAAGACCAACCAGTTTCCAAAAATGTTAAGGGCATATTTTATCATCTTAACCCAAACCCACTACAAAGGACTCTCACTCTGAATCAGCACTTTTTTCTCAAACTGCAAATCACAACTCATTAATGGGTCAAGAAAGCAATGTAGAGTTTCAACCAACATTAATTTTTTTTAAATGAAAGGAACAGAATAAAAAAAAAAAAATCAGAGTGCATCATGAGTAACAAAGATAATAACTGTTTTCTGAAGTTTTTTTTGTGTTTGTATGTACTTTTGGTCATAAGGTAAAATGCATTTGTTACTGTAGGTCACAGTCAAAAGTCTGAAAGCCACTGCTAACTAATTTGCATCATCACCTTCTTATTCCTAACCCTGAATTCAGAAGGTACTTAATAAATACTTGCTAAATTAAGAGCTACTGCATTCAGAATAATTGTTCATCAATTAGCCATTTTCCCTTGGGGCATCTGTGTGCTCCTCCTTCATAATGACATTCCTTTATTCCAATTCCACCAGCCCATAATTCTCCTCACTGTATCGTCACCAGCTGGCACGTGGCCTGGCACAGAGAAAATGCCCTGGAATGCAGAAAGTCACATCCATCTGCTTCTCTCTACTGCATCCTTACTCCAAGTTACCTGTCCCTCACCCAAAGAGTGCCTGCCCCTCCAATCCGCTCTCCATCCAACAGCCAGAATGAACTTTTTGAAGTGCCAATCTAAGCATGTCACCACCCACACTTAATGCCATCTGAGTGGCTTCTCATGTGGCTCCTGGAAAACCAGAATTCCTACCGTGACCTACAAACCCTACAAGGTCTGTGCTGCCTGGTCCCTGGCAACTCCTCCAGACTGTTTCACACCACGCACCCCACCCCTGCAAGCTCTCTGTATCAGCCACACTGGCCTCTTTTAGACCCTCAAGCAGGAGTCTGCTCTGCATAGAAAACTCTTCCCTCCCCTATTCCTCAAATCATTTTTCTGATCTCAGCACAACTGTCATTTCCTCAGTCCAGCTTCCTTGAGTCCATGTCCCGGGGCTAGATCAGGTATCCAGTGATACACTCTCAAGGCACCTTGTACCTTTCCATTTCATTTATCAGGCTGCAAATTTGCCTATGTTTAATAGACGGCTGTCAGCTCCGTGAGACTTGAGCCTTTTTGTACCTCGAGCACATAAAAGATGCTTGATAAGCATTTATTTAATGAAAACATGATATCCATTTTGTAGATGAGAAACGAAGGGATGGTTTGGGCAAATACCTTACCCAAAATTACAGAGTCGGACATAACCATGTCGGACGCGGCCACAGTCTCCGGCCCCCAAGTTCTAAAGTTAGGGGAAAAAAGCGCGAAGTTACCCCGGGTGCCCCAGGAAGTAGTGGCGACGGTGTCTCTGGTGACGGTTTCTTAGGGAGAAAGGCCTGCAGAGCCACCAGGGTCCCACCACCGGCCAGAGACCAGGACGCGTACGTCCCGGCGAGGTATCCCACTTTAGGGCACTCCGCGATCCGGAGCCGGGATGAGGGAGCCCGGGCCACACAGACAAGGAAAGCAGAGGAGTTAAAACAGGCCAGGACGCCGCACTCACCAGCTTCGGACTCTCCCCACTCTGAGACACCGGGGAAACTCACCGGAAGTTCTCGCGCTTTGGCGCGGGACGGGAGCGACGGGGAAAGCGGCCCGGCAGAGCTCTGAGTCTCGGGAAGAACGGTCCGTGGCTGCAGGTTCCGCCCCATCAAATGTCGTCTTTTGCCACTTTCAGTTACACGTTTCAGCTCCTGAGCCATGGGTAACAACTTTCACCAAACTATGCATATCCTGCTCCAGAAACACATCCACCAGCACTGGTCCTTTGGTCTCAGTCATTGTTGCTGAAGCTGGGGTCAAGATTATGACTGCCTAGTAGCCACAATCTGATGCTCAGGAATGGTCCAGGTCAGCCAGTATCTACCCGAGTATCACCTCTGGCCCATTATCACCCAGTTTCAGCTTCCAACCACACTCAGCCCTAGAGGAGATTGTCAGATTGTCAGAAATCCAGCCCCCAGCGTGGAGAGGAACCAGTCTCAGCCACAGTAGCCACCAAATGGATCCCTCCAGCCATAATCGCCCAGTATCCTCAGGCGGTGCAGGCAACGACAGTCTTAGTCTCTGTTGTTTCCCTGGAACGGAGTAGGAAGCGCCAGGCACAAAGTCTCAGCTGGATATATAACTAGATATACATACAGATGAAGATGTAGATATAGATCAAGTTTAATTAACTATAGTATTAATAAATGGATTCTATTTGGGGGCCTAGCTCTGTGCTGCGTGGTTGTATCAGGGTTCAACCAAAGAGGCAGAACCAATAGGAGATATATATTAAGAGATTGATTGCAAAGAATTGGCTTATATGCTTGTGCGGGCTGGCTAGGTAAGTCCAAAATCCATAGGGCAGGCCATTCTTATGTGACTTCTAAGCCTTACATTAACCCTAGTAAGTAGGTATTAGTATTCCCAACTTACAGAAGAGAAAACTGAGGCTCAGAGAGGTTACACAGCTGGAGAGTGGCAGAGCTAGGATGCAAACCAAGGTCTGACTGGCTATTCTTGTCCCTGTGCTGCTGCTGCTGCTTAGCTAGCCTGTCATACTTCCTCAGTGACAGCTGGACACGCCAATCTGTCTCAGTCGAAACTCATCTCTTAGTGAGTTACAGACTAGACTGGGCCTTGAGGTCATGGTTAATCACAGTAAGATGCTACAGGATTAACCAGAGATGGCCTTCATCAGTCACAGTCATGCATGTCAATCTCAGCCTGTTGTGTCAGTTCCATTTCCTGCACGAAGAAGCTCAGCTCCCTCTCTGAGCTTCCTTATTCTCAGTGTTAGGTGCTGAGCTCCACAGTCTGGTCTCAGAGCTCCCCATTCCAGCTGAGCTCACTGTTTTCTCAGACACTCCAGGGCACTGAATTATGGGCATGGAAGTACAGACGGTGGCCCTGGAATCCCACCTTGTGGGTCACATCTCCATCCAAATCAGGGTTTTCAACTTTGGTACTATTGACATTTCAGACCAGATAATTCTTTGTTGTGGGAGCTGTCCTGTGCATTGTAGGATGTTTAAGAGCATCCCTATTCTCTACCCACTAGATGCCAGTAACCCCCCTCAGTTGTGTCAACCAGAAATGTCTTCAGACATTGCTAAATGTTCCCTGGGGTGGGGGTGGGGGCAAAATGGCACCATGCAAAATGCATCCAATTATTATCAGTGGTTCTCACTTGTAAGATTTTGGGCAATAAAGAAAGGTGGTCTGGGGTGAGTCACCTAGTAGAGTAAAAAGGAAAGTGTGGTACATGCAACTCAGGCAGTCCAAGGAGTGAGTTTAAGTTTTACATAAATTACGGGTTTTTAATTTTATATTTTTGCATTTATTTTTATGAAGACCTCATTTCTTTGGCAAGTGACGCTAGTTTTCCATTTATGAAGTAATATCATTTCCTTTACATACACATTTATAGAGTCAGTTTAAAGAAAGAAGTCGATAATGGGATGGTGGCACATATAGGGATATGGCAACATATATGGCAGTGGGCAAAGGCTGAAGCTCGGGACTGGTGTATATGTTATCTGCTAGGCTCCCACGGAGAAGGATTATAGAAAGAGATCCCAATGCAGGTGGTCTTCTTTTGAAAGAGGATGGGTCATGCTGTTCCTCCACACACCAAGCCCCTCTTCATCCTGGGGCCCACGTGCTTTTTCCTTCTGCCTAGCATGTTCTCGCCCAAGGTCCTCACCTTACTGGACATTTCTCTTCATGCAGCTCTTCTGCAGGGGGGCCATAACTGGCCACCTTACTTAAAGTGGTCTCCCTCAGCAACCATCTCCTTCCTCTGTGCATTTCCTTCCCGGTGCTAATCACTCTGGAATTGTCTCTGACTGCTTGACTGTTGTGTTATCTGTTTCCTGCACTCTACTAGCATGAGAGTTCCTGGAGGGCAGGAATGTTGTCTTATTTGCTGTTGTGCCTGCAGAGCTTAACCCAAGACACGGGCCACACTGGAAACGGCAAATGTGTTGAATGAAAGTGTTCAAGGTTGGGATTTCTCCATCCTAGTTTTAGCCCTTCCCACAATGCCAACTTGTACCTGTAGCCAAGGTCAGAGACAGAAAGAGAGAGAGAGAGAGAGAGAAAGAGAAAGGGAGAGAGAGATGCCAAGACAGTTTGTGGTTCAGCATCAAACACATTTATTTCACTTTTATTGAGTATACAAGAACAGAGAGCACACGCATACAGCACAGAGCACTGAGGTGGGGGAGCGCGGGACGAGAAGGGAGGGAGGGGTGTGAGTAAAAAGGAACAGGACAGCATCGCAGTTGGTTGGTAAGGTGCTTTTGAAAAAAAAAAATTATTTAGAGTGATGTTGCTCATGCAATTGCAGGCCAGTCTTGGAATGTGCTTGCAGGATTCAAAAACTGAAACAGGTCCTGGCACTTCCTGTACCCTCAGATGGAAAAGATCCCGAGAAAGCAAAATAAGAGAAAATGAAGATCTGTATGACAGCAGATTGGGAAAAGCCCCTGGAGAGCCTCTGGTTTATCCTGCTCATTTGTAAGTGGGGAAACTGAGGCCCAAAAGGGGATGGGGGTGGGATGGGACTAGTCCAATGTCACATGGCTGAGCCAGGATACCCTCCAGGACATTTTCCACTCTGCTACATGGTCTCCTGGGTGGAAAGGCAGCACAGAAACGATGAGAAATGTAAAAAGGAAAAAAAGAAAAGTAGGTTGAAGGCAGACAAGACAAACATCTATATTCCCTATGAAGAGGAGGATGGGGAGGAAACAGTGCCCTAGATTTTAGCTTTGCAGCTCCCCTCCTCCCTGGTGGCACTGCCTGCCTCTCCATGGAAGGAAGGTCACATCATCCATGGGATGGAGATCTCCACAAACCCTGGCCGGCCCACAAGCTAAATCTGGTCACTTCATCCCTGCCCTGAAACCACACATTCAGGGGCTTATAATGAGGTGTAGAACCCAGAACAATATTCTCCCTCCATGGTGTGACCAGTGTGGTCATGACGCCTGGCAGGGGTGCCTGAGCCAAATTCCAGGTGGCCCAGGGAGGGTGGAGCCACTCTGGCTCATGGCCCAGAAAGAATGGGAGCTCTCAAGGTGTGTGTGTGGCGGGGGGGGGAGCGGTGCGGGGAGGGAAGGTTCTGTGGCTTCTCCACCAGGATGGTAAAAAGAACCTGGTGCGTGGAAAGTGAGCTGTCGCACTCAGGGGAAGTTGGAGCGGGCCACCAGCCTTGCTCCTGGCAGGATGTGGCTGAATCTGCCAACTGAACCCCAGGTGCAGGACTCTCCCTGCCTGCTCTCTGTCCCATTTTTGCCCACAGAGACAAACGCTGTTCTGGTTTCCTGTCCTGCCTCAGGTCAGCACCAGCTTAGCAAACTAAGCACATAAGTCACTGGGGTAACTGGTAAGTAAGCCTGGGCCCTCTGGGGGGTATCGCTGGGCAATGGCCAATACTCGGAGAGAATGTGGGAATCTCAGAGGGGCAAGCCATGATTGAAGATGTAAGGCTGGCTCAGAGGACTTCCGGGTCCCTCTCCTCCCCCATATTCTCTCCTTCAGCCCAAGGATACTGCCTGGCACATGTAGGTACTCAATAAATAAAATATTTGTTGAATGAATTTAATGACTGCTTTAGTGGTGGGACTGAGGAGATAAGATGGGACTGAGAAATTAGAGTGTAGTGGGGACACATTTCCTCCAAAGAAGACTCCGTGACTCAGAGAAGCAGCTCATGGCAGGCAAGCCTGGGAAAGACCATGTGTGCCAGAGGTCAATGCCAAGCTTTTGATGGGACTTTCTCCAAGAGCTTCTGTGATCTGGAGGCAATTTGGGGGACTCCGAGGATACAGGCTCAGAGCTCAGATGCTGGCTGAAGGGGAGGTTTCTGAAGCCAGCGTCTTATACATGGATGGAGCCTTTGAGCAACAACACCTTTCACCCTCAGCTTATTCAGGGGCAGGCAAAGCCTTTGGAAATGCAGTTTTGACCTATCAGGGCCTGCCCTGTGTTCATGGTCTCTATGGCTGCTTTGGCCCAGAAGGAAGAGAATGAATGTGGAAGGGCAGAGGATACGAGTGAGCTGAGACTCTCCAGACAGCCAAATTAAAGCCACCATCCTCTGCAGCGGCCAGGGGCATCACCTCCCTCTGGATGGGGAGTCAGATGTCACAATGTGGTCAGGGAAAAGACATGTGGCCAAAAAAAAAAAAAAGAGAGAAGACTGAAAACTGAAGCAATTTCCCTAGGGAGGTAGCAGAATCCTAACTCTGGACCCCACACCTGAGCATAGACCAGGCCCTGGTGGCTACTGCCCGAGGGGAGAAGGCATCTTGGACTACATCTGTGTTTCTTCCTTCTTGCCAAACCCCTGCCCCTCCATCTGGGGACCCCACCCCTCCCCACCAATCAACCAATTACAAATACCACACACTGTATTACTACACCGAACCGTCAGCTCCTACTGTGAGCAACCCACAGCCAGAGTCCTGGTCTCCTTGGCTGGGCCGGTTCAGGGAGATCTAAGAACCTTGGGATACATCAATCACAGTCGGATAATTATAATTTTAAAATGTCAGCTTCATACTTACCAGCACTGTTTATTTTAATATTTGTTTCCTGTTATATGTAATATACATAACTTAAAAGCACATCCATACACATTTCCTACAAGCTGCACCTTCAATGAGAACCCATAAACATAAAATGTCTACTTCCCCTTCCTGTGGCTGGGTTTTCTGTTCTTGCTTTCTTTTCTTTTTCTTGTTTCAAACCAGAGTCATCTGCAGTGGCCCTTAGCAGGACCAGGAGACAGAGGGAAGTGGGGGGGGGGGGGGGGCGGGGGGGGCGGGGACGCAGGGGGGGAGGGGGAGGAGACAGCCGAGACAGAAATGACCATAAGACGCGTGAGTCAGGGGGAGGGAAGGTGGAAGAAAGGAAGGTGGATTTTGCAGCCCAGTGTCAAGACCCAAAAAATAACAATCCAGTGTTCTTCCTCCTTTCCGAGTGGGGGTTGGGGGGGGGTGGGTTTCTTTCTTTCTCGGCAAATGGTTGACGGTGGCTGTCTTGCTGCTGCGACTTCTCTTGCTTTGCTGCAGAAGTGTTTCCTTTGCATTGGAGTGGGCAACACGCCGCAGGACAAATGGAATGCTTGTCCGCTCAGTGTAACGTGCAGAAGCACGGTCGTGTTGGACTCCTACAATCATTGTGGTCTGGCTTGCTTCTGGCGTTCCATGGGGCTTTGACAGGGGGAGCAAGAGATTATTGTCATAATTTTTTTTTTTCCTGAAAAGTCCCACCAATTCTTCAATGTGTCTGCAAAGGAAATGTAGGCGTTCAGATGTTGGTTGTTGCTGTTGGCCGACTGCTCGGCCAGCCCCAGCAGCAGTGCAAGGACGCGGTGTTTCCTGTATATATATCTATATCTATATATATCTATATATATATGCTTTTCCTTTCCCAGTCCCTCTTCGGTGACAGCACGTCACAGCTGGGACTTCGGTGTTGAGTCGGAGAATCCAGAATGAAGGCCCCTTCTTGACGGTTCTCTGGCTTGGGTTGGACCAGAAACGCCAGCATCTCTTCACAGAGGTCAGGATTCCTACAGCCAGAGGGAGGGAGGGAAGGGGACACAGAGGAGGAGGATAAAAAAATATTAGTAACTTTTGGTCACTCATCTTTAGATATGTGGCAAGGGGTTGTTTTAGCTGCCTTTCCTGTATGCCCTTTATTATGGCTCAGGAAGATACAGTGACTTGTCCAAGGCCACACAGCTTGTAAGTGGCAGCTGAGACCTGCACCCACATCTGTCTGACTCCGGAGCCCATGTGTGTTTGCTTGTTTGTTTCCGGGAAGGTGGTATCTTTCTCTTCCGTCTGGAAATCTGTCCAAGTTTCCTTTAACACTAAGAAGCTCAGATCACACGCGATTCACCTTTTCTTCCTACCTTCTCCCATTCTAAGAAATATTTAGTTGCGATTGTAGATGTTCTTTGGTTTTCCTCTCTGGTCTCCATGGGCCTGTGTGTCCTGAGGATTAAACCCCAGGGAGAAGTATTTAAATAAAGAAATTGGAGTCTGGATTCCAACTCAAGTTTGACTCCAAAATTTTGTGGTGAAGGGCGTGGGCTCTGCAATCAGACTGCCTGAGTTCAAATCCCATTCCATGGCCTATGAGCTCTGCAATCTTGGGTGAGTTTCTTAACTTCTTTAGGCCTCAGGTGCTCCCCTGCAAAACGGGTGCTTCCTCATGCAGTTATAGAGAGGATTCGAAACAAGCGTTAGCAAATAGGAAGTGCTGAACAAACACTGACTGTTCTTATTATTTCTATTGTTGTTGCTAACTTAGCCACACTCTATTTTGATCTCCTTGAGGGCAATGGCTGCCTTTTACTTATCTTTGTCTTTCAATGCTCAGCACTGTGCGTGGCACACAGCAACTACCCAAAACCGTTTAACAGGTGGAGTATCATTCCTGCCCTTCGCCACTCATGTATGGTCACGTGCTAATGCAGCCATATAAACAAAATCCTCCGCGGCTTATGTGACGTATGGGAAAACTGAGACCCAGAGGGTTCAATGTCTTAGTGAGTTGGTGGCAGAAATGAGACTAGAACACAAGACTCCTGCTTTGAAATAGGTCAATTTTTTTCTCCCATTTAATCAAAATCTTAAAGGTAAGGACGCTGGGTGGAGGCTGCCCTCTTGCTGGCAGTGTTGAGGAGACAGGCCCTGTCTGAAGGAGGTGGGACAGTAGAAGATGGAGCAGAAGCCTCACATCAGGACTGTGAGTTGCAGGGAGAGAAAAGACCCTGTGTGAGACGGGTGTGTTTCCCACACTCACAGCAAGAACTTTAAAGAGGAGGAACAGGAAGGCCAAGAGTCCACTGGAGTCTGAACAAATGTTTCTGGAGGGTTCAGGGAGGGAAGAGAGGCTGAAGACCAGCAAGATGGATGCCTGTGTGGAGATAGGGCCTTGTGCACCAGGCTGCTAGCAAAAGCTTATGGTCTGACTTTCTCGGGGCTCATCAATCCCTGAATGTAGCAAAATATAAGGATGCAGGTTCACACTGCTGAGCATCTTCTGTGTGTGAGACACTGTCCTTGTGTGTCACTGCTATGGACTGAATATTTGTGTGTCCTCCCCCCACCAAAATTCAGATGTTGAAGCCTTACTTTTCAGTGTAAGGATTTGGAAGTGGAGGTCTCTGGGAGGTAATTAGGTCATAAGGGTGGAGCCCTCACATGCTATCTTATAAAAAGATGCACACGAGAGATCCTCTCTCCCTCTCTCTCTGCTCTCCACCATGTGAAGGTATATAGAGAAGATAGCCATCTGTAAACCAGGAAAAGCGTTCGCCCCAGGAACTGAAGTGGCCAGCACCTTGACCTTGGGCTTCCCAGCCCCCATAATTGGGAGAAATAAATGTGTATTGTTTTGTTTAAGCCACCCAGTATATGGTATTGTGTTACAGCAGCCTGAACTAAGACACTCACAGATGTTGTTTAATTATTACAGCAGCTCCAATTTATAGATTAACTTCATTTTGTAGATAACGAAACTGAGGGAGGGACACCAGGGAGGTTCCTCTGGAACCACTGCTAGCCAGGAGTTTCTGCCTCCAAAGCCTGGGTGTGTTCTTTCTACTCAATTCTGCTAACTACCTGAGGAAATTTTTATTTTTTATAGTGGTAGGCTGCGATTTAAGTCCCACAGCTCAGTGTAAACACGATGTGAGATGTCTTCAAAAGCCCAGACACTTCAGAAGTGGCAGGGACATCTGAACAATGCGATATTATAATTTATTCTTCTCGGTTTATTACATCAGAATCCAAATATACAGCATTTTGTTGGCTTACTTTGAGTTAATAGTAATGATAGTCATAATTAGCTTTTCCTGAGCACTTACTATGTGCCAGGCACGGTACTAACTAATGTATATGTATGATGTCACTAACCCTATGAGACAGATACCCTGAGAAGGAGGTTAAGGAGGTTAAGACCACAGGGGGCTCTGGAGTCTTACAGACGAAGTTTGACTCTGTAATCATGCCCCATGGCTGTGAGCAGGTCACCTAACATCTGAGAGCCTCCATTTTCTCATTTGTGAGATGAATGAGCAGCTGACAATACTTATATCAGGGACATAGCCTGGTGCCTAGAACAGCACAAGCGCTCCATAAATTTTAGCAACTGTTATTATTGTGCTTATTGTTGCTGACAACTAGATGATGAGGGAACTGCTGAGATAAATAATTTGCTGAAAGTCAAATGGCTAATACCAGGCAGGGCTGAGATCTGAATCCAGGTTTGCAGGATTCCAGATCTTTTCTTGGGATACCAAGATGCATCCATCCATCAAACCAATATAGTTCAAACACCTTAAAAAGAGTTTTCAAATTCAGAGAAGACCTCTCCCCCAGAATGAGTCTGACTATATTAGGGGTCAAAGGTGGTTCCTACTTGGCAGTAACTAGTGGTAAAGCATGTGGGCGAAAAGACAAGGGAGAAACTTCTGTCTCCTTCAGAGCAACATGAACAAGGTGACCTTTACAAAAGGATCCAAGAAGGAGAGGTGAGAGAAGGTTTGGGGGGGGGGACAGAGGGAGGGAGAGAGAGGAAGAAAAAGGAGGAGAGAGAGAGGAAGAGAGAGAGGAAGAGAGTGAAAGGAGAGAAAAGCGGGGAGAGAGACAGAAGGAGAGACAGAGAATGGTGGTGCATGGACAATGGCATCAAAGGAAGAACTACAAGAGAGGTGAGGAGGACAAACGAGACCGCCAAGTGGGCAGACATCAAAAGCTCCATAGTGGGGTGGGGGGGGGGCGGAAGGTGGTCAGGACATGGAGGCAGGGACCAGAGCTCTGAGTGGCCCAGGCAAATGGGAAGGCAGGAGCCTGGGGGACCCGCTGGAAAGGCGCTGGGAAAGATGGGAAGGAACAGACAGGGAAAGGAAAAAGTATGAGAAACGCACGACAGATACTCTAGGAAAGCATACAAACCAGCAGAAGACCCTGATGGGAAAGGGCTAGCCCCATCTCTTCATTTTGCAAGTGAGGAAAGTGAGTGCCCACGAGGGGATGGCTGGGATTGGAGCCAGGTCGCCGGATTCCCAGCACAGAATTCTTTGCATTAGTGGCTGCTCATGGACTTCCTAAAGACCAGGGTATAAATAAAGATTCCCAGGTCCGGTCCAGCCCTTCTAAATCAGACTTTATGGCAACAGTTCTTTTTTTCTTTTCTTTTCTCTTCTCTTCTCTTCTTTTTTCTTTTTTAAGCAGGTTCCATGTCCAGCATGGAGCCCAACATGGGGCTTGAAGTCACGACCCTGAGATCAAGACCTGAGCTGAGATCAAGAGTCAGATGCCTTAACTGACTGAGCCACCCAGGTACCGAGACAACAGTTCTCTAGCACCTGTATTCCCCAGGTGACGCTGTCAGCTCAGGACCAGCGTGGCAAGTGTCCTACGCTACCACCCTGAGATGTGGGGGATGAAGAGCAAGAATAATTGGACAACCAAGGGGATAAGAGTGACAATTTGCATGAAAGTCTGAGGAAGGCTGGGAGGTAGGCTCCGCCCATGACCAGCTTACACTTCTAGAGCAGTGCTGTCCAACAGAAATAGAATGAGAGCCCTGAATGGAATTTAAAATTTTCTAGACTATAGTTTCTAAATTTTCTAGATGTTTCTAGTTTCCTAAAATCTTCTAGATAGAAATTTTTTAATTTCTAAATTAAAATTCTAAATTTTAAATTACCCTAAAAAGAGGAAAAGAAACAGGGGGAATTAATTTTCATAATATATTTTACTTAACCCAATATATCCAAACATTATCATTTGAACAGGTAATCAATATAAACATTATTGAGCTATTCTGCATTCTTTTTTTCTCATTAAATCTTCAAAATCCTATATGCATTTTACCCTTAAAGCACATCTGATTTCAGATTAGCCAATTTCAAGTGCTCACAGCCATGTGTGTTGAATAGTACAAGGAAAACATATCCATCATTGCAGAGAGTTCTGTTGGACAGCACGGTCTAGACCATGGTTTGGCAGCCTTTCAAAGTGGCAGGAAAATGTTTCAGTGCTTTTTCTTCTGACATGAAGGGGGTGGTGATCCACATTCTTGTATTTTTCTAGAAAACACAGTTTCATTCATCAGGGAAGAGGGTGCTGACATTTCTAGCACCCCCAAAGATTCCCTTGTGACTCCTCCCTGTCAATACCAGAACTGTCAGTCCCAGAACTGACCACTATTCTGATTTTTTATCACTTCTGGACTTCTTGTGAATAGAATCATATTACATACCACTCAACTCAATGTCTGTGAGATTTTGTTTTATGGGTCTGATAACATTCAGTGGATTTCCAGTGGGACCTGAACCCCCCTCCCCCAACCCAATGTAGGCTGATAAAAGCCCTATCTGCTGCAGTGCCCATCTCCTTCCTCTTGTTCAGCAAGGCACTGGTGAAGGTCCGTCCATAAGGAAACAGAAAAGTACATTTCTCTTGTTCAGCAAGGCACTGGTGAAGGTCCGCCCATAAGGAAACAGAAAAGTAAATTTCTGGCCCAAGGTGGCCTGAGAAGTCAGGGGTTTGCAATCGAGCAAAACAGATGGGATCGAGGACTCTGGTCATCATATCCCCCTTAGCAACATCCAGTGACCTGTGATGGACGCAGAGACTCAGGGACAAGGCGGCGGTACTGGGCCTGAGGGGACTTTTTCTGGCTTCAAATTTCTAGGTAATGGCCAGTGAGGCTATGCTTGCTTCCAGCTGTCCCACCTCAGTACCTGCCATCAACCCCCATCTCCCTGTTTTTACTGCTTCTGGATTTACTTTTCTGGGTCTGGGGCCTGAAACACCCAAGAAACCAAGGAACCAGCAATCCCCCCCCTTGTCCCCCACTGATTTGTGGTATTTGGGGGAGCCACGTCTCTCCTTTGAGCCACAGACCAGGAACATGGGGCATGAAAGCTGTGTTAGGGACCAAGCCACCTGATGGGCTCTCAGATGGAAATGACCCTCAGAAGATCTGGACATTGTTTCCTCCTCCCTCTCATGGCTGCGGAGCCTCAGAAGGCTTACCTGTGGCTTCCTGTCCCTCTCCTCCGGGGACGGGTCTGTTTCTCTGTATACGACAGCTTTGGTTACCAGCATGTCAGGATGCTGCAGTTTGGCCTCCTTGATGGCCAAAGCCAGGGCCTGGGAGAAAAGAGCAACAAAGTGAGGAACCATAGGATATCGAATACGAGACAGACCATGAAGACCAACAAGCCCCTTAGTGTACAGTCATGGAAATGGAGGCTCAGGGAGGGCAGTGGTTGAATAGTTAGAGACCAGAGCTCAGGTCTTCTGGCTCCTTCTGGCCCTCATTCTACATCCATTCCTTTAGGGCTTCTTGTCTGAATAGGGTCAGCCCGAAGTGGACATCATCTCTGCCCACAAGGGCAGCTGCCCGTGGGTAACCCAATATGGGAGGGACTGGGCGCTGGGCAGAGCCACCGGGAACAATGTCCCCCATCCCCATACCTGGTCTTGATCAACATCTTCATCCCCAGTGATGATGATTCGCTTCTCGATCCTCGTCTCAGAAAACCCCCCTTTCACAGTCTGCAGAGTGGGAGAGGGTGGCAAGGTCAGCCCTGGGGCCTGCTGGGCATGACAGGAGGCCCATCCAAGGCATCCCTCAAGGGCAAGGCTGGAACCAGCAGTCACCTTCTCTCCTGGCTCCCTCTTCTGGTTTTGGGACTTTAGGCTGCACGTCTTGCCCCCTGCCACCACACTCCCCTAACTACCAAACCGCCCTCTCTAGGTCTTCCAAGCCCAGCTCAAGTGCCGTCTCCCTGACCCTGGCTGGTGACCCTGCCACCCTCCCACCTTGGTACTCCCTGAGCACCAAGTCTGTATCTCTCTTGTGGTTCTGGGGCTCTCTACCTTGGGGTGACCTTGTGTGTGTGACCTGGCCTTGAGGGCAGGGGCTGTATTTTGTTCAATTCTGTGTCCCCTCCTCCCCCACTCCCCTGTCCAATCTGACCAAGGCAGGTGCTAAATGCAGACTGGTTGAATGAACACATGAATGAAATGTGAATGGTGACAAGGTTCTATCTTGAATGACTTCGAACAGTACTCCAAGAGAAAACTGTGTGGGTGATACTTACAACCTCCACTGTTTCCTGAAAGGGCGGGGTTTGGGTGCAAGTTTTGAAGTAGAAGATGGGGAAGGACAAAATTGCCTGGCATATTAAAGAGGGTGGTAGTGGAGGGAAATCCCAGCAAGAGCCAGGAGCAGACAGAAAGAAGGGGGCTCCCTAACTGGCAGGACCAGGAGGAACTTGGGGAAGAAGAGTTTTCTGAGCAGTATGCAGTGGGGTAGGTGACGGAAAACCTTCCCACAAAACTTTCAGGGAAAGTCAACATCACTCACAAATGCTCTCAGTGAGAGTGGATATTTTCTGGGGAACATGCAAAAGTGTTGAGTCCTTCCTGCACAGGAGCAAGCAGGGCCAGGACAGTGTGTGTGCAGGAGGGCCAGTGGGACCCACCAGACTTCTCCTTTGGATGACTCAGCAGAACCTCCACCTCAACCTGGCTCCCTGGCCTCTCTCCTCCAGGCCTCTATCTCTGGCCCGGGCCCCCTCCTACCTTCCTCCCGGCTGCTTGGGCACGGATATGCTGGCCTGCCTGTCTTCAGCCTCAGCTCGGTGGCTGAGTCACAGCTGACACATGGGGAATGACTCCCTCCTGTGGCCCTTGCCTCTTCCTTTCCCCATTGCAACTCATACCCTGGTCCAGGCTCCCCATCCCTAGTCTCTCCATGCCTCTCTCTCTTCTCTCCCCTGTCTACCTATACATCCTGCTGGATCTAATCTCCTCCCCTTAAACCCCTTTGCCCTGGGTCACTCCCCAGTTAAAAAACCTTGACAGTGTTCCAATGGCTCTTAGCCTCAGACCCTTCACAGTCACATTTGTCCTGGGATTTGTCTCATTTGTCTCCATTGTGCTTCACCTGCTTCGAGTCCCCCCCCCCCCCAGTTCCTCACAGTGATACCCCCTACGTGCTACTACTCCCTGATAGAGATCACTTCTGCTGTTCCCACAGTCGTGCACCACTTGCACCCTAGCAAGAGGCTGGTGTACAGCTAATGCTCACTAACATCTGCTCAGTGAACAAATAAGCAAATGCGCAGTCTCTGCTCCCATTTTCTGCACTGTTTAGAATGTCTGCATCTGTCTTCTCCTCCCTCACAAGTCCTACCTGGCCTTCTAAGACCCTGCACAAACCCTACTCTTTCCAGAAGACTCCTCTTCACTCTTTGAGGCTTCCTTACGTCGCCTCTTCTAAATCCTGCCAGCACTTAAGTTCTATAAGGTGCAAATGCCATGGCTCAGAATTACTTCCAGTGAGATGGTCTTGCCCCCCAACCCAGCCTGGCTGTCGATGTTGAAGGGCAGGGTCTGTGCCTAGGACAACCCATAGTACAGAACAAAGCACAGAGCATTCCAGAAACTAGGAACGCTACAGGTCTTCTCTGTCCACATTACAAGGCACAGCAATGGCAATGACCTTCCCCAGCCCCACAGCCAGGCGGGGGGCATATGGCACCCTGCTGCTACTCACTTTGGTAACATGGGTGGTGGTGGAGGTGGAGAGGGTTTCCGCGGTGGCGCCGTAGGTGCTGGTGAGGACATCTTTCCCGATGATCTGCAGAATATAACCACCCCCCACCCCAGGGTTCAGGTAAGGATACTGGGCTCTGCAGGTTGGGGGTGGGGGGAGTGAATCAAGGGGGCCCCACAAAGGTGAAGTTTGGAAGCCAAGATGCTTCAAACCACTGACTTTAAGAATTCAGGAACACTGGAATCTTTAGAATGCTAGATCCATGAAACTCGCAACCACTGAATCTCAGATTCCTAGAACCTGAGATTCCTGAGGCCCAGAATCCTAACAAGACCCCAGAATTCAAGAATCCTGGTATCTTAAAAGAATGAACGGGGGATCCAGGCTGGAGACAGAGCCCTCCCAAGCTCCCACCCTGTCACAGCCAGGAACACGCAGTCTCAGGGGCTAGACAATGAGAAGGACAGACTTGAGAATGCAGGAGATGCGAGAGACCTCATGGTGACAGACTCAGTCACTGGCAGCCACATCCAGAGTGCAAGCCTCTGCGCTCCTAGTCCCTCTTTCCCCTGGCCAGTAAGGAGAGCAGATGCAAAAGAGCTGTCACATCACAGGCGCCACCAAGGAGAGGGGCTGCTTCACCCTCAAGCTGCAGTGCCCTCTGGTGTGCATATGTGGGGGGGGGGGGTGGAGGCAACAGATGAGACTCCGGTGGGTACAAGGGAGCCCTGTGGGCACCTGAAAAGGAGCCAGTTTCCTGGCGCTGTACTTAAGAGGACAGCCTACTGGGCTCTATGCTGTACTTGCTGTGGGCCACCTGGGGACCTGTGTCCACATTCTCAGCACAGAGTACCCTAGCCTGAGCTGGCCCTAGCCACTTACCGGAGAAAGAGAACGGATTTCCGTGGCCACCGTCTGTGGGCCTGGGATCATGGCAGCTGCCCCCTTCCCGGACTTGAGACTGTTCTCCTGGGGGAAACAATAGTGCTCAGATGGCCAGATCTCACGTGGGCGGGCCCCCAGGATGGCCAGAGTATGTAGCCATGTAGCTCTCATGGCCACGAGGTTGAGGAATGACTTTTGTCATGCATTCGCGTGCTCACACATGGGCCTGCTCTCACACTTACTCTCTTACTCACTCACACACTTAGACACTTGCTCACTCATTCAACATTAAGAGTGCCTGGAGTTAGGGACATTGGTGAACAAGACACGGCATTGCTCTCAGGAAGCACTGACAAAGGAGCAGAGACATTCAGGTTTCTGTCCTGGCCCTGCCATGTTCCAGCCACATGGGCTGGGGCAGAGCCACTTCCGTTCTATGGGCCTCATGGATTTACCTATAAAATGGGAGTCCTGCAATGTAGGTTCATCAATGGTAACAAATGTCTCACTTTGGTAGGGAATGTTGATAATGGGGGAGACAATGCATGTGTGAGGGCAAGGGGTATATGGGAAACCTACATATTCCTATACATGGGGCATGCGGGTACCTTCCTCTCAACTTTGCTATACAACTGTTCTAATACATAAGCTGCTCTTGAAACTGCTCTGAAAATATGAAGTCTTAAAGTTATTTTTTAAAAAAGACATCCCTGCCCAACTCTCACAGAGACATTATGAGGCTAGCAGAGGAGAAAGGGCTTTGCAAATGCCAGTTTTAGGATAAACATAGGAATACAGGCTGGCTCCTAACAACATAATGATAACCAATATTTGCTGAGTACTTGTATGTGCTGGGTATTATGCTAAGGATGCACTATCTCATTTAATCCTCAGAACAACCACAGGAAATTATTTTAATATTCCCGTTTCACAGTTGAGAAATTAGAAGGCCAGAGAATGTCAAGAGGCTTGTTCAAGTCCACCAGCAAGTTAGTGACGGAGCCTGGATTTAGACCCATGTCTGTCAGTCTCCAAGTCCAACATGCTCCTTCGGTAACACTACTCTGCCCTCGGAACTGTTACCCTGGAGCAGCTCTTCTGGTCCTGTGGTGGATTCTAACTGCTAGATACTCCTGGATTGGCTGGATGTACTGCCCCACATCTGGCAGCGGGTCCGGCCGCCTGCCTTCACCTCCCACTTTCTATGCCATCTCGGGCTCAGTCCCCTCCATCCCACAGCCCAGAGCTGTGTCTGTTCTGCAGCTGCCGAGCAGGCTGAACCTTTGTCCTTGTCTGTGCATGGTACTAGATCTGGATCTCTGCCTGCCAGGGGACAGGTGAGGACAGAAGCCATCTGCCTTTGCCCTGCCTACCCCCCACCCCATGCCTGCCTCCAGCTGAGACAGTGACCTGGTTACCTGGCACGCCACCAATGAGCAACCTTTTCAGATGGATTCCCAGAACGTGGCCCAGCAGCAAGCCTTTAAAAGGGCAGCCTTGCCAACAGACATCAAAAGATGCTCAGCCTCACTAATCATCAAATGCAAATCAAAACCACAATGAGATATCACCTTCCACCTGTCAGAAAGGCTAGCATCAAATAGACAAGAAATAACAAGTGTTGGCAAGAATGTGGAGAAAAGGAAACCCTCCTGCACTATTGGTGGGAATGTAAGTTGGTTCAGGCACTGTGGAAAAGAGTGTGGAAGTTCCTCAAAAAAATTAAAAATAGAAATACCATATGATCCAGTAATTCCACTACTGGGTATTTACCCAAAGAAGACAAAAACATTAAATGAAAAGACATATGCACCCCTATGTTTACAGCAGTATTATTTACAATAGCCAAGCTATGGAAGCAGCCCAAGTCTATCGATAGAGGAATGGATAAGGAAGACGTGGTGTGTGTGTGTATGTATGTATATAATGAAATGTTACTTTGCCATAAAAAAAATGAGATCTTACAATTTGCAACAACATAGATGCACCTAGTGGGTATAATGCTAAATGAAATAAGTCAGACAAATACAATATGATTTCACTTCTATGTGGAATCTAAAAAACAAAACAAACAAACCAGAGAAAAAAGCAGAAACATATCCACAAATACAGATAACTGGCAGTTGGAGGGGTGGGGGTGGAGGATGGGCAACCAGGGGTGAAGGGGAGTGGGAGATACAGGCTTCCAGTTACAGAGTGAAGAGTTCGGGGGGATAAAAGCATAGAGAATATAGTCAGCAGTATTGTAATAGTGCTGCACAGTGACAGATGGTAGCTACGCTTATGGTGAGCATAACATAACGTATGGACTTGTCAAATCACTATGTTGCACACCTGAAACCATTGTAACATTGTGTGTCAACTATACTTCAATTAAAAAAAAGGGTGGGGGCAGCCTTCTGGGTTCAATGCTTCCTTTCCGTCAGCTTAGGAAACAGTCACTAGCCCCTTTGAATCCTACCGTCACTCCGGGAAATTCTCCCCTAAAGCCTCTTCTTTGCCCACTGCTCCCTCTTTCCCGGACAAGGCTTCACCTCCACTGACACATTGAAAATAGAGGCCACTCACTAATGGGGACACAGGTCATTCAAAACAAGGCACCATCTGTTCTGTCTCTCCTTTATCTTCAGCCAGTGTTTTCTCCCGCCTCAAAGAGGTGCGGCTCCTTCCTCTCCCTGGCCAGGGCAATGCCACCATCTTGGTTCTGGACCCTTCCTCCCTCAGACTGAGGGTTCTCCTCACCACCCTGTCTGCACTGCCTCAGCCACTCAAGGCCTTCTCACAAGGCCACTGTCTCATATCTCTTTATCTATAGCCCAGATCTTTCTTGAAACTTAGACCTTTAAAATCAATTGTTTCCTAGACATTTTACCCTGGAAATGTCCCACAGGTTCCTAGCACTCATCAGATCCAACCTCGAATTCACTGCCTCCCCGCCCCTGACACATGCCTACCACTAAAGAGCAATCCCCTCGAGTGCTCTCTGTTTACATCAGTGCTTCTCAGACTTGAGGGGTGTCACAGACTTCTGGGCCCTGCCCCAAGGTTTCTGAGTCAATAGGTCTGGGGTGGGGCCCAAAGATTTGCCTTTCTAAAGGTTCCCAGGACTGCACTTCAAGAATGGCTAGGTTAGGGGTGCCTGGGTGGCTCAGTCGGTTAAGCATCTGACTTTGGCTCAGGTTCACAAGTTCGAGCCCTGTGTCAGGCTCTGCACTGACAGCTTGGAGCCTGGAGCCTGCTTCAGACTCTGTGTCTCTATCTCCCTGTCCCACCCCCACTTGTGCTCTCTTTCTCTCAAAAATAAATAAACATTAAAGAAGAAGAAGAAGAAGAAGAAGAAGAAGAAGAAGAAGAAGAAGAGGAGGAGGAGGAGGAGGAGGAGGAGGGGGGGGGCTAGATTAGGGACACCTGGGTGGCTCAGTCAGTTAAGCATCTAACTATTGGTTTTGGCTCAGGTCATGAACTCACGGTTTGTGAGTTCAAGCCCTACATCAGGCCCCATGCTGATAGTGTGGAGCCTGTTTAGGATTCTCTCTCTCTCCCTCTCTTTCTGCCCCTCCCATGCTTGTGCATGCTCTCTCTGAAAATAAATAAATAAACATTGGGGGAAGGGGGAGGAATGTCTGGGTTAGTGTGCAAAGTCACCAGCCCACTTTCCCTCTGTTAACTGAACATTCTGTCAATGACCAAATCCTGCGTTTTCCTCTCTCCGGTTATCCCTTAACCCCGCTCCCCTTCTTTACACCCACCTCCTCGCACACGGGCCCTGCCCCAGTCCCCAGACTAGCTCTCTGCCTTCTCTTTTGGTTTCTCCCAATGTCTGGTCTCCCAATGTGGTCTCGGGATGCTGTCTGTCTCCCTCAGTGCTAGATTCACAGCGCCTGGCACAGTGCATCACATAGTGTGGGTGTTCAACAAATATTTGCCAAAGGAAGGATGGAAGGAGAAAGGGAGGACATCAGGGAATTTTCCCTCTTGTGATGTTCCACACGGTTGCTAGAGTAATCTTTCTAAAACACAGAGAAACACATACTTGATGACATCATGCCCCTACTTCAAAAGTTGGGAGTGATGCCCCACTATCTCCAGGATAAAGTGTGAGCCTCTTATATGACATTTGAGGCCCTTCAAGCCCTGGCCCAGCCTACCTGTCCAGATCTTTCCCCTTCCTACCCCACTCCTCTTCCACACACCTGACATCTTGCTTTACGGACCACCTGCCTTTCCCCAAATGTGACGTTCCTTCCCATCCTTGTTTTTGCACCTGCTGTACTCCCACTGCCTACAATGCCTTCTGCTGGGGCTGACCCTTCACTTATCCTTTACGTATAGCTCAAATGTCAATGCCTAGGTAAAGCCTTCTCACTCTTCCTGGTAGGGGTATCACCCCATACCTATCCTCCCTGAGCCCCTCCACCCCTGCCCCACCCCAGGAAAGCATTATTGCACTGTTCCATGAAGGCAGGAGAAAATAACAGCAGTTCACATTTACAGACCCCTTCCCAGGTGCCAGGCAAGCCTCTGCACAGATTACCTTGGTCCATCCTCAGGTCAACCCTTTGAGGGATGTACTATTATTGCCCCCATCACCCCATTTTATAGAAGTGGAAACTGAGGCTTGGAGAGGCTCAGATAACTTGCTCAGGGTCATCCTGCCAGGAAGTGGGAGAGCTGGGCCTTGTTCACCACTGTGTGCCCAGGACCTAAACAATTATATGTACCTGTGATCATTATTTGAACAAATGACTTCTAGCAGGTAGCATATTTTCTTCAACTCTGTATTCTGTACCAGGCAGACAATAGAGAATAATAAATGTTTTTGGAACAAATAAATGGATGGATGGGTGGGTGGGTGGGTAAATGAACAATGTAGCTCCCTACTCACTATGGTATGAACTTAAATTTAGCCCTATAAGCATCCTGATGCCACATGGAGAGAACTAAGGGAGAAGAGGAACTGAGTGACCAGGAAAGAGGGTGCGCACTGGTAACTGGTTGGGATTTATTTGTCTTTGCTCAAAACCTACCTGCTGGGTAGTCTAAAGGCAATTCTCTTCCTATGTGTATATCAGGGTTTCAGCAAGAGAAAGCATTTGAAAACAACTTTCCACTGACTCAAGACAGATCCAGCCCAGACATTAGCGTCAGCCCCAGCCCCAGCCCCGGCCCCAGCAGCCACGGTTCACAATGGTCAGGATGAGGGTGCAGAGTCGGTGATGTGTATAGTGAGGCTTCTGGGGTCAGAATGCCTGAGTTTGACCTGGTTCTACCACTTACTGGGTGTGTGACCTTAGGAAGTCACTTAACCTCTCTGTACTTCAGATTCCTCATCTGTAAAAGGTGGAGAAAACAGAGAATCCCCTTTAGTTTTTGTGAGGACTCAGTGAGATCACCCATTCATGGTTCTTGGCACTTTGCATGGGAACACAGCCTGGGTGCCTAATGCTATCTGGTCTGTGTCACCATTAAAGGATCTGACGTTACCGGACTCTCTTAAGAACCTGTGAACAAGGCAGAATGGGAACTATTCCCACTTTACAGATGAAGACACCTGAGGCCAAGGACCTTCCTTCACATGTCAGACCACAAATAGGTAGCAGAACCAGAGTCCTGAGCTTCCAACTTACGTTCACTGCATGCCATCTACTGACCAAGGTAAGGAAGTGGCCCGAGACATGAGAAAATGCACAGCTGCCAGGAGCTAGCTGCCAGGGATCTTCATGTGTTGCCAATAATCAAATAACCAGATGGTACCATCCTCCCTTTACCCCTGCTGTGGCTGAGATGGTCCAGATAACTGACACTCAGGGATTCCACCTCTCGCATTATTCAATTTGGAAAACTGGATGTCCTGTGGTAATAATGGTCCCAGATTCTACGTCCCATGCCTGCTGCAGTGAGGGCAGATGAGGACTTCCCCAGATGGCCAAGGCTGTGATATTGTTACCTGGCTGTTTTAGTGCAAGGGGGCTGGTCAGAGAGGGAAATCTCTCAGGTCCTACTTACCATGGTGGTTGATATGGTCTCCGTGGTGATGGAGGGAGCAGTTGTTATGGACTCCTTTCCCCCTGGGGCAGTCCCATCAACCTGCTGGCCAGAAGAGTCATGAGAGATAGAGATAGAGATAGAGATAGAGAGAGAGAGAGAGAGAGAGAGAGAGAGAGAGAGAGAAAAGCACACCAGATGCACCTGAAGCTTCTGTTACTTGGGTGGGTGGCATTCCCGGTTACAGAGTGATGGGCTGTGTGAGTGAACATGCACTGGTGGGGAGGGGAATCTGTCTACACAGGGAGTGAATCACAGGTGGGATGGGGATGCTCACAAGTCCTCCTGATCATTTGAACCATCTTATTTGACAAAGGACAACAAATCAGATAGCCTGACAAGTCTAGGCAAATTTCAACACATGTGTTCTTTGATTCCATTGCTGGGAATTCATCCTTTGCATGTAAACTTTGAAAACTTTGCCAAGAAGTATGACAAAAAAGTTCACTGAAGCATTCACCATTAACTGCCAAGGACACAAACAGCCACAAGTCCACTGATGGGAGAATAAGTCAGGACTCACTCCCAAGTGGGACTGAGAAGAGCAAGGTGGGCCCACATATGGCAAATGAGGAGTGATCTCCAAGACAGTTATCAAGAAAAAAAGGTCAGGTGTAAAAGAGCATCTCTTTCATGCAAAATTCTAAAATATCCAGAGATGTGAGTGTATAGGTTGGAATATGCATATTTTTTTCCTAGGAAGAATCACAAGACAAATTTCAATTTGTTCTATTTGAATTTCATAATGGAACACTTTGCTGGTTTTTAAAAATTTTCTTAACATTTATTCATTTTTGAGAGACAGCAAGACAGAGCACGAATGGGGGAAGGGCAGAGAGAGAGGGAGACACAGGATCCGAAGCAGGCTCCAGGCTCTGAGCTGTCAGCACAGAGCCCGATGCGGGGCTTGAACCCACGAACCGTGAGATCATGACCTGAGCCGAAGTCGGATGCTCAACCGACTGAGCCACCCAGGCACCCCATGCTGTTGTTTTGATGTCAGTGAGAATTACTGGGCTGTTGAATTTGGGGCCTTTTTTAGTTTTATTTACATTTCTCTATACGAAAGCAAAATAAAACATGTGTTACTGAAACAAAATAGGACAGAGAGGGAGCACATTGCCTGCAATCACACAGCTCGTCAGAACTTGAGCATCTTGACCATTGCACTAGCTACCATGTAGACCATAATGCAAGTGATAAAAAGTGGGGGGGGGGGTATTCTGGAAATGACAGAGTTGCCCACATTGTGTTGGTTTACACCTTACTTTAGTTCTTAAAACACAGACTAGTCTCCTCTCCCTGCACTGTAGCCCCTCTGGCCGCAAGGAACCTAGAGGGTATCAGACCTACAATCTCAAGGTTCAAAGTTTAAAAACCACAAAAGAAACTTAGGAAATGTACCATGCACCTGTACACCTGCAGTTCACCTGTGTCTATTTAGGACCACTTTCTCCAGGGGACCAAGTACATTTCATCTTGCTAAGACAAATGATCTTCTATCTTTTTCTCACTTTGTTCACATTGCCAATCTGATATGGAATCCGCATATGTCAAAAAATGATCCAATGTGAGCCATTCTAACAAAAGCTGGATTGAGATGTCTCCCTCTTCTCTCCCAGGGATACGTCAAGAAACCTCTCGAACTCCTTCAAACAATCTGAAAGCCACAGTCTAGTCCACTAGCCACTAGCCCTTACAGCCCTCCCAGAAAGACAAGGGAGACATGCTCATTCCCATTTGAGAGATGGGAAATTGAGGCTTTTAAGAGGCGTGGTCTGTCCAGGACAGAAAATCATTCCACTACCCAATTCTAGAGCTCAGGGAGGACAATGAAGCTTAGAAGAGCATCGGGGTTAAAATGGGGGCTCTGGGAAAACAATGTGGCAAGGGTTGGCCAAGGGGCTTGGCCTTGGTGGGGACCCCACCCTTAATGTCCAATGCTTACGATCAGGGTGCAATGAAAGGCACGGGTTACCTGGGTGCTGTCCACAGTGGTGACTCTGGTCTGCAGTACAGCCTCTGGCTCAATCTTCTTTCTGATGGCCAGGCTGCTGACAGTCATGGTTTCTGTTTTCACAGGCTGTAAGGAGATGAGAGAGAACTCCATAACCCAAGCCCCTGCATGGCTCCTGCTCACAGCCAAATGCAGTGTAGCCCCCATCCCTGCAGCCAGCCAAGTCTCTGGAAGGGCACGCAGGTCAGGGCAAAGAGGCACGGTGAGATGTCATAGACAAATAGCCAAGGGGAGAGCCAGAACTATCAGCAGTACCCAGACAGGCCTGCTCATGGCCCTGCAGCCACATAACCTCATGGTGGCCATAAGTTGTGTTTTAGGCTACCATTAAAAGAACATCTACTATTCAATTAATATGTTCTGTGTCAGGCCCCACACTAAGTATTTTCCTTATATACATCCTGAATGACTTCGATGATTATGCCATCACCTCCCAGCTGCTTCATCTGAACTGTTCTTGAGAGCAGGAGTCATACAACTGGATGCCTACAGAGGCCAGGCAGGAGATGGAAATGGGTGAAGTGGGCCTACGAAGGACTGGAGTGAACTGGAGAACATGTAGGGACCAACTGTGGCCATGGCCTCTGAGTGACTGGATCATCGGATTTTCTTAACGATATTAAAAAAAAACAAAACAACACTGTGGATTTTATATTCAACATCCTTATTTTTAAATCAAGGTCCAAGAAAACACATCTGCTAGCCAGATCTGGCCTGGAGCCACCAGTTTTCAACCTCTACTCTAAAAGGCTTCAGTTAAATGATCAGTTTCTTCAGAGTCCTCCATCCAGGCTAGTTCACATGACTATTAGCATATTAACATATGTGAGCTGAACGAATGAATGAAATAGCTTGTCATCTGGCTGGGAAGGCAGTGAGAGGATTCTCACAGATTACTGTCACCCTGAGATCTAGCCATTTATCCAGTTAGTCATCTATCAGTGCCTGCTATAGGCAGGCTTAGAGCAGCTGCCACCCAGTAGGAAAGCAGACCTGGCTGCCACTAACCTGACTATCTGGGACAATGCCGGGAACAGAAACATTACAGAGCAAGGGGGCTGCAGCAGGTCCAACACTTCTGCCCAGGGTGGTTAGGAAAGCATTTGCTAGGGAAGTGATATCTGAACTTGGTCCTGGAACGTGACAGGTTTGCAAGACAGAGAAAGGGAGGGAAAACCTTCTACCCAGAGAGTACACCATGGAGTGAAAGTCCAGAGTAGATGAGCTCATATTTCAATGCCTGGAACACGGGGGAGAGGAGAGTGTGGTAGGAGGTAGACTGGGACTGTAAGAGATGAGGGGGCAGAGGAATCACGTGACAAAGATCCTCTGAAGGAAGGACACAAAGCAGAGAGACCCAGACACAGTCTATCCCCGTGTCCCCCTCCATGCGGACATTTCCTCTTCTCTAGGAGTTTCCACTGCTACCCCAAGACCCCAGGGCCAGATGAATTTAAACTGCTGCCCCTTCCCCAGGAAGCCCAGGCCCCAGGGAGAGGAGCCTGGGCCAGGATCAGGAAAAGCCACCAACTTCCAAACCAGGCTGTAGGAGCCCCATGAGTCCACAAGCCCATGCTCTCTGCAGGTGCCATGCAACACAGGCAGGGAGAGGAGGAGTCGAGTAAGACCAGACTGTCTGGCATCGCTTGACCTCAGGCAAGCAATGGGGTCACAGGGTTAAAACGCCAAGGAGTGCATGTTAGGGGTAAACCAAGATGGCAAACATGCGAGCACAGAACCATGCTGTTCTGCGGAGGGACAGTCATGCAACACGAGACAGAGCTTCAGGCTGAGGGGCTCTGGGCTGCAGGCTGGTGGCTCAGTCTTCTCACAGATGGCCCGGGGCCCTCTGAACATGCAGTGCCCGCCAGGCCCAGGTCTCCAGGATGCTCCACTGTACCTCAAACTGGGGCATATCTGGGGTGGCGCAGGCCCCTCGATCTGGGCTATCCTCGATGCCCCCAGACTCGTCTTCCTGGCTGGGGCCCCCCTTGCTGAGATCCCGGGAGAACACCAGGCCCTCAGTTTCGGAGTCGCTTTTGTCTCGGTCGAGCTCAGGCAGGCTGCGGGAGAAGTCTTCAAAGGCGCTGCCGTGGTAGTCACCAATGACCGTGAAGTCAACCTCAGCCTCCAGGCTGGATGTGGAGCTGACCGTGATGCTGGAGCACTTACGCTCAATGGCCAGGTGGTTGTCTTTCAGGAACACCGCGTCCCTCTCCTGGTCCTGGTCCTCGTCTCCCGTGTCACTCTCTGGGGCCTTGGGACGGGGCGGTTTGACCTTCTCCTCTGAGCCCTCCCTTAGCCCTGCTCTCTATGGCCAGATAAAAATCAAAGGAACAGGGGTGTGGGGTGGGAAGAAAGAGAGAGAGAAATCAAGATGGTGAATGACAGAAGAAACCCTGGGGCCATTTCAACGTCTCAAATAGAAGAGCAGGTCAGGAAACGAAAAACGTTCCCGGAAAGATTCCTTGGCATGACAACAAGCTTTAAAAAACCGCAAAGTTCTCAAGAGTGGGGAACGCTCCTTTCCGAGGGTCTCCCGCTGATGGCCAAAGCGAGTACAAAGCAAACATCCTGCCAGTTCATTCCGGACAGGAAGCCCCATCCAGGGTCTGGATCTGGGAGCTGATTAGAAGCTGCATTGTGCGCAAGGCAGGGATGGGAGCCTGGATCCAGGCCCATCCGTGCAGGTGGACATCAAGAGACAGAAACCAAGGAGGGAGACCCAGGGATTTAGGGAAACCCGGGATGGGGAGGCAGGGAGGCTGGAGCCAAGAGCTTTGAGAAACAAAGAGGAAGCCAACATGGTTTGTCAATTCCACTGAGTCTCTGTGGGAGGGGTCAGCATCGTCTAGGGGGGAGGAACAACAGGGGTTAATTCCTGGGAGCTGGGTGCTGCATCAGTTCAACCCTGAGCTCCATGAGGGGCCGGTGGGCAGGCCATGGAGTGGAGGTTCTAGTCCCATCAGTGTAATTGACAACAGCAGGCCAAGGAAACGCTGGAGGGGAACCAGCAACTCTTGTCCGACATACATACCTCTCAACTGGCCTGTCAGGGATTAAACACCACATTCACATTTTTGGCTGTTTCATGACGTTCTTTTTAAAGCCCAATCTAACACCCACCAAATATTTTTTAAAGTAGTTGGCTTCAGGTTCTAGAGATTCAGTGCACTTAGAGATTCACTTGCTAAACTTAACTTCCATTTTAGTTTCTGGAAGGTTGAGAGGTGTGAGGACACATTCCAGACAAGCGAGAGTTGAGCTGCCACAAGAGGCACTGCCCGAGCAGGTGGGAATCTAAGGCAGCGATGCACCCCGGCCAGGTGAAGATGACTGGGTCATCAGGGCACCAAGGGGCTGCAGAGACCTGAGGGCCCGAGGGGCTGGCGAATCTCAGGCGCCCCCCTTTTCCAGGGGGGTTTGCTGCTAAGCTGGTGATGTGCTTCTCTTCCCTGACCGCATCTCCGGATGTGTTCTGGATTAGAGAAGATAGTTAGTCTTAAGGAGGCAGAAAGGAACTTGGCAGTGGGACCAAGAGGGAACCAGAAGCGAAGGATGGAAACCTCTGGACTGTCAGCTTCCCCAAGGCAGGAGAGCCAGGGAAGGGAAAGGGTGAAGGAAGATCATTGGACAAGCCAAGCAAAACAGGTAGGAGCCCAGCAGGTGGGGGCAGCAAGGCAAAGCAAGTGTGTAGTTTGCTGGCGGTGGTGCCAACCTTCTCCACTGGGGCTGTGTGACCCTCTGGGCACCAGGTCACACCACAAGCCGAGGGTCTCTGTGGCTAAGCTAACACAGGCCAACCAGATGAACCCATCATTCCGCCTGGGCTACCCTCAGGCTGGTTTAGGGGAAAGAACTCATAGGAATGGACAAGCAGCCTCTGATCGCAGTAATGATGAGGGGCCACTGAAACATGCTACTACGGAGCTACGCAGCATGCGGTCTACTCCCCCAGCTCGGGGGCAGTGGTAGGGGCAGGGGCTCACGTGGCCAGTTCCCCCAGTGGCTACCTCCAGCGCAGTTTCACAGCCTGAATCAGGGGACACGAGCTCGAGTTCTGTGCATCCTTCCTGTTGGGATGTGGTAGAAATGCCCTCCCTGAAGTGTCTGGCAGCCAGTGGCATCACTGAGGAATGGCTGGCTTTGGGGCCAGCAAAGTCCCCTGGGGGCTGGAGTTGGACGAAGCCCAGATCCAAAAGCTTATTCCGCTGTTGCTCTACCTGACTCATGGAGGTCTCTGGAGACAACTCGTTTATTAGGGCCCTGGTTTCGCCTTGACTCGCTCGGCGAGTTTCAGCTCCATGGGTCTCAAAGATCCGAATTTTATTGGCCACTGAGGTCTTGCTAATATCTTCCAGGGAGCCCTCTCGGCCCCCAGCCTGGAAAGAGGTCATCTCCCTTTGCTTCCCTGGAGGGAACACCAACGCCAGGGGTACAGCTCCCTCAGCTTCTTCAGAGACAACTCTGGGCTTTCTGCTGGCAACGGGAGGTGCCCTGCGCTCTCCTCTGTCCAGGGTCACGAACAGTCCTACGTGGTCCTTAGGCTCCGGGCTCTCTTTAAAAGGATGGGCATGTTTGAGAAAAGCAGGGGACTGTTCTCCAAAAGGATCCCCAAGGTGTGGAGGCTCCCCTGATCCACGAGGGACTGGGCTTGGAGAAGTTTCCTCTGGAGCTGCCTGAGCCTGAAAGGGACCAGGGAAAGCTGGGATGGGGGTGATCACCTCCATCTGAAGAAACGCTGAGGCCTTGCTGTCCTCCGTCGCAGGGTCTCCTGTTTGTGTGTGAACCAGTCCCCTGTCTTGGGGCAGGAAGCTGCCTCTGTCCAGTTTGGCTGGCTTCCTGACATCATTAGGAGGGATGGACCGCGGAACGATGCAGGCTGGGAGGTCTGGGCGCATGCCTCCTCCTCTGTGAGGTGAGTGGTTCTTCCATCCTGCTGGGATATTTTTCTCAGCCTCTTCCGTCAAATCTCCACTCTTGGGGGTCTCTTCCTCTGTGCCTATGTTGGATGCTGGGTGGCTAAATTCTCTTTCCACCCCCCGCCCAGCTTCTTCCCAGTCCTCAGCAAATGTCTGCCCTGGAGAAGGTCCCTTACCAAGCTGCTCAACAAAGACCTCCAGGCCATCTGGTCTTCTGTGGCTCCCAGGGATCCCTGCCCCTTCCTCTAAGGATGCTGTGTGGGCTTCACTCTCTTCATTCTTATTCTTGCTGGAAGCTGCAGCAAAGCCCTGTAGGCCTGAGGAATTCCACTCAGAGCTCTCTAGGAGCTTCTCTGGGAGCTCTATCCTGGTCTCGTCAACAGGAAGGGCATCCAGAGGTGGAGGGGGGACTTGGTCTTCAGAATCTTTCCCTCCATAGTTTAAGTAGAAGCTCCGCTCTGCAAAGGAAGGTTCGGTTTCATCACTCGAGTCGGCTCTGGCTTCTGACTGGGCTGGGTCCAGTAGAAACGACTGGAGTCCTCCCTTGTCGGAGGCTGGAGAGGGGATCTCGGCCTCTGCTGGCCTGGCCCCTGACGCAGCAGGTCTTCCACAAATCGGGATCTCCTCCAGCTCCTTCCTCAGTTCCATCTGGCCCTCCAGCTGACCACCTGAGATCCAGCGCTTCTTGATGGTCGCCTCCCCAGTGCCCACCCTCAACTGGGAGCCCTCAAGGAGATTTTCTGCCAGTGTGCAGCCTGCAGCCAGAGAAGGCCCTCCTGGGCCTTCCCTGACCCAGGGGCCTTCCTCCCACACTGACTCGAAGTCTTCAGGGCTTGCAATCATCCTTCCTTGTTGCTGGGTCTTTGCTCTTCTGACTCCCACCATTTCTTCTGTGGCCACTTCAACTTTGAACTTGTCCACCAGGATGTTTACCTTGGAGAGTTTGCCATCAGCAAGGTTATTTGTGAGGCCTGCCTTACTTTCTTCCTGCTGCATGGTGGCCGCTTTTAGGAGACTGAGTTCTTCTGGCCTAGTGTACTCTCTTTCTATAAATACCCAATGCTCTGAACCCTGTGTTTCAATTGGAGCAAGAAGAGTTAACATGAAATATAGGCACATGAAAAACAGGTCACTGTTTCCTGTGCAAGAAGGGACCAACCTACCACCAAAAGTTAACATGTCCCCAGAACTGGCTGGGGGGAGAAAGGCGTGACAATGCTAGTCAGCCTCATTAAGGCTACCCTTCCCGTCAAGGCACCCAACAAATTATTTACCAACTCCCCTCAACCACTACCCCAACTTGGTAAAATGGGATGGGGTCTCATGCCCTCCCCATGTTTAATCATGGGACAATGGAGATCCACAGATGGGCCAGGACTCTTCCTCTTCCTTTTTTAATAATACAATTGCCACTGTCAGAGGAGAAAGTAACTTACATCACATGGAGTCTTTGAAGGTTAGAACAAAAAGAACTCCTAAGAAATCTTCTAGTCCAATTTCCTCATTGTGCAAATGTATAAACTGAGGCCTAGAGAATGTCAGTGACTTACCCAAGGTCACATTTAGTTCATGGTAGAGTCAAGAAAAGAGTGCCTGATTTTTGATTCCTAAGATCCTTGCTGACTTATCTCACAACCTACAGAATACGGATCCCAGTTGTGATCTAATGTCAAGAGGGAAAGCACTGAATTAAGTTCCACAGCTACAGCCTAAAATCTGACTTTTCTGCAAGAGTTCCTGGGAAGGAAAGAGATTAGAATGGAAAATGCCAAATGCGCAGCTCAAGTCAGTGCCAGTCACCACAATGGCTTGAACAGCTTGAATTTTGTAGGGTTCATTCCCAGGGAAAAGAATACCAAAGCCTATTCTTGGAGAATTCTACACAAAATCCACAGAAAGAGTAGAAAAGGGCTGAACAGAAGACATCATGGAAGGAAAAGATCTAAAGACCCAAGTATCAATCACCTGTCAAAAGCACCAACAAGAGGGTAGCACTGTCAAACTGTCGACAAAACAGCTTTCAACATCCTTCCTACAGTCCTTCAAACAATACTTAGGAGGGAATGATGGACTTCAGAATCATTAAAAAAAGCAAGAAGGCCACTGGAATTCTAATGTTGCAGCCAAAGAATACGTTCTTCACATAACATCTCAATGGAAGTCCAATATGTAACCCAAATACAGGCTGCCATGTTTAAGGGGGAGGCCTCGGCTGCCCTAGTGTCAAGGTATCACCCTCCTTTGAAACCACTGCTCTGACTCAAGCCTCTTATGGTACAGATGTGGAAACTGAGGCCTAGAAAAGGTGAGTACCATGTCCAAGGTCAGAGAGTGAGCTAGGGGAAAAGGCAGGCCTAGAATCCAGTCTCTGACTCCAAGTTCTGGGAAGTGCCTCCATGTAAGATGTGCCAGAAGCTGCTCCCAACAGGAGGGGAGAGATTTATATGACTGGGCTCTGACTCAGGTTACGGCCTGGTGAGGAGTCTGTCAGACCCCATTAGATCTGAAGGATTCTGAAAGATCAGGGAGCGCTGTAAACTCTCACCTCCACTCCCTCAATCCATGCTAGCAAAATCTCCATGGTTCTCAGGGAATGAAACTTCATTGAAAGAGTCCTGTCCCATCTGTGGATCCTGCCAACAGGTAAGAGAGACAAGCGGAAGGTAGAAGGCCCATGTGTAGATTTCTGGGATTTTACTGCAGGTTGCTAAGTCTCAGGACAATACCATGTGAACCATCCCAAAGAAAAGTGCTTCAAGAGCCTATAGAAGCCAGGTCTCTTTTCTCTTCTACTGAGGAAGGAGGCACCCTCAGTGGCCCCCATTTCAGCGTGTAGTGACATCATCAGCCTGGCAATGGTGGCCACAGATGGTCAATGAGACCCCTTCTGGAACATTCTTGCCCCAAGTCTAACCAAAAACTAGTTTCTAGAAACTAGAAGCCTAGAAATTAAGCTGAGTGGGGTGGGAACTAGCACAGTATAGAAAGAAAAATTCTGCAGAAAGGAAAAAGGAAACACATACTTATATTTAGTTAATCTGTGCCAGGCAATGTCAGATTAAATTTAATCCAAATGGTGATGTGGAAAGCAGATACTGTTACCCTTATTTCAGAAGGGGAAACTGAGGTTCCCCAGAGGGGAAGTGACTTACACAGATCATAGAGTGAGCAGTGAGGGAAAAAGAGGCTCTGCTTTTAACAAGTGAAAATCCTGAAAAGAAAAAAAAAGACTTGAGAGCAAAAAAGAGAGAAGTTCACTGGCATGAAGGCACCGGTAGGACTGCACCTGTCTGAAAGCTGTTCTGACCCTACTACACAAGGTAGATGGGACGTCTGGTAGCCCTGTCGCCATTCTTTCCACAGAGCCAGGGGACCTGCAGTGCCTGTTCAGAGCGCCCCCTGCTATCAGCTGGGAGTACTGCGGCAAGGAGCTGAAGCTGTAGAAGGAAACGGAGCCCGTTCTGTTCCCACCCAAGCCATGACAGGGAGAAAATCTCCCACCAGGCAGTTCTGTGGTCTCTGGGCTGTTGAGTCCCCACCTGGGGCCTTGGGTCACATTCTGGGCCCTGCTCTTTACAGAAGACACCCAGAAGAGGGGATGCAGGACAAGAAGCCCTCTAGAAATCACGACCGGGAGAAACCTTTGAAGAAAGGAGGAGTGTTCAGGGGGAGAGGGGTACTTAACTCTGAAGGACTGTCCTGGAGAAGGATGCAGAACAGATCTAAGGGCAGCAGGGGCAGAGCAAGGCCCACAGACAGGTAATGCAGAAGGGCAGATTTTAATTCAACATGAACACTTCTCAATAGATGACTGAAGACAAAATGGTCTGCTGATATGATATGGTATGGTCGGAATGATAAGAGCCCCCTCTGTGGAAGGAGCTGGAATGGACGATTTGCAGGGATGCTGATGAAGGGCGCGTGTTGCCCACCACCCCTGCTCCGGAGTATGGGCACCTGTCCTTGGCTCTAGGAGCAGCTCTGTGCTCCAGGGCATCGCTTTTTCCCTAACCTTGGGATGCTACTGACTCCTGTCCAACTTCTGGTAGTTATTTTAGTTTCACATTGAAGAAAACTTCAGACAGGAACTGTGATTTCTGTTTTACCACCTATGTGCTGACTTCTGTCTCTTTTAGAGTTTCAGCACATTTTTCAGCAGCTAGAAGTTTTTTCCATGGGAATTTAAAAAGGGAGATGCCCTCATACGTACTTTTTGGGAGATGCCAAAAGGGGGGGCCAGATATCAGGGAGAAGGAAGTTCCACCCAGATGATTGGTCAGTACCTCCCAATCCTCATGGTCTATGGGCTCTTGGCAGGGAGGAAGATACAGTGCCACCCCCCACTCCCTGGGCCTGGATGCCATGCCTAGCGGGACTTAGGTGCCCTCCCAACCCCCCCGCTGCCATCCTGGGCACAGAAGTGATGCTCTCCTCATTAGAACACTTGCCTGGCCAACATCTCTTCAACCCCAAGGAATCTCCTTGGAGCCAGATGCCCACTTTTGTCCGCCTGCCAAGAGTTTAGAGAAGACGAAGGCGGAGGATGAATGAGAAGCCATCCCCTAAACAGCCACTGTTAGACCTTATTCGGGCTTCTGAACAGAGAAAAGACTTCAGGGCAGAAGGCATTTAGGTGCCATGACCCCTGATCCCAAGCTTAGACATCAGAGCCTGCCTGTAAAGTCAGGAGGGCCCAAGAGAAGGAGATCATTTCAGCCTCTCCTTTGAAACCAGAGCCAGACTCAGACTGTCCTGTCTTCTCAGAATATGGTCTCAGTCCTGATTCCTGAAAAAACAATGGATGAGGGAGGGGCTGGCCCTTTATGGATCCCTGGGATGGGGACAATCACTTGTCACAGCATGGGAATACAAGGGCTACCCATTGCTTCCACCTGCATGGCAGAGCCTGGTCCACCCCCCTCACCCCAGAGACAGGGTTTTCTTGAGACCATTAGAGTGGCTGTGTGTGGGCGGGGAAGTGCCGACAGTAACCTCAGGAGACGCTGCGAGGCTTTTCTGAGTGAACACTTCCCAGCCTGTGGCCGTCCCAGGCTCAGGTGCCAAGTCCTGCGGAGAGGTGTCCTGGGTCCTCCGGGACTGCAGGGGAGGCCCAGGGCCGGAGGAAAGGGAAAGAGGGAGGAAGGGAAGGAGAGACAGAGATAGGAAAAGTGGGAGAGAGAGGAAGCAGGAGAGATACACACACAGAGCCTGTAAATAGCCCAGCTTTGTAAATCCCACACCCTCAGGGTTTGTGGCTTAGATCAGGAAGGAGCCAGCAGGGCAGGAGAGAGAGGAGCTGCCCCTTCTGGCCCTTTAAGGGAGGAAGGCCCACAGTCAGCGGCCAGCCAGCACCTTGGCTTTGGGCCTTTTTCTCACTGCTCTCATTCAAGAGGATGTGGAACCATACCACTCTCACTCCAGAGACTCTTAATCGAGAGGCTGGGGAGCCATACCGCTCAGACTCTGATCCCAAATCTGCCCCGGGTGTCTTTGGCTTAAGCAATGGTTCAATCCTGCAGTTTGGGTCTTAGCCCTTCATAAAGTTATCTTTGAAATGAAAACCTGGGTTTGGGAAATGGGAACTCTTCTTAAAATTTGGAGCCCCTATTTTGATTTAAGTTCCCCCTGTCTTCCCCTTGGTCCAGATGAGGCCCAACAACATATGAGGAAGCTACTAGGACCTCTCTGATGACACACTCCTGCAGGAGAGCCCCCACAAAGTCTGTATTTGGATCAGGGATTCCAGTCACCATCAGCAATGGCCCCATAACCATACAGCACTTTGCAGTTTCTAAAGTGCTTTTATACCCACTATTTCACTCAGCCTTCCTAGCAACCCTATGGAATGGCAATTTTGGTCCCACTTTAGATGGGCTGACTAGGCTGTGAGGCTCAGAGAGGTATTGTCACCCACCCAACAACCCAGTCCGGTCCTTGCCTACAGCTTCTCCCCATGTCCCAAATCTTCAAGGGCCTCTAAATGCCAGTGGGGCCTGCTAAATGGTTTATAGCTCCAAGCTGAGCTCCTGGAACAGAATCCCTTCCAGCAGGTGGACTACACTTCTTGGAGCAACAGTGAGGGGCAAGGGTTGGAACAGATTCCACCTTTTAGGAAGACCCATCTCTAGCAGTTCCAGCTATTACCAGCAGGTGGGGCACACTCCCAAGCCAGGCTGCTCTGAGGCACTTGGAAGCTCCATAGCCCAGATCCCCAGGGCTCATGGGGCCCTCCTCTGCTGGAGTCCCACCCTTTCAAAGCCATCTATCCTCACCCACAGCCAGACCACTCTGGTCAAGTCTCTCAGGGCAAGAGGAGTGGGGCATGTAACTGGATCACCAGACCAGCTCCCATGGCCTGGGGCCAGAGTCTTCAGGGTCTCATTTGTGCCAGGGATGATCACAGAGGTCCTCAGTAGATGCAGATTTGCCCTCCTTCCATAGCACTGAACTTAAAGACCCTCAAAGCATCCCTAATATTGTGAATCACCAGCCAGGAAACTACAGGCCAGCAGCCTCACTGGACGAGGCCCTCTGTTATCTGGCATGTCAAGGCCATATGGGGAGTGCTAATTCAATCAAATGTTTACTTATTAGATCATGACTGCATCACCAATTTTCAAAGCATTAGAGAGCAGTACATTCACAGTGGACTCTATCCTGGTCTTCACAAGATTTGGTCTTGCTCTCAGGCAGCTTTGATTTAATAGCAGATACAATGGCCTGGGACACAAGAAAATCAGGGTCTGGTCCCTCTTCTATCAGCTATGACACTGAACAAGTACTTCCATTCTGGGCCTCAGTGCCCCATCTGTAAAGAGATGACCGCAAGTAGGTTGAGAGTCCTTCCAACTTTAAAAGGGGTTCTGATTTGAAATTAGCCCCAGGACTCTCAAAATGAAATAGTAAGTAACTCCTACTGAGCATCTAGGGACTCTACCAGTACCTCCATGGTTGATTTTCCTGGCTCCTCACAACATTCCTCTGAAGTAGGTACTTTTATTATCTCTACCTAATGGAAGCTCAGAGAGGTTAAGTAACAAGCCCAGAGTCATCTAGCTAGCAGGAAATCAGAGTCAGAATTCAAACCCAGGTGGTGTAAGTCTAGATCCGTTGGGTTTGAGACAAGTAAGCAGCAGTGCTAGAGAGAAAACACCTAAGTATAAATGGGGGTTAAATATTGCCAAGATTTTGCAGTGCTAAAAATAATAGCTGGGATTATAAATACAGGAATTCTCAAGGTCCTATCTTTATCTCTTTTTCATTTGAGAAAACATCCCATGTTTTCCACTCTGAAAGACAGGTGGGTGTGGGATCCTTTTCTGAAGCAAGAGGCGCAGGTCTGATTTTTTTGGAGGATTCGTTCCCTCTAGTGGGCTCCAAGGATCCTTCCAGGAGGGAACACCCCCCCACACATACACACACACACCCCACACACACAGCCCATCTGTGTTTTCACAACAGGCGCTAAAGGATCTGGTTACTGGATACAACTACTGGGATTCTCAAAGTTTAGTGTGCATGAAAATCACCTGGGGCACTTGTTTAAAATGCTGATTCCAAGGCTCTATCTCCAAATATTCTGATTCTGTCGGTCTGACATGGAGCCCCAGAACCTACATTCCTAATAAACACCCCTCTCCATTGTACTCCGGCTGATGGAAGGGGAATACACCAAGCCACAGCGTCTTCTGAGTTTTTCAAGGTGGTCCCTGGGGCCCAAGGATTCCAAGATATAGTGAATTTGTCTTTCCCAGCCTACCCCCACCCCCATCCCCATCAGCACCTTGTGCAGCAACTCGAGGAGGCATACAGGTGAGAAGGATGAGTGTAAGTCAGTGCAGAACAACCTTCCCAACCCTCTTTACCCAAAGCCCCTGTTGAGGGGTTCAGGGTGAGACCTACCTCATTGGCTTTCTCAGGAGTGCCCTTGGGGGAGGGGGAGGCGGGCGAGGAGGGCAGCCTGCGCTCCCGTTCCCAGTCTCGATCCCGGTGGATCAGTTTGCTGTTGGGTTCCTTCAGGGTCCTCTTGAGCTCGTTTATGCTGGCCTGGTGCTTGAGCAAGACATCTTCTGGCTTGTCTAAGAACTAGGGGTGGATGGAGAGGGCAGTGGGTGTTAGAGGAACAGCTCCAAGCAGGGGATGCAGGGCACGGTGCAAATGGTAACCATGGTGGTCACTGCCCTACATCAGCAAGGTGATTCCCATCCAGGACTCCGTCTCACCCTCACTGAACCCCATGAACCAAGCGGGGCAGACATGATTAGCCCTGACAGGTGCACAAAGCACTTAAGATTAAAAAGAGGATCAAAAAGGGGCGCCTGGGTGGCGCAGTCGGTTAAGCGTCCGACTTCAGCCAGGTCACGATCTCACGGTCCGTGAGTTCGAGCCCCGCGTCAGGCTCTGGGCTGATGGCTCAGAGCCTGGAGCCTGTTTCCGATTCTGTGTCTCCCTCTCTCTCTGTCCCTCCCCCGTTCATGCTCTGTCTCTCTCTGTCCCAAAAATAAATAAACGTTGAAAAAAAAAATTAAAAAAAAAAAAAAAAAAAAGAGGATCAAAAGGCACTTAAGATTAAGAAGAGGAGGCTTCTGGCCAAGCACCACCTTTTCTTTCCCTTTGCCTGGTTCCTGGCCTCAGAACCAGCAAGGTAACTCAAATCCCATAAGATGGGGTGAGTTTCCACTGGTGCTGTGCACCAAGTCTCAACTGGGCATGGAGGTGACTTTCTTCTGGTTACAACCAAGGCACAGTAAGAACTGGCCAACCCTGTTCACTGGGCTGCTCTGGTCCACTCCCTGGCCTCTGGGGCACCTGGTCCCTTCCGGCCAAGACTTGGACCATTGTGCTTAGCAGGACCCTCAGTCTAGGCCCCTCTTAGCCCAACAGGTGAGTTGCTCAGGCCCTAGGGGGCTTAGCATGCAGATACTCCTTAAGCCAGGGATACCCAGAAAAAATGAGCCATAGGAGCCAGGAAAAGATTGTGTTCAGCATTCTCTACTGTGAGCCACTACTTTTCCTAATCACCCAGGATTTTCTGGATACCTGGTGGATACCAACTCCTCAAGAGCAGACAGGGTAAGATATGGCTAGATAGACAAAGTAGGGTGCTGTGGGTATTCAAGAGATTAGGAGAAATGGAGACCAGGAAGAAGAGAGGTAAGGCTGGGCACAAGAACTGATCTGGGTATAGCTGGAGTTTTAGACGTGTCCCCCATTAAACTGCCAAGTTTGAGCTCAAGCCAGTGCAGCATGACAGAGTAATCCACCTCAAGGTCAAGTGAGGATCAGCCTTTGCACAGGAGCCAGTAGGCCTACTTTTAGGGGTGGGCTGTTAGCTCAAGCATCTTTATCTGCAAGGCTGTTTTAGGATTCATGTCAACTCAATTCAGGACAAGAGATGAACAATCTCAGCTTATTATAAAGTCAGATCAGCTGATTCTGGAAGAATTACCTGGAAGGCAAGCTTGCCCTTGGATAAGGCTAAAATCTTCCCCTGGGCTTATCTCTGGCATCCAAGGATCCACTATGATTGACTCATGAGTTATCTCAGGAAGGAAATTGATGCCACTGAGGCTTCTGTTTTCCCTCCAGACATCTGTCTGTAAGGAAAGAACCCTCTGTCTGTACTATCCCTTCCTGAGCTGAACTGTCTCAGAACAATGTTTGAGAAGTCAAACCCGACAGGGTTTGCACAAAGCAGTGGGCTATGAGCTGCAATGGACCCAAGATGTGGCTTGTGACCTATCCTGAACCTGCCACACTGGCTCTGTGGGCACATAGCATTCCTGAAGACGAGAGAGAAGGAGCAGTGGAACCCTGCGATCCTTGATTAGGGTTAAGGGCTTTGGGGAAACCTAGTCCACATGTCTTGCTGTGCAGATGGGGAACTGGGGCCTCCAGCGGCTTACCCATGACCCTCAGAGAGTCAGGCTGAAACCCAGTTTGTGGGACACCAAAGCCAGGCTCTTACACCCCAGCCCCTGTCCTCTCCCTCAGGGCCTACAACAGACTGGCTTCTAGAGTAGTACAGTTTCAGATGAAGAGTTGGGGACTGTGTGAAAGGAAAGGTGAAGTCCTTAACACAGAGGAGTAAGTCCAAAGAAGCAACGGAAGGGAGAAGGAAGAGGAGAGAGAAGAGAAAAGAAGAGGCTCTCCACAGAGCTGGAGCAGCAAGCTCCACCCAGAGGGAGGGAAGCTGGAGTGTGAGAAGGCCAGAAGCATCCTGAGGCTCCTCCCTCCCCACCCCACCCACATTCCCACATCTGGTTGTCAACAGATACAAAAAGAAGCTTGGGGGGAGGACACAGAGGAGGTGGAGGCATGACCAAACAGTGGTATGGAGATGAGTCTAAGGAAGGGTTCCGGTGGGGGAGATGAGACCAACGAAAGCATGGAATGGACTGGAAGAGCTGGCGGACACAGGCCGGATGATCAGCAGTTGAGAAGCAAGCATGGGGTGGTAGGAAGAGGCAGAGTGTGAGGCTAGGTAGAAGGAGGGAGGGGGAAGCAGTTGGTTAGGGGGTAGTCTGAGCAAGGAGCTGGATTGTGGAGGGAGAGAAGGAAGGGTGGTTGGGGAGGGAGAGGGGGCAGGAGGAGGGAGGAGCTGTAGTGGGGGGAGGAGTATGGCCGAGGAACAGAGGCAAAGCTGAAGCTGCAATGGTACCAGGACATAAGCCTGGGGTGGACTATGGGATGGTGACAAATGAGCTGGGGATACGAATGGCTGGGTGAGTAGTGACAGGTCCCATGCAGTACCTCCTGCTTGTGTCTTGGCGTGGTTTCCTGCTCCGGCTAGCGAGAGGCGGGAGAAGGAGAAGGAACCGGCAGGGTCAGTAAAGCAAATGGATTAGAGGCACCGCAATGGCCCCTGGCCAGGTCTGGTGCAGCAGGTAGCCCAGAGGGTTCTTTCCTGAGGAGCAGGGGCCAGGGAAGCTGGTGGGCCACCCAAGGGGCAGCGAGGTAGCCAAAGGTGTGGGGTGTGAGGCAGGGTGCGGGCCCGGGGAGATGAAGAAGGGGGTGGGAGGACTGGGGACAAAGCAGGCAGTCACACTCAGTAAACAGGACATGAGGGCTCTGGGCATTCATGCTTCTTGCCGTCAGCATGTATGTTCAGGGGCCTGTGCTCCAAGCTACAACTGCATGACGGAAATACGCTATACCCATGTGTGCACATGCCCGTGTGCATGCTTCTTGCATGTCTCGGTGCATGACCCTACTGTGAGAAGGGTACAAAACTGTGAGTGAATGCATGCCCACCGGAGGCCATGCGTGCCTGCAGGAGTGTGTGCACAAGTGTGTGGGAAATGCATGGGGCAGCAGGAGGGGACATAATTGAACCTCATCCTTGTGAAGGCCTACAGGGACACCCCATCATGCTCTGGGGAGGAAGGGGCCATGCAAACCCAAATCAGAGTCAAAGGGGCAAATTAGGAGTGGGCAAGGGGAGGGTGAAGTCCTCTAGGGGACAGAGTGCCCCTGTGGGGAAGCAGGACAAAAGGAGGGGAAGGGGGCAGCGTGCCTACCACCCAACACCAGGGGATGTCAAGGTAGTGGGCAAGGCCCTGTCCATGGTGCATCCCAAAATGAGGGTGCTCGGCCACAGCTGGAAATACCTCAAGGCCAAGACCGAGGCTAGACCCAGAATCAGCCTCCTGATCCCCAGGTCAGAGGGTATGAGAAAGTCAGGCTCCTACCTTTAGTTCCTTGATCTTGGTGGGAGTCCTGACCTCTCCCTCCTCGGCCTCTGACCGCCTACCCCCAGACTCGCCATCCTCCTCTTGCTTGTCACCATCGGGTCCTGCGTCATGGTTCTCACTAACCGAGGCTGGGCGGGAGAACTCCGCTAAAATGGGCAGAGATGGCCAGGTGGCCTTGTGAGACCTCTCCCAAGGGGACGGACAGGGAGCCAGCCCTGCCAACCGTCCAACCATGGTTGGAGTGGAGCACAGACATCCACATCTCCAACAGGTCAGGGATAAGTACAGGGAGGTAGCCTTGTCCAGTCATGAGGATGGTACGAAGCAGAGCTGCCTCCCAGCCCCAGACCCCCTCCTGACTTCTATGGCACTAGAGCCCAGGTTTAATTCTCAAATCCATCTCTTCTTGGCTGTGTGACCTTGGGTAAGTTATACAACCTCTCTGGGCCTCAGTTTCCTCATCTATAAACAATACTTATTTCAGACAGCTGAGGGGAGGAATGAATAAACTAATGTGTGTAAATACTTAGAAGACAGACTGGCACAGAGTGAGCCAATTCAACCAATGTTGGACCACAGATGTTGATGTTTTTGTTGTGGCGGTTGTGACAGAATACTCGACCATTATTTGGCAATACGTAGATATTGTGAGACTAGCTTTTACTACTGAAAGCTAAAGTCCTGAGATTTGCAAATAATGTAGCCTCTTTATAAATTAGGGAAAGTTCAGAGGGATCCCTGCAATAACATCTTTCTTACTCACTGGCATTCCAAAGTACTTTTCTGAATAGGAAAGAAAGGGATGGAATTAGAGGCTTTACACTAGGCACTGGACATAATCCAGACTATGCCCATGGATTATGTCTTGGTGGGAAACAATGCCTGGAAAACACTGAATTGAAATGACCATGGCACGGATTATCCTTGGGGCTGGCCTAAATTAAAGAGAATAATTATTCTTTCTATTCATATATACTCACTTCGCAAAGTGCCCTTTTATGCACACCATCTCATCTGATCTGCACAATCCTCTGTGTTGATGGCTAGAATGGGAATCACTTTCCTCATTTTACAAAAGATAAATTGAGACTCCGAGAGGGGAAAGTTCCCACTGGTGACCTTTCAGTGAATCAGGACAAAGACCTAGGTCTCCTGGTTTAGAGTTCAGCCTTCTGGACCTCCAGAGGGATGTAGGAGAGGATGAGCCTCACCAGCTCTAGACCAATCTTTGCTGCCCTGCACAATCTGGGCTTCATGTAGGAAGCTGCAGGGGAAAATAAAGGGACTGTACTTTCCCTTTGCATAAATGTTAGCTCTCAACCCTTAGCTTTCCTCCCACTCAAGGAGAAGGAGGAGCTTCCTCAGCCTCAAATGGACCTTTGAAAAACTTCATGTCCTCTGAACATGGTCAGGGAGTCCTGGGAAAGGTCTCACTTCATACTGCAGGAAAAGTATCAGACTCTCCTGATCACCTGGAAAACTCCTAGGTATCCTTCAAAACCCTGCCCAGTTGTCACCCTCCCTGCAAAGCCCTTTCTGCCCCTCCTAGACAGAATTAATCCCTCTCTCCTATATTCTGTTTTGTGCTCTGTATTCTGTATATACTTCTCCCATGGCTTGAATCACATTATATGCCTACAAACCTAGTGTTCTATGGGCTCCTCCAAGGAAAGGGTCATACTTATTCTAACACTTGCAAAATATTTGTTGAGCAGAACTGGCTTGCCTAGAGCAGAACTAACTACCCCAGTGTGTCCTGGGAATAACCACTGTTCCCCAGGCAAGTCCCCACCCCTTACCTTAACCTATCCTCTGCAAACCTAAAAGCAATAATAATTTATTATTGCTACAACAAACAATAAACCATTATTGGGTATAAATTATTAGGTCCTTCTATGTGCCAGGAACTTTTTGAGGGGATGTAGAGGCATGACCATATTTAGTTCTCTCTATAACACAACTAAGTATGTATTACTTATTTTGAAGAAGATGAAATAGGCACAGGGCAGTTAAGTTGCTCTAGACCTTCCAGCCATTCATGTATGGATATTTATGACCACTTCCTGGCCTGCAGAGCAGCTGGTGAGTATGAAGGCTGAGATTTGAACTCAGATCTGCCTAACTGAATCTCCCCAATGCCCATGTGGCCTCTGAACCTCTCCTACAAACTTCAGTGTGCATATCCTGGGGAGAGTCCTTGGCCAAGGCCCAGGAATCTTCATGTTTAACCAGCTTACAGGTGATTCTCTTGCAGGTGGTCTGTGGGCCATGTTTTGAGAAGCCCTGGTCGGCTGGATACAGGACAATGTAGGGCCAATTCTCACTGATATTAAGGGCACCTGTCAGCCCAACAGGAATAGGGCAGTGGAGAGCACCATGTGGTTAGATGTCGATCAGTTCACTGGAACCAAAAGAATGACCGAGAACAACCAACCCCTCAGCCTCCCATCAGGTAAGGCATCACCAGTCACATTGCACATTGCAGTCACAATATACCATTCTCCTCGGCTGACAGTCTGTGAATCACTAAGCATCATGGGTGGGGGGCCAGAAAACCATATGGCTGAACCTGCATCCCCAAAAGGCCACGACTCCGGGAAGTTGCGGGAAGTCCAGAGAGTGACAACATCATATTCCAGTGAGAGTGATGCTGTAGCCTAGGCGAAACCACCAGGAGCTGCCCAGGTGCATGCAGCGGGGTCTCGGGACACCAGGCCTGCTGCAAATCAATGTGTGAGGTGTCCACCACTGTCACTGTTCATTCTGCAAAAGCCAGTGTGCCCCCACTTCCCACTAAATGCCACCCCTCTCCCATCTCCCATTTGGGGCATACCTCCATCAAGGCTGCGGGACATGGTGTACCGTTTGCTGGAGGAACGCTCAAAGAAGGGCGCGGGCCGATCAATGAGGGCGCTGGCCTGGCGGGTCTGTGCCTGGGTCCTCCCACTATACCGGAACTTGGAGCCCATCACCAGGAAGCCCTTGGGTGGGGGCTCAGGTGACACCAGCCTGCAGTGGAGTGAGGAGGTGAGGAGGGGGATCGGACCTATGCTGTCAGGCCCAAGGCTAGACCACAGCTGGCCTTTCATCCCACTGTCCCACAAGCTACAAGTCAAGGTGGTCCATAACGGGAGAGACTTGGGTAAAGGGGCTTTCACAGAGTCCCTCCTAGTTCCTTCTCCTGCTTCCCCCCCACTCACAGAGCATACGACCCCAGGGTCAGGCTCACCGGAAGAATGTGTGGTGCTCGATGCAGACCTTCCACAGCCTCTTGGCTGACCGGTGGTTTGGGAGTTTAAAGCCAATTGTGCTCTCAAACTGCTCGTACTACGAAACCAAAGAGAGTGGGTTAGAAGCAAGGCCTGGGCTCTCGTGCTGCTGGTCCGTCCTTTCTGAACCTCTTCTCAGGCGTGTGCGACTCTAGCCTGTTCATTCATTTACTCAATAAAGTGGACTGAACCCTTACTCTGTGACAAGTCCTAAGCAACAGAGACAGCATGGTGACCAAGGCAGAAGATTCTTGGGGACAAGGAAGGGGGATGCTCTGATAACAAATTAGTAAACAAAACCACTTTAGACGCTGATGAGGGAATGAACAGAGATGTGTGATGTGACAGAATACCTGGGCAGGTGTGGGGATCAGGATCTGTCCTAGAAAGGGTGATCTGGGAATGCCCTCTAAACAAGCGATCTTTGAGCAGACATCTGAAGGATGGGAAAGGAACCCACTATGTGAGAGAGAATTTCAGGTAGAGAGAACATCAAAAACAAAAGGTTGGAGGCAGGAAAGATCTTGGCTCATTCTAGGATGTCAGGTAAGGCCAAAGGGGCTGGAGCACAGTGCACATGGGACAGAGATACATGGGAGAGGTAAGTGGCCACACCTGGAGTTCAGAAAGTAGCCCATGAGCCAGAGAGCTCTTGAAAGATTTAAGGTGGGAGAGTGAGCGGGGAGGGAGGGGGGTAGTAGTAATCTCATTGCATCAGACATGACCTGATGAAAGGGACTTTTGAGCTCTTTTTGGCAGTTATGAGAAAAATGGCCTGAAGGCACAATGGAGGCAGGGGGACCAGTGAGAAGTACCTTGTAGAAATGTAGGTGAGAGATGGTGGCTGTTGGTGACTGGTACAGTGGAGAAAGACAGAAGCAGATGGGTTTGCATTTATTCGAGAGGTAGAAACAAATGGACTTTTTTGATGGGTGAGGTATAGAGGTTGAACATATACACGTTTGTGTGTGTATGTGTGTGTGTGTGTGTGTGGTAACGTATTTTGGTATGTGTACATACTTGAATATTTCATATAAGCAAATACATGGATATGGATGGCCAGGTACTCATTGATCTGTGTAACTTGAATATATGTGGTTATCTTTATGTGTGCTCCCGTGTTTGTGTGTTATGTCTGTGTGTAAATGATGTTTGCATGTAGGCACATACATAAGGCATGAAGTCTTTTGTTTAAAGTAGGCTCCATGCCCAATATGGGACTTGAACTCTCGACCCTGAGATCAAGAGTCGGATGCTCTACTGACTGAGCCACCCAAGGTATGAAGTCTATGTAGAGAATCCCAGAAGAAGAGTGTTCTTTCCTTACTCAGGACCCATGTATACTAAGTAGGAAAAACCCAGGCTCAGATGTCAGGGTCTTCTCTCCATTCTAGCCAATTCCAGTGAGAAGAAGGGGTTCCCAAGGCAGGCTCACCTCCCCAGGCCGGATCTTGATATAGAAGTTACTCCTCTTATAGGAGATCTTGAGAATCTTGGGCCAGGCGAAGCGGTTGATTCTCAGCCGGTCCCGGTAGATAAGCAGGCCATTGGCACAGACTCCCAACATGATGTCAATGCCCTCGGAGTCCTGCGTGAGTAGACACCATCAAATGGCAGGCCTGGAGTCCACACCTGCCATCCGGCCTGAAACCCCTTCCTGAGCTCTGCTTCTAAGAGACTCCGGGATCAGGGTTAGAGCCTACATGCTGGAGCCCCTGACCCACCCCACACAGTTATTCACTCCATTCATTCATTCATTCTGTCATTTATACACCCAGTTGCTTTTTTGATCATTCTCTCTGTCACTTACTTAATCATTCATTCACCAGAAAACATGGAGTGATACATATGTGGTACCAGGCCAAGCTCTACGTGGTACAAACAGGTTCATAAGTAAATATAATATGAGAAAGGATTATGGAACTTTGAGGAATGAGAAATAAGAATATAAAAGGATTCAGGTTGGAGGGAACACAGGGTCTGGCACACCAAGCCCTCTGGAAGCACCAGGGACACCAACACACACACACACACACCCCAGATGCTAGGCGGACCCTGGGACCCAGCAGTACCTTGGCATGGTGCAGGTCTACTCCATACATGGAAAGCTTCTTGGCGTTCTCTAAGAAGTGGATTTCTGCTTCTCCTGGAGTCATGCCCCTAAGAGAAAGAACATGATCACAGACAGCCATGGAAAAGGCCCAGGCCTAAGTCCTGCTGGCTGAAGGTGGCTGTGATCAGAACCTGTGATTCTAGGAAAACAAATGTGCTGGAGTGGGCATATGACTAGGCCTCGCCCAGTCCCTCCCCTCTGCTCTCAGTGCAAGATGGTGCACCCCCAGCCCCGGCTTCAGCCACCCAATCCCTTCCTGTTGCCAAAGCTCAGGTCTAGTCTTGTCTCCTCTAGGAAGTATTCAAAGGATGAGGTGGGAGTCGGGATTTCTGCTTTAATCTGCCACTGAGTTAAATGTGAGCCATAAATTCTGCTTCTCCTTGACTGAAGAGCCATTGTGGAAGACATTGTTCATTATAATCACCCAGGGGCTCCTAAATTATCACCCCCATAAGATATTTCTCTCTGAACTTTGTATCAGCAACCACTTCATCTTCCCTGAGAAGCAGGTGCACGTTCTCCTTTCGGAAAAGAAAGTTATGTAATCCATCAAGTTCCTTCTTTGCTTTGGCTGCCAGGAAACTACATTTTCTATTTAGTCACGGCTAACATTTATTGAGCACTACATGCTGGTTAATGTTCCAAACGCTTCACATGTATGAACTCACTGAACCCTCGTAACAATTCTGTAAGGTATGTCTTACCATTATTCCCACTTTATAGAGAACCCAGCACAGAGAACTCAAATAACTCGCCTCAGGCCACACAAACTATTAAGCAGCAAAGTCAGGATCTGAGTCCAGACAATGTGGCTCCAGAGTCTGTGCTCCTTCTGAATCCTTCACTTACATCTGTCTCCTATCCCCTGGGCCTCAGTTTCCTCTGCTCTGTCTACCTCAGTGAACTGCTGTGTGAGATGCCTGGACACTAGATGTCCAGGTGCTTTAAGTCAAAAGAGCTGTAAAAGCTGAAGGGGTGGCTATTAGCATTTCTCCAGCCTATATTTGAGCTTCTTTCTCTGAATCATTAGGACTTTCACAAATCCCTAACACATCTTGTTACCTATGACAGGAATGACAGACGGTGGGAGCAGGCAGGCCGTCCGTCGCTCCCTATTCCTGAGCCCAGGCAGACACCGCTAACCAATGCGGTTTCAGTATCCTGCTGAACATAATACAGTAGCAGCCACTACTACCCAGAGTTGGTGTGCAAGTCTCTGAGAGACGCACTTGCCACTCTGGACCTAGCACTCCATCACACTCCAATGGCCTTTCCTCCCCCTGTACACATTCCCTCCACATCCGGTCCTAGGCCTCCTCTCCAGATGCAGCCCCCTGGAGACAATTCACCTGATTCCTCCCATCCTCCTTAGCAATAAGGTAATATCACCATACCCCGCGCCCCTCCCCACACACACACACATACACAGCACTTCATGGCTTATAATGCGCTTCACATCATTTATCAAATTAGGTTCCCATAACAACCCTGGACTTGGAGCTCAAAGCACTTCCAGCTTAAAGGACCCTAGAGGCCATTTAGTTCTAGGTGATTCCCCCCAGGGGTGGTACCAACCTCACAGCAGCATTTGGAAATGGGGGAGGGGGCATTTGGTTGTTAGATGACTAAGAAGGTGTTATGGGCATTTGATGCCTGTAGCCCAGGGATGCCAAACATCCTGCACAATGAATTCTCCTGCCCCAAATACCAACAGTTGAGACACACAGATAATCTAAATCCATACATGTGCAAGTGAAAGATGGGGCTGCTAAGTTAAACAGCCAGCTGCACAATGACCCATCTAGTTCACCATCATCTAACTCCTAGAACAAGGTGCTTTCCATTGCACAACTATTCAACCCCTAAAATCACAGAGAGCAACAGTTAAGTATGTGGCATGTCTGTAATGTGTGCCATTTAGTCCCCCAACAACACCACAAGGCAGCTTCTATTAGCACTCAAACTGAACAGATGAGGAAACTAAAGCATAGGGAAGTGAAGTGACCTGTCTAGATCCCCTGGCTAGAAAGTGGCACAGCGAGAACATGAACCCAGGCAGTCCAGCTTCGGAGTGCAAACTTTTGAACTTTACACCAAGACTGAGACATCAGGACACAGGAAAGTTTTGCTTATCTCCAGCTGGAAGATAAAGAGACTGATCCTCCGAGGCCACAGACAGGGAATTATCATACCCACAAGAAAAGCTTATGAACTTGAGGTCCCAAGAGGTCATTTATGGTCACACTGCTAGTTCCTACCATTCCCATTTGATAAAGTCCCAGTGGGATGAGATGATTTGCTCTCGGATACACCTCGAGTCAGGGGCAGAGTCAGGCGGGGTACTTACAGCGCAGCATCTGGGGCCCTAGCTAACGGCTGAGGAGCCAGGGGAGACCCCTCACCTGTATGTCTTGTGCAGCTCCATGATCCTCTCCTCCAGCTCCCGGGTCTGGTTGGGGGCAAAACGGAGCTCACTGACATAGTTGCCTACGTGCTCCTCAGCATCATAGTCACCCAGCTCAGCCTGCACAGCGTAGGAGCCCAGCAGGGCATGTGTGACGAAGGAGCAGGGCAGCCGGCCCGTGATGATGTCCGCCCGCAGCTGCAGGCACAGGTAGTATCTGGAGATAGGGGAGAGTGGCCATGGGCATGGGGCCCACCCCCTCCCTAGACACCCTCAGCACAGAGGCCCACCTGCCCATCAGAACCAAAATGATCAACACTCGGTTCAACAGAAAAGGGATGCTCCTAGACACTGGCATTTCAGGCGCTGATACTTTGGGTGTGTCCTAAAAGGATGGTTTTGTACCATTTTGCGTGCCTTTAAATATTTTAATTTCTAACTTCGAGGGACTTTTCCCTACTGTGGGAACATTAAATTTCTAACTTATTTTGAAGCTAAATACTCTGCTGGTTGACCATTTTTTAAATTTTATCTATTTTTAATCCTGCAATTAATATATTCTTATTGTGGAACAGATGTAAACTTTCTTGTTGTTTTGTCAATGTTTTTTTTTTAAATTTATTTTGAGAGAGGGGAGAGAATGCACGTGTATGTGCAAGTGGGGGGAGGGGCAGAGATCCAGGAGAGAGAGAATATTAAGCAGGCTCCATGCTGCCAGCACTGAGCCCAACACGGGGTGTGATCTCACAAACCGTGAGATCATGACCTGAGCCGAAACCAAGAGTCAGATGCTTAACCGACTGAGCCACCCAGGTGCCCCTGCAGATGTACACTTTCAAGATAATTCTAAATCTCTTCTTGATGTCTATTCTCAGCCCTAATCCCCTCCCCCAGAGATCACCCCTATTATCTGTGTGGTGCTCTAGATTTTCTTCCTCCGTGGACATACAGAAATCCATGTGTTTTGATTCATGGGTCTTTTTAACATGTACATGGTATCAAATGATACATCTAATTCTACAGCTTGCTTTTTCAAACCCAACTACGTGCCCAGGGCCCTTCCCAGATCAGCACAAACGACCTGACCTCATTCATTTTAACTTCTGCATCGCATTCCACAGCCAGGACAAACCTGTTTGCCAATGTTTTCTCAAAACTTTTTATTTTGCCTCCAGCTGTAAGTGAATTGTCTAAAAACAAATTGTTTTAAAAGAAACATTTCCAACCATAAGGCTATGGTTTTTTATAACTTTATGCACACTTGGATGATTTTACAGTTTTTAGATCCATTTTAAACAATTTTTTTATTGCTTTTTCAGTTATTGCATTAAAAAAATGTTTCAGTTCATTCTCAGGCAGTGATGCCTCCTTGCCCATTTTGCCATGTTTCACCATTGTTTGCAATCATCTATTGCTTTTCCTTTTAAGTGGCTTTTACTCGTATAATTTTTACTGCTCCATGACATTATTTTGCAGTCTGAACTGAAGCTCTGACACAAAGTATGTGCGGCCTCAGTGTGCACTCAGGACCAAGGCATAGGCTCAGAATCAGTAGTAGCTCAAACATCACGGGCACCAAGTGTGGGCCTAAAGGCATTTTTGTTCAAGTCTAAAAATTAGAAAATCACTGCCACTCTGACCAATATTTCATTTCATTTTGTCATTCTGACCAGTTTATTTTGAGCCGGAATATTTTTTACTAAACCAGCTGCTACTACTATCCCATTCCCTGAGGTCTTCCATGCCAAGCAGGGCTAGTTTCTCTCCTGGTGTCCCTAGAAGCCCAATGCCCGGGGTCTGGCACAAAGAGGAGAGATATTAGCGGGTAAGACCAGAGGAATGGGGACTAAGCTGGTCTACAACCCTCAGCCCTCTTGGAAATGGAATTGAGACCTTGTTGCTGAATCTTGGTCCCAAGATGACCTCAGGGCTTAGAGCAGGGCTAATGAGGCCAAGACTTCAGGTCTGATCTATCCCAGGGACATCTGTATTATCTCCCAAGGCCACAGTTGGCATTGTGCCTGTGGCCCATTACTTGGCAAACAGGCAGCCAATATTAAGAAGAGACCCAATGGGAGAGAGAGGCTGGCTTAGTAGCCCCTCCTCTGCTCTAAGAATAACTCCAAGCCATCATCTTATTATTGTTGGGAGTATGGGGCCCAGCACATGGATAACACAACCCCAGGATATCATGAAGTGAGATATCATGAGTTCCTCTTTGGAAAGGGCTTAGATAAAGAGAAGGGTCTCTACCTGTTCTGATTCCAGAGGTGGGATGAACCCCCATAGAAGTTCTCATTCTGAAAAATGCTTTGTACCCCACTTCTAATCTTTAAGCCACGTGATCTACTGGCCCTGAGGCACAATGAGATTGTACATACAATCCATGTTCACTCCAGCAGCCCAGGCTTGCCTCCATGGGGCAGGGGGATCATGTCTCATTTGACCCTTACATGCCTGACATGTGCACAGGGCAGCACATGGGACCAAATCCCTATGGGCAAAGGCACCTGTGCTCTACTCCTGCCTTATCTCCAAAGTCAAAAATGATGGTCCACCCAGAACATCAGCCTTCAGATGTGTTTGGCTTGTCCCATCCAGAGATGGACTCTATCATGATTTTTAGAAGTTTGAATTAGCTGCTAACATTTGAAATTTGTGGATTTTCACTCTCAAATCTCTAGCTTCACTTCAACAGTTCCCACATGGCACTGATTTCTGGGGCTAACAGCAATTGTTTTAGATGGTGTGTGCCCTCTTGAATTTCAATTTCAATCAGTGAAATGGGTCCCAATGCTGCTTGGGATGCTTCCCTCTCTAAAGCTGAGGGTGCGCTACCACTGCCTACTGTGTTTGCATCACTTTTTCTTGCACTGAGTCAGCTTCTTTTGTTGATGCTGTCTGCCTGGACTTGCTACAGGCATCTCAGTTTGCAACTGCCACATCATCACTGCCCCATGTCTACCAGGGCCGGGTGCCTTTGTTCCTAATCACATGGCCAGCACACCCACCCCCTCTCTGCTGCCCTCACCTTGTGATGTCTTCTGTCAGCTGGGCAGGATCAGGGGGGTAGAACTTGACCGTGAAGGCAAAACTCCAGGGGCTGCCTAAGAGGAGAAGATAGGGGAACAATCAGAGAGGCCCCATCACCCCAGTGGGTGCCCCAGATGCATCATACTATGGGCAATTTCTCAAAATTTTCTCATATCTATAACTTCAGGACAATCTAATCAGGAAGACTGGAATATTATTCCCACTTGAAAGATGAGGAGACTGAAGCTCAGGTTGAAAGACTCGTGAAACAGCAATGGGAAGGAAGGTAGAAAGAAAGAAGAGCAGTGGTGCATGTCAATCCTACTGGGAATCACAAACATCACTTCAGGAAACCTTGCAGCAACTCCTATGAGAAAGTCTTATGATTATCTCCATTTTGCAAATGAGGACACTGAGGCCCAGTCAGTAAAGTGGCCAGCCCAAGGTCACTCAGCTAAGAAACAGCAATGCTAGGGCTCAGACCCAATCCTCCTAGCTCCAGAGCCCATGCTCCCTCCTCCACATCAAAGTCTATACCATTGGATGTTAATGGGAATAAAACAAATCATATCAAATGGGTTCCCTCACTGTGGACTTCTCAGAGCCCTCACTCTGCTGTTGTCAATTGCACCCCTCAAGAGGACATGCATTTAGGGGTTTCCCAAACTTATTTGACCTGCTGTGTCCATTTCTCATAGGGCATCCTGCCAGATTACTGTTCCTAGGAACCCCCTTCATAAGACTGCCCTGTGCCAGGTTGGCTCCACATCAGATGGCAGAACGGGGTCGTTAGCAAGACCTAAAAGGCAAGCATAACGAGCAGAAAGTAGCAAAGGGCTTTTCACGGGATAAATGTTAAACTCCACACTGAGATACAACCAATCAGTGGTACACAAATAGGCAGAGAGAGAAATAAAGGCTGAGGTTTTAGCTGGAAACAAGCTCCCCAAGCCAGGAAAAGGGATGACCACTTAAGAGAGAGGAGGCCTTGGAGGAAGGCTACTATCTAGAACAATGGGCAGCTCACTCCTGGGACAATGTGAGAAAGCAAGGCCCATCCAAGGTAGGACCATGGTCACAAAGGACTGGAGGCCATGCCATTACCACCATCCTTGTCCCTGTGATCCTCACCATCTTCCCCAAAAAGCTGTAATGTCTCCAGCGCTTACTAAGTGCCAGTCACTTTGCTTGCTTGTCCATGCACATATAGGAGTTCGAGCTTCATAATGATCCTGAGGTAAATTTTTTTTTAAATTTTTTAATGTTTTATTTATTTTTGAAAGAAAGAGACAAATGGAGGGGGAGGGAGGAGGGGCAGAAAGGGGGACGGGGGGAAGGGCAGAAAGAGAGAGATACAGAATCTGAGCCAGGCTCCAGGCTCTGAGCTGTCAGCACAGAGCCTGATGCAGGGCTCTAACCCATGAACCGTGAGATCGTGACCTGAACCAAAGTCGGACGCTTAACCGACTGAGCCACCCAGGCGCCCTAAACTTTTGTTTTTATAGATGAAGATTCTAAGAGAGTAAGTCACTCTCCTAGGGTCACTGAGCTAGTCAGTGGTACAGAACTGGGATGTAAGCTCTAGTCACCTGACCCTGGAACCCACAGCTAAAGCGGCCTCAAGGAGAACAATCCCCGTCTCAGGAATAATAGTAGTAGCAGTAGCAGTAATAATAGTAATAACGACAGATAATATGTACTAGATGCTTCTAGGTGCAGGCACCATTCCAGGTGTTGTACACATGATAGCTCATTTACCCTGCACAACAACCCTAAAGATAAGTCCTATCATTATCCCCGCTTTACAGGTGAGGAGACTGAGGCAAAGAACAACTGAATAACACAAGAAGTAGTGTTGAAGTCAGGATTCAAATCCAGTCAGTCTGGCTTCCAGTGTCTGTCTTTCAACCATCACACCAAACTACCTCAGGGAAGCACCTACTATATGCCAGGTGCTGTCCACATGTAACCGACACCTCGCCTTGTGAGGCATGAACCCTAATCCACTTGCCAAGGAGAGACAGAAGCCCAGAGAGGTACCCAGAGAGATTTTAGGAAGAAATATACCCAGCTCTGAAGCCCAAGACACAAGGACCCACGGTGCTGCCTTCAGGAGGCTGAGGGGCTGAGCAAGAAAATGGTGGGGCGCCTCACTGGCTCGGTCAGTGGAACATGAGACTCTCGATCTCAGGTTTGTGGGTTCAAATCCCACAATGGGTGTAGGGATTACTTAAAAATCTTAAAAAAAATTGTTCTATGAGGGCCCCAGAAGGCAGAACAAAGATGAATGGGTAGAAGTCCCAGGGGTAGGGATGGAGACTCTGGCTCTACTGAAGGAGGCAGAACTGCTCCTCCATGACCTGAGATGGTCACAAGCAGCAGCCATTCACGAGGCCTGGGCCGTGCTGGCCGGGGCTGCAGAGACAGGGGACCGACTGACTCCCTGCTCTGGGGAAAGATGCTGAGCTCCGACAATTCTATCTTCTGCCTCTCCTTTCCAAGCTCCCGGTCCTCCTCAAACACTGCACACTTGGCTGCATGTACGTGTTCCAATTCTTGCAGGCATGAGAGGCAGGCCTCCCAGCTGGGTTGGGACTCCTAGGGACAGCCCGAAGCCCAGGCCTAGAACCCTGTCAGCCCCAGAGGAGCATGCTTCGTCTGTGTGCCTGCCTCTTTGTCTTCAACTGACAGGAGCTTACAGGAAGAATCCCTCCAGCCCCTCCCGGAGAGTCAGCTGGCATCCCTGGGCCCAGCTGCCTGCTGTCATGGCAACAGGCTCTGCTTTCCAGCCCCGGGGACCAGGGAGTCCAAGCACAGCCAAGGGGGAGGAGCTCCCAGTGGAGGCATCTCTGCTTCTAGGCTCCAGGTCTCCACCTACTGCGTGCCCCCTGGCTGAGCACCTACTTCCTCCCTTCTGCCATTAGAAGGTTGCTCCACCCCTCCCAATATGCCCTTCCTCTCTGAGCCAGAAAGGACAGGTTGTCTCTTCACCCCAGGCCTTGAAAAGAGAGCAGGATGGTGTTGGGAGGCCAGGGCTAAAGACCTGGATTGGCCAATAGTTCACTCTGCGACCTTAGGTAAGCAACTGCCTCTCTCTGGGCCTCAGTCATCTATCATTAAATACAGAAGATGGCCCAGACCAGGGCAGGCCTAGCTTTTCCCTAACATGTTAACTCCCATCAGTTGGCCGTGGTCTGCAGTGTTGTGTGGATGAGGATTGAGGATTCTGAGCTGAGTCAAGGGTCACCAATCATAGAAGTTTACACCAGCCTTGGACAGGAGGGAAGCTGTTTTCAGGCCATCAATGTGTCCCCTTATCCTAGATGATTCTGCAGGTCCCTTCTAGGCCTATCACCCTGAATGCATCTATGATTCCTCTGCTAACCTGCTGTGCAACTCTAGATGGTCATTTCTCTTGTGCCTGCCTCGGGTTTTCATTTATAAGGCAATGCCGGGCCTTCCCAAGATGTGCTGTGCAGCACAAATGAACTCATGGTTCCGGATCCTTTTCCCCAAGTAGGAGAGAGCAGCACAGCTGGAGTCCCTGCTGCCTGGAGACCCCACCCGCCCTTCCACAACATCCCCAACCATGATAAGCCACTCACTCCGAATCTGCTTTTTGATTTCCTTGGAGGGGTCCAGCCAGTTCTGAAAGAGAAGATAGGGTTCTTTAGAGAGAAGATGGGGGAGAGGGCCAGACAGGGCTAGGAGAGAGAGACATCCCGAAATAGCCTGTTAGCACCCTGGTGGGGAACACCCTTCCCGGACTGAGCAGTCTGGGCCCTTTGGAGCTGGAAAGTGAGGGAACGAGATCTCCATTCACCACCGGGCTTGGGACCCTGGATCCATGGCTGGCGTTGCTCTGAGGCAGCAGGGTGGGCAGGTCCCTGCAGCTGCAGTGGGACAGGTGGAAAGGAAGAAAACTCAGATAGGAGCCTCCCAAGGTGGGGAAGAGGTGCTGGGGTAAGTGTCTCAGGTCCCCCAGGAAGCCAGGCCATGGCTCTCCAGGTATGCATCTGGGGGGTCACTTGCAGGTCCCCAAGAAAGGACTTGGTGGGAGGGGTAGAGACAGAGAACTGAGGCAGAAAGGGCTGGCTGAACCTTGGGTGCATGCAAACGGAAGGCACTTAATGAGAAGCTAAGGACTGATGGAAGGAGTGGGATGCAGGCAGGACTAGGGGGCCTAAAAGAAGAGGTCCCCACCCCCACCCCCGCATAGCACCCTGCTTGCCAGCACAGGTACCTTCTGGCTATCAGCATCACAGAAGGTCAGGCCAAAGTAGTCCTTCTCCAGGAGGTTGAGGTGCTCACAGACCAGGTCAAACAGCACCTGGCCCCGGCCATGTTTCTGAAGAAGAGAGCAGAGTCGCCACGAGGCCAGGACACACCTCAAGGGGGGGTCCCACCAGGGCAGGCATAGAAACCCCAAGAGCCTTCCGGCATCTGAAGACGATCTCAGCACTCCCACCACCCATTTGACTCTGCTCCCCGAGTCCTACTGGATCCTGTGACACTAATGCCCAGCTCACCAACTGCCTTCTTCCAAGCCCTGCTGGGTTTCTCCTAGACCTTAGGCTGGCTTTGGGGAGTGGGGGTGGGGGTGACTGATTCCTCTTCCTCTGAGATTAAGAGAAGGAGGCTAACTTTGACCCAAGGAACAGAAAAGCCAAAAGTCCAAGCTGTGGTTGTAAGAGGAAGAGAAAAACCACTTGAAATACAAGGGACACAGGCAGGGGAGAAGGGAAGGGTCTAGGACTCAGGGTCACAGTGTGACTCTCCTTCCCTGACCCTCCCCTTACACTAAGTCTGAGTGACATCCAGGGCAGCCCAGCCTGGAATGCCACCCTCTACCCAGGCAGCAAGTAAGGTTTTTATAGGGGCTCCTGGGGCCTACAGCAGCCTCAGCTGGGAGCAGCAAGATTAGAGCCACCTTCTCCCGCACTCCCACACAGCCAGGCTCAGTACCTTGCTGAACCACTGTCTGGGCCTGAGGATTCAGCAGGACAAAGCCCAGAACCTGGCTGGGTACTCCAAACCCACGGATGAGCACCAGTAAAAGGATTACAGGCTGGGAGAACATGAATCAGTCACTATTCAAAGAGGGAGGGGACTCCAGAGAGAGGGTGAGGTCCCTGAACTGTCTGGCTAGGTCACCAGGGGACTGGGACTAGGCCTAACTCTGGAGAGTAGTTTGGGGAAGCTAAGGGATTCCTGAGTCTGGAAGAGTCTTTCAGATAGAATGGACCTGGCCTCAGCCAAACCCTCCATGCCCTCCTGGGACAAGCTGAAACTGCATCTTGGGCCAGTGTGGGTAGGAGAGAACAGGCGGAATATATCCCTTTCTTTTGCCCAGGAATAGGCAAGATGTTCACCTTGTAATCCTTCTATAGAAGAAATAAACATTAAACAAACAAACAAATAAATACAAAACAACCCTGCAGAGAAGAGGGACCCAGTCTACCAGGGCCCAGAAATAAGCCATGTCCCTTAAGACCGGGGGCACTGGACAGAAAGGGAGGTGGTTCCTGTAACTCTCAGCAGTAAGGCCACTCTCTGGACTCTTTCATACACATGGAGAGAGCCAGGAATGGTGCCCAGACTGGGGTGGACCCTCTAAGGGGATGAGTGAGAGCTCAGAATTAGGATGGGAGTCCTAGCCTATACAGGAAAGGGAGATGACAAATGTGGGGCCAGGAAGGCTGATCCCAGACAGGAGGTGTCTGCCCCACCCACCCACTGTGGGACAGGATCACGCCACACAGTTTCTACATGGCCTAGGTGAGGAAGTCCTTCTATGGGCAGCCTCTCCATGTCTGGGGGACACCTATACCACGGAACCTTCAAGTGACCAGTCTGTCCTGGTGCCCTGGAGAAGGGCATTCACAAAGGAAGACCCCTCCCTCCACCCAATAAAAACATAAAAATGACTCTAGTTGAAACACCAGTGTCTGCTAGGTGAGACTGAAGAGCCCAGTCCACAGGCCTACTGGCCCTTGGATGGGGACTCCTTGCCAAAGTACAGCCCCTCCCCGCCACCCACAGAGCTGTTTTCTGGCGCCAGCCCTGTGCCTCGTCTAATTCTATTTGCAATTGTAACGGCCCTCTCTGGGCCTCGGTGCCACCATCTGTACAAAGGAGGGCTGGCCAGGTCATCTCTCCAGGATGCTGCAGTCGGTCCAGGACTCCATGAAGAATGGATGCTCTGTGGCTTGGCCCAGGCTGAGGGCACACAGAAGCTCGCCCTGGCTCTGGGGCCAGTCGGCTGGGGTAGGGCATGTGGTGTGTGCTCCCTACCTCCACCTCACACTCGTACTCAGAGGCATCAAGCAGGGTGACTCGGCAGATGGCACTCTTGTACTTCTTGGCAATCTTCTGGGGTGATTTCTGGGCTCTGCTGGGCGTGGTCCTCTCTGACAGGCCATCAGCCTCCCCATAGCCCTTCTCCTCCATGTCTAGGCTCTGTAGGTCCAACCAGGGGAAAAGTCTGGTCAGTGAGCTCGAGACCACAGCCTTTCATCCAAAAGAGACACAATAACAATGCAGCAGCTGGGGCTAAGATGGCCCCCAAAATGAGAGCCACTGCCCTCCAAGACCCCCAGGGTGGCCAGTAGCTATGGCAGGTATACGCAGGAGGAGAGCCAGAGCTACTATATGCAACAGAGTAGGCTCATGGAAAGGGTCCACTTCTTCGGGTGGAGGGAGGCATCCCACAGAACCAAAGCCGGTGACCAGGGCTGCCCTATCTCCCTAAAATAGCATGTGAGTTATCAGAGCAACCATCTGGCCTCCTCCTTATCAGACTGTCACTGGTCTAGCATGAGGCTGAGAGCTTGTGGACTGACCTAATGGAGGGAAGGGCCTGCCAGCCAGGCCTAACTGCCACCAATGCCCTCAATGACCTTGGCCAAGTTCCTACCCTCTTGGCCTGTTGTGAATGAAGGGGGGTGTGAATTCGACAGCTAGGTGATTCAGTAGGTCCCCTGTCCCTTCAGGGTAATGGATTTTGCTCTGGGGTTATACTGGGCTTGCCAGGCTAGAATGGACAGGTTCAGAGAATAGGAAAATAAGGTTGAAAGAACACAAGTTTTGGAAATCAGATCTAGGTTTTACGTCCACCCGTCACCCAGCTACATGACCTTGAGTAACTCACATCATCTGCTGAACCACCATTTCCCCAAGTGTAAAATATGGCAATTAATATTATTCTCTTAGGGGTGTCTGGCTGGCTCAATCGGTAGAGCATATGACTCTTGATCTCAGAGTCATGAGTTCAAGCCCCATGTTGGGTGTAGTGCTAACTTAATTAAAATATATGTATTATATGTGTGTGTGTATATATGTATGTGTGTATATATATATGTATGTATATATATGTATATGTATGTGTGTGTATATATACATATCTGTGTGTGTATATATATATATATATGTGAATATATATATGTATGTGTGTGTATGTATATGTATATATATATGTGTGTGTATATATATATATATATATATATATATATATATATATATATACACTCTCTGTAGGTCTGGGAGAATTAAATATAAAAGTGAACACGATGCCCCTAGCACAGTGCTTGGAACGTAGCGGGTCAGTAATAAATCTCAGTTTCCTTCTTCCCTCCCCACTAAGAACTGGCTCTGGATTCCTGTTAGGCAGGAAGAGGGATACCCATGCTCTCAGGCACACACCTGTTCAGCAGGCCGAGTGTCCTGCTGGGGCGGGTGCTTCTCATTGGAGTTGGCCTCGGGGTGGCCGTGGCCTGCAGGGGTCACAGGGGTGGTCGCCGCAGCGGCTGCCTCAGGCTGCTGTGGGGTCTCCTCCTGAGCCTTCTTCACCTCAGAATCCGGGCCTGTCTCTGTTGTCATGGTGACCAGCACACCTGCATTTGCATGAAGGAGAGCACATGACAGGGGAAAGGGGCAGCGATGGTGTGACAGAATAGAGAGAGGGGGACAGGAACCACATGCAGAGAAAGACAGATGGAGACAAATGGACAAAGAGCCACAGAGAGAAGGAAGGAGGGAGGCAGGAAGAGACAGAGGAAGTGGGGATGGGAAGAGAGCAGAAGTCAGGGGTTACTGGCCGCAGCTGAGGTCACAGACCCCCTCCCACTCTAGCGACCATATAGCTCCTCAGGGACTCCTCCTGTCTCTTGGCCCAGTTCTGGAAGGGGGCCCTTCTTCAGGGCAATGAAGAGTCTCTCCAGGGAACCCCGCTCTGCCAAGAGCACAAAGGCTAGTCAGTGACCCCCTCCAGGCAGGCCCTCGGCCAGGCTGTCTCTCCAACGGGAGCACCTGGCACACAGTAGCCTCTCAATAAACGGTGGATAAACTGAACTCAACCAAAAGAGCCCTGGGCTCCAGGCCCTTCCAGCACGGACTCTGAGCAAGGCTCTTCATGCCCCAAGCCTCAATAATTCCTACACCACTCTCTCCACAGGGATGTTGACAGAATGGATCTCAAGGATAAGATAGGAGGGCACTATTACAAAAACACATAGCCCTGATGATGTAAAAGTCAGGAGAACTGAGCACAGGCCCCAGGTCTGCCACAAACGGGGCAGTCATTTCATCTTACTAGGACTCACCCAAAAATCAAAGGACTTAAAGAAATTATCTCTGAGGCAAGGCTACTCTTACCCTTTTCCCCTTGGAGCAGGAAATGAGATTTCAGAGAATCAGGGACCTATTGCCCAGCTATTCTGTTAGAAAAAGCAAACTGCAAGGAGAGGAAAAGAGAAAGAATGGCATGGTCCCATTTTTATATTAAAAAAAAACAACAACAACAATAACCTCAACAATACCTCTTTTTGTTTATATACATGTAGTGAAAGATCTGAAAGGATACTGACCAAAATGTTAAGACAGGTTAATAATTGAGAAATGGATAAAGGAAAAAGTGGGAGTTCCACGGGGTGGGATAGAAAAGAGAACTTCATTTTTTACTTTATGTGCTTTGGAATTCTTGTATAATTTTAAACATACATATATTTTTAACTCACAAATTGGGTTTTTTTTTTAATGTGGCAAAAGCACCTATTCCTGACCCCAATCAGAGTGGATCCTCAAAAAAAAAAAAGTTTGAGCCAAAACCCGAGGAACAGAGAAATGGGCAGTAACCCTCACCCTTGAGTCTAGAGCCTCCCTCTAATTCCATTATATTAAATGAGAAAGATTCAGATTACACCTGGCAGGTCTCTTCCCAAACCCATCCACCATGGGAGGGCTCCAATGAGCAGAGAGACAGACGGACATTGGCCCTACCTTGTGCTATGCACATGCTCTAAGCTCTTACTCCACACTCCCTTCTTCTCCTTCAGCTTCTCTCCCAACATTCAGAAAGCATCAGCCCAGCCCAAAGCAAAGGGTATTGGACAGAAAGCCAGGGGCCCTGCGTGCCCCACTAGGCCAGACAAGAGCTCTAGGGCCCTGAACAGGTCACACTTTATAAGCTATAACTAGTAGCACAAATGAAAGGGTTTGTTGTTACTGATGCTGCTATTAAGAAGTAAGATGAGGAGGAAGGGAAGGCCTTGGTCACACTGTCTCATCCCCACCCAGAAATGCTTTCCACTCATGTCATTACCCTGGGCTTTGTGGCTCACCTTAAAGCCACAGTTAAATAAAGGCTCTCTGTCACTTATGTGACACCGAGTGTCAACTCTGTGTCAGGACACAAAGTAATAGAAGCAGCTCCAGGAGAGCTCATGGCATCATAGGGTCAGAATAAGACTTGTCTGCTTGGGTCTAGATCTCTTCTAGACCTGCACTTGAGGATATCAGCCATTATGCTAGGTAAGGTCTGTAAGAAGAACCCTTAAAATAAATTTACTACTTAATTTTGCATTAAAAAAAATCTACAAGGGTTCCTGGGTGGCTTAGTCAGTCAAGTGTCTGACTTTGGCTCAGGTCATGATCCCACAGTTCGAGAGTTCGAGCCCTGTGTCAGGCTCTGTGCTGACAGCTCAGAGCCTGGAGCCTGCTTCGGACTCTGTGTCTCCTTCTCTCTCTGTTCCTCTCCCGCTGGCACTCCGCCTCTCTCTCTCTCTCTCTCTCTCTCTCTCTCTCTCTCTCTCTCTCTCTCAAAAGTAAGTAAAGATTTTTAAAAAATCTACAGACTAAGCTGTAGGCTTTCTGCTGTGAGAAGCAGATTCCACATGACCTTCATAGGCCCAGGCAGCCCAGAGGCTCTGGCGCATCTACTCCTCCCCTCCACTTCAGTCTGGTTTCAGACTGTACTCCCTGAACCTTCTCGGGACCTGCATCAAACAGCCAGGACAGCAGTCTTAGATAAATATCTGAGCTCTTCCCCTGCCCAGCTCTCCAGCACGACCTGCTGGCTGGGAATGCCTGGTGCTAACAGCACCACACATGAGAGGAGGAGGAAGTCTTTCAATCTCTTCTTTTCCAGGTGAGATTCAGACAGCAAAAGAGACTTGAATGACTGACAGGCAGACAGATCTTCCCTGGTCCCTCCCACCCACTCTCCTTCCCATCCAGCCTCCTGTCTCTCCAGATCCGAGCGCTGCGGCCATTATTCTTCCCACCTCACTCTGCTGCCTCAAGCAAACTTGAACAGAATCAACTGGAAGGAGAAAGCACTCTAGCCCAGGCTGGGAGCCAAACAGGTGGCATGAGCCCCAACAACAACCCCACAGCCTAGGCCTGGTTAGATAAATGATGGCTCATGCTTTCTACAGAGTAAAAAAAAGATGATGTAAAAGATCATGGAAATGTCTGAATGACAAGCTTGATCCACAGCAGCTTGTACAGATTGACCCTATTTTGATGAATACATCTATATAGATGCAGAATATTCAACAAAGTATTAATTATAGTTGTTTCTAGATGCCAGGAATACAGATTATTTTTCCTTCTTTCTGTTTAACTGTGATTCTCAATTTTTCTATTACACTTGGATATTTCTTGATTTAAAAAAAAAATTAGAGGTTAAAAAATAAAATATTCCAATGCATGGGGCTTGGTATGACAAGATGAGAAGAAGACAAAGTCTGCTTAAACTTAAAATTTTTATGAATTTAAAAGAAAAGTAACATTATTATTATTATTATTATTATTATTATTATTATTATTTAAGCCTATGATGAGATCCTTCTTTATTTGACAAGTCCAAGGATAACAGCATGGTTCTCTCACTAGGCCACAGAAAGCAAGCCAGGAACCTGGCCTTGGCTTCTGCCAGGGCCAGTCACGTGGGCACAGTTCTGCCCAGACCCAGGCCAGCAGAGACTACGGGAGCCCTCTGGGCACTGCGGGGGGCCCCAGGGGAAGCACGTGCTGGTTCCTTGGATCTCACTGCAACACGGGAGTGTGATGCTCACCCAGAAAATGGCTAAACACCCAGGCAGGATGTGATTTAGATTTATTGGTGTATGTGTCAGCCTCTAGAAGATTCTGGGGAGTTGGCAATTGGGAGTATGACCTAGAGTACCCAAAAAAAGGCTTACAGGGTAGGGAGTGGAGTTAGGTTTTGCAAAAAGGGAGAACTATGGGTATGGCAGGGAGGGCACTTGGGCTGAGTCACCAAGTGGGCAAATGTCCAGAGATGGGGAACAAGGAGGGCTGTGCGGAGGACAGAGAGGAGGCTTTGACATCCTGACACCTCAGAACAGGAAGCCTACAAAAGGTGAGCTCCAAACAGCCTGGCAGGTGGAACAGGTTGGAGATGGGGAGAAGTGAGGGAACTGGGGGGTGCGGCAAGCAGCCTTGCAAGAGTCGTAAGCATTACTCTGATGGAAAGGGCAAGACTCCCATCACTAAGCACCGCTGCAGGCCAGGCCCAGGGTCAGGGATTCAACACACCATCATCTCATGGACACCCCACAGGATACCAGCGCAGGGGGCAGACTTAGATCAGACCTGAAGCCTGGCTCCACCACTGGCTCACTCTGTGACCATGGGCAAGTGACTTCAATGCTCTGAGCCTCAGTCGCCTCATCCGTAAAATGGAGATACTCCTCCCTCCCTCTGAGAGTGGTGGTAGAGATTCAGGAAACTAACCAAGACAGAGCAATGAGCATGGTGTGTCCCCAATAAAACAACCCTGAGAGGGTCTATAATCACCAACAGTAATGAGAAACAGGGAGTAGTCTGAGAACCAGGAGTTCAGAAGTACCAGCCCAGGGGCACCTGGGTGGTTCAGTCGGTTAAGGGTCTGACTTAGGCTCAGTTCATGATCTTACAGTCCATGGGTTTGAGCCCCACGTCTGGCTCTGTGCTGACAGCTCCGAGCCTGGAGCCGGCTTTGGATTCTGTGTCTCCCTCTCTTTCTGCCCCTTCCCCACTCATGCTATTTCTCTCAAAAATAAACAAACATTAAAAAAAAAAAAAAAAAAAGAGAGAGAAAGAAGTGCCACCCCAGAACGGATAGAGAAAGAGATGTTGTAAGAAACAGAGAACAGGTGCGCCTGGGTGGCTCAGTCAGCTAAGCATTCCACTTCGGTTCAGGTCATGACCTCACGGCTCGTGGGATCGAGCCCCGCATCGGGCTCTGTGCTGACAGCTCAGAGCCTGGAGCCTGCTTTGGATTCTGTGCCTCTCTCTCTCAAAATTAAATAAACATGAAAGAAAGAAAGAAAAGAAAGGAAGGAAGGAAGGAAGGAAGGAAGGAAGGAAGGAAGGAACAAACAGAGGCCAGAAAGGCCAGACTGATGGCACTAACATATGAAAACCCAATCAATGCACAGCATTCGAAGGGAGAAAGGCCAGCCAGAGAAGTAAATGCTGATGGTACCCACACCAGTCCCGTCTGGAGGAAAGGGGCACAGCCCAATCTGAGGCAAGTCCAGAAGGCTGGCAGCATTTGATACTCTTTAACGTTGCTGCCAATGGCTGGCTCCCCTGGCTCCCCCTCCAGGGGCACTATGGCTTTCCATCTGGGTGGCCTGCTAGGAGAGGACATCCTAGCCCAGGCAAGGCAATATCCACTTGGCCTGTAATTGTACCAACTCATTAAAAATGAACCAGCCAGTTTATACATCAGACCCTACAGCCAAGGTTAGAGTGAATCAGCATCTCTGAATCCAGTAACTTGGATTTGTTCTTTTTTTCCAATCCCCACAGGCATAGCACAGGCCCAAGCCACTGGCAACCCATGGCTGCCTAGCCTCCTTCACGGACTCTCTGTGGCCACTTGGGCCCCTCTAGGGTTTATTCTCTTCAGAACAGCCACAGGGATCTTTTGTAAACTCCATCTGGATGGCGTCCTCATTTTTTAAAAATTCAAGTTATAGTTGACACACCACATTACCTTCATTTCCCAATATAGTGAATGGACAACTATATGTCACTATGCTCCCCACAGGTGTAGCTACCATCAGGCATCATACAACACTATTAAGACACCATTGACTGTATTTCCTATGCTGTCCATTTTCTTGGAGACCCTCCTTAAAACCTTCAATGAGTTACTATCAAAATAAAATACAAGCTTCTTATCAATAAAATACAAGGCCCTGCTTATGGCCGCTGCATCAGCTCCACCATCGCTATGAGCCTGTCATACTTTCTGTCTGCTCCTCAACCACAAGAGGCTAGCGCCTGCTGTGGGGCTTTGCCCACACAGACAGTGGGCTTGTCCCATCTCTTGGCATGGCAGCTCTCATCCTTAAGACCTCAATCCATGCACCTCTTGACCTCTCTAAGTAGGTCTTTCCCCCCACCCTTTTTTTTTTTTTTTTTTTTTTTTTTTTTGGTGAGAGCATGCTGGATATGGGGCTTGGTTTTATTTTATGTTGGTTTTGCCATTTTTACCATTTTTAAGTGTAACTATTCCATGATGTGAATTAGTCACAACCTTGTGCAACAATCAATTGCCACTATCTGTTTCCAAAATTTTTCATTACCCCAAACAGAAACGCTGGGCTGATTAAGCAACCATGCCAGTTGGGTGGTTTTGGTATTTTTTTTTTCCACAGCAACTATCACAAATGAAACGTATTTCTTTTTACTTGTTTCTATTCCTCTAGAACATGAACTCCATAAAAACAAAACTTTATCTGACTCATTTGCCATTATCCCCAGGACTGAGTGTAATTCTTGGTAAATACCAACAAAGCTAACATTTACAGAGTTTGCCATTTGCCAGGCACCAGCCTAAACACTTTATATCAATTGAACTCTTTTAACCTTCACAATAACCTATAATAGGTACTTTTATTATCTCTATTTTATAAAAGAAGAAACCGGAGCACTGAGAAGTTAAGAAACTTGCCCAAGATCATACACTAGTGCATGGCAGTACCAGAAGTGAAACCCAGGGGGTCTGGTGTCAGAAGGATGGGTAGATGGACAAGTGGGTGATGGGTGGGTAAAACACCAACAAGACAAGTTTTAAGTCTACTCAACTGAGGACAGAGACCTGGGTTGCATTCACCTCGGGAGTCTTTATGGCTACCAGCCAGCCAGCCTGCCCTGATGACTTATCAGACGTTAAGCACCTGACTTTTCCATCCAAACTCCTGATACTATCATCCTTATTTTACTGATGAGGACACACAGACCCAAAGAGGTATGCTGATTTGCCCAAGGTCATATGACTGTGCCAAGTCTCTCTGACTCCCAAGTCCCTCCCACTCCATGGCATTTTAGCAGCCTCAGGAGGCCTGTACTAATTTCTCCAAAGGGTGAGGCTGGCTAAGGAAAAACTTCCCAAGAGTGAAAGACAAATACACTGGGAAGAGCTGAGTTCAGAGTCAGGACCACTGTGTCTTGCTTCAGTTCTGCCACTTCCTATCTGAAGGGTCTTGGGCAAGTCACTTCCCCCTTGTAAACATCAGCTTCCTCATCTGCCAAACAGGGATGAGAACCCCTGTCCCCGCACTTCAGAGTACAGCCATGTAGACAAAGGACATCACAGACAACCAAGGACTTTCAGATACAAAAGTTAAAGTCATATATTTTAGGAAGAGTATATTATAGATGCTGATGATATATACCAGAAGGATGCCTTTGCATGCATGTGCACAGCAGTGGAACATCATGAGGGTACATACAGCCATGTGTGTCTATGGTCACGACAATTACTCCCTAGCCAGTAAGGCTCTCTTCTAAATCTTGCACACCTGTGACTTTTGCCCAGGCATTCTTGGGAATTCCGAACCAGGTAGGAACTAATGGAAGGAAGGAGAAAGAAGAAAGAGAAAGAGGGAGAGATGGACAGGGTGTGAAAGACACCAAAACATCAAGAGAATGCCAGGCAGCAAGTGAGACTTCTGTTTTGAATGATGTTTTCAAAAATCACAGTTACCGAGATAACTTCTTTCTTCTGGGGAACTCAGGGGGCACATCTCTCCCATCCCCTTCCAACCATGTCTCCTGAGCTGTTGCACCTCCAGGTCTATGCCTTGCTCAAAGAAGCGGGAGGCTGACACCTAGGACTGAGCTTCCTTGCCTGCTGACTTCTGGTTGGGTTTGGCCAGTGGGAGGCATGAGTTAAAGGCCAATGGGAAGTTGGGGAACATCTTCCCAATTTCCCTCCCTGTGGTTCTGGCAGTGGCTGAGCCCTCTGTGTCAGCAACTTGTACAGGTCCAGCCATCACTGATTTCTGGTAATACTGTTCCCTTCCTCTGCTCATTCAGGCAGAATGGTGAAAACAGCTTCTGCCACTGTTATTTTGTGGGTACCCTTGTGGATTCCCTTAACCCTGCCCACACCTTTATTCACAACTCCTTAGTGTAAGCATCTGAGTGGAATTCTGTTTTCTGCCAGAATCTGACTGACAACACTTCCTGACACTAAACAAACACATGAATTAGAGAGGGAGGGGAGGAGAAATTGGGAAAAGGCAGAATCATCTAGTGGTCAGGGATAAAATGGGAGACAAGGAGAACCTAAACAGGTCTCTTAACCTCTCTGTGCCTCAGTGTCTTCATCTGTAAAATTCATGATGATGCCTATTTCACACGGTTACTATGAAAATTGAACCAGATCATGCCCATAAAGCATTCAACACATGCCAAAACCCACAGTTAGTACTCAAGAAATAGTAGATATTCTCACCTTGAGCATTAAGCCAGAAGGCTAAAGTGTGAACAATAGCACTCCCTTAGAGAAGGAATTACACACTTCTCTCTTTCGGCTTTTTAGGGGGTTTTTCTGGGTCTCACAATTTTTCCCCTATGAACATGTATTACTTTTGGAGTCAGAAGAGAAAAAGAAAAGAATTAAAAGAAAAGAGACAGGGAGTACGAGCCTATTAAGACTTACTCTTTCCCCTCTAGAGATGATGCTCCTTCCTACAGGGATTTCCCCAGCACAGAGCATTCACTTCCCAGAGTGACAACCTCTGGGTGGACGTGAACGAAATGCCTCCCTGCCGCGAGGGAGGAGGGCGCAGGCTGAGACAGCTGCCTCTGGGGCCCTGTGTAGCCTCCCGGCCAAGGCTCAGGAGCCCCCGACAGAGGCTGTGGGGTTAAAACAGGAGCTGGGCCTGCAGTCGTTCATTCGGTAGCGGGGAGATGGCAGTCTGTCAGAGGCTTGCGGGGCCCGTGGGCACCGCATTAAACAAAACCAAGCAACGTGAAGAGGCTGCCACCCGTCAGCACTGGCTTCTTGCCCAAAGGGTTCATGTGCCACCGCGGAGCCACAGGCTGAATGTGCAGTTGTGGGCTGGGGACCGCATGATATGCCCAGGACTGCAGAGTAACGGCATCAGAAAAGAGAAATGCCTCCTGCCTGGACCACACTGATGACTGCAGAGGCAGACAGAGACCTCCCCGTAGCGGGTCTTCCTCTGAAAGCCAGGCGATGAGCTGGCCGCCTTCCAGGCTTTGTCTCATTTTGAGCTGCACAAGGGCCACACAGGGCAGATGGGCTCATTCCCCAGGCTGCGTTGGCCGGCCAAGGTCACAAAGCTAGTCAGTTCAAGTAGAGCCAGCACTAGGACCCAGATCTGCTGGCTGACGGTCCCGTGCTCTTCCCCCTCAATCCTGCCACATCCCACAACCTCCAACTTACTGTCAACCATGTAACCAAAGCTACCGTTGCTCTGGATGTAGAAATAATAACAGCAGTACCAACCCCTCCCACACGTGGGGTGGTTTACAATTTAAAGAATCCCTTTATAATCATCATTTCACTTGGACCTCACCGATCAGCAGCTGGTGAGAGGGAACATGGAACAGCAGTTATGAGCAGGCTTTGGACCAGAGTTTGAATCCTGGCTTGAGGACCTTGGGCAAGTTACTTAACCTCACTGAGAGCCAGTTTGAGCATGCAAAATGAGAATAACACCCCCGATGCCTCAAAAGCATTTAGTGTGAAAGAAATGAGAGAATGCATATGAAGCTCGCCCTGGCACCATGTTGTCACACAGCACTCAGTAAGTGGCAACGGTGGCTCTCGTCAGTAAGGTTATCACTACCACATCGATGGGCAAAGTGAGGTCCAAAGAAGGCAAAGAACTTGTCCAAGGACACTCAAGGTGTGAGTGACAGCATGACCCAGGCAGCAGCTTGTAGCATCCAAAGAGAATTTGGAAGTTCCACAAGTGAGCTTCATAGTGGGTCAGTGACAGAAGGGGGTTTCCCTGGGATATCCCCACCCTTTGAGCAGGCCAGTCCTCAGTATCCTTGTCCCCCAGGCTCTGCTGAGAAGCAGGGGTGGTGGGGTGGGTGCAGACCTGTAGACCTCCCCAGGCAGCCCTCATGGCCTCACAGTTTCTGACTCCTTTCACTTCATTTTCTCTAATTGTTCAAATACTCTTAGAGTTCATTGTCAGCATTATTTAGAATAGAGTAAAATTGGGAATAACTTTAAATGTCCATCAACAGGGCACTGGCCAAAGTAACTAGGATACACCCATTTTTAAAAAATGAGTTACAGGGGCACCTGGGTGGCTTAGTCGGTTAGGCATCCGACTTCGGCTCAGGTCATGATCTCACAGCTCATGGGTTCAAGCCCCGTGTCAAGCTCTGTGCTGACAGCTCGGAGCCTGGAGCCTGCTTCGGATGCTGTGTCTCCCTCTCTCTGCCCCTCCCCCACTTGTGCTCTGTCTCTCTCTGTCTCTCAAAAATGAATAAATGTAAAAAAAAAATGTCTTTAAATGAGTTACAAAAGTGTTACGTACTTGTGAAAAATTTTGCGATGGATTTTATACCGACATAAAAAGATGTCAAAATGTAAATGAAAAAAATGCAAATTGTAAAACAATGATATAATTTATGGCCCCATTCTGGTTTGTATGCTTATGTAGGCATAGAAAATACCCTGGCAGGGGGCGCCTGGGTGGTTAAGTGTCTGACTCTTGATTTCGGCACAGGTCATGATCTTATGGTTGGTGGGATCAAGCCCCATGTTGGGTTCCACGCTGACAGCACAGAGCCTGATTCTCTCTCTCTCTCTTTCTCTCTCTGTCCTTCCCCTGCTTATGTGCACACTCTCTCTCTCTCTCAAACTAAATAAATAAACTTAAAAAAAAAAAAAAAAGAAAATACCCTGGCAGGACCCACAACAAACATATTATTATCATTTGCTACTTCTGGAGAGGATTTTGGTTAGGGAGACAAGGGGAGAATACACATCCGAATTATTAAGATTTTCATATATGTCTTTTTAAATTAAAACTAAAGAAGAAATAAAGTATTTTTAATTTTTTTTTAACATTTATTCATTTTTGAGAGTAAGAGAGACAGAGTGCAAGCAGGGGAGGGGCAGAGAGAGAGGGAGACACAGAATCTGAAGCAGGCTCCAGGCTTTGAGTTGCCAGCACAGAGCCTGATACGGGGATCGAACTCATGGACAGTGAGATCATGACCTGAGCTGAAGTCGGATGCTTAACCAACTGAGTCACCCAGGCGCTCCAGAAATCAAGTCTTTTTTAAAAGAGTTGTTCTACTGAGAGCAAACTGAGGGTTGATGGGGGGTGGGAGGGAGTGGAGGGTAGGTGATGGGCATTGAAAAGGGCATCTTTTGGGATGAGCACTGGGTGTTGTATGGAAACCAATTTGACAATAAATTTCATATATTAAATAAATAAATAAATAAATAAATAAATAGTTGTTCTGATCAGTCTTATTGACCTCCTATCGCACCTGCAGTAGCTCCCTTTCTGCCTGTTCTCTTCCAATGTTATCCATGGTCATATCTAATTTTACACCAATATAATCTGAGTGCTTATAAGTTAATGGGGTTTTTTTTCCATTGAACATTAATTGTATCAGATATATTTCCCCATTATTGTATCATTATCATCACAGTTCATATTCATGGGTACTTTACTATGTGCTGGTTACCAAGCTAAGAGTTTTACATGCCTTACATCACTTAATCTTGACAACTACCCTAAAAGCAGGTACTTGGACTGTCTACATTACACATAGGGAAAGCGAAGCTTAAAAGATCAATTTGCCAAAGCGTGGCAGCTCATAAGGACAGAAAGTAGACTTAAGCCCTGGTCTGTGTGCATCCCAAGTTCTTGGCTGGGAACCCCTCCATCCTACTCCTCTGCACAGCTACTCAGTGGTTAGAATGTGGCAGGTAAGGATGAGGAGACCAGGTCCTGGGTCTTATAGCTTGGATGACCTTGGACAAGTCAATTCCCCTCTGCTTTGTTCTTTCAATCAATTCTTTCAACCAGACAAGCATTTGCAAACCACTGAGCTACAAGCTGAGGAGAGAGCAATGAATAAAACATGAGCCCTGCCCCTAAGGGGATGAGAACCCAACTTGCATCTCTTCAGGGCCCCAGAGGAATCTAACCCCTGTCCCACCTCTGTCACAGGGAACATGAAATGAATAAAGGATGCAAAGGAGCTTTGCAAGTACACAACTCCCTACGCTGCAAAAATAAGTATTTCTGTGGCTGTTCATGGCTGTATATTACTTTATCCACTGGATGTTCCAAAACGTTCTCAATCATCTTCCTATTGTTGGGCACTTAGTCCCAATTTGCTGCTATTATACAGGAAGCTCTGATGGGGATTCATCCAAAGGAAATTATTCAAAAGGGGGAAAAAAAAAACCCAGATGCACAAAGATGCCATGCAACCTTCAGAATGACTGAAGGGAGACAGTTCTTCATCCTAAACTCACAAGGCCTCAAACCGAATTAATGGCCCCTGTGGTCTTCCCCACCCCAACCAGCTAAGCCACCCACCACGTGGTAGACGTCCTCCCTCCCCCAGCCCTCCAAGTCCACAGGGCTGATGCTTCTCAGGCAAGGCTGCAGTCCACCCCCTCCTGTGGTTCTTACAGTCAACAAAGGGACCTTCCCAAACAGTTCTGTCATGCCTCAGTGCACGCATGCCCCATGCAGACCAAAGAGCCTCCAGGCTCCTGTCAAGTGGAAACACCTTAGCTTGATGTTCAAGAGGGACTGAAGGGAGAGAGAAGTAATGTTTAGTGAGTCCCTGGGATGTGCAAGCTAGGTCCTTTATATAACAGCAACCACACGTGGGCTCTACACGATAGGTGTGTTTATCCATATTTTACAGATGAGGAAACTGAGGCTCAGGCCAGCTAAGTGATGTGCCCGAGGGTACGTGGCTGGTACACAGTGGAGCTGTGACGAGAGCTCAGGTCTGGTGGATTCCAGAGCCTTGGCGAACACCCAAACCCGAGCTGACTTTGTCACCTCCCAGTGCCTCCAGCCCCCTGTGCCAGCTGCCCCATGCATAGCAGACTACCCACTCTTCATCAAAGGCGTCCCTACTTCCTTCCCCTCTGACCTGAGGGTGCCCTTCCCTCACAGCTACTGAAATTCCACTTGACCTTTCATGCCCAGCACAAAAGCTCCTGATCACCAAAATAGGAATCCATGCTCAGCATATGGAACACACTGCCCTTTACCTTCCCTGTGTCCTGTCTGTGCCTCTCTGGCTAGACTGTGAGCTCCTCAGAGGCGACACGGGGCCTGCAGGAGGTACTCAGAGAATATTCTTCAAATTGAACAAAACTGAATATGACCTCTGAGAAGAAACTGCAGGCTGATGACATGCCATGAGGAACACGGCTCTGGTCCACACCACCTGGATTTAGATCAGGGATCCCCTATGAGCTAGCCATGGGACCCTGAGCAACTGTCTTTCCCCCGCCTGCAAGCCTCAGCTCCCTCAATCTGTGAAATGAGAAGAATCCTACCTCACAGGGGTTTGTGAAGATTATTTGAGTTGTACACGTAAGCCCTTAAAACAATGCCCGCATGTAATAGGTGCTCAATAAATGCCGGCTGTTACTATTCTTATCCACAAGCCTCCTACCCACAAAGGAAGCAGTGCCAGCCTTCTCCCACCTTACTCATCCACCCAGATGCACGTCCTCTCCCTATAGGGCCTCTTCGTCACAGTCCCAGCTGATCCCCCTGCATTCTCATCCTGTGTTTTCAGGTCTTTAGGGTCCTATCGAATGAGGTGGGGGTGGGGGTGGGGGTGGATGAGTGTGGGGGCTAACTAGACTTCCCTGACAGCCAGTGGGGGCAGCGAGCAGCCCCACTTCTAGGGGATCCTGGCCAGGAAGCAAAAGGCCAAGGTGAGCCCTCTCTCAGGGCTCCTAGCTAGTGCCTCTCTGCCTCTACCTCTACCCCTCTGGAGCACTTGGGCCACAGAACCACCTTTGCCTCACCCAACACAGACCTCTCTACCTGGACTGGCCCTGGCAAATCAGTCGTCTGGCTCTGCTAGACACCAACCTGGTACTCCCAGACACTGCCCCAGGTATAATGTCATGGTAAGAGAGAGGGGCTCTGGACACACACAGTCCCACACTTTCCAGCTGTGTAGCCTCAGGCAGGTGACACAACCTCTCTGAGCCTCAGTTTCTCATTTGTAAAAAGTGGATAATACCTGACAGGATTGCTGTGAGATATGCAAAGCACTGGCACACAGTAGGTGCTCAATAAATCCCATCACCCTGGGGTGCCTGGGTGGCTCAGTCAGTTAAGTGTCCGACTTCAGCTCAGGTCATGATCTCATGGTTCGTGGGTTTCGAGCTCCTCATCGGGCTCTGTGCTGACAGTGCAGAGCCTGCTTGAGATTCTCTCTTCCTCTCTCTCTCTCACACACACACAAAATAAATAAATAAATTTTAAAAATAAAAATAAAAATAAAAATAAATGCCGTCACCCCGACTGTATAATCACTGTTACTACTACAGATAGAGATTATTATCACCTTTTAATAAATGGGGACACAGAAGCCCAGAGAGGCCCACAGAGAAATCCATGTTGGAGCTAACACAGAGGTATTTCCCACCTCAGCCAGTCCAGTCAGGAGACCCATCTACTGCCTCTGGAGGCTCAGGCCCAGAACATCCCTGGGCATCCAACATCCTCTTGTCTCCATTTATAACCAGGAAGGTCAAGGGCTACCAGCTGCCCGTTGCCTCAGCCCTGACCCATTATCTGTGAGGCAGCCTGACCTTTCCTCTTCACCTTCTGGGGACACTGGCTGGGAGGCCAATGCAAGACCCCTCCTAAGGGGTAGCCTCAGGCTCCAGGTTATAATGTCCAGCCCCTGCCAGAGCCCTGTGTATGGAACAGCCATGGCAAAAGGAAAGCAGATTGGGCTGCAAGAACCTCAAACCAAGAGCTAGAAGACCTGGATACATTAGTGCTATCCCTCCCACTCAGCTGCTACATGACCTTGGACAAGTCATTCTTCGTCTCTAGGCCTCATTCAAGCTTTCAGTATTTACTAAGTGAGGACCACATGGACAAGCATCATTCTCATGCAGGTTCTATGAAAGCTCCATGAAGCTCACAGAGCTGAGCCCAGGGAAATGCTGTGTGGCCCAGGAAGGGTTTTAATAGGAACAACACCCCCTGCACTGATTTCCAGGACCGCCTTGAGGTGCCCCCCAAGGGACCACGTTCTGTACACCACAAAGGCTGTACATTGGGTTGCCGGGCAGGCATGACCTCAGGCTGGCCAGCAGAAGCCAGCTTCATCGCTGCACGGAGCTGGCAGCGCCTCCCTGGGCCACGGTGGCTCAGAGAGGAGGCTGGCACAGGCTGCCTCTGCCGCAGGCTCCATCTGGAGGAATGGGTGGGCAGGCGGGCACATAGCCGCCTCTATTCTCCTCACCCTTGCCCAGGTCAGGCAGCACTGTCTTCCAGGAGCTTCTGGGGGCATGGTTCCTGTCCCCAACTCTCAACCTGGCCCCTGATTCTGGAAAACTCCTAATGCTGGGAGGTGGGGGAGAATTGGAGCCGCCAGACCCCACACAGCCCCAGAGAGGCCCTAAATCCAGCCCTCTTACACTCCCACCTTTGCAGTGGAGATGATATGCAGATCCAGAAGTGAAGGCGGGAACACGTGGTAGTGCCTCTCCCCCACCAATGCCATCTCAGAGCTGGGGGGAGGGAGCAAGGACCAAGGCCCGCAGCTGACAAGGAGACCAGTATCTTCAGAACTCCTTCCTAGTCCTTGTCCAGCCCCTCAAGGTCCCCAAGGACCATCCTGGGGCCATAGCTCTGCCAAGCAGTGGCCTCAGCACCTGGTAAGTACCCTGGCGGCTGTAGTCACTCATCCTCCTCCCCCCACCCCCACCTCATACCTGTCCCCAAGACCCTGGTTTCTTAGGCCCTTGGACATTCCTAAGCACAAAGGTGCAAGACACAACTGGGACCCACAAGTCCTCTCCCTCTAATTGGTGGGGGCAGACTCTGGCCAGAACAATACCAAGCCAGAACCACAGAGGTCCAGGACTAAGATCCATCTGCCCAGTTTTGGGAGACTTGGAGGGGAGACGGGGTGGGAAGTGAGCCCAGAGTGGAGAAAGGTCTATAACCAGAAGGTGAGGAAGAGGGCAGCAGCTGCCCAGTACCTCAGCCTCCAACCAAGAGACTGGCCTGCAGCATCTGAGGCTGGGACGCAGAGACCCAGTAGCCCCCGGGGCCTCCACAGAAGCGGCAAGAATGGTCTCCGAGAACAGAGTGGCCCAGCTAGGGAGCCTAGCACCCACCAGCCCTGCATCCCAACAGTAACCACCAACCCACAGCCTGCCCACCTCTCTCTCCAGGCCTTCAGGAGGCTGCAGACCCGGAGGTAAGGAGGAACAGCAAGAACCCTCCCCACACTGGCCAGGGGGCCAACAGCCTGCAAACTCAGTTCCTCCCGGTCTCGCCCCCAGTCCTCCCTAGGGCTGCAGGCTGGGCCTACATGCACTGAGTCCCCAGCCTGCCGTGCCACCTGATCCCCCCTCATGCCTACCTGAGCCCAGGGGTCCCCATCTCGAGCAGGCTGGGCGGGGGGCGCCCCGTCGGCTCCTGCGGGGCCGGCAGGCCGCGGGGCGGGGCGGGCGCGCGGGGCCACGGCGGGCTCTGCGGAGCAGCCTGTTCCGCGACACCCCCGCCCGCTGATGGATGCCGACTGCAGCAGCGGCGGCGGCGGCTCGGCGTGCGCCGGGGGCTGGGCACTGTGCCCACAGCCCCGGGCCTGGCGCCCGACGCGCGGCCAGCCCCCGCCCCCGCCCGGCCTCCGCGCCCAGTCCAGGGGCGGCCGCCGCTCGCGCCTGCCTGCTCCCTCCGGTGGCCCTGCCCCTGCCTCCGCCTCCTCTCTGCCAGCCTCCTTCTCCTTCTCCCTTCTGTCTCTCTCTCAGGCTCCCAGGCCACCTCCTCTCTGGCGCTGCCACCGGCAGTTCCCAGACCACTGCGGGACCGCGGTGGAGCCACGGAGCCAACTCTTGCGTCCCCGCCCCACCCTCCCCCCACCAGCCTGGGCCCTCCTCTCTGGGCCAACCCCTCTTGGGAGCCTAGCAGGGACAGAGGGAGGGGGAGGGGAGAAGGAGGGAGGATCCCTGACTCAGAAGGGGTGACTCAGCCTCAGTGGGCCTCCCAGCCCACCAAGCAGAGCCGGATACCCTCACCTCCCCAGCAGCACAACCTCCGTGGGACACAGGGCTCCTCCCCTATCCGGGAGGAGGTATGTGCAGTCTCCTGGGATCCTGTGTGTCTCTGAGTGTGTGTATGTGTGCATTTGTCCATATGTGGTTTGGTGGCAGTGACCCTAAGTATAACTGGGGGCTGGGCCCGTGTAAAAATGTGGGGTTTTTTTTCTGGATTTGTGTGAGGCTCCAGGAAAGTGGTGAGGGTGGCCAAGGGGTCTGTGGCACTGAGATAACTCAAAACCAAGTGAAACCCTGTTCCTCCTCTCCAGCAGCACTAACTCAAAAAGCTGGTCCCAACTACCACACCGCCCAACTCCTTTGGTCCATAGGCCAGGACCTCAAATGGCAGAGGGAGGTCACTCTGCCACTGTCTTGACCAGTAGTTTTGGGCAAGTTGTTCTCCCACTCTGGGCCCCAGTTTGCAAACAATCAAAGAAAGTTGGAAGTACTCATCTCTAGGGTCCCATCTCATGGGGGAAGCCCCAGGGAAGATGGTGGGTGATTCCCAACATGATCTCCAAAGACTTCTGCCCATGGTCCACATTTGCAGCCCACATGACCCCTACTCCCTAACCGCCCCCCAGGCATACATATCTATTTTTCCTTCTTCAAATAATTCCTGAGTGCCTAGTGTGTGCCAGCCAGTATTCTAGTCACCCCAGACTCCATCACACTGGAAACTACAGAGGCCCAAAGCTGGGAGACAGCCCAGACATGCAGCCAAGCCATCTGTCCCCCTAAGCTGCAGTTCCCTCAGTGTCAGCTTCACCAGTGGATTGTGTCCTCCAGTGTCAACTCACCAGCATCAGCCTCTACTTGCACACTCAGGGACAAGCAACTTCCTCCTTCCACTTCTCCCACCAGAAGTGGCTGCTCCATCATGGTGACCTTCCACCCTAGGTCCTAATCACCCCTAGGGCCTCCACAGAATGAAGCCATGCCTTCTGCCCAGCACCTTTCAGAGAACTCAAGATAGCAATTGTGTCCCTTTTTTTCTACCCCCACACCAAGTCTTTTCTTCTCCAACTTAAACATGACAAACTCCTGGGGCGCCTAGGTGGCTCAGTCGGTTAAGTGTCCGACTTCAGCTCAGGTCATGATCTCGGAGTTCATGAGTTCGAGCCCCACATCAGGCTCTGTGCTGACAGCTCAGAGCCTGGAGCCTGCTTCAGATTCTCTGTCTCCCTCTCACTCTGCCCCCTCCCCCGCTCACACTCAGTCTCTGTCTCTCAAAAATAAATGTTAAAAAAAAAACACCAAAAACAAACTTTAAACATGACAAACTCCTTCACTAGATATTCCCAAGACACAGCTTCCTGTCCCTTCGCTCTCCCTGCTGCCCACTAGGCTTAGGAGTGGGCAGAGAGCAGACAGAAGGAAGCCAGTTCCTCCCAGTCCTAGAGAACGTGCCCCTGCTCTAGACAGGCGCCGGGAAGATGGACAAATCAGGCCAGGGCCAATTCACAGAAGGACCGGAGCCCCACTGAGCAGACTTCCTTTCAGATGTCCTCTTTTGCCTTTGGACTTTTCATTCCCCCAGCTTCCCAAATTCCTCCCAGGAACTCCCCTGGGCTTCAGGGGCATGGCCTTGGGCAAGTTACTTTGCCACTGGGGATGCTTTGTTTCAGTTCAGTTCACTATGCATTTATTCAAATGAATGAGTGAGAGGATCAGTAAAACTTAGGAATTACACCAGATGAACTTACTGTTTTTTAGGCACATCTGCTAAAGATCCTTGGCTCCTGCAGGCTAGTACTTTCGTTCTGGATTGACTCTGAGCCTCTTCTGTTCACTGACCTTCCCAACCCTGGGCCCCTGTGGGCAGGACAGAGCACAGAGCCTCCTAGTTCACTCTCCTTCTCGGGACCCCCCTCCTCCCCTCCCTTCCTCCCCACCCCCTCCCCCCTGGGTCAGAGCCACTTTCCCACCCTCCTCAGCTAGATGGGAGCTTCTCACTTTCCCAGAAGAATCCAAGCTACATTCCAAAGGCCAAGACAGGCCATTCCCAGACATCATTCTGGATTTATACCCAAAAGGCCCAATTCCTTCCAGGTCAGTGGGACCACACAGAAAGGTGCGCATCTTCATTATTATCATTATTTCTACTTCTATTATTATTGTTGACCGACATTTCTATTAGGACATTCCAGTTTGCAAAGTACTTTTGTGTGCAATCTTCACAACATCTTGTGAGATAATATCATCCCCATTTTATAAATAGGCAGGCTGAGGTCCAGAGTGGTGAGCGACCTGTCCAAGGTTATAGTTGCTCAGTCATACTAGCCCTCTAGACCACTTTTCACTTTACCCATAATAGCATTTTCCAGAGAAATCTGGCTGGGGGGTGGGTTGGGGGCATTCTGAAGAACACATGGCCCTTTACAGGCATCAGTTGAAATTAATACTTCAGTTACTTTGCTGCCTTCATTCCCTAGGCAGGGAAACTGAGGCACAGGAACAGGACCCAACATGACTACATCTCATGAAAGCACCCATAGAGAAATGCTAGGAGCCTAAGTGGATAAAGAGGAATCCACTCAGTGAAGAGGGTCTTTTCAGTTCCCATAGCTCTGAATTCTGCTTCCAGCCCTGATTCTACCACTATCTACCACTTGGGGAGATTATTTGACCTCTCTGAGCTTGTTTTCTCATCTGTAAAATGGGAGGAATTATTCCTGTCCTATCTCTGTTACTGGGTTGCTGTGACGGGAGATCAGCAAATGCTGGCAGAAGAGAAAGAAGGACCACTCAACCCCTCTCTGGTCTGCCTAGAAGGCAGAAGAAATTCTTTTCTCTTAAATTTTAACTCAGGGGAACTTGATGTAAAAGTGCCAGGATACAGGAAATCCAGGAGAAGGATAGAAGTGACTGGCTCCATTGGCTGAGAAGGCAAAGCACACGGGTCAGCCACAGCCCCCCAAGGCCACTGGTGGGGCAGAGAAGAAACAAAACCCTTCAAGTAGGGCCCCTCCCACTCCCTCTTTTATCTTCAGTGGCCTCTGCCAAGGTCACCCCAGGCAGTCCATGGTCTTGTGATTCCCAGCCACCGGGGGCCCCTTGGTTCCTGGGTGGGCAGGGTGGGTGGTGAGGACTCCTCGCCCACGGATTTAATCTTTCACTCAGCAAGCAGTGCTGTTCATAATGAGCTGGGCCTTGGGCTCAGAGCAGGCTAGAGGAATTGGGTAGGCTCTGTCCTTGGCTTTACAGTCAGTCCAGTGGCAGAGAATGGCACATAAGCCCGTACATCAGAGGGTACTGTAAGATGAATCACGACCATTTTCTGAGCACTTACTCTGTCCCTGACACCAGACATACATTCATTTATTTAATGCTCCCAATAATTCTCCAACATCAAAACTATTAACTCCTTTCACAGCTAAAGTGAGGCCCAAAGGGGTTAATGACTTTCCAAAGCTCACCCAGCTAATAAATGGCAGAGCCACGTCTGTCTGATGCCAAACCCTGAGTGTCACTCCTTATGCCCTTTCCCCGCCTCTACAACTGTGTTGGCCACTATGGTAGCCACTAGCCACATGTGGCTCTTGAGTACTTGAAATGTGACTGATACCAGATTGAGATGTGTTGTAAAGTACATACTGGACATCGAAAATTTAATTTAAAAAGAGTGTAATATATCTCATAATTTCTGTATTGAAGTGATGATATCTTAGATGTATTGAGTTAATGAAATATATTATTTGAATATTTCATTGGTTTCTTTTTGCTTTTTTTTTTCCATGTGGCCAGTAGGAAATTATAAATCCCATGTGGCTCACATTACATTTCCTTTAGTCAGCAAGGGTATAGATAATCTGAAGTCCTAACCCAGCCTGTGGGGCTCAGAAAAGGCTTCCTGGAGAAGGGGATGCCTAAACTGAGAGAGGTTAAGGGCAAGGTCCTGGCTAGGAGGGTATTCCAGGGCAAGAATGCTGCAGGGCATCTGGCTTTGGTCCCAGAGAGCTGGAGGGCCTGGGTAGGCTGAGCTGCAGCCCCAGGCAGTTGAGAGCTAGGCTGGTCTTGGTCTCAGGAGGAAGCTACCAGAGCCAAACTTCCCAGAGCAGCGTGACCCACAGGCCTGGGACAATCTCCCTGAGAAGGCTGTTCTCACTGGTCCTTAGAACTCTCTGGAAGGCACTGAGGGGTGGCTGCATCTGGGTGTAGAGAACAGGCAGCGTGGACAGGCAGCAGCACTCACCTGGCAGGGACTTCTCCCTCCCAGATGCCCCTTCAGTCTCCTCCAGGAAGTCTCCAGAAGCACTGCAGTCCCTAGGGATCCCCTCCCCTGGAACCTCCCAGCCCAGACCGTGGGAGCCTCACACTCCCACATTAGGACATACTCTAGCGTGGAACGATGACCAAGCTGCTTCGGGGGGGGGGGGGGGGGGTCACACAGTACAAAGCATTTTTCTATACCTAGTGTGGTGTTGCTGAAGAGTGTGAGGGCAATAGCTACCTTTGGGGAGGGGGCCGGAGGCAGGGATGGGGGAGGTTCATTAATTTGTACAGGAGCTGTGTGGCCCTGAGCAAGGCCTTAATCTCCCTGAGCCTTAGTTCCCACCTCTGTAGAATGGAGATAATACTGGTACCACCTCTTAGAGCTCCTAGGAAGACATGAGAGAATACCCACAAAGGGCTGAGCGTGCCCTGCGGTACCCTCAGTCTCTCCAAAGCCTCCAAAGGTTGCCTCCCCTCCAGGAAGTTCACCCTGCCTGCTTCCTCCACCTGTGCTCTACCCAGCCTGCTCCTCCTCTGGTCTGCTAGACCCCACATCTCTTGTCTCCACTTCTGAATTCAGAGCTCAGTTGCCATGAGGCTTTCTGGCTTCTCCAACAAGACTGCAGTTTGGCAAAGGTGGGAGTCTTACCTCTCCCTTTCCCCCTCTGCCTTCTCCTCCTTTTTCCCCTCCTCTCCCTCTTCTGAACCCACAGCCAGGCCTCTGCACAGGTCTGGGCATCCTAGGGGCCCTCATAGCCCACTCAAGTGGCTTGGACATTTGGCTGCCACGATTGGCCCAAAACAATGCAGGTCTGGACAAATGTGCACATGCTAGTCTCCACCGAGCAAATCTCTAGGAGCTGTCCTGCTCTGCTTCCTCAATGGAGGAAACTTCGGTGGTCCCCAATTCTCTGATAAAGCAAGTCAAACACCTCAGTCTGACTCTCCAGACTGTTCACAGCCTGATCTCACCTGGCTCTTCAGCCTCATCCTCGGGAGCTGTCAAAATGAATGGTCCCAGGCTCCCAGGGCATGGCAGCCAGCCCTGCCTCTCTGCTTCTGCACACGTTCTTTCCTCCACCGGGGAGACCCTTCCTCCTTTTCCCATGGTCATTCATCCAGGCATCCTCCAGGAAGTCCTTCCTGGTTGCCTCCTCTTGGCAACAACCCCTCCAGCTGGAAGGAACTTCTGGGCTGCTCCCTCCCACACTCTGCCTCCAGCCCTGGGTCTCATAAAGTGAAGGGTCTTAATGCCTGTCTGCAGGGGTCCCTGCAACTGCCATTGAACCTGGTGGCAGGGTCACTTTCAACCTTCATCCCATGAGGGCCCAGCTCTTAATATGTGTATGCTGTGTGTCCTTTGGGCCATCCTCACTCCCAGAGCCAGAGGCTAGGAGTAAGAATTCAGCAGGATGCCAGGACAGACACTCTTGAAGCTGAGTTCTGCTGACCCCAATGCCACCTCAGCTCCATTAATGGAGCCCCAGACTCCAACCACCTCTGGGAAATCAGCCTTTGACCAGGAGTCTGAAAGCCACACTCCAGGGGCCTAAACATGAAAGATCTGGCTATGGTCCCACTGGATATAGATATCTGTCCACCCAGCCTCCCATCAGGTGCCTGAGGTGTCAGCTGAGGTTTGCATCATCAGAGCATCACAGATTCCTCACAGTCAGAAGAGACCTTGGAGAGTATCGTACAGAGGCTGGGAACAGAGAGAGGCAAAGGGAGGAAAGTGAAAATGTGTCTGCGGTCCCATGTGCCAGAAGATGCTGCAGTGACACCATCAATCAACATCATCATCATGGAGAGCAGCTGAGTCCCCACTACTTACTGGCACTGTGCCTAGCAATTTGGGTACATTTTCAGTTTTTAATCTCTTACTGCCCTGTAAGGCAGAGGTTATATATGCTCCTTGATTTTACAGGGGGAGGAAACTGAAGCTCAGAGCAATGAAGTCACTGAACCAAGGTCACACTGCTAGTGCGTAGGGGGCGGGGGGCAGGATTCAATCCCAGGCATGCCTGACTCCAAAGCCTGTGTTTTTCCATCACTAATCCTGCATACATTTGGTTTATCACAAATTCACTGTGGAGATGCTGGCCATATTTTAGTTCTTGTCTAGACTATAGTTACACAAGTATGTGTAAACTTACAATTGGTGTACTTTTCTGCATTTATATTATAACTTCAATAAAGTTTTACTCTTAAAAAAGGTTTTTGTCCTGGGGCGCCTGGGCAGGGGGTCCGACTTCGGCTCAGGTCATGATCTCACGGTCCATGGGTTTGAGCCCCACATTGGGCTTTGTGCTGACAGCTCAGAGCCTGGAGCCCTACTTCAGATTCTGTATCTTCCTCTCTCTCTGCCTCTTCCCTGCTTGCGCTCTGTCTCTCTGTCTCACTCTCTCTCAAAAATAGATAAACATTTTAAAAAATTAAAATAAAATAAAATAAAATAAAATAAAAAATAAAAATAAAAAAAGGTTTTTGTCCGGGCACCTGGGTGGCTCAGTCGGTTAAGTGTTGGACTCATGGTTTCAGCTTGCTTAGGTCATGATCTCACAGTTAATGAGTTTGAGCCCCACGTCAGGCCCTGACAGTGCAGAGCCTACCTGGAGTTCTCTCCCTCTCTTTCTGCCCCTCCCTTGCTTGTGCTCTCCCTCTCAAAATAAATAAATAAACTAAAAAAAAAAAGGTTTTTGTCACAGAGATGAATATATGCTAGAGATTTTCAGGATGTAGAATACTCTTAGTACTAGATTCTGAAGCTAGAAAGATTCTCTCTCTCTCTCTCTCTCTCTCTCTCTCTCTCTCTCTCTTCTTAATTTTCAACCATCTTTTGATTTCAACTGGGACTCTTCTGAAGATCTCTAAACCACCACACCAGGCCAAGCAGAATTTCACCTGCCACCCATTGCTCAGACCACAATGGACATTTTCTTGTGCTCATATTCCTGGCCCAGGTGCCACCCAGCCACCATTGTACTTCGAGAAGCTGGTTGGCACTGCTCTGTAGTCTTTGCCATCTTCTCCTCATCCACCCATATGCAGGGATCAGACAACTACACCAGTCACACTGCATCACTGGTTAATCCCCAGCTTCATAAGGCAGCCAGGCAATGATGTTTGGATGTTCCCATCTCCTTGTACCAGTCCAGGCTAGGCAGAGAAGCCTTCTGTGTGTATAAACACAGCCTTCTGCTTAGGTGGCTCCTGCCGGACTCCCCTCGCCAACTCGGCCCTGTGTGGCTTTTATCTTCCTGCCCAAAATAACCATTGGCTTCAATGGTTCTCTGGGCATGAATCAGATTCTCGTGAGAGCCTATGAGCAGCTGGAGGACAGGAAGGGCACGTTATCCATCTCTGTTTCCCCAGTGCACCAGGACAAAGGTTTGTGGGATTTAGTGAGCTCCTCTCTGTGCCTAGAGGTATCTGAGCTAGGCAATGAGAGCTCACTAGCAAACAGTCATGCTCTCGGAAAACTCATGGTTTCAAAAGAGACAGAAAACACCTACACCAGCCAAATGCAATAGAAGGCAAAAAGTACTAAGGGCTGTAGGAAAAGGATGAAGTGTTTGGAGTTAAGAGGAGAAAGAGATTGGGGGATGGGCAGTGTCAAAGGTTTCGAGGCAGGGGCACCTGAGTGGCTCAGTTGGTTAAATGTCCAACTCTTTTTTTTTTTAAGATTTTTTTTTTTTTAGCATTTATTCATTTTTTGAGAGGCAGAGAGAGACAGTATGAGTGGGGAAAGGACAGAGAGAGAGGGAGACACAGAATCCGAAGCAGGCTCCAGGCTCTGAGCTGTCAGCACAGAGCCTGACGTGGGGCTAGAACTCATGAACAGTGAGATCATGACCTAAGCCGAAGTCGGACGTTTAACCAACTCAGCCACCCAGAAGCCCCTTAAGTGTCCACCTCTTGATTTCAGCTCAGGTCAGGTCATGATCTCAAGGTTTATAAGTCTGAGTCCCATGTTGGGATCTGCGCTAATAGTGCGGAGCCTGCTTGGGATTCTCTCTCTCCTCTCTCTCTCTCTCTCTCTGCCCCTCCCATGCTCGTTCTCTCTCTGTGTCTCTGTCTCTCTCTCTCTGTCTCTCTCTCTCTCTCTCTCAAAAATACATAAATAAATAAACATTTTTTAAAAAAGGTTTCAAGGCAAAGGTAGCATTTGGGCTGAGCATTAAAAGCAGGGCATAAGGGCAGTCTAAACAGAGAAGATAGCATAAAACAAGGCATGGGGCTGGGGAATACAGGATAGACCCAAGAAACGGGCCTCGAATGGCCCTGAGCTGGGGATGTTGAAGGCTGAGGCTGGGGCTGGAAAGGCATGTGGTACCAGTGAAAGCCTTGAGTGACATACTAAGTGGGTTCCTGCACTGTCCAGCAACTAGCTACATGTGACTATTTAAATTTAAATTAATTAAAATGGAAAAAATATAAAATTCATAGCCACATGTGGTTAGTGGTTACCATATTGGACAGTGCAGATGTAGACCATTTCTACCCCTGTAGATAGTTCTACTGGATGGTGATGGTACACATGGCAGAGAAGAATCCAGAAGACTTTGAGTGGAGGCATGACATGATCAGAGCTGGGCTTTAGGGAGATAAATTTGTCCTAGGTGAGGAGTAGGTGACTGGAGAGTAGGAGAGGCCTGGGTCTGGTGGTGGGCTAAGGGGCAAGATCAATGACCACTTCCCTTCCCTCTATGCACCTCTTCCTCTCAGTAGTCAGGAAAGCAGAGAGCAGTGGTCCTCAAAGCATGGTCTCTGGAATAGCATCATCATCTGAGAATTCCTTAGTGTGCAAATCCTCAGGCCCCACCCCTGAGTCAGAAACTTGGGGGTCTCAGAGCAGCAACCTGCATTTTGACCATCCCTTTATGGTTCTGATGTACACTCAGGTGTCAGATCTGCCAGAAAAGAGGCTAGGGGCCCATGCTGGTTCCAAAGTGACTCTACACTCTGGAGTCAGAAGATGTGACTCCATGTCCTATCTTGGACATTTACTAGCTGTGCTTAATCTCTCTGGCCTCAGTTTACTTATAGTAACCCTATGCGGTTTTTACAAAGATCAAAGAAGTTAATACATGCACATTTCTTAGAAGCGTGATTGGCACATAGTAAGTGGTCAATGAATGTTAATTATCATTTTTAATCCTCATGTGCCACTTCATCTAAACTCCTATAGCACAAAGTTGAATTCTTCCCATATACAATGGAACAGCATCTGTTTCCTACCATGAGCTATGACCTCCTGCCTGTCTGTCATATAATATTACTAGGCCGACTCCCCCATAGCACCAGTTACTTTTCTCCAGGCCAAAAGTGTCAATTCCTCTCTCAGAAGGCAAAAGCCCTGCCTGTGTCAAGGCATAAGAGGAAGATTTAACGTCTTGAGCCAAGATGCCATAGAAGGGAGCAAGTCAGAAGATGCCCCGTGAGTCTTCCCCTCCTCCAAGACTACCTGGAGTAGGAATGTCTGGAGGTGAGCGCCCAGCTGCCCACTGCCACTGAAAGCTTCAAGCCTGTTCAGTTGATCCAGTGCAGTGCAGCCAAAAGGGCATGGGAAACAGTACCTGGGGTTCTGCCTACTGCAGGTAGCTGAATCCTAACTCAGGGAACCAGCCAGGTGTAGATGATGTCAACAAACCTGGATTCTGATCTTGGCAGTGAATCTCAGGCAGCCATTTTCCTCTCTAGATTCAATTTCTTCACCTATAATGGGGGGGGGGGGGGGCGCGGGTGGTGGTCAGCCTATCATGGTTCTTAACCTTTTATGGGTCATGGTTTTCTTTGAAAATGCAATGAATATTGTAGAGCTTCTCCCCAGAAAAATGCACATGGATACACATCTAAACACACACACATTATGCACATGAACATGCAAGCACATGCATCACACACACACACACACACACACACACACACACACACAATTATTACTTCAGGCATCAAGGGACCTCATGAAGCCCATGCATTGATTACCCCCTGTATTCATGGATACTTGATTAAGAAATGTTGGCTAGATGGTCTCTAATCATCCATGATAAGAAGTCAGCTGTATTTGCATCTAATTTAAAGGAATCTTATGTTAAAAAACTTCACCAAAATGATGAAATTTGAAATGGGATCTCATAGGATTCAATTGTTGATGGGCTAAATGCTATGCATCCCTCCCAGAGCCTGCCTCCCCCCCACCCCGTCAGATTGCCTCCAGTCTCCTTCCCCTTCCTGCTCCCCCCATTCAGCAGGGAATGAGCACACAGTCCTGAGAGACAACCCCTGCCCCCACCGCTGTCTCTGCCACTTCCCAAAGAGTAGACAGATTGTCCTTAGCCTGGAGAAGGTAGACAAGGAGGAGCCTCGTCTGCCTCTCGTTCCCCCAGCCCAAACTCGCAGCTCAGATGCCAACCACTAAAGAGGCTCCCAGATGCCACCCCCACCCCCAACACACACACACACACACACACACGCATGCATGTACCCTCCCTCACATAGCCACAGCCAAGTGGCTGCACCTCCAGACACTCGTTGGTGCGGTCACTCCACTCAGAACAGGCAAGAGTTATTTTTAGAGGCCAAGTGACAGGATGGGTGAGAGCAGTTCCACTCTGTCAGAGCTACTGTTGCCACCACCGCCTCTGACGAATCACTACCCACTATGTGAATGTAACACGGCTGTCAGCATGGCCAGAGAGGCTGCGCCACCTTCTAGATGAATGTCTTGGATTGGTGACCACGCTGATCACACCAGGCTGAGCCCAGGATCACACCAGGGGTAAGACTGCCCAGCCTGAGCCAGTGCAGCTGAGCCAGACCAATAACCCAGACCAGCACAGCCTCCCCTGACCAACATAGCCTGCACCAGACAGCCTGCACCAGGCCAAGAGGCCATGAAGGTGCCTCTCTCTGTAAAAGTCCCTTCAGAGTGCCAACTGATACCTCTCCCCTTCCTCAGTCCATCTGAGTGAGCCTCCCACCTCCCACACCACTGCAGTCGGGGTATTAAGGCAATGAGCACCCAGTAAATCAGACAGACTTGAACAGTATCAATGCAGCTGTCGACCGGTTTCTACAGGACACTTTGGGAAAGTGCATGATAAGCCTGAAAAGTGTATATAACATTTTTAAAAATGCACATAACTTTAAGCCAGAAATTCCCCTTCTACAAATTTATCTTGTGGGAACAATGGATATACACGAAAATGTAGCTATAAAAACATTTTATATATATATGTATATATATTTTTATGTATGTTTTATGTATGTTTTTATGTATATTTATATTTATGTATATTTTTTTGTTTTGGCTTTTGGTTTTATGTATATTTTTTATGTATGTTTTATGTACACAAGAGTCTTGTCTTGTATACCAGAGTAATGAAGGAATTCTAATTAATAGAAATGCCCAAAGGGGCACCTGGGTGGCTCAGTTGTTTAAGCATACAACTTCAGCTCAGGTCATGATCTTGCAGTTCATGAGTTCAAGCCCCACAGCAGGCTCTGTGCTGACAGCTCAGAGCCTGGAGACTGCTTCAGATTCTGTGTTTTCCTCTCTCTCTGCCCCTCCCCTGCTCACACTCTGTCTCTGTCTCTTTCTCTCAAAAATAAACATTAAAAAATTTAAAAAAAAGAAATGTCCAAAAAGAGTGGCTACCTTATATAAACAGTGATACATACTTATCCTGAAATACCATGCAGTTGTTAAAACACAAGGTCATGGATCTATATGATTGTATGTAATAACATTCAAAACATTCATAACATAATACAAAATTTTAACAAGCAGGTACAAAATAGTGTGTAATATATGATCCAATTTCTATAAAATGTGTGTGCATAGAAAAAAAACTGGAAGGAAACATAAAAGAATAATGTTCCCAGATGTTGTTTTATGACAGTGGAATTATTTCTTTTGTGCTTATTTGGGTTTTGTTTTACTTCCTTGCTTATTTTCTGGTGTGTGTGTGTGTGTGTGTGTGTGTGTGTGTGTGTGTGTGAGAGAGAGAGAGAGAGAGAGAGAGAGAGAGAGAGAGAGAGAGAACATATATTATTTATATAAGAAATGTAATGAGAAAGGCCTGTTACCCTCACCTGACTCACAGGTTCTGGCCTGAACCATTTACAGCCCTTTCTGGAATCTCGCTAGAGCCCCCACCGCTTTAGCCACCACTCATATGGGTTCCCTCTGGCTTTGAATTTCCATGCCCTCCCCATTTGGCCCCTGGAGTGTCACTAATTGAGGGCCCCATCCAGCCATCCCCCACGGTGTCCTGACATAGGCCTCCACAAGTGAAAGTCTCCTCCTCCAGGAACCCCTGTCCATGAATATCATCCAGACAGACAGAGCGCATCTCATTTTACAATAGGGAAATAAGTATTACAATAAAGATAAGAGTGGTAGTGAATCTGTTAGTGGGAACATACACTGCTGCAGCCACTGTGGAAAACAGCATAGAGATTTCTTCAAAACGTTAAAAATGGAAATACCATATGATGCAGTAATTCCACTGCAGGGTATTTACCCACTGAAAATGAAAACACTAATTCAAAAATATACATGCATCCCTACATTTATTTCAGCATGATTTACAAAAGCCAAGATATGGAAGCAACCTAAGTGTCCATCAACAGATGAACCAAAAAAGATGTGGCATGTATGGAATATTACACAGCCATAAAAAGGGATGAAATTGTGCTGTTTGTAACGATATGGATGGATCTAGAGGGCATCATGCTAAGTGAAATAAGTCAGACTGAGAAAGACAAATATCATATGATTTCACTCAAATGTGGAATCTAAAAAAAAATGAATAAACAAACAAAAAGGAGAATCACACCTATAAACACGAGAACAAACTGACAGTCACCAGAGGGGAGGGAGATGTGCAAAATGTATGAAGGCCAGTGGGAGATATAGATTTCCAGTTATGGAATGAATTAAGTCATAGGAATAAAAGGCACAGCATAGGGGATACAGTCAATGATACTGTAATAGCCTATGGTGACAGATGCTAGTTCCACTTGTGGTGAGCATAGCATAAGGTATAGAGAAGTTGAATGACTATGTTGTATACCTGAAACTAATGTAACATTGTGTGTCGACTATACTTGAATTAAAAAAAAAATTTAAAGGGGCGCCTGGGTGGCTCAGTCGGTTGAGCGTCCGACTTCGGCTCAGGTCACGATCTCGCGGTCTGTGAGTTCGAGCCCCGCGTCGGGCTCTGGGCTGATGGCTCAGAGCCTGGAGCCTGCTTCCAATTCTGTGTCTCCCTCTCTCTCTGCCCCTCCCCCGTTCATGCTCTGTCTCTCTCTGTCTCAAAAATAAATAAATGTTAAAAAAAAAAAAATTTTAAGAGTGGTAGTGAACGTTCACTATATTTTGTTTTCCTTTTTACAGAGCACTTTATTATACACATTTCACTTAGCCCCCACGATGGCTTACAAGGTGGGTGTTACTACACCCATTACACAGATGAGGAAACTGAGGCCCAGCAAGTAGAGCAGCACAACACTTACCAAAGGTCACATGGTGAGTTAGGATTCAGACACAGGTCTAGCTTCCACATAGAAGGAGTAAAATGGAAGAATTAAACAGGATATCCTGAGTCTGAATTCTAAGGAGCCATATTCTACAGAGCCCTTCCTTCCAGCCGAGCCCATAGTTGCTGCACCACCATCCCCTGCCCAGGACCCCACAAAAGCCTATCTAGAGCCACATGTCCTGCATCTCCACACCAGCCCTTCGCTCCCTCCCAGCTCTGGCAGTGGGTCCTTGCTGCCTCCTCAGGTCTCCTAGCAACAAGACATCCTGTCACGCACTCTCTCCACCTCTGGGCTCTCAGCTCAGGCCCGTTTCATTGAGGATGGTGGCAGCTGGCAGGCTCCTCTCACAGGGGTTTTGGCACCCCCTGTGTGGCTGATGGAATCAGGCTGCATGGTGCCCACTCTAGGCCTGCTCCGGCTCCACATTTGGGGCACTGGCTTTGGCTGCACTGTCCTTTTCTAAAGCTTCTGACTATCTGCTGACTGGGACAAAAAAAAAAAAAAAAAGAAGAAGAAGAAGAAGAAGCTGCATCCTAGGCCTTGAATTCTAGTCAATTCCAATTTACTTTAGTACTTTTGAAGTGTGTACATGGAATCTTCCCACCAGAATATAAAAAATAGCAATCAAAAAAGTACCAGCAACAAAACAGCTATTTTATCTTCATCCAGTGATCAAAACCACCCCTGAGAAGCAGGACCTAGTATCCCCATTTTACAGATGGGGAAACTGAGATGTAACTTGCCTAAAGACACCTAGCTAAGGAATGGCAGCATAAGGATTTGCACAAGTGTGTCTGACACCAAAATGTATACCCTGACCCCTGCACCACACTGCATCTCTTAGGAATAAATCACCTGGTCCGACCCCTTTACCCCTTTACCATGGAGAAGAGGAATCTGAGACCCAGAGAGGGAAAAGGATTTGTAATCAGCCAGAACATCTATTTATTTACTGAGCAACTACTATGTATGATGCACTGAGCTAGTGCTGTGAATGACGAAAAGTTTCAGCTTCCACGTTCGTGGATAGTTGGGTTATGACTGTAATTGTCAAAACTGAGCAGTGGGTTCGTGGAGGTTCATTATACTATTCTCCAAACTTTTCTGCATGTTTGAAAATTTCCATAATAAAAAAAGTTAAAGAAAAAAGGATAACAGAAAGATGGCTCATGAGCATGCAAATTCTAAGTCTGGCTTGAACTTAGAAAACCAGTAAAACCACCCAAACTTAGAAATATTTTGCTCTGACAGTTTTGAAGGTCAGGAAAATCAAGCATACTGGAACCCACTTAGAAGCCTCTCTGTCTCCATCTTTCTATACAATTGTCTGCCTCTGTGTTGTTGCTAGGAAACTGGTGAGCCAGGAGAATCCCAGTCTGGCTGGCTGTGCCCTCTCCCCTCCCACACTGTCCCTCAGGTAGGGGTGGAGTACAATGCCCCTGCCCCCAGACCTGACCCTATCCACTGGGCAGTTCTCCGTGGGTCCACAAGCCACGTGATGCAGACTGAGACCCTGTCCGCCACTGGGAGAGAGGCAAGTATAAGTCCAGAGAACTATGATTAGAAAGCAAATTACAGGCCTCTCTCTGCAGGTCCCCAACTCACAAAAACTTCCTAGCAGTCGGAGGGCTTTTATTCAGTCAGGTTGCCCAAAGTCTCCGGAGAGGGCGAACACATCCAAGGCGGGAGACTGACAGTGTGATTATGAATGAGAGGAACTACATAACAGAAGCAGAAAATGTGGCAGGTGGAGAGAGAGAGGCCACTGGGAGGCAGTACAGCATAATGGTCAAGGACTCTGGCAGCAGGTCGGCACCTAATCGGCGGCTCCAAGGCTTCGGAGCTGGGAGACTTCGAGTACAAGACTTCACCTCTCTGAGCCTTCATTTTTCTCAGCTGCAAATGGGGGATCATTCTACCTATGATACAGACTCGACATAGCGATTAAATGAGGCAATATAGGTCAAGTGTTTAACCCAGTTCCTGGTACACAATAAATAGTGGCTTAAAAAAGTGCTAACCACATGATCCAGCAATTCCAAGGATACACAAAAGACTTGAAAGCACGTTCTTGAAGAGATATTTGTACATCTGTGTTCATAACAGCATTACTCAAAACCACCAAGAAGTAGAAGCAACACAAGAATCCAACAACAGATGAAGGGGTAAACAAAATGTGTTATATACATACAATGAAATATTTTTCAGTCTTAAAAAGGAAGGAAATTCTGACACGTGCTAGAACCTGGGCAGACCTTGGAGACATTATGCTAAGTGAAATAAGCCAGACACAAAAAGACAAATACTGTTTGATTCCATTTGTATGAAGTATATACAGTAGTCAAATTCACAGAGACAGAAAGCAAAGTGGTGGTTGCCAGGTGCTAGGGGGAGAGAGGAATGGAGAGTTATTGTTTAGCGGGTACGGAGTTTCAGTTTTGCAAGAAAGAAGTTCTGGAGATGGGTGTGGTGATGATTACACAGCAGTGTGAATGTACTCAACACTGCTGAACTGTACTCTTAAAAATGGTTAAGATAATAAATTTATGCTATGTGTATTTTACCACAATAAAAAAAAAAAGTTAATAAAAAAGAAATTACCAGGCAGAAAACAAAAAACTGAGTAAAAGACTAAGAGACAAAGCTAAGGAAATAGGAAGAACTGGAAAAGTATGCAGAAATGGGGTGATCCAAAGAGGAGAAACAGGGATGCCTGGGTGGCTCAGTGGATTAAGCGTCTAACTCTTGATTTCAGCTCAGGTCATGATCTCACGCTTCATGGGATCAAGCCCCATGTCAGGGTCTGCACTGACAGCATGGAACCTGCTTGGGATTCATTCATTTATTCATATTCTCTCTCTCTCTCTCTCTCTCTCTCTCTCTCTCTCTCTCTCTCAAAATAAATAAACATTTTTATTTTTTATTTTTATCTTTTAAAGTTTAATTTTATTTATTTTGAAAGAGAGAGAGCAAGTGGGAGAGGGGCAGAGAGAGAGGGAGAGAGCAAATCCCAAGTAGGCTCCGCACTGTCGACACAGAGCCCTTGTAGGGCTTGAACTCACAAACCGCGAGACCATGACCTTTGCGGAAATCAAGAGTTGGACACCAGCCAACTAAGCCACTCGGGTGCCCCTGTATAAAAATATTTTTAAAAAGAAGAAGAGAAACACACTTCACATGCACACCCTTTCAAAGCCATGGAACACAAATGGAGGACTTTCCAGCAAGGATTTGCACTTCCAGGATACTCAGGGCCTGCTTTCTACCCTGAATTCTGCCTCCACTCAGGGGATGTTCTGACAATCAACAAAGCGTAGGCCTGTAGCCTCACTCTTCTCCATCTTCCTGGAATCCTCAGGGAAAGAGGGAAGGATGGAGGACCAGAAGGAAGTGAAGGAAGAAATAACAGGTAGAGACAGCAAGTGTCAGGTGGCAGAGCAGCATGTGAAAAGGGCCTGAGCTATGAACCACGTGTGGGGAGCACTCCAGGGTGGCAGGAGGCTCAGGTTTATCAAGGGAAGCAGGAATGGGGTGGGGGGCAAATGTGAAAGGCCTTTACTGACCGCCTACCACACGCCGGACACCGCCCCACATCTTCATTTTAGTAATCCTAAGAGGCAGGAGTTCATGTACCCACTTTATGGAGAAAGATGAAAATTCAGACAGATAAAATAACTTGTCCCAGGAAAACCAAATGGTAAGCAGAGAGTAGGGATTCAAAAACCAGCTGACTCCTAACCTTGTGCTTATTTCTTCTGCTTACGGGATATCCGTGCAAAAGGCCAAGACCATGGGCTCTGGACTCAGAATCCCAAATCCCATGCTATCCCCTCACTAGCTGTATGATCTAGAGAAAATTACTTAACCTTCTGGGTGTCAGTTTCCTTATCTGAAGAGTGGGAATGACCGTAGCACCTTCTTCATATGGTTTTAAGAGAATTCGATGAATAATATTGCAAGAAGAGTGCACTGCATGTGGTGATGCTGAGAAACAGAAAGTCTCTTTTATAATTCATTATGCCTAGGCCCCTAGGAAACCTCCCCCCACCCACCTCCGCTGCCACAGACCCCCGCAGACAGACCTGCCACCATTGCTTGTCCCTGGATGAGACCAGTGCAATCTTTAGAGCAAGGCAGAGGCCAGACCCAGATCCCTGAGATCATTAACAGCACGATTAGATAATGACCTCTCAGGAGCAGCAGGAACATCCTGGAAATGACCTCCTCCACTCTCTGCTCTTGACTCTGTGGCCTAAGTTGTTCTGCAGATGCTCAGTGGGATGTGATCTAAGTAGTCTCCATTCTCATGGGGTGAACATAATAGAAACAGGCTAGGCTGCCAAGTTACCTACCTGTTGGCCTCCACCATGGGCTGACCCTTGCCCCTCGACACCTTCTGGGATGAGGTGGCCTACAATCACAGAGCATCAACACCAGGAAGACCTTCAGAGACCATCTAATTCCACCCCTCACCATACAGATCAAACACCGAGGCCTGGAGATAAGTGGGAAGCTACTTAAGGTCACATTGTGAGCCAATGGCAAAACTAGAACACAACCCTGGGCCACCTAACTCACTGGTTTTTCCAATTTATTTTGACATTCCTACATTTTATTGTGTCAAATTGAAGTTTACATATTCAAATTTCAAGAGGTTTAGTCACCCCTATAAACTTAACTCTGGGAGGTTGGCCTTACGGGAAAGGCAAGATCTTTGGGGACAGAGGCCTGGATTCAAATCCTAGCTCCACCTCCACCACTTCCTGGCTGAATGGCCCTTCAATTATTTATATATTAGAAGACACTGGAGGGCAGCAGTGAAGAGGGTAGGATAGCTAGCTCTGCCTCTTCCTGGCAGGCAAGTCCTTCTACCAATCACTACTTCAGGGTCCTCTTCTATAAAGCCGGCCTCGTGTGGTCATGAGCACAAATGAGAAAAATATAAATAAAGGACCAGGCACAGTGCTTGCTATGGAGTAAGCACTCAATAAATGATGTCTACTCTTAGTACTATTATCTCTAACGCCAAGATTGGAGCATGCTGCCATCATGCCATCAAAAGATACCTCAGTCTGATGGCTCTAGCTCTCTCAGCTCCTCTCATGGAATTATGAGGTGTTAAAGCTGGCAAGGGCCCCATTTTACAGACAATAGAATTGAGACCCAGAGGTAAATGACTTGGTCAAGGTCATGGAGCAAGTTAATGAGAGAGTTGAACCAGAACCCAGATCTCTGGACTCCTACTGACTTAATTCTACAAGCACAAGCTCTTACTGTCCAGGCAGCTGTGCTTGCATGTAGATTTGGGGGGAAGAGACCCCAAATACCAAAGTGTAGCTGGCTTCAGCGAGAATGGAATTAATCAACCTTGCCATCATGGCAGACCCAAGTCAGAAGTAGGGTGGGGCTCCATGCTGGCAGACCAGGCCAGCTGGGCCAGCTGCCAAAGTGGTACTATAGGCACAGCTCGGGACCCGCTCATCAGCTACATAATAAAGTAATTATGGGATTAGGGATAAAATTAGTCACTTGTGTAATTATTTCCCTCAGAACAAGAAGAGAAAGGGCCTTTTTAAAGAGTTGTTCCTCAGCCCCTCCCAAGAGTATTGCTGTAGAGGTGCAGATGAGTGAACATACACACAAACACATACACACATAGCGGTGATGGCAGCAGATGAACAGGACTGCTTGGCTTCCTGTGGCAGTGCCTCACCTACCAGTCCTAACCCTGACGGCCGGGGACTACACTCTTTGATGTGTGTGCTTCATGGAACACTTCTGTCACGCTGTCACAGGGTACACTGCCTCCTCTCAGAGCCCCCATCCCAGAGAATCTGGTCCCTTATGCCTCTCCCAACCATGGTATAATTAGATCTGGGCTCCCCTGGCCCTCCCTCCATCGTAGAGAGGCTGGTGGTACAGTTACCACAGTATCTGGGGGACCACCAATCCAGTGAGACCCCTGGTACTGGCCACTGTGTTAGGCAGAATAATGGCTCCCCAATGATGTCCATGTTCTAATCCCTAGAATCTGTGAGTATGTTACCTCGAATGGCAGAAGGGACTTTGCATGTGTGATTAGGTTAAGAATTTTGAGATGAGGAGATTCTCCTGAATTATCCAAGTGGTCCCGATGTAATCAGTCATAAGGTCCTTATAAGTGAAAGAGGGAAGCAGGACACTGAAAGTCACAGAAGGAGGTGTGACGATGGAGCCAGAGTTTGGAGTGATGCCATTGATGGAAGGGACCATGAGCCAAGGAATGTGGGGCCTCTAGAAGTGGGAAAGTTCAAGGTACAGTTTCCCCTGGAGTCTCTAGAAGGAATGCAGCCCTGTAAACACCTTGATTTTGGCCCCATAAGGCCCAGTTCCAGACTTCTGACCTCTAGGACTATAAAATAATACATTTGGGCTATTTTAAGCCATGAAGTATGTGGTAATTTGTTACAAGAGCAGTAGGAAAGAAACTAATACAGCCACCTAAGGAGGGATCCTGGGAGCCCACCTTTCCCTCCAGGATTGAAGCCCCTGACAAAACTCTCTCCCCAAGGGCCAGCCAGGGGGGTTCCTGGGGCCAGCATGTACCCTGAATGCACCTCTAGGGATTAGGCTTGTACAGGAGGCTCAAACTCTAACCCAGAGGGATATCTTTGGGGGAAATGGCACCCCCAAAATGGAGAAAGGGGGATAGTTCTGGAAGGAAAGGGAGAGGCCCCATTTTACAGCTCCACTCCAGGTACTTGGCCTCTCTGACACACTCTCCAACATAGGGACACTGGCCTCCATGAACCAGACCATTCCCAGGAGTAGGTGGGAATCAGGGAAAGAGACTACCCAGAAGGCCAGAAGCCTGGGTTCTTGACCCAGCTTGGCCCAAATCCCAGGTGGCTTCCTCCTTATGGGCCTCAGCATTGTCACCATGCCTTGTGAGGTGATCACTCTCATCATGCCCATTTTACAGCTGAAGAAATGGACTCAAGCCAGTGGAGAGGAAAGCCTAGTTTGAACCTAGGCAGCCTTACTCCACAGCCCTACCTTAGCCCCCTCTTAGCATGAATGAGGCTGAAGAGGCTGAAGAAGCCCCTACATATAAGGAACAGGCTCTACAGACCTGAGAGGGGTCAAAAACAGCCTGCCCTTCCACTCTGGATGCTGGGCTTTAAAGTGGCACAGCAGTTGGGCAAGATTTACTGACAGTCTAAAAGGTAACCATAGCCCTTGACCTAGAATTCCCCTCCTGGTACCCCACCCTAACAGACATCATCTAAAAGACAGAAAAAGCACTTTATGTGATGTTCATTGCTGTGTTGTTCATAAGAGCAAAGACTGGAAACAACCTGAATGTCCATCAACAGGAAAAGGGGTGAATTGATCACGTATTTAATGGAATTCTCTGTAACGACACAGAAGGCAGTTTTGAATACACCATTAAGCGAAACATGCAGGAGAGCCTTAGAGATGCACCAGAGAGGACTATACTTACGTAAGAAAAGGGCAAAGGGGAAAAGTTGAAACACACCAAATCCCCAATAATACTAAGGAATCACTTTTTCCCTCTCCTTGTTTTTTAAAATCTTGTACTGTGTTGTTACTTACATAATTAAAAAAAGAAAGTTTTATTTTAAAAAACAACAGTAACTGCAACAAAGCCCCGAGGAACCCACAAACTGAGAAGTCGAGGAGAGAAGGGGAAACAGGCAGATGAGGGTGGCCAGAGACGTAGTGGGAAAGCTGGAAAGAAGGGTGTGGTGTTGTGGAGACCAAGGAAAGATCAAGACCAAGGTGTTGTGGAGACCAAGGAAAGAGAAGGAAGAGGAGATCCCTGGGGTCAGTATGGCCTGTGAGGCTCTGGTGCCCAATGCTTGTCCCTAAGCCCCAACCACATTCACAAGGCAAGCCAGGTGCCAAGAAGGCTCTTGTCACTGACTCCCTCATGTTCTCCACTGAGGAGTCTCAGAGTGCTCCCACTGTGACCAATGTCCCCAGGAACAGCAATTCCAAGGCAAACCAAGCACCAAGAGAAGCAATTGGTGCACAGCACCCATGGCCATCCACTCCCATCCCAGCCCAAGGGGAACAGAAGAGGCCTCATGTAGAAGAACCTGGTCAGGATTTTCGTGGTCCATAACCCCTCACTAATTCTACCACCAGTGTTTCCACAGGGACCCACAGTCCACACATGCACACATGCATACACACACACACACACACACACACACACACACACACACACACACTCACTCCTTAGGCCCTTTCTCAGCCTCTTTGAGACATGTCCCTTAGAGCCTGTGCCTCCTGGGTACAAGCAGATGCACAAGCATGCCTGAGTCACATACATACCTGTTCACACATATTCCCCCTCACACACACACACACACACACACACACACACACACACACATACACACATACACACACAAAACCCATCAGCCTGCTTTCTTCTCCAGAAAGCCCCCTTCCTCCCTCTCTCCACTCACTTCATCACAGACCTCAGGCCAACTTGAGCACAGGAGGGAAGTTCCCCCAGCAATTCATGCCCAACATCACTGTCCCATCCCTATCTACCACCACACTCATAGCAGACAGTGGCCAAGGTGGAGGGAGGCTGGGGCACAGAGCTAAAAGCTAAACCAAGATCTGAAGGCCAATGACCTAAGAAGCCACCTCTGACTCTCTCAATCTAGTGAGCCAACAAGAAGCAGAGCTGAGTCACTACCAGATGTCCCCCGTTACTCCCCCATTCTAAGGAAACTGGCGTCCCTTCCTTCAGCCCACAGCCCAAATGTATGGGCCATCCTCCCAGTCAGTCTGTGGTAATGAGCGTGGCTGGGCCAAGACGAGGCCAGTATCAATTAGGCCACCCCCTTTCCTGCCAGTGAGCTCAGCCTCTTTACTTTGCTCCAATTTCGGCTCATCTGAAAAACCCTCATTTGAGGTCTCTGGAGGATCTTAAAAGTGTTATTCAAACATTAGCTCTGACACATGGCCTCCCCCACTCAGACATCACCCGCCCCAGGCAACACTTTTCTCTCCTGCTTTTTGGCACTGCCAGGAACGAACAGCTTCTACAGTCCGCCACATGGCACCACAGGTCTTGCCACTTCAAGCCCTCCAATCCAGGCCTGCCCCAGCTCTCTGCCATTTTCCTGGGAGAGATCGGTGAAGGGGATTCGGTGCTTCCTGTATGGCAGACATGTCATTTTCTTCAACCTCTGTAACAACCCCCTGAGGTGGCATTATGATTCCTGTGTCACAGAGGCCAAAAATGAGGCTCGGCGGCCCTGCCAAGGTCACCCAGCTGGCACATGGCTGAGTTAGGCCTGGAACTCAGGATTACTGAGCTCCAGGGCTCTCCCAATGGCTCCACCCACCCCAGCATGCCCTGTTCTGCACACTGCCCAGCCCCACCCCAAGTTGGGGCATCCATCACTGGCTATACTTGACCTGTTACCCTGAGCCTGGGTCCAGGTAGAAGGGATGACATAAGAGGGGCTGCAGGATTTGGGGTTTCTAGGAGAAACTTTAGAGAACACAAATTTCCTAGGGAAAAAAAAAAAATGAAACAAAACAATGCTAAGAGCTGTTCACAACTCCCTATTCTGCCATGCATTTAACCTGGGCACCTACAAGAGACATGGTCAAAGGCTAGAGGAGTACAGAAGGTCAAAAAGAGCAGGATGTGGGCTGTGTGGTCAGGGAATTCAGAGCTGGAAGGGCCAGAGAGTTCAGCCCAATGCCTTTGATTTTACAGGTGGGAAACTGAGGCCCAAGGAGGGGTAGGGACCCATCCAAGGCCAAGAGTGAGTGTGTGGCTGTGCTAGGATTCAAATGCGGGTCTTCTGACTCTTAAGTTACCTTTCCCAGACCTAAAGAATGAAGGGCCTGGAGCAGATGTTGCCTGGGATAAATGAATGAGTGAATAAACAAGGGGACCCATCACCTCTACAGCTGAGGGGGTGGAGCACAGAAACCTATGTGGTGCTTCCATGGGGACCCCAGCCTCCCTCTGGTTTCTCACCCCAGGAAAGATGCAGGCAGGAGGAAAGCCCTTCCATTCACCAAAGCTGAAGCTCCACCAGGAGCCAATCACAGCCCTGGAAGAAGGCAGAAACTTTGGTTCCCCTGGCAACGCAGACAAAGGCCTCTCCTCAGCACAGCAATCAGCTGAAGTAGGGATGTAGACTGCCTTCCACCCCAACCAGATAGGGTTCTCCTCTCCTTTCCTCATAAGGAAGGAATGGACCCAATCCTTCTGGTTTTCGTTCCCAACCTCCAGCTACACTATGGGCCTATCTCAGATTGGAAGGAGGGGTGTGCATGGGCTTCAGAGTTAGGGGCTTAAGGCAGTAGTCAAGTCCTGCACAGTCTGTGAGTACCTTCTGTCACCAGGTGTGTGACCTGAGCTGGGACGGGGGCCTTTGTGAATGTTCGTCAGGTCATCACCCCCACACTCCTCTGAGAGGCAGTGCCAGCTGAAGAAGCACAGAAGAGCCTGGAGCAGAAGGGCAGGTCCCTTGACCCAGGCCCAGCTCTGGCATTAAATCACAACTGGACCCCAGCAAGTCTCATCTGCTTTCCCATGGGTCTCATTTTCCCCATCTATGAAAGTACAAGATCTAAGACCTAGGGTTCTCTGGAACAACAGCCCCCTGTCCACACTCATCAAAAAATAATAGGTAGAGGGGACAAATAGGAGCTTACCTTTTGAAAGGCTGCCTAGCCCCCTGCCAAGAGCCTTGGAATACATGATACATTCCACTAACTGTAATTGCCTCTTTCCACACGCTTTGAGGAAAAGGAAGAAAATCACAGGAGAACTGATGGACCCTGGAAAACAGCTTCCAAACAACACCCCCAGCTTCAGCCGCCCACAGGCCCAGCCGCCCCTTCCCTCACCCAGTCCCTAGCCCCGCAGATAGGAAGTGTGCACAGGCAGGAGATGTGCACAGCTTCCCTGGTGAGCTCTCTCATCACTAGGGGAGAAGTCAATCACTCAGAAATTTCAGAAGGATTTTCCACACAGAGAGTCAGAACCAAAAAAGTAGTTTCTCAGGAAGCTTCTCAATTCCCAGAAAAATCAAACTACTGACATCAAAACCCATGTGCATTCGCCATGCTTTCAGCTCTGTAATCCCCCAGCCACCCTGTGGAGAAAGCCTGCAGCCATCAGGATGCTGCCGGCTTCCCTCCCCTCCCACACTCCTCATCCCCCACATCCTGATCTGGTCCCTCTTCACCTCAACATGCCGACCTGCCAGAGTTTAGGCCCCTCACTTCTCACCATCTCCATACCTACAGCCTGCCCATTGGGTTTCCGGGCCTCCAGCCTTGCCCCTCCAACCCATCCTCCCACTGCCAGAAATCAGATCACCTCATTCTCAACCTAACACCCTGCAGTGGCCCTCATCGTCCCCCTGATAACGTTCCAGCTCCTGGCCCAATACACAGGTGCTGAGGAGCTGGGCCTGCCTGGCCTCCACTTTCCTTTCCTGCTGTCCCAAAATGGACAGCAAACTCTGGCCACTCCAGGACACCCTCCCATTTCATGCCTCTGAACCTTTTCTTTTGCACTTGTGACTCCCACTGCCTCGAATGCCCTTTCTGAAGCCTAGACTATAGGATGAAGATAACAGCTCCCCTCACTGAGTGCTGAGTAGGTGCCAGGCCTTTGCAAAGCCCTTTGCATTCCCTACTTGATTGTCATCAAGACCCTGTGAGACAGGCACTCAATGCAGCCTGTTTACAGCCTAAGAAACAGAATTAAACACGTGAATGGGCAAGGCAGAAGTCACATGGTTGATAAGGGGAGGAGCCAGGATAGCAATCCAAGCATCTGACCCTGAGGTGGCCTGATCCTTTGCCCCCAAGGGACAGGGCAGTGGCAGGCAATGTGGAATCAAAAGACAGCATGTTCCCAACAGCACTGCCTCTTTATGGGCCTTTAGGAATAGTCTGCCTCACATAATGCCTCCAGAGAGGCCCTAGCCTATTCCTGTGTCCCCAAGTGTGTCCCCAACCTGCACTCCCTGCAGCTACACAGCATGAGCTCTGCAAGCGCACACAGTGTCTGAGCTCACATGGCAGAAGTACAGCTCTATAGTTACAATCAGTGGCCCAGCAAGGACTCCAGGCAACGTCTTTCAGGAAGTCTAAACTCTTGCCCTAGCATCAGGAGCTTCCAGAATCCAGTACCAGTTCAGTTTACCGTCTCAACCTCGCCCACTGTATCCCTTGCCCCACACACACATGCTCTAGCCACAACACATTGGTGAGTATTCACCATCCACGTTGGTTCTCACTAAAAGCTGCTATTTATTGAGCACCTATTAAGGGCCATGCCCTAAGCCAGGCACTCAACTAGCACTCTCGTGTCTCTACAACTCATTCATTCATTCATCCAACAAATCCTTCTTGAATACCTGCTATGTGTTATGCAATGCAGAGTCAAGAATGAACATGACATTAAAAATAAAAGACAAATGGTTATAAATTGTGAGAAGTGTTATGGGGAGCCAAGAGGCAAAGGCAGAAAGCAGTGCAGTGATGCAGGGGAAGGAAGTGTCTAAGAAAGCTGAGTTGTAAAGGAGAAGAAGGACCCAAGGCTGCCAAGAGCCAGGAAAAGAGAATTCTAAGAATAGGGAACAGCAGGTGTAGATGACCTATGGTAGGGAAGAATTTGTTAAGCAGAGAGAAGATTCCTACAGCTGAACCAAATGACCAGTGGGGAGCTACATGAGTAGAGGGGGAGACAGGGACCAGCTCATTGAGGGCCCTGCAGGCCATGGTAAGGGCAGAGGAAAGACACAGAGTGACAAGATCTGATTTGTGTTTTATGAACATCACTTTGGCTGCCACTTGGAAAGGAAACTTGGGAATACAGACAATGTATGTAATTTATGCAAAGTAACTGGCATTGGGCTGGCTCAATAAATGTTAATTCCCTTTCCTTCTCTCTCTACCCTTATCCAAGGCTGGGAATGTGCTCATTAGCTCCTGTTCCTTCCCCTGATCTATACATTGTCAGAATTTGAATTTTCTGAGGAAAAATGATCTGTATACTCTTAACTGTTAGATGTGGTCCAGCGAGAGGATACAATTTGCCCGGGGGTCATATGGTGGGGCTGTGGCAGCAGAAGGCAGAGTGCCTTCCCTCTTTCTCCTGAACTAGACCCTGGGTGGATCGGAAGGTCAGGAGGAAGTGGAGGCAGCAAATGTTGAGGCTTACCCCTGGATTCTTGTTCTCCCCGCTTTATCATGGAGAAGCTCAGAAAGCCTGCTTCTCAGGTAATTCCATGCTCAGGATAAGGGGGAGGGAACTAGAGTAAGCGCCACCTCTAGGCACACTCTTTCTGCTTGACCCAGATAAGGGCAGGCCAGAATATAGACAGAAAACCCTTCTAATGGAGACTGGATACTTGCCAGGATATTAGCTGATCCCCCCACCACCCCCAGGAAACAAGCAAGGGTCGTGACCCTCATTTTCCCATTCAGAACCTAAGGTACTTGGTGTGCTATAACTTGCCCAGGGATGGATGGCTCAGTCCAACTGACTGGCTGGCTCAGTCAGTTAAGCGTCCGACTCTTGGTTTTGGCTCAAGTCATGATCTCACAGTTCATGAGTTCAAGCCCCACATCAGGATCTGTGCTTTCAGCGCATGCAGCTCCAAGTGTGGAGCCTGCTTGGGATTCTCTCTCTCTCTCTCTCTCTCTCTCTGCCCCTTCAGCTTGCTCTCTCTCTCCAGCTTGTGCTCTCTCTCTCTCAAAAAGTAAATATAAATAACAATTAAAAAAAAAACTTGCCCAGGGATGAAGAGAAAATGGCAGAGGTCAGGAGCGCCTGGGTGGCTCAGTTGGTTAAGCTTCTGATTTTGGTCAGGTTATGATCTCGCAGTCCATGACTTCCAGCCCCACATCAGGCTCTATGCTGACAACTCACAGCCTGGAGCCTGCTTCAGATTCTGTGACTCCCTCTCTCTGCCTTCCCTCACTTGTGCTCTGTCTCTCTCTCTCTCTCAAAAATTAAAATAAACATTTTTTTAAAAACTAAAAAAAAAAAAAAGGCAAAGCTATAACTAGAATCATAGTATGTGGCTGCTTGAGGATTACAGAGCCCAAAGCCCCATCATACAGATGACGACACTGAGGTCCAATAAAGGATTTGCCCATGGTCACATGCTGACTAGGAGTTCCAAGGCTTCTGCTTTCCAGCTCCCCATGCAGCTTCCCTGAGAAAGGTGGGAGAGAGGGCAGAAGGGAGGCTGGAACTGGGGGGGGGGGGGGGGGGGGGGGTCAAGGACAGGGCAGCACTGTCTCCTCAGGCCTGCCCCGCTCTGGCTCCCAGCCTTCCCACAGCTCAAGGGTGTGGCAAAACCTGCCAAACCAGTCCCCATGCCTGGGCCAAGCATCACAGCCCAGAGCTGCAGGCTGGTGGGTAGGCTGCAGAGACAGGCAGCTGGGGGGCAGGGAGGACACAGACAGGCTCCTCCCCAGCCTGCCAGCCAGACCACATGAGCACTGCCCTGGGGCCAGCATGGGTGCTCACAGCTGAACCACTCCATCACCTGGAATCAGGCACAGCCAGGACTCACCAGGTCTCCTGTCCCCGTCTGGCACAAGTCCCTGCCCTCTGCTTCCCTTCCTCCTCTGGAAACTCAACATGTCAGTTGTCAGTGCCACTATGGCAAGAGATCCAGGACTTAAATGAGAAACACAGCAGGAGGCAGGGATATGTGACAGAAATGACACGTAGACACTCCTCCCTTCCCAACCACAGCCACCAGTATGAGGTCCCACCACCCTATGACTTGCTAGGTATACACATGCTGTACCCTTTGTCTTCCCCCAACCACAATGACCAAGGCCCAGGAGGAAACATTTGAGCACAAGATGTGATAGTTGGGGGAGGGGATCAGTTCTCACACAGCTCGATGACACTCAGTGTAGACTTGGGAAAGCCTGCCCTTTTCAGGTTTCAGTTTCACTAGCCTTTCTGTGGAAGGGCTAGGTCAGCTCCATAGTTTCAGAAAGTCTCGAAGTTTTGCTCTCACCCCATCTCCACCCCATCTCTCGACACCTCCTACCCAAAGGAAAGCATAAGAGTTTACAGCCACCAGCATGGACAGCCCCTGCTAGACGGGGCTGGCCTCTGTGTCAGGGGCTGCCTTGCTGGAATGTGTTCTGTCAGCCCTAGTGCCAGCCTGGGGAAGCTGGGCCCACGGGCCAGCGGGCAAACTCTCGGGTCAGACTATGTGGGAGATGATGATCCTACCAACATTTTCCTGGTGCCCAGATCCCCATTCAGAAACCATTCCCAAGGCCTGCAAGCCCCAGGAGCCAATTGCTGGGCAGGCAGGAACGTTGGCATCAGCCTAGTGAGGCTGTGAGCACAGGACACGTGGGCCAGACAGGTGCTCCACAAACATCAGGGACTATCCTCATATCTCAACCAATCCCCTCCTTTGGTAGACAAGGAGGAGCCCCAGGGAGAGGCAGGAACTGCCCTGAGGTCACTCAGCAAGGCGCTGCAGAGGTGAACAACAGCCCAGGCCTCACCCTGCCCCCAAGCCTCCCAGCACACGCCACCCCCCACAGCACAGACATTTTTCCAGATTCAAAAGCATGCATCCCACATCCTCATCACCCCTTGGGAACTGCCAGAGACTGGCAAGAAGTCTGCTGTTCAGCACGGATGGTGTGTTTGCCTGCTGTGTTCACCTCTGCATCCTGGCACGTGAGACAGCGCCCAGCGAATGAATGGCAGGAACTCAGTGAATATTGGTTGACTAAATCAAGACTCACTGGAGGAGCGACTGGAGGCAAAATCCACCTCTAGGCCCAAGTCACTGGGGTGGGGGCTGGGGGGAGCGCGAAACGGCAGAGAGAAAATACGCATCTGGATTTTCGGGGCTCAGGACGCATACAGGCTGTATGGAAACGGCAGGGGCACCGTTGGCACAGAGCTCTAGAAATCCTGGGCCCAGCGGTGTGAAACAGGTTGCACCCAATCACACCAAATGTACTTCAAGACCTGTGTGTGTGTGTTTCTGTGACTTGACGAGGCCACTGAACCAGTCACTCTGTCATTTATTCAGTCACTCACGTACTCTCCAAAAGTTATGGAGTGACAATCAGGGTGAGTAACAATCATCCACTGCCCTGTCCGTGCTGCCAAAGCCAGAGGCTGATCCCCGCTGCACCTCTGGCCCAGAGCAGAGCTTCCTGAAGACCCAGGCTGAAATCGTGGCAAGTCACTTGCCTCCCCTAAGACCCACAGCTGCGTTTGTAAAGTGGAGACGGTGACTGCCTTCCTGCCTCTGTTAAAGAGTACTCTAAAGATGGCATACAGTCATGGAGGTGAACACGCTTTGCAAACTGTAAAGTGCCAAAAAAGATAGAAGAGGTTATTGGTAACAGTAATACTGCCATCCCTAGCCTAGCTGGCCCCACAGAGCCCCAGTCTCTAAATATCAATTACCATCACCGCTATAGTCACCAACAACACAGCTCTGGAGCGCTCGACTGTGTCCAGGCACAGTGCTACCCACATGGCCTGCATTCTCTCATTTGGGCTCCATTACCTCCTAAGTAAGCGCTATTGCCGTCTCCACTGTATAGGTGGTAAAACTAAGGCAGAGAGAAGTGAATCATCTCACTCAAATTCACACAGGAGGGGGCAGAGCAGGGGTATATCCTCAAGTGCGTCTGGGTCTGGAGCTCGAGCCCTTCTCAGTTTCATCTGGCTGCCTATGTGGGAGCATGTCACCTTGTTAAAGCGACTCCCCATCTGCCAAAGCCTGTGATGGCCCTGAAGTGATGTGGTCACCTCACTGACCTTTGTAGTAGTAAGCCTGAGGTGGATAGGACTGGCTAATTTCATCGTCCTTGTTTGACAAATGAGGCAGCTGAGCCCCCAGGAAAACTCTGCAACCACTGACTCAACTCCTTGATCACAGAATAACAGGACACAAAGGACTGGAGAGAGTGGATCCAGATGGGGAAACTGAGGCCCAGAGAGGGAAAGGGACCTTCCCAGGTCATTTGTTCAGACCTTTCCTGAGTCCTTCTCAGGAATGCACATATGAAGAAGGCAGTGTCTGCTATTCTAGTTTTGTTTTTTTTTTAATTTGTTAATGCGTATTTATTTTTGAGAGACAGAGAGAGACAGAGTGTGAACAGGGGAGGGGCAGAGAGAGAGAGGGAAACACAGAATCCCAAGCAGGCTCCAGGCTCCGAGCTGTTAGCACAGAGCCCAATGCAGGGCTCAAATTCACACACCACGAGATCATGACCTGAACCGAAGTTGGACCGAATGAGCCACCCAGGCGCCCCTGCTCTTCTAGTTTTATAATGCTGCCCCTACTCCGCTGCTAGCTCCCCTGTGTGCATCCAGGGCTGGCTGCAACTGGCGACTGATGCCAATTACTTTCCTAGTCTGAGTCTTGGCCTCCCCAAGCAGGAAAGGAGAAACTAACCAGCAACAAGTTCTGGAGGCCATCACCACTTCCATAAGGCCCAGGAGGCCAGTCTCAGAGCCTTTACTCTCTGCTGTCCCCAACTCCTGGGAGGTCTAGAGGTAAAGAACGTGCTAGCACTATATTCACAGAGTTGTGCAACTATCACCACTACCCAAGTCCAGAATCCCAGTTATCCTTACCAAATACTGAGCTGAAGCTCAGTTCCTTAGGAACCCAGGGCTCTCCCTGCTTTGGGCTAGATTTCACTTTTCTAGGAAAGCCCAGAGTGCCCCTAACAAAAATTTCTCTGGGGCAGAAATGGAGCAATACGTAAACATTCAGTGGACACTGTGTTCCACTTAGTGAAACAAAGGTGTGGATTTTCTGGGAAAGGGGTGTAAAACATCCACCCAGTGCAAGCCTGCCCCTCACCCCCATCTTGCCACTCTAGCTGTCCTGAATGCAACCATTATGCTGACGCTGGCCTCAGTTTCCCCATCCACTCCCTGGGCAACAGACTGAAACACATGTTTCCAATGTCCCACAGAGGGGTCCTCCCCAACAAATGGTTAATCTCATCCACCTTGTGGGAAGAAAAAGTCCAGCCTGTTAGGTCAGTCAAGACTGGCCAGAGCAGGAGGTTGAGACTGGCTGGGGAACTCTCAGATTCAGAACTGGTGACACTTCATTCCATAGGCCTTAGGAAGCTTGGGAAGGTTTGAACTGGGGACATAACCCCCACATACCCGGCTGAATCAAAGAGGGAGTCTCAGTGGCTGTCCATATAGCCATTAGCACTGGGCAATGAAGAATCAGGCTTCCTGGACATCGGCTTCTCTCTTCTACGACTGCTCTGCTACTCATTAGCTATGTGGGCTTGGAGAAGTCACTTATCTTCTCTGAGCCTCCATTAACCCACCCACAAAAGTGGAATAATTATACCTTCCCTGCTTTACCTCTCAGGATTATGGTGAAAATCTGATGGGATGATAAATAGAAAAGTGCTTCGCAGGAAAAATACAAGGGGCTTTGATTCTAGTCCAGGTGTGAGCCAGATGATAGGGGCCATGGGGATAAAACACGCTCCAGTGAAAGAACTCCTCTGCCCTTCTGTACCTCTTTTCCTGCTATAGAAATGCTGGAATCCCTCCAAGGGTTGGAAAAGTCCAGAGATCTCAGAGAAAACAGGGGTCACAGAAGGAATGCTGGACATCTGGGCCCTGTCTGGATGACATTCGTTAAGCCTGCCCACCCCCCACCAGAGACAGCCCACTCCAGCTCTCAGACAGGCAGCAAGCCATGGGGGAATGATCTGTACCCACGTGGGGGAGAGTCTGAGGAGCAGCCAGGGGAACCAGAGTCAGCATTTCAGAGCCCTGCTATGGGAGGAGGAGTGGGTAGGCAAGAGGAAGGAGGGGGAGGGGAGGGGGGAGGGGGCATTCTCCTTGTTGAGTGACCCACGCTTTCATCCCTCCTGCAAGAGATAATGACACAGGCACCTTCGTGTGACAACTGCACCTACGTAATTTTCCTTCTCTGAGCCTCAGCTTCCTCATCTGTAAAATGGGTTGATAAAGCCTCTGATACACTGAGTCCAGTTCAATAAATATGACTACCATCCTTCCATCCTTTGAAACCAAGGAGGCTCCCAGGGCTAACATTACACTCTTCCCCCAATTTGGAGTTGTTTGAAGAAAAATCTGAAGGCACTTCCAGGACAGAGCCCTGGCTCTGAGGGCACTGTCCATCTTCTGACAAGGTGCATGAGATTAGCTGTGCAAGGAGGGGCAGGGGGAAGTAAGGAAGAGAAGGGGGCCTCTCCGCGGCTTAGAGGTACATGCTTCAGCCTGCTTCCTGGGGAGGGGATGGGAAACCCCACCACTTGCCAAAGCTGTTAGAAACCATCCTGCTTCTGTGAGCTTTGTGTTGTTTGGAGGAAATGCTGACTCCTGGGGGGCGGGAAGGGGGTGGGAGGGGGAGGGGGTGGACCACAAGGGGACGTTTTTCCCACCATTCACCACTGGGAGGAAGTGAATAAAGGACTGACCCCTGTTGGCACCCACCATCCACCTGGGGCCTGCCCTCCTTATATCTGGGAGAAAAGGTGAAGGAACAGGGCACCTGTGTGCAGCTGGAGGCAATCAAACCTCTTCACACGACTGAAGAGAAGAATATGGAAGGAGGGGCTCCCTCTGAGAAGCCTGAGAGACAGCTGGCCACCCTCCTCCCTCCACTCATTAATTCTGGCCAAACTGAAGTGCTCCAGCGTTTCCCCTCCATGCCTCTCCCCAGGCAGCTCCCTCCTCCTGGAGAGCCTTCCCCTCCAAATCCAGACCCTTTGAGGAGCCCAGACAAAAATGTCCCCTCCTCCAGGAAGCACATTTTGACTGCTGTGCCCTTGCTGTTCCCCTTTCCCTGAATTCTCTCCTCTGAGCCTCAGTTGTACTGTTCCTATCCCTCTCCCATGGCAATGTGCACCATGGACTGTGTCACAGCCACACCTACACACATTTATTTCCCCTCTGGGGGACAGATGACTGTAGTGGTCCCTAGCACCGCCTTCGGAGCTAGGCAGACTTGAACTCAAGCACGAGCTCTATCATTTATGAGCCATCTGATCATAGGAAAGTTGCTAACCTCTCCGAGCCTCAGTTTCCTCTGGAAAATGGGTGCAATAATGGTACCTACTCCATAAGGTTGTTGTTGCAATTACATGAGATAATGCACACTAAGTATTCAGCACAGAGCCTGGCACAAGGCAAGAACTCGGTTAATGCGACTTATTTGTTACGGTGACCTTTTAGGAGCTTCATAGATGATTCTTCTTTCCATCTGCCACAGAGCCACACATTGGATGGATGGGTTTATATAGAGGCAAGTCTGCATGCAACACAAGGAAGCCCTTTCCCACAGGCAGAGCAGTGTAACCTGGGAAGGGGCTGCCTCTACATGTCATGAGCTCTGTGTCACGGAGCAGCAGACATAGGACGGCCAGCCACTTGAACTACCAATGAGAGGCAACAGATGTGGTAATGGAGATGGGCTCTGAAGCCAGACTCCTGGCCTCCTCCTACTCAATGTGTGACCTTCACTAACTGTGCCTCAGTTCCCCATCTATAAAATGGGGATAGTAACAGTACCTACCCAAAAGACTATTGTGAGGATTAAATGAAATAATACTGGGGCATCTGGGTGGTTCAGTGAGTTAAGCGTCTGACTTCAGCTCAGGTCATGAACTTGCGGTCTGTGAGTTCAAGCCCCGCATCAGGCTCTGTGCTGACAGCTCGGAGCCTGAAGCCTGCTTGGGATTCTGTGTCTCCCTCTCTGTCTGCCCCTCCCTTGCTCATGCTCTGTCTCCCTCAAATAAATAAACATTAAAAATTTTTTAAAAAAAAAGAAACAATACCCATAAAGCAATAAAACATGCTCAGCACAGGGAGAAAAATTCAACAAACATTACCTATTATTATCATTATTGGTATTTGTATTATTATCACTGAAGAGAAGAGTTAAAACCCCTTGCAGGCCTACAAACTGTTTGCTCTCCTATAACCCGGGACTCCACTAACATCCCACAGCACTCTCACAGCTCTGTCTGTCCTGCAGGCTTCACTCCCTTCTAGTTACGGCCTGCTTCTCCATTAGCTACATGGGTAGCCATATGACAAAGGCCTGGGCACTGAGAATGTCCCTATCCCCCCACAACAAGGACTGACCCAATCAGAGTCCTTCCCTTGGATCAATATATAGACCCTAGAAGAAAAATAGTTCTTTTTTTCTGTTTGGGTTGCAAAGCTGGGGTAGTGGACGGATAGTTCCTAATGAGGGCAAAGAGGAGAGATAGCAGTGATAGGATACAGATGGAGAGTCCACTCGATTCCTCATCCTTCAATTCTATGGACAACCCCAGGATCCATTAAAGTCCTTCTCTGGTTCAAACCACTTTAAGTTGAGTTTTTGTCACTTTATTTATGAAAAAGCCATGCCCAATTATATAGGCCATAACCTAGATAAGGTCTATGCTGGCCATGGGCAGGGCAAGGCATAAGGCAGTACTGCAACTGTTCCTGTGCATCCTGGCACAATCTCTATCATTTGGGCTGCAAGGGACGGTCTACAAAGCTTGTTCTCAAGAATCATCCTGACCCAGGGGTCTTTAGACATTGCTTCCTAGAGCCTTAGGAATCTGCAAAGGGAAACTGCACCTTCCCAAACACCCAGGGAACAAAGGGCAGTAAGGAGGGCAGCAAGATTCTGGATAAACTGCTGCCAAGCCAACCTCAGCAGCTCTGCTACAAAAGCTTACATACTGGGATTCTGCTGCCCCAAAAGGTTTGAAATACCCTCTTCTGATTCCCAGAAGAGCATTAATAAGTAGCCAGGGCGGATGTGTCCATCCGCATTCTAACAGAAGAGAAAACTGAGGCCCAGTTCCAGATTGCAGGCCAAATGATTTCCACTGCATCAGACTCCCTGTGAAAATCTATCATTTCTCACATTTCCTGTCTCCTCCAGTAAACTGATGATGGTTAATACCTAGAGTGTCATCTTTCTTGGCTCTAACCCCTACAGGGTTGCCTGCTTCTGAGTCTGGCTCCTCAGAGGGCTTACAGGAAGCTCAAGGAACTTGTAGAATAAATGTATGAACCAACTGCTACCAAGCCCACACCTCCCGCGACACACATACCTTAGTTCCCCCTCTCCCTACCCATTTGCCCAAATGTCCAGGAAAGACCAGCAGGCCCCCTCCTGGGAACTCCTAATCCACCTCCTCTGTCCTGGCTGTGCTGTGACTGTGGACAGAGGATTCCTTGTTCCCAGTGCTTCCTGCCCAGAAATCTCCGTGGGGCCCATGTGCTGGCAGGAAAGAGCCAAATCACTCCTTTTAGCTAGAGCTAAAGCCACTCCTCACCCCCGCCACCCCCCAGAGCAACATGCTCCCAGATCTGCTTGGCATTTATTCTACCTGCCTCAGCTGGCTCAGTCCCACCTTGTCCCCATAGCCCTTACTCCCTAGACACACACACACACACACACACACACACACACACACACACACACACACAAACACGCTCATGTGGAGAGTCCCCTAGGGGTACAGAAGTGCCTCCGATCTAGTCGAAAACAAAAACCAGACGATTCTGGAATGACAACATCACAGAGCTAGCAGATGTGCCTTACTAATAACCCACAATGACATTTGCATATTACTTCACAATTTCCCAGTCAGTATAACTTCATTGGCTCAGCTCCCTCTCTATGCCCTCACCCTGCCAGAGCCACAGAACCTCTGAGCTGGAAAGGGGTTTCGACACACCCCATGCCAGTGGTTTGCAAAGCATCTCGTGCAGCGCCAAGGAAGGGTTCCCTGTCATTATCTGGAGGCTGCTGGGGGCTGAGGAATCAGCCAATTAGAGTCCCCCACACCTACCCCCACTTCAACCACGCCACAACCCCTCTGGCTATTTTGCACATTGAGAGTCTTTGGGGTTCATTTGAAAAAGGATGTTCCTACTGGACAGTTTGAAAACAACTCATTTGTTGTTTTCCTCCACTCCATGTCCTGACAGTATATATATGATCCTGAGGCCAACACAAAGAAATGTAGCTGCCCACGGTCACTCAGTAGTCAGTGGCATAACCAGAATGAAAACAACCTGTCCTGAATCTAGTATACACCTGGGAGTGGTTATGCAAAAGAAAGCAAGGGCTGCAGGGTCAGGAGATCCAACTTCCAGGTCCAAGGCCATCCATCACAGATATAGGCAAATAGGCACTATAGGCAAAACACACTGTCTAACACAGAGGTGTTTGATGAGTATGCATGTTAGTCCCTACCTCAAAATAAGCCAAAACCAGAGGACCCACAGCACCGCCCCACTTTTTAAACCCACCAAAAATCTGTGGCCTAAACAAACCTTCATGACAACCCAGCAGTTAAACATATCAAAATAGAGAGCTTGAGGGCCTGGAAGTCCAATCTGTCCAACCTAAATGCAAGAAGGAGAATTAGGCTGTGCCTTTGTAACACTCACCCCTCCTCCGTCCACACCAGCTCCCCCAGGGGAAGGATGTCAGTCAGGCACCTGGAAGGAGGAAACAGCGTTAGCTCCTCCGAAATCGAATGAAGTTCATAGACCCAGCAAGGAGCTGGAAACTGAGAGGCTGTCATTTAGCTCTCTGAGGAACCTTAGGGAAGTTGCTGAACCTGTTAAACAGAAAGGCCTATGTGACTACACAGCAGAGCTAAAGGGAAAGTAACACTTTTGAAGTGGAAGCGGCCAGCAGGGGCCTCGCCATGAAGGGCCTCCGAGGCTGAGGTAAAGAGTTCAGTCTTAATTGTAACAGCAGTGGGAAATCACTGATTCATAGGGTAGAGAACAGACTGGAAACAGGCAAGAGCAGCTCTCAGTGTACGCATTAGGCGTTCTTGTGGTTGTCCAGGGAGCTTATGACAAGGGCCCAGACTGGGGTGGTCACAGTAGAGCTAGAAAGAAGTAGATGGATTCAAGAGATCCTTAAGAGGTGCTACCCAGGGGTGTCCGGGTAGCTCAGTCAGTTGAGCATCCAACTGTGGCCCAGGTCATGATCTCGCAGTTCATGAGTTCTAGCCCCGCATCAGGCTCTGTGTTGAGAGCTCAGAACCTAGAGCCTGCTTCAGATTCTGTGTCTCCCTCTCTCCCTCTGCCCTTTGCCCGCTGTGTGCTCTCTCTCTCTCTCTCAAAAATAAATAAACATTAAACAATTTTTAAAAAGGGGAGCCTTGGGGTGCCTGGGTGGCTCAGTCGGTTAAGCAGCCGGCTTCGGCTCAGGTCATGATCTCGCGGTCCGTGAGTTCGAGCCCCGTGTCGGGCTCTGTGCTGACAGCTCAGAGCCTGGAACCTGTTTCAGATTCTGTGTCTCCCTCTCTCTCTGACCCTCCCACATTCATGCTCTGTTTCTCTCTGTCTCAAAAATAAATAAATGTTAAAAAAAATTTTTTTTAATAAAAAAATAAATAAATAAATAATAAAAAAATAAATAAAAAGGGGAGCCTGGGTGGCTCAGTCGGTTAAGTATCCGACTTCCACTCAGGTCATGATCTCATGATTTGGGAGTTTGAGCCCCACGTCAGGCTCTGTGCTGACAGCTGGGAGCCTAAAGCCTGTTTTGGATTCTGTATCTCCCCCTCTCTCTGCCCCTCCCCAACTCGTGCTCTGTCTCTCAAAAATATATAAACATTGAAAAAGTTTTTTAATTAAAAAATAGTAAAAGAGATGGTACCCAAAGAATTTGGTGATGGACTGGACATGGGAGATAAGGGAGAGCAAAGGCCTGCCTACCCCTCAGACACTTCCTTCTATGTCAGTCCTGATGGTCTCCAGCACCCAGGAAAAAAATATACCCATTGCTCTCTCAACCTGGCCTCTCCTTGCCTCAGTCTCCTCAGCTGTAAAATAAATATGGTTTGACTCAATGGTCCCTACATTCCTTTTAGCATTAATATTCTGTTCTGGTCTAATTTGCTCACAGACTATTTAAGGCTCAACTGCAGGCCCGGCCTCATACCCAATGGGGCAGGAATGTTGGAGGGACTGGATTCAAAACAGTAAATCTCCAGGTGGGATGAGATAGCTCCACTTCGCACAGAACACGAAAATCAGGTGACTAGGAAGGTTGAGGGTGGACCAACAGGAACAAAAGCTGTGATCCCTACTGTCTGCTCTCTGATCCAGCTCTGGAGGCCAGCATGGGGCTCAGGACACCATTCACTCCAGGTGTGACATCAGTCTCCCAGCAGCTGACAATCCGCTTTCCTACTCACTGGGGTGAACTACAGGAGGCCAGGTAGCAAGGGTGCCTGGGGAAAAGTGCGGTACAGTGGGTAGAAGCTCGGGGCTCTGCAGTCACACAGACCTGGTTTGAACTCCAGCTCCACCTCTCTCTGGTTCTGAGGCCTGGGGCCAGTCGCTTCACTTCTCTGAGTCTTGGTTTCCTCATTCGGGAAACAAGATAGTGTCTGCTTCCAGGGCTAACAGGAGGGTTCAGTGAGATGTGTGAAAAGCTCAGCACAGTGCCGTATCACAAGGATCACGGACGTAGCAGCCTCCACTTACAGATGTGGAAGCTGAGACCCAGAAAGGTGGAATGATTCACTGAAGACCCTACAGTGAACCAGTGCAGGGGTGAGACCCAGAGCCCGCGTTCTTAACCACTGGGTCGTGTGTGCACCATTTTGATTCCTGCTTCTCAGATGAGAAGGTTGAGACTAAAATATTACAAGTGACTTGACCAAGGCCACAGAGAAAATTAACAGTAGAAGAGGTATGTGAACTCAGGCCTCCTTGATGAAAAAGCCCATGTCCTTCCCTGTGGATATCTAGAGAGTAGATGTGTATAGAGAAGCTTCAGATTTCAGAGCCCTTTAAACCTGGAACAGGGACAAATGCAAATCTGGGCAGAAAGAGGGGGATGGGGGTGGGGAAGCTACCTTGAGAGGAAACCAGAAGGAGCTGGTAAAACAAAAGCCTCTTTCTCAGAAGCCCTCTCTGGGGACTGGGCAAGGAGAGGAGGGGGCTGACAAGCAGGGCCATCATCCTGCCAAGGCTGAGCTGAGGGCTGGATCTAAACAAACAGAAACAGATCCAGCTTGGCTACCAACCTGCTGTGTGATCCTAGGCAGGTCACACACACATCTACACACACTCAGTTCTCTGTTCCTTCAACTCAAAATGAGGTGGTTGTACTGAATGGCATGGAGATCCCCACTTATAAGAGACTAATAATAACCATTCCTCATAAGCTCCAGACTCCAGATCAGTCCCTGCTCCTAAACCCCAAAAGGTGGCCTCTTAACGCTGGCTCCACTATTAGCACAATAGGGTTGAGAAGTCCTGCATTTGGGCTCTGGCCAGTTAGCCAGGTCATTTCCCTTCAATAGGCTTCGGCATCCTCATCTGTAAAATGAGCATATATTGGGGTGTCTGGGTGGTCCAGTTGGTTAAGCATCTGACTCTTGATTTCGGCTTAGGTCATGGTCTCACAGTTCATGAGATTGAGCCCCACTGACAGCACGGAGCCTGCTTGGGATTCTCTCTCCCCTTCTCTCTGCCCCTCCCCTGCTTGCTCTCTCTCTCTCAAAATAAATAAATAAACGTTTAAAATGAACATAGGGGGCACCTGGGTGGCTCAGTTGGTTAAACGTCTGACTTTGGCTCAGGTCACGACCTCACGGTTTGTGAGTTCGAGCCCCATGTGGAGCTCTGTGCTGATAGCTCAGATCCTGAGACTGCTTTGGATTCTGTGTCTCCCTCTCTCTTTGCTCCTTCCCCTGCTTATTCTCATTCGTTTGCACTCTCTCTCTCTCTTTCTCTCTCTCAAAAATAAACATTAAAAAAAATTTTTTAGGGGCGCCTGGGTGGCGCAGTCGGTTAAGCGTCCGACTTCAGCCAGGTCACGATCTCGCGGTCCGTGAGTTCGAGCCCCGCGTCGGGCTCTGGGCTGATGGCTCGGAGCCTGGAGCCTGTTTCCGATTCTGTATCTCCCTCTCTCTCTGCCCCTCCCCCGTTCATGCTCTGTCTCTCTCTGTCCCAAAAATAAATAAAAAAAAAAAAAAAAAACGTTGAAAAAAAAATTAAAAAAAAAAAAAAAAAAAATTTTTAATTAAAAAAAATAAAATAAAAATGAACACATATCTTTGCCTGATCACTTACAGAATGGGAAGATCCAAGGAGCTACCTCAGAGGCAAGAAATTCCCTGAGGTAACCAACAAAGCAACCCTCACCCCAGTCCTCAACCCAAATCCACTGTCAAGGTCTTTTAACTTCTCCTTTCCCTCTGGCCCATGTCCCCTTCAGAAAAACAGAACAAGAGAATTCAAGCTGATGGATACCACAGCAGTATCAACAACCCCCACAACGAGTAACCACAACCACAGCTGATACCAGACTACTGACACATGCCAGGCACAGTGCTAAATCCTACACTTGGATTATATCTCAGGTAATCCTCTCAGTCAATGAGGTGAAGCCCACTGTTAATCTAGATTGACAGATGACAGACTAAATTTCAGCAGTCAAGTGACTTGCCCAAGGTCATACCCAGAGCAAGTGAATGGTGTGGCCACCCAGATAGATGCAGGCTTTTCATTTGACCTCAGAAGTCTTAATCTTATCATTGAGGCTTTGGGGTTATCCAGGGTAACATTCCACCACCGGGCATGGCCCAGATATAGGCAGTGGGGGTGGGGGAGGTGAGTAATATCTGATTTTCACCCCCCAACACAGCTACCCCAAATAACTAGTCTTTATAGTCTTGTATTATTTTTATTCAAATATGTTCAACTCAACTCTGGCTAGAACAGCACTGTCCAATACCAATATAATGCAAGCTATATATGTAATTTAAAATTTTCAGGGGCACCTGGGTGGCTCAGTCAGTTAAGCATCCGACTTCAGCTCAGGCCATGATCTCACAGTTTGTGGGTTTGAGCCCCGCGTTGGGGTCTATGCTGACAGCTCAGAGCCTGGAGCCTGCTTTGGATTCTGTGTGTGTGTCTCTCTCTGCTTCTCCCCTGCTCATGCTCTATCTGTGTCTCTATCTCTATTGCTGTCTCTCTCTCCCTCTCTCTCTCTCTCTCTCTCTCTCTCTCTCAAAAATAAATATTAAAAAAAATTTTTTTTTAATTTTCAGAAGCTGGGGCACCTAGGTGGCTCAGTCAGTTGAGCATCTGATTCTGGCTCAGGTCATGATCTCATGGTTCATGAGTTCAAGTTCCTCATGAGTTCAAGCCCCACATCGGGCTCTGCTCTCGGCACAGAGCCCACTTCGGATCCTCTGTCTCCCTTTCTCTCTACCCCTACCTCGCTCATGTACACACACACACACGCTCTCTCATGGTCTCTCTCAAAAGTAAATAAATGTTAAAAAAAATAAAATCTTCAGGAGCTGCATTTTAAGAAGTACCAAATAATGGGTGAAATTAATTTTAACAGTATATTTCTTTAGCCCAATATATCCATTTCAACATGTAATCAATATACAAAATATTGAGATATTTTACATTCTTTTTTTCATACTAAGGCTTCCAAATCTGGCATGTATCTTACATTTAGAGCACATCCCAATTCTGATGCTAAATTTTCAGAGGATACGAAGATTCCCTTAGCCTTTACAACTGAAAGTAAATTCACAAATCTAATAATCTAATTTTTGTAGAAGTTTTTTGATAACTGTTTTTTTCTATTTTGTTTTTTTTAAATTTTTTTTATTTGTTTTTTTTATTTCTTTTTTTTTGTGATGAGAACTTTTTTTTAATGTTTATGTATTTATTTTGAGAGAGAGACTGCATGGGGGGAAAGAGGCAGAGAGAGAGGGAGAGAATCCCAAGCAGCACAGAGCCTGACACAGGGCTTGATTTCAAGAACCATGAGATCATGACCTGGGCCAAAATCAAGAGTCAGAGGTTTAACCAGCTGAGCCACCCAGGTGCCCTGGAGTATGCTTTTTACATTTTAAATTAATTCAGGGGTGTCTGGGTGGCTTAGTCGGTTAAACATCTGACTTCGGCTCAGGTCATAATCTCACGGCTCATGGGTTCAAGCCCCACATCAGGCTCTGTGCTGACAGCTCTGAGCTTGGAGCCTGCTTTGATTCTGTGTCTCCCTCTTTCTCTGCCCCTCCCCTACTTGTTCTCTCTCTCTCTCTCAAAAATAAATAAACATTAAAAAGATTTTTTTTTAATTTTAAAGTAATTCAAACCAAATAAGATTAAAAATTCAGTTCCTCAGTAGCACTAGCCACATTTCAAGTGCTCTATAGCCACATGTGACCAAGTGGCCACTGTATGTACTGTATCTCTAGACAATCAAGTCCTAGACGGCAGGGATGGTGGCCTCCATGGCCCACAGCCAGAGCTAGGCCTCCCAAAGTCAGTTGAATCTGAAGAGAATGGTGTCTACTCATTCAGTGAACGCCTACGGAGCCTAATATTAATATCCACCTCCGGTGCCTGTTACCTTCACAGTGATAGTGACAAAGAGATCAGAGTACCAACTGTTCAGAGAATGACAGTGTGGCTCAGAGAGGTGGGCCACCTCCCAAGGTCACCCAGCTTAGACCCCAGGCCTGTCTGACTTGGAAGCCTGAGCTCTGTCCCTAAAACTTGACAGGGGACAGGTCTGGGGTTCAGTCTTCTAGAGAAAGAAATAAGCCTTTGCCACTATTCTCATGAACCCTATTCCCTAGTCCAGCAGCAGAGCATAACCCAGAACAGGACACCCGATGAAGAGGATAAAAGGGAAGGAGAGCAGGAGAAAGGCATGGCATGGCCTGCCTTAGGTAGCAATCCTGTACACAGACCTTAGGCCACTTGTGACGCCATCCCTACCACCTCCCACCCCTACAAGGCAGGAGGCAAAATCAGCAAAGGTCCACTGGCTGCCAGCTCTCTGGGTAGGTCCCCGGAGGTAGGCGCCAAGCCCTGTCTTGCACCTCCCCCAAGAGCACTCGCTCAGAGGCTCTAGGATCCTGGCCAGAGCCATTACTCACCTCCCAGGGTCACCTCAGCTGGAGTCCAGGGAAAGGGTCCAAGAAGCAGCCTGCCCCCTGGAAGGAGGGGAGGGAGGAACAGACCCTGGAGGCAGATTCCAGAGTCAGGGAAAAAGGTGGCAGGTACAGGCCAGAAAACCCTGGTGGTCTCCACCCCTCTCCAGGAGCACACAGCTAACGTTCAGCCCCCTCCCACCGGCCCCACAGGGTGAAAGTCTCAGTGGCTATTATTACGTTTAACCATTAACTTTGATTCTTTTCCATTTCAGCAGGGGGCAGATCAGGCAAAAAAGTCCCTTGGGGGCTAATGAGACTTGGAAGGGGAGAGAAGAGGAAGGGGTAGGCGTGAAGGGAGAAAGGAGTGGTTAGTGACCCCCCTCACTTCCTCCTTCCCATCCCATCCTACCAATGTGGGACAGCCTTCACAACAAGGCAGAAGTTCCATAGGGTCAGGGGCAGTGATCTGGTATATAGTAGGTGCTCACTAAATATTTTCAATTAACAAGCAAAGGAGCAGGGTGAACTAGACTAAAACAGGCCAGATAGATGGGCAGACTGATGGAGAAATACAGGAGACAAAAAGTGGCTTGCCCTGGGCTGGCACCTCCCTGACCCCTTTGACCCCAGGTCCTCACTGAGACCCAGGTCTGAGGACTGGGACCACAGCCACCTAGGGCATGCCACGGGTGTGGCTTTGAAGGAATGTCCCCCATCCTTGGCCCTGTTCTTCCTACCTGTGACCTTTGGAGGCCTCACTTCTTCCCCCATAAAATGGGAGTGATACTGGCAGAGTATCACATATAGGGCTGTACAGGGCCATGCCCACAGATGATGGGGTGCTCTGTGCCACTGTAATACAATCGTGTCTCCTGCTGCTTGGCAACAGCCTTTTCTCTTCTTAGACCACCCCCTGAATTCCTCCACCCCCCAATATTCCCCTGACTCCCACCTATGTGGTCCTTTTTCCTTTCCGGGAAGGAAAGCCCAGAATAATGACGCTCCAGCCCACTCACATCCCACTCGCCTAGGATCACACACACACCCTGGCAACAGATTGTTACCAATATGGCATTTGCTTGTCATTTACACCCTTCCTCGGGTTCTTTGTCTCCCTCCTCACCCTCTTCCCCCAACCCCAGAGCAGGCCTAGGTCCACAGCCCACCTGGGGCTGGCACTGAACTAACCGTGGCCAGTGAACTGGCCAGTTCTTGGGTGGGGGCTCCCCCTTCTGGGCCTCTGCTTCCCATCTGTGTATGTGGGGATGAGGAGGGTGGATCAAGAGATGGCTTCTCCTGCTAGCCAGCTCTGATTGTCAGAGATTCTGACACTTCTGGGATCAGTTTGTGCTTTACCTTCAGATAGACCAGAGTTTGGATCTCTACCTCGACCAGGTAGACAGCCGGCCCTGTTATTACGAGACAGACTCCAAGGCAGGCCTGCAGAGGCCTGGGACCACAGCCCACCCCTGACCATTCTCAGCTCAAGCCCAGATAGACAAAGCTCCCCCCGCCAATACCCCCACAACAAAGCCCTATTCTTCTAGTCTTTTCTCTCTCATTCTCCATAGTGGCATTGTGAGCCATCAAGCCCCCAAATTCTTCTTGGCAAAACAAAGCTTGATGCCGCCCCTCCCTAAGCCCCTTCTATGTGGAGATTCTGGAGCTGCCTCTGCTTCCACTCTGTTCTTTCCTGTGTCCTTTGGGCAACTCTTCAAGTGTGTGCCCCCACTTTCTCATCTCCAGCCTGGAGCTCCTCTCCTTTATCTCCACAGGGAATACCTGTCTACGCCGATTATGGAGTCCACCCTGATCTCTCCCTCTTCAGCTCAGTCTGCCATATTTTTTCCAGATGCTACTCCTTATAGAAGACTCTTACTGCCCCTACTTGACCTTAGAACCATGGAGACCAAGAGGCTCTTGGAATGATTTTTCTGTGTCTCACTCTCTCCCCCCAGTATATGATGCTCCAACCATGATAGGTGTCTGCCAAAACAACAATGATAATAACCATTAACTGAGAAATAATGAATTATAATCATATATTGACCATTTATTCTGTACAATGCTCAGATCTCAGCATTTTACACATATCATTTCAGTTAATCCTCCCAAACCCCCAACAGACTTGTTATCTTTAGCCCTTTGGTTTAAGCTGAGAAAACTGAGGCTTAGAGAGGTGAAGTGACTTATCCAAGGTCACACAGCCAAGAAATGGCAGAGTCAAGACTGGAGTTGAAGTTCTTACCCACTGCCCTACTTGGCCTCCCTCCAATCCACAAAGAAAAAAGGGGACGTGTGTGAAGTTGTACAAGGGATGGGGCCATGGGGCCTCTAGAGAACCCAGCCCAGCCCAAGGTCAGAGGCAGATTTTGCAAATAAAACTCAATAACCTTCTATTAAGCACCTGCTCTGTGCAAAGCCTTATGCTAGGTGTTGGGGAGCAAAGAATGATACATGAGACATCCTAGTGCTCACAATCCTGCAAGAGAGGCAAGCCCATGTCCCACGGTAAAGCTAAGACCAGGGAGAAGTCGTCCCCAGAGGGGAACAGACAAGGCGCTAAGAGAATGCAGAGCAAAGACAGATTTTCATTATAGGAGTAAGGGTGGGAGGGTCCACAGGCTTTGTGAGAGAGAGGTTCGCATCTGAGCTGAGCCTTAAAAAGGTAGACAGGATTTCAACAGTGATTAAAGAAGGGGGGATGGCATTCTTGGCAGGAAGAACCCAGGGACCTGGGACAAAGACGCAGGTAGGGGCTGGGCATGTCCCAGGAGCCAAAGGAAACACATTCTCCAAGCCCCTCTCCCTGACACTGGCCCCAGTGTCCAGCCCTAAAGAGGTGCCACCTTGAGCATCCCTAGACTCACAGGCATCTGGATCACTTACTGTGAATGGGCACAGAAAGAGAGAAATAGCTGGGCACCTGGGCATGTGGTTTGACTGGAGGGACTCAAGGGATTAGAATCCAGGCTCTGGATGGAATCTTTGAAGATGAGAGATGCTAAAGGGAGGGGCACTGCCTTCAAAGTGGGGGAAGCTGAGGAGACAGCAAGGAAAAGGGCAAAGAATGTGAACTGGGCAGCAGGAAACCTGGCTTCTAGAGCCACTGAGCAAAGTTACATGGGAATTTGGGCTTATCCTGTCCAACCCCCATTTTATAGCTGGAAACACTGAGGCCCAGGTAGGGGAAGGAACTGGCCTACAGTCCCTCAGCATCTTCACTTAAAACCAGCAATGTGCTGAGAGTCAGGAGAGATCTGCCTTCAATGCATGATTCTGCTGTTAGCTCCCCAGTGACCCTTTTCCAGTCATTAGGCTCCCACTCTTACAAAACAACCCTAAAGATGGGTCGTGATTCAAAGACTCTGATAGTGCCTATGGATCCTTTCCCAAGAACAAGGCACACTCTCAAAATTATTCATGCCATTTCAGAAGTTCATGAACATTTGATATCAACATTCTCCAAGGGTGATCTGAGAACCCTTGGTGTCACAATCACCTTGACAAGGAATCTGTCAAAACAGGCTGATTCCAAGGCCCCACCATGGATCCCACCCTCCCAGGAGGCAGCTGAGTTTGAATCTCTAGATGAGTCTTAGAAAAGAGTCTATTTTTAGCAAGTTCCCCTTTGCTACTCTTGGAGGAGCAAATTTTGAGGCAGCCTGCCTTAAAGAACCCTCAGAGGAGGGAGTAAGGGGTGAGATGCTGAACCACTCTCCTTTTAGCTATGTCACATATTGCACTTCTGTTTCCTTGCCTATGAAGAGAGGGTTCTGTGTCTTGAAGGCTTAAAGCCACTGCTCATTAATCAAAGTTCTTTCTGGTTGAATCACCTGCTCAAGCTGACCATGGTCATGGTCTCGATGGGGGTGGAAGGAGTCCCAGCAAGCTGACTGAAGAAGCTCCCCAGATTTAGAAGTGACATTCTGAGATTAGCAGCCCTGCCTGTGAGGGAGTCTGAACTCCAGGGTTGAACTTGGAGTGACAGGTTCCCTATCAGCTCCAGCCTGCAGATTCCTTTCTTCTCTCTGGACTTTCTCTGGCCCTTAGCCAGCTCTGGCTTCCTTCCTTTTCCTTTCTGGCATGAGTGTCCTCCTAAACGTGAGTTCCCTGGTTCTAGCCTCTGCTCCCCTGCTTCCCTCCCCTCCCCATCACTGAGCCTGATAGAAGATCTCCAAGCCCCCAAGTGCCCTCCCAAAGAGATAAAGCTATCATGCTTTGTAAATGACAAGCTTATTTAACTAGAAGACTCAGGATAATCTGTGAAAAACTAAGGTGACCAATGACCAAACAATATCTAGGGAAAAAGCCAAATACCCTCAGACCTGCCCTGTCACCTGTCCGTGATGCAGGTGGGCTGCTGCCTAGACTCAGATGGGCTCAGAGCTGTGGCCAGCCCTGGGGCCAACACTGTAGGAAGGCCAATCCCTGAGTGAGGTGACAGCACAGGCTGGGAAGCAGGTGAACTGGATTGGAGACCCCGCTCTCTGAGCTGAGAATCTGCTCTCTGAATTTGAGTGAGTGCACATCCCTCTGTGAACCCCTGAACACTCCTGAATGTCCCATCCAGGGCAGTATAGGAAAGATTCAAGAGTACCCATGGGCTTTCGATAGATCTATGTTTAAATCCCAGTGTGCCACTTGCTGGTGGAGGGCTGAGTAGGCCTTGGGTAAGTTATTTAGCCTCCTTTAATAAAATGGGGATCTAATCTCTGCCTTGCTGGGTAGCTGCAAGGATTAAAAGACATAAGGCATGTAAAGCGCTTAGCATGGGGCCTGGCACATGGTAAGCCAATAACGTAAGCAGCTGTTTATCAGTCACCAGAGTGGGCCTCTGACGAGGAAGACTCTAGGCTTTCTGATTCATAAGTGGCCCCAAGCAACCCCAGAACCACCCACTCGAACTGGGTCTGGAGCCTTTATCTTTAGATTTCCAATCTGGAGAGAAGATGGGGAGATGAAGAGGGGAAGGCAGGACAAGGGAGTGAAGAGAAAACTAAGAGGAGGGAGGTAGGTAAGGAAAATCAAGGGGTGAAGAGGGGTCTGGCTCCTCCAGCTGAGGGAAAAGGAAGAGGACTTCAGGGCAGTTGTCAAGGCAGGATAAGCCTTCTCTCCTTTCCAGAGCCTTCCCTACGCCCGCCAAGTCAAGGCTTAGAGTGACACAGCCTGCTGAGATGCACAACCTTGGGTGTCAATAGGGACATTGAAGCCTTGGGTTACCTCCAGGTTCTGGCTCCCCACGTTGCCACTGCCCGCCTGTGGTGGCTTCTTCCAGTTGGAGCAGGCAGAGGTGGCCAAGCCAGGCTGAGAACAAACAACCTGCCCATTCAGCCTGCACAGGCACTGCCTGCTCACTCAAGGGACTCAGGGACCCCCTTGCTTGGGATTCTGACCCTGGTTCAGCAGCACTCTTCCCGTTGGCTCCCCATCTCTGTGCTGCACAGTACCTTTGAAGGCTTCCACCGGCCCCACGATCCTGCTCCTTGGCCAACATTGCAATAGGGGAAAACCACTGTTCAGACCTTCAAAAGAAGCCACAGACAAGGTGTTCCAATTGCCACTGACCAGCTGTGTGACCTTCGGGATGTCACTTTCTCACAGAGTGTGTTTCCCTTCTCTGGCTAATGAGGGCAATGGAGGGTAAGGACCATCTCTAAGGTTCTCCTAACTGACAGTGGCTATGCTTTGTAGGAGATCTCAGGGCACACAGGGGCAAAGAAGACTTGCCTCAGGAGAGGAGTGGGCTGGGCAGGGCCCCGCTGAGAATGCAGTGGACGTGGCGATGGCCGAGGGTTATTATGATGATGATGATTATAATTGAAAATCCCAGCAGCAGACTCTTAAGCAATTTACAAAGAGCTTTCTCATTTTCCCCTGGGATTCACAATCTGGTGAGGTAAGTAGAGCTGGATGATGCTAATTCATATTAGGCAGATGAGGAAGTGCAGCAAGATTTAAGTGATGCGTCCCAGCTACTAAGTGCAGGGCAGGGGGTGCCAAAGAGGAAGTAATCATTACCGGGCTCCTACTGTGTGCCACCTCACCAGGCTATGCAGACCAGGGCTGACCTCCACAGCACAGCATGCCATTGCAGGGGCTACCGTCTCCATTTCACAGGAGACGAAACTGCGGCTGAGGAAAAGTAATTGATTTGCTCAAAAGCTCATGCTCCCTTGCAAAGCTTGGATTTGCACCCAGGTTTGTGGGGCTCCAGGATTTGCACTCTTTTCCATCTTCCTGTATGTACTGGGTTGAATAGTGTCCCCCAGGTTCATGTCTACCCAGAACTTCAGAATGTGACCTTATTTGGAAATAGTCTTTGCAGATGTAATTAGTTAAAATAAAATGAGGTCATACTGGATTAGGGTGGATTCTAAATCCAATATGACTGGTGTCCTTTTAAAAAGAGGAGGTGACACAGACACAGGGAGAAAGGGGAGAAAACCATGTGACAACAGAGGCAGAGGGAATTGAGGGCCAAGGAACACCAAGGCAACCACCAGAAGCTAGGAGAGAGGCTCAAGAGAGACTCCCCCCACGGAATCTTCAGAAGGAACCTTGCTGACACCTTGATTTCTGACTTCCGTCTCCAGCACTGTGAGAGAATAAATGTCTGCTTTTTTAAGCCACCCAGATTGTGGTACTCCATTGAGCAGCCCTAGGAAATTAATACACTGTGAATCCACTGAGCAGCAGACCTGGGACTCTTATTTTCAGATTCCTACTCACTAAGCAGCCTTGGAGGTTAAGGGGTGTGAAGGCCCGTGAGAGGTCAGTCTTGCCTCTCCTTCACCTCCCTGACCCAAGCTGGCCTGAAGTCCACCACCTGTGCTCCTTCCCATCCTAGTCTCTATACACCCCACAGGGACCTTCTATCACACAAACAAGCATCCTCTGAGACCAGTCTCCAGGTCAACAGCACTCCTGCCCCCACCTGGCTCTCTATCTGGCCCACCCTCTACCACCACCTGGAGAGCTGTGTTTTTGAAATGCAAATCTGATTCTTTCAGAGGCTAGCTTAATCCTCTTCCCTAGCTCCCTACCACCTGTAGAACTCCAGCTCTTCAGCCTGAGCCAGATCGGACCCCAGACTTCCTCTCCGGCCTTACTCCAGGCCAGTCGTGCCCCACCTGTCCCCACCACTCACCACCATCTGCTCCAACAGATGGAACTATTTGGAGTTCCCCCTAACAAGCCCTGGTGCCTTTGCACATGCTGCTCTACTTGGAAGATAAATCCAGCCCAAACACCACATCTCTTCTTTGTGAAGACTTTTCCTTAGTGAACAACCTCACCCTGATACCTTGTACACTGTACATCTTTACACGTCTGCCCGTTTACCCTGCCTGTGAGGACTGCTGGATTCATCTCCGTTCCTGGAGCCCTAGGGCCCAGCATAAAGGCATTCAAGAATGTTGAACTGGGGCGCCTGGGTGGCTCAGTCAGTTGAGTGTCTGTCTCACGTGGTCACGATTCATGGTTCACAAGTTCGAGCCCCGCGTCGGGCTCTGTGCTGACAGCTCAGAGCCTGGAACCTGCTTCAGATTCTGTGTCTCCCTCTCTCTCTGCCCCTCCCCAGCTCGTGCTCGCTCTCTGTCTCTCTCTCTCTCTCTCTCAAAAATAAATAAAAACATTTTTAAAAAGTGTTGAATTGAACAGTAACAATTGCTAATACTTACCAAGTGTTTACTACCAGCTCAGAACTATGTACAGCATCCCATGTACGTTACCACACAACCGTATGGAACAGATACTATTATTGGTTCTGTTTTAGGAAATGAAGGAAGAAATGAAGTGCCTTGCCCAAGTCTACCCAACTGGTATGTGGCCAAGCCTGAATGACTCTCAAGCCAGTGCTTGTAACCAATATTAGGTACACCATCCATCCTAATACCGTCATTTTACAGAAAAGGAAACAAAAAAGGAAAAGCAACTTGCCCGCATACAAGGCATGGACCCAGATCTTTAGATTCCTTATTCAATGCTCTTCCTCTTCTCATTCTACAGAACCCTATTCCAGGAGGACACAGACACTAGCAAGGCTGTATTTCCTGGAGAGCTTTCTCCTGCCTCCCCTAGAGCAGAGTCCAGCATGGATGGGCCCAAGCACGTAGCTGGCATCCATCTATGGCCAGGAGATATAGTAGTAAAAAAGACAGATAAATCTACCTCTAAGAAGTCTGAGGCCTGCTTAGATATTACAATGTCAGGGCTTGAGGGAACACTTTGGGAATCACTTAGTACCATCACCCATTATATAAAGTCATCCACTTCAACAAATTTATCAAATACCAATCATAAGCTGGGCACTGTGTGGGGACACTGGGAAGAATGACAAGCAAATTTCTACCCAGGTGACATTTGCACCTTAGTGAGGGGAGACAAACAACTAGCAAGTTTATGTATAATTACAAACTCTCATGAACACTATGAACTACAGGGAGCTCTAAGAACGTGTAACAAGAAAAACTGACATTCCAGGGAGTTGGCAGAAGCCCCCCTGAGAAAATCACTCTTGGGCTGAAATCTGAAGAATGGGAGTTAAACAAGGTAAGAATCAAGGGAAGAGTATGCTAGACAGAAGGAACAGAATGTGCAAAATCCCAGAGGCCAGAGAGTTCATGGTGCCTAGATGAACTAAAAGAAGGCTAGAGTAGCTGGTTTCCAGAGAGGTGGGCAGGGACTTGATCCTGAAGGTCTTAGAAGTCAAGGTAAGGAGCAGAGAACTGAGCAGAGCAATGACACCCCTTGTTCAAAGCCAAGCCCAGAGCAGACAACGAGTTATTACATTATTCGGTGAAGGGGTAATTTGTCCAAGATCTCAGGGAAGACCTGGGACTTGAAACCAGAACCCCCACCTGCCAGGCTAGGGCTGCAGGGCCACTTCAGTACGTATGTGGGAGAAGACAAGGGATGCTTTCCCGGTGTTTCAACCTATAGGAGGTTCCAGTTGCCTCTCTGTACCTCTCTTAAGTTCTAGGGCAAGACAATCACCTGTGTTTGTGAAAACATAGACTGCTGGGCTCCATGAGTTATTCAGTTTGTCCGATGGGAGCCCCTCAGATTTGCATTTCTAACAAGATCCCAGGTGACCCTGCTGCTGCTAGTGGAGTGACCATACTTTGAGAGCTACTGCTCTAAAGGACATGGGGGCAAAGGATATGGGGGCATAGTGAGTGGGGACACAGCCAGGATCCTTGGGGGCTAGAAAGGTAGATTTCTAAATCTGGGTAGCAATGAGACAAACTCCATCACTCTGAGACACCTAAGGGAGCTCTGAGTCCCAGAATTTACCTTACTACCTGCTCAGCCAGGGAAACTGAGGCTTAGGGGGTTTAGACTCTTACGTAAGAGAAGTGCAATACAAATGTGCTGAGTGAACAGATAAACACAAAAGGGTTTGACCAAAGTCCAAAGAAGACCCCTGCACCAGACTCCAGGGCTCCTGAGCTCCAAACCAGAGTCTTTCCTGTCCCAGGAAAGGGATTCAGGAAAGGGGACAGCAAGCTCAGCTTTCCCCAGATTCTGCTGCCAGAAACATTTTAAGAATTGCAGAAATCTGCTCTTGGCCCCCAATCCTATCACCCATCCACCCTCCTTCCTTTTACACTCTCAGCTCGCTCCCTTTTACACTCCAAATCCTGTGCACTTTATCCTGGCAAGCAGAGCAGCGGAGAGGGGAGGTGAAGTAACAGGGAAGAAAAACTGGAAGTGGAGGAAGAATTCTTGCACTTGGATGTCCTTCCTCCGGAACAAATCCTTTCTTCCATAAGAGTCTCAGCTTCCCTCTATCCTTGTATCCAGGCTACCCCCAATCTACCCACATTTCAGTACCAGCATCTGAAACCCACAAAACCAGGGGTTTTAAATTTCTAAACCAGCTTTTCACCCAGTTTTTCTATATTAGAGTGGCCCTGGACAGAATTTTTCTATCCTATCCTAGCTGGCAGCAAAATGGCATGTCTCTTGCAAACCCACACACATAGACTCACTTAATATACAAACAGCTATACATGTACATAAAAACAAATATACCAGAACTTATAAAAACACATACACATGTACATAAAGATACAGTATTCATTGTTCACTGATAAAACATACCTTGGCACCCAAATGCAGAAGAAAAACACAGAGAGACACACATGCAGACAGACTACAAATCTAGACATGCATGCGCTACACCAGTACGTGGGGAAAGGGGTACAGACACACCCAGAGACCACTCTCAGAGTAGAGGTCTCCTGAGGGGGGGGGGGGGTCGTATTCCCATATGGGCTCTGGCCCTTTAAGAGAGCGGTTTTCCCTCCTTTCAGGGCACCTAAGGTGCAGCTCTACCCCTGAGAGCTGTAAGGGTGAGGGTGGGAGTGTGGCTGACCCGATCAGGCCCGGTCTGGGCCACTGTCCCCAGGCCGCCACAGGAAATGGATCCTTGAACCGACTTGGTCACCAGCCTGAGGACCGCTGTTGCTGCCACCACCCCCCCACACACACCGACACGCACACACGCCCACCCCTCCACACACACACACATACGCGCACACACACGCACACGCGCGCGCACACACAAACACACACCCGGGCTTCAGGCAGGACACGCCCTCCGCTCCAGCTCGCCCGGGTGCGCGGGCTCCGCCGTCAGCCCAGCTCTTTCTGGACCCTGGGGTGTGGCCGCCCACCTGCCGGCAGAGAGTCTCCGCCCGGCGGGGACACTCCCGCCGCCGCCGCCACCCACCGCCCCGGCCAAGTGGCTGGCTCCCGGGGACTAGAGCGCGTCGGCCGCCGCCCCCCCCACCCCCACCCCTTCCTCCCGGCAGTGCGGAGACAAAGCCGCGCACACGCACACGGGGGCTACGCGGGTGCACACCCGCCCTCACACGCGCACACCCGGGGAGTCACACTGGCGCTCACACGGCGACACACACACACACACACACACACACACACACAGCCACGGGGTCCAGCCACAAGCGAGGCCACTGGCACACACCCTCATCCAGATGTACACACACTCAGCTACATATTGGGACACACCCTCTAATAGACACATTCACGGACACACGCAGACACACACACCCTCACCCAGATACACACACGCCATCCAGTCCAGACACGCGGAGACATACAGCGCACACCCCCCCTCCCACGCAGATGCACACCCCGAGCACACGCACGCGCGCACACACACAGCAACCACTTGCCCAGACCCACGGGCACACGCGCGCTCACACCCAGCACCCGGAGATGTGGACCCCGCCACACATACCGGCGCCAGTACTGGGACTCACGGACCAAGGCCCGGGGCTCCAGGCTGGGACGCCCGCCCTCCGCCCCGCGGGTGTCCAGCCCCCGGGAGCCGGCCTGTCAGTGCTAGAGGACGGGAGACCGAGCCCGGAGCCCTCGCCACACACAGACACACACGAGAGCAGACGCGGCGGGGTCCCCGGGGCCCGGACGACGGTGGCGCGGGCGGCTAACCTGGCAGGGGCGGCGCGGCTTCCGGGCGCTGTCTGTCCTCAGTCCGTGCGTCCGGCGGCCGCCCGGGCGGGCTCCGAGGCGCACTCGAGCTGCGCAGAAATGCCCCGCTCGCTCGCTCGCTCGCTCTCTCCCTCCCACGGCGCCCAGCCCCCTCCCCGCCCTCCCCCCACACCCCGGCTCCCCCTCCGCCCCGCCCCGGCCGGCTGCCCCCGAGGAGGCGGCGGCGGCGATCCCGGCCTCCCCAGCAGCCGCCCACGAGCTAGCGAGCAGCGGCGCCGAACGGCGAGCAGCCGGGGAGCGCCGCAGCCGCCGGAGCCGCCGGAGCCGGGGCCGCGCGTCGGGAGGAGCCGCGCCGGCCCCCGGGGAGGGGAGGGGAGGGGGCTGAGCCCCGCGAGCCCTCCTGGCGTCCGTAGCCCGCCGCCCGCTTCCCCACGTGGGCCCTGCGCCCGGCGTCTACCTGAGCCGCCGCGGAGCTCAGAGGCCGGGGCCGAGCGGCGGGGCGACGGAGAGGAGACCGACCCCACCCGGGCCTCTTCGCCCTCCCCGTCCCGGCCCGGTGGGCTCGCGCCCCGCCCCCACCTCCTCCCTGGGCCTCGGCAACGCCGGCCTGGGTTTTCCGTAGCTAAGACGCCTCGGCTCCCGGCCCGGTGCCCCGGGCTAACCCCACGGCCCGGCGTCCCGCTCGCCGGCCTCCTCTACCTCCAGCCGGGACCTGGCCGACGCCCACCAGCCTCCCCACCACCCGTCCATTGTTTCCGCCGCCGGAGCTTGCGGAAGATCGCGCAGCGCCTTCCAGCCCTCTCCCAGGTGGCATTACCTCTGGACTCTCTGGGGCCCTCCCAAGAACTGGCCCCTGACCCCAACGCTCACCCTCCACAGGCTCTGGCACGACCAGAGTAAGGAGCTTTTCTAAATTAGGATTATAACCTCTAGCCCTTATAGGCGCTCCTTCAGGTCCTACTTGGAGTATAGACTGAGGTTTGGGGAGGGAGGAATTAACGCAAGTTCAGCAAGATAGCAGCGGGGAGAAGATGGGGGGTCCATTCCACAGATGAAGAAACTGAGGGCTCCTGGGACAAGGCCAGGCCCTCCAGAAGTACAAGGAGTAATGAGCCTGTCCTCCTTTGTTAGATACTAAATAAAGCAGAGCCAGGGGAAAGAAGCAAGTGTTATGTATTTCGTGGGTTTTACTGAAAGTCAAAACGAAGGTAAAGGCCTATTATGTGCAGAAGCTTTCACCTCCTTTGTCTCCCTTAGCCTATAGTCCTATGTGGCAGCTGTGCTTATCCCCATTTTGCAGATGAGCGGCCTGTCCTAGGTCTCTCCACCAGGCAGCACAGCTAAGATAAAGCCCAACCATTATTCAAGTTCTTCACTATGGTCCTTTCCTCCAGCATAGGAAACTAAATGCCAAACAAGCAGCTGAGAACCTAAAAAATCAAGGAGGGGGGCTTAGTTTGCACTCCAAAGAATTTCCACAAACTAAGAGCAGAACTGAGGGAGCCAAGGCCCCAAAGCAAGACCAAGCACGTCTTGTCCAGGAGGAGAAAATTATAATTAATAATAAGAACTAATGATAACCGGCATGTTTGGAGCACTTACTACGTTCCAGGCACTGTTTTAAGAGCTTTGCTTGCACTAACTCATTTAATCACGCAATAACACTGTGAGAAAGAGGCTCTTCTTATCCCCTCTTTCTACAGTAGGAAACTGAAACACAAAGACAGTACATAGTTTGATGAAGTGGCAGAGCCAGGATTCAAATCCAGGAAGCTGATTCCCAAGCCTGCGTTTTTAACCACCGTACACCAGACAGAAGCAGTCCCAGTTGTGAGACAAAGGCATGTGAACTATTAGAGCGCCCACCACAGCAGAACCCTCTTTAACTTGCTGCCGTCCGTCTCCCTGTGTGTACTCAGGGCACAGCACGCAAAGCCTGGTATGGAGGCCTCATCTGTTAAACTACTGCACGACTGCCACATGGGGCCAGAGTGCTGAGTGCCACGTGCGGGGCTCACTTGCAGCCCTCTCTGCTCTGCTGGCATTTTTATCAGTGGCTTCAGATGAAGCAAAGGAAGGGATGAAATGCTTATCAGATCTGCTGCTGGCATGAAGCTGGAAGGGCAAACACTCTGTAAACCAAAATTAGTTTCCAGAAGATCTCAGCAGCCTTGGGGCTGTGCTGGAACCAACAAGATGAGGTGCCGCACAGAACAAATGTAAATTCCTGCCCTTTGGTTCAAGCCAAAGCAGTCCCACAGAACTTTCTGCGATGATGGAAATGTCCTAAATCTGTAGCTACCAGTGGCTGTAGAGCACTTGAAATATGGCTAGTACAACTGAGAAACTGAAATTTTAATATTTAATTTTTAGTACTTAAAATTTAACTAGCCACATGGGGTTAGTGACTGCCATATTGGACTGTACAGTTCCAAATGATCAAGTGCCCAAAGTACAAGATATAAAGAATCTAGATTAAGAAGAGTTCCAGTGAGTGGCACCTGGGTGGTTCTGTCAGTGGAGAGACCGACTCTTGATTTCAACTCAGGGCATGATCTCACAGTTTGTGAGACTGAGCCTCACGTAGGGCTCTGCTCTGAGAGCTCAAAGCCTGCTTGAAAATCTCTCTCTCCCTCTATCTCTGCCCTCCCCCACTCTGTGCTCTCTCCCCCCTCTCTCTGTCTCTCTCTCTCTCAAAATAAATAAACATTAAAAAAACAAAAGAAGAGGGGCGCCTGGGTGGCGCAGTCGGTTAAGCGTCCGACTTCAGCCAGGTCACGATCTCACGGTCCGTGAGTTCGAGCCCCGCGTCAGGCTCTGGGCTGATGGCTCGGAGCCTGGAGCCTGTTTCCGATTCTGTGTCTCCCTCTCTCTCTGCCCCTCCCCCGTTCATGCTCTGTCTCTCTCTGTCCCAAAAAAAAAAAAAAAAATTAAAAAAAAAAAAAACAAAAACAAAAGAAGAGTTCCAGTGAAAATGACTTAAAGGTTTGAGTTGACCTCAAGTTCAACAGTGCAATGTAGCTGTAAAAAAGAAAGGAAGGGAGGAAGGGAGAGAAGGAGGGAAGAAAAGAAGGAAGAGGGGGAAAGTGAACATGATAATACTGTATCAACAGAAACCAGAGGTCAGACCAGCCAGGTGCTGCCCTGGGCAGATCACGTCTGGGCCATGGGGCTCAGCTCTGGGACCCACATTCTGAGGGCAACACTGTCACATGAGAACATGTCTAGAGGAGGAGACAAGAATGCTGAGGACCTGGATCCCATGTTGTGTGTGATGACTGACTTACAATAGCCTTGAGAAGGGAAAGCATAGGGTGGATATAGTGGCTATCTCCAAGCCTCTGAAGGGTTGTCACACAGAAAGGGGAATAATAATTTCCTATTATTCAGGTCTAATAAACAAAAAAAATTCTGCAAACCCCTAGGCCACATTATCTGAGGGAAGGATCTATGTCTAATTTCTCTTTCTGTTCCTCTGGGCATCCAGTCTACCGAGAACCTGGCCCATATTACACACTGACTACAAATTTGCTGACTGAATGGATGTGAAAGAATCCCACTCAGCTCTAGTGGGTAGACATCAGGGAGGACAATTTCAGCTCACTATAAAGAATGCACTAACCATCACAGCTATCCGAGAATGAAACAATGACCTTGGGAGTCACTGGGACCCAATGACCTTGGAAGTCATTTATTGACTCCCTAACAATAAATGTATTAAAAGAGATTGGGTCTTCACATCCACGTGGCCACCAGACACATGAAAAGATGCTCAATATCACTTATCAGGGAAAGGCAAATCAAAAGTACAATGAGCTATCACCTCACAGCTGTCAGAATGGTTAAAATCAATGACACAAAAAACAGCAGGTGCTGGCTAGGATGTGGAGAAAAGGGAGTCCTCTTACTTGCACTGTTGGTGGGAATGTAAACTGGTGCAGCCACTGTGAAAAACAGTATGGAGTTTCCTCAAAAAGTTAAAAATAAAACTACCCCCATGAACCAGAAATCACACAACTAGGTATTTACCCAAAGAATACAAAAATACTAGTTTGAAGGATACGTGCACCCCAATGTTTATAGCCGCACTACCTACAATAGCCAAATTATGGAAGCAGCCCAAGTGCCATCAATAGAATGAATGGATAGAAGATGTGGCATGTATACACAATGGAATATTACTCAGCCATAAAAATGAATGAAATCTTGTCATCTGCAACGACACAGATGGAGCTATAGACAGTATTACACTAAGAGAAATAAGTCAGAGAAAGATAAATACCATGTGATTTCACTCATAGGTGGAATTTAAGAAACAAAATAAACGAGCAAAGGGGAAAAAAGAGAGGGAGAGAGAAGCAAAACAAGAAACAGACTCATAACTATAGAGAACAAAAAGTAATGGTTACCAGAGGGGAGGTGGGTGAAGGGATGAGTAAAACAGGTGATGGTGATTAAGGAGTGCACTTGTGATGAGCACCAGGTGATGTACAGAGGTGTTGAATTACTATATTGTACACCTGAACCTAATATTATACAGTATGCTAACCAACTGGAATTTAAATACTTTTTTGAAATTTTTTTAATGTTTATTTTTGAGAAAGAGAAAGAGGGAGACAGAGCGCAAGTGGGGGAGGGGCAGAGAGCGAGAGGGAGACACAGAACCCGAAGCAGGCTCTAGGCTCTGAGCTGTCAGTACAGAGCCCGACACGGGGCTCAAACCCATGAACCCCGAGACCATGACCTGAGCCGAAGTCAGATGCTTAACTGACTGAGCCACCCAGGTGCCCCATAAATAAAAACTTTTTAAAAAAGAGATCTGTGTAGTGTATTTTGTTTAATGTTTATTTATTTTGAAAGAGAGAGAGAGAGAGCAGGCAAGCATGACCAGGAGAAGGGGCAGAGAGAGAGGGAGAGAGAGAATCCAAAGCAGACTTTACACTCAGCGTGGAACCTGATTCGGGGTTCCATCTCACAATCTTGAGACCATGACCTAAGCTGAAATCCAGAATCAGATGCTTAACCGACTGAGCCACCCAGGCACCCCTAAATAAAAACTTTTTGGAAAAGAAGAGAAAATGCCAACACATAATGTAAGTAGCAAAGCCAGCCCTCATTCTCAATCTAATCAGCAAAAATTTATTTACTTTCTGTCAGAAAAGAGACTGGGTCTTCATTTGGAAGCTGAACTAGGAACCAGGTGACCGACCACTCAAGCTGAAAAATGGGCAAGTTCTATTAGGAGGGAAAAAACAAGATCAAGGCTGTGCTTCCAGACAGCTATTGGGCTGTATGTACAGAACAAACCAACATGGAGGGACCAGAGGCTGGGAGGACCAGTTAGGAACCACTGCAGTGGTCCAGGAGATACGAGAGGAGACAAGGGGGCTGTCAGAACGGAAAACCAAGGACAGCTATGTCACGAAAGGAGCATTGACCCTCTACTGGGAGTCAGGCACTGCAGGTTCTAGTCCTCCCTCTGCCTTTAACTTATTGTGTGCTCTGGGGTAAATCCCTTCCCTTCTCTGGATTTGTTTTCCTATCTCTGAAATGCAGAAAAATCCCCAAGTCCCTTCTAATTCTGGATTCTTTTTATGGGAGAGAGATTACGAAAGATAACTGGGATAATGTATCAGCCTTTACAAGCTTCAAAGTAACAATACCATTGTTCTCATTACTATTGTTATTATTATTACAAAGGCAGCTTCCCCAGTGAAGAGATTGGTAGGAGAGGACAAGAAGTCAAAGGCCTGCATCTGTAGGGGTGGGAGTTGGAGACAAGGTCCTCCAGTCTTTGGGGAGGGCCAGCTAACAACTCTACCCCTCCCCTAAGTTCTGTGAAGACAAACAGGTCTCTGTGTTGTCACCTTATGAACTATTTCCTCATTCCTTTGAGCCACACCCCATACTTGGCTAAAGGAAGCAGCCAGTTCTAGGAAAAGTTAGACTCTGTCTCCCTTCTTTTAATGTTTGCAAACACCTGATGTGGTCTTTTCCTTAAATCATCTCTTATGAAAACAGCCAGTAATATTGGGCACTATATGCCGAGCATGTTACAGAATTTTCTCACCTTGGAAGGAAGCTATAATTATTATCCCCATTTTATAGGCAGGGATACTATGGCTCGTGGAAAGAAATGATTTCCCCACAGTCGCACAGCTTATGAGGAGGATTCCAATACAAGTGTGTGCATCCAAGGCTGCGTTCTCAAAAGCTTCCAGCATTTTACTATATAATTTTGTAACAACCTGGGGAGGAGGGCAAAATCAGTATGGTCTCCAGTTTAGGGCAGGGAAAACTGAAGCTCAGAGAGGTTAAGTTAAATCACTCTGACAAGTTAGTAAAATCTTTCAATGTGCAGTTCAATGTTCTTTCCACTTCTCTGTTCCTCTCCTCTGACCCAGCAGCACTTCCCTCCTTCTTCTGTACCTTGCAGGGCCTCCCCAATCTTCCTAGGTCTGATGGGTAGGGACTTGCCCAGCCCACTTAAGAGAAGGACTTTTACTGGTCCTTTTTCTGGGGCAGGGAAAGGGAAGCATTTTTGAAAGGCAAAAGTTAATTCCACCTCCTCCCTCCACACACACACCACCAGCACACACACCCCAGCCCAGGGCCTTGAGGTGACAGGGTGAAGGCTTACAGGGTGAGTCACACGGAGCTGAATTGCCAGTCACCGGAGCACCAGGTGCTAAGCTTAGTTTACAGGGGTGGAAAAGTAGGCCAAGTGCTCTCATCCCCAGGAGGACAGCCCAGTTGCAGGCTGTGCCCCCAACTCATCTCCTCTCTGAATGCTGCAAAAATTTAGGAAACACCACACAAGCCCCAGGGGGCAGAGGGGGTAAGGCTCTGCCCCCAGGGGGCAGAGGGGGCAGTGGGGACACAGGACAAATAAGAGTGCATCCCCATGCTTCAGAGTGAGTACAAATGTGAGTACAAAGTAATATATACTTATAAAGAGTGATGGGGGGCACATGGTGATTAATTCCAAGGAGAGAAACTAGCAAAGGAGTTGAGGTTAGAGTGGAGTCTTAAAGAGTGAGTTGAACATGCAGAAGTGGCAGAGGGGAACTCCAGGCTGCAGGAATGCATATGCAGAAGCCCTAATGCTTAGATACATTTGGACTCCATCTAGCAGGCAATAGGGAGCCACAGAGTGCACTATGGCTTTGGAGAAAGACAATCTGGGTTTGAATCTGCCTTTGTCCCTTCTCAGCTGTTTGACCTTGGACAAGTTTACTTAATACCTTTGGTAGAGATATTATTATTCCCATTATTTGCTTTCCCCCTTCTTGTAAGATTATGCATTCTAGCCAGTTGATTTGTGACTTGAGTACCCTCCAGAGGAAGGAGTACATTTCCATGCCAGGCTTGACCACATGACCTACTTTGGCCAGTGAAATATGGGTGGGAGAGATTATATGCCAGTTCTAAGTAGAAATTTGAAGAGCCATTGGATGTTTCATTCTAAAATCATACTATTTTGGGGCGCCTGGGTGGCGCAGTCGGTTAAGCGTCCGACTTCAGCCAGGTCACGATCTCGCGGTCCGTGAGTTTGAGCCCCGTGTCAAGCTCTGGGCTGATGGCTCGGAGCCTGGAGCTTGTTTCCGATTCTGTGTCTCCCTCTCTCTCTCTGCCCCTCCCCCGTTCATGCTCTGTCTCTCTCTGTCCCAAAAATAAAAATTAAAAAAAAAAAAAAGTTGGAAAAAAATAAATAAAAAATAAATAAATAAAAAATAAAATCATACTATTTTATCTCTGCCATTGGAATGGCATGTCCTGGATAGGGTCTGTGCCCTCAGCCCAAATTTGAAAGTGAAAAGACCCATAGGACAAAGTTCCAACCACCTACAGCCACACTACAGCTACTGATGTTTAATGCGAGGGAAGAAACTTTGTTGTTGTGTAAGACACTGAGATTTGGGGACTGTTTGCTATCACAGCATGATGTAGCAAATGCTACCTAGTACGCTCCCTACAACATGGGTGATTTTAGTAGTATCTACCTTGTGGACTATTGTGAGGATTATTTCAGGCAAAGTGTATAACCATTTCATCAAGGACTTGAAATGGCATTATAAAATGATCACTCCGCCCACACAGATATAGAAATTTGATAGAGGACAGACATGACATTTACAAAAGAAGAGCAGAGGATGTTGTGGTGGGTTGAAAAGTGTTCCCCCTCCCCAAATTCATGCACCCAGAACCTCAGAATATGACCTTTTTTTTTTTTTTTTTTTTTGGATATAGGGTAGCTGTAGATGTGATTAGTTAGGGATCTAAAGATTAACTGATCCTGGATTTATAATGGGCCCCAAATCCAATGACTGGTGTCCTTATAAGAAGAGAAGATATACAGACGCACAGAGGAGGTGGCAACGTGCAGGTGGACGCAGAGAATACAGTGATATGTCTATGAGTCAGAGAACCTCCGAGGACTGCAGGCAATCGCCAGAAGCTAGGATAAAGGCATGGGGTGTTTGCTCCCTTAAAGTCTCCAGCAGAAAGATGGATGCCCACCCTGCTGACATCTTGATTTGGACTCCAGCCTCCCAAACTGCGAGAGAATAAATTCCTGTTGTTTTAAGCCACCGGTTTGTGGTAATTTGTTATGACAGCCCTAGGAAACTAATACAGATGGATTACTTTAAAAATGATACTGAACAATTGGTTATTCGTTTGGAAAAAAATAAAATTGGATTCCTACCTCATGGCATACACAAAAATAACTATCTGTTGGATTAAAGGCCTAAATTTGAAAAGCAAAACTTTTAAATCTTTAGAAGCAACAAAAGACCATTCTTAGGACCTCAGGGTGGGGAAGGCTTTCTTAAACAAGACACAAAAACCACAAATTATATTAGTCTGTGTTCTCACAGAAACAGAACCAATAGGGGATAGATAGATAGATAGATAGATAGATAATAAGAAATTGGCTCACGTGGTTGGGCTGAGAAGTCCCAAGATCTGCAGGTGGCAAGCTGGAAACCCACGAGAGCCAGTGGTGTTAAGTTCCAGTCTGGAGAAGAACAGTGTCCCAGCCAGAAGACATCCAGGCAGACAGAACAAATTCTCCCTTACTCTGCCTTTTTGTTCCATTCGGGTCTTCAATGGACTGGATGAAGCCTGCTCACACTGGGGAGGGCAATCTGCTTTACTCAGTCTACTGATTCAAATGTTAATCTCATCCAGAAACATTCTCATAGACACACCTAGAATAATATTTAACTAAATATCTGGGCACTCTGTGGCCCAGTCAAATTGACACATAAAATTAATATGGATAATTCTCAAAAACATAATGTTGGTAGAAAAAAAAGCATATTGTAAAGGATACAACTTATATAAAGCTTTAAAATATACAAAGCAATGATATATATTGTTTAGGGATACTTGTAGTAAAACTTTTAAAGACATTTATTGGGGCACCTGGGTGGCTCAGTTGGTTGAGTGACCGACATCAGCTCAGGTCACGAGCTCACACTTTGTGAGTTCAAGCCCCGTGCCCGACTCTGTGCTGACAGCTCGGAGCCTGGAGTCTGCGTCGGATTCTGTGTCTTCCTCTCTCTCTGCCCTTCCCCCACTCGTGCTCTGTCTCTCTCTGTCTCAGAAATAAACATTAAAAAAAATTTTTAAAAATAAAGGTGTTTATTACCATGATAAACACCAGGATAAACTGTAGGATAGTGGATACCTCTGGGTAGAAAGGGAGGGAATGGGCTCTAGGAGAGGTACACAGGAAGCTGCAATTTTGTCTGTAACAGTTCATTTCTTAAGCTGGGTAGTATGCACATGAGTGTACACTACCATGCACTATAATTTGTCTCAAGATATAATTAACATACCATAAAATTCATCATTTTTAAGTGTATAATTTACTGGGTTTTTGTTTATTCACAAGATTATGCAACAATCACTCCTGTAATTCCAGTACATTTTCATCACTCCAAAGAAACCTCATGTCCATTAGCAGTCACTCCCCATTCCCCCCTCCTACTAGCCTGGCAACTACTAATCCACTTTCTCTTTTTATGCATTCATATAAATGGATCATTCAGCATGTGGTCTTTTGTGGCTGGCTTCTTTCACTTAGCATAATGTTTTCAAGATTTACCCATGTTGTAGCATGAACCAGTATGTTATTCCTTTTATGGCTGAATTATAGTCCATTGTATGTAGATACTACATTTTTGTTTATTGATTTATCAGGTGATGTACATTTGGGTTGTTTCCACTTGGCTGTTATGAATAATGATACTATGAACTTTTATGTGCAAGTTTGTGTATGAACTTATGCTTTCATTTCTCTTGGATATATAGCTGGGAGTGCAATTGCTGGGTCATGTGGTAACTATACTTAACTTATTGAAGAACTTCCAAAGCAGCTTCATGATTTTACAACCTACCAGCAATATTTGAAGGTTCAATTTCTCCACATCCTCACCGACACTTGTTATTGTCTTTCTTTTTTATTATAGCCAACTTAATGGGTATGAAATGATATGCACCATGCTTTTTGGTGTATCCGAATTATTTTGTAACAACTGTTAAATTTAGTATTTAATAAAGAAAGACCATTTAATGCCTTGTGTGGAGGATGGACTGGTAGGAGTAGAAACAGAAGACCAGTAGTGCTCGCTTCGGCAGCACATATACGAAACAGAAGACCAGTAGGGGTGTGCTGCAGATGTTTCCCGGAAAGATTAGACCTGTCTTAGAGGGTCATGGCAGAGGTCATGGAGGACATGCTCGGGTCCCACTTAGAGGCCAACACAAATCTCAGAGTGGACTCAATCAGTTCATGGTGTCAGCCCAAAGCAGCTCTGAAATATGGAAGGTTTTCAGTGGACTTCCAAATCTTCTCCCTCACACAAAAGCCAAATTGCTATTGAGAAGCTGTCAGAAATTGACATTGGAGGGAGGAGCTTGATAGTTGAAGGGAAAATCTTATTTGCTACATGATTTTAGACTATCCTTTGTTTTTCTGACCTACGTTTCCTAGGATGTGAAATGATTCTACTCAAGAGCCATCTCTAGAGTTTCTCGCCTCTAGGACATGCTAGATTCTATAACCATAGGCCCATCTTACATAGAAGAAATATTCTGGCTTTTATTTTCTGAAAATCAGTCAAGCTCAGAGATACGAGGAAAAGGAACATAAAATATTTTGACCCCAAGGATGTTTTACTCTATTTATGAATACAAACATTGTATTTAGGATTATATCAACATCAATGAATGTTCAAGGCAATTTTGTTCTCCTGAGGTAAATTCCATTAAGCCAATTTAATTCCTTGACCGATTGTGGCACAAACTGTTTCCAACATTTTCCCATTTTTATTTTAATGAAATTATTTTCACTGAGATCATTTATTTTCCATCAAAACTTGACTAGAGAGGTAAATTGGTCAATTCTTCATCCATATGAAATATTTCTTGGTTATGGTTTCTGCCACTTTGAGAGTCTAATTTTCTCAGGTTAGATCCCACAGATCTAAATTCTGTCCAAAAAACATTTGATTCTTCTGACAATTTTTAGCCTTGTGATATTTTAGTATATACCCATTATTTCTATCAGTTCTTGTATCAGTTTCCTATGGCTGTTGTAACAAATCACCACAATCTTAGTGGCTTAAAACAACACATATTTATTCTCCCACATTTCTGGAAGCCTGAAATCCTAAATCAGTAGCATTGGGCCCAGCTCCATCAGAGGATACAGAGGAGGATCTGTCCCTGCCTCTGCCAGTTCCTGGTGGCTGTGAGCACTCCTTGGCTTGTGACTGCATCATTGAAAACTCTGCCTCTGTGGTCACATTTCCTTTTCCTTTGCAGTGACAGTCAAGTCTCCCTGTGTCTATCTCTTATAAGGATTTCATTCAGGGCCCACCCTCATAATTCAGGACAATCTCCCCATCTCAAGACCCTTAACTTAATCACATCTGCAAAATCTTTGCCATGTAAATAAACAGGTTCCAGAGATTAGAAGCTGATATCTTGGAGGGAGACTTGGGGGGCGGGGGGCATTATCCAGCCTACTACAGTTCCATTCATTATAGATTGGATAAAATACTAATAGTTACTTGTGGGGGTTATTTATTTATTTATTTATTTATTCATTTATAGAGAAGAGAGAGAGAGCACAAGAAGGGAGGGGCAGAGAGAAAGGGAAAGAGAGAATCCCAAGCAGGCTCTGCACTGTCATTACAGAGCCCAATGCAGGGCTTGAACTCACGAACTGTGAGATCATGACCTGAGCTGAAATCCAGAGTCAGGCACTTAACCAACTGAGCCACCAAGGCACCCCATGGATAGTTACTTGTAAGCTAATGTTCTTGCAGCATTACTCACAGTAGGCAAAAGGTGGAAACAACCCAAGTGACCATCAATAGACAAATGGACAAACAACATGCGGTGTATCCATACAAGGGATTATTATTCAGCCATTAAAAAGAATGAAATTCTGATACATGTTACAACATGGATGACCCCAGAAAACATTGTGCTAAGAGAAAGAAGCCAGATAGGTACAACAGGATAAATATTACGTGATTCCACTTATATGAAATATCTAGAATGGGCAAATTAACAGAGACAAAAAGTATAATAGAGGTTACCAGGGACTGAGAGGGAAGTAGTTATTATTTAATGGGTACAGAATTTCTGTTTGGGTGGATGAAAAAGTACTGGAAATAGTGGTGATGGTTATACAACATTGTGAATGTACTTAAATGTCACAGAACAGTGTCCTAAATCAGTTAAAATAGTAAATTTTAGGGTCCATATATTTTGTCACAATAAAAATAACAATCTGTATTCCAAAAAAATAATAAAAAGCAGAGTAAAAAAATATGGATAACTGTATTTATTTTTTTAACTTATCCAGTAACAATTATGATCAATTTTCTTCAGATATTCCAGGATTGCTGGATTCATTTAGGATTTGCCTACTGTGTTGCTAATATAATCCTCCCACATATTTCTATCACTTTGAGTATGGCACACTAATTGATCATACCTTTGGCAGATCAAGAAGCAAACGATGGGTAAATGTTCTTGGAAAAAAATGCAGGAGTCAAAATATCATTTTATGGGCAGGTATAGAACTCATGAAGGATTTATGTAGTGAAGGGCAGGGAGGGATGTCAGTTCCTGCTTCTAATGAAGACAGAATCAGCAGACATTGCAACAGGACAGACCTAGATTAAAAATCAGGAATTCTCTCACCACTGTGAGGTAAGAGGATGGGACCAGTAATTTCTGAGACCCCTCCAGCTCTAACAGTACCTAGCTCTGTTACTAAAAAAATGAACAGGAATTCACACTTGCCCAGTGCGTGTGGCTTGTATGGCATTGTGCCAAGTACTTTTTTAGTGACTCTGTATGGGTGGTATTACTACCCCCATTTTACATACAAGGAAAGAAGGGTCCAGGTCACTTACATAATTCACTCAAAGTTCTAGAGCTAAGACGTGGCACAGCCAAGACCCAAGGCCAAGGATGTCTGACTCCAAAGTCATATGCTCCACACTAGGCCATGTTATGGCATCCTCTTTTGTAGAGATACTTGGGAAAGATATTTCACTCTGGGCTACAGGCATGGGCCACCCCCAGCTCAAAAACAGGAGCATGAAGCCACTTGTTAAGATTGCTTGGAGGTGCTACTCTCATCAAATGCCAGGTCCGAAGACAGGGGCTACAGGTCCCACCATACTACAGAAATCTGGCTAGAAACTGTCCACCGATTTGCAAAGATTGAACACGTTACAAACGTTCACCTGCCTTTGTAAATCTCTGGAGCATCTTTCCCCCAGGTGAACTGGTTGCGGCCCTGGGAGAAGGAAAGGACAGTCCCTTTTGGCAGAGGTATGACTTCTGGCTTTTGCAGCTCTCTGACTTAAAATGGGCAGAACAAAAACCTGAAACCAAGTTACAATGTATAGCACACCAATGTGAGTGAAGGATCTTGCACATGGGTTTTATCAGAGAATGTACTGTAATAATTTCCCATTAGTGGCTGTTCTCCTGGCCTCCAGTCCATTCTATACCTCAGTGGTCTGGTTAATTCTCCCAAAGCACAGTTCCAGCAAGGGCCCTCTCCAGCTCAAGAGACAAGTCCAAACTCCTCAGCTTGGTATCTGAGGCCCTCCGTGGTATGCCTCTATTTCTACTTCCAGCTCCTGCCAATCTTACGGCAAACTTTACCCTACTCACTGCTCCCTGTTCATGCCTCACCTTTCCCCACAACATCGGACTGTGGCAGCTGTGCCCAGTTCTAAATTCCTTTCATCGGGTAATAATCACTCCCCTCCCCCCACCTCCCACCCCGCCCACCTTCCTTTGGAGAATTCTGCTTTTCCCCTCATTCATAGAACCCTGTATCCTCCAATAGAATCTATCTACCTGACCACATGGATTAATTCCAGGCTAGGTATGTGACCAAAGCTGAGCCCCCAAACAATCTTCTCTGGGATTCTTTTGCTGTGGATAGCAGGCAGGCTGTCTCACTCTCCTCTGATCTGTCATAACTCTTATCTGAACTCTTCTGGGCTGCCTAGCACTTTCTAGCTTGTACTATGGTTATTCTTATATTTTCTGCAAGATTGCCTCAGCCCCGCTTTCTCCAAGTGCTCCACTTCTTTTCAAGTGCTCAATTTTAACAGGCATTCCCTGACTACCTCTTCTATGCAGACATAGTTCTATGCTCTGGGGATATAGAGCTGGATAAGACATCGTCCCTTATTGAATGGACGGATGAATGAAAAACATCCTTGGGCCTCACCTAGTCTATCACAGGGGATTTGGGCAACAGAAAATAGTAAATATAAAGACCAAAGTCATTAGCCTGGCATTCAAGACCTTCTCAATCCAGTTCTAATGTTGTGCCCCTGCTACCCACACACTCTTAGCTCCAGCCAGACTGAACTGTTTGTTGTCCAGAGATGTCCCCATGTGTGTGTGTTGGCCCAGGCTGTGGTCTTCTCTCATGGTCTCTTCCTGTTTTTCTCTTCCATTCATACCTTCCCTTTCCCCATCTCACATCAGCCTCCTTTTTCTCTCTCTCTTTTATCTCTTTCCTTTCTACTCCCCCTCTTTCACCATCTCTCCCTTCCCTTTTTCTTCCACTCAGCAATTGCTGAGCTCTCTTCTGATACTTCCCTCCATCCCACTCTTACCTTTTTTTTTTTTTTTTAAGTAGGCTTCACACCCAGCGTGGCATGCAACATGGGCTTGAACTCACGAATCTGAAATCAAGACCAGAGCTGAGATCAAGAATTGGACACTCAATCAACTGAGCCACTCAGGTACCCCCTACTCTTACCTCTTAATTCTCCTCTCCCTTTTGTTTCCTGACCCCCTTCCTGCTCTGTGCACAGTCCCCTCCTCTGGGGATAAGATGGAATAAGACAAATTTAAATCAAACAGTTTCTAGATCTCATTACAAGAAGGCCTCAAAGTCAGGTGGAAAGGAGAGAGGGGAAACAGGGTGGAGGGGTTCCTGGAGGCAGAGAAAAGGCTGCCTAGCGACTGCTGGTGAATCAATGGAGAGCATTGTGTCAGTTACCCACCTCCAACCCACCCCCAGATCTTCCCTTTCCTCCCTGTGATTACAGAATTATGAAAAGTCAGAACTACAAAAACTCTTGATATCCATCTACTCTGCCTCCATAATTTTTGCAGCTGGGAAAATGAGGCACAGCTAGGGAAACAGAGGCACAGAAAAGGGAAGCACTAGCCAATTTCATCCAACAAGTTAGTGGCTCAGCAGGAACTGGAGTCCTAGGCCTCCCATCCCACACCCCCAGAATGGTGGGGACCCTTTCACACATACTACACTACCTTCCTCCCTGTAGTCACTAGTCCCTCCCACCCATCTCTACCCCACCAGGTTTGGGATTACATCTAAGGATTCCCAATCTCCCCTTCCCACTCTGCCCCCAACCAAAGACCCCTAACAGACCACATCAGAGGGTCCAGCCCTAATTCTACTAGGAGCATATTTGGCGGTGGCAGGATGCTGAAAGTGTCAATCTGGCCTGTAGTGTGACCAGTCTCCTCTTTGGGGAGCTCCATTATAAGCAGCCTCTAGTGAGTTAAGAGATGATCCCTTAGACAAGACCCTTTCTCACCCTCCCAGCCTAGCTGGCCTCCTAGAGACTCTACCTCACTCTGCCAGCCGCCAGCCATGGATTTCAAACAGAGGCCACCCAGACACAGGATGGTCCATGGCTGCCAGTGGAGGTGGCTGGAGGTGGGGGGATGGGGAGGGTGTGTTGCAGAGGCTCCACTTTCAGTCCTGCTCCTCTGCTCCACAAAGGGCCACTGTCTGAGCACAGAGGGACCCTGGAGGGAAGGCCTCCCAAGGTGCTCGGCAACAGGGCCGTGTTTCATCATGCTGGGCCTCTAGGCCAAGTAAACATCAGGGTAGAAACAGGCCTAGCAGTTCATTCCTGCAGACAGGATTCTGGTTTCATGAGGGCTCAGTGGTGTCCTCACCCAATGCTTCCCTGAGACAACGAGGGTCAAGGTCATTTGCCCAATTTTCTCCAGAAATGGAGAGTCAGGATGAGAAACTGGCTCTATCCTAGTCCACTTCCCATTGCTCAAGGAGCATCCTATTCCCCCTCTTAAGAAGCCCAAGTTTGGGGCGCCTGGGTGGCTCAGTCAGTTAAATCTCCATTTTCGGCTCAGGTCATGATCTCAAGGTTTGTGGGTTCAAGCCCCACATCAGGCTCTGTGCTGACAGCTCAGAGCCTGGAGCCTGCTTTGGATTCTGTGTCTCCCTCTCTCTCTGCCCCTCTCCCATTCACACTTGGTCTCTTTCTCTCTCTCTCTCTCTCTCTCCCTCTCTCAAAAATAAATATACATTAAATTTTTTTTAATAAAAAAAAAAGAAGCACAAGTTTTACAAGAAATTTTTAAATTAGTCCAGGAGAAGGTGAGAGCTCTTTGAGCTTGGGTAATCAGGGAAGACTTCCTAAAGGAAGTGCAATTTAGGTGGGATTCTGCCTTCATGCGTAGGTAGGATCTCCACAAACAGGAAGGAGAAATGCATTTCAGGCAGGCAGCACAGCACTGACAAGTTGTGGTGTCTGGAAATCAGGAGCATTTGGGGTTTATGAAGAGACCTATCCAGCAAGGGGAGAGAATTCACATAGGAGAAGGTGGGAAATAAAGTCGGAAAGTTTGGTTGAAAGTTAAACCATGATGAATCTTAACAGCCAAGTGAGGAGTCATGGAAGTTTCTGAGCAGAGCAGGGATGGGGTGAAAGCAGAGTATCAGAAAGCTTAGGCTTATGGTATTATGAAAGAGTCCCTACATCGAGCTCCAGTCCTCTAGATGACCTTGGGCTGGTTATGGCCTCTCTCTGGGCCTTGGTTTCCTCATCTTAAAATAAAAGGGTTACACCAGAGAATCCTGAAGACGCTTTGCATCTCTAAATGCAAAGATTCCCTGACAGGGCGACAGGGGCTACATACAATTAAAGGAGGAGAGGAGAGGAGAGGAGAGGCTGTGGCCACATGCCAGCTATCTCTGGGCTGCATTTCCGCAATGAATCATCTGCACAGAGCTGTGGAATGGCCATCATCACTACCGCCGCTGCCAGGCACTATGCTGAGTACACCCCACTCTTTTTTAAACTTCATTTTTGTGAATAGGACGTGCATATACATATTGCAAATTTTAAGTCATAAAAAGATACATGCATAGTAAAAATAAATTTCCCTCCTTCCCCTATTTTCAGCCATCCATCTCTTTTCCCACTGTCACCAGTTTCCTGAGTCTTCTTTCAGAAATAATCTATACATAGATAAAGATTCTGTGAAGATTCTTTTTTTTTACACAGATGGGAGCATACTGGACATACTTCTGTACCTTGTTTTTTTTAACTTGGAAATTCTGAAGATCTTTTCATACGAGTATATAAAGAGCTGCCTCATTCTTTGTATGGCAGATCATGATTTACTAAATTAGCCCCCTATGGATATATGTTTCTTTTCTATTCTAAACAATGCATCAGTGAATATCCTGAACATACATTATGTGCTAAGCTCTTTATATGACTTTATACTCACAACAATAATTTAAAGCAATTATAATTATATTGATCATGCAAATGAGAAAAGCGAGGCACAGAAAGATTCATTGACTTGCTCAAAATCACACAGCTCTTATGCAGGAGAATTGAGATTCCAACATGGTCAGTTTGACACCAGAGCCAATAAACTCAATTGTTCCATTAGTGCTTCTCAAACTTTATCACACATTACCATCATCTGGGGGTTTGCTAAAACATAGATCACAGATCACTGTACCTCACCGTGAGAGTTTCTGATTCAGTTCATCTATGGTGGGACCCAGGAATTTGCATTTCTAACAAGTTCCAGGGGGATCACTCTTTAAGAACCACCACACTATACCAGCTCTCTCACCTTCAGCTGTTCAGGTTGTCCAAAAAGAATGCAGTTGGAACCCAGCACTTGGCCTTGACAGGATCAGAGTTGAGAGGCATAAATCTAAGTTCCATGAGAGGAGGGTGAGAGCCCAGCACAATGTCTGGTACTCACTTGTACTCAATAAATACTTGTCAAATGAACGAGTAAATAAATGATGTACAAATGCTCCATGCCACTTGTTGCAGCCCCTGCCTGGGGAAGCCCCACTGCCCACACTGGCTGAGAGCCAACTTCATGTTGTGAGAGTCTGCAAGGAACTGAATGTCCTCCCCAAATTCATATATTGGGGTCAATGAAAAGACCTATCCAGCAAGAGTAGAGAATTCACATAGGAGAAGGTGGGAAATAAAGTCAGGAAGTTTGGTTGAAAGCTAAACCACAATGAGTCTTAACAGCCAGGTTGAGAAGTCATGACATTTTCTGAGCAGAGCAGGGATGGGGTGAAAGCAGAACATCAGAAAGCTTAGGCCTATGGTATTATGAAAGAGTCCCTACACAGAGCCCCAGTCCTCTAGATGACCTAACTAGCAAGGTGACGGTATTTGGAGGTGGAGCCTTTGGGAGGTAATTAGGTTTGAAGGACGTTATGAGGGTGGAGCCCCCCCATGATAGGATTGGTGTCCTTATAAGAAGAAGAGAATTCACATAGAAGAGACCATAGCTCTCTTTTTCTCTACTATGTGATGACAATGCAAAAAGACAGCTGTCTGCAGGCCAGGAAAAGGGCCTCACCAGGAGCAAAGTCAGCCTGTACCTTGATCTTGGACTTTCCAGCTTCCAAAACTTTGAGAAATAAAAGTTTTTTAACCCCCCAGTCTACGGCATTTTGCTATAGCAGCCCAAGCTGACTAAGACAGAGCCCTTGGGAATGGCGCCGTTTATTTCCTCCCATTCCTCATTTTGCTTATAATGAAATCAATGAGGCAGCCAGGCCTTTGTTATTAATGGAAAGGCAGCATCTTAGAATGCTAGAGCTCCATCAAGATAAGCTAGCCCAATGCTCTCATTTATTATTATTAATAACAATAACTATAAATCATAGCACACCCACGCAATTGACATGCTTACTTTTTTAAAAAAAATATATCATTCCCTCTAATCTAATCCCCTATGTTTCCTTCCCCTTTATTCTGGTACACAGCCTCTCTTTCCATCCCATGTGGTTGATGTGGCTGGTCCATACACACACACACACACACACACACACACAAACTATGAGAAAGATTTAAAGTCAGGAGGAAGTCTAAGGTCTGCGAGAGTCCCCTTCTGCAGAGCAGTGAAGCACAGACAGAGATACCTCACAAACATAGACAAAGTTTTCAGGGTCACGCGTTGTTGCCCGGAGACACCCAAACACCAGAAGGACTCCTCAAGGTGCTGACTCTGTTACAGAATTAGATGCCTGAGCTCAGGGGCCTTGAGGACCCCCATAGTTTCTTCCACCTGCCTCTCTACCTGGCCTTGAGTCCTGCTTCTGCTGCCTGGCTCCCCCACCGGGCCTCTGTCCTGGGATCCAATCCCCCAGCAGTGCCCCTGCTTTAGACCTTCCCACCCATCCCCAAAGCCCAGACTTGTGGCTGAAAATGTCTAGGTCCCAGGCCCCTGGACAAGCAACATGTCCGAAGCCACTGATTGGACAGCTGGAGTGAAGGTGGCCATTAGGGAGAGCATCTCAGGGGCCAAGGCAGTCAGAGTGGGCTGGTCAGTTGCACAGCGGGCAGGCCGTGTAACTCAACTCTTGTTGAATGCCAGGGAGGTCAGCCAGCCCGGCAGCGGGCAGGTGGAGTCAGACACAGCCGCTCTCAGTCAAGCCAAGTCAGACAGACGGACAGGGAGGGACAGTCTGGCAGACTCCATCACCCAGAGCCCCAGCCCCTGAGGCACAGACGGTCAGCCAGAGCCAGCCAGCCAGCCATGCAAACTCAGCCGCACAGCCTGACAGATGCGGTCAGCCCACACATCAGGCGGACTGAACCAACCTTCCCGGTGCCCAGCCAGGCGGGCTCCGCCACACACAAGGCTGTAGTGAGGCCCCACGCGGTCAGGGTGGTCAGCGAGTCTCCTGCAGCCAGCCAGGGAAGGGGCCCCGGCAGGAGCGTCAGGCCCAGGCCTAGTCACACTCGGCCGGCCGCTCTCAGGAGGCTTAGCAGAGATGTGGTCAAACCACCCGGCAGACAGATCAGTCGGAAAGCGGGTCAGTCAGACACAGAGGGCCTCGGTCAGTCAGATACAGCTTGTTGAGCACAGATGGGGGCTGGGCAGCCAAACGCAGTTAGATGGACTCAGTGAGACACGCCCTGTCGGACCCAGATGCCATCAGCCAGGTAGGGCAGTCAGTCAGTCAGCTGTGGTCAGGCGGACAGATCACACGGCCTCGGTCCGTCAGGCACCCACGGAATCTGCGTTCAGTCAGACACAGCCAGACAGACGGATTATCAGGCAGTGATGGCGTCTGTGGTTAGTGTGACACAGTCGGTCAGTCCAATGCGGCTTGTCAGGCTGTTGGAATCAACCAGAACGCCACAACTGCCGCGGAATCACCGGACCCGAGGCCCCGAGCCCTGTTCAGGGTGGGGGCGGGGCCTCGTTCCCGGCCGGGCCGTGGACCCGCCCCTCCTCCACCTCTCAGCCTCCAGGCGTTGCCATGGCAGCCGCGGACAAGATGCGGCTCTCTGCCCCAGCCCCCGGAGCCCCTGTGCCCCTGAGGTGGAGCTCCCAGGCCGGTTGGGGGCAGCGAGTGCGTTTGGTGACCAGGGTAAGCAGGCTGTGGCGGAACCAGGTGGGGGAACCAGGATAGAAACCCAGGCAGTCTTACCTCCTAGACCCTCAACACATCCTCTGGCCCCCTCTGTGTGATCTCGCATGGCAGAGCATGAGTTCCCTTCAGCAGCCCCCCCTGGTCCCCTACAGGACACCCAACCCTATGCTGGGCCCTGCAGCATGAAGGTCCTGCTTGAGTCTCTGCTTCAAGGACTCAGAATAAGGAGCTATCAAAACCAGGAACCTGGCCAAACCAGGGGACAAACTATGAGTCTGTCTCATCCAGTCCTGAGAAGAGAAAGCCTTTTAGTCAGAGAAGTCCAGACCAAGGGGCTGTGAGCATCGCTTCAAAGCTTCAAGTCCATAGATTTTATCAAATTCCAGCAGCGTGGGCCAGGAGTTAGAAATACATCATGGGTCATAAATTCAAATGCATACCAGGGCTAGAAAGGTAATGAAAGTCATGAAAACAAGTCAAGTGAACAAGTTGGCAAATCAGCCCCATCTAAAAGAGGCACTGCCTCTTGGCTCCTGCCCTTTGTGTTCTCAGACACCTGCTGTCTCTAGTCTTCTAGTTGGGTGCCATTGGCTAAGTCATTTCACATCAAGTCTCAGTTTCTCCGTCTGTATAACAGGAAGGAAATTTTGGCTTTATTTCACAGGGTGAAATTTTGTGGAGATCAAACACGTATGTAGGAAGTATTTTGTGAGCTGTAACGTTATAAGGTGGAGGGAGAACAAACAGGAGGTTGACTGAACATCTAATGTACATCTGCTCCATGATCTATGAATTCTGACAGCTTTCCTCTGAGGCAGGGCTTAGCATCCCTCTTGTACAGGAGATGAGAATGCCCTTCAAGGAGTGTGCTGACTTACCCGAGGTCACAAGCTTGTACATGATGGAGCCAGATTTAGAATTTAGGTCTCTCTGACTTCTGAGACCAGTCTCTTGCGCCAATTTGACAAAGTGTGGCTTGGGTCCCAAGCCAACCATCACTAAGATGATTTCAGGTGGATCCCAGATGAACATTTTAAAAATAATTATATAGTTTGTTATTTTACATTTTTGAGGAGGCTTATTGATACTACAGAAGTTCTAAATCTCACACAGCCAGGCTGTAGTAGGCTGAATAATGGCCACCCAAAGATATAGGGACCTAATCCCTAGAACCTATAGATGTTACCTTATTTGGGACAAAGATCTTTGCAGATGTGATTAAGGATGTTGAGATGAGGAGGTCATCCAAGATTATCCTAGTGGGCACTAGATACCATCACAAATAGCAGAAGGAGATTAGACAGACACACAGAGAACATGACAAGCCAGTGCAACTGTGGAGGCAGAGACTGAAGTGATACAGCCACCAGAAGGTAGAAGAGCCTATGGAGGGAGCATGGCCCTCTCAACACCTTAATTTTAGCCCAGTAAGACTAATGTTGAACTTCTGGCCTCTAGAATGATGAGAGAATACATTTCTATTGTTTTAAGCTACTTGCTTGGTGAAATTAGTTCTAGCAGACACAGGAAAAAAAATACACAGATCTGCATGACTTAAAATTCATGCTCCAAACTAGTTCACCCATCTCTTTTGTTAAAGAAACTTATTATTTTAAACAAACCTTTATATTTACAGAAAATAAATGTAAATCTTTGATTTACAGACTACAGAGATTTCCCAGAGCACGGAGTTTCCATATACCCCTCCCTCAGTCTCCCATATTGTTAACATCTTAAATGACTGTGGTGCATTTGTCACAGCTAAGAAACCAACCTTGGTACCTTCCTATGAACTAAACTCTACACTTTCCTTGGATGTCACTAGCTTTTCCACTAACATCCATGTTTGTTCCAGGGTCCCATCCAAGATACTACATTTAGTCGATATGTCTTCTGGGTCTTCTCTGACCTAGAACAGCTTCTCAGACTTTCCTTCTTTTTGATGACCTTGTCAGTTTTGTCAGAGGAGTACTGGTGAGGTGTTTTATAGAGTTCCCCTCAATTTGGACTTCTCTGGTTCACCTGGGGTTATAGGTTTTGGTGAAGGATACCACCGAGGTAATGTACTTCTCGTGACATGTGAGGGATACATGCTGTCAACATGACTTGATCACCTTTAGTACCTGGCCAAGGTAGTGTTTAGCAAATTTCTCCCTTGTGAAGTTACTTGGTTTTCCTCTCTTTCTACTCTTTGGGAGCAAGTCACTAAGTGCAGCCCACACTCAAGGGAGGAATTAAGGTCCACAGCCTGGAAGGGATAAATTATTTGGAATTCTTCTATAAGGAAGATTTAAAAAAATCTTTTTTCAACGTTTTTTTTTTTTTTTTATTTTTGGGACAGAGAGAGGCAGAGCATGAACGGTGGAGGAGCAGAGAGAGAGGGAGACACAGAATCGGAAGCAGGCTCCAGGCTCCGAGCCATCAGCCCAGAGCCTGACGCAGGGCTCGAACTCACGGACCGCGAGATCGTGACCTGGCTGAAGTCGGACGCTTAACCAACTGCGCCACCCAGGCGCCCCTAAGGAAGATTTATCTATTCTCCCCAATTTATTTATTTATTCAGTCATTTATTTACATCAGTATGGACTCGTGGATATTTAGTTTATATTTTGGGCTATAATCCAGTACTATGTTATTTCTTTTCTTCCTCAAATTGTTCTAGCTTTGGCCATTGGGGGCTCTTTCAGGTTGTCTCTTGAGTCTCTTTGAAACTAATTGTCTTGCATCTTGGTTGTACCGAGATGATTTCAAGTGGAACCCAGATGAACATTTTTTGAAGAGTTGTAGGTTTACATTACCAGACTTCGGAAAACATATAACCAGCATGTCAAATTGGTGATTTCACAAATAGCACTGAGGACAAGGCTAATGTAGTGATGATTGTATTAAGTGCGTCAATTCACAGAGAGGTATTAAGTCAAAACTGGTATTGATGGTACAGGGGTATGGAGGAAGTTGTTAAGCTGATTAGGGAATGACTCAAGTTAGAGAACTCTGTACTAGGGCAGAAGCAAACCTCAAATGCAAGTAAAGGATGGTAACTATGAGGATTATGAGCAGCCTCTCTGGGACACACCTACACACAATCCATTTCCTGGGGCCCTGCGGCCAACCCGACCTTCAGTGCAGATGTGTGCTGATGTTGATAATGGTGGAACTGTGCATGCCCAGGCCCGGGAGGGATGGGTACTGCACTGTGTTTGTTTCCTGAGAGAGTTGTGTGGGTGGCTTGCTGCTCAGCACCATTCCCCACTAATGAGCTTGGAGCCTTTGGCCTAACAAACATGTTCTGTGTCACAGGCCTGACATGTGATGTTTCCCAAGGAGAAGTGCCAGGAAGGCTCATTATTTTTACTTTTTCTCCTTGTCTCATCCTTGATTTGAGACAGGTAGAAAGACATGATGGAGTCAGCGGTCAGAATGCGGTCTAGCTCAGAGTCTTGTCTGGGGTCTCCGGGCCAGTCCCCCGGCCCCACCGAGGATGCTCAGAATGAAATTGGAGCATTTGGCTTGCCCCACTCTGCATAATCCTGAGTCCTGACCCATGCCCTGAATCTGCCACCTGGCTGAGCAGTGAAAACCTAGAAACTCTGGTCTGATCTGAAATAGGAAGCCCTTCAAAAAAGAAGTCTTTTCATTTCCCACCTTCTAGTCTAAACTGTGGGTGGCTGAAGGCTGGTGTGTGCTCAGGCCTCTAAATCCTCTATAGTGCCTTCCCAGGGAGCTCTAAAGTCAGATGAAGTGGGTTAGAATCCTAATTCTTCCTGATAACAGACAAGTGGCATAGCCTCTCATCTATAAAAGGAAGATCGTAATAGTACCCTATGTCACAGACTTAATTAATGCAAATTAAATGAGACAATGTATGTAAAGTGCTTTAGCACAGTGCCTGGCCCAGAGTAAGTGCTCAATTAACTTGTTCATTTGTTTAACAATTATTAATGTCTACTGTATGCCAGGCACTGTACTGGGTGCCAGGGACATCAGGGAAAACAAGAAAAAAAGAAACTAGAAAATAAATAAGGTGAAGTATATAAAGTCAAGTCCTTTGTACAGTACTTGCACATAAGAAGTACAGAGAAATGTTCATAATTATTATTTTTTAAATAGGCTTCACCCAGCGCAGAGCCCAATGTGGGACTCGAACTCACAACCCTGAGATAAAGAGTTGGATGCTTAACTGACTGAGCCACCCAGGCACCCCGAAATGTTCATTATTAATCATAAAATAATGATATATTATGATGAATGAGTAAAGGAAATAAGTAGGGTAATGTAACAATAACTGAAAGAAAGCCCCTGAGACAGGTAGGTCAGGAAAGGTCCTCTAAAGAAATGATATTGGAACTGAGACTTATGAGATGAACAGATACTCAGTCTTTCCAAGAGTCAGCTGCAGACCCTTCCAGTTAGCAGGAACAGCTTGTATAAAGACCCTGAGCTTGAGAAGAGCTTGGAGAGTAGAAGGAAAAGCAAGGAGGCCAGTGTGGATAGGGCATAATGACAGGGCAGTAGGCTATGTTCAGAAGTTAGGATTTTATTCAGTGTGATGAAAAGCCACTGAGAGCTTAAACAAGACAGTAACAAAATCTGATTTCTGATTAAAAGTTAACTCTGGCTTCTGTAGAGAGAATAGATGAAAAGGGAAGAGTAGGAGAAACAGTCAGAACAACAATTAAGAGGCTGTGAGAGTCATCCAGACCAGAGATGCTGCTGCTTTGAACTAGGTTATATATCAGCAGTGTCCTGTGACTTCCTGGGATGATGGAAATGTTCTACATCTATGCTCATACGGTAGCCACTAACAACCTATGGCTCTTGGAATGTGGCTAGTGCAGCTGAGGAACTGAACTTTTAATTTCATGTTATTTTAATTAAAATATACATAGCCTTGTGCAGCTGGTGGCTACCATATTGGATAGTACAGGAAATGAACAGTATGTTAAATATATTTAGGAGCAAGAAAGGACTTGTGATGGTTGGGGGATGGAGAGTGAAAGAAAGAGTTGAATTAAGGAAGATGCCCTACAGTACTATTTGGGAACTGGGTGGAACTACCATTTACTGATTTGGGGAAGAGAAGGCTCTGGGGAGATGTCAAGAGTTTTGTTTTGCACAAGAGGAATTTGTTGGAACTACTGTTGGAACATTCAAGAAGAGATATCAAGTAGAAAGCAGGATGTACAAATGTTTGTCATCGTCGCCATCATCATCATCATCATCATCATCATCATCTTTAGGTTCCAGGGATACTAGCCTGTTGGCTACTTAGGAGGTAGGGAGCTCAGAAAGAGGGCTAGGAACTCTACACTGAGAATTTCCTTCACCTTGTCTTGGTCAATGTGTCAACCATCCACCTAGCCAGACTTCCCTAGAGTTTGAAACCCCTATGTGATCTCTAGCTCCTCCTCCTCCTCCCTCTTCTCCCCAGATATTGAGCCCAGTGGCTTCTTTCTTTCTCTCATGCAGCCTCATATCTTTAAAGACATCTATATACTGATAACTCCCAAATGCATATGTCCAGCCCAGACTCTCCCCTAAATGCCAGACTCAAAAATCCAACTTTCCACTTGACATCTCCACTTGAATGTCAAACAGGCATCTCAAATTTGCCATGTCTAAATGTGAATTCCTGAAATTCTCCCCAAAACTTGCTCCTCCTATGGCCTCTCCCATCACGACTAATGGCAATTCCTTCATTTGCTCAGGCCAAAAGTTTTGGAGTCTTCCTTAATTCCTCTCTTTCATACTTCTTATCTGGTCTATCAGCAAATCCTGCAGGTTCAATTATATTTATCTTAAATTCAACGCTTTTTTTTTTTTTCTTTACCACCTTTGCTGCCATCAACCTGGGACAAGCACTAGCCTATTTCACGTGGTTGACAGCAATAGCCTGCTAGGACTCCCTGCTTCTACCTCTGGCTCCACTTCAGCTCTCCCCCATGCTGCAGTTCAAACCCCCCAATGGCTCCCATTTCATTCAGAAAGAAAGCACCAAATTACTTTTTGCCTCCTTCACAATACATGACTTGGCCTAACCTCTGTCCGTGCAATGGCTGCGCGGACAATGGCTGCGCACTGACTGTGCACCCCTGCCCCCGCTGCCAGGAAAGATCTTCCCCGTGTATGGCTCATTCCTTCACCTCTCTCAAAAGTCACCTGACCACCACCAAAAACATTCCACACTCACATTTCATATGCCCCTTCTCACCTTTTTATTTCTCCACAGCACTTTCGTTATCTTTTTCACGCATTTTAAGGATTATCTGTTTCCCCTACTAGAATGCACATTTCAAGAGCGCAGACATTTTCGTGGTTTTTTTCCTTCACTGCAGCATTCCCAGTGTTTATGTGACACACAGTAGGTGCTCAATAAATAGATGGCAAATGACTGAAAAATCGTAAAGAGCCTCCTTACCCAACAGTGGGGATATGAGGGAATCGAGAAATACGCATGCTCGCCAGCCCACAGAATTCTGAGGCGGGTAACCGTTACCGTTGCCGAAGGTAAGCCAGGAGGGCGGCCCGACCCCACGTGACGCCTTCCTCGCCCTTCCCCACACCGGAACGTTTCAGTCCCGGAACCTCGGTTCGCGGGTCCCGGCGCGAGGGCACTTCCGGTGCCGCTCTTCTCTCGCCAGTGAAGAGAACTGCCAAGTCAGTTCCGGCAGAGAGCGAGGTGAGAAACGCAGCGAGGCCGTCTGTCCCGGGGCCCTCCAGGCCCTCCGGCCTCGGGCCGGCAGGTGAACTGGGGGGCCCAGGGACAGGTCGCTGTCTCTGACCTGAAGAGACCCAGCGCCGTCGCCGCGGCTGTCCACTGGCTGGGCCCAGGCCTTGAAGCAGCCGCGAACCTCTCCCCACCCCCACCCCCACTTCGGCGCCGATGGCGGCGGCCTCTTGGAGGAGCCCAGACCTCGCCGGCCGCCCACTTTTGTGGCCCAACTCTGCGGGGCCTACGCGAAACACCCGCCCAGCCAGCGGGGACGCGGCGCCTTTGGACGTTGGGCGTGGCGGGGCGAGAAGAATGGAGGCCACTCGGATGCCGCGCGGGAGGGCCGTTGGGGCCTTCGAGGGCCCGAGAAGGCGGGTCTACGTGGACGCGAGCTCTGCCACCCTTGGGCCTCGGAGCCCCACAGATGCGGGCCGTGGGATGACCGCTTCGTCCCAGTCGGACGAAACCTCACCGCCGGACAGTGGACAGAGGCCCTAACGGGCCCGGAAGGTGAGCGAAGCCCCAGTCCACGACGGGTGGAACGGTTAACTGGCCCTAAGGCGGTTGGTCTTCGTTCTACCAGACGTTGATATTGGAAGATAGAAATGGGAGAATTCCGCACCGCATTTGACCAATAGGAAGGCCACCCTTTGGGAAGATTTTACTGGCCGTTTATAGAAGGCCTGTGTATATAATATGAAAAAGCTGCTCTCAACTTACCCCCCAACCTTTCAAAAGAAAACTGTTGCTAAGTCTGGGCTTTCTACATGTAAAGAGGTTGCCGACATATGATAAAGTAGAGTTAGAAAATCACATGTCTTGTAAATGCCTATTTGGTTTTTTAAAAATCATAGAAAAGAAATGTCTTTTGGAAATGACTTTTTTGAAATGGAATTGTCAGACCACCTCTAGAAGCGACATCAGGAGCGAGCGACACACGTCCACGTCTGTTCAGTGGGTAAGAGGACATGAAGTAGAAGACCTTGAGGAAGAAAAGAAGGTTCTGTGCCAGACTGGTCATATTTAGAAGACATTTTCATATTATAACCATTTTTTTGTGTGTGCTTTTTATTCCTCAGCTACTGTATAGTTAACAATGCTAAGTACTTTTTTGAAATCTCTAGTCTTTCTAGATGTTCTTAAGTGCCTGGTATGTTAAAAATAGAGGTAGTAAAAAGACATTCTGTAAATACCTTTTTGTTAAAATTCATAATGAAATACTGTTTAATTTTGGGGAATGGCCAAACCACCTCATTGAGCAGTAGGCATTGTGTTTGTGCACTGGTTCAGAGGAGGAGAGAGGAGAAGGAAGTACCAAGAGCTCTGCCAGTGAGTTCATAGTGAGGCAAGATTCACCATTGTCCTTTGTGTTCCTGCATTTTGTATTACTTAAGTGTATATAGTGTATATACTGGACAAGTGAGTCCTGATTTTCCGCATCTAGTCTTTCTAGATGTTAAAGAGGTTGCCAGTGTATGACAAAAATAGAGTTAGTAAACTAATACATTTTGTATATTTTGTGTTAAAATTCCTAGAAAGATTGTCTTCTGCAAATTTGAGCATTATAGCCCATTGAGTTGATGGAGGGAGAGAAGAGAAGGGTTTGTCTTCGGCTAGAATGTTCCTATTTTGAAGACACTTTCACATTATAACTGTTACATGTATGCAGTTTATTCAAGACTGCTATGTATATAGTGGACAAATTAAGTCCTTATTTGAAACATCTAGTCCTTTCTAGATGTTTAGAAGTGCCCAACGTATGTTAAATGTAGAGGTAGTAAAATGTCACTTTGTAAATATCTTTTTGCTAAAATTCATAGGAGATTGTCTTGGGAATGGAATTGTTAAACCACTTCTGAGCACTCTTCAGTGGTTGGAGGAGGTGGAAGGGAAAGAATTGCAAAAGGTAATATGCTGGTGTGTTAATACTTGGACATTTTCAGACAAAATCATTTTTTTGTATGTTAACATGCATTTTGTTTTGCTGTGTATATAGTGTATATAATGGACAAATAAGTCCTAGTTTTGCAACTTCTAGTCTCTAGATGTTAAAGAAGTTGCTAGTGTATGACAAAGTAGTAAAATTAGCACATTTTGTACACGTGTTGAAACTCAAAGGAAAGCTTTTCTTCTGTAAATGATTTTTGAATATGAATTTTTTCAACCACCTCTAAGCATTACACATGCCTATACTTGTCCACTGGATTAGTGGTGGAGAGAAGGAAGTGAGGGAGGGAATAGTTTAGGCCAGAATGGTCAGATTTAGAAGATACCTCAGATTATACCCATTGTTAGGTGTGTGCAATTTTATTTAACAGTGCTTTGTACATAGTGAACAACTAAGTCCTTATATGAAATATCTAGTCTTTCTAGATATTTAGAAATGCTTGATGTACTTAAAAGTAGAAGTAGAGTAATGCTTCTTGTAAATAGCTTTTACAAACTGATGGGAAATACTATTTTTGGAAAGGGAATTGCTAACTCACCTCTCTGAACAGTATGCTTACTTGTTCATTGGTTTGTGGGAGGTGGGAGGGAAGAAATTGCAAAAGATGTTTTGCTAGTGTGTGCTAGGAAATTTCAGCTTATCCATTGCCCTATATGTTATGTGCATTTAACTTGACTGTATATATTGTAAATATACTGGACAAATGGGTCCTAATTTTATAATATCTAGTCTCTAGATATTAAAGAGGTTGCCAATGTATGACAAAAGTAGAGTTAGTAAACTAACACATTTTGTACACTTTGTGTTAAAATTCATTGAAAGGCTGTCTTCTGAAAAGAACTTTTAGAGATGACATTGTAGTCACATCTAAGTGACACATGTGCCTATCTGTACCCACCCAGTGGGTTGGTGGTGGAGAGGAGCTGTGAGAAATAAAGGGTTCTAGACTAGAATGTTCCTACGCAGAAGACACTTTCAGATATAACCCATTGTTACATGTGTGTAGTTTATTCAACACTACTGTGTATATAGTGGACAAACTTAAGTCCTTATTTGAAACATCTAGCCTTCCTAGATGTTTAGAAGTGCACAAAGTATGTTAAAAGTAGAGGTAGAAAAATAACACATTTTGTAGATATCCTTTTGTTAAAATTCATGTGAAATATTGTCTTTTTGAAAATGGAATGATCAAAATGATCAAACCACCTCTCAGCAGTACACATTATATAATAGTTGTGCTGGTTCAGGGAGGAAGAAGAAAGCGCAAAGGGCTGTATACCAGTATGTTTATAGTTAGGCAGGATTAAACCATTGTCCCCTATGTCTGCATTCGCATTGGGTTTTACTTAGCTATGTATATAGTGTATATAAAGGACAAAGGAGTCCTAATTTACAACATCTAGTCTTCCTAGATGTTAAAAGAGGTTGCCAGTGTATGACAAAAGTAGTTAGTAAATAAATACATTGTATACACTTTGTGTTTAAATTAGTAGGAAAGACTTCTGAAAACAACTAGAGGAAGTGAAATTGTTAAAATCCCCTCTAAGCATTACAGATGCTTATACTTTCCACTGGGTTGATAAGAGGTGAAAAGAGGAAGGTCTAAGCCAGAATGTTCCTTCAGTCCTACTATGTATGTAGTGGGCAAATTTTGAAACATCTAGTCTTCTAGATGTTTGAAAGTGAACAATATGTTAGAAGTAGAGAATTAAAGTAACAACACCCTTTAAGTTCTGTTAATTTACAGGAATGGTTGTATTTGGGGAATGGAAGTGTTAAACTTGATGTCTTGGAGAGTATTCACTGTGGGGAGTGGGGGGGTGGGGGGAAATGAGAGAAGGGTTCTGTGCCCACGAGTCTTTAAGACAAATTCAGATTGTCTAACCATTATTCTGTATGTGCATTTTAGTTAATATTGCTGTGTGTTAAAGGATAAAACAAGTCCTAATGCCCAAAGTGTATTAAAAGTAGAAGTAGTAAAATAGTCCCTTTATAAGTGCCCTTTTGTTAGTTTTTAGGAAGGACTGTTCTGGGAGTGTCTGTTAATCTGCCTCTTGGAGCTAGATGTAGTCCTATACTTAGTCATTGAAATGGTGGAGGGAGCAGAGGAGGGGTGAAGGGAAGGGCTTTTTGCTAGTATCTCCACATCTAGAAGACAGTTTTAGGTTATAAACATAAGTCTATATGTGCATTTTTATAAAGTACCTGTGTTTGTTGTGGACAAGTTCATTATTTTGTAACATCTAAGCTTTTTGGATGTCCTGAGATGACAATGTATGATACAATGTACAGCTACTGAATTAGCCAATTTCTAAGTTTTTGTTGTTGTAATTGATAGGAAGGAAGCATCTTGGGCATGGAAGTGTTAGGCTGTCTCTGAGAAATGTATGTCAGGACTTACTCATTAGACTGGCAGCAGAGGGGCAGAAGGAAGTATAGTGGGAGAGATGCATGTGGATGTGTTCATATCTATATTCTAGTGATAACTGTTAATGTGTGTGCATCTCTTTGGCTGTACTATAGGAATACATTAAGTGATTCAGTGGAAACATACCTCCTTGCTAGTATTTGAATAGTATAGATTGGATAATGAATTCTTTTAGAAGCATTATACTTTGTGTACTCTGTTACTTTATGTCTCATTTTTAATTGAACATTAAGGGAATGCAGTATTTTAATTGTAGCTCTGCCAATATCTTTATCTAGAGGCCTGTTAACATTTTTGTCACCAAGAAAGGCAGGATTACATTTTTTTCTTTCAGATGGTGTTGGTGTAGTGTAGTCTTGGTTATCAAAATACTCATAGTTTTGGGACTTTGAAATGGTAAAATTCGTGGTGTGTAAAAAAAGCATGATACATAACTACGATCTTAATTACATTAAAATGCTTAGTTGTGTAGATACATGGGACCTAGAAGTCAAACTGTAAACTGCTTGTGATTATGGATGACTTTGTTCTTTGCTTCTTGTGTTACTCAGTTTCCTTTTATGCACATGTTAACTTTAAAAAAATAAAAGTTTTTAAAACCTACATGGAGTCTCCATTGCTTGTAAAGTCAGCACACTGCCGGAGGGTACAGTGTTTGCACCTTTCAGGCCTAGGCTCTGAGGTAACTGAAGTTTCATGTCTTATGACAACTTCCTCCATCACTCAGACAGTAGCCCACCTCGGTGCCCTGCTGTTCTTCCAGGTAACCTCACACTTCGGTGGTTCCCACTTTGCTCAAACTGTTTATTCTGCCTCTAGTAAGTACCCTTTCCACATTTTTCACTTAGCAAAATCATTCATTGCCCAACCCAATATTTTTTAACAACTAAGCAATTATTTTAGAGTGTGTGAGTGGAGGAGAGGGACAGAAGGAGAGAGAAAATCTTAAGCAGGTTTCATGCTCAACGCGGAGCTCGATGCTGGGCTTGATCCCATGACCCTGGGATCATGACCTGTGCCAATATCAAGAGTCAGACGCTCAACCAACTGAGCCAGCCAATTGAATTGGGCCCCCAAACTCAATTTTTAATTTATATGCTCAGTCTTTCTACAAGGACCTGACACCCCAGAATTAAAGTGCCAGAACCAAATGTCAGAAGTTAGGCCATTGCCCTTGCAGCCATTACTTGTGCCTCATGTGTGGAACCCACTTGTACCTTCACTGTTACATGAAAGTCCACTGGATTGAGCTTACGTAATGCCTGACACATGGTGGGGGCTTAGGAAATGACTGCTGAATATAAAGGGGACCAAAACTCAGCTTTTCAGACTAGCGTGGTGTCCCTGCTAATAGGCACTGGTTGAGTAGTTGGGCCTCCCCAGGCCATAGCTGACCAAACCGGACAGTGCTGGTCAGATGTAGCACCACCCCCAAATCAGGCACAGAAAACATTCCTAATGGAATACCCGAAGGAATCTTACTCCCAACTTTGAAGTGGGGCTCAAGAGATGGGTCTCCAAATGTGGGAAGGAGTGTTTCTAGTGTTTCCTTGTTGGTATAACCCAAGTGGGCTTGGAACCAGAAGGAGGCAGGTAGAAGAGACCCTTCCCGTTGCTTTCTCAGGATCAGGCCCGGACCCCATCCTCTGTTGATGTCCCTGTGAGACAGGTGTTAGCTGACTGAGATGGGATTCAGGAAGACACATGTCTCAAATGCCTGGCCTGGCCTAGGAGACCCAGGTGCACTTGGACTAATCCAAGTCTGCCAGCCCCAAATCCACCAGAGCTAACGCTAAAAGCTGTGGCTTTCCTCTGCCATTTAATGTGGATTCACCCATAAAGGTTTCCAGAGAGGGAAGGCTCATAAAAAGCTGAGACGAGGTTAGGTCTCAGGCAGTCCTGAACCTCCAGGGTGAAGCTACCCTCAGTGGACAGAAAAAGGAAAGTCCAGAGGGGACAAGCCCCACTCACACCTCATAGTTAGCAATATGTATTGCCAAGGGAGGAGCACTACATAGGGAGTCAGAGGCCTCTGTTCTTTTCCAAGCTCTCTCACTAACTGGGGGATACTGGCCAGTTGATCCCATTTAGGTCTCAGTCTCCTCATCTGTAAATGAGGGTTCTGGCTGGTTGAGGAGGTATGCCTCTCCAGATCAATTACTGGGCCTTTCAAAACCATAGATTTATTCAGTGCCAGAGTCAGGGCCATTCTCTGCCAAATACTATTCTCTACTAAAAGGAACCAGGGTCCTTAGAGAAATGGCTAATTCCAGGATTACATTGAGGGAAGTACAAGATCATCCTGGAATATCCTATTGTGGCAAAAATAAGTGTTCAGAGAATGTGTCAAAAAGATTGTATCAAAACACAGAATGATATAGTAACAGGTTTTAACACATTGCATAATATAGGAAGCCATGAGTCCAATACTGATATAAATAAATGAGTGAATAAATGAAAAGTATAATAAGGAAGGGGATATTTACATAGTTCCATATGTCCTCACAAAATCCCTATCAAAACAATATGACATAATCAACAGAATGAAAAGGCAATCTGTGGAATGAAGAACATATTTGCAAATCATGTATCTGAAAAGGGGTTAATATCTAGAATATATCAGAAACTCTAACAACAAAAAATCAACCCGATTAAAAAATGGACAAAGGGGGGCGCCTGGGTGGCTCAGTCGGTTGAGCGACTGACTTCAGCACAGGTTAATGATCTCACAGTTCGTGAGTTCGAGCCCCGCGTCGGGCTCTGTGCCGACAGCTCAGAGCCTGGAGCCTGCTTCAGATTCTGTGGCTCTCTCTCTCTGCCCCTCCTCCACTCATGCTCTATCTCTCTCGCTGTCAAAAATAAATAAAACATTAAAAATTTAAAAAAAAATGGACAAAGGGGGAGCACCTGGGTGGCTCAGTCGGTTGAGCATCCAACTTCAGCTCAGGTCATGATCTCATGGTTCTTGAGATCAAGCCCCACATGAGCTCACTGCTGTCACTGCAGAGCCTGCTTCAGACCCTCTGTCCCCCCATCTCTCTGCCCCTCCCCAGCTTGTGCTCTCTCTCTCTCAAAAATAATTTAAAAAAACATTTTTAAAAATGGACAAAGGACTTGAATAGACATTTTTCCAAAGATGTACAAAAGGCACATGAAAAATGCTCAGCTTCATTTATCATTAGGGAAATGCAAATCAAAACCACAATGAGATATCACCTCACAGCCATTAGGATGGCTACTAACAAAAAACAGTAACAAACATTGACGTGCAGAAATTGGAGCCCTTGTGTACTATTGGTGGAACTGTGAAATGGTGCAGCTGCTATGCAAGACAGGATGACAGTGTCTCAAAAAATCAAAACTAGGACCACCACGTGAGTCCAGCAATCCCACTTCTGGGTATATATCCAAGAACATTGAGAGCAAGATCTTAAAGAGCTGTCTGCACACTCATGTTCATAGCTGCATTATTCACAAAAGTCAAGAGGTGAAAGCAACTCAAATTTCCATGAATAGATGAAAGGATAAGTAAAATGTGGAATATGCATGCTATGAATGTTTTTCAGCCTTAAAAGAGAAGGAAATCTTATCACAATATGGATGAGCCTTGAGGACATTGTGCTAAGTGAAATAAGGCAGTTGCAAAATGACAAATACTGTACAATTCCACTCATATGGGGTATATCTAAATAGTCAGATTCAGAGACAGAAAGTAGAATGGTGGGAAGTGGCAAGAGGAATAGTTTAATGGGTATTCAGTTCAAATTTGCAAGATGATATGGATCTGAAGATCTGTTTCACAACAATGTAAATATGCTTAACACTACTGAACTACTCAGCTAAAAACAAGATGGTAAATTTTACTTTTTTTTTTTACCACAACATACATACATATACAGTATATATGATTTTTGAAATAAAAAGGGAATATGTATCAAAAGTGATTTTACAATAGAGACATCATTTCAATCCAATAATCAAAGTTATCACCAGTAATGGGACACACTGAAATCTCACACCACTTGATAGCATCCGATGAAAAGGAGACAGAGCCACTTCTGTGGTTCCTGCCAAAGATGTATAATCTAGATCTAATCATGAGAAAATATAAAACCAACCCAAATCAGAAGACATTCTATAAAGTAACTGGTCTATATAATCTTCCAAAGTGTCTTAATAATCCATTTTCTTCTTGATTCTGAATTTTCTCTTGGGGGTGGGGAGGTTTTAGAAGCTGAAGGATAGGTAGGGCAAGACAATAGTGTGTGAAGAACACACACCAGACCCCAACAATTTTACAAATGATAGCAGTGAAGCTCCAGAAAGAGGAGGAGCCTGGCTGAAGGCTACACAGCACACGTCCAGATGCACCACTTTTCCACAGCTATGTCCACAGGGCTAAAGCCCACAGCCTCCAGCAGCCATGAAAAACCCTTGTTCTAGCTTTGATGCTGCTTCCCAACCACCTAGAAACTACTCACCCTCATTGTCAGCTCTGAACCAGTGGTTACAAATTCTGCAACTCAGCACCCCTGTGGTTAAGCCCCTTAAATCCCCAAATAAAAAGGCCTCGTGGCAAAACGGCCTCTGGTGGTATCATGGGAGTTGTCAAGTGACCTGTCTCACCCCTGAGACTTTCCACAACTGGAAGGTACAATTTTTCCAGGAGTTGTATAAAAGGAATGAAGAATTTAAAGAATGTTTTTGCTTCCAATCCCAAGATGTGGTCTTAAACACTTCCTATAACAAACTCTGGCAATATCTCCTTGTGTTTATTTTTCAAATGTTTTTTTTTTCATTTTCCCCCAAACAGTGGAAGCTGTTCATGCTAGGGCTATATTTTTGGCTCAAGTGGCCTGGGTGTGCCTCTCCAAGTATGACTATGCTTATTTACATATGGAAAATCATCCCAGAGGGTGATTATATTCTCTCAGACACAGTTGCAGGGTTGTGTGTACTGAATGGTGAAAACAGGTGGCTCATTTGGTATAGATGAGTAACGATGGTGTGGCAGCACACGCTGCAACTCTGCCTGGAAGGGCACTGGGTGCAGAGAGAGTACATGCATTTCCTGGAACAACCACCTGGTAGCTGAGTGAGGTTTGACAAGGCTTGTGCCACTCTAGGCCTCAGGCTCCTCATCGGTCAAATGAGGATAATGCCAGGAAATGCTTTCAGGACAAGCCATAGCCTCTCTAGTGTGCCTCATGCAGTGCCTGGCACACAGCGGGTGCTCAATACCTGGGCCCAGGCCCTTCTACCTGGTGGCAGGTCACTGCGGGTTTCCTGAACCTTGGATCTGGGCCCAGGTGGGCAGTAAGGACCTCTGTGGCACTGAAAGCAGTTTGTTGCTAACACTATACCAAGGGGTGTCATGTTTGCTCCTTTTGCACGAGCTTCTCTCCCAAATCATGATTTGTCCTCCCCTGCCTGATTCTGATCCCTGTTCCATGTTGCAGAGTGTATGTGAGGCAGCCTTAAGAACCACTGCTCATTCTGAAGCTCACGGCCTAGAAGCTAGGAGGCTTTCACACACTTAGAAGCAGCCACAAGCCTCCCCATACTGCCCCCACTCATTCTTCCAAACAGCACCCTCACCCACAGCACATGTTAGTGCTTTTGTTGACCTGCTCTGCTCTCTCCCTCCAACCTGCCCTTACATGTTGACATTAACCATTTCAGAAGAGTGTAGAGTTTGGGCAGGATGTCAACCAGGATGCCCGCCCCCCCCCCCCCCCACACACGCACATCACTCAGGATGGCCTTTTGCACTGATTATGAAGACTTAGACTTCCAAAGATTCGGTTTCATATTTCACTCTAAGGGAAAGAGAGTCTCTGGATGGCCAAATTGATCTCGGTCAAAAAGGTGCTAATAACATCTAACATGTATTGATCACTTACTGTGTACCAGGGACTTCACAAGTGTAACCCAAAAATAACTGGAGACCCATTCTCTGCTTGGTTACTGAATTCAAAGAAACAGCAGTACCACATAAAACCATAATTAAGAGCTACGCAAATGTTTACTTGGCTTCTTGAAGAAAATACCAAAGGAGAAACATATTCTCAATGCACAGAAAAGGTCTTTGAAAACCTCTTTAGACATTTCTCATTCTCAAACTCTTCTGTCTGCTAAATGATGGCTTCACAAAAAGCTCTGCTTTTGCTCTGCTCCCCTCAAGATTTCATGAAGCCCAGCCCCCATGTTCTCCCTCCAGCACCCTCACTCCAGGGTTGCCCTTCTAGTCCATTTTCTCACCCGCCACTCCCCTGGAAAACATGTTCTACCTCCTATTCTGCAAGTTTTTTCTCTCACTTCCCAGGAAGCAGGGCCCTGGGGTCTGGGTGAATAAAATCCTATATCTTGCTACACATGTACCACCTCTTTTTTCTTTTTCTTCTTCTTTTTTTTTAACCATTTGTCTAGTTCATGCACCACTTCTTTTAATCCTCAACAGCCATTAAATGGCAGAGCTGGGATCTTAACCCAAGGTCATCAGACTCTGTAGTCAGATGCTTAGCAAGATGGCCGTCACAGAATAAGCACTCAATAATAAGTTTCTCACTCCTTCTCTGGTCATGTCATGTCATGTCATGTCTGCTCAAGAACCTTCAAGGGCTGTAGGGATCAGCAAACTATGGCCCGCAGGCCATTTATTTTTATAAATAAAGTTTTATTGGAACACTAAAGAAACTGTGTGGCCTAAAAATCTAAAATAGTTATTATTTAGCCCTTTATAGAGCTTGCTGACTCCTAGCCTAGAGAATAAGAGAGGACAGAGACTGCCTCTTAATCTCTTTTGGATCTGCTATATAAATAAAGTATAGTATAGTATAGTATAGTATAGTATAGTATAGTATAGTATAGTATATATTTGTATAGTATACAAAGTATAGTATAACAAAGCAAGTATAAACAAAAGTAAATAAACTTCAAATGAATGAATAAGGTGTCCATACCTACATCTTGGAGCCACAGCCCTAAATGCAAAGACAGCCCTAAATATAGTCAGACACCCCAATTTACCTGGTCCCCAAACAGTGCCACCTCATCCTTGTAGGTCACAGACAGCCTTTTCAGAAATGCTGCAGGCATCACAGTCTCCTTGACCATCTGAAGCTATCAGAGAAGCCAGAGATGATGAGTCCACTACTTCTCTATTCTTTTACATCCACACCCTCTTCTGAAAGAAAAATTCCATACCCCTTCTTTGCTATGCAACATGAGAAGTTTTCTTTTAAATACAACAAACAAAATTATAATGTTGAATATGCTTTTCAAACTATACTCACCTCTTGTGAAAATCATTGATCTTGTCCAACTCGCTCACTTTGCCACTGGGGAAACAGGTGCAGGTGAAGGACTCAAGGTGCTCAAAGGGGTCCAGTGACATAGAAACAGAGCCAGGCTCTGTTCTCAGGTGTTCTTCCTAACCTGCTCCTTGCCACGTGGAGTAGGTGAGTGTGTGGGGTGGGGAGGGATGGGTGGAAGAGGGTTCCTGTCTCTCCCTGTGGCCCCAGGTCAGGCTCATGTGCTGCCGTGACCTCTACCAGGCCCCCAGTGCTCTCACAGCTAAACTATGGAGCTTCCCAAGGGAGAGGGGTGATTTGACCCAGTGTTACCAACAAAGAGAGCCGGCCCAGGTCACTAACAGGTAGCCACAGGTTTGGGACCCCTCAGAGGGGCCAAGGAGCCCTCTGTAAGTCCGACCTACCACCTTCTTATCTCTGGCTGCCTCTTCTCTCTCAGGCTGCTGGCTCCCCATCCTCAACACCCAGAATGCCTGCTCTTGTCATGCTGCCCATCTGTGTCTCTCGCTCCTTATACCTCCCACCCCCACCCCACCCCCAGTCACGCCTCCTCCAGTCTCTGGCAACGCCCTGTCAGAGGGGCTTGATGAGCACTGGCAAACCAGCAGCTTGTAGGTCCAACACAGCCCACGTACGTGTTTTGTTTGCCTAACATGGTATTTCAAAAACAATTTGAATTAGTTGCTCACATTTAAAAACCAGTAGGAATCATCTAAAATATTGGGTTTCTTGGTTCTCTTAAAAAATCTAAGGACTGTCAGTCAGGGGCCTGCATTATTTCCTGGCATGGCATCAATTGAGGAGAGGGAGCAGCTGTTCCATCTGGATGGGGAATGTGCACACCAGTCCCCACCATTGCCTGTTGCCTGCCCAGTCCTTCTGCTGCGCTCCTTTAGATGACCTGTGTGGCCTCTGCAAGGCATTTGAGTTTGCAAATGGTCTGGTCTTGCTCACTTTGATCTGAGCCCCTCGGTGCCTCCCGTCCATCTCACCCAGTAAGACCCTCCCACCCTGAGACCATCCCCAGTGCTTACCCCATCCACACCCAGCCTCCTGACCATCCACTAAGCCCCAAAAGTGTCAAGGGAGACAGTGCCTGAGCTGCTGCCCCCACACATCTCTCTGGACCCACAGCCCCCAGGAGCCCCCCACTCTAAGCCCCACAAGCCCCGTGGTGGTCACTCAGGAAACATGGTGACCAACCCATCTTTTATTGGGTCTAAACAAGGACTCCTGCATTCTTATACTGAGGCAGGAGTTCTTGGATTTTGTACCGGGGGGCTGTGATGGCTTGGACAATCCTCAATGGGGGGAGGTATTTCTGGGGTGCCATAAAAATGGGATAACAAGGTTTAGTCTCCTTGTCGAGGCTACACAAATCCAGCACCAAACTCTTGGGGTTGTAGATCCCTTTCTTCTTGGGCCGGATTGGAATGAATGGTGGACACTGGCGAGGCTTCAGCAGCAGCTGCATCAGGTCCTTCCGAAAGATATTCCAGCTGTTCTCCTGGAGGAACTTCTGGCACATATCTTCATCACTGAAGGTAAGACACAGATGCTGACATTCCCACACCTGCTCCTCCTGTCCCCACTGCCCCTCCAGCCTTGCCTCCTGCCATTCTTTCAATTCCTAAACACAGTGTGCTCCATCCCACCTGTGTGCCTCTTCCAGACTCCTCTCTGCCTTCTCTACCTTTCCACACTTTCTTCCCCTAGACCTGCACTGTCCCGTGCAGTGGCCATGAGCCACATGTGGCTACTAAGTATGTGATATGTGGCCAATCTGAATGAGGGATGTGTTGTGAGTGTAAACTACACACCAGATTTCAAAGACTTAGAACAAAAACAAATGTAGAGAATCTCATTAAAAATGTTTATGTTGATTACGTGTTGAAATGGTAATATTTGAGATACACTGAATTCAATAAAATATATCTTAAAAGTTAATTACACTTCTTATAAAGTGGCTACTAAAAATTTAAATTATATAGGTAACCATTTTCCATCAAAGAAATGTAAATCAAAGCCACAATGAGATACCACTTATGCCCACTAGGATGGCTATAATTTAAAAAACAAAACAAACAAACAAACAAACAAAAACTGGACAGGGGTGCCTGGGTGGCCCAGTCAGTTAAGCATCCAACTCTTGATTTTGGCTCTTGTCACGATCTCTCAGTTCATGAGATGGAGCCCCACACTGGTCTCTGCACTGACAGTGTGGAGCCTGCTTGGGATTCTCTCTCTCCCTCTCTCTCAGTCCCTCTCCTGCTCTTGCATGCATGCATACACATGCATATATACTCTATCTCTCTCTCAAAATAAATAAAGTTAAAAAATAGATAAAAATGTGTAATAAGGTAGAGATATCAAAACAAGGGTTCTGGTACATTGCTGATGGGAAGGTAAACTGGTGCAGCCACTTTGGATAAGAGTCTGGCAGTTCCTCAAAGGTTAAACAGAGTTAACTTACCCAGCAATTTCACTTCTGGTATAAACCCAAGAAAAATGAAAACCTTTGTCCATGTAAAACCTTGCACAAGAATGTTCACAGCAGCATTATTCATCATGGCCAAAAAGTGGAAACAACCCAACATCCATCCACTGAGGAGTGGATAAAGTATGATAGGTACATGCTATGGAATATTATTTGACAACAAAAAGGAATGATAATTAACAGTATATGCTACAACATGGATGAAACCTGAAAACATAATGCTACGAAGCTAGTTACAAAAGACCATACATTGAACGATCCTGAACAGGCAAATCTATAGAGACAGAAAGTAGGTTGGTAGCTGCCTTGGACTGGTCTTGGTGCCCTGGCTCTACTCCATCCCCTTCCCTCATAGCATGGGAGGCGGAAAAGAGTGGGGGAAGGGGAGTGGGCTCAGCACTCATTGGTTTATTTCCTTCTGAGACCACAGCAAGGCAAGGGCATGTTCTATTTCTGTTGACTTGCCTACACTCTCACCTAGGAAGCAAGCCTAATAAGTCACTAACAAATTAGAACATTCTTCCAGCTACATTTTATTGACCAGAAGAGAGTCAACTTTGATCCATAGACACCAACTCAATAAAAAACCCAGAGGTCAGAATGGGCTACTAGCTAGGTCTGCTGGTCTCAGTGGTGTGCCAAAGTCAGCCCCTCTCAGCTCAGAGTGCTAATGACATGCATCTCTCCTCAAGCCCATGTTCAGTGACACAGGGTTAGGAGCTCAAAATTGGCCATAGTGGGAGTATACACACCACAGAAATCAGTAAACACTTCAAATCAGGCTTACTTCCCACCCACCTCCCAGAGAGTCAGTTGTTAAACATTCACCAGCACAGCACTGGATAGTCTCCACTTAAAAAGTTCCACTAACTCCTGATTTCTTCCATAATAAAAACAACAATGTCCAACTCTGACTTAGCACGTCTCACAGGCCAAGCACTTTACTTGCTAACTCGTGTAATCCTCACAACCACCACATTTCAGAAACATGGAAACTGGGGTTCAAAGATGCTACAGGACTCACCAAAACCAATGAGGGGCAAGCATGTGATTATAGATTCTTAGGGGGAGGGGTCTCTTTTTTTGCGGGGTGGGGGGGACCCAGAGTCCAAGTTAAGACAGACAAGATTCCTTGATGCTGATGGGTCATGTTGATTTCTAGTTTAGTTTTTCACAAAACAGGGTAGCTCTTCTAAAAGCCTCAGCTTTGTGCAGGGGATTTAGTTTCATGTGTCCCTGCAGGTGTAAAATTCCAGCCCCTGATGCCCTTAACCCCGAGTCCAGCCCACTCCCGCCGGGCAATCCCACACTAGATCACACACTCTGTGCTGTGGCTTTTAGGCTCTACTTCCTTTTGGCCCTTGGAGATTTCCCTTCTGTCTTGGGAACTCAGCTATATACTCATCACATTCCCCACAGCCCTCCCTACGCCTTGCAGGGGGAGATGTGTCAGGTTATCTAGCCTGTGGCATTCACAGGACAGGTATCCCACGGGCACTGACTGTCATCTTCAGGATGTCACGTCCCCTTTCCGGGGCTTCACAGTCCTCAATTACAACATGGAGGATTTGAGCTAGATAATGGATATGTTTTCTGCCTGCTTTAGCAGTCTAGAAACCAGGAGTTCAAACACTGAATGAATAAGCCAGAATTCCGTCTGTCAGCATTGCAGATCACTGCAGCGGAGTGCTGACTGGACAGCACAGATGCTGAGTGCTCAAACATCTGCCACCCTCTCAAGTCCACGGAAACCTTTTCTGAATTTCAATTCTATAGGCATTAACTGATACCCATCATATGCCAGGCATCACTTGAGGATCTAGTTCTCCTTAAATCCTTTTTTTTGAGTAGGTGGCTCTAACTATTGGTTGTACACAGGAATTGGAGAATTGTGGCATCTTTGAACTGCAAGGGACAACCAGTGCTTCTCAACTTGTTTTTCGCAAAAAACTGCCCCAATTTGGGCCATATCTACATATCACCTGTTCTTTAATTTATTAATAACTTTTCTTAAATCTGCCATGTTTCTTTTACTTAAATATTTACTTTGGCCTTATTCTCAGCAACAAGATCTGTCAAACCATGAGTTTAGTGAACTAGTCATGTTGTTTTTCTTTTTCTTTTTAAAAAATTTTTGTTTATTTATTTATTTTGAGAGAGACACAGTACAAGTTGGGGAGGGACAGACAGAGAGGGAGACAGAGAATCCCAAGCAAGCTCCATACCATCAGTAAGGAGCCCAACATGGAGCTTGAACCCATGAAATTGCGAGGTCATGACCTGAGCCAAAATCAAGAGTTGGACACCCAACCAGCTGAGCCACCCAGGTGACTCATCATGTTGTTTTTCTAATTCATACTAGAATAAGTACATAGCTGTGAAAGCTAAAAATGTCAATTAGTATACCAGCTAAAATCGTCTTGTAAATCTTCTATGCATACGTTCCATACTTGGGAAGAGACACTGGTCTAGTCTCATTTTCTTGTTTTGCAGAATGAAGTCTGACTCTGAGGAGAGGAGAAATGACCTATCCAAAGTCATACAGATCCCACATCGAATTCTTTCACATGCTTATTGGACATGGCTGCAGTAACTCTACAGATCTGCTTGCCTTCACACCTCCTTTTTCCTTACCACTAGGAACCACCTGCTTCCACACCTGTCAGCAAAACCATGTCTGACCGCAAGAAAAGAGAAAAGGGGGAGGATGCAAAATTGCATAATCGGTATAATCTCCATTATGAAACTTTGTGCACCTGAATGATAAATGCATATTTGGCACATATCCATGTAGCAAAAAAAAAAAAAAAAAAAAAAAATACATACAGTAAAAGGAAATACACAAAATGCTAACATGGGGTTGTTGGAGGAATGCAAATGGTTCTAGTTTTCACTTTTTAAAACACTCAGCATTTTCCAGTTTTCTGCAGTGAGAATGCTTTATTCATACACTCATTCATTCATTCATTCATTCATTTATTGTATACCTACCCTGTACTGGGTACTGCATAGGTAGAAGTCAGACATGAAGGGCAGGGAAAGCCCAGTCCACGCCTTCATGAAGCAATTAATCAAGTGATGGGGAAAGAACTGTACAAACTACCCAGCTCTAAACAGTTATAGTTCAATACAATGGTCAATGGCAGAGCCCTGTAGAGAGTATCAGGAAGGGGTATTTACGCAACCTGGGTTAGTCAGGGAAGCCTTCCTGGAGGAGATGAATCTTAAAGAATGAGCAGGAATTTATCAGAAAAAAAAAAAAAAAAAAAAAGAGTGGCAAGACTAGGGGATGGCATTTCAGGCAGAAGGGGCAGCATTGGCAAAGTCAAATATATACAGGGTCCAGGAGGCAATCTACCTGAGCTGCCAGAGTGGGTTACAGGTGGCCAGAAGTGCTGCAGGGGAGGTGAAGGGTCACACCATGAAGGGTCACATACCCGGCACTGAGTCTGCATTTTATCCATAAGCAGTGAGATGCCACTGAAAGGTCTTAAGGAGTTTAACATGGCCAGATTTGGGTTTTCGCAAGAGCACAGTATGCAGAAAGGATCTAGTGGGGAGGAGGTGGAAGGAGGGGGCCCAGTGGTAAGACCAGGAGTCTAAGCTGGGGGCCCCAAAGTGGGGATACAGAGCATGTCACCCAGGGAGGTGAACAAGATCCACTGGGTTGTGTGAAAAAAATAGTAGGACCTCATTCATATTTACTTTTGTCTTATTTCTTAAAGATCTATTTCGGTATGTCAATAATGTATATATTAGTACAGCAATATATGTATATAACAATAATAATTAATTAATACATGTTATTCATATTCACATATATGTTCTAGGGGGTATATACTCAAACACTTTTTAGTAATAACAGTGTGAGATCAAAATAGTTTTGCAGGGCGCCTGGGTGGCTTGGTCAGTTAAGTGTCCGACTTCGGCTCAGGTCATGATCTCACGGTCCGTGAATTCGAGCCCCGCGTCGGGCTCTGTGCTGACAGCTCAGAGCCTGGAGCCTGTTTCAGATTCTGTGTCTCCCTCTCTCTCTGCCCCTCCCCTGTTCATGCTCTGTCTCTCTCTGTCTCAAAAATAAATAAACGTTAAAAAAAAAAAATTCAAAATAGTTTTGCAACTACTGGTCCAGTTAATTTTTACATAAAAAAATAAAGGTTTTTTTTCGTGTTATATAAGTGTTCACTCTGGAAAATTTGAAAACAAGGGAAAAGTAAAAAATAAATCTTTTTATCAAATCTTTCAAGATAGATATTAATTTTTTTAATTTTAAAAGTAATATATCATCATTACCAAACATTTGGAGAATAAAGAGAAAAACCTCACTTGGAATGCCAGTATCCTGACAACAACTTTTAAAAAATATTTCTTTTCTTCCCTCATTATAAAAGCAATGCATATGCATTGCAAAAAACAAATATGAGAAGAATATGTAACGATAACTAGGAAGTACCTTTTAGTCTCACCTTCCAGACAGAATGACTCTTACAAATGTGGCAATATTACAGAGGTTACCATTTTTGCTATTTCCTTCTAGATTTTTCTCTTGTGTTTTACAAAGACATAGCCATAGTATATATACAAGTTTGCACCTTGTCCTTTTCATGTATCATTATATCATCTATTTACCTTCCTGCAACAGAGCCATTAAATTTACAAATAAAAACATTTTTTTAAAGTTTATTTATTTTTGAGAGAGCACAAGGGGGGGAGGGGCAGAGAGAGGGGGACTGAGGATCCAAAGTGGGTTCTGGGCTGACAGCAGTGAGCCCAATGTAGGGCTTGAACCCACGAATCACAAGATCATGACCTGAGCCGAAGTTAGATGCTCAACTGACTGAGCCACCCAGGCAACCTAAACTTACATTTAAAAAAAAATTTCTAAGCATTTATTTATTTTTGAGAGACAGAGAGAGACAGAGCATGAGCAGGGAAGGGTCAGAGAGAGAGGGAAACACAGAATCTGAAGCAGGCTCCAGGCTCCCAGCTGTCAGCACAGAGCCCAACGCAAGGCTCAAATCCACAAACCATGAGATCATGACCTGAGCTGAAGTCTGACACTAAATTGACTGAGCCACTTAGGTGCCCCTAAACTCACCAATTTTTTCAATAAAATGGTTATGCTCTATAAAAGAAATGCACCACAATTTCTAAACTATCCCCATAGTATGACATGTGTGGTGGTGGTAGTGGTTTTTCTACTATGAATATGGCTGCCATAAACATGTTAGCACAGGTAGCTTTTCACATAATTTAATTATATGAAGATAAATTCACAGGTAGACCTTTACTTCAAAGGGTATGGTCCTGGAAACATAATGCTAAAATTATTATCAAAAGGATTGAGACAATTTAGGGGGTACTAATAACCACCAGTCTCGTTCCCCCCTTTTCAGCACTAGATATTAGCACTTTTTTCTTACTTTTACTAAAATAATAGGCAAAAACTTGTTTATTCAATCTAATGGGATGTATGCACATTTCCAGCACTGACCTGGGGTACTTGATCTGGAATCTGTACAACTTCTCTTTTACCTCACTGTCAATCAGTTCCCAAAATTTTTCTCTCCTTATCCGTATCACCTCGGCTCCCAGGCTCACAAGGACCAGGGGCCGCATGTCACGCTGGTTCTCCGGCAGGAGGATCTGGTGAAGGCCCTGGAGAACAGAAGTCCCAGAAAGCTCAACCTCAGAGACCGTCCACTTCTACCAGCAGATTTTCTAGATGGGAAAAACGAGGCCCCACAAAGCAGACGAATCCATCTGGGGACCATTCTGCAAGTGACAGGGAAAGTCCAGGGTTCCTTTTGCTACATGACATCAAAGTCCGCTGGCTGATCAGGTTAGAAGAGTCTGTAGGTGCTTTGTCAGTGTCCTACCTCCATGCAGTCTTTCTAAGAATCACACTCAGGCAGTCCCTCTTCAGGGCATAGCATTTCACAAGGTTTCCCCAATGTCCAATCTCAACTCTTGTGTCAAGTGAAGGCATTTTCTCTTCCTTGGGACAATGACAGAATTCAAACAGCAAGTCTTCCCCTTCTAAATCTTCCCTTTTGCAGCCACCACACCCTCCCCTGTCTTTTCTGCAGGCCTCTGTGTGTAGTAACTCATATGAAACTCTCACAATCACCCCATGAGGTGGGTCCTATTGTTATCCTCATTTTACAGAGGATGCTGTGAGGTTAAGAAACATGTCCAACATCCCACAGCATGGAGGCAATAAAGCTAGGATTGGAACTCAAGGGGTCCGTTTTCAGAGTCCATGCTTCTAACCACTATACTCTGAGGAAACTGAGGCACAAAGAGGCTAAGTAACTTGCCCAAGGACAGAAAGACGTGGAGGCAGGATTTGAACCCAGTGATCTGCTCAGGGACCTACTGAAGGCAGCATTGTCGGCGAGTACTCTCATCCACCCTCAACCCATCCCACACACACCAGCCAGTTAGGTTTCTTTTCTGCCTACACCTTTCAAATATCTTCCCAGGGCACCCAGGATAAAGTAAAACTCCTCATTGTGACCCCCAAGACCTGGCCTATCTCACCCTTGCCCCGCTCTCCAGCTTGGCCTCATGCCACCCTGCCTTGTTTACTCTGTTCCAGCTGTGCTGCCCTCCCTTCTGGTCCCCTTGAGACACCAAACTCCTTCTGGCCTCAGGCTTTGAGCTTACTATTCTCATTCTGGAACATTCTTACCCCAGGCTGTCTACAGCTTGTCCTTTTCACCATTCAGGTCTCAGCTTACACATCACTTCCTCAGAGTGGGCTTCCTTGATCACTCCATTTAAGAAACCCACCCACCGCCCCCCAGCCCAACTTTCTATTCCATTCCTAGCAGCAATTTACAACATTTTATGTTTGCTAATTTATCTGTTTATTGTCTGTCCCCAGACTAGATCATGAGCCCCATGAGGGCAGGAAGGATGTCAGTTTACTTGCCCACACCAGCACTTTGGGCCATGGTTAGTGTACGGTAGATGCTTAAGAACTATCTGCTGAATTAATGCTCAAATGGGGTCACAGAACATTTCAGTTAGCAGCTCACCCAGGTGAGTTTCCTCATTTTCTGATGAGGACACACATTCAGAGAGGTAAAGTGATTTGCTCAAGCTGGCTAATTAGAAGCAAAATGAAGATAAGGACCCCCTGCCCTTCACCCCAATCTGGCATATCCTTTCTGCCCAATCTGAGGCCTCAGTCTGTCTGTTCTGGAGAATCTGGCTCCCCTACACCTCTTGGCTCAAAACAGAGCAGGCCCCAACTTCCACTGTTTCCAGGACTGAACCAGCTTTATATTCCTGCTTCCCAGCTTAGACAAACGTGATCTCCTAGGTGAATACACAGGCACAGCTATCACTATTCATTCTCCTACAAATGAAGCCAGGGCCTTGAAAGCAGGGAGAACAGAGTCTTACCGAAGACACATCAGGCATTTTCACCACAAAAGTCATGTAACACATATGTGGGGAGGCTTCTATGTGCTGAGCCCTGTGTTGGGTCTTTGCTCGGAGTCCCACCCAAAGCCTTCTAGGACTTCCAAGAGAATCAAAGCCAAGGTCCCTATTACAGGATTGCAGGCCCTTGACAACACAGACCGTGCCCTTCTTGTTCCATCTTACATAGCCTCCACTGCTGTCACCATCTACCCAACCGGGCACCCCCTTTCTGCCCTTTGGTGCCTCCATTAGGCTCAGGGTGACCAGCATCCCCAGCTGCTCTGCCTGGAGATATGCAAGGCTGCACTCACAGGCCAGGTGCTGGCCTCAGGAGCCCGGTGTTCAGTCCTCAGTGCCTTATTCAGAAACGTGAATGCACCGCAGTGTAGTAAACCACAAGAGGGCTGGAAACCACATCACATGAAAACTGTCTGAAGGGATGGAGGATGTTTTGACTGAATAAGAAAATAATTAATGGGGCATTGGTACTGTGCCTGGCTCCAGAAATGTTGAATGAAAAACAAAATGGCATTCTTTAAATATCTAAGGGTACATCATGTGGCAAGGAAGCTGATTTCTTCTGTTTGTTCTTGGGGTTGCGGGGGGTGGGGAAATGTTGGGGGAGGAGCTAGTTAAAAACTGCACAAGGCAGAGTTTTGCAGAACAAAAGGAGGAGCTTGGAAATATTCCATCAGCCTTGAGGGAGGGCCATGTTAGGGACTAGGGCTCCCACCCAGCAGTGGCTGGCCTTCCTGCATCCAAAGACTCACAGTCCAGTGGGCAGGAGCATTAAGAGCCTACTACAACATGGGGTGACAAGGGCATGAAGAGGACCCTGGAGATACTGTTAACTGAGGAACAGCAGTAAGGGCATGTCGAGAGATCAGCTCTCTAGACTATGATGACCACACACAGGATGATGACCACACATGGGGCTTCAGAAGACAGCCCCTCCCCCAGCACACGGAGGCCCATTACTACTCACCAGAAAGCCCTTGTGCCCTCTCTTGGCTGTTCACCTGCTGCCCAGCTCCCACAATGATTAACTCGTGGCCAAACGTGTTTCATCCATATGCTCCCCACTCCCTCAACTATTGGGTAGTTATATTTTTAATAGACTTTATTTTTTAGAACAATTTAAACTTAGAAGAATTGAGAAGATAGTACAGAGTTCCCATATAACCTCTACCCAGTTTCCTCTATTATTAATGTCTTACATTAGTAAAATACCTTTGTTATGGTTAATGAACCAATATCGCTGCATTATTATTAACTCAGGTCAAGGAGTTATTTGGATTTCATTTTTTTACCCAATCCTTTTCCTGTTCCAGGATCCTATGCAAGACACATACTCCATTTATTCTCTTCTCCTTAGGCTCCTCTTGGCTGGGGCAGTTTCTCAGACTTATCTGATTTATGATGACCTTGACAGCTATTGAGGAGTACCGGTCAAGTATTTTGTATGATACCCAGCTTTTTGAATTTGTCTGATTAGTTCCCATTATTAGATGGGGATTGCGGCTTGTTGGGAAGAGGACCATGGACATAAAATGCCATCCTCATCACATCACATTCCCGTTTCATCATATTAAGGGACATACTATCAACACAATTTAACTGTGGAGGTTGGCTAAGGTTGTGTTTCTCAGGTTCCTCCACTGTAAAGTTACTCTTCCCCCTCTCCCTTTCCATACTGTACTCCTTAGAAGGAAGTCACTATGTGCAGCCCACACCCAAGGAACGGGAGTTATCCATCCTCTGCTTTACAGCCAAGTATCTATGTAAATCATTTGGAATTCTTCTGAATGGGAGATTGGGTAAAAAAAGGAAATCCAAATAACTCCTTGACCTGAGTTAATAATAATAATGCAGCGATATTGGTTCATTAACTATAACAAAGATATTTTACTAGTGTAAGACATTAATAATAGAGGAAACTGGGTAGAGGGCATATGGGAACTCTGTATTATCTTCTCAATTCTTCTAAGTCTAAAGTCTAAGTCTAAGTCTTTATTAATTTATTCATTATACCAGTATGTACTCAGGGATATTTACTGTATACTTTGGGTTATAACCCAATACTATTTTATTTTGTTGCTCAAATTGTTCCAGCTTTGACCACTGGGAGCTCTTTCAGTTGATACCTGTGTCCCTTTGATAGGCCTGCCACAATCAATGTAGTGTTTTTGCCCAATACTTCCTTACTCCCTGGCACTACAAAATGCTCCAGGCCCATCTAGTCTATTTCCTGCCCTAGTCCTAGAATCAATCATTTTCCAAGAAGCCTGTTCCTCTTTTTTATTTATCTATTTATTTACTTATAATTTTTTTTAAGAGAGAGAGGGGGTTGGGTGGGGTGGGGTGTTGGGGAGGGAGGGAGACACAGAATCCAAAGCAGGCTCTGCACTATTGCCCTATGCTGGGCTCAAATCCTCAAACCATGAGATCATGACCTGAGCCAAAGTCAGATGCTTAACTGACTGAGTCACCCAGGTGCCACAAAACTTTGTTCCTCTTAATAAAGAATGGTATTAGAAACCAAGATCAGGGTGCTAGGAGTGCTCACGGCTACTGGAGTATCATTTCTTTTAGGCCCTGTCAGCTGACAGACCAAAAGATACATATTGATACACATATCTGTAAATATTTCCACGTGTAACCATCTGTATTTATATTCAGCTACATAGGGGTTCATACTAATGTCTTCAACTAATCCATTACCACATGGATCATTCTAGCCTCCTCCTTGTTTATCTGTAAATTTCTACTCCAGTGGTGAGAAATCTGGCTGCCATGATCTGCCATTCACTTACTGAATTGATCCATTTCAGTACACAGTATCAGAACTGTTAAGCATCCACCCATGGGTAATAACTTCATCAACTAGAGTACAGTGCTCATGTGCGATTTCTTCAGCTTTCCATCTCACAGAACCCAGTCACCTCCAACGTTACATAGGTCAGCACCTTTTTCTCCCACCCTCTTCCTGAGGTTTTTTCACATGTTTGTAATACCATTAGATTCTCTGGTCATAGTCTGCATTCCCTCATGGGATCCTCTGCCTCCTAAATAACTTTTTTGCTGTTGTTTTCACAAACTGTATACATTAAGCTTCACGCTCTGTGCTGTAAAGTTCTATGGATCTTGTCAAATGCTTAAGGTTTTGTACCCAACATTATGGTTTCATACAGAATAATTTTACTGTCCTAACAATCCTCTGTGCTTTACCTATTCATCCCTCTCCCTGAACTCCAAACCTCTGGCAACCACTGATCACTATCTCTATAGTTATCCCTTTTCCAGCATGTCATACAATTGGAATATAGAATACTTAATCTTTTCATACAGGACTTATTTCACTTAAAATAGCCATTTGGATTTCCTCCATGTCTTTTCATAGCTTGATAGTTCATTTATTTTTATCTATGAACAATATTTCATTGTATGGACCTATCAGTTTGCTTATATTAACTTGTATATTAACATACAAATTTTATAATGAGTTTGTCAATGTCCACAAAATAACTTGCTGTGGTTTTGGCCTGGATTGTATTGAATCTATACATCAAGTTGGGAAGAACTAACATGTTAACAATAGAATCTTCCAATCCATGAACATAGAATATTCCTCCATTTATTTAAATCTTCTTTGAATTTTTTCATTATAATCAATAAAGGGGTTTTTTTTTTGCATATGGACCCTGAACATATTTTGTTAGATTTATACCTAAGTATTTCATTTTTGGTGTTACTATAAATGGTATTGTGTTTTTAATTTCAAATTTCAATGTTCATTGACTTACACCTTGTGATCTTGCTATAATCATTTATTCACTTCAGGAGGACTTTTTCATTTTGTTTTTTGATTCTTTGGAATTGTCTACATAGACAATCAAACACCTGCAAACAAAGACAGTTTTATTTCTTCCTCCCCAAATATGTTTTATTTCCTTTTCTTGTCTTAATGCTCTAGCTAGAACTTTCAGTACAATGTTGAACAGGAGTGGTAAGAGAGTACTACTTGGCTTGTTCCTGGATTATTTTAAAACAAGTCACAGATGTCATATCATTTTATCTGTAAGTATTTTGGTACATATCTCCTAAAAACAAGGAGTCTTAAAAAAACATAACCATAATACCATTATCATCTCTAAAAAAGTCAAAAATACTCCTTAACATCACCAAATATAGAGTGGAATGTTTTTAAACCTTTACTGCTATTACTTAACACTCCAGCCCACATGAATGAGGCTCTCTGCACACTTACCACAGTTTCTCCTTCCTCTACAGTGTGGATCTTGATGTAGGTGCCCACTGCAGCCTCCTCAGGGAGTTCACCATACTCAGTATTGATCATGGGACATTTGAGGGAATGTGGATGCCTAGATCTGAAATTTGACAACTTGTTAAAGAGGATTCATTTGTAACACAGCCAGTTCATGAGGTCCTGGACAGTGAGCTCCCACTCTGCTGCATTTTAAGAACCTCCCCTTCCTGGAGAATTCACACCACCTCAGAAAGTGAGAAAAGTCAAAATCAAGCCCTGGAAGAGTTTATGTCAAGAACCGGAGAAGCTGAATAGTGGGGAGACTTAGATGAAGAAATAGAACCCCTTTAAACACTTGAAAGCTGTTATGTGGAAGAAGGGGCTGCTGATCTTATACAGCTGAGCCAGACCTGATGGGTGAGAATTACAGGCTGGCTGACGTGTGCTCAACATGAGGAAGAAATTTCTAAGTCAGAGGTGTCCAATATAGAATAGACTGCTTTGACACAGGGTAAGCTCTATGTCCCTGGGGACACAGCACAGGTTGGGGCTGTCCTTCTTGGCAGAAAAGCAAAAAGAGATGGCTTTGTTTGTTTGTTTATTTAACAGGTTTCCTTGGGAAGCCTGTAGATACTGTATTTTGTTCATGCTGGAATTAATTTTACACAGGCAATCCTGTTGTGCTTTCTTTGGTCTTGGGCAAGGTAGACGGAAGAGACAGGCTATGCTATCTGGATTACAGGCAGGGAAAAATAATTATTTATCGGCTGAGAATATAGCCGATATAGTCACCCAACTCATAAACTCACCCAACACATAAACAAGGCAGCCTACAGTTCTCACTCCCCAGGATGCATACATGAGTAGCACATGCCCAGCATGCCCTTTATTTTTCACTTCTGGGTCCAACCTGTCTGTTCTCCCTTACTGATTTACAGCAGAGGAACTGGGTCGTTCAATCCCTACTTTCCGAAGAATTAGGATTGGGACTCCCTCAGAAAGAATATCCATCAGAGGGAATAACAACTCAGAAGTCATGGGATGCTCCTTATGGAGACAGATGGGCTGGAAATGCTAATAGGCAAAGGACTTGAGTGAAGTGGTACTTGGGACAACATGGAGGTTGTGATGTTCCTATTAGTATAATTGTGATGGTTTAATTTTATATTTAATGAAGGAGAAGAGGTATGATATTGCTCTGGGTCCAGCACTGAGCTGCTTCTAGGCAGGTACCACTGAGTGTCCTTTCCTGTTCCTCAGCCTCTCTGGGTTAAGGCATAAGTGCAGCCCTCATCGTGCATCCTCATTCCAGTCATGACAGTTGTACCAAAAAACAAGGCTGAGCACTAATAAGCTGCTCAGGTTTGAATCCTGGCTCTGCCACTTCCTACCTGTATGACCTCAAACCAAGTAGCTTAATCTCTCCCTGTAGCTTGGTTTTCTCACCTGACAAATGAGATGGATAACAGCACTTAATTCATAGAACTATTGTCAGGATTAAATTAGATAATCCAGTACCAGGCACAGAGTATTCTACAAGTGTCAGCTATAATTATTATTATCTCATTTAATTGCTGGCTTACAACAACGCCAAGACTTGAATCCTATTATCTACAGAAAAGGAAACTATGGCTTAGAGAGGTCAAGTCCCTTGCCCAAGTACACAGAGATAAAATAAGTGGCCAAGCCAGGACTTGAGCCTGGGTTGAACTGACTCCAAAGCCCAGGCTCTTATCTACTGCCTCCCTTAGATGGGTAGAATTTTCTGAAGAGGCTCAGAGTCAAAAAGAGCCAATAAGGGGTGCCTGGTTGGCTCAGTTGGTTAAGCATCCAACTCTTGATATCGGTTCAGGTCATGATCTCACAGTTTGTGAGATTGAGCCCTGAGTCAGGCTGTCAGTGCAGAGCCTGCTTGGGATTCTCTCTCTCCCTCTCTCCCTCCCCATCTTGCGTGCACATGCCCACACTCACTCTGGAGCGTTCTCTCTCTCAAAAACAAAACCAAACAAAACAAAAACACAATAAAACAAAAAGATCCAGTGACACGCAGACAGAATATCAGAGCCAGATCTGTCCTGCCCCTTCTTCCTCAAATAGGTTCCCTGAGAAAGGAAGTAGCTGACCACCTAAAATGGCCCTATGGGTTACAGGCAGAGAATGCAGCTCCTGGGTCTCCAATCAAGCACTTCTATAGGCTTCCTTCCGTATATACCCCAATCTTTGTGCTCGAGCTATGCCTGCTACCGCCAGCCCCTCTTCAGTATCCCTGACATTCTGTCCTTTCAAGTTCTATCTTCCTTTGCAACCAGAATCTGGGTCCTTCTATCTGCCAAGTGCTAAGCTTACTTGATCTTCGGGCCCAAGGTCTTTGGAAGAGTATTTCCTGAGGTTTTAATCCTCCTACTGAAGCTGGACCCCTGTTGCTCCCAGGCTTTCTGGAGGTGCTTAAGTTTCAGAGTACTAAAGTCCTGTACAGGATATGATTTTATCTGGAATTCCTTAAATCTCTCCACAGGAGAAGGTTCTGTTAGAGAAAGCACAGAAAAACACATTAATGGGTCTTTGCATATAGGAGGGCTTTGCTGATGATGGTGAAAGGTATACCATCCTCACCTGCCTGGCTCGCCTGGTACATGGGGAAATTAAGGAAAATAGAAAATACTGTGGTCTCCATGTATTGTCCCTTTGTGCCAGGCCCTTAGCAGAGCCTGCACATACATTACATCCAGACAACTGTCACTGGCTCCATTTAAGAAATAAAATTATCAGCAGAGATGGGGCACCTGGGTGGCTCAGTCGGTTGAGCATCTGACTCATGATTTTTGGCTCAGGTCATGATCTCACACTTCATGGGATCGAGCTCCACGTCTGGCTCCATGCTATCAGCAGAGCTTGCTTGGGATTCTTGCCCTCTCTCTGCTCCTGCCCTGCTCACTCATGCACGTGCACACTCTCTCTCAAAAATAAATAAATGAACTTTAAAAAAAAATGAACAGCAGAGAGTTGAGGTCACCCAGGAAAGGGCTGAAGCTTAGAACTGAACTCAAATCTACCTGATTTAAATCTCATGTCTTTACAAGTGGGCCTGGGTGGCTCGGTCCATTAAGCATCTGACTTTGGCTGAGGTCATGATCTCATGGTTCAAGAGTTGGAGCTCCACATCAGGTGAACATGAGTTCCACGTTGGGTAAATGCAAGCCCTTCTTCTCCTTCTCTTTCTCTCTCCCACTCTGCCTCTTGTGGGACTGATTCTCTCTTCCCCTTGCTCACTTGTGCTCTCTTTCTCTTAAAAAAAAAAAAAAAAAAAAAAGAACAGCTTCTGTCTTTCCACTAACAGATCATATGATCGTATTTATCTGGGACTGGGGACAGAGGCAGCAATAAAAGATAAATAAATGACGAGCCATAGAATCTTGGATGAGGTAATTTTCCAGCACCCTCATAGGATTATTATAAGAATTACAGATAGGAGCGCCTGGGTGGCTCAGTCGGTGAAGTATCCGACTTCAGCTCAGGTCATGGTCTTATGGTCATGCCCATACGTGCCCATATGATTCAAGCCCAACGTCAGGCTCTGTGCTGACAACTCAGAGCCTGGAGCCTGCTTCAGATTCTGTCTCTGTCTCTCTGCCCCTCCCCACTCACACTCTGTCTCTCTCACTCTCAAAAATAAACATTTAAAACAATTAAAAAAAAAAAGAATTAGATAAAGTATGTGCTACACCCTGCACAGTGCACTTAATATCCCCTCTATGAGAGTTAACAAGATCACCAAGAGAATACTACTCAGAAATAAAAAGGAGGAAACCAACTACTCAGAACACAATGCTGAATGAAAAGAAGCTAGGCACAAAAGAGTACATATTGTATGGTTCCATTTATATGAAACCCTAGGAAAGATAGATCTAACCTATTGCAATAGAAAGCAGATCAGTGGTCACCTAGGGTCGAGATGAAGGGTAGGAATTTACTGGGAAAGGACACAAGGAAATTTTGGGGGGATGGAAATGTTCTGTAACTTGACTGTCGCAATTACCACAGATATAAATTTGTCAAAATTCATTGAACTACACATTTAAAATGTGTGCATTTTATTGTTTGAAAATTAAATATCTGTAACTTTGATTTTAAAGATAGATCTCCTAGGGCACCTGAGTGGCTCAGTCGATTAAGCCTCTGACTTTGGATCAGGTCATAATCTCACAGCTGGTGAGTTCAAGTCCCACATCAGGTTCTCCGCTGTCAGCATGAAGCCCACTTGGGATCCTCTGTCCCCCTCTCTCCCTGCCCCTCCCCAACTTGCACACATGTGCACTCGCATGTGTGTGCACTCTATCCCTCTCTCAAAAATAAATAAACATGAGGAGCGCCTGGGTGGCTCAGTCGGTTAAGCATCTGACTTGAGCTTAGGTCATGATCTCGCAGTCTGTGAGTTCAAGCCCCACGTCAGGGTCTCTGGTGACAGCTCAGAGTCTGGAGCCTGCTTTGGATTCTGTATCTCCCTCCCTCTCTCTCTGCCCCTCCCCTGCTTGGGCTCTGCCCCTCCCCCCACCCCACCTCTCTCTCTCTCTTTCTCTCTCTCTCTCTCTCTCTCTCTGAAAAATAAAATAAAAATAAACATTAAAAACTTTTTAAATAAACATATATATATATTAAGGGTGCCTAGGTGGCTCCGTCAGTTAAGCAGCTGACTTTCAGCTCAGGTCATGATCTCACAGTTGGTTTATGGGTTCAACCCCGGCATGGGGCTCTCTGCTGTCAGTACAGAGCCCACTTCAGATCCTCTGTCTCCTTCTCTGTATGCTCTCGAATGCGTGCTCTCTCAAAAGTAAATAAACATTTTAAAAAATTTTAATAACAAAATAAAAACAGATCTTCAGTGTTAGAGTCAACTATTAAAATTAATGTTAATAGAAATAATTCCAAAATCTATAAAGAATAGGCCTAGATTAGCAGAGAACATACAAAAAGCCCTGAATAAACCTTTTTACAAGGCTTTTTTGTCAATATCTATCAATATTTTAAGTGTGCATGGCCAGCATGCACTGGATCAATTACTGGATTCAGTAATTCTAAGATTTTATACAATGTTGCCTTGTACACATATGCAAAGATAAATACACGATGAAATTCACCACATTAGGGTAATAGTGAAAAATTGGAAATAACTCAAAATATCTGTAAAAGGTCATTGCTTTAATAATTGTGGTATATACATACAGTAGGATAAAACTCAGCTATTAAGAAACACAGATCTAAAAAAAAAAAAAAGAGAAAGAAAGAAACACAGATCTAGACTTCTGCTTCCAGCCAAATGAATTAACAAGGACTAGACTTACTCTCCCACCTGAAACTACTTTAAAAAACAAGCATAAATGTATGAAAAAAAATGGCTTTCAAGATATTGGGCATCAGGCCATGAAGAACAATCATCCCTGTAAGATAGAAAACAAATGGGGTGAGCCCTACTATTGCCCTAGTTTACTGCCTAGAGCTTTTGGAGGTTTTCTGGGCCATGTTGCAGGGAGGGGGAACCCAGGTGGATCCCATAAGTTTCCCTGAATTGATGAGACAGAACTGAGAATCTAGGGAGGACAAGACAGCAAGAGTTCACAAAGCAGAGTACCAGAGAGCACAGAGATGCACAAAGAAAGAACTCTGAAGATCAAGGTATAATAAATGGAAACACAATGCATGTTTATGGGTTGGAAGACTGAGTACTGTTAAGATTTCAATACCACTCAGATGGAGGTACAGATTCAATGCAATCCCTATTGAAACGCCAATGACCCAAATGACACGGCACCTGGGTGGCTCAGTCGGTTAAGCATCCAACTTTGGTTCAGGTCATGATCTCATGGTTCATGAGTTCGAGCCCTGCATCAGGCTTTCTGCTGTCAGCACAGAGCCCACTTCAGATCCTCTGTCCCCCTCTTTCTCTGCACCTCTCCTGCTTGTGCTTTCTCTCTCTCTCAATTTTTTTTAAAAAAATCCCAATGACTTTTTTGCAGAAATAAAAAACTCATCCTAAAATTCATATGAAATCTCAAGGGACCCCAGATAGCCAAAACAATTTTGAAAAAGAACAAAGCAGAAGGGCTCACACTTCCTGATTTCAAAACTTACTACAAAACTACAGTAATCAAAGCAGTGTAGTATTGGCATAAAGACAGACATATAAGCCAAAAGAATGAAATAAAGGCCCAGAGATAAACCCTCAGATATATGGTCAAATGATTTTAGCCAAGGGTGCCAAGACTATTCAATGGGGGAAAGAACAGTCTTTTCAATAAATGGTGCTGGGAAAATTGAATATCCACATGCACAAGAATGAATTTAGACGCTTACCTCATACCACATATAAAAATTAACTCAAAATGGATCAAAAACCTAAATGTAAGGCCTAAAACTATAAAACTCTCAAAAGAAAACATAGGGCAAAAGCATCACAACATTGGATTTGGCAGTGATTTCTTGGATACATACTAAAGGCACTGGCAATAAAAGAAAAAAATGGACAAATTGGACTTTATGAAAATGTAAAAAATTTGTGCAAAAGACAATATCAGCAGAGTAAAAAGGCAGTCCATGGAATGAGATAAAATATTTGTAAACCACATAACTGATAAGGGATTGATATCCAGAATATACAGGAAATTCCTAAAACTTAACAAAAAAACAGACAAGCAGATTTTAAAATGGGCAGAGAACTTGCATAGACTTTTCTACAAAGAAGATATATGAATGGACAATAAACACATAAAAAATGATAATAATAATTAGTAGGGAAATATAAATCAAAACTACCAAGATACTATCTCATATCCATTAGGATCAATATCATTTAAAAAAACAACAACAACAAAGAGGGGCACCTGGGTGGCTCAGTTGGTTAAGCATTCAACTCTCGATTTCAGTTCAGGTCATGATCTCATGGTTTGTGAGTTCCAGCCCTGTGTAAGGCTCTGTGCTGACAGTACAGAGCCTGCTTGGAATTCTCTCTCTCCTTCTTTCTCTGCCCCTTCCCTGTGTGCATGCATGTGCACTCTCTCTCTCTCTCTCTCTCTCTCAAAAATAAACATTAAAAAAACCCAGAAAAAAACAAGTGCTGCTGAAGATGTGGAGAAATTGGAACACTTGTGCATTGTTGGCAGGAATGTAAAATGGTGCAGCCACTATGGAACACAGAATGGAGATTCCTTAAAAAGATTAAAAATGGAATTACCATATGACCCAGCAATTCCACTTCCGGATGTATATTCAAAAGAAAACGGTCTCAGATAACTGTACACTCATGCTCATTATTCACTATTCGCTAAAATGTGGACGTAACTCAAGTGTCCATCGATGGATGAATGGATAAACAAAATGTGATATATATATATACAGTTGAATATTATTCAGGCTTAAAAAGGAAGGAAATTCTGACACACTACAATATAGATGAAGCTTGAGGGCATTATGCTAAGTGAAATAAGCTAATCACAAAAAGACAAAAACTGTATGCTTCCACTTATATGAGGCACTTAGAGTAGTCGAAAGCATAAAGATAGACAGTAGAATGGTGGTTGCCAGAGGCTAGGGGGAGGAGGAAACGATCAGTTATTGTTTAGTAGGTATAGTTTCAGTTTTACAAAATGAAAAAAGTTAAAGAAATGGATGGTGGTGGTGGCTGTACAATATTATGAAGATATTTAATACCATTGAATTGTATGTTTAAAAATGGTTCAGAAAATTTTATGCTATGTGTATTTTGCCACAAAAAATAAATTTTGGGTAAAAAATGTTATGGGATGCAGCTTTTTCTCTGGTGGATTGGCAGTGGAAAAGAGAGGGAAAAAAACTGGCATGAGAAGAGAAATGACATTTCCTGAGCACTAACAGGCCCTGTCCATACACAATCTGATTCAGCTTCCCTAGTAACCCCTGTGATAAAGATAACAAACATCTACTATACACTAATGCAGGCAGTGTTCTAAGAGCTTTATATATCCATTTGCTTAATTTCATAACAAGCCTATGAACTTGTTTTATAGAGTCTGAGGGAACTGATCCACAGGGACACAGTCACTTGCCCAGTATCACACAGCCCATAAGAGGAGGACCCTGGATTCAAACACAAGCAGTTTGGCTCCCGGGTCTATGCTCCTAACCATGACACGACCATGACAGATATGAAGAAACCAGGCCTAGACCCTTTAAGTACTCATCAGAGTCACTCAGCTAATCAGTGAGATTCAAACCCAGCTCAGTCAAGCTCCAGGCTCCTTTCCACCCTTCTCCCTCAAAGGGAAAGCCTAAAAAGGAGGAGCTGGAGGGGGGGCAGGAGCCTCTCCTGGCAGGGCCATGTGGGCCACGTTTGCACAGCTGGGAGAAGAGGGGATCAAACCAGACATCCTGCAGGGCCTTTCTAGCTCTAGAGGTCTAAGATTCTATGGGCTGAGAACTGGAAGCAGAAGGGCCCAGGCGCCCCCTGCTGTGCGCAGCTGCCAGTTACCATTGAGGTGGGTCTTCAGAGATGTGTCGTCTATCAGCTCCAGATGCTGCCAGATCCACTTGTAGTAGAAAGGCAAGGTCCCAAGGTCTATCAGACGCAGGACTTCACAGCTGCCCTGGAAACATCAAGGGACACTAACAATGGGGCTAACTCCTGAGGCTCCAGGCAGGCCAGGCTTTGAAGATAAGCTCTCTCTATTGCATCTTACCCCCAGTTTACTTGGCTTAATGCAAGTGGTTTCGGGTTCCTTTTTCTTTTTTTCTTTCCTTCTTTTTTTTAATGAAAATGTTATGTACTCATCACAAGTTCAAATAGCTAAATAGGCATAAGAACTAAATAAATGTTGGCATTGGGAGAAAAATCACCATAGAGAATATGATTGGGACAGTTGGGTGAAAATAATCACTTAAGGGGTGGTTCAGTCGGTTGAGTGTCCGACTTCGGCTCAGGTCATGATCTCATAGTTTGTGATTTTGAGCCCCATGTCAGGCTCTGTGCTGACAGCTCAGAGCCTGGAGCCTGTTTTCGATTCTGTGTCCCCCTCTCTCTGACCCTCTCCCACTCATGCTCTGTCACTCTCTCTCAAAAATAAATAAACATTAAAAAAATTTTTTAAAGAAAATAATCCCTTAAGTATATAGGGGTAAGTGAGTATAACAAATGATATTTAACTTTCAAATGATTCAGGCAGAGAAATAGAGAGAGAGAGAGAGAGAGAGAGAGAAGCAAATGTGGCAAAATGTTAGCAATTGGTGAATCTGGATGAAGTTTATACAGGAATTCTTTGCACTGTTCCTGCAAATTTTCTATAAATTTAAAACCATTCCAAAATTAAGTTTTAAAAATATTCAAACCAAACAGAAGAGCATAAAGTCAAAACTATTTTCATCCTAACACCCAGAAATAACAAGTAGCATTTTGGTGAATATTGTTTCAAACTTTTCTCTGTAAACATAATACATTAGTATTTTTTTTCATAAATGAGTCTCTTTATGTAAATAGATCATTGTAACCTTTTTTAAGAACTCAATAATATATCAAGGACATCATTTCATGCCAAGTAATATGGTAACATTATTATTTTTAGTGATTGCATATCATTCTATGTATGCCATAACTTACATACAATTTAAAATAGGAACTAGTTGAGCAAAAGAAGTCAGACACAAAGAACACATTCTGTATGATTTCATTTATATGAAGTTCAAGAATAGGTAAAAGGGCGCCTGGGTGGCTCAGTCAATTAAGTGTCCGACTTCAGCTCAGGTCATGATCTTGCAGTTCGTGGGTTTGAGCCCCGCGTTGGGCTCTGTGCTGACAGCTCAGAGCCTGGAGCCTGCTTTAGATTCTGTGCCTCTCTCTCTCTGCCCCTCCCCTGCTCATGCTCTGTCTCTGTCTCTCAAAAATAAATAAATGTTAAAATTTTTTTTTTAAAAAGAACAGTCAAAAGTAATCTTCTGACTTTGTGGTTATCTTTGGTTGGGGGGGTGGGAGTTTGCCTGGGAAAGTGTACAAGGGAGCTTTCTAGGGTACTAGAAATGATCTCTATCTTGATTTGGGTGATGCTTACACAGATATATACATATATAACAATTCACTAAGCTGTAAAGTTTAGATTTCTTTATCGCACACATGTTACACCTCAAGGAAATATTTTTGAAGATTAATATTCAGTTCTTTCTGTCAGTATTATATATATAATTCTGATCTTGTTCAGGACAGTAAAATCTCCAGTTTACAAAACTCACCGCCTTTCCAAACTCTCCTGCACTGGGGGTAGCAGTGACCCCATTCTGGCTACTGACATATAAGTAGAAGGCTGATGGATAAAACTCCCTGGAAACCTGTGGTTGTCCTTCCCCCTTACCTCTGCATAAAACTCATATGTGATGGCTGGAGGTGAAATAGTCACATCGCGACCGTTAGGATGAAAGCTATATGCTGTGGACGATGAGGGGAGATGCTAGAAGGGAACTGGGGTCTTGAAGATTTCCCCAAACAGCTGTTCTAGCCCTGGATTGCTTAATTCTAGCCTCTCTACTGCAAGACAAAAGGAAATTACTATTCACTAAGCCATTGCAGTTGGGTTTCTGTGACAGCAACTTTAACTGATAATCTTGTACACACATCTTAATGCCTAGAGTGGTCATTTAGTTCACAAATCTCAAGTTCTCCCCCTAAGCATAAGTCAGGATTGTTTTTTTTTTTTAATCAGATATGGCCTTCTTACTTGCATTGGCCACTTTCCTAAGCAAAGTGACTCTGATAATGTGAGTGGAAACGTTAACAGCCCATGCTTGATTCTCAACATTACCTTCCCCTGTCCTATGGACCATGGAAGCATAGGTGAAGATAGTCGCCAGTGGCCTGGGTCCCTGAGTGACCATAGAAAGCAAGACCTCCTGCTGATCAAGCAGTGGGGACGAAGGAATGCATCTTTGTTAGTTAATCCACTGAGATTTGAGGATTGCTTAGAATTGCAACAAAACCTTGTTTATCCTAATATAATGTGCATGTTTGATTATCCTTTGGGATTGTTTCCTACTAGCATGTATGTTTTAAATGTTGACACACATTGCCAAACTGCCTTGCAGAAATGTTAGTTTACACTCTCTCCAACAGTGTATAACAGAGCCTGTTGTGTCTTTGTATTACATTGAAAGCTGGGTTTTCACAATCTTTTTTATTTTTTCTAATCTGGTAGAAAAGATATGTCATTTTCTTTTTTATTTCATATCTTTATAAAACATTACCTTTTTTTAGTAGGAACTGTAAGAGACACATTATACTTAAGGTTCAAGCTCAACTACTGTTGAAGAGGAAAGAGAAGGGATAAGACATTTATTAAGCCCTTATGATATGCCAGGTGTTGGTCTTGGAGGCTTAGTGAACATTTACTCAACATTTATCAACAAGGACTACAGGTGCCAGAGAAACACAGGTGAACATTTTCTTCTCAGGCTCTCGTGGGTGTTTAACCCCATCTGTACCTGTGTAGAAAACAATTTCACCATGTGTCCCCAAATGATAAATTGTTCCAAATGAATTGGTTATGGGCATTAACTATGTTTTCTAAGCCAATAGGAAATCACCTTCCCTAACTTTCCCAGGTCCCCAGGACACCCAGGCCCCTCCCTGCTATCACCCTCCAGTGGCCATATTCGTGAACTACAGGGGTCGGGACCTCCCAGTCTCAGATGAATGAATGTTCTAGCAGCTGGCCTGGCAGGAAATGAAAATGGGACAAAAGAGCAATCCCTTTAGAAAGGGCAGGTGCTTTTCAACTCCAGCCAGAGGGGGCCACATCACAATACAGCCTGGTGTTGCCTGATCTTCTGAATATTCAAAAGAAGCCAGAAATCCGAAATTTTATTTACAATCGTCACAATAACGATTAAATCAACTTTCAATAAAACACTGTAAAGGACAGATCAAACTCACCTACCAGCCAAGATGCTCCCTCCTTGCTGTCACTTTGTAACATCTGCATTATTTTTCTCAGAATGAAGTTCAAGAGCGCCTGCATTAGATTCACCCTCTACGCTTATTCAAATGCAGATGGCCAGGTTAATGAATAAGAATCTCTGGGGTCTGGCAGAAATTTGCCTTTTTAGGAAGCCCCCTAAGTGTTCTTCATGCTTACTCAAATCTGGAAAAACTCTTTCCTTAAGTCAGAGTTCTCCACGTTTAATGTGCATCAGAATCACCTGGAAGGCTTGTCAAGACAGATTACTGAGCCACCACCTCTGAGTTTTGGATTGAACAGCTCTTGGGTAGTCCTGAGAATCTGCATTGTTAGTAACTTCCCAGGTGATACAGATGCTGCTGATTCAGTGACAATACTTAGAACCACTGAACTCAAGGATGAATGTGAACCGAGTAAATCTGGGCTAGACTAACTCTCATCCTTATAACAGACTTTATGAGGTAAGTAGTTCATTCTGTCTTATGGACAAAGAAATGGAGGCTAACACAGACTAAGAACTTTCTGTCGGTCAAGATGTAATCATTTGATTAGAGCAAGTCTTGCAGATGTCAGGGAGGAGGAGGAATTGCAAAATATTCAGGCTGGCCTTCAGGGTTTGGCACTACCATTCTCTCTTCTAGGTTCTCCCTGCTCTCCTCACATGACCATCCTTTGGGTCAGATCCTGTGCATCCAATCCCTTATAGTGTAGAGGCTGCAAGCCAAACACTCCCAAACATCTCCGAAGCCCCCTCGCACCTAAGAAGTTATTTGGGTTCCACTGCCCAGATGCACTTGGGCAAGGCTTGGTTTTGGACTGCAGGATATCTACTGTGTTTGTGGAGGCAGTGGCTACGGACGTGGCTTCCTGAATGTGGCAGGAGCAGCAGCACCTGTGACTGTCCAGTTCTGGACTCTGACTTGGGGTCACGTGGGGGTCATGTTCAGTTGAAGTTCTGTTCCTTCAGGCCTCCCCCTCACCAGTAAATCTGTTAGCCATTCAACATCCTGCAATAACTCCCCTTCTGCTTATGTTAAGCTAGTCTTGACTCCCTACTCTGGGACTGAACCCAAAATTAACAACACAAACACACCCCTAGTGATAAGTTTAATAATCGGCTCTCTGGAAAAATGTATGCATGTCTATAAATCTTACTCTTATAAAGGGTGTGTTACACACAATTTAGAAATAATAAAATATACTGTACTCTTATTGAAAGTTCCTATATATAAGGGTGCCTGACTGGCTCAGTTGGTAGAGCATGCGGCTCTAGATCTCAGGGTCCTGAGTTCGAGCCCCACATTGGGTGTGGAGCCTGCTTAAAATAAAAATTTTTTAAAGAGGTTGCATATAGCTAATGGATTCTCACAGAAGACTGTTGTGGGCTCTGGCTGAATTCTTGTAACCAGGGTCAATCTATAGTCACAAGTCAACTGTGATTTGACAAGTTAAGTTGCATCCAATCCACACTTCTCCCAATACATTTTTAAAAAGTCTTTTTTAGTGTCTATTTTTAAGAGACAGAGAGAGACAGAGTGCAAGTTGGGGAGGGGCACAGAGAGAGAGGGAGACACAGAATCCGAAGCAGGCTCCAGGCTCTGAGCTGTCAGCACAGAGTCTGATGCAGGGCTGGAACGCACAAACCACAAGATCATGACCTGAGCAGAAGTCAGATGCTTAACCAACTGAACCAGCCCCCCGATATATTTAATATTATTAAGAATAGTTTGTAATCTACTGGCAAACTACTTCTCACCTTTGTATAAATTATGTTCATTAAATGGAAACCTTCTTTAGTTTTAGTGCTACACATACCAGAATGTTGCTTGTTCATCAACAATGTAACTTCTCTGATGAATCTATGATGAATAGTTTATTTTAATTTTTTAAAGTTTATTTATTTATTCTGAGAGAGAGAGTGTGTGTGTGAGCAGAGGAGGGTAGAGATAGGGAAGGAGAGAATCCCAGGTAGGCTCCACACTGTCTGTGCAGAGCCCACCGTGGGGCTCACTCTCACAAACCATAAGATCATGACCTCAGCCAAAACTAAGAGTCAGATGCTTAACTGACTAAACCACCCAGGCACCCCTATGTAATTTCATTTTTAATAACTATTGTATTTATTATCTTGGAAAATTCCTGAAAACTTAATCAGCTCTCACAGCCCAGTAAGAGCCAGCTCCAGCACACAACCAATCTTGCCCCCTTCTTTTGTTTAACTGCCCAATACTTCAAGGCTCAACTCCTGCCTCACCTCCTTCAGGAAGCCTTCCTTACAACCTCCAGCCTTAAGAGAGATTCCCCCTCTTGAGTCCCTAGAACTCAAAAAGTTTGTGCTAATCACTTGGTAGTTGGCATAGACAATTTTGTCTCTGCTCAGAACCTAATGGAAGAGACATATAAACAGGGAGAAACAGTCTTTTCCATCTTCATATCCCTCCAGAGCATGAATCAACCTTTGCACAAACTCAACAAATGTCTGCTAGCTTAATATGAGCAACAGATATATGGGAGATACTAAAAGTTTGGATGGCCTTTCTTAAGGTATCTTAACCTCAACTTCCTCATTTGTAAACTTGGAATAATAATATCTTCCTCAGGAGCGCCTGGGTGGCTCAGTCAGTTGAGCATCCAACTCTTGATTTTGGCTCAGGCCATGATCCCAGGGTCGTGGAATCAACCCCTGCATTGGGCTCCACACTGAGCATGGACCCGCTTAACATCCTCCCTCTCTCTCTCTCTGCCCCTCTCCCCTACTTGTGGACTCTCTCTCCCAAAAATAATAATAATTATTATTATAATAAATATCTTCCTGATAGAGCTATAGTGAAATGGTACTATGTACACAGTTATTCATCAAAACACTGTTTGAAATAGCAAAAGATTGGGGCAACCTAAATATCCATCAATAAGGAACTGGTTAGATAAATTCAAGTACAAGCATACAGTGAAACCCTGCACAAGTGGTAAAAAAGAACAAGTGGGTTCTTTATGTACTGATATGGAACAATCTACAGAAACACTCTTGAAACAGCAAGGTGAAGAACAGCCTGCATAATTCGACATCATTTATGAAAACAAGGAAAAAATATACACATGCATTTGCCTCTATACACAAAGAATAGATGCAGGACAGACACATGAGAAAGCAGTGACAATGACTGTCTCTGGGGAGGAATACTAGGTAGCAGGGGGAAAGAGGTGAGAGGGAAACATTACTCTTTTAAACCTTTTGAATTTCAAACCATATGCATGTATTACCTGTTCCAAAATAAACAAACAAACAAAAATTAACAATACTAGTAGAACCCGTGGCACAGGAGCAAAGGGCCTCAAAAAAATGGTAGTTCTCATGGTGATCATGAAAACTACTGAGGGGTTGAGCAGAGTCAACAACTGACAGAAAGATCGACTCAAATTGCAAATCCCAGCTCCTGAGAAGAGCTTTGGATAGTCAGACAGATCTGTATTGAACCTGGCTTCTGCCCCTCATCGACTATGTGATCTTGGAGGAGCCACTTCACCTTCCTATGCCTCAGTTTCCACCTCTGTATGATGGGAATAGCAACACTACCAACCTCCATTGGGCTGCTGTGAGGCCAAAATGAAATAAAGCATTCGAAGCACACAACCTGGGACATAGTATGCACTCAATAAATGTTAGATTTTCTTTTTATTATCAACCAACACAGAAGTTGGCACAAGACAAAAAGCAATTCACAAAAGACAAAATTCAGACAGTAAACAAACATGAGTAATCTCACTAGGAATCAGGAAAAATGTAAATTAAATCCTCAATAAGGTGGCATTACAAAATTGATGGGGCGCGTAGGTGGCTCTGTCGGTTAAGCGTCCAACTTTGGCTCAGGTCATGATCTCATGGTTCGGTTCGTGAGTTCGAGCCCTGCATCGGGCTCTGTGCCGACAGCTTGGAGCCTGGAACCTGCTTCAGATTCTGTGACTCCCTCTCTCTCTACCCCTCCTCCGCTCGCACTCTGTCTCTGTCTCTCTCAAAAATAAATAAAACGTTAAAAAAAATGTAAAAGAAAAATGTTGAGGGGCACCTGGGTGGCTCAGTCATTTAAGTGTCCAACTCTTGATCTAGGCCCAGGTCTTGATCTCAGAGTCGTGAGTTCAAGTTCCACACTGGGCTCCACGCTGGGCACACTTTAAAAAAAAAAAAAAAAAAAGACTTTTGAAAGAATGCCTGGCAAGTTTGGCAGAGGTGTGTGGCACTGGCAAAGGTGTGCACAGCTGGAAGTTAGATAAAGTGGATCTTTTTGGAGAGTAACTTGTTCCAAGATTCATAAAAATGATGATACCATGCAATTCTGCTTCTGAAAATCTACTCTGAGGTGATGAGCTCATGCGTGATTTCTTCCCTCTTTCCAGAACTCTGTTTTATGCTGTGGTCATATCACTTCTATAATTTAAAAATTATGATTTTATGTATTTATTTTTTTATTCTCAAGTTAGTCAACATACAGTGTAGTCTTGGCTTCAGGAGTAGAACCCAGTAATTCATCTCTTACATATGACACCTAGTGGTCATCCCAAAGAGTGCCCTGCTTAATGCCTGTCACCCATTTAACCCACCCCCTTACCCCCAGCAATCCTCAGTTTGTTGTCTGTATTTAAGAGTCTCTTATGGTTTACCTCCCTCTCTGTTTTTATCTTATTTTTCCTTCCCTTCCCCTATGTTCATCTGTTAAGTTTCTCAAAATCCACATCAGTGAAATCGTATATTTGTCTTTCTCTGACTGACTAATTTCGCTTAGCAAAATACCCTCCAATTTCATTCACATTGTTGCAAATGGCAAGATTTCATTCTTTTTCATTGCTGAGTAGTATTCCATTGCGTATATATACCACATCTTCTTTATCCCTTCATCAGTGGATGGACAGCTGGGCTCTTTCCATAATTTAGCTATTGTTGATAGCACTGCTATAAACATTGGGGTACATGTGCCCCTTCAAATCAGTAAAAATTATAATTTTTAAAACTCGCCTGGCGTCACTAAGATTCAAGGGCCAAAATGCATAATTTAAGTATGTATCTGTATATAAATAAGCATGTATATGAACTTAAGGAGCAGGTACCCCTGTGGCCCTCTTTCTAATATAACAGCTGTGTGTCCCAAAGTTCACAGCAACCCTCGGAAGGAGGGAGCCCAAACAGTGTGGTATGCCTTTTGCAGCTAACACATAGAAGCTCAGAGAAGGAGGTGTTGCAGAACAGGGGTCAGACCCTGCCTGTGTGGCCACAGGACATTATACTAGGCATGCCTTCCCAGCTTCCACCCTCCCCCATCCTAGACCTCTCACCTTGCAGACAAACATGATGGAGGGTGATTCTATGAAGTCTTTTAAGACCAGCTGGCCATACGAGAACTTCTCCACCTTCCCCAGGGTTACGAGCTTCCAGAGCTTTTCATCAGACCACGACTCAAACAGATCCATCTTCCTGAGGGGAAAATCCCGTTAGAATTCATTGGCCCTCATCACAGAATGTGCCCTGCTCTCAGCAGTTTCCAGAAAGGGAACACATTGTCTTGCTCTTGCAAGTGCCTGAGGTGGAGGATTTTACTTGCCCTCCTGTTGCCTCCCCTGGCCTGTGGCAGCGCCCTGGGGTTCTCTCCTCTGCTCTGCTTCTCTTCCTTCCACTCTTCCCTCCAGGGGCTTCTTCCTGGCTCCATCGCCTAACCTTGTACTCACTAGGCTAGTCTCATTCCAAGCAACTGAGAGTTCCTCACTCCAGCTCACCTACTATTCTGCCCCCAGCCCAGCAGTCCTGACCTTACCTTTGGTTTGGGCAGCTCACTCCAGCTTCCTCCAGCCTATTAGCTTCAAATATTCCAGGCTGTGGCCAGTGAATGGGAAACTTCTGGACTCCCCTCTTTTTTTTTTTTTTTCTATGACTGAAGGCCCACTCCACAGTGCCCCGCCTTCCCCTGAGCTCCTACACCACCAGTCAGGGGCTTGCCTTCCCTCACACACAGCACCACAGGGGCTGCTAACAATCATCTCATATTTTCTCAGCTCCAACAAATTATGAGGCCAGAACTCGGATGACTCAGGCCTCATCAAGGGCACTGAGTTCCATCCACAACACCAAGGGGGAACAGGGACGGTGCCATGTCCAAAGAGGAAGGGTCTGGAGACACAGGAAGGAAAGCAGGGTCACCACAGAGGGAACACCTATGGGGCCACACACTTTCCATAATCATCTCATTCAATCCTTACGATGATGTGGCAGAGATGAATCATTATCCTCACTTTGCAGAGCAGGAGACTAAACTCAGAGAAGGGAAGTGACCCATCTTGGGTTACATGGTTAATAAGCCCAAGAGCTGAGATTGCCACTCAGCCCTATTCTTCAACTGTGTGAAGACAGGAAATGTTCCTCTCTGCAGGACCAAGTCCTCCCTTCGCAGGCCCCAGCCCCTCTTACAGCCCCTGCTCTCCCACTCCACTCCACCCCACAGGGCAGCCCTCTGCTCACCACACTGCTCTAGAGGCGCACAACCCTACAGACTGTATTTTCAGGGCCAGTGCAGATACTTCATTTGATTTTCAGTCTTCTCCTAAAGACAAGTAACTAGAAATGATTAAGTGAGCACCTGCCTGTGCTTGGCGCAATGACAACACGAGGGTTACCATGGTAAAGGTGCCAATCTGCCCTCACTGCCATAGTGCTTCCTGAGGGGTATATAAACTGTAAAGGTGGTACTATATGATCAAGAAGTACAGTTTGAGGGTGCCTGGGTGGCTCAGTCGGTTAGGCGTCTAACTTCAGCTCAGGTCATGATCGCATGGTTCATGAGTTTGAGCCTCACATCGGGCTCCATGTGGACAGCTCAAAGCCTGGAGCCTACTTTGGATTCTGTGTCTCCCTCTCTCTCTGCCCTTCCCCCATTTGTGCTCTTCTCTCTCTCTCTCTCAAAAATAATAAACATTTTTTAAAAATTATAAAGAAATACAGTTTGAGGGCTCCTGGGTTACTCAGTCGGTTAAGCGTCTGACTCTTGATTTGGGCTCAGGTCATGGTCTCACTATCGGTTGTGAGATTGCGCTCCATGTTGGGCTCTGCGCTAAGCATGAAGGAACCCCAAGGAACCTCAGGCTTGCTGAAAGCACACAGTGAGTCACACTTGAGTCAGCGCTAGAACCCAAGTCTCCAGAAGCAGACATCTATTGCTTTTGCAGCCAAGCATCAGGTCACCCTTTCCCCCAACTGTACCCTGATTTTATTTTGGGGGAAACTTCTTCTTGACTCTCAGACAATCAGAATGTCACTGACCCACGGATGAGTCAAATGAAGACAATCTGGTTCAGAAAGAACAAATCAGGGCCCCTGGGTAACTCAGTCAGTTAAGTGTCCAACTCTTGATCTTGGCTCGGGTCATGATCTCATGGTTCATGAGTTCAAGCCCTGCATCAGGATCTGCGATAGTGCAGAACCTGTTTGAGATTCTCTCTCTCCTTCTCTCTGCCCCTCCCCCCAAGTGTGCTCGCTTGCACGCGCTCTCTCTCTCTCTCTAAAAAAAAAAAAAAAAAAAAAGAATTACAGTTTGGCTGGGGCTTTAAAGAAACACAGGGTGTGATAGAAGCACTGTGGGGCACTCTCTCTATTCTTGGGTGAGTGTAGATGGGGTTGGTTAGTGAGGTGGGGCAGTGAAGCCCAGGGACTTGCGAATTGAACATCCCAAGCCTTGCTTTTCTTAGCTATAAACCAGAGAGAACAAGAGAAACAATGTCACAGGTAAAAAGCCTTGATACAAAGGGCTTAGCACCCTGCCTGGCCGAGCAAGTGCTCCGTACGTTACCTATTCTATTAGTACCATCCCACAAGGAAGGGATGTTTGAGCTGAGACCTGAAGGTATAGTAGCAGTTTGCTAGATGGAGAAGTTGGGTGGGAGGTGTCTCCTGTCTCAAGAGCATTCCAGACACAAAGAAAAGCACCCACTATTTCCCACTGGGCCTAGGGCAAAGTCAGGCACCTAATAAACACCCAGGGGGAAGATGTTGGCTGATGATGGGAGTACCTAAAAAATTCAAACCGATGCTGAGCATCCTTTTGGAATTCCTGATCCAGCTTATTAGCAAAGAAATCTTCTCTGTCGACAACCAGGAACTCTGTTTCTTCCATACAGACCACGGTGGCCCTCCTTACTGAAGGACTCATAAGGCCCAATTCCTGTTGGGTGAACACAGGCAAAGGCAACTGAGAGGCTACCTCTGGCTTTCTACTCACAGCCTTGCCCACCGCTTTCCTGCTTCCATCAGCCCCCAGAAATCTCTATTCCCCAGACTGCAGATTCCTGGCTGGCCCTTCCCACCTCACTTCCCACCTCTAGGTGCTCACTTCCCACCTCTAGAGGCCCATCCCCTCCCTCTTAATATGCTGCCTATGGAAAAAGAGGCAACAGGCTTGACCAGACCAGAGAGAGGAAGCTGGAGGAGCCTGACTAAGGGGTCACTGCATCCCTGTGTTGTTATACAGGAAACATATTTCTTTTTAAACATCACAGGCGAAGGAGCCAGGCTTGGACATCACCTGGTCTAGTCAATGGGCTGGTGACAGGTTAAGGGCACTGGGACCCACAACAGGGCATGACTCACACAGAGGAGAGGGCAGGACTGGGCCTGGCTGTTCTACCAAGAGTCCCGTCAAGCCCCCAACCCTGCCCCAGGAAAACAGACCTTTCCCTGTACTCACCCCAAAACAGTCGCCCTTGTGCAACAATGTTGGGTGGGGGTCCAGGAAGGCACTGCTGCCATCCTCATCCTCAGTCACTGCGACTGTGCCCATGTAGATGAAATAAAAGCTGTTGCCCCTCTGCCCCTTCTTGACCATCACACGTCTGCGACCAAACCTGAGAAAAGCCCAAAGCCAGTAGATCTAGTAGCAGCAGGGAGCCTGGCCCCCTGGGAGGAGCTCTGGCCTGCTTGTGCTCTTTGCTTTGGAGCATGAAGGCACAGACTGGACTAGAAGGGACCTCATAGCAGCCCAGGCCCAGCCCCATCAACCTTGACCTCTTCACTAATGCTCACCTAGTCGCCTGCCTCCATCAGACCGCAGCTTCCTGAGAGCAGAGCCTTTGTCAGACTGCTTAGACATACAGTAAATGCTCAGTGAACAGCAGTTGAATGAATAAATGAGCAAATACTGAAAGTAATGAGTGAGTAGCTAAATGCTGAAGAGCAATGGCTTTCAAGTCAGACCTGGATCCAAGTCCTGATTCTGCCACTAGCTGTGTGACACTGGGCACTCATATTCTCTCTCTGAGCCTCAGTTTCTCGTCTGTAAAATACAGCTGAACATACCTAGAAAAGGATAGACAGATGGGTCTTGTTATAACCCCTAAGAGCTCACTACACAATTGGAAACCATTAGGGTAGAGGTGCCCAGGTCCAGAGCAAACTGGGAGTTTGCTCCTAAGCTTAGAGGAGGAAATTTTCTGTATTTCAAATGTAAGTTCAAATTTCACTTCTTTCAAGATTCATTCATTTCCTTCATTCATTCAATAAATTAAATAAATACCAACTGTGTCTATCAGACACAGCGAAAAAGGACAGATTTTGTTCTGAAAATTATGGTCACACACAGGGACTAAAGTTTAAAAATGCTTTAAGAGAGGTAAGCACAGACTAATTCAGAAGCATGGAGAAAGGGCATTTAACCCAGCTTAGGAAAGCCATGGCAGGCTCCAGAACAGTGTCTAGAGTCTTCCAGGTAGACAGAGAGATGAGAGAGTGTTCCAGGCAGAGGGATGACCATGTCCAAAGGCACAGAGGTGGCTGGAAGCAAGGCGTGTTCAAAGGAATAACAGTAAGCTCCATTAGAAAGGACAGTGGAAAACAGGGAGGTCAGGGGAATAGTGGGAGAGAAATTTGGCTGGGTCCAATCATCAGAGAGTACAAAAATTAGGCTAACTTTGGATTTTACCCAGAAGGTAATGGGGAACATTAAAGAGGAGGTGGCCCAGACAACAAAGACTAGATGGGAGAAGGCAGGCACATTCAGCTAGGAAATGACTTTGTGGATGAGAGAGCATGGCCAGTGTTCTTCCAAGAACAGACTCCTGGAGCCGGAGCAGAAAAACCCTCAGAAACTGTCTAGCTCAACCTACATTATGCGGATGAGGGAAGTGGGGCCCAAGGAACCCCAGGCTTGCTGAAGGCACACAGTGAGTCACACTTGAGTCAGCGCTAGAACCCAAGTCTCCAGAAGCAGACATCTATTGCTTTTGCAGCCAAGCATCAGGTCACCTTTTCCCCCAACTGTACCCTGATTTTATTTTGGGGGAAACTTCTTCTTGACTCTTGGACAGTCAGAGTGTCTGACCCATGGATGATTCAAATGTAGCCAATCTGGTTCAGAAAGAACAAATCAGGGCATCTGGGTGGCTCAGTCGGTTAAGCGTCCAACTCTTGATCTTGGCTCGGGTCATGATCTCATGGTTCACGAGTTCAAGCCCTACATCAGGCTCTGCGATAGTGCAGAACCTGTTTGAGATTTTCTCTCTCCTTCTCTCTGCCCCTCCCCACTCATCCTTTTTCTGTCTCTCTCTCTCTCTCTCTCTCTCTCATTCCTTCCCTCCCTCCCTCAAAATAAATAAACTTAAAAAAAAGAAAGAATGAATGAACAAACCCCAAGGCTGTGACTTGAAAGACCAGGAAGAAATATTCTCTTTCCCAAAGGACTGAGACTGGAAAGAGGAAAATTTGGAGCCATGGTAATAGCAGCCATCTTGCTGCTGTAAAGGAGAGTCTAGCTGAGAAAGTGGTTTATGAGAATGCCATGTGAGGTGGAGAGAGATAGACAGACACTGGGTCCTGGTGACACTAGGCCCCTGGATTCAGCTGAGTCGGAAGCTAGAGAGCTATCCCAGCACTTTTCAGATACATGAGTCACTGATGCATTCCCTAGGGCTGGGTTTTCTGTGACTTGCAACTGAAAGAATTCTGTCTGATCTGCTAATTTCCAGTCCTGAAAATAATCATTGGGGTGCATGTGCCCCTTCGAATCAGCATTTTTGTATCCTTTGAATAAATTCCCAGTAGTGCAATTGCTGGGTCATAAGGTAGTTCTATTTTTGATTTTTTGAGGAACCTCCACACTGTTTTCCAGAGTGGCTGCAAGTGTTTGCATTCCCACCAACAATGCAGTGGGGTTCCCCCTTCACATCCTTGCCAACATCTGTTGTTTCCTGAGTTGTTAATTTTAGCCATTCTGACAGGTGTGAGGTGGTATCTCATTGGTTTTGATTCATATTTCCCTGATGATGAGTGATGTTGAGCATCATTTCATGTATCAGTTGGCCATCTGGATGTCTTCTCTGGAAAAGTGTCTATTCATGTCTTCTCCCCATTTCTTTACTGGATTATTTGTTTTCTGGGTGTTGAGTTTGGTAAGTTCTTATAGATTTTGGATACTAACCCTTTATCTAACATGCCATTTGAAAATATCTTCTCCCGTTCTGTTGGTTGCCTTTTAGTTTTGTTGATTGTTTCCTCTGCTGTGCAGCAGCTTTTCATCTTGATGAGGTCCCAATAGTTCATTTTTTATTTCCCTTGCCTCCAGAGACATATCAAGTAAGAAGTTGCTGTGGCCGAGGTCAAAGAGGTTGCTGCCTGTTTTCTCCTGTAGGATTTTGATGGTTTCCTGTCTTATATCTATGTCTTTCATCCATTTTGAATTTATTTTTGTGTATGGTATAAGAAAGTGGTCCAGTTTCATTCTTCTCATGTTCCAGTTCTCCCAGCACCATTTGCTAAAGAGACTGTGTTTTTTCCATTGGATACTCTTTCCTGCTTTGTTGAAGATTAGTTGGCCATATATATTTGTGGGTCCGTTTCTGGGTTCTCTATTCTGTTCCATTGATCTGTGTGTCTGTTTTTGTGCCAATACCATACTGTCTTGATGATTACAGTTTTGTAATATAGGCTAAAGTCCGGGACTGTGATGCCCAAGTTTTGTTTTTCTTTTTCAACATCACTTTGGCTATTTGGGATCTTTCATGTTTCCATACAAATTTTAGGATTGTTTGTTCTAGCTCTGTGAAGAATGCTGGTGTTATTTTGAAATGGATTGCACTGAATGTGTCGATTGCTTTGGATAGTATTGACATTTTAACGATATTTCTTCCTCCAATCTATGAGCATGGAATATTTTTCCATTTCTTTGTGTCTTCTTCAATTTATTTCCTAAGCTTTCTATAGTTTTCAGTGTATAGGTCTTTTACCTTGTTGGTTAGGTTTACTCCTAGGTATTTTATAGTTTTTGGTGCAATTGTAAATGGGATTGATTCCTTGATATCTCTCTCTGTTGCTTCAATTATTGGTATGTAGAAATGCAGCCAGTTTCTGTGCATTGATTTTATCTCCTATGAATTCATGTATCAGCTCTAGCAGTTTTTTGATGGAGTCTTTCGGGTTTCCATGTGGGGTGTCACGTCATCTGCAAAGAGTGAAAGTTTGACATCTTCTTTGCCAATTGATTTCACTCATATGTGGAATTTGAGAAACTTAACAGATGAACATAGGGGAAGGGAAGGAAAAATAAGATAAAAACAGAGAGGGAGGCAAACCGTAAGAGACAAATACAGAGAACAAAATGAGGGTTGATGGGGGGGTTAAATGGTTGACGGGCATTAAGGAGGGCACTTTCAGGATGAGCACTGGGTGTCATATGTAAGAGATGAATCACTGGGTTCTACTCCTGAAGCTAAGACTACACTGTATGTTAACTAACTTGAGAATAAAAAAAAATAAGAAAAGAAAAGAAAATATCAAGTAGCCAAAGACAACTTTAACATTGCACTGATCATTGCACTGATGAGGATACTGAGGCTCGGAAAGGTTAAGCAGCTTGCCTGAGGTCGCACTTCAGAGTGGCAGCTGCAGCATTAAATTACAGAGCTTCTACCTCCACCTCCATGATTCTTTTTCTTTGCATGACATGTTCTGCCTGCTATGGAATCTTACTTTAAGACAGTGGTGACTTGCTCTTCTTCACTGAGCTAGAACAAAGCAGATGGTTCCTTCTGCCTGAACGTTCTTGTCTTACACCTCTACTTGTCAAATATACCTACTCAAATGACACCTCTTCTCTGAATCTGCTTTGGCCAAGCCAGCTGGAGCGTCCCCTCCTCTCCTGGGCTTATTACCTGTGAAACAAATCCTGCGTGGGTCATAGTCACATGTGATTATGTGACCTGTGACCTCCACAAAGGAAGATACCAGGGCAAAGACCTCAAGTGTCTTCACATCCTAGATTTTTAAGACAGGCCTTACCTCAAATATTCTGCTGTGCTTCCCCTCTTAAGCCATTGAAATGCCTGAGAAAGACAATGTTTCCACACACACACCTCTTAGACTTTTCTAGTACCAGATATTTACATAGTGCTTTTTTGTGCCATGCATCCTTTGACAATCTGGTGAAGCCTTCACAGAATAATGTTTTAAATATATAAAATAAAATACAGCAGAATTACAATTAAAAATTACCTTTTAAAATCCAAATTGTGGAATGGTATAGCAACCATTCCACATATTCAGTGCCATGTTAAGGCACTGAATAACCAGATCTAGCAGCAGATCTAATTACTACCGTAATTTCAAAGAGGTGAGGAATATAAATTATTTTTTGAGAAACCTGCAGCAACATGAATGTGTAATATTGGTGATTTCTTTTGGAGAAAAAGTCATGGGAATAGGTAATACTGTGGTGGTTCATTACATACATCCATGACTGAAGGAAATGATACATTTTAGTTAGGGATTAATGAAAACAGATACAAGTTTTTTTCTTATCCAAGTTCACACACTCTTACCTTAGGTTCCTATCTGGACATAGGACAATCACCTGTGATCCATTGTGGCTTTTAGGGCTTGGATTTGAGTCTCAGCTCTACTCCCTAATACGTGGGTGACAGAGCATGAGTCATTCTTACTACATGAACCTGTTTCCTCATCTGAAAAAGAAGGGAATTGGGCCAGATCCTTTCTGAGGTTCCTATCAAACCCTTGCCAGATTCAGTGGCTCCTTAATTCTCGTAGACTCTCAGTAAATGAAGGAGATCAACTGTGCCACAAGAATACCAAGGAGCACTAAGGTGAACTGGCAGACAGCACTGAACTGACAGACACGGCTGAAATGCCATGGAGACGCTAAGAGACCTGCCATGGCCTTGTCAGGAAGGCTCTTCCTGCCCAGCCCGGCACAGGTGCCAAGGGGTGTGCCCCTCACTAACCGTTCAAAGCGCATGACTCTGGCCAGGAGCAGCTGCAGGGGCTCTGAGTAGTTGCGGTAGCTGTTCAGAACCTGCAGGAGGTTATAGAGGGCCTGGATCTCAGGCTCTGTCCTCCAGGAAGGCAGCTTCTGCATGATCTGAATGGCCCTTGGAGGAAGGTGACCCTGGGAAGAGAGGGCCAGAGTGACACACAAGACCTAGCAGAATGCCCCAAGGGCCAGTGGGCAACTCCCCACACTCCTGCTTTTTATGCTTTCCCACCCCCGATACAATAGTGGCTGACACGTAATGAGTGCTTTGTGTGCCCAGCATCAGGGTATGCATCTTACATGCACCATCTAACTGCACCTTTGCCCAGCCCAAGAAATGAGGCACAATTACTATTCCCATTTGACAGATAAAGACACTCGGGCAGGATCATAAGCTAGATCTGCTACATGCCCATGCCCGTATCTGCAACTCCAACTACACTGCCTGTGCCGTTCAGTGACCACTCCGAGTCAATATGGGGCTCCTGGGCTCCAGAGGCCTCTAGCATATGCATACTGCAGTCAGGGGAGACCTCCCTCGCCTCAGCCTATATCCTAGCATGCTATAGGAGACTAAGGAATAAAGAGAACCCACAGAAACTAACGCTGGTGAACCAGGATTCATGGACCAGAGGGCGGACAGATCTACCCATTCACCCACCACTCCCACCTGCTGGGAAAGTGGTACTTGAATTGTTAACACCCCTTCTGGTTGTCCATTGCACTTAGCATAAAATCTTAACTCCATACCCTAGCCGAGGGGCCCCACATGGTCTGACTCCCTACCCTCCCTACTCCTCACAAACTCACCTCCTGCCTCTCTCCTGTGTTCTCCAGTCTCTAGCTTTCTACCCATCTCCTGCAGGTGCCAAGCTCACTTCTGTCCTGTGGTCCTTGCTTGGGTTGTTTCCTCTGTCTGGAATGTCCTTCTCCTGGATTTTCACATGGCTGCTTCCTCCTTTTTATTCAGTTCTCAGCTCCTATGTTACCACATCCTCAGGGAGTCCCTAATGGATCATTTGACCTAGAATAGTAGGCCCCCTTCCCAGCAGTCTGTAGTCTCTGAATCATTTCTTTCAAAGCAATTAATACTTTGTGAAATGACCTTATTCCTTTTTGTTAATGTGTTTATTATCTGTCATTTCCCCTTCCTACACACACACACGCACACACACACACACACACACACACACACACACACACCCTGCCTCACTCACTCTAGAACTGCACTATCCAATATGGTGGCCATTAGCCACATGTGTGGCTATTTAAATTTAAACTAAATTAGATTAAAAAAATAAGTTCCTCAGGGGACACCTGAATGGCTCAGTTTATTAACTGTCCAACTCTTGGTTTCAGCTCAGGTCATGGTCTTGTGGTTTAGTGGGTTCAAGCCCCATGTCGAGCTCTGCACTAGCAGCACAGAGCCTGCTTGGGATTCTCTATCTCCGTCTCTCTCTGCCCCGCCTCCACTCACATTGTCTCTGTCTCTCTAAAAATAAACTTAAAAAAAAATAAACTTAAAAAAAAAAAAGTTCCTCAGTCACACTAGCCACAAGGGCTATATGTGTCTGCTAGCTACTATACAGGACAACACAGACAACTGAATGCTTCCATTATCTCAGAAAGTTCCATTGGATATAGGTGTTCTAGAATACAAGCCCCAATATAAACACGATAGTGGCTTCATCTATCTTATTTACCCCACTCTAGAATAATGCCTCACAGGTAGTAGGCACTCAACAAAATAAAAATAAAAATTTATGGAAAGAATGAATGTAAGAAGACTTACATAAATGTAGTTGTCACAGAAGCCAAAAGAAAGTGGGACATGATGAGTTCTGGACCATAGATCTGAAGCCTTGCGTGTTCACACACAAGGGCAGTGTTTCTCAGTGATTAATAATGCACAGGCTATGGTGCCAGGTACCTGGGTTTGAACCTTGGCCTGCTCCTTCCTAGCTGTGTGTCCTGGGACAAGTCACTTCTCTCTGAGCCTTCCCTATCTGAGAACAGCAGAACCTAACTGTATAAATAGCAGAGCTAATACATGTAAAGGGCTTACAATAGGCCCAGCTCCCAGTGAGGACTATGGAAGTGTTGGCCATTTTTAAGGTCTGAATCCAATCTTCTTCCTTCCTAACCCTCTCTTGCTATCAATAACCCACTGAGATTCCTCTACAGGGTTGATCTATGACAAAACACAGATCCCTCTGCTTTCTATGAACAGAACTGATTCTTTGGGTCCACGAGGGGCCCTAATTCTTTTAGGAAATCTCTCTTGCCACACCCAGTCTTCAGAGACTCCCTTCTCTGGATTCCTATAAAACTTATTCTGTTATTTAACTTGCCAGGTAAGTTACCTCACCTTAATTTCTACTTAGCTCCTTGAGGATCGGTGGGGATGTTACACCACCTAGTATCCCCACAACCAAACACAGATCTAAGCTTAGACCTCAAAAAAAAAAAAAGAAAAGCACAGAAAAGAAAAGAGAAGAGAAGAGAAGAGAAGAGAAGAGAAGAGAAGAAAAAAAGTCTGGGGAAAAGGGAGTATAATTCAAACAGGGCTGGGGAGACTTGGGTCCTACCTGCTTCTAGGGGTTCATAGCCTCCCTTGCTTCAGGCCAGCTACACCTCATTGTGTTCCACTAGCATACAGGAAGGATTAAGGGAAAAAAAGAGGGACTGCCCATAATCCTACCACCCAGATTTAGCCATTAACATCTGGCATACTCATTTCTGGCCTTTTTCTTATATATAAATAAAAATTTTGAAAATAACACTAGTTTTCCATTAAAAATCAGAACAATATACATGCTTACAATCTCCTTTTACCGTACCACCTCCAATTCAAATCTGCTCTCCACCACCAGGGTTTGCCCTTTTTATGTATTAATATATACTCATGCATATACATACAGCCACAGTATAGAGGGTTACAGTATAGATGGTTGCTTTATTTTTTATTTACATGAATGTCAGACTTCAGATATGGTTTCTCCAACTTGCTTTTTCCCCCAATTTTTTTTCACTATGTTTTTGAAATGTACCCATTGTTTCCAATGTCTCACAACTGCTATAACAAGCAAGTCTATGATTTTAAGGCTCTATGAGTTATGTAACCATCATCGCAATTGATTTCAGAACCAGTTCATCACTCCATAAAGAAAACAAGTGCCCATTAGCAGTCAGTCACTCAAAGGGCAGGTTTATGTAATCAGAGCCAGAGTTAGATAACTCCTAGAGGAAGCTGAGAGGCCCTGCCTATACAATGGATGTTTTCCTTTGTGCCCTCTTCTCTCTCTCTGCTGCCCTGCACAGAACTGCCTCCATCTTTGGAATTTTGTGGCTCTCAGAGTTTCTCCTGCCTCAAGAGTAAAGCTTGGATAACCATCAATGTCCAGTGTCAGACACCGGCCAGTCTGGAAAGTTGGAAAAAAACAAACAAACCCAGAATTTGGTTGACTTAACATCATGGGGCATGAGAAAGTAGATCATGCCCAGGAGAAACAGGCAACAGAAGCCGTACCCTGGCTCCAAGGAGGGAGAGGGGGAGAGAGTGGCCCAGGTGGTCCTGATACCAGTTACAAAACTATTGTCCTCCCATCCCTGAGAGAAACACCAACATGGCTACCCCAGGCCAGGGTCAAGTCAGGTCTCACTGGTAAGAACTTCAAATCCTTCCTATAAATAGGTAGACCCCTTTAAAATTTAAATTAAATTTAAAATTTTAATTTAATATCCAAGATTTGGTGGGAAGAAACTGGGAAGATAACAATTCTTGAAATTCAGAGAACAAGTCACATGTCCAAAGCCTCACCCAGATATGAGTCGTTCACTCCCCAGAATGGCCATCTGATACCCATGTGGGAGACAGGTGTACCCAGTGTCTCTCAGAAAACTTGAAAGAGGGGCGCCTGGGTGGCTCAGTCGGTTAAGTGGCCGACTTCGGCTCAGGTCATGATCTCGCGGTCCATGAGTTCAAGCCCCGCATCAGGCTCTGTGCTGACAGCTTAGAGCCTGGAGCCTGTTTCAAATTCTGTGTCTCCCTCTCTCTCTGACCCTCCCCCGTTCATGCTGTCTCTCCCTGTCTCAAAAATAAATAAACATTAAAAAAAAATTGTTAAAAAAAGAAAACTTGAAAGAGTCAGAATTCACACATAAGCCTGGGCTTTTCCCACCACCCTGATTATTTCTCCTCTGCCTGGAGCTCTCACAGCCTCTGCTTTGCCTTTGGCTGTGTGTCCACAGGTCCAAGTACAGGAGCTCTTCCCTGCTGGTTCTGCTCAGCTTCTAAGGCAACAACAGGTTCAGGGGTGGGGCGGGGTTCACAGCCTTGGAAAGTCAGGACTGGGATCTTGGGATCACTGAGATCACCTAGTTTATAGATGAGGAAACTAAGAGGCTAGCTCAGGATGACACACTGGCTTCGTGGCAGAACCTGGACTAAACCCAGCTGTCCTGATACTCAGCCCAATGCTACTTCCAGGCCATCATGCAGAAAGAAAACTCCCAGCCAGCAAGGTCAGAGTTATACATACCTCCTCTGCAACAAAGTCCATGGTATCAAATGTGATTCGGCCTTGCTTCCTTTTCTGGGGGGGAACAAAAAGGAATGAGGAAGAAGAAAGAGAATCAGCAAGAGTGCTCCTAAAATCTTGCACTTAAACCCTCCGGCATCCCCATCCCCATGGTGGTCAGGAAGCCACAGGAACCCTTCTACCAGCTGGCCCTCTCATATCTACCTCAAAGGCCCAAATTCAGACCCAGACTTAGGCCCAGAATTGACAATGTGTCATTGTAAATATGGGCTGGGGGAGGATAAAGAGAGGAAGGATGGAAAGAGAAAAGAAAGAGGGGGAAAGAAGCAAATGGGAAAGTGGAGAGGGACAAAAAGGGATAAATGGAGGCACCGATGAAGCCAATCTTCACCAAGTGCCTATAAGGAGCCAAGCATGTGCTTCTTCCTTATTTATTCCATTTCATCATTAGGACAAAGCAGGTATTACTGAGCTCCATTTTGAACTCGAGGTGAGTGAAGGAACCTTCCCAAGGATCACACACTGAGTATACAGTCTTCTTCTAGAATATGGCCAGGAGGAGGAGGTGTAAGAGATCTTAGGCATGAACCAACCCAACTCTATCTCCTAATGGATGCAGGGGAGTTGTGGAAAGGTAGAGGAAGAGGCAGAGAGAAGGGGGAGGATATGTTAGGAGCAGCTGGGGAGAAGGAAAGGGACAAACAAGGCCCTGACCACCATCTGAGCCAAACCAGGACCCCCACCCATCTGTCTAGGTAGGCATACCTCAGGTCCTCCCCACCCAACTGCCCCATATATAGCTTGTGTACCTGTATGGTGCTTCTCAAGAAGGCCAGTGAAGGAAAGCAGTGGTACTCAGAAAGATATGAATTCACATGCTCTGATGAAAACTGGTCTCTCTACCCAACCCTACACTCCGGCCCCCCAGCTCTCTGCCCATTGCACATATGACTCCCATAGGCTGCCGTTGAGAGGCTTCTGCTCTGCTCAAGGCCACCCTGACTAGGCAATGTTGTTTGGCCTCACACTTCCCCAATGACAAGACTGATTTGGGTCTTCAACTTCCAAATGCCCAGGCACCAGCTCAAGTCTTCTGGTAAACAAAGACTCCCGTTACCACTGCATGATGACACCTTGAGTCAGAATGTCCTTGCTGACAGCAAACCTCAGTCTCTCAGGTTCCAATTCTTCCACTTCATCCCCTCCCAATTTATGGCCCAACCACAGGGCAGAATCTGGCTGCAGACTCAGTTGGTTTGGCCAGAATAATGTCTTTAAAATATATGAGTTTGAGGGGCACCTGGGTGGCTCAGTTGGTTGAGCTTCCAACTCCAGCTCAGGTCATGATCTCACAGTTTGTGGGTTGTCCCTCCCCTCCCCGCCCTCAAAAATAAATATTAAAAAAAAATTAATATATGAATTTGAATGTCTTTAGATACGGCATTCTCTTCCTTTCTGCAGACCCAGAGGCCCCAACTCCCTGCTACATCTTAAACTCAGCCCCACATACCTGCTGGCCCCTTCAAGACCAATCTAAGACTGCCTTTCTTTCACTCATCAGCACTGCCCATATCCCTCTCCTTCAGAAACCATTTGGGGCAAATTCTTGGACTGAATCACTGGGTGGAGTTAGGAAGCAGGGCTGAATCTAGTCACTCTAGGCACAAAAGGAAAATGGGCAGAGTTCATCCAGGGATTGGGAAAAACTTTGGAGTCCTGGATGGTAATGAAGACACCTTTGGGGATCCAGAACAGGTTAACAGAAGGTGATCAACTTTTCTGAGCTAAAAAGGGCACATGAGCTATCACTGGCATAAACTGCAACCTTCTAGAAAATCTAGACAGCATGGTCTCCAGAGTGAGCAGGGCCATGCATGTGTTCCCTCTTTTAAATGGGGGGGACAGGAAAGAAGATAGAGAAGATGAACAGTGGTAGGCATTCAGAAAACCCGGACTCTAATGAGACTTCTGGATTTCTCTGGCTCCTTTGATTCCCACTGATATGGAGATAGCTTCTTCCCCACTCCGGATGTTTCTTTCTACATGGAGGTAGTTGCACTGGTAGAACACTACCGGCCCCTTTCTTGCACATTGAGAAGGAGCGACTTAAACTCCTTGGTGAATTTTGGAAAGAAAAACTGGGTGTGATCATTCCTTCTCTGTCCCTCTGAGCCCACATTCTGCTCTGTCCTCCTCTGTTGTGAATGTGGGGCAGGAAGTCCTGGTCCACAGTGGAGGCCTGCCTTGGTCCAGCACTGTCTCTGGGCACATAAGGTTGTCTAATTTGGGGATGTAGTTCTAGGTCATCCTCTCACTTGATGATATAAGTCACTTCTCCAATAGAAGTCCCATTGTTAACAAAAGTGACAGATGGGTCTCCTATCTGTCTTTCCCTTTGTCTCCTGTTGGTTCAGAATATGGACTAGGAAGTGGGGTGCTATTTATTGGACCCCCCCCCCTTAAGCCCTCATAATCCTGCCAAGGCCAGCTGCTTACATCCCAGAAGGAAAAGATAGGGTGCTTTCTGTGAGGAGTCTCAATGATCTGATATTCCCGAAATCCCCCAAGGCCTTGGCGGAACATTTTACACACTCGGATCATCACAATGATATCCTTGGTGAGCCGGTACAGCCCCTGTGGAAACAAAACAAACAAGATCGTAGAAACCATTTGTTTTTAAAAGCCACCAGCACGCTGGACATTGCTAACAAGGTGAGATGGAAGAGTGGTGTGCCAGAGCCATGGTTATGTTTTCGGAAAGTTTTCAAGCCTGTTCAAATCATGTTGGTAGCCCAAAAATGACCACAGCGGGGAGTATTTATGCCGCAGAAACAGATAACTACTACAAATGGGAGCACCTCCCTCCCCAAGAGCTGGTCATGTAAAATATTCACCAACCCAGCTCTAGTTATATACCAAGTCCTTCACTTTGGTCCAGAAAACAGCACAAATAACAGTAGGGTACAGTGATGCAAAGAGCTTGTATTTTGGAATTAGATGGATCTGAGGAAAGAACAGTCAAGCAGATGCAACACTGCTGGCTTTGAAGACAGAGGAAGGGGGCCGTGAGCCAAGGGATGTAAGTAGTCTCTAGAAGCTAGAAAGTCCAGGAAATGCATTCTTCCCTAGACTCTCAAGAAAGGAATGCATCCCTGTTGATACATGGATTTTAGCCCAGGGAGACCCATGCCAGACTTCCAGCCAATGTAAAATAATATAATCTGTATTAAGCCACTAAACTGTGCGATATGTTTTTTTTTAAGTTTATTTATTTATTTTGAAAAAGACAAAGACAGCCCAAGTGGAGGAGGGGCAGAGAGAGAGGGAAAGAGAGAGAATCCCAAGCAGGCTTTGTGCTGCTGGTATAGAGCCCAACTCAGGGTTCAAACTCATGAAACCGCGAGATCATGATGTGACCCAAAACCAAGAGTTGGACGTTTAACTGATGGAGACGCCCAGGCACCCCTAAATTGTGTGATATTTTAGTTAACAGAAGTGATAGGAAACTAATATAATCACTCATCCAAGCTGGGTCATCGATTCCACACATTCCTTGAACCTGAGAATTTGGAATTGGAACTGAGAACAAATCAGACTCTTTATCCCAGTATGAATTTGGGAGTAAGGGCAGTCACCCTCTGCCTGCCAAGTAAAAATACAGGGCATAGGGAAACAAGTTCAACACCACAGAGACAAATCCAGAATGTGAGGCAATCTACAAGTCAACTAATCCAGTTTCTTAAGAGACATACAAATAAATGTAAAGCATGAACCTTGATTGGACCCTGATTCATAATAACAAGCTGTAAAAGCCATTATTTAGGGACAAATAAGGAAATTGAATATGACGAGAGATTAGATGATATTAGGGAATTAGTGTTAATTTTCTTAATATTATAGTGACATTGTAATTATGTCTTTATTTTTAAGAAGTGTCATAAAAAATGCATCTTCCTCTCAAATGATTCAGCAAACACACACCTATGCACAAACACAAACACAAATATGTACAGTCAATGTGGTAAAATGCTGACTGTTATATCTAAGGGGTGATCATTACATATACTGCAACTTCTGTGCTTGAAAATTTCTATAATTAAACAAATTCAAAAGCTAAAAACTTTTATTAACTTCTGTTAATAAGGACATAATAAATAAAATGAAAAGACAAACTGAAGACTGGAATATATTGGCCATGCACATAATCAACAAAGGATTACTATCCAAAATTACAAAGAATAGCTATTACAAAAAATTACTATCCCAAACTGTTTTTTAATTTTAAAGAATTCTATAAATCAAAGGAAAAATACATATAACCCAAAAGAAAAATGAACAAAGGATATGAATAGGTAATGCAAAAGGAAAACTCAGATTACCTGTAAGTAATGAAAAGAGGGGGCACCCGGGGGTGCCTGGGTGGCTCAGTTGGTTAAGCATCTCACTTCGGCTCAGGTCATGATCTCGCTGCTTGTGGGCCCTGCGTCAGGCTCTGTGCTGACAGCTTGGGACCTGGAGCCTGCTTTAGATTCTGTCTCCCTCTCTCTCTCCCCCTCCCCTGCTTCATGCTCTGTCTCTCTCTCTCTCTCTTTAAATATACATAAATAAATATATTTAAATATATATATACGTTATATAAATATATATAAATAAATATACATTATTATATTTATATAATATAAAATAAAATATATATACATATATATGTATATATATATACGTTATATATATAAAATATATATACATTATAAAATAATGTATATAAATATACATTAAAATATATATACATTAAAAAATATATATATACAAAAATAAATATACATTAAAAAAATTTTTTTTTTTAAAAAAGAGGGGCACCTGGCAGGTTCAGTCAGAGCAGCATGCTAGTCTTAATCTCAAGACTGTGAATTTGAGCCCCACATTGGGTGTGGAGATTACTTAGATAAAAATTTAAAAAAAAGAAGATGAAGAAGAAGAAAGAAAGAAAGGAGGGAAGAAGGGAAGGAGGGCTGTGGGGGGGGGGGCGGTAAGAAACGGGTGCCTGGATGGCTCAATCAGTTAAGCATCCAACTCTTGATTTTGGCTCAGGTTCATGAGATTGAGCCCCACATTGGGCTCCACGCTCAAAGTGTGAAGCTTGCTTGGGATTCTCTCTCCCTCTCTCTCTGCCCCTCTCACGCTTGCTCACTCTCTCTCTCTCTCTAAAAATAAATAAACTTTTAAAAATATACATGGAAGGAAGGAAGGAAGGAAGGGAGGGAGGAAAGAAGTAAGGGAGGGAGGGAAGGAGAGAGAGAGAGGGAGGGAAAGAGAGGAAGGAAGGAAAGAAGCAAGGAAGGAAGCAAGGAAGGGAGGGAGGGAAGGAAAGGGGTGCCTGAATGGCTCAGCTGGTTAAGCATCTGACTTCAGCTCAGGTCATGATCTCACCATTTGTAAGTTCGAGCCCCACATTGGGTTTCTCTGTCTCCTTCTCTCCCTGCCCCCCACCTCAAAATAAATACACTTAAAAATTTAAAAAAAAAAAAAAAAGGAAAGAAGGAAAGATTCTGGGGGCACCTGACTGGCTCAGTCAGTGGAGCATGCAAATCTTGATCTCAGGGTTGTGAGTTTGAGCCCTATGTTGAGTGTAGAGAGTACTTAAAAATAAAACCTTAAATTAGAAAGAAAGAAAAGGAAGGAAGGAAGGAAGGAAGGAAGGAAGGAAGGAAGGAATGGGGGGAGGAAAGGAAGGGGGTGGGAAGGGGAGGGGAGGAACATTACTAGAGATAACAGAAAGTAAGTTAAAGTGACAACGATACCATTTTATGCTTACCAGATTTGGGGAATGGAAGGCATTTCCCATGGGAAAAGCTGAAAACAACTGAATGTATCAACACATTATAAGACAGTAAGAGGAGTGAACATAGCACTAGAGTTGTTTGTACATGTATGTCTATGTGGGTAAAGCTCACACAAAATTTTGAGTGAAAAAAAGGTTGAAAAATGATGCCATTTTTGATACCACTTAAAAAAATGTGCTACATGCTATGTTGCTTACAAATACATACAAATGTAATAAAATTTTTAAATCTAGATAGGAAGGGTACACATCCTCAGGAAAGTGGTCACCAGTGAGGAGGAACAGAATGGGATGGTAAGAAGGTTCACCTGTAACTGTAATGTTTTCTTTGAAAAATACATATCTGCAGGAAATATGGAGAAAGTTTTTATAAATAAAATTAATACTCATCACATACCAATTTTCCATTGTCAGGCACTATTCTAAGCCCTCTATATGTATTGGCTCATTTAGCCCTCAACAATAAATCAATTCAGTAGATACTATCATCACCTTTACAGAGGCAAAAACAGGCACAGCAAATCAAGTAACTTGCCTAATACTAATATTAGTCATAGGACTAACAGGTGATAGGGATTTGAACCCAGCAGTCTGGCTCCAGGGTCCATAAATTTAACCTATCACTCTGTCCTGCTGCCAGGCCTTATTCTCTCTGGATTTCACAATAGCAGGAAAGGTGGATACAGAGCCGTTCTTAGGGGCTTGGAGTGTAGCCTGTGGTAAGCCCATTGTCAAGAGGAAAGGAAGGGGTCAGGATTCAGTCTTTCTGAAGCCTAACATGGAAGTCTACCCTTTGTGCCACGCTGTAACCCCAAAAGGTGCAGGGTGGGCCCCCTCCTACACCTGCCTCTCCCTTCCTCAAAATACCTGTCTGTGCAACCTCCCACTCTCCCCTCCCAGGACCCCTGACACTCCTCACCAGTTCCTTCTTCAGGATCTGCCATGAATAAGACACTCTATATCTCCTCATGGTTCTTGAGCTGGCAAATGGCATAACGAGCCCCTTTGCCTTTCAAGGGTAGGACCACAAATCCTTCCCAAAGAATCCACTTATATTAGAAACAAATAGCTTCCTGCAGTGGCAAGGTAGAAGCTCCTCTCCACTCCTCATACCCTACCAACAGCTTCTGAAAGCCTTGAGTTCTGAGAAAATCTCATTCTCAGAATCTCCTTACGTCACAATGGAGGGTTCTGGAAGAGAAGGCAGTGGGAAGGAATTGGAATCTGGGAGTCTAATATTTATTGAGCACCAACAGGCATTATCTTATTTATCCTCACAACAACCACAAGGTGAGGGGCCTCCTACCCAGTCCCTACATAAGACTGAGGCTCCAAGTAGCTAACTGACTGCCAATCATGGGGCCATCTTAAAGGAAGTAGGAGGTTTCTGGGCTGGGAGGAGGAGCACCCAACACCTCAGCCTAGGGGGCACTCCGAGGCTTAGAACTTGGCAGACCCTGAAGTGTTGTTGTATGGCACTGTCCTACAAATCTTGTTAAATCAGCAAATCAGGAACACTCAGAAAATCAGAAGTCCTCCAGAGACGCCTAGGTGGCTCAGTCGGTTAAACGTCTGACCAGTTCAGGTCATGATCTCATGTTTCATGAGTTCGAGCCCCACATCGGGCTCTGTGCTGACAGCTCAGAGCCTGGAGCCTGCTTCAGATTCTGTGTCTCCTTCTCTCTCTCTGCCCCTCCCCCACTCACACTCTGTCTCTTTCTCTCTCAAAAATAAATAAACATTAAAAAGAAAAAAAATCAGAAGTCCTTGGCTAAATGAGGTTAAAATGTTGAAAGGAATTTGGTGGCTAGAACTCAATGACTCTGAGGTCCTTCCAAAGGTAGAGAAGAATATAGGATCTAAAGTACTGCCATCTACTAGATTAAAGATGGCAGTTGATCATCCCAATTTGCTCTCATACAAGAATCTTCAATAAAAAACGACGACTCTGGGTGCTGCGTGGCAGTTAAGCGTCTGACTCTTGATTTCGGCTCAGGTCATGATCTTGCAGTTCATGGGTTTAAGTCCAGTGTCGAGCTTCACACTGACAGCATGGAGCCTGCTTGGGATTCTCTCTATCCCTCTCTCTCTGCCCCTTCCCTGTCCTCTCTCTCTCTCTCTCAATAAATACATAAACTTGAAACAAAACGAACAAAAAACCCTGATGACTTCAAGTACTGCATGATTTGCCATTCCTAACCAGCTACACCTATCTGCCAACCCTCTACCCACTGACTGCCAAATGGAAGGACACAACATGGTGAAGACAGTCTGATGGTGAATAAGACCCAAGCTCTGAATTACTCAATTCAAAGGTCACCACTCCTAGGGTGAGCCACTAACCACTTACAAAGATGAGAAGAGATCAAATTGGTTTTTTTCCCCCTTACCTGGAGAAAAGATGCAAAGTACTCAGGGAAAACAGAGTACGTGAAAGTTTCAGACAAAAAGAGGGAAGAGCAGTGTGGGGCTTTTGCCTCCCCTTCCACAGACCTGGTCTTAAGGAAGGAAATACAAAAGTTTAGGGGATTTCTCAAACAAACCACTGGGGATGGGGAAGGCAAGAGAAATGGTGGGAGGTGGCTCTGGACAGGGAGGTATCTGATGGGTCCTGGGAGCTGCCTGACAGGCAAGTGATGTGGCGAGGACAGACTCACAAAGGGGGCATTGGAGGATACTGGTAAGTAGGACCAAGAACCTGATGAGACCCTGAAAGTAGACATTCCCTACTTCACCTCTTGCCAGCAGTGGTTGTATAATTTCCCTGGGAATTGGATCAGTATTGGGGAGAAAGAAGCAGGAAGTTTGGAGAACCTTGAACTGGCCTAAGATGAATCAATCAGCATGAAATTACATTCCCTCAAAATTACTGGACTGGATCTCAATTTACCTGAAGACATCTAAATTAAGTTGTCTATAAGGAGGCAGGCTGGAGACTCAGACATTAAAGTCAGCTCTAGAAATTAAAAAAAGTGTCATTTTTGTCCAAGTTTCTAATCTTATAATTGAACTGTTGCAGAATAGAATGTCAGAAAGGGCATTGGTCCTATTCTACTGTGATCTTGGGTAAATCACTTAACCACATTGGGCCTCACTTTCCTCCTTTTATTTAAAAAAATTTTTTGTAAGTTTATTTATTTTGAGAGAGAGAACACACATGCAAGTGGGGTAGGGGCAGAGAGAGAAGGGAGAGAGAATCCCAAGCAGGTTCTGCACTGTCAGCACAGAGCCTGATGTGGCACTTGAACTCACAAACCATGAGATCGTGACCTGAGCCGAAACCAAGAGTCCGGCGCTTGACAGACTGAGCCACCCAGGCACCCCATCCTCCTTTTAAAACTGAGTCAGAGGGCCCCCTGGGTGGCTCAATTGGTTAAGTGTCCAACTTTGGCTCAGGTCATGATCTCACAGCTCATGAGTTTGAGCCCCACGTCGGGTTCTGTGCTGACAGCTCAGAGCCTGGAGCCTGCTTTGGATTCTGTGTCTCTCTCTTCCCTTCTCCCATTTGTACTCTGTCTCTCTCTCAAAAATAAATAAACATTTAAAAATTTTTTTCAAAAACTGAGTTAGAGTCAGTTCTACAAATAATTTCTTTTTAAGGTCCTTGTTTTGCTAATTGTAATAATTATGCAACAAACATTTATAGAGCTCCAACTACATACAAAGCGTGAAAAGGTGAATAAGACATGGTCTCTGTTCACAAGGAGTTCACAATATGGTGGAAATGGAAACCATAAGAGAAAGCCATAAGAGAAAGCTGGACTACAATAAAGCTATAAAGATAAATTGAAGAAAGGGCAGGGCCTGATCAGGGAGCATGAGATGTAGCTGGAATGTGAGATGCCCCAGAGTCCTGGCAGGAAGTAAGGCTGAGCAGGCAGAGGTCACAAACCAGCCACCCATGGGCCAAATTGGGCTTGCAGACTGCTTTATTTGACTCACATGGTATTCTGGTTAAAATATCATTAAAACTTAACTTGGTTATCTTTAGTTGGGGAATGGGCTCTCTAATTCACCAAAGTCCTCACCTCACAAAATCGTGTTAACTGCCAGGCACGTTACCTATTTGCAACCCCTAATATAGGATCTATACGGCCTCTTTCAGGCCTAAAGTCCTTTGACTATATAACCAGTGGTTGCAAAATTGTGGTCCACAGGCCATAACTAGCCTGCTGGCTTGTTTTGATAGTTTTGAAAAATTTTGAATTAGTTTGGGTGCCTGGCTGGCTCTGTCAGTAGAACAGGCAACTCTTGATCTCAAGGTCATGAGTTCAAGCCCCAGATTGGGTGTAGAGATTACTAAAAATAACATCATTCAGAAATGCAAAGATGGTCAATAGAGAATCCATAATCTGTTAACGTGGCTAAGGAGAAAAATCATCTTATCTTCTTCATATATTTAAAAACTTTTTGAAGAGGTGTCTGACTGGCTCAGTGGGTGGAGTCTGCAACTCTTAATCTCGGAGTTCAAGCCCCATTGTTGGCTGTAGAGATTACTTAAAAATAAAAGAAAAAATATTTTTTTAAAAAAGAAAGAATTTTGGGGTGCCTGGCTGGCTCAGTGGGAAAAGTATGGGACTCTTGATCTCAGGGTGGTGAGTTTGAGCCCCACACTGGGTGTAGAGATTACTTAAACAAACAAACTTAAAAAAAATTTTTTTTTTTAATTTTTGAGAGGGCCACACTAATGAACAGGTCACTCTTGTAGACAAATAGGGCTCCAATGTGCCAGGACCTTAGTAAAACTGCACAGAGCATGCTTCAGAGCTGTCCCATTGGTTAAGGGCTACCCTGGTGGCATTCACTCGCTAGCTTTTCTGGACCGAGCAACCCATGGCCAGAGAAAACCCTCAGCGAAGCTGCTTAGAGTAGAAAGCTATCTTGTTGGCCTGTGCAAAAATGGCAAGTCAGGGGGTTAGAGCCAACAGAAAATGCCTGGGGCTGCAGGCCCCTGGGAGAGCTGGCAGAGTTCCAAATTCTCCCAAAAAGGTCAGAACACTTGAAGACAGACCCAACAGCATCTTCTGTAGAACGCTGGTATGGTGAGGGCTGAGCTCTGCGAGCTTCCCTGGTGCCACTGGCATGTGGCAAGGAGAGCAGGGCATGTGGGCTGACAGGGAAATGCACACAGGCCATTTTGCAGCCCTGCAGCTGCCAAGCTCTATCTGCCGGAAGAGGAAAGAACTAAACCCATTCACTCACACAAAACCTGTCAGAAGGAGCTTTGCTAATGACCCTAAGACACTTTCTGCCAGTCTGGAATTCTACTTCAGTCCCTTCTCCACGCTTACCTCCAGCAAATGGCTGGTTCAGAAAGAACTCACTTCATTTAAAGGGGATTTATAATTAAAATAAATAAATAACACCAGACCTATATATTACAGAAAAGTGGGAGAAGGAGGCAGGGAGCAAGAAAAACAAATGGCAGATAAAAGGCATGCATCAGAAAAAAAATTAACATGAAACAGATGATAATCATGAACAACAAAGAACTCAAAGGGCTTAATACATTTTAAAAACAAGAGTTTAAAGCAAAGGTGCAGAGAGTTCAAAGAGATGATGAAGCTACTGGAGGAGATGGCATTGGCAAAGGTCAGGAAAGAAGTGTTGTTTTGTTTTGTTTTTTAAAAAAACCCACCTCAGAATTGAAGATAATTTCAGAAACATCAAAAAAGGACGCTAGCCTTGCAGAGGTCAGGATTGCATAAAGCAAGTGAAGGAGTTGTCAATGAACAATTAAAATGGAACCAAGAAATAGCAGAGCTAACAGGTATGGAGATACACAGAGAGTGGAAGGGTTAAGTACATGGGTTTCTTCTACTTTTACAGATGTAAATCTCTGTTTTTTAAGATTTTAAGTAATCTCTATATGCCAACATGAGGCTCAAACCTACAACCTCGAGATCAAGAGTGCACCGACTGAGCCAGCCAGGCCTCCCTATAGCTGTAAATCTTAAGACGCCTTTTAAACCTGATAAACCACGAAACAGATGTATAAGCATATTTAAAGATATAAAGGGAACTAACAACAATAATTAAAAGTGGATGGGAAAGAATGAGAAAAAGAAGTATAACAATTATTCTTTGGTGACTTGAATTTTATACTGGGTGTATATATATATCTCACCTATTAAAATGAATGCATCAATTTAAAAATTTTTTAATTTATTTATTTTGAGAGAGAGAGACAGAGACAGAGACAGAGAGAGAAGGAGAAAGAATCCCAAGCAGGCTCCATGCTGTCCGCGCAGAGCCCAGTGTGAGGCTTGAACCCATGAACTGTAAGATCATGACCTGAGCTGAAACCAAGAATCTGATGCTTAACTGAGACACCCAGGCTTCCCCCCCTCAAATTTTTTTATTAAGTAAACTCTAGCCCCAATATGGGGCTGGAACTCATGGCCCCAAGATCAAGAGTCGCATGCTCTACTGACTGAGCCAGCCAGGCACCTGTGAATATATCAATTTTTAAGTAATAAAACAAAATCAATGCAGTACAACACAGCTCCTAGTAAAGCACCACACTATAAACAGGTTCAGTGAAAACTAGAAACTGGGAGGGTTGCAATTGAATAAAAATAAATGAAAGGAGAAGATAGGGAAAGGATTATAAAGTATCCAGGTTTCTCAATTTACATTGGTTTATCACAAACAATAATTACTAATAACTGAGTTAACTGCAAACATAATCCAGCCAGATTAAGCACCCTAGACCAGTTACCTCCAGTTCATCAAAACATCAAAAGATCTTTACCCGAAGATCAAACACATTTGATAAAAAAGGTTATCAAAAAGAAATTAATAAAGTCAGTAGAGAGATTAGGGCAAGCTTCCTAGACTTCATAATAAAAAATAAAACACACACACACACACACACACAGGAACATCCTGGGGGCCTTTTATCCAAACCACCTCATTAGCTGAACCTGCTTTCTCTTCACCATGATCACAGTTGGCCTTCTGAAATGATGTATGTAGTGTGTGGTGAGTGTAAATGAAATGATTAGATTACTAAATCTTTTGAAAATATGAATGTCCTGTCTACTTGTAACTTACCTTAAAAATTTCTATTTAACACCTCACATTAAGAAAATAATGCAAAATAACAACTGTTGGCAAGGATGGGGAAAAACTAGAACCAAAGTGCACTGATGGTGGGAATGTACAACGGTAGAGCCACTGTGGAAAACAGTACGGCAGCTGCTCAAAATTAACCATAGCATTACCATGATTCAACAATTCTACTTCTGGGTATATACTCAGAGGAATTAACAGCAGAAACTCAAAAAGATATCTGCATACCAATGTTCATGGCAGCATTATTTACAATAGTGAAAAGGTAGAAAAACCCAATGTCCGTTGACAAATGAATACCAAAATGCACAACATACATATAATGGAATATTCCTTAAAAAGGAAGGAAATTCTGGGGCGCCTGGGTGGCTCAGTCGGTTAAGCGGCCGACTTCAGCTCAGGTCACGATCTCGCAGTCCGTGAGTTCGAGCCCCGAGTCCGGCTCTGGGCTGATGGCTCAGAGACTGGAGCCTGCTTCCGATTCTGTGTCTCCCTCTCTCTCTGCCCCTCCCCCATTCATGCTCTGTCTCGGTCTCAAAAATAAATAAAACGTTAAAAAAAAAATTTTTTTTTTAAAAAAGGAAGGAAATTCTGATACATGCTATAACTTTGATGAACCTTGAAAACATTATGCTAAGAAGCCAGACACAAAAGGACAAATATTGTAGGATTTCATTTATATGAGGTTCCTACAACAGTCAAATTCACAGAGACAGAAAATAGAATGGTGGTCTCGGGGGCTAGGAGGGGTGAATGGGGAGTTATTATTTAATGGGTATAGAATTTCAGCTGGGGAAGATGAAAATTTGCTGAAGACAGATGGTAGTGATGGCTACATGACAATGTGAATGTACTTAATGCCACTGAACTATACACTTAAAGATAGTTAAAATGGTAAATTTTGTTTTGTAGATTATACCACAATTTTTCTTTAAGTTAAAAATAATAATGTTCCCCTTTTCTCTCCATTCCTAAATGATTGTCTAGAAGCCATAGGTGGGGCCAGCCATGGTGGGCATCTGCCTGGGGGGTGAGGGGAGGCTGTGGTGGGATAGCAAGTAGCACTGAAGCCTTGGGCAGGGTTGGGGGAATGGAAGCAACTACAGAAGACTAGCTACTTGTAAGAGGATAGGTCAAAGAAGACCTTGAGAGCCAAGTTTCTCTCTGTTGAAGAAGGGAATTAAGTGTATGGAAAGGGAGAAAACTGGAATAAACCCCCTGGCGTTAAACTTGAGGTAAAGTTGTTGGTGTGAACTCATGGATTTCTACAGAGAGAGAGAGACAGATGCAGAAACAGAGATATACACACTGGTAAAAACACAAAAATTCAACTGAGTAAATTTGAAGATCTAATTGGCTTTATCAAACAATTCATAAATCATGCAGTACCTCCTCTAGCAAACAGAGATGCTTTGAAGAGTTATGCAAAATGGAAGGGTTTCACAGAGAAGAGGTGGGGCAAGGAAGTCATTAGCAAAAGAAAGGTGAGAGTTCCTGGGAGGAAAGTAAGAGTTCAAGATGATCGCTTCTCATTGGCTGAGCCACAGCACTTCCCATTGGCTGGGTTTGTTGCTGGGCCAGAATTATCTCCTTTCCTTTTGCCCAGGTAGTGAAGTAGTAACACCTTCCCTATGGGAGATGGAAGATACTTGTCCTCCAGTTTGGGGTAACTGGCCACAAGTGGTTGGGTGAGAGCTCCCCCTACTGGCCTTTCCAACTCCAATTTTAGTTGAGGTTTCCTTTACTAACTTTCGGGGTATATACATGCATGCTTACATATACACATACATACACCCTAGCTCTGTTCATGAGGGAGTCATACATATACGCATGCATGCATACATACATACACCCTAGCTTTGTTCCTGAGGGAGCCTGGGAGCAGCAATTATTCCAACAGCAACGAACAAACCCAGTGTCCAAATCCTGGTTTCTAAACACCATTCTCCACTAAAAGAATAAAGGTTTCTTGGAGAAATGGCTGATTCCAGAGCTGGGATGGGGAAGGTACGATGTGCTTAAAACTAAGGAAAATTTCAAAAAATGATGGCATATGTCAAAAGGATACAAAAGGACATGAGCAGGTTCCCACTGGTCAAATCCAGGATAATTTGAGCATCAGAATGAATAATGAATTCCAGTGGTAAGCAAGATGCAGTAATCCCATTACAGCCTCTCTCCCTCGTCTCTTACAACTAAAAACTTTGGACAAAACACAAACAGCAACTAACTTGGGACTCTTACAAGTAAATAATGGCAATTGTACTGGGGGGTTGGTAGTAAAAAAGAAGAAACAGGGGCTCCTGGGTGGCTTAGTTGGTTGAAAGTCCAACTTCGGCTCAGGTCATGATCTCACAGTTCGAGGGTTTGAGCCCCATATTGGGCTCGCTACTGCCAGCACAGAGCCTGCTTCGGATCTCCTGTCCCCCTCTCTCTGCCCCTCCCTTGCTTGCACTCTCTCTCTCTCTCTCAAAAATAAATTTTAAAAAACAAAACAAACAAAAAAAAACAACCAACCAACCAAACAAATCCCATTGGGGGTGAGTTTCCAGGTTTAACGAAGTAACAGGATATAAGTAACTAGACAAAAATCAATTGTATTTTTATATACTATCAAACAATTAGAAACTAAAAATTTTTAAACAATACCACTTGTAGTAGCACTAAAAACACAAAATACTTAGGTATAAATATAACATAAAATGTGCAGATTCTGTATGATGAAAACAATGAAACATTGATGTAAGAAATTAAAGAACACCTAAATAATACCAAACCTGGTACCAGTTCCTTTGCATATATTTCCTCATTGATTCTTCAGAGCCATTCTGTGAGGTAGTTACTACCCCCAAGCTCAGAAAGAGTCTGATTTATCTGAGCCATATTATAAAATAATTCATAGCAGCTTTATTTGGAATAGCCCCAAATTGGAAATAATGCAAATGTCTTTCAACCAGTGCCAGGATAAGCAAGCCATGGTGTACATCCCCACTATGGATTATTACTCAGCAATAAAAATGAACAAACTACTGACATACGAAACAACCTAGATGAATTAGATGAATCTCCAGGGATTTATTCTGAATGAAAAAAGCCAGTACCAAATGGCTACTTACTGTATGATTCCATTTACATAACATTTTTTGAAGTGACAAAATCATAGAGATGGAGAACAGATTAGTGGTTGCCTGCAGCTAAGGATGGGGGGCTGTTAGCGGAGAGGAATGGGTGTAACTATAAAGTGGTAGCAATTATAAAGGGATTGTCAGAGCCAGACCCGAAGACCCGACTTTTACTGCCTACCTGCTTGTACTCACCAACCTTTGTCCCACATTTTTCCTTAAGTTCTTCTTTCCAGCTTATCTTTAATTCAGGCAAAAGACCCCAAGGGGCATAACATCCCTGTGGTGGGAACAAAAACTAACCCTCAAGCAATAACAACTTCCTGGACAAAGAGTTGCAGCAGGCCCAGATCACCCAGACCAGTCTGAACACAATCCTGACTCACACCTGTGCAGATGGACCATGGGGTGACCAACTGTTACCTTCACCTCACTATAATACTAAAATCTTGGGGCACCTGGATGGCTCAGGTGGTTAAGCGTCTGATGTTGGCTCAAATCATGACCTCACAGTTCATAAGTTCGAGCCCCACGTGAAGCTCTGTGCTGACAGTGCAGAGCCTGGAGCCTGCTTCAGATTCTCTATCTCCCTCTCTCTCTCTGCCCCTCCCCAGCTCGCACTCTGTGTCTCTCTCTCTCAAAAAATAAATAAACAGGAAACAATCAGCAAAACTAAAGGCAAGCCGACATAATGGGAGAAGATATTTGCAAATGACATATCAGATAAAGGGTTAGTATCCAAAATCTATAAAGAACTTACTAAACTCAACACCCAAAAAACAAATAATCCAGTGAAGAAATGGGCAAAAGACATGAATAGACACTTCTCCAAAGAAGACATGCAGATGGCCAACTGACACATGAAAAAAATGCTTAACATCACTCATCATCAGGGAAATACAAATCAAAACCACCATGAGATACTACCTTACACCTGTCAGAATGGCTAACATTAACAACTCAGGCAACAACAGATGTTGGCAAGGATGCGGAAAAAGAGGATCTCTTTTGCATTGTTGGTGGGAATGCCAGCTGGTGCAGCCAGTCTGGAAAACAGTATGGAGGTTCCTCAAAAGACTAAAAATAGAACTACCCTACGACCCAGCAATTGCACTACTAGGCATTTATCCACGGGATACAGGTGTGTTGTTTCGAAGGGACACATGCAACCCCATGTTTATAGCAGCACTATCAACAATAGCCAAAGTATGGAAAGGGCCCAAATGTCCATCAATGGATGAATGGATAAAGAAGATGTGGTATATATATACAATGGGGTATTACTCAGCAATCAAAAAGAATGAAATCTTGCCATCTGCAACTACATGGATGGAATTGGAGGGTATTGTGCTAAGTGAAATTAGTCAATCAGAGAAAGACAAAAATCGTATGACTTCACTCATATGAGGACTTTAAGAGACAAAACAGACGAACATAAGGGAAGGGAAACAAAAATAATATAAAAACAGGGAGGGGACAAAACAGAAGAGACTCATAAATATGGAGAACAAACTGAGGGTTACTGGAGGGGTTGTGGGAAGGGGGATGGGCTAAATGGGTAAGGGGCACTAAGGAATCTACTCTTGAAATCATTGTTGCACTATATGCTAATTTGAATGAAATTTTAAAAAATAAAAAGTAAAATTAAAAAAAATAAATAAACAAACAAACATGATAATACTAAAATCTCCACTCAAGGAGGAGCACAAGCCTCATTTACATAATATACACTGCATGTATAGGCGTGGATCCTTAAGGTGCATGCACAATCTTATGCCCACCTCTAACATGTGATGACAAGGCCCTCCTTATCTAAATATTCATCCTAACCCCAAATAAAAGGAATCCATTCATCTTTGCTTAGGGAGTCACAGCTTCAGAAGTTATTACCCATGATCTCCTTAGTTGCTGCAAATAAAGTTTACTTTGTGAGACTACTCTACGTGGTGTGGTCTCTGTGATTCATTAAAAGTCAAACTCACTTTAGTTTGGTTACAGGATTTTAGTGCTCATCAAATGTTTCTAGATATTGATTGTGGTACAGCTGCATGATAAAACTGCATAAGCCTGCATACATATACAAATGAGTACTTATAAAATTGGTGAAATCTGAATAAACTCTGTGGCTTCTATCATTGTCAATTTCCTGGCTTTGACATTGTATTATGGTTATGTAGGGCATTACCACTGGGGGAAATTGGGTGAAGTGTGCATGAGACCTCTCTGTTCTATTTTTGCAACTTTCTATGAATCTATGGTTATTTCCATATAAAAAAAAATGTATCCAGGCTTCTATACCACAACCGTCAACAGTACACCATCAAAAGACACCAGTGTCTGAAAGAGTATGGGAGTCATATTAGAGCTCCCCTGCAGAGATGAAACCAACTGCTTGCCTCTTTCCTTGATTCAACATTTCCTGAGAGTCAACTGGGAATTCGGCCTTGTGTTGAAAGCTAAGTGATAGGAGATGCATCATTTAGGATCCCTTCCCAAGTGAGCTTCCAAACTAGTGCTAATGAAAAGGCCTAATATGGTAAGAACATTGTACTACAAGTCAAAAGAATTCTGTTCTCATGGAAACACTTACTAGTTTTTTTAGTTTGGACCAATCCATTTCCTTGTGGTGCACTGACTTCTTAACCTGGAAAATTCAGGAGAATGGAACACATATAAATATATTTTAAACTTAACCTGGGCCCTGTGGGTGGGTTCAAGGATATCTGGAAACCACCTGAAATTATATGCAGATGTACGAAAATTCCAGAAGAGATACTGTAACTTTTTTTTTTTTTCAGATTCTGGGGGCTTACTCACCCATACAGTTCAGAATAACTGAATCTAATTTTTGGATTTGATGTCTAAGGTCCTTTCCATTCTAACATTCCATAATTCTAGCAGATCTCCAAGATCTCTCCATTTCTAATATTTCATTATTCTAATAGGGATGCAAGGAATGGACTAGAGATCTAACATTCTGTGATTTCACGGACCACAGAGTTCACTCCCTTTCCTGAGAGTTCAAGGATTCAATTTTTCAACATGGAACTCTAGGCTCTCTATGATTTAACTTCCAAATGACCTTCCAACCTCAGCTTTTATCCCTTTCCCAGACCCTGGCCATTCCCTCCTGTAGTCTAAAGTTTCCACAAAGTTTTGCTCCCATTCACTCTGTGCCTCAGCACTGGCAATGCCTTCTACCTAGAATGCCCCTAAATCCACCCTTTTTCTTGAATCTCAATTTAAAGTTCTCCTCCCCAGTAAAGTCTTCCATGACTCTTCATCCTTGCAGCACGGTTTGATGTGCTCTCTTAGCCCTGGATACTGACTGCCTGTTACCACCCAGGGAATAGGACTGTTGGTTGGTTCACTCAGGGCAGTGAATCAAAATGCCAAGGGACGAGGCAGAAGTAAAGGTTTGAAGCTAGTAGGCCTAACAAACTCTACGCCTCTGTTTTCCCACCTCTGGAAATAAAGAAAAATATCACCTTTAAGGAAAACAACATGAAAGCAATAGTAAATATAAACAGCATTCTGTTTCAGAGACAAAAAGGAGTGGTGGGGATTGAGGCCATCCTCAGGACAGGACTGAGCATCTTTGTCTAAAAGAATGCTACTCAGCTCTAAGTAATTGTTGATTGGCAGGAATGTGGGTGGGACCAATGTGTTCAGCTCATCCACTTTCTCACAAAAGCCAGAGATCAGATTTGCATGTGAAATCTCCCAATTTTAAACGTCAATAACTAAAAAATATTCAAGACCCACTACATGACTTTCAAGGTGTTTAGGCTGTGAAAACTGTTCTGTGAGGATCCACTTCTACCTATCCAAGAGAGCACATCTTATGGGGGAGGCAAATTTTCTATCAGGGCTGCTGGTGTATTGCAAGTTACAGTAAACAGGCCCACTCCTTCTGCACAAAGCAGATACAAAACCCTTCACGTGAGGCTTCTGTCTCTGGGCCTTAGTTTCCCTCCCTGTGAAATGGCAATACAAAACATAATTGTGAGTCAGCTGTCAAATAGAATATATCACTTACTGAAGGGTTGTCAGAGCTACATGCTTTTATATGCACTGTCTCGCTGAATTCTCATGATTTCTGAGGTAAATTTTATTACCTCCACATCTTAAAGATAAAAGAACTGTAGCTCAGAAATAGCAATCTACCTAATGAAGTCGGTAACAAACATTTAAAAAGCCCTTTCTTTCCAAGGGCTTTAATGATTTAATCCTCTCAACAAGTCTGAAGTGGGGGACACCACCAAGGCAGCCGCAGTGCAAACCATACACATAATTTAAAATTTTCTAGTAGTCACATTTAAAAAGTAAAATGACACAGGTTAATTTTAATAATACACTTTATTTGACCCAACATACGCAAAATATTATCAACCTAACATGTTATCAATGTAAAAAATACTGAGATATTTTACCTTTTTTTTTTTTTTTTGGTACTATATCTTCTTGTGTGTATTTTACATTACAACACATCTCAATTCCGACTAGCCACATTTCAAGGACTCAGTGAGCCCATGCGGCTAGTGGCCACCATATGGGGCAAGGCATCTACAGTCTATTTACTAATCTTAATGTTAAAAGCAGAACAGAGGCACTTGTCCCCTGGTTTCAAAGGACACGCAAAAAATAATTATGGCACAGTTCTTGAGCATACATTTTGTGCCATGGCAGGGGCAAGTCTTACTATGTGTGTTGGGGATCTTCACACACCCTTGTATTTTGTCATCCTGTCAATAAGGCAAGTGCCACTACCCTCCTCTTTTGAGGGAGAGAGGACTTCCCCGGGTCGAGACCTTCCCTAGTGCCCGACCTCCGTCCCGCCATCCCGCTCCCGCCACCGGTCGGACGCCGGCCCCAGCGAAACCGTGGCTCGCTATCATCCTAGTCAGGGTCAAGTAAGGAGGCGTGCAAGCAGCGGTAGGTGCGGATCACCTGCGGGCCGAAGTGGATAAAGACCCCTCGGAGCTCCTCCTCCTCCTCCGGCTCGTCTTCCTCCCTCTCCTCCTCAGACTCCGACTCCTTTAACTGGTGCTGGGAGGAGCCCTCGTGAAGAAAAGCCCAGCGCACGCCTAGCTGGGAACGCCGCCGCTCCCCCGTCACATCCACCTCCTGACTCGACTCGCTGACGCTAGGGGGCGCCGCTTCCGGGAGCTGGGACTCGGCTTCCGGGCCCTCTGGCGCCGAACTCATCCTAGAAGCTAATGGAGACTTCCGCTTCCGGCAGCCTCGAGTCTTTTTGGGGAGTTGGTGAGCTGGGCGCGCTGTCGGCCCTCCCCCGCCCGCCTGCCTGGAGGCCTTGTGGGATGGGCCTTGACGCGCGAAACGTCTCCCTCCTCAGCCAGCTCCCGCGCAGACGCAGTGCTGAGCCCACGCCTGCGGAACAAAGGGTGAGGTCCGGAGTTAGGAGTCATGGCTGCGACGGAGCCGAGCTTGGCGGCTGCTGCGGGCCTCAAGTCGCCGCCAGAGGAGGAAGAAGGAGCCGGCCTGAGCTCAGGTCCGGAGCGTAACTTTGCGGTGTCCTCGTCGAGCCCTAAGGCCCTACCGTCTGCCCCCGAACCCTCCAGTCCCAGCGCCGCGGTGTCTGAAGGGATTCCTACGCCTCCCGCGGCTGCCTCCGCGGCCCTCGAGCTGCCTCTGAGGCCCGCAGCCTTGGACTCCCCGCCGCTTGCCGAAGCCGCTCCGCGCTCCCCTCCACAGCCTGGCGGCTCCCGACCCGGCCCCGAGACGTTCCGCCAGCGTTTCCGGCAGTTCCGCTACCAGGATGCCGCAGGCCCGCGGGAGGCGTTCCGGCAGCTGCGGGAGCTCTCGCGCCAATGGCTGCGACCCGACATTCGCACGAAGGAGCAGATCGTGGAGATGCTGGTGCAGGAGCAGCTGCTCGCCATCCTGCCCGAGGCGGCGCGGGCTCGGCGGCTTCGCCGCCGCTCCGATGTGCGCATCACGGGCTGAGCGGCGGAGCTTCGGGCGGCCGGGCTCGGGAGTTCTCTGGACTGGGGCCACTATCGAGTCCGGGGGCTGAACCTGGCTCTCCGTTACGCGTTCCTGAGAAATGACTTTTGGGCAGCTCCAGTCGTCAGATATGTCCCTTTCGTTCGTCCTTTACTAGGTTTGTTTTCCCGAGCCTATTTACTTGCGACCTCCTTTTTGGCTGGTGGCGAGGCCAAGTTGGGAGCCCATGAGAATAAAGCCTTTGTTTTCTGTCCACTTGGCATTTGCTCGTTTTGTGGGATCATTAACGTGTTGGCTAGGCCTGGGCCTCCGCATCTGGAAAATTTTTCTCCTCGCCTCACAGGACCCCACTTGGGATTCCTTTGTTTAGTTGGGAGTCTACGGAAAGAGGGTTTTAACATTCTGGGTTCCGTATTCGCCCCGATGTCACACTAGAATATGAAATTTGTTTTCCTACCTAAAAAGGTAGTGGAAAGTGGTTGTGGCAGGCAAAGAGCAATTCGGCCATCAACCTGCCCTTGGGGCACGGGCTTCCCAAAAGACCCAAGCCAGAGGGCTATTTTAGTGTTTAATGCAGGTCCTTTTGGAGAGCTCCTTGCGAGCTTTGGTTTAAGTCTCCAAAGTGATTCCTGCCATATTTTAGGCCCCTAAGATTTAACAACTGGTGTGAACTAACGAATTATTTTATTGCCGGTTCTACTCATTTTAATGTCTCTCCAACTGCCTCCCTTTATCTTTTTTTAATGAGCAATTGCTTAGAGAAGAATTTGGCAACATTGTAATTCACAAGCTCTGTTGTGAAATCTTAAAGCCTCCTCTTCCTTAAGTCTTGTGCCCACCCAGGAAGGAACTAATTGGGGTCTGTAGGCAGTTTGGATTGGCCTCAGAAAGGTCCCAATTGCAATGGGTGCCATCTCTTAATATGAGGAAGGCCAGACCTATCTTCCCTTCACTGCTCTCAACAATTGTAATTTAATAAGCCTGCAGCTCACACCACAAAGCATGAGCCAGACTGGGTTAGAGGCTGGTGTAGGGGCATTTTACTTTCGAAATTATTACAGACCCTTAGATGAATTCAAAATTCTTTTGCATGCTTTCTTGGAATTAGGATCTTAAGCTTGCATTTGCCTCCCTGCAGAAGATAAATCTGTTTACAGTGTAAAAGCAGACTTCCTTTAAAAAGTAAGGTTTATAGAAAATTATGTAATGCACATTAAAAGGGTACAGAACTTTATAGTAACATGATTGAAACATAGCAACAAAAACCTGTTTTATTTTTTTCCAAATACAGATACAGAAGTTTGCATGTTTTGCAAATATTGCTTCAAAGCAACATTTCTATATACAGCGCCTTCTGTTCTAATAGCGCGTAAACATAGATATGTATCCACAGTGCAATGTTGGCTCATCAAGGGTCCACCTTGCATAACACCATTTAAAGAAACAAAATGATTAGTCAAACCAGAACTGTTTTTGTCAAGGCAATTTTTTATAGGTGGATAGTTTTTCTCAAAAGAAAACTTAGGTAGTGTACATATTTCTAAACGGTAACAGTAATCTTTGCAAATAACAGTTTCCAGTGCTCCAACTTGGGGTTAATTCAACTTGACCCAGGAATTGGGGATGGAGCCCCTCAACATGGCTTTAAGTTAGAGAAGCACATTGAGGTTATCAGAACTTGGGAGTCATCCCTGCTTTCCTAAGGACAAAAGTCATGATGAGTGAAATGGGATTATTTCCTTTACAAAATTTAAACAACAGACCCAGTAACAGCCACTTGGCAAAATTAGGGTAATTCAGTTTCTGCTTCCATTTTTGAGAAAGACATGAGATTGACTCCCTTAAAGTTGTAGCTTCTCCAGATGTGATGCTCAAATGTATTTTCAGAAAACAAAAATCAGTAATCTAATAATACAACAGTCATCATACCTCACAGTTGTGGCTACAGAAAATCATCCTGTTTCATCCCTTTTCAGACACACAATTCTATAATGTGGCTGTCTGATAAATTATGCAAAATATAGATGTCATGCACACTCCTTGAACATTTCTTCCCCCACCAGAAACGCCAATGTTAGCAATGGGAAAGAGCCTCTTGTAGAGGAATCACGTCAGCTTTACTACAGATGTCACAGCCACGCGTATTCCCTCTGATGGATAAGCTACAGCAGGTCAACTGGTCCTAAATTCATTTTATATCAAATGGTGAAGAAATCACTGGACAGAGCATTCCCTGAAACAGATTTTGGTACAGAGGCCTTCAAGACCACAATGACCTATGTGCCTTAAAGGCCTAATCATTCCGAAGGTCGCTGGAGATACTGTCATTGCTATAGAGATAATGGCTACTTCACGTTTACATAGTAAATATTTGCAGCATATAACATTACAGATTCATAAACCCATAATTAACTTGTGAGTGTTAATGGACAACTGTGCTTTGATTTTTGCCTTTAGTGATAAGTAAACTAAATGGTGAAAGGGGTCATTTCCTCAAAGCATGGAACGTTTTCTTTAACTTTGTCTAGCAAGGAAAAACAATATAGCAATTACAGGTGGAACAGTAACCTGCAAGACTAACAAATATTGTCTCAAAAGGTACAAACTGTACCTGGACCTTAAGCAGCATAATCACCTTGACCTCACAAAAAAATATAAACAGGAAATCTAAAGTGTTAAAGTATATTAAAACAATTCTGAAAACGTCAACTACTGAACATACACCCTTCTGGGAAGGAGAAAAGCGGCACATGTAGAATCTGAAGTTTGTTTACAACAATATAAAATAAGGTAATTCCCCAAACCACATCCTTTGTAACAAATCTTTACAGTGAAAAGTGTTCAAAATTTTGGGAACCATTTTTTGGACATTAAATAGAACTGGGAAGCTGTCAATATTAAGAAGTGGGTAGAAAACACTGTCCTTCGGGTTCCAGACCCTGCCTGCTTCAGTTTGGAATTCCTCCTAGATTATTACAGCGAGATTCTAGTTCCTCCACAGGCTGTATGGGCTCTGATACAAAAGACACAACCCAGCCAACTCTGGGGTAAAAGCATACAAAACTTGTCCCCGGTACCATGAAGTCATGCAAGACATGTGGTGAGAAAAGTGAAGAAGAGTCCTAAGGAGAAGGCAGGGCAGCCAAGGCCTCCGCTCCCTCCCAACCTCCACAGAATATGAAGTCACAACATTCTCATGAAGCTGGAACAATGTAAATGATGCCTGCTGCCTAAATCCATGCCAGGTAGAAACCAGAAGGTTTGGCATGTGCCCCACCCTGACAAAAAAGTCAATTAAATAAGCTGCAAGTTGAATTTACAACTGTTTCCGACTAAACTTTTTTGGCTCTCATTCCATTTATCAGTGGCACGATTTCAAGTGAAGTTTGTGCAAAAAGACTCACTCACTCTCCATTCAACGATGTGCACAGAAGGGAATCCCAAGAGTCTATTTGCCACCTTCTTGGTAGGCTTCAAGATCAGAGTGCCCTGCCCTCCAGCAGCCAAAATGGCCCCTTTGTCCAATGTCCATCACACCCCTGCCCAGATCCCTGAAGTCAGTCGGTGTCACGTGCATTCGGCATGCTAGGTTTATTTATTTAAATATGCAAAGCTCCTCCTGCAGGTGCCCCAGGACTGTGCCCCCACTAGTTCTGGGTGCCCAGTTTCATGTTGAGCAGCAGAGTGCGATCTGCTGCACCTTGCCCAGGTCCATCAGCAGCTGCTTGATGCAATGTTTGAGCTGCGGAAGCCTGGCCAGCGGCTCTGGGGGCTCCAATTCCCCAGTGTAGTCCAGCCAGCTCTCCAACACTGTAGGCAGAAGAGAGAGAAGACCCAGTGAGTTCCCAACACTTCATCTGTAAGAACATCAGCAAGAATCTCAGCACCCTCTCCCATCTACTACTCATAGGGGGCAAGGAGGGAGGACCACTCAGGTGACACTGACTCTACACCCTCTCTACAAAGTATTACCCCTAGGACAAGGTTCAAATGCTTCAGAGCAGCACAGTCTAATAGAACTTTCTGCAGTGGAAATGGTTGATGTCTGTGTTGTCTATACAGTAACCACTAGCCACATGTAGCTAACTGAGCACTTAAAACCTGGCTGGTACAACTGTGTAACTAAATTCAAATTTTATTCAATTTTAATTAATTCAATAGCCACATATAGCTAGTGACTACTGTATTAGTGTAGCTCTGGAGTCTAGAAGGCTTTAAAGAACCCACCTTTCTCAGTGTTACTCCCCATTCTTTATAAGGCTTTCCCTCATTGGACATCAGAGAGCCTAATGTTTTAGAGCCTAATGTTCCCGTTAAGAAAAATAAGAATCTAGGGGACGCCCGGGGGGCTTAGTTAAGCATCCTACTTGGTTTTGGCTCAGGTCACGATCTTGAGGTTTGGGAGATCAAGCCCCGCATCAGGTTCTGTGCTAGACAACATGGAGCCTCCTTGGGATCCTCTCTCCCTCTCTCTCTGTCCCTCCTCTGCTTGTGTGTACTAGCACATGTGCTCTCTCTCTAAATACATAAACTTTAAAAGAAAATTTAAAGAAAAAAGAAAAATGAAGATCTAAAGGGATTTGAAAAGGTCTATTTTTATCACTATAAGCTCTGATTTGCTTCATATTCTTATCATCAGTAGCACAGAATACTCTGGTTTTATTTTCTAAGTATTTAATGTAAGATGTCCAATTACTAATGATCTTGATTGTATTGGTTCAATACCTAAAAAGCTGCCTTGCCTCTGAGAGCAGGGATTTCTCTATAGAAGACGTTTATTCTTCCCCAAGCCATTCCCTGAACCTCAGGCATTTGGGGGAGAGACCACATTGGAACCATACATCTTTGACATGAAGCCAGCCCCTCCAGGGAGGCCCTGTGCTCACCCTAGCTTGCCTGGAGCCTTTCTAGTTCATAAATCAACCTGTACTGAGCATTTTCTGGACCCTTGAGCCAAAGGTACAGAAAGAGCAAGATGCACCCAGTGCCTGTTCCTCATGTAGCTTACAGCCTCACACATAATCCTTTTCCATCCTCAGATTTGGCCCTCCTCCTTTCTTCCCACCTTTCAAAATTCTTTGTTCCCTATAAGTTACTTCTCAAAGAAATCTTCCCCAACTCTACCCCCTGAATCTGGTCGCTGGGTTAAGAATGCTGTGCGATCACATGTTCTCCTCCTCTGGAGCACTTACCATGGTTTATAATTATATGTAATAGGATAATTTAATTAATACCTACCTCTACCACAAGATCAAGCTCCATGAGGGCAGAGGCCAAGTCTGCCTTGCTCACCACGATATCCCTAACACTCAATTATGCCTGAAACATAGTAGGCACTCAACAAAGGCAGTGGGAACGGCCTAGCAAAGCACCCCACTGACTGCTTGGGCTTCACAGAGCTCACCTACCACCCTCTGATTTCTTGTTGGTATTTGGGGATTCCAAGAAGGAGAAACGGTCCCTCCCCTTCATCCCAACAAGTACAAGGACTTGAAAATAAGAAAAATAAGACTGCCTTCTCAGACATGAACTTGAAAGCCAAGAGTAAAGGATCAAAGTCATGTGAGAGTACTAGTGACCTGCTGAGCAAGAAAAACTCCATGGTGACCAATTTCAATACATCAGTAAGTCTTTAAGGAAAAAAACTAGAAGGGGGCACCTGGATGGCTCAGTCAGTTGAGTGTCCAACTTCAGCTCAGATCATGATATTATGGTTTGTGGGTTCAAAACCCACACTGGGCTTATTTGCTGTCAGCATCTGAGCCTGCTTCGGATCCTCTGTTCTCCCTGCACCTCCCTTGCTTGTGCTCTCTCTCTGCATCCCTCAAACATAAACAACAACAAACAAACAAACAAAAAACTAGGAGACAGGGGACTGCTGAGCAAAAGGGCATGAGAATAAACAGAATAAATGGAGAAAGAGGCCAAAAGTCAATGCCAGAAAAGCCCATCTAGATGAGTGTAGAAAAAAGGCAGTCAGGATTCGCTGCGTCAACTCCGACAGAATGTCAGTCAGTCCATCTGTCCTTGACAAGATGATCCTACAACTGCTGAGAGACCCCTCTTATGGTCTTGTAACTACTTCAGATCTGGTACCAGGTTCACCAAAGACATACCCCAACACTATGGTGACCTGGGAGGCATGCACAGGGAGAAAGAACACCAGACTAGAAGAGTCTAGGCTACTCAGTATTCTCTGAGCTTAGTGAAGAGGAGGGTTTAGAGACCCTAAGGTGGAAGCCTTCTCTCTAGATCTGCAGGACTGAAGACCAGACCCAGAACTGTATGTATTAGTAGCCACTAGTATCTTCTCTGGAGCCCAACATCCAGCAGGCCAGTCTTCTTTCTGTACTGTGTTCTGGACCATCACCCCATTTCTCTATTAAGGAAGCTCAACAGCTTCTCAGCAATGTAATGATTCTAAGCAATGCAGGAGGTCACACAGGTAAAGTTTCATTTCAAATACACTCTCTCAGACCATCTAGATAGAGGCCAATGCCCCTTAAGGTAACATTTTTTTCTTAAAATAGTATTGCTCTTGCTGGGGTGCCTGGGTGGCTCAGTCAGTTGAGCGTCCGACTCCGGCTCAGGTCATGATCTCGTGGTTCGTGGGTTCGTGCCCCGCATCAGGCTCCGTGCTGACAGCTTGGAGCCCGGAGCCTGCTTTGGATTCTGGGTCTCCCTCTCTCTCTGCCCCTCCCCCACTCATGTTCTGTCTCTCTCTCAGAAATAAACATTAAAAAAAATTAAAAAAAAAAGTATTGCTCATCCTAAAAGATTCAATATTTTCTTTTTTTTTTTTTTTTTTTTTTTTTTTAATTTTTTTTAATGTTTATTTATTTTTGAGACAGAGAGACAGAGCATGAACAGGGGAGGGTCAGATAGAGAGGGAGACACAGAATCCGAAGCAGGCTCCAGGCTCTGAGCTGTCAGCACAGAGCCCGACGCGGGGCTTGAACTCACGGACCGTGAGATCATGACCTGAGCCGAAGTCGGACGCTTAACCGACTGAGCCACCCAGGCGCCCCTCAATATTTTCATGATCATTAAAAATCTTTTGTTTACAACTGTTTACACTACTAAATTATTAAGCTATGGTTAATACTGAAACAATAACTTTTTTTTTTTTAATGTTTTTATTTATTTTTGAGACAGAGAGAGACAGAGCATGAGCAGGGGAGGGGCAGAGAGACAGCAAAACACAGAATCTGAAGCAGCCTCCAGGCTCTGAGGTGTCAGCACAGAGCCCGGACGCGGGGCTCACACTCACGGACTGTAAGATCATGACCTGAGCTGAAGTCGGACGCTTAACCGACTGAGCCACCCAGGCGCCCCAATAACTTTTTTAAAGTATAAATTAGTCAATATAATAGCTTACAAGGCTACTTCTTAAAAGGAATACTGTATCCAAATTCTTATAAAAGCTCAGTTTATCTTAATGGTATTTGGATGAACTGAAGAGTTGTCTCTACTGTAGCTGAAATAAAATAGGATTCTGATAAAAATACAATAGAAAAGTCTGTCTGAATAAAGTCTTTAAGAATTATAATTGATTTTCACACTTCAGAGCCTGGAGTTTCAGAACAAGAACAGAGTATGTGACCCCAGATCAGCAGGACACACAAGAGGCCCTCAAGCAGGTCAGAGAAGGGAGTCCAGGCTTATCCTCCTCACCACAGTGGCCATGAGACTGGGTGGGAGCAGCAAGTCAGTGAGTAAGAAGTGGGTAAAATCTGGGACACCTGGGTGGCTCCGTCAGTTGAGCGTCTGACTTTGGATCAGGTCATCTTGCTGCTCATGGGTTGGAGCCCCACATCAGGCTCTGTGTTGACAGCTCAGAGCCTGGAGCCTGCTTTGGATTCTGTGTCTCCCTCTCTCTCTCCCCATCCCTGATCATACTCTCTCTCAAAAATAAACAAATCTTAAAAAAATTTTTTAAAAAAGAAAAAAAAAGAAGTGGGTAAACTCTGATGTCTGCTCTAAGGCCAGGCTCCTCTGGCAACAGAACATTCTCCCTGTTTCCACAGTGCTAATCCAGGGACCCAGAACCACTCCTACTGCCATTCTCTCAAAACCCATAATTTCTAGTCTGGCATTTAATCCTCTTTTAACTAGCAAATAGCAAGGTTTTCAGACAGTGGCATCAGTTACAATTCTAAGGAACCCAAGAAAACCTTTTAGGAGTAAAAGAGACAGAAACACTCCCCCTTCAGAAATGCCCTCAGAAGGGACCCTGAATTAGTCTCCCATTCCTAGTTCCTCAGGAGTGCCTCAGAGGCAGGAAAGAAGCATAAAGGCATAGAGTTCTCACTTTCCTCCAACAGGGGAACCCTTTCCCAGTCAAGCCAGTCCTTTCATCACCCACCGAGTCACCCCCTCTCCAGCAGAAAACCTCACTCTCTTCAAGGCTCCACTTCACACCCAAGACTTCCAGAAAGCCTTCCTGTTTCCCCTCACACACTTCTTTGGCAGGGCCTCAGCCATACACGTGCCCTGACCTATGGGCCCTCATGACTCTAGCTCACATAACATATGGTATTTTTCTGAGTTATTTCATGAAAGTAGTTTTATGTCCCCAATATAGTAACAGTAGACAATATATTCAGAATCCTCAAACGGAATATTTATTTTTAAATTTGGCTCCATTTTAAGATTGAAACAAAAAAATTAAGAAATAAGTGAACTATCAAGAAGGAATTCTATCTTCAAAAACCAAGCTGGTGACATTCTAGGGATCAAAAGTCTGAACTTGATCAAGTTTATCATGACAAGGCCCATCTGTTACCACTAACACCTGGGAGAAATACCCAGGGGCTACCCAAATGACTCAGTCAAGTTCTTAAATCTCTACTGATAAAGAAGAAAGGCCTCATTTTAGATTTTATGAAAGGCTGAAATAAAAGGTTTCTTCAGATTAATCCTCAAAGACATCCAAAACCTCTACTAAGTCAAAGTTGAAATTCCTCACAGAACTTGGTTGGCAAAGGTTTGCTCAGATCGCACACGGCCTGCAGAGAGTCCAGGCACTCTTTCGCACTCTGCTTTGCGGAAGGCACTGGGTAAGTGAAGGAGGCCTCCTGGTATCACACAGACCTTAGCAGTGCCTGGTAAATACTAAAAGTAAAGCTTGCCCATCTTGAGAGAAGGATGGGGGTGGATGAGACCGAAAAGAAAGGAGGCAAGAATACAGCTATCTGTGGAGAGCCAGAGGAGTCCTACCATCCAGCTCCTTCTCGATGGAGTCCATCCTATGTGTGACTTCATCCTGAAGAGATTCCACATGGGTCAGCAAGTTAAACTGCCACTGGTGCTGGGAGCTCAGCAGCCCCTCTCCTCTGTCCAGCAGCTTCCGAGCCGGGGCTTCCTCAGGTAGGACCTTTTTGGAGACATATTCCCTCACCTAGGAATGCAATGGCATTTAAGTTACTGAGTGGAGACAGTTCCCAGTCCCTTCTCAAACAGCCAGTGTTTGCAACCATCTGAAAAACCAGTTGCAGCTTGAATATTCCAAACCTCTATCTCCTTCTCCTCCTGTCTTGCACACCAGGCAGAAGTATGTACCAATCGCAAACACCATAAGGCAGCACAGGCCTCAAGGCCTCATAGCTGCTTCCCAGTGACTGGCCCAATGCCCCAGTCTGAAACAGGCCTCACGGAATGGCTCTAGAGCCCTGAGGTTAGAGTAGAGCAGGGTGGGTGCAGACAGGGGTTAGTATGTTAGTTGGCAGGAATCAAAGCAGTGTTAAGTCCTCGTTCCATGTCCTGCTGAATGTGTGAGCCTGGATTAGTTCTTCTGCCTCTCTGAGCCTCTGCTACCTTACAGGAAAGATGGAAATAGTAAAACCTATTTTAAAGGTTCATGAGAATGAAACAGGATAAGGTTTATAAAACACAGTGCTGGCTTAAGGTCAGCTTCCCATCAACGAAAGAGATTTTTAATCATAGTTGTCTTGCTTAGGCCCAGTATTTTCTCATTTTTTTATTATGGGGCAGCTATCTCTAGGAAATCTGTCTAGTCTTCAGGATCACAAACTTTCTCTGGGGTTTGTGATCTCAACCATTCATTCATTCATTCATTCATTCATTCATTCATACATTCATTCATTCATTTGAAATGAAATACGGCCTAGCTAATATTTATTTAGAGCTGACTATGCAAAGCTTTGTGCTGAGAGCTTTTCACAGATACACTGCACAATAATGGAGAGGACACAGTCACTGGCCTCTCCCACAGGTAGGTGAAGAGACATATCCAAGGAGGTAAAGTGACCTGCTCATGTATCACACAGTACGCGTCTAAGCTCAGACTTGAAACTGGGTCTCACGAGCCTTGCCCAGCACTGTTTAGACACTGGCAAGGGCACAGGCTGAATGAGGTACAATGCCCGCCTTTGAGGGGCTTATAATCTAGGATGCCCCACTTGGCAGTATGTACTAACACATCTAAAGCTGGTGATGCCAACCACAGGGTAAAGTCTGAAAGGAAGGATAACAAGGATGGAGAAGCTCTCCAATTACACAAAGCCCTACTGACCAACCGAGGACAGGGCAGAATAACACCAGTGAATAGTTAAAGATGATAACACAAGCAGGACAACAACACAAAAAGGCTCTAGAAGAGCATGACTTAAATAACAAAAAACTGAGAGGTATTCTTGGGAAAGGTGATGAAAGCAGCAAATATTCTGATGAAATGGACTGTTCTTATGTCAAGGCTACAAAGTTAAATGTCAAAGTAAAGCTATCACAAAATTGTACTGAAAACCTTATTTTTAACAAAACACTTGGCTCATCCTTTGCTCATGCTAAGAATCAGCAGCAAGGTGGAATTACAATGTAAACCCTGTTAAGGAAAAAACTCATTTTCCTAACTTACTTCCATTTATCAAGTGCCAATCAACCCTTTTCTCCTTGCTTCTTCCCACCTCCACCCCCAAACCCTAGTGATTATGTGGTTTTGTGGACATTTCCTGCAATCAATGGTCTCTGGTTTACCTGGTCTCTCCTGCCTTTGCACCCATTTTTACAGACCAAAAACATACCTACGATAAGCACATTTAAATACAATCTTAGACTAAAAACAATTTTACAACAAACATCTCCCAAAGAACCCTAGGAGGGGAACTCAAGCATTCATACACTAAATTAAGAACAAATAATACATGTGGGGGCGCCTGGGTGGCTCAGTCGGTTAAATGTCCAACTTCGGCTCAGATCATGATCTCATCGCTTGTGAGTTTGAGCCCCGCGTCGGGCTCTGTGCTGACAGCTTGGAGCCTGGAGCCTGCTTCAGATTCTGTGTCTCCCTCTCTCTCTGTCCCTAATCCATTCACATTCTGTCTCTGTCTCTCTCAAAAATAAATAAACATTAAAAAAAAAAAAAAAAAAAAAAAAGAACAAATACATGTGAACCACATACCTTTAGGGAGCTAGATTTGGAGTCACTGTCCCCCCTACTCCTGTCTTGGTCTAGAGGCCAGCCCAGACGCGGAGAAAGAGAATCATCACCGTTCTCACGGAGGGGGTTGACTGCATCGTCGAGGGCAGAGCCCCGTGTTTCCACCACCAGCTTCTGCTCCACAGCAGGGTAATAGGCGCGGGGCTTCTGATAGCAGTGCTCGCTGGTGATATAGGACTCCTCCACAGACCGGGGTAGGGGCAGGGGCAAGGGCTTCTCCACTGCCCCATTCAAAGTTCTATAGCTTGGGACTTCCTCCTTGCTCCTGGCTTCAGTAACGTGGATGTGTTTGGAATGAGGTCTCCCCTCCCCTGAGTGCTGTTTCCAAGGCTGACACCACAGCTGCAGATCAGGATGCTGTCTGCTTCTGTTGGGAGGGAAACATAGAAAGGGCTCTAGAGTACCTGGGACCATTACAGGGGTTTCTCCTGTAATGGCCCAGGAGTTCCCACTTGGGCCATTTGGCCACGAGCCACCATTTGCCAAGCAAAAAGGAACATAAATCCATGGTCTCTGAGGAGACCACTTGCAGGCAAGCTCCCACTGTGGACTCACTCACAGTGAGTAAGACTGGACTTGGAGTCAGAAGACCTGACTAGATTTCAGTTCAACCACTGATTAGCAGTGCAGCTGGGATGAGTCACTCAGCCAGACTCATTCCCATTCCTTCCTCTGCAGAACTAGACTAACCCTCTATCTGCCATTAGCCACTGAATTTAATACAGATTAAGTGAATTAATTCAAATAAAAGTACTCTGTTAGCAGCAAAGTACTCTTCAAATATGAGTTACTAAAAATAACCTTAACTTATTAATAAGTAGGCATGACAACCCTGGTGTGCAATAGCACTTGGTTACAAAAATGCACTGATGACGGGGCAAGGGGGTAGGAATCAAAGTCATCTACATAAAAGCTGTTAATAATTTTTTTTTAATTTTTCTAAAATCTTTTATTCTCACCATTCCAAGGAGCAAACCTTATTGTTAAAGAACAGAGATTCTGGGGTGCCTGGGTGGCTCAGTCGGTTAAGCGTCCAATTTCAGCTCAGGTCATGATCTCGCAGTTCATGGGTTCAAGCCCTACATCAGGCTCTGTGCTGACAGCTCAGAGCCTGGAGGCTGCTTCGGATTCTGTGTCTCCCTCTCTCTCTAACCTCTCCCCCACTCGCACTCTGTCTCTCTCTCAAAAATAAGTAAATGTTTTAAAAAAATAAGAAAGAAAGAACAAACGAACAGGGGATTCTGATCCTTTCTTGAACCACACGTCCCTTTGAGAATCTGTTGAAAGCCCTGCCTACATGTATGTGCACCTAAAACTCTGTGTTATCACTTTAGTCTTCCAGAATCATTCACTGTTTTAGTTTTGACCCAATAGAGGGTCATTAAATTAATCTATTGGATCATAATCAGTTGCAGCGCTTCACGAATTTATGCATTATCCTTGTGTAGGGGCCAGACTAATCTTCTCCATATGGTTCCAATTTTAGTCTACATACTGCCGAAGTGAGCATCATAATCAATCGTAGAAAAAAGAAAAACAGAATATAAAATATCAGAGTGTACCATTCTAAGAAAGAGTCACTGTCCTGTGAAATTTTAGTTTCAATTTTATACATGTGAGTAATTTAAAATGTATTTCTTACTGCGGGATACACATTTTAAGTTTAAAAGCCACTACCCTAGATAAACTTCACCTTTTACCTCTTCTTTACTACCCCAAACTTCTATAATTACCTTTGATCATTAAATGAAAAGAAGGAAAAAAGGAAGGGAGGGAGGGAGAGAAGGAAAACACAACAGTGGATTTCTTGAATAAGACCCATCAGTTCCCAGAGTTCCTGGCTGGGAAGGCAGTGCCCTCTAGGGAGTGTTTGGAAACAAAGACACAGACAGGTGCTACCTACTCCTATTTGGTTCAGAGATGGACAGATATGTGAAGTGACCTTTCTAATTGCCACAATGACTGACAGGTACTACTGACATTTAGTTCACTGAATCCGAGAATGCCTAACATTCTATAATGCTTCGAACAATCCTACATGATTGGGATAAAGAAGAATCATCCCACGATATAGTCAACAGTGTCTTCCCAGCCCCCAACTGAAAAACACTGAAACCAGATCAGCAGAAAATCACAAACTTAACTCATCAGCAACTCCATATATGGGTACCCCTCCACACCTACTTGACTGAAGCCTTCCTGCACAAATGGAATAGACCAGAGTGATCTTACAGAACCTAACATTCTGTTCCCAAGGAGCTACAACTAACCTCTCTCAGTCCAGCAATCACCAACACCCCTTCTATCCACTGGGGAAGGAGAGGAAATGACGAGAGTATCAAGGCAGCCTAGGTCCCTGGATCACCCCCAAGGGGGTATCACAGCCTGTACCAGGAATCCAAGATACCAGACACACCTCTGAAATCCTAACTGCATCAGGAAAAATGAGGATCACTGTTAACTAACTTTGAGGTGTACTTAGTCTGAAATCTGTTAACTGGAGCATATAAGCCACAATATAGACCTTCTCTTGCATGAAAATCACAAGTCTTTGCTTCCTCCTCCCTAGAATTTTTGCCCTCCCAGGTAAGACCTAAAACCCCAGCTACTACTCCACACAAAGATAACCCTGGCCTTTCTTTGTGCACCCTGTCAATCATGAAGATGGTACGTATAGCCTCATGTCACTTTTTAAATGACAACAAATGCTCTGAAGTTACTGAGTTTTGCATTTGAAAATAATAAACCTGCCAGGCCACTTAGGAACAGTATTTCTGAGAATGAAGACCTAGAGCTTGTGACAACAGAGACTATCCATGTGTACACATACTGGGATCACCTCCCTCCCCGCCCCCAGGATCTTTTCTCCACATATAATGATGAACAAGATCACCCTATACCCTCTTCTGAATTGCTAGGAGAAGTCAGATTTAATTCCAGTACAAAGTCACTGCTATAAAGATGAAGGATCTAGGGGGCGCCCTGGCTGGTTCAGTCAGTGGAACACGCGACTCCTTATCTCAGGGGTGAGTTCAAACCCCATGTTGTGTATAGAGATTACTTAAAAATTTTTTTTTAAAAAGATGATTCAGGGATCAGAGATTCAGAAGAGAGAAAGTTCCGGAATATGGGTTAGGGTAAGGAGCAATGGCATTTAGTAAGAAGAAAGAGAACACCATCTGATTGAAACCTCAAATGAAAAGAAATACAACAAAGTTTATAATCATGAACATAACCTGAGGCTTTCCAGGACCGCACATGGACCACCTTCTACCTGCCTCGATTTCTGGCATCTCATTAAGAAGAAATTAATTTGGTATATATGGGGTAAAGCTTTCTGGTTTTATAAAATGTGAGGGAAAAGCTTGTCGCTGACATCTTAATCCAGGGCTGTTACTTGATTCAGTTCACCTCAACAGATACTATTACAGTGACAGCTAACTTCCTCCAGCAACTACCTCCCCATTCTCTTAACCCCACCTCCATCCTCACTCCAGGGTTCAAACAGAGCACATAGCTAGCCTTCCCCGCAGTTAGGTGCATCCATGAAAACTGCCTGCTCTCTCCTGTCTTTCTTTTCCTCTGGGGGCTGGAACAGTTGAGGTACAGGTGAGGCTGTTTCAAACATGCAGATGAGAAGAACCCCAATGGAATGCCAGAGCAATAAGACAGAAGGAACCCAAGTCCCCAGGCCCACAGATGGAATCCTGGAAAAAGGCCATCTACCTGATCTGGAACCTTGCCTACTCTTGGACCGTTCATTATGGAAAAAGAAGATTCCATTTTGTTTTAGCCTCTATTTGGGGGATTCCTGTTATAGAACCTTTGCTTTTACCCAAATCAGTATATATCAGGTCTGAATGTGCCCTTGCTCAACCGCTCGTCTGTCATTCCAGTTCTTGAAGCTAGGCCTCTGTGCACCAGAATCACCAGAATACAAGAGAAAGTTCTACCATCCCAGGGCTCTGACACTCTACCTGATGCTGAGGGCCTCTAGGACTAATCTGCACAAAGGAAACCTTGTTGGGGAGTGGCCTGTCATGTCTAACTCATGGCACTAGCTTGTCATTGTTGACGGTCCCCTGTGGAAAGGCTCATGGGAGAACCTGAGAAAGTTCTTGACAAGAGAATCGATCCCTTACACAGACTGTGCTGACACTAGAAGAAAATGCATGAAACCACTGAGAGACAGTTAGAAAGGTTAGGACAAGTACTTGACAGGAGCTAGGCCTGGAGTTCTAGACGGGACTCTAACCCTGGAAGTCATGGGAGAGCAGCTGTGCCATGCAAGGCCCCAGATGTCCTATTTGGTAAAGTGGGGGTAAGTTATAAAAGCCAACAGACCGAGTAAGAGTGATAGGTCTTTCTCAGAGCTTACATGAACTTGGGTCATCTAACACATAGAGTGCAACCACAGAAGGGAATTCACACTTAGTTTCGCTCCTCAAACTTCTGGCTACTAAAAGCCAGAAGCGTAGTACCAGAACACCTAAAACTTCTTTGCATGAGCAAACCATGAAGAGAAAATACTTACTGAGCAACCACTACGCTGGAGAGCAGGCCTGCCAACATGGTCTTTTCCAGCAGCTTTCAATTTTACTTTGTTTACCAGTCAAGGGTGTTTAGGATGACTGGATAAACAAAATGCAGTATTACATACAATAGAATATCATTCAGCCTTTAAAAAGGAAGGAAATTCTGATACAGGCTGTAATACAGATGAACTTTTCTTTTTTAAATTTTTTTTAATGTTTATTTATTTTTGAGAGAGAGAAAGAGAAAGACAGAGTGCGAGTGGGGGAGGGCAGAGAGAGGGAGACACAGAATCTGAAGGAGGCTCCAGGCTCTGAGCTGTCAGCACAGAACCCAATGTGGGGCTCGAACTCACAAACCGCGAGATCATGACCTGAGCTAAAGTCGGACACCTAACTGAGCCACCCAGGCACCCCCAGGTGAACTTTTGAAGACACTGTGCAAAGTGAAATGAGCTACTCACAAAGGACAAATACTATAGGATCCTATTTATATGAAGTACCTAGTCATATTCAGAGACACACAAAGTAGAATGACAGTCATCAGGGGCTGGGAGGAGGGAAAATGCGTAAGAAGTTGTTTAACAGATACAAAGTTTCATTTTTGCAAAATGAAGAGTTATGGAGATTGGTTTCAACAGGTGAATGTACTTAACACTACTGAATGGTATATTAAAAAGTTAAGATGGTAAATTTTATATTATGTATATTTTACCACAATAAAAAAAATTCAGGGGGCGCCTGGTGGCTCAGTTGGTTGAGCGTTCAACTTCAGCTCAGGTCATGATCTCGCAGTTCATGAGTTCAAGCCCCACATCAGGCTCTGTGCTGACAGCTCGGAGCCGGAGCCTGCTTCAGATTCTGTGTCTCCCTCTCTCTCTGCCCCTCTCCTGCTCATGCTCTCTCTCTCAAAAACAAACATTAAAAAAAAAAAAAAAAAAAACTAAAAAAGAAAATTCAGAACTGTACAGCAAAATAGTAAACAAACTAAACTATATATATATATACACACCATATTTTGATAATGGTGGTGGTTACAAGGGTCTATACATTTGTCAAAACTCAATGAACCCTTGGGGTGCCTGAGTGGCTCAATCGGTTACTTCGGCTCAGGTCACAATCTCATGGTTCATGAGTTCAAGTCTGACTTGGGCTCTCTGCTGTCAGCACATAGCCCACTTCGGATCCTCTGTCCCCCTCTCTCCCTGCCCCTGCCCCACAGGCATGCATGCACACTCTCTCTCTCTCTCTCTCTCTCTCTCTCTCTCTCTCTCTCAAAAATGAATAAACATTAAAAAAAAATCCCTAGGGCTGCCTGGGTGGCTCAGTCGGTTAAGCATCCAACTTCAGCTCAGGTCATGATCCCACAGTTTGTGGGTTTGAGCCCTGTGTCTGGCTCTGTGCTGACGGTTCAGAGCCTAGAGCCTGCTTCAGATTCTGTGTCTCCCTCTCTCTCTCTGCCCCTCCCCTGTTCCCACTCTGTCTCTTTCTCTCAAAAATAAACAAACATCAAAACATAATTAAAAAAAGAACCCTAAATGAACCTTTAAGATTAGCAAACTTAATTATATGTAAATTATACCTGTATATGGTTGATTTTTTTTTCAAAAAAATGTTTATCGTGTAACTGAGAATTTTTAGTAAAGGTCTCAAACTCATTTGTCTTATCACTGATTTTGTGTCTTTCCAATTTTTCAAATTTATCCTGCCCTCCCCCACCACGATGTCAGATGTGACTCCTCCCCAAAGCTGTAGGTGCCGCACTTACTGTAAGATGCTCATTTTGAGCTGCAGGCCATGCAGAACCTCGATCACTCTCTGTACATCTCCAAGAAGCTGGTGGGTGGCCACAATCTTCTTGGCATTCTGGTGGGAGTAGTTCTCTTCTAAGAATGCCAGGCCACGCATATGTCCCCTGCTCAACCACTCCTTGTCATACCAGTACTTGAAGCCAGGCCTCTGACCTAAAGCAGTGACAATAAGAGAGTTAATACATGGCCTGATGGAAACCACTGCATCATTGTACAATCATCACATAAATTATTGGAAGGATGGATTGGTGTGTTCATTTTATTCATTCATCCAATATACATTTACTTGGCACCAATATACATTTACTACATGCCGGGCTCCCTAATAGGGGTTGGGGATAAAGCAGTAAGATGTAAATTTCCTGAACTCCTAGAACTGGCCAGAGGTGGAGTGGGAACCTGGGTACCTCTTTAAATTTAAATCACATCATTACCTCTCCTATTTAAAACCTTCAATGACTTCCTACTACATAAAAAAGAAAAGCCAAAGCCCTAACACTGGCCTAATGAGGCCAACAGCACCCAGCTCCTTCCTGCCCTCCTTGCCTTACCCTTACAGTGGCCTCCTTTCAGTTTCTGGAACATATCCCACTTTTCAGTCTTAGGATCTCTATCCTAACATCCTCTCTGTCTGGAGTACCATTCCCCAAGCCACAGAACTGGCATCTTTCCACCTCCTCAGAGAGGCCTTTTGTTATCTTCCAAAGTAAGAAAGCCTCTTCAAAAGTCTCCTACTCATTCCCTATCTGGTTGCTTCCTCCTCCCCACCCCCTCCCCCCCCCCACCCCCACCCCAAAGCATTCATCCCTATCTAACATCTTCTTGCTCATTTTACTTATTCTGACATCTGTTTCTGGCGCCAACTCCACTAAGAGCAAGAATAATAGGAAGCACCTTATTCATAGTTGTAACCCCAGCATTTAGCAAAATACATCTGAAATGGATTTATCAAATGAAAACAAGGTCCAAGTCCTCCTTCCAACTGTCACATACCACCTTACTAAATAGTCAGGCACTCTCCCTTCTCTGAACCTCCATTCCCCATCTGTTAAAGTGACATATGAATTGGACGGTTTCAGTGATCTTACTCATTACAGGGATCCTTAGGAAGAACTGAAAACACAACCATACATGACTTGGTGGTGTTTCCTGCTCCAAAAGCCTAGAGAACAGATTTCAACCAGACAGGCATTTTTACCTCCCACTATCTATAAAAACCCTTAAATAACCCATGTAATATCTATCAAGGTTCTTGGGCTCTTTCTGGCTTTACTAAAACACATGGTAGGGATGCACCTCGATTCTGTTAAAAACATCTATAAGTAACCTTTAAAGAATAAGTGTTAGGTTAAACTCCTGGCCCAAGACACTGCAGAGTCAAACACTGCCTTTAAATATAAAAGACAGCACTCAATTCAAGGAGGAGTCTATTTGCAGTGTTGGCAATTAGAGTTGTAAAAGTTCAAAGGAGTGCAGAGGAGTTGATGAAGATGGTGTGTATGATTTGTAAAAAGGGGGAAATGGAGGGAAGGAGTGAGAGATAATAAACAGATTTGTAAACAGTGCCAAGGCGCCCCAGGGATTATGTGTGGCCTCTCAGAGGCAGCTGCTGCAGGAGGGGCCTGAGCAGCAGGATTCAGAGCAGTAACACCTGTTTTACAAGACAAAGGTCAAGGCAGTGGTTCTCCTCTCCTATCTAGCATTATCTGGCTGACTGACCTTGGCCCCTTCATGTTCCTTCTGGGCCTATATTTGCTCACCTATCAAATATCAGGGCTAAACTGAGTGGTCTCTGAGATCCTGCCCATGGATAGTATTCTATGATTCACAGACTAATCTTCTGACCATATTCTTTCCTCGGGAAAAAGCAGCAAGTGGGCAGATTCCTCTCCATCTATAGACTCATCCAGCACAAGGAGATACAGTACCATGACTGAGGTCATCAGGTCCCAAAGGGACACACTTGCTAGAAAACAAACTATGGTGACTAGACCCTCCCTACACAACCAACAAAATCAAGATTTGGCCCCACAAGCCAGTTCTAATTCCAATTTTCTTTATGAGATTGGGAAAGTCATTCATGTCCCTAGGCACCAATTTCTTCCTCATAAGTAAAAACAGGAATAGGAGCTCCTACCAGACCCACCTCATAGGACTAAAAGAATCAACAGAAGTAGAGGCTCTTGAACACTGTCTAGCCTTGTAAGGGGATCATGGGACTGGAGCCAAGGGGAGAAACTTTACCGGTGGTGAAGGGAGAAGATGTAACCACTCCACTGACAGCAAGACAAGAACCACAGATTTAAGACTTCTGGAAAGGGGCACCTAAGAGCCACAGGCCACCCATGAGGCCATGAACAATGAAACTTAACTGATTCTGCTAAGGAATTAATTCACTGCTTTGGGTAGCAGTCAAGCTCTACCAACTATATATACCTTTCCCCTTCTCCTCAAGGGCAGATCTCTCTTCCAGGTGATGCAATGGAGGGCAGGTGCCACCAGAGGGAGCAGAGGCATATTCCTAACCTCCAACAGCCCCAAAAAGCCAAAGACAGAGCCCACCTCTTCATGAACCCTCAATAAAAGGAAAAGGTGCTTGCTCCAGCAGCACATATTCTAAAACTGGCACAATACAGACAAGACTGGCATGGCCCCTAAGCAAGGATGACACGCATATCTGTAAGGCATTACACAATTTTTAGAGTTTCAGTCATGCAAGATGAAAAAGTTCTAGAGACCTGCTGTACAATGCTGTGTTTACACTTTATAAACAATAGTGTATTGTATACTTAAAAATTTGTTAAGAGGATAGATCTTATCTTATACCATTTTCATAACAATAAAAAAATAATTCTAGCTCCAGGCCAGGCCTTCCACAGGCTTTACACATACTCTCTCACTGCTAAGTTCAGGACAGCAGGCCAAGTGAGCTAGCAGCAGGGGCAAGGAGGAGTCAGTCTAGCCAATGTCGAAGAAATGAGTCTCAAGACCACAGACAGGCTGCTTCACGGCCAGCTGTGGAAAAGGCTACATTTGTTAACATCCCTGACTCCAGAAATCTCTACCTGGAGGGTCTTGGCAAACATAACAGGTGTATTTCTCTGGCACATTTTCTTCCAGTAATCCCATGCAGACCCCATGCTGCCAGCACTGGCACTCTTCACACTGTTAGAATTAAAGAAGCAATAAAAATTAAACTCAGAAGGTATCCTCTATCCAAAAATAAGACCCACTATAAGGGGAGGGGCAGGAGAAGGATCAGGGAGGGAGAGCACTCCCAATTGACCTACTCAGGAGCTGAGCTGCAACCCCTCATCTACAACTGTGCCTGCCACTATGGCAGCCACTGGCCACCTGTGGCTCTTTACATTTAACAAATTAAGTTAAAATTCAGTTCCTTGGTCCTATTAGCCACATCCTAAGTGCTCAACAGCCACATGAGGTTGGTGGCTTTTGCACCGGACAGCACAGATGAAGATCATTTTTAGATCTATAAAATAGTGTGATCTTACAAAAATGACTGTTTTCTCTCCATTTCTAGAGGCTTCACTTTTCTGATCGCTTTATGAGAACAGAGGAAAAACTGTTCAAGTCCTCAGAGGAAGATTTAACTTGGAATGACAAAACCCAAGTTTGAATTCTAGCTCAGACATTCATTAGCTGTATGACCTTGCATAGGTCACTTCTCCTCCTGGGGCTTCAGTTTTCTCCATTTACAAAATCGGGTACTATTCCTACTGACCATGTGGGGCTGTTTGTGAGGAACCACCAGTCATATATATAAAAGTTCCCATCACAGAGTCCAGCACATAGCCTTTATGTATTAGGCACCTATTACTACTACTAATGGACAACCTAATTTACTTTGCTAGCTCCTGGAGTAATCACATGTTAGCACTTCAAGTTTATTCTCTCTAAATCTTACCAAAGGTCACACAGCTGAAGAGAAGCAATGGTGAAGAGAAGCCTGTCCGAACACAGGCCTGGCTAATGGCAAAGCTAGTTCTTTTTCCCTGAGGCTCCACTGCCTTATTTGGGTAAGGGGCTATAGGGAAAGTGGGGAGAAGAAGGGGGAGGAGCCAAAGGGGGAAAGAAAGAAGAAGACAATGAATGAGGGCAGCACTGGGAGTTGTGTGGATGGCCTGAGGATAGTAAGCCTGAGGGCTAAGGGTCCAGAGGAGGGAATGGAAAGGAAAAGTGATACCAAATCAGATACTAGGACACTTCATACAATCTCAAATCAGGACCCTAAGCCTTTAACTACCCAACCAAGTGGACAGCTCTGGAAGGTGGACAATGAGCTTCCTTCCTTCCCAGCATGGCCTTGAGGGTGGGCCACCAGCCTAGCCACAAGGAACTAAAGTCCTCATCTATTTGGAGTCAGACAGGCCCTGGCATCAAGAGGGCTTTCGTGGGCAAATATGAATCCTCTAGAAGGCTAACTGCATCAGAATCAATAGCTGGAAGCAAAGCTGGAAGACAGATGCAGAACCGATCCAAATTCTTCAACTGACAGATGAGGGAACTAGGGCTGAGAGGGAAAGTAAAGAGTGCACAATAACACAGGGAGTTAGTAGCAGAAAAGAGAATTAAGAATGAAAGTCTGTCTCACCAATGAGTTTTTAAGTGTCTTGAGAACTAGGGTTCACTAAAATTCAATCAAATATAGCTAAGTTGAAAACTTTAAAATAACTTTTTACATATGGGTTTGGCATTCATTTTTAGAAGTTTAAATTTAGAAATGAACAAGAATAATAACAGAAAGGGTAAAATATCTAAGAATAAACCTAAGACTATCTAAGAACAGAATATCTAAGATAAGATATCCAAGAATATCTAAGAATAAAACATGCAAAATCTCATGAAGAAAATTCTAAAATACTATTTAAAGGACACAAAGACTTAATTCAACGGTAAGGTATATCTTATTCCTGGATAGCAAGAGTCATCATAATGATGTCTTTTGTCCTTAGGTTAAATTTATGAAAATAATAAAAATTTAAAAAATAATAAAAATAAGCAATAAATGAACAGCTGTGGAACTGGATAGAAGTTGATCCTAAAATTAACAGCCAGGAAATTTGTTAAAAAAAGAATAAAAGGGGGTACTAGCCCTATCAGATATTTAAAAAATATTACAAAGATAAAATAAGTAAAATAGAATTGTCCAAGCAATATATAAACAGATGGATCAATGGAAAAGGAGAATCCAAAAAAGCAATCCAAATACATATGGAAATAAAGTAAGAAAAGGTAACATCTCAATAATGAGGCATGTGTTGGGACAACTGGGTAGCCATAGCTCTCACACCTTATACCAAGAAAAATTCCAGGTGGTTCAAATATTTATACAGCTTTAAGAAAAATAAGTGAAACTTCAAAAGTATCAGAATCAACCATGAGAGAATTCTGTTATAAATTTTTATGAACTTCTAATGAGGAAACAATTGTTATTCAAATCTCAGAAGCCATCAAAGAAAAGTTTGATATAGTTGATTCAAAAAATCTGGAAGTCAAAAGATGACAAAGCAGATACAAATATTCAAATATTTTTAACTCTTCTCACAACTGATACAAGAATGTGTCTACAAAAAGGCTATACAAACAAGTAGGAAAACAACCAACCATACACAGAAAGATGGATAAAGGACATGAACAGACAAGTCAAAGGAAAAAAATCTTTTTCTTAAAATGTCTATTTATTTTTGAGAGAGAGAGAAAGACAATGTGCAAGTGGGGGAGGGACAGAGAGAGAGGGAGACACAGAATCCAAAGCAGACTCTAGGCTCTGAGCTGTCAGCACAAAGCCCGATGCAGGGTATGAACACACAAGTGGTAAGATCATGACCTGAGCTGAAGTCAGATGCTCAACCAACTGAGCTACCCAGGCGCCCCAAGAATTAGATTCTTTGGGGGCACCTGGGTGGCTCATTCGGTTAAGTGTCTGACTTTGGCTTAAATCATAATCTCGTGGCTCGTGGGTTTGAGCCCCACATTGGGCTGTCTGCTGTCTGTGAACAGCTATCTTCAGATCTTCTGTCTACCTCTGTGCCCCTGCCCCACTTGTACTCTCTCTCTCAAAACTAAATGAATATTTAAAAAAAAAATCTAATTCTTAAATAAAAAGATGTTCAAATAAACCCAACTAATAATATGCAATACACATTAGCATTTCTAGGTTTGGGGATTACATAAAAATATCAAGTAATCCTTTTTTTTTTAGTTTATTTCAGTGATATCTATACCCAACATGGGGCTCAAACTGATGACCCCAAGATCAAGAGTCAAATGCTCTACTGACTAAGCCAGTCAGATGCCCCTATAAATATCAACTAATTCTTTATACATTTATGCACTGTCTGAAGTTTTTATAATAAACATTTGCTACTTTTATAAATGTGTTAGTCTCATAAACTATTTATAGAGCATAATTTTCATTTATATATACATGTATATGTGTGTTCCAAAATATTAACAGCAGTTATCCCTGGGGTAAAAATAATACGGGTAATTGTTTTCTTCTTCGTGATTTTCTGCATTTTCCAAATGCTACAAGTACGAAACTTTTTTTTAAGTGTATTTAAAAATAAATTACAAAATGGTTATACCAATAAGACTATTTTTTCACTTATCTGAAAAGCAAAGATAAAGTCTGATAATACTCGGTACTGAACAAGGTGCTCCTAAGACTTTTCTTTGGTACAACCTTCAGGGAGGGTTTATATAATATTGCTATGAGAAAAATAACATTTGTCAAATTTAGACATGCACATAACCTGTGGCCCAGGAATTCTACTTCCAAAACTTGGTCTCATAGATACACCTACACAAAATTATTCATTACATTACTGTTAAGGTTAGAAACAATCTATATGTCATCAACAGGGGAAGGGTTAAATAAATGATGATCTATCCATTCATTATGCAGCCATAAAAAAAAAAAAAAAAAAAATGAAGGGGCTCCTGGGTGGTTCAGTCAGTTAAGCATCCAACTTCGGCTCAGGCCATGATCTCACAGTTCATGGGTTTGAGCCCTGCATTGGGCTCGCTGCTGTAAGCCTGTCAGTGCAGAACCTGCTTCGGATCCTCTGTCCTCCTCTCTCTCTGTGCCCCTCCCCCACCTGTACTCTCTCTCAAAAAATAAAACATTTAAAAAAATGAAAAAGCTTTTTTATGTTTGAAAATGGAATAGTCTTCAACTATTGTTAAATGAGAAGATACTGAAAATACTACATATAAAACAACATTTGTGTTTAAAAAAAAAAAAAGACAGTTGCACAGCAATGTGAATGTACTCAATGCCAATTCACCTAATGCCACATACACTTAAAAATGGTTTAAAATGGTAAATTTTGTTATTTTACACCAAAAAAAAAAGGAAAAAAATGTAGAGAATATATTTGTTATTGCTTGATTAGTCACAGAGTGTTTCCAGAATGCTACATGAGAAGTTGATAAGGGCTGCTTTGAGGGAAGGAGAAGTGGGGGGTCAGATTTCCCCTGTATATCTACGTATATACCTTTTGGACTTTGAACTATGTGAATGCATCAGCCAGCAACAAATAAACAATATAAATTTTAAAACAAACAAAGCTTTTAAAATGGGCTTCTGTTTAAAACTGCTACACAATTTTTACTGGGTTTGGCACATAACCTAACAAATATTATTAGTCTAGGGCAAACTACTGCCCAGAGGCTAAATTCAGTTCAAGTCCTGTTTTTGTAAATAAAGTCTCATATGAACACAGCCATGTTCATTCATTACATAATGCCTACACATGATTGAGGCAGAGCTGAGTAGTTGCAACAAAGACCACATGGCCCTCAAAGCCTACAAAATTTATCACCTAGCCCTTTAAGAAAAAGTTTGCCCAAACCTGCCCTAAAGCAATTAAAATAATTTGAGTATCAAATGGATTTCCTGATGTTCATTTTTTATGCGGCACAAAGATTTATCAAATATTCATGATTATTAACCTCCCAATGATATAAATTATTAGCACTGGCAAATAAAATCTAATACCAATAAAGTAATTAAAATGATTAGAGAAAATTATTCCTTTAAGGTATGCCTCTTCTACATAACTAACTCTAAATGTATTCTAGGGTGGTGCAAATTATCAATGTAAGTTAAAAATGTATTTAAAAAATAATTATTGCATCTTCCTAGGTGATGAACACATGTAAATGAATACATTTATGAAGTTTAAATTATATTTGTTCCAGTTAGCTCCCTCCAAATGTATGCCTTTTGCTAAAGTTACTGAGTGGAAAAGGTATATTGCTCATGACAGGAAGTCAAAACTGTCCTTCTATGCCATAAAACCAGCTGGACAGCAAGCAGACAGCACAGAAAAGTCTTCCACAGCAAAATCCAAGGTGTTCCGAAGTGAGCTCATCATCACCACAATACCAGACAGGAAGTCACAAGCATAGAGCTGAGCTGAGCTGAGCTAGGAGATGACCATGTAGAGCCTAGGAAGTTGGAGATGGAAGTCACTTCCAGACTCTGCCTTGTAACAGCTGGTATGGCCTCAACAGCTCCAAACCTAAGTAAGTTTCTTCATTTAGCACATAATGACACACAAAGTTCTCCCCCTGCCCAAACCCCCTCTAATCCTTGCTACTTATAGGAAAATCAATGGAAAAAGTACAGTGAATCAGAAGCAGGTCTCTTATACTAATTAACTAGAATAGTCTTGCCAGGAAGACCCTTCATTACTCACCCACTAAAGATTCCTATGGACAAATGAAGACCAAACCAGGCTTCCAAAGCCCAGAACTGAGCACACGCCCACAGAGTAAAGATAAAAACTAACAATCAACATCCTTTTTTTTTTTTAATTTTTTTTAATGTTTGTTTATTTTTGAAGGAGAGAGTGAGTGAGAGAGACAGAGCATGAGTGGGGGAGGAGCAGAGAGAGGGGGAGACACAGAATCCAAAGTGGGCTCCAGGCTCTGAGCTGTGAGCACAGAGCTCGACGTGGGGCTTGAACTCATGAGCTGGTGAGATCATGAGCTGAGCCGAAGTCAGACGCTTAACCAACTGAGCCACCCACGTTTCCCAATCAACATCCTTTTATTATTATTTTTTTAATTTATTATTTTTTTTTAACGTTTATTTATTTTTGAGACAGAGAGAGACAGAGCATGAACAGGAGAGGGGCAGAGAGAGAGGGAGACACAGAATCTGAAACAGGCTCCAGGCTCTGAGCCGTCAGCACAGAGCCCGACGCGGGGCTTGAACTCACAGACCGTGAGATCATGACCTGAGCCGAAGTCGGACACTTAACCGACCAAGCCACCCAGGCACCCCTCGACATCCTTTTAAAAACCAAACTTAAAAAAATATTCTACTAAAACAATAGTTTCCATGTTGTATTAGTTTTCAAGTTCTAGTCTACTGAGCTTCTGCAAATGGGTGTCTTTTTAAAAATAGGTCTATTTTTCAAAACTAAAACAAAAAATGCACATTCAAATGTATTCCAAACTTGAAGTCAAGACTAAGACAACACAACCCACCAGTACATATAATTCTGTACTGCTAGGCTTGCTCACTATTGTGCTATACTCGGAACAAAGCTTTCCCTCCCATCTCTGTTTAACCAAAATGACCACACAGCCTGCTGTTTAGGAAGAGTCACCTATACAAATGGCCATGTCACAAAAAGAGAAAACCTACTGAATCACTGAAATGCTCCAAGTTGGCAACTGTCACTCAGAACCCTGATGGCATATGAGACTTCATAGGGAAAAGCATGCCATTAAAAAAAAAAAAAAGGAAAAGCATAACATTCACATTTCTGAACTCAAAAGTGAAGACGACTTATTCTGAATTTTCAAAACTACTGCATTTAACTTGTTAGACATTTTGTGATTCTATGAAAGAATTCATAGGAAAAGGGGTTCTGATGTTGAAAAGGTCTGAAAACCAGTGACCTGAGGCTTACTAAAGGTCATAAATACAAGGTACTATTTGAAACCATTCATGTACTCTGAATTCCCAGAGATTACCATGAAGGCTATTCAAAAACAAATACCCAAAGAATCCTAACCAATATAACCATGACTTACTTTAAAAACTCAGGTTCCTTGGACAGTCCAGGCAGCTGCCAAGACACGCAGGGTATTTACAACAGCCTTTAGAGTCAGCCAGACAGCAGCCACCTTCACCAGAACTGTCATTAAGAGCAAGAGAAGGGCCAGAGGCAAGCAGGCTCTGGCCAGTGATGGTCTCCCCAAGCAGCAGAGGAGGCCTACCCCATAGGCAAATCCAGGGATGGAGATGACAGATACAAATGTTAGGAAAATAATAAGAAACAGACAAGTTATAAAACTGGCCTCCATTTCTTTAGGCCATACAGAAATTTTATATCAGAGAGAAAGTAAGGGACCATAGGAAGATTCAGCTGCCACTCCAGAGATTTGGATCCCTGTTATTCAACTCCTTACTGTGTGACCACAGGCAAGCCTCTTCCATTGGTGGGTCCCAACTGCCCCAAGCAGAGCAGGAGACTTTCAGACTCAGTGGTATCTCAAGTCTTCTCTTACTCTACTAATGGGCTATTTACACCAGTCTGAGATTCAGAGGAAGCTGCACTACAAAGTAAAGCTCAAGTGCTTCTGCTATTACTGCCTATCTGGCTGAGGCTTCTAACATGACCTATTGTATTTATTGGCCTCAAACTGCAGTCGCTCAAAATTCCCTCTAAGGACTAGTTTGTGTTTCTCAACGTCTGTCTCCTGGAAGCTCTACCTACCTGAATCATGAAGTCATTTTCTTCCTGAACCTCACAGATGCAGCGGACCACTTCAAAATCATAGCGGTCGTCCCCATCGAGTTCCTCGTCTGGGTTGGTAGTCACATCAACATCTTGGCCATACTCCTCGTCACTCCAAAGAAAGCTCTCAGAAGAGGACTCACTCAGATTATCCTCCTCTGAGAGGAAAAGGAAAACAACAGTCACTATTTTAAATTATAGTTATAATCTTTCTAAAAACTTAGGATGTCAAGAGTGGAAATGACCTTACAGCCCCACTCCTCTATGAACTTTCACAGAACTCAGAAATGGGAACTCCAATCTATTCCTTGGGCCTGTCATCTAATGACAGCCTAAATGATGTATGCTACCTGGCAATGAACTGAACTCCATTTCCTCATTTTACTGAGTGAGGCCCAAGGTAAGTGGCTACTCAAGGTCACAGAGCACAACAGCAGAGAAGGTCCAACTCCCCATCAACTACACAGATCATCCTAATGACTCAAATATGTTCCTCCATCTCATCCCCTCCAGCCAGGAACTGACTTACCATCAAGTCTATATCCAGATCCACCTTAAAAACTCTGTAGACAGTGGGAAGTGAAGTGGGTAGATTCCAGGGATAATCAGAACTAGAATCACTAGATCTTGGTGCCTCATAAGTTATAATTACAGCTAAGCTTTACTGACCACTTATTTTGTACCAGATACTGTTCGAAGTAGTTTCCATATACTTATTAATCCCTTCCAAACTCACAATCACCCTCTAAATTGCTACAGAAGAGGAGGTTTCAAGGTTGACTCAGATTTCCACAAGCAACCAGGTTAAATGCAGAGTCCATCAATAAGAAATGAAGGCTTGAGAAGGGCAAGTGTGCAAGAGGATGGGGTATAATGGATTTGGTTATAGACACACTGGAATGGCATTCAACCAAGACCAAAATAGACCAAAGTTAGAGAAAAGGGAAGTTTAGGAAAGGCACAGCTAATAGCCTTTCTTTTATTTGATGTAGTTTTTTATTTTGAAAATATAACCCACTGTACTTGCAGAGGACCTGGGAAGTAAGTTACAGTGTCAATATAAATCCAGCCTTCTCAGACTGTGGTCCTATTCAAATGATGAAGCCAGCAGATAGCCTCCTTACCAGTTACTTTCACTTTCCCTTTATGGTTTCCAGATTCTGAGCTATGGAGCTGCGGGCTCATATGGACCCCAGGCTTATGTGAGGACCCACACCTGGTGACAGCAAATGCCTTGGGTGGAGAAGGTTCCTGAGATGTATCACTGATTTCCTCACTGCAAGGGCATTCTGAAAGAACAGGATCAGGAAGGAATTAGTACCCCAACACATCATCAAGGCATTCCAGAATCAATCCCATCCAACCAACAGCACTGCTGTTCAAACAACTCAAAGTCTGAGGAGCCAGTCAACGACAAAGGGGTGTGGAGGACAGATTTAGGGATTAATACTTCCAGCTATCTTGAAAAACCTCAAAACCAAAAGCTTCCTCCTCACCATCACCCTTCTCCCTCTTTTCCTGGTAAGATTGGTTTTCTAAGCCAGAAGATAACACTGAAAATAAAACATGGCATCCCTTTAGCTCCCAAGGTTGGAACCCTGATTTTCTTAATCAACATTTTTGTGGGAGCTAGACACACAATTTTCAAGAAGTAATCCTTTCTTGAAAGATTTAGAGGTATGTGTTTAAGAGTTGTGTATGTAAGGGGTGCCTGCCTGGCTTAGTCTCTAGAACCTGTGATTCTTAATCTCGGGGTTGTGAGTTCAAGCCCCATGTTGTGCTGGGTATAGAGATTATTTAAACAAAAACAAAAACAAAACAAACAGAACAAATTTTAAAAGGGGAGCCTGGCTGGTTGAGTCAGTGGAACATGCGACTCAATCTCAGAATCATGAGTTCAAGCCCCATGTTAGGTGTAGATTACTTAAAAACAAAATCTTTATGGGTACCTAGTTGATTCAATTGGTTAAGTGTCCAACTTCGGCTCAGGTCATGATCTCACGGCTTGTGAGTTCAAGCCCTGAGTAGGGCTCTGTGCTGACAGGTCAGAGCCTGGAGCCCGCTTTGGATTCTGTGTCTCCCTTTCTCTGCCCTTCCCTGACTTGGGCTCTCTCTTTCTCAAAAATAAATAAACATTAAAAAATAAATAAAAATAAATAAAATCTTTAAGGGTGCATGGCTGGCTCAGTTGGTGAAGCATGCAAATCTTGATCTCAGGGTCATGAGTTCATGCCCTGCATTGGGCATGAAGCCTACTTAAAAAATAAAAATAAAATAAAATAAAATCTTTAAAATAAACAAAAAAGAGTTGCGTATGCAAATAGCCATTAATCTGCATATCCTCTCCTATTATAATGCTTTCATGTGCACTATCCTATGACAGGGCACGGTGGCCAACGCAGCCAAGAAAGAAGGCCTTCCTAAATGTCAATGTGCCCTTGTAACACCCAGGTTGAGCAGACTCCTGCCCTGCCAGGGTTCATGCTAAGCTGATCCCACAAACTCCAGTAAAGGCCCACTGGCCCCTCCTCTCCTCAGTGCAGGCTCAGAGGCCAGGAATGGGGAGAAAGTAACCCCTCCTAACCCCATGGTAGGAAACCCAAGTGAAGGGGAAAATTACCAGGTTTGGTTTTCTTTTTCTTTTTCTTTTTTTTCTTTGGCTTCACTCTCACAAATTCTTTGAATTTCTTCTCTTTATTCTTTTCCTTGTCTTTTGCAGCTGGAATTAAATACAAGTATTGGCTTAACATTTTGTTTTTAACACTGAGATGTTTATTCTCAAGTGTATGTCCAATGTGAAGAATTAAAATTGGCAACAAAACAGAGTTCTGGATCTGGTTCTGCCTAGGTCACCTTCCAACCCCTCAAGGCTCTAGAAACCCTTCTCCCATCATCTAGCCTTTAGATCAATGGTGGGCAAACTCTGGCCCATTGCCTGTTATTTTAAGTTTTATTGAAACACACTATGCTCATTTGTTGATGAGCATTTGTTGATGATGGGTGCTTTCATGCTTCAACAGCAGAGGTAAAGAGTGAAGATGGAGACTTTATGGCTCTCAATGCTGAAAATATTTATCTGGCCCTTTACAGATTAAGTTTGCCAACCCTACTTAGATCACGGATCCTCAGTGGCTACATATGCAATCACCGGGAGAGGTTTTTAAAAAATGAATGCCCAGGAATGCCAGGGTGGCTCAGTTGGTTAAGCGTCCAATTCTTGATTTCAGTTTAGGTCATGATTTCACGGTTCATGGGTTTGAGCTCCAAGTGGGGATTCTCTCTCTCTGCCCCTCCCCTGCTCGCACTCATGCATGTGCACTTTCCCTCTCTCAGGATAAACAAACTTAAAAAAAAAAAAAAAAAAGTGAAAGCCCAGGTCCCACCCCCAGAGATTCAGATTTAATTGGCTTGAGGCGTGACCAGCGTGTCAGGAATTTGTTCTTTCTTTTTTTTTTTTTTTTAAATAATTGCAGTACAATTCACATAACATGAAATAACCCATTTAAAAATGAACAATTCACAGGGCACCTGGGTGGCTCAGTCAGTTAAGCGTCCAACTTCAGCTCAGGTAATGATCTCATGGGTTTGTGAGTTCAAGCTCCACATGGGGCTCGCAGCTGTCAGTTCAGAACCCGCTTCACATCCTCTGTCCCCCACCCTATCCCTCTCCCCTGCTTGTGTGAACTCGCTCTCTCAAAAATAAACATTTTTTAAAATCTTAGGAAAAAAAATGAACAATTTGCACCTTCCAAATACCACAACTTCATTCTCTGCTAATCTTCACAGTAAGTAAACTCAAGTCATCAACACTCCCTTGTCCAAACTTCTCACTTCACAATTTTTCCTAATTCCATTCTAAAAACTTCCCACCTACCACTCTACTGAGACTGTTTTCAGTTTTCAAAGTTAACAACAGCCTTACTATTGCAAAAATCCAGTTGTTTAGCTTATCCAATGTATAAGCTAATAATTGATCACGCCTTACTCTGTAGATATTAAGAAGTGTTTAAGCACACATATTCTGTGACCTCACCACTCTACCCCTAGATATTTACTCAAGAGAAGGAATAATGTGTCCATACTAAGACTTGTACATGAAAGCCCACTGAAGCTGTAGTTGTAATCCCCCAAAGTGGAAACTACCCAAACCTCCATCAGCAGGTGAATGAATCATTTGTGCTGTGTCCATACAATGGAATACTTATCAGCAGGTTCATCTAGCTCTTCAGCACCATGTCAGCACCGCAACCCAGGCCTCTCTCCCAAAGGGGCACCCAAGAACCATCAGAGAGGATATCGGGCTGCCATACTAGCTGTTAAGCCTGGGCTCTCCAGGCAGAAGTTAATCTGCTGGCTAAAGAACACAGGAATTAAGGGTCTCTAAATTCCCTCCTTGTTAAAATACTCTGCAACTGAGAAACTAAGTTCAACAAACAAGAACTTTAGAAAAGACCTTAAATCTAATTTACAAAAATACAATTTAAGATTAAGAAACCAAGGCCCAGGGGCGCCTGGATGGCTCAGTTGGTTAAGCGTCCAACTTCAGCTCAGGTCATGATCTCACAGTTTGTGAGTTTGGTTTGTACTCGAGTTTGAGCCCTGTATCGGGCTCTGTGCTGACAGCTCAGAGCCTGGAGCCTGCTTCGAATTCTGTGTCTCCCTCAGTCTCTGCTCCTCCCCCACTCATGCTCTGTCTCTTTCTCAAAAATAAATAAACATTTAAAAAATAAAAAATAGGGGTGCCTGGGTGGCTCAGTCGGTTAAGCGACCAACTTCGGCCCAGGTCATGATCTCGCGGTCTGTGAGTTCAAGCCCCGCGTCGGGCTCTGTGCTGACAGCTCAGAGCCTGGAGCCTGTTTCAGATTCCGTGTCTCCCTCTCTCTGACCCTCCCCCATTCATGCTTTGTCTCTCTCTGTCTCAAAAATAAACTTAAAAACAAAATTTTTTTTAAATAAATAAATAAAAAATAAAAGAAACCAAAGCCCAGAGAAATAAGTTGACTTGGCCAAGTTGATACAGTTCATTAGCAAAACGTAGTCAAATGCCTCCCAAATTTTATAAAAGCTATCAACAATATTTACTTTCCTCTGATCCTGGGAACATTCCTCCTCAGATATAAACACATAACTCATTTTTGCAGATCCTCTTGGCTATAACTACAGTATTAGTCATGGCTTAAATCCATTTACTCAACAAATATTTGAGCATCTACTATGTTCCAGGCGGTATTCTAGGGAGGAAGAATACAACAATGAACAACAACAACAAAAAAGACAAAACATCTACCCTCACAGAGCTATACTTAGTGGGTGGCAGCAGAAAACAAGTAAGTTATATAGTATTTTAGAAGATGATCAGTGCTATGGAAAAAATAAAGGAGGGAAGGGGAATAGTAGAGATGAGAGAAAAGGAGATTTGCAATTTTAATAGTATGTAATCAGAGATCGCCTCACTGAGAAAAGGATATCTGAGCACAGACTTGAAAGGAGAGCATGAAACATATGGAAATCTGGGGAGAAGACTTTTCCAGGCAGGGGGCCAGCAAGTGGATGACTCAAAGGGTTGGCTTTTGGTGTTGAAGAAACAGGCACAGGGACTACTTCCTAAGTCTTTTTATGCAGCCAGCATTACTCTAATCAGACAAAGACATTACGAGAAAGGAAAACTGCAGATCAGTATCTCTCATGAACCCAGGTGCAAAAATATTGGCAAACTGAACCCACCAATGTATGAAAAAATGATATACTACAACCAAGTGGGATTTATTCCAGGTACACAAGGCTGGCTCAACATTCAAAAATCAATTAATGTAATCCACTATACCAGGCCAAAGAAGAAAAATCCTGTGACAAAGATGCAAAAAAAGCATTTGACAAAATCCAACACTCCTCATGATAAAAACCCTCAGAAAATTAAGAAGAGGGTATCTTCCTTAACAAAGGACATCTACAAAAAGTCTATGGCTAACTTTATGTTTAATGGTAAGAACTGAAAGCTTTCTCCTTAAGATCAGAAACAAGGCAAGGATGTCCTCTCTCAACATTTCCATTCAGCATTGTGCTAGACATCCTTAGTACAATAAGAGAAGAAAATATTACACAGGTTGGAAAAGAAGAAATAAAACTATCTTTGTTTGCATAGACATGACTATGTAGAAAATCTCAAAGAACTGACCAAGAACAAAAAACAAAAAACAAAAACACTGGAACTAATAGTGATTATAGCAAGGTCATAAAGAAACCAGGTTAATATACAAAAGCCCACTGCTTTCTCATATGTTAGCAATGAACAATTGGAATTTGAAGTCAATAAATAGCAAGGAAACTTGTATGTCTTCGCTGGAAGTGAAATTAGAATTAGGTTGAGGGAGAGAAGATGATGTGGCTAGAAGCAGATCGTATAAGGCCTTATAAAAAAGTTGGCCACTGGAAACATCTGAGCAAAGGTGTGATTTAAGCTGATGTATCTTCACCCACACACATATAGAAACTGTTGCCCGATCCAGTTTTTTATTTGTAAATTCAAGTTTTAATGACCTCCAAACTAAAGTAACTATAGCCATTAATTTATTGGAAAGCTAACAGCATTAATCCCATCAGTAGCAGAAGCAGCTGAAGAGGAGACCACCTTGGTCCTGCATCCTCGAGAAAGATCTGAATATAGGGTATAAACTGCAAAATGCCAGGGCATACCCGGTTATCATCTAAGTATGGGAGTTCCTTTGGGCTTCTCTAACAACAGTAGTTTCTCATTTCACATTTCATAAAACAGAATCACATCCTCTAGGGAACCCAATAAGCAATAAGAGAAGGATGGGGTACTTCATTCCATACCAGGGATTCCTGAAGTTCCCACGTTACTCAAACTCAGGTTAATTCATGACTAACATTCCCAAAAAATGAAGACATAATGAACACTCTCACTGGCCTACCAACTGTGACATCACGTGATTAATGAATTTTCCCAACTTTTTAGGATTTGCTTTAATTCAAATTTTGCGTATAAGATTTTCTATCATATAACTTCAAACTGGTAATTGTGCATAAAATGTAGCTATACCTTAATAACATTACCCTTCAACAGAGGAGGAAGTGAAATTCAGAGAAGCTACAAGATCACATACATTACTAAACAGAAAGGGTGAACTCAAACCTGTGAGAGGACTTGGGCCTCCAAGTCTTGGGTACTGAGCATTGTCCTTGAAATAGGAAACCAGCCCAAGGCACAGATCTGCTCTGCAGTTCAACAGCACCACCACTCACTCGCTCCCAGGTTATGCTGTTTTCTTTCTCACTTTGTATCTGCTGCACGTAGGAGACATTGTGGGTATCTCCCAGAGTTTCTTCTATCCCTCCTTCACTGTGCAGCATGTAAGGGCTTTGAACAGGACTAACTCCACATTCAGTTAACCAGTAATTCCCTGGTTGCAGTCTTAGGCTTAGATAACCTGAGCCTGACCAGTTGGTTCAACGCAGGGATCGGAATGGACTGATGTGACCCAAAGGTAGGACTCTGGTCCAACATTCATAAAAAGGATATATACTCTTATTCTCGTTAGATTTGAATGAAGCAGTATGGAGGCTTAAATGATACTTGGCTATCCAAATGATACAAGGGTATCCAACCTGAAAATAGCACTGACAGGCAACATGATAAGATAGTCCCAGAGCCATACATCCCCTGGACTTCCCCACTATGTGAACCAACACACCCTCTTTATTGTAGAGTCAATTGAAATAGAGTTTCCTGTTACTTGTAACTAAAAGGATCCCAAGTGTCGCAGCTGGTCAGAAATATGGTCACTTTAAGCTTTAAAGAGTCCTTCCTGAGGCTTCAATTAGAGGGGTAAACAATGAAGATACAAAGAAGAGATACCGTAGGAAGTTGTTCTATAAAGAGGCCCGTGTTCTCTGAGAGCAGGGGGAAGAGAGAAAGCCTTCAGAGGCTCACGCTGACTTCCAGCTGAAAACTGGGAAGTCAAATGTGGCCTAAAATGGCAGAGCTCACAGAGAGAACTGTCCAGCAGGTACTAAGCTAATGCTGGTGATTCCCTGAGGTAAAGGGGCCGTCAAGGAGACCAGAGGCCGAACTAATTCAGATTACCCATGTGCACAGAGGTCTCCTGTAGACAGGCACTCCCACTGCCCACTTCAGGACCCAGGAGCAGGGTATCCGTCCCTAGAATCCTAAAAGACAGCAGACACAGAGCCTAGAGTGAGGGTATAGGCTCTGCAACTAGATTCAAATTGTGGCTCCACCACCTGCTAGATGTATAGGTATCAGTTCAAGTTAATTCATCTCACCTGTATCCCAGTTTATAATTAATCAACTGGGCACAACAGTACCCCCACCTCATAGGATTTGTTTTGAGGATTAAATAAAACAATACAAGAAAGAACTTGGAACAGTGCCTAGCACATGGCAAGTTCTCACATGTTAGCTGTTGTTATCTTGCTTGCGATACTCTCTCCCTGGAGGGTGATGGTGGTCTGCTGTTGAGCTCTCTTAGACAGCTTGGCCAATTGTTCCATGAGCCACACAGTATGGCCTGACTACAGAGCTACTTCCCAAATGCTCAGGCTTGGCTGCACAAAGAGCAACTTCCTGCAAGGCTCTGGATCAGAGAGCAGCTTGTCACCTGAGGAGGGTGAGGCTCTTCTAGGACGGCCACTTGTCGTCTCCGCAGGCTGCACGTGTCCATAAGTATTAGAGCACTTGATGCCTGCATCTTCCACCAAAAAATAGTACTACAGCCCTTCTTTTTTCCCTCTGAACAGCCTGCTCCCTATTTCTCCACCAGATCACCACTAAGCTATGAGAGCAGAAGGACATCAGACAACTGCTTCCAGTTTGACCTGAGAGGGAAATAAACCTCTGTCTTGTTGAAGCAGGCCACCTTGGTTCTCTCTTTCAGACACCATAATCTAATTAAGCTCAGAGGGCTCTCTTCCCTTTAAGGAGAGAGAGAGAGCATGCCCTTGTAAGAAGGCCAGTCTAAAGCCACAAGGTATAGATGGCAACAAAGAAGGGCCCACTCCAGTGCCCCAAGACTCATTTCGGCCTACAGACAAGGGTTACCCAGAGTGAGAACCAAATGGATGTAACAACAGGTAGTAAGCACAAGTGAGGTCCCCTTTGATTCTAGAGTATTCTTTCTGGTACGAACTGCTACTCACAACTGAACTCATTTATGTAGAAACAAATCCAGATACCAAAGAAGCCTGAACTTGCCACTGGAAGAGAATTCATTAAATGGATTCTGGTATTCTGAGAAACCTAATTTGGAAATGCAAACCTAAACTGACCTTCCAAATTCACTTATGTGATGAAAGGCTTGGCTGAGGGAAAGGGAAACATCTGGAGACCAGAGTCAGAAGAGGCATCTCAGGGACAAACGATCATAGCCATTTATTCTCCTCGATGCCTTTGAACCTCTACCCTGCTTGGTCCCAGCATGGGAATACCTTTCCTATTCCCTGGCCTTGGTCCAAACCCTCTACCCTCACACTTTAAGGTTTAACTTGAATGTCACCTTGTCCTCTTAACGTCCCAGCTCCTGCTCTACAAACAAAATTTGTTTCCACAGCACTTTATATGTTCCTAATATAAAACTTAGCTCTTTTCCCTGCATCTGATTATGGGCTTTTCTCCTCACGTGAAAGGGCCTTGTCTCATTCATACCTGATCATACATCATCACTTTAAAATTTTTTTTTTTTTTTTTAACATTTATTCATTTTTGAGACAGAGAGAGACAGAGCATGAACAGGGGAAGGTCAGAGAGAGAGGGAGACACAGAATCCGAAACAGGCTCCAGGCTCTGAGCTGTCAGCACAGAGCCCGACGCGGGGCTCGAACTCACAGACCGCGAGATCATGACCTGAGCCGAAGTCGGATGTTCAACCGACCGAGCCACCCAGGCGCCCCACATCATCACTTTAAAAATGAGGAAATCACATCTGTAAAGAGCTCAGATCACAAGTGAACAGTAGCAGGACTGCTACTAAGATTCAGTCTATGGACTCTCAGACCAGAACTGTTTCTTCTGGTCAACCAACCCAACAGGGAAATTGAGAGGATTGAAAAATAATCTCTGCAGAGCATTTTCTGGTTCTCATGGAACAGAAGCACCAGGAATCTCCATGTGAGAACTCCATTAGATCTCAAGGTCCCATTTGCCACAACCAGAGCACTCAGCATAAAGAGAGTACTTCTTTACGATAATTTTCACCAAACAGCATAATTTCTGTAATATTCTATGTGTTTTTCACTTATGCATAATGTCAAGTTCGCAATGCCTATGAACTAGGACACAGGTTGCCTGGTGTCAGAGTCTCACCTTGAAACATCTCTCCACCTGAACCCACCCCGTCTGAAATGCCACCCCTGAATACCAGAATTTCTTAGAAGTCTGAGTGAAACCTAGGTATGTTGAGAATAGGTGACATATGCTGGTTTTAATCTTTCAAATCTTGAGAAATTTAGTTACTGGATTAGTCAAGTAACCAGCAAAACCATGAGGAAACAGAAGGAGACTTTGACGGGAGACAGTGAGGGGAGATGCCTGGAACAGGGGGTGCCCTCTGGAGGTCTATGGGAATCTTCTAAATACCCTCCTATGTTTGCTCTCATTGACAGCCAGCATCATGGTGAAGGATGAACATGTTTCCTGACCCCAGTTCACTGATGATGATAACTTAGGGTCCTTCTGGTTACTGGCACAGGCAGGACTAGGGGCCAGGGTTTTCATTTCCCACCTAGAATATAGCAAGGTAAACCAGCTGGTTTCTTTCAGCCTGATAACTGCTGGCCATCTCAGCAACCACGCACATGAGAATTGTGAAATCATCCATGAGGTCTGTGTCCACTTGACAGGAGGACAGAGTTGTGTGTTCCTTCCTGGCTGCGCAAAACTGCTCTACCATCTAAGAGGGTACGGGAATGACCAGGCTATACCCCAGACAGTGGGTGAGTGGCCTATGTGGCCCATTCTGCCACCAAACTGACCAGTTTTACAAAGGACCAGCAGGGGAGTAACAAGATAAAGCATAGTGATTTAAAACACCCATCTGGGGGCGCCTGGGTGGCGCAGTCGGTTAAGCGTCCGACTTCAGCCAGGTCACGATCTCGCGGTCCGTGAGTTCGAGCCCCGCGTCAGGCTCTGGGCTGATGGCTCAGAGCCTGGAGCCTGATTCCGATTCTGTGTCTCCCTCTCTCTCTGCCCCTCCCCCATTCATGCTCTGTCTCTCTCTGTCCCAAAAATAAATAAAAACCGTTGAAAAAAAAATTTAAAAAAAAAAAATAAAAAAATAAAACACCCATCTGTTCACCCTAAAGCTTTTATTTTATTTTTATTTTTTATTATCTTATTTATTTTATTTTTAGTAACCTCTACACCCAACATAGGGCTCAGACTCATGATCCTAAGACCAAGAGTTGCACACTCTCCCAATGGTGCCAGCCAGGCACCCCCTAAAGCATTTTATATCGTCCACCCCTGTCAGTCTTGTGTTTTTTTGTTTTTTGGTTTCTAAATGTTTATTTATTTTGTGAGAGAGAGAGTACACGTGCACAAGTGGGAAAGGGGTAAAGAGAGAGGGAGAGACAGAATCCCAAGCAGGCTCTGCACTCTCAGTGCAGAGTCTGACACAGAGCTCAATCCCACGAAATCAAGTTGGACCCTTAACTGACTGAGCCACCCAGACACCCCTGTTTGTTTAAGTAGTATTCATGCCCATCGCAGAGCCCAATGCAAGGCTTGAACTCATGACCCTGAGATCAAGACCTGACCTGAGATCAAGAATCAGATGGTTTAACAGACTGAGCCACCCAGGCACCTCAGCAGATCATGTTATTAAAAAGAAAACTGGCAGGCAAAAATTCCCAAGTTCATCAAATTTCCAAATCACAATGAAACGGATCTTTTAGTTAAGAGAGAGAATCAAATCCCAGGTGGCTATATTGGTATGAGATCCAAAAGCAGTACACAAAAGTAGAAAATCAATCACTGAGGTTTCTTATACCAAAATGGCAACAACCTGTCTATTGATTTTGCAGCTCATTAGCGGTCAGCTGAATTTAGAACTAGATCTCTGACTACCTGGGATAATGTTTTCACTGAAACAAAGAGCTACTGCTTATTAAGAGTTTACTGTAGGCCAGATATTGTGTTAAGCATTTTACATTACATTATATTTAATGTAACAAAGCTCCAAGGTAAGTAGTAGTATTATTTCCATTTCACAGATGGGAAAACTGAAGTTCAGCAAGTTCTTTGCCCAAAGTCATATAGCAAAGCAAGTAGGGAAGGCTGGGGAGGGGGGGGGGGGGGTTCAAATTCAGATGGGCTGACTCTGAGCCTGCACATATTACTCAACACAAATCACGAACCTCAAGTATAGTTAATCAGGAATCGCCAAACCAGACAAGCAATCTACACATGGCCAAGAATGCCCATCCTGAACTCAGGTGTGTTACACTGGGCAAGGTCCCTCCTCAGACAATTACCATGACCAGGGACAAGGAGAACTATGCCTAGCTCAGAGGGCACACACCATGGTAGCCAAGCAAACACATCTTTCCTCAGTCCCCTTATGGCCTCCTGTCTGTCAAGACTCAGCCTCTGGAATAACTTGGTTCTAGACACTCTGTGTCACTGTGATAGGCTGAATCCACCTCCAGTTGCTCCCTAGTTCTGCCTGCCCAGATGTCACTCCATCACCGGATCCATTTCTACTAGGTCCCAACACATCAATATGCACAATCACCAATCCCTGAGTGCCGGCCGTGTTCACAGCTCTGAGGAGAGCCCACGGGATACTGCAGCAACAACATTCATTCCTCTCCAACAGTAGTTACAGTCCAGCTGAAAAGCTCATATCAATGCACTAACTTCAGTCATACATGGCTGGATGAGACAAATAAAATCATAGTCAAGGGGAAGAAGGAAATGCACCTCCCACATATGGGACCCTATATAACAGGCTCATTAAATACATTAGCTCACAGACTCATCCCAAGAACTCATCCAGTTTACACAGAGACAGAGAAGTGGGGAAACCTACAAAAAGTCCAACAACAGTTATAAGAATTGGATAGGATTCACAACCCACATGCCCAGCACCAACATTATGCTCTGCAAAAACCATCATTCCATCCTTAAATATTTCTTAGCAGATGAGTGATATGATCAGGTTTGTATTCTCCAAGTTCCCTTACAGCAAAATAAAAGATAAACCATAGTGAGTAAAGGACGGAGAGAAGAAAACTGGTTGAGAAACTATTACAACAATCAAGGCAAGACAGGAAAACCTGGATTACTGCTGAGGGACAGAGAAAAAAGGGATCCATTTGGGGATAAAGCAGATGTAAATAAACAAAAAATTAAAAGCTCCTCAGTTACCATTATTTCAAGTGAAAAGACTGATCTTTTATCTCAGCATCTCCTTGTACTTTATTTTCTTACATTCTTATAGCAATTTTAATATTTTCGAAGTGTCTGTTTTATGTAGGCCTTTTATTGAGGCCTAAAACATACAGAGAAAACTACACACATAATAAATGTATGATTGATACAAGCAGGCCAAAAGTCTCCCTCCTGCCCCCACCATTCATTCATCCACCTACCACCCCACAAGGGTAACTAACCACTGTCATACCCTCAAACAGCACAGATTCATTTTTATCTGGTTTTGAACTTTATATAAAACCGTATCACATAGGTTATGAGTTTACACTAGCTCAACACTGTATTTGTGACATGTACCAAAGCTGGTGGGAGGGCTGTGGTCCACTCACTCACTGCTGTGTGGTATTCCACTGGATCAAGATATCACAATTTATTTACTCTATTCACACATTTACAGATATACCTCAGAGATACTGTGGGCGTGGTTCCAGATTACCACAACGAAACAAAGGTCGCAATAAAGTGAGTTGAATGTATTTTTTGGTTTCCCAGCGCATATAAAAGTTATGTTTACACTATACTATAGTCTATTAAGTATGCAATAGCATTATGTCTTTAAAAGAAAAAAAACAAAGTACACACCTAAATTAAAAAATACTCAATTGGGGGCACCTGGGTGGCTCGGTCTGTTAAGTGTCGGACTCTTAATTTCAGTTCAGGTCATGATGTCACAGTTTGTAAGTTCAAGCCCCATATTAGGCTCTGTGCTGGCCACTCAGAGCCTGCTTGGGATTCTCTACCTCCTCTCTCTCTGCCCCTCCTCTGTTCTCTCTCTGAAAATAAATAAACATTCAAACAAGAAACACTTTATTGGAGCCTCCAAATTAGGCTCAGGTCATGAGCTCATGGTTTGTGAGTTCGAGCCCCACACTGAACTCTCTGCTGTCAGCACAGAGCCCACACTGGAGCCTCTGTACCCCCCTCTCTGTGTGCCCCTCCCACACTCACGCTGTCTCAAAAATAAATGAATATTGTAAAAAAAGTTTTTTAATATTTTATTGGTAAAAAAAATGCTAACCATCATCTGAGTTTTCAGTGAGTCATAATCACTGATCACACATCACCATAACAGATACAATAATATTGAAAAAAGTTTGAATAGACACATAGGTCAATGGAACAGAACAGATAACTCAGAAATACACCCACAATTATATGGTCAATTAATCTTCAGCAAAGGAGGCAAGAATATGCAATGGGAAAAAGGCTCTTCAATAAATGGTACTGGGAAAACTGGACAGCAACATGTAAAAGAATGAAAAAGGACCACTTTCTTTCACCATACACAAAAATAAACTCAGGGGCGCCTGGGTGGCTCAGTTGGCTAAGAGTCTGATCTGACTGCTGATTTCAGCTAAGGTCATGATCTCCCAGGTCAAGAATTCAAGCCCTACATCATGCTACAAGATGGGCATGGAGCCTGCTTGGGATTCTCTCACTCTCCCCCATGCCTGTCCCATTTGCATGCACTCTCCTCACACCGCCCCCCCCCCCAAAAAAAAAAAACTCAAAATGGATTACAGGCCTAAATGTGAGACCTGAAACCATAAAAATCCTAGAATAAAGAACAGGAAGTAGTATCTCTGACATCAGCCATAGCAACATTTTTCTACATATATCTCCTCAGGCAAGGTAAATAAAAGAAAAATAAACTATTGAGACTAGATCAAAATAAAAAGCTTCTGAGCAGCAAAGGAAACAATCAACAGAACTAAAAAGTAACCTATTGAATGGGAGAAAGTATTTGCAAATGACATGCAAATGACAGGGGAGGGATCCGATAAAGGGTTAGTATCCAAAATATGTAAAGAACTTCTAAACCTCAAAACTCAAAAAAACCCCAAATAATCCAATTTAAAAATGGGCATAAGTTATGAACTGTATATTTTAAATATTTCAGAATTTTAATTTTTTTAATGTTTGTTTATTTTTGAGAGAGAGACACACACACAGAGTGTGAGCAGGGGAGGGGCACAGAGGGAGACACAGAATGCAAAACAGGATCCAGGCTCTGAGCTGTTAGCATAGAGCCCAACTTGTGGCTCAAACTCACAAGCAGTGATATCATGATCCGAGCCAAAGTCAGACGCTTAACCGACTGAGCCACCCAGGCGCCCCAAAAATACTTCAGAAATTTAAAAATAAAATACTAAAATCACTGAAATATGTTTACCTATCAGACTCACAATAATTTAAAATTTGGTAATATGGATAATATTAAAAAACTGACACACATGACTAGTTGGAGAGAGATTATAAACTGAAACAAAGTTTTCAAAAGGTGATTTGGTATCATCTATCAGAAGTTTAGATATGCACATACCCTTTGCTGAAGCCAACCACCTCCAGGAATTTATCCCATGGGTTTATTTGTACACAAGGGTAAATTAATCTTTGGGAGGTTTACTTTATTTTAGCACTTGATAGAGTGAAAAAAAATGGCAAAATATAAACTTTTTATAGGAAGAATGTTTATAGTACAGTACACTCATACAATGAAAAATGACAACTGTCAAAATCGGTAGAACCACATATCAACACTGACATGAAATGATGTCCAAGATATCTTTAATGAAAAAAAAAAAAAAAAAAAAAAAACAAGTGACAGGTGATACTGTGTAAAAGATATTTTCTATGTAGACGTGTTTGGATATGCACAGAAAATATCTGAAAAGAGTTTGTTAAATAAAAATAGTTACATTTGCAAAGAGGGTGGGAATGCCAAGGGGAGGGATACCTTTTCCCTTAACTCTGTTGTACTGATTTATACAGCAATCATATGTCACTTTTGTACTTGGGGATGGGTTGTAAAAATGTTACAGATTCTAAACTTAGAACCACTGAATTGGAATGTGTCTGGAAAGCAGGGCCCAATAAATCCATATTTTAACAAGTCACCAAGTGTGACTCCCAGGCAGCTGGGTTAGTTAGCCACTGCTCTAGGTGAGACGTGGGCCAGGTGGCATTTTGGGGAAGCAGAAGATCTCAGTGACAGGTATCTTATGTCCTAGGAAATAAGCTTGCCCCCATAATTAACCATGTATTCAATGACAGAGAGATATACTCACCTGAAAGATACAGAGTGGCCACCAAAGCCAGTAGGACTGGCCAGGAATAGACATTAACATCCCTAAGGAATCAATGTTTGGCCCTACATGAAACAAGCAATGCCCAGGCAAGAGAATGCTCTGGTCTGAGGACTGAGCCAGTCTTTTCTTCCTTGTGCCAGGAATACTCACAACCAAGATCTCAAGCAAAACAGGACTCAGGTCTCTTCTGAAATGCCCAGAACAGAGCCTGGCACTTAATAAGCACTCAATAAAGAGGTACTGAATGGACAAGTCAATCTATTTTAGTATGAAGCACTTCTAACTCCAGTGCTCTGATCCAATGCTCAATAAGCAAACTGTTCCTACAAAGGAAAGGAGTTTTGACAGCTGTGGGCTTCGTCTCAAATAAATAACTGGCACGTGGCCTTGAGCATCAGTCTACTGCCATTTGGTTCATACGAGCCTGCTCTGAGAGACATCTAACCACTGATGGGTACCCGAGCAACACTCTGGTGAAGTCACTAAGGTGGTGAGTGCTGCCATGCCCTGCGGCCCTCATGGGGAGTCTCCTCCTGGGTGACTACTGGCCAGCTGGCCTTCCTCAGGCAGCTCCTGTTAGCTCAATGCTCAGGCTCGCCAAGTGCACAGCTAGACTACCTACAACAGAGGGTAATAGAGCCCAATACAGAGGCTACTAGCCATATGCAGCTACTGAGCACCTGAAATGTGGCTAGTCTGAAGTGAAATGTTCAGTAAACATAAAATACACACTAAACTGTAAAGGCTTAGTATAAGAAAAAGAATATAAAACAGCTCACTAGAAACTTTTATACTGGGGTGCCTCAGTCAGTTAAGCCTCTAACTCTTGATTTGGGCTCAGGTCATGATCTCATGGTTCATGAGATCGATCCCCACAGCAGACTCTGTGGTGAGACTGCAGAGCCTGCTTGGGATTCTCTCTCCTTCTCTCGCTGCCCCTCCCCACCTCAAATAAAGAAATTAAAAATATAAATAAATAAACTTCAAAAAAAAGACATTTCTATACCAACTTAATGCTGAAATGATAGCATTTTGGATACAGTAAATTAATAAAATACATTAAGAATGATTTCATCTGTTTCCTTTGACATTTTAAAATGTGGCTATTAGGAGCACCTGGGTGGCTCAGTCAGTTGAGCATTTGATCTTGCAGTCTGAGAGTTTGAGCCCCACAATGGGCTCATTGCTTTCAGTGTGGAGCCCATTTCAGATCCTCTGTCCCCCTGTCTCTCTGCCCCTCCCCCATGCTCACTCTCTCTCTCAAAAATAAACATTTAAAAAAAATAAAAATTAAAAATTAAATAATAAAATAAAATGTGGCTATTAGAAAAAGTTACATGTGGTTCACATTATACTTTTAATAAATAATGCATCATATATGACTAAAAGATTCTACCTTGACCTTCACTCACTAAATCTTCAAAACATGGCTGAGGACTGATCTCTCACAGGGTCAGAGATCACCTTAGTTGACACAGCCCTGCCCCATTGTCCTGAAACCTGATTTCATACTTTCTTGGGAATACTGTCACATGTCCTAGGAGTTCCACATATCGTTTAATACCTAGGTATTATATCAGCCAGTAATATATAATGATGTTACAATTTCAGGTAAAAAGAAGCTGGAGGGCTTGTAGAATTTACTGGAAATTCATTAAAAAGGCTTCTGCAGGCAAGTGGCTCAGTCAGTAGAGCATGTGACTATTGATCTAGGGGCATGAGTTTGAGCCCCACGTTGGGCATAGAGATTACTTTAATTTTTTTTTTTTTTTTTAACGTTTATTTATTTTTGAGACAGAGAGAGACACAGCATGAACGGGGGAGGGGCAGAGAGAGAGGGAGACATAGAATCGGAAGCAGGCTTCAGGCTCTGAGCCATCAGCCCAGAGCCTGATGCGGGGCTCGAACTCGCGGACCGCGAGATCATGACCTAAGCTGAAGTCGGACGCTTAACCAACTGAGCCACCCAGGCGCCCCAAGAGATTACTTTAAAAAAAAATGGGGCATCTGGGTGGCTCAGCCGGTTAAGCATCTGACTTCGGCTCAGGTCATGATCTTGCAGTTTGTGAGTTCGAGCCCCGCATCGGGCTCTGTGCTGACAGCTCAGAGCCTGGAACCTGCTTTGGATTCTGTGTCTCCCTCTCTCTCTGCCCCTCCCCACCTCCTCTCTCTCTCAAAAATAAATAAAAAACATTAAAAAAATTTTTTTAAGAAATAAAAGGTGAGGGGGGTGGTGCTGGCTGGCTCAGTCGGTTAACCGTCCGACTTAGGCTCAGGTCATGACCTCGCGGTGAGTTCGAGCCCCACATTGGGCTGTGCTGACAGCTCAGAGCCTGGAGCCTGCTTCGGATTCTGTGTCTCCCTCTCTCTCTGCCCCCCCCACCCCCCCCGTCCCCACTCGCACTCTGTCTCTCAAAAATAAACATTAAACAAAATTTAAAAATTTTAAAAAGTCTTCTGAAATTCCCCCAGAAATTTGTAATTTTTCAATCTCTTAAGTTTTAGAAAAAATCTCCAGGGGCACCTGGTTGGCATATGGTGGAGCATGCAACTGTCAATCTCAGGGTTGTGAGTTTGAAACCCATACTGGCTAGAGATTACTTAGATGAAAGGGAAGGAAGGAAGGAAGGAAGGAAGGAAGGAAGGAAGGAAGGAAGGAAGGAAAGGAGGGAGGGAAAGAGAGGAGGGAGGGAGAGAGGGAGGAGGAAGGAAAGAAAGGAAGGGAAGGAAGGAAGGAAGGAAGGAAGGAAGGAAAGGAGGGAGGGAAAGAGAGGAGGGAGGGAGAGAGGGAGGAGGAAGGAAAGAAAGGAAGGAAAGGAAAGGAAGGGAAGGAAGGAAGGAAGGAAGGAAAGGAGGGAGGGAAAGGAAGGAGGGAGGGAGTGAGGAAGGAAGGAGGAAGGAAGGAAAGGAAGGAAGGGAAGAAGGGAGAAAGGCAGGAAGGAAGGAAAGGCCACCAAAAAGGTTCTTTGTACTAAGACATGAAGACGAGACTTTGTGGTAATCCTTACTACCTCCATTACAATTTTTTTATTTTGGGTTTTTTGTTTTTTTTTTTTTTTGAGAAAGAGAGAGCACACACGTGCAAGTGAGCGAGGGGCAGAGAGAGAGAGAGAGAGAGAGAGAGAGAGAGAGAATCCCACAAGGGGCAGAGAGAGAGAGAAGAGGGCCTCACCTGAAGCGGGGCACAAGCTCACCCAATGTGGGACTCAAACTCACGAACCGTGAGATCATGACCTGAGTCCAAGTCAGGTGCTCGATGACCGAGCCCCCCAGGTGCCCCCACTACTGTAGTTCTCGTTCCTCCAGGAGGGTCACAGCCCTTCGATGTAATTCCTGAGGATCACTTGTCTGTTTTCATCTTTTAAGATTCAATTGGACCAAACCAACTTAACACCTTCTTCTGTGTCAGAAATGCAAGCAGTGTGACCTGAGCAACAGAGAGTACTCTATAATATAGATACAACATAGAACCAAAATACTTACTTGGGGAACTGGCAGAGACCCGCTTCCTGGTCAGGCTCTCCTGGCTGGCCTTGTCTGAAGCTGAAGAGCCCCTCGTTTGGACCTGCCTCTTTCCTGGGTTCTCATCTGGCTCTGGTGACTTCTCCATCCCGTGGAAATACTTCATGTGATAGTGCAACAGTTTGGCCTTGCGGAAAAATTTTAAACAATCCACAACCTTGCACCTGAACTTGTGATCTAGGTCGACAGCTGGGGCTTTACATGTCACAAAATCATCTGTTTTCTTAAAAGTATTTGTTACTGAAAAACAGAACAGAAACAAAAACAAAGATTCCTCGTGCTTATCCTACTTATGACAATACATGCATTACACACGGCAACAAAAAGTGAAAGAGCAGAAAGCATATGGAGACAGAGACATCAGGCAGCCATCACCTCCCCAGATTACTGTTTGGAAAGAAAGGATACAACTTCAGGATAAATAACAGACACTCAACCAAGATTCATCTTCTGAATGAGAAGATCAACATGTTTTTGTTTGCTTATTAGATCGCTTCTCGGCCTTTTGGCTAAGATCAAGTGTTTGCTTATTAGGCAGCCACACAACTTCTCAAGGTTGTAGACTATAGGGAAAGAACAGGAAAAATCCTTAAAAAAAAAAAAAAAATCAGAAACCCAACCCAGTACTTAATACTCTTGACTTAGAACAGATTCAAACTTACTACGATCCTAATACTTGTGTGTGTGGCCAAAACTAGAGAATATTCTGGGGGGATCTTTTTATAAAACCAAAGGGATCTCACAATGATTTTTGTACAAAGAGAGTGTAACTGTTACAAAAGTTTTTGATATTTTGCTACTATGTACTTTGTTTGAACAAAGGACTCAGTAAGAAAAAAAAAAGATAACCAAATGAGTGGAGCTGAAAGGCATGAGGAGAACTCAGGAGGACTCCATGATCAAATTTAAAGAGGCAAAAACAGTTTGAAACGCGCCCTCTGCCCCAAAAAACAAACAGAAGGCAACAATTTGCCATGTATCAATGACAAAAAATAAAGCTGTAACAAGAAATTTATGTGTGTTGGAAATAGTTTATTGAAGACTCCTTTCATAATGCCCTCACCCCAATGAGAGTAATCCCCTTAAATTCAAATTTTCCTACACTCTTGATTAGGTCACCCAAGAATATCCTAAAAAGACTTTTCTTGGGTGAATCAAGTATTTCCCAAATACAATGATACAATTTCCATTAGAAGCAGATAGCATACTGAACCTTTGGTAAATATTAGGATTACATTTTCAAATACCATTCCACAATCAGAAGAAATAAAATTCTTAAACTCAATCTAAATCAAGTCAACATTTCCAAATCAGCACTAGGGTAAGATTACAAAACTGGTACGTTTGATGATCTGATGGATGCCACTATATGGGCATTTTAAACAAGTTAAAAAAAAAAAAAATACACATACACACACACATCCTAAAGCAGAATGCCTTAAAATCACTTTTTATCTATGACAAGAGATAAAAGAAAGAGGTTCAAATCAATAAGATGCAGTTAAGAGGAGACAACTAACATGAAACCAAATGGAATACATACTTAGAAACATGGGTGTACTGAAAAAGCATGTCAGTGGAGAAATTCAAAACTCAAACCTCCAGGGGCACCTGAGTAGCTCAGTTGGTTAAGCGTCTGACTCTTGATTTCAGCTCAGGTCATGATCTCAGGGTGGTGAGATTGAGCCCCACATTGGGCTCCACACTAAGCAAGGAGCCTAAGATTCTCTCTCCCTCTCCCTCTGCCCCTCCCACCGCTCACACACACTCATTCTAAAAACAACAACAACAAAAACCACCTCAAACCTCCAATACATCCTAAAATTATTTCTTAAATTACAAGTGGTTTCTCTGGAATTTCCTCCTCTTGAGCCTATTAAGCTGAACCATATGAATTTGCCATTTTTATAGATTAATAAAGTTAAATATTGGCTATTTCATATGGTTCAACCTAATAATTCCTTTTCCATTTTGACGGTCTCCAAAATCACTGCAGACAACCCCACTAACCATCATATGAATAAGGTAAGGTCCAACGTCAGAGAGCATCAACACCACCTGCCATCTGAGAACTACAGCAGTCAAGCTCAGCTATAGTAAACTCATGCATCCTTTGGCTTGTGTTTGTAAGCTGTGGTTATTGTGATAAGTTGACTTATAATGGAAAAGAACAATGCCAAAATACAAACATCTTTGAGTTAAAAAAAAAATATTAAGGGTTGAAAATAATGAGAACTCCAAACCAATTCCATGAAAAATTACCATTCTCTCTATTCAAACACACTGGACCTTTGTGTACACACCACTGGACATTTGCATAAGGAAAAGACAGGACAGTGGCTAAAAGTGTGGGCTCTGCAGCTGGACAGCCTGGTTCAAATCCTGACTCCTTTACTTACTCCTCCTGCCTCTGCTTCTTCTAGTGCAGGGTGGCGAGATTAAGGGTAACTCCTTCACAGAGCTGTGAGACTTAAATGAATTACATGCAAAGATCCTAGAAAAATGTCTGGCATATACTAAGTGCTCAATAAATATTGGTCCTTACTATTATATAGTATAATTTTAGACTTATAGTCCCATTGTTTACAAATGGGACTTATGAACAGCTTTTCAGGAATTAACCTGCTCATAAGCAGGATAGAAGTCCACACCATTCTCAGCCTCACTGAACACTCATGCTAGCGGCAATATGGCATAATGGAATCAGCTCAACTTTAAATTCCAGCTCTTTCATTAGCTGTATAAATAAATTGTAGATATTTTTCAAACTATTTCGGATTTGGTTTCTCATCTATGAAAGGGAATATATACCACCTATTTCAAAGAGATGAGAGAAGGCTATAACATATATATATATATATGTGCTTGGCACAAAGCAGTTCATTTCAAATATTAAATACATCTTGGTAAACAGGCTTATGTCATTTATGGAATGAGGCTAGAGACAGCAATTATAATTATCAACCAAAGTGAAAACAGCCCTCATAAGCTCTGGCTGAGGACATATCACTCTGTAAGCACTCCCATTTTTCTGCATCCTTCTACAAATGTGAAATCCAAATGAACCACAAGATTCCTAGTCTGGCCACTCAGTAAGATTATTACCCCCACCTTTCAGAACATCTTACTTTTACAAACATAGACAAAGGGTTTTTGGTTTTGTTTTTTTAAATAGTCACATTACATGGTGCTGGAAAGTGCCAGCTTAGTCCACCAAAATCCTGAACTATGTGCTGTCTGCCTTTTTTTTTTTTTTTTTTTTAAGTTTATTTTGAGAGAGAAAGAGTACACTAGTGGGGAAGGGGCAGAGAGAGAGAGGGAGAGCGAGAATCCCAACCAGGCTCCACTGCCAGCACAAAGCCCAACATGGGGCTCAATCCCACGAACCATGAAATCATGACCTGAGCCGAGACGAAGAGTCAGCCACTTAACCAATTGACCTATCAGGCATCCCTGTTTTGTCTGCCTTTTTAAAACACTAATTGAAGTGCATTTCCATTTTCCTCAAATAGTTTTGTCAAACTACATGTTGGAAGTTACACACTTATCCCGAACAAACTCCATCAGGTTATTTTAATCCAAGAATTTTGTAACTCTTGATGCTGTAATTCTATACATTTAGGTCTTTAATTTTTTTTTTTTGAGAGAGAGAGAGAGAGAGAGAGAGCGAGCATGAGTGGAAGTGAGGGGCAGAGGGAGAGAGAGACAGTATCTTACGCAGGCTCCATGCTCAGAATGGAGTCCAACATGGGGCTCAATCTCACTACCCCAGGATCATGACCTGAGCAAAAGTCAGGAGTCAGATGCTCAACTGACTGAACGATCCAGGTGCTATATCCTAGTTTTTGCATAGGACAGGCAACACAAGCCCTCTGTATGCACAATGAAAGTTGCCAGTTCAGCCAGGATAGGTCACATGGTTCTCTGTTTGGCACACCTCTCTCCCATGCAAACCAAGCCCTGCTCATCCTTCAATTGCCACCTACTTACATAAAGCTTTTGCCTTGGCCTCTCAGCAGAAAAGATTTTATCCTGCTTTCTCTGAATTCCCGTAAGTACTTTATGGAAAATAAATCTTGTGGTATCTATCCCTTTCTATCTCTATTACAGGTGGTTCTGCCTTCTTTATTCTAAAATGTTGAAATGGGGGACAGGTCCCATTCTTTACTTCTCCTATGATACTTACCTTAGTGTATCACAACATTAAACAAGAGAGCTGGCCTCTTTTAAGACCATTTCCTCACCAAATGGGAAGAAAAATACTTATTTCACAAGGCCCCTACATGTTTCCCTGAAAACCCATTATTAACTACAGCAAGTTACTTGAACATTAGTTGTCATCATGGTTATCACTGACCTTATAGCTGTCTGTTTAAAACAATCAAAGTTACCGGTGGTGTGTACACAAGGATCCCAGCCAGGAAGCCATGTATCAGTGGCACAACCTGAGAAATTTTAACATCCAACTGCCCTTTATTAATCAAACACTGAAGTGTTAATGCTAATAAAAGCACAAAAGAGATAGTAAAATGATACACCCAGCAAAATGTTTTACATTTTCAAAGAATTTAATATTAGAATATGCACAGTATGACTATGCTAAAGAAAACCCACAAGAGAAATACGATCAAAACAAAACATTATGCACAGAAATATGATATACAATATAATAATATAAGTAATGGCAACATTTGCTTATGAGACTTCAAGTAAAAAGAACTGTTTTCTACTTTTCCATGCTTGCTAATAAGGTATAATAGCCATTACTGTCCTCACAATAGAAAGAATAACACAATGTTTTCATATTTCTGTATCATACTACTCCCCAGAACAGTGTTCCTGTAACCAAAGAAACATGGTGCTGGAAGCATGGTCAAGAACCAGGAGAGCAGCTGGCTGCCCTAAGGGCCCACTGGGCCACAATCTGCACGGATCCCACGTCTCACACAGGTGTGTAACTTGGGTCCCAATAGGACTTTATCTGTAACATATGTCACTGATGGCACCAGCCAGCTAAGTGACATCATCCACTCTGGGAAACTAGAGTTTTTTGTCAACATTGGGAGCAGTTACCAGGAGACAAAAAGCAGAAAATATGTAAATTAAATCCTCCAAGGAGCCGGATTCAAAAGCTACCCTCTGGGTAGTGGGTAAATCACTGGAACCAAGTTACTCCAGTTTTTTAAGGAAATGGTATGGAAATCAGTATTTCAGTAGTTACCGGTATTATCGTTTAAATGGTCTGTGCTCTTCCTCATGTTTAATAGATTTCTGTTTGAAGAAATCAAGGCAAAGCACAGAACTCTCCCCTGGGCTCCCAGCCTCAAAAATCTCAAGAGTCACTCTTGGCTCTTGCCTCTTGCCTCTCTCAAAATTACTTCTATACATTGCTATGCAGAGAAAAATGGTCCACAGAATTTGAATTTGCTTTTAAGAATGGTAACTCTTAAGGACTATTTCCTTTACTTTTGGGAGGAAAATAAATTACAAAATTTATCCTAATAATCCCTGCCTCCAAGTATTCACATCCAAGTGTAATCCTTTTCCCTTGAGTGTGGGCAGAACCTGTAACTTGCCTCTAATAGAATAAGCAAAGTCACTTTTGTGATTATATTATGTAATATTTAACATGTACTTTACTAGCAGGTATTCTCCTTTGAAGTCCTGATGAAACAAGCTGCTATGTTGTGAGCTACTCTCCAGAGAAGACAAGTAACTTGTAACTGAGAGTGCCAGCAAGAACGTGGCCTTGAATGACAGCCCACAATGACAGCCCACAACGAATTGAATGCTGCCAACAACCATGTAAGCCTGGAAGCAAATCTTTCTCCAGTAGAGTTTTCAGATGAGAATGCAGCCCTGGTCAACCCCTTGACTGCAGTCTTGCAGAGGACACAGGTAAATTCTGCCTGGACTCCTCATCCACAGAAACTATGAGAAAATAAATGTGTTGTTTTAAACCACTATGTATGTGGTAACATGGTTACACAGTGACAGATAATCCAGAATAGGATCAGAAGCCCTCTCATTTTCTATATACTTGAGTAAAGCTTTATACTTTCCCTTTTATGATAAGCATACATTAATCTTAAACTTAAAAAAGTTTTTAAACTATGTTTTCTGAAACATGGCTTAGAAATAATATCCTGTTTGACCCTTTTTTAAACACCCCCATTGCTAGTTCCTCAATCCTCACATTTAGAAGATTATGATGGTGATATTTAGTCTTGTTGACCATACTCAATCTGGCATTCCAAGCCCATGTCAATCTAAATACCATCTTGATCTTGCTTTCCAAATTCATCTCCCATTAATAATCCACCATGAGGCCTTAGTAGCTGCCCAGCCAACTGCTGGCCCCAACAACTGCTTCATGCTCTCATGGCTCATACCTCCACTCAGGCTTTGCCCTCTCCCTGCCATCCCTCGCAGGCTTGGCCAAGTACTCAATTCTATCCAAACTCAGCTCACTCCATGAGCAGGAAGGTGTCCAGATGGCCCTGGCTCTCAGGGACCACATGCCATCAACTCCTGGCACAAATGACTACCTGATGCACCCCATCTTTGGCACTTCAGATCTGTTCCTATATCCTATCCTTTATGACTTCTCCAGCCAAAGAATAAGGGCCATTTCTCATTGTCTTGTATATGTACCCTCAGCACCATGCCCCAATACAGTTGGTATTTTTACTAGCAATGACACCATGTGATCCCAATAGTTTAATAATTTTTTGACATGTACTTCAAATACTATAATAGGTAAAACATTTTTCAGGTCTGTGAAGGAATAATTTTATCAGCTCTGAAGCAACAAAAGGCAATCAAAAAGAAACATGAACAGATTTAAATATTCACAGCAAGTCCAGTCAAATGCATCAAATAAAAAAACAAAAATGTCCTTAATTAGAAAAACAGTTAAATAAATTATGGGAAGTCTGCATTATGTAATTCTAATCAGCTATTTAAAAGAATGAGGCAGCTCTGTATTTACTGATATAGATAATTTCAAGATATATACTAAGTGAAAACAGAAAGTTGCCTAGTCCAGGGGCACCTGGGTGGCTCAGTCGGTTAAGGGTCTGATTTGGCTCAGGTCATAATCTCATAGCTCATGAATTTGAGCCCTGCATCAGGCTCTGTGCTGATAGCTCAGAGCCTGAAGCCTGCTTCAGATTCTGTGTCTCTGTCTTTCTTTGTCCCTCCCCCACTCACACACTGTCTCTCTCAAAACTAAACATTAAAAAAACAAAACAACTTATCCCTAAGGATTAAAAAAAAAAAAAAGTTGCCCAGTCCATACCATAGTGTATGACCCTACGTATGGTGACAAGTGGGGAAAAAAGATATTATAAAAATGCATATATAAAAATGCAGGGGGTTGCCTGGCTGGCTCAATCGGGGGAGCATGCAACTCTTGATATCAAGGTTCTGAGTTTGAGCCCCACATGGGGTATAGAGATTACTTAAAAATAAAATATTTTAAAAAAATAAAAATAAAATCATTTTTTAAAAAGTGCTCACAGAATGAAAAAGATACAGGACCCAGTTTGAAAGGCTCCCACTGGCCAAATCTGGAACAGTGGTGGGTATTAAAATAATGACAGACACAGATTATAACCCACAGAAGAAAGTAAGAATCCATGAGTCCATGTAGATACAAATAAGGAAAGAGGGAAAAGCTCTTCATAATAAAAAATACAACCAATAAAATGTAGAAGAAATTAATAAAGTTAGAAATCACCAGTTGGCAGCCATTACAGTAAAAATTATTTCAGACAGGGGCACCTGGGTGGCTCAAGTCATGATCTCATGGTTCGTGGGTTCCAGCCCCACATCAGGTTCTGTGCTAACAGCTCGGAGCCTGGGGCCTGCTTCAGATTCTGTCTGTCTCTGCCCCTCCCCCACTCACACTCTGTCTGTCTCTGTCTCTGTCTCTCTCTCTCCAAAAATAAATAAACATTATAAAAAAATTTTTTTTCATTTGTTTCAGACAAGAAATACCAGGATGCCTGGGTGGCTCAGTAGGTTAAGCATCTGACTTCAGGTCATGATCTCGCAGTCCGTGAGTTCAAGCTCTGCATCAGGCTTTGTGCTGACAGCTCGGAGCCTGGAGCCTGTTTCAGATTCTGTATCTCCCTCTCTCTCTGCCCCTCCCCTGCTTGTACTCTGTCTCTCTCTCTCTCAAAAATTAAAAAAAAAAAAAAAAAAAATTTAAAAAAAATTAAGAAAATAAAAAATACTAACAGATGCTAAAATAATAGGTGAATGTTTCATGGAGAAACAAAATATTTATATAGCCTCAAAATAACCTCTCACAAGAAATTTATTAATTATAAAGGGAAAAATAATAGCTTTACAGAACAGATAAAACCCTAGCCAAGTGATCAAAGTTGACATCACCAATAAATGGGACAAACAGGTATCATGTGCCTCTTGATAGAATGCACTTAAAAAGAACATATCACTTACATGGTATTTCTTCTAAAAGTCAATAACCTAAAGCTAATCCTAAGGATAGAGCAGAAAACACCAAATTAAGGGACATCATATCCTTTAGAAATGTCAAGTTCATGAAAGACAAAGAAAGACTGAAGAATTGGGCTCAGGTCATGATCTCACAGCTCGTTGAGTTCGAGCCCCACATTGGGCTCTGTGCGGACAGCTCGGAGCCTGGAGCCTGATTCAATTCTGTGTCTCCCTCTCTCTCTGCCCCTAACCCACTCGCATCCTGTCTCTGTCTCTCTCAAAAATAAATAAACATTAGAAAAAAATAAGAAGAAGAAAGACTGAAGAATTATTTCAGATGAAAGGGGACTAAAGAAACATGATGATGAAATCCAATGTATCATCCTGGATTGGATCCTGGTCAGAAAAAAGTTTTTCCCACTTTTGCCATAATGGACATTATTGGAACTGAGGAAGTCTGAATAAGGTCCTTATTTTGATAATCACACTGCAGTAATACAGGAGAATGTCCTTGTTTTTAGGAAATATGCACTGGAGTATTTAGGGGTAAAATTCTGCAACTTATGGCAAGACAACTCAGAAAAAAATACTTTTAAAAAATAATAAAGCAAACACAGCAAATTGCTAACTAGTGGGGAATCAGGTTGAAGACATATAGGAATTTTTTGTACTAATTTTCCAACCTTTTTTTTAAGTTTCTTTATTTATTTTGAGAGAGAGAGTTGGGGAGGGACAGAGAGAGAAGGAGAGAGAGAGAATCCCAAGCAGGCTCACCGCTGTCAGTGAAGAGCCTGATACGGGGCTCAACCCCACGAACAGTGAGATCATGACCTGAGCCGAAATCAAGAGTTGGACGCTTAACCAACTGAACCACCCAGGTGCCCCTCCAACTTTTTTACAAGTTGAAATAATTTGAAATTATTTCAAAGTAAAAACTTGCTAAAAATATATGCAGAGGGGCGCCTGAGTGGCTCAGTCAGTTAAGCGTCCAACTTCAGCTCAGGTCATAACCTCACAGTTCATCAGTTCGAGCCCCACATTGGGCTCTCTTGCTGTCAGCACAAAAAAGCCTGCTTTGGATCTTCCTTCTCCCTCTCTCTCTCTGTTCCTCTCCCACTTGCTCTGTTTCTCATTCTCTCTCAAAAATAAACAAATATATACCTACAGATGGGCACCTGGCTGGCTCAGTTGGAACTCTCGATCTTGGAGTTGTGAGTTCAAGCCCCATGTTAGAGACAGAGTTTATTTAATTAAAAAAATAATAATATATGCAGAAAAAATCTATATATGCAGGAAAACTACTCTGAGGCCACAGAATAGCTAAGTGTGGGAGGAAAACCACCCCACCAAGGCTATCCCCTAGGTGCAAACCTCTGCACTCAGTGCTCACAAAAATCACTGAGCATTTATTCCACAAGATGGCAGAGTTGCCCCAAATGCCAGAGCTGTGTTTGGAGCTGATAATGCCTCTCTGGACTAGAGGTGTGCTGCCTTCCTTGGCTCCTCCTCCTGCTGTTCAAGAGCTTCCTTCACACAGATTTCCTAGATTGTGACTCCGTCCCAGGCTAGAAATTCTAACACTGGCACCAGCTCAGGACACGATCACTAAATAGTGACTAATGTGACAGCATCCTGACCTCAAGGGACCCTGTTGGATGTTTCTGACGATGATACCGCCCTCCTTCCTGCTTACTTACATAATACATTCCTGATGAATGAGTCCTCAACAAAACTCTCTCTCCCAGCCATCTTCTAGATCATCCTGTACTCACCACTAAGTCCATGTTCCAAAAGAAACACCAGAAACATCATTCCATTTCCAGATCAACACATCTTCCTCCCTCAAATTAAAGAATTCCAAAAGCACCATCCTGTCTGGAGTACTGTCATCACTTGTACCACACACTCTTCAAACCTGGCCACCCTACTACGCCTCTTAAAGTATACACACTACTTTAACAAGTACCTTCAAGAGCTGTGGGAATCTTGTGTCACATACTATGCAACTTCTCTAAAGACAGGGACTATGTTCACTTCTCAATTTATATAGCACCCAGCATTTCATCAGAGGGCTTTAGGCACTCAGTTGGAAAATGGGAGTCACAGACTGTATCACCAGCAAGTAGAAAATGTGCAACTGTGGCTAAGTCACTCCTTTTGCCAACTATTAGGCTCTTTGCCCATAAAACAGAATTAGTAGTGAAAAATTAGAAAGAGTTTAAATATTTTTCAGGAGGGGATAGTTAAATAAATCATGGAATACCCATACAATAAAATAAATTATATGTAATTGTGAAAGGAGATAAGAACTGATGTGGAAAAATACCATAAATGAAAATGGCAAGCCATCAAATAGTATAAGAATATGATTCCATTATTGTGTTTTTTAAAACTTATCCTTATACATGTATGTTTGTATATGCACCAGAACCATGTCTGGAAGGATGGAAGGCCGGCCATACACCAAATTGTACCATGGCTCCTTCAAGAGTGAGAATGCTATCCATATAAAGGAGGACATTTCACTTGTTTTCTTTTCTTTTTTTTTTTCTTTTTTTTTTTGGAGAGAGAGAGAGAGAGAGAGAGAGACAGAGAGAGAGCGCGCGCGGGGGAAGCAGGGGGAGGAGACAGAGGATCTCTTCTGTCAGCACAGAGCCCGATGCAGGGCTTGAACTCACAAGCCATGAGATCATGACCTGAGCCAAAGTTGGACACCCAGCCAACTGAGTCACCCAGGCGCCCCTACTGAATACCTTTTATACTTGACCAGAGCAAACAGATCCACTGGAAGACTTATTTCTTCAGTTAAGTAGTAATATTTAATTAATTGGATCATTCATTCCATTACCTCAAGTAATTCAAGTCAATTACTTGAGCATTTCTTAGGTACCAAAACTTTGAGAGGAAGAAAGGAAAGCTGCAGGAGGTTAGGAAAACACAGAAAGTTACATAACAGATTTCTTTGACCTCAGGGAGGCACTTCTAGGAATGGATTGTCCTCGATACTCCCAGTTGATAAATGATGAATAGCATTATTGATTGACTGCCCAGCTTAAATATTTCTAGATCTGCCATAATGTTGAAAACTCTTTTTCAAAACAAAATTTCAAGTAAGTCCTTTTTTTTTTTAAAGATTCTTTTCTCTTGTGCACATGAGTGGGGGAGGGGCAGGGAGAGAGCCTGAAGCAGGCTCTGTGCTGACAGCAGAGAGCCCGATGCAGGGCTCAAACTCACGAACTGCGAGATCATTACTGAACCGAAATTGAATGCTTAACTGACTGGGTCACCCAAATGCCCCAAGTAAGTCCTAATTTTTGATGTAGTGGTTCTTTTTTTTAAAGATTCCTGTTGGATACGGGGATGAAAAAAATCAACATATATGAACAGAGAAAGAATCTGTTTTGAAAATTAATGTGAAAAGGCATTTTATTTTGTTTTCTAATGTATTTAACTAAATCACTTCAGTTATTTATTAATTTTTTTCATTGAAAAACATAACATAGCAAGAACAAAAGGTCATCCCAGACTGTGTGGACTTAGTATAACCATCACTTTTGAGTAATGAGGAGACAGCAAGTTTTTCTTAATGTTGATTTTTAAAATGAAATGTGATTTCTTACAATCAGAACACTAATTCTTTATGAGTATTAGTTCTTGATGAATTTTTATAACTACTCTGAATTAAGGCAGCTGGGACTCTTTTAAAAAATTATTTTAGGGGTGCCTGGGTGACTCAGTCGGTTGAGTGTCTAACTCTTGATCTTGGCTCAGGTAGGGACCCCAGGGTCATGGGATCGAGCCCCATGTCGGGCACCACGCTTAGCGTGGAGCCTGCTTGGGATATATATTCTCATTCTCTCTCTCTCTCTCTCTCTCTCTCTCTCTCTCTCTCTCCCTCTCCCTCTCTCTCTCTCTCTCTCTCTCTTCCTCTCTCCTTCTCTCTCTCCTTCTCTCTCTATATCCCTCTGTCTCCCCGCCTCCTCTCCTTCCCTCTGTCTCTCTCCCCCACGTGTGCATGCTCTTACTCTCTAAAATAAAAAATTTTTTAATAAAAAATTATTTTATAAAGAGTCATTTTGCAGATTTTCCCCCCATAAATTTCAAAAATAATACATGCCAGGAGAAATTAAAACCAAGTAAAAGAAAACAAAAGTGAGGGGTGCCTAGGTGGCTCAGTCGGTTAAGCATCCAAATCTTGGTTTCAGCCCAGGTCATGATCTCACGGTTGGGGTTCGAGCCCTGCATCTGGCTCTCTTCTGTCAGCACAGAGCCTGCTTTGGATTCTGTGTCTCCTTCTCTCTCTGCCCCTCCCCCAGTTTGCGCTCTGTCTCTGTCTCCCTCTCAAAAATAAACAAACATTTAAAAAAATTAAAAAAAAAAAAAGATGTTCACTAAAAGTGTGCAAAACGAAAGCCGACAGATAAGAGCATACCTGCTGTGCTTGCAGGACAGCAAGAAGGCCATGTGGCTGCAGCAAAGTCAGCAGAAAGGAGAGAGTGAAGAGAGGTAACAGGTGACCAGAAGAAGCAGGGTCACTACAGGCCAATGTAAGGACTTGTGGCATGCATGAACAAATACCAACATTTCTGGACAGTGCAAGACATGAGTGCTAGCTTTATTATTCTTATTCTCTTCTGGATTTCTTTTCTAATTTATGAATATAAAAAAACCAAGTTCCCAAAAAGAGTATACTGAATGAAGACAAGATCACTTCCATAAATAAGGTAAAAGATACCAACAAAATCCTTGGTGAAGTTCGAATAAGGTCCTGATTTTGAGAATTGTATCATGGTATTGTAATAAATACACACCAAAGTATTTAGGAGCAGAATTCTGCAACTTATTTTAAAACAATTCAGAAAAAATACTTGGAAATAAGATAAGGCCAAAGAATACTAGCTAAGTAGGAGGAAAGCAACCTTACCAATACAGAGATCCAGGTGAACACTTGAGGGCCAGCCCCCTCTCTGAGAACAAGGCACTGTCGGTAGTTCCATCAACTCCTCAAAGCAACTGACCTCACTTTAGCAGCAACTAATCAGCTCAGCCTTAACCCAGTTCAGGAAGCCTGCAATTAAGTCAGAAAGCACACCTAACAGTTTCAGAAAAGGCTCTATGATTACACTGTTGATGTTGCTCTGCCTCCATCTCCAAATGCCTAATTGCTACTCATCCTTCAAGGCCCTGTGAAAGTACCACCTTCTTCCACCCCTGCCCCCAAACCACCAACCTAAATTTCACCTCTCCCCCAGAGTCAGATCCAAATAACATTTAATGAACACTAAGACCACAAGTGCCCCATTCATCTCTGTATACTCAACAGTTAGCAGAGCTCCTTGGGCATACAGTAAGGACTCAAGTTGAGTCCTGAGTTCAATTTTCATGTGGCAAGCACACATTATTACTGCCAGTCTTCTCTCCCATAGTTTTAGGTATTTCTTATGATGCCACCTTACTTCCTGTATTACAGGCACCTGGAGCCTTATCAATGCCCCTGCACAGAAAGACCTAGGGCACTGACCAGATGTCTCATTCATTTCTCTAACCTCAAAACAATGAATTCTCAACCAATTCTCCACCAAAACATGCCTGATGGCAAACCACAGACACAACTTTCCAAACTACAATGGCTATTACCCTATGACTCTTTTACTCAAGAAAACATAAGAGAACACAAGTGTACAAAAGCTAAACTATTGTAGGCATTAACTAAATTAAACCTGGTTAATTTAAAAATAAATCATCTGCAAAAACTACTACAGGCATTACTCTAAAACTTACCTGGTTAACTTACAAGTAAATCATTTGTAAACATTCAGTATTTTAGTGACAAATAACTTCCTACTCATTTTATAACTGACAACATATCAAGACTCCGGGGGTTAGAATCACTGACCTAAACCATGCAGCAAATATCCCATTTCTAACAGGTACATAGTTTAAAAAAAAAAAAAAGCTGAATAAGCCTATAACTTCTATTAGGTCTTCTCCCCTATTTACTTTGTGGTTCATGTAGAATATTCACAAATGAGAGAGCTTAGAATAGTCTGGCACTTCATAGACAATAAATACTCTTGACTAAAACGAATGGACCGCAGCCCATTTTCAAAAGGCCCTGGTAACCTGAGTATGACCAAACAGGCTAAGCCCAGATTTAGAGAATAATCTGAGATCTCTGAACTTCGAAGGGCATCTATTCTATTTTACAACTTAAACAAATGCCTACCCAAGTAGCAGAATTTCAACTGCATTTTCCTCTGACTTCTAAGTCATCAAAGCAAATAGCTCAGAGCACTTATTCCTCCTAGCTCAAACTCAAGGTAATCTGACCTCTACCATTACTATAAACGCTTAGAAAATGGGCAAGTGCTTCAGTTATTTACACTGGTTGCAAAATTATTCCCCAGAAAATGCCCTGTGCAACCTGAGGCAGAAGAAGACATCAAATCTTACCATCATCGATTCCCAAAGCTCATCTGTCCTACTCTCACTTGATCTTATTTCCATCCCCCCACAAACCAGAAACACAGCTAAATTAACTGACACAACAGAAACTGTACATGTGTGTGTTTTGGAAAGAGCCCCAAGCCCCACAAAATGAATTAACCTTAAAACAGGCATTGAATTTAGCCTCTAACCTAACCTCCTCACTCCTCTCCTCTGCACAGCATATTTCTTGGTGATGTAGGAACAATTCATTACTAATTTCCACTGATGTCTAATATAACCCCACCTTCAAGACAATATAATTTAAGAGCTTAGTCTGCTGAATTATAAGGAACATGGCTGTCATCTAGAGCTCTCCACACCAAGTTCTGAGATTAAATTTCCACCTCATTTGTACATCAAGTCCCTTTCCCCCACATGACAGAAAAGTAGCTTGGGAGGAGAGAAGCCCTGCCACTGACAGAAGGCTCAGCCAGAAAAGGGAGATCGCTTACACCCAAGAGCCCACAAGGCTGAAGTATAACACTCTGGACCCAGCAGGACAAAAGACCAACCTAAAGGCACCACGGATGAGCCAGGAGTGAATATGTGAGTACTCTCACTTTACTATTTTCAGAAAGCTCCTCTGCTATAGCATTTATGTTAACCACACGGCATGCTATCAAGACCCCTGTACAATACAGCAAGACCCACCCCAATTGAAATTATCCAAATAAAAGTATGCAATTCTGAAGACATACAGTCATTGTGGTGTCAGTTTTATAAATGACCCCATTAAAAACAAAACTATTTAAATGTCACTCACCTTTTAACAAAGTAAAATTTTTCTATTTGTAATTTATACTACTCCTAATATTTGGAATATGCCCTTCTAAAGAAAAGCAAAGAATTTCAAATCTTATATTCATTGTTAAACATATAAATTATAGACATATTTAGTGTAACACAAATGAGGGTACAGATGTGCAGATTTCATGACAGCTAAAACTAAATGAAGTCACAAGTATGTAGCGTCAAAATACAGAATCACCAAATATTCAACTACCCTCCTTCTCTCCAGTAAAATAACACACTAGGAAATGGGCTACACCTTTGCTCATACTGTTTACTCTGCTGGAATACCTAGCCCCCATCTATTTCTCACAGGACAGTACTATTTACCCATCGAGATTCAGCTTAAATGTAATATCTCCCAGGTTGAGATGGTCTTCAGGCAGGCACTAAGTCATACTAATCTTGTGTCAGTGTTACTTATTTCAGCACAGTGCATGGTATCTAGCAGGTTCACAGGATATTCCAACTGGGCAAGAAAAGATGTGCAACCGGAGCTTCCACACCCATGTCTGCAGAATCTCTTCTCACCTTTTCTGCCCTAAGTGCAGGAAGACCACTTCATTTAACATTTACCATTTCCCCAAGGCTCTCACTAAAAGAACTTCTCAGCATATTCTTCTCCAAGGAACAATGGGCAACCCGCAAACCTCCACAAGCTTCTTCATTCTTTCTCTGGGCTCATACATACATAAGCTCTGCTCTGGGAACTATAGAGCCCATACTCTCCACACACTGGAAAGGGAGAAGGTTACAGACCATCTATATTTGCCAAAACCAGGTCCAGAACCATGTCATCAATAAAAACTCACGAGATTTGATTCCACAGTTCATTTCTGGCTAAATTCACCAAAGGGCCATGTCTTCCCCTCATTAAGTCTGCCCTAGTTCAGGATACAGTTGAGTCTAGAAGAGAGCTACCCCATAAGTACTTAGACCTTCACAGACATCTAGGAAATGCCAAATTTTACCTACACTTAATTCCCTTCTCCCTTACTCTACCCATTTCAATTCATGGTAAGTCAAATTTTACAAAATAAACAAATTTTTAAAATTTATTTATTTAGAGAGAAAGAGAATGGAGGGGAGGGAGAGAACGGACAGGGGCAGAAAGAGAGCAAGAGAGAATCCCAAGCAGGCTCCACACTGTCAGCACAGAGCCAAACGCAGGACTCAAACCCAGAAACCATGAGATCATGACCTGCGCCGAAGCTGGACACTTAACCAACATGCGCCCCCAAAATAAAGAATTTTTTTTTAATATGAAATTTATTGTCAAACTGGTTTCCATACAACACCCAGTGCTCATCCCAAAAGATGCCCTCTTCAATACCCATCACCCACCTTCCCCACCCTCCCACCCCTCATCAACCCTCAGGTTGTTCTCAGTTTTTAAGAGTCTCTTATGCTTTGGCTCCCTCCCTCTCTAACTTCTTTTTTTTGAGAAACTTAACAGAAGTCCATGGGGGAGGGGAAGAAAAAAAAAAAAGAGGTTAGAGAAGAATGTTTTAAAGATGAATGCTGATCAAGAACTTTGGGGTATGAGCTATGGGTAGGAAAAATTTTTTATTTCATTAAAATTTTTAAATGGTGACTTATACAATAATTAAAGTGACCTTTTTAATGTCTTTATTCATTTACCTTGAGAGAGAGAGAGCACAAGCAGGGAAGGGGCAGAGAGAGAGGGGAAAAGAGAATCACAAGCAAGCTTCGTCCTGTCAGCAGAGAGCTTAACACAGGGTTTGATCCTAAGCCAAGATCAAGAGTAAGATGCTTGGGGGGCACCTGGGTGGCTCAGTCAGTTAAGCTTCCGACTCCAGCTCAGGTCATGATCTTGCGGTTTGTGAGTTCGAACCCCGTGTCGGGCTCTGTGCTGACAGTTCAGACCCTGGAGCCTGCTTCAGATTCTGTATCTCCCTCTCTCTCTGCCCCTCCTCCACTCACACTCTCTCTCACTGTCTCTCAAAAATAAACAAACATTAAAAAAATTTAAAAAAAAGAAAAAAGAAAAAAGAGTAGGGTATTTGGGGCACCTGGTGGCTCAGGTCTCTCTCAAAAATAAATAAACATTAAAAAAATTAAAAAAAAAAAAAAAAAAAAAGAGTAGGGTATTTGGGGCACCTGGTGGCTCAGATGGTTAAACATCCGACTTCAGCTCAGATCATGATCTCACAGTTTATGAGTTCAAGCCCCGTGTCCGGCTCTGTGCTGACAGGTCAGAGCCTGGAGCCTGCTTCGGATTCTGCGTCTCCCTCTCTCTCTGCCCCACCTCAGCTTGTGCTTTCTCTCTCTCTCTCAAAAATAAATAAATAAGGGGCGCCTGGGTGGCTCAGTAGGTTGAGCATCCTCCTTCAGCTCAGGTCATGATCTCACAGTCTATGGGTTCGAGCCCCACATCGGGCTCTGTGCTGACAGCTCAGAGCCTGGAGCCTGCTCCGGATTCTGTGTCTCCCTCTCTCTCTGCCCCTACCCCACTCGTGCTGTCTCTGTCAAAAATAAACAAACATTAAAAATTTTTTTAAATAAATAAATAAATAAATAAATGTTAAAAAAAAAAAAAGAGTAGGGGCACCTGGGTGGCTCAGTAGGTTCAGAATCCAACTTCAGCTCAGGTCATGATCTCACAGTCCGTGGGTTTGAGTCCCCCACATCGGGCTCTGTGCTCACAGCTCAGAGCCTGGAGCCTGCTTCGGATTCTGTCTCCCTCTCTCACTGCCCCTCCTATCTCCTTCAAAAAATAAATAAACATTAAAAAAAAAAAAAAAAAAAAAAAGAGTAGGACGCTTAACCGACTGAACCACCCAGGTGCTCCAGTGATTTTTTTTTTAATATGATAAAATACATATGTAATAATATTATACACATATTATGATCATAACTATTTTTTCTAAATACTGAAGGAAAATACAGTACATTTAAAATTTTAATTTTAGGGGCACCTGGGTCGCTTAGTAGGTTAAGCATTTGACTCTTGATTTTGGCTCAGGTCATGATCTCATGGTTCAGGAAACTGAGCCCCACATCCAGCTCTGCGCTGACAGCACAGAGCCTGGTTGCGATTCTCTCTCCCCCTGTCTCTCTGCCCTTCCCCTGCTCACACACACGTTCTCTCTCTCTTTCAAAATAAACAAACATTTAATTTTTTTTTAATTTCAGTGTTGTAAGTTACAATATATAAAAGACAAATGACCAAGAGAAATTAAAGTATAATGTATAGAAAAGACAAAATATCAACATCAAAACTATACAAAGGAAACCTGGCAAATCCATAATAAAAACAAACAACCCAACAGGAAATGGGCAAATAAAATGCAATAAAGACAATTTGCAGAAAAAGATTAAAATATTCAATAAACCCAAGAAAAACTGTTTACTCCCATTTAAAAAAAACACAGAGCTTAAAAGACAAAGTCTTATTTCCAATATTAACATAAAGAAAATTTAAAAGATGTATAATATCCATAGAAAGCAAAGATGTAAGGGAAAATGTACTCTATCATACTCTTGGTCAAAATATTAAGTAGAATGGTCTTTGGAGGGTAATTTGTTAATGCAATTGAAAATGTACATTCTCTCAAACCCAGCAATTACACTCACAGCAAGTTATCCTTAAGGGCTATTCACCAAGTGGTCAAAAATACATGTTCAAGGTGGGGCACCTCAGTGGCTCAGTCGGTTAGGCATCCAACTCTTGATTTCGGCTCAGGTCGTTCTCATGATTCCTGAGTTCGAGCCTCAGATGGGGCTCTGTGCTGGCAACGCAGAACCTGTATGGTATTCTCTCACTCCTTCTCCCTCTGCCCCTCTCCTACTTGTGCACTCTCTCTCTCTCAAAATAAATTTAAAATATATGTGTATATACAGTGCAGATATATATTTATGTATGTTCAAGGAATACCATTGCCATCATTGTTTGAAATATCAACTGCTCAGAAACACTCTAAATGTCTGTCAAAAGGGAAATGGCTAAATATATGATGGAACATTCTTACAAGACACCATTACTCTATCATTAAAAAGAATGAAACAAGTGTACTTACAAAGATCTCAAGAAAACTGAAAATAAGTCAGAAAACAATAAGCCTAGAATTAACCCAATTACATTTAAATTAAATTTAATTTAAATTAAATAATAAAATCTGAATTGCCTCCCTACCTATAAACATATAGAAAAGGATCTAGAAAAATAACAAACTAATAACAAGAGGGTTATCCAAGGAGAAAAGGAGCAAGATAGAAGACACTTCTCACTTTAACTCCTAATACCTCTATATTGACATTTTTATAAACAGTATATATTATTTTTTTACTGCTTTTTTAAAAGGAAAATAAAAAATAAATACACATACACACAAAAAAGTGGTTTAGATGTTCTTCACTTTAAAAGGCAAAGATCAAGATTTATTCATGGTCAGCACCATCCCAGACTCTGAACATTTACCACAAACATAACATTATAGAAATGTAACATCCAAGTAGCTATTAATGCAACAAGCAATCACTACTTTAAAAAAAAAAAATCTCTGTGTAGACATAAACGTGTACAACTTCCTAAGCTGTCTATTACCATAACGTAAAGTTTTCTCCTTCAGTAATGATAGAATAGCTCATACTAGAACATCCCTTTTGCATGCAACCATTTTAAACTGGAAAAAATATTTAAAAACAAATATGAAAAGGCAATAAAGAGCAACAAAAAGCAGGCAGAAACAGGAGTTGTATATTTGGAATAAGAGAAGGGCACTAGGTAACTTTCCCATCTCTTAAGTCTTTTCACCTAAAGGCAGGCTCCAGTCAGTAACACTGGGCAGCTAAAACTCAAGTAAGACATCTTTAGACTTACTGGTTCAAGAAACAAAAGGCAAACTTCAGTGCAACTACAACAGCTGGCAAATGAGGGAGAAAGTCCTAAAAAAGAAGAGAGTCACAAAAGGGTGGCTTCAATTTCTACACATAAACTCTGCCTAAATCTCTGGCTGATCTTTGAATGAACAGTTTCAAGCAGCCCAATTAAAGCTAAAAGAACTGAGCAAAAGTTTCGGCTACTGTCCCCTGCAGAGAAAAAGAATTTGGAATGTGAGTTCAGCCAAATTAATTGCCCTTTCAAACAAAGAGATCAGCATTCTTCAGAGGAAATAAACATAAGCCAGGCTCTACAACATATCAGACACCATGTGCAGGATGCAATCCAAAACATTAGACACATGAAGAAAAGGGAAAATGTGACCTACAGTCAAGAGAAAGATCAATGGAGATTAGCTTCAAGATAATCTAGGTGGCAGATTATCAGGGACTTTAATGCAACTATAAAAACTACGCTCATAATGAACATACAGACTCCCAAGATCTCAGCAGAGAGTCTAGTGAGAAAAAAGGGAATTCTAGAACTAAAAAAGCATCAAAAATAAAAAAGTTCACAGGATGGGGTTAAGAGCAGATTGGAATCAAGAGAAGAAAGAATTTGAAAACAGAAATTATTCAATCTGAAAAAGAGGGGAAAAAGAGGAGGAAAAGAGTGAAAAAGAAAAGAAAAAATCAACAAATCCCAAGGACCTGTGGCACAATATCAAAAGGTCTAACATAAGCATAATGTGAATCACCAAAGAAGACAGAGAGAATGGGACACAATATTCACAGAAATAATGGTTGAAACTTGACAAAAACCACTAATTTTCAAATTCAAACTCACTCTCAAGTAGGTTTAAAAAAAAAACACAAAAGCTAAATACATTATAGTCAAACTGCTAAAAAGCAGAGAGAGAAATCTTAAAAGAAACCAAAAAGAAAATAACACATTACAAACAGAAACAATGATATGAATGATTACTAACTTCTCTTCAGAAACAACAGAGGCCAGGGGCGCCTGGGTGGCTCAGTCGGCTAAGTGTCTGACTTCAGCTCAGGTCATGATCTCACAGTCTGTGAATTTGAGCCCCGCGTTGAGCTCTGTGCTGACAGCTCAGAGACTGGAGCCTGCTTCAGATTCTGTGTCTCCCTCTCTCTCTGCCCCTCCCCTGCTCATACTCTGTCTCTCTCTGTCTCAAAAAAAAAAAAAAAAAGAAACAAACAAACAAACAAACAACAGAGGCCAGAGGACCATGAACAACACCTTTACAGTACTTAAAAAGAAAAACAAAACAAAATTGTAAACCCCAAATTCTATACCCAGTGAAGAAAATATCCTTCAAGATTGAAAGTTAAATAAAGTCATGTCCAGATAAACAAAAACCAAAAGAATTTGTCACCAGGAAACCTACGCTACAAGAAAGAAGTACAGGAAAGTTTTCAGGCTGAAATGTAATCTTCAGGAAGATATGAAGAAGTGGGAATGGTAAATATGTGCATAAATAAGACTCTTGTGTCTTCATCACCTTTGTAATACAGAATTATTAAGAGCAAAAATTATAATACTGTTCTGTGGATTTTACAGCTTCCAAGAGGCAACTAGAGCACAAAAGAGGGAAGGATTCAATGACTACACGTTTTAGATAAAGTGGTTCAATATTAAAAGTAAACTGCAAAAAGCTTAGGATATATATCATAATTCCTACACTAACCTCTAAAACAAATTCTAAGAAGTATACCTAGAAGCTAATAGAAAAAATTAAAATGAAATTTGAAAAAAACTCAATTAACCTAAAAAAACAGGAAGGGAGGAAAAGAACAAAACACAGGATAAACAGGAAACAAAAAGCAAAATGGTAGTAAACCTAAAAGCAATAATATCAATACTCATATTTAATGTAAACAGACTACACACTGCAGTTTAAAATCAAAATAGGTATATGCCACCTATAAAAGACACAATTTGAATTTAAAGACACTGTTATGTTGAAAGAAAAGTGATAGAAATAGATACACCGTGCATACAGAAAGCAAAAGTACCTGTACTAATAGCAGGTAAAGTAGACTTTAAGTCAAAGATCATTACCAAAAATAGCATGATATTTCACATTACAAAGAGGACAATTCATCATGAGGACATAACAATTATAAATACATATGCACCTAATAACAAAACTTCAAAATACATGAAGCAAAACTGACAGAATTCTTTGGAGAAATAGACAAATCCACAATCACGGTTAGAGATTTTTAACACCCCTCTCTTGGTAACTGATAGAACAGATATAAAATGGCAGCACACACATTTTTTTTTTCAAATATATATGGAACATTCACCAAGACAGATCATATGCTTGGCCATAAAATAAATCCCAACAAATATTAGAAGACTGAAATCCTACAAAGTATGTTCTCTGACTACAATGGAATTACATTAGAAATCAGTACCAATAAGGTATCTCTAAAAAGTCCAATATTAGGAAATGAAACAACATGCTTCAAAGTAAGCCATTATCAGCAAATAAATCACAAGATATCTTAAATTGAAAGAAACTGAAAATACAACAACGTATCAAAATCTGTAGGATGTAGCTAAAGTAGTGCTTAATGGGAAATTTGTAATTTTATTTTGTTTGTAATTTTAAATGTTAATACTGGAAAAGAAAATCTAAAATCAATGACCTAAGTTTCTAGAAAAATGTAAGGGAAGAAAATAAGATCGCAATAGAAATCAATGACCATTTAAAAAGACAAATAGAGAAAATTAAGATAAAAGGTTGGTTCTTTGAAACTATCAACAAAATTGATAAATCCCTAAGTATACTAATCAAAAGAGATGGAACACAAATTAGCAATATCAGAAATGAAAAGGATATAGCATTAAAATAAGGAAAAGTTATTAATAAAAGGTGAAAAAACATCATTAGAAACGTCTTGTCTTTTTTTTTAGTTCACAAAGCAGAAGCAAAAGCGTATAGAGAAGAGAATTATCTTAACACTAAATAGGAACCTGTCACAGTAGAAATCTCTTGTAACTCAGCAAGAGGAGAAGCCGATTCTGTCTTCATGCTGTTTTCTCCCATTGACTTGCAGTTCAACTCCAAGCCTGCAGCCCCCAATCCATCACCAAAGGAGTGGCAAGTCAATGCAGATGAGACCTGGTCAGCTTCCAAAGGAGATTTCAACTGACCTAGAAGAAAAAAAAGAAAGCCTAGGGAACATACACATTTATATAATCAACCAAAAGTCCCACAGCAGACTAAGAAATCCAGGGACTTTTGATAAGAAGCCATTCACATCGCAGCATACAAGAATTCATTCACAGGTTCCAGCACATAGAGCCAGAGTTGTGAGCATCTCAAAGAAAAAGGCTAATAAGAGACCAAAGTGAATATATTTTTCTTGAAGTGTTAACAAAAAGGCAGAAGCACTGAAGAGAGATAGCACCAGAAAGACAGACAGAGGGACAGGACTCTTCAAGCACTGTACCTCCAACGAAACATTCAGACACATACAAGTAAAACCAATCACAAACGTGTACAGAAAGTTTGTCTACTGAATCATCAGTGAAGAATAGTATAATAAACACTGCAACTCATTCAAAAATTTGATTTCAACACCATCTAAAACTTGTGGAAGGTAGTATACAATGATTTAGATGGGTTCTTCCTAGACAGGCAAGCTGGTAAGACAATTCCAGAACAGATTCTGACTCACCTTCTTCAGATTCCTTGTTAATGGATGATGTGTTTTGCAAAGGATCAGTATTAACCGTATCAACCAAATCTGATACAACCAAGTCAGGATCTAGGATTTCATGCGTCCCATTAGTGGACAGCCTGGAGGACCGTCTCCTCGATAAGTCTTTGTCAGTGGTTTCCGAGTAGGTTTTTGACTTTTCCTGGGCTATAAACCATTAAGAGAGGCATAGTCAAGAACCCAAGAAGAAGAAACAACTCTGCTATTCCAAATTTCTGGGCTGGTTACCCCTACAAGGGCTTAAAGAGACTTCTGGAATATTAGGCCAGTAATAAAAGGAAATATCCTTTCTTAATTTGTAGTTTTAAGTAAAGGCACAGTCTCTCTGCCAGGATAGAATTATCCTTGTTCATGGTTTGAAAATTTGTTTTTGAGATCACGCCCTATCTTTTAATCCATTTTTTTTCAAATTTTTTTTAGCGTTTATTTATTTTCAAGAGATACAGCACAAGCTGGGGATGGGCAGAGAGAGAGGGAAACACAGAATCTGAAGCAGGCTCCAGGCTCTGAGCTGTCAGCACGGAGTCCGATGCAGGGCTTGAACTCACGAGCTGTGAGATCATGACCTGAGCTGAAGTCGGATGCTTAACCAACTAAGCCACCCAGGTGCCCCAAGGTCACACCTATCTTGACAACTAAGTTCTATTTTAGGGCATCCCAACTTAAAAGTTTGTGTACTAATTTTCAAAGTCAATAAAGTTTATAAAGCCTTAGAACCATTACAAATCCTTTTCAGAGCCAAAGCACTTTTTAATCAATAAATAAGATTTTTTAATGTTTATTTTTGAGAGAGAAAGAGACAGCATGCATGCAAAGGGGAGGGGCAGAGAGAGAGGGGTACAGAGGATCTGAAGTGGGCTCCATGCTGACAAGACAGTCCAATACGGGGCTCAAACTCACGAATCACGAGATCATGACCTGAGCCGAAGTCGGATGTTTAACCAACTGAGCCACTCAGGTGCCCCATAAATAGCATTTTTAAAGTTTCACTTAGCATATGAAATCCGTCCCTTCCTAAACCATTAAATTTCCAATGGAAATGTAGTTTATGGGCATGAAGATGACACCACTAAGCCCAACATTAATATAGTTTGTGCTTTGGGATTTATTTTTCTTCAGGCAAAACTCCTTCTGATCCAACCCAAATCATCCACATCAGCTCCTGTGATCAAAAACAGCATTAGAGTCTATATATTGAAAATAGGAAACAACAGGAGTACAGGGGAAACTAACCCAATCAACATCAAGTTCTAGCCGCACATACACAAACTGGAGACTCACATGAATTTTTGTCAAGCCGAGAACGTTTTAATGGGACGTCACTTCCTTTTGATATTTTCCGTCTTCTCAATTCCAATGTTATTGGTTGCAAAGTTTGAGAGTTTGAATCCACAGCTACAGTGTATATAAAACACACAAAAAAATTATGCAATTTCTTAGTGCTCAGTCCTCATGATTATATATAAATAAAACACATGCACACACACACTCACATAATAAACAGACCCTCAAAGGGCTAATAAAAAAACAAAAGTGTAATGGGTAAGACACTACTTCCTTAACATGAGATGCTGATACCTGTAGACTGACATCCTTCATCTCTTTTTTAAAGATTTATTTCTTCATTTAAGTAATCTCTACACCCAATGTGGGGTTCAAACACAAGGCCCCGAAATCAAGAGTCGCATGCTCTACTGACTGAGCCAGCCAAACGCCCCTTCCTTCATCTCTTTTTTTGGTTTCTCCTATGACTCAGCTCTACATACACTTCTCTCCTAAAATCCTCTCTTTAAAACCCTACACCCCAACATGACTACTTTATTTTTTTATTTTTTTTTTTTTAAATTTTTTCCCAACGTTTTTTATTTATTTTTGGGACAGAGAGAGACAGAGCATGAACGGGGGAGGGGCAGAGAGAGAGGGAGACACAGAATCGGAAACAGGCTCCAGGCTCCGAGCCATCAGCCCAGAGCCTGACGCGGGGCTCGAACTCACGGACCGCGAGATCGTGACCTGGCTGAAGTCGGACGCTTAACCGACTGCGCCACCCAGGCGCCCCAACCAACATGACTACTTTAAAACATGACAGTGCAGGGGCGCCTGGGTGGCTCGGTCGGTTAAGTGTCCGACTTCGGCTCAGGTCATGATCTCATGGTCCGTGAGTTCGAGCCCCGCATCGGGCTCTGTGCTGACTGCTCAGAGCCTGGAGCCTGTTTCAGATTCTGTTTCTCCCTCTCTCTCTGCCCCTCCCCTGTTCATGCTCTGTCCCTCTCTGTCTCAAAAATAAATAAACGTTAAAAAAATAAAAAATTTAAAAAAAAACATGACAGTGCAAGGGCAATAAAAAAGTCATTTTTACCACCATCAAATCTCCTCACCAAAACTTGACTTATCTGTGGCACCTGGATGGCTCAGTCAGTTGAACATCCAACTTTGGCTCAGGTCATGATCTCATGGTTCGTGAGTTCAAGACCCACATCAGGCTCGCTGCCGTTAGCACAGTGCCCATTTTGGATCCTCTGTCCCCCTCTATCTGCCCCTCCCCCCCCTTGCACTCTCTCAAAAATAAACAAACATTAAAATAAAACAAAACTTGATTTATCCAATACTCAGGAAATTCACCATGCAGGCTAATTCCTAAGATATATACCTGGGACTACAGCCTGAGTATTGTTTTCAATCTCTACTTGCTAAATTAGTTAGGTTGGCATTGGTCCTAGTTGTGAGGGACCAAAAAGAATGTCAACATTTATAACCTCTTAAAAACAATTCCAGAAAAATCTCAGGAGACTACACTATTTGATAGTCAGTGTTCCAGGCAAGGCTGCTGATCCCCAACAAATCCAGCTCTGACACAATTTAGCAGTGCAGACTCTAAACCCTTGGATAGTACCCACTCTTTATTTTTAAACCCAACACTTAAGAAGCTCTCCCCAATCACAAAAGATGAGAATCCAAAACAGGCAGAAGAAAAAACAAAAAGAAATGAAACCAGGAAGCTTGTGGGGAAGATAGAGTTTGGGGGGGGGGGGGGGGAAGGGCGGGGCGCAGTGTCTGATGAAGGCTGAAAGGAGAAAGGAAGAAAGGGAAAAGGAATAAGGGGAGTGGGGGGGGGGGGGGGTGGGCGTGCGCGCAAGAAGAAGACTCCTTGAAGACCAGTAGCTTCAGATTGGCCGTGTCGAAAAACCAAACAAGAGACAGGGCTGAGATCTGAGGAGGCAAACCTGAGTGTGCTAAACTTCTTGGCTCTTCCTGTGTTCAATCTTCCCAATATGCCAACATTATTTTGTTCCAAGTGGTTAGAACTTGGAATCACAAACATTCCAAATTAAACACAACTACAAACAACCCTCCTTAAATAGCTCAGATCCTGTTCCAATTAAGTCTGTAAAATTTAGAGAGCTCAATGCTTCACTGGGTCAATGAACTTGTGCTAATTAATTTTTAAAGGAGATTTGAACTACATAGGACATATTTGACAAACATTTTTACTTTGATACCACATACAATCCAGGGCTGACTACATAGAACAGTAGTGTTTTCCAAACTCTTCTTACAATAAGAATCCTCTGGGAAGGCTATTAACAATTTCAGAGATTCTGACTGGAGAGAAATGCCTGAGGCAAACTTGGAAAACACCATTTCTCTATCAAATCGATCCTATTTGATATGAGATCTTACACTTACAAAATAAAAGCAATAAACTGAATGCCTCCCCACCTTTTTTAATCTGAGTGAAGCCAAGTGGCTTCAAAGCGCAGTCAGCAACGCTGAGTGCAACCACCCCAGTATATACTTTCGGGAGGGTATAAGCCAGAGCATGAACAGCTGAAGGGGAATCAGTTTCAGAGCACTCACTTCTCATAGACATGCTTTCCTAAGCTGAGATGAGGACACATAAGATTTCCACTAGTTCTCATTTTCCACCTCTTCTTGCACAAGTGCCCTTCTCCTACTTAAATAAAAAGGCCTGCATAACACACATCCTACATCTTAACACGGTACACTGCCCAGAGGTTTAAAAACCTCCAGACTAGGGGCGCCTGGGTGGCGCAGTCGGTTGGGCGTCCAACTTCGGCCAGGTCACGATCTCGCGGTCCGTGAGTTCGAGCCCCGCGTCGGGCTCTGGGCTAATGGCTCAGAGCCTGGAGCCTGTTTCCGATTCTGTGTCTCCCTCTCTCTCTGCCCCTTCCCCTGTTCATGCTCTGTCTCTCTCTGTCCCAAAAATAAATAAATGTTGAAAAAAAAAAAATAAAAAAAAAAATAAAAACCTCCAGACTTTCTCAACTGGGATTCCTCATCTGAACACAGAACACAGAGATAATTTTCTCAATTCTCCCAAGGATGGTTTATAACTAGTAGCATTCTCAATGCATGGAGATGTCAATTCATTACGGATGCCTTGGGCAGTGGGGTTTAATTCTCTCCCAGAACCCTGCAGAGGAAGTAGTGAATTTATACAAGTACTAATAGAAATAGGAGAGCCACAAATGCAAGCTATACGTGTAATTTTCAATTTTTTAGTTCAAAAAAAGTGAATTTATAATTTTACTTAACCCAACACATCTAAAAACATCATTTTAACATAAAAAAATGATTAATGAGATATTTTACATTCCTTTTGTTTTTTTGCACCCAGTATTTGAATTCCAGAGTATATTTTACACTCACAGTACATCTCAATTCAGACTAGCCACATTTCAAGTGCTCAATAACCACCTGTGGCCAGTGGCTACCATACTGGACAGTACAGGTCTAGGCCATCATTAGGCCTAGGGACAATGCCAGCATGCTTTAGCTTTTGAGAGCAAAATTCAGTTAAACATCCTCTGAAGGACGTGGTGCCTTCATTCATCTGGGAAGAAATCCTTTTATATCTAATTTCCTATCTTAGAATTAGAACTCAGATGTGAAAAGGTTGTCTACTGGGAATGAGTATTAATACATTTATTTGAAGTAAATTCAGACAGACTTTTTTTTCCCACAGAAATGAAGTCTGATGTAGCTGCCTGGATCAACAGGACTGGCTTTGCATTCCACATCACGCAGGACCAATGAATAAGCTAACTCTATAGTTGCGCAGTTGTGATGAAAATACATTTTATGTCATATTTTATATTTTAAATATATCATTTGCACCTATTTAAACTTGTCCAATGAATGAGCTAACTCTATAGTTGTGCAGTTATGATGAAAATACATTTTGTGTCTTATTTTGAATTTTAAATATATCATTTGCACCTATTTAAACTTGTCCAATGAATGAGCTAACTCTATAGTTGTGCAGTTATGATGAAAATACATTTTGTGTCTTATTTTGTATTTTAAATATATCATTTGCACCTATTTAAACTTGTGATAAAAATAGATACCCTCTAAAACATACTAGGGGATTCATAATTTTTCAATATTCATGTAGGAAATATGCAAGCAAGAATGTCTGAAGACCACTGCCAGATGATCACAGCCAGCATTTAGTCTAGACATTCTAAGTGTTCTTCATGCCACTGCATTGACTAGAGAAGGAGTGTTTGGCCTAGGAAGAAATTCAGGATGTGCTTCATTCTTGGTTATTCTAAAGAATTCCAAATTTCAACTTTTTAGAATAACTATACATTCTTCCCTAAATCTGTACCTTTAACCTTAACTCTTACCAAGTACCCAACTCAGCTTTTTACTTAGACTGTGAAAATGTCCAATCAATAATCACTCTCCAGAGAGCTCAACTTCAAAATGTACATATGCCTTCCTAGGTCCAGTGTTCTTTGGCCCTGTCTCTCTATCTGATGCCCACATGTATTTACTTCTCCTTTCCTCCTTCATGTCTCTCAAGAAAACTATTATTTCCTAATCCCAGGTTCTTTTAAGCTTCCTTATATTGAGATCAGTTGAATAGGCACAGGCAAAAGGCCTTAGCTTGTTAGGTTTTACCACATAAGCTGAAGCATCTAGTGGACAGTTACACACCACTCCAGAAGCTCAGTAAAGGACATGTGTCCCAACTTACATTCATCTGGCTACACACCTCCCTTAAATTCTGCTCCACAGATCACAGAACGATTCAAAGTCAGGCACAAAAATTAAGGATTGAAGTATGGAAGTGACAGAGAACCACAAAGAGCCACAGAACAACACTCTGGCATTGCCACTGCAGACCCCACATGGGAAACTCACCAGCAGGAGCTATGGAAGGAGGCCTGCCTCGTTTTCTTTTTGGCTCCCTCAAGTTTTCTTGTGGACTCTTCACAATGTCATTTTCAGGTTTCTTATCCACTTGAGCATCTCCAGAGTACTCCCTGTCATTTTCTGAAATGTTCTCCTTATCTTCCTTCTCGTTCTTGGGGAGGCTTTTCTCTGACACCTTCCCCTTTTCAGAACAGATTAACTTTCCTTCTTTATCAGGCTGCTTGGGTCGCTTTTCTGTCTTTAAGGCTTTGTCCTCTTTGTCTTTCTTCACGTTGACAGTGGCTTTTCTTTGTTCTTTAAACTTCTCTCGTTTATCAGGAGATGATGGAAGACTTTTGTGGTCTGTTTCTTTAGGCCTAGCATTACCCACAATATTCTAAAATGAGCAAAATAGCGATGAAACACACTTTGTAATTACTTGCAAATATAAAATCAGGTGGGTTTTTTTTTTTTTGCAAACATATGAAGACAAACAAATTAAAACAGGACATATGCTATGTCACAAAATGGAAAGAACCACTGAAAATACCCTTCCATACTCTGAGGCTTGAGAACCAATCCTAAATTAAAAAAAAAAAAAAAAAAAAAAAAGTCGTGGTCAATTCCTTCTGAGACAGAATGATCTATATTTTGATTAAGTCACTGGATAATTAAAGGGACAAATACCCCAGGGACCTCTTCTGCAAAGCAATCTTTCTGACAGAGGTATTCTAAGAAAATGTCTCCAAGCTACATCCTTCTCGTCCCAAGCATGACTACACAGACCCAGGGCCTTTCAGAGGCCTGGCTCAGTTTGCCAGTGGATGCTGATGCCCTGTGTAGAGAAGAACACAAACTGATAAATGGAAGCTGAACAGGAAAGCTGTAAAGACTGTCTAACCCAGAAGCAGGGTCTTTGCTTCCTTAATCAGGTAAAGGCTATGCCCAAGCCAATAAATCACCTACTGTGCTCCTGAGCTACTGAGTTTTTGTCCACTGGACAGAAGTATTACTTCTTGGTTACTTTCCTCCTAAATGACTTTTTAAAGCATCCTAAAAATCGTGTGTCCTAATATGACTGCTCCTAATAAAGTCAGCTCTGAAAGCTCTAGAGTTTGCAAAACTACAATTAAATTTGTATGTGTATCTCTCTTCCAAGACCTCAAGAGAACAGCAGGGACCACCATATCAAGTGCATATGGAATTCCCAGCACCAAGCACGCACTAGGCATGCAGATCTCTCACAAAAGCTGGAAGGAGTACCTAAATATTCAGTAAGTGAAAGTTTAATTTGTCCCATAAGGATAAATAATAAACAAGGTTAGACCCTGGAAGAAAATTTTTCAGATCCCCAAAATTTTCTGAAAGCAGTCAGGTTTGAGAGCAAGCACTCCTCAGTAACTGCTGGCAGAATCATAAATGACAACCACCTTAGGGGGAGGGGCAGCATGTTGGCAATCTGTGTCAAAGAATTAGAACTAGAATGAATTCATAGAAATTAAATTTTCTGACAGAATAATCAGACTTATATATTCAAATTTACAAATATCCTTATAAATGACCATTAGGGAATTAATTACACAAAGCAGAGTTATATACATATTACACAATACTAAATAGCCAGGAAAAGCCATATTATCATATACTATTAAGAACTTAGGAAAATGTTATTTTGTTAAAAGAGCAAGATATAACCCCCATATTAAAAAAAGAGCAAGATATAGAATACTAATATAACCATATGACCCCAATTTTGAAAATATATATTAATATTTACAAAAAACACAGAAGGATATATGCCAATCTGTTAAGAGCAATTGTATTTAGATAATAGAATTACATCATTTTTACTTTCGTTGTGCTTTTCTATAGTTTCCAAATTTTCTACAGTTAATGTGTCATTTTTATAACTTCAAAAAAGATAAATATCCCTAACACATAAATTATCAAAACATTTAGAACAGTATGGTCATACAGAAAAAAACCTCAATCTATTCTAGTAATATATGAAAATACCTTTAGAAATTGTCTGTGACAGATACTTTTAATGAGTTAAGCTTTGGAGGTACATAACCATCCACCGCCATGGCTGCAGGCCAGGGGCTGCTCTCCAACGCTTGGGTGCCTTGTCTGGAGCTAGGGCCTTAGGGCTGGTCTCCTATGGGGGTGCAGGGCACTCAGTTTCCAGATGCCTAAGGGAAGAAGCTTTTTAACAAGGCCAACAAACACCGCTTCTTACCCAGCCTGGCCCTGTTAGGTGTGCTCCACTGCAGAAAGGCCCTTGGAGCCAAGTTACTGCTAGCCTTTGAAACCACCTTATTCTGTACCAGCTTTTGATACCAAGTTGTGAGTAGAAACCCCAGCGTCCAGACTTTGGTCCCTATGGGAGGGAGCCTGATAATCGTGGGCTGGCTTGCCTTAGCTCTTTGAGCTTCCTTGTATTTAATTTCTGGGTACTTTTTTGAGAGTTGGAGCAGGGAGAGGATTAAAAGAGAAAGGCAAATTGAAAGTTAAGCTCTGTATATAGCCTTATGGAACCCTACATTCTTAGGGCTGAAGAGACCTGAGAAGTCTTTTAACTAAATATGATGCCCTCGTTGAAAAAACAAATACAAGCAGGAGCCATGGGCCTGCACCTGACTACCCACCAGGTCTGAGATGAAGTGAGACACTCAGGGACAGCTGGGAATTGGGAAATGAAGCACCCACAAATCCACAGTGGGTAAGGTGCTTATCTCCAACCCAAAGCATCTCAAGTGCTATCAATCAATTTATTCAGTACAGCAAAGTAAACAGTTGAATGTTATCTGGAGCCCTACATTTCCATTTGGGGAGATTCTGGGTACAATCTGACAATTCTGAACAAATTCTTAATACGGTCCTCTATTATTAACTTACTCCACAAACTCAACACAAAAACTGCCAAAGGGGCGCCTGAGTGGCTCAGTTGGTTAAGAGTCCAGCCAACTCTTGCATTAGAGACTGTTAAAAACTGAGAACAAACTGAGGGTTGATGGGGGGGTGGGAGGGAGGGCAGGGTGGGTGATGGGTATTGAGGAGGGCACCTTTTGGGATGAGCACTGGGTGTTGTATGGAAACCAATTTGACAGTAAATTTCATATATTAAAAAATAAAAAAAAAATTAAAAAAAATAAAAAAAAAAAAAAAGAGTCCAGCCAACTCTTGTTTTGAGCTCAGGTCATGATCTCACGGTTTCATGAGTTCGCGCCCTGCATCAGGCTCCGTGCTAACAGCATGGAGCCTGCTTGGGATTCTCTTTCTCTCTCTCTGTCCCTCCCCCACTCACTCTGTCTCTGTCTCTCTCAAAAGAAACAAATAAAAACTTTTAAACTTTTAAAAACTTTTGTCAAATTTAAGGCCAAAATCACTTTTTAAATTTTAAATAAACTCTACGCCACACATGGGGCTCAAATTCACAACCCTGTGATCAAGAGTCACATGCTCTGGCTGAGCCATCCAAGCAGCACACAAAATTCGATTTTAGTGTACTGTATAGCACTTCCTTAGATGCCTAAGCAGCAAACGATGGAAGAGAAAAAACCTCAAGGCTAAAGCTTTATAACTGTTTCAATTTTCTGAAAAGGAAAACCAGTAAAAGGCAAAAACATTCTTAAGGCTACCTTTAAAGATACCAAGTATCATAATCCTTTGAAAATGTTAAATATAGGTACAGAAGAATTTACTAAAACTTGTGATAAGCATTTGATCATAAGAAAAGACAGGTCCCAGCATCAACAAATACTGTCACATCAAAAACTACCCAAAGAGGTGAGTAACAATTATTAATGATCAGAATTGTTAAAACATTAATATCCAAATTTTGATCTTGCTTTCCCCTCAACTATTTCATTAGGGCATACACATGAAAAAAAGACTAAAGGGGAAAAAATGAAAAGAGTAGGCAACAATTTCTAGATGGTCATGTCTAGATGGACCACATTTCTAGTATCAAAACTCTTGTCCCATGCTCAAGCAAACAAGTGCATGGTGACCAGCACAAAAGGAAACAAAATTTTCAAACCAGGCATATGTAGCACAAATGATTGCCAAATACACACCAAACTGCAGTTTTGAAACCACCAAGTCATGATCCTGAGCTGAAGGGACTAAGTTAGATGAGGAGAAAATACACTCTAGGTTTCCTCAAGCGTTTCAGCACGTTCCCTATGATGAGTAACCGCTCTGGGGACAGGGCACAGGGAGAGAGAAAAAAAAGAGTAATAAGGAGACACTTTTGAGAAAAGATGAGGAAAACAGATAACAGGAAATGACAGAGAGGGAAAAATATTAACAATTTCTGAAAACCTGCATATTGCTTTCTAGTGAAATTGTGTCAGGTAAAGGAAATAAAGACTTTGCCATCATAAACAAATATAATGCCTTTATTTGAGAAACAAAATTACAATGTCAGTATTATTCATACCACAAAGCACAAAACCACATTTCTCACCTGATCTTTGGAAAAAGCTTTGACATGAATATGTTTGACAGTCTGAACTACTCCATCATAAAATTTCACAGTGTAAGTACCTAAAATTCAAGGAGATACCATGATTTAAGTTGCAGTTTCATGAAAGCAACAAAACTTTTCAAAGCATAAATACAAGGGAGCTCCAACCACAACAATAAATGTATGAGAATTACAATATTAGGAATCAGTCTTATTTATGTCCAAGATAATAACTAATATGCATGCCTTCATTTCTTAGTCAACATTACATAGTAAGTTTTCTCTTAATCTATACAAATCAAAATCCATCAAAAACAGCTCATTTGGGGGATGGCTGGGTGGCTCAGTTGGTTGGGCATCCTGACTCTTGGTTTTGGTTCAGGTCATGATCTCTCAGTTCGTGAGTTTGAGCCTCACGTTGGGCTCCACACTGACCAGAGCCTGCTTAGGGATTCTCTCTCTCTGCCCCTCCCTCTCTGCTCATGTTCTCTCTCTCTCTCTCTCTTTCTCAAAATAAATAAACTTAAGAAAAAAAAACAGCTCATTTTTATGATGTTTCATTAAAAGAAAAAAAAATGCACTGAATTTAGGCCAAGAACAAAGAGCAATAAAACAATTAAAAATGTGAGGAAAATGCAGATTTATTTATTGTTTGGTGAATTATTAATTTTTATCAATATGTTCTAGGCTTCAGAGTGGTAGTAACTGTTAAACTTCAAAAGAAACATGACTGCTAACTAAACGTATCATGTTTTTGGAGGTAACATTAATCTCATAATCTATATGAATGACCTTCATGTTACAATATTTAAAAATAGAGACTTGGCCAAAACACTTAATGGGGCCACTACATTGTCAGTTATTCCATTAGGAAAAAAAAAATCTAACAAAAATCACTGCTATAAGACTGAAGCTGAAAATCCAAATAATCTTCTCCCCAAATGAGGCATCCAACTATAATACAAAACTTCTCATTAGTTGCACTCAAACCAACATTTTCAAACTTTTACATCTTAGAACCCACCTCCCCCCCCCTTTTTTTTTTTGCCCCAGAGATAAAAAAAAAATAATCCGTTAACCTTGTCAAGATTATCGGTGAACTTCTGGTAATCATGTAATGGTTTACTACCCGTAAACATGATCAGTCAGCTTTCAGGATCAATTTCCCACCAAACAGGAAGGGGGGAAAAAAATCCCAAGGGCTGGGAGCAAAAGAATGCAACAAGGAAGTCTAAGACCTTCTGGCTAGTTACTTTCTTCTTATACATTCTCTCTCCACCCCACGCCACCTCTCCTCCAGTCCTAAACAGGGCCCTGTCAATGGCTAGCCACCTCTAATGAAAGCCTCATTCTGTAGTGTTCAAAGTCCAATGCAATCTGAGCCCAATTATTTTCCAAACTTTGTTTCTCATTACCACCATACAAAAACCACCAACTCAAAGTAATGAGCTACTTGCCACCCAATGAAACTGCCTTGTGATATTTTCACCTCCACATCTTTATGAAAGTATTTTCTGCCTGGAATGTGCTCAGTTCATATGACCACAATATGTTCTGTAAAAGCTTCCTGACTTCCTACTTAGAGAGACTTTTCCCTGCTCTGAACTTCTCAAAGACTCATTTTGTCCCCTTGCCTGCAGAGTCTCAACTTAGGCCTACCTTCATGTAGAAGGCAGATCCCAAATCAAAGGCAGGCTCTCCAAGGCCAGGGACCACATCCCACACCAGTCTCTCTCACACAATACCTGGTTAACCGTAGACCAGGGCTTCTCAAAGTATGGTGCCCAGACCAGGAATATCAGCAACTCTTGAGAACTTGTTAGAAATGTAAGTTACCAGCACCACACCTGATAAACTGAATCAAAAACTCTGAGAGTGCGTCACAGAAATAAATTTTAACAAGTGTCTCTGGTAATTCTGGTACACACTAAAGTCTGAGAACCACTGCTATAGACAATTAGTAATTACGTACTAAACTGTATTCCCAGTAATTACAAAATAAAGTTGATTATTTGTCACAAGTGTCACCAAACAGAACAAAGTGGCTAGAAAACTAGATACAAGGATATATCGTTATGCTGGGTTGGTTAAAGGATTCTACATAAGACAGCTCACCAATGATTGATGAGTTCTTACAACAAAGGCCTGGGATCCTGTCTTCCTGCCTCTATTGTGAGAGCACTGGCAAGCCCAGAAGCAATGCTAAGTAATGCTATGGACTCTAAACATACCCTTTCCAAGCAACCATGACACAGTTCTGGCCAGCCTGGGGATGGGGGCATTAAGAACCCACCTCTCATGAAATCTTAAAAGATCAAGTATGCCAACAAGCCACCCAAGCCTACACCCTTCATCTATCTTACCAAGAAAGTTAGCACCAATTACATCAAAATGAAAACTGTTCACTTTTACAGACATTTCAAACATCCAGAAGGATAACATTTAGTAATGTTACCCAACAGTCCAACATTTTCAGCTATTTGAGGTCAATTCTGAAGCTTACTCTTGATGGCATGTTCAAAAAGGAGGCCTTAAATGAAGAGGTGTGCACTGAGTTCCAAAAAGAGCTAAAACAGAGCTAAATAGAGGTAGGATTAGAACCTAAGCCTCTCTAAAAACAATAACAACAACAACAACAAACATCTAAGCCTCTCTGCTGACCTCTGACCAATTCTTCTTCCACCACCCCAAACTGCCTATTTCCCAAGTCCCTCAGCCTTTAGTCCAAAATACCGACCCAGAGCATCAATGACCACTCTGAAATGACTTGCACTATGGTAAGGTACTCATGGATCACCATCTTTACTTAGACAGCAATATCCTGGCCCTGACCCTTTTTACTTCCAAAGAACTACAAGGGATCATCTCAAAACTTGTTTCCTTGATCATGTACACAGCCTAACCTGGGCTTCAATAAATCAGAAGGAAAAGAACAATACATCCCATAGACAATAGTGGCCTAGGCCCACTTCTGGAGAGAGGCCCCAAATCTACTTTAATGGTTCCTGTACAACTAAAAGAATGTCTTCCCCTGGAATCCTCCCGCAGGTGGCTGACAATAGAGTTCTCCCACAGCCACAAATAATATCTAACAAATAACATGTAAATTACAGAAAAAAATAAGTGCATCCCCCTGCCTCAGTCTCCTTTAAGAAGCCCCTGTCCTGGGACACCTAGGTGGCTCAGTCAGTTAAGCGTCCAACTCTTGATTTCGGCTCAGGTCATGATCTCATGGTTAGTGAGTTCGAGCCCCAAGCTGGGCCACACTGACAGTACGGAGCCTGCTTGGGATTCTCTCCCTCTCTCTCTCTCTGCCCCTACCCACTCATGCCTCGAGCTCTCTCTCTCTCTCTCCCTCTCTCTCCCCCTCAAAATAAATAAATAAACATGGGCCTCTGGGGGTTAAAAACTCAGTATACTGGACAACCTTATAGCAGTCAGTTAAGTACAGAAGGGATGTAAGAAAAAAAACTAGAGATGCATAGCAAACTGATCTTCTCTAGGGCCAAGGAAACGGGATGGCACAAGTGACTCTGGATAGATTTCTGTTGCTCTTGAAATCTAACATAACTATGACTTGAAGGCCTTTTCTCTATCCCACTCATTCTCCGAGAGTCAGAGAATTCCAGAATGCCAAGGATAGGAAACTCAAAGTTTTCAGGGGCGCCTGGGTGGCGCAGTCGGTTAAGCGTCCGACTTCAGCCAGGTCACGATCTCGCGGTCCGTGAGTTCGAGCCCCGCGTCAGGCTCTGGGCTGACGGCTCGGAGCCTGGAGCCTGCTTCAGATTCTGTGTCTCCCTCTCTCTCTGCCCCTCCCCCGTTCATGCTCTGTCTCTCTCTGTCCCAAAAAAATACATAAAAAACGTTGAAAAAAAAAAAATTAAAAAAAAAAAAAAAAAAGTTTTCAAACATGGATTCTCAAAGTCCTGATGTGCTCACAGATGTGCCTTCTGGGGTGGGCAGAGAAATACACACAAGTTTGCAAGTGTATCTTCCCCTCCCCCATCATTTCTTCTTAGCCAATTTTACATAATGGGCTTAGGTTCTGTAGCCAACAATTTCTAAAAATGCTCATCTGTTCCAATTCCTTCTTCGAGTTCTAACTGCACAAGCGTCCAGAGAAAGGGTAGTAAACTGCCAGTAATCAAGGAGCAGGGACTGGGACCAGATCCAGAGTCCTAGTCAGGGACCTCAAGATACCACCATGCTCCAGAAAATACTGACCATCTACACCCACCCTACCATCGTATCAGGCATGTGTGTACACACTCCCAATAAACACCTGCCCCTGACAACTTCTGCCCTTTAGGAAAACTCTGCCTCAGAGAGATAGTCTAGGACTTTAGGAACTGCAGTTCAGGAACTTTGGAGCCCCCCCAGACCTACATCCAGGTCGCAGTTCTGTCATTTATGTACCTGCTCTGTAACCTCAAGCAGCTTCTGCTGTTAGCTTAGCTGCTCATCTGTAAAATGATAGGGTTGATGGCAACAACCGTTCCATGTCTGTCTGAATACTACTAAATCAGATCAGATATGGAAACTGCTTAGCAAAGTAACCCTTACAGAGCAAGGGATCAATAAGTGGTTCCAATTACTACTCTCCACCAATCACTTTAAAAGGGAAGCACGAACCCCTTCCCCACTTAGAAGGTAAGAGCCAAGCTAGCACCTGCGTGTGTGGGCCTAAATCTTCCTTTTATCTCTGTGCAAAGCTCTTCACACAGTCCCAACATCCCCACATTTCAAATATAGGATCAGTTACAGCATGAAGACAAAAAATAGTAACTGCTTCAACAAGAGACTCTAGAAATAAAAGCATTTCCAAAGAATCTCCTCTTACAAATGCAGACTTCAGGCACTAGACCAAAGACTGAACTGAGGGAACAGAGAACACATAACCTAAGAATACGTATAATTTTAAGGAAGAGGGGCCTGATTTGCCTGTTCACTCAAGTTAAAGAACCACAGATCAACAGGAAGGAACAATTCCTCATTTTGTTGTAAATGCAAACCTACTTTCAGTTTCCGCCAGAGAATGCCTTGCAGAGCAGCGTGGTCTTAGTCCATGATGGGGACACAAAGCCCTGACACTTGTGGCTCTGCCATACCCAGTGTGAAAAAGGGAAGCTGAGCAGCCGCAGCAAAGAGCTGAGGTCAACTCACCAGAGATGGCTTCTGAACAAAGATTCCCTGGAAGCAGAATCCTGTCCTTTACTCCAAACACAGACAAAGGGGCTAACAAAGCTAACCAGGTGTGGCTACCTTCACATGAAATGATGCTTAATTACCACTGCCAAAGAACTATTCCAGGTGAAAAGGGCTAAATAACATTGCACTGCCCTCCCCAGTTTCTAAGTGCTAAATAACTCCCTTAAGAAACTCTAAAGTTACCATTTAGTTGTGTTTCACACCAGACTCCCAATGCCAGCAACCTCAATGCTCAGTCTCGGGAAAACCACCAAGGAGGTTGAGAGTGGCAAGAAAATGAGACCAAGCCTCCCAAAGATGAATCTACAAGGTGTGATTTCACTATATGCCCAGCTTCTAGCAGCACCAACAAGACAAAATGACTTTTACAGGAAATAAAGGGGGCACCTTGCCAGCAGAGCTCCTCCTCACAGAGCCATGAAACTGTGATAGCCTCTGCTGCAGATGGAAATGAGGCAGAGCAAGCAGAAAATACCAGGGAAAGAATGAAAAAAGAGTCCAGCATTGTCCTCCCCACATCCTGCAAGGACTACAGTCACACTGAACTAGAAACTGCCCACCAGCTCCCATGGATAAAATCTAACCCAAAGGCAGCACCAAAGAGTCATTATCTCTTCAAAATCAGGCACAGATCTGAACTCCCACAAAGGCTAGCTTTCCTTCACAATCCACAATGTGACCATAATACCACCCAGCCGATTCCACTACCTTTCAGGATTTCCCCTGCCCCGTGACCTTCCTCTTCTCTCCCTTCCAATTAGTCTCAAGAACCAGTAAGGACTTCAGACCAAAAACTCTGGGGAAAACTGATTCTGGCAGAAATCTCCACTCATTTTTTTTTTTCTTTCAAGTTTATTCATTATTTTGAGAGAGAGAGAGAGAGAGAGAACCAGCAGTGGAGGGCAGAAAGAGAGGGAGACAGAGGATCCAAAACAAGATCCAAAGTAGCCACTGTGCTGACAACAGAGAGCCCCATTCAGGGCTCAAACTCACAAATCAGGAGATCATGACCTGAGCCAAAGTTGGACACTTAACCAACTGAGCCACCCAGGTGCCCCTCCACTCATTTTCAATGTCTTTCAAATAACTAAAATTTACTGGACAGAATTCAGAGCTTACAGAACCAATATTATTAGGGTGACAAATGGCTATTTTAGGGACAATCATTATCTGAAGACTCCCCCTCCTATAATTTTAGCACATAGAGGAAATAAACAGAAAATATTTTTTAAAACAACCTGCAAAGCTCTGGTTGCCCCAGTTCAAAAGAGTTTAAGAGACATTTAAAAATCTTAACTATGCCTAATAATGTGGCAAATGATTTTTAGTCCTTAAATGATTATTTCAAAATATTCCAGACTCATCCACACATAAAAAAACAAAAACAAAAACAACAGTAACTACAGACAGGGGTCCTTCCCCGCTCCCCTCATGATTTATCTGCACCATTCTATTCCTGTACTGCCTCCTCCTGGTTGCTCTATATCAACACCCACTTCATGCAGCCTTGAACTAGGTCTTTTCTCTTTTTTTCTTTTTTTAAATCCATGATACCCAGATCTAGGATCTGCATAGATGCAAACAGCCTCCTTCCACCAAGACCCCATCCTACCCCTCTAAGAGACTGCTCCCGGGCTCCCCAAACCGTTCTTCTTCAATCTGCCTTTTCTCCTTTGATACTCCCTCATCCAACCCCCTTGGCCCCATTTCTGTGCTCCATGTGACTCTGAGACATCACTGGATCAAAAGACACATGTTGCTTCCTTTCTACAACCTCCCTTATCTACAGAGTTACCCATGTTACTACTCACAACTTTTATGTGATCTAAGGGACAGCCATTTCCCCAAGGGAGCACACCTCCAATGGATATCATTCAGGGGGAATACACTCAATTGATCAGCATAAATCAACCTAATAGACCTTCAGGAACACATCTATGTACACATAGAACACCTACATTTCATATCATATGATTTAAATGTAGTAAGAGCAGAAAAAATTTTAATCTTGAAAATAAGACTTAAAAAGTAAACTGTCCTTTACTAAAAAGCAGTTTAATAACATGTGAGCTCTCCTTTAAAATACATTTTTAGATTAAAGTGATACATATGAAAAATAATAACAGAGAATTCTATTTTGAACACAAACTTATAAAAGAAATTTAGAAAAACTAGAGGGTATTATGCTAAGCGAAATTAATCAGAGGAAGACAGATATCATAAGACTTCACTCATATGAGGACTTTAGGATAAAACAGATGCACATAAGGGAAGGAAAAGTAATATAAAAAGGGGGGGGGGGACAAAACATAAGAGACTCTTAAATATAGAGAACAGAGGGTTGCCGGAGGGGTTGTGGGAGAGTGACTGGCTAAATGGGTAAGGGGCTTAAGGAATCTACTCCTGAAATCATTGTTGCACCATGCGCTAACTTCGATGTAAATTATAAAAAATGAATAAATTATGGGGCGCCCGGGTGGCTCAGTCGGTTGAGCGGCCGACTTCGGCACAGGTCATGATCTCACGGTCCATGGGCTCGAGCCCCGCATCGGGCTCTGTGCTGACAGCTCGGAGCCTGGAGCCTGTTTCAGATTCTGTGTCTCCCTCTCTCTGACCCTCCCCCGTTCATGCTCTGTCTCAAAAATAAATAAACGTTAAAAAAAAATTTTTTTTTTAAATAAAAAAAATTTTTTTTTAATGAATAAATTATAGAAAAAAAAAAGAAATTTAGGGAACGGGTGCCTGGGTGGCTCAGTTGGTTAAGCATCAGACTTTGGGCTCAGGTCATGACCTCACCATCTGTAGCCTGCTTCATATTCTGTCTCCCTCTCTCTCTCTGCTCCTCCCCTGCCTGTGCTCTCTCTCTCTCTCTCCCAAAAATAAATAAACATTAAAAAAAGAAAGAAAGAAATTTAGGGAAACAAGAACTATTCAAAAAGGCTGAATCAACCATGAACTGGAGTAGTCAGTAACTGCTCAGACATCTTAAAAGATACAACCTTGTTTTGGAAGCCTGAGGCAAGAGGACTGTGCTTTCAGGATAACCTACATCTGGTAGCAGAATTAACCCACACTGTCCTAACAGCGTGGGGAGGGAGTGAATAGAGCAAAAGAGAAACAGAAATTTCTGCTACATGCAAATACATGTTCGTTTTTTTACCATTTCAACCCATTCTCAAACAAAACTTGATCAGCCCCAGGTCCAGCATTTAACAAGAGTGCTGAATGAATACCTGAAAAACTTCACTGAATAAAAAGTCAATCTGGCCACATAGCCACCACAAACAGCAGTACTAAGAGGTCATGGACATACCACAAACAACCTGATAGAAAATACTACAAAAAAAATGTATCACTCAGATCCAGAGTCTGTTCTCTCAGTGTCAGGATGCTGACCATACATATTATTTTCTTAACCATCCTCCCGCCTTTGTACTAGCAAAAACAGCCTCTCTGGGTCATGTTCCCAGTCTTGACTCCTCACGGGTTATAAACTTGGCAAAGGCATCCCAACTCGGTGCTCTAAATCCCAGGGCCCCAGTTTCAACTAGCAACTTTGATGCTACAGACCACCTTCAATCACCTTGCATCCACAAAGCATTTTTTTTTAAGTAGGCTCCATGCCCAATGTGGGGCCTGAACTCATGACTGAGTTGAAGAGTCACATGCTCTACTGACTGAGCCAGCCAGGTGCCCCTCACAAAGCATATTTTTAAGAAATGTTTAGTAATGTTCACTTCATTTCTAGGCTATTTACAAATAAGTAAAAGGCATATTAAAGCTTATTTTTCATCTCTTAGGAACTCCTGGACAAGAACCTGCACACTTACCAGCAGAGGGACAGATGACCCATAATTATTTTACTGTTTTTTTAGAACCATAACTGTTTTAGAAAACAATTACTAGAATTTAGGAGGCAAAGAATCAAATTCCTCTTTTTAACCCAGATTTGTCTCCATTTATAATTTCTTCCTAATTCCTGACATAGTGGTTAACTTGAAGAGAGAGGATTCCTAGGCAATAAATACATACTCAAAATATACTATCAGACTCTAATATTACAAACTCCCCCCTACTTCATGAGTAAAAATAATTACAACTCAAATGCCTTACCATCCTTGTTAACAGCAGTGACTTTGGCTGGGTAAAAACGACAATCAGACCAGCAAGCAAGGACCTGCTCGTTTATTTGAAATTCCTAAAAAACATTAAAAAAGACAAAAAAACAAAAAACAAAAAAAACCTGTTACCAATCCAATTTCATAGGACACACACAGTACCAGATTTCATAAGAGAAGCTGGATTGACAATAGTGGGAAGGGGAGATGGCTACTGAGACAGAGGCACTGGGAGTCACAACAAAAGGGTTAGACACAAGACTTTTCCTATCCTAGGAGGTCTGGGCAAGCATAGCACAGCACTGATGATAGTCCCTGCTCTGTCCCTGAGCCCAGGACCACTAAAAACACACCCAGTATACAAGTTAGAAGGAGGGAAGCCACCTCATCTTTAGGGGAGCAGCATTCATGCCAACCACACTTTTAAAGGATCTTTTGCCAAAGGAAGCACCCATTCAACTTTAATATTTCATACTGTTTTTCCAGCAAACAGTTTGCATTAATACAGTTTATAGAATGAATATTGAGCAATCAAACTGAACAACATAAAACAATAAATGGCAGGGGCAGGGAGGAGGGGAGAGGGGTGGTAGAACAACACACACAGAAAACAAGAGTTCAAGTTTCCTGGCCAGGGCTAAAATGAAAAACAGAATCCAGGGCTGAGGCAGATCCAAAGGCAGCATGAGTTCTACAGATGTCTCAATGCTTGTTTAAAAAACTCAAAACTTAGGGCGCCTGGCTGGCTTAGTCGGTGAACATGTGACTCCTGATCTCAGGGTTGTGAGTTCAATCCCCATATTGGGTAGAGGGATTACTTAAAAAGCTAAAATAAAATCTTTAAAAAATTCTTATAAATATTTAAAAAATTAAAACCTCAAAACGAATACTTCATCCTTCATTCTGAAATCAGTAAAAGCTCCAGGTATAGTGATAATAGGAAAAAGGAATATAGTCCAATTCCAAGTGTTTAAGACCTTTAAAAGACCTTGAAATGAGGCTCCACAGGGAATGATTGCTTAATAAATGGTCATACAACAAACCAGTTTAATAAATGATCTAAAATGGGGGGCGCCTGGGTGGCTCAGTTGGCTAAGCGTCTGACTCTTGATTTCAGCTCAGGTTATGATCTCCATTTCATGAGACTGAGCCCCCCATTGGGCTCCGCACTGATAGCACGGAGCCGCTTGGGATTCTCTCTCTCCTTTCCTCTCTGCCTCTCTCCTGCTCACACCTCTCTTAGAAATAAACAAACGTTTAAAAAAAGATATTTATGGGGCACCTAGGTGGCTCAGTCGGTTAAGCGTCCAACTTCAACTGAGGTCATAATCTCACAGTTCGTGGGTTGGAGCCCTGTGTCGAGCTCTGTGCTAACAGCTCAGAACCTGGAGCCTGCTTCAGATTCTGTGTCTCCCTCTCTCTCTGCCCCTCCCCCACTTGCACATGTGTGTGTGGGGGGGTGCACACGCTCTCTCTCTCTCAAAAATGAATAAACATTAAAATATAATAATAATTTTAAAAAATAAATAAAAAATAAAAGATATTTATAAGGGCATCTGGGTGACTCAGTCAGTTAAGCATCCAACTTTAGCTCAGGTCATGATCTCACAGTCCGTGAGGTCAAGCCACGCGTTGGGCTCTGTGCTGACAGCTCAGAGCCTGGAGCCTGCTTTGGATTCTGTGTCTCCCTCCCTCTCTCTCTCTCTCTCTCAAAAATAAATAAACATTAAAAAAAAATTTAGAGATATTTATAAATAAATAAATAATCAATCTAAAGGGATACAGTGGTATAAAAGAAAGAGATAAGGTCCCCATGCATCCTCAATGTTTCTCTCAATGACCTGTCACATCAATCACATCATGGAGACAATTGACAACTAGGATTCTTCAAGAACCCCAGGTGCCATGGAGATCTCAGAGTTGTAACTACAGACCTAAATAAGGATTGGTCCCCAGCTGCTACTGACTTTCACACTGAACATCAAAGGCTGGAACATAAAATACCCAATGGCTGACCCAGCTCATTACAGATCTGATACTCACAGAAGATCCTTCCTCTTCATGTAAGCCCTCTTTCCTCAGCTGTATTTTCTCTAAAGGGCGTAAATAAGGACTGTCCCAGCAGAACCACTCATCATAACGATGGTTCCAACGCTTGAAATGGATGAGTACTTTTCCTTCTTCGTAGTCAATGTCTTCTATGTGAGCTGGATACCTGAGTCAGAAAAAAAAGTCAAATGCCTTTAATACCCACCCAAAATATCCAAAACAGTACTCTTCCAAACCTCTTCCCAAAGGACTAGATTACCAAAGCCTACCATGTAAAGGCTCGTGCAATTGTGTTAAATCACAAATTATGGAGGCTAACAGACTTGGGGTTCAAATCCCAACCTGGATATTCCTTAGTTTATGAACTATTAACCTGACCTTTCAGACCTGAGTTCTGTCATGTAGAGTGGAGGAAGGATACCCAGCACAGTGGGTTACAAGGCAAGTTAAACAAGTTGACATACACACAAGACCAAAACACAAAGGAGGCAGGAAGCAAACATTTAACTTGATTACACTTTACATATGCCAATAAATTAGAATGACCATGCAACCCAGATTGTATTAGATAGCTTCAATTTAAGAATTTTGTAATCCATATAGTAGCATACCATGCAGCTGTTAAAAAAAAAAAATCCTATGTTATGATACGGAAAGCTCTCTCAAGATGAACTATTAAATGAAAAGAACAAGGTGCAGGACATTGTGTAAACAACTGTTTATTTTCTTTAAGATGAAAAAGTATATTCATATATGTTTAACTATGCATAAAAATATCTTACATAAGAAACTAACAACGGTTACATAAAGAAGTACGGTCACTTCAAAAGATGGGCTCTTTCAATCTCCATTTCTTCTAGACTGAGAGTTGGAAAAACCAACTGCATTTCCCTGACTCCCCAACAATTGGCAGTCAAGGTCATGGAGACCTATGGGTTTAGAGGCAACTGTAGTGGCCAAACCCCAGGGCTCCAGTGAAGGACCTCTCAAACTTTCATGGAATGCAAATCATCAGAGGATCCTGTTGAAATGTAGATTTTGATTCAGCAGATGAAGTTAGGGCCTAAGAGCTTTAAACAATCTGGTGATACTGATGTACTGGTCTGCATAAGCAAGGATCTAATGTCTAGTTACCAGCTTCTTAAGTATCAAGCAGCAGTGTTGAGGGTGGTGGTGGCAGTGGGCCAGTGGCAGCAGTAACTTCCTGACCTCCAGAACACAGCTCCGGGCTGGGTCCTTCAAATTGATACTTAAGGGCAGCAACCTTGAGTCCCACTCCTCCAACCCTTCCAACAATTTTCTAAGTACCCAATTTCTTGTGTTAAATCCTTTTGTGGTTAAAGTATCCAAAGTGGTTTTGTTTCCAGCACTGAAACCTAACTGACACAACAGGGGAACTGAGTATTGGGGGAGGGGAGGGACAAAAGTGGGAGACAGAATTTTTGTAGCATGCCTTTTAATATTTTTTTTTCAACCATATTATTATACTGCTCATTCCAAAAATAAATGGTTAAAAATAAATAATATTGTTCCTTAAATACACTTGTATTAATCAGATTGCTATTCTAGATTGAGAAAGTTTAGATTCTACCTGCCTGCCTTATATCCAGCACCTAGTACCCCGCTATCCTAACAAACATGTGCTACCTAAATAAACAGGCCTGCTTCCTTCTGTCTGAATACTATGTCCTCTTCAATCCTACACCAGTAACCTCTAAGGCAGTTTGTTTGCCGTTAACCTATCACAGTAGGTTGCAGACACTGGGCATTCAATAAATGTTCAGCAAATGAATTCTGCTCTCCCTAGTCTTCCCAAAGGTCAAGTGTCCTGTCAATTCTTCAGTCCCAAAGCTCCAGACTCCAGCTACCCATTCCAATTTCAGTCACTCTCCAAGTTCAGGCTCCCATCACTTCATGTGGGTATTTTTCACACAGGACTGATAAAATTCTGAATGGTACTAAACATACATCAATTCCCCAAAAAATGTTAACAGAATAAACAGCCCTGAACCTAGTCTCCCTACTCTGATACAACTGACATACAGCTGCTACAAACAGAAGATATCTTGACAGCAGACTAGCTAACTATACAATGTGATGAACTGTGAAATACAACTGTAGAAAACAAAAGGATTCCCTAAATCTATTCCTCTCCATAAAGCAGAGAGAAGGACATGGACATCTCAATCACATTCCTTTTGCCCTCTCATCTGTACAGCCTACCAGAGACTAGGGAGCCTCCCTAAAATAACACAAGCTGGCCTAACGCACTCCTATTCAAAAGCTCTTGCTTTAATGGTTTACTATCTCTAGCAGTAGTTTTCAAACACAAGGCTTTGGACCAATGCATGGAATTAATTTCTCACAGAACTAAATTTATTTAATTTGCAGAACTTTTCTTTATACTAAAATCACATTCTTTCTAAATTTTTGGTGTGTAAATATACTTTTTAAATTAAAACAGTGGTAACTGTTGGTCTCTTACTAATATTATGTAGCCATTTAAAAGAGTATGTCAGCCTTCTATGTACTGATTTTAAGAGATCTCTAAGAAAAGTGGGGAAAAAACCCAACAACTAAAGGTGCAAAGTGTACTGAATGCACTACCATTTATTTGGGAGAGGAGAGAGAGCCAATACATTCATACCTGTTTTTAAATGCGTGGGCTATCTCTGGAAGGATGATCAAGCAACCCGGTTTGCCTCTTGGGAAGGGAACTGGATAGTTAAGGAACTGGAGAGGAAGTATGAGACTTATTTTATTCAATATATATCTTTTTGTATGTTTTGAATGTTGTACCATGAGCATGTACCAACTATAAAGAGTATATAACTAAATACTTATTTTAAATATCCTTATTTGGCAAAATAAAAAGTGTAACCTCAGGACAAATCCCAAATTATTTTGAATTTGGTCAGTACCTTCTAAAAGTCTGGTAAGTCCAGATCCACAGATCAACTCCAAATTCCTAGGCTAGCAACTCCAATGCACATGCTCGGGAGCCTGAAGAAGGTCTTCTAGGCCCTTGGCTACTCTAAAGCCCTTCCTTGCTCAAAAAACTTTACAGGGCACAGGCATCCTACTGTCTGCAGTACATAAACTACATAAACCTCACCAAGAGGATCAATAGTAACAACGGGGTCAACAAGGTTTCCTAAGGAGAAGGCAGTTTTCCCCTACTTTTCTAAAGTGTGACAAGGATGAGAGGCACTCACTGAGAATGGGGAAACCCAACTGCATTTCAAAGAACAGAGAAGACTTGGTGGATCAAAATTGCTGGTTGCCTTGGAAACAGCTCAGCTTCATCAGTCAACAGAACTTTATTAAGTGACTTTGACCTGCCCAGTCAATTCCAGGTCTTGAAAGGGATTATAAGACGTAAGTGTTCTGGCTCCTGTCCTTGAGGAGAATCAGACACATGAACCAATTAAGTTTTAACACTATTAAGTGAAACTACATGAAATTACTGATAATCAACTACTTTTTACCTACAAAACAGTAATTGTACTAGTGCAACCTAAATATCTGGATAACCACAGGGGGAGCTAGAGAAGATGTGACAAGGTTAACAAAAGAGAAGTTGTGAACAGACTGTGTATAGACAGGAAAGAGGAGCAAGAATTTCCTGCTTCAACATGTAACTAACAGTCACTGATGAGACTCTAGTTTACAAAGTAACACTGCAGCTGGGAGTCACATTTCTAATGGAAATATTAGCCAGAAAGGAACAGATATTGAACACTAAACTGATAACAAAAGTTAGCTCTAGGGAAGGTCGAACAGGTATTAGAAATGGTCAAGAGACTTTTGCCTGTAGTTTGAATTTTTACAAAGATTTAGTTACATAATACTTGTGCATATAAAAATAAATACCTTTAAATTAAAAGTTTTGAGTATTTAATGGGCAGATTATCAACCAACAGCTTTGTGGTTATCGGATAAATATGTATGCTGCTTGGCACATCCACAAAATAGAATATGATGCAGCTATAAAACAAAAGACAGAAAGTGAGAAACCATACCCTATGAATTGATACAGAAAGATTTCCAAGACATATTAACTTTAAAAAAGGCAAGCTACAGGGGGACCTGGGTGGCTCAATCGGTTAAGCCTCCAACTCTTGATTTCAGCCCAGGTCGTGATTTCATGGCTCATGGGATCTAGCCCCACAGAGCCTGCATGCTGATGGCACACTGCATGCTGATGGCAGCACAGAGCCTGCTTGGGATTCTCTCTCTTCCCCTCTATCTGTCCCTCTCCTGCTCAAATGTACATGCACTCTCTGGCTCTCAAAATCAAATTAAAAAAAAAAAAAAAGGCAAGCTACTGAATAGTGCATATCTTATAATACTTTCTGTGTTACGTTGTGTATTTAAATAAAGAAACACTGGTAGGATGGACAGAAACTAATAAACTGGTTACCTATAGAGAACAGAGCAGGTATAGGATGAAGAAGTAGAAGCAGCACTCTCACTGTATACTTTCTTATTCTGTTTTGATTTCTGAACCTACTCAAACTCTCACTAATGGATTATCAATTAATTGCCTTGCATTTCACAGGTAGACTACCATATCCTATCCAAATTATGATTATAATAATTTGTATTATCAGTATAATACTGATACTACCATTTATTTTTCTTGCATTATGACACTGATTAGTGCTTCTAAGATGATGTTGAAAATTAGCAGATAGTTGGCATCCTTCTCTTTTAATGAAAATATCTCCAATGTTTCATCATTAAGTGTGAAGTCTGTAGAGTTTTCTAATTAATGCCTTTAATGTGAAGTTTTCCTCATACTTACTTACCAAGGATTCAAGAATAAATTTTGACCAAATGTCCATCAATGGATGAATGGATAAAGATGTGGTATGTATGTATGTGTACACACACACACACACACAAGACGCAGTATTACTCGGCAATCAAAAAGAATGAAATCTTGCCATTTGCAACTGCATTGACGAAACTAGAGTATTATGCTAAGAGAAATTAGTCAGAGGAAGACAAATATCATATGACTTCACTCATAAGAGGACTTTAAGATACAAAACAGATAAACATAAGAGAAGTGAAGCAAAAATAATATAAAAACAGGGAGGGGGACAAAACATAAGAGACTCTTAAATATGGAGAACAGAAGGTTACTGGAGGGGTTGTGGGAAGGGGGTGGGCTAAATGCGTAAGGGGCATTAAGGAATCTACTCCTGAAATCACTGTTGCACTATATGCTCACTAACTTGGATGTAAATTTAAAAAATACATTTTTTAAAAAAGAATAAATTTTGAGACTTCTCAGTCTTTGTCAAGATGATTGTACAACTTTTCTCTTTTACTCTATGAATAAAATGAAATAACAGATTTCCTAAGTTTAAGTTATCATTACCCTATAAAATAAATCATATTTGGTTGTGTGTGCCATTCATTTAGTAAGTGTCTATTGGGAGTTCTAGTATTTTACTGACAAGTTTTGTGTCTCTTTTATAAGTAGGACTTGTCCAAGTTTCCTTGTATTATGTCCTTCCTGCCCAATTTCAGGATTAGGCTATGCTAAGCTCAAAGAAAGGACTTGAAAGCTTGATTTCATTTTCTATGAAACTGCCTAGTCTGAGACTTTTTCACAAGACAATTCTTTATCGACCTTTTCCATCACTTCTATGATTATTAATCCGGTCATGCTTTCTACCTCTTCTTGAGTTAATTTTGCCTAAGAGAGTTTGAAATGATCATCGGATATAATTTAATTGTTCAATAGTTTTCCTTTAAAGAAAAGGCTCAGAAGACTCAATAAAAACATTTCAGACTCAAGTCACAAACAGGATTTTTAATTTTTTTTTTTTAATGTTTATTTACTTTTGAGACAATGCGAGAGACAGAGTGCAAGCAGCAGAGGGGCAGACACAGAATCTGAAGCGGGCTCCAGGCTCTGAGCTATCAGCCCAGAGCCTGACGTGGGGCTCGAACTCACGAACCATGAGACCATGACCTGAGCCAAAGTCGGACTCTCAACTGACTGAGCCACTCAGGCGCCCCACAAACAGGATTTTTAAATGGCAAATACGAACACTAGATGCTAAGCACTTTATAAGGCAGAAATTATGCCCTATCAATTCCATTATTCAACATACATTCCTAAATTTGTATTCTGAGACAAACAGCTAGGTTGTGGAGATACAAAATAGATGACCAAGCATTAGGGCTTCTATAGTGCCAAGGGCCCAAAAAGAAGTATGGTGGGCTCCTCTGCCTCCCTACAAAGAGACCAAGAATATTCTTGATCTCTGGAAGGAAAAGAGTAAAGTAGTAATAAGCCTAGAATTATCTGGCCTACCTATACCTATACCCTATAACAAGAACCAGACAGAAGAAAGACAGTATTTCTTATAGCATACCTGGGCTGGAGACTGAGTTTCTACATGCTCTCCCCTACCCCTCTTCTAAAGCACCTGAGTGGACCCTTCTTTTTTTATTTTTCTTTTCTTGTAAGGATTTTTTATTTTTATGTAATCTACACCCAATGCCTATGCATTCAATAAATGTTCATCAAATGTACTTTTTAAAAATATTTTATTTTTGAACAATCCACACTCAACACAGGGCTCGAACTCACAGCCCCAAGATCAAAAGTCACATGCTCCACCAACTGAGCCAGCCAGGTGCCCCCAAATGTACTTTTTAAAAAGATTTGAACATGAATACCTAGAGCCACAAAACAGCAATAGGAATATATACACAGGGGCACCTGGGTGACTCAGTCAGTTGGACATCCAACTTCTGCGCAGGTCATGATCTTCCAGTCCGTGGGTTTGAGCCCTGCATCGGGCTCTGTTGACAGCTCCGCCTGGAGCCTGCTTTGGATTCTGTGTCTCCCTTCCCCTGCTCTCTCTCTCTCTCTCTGTCTCTCTCTGTTTCTGACTCTGTCTCTCTCTCAAAAATTAATAAACATTTTTTAAAAAAGGAATATATACACAAAGCAAGGTGAATCATCAAAATAAACCAATGATATCCATGTTGCAAATGTCAAAAAGACAAACAGACCCCAGCATAACAACTGTCAAATTGGAGGGGATTTATGCACAAGTGCTATGATCACCATGACAAAATTAGTTACAAAATAGCTCTCTACCAAAGCCAAACAAATACTGAAAACTCATACTTACCTAGAATTCAACTTAGAAAAGACAGATAACATAAGTTTCATAGTAAATTAGGTTACTATGGTGACTTTATTTTAGGCAAGGGACATAACTATTCACTAAGTCAACCAAGCCACAGAACACCAGTGTAGCCAAACAAATATAAAGGGACAAGGAAAATTGACCAAAAAAAAGGGGAGGGGGGGACGGAAATTCATCAATTCAACAGACATTTTCTGAATACCTACTCTGGGCCAGGAAGTATGCCAGGGTTTGGAAATACAGAGTCAAATCTATGAAGATGTGTGATCATAGCAGCTGGCAAAGGAAGACAGACTCTATGTTATAAAACACTGGGCCTTTCATTTCCTCAGACATACCACATACCTTCCCATACCCAGTGTGCTCCTTTTACTTGAAACATTTCTCCCTGCCTACTTACTCTTCCTAGGCAACAGCCTAACATTCCTACAGCATTGGAGTCCCTAACTACCATATCTCAAGTAGCTCCCATCTCCTTCCAGTCTATGTCAGTTTCCCATTTGCTTCCTTCATAGCATTTACCCCAATGTATAATTATTTCATGTGTTTCTCCATTTACTTACTTATGTTTATGGTCTAATTCCCTAAGAGACTACAGAAAACCATAAAGTATCTGTTTCGTAGTCACTACAGTATCCTCAGGGGAATAAACCTGTCTATACGCCGAAGTAATTATAATGAAGTGCAACAACAGAAGACTACTTAAGGTTAAGCATGGTGCAGAGGAGCAAAAGACCAGTTCTAGGACCAGAGGGAAATTAAGAGGCCAAGGAAGAAGGAGAGAGGTCAAGACAATGCTAGTGAAGAGGAGACACTCGATTTCAATTCTGAAAGATGAAGAGGCATTTTCCAGGTGATCAAGGAGGCAGTGAGGCTAGCGAGTATTTCTGGGTATAGTATGAGTAAATCAGCATAGGTACAGAGGAATGGAAGCACAAAAGAGGACAAAGTAGTGCAGAAAACTGAAAGTGACAAAGGAAACAGAAAACTATGCAGAGAGCTGCACAGGAACCATATGGATTCCATAGCTCTTGAAAGGACGGGCAGCTGGGCCGTAAGTGACTGTTTCCCAATAGCAGCCCATAGACCACAGGGTGCTGGTGAACAGAGTTAGTGGTCCACAAAGTCTCCATGAAGAATGTTTTGCTGTGCTTTTCCATAATCTAGACCATCTTTATCAGAGCTAATGTAGTAGCATTTTGCTCCAATGCTACCAAAAGTGGGATCCATAAATAGTATACAGGTCAGAGGCACCAGTCCTATTTTTGAGTTTGAGAAACACTGCTCTAAGCTAACAGATAAGTCAACCTACTCTAGAGCTCCACCAAGGTAAGGAGAGGACTCTGGGAGAGTGAAGCTCACACCAAATGAGAGAGAATAATGCCATGTACATGTCCAGAAAGGCAAAGAACAGTGCAGATCTAACACAGGGAGACAATATTTGGTTTGTCCACAGTAAATGACTTCAAATCCCAGAAGGCCTGCTGCTCAGTCCTATGAGTGAAATTAAGCTGCCCAACCCTACACACTGTGCACATGCTTAAATTAGAGCAGCTAGACAGTGCTTGGCAGGAATCTATTTGGTCCCCCCCCACACACACCAGAAATACAAACTGAAGAAACATTACAGGGTGTGGGGGTAGGGGAGAGGACCAGAAAGGATAAAAATTTCCCTCTGAGTTCCCACTCCAACTGGTCAGCACTCACTAACATGGCTATTAATAACAGATGTGTGTCACTTACTGTGGGGGTTATAACTGCTATTACATAAGGTATCTCACTGGATCTTTACCACAATTTCATGAGCACTTAAGCAGTTGTCATTATCACTGCACGCATTTTACATATATGGAAATTAAGACTCAAAACAGTGACTAGGAGGGGCGCCTGGGTGGCTTAGTTGGTTAAGCCAATAAATGTTTATTTATTTTTGAGAGAGAGAGAGAGAGAGAGAGAGAGAGAGCATGAATGGGGGAGGGGCAGAGAGAGAGGGAAACACAGAATCCAAGGCAGCCTCCAGGCTTTGAGCTGTCAGCACAGAGCCCAACATGACGCTTCAACTCACAAACTGAGAGATCATGACCTGAGCTGAGGTCAGATGCTTAACCACCCGAGCCACCCAGGCGCCCCAGCATCCCCCTCTTGATCTCAGCTCAGGTCATGATGTCACAGTTTGTGAGTTCAAGCCCCGAGTTGGTCTGTGCTGACAGTGCAGAGCCTGCTTGGAATTCTGTCTCTCCCTCTCTCTTCCCCTCCCCTGCTCACTCGCTCGCTCTCTCCCTCTCTTTCAAAATAAGTAAACTTTTAAAAGAAGGAAAAAAAAAGAGGGACTAGGAAGAGGTGTAACCAAGATCAGTATCCAGATCTTCCGACTAAGTCAGTGAGGACTTCTCTTAATTTGACTTCACGTGTAAATATCCTTGCAGTGACACAGGTCCATAAAAATGTCTTTTGTCTTGGCCATCCAATAATCTACCTGATGGTTAGCTCAAAATTTGCCTAAACTTTCCTGCAGGGGTTGGGCATTCAGGCTGCTTCCATATTCTTACTATATATATAAACAGCTTTCTGAGGTGCTTTAGATGGCTCAGTTAGTTAAGCATCCAACTTTGGCTCAGGTCATGATCTTGTGGTTTGTGAGTTCAAGCCTCCCATAGGGCTCCCTACTGTCAGCACAGAGCCCACTTCATATGCTCTGTCCCCCTCCCTCTCTGCCCCTCCCCCACTGGCATGCATGTGCACTTTCTCCCAAAAATAAATAAGCATTTAAAAAAAAATTGGGGCGCCTGGGTGGCTCAGCCGGTTAAGCGGCCGACTTCAGCTCAGGTCATGATCTCGTGGTCCGTGAGTTCGAGCCCCGCGTCGGGCTCTGTGCTGACCGCTCAGAGCCTGGAGCCTGTTTCAGATTCTGTGTCTCCCTCTCTCTCTCTGACCCTCCCCCATTCATGCTCTGTCTCTCTCTGTCTCAAAAATAAACGTTAAAAAAAATTAATTAATTAATTAAATTAAAATAAATAAATAATCACCCTTTCTGCAAATATACAGCACGCATTTACTTCAAGAATCAGAGTGTGCCTTTATTCTTGGCTCTGTGCACGACACCAGAAGCAAAAGAGTTCTATGCACAAAAGTAACATTCTAAGCCATCCCCAGCCTTTGCTGGAGAGAGGATGGAAATGGAAGTTGTATTTAGTGAAAAACAAAAGGCTGACTATTAAGCTGCAGAAAAACTGTACTGTTTTGGATGCCTTAACTCTTTCCCTACTCCTTCATTACTTCCATTAATCAACATCTGACACTTCTAACTCCGGAAGTGTCTTGAATTCATCTCCCCTCTCCATCCGAACCATTCCTCACCAGCAACAGTTGAACAGTCAGTGCGTCCAAGCAACCTATGCCCCTCTATCAGCACTGGCAAAGGGCCTGATACAGCGACACTCGGTAAATATTTGGTAACTGAATAAACATCACTATTTTTCTGTTCCTAAGAAGAATCTATGTCTCTCTCTCTTGCTTAACATTTTCCTTTCTTCGCCCAATCTCCAAGCACTCCTGATGTGTTCCCTGGCCAGATTCTGAGAACACATATTTCTTGAGCCCTGAATACTTTTGCTCACATCGTTCCTTCTGCCTGCTGTCACCTTCACTCTCACCCTGGAAATCCTATCCTTTGATGTCACTTCCTTCCAACTCCCTGGCCTCTTCTCCCCCTCCATCAGACCTGCCTGGATAAACCCTAAACCTAGGTAAATCAGATTCTCCACATTCTCCACCCAGGCAGCTGATTAGGGCTAGAGAACGTACTCAACATGCTAATGGGTCTCATTTGAAATGCAAGACCACCAAAGGTGGTCTCCTTGGATACGGAGCAGGCAGTATGACTCAGTGTGGGGAAAAAGCGTCTTCTAAGGTGCCCAACAGGTCTGTATCTTGATCTGGGTGGTGGTTATACACGTGTATCCATGTATAAAAGTTCATCAAGCTACACACTTAAGATCTGTGCACTCTAATATAAATTATACTTCAATAAAAAGTTTTTTTAAATGGAGTGCCTGGTTGGCTCAGTCAGTTGAGTGTGCAACTCTTTTTTTTTTTTTTTAATGTTTATTTATTTATTTTGAGACAGAGAGAACACAGGGGAGCGGCAGAGAGAGGGAGAGAGAGAATCCCAAGCAGGCTCCATGCGGACAGTGCAGAGCCCGATGCAGGGATCGAACCCATGAACCACAGGGCTCGGACGCACAAACTGTGAGCTCAATCCTGAGCTGAAATCTAGAGTCAGACGCTTAACCGACTTGAGCCACCCAGGTGCCTCTGGAGTGTGCAACTCTTGATTTCGGGGTTGTGAGTTTGAGCCCCATGTTGGGTACAGAGATTACTTAAAAAAAATTTTTTTTTTTTTAAATTTTAAAAAGAGTAGCATCTTTGCTCTTTTATTAATTCAATCAAAGTCTTACAACTGTAAACGACCATGAAAATTAGTATCAAAGAAGTTTTTTGGGGGCGCCTGGGTGGTTCAGTCAGTTAAGCGTCCAACTTCAGCACAGGTTATGATCTCACTGTTTGTGGGTTCAAGCCCCGTATCAGGCTCTGTGCTGACAGCTCAGAGCCTGGAACCTGCTTCAGATTCTGTGTTTCCCTCTCTCTCTCTGCCTCTCCCCCACTTATCCTCTCTCTCTGTCTCTCAAAAATAAATAAACGTTGAGAAGTTTTTTTTTTTCAAAGTGTTGTTTTTTTTTAATTCAGGAGTTTGGCACTTGGATGGCTCAGTCAGTTAAGCATCCGACTTTGGCTTAGGTCATGGTCTCACAGTTTGTGACTGCAAGCCCCACACTGGGTGAGCTCAAGCCCCACTTCAGGATTCAGGATTCTCATTCTCATTCTCTCTCTCTCTCTCTCTCCCTCTCCCTCTCCCTCTGCCCCTTGTGGGATTCTCTCTCTTTCTCCCTCTCTCTCTGTGCCTAGCTCACTCATGCTCTCTCTCTCAAAAAAAATAAAAAATAAAAATAAATAGAAATTCAGGGTTGAAGGGAAGAAAAAATAGAAGTAAAAATAAAAGGAGGGAGTGGGAAGGAAAAAAAAATAAAAAATAAAAATCCAGGGCCTACCACTGGCTGCTGAGTGGAAAAGAGCCTCAGGAGGAAGCTCAGTACAGAAGGATGCAGGAGACCTGTTAGGTGGCTAGTGCCAAGGTCTAGAAGATCCATGATGGAAGCTTGAGGCCAGAGCAGGAGGGTGGAGGTGGCAGCCAGTGTAAAAGTCAGGACAGATTCTGCAGGTGAATCTGACAGGATTAGCTGATGGAGTAGATGATGGGGTGAAGAAAAGAGTTAGGGAAACTCCAAGGGGGTTCTAGACATTCTAGCTTGTTGAGCTGTTTAAAACTTGTTTAAAACTGTTTGAACTTGACTGTTTAAAAAAGGGAGCGGGCATCTGGGTGGCCCAGTGAGTTAAGCATCCAACTCGATCTCAGCTCAAGTCTTGATCTCACGGTTGTGGGATCGAGCCCTATACAGGGTTCCACACTGAGCATGGAACCTGCTTAAGATCCTCATTCTCTCTCTCTCTCTCTCTCACTCTCTCTCCCCGCCCTGCCCCTCTCCCCTACTTGAGCTTGCTCTCTCAAAAATAAAAAAATACAGATATTGTCTTTTACTCTAAGAATAATAATCCAGAGACTAGAACCAACAATTCCTCAGTAGCAATGAGCATACCTAGCACCCAAATCTCTGTGTCTAATACCATTTTCCAATAAAAGGTACCAGAGGTCTTAGCTGATTCTAGGATTGGGACAGGAAATATACAAGATGAGCCTAGAATATTTTGTAGTGACAGAAAGAAGGAAGTGTTACACACACACACACACACACACACACACACACACACAAACACACACAGAGTGATCATTGGAGTATGTCAAAAGAATACAAGAGGGGCACCTGGATGGCTCAGTCCATAGAGCATGCCACTCTTGATCTCAGGGTTGTAAAGTTCAAGCTCCACATTAGGTACAGAGATTACTTCAAAATAAAATCTTAAAAAAAAAAAAAAAAAAAAAAAAAAAGGACACAAGAGCCAACTGAAAGAGCTCCCAATACAACAAGAGCAACAAAATAAAGCAGTATTGGATTACAACACAAAGTGTAAAAGAAGTAGGAGTCCACATTGATATAAATAAAAGGTCATCAAAAACAAGTAAAATCTAGAAACTGACACAGCCAAAAGCAGCCTAAGGAGACAGGACTACTAAATGCAATGTTGTATCCAGGATGAGTTCTTGGAACAGAAAAAGGACATTAGGGGAAAACTAAGGAAGTATGAATAAAGTATGGACTTTAGTCAATTATAATATACCAATATTGGTTCATAAATTGTAACAAATGTACCTTACATTTCTGTATTATTAATGTACAAAGTTAAGAGTGGTGAATACTGGGTGTGTCATATATGGGAACACTCTGTATTATCTTCGGAATTTTTGTTGTATCCAGGATGAGTTCTTGGAACAGAAAAAGGACATTAGGGGAAAACTAAGGAAGTATGAATAAAGTATGGACTTTAGTCAATTATAATATACCAATATTGGTTCATAAATTGTAACAAATGTACCTTACATTTCTGTATTATTAATGTACAAAGTTAAGAGTGGTGAATACTGGGTGTGTCATATATGGGAACACTCTGTATTATCTTCGGAATTTTTCTGTAAATCTAAAACTATTCTAAAATAAAAAGCTGGGATGCTGACTGGCTGAGTCGGTGGAACATACAACTCTAGATCTCAGGGTTGAGTGTGGGCTCCATGTTAGGCATGGAGACTGCTTAAAAATAAAGTCTTAACAAAATAAAATAACATAAAAAGCTTACTGAAAAACTCCATGACCACCAACCTCCAGTGGGACTTCAGTGGCATTTGATGGCATCAGCAATCCTACCACATTTCTCATATCCAATCCCTCTTCACTCTCCTAAATGACATTTCATACCTAATATCTTCTTTCCTCAAACCCAAGCCCTCCTCCTTTTGATTTTCAACCTTAGCTGAGGATTTCCTTATTTCATTTAAAAAATAAAATCAATCAAAAAAAGAATCCCACTGCTGGTGGGAATGTAAAACAGCGCAACTGCTGTAGGGGAAAATTTGGCAATTCCTCAAAAGATTAAACAGGATAATTAGCATATGACCCAGCCATTCTATTCTTAGGTAGATACACAAGAAATATGAAAATATATGTCTACATACAAACTCATACACAAATGTTCATAGCAGCATTATTCCTAATAACCAAATAGTGAAAACAACACAAACACTCATCAACTGATAAATGGATAAACAAAATATAGTATATCCCTATAATGGAATATTGTTACTCGCCCATCAAAAAGAATGTTTATTGGGGCACCTGGGTGGCTCAGTGTGTTAACCATCCAACTCTTAATTTCAGCTCAGGTCATGATCTCACAATTCGTGAGTTCGAGCCCTACATAAGGCTCTGCACTGACACCTCAGACCTCAGAGTCTCCCTCTCTCTCTGCCCCCTCCCCCATCTGCTCTCCTATCTCTCTCTCAAATAAACTTAAAAAAAATGTTGATATATTCTACGACAAAAATGATTCTTGAAAAAAAATTTTAATTAAAAAAAATATACATATTAAGTGAAAGAAGCCAGTCACAAAGAAAAACACTGTATGATTCAGTTTCTGAGCAAATGCCCAGAACAGACAAATCTATAGAGACAGAAAGTATATTAGTAATTGCCTAGGGCTGGGGCAAGCTGAGGGGAAAAAGGAATGACTGCTAATGCATGCAGGGCTTCTTTTCGGGGTGACAAAAATATTCTGAAATTAGAGTAGCAACAATTGTACAACTTTGTGAATATGCTACAAACCGCTGATTTGTATGGTTTAAAAGAGTAAATCTATGGTATATAAATTATAACTCAATTTAGAAAAATAAAAAAGGAGGGAAACAAAAGAATCCCACCAAGTGCTGGCAAAGACATAGAGCAACTGGGACTCACACGCATTGCCAGTGGAAATGCAAACATGGAATAGCCACACTGGAAAACAGTTTGGCAGTTTTTCAACAAGTTAAACATACATTTAACCTATAACCCAGCAATCACACTCCTTGGCATTTGCCCAAGACAATGAGAACTTATGTTCTCACAAAATCTGTAAGCAAAAGTGTATTCCTATTTAGTAAAACCTGGAAACAATTCATATCTTTGAACAGGTAAATGGATAAATTGTGGTACATCCATATAATGGAATTCTACTCAGCAATAAAATGAAGAAATTACTGATTCATGCAAAGGTGTGGATGAATTTCAAATGCATTATGGTAAGTGAATATGATAACACAAATTTAAAAGGCTACACACTGTCCAATTCCATTTATATGACATTCTGGAGAAAGTAAAACTACATGGACAAGGACAGGATCAGTGGGTAACAGATGCTGGAAATGGCAGAAGGAGTAGAAAGGCATCCAAGGAAATTTTGTGGGGTAATAAAAGCGCTCTACATTTTGTGGTGGTGCATGCATGACTATGAGTTTGGCAAGACTCATATAACTGTACAGTATATAAATTATAACTCAATTTTAAAATAGAAAACACACACAAGAAAAAGAAAAAACACATGCTCCCATCATCAATCCCACAAGTCAACCTTCATTTCCATCTGTACACCCAGTCTTCCTCTTCCCTTTATAATAAATGAACTATCTGCTCCTATAAATGGCCAATTCCTCCATTTGTGCACCACACCAGCTCTCTCTCCCATTTTTCTTGAACTCATGCCCATCAGGATTTTGTCCCCAGTGCTCCACTAAAACAACTCTTGTCTAAAATTAACAACACAACAAACAACAGGTGTTGGCGAAGATGCGGAGAAAGGGGAACCCTCTTGCACTGTTGGTGGGAATGCAAACTGGTGCAGCCACTCTGGAAAACAGTGTGGAGGTTCCTCAAAAAGTTAAAAATAGAATTACCATGGGACGCCTGGGTGGCTCGGTTGGTTAAGCAACTGACTCTTTCGGCTCAGGTCATGATCTCATGGTTCCAGAGTTCAAACCCTGCCATTGGGCTTTCTGCTGACAGTGTGGAGCCTGCTTGGGATTCACTCTCTCTCCTCTCTCTCTGCCCTTCCCCTGCATGTGCCTCTCTCTCAAAATTAATAAACATTTAAAAAAAGGATGTACCAAAAAAAAAAAAAAAGATGGTACAAGAAGTGAAGAGATAAGAACCAGAAACTCAGACTTGATCAGTGCAAATAATTCTAATATAATCTTTTTTATTTATTTATTTTGAAAGAGAGCAGGGGAGAGGCAGAGAAGAAAGGAAGACAGAAAATTTCAAATGGGATCTGTGCTGATGTGGGGCTCGATCCCACAAACCGTAAGATCATGACCTGAGCCAAAATCAAGAGTCAGATGCTTAACCAAGTAAGCCACCCAAGCACCCCAGTGCTTAAATATAATTAAAAAAAAAAAGTGAGACAAGAGCTAAGGACACAATGAAACTCAGATTTTAAAATCCTTTGTACAAAAAAATGGAAAGAGACCATGATCAACTTAAATGGAAACAAAGCAGTGGAAACGTGCCAAAGAGTTAGGAAAGCAACAGACAGAAGGAGTTTTTCACCATGTTCTGGGTAGAACAGAGAAGGCGAGGCCTACTGTTCAAGGCAGATGGTGTGCTCCTGATAGATGATAGGAAAAAGGCGGAGGGTGGCAGAACTAGCAGTTTCTGTTCTATCCACCGAACATCACTGCTAGGAGACTGAAGCCTCTCACATCTTAAGTCAGTTCATCTGCACAAGGTAAAGAGGCAGGCAGGATTATGCCATCCAGAGAGTAGGAAATGGATATCTGGAAAGTGTGTCCCAAAGTGGTAGGTCCAAAATTAGAAGATGAATTCTTATCAGTACTCCACAGCCTGTTTGGTGAGATAAACTTTTTTAAGAAGTAACAACCTCCATGGAAAATCTAAATCTTTATTTTACAAATTCCCCTCCCTAAATAATAAAAATCCTAAATCTATGATTTCTTTGGGACCCTAGAATTTAAGAAAAACTGGCTTAGATGATTTACAAATGATTTCTGGTAAGATACATAAAACAGTTGTCTAACACAACCAAGTTAGGGGCGCTTGGGTAGCTCAGTAGGTTGGGTATCCAACTCTTGATTTAGGCTCAGGTCATAATCTCACAGTTTGTGGGATCAAGCCCCGCGTCCGGCTCTGTGCTGACAGTGTGGAGCCTGCTTGGGATTCTTTTTCTCTCCCTCTCTCTGCCCCTCTACCTTTCTCTCTCTCTCTTATTTATTATTGAGAGAGAGAGCGCGCAAGTGGCAGAGGGGCAGAGAGAGATGGAGACAGAATCTGAACCAGGCTCTAGGCTCTGAGCTGTCAGCACAGAGCCGGACATGTGGCTCAAACCCACAGACTGTGAGATCCTGACCTGAGCCAAAGTCAGACACTTAAACTGAGCCACCCAGGCACCCCAATAAATAAACATTTTTTTAAAAAACAGGTTAAGTCTCAGATTCATCAGTGATTAATCTGTGATCTTGGGCAAGTCATTTTACTTCTGAGCTTCAGTTCTAAATGGGCTTGCCTAAGCAATTAAGGCAATTAGCATCATACCTGACACAAAGCAAACCTCTGACAAATGTTAGCTGCCATTACTACTGTTGTTTAACAGAAGTATAATATGTGTAGTAGACAAGAGAGAAACTAGGCTTCTGTATAAGCATTTCAGATCAAATAAATCAAAGATACAGACCTATTAAAAATATCACAGCATTAATCAAGAAAGACCTCTCACCCACTCTGGATCACATTTGTATCTCCCTACACATCTACTGTCACATGAGGTTCGAAAAATACTTTAACCCTTTTCATGTCTTTTTTGTTTTTTGGCAACCTAGCAGCAAATTCAGAAAACATGGAAGAGCACTCAGGAAAATATCACTAGGGAAAGGAATCACCTAGGAGGCATACCCAGGCTTTGGAGTCAGATCAACAGGGGTTCAATCCTAGCTCCACCAGTCACCAGCTGTGAAATTAGGAACAAAGGACTTACCTCTGTGAGCCTTGGTTTCTTCCTTCATTTATAAAATTGAAACAATAAACAACATAACAACATAGCTTCCTGAGATTTAATGGAGAAGCTGCATATGGAGAGCCTGGCATGGTCAGTCCTTCACATAACTATCTAATTCTACAATATTAAAAAAATTTCTCGGGGTGCCCAGGGTTCCCTCTCTCTTTCCCCCCATCACCCATTCATGCTCTCTCTCTCTCTCAAAACTAATTAAAAATAAAAAAAATTAGGGGCACCTGGGTGGCTCAGTCAGTTAAGCGTCCAACTTTGGCTCAGGTCATGATCTCACGGTCTGTGGGTTCAAGCCCTGCATCGGGCTCTGTGCTGACAGCTCAGAGCCTGGAGCCTGTTTCAGCTTCTGTGTCTCCCTCTCTCTGCTCCTCCCCGACTCACGCTCAGTCTCTCTCTCTCTCTCTCTCTCTCTCTCTCTCAAAAATAAACATTAAAAAAATGATTTTTTTAATTAAATAAATAATTTCTCTGAGGCGCCTGGGTGGCTCAGCCAGTTAAGCATCCAACTCTTGGTTTGGGCTCAGGTCATAATCTCACAGTTCATGAGATCGAGCCCCATATTGGGCTCCATGCTATCAGTGAGGAACCTGCTTGGGATTCTCTCTCTCCTTTCTCTCTGCCACTCACCCACTCGCATGTGTGCATACATTTTCTCTGTCTCAAAATAAATAAATATTAAAGTTTTTTTAAAATAAATAAGTAAAAATAAAATAAAGTCTTAAAGAAGGGTGCCTGGGTGGCTCAACTGGTTGAGCATCCAGCTCTTGATTTCAGCTCAGGTCATGATCTCGTGGTTTCATGGGTTTGAGCCCCAAGTTGGGCTCTGCACACTGGCCATGGTACAGACCCTGCTTGGGATTCTCCCTCTCTCCCTCTTTCTCTCTGCCCCTCCCCTCCTCAAAATAAATTTGTAAAAAACTTTTAAAAGAACAAAAATAAAAAATAAAAAATAATCAAATCAAATAATTATAGACTGGCAAAAGCATAGCATAAGAGAATTCGTTAGGTGTTCCTTATGAGCATGTGACTTCGGATCTCGGGCTTGTGAGTTCAAGCCCCACACTGGGCATAGAGATTACTTAAAAAATAAAACCTTAAAAAAAAAGAAATAAAAATTTTCAATGTAAGAGAAAAAAGGCAAAAAGAAAAATCAAAATATAAATTACCAAATATTAAATTTAAATTGGAAATACCAAAATGAACTCACAATTTTTCAAAAATTTTATTTCTTAGCTTCATCCACTGAAAAGGCCAAAAAGCAGTAACATTGTAGCGGGAATAAACACACCCAATGTCCAAAGCTTAATTTCTAAATACTACTTCCAACTGAAAGGAATTAGGACTCCTTGGAGAAATGGCAGAGTCCAGGGTCTGGATCGGGGCATGTGCAAGATAAATCTGGGGCTTCTAGCAGTACCAGAAAATAAGAAAATACTTCGAGGACTAATAGGAGTGTGTCGAAAGTACAAAGAACCCAGTTAAAAGGCCTCCCACTGGCTAACTCTCGGATAATTTTAGCACCAAAGAGAATAATGAATGTAACTGACTACAACACCACACTAAATAATCTCAGTCTTGGTGATTCTTAACAATGAAAAAAGAAAAAAGAAAAGTTCTTCTTGCAGGAGAATGTCAACCAATAAAACACAAAACATAAAGGGAATGACAGAGGTAGAAAATCATTATTCTTCCACTGCCAGTGTAATAACTTACTCAGGTAAGGATTATCAATGGATGCTGAAATCATTAGGTAAAGGGTGTGGGGTAACAGGATATTGAAACATACCAAAGCATCCCCACAAATTGCTTACTACTTTCACAGAGAAACATGTACCTTTAAAATGGTGAGGGATGGCAGTCACCACATGGAACAGTGGGACAACCCAGTTTTGTGTGTCCCCTGATGTGATACAATATGAAACACACATCATTACCACTGAAACACTGCAAAAAAATGTTTACTCTTTTGTCTAGATCTAACTTCCAGTTTACAGGAAGTATAAGAGAATACATGAATCAAGCTGAATTCAACATGAGAAAACAATGTGACCAACCCCACATATGGAATATTCTACGAAACTGTTCAGGTCTCTTAAAAAATAAATAAATAATGCCATGGTGGGGGAGGGATTAGGAAAGGGGTGAAGGATTATTATGGAATAAAAGCAACTAAAGAGACATAAAACCAAAAACGTAGGGGTGCCTGGCTAGCTCGGTCGGAAGAGCATGCAACTCTTGATCTCAGGGTGTAAGTTTGAGCCCCACATTGGGTGCAGAGATTACTTAAAAATAAAATCTTTAAAAAAAAATGGGGGTACCTGGATGGCTCAGTCTGTTAAACGTTCAACTCTTGACTTCAGCTCAGGTCATGATCTCACAGTTCATGAGGTCAAGCCCCACATCAGGCTCTGCCCTGACAATACAGATCCTGCTTGTGATTCTCCCTCTCTCTCTCTGCTTCTCCCCACCTCTCACACACACACACACACACACACACACACACTCTCTCTCTCTCTCTCTCCTAAAATTAATAAACTTTTTTTAAAATGTTAAAAAAATGTAATGTGCCAATCTTGATTGAGTAAACCTCGATTTCTAAAAACAACATTCTTGGGGTGCCTGGGTGGCTCGGTCGGTTAAGCGTCCGACTTCAGCTCAGGTCATGATCTCACGGTCTGTGAGTTCGAGCCCCGCGTCGGGCTCTGTGCTGACAGCTCAGAGCCTGGAGCCTGTTTCAGATTCTGTGTCTCCCTCTCTCTCTGCCCCTCCCCTGTTCACGCTCTGTCTCTCTCTGTCTCAAAAATAAGTAAACATTAAAAAAAAATTAAAAAAAAAATTCTTGGTGTCTGGGTGGCTCAGTCAGTTGAGCATCCAACTCTTGATTTCGGCTCAGGTTCTGATTCCAGGGTTGTGGGATTGAGCCCTGTGTCAGGCTCTGAGCTAAGCGTGGAGCCTGCTTGGGATTCTCTCTCTCTCTGTCCCCCCTGCCCCTTTCCCCAACTCATGCTCTCTTTCTCTAAAATAAAGAAACCTTGAAAAATGACATTCTTGGGACAATAGGAAAATCTGAATATGGTCTAGACACTAAATATTATGGAATTATTACTAATCATGATTAATAAAATTATAAAAAGTGTATGAATCAAATTGGCTACATGTTAACAATTAGTAAATACAAGTGGAAGGTATAGTGCTTATCTCACTGTTCTTTCAATTTTTCATTATGTTTGAAAATTTTCATAATAAAAAAGCTGACACTCATTTACTTTAGTCTCTTCAAAATAAGAACAAAAAATCCAAGGATTCAGAAGTTAAAAATCAAAAGGAAGTAAGTGATGAAGAGTTAGACCCTAATCCCACTACCGCATCTTATCCCAATGTACTAAAAACACACATCCAACATGTGGCTCTGCCCTGCAGATATACTACTTATTGTAATATAAACAAATCATTTATCAGGGTAAAAACACCACCACTTCTAAAGATAAATAAATAACAAAGATAATAAATAATAAAGATAATAAAACAAATCCTCCATTATTATTTTTTAAGTCACTGCCTCTTTATTTCTTTTTAAATGATCTCTACACCCATAATGGGGGTCAAACAACCCCAAGATGAAGAAAAATCGCATGCTCTACCAACTGAACCAGCCACCAGGGGCCACAAATCCTCTGTTATTTTTTTTTTTTTTAAGGTTTATTTATTCATTTGGAGAGAAAGAGAGACAGTGTGAGCAGGGGAGGGACAGAGAGAGAGGGAGAGAGAGAATCCAAGCAGGTGCCGCACTGTCAGCACTGAGCCCAACTCAGGGCTCAATCTCAGGAACCCTGAGATCATGACCTGAGCAGAAATCAAGAGTCGGACATTTTAACCACTGAGCCATCCAGGCGTCCCTCCTCCATTATTTCTCAAAGCATTCAGAGTCAAACAAATGTCCAGTCCTCTGCATTAGGAATTCAAATGAACATTATCAGAATTTGTTTCTGATAATGGAAACAGGAGTCAGGAGACTGAATGAATGAATGAATGAATGAATAAATAAATAAATAAATAAATAAATAAATAAATAGAATTTAGGAGTCTAACATTAAACACTCCAGAGAATTTGGGTTTTTCAGAGAAGCCATGAACTCAGTCTATCTGGGTTCAAATCCCAGTCCTAATCCTGTGTGACCTTAAGCAAATAACATTACCTCTCTGAGCCCCCTTTGTCTTACTTTTAAAATAAGGTAAATGACAGCACCCATACCTCATGGTACTGTTAACTGGAAAATTAAACTAGATAATCCATGAAGTGGATACAGGACTATAAATGTTAAGTTTATATACTTTTGGTCCTAAAACTTCTTACAAACTGGCCATAATGTTTTCATTTTTATAGTAGACATGATTAAGAAGAAAACTAGTAGCTGTATTTTCCTGGCAATGAATACAAAATGCTCCCACAGGAATAATCCTATCTAATCCACATAATCCAATTATAATTCCCCATTTTGCCTACATGGAAACTGAGACTCGGAGAGGTAAAGTAACTTGACCGAGTAAACCCAAGTAATTAGAGTATATGAGACTCTAATCCACATCTCTTCACCCTCAGTTATAATCATTTGTCAGTACACCAGATAAGAGCTTAAAAACATTTGTAGAAATGCTTACAACTTTAAGTTCACAGGCTGGGCTGTTGATTTGCTATATTTGTTTGAAAAAGGCATTCGAGGTAGCAAATTTACCTGAATGTGACTCAAGGACAACTGGATTTCTTGGTACAGTGACCTGCACTCAAAGGGACCTAACCATTCAATCCTTAGAACTGATTCTATGACCGGATATCCTACCCCTCTGAAAAAACTCTGCTTTTGCCCAAATGTTCACTGCAGCTTTATTTATGGCTCCACTCTCACCTTTTCCGAGAAGGCTTTCCCAACTCCCCAGGCAGAGCATAGCTCATCCTCCCCTGGGCCTATACACATCCCTTCCCTTAGCCCCATCCACATTCCACTCTAAAAACAGACCACTCTAGCCACAAGGAGGTCCCTCTATCCCCTTGACAAGATCCTGTTCCCCTAACTAGAGTAAAAGTGGGTAGGACAGCATTCTATTCACTGCCTGAGATAGTTTGCTAAATTACCACAGAAGTGAGTAAATAAGTAAAAAAAGTTGGAGGGCCTCTCTCCTATGGGACAATGGGTGGTCCCTTTTCTCCTCAGCCAGGGTTGGAGGCCAAGATCAGCCCTTGAGGATCACTGTTGGGGCTGCCACAAGCTGGCAGCCTTGTTTTCCTACCTCAGACATCTGTAGTTGCTGGGAGCCCCCCACCTGCTCTACACCAGGCATAGTGGCCCCACAGCCAGACGAAGGTTTGAAGTGGCAGCACTGGCAGTGGGGCCTCTGGCTCTCCTTGGATAGTGCCAGGCTCTCAGGAGCTGATCCTGGCCTCTGTTGCCCCCAAAGTAGCCTGGCCCCCTGCCTGCCCCATAGGCAACACCTAACAAACACACCTCAACAGGGTCCTGTACAGGGCTGCGAGGCAGGGGGTGGTGAGGAAGAGCTGTGAGTGGGTGCTGGAGAAAAAGTACTACTGGTGTCAAGGCCAAGGAGGTCAGACGTGATAGCTGGTACTCTGGCCACAAGCGCAAGCCACACTTCTAAGCAGTTAGCTGTATCTAATCGGACAGCTTGGGCTCCACACAGTTGCAGGTAGTAAGTTTGCTAAGTTAAAGGGCCTACTTGATCAGCTGCCAAATAATATTTTAGAAAAGTTTTCAATTTCTAACGGTTTTTCTTCACTAACAAAAGCTTTTTTTTTTTTAATTTTTTTTAATGTTTATTTATTATTGAGAGACAGAGAGAGACAGAGCATGAGCATGGGAGGGGCAGAGAGACAGGGAGACGCAGAATCTGAAGCAGGCTCCAGGCTGTGAGCTGTCAGCACAGAGCCCGACACGGGGCTCAACCTCACAAACCGCAAGATCATGACCTGAGCTGAAGTCGGACACTCAACCGACTAAGCCACCCAGGTGCCCCCACTAAAAAAAGTTCTGAAAGTATCTTATTTTGTTCTAAAGGCAATACACCACTTTCTGTGGAAATGTGAAAAAAAATTGGAAGCAAAAAGTTCTACACAGGTAGAATAACAATCTGAAATATTGTTTACCCACTTAAGAGAACAAGTATCTACTGTATTATGCTTTCATAATGACTAAAAAAGTAAAAGTACAGAAGTCTTATGTACACACTGATCATGCCTATTTTATTTTAACAGAATTTTTTTTAAGTAATCACTACACCCACCATGGGACTTGAACTCATGACCACGAGATCAAGAGTTGTATGCTCTACCAACTAAGCCAGCCAGGCACCCCGTGGTCATACCTATTTCATACATAAGCAATTACAGAAAAGACTAAGTAGTTAGGATGGTAGATTTACAAGTAACTTTCTCCTATGTTACTTACTATTTATTATATAAATAGTGTTATATTGCTAACATACTTGAAAAAGATATGACATAAGCATAAATAAAATTGACATAATTTACTCAAGAAAAAGAACACAGCAGAACAGTAACTATTAAAGTATTTGATTTGAGAGTCTAAAATTTATTTTCAAGGGCACCTGTAAAGCTCACTCAGTTGGTTAAGTGTCTGACTCCTGATTTCGGCTCAGGTCATAATCTCAAGGTCATGAGATTGAGCTGCGTGCTGAGCGAGGAACCCGCTTAAGATTCGATCTCTCCCTCTCCCTCTGCCCTTTCCCTGCACTCTTGCCCACTCTTTCTCTCTCAAAAAAAATTTTTTTTTATTTTTGCAAAAAAGGGTATTAGCAAGATTTAGCAGAGCTTCAAGAGACTTTTCCAGAGGAAATAAATAAAAAACTACCTCATTTTCTAAGATTTCTATAACACACTGAAACTAGACAAGGATAGGGCAAGAAAAGATCAAAACCAAAAGTACTAGTGAACATGGATATGAAAATCTCAAATAAAATATTAGCAAACGTTTATATAATTTATTATATAAATGATCTAATAGGATTTATCCAGGAACATAGTCAAGACTTATTCAACATTACACTATCAACAATAGCCAAATTATGGAAAGAGCCCAAATGTCCATCAACTGATGAACAGATAATGAAGATGTGGTGTGTATGTATATAGATTATACACACACATAATATATACATGTATATATATTTACACACATACATGTATACAATTGAATATTACTCAGCCATCAAAAAGAATGAAATTTTGCCATTTGCAACGACATGGATGAAACTAGAGTATATCATACTAAGCAAAAAAAGTCAGAGAAAGATAAATATATGATTTCACTCATATGTGGAATTTAAGAAACAAAATAGATGAACATATGAGAAGGGAAGGAAAAATAAAGTAAGATAAAAACAGAGAAGGAGACAAACCTAACAGACTCTTAACTATAGAGAACAAACTGAGGGTTGCTGGAGGGGAGGTGGGTGGGGGAATGGGCTAAATGCAATGGACATTAAGGAGGGCACTTGTGATGAGCACTGGGTATTATATTAAGTAATGAATCACTAAATTCTACTCCTAAAACCAATACTACACTATTCGTTAACTACCTTGAATTTAAATAAAATCTTGGAAGGAAAAAAAAAGAATCGTTCAAGCTTAGAAACTCTACTAATGTCATATACCATACTAACAGACTGAAGAGACAAAAATGCATATGGTCAAGGGGCGCCTGGGTGGCCCAGTTGGTTAAGCATCTGACTCTTGATTTCAGCTCAGGTCATAAGATCACGACCTCTCAGGTACCTGAGATTGAGCCCCATGTCAGACTCAGCACTGACAGCGCAGAACCTGCTTGGGAATGTCTCTCTCTTTCTCTCTCTCAAAATAAATATTTTTTAAATAATAATAAAATTTAAAAGAACTAGTAGGACAAATACGAAAATGCAGCAAGGTTTCTAGATACAAGATTAGTATATAAAACTCAACAGCAATAAACCCTCACATACCCATCACTCACTGCCACTTTTGCTTTCCCCATTCTCCATCTTTTCCTCATTTCCTATTTCCTTTGAAGCAAGTCCCAGACAACACCTCATTGTAGTCATTAATATGCCAGTATATAATCTCTAAAAAATGAGGACTTTTTAAAAACATAGCTATATCATTTCCATACCTACAAAAGTTAACAATGATCCTTTAATATCATTAATCAATGTTCAAATATCCAACAATATCATAAATGTCATAAATCTTTTTTTTAGCAATTGTTTTTGAGCTATCTCAGTAAAGTCCACACACTGAATTTGGTCAACAACAATAAAAACTCAACAGCATTACTACACACCACCAATAACCAAAGAAAAGATATAATATAAAAAGATCCATTCACAGAACCAACAAAAACTAGAAGGTACTTAGGAATAAGTCTAACAGATAATATGCAAAATGGAGGTTATAAAACAAGTTCATAAAAGAAAATGTGAATAAATACAAAAAAATAATATTTTCATAAGTAAAAACTCTATCATAAAGATGTTAATTCCCCCAAATTAATTATAAATCCAATGCAATTTATTGTAAAACTACAACAGTTTTTAAGAAACTACACAAATACAGCTATTCATGTTAAAAGCAAATGTCTACACCTGAAACTAATGTAACACTGACTGTCAATTATACCTCAACTGTTTAAAAAATAAGAGTAAAGGTCTAAGAATACAACAAAGAAAATAAAGCACAAAAAGGCAAAACCTGTCTTAACAGATATCAAGACTTACTTTAGGGGCGCCTGGGTGGCTCAGTCGGTTGAACATCCAACTCTTGATTTTGGCTCAGGACATAATCTCACAGTTTGGTTCATAGGTTTGAGCCCTGCATCGGGCTCTACACTGGCAATGTGGAGCTTGGTTGGACCAATTCTCTCTTTCCCCCTCCCTCTCTGCCCCTTCCCCATTCGTGCTCGCTCACTCGCTCTCTCTCTCACAATTAATTAATTTTAAAAGATTTATTTTAAAGCAATATCTATTGGATTATGTGTTGCTAGTAGCACCAGAGTAAATATAAATTAATAAAATAAAGAGCTAAGAAGAGACCCATGTTATGGGATTTGATATATAGAAGTAGTATTGCAGATCAGTGGGGAAAGGACAGACTATCCTATAAAAGATGTTGGGGCAACTGATTATTTATATGGTGAATAAAAACGAGTATTAGACCAAGTTCATCACATACATAAAATTAATTCTAGGTAGATAAAGATCAAAATGTAAAAAGCAAACCTTTAAAACTTTTAGAAGAATTTCAGAGAATATTACATCCCATGAAAGATATCAGAAGTAAGCTGAAAAGACAAGCTACAGACTAGAAGATTTCTGCAATACAAACTAACAAAGAATTGGAATCGATAACATATTAGTAAAATACTGATAAATCACTAAGAAAAGACAAACAATCCAATAGAAAAATAGTCAAGAGCAAGCCACAAAACACAGATATTAGAAAATACTCAACTTCACCAGAAGTACAGGGAACAAAGAATAAAAGTTTTATAACCAACAGACTGACAAACCAGAAAGTCTGTCAAAGGCAAAAATTGATAAGGATGTAGAAAAACAAGAAGTTTTATGTACTACTGGTGGGAGCAATTTAGTAGAAGCATTTTGGAGATAAATTTTGCAAGTTCCAATAAAACTGAAAATGTGTATATTACTCAACGAATTCACTGGAGTAGGACTTATCAAACAGTAGTTCATGACCCATTCAATTATAAAATGAAATTAATGATTCTAGACCAGCATTTGTGCATATGGTCAGGAAACACACAACATAGAAGAAAAACATCAAAGTATAATGCATGTACTAAGGTTAAGAAAGGTTACTAAAGAATTTTGCTTCCCTGAAATTTATATGTGTATACGGATGGTTACTACCCTGGATTTAAAATATATTTCTTACTATAAATTGCCATAAAACAAGTTTGAAAAGTCACTGCCCAATAAATATTCTTGCAAATGGACACAAAAAGGCATTTACAGAGATGTTCACAGTAGCACTGTGTTTATTTTTTTTTTATTCTTTTTAGTAATCTCTACACCCAATGTAGGGCTCAAACTCATGGCCCCAAGGTCAAGAACTGCATGCTGTACCGACTGAGCCAGGGAGGCATCCAGTTTTTCACTTTAAACACAGTGCTGCTGGGGCGCCTGGGTGGCGCAGTCGGTTAAGCGTCCGACTTCAGCCAGGTCACGATCTCACGGTCAGTGAGTTCGAGCCCCGCGTCAGGCTCTGGGCTGATGGCTCAGAGCCTGATGGCTCAGAGCCTGGAGCCTGTTTCCGATTCTGTCTCCCTCTCTCTCTGTCCCTCCCCCGTTCATGCTCTGTCTCTCTCTGTCCCAAAAATAAATAAACGTTGAAAAAAAAAAAAAATTTTTTAAACACAGTGCTGCTGAGGTGCCTGGCTGGCTCAGTCAGAAGAGTGTGAGACTCTTGATCTCAGGGTCATGAGTTCAAGCCCCATGATGGGCCTAGAGCTTACTTGAAATAAATAAATAAAAATAAAATAAAATAAAATAAAATGAGGGGTGCCTGGGTGGCTCAGTTGGTTAAGCGTCCAACTTCAGCTCAGGTCATGGTCTCCCAGTTCGTGAGTTTGAGTCCCACATCAGGCTCTGTGCTAACAGCTCAGAGCCTGGTCTGCTTCAGATTCTGTGTCTCCCTCTCTCTCTGCCCCTCCCCCGCTCACACTCCGTCTCTCTCTCTCAAAAGTAAACATTAAAAAAAATGTTTTAGGGGCGCCTGGGTGGCTCAGTCGGTTAAGCAGCCGGCTTCGGCTCAGGTCATGATCTCATAGTCTGTGAGTTCGAGCCCCGCGTCGGGCTCTGTGCTGACAGCACAGAGCCAGGAGCCTACTTCAGATTCTGTGTCTCCCTCTCTCTCTCTGCCCCTCCCCTGCTCATGCTCTGCCTCTCTCTGTCTCAAAAATAAATAAAAACATTTAAAAAAAAGTTAAAAAAAATGTTTTAATAAAGTACAAAAAAATTAAATATAAATAAATATAGGATAAGTATCTTATGTATCAGTATAGCTAAATCACAAAAACATAAAGAAACAAATAATATACTACTACTTATATTAATTTTTAATACCTAAAATATTTCTATTATTTATGCATACATATACATAGTAAAAATGTAAAAACGTGGACAGAAAGGATACAACTGGGATAAGGATAAGTCTGGGATGCTGGTTGCCTCCATGGAATACAGAAGGGGAACTGAACTGGTAAGGGTATAAAATATACTTCTATTATATAAGAAATGTTTTATGTCTTTTATCTTTTAAAACATAAATATAATAAAAATGTTTTATTTATTCTGAGTGATATTTACTAATTTGTTAAATTTTATTATTAAATTTTATATATTAGTGTATTTTATTGATATTTATTCTGAGTGACAAGTACACAGATTATTTTACAGCTAGATGTACTTTTTACTTTTTCTATATTTTACTTTTTTTCCACATTTAAAAAGAATTCCCTCCCTTGATTAAGCTGCCTTAAAAAGTGTTAAGAGAAACCAAAAAGGGAAATAATTATAGATGATACAAACAGCTTACAACAACTAGGTGTTCAAAGTGTTTGTAATTCATATACCAATTCTTCCAGCCCCAAAAAGCAGCAGAGACATTTCTGCCCCAGCCACTTCCTCGCTTCTCTTTCCCCTGTCTTCTCTACCTACACCCCAGGAACTGGTCAGCTTATTTTCAGAAAACTCCCCAAAAGAGCTACACTCTTCCTTATAAAAACTCAGAGAGGGGAGCATGTGACTGGTTCAGCTGGTGGAGCATGTGACTCTTGATCTCGGGGTCATGAGTTCGAGTCCCATTTTGGGTGCAGATTATAAATAAATAAACTTTAAAACAACAACAACAACAACAACAACTAAGAAAGGTTTGAGTTCTGAAACCCCCACCTTTCCCTTAAGCATTAACAAATGGCCAGATTCTAGGATGTCCTCAACAACAACCGTCATTTTATAGTTGATAAGGAAGGTCTTTCCCCACATTCTACTACGTGATTCTCAAAAAAACTTGGAGGTTGATACTACTAGTACCCACACATTTATAGATAAAGCTGATGCTCAAAGAGGCTAATTACAAGTCAGAGGTCATAAACCAATGACAAGTCAGGATTACAAGCCCTCAGTCTCTAAATTTAATCACCTCTTCAGAGTGATGTTAAATTTCAACCATACCACATACTCTGAAAACAGGATGGGGTGTTCACAACACACAAGTTATTCCAATCTAATCCCTTTCCTTCATTCTTCCATCCCTGATTTTTCTCTCCTCTCTTCTTCCAGACAGGTACCCAAGATCAAGAGAGCTGCCACTATTAATTCGTCCCTTCCTTATAGCCATCTATGCTTCTTTTTCCCGTAACTCCTTCACACAAACACACAGAAAGGGGAAACAAGTATTAACAAATAGTCACTGGATGCTCTCCATGACAGATGGATCCCAGCACCAAAGAGAAAGGACATTCCCCCGGCTCTAGGCTTAAGTCTCCTTCCACCTTCCAAGAGTCAGGGAGCAGGAAAAAACTACAGAACACTTAAGAAAAGCCCTCTTTATCAGTGCTAGCAAAAATCCTTTACTGAAGGAATTTAATTAACAGAAAAATGTAAAAGTACCAGTTTTTTAATCGGTCCCGGGCTTCCAACTGGGCTCCCACTTCAAAGCTGATTCCTCTTCTGTTAGGTGGATGCTTTGTCATTTTCAGTCATCAGCGGGGCTGCCTTTATTCTCCTGAAAAAGGCAATTAAATATTTATGAAACTTAGGGAAAGTCTGCCCAGAGTGTAGCATCACTCACTACACATAAAAGACAAACAGGAATTATTCAAAACACAAAGCTCCAGGAAACCCTGTCAGTGCCTTCTTTCATGCCTGCTCTCATTCTAACATAGATGTGTCCTCCACTGGTTCCTCCTCTATTAGGCAGCATCCTGTAGTTCTAGGACTGTGAGGAGACCCCCACTCAACACTGCTTACCAAGGACTCACCTATAAGGGGCACCTCTCAGAACTCCAAAACAATTACTCTCCAGGTTAAATTCAATCATTTGCTAATGCATTCAACAAGTATCTGCTGAGAGACTATTTAAAAAAAACAGCCAAGACCAAAAGGGACATAAGCCCACATGAAGCCTCTGTCCACTAGGGAAAGACAAAAATATAGCCACTAAACAGATAAACAGAAGCACCTGGCTGGCTCAGTTGGTTAAATGTTCAGATTTTCGAGCCCCGAGTTGGACTCCACACTGTCAGTGTGGAGCCTGCTTGGGATTCTGTTTCTCTCCTCTCTCTGCCCCTCCCCCGCTCACGTTCGTTTTCTCTTTTGCTCTCTCTCAAAATACACTTAAAAAAAAAAAAGTAGTGTTATTAAAAAAATAGATTAATGGAATAACTGCAATCTGCAACTTCTATGAATTTTAAGTACTACATAAGAAGTAAACAAAAGCTGAGACATTGACTTCTGGCCCTATCTGGAAGGCTAGACAAGATCTATTTGTACTTTCTTTGATATATTTATATTTTCTGCCTGTTCTTGAGTTCATTCTGACAATTTATATTTTTCCTAAGTAACTCTTTATCAAACCTTTGGGTATGGATTGGTGGTCATTTTCTATATGAATAAAATTTATCTTTAGGGGCCAATGACGGTTCTAATGGAGATGAGATGTAGCCACTCTGAGCTCTCGGGGCACTTAAGCAGGCCACCTCCATACAGCAGGCTATATCTCGCTACATCTTCTCCCACTAAACTTTGGGTCTCAAAAGCCTACACTGCCCAAGCAACGTAAGAGTACTGCCAAGGGCAACATCCGCCTCATACCAGAAGCAAAATCTTTGCCATGGACTGAATGTGGAAAAATAACAGAAGTGGATCCTCATATCTGATGTGTAATGCCACCACATCCTAGGAAGAATTTGTTTGCAATACATTACATGAAAAGACAGAATCCTAAATTACAGCACGTTGAGCTCACATTAAAACTCGTGTGTTGGGGCGGGCACCTGGGTGGCTGTCAGTTGAGCATCCAACTCTAGATTTTTGCTCAGGTCATGATCCCAGGGTCATGTTGGGGGCACTTGGGCTCTGCACTGAGCGTGAAGCCTGCTTAGAATTCTTATTCTCTCTTTCTCTCTCTCTCCTTTTGGCCCTCTCCCACACTCACAATCTCTCTCTAAAAAACAAACAAACAAACAAACAAAACTCATGTGTGTACAGGGGAGCCTAGCTGGCTCAGTCAGTAGAGCATACAACCCTTGATCTCCGGGTCATGAGTTCAAGCCCCAAATTGGGCGTAGAGCCTGCTTTAAAAAAAAAGGGGGGGGGGGGGCTATAGGTGATTGTTTTCCTTTTATTTCTTTTTTAAGTAAGCTCTACCCAACATAGGACTGGAACTAACAACCCTGAGATCAAGAGGCATATGCTCTACCAACTGAACCAACTAGGTGTCCCTGTTCTTTTCCTTTCAAACAGTTTCATAAATTTAAAATTTTTCACAACGGAAATATTCCAAGAAAAAAACAAAACATGTAATTTGAAGGATGAGTTAAGCGTTAAACAACCAATTCTGATGAGCTGATACTGGGGAAAGCTGCAAACCAAGTCAAATGAAGGCAGAAATGGTTGACAGTTTAAGGAAGCTGAAACATTCTAATCAACTGAAAAGTTATTATGTTAAGGAGTGTTTCCACTATAAGGACCCTAGGAAAGGGAGAGTCAGAGGTTTGACTGGCTTTATCTAACATTCTCCAGGAAAATATCAAATCTGATATAAGTAAATCCAATCAGTATAAAAGTCTTCATTTTGGCTTGGCCCAAATACCACTCAAATTATCTTTTTACCTCTGACTTCATGCACAATAGGTAATATACAGATTAACAGTTTGGCCTCCCAGATTATATGAAAATGTGATACTGGCTGGCTCAGTAGGTAAAGCAAACAACTTTTTTTTTTTTTTTTTTGGAGAGAGAGAGAGCATACGCACAAGTGAGTGAGGGGCAGACAAAGAGAAAATCCCAGGAGGGGCAGAAAGATAGAGAGAAGAGGGGCTCACCTGAAGCAGGGCCATGAGCTCACCTGATGTGGGACTGGAACTCATGAACTGTGAGATCATGACTTGAACCGAAGTCAGATGCTTAACAACTGAGCCACCCAGATGCCTGAGCATGCAACTCCTGATCTGGGGATTCTTTCACCTTCCTCTGTCCCTCCCTCACACACTCCAGGGTGCAAGTATGAGCGCGCACTCTCCCTCTCTCTAAATAAATAAATAAATAAACTTATAAAAGAAATTTTTAAAAAAAGTGATGCCAAACAAGAAAGGCAGAGTGGCACTGAACACTCACTGAGCTACTAGCATTTGTCAGACTTCATGCAGGGGGACAGCTCCCTTTTACAGACGCCATGTATGTAACATAATGTAATGGGATTAAATGCTTGGGTTTGAATCCCCAGATCCATCCTTTACTAGCTGAATGAATTTGGGTAAATTACCCCTCTGAATTTGTTTCCTCTCCTTAAAAGGGGTTAGTGGTGGTAATAGTACCTATCTCCAGGCAGCAGGTGTGAGGATTAAATGAGATAATCCATGTAAGGGGCACAGGGCTGGTACAAAGTAAGGACTATAAAAGAGTTATTAGCTATTAATAATTCTTCTTTTAAAGATTTTATTTTTTTAACGTTTATTTACTTTAAGACAGAACACAGGTGTGCGAGCTGAGAAAGAAGGGAGAGAGAGGAAGAGAGAGAATCCCAACCAGGCTCCATGCTGTTAATGAAGAGCTGGATGCGGGGCTCGATCCCACAAACCATGAGATGACAACCTAAGCTGAGATAAAGAGTCAGACACCTAACCGACTTAGCTACCCAGGCACCCCAAAGATTTTATTTTTTAAGCAATCTCTCCCAATGCGGAGCTCAAATTCACAACCTCGAGATCAAGAGTTGCATGCTCCACCAACTGAGCCAGCCAGGCACCTCTAGATAATAGATAATTCTATTATCACAAATGAGAAAATTAGGCTTAGCATAATTTGGCTAAGGTTCAGGTGCCAAGTGACAAGCCCCAGAACAAAAAGCTCAAGTCTGCTTGATTTCTAAATTAATTCTTTCACCACACAAATTCTCCTCAGGTACCCAAGGAGGCTTCCCACTAAAATACAGGAGGAGTGTGGGAACGAGGCAGTAAATGAATGAAGATGAGCAAACTATTCCCAGTGGCTGAAATGAAGGAAACAATTACTCCTGAGGCTGAATTGTCAGAAGGTCTTCCTTACAAATGAACTAAAAACCTGTTTCTGACTCTGACCCACTTGTTTGAGGTTTCACTCCCTGGTATCACAAAGAATAAGACTAAGGACTAATCTGACTTTTGTGTCCCATCTCCAATCTTCCTACCACTGTTCTGGGGTGGCAGCATTTGTTTTTCGATTTCACGTTAAATCATTCAATAAATGATTAGTTAGTACTATCAGTAAGGCATTGTGCTGGAAATTAGGAGTAAGAAATCCAACTCAGTCCCCGCTCCAGTCCACCCAGAAAGACAAACACTGGAAGAGATGAACAAGCTCTAACAAAGGGCAAGGGGAGTGCCACCCAAGAAATCATCTGAAAGCCTCAATTTAATTTTGTCGTTGTTGTTAAGTAAGCTCTACGCCTAACATGGGGCTCGAACTCACAACCCTGAGATCGTGAATCATATGTTCTACAGACTGAGCCACCCAGGTACCCCAAAATTCCAATTTAATTTGGCAACAGGGCACCTGGGTGGCTCAGTCAGTTAAGCATCCAACTCTTGAAACTGGCTCAGGTGATGATCTCAGGTGAGAGATCGAGCCAAGCATTGGACTCTGGGCTGACACCGCAGAGCCTGCTTGGGATTCTCTCTCTCTCTGCCCCTCCCCTACATGCGTACACTGTCTCTTTCTCTCTCTCTCTCAATAAATAAATAAACGAACATAAAAAAAAAAAATAATTTGACAACTACTAACAAAAAAGTCCAGACAGAAGCAGGAAATTAAAAAAAAAAAAAAATTACATAAGTCTTTTTTTTTTTACCTCTCACATTTAGTTTCAAACACAAATTATTTTCAAAAAGGCTAAGATTCTAAGGTTTTTAACTTATCCATTCTTCAGGCCGTTAGCTTTTTCTTCCAAAAAGCTCCAACTTCCAAGTTAAGAGTTAAAGGGAATATGTTCAATAAGGACACTGAGAAAAACTAAGAGAGAAAAAAAACCTAACGCAATCTGTATTTATATAGGATTCCGTACTTTTTTAATTGTTTTAATATTTATTTTTGAAAGAGAGAGACACACACAGAGAGTGAGCAGGGGAGGGGCAGAGACAGAGGGAGACACAGAATCTGAAGCAGACTCCAGACCCTGAGCTGTCAGCACAGAGCCTGATGTGGGGCTCAAACTCAGGAACCATAAGTTGAGCATCCAACTGAGCCACCCAGACGCCCCTAGGATTCCATTTTAAAGACCTTGTCAGGACTTCAAATTACTCCTTTACATTCAAATTTCCCTACAATGGGAACCCACTGCCACAAAGGAGATAGAAAGACTTATTTCCTTAAATACAGTATTTGCAGTCAATGCTCCTGTATCAATAAAATGAAAGCTTTAATTGTGTGCCTTGTAATACTATTTACAGGGCACTTTCTCAACATGGGGGAAAATAACTGCAGAGCATGTGACAAGGAGCTAATTTCCCATATTAACAAAGACTGCATACAAACCAGAACAAAAATGCCAAACAACTAACTTATTAAAGGAAATGCAAATCAAAATAACAATTTTTCACTTCTAAGGCAAAAAATGTAAAGGTAGGATAACTAGTATTTGCAGGGATGAGGCGAATAAAGCATGCTTATACACTGTTGGTAGAAGCATAAATTGGAAAAGCTTTTCTAAAGGCAACTTGGCACTATCTACAAAAATACATTTACTTGCAACCCAGCTGTCCCACTGCCAGTAACTTACCCTACAGATATATCCCCCAAAGTCTGCCCAATTACCTGTAACGATGATTAATATAGCTTTGAAATTTCCACAGCTAGTATATCCATCAAAAGAAGCTTCATTAAGTGAATTATGGTTCATCCAGACAACAAAATATTGTACAGCCATTAAAAGGAAAAATGGCAATCTGTAGATGCTGATATGGAACCATCTGCAAGACTTACTGTCAAGTAAAAAGGACATGATGTAGAGGCATGTGTATGGTACTATCCCTTTAATGTAAACAAACAGACATATGGACACAACTATTTTTTTATGTTTATTTATTTTTTAGACAGACAGAGTGCAAGTGGGGGAGGGGCAGAGAGAGAGGGAGACACAGAATCTGAAACAAGCTCCAGGCTCTGAGCTGTCAGCACAGAGCCCAATGTGGGGCTCAAACTCACAAATGGTGAGATCATGACCTGAGCTGAAGTTGGACACCCAACCGAGCCACCCAGGCATCCCTAGACACAACTATCACAGCATATGTATAAAATTATTTCTTAGAAGGAACCAAGAAACTATTTAAGGACATTCCCTTAATGAGAGGAACGGAGCATGAAAATTTAACCTTTCATTTTTTATCTTACTATTTTGGTAGAATTTTCTAACCTTAAGAATGTATTTGCAAGGGTAGGGGGCCTGGGTGGCTCAGTCGGTTAAGCATCAGGACATTAGATCTCAGCTCAGGTCATGATCTCATGGTTTGTGAGATGGAGCCCAGCACTGGACTCCACACTGACAGCTTGGAACCTGCTTGGGATTCTCTCTCTGCACATCCTCTGCTGGTGTGCACATGCACGCACACTCTCTCTCAAAGTAAAAAAATGAAAAATATGGGGCGCCTGGGTGGCGCAGTCGGTTAAGCGTCCGACTTCAGCCAGGTCACGATCTCGCGGCCCGTGAGTTCGAGCCCCGCGTCAGGCTCTGGGCTGATGGCTCGGAGCCTGGAGCCTGTTTCCGATTCTGTGTCTCCCTCTCTCTCTGCCCCTCCCCCATTCATGCTCTGTCTCTCTCTGTCCCAAAAATAAATAAACAAAAAAAAAAAAAAAAAAAAAAAAAAAAAAAATGAAAAATAACTTTAAAAAATTAAGGGGCAACTGGATGGCTCAGTCAGTTAAGCATCTGACTTTTTTTTTTTTTTATGTTTATTTATTTATTATGAGAAAGAACACACAGGAGAGGGGCAAATAAAGACAAAGACTCTTAAGAAGGCTCAATGCTCAGCACAGAGCCCTATGCAGGGCTCGATCCCATGAACCGAACCGTGAGATCATGACCTGAGCCAAAGTCAAGAGTCAGAAGTTCAACCAACTGAGCCACCCAGGCACCCCAAGCATCCAACTCTAGATCTCAATTCAGGTCTTGATCTCAGGGTCACAAGTTCAAGCGTCACATTGGGCTCCACTCAGGGTATGGAGCCTACTAAATAAATAAATAAATAAATAAATAAATAAATAGAAATAAAAAGTAATTTTTTAAATGTATTTTTTGAAAGAGAAAGAAAAAGCACACATGAGAGGTGGGGGGTGGGGGGAACATAAGCAGGGGAGGAACAGAGAGAGAGAGAGAGAGGGAGAGAGAGAATCCCAAGCAGGCTCTGTGCTGTCAGGACAGAGCCTGACAAGGGGCTGAATCTCACGAACCATGAGATTATGACCCAAGCTGAAATCAAGAGTTGGATGCTTAACCAACTGAGCCACCTAGGCGTCCCAAGAATTTACTTTTTTTTTCATTGTCAACAGGGATTATCTAGTCAGTAAGATTTTAATTTTGGGTTCCTTCTTTGTTATTTCTTCATATTTCTTCATAACATTTAAATATACAAAAGTCCTTTCATTCTTATACTGTCTTACCAGACCTTCACAACTGCCATGTGATCTAGTTAAGACTACATGTGATAGTGCTGTGGCACAGACAGAAAACCGAGGTGCAGAGCAGCCAGCAGCTTCGCAGGTCCTCCAAAGCAGGAGATACTTACAACAGGTAACAAGATTTTCCCAGAGATACACCAACCACTTCTCAAAGGCTATTCCTCTAGGGGCTCCTGTGTGGCTCAATCAGTTAAGCATCCGACTCCTGATTTTAGTTCAGGTCATGATCTCACAGTTCATGAGTTTGAGCCCCACAACAGGCTCTGCACTGTCACCTTGGGATTCTCTCTCCCTCTCTCTCTGTACCTTCCCCTGCCTGTGAACATGCTCTCTGTCAAAATAAAGAAACATTTAAGGAAAAAAGAAAAAAGAAAAAGGGCCTTCCTCTCTCCTTTACCAAAGTTGTTGCTATGCTTATATTCATGCCTTTAGATACAAACACAATTTGAATACAGGCAGGAAGATCAAGTAATTGGCTGCTTTCCAGATGTTGTGTCAGAATTATCACACCATTACATAACAAGCAAGAATATTTAATTTTTCAGAAAGGCCAAAACCTAAGACTGGCTCAGCTGTGAGGAAACTGAACATCTGAACTATTGCCTAGGGCCCTCACCAGGGCTGTCTTTTTACACCTCAATCTGCAAGCAAGGAACATGCTGTAAAACTGCTTATACACTTGGACTCAGTAACCTTAATGTGAAGAATACAGCCCAGGATAAAAATAAATCATTTGTGAAAATGAAAAAAAAAAAATAGCTCTTTAGATAAAACTCTGGGGAAAGTAGATTTAGTTCACATGTTAAGGGGCGTCTGGGTGGCTCAATCAGTTGAGCGTCCGACTTTGGCTCAGGTCATGATCTCATGGTCCATGAGTTCGAGCGCCACATTGGGCTCTGTGCTGACAGCTCCGAGCCTGGAGCTGCTTTAGATTCTGTGTCTCCCTCTCTCTCTGCCTCTCCCCTGCTCATGCTCTCTCTCTCTCTCTCTCTCTCTCTCTCAAAAATAAAAAAATAATCAACATTAAAATCAAATAAACATTAAAAAACAATTTAAAAACAAGAGGTGGGGGAAGGGGCACTGAGAGAGGGAGATCGAATCCCAAGCAGGCTCCACGCTGGCAGCATGGAGCCCAACATGGGGCTCGAACTCATGAACTATGAGATCATGACCAGAGCTGAAACCATTGGGAGCTTAACCAACTGAGCCACCTAGATGCCCCTAAAAACAAGAGTATGTTTAAATAAAACCTAATGTAGGAGCGCCCAGGTGGCTCAGTTAAGCGTTGACTTTGGCTCAGGTCATGATCTCACAGCTCCTGAGTTCAAGCACCACATGGGGCTCTGTGCTGAAAGCTCAGAACCAGGAGCCTACTTCAGATTCAGTCTCAGTCGCTCTCTGCCCCTCCCCCACTCATGCTCTGTGTCTGTCTCTCTCTCTCAAATATAAATAAACATTAAAAAAAAGTTTTAAATAAACCTAATGTAGTAGGACTACACTACAAGCTCCATTAGGGAAAGGAAGGACTAATGCTCACAGATGCCAAATAAATGAATTAAAAAATAAAATGATGGTGATGTGAGCTAACCTTACAAAAGGATAGAAAATACCCTTAGGCAGACTAACAAGACCTACTTGAAAAACATTTATAATAACAATAGCTAATTAACTCTACATATATTAACTCATGTAATCTTTAAAACAACTGCAGAGGTAGGTGGCATTAATTCTCATTGTAAAGATGAGAAAACAGGAACAAAATTAGGGACATCCTAGGACACCCATTTGGTAAGAGGCTGAGCCAGGATTTGAACCTTAGACCCTGCAGCTCCAGATTCTTAACCACCACATATGCTTATTTATGAGCTACATCTTTGAGTTCTCTTCACTCATCAAATGAGGTTTAATAATGGCCTCTGTCTTGGGTGCTATAAGGATTAAGTGAGAAAAGATCTGCAAAGTCCTTACTTGTCTAACTCAAAGTAGGTACTCAAAAAATGGCAGCAGAATTTTCCAAACTTAGAATACATTTACAGTTAATGTTGTACTGACAAAAACTCTGGGTTTCATTTTGGGAGAGGTGAAAGAGTACTGCAGCCATGGTAAATGGAGGTCATGCCCTCAGCAACCCCATTATGCTCAAGAAGGAACCAAGGACTTAAAGTAATAAAGAATTAAAGTGATAGATGGGTATGGAACAAGACCTTTCAACAAGTCAGCTGAGATATAAGGAAAAATAAACCCTGGGACACTCAAGGGAAGAATGTCAATCACCAGAAACTATAGAACAAGCTTTGTGATAACTCAACAGTGCTTACCACCAGGCCTGCATTCAACCTCCATTTAGTGGTGATGGTGCCTCTGAAACTTAATTCAACCCCCTTTCAATGGAGGGACACTTCAAGTGAAAGACCAGCTTAAATCTTCATGCCTCCTTCACTCAATAAATATTTACTGAATGCCTATGTGCCAGGTTCTGGAGATAGATACTGGGAAGGGAAGACTACCCCAACCCTGTTCTCTAATGGAGAAGGCAGGCAATAAACAAGTTACACAAAGAAAATAACTTCTGTCAGGATAAGCACTGTGGGGAAAAACCCAACAAAATAATGTGAACCAGTGACATGGGAGGACCACTTTAGATGAGTGTTACAAAGTACTCTGAGAAGCTGAGGTCTTAGCAGAGTTCTAAATGACCAGGAGACAACCATGAGAAGATCCAAGGGAAAATTTTCAGCAAAGGGAAGTCCTAGAGGCAAGGTGCCTCGGGTGGGAATGAGCTCCCCTCTCCTTCACAGCCCTAGGAGGTGGAAACTGACTACCCTGCAGCCCACCGTGCTGTCCCATAAAAGCATACACAGTATCAGCAGGTCCAGTGACATGGCAATCTCACAGGAGGAAGTTTCCAAGGGGACTCTTTGCCAAAGTTCTGTCTTGGAGGACAGTCAGGAGTGCTTAAGGATGGGAGCACAGTCAGGTTTCAGACTCACATTCTGACCAATCCTGGCTCCACTTATTGTTGGCTGAGTTAAGATGAGAAAAATCACTGAATCTCTCTCTACTTGCCCATCTACAAAATGGAATTGATAACCCAACCCCTACCTCCTGGGGTTGTTGTGAGAAATAAGTGAGTTAATAGACGTCTAATACTGAGCACAGTAAACACTAAATATCCAGTACTAGTGATATTATGGTTGTGTAATAGTAGTACTAGCAAAAAGGACATCAGACACAAAGGATTACAGTCAATATTATCATGGAATATTAACAAAAAATATCCAATATACTAAGGAACGTAAGAAGTATGTCTTTAGCCTGGGGAGATGACAAGTTGGTTGAAGTAGGGGCAAGGGCCCCTCTACCACTACCCTCATTTCCTCAAGGACACAGAAGGAAGACTGAGTCTAAAGTAAAGACCAGTTCCATTCCTCAGGCCCTTCCCCAGGTCACACTGTTAAGAGCTGAATTAACCTCTTTTATTTGAAGGAGGAAGGAAGGAAGGAAGCAAAGGACAGGGGGGAAATCAGGAAAGCTGGAAGGGAAAAAAAGAAATAAGCCAAAAATTCTCTACCCTCTTTACAGATACTAGAAATGCTTTCTCCAAAAGCCAAGCTTTTCCTTCCACAATTAAAATTCAGAGAGCAAACACAAGTTGAGTTTACTCATTCCAAATTACTGAGAATGAGCTGGTCAAATCAGTGGATCTTCCCAGAAGCAGTGTAAAGAGCCTCACGCCCAGGACTGGCTCCAGAATATATTTGTTCAATGACCTTTGGCACCTTACTCAACCTCACTGAACTAACCAGCCTACCCTCACAAGTTCCTTCTTTTTTCATCACAGTTTAAGGACGGAGACTGGCCAACATGCCAAGCTAGAAACGGAGGCATCACCCTTGCCTCCAACTCACAGTCACCACTTTGTAACACCTACTTCTAAGTCTCTTCCAATTCTGGCCCCCACCAATTCTAATCCAATTACTACAACAGCTTTCTTTCAGTGGAGCTCAAAGCCCCTAGCCACAACCTCCCCAGATCCAAATCAATATTGTCTTATAAACTGACATCTTCCGACTGCCTATTTTATTACAGACCCTCTTCTATGTGCTGTGTATAACCATCATTCCATTTAGTGTCTTTTAGGTTTATAATGATGATGATGATGATTCTCAGTTCTTATTTTTTTAAATTTTTATTTATTTTTGAAAGAGACAGAAGGTGAGAGGTGAGGGGTATAGAAAGAGGGAGACACAAAATCTGAAGCAGGCTCCAGGCTCTGAGCTGTCAGCACAGAGACCAAGGCAGGGTTTTTGAACTCACAGACCATGAAATCATGACCTAAACCAAAGTCAGATACTCACCCGACTGGGCCACCCAGGTGCCCCAATTCTCATTTTTTAAATAAAAAAACTAAGCTGTTGGGGCATCTGGGTGACTCAATCAGTTGAGCATCTGACTCCCAATCTCGGCTCAAGCCATGACCTCACAGTTCATGGGTTTGAACCCCACTAACAGTGCAAACAGCGTGGAGCCTGTTTGGGATTCTCTCTCTGCCCCTCCCCCACACACAGGTTCACACTCTCCCTCCCTCAAAATATATAAACTTTTTTTAAAAAAAGCTTTAAAAAACATAGGAAAGTAGGCTGAGACTCTTGATCTTGGGGTTGTGAGTTCAAGTCCCATGTGACGTGTAGAGATTACTTAAACAAATAAAACTTTTTAAAATTTTTCTTAGGGCACCTAGGTGGCAATCGGTTAAGGATCCAACTCTTTATTTCGGCTCAGGTCACGATCTCACAATTCATGAGTTTGAATCTCAAGCAGGGCTCCATGTTGCCAGTGCAGAGCTGGCTTGGACTTCTCTTCTCTCTGCCCCTCCCCTGCTCATGCTTTCGTGTGCTCTCTCTCTCTCTCTCTCTCAAAATAAGTAAACTTTTAAGAATAAATAAATAAAATACTGTTTTTTCATAGGAAAGTAGGCAAGCTTAACAGAGGGGCAGTAGCACACAATGGCTAGATGTCAGAATTCTTGGGAGTGGGACAGCCTGGGTTTCGATCCCAGCTCCAACATTTTCCAGATAACTTGCACAAGTTTTCTCTCTGAGCATCCGGCTCCTCATCTGTAAAATAGGAACAGTACAGTACCAACTTCATGCCTTCATACGGGTGCTGGGAAGAGAGAAATTACTTAGCACACAGCCTGGCTCTCAAAGTACTGCTCTTGCAGCCACACAGCCAGACTCCTTGTAGTTCCAACCTCCAGGACCTTTGCTCAAACAAGCTGATTCCTCTACCCAGTCCTTCCGCACCTCCTTGAAGGGCTTGCTGGGCCAGCAGCCCACTCTGGTATTCTCCCACGGCAGTCTGGCCCACTCTCTGGGCCAGAGCACTCAACATGCTACACTGAAACTGCAGGTCTCTGAATGATCTCTCACAAGGCCCTAAACACCCTCATTGGAACCCTCAGCATTCAACAAGCAGTGTCCTTATGTGGTGGTCAGGTGGTTGTTAAATGTCAACTTCCTCACTGACACAATAGTATCAAAAACAAGAAAAAAGACAAGTATCATTCCCCTAGACGGAGGTAGGGATTCAAGACAACCATCACTCGGAGGCTCCACGGGCAAATGTAGGAACCATTACCACTCTTTAGGGGCAGGGGGAGGAAGGCAAGGCACAGGGAATGAGGCACCTGAAGACAAGACTACAATTTTGCTCCCTGGCCTAAGAAAAGTTATATTCAGTGACAGGAAGCTCCAGTCTATCTATAAATGTTGGTAACTGTGGAGTGGGTTAGTGTGGCTTCCTTTCAGATAAGGGAGTGTTTAAAAACATACCCAACTAAGCTGTTCTTACATAACTCCTTAATTGAGGTATCACTATATCATAAAACTTTGTTTTAATTTTTTTAATGTTTTTATTTTTGAGAGAGAGACAAAGAGCATGAGTTGGGGAGAAGCAGAGAGAGAGGGGAACACAAAATCCAAAGCAGGCTCCAAGCTCCAAGCTGTCAGCACAGAGCCAGATGCGGGGCTCAAACTCGTGAACCAGGAGATCATAACATGAGCAAAAGTTGGACGCTTAAACAGCTAAGCCACTCAGGTGCCCCAAGCAAACAATTTAGATATGGAGCCATTACTCCATGGGGGATACAAAGACATTTTCCTGAATTACAACTGTTTGGCTGCGTATGGGGTTTTAAAGACAAACACATCATTGGAGCACCTGGGTGGCTCAGCCGGCTAAGTGTCAGTCTTCACTTAGCCTTATTCTTTAAATATTAACTTATATTCATGGAATATATAAACATATATATAACGTTTTTAAAAAAATTTTTAAGCAAGTTCCACACCCAATATGGGGCTCAAACTCACAACCCTGAGGTCAAGAGTCACATGCTCTACCAACTGAGCTAGCCAGGTGCCCCGTGGCCTTCATTCATAGCAGGAAATGGCTAACATTTACTTCACAGGCTAAATCCTTGACAAATATCTTATTCTCAACAATGCAGATTATTTGGCAGTATTATCCCATTTTACAGAAGAATAGGAGAATTAGAGCAAATAACTTGCCCATGGTCACCTAGCCAGGCAGAAGAGCTGGGCTTTAAGAGCCAGGACCTCCTCTAAGACCCCCTATACTTACACTACTTCTAAAAGTAAGACCTTTGGTGGGGCACCTGGGTAGCTCAGTCAGTTAAGCATCCAACTCCTGATTTCAACTCAGGTCATGATCTCACAGTTCATGAGCTCAAGCCCCACGTTGGACTCTGTCCTGACAGCAGAGAGCTTGCTTAGGATTCTCTCTCTCCCTCTCTCTGCCCCTACCCCACTCGTGCACACACGTGTGTGTATGTGCTTGCACTCTCTCTCAAAATAAATAAACTTAAAATAATAATAATAGTGGGGCGCCTGGGTGGCTCAGTCAGTTGAGCGACAGACTTCAGCTCAGGTCATTATCTCATGGTTCGTGGGTTTGAGCCCTGCATAGGGGTCTGTGCTGACAGCTCAGAGCCTGGAGCCTGCTTCAGATTCTGTGTCTCCCTCTCTCTGCCCCTCCCCTGCTCACGCTCTGTCTCTCTCGAAAAAAAATAAATAAATAAACATTAAAAAAAATTAATAATAATAATAATAATAGTAAGGCCTTTGGAAATAAAAATAAATGAGGCCTTGGGATATCTGCATACTAATGATAGTACGGGATTACTATTAAGATGTTTTGTGTAAAAATGAAAAAAAAATTAAGTATCTTTCCCTCTTATAGATACTACTGATATAGTTACAGATAAAATACAACTAGCAAACATGAAGAGATTTTAAAAATAATTTGTGAGAAATAAAACAGAATAACAATAACATACACTCAACTCTTCACAGTTTACCAAATTTTGATAACCCTATACATTAGGTTTTCTTACTCCCATTTTTAAAGATTAGGGAATGGAAGGAAAGGGTAACATTTACTGATACCTCCAATGATCAATGTGAGGCAGTTATGATGATACTTGAGTAAGGAAACAGAGGTCCAGGGAGGTTAAGTAACTACTTATGCTGGAAGTCTGCCTCCACTGCCCATGCCATGGTGAGAAGCCCAAGAGGTTTAAGCCACATGCCCAAGTTATGTGTAGTCCCAAGATAATGGCAGGTGATAGAACTCAAACTCGGGCATTTTGCCTCCAAATCCTGGTCCTTCCCACCACATCCCATACAGCCATACAGATAGGTGCCTCTTTAACTATCTTGCCTTTCTGAATTACAGAGGTACAATTCTTATATAGATCACAACACAACCAATGTCCTACTCATCCAAGCACATTGGGGGCACCAGGGTGACTCAGTCGGTTGAGCAGGCAACTCTTAATCTCAGTTCAGGTCTTGATCTCAGGGTCGTGAGCTCAAGCCCCATGTTGGGCTCCATGATGGGCATGGAGCCTACTTTAAAAAAAAAAAAAAAGACAGGGGCGCCTGGGTGGCTCAGTTGGTTAACCGTCCGACTTCAGCTCAGGTCACAATCTCGCGGTCCGTGAGTTCGAGCCCCACATCGGGCTCTGGGCTGATGGCTCAGAGCCTGGAGCCTGCTTCCGATTCTGTGTCTCCCTCTCTCTCTGCCCCTCCCCCATTCATGCTCTGTCTCTGTCTCAAAAATAAATAAACGTTAAAATTTTTTTTTCTTTAAATAAAAAATAAAAATAAAAAATAAAAAAAAAAGACATTGGACAGCATTCACCACTCCATGGGACCAAGGGACAATCAACCAGCACAACTCAGCCATGCCCAGGAGCCTCAAGAAAGGGAAAAAAGGCAGCCTGAGCTAGAAGAGTTTGGCTTCTACAACTGAGGCATGTTTGCATGGTCAGGAACAAAATCTGGGATGAAATGGCAAGGCCACCTCTTCTCTCAGTAGTACTTCAGTTCTGGGTTCCAGACTGACACCTGTTTGATATTATAATTAAAGTTTAATCAAACCTCTGGGTAGAAAAGTAAGGCATTTAAATAAGGATGTAAGAGCACTGGGATCATGCTTATACACGAAAATTGGAACAATACAGAGATTAGCATGGCCCCTGTGCAAGGATGACACTCAAATTTGTGAACTGTTCCATATTTAAAAAAAAAAAAAAAAAGAGCACCAGGATTGCAGGCAAAGAAACTTGGACTCCATTAGCCAAATGACCTTGGACAAGTTATTTACTCTCAGTTTCCACATCCACTAGGTGAGGATAATAGATAAATTGTAAAGATTCAATAAGCTCCAACAGAGTGCTCAAAAAAACACTATGTTTATTATTATTGTAAAATGTCCCTATTTCCAAGCCAGGTTTCCACAATCTAGAAATCCCAACATCTGTCCACCTGTAGAAGCAACAAAGGTATGTCAATCCACCTTGCTGTGCACTTTTTCCATGTGGGAAAGAGACCTTTAAAAAATCATGTCTCTATTGGGGCACCTGGGTGGCTCAGTCAGGTGAGCGTCCAACTTCGGCTCACGCCATGATCTCGCAGTTCACGAGTTCGAGCCCTGCATCGGGCTCTGTGCTGACAGCTCAGAGCCTGGAGCCTGCTTCAGATTCTGTGTCTCCCTCTCCCTCTGCCCCTCCCCTGCTCATGCTCTGTCCTTCTCTGTCTCTTAAAAAATAAAGTAAAACGTTAAAAAAATTTTTTTTAAAAATCAGGTCTCTACTAAGATGAAAAGAGCTTGAAATTGTCACCTTAGATGCCTGGGAGTCAGCCTTTAAAATCCTAGAATTATGTTCCTGACATGGGATAAGTTCTCATCAAATCAAATCTTTTTTTTTTTTTTTAAGTTTATTTATTTTGACACATAGTGTGAGCAAGGAAGGGGCAGAGAGAGAGAATAAGAGAGAAAATCCCAAGCAGGCTCCGCATTGCCAGCACACAGCCCAACTTAGGGCTCAAAACCATAAGCCTCAAGATCATGACCAAAGCCAAAACCGAGAGTCAGACGCTTAACTAAGCCACCCAGGCGCCCTCATTTTTTTCTTTTTTAATGTAAGGTCTATGCCTAGTGTGGGGCTAGAACTCACGACCCCGAGGTTAAGAGTCACATGCTCTACAAACTGAGCCAGCCAGGCACCCACAAACCATCATTTTAAATCCTTCCCCAAAGTCCATGGATCCACCACCTCCCTTTCATACAAACTGCCCTATTTATGCTCAGTGACTCACACCAGGCTCCTAAAATTTTATGGGATTTCTGCAAGCTTGTTACTTCCATTATTTGGTCAAAGAAAGCAAAGAACAGCTGGATACCTAGCCTAAGACCTAGCAAAGCTGTCACAGCATTATAAATTGGGGTTTCAATTTTCAGTAGGTTACCCTAAGTTAAGGTTAGTCAGTTAACAACCTATAAGGGGCAATTGCCGAGAGAGATGAATAAAACAGGAACATCCTCCCTTTCTCTGAGCTTACAATCCAACCAAGGAGGCTCTAACTAAGCACACATTTTGGTTAAAGAATGTTTATCATGAAAACTGTAAACTTCCCCCCAGTAGCTCCTAAAAAGGAAGGGAGACTGGGGAGTTAAAGACAACCTTGAGCCCTGATTTCTAGGCAGTGTCAGCAACTGCCTTTGAAGATAATCAGGTGTTCTCAAAGAACTATTAGTTTTACTCACTGATGAAATTATTTGAAATCTAGATTACTTGTCATCCCCCTTAGCAAACTCTTGTCTGAGGTTTTATGGCTGAGTGTGTCATTAAGAAGAAAAGCACTTAGAAGTCATTTTTAAATAGTGTTTGGACTCAGGATACACTTTCAAATTACAGGCAGGGAGTCTGAGCACCTTTCAAGTCCCGGAAGAAGTACCAGGTAGCTGATTCCCCACTGATATGCAAGACCTTTGGGAGAAGAGGACTAAAAGCATTACATCTCACTTTCCTCATACTCCAGCCAAAAGCAAACTGCCTGCTTCCCTTTTAAATTTCATTCTGCCTAGCCTGCTAATTGAAAGCAAAAAAGAAAGTTGGGGTGGGGAGGAGAAGAAAACACTTTTTAAATATATATCAGATAAGAGATACAAACATGGTTGTATGTAAACTACAAGACTCCCTCTTAGTGATTCAGGGATGTACCTAACGTTGAACGAACACTGAAGAACACTGAGAAGGTTAGGCAATTTTGAATGAAGTAAAGCACAGAACTGGCAGAGGACATGGAGGCAGAAGTATGCTGAAGTTGGGTGTGAGGACAAGCTGGCTGCCTAGGCTAGAAAAGAGGCAGTGGCAGGAGTGACTCGGACGAGGGAATGATTGGCAGCCTGCCCAACAGAGCACGTGAAGGAAATCAGATCTAACAACATGCTCCCACAGACACTGGGTTTCTAAGCAAGGTACTAACAAAGACTCAGAGCAGGGTAAACCTTGGAGATAATCAGCCCCTCATTTTGCAAACGGGGAAAATGAGGCCCACTAGCATTAAGTGACTTGCCTCGGGTCTCACAGTGAGTGGAAGAGCTGGGACTAGAGCCAAATCCAGATCAAATCCGTTACTGAAGAGGATCTGACATTCATGTGAGGGATGAGAGGGAGGGGGAGGCACAGGACACAAAATAGTCTAGTCATTCAGGTTTGTCCTGATTAGGGCCCAGAACAGGATCATGCTGGAAAAGGCCATGATAGATGACAGCCAGGGAAATAGGTACAGATGACTCAAGACATTTAGGGAGGAAAAACCCACTAAAACTCAGAAATAGAGATGTTGGTACAAAAACAGAGAGAGCATCCCCAGCATAGAATCCCCATCAAAGAATGTCACCTTCCCACCAGCATTCCCCTTTGTGAAGTTCTCATACAGAGATAAGCCAGGAGCTTCTATCCAAGGTCCAGGCACCTGCCTTTCCCAGGCCAATTTCCAGAACCTAGAAAACCAAGAAGGACTCCTTGGAAATTCCAACACCTATCAGCCTGATAACCTGGGGTATCTCAGACTTCTTTCCAACCCATAGTAGGATGACAAGTGAGGAATTAGAGACACAAGATGGCTAACTACTATATCGGCTCTGAAGTATTTATTTACTAGAAGACTTCATGTCAAGAATGATGTTGACAACTAGAGCACCTGGCTGGCTCAGTCAGTAGAGCACTCACCTCTTGATCTCAGGGTTGTATATTTGAGCCTCACGTTGGGCACAAAGTTTACTTTAAAAAAAAAAAAAAAAAATTAGAGGTGGCTGGGTAGCTCAGTTGGCTAATCGTCCGACTCTTGATTTTGGCTCAAGTCACAATCTCACGGTTCTCAAGATCGAGCCCCACAGACAGTGCAGAGCCTACTTGGGATTCTGTGTCTACCCCTCTCTCTGCCCCTCCCTTGCTCATTCTCTCTCTCTCTCAAAATAAATAAATAAACTTAAAAAAAAAGAATTATATTCACAATTAAGAAACAAATATTTAAGCATTTAAATTTGACAAAATACATAGAAATTCAAACTCCCAAAGAAATTTTAACCATGGTTTTAAAAGCTAAATGCTAGAATAACTGTAATTAAGTATAACCCCCTAGTCTTCAGAAGGGGACCATGGCCTTGTACAAACTTGAAGGGATGTGTCTGGATAAAGAGAAAGTGGAAAATAATACCCCAGCAAAAGGCTAACCACCACCTTTTTGTTTCCAGAGATATCCGTGGCTTTGTGTATAGAACCCCACTACTCCAAGTGTAGTTCAGTAACATTAGCATCACCTGGGAATTAGAAATGCAGCTACTAAGGTCCCACCCTAACCTACTAGATAAAAATAAGCATGTTAGTAAGACCCTCCCCCCATAGACAATTTATGTGCACGTTCAAGTTTGAGAAGCACTGACATAGAATACTTTAAAAATGCACCGTATATAGCAGTACCAAACAAAGTACCAAACAGGCATATAAAGAGACAAAATACCTGCTCACTTTCTGTAATCATATTTTATTGGGTACTGCTGAGACAGACCTCCAATGTTTTTTAATCAATTTGGTACTTACTAACGACCATATGATCTAAATGTGGCATACATTTCACTTCCTGAAATAAAACACCTTAGCTCTAGGGCCTTCACGAACATGAAATATGAAACAGCTTAGTTGTTCTGAAATACAATAATGGTTAATTTTATTCAAGTTCCAACATTGAGTTCAGAGCACTTCTCCACAAGCCCCATTAATTCCACAGGTTCCTGGGAGTATCATTAAATCCCCCAGCATCCCTAAGAAGCAGGTGCTTGGCAAACATCCAATCTCCAAATGAGATTCAGAAGGACCTGGTCCTGAAAATGCAGTACCTTCATTGCCTGACAGTGTAGCTTCTCAGGCCCAAACTCTCTCCCCCACTGAGGCCTCATACAGCTGCACACTCAAGTACTTCCCAAAAGGGAGAAAGGTCAGATGTATCATTATCCCATAAGCACTTGGGATTCCAGCTGTGGAGAAATTAATCCGGTTAGGGGTGCAGGCAGAGAAGCCCTGAATAAGATCCGGAAAGGCAGAGGGTAATACAAAAGAAAGAACCTACTGAGAGGCTTTTAAGAGACAAGAGGTCCCAGATACTTAGAGATTTTAAGGTGGGGACTGGGAACAAGGCTTGGCAGACATGTGAGAAAATGATGGGGGGAGATAAGTATCCATCCCCCACCTGCACCTCAGAGACAAGAACAAAAAGAGTGACGAAGAGATTCCTCCAAATGACCTCTTTTCTTGATAAAAGGAAGGAAGAAAGCCAAAGTAGGGAGGAAGCTTAATGAGCTGGAAGCAAGACTAGAAGAATCTCTTCAGATTTTTTTCCCAATACTGGGGAAAAAAGCAAAGAAGAAAACAGTACCCATCTAACCAGAATCTTATAGGAAGCAAACTACCCAGATAATAAAGAGTCCTGTGAACAACCAAAGAAATGCGAAGGGATTCCTTTCCAGTTTAAACCCATGCTGGGGGGTAAGGCAGTCCTGGACCTGAGGCCACACCTCCCATATGAGTAGAAAAGGGAAAACCTCTAAAGACACCAGTAAGCAGAGCGGCGTCCAAAGAGAGTTAGGATTCAGAAAAATACAGAAAATGGGATAAGGCGAACCAAGACAGAAGAGTTTCTGTTAGTAGAAAACAGAAAGATAAAAGATAAAGTAGACACACATGCAGGCACCCTTTAGGAGGGGGAATCTTCCCCTTAGGGGAGGGGAATTCAGGAGGTGTGACTATAGGAAGTGTGCTCAGAAAAAAGGCCACAGAAGCAGAGAAAGTGCTGTGCTGAAGAAAGATACGCATTCACCAAAGGAAGAGGAAATGGGTGCCCTGACCAACAGGGAGAGCACCTAAAAGGGAAATGGGGTTCCAAAGAGGAAAGGAAACTGAGGAATGAGAATGTCTTGGATAACAGAAAAGCTAAAAAGAACAGGAGGCATGCTCAAGAACCAAGGATCATGGCCGGGAAATGAGAGGACAGAAAAAATGTGTGCCCTCTGAGATTTAATAAGCATCAGGAAGGTGGCTGCACCCTGAGAACTGTGTAACCAAAAAGGGTGGACTCTGTACATCTTGAAGGCACAGGAAATAAATACACTTTCAGAATGAAAACCAATCTCTCCAGGAAATAAGGTAGTTCAATTTGAGGAACTCATGAAAATGGGTGCAACCCCAAGAATACAGTGACTAGAAAAAGCAGTGAATTCTTTTATTTGTGCAACTGCAAATATCTATCTTTAAACTTCAGGATTTGGATCGCAGACTCTGGAAATGAGGTGCACCCCCCACCTTTGAAGGGCTGGGGAAATGAAGTGGCCCCCAAATTTAAGAAATCTTGGAAAGCATATTGCAAGATCTGGGGCCTGGAGAACGGGATTCTTCCTTGGATTTATGGGAATATAGATATCCCCAAAACGTTGGCTATTGGACCCCAGATCTGAGACTCAATAATGGGGCAAACCCCAAAATTTGAAATGGAGTACGTATTCAGAATTGAGGCTCGGAAAAGGGAGTGTCCTCCCAGTTTGGGGGTGGGTGCTTGGGAAATGGGGTACATCCTCAGTTTGAGGGGCTTTGGAAATTAAGATAAAACCCCAGGGCTGGAGTTTAAGAAAGGGGGTGCACCACATTTTCTAAACTATAGAGAAAGGGGACACTCCCATAGTCAGGGGCTTGAGAAAGGGGTGTGCTCCCCAGAATAGGATAAAAGAGCCAATAAAAGAAAACGCGTTCCCAAAGCACAAGGCAACAGCAGAGGCTGGTGGTGGAGCTCTCGGGGGCCACAACAGCACAGGTTCTAGCCCTAGCCCTTACCCCCCACCCCCAACACGGCCCGCTCCGCGCCCCAAGCCCGCACCCCGCGGCCCAGCCCCCTCGGGCGGCGCTGATTGGCCGCGGCCGCCGTCATTCCCTAGGGCAGCCCTGGGGATTGGGCGCCGCTCGCACGCCCGCCACGCTCTCAACAGCGGTCCCGGGGCCTCCCTCCGGGCTGGGCGAGCGGGGCCGGGACGGGAGCGAGGCCGGGCAGGGAACCCGAGCAGCGGTGGAGGCCGTCACCGCTCCCGCTAGCACGGCGCGCACGGCGTGGGCCCGGCCCAACCCGGCCCCAGCCAGCCGGCTTCTCCTCGCCGCGCCTCGCCGCGAGCTCACCTCACAGCCCCGCTCCGGCTGCGCCGCTCCAGGACCAACCGACAGAAGGACTCTGCGTGCTGCGCACCACGTGACCCCCGGGACGCGCCCAGCGTATCCCCCGCCCCCCACACACACGCACCATCGCCACCACCGAGTGACGCAGCGCCCCAGCTGCCCCGCCCTCGGCCCCGCCCCGCCCGATCCCCGTGGCGACGGCTCCGGCGGGCCACGCCCCCTGCCCTGACGCGCGGGAACCACGCTGGCGCCCGGATCCACAGCACGAAGTCCCCACTCACCCATAACCACTGAGGTTACACGAAGCCTGGGACTGGACACTATGCATCACCTGTGAATAATGTCTCCTAAATGCGTCTCGAAGCCTCCCACTTTTCTCCATCCCATTGCCAACACTGCAGTCTAAACCACCTCTCTCTTGGATGATGGTGGTCCCCTCCATCTCATTACCCTTTTCCTTTACAATCTGTTCTTCACATACAGAGGTGGAAGCTTTTCAAAACTCAAGTATAATCACAGCCATCCCCGGCTCAAAGCCCGTTGCTCACTGTTCTTCGGATTGAAATCTTAATCTTCATGGTAGCCTATCAACCAGGCTTTTCAAAGGCTGAACCTAACCTACCTGTCTCACATTTTCTCACATCCCGCTTTCCAAACGTTCTCTGCTCAAGCCAGGTTGCTTGCCGCCTCGGGGTCTTTGCACTAATACCTTCTCTACTTCGCCTCATTAACTCCTAGGAAAGGATTCCAACTGCTGGTGTGGAGAGGACCTGTAGTTTGCCTCTGGGGAGCGAGATCAGAGTTGCAACCACACCAAAAGGGTATGATATGTTTTCCCAAAGGAATTTGGAAGTCCCAAGGAGAGGTGCTAAACAATTGTTATTTATGAGCCAATGAGGACTTTATTTTACATTGGAAAGACCAAGCAGCCAGATTGCACTTTGTAAAATGTAAGTCCGATTATGTCACTGTACTGCTTAAAACAACAAATCTGTCTATTCATCTGCATCCTTCACCCTTGCTCATCCCCTGGCCACACTTTCTGTCAGTTTCTATGGCTCTTTCTAAGTTCTTTTCCAGCTCCTGGGTCATTGAATAAGCTGTTGCTTTTTGCAAAGCTGACTCTTCATCATGCAGGTCTCAGTTTATCATCTCCTCAGTGAAACTCTCTTCAGCTACATTATCTAGAAGAGCTTCCCTCCATCACATGCCTGCCCCATGACAATTACTGTCTGCCTTATCACTGTTCATTTTCAACAAAGCACTTAACACAGTTTTAATTATTTCATTTGTTCTCTTGATTGTATTTGTCTATTTCCTAAATTAGAATTAGGGGCTGTCTTATATTAACTGAATTGTCAAACCTGACAAATAATAGATATTCAATGTGTATCTGTGGAAAGAATGAAAGGGAAAGAGAAGCCTATCAGGCTTGAAGAGGGCATTACTTTGGGGCAGAGGGCAGTGCTCTTAGGAAGAGGTTCTGGGAAACCAGGGACAAAAGCTTCAGTTGTGTTCACTTTGGCAGCACATATACAAAAATTATAACAATACTGAGATTAGTGTGGCCCCTGCCCAAGGATAGCATGCAAATTAGTGAAATATTCCATTGTAAACAAATTTTTTTCAGGAATCTGAGGACCAGAACCACCTGCATAAACTCAGCTAAGTGCTCCAATACAGCTAAGAAAGGACCTTCCCAGGATCTTCTTGGTTTGACACGAAATCATTCAAATGTTAGTGGCTGTTGTGGCATATGGAGAATTTATTGTCCCACAACCATAGTAATGTCAAGAATCCCAGACTCAATACTCCTGCATAAATACAACATGTTTCTTCACTTATTCAACATGTATGCATTGAGATCCACGCTTGAACTGGGTACCAAAGACATAGGGCAGAATGGCATTTGGGCCCTACTGTCAAGGATCTCAAAGCCTGGAAAAGAAATCATCACAGTTTGGGGGCACCTGGGTGGCTCAGTCGGTTGAGTGTCCGACTCTCGGTTTCAGCTCAGGTCATGATCTCGCGGTTCATGGGTTTGAGCCCCACATCAGGCTCTGCACTGAGAGTGAGGAGCCTGCTTGGGATTCTCTCTCTCTGTCTCTCTCTTAGCCCTCCCCTGCTCACTCTCTCTGTCTTGAAATAAATACATAAACTTTAAAAAAAGTTTAAAAACATCATCACAATTTGTAAGTTAAAATTCTTAAAAAAAATTTTTTTAATGTTTATTTTTGAGAGACAGATTGACAGAGCGTGAGCGGGGAAGGGGCAGAGAGGGAGACACAGAATCTGAAGCAGGCTCCAGGCTCCCAGCTGTCAGCACAGAGTCCGACACAGGGCTCAAACTCACAAACTGTGAGATCATAATGTGAGCCAAAGTCGGATGTTTGCCCGGCTGAGCCACCCAGGCACCCCTGTAAGTTAAAATTCTCTTTGGCTGTTGCAAGTACAATCACTGACACTGTTGCCAACACAAGCAGAAGAGAACTATATTACAGAAATATTGAGGACTGGGCACCTGGGTGGCTCAGTACATTAAGCAGCTGGACTCTCGATTTTGGCTCAGGTCATGACCTCACAATCGTGAGATCGAGCTCCACCTGGGATTCTACACTGACAGCATGGAGCCTGGTTGGGATTCTCTCTCTACCCCTCCCCTGCTCACACATGCGCTCTCGCTCTCTCTAAATAAATAAATAAACTTAAAAAAAAAAAAAAAAGGATATCAAGGGCCTAGAGCATGGAGGAGGGCAGGCTTGGAAAATCAGCAGACAGAAAAGGAGCTTCACCAGGAAGCAGCTGCTTCTGCCAGCAGCACTACACACCACAGCTGGGATTCAATCCTAACATCCTTTTGTCTTTGAGTCACTCACTTAAAAGGCAAAAAAAAAAAAAAAAAAAAAAAAAAAAAAAAAAAAAAAAAAAAATCTTGGCCAGGAGCCGCTGTTGATTGGTCAATCTCAGGTCACATGAATTAGTTCAAGCTGCCAGGGAAAGAGGAGAGGCGCAATCTGCCCCTAAGGATATTCCCGCAAATTGGGGAGGGAGGGGAGAACTGATGCTGGCCAGGCAAAAATAACTTGATGCAGATATGAATAAAGTATCTTGAGAGTTAAACTCTTTCTGATTCCTGCAAAACCTGGTTTGCCAGCTTCTTCTAAACTGGATGTTCACTGGCTGCTAGTCACAGAACTCCATTTGCCAAATTCTGATCAAAAGCCTGGTCTTACCACTGCCTCCCTGGCAGCATCCATCTTTGGGCCTTAAGAACCAACCTCTTCAGCATCTCACTAGTAGTTGGTCTCAACCTCCCAATTATTTCTTAGATCCTTTCTTCATACAAAATAGGCATTCAACTAATAGTTGTAATTAGTGAATAAGTGAATGAATGTAAAGCAGCCTCAATTCCACAGAGTAGAATCTCTCCTGCTAAGTATCTAACCAATTTAGAACCCCGGCTTCAGCCTGTAAAATGACAGCTCCACAACAAAATTGTGCATACACCCAAGGTATACAGCAGCACAAGAGGCATTCAGTAGCTACACGGAAAGTCCTCTCACTCCCTAAGCATCTCTTCATTACTCTTCATTACTCTTCATTACTTTTCTTCTTAAATTGTCACATTTAGGTTAAATAGCATATGAGAAAATGTATTATAAACTGCAAAGCTCTATATAAATGATTTTCTGATTGCTTCCTTCCTAGATTCGTCATCACCTGGAGTATTCAAAATGTCCTTGACTAAAGAGAAGCAGAACTAAAGGCCTTAAGTGAGATAGGATATTCAATTAGAGAAAACTAATCTTTCTCAGCCTCTAGCTAGCAAACCTTTACACTCTGTCCTTATGCAACCCCAAGGTATTTACAATGAGTCTGTCCAGAGTAAAGGGGAAAACTAAAATAGAAATCAAGCCCCTTAGCTGTGACTCATACTGAACAGACCCCATATACTCAGAGCATCACCAAGCTTGAGCCTGTCAGTCTCCAGAGCAGGAACTGGGGCATGATATCTGCAGCACCCAGCTGAGTGTGAGAACTCAGGAAGCCGGAAACCACAGTCACAGCAGCATCTGAGAGGTCCAAGAACCTTCACAAGGCACCAGGGGCCCAAGGGAAGCAAGTTGAGTCTTGGCCCTGGCCTGAGGTCTTCCAGTCTGGACCTGATGGAAAGTTCTTGAGCCTTAGTGCTCTCCAGGTGAGGGGGAGGAGAATTAAGTAGGAATTTCCAGCATTTTGCAAGATTATAAGAAGGGAGGGAGAAGAGGAAAAGGAGAGAACATTTTTTTATTCTTGTCCTAGCTACTAAAAAGAGTGATAAAATTCCCCTGGACCACTTCAAGGGACTATGTCCTGTTCAGCTCTGTAACTTGGGGACCCCAATACCTAGCACTGTTCCCTGTACTTTAAGCATACTTAATGCATATTTCTTGTGAGTTGAAACTCATGCCAATCAGAGATAAAGAGAAAGGGGGGAGGAGTTTAGCCCTAGGGACTAAAAGAATGGAATGGAGGTTTAAAAAGTTGATGAAATGAACAGTCTCTAAATCTCCTGGTGCTCCACTCCCCAAAAGTCTTATAATTTAATTTTAAATAGTTAATGGTTTGTCATATGGTTCAAATGCCAGAAACTATATAAAAGGTATACAATACAAAGTTCCCTCAAATTCCTGTCTGTCATTGGTCCTATTTCCACTGGTTAATCACTATTCTTACTTTCTTAGGAAGACTTTAAGGATTTCTTTTTTTTTTAATGCCACACAGGTGTTTTTTTTTTTTTTTAAGTTTATTTAATTATTCTGAGAGAGAGAGAGAAAGCATAAGCAGGGGAGGGCAGAGAGAGAAGAAGAGAGAATCCCAAACAGGCTGTCAGACACTTAACTGACTGAGCCACCCAGGCGCCCCCTTTCAGGATTTCTCTCTCTATATATATATGTATATAAATTCAAATATATTCTGACTCTTTTATTCAAAAGGAAGCATTTTTTAAAGATTTTTTTTCCTAAGCAATCTCTACACCAATGTGGGGCTTCAACTCACAATCCCAAGATCAAGAGTCACGTGATCTACTCACTGAGCTAGTCAGGGGCCCCCAAAAGGAAGCATTTATATATGTTGTCCTCCATCTTACTTTTTTTTGCTAAACAAGGTTAGACACCCTAGAATACATTTTGTACAATGGCATAAAAATAATTTCCTCATTATCTTGTTTTACTTTATTGCTGCATAGTATTCCTTGTGTGGATGTACTATAATTTGCTTCATCAGTCCCTTATTGAAGGAAATTTGGGTTGCTTTCAATCTTTTGCAATTTATTTCTTTTTAAATGTTTATTTATTTATTTTGAGAGAGAAAGCATGCACGTGTGAGTGGGAGAGGGGCAAAGAGGGAGAGAGAGAATCCCAAGCAGGTTCTGAGCTGTCAGTGCAGAGCCTGATGCAGGGCTCAATCTCATGAACCATGAGATCATGACCTGAGCAGAAATCAAGAATCAGATGCTTAACTGACTGAGCCACCCAGGTACTTCCAATCTTTTGCAGTTTAAAAACAATGTTCCATTTACAAATTGTAAAGCACATGTGCACAGACAAACTGTACTCTAAATTCTCAGAAATGGAAGCTATGAGCCACAGCAATATATGCATTTAAAACTTTGTTAGAGATTGCAATTTGCTCTCTATAGATTCCGCAAAGATATATAACTCCACAGTTGCAAAATGTGTCGCAAGTAATCTGTTACTTGCAATAATTAAAATCCAGCAATTTATTTATAGTTTAAGCGACAGAAGCAGTTTCAAAATTATTCCCATTATCTTAGTCTCATTTACTTTCATTCCCGGTAAGGAAAGAAATGAGTAATGTTCTAGTTTCTACTTACAAATGTGTATAACACACTGCACAATTGTGTGTATCATATATGTCAATGTCACCCCCCCATGTGTCGTTAAAAGAGATATATCAGAAATTATCTTGATGATTTTGATGTAGAATAAAATATCCTTAAGCATGAAAGGACAAGCCATTAAGGAAAATATTATATATTGAACAACATTTAAAAATTCTATTCTATCCACAAATATAACATACATAAACAGATAGTTTCAGGTATGTAGGGAAATGAGACTGGGAATGGAGGCTAAGGAAGTGTAACTCAAACAAAGAGGGGCCATTCACTTTGTTTCCAATGTTCATAAACGATGCTGCATTAAGAAAAAGTGAAAAGGGGGTAAAAAAGAAAACCTACTTAAGATAGAACATGGTTTTGGCTAAAATGAAGCCCAGTCTCAGGAGGATTAAAAAATTGATGATGAGGGTGCCTGGGTGGGTCAGTCGGTTGAGCGTCCAACTTTGGCTCAGATCATGATCTTGAGGTTCATGGGTTTGAGCCCCACATTGGGCTCTGTCCTGACAGCTCAGAGCCTGGAACCTGCTTCAGATTCTGTGTCTCCCTCTCTCTCTGCCCTTCCCCCCATCATGCTCTGTCTCTCTGTCAAAAATAAATAAATATTTTTAAAAATTAATTCATGCTCTGTCTCTTTCTGTCTCAAAAATAAATAAACATTTAAAAAAAATTATTTTAAAAAAAAAAAGGGGCGCCTGGATGGCTCAGTCGGCTAAGCGTCCGACTTCAGCTCAGGTCATGATCTCGGGGTCCATGAGTTCGAGCCCCGCGTAGGGCTCTGTGCTGACCACCCAGAGCCTGGAGCCTGTTTCAGATTCTGTGTCTCCCTCTCTCTGACCCTCCCCCATTCATGCTCTGTCTCTTTCTGTCTCAAAAATAAATAAATGTTAAAAAAAACTTTTTTTAATTATTTAAATGATGGTTTGGGGAGATATTTTATTTTAAAAAAGGGGGGAAGAGAAACAATGTTGCAACAAATAATTCTCTTAGTGGGGTGCCTGGGTGGCTCAATCATAAGTTTCCGACTTTGGCTCAGGTCATAATCTCACAGCTTGTGAGTTTGAGCCCGAGTTGGGCTCTGTGCTAACAACTCAAAGCCTGGAGACTACTTCAGACTCTGTGTCTCCCTCTCTCTGCCCCTCCCCTGCTCGCACTCTGTCTCTGTCTCTCTCTCCCAAAAACAAATAATAAAACATTAAAAATTTTTTTTAATTCTTAGTGATGATCATTCATAACGTTTCCAATTGTTATGAACAATGTTCCATTAAACAGCCTTGTATATTCAATACAGGAGAAAAAGAGAAAAAGTGGAGTTGGGCTGGCTTAATGAAAATAGTGAACCAAGAATATGAGTATATCCTGAGTATATCCGTGTAATTACATGTATTTGAAGTTTAAAAAAAAAGTGATGATGATGGTGGTGATGGTGAAGAACGTTAATAACTGACATTCTGCTGCCCAAATCCCACTGGATTTCTTCTTGCCTGCTTATTGACTCACTAAGACCCAAAAGCTCTCTTCACCTTCTTGCTGCCCCACACTTGTGCATTTGAAATCTCACCTCCATGACTTCACCCAACCCAGCACAGCCCACGGTTTCCTTGGGACTAAAACCATATCTCACATCCAATCTTAATTCCAAATTCCAGGCTCTAAATAGCACTCTAAAAGTCACTGGGTGATAATTATGGAGAAACAGGTAGTCCCAGGTACTCTCACACCTTATTCCACTTTTTCTGCTCTCTTTGACTATATCATTGTCTTTTTTTTTTTTCCTTGCTTCTTCATAAACCCTTTTTAGGTCTTTATGCTTTTTTTTTAAAGTTTACTTATTTGTTTAAGCAATCTCTACACCCAAAGTGGGGCTCAAACTCATGATCCCAAGATCAAGAGTCACATGCTCCTCTGACTGAGCCAGCCAGGCACCTCTGGGTCTCTATACTTGTCAAAGGTTTATTTATCCTAGTTGCTAAATCATCATCCCTCCTCCTCCTTTTATTTTCAGGGGAGGCTTTTCATTGCAAGAGGTAAAATAGAGGCAAAAACCTCTGCATACTTGGCTAAAGTAGAGACGAAAATTGCCATAAAAACCCAAATGACAAAACCTGACAATTACAAGAGAGTTGGATCCTGCCCACATTTAACTCTCCCTGCCCCAGAAGTCTTCTGTCCTCCCATCAGATGCCTTGGGGTAGGACCTCTGACTTTTCAAAGGCCAGATGGGGAAATAAAATTTATATTTATATTCCCTATAGATTTTCAATTTTTTCTTTCACTCCTACACACTCACCTTTGCCTATGTCCCCTTCCTATTGTATTTCAAATCTTTATCTTACCCCCCCCCCTTTTTTAATATGTATTTATTTAGGGTGCCTGGCTGGTTCAGTCAGAAGAGCATGCAACTCTTCATCTCAGGGTCTTGAGTTCCAGCCCCATGTTGGGGGAAGAGATTACTTAAACAAATAAAACTTTTTTTTTTTTTTAAGGGGCGCTGGGTTGCTCAGTCGGTTAAGTGTCTGACTTCGGCTCAGGTCATGATCTCACAGTTCCTGAGTTCGAGCCCAGTGTCAGGCTCTGTGATGACAGCTCAGAGACTGGAGTCTGCTTAGGATTCTGTGTCTCCCTCTCTGTGTTCCTCCCCTGCTCACTCACTCTCTCTCTCTCTCTCTTTAAAATAAATAAAAATTTTTAAAAATAAAAAAAAAAAAATTTAAGATCTGTTTCAGGTGTGCCTGGATGGTTCAGTCGGTTTAGCACCCAACTCCAGCTCAGGTCATGATCTCACAGTTTGTGACTTCAAGGCCCATATTGGGCTCTCTGCTGTCAGCAGAGCTGGCTTCGGATCTTCTGTCGCCCTTTCTCCCTGTCCCTCCCCTGCTCATGCACTCTCTCTCTCTGTAAAATAAATAAACATTAAAATAAACGAATAAAAATAAATGAATAAATAATAATCTTTCATATCCTCAGAATTTAAAATTGATAAGGGTGGGGACTTTGTTTTGTTTACTGCTATATCCCCAGTGCATGGAATAATGTCTAGCATTAAAGAGGTACTTAAAATGTCTCATGGATGGCAATATCAAACAATGGTTTTGGAGTACTTCCATTATGCCCTCTATTCTAAGTTTCTTTACACATTTATTTTCTCACCTAATCTTTATAACAACCTTATAAGATTTAACAACTCTTTAAATGTGATGTCCCAAACTTTTCAGTGGCCTGTGAACAACTGAGAAAAAAATAACAGGTCGATTTTAAGCATGTGTAGATCTATCTGTAGTGTAAATATTCACACTGGGGCTGATTTCAAACTACCAGTGTGAGATCAACTGGCTCCACAAATTCCTGGACATTTAATAATTGGTTCATGAGCTGGTACAAACCCTCCAGCACATCACTGGCTAGCAGAGCATGGAAGACCTTTCACAAATTAGTACTTATGTATCTTTCCAAAGAAATCGTCTCTGACTTTTCAACTCACCCACGCAATCGAATTGTACAGAATTCCTGTCTGTGTGAGAACATGCCCTGCTTGTCTATACTTAATTGTCATTGGGCAACGTGCTCTATATCTGAGAAGATCTTTCATCTTTCCTTTTTATATCCCGGCTTTACATTGATGCATCTCCAAAGCAACCCCAACCAATTCAACAAATAGTTGTTAAACAACCAGTACATTCCAGGCAGGATGCTAGGAGCTAGGGGAGAGGGGAAGGATAGAGATAAAGGAGAAGCAGTCCATGTTCTCAGAGTAGCTCACAATCTGGTAGTAAAGGCAAATGTGTAAGCTGGATTACAATCCAATAAGAGCAATAATGAGAGATTGATGGAGTCTAACAAGTGTAGGCAGGATAATGGCCAACTTCCTAGAGGATAAAACACGAACGTATTTAAGGACAGATATTTTCTAGGCATGGAGATACAGGCCATCTGAGACTTTACAAACAGATTAAAAAGTGGGGTAAAACAGATGATAGGGCATTCTGGATTCCTCTGTGCTCCCCAAACTGTCAGTGGGAAACCACTGCACTCCATTATAGGAGAATCTCCAATAGGAAAATGATCAAAATCAATGAATAGATTATGAACACAGGACTTCAAAATAAAATCTTTTTTTAAGTTTATTTTGAGAAAGAGAGAGCACAAGCAGGGGAAAGGCAGAGAGAGAGGGAGAGAGAAAGAATCCCAAGCAGTTCCTGAACTATCAATGCAGAGACCCATGCAGGGCTCAAACCCACGACCCGTGAGATCATGACCTAAGCTGAAACCAAGAGCCAAAATTAAGATTCAGACGCTTAACTGACTGAGCGACCCAGGTGCCCCAAAATCCTTTTAAAAAATGGGGTGCCTGGCTGGCTCATTCAGTAGAGCATGCAACTCTTGATCTCTGGGCTGTGATTCAAGTCTCATGTTGGGTGTAGAAAATACTTAAAAACAAAATCTTAAAAGGGGTACCTGGGTGGCTCAGTTGGTTAAGTGTCTGACTTCAGCACAGGTTACGATCTCATGGTTTATGGGTTTGAGTCCTGCGTCAGGCCCTATGCTGTGTGGAGCCTACTAAGGATTTTCTCTCTCCCTCTCTCTCTGCCCCTCCCCTACTCTCTCTTTCTCTCTCTCAGTAAGTAAATAAAAACTTAAAAAAAATTTTTAATAATAAAATATTTTTAAAAATCATGAACACAAGGAGAAATATGATAATAAGTCACCATCTTGAGGGGCACCTGGGTGGCTCAGTTGGTTAAGCATCCAAGTCTTGATTTCAGCTCAGATCATGATCTCACGGTTTCTGAGTGTGAGCCCCACATGAGGCTTCCTGCTGTCAGTGCAGAGCCTGCTTGGGATTCTCTTTCTACCCCATTTGCACCCTCTCTTTCTCTTTCTCAAAATAGATAAAAATAAACTTTAAGAAATAAGTCATCATCTTGAGAAATGTTTGCCAAAATTTTGTACCTGTTGCTTATCATCAAATCCATGGCCAGCAAACTAGGTATTCTGTTGATGGATCAAAGAACACCATAGAACTTGATAGCCCTGTTTCAATCAATACAAGCATTGGAAAATGTAGCAAAAAAAAAAAATATCGGAAATGACAAATAAATGTTGGTGGCATATAGAGAAGAGTAAACGTGATAAATATATAAATAATAAAAAATAATGAAACTAACACTATGTTACAGCTACTGATTTATGTGCCTTACTTGTATTAAATTATTTAACTTTTGTCTCAACTTGATAAAGTAGGTATTATTATTATCCCACAGATATTTCACAGATGGGAAAACTGAGACTTAAGACAAGTTAAATGAGTCCCTCAGTGTTACTGACATATAGTGGCCTGCTGGAGCCAGCCTCTTCTGGCTTGCAAGAGCTGATAAATATTCAGTTGGAGCTTAAAATAGGCAATAGTGGGAATATTTACATTATGGCAAATATTACACATCAGGCTTTCTTGTTTTTGTTTTTGTTTTTGTTTTTTTTAGAGAGACAATTTATCAGCATACCATTGGTAGTCTTGGGTATTATTCAAGGCTCTGGAGACAAAATAATGAACAAAATGAACAAAAGTACCTGCCTTCATGGAGTTTGTAGACTAATGGTAAGAGATGGGCAATGAACAAATAGGTAAAATATAAGGTATGTTAGATGGTGACAAATGTTATGAAGAAAAATAAAACAGGAAAGGGGAATAAGTAGTTAGAGAGAGTTAGAGGATGGTCAGGGAAAGCCTCACAGAGAAGGTAACATCTAGGCGTGCTTGGATGGCTTAGTCAGTTGAGATTTCAACTCTTGATCATGATCCAGGGTCATGGAATCGAGCCCCACATTTAAGCTCCGTGCTGAGCATGGAGCCTGCTTAAGAGTCTTTCTCTCTCAGGTGCCTAGGTGCCTCACTTGGTTAAGCATCTGACTTGGTTTCAACTCAGGTCATGATCTTGCAGTTTGTGAGATCGAGCCCTGCAGCAACCCCTGTGCAAGCCTGCTTGAGATTCTTTGCCTCCCTGTCTCTCTGCCCCTCCCCATTTGCACTCTCTCTCCAAATAAATAAACGTTAAAAAATCTCTCTCTGCTCCTCCCCATTTTCATTATCTCTCTCCAAATAAATATTAAAAAGAATATTCTCTCTCTCCCTCTGCCCTTCTCCCGCACTCATGCTCTTTCTCTCTAAGAGAAAAAGAATTTAAAACAGAGGGGCCCTTGGGTGGCTCAGTCGGTTGAGCACCTGACTCTTGATTTCAGCTCCTTGGGTCATGATCCTGGGGTTATAGGATCAAGCCCAGAGGCAGGCTCCTAGCTGAGTGTGGAGCCTGCTTGGGATTCTGTCTCTCTTTTTGTCTCTGTCTCTCTCTCTTTCTCCAATCCCCTCTGCCCCTTTCCCCTGTTCACACTTTCTCTCTAAAATTAAAAAAAAATTTTTTTTTTAATAAGTTAACATCTGATTAGTGACTTTAAGGAAATAGTAAGGAGGCAGACTTGCATCTGTCTTGAAGAATGTCCTAAGCAAAACTTCATAAATGCAAGGTTCTTATAGGTACAAATGTAGGTTGGGTATTTAAGGAACAACAAGGAAGCCAGTTGCCTGGAACAGAGAGAGTAAAGGGGAATCTGTAAGGAAGAGTGTGATAAATATACATAGGCATTGTTTTTTTTATCTAAACAAACATTTTATCTTGGTATTCATAGCTGGATAAATCAGAAACAATAGCAAAAATAATAGCTAATGTTTTTGGGTTTTTTTGAATAATATAGCTCATGTTTTTGAATGTTTACTGTGAGTTGAGCACTGTGCTAAGTTATTCACATACATTATCTTACTTAGTCTTCTTCATATCATTTTACTTAATCCTCATAGCCGTCTGTGAGGCTGGGAAAAGTGAAACCTAACTAAAAGATTAAATAAATTATACAGAATTACAATATGTACGAGAATGGATGAGAAGCCATGCCTGTTCCTGTCTGCTCTACACCTACCCTTCTCTACCCTTCTCTACTAGATTGAATTGGTAGGTGAATTTCTTAGATCCACAGAGTTAATTTGAGTGAAGAGGTTTCAATGTAATTGTAGGGCAACTGAAGGATGTTATTAGGTATGTGGGTGTGATTTGGCTTATGATTAGAAAAACAAAAACCTATAGCCCTTAAGAAAGGCATTAAGAATTAACTGAAGGGAGGGCACCTGGGTGTGGCTCAGTTGGTTAAGCGTCCTACTTTCAGCTCAGGTCATGATCTCACAGTTTGTGAGTTTGAGCCCCACATTGGGCTCTCTGCTGTCAGAGAGCCACTTCAGATCCCCTGTCCCTCTCTCTCTACACCTCCCCCCACCCCGCGCGTGCTCTCTCTCTCTTTCAAAAATAAATAAACTTTAAAAAAAAGTAAAAAAAAAAATAACTGAAGGGAAGAAAAATGAATTAACTAAAAGAATAATTTTAATTGAGGGTGATGGGGAAAGACACACATAGAAGGTAGCATTTGAACTGGACCTTGAAGACTAAATATCAGATCCTTACATACTGGTCGTCATTCATGTTAAGGAGGCAGAAACCACATTTTACCAAAGAGAATTTAATATAATGGATTGTTAACTATATAACTGAGGAAGTAAAATGAGAAATCGAAGGTATCACATTGGTAGTAATTGCAGGAACAGCTACCACTCCTAGGGCTTAGGAAACAAAGGGAAGAGGTTGGAATTATTAAAACACAAAACTTAAAAATAAACAAATAAATAAATAAACAAACAAACAAATAAAGGAAGGGCCAAACAGAGCTGAAATTCAGATGTCTGAAGAGAAGGTGCTGCTTGGCAGGTGCTTGTGTCTGTGAATTCGGAGGAAGGGCCCCATGGGGTTCGGACCCAGACCGGCCAGTAGAAGACACTGGGCAGTCAGTGCCAGTGTCTCTGAAGAGGGAATAATGAGACTGGTTCTATGAGTGTTGTAAAAACTGCAAACTGATTGAGCTGCTGTAATGGGAAGGAGCTGCCACTGCTAGAATTGAAGCTTTGCTGGATGCCACAGAGGGCAACAGAAAGCAAGCAGGAAGGCTTCCATCGTTCCTTGTGAGCCTTGCAGTGTTCTTCTAGTAGTCTCTATTAGGCGAGCTTAACAGAGAGCCAGTAGGCAAAGGCAAAGTATTTGCAGAGTCCCAACCCCAAAATCATAAAGCAGAGGGTAGATTTGGAGCTGAAAAAATATCTAATAACTGACTCACCTGATAGGCAGGCTTTGCATGGTCTGGCTTTTCATAAGCTTCTTTGCTACAGTCACATAACCTTCTGGCAGATCCTTAAAGACAGCATACTTCCTCCTGCTACCAGGCCTTTTGCATATTCTATTCTTTGACTGAACTGTTCTTTACCTATTAAATGCTATTCCTTGCACTAAATCTTCCTTTAAAATGTTTTCATAACACCTTAAACTTCTCTTGTAGCATTTGTCACAGTTGTACATCTTTTTACTCGTTACAGTCTTTTGATTAACTCCTGCCTCCTCCAACTAGATTGTAAGTTCCAGGAGGGCAGGGGCCATGACTGTTTTTGTCCTCCTTTGTTTTCCCAGTGCCTGGGACTGCCACATAGTAAAAATTCAGTATATATTTGTTAAAGGAAATATTTCAATATCCTGGAAATGGAGAATGAAGCCATTACACGATAAGATATATATATTAGAAAGCAGAGATTTGGGGCCTTTTCATTTCCATTTTCTCCCTCCAGCATATTGTTCTAGAGGATCCTTTTCTTTTTCTTTTTTTCCCTTCTTTTTTACTGAGGTAAAATTCATATAACATAAAATTAATCATTAACCATGCTAATATGTCTAATTTTTGGCATTTAGTACATTCACAATGTTATGCAACCATAACCACTAGCTAGTTCCAGAACATTTTCATCATACCAAAAGGAAATCTCATACCCATTAAATAGTCACTCCCCATACTTCCCTCCCCACACTCCCTGGCAACCACTGGTCAGCTTTCCATCTTTATGGAATTACGTATTCTGAATGTTTCTTTCCTTTTCTTTTTTCCTTTCTTTTTTCCCTTTCTTTCTTTTTATTTATGTTGATGTTGGGGGAGAGAGAATCCTAAGCAGGTTGTCAGCACGAAAAATGATGCAGGGCTCAATCTCACAAACTGTGAGTTCATGACCTGAGCCCAAATCAAGAGTTGGATGCTTAAATGACTGAGCGACCCAGGTGTCCCTGAATGTTTCCTATGATAATACATTTCCTATGATAATACATTGTGTCTGGCTTCTTTCATTTAGCATAATGTTTTTGAGGTTCATTTACTTTGTAGCATGTATCAGTACTTCCTTTTTATGGCTGAATAATATTCCATTATTTGGATATAAACACAGTTTATGCATTCATCAGTTGATAAACATTTGGATTGTGTCCATTTTTTCGGTTATAACAAATAGTAGTGCTATGAAAATTTGTGTATAGTATTTGTTTGAAAACATATTAAGTATTTTTGAAACAAGATCAAGAGTCACATGGTCTACCGAGTCAGACAGGTCCCCTGAAAATACATCTTCAGTGCTCAGGTCTATACCTAAGAGTGAAATTACTGGGTCACGTGGTAATTCTATATTTCACCTTTAGAGAAACTTGCCAAACTGTTTTCCACAGGAGTTGCACCATTTTACATTTCCACCAGTGATGTCTGAGTGTTCTACTTTTTCCACATTCTTGCTAACATCTCTATTTTCTTTTGCAACCACTGCATACAAGTCATGTTCATGCTGCATAGATTCCAACTCAGATGTTTCACTTATATAAGGATGTAGGACTTGGTTATTTAGAGATATTTAGACGTATAATGTCTCTTTGGGCTTCCTCCAGAAAATAATTGCTAAGGACTTATTTTTTTCCGGCTCCAAAAAAGAATGAATGAGCCTACTAAATACATCCTTTTTTTTCTGGGCTGTTCATTGTACAGGACCATTCACTCATATCATGTAATCACATGCTTTCATTCAAAATCATTGTGTGTTGATGCTTCTTTTGTTTTTCATCCATGATTTTCAAGGTATATCTCCATCTTGTGATGCCTCGTCAGCAGGATCCTCCTATTGCTAGATTCGCTTAAATCCCAAATCTTTTGCAGTGTTATGCTTGATTGCATTTCTTTTTGCTTCCGTTAACAGATTTTTTTTTCCACTTGACTACTGTTTATTGAGGATCCATCATGAGCCTGTTTCAACCCCACAGCATCCTTACACTGGGCCCTACAGAGGAGGGACAGAAGGGGGCTAGACAGTGACTGCAGCTTGAGGCCCTGTTCTGCCGCAGGACCGACATCAAGTGTCCGTATATGTCTGCCAGCCAAATGAATGGGTCATCCGAGCATCAAACCCATTTCCCAGAAAATAGTGAGGTTCAGGAGAGAAGTTATCTGGACCCAAGGACTGCTGTGGGGGAGGTTCTGACCTGCTGTACTTTCCTTTCCTCCCTTCAGGGTGACCTGTTAGCAGATACTTTTTTTAAGATTTATTATTATCATTGTTTCTTCATTTTTGAGAGAGAGAAAGAGAGACAGAGTGTGAGCAGGAGAGGGGCAAAGAGAGAAGGAGATGCAGAATCTGAAGCAGGCTCCAGGCTCTGAGCTGTCAGCACAGAGCCTGACATGGGGCAGGGCCTGAACCCATGAACTGTGAGATCATAACCTGAGCCAAAGTCAGTCACTCAACTGACAGAGTCCCAAGATTGTTTATTACTTTTAAGTAATCTCTATACCCAATGTGGGGCTCGACCCTATAACCCTGGGATCAAGAATTTCATGCTCTACCAGGTGCCCCCCTATTAACAAATACATTTTTTAAAAATGTTTATTTATTTAAACTTATTTATTTATTTACTTATTTAGAGAGTACGGGGAGGAACAGGGAGAGAGAGGGGGAGAGAGAGAATCTGAAGCAGGTACCATGCTGTCAGCACAGAGCCCGATATGGGGCTTGAACCTACAAATTGTGAGATCATGACCTGAGCCAAAATCAAGAGTCTGATGCTCAGCCAACTGAGCCATTTTTAGCCTCATTAGCAGACATTTTTAAACAATACACTGCCTCCTAAATTGCAATGTTTTATTCAGTTCTCTGGTAGTCAAATCAGGATATTTTAGGATAAATATATATTGCTTTGTCTGGTTCTCTATTCCTGCTTCTACCATTCCTTCACTTTAAATATTACTTGATTTGTATGCATTTGTCAAACTCATCTATTAGTACAGTTAAGATTTGTGCATATCACTGTAAAATTTACCTCCTTAAAAAAATCATAACTACTAAATTCTAGCTAAGAATAGGCAATGCTGGAGCGCCAGGGTGGCTCAGTCTGTTAAGTTTCCAACTTCGGCTTGGGTCATGATCTTACAGTCTGTGAGTTCGAGCCCAGGATCGGGCTCTGTGTTGACAGCTCAGAGCCTGGAGCCTGCTTCAGATGTTTCTCCCTCTCTCTCTGCCCCTCCCCCCTGCAAAAGTAAATAATAAACATTAAAAAAATAAAAAATAAAAGAATATGCAATGCTGAAGTGTTTAGTGATAAATGTACTGATGTCTATAATTTATTCAAAAAGTGTTAAAGGGGTGCTTGGCTGGCTCAGTCGGTGGAGTACTCAACTCTTGATCTCGGGGTTGTGAGTTTGACCTCCACAATGGGTGTAGAGATCACTTAAAGATAAAATGTTTTTAAGACTTTTTTTCTTAAAATATATATTTTTTAATATTTATTTTTGAGAGAGAGAGAGAGGGAGGAGGAGGGGGAGGGGCAGAGTGAGTGAGAGGGAGACACAGAATCTGAAGCAGGATCCAGGCTCCGAACTGTCAGCACAGAGCCCAAGGAACCCACGAACCCAGTGATCATGATCTGAGCTGAAGTCAGTTGCTTAACCGACTGAGCCACCCAGGCGCCCCATTAAGATTTTTTTCAGTGTTTATTTTTGAAAGGCAGGGAGGGGCAGAGAGAGAGGTGGACAGAAGATCTCAAGTGGGTTCTGAAGAGCCCAATGCAGGGCTCAAATTCATGAACCTTGAGATCATGACCTCAGCTGAAGTTGGATCCTTAACCAACTGAGCTGCCCAGGTGCCCCAAAGATAAAATCTTAAAAATAAAAAATTAAAAAAATTGAAAATTAAGCTGGATGAAGGGATAGACAGAGGGTTGGTACATAGTTATGTGATAAAGCAAACATTACAAAATATTAAATGTAAAATAGGTGGGGGCACCAGGAGGGCTCAGTTGGTTAAGCATTCAACATTTGATTTCGGCTCAGGTCATTATCTCATGGTTCATAAGAAGGAGCTCTATGTCGGGTTTCATGCAAACAGCACAGAGCCTGCTTGGAATTCTCTCTCTCTCTCTCTCTCTCTCTCTCTGCCCCTTCCCTGTGTGAGTTCTCTCTCTCTCTCTCTCTCTGTCTCTCTGCCCCTTCCCTGTGTGAGTTCTCTCTCTCTCTCTCTCTCTCAAAATAAATAAATAAACTTTAAAAAATGAAAATAGGTGGTAGGCACATATACAATGATCTCAACTGATAATTTTCATAATAAAATGTTGAAAAAATACTCCTTAACTCTATAATGATCTACATCAATCAGCTCCTTCCAGAAGATTCTGTGACCACTTGCATCATAGTCTGATCCCATCAATTAATTTCATTTGATATAAATAAATAAACAGATTTAGAGGAATAAATGGGATAATGTATAGAAAATAGTTTACAAACTATTGTCATTTAAATATGCTATTATTAATAGTATGATGTTCAAGGTATTGAGTTCATGCAAAATTTTAATGCAAAACACTATGTTGAACATGATTTTTGTTCCTTCAGGTGTTTCCTAACTAAACTGGAAACTGATTTTAGAGAGAGAGGGAGAGAATCTTTTTTTTTTTTTTTTTTGAGAGATAGAGAGAGAGGGAGAGAGAGGGAGAGCATGGGGAGGGGCAGAGAGGAGGGACAGAGGATCCAGAGCAGACTCCAAGCTGACAGCAGAGAGCCTAACTCAGGGCTTGAACCCACAAACTATGAGATCATGACCTGAGCCACAGTCAGAAGCTTCACTGACTGAGCCATCCATGTGCCCCAGGGAGACAGAATCTTAAGCAGGCTCCATGCTCAGGGTGGAGGTCTATTCGAGACTCAATCTCAGGATGCTGAGATTGTGACCTGAGCTGAAATCAAGAGTTGGGTGTTTCACCAACTAAACTACCCAGCGATGCCTTGAGACTGTGCCTTTATTTTGTACCCACAAATCAGCCTGCAGAGTGCTGAAAATACTGAAGCCTCTAAATTTTTATTTTTTATATATATTAAAAAAAAATTTTTTTTTAAATTTTTGTTTTTCAACGTTTTTTATTTATTTTTGGGACAGAGAGAGACAGAGCATGAACGGGGGAGGGGCAGAGAGAGAGGGAGACACAGAATCGGAAACAGGCTCCAGGCTCCGAGCCATCAGCCCAGAGCCCGACGCGGGGCTCGAACTCACGGACCGCGAGATCGTGACCTGGCTGAAGTCAGACGCTTAACCGACTGCGCCACCCAGGCGCCCCTAAAAAAATTTTTTTAAGGTTTATTTATTTTTGAGAGAGAGACAGAGACAGAGACAGAGTGTGAGTGGGGGAGGGGCAGAGAGCAGGAAGGAGACACAGAATCTGAAACAGGCTCCAGGCTCTCAAGTGTCAGCACAGAGCCTGATGCAGGGCTCGAAATCATCAATAGTAAGACCATGACTTGAGCTGAAGTTGGACACTTAACTGAGTGAGCCACCCAGGCACTGGAGTTCTAAATATTTATTGAATCAATCAGTAAATGGCATATTTCACTGATAAAACTCCAAAAGAATGTTCTAAATTCTATTTTGTTATAGTGTATTGAATATTTTCATTTTTATTTTCAAGGTAAAATAGTGTTTTGGGAAATCCTGTTGCCCGTGGGATGGACAGATGGGCTGTATTGTCATCTTATTCATGAGTGCCTCTTAATGTTCTTGATTTCCTTAACTATGGGAGTTTAAAACACTGTATTTTTGTGACCAAATATTAAACTCTGGCAAAAACATTGATTGTTGCTTCCTTATCTAGTTTACACAGGATCTTAAGAAACTGTATCTTAAGTTTGAGGAACAGGATTCTTTGTTGGTGATACCAAGCAAAATTATTATGAGAGTACATGGCATCAACCTGAAATACATGGTTAGTAATGTACCCCTGAAAAATCTCTTCTTTGAAGGACTAATCATTCTCAAGCTGATGAACATTCCTTTAGGATATGTCACTAAAACGTCCCTGACATTATGGCCAGTAGACAGACAAATCTTTGAAACAAATGCCAAATTCAATCAGTAAATTGATTAGATAACAAAGTACTAAGGGGAAGGATTGATAGTTTCATATACCCAAATCAGGCAAAATCATAGGGGTGGCAAAATTATTTCTATCTATATGAAGAGCCTTGAGATTCTTGATGTCATAATGACTTGGGAAAGAAAACAAAAAGGTTCATTATGCCTGTCAGTGGCTCAAGAATATTGCCGGAATCTATCAGGCAGGTTATGCAACCATAGTCTTTGGTCCAGGTCAAAAACTCTGGCCAAAAAGGAACCTTGGTCTTCTGAGATAGTGTATGAATTCTTTTGGGATGTCAATCTCAAGTTTTTTGAGATAATAAAATCTTCTCTTATGGGTGTGTTTTTACAAAGAGAGGTTTAAATTTAAATATATATATAATGTCTTAAAACATTTATGTTGTTTTGAGATACTTTGAACCATTCTTAAAAATTTTAAGTTTATTTATTTATTTAGAAAGAGTGTATGTGTGGATGGGGGTGGGGCAGAGAGGGGAGAGAGAGAATCCCAAGCAGGCTGTGTTTTCAGCTTGGAGCCGGATTTGGGGCTCAACATGGGGCTTGATCCCACGAACAGTGAGATCATGACCTGAGCCAAAATCAAATACTGAACAGACTGAGCCACCCAGGCACCCCAGGGATACTTTGTATGTATAATTAAGTTGTAATGTTTAAGAGAATTTTGCATATTTAAGATTCTAATTAAATATGTGTAATTGAGTAATTGAGTTGAGACTTATGATTTTAATTGGAAAGGTATAGGAGACTACATTAGAAAATTTTAAGAAAAAGAAAATTTTCTTGGATACTATTTTTAATCTTATTTTTTAAATTTACATCCAAATTAGTTAGCACATAGTGCAACAATGATTTCAGGTGTAGATTCCCTAATGCCAGAAAATTTTAAGAAACTAAGACTGACTATACTTGTTACCAAAAAAAATTTTTTTTAATCTTTATTTATTTTTGAGAGAGAGACAGAGTGCAAGCGGGGGAGGAACAGAGAGAGAGAGAAAGGGAGACATCGAATCCAAAGCAGGCTCTAGGCTCTGAGCTGTCATCACAGAGCCCAATGCGGGGCTTGAACTCACGAACCTTGAGATCATGATCTGAGCTAAAGTCAGATGCTTAACTGACTGAGCCACCCAGGCGCTCTTATACTTGTTATTTTTTTAAAAAGATTTTATTTACAAAAAAAAAAAAAGATTTTATTTACTTAAAAAATGCAAATATCAAAAATAGCATTAAAAATTTATTTATTTATTTTTTAGAAAGAGAAAGACAGAGTGTGAGTTGGGGAGGGGCAGAGAGAGAAGGAGACACAGAGTCTGAAGCATGGTTCCGGGCTCTGAGCTGTCAGCACAGAGCCGGACGCGGGGGGCTTGCACCCACAAACTGTGAGATTATGCCCTGAGCTGAAGTTGGACACTTAACTGACTGAGCCACCCAGGCGCCCTAAAAATAGCATTTTCTGTCCACAAAAGTCATACACTGACATCAAAAAACTCACATTGCAAAATATACTTTTAATGTTTATTTACTTTTGAGAGAGGGAGAGAGACTGCGCTGCTCAGGCACATGCGTGTGGGAGGGGCAGAGAAAGAGAGAGAGAGAGAATCCCAAGCGGCACCTGCACTGTCATCATGGAGCCTGACTTGGAGCTAGAACTCACAAACCATGAGATCATTACCTGAGCTGAAACCAAGAGTCAAATGCTTAACTGCCAGGTGTCCAGGCAAAATATATTTTTTAAAAGATTTTATGTAATACAAAAATATTTTAGTATTCATTTATTTATTTAAATTTTGGTTAACATATAGTGCAATATTGGTTTCAGGAGTAGAATTCAATGATTCATCCCTTATATTCAACGCTCAGTGCTCATCATAAAAAGTGCTCTCTTTAGTTACCCCTCACCCATCTAGCCTATCTCCCACGCACCCAAAAGATTTTACTTTCAAGTAATCTCTATATCCAGTATGGGGCTTGATCTCACAATCCTGAGATCAAGAGTCGCATGGTCAGTCGAGGGAGCCTAGGTGGCTGTTGGTTGAGCATCCGACTAAGGCTCAGGTCATGATTTTGCTAGTCCCAAGTTCGGGCCCCAAGTTGGGCTGTGTGCTGACAGCTAAGAGCCTGGAGTCTGTTTCAAATTCTGTGTCTCTTTCCTGCTCTCTGCCCCTTCCCCACTCATGCTCTGTCTCTCTTTCTTTCTCAAATATAAATAAACATTAAAAAAAAAAAAAAAAAAGAGTCACATGCTCCACAGACTGAGCCAGCCAGGCACCCTGACATCTGACATCAGCAAAATAATTTTTTGAATTTTAAAATTCTCTAAGATTAGTATCTATTACATCCTGTATCCCAAGCTTTTGGCTATTGTGTACTCCTCTTTGTACATTATAGAACATAATAATATTCTCGATGGTGGTGATGATTTAAACCAATGACCTTCTGCTTCAAATGACTCGAGAATAAAATGATGAAAGGGGGAAAAATGATGAAAGGGGAATTAATTTACACAGAAAGTCAGTGAGCCAGACAGAGAAAGGTTTTGCAAAATGCATGAAAAGCATATTTTGTTTCGAATATCTTCTTTCAAAACATAAAAAATATATTTGTTTTAGAGACTGAGTTTTCCAGCTGGTGTTTGTGCTCTAAATTTCCAGGTTCTCTCTGGTCATCCTTGAACAGAAAACAATTTAAGAAACATTCAATAATCAAGTGACTGAAGGCTTACAGCCTTCCTATTCCCAAATAAGTCTAGAGGTTCAAGTCAAATTTTGTGCTGTCATGTTCCTAAACGAACAAATTAATAAGGGGCCAGCCACCTTTATACTTTGATATTTGCACAATTAACAAGTCACAATAATGAAAACCAAACGGGAAAAGAGAAAGCAAAAGTTAACTTTGTTTGTTAGCTTGAACATATTATGATTCAGTGTTTTGGGATTTTCAACACAAAAAATTAAGAGGATATGAATTACCAGGAAAAGGAGTAAGGGGATATTACTATGTAAAATCTACTAATCCTCTAAGAGAAACACCTGTGTGGGAGGTTAACCAGAAATGTAAAGCCCCTTTACACCTACATTTCCTTCAAATAATTGTTTAGCAGTAACAGAAGTTCACTTTTCTGAGGATGAAATATTTGCCAGGCACATTATAGACATTATCTCATGTAATCCTCACTATAGCCCCACTAGGTCTGCACTCATTTATCGAGGGTCCCCCTGGGGGAATTCAGTTAGTGAGCATTATCAGCCTAGGGCAGTCTCAAGAAGCTTAGCCTAGTAATTATTACTACCCCCTTCTTCACAAGAGGAGATGGGAGGATAGGCTCTAAGAGATTAACTTACTTGTCCAAGTCCAAGGTCATACAGTGTTGGAGCAGCTACACGAACCAAATTATCTCATGTCAAATCTTACCCTCGATTATTAAGCTATTAATAGACTTATCTGTAAGATTTTTTGCTTCTAATGCCTCGATTTTTTTCAAACATTTTTATCTTAGAGGAGGAAGCCTTAGAGCCAACGACCTCTCTGCTGCCTTCTTTTTCACAGCGTTGACCAAAGAGCAAGTGGTGCTTTTACACTGTAACTGCCAGGTATCTGGGGAGCTTGAGGGGCGAGGAGTCGAGTCCCAGGGGAATGGGGGACTTTTTTTTTTTTTTTTTTTTTTTTTTTTTTGAAGAAATAGCAACCCCAACACAAGGCCAGACTGTAAAATCCCGAGCAGAAAGCTGATTCATTGCCAAAGGAAGTTTATTTTTTTCACCTCCTCATTGCCTTTCTCCACTATTTCCAAGCGTGTTTTGTTAGCAGTGTCTAGCCCACTGACTCCAAAATGCCGGAAAAACCTAGTTTTTATTCTACACCCATATCTCTCTAGCCCCTACCCCTGTACGGTCTCTTCTTGCCTTTCTTCTCACGTGCCTTTCACTTCTTCACCTTTGGCGGATGATCTATACATGACGCTTTTTGTTTTATTCTATCGCCATATGGACTAGATTGCCTTATGGCGACCTTGACAGACACCAGGGTGGGAAGCCCGGGGGAGGGGAGAGGCAGTCAGCTCTGAGAGAAAAACCTTCAGATAACTGTTGAGGAGACGCCACCGGGAGGAGGCAACCACAGAGCTCCACTTAGCGTTCAATTTTTAAAAAGATTGACAGGAAGTGTACCAACTGTCTTTGCTCTAGCTACTTGCGCGGTCTCGCGAGATACGTACGTCCGTGTAGAGGGGGTTTGTCAACGGCTCCTCTCTGAGTGGGGGATGGGAATATCTGTGGCGCAATCATTGCGCGAGATTGGGCCATGGTCGCTCGGGCCATGCTTACATCTCGCGATATTTCGGCCGGTACGGTCTGGAACTACGGGCAACTTCTCGCGAGAGCCCGTGCTGAGGGCTCTGTGAGACCCCGTGTGTTTGTGTGTGTGTATGTGTGTTGGTGGATGTGAGTACGAGGAAGCAGCGGCCGCCATTTCAGAGAGCTTGTCGAAGCTGTCGCAGGGGTGGATCCTGAGCTGCCGAAGCCGCCGTCCTGCACTTCCGCGCGGGCTCCTCTAATCCCATTGTTTCTTTTAGATTCGCTCGGGCCTATCCGCCCTCGGAGCCCGAAATTCGGGCTGGGCGGTACCGCGGCCTGGGCCTAGCGGCTTAACAGTAGCAACAGCGGCGGCAGCAACAGCAGCAGCCCCCGTCTTTCCGAATACAAGCACCCCAGGGGCCCGAAAGCCCGCACAGGTAAGGAGGTGTCGCGGGCCTGAGTATTGTCAGAGCTTTTCAGAGGTTTAGTTTTCGTCTGGGTTGAGGGGCACTCCTTAGTCGGTGTTTAACGACTTGGTGGGGGGGCAGGTTCTCGAGAAATCGGCTCCATTTCGGCGACCGCGCCCTTATTTTCCGGTCGTGTAGATTTCAGGGTTTTTGGGTGGCAGGGACCCCAGAGAGGCCTAGGGCGGATAGAGACTGGTCCCTTAGAGGCCTGGGGCGGCCGCGACCTCCCAACATGGCGCCAGCCGAACGCTACCATGGCACACAACCCCTCCCAACCGAGGGAGTTTCCCTTTGCCCCTAAAATGGCAGCGCGGGTTTTGCGCGGAAAGAGGCGCTCTCGCTCGAGTCGCGCGCGTTGTTTTTGGAGTTAATTGTAGGCTGCTTTTTGAATGTACGTTTAATGTATTTCTGTCTGTTCAGTCTTGGAGGCATTTCAGATTTAGTTACCAAGACTGGTAAAGTGCATCCCCTTTGGTTATTCCAGGGTTTTTGAAGTATTTTCTGAAGTTTCGGAGTTTGTCGTGTAAGAAGGAAATAGGGCAGAATTGAAAAATGTTTACTCACTGAATTACCTTTATTTTCTAGGCGTTTAAGAGAAAATGGCAGACGATATTGATATTGAAGCAATGCTTGAGGCTCCTTACAAGAAGGTGAGAAAAAACATGTCGGTGAGGTTTATTTATTTCTTAATTTAGCATTATCACGAAACTACTGCTGAAATGTAAACTAACCTCCCCGGAGCCCTCTTGATTTACCTTATCAGAGATGCATTACGTGTAACTTACAAAAGTAAATATATGCTATTGATGTAATAATATTGTGCAGTAGTTTCACTTCAGCGTGATGAATAAATGCCCATCTATCTCTCTTTGTAGACTTGCCTAACGATATCTCACCTCTACTCCCATGAATTCACCTTTGATTCCAGTGTGAACTGTCAATCATAAGGTAGTAATTGAGTGACTTATCGCTGTACCGTGGTCCCCTAGGTAAAATGACTCAACTAAGAATTACCAGCTCCAGTTTGGTATAGCAAAAAGGTGAATGTAGTGGTTTGGGAAAATAGCAGGGGTCCAAGAATAACAAAGCATAACCAGTCTGTGGCAAGCAAATCTTTAAATAAGTTTTACAAGAAGAAATGGGTGAGATTTAAATTTTCTTCTATATATATACATATATATATGACTGGTGATAGTAAATATTGAAACGGGCAGGTGATGATCTGCTCAGTTAAAAATTACTAAAATTCTTGGATCCCTGAATAGAAATTTTTTTTTAAAGCAAAGGAGGCAGTATCACAAACTTAAAGTCACTTGATGACTGTTTTTACTGTTCTCCATATTTTATTTTTAATTAGTCCCTGCCATAATATTTCACACTAAAAGCTACAGAGGAATTATTTTGGCTAATAGTATAGTCTTTGACCCATTTCAGTATCACAGTAAAAGTAAAGTGTCTTTTCATTCTTTCACCAGTTGGTGGTGAAAATAGCAGTATGCATGCATTATCACTGGTGTCACAAACTGTAAGCTTTGTAAGTTAGGACTTATACTTCTATAACTGATGTGATCAAACTTTGAAAATAAACATTGCACTAAACCTTTTAAAAATAATACATCTGTTTTGGATTGTATAGCACGACCATGTGGTACCAATATGGATGAATTCTTTCTAGCTTTAAATGGTGTATGTAGTTTTATAATGCTTAGACTCTTGAAGAACTAATTTCTATTTTAATGTTAAGATTCTTGTGTCTTAGTTTAACATGGATGTAGTTCCATGTAAACAGGTATGGAAGTAGGAAATGTTTAGGCTGGACTGGTGGATTATTAATTGACTTTCTTGGGTTCTTGGGAGTCAACATTACTAAAGCAGTGTGAATCCCTGTTTGCTTCAGGGCGAGATGTGTGACAGAGGTGGCATCAAGCTCTTACAGTCCCAACCCTCCAACGGAAATGGGCGAAGATCTCAGGAATGGCATCGGTCACAGGAAATCGATAGTGGCTGGCTGCTAGCATGGCCACTTGGGGCTTAGGCAGAAATAGAGCCATGGTACTGACCAAAGGGACCATAGCACATGGAATAAAACTCAAAACAGGACTTCATTCATGTTTTATAGAAATTCTATTTAACCACTTGAACACTGTAAATCTGGATAACTTAATATCTAACTATATAAGAAAGTAAAATTTAACATGTTAATATGCATTTTTATTTTTGTATCACGATGACTTAATTGTAAGCAACAAAGTGGTTAAACACATACCCATCTAAATTTTTTTATAGCCTTCCATGTTAAATTATAAGCAAGTAATTAGTTTTAAAATTGTTTTGTATTTTCTTATTCCTATTCCCTTTACCCTTTGACAACTTGAAATGTTACCACTTCGTCCTCATGATGTTCTTCTATCAACCCTGCTTAGGATGAGAACAAGTTGAGCAGTGCTAACGGCCATGAAGAACGTAGCAAAAAGTAAGTTATAACAAGGGACCTGGGGTGGGGGGGGGGGACCTTTATGTGATTGAGATCTTAAGTTGTGTTCCTGTGGCTATAGCATCAAACTAAAAGTTCTCTTCAAAAGCTTTTGTCTCTTTTAGAAAAGTTGTTCTTTACCTTCTGGGACAAGAAACTATTTGAGGATATGAAACTATGGACTCTTTCCCTAGATTTCAGGATATAGTGTCAGGGACCTTTTGGACACCTTCCCTTCCAAGTCTGTCCATGACAATCTGGATAAGAGTTCCCGTATTACAGCTTGTCTTCTGTCTTAAATTTATTAACTTTGGCTTAATATTTTGGTGTGTGTTATCAATAAAACTGTTACAATCTACTGAAGATGGGTTAGGAAGAAGAAAAGGTAATAAATAACCAGGCCATGGAAAATATTTGCTCTAAATCACCACTGAAGGAATCAGAGCTGTGAATTATTTATGCTCCTTGCTGCTTAAAGGCCCTTTTTATAGTAACGTTATAGCATAGTTAAGTACTTCTTAGGTGCTTCTTACATGGTTTTTGTTATCTTAAGCTTTTTAAACTTTAAGCCTTAAATAGAATAGAGTTTTTTTAAAGTTTTATTTGTTTATACAAGTTACTAGGTTAAATGAGTAACCCATAACAGGAACTCAGTGCTCCATAGTGCAGAATATAGTATAGGATAAGTTTCAATAAAATTGTAAGCAGAACCAGTTTATAAGGTTTGATCCTGTTTTTGGAGTTTTCTTTCAGCTTTAAAATTAATCATTCTTAACATCACTTGGTCATGTTACAAGCATTAAATTGTTTTAGTAGCCTATTTTGTGAACATACATGACCTCATAATACGTAAAGAAAAAGTGATAACATAGCTGTTTATTTGATTTTTTTGGCTCTCATCCTAGTAAGAGCTCAGAGTGCTTCATAGTACACTACCTTAACATCCTCACAACAATTCTTATTTGGTAGGTTGATAGAGTTTTGCAAAATAGATGAGAAAATTCTTAGTTTGGATTATGCAGGCTTTGTTCTTTTTTTTTTTTTTTTTTTTATTCTTACACTTCCTCTAATATAGTAATGCATTGAATTAAAATGCAATTTGTGGAAAATGTCTTATATTTTATTTTGGTACAAAGTTAGGTGGAGGATCTGTTATAGTTCCTCACTAATCACAACAGATTTTGGGAATTAATCATACTGGGTTTAGTCTTGAATTTTTATAGTTTGAGGCAATCAACCAACCTTTGTGTGGTTTAATGTTGCCTACTTTTAGACCTTTTACTAAAGTCAGTTTCCTAATTAATGACTCTAATTCACAGTTCTTCAATTCATAATGAAAACTAGGAAGGAGTATCCATGTAAATTTAAATTATCTAATCTAGGTGTGGGTAAGGATCTCATCCTGAGTGCCAGCAGGATGAGAACAATGTACTTTAGGGCACAGACTTTCTTTGTTCAACCATTCTCAGCTGTCACTCCTTGCTTCTAACTCAGTCTGCAGTTTATACTTACTTTTATCCTGCATCTAAGCTCATTAAGGCTACCAAGCTTACACAGGACATTTAGTATTAAGCTCTCCATGACTAATGGTTTATGACCTTTATCTAAAGAGTTTTCTGACACTGAATAGAAGAATGGGTAATTTTCTTTCATTGGCTATAGGATAGCCAATTTAAGGGAATGTCTTCTTAAAATAGCCCAACTACCATCTAGTATTTTTTTAAATGTAGAAGTTATTTCTGTCAGACTTCTCAGTCTCCGTTTAAGCTGCTTAAATAAATGGCTTTTTTGTTCAATCAGAAACTTTGCACCCATTTTTCTAAAGGGAATTAATCTTTCAAATTAATTTGGAAGTTATTTAGAAAAAAAATTTTCTATGTAAGGTTAGATGAGATATAGAACAAGTACAGTGTTCTGTGCTTTAGTGTTATGTGTAAGTTCTGTTAATCAAAGGAAAGTGCCATGTTGCATTTTTCATCCTAAAACTTCGTTGTCTTAAAAGCAATTGAGTATTGGGATGCAATTTTAAGGTAGTAAGAAAATGCACTTTTTGAGAAAGTGAGACTTGACTAATAACTAGTAAATGTTTTCTTTTAAAAACACTCAGTTGTATTCTGGTAGTAGTAAAAAGAACTAAGTTTAACACAAACTGGTTATCAATTAGCCTACCTTCTGAAGAACTATACCCCTGAGTTTGGCAAGATCTCAAAGTATGCCTGAGCTTGCCTTCGTGGGAATATTACTAGTGTAATCATTTTTGGAAAGTCTGAACCAGTGTCCATTCAGTTAAGCTCTTTAGGAATTACTCAAAGGATAACAATAAAATGACACAGTTGAAATATATTGGCTACTGTGTGTGGATTATCTATAAATTTTGGAATAAATGACTTTTCTATTTTTTTTCTTATTTTCCAGAGTACTTTGCATTTAAATTTTAGATCTTCTTACATGGAAGAGGTCAAATCCAGTTATAGCAAAACACCTTTACAGCAGAGGCCATATAACCAAAAAGTCCAAAGGCCCAGCCCAGTGGACCATTTACTTCAATGATGTTCAGTACAAAATTCCACTGCCACTAAAGACTTTGGAAAGTCCCTTTTAAGTTGTAACAGGATTTGACTATTAGTGTGGATTATGATAACCCTTCTTTAGTTAACTTAATGTTCTTTCAAGCTGCAGTTTGTTATGGAGAAGTATACTGCTTTCTTAAATTTTTGTCTGGGCTTTTATGAAGAGGATCGTGCTTCTGAATGTCTTAGTATGTTGTTGTCTTTTTACCTGTCTGGGGTTGCCTTCAGATGTGGGTGGGAACTCATCTGTAAAAAGTTCTAGGAAGACTTTTAGTTGAAGTTAGCTCTCCAATTTACCAGTCCTTTCCTTTGGCAGAGGAAGTTTGGGGCCTAAAAAAAGAGGTAGATTGGGAGGTTGGCTGCCTCTCTGTTATGGGCCATCTAGGAGCAGAGCAAAACTTTATTTGTCCTTTTTGTGGGGGATGGAGTTACTTTTTACTTTGTCCCCTGATGGATTATATGTAGGACTTCTGATTATAGCTATCTCACAGAATTCTTAAGGCTAAGACATAGGGTCAGGTGTTTCAGGCAACAGAGTTGGAATGTTATCTGTTGCCCTTCTGGGCATTGCTTTGATGACTTCTATATAAATAATGAGTGTAGCCTAATTTTCTGTCATGTGCTACCTAGCATATACATTTCTGACAGTCAGGTGGATTATCTTGAAATTTTAGACAAAGTTTCTGCCTCCTTGGAAAGCTCTACATCTCCTTGTGATTGGAGTGTGGGTTTCAAGATTCCAGAAGGTGGGTGTCTTCATTTTCTATTTTCAATGCACTCTAAGATGACCTGCTTACAGGTTCTCTGAGGCAGACTTCAATTGCTCTTGTGCTAACTTTGCTTTGATAAGGACTAAACAGTTTAATTAAATTTTCCAAATGATGTAGAGTTGTCAAAATGTTTTAATGATCTTTTAGCCACTACAAATTGACATTTTAGCGGAATAAGTTTATTTTGAAATGTCTTTCGGTTTATATTGAAATATCTGAAGGCACCTCTAAAATTTGGGTGATGACACAGAGGTACAGATGGTAAGATTTAATTATGAAACGAATGGTTGGTATACTGTGAAGAACACAGAAATGACAGATATGACTGACTGGCTTTTTTACCTTTCAGAGTTTGAGATTTTATAAAGACTGATAAAGGTGTTGATCCTTGTTTTTGATTGCACCCCACAGGCTTGTGTAAAATGACATCCTCCCCATTTTCTGGTGTACTCGTTATAACTTTTAATAGAAAATATCTGAAAAACAGGGAGGAGGGCACTTGTTGGGATGAGCACTGGGTGTTGTATGGAAACCAATTTGACAATAAATTATATTTTTTAAAAAAATCTGAGAAAGATCACATTAAAGTCTAGATGTGTCAGAATGCGTTTTATTGCATTAGTTCTATCGTCCTTTGTCATTACTTGTAATTTTCCCAGGAAAACCAAAATACTGATGCTTGTATGGCCCTTTGAGAGTATAAAATACTCATATTCATACATGTAAATTGGGTCAAATTTGGCTCATGTAAGGGAAATTAAGTTTATTTTTATGTAAATTTTTGTGTATGACCCACTGTTTCTTCAATGTTAACATTCTATTATAAATTTGATTTTATTACTGTATCTTGTAGATTACAGTAAATCTCTTTGTTGGCCAGTTATGTTGGTCACACTTTAAGAGTTCAAGTTTTGATCTTCTTCCTCCCAATAAATCATTTCCTTGTTAAAGCTGTAACTGACTCAAGAGAGATCATTAATAGTCCCTGCTCTCTCAAATGATTGTCACTGTCTGCTGATTTTAAGTAGTAGAAAGAAGGCAAAGGTGGGGTGCTATTTACCTTACCTAGGAATTATTTTTCCATAAGTATGATTATGTATCATAGTAGTAAAAATAGCAAGATAAATTTTTAAAAAGATTTCTGACCATAAAAGGAAGTAATCTTAAGCTAGCAAGATAATAGTAATTTTTTTCTTCTCAGGAGGAAAAAAAGCAAGAGCAGAAGTCGTAGTCATGAACGTAAAAGAAGCAAAAGTAAGGAACGGAAACGAAGTAGAGATAGAGAAAGGAAAAAGAGTAAAAGCCGTGAAAGGAAGCGAAGTAGAAGCAAAGAAAGGAGACGAAGCCGCTCAAGAAGTCGAGATCGCAGATTCAGAGGCCGCTACAGAAGTCCTTAGTATGTAACTATAGTTACAGTGATTTTGGTTTTAGAGTCATTCTCTGGGTGTACATAAAACAATTTAACCTGGAAAATTTGCATTGTAAAATTTTGTTTTTCATTACGACTAGTTAAAAAACATTAGATGAGGTATTGGCATTGAAAAGTCTAGCAAAGTAGAAATATAGCATGTGGACCAGTACATAACATTTGTATTACTAAGCATACAGATTTTCTGTTACTCCATCTAAAATATTTTAACTGTATGCCATGTAAACTAGACCAAAGCACTGCAGTGCTTAAAAAACTTGATATTGTAGTACCAAATATTTGAAAGCTTAAAGGTGTGTGAGCTATTTAAATTTTCTTTACTGAACATAAATTAAAAATTTTAAAGCTCAAATAGATAAGTTATAAATGTAATTAGTCAAATATGTAGTTAATCTTGTCTGGCTGTTTTCAGCTGAAATGACAGACCATTTGTGAATTTGGTGTATGCTCCTTGATAATGATCAACTTGGGGCTCATCACATTTATATTTAAGGTTTTTAAAAATAGTAAGACGCTGATAAAAATGCTTTGAAATTACTCTGGAAATTTGAATGTGGTTATGTAACAAGTTGGAAATATATTTTATTACGGTCATTTTAAAAACTGTATTAATAAAGTTTGGAAGGAACCTACCTACAACTCTTAAGGATTGCTTCTAGCTAGCAATTCTTAGTGCTTTAAGATGTTCTTTCCTCTTAATGAACATACTGTTGTAAACTGTGGGAGTTATTTTAAAATTAACACTCTTGAATGGTTGGAGATGGAATTCAAAGACAAACAGACCTCAATAAGACATTTGGCTCTTTCACTTGTGCAAGTTAACACTCCAAGCTTGAGCTTTCTCATCTTTTAAGAAGAAGGTAATAACTGACAGATAAATTTAATGAGTTGAATTGAGAAGAGAATGAAAATAAAGCACCCACGTTAACTGCTATTCATGAAATGTTTTAGTATTATTTGAAGCCATTAAAGTTATTAACACTTTGGATCCTGATTCTGGGTCTTTAACCTTTAAAATAAAAAGGATTGAACTCCTTGTTTTCTACTTTCTTCCTAGCTGCTTATCTCATAAACAATTTAAGAGCTGAAAGAGGACACAATGTTGCTTTAATTCCAGATGCTGTATTAAAAAGTACTTTGTTTTTTTGTCCAATTTATCAAAAATTACCATATTCATTTTTACCAGAATGAATTAAATGGGGGAGGATTACTTTAATAAATTCTGAATATGGTTTATCTAGAGTAATGAAAGCTTGAAGTCAGCCTGTAATCCTAGTCTGACTTCAAAGTGATTTAGTTCTCACATTTGTTTTCATGTGATCTTTAATTTATCCATTAAATGTATACTCTTAATTCTGGTTATTAGTCTGAATGGCAAAGGACCCATTTAACATATAACTTTATTTGGAACTGCTTGGATGTTGCAGGTGTGCATAGAGTCCATGAAAACGAGTCCAAATGTGGATCACATACCACTGTTTTGTTTTGTTACCCTTCCTGAAAAGGATAGTAGGATGAGCACTAAAGGACATCTGACCTGTCCCTTTAAGTTAGTTTGGTCTTTCAGAATAAAAGATCCAGAAACTATTGGGCCTTTTTAAGATTCAGAATAAAATTGTGTTATAACAGTTACCTTTATGATATTTTCGAAAACATGCTTTTATTATGTCAAGTTCATAAAACATTTTTTGAAATAATAATTTTCTTCACATCTTTACTATGGAATATTTTGCCACAAAAGTATGACACATAAACTTCTTTCATGCAGTCTCTGAGACTTAACTGTTATATGGAAAAGAAGTTTTCATGATGTTAAAGAATTAGTTCCTTGTTTTTAAACATTCCTCAAACAAGAAAACACGTATGAATATTGTATATGTACGTGCATACAAATGTATTCCTGAGAAAGGATCTGCAAAAATACACACCAAATTGTTAACTGCAGTTATTCTGGTGTGAGGGAAGTTCAGGGTGACTTATTTTCACTTCTGCTTTTTTTTTTTTCTTCTCAGGAATGTATTCATAGTGTAAAAAGAATTATAGACTGAAAATGAGGGTGAGATTTTTTAGATTCTTAACAATCTTGAGGCTGTAACCTTTGGTCTCGGCACCTCTCAGTGGTCCAGGATGGATAAATATAAGAGCAGTTTGCCTGGGATAATTAAGAGAAAAAGTCTCTATTTTCTCTTCATAATTGAGGTGGAAAAGAATCAGCCTGAACAATGTTAAACTTGCTGGAGAGCGCATGAACGCGATCTTAGCAAGACCCTAACCCTGTAACTAGTGTAATTTTGTGTTTCCTTTTTAGCTCCGGACCAAAATTTAACAGTGCCATCCGAGGAAAGATTGGGTTGCCTCATAGCATCAAATTAAGGTTTTTAAACATACTTCTGAATTGTTTAAATTGTTTTTCAAGGAACTGATGTGGTGTACTTGTTTGGGTAATTTCTGAAACTTTTTAACTTTGCAGCAGACGACGCTCCCGAAGCAAAAGTCCATTCAGAAAAGACAAGAGCCCTGTGAGGTAGCTGTTGTCCCTATTTTTTTTTTTTTTCCTTTAGCACTTTAAGCTTTTATAAAGCTTTTACAGTGTATGTTACTATTAATTAACATTTTGTAATTTGGACAGTATTTGTACTATATCTTCTGTGGGTAGTACTGGGATACTGTTAAATCAGTGTGGATTTGTAAGTTTTCATTTTAATTTCGTATTACTAAGAATGGAGCAGTAATTAATGTGTAGATCTTACATGTGTTCTTAAATCACTTGTAAGTAAATTTTTTTAATGGTAGCTATAGAAAATTTTAAGTAGACTTTGCTTATCTTTGGAATTAATAAATTTTACTAATGTAGCTTCATGGGAAAGTGGTTGTAACTATCACAAGTTTTATCATTTGGCTGTCTTTACTGAGATAAAGTACTTCCATTTCCAAAGTTTTAGCCAGGTTTGTTTGTTTCTAAGTAGTAATCTTAATGTTCTCGAATCTTTGAGTTAATTTTCCTCTTAAATATAAGACCTCCCTATCACACCTTCTATTTATTTTGGCTCAAGGAACACTTTGGTATATGGCAGCATTATTCTTTACTGATATTCTGGCTTCCCTTAAAGGGCACCTTTTAACTTAGAGGTTATTACTTGTTATATTTGTTTGATATATTGTAATCCTAAGATTTGATGAAAACCTTAATATTTTTAAAAGCTCTTTTTTGTAACACGGAGCTTTTCACTCTTTAATATTTACTTTCCTAAGAAAATCCCCTTTAGTTCTCATTTTATGGATGCAGTCTAGCTTTGTACCTCTGTTTTATATGTTTAAAATTAGCTGATTCCTCAAGGAAATGTGCCAGAATTTTGTAGGTAGAATACTTCAAAAGTACTTCCTGACAATGCTTAGAATGCGGATAAGAGCATATTTGTGCTTATGTCTCTAAGGATTCACTTAGAACCTTAACCTTAGTGATGTTTTCTAATAAATAATGTTAATAGATGCTTGTGTTTCTTCCTCAAAATTCATGAAATTAAGTTTCATCTCTTGTGCTTTTTTACTTAACTCAGGCACTTTAGTTCCCTCCATATAATCAGAAATGCTGTCAGTTATCAAGGCTATATGTAAAAATAATTAAGTTGAATTCCACTGCTGATAATTTGTCTATATAATTTCCTGCTTTTCATTTTTGATTTGCTTATGGGTACTGTTTCTGTATTTTGTAACCGTCAAGAAACATTCTTTTGGATACTAAATTTGTAGAGTCTTACGAGACTGATCTAATAAACAACCAGCTCGTTATTCCATATATTTATCTCAGTTTGTTAAATAAAAAAATCAGGAAAAAATTTCAGAATAAAATAGTTCTCATAACTTGGAGTTCAGCATTTGTGATTGTCAGACTATTTCACTGTATGATTTTGTTTTGGGAAATCATTCCTTCCACTACAGTCTGATACTTGTAGTTATTTTTAGTGACTCTTATTAAACTCGGGTTTCTGATAGTTTTTTTTATTATTCTGTATAAATTACTGTTTGTAAAATTGCCAGGCCAATGGACTTCTGTCCTGGTACCATGTGAGGTATTATCAGAAGAAACATCTAGTAACTGTCGTCTTGTTGAAGGAATTGAGTCACAGTGAATTATTTTATGGATGTTTTGTATAAATCTTAGTGAAATATTCATTTTTTGAATAGTGACAAACTACTTTTGTTAAAGTTTATTCTATTTATTGAAAATGAATTTTAAAAAGTAAAAATAAGTGCGTAAGTTATAAAATTAATTTTTATTCCTGTTAGGGAACCTATTGATAATCTAACTCCTGAGGAAAGAGATGCAAGGACAGTTTTCTGCATGCAGCTGGCAGCAAGAATTCGCCCAAGGGATTTGGAAGAGTTTTTCTCTACAGTAGGAAAGGTAAGTTTTTAGTTTATTCGGGGAGATCAAGTATGTGAGAAGTGCAAACAATATTTTTATTACTTCTTTTTAGAGAGCACTGGTGAGGTAGAGAGAATCTTACGTAGGGTGCACACTCAGTTCTGATCTCCAACGCAGGGCTCGATCCCACAACCCTGGGATCATGTCCTGAGCCAAAATCAAGAGTCAGACACAACCAACTGAGCCACCCAGGTGTCCCAACAAAAAAACATTTTTTTAAAAATTTTATTTATTTATTAAAAAAAAAAATTAAAACGTTTATTTATTGAGACAGAGCACGAACAGGGGAGAGTCAGAGAGAGAGAGGGAGACACAGAATCTGAAACAGGCTCCAGGCTCCGAGCTGTCAGCACAGAACCCAACGCAGGGCTTGAACTGACGGACTGTGAGATCATGACCTGAGCCGAAGTTGGACGCTTAACCAACTGAGCCACCCAGGCGCCCCCCAAATTTTTTTTTTAACGTTTATTTATTTTTGAGACAGCATGAACAGGGGAGGGTCAGAGAAAGAGGGAGACACAGAATCCTAAACAGGCTCCAGGCTCCGAGCTGTCAGCACAGAGCCCGACACGGGGCTCGAACTCACGGACCGCGAGATCGTGACCTGGCTGAAGTCGGACGCTTAACCGACTGAGCCACCCAGGCGCCCCAAAAAAACATTTTAATAATAACGTTAATATGTTAGGTTGAACTAGAGAATATTTAAACATCAAATCTTTTGATTTGTTTGAAATTCAGTTAGGGAATTTTTTTTGCGCAGCATTTCTGTTTTACTTCACTTGGAAGTTAATAGTATTGGAAATAATAACCATTATCACACATTCATGAGAAGTAGAAGTGGACTGACAATTTTACTTATTTTAAACCATTGTTGGGGAGGGGAGGGTGCCTGGCTGACTTAGTCTAGAAGATATATGACTTAATTGCAGGGTCATCAATTCTTGCCCCACATTGGGCGTAGAGATTATTTAAAAGTAAGCAAATAAAACCACATTGTCAGTAAAATAAAAAATAATGGTTTATAGTGGATGGTTGCATAAAGAGAACCTTGTATTAAGTGTTTGTTTTCTTTTTAGGTTCGAGATGTGAGAATGATTTCTGATAGAAATTCAAGACGTTCCAAAGGAATTGCATATGTGGAGTTTGTTGATGTTAGCTCGGTGCCTCTAGCAATAGGATTAACTGGCCAACGTGTTTTAGGAGTGCCAATCATAGTACAAGCATCACAGGTAATTTTTTTCTTGGTTAGGAATTTGATTAGCGATAGTACAAGAAACCTGCTCTTAATGTTATGCTGTAGTACCTTATATAATCATGAATTATTGAGTTAGATGTTCTCAGAACAGGTTTGTTTCTTTTTTGTCTTCATTACTTTGATAAAAAGTATAATTTTAACAATATTCTGTTCGTGTTTTTTTTTTTGTTTATGTAATTTTGAGAGAGGGGCAGAGAGAGATTCCCAAGCAGACTGCTCTGTCAGCACAGTGCCCAATGTGGGGCTTGAACTCACAAACCGTGAAATCATGACCTGAGCCGAGTCAGATGCTTAACTTACTGAGCTATCCAGGCACCCCCATCTTGTTCTAATATAAGTCTTGAATATCTATTTCATGAAAAAGACTTGAGACCGTGGTCTATAATTTTATTGATTTGTGGTGATTCATTGAGTATAGAAGCATTGAAGAGCATGTTTACCGCTGCTTTTTTAAATGGAGTGATTTTGACACTTCTAATAAATTTTAATATTTTTATTGTTTTATAATGCATCTTACGATGTATAATGTATAAGATTTTATAAAATGTTAAGAGTAGTTTGAATAACTATCAGTTACTAGCATTTCTTGAAGGTAAGATGTTTCAAACTAATTTTCAGAAAGTCTTCTGGTTAAAATGTCTTCTGTTCCTTTTTGCTGGTACTTTATAGTGAGTAATGCCTTTGGGAAATGAAATTAGCATTAGCAATACAGTAAATGTGAAAAAATTGGTATGTATCATTCTATTATGAAAGTATTTTTAGGATTCTGTATCCATACTTTTATTAAGAAACATATCTGTCACTGGTAGCTCAGTTTTTTCTTTTTAATGGAGAATATAGAATTCAAAGAATATTTTTGAGGGGCATCTGGATTGTTCAAGTCATGATCTCACGGTTCGTGAGTTCGAGCCCTGTGTTGGGCTCTGTGCTGACAGCTCAGAACATAGAGCCTGCTTCAGATTCTGTCTCCCTCTTTCTCTGCCCCTCCCCTGCTCACTCTCTGTCCCTGTCTCTCAAAAATAAACACTGAAAAAAAATTAAATACTTTGAGCAATATAAAAGTTGTGTTAAAAAAAATAAGTCCTGTTGGTTGCTTTTCGAACCACTGAAGTTAATACTCTGGAATTCCTAAATAATATAGTTACTTCATCAACTTCAGTGATTTTATTTATAAAATAAGTAAAAAAGGCACCAGCCTTGGAACCAGATCTGACATGAAATTCCATCCAGTTTCACTGCTAATAAGTTGTTTGTAACTAAGTTACTCACTTACGTCATATCTAAAAGGCAATAATAGATCCTATTTAATGTTTTAGAAGTAACTTGATAGTGGGTATTTATCACTTGAATGTCTGTTTAAAAAAATAGGCAATTATTGGGAAATGGGTAAAAGTAATTCCTTGATTTCCCGTAATGAAGGACAAACTTAATAGCATGTAGACAGAGGGCTGAGAATCCTCAAATTAAATGAGGTTTTGAATTCATTTAACTTTTAAGCTTCCTTTGGGATATTTACTGCTCATGGTGCCCCAGTTTATTAATAAGAAAAGGAACATGTGTTAGAGTATAAATTGATAATCGTTACCTTTGAGAAAGACTACCTTTAGAAAAAATGACAGCTAAACTGAATGGTTTGCTTGATTGGATTTTATATTGACAAATGCTCTTTATGACAGCCAGCCAGTTGGTGTACTGTACTTTGAGTAACAGTGATTTTGAGAGTGCATCAATTTTAATGAATAATGAATGTATTTACCTAAATTCTAGGAAAGTCTTATTTCCCACATTTAGCATGTTTGGTGTCAGCATGCATCTAATTTAGATGATAGAGTGTACTTTTAGAACTGATTTCAACTTACATAGGAAATACAGCATATAGTTGGTTTGTATATGTCTTGTATAGGGGCTTAAAACTTGTTTTAAAACTTCTTGAATGAAATATTACAGTTTTTGTTCAGAAATTGGGCATTTGAACCATATTCTTAAAATTAATTTGAACTCTGCGCTGTTAATCACAGTGGCAGGTAAGTGGAATCATACAATATTTATACTTCTGTGTGTGACTCACCTTATCATGATGTCATCACTATCCTTTGACATCACTTGTCATTAAGCAAATCTAAAGTGAATGGGATTTTACTTTGATTGAAATGATTTGAATTAGTGCTGCGTGATGTGCATTTTGTCCTGTCCAACTTGTAGGCAGAAAAAAACAGAGCTGCAGCAATGGCAAACAATCTACAAAAGGGAAGTGCTGGACCTATGAGGCTTTATGTGGGCTCGTTACACTTTAACATAACTGAAGATATGCTTCGGGGGATCTTTGAGCCTTTTGGAAGGGTAAGTCCCAGTATCTTCATACAATTCATTGCCTTTTCATGTATTCACAGTTGTGCAGTGATCAACTACATTCAGCGTTGAGTTCAGTTATTCCAGCATCTTGGGCAATTTATCATGTGTGGTGTTACTGAGAATTAATGTTTGGTGTTTTTAGCATAATGGTGGAAGGGAAGCAAATTGTTAATTATTTCTAATACCTGATTGTAGGTTTACAAAGGAACTTTGGTTTTTAGTGGTTTGTTTTTGAGGCAAAAGAATAAGATCATACTTTTTTTCTTTTCCCCCCCTTGTTCCACAGTGCATAACTTCTTGTTTGGGACGTTTCTAGGCTTTTAGAAGATATTTTGGAAATGAGGGTTGTGATGTATTTTCAAAAAAAAGTGTTTTTTTTCTTTCCTAAATCTGAGAGCGCACAAACAGAACAGGGAGAGAGAGAAAATCTTAAGCAGGCTTCGCACCCAGCTTTGAGCCTGACACAGGGCTCAATCCCTTGACCTGGGATGACGGCCTAAGGCAAAATCAATAGTTGTTCAACAGACTGAGCCACCCAGGAGCCCCTCAGTTCGGGGGTGGGGATGACTTTTTTTTTTTTTTTTTTAAGTTTATTTAATTTGAGAGAGTGAGGGAGGGAGGGACAGAAAAGGAGAAGGAGAGAGTGAGTCTCAGAGCAGGCTCTCCACTAGTAGTGCAGAGCCTGATGGGCTCAAACTCATGAAATTGTAAGGTCATAATCTGAGCTGAAACCAAGAGTCGGATGGCCTGAATGAGCCATCCAGGCGCCCCTGGATGAGTTTTTTTTTATTAAAGAGGAAATTTTTTTAACGTTTGTTTAGTTTTGAAGTAGAGACAGAGCGTGAGTGTGGGAGGGGCAGAGAGGGAGACACAGAATCCTAAATGGGCTCCCGGCTCTGCGCTGTCAGCATAAAGCCTGACGCGGGACTCTTAACCCACAAACTGCGAGATCATGATATGAGCGGAAGTCAGACACTTAACCGACTGAGCCACCCAGGCGCCCCGAATGAGATTTTTTTAAAAAATCATGTTTCAAGGAATAAAATGCTTTTGTTTCCTCCTTTTTGCTTCAATAATAATCATGATTTTCATTTTTAGATTGAAAGTATCCAACTCATGATGGATAGTGAAACAGGTCGATCTAAGGGATATGGTTTTATTACGGTAAGCAATTACCATGATTAACATCATGTTTACCAAATGTTGATGTTTAGCCAGTTTCCTATTCTGTATGTGGTCATTAATTTCCAATTTCCATAGCTAAATCTCTCTGTCATTGAAGTCTATGATTCCATTATGAGTTCTTCAGTTTCTTAGTATGTTTTATTACGTGTTTTTGTGAGTTGAATGAAAAGTCTCTTGAAATTGTTTTACTTAAAATTCTTTTTGTGTGTCATCACCTCAAAACCATGGTCAGAATTGTTTTATTATAAGGGTTTGTGGTTAACCAGCATAGCCCATTCCCTGATGAGAATAGAGTTTTGATGTGGCACTTGGGATAATTGAATGGAGGGGCCCCTTTAAAAGTAAATTCTCTTCTGTATTTCCCAATGTAATTCAATTACATCATCATATATCTTCAGGAGGTTCTGGAAACTATTTCTAGAGCAAATGTGAATTGGCACCATAGCTGCTATTGCAAAAAAAGAAAGAAAGAAAGAAAAAGTTTTTTTAAGGCTTATTTGTTTTTGAAAGAGAGACAGACAGAGCTTGAGCACAGGGGAGGGGCAGAGAGAGGGAGGCACAGAGCCTGATGCAGGGCTCAAACACATGGACTGTGAGTGAGATCAAGACCAGAGCTGAGGTTGGATGCTTAACTGACTGAGCCACCCAGGCACCCTGAAAAAAATTTTTAAAATACAAATAGGTCTGAATTCTAATCAAGAAATTATAATTGTATTGTGTTCAAATTTCAGTAAAATTTAAATGTTTTTTAGTGATAAAGTTTTATTGGTAATTGGGATTTTATCTTTCTCAATATGTATTAGTGAAAGGAGAAAAGTTATTTATAAATTATAGCTGTTAAGTTACTTTAAAAAAAATTTTTTTTTTAACGTTTATTTATTTTTGAGACAGAGCATGAACAGGGGAGGGGCAGAGAGAGAGGGAAACACAGAATCTGAAACAGGCTCCAGGCTCTGAGCTGTCAGCACAGAGCCCAACTCGGGGCTCAAACTCACGGACCGTGAGATCATGACCTGAGCCGAAGTTGGACGCTTAACTGACCGAGCCACCCAGGCGCCCCAAGTCACTTTTTTTAAACTAATTTTTTATTTTGCTTCTAATAACATTAGTGTGGTTATTTTCCTCTGTGTGTGGTCAAGACATTTTACGTGTCACTTCTACTAAATTGAGTATTTCATCATGTGTTCCCTAAAATATTTTTTTTATGTGATAGGTTTGGTGCTTGAATATTTGGTTAGTGGCCAGGCACGTTTTTCATAGAAATCTTACTAAATGTCAGATAAAACATGCAGGCCTATTATTATTAAAAAAATTTTTTTTTAATGTTTATATCTGAGACAGAGACCAAATGCCAGTTGTGGGGTGGTGGGCAGAGAGAGAGAGAGGGAGACACAGAGTCTGAGGCAGCTCCAGGCTCTGAGCTGTCCACACACAGCCCAATGCAGGGCTCAAACTTCAAGCCATGACATCTTGACCTGAGCTGAAGTCTGATGCTTAACCAACTGAGCCACCCAAGTGCTCCTCAAAAAATTTTTAATTATCAACTATACATACGCTATTTACTAAGATCTGGTACAAAGCTAGATTATGTAACTCTATATGGTGCTGTGTATTGGTAAATGTTTTCTGTTTTGTGACTCTCCATTATTTCTTCCTGTCTTGATAAAAGAGAAAAAAAATTATTTTGCAACATACTGGTAAAATATTAAGGTATGGAATTCATGAGAGTATATTTTTCTTCCATTAAGTGAAATACAGAATGCAAATCAGTTTGTGTTTGCATCCTGGGAATTAACAGTTTTTATGATGTTATTGGCAATAAAATGACCCAGGATTTTTTTTTAAAAATAACATTTGAGTGATGTTTTAATTTTTCTAAATAGTTCTTTTTATAAAGAGAAGATAGCACCGTGTTTATCTCGGCACATTAAAATTTGAAGTTTGAAAAATAACTTCACGTTTTGTTACTAAGATTCTTTATTTCCAAGGATAGGTGCCATTACATGGTAATTTCTTGGAGTCGAAACCATCACATCAACAAAACTGATTCGCATGAGCTTGTGGTTTGATCATATAGATTATGTTACTTAAAGTTAGAAATTTATGCTTTATTGTCTATTCAGTTCTGTGATTATCAAATATACTAGATTTAATAAGCATTTCTTTACCTTTGGTATATATGCGAACTTACATACAGGACTTTTTAATCCCCCTCTCAATTATACAGTTTTCCGATTCAGAATGTGCCAAGAAGGCTCTGGAACAACTTAATGGATTTGAACTAGCAGGGAGACCAATGAAAGTTGGTCATGTTACTGAACGTACTGATGCTTCCAGTGCTAGCTCATTTTTGGACAGTGATGAACTGGAAAGGACTGGAATTGACTTGGGAACAACTGGTCGTCTCCAATTAATGGCAAGACTCGCAGAGGGTAAGTTTTTCCTAGTGTTGTGAATGATTTATTGTTGGGATAGTAATGAAAAAGGTAACCCACACAGACTGATAAGTGAAAAAATATTTTTCTTATTTTGGAGTCAAGCTTATTATCTATTCTTGAGTGGTGTATATAGTTTTATAGGTGAAGTTATTGCCTTAAAAGTTCTAATGGAATCTACTTTATGGTGGTGCCTTTTGAGAACCATAGCATACATTGTATGATTTTTTTTGCTTGCTGCTGCTTTTTTTTTTTTTTTTTTTTTTTTTTTTTTTTTTTTTTTTTGAGAGAGAGAGAGTACACATAGGGGAAGGGCAGAGAGAGAGAGGGAGACACAGAATCAGAAGCAGGCTCCAGGCTCTGAGCTATCAGCACAGAGCTCAACACAGGGCCCAAACCCATAAGCTGTGAGATATGACCTAACTGAAGTCAGATGTTCAACCATCTGAGCCACCCAGGCGCCCCATCCTTTTGCTTTCGTATGATTATCATATCCTCATACTTAATAAATGTAGTGCCAGCTATCATACTATGTTTTTCTTGTAAATGCTTTTTTTTTTTTTTAATTAAAAATATTTTTTAATGTTGGTTTATTTTTGAGACAGAGAGAGGGAGACACAATCAGGCAGGCTCCAGGCCCTGAGCTGTCAGCACAGAGCCCAGTGCAGTGCTTGAACTCCCAAGCTGTGAGATCATGACCTGAGTCAAACTTAGACGCTTAACCGACTGAGCCACCCAGGCTTCCCCCCACCCCTTCCAAATTTTGCTTTTGAAGGAGCAAAAAAAGCATGAGCAGGGAAGGGACAGAGAGAGGAGAGAGCAAGAATCCTAAGCAGGGTTGCACACTGCCAGTGTGGAGCCAGATGTAGGGCTTGAACTCAAGAACCTTGAGATCATGAATTGAATCCAGTCACTTACCCACTGAGCCACCCAGTTACCCCTGCTTGTAAATACTTTTAGTGAAGTGACTTTGGTAGTAGTGAGCACCTGGAAAACTGTGTTTTTCTTCCCTTAACATAAGGACTTCAAGATCTGTTCTTTTACACAGGTACAGGTTTGCAGATCCCACCAGCAGCACAGCAGGCTCTACAAATGAGTGGCTCTTTGGCATTTGGTGCTGTGGCAGGTAGGAATTGAATCTTTTCTAATTTGAAATCATTGTTTTTTTCACCTAATTCGAAAATTTGCCAAATTTTTGCATTTAAAAGGACTTACTGAGAATTCAATTCATCAAGTACTTTTAGCCTATAAATTTCAAGGAAATGGAGAGAATTATTCAGTAATCATAACAGGCTGTTAGGGCATTTTTTTGTACCCTACCTACCAATTTTTAGTTTGAAATTGCCTAGAAATTAGACTTTTTAAAATGTGACTTTTCTTGAACACCAGCAAGTTTATATTGTTTCAAAAAAGTTTCTTTGTAATGTTTGAGTTTAGAAAACTGTCAGAGGCCTTTAAATCAAGCTGTATGTAAAATAATTTCAGTATCAAGAGTGCAAAGAAAACTGCTTTCCTTTAAAAAGTACATACAATTTTGAGATGAGTTAGGGTAATAGCTTCCGAAGAGGGCAGGAAAAGAAGAGTGGTTTTATTACAGTTATGTGACAAAGAGTTCAGGTTATGAAACCTTCTTTTTCTTTCTTTATGGCTTAAGTACCTCAGATTTGCTTTTATAAACCTTGATGCTAACCCAAATCCATGAGCTAGGATAGCATTTAATTTTGAAGTGTTGGAAGACCTTGCTATCTTAGGGCATCTAAAAAGAACAAATTTATATCCTAAGAAGGTATAGCACTTTGTATTATGAATTGGTCCTTTGATCTCCCCTGTGAAGTAAGAGGTAAGAGTAAGACCACAGTACTGCATCTAAATACACTTAAAAGTCCATGTAGTTGATTCATGATTTCCGTTTAAATCAAAAGATCATTAATTAAAGGAGAGGATTATTTTTGCTTTTCTATTATACTTGGTATTAAGAGAGAAGGGATTTTTCAGTGTTTTCCTGTTTAGTAGATGTTCACAAGTTGAACTACCTTTAGAAAGTCTGCCTTTTGTGTATCTCCTGCCAGATTGTTACTTATTTTGAAATCTGATAGGTGCTCTATAAAATTTCTGACCAAACCCTACCAACGTTGTCCTTACGTGAAGAAAAATTACAACCATTAACACATTTCTGTATTTTGAGTCACTGGTTAACTCCCTCAGGGATCACTAAGTTGTTTAGACTTTATAAACAAGTATTAGACTTTAAATTTCTTGAGTGATGAAAGAGGCCTAGCATGCCACTTGGTGTAATCAGAGACATTAAAGGAGAACCCATCCCTTCTAGAAATGTAACCCAGTCTGTGGTTTGAAAATTACTATTTAATCTGAAAACTACTTTTATATTGCTTCTCATTGTTCAGGTCATTCTTTATTAATTTAGAAAATGCTTGATTGTTCACCATATTCTAAGTGTTTCATTAGAGGCTAGTGAAGGTTTATACGTTGTCTTCCGGGATTTGATGCATAGGATTCATTTCTAAACATTCTTATGTAATAATCTGGATGCAGTATCAAATATGTTGATTCTATGTTTTTCATAAATAATATTGCAACCTAATTGAAGATTTTCAAAAGTTAGACATCATTGCTATTCTTTGCCATTATTTCTCGATACATGGAAGTATGAGCACACTTACTGTGCGATTTATTTTAAGGTGGGCTGATTGTGATTAATTAAAACTATAAATGTCCATATGGATTGGTTAAAAAAGCCACTTAGCTGTATTTGTTACCCTCCCCCTTTTTGTTGATTGAGATGATTATCAAGTTTGATTCTGTCTTTAACTACATATAAAATGCTATTGCTACCAAATTAGTAATTAACACTCAAGTTTTAGGTAAATGTTTACATAACTTGGTATATTTTTCTCCAGATAGTCATCATTAAAACCTTACACATTTCTTGTTGAAATGAAATAAATTGCTGAGTGTTAATGTGTCTAAAGCCCTTTCCCCTAAGCTCTTTAGAACTGCTCTTTGAAACCAAGGGTGAGTCAGCACTCTATCCAGGATCTTATTTGAAAGTTTAACAATTAGTTGTTTCTAAGATGGGAATCCTTAACTTTATGAAACCCATGCCTTGTTTACTAACTGACTAACACAAATGATCTTAAAAGTGATTTTTGACATTTTGATAGGGATTTACATACACTTAAAATAGCATGGGCTTCTTTGTGTATGTGTGTGTATGTATGTATTTATCTTTTAACCTTTGCTTATTTTTGAGAGAGAGGCAGAGACAGAATCCTAAGGAGCCTCCAGGCTCTGAGCTGTCAGCACAAAGGCCTGTGCAGAGTCAGACTCATGAACTGGGAGATCATTACCTGAGCTGAAGTCGGATGCTCAACCAACTGAGCCACCCAGGCTCCCCTCTTTTTCAAATACTTAAGTAATCTATACCCAATGTGGGCCTTGAACTTATGTCCCAGAGATCAAGAGTTACATGGTCTTCTGACAGAGCAGCCAGGCACCCCATAGCATGGATTTGTGATTACATATTTTTTCCCATTTTAGGGGGGAAAAAGACATTGTGTGTTTTGTTGGACACTGTTCCTATGGTCCTGTCTTCAAGTTCCTTCAGTATAAACCAGATACTTAAACTCCTTGAGGTCCCAATTTTGAGCACCTAGGACCCAGGTATTTTTAAGATCCCAGTATAACTTGGGCTGTAGATTCTCTCTTATCCCACCCCCCCCCCCCCCCCGCCCCAGCTTTTTAAATTTTTACTTCCAAGTAATCATTATACCTAGTGTGGGCCACAAACTCAACCCTGAGTTCAAGAGTCACCCACTCCACTGATTGAGCCAGCTAGGCCCCCCCATTTTTGCCCATTTTTCCCCCTATTTTGAGAGAGAGTGCGAGTGGGGAGGGGCATAAAGAGAGAATCCTTCAAGCAGGCTCCCTGCTGCCAGTTCAGAGCCTAATTGGGGGCTTAACGAGCCACCCAACCCCCCCACCCATTTTTGTCCATTTTTAAGTTTTTCTGTACTCAGCAAGAAACCCAGATGAAGTGTTGCAATTGAATCACATGTTAATGAAAATTAGGTTGCTGTATCTGAACAGTTCTTATGTTGTGTATTAAAACTTTTAAGCTTCAAGATAGCTTTACAACACAATGCCATTTTCTTTGTTATTTAGATTATTTAGATTTACTGTCTAGCAGCTTTCTAATAACTTGCCTTCCAATGGAGAATTTAATGATTATATGAGAAAATACACTGGTAAAAATCCCCATTCTGTTTATTTTTAATAGTGACTAGATGATTAAATTTGTCTTGTATTTCATAGATGATAGTAAACTTGGTTAGAATTTATTCCTGCTTCATTAAGTTTGCAGACTAAGCCAGAAAACCAGACATAATTAAACTGTCACCTTCTGGGCTAAATATCCCAAGTACTTGGAATTGAATTCTCAAGATCAGGGTTTTCATGTATTTTCTGACTGGTGTGCTTCCCTTTCCCCATTTCCCATTATTCCCATACGAAGAGTAGTATAGTGGAATTCATTGGAGATTTGGTAGAGTAGTGTAGGAGTAGGAAGAAAGAGGCATAAGTAAGTTTCCCAGCATAGGAGGAAAGAAAAAGGCCCCAAAGCCTTGTCAATGAGGAATGGGGAAGGAGGTTTGGCTGCCAGGTTTTACTATAAGTTTATTTTGATAAACCCTGCTACTGTAGTCCTCTTTTATTAATACTTTCCTGACATTTACCCTGTTAGTTGAGGCTCTTCATTGTTCCTGCACTGAGCTGTAGAATTCTCTTTTGTTATAGATTTGCAAACAAGACTTTCTCAACAGACTGAAGGTGAGTTGAGCTTTTTATTTGTCTTTGAAATAGATGTTAATGTAGTAGCCAGACATAGTTGTTTGTTTATATTTAATATATCATTTGTTACATTTTGTATTTTGGATTCAGTTTTTAGAGAATGACATAAAATTCCCATCTGTTTAATGTGTATTTCAGTTGGGCTAATCCGAATCATTACAATTCCATGGATAAAGAAAATGAAAATGTCTGTATTTTTTGCTTTAGTCTGCTTAGAATTATTTTTAGCCTTATATGCTTATCTTTGTGTTCCTGTTATTAGTTTTGTATAATTAAAAGTTGGAAAACAGAATTTATTGTTTCAGTACACAAATCTTTAAGGAGTCTGAACTTAACATAAGGTCAAGGACTCTAATGTTAATGATTTGTATTAATAGTGCCAAGCAATGAGACAATTACCCAGAACTAAATTGCATGCATATTTCAAAGAGCTGAAATTATTTCTAAAGTAGGGTATTTTTTCTTGTTTTGATTACCAAGTAAATCTCTGCTATTTGTTAGAGCATTTCACTTCTGAGCAAAATCGGTATCCATCTTTAATAGGTTGTATTTACGAGTTATTTTGGAGAATGATTCTTTATGGAAAAAGGTCTACCATGTTCCTTGATAGGAATTAAATGTATATTTTAATTCTTTTCCAGCAAGTGAGACATTTGCACTCACCCTTTTTTTTTTTTTAACAGATTCTATTACTATTTTTAAATTTAAATATTATTTAATATACAGTGCAATATTGGTTTCAGGAGTTTACAGATTTTAAAAAGTAGAACTAGTGAATTTTTCTATTAGATTTCTATGCTGAATTCATTGTGTTTGCATTCATCTAGATTGAGCTGGAATGTTTCTATCATATATTTTCTAAATATTTTTCAGTATTCATAATATACTTCATTTGAGAAAATGGAAAACAAAGTACTCTTCAGTTTTATAAATGACCTAGTGTTTATTTCCAAGAGTACTTCCATTTGTTTATGGTACAGGTACACAGTGGGCCTCATTTCTATCTTCATTGTCATATAAGCATGGTTACATCTGTAACTTTTCTGAATAGAGTTTGACATTTGTAAGCTGTTTTAGCTTATTTATTTTAATATGAAGCTTCTTGAAAGAAAAATAAGTAATAAAGGAGCAAAGAGCACTTGTAATTATCAAAAATAATAATCTTTAATGATGCATTTCATGCATGGCCCTAAGTTCTATTCAGTGAAATAATTTCTCATACTTCTCAGGTGATTGTTCATTTTAATTACCCTAATTTCTAATGCGCTGTTTTATCCTTAGCTTTGTTTGTTGTTATATATTGGAATGAAATTTGGTCAAATATAATGATTACGGTGAGTTCTGTAACAGCTACTGGTAATGTTTGTGAATATCATAAAAGCAGTGGGGCACCTGTCTTGACAGTGCTCACTTGAAACTTCAAACCAGTGTGAGTTTTAAATGTTCTTCCTGGATATTAGTGTCCAGTAGTTTTTCATTTTTAATAGTGAATATTATAGGTAATATGCTACTTTTAGTGTTTATTGTGCTATAACACACCTAATCATTAAAAAATTCTCATTTGAGGGGTGACTGGGTGGCTCAGTTGGTGAAGTTGTACGACTCTTGATCTCTGGCCTTGAGCTAAGGGTTGTGAGTTTAAGCCCCACATTGGGCATGGAGCCTACTAAAACCCTCATTTAATTTCGTAATAGGGTTTATATTTCTGGGATATTAGATTTTAAATGGTTGGATTGTTTTGTGCATCTTATTTTTAAACAATCCTTTTATAATGTTTTATTTGAAAGAAAATATATAACTATTATCATGGGCAGAAACCTAAGGAATACAAAAGGGTATAGATTTATTTGGCATTTTAAAGGCTGCATTTTCATCATCCCCTGCTTCTTGGGGAATAAACTCCAGCAGCAGTTCTACAGAATCAATCTGTTTTATTATCCTTTACCTTTCTGGATTGGTTTCTATTGATATTTGTCTAAGTGAACGGATTTTGATTACACGTAAAGTTTCCGTTCTAAAAATAAAAAATTTTCCAACTCAAGATTGGGTATTTCAAATGTTAGGTTGCCCCCGATTCTGGCAACTCAAATTGGGTACTGTTCCACACTTTGATAGTATTATTAAGTAAATTAGTGAAGTGACTGACTATCCTAGTTTCAAAGTTGGCGTTTCCTGGTTTTGTTTTATTCATTAGGGATATTCTCATGCATTTTCCAAGAAACTAATTTATTTCTCTCTCTCTCTTTTTTTTTTTTTTTTTTTGTTTTTTTTGTTTTTTTGGGTTTTTTTTTTTTTTAGCTTCAGCTTTAGCTGCAGCTGCCTCTGTCCAGCCTCTTGCAACACAGTGTTTTCAACTCTCTAACATGTTTAACCCTCAAACGTAAGTAATATACTTTGGTCAAATTGAAAATGGTATATACAATTGACAACTCAACAGTTGCAAGGATTAGAAGGCACTGATAACTGCCCGCACAGTCGAAATCCAGGTGTAACTTCTGAATCTGCCAAAAGTTTACTAACAGCCTAATGTTGACTAAAAGCCTTATAGTAACCCAAAGTTGATAACACATGTTTTGTATAAGTCTTATATAGTGCATTCTTACAATAAGCTAGAGAAAAGAAAAGCCTAAGGAAGAGAAACTACATTTATAGTACTGTATTGTATTTTCTCAGAAAAATTCATGTATAAGTGGACCCATGCAGTTCAAACTGTTGTTCGGTGGTCAGCTGTACTGTGAAATGTTTAGTATTCAGCTTTTAAAAAAAGTTTTTATTTTGAGAGACCAAACAGTGCGTACACAGGAGAGGGGCAGAGAGAGGAGAAAGAGAATCCCAAGCAGGCTTCTGGCTGTAGGCGCAGAGCCCGACATGGGGCTCGAAATCATAAAGTGCCAAGATCATGACTTAAGCCAAAACCAAGAGTCAGATGTTTAACCAACTGAGCCTCCAAGGCACCCCAATATTCCGTTTTCCTAAGTTAACTTTTATGATGTTTCACTATATTTCATAGTTGAAATAATAAAATGATTTTGATCCTTTTGGGGTATTTTAATGCTAACTTTTATATTACTAATTCCTTTGGGTGTGTTTGTAAGATTGGAATTGAATTGAAAGGTATGTAGGTTTTATTTTCCAATTACATCTAAGTAATTTTATATGATATTTTGTATCAGTGTTTATTTTTTAATTGTAGTTTATACATAATGTGTTACATTAGTTACAGGCTCATAAGATAGTTCTTCAGCTCTGTACCTTATGTTCACCAAAGGTGTAGATCTGTCAACATACACTTCTATTACAGTACCGTTGACTATATTTCCTATCCTGTACTTTTCGTCCCTGTTGACTTATTCCATAACTGAAAACCTGTACTTCCCACTCCCCTTCATCTGTTTTACCCATCCCCGGACCCTGCTCACCTCTGTCAATCACCTTGTTTGTTCTCTGTATTTATGGGTCTGTTTGTACTTTTTTTTGGTTGTTCATATGTGTATTTGTGTTTATTTCTATTGCTAGTTTACTCTTATCAGTTACTGGTTTTGAAATTTTAATCTTACATAGGAGAAGAGGATCTTCAAAAATTTTCTTCCTAAAGATAAGTGCAGGCTGGAAATTAGGAATTTCTCTTTCCTGAGGTGCCTTGGTGGCTCAGTTGGTAGAGCATGTGACTTGATCTTGGGGCGGGGAAATAGAAAAAGGGAATTTCTCTTTCCTAATGCCTAGGTAATGATTAGAATTTCATTTATCAGTCCAAACTCTTGTTTGTTTTATAAATCATTTATAATACACTCCAAGGTAAATGTAGATATCCTGTTCAATTGATTTAATAACCCTATTTTATGAAGCATTGTTTTATACAGTAGTAATTTGTATCATGCTGTTTGCATTGTTTATAATCATGGTTTACCATAGAAGGAGCCCTTCATTCTTGTGTTCTTTTGGTAACATCAAATTCTTTATTTTAGCTTTATCTGTGAAATGATTATAGACATTTGGTATAAGTATATTCTATTTTTGGTATATATTTGGTATAAGTATAAATTGATATATATCAATAAATAATGTAAAAGATAGAGTTAAATTCATAAGCTTTGTTGCAAACAGTTCTTTATATCTTGGTTTTTATTTTCTCCAGTGTACTACACTGCTAAATATGAATGATTTTTAAATAAAAGAATTCATATTTCAAATATTTTTATACAGGTGAGCCTACATATGTAACATTTTACAAGGTTGGTGTCTGATAGAGCTTAATAATTTCTTACAGAGAAGAAGAAGTTGGATGGGATACAGAGATTAAGGATGATGTGATTGAAGAATGTAATAAACATGGAGGAGTTATTCATATTTACGTTGACAAAAATTCAGCTCAGGTATTTTTTTCTTTATTCCCTAGAGCGAAAGAAGTTTAATCTGCCCTTTAAGTGCCTCCGGTATTTTGATCTTAATAAATATAAGATATTGTTAATATTTTGTGACTTAGCCTTCACATATACTCGGGGCATATTCCCAGTCTTAAGTTTTTGTTTAATTCTGAAAGAAACTTTAACATACTAAATATACACCCTTCAAAATATGGGTGTGTTTGTAATAATTGAAGAGTAGACTAGGCCATTTTATAGCTGTGTTGCTGGTTAGTGTTGAAAGCTTGCCATGAAATCCTGGCCTCTTGATTCATTCTTTTTAATTGCTTTGAAATGATAGAGAAAAAGTGTAGAACAAGTCTTTTGGAGGCTAAAATGATTTCAACGCAACTCTAGGTGTACATACTAGCTAATGAAACAATTATTTGAAGAGCAGTTATTTTTACAGGCAATTTGAGTAAACCTATTCAAATTCATGTTATTTCCTACGTGCCCTTAACCTTTTTTGTTGTCTTTCAGGGCAATGTGTATGTGAAGTGCCCATCAATTGCTGCAGCCATCGCTGCTGTCAATGCATTGCATGGCCGGTGGTTTGCTGGTGAGTTTGATGTGTTTTTTTCTGCTTGATTATTATGATGAAGGATGTAATTTAAGTGAACATGCTTAAACCCTATCTGTTTCTTTCAACAGGTAAAATGATAACAGCAGCATATGTACCTCTTCCAACTTATCACAACCTCTTCCCTGATTCTATGACAGCAACGCAACTACTGGTTCCAAGTAGACGATGAAGGAAGATATAGTCCCTTATGTACATAGCTTTTTTTCTTTCTTGAGAATTCATCTTGAGTTATCTTTTATTTAGATAAAAATAAAGAGGCAAGGGTCTACTGTCATTTGTATACAATTCCTGTTACCTTGAAAAAATAAAAATGTTAACAGGAATGCAGTGTGCTCATTATCCCTAACTAGCAAATCCCACTGTATACAAAGCTGTTCTCTTGTTCTGCCTTTTAAATGTACATGTAGAAAATTACATTAAGGATCTATAGGAATAGCTCTAGGGGGGAACAAATGTGCTTAATGTAAAAAGGCAGACAGGGATGTAATTATGTTTTTAATGTTTCAGAAGCCTAACTTTTTACACAGCAGTTACATTTCACGTTTCACTAATGTTGATATTTGGCTAATGGTTTGGCAGAGGTTTCTGGAGTACACTTTTAGTGTATGGGAATTCAAGACAGCTAAAGGGCTGTATGATTAACATCTCATCTTGCATCATGATCAATTGGCAAGAAAAGGAGATTTCAAGATTACATTTCCAGATGGTATCTTTTCAATTTAATGTATCTGTAAAAGTTTCTTTGTAAATATTATGTGTTCTGGTGTGTCTTAAGATTCCAAACAAAATGATCCCTGCATTTCCTCAAAATGTTTAGTGGCAGTCTGGTAAGCAAAGCAGTCTGAGCAAGAAATAGGAAATGCAGAAATAGGTTTTGTCTGGTTGCATATAATCTTTGCTCTTTTTAAGCTCTGTGAGCTCTGAAATATATTTTTGGGTTACTTCAGTGTGTTTGACAAGACAGCTTGATATTTCTATCAAACAAATGACTTTCATATTGCAACAACCTTTGTAAGAACCACTCAAATAAAATTCTCTTAAAAAGGCCACAAGAAATCTTCATTTTTGAAATGTTTTAAAGTCATAGAAACTTCAAAATAGCATAGTAGTTTCTTTGACTTTTGGTAGTTAATGAAGACTTGCTTCTTTGGGAAAATACTTAGTGTGCAGAGTCTGGGGAAACTGTTGTCCTCAAGTTGTCTCTACATTGCTCCATATCTCCATCTTAGCACTGTACTTCCTTAGGGTAATGCATCAAAACTTTAGGGATTTTCCATCAAGAAAACCACATCTGCCCACACCTTAAACCTGGGTAGTCTTAATTCTTTCTTGTGTCTGGGCGTCTTTGTGAGAAATGTTTCTGTATTTGAACACTGAACAAAATGGTGTTAAGTTCAAACAGATTTAAGTGATTTCCCAGTTTAACTGCATTTGTTACTTTATAAAGGAATTTGAGCTTGGAATGAGCCATCACCATTATATTCTGAACTCTGTTTCAAGTTTATCTACCTTGAACCTTTGAGTTGTTGCCCCAAATGGAATGATTACTTTCCAGTACCAATTTCTTCACCTGCTTATTTCTTTCTACTATATTGATTCGTTAGTGTTAAGGCCCAAGTTTTAATAGGTTTAGTTGGATATCCAAGTAATCAGTTTGGAGGTATGATTTTCTACCAGTCCTTTTGATGGATACTTAGAATTTCTTCCCTTGATTGCTTCAGTTACTTAACCCAAAGGAAATTTTCAAGATTCAATTATTTTTCAACTCTAGGCAGCAGTGTTCCTTGGGGCAGACTTCTGTCAATGTTCATTTGAAATCTAGTATCTTCATAATTTCTATTCTAGATTCATGTCCTATCAGGTTTGTTCTATCATTCCTTTCTGGGAGCTGGGCCAACTTAGGCATTTAATTAACCTCATAGGTGATAGAGGTGGCAAAAATTTGCCCACTGCTGCAGAATGAGATGTTGTAAACGATGTTAAGGGAAATGTACAAGTAATTGGAATAGTGTGAGGGACAGAAAATAGTCCAATGAATTCAAGTGAGATCCTTCAGGTAATCCATTCCTGAGACAGCATCCCACTCTGGGAAATCTAGCTGCTGTAGTTACTCTGGTTAGTGTAGTGTCTTGGTTGCAGCTGCAGGAGTGTCCTTATGACACCCAAATACTCCCCAAAATAATTTATGTCTGTCATAACCTTACCGTTTTCGTTGAGGGGTAATGATTCTTTTTTAAAGTAGGTTCCATGTTCAGAGTTGAGCCCAATGCAGGATTTGAACTTGAGATCAAGACATTTAACCGACTGAGCCGCTCAGGTGCCCCAAGGGGCAGTGCGGTTTTAAAGCACAGTTTGTCAAGGGTTGTGTGGCAGGAGTAGGTGAGGGACACTTGGCCTTATTACAAGGAACCTATTTTATGAAACCAATTACCAGTGTTGGGGGCGGGGGTCAGTGTTACACAATTGATATCCTCACAGATGGCTGGTTAGGAAATTATGTGAATTTTGTGCTGTTAAGCTACAGAAATGTCTGATAGTTTGAGTTTGTTTCCCCATGGATGATTTATCCTTTTCTTGATTAAGTCAAACCTTGAAGGGCAATTTTTTTTTTTTTTTAAGGTTTATTTTTGAGAGACCGAGACAGAATGCAACTGGGTTAGGGGCAGAGAGAGAGGGAGACACAGAATCCGAAGCAGGCTCCAGGCTCTGAGCTGTCAGCACAGAGCCCAACGTGGGGCTCGAACTCAAGCTGTGAGATCATGAGCTGAAGTCGGGACACTCAGACTGAGCCACCCAGGTGCCCTGAAGGACAATTTTTGAATGAACATAGCTTTGGAAATGAGACTTGGGTTAACACTACCTTTTGCAGTGTGACCTTGAGGAAATCTGGACTTAGTTTTTAACCTTTAAAATGGTGACAGTAACATCAACCTTATGAGGCTGAATAACAAGAGTTTACTAGAATCTATGGACAGTTCATGTATGGAAAATTTTTGTAATTTTGGATTAACAGGATTTGAAAAACATGCAACCTACTCATTGGCCCACCTTAGAAGCTCTAAGCTGAATATAGGCAGAAAAAACACTCAGACTACTCAAAGATTTCTTTTATTATAGTACATGAGCTGGCACTGATGGGAAGGAGTAGCTGTAGTGGACAACCATTGCCCTGATTAACATCGGATGCCCATCCCAATGGCCATGAACGTGCCAAAGGTGCCTCCACTCTGCATCATGGTTTTCCCGATGCCGCCCATCAGCTCCCGGCCCCGCATTCCAATCCTAAGAGAAGAAGAAACCAAGATGCGGCAAACCGGGAACAAAAAATACAAGAAATGGCATTAACTGCCCTTTCCCAAATTACTTGAGTAGTAAATCAAGCCCTCTTGAAGTCTGGCAGGACGTTATCTCTTTCCACCTGAGATGGGTAATGACTAGCAAAAAAAGCATGCATCTTGGTCTCTGGGGCTTTTCTGAGGAATAGTATTATGGCCAGACTTCAGTTTGGGGGAGGCAGCTGAGGCAAAGTACCTAGAGAAACTAGTTTTTTTCTGGTATATATAAAGACATTTGACCCTCTGATGGTTTCCTGGCATTAAAGCAATGAATGTGGGGTCAGACGTGTTTATGTCCCAGCTCTGCAATTTACAGGCTATGTCAACTGTAAGATGGGGATCAAAAGGTTCATAGGATTGTTGATAACACATTCAACATTTAGAACAGTGCTCAGTAAATGGTAATTTACAATATGGAAAAATGGAAATAATAGTCTCTATTACATGTGAAAATGACATTCAGGGTGTAGAGTTTATCTACTTCTATCTATATCCTGTTTCCAGTACAGTAAAATTGCTCTCAATAAGTTTCACTATGCAGAACTAGAAATAACGGCAGCAACAGTAGTAACAACCATTTATTGGGCACTTAATATGTGCTACATTCTGTGCGAAGTGTGCTCTGATTTGATCCTTACAACTCCATGAAGTAGATGTTACTGACCTCATTCTACACTTAGGTACCCAGACTCCAATTTGCTTAAGGTTACAGAAGGAGTAAAGAGACTTTCAGTTTGAGTGAGAGCTCATATTCTCTAGCGCCAAGGCTTCCAACCTTTCCATCCAGACTGAAGGTGGATAGGAAATCAGTCTCACTCATTAAAAGCGAGGTAACTGAAATGAAGTAGGTTCTATCCAGGCTGCAGGCCAAGTGGCGCGGGACGAAAAGGTCCGGTAGTTCCGCCCAGAGATTACCGCCCTCGCCCCTCACCTGAGACAGGAAAAGGTGCCGAAGAGCGCCCCAGCCGCCATGCCCACTGCGCAGCCCATCACAAAGCCCATCTTCACGCGGTCGAAGCAGCTCGGCTGGGACTGTCCGTAGGGCCCCACGGCCACCGGCATCTGCGGGGTTCGAGGGTTAAGGGAGTGTGGGCCTAGCCGCCAGCCCGAGTCGAGCGGGGGCTGGAGGAGGCGGGGTGGGGAGCGGATCCAAGGGTTCGGGGAAGTCCAGGGAGGAAAATAAGCGCGTAACCCGACTCCATCACCCTCTTAGCGTTCGGGTCCCCGCGCCGCTGTGCCCCCACCTCACCTCGTTCGCGGCTTCGGTCGCTCAGTTCTACGTCTCACACCAAACGCGAGGCGGAGCACGCCCGCGGCCTGAGGAATTGCTTCCGGGGCGCGAGGCAGAACTTCCGGGAGCGTGTAGCAGAGTAGTGCCGCTGCTTCGGGCGGGGGGCTCTGCTAGCGGGACCATGCTGCTGCGAACCGCTTGGAGGCGGGCGGCCGCGGCTGTGCGGGCCGCTCCGGGACCCAGGTCCGAGGCGCCCGCTCGGGGGCTGCGCCTGCGCGGTACGCTCCGGGCCCCACTCACCGCCACCCTCCCTACTAGCGCGGACCTTCCCCCTTGGCGTGGCGACGCACCGGAATATTACCGAGTCTCCGTCTTCCGTCCGCTGCCCGGACCCCCTGACCCTGCTTCCTCGCTGCACCCCTCAAACTTTCTCAGGCCGGCCCTCAGTACGGTTGTCTTCTCCGCGTCACCCTTCAGATTCTGCCCCACAGGCCCTCGGAGGCTTGGAGGCTCCGTCGGCCTTCAGATCTCTCCTGCACTTTTGGAGATGCTAGTCGTCCAGCCAGTCATCTTTGAAGGGGATCCTAGCTACGCCGTCTCCACACCCCTTCTAAATGGCTTTGCCCTTTTCGAACCCTCCCCCCTCCCAACCAGGCAATTCGAATATTGACCCAGCATCCCCTTCCAAAAACATGGTCTCTCTCCCTTCCCTCCTTTTTCAGTTTGTTTAAGTTCGCTGATGTTTTGTTTCCTTTTCCATTGAGATTCAACCCCAGCATCCTTTTAGCTTATCTCACCTACATCCAACGTTCACCTGCTGTTTTGGATACCCTGTGGCCATAGTTGCGTTCTTCCACGCTTGGCCACTTCATACCTTTTTTTTTTTTTTTTTTTTTTTTTTTGTCAGTTGTAGATAATGCCCCCCAGTCCGCTGTTCCCTCAGATACAGCCACTGCTCCGGACGTGGAGTCAGTGCTGCGACCTCTGTATATGGACGTCCAAGCTACAACTCCTCTGGTAAGGATAGAGGGGCAGCTTTCCCCAAGGCTATTTATAACATGTTGCAGAAGTGACAATGCACATAAATGACTGGATCCTGCAGAAGAGAGAGACATTGAGAAGTGTGTGTTGGGAAAAGCAATGAGCCAGGAGTCAGGAGGCTTAATTTGTAATCCACTAAAAATGGCTCTGCTACTTACCAGCTGTTGACCTTGGTGAGATCACTTCAATGTAGGCACTTTGGTAGTAGTTAAATGCATAGGCTCTGGAATTAGCTGGATTGCCACTTACTAATAACTGTGTGAATTTGGGCAAGTATTACGTGGGTTAAAAGACATAAAGCAGCCCTTTAAACAGAGCCTGGCACATGATAAGCACTTCGAAATTAATGGAAGGTTTCATCAACATGTGGACTCTTGTCATGTCCTGGCCCTTGTAGATCACATAGCCTGGCAGGAATGGAAACATGCAGAAATATCTATCAGGACAAGGCAATGTTTGTAGATTACCTGAGGAGATGGTAGAAGAATCATCTGGTAGAATGATTTAAGATGGGTTGAGAGTGGGAGTATGTTAGGCTGATGTTTGTTTAGTACCTAAGGGGATAGAAGAATGAGGCTTTGTCTAAGCAGTGTCTGAAGGGTTGGGAGTGTGTTGAGGTAGGTTGGGCAAGTCTGAGGGGATGGAGTGGGGCTTGAGTTACCTATGGACTCAAAGACACTGATATATTCTGTCGTGCTCAGGACCCTCGGGTGTTGGATGCCATGCTCCCTTACCTGGTCAACTACTATGGAAACCCACACTCCCGGACACATGCTTATGGCTGGGAGAGTGAGGCAGCCATGGAACGTGCTCGCCAGGTTGGTATAGAAGACTCTAAGAGATTCTGATGTCAGAGGTTCAGTGGACTGTGGGAGGCATTTCCTTGGTAACTCTGGGTGGAGGTGGAAGTGGTTTGGGGCTCTTTCTGGAGGAGATTTAGTGAGCAGGCCTTGGAGTCCCCCTGAAAGCATTTTATTAGTTTTTATTTTTCCTAACTAAATGATCTTTGGAATTTTATCTAATTTCTCTAAACCTCAATTTCCTCACGTCGAAGTGGAGATTGTAATAGTTCCTGCTTGTTAGGATTATTGTGTGGTTAAATGAGATCTTGCTGGTGATGTGTTTATTAACACAATGCCACAATGCTTATACATACTAGGAGCTCAACAAGTGATTTTTAAGAAATCAATATTATTATTATTTTGTGTTTTTTTTAAGTTTATTTATTTATCTTTGAGAGAGAGAAAGAGAGCCTGTGCATGAGTGGAGGAGGGGCAGAGAAAGAGAGAGAGAATCCAAAGCAGGCTCCCTGCTCAGTGTGGAGCCCGACTCGGGCCTTGATCCTACAACCACAAGATCAGGATCTGAGCTGAAGTCAAGAGTTGGAAGCTTAACCCACTAAGCCACCCAGGCACCCCTATTATCATTTTTTATCAGATGTGAAAAGAGCCTCAGATCTGGGATGTAACTGAATCTACCCCTTTTCTTTTTTTTTAATTTTTTTTTTTTAACGTTTATTTATTTTTGAGACAGAGGGAGACAGAGCATGAATGGGGGAAGGGCAGAGAGAGAGGAGACAGAATCGGAAGCAGGCTCCAGGCTCTGAGCCATCAGCCCAGAGCTCGACGCGGGGCTCGAACTCATGGACCGCGAGATCATGACCTGAGCTGAAGTCGGACGCTTAACCGACTGAGCCACCCAGGCGCCCCGAATCTACCCCTTTTCTGACCCTAGAGGGTGCAGAGCTTCTTGGACAGTTGATAGAATGTAGTGGCATACTTTTTGATCCAGAGCTCTGTCCCAGCTGTGTCTGCAGTTGCATTCTTGCCTGGGAAACTGGTGTTATTTATCTCTGTTTCTTGGTTTGCAGCAAGTAGCATCTCTGATTGGGGCTGATCCTCGTGAGATCATTTTCACCAGTGGCGCTACCGAATCTAACAACATAGCAGTTAAGGTAAGAGAACCAGAGGGCATATCTGGGCTTTCCTGACTTGGGAGATGGTGTCCCTCCATCATCTGGACTCGTATATGTATTTCCCAGCCACCCATGCCTACCTTATTGTGAATAAAAGACACAGACAAACATGTGCTCTTTCTGATTTGTTGCTTCCTTCAACCCTTTGTGATCTACTCCATCTAAGTCTTTGCTTCTGTTGAACTGAGTTCATTGAGATAGTTGGGCATGAAAAGAGGTGGCTCTTTAGCCATTGACCACTGGTGTTTTGGATGGCAGCTATTTCGGGGAGTAGATAATGGTGACTCAGACTTTTTCCCCATCCTTCTGATTTAGTCACAGAGAAGTCCAGCATCCACTTGCAGTTGGGAGTGCTTCTCTGCTTCTGGTTACCAGCTACACCCTTACATATGTGATTTGAGGGCTGCCTTCCTCTCAGCCTTCCCTTTTTTTTCTAATGAGATCTGTTTGCAACAGTTCTCTTCCCTCCCTCCCTTCCTACCTTTCTTAGATTTTATTTTTAAATAATCTCTACACCCAATGTGGGGCTCGAACTTACAACCCTGAGATCAAAAATTGCATGCTCCACTGACTGAGCCAGCCAGGTGTCCCTCCTGTTTATTTAGATGCTCCCATCTTGAAGTACTGGTTGCTATGCCTCTGCAGGCATTCACTTCATTGTGGTGTCTCTCCCAATCAGATGGGTCCCCCAACATGTGGTGATGGGGAACCAATCCATGGAAGCTGGTGGCATAGGCAGTGAAAGGATTCACCCAAGTCAGAACAAAGGAGATAGAAGGAGGCAGTGGGTGGGGGCTGTTTTTAAAGGGGGAAGGTGAGGAGCTAGGGGCGCTTATGCAGTTTTCCCTTTTTTGGTAACTATGCGTTGTTGGAAGTAGCCCTTTTGTTAGTTAGGGCCTATGGATATTTCGAGGTGGGTCGCCTAATGGGCCTGTCTGTATTCAGCCAGGTGGTCATGGTGGGTCCTTTTGCCTGGATCAGGTTTCTATTGCTCAAGCCTGTTGTCTAAAAGAGGTCTCTTCATTCATCACCCATTCTGAGATCAGTCACTCTATCCTTGGGTTTGTGGTGCTAACAAAAGTAAAATTCAACTCTCAATAGTCATGCTGGTGTTTCATATAACTTAATCATATTGGACTGGGCTTGGTTGCCAGGACCACTTGTGTAAATACCAAGGCTCTGAGAAAGTGTGGGCTACTGTAGGTTCAACTGTCTCCCTCACTTCTCACCTTTATCTCTCAACTGTGCTGCCAGTATTGGTTTTTCTGAGCTTAGATTGGATGTAGGAGGCCTGGGACAGGCTCCAGAGTCATCAGTACTCTGCCTGATTCTGTTAGCAGGAAGGTGTCCTTCCTTTGGAATGCAGAAACCAGACCCAAAGTGGAGATCCTTCCAAAAATGGGGATGATTTCTGGAATGGGGAATATTTTTTAAAACTTTGAAAATGTTTGCTTTGAAAGTCTCTGCTGTTCCCAAACCTAGAGGTGAGGGATTGCTAAGAATAGTTGTGAGTTTTCCCCTTAGTCTCCTGAATAGGAGACTATTCTGTCTGTCTGTTTAGACAGAGGATTTGACACTGTGGGTAACAGATAGGAGAGAGTGGAAGGAGGTGGGGAACTTTTAAATGTTTCCTTTTTATGTTCCTTATCCTCAAGAACATAGTTTTCATGTAGTTATAATTTTGGCCTAATTAGTTTTATATTCTGCTTTTAAGGTAGTATTCTATAAGCTTGTGGGGGTAATGGGGTGGCACATTTTATTTCCTTTAACTCCTTTTTTAAAATTTTTAAGTGTTTTTTTAATTTATTTTTGAGAGAGAGAGAGAGAGAGAGAGAGAGAGAGCGAGCAGGGGAGGGGCAGAGAGAGAGAGACACACACACAGAATCCAAAGCAGGCTCCCGGCTCTGGGCTGTCCGCACAGAGCCCAATGCGGGATTTGAACTCATGAAATGTGAGATCATGACCTGAGCCAAAGTCGGACACTTAACCGACTGAGCCACTAGGCACCCCTCCTTTCACTTTTTTTTCAGTGTTTGTTTATTTATTTTTGAGAGAGAGCACAAGCTGGGGAGGGACAGAGAGAGGGAGAGGGAGACCCGGAATCTGAAGCAGGCTCCAGGCTCCAAACTGTCAGCATAGAGCCTGACACAGAGCTCGAATCCATGACCTGTGAAATCATGACCTGAGCCAAAGTCAGATGGACACTCAACTGACTGAACCACCCAGGGGCCTCTCCTTAACTTTTAAAGGTAATCTGTGCAGGGATGCTCCTGGCTGGCTCAGTCCTTAGAGCATGCAACTCTTGATTGTGGGGTCATGAGTTCAAGCCCCACATTGGATGTGGAGGTAAAATAAGTAAATAAATACATCTTAAAAAAATAAAAATAAAAAAATAAAGGTAATCAGTGTATATGTGATGAGATTTTTTTAACCCTATAGAAAAGTTTAACATAAAGTATCTAGAGCCTGGGGCGGCTCAGTCACTTAAGCATCTGCAACTCTTGATTTCAGCTTAGATTGGGATTGAGTGCCTGTTGGGTTCTGTGCTGAGCACGGAGCCTGCTTAGGATTCTCTCTCTCTGTGTCTGAAAAATAAATAAACATTAGAAAATAATTTAAAAAGAAATAATAATTAAAAAAAAGTGTAAGTCTTCCTCTTCTTTCCCTCTTATTCTGGCCCTGAATCCTGTTCTGCAAAGTTAATTCTAAACTAATTCTGTTTAGTATTGTTCCAAGAAAAAGAATTATACATACATATATTGTATTTTAATATTTAATAATTTAATCATTATCCATACATATGTAACTTTAATATTTTCACAAACTGTAGCATGCCATATTTATTCTTCTGTAACCATTTTTTTTTTTTAATTTTTTTTTAACGTTTATTTATTTTTGCGATAGAGAGAGACAGAGCATGAACGGGGGAGGGTCAGAGAGAGGGAGACACAGAATCTGAAACAGGCTCCAGGCTCTGAGCTGTCAGCACAGAGCCCGACTCGGGGCTCGAACTCACGGACCGCGAGATCATGACCTGAGCCGAAGTCGGCCGCTTAACCAACTGAGCCACCCAGGCGCCCCTGTAACCATTTTTTTAAAACAAATTGAGCTTTTTTTTTTTTTTTTTTTTTTTACAAATTGAGCTTTTATGCTCTTTTAAAAATTTATTTTTTAATGTTTATTTATTTTTGAAAGACAGAGTGCAAGCGGGGGAGGGGCAGAGAGAGAAGGAGACGCAGAATTTGAAGCACGCTCCAGGCCCCAAGCTGTCAGCATAGAGCCTGATGTGGGGTGTGAACTCATGGACTGTGAGATCATGACCTGAGCCAAAATCAGATGCTTAACCGACTAAGCCACCCAGGTGCCCTCTTCTGTAACCATTTTTAAAAAATATTTATTTTGTGAGAGAGAGTGAGCATGTGCAAGTGGGTGAGGGGCAGAGAGAGAGAAAGAGGGAGAGAGAATCTCAGTGCAGAGCCCGATGTGGGGCTCCATCTAATGAACCATGAGATCATGACCTGAACCAAAGTCAGGAGTCTGACACTCAACCAACTGAGCCTCCCAAGCACCCCTATTCTTTTGTAACTATTGATAACATACCCTATGTTCTTCCATTTCAAACTCCATAATTTTTGATATAACTACATTCTTTTTCATGGAGTTGTGTTATCATAGTTTACTATTCACTACTTTATTGTTGGATGTGTTTAATTTTTCCATTTTTTTAAAGATTGTAAATACGAGAACATATTTCATCTTTATGGCTTGATCTGTCTTTTGAAATATTCCCCTAAGGTAAATTTCCAAAAGAGGAATCACAGTTAAACAGTGTGAATACAGCTTTTAAGACATCTTTCTAAATGATTTTCTGAAAAGATTGTAGCATAAATACTGCCATTAGCAAGGATTGAGTTCATGAGTTTCACTTTTACACTGACAGCTTTGGGTATCAGTGTCAACATATTTGCATGTTTTGCTATTTAAGTAGAAATAAAGAGAGGGGCTTTTTCCTGGGATGCGAGGAAATCTACCAGGGGTATATTTTCTTTTTTAAATTTTTTTTGACGTTTATTCATTTTTTGATAGAGCATGAGTGGGGGAGGGGCGGAGAGAGAGGGAGACACATAATCCCAAGCAAGCTCCAGGCTCTGAACTGACAGCACAGAGCCCAACACGGGGCTCGAACTCACGGACCATGAGATCATGACGTGAGCCGAAGTTGGACGCTTAACTGACTGAGCCACCCAGGTGCCCCAACCTGTGGGATATTTTCTACCTGTGGTATAATAAAATATATTTGGTCTTTCTTCTGTTCCTGGCACAGAGCCTCAAAAATCCTTGGAGTTTCCTGAATAATAGAAATGTCTTTTGTTATTTATTACAAACCCCTTTGGACCATAATCTAACGTTATAGTAACGAAGTGACTCATGGTGGCCCCTTAGTTGCAAAGGACAGGCTGCCGCTCCAGAAGGACAAAGCATGTGATTAGAGGATTGGAACTTTCAGCTCTACTTCCCTCAGGGCAAGAGAGGGGGACTCGAGATTGAGTTCAGTCCTGTGGCCAGTGATTTAATCAGTCATGTCTCTGTAACAAAACCCCCATAAAAACTCTGGACAATAAGGCTCGGAGGATCTTCCAGGTTGGTGAACTCATGGATGTGCTGGGTAGGTGGCATGCCTGGATTTACAAAGACAGGGCATGGAAACTTTGTGCCCTTCCCCTCCTCAGACCTCGCCTATGCATCTCTTCCATTTGTCTGTTCCTGAATTATATCCTTTATAATAAAACTCTAATAGTGTAGTGCTTTCAGTGAGTTCTGGGAGTCATTCTGCTGAATTATTGAACCTTAGGGGGCTGTGGGAAGTCCTGAATTTGTAGCCAGCTAGGTAAAAGTCCTGGGGAGTGGCTTGTGACACCTGGGCCTTGTGGCTGACATCTGAAGTGGGGTTAGTCTTGTGGACGTGAGTCCCTTCATCTGTGGGGTTTGCACTAACTTAGGGTAGTTAGTGTCAGAATTAAGCTGAATTGTAGGATATATACTTGGTGTCACAGAGTTAATGTTGGAGCACAGAACCCTTGCCTACTTTTTCTTTCAAGTGGGATTGAAGTGCTTGCTGTCTCTCTGAGCATATTCTCCTTCCTTTCACCACCACCAATCTCTAGGGGGTGGCCAGGTTCTATAGGTCACGGAAAAAACACTTGATCACCACTCAGACAGAGCACAAATGTGTCTTGGACTCCTGCCGTTCACTGGAAGCTGAGGGCTTTCAGGTCACATACCTCCCGGTGAAGAAGAGTGGGATCATCGACCTGAAGGTAGGAGTGGCTACTGGCAGAAGGGGCAACATAGGAGGGGCTTGGTTTCAGCCTGTAAATTTGTGTTTTTAGCCTCAGTCAGAGCTTGAAGGACTAGACCTAATAGTGAGGGGGAACTTAGAGCAATAGGCCTGGGAGAGAAACTGAGCATATGTTTCCCCTTGAGTGTGTATTGTCTTCCTTTTCTCTGGAGGATTTCTCAGCTTGGTCAGTGCTTCCTGGTTTATATGAGGACCACTGGGTGTCTGTGCAGGATGCCAGGGACTCAACACTCACCATGGCAAAGCTCTGGCCTCCTCCTTCCCTGTACTTAGTTTCTCATCCCTCTAAAGAAGAGCTGTAGTTTTTGTGAAGAATATTTCCCTTTGTGGCCCATATCCTTATATGTACATTTTGGGTAGTGAGTTCATGCATCTTGTCCACCAGATTTTGGATACCAGCATCCCTAGTCAAATCCTAAGATACAGTTTGTGGACAGAGTCCTGTCATATGCAAGTAGAGATAGTTTCATTTCTTTGTTGCCAACCTGGATGCCTTTTTTTCTTCTTGCCCAGTTGCCCTGGCAAAACCTACTAGTACAAAGTTGAATAGAAGTGGTGAGAATAGACACCCTGTTTTGCTCCTGATCTTGGATGAAAGCTTTCCCCATAAATATGATGTTAACTGGATTTTTCATAGTTGCTCTTGCATAAATGTCCTTTGTTAGACTGAAGAAGTTCTCTTCCAAGTTTTTTGATTTTGTTATTGTTGGTGTTGTTATCATGAAAGCATTTTGGTTTTATGAATTTTTTTTGGTGCTTATTGAGGCAGTCATATGTTTTTTTTCTCTATTAATATGGTGTATACATTGATAGGTTGCTGGATTTGGTTTCCTAGTATTTTGTTAAAGATTTTTGTATATCTATATTCATTAGGGATATTGATCTGTAGTTGTGTGATATCTTTGTCTGGTTTTGATATCAGGGTAATACTGTTCTCAGAATAGACATGTTGGTTCTAACCTACTGTTTCAGTATTGATGACCACTGCACCCTTCATACAACCCTCCATTTCAGCCACACTGCCTGCACAACTCCTTGATATGCCCTGGTCAGTCCTGCTGTGGGCCTGTCTCACATATCCCCTCACCTTTGATCTGTTGTCCTTTTCTTTGCACATACCTTAACTTTCTCCCTCTTTTAAAAAAGTTAGCTCAGGCTCACTTCTTTGCTGAAGTCTTTTTAGATGCTCCAACCCCTTTAAATACGTTGGTTTTTGGTTTTTTTTTTTTTCCAAATTCCTTAAATTCCTTAATGGCTTTTTACTTCTGTGCTCTGTTGTATGTTTATGCCTATCTCTCCACTAGATTAAGTCTCTTGAATGCTAGGAGCACTTTTTTTCTGCCTTTTTATTTCTCATAATACTTCACATGTGTCTTTTTCCACCTCATAGTATTTATTATGCCTTAGCGTCTGGCACTAGGGACACAAGGATTAACAAGACAAGCTCAGTCCCTGCCTTCAGGGAGCTTACATTCTAGTGAAGAGGACAGTTAACATAGAAACAAATGAAATAATTACAAATTGGGATAACTGCTATGAAGGAAGCAAACAAGAAACTGAGAGAAACATGACATTGAGAACCTCTATTAGACCAGTGTCAGGGAAAGCAGGATGTTGCTAGGCTGATTAATAATTCCTTTAAGATAACATTTTAGTCAGATGAGGTCCCTGCCTCAGTGCTGTTGCCAGTAACCTTGTTTTTTGCTACTTACTTTGTTGTTTGCAGCTTACTCTGACCACCTTACATAGGAAAGGCTGTCCCTTTTTTAATTAAACTTGTAATTTTTAATAAAGATAGTTTTTATTATTTTTTTTTTTATTTTAGAGAGAGAGAGCACAAATGGGGGAGGGGGGCAAAGGGAGAGAGAGAATCTCAAGTAGGTTCCACCCTCAGCACAGAGTCTGATGTGGGGCTCGATCCCACAATTCTGGGATCATGACCTCAGCTGAAATACAGAGCCAGATGCTCAGCTGGCTGAGCCACCCAGGCTGTTTTTATTTATTTGTTTTATTTTATTTTTTTTTAGAGAGAGAGGGGTGGAAGGTAATGACAGAAGGAAAGGGAGAGAGAGAATCTTAAGCAGGCTCCACTCCCGGGGTAGGGGAGGACACGGGTTTTGCCCCTAAACTTTTTAAATAATTGTAGATTCACATGTGGTTTTAAGAAATAATACAGTGAGATCTCATGTACCCTTTACCCAGTTTCCCCCATGATAATATCTTGCAAAAGTATAATCCAGTATCCAACCAGGTGTTAAAAATAAGCCCATCGACTCTATCAAAGGAGGGATGCAGAGACTCAGAGCACAGTGATGTGAGGCTTTTATCAGTGTTCTTCCAAGAGTGGGTATCTGATGGACAGTCATACTTAGGGGAGTTACAGCAGACAATTTATCTCGTAGCATTCAAGTCCCTCCCCTGGTTCCTCATTGGCTGAACTACAGAGGTTACTGCCTTATCTGGACATTGCCAATGCACACGTAAGGCAAAAAGTAGTCTGGTTGCAACAAATGTACATTCCCTGAGGTGACGCAGAGACTTTCAGTCCCTCCTCCTTTGTTCTTTGGTGCATACTCATTGCAAAGCCCGCAAAAATAAGCCCACGAAACAGAGAGGGGAAGAAGAACCAGAAAGTGAAGTGTCTAAAGGTTTGGGACTCCATTGTGGAGGGGTGGGTTTCATATATTTCCAGTGTGTTGTAATCCTATTGTTAATTAGATAGCAGAACTTTTATTTGGTATTTCTGAAAATGAATCATCTCCCTTATTTCTCACACAGGGTAATGACTTGGATAGAGTCTGCCAATCTTGTGCTCATTTCCCCAGTTTCACTTGTGCTTATTCGTCATGTGTAGGTTTGTGTAACTACCATCACTGTCAAATTATAGTTTCCTCACTGCAGTGATGCTTCATGTTCTGTTAAAACCACTAATTTGATCTCCATTTCTTTAATTTGTCATTTCGATAATGTTACATAAATGGAATCATAAAGTATGTAACCTTTCGGGACTGGCTTTTTTCACTTAGGGTAAGTCTGGCAAGCCATTTAGTTTGTTACGTGTCTCAGTAGTTTGTTCCTTTCTATCAGTTAGTCGTATTCCGTGGTATGGAGGCACCAGTTTGTTTAGCCAGTCACCCATTGAAGGACATCTAGGTTGTTTCTGGGTTTTGGCTGTTATGCCGAAAGCTGGTATGAACATTTATGTATAGGTTTTTTGTGTGAATCTGTTTTCATTTCCCTGAGATAAATGCGCAACAGTGCAATTACTACATCATAGGTAATCTCATGTTTAGTTTTATAAGAAGCAAAAACTGCCAGACTGTTTTCCGGTATGGCTGTATCATTTTACGTTTGTATTAGTAGTAATAACCAAGTGTTTCAATGATGTAGTTTCTTTGAATCCTTGCCAGCATTGTGTTGTCACTATTTTTTTTTTAACCACTCTGATAGGTGTTTAGTAAAAGGCCCCGTTTTAAGACTGAGCTTGCCCGTGTTCTGAGTTAGGGAGGATTTTGTTGGTACTATATAGTCTTCTTGCTCCTGATACTCTTAGGAACTAGAGGCTGCCATCCAGCCAGATACCAGCCTGGTCTCAGTCATGACTGTGAACAATGAGATTGGAGTGAAGCAGCCCATTGCAGAAATAGGTGAGTATCTTGGGTGGACCTTGATGCTTGCCCACCTCTGGGATCCATCTGAGGAGCAGGAGTGGTCTCCTGGGAGTGGGAGGGAGATCAAGGGAAAGGGAGTTTCAGTTCCTTGTTTAAAGACCTATTGTATATGGCATAGCCAGTATTTGAATCCAGGTCTAGTATCCTTTATGTTCTTTTCATTTAACTGCAGTTGGTGCCGAAACAAAACACTACCGTTTTTTTCTCTTCCTCTTTCACCTTTGTTACTTTAGAACATCTTGTTATTGTGCTCACTTAGAGTCAGAGACTCACTGTAACTCCTAGGACACATTAGGAAAAGATCTGCTAATCTTTGCTTCCTGGAAATTAAAAAGGATGTAAAAGTCAATTTGATGTATTGAAAGACCAGTGTTAACAAGGTAGGAAGAGTTTTATGCATCAGGATATCAGGCATGTTTTGATTTGGTGATTTGTATTTGCCCTTATTTAATCAAGGAAGCTAGCTGAGAATGACAGAGTGAGAGGGAGAGAGGGAAAGAGAGAGGAAGAGAAAGAGAGAAGTTATTTACTATATGGCTAGAGGCTAATGCCAGATGCAGTTTTGCTTTAGAACTCATGGTACATTGTAGGATCACTGCCAGGTGACTTTCCAGCATTGTGCTATGATTTCCCCTTTGTTGTTTCCTCAGGACAGATTTGCAGTTCCAGAAGGGTATATTTCCATACCGATGCAGCCCAGGCTGTTGGAAAAATCCCACTTGACGTCAATGACATGAAAATTGATCTCATGAGCATCAGTGGTCATAAAATCTATGGTCCCAAAGGTACCAGCCCCTCCTTGAGTTCCTTTTCTCAGACCTCCTATTAAAACCCTAGATAGATGTTCCTTGAACTCATTTGGAATTACCATTGCTGTCAGAGGAAGCTGTACATTCATAGTGCTTTGCAGAATGCAGAATTGCTAATGCAAGTGTCCTTTAACAATAACCAAGAATGCTTGCCTATTTGTAGACTCTTGCAGCTAACTGTGTATAGCAGTCTATTGTTGCATGGTCTCTTTAGAAAATCCTTAGAAGGCAAGTAGTTTAATTTGGTTGAGGAACAAAGGGTTTTGTCATATCAAATTAAGCTAAATAAGTCCAGCTGTCTTGTCTTCCCCACTGTGATAGCAATGTTCTTTGAGTCCTTTATTCCCTATGTGTTTCTGTAGCCTGAGGAAGATTGCACTTTTATATCTCTTAGTATTTATTACTTCTTTTATTTTTTATTTTTTTTAATGTTTGTTTATTTTTAAGAGAGAGCGGGAGAGAGCGAGCCGGGGAGGGGCAGAGAGAGAGGAAGACACAAAATCTGAAGTAGGCTCCAGGCTCTGAGCTGTCAGCACAGAGCCTGACACTGGGCTCAAACTCACAAACCACAAGATCATGACCTGAGCCAAAGTCGGACACTCAGCTGACTGAGCCACCCAGGCACCCCTCTTGGTGTTTATTCCTAGATTTAATAGTCTGTATTCCTGTTAGCCTCTCAAGAGTGTGTTTCCTTTGGTCCTATTGGCCTAGGAATGTTTCCTAGCTAGAATTCTGTCTTGTCACTCCAGTCTTTGGGAAGAGACTTTTGTTTTCTATTTTATGGAGGTAGCCATAAAAACAAACAACAACTCCTCTGTCTCTGGGGTGAGGGCCTATGGGGTTGATAATGCTGGTACACATTCTGTGTACACCCTGAGCTGCACACCCTGAGGAAAAAGCTGTGATAGCTCCTGGAAGTATGTAAGATACCTTCTTTTCAAGGTTCCCAGAGGTTATAAAGAATGTTTTTGTGAGCTATTATTGAAAAAAAAATTTTTTTTAACGTTTATTTATTTTTTGAGAGAGCATGAGCGGGGGAGGGGCAGAGCGAGAGGGAGACACAGAATCCGAAGCAGGCTCCAGGCTCTGAGTTGTCAGCACAGAGCCCGACGTGGGGCTCAAACTCACAAACTGAGATCATGACCTAAGCCGAAGTCGGACACTTAACCAACTGAGCCACCTGGGCGTCCCTTGTGAGCTATTATTTATTTATTTTTTAAGTTTATTTATTTTGAGAGAGAGAGAGAGCTTGTGAATGAGCTTGCACAGGAGTGGGAGAGGGGCAGATAGAGAATCCCAAGCAGGCTCCCTTCTGTCAGCACCCAGCCTTAGTGGGCTCCTGAGATCATGATCTCATGAGGTCATGACTTGTGAGGAAATCAAGAGTTGGGCGCTCAACCGACTGAGCCACCCAGTCGCCTTATGAGCTATTATTTTAAAAGCACAACAGGTTGGGGCACGTTGAGCGTCCAGCTTTGGCTCAGGCCGTGATTTCACGGTTTGTGAGTTCTAGCCCTGCATGGGGCTCACTGCTGTCAGCGCAGAGCCTGCTTCAGACCCTGTGTCCACTTCCCCTTTCTCTCCCCCTCCCCTGCTTGTGCATATGTGCACACTCACTCTCTCTCTCTCAAAAAGAAATAAACATTATAAAAAGTAATAAAAAGTATAACAGGCATTCTATCTTTTATTAAAATGTTGCCTTTATTGGCTTTTATTGTAGATGTATCTATTTTGACAAAACTAATTGAGCAGAAGCTCTGATCAGCAATTAAATGTGTAGAGGTCTCTCACTACCCAAACTTATGCTTTCAGAAAGAAGGGGACTCAGTTGATTTAGATAACATTATGTCCTTCACTATGCAGACAGGGGTCTGTGCATATGCTCTCTGAACTTGGGAACCACAGAGATTCACATAGTAAGGATATTTGAATTTGATGAGGAAATGAAATATTTCTTGATTAAGTATCATTTGTTACATAAATTATTTCAAAACTGGGGTCCTTGGTAATAAATTTGGGAAGTACTGCCTTAGTTTTGATAGTACCTACAATCTCTGCCTAAGGAATTGTTCTTTGTAGAAGAAGATGAACTTTACCGAGTGGCCACACTGTTTAAAACCTTTGACTACTTTGTGAGTATCTTTGCACATTCATGCTCATATTTGGCATGAAATTCCTGTAAGTGGGTTTGATGGCTATTAAGTTATATACATTTTTTTAATGTCTATTTATTTTTGAGAGAGAGAGCATGCACGCGCAGGGGAGGGGCAGAGAGAGAGGGTAACAGGAGATCCAAAGTGGGCTCTATGCTGACAGCAGAGAGCCTGATGCAGGGCTCAAACCCACGAACCAGGAGATCATGACTTGAGCCAAAGTTGGATGTTTAACCAACTGAGCTACCCAGGTGCCCCTTAAGTTACATACATTTTTCAACTTTGATACACTGGGAGATTGTACTAATTTTTAATTCTATTCTGATCTATCCCTGTATTTGCCTCAAAGTTTTTTTTCTTTTTTTTAAGATTTTATTTTTAAGTACTCTGTATACCCAGCGTGGGCTCAAATTTGAACACCCCCTAGATCGAGACTCGCATGCTCCACTGACTGAGCCAGCCATGCCCCCACCCGCTTTTTAACAATTTTATTCTATTTAGACAAGGTAGTATATTTACAAAGTTCTAAATTCAAAAGCTACAAAAAAGTACAAGGCCAGAAAGTCTCTCACTTCTGTCTACCACTCATGTAGTTCTCCTCTGGGGAAGCTATTTTTTGAATATTTTTCTAGGATTATTCTATGCATTTACAAGGAGAGATATATATATATATATATATATATATATATATATATATATATATATATATATTATATATATGTATTTTTCCCCCTCCTCCTCCTCTGTTTTTACTCAGAAAATAGCTTATTATACTCATTGTTCTATTTCTTCCTTTTTTTCCACCTAATTATTTTTTAAATGTTTATTTACTTATTTGTTTTGAAAGAGAGTGAGAGAGCGAACGAGCAAGCATGCTAGGGAGGGGCAGAGAGAGTGAGAGAGAGAATTCCAAGCAGGCTCTGTGCTGTCAGTGTGGAGCCCAACATGGGGCTCGAACTCATGAACCCTGAGATCATGACCTGAGCCAAAATCATGAGTCAGACGCTTAATCAACTGAGCCACCCAGGCACCAACCCCCGCCTTTTTTTAAGTAAAGTACAAATTTTATTCAGATTTCACCAGTTTTCCAACAGTGTATCTTGGAGATTTTAAAGTGGCAATACAAAAGGAGCTTCCTTTTTGTTTTATATACCAACTTTGTAATCCATTGTGTTGACGGTATCATAATTTATTTGCCCATTGCCTTGATGATGAATATGTGAGTTGTTTCTGGTATTTTGCTATTATGACTAATGCTGTATTTCATGATGTTATTTCAGACATGCATAGGAAGCTACTTTAAACCATTCGGTCATGACTCCTGGTAGTTACCTCATGATGTTAAATAATTTTGATAAATATCATGCTTTTACTTCTATTTCTCCTTTTCCTCTAACTTTTTTTATTTTGAAAAATTTCAAGCTTACGGAAAAGTTGAAAGAATATTTTGACCGCTTTTGAAAGTGAGATTTTGTTTCATCTGCCTTTTTCTTTTTTTTCTCTTTTGTAACAAACTTTGTTTCCCAGGGGTTGGTGCCATCTACATTCGCCGCCGACCCCGTGTACGTGTGGAGGCCCTGCAGAGTGGAGGGGGGCAGGAGCGGGGTATGCGGTCTGGGACAGTGCCCACACCCTTGGTGGTGGGGCTGGGGGCCGCATGTGAGGTGGCACAGCAAGAGATGGAGGTATGGGGAGAGCAGTTCCCTTCCTCAACTTCTTCCCCTGTGCTGGGTCTCCACTTAGAGGGTTCTCAGCACAACTGAGTCAGACTTTTGCCGGAAGAGGAGGTTTAAGAAATCCTTCCTTGTCCCAGTGCTGCTGACATCTTGTTCGGAGGGAGGTGTTATGGGCTCCAAAATCCAGGCCTTTTCAGAAATTATTGGCTCACTTATTGGTAGCTTATTGGAACCATGTGTCCAGTTATTGAGCACCTTTGCATGCCAGGTGCTGTGCTCAGTGCTGGGGATACAGTGGTCTCCATGAGTAACACAGGATGATAGGTGGGTCTGATGCATAGTCACTTCTGGGCACTGGAATAGGACTCCTTGTCTTGTGTATTTCTGAGCTGCTAATGGTCACTATGCTTAGTCCTCCCTTGCCTGCTCCTCAGTATGACCATAAGTGGATCTCAAAGTTAGCAGAGCGACTGACAAAGAAAATAATGAATAGCCTTCCCGATGTGGTGATGAATGGGGACCCTGAGCACCATTACCCAGGTATGGACATGCCCTTTCTATCTCCATTCTGGAAGAGCCTGAGACTTTGCAACTCCTCTCACAGTGATTCTCTCTCCAGGCTGTATCAACCTCTCCTTTGCATACGTGGAAGGGGAGAGTCTGCTGATGGCACTCAAGGATGTTGCCTTATCCTCGGGGAGGTGAGTTGGACTGGATAGACAGGAAGGGCTCATCAGCCTGGCCTCTAAGTGGTATAAGACATTATTAGGCTTCCTAGTGTGGAGATGTCAGGCACAAGAGCTCCTGGTCATCTTGTAAGTGCCTGTTTTTTAGCTGGCTTGGCACTCGCTGAAGTTGGTGATCTTAGGAGGGCTTCCTGGGGTAGGACTTTGTGCCTTTTGTGGTCCCAGGAGATGCATGCATCTGCTCTAATGTTATACTAGCAGTTCTGTTGCAGAACCCCAGAATTGAAGGATGCTCCAAAGGCCACCAAGGGTTTAGCTGCCATCTAGGCTGGTACTGATGGTGTGTTCAACAATAGGAGAGTGAGCACCTGGTTCTCTGCTGCCTGTGGTTGTCAGTCCCAGTTTATGTGGTATCGTGCTCTGTCATGCTTTGGCAGTGTCCTTGCTGAAGGGTCAGAGGAGCTAGGGTCGCATCCCAGAAAATGCAGGCAGCATTGGGCCCTTTAGTTCTACCAGATTAGAATGTCTCTTATATCTCCATATAATGACTTCAGGGACCTGGGGTGGGAGCAAGATGAGAGATTTGTGGCTAAAAGCAGATGCTGATGACGAATTGAGCAAGACTCCTTGTCTTTCTTCTCAGTGCCTGCACGTCTGCATCCCTGGAGCCCTCTTATGTCCTTCGAGCAATTGGCACTGATGAGGATTTAGCTCACTCTTCTATCAGGTCAGTCGGTTGAGCTGCAACATTTATGAAAGCATCCTCTTTTGTATTCTTCACTTCCTGTTATAGTCTCCTCATACTTGTTTTTCTTATCCCTTCTTGATTCTTCTTGAAAGTTCCTAGAGCAGCAATTCTCAGACCTTATTGAGTATCCTCTGGAAGTTTGTGCAAGTTGAAGATTTCTTTTATTTATTTATTTATTTATTTCAGTTTGTAATAATTTATTTTTATTTATTTATTTTTTGACTTTTATTTATTTTTTTAATTTACATCCAAGTTAGTTAGCATATAGGAAAGTTGAAGATTTCTGAGTCTCACACTCAGAGATTCTGACTCACTAGGACTGGAAGAGAAATAGGAAACCTCTCGGTGACTCTAATATAGGTGATCCACAAACCCATGTTCTGAGAAACTCTGACCATGTTCTTTTCCCGTGTTTTTTGTGGAATAGATTTTCATTGAGTATTTGCTGAATGAATTTACCCTGGTGCCAGAGTTCAGATGTGGAGCTCTTCTCTTACGCCTTTTTTCAGGTTTGGCATTGGCCGTTTCACTACAGAGGAGGAAGTAGACTATACAGTGGAAAAGTGCATTCACCATGTGAAGCGTCTTCGAGAAATGAGGTATGCAGTATGCCCCAGAGACCCTGTGGAAGAAATTGAAGTGCTGACCCTTCTCTTGCTCTCAGGCTATGTGTTCACACTGACAGAAACCAGCCTTTGAGAACACATGGATCTTAGGATTTAGAAGTTCCACAAAATTGGGGCTGCTGGCTGGCTCAGTTGGTAGAACATGTGACTCTTGATCTTGGGGTTATGAGTTCAAGCCCCATGTTGGGTGTAGAGCTTACTTAAAAACAAAACAAAACAAAAAAAAAAAGTTCCACAAAGCAAGAAGGTGAATCTCCTTGGCTACTTGTTTTCAGAATATGACAAAGTACTTTTAAAAACTAAAGAACTGGGGTGCCTGCATGGCTCAGTTGGTTAAGCATCCGAATCTTGATTGAGGCTCAGGTCATGATCTTGTGGTTCATGAGAATCGAGCCCTGCATCAGGCTTTGCACTATTAGTGTGGAGCCTCCTTGGGATTCTCTCTCTCCCTCTCTTTCTGCCCCTACTCCTGTGTGTGCACTTTCTCTATCAAAATGAATAAACATTTAAAAAAAAACTAAACAACTACATAAATTCAGATGTTTTTCATTATTATAGTATTAATAGTTGTCATTGCAGCAATATCAATACAAAATTAGGGATTTGTAGACTAACTAGAGAAAAATCTCCCTTTAAGATAGAGATTCTTACTTTGGGTTCTGCGACTAGACTTCAGGAGGTATATGATAGCCCTGAAATTGTATGCTAAGTGTTGTTTTGTTGTGCATTTTCTTTGAAAGAAAGTCCATAGTTTTCATCAAATTCTCAAAGATTAAGAACTACTACTCAGAGTGTTCTTTGTAAAAGTCTTTATAAGTAAGGTCAAGAGATGCTTTGTCAGCCAACTGCCACCAGGGCTTCCCTTAGTAGCCATAGAGCTCCACTTCTTCCTGGAGACATTGAGGCCTCTGGATTTTTTCAGAGCTCTGTCCTGGTTAAATTCAACTTTCAAGATTCTCTTGGTCTAGTTATTGAGAGTGAAAAAGTTCATATATATATACTCTTCTTCCTTTGACAAACTTTCTGAGGCCTTTCTGGGCTCTCAGTTTTCCTTCCCAGGGTCTAGTTGTATTGCTTAAATATCTACTGCTTCCTTAATTTTCTTAGGCTCAAGATTCCTCCTTGGCTTGATTTTTTGGTACTCTGGCACACTCAAAGGGCATTTCTACTAGACCATGCTGCAAAGCCTTATTCTTCTTATCTGTGTGGCTTCAGCATCTTCCCCCTATTCCTTGTGACCTTTACAAACTGAATTGAACCTAGTTTCATTAGCCCTCAGCTAAAGCTTTATTTTGTTTTAATTTATTTTATTTTAGAGATAGAGAGCACGAGGAGGGGAGAGGGGCAAAGGGAGAGAGGGAGAGAATCTCAAGCAGCTCCGTGCTCAGTGCGGAGCCTATGTAGGGCTCAATCTCACAACTGTGAGATCATGACCTGAACCAAAATCAAGTCGGACACTTAACCAGCTGAGACACCCAAGCACCCCTAAAGCTTTATTTTGTGAGTCTATGACAATAAGAGACCTCTAAAAAGAAAAGACAGGGGCATTTGGGTGGCTCAGTCGGTTAAGCGTCGGACTTTGGCTCAGGTCATGATCTCATGGTTCATGAGTTCAAGCCCCGCATCGGACTCTGTGCTGACAGCTCAGAGCCTGGAGCCTGCTTCAGATTCTGTGTCTCCTTCTCTCTCTGCCCTTCCCCCACTTGTGCTCTTTCTCTCTCTCTCTCTCTCTCTCTCTCTCTCTCTCTCTCTCTCTCAAAAATAAATAAACATTAAAAAAAAAAAAAGACAGGAAGGAGGTTGCTAACTTTAAGGAGCCATGAAAAATGTCATACATAGAAAGGTATGCTGGGAATGCATGGTGTAAAGGAGAGGGATAAGTCAAGAATAGAATGAAATTGCATAGAAAAAAAGTAACTGGGGAAATACAAACCACACATTCCATGGTCAAAATACATTGAAGTAATATCTGGTCTGGGAATATTGTCTAAGGCATTCAAGCTGAAGGGAATCAGAGCTTAGTAGTTATTTCTCAGCAGTAGTTCTTGTATGAGATGGAATGCTCAGGTCTAAGATCCAAGAGTTACTTTTGAATTGGAATCACAGTCAAACTCTGGGACGATGAGGCTGGTAGGAATTGGATAAGAGTGCTATATACCCAGATAAATTAAGGCTAAGCTCTAGCCCCACCTGAGAAATAGAGTAAAACCCAGAAAGAAGTATTGAAAAGTGATCCATGTGTGGTGGGGATGAATAGAGAGGCTGAAACTTGCTTACACAGGTCCTAAGGGTCTTGGTTCCACAGGGAGACTGTGTCCATAGTCTCTCATGAATGGGATGAGAGCTTCTTGAATGTGACCACAACCTGATGCCATTGGCTTGGCCCCACTGGAGCTGAGCCTAGGGTACCCAGTTATTGTTTGCTGGCAGCTGTGGAGATGTTAGAGCTGACGAGGATTTAGAGAGAGCTGGGAAACACTTGCTAACCTTGGGTCTGTCAGGGCAAGGAAGTGGAGAGACAAGAAGAGATGGAGACAAGTCAGGGCTCAGGGGTCAGAGACCAATGTTGGCTATTCCTATCTAAGCCCTAACTCACTCAGTTTCTCTTTTCTTTGGCAGCCCTCTCTGGGAGATGGTACAGGATGGCATTGACCTCAAGAGCATCAAGTGGACACAACACTAGAAGAGTAGGCCTCTGACTTTGTGCTGACCTGGCTTCTGCCTCACCAACCCATGCTCACCTGGGTATCTTGTTACACCCAGTGGGCGCTTCATGTTCAAACCACAATTGGTGTAGCCCAGTTGACTTCAGCATTTGTCCACCTCCAAGATAGAAACAACAAGAAAACTATCTTTCCTGAGCCTCAGCTCCTTTGTTGGAGAACACTCAACATTTCTCTTCAGGAGTCCTTCTCTGGTCTTACAGTGAATGGATATTCTTGGTGGGGAGAGCCCGAGGAACTAGAAGAAGTTTCTTTGTTCAGGGGCCTCAGTGATCTATGTGGACTTTTGAATGTTGCTTACTACTGCTCAGCAAGACTGATTCCTTCAGGAGCAAGCATAATCAACTATTTAATTTCTTTTTTGGTCCCAAAGGCCACCTCTTCATGTTGTAGACTGAACAGCAAGTTTCTTAGAAGGCTTGTCTCCTGTTCTTGTCCTTCATTTCTTTTGACCTAATGAAGCTAAAAATATCTATATGCCTCCATCTACTCTTCTAATAATTTATGTTTCTTTTTTAAAAATTGTTAATTTGCAGATTAGAGAAATAAAATAACCTTCCTCCATTTAATTTGTGACTTTATGAAAGTCTCAGGGAAAATTCCATGCCGTGCTTGGGAATCATGGAGCAGACTACCACTCCACTTGATTTCCATAGATGACTGTCTGCTTGTATAGCTCTTCATTCATCAGTTATTTGAGTGGCTGTCAGGAGCCTAACATTCTTCTGAGTATTGGACCAAAAGACCCTGCCCTCATTGAGCTTTCATTCTAGTAGAGAAACAAAAAATAAATAAACAAATAAAGCTATTATTGATTGTGATGGGTGCTATAGAAGAAATATAATGGTAAGAGGAAATAACAGGGAGAAACTACTATGCTAGGTATGCTAGGAAACCTTTTCTAAGGAATGTTACTTAAGCAAAAACCTGATTTCCAGCCATGAACTAGAGATGAATGAGAAATTAGAAGCAACTGGAAGAGCAAAGGGCCTGAGGTATGAAAAAGCATGATGTGTTTGAGAAACCTGTAGAGGGCAAATGCAGTTTCCATTTGTGGGTCTGACACTGTAGGTGGATAGTTACCAGCACTAAAAAATCAAGAGAAAAAATAGATTACATTGGCATATTTTAAGTATTTTTTTGTTTTTTACTTTTAAAAAAAAGTTTATTTATTTTTAAGTAATCTCTACACCCATGTGGGGCTAGAAATACAACCTGGAGATCAATAGTCTCATGCTCATGACTGAGCCAGCCTGGTAACCCTTAAGTATTTTATTTGTATTATATATTTGAATGTGTATACCTGGTTGCAAATGTATTATGTGAGTGATGGTCAAAAAAGTTTGAAAGCTACTAGCTAGAAGTATGGTAAATACAGGTAGACAGGAGGAGGAAAATTTTAAATAAATTTTTCACTATGAATAATTTCTTTAAAGTTTATTTATTTTGAGAGAGAGCACTCAAACGAAGGAGAGGCAGAGAGAGAGAGAATCCCAAGCAGGCTTCACACTGTCAGCACAAAGCCTGACACATGGCTCAATCTCACAAACTGTGAGATCTTGACCCAGGCCAAAATGAAGAGTCTGGTGCTTAAGTGATTGAGCTACCCAGGAGACACCATTTTGAATAGTTTTAGATTTAGAGAAAGTTTGCAAAGATAGTACAGTTAGATGTCCATTACCCAATATCCTCTAATTTTAACATCTAGTATAAAACTTGGCATATTTGTCAAAACTAAGGGATTATTAACATCTGTACATTAGTATTAACTAAACTTCAGATTTTATTCAGATTTCACCAACTTTCCCACTAATGCCCTATTTCTATTCCAGAAACCAATCCTGGATACCAAATTGCATTTAGTAGGTTTCGTTTTTAATGCACTATATTATAGCTACAAAGAGGATATATAATGAAGAATAGGTTTGGTTTAAAAGTGAGACAGGGTTTTCTAATTTGTGTTTTTGGCATACTGAGCTAGCACCAGGCAAGTTTGCCACGCAAATCTTCCCAAAAGCTTGTTGGAGCTGTGGAAATTTAGTCCCTGATTTTTTTACTCAGTTGACTTCTCACTTGCTGATTTGGAAGATTAGTTCAATTTTGGTAATAGTCATCATGTTGAAAACTAGCCTCTGTACTCCAGAGCTGTAATATAACAGGAAGACAGAGTTTGGGGATAAAGAGGAAAGGTAGTTTTATTACTTCCAGGCAAAGGAGGCTGCAGCAGACTTAATGCCTTCAAAACTGCAGACCCGCTCTGGATAAAAGGCTAAGGAGTTTTATAGGAAAATACAGGATCTGGGTGGTTTGGATAGGAACCTGGTAGCACTCGAGCCGTATTGGTTAGGTCTTCATCGTGGTCTCATGACTAGCGCTGGCAATGGCCATCTGAGTTTCATTACTAGACATACATTGAGGTAAGCGAGAGGTCAACATTGATGCGGAGTTCCTGGAACAAATGATTCTACCAAAACAAAAAAACAAAAACAAAAACAAAACAAAAAGAGGGTAGGCAGAAGCTTTAAGAATGAGGAAGAGAGGGAAAATATTGTTCAAAGTCAAGCCTTGCTGAAGCATGAATGTATCCATCTTAATTTCTATCCATCTTTACATTTCTATAATGGTTTCAATCACGATAATTGAGTATAGGCAGGGGGAGTGCACAGCATGAGAATAATTTTTTCTATAATATAGTAATACTAAATACTAAATACAATACTGAATACTAAGATGCAGTCCGTTAATGAACACTAGTGGGTAAGGCTCCCTGGATTTACATTTTTAACTGGGGAAAAAAAAAATTAGGTTTTGGTTCTTTTGTTAGGGCATCGCCAACAGAACCGGGCACTACTTTGTGGTCCATTTCATCCTCGACACACTGCGCGAAGAAGGCATTATTTCTTCCCTTTCGTAGAGCTCGAAGAAGTGAAGCAGTTTGCACAACGTTCCGCAGTGAACGGGCCACCCAGGTACCCTTCCCTATCTCACCAAGCAGCGCCTTTCTCCTAAGGCGGGGCTAGTGCGCAAACGTCGGACGTACGGACTCAAAGCTCCTCTCGCCACAAATACCTGTAACTTCCGGGAGATTGCTCAAGAACCTCCCGGCGCTTGCGCCGCGCCGCCCCGTGATGTCACCACTCCGTCCCGCCCCTGCTGGAACGCTGAGCTGCCGAGCGGGCTGTCGGCCATTTTGTGAAGCGGCGAGAGAGGTGGTGGCTGCTGTGGGCTCCGGGAAGCCGTTCGGGCTGGGGCTGTCGGCCGCGGGGCGGAGGCACTCGCGCGGGGGGTAACTCGGGTCTGGGTTCGGGTGCCGCGCAGCTCTCCCCGGTAAGACTCCCGCAGCCCGGAACGGGCGGGGCTGTGCGGGGCTCGAGCCTCCCCTTGGTGGCCCGGGGCGGGGCCTTCGGAGGCCTCCGAGCCCGCCGCAGCGAGCGCCCCACACAAAAGGGTCGCGGCATGGCTGCGGGGGGCTTGGGGCGCCGTGTGCGCCTTTGAAGCCTGAGAGGATGCAGGAAGGACGCAAGAGAGGATAAGCCTGCATACCGAAGTGGGGACGAGGCCATAGTGAGGACGCCCCCGTGGTCTGAGGGAGGAGGCCACAGCTGGGTGGCCCAGCGGCCTGCGAACTAACGGGGATTGCAGTGAAAACACACCTACATCCCGAATTAGCCAGATTTTCTGCGCCTCCCAAAAGAGACAGAGATTGTAACTCCATCTCTGTGTCCCGAGCTGAGGAGATAAACGTAGTGAGGACACTCCCTTCTTCCGAAGTGGAAAGGAGGCCCCGGTGGCCTAACAGGAAAAGGGGACTACAGTCAGGACACATGTATGGAGAGGAAGCTGTAGTCGTTACACTCCTCTGAGTCTAGGAAGGAAGTCAAAACTGGTCGCCTTCGTGGCCTGAAGGTGGAGGGGGTTGCAGGGAAATGCTTCCCAGGCTCAGCGCTGGGCGGGGCTTACCCTCGAGGGTGTCGGCAATTTGAGAAGCCGGCCTCTGTAGCGAGAAAAGTGGGGGTGAGTACGCCTCCCAGGCCTCTGAGAATTGTAGTGAGGTACCAGATCTTTGGTCCCCAAGTAGGGAAGGGGCTGCAGTGAGGACCACCTTTACATATCCCCTGGGAGAGAGCCTCCCGCCCTGAAAGAGGAGGAGGTGCAATAGAATGGAGGTTGGGTGCTTTTGATGAGTGAGTTGAGTTTGTCTAGCGGAAGCTGGAGGTGCTAGTTGGCAGCCACGTGAAATAGGTGGGAGGGGCTTTGAGGATCTACAGGTTAGTGTTGGGGTTGGATTCCAGTGCAGGAGGCTTAGCTGCCAGATTGCAAATGCATGGACTTTATGTGTGCCTGTAATGTGTGCTTTATAGTGAAAAATCTAAGCGGCTACGGTGAAGGTTACTTTGGGTTATTCAGCACAAAACATGCTGGGAGTTTTGTATACTGTGTTGCAGGCTCCGTAGGAGAGGTTTCTGGACCCTAGAACCGTCCTAAAACCCTGGATTTCCAGAGGTGACCTAATGTAAATTGTGGTAGTTGTTCGGAACCATTCTGTATTATTCAAGAATAGTGTAATTCCGCTCAATATAACCCGAGAGAAAAAGTAATTGCAACTGAAGGACTGTTGAAGGAGAGACTTATGACTGGAGTATTTCTCTTACAGCTTCTTGATTGAATGGTTTAAAATGGTGTGATTTTTGTAAAATGCAGTGTTAGTAACATGTATTGCCTTGGACTTTGTAATCTAGTTTCTATTGTTAATGTATTTCAGAGCGTTTGCAGTTGAAAAGTGTCCTACAAGTCTGCACATACAGGCTTATTGTTTCGTGTTTGTTTGTTTAATTACAGAAATATACAAGACTGGGTTGTACTTGTTTTTGAAATTTGGTGGTTTTGAACGAAAGGAGGATTTCTGGACTTTGTGGGAAGTAATTGTGTTCAGGCATCTTCCAAGATTATAAAAAGTTGAAAGAACTGTTACAGGTGGTTAATAATAATTTTATGGTAATTTTTTAAGAAAATGAAATGTTTGCCCTGTTTGTATAAAGGTTGAGGGATGTGCTCAGTATTATTACTGGAAATTTTTTTTAACGTAACAGGGAATGCATTTATATTATCTTTATATGCTCAATTAAGTATTTTATGGATTGTAATGCATCATTTGTATTTTTCTTATGATATCTGTTAGGTGAAAAATGTGAAGGTTGAGAAACCATTGTGGTGATTACTTGGGACATATTGTTATGTGCTAATATCAGTATACTTCTGGCTTCTTTCACTTTCTTGTGACATGCCATATGTTTCAGTGGTTGCATATTGAGAGTTTGGGGGTTATTGATACAATTTTTAGATGTGAAACTTGATTTTGTCAGCCAGTGTGTTCCTGGAATTTGGTGACCATGTTCATACTGTTTTTATTCCATTTTGTAGAGAGCCACTTCATCTTTCAGCTTGAATGAATGTTTCCCTCCGTAGATGTTGTAGAAAGAACTTCTAAGAGTCAGTAATGGTTGCACAAAAGATGCTTTTTAGATATCTATCCCTAAAATCTAGAGACTGTCGTCCATTTCTGTATCTTCTGCCCCGGCCACAAGTGCTTAATAAATGTTCGTGATATAAATGAATGTTAAATATTTTAGGTCAGCCAAACAGAAAAATAACTTCACCTAATTGATAGTTTAACACACTTTACTACCATCGCTCATATACCTTCTGGTTTGCAAAGAGTTTATTAAATTTCAAGCCACCTTTCAAGTCTTAAGACCGATAGGGAGGGTTTACATGGTTGGCTAGGTTAGAAGTAATATTGTTGCTTTTAAGTTTAAATCAAGTAAGATGATGGACATATTTATTGGCATGGGGGGGGATTGAAAAATAATATAGTCGTTTTGGCAGGAGGAATATATCTCTTATTTAGAAATGTCTTTTGGTTTGCTGCTTTTGATAACTGACTGCAGGCTAATGGGAAAGTTGAGTAACGAGCTATCTAAAGGATTCATGTCCCTCAGTGTCAGAAGAATTGTTTCGTTAAGAATGATTCCAGAATCTGAAGTGTGATCCATTTGGGGTTGGGAACACAATCAAGTGGATGAAGCTGTTGGTTTTTTTTTTTTTTTTTTTTCCTGTAATGCCTACCATACTGTGATTATTCGGCTTATGGCATTGTACCCATTATGATTGGTTCTCTGTTGCTCATGTCTGAGGTGACATTTGAGGGGTGCTGCTTTTTGTATTTTTTGAATCTAAAGAACTTTGGCTCTTCTGTATCTGATTACTGAACAAAGTTAAAATTCACTTTTTGATGTTTATCACCAGATGAAGAGTGGAAATGGTTAAGTTCTGGTTTGTACCTTGACTTCCTGATAAAGAGGATTGTTGTCATTTTATTCTGAAATCTCAAATGGTTGAAATGGCTAGTAAATAAGAAAATATGTCGTGTCATAATATGCTAAATGTTCATAGCAAGTATTTGTAATTTGTTCATGTTTCTGGTATTTGTAAAGCTGAAGTAAAGCCACTATGTTAGGATTAATTCCTAACATAAAGCAGAAAATATACTAGAGCAATCTTCTTGTTTTAGATCTTCTGATACAAGTGAATTTAATGGCACTTTGGGCCCATTTTCTCCTTCCTATCTTTATGCTTTATGAATAGGTTAAAAAAATATGTGCTTTAGATGTTTTGTTTCATAGAATTGTTTTCAGTCTTACCCTTCTAAAATTCATGAAAGCTTAAGCTGGTTGGAGTGGATTTTTCATGTTGGGATCCTTCATTCCATTGCTAGCTGATAATTTAGAACCCAGGGATGAGTAGGTTCTTGGAAAACAGTGGTGCCTCTTAAATTGTTGTGCTCTTTACAAAGTGAGGTGTTGAAAACAAAAGCACTCAGTTCTCAGTTTTGATTTACTTTGTCCATTTGAAGGAAGAGGTGGAACACCAAGAGTTGTGAGCTTCTAGCTTCTAGCCTGAACTTTTCTGCATACGTTTCCTTGGTATGGATTGATATGGATATGGGCCTTCCCCTTTGCTTAAATAGAAAAGATTCACAAATTTATGCCTAGATTGATTTTGTATTTTATTTTATTATTTATTTTTAAATGTTTATTTATTTTGAGAGAGAGAGCTCAAGCAAGGGAGGGGCAGAGAGAGGGGGGTACAGAGGATCCAAACGGGGTTCAAACCCACAAGCCTTGAAACCCACAAGCCATGAGATCGTGACCTGAGCTGGAGTTGGATGCTTAATCAGCTGAGCCACCCAGGCGCCCCCCTGATTTTGGAATTTAAATTGAACAATGTAAAATTTGAACGAGGCATCTGCCAAATTCACCTGGGCCTTTCAACTTTTTCTTGTGGAATGAGACATTTCCTTGTTATAGTAATTTCTGGCAACCCTTTAGAAATTTTTTGAATGTAGGCCTGGTGTGTTCCTTTGGGCTTAACTGGCTGACTCTGATCTTGTTCCTCTCCAGATGGACATATGGAACCTTGTTGGGTCTGGAAGGGAAGAAGCTGGGGAACCTGTTTCCCTTATTATCTTCAGGGCACATGTCCTGGCCCCATACCAGACATTTTGAATTGGAATCTCCAGTAGGAGATCATCTGTTAATCACAAATGCTTAACTAGAAAATTACTCTGGTTCTGTTGGTCAAAGAGTCCAACTAGTACATTTAGAAAATAATATTGCAGAAATTCTTGCTCTTCTCATTGAGCACAGCCTTTACCTAAAGCAGGCTTTTTTCTATTTCATGCTTCCCTTTGTGACCTGTTAGATAAACTTTTAGGTGTGGCTTTTAAATAGAGTTTTAAAACTCTTTAAACATAATTAGAACTGATTTGTACAACATATAAAAGAATGGTACAGTGCTCTGGGCTTTTGAAAGCATTGTTAATGACATTTGCATAGCTTTTGTGGCAAAAAAAAAATCTCATTCTTAAGTAATTTGAGTAATTGTTTACAAGATGTTTAGCTCGTCCTTTAGAAAAAGTTTAGAGTAACACTAAAAGTTTTTAAAGTTTTACTTTTTGGTGATGAATATTAAGCACTGGTGGTATCTTGAAAGATAGTTAAAAATGTGCATCATTCTAAGTAGTGTTCTATTGGTAATCTTAATACTTAACAGTGACAATTTTTTTCTCTGTTTCTCTAAATTAAAAAATGATCTTTTGAAAGTAATTGATCATTTGGTCTTCTGTGTTGCTTGTGAATTGTTTATAACTTCATGGTTTGGGAGAAATTCCAGTAAGACATGAGTGACTCGTTTTTACTTTGGGAGGTATTCTTAATATGCCAGACATTTTTAGTTTAGTTTTTTTGTTTGTTTTTTGTTTTTATGAGTTTCTTGGAACAGTTTTGGTGTTAGAAGGAAAAAGCACTTTTAAGATTTTGAACCCCACTGGTTTTAAATAGGAATTAGTCCTTAGAGCCTGAACTTTCTCTTCATTTATATTTCTTGGTTCTTGATGCTATTTTGGTGCAAAGGAAAATATTTTGAAAGTAATTCCAAGAATTTCTATAAGTACACTTGAATTGATGACTGTCCTTTGTCTTGGAACTGTTATTGTGCAAACTTGTGCTTCTTCATCAAACATTTGGTGGGACCTAAGGAAATAGGTCGTAGTTGGACTTGTGTTGATGGAATTTTCTGGACTGGTTTAATCATCAAGTAATAAAAGTAATTATCAACTGTGAATCTGAGCTTTATGATTGTTTTCGTTTTTAATTGATTCATTCTTGGACTAATTTATGGCACATTCTTAATGTATGTAAATATATTATGTTTTGAGAGATACTCAAATTTGAAAGCAATACCAAGTAAGAAGCATGTGTGGGATTTTGGTACATGTGTTTCTTTCTTTCTTCTTTTTTTTTTTTTTATATGCATTCTAATGAAGTACTCTGGTGGTTTCAGACTCGCCTTCATAATGTACAGTTCAGTGTGGCCTGTGCGTGTTGTTTTGTGTTTCCTGCATTGATTTTTGCCTCCATTTATTCTCTATTGCAGTCTAAAAGTTGGTTTTAATTGGTTGCCCACAGGATTGACTTGGCCTCTACTTCTTGTTAAGAAAATACATCTCTTGTTTTATCAGGTAAGAGATTTTGAATAGAGGGTTTGTTTTTATACAAATTAAAATGAGATAGCTTATTTAGTAACATGAAAATTTGTGTAGCAGCTGAATTGTGGGGGATTTTCTTTTGCTTTTTTTTAACAGTCTTATCTGAGGGATGGGGGTGGGGTGGACTGGGTGCTTTGAACAGTTGTTGCTTTCTTTGGGGGTCAGTCTTATTTAGATGCATTTCTCCTGCTGAATTCCTGATTATTAGGCAGTAAGTAGCTGTTTTTTTCCCTCATTGTAGCATTCTAGACTAATTACAAATATAGGTGCTTGTTATTGGTACGGCTTTTTAATATTCCTTTGAGGTATAGGTATAGATAATGGGTCATATGTTTTAGAATACATATTTTGACTTTAGATGGAACTTTAGTGATTGGAATCTAACCCTCTTGTTAAATAACAAAGGTAGGCTCAAGGTAGTTGAAATGACTTACCTGTCAAACAGGCGCTTAGTAGCAGAATAGCAGATCTTCATATTTTTTTGGAACCTGGAAACTGTTTTTCACTTTAGATGGCTTTATGAGTAAGTCTTATGCTCTACTTTGGTTTAATCCTCAGCCCTTTTTCTAGCTGGTAATCTGGGCAGATTTTCAGTGTCATGTTTTCGTATGTACTTTGCGCAGACTTTCACTACATCCCTTCTCTTAGTAGCAGATGGCTTTTGAAGAGTTGCTGTGTGTGTCACTTTAGCCCTGTGTTTAATTTTTCTGTTCTTGGGACCATATCAAATTCCCATTTTACTGTCCCAGTGTAAACTAACATCTCTCTCTCTCAAGTCTTTTTGGGTGCCTAGACTACTTATCCATGATGTTTCCCCCATATAGTGATTAAATGATAAAGCTTTTTTTAAAGTTGAACGGGAATACTGTCTTAATTTTGCATATAGCTAATATGCTAGAGATAGTAAGGAATGAGAATTTAATGACTTGGAGTTGTCTTGATGAGCTTTCATATAGATTGCTAAGTAGTAAATAAGAGAAAAGAGTTTGTTGGTGTGATTAATTTTTTTAGTATTAATTTTTCTTGCTGACTCTTGCAAACAAAAAACGAAAGGCTTCCCTCCTCACCCAGATTTCTAGTGTTTTATAATGGTCTCATAAGAGTATTTTCTGTTTGCCAGTCCATCTTTCTGGATTAAATTTGAAAGTAGCTTTTATTTTTGTGTATGTGTGTGAGAAAACTGTCAAAGCCAAACAGTATATTTCTGTTTTGTGTACAGCAATCATAATGGTTGAAATATAATTACAGATTTTATTTCATCAAATTGATATTCACATAATATTTGACATGAAAAATTCTTTTCATGAGGTTTACAGGATTCTTAGAGCTTGCAGCAGGAAACTTTGGTCTTTTAATGTTCCTGTTTGAAAAGTGTTAAAACCAAACTCAAGTCGGTTTGTTTTTGTTTTGTTTTTAGTTTTTGTTTTTCCCTCTCCTTCCCTCCCTTTAAAAAAAAAAAACAAAAAAAAAACAAAAAAAAAAAACCAAACTCAAGTCATTTATAATTTTCCTGAGGTCACAGAGCTAGTTATATATGTATATGTTTTTTAAAGTTATTTATTTTGAGAGAGAGTCGGGGAGGACCAGAGAGAGAGAATCCTAAACAGGCTCCATGTTGTCAGCGCGAAGACTGATCATGGGGCTCAAATTTACAAACTGTGAGATCATGACCTGAGTAAAAGTCAGACCCTTAACCAACTGACAGAGCCACCCAGGTGCCTCTAATAGGTTTATATTTAAAAGTTGATATTTAAGATGGATTGGAAAATACCCTATGTTATTGACCACATAAATTTCAAATTAATATTTTTTTCTAGTCCGAAGAATTTGTTTTGTATCAGTTTACAAAGGGCTGCCCTTGCATTTACACTTGAAAGCCGTAAGAACTGAAATAGTGAAATTTTACTTAAATCTGGGAGAAACTTTTCTTTTCGACTAGTTAAACATGAGACATCTAAGGAGATCAGTGAGCTCCCAGAAATTCCACAGTAATTACATTGGGTAGGAGACTATAACAATCACTGAATAAAGTTTATATACCCTAGTTCTTTTTAAAACAAAAAAATACCGGGGCGCCTGGGTGGCGCAGTCGGTTAAGCGTCCGACTTCAGCCAGGTCACGATCTCGCGGTCCGTGAGTTCGAGCCCCGCGTCAGGCTCTGGGCTGATGGCTCGGAGCCTGGAGCCTGTTTCCGATTCTGTGTCTCCCTCTCTCTCTGCCCCTCCCCCGTTCATGCTCTGTCTCTCTCTGTCCCAAAAATAAATAAAAAACGTTGAAAAAAAAAAAAAAATTAAAAAAAAAAATAATAAAACAAAAAAATACCCTTTTTTTTTTTTTTTTTTAATTATCAGCCTTCTGTGAGAAAAATGAATGTGTGTGTGTGTGTGTATTGGTAGGTTTGGGAATGAGTCATTGGATCTGAGTTTTAATTAAAATAGCTTTGGTGAATGACACTGTAACTAGGTTCTATTTTTTGGAGTGACGACTATGGATAACTAAGATTTTGGCTATTTTATTCAGTAGTTCTTTGGATTCTTAGTATGTATTAACCTTGTTTGTAGTAACTAATTCCATATGTAGTTTTCTTTAATAAATAGAGCTGTAATGCAGATTGAAGAGTTTTAGGATGAAATATGGAATCAGTTCTCATTTGAGACTTGAATCTACTTTAGTGTTAATTATTTGTAATTCATTAGTATTCCAGTTTTCTGTTTCTCTTTTGCATTTTGAGATTGAGTCATATAAAATGACACTGATAATTCTACAAAGTTGTCAAGTTTATAAAGGAAAATGCTAAGTCACTTTTAAATATTAACTTTGATACATCCTTTGCATGCTTTCCCCCTGCAGACTGTTAAACTTTGTGTCCTGATCTGACTTATGCATTTCTTTTAAATCTTACTGAATAATTAGTGGTCTGAGTGATATAATTGGTGATTTTACTTTCATTATGGTGGTTTTTTTTCCTGAAACTTTTGAGTCATAGGACTGAACTTCTAACTGTTTACAGAATTAATGTCTTTTGGAAGTTGAAATTGTCTAGGTTTTACATTGTAAACGGCACATAATATTCAGTTTTTAGAATATTCAAATTAAAAAAAAAACAAACCCTACATTGCTTGAGATAGTTTGAGGGCCTAATAAGGTAGCTGGTCATTCTTGTAGCTAAAAACTTGGTGTGATGAACAGGAGTCTGACCTGGCCGTTGCCTTTTCTCATCTGCAGGTGTGTATGGTTTCAGCGCAGCATGGCTGTGGTCATCCGTTTGCAAGGTCTCCCAATTGTGGCGGGGACCATGGACATTCGCCACTTCTTCTCTGGATTGACCATCCCTGATGGGGGCGTGCATATTGTAGGGGGTGAACTGGGTGAGGCTTTCATCGTTTTTGCCACTGATGAAGATGCAAGGCTTGGTATGATGCGCACAGGTGGTACAATTAAAGGGTCAAAAGTAACACTTTTGTTGAGTAGTAAAACGGAAATGCAGAATATGATTGAACTGAGTCGTAGGCGTTTTGAAACTGCCAACTTAGATATACCACCAGCAAATGCTAGTAGATCAGGACCGCCACCTAGCTCAGGAATGGGTGGCAGGGTAAACTTGCCTACAACAGTACCTAACTTTAATAATCCTTCACCCAGTGTAGTTACTGCCGCTACATCGGTTCATGAAAGCAACAAAAACATACAGACATTTTCCACAGCCAGCATAGGAACGGCTCCTCCAAATATGGGGGCTTCTTTTGGGAGCCCAACGTTTAGCTCAACCATTCCAAGCACAGCGTCTCCAATGAACACAGTCCCACCACCACCAATTCCTCCAATCCCAGCGATGCCATCTTTGCCACCAATGCCGTCCATTCCCCCAATACCAGTTCCTCCTCCGGTACCTACATTGCCTCCTGTGCCTCCTGTGCCCCCAATCCCCCCAGTCCCTTCTGTGCCACCCATGACCCCACTGCCACCCATGTCAGGCATGCCACCCTTGAACCCGCCACCTGTGGCGCCTCTACCTGCTGGAATGAATGGCTCTGGAGCACCTATGAATCTGAACAATAATCTGAACCCTGTGTTTCTGGGTCCATTGAATCCTGTTAACCCTATCCAGATGAACTCTCAAAGCAGTGTGAAACCACTTCCCATCAACCCCGATGATCTGTATGTCAGTGTACATGGTATGCCCTTTTCTGCAATGGAAAATGATGTCAGAGATTTTTTCCATGGGCTCCGTGTTGATGCAGTGCATTTGTTGAAAGATCATGTAGGTCGAAATAATGGGAACGGATTGGTTAAATTTCTCTCCCCTCAAGATACATTTGAAGCTTTGAAAAGAAACAGAATGCTGATGATTCAACGCTATGTGGAAGTTAGTCCTGCCACAGAGAGACAGTGGGTAGCTGCTGGAGGCCATATCACTTTTAAGCAAAGTATAGGACCTTCTGGACAAACCCATCCCCCACCTCAGACACTTCCCAGGTCAAAATCGCCCAGTGGGCAGAAAAGGTCGAGGTCAAGATCACCACATGAGGCTGGTTTTTGTGTTTACTTGAAAGGGCTACCATTTGAAGCAGAAAACAAACATGTCATTGATTTTTTTAAAAAGTTGGATATTGTGGAAGATAGTATTTATATCGCTTATGGACCCAATGGGAAAGCAACTGGTGAAGGCTTCGTAGAATTCAGAAATGAGGCTGACTATAAGGCTGCTCTGTGTCGTCATAAACAATACATGGGCAATCGCTTTATTCAAGTTCATCCAATTACTAAGAAAGGTATGCTAGAAAAGATAGATATGATTCGTAAAAGACTGCAGAACTTCAGCTATGACCAGAGGGAAATGATGTTAAATCCGGAGGGGGATGTCAGCTCTGCCAAAGTCTGTGCTCACATAACAAATATTCCATTCAGCATTACCAAGATGGATGTTCTTCAGTTCCTAGAAGGAATCCCAGTGGATGAAAATGCTGTACATGTTCTTGTTGATAACAATGGGCAAGGTCTAGGACAGGCATTGGTTCAGTTTAAAAATGAAGATGATGCACGTAAGTCTGAACGCTTACACCGTAAAAAACTTAACGGGAGAGAAGCTTTTGTTCATGTAGTTACTCTAGAAGATATGAGAGAAATTGAGAAAAATCCCCCTGCCCAAGGAAAAAAAGGGTTAAAGATACCTGTGCCAGGTAATCCTGCAGTTCCAGGAGTGCCCAGTGTGGGAATGCCCAATGCGGGAATGCCCAATGCGGGAATGCCCAATGCGGGAATGCCCAGTACGGGAATGCCCGGTGCGGGAATGCCTGGTACAGGAATGCCCGGTGCTGGAATGCCTGGTGCCGGAATGCCCGGTGCCGGAATGCCTGGTGCGGGAATGCCCGGTGGAGGAATGCCTGGTGCAGGAGGTGAAGAACATGCCTTCCTGACTGTAGGATCTAAGGAGGCCAACAATGGGCCTCCATTTAACTTTCCTGGTAATTTTGGCGGGTCGAATGCCTTTGGGCCACCACTCCCTCCTCCAGGATTAGGAGGGGCCTTTGGTGATGCTAGGCCTGGTATGCCTTCAGTTGGAAATAGTGGTTTGCCTGGTCTAGGACTGGATGTTCCAGGTTTTGGAGGTGGACCAAATAATTTAAGTGGGCCAGGATTTGCAGGAGGCCCTCAGAATTTTGGAAATGGCCCTGGTAGTTTAGGTGGCCCCCCAGGTTTTGGAAGTGGCCCTCCTGGTCTTGGAAGTGCACCTGGGCATTTGAGTGGGCCGCCAGCCTTTGGGCCTGGCCCTGGGCCTGGGCCTGGCCCAATTCACATTGGTGGACCCCCTGGCTTTGGATCTAGTTCTGGAAAACCAGGACCAACAGTAATTAAAGTGCAGAATATGCCCTTTACTGTGTCTATTGATGAGATTTTAGATTTCTTTTATGGCTATCAAGTGATCCCAGGCTCAGTGTGTTTAAAATACAATGAAAAAGGTATGCCCACAGGCGAAGCCATGGTGGCCTTTGAATCTCGGGATGAAGCCACAGCCGCTGTCATTGACTTAAATGACAGACCTATAGGCTCAAGGAAAGTAAAACTTGTCTTAGGGTAGCTGTTCACATCAATTCTTTATAGGGTAGATCTTCATAGTGCTGTGATTAATGCATCCAGATTGTTTTCCTAGTATTTCCAGGTTAGAACCTGTGGATTGTTTCAATTGCATATAGATTGGTTTCTATAACATAGAGCATTGGTTGACTGTTTACAGAAGATTCACTACCAGTATAAATATTGCTGTATGTTACAGTAAAGCTATCTGGAGAGAACACAAAAATGATTTTGGCATACCATTAGAGAAACCATTTGTAAAACACAAATGACCATATAAAGCTTATCAAGGAGTCTCTAGATTGGTTTTGTTTTATATCATATGAGATGAAGAAAATAGAAATGTCAATAGAGCTCATTAAGGGTGCTCTTGCCAGCTGCTGAAAAATAGAAGTTGGCTACTCTTGGAATTTGGTTTAAAGCTGGACAGATTTGCTTTGTTATAGGGTCAAAGCTTTGTCTAAAGTCCTCATTTTCTTTTAAAATTGAATAAAATCTCTGTATACAGATTCACTGTATGTACCTTTATTGCTTCTTGAGGGTTCTTGCTGTATAGACAGTCCTGCTTCTGAAGTTGCTGCTTTTTTGTTTGCCTAATTGACTCATTTGTAAATGAGCAGAACTGTTCTTGTTGTTGTTGTTTTAATATAAAATTCCACACTTGGTTTGTGCTATAACCTTGAACTTTGATTTCTAATGTCACACTTAAAACTGTGTGAAATAAGTACTTTTGCCACAAAAATAAAATATGGAGTCCTCTACCTACCAGAGCCTTTTTGGTTTGACCGCCACGTTTTAGTTTAGTCAGTTTAAAAATTGTTCATGTTGTTTGGATGGCATCAAAAACCCGAAACCACTTGTAATAATCATTGCTTAAGATGCTGGATTTGAAGTCCTTTCCATGATGGACTGATATTCTGGCAATTTTGTTCTGTCCCAAATTTGTGTGAAATTTTGGCCTGTAACTAAACAAAGAGGGTCCATTTATAAGAAAGAGCATTATTATATCTAGTTTTGTTTTTTTTTTAACTGAAGTTGAAATTGTTAGCTTTGTTAGCAATAGTGTTATAGAATAAAAGATCCATAAGTGGTTCCATAGATGTGCATTTAATCCTGTTACTTTGGGGGCTTTTTGGTCTAGTTGTTTGATCAGGAGCCTATTTATAAAAATTCTTCATAAGGAGTACAAGTGCAGAGTACAAGTGCAGCTGCCAGAGGGGAGAGAATTGAGACTCTTTGCCCTTTCATACTCTTTTCTTTGGCATTCAGGACACTAAGGCAGGAGGACCACATGGGTTCTGGTTGGTAAGTGTCCTTGTCATGAAAACATTTGCCTTACAACATCCTGCTCACTGATACAAAAGGCTCTACTTATGGTTACTTTCCTTCTTAGTTAAAATGCTCTAAAGATGTGTCACATTATATTATAAACATATGGAATGGGAGATTGGTGAGATATCATGAAAAACAAATTTTGTCTTACTTGGGCCTCTGTCTTGGTTTGAAACATTCCCAACATTTCTTGCAAATCAATGTACTTACAAAGGTGTCAGCCTTTTAAAAGAAGTATTTCCTGTTAAAAAAAAAAAATAGTGCCTTTTTGGTGTTGCAAGTCAGTGGAACACTGAAATACAGAGTCTCGTATAATTTAGAGTTAAGAGTGGTAACAGTTTCATTTGTGTGATAAGATTTGGAGAGACTTTTCATCACTACAATCTTAGAGGATTGACAGTACAGGATTTTTTGTTTAGGGAGAGGATTATTTAGACTTTCAAAGAAGACATGGCTGTGTTGTGGGTCTTTTGACAATTCATGAATGCATATTCGCTTTGACAGATCACTAGATACTGCCTCCTCAACTAAAAAAGCAATATGATGTTTATATATGCTGTTCAATTTAAGTTTTCTATTAAGTAATCATTTCTCATTCCAAAGACCAAGTGCAGAAAACTTCAGCGCTGCTTGGGAGTCTTATTTCAACTGCAGTTTATTTTCCCCATTGGAGAGCTGACTATTTTCATTTTAGAAAAATGGGTTGTTTGAAGATGAAAGCCTTTTATCTTTTTTCCACAGTTTATTTTGGTTATATGTTCGTACAATCTTATTAAATATTTCATATACTTTATTGCAACTACTTTGTTATTTCTACATCTCAGATAAATGCTGAAAAGGAAAACTTGATTTCATTGTTCATCAAATTAAATAAATTAAGAAAATAGTGGTTTGTGTAGAAATTGGAGAGAACTGTGTTTCATATTTGGTTGAGTCACAACAGTGCTTCTCGTTGTGAAATGTAATTAAATGCTTTGCCCTCTGGAACTTGATTTTTGTGTATCTGAGACTTATTAATATAGTGCTAACTGCTAAGCATACTGTTCATCTTGTTCTGGGCATTGGAGTTTGAGTTTTAAAAAATTCTTGAAAATATGCTCTGTGAAATTATTCATACCTCTCTTCCTGCAAATTTTCTTATAACTAGGTTTGGGGTAAAAATGAATTTCTTTCTCATTTGCTTTGTATGGTATGAAGGATTTGTAAAGCTTTGCTTAAAGTTGTGTGCATTTGTAAACACTATCATGATATTTTCAATTTTCTGTGTAAATTTTGTCTGTTTTTGGTGACATGAACGGAAGAGAATCTTTTCCTTTAGGATTAATTCCCTCCCCACCCCCTTGCTGGGGTGTTTTGGTTTTTTTAGTTTAAAGGATTAGAGAAATCTACAAAATGTATTTTATAAATAAGCAATTTTGTAAACTTTTTCTTAACTCGGGTGAAACGTTTAGTTCACAAGCAAAATTTGGAGGTGTATTCTGTGTTTAATACTGTAGTTTGGATGTATAATTATTAGTGGTTTTTTTTTTTTTTTTTTTTTTTTTTTTTTTTTTTAACGCAACACTGTTAAGTGAAATGTAGTTCCTAGCTTTGTGCTCCAAGTTGTCAAAGCATCAACCGTGAAAATTGCATTAGGAAACTTTTTATTCACAATTTCAGAGAGTAATGTTCAGTGTAATTAGGTCAGTCTTAACACACTGGATGAAAATCTAGGGCCGTGTATGTACGTAAGCAAACATACCTTGGATAAAATAAGGATCCATGAAAGCCTTAATCAAACTCAAAGTCCTTTTTATTGGATTCTGTCATTGTGTACAGGCGTGGGTCAAGTGTTTAAAAATAAATCCACTCATCAATTTCAAGAACATTTAAAAATGAGTAAAGAAACTGTAAAGTTGCTGCTAGTTAAATCTTCTGTAAGAATTCCTGGCAGTGATCACTTTTAAAACTTTCCCACTCTTGCAAAATTACCACATTTAAGTAGTTTTACCGGCAGTTCTACAGTAGTCCAAGCTTTAGAAACCAAACACAATAAAACGATTCATTGCCAGTATGGCCACAACATTGCCAGCAAATACTGCCTTGGCATCATTCAGCAGAGGTTTTTGTTTATAAAGATGAAGTCTTGAATACTGTTCAATAAACTTGTCACAAAATAAAAGAGGCTGATGCTTTTAATGCTTTACACAAGAGTACTCTATTGAGCTATACCATCAGGGTTTTTTGTTTATTTGTTTTGTTTTGTTTTTAACTCCTACAAATACTTTGTGCCTTTGGAAAGATGGATTTGGTGATCTTGGAGGTAACCATTGTTGCTTATCCTTGTCTGCTAATGCTGAAGTGTGGAAAGAAGATACCTGGAACGGCAGGGAGGAAACTTGATTCTAGGTCAAATCTGTGGTATCCACCTTTTCAGACTTTTATCTTGTGTGCTTTGCTAGCAAGCCACTTCGTTATGTGGACTCAGAAAGTATGAGAAACCAGATCTTTTTACAGAGGGAGTCTTAAAGGGGGCTGTGAATTGTCTTTTTAAAAAACTGATTAAGAAATGGAAAAAGAAATCTTCAGAATGCATTGTCAGTTGCACATACTTCTAAAGCTTTTTCTTTTTTGTTTACTTATTCTTGTATGAGTATGTGAGGTGTTTTGAGGTGTGGGAGAGGAATCAAAAATACTGCTGCTTTCTGACATTGATGCTCTGGTTTTGTCCCTTCCACATTTGTTCAACTGCTAAAAAAAATTAGCAAATGAAAAGTTTCCATAAACTCCAGAGGCCTTAAAATAATCTGGATTGGAGTTGCAGATAAACTAGTGGGCTATTTCTTTTAACCAAAGCTCTTGAATAATATAACTTTTACCTTTATCACGAAAGTTTTTAGTCTGTTTTGAGTTTCAATACTGAAGTTGTTTTAGAGGGGTTTAGACTTAAACATATAATTCCAGGTGGTTGCTGAACTGTTCTAAAATTATGACGGTTTGACTAAGCATTTGAAAAATCACAGGGTGAAATCAGCTGCCTACAGATACCCAGAATGGCCCTTACCATCTTAAAGGGATAGACCGTATGCTAATAATACATTTCGTTTTCTTGTTCAGGAGAGAGCCCTCACTTTGACTCATTGTTGTCTGCTTTCCAGTGTTTTACAGCAAGAAGTGGTTTATCAGTTTGTGCATCGCCACCATTCTCCTTACCCCCCAAAAGTAGAGCTTTTATGGGATATGAGAATCCGAATCTAAGAATATGCTTTTTAATTAAAAAATTGTTTGGTGTCAGTTTTGTCTTTTTAGTATAAAATCTGATAGATTGCATTGACTTATCTAAAATGTTCTGGAAAGAGTATACTCTGGTGGTGGCACAATTCTTTGATGCTATAGTGACTTTTCTGGAAAACCCCTCCTGTTTGTACCTGTTCATGTAAATGTTAATTCTTTACTGTGCTTCCTGGATTTATTCTTGTTGCCTTGAGCTACTTTATGCCAGATGATCTCAGAAGCTTCTTAGAATATGGCTCCTTTTCTGGATCAGCGTAACTAACAATGAGCAACTAAGGTGGCACTGCTTTTCTACATATTGCTCTACTACTGAAGAGTACAGAAGGGGCAAAAAAAATAAAGCCACTTGATGAAAGCATTCTAGCCCCAGGGGCAGAAATCTGGTGGCAGGAAATAGTGCTGAGGCAAATCTCATTAGCTGTTATCTTTGAATTCTTTTAAGAGGCCCAGGAACCTTTCCCTAGTGAAAATGTTGATAGTTAAATCATAGATACTAAGAAAAGTTGTAGAGAAGTGGCTAAATGACACAACAGACATTGGAATTGGCATCCCAGCTGAACCAGACATCTGGATTCTGATTTTAGTAACTTAATATTTCAAGTCATTTTTCCCAGTCAGCCAAAGGCTGTTTCATGTTGAGAGAAGGAGGAGGTGACTATTTGGGGAAAATAGAGGTATGACCAGCAGTGGAACATAATTCAATATGGACAGAGTCAGATGTTGAAGAATTGTAACAGTCCCAGGAGTAAGTTGTGCTATATTCAAACAGGCTGCCCTTAGTGTTTGATTCTCTCTACATTCTGATACTGCCTGTTTCCCGCCTTTTACCTGCTTACAATACTAAATCTGCTGGTAACCAGGGCCATGAGTTTCTCACTGCTATGTCTGTAGTCTAGACTCTTAATGGTGGGGGGCTGGGGGGGGGGGGAGATGTGACCTCACTCACCATTCTTCATAAATAAGATTTGTCATTTAAGCATTTGTGCTACATACCAAATGTAACAACCACATTGTGCTACCATAAGTCACCTGTTAGTCCTTGCAGAGTGGGGAAGGTTTAAGGGTAAAGAAATTCAGCTACTTTATTAAGGGATCTTAAATCATACTAACTGGTGCTGTTGCTGATTTCATTTTCCTTTTGTTCCACTTGGAAGTGAGTTAATGCCATCCTCCACTACACTCCCCCACATACAGTGTTGCTGTACAGAGATGGTCATGTCCTTTATACAGAACTCGCTTTCTGTGGTGTGGGCCTATGGGACCATCAGGGTCCCTCTGCTATATATCTGGCTAAAGTGGAAAGACTAATGCAGCTCTTTCTGAAGTAGATGCTTCCAGTTACCTTGCTTTGATGATCATTGAATTGACAGGTTGGAATTGGAAATGTCTTTTGCCTCTAAGCTTTTAAGACCGTTTCACATGGATAATCAGCTTAGCCCTAGCAGTAACCCATGCTAACTAAATTTTTTGAGCAGTGTTATGCGCCCAGTACTTCCATGCTGTGGTAGAAAAGGAAACAAAATAAGATGCCTGTTCTTAAAGACCTAAGGTCTTAAATTATACAAGTAAGTGCTCCATTGTACTTGTGCATGTACAGGGTACACTCATGTCCCACAGGAAATGGATAAAGGGTTTCCTGGCCAGTTGCTAAATGGTCAGACAGAACAAGTGTAATGGAAGCCTTGTGTGTAAGCTGAGGGAAGGCATGATCTCTAACCAAGGTTCTTGGGGACGTAATATTAATTTAGTAAAATGAAATGATTAATTGTGTGCGGGAACACAGTGGCACTACCTAAAATGGTATTTGTTCTGGAGGCTCTTAAAATTGTTCCATAACAGTGTAGCCTGAGTGGTGTGACTGAGCTGAATGGTGAGTAAGGCAGGCAGGTAAGGGTTGGTACTAGGAGTGTCCTGACCTAGCAGAGGGATAGAATCTTTTATCTTTTTAATGACCTTTTGACTAGCTGCTGTATACCACTTCTTATAAACAAATGGCCTAATAAGACATTCATAAATGGTCCAGAATTAAGTGAATTCCTCCATCAATTTAACCAGTTGTATATAGTTGACTATCTGAAATTCATTCTTTTCTAGTTTTACATTGATTTGATATTTTTAGCTTTTCTGAATGAGATGTCCACTACTTTGTTCTTGTTATTCCAGATCAGCACTGTCCAGTAGAGTTTTGTCCAATGGAAGTGTTCTCATCTGCATTCATATGCTGATTATTAGCCACTGTAGTAGCTACTATTTTTTTTAAAAGTTTATTTATTTTGAGAGAGAGGGAGAGTGAATTCCAAGTAGGCTCCACTGACAGTGCAGAGCGAGACATGGGGCTCCATCCCACCAACCATGAGATTATGACCTGAGCTGAAATCAAGAGTTGGACCACTTAACTGACTGAGCCACCCAGGTGCCCCTGTAGTAGCTAGTATTAAATTTAATAAGCCACATGTGGCTAGTGGCTACTGTATCAAACAGCACAGTTCTACGTTCACAGAACAACAGAAAATTTGCTTTTCCATGTCTGATCTTTGGAGATTCCCCATGTTAGGCAACACTGTCCAATAGAAATAAGAGTCACTTACACTATTTAAATTTTTCTAGTAGCCACGAAAAAGGTAAAACAAAACAAAAAAAACAAGTTAATAATACATTTTATTTAACTCAGTATATCCTGAAATGTTACCATTTCAGTATATACTCTAAAAATTATTGAGTTTTTTTACCAAATTTTTAATGTGTATTTTATAGCATATTGTGATTTGAACTAAGCATATTTCAGGTGCTCAATATCCGCTTGTGGGTAGGAGGCCATCCTTTTGGACAGTACAGATTTAGAATATAAGAAAAGTTATCCCCTGTCATTTCTCTTAGCTGTGCTGCCTCTTTCAGCTGTGTGTTTACTTTTGAGTATTTGAATTTTGTTGTGTTCCTCCTAACCTTTCCCCTTCCTCTTATGTTGGCATGTTTTTTTGAGGCAGTTTATTTGCCTCAGTTAACATTTTTATGGGCTACAGTTACCTTTTTCACTGACTAACTAGGTCTTACATTATAAACTTATTAATCCTGCATCAGAATCCAGCAGCAGAAGTAGAATCTTTTCCCTTCTCCCCACCCCACCCCATCCTACACCCCATCTACAGTGGCAAGTGGGCAGATCAGTGTGTGTCTGTAATGTGGTTTCCTTATTGTTCAAGTCCTCTCTTTTATTTCCCAACTTCTCTAACATACAAATTCTGAAGAATAACCCATTTTAAGACCTCCTGTGTATCCCAAGTGGATTTATTCCAGTAAGGGGTGCTTGCATTATGAACAGTAGGTAGGTTTCTTTTTCTAAGGCTCTGGTCTGCTGCTGTTCACTCGGCTTCTTTATACCATACCTCACATTGCACACTGGAAATGCACTCGCTCTTACCAATACCCTTTTCCTGGAGTTGCTCAGGAAGGTGGTCCAGTACTGTTGTCTTCTACACTATGCAGGCAATAGGCAGGAGTCTCGTTAAAAGAAGGTAGATTAAAAGAATGTAGATTCCAGCAGGGCAGGCTGGTGGGCAGAATTGGCGGCCTAGTAGGTGTTCTATGTAAATTTTGGTATAAATCACATTTTCCTGAGTTCTACCTTGCAGAATTTGTGCTTGTTATTTAAAGTTTATTTCTTTGATAAGTCCTATAAACGTGGAGTCTAGCAGTTCCTGTATTCCTGCCCTGACGGACAAATAGAACATGTGGTAGATGCAGAATTATTTTCCATCAGTGTATAAGTCTAGTTGGTACAGGTCATGGGAAGAGACCACATGAGGCTTACTGCTCATGTGGAGTGGCCAGGTGGATTTCAGATTGGACTGGATTGCAAGGTGTGAGCTGTTGCTAAAATGGATGGAAAAGAACACATTTTTAGGCAGTTTGGTTGTGGTTCATTAGTTATCGTGTGTCCCAGGGCTAATCATTTCCTTTCTCTGGTCTTAGTGTTTTAGAAAATTAGATTAAGCTAGATAATCTGATTATACCCAGTTTCAAGCTTCTGTGAGCCTGTGTACCCAGCCTTTCTGTTTCTGGAAGTTTGTAGGTAATTTGAACCTTAAAACTAAAGAAAGGCCAGTGGAACTCAAAATTTTGGTCTGGTGATGGCTCTGCTGCTTTTTCTGAGTGTGACAGCAGTCTCACACTGCAGCTTGAGAATTTCATTAGGAGAGAAAAGTAGGGAGGGCCTTCATTCCTGCCAGTTAGGTCCTCTGGGGCAGGTGGACCAGCAACATTTTTCTTGGTTGTCCCATGAACCGACAAGTTTGATGATGATGCCACAAAAGGATCCATTTATGAGTACTGAGAATAGGATCAGTTAACACATTATTGGGCACTTACTGTATTAGTGTCAGGCAGGGCATACTTTTCCATCGTTGGCCTCATTTAATCCTCAAAATAACCCTGTAAAGTTGGCACTATTGTTATTATCCCCACCTTACAATTGGGGGAAATCCAGGGGAAAAGAAGCAAAGTGACTTGCTCAGTTTCATTAATAGTAAGGATAAGCAGATAATATTCAATCATAAGCTGTCTGCATGACTCCAGAGGCAGAGCTCCTCCTTTAACTAGTGCCTGTCCCTTACTTTTGGGAGATGTGAAGGGCCACTGGCAGCACCCTTCTGTCAGGGGTCTTGAGCTTGCTGGGGAAGGGACTCTGACCTTGCTCCAATACTCTTTATTTTGAAGTAACAGTTGGAGGCTTTGTGTAAACACATCAGAGTCCTAGGGCACAGAACTCCCACCAGTACAGTCCTATTTTGCTTGAAGGCTACGTGTTCTTCCTCAGTTTGCTTCTTTTCCCCCTATCAAATTCACTCCTCAAGCTAGGTTCTTTTTGAATAGTTGGACACCAGTTGTATTTGTTCAACTTTTGATAAGTCTTTTGGGGATATTGATGTAGTTTGACTTTAAAACTTTTTTGACTGTCACAGAATATAGTCACAGGAGAAACCCTGTGACTGTTTATTGTACCATATTTTCCCCCCTTTTCACTTTTTGTGTGACATTCACATTTTAAGCTTTATAGTATTGCCAAATACAGTGGCAACCAGACTTCTAAGTATCATATGGATCTAAACCAAATTATTGCTTAACATTTTAGTTTTAAACACAATTTGAGTAGCCTATGGTCATATGTATTAATAAAGACTGTGTAGTTTTATAGTAAGGATTTTTAAGTAAGGATTTACATATTTTGTTCAGTTTGTGACCTGTGAGGCTGTCTTTGGGGCTGCTAATTTAAATTTGGGAAATCTCTGTGTTATACAGAAGGAGAAGCAGGGGTTAAAGAAAAACTTGTCTACTGTATCCATGTCTCTTGATGAGGCAGAGAAGGAAAGGAACAGTGGTGGTGGGCATAGTTTGTCTTTTTAATCTGAAGGGAAAGGAGTATTCCATCCGTGGTGTTCTGCCCATTGGGAGCCTGTGGAGAATTTCCTGATTGGCTTTCAGGACTTGATCTAGCATCTGAGCTGCTCCAGCATGCCAAGGTAGGCAACAGGAGTGTGAGCATGGCTTTGGTTTGTTGGAGTGATCCTGCCACCCATACATTTTGGTGCTCTATTCTCCTCTTCGAAGCCCGAAAATGGGATTGAAATCTGTTTTTTTTTTTTTTTTTTTCTTTGTTAGGACTTTGGGAAGGGAAGAGGGCAGTGTAGTTCCTAAACATGAAGGAGTGCTCAACTGGCACTGAATGGATCCAGGTGGATCCAGGAGAACAGATCTGTTCTTGGAATTTTGAAGGGCAGAGTTAGAATCTCCAAGGCAGGGCAGGGGATGCCATAGAAAACAAAGGACAAGTTACTCCCTATTGGCAAAGTGGGATTCCCTATCAACAATAATAAACTGGCTAGCTGCGGGAAGGGAAGCCCTGATTTTTAAGATTTGCCCCATCTCTGTGGCTTAAACCTAAACCTTTACCAAATTCACTTACAAAATTATGTCATATGTACCACTCATCTCTTGCAAACCATACAGGCCTGCTCCAGCACACTGCTACAAGCCTCCCTCAAGGTGTTTTGAACTGCTGTCCTGTGCTTAGGTCTGTGCTGTGTGAAATAGGAGATGCTGAAGCAGTGTTTGTTCTACAGATGTTTGTTATTTTATGGACAGTCAAGGAGCTGGAAACATTGACAGTTATGGTGTAGATTGAGTATAGTAGTCCAGGGTGAGAAGTTGTTGAGTGATCGAAATATTGTGAAAAAGAGAACATATAAGAGGTAGACTTGAAGGATAAATAATAGCTAATAGCTATTGGTAATAATAGTTGCAGGATGTGATAAGCACGTTGCATACATTATATACAGCTTTAGAAAAAGATTATACCCCCCACTTTACTCTCGAAGAACCTGAGCCTTAGAGAGTATTTTGCCCAAATTACATAGGTAGGACATTGTTCTGGTGGGTGCATTAGTAGTACCTCATTGTGGCCAGGGAGAGGAGTAAGGCCAGTATTTGGAGCCTGGTCTCTTGACTGCAGAACCCATACTCTTGCCCACTACATCATGTTGCTGTTGGATACAAGAAGGAAAGTTCAGAAGAGAAGGATATGACTATAGTCCAAAGTTCTAGAGGAGAGGAGCACCGGGGTGGCTCAGTTGGTTAAGCATCCGACTTCGGCTCATGTCATGATCTCATGATCTGTGGGTTTGAGCCCTGCATCCGGCTCTGTGCTGACAGCTCAGAGCCTGGAGCCTGCTTCGGATTCTGTCTCCCTCTCTGCACCTCCCCCGCTCGCACTCTGTCTCAAAAATAAATAAATGTTAAAAAAAAAATCAAAGTTCTAGACGATGTAGAAGTCAGAATATTTGAGTTTGGTCCTCATTTTGTTGAACCTGATGTGTGTGGCCTTATCTAAATCACATTTTACCTCTCCGCCTTGAATTGAGGGACTTGGATTAGATGCTCACTCAGTTCTTTTTTATTTCTGTCAATAGAAGAAAGCAGCCTACAGGGGAGAGCACAAGAGAAGGAGGCTTCAAGTGGTAGAAGACAAAGGAAGAAAAGATTGGTGCTATATATACTTAGTTGTTTCTGTTTGCAGTTCCTGACTAGCACAGAATGGAAGGCTTGGGGGTGCTGGGGGCACATAGAAATAAGCTAGTCTTGTGTTGAGTGTTCTAGAAAGCTCATTTCTTCTTGATGGTTTCAAGCAGTAGGCTAGGACTAGATTTGGGTCGTTTCTGAGGATCCCTGGATTATCACTCCTTTCCTAGTATTAATTCAACAGACATTTACAAAGTACCTGCTATGTGTGAGTCACTAGAATAGGAACAAGACAGATTTGGTTTCTTCCCATGTTGAATTTATAGTCTACTAGAGGTAATAGATAATAAGCAAGTAAATAAACAAGTTACACATTTTGATAGGTTTATGAGAAGCTGGGTATTGTTGGGTTGGAGTCAGGGAAGGTCTCTGACTTTGTTGAACTGAGAGTGGAAATGAGACCAGTTAAGAAATGCAGACTCTTATAGACATCCAGGCAAGATATGCTGGTTCAGAATATTGGCAAATATTAGACCTCTTTTAAAAAATAAATGAGAAAGTTTTAGAGGCTTTTATTGACTCACTTAAATGTGATATTTAATATGGTTTTATAAAATTTCAGTCCTATAAAGGATGCTGAAAGTCCTATGGGATTAATTATAATGGCACCAGATGAAAAGTAAAGGAGTCTGGCTTAAGGATGTAGCTGTTCAAAGGATATGGAATAGAAGAGTGACATGAACTAGGAGTTTTAATTATGTAAGATTTCCAAACAGGTAGGCTTGGAGCTAGATTTTAAAGGAGATCAACAGGATTTGGGAGAGTATACTACTCCCAGGCATTAGATAATGTAAAGGGAATGTGATTCAAAGGATAGAAAACGGCACATTATAAGGATTTGCTTATTCCAACGAGAAGCCAAGGGGGCAGATTTGTGAAAAACAACTGTGGTAGCACAGGAAGCTCTGACTCTCAGAAATGGAATCCCATCCCATTTGCACATGTAGGTCCACAGAATTCTGATTGGGGTTTTAGTCTGGTCAGAGAAGAAACTTAAGAAAAGATAGAATAGGACTAGCTGTGGGGAAGGGGTGCAAATGGTAATAGACTAGGAAAGAATGCTCTAATCTGCCAGAAATTGAGGCCTAGCACAAGAAGCGCCTGTCCCACTGCCAAAGTGTCTTCCCCAAAGCCTCTTTGTCTCTGGGATCTTAGAGAAGCCCTGGAGGGAGGGAAAAGGCCGCAGCTCCAGTTGCCTGTAACTTCACCACCACAGATAATTACTGCTAATACTTTGTAGTTCTCAACAAAGTATCAGGGATAAACCCGTAGTTCTCCAATATAAGTCCTCCACTTAAACTTTTCCTCAACATTTTATTGTGAAAACATTGAGTATACAGAAAAGTTGAAAAAATTATACAGTAAATATCCATATATCTACTATTTAAGTTCTACAATTTAAATGTTTCTATATTTGTTTTACCACATATCCATTCAACATACCATTTATTTATTTATTTATTTATTTATTTATTTATTTATTTATTGTGGATTTAAAAGAAATTGCAAGTATCAGCACACTTCATCCATAAATATTTCAACATGTCTTGAGTTCATCATTTCTTATAGGTTTTTTTTGGGGGGGTGGTAACATTTACATACAGTAAGATGTATACATCTTAAGTGTATCATTAGATGGCAATGAAAAATGCATTTGTGGTTCACATTCCTATCAAGATGAGGAACTTTTCGATTCCCTCTAGAGTTCTCTCTTCAGTTAATACCTGCCCCTCCCCTGGGGGACATGGGAAGAATAACCACTATTCTGAATTTTTTCATTATAGATTAGTTTCGCTTGCCTTAAAACTTTGTAAGTGGAGTCTATGTATTTTATGCTTCAGATTCATCCATGTTACAGATATTAATAGTTTCTTTTTGTTATTGCGTAGTTTTCTCTTACATGTATAAATATTAAGGTTTATTCATTCTCATATTGATGGACACTTGGGCTGTTTCAAAATTTTGGCTATTATAAATAAAGCAGCTATGAACATTCTTGTATAAATCTTTTTGTGGACATAACGTTTTCTTTTGGATAAAAATCTGGGAGTGGAATTGCTGTTTGACTAGATGTGTATTTGGTTTTCTAATAAGCTGCCAAACTGTTTCCAAAGTGGTATATTTAATGCTTTCACTAGCGATGTATGAGATCTCCACATCCTTGACAACATTTGGTATTGTCAGTTTTTCTACTTTTAACTGTTGTGGTGGATATGTGATAGTATCTCATTGTGGTTTTAATTTGCATTCCCCTGATGACTAGTGCTGTCGATCACTCTTCCTTTGTATATTTCCAATCCATATATTTTCTTTTACGAAATATCTGATCAAATTCTTTGCCCATTTTTAAATTGTCACTTAGTTTTGAGTTCCAGGGGTCCTGCATTTAAATTTTAAAGCTCAGTTGTACAAGATAAGAATAGAGAAGATTTACTGCTGGACAGTAGTTCAAATGGAAAAGGCCTGAAAGTTTGAGTTGAGCAAAAGCATGTTACCATTTATTCAACAAATGGTTATAAGTACCATGTACTAAGCCACTGATATTAGGGATACAGAAATAATACCCAGTCCTAGTTCCAAGGAGCCCATAGATTATGAGGGTAGACAGACAAAAATCGAAATTTTGGTGGCAGTTTCAGTGTTAAATCACTAATATTTAATTTACTGAATACCCACCATAGGGTAGGTCCTGTTGTAGGTACTGGAAATAGGCAAACCAGATGTGGTTCCTACTCTAATACAGCTTACTTTCTTATTTTCTGTATATGGATGAAGACCATGCAAAAGCTTTGATACAGGGAATGAGATTGATGTGTATGTGTGTCAGAAGTGAAACCTGATTGGAACATACTTATGTGGCTAGATGATTAGTTAGATAAGGGTCAGGTCTTGCAGGGAGAGCCTTATAGACCATTGTAAGAACTTTGGACTTTGAGTGTTTTGTGATGCCATTCCAGAGTTTTGAGCAGAGAAGTGGTATGACCTAGTTTCTGTTTGGTTAATAAAACACTGTGTGTGTGTGTGTGTGTGTGTGTGTGTGTGTGTGTGTGTGTGTGTGTTTGCTTGCAGGAAGATGATGAAGCCATGTAATCATCCAGAGGAGAGATGATAAATTTTACTTTGGGATTGTGGGTGAGGCTTCATAAAGCAATGATGTCATAGCAGAACTTTGGATGACAATACATTTTTTTAGGCAGAAACTCAGAGGTATCAGCTTGTGCGTGTGTTTGAGGAACCAGAAATAGCTTTGGATTACTATTTGGTTGGGTGGTAGAATGGTAGGAGGTAGAGCAGACTGGGAAGGGGTTTGAAGGTTGAATTTTTAGGGATGCAGGGGCACCATATTGTTACAACTACTGCATTCTGTGTAGATGTGCCCTCTGGAGTTGTGCCTTAAGGTGACCTTGCTAGGAATTTTGGCTCTGAATCTAAGGGCCGTGGGCAGCTATGCAAGGCTTCTAATTAAGGTGGAGACTCTGGAAGCTGACATCAAGGAAGACTAGCTGAGGCAGTGCTTTAGGAGAAGCCAGAGAGGAGGCAAGAGAACTCTGGATTTAGGTACAAGTTGTTGAACCGGAGGTAGAGGCTTTGGGCTTTGAATAGTGAAGAGGACTTGAGTTGTGGTTTGGGGAAAAAAAATAATGAAGCCCTTTAAAAATTACAAAATAAACTAAAATATGGAAACAATACAGAAGTGTATTACAGAAGTGTAAGGATCATGTAAAATCCTTACCTTCATCCCACTTCTCTGAGGTACACCTAAAAGTTGCATTTCTTTGGTGTGTTGTCCACTTTTCCATGTGTGTGTGTGTGTGTGTGTGTGTGTGTGTGTGTATTTTATCAACATATTCAAATCTATTGTATATACACATACAATTGAAGTTTAACATGGAGTCCTACTTTTCTTACCATTTTTTCATATAATACCAATATAATATAGTTCTGCCTTATATTTTACCCGCTGCTGCTCAACATTCCATTGTTTTAATGTATCATAGTTTACTTAGTACATAATAGATCTTTAAGCTGTCTCAGGTGTTTTACTATTCTCAGCAATAGTGAAATGAACATCCTTCATTTGTTTCTGCTCTGCAGAGAACATGTAAAGTGAGAAGCATGGAGTCAGACTGTGATTTGGGGAAGTTGTGGTCCCACTCCTTTGGGAGAATGTGTTCTCTGTGTCTTTTCCTTGGGGAACTTTCAAAGGGAAGATCAGGTTGCTCAGAGTCTACAAGCCACATTCTAGGGGCAACATTCAAAAGAACTGGGGCTCTTTTTCCAGATATTAGCTGGGGGTTTCACTGCTTCCAGGTCAGATGGGTTCTCAGAGAGAGATGGAATAAGGCTTTCCTGTGGAAATTTAGACTGGGGAGATACAGGACAAATATGTAGAAATGAGGATTCAGCAGACTTGAGTTGGTTTGGGTGGGACTTTATGGAACTATCTAAATGGATTAAGAGAGGAGCGCCTGGGTGGCTCAGTCAGTTGAGCATATGAGTCTTGAGTTCAGCTCAGGTCATGATACCAGGGTCGTGGGATTGAGCCCCACACTGGGCTCTGCACTGAGCTTAGAGCCTACTTAAGATTTTCTCCCCCCGCCCCCCGCCCCTGCCTCTTTCTCTAAAATATTTTTTAAAAATAGATTAGGAAAGTGGTGGGTTTTCCATCATTGGATGCTTTCAAGTAGGGACTGAGATGATATGAATAGGCAGGCACTTTGTGACGCAAGCTAAAGTGTAATAATTGTTCCAACATCAGTTGATAATAGCACTCCAGATGGAGAACACAGGGCACCAAGATGGGAACAGCACTATCTGTGAACTAGGTTGGGGGAAGAATTGACTGAGGGTCAGTTTAGGGGAGGCTAAGGCTGGAGGCATCCTGGGGTATAGTGCTGGTACAGATGGTCTGCAGGTGTATGGGTCAGCAAGGACACAGAGGTAGTAACAAGTCTGAGGGTAATTATTATGGGGACTGTAGGAGGAGGGGGTTCCTTGGGAGTCATGGTGATCCATGCAAGAAGATAATGTTTCAGCTGAGGAAATGGATGGATTGGAGAAACTTGGTCCTTGATTGCCAGTCAGTTTGGAGGTGGCTGGGCTGGGAGCTGAGGCTGGAGATAGCCTTTTGGATTTCATTCAGCAAATATTTATTATCCAGGTGCTTGGGATACAGCAGTGAACAGAACAAACAAATATCCCTTCCCTCATGTTTATATTCCCTCAGTTTCCATTCTAGTTGGGAAAACATTATATATAGTATATTAGACACTGATAAATGCTAAAGAGAAAAAGCAGGAAAAGGGTATGCAATGTCAGTATTAGTAGGGTTAAAATTTTAAGTACCTAGAAAAGGAGAGCCTTTTTCTTCATAATGGAGATGATGATTTTGAATGAAGACCTAGAGGGAGTGAGGAAACAAGTCATGTGGATAATATGAGGGAAGAAACAAGCTTATTTGAGGAATAGCAGGCAAGCAGACCTGTGTGAACAGAATGGAATGAGCAAGAGAGATGTTAGGAAATTAGGTTAGAGAGATCTAGATCTTTCAAGACCTTGTAGACCATGGTAGAGTTTGGATGTTTTCTAAATAATAGGAAATCATTAGAGGGTTTGGGCAGAGGTGTGACATGACCTGACTTAACAGAATCACCCTGGTTGCCGTATTGGGAATAGTCTGTTAACGTGAGGATGGAGGTGGAGGTGGGGATGGCATAGGATAAGGGAGACAAGTTAAAGAGGCTAATGCGATAAGCCTGGTGACAAATGATGGCTTGGACTGGGTAGCGGCAGTGAGAGTAGTGAGGAGTTGGACATGAGCAGCTGATTTTAGGCTAGGAGATTGAGTTGGGGGGGATCCTAACACCATCGCAAGATGCAGGGCCCCACAGTTCGTGAGAAATCATTGGAGGAAGAAACTTTTTGGGGAGTAGTATCTGGATCATGGTCATGTTTGAGACAATGTTGGGACTGGAACTTGGATTAGGATCTGATCTGGGGCCAGTAAGAGGGTCAGAGTGAGATTCATTGGTCTCTGAGAAGATCAGGGTTGGATTCTGGGTCTTAGGAGCATTATAGTGATTTTAGGGTGAGGACAAGTTTGGGGTCAAAGTTGTTGATGGAGGCCAGTATACTTTTTCTGCATCTTCCCATCATACCAGGGTTGGTTGTACCCACCATGTCCTGTCCCGTGGAGTTCACCTAAGGAATTAGAGGAGTATGGAGGCTCTAGGATCTTCTCTTCCTTGGGTGTCATGGAGCTGGATACAGGCTCAGCCCTGCCTGGGTGAAGCCTGCTGGCCTTCCTAAACTGGGACCTGTAGTCAGGGAAGGGTGGAAAGGGCCCTCAGTGCTTGACTTAGGTCCTTTCTTCCCAGATGGCCCACTGTGTGACCTTGGTTCAGCTGTCCATTTCCTGTGACCATCTCATTGACAAGGACATCGGCTCTAAGTCTGACCCACTCTGCGTCCTTTTACAGGATGTGGGAGGGGGCAACTGGGCTGAGGTGAGAAGGACTGTGGGTTTAAGGTTGTGGAGGGAGGCTAGAACTATTTTGGGGGTTGAAGAGTGTATGACTGTTACGCTAATTGGCCTCTGCCCACAGCTTGGCCGAACTGAGCGAGTACGGAACTGCTCGAGCCCCGAGTTCTCCAAGACTCTGCAGCTTGAGTACCACTTTGAAACAGTTCAGAAGCTCCGATTTGGCATCTATGACATAGACAACAAGACACCTGAGCTGGGGGATGATGACTTCCTAGGAGGGGCTGAGTGTTCCCTAGGACAGGTATGTAGGGCTAGGGATTAAAATCTTTCAGACACATGTTCAGTAAGAGCCCTAACAGACCACCCAGACTGTCTGGAACATGGAGGAGGCGGGGGTCAAGCAAGACCTAACCCTGTCTGAGATTTTGCTCTCTCACCCACCCCTGCTCTGCCCCAGATTGTGTCCAGCCAGATAATAACTCTGCCCTTGATGCTGAAGCCTGGAAAACCTGCTGGACGGGGGACCATCACGGTAAGGAAGAACTCTGGGGGAAGGGGGTTACGTCAAAGAGGAATTCATGAGGTGATACAGTCTCCTGCCTCCCTTTCCTAGGTATCAGCTCAGGAGATGAAGGATAGTCGTGTAGTGACCATGGAGGTGGAGGCCAGAAACCTAGATAAGAAGGTGTGTCTGGAAGGAGGCAGCCTTGGGGATTTAAGAATTAAGGGGACAGGGATGGTATGTTGGGGGGCAGGGGTGAGGACTGGTATAGTTGTCTCTCCCTTAGTCTTACACTGGGGTCTCTGTGGCATTGACAGGACTTCCTGGGAAAATCGGATCCATTCTTGGAGTTCTTCCGTCAGAGTGATGGGAAATGGCACCTGGTATACAGATCTGAGGTGTGAGACCCCTGGTGTTGGACTGAGTGGGTTATGAGAGAATCCCTGGGGCTTGTGATTATCAAGGTTTGGAACATAGGGAGAGCAAGACTGTACATGGATAAGGAAGGATGACAGCTCCCCATATGCCAGCCCAGAACTTACTAGAGGCTTTGCCCTCCACCTTCAGGTAATCAGGAACAACTTGAACCCTACATGGAAGCGCTTCTCTGTTCCCCTTCAGCATTTCTGTGGGGGAGACCCCAGCACACCCATCCAGGTGAGGAGTTTGCCTCCTGAATGGACCGACCAGGGGCAGAGAGCCTGGGGAGGGATTTATTCTCACTATATATACATACTCACCTCCCCCTCCTCCCCCTGCCTCAGGTGCGATGCTCAGACTATGACAGTGATGGTTCACATGATCTCATTGGTACCTTCTACACCAGCTTGGCCCAGCTGCAAGCAGTCCCGGTGAGTGCCAGCCCAGCTCAAGGGTGTTGAGGTGGGCCTAAAGGACTGCAGCCCCAGGGAGGGAGGGAGGGAGGGCAGAGCAGCTCTAGTTCTGGCTGATGCTCTGGGAGTTTCCTACCCTAGTTTTTCTTTCCTCACCAGGCCAATTTTGAATGCATCCACCCTGAGAAACAGCAGAAAAAGAAAAGCTACAAGAACTCTGGGACTGTCTGTGTCAAGATTTGCCAGGTGAGACACTAGCCCGTGTGACCCAGGCTCTGACCCCTGTGCTCCATAGCCCCAATTTCCTCACCTCAGCTGTGACCCTGGTTTCATCTACAGGTAGAAACACAGTATTCCTTCCTGGACTATGTGATGGGAGGCTGTCAAATCAACTTCACTGTAAGTTGCTTTATCAGGGGCAACAGAACAGATCTGGAGCTCAAAGTGGCCTTCAGCTCCCCTCCTCCCTTCCTCCCAGGTTGGTATAGACTTCACAGGCTCCAATGGAGACCCTTCCTCCCCGGACTCCCTGCACTACCTGAGCCCAACAGGGGTCAACGAGTACCTGACAGCACTGTGGAGTGTGGGCAGCGTGATTCAGGACTATGATTCGTGAGTAACTTGTTCTCTTGCCCGCCCTCCTCCCTGCAGATGTTTCAGCCTCTAGGGTCACAGTCCCCTCTCTGCCTCTTCTCCAACTCACTGTCTTTCCACAGGGACAAGCTTTTCCCAGCATTTGGATTTGGGGCCCAGGTGCCCCCTGATTGGCAGGTGAGCACTGCTCCCCAACTCCTCTATTTTCAGTGTCAGGGTCCTGATTTGGGGGGATGACGTAGATTTGCTGTCTGGCACCCAGCTTTATGTGGAGATGCAGGGATATATCCCTATAGGCATATGCACAACAAGTACTCAGGATTAAATAGTTCCTATACAATGCTTGACATATACCATAATGTCCTGTTTCTTTACACAAATATGACCATAGAGAAAGAACCTTATTTTCATTCTTGCCTTCAGGTCTCCCATGAATTTGCCTTGAACTTCAACCCCAATAACCCCTACTGCACAGGTAAGTTCCTCCAACCTCCAACATAAGGCAGATCTGTCCACACCTAGAGGGCCAAGCCTGTGCAGACAAGGGAGTGTGGGGTAATAGAGGCAGGTATCTGATCCTGTTGTCCAGAGGAGTGGATTTTAGAGCTAGGTCTCTAAGAGACTCAAATCTAGGTCTCAAATCTTTATCTTGCGTCTTGCTAAAACCATGTGACTTGGGGCCAGTGTGCTTTGGCTTCATAAAAAGGATAAATACTATAAGATATTGAATATTTAAGGAGAAGATATATGTCAAGTTTGAAGAAGTAAGCCTCGGCAAATACCAAGTGCTCTCTATTATCATCTTTGCCTGGAAGCTCACTGGTACTTATCTGGGCATCAGTGGAAGCCTTCGTTCAGCTCTTTTTAGGATACTTTTACCCAAACTCTTTTGTCTAGAGAGGTTCCAAACCTCGTGGCTCCCCCAACATGGACAACAAACTAAAGTGGTCTGTATATATAAACACACACATATTTTTTTTCCTGAAATGTTTTGAGAATTATAGTGAATAAGTCCTATCCCAAGTTTGCCTCTGAGACCCCACCAACTTTGCTCCCTTTATCCCTAAATAGTTAAGTGTGTGTTTCCTAAAGTCAAAGATATTCTCTTATGTAACTACAGTACAACTCCCAAAATCAGCAAGTTAACATCAATACTATTATCAAGTCTAGAATTTATTCATGTTTTGCCAGTTGTCTTTTACAGCATAAAGAAAATCTCAGATCGTGTAATGCATTCACTTGTTTTGTCTTCCAGAATTCTTCATGTCTGTCATGATAATTGAAATTTTTTAAGATTATAGGCTAGGTAATTTGTAGAATGTCTCACAGTTTGGGTTTACCTGGTATTTCCTTATGATAGATCCAAATTATGTACTTGTGGTGGGTGTTCTTCTCAGTGCACCATGTCAGAAGGCCCATGATGTTGATTTATCCTACTACCAATCATGTTAACTTTGATCACTTGGTTAAGGTAGAGTCTACTACCAGGTTTCTCCACTATTTGTGATTAATAAATATCTTTTGGGAAGATACTTTGAGGCTATATAAATATCCAGTTACTCATTAACTAGGATTCTCTGGGTTTAGCTCATATTGATCTTTGCGTGAATCAGTTATCTCTAAGATTGCCAAATGATTTTGTAATTCCTCCTACATTTATTAAGAGCTTCTTAGACTGAGTTATGGGGGGAGGAGGGAGGTTGGAAAAAAAAATTAAGAGCTTCTTCCTTCCCGGTAATTATTTAATATACATAGATTCTTATTTTAGTAATTAGATTATAATTCATTATTAAGTGGGTTGTAATCTGATGCTCAACTGTCCTAGATTTGTTTAGGAGACCCCTTAATTAGTGTTAACTCAAGTTGTGATTTAGGGCAAGTGCTCTTTTTCTCTTTGGTCTTAATTTTTCCATCTGTAGGATAAGGTTAAGTACCTTGGGTTATAGGGGTGGCCAAACGAAATGCACCCAGGTTCTCAAATCTCCTTGGCCAGGATGGGGTGATGTCAGGACTGACTCAACCCTGAAGAGGCTCAGTATTTTAGTGTGGTTTTTTCTTTTGCCCTCCTTTTCTAGGCATCCAGGGCATTGTGGATGCCTATCGCCAAGCCCTGCCCCAAGTTCGCCTCTATGGCCCCACCAACTTTGCACCCATTATCAACCATGTGGCCAGGTTTGCAACCCAGGCTGCACATCAGAGGACTGCCTCGGTGAGGATCATGAGAGGTAGAGGTAGTGGTGGGCATTCTTGGTCAAGGGCTCCCTTTAGGACTATGTAACAAGGGACTTCTTGTCAATGTGGGGATGTGTAGCTGGGGTGTTTGGAGGGTCTGCCTCAGTTTATGAATGGGCTTATCCCCAGCAATACTTTGTGCTGCTGCTGCTGACCGACGGTGCTGTGACAGATGTGGAGGCTACACGTGAGGCTGTGGTGCGTGCCTCACACCTTCCCATGTCGGTGATCATCGTGGGTGTGGGTGGTGCTGACTTTGAGGCCATGGAGCAGCTGGATGCTGATGGTGGACCCCTGCATACGCGCTCCGGGGAGGCAGCTGCCCGTGATATAGTGCAGTTTGTGCCCTACCGTCGCTTCCAGAATGTGAGTGGGGCAAGTTTGGGGGCAGATCAGATCTGGGAGCTTACCCCTCCACCTCTGTCTGAGTGGGGATACTTACCCTTTCATCTAAGTCTGGGCAAGTTTGGGTGTTGGGATTTGTATCCTTTCTTTGCTATGAAATGTAAACTATGGGATGCTTTTAGGGGGCCACCACTGACCTTGCCCTTCTTCTCCTGGCAGGCCCCTCGGGAGGCACTGGCACAGACTGTGCTCGCAGAGGTACCTATACAACTGGTCTCCTACTTCAAGGCCCAAGGTTGGGCCCCATTCAAGCCACTTCCACCCCCAGCCAAGGGCCCTGCACAGGCCGCTCAGACCTAGATTCCTTTAGGGGGTAGGCTGTGGCTAGTCCTCAGCCTTGTGTCCCCCAAGGACACAACTCAACCCTGCACACATTCCCCAGTGCTTGCACTTTACATTTTATATTTTTATATTTGTTCCTGCTATTGTTGCTTTTGATCTCTCCTGCTTGCCCCTGGAGTCCTTTATTCAATAAAAATCAATGAAGATCACTGCTTTGCCACCACTCTGTGTTTTTAAGTGGAAATCTGCTGTTAACCATGTTTATTTCTCCTGAGCTTCAGTTTGTCCACCTTAGGGGTTGTTGAATGAAGGATACCTCTGACAGCATAGCCCCAATCAAAGAAATTGGATATTCCTCGCTAGATGTGTAGAGACACTGACTCTGTTTTTAAAAAATACAAGGATCAAGTGTAAGCCAAACACCCAGCCTGCACTGCCTTAGGACAGAGCTGAGCTGGGAACGAAGACAAGGTGGAAAGTGCGAGGGGAGGGAGGAGTTTTATGATGGTGCATGGATCATGCTAGACTTCCTGCAGGAGAGAGCAGTGGTGGTTCTAATCCTAAAGATAGACCACAAGCCTGAAATTTTTAACAGCTGTTTTTTTCTTACTAGAAAATTAATATGTGTATTCATTGTAAGAGAAAAAATACACAAAAAATATTATCATCTAAACTCCAATGTGCCAATAAAGTATTTGGTACAGATTTTTTAGTCCATTATGCAGATTTATAATGTATACATGTTTTTTATTTTACAAAAATGGGATCATATTGTGTATACTATTTTAACATGCTTTAAAATGTATGCTAGTTACTACAAAATTATTTGAAATATAAAAATAGATAATGAGAGGTGAAGGTTCATGTGTTTCCTAAGTCTGACGTTTTTTTTCTAAGTAGGATATTATACATACTCTTTGTACCTTGTTGTTGTTATATTGGGTGTCTTGCCCATTAGAACTTTTGGTGACCTTATTCTTTTTAATGCCTATGTATTATTTGTATGAGCGTATTGTAGCTTATTTAGCCAGTCCATTATTGAGATTTGGGTCCCATCCGATTTTGTTCTGCTACAAAGTGCTGTAATGAATATCCTTGTACAGTTATCTGTGCAGCAATATTTCTGAAGGATTGGTTCCTGGAAGTAGAAATGCTAGATCAAAGGATAAGAATATTTAAAATTTTAATAGATATTGTAAAATGCTCTCCATAACAGGTTTTTTTAATTTTTTTAATTTTTTTACCCCTTTTCTGTTAATCTGACAGGCAAAAAAAAATGTGTCATTTTTAGCTTGGATCTATTTAATTTTGAAGGCTAGATATCATTCATGTGTTTATGGTTATATTTCTTCTGAATAGCCTGTTTATAGGCTTTTTTTAGGTTAACACTCTCCCCTACCGGGCTCCCTGAGGGCAGGGACAGATTGAACACTAGACTGCCTGTGCCTAGCAGTAAAGACAACCTGAGTAGGGGTACCAGGCCTGCATCTACTCTCAGATGCTTCCTAGAGGTTCTCAGGTCTCCTTAGTTTTTGAGTGTTAACCTAAAAAAAGTAGTTAACCTCTCCACCTGCACCTAGCAGGAGTTGAGGGGACTTTCCCAGAGGTTGGGGGTAGGAATTGAGCTGTACAAACATGGCTTCAGGCTGACTGGCAGCTCTGAGTTAAAGAGGGTGGCCTCTGGGGGAAGGTAGATTTGAATCCTGTGCCACTGTTCCTCACTAACTGTATGTTCTTGAGCATTCCCTGACCCGAGTGGTTTCCCCTTCCACGGTTGTGAGGATTAGTTAGACGATGTGTAAAATATCCAGAGCACCATCTCTTGCATGTGGTAAGTACTCCATAAACATGAGCTGCTGCTACTGTATTGATCTGAACTTCTCCAATAAGAGAACGCATTGGAAAGTAGACTCCCCCAACCAATAGGCCAAAGGCAATCAGATTTCCCCCAAGAAACACCTCAGTATGATTCCAGCTTCTTTCAGCACAGACCTGCACTCTACTCCAACAATCAGCATGTTTAATGGGGTTCCCCCGTGGCACTGTCCCCTGCTCCCTCTGAAGTTCGCATGCCATGGGCTCGGACTCGATACAAGCATGTGAAACGGGGGTGGCCCCAGTTGCTTAGAATCTGGATCTTCACCTTGGGAAAGGCAGTTGGGGGGTCATTCTGGGGAGACAAATGGATCATGCCAAGGCCTGCTGTCCCAAGGGCTGCCTTCCTCCCCAATCTTCCCTCACTGTCCTATTCCTTTAGCACCCTCACCCCCAGAGACACACACCTGTAGGTGGAAAGTCTGAATCTCTGATTTCTCCACATCGAAGGTGAATTTCCCCAAGAAAACTTCAGTCTCATCATCAGCCTGGAGGCCCTGGTAGGTGAAGAGTGAGCGGGGGGGGGGGGGGGGGGGGGGGGGGGGGTTGGGGACAGTGAGGCACAGGTGGAAGAGGGAGAAAGCAACTTTATTGAGGACCTACTATGGTGTGCAATAGCTGGCACTCTCTTCTTTATTTTTTGGTTTAAGGATAGTGTAGTGTGGAATGTGGGCTCCAAGAAACCAGGTTGCAAAGTTTAGTCTGGCCAATTGTTAGCTGTGTGACCTTGGCAAATAAGATTGCCTTTCTGATCATTACTTTTCTCATCAGTGATGGGGGAGATGAGGGCACTTCATAGGTTGTTGAGTGGATGCAAGATGATCCATGTAAAGTACTCAGTACAGACTAAGGGCTCAATAAAGCCATAACTAAAGTTTGGATATGGTTATAATTATTTATAACCTGTAGGCCTGAGAGGCGAGTGGTAGTATCTCCATTATGTAGATGAGCAAGCGAAGACTCAGTGACACCAATTTTCATGACTGGTGCTTACTAGGCAAAATCCGCCCCACCTCCCGTAGCCCTAGCCTCACTCACATAGACTGCGAAGTCGCGGGGGGCGCTGTTGGCTCCCCCGGTGTGTGCCACACTGGGCGGTGGGTGCTGCAGGGTGATGTCACTCAGTTGCACGCGACCCGGTAGCCGGATTACCACCTGACCCTGGTCGCCCTCAAAAGCCCAGCAATTCCCAGGGAACACATCTGGCTGCAGGCGAGCAGGTAGACCTTCAGAACCCACGTACCGAGCGACTGCGGCCCTTCCCAGCCTGGCCATTGGTTCTGATAGGCCCCGCCCTCAGCTCAACCCCTCCATCGGCCCCGCCCAGTCCTCCACCCGGGTCTATATGCAGCCAGATCCTGTCCGGTGTCCCAGTCCCTCGCACCGCCAGGCCCCGCCTCCAGCCGGGCCCATCCTCCCTCAGGCAGGGCCCCGCCCATCGCCACGCCCCCAGCTCAGCCGGGTCCCACCTCCAGCGAGCTGTTGAGTCCTTTCCCCAGCAACCCGTCCCTTGCCCCGTTCTGGGATCCAAGTTCCAGGCCCACCTCCAGGATAACTGTTGGCGGCCGAGCGTAGTTCCAGAAGCTGAAGCGATTCCAGAAGTAGGCAGTGTTCGCATCCTCATAGTCGTGTGATGTCTTCTCTAGGTCGATGGAGGCCCCTGGTGCAGGGAGAAGCAATCATTCAGGCTCCCAGGCCTGACCGACAGGTGGGGCAGGGTCTCTGAGGTCGGTCTCTTCGGACCGGTCATGTGCGTAGGTCTGTCTGTGTCAAGGTCTCCGTCTCTTCCGGTGTCTCTGAGTCTCAGTCTCGCAGTGTCTCTGGGTCTTACCCACAGAGCTCAGCGCATAGTCAGGTTTCCTCACAAAGTCTTCATTCAACCTCTGGAATACGAGCTTGGCCACTCTCTGAAAAGAGGGAGGACAGGGCCTGGAGGGACGGAGCTAGCGGGCAGGTTTACAGGGAGGCAAAGTTCTGGGGCTAGGTTCTCTGCTGTAGACTTTGTGGGTCCTGGGAGAAACTCCGAAGTAGGGACTCCGGGGCGGCGGGGTTTACGGCTTGCGACCCAGGGAGCGGCGCTCCGCAGGGGGCTTCCGAGGTGGACTGAGCGGCGGGCCGAGACACGGGGCGGTGCGCTGGACAGCCGCGGGCTGCGGGGCTCACCTCGCTGTTGGCTGCGCGAACGCTGGACACCTCCTTGTGTAGTTTATCCAGCTGGGCCTGGAGCTGCTGCAGCTGCTGCCCCTGGGAGCGCACGCGCTCGTGATACTCGCTGCAGGCGGGAGGTCGGCACGGGTGGGGTTGGCTCCCGGTCCCCCTGGGCGCTTCCCGTAAGGCCCCGCACAGAAACACCTTTGCGCCCCCTAATTCCCCACCCCAGGTGCCCACTTTCACCTTAGAGTCAGCATCTCCTTAGGTTCCTATGGAGGGAGGGAGGCACAAAAGACAGCACAGCTCAGTCCCACCCACTCCCTTCTCCCACTTCAGCCTGGGAGCAGCCGGACTCAAAGGGCCTTCTTTTTGAGGACTGTCCCCACCCCCCGACCTGCCAGGACCCCTCAGAGACCCCCAGCTGCCTCTGGGCACAATCCCTCAGGGATCTGTCTATATCCAGCCCTTCCTTAGGATTCGACCCTCCAGCACTTGTCCCCCTCCCACCAGGCCAGGGGACCCACAAAACCTCCAGGTTCACGCACCCTGCCACGCACCCACCCTAGGATACAGACGCCCTGACTCACATTCTCCAAAGGAGGGACCAGATACAGCAGCCCCCACCAGAGTGCTGGGGAAAGAGGGGTAGTCTCAGGGGGAGCCAAGGGAGAGGGTTTCCTTGGCATAAAGGGACAGTGAGGAGAGAAAAGCCTTGAGGGGGCTCTGAAGGGGACCGTGAGCAGTTGAAGGTGCTCAGGGTGTTGAGGGATACAGGAGAAAATGTGCCGGGTTTGGCTCCAAAGCATCCAGGGCGGGGGCCCCAGGGGATTCGCCACCCCCTCACCTGCCAGAAAGAGGCTCAGCAGTGACAGGGCCGTGAGCAGGAAGCGGATGGAACAGACCTCCCTGAAGAACCGGAGGGAAGCTGAGGACCCAGACCCTCGTGAACCCCACAGCCCTCACGCCAAGGTACTAGACCCAGCTCCCGCCGACAGGACTCAGCCAGATCTGAGTCAGGGTCAAGCCTTTGCTGGCCCGGCTCTGCTCCCTATCCCCTCCAAAAAGCAGTCCCTGGAGCTCCCCATTCCCTCCCTCTGACCTGTACACAATGACCAGCACGTCTCCTACCAGGGACAACAACACGCTCAGCACCCGAAGCAGCAGGCCTGGGGAGAGGAGAGGGGCCTCAGAGGGGGAAGAGGTGAAGAAGGGCTCGGTAAGCGTGGGGTTCGAGGTTCAGAAGAGGCTCAGGAAGAGGGGAGTGGGCTAGGAGCATTAGATGGGGGCACGGAGAATGAGTTCAGGCTCAGAGAAGGTGGATCGGGCTCAGGGAAGGGGCTGGAGACTGACATGGGCCAAGGACTCAAAACGAACAGGGTCTCAGAAATGAGAACCGGAGTTCAGAGAGGGGAGCTGGAAGGTCAGAGGGTTTCCGGGCTGATCTGGCCCGTACTCAAGAAGCTCTTGGACACGCGCGGTGGAGGCATCTCCTGCCTCAGATCCAGGGTCGGGAGAAGGTCGAACTGCTCCTCAGAGACTGCGGGAGAGCCAGCCGGTTCTGCGGGAGCCCAAGGGCGCCATTGGGGCCTTGCGCAAGGCAGGTCCACTCTTTCCGCGGGACCAGGCCGCAGGTTCCCCAGCCCAGAAGCGGGGCAGTACCCCCCAACCGGCATTGGTCCCACTGCATGCACATCCCAGGTGCTCAGCACTCTGAGCCCGCCCCTCTGGGATGCTCGGTCAAGACATCAGTCCCCCGGCCAAACGGAGGCCCCGCCCCCAGACAAGTGTTGGTGCTGCCCCATTTCTCTGGTAGCCACTTATGTTAACACCAAGGCCGCGCTTTCTCAGTGTTGTCCAATCAAAACTTTCCCCGCCCCTTCCCAGGACCGTCCATCACACCTAGATCCCGCCCCTTAGAGAATTTTATTTGGTGTCTCCCCTCTTCACCCCATAGGCCCCGCCCCTTAGGAGGTGCCCAGATATTTATCCCCATTCCGTGCCAAGCCCCGCCCCTTATGCCCTGCCCCCTCCCTCAGCTCTCCCGGGTTCGACCCCGCCCGCACCCGAGGCCCCGCCCCTCACGGTTGCCGCGCCACAGGCGGTCGGCCCTTTGTAGCTCCGAGGCGCAGGCTTCTGCCGAGGGCTTCCAGCCCATGTGGTTCCTCCGGGCACTCCTGCGCTCAAGACGGGCTCACCGCAGCTCGAGCCCCGGGCTCTTCTGCCCTCGGGCTCCCCGGGCCCCGGCCCAGCTGACCGGTGCCCGCTGCTGTCCCCCGAGGTGACGCTCACTGAGCTGTTGCTGTTGTCGCTGTAGAAGTTGGGCGTGCGCTTATGCGGGGACGCCGCCGAGCCCGGGCGGGGGCTCCGCCGCATCCTGACCCCGGGGCACCCTGTCACGGACACCAAAGTCGCCGCCGCAGCTGCCAAGGCTCTCGGCCCTCCTTCAGCTAATGTGCGCCGCGGAGACCTCACGGACCCTGCGTGCAGCCGGCGGGCCCCCCGGCGGGATCTAACCTCCTCTGTTATCTGGGCCCAGCTGCTGACGTCATAAAGGAGCCCGTGATCTCTACGGAACTCCCTGACGATGCGTCACAGAGCTAGTCGTGACGTCCCTGGGAGCCTGGCAGTCTCATTCTTTCCCATGTTAAAGCAAGTGATGACAGGGGCGCCTGGGTGGCTCAGTCGGTTGAGCGTCCGACTTTGGCTCAGGTCATGATCTCGCGGTCCGTGGGTTCGAGCCCCGCATCGGGTTCTGTGCTGACAGCTCAGAGCCTGGAGCCTGTTTCAGATTCTGTGTCTCCCTCTCTCTGACCCTCCCCTGTTCACGCTGTCTCTCTCTGTCTCAAAAATAAATAAACGTTAAAAAAAAGAAAATAAAAAAAAAAAAAGCAAGTGATGACATCACATCACTTCCCAGAACTTCCTATCTTCTGCACTTGGCGTGAAAGAATTTCTATCCCCCTTCCTGCTTTGTTTTTCTCCTCAGTTCATATCACCAACATGCTATATATTTTACTTATATATTTCTTCATTGCCTATCACACTCACTAGAACATAAAAACTTATGAAGGCAGGTATTTTTGTTTTGTTCACTAGTGTATACCCAGGACCTAGATAGGCCTAATGAATGAATGTCACCCAGGGCACATCTAAGAAAATACTCAGTTTCTTTTGCTCTGCAAACCCTTCAGGCCCCTCTTTTCATCCTTGTCATCAGGCTAGGAAACTCTGACCTTAGGATCCGTGGTTCCCTCTCCCAGACCCATATTCACCAAAGGTCTGTGGGCTAAGACTTCATTCAGTATGCACCAAACACCATACCCACACTCAAACCAACCATCTGAGATACTGAAAATGCAATGAGGAATCACAGAAAGTCACAGACAGGAGACCAGAGTTCCCAGAACTCCTGCAACAGAACAGAAATTCAGGTTTGCAGGTACAATTTAAGAATCTACTTTAGCATTTCTTTTTTTTTTTTTTTTTTTTTAATTTTTTTTTCAACGTTTTTTATTTATTTTTGGGACAGAGAGAGACAGAGCATGAACGGGGGAGGGGCAGAGAGAGAGGGAGACACAGAATCGGAAACAGGCTCCAGGCTCCGAGCCATCAGCCCAGAGCCCGACGCGGGGCTCGAACTCACAGACCGCGAGATCGTGACCTGGCTGAAGTCGGACGCTTAACCGACTGCGCCACCCAGGCGCCCCTACTTTAGCATTTCTTGAGTGGGTGCAGGAATGTGCATTTTTAACAACCACATGTGTGATCCTCATTAAGGACCACACTTTGAAAAGCAATGCAGAAAGAAAGAGAGAGAAAGGAAGAAGGAAGGAAGGAAGGAAGGAAGGAAGGAAGGAAGGAAGGAAGGAAGGAGGGAGGGAGGGAAAGTAATGCAGTGCATATGCACATTTATAGCTAGGCAAATAGGTCCAGAAAGGGGAAAGGACTTTCCAGACACCACACAGTGCATGATAGAGATTAGAATTCCAAAATCCTGCCCTAGAGCCTAGTACTCTTTCTGCCACATCCCATCTTCTTTGGAATGTTAGGAAGTGAAGTGTCAGTTCTTGGGGGGGGGGGGGGGGAGCGAGAACTTGCCAGGTTGTGTTCCTGCCCAGAAGGGGAGGTGCCTGCATTAGTTTCCAGAAGGGGTGGCTTCAATACCTTGCTTGATTAGATGTCACAGAGTTCAGGGGTAAAGGGAGGGAAAGGCCAGGGCACTGTGAACTAAGAATTCTGGTCCCCCTTTTGGCCTCCTTTGGATCTCAGTGCCCCCATACATCAGCGGAGGAGGGGAAGCCCTCCCCCAACATCTGGAATCTTGAGGTCTAACCTGGACCTTGCTTAGAAACAGAACAACCTATGCCTGTTTGGTGTTTTATAGACCTCAAAACTCAATTGAGCAGCTAACACCTGGGACACAGAACAGGGCTTTCCAACCCCACTATTGAGTTGAAGAAGCTGAAGCACAAGGAGGCATCATGTCTGGCTTAAGGCCACACAACAAGATGGTCTAGCTCCTCTGATGGTCTAAATTTTATGTCTGCTGCCACCTAATACATTCCTCGTACACAGGTCAAAATGACAAATCACAGGTCCCAAAACACACCCTGCATTCCTTCCCACTGCCTGGATGTCCTTCTCTGCTCAACTCCTGTCCTTAAAGTCCATTTTATTTCTTTTATTATCTCTTTTTTATTATTTTTTTTTTTTAATTTTTTTTTTCAACGTTTTTTATTTTTATTTTTGGGACAGAGAGAGACAGAGCATGAACGGGGGAGGGGCAGAGAGAGAGGGAGACACAGAATCGGAAACAGGCTCCAGGCTCCGAGCCATCAGCCCAGAGCCTGACGCGGGGCTCGAACTCACAGACCGCGAGATCGTGACCTGGCTGAAGTCGGACGCTTAACCGACTGCGCCACCCAGGCGCCCCTATTATCTCTTTTTTAAAGTAGGCTCCATGCCCAGTATGGGGCTTGAACTCATCACCCTGGATCAAGAGTCGTATGCTGTACTGACTGAGCCAAACAGGTGTCCCCTCAAAGCCCATTTTAAGCACCCCTGGCCTCCCTCTTCTTGAGCTCCTGAGTCCTGACCCTTTCCTGCTCTGATGGGAATTACAGTCTTTCTAGGCCTTGTTTGATGTTGGAGTCCATGAAGCTACTGGAAGACAGAGAACATGTCCAATTCACTGCTGTGGCTGCACCCCTTCCCCCACAGGGTAGCATAGCACAAGTCCTACATATAGGAGGTGTCATTAAATAGAATAACTAAATAGATGGCCAGGATACACACTCAACACATAGTTACAATCACACATGGGTTCAAACTATCAGATACATTCATTCCTTCATTCAGTAAAAATATTGCGCATCTGTTTAAGGATATGGGAGGAGCTTAATGCGCAGCATGCACAATTACTCAATATTTTATAGGCAAGTTCAAGAGTTTGCAGACTCCCTGCAGCCTATCTATGTAAGACCCCAAGTTAAGGACCTCTGTTTTCTGGTTAGGAAGTGTTTTGAATACCTGCTATGTGCAAGCTAGGGACACACATTCAACCACTCATTATTTCAAATGTGTTGAATGCCTGTAGTACTAATGCTGGGGGCTCGGGGATTCATTTATCAATCCGCCCATTTATTTAAAAAGCTTTTTGAGGGTCTACCATGCACCAGACCCTGAGCTTGGCATTGAGGACAGAGAGATGAAAAAGGAGCACCATGAGACCCGTGCCCTTGAGGCCTCATTGGCTAGTGGGGACAAACTAGGGTCCTGTCTTTCCCCTTGGTTCCATCCCCACCCTATCCCAGCTCCCACTTCACAAGGGTGGATGCAGGGTGGAGGCTGAAGCTGGAAGAGGCAGGGAGGACAGAGCAGACCACAGCAACCTTACCTCCTTCTCTCAGTCCTTCAGCTCTCTCTTCACCCATGACCCCCCAAGCCTGCCTGTGTGTTTGACTAAAGGGCAGGGATTGCTGAACTTGCTGGGTGAGTCCAGTGAGTCAGAGGTGATTCAGGTGAACAGGCAGGTTGGCAGGAGGGCAGACGGGCAGAGGGAGAGCCAGTGGCCCTGGGACAATGGCTCTGATTGTGCGTGTGCGGCGACTGATGGGGCTGCCAGGCAGCCATGACCGACAAGTGAGGCTCAGCTTTCGGGGTGAGGCTTGTAGGGGTGCTCTAAGGATTTTTGCAACTGGAGGGTTCCCATTCCTCCTCCTTAGGTCCCCCAATCCAGTGCCTAGGCATCTCTCCAGCCTGTCTCTTCTCTCCTCTAGCCCATTTCTCTGCCTCTCTCCCCTCCATCTACTACCTTTCTCCATGGGTAAGCCCAGCCCAGGGGGACTGGACCCTGTGCTGGGTGTGTATGTGTGTGATTTGTGGGAAGGGGCTGATAACTGACTAGTTTTGATTCTGAGCAGGCTTCACCCAGAAAACAAGGAAAATTCACTGTGGTCAAGAAGCAGATATTGGTGAGGTGAGTGGGGTTGGGTCCTGGATAGGGAGACATTGATCTGTGCTCATGTAAGTCCCTCCTCAGATGAGTTGGGGGGCATATTCCTGGTTTTGGGGGGCTGTGCTCTCAGGAAGTGGGGTTAGTCTCTCAGGCTTGAGAAGCCAAGACTGGGGGGATTAGTTCTTGATTGGTAGTTACCCTCAGATCAGCCCTAGTTTGCAGTCAATCCTGTGTTGGGGGGAGGGGTTGTTCCAGGTTTGGGACATTGGTCATCAAGTAAGCTCCAACTTTGGAGGGCTGGATCCTATCTCCTGGCTAGGATAGGCTCTGGATTGGGGGTCAGGGTAAGTCCAGCATTGTGTGTCACAAGATTCCTCTTATCTCCAGCTGTTCCACTGGCCACACTACGGGGCTCCGCTGGCTGCGGAATGTCTGTCTGTGCAGGTGGTTAACTGCAGCCGTGTGTTCAGCCCCAGGTGAGTAGGCCTGGGGAAGCCAAGGATGCAGGTGGGGCTGGACATAGTAAGAGGGGATATTCCCCTAGGTCATTCTTTTACCCCCATGCCACATCCCCAGGTCTCTGGGGACCCTGGTGATCTCCCTGCAGCAGCTACAGCATACTGGGCATTTGGTGCTACGGGAGGCCCTAGTGGATGAGAATCTGCGGGTATCCCCGGTGAGTCTCACCAGTCCTCAGCCTGCCACCCTCAAGCTTGAGTGTCCTTCTAGATAGAGAGTTCCATTTTTCAGAGAGGAAAACCCAGATCCAGACAGGAGTGGTAACAAGGCCTCCCAGCCAGGGCTCCTTTCATTGTAGCCCCTGCCTTAGTCCCACATGGGCCAAGAGCCATTCTGTGCTGCTCCCTACCCGGTATAGACTCCGTTCTTGTGGGAGGCAGAGATGAACCTGACTGAATTTTCCTAGTGTTTCATGGAGGGTCATCTAACCTGGTAGGAATGGACCTGGGTTCAAATCTCAGATCCACCATTTCCCTACTGATAACCTGAACAAGCTATTTAGCTTCACCAAACTGTTTCCTCATTTACCTTATATGGAGTCATAGGAAATGTTGAACTTTTCAATCAGTCTGTTGTTTGTTGAGCTCTGATTATAAGCTGTGCCGTGTGTGTTGTGTTGGGCAATAAGGATTGAATGGTGAGCAAAACCAGATAAGGATTTGCCCTCTTAGAGTTCTGTATCTAAAGAGAGAGGCAAATATTAAACAAATATTCACACAAATAAATGCAAAATTGTCACAGATGTGTGTTACAAAAGAGCTGGTAGGACCCTGGGAAAGGGTATAACCAAGGGATGTAACCTATATGGGGGTCAGCAAAAATTCCCTGAGGAAGTACTGGTTGAACTTGGAATGGAAGGATGACAGGAGTTAACTAAGTGGGAGCAGAGAAGGTTTCAGGCAGAAGAACTGGCATATGCAAAATCCCAGTGCTCTGAGAGAGCATAACTGGGGTGCAGGGCAGGAGAAGACCCCATATTAGATAGGACTGGAAGGGTTGGCAGGAGTCAGACCATGCAGAGCTATGAGGGCCACAGTAATGAATTTCCAAGAGCAACGAGAGAATTTTGGAGTCATGTTTGGCCTCTTCAAGAGGTAACTTGCTCATGCTAAGTTTTTCATAGGTTGTAGTTAGTCAATATTATTAATGGCCAGAGAGGAACCACAAAGTCACCACGGATGCAGGCCAGGAGGGTCTCTGTTTATAGGTGGAGTAAAAGGCATTGTCCTTGGACTTCTCTTAGCCCGAGACAGTTTGGGGGGCTCTAGGGCACATTGTGTGTCTGTTTTCAGATCCAGGTGGAACTTGACCTGAAGTATCAGCCCCCAGAGGGTGCAGCTGGAGCCTGGGCAGAGGAGGACTTTGGAGCATCCATCCGGGACAGGTACCCCACCTCTTGCCCCCTGCAATCTAAGCAAGGCCTGATTGTCCCAGCCCAGGTAGGCCTTGGGAAGGCAGAAGTGGTACCTAATTCCTCTCTGGATCTGCTGGATGTGGTGACCCTTGGCCCTGTGCTGCCTGGGTTGCAGCTCTGTAGTCAAGGCTGGCCCCTCACTCCTTTCATTTATCCTCCTTCTAGCTCAGAGCTGATCATCCCCAACGTGGGCTTCCAGGAGCTGGAGTAAGTATGTGGGGATGGTCTGGGGTTACCAAGTCAGTCTTGGTTGGGATTTAGGAGTCAGTGATATGGGGTCAGTCCCACCGTCTGGGATCAGTATTGGATCAATTCCAGGGTGAGAAGTCAGTCCTAGAATCAGGGGTCAATTCCGGAATTAGGGATCCCAGATTAGGGGTCAGTCCTGGAAATAGTGGGGTCAGCCTAAGGGTCAGAGGTCAGTCCTAGGGTCAGGGAAATCAAGGGTGCCCAGAGATGAGGGACAGGTTCCAGACATGTCCCTTGAAGGCCTTTCCTATCAGGCCTGGGGAGGCCCGGCTGGAGCGGCAGGCAGTGGCATTGGGCCACAGGCTAGTTCGAGGCCTAGCTCAGCAGGACAATGAAGATGGTGAGCTGGAGCTGGAGCTGGAGCTGGAGGATGAGCCTGATGTGGAGCTTTCTGGAGTTGTGTTCAGCCACCTCAGGAGGTAACTTGTACCCACACCTGCTCCCATACCCACCAGTGTGTCAACCTCAGGCGCTTATTCGTGTAGGCCCATGCTCATCCACACTCACAAACAGCCCCAGGGTATGGGTGAGGAGTGGATGTCCTGGAGTTAAGGCATAGACACTGCCACATTCACACACACAGTTACACTGGCACACATAGGAGCTTCTGGAGCCCATGTAGGGGATGAAAGCTTGAGGAGGGTAGGGAATTTTGTCTCTTTTGTTCACTGCAGTGTCCCAGGACCTAGAATAGTGTTTGTTGGTACATAGTAGGTGCCCAACAAATCTTTGTTGAATGAATGAATGGTTTCAGGGCTCCAGGAATGAGTCACATTCTGGGTGTAGGGTTGAGATGGATGCAAGACAGACTGGAAGGATTCAGAATCCAGAAGAGAGGAGATCTTATCCCTAGCACTGAGCAAAAGTACGTAGGTGATAGGGGAGAGGAAGTGAAGTGAGAGCTTACCTTGTACTTCTGGCAGTCGCACCCGGGGCCTGGCTCGAGGGGATCCTTTCCAGATGTCCAGAGCTCAGGACTTCCAGGTACCACTCTTCCTCTAGACCCTAGCCGTTGGTGAATACCACTCACTCTCCACACACGTGGTTCCCCCGCCCTCCTCCTTACTTGGCAGGGATGGCTTCCTTTTCTCCTCCTTCTGCACCCTTCAGGTAGGGGTTACAGTGCTGGAGGCCCAGAAGCTGGTTGGAGTCAACATTAACCCCTATGTGGCAGTGCGTGTGGGGGACCGGCGCCGAGTGACCGCCACGCAACGCGGGACTAATTGCCCCTTCTACAACGAGGTGTGTGCGACCAAGGAAGAATGGGGCTTGACAAGAGAATGGGAAAGACCCAGCATGTACCCAGTCCGCGGAGGGGACGCGGCCTAGGTGGAATTGAGCAAGTGCCTGCGGTCAAGAGGGGCTTGATGAAGGAGAGGGTACAAAGAGGCGCCAGCAGGGGAAGGAGGGCGTTCTTTTTGCAAGAGGCAGGGGCCAGCTGGCGTGAACCCTTCGCATATAACCAATGTTCTTTCGCCTCTCTTGTTTCCCCACTTCAACCTAGTACTTCTTGTTCGAATTTCATGAGACCCGGCTTCACCTCCAAGACTTACTGCTGGAGATCACGGTAAGGCGGGTAGGGATGAGGGGTTTCCGCCAGAGAACGGAGGATACCGAAGCTCCAAAACTAACACCATTTTCCCCCAGGCTTTCCATTCGCAGGCCCTCCCCTTTATGGCCTCCCAGATAGGCACCTTCAGGATGGACCTGGGCATTATCTTCGACCAGCCAGGTAGCGAACCCTCTCCTGCTTTAGACTCATCTGCACCAAGGGGAACTGACCCTCCGGACACTGATCCCTAGATACTAACTTCGGAGAGAGAAGCCTCTTGGGAAGGTGGACTTCCATGTACTGCCTCTCCTCCCTACCGAGTCCGACACGAATGCGGGTCAGTGCAGCCCGCCGGTCTCCTCTGACCCGTGGCCTGCCCCTCCGCCCCCAGATGGCCACTTCTACCAGAAATGGGCTCCGCTGCACGACCCTCGGGACACCCGTGCTGGGACCAAAGGCTTCGTCAAAGTCACTTTGTCCGTGCGGGCGCGCGGGGACCTGCCTCCTCCGCTACCAGCCCCGGGCCCAGGTCACAGTTCCGACATCGAGAAGTGAGCTGGGGTGAGGGTGGGGGTAAGAATAAGACCGGGCGTGGCCTCCGGGACGCCGTAGGGGGGGGGGGGGGTGGTGAAGCCCGACACCGCAGCGTTCCGCGGCCTCAGCGCCCCACTCCCTTAGGAACCTGCTCCTGCCACGCGGGGTGCCGGCCGCGAGGCCGTGGGCGCGGCTGCGCGTGCGCGTGTACCGGGCCGAGGGGCTGCCCGCGCTGCGCCCGGGGCTGCTAGGCAGTCTGGCCCGCGCCCTGCAGGACCAGCGCGTCCTCATGGACCCGTACGTGCGGGTGTCTTTCCTGGGGCAGCAGGTAAGTCCCTCCCGTCCCCACTCGGCCGAGGCGCGGGCCCCGGTGCCGTGCTGACCCCACTCCGCCGCGGCCCCCAGGGCGAGACGTCTGTGCGCGGCGAGGCGGCGGCGCCCGAGTGGAACGAGCAGCTGAGCTTCGTGGAGCTCTTCCCGCCGCTGACGCGCGGCCTCCGTCTGCAGCTGCGGGACGACGCACCCTTGGTCGATATGGCCGTCGCCACGCACGTGCTAGACCTGAGGCAGATCTCACACCCGGGCCGCACGGGTGAGCGCCTGCGGCCAGCGTTTGCTGCCTCCGCCTGGTCCTGCCCGCCCTGGGTCCCTCCCCTGGCCGCAAACTCCAGCCCTGCTATCCCGCTCCGCCCCTCCACCCAGCACCAAGCCGTCCCCGCCCTTCGGGGCCTCACCTGTGGTCCCCAGACTACAAACCCCACTCTAGGTTTGCCTCTGTTGACAAAAACCTAAGGACAGCCGCATATCCAGTAGCCGCGCCAGCTGTGCTCTCCCTGAAGATTTGCACGCAGAGAAAATAAACCCACTCACATCTTGCGTTCACCCCGCCCCTCACGGGATCACCTATAGCTCCGCCCCAATCGTGACTCCACCCCCAGAACTCGGGCTTCCGCAGTAGAGCTACGGGTTGTTTGTCCCAAGGGCCTTTGGGAGCTGGGGTAGATTAGATGTGCTCTCGGGTTTTGGTCCGTAGCTGTCGGTCCGCAGCTGTTCTCAGACTTCCCTCTCAGAGCTGCCAAAGCCCAATCCGACTCCCTGCCCCCTTGGACTTGCAGGAGATAAGAGTATGCTGCATAGACTGACCTAGTACCCATCTGCCCCGTGCTTTCCTCCAAAACGCTGTTCTTGTCCCCCACAGCGGGGTTTAACCCCACTTTCGGCCCGGCATGGGTGCCTCTCTATGGCTCTCCCCCCAGTGGGGGACTCCGGGATGGTCTTCAAAGTCTCAATGAAGGACTTGGCCAAGGCATTTGGTTCCGCGGCCGCCTGCTGGTTGCTGTGTCCATGGAAGTATCGGAAGGGAGAGCTGAACCTGAGCCTCCCCAGGCCCCACAGGGACCCAGATTGTCCAGGCTCATGAGAAAGAAGAAGAAAGCCAGGGGGGGCCAGACCCCAACCGGGATCCCACAGCACCTGGATGCCAGTCCCAGTGGTGATGGTCCTGAGATTCCTGGTGCTGTGGAGGTGGAGGTGGAGGACTTGCTGCCTCTGCCAGAGGTGGGAGCTGGGGTTTTAGCAAAGGGAGGGGGTCACTCTCAGCTCTGGAGTAACTGGCTCCCTGGCGTTAAACACAGGGGTGGAGTCTGAATTTCTGGGCCTGGATAAAGAATGCAATGTGTGTATACATGTGCTCTTGTGTATATACATATGTGGGGGGGGGGGGGGTGGGGGCTGAGCACTGAGAGGTAGGATACTTGTAGTGGTATTTCTAGGTCTTGGTTGCAGTCTTTCTATCAGCATTGTGGCCAAGCAAAGTTCGGATTGCAACCTGGGTGGGTGGGGGCTGACTGCCGTCTGACCCTCCTTCCTCAGAATGCCCTGGCGCCCTTGCAAGATTTCCTGCTCTTCGGTGTGCTTTTTGAGGCCACCATGATTGACCCTGCCTTGGCCTCCCAGCCCATCAGCTTTGAGATATCTATCGGTGTGTGGCCTAGCTGAACCCCTGAGGGTCATGGGTTTAAGGGTGGGGATTCTTGTTCCAGACTTAGGCCCCTGGAAGGGAAATTGACCTTCAGTAAGGGGTGGGCTCTGGCTTTTATTGAGGCAGAGTTAGTTTGAAGGAGGGGTCAGACCCTAAGCTGGGTTCCCCCTGACCCTTGCTGCTCTGGGCAGGTCGTGCAGGCCGCCTGGAGGAGCAATTGGGCCCAAGGGCCAGGGCTGGGGAGGGAGCGGAGGGCAAGGCCGAGGAGGCACAGCCTCTGCTGGAGACGGAAATGGGAGCCGGGCTAGTGTTGGAGGAGGAGCTAGGGACCCCTGCTCAGCGGCCTGAGCCCATGGATGGCAATGGGTGAGTACTCCTGGTGTCTGGAAGGAGGGTGTTGGGAGATCTTCAGTGGCCCAGGACTGCCCCTCGCAGCCTCTGCTCTTCTACCCTCCCGGCCCCCCCCCCCCCCCCCCCCCCCCCCCCCCCCCCCCGTACAGGCCGTATTTCTGCTTGCCCCTGCGTCACCGAAAGCCATGTGTGCACGTGTGGAGCCGCTGGGAAGATCACACGTGGCGCCTGCAGAGCACTAACTGTGTGCAGAAAGTGGCCGAGAGGCTGGTGAGAGCGAGGCGGGTGCCCACAGGGAGAGGCTGGGATGTCGGGAAGACTGTGGCCTTTGAAAGGAGCTCTGGAGCGAGGCTAATAGGTAGAGCACCTGGGAGCCAGCATGCCCTAGGTGCAGGGCTAAAGAGCCAAAGAGCTCCGGTGGAACAGAGGAGACCAGAAATTGTGGGAAGACAGGGCTTCAGAATTGATACACCCAGAAAGGGGCCAGGTGAAGGCCATGGGTAGAGCTACTGGGGGCCCAGCCCCACTGCCGTGGAGCTGGTAGAGAAAAAAATGGAACCATGACCTGGATGGAGGTGAAGAAGCCCTGGGCATGGAAGTGCGGCAATGAGTGGGAGAGGCTCTGGAGTGGGGATGTGGTCTAAAAGAGGGAGTCTGCAACCCTTTGACTCTGACCCTCTGGCCCTGTCGCGCAGGACCAGGGGCTGCAGGAGGTTGAGACTCTGCAGCGCAGGCCGGGGCCTGTTGCCTGCACACGGCTCAAGCAGGCGCTGGAAGAGTTGGTGGCAGGGAGCAGGTGAGCTGGGAGCCTCAGCCTCACTGCTGCGGGGCTTCGCATCAAACTCCAGGGTGAGGGAAACTCGTGGTGGCTGTTTGGAGCCAGGGTGGCTGGAGGCTGCGTTTGCTCCACTCTTCACAGGAGAATAAGGAGATGACGATCCCCATCAAGGGAGCGTCATAGAAACTATTGGGGGTTAGGCCACTCCCCTCCAGTAAACTCCCTTCCAGCTAATCTCCCCCCCTACTTCATGGAGAACATAGAAGCTTCACCTTCCTCCAGCAAGTCTACCACCTTGCCAGCTTCTGCACCCATCTGCTCACCTTCCCTCTTGCTATAGTGGAGGAAGGGTCCCTGCTTCCACAGTCATGGCTGTGATCTTGATTTCATCTCTCATCTACGGAGGAACTAGCTCTGCAATTGTCCACTTTCTCTCCTGCAGCATCAACTGGTCCCTAGTTACCAGGTCATTACTGTAACCATGTAAACTTGTTCTAATGACTTCCATCTTTGACCTTCACTGCCCTGAATTCCATAACATGCTCCCTGCTCCAAGTACTTGGGTCTTTTTCTTCTTTCTTTCTTTCTTTCTTTCTTTCTTTCTTTCTTTCTTTCTCTTTCTTTCCTTCTTTCTTTCATGTTTATTTATTCTGAGAGAGAGAGAGAGAGAGCAAGAGATCATGCGAGTGCTCTGGGGAGGGGCAGAGAGAAAGGGAGAGAGAGAGAATTCCAAGTAGGCTCCATGCTGTCAGCACAGAGCCCCACGCAGGGCTTGATCCCACAAACTGTGAGATCATGACCTGAGCCGAAACCAAGAGTTGGATGCTTAACCGAGTCACCCAGGCACCCCATAAGTGTTTTTCTGATCCTCTTCTCAAAAGAGTTATTAATCCATTTATTCAATAATATTTATGGCACTTACTATGCCAGATACTGTTTTAGGTGCAGAAATAACAGTGAAAAAGCATTCTTTTTTTTTTAAGTTTATTTATTTATTTTGACAGAGACAGAGCAAGCAAAGGAGGGGCAGAGAAAGTGGGGGAGAATCCCAAGCAGGCTCCACGCTGTCAGCACAGAGCCCAATGCGGGGCTCAAATAACAAACTGTGAGATCATGACCTGATCTGAAACCAAGAGCCAGACACTTAATTGACTGAGCTCCCAGGTGCCCAGTGAAAAAGCATTCTTGCCCACAAAAATTCCTGAAACTTATATTCTGGTGGGGGATAGTGTGGAGGTTGGATAGAAACAAGTAATAAACATATAAACAATAAAGAAGAAATATAAGAATTATGATAAGGATAGTGTTAGGGAGAAAATAAAGCTAGGAAATATTAGAGAGAGGTGTTGCAATTTTAGAAAGGGAGGCAAAGAGGGGCCACTATGAAGTTGATATGAAGAAGTTGAAGGACCAAGCTGTATCTGTAAGGGTGTTCCAGACAGAAGGTATAGCATGTGCAAAGGCACTGTGGTGAAATATTCCTGGTGTGTTTGAGGAGGAGGAAGGGAACCGGTGTGACTCTAGCACAGTGAGGAGAGTAGATGAGGCTGCAGTGTGTGTGGGGAAAGGAAGATAATGGTGGGGAGAGGCATGTGGAAGCCTCAATCGCCATTGTAATGACTGTCCGTGGCTTCTTCTCTTATTTACTTGAAGAGCCACTGAAGGTTTTGAAAGGAGAAGGGAAGGGATATGGTCTGACTTACCCTTTAAAAAGGTCAGTGGGGAAGGGATGATATAAGAGAGGAAGCAAAGAGATTACTAAATAGAACATTGTAATAATCCAGGTGACCAATATTGATGAATCTAATTTAGGGTGGTTGCAGTGGACATAGAATGACATGAATGGATTCAAGAGCAATTTGGACTTTGAAGGTGACACCTCAGTACTTGTGAATAGAAGATATAGGGGATGAGGAAAAATGTACAGGAAGGAGTCATGAATGACCCTCAAGATCTTGGCTTGCACAACTGTGTAGATGGTGCTATTTACTGAGCTATGGAAAGCAAGAGAAGGAGGAGGTCTGATGGCAGTGAAGGGAATATCAGAAGCTCATTTTGGGGTATGTTAACTTTGAGATTTCTATTAGACTTATAAGCAGATGTGTCTGTTAGGCTGTTAGCCGTATGAGTTGAGGTCTGGGGAGACTTCTAGACTGGAAATGAAAAACTGGGAGTTGTAAATACATAGATGGAGCTGGATATGACTGTCTAGGAAGCAGAGAAAAGAGAAACTGAGGGGAGCCTGAGTGGCTCAGTCGGTTAAGCATCCAACTTTGGCTCAGGTCATGATTTCATGGTTCGTGGGTTCCAGCCCTGTGTTGGGCTCTGTGCTGACAGCTCAGAGCCTGGAGCCTGTTTCGGATTCTGTGTCTCCTTCTCTCTCTGCCCCTCCCCTGCTCGTTTTCTGTTTCCCTCTCTGTCTCTCAAAAATAAATAAACGTTAAAAAAATATATATTAAAAAAAAAGAGAGAGAGAAACCGAGGATCTGGAGAGCTCCAGCATGTGGAGGTCGGATGAGAGGAGGACTCAGGCAAGGGACTGCTTGTAAGTGGTCACTTTTCTGTCCCCATATTTCAGCCTCTCAGTGTGAGCAGATGCACTTGACCCCACACTCCTTCTTGAAAGACTCTGCTGTTGACTTCTATGCCCCTGGTTTTCCTTCTGCTTCCCTTGCTGTTCTTTCTCTTTCACTTGCTCCTTGTCTCTTCTTGACCTCTACATAGTCTAAAGGTTCATGTGATTATGTTCCAGCGCTTCATTCTAAAGCTCTTTTCTCTGTCTACATTCTCTACATTTGTTCCACAAGAGCTACCACCCTTAATCCAGTTTAATTCCTTGTTTGACTTTCTATATAGTGCCATTAAACTGTTTTTCTTTTCACTTTACTGAAATGATTTTATTACTGAAATTATCCTTTGGCAGGGAAATTTCAATGAAAGATTTGTCTGTGTCATATTTTGCTATGTATAGTTTTGGCCAGTATGGTTTTCTTTTTTGGCTATTATTCTACCAGATCCCATTTCCCTAAATCTCATCTTGTGGACCTAAATCTTATCAAGAAGATTTGATTCCGTTTTATTTTATGTTGCTTATTTCTACCCATAGAAGCCTTGGGGCAAAGAGCAATTACTAAGCCAAAAGTGTAACCTCTGGAAGCAGTATTAGATGAAAAATCTTTGGAGTCATTTATTTTCTATCTTTTTGAAAATTTGCATAATAAAAACTTAAGAAATAACCATAGGTCATAAAGGGCCCAAAATATTATGTCTCAAAAATCATTTTAATTTACCCAGAAAATATTTTTCAGCATCGATTAGGTGCCAGGGCCTGGGGGTACAAGTGGTAATCAAAATGAAGTCCCTGCCTTAGGGACTTTCTATTACTTTTTATTTTGAGACACAGATAAAGCAGAATATGAGAGTGGAGAAAGTGGCAGGGGCTGTTTAGAAGGGATGACCAGGGAAGATCTGAGAGGAGGTAACATTTGAGTAGAGACCTGAATGAAGAAGGGAAGCGAGCCATGCGAAGATCTAGGGACCGAACATTCTAGCAGAGGGAGCAGCTAATACAAAGGCCTCGAGGTGGTGATGGGCTGGGTGTATTCACGGAGGAGCAGAAAGGCCAGTGTGATGTGATGGTTGGATTGTGCATGAGGGGAGAGGAATGTTTGATGAGGATAGGGGAGATAAAGGGAGCCTGATTATGTAGGGCTTTCTTAAAAATTCTGTTGTTTGAGATGAGAAACCTCTGGAGAGGAGTGAAATGGTCTGGAAAAGCATTGAAAATATCTCTCTGGATGCCATATTGAGAACATTCATGGGGAGAGTAGGGAAGGAGCATAGTAAGACCAGCTAGGAAGCTGCTGCAATAGTTCTAGGCTTGGACTAGGATGGCCCTGGAAAAGGAGAAAAGTGGTCAGATGCTGAACATATTTTGAAGATGGAGCCTGAACAATATGCTGGTGGATTGATGTGGAATAGGAATGAAAGAAAGAGTAGTGAAGGATGTCTCTGAAGTTTTTTGTTTTTTTTTTTAAATTTTAACGTTTATTTATTTTTGAGACAGAGAGAGAGAGCATGAACAGGGGAGGGGCAGAGAGAGAGGGAGACACAGAATCTGAAACAGGCTCCAGGCTCTGAGCTGTCAGCACAGAGCCCGACGCGGGGCTTGAACTCACGGACCGTGAGATCATGACCTGAGCTGAAGTCGGACGCTTAACCGACCAAGCCACCCAGGCGCCCCTGAAGTTTTAAAGTAAAACAGATTTTGGCAGGGGAGAGGTGTGTGTGGGGGTGGTAATTGGAAATTATGCACTTGGTTTGGGCATGTAATGTTTGAGCTACCATTAGTTAATGTTGGGACTATAAAGCCCATCTGAGCCTTTAGTGTTCATTGGAATCCCCCAGAACCAGCATGCAGATTCTAGCAACAGGTCTGGAGCAGGGCGGAGATTCTGCATTTCTAACTAGGTGATACCACTGCTGTTGGTCCTGGGCCAGCTTTGAGTAGCCAGGGCAGTAGATAGTTACATAGTAGTGCCTTCTGGGGCTCCAAAGTGAGGCTGGCCTCTATGAAGTTGGGAGTGGTCCATGTACAGAAGCCATCCTTGGCTTAGGAAAGGGAGGTCTTTGAGAACATGACTGACAGGAGCTGTAAGGGAGTCTGGGAGGTGGTGGGAGGCCTGCTCTGAGGGAGGTGGTCCCCTAGGGGTCAGCGTTCCCTCCTCTGACTCCCACCTGCCATGCCCGCTCCTGCTCACTGCAGACAGTTTTGCCATGGTGCTGAGCGCAGGACAATGACCCGGCCCAATGCCCTGGATCGATGCCGAGGGAAACTGCTCGTGCACAGCCTGGTACGGTCTGGGGAAGGGGGATCAGGGGCACCTAGCTGGGGCCCTTCACTCATGTTTCTTCCCGCCCTTCCAGAACCTGTTGGCAAAGCAAGGACTGCGGCTTCTACGGGGTCTGAGGCAGGGCAATGTGCAAGAGAAGGTGGCCTTGTCCAAGAAGCTCTTGGCCAAATTGCGCTTCCTGGCCCAGGAGGTAACACCTGGCCACCTATTTCCCTACCCTGCATACCCTGGTGGTGATGGTTGCACAACACTGGTTGATGCACAACAATGTACTACTGAACTGTACACTTAAAAATGGTTGCAGAGGTAAGTTTTATGCAATGTGTATTTTACCACAATTAAAAAAAAACAGGAAAAAAAAAAGAAGTCAGGTTGGACTTTGAGGTTGCCTGTGGGGCATCCAAGAGAGATATGTCTAGGAGGCAGGTGGCTATATGGATCTGGGGTTTAAGGGTATGTGTCAAGGCTAAGATGGATGCTTTGTCCATCGGACCAGTGGAAGCTGCAGCACAGGTGGTCTCAGCTCCATCCATGACCCAGTTCTCTGCCTGCAGCCCCAGCCACCCCTCCCAGATGTGCTAGTCTGGATGCTCAGTGGGCGGCGCCGAGTGGCCTGGGCCCGGATCCCTGCCCAGGATGTGCTGTTCTCTGTGGTTGAGGAGGAGCGAGGCCGGGACTGCGGGAAGATCCAGAGTCTGCTGCTCTCGGTGAGGGGTATGGGTTGCTGGAGACTGGAGTGGGGTGAGGCTCCTAGGGTGGGGGCAGGGGGCATGAGGTGGAAGGCTGTGGTTCCCATCAGGGTGTCCCCAAACTCTTTGTTGTATTTAAAAACACTTAAAATTTTCTTATTTAAAACTTTTTTTCAATTAAAAAAATTTTAAGTTATAAAATGTCTTATTTTAATTTTTAAATTTTTTACATTTAATATTTACTTAAAGATTATTATTCTTTTTAAAAGTATACGTGAGGGGCGCCTGGGTGGCGCAGTCGGTTAAGCGTCCGACTTCAGCCAGGTCACGATCTCGCGGTCTGTGAGTTCGAGCCCCGCGTCAGGCTCTGGGCTGATGGCTCGGAGCCTGGAGCCTGTTTCTGATTCTGTGTCTCCCTCTCTCTCTGCCCCTCCCCCGTTCATGCTCTGTCTCTCTCTGTCCCAAAAATAAATTAAAAAAAAAAAAAAAAAAAAAAAAACGTTGAAGAAAAAAAGAAAAAAAAAAATAAAAGTATACGTGAACTCTTTTCAATTATCCTAAAAGCCAAAAGGAGATTGTACCTTTACCTAGGTCCACTTTGATGTGAGAAAAACACCAAGTTTTGTCAGCTCTGGGCCTGCACTGGCCCTTTTGCTGACCAGGCTCTGATAGACCGTCAGGTGACCAGAAAGGGAGAGTGATGAGTCTGTTCCTTATAAGTACAGCTGGTTTGGGGGCAAAATGCTTCTAATCAAGGTGTCCCTGGAATAGATTCCAGCAAAGGTCCCTAGTGCTAAGAAGCAGTGACTTTTGGGGTAGGGAACAGGGCATCTAAATGTGTTGGGGCTCAGAGGACAGAGGGGGTAAGCGTGGGGTGTGGCAGTGAAGAGCTTAGAGTGCATTTTGGGGGAATGGGGTTTGGTATAGGAAGTGACGGTGTTGGGGCCAGAGGACTAGGTTATGGGAGTGTTCAGGGTAATGGGTACTGGATAGACGGCATGGAGTGGAGTGTAGGGATAGGGTACAGGGAGTACTCTTTGGCTTCGGCACTGGGAAGTGGTCTAGTGATACAGAGAGTATGGGCACACCCTGGGGGTGCAGGGACAGGTCTAGGGGGGTGGTAAGAGGTGGGCCCTAACATGCCACCTCCCTGCAATAGGCACCTGGGGCAGCTCCAGGCGAAGTCTGTGCCAAGCTGGAGCTCTTCCTGTGGCTAGGGCTGGGCAAACAAGCCAAGGCCTGCACCTCAGAGCTCCCCCAGGACCTGCTGCCTGAGCCCTCTGCGGGGCTGCCCCACCACCTGTGCCGGGATGGTGAGTACAGCTCGACACTTGCCTCACGTGTGGGGCTAGATGCTCAGCTGGGGGCTTGGAGGGGTCTGGGGTCAGGGACTCCGGTGGTCCCCTGAACAAACATCTCTTTCTTGCCCCCACCGCAGACTTCAGCTACTTCCAGCTCCGGGCCCACTTGTACCAGGCCCGAGGGGTGTTGGCAGCAGATGACAGTGGGCTTTCGGACCCATTTGCTCGAGTCCTCATCTCTACCCAGTGCCAGACCACACGGGTGAGGGCTGCACTGGGATGTTGTGGGAAGCGGGGGGCTCTGGGAGACAGAGTGGGGCGAGGGCTGAGCTTTTCCTCAGCCCCTAAGTCTCTTTTCCTGCTCTGGATTTTCAGGACAGGATACTGGATTGAGCCGCCCTGGTTTAGAGGGTGGTGTAGAACTAGAGGGCCTTCCGGATGAGGAATTGTTTTGAGGGGTTGACTGTAGGACTAGCCCCAAGGGTGGCAGTTTACAGTTAGGGGGACCAGGCTCCAACCCCACTCTGGCGGGCTGTTTCATCTTCACCACACTCTCCCTCCTTTTGTGATAAACAGCTGCTTAAAGTATCACTTCAGGGCAAGAGTGCTCATTTGGGATGTATGTTGGAGATTCCTTTGATGCCTGCCTTTGACTCCCTCTCTGCATGGCTCCCAAGGTCCTGGAGCAGACGCTGAGTCCCCTGTGGGATGAGCTCTTGGTGTTTGATCAGCTGATTGTAGACGGGAGGAGGGAGCATCTGCAGGAGGAGCCTCCATTAGTGGTTGTCAATGTCTTTGACCACAATAAGTTTGTGAGTGTGGCCTGGGCCCCATCTGTGTTCCCACCCCCGAGTGCCCCCCACTCCTCATCTTGATGCTCCCTTCCCCTGGCTCTGGAGCATCTTCTAGTTTTGTCTTAACTGCCCTGCTCTCTGCAGGGCCCCCCTGTGTTCCTGGGAAGGGCACTGGCCACCCCGAGGGTGAAGCTGACAGAGGACCCTTACCAACGCCCTGAGCTACAGTTCTTCCCCCTAAGAAAGGGGCCCCGGGCAGCTGGAGAGCTCATTGCCACCTTTGAACTCATTGAACTGGACTACAGTGGCCGGTTTGAGGTCAGAGTACCCTGGCCTAGCCGGCACAGGCTGTGGACTCTTATATTCTGTCAGGTTGTCTGCCTCCAGAGAATATGGAACATGGGCATGTCCTGGGATTACCCCTCCAAGTATTTTACCCCCAGAAAATGCAGGCTGCAGATCTGTCTTGCAGTCACCTCATTGGACTTCCCAACTTCAGGGAACATTAGAAGTACACATATCGTGGGTTCCTTTTGCCAGGGCTTCCACCCTAGAGACAGACCCTAGGCTGCAGCTTGATCCTCATGCCTCAGACACCCACTTTCCTGTGCGTGACTGCTTCCTGAGATATGCCCCTCCTGCCCATCCAGCCTGTTTAGTTCCTCTGGATTTATATTTCACTGGCAGCTCTCAATATCCCTTCCCCAAGCCCACATTTCCCTCCTTTGGCCTGATTCCTCCTTGACCTCTGATCTCTTGCCCCCTGCAGCCCTCAGTGCCCAGTGATGTAGAGCCCCAGGATCTGACACCACTGGCCGAGCCCCTCTCCGGGCGCCTGTCCCTGCCACCTAACGTGCGTCCAGTACTCAGGGAGTTCCGTGTTGAGGTATCGTCAGTCACACATCCCTCCCACCCCCACCACACACCACACACACACACACCTGGGTGCCTTCTGTCAAGTGCAGGCCCCTGAATTTCTCACTTCCTGACCCCAGGTGCTGTTCTGGGGTCTGAGGGGTCTCGGCCGTGTGCATCTGTTTGAAGTGGAGCAGCCCCAGGTTGTGCTGGAGGTGGCTGGGCGACGTGTGGAGTCGGAGGTCCTGGCCAGTTACCGTGAGAACCCCAATTTCACTGAGCTTGTCAGGCATCTGACAGTGGTGAGGACATGCGCTGGGAGCAAGAAATGCTGGGTTAAGAAGTGAAAGGGCAGTGGGATGGTGAATTCCTAGCCAGTCATCTTAGGTTAATCAAGGGATCAGCAAATATTTTTAAATTTATTTTTAAATTAATAATTATTATTATTTTTAATTTACATCCAAATTAGTTAACATATAGTATAATGATAACTTCAGGAATAGAATTTAGTGATTCATCACTTACATATAACACCCAGTGCTCATCCCAACAAATGTCCTCCTTAATGTCCCTTGCCCATTTAGCCCATCCCCCCACCCCAAACCCCTCCAGCAACCCTCAGTTCGCCCTCTGTATTTAAGTCTCTTATGGTTTGTCTCCCTTCCTGTTTTTACACTGTTTTTGCTTCCCTTCCCTTACGTTCATCTATTTTATATCTTAAATTCCACATAAGACTGAAATCATATTTGTCTCTCTCTGACTGACTTATTTCACTTATTGCTAGAGTAATACATTCTAGTTCCATCCATGTTGTTGCAAATGGCAAGATTGCATTCTTTTTGATTTCCAAGTAATACTCCATTGTATATACCACATCTTCTTCTTCTTCTTTTTTAATGCTTATTTTTGAGAGAGAGAGACAGAACATGAGTGGGAGAGGGGCAGAGAGAGAGAGGAAGACACAGAATCCGAAGCAGGCTCCGGACTCCAAGCTGTCAGCACAGAGCCTGATGCAGGGCTCAAACTCATGAACTGCGAGATCATGACCTGAGCCAAAGTCAGACACTTAACCGACTGAGCCACCCAGGCATCATTCATCTTTATTCATTCATTATTCGATGGACATCTGGGCTCTTTCCATACTTTGACTATTGTTGATAGTGCTACTATAAGCATTGGGGTGCATGTGCCCCTTTGAATCAGCTCTTCTGTATCCTTTGGATAAATACTTAGTAGTGCAATTGCTGGGTCGTAGGATAGTTCTATTTTTAACTTTTTGAGGAACCTCCATACTATTTTCCAGAGTGGCTGTACCAGTTTGCATTCCCACCAGCAGTGCAAAAGGGTTCCTCTTTCTCTACAGCCTTGTCAACATCTGTTGTTGCCTGAGCTGTTAATGTTGCCATTCTGACAGGTATGAGGTGGTATCTCATTGTGGTTTGGATTTATATTTCCCTGATGATGAGTGATGTTGAGCATTTTTTCATGTGTCTGTTAGCCATCTGGATGTCTTCTTTGGAAAAGCATCTATTCATGTCTTTTGCCCGTTTCTTCACTGGATTATTTGTTTTTTGGGTGTTGAGTTTGATCAGTTCCTTATAAAGATATAACCCTTTATCTGATATGTCATTTGCAAATATCTTCTCCCATTCTGTCAGTTGCCTTTTAGTTTTGCTGATTGTTTCCTTCGCTGTGCAGAAGGTTTTTATTTTGATGAGGTCCCAGTAGTTCATTTTTGCTTTTGTTTCCCTTGCCTCTGGAGACATGTCAAGTAAGAAGTTGCTGCAGCCCAGGTCACAGAGGTTGTTGACTGTTTTCTCCTCTAGGATTTTGATGGCTTCTTGTCTTACATTTAGGTCTTTCATCCATTTTGAGTTTATTTTTGTGTATGGTGTAAGCAAGTGGTCCAGGTTCATTCTTCTGCATGTTGTTGTCCAGGTTTCCCAACACCATTTGCTGAAGAGACTGTCTTTTTTCCATTGCATTCTTTCCTGGTTTGTCAAAGATTAGTTGGCCGTACATTTATGGGTCCATTTCTGGTTCTCTATTCTGTTCTATTGATCTATGTGTCTTTTTTTTTAATTAAAAAATTTTTTTAATGTTTATTTTTTGAGAGAGAGAGAGAGTGTGAGTCAGAGCACAAGCAGAGGAGGGGCAGAGAGGGAGGGAGACACAGAATGCAAAGCAGGCTCCAGGCTCTAAGCTGTCAGCACAGAGCCCGATGTAGAGCTTAAACCCAAGAACCACGAGATCATGACCTGAGCTGAAGCCGAACGCTCAACTGACTGAGCCACCCAGGTGCCCCTATGTGTCTGTTTTTGTGCCAGTACCATACTGTCTTGATGATTACAGCTTTGTAATACAGCTTGAAGTCTGGAGCAAATTTTCTATAAAAAGACAGATAGTAAATATTTTAGGCTTTGTGGGCCAAATAGTTTCAGTTGCAATTACTCAACTCTGTAATAGTAGCATGAAAACAGACATAAACAGCAAGTAAATGAATAAGTATGACTGTGTTCCAATAGAACTTTATTTATAAAAACAGGCAGTGGGCCAGATTTGGCTTACAGGTTATAGTTTGCTGATCTCTGGATTAATCCATGAACTGGTGGTACTCTCTTGGCTCTGTTGAATGAGTGGCTTAGGTAAGTGTCATGCAATATAGGTCACAAAGAATCTATCTAGTGTCTGAGACACCAGGGGCAAAGAAATGCATTCTTTGTGTAATTTGTAATTTCTGTAGTATGGACTTTGGATTCAAATTCTGGCAGTGCCACTTAGGAGCTTGTCAAATCACTTGTCTTAGTTGAGCTTTAGTGCTTTGTTTGTTTAATGATGTTTTTAAAGCTTATTTATTTATTTTGAGAGAGAGAGTGCTAGCACAGTGGGGGAGAGGCAGAGGAGGAAGAGAGAGAGAAGCTCAAGCAGGCTTGGTGCTGACAGTGCAGAGCCTGATGATGCAGGGCTCAAACTCATGAACCATGAGATCATGACCTGAGCTGAAACCCAGAGTCAGACACTTAACTGATTGAGCCACCCAGGCGTCCCTATTTGTTTGTATAAAAGAAAAACCTATTTCTGATTTGAAGAAATATTGAAGATTGAAGGAAATACATCAAATGCTTCTTGCAGGAGTGCTGTAGGGAGCCAGTGAGAGAAAGGATCTTGGTGAAAGGGCTTTGTAAACTGAAAAGTGCTGTGCCTATGTGAGGGGGAGACCGGGACAAAGCATAGTGGTTCCAGACTGCAAGGGGGTAAAACCCCACAAGAACAAACAAACAAAAAACAAAAACAACAAAAACCCTAACACATTCTTGACTCTGTTTCACCTGCAGGAGTTTTCAGTTTGGAAACTTCATTGTGCTATAAGATGGTGAAGCTGGAAGCAGTTTGCTCATTGAACTTCTAGGGAATGTTTCCTTTCATTTCTTATTTCACAGTGCAAATTGAGGAAATCATATCCCTGTCTCCACCTCTCTCCATTGTGCACTTGAAAAGAATGACTAAATATTCTTCTGTTGTTTAGGTAGAGTGACCTATAGATGTCAGTTAGGTCAGGCTGGGTTAGTAGTGTTATGCAAGCCTTCTTAAAAAAAGCCTTCTTTAGGGGCGCCTGTGTGGCTCAGTCAGTTGAGCATCTGACTTCAGTTCAGGTCATGATCTCACAGTTCGTGGGTTTGAACCCCACATCAGGCTCTGTGCTGACAGCTGAGAGCCTGAAGCCTGCTTCAGATTCTGTGGCTCCCTCTCTCTGCCCCTCCCCTGCTCACACACTCTCTCTCTCAAAAATAAACAAACATTTTAAAAAAATTTTAAAAAAAGCCTTCTTGGGGTGCCTGAGTGGCTCAGTCAGTTGAGCATTGGATCTTGATTTTGACTCAAGGTCATGATCTCATGGTTAGTGAGACTGAACGAGTCGGACTCCATGCTGACAGCATGGGACCTGCTTGGGCTTCATTCCCTCTCCCTCTCTCACTCTCTCTCTCTCTCAAAATAAATAAATAAACAATGAAAAAAAAGCCTTCTTGGTGATTTTCTAACTAGTTGTTCCATCCGTTATTGAGAATATGATATTGAAGTCTCCAGCTATTATTGTTGAATTGTTTTTTTTCCCTTCAATTTTGTCACAGTCTACTTGTATTTTGAGGTTCTGTTGTTAGGTACATATATGTTTACAATTGCTATAGCTTCCTATGAGTTGATCTGTTTATCATCATAAAATGTCTGTCTTTGCCTCTAGTAAAATTTTGTGTCTTAAAGTTCATTTTGTCTGATAGTAAAGCCATTCCAGCTCTCTATGATTACTGGATGCATGATGTATCTTTCCCCATCCTTTTCCTTTCAACCCATATGTGTTTTTTTAAAGAGTATCTTTTAGCACGTAGTTGCATATTAAAAAAAAAAAAATCCATTGACAATCTCTGCCTTTTGCTTACAGTGTTTAATAAAGTTAATGTGAAGTGTTGGGGTCCTGGAGCTAATGGTCAAGAAAGAATTCTTGAGACATCTTTGGTGCAAAACAGGTGGTTTTATTAAAGCACAGGGACAGGAATTGTGGGCAGAAAGAGCTGCACTGGGGTTGTGAGGAGTGACTGATTATATACCTTCAGGTTGGAAGAGGGTTAGGAATAGTGTAAATCTCTGAGGAATTTGGAAGCCAAGTTTCCAGGACCTTGAGGGGCTAGCTGCTGTCATTTACTACTGTCTGGTAAAACCTTGGTCATGAGACCCCTCAGATGATATCAGTGGGCCATTTGCTTGGAGGATGACTGCTAACATATATCTTTGGGGGGTGGGGTAGAATAAAGGAAGTTTCCAAAGGGATTTTTACAGGTAAGGCTAATGTCAAGCTAAGGTTGCCTTTTGCCTCTAGCAATAGAGGCAGTTGAGTTCCTGAAGAAAGGTCACCCTGCCTGTCTTAAGCACTTTGCAAGGCAAAAGAAATTTAATTTTTTTCTGCATTTCTTTTGTCTTTGTTTTACAAATCAAAGTCACATTTGATGTAATTATTGACATGGTTGGGATTTACATCTGCCATTTTGCTATTTGTTTTCTTTTTCTTTTTTCTTTTTTTTTTAATGTTTATATTGAGAGAGAGAGAGAGAGAGAGAGAGATACAGAGCACTTGCAGGTGTAGCCACACACTGAAGAAAAAGTTCTCAGACTCTTAGAGCAGATATGCAGGGCTGCCTCTGCCAGTGAAACAGCAGCAAACTGCACTTGGTCTTTATTTCATGTTCGCCAGATATAAACATCAAAGAATGTCAAAGCATGGGAGGAAAACACAAAGAGCCTCCACACATAGACCAAAGACACATCTGGTGTTTACATGAAAGCATGCAGGGAAGATGTGCAGTTTCAAGGACTGCTAGGCAATTGCAGTGGGTCTGTTTCCTAACTGGCTCCTGGGAGATCGTGGGGCTCTGGATCTTGTAGTGCTATCGCATTCGACAGCCTTGAGACCAGAACATTGCTGACATTTCAGCAATTACCCCGTTTACTTTCCCGGGGCTTACGATACACTCTCTAAAAATAACTCCACAAGCAGGGGAGGGGCAGAGAGAGAGAGGGAGAGAGAGAATCCCAAGTAGACTCCATGCCAGCCAGCGCAGAGCCTGACAGTGGGGCTTGATCCCACAAACTGTGAGATCATGACCTGAGCCTAAACCAAGAATCAGACTTTCAACTGACTGAGCCACCTAGGCCCCCCTGGTATTTGTTTTCTATATGTCTCATATATTTTTTGTTCCCCCTTTACCGCTTTCTTTTGTATTAAATAGATATTTATTAGCATACTACTTTAATTCCTTTGTTGATCTTTGCTTAGTAGTTGCTCTAGGGATCGCAGTATGTGTGCTGATTTTTCACAATCTACTTCAGATTAATACTAATTCAATTACAGTAAAATTTTTCTCTACTATAGGGCCATTCCTTCTTCCCTCCTTTGTGTGATAATTGTCACATACGTATAAAATAAACCCAACAATACAGTATTTTAATTTTTCCCTCCCCCTTAGGATCCATTGATAGATATAGAATTCCCATATTAAAGGGCATACATATTGTTAAGGCTTTAAATCTACATTAGCAAACTGAGCATTGATCCTTTATATAATAACAACCACCACCACCACATGTTTCTGATAGCACTTTGTTGGCTCCAAAGTAGTTTTGTATCTATTATGTCTTTTGATATTTACAACAGTCTTTTGAGTGCAGGATCGTATCCCTTTTTGGTCAGGGAAACAGGCTCGGTGACTTACCAGACATGACACAATGAGGCTGTGGCAGAGCTGAGCTGGGAAAGCAGCTTTAGCTCCACTCTTCTGTCTGCCTGTGCTGCTGCCTCTCCCTCCTCCCCAGGTCTTCAGAGACCCAGTTTCTCTCTCCCCACCCCTAGGACCTGCCTGAGCAGCCTTACCTACAGCCCCCACTCAGCATCCTGGTGATCGAGCGCCGGGCCTTTGGCCGCACCGTGCTTGTGGGTTCCCATGTTGTCTCCCACATGCTGCGATTCATACTCCGGGCTCATGAGGATCCCCCCAAGGAGGAAGGAGAAGAGGAAGAGACAGCGGACCTAGTGCCTAAGGGACCAAAAGGTAAGGGGCCCTCCTTCCCCTTAAGGGCCACCAGACAGAAGCCCCTCAGTTCCCCGGTTGAGATGGCTCCGGGGGACCCTCCCATGGGGCATGGAGTCTGATTTCACCTGACCTCCTCCTGGTGTCATTTCCTCTCTCCCAGGACAGAGGTCTCTGGATCCCTTCTTGGCTGAAGTGGGGATGCCCAGACGGCTTCTCAAGGTGATGGGGTATGGAGATGGGTGGAGAAGGGACTGGGTGATGCTGGGTTAGGGGTGCTCAGTTCTCTCTTCCTCAGGCTCCTCTGAAGAAGCTCCCTTTGGGAAGCCTCCTGAACCAAGGCCCCGAGCTGGAGGAAGACATCCCAGATCCTGAAGAGCTTGACTGGTGGTCCAAGTACTATGCCTCGCTGCAGGAGCTCCAGGGGCAGGTGGGTGCAGAGGCGGGTCCCAGACTGCAGCTGGAGGCCCAGGAGTATAAATGGCAAGAAGGATCTCATCAGATGTGGAGCTCCACAGCTTTTCAGAGCTCTTCATTGCATGTCTTTTCTCACCTTCATAATAGTTCTGGAAGCTGAGAATTACAGCTGTGCTGTCAGAAATATCATGTGAACCACATACGTAGTTCTAACTTTTAAAGTGGACAAATTAAAAAAAAAAAAGTAAAAGGAAAGAGGTGAAATGGACTTTAATAATATATTTTGTTTAACCTAATATATCTAAAATATTCCAACAAGTAACCTTTATAAAAAACAATGGAACATTTGACATTCTTATTTTATACTAAGTCTTTAAAATTTGGTATTTTACACTTACGGCACATCTCAATTTTCAATTTCAAGTGCTCACTAGACACATGGAGCTGGGGTTACTGTCTTGGGCAGTGCAGGACTAGCCAAACTGCTAGCCAAATGCAAGTGGTTCACATGGCTGAACTGGGACTAAGGTTTCCCAACTCCCTATCCTGGAAAAGGGGTAGATTAAGGAGGTGAAGGTAGGGAGGAATCTCTGACTTGCCCTTTGATTTCAGACCAACTTTGATGAGGATGAGATGGATGATCCTGGGGAGTCAGGTAGGAGATTTGGCTTTCTTGTTCCTACTCTGTGTGTCTCTCTCCCTCCCGTGACACCAGTATTTCAAATTGTGGCATTTCTGCTGTTCCCAGATGGGGTCAACCTCACTTCTGTGGATGGGGAGGTCCAAGACCAGGGTCAGGGTGAGGCTGAAGTTAAAGGCTCTGTGTCCCAGAAGAAAGCAATAGCCACCCTGAAGGTGAGTGGGGGTCAGAGAAAGGGGATTCTGCTAGGATTCCGGACATTGGTCTATCACTGAGGCCCTTGCCTTTCAGATCTACAACAGCACCCTGGAAGAAGAGTTTAACAACTTTGAAGACTGGCTGAATGTATTTCCCCTGTACCGAGGGCAAGGGGGCCAGGATGGAGATGCAGAGGAAGAAAGGTCTGGACACCTTGTGGGCAAGTTCAAGGTATGTTTGGGGAAGGAAGGGTGGCCAAGGAGTACAGGTGGGGAGGCAGCAGGAAGACTCTCTTCCCAGAGACTTTTCTGTCTTCCCCCAACCAGGGCTCGTTCCTTATTTACCCTGAATCAGAGGCAGTGTCGTTCTCTGAGCCCCAGATCTCCCGAGGGGTCCCGCAGAACCGGCCCATTAAGCTCCTGGTCAGAGTATATGTGGTAAAGGTGAGCATCCGTCGCCCCAGCATGCCTCCAATTCCAGTGAAGGTAATGTACATGAAAGCTACAGACTGAGGATTTGGAAGGAATCTCAGGGATTAGAGTCCACCTTCTTCATTTTTCAGGTGGGAAATCTTAGGCACAAGTTAAAAGATTCCTGAGGGTTACAAAGCTCACACATGGTAGAACCAGACTTTAGAGCTTAGGTCTTCTGACTCCTTATTCATAGTTCTAAACCCTTAGTTTATAGAACGTGGAATATAACTCCAGGGAGAGCAGAGCTCTTAACCTCAAGTTTCACAACGGCTTGTCATCAAATACCTTCACACAGGGGAGAGGGGTAAAAAAACAAAACAAAATAAAAAACAAACCTTCACACAGGTTCTTGCCTTGCTGTGGTTTTCACACAGCACTCAGCAGGGTCCTGAAGTTTCCCAAAAGGCATCTCAGGGAATGAGAGGAATGAGTGGGTTTCTCTGCCTACTTCGATCTCAGCACCGGAATAGATTCTGTGTTTCTATCTGGTTTAAATATAAGGATTATGACTAAGACATAATTCAAATAAATGTTCTGTGGCACATCCTAGTGCATAATTCGATAGTAGGAGTCATCTTGATCTTCTGCTTCTCGCAGTATCACAGACTAGATGGTTGGAAATAACTTCCTGATGTAATTCATCTAGAAATGCTAGATAAACAATCTTAAATGAATGCTAAGCTCATAAGAAAGGGAATCCCCAGTGGATCTAAGATGAAGAGGCAGAAGGAATCCCACGTGGAAGCCCTGAAACACAGGTTGTCTTGAGAGGTTTGTCTATACCTGGACCCAGAGGCTTAGGTTCTAATAGCCTAAGATGGGAGCCACAGCCAAGACCCTCGCGTGAAGCAGCATCCAGTGAGGGCTCTGCTCTTAGTGAAAGGTGGGCAAGAGGAATTCTACTCACTGGAAAAGGAGCTTGTTAAGTAAATGGTCTGTTTCAGCCTCTTCTCCAACTGGGGGAAGTAGAAAACAATGTCTTCCCTGAGAATTTATAATTAGAGTTTTGCTCTCACATTGATTTAAGACTTGAATTTATATTATCTGCTCACTCCAGAAAACTCAAAGCTGAGAAATTGGCTTAAAATGGTCCCAAGTTTCCCCTGGTTTCATAGATTTAGACAGCTAAGTTTGGGCTCACAATCCCAAATTAAAAAAGAAAAAAAGAAAAAAAAAAAAAAACTATGAGAAAAAAATGCTAGAAAAAAACAACACAAAGGAGAATGAAACTTTTAAGGGTTTTGGATGTTAGAATTTTCAAATATTAAAATGTAAAACAACCATCTAATATATTTCCCAAATGGAGAACAAGAGGCTTTCAAGAGTGACTGGAAGTTTTGAAAATAATAAAATTAGGGGCACCTGGGTGACTCAGTCGGTTGGGCATCCGACTCTTGATTTTGGCTCAGGTCATGATCCTTCAGTTGTGAGATCGAGCACTTCATGTGCTCTGCACTGAGCATGGAGCCTGCTTGGGATTTATTCTCTTTCTCTCTGCCCCTCCCCCACTTGTGTGCGCACGTGTGCTCTCTCTCTCTCTCAAAATAAATAAACATTAAAAAAAAATAATAAAGTGGCTGCAGGTTGGTAGTTTGCCCAGGAAACTGTTAGAAGCAAAAGCAAGCCGTCTCTGGCAGAGAGCACATGCAATTTGGGCCCTCAGGATGAGTTAAACCAAACATGAGTCATGGTAAAAAGTGCCAATATACAAAGAAACAAGCCACAATGAATAAGAATAGCAAAAATAACAACAGATTCAGACTCCCGGGGTCAGTGATATTGGAATGACCAGATAGAAAATATAAATAACTATATAGAGAATGTTTAAAGAAATAAAGAATATATTAAAATACATAAGGAACAAGAGATTAAATTAAAAATAAACAGCCAATTGAAGGAGTAGATAGAACTTTTAGAAATTAGATTTTTTAATATTTATTTTTGAGAGAGAGCGAGCATGAGCAGGGGAGGGGCAGAGAGAGAGGGAGACACAGAATCCGAAGCAGGCTCCAGGCTCTGAACTGTCAGCATAGAGCCTGATGTGGGAGCTCGAACCCACAAACCATGAGATCATGACCTGAGCCCAAGTTGGTTGCTTAACCACCTGAGCCACCCAGGTGCCCCAAGAATTTTTAGAAATTAAAAGTATAATTTAAAAAATTTGGGGCGGGGAGGGGCGCCAGGATGGTTCAGTCAGTTGGTCATCCAACTTCAGCTCAGGTCATGATCTATCTGTTCATGAGTTCAAGCCCCGCATCGGGCTCTGTGCTGACAGCTCAGAGTCTGGAGCCTGCTTCGGACACAGATTCTGTGTCTCCCTCTCTCTGCCCCTCCCCCACTTGTGCTCTGTCTCTCTCTCCCTCAAAACATAAACACTTAAAAATTTTTTCTTAATTAAAAAAAATCAGACACATTTTTCTTTTAATTTTTATTTATTTTTGAAAGAGAGAGAGAGAGAAAAAAAGAATGAGCAGGGGAGGGGCAGAGAAAGAAGGAGTCAGAATCTGAAGCAGGCTCCAGGCTCTGAACTGTCAGCACAGAGCTGGATGCGGGGCTCGAACTCATGAACCGTGAGATCATGACCTGAGCTGAAGTCGGACGCCCAACCGACTGAGCCACCTAGGCGCCCCAAAAGTCTAATATTTAAAATTAAAAACTCAGTGGTGGAGCAAAAGATATGAACAGACACCTCACCAAAGAAAATACACAAGGTGAATAACCACATCCAAAGATGCTCAACACGCCTAGTTATCAGGGAAATGCAAATTACAACCACGATGAGCTACAGTTTTGCCTATGCTAGAATGGCTAAAATAAAAAAGATTGACAATACCAAGTGTTTATAAAGATGTGGAGCAACCGGAATGCTCATTCACTGTAGACAGGAGGGTAAAAAAACACTAAAAATATATTCGTGTATATAAATTATACTTCAATAATTTATGCATAGGTTATATATTTACTACATTATGTAGTTACCAAAACAGAAAAGTTTAATACATATAGTTAAAAAACATGCAAAATGGTGCTATATATTGCTTCAGGATGCATGCATATGTAGTAAAAGTATTTTTACTTTTTTTGTGTGAGTCTTAAACCTCAAGTAAAGGGTTCTGGCAACTTCAGTGATGAAAAGGAAATTAAATCAGGTAAGGGGATTCAGGGAGTTTCCATTTGTTGGTAGTGTTTTATTTATTAAGCTGGGCATACACATGTTCATTGTATTATTCTTTTTATATTAGTTAAAATATCTTTATCATTGTAAAAAATAAAAGTGAACATAGAAAGTTATGATTTGAACATCAAAATCCTATACATCTTTCCACATATTTTGTTTCATTTTATATTAAAAAAATTTTTTTAACATTTATTTTTGAGAGACAGAGTGAGACAGAGCATGAGTGGGACAAGGGCAGAGAGAGGGAGACACAGAATCTCAAACAAGCTCCAGGCTCCGAGCTGTCAGCACAGAGCCTGGTGCAGGGCCTGAACCCACAGACTGCAAGATCATGACCTGAGCCTAAGTCTGATGCTTAACCGACTGAGCCACCCAGGCTCCCCTCATTATATTTTTCATTATACCTATTTGCATGTCTTAAATATTTCATAATTAACTTAAAAGAAGAAAAAAGTCATCTTGTGCAACCTTTCAGTTGATTCCTCGTGGTGCGAGATACCTCCTCGGTAACTTCTTGCTTACACATAACCTGAGATTTGGTCCAGCAAGGGTAACCTTGGGTTATGACAGTGATACTTCTCTCAGCCCCACCCACATTGTCCCCCTAGGCTACCAACCTGGCTCCTGCGGACCCCAATGGCAAGGCAGACCCTTACGTGGTGGTGAGTGCTGGCCGGGAGCGGCAGGACACCAAGGAGCGCTACATCCCCAAGCAGCTGAACCCCATCTTTGGAGAGTGAGGCTGGGCCCTGGGCTTGGGAGTGGGAGCACCTTTACCATCTGACCCTGTGGCCCAAGGCATCCCATTCAGGCAGCTGGCATGGTGATGGTGAGGGAATGGACAAAGGCTGCTGAGCCCCCTGGAACCCCTGTCCCCCAACAAGACCATCTCCTAGGGGATGGAGGTGTCCTCAGCCATTCTCTCTCCTGGCCAGGGTGCTGGAGCTCAGCATCTCTCTTCCTGCCGAGCCAGAGCTGACTGTGGCCGTGTTTGATCACGACCTTGTGGGTTCTGATGACCTCATTGGGGAGACCCACATTGATCTGGAAAACCGATTCTATAGCCATCACAGGGCGAACTGTGGGCTGGCCTCCCAATATGACACGTGAGTCCCACAGACCCTCAGGAGCCATTCTGAGTCTGACCAAAGACATTTAAGGTCACATTCTTGTTGATGTCCCCAGATCCTTTGATTTCATAGAAGGGACCTCCCTATGACCAGGACCTTATAGCATAGTGGTCAATACCTGGGCTTGGGATTTGGTATCCTATAATAAGTCATTTGATCTCTCTGAGCCTCAGTTTCCTCATCTGCAAAATGGAGATAATATCAGTTATCTCCTCCATTGGAGCATGGGCAATACATCTTTGATTTTCTTGGTTACCATAAGCAAGGTCTAATCTGTCTTGTACTGGAGTTATGAACCTGGATCCTATGTCTTCAAGGGTCCCCATCCCTGCCCCTGTGCCCACCTGTGTCCATATGCTGACTCCAACTGAAGCATTTTCCCTTTCTGCCCGCAGGGACGGGTACAATGCCTGGCGTGATGCGCTCCAGCCTTCCCAGATCCTGGCGGGGCTGTGCCAACGCTGTGGCCTCCCTGGCCCTGAATACCGAGCCGGGGCTGTCAAGGTGGGCAGCAAAGTCTTTCTGACATCGCCTGAGACCCTGCCCCCAGGTACCAGCCCCTCTCTGACGAACACTCCATAGGGAGCAAGATTGTTAAGGTACAGGGGCCCCCTGGTGCCCACTCTAGTGTGTCCCCCAAAAGAACTTGCCTCCTTCTGCAAGCAGAGGTGGTGAGTTTGGCTAAGGATGAGATTCTTGGATGGTGGGGAGAAAATGGTCTTTGTTGGTGAGCATGATCCCCAAAGAGTCAAAGTGGACCCCTCAGAGTCATAGCTAATCAAGTTTCCAGAACATAGGGTGGCCCACATAGGGGTCCCACATGACAAAATGTAGTTGCAGAATTGAGCTCACACCTCATAAGTGGCTGGTGGTCTTTCTCTAAACAGAGTCTGTGCAAAGTCATAGCCCCTCCAATCCCACTGTCCTTCCACTGCTGGATTTTTACAGGCAAAAGTTGTTAGAGAAGCATCTCCCCACTTTCTGTGCCTTGTGGACTTGACCTCCCAGACCATGGGCTTTGTCCAACAAAGCAGCTGCCTCAGCTTTGCACTTCTGTTGAGGGGTGGGAGTGGAAAGTGGGAGATTCGGGACCTGTGAGGGACCCAAGCTCATACACCTCTTCTCGCAGGTAGGGGGGGCCCCAAAGTGGCAAGCGAGGTCCCCGAGGAGGTACAGGCATTGCTGGTGCTGCAGCGCTGGCAAGAGATGCCGGAGCTTGGGATCCAGCTGGTGCCCGAGCACGTAGAAACTCGGCCCCTCTACCATCCCCGCAGCCCAGGGCTGCTGCAGGTGAGGGAGGGCTCAGCACCCAACCCCAGAACCCCCGGGGTTCCCAGAATCCCAGGACTCCCACCTGCTCCTGGACCCTGGGCCCTCAGGATGCACCTTCCCCAACACCTTTAACTGGGCACTGCACTCCCACTTCTGATTCTGGCTCCTGATCCTGGTTCCCAGCATCCCCACTCCAGTCTTAGACCCCCACCCTGGACTCCATACCTCCACCTTGACTTTGGTCCTGCAGGATCCCCACCCCTGGCCACCAAGGGGTCAGACCTGGCACTCTCGATCTGACCTCAACCCCAGGTCCCTAGGCTCTGGACTTTGGGAACACCAGATCTTACTTTTGATCCCAACCTTCCACTCCCAGGGCCTTATCCTTAACCTAACCTTAGACCTGGAACCCCCACTTCAGACCCCACCTTCGACCTCATCCTCCAGGATCTACCTGACTGTGCCCTCTTGACTCCAGCTCCTCTCCACCTGGGGCAAGGCACAGCCTCTGGCCACAAGGCTATCACAGGAGGTGGGGACCTCAGCAAACCCCTTCAGCCTGGTCCTGTGTTCCCAGGGATCCCTTCACATGTGGATTGACATCTTCCCCCGCGATGTGCCTGCCCCACCCCCAGTTGACATCAAGCCTCGGCAGCCCATCAGGTGAGTTCTGGCCCTGCCTCCCCTGGGGCAGGCACATTTGGACTGCCAGTACCAGGGCTCTCTGAAAACCTGGGCCTCCAGTGAAGCAGCCAGAGGCTGCTGAGCCAGCCTTTTCAACTAGGTGAGCTATTAAGTTCCCTTTCTTTTCTTAAGCCATTGTGAGTTGGGTGTCTGCCCCCTTCCAACTGGAGCTGGTCTGAGTGGAGTTCTGCGTAGGCTCTATGTACTTCAGATATTGTCAGCAATCTACACTTTCCACCTCTGGGCTCTGCTTCCCTTGGCGTCACTCTCAGGGAGGCTTCTGCAGTCTGGGGGCAAGATGGCTGCTAATGGTACAAGGCTTATATCTCATCAACTAGACTACTTGAGCAGAAAAACAAACACCTGTTTGCCAGTAAAAGCAGAAGTCTCAGGGCTGACTCTCATTGGATCAGCATGCGTCAAATCCTGGTCTCTTAACCAACCCTTGTGGGTAGGGGGCTGTAATCCGCTCATTGGCTAACCCTGGGTGATGTCCTAGGTGATGTACCCACCTCTGGAGCCAGGTAGAGGTGAGTCTTCCCCACCAGAATCACACAGATTGACAGCATAGGGGTGAGGGTAGTGGGTGCTCACCAACACAAAATCATGGTGCCGTCAGCAAATGAGAGGAAACTGATGCTGGGTAAGAGAAAACAACAGATACCCAGAAAAATCCATGGCTATCTGGGGTAGAATCAGGAAAGCTGCCGCCCCTCCTTCTGCCACTCAGGGGCTGCATGCTCTCATCCCCACTCTGTAGCTCTCCCTCTCACTTGTCACTGCAAACTGGCTTTCTCTCCCCTGTGCCCTAAAACTTCAGCTTGCACATCACCCTGGCTCGTGGTGGCTCCAACTCCAAATGTGGTGGCATCTGACGTTACTTAACCTTTCAGCATCCTGATTTCAAAATTTATGGGGGAAACTTGGCCCAGCTTTGGTCAATAGACCATTCCTGGTGCCATCTGCTGTGGTGGGGGTGGTCAGTGATAGTGATAGACTGCCCATGTAGGTACCACAGACATCCTGATCACCCAGCTGGGCACATGGAGGTGCTCAATGAATGTCACAGCCATGGCCTAGGTGCTTCCTGCAGCCCCTATCAAGACCCCAAGAGTCTGAAAACTCTCTTCTGATACTTCCCCCAGCTATGAGCTCAGAGTCATCATCTGGAACACGGAGGATGTGGTTCTGGATGATGTGAACCCACTCACTGGAGAGATGTCAAGTGACATCTACGTGAAAAGGTGAGCCTGTGGGCTAGGCTGGGCAAATGGCTGAGAACCAAGGTGAGACTGCAGTCAGGGGCATGGGCTTCAGGCTGAGCCACAGCCCTGTCTTCTGGGCCTTCTCTGGCACCTGAAGTTGGTGGAGGGCCCCCCCCACCTCTGGTGGTCAGGGGTTGGGGGGGGGTTGGCGAGCTGGGTTCTGGGTTTGGCCCCAGTGCTGAAGCCTACTCTTCTGCCTGTACCTCTCTCCTGGCTCCAGCTGGGTGAAGGGACTGGAGCATGACAAGCAGGAGACAGACGTTCACTTCAACTCTCTGACTGGGGAGGGGAATTTTAACTGGCGCTTTGTGTTCCGCTTCGACTACCTGCCCACGGAACGGGAGGTGAGCGTCAGGCGCCGGCCTGGACCCTTCGCCCTGGAGGAGGCCGAGTTCCGGCAGCCAGCCGTGCTGGTCCTGCAGGTCTGGGACTATGACCGCATCTCTGCCAACGACTTCCTTGGTAGGGCTTTGCCTCCCTCCTGCCTCAAACCCTGGCCCTACTTTCTGTCCTCATTGCCAGTGCCCCCTGGCCCTTGGTTCCCTATTGTAACCCAACCCTGAGTCCTGGGTTTCAGACCCTAGGTCACTAACCTTTCTGGCCTCATTACTGACCTCCGTTCCCACCCAAAGTCCCTGACTCAATCTTCTGACATGACCTGAACTCAGGTCACTTTGGACTCTGAAACCATGGCCCCACTTTGGCAGTCTGGTCCCATCCTTGGTCGTTTCACCAGGGTCTGACAACCTGCTGACATGTGGCTGTGCTTGTGTGGCCCCCAGCTGTGGCACACCACGTCTTAGTTCCTGATGCCCTGAGGCACAGTCCTGCTGTGGCTCCCCACCACCCCAGGCCCAGACAGACCTTGATCTCCTACCTAACCCAGAGAGCTCTGCACTCGCAGGATCCTTGGAGCTGCAGCTGCCAGACATGGTGCGGGGGGCCCGGGGCCCCGAGCTCTGCTCTGTGCGCCTGGCCCGCGATGGGGCAGGGCCGAGGTGCAACCTGTTTCGCTGCCGCCGCCTGCGGGGCTGGTGGCCAGTAGTGAAGCTGCGGGAGCCAGAGGATGAGGATCGGGAGCAGCGGGAGGTGCGAGCTGGCAAGAGGCAGAAGAAGAGGAGGAAGGGCCGGCCAGAAGACCTAGCGTTCACAGACCCTGGAGGCAGCGTCTACATCCTCACGGTGGGTGTGGCCGGGGCAGGGCCCCGGGTGGGTGGGGGTATGAGGTGGGGTCTGAGACCACCTAAGAGCTCAGCCTCTGTTCCCTCCTTTCTCTAGGGGAAGGTGGAGGCAGAGTTTGAGCTGCTGACCGTGGAGGAGGCAGAGAAGCGGCCAGTGGGGAAGGGGCGGAAGGAGCCTGAGCCCTTGGAGAAGCCCAAGTGAGGGGCGACACAGGAGGCTGGGCCAGAGCCCGAGGTAGGTGGGGGCGGCCCAGGAGCTTCCTCGTCATTCTGACACCACCTCTGTCCCCACAGCCGCCCTAAAACCTCCTTCAACTGGTTTGTGAACCCGCTGAAGACCTTTGTCTTCTTCATCTGGCGCCGGTACTGGCGCATCCTGGTGCTGCTGCTGCTGCTGGCATTGGTCACCATCTTCCTTCTCCTGGTCTTCTACACCATGCCCGGCCAGATCAGCCAGGTCATCTTCCGCCCCCTCCACCAGCCCCCTGACCCTAATTGACCCTGCACACTCTTCCCCTACCAACCGTATAACCTCTGGGGGTCCTTCTCACCAACACGACTGTTTGAGTTCACTGCTTTCTTCGAATGAACTTGACTGTGCCTCCACTCTGACACCTGAACATAGGCTGTGCATGATGATACAAGGGGCAGAAAACAGAGCTGCCCTTGGGTAACAGGTGCTGGGGATGGGTGGCTGCCACTAGGAAGAATGGGACCTGGCAGGAAGCTCAGGGCTCAGGCCGAGGACCCTGGCCGCCAAGCTGTCATGCCGAGTAGCCCACCTGTTGCTCCTGCTCCTGATAATGGCAGGGTCACTTAGTGACAGCTAAGCACTTTACATACTTCATTAGCTTGTTTATTCTTCAGCCCTGAAGAGTAGGCATATCAGCCAGAACATTTTTGGTTGCAAGTAACAGAAATCCCAACCCTACTGGATTAAACAAAAAGGGCTTGGCGGGGGGCGGTGTGTGTGTGTGTGTGTGTGTATGTGTGTGTCTTGCATAGCTGCAATTCCCAGTGTTTAGCTGGCAGCTTGTCACAGGGCTCAAATGATGTCACTAGGACCGGTTTTCTGCCTCTGGACTCAGCTCTGCTGTCCTCTGGGGCCAGCTCATTTGCACATAGAGTTCCCCCTGGGAGCTGCAGGATGGCAGCACCAGCCTTGTATCTCCCCATGTTCACACCTAGAAGAAAGCTTTCCTAGTCCTGGGAGGTCAAACCTTCTCCCAAACACATATGCTGAGAAAGTAGGGAGGTTCCTAGAGGAAATTCAGGATACTATTAACAAGCAGGAATGGTTTCTGGCTGACCTAAAAAAAAAAACAACAAGGCTCACTACAGCCGGCAGTATCATCTGCAACTTATAAATGAGACATGTCCAAGGTCACACAGCTCGTGGGTGATCACATCAGAGCTGGATCTCAGGTCTGCCTCTAGAGATTTTGCTATCAACACCCTAGTTGGCTTCCTGTCCTTTCTACTCGAACCCCTACTACTGTCTTACCCGCACACTCCCTGAGAAACAATCGGATGAACTGACCAGCTGTCAAATGTCCCTGCTTCCCTGGGCTGCAGCATGGTGTGGTGTTGGGCCTGGTCCTCCACACTTACTAAGGGCTATACTGGGAAGCCCTGATGAGGTCCAGAGCTGGGGGTCTGAAGCCAGCCTTGCTCCAGAATGGCCACTGCTACCTTCCCTCCATTTTTCAGTTCTGCCTCCTCCTAGAAGACTGTACGGGACGTGCCTGGACCCCTCTTAGTGCTCGGAGTCAGCAGGGGCTTGGCATAGAGCATGGTCAGTGAGGATGAGGGATCAGGTGATTGAACCCAGGGTGGCAGGGAGAAGCCCTAGCTTTAGCCATCACTGAAGAGGTGGCAAGCCCCAGCCTGCACCCACGGCCCTAGCACCACGGGGGTCAGACACTCATGAGCCTGTGGGCCATGGTGGCCCCAGGAAGCTCATACTGGAAAGGTCCATCTCAACCCTGGAGCTGAACCCAAAAGGCCCAAAGACCACAGCAGAGGAGGGACTGAGGATGGGGCATTGGGGTGGATATCAGTTTTGTGTGAATAAAGCCCAATTAGTCAGGGGATGTCCACATGGGGCTCCCAGAGGGCATCTGGCCCGATCCGTCAGTACTGATTGCCTTCAGTTCATGGCTGTGCAAAGGGTTTGTTTCCAGGCCCTGGCCACACAAGAAGCACATGAAGACCAGCAAGTACTATCACAATCAATAGATTTATCAACCTGTGCTGAGACCGACGCTCTGAGGGGGTCGGAGGGGTGGGGAGAAGGCTGGATAACGACCACAAGGCCAAAGAGAAAGGGAACAACGGAGGGGAAGGAGACAGCTACGTTGTTTTCCCGAGATCAATTTTCTTCTGGATGGCTCGAGCCGAGTGGTAGATGAGTGAATCGATGAGTCCAGCCACTGGGGACAGAGACAAGGGCTGACACGGGCCTAGTTGGGCCCTTGGCTGAACCCCAGAGCCGTGTCACCTGACTGGCTAGGCCAGCAAGTCCCCTTCACCATGGAGGTGCTCCTCCTCCCCCCAACCCAAAATCCGCAGGGAGCCCAGGCTTTACATTCCCTGCCATGCCCCAACCCCAAACATGCCCTCGAGCTTCTAACCTGTGAACATGCCCCCAATGATAGCGCACACACCAGTCAGGAAGTGGGTGAAGGACCTGGTAGAGGGACAGGGCAGGAGATCAGCAGGTACCCCTGCTCCCTGCAGGCCCAGGCCCCTCCCTTTCCCCACCCTCACCTGTGCTTCTCCGTCAGCTTCACCATCATGGGCGAGAGCTCATAGAGCACAAAGACTCCGGGAAGTCCCTGGTCACCCATCAGCCCATTGGCAACCTTCTCGTGTCTGGTCACAGAGAACTGATTTGTCCTCAGCACCTGGGACAGGAAGGGAGTCTGGGCCAGGGCCGACTCTGTAACCTGGCTCCCAATCCCCCTCAGCCCTACCCCTGCTCCCACCCCTTGTCCGTAGTGCCTTGACTGTGCAGAGGAGAAAACAAGGCCCCAGCTCACTTATGAACACTGCAAGGCCCGGGGACCACCTAGGCACCCTCCCTTGGCCTCACCACCCGTTGCCCCTCAGTCACTGGCTCTTTACAGTTCACCAATCCCAACTACATCTGGTGGATTCTCTCAGTGGGGGTTTAGGGATGGGAAGGAACTCTCCAAGGCTGCATCACGAGCTCCTGGCAAGGCCGGGCCGGACTTCCTATCTGCCGAGCTGTTGCTCCACTGGTGACAGCAGAAAGGGGAGGAGGGGACCAAGGAAGGGTTAGCCCCCAACCCAGGGGAGACCCCGGGGACAGTGAGCACCCATGGAATGGATGGAGGCAGTTTGAACAAGTAGAAAGTGCAAGCGCTTTGAAGTCCGACAGTGTGGGCCCTGCACTCTCGCTGTGAGAGTAAATCACCTACCCTCTCTGAGCCTCTGCTTCTCACCAAGAGGGACCCTGATACCTGAGCTCCTGCCGACTTACCTCCCCGTCTACCTTCATGTACACTGTAGGTACCACCTTCACAAAGTACTGGAACATCATGGAGGCTGCAGGGAGAAGAGAGCACTGGGCATGGGTGCTGGGTAGGGCTCTCCTAACTGGGGGCTACCTCCCAGGCTGGTACCTTGGGGTGCGGTGACGTTGGTGCGGTCTAGGGGGTTCACAATGCCTGGGTAGTCTTCCCCGAATGACAGGTGGCGGATGTAGTGGGTCATGTTGATCTGCAAGCAATACCAGCACCTGAGCCTCGAGCGCTCAAGGCCCCAACAGGCCTCACCCCATCAAAGGTTCCGCGGTACAATGGCAGACAGGGATGCTTTGGCTTGGGGAATGGATGTGTGGTGAGGCAGGAGGGAGGGCAGGGTCCTGCCTGGGAGAATCTGATCAAGACAGGCAGAACCCCCATGCCCCACCAGGGAACAGAGTCTATGGCCTCTGGACCTCCACAGTCTGAGGTTCTGGCTGCATCCAAACATACAGCAAATAAAGACCGGGCATGGACCCGTTGTGGCAGGTGCCAGATTTGCCTGCAAGTCTTGAGCCAGGGAAGCCTAGGCTGGAGGGGCCCCAGATTTCCCAGCTCCGACTCCTGTCCTGATTCGGTCTTTATCAACCTCAGCTATTAGAGGGATCTTTAAAAACGTGCAAACTTGATTACATCATGACACTGGTTAAAGGGCCAACAGCCTCCAGGAGGCTCTCAGGAGGAAGACCAGACTGCAGCTCTGCCTGAGTCCTATGTGGTCTGGTCCCCGCCAACCTCTCCAGCCACACCAGCCCCTACAGTTGCTGAGAAGTGCCCCGCTCCCTCCTGACTTTGCTGGAGGCTCCCTCTGCCCAGGATGCTCCTGTCCAACCCCATCCCCTATCTCCAGCCTGCGCAGATCTCAGTTCTTGACCCTCAGACTGATTCCCTGGCCGAATATGGTGTATTTTTATCTGCTCCCCCATCCCAGGACATCCCTGTGGAGAAATGAAGGCAGCATCCATCTCCCACCCTCATCCGCCCTGCATGGTCTCTGGTACTTACATTGTCCAGGCCAAAGCTCTGCAAGTCATGGACTAGGAGAGAAGGGAGAAGGTGTCACCAGGTGGAGTAGGACTGGCCTCCTGGCTCCCTCAGCATCCTTGCTCAGGCCTCCTCACCCCTCCTTCTGGAGTGCGACTGCCCAGCTCCTCTTTGACCCTTCATTCCCCTCAGCCTGGCTCTGCTGGAGCCTGTGTGCAAGTACACACCCTCCTGGGCCTTAAGAACAGACCCCATATCTTCCCTGACATATACAGGGAGCCCTTTACAGGCATCACACCAGGTTTTCATTCCCACCAAGTCCCTGCTTGCACCTCAGGAAACAAACCCCACTGACTCTATCTCCCACTAAATAGAGCTGATGGACAACTGCTGAACCCCAAGGTGAGGCGAGACCAGAGAATGCCATCCAAGCACTTCCCCTGCCCCCCTGCCCCTACCCCCCTACAGCCCCCAAAGGAAATGCCATGGGTAGTCCATACCATCTATTCCAGAACAAGTACTTCCTGCCCTCTGGCCCTGATCCCTCCTGCTTCAAGAAACCCTACCTGAAAAATAAGACCCCTATTCCAGGCCCATCCAAACCTCCCCCCTTCCTGGGAGGGTAGGCTGCCCCAGAAGTGGGGGCTTGGCCTTCCTGGGGGGGCAGGGCCACTTACTCTCCACAGCATGTACTGCAGCATGGGGGAGGGAAGGAGAGAGAAGGGAGGAAGAGAAAAAAGATTGAGAGCTTCACAATGAGAACCATGGAGCAAAATAACGTGGTAGAAAGGAAGACTGGAATATTCCTGCCTTGGCAGTAGGGTCTGGACCTAGCTAACAAGTCTCCTCCCGCACTAGTCTCCAGGGTAACTCCTCCCCAGCCAGGGAAAAATACGAGGGGTCTTGGGGCAGAAGTATGGTGGCCTAGGAAGAACAAAAGACCTAGAGCCCAATAAACCACTTTCCTAGCTGTGTGACCTTGGGCAAGTCACTTGCCCTCGCTGGACCTCAGTGATCTTTACAAAGGGCTGTCCTGAGGACCAGGTAGGATCTAAGATGGAAAAGCACTAAGTGAACTTTATAATCTTCCCCCCTCCCCCACCCAAAGCAACAAGGGTGTCAGAAACTAGCTTCCTGACCTTCAATTCGGTCAGATCTCTGGCCTCAGGCAATTGTAGCTTTGTGTTTTAAATATCCTCCCAGGATATGGAATACCCTTTGCCCTGGGTTCCCTGACTCTAAGGCAGCCTAGGTGGAGAAGAGAGGCTGCTGCCTGCCAGACCGCCTCCTACTGAATGCCTCCAGACCCTGTGCCAACAGCTCGACACTGGTGGTCTTCCCACCATCCCAGTGAGACCACCTTTCCCCCAACCCCCTCCAGAATAGAGAGGGGGCTCCAGACCCACCTCCTGCCCCTCCCCAACACTCAGCCCCCCCGCCCCCCCACCCCCCTTCAAGACCAGCAGGGCTATCTCCAGCAGGCCCTTTACTCCTGCTTCCCGTAGTGACGAGGCATCTCAGGACCGCCAACTCATCTCTCATCCCCTGGACTCCTGTCACACCGTGGCTCTGTACATCCCCCAATATGACCCCGACTCCCATCCCTCCCAGGGGGCTCCATCACTCATCAGCGAAACCCCTACATCTTCAACCTCTACACATTCCACTCACCTTCTTGCTCCAACCGCAGCCTGGCTCTCCCTCGAAGGCGCCCTGTAGCCCTCTTAGTGGCGACAGTTTCTTCCCCACATTTATCCTCCTTTGTGGCATGAAGTGAGGCCCTCCTTGCTCCTTAATGCCACTTCCAGATCACTGACCCTCGAGCTGCCCTAAAATTCCTAGCTTTGCAGCTCGTGGCAAACTATCCCAACTATCCCTACTTATTTTAATCACTATCAGATCCACCCAGAACAGCAGGTCAGCCCTTCCATGCCTCTTCTCAGTGGTTCTAGCCTCTGGCCACAACTCACTCCTCACAACCCTGTCACACTGCCCGATGGTGTCCCCATCACCCGGCTGCCATCCTACCTGTCCAGACGTAGTCTGCCTTTCCTCCTGTTGCCGAATTTGGGCTTTATTCTACACTTCTGAGGTACTAGATTCTGTCTTTTTCCTTCTCAAGGACTTCACTCTGACAACTGTCCCTCCCACCCATGGAGCATGACTTCTGCTAACTATTCAGCAGACTGTTTCCCACAGCATGTTAACCTACGTCACATGTGGCACCTCTGGCAAAACCACGCTGTTGAGCCCACATTTCCCTCCAGCATCAGCACACTCTCCTCCCTTTACAGCAAACTCTCCAAAAGAGCTGTCCTTACTCACCGGCTCAACTCCTCTCCCATTCTCTCCAGAGCCCACGCAATGGGTGCTCCCTATCACTCCACAAAAACTACTGTCAAGGTCACAATGACTACCACCATGTCATACACCCAATGGGCAACTTGTACTTGATGTCTGGAAGCATCTGATACGGTTTTGGAAACACCTCCATCCCCAGGCTTTCAGGATACCACCTCCTGGAGGGCATTCTCCTCTCACAAGTGTTTCTTTTTTTTTTTTAATATTTTTTTAACGTTTATTTATTTTTGAGACAGAGAGAGACAGAGCATGAACAGGGGAGGAGCAGAGAGGGAGACACAGAATCTGAAACAGGCTCCAGGCTCTGAGCTGTCAGCACAGAGCCCGACACGGGGCTCGAACTCACGGACCGTGAGATCATGACCTGAGCCAAAGTCGGACGATTAACCGACCAAGCCACCCAGGCGCCTCACAAGTGTTTCTTACTGGTCTTCTTGCCGTGTCTTCCCCTGCTCCCACCCCCCACCCCCCCACCCCGTATACCCCACCTCTCCACGTTCCCCCCCCTTCTCCCCCTGCCCACACTCTGATAGTGGAGGTGCCATGCTCAGTCCTTTGAGTCCTCCTCTCCACCTACCCTCACCTCCAAGGGGCCCTCACCCACTTCCATGGTTTTACATGCCTGAGGACTCCCACATCTGTATCTCTGTGCCAGACCTCTCCCCTGACCTCCACATTGAACAGCCAACTGACTGACTTGCATCTGGGTGGTCTAAAAGGATGCCCAAATCCCACTGCTCTGAACACGTACAAAGCTGAATTTCACTTTACTCGTCCAGCCATTTAAACTTGTTCCTCTGAATCTTCCCCTCCCCCTAAATGGCAGCTTCATCCTCACTACTCAGGCACAAAACTTCAGACTCATCCTTGACTGCTCCCCTTCCCTCACCCTTCACACCCATCAGCCACTCCTCTTGGCATTACCCTCAAACGTAAGTAATTACTGCTTGGCCCTCCACTACCAGCCTGGCCTGGCCCCCATCATCCTGTGCTGGGATGGACCATCGCAATGGCCTCCCATTGGCCTCTCTGGTTCTGTCCTGCCCCTCTTCCCCATATTATCCACACAGCAGAGTGCCGCCTACTTCTGAAAGTCAAGTCACATCATGAAGCATCTCCTCAGATCCCTCGGATGGCCTTGTATCTCATGGAGAGTAAGAGCCCTTGTCCCTGTGGTGTCCTTCCACGCCCTGCCCGCCATGGCCCTGTTACCTGGTTCACCTTATCACTAACCACACCAGCCTGCTCCAGCCCCCAGCTTTCTTACTGCACCTTGAACTTGCCAAGCACACTCTCTCCTCAGAGATTTGCATTTGCTCTTCTCTCTGCTTCAAATCCTTCGCCCAGACATCCTTATGGCCAGCTCCTTCACTTTCTTCAGGTCTTTAATCAAATGCCATCCCGTTAGAGTCTCTCTGCCCCCAATACACAGCAGCGCACACGCACCATCTCACCAGAGCCCCTCGCCTGTCATCTTTGTCCTGCCTTTCTTTGCTTCATGGTACTTAATAGCATCTGATAGTCCATATATTTTACAACTTGTTCATGGTGTTTCTTTACTATATAATGTTCTGAGGACAGGGACTTTGTTTTGTTCGTTGCTGTATTGTTAGCACCCCCACTACAATGGGGCACACGGTAGGTGACTACTAAGTATCTAGTGAATGTACGGGTGAATAAATGAATGAAAATAAATCCCATTTATTCATCCCTGTGAACAACCCTGTGAGGGTGGTATCAGTATCTTCAGCCCCATTTTACAGGAGGAAAAACTGAGTAGGGCTCAGTATTTCCCAAATCTGATATAACTCAGGAGTGGCAGAACCAGTGTTCCAACCCAGGTCTGCTGATCCCAAAGCCTCACACATGGGTCATCCGATATTGGGGTCTACATTTTGAACAAGTGCCTACCACAAGCTGGGCTCTGTGCTGCAATCTTTTTTTTTTTTTTTAAGTTTATTTATTTTGAGAGAGAGAGAGAGAGAGAGAGAGAGGGAGGGAGGGAGGGAGGGAGGGAGAGGGGCAGAGAGTGAGGGGGAGAGAGAGAATCCCAAACCTACGAACTGAGAGATCATGACCTGAGCTGAAGTCAGATGCTTAAGTGACTGAGCCACCCAGGAGCCCCATGTGCTGCAATCTTTAACCTGCACAAACACCCTAGGAAATAAGTACTATCGTCTCCATTTTATACAGTAGGAAACAAGTTCAAAAAGGTTAAGGAAGTTCCTCAAAGTTCCACACAGCCGTTAGTGTGAGACTGATGTCTGAACCCAGGCAGTCTTGCTCCTCAGCCTGTGCTCTTAACTGTGTGCCAAACTGCTGCCCGAGATGAGGGTCTCTTCTGGGCCAAAGACACAGAACATCAGGCAAGTGCAGGGGTATCCAGGGTCTAAAACTCCCCAGTGGAGGTGGTGTCACTCACCGTGCACATGGGACTGCTGGAAGCTTTTCCCAGGAGCAAAGTGGAAGTTTCCAGCCACCTGTAGGGGATATTCCCTCTCATTCTCCAGCCATTTTCCCCCTTCTCTTGGTCTCCTGAGGGCCCAAGTGGGGCCAACCCGAAGCTCGGCTGGCCCTTTCCCGCCTGAGTCCCTCCTGTACCTTGTTGACCTCTAAGAAGCCATACACCTGGCAGCCTTCATTCTTCTGCTCCTGCATCTTCTGGCTGAAGCCTTCTCGCCGGCACTGCTCGATAGTGTCTGGGTTCTTGAAGGCCCAGCCCCGACGGCGATAAGCCTCCCGAACATCCTCACAGGTGTTACAGCACCTGCAGGAGAGGGGGTGCAGGGTGAGTGTCAAAGAAGCACGAAAACAGAGCTGATACCTTGGGAAATAAAGCAGTTCTGTCCACTAACAAAGCCTCTGCCAGCCTCATCCTTTGACCACCGATGTTCTCAAAGTATGTTTCCTCAGAGGCATCAGGACTGTTAAAAATGTATATTCCCATTCTGTTTGGGGTGATGAAAAGTTTTACAACAAAGTCATGCTGGTTGCACGACACTATGAATGTAGTTAATACCAATGAATTGTACACGTGAATGTGGTAAGTTTTATAAGTCATATATTTTACAATACAAAAAATTTTAAATACATATTCCCAGCCCCTACCCTAGACCCTCTGAATCAGCTTCTCAGGGGCCAGGGCCTGAGGAATATAACAGCAGTTGCCACATATCAAGGGCCTAATTACCTGGGTTGGGCCTTCAACCTCAGTGCTTTACATACAGTATACATTTAATCTTCATGTGACTATTATGGGAAAGGTTATCATCACCCCCCCCTTCACAAGAGAGGTTATGTGGCTTTGCCCAAGGATGCAAGGGTGGAACCCAGGCAGTTGGATTCTGAGACCACTTCTGAACCAGAGCAGGGGCCGCTTCAGCCTCGTGCGCAGCTGTGGCCCAGGCAGGGCCTGGCCACAGAGCCTCAGTCACTTGCACCAGGATGAGTGACTGAGGCACCCACTCCATCTCCGCTAAATTCTTGGTCCAACTTCCTCCACCTGTGGGAGTCTGACACAGGCTGAGGATGGCCGGCACACAGCACCTGGTGGGAGCTCCCATAACCCTGGGTCCCCGGGGTCCAGCTCACTTGATGTCTTCAGTCTCGGCACCATAGCAGCTCTCACAGCGATCAGGGTCCAGGGAGTCAGGGTCAAACACCTTTACCTCGACTTTCCCAAGCTCTACGGGAAGGGCAGAGGCGGGGCATCAGCTGGGAGCAGACATCATGAAATCTCCACCCCTGACCCCTGCACAGGCCCTCTGACCTGTGGCTTAGGAATAATAAAAATTATACTAATAGCTAATATTTATATGGCACATACTATGTGCCAGGCACTAAACACTTCCACACGTATTTCTTTAAATAAAAGTAACAGTAGGGGCGCCTGGGTGGCGCAGTCGGTTAAGCGTCCGACTTCAGCCAGGTCACGATCTCGCGGTCTGTGAGTTCGAGCCCCGCGTCAGGCTCTGGGCTGATGGCTCGGAGCCTGGAGCCTGTTTCCGATTCTGTGTCTCCCTCTCTCTCTGCCCCTCCCCCGTTCATGCTCTGTCTCTCTCTGTCCCAAAAATAAATAAAAAACGTTGAAAAAAAAAAAAAATTAAAAAAAAAAAAAATAAATAAAAGTAACAGTAATAAAAATAATAACAGCAAATACTAAATGTTAGCTGAGTACAGGTCGCCATACACAGAATGTCTCTTGTCACCCCCACAAGGACTTCAGGAAGGTGGGGGTTATTATCCCCATTGTACCTGCAAAGGCGCTGAGGCTCAGAGACAAGGAGTGACTTTGCCCAACGCAACACAGTAAGTGGTAGACTTCAGCCCCAGTTCCCAAGCCTTTAACCACTTCACCGTGGTGCTTCTCCTCAGGCCTCTCTCCCTGCACCTGACTCCCTGCCTCATCATAACTGGTGATTTCAATAGTTAATATCTTGACCTCCTATCTTCCAACAATCTTTTTATTTTGTCATCTCATCTCAGCCTGATTCCACTTCATTTCCACACACATACCTACACCTTGTTTTGACCAATTACCGCAAACCTTCCCAAATTCAATTTCAAGTATCCCAATCTTCAACTACTTATCCTTATTTTCCCAGTTCACTATCTCTGGTACCCAGAATCCACCAATTTTTTGACACCACTAACACCATGACCCCTTCATGCCCTTACTTCCCTCCTTATCTAAATTCCATGGTCCAAATGGGGAATGGACAGTGTCTTTAATAAACGCTGCTGGGAAAACTGCATATTCACATGCTAAAAATGAAACTAGACCCCTATCTTACACAACTCACAAAAATCAACTTGAAATAAAGACTTAAATGTAAGACTTGACACTGTAAAACTCCTCAAAGAAAATAGGTAAAGAACTCCCTGATACTGGTCTTGGCAATAATTTTTTGGTTATGATACCAAAAGTACAGATAACAACAGCAAAAATAAACACGTGGGATTACATCAAAATAAAAATCTGCACAGAAGAAACAATTAACAGAATGGAGTAAAATAAAATATTCACAAAAGATATATCTGATAAGGTGTTAATATCCAAAATATATAAGGAACTCATACAACTCAACAGCAAAACAAACACACAATACAATTAAAAATGGGCAAAGAACCTGAATAGACATTATTTCAAAAGAAAACATACAAATGGCCAATAGATACGTGGAAAAGAGCTCAACATCATTAATCATCAGGGAAGGCAGAATAAAACCATAAGATACACCTCACACCTGTTTGAATCCAAAAAATAAAAAATAAATGAAAACAAGGAAAAACCAGTATTGACGAAGATGTGGAGAAAAGGGAACACTTGTGCACTGTTGGCGGGAATGTAAATTGGTACAACTACTATGGAAAACAGTATGGAAGTTCCTTGAAAAATTAAAAAGAGAACTACCATATGTTCTAGCAATCCCACTTCTGGATATATCCAAAAAAAAAAAAGGAAAGAAAAGAAAAGAAAAAAGAAATTTTATCTTGAAGAGTTATCTGCAGCCCCATGTTCATTGCAGCATTATTTACAACAGCCAAGATATGGAAACAATCTAAGTGTCTGTTAACAGAGGAATGGATAAAGAAAATGTGGTAAATATATATAATGGAGTATTATTCAGCCATTAAAAGGGAATTCTATTATTTGCAACAACATGGATAAACCTTGAGGACATTACACTAAGTAAAGTAAGTCAGATAAAGAAAGACAACTTCATGAACTCACAGTGCAATCTAAAAAAGCCTAACTATAGAAACAGAGTAGAATGGTGGTTGCCAGAAGCTGGGGTGGGAGAAATGGGGAAATGTTGGTCAAAGGGTACAAACTTCCAGTTAGAAGATGAATAAATTCTGGGATCTCATGTACAGAATGGTGACTACAGTTAACAATACTATATTGTATACTTGAAATCTGCTAAGAGAGTAGATCTTAAATGTTCTCACCACACACACACACACACACACACACACACACACAAAATGTAACTATGTGAAGTGATGGATAATTAGCTAACCATATTGTGTTAATTGTCTCATATATGTAATCAAATCATCACACTGTACACCCTAATTTTACACAATGTATTTCAATTATATCTTGACAAAGGTGGGAAATAAATGCCATGGTCCACTGCTGTAACTATTGTCTTGCACATAGCCAGAACCCATCTGTTCCTCTCTCTCTTTGTTGTACCAGCCTCGCAAAACCCAAACCCTAGTTAAATTCAACTCTCTGTGCCTACTTCTTGCCTGTGCCTCCTTTAAGACTGCCTGACAGGGGCACCTGGGTGGCTCAGTCAGTTAAGTGTCTGACTTTGGCTCAGGTCATGATCTCACAGTTCGTGAGTTTGACCCCATGTCTGGCTCGTTCTGACAGCTCAGAGCCAGGAGCCTGCTTCAGATTCTGTGTCTTCCTCTCTCTCTCTCTGCCCCTCCCTTGCTTGTGCTCTCTCTCTCAAAAATAAATAAACATTAAAAAAAAAAAAAAAAAAAAGGCTGCCTGGCAATCCTGCCTCATTTCACTAATCAGCTCACTTTCCATTATCTGAGATGACTAAATTTATTTCTGCCTCTCATCTTTGGCTTCCATAATTCCTTTCCCTTTCTTCACTCTTAGCTAATGACCTTGCTTTCGATTTCCACGAAGAACAGAGAAGCAACAGAATCCACCATGTGGATTAATCTCACCACCAAATCCACCACGTCACCTGCATTCTCTGCCAGCCTCCCCTACTTCTCTGCTTTCTCTTCTGACAAAACTCCTGAAAGTGTTGTTTTTAGTCAATGTCTCTATTTCCTTTTTTGTCCTTTGGTCAGATTTTCATCAACACTATCGAAACTATTCTTTTTAAAGCCTCCAGTGGCCTCCATGTTGCCAATTGCAATGGTCAGCTCTTACATTTTACTGGACTCTCAGGGGCTTTTGACAGTTGTTCACTCTCCTTAAAACTCTTCTTCCACTTGGTTTTTGCAACATCTTTGGTTCTCTTCTACTTTAATGGCTTAATCTTCCTTCCTAGATCCTCATTTCCTGACTTCTAAATATTGGCGGGGCTCAGGGTACAGCCCCTAGACCTCTCCTCTACCTCTATTTACTCCCTAGGTTTTCTCCTCTAGTCCAATAGCTTTGAATGCCATCTCTAGGCTGATAACTACATTTGTTTCTCCATCCCTTCTCTAACATCTATACTGGTATATCTAACTTGGCATAAAACTAGGGTATAAAATGGACATTCCAGGTGGTGCCTGGGTGGCTCAGTCAGTTGAGCGTGAGACTCTTGATTTTGGCTCAGGTCATGAGATCCCAGGTCATGGCCTCTGTGCTCAGTGTGGAGCCTGCTTAAGATTTTCTCTCTCCCTCTGCTTTCCCCCACTCATGCTCTCTCTCTCAAATTAAAAAAAAAAAAAAAAAAAAAAAAAAAAAAGCATTTCCCAAATTTAACATGACTCAAACCTGAAATCTACCCCTAAATGCTCATCCTTTCCTGGGGGACCAGTCCCCAAGAAGTCTCCAACAATCATCACCTCCTGGTATTCACATCTTTATGTAGCCTCCATCTCCCACAGTGAATAAGGCTGATCTGGGTAACCACTTGCATATTGCAGAAATGATGGTGTGTAACTTCTGAGGTTTGGTTATAAAAGAAGTGATGATTTCCACCTTGTGTTCTCCCAGATCACATGCACAGGGAGAAGCCAGATGCCATGCTAGGAGGATATTCACTGAGAGGCCTATGTGGTGAAAGCCCTGAGGCATCTTGCCAACAGCCATACATGTGAGCCCTCTTAGAAGCAGATCCTCCAACCCCAGTCAAGCCTTCAGATGACTGCAGCCCCAGCCAACAGCTTGACTGCAATCTCCTGAGAGACTGTAAGCCAACCACACCACTCTTGAATTCCTAACCCATAGCAACTGATAAAAACAAATGCTTTTGCTCTAAGCCACTAATTTTGGGGGTAATTTGTTACATAATAGCTGATATAGAATATTCCCCCACCTCTCTCACACACCCACACAAAATCCTCCTCCTCCTCCCTGGTCATCCCTATTTCAAGTCATTCATTTGCTCAGGCCACAAGCCTTGGAATGAACCTTGACTCTGCTGTCTTATACCCTACATCCAATCCTACAGCAAGTTCTCTGGTTTTACTGGTGTTCAACATATATCTGTTGAATGAACTGATAAAACTCACAACACAGCCATCCCTAAGGTGTGAGAAATCACAGCTTTGAGGAGGGTTTTGTTATGGTGGGAAACTGAGTTAATGTAGGCACTGGGAGGCTGCCTAGAGACAGGAAAGGAAGCCAGGGTGAACAGCTACTTTGTGCCAGGCATCATACACATGACTTCATTTGATCCTATAATTCCATGTGGTGGGTACTACTGTATATCACCACTTTATAGCTGAGGTCACAGACTGCAAGAGACAAAGTTACATCTGAATTTAGGCAACTAAGTCAAGAACGTAAACTCTTAACCGTAAGCCACCCTGCATTCCAAAGGGGAAGAGCATTAAGGGCTGAATTCAGCTAACGGGATGGGGAAGAAAACACCTAGAGAAGCTTGGATCCATCTAGAGGAGTTCTGCCACGACGAGAGCACATAAGACCCATCCTCAAACTTCTGTCACTCAACAGTGATAGGCAGAGATTGGAGACCTCTGAGAGTGATAGCCAGGTAGAGTACTCTACTCAATGTACAGAGGATAGAAGCCTGGATTTCAGTCCACTCTGATCCTTAATAGCTGGGGGACCCTAAGCAAGCCATTTGACTTCTCTGGGTCTTAGTTGCTTCATCTGTCACTTGGCCAACCACATCCCACTTGTCAGAAGGAAGGGGTTGGGCATGTCCAGCTCAGGGATCTGAGATCTGGCCTCCTCCTCACAGTTACCATGACGCTCTGCCTCTGAGCTCACGGGGATGCCATCCTTATCCAGCCGTTGCTTGAACAGGTTGTGTTCCACATCCAGCTGCTGCTCCCCAGCCACATCCATGGCATCAATGCTCAGATCTGGAAGCAGGAAGTCAGGGTAAGGTACTTGGATCCTAGGAGCAAAGGAATCTGGGTTTTGGAGGGAAAGGGGATGCTGGGACTATCTTGGGGCTGCAGCGGTTAAGGAAAGAAGGTTGTCCTGGGGTCCCGTCCAGAATCTAAGGCTGGAGGTGTGAATCTGGAAGCCCACCTCAGAACTTGTAACTCCCACGCCTGGTGGGTACTCACAGGCACAAGGCATGTGCGGAAAAAATACGTCGATGTTGATCTTCAGTTTGTCTCCCCGTGACTTGTCCACGTAGAGTTCAGGATGCACCTGGAGCAGCACTACCTCAGTAAGATTCGACCCCCTACCTCTCCTTCCCACTCCCATCCCTAGAATACCGAGCCCCGCCCACGTAGTGGCCCCCCCCCCCCCCCCTTACCTCAGTGGTGAGGTAATACTGAAGCTCGGACAGAAACAGTAGCAGCATGAGAAGGCCACTGACAATGGTCACTGCGGGGAAGGGAGCGAGGGTCAGAATGGCCTCTGCTCCACTCTCTCAAGCTCCCCCATAGGCCAGGCAGGGTCCAGGCGCCCGGCCAAGCTCTTCGACACCCCTGTCCCCGCAACCCCGGCCCCGCTGCGGCCTACCCGTGGCGCCCCCGCAGGTCTTGACCCGGAAGTCCTCCAGAGTCTTGGGGTAGGCATCGAACTGCTTGAGCTTCCCTAGCGCCTCCATGGGGACCAGCCGGAAAGGGGACGCCAGCCGGCCCGCCCCTGCAGCCTCCTGCTTCCGGCCCGGAGCTTGAGCCACGCCCCCTCTCCGCACGCAGGCGCAGCAACGCGCACGCTTGGCCCCACCCCTCGCCGGTGTTCTCACTCAGGCCCCACCCTCCCCTCCAGCGGTCGGGTGCTGAGGGCTGCGGAGTATAAACGCAGTTGTTGGGGGGTGGGAGCCACTCCCACCCTGTGGGTGGTCTTCCGTGGACCAGGTACCTGGAGGCGTGGTTGCCCCGCAGAAACAGTAAGAGCCCCATTTGCTTATGTTGACCGAAGAACTGCGCCAAGAACCTCACATGAGATTCTTGGAACAACTTGGAACCTCCTAGAACAGTGACTTTCAAAGCGTCCCCAACCAGCAACCTCATCACCTGGGCACTGGTTAAAAATGCGTGTTATGGGGCCCCACCACAGACTTGCTGAATCAGAAACTCTAGGAGTGGCTCCCAGGTGATTTCCTGCAGTTAAGTTTGAGAATCACCGCTACAGAAAGTAGGTGTGGAGGCGCCTGGGTGGCTCAGTTGGTTAACCCTCTTGATTTTTGGCTCAGGTCATGGTCTCACAGTTTAGATCCAGCCTCGCGTGGGATTCTCCCTCTCCTCTCTCTCTGCTCCTCTCCTCTCTCTCTGCTCCTCTCCTGTTCTCTCTCTCTCTCAAAAAAAAAAAAGAGAGAAAGGAAGAAAAAAAAGGGAGGGAGGGAGAGAGAAAAAGAGAAAGAAAAGAAAAAAAAAGAAAGGTGTGATGTTTATATCCATTTTCTGAAAGAGATACTGCCCTGGAGAAGGTGAGTAACTTGCCCTATATCACAGCCCATTCTTCTGGACCTCGAAGTACCCTGGGAGCCAGGACCTATTGGGTTGATTTTACTCAAACAGCCTCTCCGTGCTTCTGAACATGGCGCATGAAGGTGCTTGGCTCAGGTCATTTTAGTGATGTAAGACCAGAACTTTGATAAAAGGTGGCACAGGAGACTGTGGTAGTCTGTAGGAGAAACTGACTGACGCACTGGGTTAGGGAAGGCTTCCAGGAAGAGGAGAAGGGACACCAGAGCTGGTTGCTTTTTGGCAGCCTGACTCAGGAGAAGCTGAGCAATGTCAGAGTCCGCCTTCTGCCCTCAGGCTGCAGTTTTCTAGGGAAGGGGGGAAAGAACGAACTAGCTCATGGGAACTGGAAACTGACAGTATGCCAACCGCTCTAATCTGTTTTACCCTCAGAACAACCCTGGGAGGTAGGCACTGTTTCAAACCCCATTTATAGATGAGGAAGCCAAGAAGTGAGTTGACTTTGCCTAAGGTTAACGGGACAGCTGGGGTTCAAGGCCTGTTTCTTCTGGCTCCAGAGTCTGGGTCCTTTCCGCACATTAGTTACCACCACCAAGTGCGAGTGGCATCATTCTTGGATGAATGACCAAGGATGTTAGCAGGAATTATCCTTTACTCTCTGGCTTGTGCCCATTTGGTGCTCTTCCACGTTTAACTTCCTAACCCTCTCTCCTCAGTGGGGCTCCAGGCTTAATGACTCTCATTCACTTCTTCAACACATATTTATTGAGCTCTTCCTATTTCCCAGATCTCCCCTGGGTTATGGGAATACCATGGTAAATAAGATAGGGCTCATGTCTCCCTCAAGAAACTTTCAGTATGGGGTAGAAAGAGGCAGACAAAAAAATGTGTATACATACCACTTAGAAATGATTAAGATGGTAAATTTTGTTATGTGTATTTTACCACATAAACAATTGGAAAAAAGTAAATAATAATTAAAAAGCATAATGTGCCTTGTACTCTGAAGCAAATAAACAGGGCACTGTAACAGGGACAACAGGGGTGGGGGAACCTGTTTTAGGAATTCCAGAATTAGATGGTCCTTCCCTTTTTGGAATTCTTTTAGGTGGCCAAGGAGACCAAGACACTGACTAGAGACTTCACTCTTCATAATGTCAGGCTTTATACTGATGCTTCAACCTTCTCCGTCAAGTGGGATCCTTCAACCTTTGGAGCAAGTGGGGCCTATACTGGACTCATTCACTGCACATGGGGCTGCACTGGTCCCCTGCGGCTACAGCCTACAAGCCCAACCAGAGAAGAGGAAGTTTTCAGGCCCTTTCGTTAGTTCCTTCTGCCCTGTCACAGTCTTCTTTTACCTTATATCCACACTGATAAACTTTCCCTAATTGTTAAAGAAATAAGTATATTTGCAGATGTTACATGTTCTTCTTTCCCAGTGCATATGGACCAATTTTCTCTTGGGAGAAATATGGGGACCTTGGTGTATCTGGATTGAAAATAATAATCACAGTGTAGAAATCCCACTACTTACCCTGAGAAGGAAGAATCATAATATAGCTGTGTCAGTGGGTCTCAGAGTCCAATTAGTAGAGGTTCTTATAGACTTTAATAATACTGAGGTCAGGGAATGAACCCTAAGATGAATGCCATTTAAAATGAGACTTGAAAGGGAAGAAACCAGACAGGTGAAGTACTGAGTGGGAGGGAGAAATGTGTTCCAGGAAGAGGAGTTGCAAGTGCAAAGGTCCTGGGGTGAGATAGAACTTGGAAAGTTGTAGAAACAAGAAAAAGCCAGAATGGCTGAAAACTGTGAGATGAGTGAGAATTTTGGTTTTTATTCTGTATGGATTTTATTCTGATACCATTTTAAGGATTTAAGCAGGAAATTAATTTAAGATCATGTCAGTTGCTAGCTGAAGAATGGGTGAGGGATGGATAGAACAGAAGCAGATATACCAGTTAGGATGCTATTGCAGGTTGTAGGAGGAAAACACAAGCTTTTCTTTAGAAAACAAAAATATAATTAGAAAATGATCTTCCATTTTAATAAAGGAATTGGTTTTTTTTTTTTTTTTTCCTGTAAAATACTTTTCTGGCTAGATCGATCTATTAAGCTAAGACAGTGGTTCTTAAAGTGTGGTCCCTGGACTAGCAGCATTGTCATTACCTGAGAATTTGTTAGAAATGCAAATTCTCAGGCACACCCCAGAAAAACCAAATCAGAGACTGTGAGGATGAGGCTCAGCATTCTGTGTTTTTATAACCAGTGTGAAAGCTAATTATAAAGGTTCTAGTTCAGAGCACCTGGTTGGCACAGTTGGTTAAGTGTCCAACTCTTGATTTCAGCTCAGGTCATGATCTCACGGTTCGTGAGATCTGCACTGACAGTGCAAAGCCTGTTTGGGATCCTCCCTCTCCCTCTTTTTCTGTCCCTCCACCTCCCGTGTTCTCTGTCTCTCTAAAAATAAATCAATAAACATTTTTCAAAAAATGCAAAAATAAAGGTTCTAGTTTCAGTAATATGTAGACTTAATCCTGGAAACCTTCCTGGTGAAAAACATCTTGAAATGCTAAATAACAATGATCTCTTTGAACATATAGCTGACTCATGAAAAAGTAAGGGAAATTCCCAGGGGCTAAAATTGAAAGAGTTAAAGAAAGCAGGGTCACCTGGGTGGCTCAGTATTTTCGTTCCCTCTCAACTCCGTTCATGTATCCCATAAATATTTTTTAAATGATTCTAAGTCCCCATTCTCATAGATCTTATGTTTAGTGTAGGTTGCTGGTGTATTCCAGACAGGATAGAGTGGCAGCTTTGCCCAGGTAGGCGACAAGAGGGAGGTCACAATGTGTACTTCGTGATGACATCTATGGAGTAACTGGTGGCATGGAGAACCCCACGGAGAGCTAAGCCTTCCTCCTGTGGGGAGGATACGGGACCCGCCATAAGTTATCTCTCTGTCCCTGCATCTGCCATCCTAGGGCCAGCCAGAGTCCTCTTTGGAGGTGAGCAAAGGGATATGGAGGCGGGAGATGATAGACTGGGAGGAGGTTGGGGCGCCTGGGTGGCTCAGTCGGTTGAGCGTCCGACTTCAGCTCAGGTCACGATCTCGCGATCTCGCGGTCCGTGAGTTCGAGTCCCGCATGGGGCTCCGGGCTGATGGCTCAGAGCCTGGAGCCTGCTTCCGATTCTGTGTCTCCCTCTCTCTCTGCTCCTCCCCCGTTCATGCTCTGTCTCTCTCTCTCTATCTCAAAAATAAATAAACGTTAAAAAAAAATTAAAAAAAAAAAAGACTGGGAGGAGGTGTGGTGTGGAGGGTTGAGGAGCCACAGGGACCAATGGAACAGAGAGATGCTGGAGCCTCAGTTCCTCCTTCTCAGTCCCGGGTAGAGAAGTCAGTCTGCTGCCTGCCACGAGACTCGTCATCTGGGCTGAACATGAAGCACTTGTGGCAGATTTTTGTCCTGTGGGGCTTCTGGGTGCTCATCTTGTGGCTGATGGCCCCCTGCCTGGGTCCAAAACCTGAATCGGCACCGCAGGGAAAACTGCTGGTCTTGGTACTGGGACATTGCAACTGCCCTTGGTTCAAATTCAGGAAGAGTGGCTGCCCATCTGAAACACTAAACTCCTCCCTCTGCTACCACAGAGTTGGAGAATGGGGCTGGTATGCTGAATGCTATGGGAAGATGATGGAGTACCTGAAGAGGGCAACAGAGTCCAGGACTCCTCATGCTGTGCTCTGGTGGCTGGCTAGTGGTCAACCCTGGGCCTGGTCCCTTGCCTTGTCCTTCCAAAGCCTAGCCTATATCCCACATTCCCACCAAACCCCTGCCCTCAGTCCTGGCTTAGTGCACCTCTAATCTTTTTTTTTTTTTTTTTTTAAGTTTATTTATTTATTTTGAGAGAGAGCACAAGCTTGAGTGGGTGAGGGGTAGAGAGAGAGGAGAGAAAGAATCCCAAGAAAGCTCTGCACTGACAGTACAGAGTCTGATGTGGGGCTCAAACCTACAAACCATGAGATCATGACCTGAGCCAAAATCAAGAGCCAGACGCTTAACCGACTGAGCCACCCAGATGCCCCACACCTCTCATCTTCACAACCTCAACCCCTGACCGCCAGGTCTGGGATCTCACCCTCCGGATTTGCTTTCCTTCCACTAGAGCTGATACCCAGGTCCCAACCCCCAATCTCTTCCCTTCTGCTGTTTCCAGGGCATGAACTCAGCAAGTGGTTTTGGCAAAATGTGGAAAAAGGTGTTCAAGGGGATTCTCAGACTCTCAGTGAGCCATTTCCATTTCTACTGTGGGACTTGTACTTTGGTGGGGAACTCCAAGATCCTGCGGGCCTCCGGCCTTGGCAACAATATCAACCAGTGGACCCTAGCCTTCGGGTGCGTGCTGGGGAGAGGGCAGGACATGGGAAGGTCAAGGGTGCCCTCAGAGTTCTGGCAGTTCCTGCTCTCTTTCCAGGATGAACCAGGGCCCTGTCCAGAGCCTTGAAAAGGTGGGGAACCAAACCATAGGATGCTTCATCTATCCTGGGAATGCCAGCAGCCAGGACTCTTGGAGACAGCTGCTGCTGCTGCTGCTGCTGCTGCTGCTGCTGCTGCTGCTGCTGAAGCTTTCTGGTCTGGCGTGGACTTCAGATGCTCCAAGTGAGGAGGTCATGGTCTGGGACCCCAGATGTTCTTAGTTTGGGGATGAGGGGAGGTCATTGCAGGGGAGGACAGAGGAACTCCAGGGACACCCTCTGCTGGCTAATTAGGGACATCTGCAGAATCTCCCCAGGTCTCAGCCTGCTGAACCTTCCCCCACTTCCCAATTCTCTTAGATTTTGGAAGGTGGTCCAGTTTCCTAGTGGAATGGAAGACAGCAAAGACCCAGTAAGGGTATGGGAGGGAGTAAGATGTGGCTGTGGGGTGCTGTGGGAAGGGGTCCAGATCAGCCCCCTCTCCCTTTTTCCCCACCTCCTGGTGATCAGCCCCACCTTCCTTAGGTATAACAAAGGCAGCTGGCTGGATGACCAGGGCTAGTATGCCTTCCTGGGGCTCATGGCTCTGTCTGTGCCTTGTGCATCTGTGACCAGGTTAGGAAAGCGTCTTGTCCATTTCTCACACAAGACTTCTCTCCTCCATACCTTCAGCATAGAGTCTAAAAATTTCTATCTGGCTTTCAAGATTGTGTATAATCTGACCCCTCCCCTCCCTTCTTCTCTCCCAGGCTCACACAATGGGCTTCTTGGTGTTCCCCAAATACCAGCTGCCTTCTGCCTTTTCACACACTGCTGCCTTTTCCTGGGATACCCTTCTCTTGTGTCCCTGGGGAATCCTCTCTTCCTCTAATATGATGAGGAGCAGCTAGTTGATACTCTGTTTTCTGGGCTCAGGGGACCCCTCTGTGTGTTCAGAGTGTGTCTTCCCTGGAGAATATGAGCTCTGTTCTCCCAGCTCCAGGAGGCAGTCTGTCACACTTGATGTTGAATGAGGGGAGCTGGGACAAAGACAGGATTCAGCTTACTGACACATACATTCCTCTCTCATTCACCAGGATGCCTGCTTTGGATTTGGATCAGAAAATCAAAGAAAGGGGTGCAATGACTGTTAATCAGACCAATGATTACAAGAAGATTTTGTCCATGCAGAGGATGGAAGCAGAAATGGAAGTCAGCTACAGTGTGTTGGGCAAGCTCACTGTCCACACGTGACACCCTGCAGAGTTCATGCAAGTCCTAGTCCTTTGGACCTCAACAAAGCAGGTTGTTGGGATGACAGCAGCAGCAGCGGGGGTAACAGGCAAAAAGAAATTATATGGAGACCAGTCTGGTGCTGAATAAAATTCTGGTCGTATCTGTTGCCTACAAGGACAATGTCAGGGGAGAATATCTTGATATCCAGATCTCAGGGGCAATATTTTCGTTAATTTTTGTCTGATCCCAGGTCATGCGAGGTGGTGTACATTTAGACCGAAGCTCACACAAAGTGCGAGGCCAGACTGAGTTCTTGGGGGAAGCTCTTTTCCTACTTGATGAAGAGATAAGGCTTCGTGTTTCATCCTATGCTGGGGGTGGGTTTTTTCTTTTTTCTTTTTTTTTTTTAAATTTTATTTTTTATTTTTTAAAATTTATATCCAAATTAGTTAGCATATAGAGCAACAATGATTTCAGGAGTAGATTCCTTAGTGACCCTTACCCATTTAGCCCATCCCCCCTCCCACAACCCCTCCAGTAACCCACCATATTTATGAGTCTCTTCTGTTTTGTCCCCCTCCCTGTTTTTATATTATTTTTGTTTCCCTTCCCTTATGTTCATCTGTTTTGTCTCTTAAAGTCCTCATATGAGTGAAGTCATATGATATTTGTCTTTCTCTAATTTCACTTAGCATAATACCCTCCAGTTCCATCCACGTAGTTGCAAATGGCAAGATTTCATTCTTTTTGATTGCCGAGTAATACTCCATTGTGTATATATATATATATATATATATATATATATATATATATACACATATATATACATATACATATATATATACATATATGTATATGTACATATACATATATGTATATATATATGTATATGTATATGTATATATGTATATATATATATATATACCACATCTTCTTTATCCATTCATCCATCGATGGACATTTGGGCTCTTTCCATACTTTGGCTATTGTTGATAGTGCTGCTATAAACATGGGGGTACATGTGTCCCTTTGAAACAGCACACCTGTATCCCGTGGATAAATGCCTAGTAGTGCAATTGCTGGGTTGTAGGGTAGTTCTATTTTTAGTTTTTTGAGGAACCTCCATACTGTTTTCCAGAGTGGCTGCACCAGCGTGCATTCTCACCAACAATGCAAAAGAGATCCTTTTTCTCCGCATCCTCACCAACATCTGTTGTTGCCTGAGTTGTTAATGTGAGCCATTCTGACAGGTGTAAGGTGGTATCTCATTGTGGTTTTGATTTGTATTTCCCTGATGATGAGTGATGTTGAGCATTTTTTCATGTGTCGGTTGGCCATCTGGATGTCTTCTTTGGAGAAGTGTCTATTCATGTCTTTTGCCCATTTCTTCACTGGATTATTTGGTTTTTTTGGGTGTTGAGTTTGATAAGTTCTTTATAGATTTTGGATACTAACCCTTTATCTGATATGTCATTTGCAAATATCTTCTCCCATTCTGTCGGTTGCCTTTTAGTTTTGCTGATTGTTTCCTTCACCGTGCAGAAGCTTTTTATTTTGATGAGGTCCCAGTAGTTTGTTTTTGCTTTTGTTTCCCTTGCCTCCGGAGATGTGTTGAGTAAGTTGCTGCAGCCAAGATCAAAGAGGTTTTTGCCTGCTTTCTCCTCGAGGATTTTGATGGCTTCCTGTATTACATTTAGGTCTTTCATTCATTTTGAGTTTATTTTTGTGTATGGTATAAGAAAGTGGTCCAGGTTCATTCTTCTGCATGTTGCTGTCCAGTTTTCCCAGCACCACTTGCTGAAGAGACTGTCTTTATTTCATTGGATATTCTTTCCCGCTTTGTCAAAGATTAGTTGGCCATACGTTTGTGGGTCCATTTCTGGGTTCTCTATTCTGTTCCATTGATCTGAGTGTCTGTTCTTGTGCCAGTACCATACTGTCTTGATGATTACAGCTTTGTAGTATGGCTTGAAGTCTGGGATTGTGATGCCTCCTGCTTTGGTTTTCTTTTTCAAGATCGCTTTGGCTATTCGGGGTCTTTTCTGGTTCCATACAAATTTTAGGATTATTTGTTCTAGCTCTGTGAAGAATGCTGGTGTTACTTTGATAGGGATTGCATTGAATATGTAGATTGCTTTGGGTAGTATCAAAATTTTAACAATATTTGTTCTTCCTACCCAGAAGCATGGAATCTTTTTCCATCTTTTTCTTCAATTTCTTTCATAAGCTTTCTATAGTTTTCAGTGTATAGATTTTTCACCTCTTTGGTTAGATTTATTCCTAGGTATTTTATGGTTTTTTGTGCAACTGTAAATGGGATCGATTCCTTGATTTCTTTCTGTCGCTTCATTGTTGATGTATAGGAATGCAACCGATTTCTGTGCATTGATTTTATATCCTACAACTTTGCTGAATTCATGAATCAATTCTAGCAGTTTTTTGGTGGAATCTTTTGGGTTTTCCATGTAGAGTATCATGTCACCTGCGAAGAGTGAAAGTTTGACTTCCTCCTGGCTGATTTGGATGCCTTTTATTTCTTTGTGTTGTCTGATTACAGAGGCTAAGACTTCCAATACTATGTTGAGTAACAGTGGCGAGTGGACATCCCTGTCTTGTTCCTGACCTTAGCAGGAAAGCTCTCAGTTTTTCCCCATTGAGGATGATATTAGCATTGGGTTGTTCATATATGGCTTTTATATTCTCGAGGTATGCTCCTTCTATCCCTACTTTCTTGAGTTTTTTTTTTTTAAATCAAGAAAGGATGCTGTATTTTGTCAAATGCTTTCTCTGCATCTATTGAGAGGATCATATAGTTCTTGTCCTTTCTTTTATTGATGTGATGAATCACGTTAATTGTTTTGTGGATATTGAACCAGCCCTGCATCCCAGGTATAAATCCCGCTTTGTCGTGGTGAATAATTTTTTTAATGTATTGTTGGATCCGGTTGGCTCATATCTTGTTCAGGATTTTTGCATCCATGTTCATCAGGGAAATTGGTGTATAGTTCTCCTTTTTAGTGGGATCTCTGTCTGGTTTTGGAATCAAGGTAGTGCTGGCTTCATAGAGTTTGGAAGTTTTCCTTCTGTTTCTATTTTTTGGAACAGTTTTAAAAGAATAGGTGTTAACTCTTCCTTAAATGTTTGGTAGAATTCCCCTGGAAAGCCATCTGACCCTGGACTTTTGTTTTTTGGCAGATTTTTGATTACTAATTCAATTTCCTTACTGGTTATGGGTCTGTTCAAATTTTCTATTTCTTTCTGTTTCAGTTTTGGTAGTGTATATGTTTCTAGAAATTTGTCCATTTCTTCCAGATTACCCATTTTATTGGCATATAATTGCTCATAATATTCTCTTCTTATTGTTTTTATTTCTGTTGTGTTGGTTGTGACCTCTCCTCTTTCATTCTTGATTTTATTTACTTCGGTTCTTTCCTTTTTCTTTTTGATCAAACTGGCTAGTGGTTTATCAATTTGGTTAATTCTTTCAAAGAACCAGCTTCTGGTTTCATTGATCTCTTCTACTGTTTTTTTTTTTTTGTTTGTTTGTTTTTTGTTTTTTTTTTTGTTTTTGATAGCATTAATTTCTGCTCTAATCTTTATTATTTCCTGTCTTCTGCTGGTTTTGGGTTTTATTTGCTGTTCTTTTTCCAGCTCCTTAAGGTGTCAGGTTAGGTTGTATATCTGAGATCTTTCTTCCTTCTTTAGGAAGGCCTGGATTGCTATATACTTTCCTCTTATGACTGCCTTTGCTGCGTCCCAGAGGTTTTGGGTGGTGGTGGTATCATTTTCATTGACTTCCATATACTTTTTAATTTCCTCTTTAACTGCTTGGTTAGCCCATTCGTTCTTTAGTAGGATGTTCTTCAGTCTCCAAGTATTTGTTACCTTTCCACATTTTTTCTTGTGGCTGATTTCGAGTTTCATAGCGTTGTGGTCTGAAAATATGCATGGTATGATCTCGATCTTTTTGTACTTACTTAGGGCTTTGTGTCCTAGTATATGGTCTATTCTGGAGAATGGTCCATGTGCCCTGGACACCCGTCCTCTGTATTCAGCTCTCGTCCACTCCCTGCTTTTTCACTGTGACCAGGCCCCAGGCAGTACTTCTCTAACGAGTTTTGCTCAGATGCGGCTGTTTTTCCTGGCCCCTTATTTCCGAAGGACTGCGGCTTTGACCCGTTCCGCCCCTCTGTGGGAGGGTCTCATCGAGCAATGGCCGAATGAGCAATGGCGGAATGTCGGCTGCACCCAAGAACGCTTGCTGGACCCTGCTGCTGCCGGTGCCCAGAGACTGCGGCCAGGTGCCAGCCCACCCCAGAAGAAGCTCGTGAGACAGTGTAGCAGCAGCATTTCAGGGATTATGGAAAATCACAACACACATCTGGTACCTGGCTTCACCCTTACCAACCTTGCCCGAGCACCAGCAAATGTGGCCGCCTTCCGGGGTCTGCTGGGACCAGGTGGCTTCAACAGTCTTTATCAAATGTCCTTCCAGCAGTGGAACCACTTTTCCCAGTGTGGCTCAAGAACCTCCCAGACCCCACTCTGCTCCTGGGGATTCGCCCTTCCCACCAGAGCACAGCCAGGTATCGAGCTGCGGAGTGGAGCTGCGGGGTTGCAGCCTTTGTGCTCCCCTTGTTTATAGTCTTAATGGAATTTAAACCCTCCCCTTTCTCCTTTATCCCTTTTTTGTTTAGTCCCTGTGGCTATTTCCAATTTTCCACTTTGTCTCCAGCTGCTTTTGGGGAGGGGTGCTTTCCCCGTATTCTCCACCCTGTTCCCCAGTCTCCGTCGTCTCTCCGCCCACAAAAGTGGTTCCCTACCCTCCGCTGCTTCTCACTCCCCAAATTTACCATTCCGCGCCGCATACCTGCTGAATTCTGTGGCTCAGGTTGTGCAGATTGTTGTGTTAATTCTCCAATCAGTTTTCTAGGTGTGTAGGATGGTTTAGTGTTGGTCTGGCTGTATTTCATGGACGTGAGACACACAAAAAATTTCCATGCTGTTCCGCCATCTTGGCTCCTCCTCTTTCTATACCACATCTTCTTTACCCATTTATCCATCGATGAACATTTGGGCTCTTTCCATACTTTGGCCATTGTTGATAGTGCTGCTATAAACATGGGGGTGCATGTGTCCCTTCGAAACAGCACACCTGTATCCCGTGGATAAATGCCTAGTAGTACAATTGCTGGGTCGTAGGGTAGCTCTATTTTTAGTTTTTTGAGGAACCTCCATACTGTTTTCCAGAGTGGCTGCACCAGCTTGCATTCCCAAGTTGGGGGGGGGGGGTGGTTTCTAGCTTAGCTTTTTGCTGAAGGTTCAGCTCCATGTGGCTCCCAATGTTTTGTAGGGGCCCCATTCCTTCTCTGCCTCCCCTGGGCTCAAGGTCCTCTGCCCACACAGGCATTTACCTCCTAAATTCCTGGGCCCCTCAGGCAGCGCAAGCACTCTCTGTACTGTTTTTCAGTTCTTTTTTCATCTGGAGACTTCCAAATGTTTTTTGTTTGACCTCTGCTCTGCATTTAAAATAGTTTTTACTAGGGGCATCTGGATGGCCTAGTTGGTTAAGCACCCAACTTCGGCCCAGGTCATGATCTTATGGTTCATGAGTTTGAGCCCAGCGTCTGGCTCTGTGCTGACAGCTCAGAGCTTGGAGCCTGCTTCAGTTTCTATCTCCTTCTCTCTCTGCCCCTCTCCAACTCGTACTCTGTCTCTGTCTCTCTCTCCAAAATAAATAAAACATAAAAAATTTAGAAAACAAAAAAGTTTTTATTAAAACAATATGTATGTTCATAAAATTTTCAACGAATTCAGGAAGGATACACAAGACTAATTAGGAATGGTGGTTGTGTCTGGGGATGGAAGTTATCTCTGCAGAATAAGCGGGGAATAAGGTGGGGATGGAGTCTTTCCTTTCACTTACTTTCTGTACCTTTTGGACTATATACCACAGACCCATCTTACACATTAAAAAATGAATACAACTAAAAAAATGTAATACTGTATTTTGACCAGCAGTTCTGGATTTCTGTAGCAGGAGAGCTTTCAGGTTATGTTTTGCTAGAACTGGAGCCCAAACTAAGTCTTCATCGCTGTCCTGCAGTGCCATGAGCGTGGTGAGTATGTGATAAGGCCAGCAAGCTCCTGCGCAGCAGCTCATTGCCTTCCTGCTGTGGAAAACAGTTTGGCAGTTCCTCAGAAAGTTGAACATAGAATTACCATATTCACCAGCAGTTCTACTTTTCCACGGATACCCAAGAGAAACAGAAACATATGTTCACACAGACACGTGTACACAAATGTTTATCAGCAGCATTATTTAAAATAGTTAAAAAAGGTGGAAACAACCCAAATGACTATTGGTGGGTGAATGGATAAACGAATGTATGTGCATACAATGTGATATTATTCAGCCATCAAAAGGAGCCAAGTACTGGGGCTCCTGGGTGGCTTAAGTCAGTTAAGCGTCTGACTCTTGATTTCAGCTCAGGTCATGATCTCACGGTTCATGGGACTGAGCCCCACGTTGGACTCCACGCTGTCAGTCTGGGATTCTCTCTCTCCCTTTGTCTCTGCCCCTCTCTGATGTGTATGCGCACACTCGCTCTCTTTCAAAATAAATAAACTTAAAAAGCGGTAAAGTATTAATACGTGCTACATCTTAGAAGAACCTCAAAAACATTGAGCTAAGTGAAAGAAGCCATACGCAAAAGATCACATTTTGTATGATCCCTTTTATATGATATATCTGGAACAGGAAAATCCATAGAAACAGAAAAATCAATGGTAACCAGGGGCTGGGGACAGGAGAGACTAGTAAGTGATTATTTAATGGGTACAGAGTGTTTGTATGGAGTGTTGAAAAAGTCTTGTAAGTAGAGAGAGCTGGTGGCTACGTAACATTGTGAATAACTAAATGCCACTGAATTGTACTCTTAAATGGTTCATTGTGTTATGTATGTTCATTGTATGTTATGTGACTTTCACCTCAACAAAAAAAGCAGTTGCACAAAAGTGCATATAGTGTGATTGCATATACAATGTTCAAAAACATACAAAATTAAATAATGTTTAGATACACATAGATATTGTAAAAAGAAAAAGCCAAGGGAATGATAAATACAAAATTCTCCATAGTGTTAACATCTGGCAAGGAAGAAGGAACACCAAGGGCCTTCAATGATATTTATGATGTTATATTCATTAAGATAGGTACGTGGGAGGGGCATAGCTTAGTCGGTTAAGGGTCTGACTTCAGCTCAGGTCATGATCTTGGGGTCTATGAGTTCAAGCTCCGCTTCAGGCCTCAGGGCCTGGAGCTTGCTTAGATTTCTGTGTCTCCCTCTTTGCCTCTCTGCCCCTTCCCCAGATGCTCTGTCTCTCTCTGTCTCTCAAAAATGAAAAACGCTAAAAAAATATAAAAATTAAAAAAAAGATAGGTACATGGGTATTTTTTCTTGTTATATTCTTTTATATGTATTTAATATTTTAATACAATTTGAAGACATACTAAGTGAAATAAAGCACACACAAAAAGACAAATACTGTATGATTCCTCTTACATGAAGTATCTAGAGTAGTTAAATTCATAGGAACAGAAAGTATAATGGTGGTTTCCAGGGGCTGGTGGGGGAGGTGGGAATGGGAAATTATTGTTCAATTTTGCAAGATGAAAAAGTTCTGGAGATCTCTTTCAAAATGTAAATATACTGAACTGCACACTTAAAAATGGTTTAGATGGTAAATTTTATGTTATATAGTTTTTACCATAACAAAAAAATTATAGTAATTAGAATTTTTTTTAATGTTTATTTTTGAGAGAGACAGAGACGGAATGTGAGTGGGTTGGGGCAGAGAGAGAGCAAGGCACAGAATCTGAAGCAGGCCGCAGTCTCCGAGCTGTCAGCACAAAGCCTAACGCAGGGCTCGATCTCACGAGCGGTGAGATCATGACCTGAGCCGAAGTCGGGCGCTCAACCAACTGAGCCACCCAGGTGCCCCAGTAATTAGAATTTAATTTTAGATGTGTGGAAGAACTGCTGACAAGTTCAGATATGCATGAACTCACCTAAGGAAAGTTGCATGCGAGGCTAATAGCTTTCTAGCTATAATACTAGCCTTTTGTCAAAGGCAATACAGGCAAATAGAAACAAGTGGGACCACATCAAACTAAAAAGCTTCTGCACAGCAAAGGAAATCAACAAAATGAAAAGGGAAACTACAGAATAGGAGAAAATATTTGCAAATCATGTATCTGATAAGGTGTTAATATCCAAAATATATAAAGAACTCCTACAACTCAATAGCAAAAAAAAATGAACAATCCAATTGAAAAATAGGCATAGAAACTAAATAGACAGTTTTCTAAAGAAGACCTACAAATTGCCAACAGGTACATAAAAATGCTCAGCATCACTCATCATCAGGGAAATGCAAATCAAAACTATAGTGAACAGGGTGCCTGACTGACTCAGTCAGTAGAGCATGGGACTCTTGATCTCAGGCTGTGAGTATGATTTCCACGATGGGCATGGAGCCTACTTAAAAATTAAATAAATAAAATCTTAAATAAAAAATACACACACAGCAAGATATCACCTCACACCTGTCAGAATAACTCTTTGGGGCGCCCAGGTGGCTCAGTCAGTTGGGCATCTGACTCTTGATTTTGGCTCAGGTCATGATCCCAGGGTCGTGGGATCCAGCCTCATGTTGGGCTCCATGCTGGGCATGGAGAGGTTCTCTCTCCCTCGCTCTCTGCCCTCTGCCCCTCTCTCCTGCTTCCGCTCTGTCAAAAAAAAAAAAAAAAAAAAAATTAAATGAAAGGGAGGAGGACTTAAAGAGAATGGTTATCATAAAAAAGACAAGATAACAAGTGTTGGCGAGGCTACAGAGAGAAGAGAACTCTTGTACACTGTTAGTAGCAATGTAAATTGGTGCAGCTGCTGTGGAAAACAGTATGGGGTTTCCTCAAAAGTTGAAAATAGATGATGGGCAGCAAGATGGCGTCTGCCAGCAGGGTCGTTCAGGCAGTCAAGCCACATACTCCATTAATAAGGTTCCCTGACAGAAGAGACAATCCTAAACCCAATGTATCAGAAGTTTTGAGATCAGCAGGACTACCACCTCACTCTTCTTCAATTTCACAGCATTCTAAGGGAAGTAAATCACCAGATTTGCTGATGCATCAGGGTCCTCCAGACACTGCAGAAATAATAAAAACATTACCTCGGAAATACAGAAGGAAGCTTGTGTCTCAAGAAGAAATGGAATTTAGGGGCGCCTGGGTGGCGCAGTCGGTTAAGCGTCCGACTTCAGCCAGGTCACGATCTCACGGTCTGTGAGTTCGAGCCCCGCGTCAGGCTCTGGGCTGATGGCTCGGAGCCTGGAGCCTGTTTCCGATTCTGTGTCTCCCTCTCTCTCTGTCCCTCCCCCGTTCATGCTCTGTCTCTCTCTGTCCCAAAAATAAATAAACGTTGAAAAAAAAAAAAAAAAAAAAAGAAGAAATGGAATTTATCCAACGTGGAGGTCCGGAATAATCACTGACCGTGTGGCTGCTGTTTGCCATCAAAGGAATAGTCTTTACAATAAAGGACTTCCAAAGTAGCACATGAGAAGCTACATTAAACAACTTGAATAAATATTCTGTTAAAAAAAATGAAATAGAAAATTTAGATGGACACTTGTATCTCCTAATATATGTATGTTGGTCAGCTTCTCCACAAGCTTACCTAATTGTTTATATACTTATTAAAGTATACATTTTTAAATGTAAAAAAAAAAAAAAGTTGAAAATAGAACTACCTTATAATCTAGAAATTCCACTATGCGTATACATCCAGAGGAAAAACAGGACCTCAAAGAGATATCTGCACCTCCACATTTACTGCAGCATTATTTACAATTGCTAAGACATTGAGACAACCTAAGAGTCCATCAATGGATGAATAAAGAAAATATTATATATGTATATATATATAATATATATATAATATATATATGTATATCTGTACATATCTGTATATCTGTATATCTATATCTAACTATATCTATCTAACTATATCTAACTATTACTATCTATCTAAAATTTAGCCACAAAAGAAGGAAATCCTGCCATTTGCAACAACATGGATAGACTTTGAGGGCATTATCCTAAGTGAAATAATTCAGACAGAGAAAGATAAATATCGCATGATCTCACTTATACGTGAGACTAAAAACACCAAACTCATAGAAATAGAGAGCAGATTGGTGGTTTTCAGAAGTGAGTGATGGGGGTGGGGGAAATGGGTAAAGGTGGTCAAAAGGCACAAACTTCCAGTTATAAAATCTGGGGATGTAATGTACCTCATGGTAACTATAGTTAACAGTATGATATTGTATATTTGAATCTAAGAAAGTAGATCTTGAAAGTCTTCATCCCAAGAAAAAAAATTCTAACTATGTGAGGTGATGGATGTTAACTAAACTTATTGTGGCAACTATTTCACAACATAAACATATATTAAATCATTTTGTTGAATACCTTAAGCTAATACAACATTATATGACAATTATATCAATTAAACTGGAAAAAGATGAAATAGAAAAAATTTCATTGAGATAAAAAGCAGAATATCTTCATATACAGAGTAGGGTCTTTTTATAGATTTTTAAATTTTTTAACTAATCTCCACACGCAATGTAGGACTTGAACTCACACCCCCAAGATCGAGTCACATGCTCCACTGACTGAGCCAGCAGAGCACCCTCAAAGTAGTTTTAATCTTACAGATAAGCATTAAGATTTTAAAAAGCAGCCTAATGTTTTTGAAGGAAAATCAGGCAGAGACTGAAAAAAAAACCCTTAGAATGGTTAATTTTTCAGAAAAATGTAACAATATCCTCATGTGTCAAATGCTTAAATTTGAGGGCTCCTGGGTGGTTCATTCAGTTAGGCACCTGACTCTTGATCTCTGCTCAGGTCTTGATCTCAGGGTCATGAGTTTGGGCCCTGCATTGGGACCTGTGTCATGACGCACGTCAGGCCCCTGTGCTGGGGCCTTAAAAAAAAAATAAAAACCTTAAATTTGGTGAAACTAATTCAACTGGAGGTTAAAAAACAAACAAATCTTGGAGAAACACTCAGAAGTCACCAGGTAGCAAGTTTGATCTGGTATTCTGAACAAGAACTGATGCTGAGAGTAGACATACAGTAAGGTGAATGTGGAAACAGAGATAGTAATGCAGCAGAGACAGGCTTGATGTTAAGCAAACTCATCTGTTATTCCCGAGAAAACACAAGACTATGTTTTCCCTGTTGTCTTGTACTTAGTATGGCAATGTAGTTGATTTCTGTTCAGTGTATGCATACATATATCTTGTGTGCTACTTCTGTGCCTGGTCTAAATAGTCTCCCTCCCACTTACCATTTTCTTCCTCTTCTCCTAACACCCAGCTGTATGTGGATGCCCATGAAAATCTCAGAATCACTGTGTTGAAGATGACGGAGACTTGGTTACTGTTTTATTGAGTGCCTGGATACTTCATGAAATAGAGGCACTACCCTATTCCTATCTATTTTGAATTTGTATGAATAAGAAATAAATTTCTGTTTAGCCATTTGTAACTTGCTATCCATGACAGAAAAGTACTCTTGCCATACTATCAACAAAAAGAGGGGAGAAAAAATTAGAGGCGTAAGGATAGCTATTCCAACACACACTATGATAAGAGAGAGAGAAACAATGCCTCTTTCTACTGGAGACTAACCCAAGATAAGTGGAGTCAGGGTTCTGCCTCCCACCAATGAATGCAAAATGGGTCCTGTAGTTCCCCTTCCTGCCTCATCGAAGTGAGAACATGGGCATGTGACCTACGTGGGTTCAATCATATGGTTCTTTCATGAACTTTGAAACTTGATGTCATGATGTGAAAGTGCAGGGTAAGAGATTATTCTCTATAGCTAGTCTGAACTGGGCAGAATGTCTGTATCCATTATGTATTATTTCATAGGAAACTTCCCTGAAGATGTAGTGACTTAACACAACAATTATTATTTATTGCAATGATATGGATCAATAGGGCAGTTTTTCTAGTGGTCCCTTATGCAGGTGCTGATAGCTTGTGGCTTAGTTGAGGCTGCATGGTCTCCGATGGCCTCACTTGCATGTCTGTGCCCTAGCCGGGATGGCTGGGATTGCTAGGTTGCTGGGCTTCCCTCTCAACATAATTTTTGATCCTGGACTTCTTGGTGGAGGCATTACCAGAGAATGAGATTAGGAGATGCAAGGCCTGTTAAGGCTGAGGCTATGAAGTCACACAATGTCACTTCTGCAGCATGGTATTAGTTAGATGAAGTCATAACATGACCTCAGGTTCAAGAAATGGGGAAATGGACTCCTCTTCCTCATGGAAGGACCTGAAAAGAATTTGTCACCATGTTGAAACTACTATAGTGTCCCACAACATCGAGAATCTGGTTGTGGTGGCAATAGTTGTGACATTCCAGGTTGGTCATTCCTGGGGTCGTCTTTGGCTATGTCTTGCCTCAGACTGATTCTCTAGATTTCATAACTATTCTGTAAACTGTTAGATGTTTAACCAATGAGTTGTTTTTCTGCTTACATTTTTAGCAGTTTGTTTCTGTTTCTGAGACCAAGAATTCCAACTAACACAGATAGCAAGGATCAAACATCACACTTCTGTCAACAGCACTGGAGTCTGGAAGATGATGGAACATGCCATCAGGCTCTGGAGCTACTTTTGCAACCTAGGATCTTTTACACCCAGCCAAACTATCAATCAAGCCTAAGGACATTGTGGTCTCCAGGGTTCCCGTAACGAATTAGCACAAAATAGGTAACTTTGTTTTTAAGTTCATTTATTTATTTTGAGAGGTAGGGGGGAAGAAAGAGAGAAAGAGAGAGAGAGAGAGAAAGAGAGAGAGAATCCCAAGTAGGCTCTGCACTGAGCCCAGTGTGGGGCTTGAACTCACGAACAGCAAGGTCATGACCTGAACCGAAACCAAGACTTGATGCCTAATTGACTGAGCCACCTAGGTCCCCACAAATCCTCTCTTTTATCCTTTATTTTATTTTATTTTATTTTATTTTATTTTAATTAATTAATTTTGAGAGAGAGCATATGTGAGCTTAATCAGGGGAGGGGTAGAGAGAGGGAAGAGAAAGAATCCCAAGCAGGCTCCAAGTTGTCAATGCAGAGCCTTATATGGGACTTGAACTCACAGTGAGTTCGTGACCTGAGCTGAAGTCGGATGCTTAACCGACTGAGCCACCCAGGCACCCCTAGGTAGCTTAAAACAACAGAAATTTATATTCTCTCATAGTTCTGGAAGCTAGAAGTCCAAAATTCAGGTTGGTCCCTTCTGGAGGTTCTGAGGGGGAATCTGTTCTATGGAACTCTCCCCTGTGTCTTTGGTTCCCAAATTTTCCTCATTTTATAAGGACACCAGTCATTGGATTAAGGCCAATCCTAATCCAGCATGAATTTTTTTCTAGCTCAATTACATTTGCGAATACCCTATTTCCAAATAAGGTCACATTTACAGGTACCAGGGGCCAGGACCTGAACATATTTTTTTCAGGGACACAATTCTACCCACTGTAAGCAGAATAATGGCTTTTCTAGACATGCAAGGATTCAAAACGTTTATCTTCTATATAGCCTTTCTTAGGAAATTATAATGAACAGTAAAAGGAAAGTAGTCCTTGGGGCGCCTGGGTGGCTCAGTCGGTTAAGCGTCCGACTTCGGCTCAGGTCATGATCTCACGGTTCATGAGTTTGAGCCCCGTGTCGGGCTCTGTACTGACAGCTCAGAGCCTGGAGCCTGCTTCGGATTCTGTGTCTCCCTCTCTCTCTGCCCCTCCCCTGTTCATGCTCTGTCTCTCTCTGTCTCAAAAATAAATAAAAAACATTAAAAAAAAATAAAAAAATATAAAAGGAAAGTAGTCCTAGTTCACTACTAGACTCTATAGGAAACAATATTTGTCTAGTCACAATAATGTGAACATGATAATAGAATTTGGACTTCTGGAATCTATAGTTATGGACTATATAGTTCTATATAGTTAGGGACTATAGTTCTCTGCCATCCAATATGGTGGATGAGCATGTGAAATGTAGCTAGTGCAAGTAAGAAATAAAAATTTTCATTAGTCTGAATTTAAAAGTGAACACAATTCAGTTAAGTATACCTTTAAGTATACTTGTTATAACTTGCATATGTAAATCTACTTTTTATATTATAAAATTTTATAAAATGTATAGATCATGTATTTGATGAAAACTGAGTACTCAAATTTAGATATATCGTGAGTGTAAAATACAATTTGGATTTAGAAGACTTTGTTTCAGAGTGCCTGGGTGGCTCAGTCGGTTGAGTGTCTGACTTCAGATCAGGTCATGATCTTGCAGTTCATGAATTCAAGCCTCACTTTGGGCTCACTGCTGTCAGCCTGTCAGTGCAGAGCCTGCTTGGGATTCTCTGTCCCCCTCTCTCTGCCTCTTGCCCCGCTTGCACTCTCCCCAAAATAAATATATTTTTTAAAAAAGGAGACTTAAGTTTCAAGCAAGGAGAATGCAAAATATCTCAATAATACTTTTATATTGCATACATGTTGAAATGACAATATTTAGACATTAAATATTGGTTCACATATTTCTTTGGGATAGCACCGCTAGAGACAAAGCACATGAAGCTTAATGACACAACAGAATGTAAATATTATCCTTGATGTAGAAGTTTAAAATACCAATGTTGGGACGTGTAAAGGGAAGATAATTGACAAATAGAAGTGTATGGCACAACATTCTCAGAGAGAAGGGCTTCAAGAAATCTTGTCTTGTAGCTACAGAATGAGAAATAGATGTTAGGGTCCATTATATAAAATTACAAAGTAACCAAGAGGGTACTACTAAACATAATGATATGATGTATATAGCGGGTAGAGTACACATAGTATCATGATACAGTGGTATGAGCATATCATTTTTTTTTACATTTATTTATTTTTGAGAGACAGAGAGAGACAGATCACAAGTGGGAGAGGGGCAGAGAGAGGAGGTGACACAGAATCCCAAGCAGGCTCCAGGCTCTGAGCTGACAGCACAGAGCCCGACGCAGTGCTCGAACTCACAAACCTTGAGATCATGACCTGAGCCGAAGTCAGACACTCAACTGACTGAACCACCCAGGTGCCCTCCCTCAATTTTTTTTTTTTTTTAAATCATTTAGAGATACGGAAGCAAATGTTGAAGAACAGTTAGAAGAGGATGTCTCTGGGGCGCCTGAGTGGCTCAGTCGGTTAAATGTCCGACTTCAGCTCAGGTCATGATCTCACTGTCTGTGAGTTGGAGTTCGAGCCCTGCATCTGGCTCTGTGCTGACAGCTCAGAGCCTGGAGCCTGCTTCGGATTCTGTGTCTCACTTTCTCTCTGCCCCTCCCCTGCTTACGCTCTGTCTCTCTCTGTCTCAAAAATAAAAAAAACATAAAAAAAAAATTAAAAAAAAAAAAGAGGATGCCTCTGAGGAGAGGCCTCAGGTAAAGAGGAATAAGGGCAGTTGCTTCATGTTAAAAGCCTTTGTGGACAATGTGATTTGTTTTGGTTTTGTTTTGAAAAAATAATTTGCGGGTATTTACCTTGGTGATAATTGTCAAAAAGAAAATGAATTCAATGCTTGAGAGGTTTTAAGAGTAGAAGAGACCAGGGGCACCTGGGTGGCTCAGTCGGTTAAGCACCTGACTTAGGTTCAGGTCATGATCTCACTGTTCGTGAATTTGAGCTCCACGTCGGGCTCTGTGCTGACAGCTCAGAGCCTGGAGCCTGCTTTAGATTCTGTGTCTCTCTCTCCCTCTGCCCTCCCCCAACTCATTGTCTCTCTCTCAAAAATAAATAAACATTAAAAAGTTTTTAAAAAGGGTTAAATAGACCAAGTATTCATCTATCATGAATTCGTCAATATGATAAATTTTCTCTGACCCAGATGGTTCCAAACGGCCCTTCCTTTCCCTTCTCTGTCTCCTGCTCGTCTACATCAGACTTGGCACATATCCATTCCCTCCTCACCCTCTTGTTCCCTTGACACTTGACTTCCAAGCCTCCCTTGTCAGCTGGGCTCTGGGCTGAATGCCAAAGTGAAGAAGGGGGACTTGCCAATAACCCTTCATAGTGGAGGTCACAATGTGGTGTCTGTGATGAGGTCCCTGTTATAACTGGGTTGGCGTGAAAGACCTCACTGGGTATCAATCTCCTCTGGGAGACCACAGAACACAGGTGTCACCTCTCCCTTCTTCTCAACCTCCACCCCAGGCCTTAGCAGATTTCCTTTTAGCATTTAGCAGGTGGCTGAGGAAGCAAGAGGTGAGGTGTTGGGACTGAGATGTGGTGTGAAGGGTTAGGGGAGGAACGGAAGCCATCAGGACAGGGGGCACTGGTCTGTTGGCCCCAGCCCCTCCTCCTTCCCAGTACCAGGTGTCAGAGCTAAACTACTGTCTGCTGGGGCACCATCGTGGATGCCAGAGATGAGGGTTCGATACTTGAAGAGGAGTCTGGTAGCTGCCTGTATGCTTACATTGTGGCTGATAGCCTCCTTCCTGAGCCAGGAATTCAGCCAGAATGACCTCCATGAAAAGGCCAGAATACAGTCAAGGCCAGAATCCTGCCAATGCTTCAGATCTTTCAGAAAGTGTATGTGTTCATCTGAGATCTTCGAGTGCCCTGCCTGCCTCCACACACCTGGAGGATCTGACTGGTTTGATGAATGCTTCGAAAGGGCCGTTGAGCCTGTGCAGAAGTCAGAAGAGCCCATGTCCTCTGATGCTCTGATATTGCGGTTGGTCAGTACACAGTATTGGTCTCTGTCCAGTCCCTGCTCCCAACACCATGCTCTGCCCATCTCTCCCTTCACGGTCCCAAGCTCTAATCTTCTTCCAAAGATAGTGAGTCTGAGATGAGCCCCTATTCCTTCCTCCTATGCTTTTCTGAACTTCAGGGTGTCAAGTCAAAGAAAGAGTTTGAGGGTCAGGACCAGCAGCCAGTAGAAAAGTCTCCCAGACATGCACAGGGCTATGCAGGGCCCAGCTGCCGGACCTGTGCAGTGGTTGGAAACTCAAGGTTCCTATGGGGCTCTGGCCATGGATTCAGGATTAACCAACATGGCATGGTCCTCAGGTGGGTGCAGAGTAGGAGGTGGAGACCAGGAAGGTCAGACCAAATCCCCTTCTTCCCCCAAATCTCCACTCTGCTCTCCTTTCTAGGATGAACCAGGCCCCTGTCCAAGGCTTTGAGATGGATGTGGGGAACAAAACCACCATGCGCATTATGTACCCTGAGATGGCTAGCGCACAGGATCCTGGCACCCAACTGCTGCTGCTTCCTCTGAATTCATCTGGTCTAAAGTGGTTTATGGAAGTGCTGCGGGAACAGAGCTTCAGAAGCCCAGTAAACCCTGGGTATGGCAGTGAGTGGAGCCATTGCAGAGGGTGACAGTGGGGACTCCAGAGGGACCCTTGCTGAATTTTGGGGCACCCTCAAGGCTTACCTAAGCTTGGGGGCTTCTGTGTCAAATGACTCTAAAATTCCCACATCCCAATCCCTTTTTAGATTTCAGATAGTCCAGGTCCCCGGTGGAAGTAACAAGAGCAAAGACAAGGTGAGGGATCCAGGAGGGTAAGGGGGGAGGAGCAGGATAATGTGGCTGTGGGCAGCCACCGGATGCCCTTCAGGTCAGCACTCTCCCTTATATTCTCTAGGTCTTGGTGATCAGCCTCAACTTTCTCCAGTATGTCCAGCATTGTTGGCTGGGGAAACACAGTTGGTTTCCATCCTTGGGGTTCGTGGGTTTGTTGTATGCCCTGCACACATGTGACCAGGTAAGACAACTTCTTCAACTCACTGACCTTCATCCTTCTGCCAAAAATGTCCATTTTCCCAGGGACTTCAGGTTGAGTCTAAAGTTCTTTGCCTGGCTTTTAAGACCCTTCATGATCTAACCACCACTGCCTTCTCTCCCTAAACACACACTGTGCTTCTTGGCATTCCCCAAACACACTAGATCCCTCCTGCCTTCTCACACACTGCTGCCTCTGCCTGGAATGCCCTTCTCTTGTTTCCCTGGGGAATCCTCTTTTCCTCCAATATAATCAGGAACAACTCATTGACACTCTCTTTACTGGGCTCCGGGGTCATACTGTGTGTTCAGAGTGTGTCTTCCCCGGAGAAGGTGAGCTCTGTTCTCCTCCGAGGTCCAAAAGGAAGACTATCACACTAGATGTTAAATGAATATTTGCTAAAGGATGATTGGTGGGCATGGAGGCAGGACAGGATCCAGGCTGTGACCCTGTGCCCCTCTCCTGTCATATCCTATTTCCCAGGTATCCTTATTTGGTTTTTGGGACAGAGAAGCTCATGAGGTTGTCCCATTACTGGGATGATAAATATTGGCTCAAGAGTAACATGCACAGTTTCAAAGAAGAGCAAAAGATCATCTTTAAGCTGGAGTGTGAGGGGAAAGTTGTTGTCTACAACTGAGATGTTTTCCAGCCTGTTCAGCCCATTGGAAGCCCCAGGAGACTGACAGGTAGTCAAGGGGACCATGGAGTATCAGAGAGGGACTAGGGTTTTAGTTGACCCTGGATATAAATCACTCTGCTGCTAAATAAAACTGTAGCTTATTCCTCCCAATGGATTCCTGGTGGTATTAAAGGCTGCATTCTAACAGCAAATATGTCCCCATATGACATTTATATGCATATGTCACATTATATGTGTGTATGTGTGTATATGTGTGTGTGTGTGTGTGTGTGTGTGTGTATACAGCAAACATGTCCCCATATGACATTTATATACATATGTCACATTATATGTGTATATGTGTGTGTGTATAACCAAAAAATATAATCAAATGAAAAAGAGGAAAAAGCAAACCCTAAAGTTGAGAACAAATCAAATGGACCTAACTGCCTATCAGATTGGTAATATAAGCACCAGGGAAAAGAATTATTTCAAGTTCCTTTGGAACTCAATACACTATGTATCCTTTACAGGATATATTCTGTAGACAAAAAGAACTATAAAGAAAATTTAAACTTCACTTAGTGGGGCACCTGGGTGGCTCAGTCGGTTGAGTGTCCAACTTCAGCTTAGGTCATGATCTCATGGCTGGTGAGTTCGAGCCCCATGTTGGGCTCTGTGCTGACAACTCAGAGACTGGAGCCTGCTTCAGATTCTGTGTCTCCCTCTCTCTCTGCTCCTCCCCCACTCGTGCTCTGTCTCTCTCTCTCTCTCTCTCTCTCAAAAATAAGTAAGCACTGAAAAAAATTTTCACTTCACTTAGCAGATTTATTATAATATTAGTATTATTTTTGAAACTATATAATGGGTATCATGGAATAAAGTAAATAAGTAATTATATTAATATTATTAGGAACCAAATACAAAGTCAAACAGGTATAGTAAAAACTCTGTGACATTAAATTCAAACTGGAAATATTATAAACTCAATTTTTAAATTATTTTTTATTGTGGCAAAATATACGTAAGATTTACATTTTTATCATTCTAAAGTGTATAGTTCAGTGGCACTAAGTACATTCACATTGCTGTGCAACCCACATCACCATAAACTCACGATTTTCCAAATACATTTTCTGCTCTGTTATCTGAATGGTCTAAAAGCCATAACATATCTGTAGAAATGATCAATCCTGGAACTCAGATTTTGTTTTCTAAATACTTCTTTCCCATGAAACGATTCTAGATCTGTAGAGGAAAAGTACCAGGAAAATCTAGACATCATAGTTGGGAAGATTTCAACATTAAAAACAGCCATTGTCATGATGGAATCACAGTGAATATACAAAGAATCCTTGAGTCCATAATGATACTCAGAAATAAAAACAATTCGTTAGAGGAAACCATCAACTCGGGGGAGAGGGAGCATTTATCCTGCTGTTTTTATAGAAACAGTAGTTCAGGGTAACCAAATAGCCTCCGCTAATGAGGGTGTTTGGTTGCTGGGTATACAAAGCAAATATCCACTATGTTCTACCTCCTTGGCTGCCCCCAAAGCACATACACACACTAACATAATGCAAATATCCCTCATACAGCCAAGAGCACACGTACCCGCCTCCCCAAGGGCACTGAGGTGTATGGGATGTCTAGTTTGGAGCCAGAGCCCAAGAATCCCCAAAGGTGTGAGCAGTGCTACTACCTATTACCATGTTATTCTGGATACTGGACCTATTATGACATCATAAAACATATTACAGGTCTTTAGAGGAATAAAGTTGGCCACTCTAAAAATAGAGTCTTTATCGCTTCTCAGCCTTTTGGATAAGGTCAAGTGTAAAAGTAGAGTCTTTAAAATTTTTTTATTTTAGAGAGAGAGTGAGAGAGTGTTCGGGAGAGGGGCAGAGGGAGAAAGAGAGAGAATCTCAAGCAGGCTCCAAGCTCACTGTGGAGCCCGATGTGGGCTTGATCCTGTGACCCTGGGACCATGACCTGAGCCAAAATCAAGAGTCAGATGCTCATCTGGCTGAGCCACCCAGGCACCCTATAAATAGAGTCTTAAAAAATTGGTTGCCCCTGGAGAGAGGTTGAAAAAAACTGGATGGGAAACTGCTACCTTCTTTTCTACTTCATTTTATAACCATGTACATGCATTGGTTTCATTTTAAATAAAAGAAGCAAACAAAAAAAAGTTTGGTTAGATAGAAATTTACTTTTAACCACATCAAAAAGTTTTCCTGTAGATTCTTTCCTCAAGAGGGGTCAAAAAGGGACACCTGGGTGGCGCAGTCAGTCAAGTGTTCGACTTGGGTTCAGGTCATGATCTCACAGTTTGTGGGTTTGAGCTCTGCATCGGGCTCTGCGCCGACAGTGCAGAGCCTGCTTCAGATCCTGGCTTCTTCTCTCTCTCTCTGCCTCTCCCCAGCTCGTTCTCTCTCTCAAAAATAAACATTAGAAAAAAAAAATTTTTTTTAAAAAGAGGGGCCAAAGTCTCTTCCTTTACCTTTTCTGCCTTGTGCTTAACAACCCCACACTGGCAATAGATGGCGTCCATCTCTAAGAGATGCACCACATTAGTCTTGGCACATATTCTCACTCTTTATTCCTGTCCCCATTATGCTTGATTGCCAAGCCCACCCTTGCCAGCTGGACCCTGAGGTGAATGCCAAGGTGAAGGCGGTTACCCACAAGGCCTCCATGCAGGAATTCACAATGTGACTTGTGTGGTGGGGTCCTGATACTGGGCTGGCATGAAGAACCCCATTGAGCATCAACCCCTTCTCCAGGAGGCCACAGGATACACTAAATGTTGCCTCTCCCCTCCCTCCACTCAGCCTCTAGTGGAGCACCCTGTAGGGCTTAGCAGGTGACTATGGAGCTGTGATGGAGGCCACCAGGGCTATGTGGTGCTGAAGTCTGTGACTATAGCTTCCTACTTTTCCCAGTGTTTGGTGTCTGAGTCAGCCAGCCACTCGTCCTATGCATTGCCCCACGGGAAAAGAATGAGGCCTTAATGGTGGGTTTTAGGCTTGTGGGCTGAACATCAAGTTCACCTATGGCTGATGCTTCAGCTCTAGTAGGAAAGATCTAAACTGAACAGGCTAGCTGGTATAGCTCCAAGAGCCTGCTATCGCTCTTGGGACCCACAGGCACACCTCTGGACCCCATAAACACAGTGTTATCTATCCGATCAGCTTAAAAACACTCTGAAAGGGCTCTCCAGGCCTCTCTGCCTCCAGGATATTCTGTGACACTTCCTCTGGCTTCATTTGAGTGGCCAGTGAGTCTCTTCTGGACATCCAGGTCATTCTGCAAGTGTTTGTTTAGGTGCAGACTCTGTCCCCCCTGGAGAAGAGCTCCTCTTTACGGTGCTTCATGACACACAGGTTTAATGAGTATTTCCAAGTGAATGGACAGTTGGATTCAGGGCAAGGGGCAGCAACCAGCCATTTTATCCGTAAGGATTCTGTATCTGGAGTTGGGCAGACAAGAAGTGGGCCCTTATACAGGGAAGGCAGTTACTTCTAAAGGCTGCAGCCTGACATGTCGAGCCACAATGCAACAGCAGAAGGCAAGGGAATTGGCCAGCTCGAATGTGAGGCTATTCTTGGCCAGCAACAAGCCTTAGACCCTTGGATCTGACTGGTAGGGCTGGAATCCTCAGATCTAGGAGACATAACAGGAAACTAAGACAGGAAGTCCAGGAGAGATGTGTGGATTATCAGGCACTGGTATAAGCCTTCCCAGATTCCCTCACCTCAAGGACTTGTAGACATTAAAAAGAACCAGATTTGAATGCTTATTCTTCTCTCCCTCCCTACGTCCACACATATGGCCATGTGCTGGGAACAGAGAGCACCCACTCTGAGGAGCACATCGCACAGCCCTAGTAGAGAGGCTCATTTCTCTTTGATCACTGACCCATTCACCTTTTTACCTCCAAGCCATCCCACCTGTGTCAGGTTTCAGGGCCTATGGAGGCTATAAAGAGCTGGTAGCATTGGTTAACAAAGGACCAAGAGAAAAGAGGTCAAAATGTGTATACTGTGACAGGCGACTGATGTAAATGAAGTGGGAGCACAGCCCTACTTTCTCTGGAGGAGCCTCTCTTCTCATCCTCACCTCCATCGGGGTCTGGACAACCCCTGGTCTCAGCAGGGTAGAGGGAGTAAATTCTAGGGCCCCAAGTTGAGACCCCATGTTCTTGGACTTCCTCCTCCCTTGCCTACTTTCTAAGTGTGGTGAGCAGAGCCGAGTCTGCATGTCTTCCCCACTGCGCCTGAGGGATCACTGCTTGCAGCACACCGACAGCCCCTGCTTCTTTCTGCTCCCTGCCTCCGCACACCACTGCCCCCGCTCTGCAGGGCCTAGTGTTTGCACAGAGCTCGGCTGCTCCATCCTCAGCCCTGGGGAGTGAATAGGTGTTTAGTGGGCCAGAGGGAGGAGGTGAGGTATTGCAGGGGTGGGGGGCAGGCAGCTGAAGGTGTCATCTGTCCTAAGACCAAACAACTAACCAACCATCTGGCTGAAAAGGGACCTGTTCCATGGGCTGAGATGAGGCCTGCATGCCAAGTCTTAGGCTGCAGATTGCCTTGCTGCTTTTGTAGGTGAGGTATCCCCCCCTCCACTGGTACTTCTGGAAGTTCTGCTACTGGCCCCAGAGCTGCAGAGGCCCTGAGGTTGCTCGTCTGGATGGCCTGATTCCACCAGCAGTGTCTGCCTAGTTTGACCAGCGCTTCCAGATGAGCCCTGAAGCTCCTTGTGGAGTCGGAGACCACGATTTCCAGAGTTCCTGGGCTCTGGGCTGTATCCCCTCCCTGACTCCTTTCTCTACTCTGATGGGGCCCAGCCTCCTCTGTGTTAGAACATGGGGGTGAAGTGGTAACTGGTCTGTGCTCTTCTTTGTAGGCACTGATGCTAGGAGACCTAACCCCATTCCAGCTGGCCAAGGAGGAACTTTTCAGCTGATCCCCACAGCGAAGCCCTGAGACCCACCCATGCCAGTCCTGTGCTATGCAACGTGGAACTCGGGGAATCTGAAGTCTTCACAATATGGAGTATCCACTGAGGAGCACCACCTGTGCTCAGAGGGTGAGGGTGGTGAGCAGTGCCAGCCTGTGAGCCCCAAAGCCTTCCTGACTTCTTTTCCTATCTCTGCAGAATGAACCAGGTCCCAGTTTTAGGTCCAGAGAACAACAAAGGCAACAAACAGAATCTACCTGCACATAATGCACCTGAGAATGCCCATGACCTGGAGAGAATATCCACACACTGCTGGTGTTGTCGCAGCCACCAGATATAGGGTGGACTGTAGTGGTCTTGACCCAAGGTGGAAAAGGGCATCTTTTACCAGGTGGTGTGAGGGTGGAGGCCCCAGGCCTGGAGCAGACAGCCCTGGCTTTTTGGTGTAAATGTTGATCTTGTCGTCACTCTGCAGTGTGTGACTGTATACTCCCCACCTCCCTAACCTACAACCAGTTTTTCCTTCTCTACTTCATGCTTTTCTGCCTTCACGCTTCTACTAGTCCCGTGTAGGGAAGCATATGAGTCAAGGTAATTGAATTGTGCTCTGGTGATCATTGCTGTAACATGCAAACTATGGAGGCTCACTGAGAGAATGGGGTGCCGCACCTGGCAGACCCAGGCACTCCCTAGGAACATTGCCCAGACTCTGACTCAGCTCTTGTCCTCTTCGACTCTCAAGACTTTCTGTTCTGTACCAGCCTCTAGCAAAGGAGACAAGGAGAGGCTGGAACAGAGGAGAAAAGTTTTGTGAAAGGAGGCCTCTGACCTCAGCTCTGACCTTTCCCCCCAGATTCTGGTGACCAATGTCACCATCCTCAAGTGCATCCACGAGACCTTGCTGGTCAGAGACATTTCCCAACCACCAGATTCGCTGTGGCATGTGGGGTGGAGAAGGAAAGGAAGGTCTGGCCTGATGCCTTTAGGCAAGGTTGGGTCCTGCCTAGAAGATCCACACTCTTCTCTAAGCTAGAGAACCAGAGGCGAAGGACCAAAAAGTAAGGAACCAAGAGAAGTCCTGTTTGTCCTTAAGAACTCCTAGCATAGGAAAGGCCAGGTGAGGATTCTGAGCCACAGGGAATCTGAATAGAGGCAGGGTCCAGGCCAGCATCTCTGGGGCTCCAGATATAATTCTGGGGAGCTCTAAGCTGTAACTTTTTACTAAGTGTCTGTTGCTGAGTCCCATGCCATGAATTTTTAGAACAAAACTTCAGCAGTGGTGAACAGCACCCTGTCTACTGTGTGATGTGATGAAACAGATGGGGCCTGAGCCCTGAGTAAACAGGTTGGGGGAGTGCAGTGCTGCCCTCAAACCCCTGCATTCTTAACTGGCCTTAGCTCCATCCTCAGGCTTAGGAAAAGGAATTCCAGAAGGAAATCAGTTGAAGGGTCAGAGAAAGGCCATGCCCTGCTGTTTTAGAGAAGCTGTTCTCTTAGGCTTCAAGGAAGTTGCCAACAGTTAACTCTTAAGTCTGTGAACTGGGTTCAGTCCAGGGTGCCTCCACCAGGGTGAGTCTATTAGTGACGAATTCTGCCATAGTCTATCCTCTTTACTGGCTTGACACGTGGTTGGACTGCAGAGGACCAGAGTTGGTTCCAGCTGGTGTGTCCAGGAAGGGATGCCAAGGGCATTCACCCAGAGCAGAAGAATGAGGCTCCGTGGAATGTCTGAACTCTACAGACTGACTTTAGCCAAAGGTCAACTCAGTGTTTTTGAAGCCCCAGAAGTGGTTTTAAGTCAAGAACATATGATAGTTCCTTATTATCCATGAGTTCGAATCTGGATCCCAAGGCCCTCCATAATCTCCCTCCCTCCCCATCCAACCTTGGCCCCAGCACACTCTGCCACAGGCTGACCAATCTCACCAGCATGCCAACTCCTCCATCCTTCAAGGGCCAGCTCATGCCTTCTTGCCTCAGTCCCCAGTCCCCTACGTACTTCTAGTCAGTACACAGTACTGTCTGTGACTCATTGACGAGTGCTCATCTGTTCTTGTCCATTGGACTCCAGCTCCCTGTGGACAGGGGCTTTGACTTGTTGCATCTGCTATAAGTCTTCTCTATCAGAATGCAGGCAGACAACAAATTCATGCCATCTGACCGGAATCTTCAGGAAATTCTTCTTTAACAGAAACCCTGACATGCTGTTGCCACCCAGTGACACAAGTGGAGACAGCAGCAGAGAACAAACACAGAGACCTGGGGTTTATTGTTGACGGGGAGGAGAAAGATTGGGTGAAGTGCTGGGATAATACATTCTAGACAAGAGGCAGTAAAGGTCCCTTGGCCAGAGCAAAGCACTCCTCTAGGGTGACTCCGTGGGCTACAGGCAGGTGTAACTTGCCTCGTTTCCAGCCTTGCAGACTTCCTTCCCTCTTCCTGGGCCATAGCAGCCATCTGTGTGTGTGTTCCCTGGCCGGTCCGTATCCTGCCCTGGCTGTGGCTGCTACCTGGAGGTGGCTTGGGTAGGGCTGGGGCATAGCAGGACCGGCCCTGGGGATGTCAGACTTTGAGTCAGGGACTCATCTAGCTTGCGGGTCTCAGCCTCCAGGACAGTGGCCTCAGGGGTCTGGGCCACGGCCAGAAGTGAGTGGGACAGGCTGTGGTGCAGGCCTGCCAGCTCACGGCTCGTCTGCGTCGAGCGAGCGATGTAGTCCTGCCTCTGCTTCCGCTCCAAGGCCAGCTGGGCGCGCAGCAGGGCCACCTGCAGGGGGGGGGGGGGGCAGGAAAATCGAGAGGGAAAGAGTAATTAAGTGCCTCGAGGCTGCCCCACGCCTTCCCGCTCTGCTCCTGTGTCTTTTGTGACTGCGCATTTTTTTTTTATTAACGTTTATTTTTGAGACAGAGAGAGACAGAGCATGAACGGGGGAGGGGCAGAGAGAGAGGGAGACACAGAACCAGAAGCAGGCTCCAGGCCCTGAGCCATCAGCCCAGAGCCCGACGCGGGGCTTGAACTCACAGACTGCAAGATCGTGACCTGAGCTGAAGTCGGACGCTTAACCGACTGAGCCACCCAGGCTCCCCTGTGACAGTGCATTTGAAGCAACTACCACACACAGATCTCAGGATCAGGCTTTAGTGTTTAGGGCAAGGGCCCCTGGGAATCATGGAAAAATCCAATGATTCTCAACCGTGGCTGCACAGGGGGCTCAAATAGGGACTTTAAAAACAACAGCAACAAAACTATTCATCAACTTTATTGAGGGATCATTTATATGTAATAAAATGCCCAGATTTTAAGTGTAAATTTTGATGTTTCATAATGTACATACACGTGTATAACCACCATCCCGATCAAGATACAGAATATTTTAATCACTGCAGAAAGTATTTCTGTGCCCTTTTGGAAGCTTTTAAGAAATACTCTGACTTGGGGCACCTGGGTGGCTCAGTCAGTTAAGCATCCGACTCTTGGTTTCAGCTCAGGTCATGATCTCGCATTTTGTGAGTTGAAGCCCCATGCAGGGCTCTGAGCTGACAGTGCAGAGCCTGCTTGGGATTCTCACTCTATCTCTCTCTCTGCCCCTCCCCTGCTCATGCTCTCTCTCTCTCTGTCTGTCTCTCAAAATAAATAAACTTTAAAAAAAAAATTAAAAAAAAATACTCTCAATTAGACTGCAGTGAGGCCTGGGCATCAGCATTTTTTTCAAAGCTCCCCAGGTGGTTCTAATGTGCAGCCAGGGATGAGAATCCCTGCTTAATTAACCCTTCCATTTCTCTGAGTACACTGAAACTACCAGGAAGTGGTTACTGGGAGCTCAGGGCAGGTCCAGGACTAGGGTGAGGCAGAGAGGCTCCTGGGGTACAAAATTTAATGAGGGACTCCAGGTTGATAGTGAGCACCTCCTTAAATTCTCCACCCAACGTGCTTCCCTTGCCTCACCCTAGTCCGGGCTCCATCTCAGGACTGCTTTGTCTGAATTCAGAGTGATAACCAAGTCTAGCTGTAGAGATAGGTTCTGCCAGTAGTGACTATTAATTCCTGAAAGAGGCTTAGAAATAAAAATTCCACAGTTCTTATTACTCCTGGGTCTTGAAAGACAGGGTGAACCTCTAGGTGAGGCCAAAGAGGCAAGAAGTCACTCAATACTGGTTTCCCTGAGCATGGCAGCTTGAGCTGAGGTATGGATCTTGGCACTGGTCCCAGACTACTTTGCCTGCTGTGCTGGCAACAGTTCTGCCTGCAAAGGTGCATTTGAGGGCACAGGAGGCCAGGATGCTTCTGTTTGCTTTTGTCTTTCCTCCTAGAATCTTCTGTGTGCCCCTCAGCCCTCTTCCTTCTCCTTTCCCTTCCTAAGGAGGAACCTGGAAGTCTGGGGTCTGGAACATGCTTCCTTTCCCACTCTTGCCCTAAGCAGATGGGAGGTTGAGTCAGGACTGGGCCCTTCTTGCCTTCCACATAGACTGAAGTTCTGTGAGGGAGAAACCATTTCCCCTCCCCCTGCTGGAGGCGCACAAAGGGTCAAGCACACAGCAGACACTAACGCCTTGTTGCCTGTCTGCAGCAGAGGGAAAGGGGACTTAGAAAGCTGATCCTTCCAGAACATACCTCTTTCTGCAATTCAGCCATGTGCTTGGCATCTGAGGCGCCCTTCTGTCCTCCTCTTGCATCCTATGGAAGATAAATGCCATTCCTGTTGGAACAAGCCTTCCCACCCTGTGGGTTCTCTAGGCAACCTCAGTCAGCTCATCCCAGTCCTGGGGACCAAGGCAAGGGCTATGGTCCCAGTTCAGAAGTGTCTGAACCCAGACTGGACTCCAGGTGGCACCATGACCCTGGGGCAAGGAAGCCCAGGAGGGCCCAAGCCAGCTTAATGGACACCCATGGAGACCTGATGCTGAACATCCAGAAGGCTTGAATGGCATTGGCTTGAGTCACCTTTTCATTTATAGAAGTACACCACACATCTGGTTTGTGCTAGCTCTGGGCTGTGAGCTAGGGATGCAGAAAGGAAGACAGGGTACCTGCCTTTGGGAAGCTTTCATAAAGGGGGAGAGACAGAGAGCCTGAGGGATGCTCAGCCACCAGAAGCAGTCTCTCCCCAACAGGCTGCAGCGCTGTTGACTGATGGGCATAACTCAGCTAAAAGAGTGCTGGTTTGGGGAGTCTTCCCCCAATTCCTTACCCGAAAAAGGGAGTACCATGGACCCTAATCTTGTAAATTCAGTACTACAAGAGAGGAGATCCAAGAGGCCCACAAAGTTGCTATCAAGCTTCCAAGGCACCTCAGGGTCTGGCCAGCATCACCCGTCACACATATGCCAGGGATTCCGACCAGAAGCCCAATGAGCCCCACTCCTGGGTAAGCCTGAGACCCTGGTCTGGGAGCAGGAAGGTTATATGTCAGTGAAGGCTTACTGAGTTTCTGATAATGCAGGGCTGCCAGCCATGACTCCATCCCCACCCCTTCCTGGGTCCGGGACACACTGAGCTGTGCTAGGCTGGCCAGAACCAAGCCAGGAGGGGCTATCTGGATCAGCTAACGTGGGCGTCTCCCCTTGCGAGGGTAGCCTGAGATATGCTCTGCAGGCAGCTGTTTCTGATCCTCTGGAGGCTGCAGTCAATAAAAAGAAGCAAACCTGCTGTGTGGCTTCGCTGACCTCCAGGATGCCCGTCCGCAATGCACGCATGGAGTCCCTCTTCAGCCTCCTGCGCTCTCGCTCTACCTGCCGAGATGCAGGTGAGAAGTCAGGGCTTGGCTTGGCTATGGGGCTGGAGCAGAACTGCCTTTCTCTCTCTCTCTCTCTCTCTCTTTTTTAAGTAGGCCCCCTGCCAGAGTGGAGACCAACTCAGGACTTGAACTCACGACCCTGAGATCATGATCTGAGCTGAGATCAAGAGTCAGATACCTGGGGCCCTTGGGTGGCTCAGTGGGTTGAGTGTCCAACTTCGGTTCAGGTCATGATTTCATGGTTCGTGAGTTCGAGCCCCACATCGGGCTCACCGCTGTCAGCGCAGAGCCCTCTTCTCTCTCTGCCCCTCCCCTACTTGTGCTCTCTCTCAAAAAACAAACAAACAAACAAACAAACAAAACAGAGCGAGACATTTAACCGACTGAGCCACCCAGGTGCCCCAGAAGTGCCTTTTTCGAGAGAAAGCTGGTGTGGGGGTGGGTGTGAGCACAGGGACAGCAACCACGAGAAGGTAAGCTCCTGGGTTGAGGAGAGCACATGCAAGGGCAGCCCTGAGAGCAGAGATGTGCTGATGGGGCAGAGGAGGTAGGGCTGGCCTCTCAGGCTTTCAGAATAGGCTTAGCAAACATTTTCTGTAGCGTTTTGGCTTTGCGGGCCTTTAGATCTCTGTCACAACTATTCAACTCCACTACTGTGGTGTTCCCAAGAAACTTTCTTCTCAGCAGTGGGCAGCAAGCCGAATGTGGCCCTTGGGCTAGGGTTTACCACTCGGCTCTGGGGGCCACACAAGAAGTGGAGATGCCTGCCCATCGGACCCTAGACGAGGGAGCTGAGGACAGGAGAAACGACCTACCTGCTCCAAGGTGGCCCGCAGCTGGACATTGTGGCGCTGCAGCTTGCTCCGGTCAATCTCTAGCTGTGCCACTGCTTGCTGGAGTTGTTCCAGCCTTTGTCCCCACAGCTGCTTCTCCTCCATCCCAGGACTCGGTTCAGCCTCCACTCCAGAGACCTGCAGGAGAGACCTGTGACTCTCACCTGGGCAGCCCCATAGACAGATGGGGAATAGATAGCAGGTAAAGGGACCAATCTGACAGGTCTGAGCTTCAGGGACCCAATTCCCAAAAGAGGGAGGGACAAGCCCCCTGTAAAGGAGCTTCCTCCTGGCCATTTCTTCCCACTGGGCCTCCAGCTCACCTCTTCCAGCTGTACACCTACCTCTTCTCTGGGCCCCCGTTCTGCTCTGCTGGTTGAGCTGGGGCTGAGGAGTCGCTCCTTCTCTAGAGCCTGCCTGGTGAGCTCCAACTCATCCTGGGATATCAAGATGTGGAGCAAATTACACCATGGCAACCTCATATCCAGACCCACCCTACCTTCCATCCTCATGAAAGCCAGTTAATTTTCTCATCAGGTTATAGTCTTATTGTTCCTGGAGACTCTGAGCTATTCTAGTGCAGAATCTTTATTTTACAGATGGACAAAGCAAAGAAGCAGAGAGGGGTCTCTTCAAGGATACATGGTGGGCTACGACTAAAACCTGGCTCATCTGAGATCTCCCACAAGCTAAGCAACAACTTGGAGCACTGAGGTGTTGTAGACACGAGAGCATGGACTCAGTAGAGCTGGGCATTATGTCACCACTTACTGGCTATGTGACTTGGGTCAAGAAACAAGCAGTCTCCAAAACCCAGTTTCCTCACTTGTAAAATGACTATATGCTCCACGAAGCATAGATTGAGCCTTTGGCATTAAATCCCTCTTGATAAATGGTGACCCCAGTGCTAGATATTTTCTAGGTGCCATATGTCACACAAATGGTAACGATCAAGAAGAGAGACAGGTAAGAGGAAATGAATGTATGTGTGCGGGTGGAGAGTGTCTGGGAGACAGGAAGAGCCTAGCAGTAAACAGGCTGCGTTCTAGAGTCAGACTCCTTAGAGCTAGTTCTGCCACTGACTGGCCATATGACCTTGGACAAGTTGCTTAGCCTCTCTGAACTATAAACTGAAGCTAACAATTCCTAGTTCTCAGAGTTGTTGTGGAAGGAAGTGAGAGTAACAGTGCCCGGCATGGAAAATGCTTAAAATAAAAAAAAAATGGTAGCACTGCAATGAAGGGCAGCATCTAAGAAATGTTCTTGAGTGTTTGGAGGAGGGTGCAGGGGGAGCCTGACCTGAGCTACAATACTGCTTAGTGACCGTCCTGCCCAGCTAAGCACTTTACTTTTTCTGTGCCTATACGTATAAGCCTAGAAATAGGAAAGGAATTCTACATGGTGAATGCTTCTTTCCTATGCACTTTCTATGTATTATCTCACTTCATACTCAAGACGGCCCTACAGGGCTGGTTACTGTCATTCCCTATTTTATCGAAGAGAAAACCATGAGTCAGAGAAATGAAGGCACTTATCTAGGGTCACACAGCCCATAAACTGCAGGACTATATTGCAAACCCAGGAACTTGACTCCAAAATTCACAAATGTATCCCCTTCTCTGCATATTGCTTCCAGAAGGCAAGTCCCAGCAGTGTTGGGTGTCTGAGTGGGGTTCTCTGGGGCTCAGCCCTGGTCAAGGCACCAGGATGTAGAGTCAATTTCCTGGGAAAAATGAGCTGGGTTGCTCTTGGCAAAAGAGATAATGCTTCTCTATGGCCAAGTCAACCTTGCTCTCCTGACTGCTTACTCTGTACAGGGCTGGTGCTCAGTGCTGGGGGTGTGAAGGGGACAAAGACATGGCCCCTGACCTTGAGGTTGAATGCTATACCCTAAGGTCCACTTCTCTCACTCAACATTCCACCTAGACTAGTGCACTTATCCCTAACTGTGGAGGACTTTGAGTCTCTGTCTCCAGTCTCATCCTTCAACCTCAGATCACTTTACAGACCTGCCCACTGGACATCACCCCATGCATGTCCCACAGGCACCTCACTCCACTGCCATTCCATAGCGTTCCTGAAACCTGCCTCTGAGCAGAGATCTGGGGGTTTGGTTTCCTTCTTCCCATTCTTCACTCCCCTGTCTCTTAGTCAACTGCCAGAAGTCCCATGAGCCCCTAGGTCCACCCTCATGTCACCATCCACCCTTACTATCTTAGGCCATCATCTGTCTCCGGACTTGGATGACAGCCTCCTCATTGGTCTCCTTAGATTTGTTGCTCCACATGGCAGCCTGAACGATTCTCTGAACTGTACATCGGATTGTGTCCTATACACACACACACACACACACACACACACACACACACCCCTCATCCGCGCCAAACACTTCATCCAAGTTCCGCTGGTCACCCAGGTACTTAACATAACTTAGAAGCATGGAACGAGGGGCCCCTGTCACCTTGTCTTCTGTTGCCAACTGTCCCTCTGTGTCCCAGTCAGCCTGAAGTCCCTGCACAGATACTCCACACCCTCCTTCCTCTTTCTTCTTCCCCAAAAAGCTCCTCCCCCAACCTGTGCTTGGCTAATTCCTTACTGGTCCCTTCAGATCTAATCTTAAACCCCACTTTTACTGGGAAGCCTTTCAGGAAAGCTTTCCACTAGGGAAAGGCTGAGTGTCCCTCTAGTGTGCTCAGAGCATACTAAACTTCTCTAATGAGGCACTAAATATAACTAGACATTGCATTCTAATTGCATATCTTCTAGACTCAGGGCAGGAACTGTGGGTGGCTTATTCTCTCCATATCCCCCCAGACCAGCACGATAATCTGGATCCCACTTAGGTTTCTTGCACCCTGAGGTGCCACAAGCCCAGGGTGCCAGACAGCCCCCCTGGGCTCAGTCAGACCAGCCGTTACTGCCGGGGAGGAACTCACCTGCAACCTCTGGCGTTCTGAGTCCCGCTCCAGAACAGAGGCTTGTAGGAGCATGGCCACCTCCTGCAGATTGCTGACGCTAGCCTTGCTCTGGGCCAGGGACAGTGCCAAATCCTGGGCCTTCTCCCTCCACTCAATCTCCCTGGCCTCTGTCTGCCTCAGGGCTGCCTGGAGTCGCTCCAGCTCTTGCTGAAGCCGGGGCCCTAAAGCATCAAATTGTGTAGAGGGCTCCTGCGCTGGGGAGGCTGTGTGGCTGTGCGGTGAGTCCTCCAGATTCTTCCTTTGCTGGGTCTCCCTCAGCCCCAGAATCTCCTCTTCCTTTTGGGCTAGAGTCAGCTGCAATTCCCTTAGGCTTTCCCGGAGGCCCCTCATCTCTTCCTCTTCTCTCTCCCGCCCTGCACCTTGCTTCCCTTGATCTTCTCGGTCCCTCTGGGCCAGAGACTGCTCTAGCAGCTGCCCCTGTCTCTTCTGATGACTCAGCTCATCATCCCTCTGGGCAAGTGCCCGCTGGAGCTGCTGCACAGCCTCCTGATGTCGGAGATCCCGGTCCCGGATCTCCCCTTCCCGCCTTCTCAGGGCCTCCTCCAGCTGCCGGGCTTGTGCCTGGCAGGAGTCCAGGGCAGCCTGCAAGGTGGCTGTGCTGGCCTCCAGGTTGTGGCTCAATTCTGCCTGGCCAAGGAGACGCTGCTCCTTCTCCTGCAGGGTAGCCTGAGCCTCGCTGAGGGCCTCCTGCAGAGCCTCAGCCCGGGCCCGGGCCATCTCTTCCCGATGCCGGGAGGACCGGCCATCTGCTTGCACGGCCTCCAGCTCCCGGCTCCGCTCCTTGAGCATGGCCTCTGCCTGCAGCAGGCTGTCCTGCAGGCCCCGGATCTCTACCTCGTGCTCCTGTGCACGCTCCGCACACTGCTGCCGGAGCGTCAGCAGAGCCTCCTCCTGTTCCCGAGACTCAGCCCTGAGGTCCCCCAGCACCTCCTCCAGGGCCTGCACCCTCTGTCCCTCCACCACCAGCTCTTCCCGGAGCCTTCGCACATGCTCCTTGTGGTCCTCAAGCTCCCCCTGGCGCTCTTTCAGTGCTGCGTGGGCTTGCTCCAGGGCTCTCTGCAGCGTGCTTGCCTTTTCCTTCATGCTCTCCTCCTGTCCCTGCGCCTGCTGCTGCTGCTGCTGCAGGGCCTCGAGCTCCTGGTCCCTCTGAGCCAGGGCTCTCTGGGTCTCTTCCAGGTGACCCTGAAGTGACTGCTCTTTCAGCTGCCCCTGTTCCCTGGCTTCCTGCAGGTGCCGCTGCAGGACCACGATCTCCTGCTCCCGTTGGGTCAGGAGGAGGCTGGTCTCACCCACCTTCCTGTGTAGGCCCTGGAGCTGCTGCTCCAGATGGCCCTTGTGCTCCTTCAGTTCTTGGATACGTTCCTGCTGGCATTCCACCTCCTTCTCCTTATCACGCAGGATCAGTTTCATGTGCTCCAGGCTCCCGCGCTGTGCTTTACTCTGGCCCTTCCCTTCCTCTGCCCGCTCCTGCATCAGTGGCCTCTGGGAGGCCAGCTCCCGGCCCCGCTCTCTCAAGGATAGTTTGATCTGTCCCAGGTCCTCCTCTAGGATCTTGGTCTGCAGCGTCCTCTGATCCTCTAGGACCTGAATCCTCTCTCTCTGCAGCACCATGTCCTGGTCCCTCCTCTCGAGGTCCTGAGTCAGGTGCTCCTTCTGCCTCTGCAGCTCCTCGATCTGTTCTCGCTGGGACTGCAGCTCCTGGTCCTTGTCCTGGAGCTCTCTGGCCAGAAGGGTGCTGCGGCTCTCCAGCTCGTGGATCTGGCTGCTCTGTGCCTGCAGCTCCTGGCTCCTTTCCTCCAGGTCCAGTGTAAGGTGGGTCAGAGCCAGCCTCTGCACCTCCCTCTGGTCCTCCAGCTCCTCGATTGCCTTTTGCTGGCACTCCATTTTGTGGTGGTTTTCTTCTAGTTCCAGGGCCAGGCATTCCAGTGTAACCAGCTGCTTCTTCAGATCCTGAATCTGTCCCTTCTGGGACTCGATCACCTGGGCCTTCTTCTCAAGTTCGAGAAGCTGATGCTCCAAGATGTTCCTCTGTGTCTCTCGATCCTTCTCGAGCTCTTTGATCTGCTCCCTCTGCACAGCCAGCTTCTGTTCCCGCTCCTGGACGGCCATGGGCAGATGCTCTAAAACAGACCTGCACTTCTCCAGCTCCTGGATCTGTTCTTGTTGCACATCCACCTCTTGGTTCCTCTTCTTCAGGTCCAGAGATAGGACTTCCAAGGCAGCCTTTTGCATTTCCCGTTGTTTCTCCAGTTCCTGGATATTTCCCCGCAAAGTCTCTACCTCCCCTTCTCTTTCGGATAGGGTCTGGGCCAGGATAGCTAAATTCTCCTGCAGAGCCTTGTCATGGGCCACCTTCAGCTCACCCTGCTCCTGCAGAGCCTGGGCTCGCTCACGCGCGGTCTCCGCTTCCTCACTCTTGAGTTTCAGGGCCGAACGAGCATTTCTCAAGTCCTCCTCCAGGGCCCCGGCAGCACTGGCCTGAGCCCTGGCTTCTGCCACAGATGCCTGCAGCCTTTCCACCTGGGCCATCAGGTTCTCCTTGGCTGCCTGAAGTAGCTCTCGCTCATTCTAGAAAACAAGATTCAAAACCACCTTAGACTACACTTCCCCGACGCGGTCACCCCTGCACAGGCCCTTCCTCGCCTTACCTCTGCAGTACCAGCAATGTCAAGGAGTGACAAAAAGAACCTGTGCATTCCCCTTAAGCTGATACTGTAAACGATCATCCCTACCACATTCCAGGGCTCTGCTAGGCCCAGAGGGGAAAGCTAGAGGCAAATGAGCCATCTCAGACTCTGGTCCTTCAGGGCAAGGGACAAAAATTTCTACCTTAATTCGGAAAAACTCATTGGAGGAGGATTCACTGGGGCCTTAATAATGGCCCTCAGAGCCACAGAGACAGCCAGGGAAACACAGAGCCTTGCTCAAGGAAGTTGGGCACTACATATGGATGAGGTATGGCCACCGGCCAAGGTGAGTCTGGGGCTGCAGACCTGGCCCCCGAGGAGTAGCCCGAAAGAAATCCCCTACCCCAAACCAGGGCTGCCTCACCTGGGCCTCTATTCCCTGCAGCTCTGCTTGCCATAGACGGCTCTGTAATGATGCCACAGTCTCATGCAGTTCCGTCAGCTCACATTCAAGGGAGTTCTGTTTTCCTTCCCACCTGGATTTCTCTTTGGGAAGAGGGGAGGTGGTAGAGCGAGGCCCATGATTGAGGGTGGAGGAAAAGAGGGATAGAGGGGCAGATGGAAGGTGAGGCACAGAACCAAAGGGGGAGAAGGCCAAGAAGGAGAGAATTACATCCAGTTTCATAGAGACATCACCCATCTTCCAGCTGCTCCTGGTGGTCTAGGCTCCCTGCTGCTTCCGGACTCACGTCGGGATCTGCTGCCCAGTGCGAGCACTTGCCTGACTGCCCTCCCAATACACCTCATCCTGATCACACACAGCTCTCCACCCCTGGGCTCCCAAAAGGGTGGAGCTCAATGATGTTGGAAATCGTTGCCGGTCTCCAGTTCTACGGTTTGGAGAGGTTGCTAGAAACTAGGCTCGCTCTGCTGGCTGTCCCCCATTTCTGCAAAAGATACCAGAACCCAGCTCTATGTGTGTGGCTCTCAGGAAGCCCTTTGCGGACACTTTCAAGACCCAGACTCCCTCCCTAAGTTGTCCTCTTCTCTTCTACAGTGGAGCTTGGCCCTCGAGACCCTCCGTTTCCTTTCCTTTCCGAGTAGTCCCCACCCTTTCCAGCCCTTGGCTGTGGCAGGGGTACGTTCTCCCCAGATTGCCCCACTTCGCTGTGTCTCAAACAAGCCCATAATCCTTCTGTTGTCAAAGTTTAATAATTTTGAGGACACAGTTGGAGATGATAAAAATAAATAATATGGATAAATGGCAAAAGATACATAATTTTATAATGTTCTCAAATAGCCCTGGCCCTAGGTTGCCAGTTTTTAAACACAGAGAAAGTGGAAGCCTAGCCAGGAACTTCTCTCAGTTCATCCAATCTGTCCCCCTGAATCCCTTCTTCTAGGATGGCCCACAAAGGCCAAACAAAGCAGAAAACTAGTCCACAGGGTCATCACTCCTTTGGAGATGTCTCTAGGTATCTTTTCTCACACTTGTTAGTGAGCAGTGAAGAGTGGCTGCCTGTTCTGGGCTTCTGGTGTTTCCTCTCTCTTCCCTCCAAATCTCCCTGCCTTGAGCTTCTCACCTTCCTGGTTCTGGGAGAGCTTTCTCTGCAGATGCTGTAATTCTGTGCAGACCTGACTTTTCTCTGCCTCGGTATCAGTAAGACGCTGTTCCAGCTTCTGGGCCTGCTCCCTCAGGTCATCCTGGGAAAGGAAGGGCGAAGCTGACCCCCAAGTGCCTCTTCTTCCACAAAGCTATCCCAGCCCCATACCCAAGCTGCCCCCTCCTTCCTCTCAGCCCTTGTGGGGTCTGCCACTGCGGATCTAGTCCCTGATAGCTCCTGGGAGTGATGACAGACTCTGCTCCAACTGGCTGGAGCCTAGAATCACCCTGTGACCCTCTGTGTGCCTTTTGAAATACAACTTGCTGATGTCTTAGCCTGGGGTCCCCTCTCCTTTCCCCAAACTCCTACTTCAAAGATCAGTTCAAGTGTCACTTCTTCCCTCCCTGTGTCCCTCTCCAAGCTGGAATGAACTGTCCCTTCCTCCCATTATCATCATTTGTATCTGTTATTGATCCGATCAATTCTATCAGTTCTATCTTAGAATGCAGTTTGCTTCCTTGGCCTCCTTGAGGGTGGAGAGTTGGTCGTTCTCCTTTCTGTACCATCAGCTCACAGTGGCTGGCATACTCACTTTTTATTGAATGATAGGGTCACCAAGGGGTGGAATTTACGGGACTTTTGGTTCAGTCTTAGGCCCACAATGTTCCTATAAATGGCAACCTCAAATTTCAGCAGTCCCCAATTTGTTGGGTTTTTCTTGGACATCTTGGCACCAAGAATAAATAATTCATGGCTGAGAGGAAAATGATACAAACAATATCCCTCATCTGCGCAGGCTTTTCAAGCTCACAGAGCCCACTCAAATCCCTCACTCACTTAATCCTCACACCCCTGGGGGCAGACATGATTTGCCCCAGTTAACTAGTGAAGCCCAGGCCCAGGAAACCACATTCTGTGCTCGTGCTTGCCAGGCAGTAAGTGATGGAAGTGGAACTCATCGCAACTTGATCTGGGGAATAAAACAGTTCAAACCGAGTCTCGGGAGGGAAGAGTTCAAGGAAGAAGAGCAGAGAATCGTACCCGAGCCTGCTGGGTCTTCCACAGGTCTTGGTGAAGCTTGTGGAGGGCAGATGCCACGGCCTCAGCTGACAGAGCTGTCAGGAGGGGCCCTCTCTTAAAGAGAATCCTGGCTCCATTCTGGTCTGAAAAAATGAGGAAACACCTCCTGACTTGGCGGCACTATGAAAGGAAACGGCCAAACCTCCCCTGGTACGGCCTTGGCCTTCCCCCATCCCTCCTTTCCCCCAAAGAACCCCTTCTGAGCAGTTCATTTATCATGCACTTTTTTTAAAGTTTATTTATTTTGAGAGAGAGAGAGAGAGAGAGCACGCGCACGTGTGCAAGTGGGGGAGGGGCAGAGAGGCGGGGAGAGAGAATTCCTGCTGAGAGAGGAAGAGACAGAGAGGTTTCTCCTACAAGTCAGCCCACAGCGCCATGCCGTGCTCAATCCCACTAACCGTGAGACCATGACCTGAGCCAAAGCCAAGAGTCAGATGCTTAACTGACTGAGACACGCAGGTGCTTACATCATCCACTTTCTGCATTCCTATGTGCCAGGAGCTATGGCAGGCACTAGATAATGCTAGCTATCATTTGTTAAGTAAGCATTTAGTAAATGCCTATTTTACTACATAATCTCATTAACTCCTTAGAAAAATCCCCAGAGGTATGTACTTTGAACATCCTCATTTTATTTCATTTTATTTTATTTTATAAGTTTATTTATTTTGAGAGATAGAGTGTGAGCGGGGGAGGAGCAGAGAGAGGGAGGGAGACAGAATCCCAAGCAGGCTCTGCACAATCTCACGAACCATGAGATCATGACCAGAGCTGAAATCAACAGTCAGGTGCTCAACCAACTGAGCCACCCAGATGCCCCATCCTCATTTTAATGTTTGTTTATTTTTGAGAGAGAGGAAGACAGAGTGTGAGTGGGGGAGGGGCAGAAAGGGAGACACAGAATCCGAAGCAGGCTGCAGGCTCCCAGCTGTCAGCACAGAGCCCGATGTGAGGCTTGAACCCATGAATTGCAAGATCATGACCTGAGCCGAAGTCGGACACTTAACCGACTGAGCTACCCAGGCACTGTGACCTCATCCTCATTTTATTTATTTATTTATTTATTTATTTATTTATTTATTATTTTTCCTCATCCTCATTTTAAAGTTTAAAGAAAATCAAGCCCAAAGGATAGGCGACTTGCCCAGGCACACATGTCTATCAAACGGCAGAGTGGTGATTCAAACTCTGATTGAATTAATTCCGGAGTCTGTGACCTTAGCCTTGCTGCAACATTGCCTAAGAAACCACATGCCCCTTCCTTATCCAGGGAGCCAGGCCTGAGTTCTTGGGTGGTCTTACCTGGCTCTGGGCCCCCGACGGAAGCAGAGTCCCCTCCGCCATGCAGCTCAGGCCTGTTCTCACAAGCAGACCCCAGGGCCTGCTGCAGGACAGAACAGAGGCTGGCCAGCTGGGCTTGCGCCTGCTGCCCGGGCTGCTGCTCTGCTGTCAGGGCCGCCAGCTGGTTCTCTGTGCTGCGCAGCCGGAGCTGGACTTGGGCCGCCTTGGTTTCCAGGGCCCACAAGGAAGCTCGCAGCTGCTGCTCTGTTACTCGAGATGCCTCCAGCTCCTCTAGCAGTTGTGCTTCCTGGGCCAGAAAGTCAGCCTCCTTTTCCTTCACCTCCTGCTTTAGTAATTCCACCTGCCAGGAAGGAAGTGTTGTCACTCTCAGCAGGGAGCGGACACCCTCTCGTCAGACCCTCCCGGCCTGACCCCACTCAATCCCTATGCACATCTTGATTGGCGCTGGGAGGCTCAGCTCCCCAGCAGGCAAGGAGAGCTCTGGAATGAGTGTTACCCTCGATCTGACCTGCATGTCCACCTACTGACTCCTGACCCACGGGCCTGGGCAACGCAAATGGGTTGTGGCCTGGTCCACCAGGCAGTGATGCCAGATCCCTGCTATAATCAGAGCTCTTCCTGAAACCCTGACACTGAGCCTAAATAAGACCAGTCACAATAATAATGGCTACCACTTATAGAGGGCTTATTGTGTTCCTGACACTTTATACATTCTTATAATAGTTAAGAATTATCATCCTTGTTTTATGGATGAAGAAACTGATGCTCACACAACCTGGAAGCAGTAGAGCTGGGAGCCAAATCCAGCACTAATGACCAGACCTGGTCCTTCTCTGCCCCAGTCTACCATCTAGCTCTTCCTGGCTCACCCTTCCCATCCCAGTTCTGGCTTTCCTTGGCATCCGAGGTCTGGGGTCCTGCAGTGAGCAGACCAAGTCCCAAAGTTTTCTTGCTGCTGCCTACTTGATCTGCATAATAACCTATTCCACTGCTGTGTCTTGCCAGGCTGACCAAGCGCACTTAGACGCGGCCATGCTTGAACCGGGCCTGTGTGGCTCTGCTCCTTTGGGCGCCACGTTTTGGGCTGTCAGATTCCTCACAGGGGCCATTCTCAACTCTGGGCCAGGTTCCCAAGCCCCCACCCTGCCCAGTTCTGACTTGCCTCTCCTGCCAGGGTGGCTGAAGTCCCAGCACACCCTGTAATATGGAAAAAGAGAACGGCCCTCTTTATGAGAGGATCCTAAACAGTCGCCCTCTCTACTCCAGGAGTGGGCTTCCACCAAGGAATGGGGCCCATCACCAGCGTGGGAAGTACCTGGGCGCTGAGCTCCTTCTGCCCTCCCTGGGCCTCCTGCAAGTCCTGGCGCAGGGAGCTCAGCTCTTGTTGTCGAACAGAGTCCGCTTCTTGTAAAACAAGGAGTCTCTGCTCCTTTTCCACCAGCGACTGAATCAGGCTAAAGAGAGGTCAGAGGTCTAAGGTCATTCTCTCAAGGAATGAAGAACTGACTGTGCTAAACACAGCATTCATAATTAGAGAGAAAAACTAACAATAATTATAGTGAAACAATAAAAGCTAGCATTTATTGAGCACCGACTGAGTACTCCTACATACTTCATGCATATGATACTTGCCTTCAGCTGCACAGTTTATTCTTCTCTGGTAGATTCCGGAAATACCTACGCAATACCTCAGATTCAACGTGTCCAATTCTGTCCATCCCCTCTGCACCTCCCACCTATGTCCAATCTATGATAACATATAATGGAGTCCAACTCCCTTAACGTCCCTTGAGCCCCTTCCCTCCTCTTCTCCACTACTCTACCCTGGTGCAGCCTTAGTATCTCTCACCCAGACAACCATACCCACCTCTTAAACTATCTTGCTGCCTATAGTTTCATCAACAAGAGGATCTGCTCTTTTTCAAACTTCTGCATCACTGAGACACGCTGCACTTCGCCTGAATGGCCGTATCTCACTCCTGATGTTTTCTGCCATCACTACCCCTTCTGATATGTCGTAAACTGGATCATGTCCATTTCTCTGCTTAAAACCCTTCAGTGGTTTACTACTAAACCTAAAATAAAATGCAAACTTCTGGCCATGGCCCATAAGTCTTGAGTGACACAGACTTTCCAGGTCACACACCCTCTCGTCATTCGCTGGGCTCTGGTCATACAGTGCTTCCAGAGTCCCCAACCAAATACCCCGAGTTCTGATCCACCTCCGGGCCATTGTGAGATTTCTACTCCCACCACAGAGCTCTCCCACTCCTTTGCATGGCTGGTTCCAGTTCATCTTCAGCAATCAGTTTGTTTGTTTGTTTGTTTGTTTGTTTGTTTATTTATTTATTTATTGAGGGAGAGAGAGAGCACATGTACACATGTGCAAGCAGGGAAGGGGCAGAGCAAGAGAGAGAGAGAGAGAGAGAGAGAGAGAGAGAGAATCCCAAGCAGGCTCCACACCCAACACACAGAGCCCAACATGGCTCGATCTCATAACCTGTGAGATCATGACCTGAGCTGAAATTGAGAGTCAGATGACCAACTGACTGAGCTACCCAGGCGCCCCCTTGGTGATCAGTTTTAATACAACCTCTGGGACACCTGGGTTATCAGTCAGTTAAACAACTCTTGGTTTTGGCTCGGGTCATGATCTCAGATTCATGAGTTCGAGCCCTGCATCGGGCTCTGTGCTGACGGCGCAAAGCCTGCTTGGGATTCTCTCTCTCTGCCCCTCCCCCACTCACACTGTCTCTGTCTCTCTCAAAAATAAATAAATAAACATAAAAAACAAAATTAAAGGCAATCTCCTTGAGGAAGACCTTCCCTTCCCTAAAATCTTATCTAAAATATATACCCTCAACTCCCATTTCTACTTCAGCATCCTATTTCTTCCCTCCATACCAGGTAACGTAATCTGCAATGATTTATCTGGGGGATTATTTTATTGATGTCTTCCCCCACAAAACTATAATTCTACTGGGGCAGGGACCATGCTGTCTTGTTTATCCCTGCATCCCCCACCCCTGGCACAGCATCTGGTATTCACACAAGCATATATATACTAAGTGAATGAAGTGTAAGCTTGAAGACAGGGACCACATCCTCTCCACATGGCTACCTGTATAGTCCAGGGCTGGAGACACAAGAGGCTAGGTTAACTGAGCAAAGAACTGTCCACCTCAACGTGACCACAGCAGCGAGACAGGCTAAAGCCCACTCCACAGCCCGTCAAGCCTACCTGGCTTTCTCGCTCTCCAGCTCCTTCTGGATTTGGCTATACTCCTGGGCCTCTCTCAGCTTCTCCTTAATCTCCTGCTCCACCAGCCTCTGGGAGTCATCCTTGGAAGCCAGCTGAGACTTCAAGTCCTCCACCTGGGATGATAGAAGCATGAGGACAAAGGGCGGGTGGCCAGCAGGAGGAGGCTTCTCACTCTGCCTGGGGCTCCGGGGTCCTTCAAGGTTTACCTTAGTTACTGGCCCATGTCCCATGCTCTGGGGCTTCTCCAACCCTTACACACTATTCTTACTGCCCCTCCCCCAGTACCGTTCAGCCTCACCCTCATCCCCTAGCCCCACACCTGCTGTGTAAAGGCAGGTGCAAATTAAAATCTTGCCTGAATGTAACTACCCAAAGGCAAAGTGATGGGCAAGTGTATTGTGATTGTATTTTTAAAAAATAAACAGTCAGAACACCAGCTGATACAGGATTCTGAGAAGGAAAAGCAATCAGAGTAGGAAAAGCAAACTGGTATAAAAAATACCGTATCTCAGGGTGCCTGCGTGGCTCAGTCAGTTAAGCATCCGACTTTGGCCTAGGTCATGCTTTCAGGGTTCTCATGAGTTTGAGTCCAATATCAGGCTCTGTGCTGACAGCTCGGCCTGGAGCGTGCTTTGGATTCTGTGTCTCCCTCTCTCTCTCTCTGCCCCTCCTCTGTTCATGCTCTCTCTCTCTCTCTCTCTCTCTCTCTCTGTGTCTCTCAAAAATAAATAAACATTAAAAAGTTTTGGAAAAAAAATACTGGATCTCTAGGGAGGGTGGGTAGAATGATGGGCACCGGAGAAAATCTAAGTTCTGTGGTTAACACAGGGAGAGAGGACTATCCTGGGGCTCTGAGGACACATGTGCAGCTCTCAGCCCCCCTCTGTTTTCCCTCCTTCCCAAGCTCAGGCAGCAGGCCAGGGTTTCCCTTTCCTACTGGAGTCACGGGAGAGGCTGGCTATGCTGGGGAAGGGCTGCAGGGCTGGGAGACAGGAGGGGGCACCTGCTCCTGCAGGTCTGTTTTGGCCTGCAGCAGGGCCCTGCACTCTTCTCGGAGACCAGCAAGGTCACCCCTGTCCCGTTGGGCTGCCTGCTCCAGTTCCTGCCGAGCATCCCGGAGCTGGGTCTGCAGCAGCTCGGTGGTCTCCTGCAAAAAGAGAAGACCGTGGTGAGCAGAGGGAAACGATGGGGCCTGCGTCTTGAAACCCGTGTCACATTAACACTGGTTTTTCAACTGGGTTGGCAAAAGCTGAGGCAGGATGCCGCAATCCATGCTGTTTCCACAATGTCACCTCAACCCTCACCTCCCGTTCCCTCCCCTCCCCCACAAAGCCTGCTGGCTCACCCAGGCTTTCTTGGTCGGGGCCCCTCAGTTGGTAGCAGTCCCTCACCCAGACCATTGCAGTGGCCTCCTGTCGCATATCCCTACTTCCACTTCAGGCCACCACCCCCTACATGTGAGCATGTGTGTGCGCACACACACACACACACACACACACACACACTTCTCCACTCAGCAGCTGAAGTATTTCTTAAAATATATATAATAAATCATGTCCTACTCTTCTTTTTAAATACCATCCAACAGTTTCCCACTGCCCTTAGAACAAATTCTAAGCTCCTACCATGGCTGACCAAGGGCTCCCGCTTACCTCTCCACTGGCCCCTGAGCCTGTCGAGCTGGAGCCACAGGGCCTCCTTTCTGCCCTGGCCCTTCCCCGAGCCCTTTTCTGTCTGTGCCACAGCCCTTATGGTGGCTATCTCCTCTGCTTAAACAGTTTTTCAAATAGCTGGCTTCTCTCTTTTTTTAAAGGGCTTTACTGAGGACCACCTGGGTGGCTCAGTCGGTTAAGCGCCCAACTTTGCTCAGGTCATGATCTCACAGTCTGTGAGTTCGAGCCCCGCGTCGGGCTCTGTGCTGACAACTCGGAGCCTGGAGCGTGCGTCAGATTCTGTGTCTCCCTCTCTCTCTGACCCTCGCTTGCTCATGCTCTGTCTCTCTCTCTCTCTCTCAAAAATAAGTAAATGTTAAAAAAATTAAAAAAAATAAAGGACTTTACTAAGATATAGGTCATATACCGTACAATTCACCCATTTAAGCCTGCAATTCGATGGTTTTCAGTATATTCACAGAGTTGTACAACTATCACCACAATCCATTTTAGAACATTTTTATCATCCCAGAAAGCAAGACTGTACCCTCCCTAACCCCATCCCTACTTCCAACCACTCATCTGCTCTGACTCTGTACACTTGCTTATCCTGGACACTTCCTACAAATGGAATCATACACTGTGTGGCCTCTTGTGACTGGCTTCTTACATGAAGCACAATGCTTTCAGGATTCATCCCTACTGTTACATGTCATTGGCTCTTTCTAACCTTCATGTCTCAGCTCAAATGTCGCTTTCTCAGTGAACACCCCGACCACCTTGTGCAAAGTGGCCTCCTTTGACTCACTCTCAATGATTTCACCCTATCCATTTCCTTTACGGCACTTATCATAATCTGTAATTGTCTCCTTTATTCTGTGTCTGCTTGTTTTCATCCACTCTATGCGAGTGAATGTGAGCTCGTTGAGGGCAGGGACCGTGTCTGTCATTTCACTGCTGTGCTTCACCTTTATGTTTGTCATGTGACAGCACCTAGCCCAGGACCTGGTGCAAAGAGGCAACAGAGAACTGGCCAATGTTGAAGGAGCACATCAATACCGCCTTTCCTCTCTGCCCAGGACCACCCTCCATACCTGCTCCTTTAACTTCTGAACCTTCATGTCCTGCCTCAGTCGTTCCAGTTGTTGGCTGGCTTCTGACAGCTCCTTCTGCGTCTGCAGCAGTGTCTCCAGGAGGGACACCCTCTCCTTCTCAGTTTCGAGCTGCATCTGTGGATAGGCAGGAGGGCAAGGGCTTGCTGCATCAGGGGTGACCATGCTCACCCTCTAGGCCACAGACACAGCCCAGCTGCTCAAGGGTTCTTCCAGAATGTGGGGTGGGGGCTGAGGGCCAAAGAAAATCTGGACCCACTGGTTAAGAACCAGGAAGTAAAAAGATTGTCACTGGTTTGCAAGCTGACAGGATGTGGTGAACATCAGCCCTCCCTCAGGAAGTGTGGCATACTGTTGGCCCCACAGCTAATAGCGCCGGTCACCCCTTCTCACTAAGCAGCAAAGTGGGCATGTACGTCTCTTCTGGAAGCCCCCCTGCAGCAATACTCCTGGGAGTGGAAAAGGAAGTGGTCGGAGGTAGGGGGATCACAGCTCCCATCTCCCCAGCTTCCCACCTGGCAGAGGGCGCTCTCTGCCTCCGCCCTCTCTTCCTCCCTCTGTGTCCGGATGGCCTCGGTTTCTGCCTGCTGTTCCGTCAGCCTCATTTCCAGCTCCATTTTCTCCCTCTCTAGGCTCTCCAGAGCCTTTCCCAGTTCCTGCTGGTGCCGGGAGCGCTCTTTCTCCTGGTCGTGTGAAGGACTCACGGTTAGAACCCAGTGGGTAAGGACAGGAGGCAAAAGGAGGGCTGGAGCAGAGACGGTCTCAGCTGGGTGTCCTTGGTACCTCTCTCAGCCTGTCTCCCCATCGACAAAGTGAGGTTGCTAACTCTTGGCTTATCTGTCTCACCAAATTTTATGAGAACCAAATAAGAGTTGTAAAAAATCAAATGATAAAATACCCAAGAAAGCATTTTCTAAAGTGCAATTGTCCCTAACATAGGTTACAGATATGTTATTTTCAAGCAACCACACCACTTATGGTTGACAGTTGTAACAATGAACTGAGTGGCAGATTGGTTCTCTGCTGCCCACTCTGCCCTGTCCAAGGTGGTAGAGTTAGCCTCCCAAAAAGTCAGGCTGAGCCTAGCTAGGATGTCTCCTGTTATACAAGGGCATGAGGACAGAGCATCCTGGTCCTGCCGGAGGTCAGCCAGTGACCAAAGCCTTCCCCAATCCCCCAGACTAACCCGGCACCCTCTCTTAGCTTCTCAGGATAGTTGGTGAAGGGCTCTAGAGCCAGGCTGCCTGGGTTACAGTCTTTATTTAATCCAACACCACTAGTGAGTGACCTGGGTTAATTTCAATCTCATCTCTGTTACTCAGTTTCCTCATCTGTAAAAATGGGCATAACAATTTGGGTTGCTTTAAGGACTGAGATAAGTCACGTACAGCACTTTAGATGGTGGAAAGCCATCTTTTATCACCTTTTATCACCTTACTTAACACCTTTTATCATTAGCATTAAGAGAGAAGTTCCCTGCACCTTTCCTTTAAAATATTTACAAGCTCTCAAGGTGCTGGCTGGCTCAATTGGTAGAGCATGCAACTCTCAACCTCAGGGTCGTGAGTTCAAGCCCCATGTTGGGCATGTAGCCTACTAAAAATAAATTAATAAAAATATTTACATATTTTTGCTCGAATTATGCATTCATTTAATGGGAATGCCTCTAGGGTTTCACCCCTTTCCAACATCATCTTGTACAGCTTCCCCCTCATTGGCCACACTGACCTCCTTTCAGGACCTTGAGCACACTACACACTCTCATACCTTTAAGGCCCTTCTTTCCTCATGCTTTCCTGCTCCCTAGAACACCCCTGCCTGCCTCCCACACCATTGTTCCTCACAGCTTAACTAATGCTTCCCCGGAGAGGCCTTCCCAGACCACACACTCGAAACAGTTCTGTTGCTCTTATAACTTGCTGTTTTAAGTTGCTATTGCTCTTGCTGTTGCTCTTGCTGTTGCTCTTATAACACCCAGTTCTTATTCTTCACGGATCTTCCATAATAACTTACACGCTCACATATTAACTTGTTTAATACTTGTCTTCTCCTTTGAGGTTTTAAGCTCCATAAGGAGAACCACGTCTACTTTGCTCTTCACCGTCTCCTCAACACCCCCCACACAGTAAACACTCAACATTGCACGAATGAATCACATGTCAGTTGCTGGACTGTTAAGATGCCTAAGAATAGCAATCCATAAAGCCACAGTTATCAAACAGCTATGAACATCAAATCATTCCCTCTGATTTAAAAAGCCAGCTGTGAAAATATGAGAAAGATGAATTTTAATAGTAGTAAGCGTTTAAAAAAAAAAACTGGCCTATTCACTCAATTTGATTAGAAGTGTGTTATAGCTACCAAAAGAGCCAATTCCATGATGTCCAGGAAGTAACAGGCTAGGGTTGCCAGTTAGGTTGTGGATCAGAATATTCTGCACATTGGGTCATGAGTAACGTGTAACATGTTTAGAGGAAAGCAAGCATGTTGGTGAGGTATTTCAAGCAAACCTAAGATGTGATTTGTTTCACGTAATAGATTTTGGCTTGACATAAGGAATAATTTTTCAATAACTAGATCTACCTAGAAATGAATGGGCAGCCATTGGTGGAATACAACAGAAGCTAAGTGACCATATGAAAGGGATATTGCAGGAATGACCACAGCATAAATGGTTAAGAGATGGTTAATTCCTGTTCTACTGCTTATTAGCCATGTGACCTTGAGTGATTTCTCTACATCTCAATTTCCTCACTAGCTAGTAGTAGGTAGGCTATCTGAAATAATGTAAATAGCACTTAGCAAGGCATGTGGCATGGGGAAGTGGTTGATGAGTGTCCACTATCACTACAATTAAAGGGGGTACATGCACTAGGTGAAAGAATGAAGACTAGAGCCCCTAAGAGTTTTTCCAATTGTTAGGATTCCAGGAGAAGGAAGTCATAGTTAAAACTAACAGACTCTCAGGGGTGCCTGGCTGGCTGAGTTGGTAGAGCATGTGACTCTTGATCTCGGGGTTGTGAGTTCAACCCCCCACATTAGGTGTAGAGCTTACAATCAATCAATCAATCAATCAATCAAACTAACAGACCCCCAAGAGTTATGAGAGTAGTCAACCTTTTCAATCAGTAGGGAGATCATAAAGTCAGATGATCAGAATTCAGGGGGATTGTCTGAATGTGAGGAAAGGAAAAAATGGAACATGCCCTCCCATGACTCAGGTATGGCCATGAGATGGTCAATCCTTCCAGAGAAGCCTAGATTATGTCAGGTGGTTACTCATTATTTTGGAACTTTATTGCATCTCTCACTTGGAGGATTTTCCCGGGGTGATATGCCTAATTCTTGCTGGGGAAAGTGCCTTCTGGACACTGTTCAACGAATAATTAAATTACTTACTTTAGGCATATAATTTCAAAACAAGCAAACTTCTAGCTACCATTTTACCAACAAGTCTGCCTTGTAATAACAGTCAAATCACAAATACACACAAAGCACAAATCAACTTCTATTTTCAGAGACCTGAAAAACAAGATTTCTGAAACTTCCAGCTGCAAAATGGCAAAAAATACTGATAAAATATTAAATATATGTTGTGGGTTTTTTTGCAATGTTTATTTATTTATTTTGAGAGAGACAGAGACAGTGCAAACAGGGAAAGGGCAGAGAGAGAGGGAGAGAGAATCCCAAGCAGGCCTTGGCCATCAGCACAGAGCCCAATGCAGGGCTTGATCTCAGGAACCATGACATCATGACCCGAGTTGAAACCAAGAGTCAGACACTTAACTGACTGAGTCACCCAGATGCCCCAGTGTATGTTTTAATGTATAAGTGAGCCAGCAGGAAAATAATGAAAATTTCACAGGAGTCAAAATCAAAGCAAGACTTGTGCTTTATAAATGGTAAATGAGTACAGACTGGCTTTCCACTGGAGGTATCTGCTATATCTAATAACTGAAATTCATTTTAAGGCTACGTGGGAAAAAGAAAACAGAAGACAGGGTGGGGAGTCCAATAGAAGACTCCCACATAAAACTGGACCTCCAAAGGGCTAATCAGGGGTCAATAAACTATGGCACGTGAGCAAAATCTGGCCAGCCTCCTGTTGCTGTATGGCCTGTGAACTAACAGTGGTTTTAATACTTTTAATGGTTGAAAAGGAGGAAGAAAAAAAAAAAAAAGAGAGAGAGAGAGAGAGATTTTTGTGACATGTGAAAATTATGTGAAATTAAAATTTCAGTGTCCACACTTAAAGTTTTATCTGAACACAGACATGCTCATTTGTTTACATGGTATCTCTGGCTACTTTTGTACTACAATAGCAGAGGTGAATAATTATGACAGAGACCATAAGGTCCACAAAACCTAATATGTGGCCCTTTACAAAAAAACCTTGCCTATCCCTGGGCTATAGTACTCTCAGTAGAAGGATAAACTTGAGAGAGAGAAGAAGGAAAGAGAGAAATGGGGAAGAGAAAGGGACAGAAAGTAGGGGGAGAGAAAACAAAACAAAAAAAAATCCCACAGAAGGAAATAGCAAGAACATTTATTTGCTTCAACTTTTACACAGGATTAAAAAAAAAAAAATCTCCATTGAGAAGTCAACCACAACCTGGTCTTCATGTGGGCATAGGGCTTGAATGTGACCCCAAATACTTTCAACCGAAATTTTATTTCACTTCATTTTTTAAAATTTTATTTTGAGATGGTTCTGGGATGATAGAACCTTTAATCCAACACTATTAGTACAAGTGACCTCAGTTAATTTCTATCATATTTCTGTGCCTCAGTTTCCTCATCTATAAAAATGGGGATAACAACAGTGTCCTCCTCTTCTGCTAGGAAATTCCTAACAGAAGCAAAAGCAAATTCTCTGAAGAAAAACTCTTCCGCCTTAGGCCAAAAGGATTCCCACAGAAAAATTTCTAAAGAATGTGAGCTCAGAGTCAAGAATCATAAAACACAGGAGTGAGAACCAATGGAAAAAACATGTAGCAGAGTCAGGCTCGAAAAGATTTTATTTTTATTTTATTTTTAATTAATTTATTTTATTTAATTTTGAGAGAGAGAGAGCAAGTGCATGAGCAGGGGAGGAGCAGAGAGAGAGAGAGAATCCCAAGAAGACTCCGCACTATCAGTGCAGAACTTGATGTGGAGCTTGATCCCACTAACCATGAAATCATGACCTGAGCTGAAATCAGGAGTTGGGCGCTTAACCGAATGAGTCACTCAGGAGCCCCTGCCCGAAATGACTTTAGTTATTGGTGTTATTAAATAGCATAAAAATATGTTTCATGTGTTTAAAGAATAAAAGACTGGATGAAAATATAAATTAAGGAAAGAAACTAAAATATGACCAAGAAGATTTGAAAAAAAAAAAACTGAATAGAATGTCTAGAAATAAAAAAATTTAATAAGTGAAATATAAAACTTGGTGAATAGACTACATAGCAGATTAGACACAGCTGAAAGGGAGTTAGTGAGTAGAAGACAGATCTGAAAAATCATCTACAATACAGTATAGAAAAAGAAAAATGAATGTAGAAAATGTAATAGTCAAGATACATGGAAAATACAGTAAGAAGGTCTGACAAACAACTAATCAGGGTCTTTTCGACACAAACAATAGAATAATGCATATGCTGAGAGAAAATAACTATCATCCTAGAATTTTATACCCAATGAAACTATCTTTCAAGAATAAAAGTAAAATAGAAATATTTTCAGACAATTAATTACCAACAGACCCTCACCAAAGAAATTCTATTTCAAGGAGGAAAATAAATCCAAATAGAATGTCTGATATGCAAGAAGGGATGATGAGTGAAAATCATTTGTAATTTTTTCAGTGTATCTAAACAAATATTCATGGTTGAAAACAAGTCAAAATAATTTGTGGTGTTAACAAACTAGTTAAAACAAAACACATTGAATAAAACAGTACATAGGTCGGGAGGAGTGAATGCAGTCCATACTGATTAACTTATGATTTTATTAAGTATGTATTTTTTTAAAATTTTTTAATGTTTTTGTTTTTTAATTTATTTTTGACAAAGAGAGAGAGCATGAGCAGGGGAGAGGCAGAGAGAGAGACAGAAACACAGAATCTGAAGTAGGCTCCAGGCTCTGAGCTGTCAGCACAGAGCCCGATGTGGGGCTCGAATTCGTGAACCACAAGATTATGACCTGAGCCAAAGTCAGCTGCTTAACCGACTGACCCACCCAGGCGCCCCTATTAAGTACGTATTTTTAAATATTAAAGGAAACAACTAAAATTTTTTTAAAAATAGAGAACAGACCACCCAAAGTAGTAGAGAGAGAAAAAGAACCCAGAAAAGAATACAACTTAATCATCCAATTGAACTCCCTAAAAGAAGTTAAGAAAGGTGACCTCCCTGCCCCAAAAGGTATAAAAGGCAGGAAAAATAGCATCAGATAGTAGAAATAAATCCAAATATACCTATAGTCACAATAAAAGCAAATAGACTAAGTTATATAATTAAAAGATAAAAGAAATACAGTTCTGAATTAGACAAGAAGGGGTCCAAGGCATTCCTCTGCTCCCTTTACATCCTGGGGCCAGTATAACAATCCTAAATCCCAGGATCCATGTTTAATTCTCTGTACATACTCAAACAACAACAATAATAGTTAACACAAATATAGAGCTTACTACATACATGTCAAGAATTGTTCTTAGTGTTTTTCATATATTGCTCAATTACTAGCTAGAAGCTGGATTTTACACCATGGGACCAGGCTAGTCCTGCTCAGATTTCACTCTTATAAGCAGCAATATCTGTCCCAAGAGTCAGTGGGTGGAGCACTCACTGAAGGGAGGCCACATCTGCCTCTCCTGTCCCCAGCCACATCCATGACCTACCCATTTCTCCTGGAGCCGGTTCACCTCCTCCTCATGGGCTGACTTCTGCTGCTGCAGGGCAGTGTGCCCCTCTTGCTCAGCCTGGGCCAGCTGTCTGGCTGCGTTCTCCCGCTCCTGCTCTGTCCGGCTCCGTTCAGTGTCCAGTTCCAGCTTCAGGCACCTCACTTCCCCTAAGATGCCAGGGACAGGTATCTCTCACTGGGCCTCTGCCCTCTTCCCCTCTCCCTTCTCCCCAGATCTCATAAACAACTTCCGTCCAGGAAGCCCTGAGCCTGGCTGGAGGAGGACCTCTGAACTTCCCATTTGCTTCCAGGCTTTCAAGATCTCCATGGAATGAAGAGTCCCCATCCCAGCTGCGGGGACTGGGGTGGGGTGGGGGGGAGGAGAGGAGGGGTCTCACCTTGAATTACTTCCTTGGCTCGAGTGACAGTTTGAATCTGGACCTCCAGCTGTCCCTTGGTGACCTCTATCAGAGAATTTTGTTGTTGGGCCTCGAACAGATTGCTCTCCAGTAGCTCCTTGGCTGAGCTGTCAGGTTCAGGAATAAGGAAGAGTTCTTACCCATCCAGCCCCTTAACCTTCCTTAAGAGGAGTTGGATTCTAAGTACTGACTACCCAGAGAAATTAGGCGGCAATTACAAATTCATAACTCATTTAGGACCCGTTTACTTTGGGCAGGGAGCTTAGGTTGGCTACTCCTTGCCTTGCAGAACTCTCTCTGTCCTTGGCTGAACTGCGTGTGGGCCCTACCTGAGCCCTAGTAGTTGTTCAGAGAGGTCCTGCCGGTCTCGCTCCACAGCCTGCAGCCGGACCTCTAGGCCTGCTCTCTCCCGTACTAGGGCCTCCTTCTCCTGCACTTCCCGAGCAAGCACTTCGTCCTGTCGCTTCATCTCCTGATGCAGCTGCTCCAGCTGAGCGAAGGCTGCCTCCTGTTGATGGTGAGCCTGAGAGGGAGAAATCGGGGAGATTACAGGGCAGAGGCAGGATCCCCTGGGGCTGCTATCACCAGGTTGGGGCATTGGCCCTTCAGAGACTCTGGACCCAGCTCTGTGAGTCCTGAGCATTGCCCACTCATATAAGTGGCATTTATCTACTTCCCTCATCAACCTGTAGAACTCCCAGCCCAGGAAACATGTTCTTCTTTGTGCAAGACCCGAGGTTAGGGCTGCAAGAGAACTACCTCTAAGGAGCTTTTAGTCTTTAGAATTAAAACATGTATATCATCAGGAAGAAAGCAATCAGTCTCTGAGAAAGAGATTCTGGGAAGGAAAATTTGTATATTTTAGGAGAGTGAGAAGTTTGGTAGAGGCAAAAGATGATCTTTGAGCTGTGTCATTGGTTCAGAAAAAATTTACTGAGCCGCTGCTATGTGCTGGACATTGTGCTAAAAGATGGAGGAATAAAAACAACTAAGACACAGCCTTGCCTTCAAGGAGCTTTTGGCCTAATGCTGGAGACTGTAAACGGATAATTATAATACAGTGAGGCGGCTGTGGTGGCTGGAACATGCAGGAGGTACTGTTAGAGCATCCAGGAAAAGGCATCTAATTCAAACTGGAAAGTGTGAAGTAGTAAGGAATCTGAAGGATTCTTATGGGAATTGTTTAAAAAAAAATCTTTTTTAACGTTTATTTATTATTGAGAGACAAAGAGACACAGAGTGTGAGCAGGGGAGGGGTAGAGAGAGGGAAGACACAGAATCTGAAGTAGGTTCCAGGCTCTGAGCTGTCAGCACAGAGCCTGACGCGGGGCTTGAACTCACGAACTGTGAGATCACGATCTGAGCCGAAGTCAGTCGCCTAACCAACTGAGCCACCCAGGCACCCCTGGGAATTGTTTTAAAAAAAAGGAAGGTATGGGGTGCCTGGGTGGCTCAGTCGGTTAAGCGTCCGACTTCGGCTCAGGTCATGATCTCGCAGTCTGTGAGTTCGAGCCCCGCATCGGGCTCTGTGCTGACAGCTCAGAGCCTGGAGCGTGTTTCAGATTCTGTGTCTCCCTCTCTCTCTCTCACCCTCCCCTGTTCATGCTCTGTCTCTCTCTGTCTCAAAAATAATAAAAATAAAAGGTTAAAAAAAAAAAGGGAAGATGTACCTGAAACCAGTTAACACTGGTCACTTTTAGGAAGTAAGACCTTTTCACTTCCTGAATCATTTCTGTCGAGTTTTCATTTTCTACATTGAGTATGTGTGGTATCTTAATGGGATGTATCAGTTTTGTGTTCTCACCTCGCTTAATTTCTCTTGAATTTCTTCCTTCTCTTCCTGGATGCCCCTGAGATCTGCCCGCAGCTCAGCCCCAGTCTCCTCTGCTTTCTGCAGCTGAACCTCCAGGTGAGTGTTCTTCTCCTGCAGGGCGTCCCTACTCCTCTCGGCTTCTGCCAGGCCCAACTGCAAAGTGCTTCTTGCCTGCTCAGCTGCTTCCATTCTGCTGCACATAGATTGGTTCTCCTGTTCCAACTACTGGTCAAAAGGGGAAAGGCATCAAAGACAAATGGTTACAGTTTATAGACCAAGTGCTAAGACGGAAGTCCAAGTAAGACATGAATCTATGACTCATAGGAGAAACACAGGAGGGCTTGTAAGAGAGGGGGACTATGCATTCATTTGGTCTGGTGCCTGTTTTCCAGGTACTAGATGGGTTGATGCTGGGGATGGAGATTAAAAAGGCAAAACCCTACTCTTAAAGAATTCAGAATAAAGGGCATCTGGAACATTTCTAGGGCTCAAGGGAATAGGAGCAGTGAAGAGACATGTTAACTTTGCAACCTATAAGAAACACACTCTTTGAGATGCAGGCTCTTCAGCAGATCCTTTTCTCGAGATTGCTATTATCTCACACAATGGGATTAAAAACTGAGTCTTCCTTCCAGAGGACACAGGCCTTCTTCCCAGCCCTGGAGATTTTACCCTCCAGCCCAAAGGTGGTTCTGCTGTAGGTGTGGGAGCAGACTATTTTTAACGGCTAAGCCCAGGCCTTATAGTCTTTGCTGCCCTCTGTTCCGTCAATGTTCCTTTTGCTCATTTTAGGACCACATTTGGGAACTGATCCATCTTGCACTGATCCATTAAGGACTCTTCCCTGTCATGGGCATGAGCTTTACCAGTCACTGGCTTGCCTTCTGTCAGGGCCCAGCCCTTACTCTGTGGATCAGAGAAATCTGTGCTCACCTGGAGAAGCTGCTGGTTCAGTCCAACTTTATCTAAGGCCAAAGCCTCATTTAAGGCACTGAGCTTTGCAGCTGCAGCCCGAAGGTCGGCGACCTCTGCCTTCAGGCTGTTCTCAGAACTAGACAGCTCCGCAACACACCGTTCTGCCTAAAAACAAAGAGAGTTAAAGGGTTTCCATGTTCACGTTTTCCCACCACGGTGAACAGCTCACATCCCCAACAATTGCTGCCGTCCTTGTACAGAGATCAGTTAACGCTCCAATCCTTCCCTTACATTTGAAACAAGTTTTCCCTTCATTCATTCACTCCTTTGTTCATTCATTGAGAAGTGAGAGAGAAGCTCATAGTACAGAGGCACAGACATCAGGATGCAGAAACAACTATCGCTGTGATGACTTCATACACAATGTCAGCACAAAGTGCTCTGGAAACTCAAAAAAAAAAAAGGCATTCATTGAGGTTGGGGGAGCCAAAAGTGCTTGGTAGGAGAGCTGGCGATTAAGTTGGGTATTGAGAGGCGAGAAGCGGTTTGTGGTGAGAGAGAGAGGAAAGAAGCAGTCCGTGGGAAGTGAAGAGTATGTGGGAAGCAGCAGAGTCATGAAAATGCATGGCGAAACTGAAGATGTGGCAGGACTCCAGGTATATGGGGAGTCAGGACAGGTTATAGACAGAGGAGGAAGCCAGAAGGCAAAGGGCTTTGAATGTGGCACCAAGCAGCTGGGAAGCCACTGAATGGTTACAGGAAGGAGACTGATGTAACCAGATTTATACTTTTGAAAAGCATTCTAACTCCAGTGTAGAGTACACTGGGAGGGACAGAACCCAAAAGCAGAGACTAGTAAGTGATGCAGGAAATATGAAGGGTCGAGGCTTGAAGGGTGAACAATGAGGCAGGCCGTATGGCCTTTGCCTAGAAACATAACTTTCCAAGCCACCCACACCACCCAGCAAGTGAGGGGTGGAGGCCCACGCACCCTGGCCAGTGCCGCGGTCACTTCTGTTTGCTCTTGCCTCAGCAGCTCCCTTTCCAGGTGACTGGACTCCAAGGCTTCCCGAAGTGTGATCAGCTCACTGAGTGATTCGGACTGTTTGGCTTCCAGGCCTGCCAGCGTCTCCTGACTACAATGGAAAGAGAGGATGCTGGGGGCCATCTCAGGGAGTGGTCACACCCCAGAAGGGAACAGGAGTGTAATTACCTTTGCCAAGCAAAAGAATGAAGCTCTCTAAAAACTGATATGACCTCCATGACATATACAGTGAAAAAGGCAAGAAATTGGGAGAAATAAGAATATATACATATATTTGCATAAAGTAGCTGGAAAGATAAAGAGAAAGCAATTAATTATTTTTTTTTTTTGAGGGGAGAAGGAGCACAGGGGGAGGGAGAGAGAATCTTAAGCAGACACCATGCCCAGCGCAGAGCCTGATGTGGGGCTCTAACCCACAAACCGTGAGATCATGACTTAAGGTGAAATCAAGAGGATGCTTAACCAACTGAGCCACCCAGGCACCCCAAGAGAGCAATCTAAATGGGAAGGAAGGGAAATGGGATGGATGAAGCAGAGAGGTGTATCTCTGTCTTTTTAAGTAGCTTTGACTTTCAGATCGTTATAAATATTTTTTTAAATTTTTTTAATGTTTATTCATTTTTGAAAGAGAGAGAGAGAAGAATGAGTGGGGAAGGGCAGAGAGAGAGAGGGAGACACAGAATCCAAAGCAGGGTCCAGGCTCTGAGCTGTCAGCACAGAGCCTGATGCGGAGCTTGAACCCACAGACTGTGAGATCATGACCTGAGCTGAAGTTGGCTGCTTAACCAACTGAGCCACCCAGGAGCCCCCAGATCGTTATAAATATTGATAAACGTATTATCGATTCACACTAATTAAATTTAAAAACAATCATCTTTGTGGGTTGTCTTTTCTCCTCCTTGATACAGGGGAGACCATTACTTGCACGAGTCATGACCCTTACAGAAGTCCTTTCATGCCTACTGGCTGCAAGGAGCTAGGGCACAGGAGAGGAGGGGGATACATATGCCAAAAGTGTAACTGTACCTGTACCTGTAACTGGCACCAGTTACTGAAGACATACCACATGCCAGGCTCTATGCCAGCATTTTGCAAAACAGCATTCTAATCTCCCTGTGATCCTTCAAGGTAAATGCTATCATCTCCATCTTACAAATAAAGTAATCTGCCCAAGTGGCAGGACCATAATTTAAACTACACTTTTGCCAGCTCGAAAGTCCTTGCTTTCTCTATGACGTTATATAGGGGAATTTACAGATTAGCTGGTCTCTTGACTCTGGAATTCCCTTCCTAGACCAACTCATTTCCCATGACTTCCCAGAATTAAGTCCTACCCCTCACCCAGCCCAGCCCACCTTGAACATCTTTGCTGATCTGTCCCTTTCGCCCCTCTCCCACTCTCCACAATCAAAACATGTCAAGGCCCAGCTCAAAGGCCACCATCTCCTCCATGAAACTTTCAATTGTTAACTCTCACTCCCATGCTCCCAGAGGACCCAGACTGAAGCTCTGTCTCATTCATACTTCATCTGGCCTCATGCACAGTTTGCTATTTACTTGTCTGTTTTCCCCCAGTAGACCACAAACTGCTTGAGATCAGTGCTTGTGTCTTATTTCCTTCTGTATCCCCCGCAGCCCTTATGGGTGCTCAGAAAAGCCTGGGTGAACTTTCTGTATTCATCTTTCTGCAAAAGAAGGAGCGGGAAGCTAACGTGAGCCCACTGCACGCCAGGCTGTGATTCACTCCACTTCCTAAGAGATGGGGGTGGGGTGGAGGAGGGTGTGGAACCGAAGGGAAAATCAAGCCCTAAGAAGGAGGGGACCGGTCACTCACAGGCGCTTCCTTTCACGGACAGCCAGGTGCAGCTCTTCCTGCTGTTCCTCCTTCTCGCCCTGAGCAGAGTCCCCCTGCAGCTGAAGCTCCATGTTGGTCCTTCGCAGTCGCCACGCCTCCTGCTCCAGTACCTCCAGCTGCTGCTGCAGCTCCTCCCTGGTCTTCTGCAGGAGCTCTCGCTCCCTAGAACATGGAGTCCAGAGATGAGCAGAAACTTTGGAACCTCAAATCCGTCCCGGAAGCAGACGTCACAGGGTCAAAGGACAGAGGTGTCTGTTTCCTTTAAAAACCTCATCTTCCAGGGCACCTGGGTGGCTCAGTCGGTTAAGCGTCCGACTTCGGCTCAGGTCATGATATCACGGTTCGTGGGTTCGAGCCGCACGTCAGGCTTTGCACTAATGGCGCGGAGCCTGCTTCGGATTCTTTGATTCCCTCTCTCTCTGCTCCTCCCTCACTCACATTCTCTCTCTCTCTCTCTCAACAATAAATAAACATAAAAAAAAAAACCCTCATCTTTCCTTTTAGGCGGGAAACTGTTGTTTGTTTGTTTTTGTCATCACAAAGATCCAAAACTGAGTGAGCAGGAATAAGCAGAACACAAAGCAAGACAGCCCAGAACTGTGTGACCGCAGAGTCACTTCGGGGGGAGGGGCGGGATGAACAGCCCCCTGCTTACTTGCTGAGAGACTCCACCTCTCCCTGGAGGTCCGTGGTCTGCCCTGCCAGAGTGTCACGTTCCCCGGTGAGTTTCTGCAGCCTCTGTCTCAAGGCCTTGACCTCCTCCTCCCACTGATCATGCTGCCTCCGCAAGGAGCTCACAGCTTCCTGACAGCCAGAAAGCTGCTGCCTCAGGTCCTGGGGAGGGAGAGTGACAGAAGTGAGATGGTGAGCAAGAGGAAAGAGCAAAGGAGGGGCGTCAGGGGCCTGAGAGTGGGGCTGGGCGAGGGGGCTGAGGGTGGTACAGGGGTAAGCTAAGAATAGAGATCTGGCTGGTCAAGGGGCGCCTGGGTGGCTCAGTCGGTTGGCTCAGGTCATGATCTCACGGTTCATGAGTTCGAGCCCCGCATCAAGCTCACTGCTGTCAGTACAGAGTCCGCTTTGGATTTTCTGTCTCCCTCTCTCCGCCCCCCTCTGCTCCTGCTCTCACTCTCAAAAATAAATACACATTTAAAAAAAGAAAAAAGAGATGTGGCCAGTTTTAGCCAGTCGAGAAGACAGAGGATCAAAGATTACTGGGCTTCTGTGGTTCCCAGAGTCTCAGAGTCCATCATCTTCACATGTGAATTGGGGGAGTGGGGGCAGTCATGGAGATAGTTTAGTGTGGCTGGGACCATCAGAGCTGGGGAACACTTACCCACGGTCTCCCAGGGCTCCAGTTGTGTACCTTTGTGTAATGCTATACAAAAGTTGCGTGCAAAGTGAAACGCACAGAAAATGGTGCCCGTTACCCACAAGTACAACTGGGCAGACACTGAGAGCTTCTAAAGAGCACTTTGGGGGTATTGACCAAACACCTCATGACTAGTCAACATAGTGAAAGGGCCAGTCCAGGCCAGGAGGGTGCCTGGGGCACAAATCAATTTAGACACCCAGTCCCGTGGCTGAGGAGGAATGGTGGGGCTCTCACCTGCACAGCCTGGCGTCTTCGAGTCACCACTGAACGCACCAGAGTAAGAGCCTTGCCTGGGTCCTGGGAATCAAACTGGGAGGAGTCGCCACTAGGGTCCAATTCCAAGGAGCTCTCGTGACCACAGCCTGGGGTCATACCGTCCCCTTCTTCCACCATGACCTGAAACCCACCACAGCACAGTCACCACCCTGCCGACCAAGGCCTAGAGTCCACACAGAAGACGTGATACTACAGGCTGGGCCAACCTGATGTTTTCCTTCTCAGCTCCTTTCCCAGAGGGCTGGGAGGAGGGTATCTAGGAGCAAAAAGGATTGATTTCTCCAACTCCTCACCTTTGGTCACCCAAACCTAGGACTAGCAACAAGAGCACTTTCTGAGGTAATAATAAATGAAGAAATGAAGAAAGGGGATACCGACATAACAAAGACCAGAATCTAGCCACCGGCCTGAGAACTGCAGCCGGCACTAAGAGGGCCTGTTCCAGCAGGCAGTGCTAGCACACGAATGCTTAGCTACCCCTTAGGGTGCTGGTCTTCAAATACATTCAGAGAACTCGTTACCCAAAGTCCCTAAGCCCAAGTACCTCAGAGAGTGAATATCTAAGCATGACTAAGAGGACATGGAGGCCTGGGGAAGAGTGAGCCATAGCCCAGTTACCACAAACAGAAGGCTTACCAGTACCTGGGTTATATCCCTGATCACCTGCTGTAAAGACAGCTTCTCCTCTTGGGCATTCCTACTAAGTGATGCCTCGTGGTCCATTAATTCTGCATGATTTTTCTCCTGAACAGGGAACAAGATAGAGGTGTGAGCCAACCTCTCAGAAGAATCTATCATTCCACCCTCCAAATCAGCCAGAATCTCATTCTGTCTCTTCTGTCAACCCCACTTTTTCTCTGACCACACGTGAGTGCTACTAATGTCCCAGGACTCTGAAGACAGTGTGATGTGGTGATTAAGAGTTCAGATTGAGTGAGTCAGAGGTCCAAATTAGACGGCCTGGATTAGAGTTCTTGCTCTATCACCTTCCTAAGATTGGTAACCTTAGGCAACTGCTTCTATGAGCTTCATTCTCTTTAACATAGGAATAATTAACAGCAACCACTTCACACATTTTTGTTGAGGCTTGAATGAAAAAGATGCATATAAATTACTCAACATAGTGCCTGGCACAAAAGAAATGCTCAATGAATATCAGCTATCATTGGAGGGAGAATGGCAGCTGCCTCTGTACAGCAAACAGATGCTTGAGATCTAAGGCTAGACAAGAGAAACCCCTAAGCCTCAGAGCTAGCAGTAAACTTGAAGACTCAAGATTTCCTCAGTTCCTTCTGATCATATTGTTAGCGAAGACCTCAAGACACAGACCTGCAGCTGTGTTTTCTTTGGCCTACACAAAATTTGAACCATCGTTTATACATTGAGAGATTTTATGAATTGAGAAATTCTGACTTTCTGGCTTTTCTCAAAAAGTTAACAGATGCCTGGGTGGCTCAGTTGGTTAAGCATCCGACTCTTGATCTCAGCTCAGGTCTTAATCTCAGGGTCGTGAGTTTGGGCAATGAATTGGGCTCCATGCTGGGTGTGAAGCCTACTTAAAAAAAAAAAAAAAAGAAAGAAATACAAATACAAATAAAAAATAAAAAGTTAACAGATGGGCCAGACCAGCCCCCATTCCTACATGGCAATAATTTCCTGAAGTTGAACAGTGGGTGTCTCCTCCAGATGAGGCATATATTCTTTAGGGTCTGGAGTCCCTACTATGCCTCGTCATTTTCTCAATATTGAAATCAAGTGTCCCCTGTAGTACTCAAAACTAACTACGATAGCGCTAGAAAACCCAAATCCTTACAAGGGAACCCACTTCACTCTTTGGCATTATCTGGGTACTATGGACATTTGAATTTGCAAATTCCTGATCAAAAGGAACCAAAAAGGCATAAACAACTCTGAATCCCTGTAGATGCCAGCTCAGATAATACCAGGGGTTTGCATGAGGATAGGCATACAGGACCCGCCTAATAAAAGAGATCAAAATTCTTAGAAACGAAAGGAAATGTGGAATCAAGCCAGAGGTTCTCACGTCCAACTTTAGAGAGTCCCTTTGATAATATCTCTGGCAAACGTGAAGCCAGAGACACAAACCTCACTCTTCCACAGGGAAGACTGTTCACCTACTGAGCAGCTTTAGCTGTTAGACAAACTCTACCACCCTGTGACTTCTAGTCATCAACATTGCTTGTGCCCGCCTGGAAAACATCAAACAAGTCAACTCTTTTTCCCAATGTCAGTCCTTCAGATTTGTGATGGCAGCCATCATATCTTCCTCAAGCCCTTTTTGCTCCAAGCTAACCATTGCTATATTCCTCAGTTGTTTCCCATATGACTAGGTTTTGAATCACACATCCCCATCCTTTGCCAGGTGCCTCTTAATGTATGTCCCACTCTCTCCGATGAGGACACACCACATGCATACATCGTTGTAGTTCCCCCAGGAATATACCAGTATTTACTGGTGAATGCAAAAATGAATGAATGAGTAAGTATTCAGATTCAGCCAAAATTTATTTTTTAGCATTTTGTCAAGGAACATTTAACTGGTATCTTGCATTATCTATCCATAAAGGACAAGGAACCTATAGGCCCACTCCCAACTCCTTTCCCGAACAAAGGATCATGTACCAGGATCTCCATTGCCTCTCTCAGAGCCTTTAACATCTTCTCATAATCTTCATTTTGCTTCTGAGCCTGGGTCAGTAGAACAGAGAGCTCGGTCACCCTGAAGAGAAGAGCACAGCACTGTCATTTGGGCAGTGCACTGTGGTGACAGAGTTACTATGCAGCACGCCCCAGCCCCAACCCAGACATTCCCACTACAGCCTCCCCAGAGTCACTTGGGTGCCCCTGGCCCCTGCACTCCCTGAAGACCATATGATACTACAGTCTTGAACTGGGGGGGTTGGGGGGGTAGTCAAAAGCCACTCAGACACATGCAGGGATTTACCACATCTCAAGGCTGGAACACGTGTTTGGGGGCCCGAGAGCTGAAGGAAAGCCCTGGCCCGGGCCCTTCCAGGCCCCGCTTGATCTTGAAGTCAAGCACCCTGAAGCCAATAAGAACATCAGAATTGCCACACTGGACAGTCCCAAGGTCCCTCCAGCCCAAGGGTCTGACTCTGATAAGGAAAGAGGAGGGGCCATTCAGGAAGATTATGGTCAACCTCTGTGATATTAACCTTAAGGTTCAGGGAAATCATCATACATTTTTATCACTTTATGCTATATCCTGGAGTTCAGTATCTGGTATTATATGGGTAGCTAAATAAACATTTCTTTTTTTCGTTTTTAAGATTTTATTTTTTTAAGTAACCTCTACACCCAACATGGGGCTCAAACTCACAACCCCAAGATCAAGAGTCGTATGCTCTATTAGCTGAGCCGGCCAGGCGCCCCTAAATAAATATTTCTTGAATGAATGCTATCCGGGAGTTAAATTTCTTTTCTTTCTTTCTTTTTTTTTTTTTTTAGTCTTAATAATTATATTCTGTATCATCTCTAAGAGCCTCTATTCACCGTATGGCCATTAATTTAATGATTGTATCTTTAAACAAACATCCATTGAATGTTAGTGTATGGCAGACGAAGTGCAAAGCACTAGAGACATAAACGTACTAAGACGTGGTCTCTGTCCTTGGCGCCTCCCAGCGCTTCACAACCCAGAACAAAACAGACTGCTATTTACATACATCACCAATAGGTGGTGACACAACCCTAGCCATGGGGTATAAACCCAACTCTGCACTGAAATTCAAATGGGGCTCTTTGCTTATGTCTCTGCCCTTCTTACATTATTTTTAAAAAGCCTATTTTATCAAAATCCAAAAAACAGAAGAACCTAACAACAAAAAAAAGGTTAATAATCAGTGAGAAACAGTGAGATCAATATTATAACCAGCAGGTCAAAAGACCACACCAAGGCATAGTAATTCAACAGGCTACTGAGGTCAGGGAAAGCTTCACAGAAGAGGTGACATTTGCCTTAAGGGATGAGGCAGAGGGAGAAGGGAAAGAGGCCTTCCAGGCTAAGGTCAGCATGTACAAAGGCAGGGGGGTGTGGAAGAGCTTGGCTGTTCTGGGAATGGTGAGTAGTTTAGTGTTGACTGAAGACAGTCGTAGCTAGCTCTATAAATCAACATGAGAGACACTGAGCTGCAGGATGGTGTGAGGGCAGAGGACAGTCACATGGCCTCAACTGGGGCACCGGGTTCCAAACTAAACTCCCTCCGCAACTTCCTTCTTGTGGGAGGAATGCTCTTCACACCTTCCACCCCCCACCACCCATCTCTATCTCTCTAAAGGAGTCAACACCCTCAACAACCCCCTCCTAGGACCCTAGCCCATCTCACCGATCCTGCAGCCCAGCCTTCTCCAGATCCCCTTGACTCTTCAGCTGTATTAACTCCTGGCTCCTTTCATGGACTTCCTTCTCCAGCTTCTGGGTCTTGGTTAGTAGAAGCAGCAGCTGAGTTGGCTCACTCCCATCCAGTCTCCCAGATCCATCAGGTTCTCCAGACCGGGCACCCACAGTCAAGCGGAGACAACAGGTCAACAGGGACCCTGAAAGCCTCACATGCTCAGCCTTGAGCTCCGTCAGATCTCTGAGTACAAGCAAGGAAAGAGCAGACTCCAGTAGGGACCGAGGAAGGGAGCATGGAGATCAGTCCCAGGGAAGCCTGAGGAGCAGGTTCTGGGGAAAGTCATCTGAATCCAACAATATCATCCCTCCCCACCCACTCTTCTACCCCCCCTTCCCCTGTCCCCCACTTCTACAGCAGCCCACTCTCATTAAGTCTAGAATCAGTAGGGGAAACCTCCCCTCTTATCCCCACACTAACCTGTCAGTGGCTGACTTCATTTCCAGGAAGTGGCGTCGGAAGGTCACCACCTCCCGCCACAGACCAAGAAGGCGACCGTGCTCCCCTTTCAGGTAGCCCTTGAAGAACTGCATATTCAGAAATCCAGGTCATATCAAAGGGCAGAAGTCTGTCTTTTGCCAGCGCAGGAGTCTAGGACTCCTCCTGGCTCCCCGGAGTAGGGAAAGACGGACTCACGGGAGACAGCTTACGACTGGGTACCTATATTCAGGTCACGCTTAAGAGTTTAATAAAGTTATCAGTGGTATTCAGGAGGTCAAAGGGCCTGAGACGGTATATGACCTTCCTTTGAGCTGATCATAAAAAGATAAACAGTAGTTCCTCAACAAACGGGAACCATTGCCATTATTACCACCGACTTAGAATAAAGATCCAAGGGCACACCACATGCAAATCGCCTAACGAAATACCTGTCATGCAGCAAAGGCTTAGGAGACATTAGTTTCATTAGCTGGGATCTGAAAATTCCTCAAGGTCTGTATCCATTTTTTCTTCTCCATTCACGTTTACTAGCTACCTTTTGAGCATCTAAATATACACGCCTCCGGAAGAGGGGAGTCAGCGAGATTTCATCTCTGTCTAAAACCAAAGCTGGCCACTTATGCAGGGACAGAGCTGCCCTGAGTGTCATTTCACTTGCCAGCAAAACCTCGACTAGGTAGATAAGGACAGTAGTCAGCCAAGAGCCGCAGCAGGGCAAAGCGGCCGGCCCGAGTAGGGAGGAGGCTCAGGGACTTTAGCAACAGTTCAGCTTCCATCCAGGTTCCTAAGTTAACCTTTCCCAGCACTGACGGGGATGGTGGTGCCCCAAGCATAAGCCCCCCCAGCCTCGTGGTTACAGCCCCTTATTCCTCCTACCTCCTGCTCCATCTGCCACTGGCTCTCCTTCCTCATTAGCTCATCCCGGGCTCGGCTCCAGTCCACTGTCAGTTTTTCCACATCTTCCCGAAGTGCTTTATTCACCATGTCAGCTTTTTCCATGTGCAGTCGAAGCTGGGTGTTCACCTCTGCTAGACTCTCACACCTGCACTGGGGAGGGGCGGGAACAAGTGCAAAATAAAGGCTTGATCCAACCCTCGGACCTCTTGGAGTAAGATGACAAACACTGGAATTTTCCACTGCCCGGAACTGGAGGGCTAAGGCTGAGGTGCATGGTTTTATCCATGTTAGCCCTCAGGGCAGAGGTTTCCTCTCAGCCTTCAGAACCCACTGGCTACCAGCATCACCCCCAGCCAGAGAGCACGGGGTTCATCACCTCTGTTGCTCCTCTTCCAATCGGACCAGCAGCTGTTCCAGGCTTGGCTCCTCCACACTTTCCCACCTCGGAGAGATTGGTCCCTTAGCCAGATAGAAACAAGTCTTATTTACCTCCAAAGAGAAGACCACTCAGATCAATTCCCTGATGCCCCCTTCTGCACAACCTTTTTATTCCTTCTTTTTATTCTTTTGATTCCTTCTCTCCTCTGTTAGCAATATGTCTCTTTTCTCGATCGCTACATCCTGAAGGTAAATCCATTGCATCCCCTTTTCTAAAAGTGAACCAGTGACCTCTCCTCAAAGGTGGCATTTGGTAATGAAAAGAGTTTTCAACCTAAGAAGCATAAGACATATCTTTCACTAATGGCCTTGACTTCTATAACACTACATTTTGGACCTCAGGAAGTTATTCAACTTCTCTGAGCCACAAAGTCTTCACTACAAAATGAAGGAGTTACCATTCCTCTCAGAAAGCTGCCTTGCAGGTTAAGTGACATCATAACATGACAATGCTGAATGGTGCCTGGCCTACATAGAATGGTGCTCAGTAAGTTTTGGTTCTTTCCCTCCTCTGAGAGAACTTTCCTGAGAGTAATGTGAGAAGGTGCCGAGAGAGAGCTGGAACAAAGGCAAATGGGTCTTTCAAAGCCAGGTCAACCCAGCCAACAGCACAAATAAATCCCTCTGCCACAAACATGCTTTTTAGGCCTGCAAAGGCCCACTGCTAAGACAGATAAACACTGACACCTTCTGGAGGAAAAATGCATTTCTTCCTTCTGATTCCACGTCCTTTCCAATCTGATTAAGTCTCCCGAAGCTGCATTTTGTCCTTAGAGAGCCAAAGGTTGGCGTCTGACAGGCCCGGAATAGCTAGTCCAATGAAAGTATCTGTGTGATAAAGCTCTCAGGGGCTGAACACAGAAAGAGACTTCCACCAAACACTGCCTTATCACACCCCAACCTCCCTTAGCCAGCAAACAAGGCCTTCCTTACAAGCATACTCACTGAGGGCTCAGGGGGAACCCAAAACAGCCTCACTCACCCCAGAGGCTTCCAGCCGCTTCTCCAGCTCTTGGCACCAGGTCCGGTACTGTAACACCTGAGGCAAACAGAGCAGGATGTGGGCAATGGGCAAGCCTGGTACAAACAGCCCGAAACAAAGGCCCTGGAGGATCTTGGGCAAACCTGCTGTGAACAGGGTCCGAGTGATAACAGTGAGGTAGGGCCAGAACATCTTGTTGCTTCTCTCTGGTCCGTTAATAATACTTTCTCTATGCCTCTCATATTGGAGAGGTAAGATTATGGACTTTGGAACCAGAAAACACAGGCTCAGGTCCTAGCTCTATCCTAGGAGAGCAAACATAGACAACTAATTTAGCCCTTGTGGCCACCATCTTTAAAAGGGGCAGGATAGGGGCGCCTGGGTGGCTCAGTTGGTTAAGCGTTCGACTTCAGCTCAGGTCATGATCTTGCAGTCTGTGAGTTCAAGCCCCGAGTCGGGTTCTGTGCTGACAGCTCAGAGCCTGGAGCCTGCTTCAGATTCTGTGTCTCCTTCTCTCTCTGCCCCTCCCCTGCTCACATTCTGTCTCTGTCTCTCTCAAAAATAAACATTAAACAAAAATTTTTTTTTAAAGGGACAGGATGGGGGCGCCTGGGTGGCTCAGTCGGTTGGGTATCCGACTTCAGCTCAGGTCACGATCTCGCGGTCCGTGAGTTCGAGCCCCGCGTCGGGCTCTGGGCTGATGGCCCAGAGCCTGGAGCCTGCTTCCGATTCTGTGTCTCCCTCTCTCTCTGCCCCTCCCCCGTTCATGCTCTGTGTCTCTCTGTCTCAAAAATAAATAAACGTTAAAAAAAATAATAAAATAAATAAATAAATAAATAAATAAATAAAGGGACAGGATGTATCTCTTGTGAAGTCGTGAGCATCATGGGAGAGGTTGTCCTGTCTCCTGTAACCCTTGTTCCACCTCAGCACCCAATGCTCAGAGGTGTTCTCTCCGCCTCCCTGGAAGGGCAGCTGCCTCACCTTGGCCTGCAGCTTCCTCACGAGGGCTGCTTGCCTCTGCTGGGCCTCCTGGGAGCTTTTCAGCTTCCGCCAGGAGATGGCTTGGTTCTCTGCCATCTGCTGCTGTAGTGCCAGTACTTGCTTCTCCAGCACCAGCTGCAGTGACTGGGGCTTCATATTGTTCGACCCAGGGCCTCCTGTCTCCATGGGGGCACCAGACAGGTAAGCCCTCAGGCCCCTATTCAGCCAGAGGCTGTTCACGCCCAGTAAGGTCTCTGATCATTGTTGTGCCACTTGGACCTCCTCTTGAGCTGGGAACCAAAACACACAGAGTTGAAAGGAATGTCTAGGTGATTCAAATTTACTCATCAAATGCTCACTTATCCGGCAAAGCTGGATAAGTGGGTTCCTTTACTATAGGACCCATCAGTGCCTTTAAAATACTAACATGGGCCCTAATCTCTAGGATTAGGAGCAGGGAGGCTATGATAAGCATCATTTGCCAAATGTATTGGACCATGAGACAAGCTCACAGGACCAGTGTTTCCTGGCATGTCTTCTGGAACTCTGCACTAGACCAAGAGTTCCTGGTTTACCATTGCATCCCTAGTGCTTGGCACAGTGCTTAATAAACATTTGTTGAATGAATCACTGAAGGTGTTTCTAGTCTAGTAGGGGAGAAAGACACAATCATGACACAACGTAGTGTGTGTAATAATAACAGAGACATTATAGGATAGTATGGGAAAACAGTGGAAGGGCATTTAACCCATTCTGGGGGTCTGTGAGCTATGGGACTCAACATCATCATAGTTAATACATGTTAAGTATGTCTGCAGGTCAGTCACACTGTTAAGTGCTTTACACATACTATGTCATTTTTGTCACCATGAGAATCTCAAAACCTTTCTATTACACTTCAGGGTAGATCATGTCATAACTCTTTGTACATGGATGATAAAATTGAGGCTTACAAGGTTAAGCTTCAGTTAAAAAATTAGAAAGCTTAAACAATTTGTCCAAGTTCATACAGTTGGCATTTGGTTGATTAGGGATTTGAATACAAGCAGCCTGACTCTCTGACAAAGAAATGGAGTAGCAGGCATTTCAGACAGGGGATCCATTAAGAGAGGGAGGGAAAATCAGCCTCAGTAGGATAGCAAACCCTCCTCACCCACCAGGAGCTGGGCCAAACAGGGCAATGGGCCACCTGTGGGGGAGGAGGGGAGACTGGCTGAGAGGGAGGGGGACCAGCCTAACCAGTGACCTTGAGAGATATTCAGGAGAGAGAGAGGCACAGTGGTCAGGAAGAGTTTGGGATTAAGCTCTGCCTCTAATGGGCTCAGTGACCTTGGACATACTACTTTCCTTCCAGTCTCCTCATCCAAAAATTAGGGCTCCCAGCTATGTGACCTCTGAGTTTCTGAGGCCTCTAAAGCACATGATAACGTGGGAGGAGGCGGGTGGGTTAGAGTTCTCGTTTTATTAACCCTGAGACATGAGACACCCACCAGAAGGGTTAAGGAATATCTGATTTTCCAATTACCTATCAAGAAAACGGAATATTAGAGCTGCCCTCTTGGTCTAGCCAGCAGACCATCAGTGTAAACATCTGAAGAAAGTAGTATATACAGCAAATGGAAATCTAACATTTGCATATACAGTGGGAATTTCAGGGGCCCCAAATCCCTTTCATGCACCAAACTGTTGATCTACATCCTGGCTCAAATGCCACCTCTTATCATGTCAGGCCAGATGTACACAGGAAGAGTTAATCACTTTTATAGCTATATATACATAAATATATGTATATATGTACTTGCACATATATGACACTGTTATACAGAAGACATTTGTATATAACTATATATAATACAGAGAGAGAGTCTAATGTCTATATTACATTTTATCATTATTATCTATCTTCTCTACTAATCTGTGAATTCCTTAAAAGCAGAAGCTGTCTAATTCATTTTGGTCATTAGTAGGTTGAAGAAATGCATGTGGGCCTCACTCCAGGCAGATCTAAACCCTTAGCAGAGGTTACAAATGTGGCCTGCTGGTTCTTTTCAACCATTATGTGGCCTATATCATGCTTTTAAGAGTTAAAATTAGGTATCAACATTTACCATTGGGAGAACACATATAAAAAATCTTATTTCTAGGGGTGCCTGGGTGGCTCAGTCGGTTGAGTGTCTGACTTTTAATTTTGGCTCAGGTCATGATCCCAAGGTTGTGGGATCAAGACCTGCATCAGGCTCCTTGCTGGACATGGAACCTGCTTAGGATTTTCTTTCTCTCTCTCTCTCTCCCCTTTGCCTGTTGCCTCCCCTGCTCTCTCTCTCAAATAAAAAATAATAATAATTTAAGTTATTTTTAAAAATTCTTACCTCTGGCTCCTTTGGAAAATCAGAATATCTAGTGACCCAGGACTCACATTCCTATAAGGCAACAACCAGCTGCAGTGAAGAGTGTCTGGGGCACCTGAGTGGCTCAGTTGGTTAAAAATCCGACTTCAGCTCAGGTCATGATCTCACAGTTCAAGAGTTCGAGCCCTGCATCGGGCTCTGTGCTGACAGCTCAGAGCCTGGAGCCTGCTTTGGATCCTGTGTCTCCCTCTTTCTCTGCCCTCCCCCACTCACGCTCTTGTCTCTCATAAATAAATAAATAAATAAATAAATAAATAAATAAATAAATAAGTATCTACTCCCTGAGACAAGGCATATTGTTTTCCAGCTCACCAGTCTCCACCCCGCTCCCCAGCCTATCCTCTTCCTCACACTGATAGCAGATTCTAATTGCCATTTATCCTTGCACTTGTGCTGTTGTTTTTCTTTCTTTTTTTTTTTTTTAATGTTTATTTATTTTGAGAGAGAGAGGCAGAGAGAGAGGAAGAGAGAGAATCTCTCCCTGTCAGCACAGGGACTTGATCTCACGAACCGTGAGATCATGACCTGAGCCAAAACCAAGAGTAGGACGCTTAACTGACTGAGCCACCCAGATGCCCCCGTGCTGTTGTTTTTTTTATAACAGAGTTACAGCGGAAAACTCAGTTTCCTAATTCACATCACCTCCTGGGCAACAGAAGATAGCAGAGTTTGCAAAGCCTGTAGTAGACAGTAAGGAAAGTGCACAAAGCAGGAAGAATAGAGTGGCACCAATACCCCAGGCTGCCTCTCCTAACCTAGAACCCGGGTGAATACAGTCTTCCCTCACACTCCAAACATCCTCTCTTTCTGCCTTTCCTTTATACCAGGGCTGTGTCAACCAGCTCACCGTGGCTCTGTGAAATGCTGTCTCAGTCTCTCTGTGCTAGTTGGAGGCAAAAACCTGCCAGGAAACCACTCTTGGGGCCAACAGTGCCAGCAAGAGTAGCTCTGAACTGCTCCACGGGACCTGATGAGCCTTTTCTCCCCTAATAGTGTGAGGGCTGGGCTGGGCTTTTGCATGAAGTAGGAGTCTCAAAGGCCCCAAGGGCTCCCCTCCCTCCTGGGAACCCCTACCCCCCAATGTTTGGTGTCCATTTTTTAACCTATAAAAATGGTAATGTCGTATAGTTCAACCTACTATCTCTATAAGCAGCTCTGCTACACTCCCCAGAATTCTCCTACTAAACCATCTCTTAGGATAAGGCTAAGGCTAAGGCTGCTGTTAACACATACACATTATTTGGGAAGGTGATAGTGATACTTCAGTAAAGAAGTGGAACTAGGGGCATCTGGGCAGCTCAGTCAGTGGAGCATCTGACTTGATTTCAGCTCAGGTCATGATCCCAGGATCCTGAGATCGAGCCCCATGTCAAGCTCTGTGCTGAGTGTGGAGCCTGCTTGGGATTCTCCATGTCTCTCCCCCTGCCCCTCTCCCCTACTCGCTCTCTCTCTGTAAAAAATAATTTTAAAAAGGAGCGGGATTATATCAGAATTATATGATTATTTTACTTTAGCAGATAATTAAAAATCTTTAGAGCTATTTAAAAATTTAGTCCAACCCTCCTCTCATTTTACAGATAAGGAAACTGAGGCCTCCAGAAAGGCAGTAACTTCATTTTGTTCATTTTATTTATATGCCCCATTTATCTCAAAAAATGATTTGGAATTGTAGCAAATAGACCACATGAATGTAAGACATTACTAATAGGGGAAATGGAATGCAAAGTATATGGGAACTCTCTGTATTGTGCAATTTTTCTATAAATCTAAAATTGTTCTAAAAAAGTTTATTTTAAAAATGATTTGAAGTGTTTTATGATTAAAACCAAAAAATAAAAAATCCCCATAAAACTGAAATTCATTAAAACTAGAATAAAAAGAGGGAGGGAACAGAGGAAAGATCTGTCAGAGAAGAAACTAGCAGTGTCAAAAGAAAGGTGGGTTTCAGTGTCCCCCAGAAAAGGAAAAGGTCAGTAGTTGGCAAATGGTGACAGACTGAATTACATTCACATAAGATAATGGATGTCAGTGTGCTTTGGAAATTGTAAAGCACTGAATAGACAGTCATTTCTGCAGGAAAAGGAAAAAGACCCACTTCTTTCATGCATTAATGTATCTCATAAATGCTCATGAATTTCAGCTCAGTTCCTAGCAGTCTGCCCCAGTGATACAGACATGAGCAAGGCTGACTTCCTCCTCTTACTAGGAACCAGAATGGAAGGGCAGTGACCTCTGAACCTAAGGTGGAGAGTGACAGAAGAGTGATCTACATTATGTATTTAGTTCCCCTCATTCGAAATACTCCAAAAGCAGTATTTAAATAAAGTTTCAAAAATCTTTTTATTTTAATGTTTATTTTTTTTTTGAGAGAGAAAGAGAGAGCAAGCAGGGGAGGGGCAGAGAGAGAGGGGGACAGAGGATCCAAAGCAGGCTCTGTGCTGACAGCAGACAGCTCCATGTGGGGCTCGAACCCATGAACGGGGTTCGAACCCATGGACTGCAAGATCATGACCTGGGCCAAAGGAGGATGCTTAACCTACTGAGCCAACCAGGTGCCCCTAAATAAAGATTCAAACAGAAGCATTACCACCTAGACTTGGAAGTGTACATACTGCAAGGACTATGATGGGGACTGGTCTTATTAAATAGAATTTGTCACTTAAAGCAAAAAAGGAAAACCACTTAAGAGCACAAACAGTCTACTTTCTGAGTGAAGAAACTATATACATTTGTCTGCAGAAATGATCTGTTTCTTATTCCACACAAAAAAATTTAGCATGTGGCCCCCTTACATAAATCTCCTATGTGGGGCCCCTTTCTGTTCTCCTCCTCACCTCTCTGGCCTCTCCTTTTTTCTCCTTTGTTGGCTTCTCATCTCCCCAACATCTGAAGGTTGGAGGTCCCAGGGATCAGGCTTCAGGCCTCGTCTCCATTTACATTCATTTCCTAGGCACCCTCATCCAGTTTCATAACGTAAAATAGCACCTAGACACGCATGACTCGCCATGTTACGTCTCCAGCCCACACTTCCCTCTGGGATTTCACACTCTCAGACTAAGTCCAAACACTTATAACCTCTCCACATCGGTGTCTAAAAGGCACCTCAAAGCTAACTTGTCCAAAAGTGAACTTCTGCTCCTCCAATCTTTCCCATTTCAGTTCATCGCAATGCCATCATTCTGAATGCTCAAACCAAAAGCCTAAAGTCATACTTATTCCATTCTCCCACACCCTGCAACCAATCTATCGGCAAACCCTGTTGGCTCTACTAGATCCTATCACATTTCAACCCCTAACCACCACGATCCCGGGCGAAGCCCGAGTGGGGTGGAATAAGGTATGCCCACCAATTCTTTGACTCACCTTCTTTCAGGAGGTGGAGCCTAATTCTCTCCTCTTGAGTATGAACCGCAATAAAGTTAATGAAGCTGAATAAAGTAGAAATGGCTGCCAAGACAAGGTCATAAAAGGCACTACGACCTCTCTTTCACTCTCTCCCCTATGTCCTGAGGACACTCAGGCAGCCCTGTGAGAAGGCCCAGCAGCAGTAAGGAACCATCCTGGGAGCAGTGCAGCCATCAGCCTGACTGCAGTCTCCTGGGAGATTGGAAACCAAAAACACCCTGCTAAATTGCTCCTACATTTCTAATCCACAACTGAATGAGATAACAATTGCTATTTCAAGCTGCTAAATTTGGGAGTGATTCCTTGCCCAGAGACAGAGAATTAATACATCTGGATTACTGCAAAAGCTTCCTAGACGGTAGCAATGCTTTCACCCTTGCTTCTAGAATTTGTTTCTTCTCAACAGAGTAATCTGAGTGATCCTTTCAAAACAGTGACAGATTATGCAACTCAGAACCCTCCAGTGGCTCCTCAGAGTAAAAACCAAAATCATCATCATGGCCTCCAGGCTCCTAATTATTTGATCCCAGCCTCTAATCATTTTAATTCCATTTCCTACTCCTCTCCAGCCACACAGCCCTCCTTGCTTCTCTTATTGGAACACACCAAGCCACCCACCCACCCCTGGCCTCTTCCTCCAGGTATCTTCTTGATTCGCTTGCTCACCCTTACCACCTTCAGGCCTCTGTTCAAGTGTCACTGTCTCAGTTAAAATTGTTCCTTAACCCTATATAAAATGCCACCACTCCTCCACACACACTGGTATTTCTATTTACCTTATCATGTGTTATCTGTCCTTATCTGATTATTACATGTAATATACTTATCAGAATATAAATTTCCCAAGTGCAAGAACAGTTTTATTGACCATTATATACCCAGCTCCTAAAACAGTGCTTGGTATACAGCAGGTACTCATTAACTATTTGGCTGAATGAATGAAAGAATATGAGAGCATTAGGTAACACGACCCATATTACCAATGGTCTTACAAAACGCTGACAGCTCTATAACCTTCTAAAAGGTAAAAAACTGATCATATAGCACTTTACTCTCTCAAAACAATTATTTGCAATCTTCACAAAAAAACCTTTGAGATAAGGGGCACCTGGGTGGCTCAGTCAGTTAAGTGTTCGACTCTTGGTTTCAGGTCGTGATCTTGAAGTTCGTGAGTTGGAGCCCCGCACTGGGCTCTGCGCTGACAGCGCAGACAGACCTGCTTGGGATTCTCTCTCTCCTCTCTGCCCCTCCCCCACTCACGTGCTCTGTCTCACACTCTCTCAAAATAAATAAACTTAAAAAAAAAACCCTTTGAGATAAGATATTGTCTTCATTTTGCAGACGAGAAAACTAGGCTCAAAAAATGGAAGGGATATAACTGATCGGTAGCAGACAAGCATGAAACCCCAATCTGCTTCCAAACTCTTGGCCCTCTCCATTACATTAAGCTGCCTCCCAAATAATGAAATAGTAAATCACAGTTCTGTGAGGGGCACCTCCTAAAGGGTGTGAAATGATGAGTCCTAGGTCTGCAGCTCTGGGGCAAAGAAAGGTAGAGTGTGAAGGAACAGAGTGCTGGCAGTAGGTTCTACCCCTGGTTTTGTCATGAACTCACTCTGTACATTTGGGAATATCAATTCTCCTTTCCAAGCCTTCTCAGTCAAATGTGCATCATAATGATGGCCTCCACAACTCACGGGGTTAATGTAAAGACCAATTCAACAGACATTTATCAAACCCAAAGGCAATCTAGTGAAATCATCACATGCTCTAGGGACAGACAGCCTAGAATTCATTTCCCAGCCCCACTCACTTATTAGCTGTGAAACTACGCAAAATGATCTACGAATGCCTCAGTTTCCACATGCATAAAATGTGAAGATACAGAATCCACTTCATGAAATTGCTGAGGATTAAATGGGCCTTCACATGTAATGCATTTAGTAGCACTTGACACTTATGACTATTTAGCAAAATATTAGTATTACTATCATCAAGCACTAGACTCTGGAATATAGGGATGAAAAAGGCAAGGCATAAACGCCCAAGTGCACGTGTGGAAAGAAGGGCAGGAAAACTAACTCCGTGCAACGAGTGCAAAAACCAAGCAGTGAGATTAACATTGCCTGCAGAAAGCGGTTGGGAATGGTTTCCAAGGAAGTGATACTTGAGTTGGGTCGCGGAGAACCAAAGTTCCGGAGTAGGGCGGGAGTGGGACTGGGCTTTGGGACAAATCACGTGCAAATCCCCAAGGGCAGAGGGAGCAGCAAAATTCTGGGAACTGGGAACAAGACGCGCAGCAGAGCGCAGCGGGCTCGTCAGTTATTGGACACGAGGATCGGGAAGATCCTTTTCTGCACGGATTGGAGCCCCGAGTGGTGGCCGCAGCCGGATGCGGAGGCAAGGGGCCCGAATCCCTGGGACCGGTCCCAGCCCCCCTCTGGGCCTCGGGTTCCTCCCGAAACGGGAGGCCGCTGCTCCAACGGGATTCCCTAAGGCGCCCGAGGCTGGCCGGTCTCTGGGCCTCAGACCGTTAACCCAGGCACCTCCCGCCTGCCCTTGAGGCCCCACCTCACCACGCTCGGCTCCCGCGATTTCCAGCGTGATCCTCAGCGCCGGAGCGGGAGATGCAGCCACTAGGGCCCGGCGGGGGGCGGGGGCCCGGCACCGGGCCCAGGCCCAGACCCCGCCCCCCAGACTCCCGCCCTGGCAGAGCCCTCCCCCCACCCCCCACGCCAAGTAGCGTGCCCCTAAGCGGATTGCGCCACCTCGGCGCCTGCCGCCATGTTGAGTACTGGCACCCGATTTACTGGAGTGGCCCAGATGGAAAGGCGGGATTACATTAAGAGGTGTAAGATTCCCTGGGCAGAAATGAGGACAGCCAGGGTTGCTAGATTCGAGCAAGGGAAGTCTTGGTAACAGAAAAATCTTGCCCTCAAAAATCCCCCTTTTGGCTTCGGGGTTACACATTGCGCATGTGTATGGGGCTTAGTTCTACGTGCGTCTGCTCACTGCTCCACCCACAAATCCGAATGCAATTAACGAGTAAAGAGGGAACCGGCCTCTGGATCTGGATAAAACCTGTAGGGTGAAGAGTTACGGGGTTTCTCGTATTCAGACCTCGTAGTTCCAAGCCGACTCAGGCAACACAATTTAGTGTCGTTTGAACACGCAGCACTGTGTTCACTCACGTCTTTGCACAAGGTGATCTCTGCCTGAATGTCTTATATCCATTCGGACAACCTCAGTTGGTCTAATTTTCTGTGTAAGCCTGACTTCCTCTAGAGGACTCTTTCTTACCTCTATGGCCCAAGTGTTATTCCCATAGCATTTTGTGCTCAAATTATCAATGCATTATCAACCAAAACGTTTTCTTAGAGTTATAAATTTAATTTACCTGCCTCTTTTCCACTCAGTGGTTCTAAATATTTAGTTGGGATTAAAAAGCAAAACAAAAACAGGGGCGCCTGAGTGGCTCAGTTGTTGGACGTCAGACTCTTGATTTTGGCTCAGGTCGTGATCTCAAGGTGGTGAGATGAGAGTTTTTTGCTGGGCATGGAGCCTGCTTGAAATTCTCTCCCTCTCCCTCTGTGCTCTCTCTCTCTCTCTCTCTCTCTCAAAAAAAGGAAATTCTTAAAATGCAAAGTCTTAGGTTCCACCCATAGGGAGTGAGTAAACCAAGAGTGGAGCCCAGGAATCTGCATTTTGGCAAATACCTTAGGTGATTGAGAAGCATTGCATAAGACTGTGTATTTCTAGCACCCATCACAAGGCCTACAAAAATAGGTCCTCAGTAAGTACTGGGTGAATAGATGGATCGATGAATGGACAGTTGGAGTGAAACAGACAATCTGCAGCCAAAGGAACCTGAGAAGGGAACACTTTGATAAGAGCTATATTGTTTCTTTTCTCCTACAAGAACAACAACAAAAAGTTCTTAATGGTTACTTTGAGAAAAAGAGAAAGTAAATGGGGGAGAAGAGGACCCCAAAGTGAAAGGCAAATTAGGGAGAAAGGAAGAAACATCACAGACACTGGACAGAGAAAAAGATGCAAAGAATCAGTGGTGTGGGAATCCACCCCCAGGGAAATACTCCTGCAACAAGTACTGTGCAAGAATGTTCAATACAACCATATTTGGAATAAAGAGAAAAGAAACAATTTCTTTGCCTCAGGGCCTTTGCATATACTAGGCCTTCTACTTAGACTGTTTTCCCCTAGCTCTAGGCTTAACTGATACTTTCCCCTCCTTCAGTCCTCAGCTAAATGATACTTCCTCAGGTAGGTCTTCCCTGACCATGCTATCTAAAATAATATCCTATCAGGGCTCCTGGGTGGCTCAGTTGGCTAAGCATCTGACTTCAACTCAGGTCATGATCTCGCAGTTTGTGAGTTTGAGCCCCACCCACATTGGGCTCTCTGCTGTCAGCGTGGAGCCTGCTTCAAATCCTGTCTCCTCCCTCTGCCCTTCCCTGACTCATGCTTTCTCTCTGTCTCAAAAATAAATATAAAAAAAATTAAAATAATATCCTATCATTTTCTATCATAGTACCCTCTTTCATAGTATTTTCCACTTACTAACATTTTTTGTTTACTTATTATCTTTCTCCCCCTCTAAAACTTAAGTTTCATGAGGACAGGAGACTATATCTGACTTATTCCCAGCATTTAGCACAGAGCCTGATACATTGTAGGTGCTAAATAAGCATCCATTCAATGAATGAATCAAGTCAGCGTTAGTGTTATGAAGGTTAATAGCATAGAATCCATCAGAAAACTACACAATATGTTTTAAGACCATGAGAAGTAAATATAGCTTTCAGACTACCTACGAAGGGTAAAGAGTAGACGGGCATTAACACCAAACAGATCTTCAATCTTTGTAAAGGAGATTTGTTCACTCTTTCCCTCGTTTGTTTATTCATTCACCCTGCAAACATTTACTGAACATCTATTATGTACTCATATTGGATATTAATACAATGTATTAACAGAATACATTGGAAATTGTGTTAAAACATAAAGTAGTACAACTGGGGGGCACTTGGGTAAATCAGTTGGTTAAGCATCCAGCTCCAGCTCAGGTCATGATCTCGTGGTCTGTGGGTTCGAGCCCAGCGTCGGGCTCTGTGCTAACAGCTAGGAGCCTGGAGCCTGCTTCAGATTCTGTGTCTCCCTCTCTCTCTGCCCCTCCCCTGCTTGCGCTTTGTCTCTTCCTCTCTCTCAAAAATAAATAAACATTAAAAAAAAAAAAGTAGTACAACTGGGTATTTTGTGTGGGCCAGAGCAGAACGTAGAGTTAACTGATGTGTGAACGTGAGTAACATTATCCCCTAGAGTCTGTTCTCTAGACTTTGAAAGTACATCAGCCTTCAAGTGCTCTTCAAAGTGCCAGGAACTTTTGGGACAAACAAACTAGTAATCATACACGTCACTTGAATTGCTTGAGGCCCAAGTGCCCTCTGAGAAAAGACTTAATCCAGACACAATTAGAGTCTGGCCATGTTCAAATCTGTCTGATGAACCAGAGTGGGAAGAAGTTCTCAAAGGAGGCTGGATTGGAGGGAAAGACAGTAGATTGGTGGGAAGAAAACCAACATGAGTCCCCTCCAGGCTTCTTCCTCTATGCTCCAAATTCCATCTCTGGGAACATGCTTTATATCCTAACCCTCTCCCAGGGCTATCATATGGATCCTGCACCCCAGCCTTGTTCATTATTTATAGATATTTCCTCCCCTCCCACCCCCCCATGCCAAGAGGCTGCCTGGAGTGACTGACTTTTTTTTCTTTTTAAAATTATATATGTGAAATTTCAAAGGGAGGTGATAAAACACCATATGTATTTTTTTCTAATGACCTAAAATCTATTTTAAAGTTCTTAAATCCCTTATCTATGGGGTCAAGAGAGTGGAGGATAGAAAATTTTTGTGGAGCTATTTCTGGCTGTGAGTCTCCACCCTTCTTGGAGAAGATTTAATGGCTCAAGCCAGGTGACTGGAAGAGGGGACTTCCAGAGGGTTTGAGGTACCAAATCCGTCCCCATTGCGGTTAGAGAACATAGTGACTGGATCTACCTCCTGCCTGGGAAATCTAGCAACAAGGGACAAGCCTGATAACTGCTTTGGTAGCAGGCTAAGGAGAGTGCTGCTGTGTTGGGATTGGCATGCTCTCCCAGAATTTGTCAAGAAATGTTTTCTGTAGGCCAGATGTGGGCTCAGTAAGAGAAAGCCTGCCTAGGCCTGTCCTGGGTCCTGTTCAGTAGGGCCTCCTAGAGGGGTAAAGAGACCCCAGAAGTCAGAAGACAAATGACCACTGGCAATAGAGAAGCCTTTGCTAAGGGAAATTCAGGAGAGGGGCCCAGCAGGGAACCCCTAAAGAGCCTGGAAAAGTATCCCATGAAGCTTTGATGATGGAAAGGAACAGCTATAAACATCTGCCAGACCCAGAAAGCATAAAGCCAATGACATTACTAGTTCAAAGAAGACTTTTCCCACTCCATATCAACACCTTGAGTGACGGAAGCAAGGAGGGGAAAAAACTGAGGAAAAATCCTGACCATTCCCCTCTTTCTCACTACAAGCTAACAGTCTGAAGCAGAGCTAGAGACACAAAAAGAATATAGTATCTTGAAGTAGATTGTGAGCAACTTGCTCCTGTCCATCTGAGTCTATTCATTCCTCATTAAACAAATATTGATTGAGTACCTACTATGTGCCAAATCCTGAGCCAGACCCTGGAAGAGACCCAAAGAACAATAAACACATGGACCCTGCTTCAGTTCACGGACTCACATGGGAGGCAGGCAAATACATGCATACTGCACACACAAACACACTAACTCTTGTAAAGAGGGAGTTACTGGCTTCATAGAGGTGGTGATACTACAACCTGATTGTGAAGGGTAAATCTGCTGAGCAGAGAAAGGCAGGGAGGGCATTCCAAGCAATGTGCACAGCAGAATGGTGTGCAAGGGCATAGCATGTTTGGGGAATGTGGGGATTTTCTCTGGGCACTCCTCTTGCTGATTCTACCACTTGGTTGGATTGTATGAATTTTCTTGGACTGGATTATTAGATAATAATACAGTCCCTTTCATCTGCTGGATATTTTCCCCCCTGGCCCCACCCTGCCTCAGCTTGACAAAGTCAAGCTCTAAGTAACTGACTCATCCAAGCCTGACATTTCTTGAAGTGGGTGGCATCTTTGTACCACCATTCAGGACTTGGGCAGCAAAGGATGTTTGTTGACAGCTCCCACAGGACCAGGTCCTCTCCTTCCTCAAAAAACGAGCCCTTAGTTATATTTTAACCCGAGACTTTATCTGCTGCCTCATGTGACACAACAACTAAGCTCTAAGATTCCAGGCAGGAGGGGCGCCTGAGTGGCTCAGTCAGTTGAGCATCTGACTCTTGATTTCGGCTCAGGTCAGGATCCTAGGGTTACGGGATTGAGCCCCACATCGGGTTCTGTGCTGAGCATGGAGCTTGCTTGGGATTCTCTCTCTTCCTCTGGACTTCTCCCTGGCTCTCTCTCTATATAAAATAAAATAAAATAAAATAAAATAAAATAAAATAAAATAAAATAAAATAAAATAATAAAATAAGATATTCCAAACAGGAATCAGATGGAAGAACATAGTCAAAAGAGCATTAGGCTTGGAGGCAGACACACTCGCCTGGGTTTGAACTGGTCCTGCTTTATGTCTTTAAGCAATCAACCTCCCATCTCTGAGCCTCAAATCCCTAAGTGCAAAATAAGGGTAATAATACTCACCCATTAGGATTTTATATGCAAAATGAGAGATAAAATTAGATGAAGGGAGGGAGGAGTAGAAGTCTAGCAAGAATCTGAACTTTCTGAGTTCGAGAATGACAATAAGAAGAAAAAAAAAAAAAGAATGACAATAAGGTTTTCAGGTCCCAAATATTAACAGTGATGACCTCTAGGGAGAGACACTAGGGAGCACTGTGGAGGGGACTTGCTCTTTTTTTTTTTTTTTTTTTTTTAATTTTTTTTTTCGACGTTTTTTATTTATTTTTGGGACAGAGAGAGACAGAGCATGAACGGGGGAGGGGCAGAGAGAGAGGGAGACACAGAATCGGAAACAGGCTCCAGGCTCCGAGCCATCAGCCCAGAGCCTGACGCGGGGCTCGAACTCACGGACCGCGAGATCGTGACCTGGCTGAAGTCGGACGCTTAACCGACTGCGCCACCCAGGCGCCCCGGGGACTTGCTCTTTTAATTAAAAAGCTTTGCTATTGTTTGATTTTTTTTTTTTTTTTTACAACGAGCATGACTTTATTTTGTAATTAAAATATATTCAGTATGGGGCACCTGGGTGGCTCAGTCGGTTAAGTGGCCGACTTCGGCTCAGGTCATGATCTCGCTGTCCGTGAGTTCGAGCCCCGCGTCGGACTCTGTGCTGACAGCTCAGAGCCTGGAGCCTGTTTCAGATTCTGTGTCTCCCTCTCTCTGACCCTCCCCCGTTCATGCCTGTCTCTCTCTGTCTCAAAAATAAATTAACGTTAAAAAAAATAAAAAAAAATATTCGGTATGGATATCATACTTCAATAAAAAGTTTTTAAAAATATTGCATAGAAAGTCATCCAGGAGACTGATAAGAGCATTTGCTTCTGGGAAAGACTGGAAGAACTAGGCCTTTCTGTGTATTCTTTTGTACTCTTTGAATTTTTTTTATCATAAATTTCTATTATTTCGCTAATATGTATAATTTTAAAAGGGTTTTTAAATTACTTTTATTTTTTTAAGTTTTATTTATTTTTGAGGGAGAGAGAGCACGTGCACAAGCAGGCGAGGGGCAGAGAGAGACACAGAATCCAAAGCAGGGTTCAGGCTCTGAGCTGTCAGCATAGAGCCTGACAGAGGGGCTGGAACTGTGAGATCATGACCTGAGTAGAAGTCTGGCACTCAACTGACTGAGTCACTCAGGCGCCCCAAAGTTACTTTTAAAATAAAAATATTAAAAAAAAAAATTTAGAGAATAAAAGTGAAAAATGTATCGTTACTTTACTCATGCCCCACACCTGGAACGGACAGAAACACACATACACCTGCACACAGTTTCCAGATTATAGTATCTCAGGGAATGGTACGGATTGACCTAGGCCCTCCCTATGGAAAGGTGCAGTTCCCGAGAAGATCAGGTGGGGGAGCCATTGAGAGCTCACTGCAGAAGAGCCCCTAGGAGTGGCAGCTCTTGGGAAGTCTGAACAATACAAACAGAGAGCACCTGGGTGGCTCACCCAGTTGAGCATCCAACTTCGGCTCAGGTCATGATCTCACAGTTGGTAAGTTCGGCCCTGCGTCGGGCTCTGTGCTGACAGCTCAGAGCCTGGGACCTGCTTCAGATTCTGTGTGTCCCTCTCTCTCTGCCCCTCTCTCTCTGCCCCTCCCTTGCTAGTGCTGTCTCCTTCTGTCTCTCAAAAATAACTAAACGTTGAAAAAAAAAAAAACCAGAATGATATTTAGAGGAAGGATTAGGTGGCTGTGTTCTTGGGAGTGGGAGGGCTCTCTGGGCACCCTAGATGGGAACAGCGTAGGCCCCACAAATCAGAAGAAACACAGGGGGAGGGTCAGGGGCTCTGGGCCCTCTTCCCAACTATCCTTAATATGCAGAGTGATGATACCAGGAAAGATCAATCCTTCCTCATTGTGGGACGCGCTATGGATTCAGAGTCATGTGTATGGGTTGAGTCCTGCCTCTATCATTTCTAACTATGTGACCTACTGTTGGTCACTTAACTTTTCTGAAACTCGATGTCCTCATTTGTGAACAAAGATAGCATATTAATAACTGAATCCTTTTTTTCAAACTATAATTTTTGGAACTTCTGTATGCTGGTCACTGAAAGAAAGGTGCTTTATATGTATGTAAATATAATTTAGTTCTTAAAAGAAGGTATTTTTATCGTAATTTTAGACATAAAGAAACAGATTCAGAGAAGTGATTATTTTTAAGTAATTGCTCTCCTCATTATGGGGCTTGAACTCACAACCCCAAGATCAAGACTCACATGCTCTGCTGACTCAGCTAGCCAGGTGCCCCGAGAAGTGATTTTTTAAAAAAGTATAGATGATAGGGGCGCCTGGGTGGCTCAGTCGGTTAAGCAGCCGACTTCAGCTCAGGTCATGATCTCGCGGTCAGTGAGTTTGAGCCCCACGTCGGGCTCTGTGCTGACAGCTCAGAGCCTGGAGCCTGTTTCAGATTCTGTGTCTCCCTCTCTCTGACCCTCCCCATTCATGCTCTATCTCTCTCTGTCTCAAAAATAAATAAACGTTAAAAAAAATTTAAAAAAACAACTATAGATGATAGGTAACATTTATGTACTACTTACTATGCATGAAACACTATTCTTTTTTTTTTTTTTTAACTTTTTAAGCTTTATATCTGAGAAAGACAGAGACAGAGCATGAATGGGGGAGGAACAGAGAGAGAGGGAGACACAGAATCCGAAGCATGCTCCAGGCTCTGAGCTGTCAGCACACAGCCCATCACGGGGCTCAAACCCGCAAGCTGCGAGATCATGACCAGAGCCAAAGTCAGATGCCCAGCCAGCTGAGCCACCCAGGCGCCCCAGCATGAGACACTGTTCTGAGAAGTTACAACAATTGATAACAACTCTATAAGGTAGGTATATTAACATTATTCTCATTTTATATGGGAGGAAACTGAGGGATGGAGAGATTAAACTAGCCTAAGATTCCACAGATGGTGAATTGAGGAGCCAGAAATTGAAGGTAGGTAGCCTGGCTCTTAATCATGTTACATGTCAATCTTTCCTTCATAAAACTCTCCACTGGGTTTCTCACCTCACTAAAAATAAAATCTAACTTCCTTTTCTCTGGTTTGCAAGGGCATACTCAAAGTGGTTCAGGCATGATCTGACCTCATGTCCTATCATTCTCCCCCTTGTTCACTCTGCTTCAGCAGCACCAACTTCTCTTGGTTCCTAGATTTGTGGAGCACATTCCTGCCTCAGGACCTTGGCATTCACTGTTCCTTCCGCCTGGAATGATCATCCCCCAGACCTTTGCATGGCTCATTCTCTCACTACATCCAGATCTCTACTCAAACTTCATCCCCCTCAAAGAGATATTCCTATCTAAAATAAACATTCCTTTAATCCTGCTTAATCTTTCTTCACAGCACTTAGAATTCTCTGAAATTATGTGTTTGTTTGCTTATTTGTCTCTTCCACCAGAATGCAAGCACAGACTTGGTTGTCTTGTCCACTGCTAGATATTCAGTGCTCAGGTGTGGGACCCACCACACGATAGGCACCCAATATATAGTTGCTGAATAATTAGGTACATAAATGAATGAATATCCAAGGTGACACAATTTTAAATTTTTTAAAAAATGTTTATTTATTTTTGAGAGAGGGAGAGACAAAGCACGAACAGGAAAGAGGCAGAGAGAGAGGGAGACGTAGAATCTGAAGCAGGCTCCAGGCTCCAAGCTGTCAGCACAGAGCTTGATGCAGGGCTCGAACTCATGAACTGTGAGATCATGACCTGAGCTGAAGTCAGATGCTTAACTGACTGAGCCACCCAGGTTCCCCCAAGGTCACACAATTGGTTAGAGGCAAAGGCAGGACAACAAACTGAGTTGTCTGGTCCTGGAGGCTATGCTGTTAGCCATTGTGCTGTGCTAGACTGGCTCTGAGAGATGCTGGGAGGTTCAGATAGTATAATGAATGTGAAACCACTTTGAAAATTGCTAAGTGCCTGAAAAAAAAGGTAAAGATTATTATTATTATTATTATTATTATTATTATTATTATTACTCAGTTCACTGCTTACTCATCTGTGAAATGGGGATAATACTCTGGCCTGCCAACTTTAAGATGATGTTTTGTGGAGTGCCAATGAGATAATGGATGGGGAAACATATAAAAGTTAAAGGCTTTACATGGTAGAAGGGACCGTACAGATTATTTCCATGCCAGTGGCTTCCCAAGGCTCCCATCCTCTACCTAGAGTTTGACATTAATATTGCTGACAGGAGTGGGGGAAGTAGGAGGACATGAGGGACCAAGGGACTCTGCGTCCCAATAATTAAACATGTTGGGACTGAAGCATTGCCAGCGGCAGCATCTGGTTGTAATTACCAGAGGGGACTGAAGTGATTAGTCACCTTTATAGTGAGAGCCAGGTCGGTCCCCTGGGTTTCTCCCTGGAGAGAGCCTTCTCAGCAAGCTCAGAGTCCCCTTTTCCTGCTCCCACCCCATTTCTGGAGTTCCCTGATCCTCAAACAATAGCCCCTGCTCTGAGACTCCTTCATGTCCCCAAAGTCCCAACTCTGCTCTGGGACTCCCCCATGTCCCCAAAGTCCCAGTGCATTGGATGAGACCTTGACTGAAAGCCAAGAATACCAGAATTGCCCCCAACACTTTTTATTTCTTGTGTTTCTAGAGGCCAGGTTAGGATTCTTGGGTACAAAATGTATCAAAGCAGGAATTAGGCTTAAAAAGTAATTTAACCCTCCTGAACTTCAATTTCTTCATCTGCAAAATGTGGCTACCAGGAGCACCTTCATCACAGGATTATTGTGAAGATAAACAAGGTAAAAATACCAAGGCTAGAGTCTAGGGGTGCCTGGGTGGCTCAGTTGTTTAAGCAACCAACTCTTGATCTCAGGTCAGGTCTTGATCTCAGGGTCATGAGTTCAAGCCCCGTGTTGGGCTCTGCACTGGGCATGAAGTCTACTTTAAAAAAAAAAAAAAAAAAAAAAAGCCTAGAGTCTAGCTTACTTGAGTACCTGCTCAATTAATACTAGCTATTATTATTTGTCAGGTGCTAAGCTAATCACTTTTTATGATTAATTTAATCGTATCCCCACAAAAACCCTATGAGGTAAGTACTGTAATGATCCTCATTTAGAGTTTCAGAGAGGTTTGGAAGCTTCCAAAAATCGCACAGCACACTAAGCCATTTTGCAGAACCAGAATTCTAAACCAGGTGTGTTTGCCTCCAGGGCCCTTACTCTTTATCAAACTGTGTACAGGGACATCTTAGTGGTTTGATTCATTCATCCGTTCATTTATTCACTCAATCAAGTTTACAAAGTGCCTAATAAGTAGCAAGATAGAATCCCTCCCTCTAAGGAACTCAGAGTCCAGCAGGGAAGGTGTGATATGTCCACAAGTAACCACACCTGGAAGTAGAAAATTATGGCTTTTGTATATAAGGGCCAGTGGAGATTTATTCATCTATATAACACACACTGAGAATCTGCTATGTACTGAACACTACGCCCAGCACTGGGAATAAGTGAAAGATAAATATGGCACAGTCTAATCATAATCTAATGGGGTAGACAGAAATTTAAATACGTTATTACAGTTGTAAGGAATTAAGTTGTGATTTTAAAAGTAGGAAAAAAGTAAATGGGCACCTGGGTAGCTCAGTCAGTTAAGTGTCTGACTCTTGATTTTGGCTCAAGTCATGATCTCACAGTTTTATGAGTTCAAGCCCCGTGTTGGGCTCTGTGCTGGCCATGGGAGCCTGCTTGGGATTCTCCCTCTCTCTCTGCCCTTCACCCCACTCATGCTCTCTCTATCTCTCTCAAAATAAATAAATAAACTTTAAGAAATGTGCAAAAAGTACATAAATAGAGTAGAAGAAATGAGTTGTGTTCGAGACAGGGGACAGAGGCAGAACTGGGTAACCTCTGAGCCACCAAAGCAGAAAGGAGCACAGAAAATGTGTGATGACAATTCAGGAGCATGTATTTTCTGGTGGATGAGGGAAGGCTTCATGGAGGAGAGGGCACATGAGCTGGCACTTTTCAACAGGTAAGTTTTAGAGGGGAAGAGTTAGAACAGAGATATCCTGGAGACCTAGAAGCCAGTTATCAGGTAATTATAGTAGGACAGGTGGCGAGGAGAACAGAGATAGTGAGGTAATTGGGGGATGGAGAGGAGGGAGGAGTGTTAAGGATAACTGCTTAAATGGGGACAAGTCAAAGGGGGAGCGAAGTGTTGTGAATCTGGGTAATCAGAGGGTTAGTAATGAATCCAGCTCTTCCTGAAAGCTCCCGCAAAAGGGTGATGGTGCCTTGGCCTTCTGAGATGGGGAGGTAGAGCTCTGCTGGGTGTTCCGACCCAGGACCACCTCATGAAGCTTGAAATGGCCAAGTCATGCTGCTGTGCTCTGAAGATCATAGAGGACCTGGGAGCATCACCATGAAAAGGCTGGTCGGGCACCTGCACACCCAGCCCAGTTTCATCTTTCCTTCATCAAACACTCCATGTGCTTCTACTCTGCGCCAGGTGGTGCTGGGAAGCCAATCTGGGTGACCTTACGGTCAAACAGATCTCCATTAGGCAGGCTCAAAAAATCTCAGATTAAGAAGGAGGATTTCCTGGGGCCTCTGGATGGGTCAGTCTGTTAAGCATCTGACTCTTGATTTCAACTCAGGTAGTGGTCTCACGGTTTGTGAGATTGAGCCAGGAGTCAGGTTCCACACCGGCAGCACGGAGCCTGCTTGGGATTCTCTCTCTCTCTCTGTCTCTCTCAAAATGATTTAAAAAAAAAAAAAGAAGCTTTCCTGATTACTACTTCTACACTGCTTCTTACAGTGTGACAAAGTGTTATAGAGAAACATACAGGAAGGGGTAGTTGGCTCTGTCTGGGGATCAGGGAAGGCTTCCCCGAGGAGGTGAATTTTCAGCTGAAGCTTTCAGATTGAGGAGGACCTCCTTCAGTTGTGGGAGTTGATATTTCAGGTGAAGGGAACAGCTCTCCCCCATGAGTCCGGCTGGAATTCAGACTTCTCCCAGAGCTACCAAAAAAACATCATGCGGGAAATAATTTTTCCAGTGTCCTGCAGGGGTCGCTGCTGCCCCAGGCTGAAGCTGCCACCTCTCGACTGCCCCAGTTCTTTCCAACAGAACTCAGAGTCTGTCTTTGCTGGGGTAGTAGTGAGGTACACTCTGGACCTGCTTCCATTGAAGGAGTGGGCTCAGGGGTAGCAGTCCCCCCTGAAGCCTGAAGAAATCATCTGAGCTCTGTCAATGGCACTTGGGGGGAGGGGTGTAGTAGGTACAGATATTTTTCTGTCTCTGGGTCACCACAAGTTTATTAAAATAAAAGCAACTGTGGGTAAATGCTGCCATCTGTGCTGCCCCCCCCCCCCAACAAATAAGGCCCCAGACTAGACGCAGGGGTTGAAGCTGCTTTAAAACACCCCAAGGACTTAACTGAAAACCCACACTCCCCATGCTTCTGGGGCTTAAGATCTTGAGCTCATTCCTCAGTATCTCTCCTCAGGAAGGTGGGGTGGGCTGCCCCGTGAGGTGGAGGTGAAGACCCCTGAGTCTGCTCCACAGACTGAGAGGCCCCCTAAGCCTAGAGCCCTGCTGCGGGGCTCTGTGCCAAGAGCCCCCGTGAGCCATGGCCTCGAAAGGGCAGCGGTGATTTTTTTCACATAAATATATCGCACTTAAATGAGTTTAGACAGCATGACATCAGAGAGTAATTAAATTGGTTTGGGTTGGAATTCCGTTTCCAATTCCTGAGTTCAGGTTTGTAAAAGATTTTTCTGAGCACCTGCAGGCGTATGTGTGTGTGTGTGTGTGTGTGTGTGTGTGTGTGTGTGAAGTATTTTCACTGGAAAGGATTCAAAACTTAAAAAAAAAAAACAAAAAAAACTGGAGCACACAGGCAGCATTACGCCATTCTTCCTTCTTGGAAAAATCCCTCAGCCTTATACAAGCCTCCTTCAAGCCCTCAGTCAGTTGTGCAGGAGAAAGGGGGCGGTCGGCTTTCTCCTTTCAAGAACGAGTTATTTTCAGCTGCTGACTGGAGACGGTGCACGTCTGGATACGAGAGCATTTCCACTATGGGATTGGATACAAACACACACCCGGCAGACTTAAAGAGTCTCAGACTGAGGAGAAAGCCTTTCCTTCTGCTGCTACTGCTGCTGCCGCTGCTTTTGAGGGTCCACTCCTTTCATGGTTTTTCCTGCCAAACCAGAGGCACCTTCGCTCCTGCCGCCGTTCTCTTTGGTGTCATTCAGCGGCTGGCCAGAGGATGAGACTCCCCAAACTCCTCACTTTCTTGCTTTGGCACCTGGCTTGGCTGGACCTGGAATTCATCTGCACTGTGTTGGGTGCCCCTGACTTGGGCCAGAGACCCCAGGGGGCCAGGCCAGGATTGGCCAAAGCAGAAGCCAAGGAGAGGCCCCCTCTGGCCCGGAGCATCTTTAGGCCAGGGGGTCACAGCTATGGTGGGGGGGCCACCAATGCCAGGGCAAAGGGGGGCACCGGGCAGACAGCAGGCCTGACACAGCCCAAGAAGGATGAACCCAAAAAGCTGCCCCCCAGATCGGGTGGCCCTGAACCCAAGCCAGGACACCCTTCCCAGACAAGGCAGGCTGCAACGCGGACTGTGACCCCAAAAGGACAGCTTCCTGGGGGTAAGTCACCCCCAAAGGCAGGATCTGTCCCCAGCCCCTTCCTGCTGAAGAAGGCCAGGGAGACTGGGCCCCCTCAAGAGCCCAAGGAGCCGTTCCGCCCGCCCCCCATCACACCCCACGAGTACATGCTCTCGCTGTACAGGACGCTGTCCGATGCTGACAGAAAGGGAGGCAACAGCAGCGTGAAGTTGGAGGCTGGCCTGGCCAACACCATCACCAGCTTTATTGACAAAGGGCAAGGTGAGGGGGTGGGGGGGGCAGGGGCACGGCTGAGAGGGAGGGGCATCTGCATGCGTGGAGGGGCCTTTCAGAGCCCTGACACTGCACCGGTGGGAGATAGCACATGCATCGGCCTGGGGTAGTATCTGGAACTGACCCCCCACGTACCGGGTCTGAGGCTGCTGGCAAGTCAGAGCCAATCCCTACAAGGTGCAGAGGGGGTTACTGAAGCCCAGAGAGGGGACAAGAACTGCCAGTTGGTGGCAGAGTCGGGGACCACACTCTAAGACTCTTACCAGGCCATGCTCTGTTCCTATGTGGGCTAGCCAGACTTTCCAGTCTCCAGAGGTTTGTAGGTTTCCTCAGATGGCAGAGAGAGAGATTAATCTCTAGAAACCCGTGGTTCAGCAAATCTGCCTTCAAGCTAGGGGGCAGAGGAGGCAGGATAGGTGAAGACAGCAAATGAGGCATCTGGGAGTCATGGAACGACATTTAAATGTATGATGTGGGGGGTGCAACAGACTTAGGGTCTTAACTCACAATGTGACCTTGAGGGAGTCCCTTTTCTCTTTGGTGTCTCAGTTTCCCCGTCTGCACAACTATATGGGTATTGGACTGGGTGATTTCTTCCTTTCTTTTTTTTTTTTTTTTTAAAGTTTATTTACAGGGGGTGGGGGGCAGAGAGAAAAGGTGAGAGAGAGAATCCCAAGCAGGCTCTGCACGGCTAGTGCAGAGCCTGATGCGGGGCTCGAACTCACAAACCGTGAGATCATGACCCTCTGAGCTGAAACCGAGAGTTGGATGCTTAACTGTCTGAGCCACTCAGGCACCCCAAGACTGGGTGATTTCTGAGAGCCATTCAAATATGAACACTTTGTGTCCTGTCCTAAACACATCATTTTTATCATCAGCCCAGGAGGGTATCTGTTCCCTTCACTTCTCCTTATGCTTGGTTAGCATTACTGTTTTGGCGTTTCCCTCTCTACTTGCTGTGTGATCTCAGCAAGTCCCTTCCCCTCTCAGGGCCTCAGTTTCTCCGTAAGTGTGAAAAGAGAGATGGATTACTTATTGCCATGGTTGCTTGCAGTTCATATGCTCTGGTTCTGTGAGTCTTAAGACTTTGCTGGCAGGGTGGGGGAGGGGTCAGATATTGGGAGAGGCTCCTCATTAGAGCCAGCCGGCCGGGCCGGTGGGGGAATGACAGGGTGGGAGGAAGCAGGAGGCAGCAGGTCTGGCTGGGGTGGGGGAGGTGGCCTGGCCGCCTGCCCAGCCGGGGAAAGCTGTGACCCCTTGGGGGCTCATAAAATAAGTCCTTGTGCCCCCCAGCTCTAAGGGAACTTGCAGAGGGGGAGATGGGGAGTTTAAAGGCCTAATTAGTCACCTTCTAGAGCAATGTATGAATGCTTCCCAATGGCAAATTGGTATTTAGGAAAGAGAGTATGCTGATTCAGACACACGGCAGAGTTTCTCGTACACAGCCGTATGTTTATACATATATGCTGAATCACACACACATGTATGCATGTGAACACACACCTTCTTACATGTACACACGGAACCTTCTTACAGATACACATATATACGCAAGCACAATCACGTGCACATGTCACTCACGTATACTTTACCTTTCATATTCACATATAAACCCAATCATACACACACACACACACACACATGCACAAACTGTCACTTACACACATGCTCATATACCCAGCATGGTAAGACATGTACACACCAAAATCATTGGACTAGGAAGCAAGGGAAATTGGATTGTAACTTTATCATTAACTACCTGCAAATTTACACAAGTCACTTTTCCCTCTCTGTGCCTCATCTGTAAAATGAGAACACCAAGATCTTCTTTAAGGTATAGTGGAAGCAGTTCAGGATTCAGTATAAAAAGTTCTAGACTAGGGGCACCCGGGTGGCTCAGTCGGTTAAGCGTCCGACTTCAGCTCAGGTCATGATCTCACAGTTCATGAGTTCAAGCCCTGCATCAGGCTCTGTGCTGACAGCTCGGAGACTGGAGCCTGGAGCCTGCTTTAGATTCTGTGTTTCCCTCTTTCTCTGCCCTCCCCTGCTCATGCTCTGTCTCTTTGTCTCTCAAAAATAAAAATAAGCATTAAGAAAAAAAAAGTTCTAGAGTTCCAGCTCTGCTTTTTCCTAGCTGGGTGATCTTGGGCAAGTCACCTAATTTCTCTGAGCCTCAGGTTCCTCCTCTGGAAAATAGGGCTAATTATAATACCCACCCCACCTATCTCTCCAATGAGATATCATATAAAATAATAGATGGGAGAGGGACAGCTAGAGGCATCTCTGATACGCATTGTCTTTGACACAAACACCCAGAATCTTTCAAATCACCACAGCCACAGTTACAGATGAACAACCCTTGTTTATTTTGGTAGGCTGTTTCAGAAGCTCCCTTATTTTGAAAAAGCCTCTCGTGGTTTGGGTCTTGGCATCTGTCAGAGTCGGGGAGAGGTCAAAGATAGCTATCTCTAGAGGGGAGAGAGCTGTGGCCCTTCCCTGAGGCCTCGAGGTGACTGGCTCCCTTGGTGAGGTTGCAGGGAATGACTTCTGGGTGTTCTCTCTAGATGACCGAGGTCCTGTGGTCAGAAAGCAGAGGTACGTGTTTGACATTAGTGCCCTGGAGAAGGATGGGCTGCTAGGGGCCGAGCTGCGGATCTTGCGGAAGAAGCCCTCAGACGCGGCCAAGCCAGTGGCCCCCGGCATCAGGCGGGCTGCCCAGCTGAAGCTGTCCAGCTGCCCCAGCGGCCGGCAGCCGGCAGCCTTGCTGGATGTGCGCTCCGTGCCAGGCCTGGACGGATCTGGCTGGGAGGTGTTCGACATCTGGAAGCTCTTCCGAAACTTTAAGAACTCAGCCCAGCTGTGCCTGGAGCTGGAGGCCTGGGAACGGGGCCGGGCCATGGACCTCCGTGGCCTGGGCTTCGACCGGGCTGCCAGGCAGGTCCACGAGAAGGCCCTGTTCCTGGTGTTTGGCCGCACCAAGAAACGGGACCTGTTCTTTAATGAGATTAAGGCCCGCTCCGGCCAGGATGATAAGACTGTGTATGAGTACCTGTTCAGCCAGCGGCGAAAAAGGCGGGCCCCACTGGCCACGGGCCAGGGCAAACGGCCCAGCAAGAACCCCAAGGCCCGCTGCAGTCGGAAGGCACTGCATGTCAACTTCAAGGACATGGGCTGGGATGACTGGATCATCGCGCCCCTTGAGTATGAGGCCTTCCACTGTGAAGGGCTATGTGAGTTCCCCTTGCGCTCCCATCTGGAGCCCACGAACCATGCAGTCATCCAGACCCTGATGAACTCCATGGACCCTGAGTCCACGCCACCGACCTGCTGTGTGCCCACACGACTGAGTCCCATCAGCATCCTCTTCATTGACTCTGCCAACAACGTGGTCTATAAGCAGTATGAGGACATGGTTGTGGAGTCTTGTGGCTGCAGGTAGCAGCACTAGCCTTCTGTCTTCCTGGCTGGCACATCCAGGATGCTGGTCACAAGAGCCCCTCCCTGCACTCCCAGAATCAGAGAAGTCGGGAAAATACAGCCGGGACGTCTATACAGCCTGCACGAAAGGGGATTCCGACAGCCTTGCTCTTACTCTCTGAGTGGGACTGGGTTAGAGATTCCTTTCTAGCCACAAGTCCCCTTGTCTGAGGATTTCTGCCCTTCTGCTGCTCTGACTGCCGGGACAGACCCAGGGAGACAGACTGAATGGGACTGAGACCCAGGAGATCTTGTTTTCCCCTGAGACCCAGCCCACAACTTCTCCTTACTTGGGCCTTGTTGGCTTCTGGACTCTCCAGGGAGGGCTCCTCTCGGGAAAGCCACACCTGCCATCCCCGCCTTGAATCACCATTGTGCCTGGTGACTTTCTGCCTCTGGGGCAGATGAGATGCTGATTGGGCAGGGGTGGGCAAGACGGGGAGAGGGCTCGGGCAGGGGTGAGGAGTGTGAGGCTGTTAGACTGTTAGATTAAAATGTACATTGATGAGATAAAAAGCAAAACTGTTACTAAAACGGTGGCAAATTTCTTGTTTACTCCAGGGGACCCAGTGACCTCCTCAAAGCATGACTGACCCACGGAGGGGAGGTGGGTTGCCTGAAGCAAATCAGGACAGACAGTACAAGCTGAGTAGGGCCAGTGCTACCTCTAACCCCACTCCCGTTCCTTCCAAAGGCCTTTTGGTCTGGATCTCCATCTGCTTCTCTGGGGTCTGGCAACAGACTTAGGTTTTCTTTTTGACATTCCTCAATCAAGCTTATTGTCTCCTAAATGGAACCCTACATGGGAGGGAAATTGGGGGTTTCATTTCCTCTAACATCATCCCCACCTCATTCACTACCTTCCCCCCTCCCCATATACTCACAGAATCCACTGGCCACCATTTAGAGGGCCCTCTACCTTTCCGTGGGGAACCTGGGCTGCCAGAGATCTCCTCCCCTGTTGAGGCATCTTCTTTTTGCCACTGACCACTGTTTCTTGAATGATCTTCTGTAGCTCCACTACCCTCCAGCTTAGCACCTTTATCACTCCTCCCCGCTCATCCATCACTTACTACCCATCACCCCAGCTCCAGAAACAGAGCTGGAGTCCTTCCCCTTTACATTTTATATTATACAAGTACATAATTATACATTTGATAAGCAACCTCCCCACTAACCTTAGGCAGACCAACGCCAGACACATCCTGACGTTTCCTGCTTGGGGCTTGGCCCAGAGTAAATGCCCACTTCTCTGTATCCACTAGAATTCTTAGTTGGGGGCATGAGGCATGAATGCTTGGGAGGGGAACACAGCCCTCTGGTAGGGGAATTTGGGCACCTAAGTCCTCTTTCTAAGGGCTTAGGACCAGGCTCTGCCTGGCCAAAGAGAGGGAAGACTAAGAGAAGGGAGTCTAGGCCTCCCCTTCCCACCCAGGGGGCCCCAACATTTTCCCCATCTCTCTCCAGCTGGGTCTTTGATTCCCAGGGCTCCTAGCCAAAGCTGTTTCAACAGTAAGGATTCCTGCCCAGCTATGGGCAGATCTTGTATCCCTTCCCTCTAGGCCCAAAACCTGTGTTGTCAGGACCTGAAACAAGAGCCCGGTGCAGGGGGCAGCCTACCTTTGAGCTGCCTCCCTGGCTTGGAGGCCATTACCTGTCCCTGAGGGGCCAGTCTGAACCTGGAACCTAGCCCTCCCTGGCCAGGCTTCGTTGTGTTTGGCTGGTGGCAGGCCTTCGAGCTCTGGCAGTAAACAAAGGAGCTGCCACAGCAGACAGAGTTCTGGTGTGAAAGAGGAGAGTGAGCCTGGAGGCAGTGCCGGGGAGGCCAACCCGTAGGTTGTGGACACAGGGAGAGCAGTGTAGAAGCAGGGTGGCTGGAAACCCAAGGGCAGAGAGGCAGAGGACGGAGGGGTCACAGGTGGGGCTGGCTCCTACACGCACTGATTTTCTGGGCTGTGTGTCCCTACTTTCTTGGAAAGTCTGACAGACTGGAGTGGCACCCTGCCTGAGCCCTGTCAGAGAGCTTCCTGTCATCTCAGCCTCTGTGTTCTTCCTGCTGAAGGCCCGGGCACTGAATCGACTGTTGTGGTCTGGCTTGGTACCTAGGAGCTTCCTTTCCCACCTCAACCTGCTCTAGAACTTGCTTTCACAAAAGAGCCACTCAGACTGTGTACCCTCCCCCTTTCCTCCCCAGACTATGGGGATCCAATCAGATCAGTGTGGGGTACAAGCCCTTCCATGCTAGCCATCCCATCAGCTGCCTCCTTGGACAATTATTTTCACCAGGCATCCACCTCCAGTGCCAGTCAGAACAAGTTGCATACTTGTATAGGACACTTCTGTGCAGAAGGGCACAAGGTTTGTATCATTCTTCAGGGTTCACAAACAGGCTCTCAGCTGAGGTTCACAAACATGCTCACGGCTCTGAAGGGCTCAAAAGGCAGCCCAGTTTCAAATTTCAGATCTGTCACTTAGAGTTAGAGGCCTTGGGCAAGTAACTTAATTCCATGAACCTTGGTTTCCTCATTTGTCGGGGGGGGGGGGGGGAGGGTGGGAGAGGGGGAAGGGGTAGACAATATGCCTATTTCATAAGGCTAACTGGGGAGGATATGAAGGACACTCAACACAATGGCCAGCACAGAGGTAGCACTCGATAAATATTAACTGTTATCATTATTGTGCCTCCACCAGTCCTGTGAAGCAAGCAGGGCAAGGACTATTACTCTCCATTTTTATAGACGAGGAAGCTGAAACCCAGAGAGGCGACTGCAGGCCTCCTGCATGTCTCAGTATTCTTTGTACCATTCTTGCTACTTCTCTGACCCCCCAATTCCACTGACTCCAGTCCTGGCAAGTAGTCAAATTACCTGCCTAGAGCTTACCTTCCTGTTCCTAAAAGCTTCCCCTTGGAGGCACACGGTATGTTAGTTTCTGGGGAGAAATAGCTAAGCATATAGGTTAGGGCAGGAAAGATGAGAGGCCCATAGGGGTGGAAAGAGGTGAGGCTCCTAGTGCTCTGATGCCGCCTCTTAGTCCTTTCCACCTCTCTATGTCCCAGGCCCATAAGCAGGAGAATCTGCTTTTCTAGGGCTTGGAACACACAACTTTGGGAAGACTCTCAGACTTCATTTTGACTCCACAACTAGTTCTTTGCATCTGTATACACACATAAGGAAACAGAGTAAGAAAGGCTTAGTCACATACGCTTGGGAGTCGAGTGGATCTGGGTTTCAGTTCCAGTTCTAACACTTGCCGGATGACCCTCTCTTGATCTCTCTGTCTGTAAAAGAGGGATAATAATATCAAATTTAATGGGCTTGGGATTTGGGAGAGGGGTTATTTATTCATTCCATCAACCTTTGATCCATTCATTCATTCCTTAATGAGTAAATATTTATTGAGGGTCTACTATGACCCAGATGCTGTGCTGAGCATTGGGATAATAATAACAACCACAACTGTAAATGTTTATCAAGGGCTTATTATGTGCCAGGTACTGTGCTTAGCACTTTATCTGGATTCTCTTATCTTTCCATGACCATGTCCTCAAGTTCCATGCAAGAATGAAAGAGAAAATAAAGATCCTGAAGGATGCTAGGATGATAACATAATAGGCTGAATCAAAGGAGATGAAATAAAATGAGAATTAAAATTATTTAATATTTGTGTATTTATTAATATATATAATGTAAACATATAAAATTACCCATCAGAATGCATGAAACCCAGCATACAAGTACAGGATGTAAAAAAAAAAAATGTGATTTCACAACTTCAGATGGGAAAGAGATAGTGTTACAGGTAGCTCTGAATGGAGTTGAATCAACTGAATACAATGTGGATGCTTCAATGAAAATATAAGTGTGGGCTTCATTAATAAACATGTAATATACAAACCCAAGGAAGTTTTGGTTCTGCTCTGTGAGGCAGGACTTGGGAAGTGTCGGGATGGAGAGAGTAAGGGAGAAGCAAAGTCAAGGATGATCCTATGGTTGTTTTGCTTGGGCAACTGGGTAGAAGGTGTGCCATATAACAACAACAAAAAAGAACACAGAAGGAGGAACAGATTTTGAGAGGAAGATGATGAGGTCAGTTTTGGACATGTCAGGTTTTAAGAACTCTTAAGACATTAACTTTAAATAGGAAAGGCAGAATTCTTTCATGAAATGATAAAAGGAAGAAAGGATACACGCACAGGATAAAAGCAGGTTTGTTGGTTGTGTGGTGGGAAGTCAAGTTCCATTCTGATGGCTTCTAATTTCTTTTTTTTTTAATTTTTAAATGTTTATTTATTTTTGAGAGAGAAAGAGACAGAGACAGAGACAGAGCACAAGCGGGGAAGGGGCAGAGAGACAGAATCCGAAGCAGGCTCTAGGCTCTGGGCTGTCAGCACAGAGTCCGATGTGGGACTCAAACTCACAGACTACGAGATCATGACCTGAGCCAAAGTCGGACGCTCAACTGACTGAGCCACCCAGGTGCCCCTGATGGCTTCTAATTTCTATTTTCTCTGTGAAATAGGAGATCAAGCCATCTGTTCAGAGAGGTCAGAGTCAAGGTTTGAAGAATGTAGAATGTAGAAAAGGTTCCTATTATGGGTTTAATTGTATCGTTCAAAAAGGTATGTTAAAGCCCTAACCCTCATACTTGTGACTATGACCTTATTTGGCAAAAGGGTCTTTGCAGTTGTAATCAAGTTAAGGTGAGGTCGTTAGGCTGGGCCCAATATGACTGGAGTTCTTAGAAGAGAAGAGACACAGAGACTGACAGATAGGGAGAAGATCATGTGATGACAGATGAAGAGATTGGAGTTATGCAACTGTAAACTAAGAAACATCAAGGATTGCAGGCAATTGCCAGAAGCTAGGAAAAACCAAGGAGAGATCCTCCCCTAGAGCCTTCAGATAGAGCATGGTCTTGCCAATACCTTGATTTTGGACTTCCAGGCTCCAGAACTGTGAAACAATACGTTTCCATTGTTTTAAACCACCTGGTTTGTGTTGTTGTTGTTGTTGTTGTTGTTGTTGTTGTTGTTATTGTTGCCATGGTAGCCCCAGGAAACTAATATAGTTATAAATAGCAGTTCTGGAGATAGCAAGCCTAGTTGAACATAACAGAGGTTGGATACCATATTTGGTGGTACTAATAAGCCCTTTGCATGATTTTCTTCAATAGTAGTCAATAATTTGGATGCAGGCATGGAATAAATGAACAATTACAGGGTTGGAGTCTTTCTAGATGAACAGGATAGAAGGATGTTTGAGCAAGGGAGTCGATATTGATAAGAGAACAATTAAAGTGATAGACCATAGGGTCTGAGCTAGATAGAAGTATAGAGAGGAGAAGGTTGACAGATTATAAAGAAAGAAGATAAAGCCTGGAGGTCTCATTGGGGTAAAATGACAGTTTATTAGCAGTAATAACTGAAAACTGAAAGAATAGGATGGTGAGAACACAGAATGTCATAAATTAAAAATTTCAGAATTAAAATGATTCCAGTGATAAAGCCAGGAATCGTCCATGGGAGTGGGTGGCTGGACACTTCATAAAAATGGAACTATAATCATATAATATGTAGCCTCTTGTGATTGACTTTTTCATTTAGCATGTTTTCCAGGGTCATCCATATTGTAGCACTTATCAGTATTTCATTCCTTTTTATTGCTGAATAACAATCCATTTTCTGAATATGCCACATTTTATTTATTCATCAGTTAATGAATATTTAGGTTGTTTCCAGTTTTTGGCTATTATGAATAATGCAGTGATGAACATTCATGTACATGTACAAGTTTTTGTGTGGACATATGTTTTAATTTTGACCTAGGAATTGAATTAGTGGCTTATACGGTAATTCTGTGTTTTCATTCCAAAGAACAGCCAACCAGACTTTTCCAGAACAGCTGTACCATTTTACGTTTCCATCAGTAATGTATGAGGGATCAAGTTTTTCCACATCCTTGCTAGCAATTTGTATTATATGTCTGCTTGGTTATAAGGCATCTAGTGGATATGAGAAGTGATATCTCATTGCATGTGTGTGTGTGTGTGTGTATGTGTATGTATATTGTTTATATTTCCCTAATGACTGCTGATGATCATCTTTTCATTAGCTTATTGACCATTTGTATACCTTCTTTGGAGAAATGTCCATTCAAATCCTTTGCCCATTTTTAATTGAGTGTTTATTTATTTTTTATCGAGTTGTAGAGTTCTTTATATATTCTAGGTACAAATCCCTTATCTGATATTTGATTTGCAAATATTTTCTCCCATTCTGTATCTTTTTACTTTCTTTTTTCTTTTTTTTTTTTAAAGTTTATTTATTGGGGCACCTCAGTTGGTTAAGCATCTGACTCTTGGTTTTGTCTCAGGTCATGATCTCATGGTGGTTCATGAGTTCAAGCCCTGCATCAGACTCTGTACTGATGGTTTGGAGTCTGCTTGGGAGTCTCTCTCTCCCTCTATTTCTGCTTTCCTCCCTCTCTTTCTCTCTCTCTCTCTCAAATAAATAAACTTAAAAAAAAGTTATTTTGATAGAGAGCACAAATGGGGGAGAGGCAGAGACAGAGAAAGAGAGAGACAGAGAGAGACAGAGAGAGATAGAGAGAGAGAGGGAGAGAGAGAGTATCCCAAGCAAGCTTGAGAGAAGCTCAATGTGGGGCTCAAACTCACAAACTGGGAGATCATGACCTGAGCCAAACGCTTAACCAACAGAGCCACCCAGGTGCCCCTCTTCGTTTTTTTTTAAAGCTTATTTTTTATTTTCAGAGACAGAGTGTGTGTGTGCGAGCGTGGCTGTTGGGGAGGGGCAGAGAGAGAGAATCCCAAGCAGGCTCCATGCTGATAGTGTGAAGCCTAAGCAGGGCTCTAATTCACGAATCATGAGATCATGACCGAAGCTGAAATCAAGAGTCAGAGGCTTAACTGATTGAGCCACCCAGGTGCCCCTTTACTTTCTTGATGGTATTATATATGTGTATATATATATATATATATATATATATATATATTTTTTTTTTTTTTTTTTTTTTTTTTTTTTTTTTGTAATTTTTTTTAACATTTATTTATTTTTGAGACAGAGACAGAGCATGAACAGGGGAGGGTCAGAGACAGAGGGAGACACAGAATCTGAAACAGGCTCCAGGCTCTGAGCTGTCAGCACAGAGCCCGACGCGGGGCTCAAACTCACGGACCGTGAGATCACGACCTGAGCCGAAGTCGGACGCTTAACCGACTGAGCCACCCAGGCGCCCCTCTTGATGGTATTTTGTAACACAAAATTTAAAATTTTTATGCAGTCCAATTTATTTTTCTTTTGTTATCCATGTTTTTGATACTGTATTTGAGAAGGTTTTATTGAGCACAAGATCACGAAAATTTACTTTAATGTTGTATTTTCTAAGAGTTTTATAGTTTAGCTTTTACATTTAGGTCTATGATCCATTTTGAGTTAACTTTCCATATGGTGTGGGATAGGAGTCCAACTTCATTCTTTTGCGTTGTTTTTTTTTAAATTGCAAATATGTAGGGGCGCCTGGGTGGCTCAGTCGGTTAAGCGTCCGACTTCAGCTCAGGTCGTGATCTCGCGGTCCGTGAGTTCGAGCCCCGCGTTGGGCTCTGTGCTGACAGCTCAGAGCCTGGAGCCTGTTTCGGATTCTGTGTCTCCCTCTCTCTCTCACCCTCCCCTGTTCATGCTCTGTCTCTCTCTGTCTCAAAAATAAATAAAACGTTAAAAAAAAATTAAATTGCAAATATGTATTACATCCCTCCCCCAACTATAATATCCTTGAGGGAAAGGGCCAAGTTCTAGTTCCTTGTATTTTCTTTTTTTTTAAATTAAACTATTTATTTTGAGAGAGAAAGAGAAAGAGAGAGAGAGTGTGTGTGTGACAGTGCCCATATGTCAGTGGGGGAGGGGCAGAGAGAGAGGGAGAGAGAGAATCCCAAGCAGGTTCCACACTGTCAGCATGGAGCACAACGCGGGGCTTGAGGGCTTGAACTCATGAACCATGCGATCATGACCCGAGCTGAAATCATGAGTTGGTTGCTTAACTGACTGAGTCACCCGGGTGCCCCATAGTTCTTTGCACTGTCCATAAAACCAATGAGTAAATTTTTTTTGTGGAATACAATTGTGAGAGTGGCATGAATGTTTTTATTTCTTTTCTTTTCTTTTCTCGTTTATTATTTTTTAAATGTTTATTTTGAGAGAGAGAGTGAGTGAGAGAGCACATACACACCAGTGGGGGAGGAGCAGAGACAGAGAGAGAGGGAGAGACAGAATCCCAAGCAGGCCCAGTGCTGTCACGGCAGAACTGTGAGATTATGACCTGAGCCGAAATCAACAGTCAGATGCTTAACCAATTGAGCCACCGAGGTGCCTCAAATGTCTGAACTTCAATGTGGAGCCTCTAAGGGCAATCACGGGGATCCTGAGGGGTGGAAGCAGTACAGAGGAAGATGAAACATAGAGAGAGAGAGGGAGCTTTGGCAGAACAATGGAGATTGCTGAGGCTTCAGCCCGAGGGTTTAGGATGCAAGTTGCTGGCAAGCCTGGCAGTGGAAAGCAGCTAAGCAGCCCTGGGGAGTTGAGACCAAGGAGCAGGGGGTGGAGTGCTGTGAAGGGCCTTATGGAACCCTGCAATCTCCATGGGTTCCAAGTTAGATAAACTTGTCCATACCCTCAGCCTGTTCCCAGAAAGTTCCTTCTACTTTCTGTCCTAACTGAAACTTGGCCTTCCTCTTTGAATATTATTTCCCCTGTAGCTTTCCTTCTCTGGGAGGGTGCTTGTCATTATTCTATACCCTGTGTGTGTTAAGACTGACAGTTGAGTTTTCATCCACTTGCTTTCCAATACTACCTTCAATCCATTACCCCTCTACCTGCTGCTCCTTCATGGCTCGTGCTATATGTTCACATTACTTCCACACTCATGGACACTCTCTGTTTATCGTAGACTTTGGCTTCAGACATAGAATATGCCTCTTCATTCCAAATCCAAGCATCATCCTAGGTAACCTCAATGTCTGTATGGATGACGCCTAAAACGTAGGCCCTCGATTCTTTGCAGGCCTCCACCCCAGGGATTTTAACCTCTCCTTTACTTTAGCCACTTTCTTCCACAGTCACCCCCTGCATTTGGTCATCACTCAGAACAATTCTTACCCTAAAACTTTAAATTAAAAAAATTTCCAGGTGCCTGGGTGGCTCAGTCAGTGAGTGTCTGATTCTTGATTTTGGTTCAGGTCATGACCCCAGAGTTGTGGGACTGAGCTCCACAATGGGCTGCCTGCTAAGCATGGAGCCAGCTTGAGACTCTCTCTCCCTCTCTCTGTGTCCCCTACCCTGTTCGCGTGTGCTCTCTGTTTCTCTAAAAATAAATAAATAAATAAATAATCTCACTGCTGCAACTTCTTATCCTTTAACCTCTCACTGAGTTTTCTCATTACATTTTTCTTTTACTCATTTGTCTCCTCTTCTTTCCTAACAGCTTCTTTGTCTCTATAAATCCTTCACTATACAGATTTCCTGGCCTATCACCTGAACGTTTTTCTTGACAATATCATTATTTTCTTTGTGCTGATGATATCCATTCCATGACCTGGAAAAACCTTAATCCTTTATTGAATCCAACTATCAGCTCTCTCCTCTGCTATTCCCAGGCTGGCAGATGATTTTGAAGAAAAATCACACAGAAGTAGGTTGGTGCTATTAAAATTTTTACTCTTAAATGTACAAGAATATTCACAGAACATTCATAAGAACAACAACAACAAAAAGGAAACAAATACCTGTCAACTCTATCATATGATAGAACAGCTAATAAAAGGAAATGAACTGGACATATATAGAGCAACATATATAGAATAAAAAAACAACTGTTGAGTGAAAAAAAGGAAACAGCAAAATAAAACATAAGAATGCTGTCAGTTAAGTTTAAAAAAAAAAAAAAAAAGAAAGAAAATCCACACCAGCCAGAATGACATATTTTCCAAGGAAATACATATATGTATGTGAAAGCATTAAAAAATATCTGGAAGGTGAGGTGCCTAGGTAGCTCAGTATGTTGAGTGTCCGGCTCTTGACTTTGGCTCAGATCATGATCTAATGGTTTGTGATTTAGAGCCCGCCTCGGGCTCTGCTCTGGCAGCACAGAACCTGCTTGGGATTCTGTCTGCTCTTTCTCTGCCCTTCCCCTGCTTGCTCAGAATAAATAAAAATAAACTTAAAAAAAATATCTGGAGGAGCACCTGGGTGGCTCAGTTGGCTAGGCGTCTGACTTCGGCTCAGGTCATGATCTTGTGGTCTGTGGGTTTGAGCCCAGTGTCGGGCTCTGTGCTGACAGCTCGGAGCCTGGAGCCTGCTTCAGATTCTGTGTCTCCCTCTCTGTGCCCCCCCCCCAACTCTGTCTCTCAAAAATAAATAAATGTTAAAAAAATTTTAAAAATATCTGGAAGGAAATTAAATTTTAGAGAGGGTGGAAAGGATTGGGATGCAAGGTGGTCATATAAGGAACTTTAGCAGGCTAATTTAAAAAAAAAATTTTTTTTAGTGTTTATTTATTTTTGAGACAGAGAGAGACAGAGCATGAATGGGGGAGGGTCAGAGAGAGAGGGAGACACAGAATCCGAAGCAGGATCCAGGCTCCGAGCTGTCAGCACAGAGCCCGACGTGGGGCTCGAACTCACGGATAGCGAGATCATGACCTGAGCCAAAGTCGGACGCTCAACCGACTGAGCCACCCAGGCGCCCCAGCAGGCTAATTTTTATAGAAAAGAATGTAATCATACATCACCTTTTAATTTAAAATTAATTAATAAAATTTAAAAAATGAAGAATTATCAACTTCACTAGATCCTCCATGTTCCACTGGCCCCTTTTTCTTTTGTTCTTCTTCCTTTTAAAATATTTATTTATTTTGAGCGAGAGAGAGAGAGAGATCTCACAAATGGTGAGATCATGACCTGAGCCAAAATCAAGAGTCAGACACTCAACCCACTGAGCCACTCAGGTGCCCCTCTCTTATCTCCTTTTAATATATGATGCCACTTGTCCTAATGTATGTGTAGAAGCATTACACCATTGTAATGCTACACATAAGCTACTGATTTGAATGCAGGAAGCATCTTTATTTTGGCTTATAAAATCCTTCATATGGAAGATTGATGAGGGAAATCTTCCATTTTATATAAAAACAAAGCTAAATTTATTTACAAAATAAAAAGTATTAGTATTTGGAGACTATTAGTCTGCTAATAGATCTTCTCTTTTCACATTTACCCCTCTCTGATCCATCTCTATATAGTAGTCAACGTCAGCTTCTTAAATGTGAGCCAGTTAGCCCTCCCCTGCTTATTATCCTCCAATGGTTCCAACTATACTTAGAATAAAATACAGACTTCATCTAGAAGTCCTTGCAGAATTTAGTCTCTGTCTATCTTATCTCTTTAAATTAATTCAGATTAATTTTAATGCCACACTGGTTTTCTTTGGATTCTTTTTTTAAATGTTTATTTATTTTGAGAGAGAGAGAGAGAGAGAGAGAGAGAGAGAGCAGGGGAGGGGCAGAGAGATGGAGGGAGAGAATCTTAAGCAGGTTCCATACCTAGTTTGGAGCCCAACATGGGGCTCAATCCCATGACCCTGGGATCATGATCTGAGCTTAAATCAAGAGTGGAACGCTCAACTGACTGAGCCAGAACCACCCAGGCGCCCCTTCTTTGGATTCTTTTAAAAAATTTTTTAATATTTTTTATTAGAGAGAGAGTGAGAGAGACAGAGAGAGAGAGAGAGAGAGAGAGCACACACATGAGCAAGGGAGAAGGGCAGAGGGAGAGGGATAGAGAATCTCAAGCAGGATCTGACTGTCAGTGCAGAGCCTGACATGGGGCTCAAACTCACTGTGAGATCATGACCTGAGCCAAAATCAACAGTCAGACACTCAGGACTAAGCCACCAAGACACCCCTGTTTTTAAAAATTGAAGTATAGTTGACATATACTTCAACATAATGTACATAAATGTACATAATGTACATAATGTACAACATAATGTACATAAATGTACAACATAGTGATTTCACAACTCTACACGTTACTCGATGCTTACCATGGTAAGTGCAGTCACCATCTGTCACCATACAAAGTTACAATATTGTTTTTTTTAAGTTTATTTATTTTGAGAGAGAGAGAGAGAGAGAGAGTGCGAAGCAGAGAGAGAATCCCAAGCAGGTTCCATGCTGTCAGTACAGAGCCTGACATGGGGCTTGAGCTCACTAACCGTGAGATCATGACCTGAGCCAAATTCAAGAGTTGGGTGCTTTAACTGACTGAGCCACCAGGCACCCCACAATATTATTGATTAATATGTTGTACTTTTCATCTCTGTGACTTATTTCATACCTGGAATTTGTTTAAATGTTTATTTTTGAAAGAGAGAGAGAGAGAGAGAGAGAGAGAGAGAGAGAGAATGAGCAAGGGAGGAGCAGAGAGAAAGGAGGACAGAGGATTTGAAGTGGGCTCTATGCTGATAGCAGCAAGCCTGACAGCAGTGAGCCCGATGCTGGGCTTGTACGTGTTCTGAGCCGAAGTCAGACACTCAACTGGGCCCATAACTGGGATTTTTTTAACCTCTTAATTCCCTTCACCTATTTTACCCATCCCCCCGCCCCCCACTGGCAGCTACCAGTTTTCTGTATTTATGACTCTGTTTCTGCTTTCGTACTTGTTTTGTTTTTAGATTCCACATACAAGTGAAATCCTATGGTATTTGTTTTTCTCTGTCATACTATTTCACTTAACATAATACCCCCTAGCTTTATTCATGTTGTTGAAGATGGTAAGATCTCAGTCTTTTTTATGGCTGAGTAACATTTCATTGCATATACCCTACATCTTCTTTATTCATTTGTGGATAGACACTTAGGTTGCTTCCATATCTTGACTATTGTAAATAATGTTGCAATAAACATAGGGGTGCATATATCTTTTTGCATTAGTGTTTTTCTTTCTGGTAAATACCCAATTCTTTCGCTTCTTGAAACAAACCCTTATTCTTTCCTATCTCGGGACTCTTGTCCTGGAATCTTTCTTCCCTCTCTCATCACCCAACATTTGCTGATAAAATAGCATGTTCAAAGTCACTTCCCATGGCTAGCTCCTTCTCATCCTTTGGGTCTCAACTTACATGTCACCTCCTCAGACAGGCCTTACCTGGCCATGTTATCTAAAGTGTAGTTTCCCATATTATTCTCAAGTTTAGCTCTTTGTTTCCTTCAAAGCACTTCCCACGATTTTTAATTATTTTATTTTTTCCTTGGTTTACTAGATTTTGTGTGCCCCCTTCACCAGTCTAGAGCTCCACAAAGCCATTAAACACCTGTCTTGTGACCAGCACATAGTGAACATTCACTGGGTCTTTGTTGACTGAATGGAGAGGAAGTCTTTTAACATCCTGCCCATCTGCTCCCAGTCAACCCCAGGAGCATCTACTGCTCTTGGGATACAGTGGAAGAGGTCCACCAGCCAAGGTGATTCTCTCCCACCTCCTCAAGAAACTCCTTGTATCCTTGATTCCTTCTTCTGTGCCTTCACCTTCACAATTATTTCCTATCAAAACTCAAAGATGTTCACATTAAACAACGAACCGGCCAGAAACCCCAAAAGTTCCTTCCTCTTCAGGCCTCGGGTCAGCACGTGACTGCCCTCTTGACTTTCAGGACTCAGCTGAACACTCTCCTGTGTTCCTCTACAACAACTTCTCAGACTCGTTTTTTGGGAGCTCTTCAATATTGGGATCCCCCAAAGTCCTGTTTTTTTTCACCCCCCAGTGAAAAGGGGAGGTATTCCCGTGGGGGAAGAGTCTGGGAAAGAAGAATTCTGACAACGGGGCGCTGAGGAGTGAGGCTGGGTGAAGGAGACGTAAGTGGTTAAGGAGAGAGCTATGAAAAGCGCAAGGCTATTGGTCAAGGAGGACAGGTGCAGCGGGGAAGACGTGAGTCTCTGTGACGTGTCACAGGGGTAAGACGGCAGAACGGGAGGCGCGCGCCAGGTCGGGGAAAGTGCGCGCTCTTGAGCGCAGGCGCCTCTGTGCGCCTGCGCCGCCGTTGCCAGGTACCGCCGGCGAAAGGACAACAACAAGGGGAGGGGGCAGCGGGGACTCCGGAAGGCCACTCTTTACCCGGAAGTGGTTGCAGAGGAACATGGCGTTGCTGGTGCGAGTCCTTGTGAGTGAGGGAGTAATTTTCTGCGGTCGCCCCCAGGGTTGGAGTCGGAAAGGGCAGGGCGGGAGAAGCTGCAGGAGAGTGCAGGAGGGGAGCTTGGGTGGCAGCGAGGCTGCGCGGTCGCCTTTCTGCGGGGAAACTGAGGCAGCTGCCCACTTTCCCCTACCCTCGGTTTGGTGGTGGCTTCCCCGTTTTTAGAGGAGGGAGAGAGTGACATCGGACCTAAATCTGGCGAAGTTTGCTTTTCCTCACTTACCTCTTGCGACCGCTCTCCCTCAGGGAGAGGCAGCACGTGGGGGCACTGATTGGAGTTTTCGGGAGGCCTGGGTTCCTGTTTCTGTTCTGTCACTGATTCCCAGTGTGACCTTGGGCAAATCACTTTCGGGTCTCAGTGTCCCGACGGGAAAAATGAGGACGTTAATCTGCAGTTCCTTCGGTTTCCGAGATTCTCTGGGTTTGTTTCCGAGGCCAATCAGTAAGACGATTCTTAACTGTACAGTTAAGTGGAATACTGTTTCAGGTTATGAGATTGAAAGCTGCACGCAAACCGAGCTCATACTCTGCCAAGCACAGTGTATGGCACACCGTAGGTGTTCAATAAATGTTGAAGGAATTAACGAAGTGAGGAAGGAATTACTTGACTTCTTAGCACTCTTGGGAGAAACTACGGCCCTTGTGATTCAGCCCCTATCCTTCTAGCATACTCTGACATCTGGGAATTCAAGGAGAAAGAAAGTGGCAGCAGGAAAAGGTTAGGATGATACAGAACCTAGTTACTAATCATTGAGTGATGGGAGGGTTTATCATTTTAGCTAGTCTTTCAGAAATTGGGTCAAGGACATTGTTTTTCGTAGCAGACACTGCCCATTCCTGCCTCTGGCTATAGTGTGAGTTATTTACACTTATGTTTCTAATCTTTTTATATATGGTTTATAAGAACTGCAATTTTATGTCTTGTATTTCTTGTCAGCCTAGCAAAGTGCGGTACTCTCTGTTCCTGCTCAGTAATTGTTTGAAGAATAGCTCATATAACCTACAGAAAGATTCACTTAGTGAAGTAATTGTTGATGCCAGGGCAGAAATTGATTCAGATCTGAGAACTGCAGGAGAAATGGCAAGTAGGATGTCCTAAATTATTACACTTTTAAGATGGATATGTCAGGAAAAAGATGAAAAGTTTATTGGGCTATATACCTGAAATGAACACCTTGATTTATCTTGGAAGTTAGGGCCTGCCTGATATATTAACTATTCTTGCCCCTGAGTGTGTGGACCGTTGGAGGTTTATTTCTTCTTAGGTGGTAGCATCCATAGACACCACCTAACTGCCCTCTGTTTGTCATATTTTTTGCTATTTATTTCTTTCTGCTCATCCTTTTAGATAAAAAAGCAAGTTTAGATAAGGAAAAGTCACTTTTACTTTATACTATGAATCTTTAAAAGTTTCTTATTATATGATATAATGTGCTGTGTGACAAAGCAATGGAATCTCCCCTAATACTAGTTGAAAGTGACAGTAAACATGAAAGCAGCAGATATTTATTGATTACCTATTCTGAAGAGGCATTTGGGTTAGGTGCTGAGGAATTCACAAATATCGGGAATCTACCTTCTAGGAGTCTGAAGAGCCTTGGTTGAAAGTGTGGCTCTATTACTTATTATGTGTTACCTGGAGCCAGTCCCCTAACTTCTCTGAGCCTCAGATTTCCTTAACAGTAAGTTTGATAGGATTGATCAGAAAATCAGTTGATACAGGTGACATTTAAGTGCTTTTCTTCTCTTCCTTTTAGTTCAGCACCTGTTTTGAGAGTACTGCATTCTGGGAACTATCCAAGGAACTGAGGATGAAAATCATAGACCTCTGTCTGAAGTTTATAGTCTAACAGGAGAGACAGAAAAGAGAACTCCTAATACAATACTTGAAATGCTGTGATAGAAGTTTGTACCAGGTGCTTTAGGAGCAGAGTAGAGACATACTAAACCAGCTTGAGGATAAGCATCCATCAGGGAGTGATGCCTGAACTAAATGAGAGCATTAGAGAAGGGGAAAGAGAGCATATGCTACTAATGCCAGATAACCAAGAACTGTATGTGACTCTGTTTGGCTTGACTTGGGCACTTATGGTGAAATGGCAGGATTCAGGGCCTTGTGTCTCATGGTTAGGATTAGAGGTTTATCCTGAGGCACAGGGGACCCTTTGAAATGTTTTAAGCAAGGGAAGATTTATTTTTAAAGTTTTTTTTTTTTTTTTCAAATAATTTTCATTTTTGGATTTTATTTTTCAAATAATTTTCAAGTTGAAACCAACCCAATCTTCATTTTAAAGCTTCTCTCCTGCCTATAGTATAAACCACTGGGGTACTTCTATAGGCTGAGACCCTGAGTCCTTCAAATGGGTTGAGGAGTTGCATCATGGGTAAACTACAAATGCACACTGAGGAGCTTTGAATAGTGCTATCAGCTTTGAGCTGATAGCAGCTCAGTGTCTAGGCTGGTTTCCTGTGGTTGCCAGTTTGTGCCTGGCCCTGGAGACTGGGTTCTAGGACAAGGTTATGCACTCCCTGACCTTTTGGTACTTGTGCTGGATACAGACAGGTAGTCCTTGATGGCGATGTATACATATTACTTGGTGTCATCTATCATGCTGTAGATGGCATCTATGTCAAAGCTTCTGTTTTTAATGCAAAAGAGTTTGTTTTTAAAGGGTTTTTTGATATTTACTCTTTTTTCATTTAAATTTTTAAAGTTAAAGAATAATTGATGTACAGTGTTGCACTTATTTAATTATATAATTTGATAACTGTTTAAAAATTTTTTTTAATGTTTTATTTTATTTTTGAGAGAGAGAGAGAGAGAGAGGGAGAGAGACAGAGTGCAAGCAGAGGAGGGGCAGAGAGAGAGGGAGACACAGAATCCGAAGCAGGCTCCAGGCTCTGAACTGTCAGCACGGAGCCAAATGCAGGGCTCAAACTCAGATCATGACCTGAACCGAAGTCGGACGCTTAACCCCCGATAACTGTTAACATAGGTATACACTTGAAAAGCTATCACCACAATAAAAATAATGAACATATCTGTCAGTCTCCAAAATTTCTTTGTACTCTTTTGCAGTCCTTTTCTCCTCTTCTCTCCTGCACCACTACTGATGAGGGGAACACTTTAGTTTCTTTCTTTCTTTTTTTTTATTAAAAAAAAATTAAAAATATTTATTTATTTTCGAGAGAGAGGCAGAGTGTGAGGGGGGAAGTGCAGAGAGAGAGGGAGACACAGAATCTGAAACGGGTTCTAGGCTCTGAGCTTTCAGCACAGAGCCCAACACAGGGCTCAAACTCATGAACCATGAGATCATGACCTGAGGCAAAGTTGGACACTTAACCAACTGAGCCACCCAGTTGCCCCTAGTTTCTTTTATCATTTTTAAATTGAAATTTACAATTTTCATTTTGAAAGTGTAAAAAAAGTAAAAAAAAAACAAAACATATAAACACTTATATCCACTAGGAGATTTTTGCTTTAATATATCCCTGTAGCAGTTGTGGAAGGATCAGTCAGAGTGGGCTGAGGTTCGGGTCCCAAAGTCCAGCCAGAACTACTCACGTAATCTTGGAAGAAGTAGAAGGCCTGTACTAAGAGGAGGCAGGGAAAGTGTGGTTATAGAGGAAGAGATGATTTCAACAAGTATTGAGGAAACAGAGTCTACAGGGTTTGGTGGAAGGTTAGATATTGAGGGTGAGGGAGAGGGGTGTCTAACAGTGAGTCCTAGGTCTGCCTTGGATGACTGAGTTAATATAGCAGTGTCCTTCACTGAGAATATCCAGTTGGAGATGGTGGTGTTTTATTGTTTGTTTTTAAGTAGGCTTCACACCCAGCGTGGTGCTTTAAGTAACCACCCTGAGATCAAGACCTGAACTCAGATCAAGAGTTGGAGGCTTAACTGACTGAGCCATCCAGGTGCCCTAAGTGGTTTTTTTTTTTTTTTTTTTTTTTTTAAAGCAGCTGGTGAGTTGGTGTTCAGGAGAGACTAAACAAGCAGAGATATAGGTTGTAGTTGAAATCAGATGTTGAGTTTTCCTGGGGAGTAATATGGATAGCTAACATTTATAGGGCACTTACCATGTGGTAAGCACTCTTGTATACTGTATATATGTGAACTTACTTAATCCTTACACTAGCCCTTTGACAAGGTAGGCACTATTATTTCCCCCATTTTAAGATAAGAAATTTGAACCACAGAGAAGTAATATTCCTGAAACATTCTCATTAGTTTCCCCTTATTTTTTACTCTTTTTTCCCTTCTCCAATAATGGGTTTAAGAAGGAAGAGGAAGCTAAAACATTGCTATTGCTAAGTGGCTCCATCAGAGGAACTGGATATTTGAGTAATACAGTGGGACTTGTTTATGGTTTATGAGCTGTCCTGGGCATTGGTGGTCATTTTTGCTTTATTTTGACAGTATTAGAAACCGCAGAAAGCCACTCTTGTGTTAGCTATTTATTTATTTATTATTAAAAAAAATTTTTTTTTACTGTTTATTCATTTTTGAGAGACAGAGACGAAGTGTGAGTGGGGGAGAGGCAGAGAGAGAGGGAGACACAATCTGAAGCAGGCTGCAGGCTCTGAGCTGTCAGCACAGGGCCTGATGCGGGGCTTGAACTCACAAACCGTGAGATCATGACCTGAGCCGAAGCAGTCGGTCAACTGACTGAGCCACCCAAGTGCCTCCACTCTTGTGCTTTTTAAAAAAAATTGTAGTAAAATATAGATAATATAAAATGTACCATTTTAATAGTTTTTAACTATACAGTTCAGAATGGTATTAAATGTATTCACATTGTTATGCTGCCATCACACCGTCATTCACAGAACTCTTTTTATCTTGCAAAACTGAAATTCTGCCTATTAAATGATAAATCATTATGCCCCCCTCTACTTAGTCCCAAGCAGCTATCATTCTTTCTGTCTTTATGATTTTGACTACTGTAGGTACTCATATAAGTGGAATCATAGGGTATTTGTCCTTTTGTGACTGGTGTATTTCACTCAGCATAATGTCTTCAAGGTTCTTCCATGTTGTAGCATGTGTCAGAGTTTCCTTCCTTTTTAAGGCTGAATAATATTCCATTGTATGTATAAACCACATTTTGTTTACCCATTCTTTTGAGGATAGACACTTGGGTTGCTTCCATCTTTTGGCTATTATGAAATAGTGCTGCCACTATTTATATCTTTTCAAGTCCCTGTTTTTACTTCGTTTGGGTATATATTCAGAAGTAGATCATATGGATCATATGGTAATTCTATATTTAATTTTTTGAGCATTTGCCATTTTATTTTCCACAGTGGTTGCACCAGTTTACATTCCCACCAGGAAAGCATAAGGGCTCCAGTTTCTGTACATCTTTGTTAATGCTTATTATTTTCTTTCTTTCTTTTTTTTCCTTCATAGTGGCCATCTTAATAGGTGTGAGGTGATATCTCATTGTAGTTTTGATTTGCATTTCTCTAATGATTAATGATGTTGAGCATATTTTATATGCAAGTTGGCCGTTTGTATATCTTTGGACAAATGTCTATTTGAGTCCTTTGCCCATTTTTTAATTGAGTTGTTTGTTGTTGAGCTATAGGAATTTTTTTTTATATTGTGGAATCAGTGCCTTATCACATCTATGATTTGCAAATACTCTGTCCCATTCCATGGGTTATCTTTTTACTTTGTTGATAGTAGTCTTTGATGCACAAAAGTTTTTAGTTTTGATGAAGTCCAACTTAACTATTTTTTCTTTTGTTGTCTGGGCTTTGGTGTCATAGCCACGAAATCATCGCCAAATCTGATGTCATGAAGCTTTTCCCTTATGTTTCCTTCTAGGAGTTTCATAGTTTTAGGTCTTATGTTTAGATCTTTGATCCATTTTGAATTAATTTTTGTATATGGAATAAGGTTTTATTGTATTTTTTATTATTTTCCTTGTGTTTGCTGTGGTGATTACAATTAACATCTTGATTTATAACAATCCAGTTTGAATTAATATCAACTTAATTTCAGTAATATATAAAAACTTTGGGGGTCCTGGGTGGCTCAGTTGGTTAAGTGTCTAACTTCAGCTCAGGTCATGATCTTGTGGTTCAAGCCCCACGTTGGGCTCTGCTCTGACAGCACAGATGGAGCCTGATTGGGATTATCTCTGCCCCTCCCTCCTTCCTCTTGCCTCCATGCTTGTGTGCGCATGCGCGCGCGCACACACACGTGCACACTCTTTCAAAAATAAATAAATAAACATTAAAAAAAAAAACAACCTGTGATTCCATTTAGCTCCATTCCTTCCTGGCTCCCTTGTGCCATTAATGTCATTCAAATTATATATTTAAACATTGTGTGCCCATCAGCATAGATTTACAATTTTTGCTTTATGCTGTTGCCTTTTAAGTTAAAAATAAAAATAGAGGAGTGCCTGGGTGGCTCAACTGGTTGAGCTCTGACTTCATCTCAGGTCATGATCTCACTGTTTGTGGGTTTGAGCCCTGTGTGGGGCTCTGTGCTGACAGCTCAGAGCCTGGAGCCTGCTTCGGATTCTGTGTCTCCCTCCCTCTCTGCCCCTCCTCCTCTCACACTCTGCCTCTCTCTCATAAATAAAACATTAAAAAAAATTAAAAAAATAAAAATAATTAAAAACAAAAAATATACTTATGCTGTATTTTTAAAATTTATCCAAGTAGTTGCTTTTATCAGTGTACTTTATTTTTTCATGTGGATTTGAGTTACTGTACTGTCAGAGGTCTCATTTCAGCCTGAAGTTCTCCTTTTAGTGTTTGCTGTAGAGCAGGTCTGCTGTTGGTTTTCTCAGTTTTTGTTTATCTAGAAAGTCCTAATTTTTCATCCCATTGCCTTCTGTCTTCCATGGTTTCTGAGGAGAAATCAGCTATTAATGTTATCAAAGATCTCTTGTACATGTTGAATAGCTTCTCTTGCTGCTTTCAAGATTCTGTGTCTTTGTTTTTCAACAGCTTGATTATGATGTCTTTTTTTAACACTGTATTTATTTTATTATAATATATTATTTATTTAAAATTTTTTTTTAAGTTTATTTATTTTGAGAGCAAGAGAGGGAGAGGCAGGGAGGGGCAGAGAGAGAGTGGGAGAGACAGAATCTCAAGCAGGCTCTGTGCTGACAGCAGATGCAGGGCTTGAATTCATGAACTGTGAGATTATGACCTGAGCTGAAACCAAGAGTTGGACGTTTAACCAACTGAGCCACTGATGGGCCCCTGTTTTATCTTATTTTTGAGAGAGAGAGAGAGAGAGAGAGAGAGATTGAGAGAGAACACTTGTGTGTGTACCACGTGAGCTGGGGAGGGGCAGAGAGAGGGAGACAGAGGATCTGAAGCAGTCTCTGTGCTGATAGCAGAGGGCCTGATGTGGGGCTTCAACTCACGAACCGAACTGTGAGATCATGACCTGAGCTGAAGTTGGATGCTTAACCGACTGAGCCACTGAGGCACCCAAGATATATCTATTTATAGATTTCTCTGCATTTATGCTGTTGGAGTTAGTTGAGTTTCTTGGATTTATAGATTGATGTTTTTCATCAAATTTGGGATATTTTCTGCCAGTATTTCTTCAAATATTTTTTGTTTCCCTTTATTTCCTCTTGTCCTTCTGAGACTCCCCTTATACATAAGTTGGTACATTTGATGGTATCTCGTAGGTCTCTGAAGCTCTGTTAAAATTTTTTCATTCTTTTTTCTTTCTGTTCCTTAGTTTGGATAATCTTGGTTGATCTATTTTCATGGTCACTGATTTTCTCTTCTGCTCAAATCTGCGGTTTAACCCCTTTAGGGAAATGTTCATTTTATTTATTGTTCTTTTCAACACAAGAATTTTTTTTTTTTTTAAATAATTTCTCTGTTGATATTCTCTATTTTGTGAGATAGCATTCTTATACTTTGCTATAGTTCTTTAGAATGGTTTCCTTTAGATTTTAAACATATTTAGGGGTGCCTGGGTGGCTCAGTAGGTTAAGTGTCTGACTCCTGATTTTGACTCTGGTCATGATCTCATGGTTCATGGGATTGTGCCCTGCGTCGAGCTGTGCATTGACAGCGTGGAGCCTGCTTGGGATTCTCTGTCCCTCTCCTGCTTGTGCTTCCACTCAAAATAAATAAACTTTAAATAGTTTCACAGTCTTTGTCTAGTTTATCTAACATGTGAGCTTCTTCAGGGACAGTTTCTGTAGATTTTTTTTCCCCTTCTGTGTATGGACCATGCTTTTATGTTTCTTTACATGTTTCATACTTTTTTTTTTTTTTTGGTTGAAAACTGGACATTTTAAATAATATGTGGCAACTCTGGAAGTCAGGTCTGTCCTTTCCCAGAGTTTGTTATTGTTTTTCTGTTTAGTGATATTTCTGAATTAACCCTGTAAAGTCTATATTCTTTGTTGTATGGTCTCAGCTCAGTTAGCTTAGTGGTCAGGTAACGATTGGAGAGTTCTTAAATACCTGGAACCAGTAAGTCTTCTGTTTTTTGCTGAGGGGCTCTGTGCACATGTTGTGGTACACCATCAACAGTCTTACAATCATTTAACATCTCTGCCTTAAACTTTACTTCCTGCTTGTGCAGAGCCTCAAGGTTAACCAGAGGTCTCAGGTCTTTCCTGTTCTTGTGCACAGCCCTGTGCATATGCATGGCCTTCAGATTCCCAGGAATATGTCATACCTTTTCAAAGCTCATTCTCTTGCTTTTCCTTTTAAGCTTCTTTTGTTAGCCTATTGTTTTCTCCATGTATTATCCATTGCCTCAGGCAGTCATGAAGTTAAACAATTGTTTTCAACGAGTGCTCCTGCAGAAACGTTTTTTTCAGTTTTTTCATGTTGAATGAGCTTTACATTGGATGGAGTCTTCTAAAGAGCTACTAAACAGATCAAATAATGCCATTTCTTTGCAAGTAAGGCTTTAAGGAGCATCAACCCCATTCTGAAGTCAACTTTTTTCCAGAGACGACTAGTTCTTTTTAGTGACTAGTACTATTTAGAAACCAAGTCTGGATGCTGGATGTGGTCATTGCTTCCAGGACCTATCAGGACAGGAATAGGAAACACATGTATGTGTATATATTTACATAAACACACATCTATTTCTGTATTTGTCTATACATATTAATAACCCATACCAATAACTCTAAATTCATACTAGTACCTTGGGGTTTATTGTACCTTTCTGCCTTTCTATAATAGAAATTTTAATGTACATAATAATTAATACATATATTTACTGATATGCCCAATCTTAATATATTTAATGATTTGCTCAAATCTTTCCCGGATGTAATCAATCTCTTTTTTTTTTTTTTATATATATACATTTTTTTAATGTTTATTTTTGAGAGAGACAGAGATGGAATGCGAGTGGGTTGGGGCAGAGAGAGAGGGAGGCACAGAATCCAAAGCAGGCTCCAGGTTCCGAGCTGTCAGCACAGAGCCCGGCGCGGGGCTGGAACTCAACGTGAGATCATGACCTGAGCCGAAGTCGGACGCTTAACTGACTGAGCCACCCAGGCACCCCGTAATCAATCTTTTAAAGCTCAGATTGGAACCCCCAACAAAGTGGGAGGAGGCAGAGGATTCAGTAATGATGGAAGGAATTGTTGAACATTCTCGGCTCCTCTGGTATGTCTAAGTATCCTTTTGTAGCATGCCACTTCATAACTTGCAGGATAGTTTGCTACAATAGTGTTTATCCTCTGGATTATGGAATTAAATTAGTATCCATGGCATTCAGATTACAGGAACCAGTGAACATTTACAGAGTAGATTTGGTGACTATGGTTGATCTTCATTATTCAAGATTCTGTATTTTTGAATTCATTATACTTGCCAAGATTTATTTGTAATTCCCAAATCAATATTCATGGCACTTTCAATGGTCATTTACGGGTATGTGCAGAGGAGTGAAAAATTTGAGCTGCAACATGCAAGTCCTTGCTGAGATCGATATGCTGACTTATTTCAGCTCTTATACTGTAAATAAGTATTGTTTTCACAGTCTATTTAATGCTAAAGTTTTTGTATTTTTGTGCCTTGTTGGTGATTTCCCTGTTTAATATGGCCCCTAAATGTAGTTATCTAGTGTTACTAAGTGCAAGAAGGCTGTGATATTCCTTATAGAGAAAACTTACGTGTTAGATAAGTTTCGTTCAGGAGTGAGTTACAGTGCTATTGTCCATGAGTTCAATGTTAATGCGTTAATTGTATATTTATAAATAATAAGATGTCTTTAAAGAGAAACACACAAGGTTATGTATTGATTGGTTTATGAAAATGTTGTGACCAGAGGCTTGCAGGAACCTAACCCTGTATTTTCTCTAGGAGCAATGGTTCAGTATTTGCTAACTCAGTGTTTATAGTCACTTTATAAAGCAAAACTACGGAGAATAGGAGAATGGACTACCTGTAAAGCCTTTTCCAATTCATGAGTAAGCCAAGGAAAATACTATGTACAGTATCTTAAAAAACACATGCAGCAACAGGCTGGTCAATGGACTGATTAAAGCTGTAGTTGAAAAACTGGTCTGTCAGAATATTTTGAAATACAAATGTAAAATCACCTGCAGTTAACAATATGTACAGAAAGTAAAAACATGAAACCTGTCTTTAAGATTTTGGTTTTGAAGTGTTGGTGAGGTAAAAAGACAATAAAACCTCTTCCCACTTAATAATGGTGTATATATTAGCCTAAGTTAAGGCAGTAATTCTAACCATTGGAAATGGCTGTAAATGTTTTCCTGAACTTGGAAGTTGAGGTTTGCTAATTGTTATAGGCCTGATATGTTAGTACCTGTAAGAGGGAGCTAAGTACTTCCACAGATTTTTAAAAATTTCTTTTCTTTTCTTTTCTTTTCTTTTCTTTTCTTTTCTTTTCTTTTCTTTTCTTTTCTCTTTTCTTTTCTTTTCTTTTCTTTTGTTTTCTATTTTTTCTTTTCTTTCTTTCCTTTTCTTTTCTTCCTTCCTTCCTTCCTTCCTTCCTTTCTTTCTTTCTTTCTTATTTAGAAATTTTTAAAATTTATTTTTGAGAGGGAGGTTGAAAGAGAGAGAGAGAGCAAGCAAGCAGGGGAGGGGCAGAGAGAGAGGGAGACAGAATCCGAAGCAGGCTCCGGGCTTTAAGCTGTTAGCACAGAGCCCGACACAGGACCGAACCCACAAACTACGAGATCATGACCTGAGTGAGCCTAAGTCAGACGCTTAACTGACTGAGCCACCCAGCCCCCCCCCCCCCCCCCCCAGATTTATATTTATAAATGAAGTACTGGGAGAAGTGGGAAGGAATATGGACCAAGTAGAGTCAGTAGAACCAGTACCTGGAGTCTGGGGAGACCTTTTTTTTTTTTTTTTTTTAAAGATTATTGATTTATTTTGAGAGAGAGAGAGAGTGCAAGGTGGGAAGGGGCAGAGAGAGAGGGAGAAAGAGAATCCCAAGCAGACTCCGCACTGTCAGAGCAGAGCCCAATGCAGGGCTTGAATTCACAAACTGAGATCATGACCTGAGCTGAAACCAAGAGTTGGTCGCTTAACCTTCTGAGCCACCCACGTGCCCCTGAGGAGACTTTTTGAAGCTAATTAACTCATGGGTTGGGTAGGAGGGAAGAAGAGAGTCCCAGAGGAACTGACTAGAAGGGAATTAGCTTGTGTGGAGAGGAGTAGTAATTCCCAAACCAGAGAATCTGAGTCAGGTTTTGGAACTGCTGAATGGAGAATACAAGGCAGGGTATGTAAATATAAAGATGAGTCTAGAGGGGTCTAGTTGGTAAAGATCAGGTGTTGACGTTTGATTAAAGAGGCACTTGGAGGCACTGCAAGCTTTTGAGAAAGGGAATTCCAGGTTAAAAACAATATTTTAAGAAAATAGTTCTTGCTTCTATGACAGTTTGCTGGTGAAAGAGAAGCTTATTTACATAATTCAGTAACAGTTGTTAATAACAGTAATGATGCTTTTGTGTATATTTTAGTATTCTCAAAGTGCTTTTACATATGATCCTTGGAACACTCCTGTGAGGTAGCTTTTATTATTCCCACTTTACATAAGGGAAATGGAGGTCCAGAATGTTGAGTAGCTAGTTCAGGGTCACACAGCTATTCAATAAGAATCTTGGGATTCAAATACCCTTTCTGCTATATACCCTTTCTGCTCAGTTTCAATTAAGGGTTTGAACAAGAGTTGTTGTTGTAGGATTGGAGAAGGAAAGAACAGAGCTGATTGCTTCTTTCTTCTAATAAGAACTGATTTAATGTATTGGCATTAAAATTGGCATAATTTAATGTATTGGCATTAAAATTGGCATAAAAAACCAAGTAGAACCAAAATTACGGAGAAAAATTTTGTTGACGTGGGGAAAAATATGATGAAATTCTTCAGAAGATCTTCCAAAAGTTTGCATTGTTCCCACTTGTAATTTCCTCTTACTTCCCCCTCCTCCCTTGGCTTGAATCTGCAGAAGTTTCATCTTATCCCATATTTACATTTTTAGGAAAGGAACATCTAACATTGAATGATTCTGGCAAATGATTCAGCATTAGTAAACAAAAAGCCAGTAATGGTCTCTTATTTGAACATTATCCCAACAGATCGAACCTCAGCTGAAATAAAATATTTTGAAACTTTACTTTTCATTTGAAACATAAGGTGTTGTGAGTAGCCTATGAAAAACATTTACACAATTTTAAAACTGTGAGACACTTTAGAAGGCCTCTCTACGTTTAAAATTCCTGCACCTTTCTCCATGTACTTTATCCCTATCACTTGTTGCCTACTCATGAGGAAATGGAGATTCAGATTCAACTTAATATTTATTGAGTTGGACATGTTACAAGGTACATTTGTTGATTTTTCTTAAGTCCTGAGAAGTAGGGATTTTTTCCTTTATTTTATCGAAGAGACAACAACGGCTTGTAGCTTTCAGTGGAGCCAAGAGTCAAATCAGTGTTTTCTGATTCCAAGTACGTGGCTCTTGCCACAATACTATACTGTGTTTTAGTTGTTTCAAGACTAGTTCATAGAGTGTTAGAAGATACTTTGGAGATATTCCTTTTACCCTTTCATCCTGTAAATGAGCATGGATCCTGAAGTTGGGCTGTCTGGGTTCAGATCTTAACCCTGCCATTGTATTAACTATGTGGCCTTGGGAAATTCCTTATCCTATGTATACCTCAGTTTCTTTATCCATATAAGTGGGATAATGGCAATATTCCTAGGTCATTCGGTGATGATTGTGAGTTTTAAGTGAGTTTATATATGTAAAGTACCTAGGAAAGTACCTGTCACAGAACAAATGCTCATAAGTATTACTAATAATTGCTATAAGGAACCTGTGCATTGTAGAAGTTAAATTACTTGTAAAGATCATATTAGAATAGCTGAGTTAAAACTGGAATCCAGATCTTTGACTCCTAGTGTTGTAGTTTATGTTTGGCAAAGTGTTTTTAAATAATTTTATATTCAGCCCTCATTGTGGCCCTATAAGTTTTATATAGGTCAAATGAAAGAGACCCTTGGATCCCTCAGAGTTGGTTCCTAGAATAGACATCTCCAGTCCTGTGTACACTAATGCCATTTATACAGTGTAATGTATTTCAGGTTCATAAAATAGAGTAGGCTTCTCATGTAGCAAGATAGCTCTTCCTTTCCCCAGCCCAGCCTTTCACTTTGGCCCAAAGACCCTTTTGAGGTTGGTTAATACCCTAGGGGGAAACTGAACTTCAGTCATTAACTCTAACAGCCATTTAATCTCTCTCTTTTGTTTTGGAAATCAAATTGGCTTAGTGTTTTCCTACCCTAAAAATGTCAGCCCTAGTTTCTTCATCCTTTTGGGGATGACACTGCTTACTATAAAGGGATTCTATGAAGATCAGATAAATCAGTGTTTATGAAAAGGCATTGCAGACTCTCAATTTAAATGATAATCTAATTGTAAAATGCCTGAAGTCTACTTATTTTGTTACTCTCCTGAGAGGGAGCCCATATCCCCCTGCTTGAGTCAGCCTTTACTAGAGTTGTTTTAGTCCATGAATCAGGAATAGGTAGGGGTACATTTTATCCTTGGAGAGATGAGCAGGAGGAAGCTTGTTCCTGGCCCTGGTTTGGAAGTTCTCTTTTCATGTACCCTGTTCTGGCAGAATTTCTAAACTTCTACTCATGGAGTTGGATATAGATTCTTGACAGCCTTTTTTCTTTCTCTAGAGAAACCGGATTTCCCAGTGGGTTCCAGTATGCAGCCTATTGGTACCTGTGTCCTCTACACAGGCACAGTGGGGCAGGGCTCTGTCTGGTACTTTCCAGGTAAGGTTTGTTGTTCCTTTGCTTGGTATGAAAACCTTAGTGTTTATTTTCAAATGTCATATATTTATAGATTAGCCAAACAAATTGTGTGATGGAAAAACCTCATGAGACCACTTCTGGGTCTCTGTGGTGCCAGCTCAGGACTGATTCCTACAGTATGGTGTCTAGGGCGTTGCTTCTAAATACCCCAGCAGTGGAACTTAGCCTAGGATACCATGCTACAGTCTGATGATTTTTACTGTTGGGAATGTTTCCAGATATTCATCTCAGAGTTAACTGCAGGTTTCTTTTTGTAACCACATTGTGCTACTTTTATTTGGGGTAAGAAATGTTTCTTCCTTTCTTTTTTTTTTCTTTTTATGAACACAGAATCCAAGGAACAATTATTTGAGGCCTTTGTTTATCATTGACCACATGATTCATTACTTTGGACCCTCTTTGAGAGTTTTTTCTCCTGATTTTTGTTAATTATACAAATAATTTAGTAATAAAGGAAATAAAAGTCACCCATGACCTCAAACGTGAAAACATCTGCTGGTTTTTTTCCAGTCCTTATGTAGGACTCCAGTGTGTGCATACTAATTTTTTCCGTAGATACCTTAACAAATATCCACAGAATTTTATTTTCTGGTGCCTTTTCACTTATTGGAGCAGACATTATTCATGTTAGATAGATTGCATAATTATATTTTTTGATGGCTACATGTTATTCTATTTACTTAGACTTTGTTTGATACTAAAATTATTTGCAAAAAATTTTTTTTTTGTCGTAGGCTTTAGTGTAGTTACTATTTCTTGATAGTTTAAAAAATTTTTACTTTATTAAAGATGAATTCCTAGGAGGGTATACCCTGGGTCAATGAGTATGGGCAGTTTCTCTCTCCAAAAGGTGGTTTTAGTTTATATTGCCATCAGCAATGTATATATAACTAGTTTTTCATTAACTTCCTCTAAATTCAGTGTTTAAAAAAAATTTTAACAGGGTAGAAAATGTTATCTTGTTTTGCTTTGTATTTCTTTATCTGTCAAGGTTAAACATTTTTCTGTTTACCAGTTGTATTCCAGTTTGTAAAATCATATATGCTTGTATCTTTTCTACATTTATCTATGGGAATTTATTCATATAAACTCTTACCAATTTATATGAATTCCTTCTGTAGCCATTAACTTCTTTTTCATATGTGATGTGATTAAAATTATTTTTGATATATTATATAATTTATTCATATAAATATATTACAACTATTTAAAATATAGTGTAATTCCCCCTAATTAGTGTGTAAACCTTGCCCTTCTGAGGACATGTATTGTTTGTGCCTGTATTTCCTGAGCTCACTAACCCTGGCACGGAGTAGGCATTGAATGTATGTTGAATGAATGAAGAATATGCCTATACAGAAGAGGCATCTACTTTGTGTAGGCATGCAGGTATTTCTTTTCAGAGTGGGCGACATTCTGTTACTTTTTGTGCATGGAAAATTTTAATAGAATTATCATAGAGTTCTAAGTCATTTGTTTTTGTGTGTATATAGTTGGTGGAGGTGGAACTCATTGTGTCAATCTCTGACTTGTGCCTCATTCTTTGAATCAATAAACATTTATTGACTACCTAATATGTATCAGGTACTATATTAGGTTCTGAGACATCATTATAGCAAAACATCCACGTAAATAACTTAGAGTGGTTTATCTCATGCTGACAGGATGTAATTTTAGCCAGGGTAAATAAACTAGACATGTGCTTTATTGGCACATCTTCCCACTTCGAGGACCCCTGGTTGGAAAACTCTGATTTTCCTCAGGTACATGTCTGACTAGGAGGTGTATTTAGTTCAGAATTAAGAAGAGCTTTATGTTAATTAGAATTGTGGTGTCATGGAATGGGTGGGCTAAATTTTTACATAGTAAATTTCCTGTTACTGGAAATATTCAGGCAATAGTTCGAAGAGTGTATACTAAGGGCATGACATAAAAGAAACCTTCATTTGTTGAGTAATAGTATCACATGATCTCTAAGATAATGTCCTATGCTATAATCCTGTTAACCATTTTCAAAAAGCGAGGGACGTTGTATTCTCATCTCTTTTTTTTTTAAGTATTTATTTATTTATTTATTTATTTATTTATTTAGAGAGGGAGGGACAGAGAGAGAGAGAATCTTAAGCAGGCTCTCCCCGCTGGAGTCAGTGTGGAGTCCAATGCAGGTCTTGACCCCACAAACCGTGAGATTATGACCTGAGCTGAAATCAAGTGTCCCAACACTTAACCAGCTGAGCCACCAGGCACCCCATCATGTCTGTCTTTCCTACATAAACTTAACATTGTGTCATATTTTGGGGCGCCTGAGTGGCTTGGTTGATTAAGCGTCTGACTTTGGCTCAGGTCGTGATCTTGGAGTTCATGAGTTTGGGTCCCAAATTGGGCTTGCTGCTGTCAGCACAGAGCCCACTTTGGATCCTTTCTCCCCCTGCCTCTCTCTCTGCTCCTCCCTTGCTGTTTCTCTCTCTCTCTCTCTCTCTCAAAATAAATAAATAAACTTACAAAAACATTTTAAATTTCTGTCATATTTTGGTGAGTGTACTTAAAATTTTTTTTATTTTGAAATAATTTACACCTACAGAAAAGTTGTAAAAACAGTAGGGTTCCCAAATACCCTTTGTCTAGCTTTCTCTAATGTTAAGTGTCTTATATAATTATAGTGTAGTTATTGAAACCAGGAAATTAACATTGATATAATGCTATTAACTAATCTATGCAACTCAGTCCAATTTTACCAGTCTTTTCTACTAATGTCCTTTTTTTGTTTCTTCAATTGGGTTTCTTATAATTAGGTCATATATTTTTGGCAAAAGTGATATTCCCTTCTTAGTGTATAATATCCGGGGATATATAATGCCAGTGTGTCTTATTACTGGTGACATTGACTTTAATCACTTGATTATTAAATTGGTGCCTGTCAGGTTTCCCTACTATGAAGTTACTATTTTCCCTTTTGTAATTAGTAAGTACCATGTGAGCAGATACTTAGAGACTATGCAGATATCTTGTTTCTCATCATACTTTTGCTCACTACTTTTAGGCATCCATCAATAGTTCTTTTTTTGTTGTTGTTAAGGTACATAACATTAATTAATTATTTTGAAAGTTGTAGTTTAAAAAAACCCACATAACATTAAATTTACTATGTTAACCATTTGAAGTATATAGTTTAGTAGTGTGAAGTATATTCACATTGTCATACAATAGATCTCTTGAATTTTTTCATCTTGCTGAACTGAAATTCTATACCTGTTACACACTAATTCTACCCCACCCTACCCTTGGCAACCACATTCTACTTTCTGTTTCTATGATTTTGACTATTTTAGATATTACATATGAGTGGAATCATATATTATTTGTCCTTTTGTGACTTATGTTGCTTAGCATAATGTCCTTAAGATTCATCCATGTTGTAGTATGTGACAGGATTTCCTTCCTTTTTAAGGCTACATAATATTTCATTATATGTATATACCACATTTGCTTTGTCCATTTTGATGGATATTTGGGTTGCTTCCACATCTGGGCTATTGTGCATAATGCTGTATTAATATAGTGTGCAAATATCTCTTCAAGAGCCTGCTTTGAATTCTTTTGGATATATACCCAGAAGTGAGATTGCTGCATCATGTGGTAATTCTGTTGATGGTTCTTGACTGCAGTAATCATTACTCTGGTGTTTGTATAATGATCATTTTCTATTTCCATCATTACTACTATATTTATTGCTTGGAATTGTACTGTAAGGAAGAGGTGTCACTTCTCCATTTATTTATTCAACTATTTATATGAATATGAGCTCATAGATATTTATTTCCTTCTGTGAGTTATAATTTATTATGCCTATTTATTTTGTTGATCAGATTGTCCCAGGTTTGGCTGTTAGGAACTCCTTCAAGTTCCTTTTCTACATGCTTTCATTATATTTTTGAACGTTCTTTATTTCCTAGCACCACAAGATGTTTCAGGTTTATCTTGTATTTTCTTTGCTTTAGTCCTAGATTCAACAGTTTCTCCTAAGGAGCCCTGATTCCTTTAATTGGAGAATGATATTTGGAATGTTTAGAAATCCACATCTTTGTGCTAGGTGTGCATGAGCATATGTTATTGACCCCTATTTAGGTTTTTGAAAGCAGCTTGATGTAGGGGGAAAAAAGATAGCTCTGAATATATGTTTAATCCCTTAATGAACTTTACTTCTTTGGGCTTAAGTGTCCTCATTTCCAAAATAGGAAAAAATACTACCAACCTTGCAAAATTGTTGTGAGATGATGCAAGTAAAACATCAAGCATATACGTCCTGGGCATATAGGAGATCTTCAATAAATTGTAACTGCTGTTTTGTTGCTATTTGTATGTTCATTGCTACTTGGGTAAATTTCATCCTTACTGTATATACTGAAACAAACAAACAAAAATATTGTCCTAAAACTACCTTAAGCAAGTTGCAAACTCTCCCTAATTCTTAGTTTCCTCATCTGTGAAACGAAAAGTTTGGACTTAGATCTCAGATTTCTTTCAGCTCAAGTGTTGTTATTCTGAGTTACTCCTTAGTTCTTCAGTTGCTTTTTCTCCAAGCTAAACATTTTAGCCTTTCATTTTAATTCCTTTTAACCTTTCCACTAGGACCTTTTATTCATCTCTTTGATCACTCCTGTGGTTATTTTCTGGACCTTCTCCAGATAGTCCTTCTGTTTAAAAAAAAAAGAAAAAAGAAAAAAAGTCTACCTAAGTTTTATTGAGTGCCGACTCTATGCCCAGAATGATATTGAGCAATGGGACAGAAAATAAAAGAGGCGTAAGGTAGACTGTGCCTTGGTAGAGCTTTTTAAAAGAACAGATACATACATCCACAATATTCAATAATTGCTTGAGTCCTTCCCTCCTTTCCTTCCTTTTTTCTTTTTTCCCCTTCCTCTTCCCTTCCCTTCCCCCTTCCTCTTCCTTTCCTCCTTTCCCCTTCCCTTCCCCCTTTCCTACCCTTCCCGTCCGCCTTTCCTACCCTTCCCTTTCCCCTTCTCTCCCCTTGCCCCTTCCTTTCCCCCTTTCCTTCTCTTACCTTTCCCCTTCTCTCCCCTTTCCCCTTCCCTTCTTTCTTTCCTTTCTCCTTCTCTCCCCTTCCCCTCCCTCCTCTACCCTATCCCCTTCCTCCTTCCCTTCTCTTCCTCTTTCCCTTCTTTTCCCCCTTCCCTTCCCTTCTCCTTGCCCTCCTTCTCCTCCTCCCCTTCCCCTTCCCCCCTCCCTTCCTCTTTCAGATCAGGGAGGTCTCTACTTTTAGAATTTTTTGAAAACAAAAAATAAAAGTGAAATCTTATATTCATTTTAATGAGGGGCTGTCTGCAAAAGAGTATCATTGGAGTTGTCTGGAGCAGGTCTTTGCATTTATGTTATGCATTGTAGTTTGCTTATCTTTTTCACATTGTTTTATTTGGTTCTCAAAACAAATTTATGATAGGCAGAGCTGGGGCTTCTGACTCAGTGTTTTCTCTTCTACCATACTGTGCTTTCTCAACTTTGTATTCTCACTCACCTTCTCTATCCTGCCCACTTCTTTTTTTTTCTTAATTACTTTTTAATGTTTGTTTATTTTAGACAGAGAGAGAGAGAGAGAGAGAGAGAGAGAGAGAGAGAGAGCATGGGGGGGGAGGGGCAGAGAGAGAGGGAGACACAAAATCTGAAGCAGGCTCCAGGCTCTGAGCTGTCAGCACAGAGCCCGATGCGGGGCTCAAACCCACAAACCATGAGATCATGACCTGAGTCGAAGTCGGACACCCAACCTACTGAGCCACCCAGGTGCCCCCATATCCTGCCCACTTCTTAAGGCTTCTTTGTGAAGTCTTTTTGGATGACTCTAGGTAATTCTTTTCTCCCACCAAATTTCTGTTGTTTACACTGTTCATTATATACCTTTAAGCATTTTTGTACATTTTATTGAAGTATAATAAAAATACAGAAAAAGCATAAATCATAAGTGTACAGCTGAATTAATCATTACAAAGTGAGCTAACCAGCACCCAGATCAAGAAATAGAACCCAAGAAGCTCCTTGATCCCCCCAGTCACCACCCATAACCAAGTTTAACCAGTCTTCACTTTGAATATCATAAAATAATTTTATCTTTTAAACATACGGTATATACTCTCTTGTGTTTGTCTGCTTTCATTCAACTTTGTTTTAGAAATTCATCAATATTGTTCTGTGTAGTTATAATTTATTCATTCTCATTATTGTGTAGTATACTATTATATAAATATACCATGATTCATTTATCCATTTATCCATTGATGGGTACTTGGATTATTTCCAGTTTGGGCTATTATTAATAGTGCTGCTATGAACATTCTTGTATATGTTTTTTTTTGTAAACACATTTCTGTTGGGCTGTATACTTAGAAGTTGAATTGCTGAGTTTTATAGAATGTGTATACATTCAGCTTCTTTGGATACAGCCAAATAATTTTTCAGAGTGATTGTACCATTTTACACTTCCACCAGAAGTGTGTGAGAGTTCTGGTTGCTCTGCAGCTTTGCTAACACTTTGTGTGTGTGTGTGTGTGTGTGTGTGTGTGTGTGTGTGTGTGTGTGTTTGTGTATGATCTTTAACCATTTTAAAATATGATACTTGGTTCTGTTTCTTGTGTAGTGAGTCTTCTTTCTTTTCTCCACAAGACTATGAATTCTTCGAGGATAGGGATTGTCTGTATTCTAAAACTGGACATAAAGACTGGCATATTGTGTGCATTTAATAAAGGTTGGGTGAGTGCAGCATGTATGCATGGGATGTATGTAGATAAGGACAAGAAGGAAATAAGAAATAACCATGTAAGTGGTTGAGTTTGTTCATTCAACACATGCTTGAGTGTTTCCCATATCTAACATGCTATACTTGATTCTGGTAATATACCTAGTTTCTACCAAAACTGTTTTTAGATAAAATGGTCAGAGAAGGCCTCTTTGAAAAAGTGACATTTGAATATTTCAGAGTAGTTTTTTTTTTTTTTTTTTTTTTACAAAAGTCATTTATTGGTATCTTTTCAATTTAAATAAAGGAAAAAATTGATGTCTTTAAAGGTCAAGGGAGTCTTTTTTGAGGGGCAAGTAAGTAAATGTGTGTATTTATATATATGTGTAGGTATGGGGAAACTAGGTGGTGTCCTTGCTGTTAGGTACCTGGGTACTTCAGTAGTTCAAATAGTGTTAAATGTTAGCTCATGAATAATGGTCAGACAGAAATACAGCAGTTGAGACAGTCACATAGGGAATCCATTGGTTACTCCTGGAGCTATATAATCTATATATAGGATCATGTAATCTAGTAGAAGAGAACTTGCTAGTTGCAATTGTTGTCAATTGTGTTCTTTGAACCTGTTTTAAGTGCTTTGTGTTCTAGGTGGACCATTACGTTGATGTATGTGATGTAATGGGAGGTAGTCTGTATCTAGTCTGTTTTACAAAGCCTACTTAGTACCTATGAGTTAAAGCATAAGTATTCCTGGGACTGACCAGAAGAATCCTAACTAGTTTTTTAATATCTTTATTTGGAAAGAAAAGTAAATGGTAATTCTTGATTAGAAATTCCATCTTTCCCTCATTAGGATTAAAGAAAAAAATCATTTTCATTTCATGTGTCTCCTCTCTTCTTGGAATAAACCAGAATTAAAGGGGTGACCCTCCTTCTGCTTCCTCTCACCCCTTCTTTGGTAAAGGTAATATAATAGTATTGAGATTTTGGAAACTATATTCCTAAATTCATCCATAATTCTAATTTAACAACATAACTCTTTCATTTCTGTATGTTTCTTTCTAGAGATGCCCATATACGTTCTTGTTTTTACCTATAATTTTATACATATAAGTGTTTCCATGTTGTCAGAAATAATGAGCTTTAATGTAAACTATGGACTTTGGGTGATAATGATGTGTCAGGGTAGGTTCATCTGTTGTAACAAATGCACCACTGCTGGGAGATGGTGATAGTGGCAGATAAGTGTATAGAGAAGGGGTTTATGGGAGCTCTCTTTATTTCCTCCTCAATTTTGCTGTGAAGCTAAAGCTGTTTGAAAAAATAAAGTCTATTAAAAAATCTCAGGGACTACTTGATTTTTCCATTGAATAATTTTACTGTAATTTAATTAACCATCTTATTGGAAATCTTATTGGACTTTTTTCCCCCCGAGTTTTCACTTTTGTGAAAAATGCTACAGTGAGGCTCTCTTACTTGAAAATTTTTTCCCTTAGGAATTTATTTTCAAAGCTATGTTTATTAGTCTTGATTTTTTTTAAATTTTTTTTTAATGTTTATTTTATTTATTTTTGAGAGACAGAGAGAGACAGCATGAGCAGGAGAGGGCAGAGAGAGAGAGAGGGAGACCCAGAATATGAAGCAGGCTCCAGGCTCTGAGCTGTCAGCACAGAGCCTGACGCGGGGCTTGAACTCACAAGCCGTGAGATTGTGACCTGAGCCGAAGTCGGCCACTCAACCGACTGAGCCACCCAGACGCCCCTATTAGTCTTGATTTTAATACCAACCTAATAGTGTTATGGTGAGAATTAAATAAGGTAATACATGTAAGGCGCTTAGCATAGTACCTGGCACATGATAGTTGAAAATAATGGTTATTTTATTGCCAAAGTGCATTCAAATGCAACGTGAACATAAAAGGGAGGCAATTCTGATCTGAACAACAGTAATGTTGGTGATGATGGTGATGATGGAAGTTTCCACTATTTATTATTTTGTGAAAGGTACTTTACATGTGTTATCTTCTTTAATCCTCCCTACAACTGAGGTTCAGTAAGTTGCTCATGGCCACCCAGCTTGTAAGTGGCAGAAGCAGGTTTTAAACTTAAAATGGACTGTTAAGAGTCTTTTCCCCCCCCCATATTCCACACTGCTACTAATGTTTAGATAGGTATTTATTGCAATTCTGGTTCCTAGAATTGACTCAGATTTATTTAGTTCCAGGTTTCCAGGACAGAATCCTTTTATTTATTCATGTATCTAGGAGATATTTATTGAATATCTACCATGTATCAGATACCATTTTAGTGCCCATCTTGGATTCGTTTGGTGATCACATGACCAGGAGCTAGGTTAAACAAGGTTGGAAAGATTCTATGGTCTTTACTTTGAAGTAGCTCTACTCAGATTAACTAAGTGAATATTCTCTGTTGCTTACATCTGTTTTTTTTTTAATCCCTAGTGGCCTCAGATAAGCCAGTCCCTAGCGTGTGGTGGATCAGAACAGATTCCTGGGATAGATGTACAGTGGAATAGGAAGTATCATACCACAAATAAGGTGAGAATTATTAGTGCTTTCTACATTTATAGATTGTTTTCACACAGGTGTTCTTGTCTGAATCTCAGTAAAATTGTTAGCTGGATGAGGAAAGGAATTTTATTGAATGCAGAAAGTGAGGCTCAAGGAAGTGAACTGACTTGCCAAGGTCACAAGGATAAGTGACAGACCAACTGAATATTTGATTGAACCTAAGACTTCTGATCCAGTGTCCTGTATTTCTTCCACTGTAGTATCTTGCTTGGAAAACACTATTATTTTTTTAATTTTTAAAAAATGTTTACTTATTTTTGAGAGAGAGAGAGAGAGTGTGGGAGAGGCGCAAAGAGAGAGGGAGACACAGAATACAAAGCAGGCTCCAGCCTCTGAGCTGTCAGCCCAGAGCCCACGGTGGGGCTTAAACTCAAAAAACCATGAGATCATGACCTGAGCCAAAGTCAGATGCTTAACCGACTGAGCCTCTCAGGTGCCCCTGGAAAACACTTTAGAGAAGAAAGTTGTTGTGGATTTTTTATGCTAAAAATAAAATAATCTTTAACTTTTGCGGAATTTCTTTCTTATTTTTTTTTTTTAGAATTTTAATTTATTTATTTTTAGAGAGAGCAAATGTTCACAAGCAGAGAAGAAGGTAGAGGGGGAGGGAGGGAGAGAGAGAGAAAGAGAGAGAAAGAAAGAAAGAAAGAAAGGAAGGAAGAAAGAAAGAAAGGAAGAAAGAAAGAAAAAAAGAAAGAAAGAAAGAAAGAAAGAAAATCTCAAGCAGACTTCATGTTCAGTGTGGAGCCCGACATGGGGCTCAATCCCGTGACCCTGGGATTATGACCTGAGCCGAAATAAAGAGTCAGATGCTCAACTAATTGAGCGAACCACCCAGGTGCCCTCTGGAGAATTTCTTATTGATTATATAGCCTGCTTTCATTTGGAGAGGCTTAGCATTAGAATAAGTTTTTCTTGGAGTTTATTTGCAAACTATAAGACTCATATCTTCTATAGTTATTAATAAAATTTGTTATGCTAAAAAAATATGAGTTTAGAAACATTTATTCAGTGCTTGCTTTGGGTGACTGATTTTGAATGACTTTTGACTGCTTTCAGACAGTAGTTCTCTTTCCTTTTCCTGTTATATCAAAAACATACAACATTCTTCTCAGAATTCTTTGGGAGATGAGGGTCAAGATATCCTTTTAAAAGTATTCTTTTCCATAGAATTTTTATTCTGATAGCCCAAATCTATCATTTTCTAGACATAGGTTCATAGGCATATGGTCAGTGAGATGGCTCTGAAATTTCGAGGACACATATCAGATAGAATTCCAGATGTGTTTGTACTGAGTGATAAGATGCCCAGAAAAATGAGAATTAAAAATTCTAGGTGAAAAAAAAAATCTAAGCAATAAAAATGCGCTTAGGCCTAATGAGAAACAAAAGCATTCTTTTTAAAAAATTATTTTGCAACTAATTTTGTCCCCTTCTTTTTGATTAAATAGCTTTTTACTACCAAGGATTCCCCACAGCCTGTTGAGGAGAAAGTTGGTACCTTCACAAAAATAATAGAAGCCATGGGATTTACAGGACCTTTGAAATACAGTAAATGGGTAAACTCTTTTTAAGTTCTTCTCATTTTCTTTTTGGGCTTTGTGCTTTCTGCTCCTCATAGAAGATTTTTTAAAGCTTCTGTTTTGCTTTTGTGAAATTCATATATTATTTTGAGAACTTGAAAATGTGTTGTCTCCCTCCACCTTCCCATTCTAAATCTATGTAACATGTGGGGCTGAACTACTCCCTCATTCCTTTAGCCTGATTCCTTAGAAGTATCTCAGTGCAAGCTAAGACTGGGCTTTCCAGGATCTTGTTACATGATATGCCATACAAATGAGTTCTAAGGAAGTAGATGGGCCAAATGTTCTGAAGGGCAGCATTCTTAAGAAAATATTACTCTCTGATGAATCCATATTCATAAATCATTTTTTCACTAGGTCATTGTAGTGATTTTTGTTAAAATTTTATTAATAAGCATGTTTTAAATTAACTAGTCAATTCTGCAATTTATTGTAATTCTTATTATGGAGGGTTATTTGCTAGCTGTATCATTCCTAGTCAAGCCTTGGCCTAGCACGTTATCTGTTTTATAGTAATTGCTATATATGAGTGAATATCTTCTCTGCATCAGGTGCATATTGCCCGTGGGTTTTTATAACAGTGCCTCTAACTAATTAAAATAATAAAACATTAATCATTGAGTTTTTCTCAGCCCAGTTATCTCCTGATGCTGGCATTTCTCTCTATTTTTATAGCAGAATGCCTTTTTTTTTTTTTTTTTTTTCCAACGTTTTTTATTTATTTTTGGGACAGAGAGAGACAGAGCATGAACAGGGGAGGGGCAGAGAGAGAGGGAGACACAGAATCGGAAACAGGCTCCAGGCTCCGAGCCATCAGCCCAGAGCCTGACGCGGGGCTCGAACTCACGGACCGCGAGATCGTGACCTGGCTGAAGTCGGACGCTTAACTGACTGCGCCACCCAGGCGCCCCAGCAGAATGCCTTTTAATGCTTTTCAAGGTTGTTAGAATGTTGGATAAGCCTAATCAGTCATAAGTTCTGTATTAATCAAAAGCAAATCAATGCAAAGCAGTAAGGAGGGCTTTTCTAGAAAACATAGCTTTGCCCTAAATGATCAAATGATGACAGTTATACCATTTTAACAGGGTGAATTCAAATTAGAATTTGAATTTTATTACAGACTTTACTTGTAGTTTCTTCTTGGAATGTCGGTTCTCTTCCTAACAGTTCTCATTACAGCAAGTACAGGCTTCTCTCTGTATCTCCTTTTTACATAAATTCTGAAAAGCAAATCGTGATTCCACAAGCATATTAAAAAAAATTTTTTTTTAAGTTTATTTATTTATTTTTGAGAGAGGCAGAGACAGCACAGGTGGGGAAGGGCAGATAGAGAGGGAAAGAGGGAACCCCAGGCAGGCTGTGCATTGCCAGTGCAGAGACCAGTGTGGGGCTCGAACCCATGAAACCACGAGATTATGACCTGAGCTGAAACCAAGAGTCAGATGCTCAACCAGTGCCTCAAGCATTTTGTTTTTAAGGGGCTTTGAAAAGTATAGAAGATAACACACATCAGGCACCTAGGTAGCTCAGTCGGTTAAGTGTCCAACCTCGGCTCAGGTCATGATCTTGTGGTTCGTGAGTTTGAGCCCCCCCCCCCCCACCGGGCTCTGTACAGACAGCTCAGAGCCCAGAGCCTGCTTCGGATTCTGTGTCTCCCTCTCTCTGCCCTCTCCTACTCGTGCTCTTGCCTCTCCCTGTCTCCCTCAAAAATAAATAAACATCAAAAAAAATTAGAAAAAAAGATAACACCTATCCTAGGTAATGATGATGTTCTTGAGACCCTAAGACTATGAAGTCCCTTCTTAATCATCAGTGAAATATTAATTATATTCATTAAAGTTATCTTTTTTACATCTTAATTTTTTGGCAAATGATAATCATTGGTATATTTGGTAATGTTTTTAATAAGAGTCTTTTCCCTTATTAAAAAATGTTTGTGATTATGGCATTTGGATTTAAAAACTAGTGTATTTTGTTTGAAAGTTAGAAATTAATTAAAAGAGAAGGGAAATGAGAGCAGAAAGAAAGAAAAAAAGGGAAAAATTTACTGTTTTATTTATTTCTTGATGGTTGAGTTCCACTTGGTTGCTACCATTGCTTTGTCTAGTCTGTTTTTTTATGATTCCAGAGGGAAAGTTGGCTACCATTTGAAGGATTACTAAATCATCAGGAAAATTTCTTCACTGTTGTAGTTTAAGTTAGCCTTTGATTTTTGTTGGTTCCTTTGTGACCTCAACAAAGTGCTTAATATTTGCATTTTAAAGTCTTTTGTGATGTGGTAGTGTCTACTTTCTGTAACCTTTATTTTTTTTAGTTTGTGATAGAAACATCAAAGTATAACATTCTAGTAAAATATAGGTGGGAAAACATAGGTATAACTTTCCATTTTGAGAGATTGCAAGCCCTTTTCAGCAAATGTTGACTCAGAAATCTATGGCTAGACCCTTGGATTGGATTGCCCTGGAAAGATTCTTTGAGTTTTGTGTTTTCGTATGTCTTTCATTAGGGAGAAAAATATCTGCTTGACGGCAATATCAACTGTCTTTCCTCCATTTTTTTTTCCGTAACATTTTCATGTGTAGTTTCATTTTTCTTCTAGATTCATATTTAGGAATTTAAATGTAGCTTTTCCTTACCTATTTGTCCTAAAATAAACATTCTTTCCCATTATCTTTATGTGGCAGTATCAGATAAAACAAGGACAATGTTTATCATGTTCAGCCACATGCCATAGAAAAGGCAGTTTCCAGATTAACATAAAACCAAAAAATTCTTTCTGTTCAGAAGGACACTGACAAACTGGAATGTACTCAGAAGTGGGCAGTGAGTTTTGTGAATGCTTCAGAAAGTGTGTTGAATGAAGAGTGGTTGAAAGAAATAGGAATGCTTAACCTGGAAAAGAGAAGACATGATGATGGTTCTTCTCAGGTATTTGTAAAGAGAGAGAGAGAGAGAGAGAGAGAGAGAGACTTAGAGAGAGAGACTTAATCTAACTAAGGTATTCCAGTGGGCAGTGGATGTTTCATGAATGTTACATGAAGCAGATTTACATTCAACAAAACAAAAATCTAACAACAAGAATTGTCCTTTCGGGGGATAGGTAACCTCACAAGGTCATTGGACTTGTTTTAACAGTGGCCCAGATGGTTGACTGTGAATCAAGAATGTTGTAGAAGGAATTCCAGTATGAAATAGAAGGTTCAAATGACTTCAAAGCCCCTCCAATTCACACAGCTGTTAGTGCAAACTTTTTACTACATTCATTTTTCATCTTGTAAGATGGTATGAGATGCCTCAGTCAGTGGGAGAGCTGATCTGCATTTCTTAAAGCTGTCTTAGGTGCTTGTGTTTTCATCAGGTACACTGATGAGGTCTTCCAAAGTTAGAATGAAATAAACATGAAGTCATCTGAGAACCAGAACAATCTGTATTAACAGGATGGAATTTAGTCTGACCTACCTCTTTAACTTAAATTACTATGTGAATCTTGAAGAAATCCTTTCCCCAAGTTATTTCCAGTCCCTCTGTGATGCTCTTAGGGGACTTGCTTTAGACATTTGTCCAGGCTAATGGCTCACCCAAGTATAAAGGTTTGGCTTCACTGCAGGAAAAGCGAGGAACTATAAAATGCTCCTGATTGCCATATTATGAGCGCTGTGTAAATGCACTGGCCAATCTGCTGAGGTCTTCATTATTTGTGATGAAGGCTTTCTTCATGAACATGTGAGAAAATCTTCTCAAGGGATGACTTGGGTCTTGGTGGCAAATCTGCCTTTCCTCAGGCAGAATAATTAATTATGAACTTAGAGGACTTTCTGTGTAAGAATCTGAAGGAAAATGCGGAGTTAAAAATCAAGAAATAGACCATTAGGAATTTTACTTAAAATTGTAAATGTGTTGATATTTATATACCAGTACCCATATTTGACAGATATTAATTTTTACCATATTTGCCTTAGTTTTGTTTTTTCCAAGATAAAATTTTACAGAAAAAACTCCAGCCCATTTCTCCTTTCTTCCTTTCCATTTCTTCCCTTCTTTCTCCACCGAGATAACTACTGTTCTAAAGTTGGTTTTTGTCATCCTCTTGTAAAATTCTGTTCTTTTGCCACTCATATATTACCCATAAACAACATATATACTATTATTTTGTGTTCATATGTAAACTATATAAGTGGTATCTTTTCAACCTGTTTTTATTAGTAAACATGTTTTTGAGTGGAGACCTGATTTTTGTCATTTCAACTGCTGATTAGCTTCACCCTGTATAATGAAACTACAGCTTAACTATTCCTCTACTAAAGACACTTGTTTTAGGCTTTTCATAATAATAGTACCATTTAAATTGTTCAGGAGTTTCTTGAGAAAGAGAAATAGAATTATTGGGTACCAGTGTATGAACATTTTTAACAGTATTTTTTTTTTTAAGATTTTATTTTTAAGTAATCTGTACACCCAACTCACAACCCCAAGATCAAGAGTCACATCCTGCATCAATTTAGCCAGCTAGGTGCGCCATTAACTTATATTTATCAGCTGTTAAATTATACTTATCAGTTGTTATATCAGTTTATATATCTGTAAGTAGGATTTAAATGTTCGATACCATTTCCATCGCTTGATACAGTCAAGCTGTTTAATGTTTACAAATTAGATGGTGTGAAATGGTATATTTTAATTTAATTTGCATTCCTTTGGTTACCAGTAAAGTTGTATGTCTTCTCTTATGTTTATAGGCAAAAAAAAAAAAAAAAAAAATTATAAATGTGTCTGTAGTCGAAGTAGACCATAAGTTTCATGAAAGCAGGAGTTTTTGACTTCTTTGTTCACTGCTGTATTCCCAATATCCAAATCCATGTCAGGCACTGAGTTGGGTACTCAATAAATTATTTGTTGACTGAAGTGAAGAGCTAACAGATATCTTAAATGCTCTGTCTTGAGAATGGAAATAGGCCCTTCAAAGCCAAAGGATTAGGATGATCATATTAGTATATCATTAGTTTAATGATGGTATAGACCAGTACTTCCCAAAATGTGTTGTGTCAAATACTCCCAAGAGCTGCAGATGTTAGCAAAGGTGAATAGGCTTCTTTTTTAGCCTGCTGATATGGTGAATTACATTGATTGCTTTGTGAATGTTGGATCAGCTTTGCATTCCAGGGATACATCCCAGCTGGTCATGATTTATTGCCCTTTTGCAATATTGCTGGATTAGGGTGCCTGGGTGGCTCAGCTGGTTGAGTGTCCTATACTAGATTTCAGCTCAGGTCATGATCCCAAGGTTGTGGGATCGAGCCCTGCATTGGGCTCTGCATTGAACGTGGAGCCTACTTAAGATTCTCTCTTTTCCTCTGCCCCTCTCCCCTGTTCATACTCTCTCTCTCTCTCTCTCTCTCTCTCTCTGTCTCTCTCTCTCTTTCTCTCAAAAAAATATATTGCTGGATTTGGGGTACCTGGCTGGCTAAGTTGGTAGAGCATGCACCTCTTGATTTTGGGGTTGAGTTTGAACCCCATGTTGGGTGTAGAGATACTTAAAAATAAGAAATCTTAAGAAAATATTGCTGGATTTGATTTGTTAATATTTTGCCAAGGATTTTTACATCTATGTTCATGAAGGCTATGGTTCTATAATTTTATTTTCTTCTGATGACTTTGGTTTTGATTTCAGGGTAATCTTGGCGTTACAGAAGAGCTAGAAAGTATTCTTCCCTCCTGTTTTCTGGAAGAGTTTATGTAGATTTAGTTTTTTTTTTTTTTTTTAATGTTTATTTTTGAGAGAGAGAGAGAGACAGAGTGTGAGCAGTGGAGGGGCAGAGAGAGAGGGAGACACAGAATCTGAAGCAGACTCCAGGCTGTGAGCTGTTAGCACAGAGCCTGACATGGCGCTCGAACTCACAAACTGTGAGATCATGACCTGAGCCGAAGTCAGATGCCCAACCAACTGAGCCACCCAGGCACCCCTCTTTTAAAAAAAAAAAAAATTTTTTTTTAATGTTTATTTATTTGGAGAGAGAGACAGAGTGCAAGCAGGGGAGGGCAGAGAGAGAGGGAGACACAGAATCTGAAGCAGGCTCTGGGCTCTGTTGTGGGGCTCGAACTCTCGGGAACCTGGAAATCATGACCTGAGCTGAAGTTGGACGCTTAACCGACTGAGCCACCCAGGTGCCCCTCCTTTCTGATTCTTGATACTGCTAATTTTTATCTTTTCTGTTTTTTCTTGTCTTGATCGGTTCTACTAATGTTTTGTCAATTTTATTGATATTTTCAAGGAACCAGCTTTGGCTTCTTTGATTTTCTGTGCTATTTTTCTGTTTCCAATTTTATTGGTCTCTGATCTTTATTATATCTTTCTTTTTGCTTGCTTTTAGGTTTAATTTGCTTTTCTTTTTTAGTTTCTTACCATGGGTTTGTTTAAATTGGCTTCTAATGCTGATTTATTCCCCATGTAGGTATGTCTGTTTTCCAGTTGTTATATGTTTATTCTGTTTCCCCCTATTTGAGCTTTACTCTGAAAGCCTTAAAAACATGACAGATACCAAATTAGCAAAGAAAAAAAATCTTAATTATAATTTGAGACATAATCCTTCTTTAATTTTTTCGAGGTATTTCTGCCCATCAGAGACATTGTTGTTTTGACTCTAGATTGTATAGAGAAATATGACCATTATATAGTATTGGGTATAGTATATTTTTGGTGACTTTGAACCTTAAAAACATAGCTTTACTAAAATTCTAGATTGTTTTGTCTTCATTTGCTATTTCATTCTCAGTTTGTGTAGATTATTTTAGTCTGCATATTTGTGTTTGTAATTCTCTGTCATTTTAAGAAAAAATAAGCTTCTGTAAGCCTTTTGTGGATGGGCTAATTTATTTAATTCACAGTCCTTAGAAATACTTCCTTACTTGAGCACTGAGTTGGTCTTCAGGCCTACAATTCACCTCATAAAAGAATTTATTTTTCACTTTTAGATTTATTTTTATGAAGGCATAATGTACATACAGTAAAATATACAAATCTTAAGTATATAATTCAGTGACTAAATTAAAACCACCACTCAGATCAAGATTCTAAGAGAATTTGGGGCACCTGTGTAGCTGAGTTGGTTAAGCATGACTCTTGATTTCAGCTCAAGTCATGATCTCGTGGTTTGTGAGGTCAAGCTCTTCATCCGGCTGTCTGCTGTCAGCTCGGAGCTTGCTTCAGATCCTCTGTCCTCTCTCTCTCTCTGCCCCTCTCCTGCTTGTGCTGCTTGTGCTCTCTTTGTCTCTCAAAAATAAATAAACATTAAAAAAAATTTTTTTTAAGGGTACTAAGAGAGTTCTTAGTGCTTTGGGGAATAGTAAACAGTTGATCCTTTTACTGTATTTTATTTTACATTCATTAAAAACCCTTATTTGTAAGCACAGTCTTCTTAATCAGCAAACTATAAAACTAGGGAAAATATAGAAAAAAATGACCCCTTCCCCAAGGCATAAAAAAAAAAAAAAAAAACTTTTACAGAATGGATAGTAGTGCTTCTGAGGAAAGATTGAAAGATTAAGAGTTTTTGTTTTTGTTTTTGTTTGTTTATTTGTTTGGCTTGTTTGGTTTTGGTCAGAAGAATGGGTAATTTTTTAAAGTAAAGGGTTTCAGATTATAAAGAGTTAATGTGAATGATGCTGAACAGTGGTATAGAGGCTCAAATGTGATGAAATGAGTTGAATTAAAGGAAAGATTTCATTTAAATATTGGAAAAATCTTTTTGACATTTTGATGCTAAATCATAAATATAAAAATTGTTTGAAGTCTGTGAATGGTTGGCTTTAAGAAAAAGAAATAATTGATGTTGGTTAAGCTGTTAAATCTGCCTAGTGACAGGTTTGGACTCATCATTCTAGTTAGACAAATATAAGATTTTGTGACCTACATCTAATAGCATTAGAATATCCACTTGGTCATATCTTGAGTTTGGTTTTATTTTTTTTTGTCTAGAAGATTAAGATTGCGGCCCTGCGCATGTATACTAGCTGTGTGGAGAAAACTGACTTCGAGGAATTCTTTCTAAGTAAGTTACTGTTTTTGATAGTTCTGAAAAGGAAAATGAATCTACTTTTCATGGGGTGCCTGGCTGGCTCAGTTGGTAGAGCATGTGACTTTTGGTCATGAGCCCCAAATTGGGTGTAGAGATTACTTAAAAATAGAATCTTTAAAAAAAAAAGATTCTACTTTTCATTTTTATGACTGTTAATATCTTCGTGGAATAGGTTTTGAGTCATTGGTGAAGCAGTTTTTTCTGCATAAAGTATATAATAAAAGCTGTTTATTTTTCTCTTTTAATAGAATAAACAAAGGCCAAAAGAACCCTATAGATTAGACATTTTAACAAGTTTGAAAAAAAAAGAAACCTAAAAATTTGTCCACTACTTTGACATTTTTCTACACATGTATCTTTTTACGTATGAGTAGTCATAGTAAAACAAATCCTGTTCTACGTTCTGGATGTTTTACTTAGCATTTTGACATGAAATGAGCTTTCTGCCAATCATTGCTCTTTTATTTCTAGTTTTTAATTGTTTTGGTTAATCCTGGCATATGCCTAATGATTTTTTTTTTCTTTCTGTTGAAGGATGATTAGGTCAAAAGGTACATATAATTTTATTATTTATATCCCATTGATAAATTGCTTTCCAGGGCACCTGGGTGGCTCAGTCAGTTAAGCATCTAACTCTTGATTTTGGCTCAGGTCATGATCCCAGGATTGTGGGATCAAGCCCCGTGTTGGGCTCCATGCTGAGTGTGGAGCCTGCATGAGATTCTCTCTCCTCTCTCTCTCTCTCTCGATCTCTTTCGCTTTTCTTTCTCTCTCTCTCTCTCTCCCTCTGCCCTTCTCCCCTGCTTGCACTCTCTGTCTTAAAATAAAAAAAAAAAAAGAAAACTTGCTTTCCCAAAGAGTTTTACTGGTTTAGACCACCATTAGCAGTTGATTATATCAATACAGTATTCATTTTGATGCTGTAAACTGTTTAGTTATTAAGTTTAGTTAAAGCAGGTACTTATAAAGTAATTGGGAAAGTTTAAGCTGTTTCTAGTCCTACAGATTTTGGAAAGAAATGTGTATGTGCTGTGGACATAACCACCATTATCCTGCAAGCCACAAACACCTACTTGATATTTTTCACAGACAGCAATTGTTCATATATAATTATGTTAATAACAAGGAAGATAGGTAGATGCAGTTTTGATTATTTAATAACTATTTTGGATTTTTAAAACCAAATGCAAGTTGTTTTGGTGATTTTTACAATTTCAGCAGATTGATGTTAATATTAGAAACTTAAAATACCCTACTGAGTTGTAATCCTGATTTAGTGTCTACCTTCTATTTCTTATTTATTATAGTGACAAAACTTCCCTGCTTCTTTTTAATCTCTAAAAATTTCTCATTTGGGGAGAGTTTAGTCTGAAAGGAGAAAATATTTTCTCTGCTTGATGAAGAAACTGTTGATATTAGAAGTTGGATTTTTCAATACTTTTTTAAAGTTTATTTATTTTGAAAGAGATAGTACAAGTGGGGGAGGGGCAGAGAGAGTTGGGGAGAGAGAAAGAATCCCAAGTAGGCTCTGCACTGTCAACACAGAGCCTGATACAGGGCTTGAACTCACGAAACTGTGAGATCGTGACCTGAGCCAAAACTGAGTTGGATGCTTAACCAACTGAGACACCCAGGTGTCCCTGGATTTTTCTTAAGTGGTTTTTGGAATACCTGTCCCCAATTATTTTTCACCAGATCTTTTTTTTTTTTAATGTTTGTTTATTTTTGAGAGAGAGAGAGACAGAGACAGAGAGACAAGAGCCTGAGCAGAAAAGGGGCAGAGAGAGAGGGAGACACAGAATCTGAAGCAGGCTTCAGGGCACAGAGCCTGACGTGGAGGTAGAACCCACAAACTGAGAACATGACCTGAGCCAAAGTCGGATGGTTAACCAACAGCCACCCAGGCGCCACTCATCAGATCTTTTTCTTTCTTTCTTTCTTTCTTTCTTTCTTTCTTTCTTTCTTTCTTTCTTTCTATTTATTTATTTATAACTGTTTAGTTTTAGAGAGAACGTGCATGCACAAACGGAGGGGTAGAGAGAGAGAAGGAGAGAATCCCAAGCAGGCCCGATGCTGTTAGCACAGAGCCCAACATGGGGCTTCATCCCATGAACTGTGAAACATGACCTGAGGCAAAACCAAGAGTCAGACACTGAACCAACTGAGCCACCCAAACACCCCTCATCAGATCTTTTTAAAACCTCATCTTCAGATATCTATTTAATATTTGATTTCATAAGTAACTCATAAATTATTTATAATTATTTTGAAGGGATGTTTACTTGCTATCTGTCTTAGCCAGTCTTCATTATTGAAGATCCTTGAGTTAATATTATAGATTGCATAATGAGATTATTATTAGATATTTAAGGTAACATATTATGTTTCAATTTATAATCTGTTGTAAACTATAAAAATAAAAGTTTATATGTTAATAATTCACATTTACATGATATACTTTTACATTTGTCTCATTTAGAAGTTACAAAGCCTTGTAGGATAGGAAAGACTTGTATTATTTTCATTTTTATTTTCTTTTCAGAAACAGTTGAAACTTAAAGAGACTACATGATTTCCCAAAATTGCCTAGCTAAGGCTCGATCCTGTGTTGTCTAGGTTAAAGGCCAGAAATTTTTCCACTGTAACATACTGCCTATGAATAAATGTAATTGTAAATTATAAACTGTAATCCATCTTAATATTTTTGTATTTTATTGTTTTTAAATGAGAACTCCTCTAGGAGATATTCTATTAATATTGTAAACTGATGTTTATATGTATTAGAGGACAAACGCTTCATTGAGCTTTGTTCTAGCTTTGCCTTTTGAATGTTACCTGGGGAGGCAGTACATTTTTTCAGTGACACCCCACTTACTTAAGTTTTTTGTTTGTTTGTTTTTGGGTTTTTTTGTTTTATTTTTTATTTTTGTTTTTTTTTTTTAAGTAGGCTCCCTGCCCAATGTGGGGCTTGAATTCATGACCCTGGATCAAGAGTCAGATGTTCTACTGACTGAGCCAGCCAGGTGCCCCTTGCTTAAGGTTTTTTGGGACTCAGTTTGAGAATTGCTTTTTATTTTTTTTCATTATTATTATTAAAAAAATTTTTTTTAATGTTTATTTACTTTTGAGAGTGAGAGACAGAGACAGAGTGTGAATGGGGGAGGAGCAGGAGATGCAGAATCTGAAGCAGGCTCCAGGCTCTGAGCTGTCAGCAACAAAGCCCGATGTGGAGCTCAAACTCATGGACTGCAAGATCATGACCTGAGCCAAAGTCAGACACTTAAACTGACTGAGCCACCCAGGCACCCATTCATTATTATTTTTAATGTTTTATGTATTTTTGAGGGTGGAGGGAAGTGAGGGGTGGAGAGAGAGGGAGGCCCAGAATCTGAAGCAGGTTCCAGGCTCCCAGCTGTCAGCACAGCACAGCACAGCACAGCACAACCCCTGATGTGGGGCTCAAACTTATGAACTGTGAGATCATGATGTGAGCTGAAGTCAGACACTTAACAGACTGAGCCACCCAGGTGCCCTGAGAGTTGCCTTTTAGACTTACAGCTTGTTCATTTGTATTATGCTCCATTGTGGTCCACCTTTGTAATTTATGGGTAGGTTAAATTTTAAAATCAAACCATAGTGGTTCCAAACTGTGGCAAGTGAATAAAAAAGGGATCCAATCTATTTGGAGGCAGATAAATATCTATGAAACAATGAGACTGCCTTTCTTGCATCTTCTTTTTAAAAAAAAAAAATTTTTTTTAATGTTTATTTATTTTTGAGAGAGAGAGTGAGAGAGATAGAGCACCAGCAGGGGAGGGGCAGAGAGAGACGGAGACACAGAATCTGAAGCAGGATCCAGGCTCCAAGCTGTCAGCACAGAGCCTGATGTGGGACTCGAACTCACAAACCATGAGATTATGGCCTGAGCCAAAGTCGGATGCTTAACTGACTGAGCCACCCAGGTGCCCCTTGCATCTTTTATTTTTAATTTTTTTTAATGTTTAGTTTTGAGAGAGAGAGAGAGAGATAGAACATGAGCAGGGAGGGGCAGAGAGAGAGGGAGACACAGAATCCAAAGCAGGCTCCAGGCTCTGAGCTGTCAGCACAGAGCCTGAAGCGGGGCTCGAACTCACAAACCGTGAGATCATGACCTGAGCCGAAGTCGGACGCTTAACCGACTGAGCCACCCAGGTGCTCCCACCCTTGCATCTTCTAAAGAAAGATTCTAAAGAGTAGGCCAGATAGGTTTGGGGTAAAGGAAGAGAATATATATATTGGTTCCAAGATTACACCTGTATTATTATTTTTTATTTATTTATTTATTTATTTATTTATAACATTATTTATTTTTGAGAGACACAGAGAGACAGAGCATGAATGGGGAAGGGGCAGAGAGGGAGACACAGAATCTGAAACAGGCTCCAGGCTCTGAGCTGTCAGCACAGAGCCCGATGCAGGGCTCGAACTCACGAACTGTGAAATCCTGACCTGAGCCGAAGTCGGACGCTCAATGGACTGAGCCACCCAGCCACCTCCAAGATTACACCTTTAAAATGGCTGTTGCTCTCTTGGACTTTTGGTATTTAAGGACTTGACTTTTTAAATTTTTTTTTTTTTTTTAACGTTTATTTATTTTTGAGACAGAGAGAGACAGAGCATGAACGGGGAAGGGGCAGAGAGAGAGGGAGACACAGAATCGGAAGCAGGCTCCAGGCTCTGAGCCATCAGCCCAGAGCCCGACGCGGGGCTCGAACCCACGGACCGCGAGATCGTGACCTGAGCTGAAGTCGGACACTCAACCGACTGAGCCACCCAGGCGCCCCAAGGACTTGACTTTTTAGAGTCCTGAGCATTCAGTAATTTTTTAAAAGGTTAGAGAGGCTTAGGTAGCTCAACACTATCATCCTCACTCTTCCAACAAAAGCGAAGCCAGTGTTAATTCATGAAGATTGAATAAGAATGAGTTGTTCACTAACAGTGTGCTTGTGAATAAACAATAGGCCTATAATAGCCTAGTGGGTAGGCCCCAAGTTATAGACTCTCTGTCATCTCAGAGCCAAGGTGTTCAAAGGTCTTGATCCAGAGGCCTACACATTGGGGATTCTGACTGGTGAGATAACCTTAACAGCCAGCCACCTGTTGTTTTCAAGATGTTCTGATGGTGTATATCATTTGTGACATAAATGAGCATACCCTCTGTGAGCATACAGTGGTTTGCTAACTGGTCTTCTGGAGATCAGTACTGTTATGAAGAGCACTTTGGAGCAGAGGGGGCCGATCAGTAAAGTTTAATTCCATACTGCCTGAAAACTGCTTTGTTTTTAGCTCTTAAAAGACTTACTACCTTGGAGAGGAGGCTCCTTAATGAGTAAGTTCTGAGTCAGTGATTGAGGTTCATCATTTTATTGACACAGTCTTAAATAGTGACCTATTTAAGATATTTTAAACCCTAGTGTTTAAATAATTCACTGAGAAACAACCATAGTGAATATTTATTGAGTACGTATTAACTATTAACCATTTTGCTAAACGTTTTACAGGCCTTATCTCATTTAGTCCTCACAAATCCCTATAAGGTAGGTTCTCTTGTTCTCCCCATTTTTACAGAGAAGACAGCTGAGGCACAGAGAAGGCTAAATAACTTTACCCAGAGTCAAATAGCAAGTAAGAGGTAGAGTCAAGGTTTTGAATCAGGAGGTCTGACCCTAAAACCTGCATTAAACAAACAACTGTGTTAATACTGCCACTCCATAACAGCAATGAATTATTTAATTTTATCCAACTTGGTAGTGAGGAAGAAAGTACATAGCCTCAGAAAATAATGCACTGAGTGTATATTGTTGTAAGAGTGTGATCATGGCAGAAGACAGTAACAGATTTTAGCTTTGAAGTGTTTAAACATAGTTCATTGAGCTAAAGATCTGCTGTGCTTTTGTGTTGCTCATGCTCAGACATTTAGTGGTCTTGTTTTTTAGGGCTTTACTCTGGGTTTCTGTTCTGACCCCAGTGGATACAGGGAGTCAATATGCAGCTCTTTTCCCATCCTCAGCCCTGAGCCGACCCCCAGAATGGAAAATTGTGACCCAAGTCCAGCTGCTGGCCTGTCTTTGCTTTCCAGCCCAAGAACTGATTCCCTCTCTGAGAAAATTGGAAAGGCTCCTGGAGGCTGCTGAGAAACTTTGATGTAGAGGTAGCAATTGAACAGATTGTCCTTTAGAAGCAGCCAAATTTCATTTTCCAGATTGAAAGACAGACTTCCAAGAAAACTTTTCTTTTTAATGTTTTGTTCTAGCATCCAAAAAAGACCCAACTTCAGATCTGGGCTTGAGAGTTTCTCATGGCTATTCTTGTTCTAGGTGGAGGGTGGTTGGCCCACTCTCAGATGGCATGTATCTTAATAGCTGTATGGTTGGCCAGGCCTGCCTTCACCTCCCTCCTGCTGGGTTCCAAGAGGAAGTCCACTTGACAACTGCTGGGCACCTCCCAGTACACTCACCAGAGTATTTTGGTGTCACTTTGTGACGGACTTGGACTTAAACTCCTGCCCAACCGCGAGCTTGTTAATATTGTGGCTGCCCTCAAGTTACTTAGCCTTTTTGAGCCTCTAAATGAGTGTTATAATACCTCCCTTCAGGGTTAAAGTGAGGATTAAGTGAGAAAATTATTGACATGACTAGCAGTGGACCTGGCAGGAAGTATGGGCCCTTAGTGAATGTTAGGTTCTGATTATAGTGTTAGAGAAGCAGTTAGTGATTAAGAACATGGTGCCTGGAATCAAGCAGATCTGAGTTTGATCCCAGGTGTTTCATTTCATGGCTGTGTGACCTTAGGCAGTTGTCATGATCTCTCTAGGAGTCCATTTTCTCACCTGTCAAATGAGGGTAATATTAATACCCACCTCATAGGCCTGGTAGGATTCATTGAGCTTATGCCTGTAAGCACCAATTATAATGTCACACGTAGTAAGCCTATAAGGAATTACTGCTCTTTATTATTACTGGCGGTGTTAGTGTCCCTCACAGAGGTCCTACCCTGTGTTTTCTCTCCGAATGGCCCCTTTGTGTTATCATTTAGTACGTTGTATACTTCATTGTTTGCTGCAAGGCAGTATATATCCCTTTTATCTTGAGTCATTTCTCCAAAGGACTGATTGTACCCGAAGGGCCTGCATTTCCCACTGTTACTCATTTTCTTTGTCCTCTTGCTTTTGCTTTTCTCCCTGTCATGTAACAGGATGGGCACATTCAGCATTCAGTGGAGGACCCCTCATCTAGCCAGGGGCATTTCCTAGAGATCTGAGAATTGAGAGGTTTGGATGGCTAAGCACTGACCTGAGTTTTGGTAACTTAAAGCCCAGTTTTATCATTCCTACAGGTTGATGAATGGCCTTTCATTAGATATAATCTGCTTTTTTATTCAACTACAGCTCCCTACAGCCCCATTTCTTTCTCCTGGTCATTTATTTTGGACGAGTCATTCAGCATTCCCATGTTCCTAGCACACTGGGTCACCTTAAGGAAGACAGGAAAAAGAAACTAGAACTTAGACTTAGCAGGGCTCAAGTAAAAAAAGCCTGTACTTAATTCGGGTAGGCAAAGTAGTGTCTTCCTAGCTTTCCAGAAGAATTTGAGACCAGGAAGGGAAAATAACATGTTAGTTGGAAGGAACCATAGAGATCATCTAGGCCACATTATACAAAGTGAGAAAACAGCCTCTGAGAAGAAAAGTGATTTGCCCAAGGCCACACAGCAAAGTGGTAACAGGGCTGGAACTAGAGGGCTGGTTGTCTGACTGCATTCAATACTCTTTCAACTCGTAGTCTTATTCTGTGGTTCTACTGGCCCTCTCTATGGTAGTATAATCAGAGAGCACTATAACTGCCATATATTTAGTTGAGCAGATTCCTACCAATATTTAAAATATAGGCGATATTTTTCCTCTGAACCCTCACATATTTATACTTTATTATTATTTTCTAGGGTGTCAGATGCCTGATACATTCAATTCATGGTTTCTTATAACTCTGCTTCACGTCTGGTAAGTGAGCAATTTAAGTGAAGTCACCAAATTTTTTTTTTTTTTTTTAAACACTGCTGACTTGTAAGGTATAGCCTTCAGCAGGGCTGAATATATGAAATGGCAGTTGTTCAGGCATTAAAAACTGTTCCTTTCATTTTAATAACTAATGTCTTAAAGCACATTTTTACTAAAGGTCAAAGCATAGTCCCAGAAAGAACCTAATATTTGTAGGCTTTTCTCAAAGAACACCTACCCCAGTGAACAATGCTATCAGTATCTCTTAGAGACTCTATGAGCTTGGATGGAAAGTTCTCTCCCTTGGCTGTTTTAGGAAAGTTCACATTTACGTAAAAGTGGTTTGAATTGTGAGAATCCGTGGTCATTTTCATTGCTGGTCATCAGAAACTTATAACAAATTATAGCACTGACATTTACGCCTGTACCTCTAAAATGTGCATACAGGTTAGATTCGTGCCAGGTTTGTTGCGTGTAAAAATATTTAACACCTTAAACAGTATATTTTTTCTTCAGCTGCAAATTAAGTAGCCAAAAAAATCAATTTTTCATCTAATGTTACACAGTATTAAAGGTCAGAAGGATATAGGAGAGACGTTGAAGTGGGGGCTGGGGAATGCATTTATTGAACTGCCAGATCTCAGGAAAGTAAATTCTGGAGAACTAAGTTTACTACTTTGACCATAGTGAGTATCTGAGGAACGTGGGGAATGGTTGCCCTGTCAAAAGGACCCTTGTTTGAGACTGCCTTCAGCTGAGCTTTGCATCACAGAACTGACTACTATATAAAGACTTTTTGGTTTTGATCACCTCTGAAATATTTCTCCTGAACTCACATAGTCACTGAGATTGGCTAAGGGGCATAAGGTGGCAATTTATTTTATGTTATTTTTTTTCTAAGCGAGTACTTCATTGAGTGCACACTATGTCCCGGGCAGTTTGCTGGGAACTAGCTGTGGTTCTCAAGAAGCTCACAGTCGAGTGAGGGAGATAAGACATTTAAGTTTTTTCTTTTTCAAAATTTTATTTATTTATTTTGAGAGAGAGAGAGAGCGCGCGCACGCATGCAAGCACGGGGAGGGGCAGAGAAAGAAGGAGAGAGAGAATTCCAAGCAGGCTTTGCACTTTGAGCACAGAGCCTGACGTGGGGCTCAATCCCATGCACCATGAGATCATGACCCAAGCTGAAATCAAGAGTCAGATGTTCAACTGACTGAGCCATCCAGGAGCCTCAGGAGAGAAGATATTTAAAATAGTCAGTGACAAATCGGAGAATGGCTAAGTTCTGTAATAAATCTGAGTAAGTAGTGCCCATGGGATCATAGAGGAACCTGCAACTATCAAAACCATTACTAGTTCTGCCTCTTCTTTGAAATGTACCATGTCTTTTAGTCACATAGCTGTGAAGCCAAACTACCTTCTGTCTGAATGGTGAAGGTTAGGAAAAGGCTTAGGGAGGGCAGCTGGGTATACTGAGAGGAAAACTACTTTTTCAAGAGGAGAGGACTGCAGAAGTTGCACTGTAGAATTACTCACTGGAAAGGTGGGAGGGTTCAGAAGAGGCGAGGCTATTCCCAGAGGAGCTCAAAGATAATATTCAGAGCTTGTATGAAAGGCTCTTTATTGCCTATATAACTAGAGGTATCAGAGTGTTAGAGGGAGTGGATGGCAAAATCAAATATATAATCCCTGTGACCACATCCCAAGGTCAATCCCTAATAGTAGCCAGGAGAACCTTGAAACTACTTACAGTTCTCTCAAGATAGCCACCGTTTCCAGACATGCTTGCTGTGTCTTCCTTGCTGAGGTTGGTTTCATTTCTCAGAGGAATGGGGAGTACTACTATTACCAGTTAAGTAGCGGGAGGGAAGCTGTCTGCTTCAAATCTACATTTGGTCTTACCTCCACCCTTTCTCTTTAGTTCTCACCATCTGCAGTCTTCAGTGGAATGAATCAGTATCTTTCCAGTTTGAATCAACAAACTTTTATTGGGGACCTACTGTGTGTTAAGGACTGTGGGGCTTTGGAGAGATGGGTATGACATGATGTGCATTGTCTAGCAGATAACAGGCAGGAAGTATACTTTATGGCAACCTTTCCCACTGAATTCCTCTACAAACCTGACCCAGACACTTCAGACAACTGGCTGTCCTCAAATACTCCCATGTCTTTGCTCATATGTCCTGGGTGTTGTTCCTGATATTCCCTAAACCTAAAATGCTCATGTTTTCTCTGATAGAAATTCTCCTCACCTTTCATGGTACATCTCAATGTCATCTCTGCCACAGAGCACTCTTTATCCAATACTGCCCCCTACGCTGCAACCACCACCAAATTTGGATTTAGTTATACTTCCTTGTACTTCCAGAGTATCTGCTTGTGCCTTGGGCACGGCACTTCTTTCACCGTCATCCATTATAGGCAACTGTACTTCCTGCCTGAACTACAGTTTTGTAAAACTTGTGCTGTTTTGGGGCCCACTTGTGCTGTTATCCTCCAAGAAGAATTGGGGAGACTTTCTCTTCTAAGGGATAATCATTCCACCCAAGTCTGTGGAGAAGCTATGTTCTTCCAGCCCTGTTCTCTTAGCCTGAAGCTCCAAGAGGGTAACTGAAGGATAGCCAAGTCCAGTATTACAGGGCCCAGTGGACTTCCTAGAGATGTATAGGGTTGAAATACCTCCTGAAGGTGGTAGTATGAGGGAGAGGTTGGGAGGCTTAGAAAGCAGTCATAAAAGTAGAAAGAATCTGCCCCATCCCCCAAAGGAGGGAAAAAAACCCCTACTAAACAGAATACCCTGGCAGTGGACTTTTCAGAAAGCTTGCTTGGGTTCCCAAGGGTGATGGCTCCCTGTTGGCCTTTAGAATAGGGACAGGATTTCTCACATCCTTTTAGTTCCCCTGGAGGAGGTGTTGATGATTCCCTTATCCTATCTGCCTTCTCTAGTTCCCAAGTTTTTCTGTGTATGTCCAGTTTCTAGAGGGGCCTTATCAGTTGTGTATTCACGTGAACTTGTAGCAGCTGCAATGACTGTGTGTCCTTTGTCTTTGCTGAACAAGGTTAGTATTGAATGTGGCTGCTGAAAAATTGTTGAGAGAGGTTGCTGTCTAGGCTTTCCTGCATCCAAATGTGTACTTGATAAAAGCAGGCCTCCTCCTCTGTTTACTGTCTTGGGCAGTGGCACTGCAATCCATTCAGGTGTCCACACCAGAAACTGGGGAGACCTCCCTGACTCTTCCCTTACCCCCCTCATCTGGTCAGTCACCAGTCACCCCTTCAAACTTTTTTGCCCATGACCCACAGTAACAAATGAATTTTACTTTGCAACCCAGAACACACATGTCTCTGATACTACGGTTTCGTAAAACTTGTCCTTAAAATGTCAGATAATCTCTGATATTTTCTATTCCTTTTGAATTCATTTTAAAGAAAAAATTTAACATGTCACCTGTTAAATTGATTTTACTGGATTATAAGAAACAGTACTTGAAAACTGGTCTTTGGCCTCCCAACTTCCATCTTCACATGCCATTGATCTTCTCAATACAAATTAAATCAGCATGCATGCACGTGCCCACACACACACTCTCCCTAATGTTCTCCATTATTCTCAGGACAAAGTATATTTCTTAGCATGGCATTCAGATTCCACCAACTATGCCACCCCTGCTACTCTCATATGGTACTATTCTAGGTACTGCTATCACCACCACTCCCTCCTCTGCAAGATAAAACAATATTATATAATAGAAATACCAAGTTTTCTTCTGTCCAGAAAGCCCTTCTCTCTCCTCTTTACCTGACAAAACTCCTGTTTTTTCATTCAGTATCTAACTCAGGTATCATTTCTGTTTGAAACCTTCCCTTTCCTTTGAAAGCAAGAGTTAGTTCCTCTTCTGTGTTTACTTAGTATTTTAGGGACCTCTATCATAGCACTCATCACGTAACATTTTTATGTTTTATCGTATCAGTCTTCTTTGTGGATGGTGACTTTATTGAAAGCAAGAATTATTTTTATCTTTTTGGAAAGATATGAAAATGAGATATTACTTCTCATAGTTCTGTGTATTACTCTTAATTTGTATCAATAAGTGTTCATCAAGTAATTGATGTTCTCAGATCTAACTTGACTCGCACGGCATTTGGAAGGGTCCTGGCACTGTCTTTTGGTTGGGTGAGAGTGGCGAAGCTCTGCTCCTGCTTAAGTTTCTCTGGGTTGTTACATGTATGTAGCTGGAATTTATGTTGGCATTACAAGTGTTAATTGATTTGTAGAGACTCCTCTCAAAATTTGTCATGGAACGCTAGTACCTTCTAAATGCAGAAGCTAATTTTAGAAGATGGAATGGGATAAATAAAATTAGAGTATGCCTATGATGGAGATGGAATGGGGAGGGAGTAAAATGCAGTTTGTATTTTAATTTTAATTTTTTATTTTTTAAATTAAAAAAAAATTTTAATGTTTATTTTTAAGAGAGAGAGTGTGAGTGGGCGAGGGGCAGAGAGAGAGAGGGAGAGTCCAAAGCAGGCTCCAGGCTCCAGGCTCCAGGCTCCAAGGTGTCAGCACAGAGCCCGATGTGGGGCTCAAACTCACAAACCATGAGATCATGACCTGAGCTGAAGTCAGACAATTAACCGACTGAGCCACCCAGGCGTCCTGCAGTTTGGATTTTTAAAAATTATTTTAGGGGCGACTGGGTAGCTCATCAGTTAAGCATCCAACTTCAGCTCAGGTCATGATCTCACGGCTTGTGAGTTCGGGCCCCTCATCGGGCTCTGTGCTGTCAGCTCAGAGCCTGGAGCCTGCTTCAGATTCTGTCTCTGTCTCTCTCTACCCGCCCCTCTGCTCACACACTGTCTGTCTGTCTGTCTCTCTCATATATAGATAAACATTTTTAAAAAAATCTTAAAAAAATTATTTTAAAGTCAGGTGTGTCATAAATATAATTACCAAGCCCTTTACAAAAATGTTATCTTTTATTTATTTACATGTATTATCTCACTCATTGTTACAACTACTTTATTCTTGTTTTATATGAGGGATCAGAGGTTTTATATATGAGGGATCAGAGGTTTAGAGAAGTCAAAGAACTTGTCCAAAGAACTAGTTAGTACATGGTGGAGAGAAAATTCTAAGTGTGGATCTGGCTAACTCAACAGTGTTAAGTTGCTTTCCTCATTGGTAATTAAAACTACCAAAGTAATTAAAGAATTGCTGATTGATACTAATACTATTTAATATTTATTAATACTATTTATTATTTAAAGTACCTGCTTATTCTTTTTTTTAAAGTTTATTTAGAGAGAGAGTGAGCAAGTGGGACAGGGGCAGAAAGACAGGGAGAGAGAGAATTCCAAGCAGGCTCCAAACTGTCTTGAATTCACAAATCTTGAGATCATGACCTGAGCCGAAATCAAGAGTTTGATGCTTAACTGACTGGCGCCCCAGTACCAGCTCATTATTAAACATAAATCCATAAAATTTTAGGGGCACCTGGCTGGCTCAGTCTCTGGAGCATGCAACTCTTGATCTCAGGGTTGTGGGTTCTAGTCCTCCATAGGGTGTAGAGAATACTTTATAAAGGGAGGAGGGGGATGCTGCCTGGGTGGCTCAGTTGGTTAAGCGTCCAACTCTAGATTTCATCTCAGGTCATGATCCCATGGTTCATGAGTTCAAGTCCTGAATTGGGCTCTGCACTGACAATGTAGAGCCTGCTTGGGATTCTCTCTCCCTCTCTGTCCTTCCTCCGTCACACAAGCTTGCACTTTCTCTCTCAAAATAAATAAATAAACATTAAAAACATCTTAAATCCATAAAATTATTACATCTGTTCTCCAATTGAACCTGTCCTCACAGGGCCAGAGTGTGGGAGAGAGATATTAAATCATTAATAGAATACAGCTGAAATAGCATGATGAGAGGAAATGGCAGGGAGAAGAGGGGTACATAATTTAGATGGGGGGATGGGTCATTCAGGGAGGGCTTCACTGAAGAAATGACGTCTAAACTGATGAGTAGAAGTTAGCAAGTCAAAAGGTGCATGAAAAGCATTGCAAGTGAAGAGATCTAGTGGTTCAATCCTTTTACCAGCTGGGCCCTTTTTAAATATGAAATTTTATACCCAGTCACCATATATGCATAGATAAAGAATTGCTGTTTGGGTTGAGGAAGTGAGAATGACCTGTTCACTCAGGTCTTCACAATGTATGCACTGGTAAGGGACTCTTATGTAGCTCTGTGGAAACTCAGACCACAGTTTAAAAACCACAGATCCAGTTCAACCCTCTCATGATTACAATGGGGAGACGATTTTGGCAATTTTAAGGAATTTGTTCACAGGCCTCTTCATCTGTAATGGAGGACCTGAGATCCAAATCTGAAGCTAACTGCTCCTTCTCCATTCAATACTTGGCTTCCTGCTTGAGTGTTCCCTTTTGGTGGTCATGGAGATGGGGGTTTCTTCCCATTAATATGAACAGCATGGCACTGATCGCCAATGATATGAAATTGTTTCTTGGTACTCCCTGTCTTTGTCCTGGGAGAGGCCACAAGTAAAGTAGACCTGAGAACAGTTCAGGGTGATAAGCTCTGTGTATAGCAGACCCACAGATCTTATGGGAACACAGGGGAAGGAGGACTGCCTGGGGATTGTCAAGACAAGCAGTTGCATTGGCCTCCTGGGGTCTAGAACCAGAGGACATGGGATCTTAAGGAGTTATTAGGAGATTAAGAAGTAATTGTAAGCTACTTTTTAAGATACTCCAAGTGATTAAGATTGATAATCACTGATTGATAATCAGAAACAGGACAGAAGGGAAACATTTTGTTATTTGTTTTTTACTTTTATTTTGTTAGAGAGAGCATAAGTGGGGGAAGGATAATGGTGGAGCAGAGAGAGAGAGAGAAAGAGAGAGAGAATTTTAAGCAGACTCCATGCCCAGCGAGGAGCCCAACTTGGGGCTCGATCCCTCAACTGTGAGATCATGACCTGAGCTGAAATCAAGAGTTGGACACTCAACTGACTGAGCCACGTAGGTGTCCCTGTTTTTATTTTTTAATTTTAAGATGGGGAAATACTGGAACATTTTTATAAGTCTGGGGGAAGAAGCCTCTGACAAAGAAGACAAGGAAATAAATTGTGCAGGTGGGAAAGGGTTGGAAAACAGACTGGTCCCAGTCTCAGTCCAGCCAGAGAACTGCCTTGGCAGACACTCCCGGCCTTTGCAAGAGGGCTCTTCAAAATCGCCACAGCAGTTTTGATGCAGCTGTAGGGCTTTCAAGCTCATGCTGGATTCCAGCAACTTCAGATCTGCTATATATGGTGAGCCCTGGCCATGTGCACATCCTTTCTCTCCCTCCCCCAGCCAGTCATTCTGTTCAAACACACAAGTAGTTTTTGCCCAAACCAGAGGCCTATGCAGCATCATTTTGTCAACACCGCATAAACTAAAAGCACTGGTACCTGCTACCCAGGAGCTTGGTCTCTTGGGTCCGACAGGCAGGCCACAGGCCGGGTGTAGTTCTTGGAGGAGGCTCACTGTCAGGTGAGATGGCTTCAGGAAGTGCCTCACCCCACTTGTCTGTTTGCCCACAGACGGTCCTGTGGCCCCCATGCTCCCCACATAAAGGTTAGGCTTCATCGGGAGGGAGTTTAGGAAACCAGGTGGAGATAGCCATGTACACAGCCCCAGGAAAGGGTAAGCATGCCAGCTCACAAATAAATAAACTCATTCATTAGCACACTGCTGAGGCTTGAGTGTGGGCATGTAGGCTCTGCTTCCTTGGCCTCGGCTGATGGCAGAATAAGGGAAACAAGCTATGTGAAAGTCCCCTTTGGGATTCCTTCATTAGCAGCCAGAGTGACAGACCTGTCTTGAATGCCCACCAGTCTTCATTGAATTCCAAATCAGATCCACTCTGAGCAGCTTATAAACTACCATGAGGGAGAAAGAAGGCCAAAACACAACTGGTATTGTCAGAAGGCCCAAACAGAGCGAGTGGTACAGGATACTCGGAGCTGCCAATACATGGCAGGAGGTCAGCGTCAAGAATAACAAGAATTCTTCCCTCCCAGATTTAGGTAGAGAGGAGGAAAGCATGGCTAGGACTGTTGTTCCTTGGAACTCTGCAGGCAGTGTCGCTGTCTTCTTCCTTGTCTGATCTAGCAGGGAGAGGCTCTTGGAACTGTGCTGTCACAGAATGGGGGAAATAGCTGATAGGGACACTGACCTGGGAGACACTGTGGCTTAGGGGAAAGCAGAAGTTCAGGCTTCATTCTAGCTCTGCTCTTTTAAGTTACTTAAGTAATTATAAAATACATTTTAAGACTTTCCAAGTGATTAAGAAAGGTGATCACTAAAGGGAGAAACAGGATGGAAGGGAAACTTTCTAAAAATTTTTTATTTTAAGATAGGGAAACACTGAAACATTTTATAAGTCTAGAGGTAGAAGCCTTTTTAAAAAAATTTTATTTAAAAAATGTTTTTTGGTGTTTATTCACTTTAGAGAGAGAGAGAGAGGGAGAGAAAACGAGTAGGAGAGGAGTAGAGAGAGAGGGGGACACAATCCGGAGCAGGCTCCAGGCTCTGAGCTGTCAGCACAGACCCCGATGTGGGGCTTGAACCCACAAACCATGAGATCATGACCTGAGCCGAAGTCGAACACTTAACTGACTGAACCACCCAGGCACCCCAAGGAAGAAGCCTTTTTACTTCCTTCTCTGCTTTCCTCAGAGCATGAGTGTTCTTTTTTGTGAAATGAGAACAGTTAAACTAGGTTTAAAGAGTGAATGCAAATGCATTTTTGAGTGACAAGTCTGATATTAGAGGGCGCCATCAGTGACAGTAATCATTATTATTATTTGCCTTACGGTAAAATTTTTATCTTAGCCCTTTGTCTTTTGAAACTCCTAGTGAGTGAGTCTTTTTCCCTTTTCCCCTGTCGCTGTGCTTACCTTTCAGTGATAGTTGGGAGTCAGGACTAGGGCTTGACCACTCCTTTTTTTCTTTACTTTGCTAGCTGAGTTATTTGCTTTCCTTATGTGTAAAAGATATCAGTATTATTTATGAGCCACTGGGATCACTGAGCGACAAGGATGTACTGTGAAGCTCAAAACCTCAATAATAAGTTGTGGGTTTAAGAGCATCATCAAACTTGGGAGGGGTAACTGGAATTGCTCCTAAGCAGAGAGTAGTTTATATACAGACTAAGTCCACACTCAGGGTAGGTACTTAGTAGATACTTGTTAAATAAATGATTAAATTATTTATTTAATAACAGGAATGTTTTTATTACTAGAGTCTCTCTTTGTAAAAAGATTTTTAAAAGTAATCTATTTTTGGTCACCTGGGTGGTAGAATTGGTTAAGCATCTGACTTTGGCTCAGCTCATGATCTCATGGGTACATGAGTTTGAGCCCCGCATTGGTTTCTCTGCTGTCAGCGCAGAGCCTGCTTTGGATCCTCTGTCCCCGCCCTCTCTCCCCCTCCCCTGTGTGTGTGAGCTCTTTCTTTTTCAGAAACATAAAAAAAAAAAAGTTTATAAAAGGTAAAAATAAAAAAAATCTATTCTTTAATTTTTTTAATGTTTATTTATATTTCAGAGAGAGAGAGAGAATGCACGCACGCACTCGTGAGCTGGGGAGGGGCAGAGAGAGACAGAGACAGAATCTGAAGGAGGCTCTGGACTCTAACCCACGAGCCATGAGATCATGACCTGAGCTGAAGTTGGATGCTTAACCAACTCAGCCACCCAGCTGCCCCTAAAAATAATTTCTTTTTTGAGGAGTTTTAGGTTTGAGCAGAAGGTTATCTCTTTTTAAAGTTTGTTTTGCATTCTTAAGAGCAATTTTTATTATGTTTTATTTAGCAGGGAGGTGTTCCCCCCCCCCCCCCGCCCCACTTTCTTCTCCACTTTCCCTAGAACAGAGCTCTGAAATTATGAAGTTGAATCAGTAGTAAAATGTAATTTGGCTTCTCAACATTTAATTTAAACATTTATTATGAGGAATGTATCCAAGATGGAAATTAAAATAGAGCTGTCCTGTTCTGTTACTTAAACCTAGTGTTCTCAGTTGTTGTGGAATGTAGTTTCCTTAGTGACTCAGACTTAACTGTTGTACAGTCAGAGCCTGTGACGGGTGCTGGCTTTGTTTTGTGGTGGGCACCAGGGTCATCATGTCTTTTTCGTGTTTGTTTACCATTTTGGATTTGCTTCATTCATTGTCTTTTCACCTGCCAGTGTACTTTAACCTTTTCTGGATGATTTGGGGGGGTCCTGGTAATGCTTAACTGTAATTTGCCAGACTGTCTTTGAGTTGCGCTGGGTTGTTGAACCTCAGTTGCTGTGCTATTGTTTGTGTGTGTGTGTGTTTGTTTTCAATATATTTTTAGTTTCTTTCTTTCCTGTTAGGCTGCCAATAGTTACTTTTTGTTGTTGTAGGTATTCTTGCCTCAAGTTAGCCAGTCTTCCTCTTCTGATAGGCTATTTCTTTTTTTTTTTTTTTTTTAACGTTTATTTATTTTTGAGATAGAGAGAGAGACAGAGCATGAATGGGGGAGGGTCAGAAAGAGGGAGACACAGAATTCGAAACAGGCTCCAGGCTCTGAGCTGTCAGCACAGAGCCCCACGCGGGGCTCGAACTCACGGACCGCGAGATCATGACCTGAGCCGAAGTCGGCCGCCCAACCGACTGAGCCACCCACGCGCCCCTGATAGGCTATTTCTAATGTGATGCTAGTTTTGAAACTATTACTGCCCTTGTGAAGATTAAATGAAAGAAAAAGAGAGTAAATGGATTCTAAGATATGTACTAGTCATTAGAGGCAGCAGAAAAACAGTACAACTCTGGGACAAGATTATCAGGGTTCAGATCTCACCTATAAATCTAGTGGTTTGTAACTCTGGACAAGTTACTTCTCAAAGACTCAGTTTCCTCATTTAAAAAGTCGGGACAGTAGGAAGACCAGCCTTGGACTACACCAAAAGAAAAATCTTTTCATAGTGAAGGAAACCATTAACAAAATAAAAAGGCAACCTACTGAATGGGAAGGAGAAGATATTGACAAATGATCTATATGATAAGAGGTTAATGTCCAAAGTCTATAAAGAACTTCTATGACCCAGCATTCCACCACAAATAAATAATCCAATTAAAAATGGGCAGAGGACCCAAATAGACATTTTGCCAAAAAAGACATGTAGATGGCCAGCAGACACATGGAGAGATGTTCAGCCTCACTCATCGTCAGGGCAGTGCAAATCAAAACTATAGTGAGATAACACTTTACAGCTGTGAGAATGGCTAGCATCAAAAAGACAAGAAATAACAAGTGTTGGCGAGGCTGTGGAGAAAAAGGAACTCTCGTGTACTGTTGGCAGGAATGTAAATTGGTATAGCCACTGTGGAAAACAGTATGGAGGTTCCTCAAAAAATTGAAAACAGAAATCCCATATGGTCCAGGAATTCCACTACTGGGTATTTACCCAAAAAATGAAAACACAAATTTGAAAATATATATGCACCTCTGTGTTTATTGCAGTATTATCTACAATAGCCAATATATGGAAGCAGCTGAAGTGTCCATTCGTAGATGAATGGATAAAGAAGATGTGGTGTGTGTGTGTGTGTGTGTGTGTGTGTGTGTGTGTATATATATATATATATATATATATATATATAATGGAATATTACTCAGCCATAAAAAGGATGAGATCTTGCCAGTTTTCACAACAAGGATGGACCTAGAGGGTATATGCTAAGTGAAATAAGTCAGAAAAATACAAACACCGTATGACTTCACTTATGTATGGAATATCTAAAAAAACCAAATGAATAAACAAATAAAAAGCAGAAATAGCTTCATAAGTACACCGAACAAACTGATGGTTGCCAGAGGGGAGAGAGGTTGGGGGATGGGCAAAATGGCTGAGGGAGTTTCCAGTTTATGGAATGAATAAGTCATGGAGATAAAGGATACATCATAGAGAACATAGTCAAAATGGTATCGTAATAGGGTTGGATAGTGACAGATGGTAGCTACACTTGTGAACATAGCATAATGTATACTTTATGGTCTGAGAAAATCTGTGCCTTTTAAACCTCAGAAGGCAGGTGTATTAACAAACTACAGAATTTTCAAATAAATGAAGAATTCCATTACCTCACTATTACTGTTGATGAATTAGCCTCTGACGACACTTAAGCATCAAAACACACAGTGTCTTTTCAGGTGAGAGGCTGACATGAGTGATTTGATTAAGAAAATTTTATGGAAAAGGACTATTGAACTTTCCCTGGTTTGTTGCTGCTTTGGAATACATTCTGTATCATGTGAAGAAGCCAAGTCTTTTTCCATGACCTGTTTTTATTGTTATAAAGTATTATTTCTTAGGCACTAACTGGGTTCAGAGGTTACAAATTTAAAATCACAGCATAAGCCAATCTCCTGGTTGGAAGGGATATTAAAGATCATGTAGTGAACTTGTCAGATAGCTGAGTTCTCACAAAGCATTTGTTCACTCTTAAGAAGTAGGCACATTCTGTGTCTTGGGCTTATTCATTCCATCATTCAAATCTTCAGAAACTTCTGCTAGAAAGTTATTGTTTTCAGTGTTCAGTGTTGAGTGATTCTTTCTTCCCCTGTGGCTTACCCATTGATTCTGACTCTTAACTCTTGGACAAATAGTCTAATTGCTTTCCTACAATATTTAAGGCAACTCACCTGTTTTTCTCCAGGTTATAGATCTTCTGATCTTTCATCTCTTCCTTTTGTCTCTTAAAATATAATATTCAGGGGCACCTAGGTAGCTCAGTCAGTAGAGCGTCCAACTTTGGCTCAGGTCATGATCTCGCAGTTCATGGGTTCAAGCCCCACATCAGGCTCACTGCTGTCAGCCTATCAGTACAGAGCCTGCTTCAGATCCTCTGTTCCCCTCTCTCTGCCCCTACCTGCTTACACTCTCCCACCCAAAATAAGTAAATATTAAAAAATAGATATGTATATATAAGATGATATTCAAAACTATGGACAGTATTTCAAGCAGAGTCTGACCTGTGCTGAATGGAACAAAAATGTCACTTTGCACATCGAAGATACTGTATTTCCATTATTGTATCTAAAATCACATTTATTTGGGGGGTAACCTCATCATTACCTTGACATCCTTTGAAGTCAGTTGTCAACTTAAGCCTATAAGGCTTTTTCACATGTAAATGGGCATGACTCACCTATCTTGTACCTACAGTTCGTTTAGACCCAAGGGCAGGACCTTAGGTTTATCCCTGTTCAAATTCATTCTGTTAGATTCAGCCCATTGAAATGGTCTCTTGGAGTATTTTTGGTTCATGGTAGGGTCATCCAGCATATTTGTCTTCCTGCCCAGCCCCTTGTCATCTGCAAATTTGGTAAGTATGTTTTCTTTTCTACATCTTTAGTTGTTAACAGAGATGTTGACACAGGCCAGGCTGGAATCATTCCATTGTACCATACGATTGCTAGTAGATTTTAACGGGCAGGATTGTCAGTTTAGAATGACTATTCCATAACTATAGCAGGAATTATCTTTTGGTGAGTAGCCCAGTTGTAGCTGCTTAAAAATTTAAATAAGAGATAATATGGGGCGCCCGGGTGGTTCAGTTGGTTTAGTGTCTGACTTCGGCTCAGGTCATGATCTCACGGTTCGTGGGTTCGTGCCCTACATTGGGCTCTGTGCTGATGGCTCAGAGCCTGGAGCCTGCTTCAGATTCTGTGTCTCCCTCTCTCTCTGCCCTTCCCTTGCTCGCACTATCTCTCTCTCTCCCTCAAAAATAAAGATTAAAAAAAATTTTTTTTAATTTAAATAAGAGATAATAGAAATAGGGATGTTCATTGAGATTAGGGACTAGTTTGGAAAGTTGATGACCCTGTTTATATTCTTATATATAATTAAGTATAATATTATATTTACTAATTAATAAAATAAAATATAATTCTTATATTCTTATGGAAGGTCTTAAGAAGAAAGCTTTATGGGCTAATTAGAGGCAATGTGGTATAGGAGAAGCCCTAAACTTTGCCCTGAGATGTTTTATTCACTTACTTATTTAGCAAATAATTACTAAGTGCCTACTATACTTAAGCCCTGGATATAGAATGGTTAAAAATAAAAAAAAATTCAGGCTTCATCTTTGCCTTCAGTGGAACTTATATTCTCATGGGGGAAATGATTTGATAATTACATAGGTAAAATCATCATACTTTCTGTGATCTGTGTTCTAGGTAGGTGCCATGCCTAGACACACACCTTGTGTGTATTGTGTATGACAAACAACACAAGTCATATATTTAATTTAAACACTTCTAGTAGCTCCATTTTAAAAAGTAAAAAGAAAATATTCTGAAATTAATTTTAATAGAAGGTTTTATTTAACTCAGTTATATTTAACTCCACTTATATCTGAAATAATATGTAAGCATGTAAGCAGTATAAAAAAATTTGAGATATTTGTAGTCTTTTTGTTGAACTAGATCTTCAAATCTTAAACTTATACCACATGTTAGTTGGAACCGGTCACATTTAAAGTGCCTAATAGCCACACGTAGCTAGTAGCTTCTGTGTTGGACAGCACAGCATTATACCCATCTTTACAGACTACTCTATGGTATTGGGCAAATTACTTTCCATCTTTAGGACTCCTGTTTTCATTCAGTAAAATGACGGATTTTGACTTGCTTATCTTCTAACAATTAAATGTGTGTCCTTTTCATGTATGAGAGTGCCTTCTGAGGTACTGTAAATAATCTCTCTGTTGATCTGGGTGTTGCTTACATGGCTATATATAACATGTAAACATCCATCAAGCTATATACTTAAGATTTGTGTGCTTTACAGTATCTATGTTATACCTCAGTAAAAGTGTTGTTTTTTTTAATAAGATCATTTCCAGTTTTTTTGATTCTGTGTGTTCTTTGCTGAAATTACCCATTACACACGTGTGATATAAAAAATGCAAACAACCAGTTACTCTTTATGTCTTTTTCCCATCCAGGATGTGTCTAGTCCGAATGAAACAGGAAGGCCGGAGTGGGAAATACATGTGTCGTATCATAGTTCATTTCATGTGGGAGGATGTTGAGCAGCGTGGCAGAGTCATGGGGGTAAGTAAATGCTATCAGATTCTGATCCTGGACAACTCCAATGAGGGATTGCCTGACTTGAGTTGAAGTTTTATCTGTGCTAGAAGGGCTTTGCTTTTAGATTTCTGTGTGATGCTGCCTAATGTCAAGTGGTAATTCAGCTAGAGTTGCTTCTGCTTCTGTGGAGACTGACATGCCGTGGACACTTTATGTGTTTGCACACATTATTATGTTTTGTCAATGTGAGGACATCCTGTGCATGGAAATGAAATTGTTAAGCCCAAATAATGGTGGTAGGAGGGAAGGGATGGGTTTGTTGAATGGAGGAAATCAGATAATAATTGAATTTTAGGACACTATGCCTTTGACACCAATTCAGTGTTTGAACCAGTTCTCCTCTAAATTAGTTTTGATGGAAATACCCTGGCATTGGGCCTACACTGTCCTCAGGAACTGAAAATGAAAAACAAGTCCTTGATCGCTTAACCTAGACTAATTCAGCATCATATCTGCTGAAAATGTACATTAGTACATTTAATAATTAACCTGAGAAAGGAGAATATATAGCATATATATAACATAGAAGGTAATGATAATAGAAACATGACACCAAAACATTAGAATACAGTTGGTTATACAAAGAGTAATCTTTTCCTTTGTATATTATGTGTTTTTGTGTCTAGACCATATTTTAATAGATTGTAATCCTTGTTTTTTTCCCATTTCATTGCCTCCCAGTTGGGACCATCTAAAGCAGAACCATCAGAAGGGGTCATGAAATGGGTTAATTTATTTTTTGTTTTTGTTTTTGTTTTTGTTTTTTTTTTTCATTACAAAGTTCTCCCTATGGACTGAGGAGTAAACAAAGTTTATGTATGTATTATAAAACTCATACATATTCATAGAATAAAAATCAAAGAGTAACAAGCGTTTAATGTAGAAACAAGTGTCTCTTACCCAGGCAAGCTCCCCCAGAGTAACCTTTGTTAATAGTTGATGTGTATCCTTCTGGTTGTTTTCTTTTTTTTTTTTTTTTTTTAGCGTTTATTTATTTTTGAGACAGAGAGAGACAGAGCATGAACGGGGGAGGGTCAGAGAGAGGGAGACACAGAATCTGAAACAGGCTCCAGGCTCTGAGCTGTCAGCACAGAGCCCGATGCGGGGCTCGAACTCACGGACCGCGAGATCATGACCTGAGCTGAAGTCGGACGCTTAACCGACCGAGCCACCCAGGCGCCCCCTTCTGGTTGTTTTCTATACAAATGCAAATGTGTAAATGTATATTCTTTTAACACAACACAGATGGGCTTCTACTACACACAGTTTTGCATCTTGGCTTTTTAACTTAATATATATTAGATATGTTTTTACTTTACAATTATTTTTAAAATTCAAAATATTTTAACTGAGATTGAAATCTCCATACTCCTCAATCTCATTCCTGGCCAGTTATCTCCTTTCAAGAAGTAGTTACTGATCCATTTTAGTATATATCTTTTAAGGCTTTTTTCCGTGTAACTTCTTACAGAAAATATGTAGTATTGGTTTTGTGTTTATATATTTTATTATACATGATATCATCCTCTATGTGCTAATGTGTAATAAATATGTACTTAGTTTTTTCACTCAACAATATGTCTTGGAGGTTTTTCCATGTTGCATAGGAGTTAACCTATGTTGCATAGGGAGGTTGTCCCCCATGTTTTATTTATTGTAATTATTTTCACACACTCGTATGTTATTGTCTGATGGTATCATGTGCTTACTCTTTGTAAAATTGTGGTCTTTGAGACTAAATCATGGAAATGATGGTTGTCCATTGAGAGCGTATTTCCAAATTCTCATGTCTTTGGAGGAACTGCATATATAGGAAGCACAGTGGACATGGGTTTGTTTTTAGATGTCTTCAATAACATTTACATGCCTTTCTCTGGGACAATAGAATGTTGGCATTTATGTTCATTCTAAGATGATAGCATATGTCAGAGTTTTAGCTGCTGTCATCATCATCATTTGTTTTGGAGATAGTGTGGATTGACTGCCTTTGTAATTGTGTTCTTTGGTTCCTTGTTCATGTGACTAAACTTTCTGCTGTCTTTGCTGCCCAGAATGGCTCGTCAGCCTTTAAGCTATATGTGCAGCTTGGCGTTCTGCATGCCCTCAAGTACTTACTGTCCAACGCTGTGGCAGCACACAGTGGACATGGGTGGTGCTGCTAGTTTCAGATCACTTAATGGTAACCAGTGACACCCCTGGCCAGCCAAAGCCTTGGCTGTCTGACGTGCAGTGACACAGTAGCTCTTCTATTAGTTAGCTTGTTTTTCTTATCACTATTGACTAAACCCTGCTGGACATTGGACTGCTGGAGCCATGTGGGCCACAGCTGTCTACAACGTGAATAGCTTCATGAACCATAGGTACTGACTCTTGAACTACAGAAACCTCTTAGTTATTAACCTTCCACCATGAATTTCCTTTGGACCTCCATATATATCTCCATCACAATCTCCAACACTTTGAACCTTCTTCTGTGTTACTTTATAATGTCACTTTTACTTGACTGCATGCTTAATGAAGGCAGGAGACCTGTCTTAATGCTTTTTTGCTTACATAGTAAACATCAGATGAATAAATACTTGTTGAATGAATGAATTGAACTTAAGCCTCTGGAATTCTATTTTAAAGCCAGCTTATCAGATAGATGATACTTGATTTGTTTCTAGTCCACATATACATCAGTGCAGTCCTGCAGGAATTAGTTTTTCCTCCGCACCCCCCTTCCCATTTTATCCAACCATTCTTCTTTCTGAATTGTTCTAGATATGGTGTTGCCCTACAGAGAAGTGTTAGATCAGTGTCTCACTTTTTATGTGCCTGTAGTCCACCTGGGGATCTTGTTAAAATACAGATTCTGATTCTGTAGGTTGGGGTGGAGCCAGAGACAGAGAGTCTACATTTCTAGAGAGCTTCAAGTGATGCCAGTGCCACAGGTGGAGCAGGGTGAGAATGGGGCAACCACACTTTGAATAGTCAAGTTTTCGATGATCCATAACACTCTCACAAGTTACAGACTTGTGAGTTCACCTGCATGAAGAGAAATGCCAAGCCCCAGTTTAGTTATAAAGACTATAAATAAAAAATGGTGGTTTAAAAATAACAGAGGTTTGGAAGAGTTGGGAAATTACTATTATTGCTTTTCTGTTATAATTGACTTGATCCTCCCCCACCCAACTCATGGTATAAACAGGCAGACACCCTTTATGCAGGCAAGAAAATTGTTAACTACTTCTCTGTTGTGAGTGTGATTGTATGTATAGAGGGGGTCCCAGACTTCCGTGTGCGTACAGCCTACAGAAGTGGGAAAGTTAGGGACATGTGGCTGGAGAAAGTAGTAGGGAGCCAGTGTGGCTTTGTTCTGACCCTGGCTGCCAAGTCTTTCCTCCTCTGTGCTTCAATTTCCTTTAAAAAAATGTGGATTATTGGGGTGCTTTGAAAATCTGTGATTTGAAGGTGGTAATTTGTAAATCTTTCTCTGTGTAATTTGCCATCCCAGGTGTACATCTTTAAGAAAACTCATATAAAAAGTAGAATTCATAAGACTGATCAACGAAGTGGTGATTTTTTACATGCCAAAGAATTCTTAGAGGCTATTACTTTGAGTGGAGCCATTTGCAATTAATGATGAATCAGAAATTTGAATCAAGAACTCCCTTGAACTTAGAATTGCAGTCTCATTTGGTGAGGACATTTTCATTTAAAACATTTTTGCTTTTTATCGGCTTTTAGGAGCCCAACTATTGTGAAAAACAAGGCAGACTCATATATCATTAGTGAAGTCGGTATAAAATATAAGTGTTAAATTTGAGGTTACAAAAATCACATCAATAATTTAGAGCGTTCTAACTAAAAAAAAATTATTTGGGATTTAAACATATAAATTAGCTGTGGAAATAAAGTTCATTATATCACCTCATCTGGTCTTGTTTTATTTCATTAACTGGTTCTTAAAAACCTTTGTGAGCTGAGTTGCAGCTGAAGAGGTTGGAGACCATTTTTCCTTGGGCCCTTGCCTCACTCCTGAGTGTTGGTAAGAGTAGAGAACTAAGACTTGACGCAGCTGTAAAAACAGACAGCGCCTTTGGCCTCAGCACTTTCTCCTGGTGCAGGCACATTTCAGATGTAAATTTCACTTTCTGCCTCTCCTACTAATGAAGTAAGTTTCTTTTGCTGGGTTTGCAGCCAGGTGTGTCCAGTCTTGTGGCTAACCAGGGCGCTTTAGTTAATTTTTCCATTTGTGACATTTCAACCAAACTTAAAAAACAAACATAAAAATTAGCTCAAGGCAGTGGCTCAAAGTGTTAATGGTAACCTTAGGCTGGCTAAACGACTTCCTCTCAGTTCTGCCCTGCCAGACATCTCCACCTTGTGGCTTACAATGAGCAGGTTTAAGCTTTCCAAGCTTTGGAAGACGGGTGGGAAGGAGTAGGTAAGAAATTCCAAGTTTATCCTTATCAGTGGTCCCTGGCATGCCAGGTGTCTCCTCTGGACTTCAGATGATTTCTTGCTAGCACCTTTCCAGAATAAGGATGAACCTCTCATCACCTCAAGGTCTTCTGTTCTCTTCTGTAACAGAGCTGCTTCATGGGGTGGTGCAAAGGGCCTAGAAAGAGGTGGAGGAGCTGTGGGCTGAACTGGACTCCTTTGTAAAATTCTACTTTGCTTTTTAGAACCAGCATTTTGCTTTGCAAGGTCCTCTGTGATCATACTCCAGACTACCTTTCCAAACTCATTTCCTCTAGCTCTTTGTGAACTGTAAATATGTGAAACCTTCTAGCACATGTGCCTGGCACATAGGAAGCACTCAATGAACATCACATTCCATCCTTGCTTCACATACTCTTCACCCCAGCCAGGCTGAATGCCTTGATCTTCCTGTCTTGTGTCTTTCCCCGTGAGATACCACTCTAGGTTGCCTAAACACCATAGCCCCAATTCCTTTACATCCCTCCACCCCATACTAGAAGACAATCCCAGTTGTCCCTAGCTGGAAGTACCTTAATTTATATGTGCCCTTCTTCTGGCTCTTACTATTTTGTATCATTGTTACTAGTGTGTATTGACTATCATCCAGGTGAATTGCCTGGGGGCTGCATCAGTTGTATCCTTTGTATTCTCCAAAGTGCTTGTCATTGCCCCTTGGCTGAATGCTTGCCCAGTAAATAACTGATAACAGAAGACCATTCTGGAAGCCCACTGGATGTATTGGAAAAAGTGTGGTGGAGAGGTATCCTTTTTCATTTTGAACATATGTGTTTGCTCTGTTAGTCTTAAATATTGGAAGAAAAAGAAATGAGAAATTGTTTCCTTTACCCTCAGTTTTTTTTTTCTTTTTCCATGCTTTCTGATCTTCTAATAGATTTGACTTAAAAAACAATTTATACATGAGGCATTTTATGTTTTTAAACTAACAAAGATTTTAAATCTATAAAGGATGGTAAAAATAAGAATTACACATACTTTAGTTTTTCTGGAAATTTTCTTCCAGGCTGCTGTAATTCCATTCCCTTCTCCTTCCTACCTCCCCACAAAAATCTTCAAACTTCTGTTTTATTACCAGGAGGTAAAAATTTTGCTATCCTTTGCATCTCTAGGTCAGAATTAAAACTCGCTGCCAAAGGTATTGTTTAAAAGGCAAGGACCACTTTAAGGGTATAGTTTTGCTGCCAATGATATGAATAGTGGAGTGTAAATACAGAGCAATTCTTTGGGCTTGAGGCCTTTAAAATAAGACATGTTTGGGGCGCCTGGGTGACTCAGTCGTTGAAGCGTCCGACTTTGGCTCAGGACATGATCTCACAGTTTGTGAGTTCGAGCTCTGCGTCTGTGCTGACAACTCAGAGCCTGGAGCCTGCATCGGATTCTGTGTCACTCTCTGTCTCTGCCCCTCCGCCGCTTGTGCTCTGTCTCTCTCTCTCAAAAATAAATGAACATTAAAAAAAAAAAAAAATGTAGGGGCGCCTGGGTGGCTCAGTCGGTTGGGCGGCCGACTTCGCTCGGGTCATGATTTCGTGGTCCGTGAGTTCGAGCCCTGCGTCGGGCTCTGTGCTGACAGCTCAGAGCCTGGAGCCTGTTTCGGATTCTGTGTCTCCCTCTCTCTGACCCTCCCCCGTTCATGCTCTGTCTCTCCCTGTCTCAAAAATAAATAAACGTTAAAAAAAATTTTTTTTAAATAAAAAATAAAAAAATTTTATTTTTAATTAATTAATTAATTTAAATATATGAAATTTATTGTCAAAATCGTTTCCATACAACACCCAGTGCTCATCCCAAAAGATGCCCTCTTCAATACCCATCACCCACCCTCCCTTCCCTCCCACCCTCCATCAGCCCTCAGTTTGTTCTCAGTTTTTAAGAGTCTCTTATGCTTTGGTTCTCTCCCACTCTAACCTCTCTTTTAATTAGCAATAATCGCACCTCGGATAAACCTCATTGGCTATGATACTGCCACTGCGCAAAAGCTTCTAACCTCTCTTTTAAAATTTTTTTTTAAATAAGACATGTTCTCAGAAATCAGTCCTTCTTTTGGGAAGTTTTTGTTTTTGTTTTTAAATATCCTAAGCTGGGGGATACCTGGGTGGCTAGTCTTTTAGGTGTTGGATTCTTGATTTCTGCTCAGATCATGGTCCCAGAGTCCATAAGGCTCTGCGCTGGGTGTGGAGCCTGCTTGGTATTCTCTCTCTCTCCCTCTGTCCCCCTGCTCACATGTGCATGGACACTCATGTGCACGCACTCTCTCTCTCTCAAAAAAAAAAAAAAAAAAAAAAATTAAATGTCCTAAGCTGTTGGAGTGGATATTTGTTTATTAGGTGAGAGAAGCCTAAATTCTTAGAAGGCAGAGCAATTTCATTTTGGGATTGGCTCATGAACTTTAGCAGGGACCAACTGAGATGTATCTTTAGTAGATGCATTCTTCACACAAGTTTCCTAACCTCAGGTCTTAAGAAGTAGCAAGAGCGCTTGGAGTACATGCTTTAGGCAGTTTTGTCACTGATCAGATCCCTGGGAGCACACATTCGGAATGCTAGTCTGATGGCTTGGTTGGCCTGTCCTTCTGGGTTGCATATTGGACTCACTTTATTTCAGGGATTGTCCCTGAAAAAGAAGTTATAAACCTTTCTGAATTGAATTTAAATTGAATCTAATTCTATCTATGCACACGATCATTTATCTCTCTCATGGCTGTTTTTACATCCCAGTTATAGATTGTGAATTAACTGAGGTCTGATTCATATTTGTTTATCTTTGTATTCCTATGGTACCTAAAATGGAGCTTTATACTCAGTAGGCATTAAGTAAATGTTTCTTGACTGAGTAAATCGGTAAGTGAATATGATCCCCTTTGTTATCTTCAGTTTCCCTCATGGAATTTCTGTAGGAGAAAGACAGTGAACTTTTTGAAACCATTCAGTGAACCATTTTGAACCATTTTGAAAGCCCTGGCTGCCTTGGTGCATGGACACCTAAGATACACTTCTTAAATACTCTTCATACTCCTAATTCAGTTCATCATTTCAGAACTGTTTACCTCTCCAACCTATCGTGTATATATATATATACATACATACATATATATATATGTATATATATATATACACTATATATATATACATGATATATATATATATGTATGTATATATATATATATATGTGTATATATATATTCATTCATTCATTCATTTATTGCCTCCAGTCTCTCTAAGTGCCCAGTTCCCTTTGACATCTTTTGTACCATAGATTCTAATACTGCTTAGACCTGTGTGTACTGAGCACCCTGCCATTTTCCACATCTCCCTTTCAGGGGTTAATGGTTCTTCTAAATAAATCTCTGGGAGCTCCTGGGTGGCTCAGTCGGTTAAGCATTTGACTTTAATTCAGGTCATGATCTCACGGTTCATGGGTTCGAGCCCAGCATTGGGCTCTGTGCTGACTGCTCGGAGCCTGGAGCCTGCTTCAGATTCTGTGTCTCCCTCTCACTCTGCCCCTCCCCTGCTCGTGGTCTTCTCTCTCTGTCTCTCAAAAAGAAAAACAAAACATTAAAAATAAATAAACACATCTCCCTCAGGAGATGGGATAAATAGCTCCATGAACCTGTTCTTCCTAGGTTTCTTGTCTTGCTTCTGCTGTCATCTCTATCAATCCAGCACCCCCTCCACCCGCTGGAATTCTTAGTCTTCCTCAACCCCTGCCTCATCCTCTGTACCCAAATTGTCCTGTCACTTTTCTGCCGAAAATATCTTTGGATTTTATCCTCCCTTCTGTTCCATTGCTTATATCCACCCTCATCATCTCTCCTTTATTGCACACGGCCTCCTAACTAGTTCCTGGACTTTCTCTACTCTAGTGAACCCTGTCACCACATAAACCACCAGAGGTTTTTCCAATTTCTACATCTGATTGGATCCCTCCTCTGTCTAGAAATCTGAGGAACAAAATTCAAACATCTTAGCAATGGTATGTAGAACTCTTCATAGTTATATAGGAGAATGTTCTTAGAAGATACAGTATTTAGGATTGAAATGTTTTGATATTTTCACATAGTTTAGCAAAAGAAAAAAGGATGTGTGTGTGTGTGTGTGCGTGCGCAGAGAGAGACATGAAGCAAATATTACAAAATATTAACAATTGTGAATCTAAAAATCATACAAATTTTTGTTTTACTACTCTTACATTTTTTAAGTTTGATTTTCAAAGTGAAAAATGGGGCGGGGGGGGGAAGAAATCTTCATATTCTAGACCCCGCCTACCTCTTTAGTCTGATTGCCAACAAACCTCTAATACACAAATGTTCATGCTCAAGCGCGTCTAGACGCACACATACATGCCAGATTGTCACTGATGCTATAGTATGCATCTGGATAGTACCTCTTACACGCAGCTTTTCCCAGCATTCCCTCCCCCACCATAATAATTGGTATATTTGGCCACTCCCTTCTCTCTATTGCTGTAGCACTTTGCACAAACTTCTGAGAGAGGGCTTACCATGCTCTACTGTAATTGTGGGTTTGTGTAGGTCATGCCCATTAGATGGGATGAGGATCCTAGGATTCCTGGTGTCTTACACAGAGTGCCTGACACAGTCACCCCTCAGATACCTGTTGAGTGAACACACGTCCTTGCTTCTATTATTAGTGACTGGGCAGCACTATCTTTCAAATACTGACTTAATGAATGGTCTCTTATCACACCTGGATTCAATTTCTCTGACCACCCTCTCCCCGAAAAGAGTTTCATTTTTCTCTCCCTGACCTTCCTCCTGGGTTCCTTGGCTCTCTCATCATTTATATTTCTAATTCACTTTATGGGATAAATGAACCTTAGGATGTTAGATGGAGTGCCTCAGATATCTCTCATTCAATGGTTCTCAATCTGAAGGGGCTCAGATGTGTTAATTTTGAAACATATCCCCAGAAAATTTCTGATGTACATCTCAGGGTGAGGACTATAGATCTGGTCCCACTGTTTTAATTTATGTGGTGAGAAAATGCGGTCCCAGAGAAGTTAATTGATTTGCCCGAGGTCATGCAGCTAGAAAATAGCAGAATGAGTACCCAAACTAGGGGATGCTGGTTCCCAGTCCAGTATCCACTTTATTATACTGTGATCCCTCACGGGGGGGGGGGGGGGGGGGGGGGGATCAGTTTCATGGCAGTTTCCTTCTCCCTGGTCTTCTTACCAAGGACTTCCAAAGGCCAAGAGGACAGCTTTTCTCGAATCTCAAGGCATTCCATTTCTTCAGCACAGTCCCCAGGCTGAGGCCCCTTTTATTCAGACTTTCTAATCCAATACGGCAGAGGTTTCCTACTCAATAGGACTAATAGAGATTAAGGGGAAAAAAGGACAGGTGAGAATGCTAACAATGTTCTGAATTTGTTTCTTTTTCCAGCATTTAGAGTCTGAACGTCTCCACATAGTCTGAATTTGCCTTAGTTGATTTTACAATTATTTTTCAGAGACTCCTTGGTTGTGTTTTTTTAAGAGTAGAGGAACACGGAGACTGAACACTGTGCTAGGAGAAGCTGGGCTAGGAGACTAACAAAGGCGGTATTATACTGTGCGCTGCCGACCCAATAAATGAATTCAGGAGACACCTAGATGTGTTTCTCGTGGAGGGCGTGAGGGGGAGGGGTCTGGTGAAAAGGCAGAAAGGTGGGATTAAAATAAATTAAAATGGGGCCAGCATGCTGGATAAGGGGACAGCCTCTTCCTGTTCCCACTGTTGCTTAAGATTTTTCATTCTGTTTAGTTCAAAAGTTAAAACTAGTCTTTAACCATGTACTTCATACTCTCCCATCCCCCACTTTCTTAACATCAGAAAAGAATTTAGTTGTAAAACTATTTCAGTCTGATACAGCAGTGTTTATTGTTTGAATGCTACATCTATTGGATGTCTTAGACTATTGAAACTGGAAAGGAACCTGAAATAAGCTAGTCCAGAGAGTTTCAAAGTGTGGTCCTCAGACCAGCAGTCTCAACATCATTTAGGAACTTGTTAAAAATGCAAGTTTAGGGCTCCACCCTGGATCTGCTGAATCAGAAACTCCGGTGGTAGGGCCCAGCAATCTATTTTTTGGGTTTTTTTTAAACGTTTATTTTGAGAGAGACAGAGAGCACGCACACAGGGGAGGGGCAGAGAAAGAGGGAGAGAGAGAATTCCAAGCAGGCTCTGCGCTGTCATGTTGAGCCTGACACAGGGCTCAATCTCACAAATTGTGAGATCATGACCTGAGCCGAAATCAAGAGTCAGACACTTAAACGACTGAGCCACCCAGGGGTCCCACCAGCAGTCTGTTTTAACAGACTCCCCAGTTAGAGGGCCACTGCTCTAGTCTCATCCTGTCATTTAACTGATGGAGAAACTGGCTCAAGGAGAGCTGGATAAATTTAAGTTAGAAGTCAACTAAAGAGAGGAACTCAAGTCTCCTGAGTGCCAGCTCTTACTGTTCTCCCTGCTGAGGGGAGCAGGGTCTGGGCATGGGCAGGTGCCCTGTGAAAGAGGATTTCAGCATAATACAGAAACGTAGTAGCTAACGTTTACCTAGAACTTTCTCTTTGATGTGCACTTTATAAATACCATATGAGTTTTACATTAACCACAATCTTTCCTTTGAGGTCATATATCTATCCTTGTTTTATAGATGAAGACACTAGAATCAGAGGTTAGTTATTAGTTTCCTGTAGCTGCTGTAACAACTTACCACAAACTTGGTGGCTTAAAACAACACAAATTTATTCTCCATAGTTCTGGAGGCCAGAAATCAGCTTCACTGGGCCAAAATCAAGGTATTAGCAGGGCTGTGCTCCTTCTGGAGGCTTTAGGGGAGACTCTGTTCTTTGCCCTCTCCAGCTTCTGGTGGCTGCTGGCATTCTTTGGCTTATGGCCACATCACTCCCTCTGTGGTCATGTTGCCTTCTCCTCTGCTATCTGGGTCTAGGGGACTTCTGCCTCCCTCTTATATGGGTACATGTAATTATATTCAGGGCCCACCTGAATAATTCAGGGTAACCTCCGTATCTGAAGACCCTTAATCTAATCATAACAACAAAGTCCTTTTCCCCCATATAAGGTACATTCCCAGGTTCCAGGAATTAGAATGTAGATCTCTTGGGAGACCATTATTCCACCTACCAGTAAGGTAACTTAACCAGTCTTACATAGTAAATATGAGCCTGGATTGGAACCCAAATCTGCCAGACTCAAGAGACCATGCTCTTAATCACTACCCTGTACTGCCTGAAAAGGTCATCATTACTAGGAACTATGGCTCTAACATAAGCATTGAGATTTTTAACCCAAGTGTTGTTTCCTTCTTCCTCTATCTTGTATAACATTACTTGTCACATAACACTGAAGTATGCCTGTATGTTGGTCTGGACTCCTTCAGTTAAATTGTTAGCTCCTAGAGGGTAGAGATTGTATCTTTTTTTCTTCCATTTAAAAAAATGGAGTTATAATTCATCTACCATAAAATCCACCATTTTTAGTATATATATATTTTTTTAATTTAATTTTTTAAGTAAATTCACAGTGTTATGCAACCATCACTGTCTAATTCCAGAGCATTTTCATCATCTCAAAAAGAAACTCTGTGCCCATTAGCAGCCACTTCCCATTCCTTTCTTCCCTCAGCCCCTGACAACCCCTACTCTACTTTCTGTCTCCATAGATTTACCTATAATGAGGCATTTCATATAAATGGAACCATATAATATGTGGCCTTTTCTATCTGTCTTTCACCTAGCATAATGTTTTCAAGGTGTATCCATGTTGTGGTGTGTGTCAGTACACCATTCCTTTTTTTTTTTTTTAATGTTTATTTATTTTGAGAGAGAGAGAGTGAGTGTATGAGTGTACAAGGCAAGCCGGGGAGGGGCAGAGAGAGAGGGAGAGAGAGAATCCCAAGCTGACAGTGCAGAACCTGCCTTGGGACTCAGTCTCACGAACCTTGAGATCATGACCTGAGCCGAAATCAAGAGTCAGACCCTCAACTGACTGAGCCACCTGGGCGCCCCAGTTCTTCATTCCTTTCTATGGGGTAGTCTATTGTATGGATATGCCACATTTGATTATCCATTTATCAATTGATGGACATTTGGGTAGTTTTCCATTTTTTGGCTTTTATGAATAATGCTGCTGTGAAATTCATGTACAGGTTTTTGTCTGAACATAGGTTTTCAGTTCTCTTGGGTATATTACTTAGGGGTGGAATTGCTGGGACATACAGTGATGCTATGTTTAACTTTTTGAGCAACTCCGGTATTGCATTTTGTATCAAGTTATTTGAATTTCAGTGTGACATCTATTGTTATTTGTTTGTAACAAATAGCATTCTCATAATATGTAGTCTTAATCATATTTCTCATCTTACTGCCAAAAGATTTTTATACCTGTAACTATTTACAGTAGAGAGAATGGACGGTATGGTATAACGGAGGGAGTTCTGGCCAGCATGACCACTCTCTGGGTGAGCTCAAGTAAGTCAAATCACCTCACCTCTCTGGGGAGGAGAGCTAGATGATTTCTAAATTCTCTTCCAGACTTAACATTCCGCAACTCTGTGAGAGTCTGAAAAGCTAGCCTTGTGTTAAATCCCAGAGCTTGTGTTCTGTTTTTTTAGCAGTTCATCATTCTCTGTCTGATTTCTGTTCCCAGACACAAACAAGGTTTTACCCATCTATCCATCCATTTTATTGTGGCCTGCTAGCTTCCATGTACTCTGCTAGGCACTGGAGATACACAGATGATGAAGATACTGTCCCTGGCTCCCCGGTCTAGTAGGAAAAGACAAACATATAAGCAGGTGATTACAGTATTAAGAGATTGTGATATTTAAAAATTGCTGAGAAGGCCCAGAGGAGAGAAGCTTGGAGTAGATGACATTTGGGTTGTATCTTTTCAGATAAGTGTTTGACAGATGAGAGGAACCTTCCAGGCAGAGGAATAGTGTAGGTAGAGGCAGGATTGTGTGAGGACAAAGCATGTTTGCCTTTGTATGATGACTTTTGTCCTTTTCCTGCAGTGCTGAAATCAGACTCTCTTTATTCAGACTAGCTCCATTTTGAGATCATTTTGGGTGTCCAGTATTCAGAGACTCCTTGACTCAAAGGTCTGCAAAATAACATATTTTGTCTAAGTCCTGGCCACCTATAGAATTTCTCCCCCCCCCCCCCCCCCCCGCTCTTTTTAAGGGCACTTCAGACTCAATTTCAGAGTAATGAAGTTCCCTAAGTGGCTAAGGAGCCTTGATCAAGATTTGGGTTTTTTCTGAACTTAAGCTTAGTTTGGGCTCTTGCAAATGCCCTCTGGTCTCCCTGAGGGTTTTAGTTACATAAAAATATTAGGAACATAAAATTTTACAATATGATCAGCACAGCACAAACTAAATTTCTAACCTTTGACTAGAAACATATATGGAAGGCTTTGTGTTTTAAACTGCCCCCTTCCCAGCCTCCTAGCCTTCATGAGAGGTCATTGTACAGCTCTTTCCATGGTCACTGTTCTCTTCCCTTTTACTGGAGGGCAAAACTAGGGCAGAGAAATAATTTTTATTCACTTCTGAAAGGTTACAGTAATAAAGAAACTCTTGTTAACATCAGAGAACGTTGCAGCCAAGAGTTTTCACAGTCTGGCATTGTTTATTTTACATGTAATTTGGAACCTTCTGCACTCTTAAAATATTGGCACAAAAATGTTTTAACTGTTGAAGTACTTCATTGCAAGCAGCAGTAGTGTGGTGTCAGAGGGGCAGCAGGGCTCTGGAGAGCCATTTGCCCTGTTCCTGTTGGAGAGAAAAACGGTGTAAGCGTGCGTGTGTGTGTATGTGTGTGCACATACACGTTCACTCAAGTATACATGAACCTTTTTGCATTTAGAAACAAGAACTTTCTCTGTCTTGATGAACTTATATGCATACCTTTATTTAACAATGAGAGTAGTAGAACAATCCTGTTTTCCTGTTGCCAGGGCTGCCAGAAAGTACAGAGCTTCCCTTATTTAGGTATTTGATATAATTTTTCATTATCCTCTCTCTCTCTCACACAGACAGTTTATTACTTAACCCTTTTCTCTTACTTTTTTTTTTCTTTTCTTCTTTTGGTTGAGATGTATACTGTGGGCCAGATTCTGGCAGACATTTTACAGATACCATCTCAATCACAAATTGCCTGGTTAGAGAGGTGAGTGTACCCATTTTGTAGCTGAGGAGAACTGAGGGGCAGAAAAGTTGAAGAACTTGGCTGTGGCCACCACAAGAAGTCACAAGCCCAGATCTGACTGACTTTCAAACTTTTGCTCTTTTGGCCATACCACATACCTTTTGTTATAAGCCAACTTGAACCTTTTTTGGAAGTAGGTAGAATATAAGAACAAGTGAATGAACTAATGACTAACCTATCCATTGATAGGAGTAAAGTCAGTTGTGTTGATTGAGATAGTAATAGACAGAAGTACCTGGCTCCATCAAAGGGCTGTTGTTATTGTTGATGTTGTTTTGTTAGGTTGAAATTAAGATTTGAAAATAATTACAGAAGGATCCCATTATTAAATGGGAAGAATACTGGCATGGTGATTGGGCATCCATAGTTCCAGGCTCAACTTTGCTCCTAGAATTTGGAGGATCTTCTCTTTTCCCCCATCTGTTTCATGTCCTGAGGTCTTAAAATAGAGCTATTTATATTAACCTAGCCTTGCTCAGATCCAGGGATTCCCCAAGGGTGATCATGCTCTCTCTAACCTATCTGGTCTGTGAACAGTGGCCTCATAAGCTCTTCTTCCTCCAGATCTTTCTTCCTTGGCCTCCAAAGTGGAGCCTTGGCAAAAGAGGCAGAGGTTACCCCCACCAGGTGAGCTCTGTGAGCTCTGTAGAGGTATCACCAAGCCAGGCCCTTCTCTAGCCAGGGATCTCTAGCAGGGGGCTCCTTCCCCTATAGGAGTTCTATCTGGCTCTGAGAAAAGGATGCTCTGCTATCATATATGTATGTGTGTAACTTCCCAAGCACTTACCTCTCATCACATGGGCTTTGGAGCCAGACAGACCTGGGTTCTAATCCATGCTGTGCCACAACCTTGAGACCCTAGGCAACTCTCTTTACCTTTCATTGTCTACATTTCTTTCTCTATAAGTCACACATAGCATGTGACTTAAAAAATATGATGCTAGTAATGACTTAGTACAGTGCTTGGCACATTTTAGTCACTTGATAAAATAGGCACTGTTTGGAACCTTTCTATGGCACCTAGCGTAGGCTGCCTTATTTGAAGATTTATGTATACATCTGTTATGCCTCACTGGATTCTGACTTTCTGGAGGACAGAGATCATATCTTTCATCTTTGTCTCACTTATTCTGCCTGGCATAGGTCATGTGCCTTGCAGGCACTCAGTCGAAGTTGGCTAAATCTGTTAGGATGACTTGGACAGAGCAGGGTGGGCATGAATATTTTAGTTTCTCCATCTGAACTTGGGGAAATAGTAACTCCTTATTTTGGAGCCTTTGAGGACAATTTAAAACGATATGTGTGAAGTGTTTGGAGCCCTTTGAAAGGAGGGTACTGGGGAAATTAATGGTGTTTTTGCTTTTCTTGGGAAAGCCCTTTGTGGTTCCTAGTGAATAAATTACTTGGAGTGAGTTTTCTAACACCTCCTACTCTGCTTTTTTTTTTTTTTTTTTTTTTAAATAACTGTCTGCTGTACTGCTTCTTTTGCTCTGACTTACAAAGATCTATATTTTTGGTTTTGGACTTTTGACCTCTTTCTGCTCCCAGGAGAGAAATTTCTATCAGAATAATAAAAGGTGTAAACTGTGTGTGTTGCCCCTTTTGTGGGCCTTGGGTAGTTCAGCTGCTAGGGTTAAGAATCAGCAGGCTTGTGGTTTGTGCCTGGTTATGGGGGAAGTAGGAGACAGTTCCCATTAAGCACTCCGTGGCATTCTCTGTGTCTCCCACACTACTCCTTTCATCCCTGTCCTATGCCCTTTTGCTGAGATTCTTTGGATTTCAAATGAATTCTAGTGTCTATGGTATTTTGAGTACAGATAATTTATGACTATGCTTCTTCTCTTTCAAAGACAGAAGGTGTTTATCATCTGCTGTGCTTTGGGTCCCAAGCTGAGTTGCCTGCCGAAGAGGATCCTCCTTCTGGAGGAAGGAGAGGATGGGAGAGTTGAAAAACCACTCACTAGTCTTGGAGTCAAAAGAGTAGGGAATTAAACTTAGTTCCACCATTAACCAGCAGCTTCAAGTTGAAGAGACTAGACCAGATTATTTCTAAGAGCCCTTCCAACTTGAAAAAAATCTGAGTTAAGAGTTTTCCAGTCCAGGGTAGTATTCAAAGTAGGGGAACAGCAGTTTACCAGACTTCCTACTTATTCTGTAAGCTTCTTTTGCTCTAGCCCTGAAAGAACTGGCCCTTTTCCTATTATCCTCAGCTCAGAGGCCCAGAAGAGACTTGAGTAGATTTGGGGACCAATTTGGGGTTTGTAACATGCTGGAGTTGTGGTCTGAAGCCATGGGTAGACATGGATGGCAGAAGAATTCCGCTTGGTGGTGACGGCCAGGAACTGTGTAAAGGAAGTCCAGACTGCTCTGGCTGATGACAGGAAGCCCCATTCAGGGCTAGCCCTCACTGGTCAGAATTGCAAAGCAGTCAGTTTATATTTTGTGTCACTTCAATGGCCGGCAATCTCCTAGAAGTTTGATAGGCACAAAGATGATCCTCATTTAATCTTTTCAATTGAGGACACTTAGTCCTGGCAAGAAAAAATGGCTTGTTTGGAGTCCTATATTAGTAGTAGAGCAGAGATTAAAACTTACCGCTGATTGATTCTTTTTTCTTTTCTTTTCTTTTTTCTTTTCTTTTCTCTTTTCTTTTCTTTTCTTTTCTTTTCTTATTTTAAGTTTATTTATTTATTTTGAGAGAGAGAAACAGCCTGCAAGCGAGGGAGGGGCAGAGAGAGAGGGAGAGAGATTCCCAAGTAGGCTCTGCACTGCCAGTGCAGAGCCCGACGCAGTGCTCAAACCTATAGACCATGAGATTATGACCTAAGCCAAAATCTAGAGTCAGACACTTAACTGACTGAGCCACCGAGTCAGCCCCAACTCTATTCTTTTCATTACATCATATTATTACCTTTGCCATTCCCTGGAGCTCCCATACATACCCTCCATTTACCTTCTTGTGATACAGATCTCTTTTGATCCTTTTCTCTTTAGGTCAGTGTTCTAGTGTCTAGCACAGTGTTTAGTACATAATAGGCCTTTATCAAGTGTTAGTGGTTGAGTGAGTGAAATCACAGAGTCTATTCCTAACTCATTATCAGAATGAGAATCAGTGGGCTCCCATCCTATCCCCACATCAGGACACCATACACAGCACTGGGCAGTATTCATATTATGAGCCTTGAATGACAGGATTAGGGCAATAGCACTAAAATTATTATTTAACATTCTATGTATTTTATTTTGCCTATTGCCTATTTCACAATAGGCAAGTACATTCTACTTCCTAGAATGCAAGCTCCAGGAGTTCAAGTATTGTCTCTCTCTCTCTCTCTCTCTTTTTTTTAAGATTAAAAAAAATTTCTTTTTAATGTTTATTTATTTTTGAGAGAGAGAGACAGAGACAGAGTGTGAGCAGGGGAGGGGCAGAGAGAAAGGGAGACACGAGATCCGAAGCAGGCTCCAGGCTCCAGGCTCCAGGCTCCAGGCTCCAGGCTCCAGTGTTAGCACAGAGCCCGATCCAGGGCTTGAACCCACAAACCGTGAGATCATGACCTGAGCCGAAGTCGGACACTTAGCTGACAGAGCCACCTAGGCGCCCCTTAAGATTTTATTTTTAAGTAATCTCTACACCCATTGTGGGGCTTGAACTCACAACCCCGAGATCAAGAGTTGCACGCTCTACAGACTGAGCCTGCCGAGCAGCCCTGTATTGTCTCATATTTATTGCTGTAGCTTCAACTCCTAGAACAGTGTTTGGGGGATGGTTAACACTGAATATACATTTGTTGATGATGAAGGCACTATTGAATTTCTTTTTCCCTTCAGGCTCAGCATCATTATTAATTTTATGGCTCTATTAAGGATTTTTTTATTCACTTATTTAGGGAACATTTTTTTTCAATTTTTTTTAATGTTTATTTATTTTTGAGGAGAGAGGCAGAGCGCGAGTCGGGGAGGGACAGAGAGAAAGAGGGAGACACAGAATCCGAAGCAGGCTCCAGGCTCTGAGCTGTCAGCACAGAGCCTGATGCGAGGCTCGAATCCACGAACCGCGAGATCACGACCTGAGCTGAAGTCGGATGCCCAACTGACTGAACCGCCCAGGTGCCCCATATATAGGGAACATTTAGGGAACATCCTCACTGTGTGCTAATCTGCAAATGCTGTTGGTAGAGAGTGCACCAGAGAGATCTTACAGGGCTTACAGTCTCTAGCCTATACCAAAAAGAGAAATGAAGTTGAATTTTTCCTGGGTTAGGTTCTAAACTAAATAGATAAACAAGTAAGATTTGAGTTCACCTGTTTTTTTGCTTGTTTTGTTGTATTTTTGCTGCAGCCTTCTGGAGAAGCTGGCCCAGCCCAGGGCTGAGTGTGATGGCGGGATGGTACTGGAAACTAGGCAGCCCCCAGAGGCTGAAGAGAGGGATGGAGACTGGCAGCCCTGGCTCCAGTGGAGGAGTGGGTTGGGTTTGTAACTTGCTTTCTAAGGCAGAATCACAGTGGTTGAGAGCCCTCGGGCACCAAAGCCAGACTGGGCTCAGATGCCATCCCAGCCGTGTGACCTTGGGTAAGGTCCTTAGTCTCTGTGCCTCCATTTTTTTTCCTCTGTAAAATAGGGATAGCTATAGTACCTACCTCACCTTAGAGCATTATGGAGGTTTAAGAGAGTTATCACGTGTGAGAATTTTTGAACAGTGCCTGGGGGCTAGGCAGATGTTTGCAGATACTCATTTTGTTACTTATTGTTAAGTATTTTCATGTCACATGGTAATGTAGAAAGAAAAAATAAAGGCAGTTTTGCATAATTTAGATGGAAAAACTGAGTTTCAGAGATTTGTCTTTGAGAGTCACAAGGTGGCAAAATGGAGCTGACTGAGCCCAGAATTTACTTAGATTTCAAAGCATTTCTAAGGTCTGAGTAGGACTTGTTGAAGACAAATCACTAGAGAGAGCAACTTTTTAACAGATACAGCATTCCAACTGAGGCTTTCTTTTTTCTTTGGATAAAATGTTTACCCTTTTAGTAACCTTTTACTGAAAAAAGAGGCCAAAAAGAATTAGCCTATAGAGACAAGTGTCCATTCCATTTCCTGGGAATCTGAACGTTACTGTTTGTCTCACCATTGACCGCCTCATTACTTGCGCAAGAGTACCTCTACTAGAATTCAGGCTTAGCCATTCCCAGGATACTTCAGCAGGATTCTATCAGGTGGATGGCAGTTCTGTTTGAGCCTTAAGACAAAAAGAATGTTGGACTAGGAATCAGATGACATTGTTTCTCTGAACATCTTGACCATCTATGAGCTGGGTGATAATTGGTAAGTCACCTTTCTGACTCATTTCTCTCCCTCTACTCTCTCCCCCTGGTCATATGCATTTCTGCATTTCTACAGCAGGGAACAGCCTCTTTCTCAGGTTACCACAGGATCAGTGTTTTGGAAATTGTATGGTTCTGAGCAATAAACAGTAAGGAAACAGCAGTGAAAGACCAGCATTCTTTATGACCTGTAGAGAACAATGGAAATGTCCACCTTACTGTTTGGAGCTGTATGTAGACTTGGTCTGACCTGTTTGGGGCTGTAGACTTTGGTCTGACCTCCTCTCCTCAGCTGGAGTCACTAGTTAACATGTGTGATTCAGTTGATTAGGGTGGCCCATCTCTTTTGCTCCCCATTACTGCAGAGAAGGAGAAGACAGGACTGTTTTGTAAAAAATGCTAGAAATCTCAAGATTGGGAAGGGCATAGATCCTCAGGAAATGTTTTCCAGGCAACATGATGTCTGTCTTGGAATTGCTGAGTGGGAAAGGATTGTGGCTGGAGTCAGTGAGCTCAGTGTTGCCTCCAGGTCTTCTGGGATATTTAGATCTTCAGTACACAGGACAAGTGACAGTGCCCAGGCTCCATTAGCAAAGAACTTACTAATTTGTTAATTATCCATTTTCATCTGTTTCGTTTATAAGTCTGTGCTTTTGAGATAGCTGGTTATTGATGGGGAACAAGCATCCTGTAGTGTTCTACAGTCCCCAGTCTGCCTAAATTTAATAAAAAGTCATTTAGGGGTGCCTGGGCGGCTCTGTCTGGACTTCGGCTCAGATCATGATCTCGCGGTCCGGTCCGGGGTTCAAGCCCCACGTTGGGCTCTGTGCAGGCATCTCAGCTCAGCCTGGAGCTGCTTCAGATTCTGAGTCTCCCTCTAACTTTGCCCCTCCCCACTCATGCTTTGTCTCTCTCTCTCTCTCTCTCTCTCTCTCTCTTTCTGTCTCAAAAATGAATAAACATTAGGGGCGCCTGGGTGGCTCAGTCGGTTAAGCGTCCGACTTCAGCTCAGGTCACGATCTCGCGGTCCGTGAGTTTGAGCCCCGCGTCGGGCTCTGGGCTGATGGCTCAGAGCCTGGAGCCTGTTTCCGATTCTGTGTGTCCCTCTCTCTCTGCCCCTCCCCCGTTCATGCTCTGTCTCTCTCTGTCTCAAAAATAAACGTTAAAAAAAAAAATTAAAAAAAAATGAATAAACATTAAAACTTTTTTAAAAAAAATCATTTAAAAAACAACATCATGCCTGCAGCTTTTCTGCACTCGTAAGTGCAGTCATGAGGTCCATGGTGCATTTGGGAGCCCGCAAGTGTCTCTGGAAACCTAAGGTGTGTCAGCATCCTGCTGACAGTAATCAGACCTCATGACTGCAGGTAGAATGCAGAGGCCCCAGAGGGATGATATCCCTTGATTGGTAGTGAACAGATTACTGGGAACGGGGATCAGCTCTAGGCCCTGATGTTCTGTACTCCTGCTCCGCTGGAGACGCCTGCCGGGCTCTAGCTAAGTACACATCTTGCTCATATTACATCTTGTTCAAGTAAGATTTTCCATTACCACAACACAGGAGACATTGAGGGCACTGTGATTGCTAAAACCCTACAAGACTGGTTGTCTGCCCTTAGTGCTACCAGGGTCAGAAAGTCATCAGCTTATGATTACATATAACTGTTATATTCTTTTTTCAGCTAGCATTTAGTGAGGTCTGATTATGTGCAAGTCATGGCCTCCTCACCTTTTCCCCTCCACACCCACTGCTGATCCTGCTATAGACATTTCTCTTAAAAGCATTCCTTCCTCTTTATTCCCGTTGCCATTTATGCTAATTCAGTTCCTTACCAACTCTCACTTACACCATTGCTGCAGCCTCCTCTAGTATTCCTTTTTTTTTGAGAGAGAGAGAGAGAGAGAGAGAGCACGTGCATGTGCACGAGAGTGCACGTGAGCAGGGGGAGAGGGGCAGAAGGAGAGAGAATCTCAAGCAGGCTCTCAGCAGGCTCCATGCTCAGTGTGGAGCCCGACATGGGGCTCAATCCCACAACCCTGGGATCATGACTGAAGCCGAAATCAAGAGTCATATGCTCAACTGAATCACCCAGGCACCCTATCTCTTCTGATGTTCCTGCCTCTGGTCTTTCCCCCAACTTTGTGGTCTGTACTTTATACTTCTACGGTTAATTTTCAGGAACAAATCCGTCGATGCAACTTCCCTGTGCTTAGACCTCTTCATGTGGCATTCAGGGTAATTTCCAGTCAAACATATACTGACTGCCTTTCTCCAGTTCTGCCTTCTGCTTCTTCCCATCATGGCATCTCTGTTACAGATTTTTCTCTGAAAATGCAGTATTTGTTCACCTCTCTGTGGCTTTGCACATACCATTCTTTCAGTCTGAAAAGTAATAATCCCTGTTCACCCTTTATATAATAAATGTTGCTTCATCTCTGAAGCCTCTTAGCCCTGAGACTCACCATTGCCATTTTTTACAGTGTGCTAGGTGTTATAATCATTTGTGTGTGGAATCTCTTTCACGTGAGACCACAGACTTCCTCAGGATAGGTACTATGTTTCATTCATCCTTCATGTCTACTGCATACCGTAATCCCTTGAATATAGTAGGCACTCAGTATATCCTTATTGAACATGTACAAGGCAGTGTAGAATTCTGCACCCAGACAGCTTACAGTCTAGCAAGGAATATAAGTTACTTCATGAAACTACTGCTCAGAATGGGATAGGTATTGAAAGAGAGGCTTTAATGTTTGTACATGGTTAAGTCACAGATTGAAATTCTTGTGTGAGAAGAATCATTTGTAATTGGAATTTTCTTTTTTCTTATTGTAGTAAAATATACATGACATAGTATTTGTCATTTTAACCATTCATAAGTGTACAATTTGATGGCATTAAATGTATTCACAATATTATGTAGCCATCACCTGTCTATCCCAATTTTTTTTATCATCCCCAACAAAAATTCCCTCATTTCCACTTCCGCCAACGCCTTGTAGCCTCTATGCCTATCCTAGGTACTTCATATAAGGGGAAATCATACATTTGTCCTTCTCTGTCTGAGTTATTTCATCAAGTGTAATATTTTCTTTCTTTCTTTCTTTCTTTCTTTCTTTCTTTCTTTCTTTCTTTTTTTAAAAAATTCTTTTTTAACTTTTATTTATTTTTGAGACAGAGAGACAGAGCATGAACGGGGGAGGGACAGAGAGAGAGGGAGACACAGAATCGGAAGCAGGCTCCAGGCTCTGAGCCATCAGCCCAGAGCCCGACGCGGGGCTCGAACTCATGGGCCGCGAGATCACGACCTGAGTTGAAGTCGGACGCCTAACCGACTGAGCCACCCAGGCGCCCCTCAAGTGTAATATTTTCAGGGTACATCTATGTTGTAGCATATATCCATTCCATTCCTTTTTAGGGCTGAATAGTATTCCATTGCATGTAGATACCACATTTTGTGTATCTGTTCATCTGTTGATGTATGCGTAGGTTGTTTCCACCCTTTGGCTATTGTAAATTATGCCGTTATGAACATTGGTGTACAAATATCTGTTTCAGTCTCAGCCTCGATTCTTTGGGATATATACTTAGGAGTGGAATTGCTAGGTCATAGGGTCATTCTGTGTTTAACTTTATGAAAAATCATCAAACTATTTTTCACAACACTGTACTATGTTACATTCTCACCAGCAATGCATGAGAGTTCCAGTTTTTCTACATCCTCCCTAACACATGCTATTTTCCTTTTTTTAAAATTATAGCCATACTAGTAGGTGTGAATGGAATTGTCCTTTGCTTATATTTTAGGTAATTGTCTTACAGATTGGTTCTACCTTGATTTGGGTCATAAATGACCATTAATAAATTAAACTGTTTTCACTTCCCAAATCTTGTATTTAACAACAGGAAACCAAAGCCTGATCAAAACTTTCATGCACTGGCACTTGTTAGCAGAGCATAAGCCCTTTCTTAAACTTGGAAGTATAGCAGAAGGGCACTTCTTAGAAAGTTTCCTAGTTAGTCTTCCATAGCGCTTGTTATAGAGCAGGCAGGGATCAAAGGTCTGGTAAAGTTTAGCCTGTTCACCTGAGAGACACTATTATCTCGTTAGAATGTTCAGTGAGAGGGGCACGTGGGTAGCTCAGTCAGTAAAGCGTCTGACTTCAGCTCAGGTCATAATCTCACAGTTGGTGAGTTCGAACCCGCATTGGGCTCTCTGCTGTCAGCACTGGGCCTGCTTCAGATCCTCTCATCCCCTCTCTCTTTGCCCCTCACCTGCTCGCGCTCTCTCTCTCTCTCTCTCTCACAAATAAATACACATTTAAAAAAAAAAAAAAAGAATGATCAGCGAGAGAGGAAAAACTCAATTGCCCACTTTGTGTTTTCTTACCCTGACGATCATGAAGTTCTTTCTCTGTTCAATCAGAAGCTCTCCTCCTTACTTCAAACTTCTATATAAGTATTTTGACTTCAAGTCTAGAATGCTAGCAGATGGGAGTCATGGAACTAGAGGTGGTCTTGAAATATTCCAGTGGAAGAGACTGCTCTGAGAGAGGTGTGGGGTTTTAGAGGCCATGTGAGGAACACACTGAAAGGATGGGAGTTGGGCCTCTTCAGGCTACAGTAGTGTTTGGAAACCATGAAAACAGCAGCAGCAAGTACACAAATCTGCTCAACCCTTCCCCAAACCCTTGTACTCAATCTTTGTATTCAAGGGAGCTTTCCTGAAATTTGTAAAGGTGGATGGACGTCACTAATACAAGAGGTAATTATGAGGAATTACCATATTGTGTAATTATGGAGGAATTATGAGGAAATACAAGAGGTAATTAAGAGGAAATACTATATTGATTCATTCTGCAGACGTGTGCTGAACAGTGCACCATCTTTGCCATCAAGGAGCTCACAGTCTAATGCAGTGAGGGAGTGTGGGGGGCAAACTATAAACAGATTAGGAAAATAGTACAATATGCCTTCCTGGTGGAAATATTAAAAACCACGTGAATGAAATAGCAACAAGCTTTAGGGAACTTGAAAGGCTTCACAGAAAATAAGGTAATGCCTCTTGTGTAAAATGAGGACAATTGTACCCTCTTTTAAGATTAAAAGCTTTTAATACAGTTGCTGGCACATGGTTGGCATTCAACAAATGTTAGCTAATGTTGTTATTATTATGGAGAGGTTATATTGAATTGATGAATGACAATATATCCATTGATTGCAAGCAACAGAAACTGACTTCAGCTAATTTAAGCAAACAAAGGCATTTATTGGAGGCTAACTAGTGCTCACAGAATGGAAAGGAGAGTTTAACAACAGGCCTCGGGAAGCTCAGGGATTGTAGTATTAACTGACAGGAACTTAGTACGGTCTCTTTGGGATGATCCAACTTTAGCTGCCTTTTATCTTTGGTTATCTCTGCTCAGAAGTAAGAGTCAGATTAGGTTAGCTGGGACTCCTCTGCCCATCTCTGTGATGAAGGGACAGGTTTCCAGGGTCAGCAGCCTGCCGACTCTTATGAAGTTGGGGAGGGGTAGATCTGGGCCCTAAGGAAGGGATGCCCAGAGTGAGTGATACCTCAGGCAGTATTAGAGTAGTACTTCCAAGATCTGCTGATCCATTGAGACTGATGATGGAAGCAAACAGGCCAAGTCATGGCACAGCCTCTGGGTGTTTCTTTCATCTGTAGAATCATGAATGTCCTGGCTTGTGACCAATGGTAACCCAGTGTGACCATACCTGTCTGATACGCTTCATTGAAATTTCTCAGGTTTCTCCTTGTTTATTCTTAAGTATGGTAGCTAAAACAAAGACTCTTGACTATTACAGTGATAGAGGAAAGAAAAGTTTTTGACCTTTGTACATGGAATTTCTTTTCATATGTCTATGTTACTTTAAAAATTTCTCATTTGTCAGTTCATGATCAGAGATCTGCTCTGGGACTTTATTATAACTACATATGTAGTCAAACCCTTCCTTCATCCTGTTATTTATTATTATTTTGGCCTAGACATGCCACTGTGTATTTGACCTTGTTGAATCTCATCTTGTTTCTAGGATAACTTTTCAATAATTCATAGTTCTTTGCATTTTACTCTTGTTTTTCAAAGTACCAAAATTAGCAGTTTTAACTTTTTTGCTTGTGTGATTTCTCCATTTCTGATATGATTCATCAGAAGCAGAAATGTATGACATTTTAGGGAAGACACTAGATTTAGGGTCCAGCTGTCTGAGATAAAAGTCCTAGCACTGTCAAAAACAGGGTGTGACTTTGGGGAAAGTCATTTAACATTTTTGAACTTTTGTTTTCTTGTTTTTTTTTTTTTTTCAACTTTTTTTTTTTTTTTTAAATTTATTTATTTTTGGTACAGAGAGAGACAGAGCATGAACGGGGGAGGGGCAGAGAGAGAGGGAGACACAGAATTGGAAACAGGCTCCAGGCTCCGAGCCATCAGCCCAGAGCCTGACGCGGGGCTCGAACTCACGGACCGCGAGATCGTGACCTGGCTGAAGTCGGATGCTTAACCGACTGCGCCACCCAGGCGCCCCTTGTTTTCTTGTTTATAGAATCAGGACAACAGTAGCAGTTAGGCTGTGAACTCCTAGAAGGGCAAGGTTATGATTGTGAGGCACAAATAAGATTGTATATATGAACTCATTATCAAATCAAATGTGATATGTGATATGTGTTCATGTTACCACTACCACTGTCGTAATTATTATCAGCACACATTTTCAGTGGAGACCCCAGAATTATTTCCTTTAGAATTTGGTGCTGTGCTGTCAGTGCTGTTGGTAAAGGTGACTCTTTGAAGTCTATGTTAATATAACCCCTATAACTGGAGTATGCATGAGACTTGTCATGTGGGATGCAATCAAAAATTTCAGAAATCAGAGTAGATTATAGCTGTTACCCTCCTCTTATCTGTATGTTCTGACATAGAAGCAAATTCAATTGGTGTGGGTAGTTTGATCTTCCCAGGACCATAAGGTCCCTCATCAGCTCTTTTCAACATAGTTACAGACTTACTGAATGCCTTGTCAAGTGAGTAAATGACTGTAATTTTCAAGGATGGCTGGCTCTTGCTTTGCTGTTTTCCAAGCCTGAGGAAAAGGCTCCTGTACTTTATAACCATCAGAAATTAAAGCCAGTGGTTCAGCAGGTATGCCTGCCAAACCACGTACCTCATTTTTTATGACATGATCAGGCTATACAAATTTTGAATATGCAGATTCCAAGCTGCAAGGCTGGAATTTTTTAAATAAATAAGTAAATAAATAATGTATGGATGTATATATGTATTTGGAGACAGAGCGTGTGAGAACGGGGAAGGGGCAGAGAGGGAGAGAGAATCTTAAGCAGGCTCCACACTCAGCACGGAGCCCAACACGGGGCTTGATCCTAATAAGGGGCTTGATCCCATGACTTTGGGATCATGACCTGAGCTGAAATCAATAGTCGACTGCTCAGCCAACTGAGCCACCCAGGTGTCCCAATAAATAAATAATTGAAAAAAGGCATTTCAGTGTAGTAAGCTTCTCTGTGCCATTAAAAGTTGGAAATCATTTATTAAAATGAGATGTAAGGATTATCTCCTGTTTTAGGTTGGCTTTTCATCACAGCTGAAATATGCTTTACTCAGATGTTCACATCATTTTCTAAAGAGGGAGGAAGACATTGAAACTGTCCATCTTTTCATGTTTTATTATTTTTCCATTTCTTCTTGGTATTAATACAGTTTCCTCTGGATCTGCCTAACACACACATACACACAGCAGACACACAGAATTTTATTCGTTGTATTTTGTGGTCATTGCTAAAAGAGCCTCGGTAAATCATTTAGTCATAATGCAAGTAAGTGAGTTATCTGCACCCATGTGTTTGGTCTCTCCATATACCCTTTCTCTCTTTCTTTCTCCTCTCACCCGTTTCTGTGTGTTTCACATAATATTCTACAGTGAGCTCATTTCTAAAATTGAATTTAATAGACTGGTTGATGATCAATGCACATTAGCCTATTGCCATGCAATCAGTGTGGCCCATGGTGTTGACGCTGGAAAGCATTGCTGATGCCATTTCTGACTGCTAGAAAGACCTGACCTGCAATCTTTTGTACTGTGTTGTAGCTTTATGATGAATTTGGTATATTCCTTATGCTTTAGTCAGCAACTCTAGCCCCATTTTATCATTCGTTCATTTCAACAAATTCTGTTTTTGTTTTTGTTTTTTAAAGATTTTTTTTTTAATTTTTTTTTTTTAACGTTTATTTATTTTTGAGACAGAGAGAGACAGAGCATGAACGGGGGAGGGTCAGAGAGAGGGAGACACAGAATCCGAAACAGGCTCCCGGCTGTCAGCACAGAGCCCGACGTGGGGCTCGAACTCACGGACCGCAAGATCGTGACCTGAGCCGAAGTCGGCCGCTCAACCGACTGAGCCACCCAGGTGCCCCAAAGATTTTGTTTTTTAAGTAACCTCTACGCCCAGTGTGGATCTCGAACTCACAACCCCCAAGATCAGGAGTCACATGCTCCGCCATGCTCCACCAGCCAGGTGCCCGGATTCCAACTAATTCTTATTAACTTGTTACTGTTAGCAACTTTGCCTCAAGCCAGTAGCTGCAAAGCTTCTTCTTACCTTTCATGTGCATCAGTTGTGTTGTCCATACCAGCCTTCTTCCATTCTGTCCTCTCACATCACAGTCACACCATTGCTCCCTCCCCTACACCTCCACCCCTGGCCCAGTTTTCCCAGAAGTGAGGCTTAGCTTACTGGCGATGTCTGATGGATATCAGTAATCGGCCACTGATGACCCATCGGGTGACCCATCTCTAGCCACCATTGGAATTGGGAATCTCTGAGTTGTGTTTACCCAAGACTCTATTAGCTGTTCTTAGTCCTGCCTCTACAGATCACCTAAGTTGTAGGTACATGAAGGGTGGCCACATTATTTATTGTGTTTGTTTCACCATAGATAGCATTGGAGTCAGACTGCTCTGTGTTCTGATTTTGACCCACTATTTCCTAGCTTCTCAAATGTCAGTTTCCTCTTCTCTAAAGTGGGGATAGTAACAGTACCTGTCTCACAGAGTTAGTCATTGGGAAGGATTAAGTGAGCTCGCATGCTTAGAGCTTTTTGCATGGTTCTTGGCACATGGTAAACAGTGAGCAATGGGACCTGTTTCTGGAATTTTTGTGGTACCATAGACTGAGGAGAGAGGAGGCTTTGCAGAAGGGATAATTTATAAACTATGTCTTAGAGGATAAGAAGGAGTTAGCATCCCAGTAGATAACGAAGGCAGAAAGATTGCCAGCAACAATTACTTAAGAGAGCAAGGCGTATTTGTGGAAGTAGCACATAGTTTGCTCTGACTGAAGAGTCAGCCGAAAGTGGGGAGGTGGGAGGAGGTGAGGCAGGAAAGATGACCAAGAACCAGATCACAAAGAACCTTGTAGAGCTCATGGAGGAGTTTAAACCTGATTCCTCCGTCATTCCCTCCATCCACATAATCTGGTTCCTCTGTTAAGCAGTCACATAAACGTCTTTAAGAGCAGCAACAGCAAAAAGGGGAAAGAGGGCAGCGAATTGGCCTCAAATGAACTGGCGTGTCTTTAAAGCTAATACTCCTCCTTGCAAATACGATATTAATTAAACATGTGCCTTGCAAGATTCATTATTGTTTTGCTTGTGTTCCCTGTTGGTTGTCTCATTCATTAATCTGCTGATTAGTAACCCTGAACTCTTGCATCTCCCCACCCCCTTTTTGGCATTCCCTTTTTAATATACTATGCTGTTCCCCCTGGGACGTAAACTCCAGGACCCGTCCCTGGCCTGCTCGTGTTTGTTTTCTTTGCCCCTTGTGCCTGCCTCTGCTATAACATTTGTAGTATGTGTTAAGTAATCCTTAAGGTAACATTTTTATTATGTCATAAAAAGTGCATGGCAAATATATTATAACTCATGGACTTTGTTTAAAAATGAACGGATAATTTATTGAGTGTGTTACATGAGCCTTGCTCCCCTCCCCATTTCAGCTGAGACTTGCTGCTCATTTAGCCTCGCCTCCTATTGAGTGCTCCCACCCTGTGACATGCTGGGAAAGCAGACCCATGGTTGGCTAGAAATGACATCATAGTTTATGTACTCAATAAAAATTTAATTAAGTCATTACAGGAATTGCAGTCATCATTTAACCCTCTGATTTCTTCTGTTTAGTTTATTATTAAACATTCAGTAATACCAGTCACCAAATCCTGATGGCTTATAAAATATCTGCATGAATTTTAATAGCTTAAATAAATGGGAAAATATGAGTAACTGATATAAAAGGAACCTTTTCCTTGTGGTGGTACTGTATGTATGGGTTTTTTTATGAAAAGCAAAGCATTATGAAAAGGATAAGAGTTTACTAGGAGAACAGCCCAATGCTATCTGGGAGGAGTTTCTCATTTGGTGTGTCCCATCTGTGTATTCATGGGCAGGGCGCTCCCTACAGAATCATCTGGCAGTGGGGACACAGAACCTGCACACCAACAAACAAAAGCTTCAGTGAGGAAATAAAATCCCAACAGAGGTTCACCGGAGGGAATATCCAGCTCCCTGCCTGTAGCTGCTGGACTGGCTAGAAAGGCCCCTTTGGGATGAGTCCAGTAGTTCAGGAAGCTGTTCTCACTCACCCTCACCTGTTGCCTGCAGATCATGTGTCTGCACTGATCGAGCTTCCACCCTCTTCCAGGAAGGGCCCTTTTCATGATCTAATCTAGCCTGGGTGATGGTATCTGAAAGCCATTCCTAGCTGTGGCTGCCTGCCATCTCAGTTAGAGGGGAGAGGGAGAGGCAACTGGAGTTAGAATATGGGACTGGAGGTCCCATACATACAGGTCACTGGAGTTAGAATATGGGACTGGAGGTAGCTGGAGCCTTGCTAATAGGGAATTCTTGTCCCGCTGTCCATTCTTCCTGGGTCATAGGCAGCCAGAATGCAGGTGCATCCCAAGAGGAGAAAGTGTGTATGTATGTATGTAACTGGACCTTGCTGAAAACTGAGGTTTGCAGATTAATGTGTTGGTGATCTCTGGAAATGCCCTACAGATGGTGAAATAGATAAAGCATTCATCTAGAAATCAGGTTCTCATCCTGGCTCTGACATTAACTTTATGTGTGACCTCAGACAAGTGCCTACCCCTTTTTGGGTGCCAGTTCACTATTTCCTCAGAGGAATCGAGCTAGGTGATCTCTGAAGGGCCTTCCAGCTCTACAGCTCACTAGTTAGATGCAACACATAAACCAGTTCTGCTGAGCAGGTTCAGTGAATGTTTGCCTCAGAGAGATGCCTTTGTGTTTGACATCTCTGACGTCTGTCAGTGGCTCTGATTTTTCTTGCACGATTAGGAGAATAACTTGTATGGGAGTAGGGAGAGCTCCAAAATGGGTATCAGCAGGTGTGGGTTGTAGTCCCATCCTCATATTTCAGTAGGAACGAACTCTAGCTCTGGCTTGTTTCTGGACTCTTCCTTTCGCCTCAGCCCATTCTGGAAGATGGTGTAAGAAGTTAGGCAGTATATATTTTTGAAATTTCAGAAACATGCAGGGTACTCAAGCAGCAAAAAAGGGGAAACAAAAGGGTGTCATTGGACAAAACATGCTATGCTTGACGCTCAGACCCTTGTAAGGATGCAGTCATCCACCTGCCAGTCTTAAACCCTGCTCTGGGCCAGGCCCTGGACTAGGTGTCAAGGGTGCCAAGGTTAATCAGACAGAGTTTGTTATGACCCTTGAGTAGCTCACAGACTAGTGGGAGAAACAGGTACATAAGCAACTCTAAACCATATTGTGCATCCAGAGGAAGAGTGTGGACAGAGCTCTGGGAACATGAAGGCTGGAGGTCTGATTTGGCTTGGGTTGAATGTAGGAGGGAAGGATCATGGATTGTACTACCAGCTGCATCCAGTCTCACAGTTTCCAGTCTTGAGTGTCACCATTCTCTCTTCCTTTTGAAAATTATCCCTGACTATGGAACTGGTTTTAGTTTTCGTAAACAAACCAGAAGGTATTACTCATAATTCATTGCATTGGCAGAGAACTTTACAGCTTACTGAGGCTTTCGGCATACATTGTTGAATTAATGAATGAATACGTGCTAATTCACTTGCTATTTAAACCAGTGATGTGTGCAGGGCATTCGAAAGGCAAGGAAATAGACTCAGAAAGGTTATTGGATTTGCCCAAGATCATCGCATCCTGTGAATATAGCGGAATTAGAACTTCAACCCAGGTTTTCTGACTAAATCCAGGTCCTTTCACTACTTCCTTCTGCTCTTCTTCAGAGACCAGTTATGAACCACAGGATTAAATCAATCAGTCTTTGATTTTTGATCCAAAATAAAATCATCTTCCTGAAGGCAGGAACCTGATGAAATATAAGCACATGGACTTTGGATTCAAACTGACTGGATACTCATCTCAGCTTTATCATTAATTTGCTGTGGCACCTTGGGCCAGTCACTTTACCTGCTTTAGGCCCAGTTTTCTTTGTCCATAAACATGTGACTATAGCACATCTACCACCTGAGTTCCAGTGTCAGTTAGAGGAGATGATGTCCATAAAGCACGTGGCCCATACCAGCTGCTCAGTAAATGGTCAGGATTGTTAACCACAAATCTTACTCTCCATGTAAAGTTCCATATAACTTTTGGCTGTTTCTAAAACCTGTCAGTTTAAATACTCAGTGCTTATTGCACATTACACCAGGCTTTCTCCTCTGCCCCAGCGAGGAATGAAACAGAGACCCTGCTCAAGCATATTCCTAGAGGTCTGGAGGTCAGAGTTTTGACCCTACTGAAGACATTTGGTGAGGGCCCACCTGGCCCTCCTCTGAGAGGAGTTCCTCCATGGTGTCAGTGGTCTCACTGCAATTGTATTTGAAAGCAGTCTCTCAAGATTAACAGCCTTACTGCTTCAGCCCACCTTGTTCTCTTCTCCTCTGCATAGCCTCAGGGGCTCTCCTTTCTCCTCCTGTCTCCTGGTCCTGCCTCTCTCCCTCCTCTTTGCACCTCTGACAACTTCCTTCTGTCTTTCACCACCACAGGCTCCTTTCAGTAGCCCTTCGACATTTCCTAACCTGGTTCCACCATACCTTTCCAGTTTCTTCCCATTTGCCTTGCCTGGCACTTCCCAAATATTTTCTTCCCTGCCTCTGCACCTTGGGACACCATGTTCCCTCTGTCTAGAATATCCTCTCTCCTTCATGGTCCACGTAAGTCTTACCTCCGGGAGAACTCTTTCCCTGCTCCCAGAGCAGAGATTGTTTATACTAAAATTCCTCTATTGCTCACCACTTCTGGAATAGAATTTGAGGTAACATACTGCAGTTTAATTGTTTTTTACATACCTGTTTTCCCATACTAGACGGTTTGCTCCTTCAGCTGAGAAACATTTCTTACACTTTGTGTTCATAGGGTCTAGCAAAAAGCCTGACACATACCTGTGGCTCAGTTCACTAAAGTGACTTACTGATTTGTGTAATTTAGGATCAAAATCTAAAAGAAACTGTCAAATGGGGGAGGGGGAGAATCCAGACAGATCAGGGAAATGAGGGTGGACTAGCAGTTCGCTCTGTTAGGGGCCTTCTCTCTTGGTTCTACTAAGAGTCTATGATAGTTAAGAGGCAAAAATCATATTTTTTGTTTCTTTCCCCTTTTTTCATAGTTTTGTTTTTGTCATTTTGTTTCTGTAGGTTAATTCTTATATCCTGAAGAAGAATATGATCCTTATGACAAACAATTTCTATGCAGCCATCTTGGGATATGATGAGGTAAGGTCATTTGCCAAGCCTTAAGCAGAACATGGGCTTCCCCCAACAAAAGACTTTTTTGATGAGAAACTCTGAGGAAACCTTCAAGGAGACATCATCACTCACTACCCACTATTATGGCTTGGTATTTATTTCCTCATCTTCATTGACTTGGCAACAGGAATGACTCTGCTCAGAAGTTTGCCTAGTGCTTGGGAAAGAAAGCACTATAGAATATGGTCAAATCATTCAACTAGAAGCATTTCTTGAGTCCTTGTCAGGTGCTGGATGTAGCGACAAAGGCAAATCAGTCATTCTCTTGGCCCCAGGTGCCACCAGAGACAGGAAGACATACACATGTAAACAGCATGGTCTGCCAGACAAATCACACAGTCTTTTAACTTTAATTGTAAAAGCAATCCGTAGGGGTGCCTGGGTGGCTCAGTCGGTAAAGCGACCGACTTTGGCTCGGGCCATGATCTCACGGCTAATGAGTTCGAGCCCTGCATTGGGCTCTGTGCTGACAGCTTAGAGCCTGGAACCTGCTTTGGATTCTATGTCTACCTCTCTTTCACTCCCTCTTTCACTCCCACTCACGTTCTTTCTGTCTCTCAAAAGTAAATAATACATTTAAATAATTTTAAAAATGAAATAAAAGCAATATATACTCATCAGAAACTCGTAACACTGTACATAAGTGGTTGAAGTAGAAAATAGAAGGCCCCTTTCTCTCCTGCCCAATTCCCTGCCCTAGAGGAAAACTTTGTTAACAGTTTACTGGGTGTCCTGCCAGACATTACCTTTGCATGCACAAGCACTTAGATATTTATTTTCTTTACACAAATGGAAGTTACACTGCATACACTATCCTGTACCTTGCCTTTTTCAGTGAACAATGTATCTTTGACATCCATCCATGTCAGAACATTTAGATCTGTCTCATCCAATTTACCATTTAAAAAAAATTTTTAATGTTTATTTATTTTTGAGAGAGAGGGAGAAGGAGACACAGAATCCGAAGCAGGCTCTAGGCTCTGAACTGTCAGCACAGAGCCTGATGTGGCGCTTGAACCCACAACCTATGAGATCATGACCTGAGCCGAAGTCGGATGCTTAACTGACTGAACCACCCAGATGCCCTTCAAATTTACCATTTTTAAGTGCACATGTCAGTGGCCTTAAGTACATTCACATTGTTGAGCAACAGTCACCACCATGTGTTTCCAGAACTTTTCCATCTTCCCAAACTGAAGCTCTGTCCCCCTTAAAACCCTTACTCTTCCCTCAGCCTCCTCCCAGGCCCTAGTAACCACCACCACCTACTTTCTGTCTCCATGAATTTGAATACTCTTGAGTACCTCATGTTAGTGGAATCATACAGGTTTTATTCTTTTGCTCCTGGCTTACTTCACTTAGTGTAATGTCGTCAAGCTTCATCCATGTTAGAGCATGTGTCTCATCTTTTGCCCCTAGCTGTTACTACAGAAATTTCAAACACATCGAAAAGATGAAAGAATGGTGTAATGAACACCTATACGTGCACTGCCAGTATTCATCATACCTCATCTATTTAACAAAACATGTGCTTTTATGCTCATTTTGTGGTGACCTCCAGATTGAATGCAAGCATCACCCCTTCTGGGAAACAGGCCTGGAACCGTCCTAGGCTCAGTTCCTTCCGCCTTCCCTGGACTCCACTTGCTACATTAGTGTTAACTGTCATCCTGGCTGGGTGGGGACTCCTTCTGGGTAGTGGCAGTCTCTACTGTGTTTGCATTTCTACTGCCTAGTAGCATGATACTTGGCGTGTGGTAGGGGAAGAATGAGGAAGGGAGAAAATGCATAAAGGATGAAAATAGGAAACTGGAGTTCAGGCTGGGGGAAGTGTCATCAGCCTGAAGGTAATAATTAAAGCCAGGAGATAAGCTTACAAAAAAATTAAGGGATTTGGTTAGGATCTTGATTCTCAGTCTGCCAGATATCTTCAGTTATCAGAGAGCAATTTAGATTGCATACCACACATTGAACCATAGCCTACCACACATAACATTGATTGAACATGAGCCTTGCAGGAGTGGGATGGGAGTTGAGAAAAACTGCTTAGATCTACACATTGTTTTTGTTTTTGTTTTTTTTAATGTTTATTTATTTTTTGAGAGAGAAAGATAGCGTGTGAGTGGGAGAGGTGCAGAAAGAGAGGGAGACACAGAATCCGAAGCAAGTTCCAGGCTCCGAGCTGTCAGCACAGAGCCCAACACAGGGCTCAAACCCACAAATTATGAGATCATGACCTGAGCTAAAGTAAGACGCTTAAGTGACTGAGCCATCCAGGCACCCCTACACGTTAATTGTTAAATTAGTTGCATTCTGACTTCAGAAAGCTTACAGTGTATAGAAGAATGAGACTTAGAATTGAAGAAATATAACTGTTAGTTAGCATTTTTTTGAGTTCTTTATTGCATATGGCTCAGTTGATTCCTTTCACCAATATTAATAAAGGTGTTCTGAATTGTGTCTCTTTTCTGTCCCTCCTATCCCAGTCCATCCTGGCAGAGCCATCTTATAGACATGCCTGATCACAGGAGTCACCTGGGGAGCTCTTCAAATCAAATTCTTGAGCACCTCCCTGAAGGTTCCAGTTCAATAGGAGTGAGGCCTGGTATTTTAGCAAGCACCCCAGGTGACTGTTTAGAGTGGGAAAGTTTGGGAAATATACTCATTACCTGGGACACTTTTTAGAAATACCATTGTTTGGGCCCTATCTCCCAAAAGTTCTAATTTAACTGCTCTAGGTGGGCATCTGTTGTGAAAGTTGCCCAGGTAATTTTAATGTGCATACAAATCACCTAGGTAAAACACAGATTCTGACTCAGCAAGTCTGGAGTGAGACCTGAGATTCTGCGTGGCAGACAAGCCGCAGGTGACATGGTGCAGCCATCTGCAGACCACACTGCGAGTCATGGGTTCGAGAGCTGTCCTAAGACTAGTCACATGCAGCTATTTTGATTTAAATTCCTTAAATAAAATTGAAAATTCAGTCCCACTGGCTACATTTCAGGTGCTCAATAACTTTATGTGGCTGGTGGCTGCTCTACTGGACAGAACATTTCCATCATTACAGAAAGTTCCATTGGACAGTGCTGTTCTACAGCAACCTTTTCCTAGAATGTTGCTTGGGTTGTGCCCTGACAATGGCCACTTTTGGAACTTTCCTGTTTGCTACTCCGTTAAGTTCAAATTCCTCCATGGAATTTCCAAGCCTTCTGTCAGTGGTCCCCAGTGTGACCTATCCACTGGTATCTCCCATTGTTTCCTAGTGTGTAACCTTTCCAAAGTGAGGCCATTTGCCCCACTGCCCCACAGACATGCTGTGACTGTCTGTGCCTGACTGAGACTCTCCTGGACAACTAGGTATGGAGGGCAGTAGCCAAGTCTGTCAGCTTTGGGCCTGAGGACCTGATTCAAGGCCTGAATCAGGCCTTGTAGATACTCTTTCTGTAAATGTTCAGTGAATTAATATATTCTCTCTTGCTTAGAATATCCTGTAGCTCTCCAAATATTCTCTATTCTCTAAGGCCTCCTTCTCCACAAAGCTTTCCCTGACCTCTCTAGATCTGTATTTGTTTACTCTGAATTTCAATATCATCTATCCATCCATCCATTAACAGGTATATATTAAATGCCTACCATGTGGGATGCACTGGGAATGTGTTGGTGAATAAAACAAACATGGTCTGGTTCTGTCCCACTGGAGCTTACCTTCTAATGGGGAGACAGGTAGTAAACAAGTAAACAAGCAAATAAATATCTAATTTCAAATAGAGTGTCCTAGAAGCTAAGACTGAATAATGAGGAGCCAACCACGTACAGAGTATACATTGGAGTCACCCTAGACAGATTGGCAGTTGTTCATTCTCCAGGATTTGATCCTGTGCTTCTGTTTAATGTGCACTAGCTTTGTCCCTTCAACTAGATTGCAAGCTGCCTGCAGGCTGAGACCATTTTGCTGTGATTCTGTGTTCTCAGCATCGTGCTAAGCACATAGTGGTGTCACAAGTCAGTCTTCTCTGAGTGAGACTGCCATTCCAAACCCTTAATCATAACCAGGGCCTTCGAGCCACAGGCTTCCTCTCAATTACTCTAGGCCTAGGTCTCTTAATCTCTGAAGGATGCTGCTTTTTTGTGTTGCGAGGCAAAATAAGTAGGCCCCTAGTAGATTGTGGGAAGTTTACTCTGCAAACTAATATTTGGCTGCCAAGTACCCTTTTTCCTTTCCTGCTTTCTCTCTGACTTACGCTGGTTTGGTGGAAAGAAGGCTAAAGTTGGGTTTATTGATTTATTCAGCCAATTTTATCGCACTCCCACTCTGTGCAGGTACTGCGTCCTAACCAGAGTTAGTCAGGCACCATCCCTTGACTTCACAAGTGTGTTCTGGTCCTAAGTCTACCACCATTTAGCTAGATAACCTCTAAGCCTCTGTGTACTTATCTTTCAAATGGGGATAATAGAATCTGTTCCTCTCAATGTACATAGGCATTAGGAGCCAGGTATGTGAAGGTACTCTGACAGAGTGGAATAGTCAGGTTGTTATCACTGTTAATCTGAGTCCTGAGTCATCCTTTTCTTTCTGACTGATTATGGACTTGCCCCTTCCCAACCATCTCACCCATTGCCAAGGGTGCCTGTTTGCAGCAGGCCATGGCTCCCAGGGCTTTCACTGTCCTGTGCTCTGTGCTCATACTCTTAAGTCCTCACGACACCTGTTCTCACGCCTGTTCCTTCCCATGTAGCACATGTAGGTCGCTTCCAGCAGCACTCTGGCATGTGCCCAGGGCACTGTGGACACAGGCAGGCTGTTGGGTTAGCAAATAACTTGGAGAATGGTGATGTGCCTGAGCTTGTCCTTGGGCCCTGTCCCCATCTGCCAGAAGAAGCTGGTTCTCCTGACTCAGCCATTGTGCCAGCACAGTCTCTTTAGCTGTGGAATTGTAGGGGTGTTTAGCAGGGAGCATTTGGAACAGGCAGAATGTTTTTCCACCAAACTGTCAGCACCCCATCCTAGACTTGGCCCTTCCTGGCAGCAGGCCTGAAGTCAGACCTCATATGCTGCCATGTCCCAGAGACCAGTCCACAACATCACATTGAATACACGATCTGGGGTCTTTGTGCAGTGATTTGCCATTTACAGAGCCTTTCATGGCCATTATCTCCAAATTCTCACAACAATGCTGTGGGCTTGGTCTTAACTGTGTTTGTTCAGCTCATGAGAAGCTGAGACTCAGGAAGGGCTGGCTTTCGAAGGGCCACACAACTATCAAGTGACAGAGCTGCTGTTTGAACCTAGGTGGCCTGATCCCTAGATCTCACTGTTGTTTCAACTATATCCACAGCTGCCTGCCAAAGCAAGCTCCTGGTCTTTGTATCTGACTGTACTACACTTAACAGAGTACCTTTACATGATCTCACTTTCATAATGCAAAGATGTAGGGAAAGCATTTTCATCTCTGTTTATAATAGAGGAGCAAGTTGAGACTCAGGTGTATTGAATTGCCCACCATCTCTGAGCTTCGTAGTAGCAGAGCCAGGACTTGATCCAGCCTTATGACTTGTAAATCTCAGCCGGTGCTTTGTCTGGTTCCACATTACCTTGGCACCTGGACAGAGCAACTTCTTGGGGCCTTTCCCTTCAGTCGCCCTCACCCCAGGAAGCAGGAACCTCCCCTCTCCTTCCCTTAGAGATCCAAACTAGTAAATGGCCCTAGTCCATGGCCCAAGTGCCGATTAGTCTCTGATATTTGGACTTCCCAACGGAGCCCCTGCCCTGTCTCTGCTGGGAAGGACAATGTTAGGCACACATGCACACAGTGTCTGAGCATGCCCTCTGTGGCCCATGACAGTGAGCCTGTTCCTCTACTTGAGGAGAGGCAGGACAAGCCATGGCCAACCCAGAGATGGGTGACAGTGAGGTCATGGTGCCTGGTTTCCTTCCCCGGAGAGCCGGCTGCCTTGCATATGTGTCCATACACTAGGAGAGAAGGTGCAGTGTATTCCCACCTCTGTTTCTGGGGGGAAATACCCCCTCAGAATACTCTGTGCCTGTTCCTTGTGGACGGTGGTGGGAGCAATGTGCCACTGTTTCTCTTCTTAGCTTCACAGGTATCGCTGGGTCGAGTACAGTACAGGAGAGTAGAGGGAACTGTAGCCTGGGAAGGCGACCAGACATGAACCCCATCTCTGCATCAATCTTAGCCAGGCACTTGGCCCCTCTGGATTCCGTGTCCTTCCTCTGTATGAAATGAAAGGGTTGGATCAGATGCTCTCTGAAGACCTCTTCCAGTTCTATTGTGTAGCCGCCCCGTTCGTTCTTGTGGTGTATATAAGGTCCACAAGGCCTTTTTGTGGTATCTGTAAGGTCCTTCCAAGCCAATGCGGTGCTTGCCATTATGTTTACAATAGTCCCAGCTTTTGTATTGTGGCTCTGCCATGGTCCCCAGGAGACCAGTTGTCTTCTGTGTTCCAGGGAATCCTTTCAGATGACCATGGGCTAGCTGCTGCGCTCTGGAGAACCTTCTTCAACCAGAAATGTGAAGATCCTCGACAGCTTGAATTATTGGTGGAGTATGTGAGGAAACAGGTGAGCAGCCCTACACCTTTTCCAGAGGCTCATGGAAAGCAGGTCCTTCCTGAGGTCTGTAGATGCTGGACTTTCAGAGGATCATGAGAGGTTGAGTTCCCAGAGGCCAGTCTGAGGGAATTCTGACCACATCATGTCCACACCAGGCACTGATAGAGAACAGCCTCTCTGTATCCAGCCATGAGCTAGGCAGGGGGTGGGGTATGGGATAGAAGAAGAAGAGGCGCTGAGTAATCTCCTGCTTTCAAACACTTTTAGGCGTTCATTCACTACACATTTGATTGTCTGTTGTATGCCCAGTGCAGTGGGAGACCCTGGGTGTGCATAGTCCTGTAGGATATGGGAATGGGGTACAGTGCAGTTGCCCACAGTAGCCCTCTCTGCTCACATTGAAGCTCCAAGGTTCATGTTTCCTGTTCCTGATTTCTAGCAGGACTGGGCTCCAGGCAGAATTCCATAAAAAACCCTCAAGCCTCTGCCCACTGAATGCTATCCACAATCAAACAGCGTCCTCCTACTTCATTTACCATCCCCCTGGTCCCCCAGGGCTCCCTAACACCAGAGCTTCTAAGAGAAAACTCCAGAGTGAGGACTGCTTCACTACATAGTTTTTCTTGAAACCATGGCTACTTCACCTCTTGATCTCTCTGCTCCTTGATCCTGTATTGATGGGAAATCCATACTTTATAGACGAGTGAGCTGAATGGCAAGGAAGAGGAACATAGAGGCTTTTCCAGGGTCTCCCAGTGAGTCAGCCTGCACAGCTGGCCTAGAACCCCAAGCTGGTGATTCATGTAGCCACTAGAAGCCTTGGCTGCTCCAGACAGCTCATCAGCTCAGGCTGTCCCGTGAGTCACATCTCTGCTTCATGGGCTTGGCCTCTGGAGCTGAAGGGGCCTCACCCCACAGTTATTCTCTTATTCACCTGTGTCCATAGCCTTTAAGCCTTCAACAGCCAGGGATGGGAAGGCCAGGCCCTGGCTCTTGGGTAGAAGCCAGCAGGAACAGCTTGTTGATGGCTGGAAAAACCACACAGTGGGGCTTTTCAGACCCAGAGGGTAGAGAACCCCAGAAGCCAGGACTTCTGTTTGACCATTCTTCAAATCTGCTAGAGCTGGAAGAAGGCACTGTGGCCAGAGGGCTCCACCCACACAGAACTCTTGAGACTCACTGTTGACTGGACTCACTGTCAGACAGAAGTAGCAACTGGCAAAGCAAATGCTGTGTTTTTTGAGAGACCAGCCCAGCTTTTCCATCTGCCATGGTGGGCTTGTGGCAGAGGCCACAACAAGGGCACAGCTGGGACCTCTCTGAGGGCCCTAAAAGAAGGAGTTACCACACCAGTGCCTCTAGAAAAAATCCTATATTGTCTAGTGAGAGGCAGGCAATAGAAAAACAGTGATAGGGCACTTAGGGAAGCAGGGAGCTTTCATGGGACCCGGTGGTATCAGCAAAACTTCTGAGTACCTGCTGTGCCAGGCACTCTCCTGAGAAAGCAGAGATTCACAGGACCCAGACCTACCCGCGAGCCAACTTATGGTTTGGTGAGGAAGCCAGTCAGGCACAAGCTAACCCTGGAATAAATCAGCCTGTGATGTGATACAGGGTAGAAACAAAGGCTGTGAAAGGCCAAAGACAGGCAAGACTCAGTATAAGTTAGCAGCTCGGGAAAGACCAGGAGGGGCCCTGAACAGATTAGTCCTGTGCCATGATCCTGGTTCGTCTGGTGGGTAGCCCAAGACCCAGTCAGAGGTTATGTTGAGATTTTCAATGCTGAAGATGGGCAGAGTGGCTGCATTAGGCATAGACATGGAGTTGTTGGAAAGAGGAGAGTATTTTAGGGGAGATAATGGGTCAGTTGCTCTCCTTGCACCGGAAGACAGCATGATGTATAGAAATCTAGACCTGAGGTATATGTGAGAGACTGAGGTTAGGTTTCAGGGTCAGCAGCCTGATGGTGAAACAACAGGAATGGAGGAATTCTTGGAAGAGGAGGATGATCCAAAGCCTAAGATGAGGCCTCTGGACTTCCATCCCTTCTCCTTTTCTCCCAAATGCCTTCTCACCCCACAGTGAAGCCTCAGCTTTCTGAATACAATGCTCACTCCTGATGTGATCCAGCTCCCACTGTAAATTTTGCCTGTCCCCTTGAAAGCATTTCTCATTCCTCTCTTCTCCTTACTAGCAGCAGCGAAGGGAATTCTCCCAGAGACCACTTTTACCTCCTGAGACTTGGCCTCTCATTAGATCACTTGCTTCTTGTGGAACTGCCCAACCTCACCTTCCCTGAAGCTGCGCCCATTGTCCATCACAGGTGTCCCTTCTCCACATTTCTCTCAGAGAAACTCTGCCAGTCGTCATGGTGGGTGAAGCTGGGCCCACTGGCAAGCATGGCGGCCCACTAATCGTGTGGTCAAGGCCCCAGAAAAAGTTCCAGCGACTAGCAGTTACAAGCATTTAATCTTTTCATGAGTCCTGTGGGGGTACATGTTACTATTCCGTTTTCACACAAGGAGACTTAAACCTCAGAGAAGGGAATTGGCTCACTTTGAGTAACATCACTACCCTGAATGGACAGATAAACTTACACACACATGCACACATCCCAAGGACATGTCTCCCCCAGTACATCCTCCCTGAAAAGTTCTTGCAGTCCAGGAAGTCAGGGTTTGTGTGTCTGTTTTGGTTATTAGAGGTATGATGGGGAATTCTCTAAAGCCTTCCCAGTGAGCTTCCCCAGTGATTAGTTTCTCCCAACCCTCTCTAAGGAAATAATCTGGAAGATCAGACACCTGCTGACTGGGAGCTGGTATGGTCAGAACCCCCCCACAAACTCCCTCCCCGTCCTCTCCATTGGAAGACTGATTCCTTCTGCCGTCTCATGTCTGTCCTGCCCTTGTCCCTGCCCTCTGTTTCTTGCTGTCCCTGTTGCAGATGCAGTACCTGGACTCCATGAATGGGGAGGATCTGCTTCTGACAGGGGAGGTGAGCTGGCGCCCTCTAGTGGAGAAGAATCCTCAGAGTGTCCTGAAGCCCCATTCCCCAACTTATAACGACGAGGGTCTTTGATGGACTGGTCCCTCTGAACAGCTGGCCAGCTGGCTTTGAAGAACTGCCAGGAGAGAGGTGCTTGTTTGGCCCAGAACCCTGCAGAAAGTGGCCTGAACTGACCTTTGAACAGCATCTGTCAAATACCTGGCCCCATTTGTGTTGATTTTCCTTTTAATATGCCCAGGAGCCTGATCTGGTGGGGTACAGTGCTGGGAGAACCCTTAGTTCTTCTGAGATATCCTCTCCCCCAAGAGAAGCCCTGAACAAGAGCTCCCCAGCACACACTCCCCTGATCCCTTCCAGTAACTATGTGATTGACAGCTTTTCCCAAAGGCTGCAGAGGGATGGTGGTAAGTTAGAAACGGTACACTTCCACCAAGGGCCCACCATGGCAAAGGAGCAGTTTGGAATGCTGCTGAGTCAAGACGGGTAACCACACTCTGTCCTCTGGTTTTGAGCCATGGGGTTGAGTTGGCCATTAAAAGACACAGAGACATATCTCTGCAATGACTCTTTATTCCAGGGTTTTTTAGAAACTTATCTGAGATGGCATTTGCCATAAGCTGAGGAGCATCACCCAGCTCAGAGACAGGATGGGGAGAGGGTCAAGAGGATCTCTGCTGCTGTTCTTGCCTCCAGTTCATGGAGATGTCACTGTTGTGGCCAAGGCATAGCCTGCCAGGCTCCATCCTCTGGGACCCAGGAGGCTTCTGATGGCCAAGGGGCTTGTCACATCCTGAGTTGTTTGGAAAGAAGACCCAAGAACATAGGCCTTTTTGTCACTTCCCTATTGAATGGGGTGAGGGACATGCTGTCTTTTCCTCTCTTGACTCCTTTATGTGAGATACTGGGGCAAAGAGAATATTTTTTTCTGGCTTATCCCAGGGCCCAACCCCATGCCCAGCTTTCTAGCTCCTTCCTAACTTCTAGAGCGTGTGCTACAGAGCCACCTTGGTCTGTGCTCTTGAGGGTCAGTTGCCTCCTCCCTGAGTATGGGTCATCTCTTGGGGGATTTTCTTTGCATTGAAAGAAGGGGGCGGGGAACCATATTGCCCCTCCTTCCCCCATCAAACTTCCTTCATTTAACTTGCTATAAAATGAGTCATATAAAGAAATTCTATATGGGTGAGGTATATCCCACTTCTGTGAAAACATTACAAATCAGACCGCCTTCTCTGAGTTTATTTAAGATGCTTTTGTTGCAAGCAGAGTTCTAGAGTGAAGCCTCCTCTGTGTGTGTGAGATAATAACACCTTGTAACTCATTACAGCTGGGCACTATTTACATAAACCAGAGCTGAGCCAGGCAGGAATTTGCTGATTAATTTATTTTTAATGGAGTGAAGTATACCATGCACCAAAATAAACTTTACTGTGTGTACCTAACTGCTCCTGGAATGGATGGAAAAATTAATGGAACAGATTTTGGCTCCCAACTCCACACATTAATTCATATATAAAAGTTACTTGAGCCTTAACCCATTTGCTGCCCAGGGCAGCTCCCCAGCCGCAGATCCCAGCCCACAGCACCAGTTCAGCTACTGGGCTTGCATGAGAATCACGGAATTGCAGATTTAGAAGAAACTTTAGAGGTCTCTTAGTCCAACCCTGGTCCAGAACTTGACTCCCTTTCTCAGCATCCCAGTTGGCCTATGTTCATACAGGCCGTTTATGAATGTCTCCAGCAGCAGATGGTCCTGCCTGCAGAGCCAAGTCCTGTCTCCATAAGATGAGTAATCATCAAACACTGCAACTTGTAATACGGAGCTGCGTTTTAAAGAGCCAAATTGGATCTGTCATGTTGGGGATGTCCCAAAGCCCTCACTTCCTGCCTGCCGGCATCTTTCACCGAGTACACGACCCCCTCCCCTTCAAGATAAAATCGAGGCTCCTCGAGGCTGCAAGGCTCTTCTTAATTTGACCTGTGCTTGTTTCTGAGTCTCTAACTCATTTCTTCTCCGAGGAAACTGGACCATTTGGGGTTACCTGAAGAGACCACCCTGTATGTTTCCTCTACCTGGAATCCTTGTTTCCTCTTCAGACTAGAGAAATCCTGTGTGTCCTCAAATACCCACCCCCCATCCTACCTGGTCTGTCCCAGGTGGAAACTAGTTTTTACATACACACCCTTCATCCTGCACCATTAGCTCCCTCAGAATGGGCACTGTGAAGTCAGTCACCTTTGATTTTCTAGTGTCCCAGGAGTGCCTGACTCATGGTAGGCATCAGAATAAGCTTTGCTAAATGACAGAAGGAATGAATGACTAGATCATCAGTCATTATTAGTACAAGCCCAACAAAAAAAAAGTCCCTTTCTGGATCATTCTCTGACCCACAGTTCAGCTTATTTTAACAATTCAGTACAAAGTACCTCCGTTGGCTTTTGCATAGGAATGAGAGCTAAATGTTCTTTCTGTAGCTACATGTTTTTCTTTCTTTCTTTCTTTTTTAAGTGATCTCTACAATGTGGGGCTCGAATTCATGACCCCCCAAGACCAAGAGTCAACACTCTATGGACTGGGCCAGCCAGGCACCCCTAGCTACATGTTTTTCTACTGTAAATTGTTATTATACAAAACAAATGAAGGATGTTTCTTGCCCTGAGGGAGAATACTCTCTAGAAATAATTTTGTCATTTATTTGTACTCTGTATACTTCCTGAAAGGATCACAGCAAATTCAGAGACACAGTTACAATAAAACTGCAAAATGATTAGAACAAAGTTTAAAAGATAAGGTGCAAATATTGGGAGGCGGGGAAGGGAAATAATCATGTTAGAAAACCTGTGCTGCTAAGGGCACCTGGGTGGCTCAGTCGGTTGAGCATCAGTCTCTTGATTTTGGCTCAGGCCTTGATCCTGGGGCTGGGGGATTGACCCCTGAGGCCGGCTCCACCCTGAATGTGGAGCCAGTTTAAGATTCTCTCTCCCTCTCTGCCTCTCTCCCCTCACTCAACGCTGGCTCTCTCTCTAAAATAAAAATTAATGGGGCGCCTGGGGGGCTCAGTTGGTTAAGTGTTCGACTTTGACTTAGGTCATGATCTTGTGGTTCATGAGTTCGAGCCCTGCATCGGGCTCTGTGCTGACAGCTTGGGGCCTGGTGCCTGCTTCAGATTCTGTGTCTCCCTCTCTGCCTCTCCCTCGCTCATGCTCTGTCTCCAAAAGAAACATCTAAAAAATAAAAATAATAAAAAATAAATTTTAAAAGTTAAAAAAAAAAAAGAAAAAGAATGGGGTGGCTGGGTGGCTTACTCGGTTAGACATCCAACTTCGGCTCAGGTCATGATCTGGCGGTCTGTGAGTTTGAGCCCCGTGTCAGGCTCTGTGCTGACAGCGCAGAGCCTGGAACCTGCTTCAGATTCTGTGTCTCCCTGTCTCTGCCCGTCCCCCTCAAAAATATTAAATAAAAAAGAAAGAACCTGTGCTGCTAATAACCAACTTTCATAGGATTTTTGGGGTAATTTATGAAGTGGTTTTAATGCATTTTCTCACAGCAGTCCTGTAAAATAGGTATCCTCATCGTTCTTATCCCCTTTGCACAGGTGAAGGGACCAAGGGTCATAGAGACCTGGAGGCTCATCCAGACAGAGGAAGAAGGGACCCAGGGTGCCCTGGTCCACATCTTCCAACCCTCGGGTCCTTGTTCTTTCTCCATCCCACACTGCCTCCCACAGGTTAGCGAAGAAATCTGCAACAATATAAAACCGTGCTCTGAGATTCCTGGCAGCCAAAAGCAGAAATGGGAGTCAAGGTTATATAGGTCCCATTGTCACATAAAAGGAAGTACACTTCTTCATCAGAAGAAATAAATTGTTTCTTTTCAGAGAAGAACATACATACTGTATGGGTTATAAATGAGAAACACTGAACAACGTTGTGAATAGTACCTCTTAAGATTTCAGTTTTGCCTAAAAGTTTGAGAACCATAAATAATTGCTGTTTCTTACAACAAGCTGAGATTAAAGCCAAGGCCACAATTCAGCCAGTATCTTTTCCATTTCTGTTTTTGTCTCAGACACTGCTTGGTATTTTCACTTGTTACGACTTTTAATCCTCAGTGACAAATCTGTGAGGTAAGTGTTACTAAACTCCTGTTACCATTGAGGGAAACTGCATGAAGCTCAGGGGGACCCAGATTTACTCTGCATGCAGACTCAGGTGGTTCTGTGACCCGAGTCCAATGCGTTTGGTTTTAGAAAAGGAATACCAGATGGGGAAAGGAGCAGTTATTGCTACAATTTAAAAAAGTAAAAAGAAACATGCGATATCCAGCCATGTGGGTTTATGTAGACACATACACACACTAACAGGAAATGTCAGAACAAGGGGGTTAGACATCAGAAAAGCCTTGAAGGGAGTTGGGACATAAGGATGGGCAAAGTTTAGGTAGGTGGAAAGTGAAACAGGAAATGAGCTGCCCAGGAGAAGGCCCAGAACAGGAAGCCCTTCAGACTCACGTGGTCCAGCTGAGTGGTTTGCTAAGGGAAGAAAAGGTTGCAGAGAGCCAGGTGGGGCCACAAATGGGGGTAGCCTGGGTAATACAGCATCTGGCAGGCATTCTCAGTAAGGGCTGTGACCTGATGGGAGTGGAGATGTTCGGTGATGTGCAAGGTGGATTGGCTCAGTCAGGAACTAGCCAACTAGGTTTGAGGGCCTGGAGGGTGATTGTAGGAATTCAAGGGGAAGTTCAGGGGCTCCTGGGTGGTTCAGTCGGTTGAGTGTCCGACTCCTGGTTTCGGCTCAGGTCGTGATCTCACGGTTCATGGCATTGAGCCCCATATCCGGCTCCATGCTGACAGCATAGAGCCTGCTTGGGATTCTCTCTCTGCCCTCTCCTGCTCACACTCATTCTCTCTCAAAATAAATTAATAAACTTGAAAATTCAAACTCCAGAAACATTTTTGAAGAAATCATCGGGACTTGATGCCTCCCTGCTCTTGGAGCCTGAAGAAAGCAGCCTGGAGCTCTCCTGGGAGCCAAGAGATGGCAATGTTGGGCAGAAGAGGGAAACTCAAAAAAGAAGAATCTTCTGTATTGTGTTTTTTCCAAGTGCTAATTACATTATCCTATGGGATAGAGCAGGGATTATTGCCCACATCGTATAGTAGGGGAACAGGTTCACTGAGAAGAAGCCACTAATTGGTGCAAAGTGACTCTGTAGCAAAGCTGAACAGTCTCCTGTCTTTTGAGCCCTACCCCATTGCTTTTGGTGTATGTTGGTTATGTCTGTATGGGGGCAGGTCTGGTGGAAGGTGCCCCAGGGAGAGCAAGGGCATAGAGAGGGGCTGAACCTTGGGAGATGATTAGGATAGAGGGACTAAGGACTTTGGACTTGTCTTGGGTATAGAAGGACACTTGAAATCATGAAAATGGATGAGCTCCCAGAGGTAAAATGTAGAGGGTTGACCAGGAAGTGGGGTCAGTGTGGGAGAAAGCATTGGGGGGAAGGCGGGGGTTGGGTAGGAAGAGCAAGAACCAGCATAGGAAGTAGAGGCTGGGGTAGAAGCCAGGGGAGAGAACTGCCAGAAGGAGGAGGTTTTTAATGGTGCATGCTGCAGAGTAGGGGCCAGGGAGTAAGTGAATGAGGCTTAAGGGTTTTAGACTATTCCAGGAACAAGATTTTTGAGAGAATACAGACATTGCAAAGGATTAAGAAGGCAGGGTATCTTGATAAGTGCCTAGCTGAAAAGAAACGGAGGAAAATTGGGCAGGAGTTAGGAGAGCACGGTAAGAACTAAGGTATTTAAAGCACAGAAAAATGAAGATGTGCATGGGCGGGTGAGGAGGAGCCTGAGTAAATGTAAAGCACCCGATGGAGTAGGAAACTTCCCATAAGTGTTAGGAATTATGAGATCCTTCTGAAAGTGGAAGCCTGGTCTTGAGAACAAGGGCCTGGCTTTGGAGGGGAGGAGGGAACTTTTCCTGTGACCAGAGATTGGAGTACAAATGGGGCACAAGGGATTTCTGAGGTGAGGAGGCTGAGAGGGAAAGGGCAAGCTCATGCTGGTCTCCAGGGAACCTGGAGTTTACCGGTCATTGGGGTGAAGGGGAGAGGAAAGGGAGCTAGTGGGTTTTTGGAGAGTCCGAAGTGTTTGAACTCTTCCTTTGGGAGCAGCCCTCCTGTAGTTGTTGCCCTGGTTCTGCCTATTTCTAGGCTTCCCACAGAATCCCACTATGGCTTGTCCACCGCACCACTGGTTTGGCCTTAGGCAGGGGTAAGCCAGACCCTGGGGCCCTGACCATGATCGTCTACCCACTCACTCCTGTCCCAGTGTTAACCAGCCATCACAAATCATCTGTGGCTTCCAGGAGACTTCCCTTGAGCTATGCTGGTGAGCCTAGGACCTACACCCTTCCCAGGTCAAGGGCCTCACACACACACACACACACACACACACACACACACACACACACACACAAATCTACCATCCATCTATTGAGGGGAGAAAAGGTCCTAGAGATCCTGAATGGAGAATTTCTAGAAAGGGAGTCTTCAAGTACTGACCTGTAATGTCAAACAGTGATGGGGGGGCGGGGGGGTGGAGTGATGGAATATGTAAGTGCTAGAAGAGAGTTGGAGACTTCCAACCCCACCTTCTTACTTCACACATGGGAGGCTGAGGTCCTGAGAAACTCAAGTTTTTGCCATTGGGAACCAGAACCATAGGCCTCTGCTGGCTTGTTTCTTCCCTAATTTTATCTCCCCCTGTCCAGAAATGGCTCCTTAACCTCCCAGTCACCATGTGAGAAAAAGCCTGCCACAGGGCTGTACCCTAGTTGGGGATGGGGGGTGGAGACACGGTTCCTCTAAGGTTCCAGAATGGGTCATGAGCTGTAAACCCCCAAAGCATTTCATTTATACCTTGGTTTAACCTGTGGCTTATAATTATTTATGAGTCTGCCTTCCCCACTAAACTATGAATTCCTCCAAGGCAGAGACCAAGTCTTACTCATCTTTGAGCCCACAGTGCTGGCTTAAAGGATGCATTAAATACATGTTGGGTGAACTGGATGGACAGAGGAGAGGAGATGATGGGATATGACAGGGAGGGTGAGGTGGTGAGACCAACAATGCTGGGGGCTTAAGAGGTCATTAGATAATATCTCTTTCTTCCTCTCCCAAGTTCAAAACGAATTGAGAAATAAGACCTAAGAGACAGGGGCACCTGGGTGGCTCAGTCGGTTAAACGTCCGACTTTGGCTCAGGTCATGATCTCACGGTTTGTGAATTCAGTCTCCATATCGAACTCGGTGTTGTCAATCAGAGCCCGCATCAGATCCTCTGTCCCCTCACCTGCTCATGCTCCCTATCTCTCTCTCTCTCAAAAATAAACAAACATATAAAATTAAAAAAAAAGAAAAGACCTAAGAGATATGAAAACAGTGGTTATACCAGTATTTCTGACAAAGCTGATTGGAGAATGTAGCTTTCACTCTCTGGCCAAATGGGCTTGTTAATATCCTAAAACTAAACTTACTCACCTCTACCCCCAGAAAGAGCAGACCTCTTCCTCCCCATTACAGGGGCAGAACCTCCTCTGGAAGTTTGCTATGCAGGTGAATGAAGAATATACTACCTTTGCCTACAGCAGAACCAAAGAGAGAGAGAGAGAGGGAGGGAGAGAGGGAGGGTGCGGGCAGGGCAAAAGATTGGAGTCCAGCTCCTTCTAAGCCACCAATCAGACTAGCCATTCCTTCCTTGGAGAGGAAGAGCGAGTGAAGAGAAAAGAGGGGGCAGTCCTCTCCTACTTCTCCTCCTGGAAAGTAGAGTAGGAATTCCCTCTCCTTACAGAAACAGAACAAGTCTACAACTGGATGGGATAAGGTGGATGAGTGGGTTGTGGGAAGTTGAGGGAATGGAGACACCATCATCACAGTGTCTGTAGTCTAGACCCCAGACTCGGCCACCTTTACAAAATAGAATGCCCAAATTCTCGTTCTTGTGATCTGCCTGCCAGAATGCTTATCTGTGTATGGAGGGTGAAGAGAGGACCTTGTCCCCTGTGAGCTGGAATAAGAGGCCAAATCTCAGAGCCACACTCCACTGACGTGGCCAGAGGGCCATGTTCACATTCAGAACCAGCCTTTGGTCTAGAACGGGTCTGAGACGGACCAAAGTAGCTCCTCCGGTGGCTGCTTCAGGCCTCTTTTGTCTTCAGGCCTCTACTTGAGCCCCTGCCCCTTTCATGGCCTGAGAAAGCTCTAGAATCCAGCATGTACTAAACTATTCCTCCTCTTGGTCAGGCACTTGCCATAAAATAGCCCATTTATGGGGGGCCTGGGTAGCTCAGTTGGTTAAGCATCTGACTCTTGGTTTTTGCTCAGGTCATGATCTCACAGCTTCATGGGTTTGAGCGCCACATTGGGCTCTGCGCTGGCAGTGCGGAACCTGCTTGGAATTCTCTCTCTCTCCCTCTCTCTCTGCCCCTCCCCCACTTGCACTGTCTCTTTCTTAAAAGAAATAAACTTAAAAAAAGAATAAAAGAATAGCCCACTTATTCCTCACAAAAACCTGGTGAAGGAGGTGATGTTGGTCCCATTTTACAGATTAAACCACTGTAGCTCAGAGTTGTGATTGTTCCATTTGCTCATTAAGTGCCAGAGCGAGTGGGACCTCCTGAAGGCCCCTGTGGTGCTCAAGAACAGTGAACCACACCCATGTGGGTTGTTCTGCCAGTCTGGTGCTTTGGGCCACTCTTCCCCTGGGGGGCTGTTTCGTAAGTCATCCTAAAATACCACTCTAGAAATCTTGCCAACCTTTCGCCATCGTCTGGACAATGAGAGCCAGCAATTCAGCAAGGCCCTCTTCAGAGTGTGGCTCCAGAGACCTTTCTGGCAGCCCTTTCCCTGCACCACAGCCTCCCATCTTCCTTCAGTAGCCATGCCTGCGCCCCTCTAGCCCTCCAGCCCGGAATGTCATTCTGCACATCTTGGAGTCTTTCTCACCTTTTTATATCTTCACCGCTTGTTCCTGTGTCTCTAGCTCTTAGGTCACTTTGCCTTGATGCAAGGGATTTGGGCACAGCCTGGCTCTCCTACTTTCTGCTCCTCCCAGGAATACTGTCACCTCCCACCCAGAAGTGCCACATAAAAGGTACGCGGCAGTGCTGGCATCTGAGCAGCCTGCATCTGATGGGCTCCAACCATCCCCACATGACAGTCATCTGCCCAGGCGCCACCTGGCTTATAAAAGACCACAGACAAGGTGAGGTGGCCCCCAGGATGGCAGAATGATGCCAGGCAGGCGCCTGACATGTCCCCGGGACAGGAAAATATTTTTCTTCCCTTTAATAACGGTTATTAAGGGGCCTGTGCCAACACACTGCCGCCAGGGTCCAGGCTTTGCTATCCATACGGCTCCTACCACTCTGGGTCTCCAGCCCAGGCCCAGCCCTGAGGCCAGGATATACCTGTCTACCCTCTGGTTGCCCTCTACCCATTCAATCCAATGGGAGGGGCTAGTCTTGCCACCTAGGGGATTTGATTTGACTTACACGCTTTCATTATCAGCGTGTCAGGGATACCTTGGAGCCCTTTTCACTTCAATTCATTGTCTTCCTGTCTCTGCCCCGCTCACTTGACCTCCCTGTGCACGCACCCAGTACCACACTGCAGAGTTAGGGTCAAAGACCTCCCCCGCTGCACAGTCACTCATGCACACAAACAGATCTTCACCCAAACATCACACAAATATACATACACACATGCAGACACAGGTAAATGCACACTGACATATGGCTAGATATTTAAAGACAGCCAAGCAGACATACAAACGTTAACAGATAGCATATACATGTACATTACATGCACAGGTACAGCTATGCATGAGCATGTGTATATATATTGAGTTGAACCATATGAAATTACTGATGTTCACTGTTGGGTTTTTTTTGTTTTGTTTTGTTTTTTACTTACAAAAATAGAATCGTGCCTTGTTGGCTCAGTCTATAAAGCACATTACTTCTGATCTCAGGGTTGTGAGATCAAGCCCCATGTTGAGCATACTGATTTCACTCATTTTATCTGGTCTGTGATCATGTTCAGGCCAGACACAGGTCCTTCTATGTCCACAAAGCTTCACACAGGGCCTAACACATTCGTGGCAGGGGGCAGAGGGATTTAGGGGTTCCCATGTCGATCTGGGCCCTGGGACCCAAGATGAGTGGGGCTGGGTTTAAAAAAAAAAAAAAAGAATCTAACACAAACATCAGCATGGAGGGAAATATACAAAACTCTAGAGCCAAATTTGTACACCCGTGTTTAAAGAGCATTATTCACAATAGCCAAAAGGTGGAAACAACCCAAGTATCCATCAGTGGTTGAATGGATAAACAACGTGGTTTATACACACAGTGGACTATTATTTAGCCTTAAAAAGGAAGGAAATTCTGACATGTGCTACAACATGGATGAACCTTGAGGGCTTTATGCTAAGTGAAATATGCCAGTCACAAAAGGACAAATACTGTTTGATTCCACTGAGATGAGATGCTTAGAGTAGTCATATTCATTGAGTCAGAAAGTAGGTTGGTGGTGGGGCACCTGGGTGACTCAGTTAAGTGTCCAACTTCGGCTCAGGTCATGATCTCACAGTTCGTGGGTTTGAGTCCCACATTGGGCTCTCTGCTGTCAGCACAGAGTCTGCTTGGGATCCTTTAGTCCCCCTCTCTCTGCTCCTCCCCTGCTCACTCTCTCTCTTTCTCTCTCAAAAATAACATTAAAAAAGGGAAAAGAAAAGAAATAGTGGTGGTTACCAGAGGCTGGAGGAGAGGAGGGAATGGGGAGTTGGTGTTTAATTAAGGGTACAGAGTTTCAACTGGGGAAGATGAAAAAGTTCTGGAGATGGATGGTGGTGATTGTTGCACAACAGCATGAATGTACTTAATGCCACTGAACTGTATACTTAAAAATGGTTAAGATGGTAAACTTTATAAGTCTTTTTCCACAATTAAAAATAGTTTTTATAAAAATAGCCAACAATATGTATCATCAGATAGATGTGTAAACATTGAGGGATAAACACAGGAACCCAGCAACACAGAAACACCCTGTCTCCCCTCTCAGGAACAGTTCTCCAGCCCAGATAAGGGCCCACTTCTACCCGCAAACAAATCTGGAGATAAGGCCCTAATGAGGGCCCTGCCTCCTGGATACCCCTACAGCTCATTACCCTCCCACGGTCTGGCTCTGTTTACCCAATCTCTTACTGTTCATGTAATCCCCCACCCCCACCCCGGGTGAAGGACCTCCTTAGCGCATCTGGTGTTCCAGTGTCTGCCCCTGCCTCTGGAATGGGATGGAATGGCCCAGCATCTCACCTCTTGGCCTTACCCTGACCCCTGGGCCCCTCACTTCTAGGATCCTCAAAGACAAAGCCCCAGTCCCATTCATCTTGGGTCCCAGGGCCCAGGTCGACATGGGAACCCCTAGATCCCTCTGCTCCCTGCCATGAATGTGTTAGGCCCTGTGTGAAGCCTCGTGGACATAGAAGGACCCGTGTCTGGTCTGAACATGATCACAGACCAGATAAAGCAAGTGAAATCAGTATTATACTGGGTTGTGAGACGTGATGTTAGGTCTCCTGTTGTCCAGGCCATCCTCATTGGACCTCATCCCACCTTAGAAGGGAAGCACCATGAGTTGGCACTGTGCACTGCTGTGACCACTTCTGCCTGGCCTGCCTCCCTAACTAACTGCCATCTACCGACCCCTCTTCTCCAGAGCAAAGCCTCTTACTCATGCTACTGAGGACTCTGGGACTGTGGCCCTTGTTAGGGGCAGAGAACAGAAACTTGCCTGCTCTGTTTGCCTCCTGACCTTGCAGTGTGCCGCCATTCCTCTAAAACAACCTTTCTTCTGAGCCATTTAATACGCAGCCCCTGAGGTGGGGAGGAAGAATGAGGTGTGGCCCATGCCAGGCCAAGCCATGTGGAACAGCATTTCTCAGGGATGGGCCTGGGTCCACTGTCCCAGGTGCACCGGAGTACTTGTAAAAAAGCAGGCTTCAGAGGTTTACTCAGATTTTCTGGATTTGAATCTCAGATGGGTGAATCCTGGGGATCTGCATTTTAACACTCCCCAGCTGTTCCTGGGGACTAGGGTAAAAGCCACTGCTGGAGATCCTTGGAGGATGGACTCAGAGCCAGGGTGGGGGGTGGGCAGCGGACTGTGAGTGTCACACTTAGGGAGGTAGAGAGCGGCAGAGCCATCATGGGAGCAGATGGGCCCAGACGGGGGACAGATAGGTGCTGATGTCCTTGACAGCTCTGTGTGACACCCTGTTCAGTTATTTAGGGCCTGTATGCAAGGTGTGCCAAGGCTTGTGATATCCACCGTGGTATGTTTAGGGTTATGGCTTGTCTCTGAATTAACATTTGGGTCAGTTCACATGGGTTTGACCGAAACGTATGGTCTGCATATGACATGACAGCCTATCTACTTGTGTGTTCATGTCTTTATCTCGGTATCTTGAGTCATTTATCCACCCTGGTGTGTGTGTGTGCGCGCAAGTGTATGTGTGTGTGTTGTGCATGTGTGTGTCTGAACAGGACTGGGCCCCTCTGGACCATAATCCAACCTCTATGGGGGCTCTGGAAGGTCAGGGTTTGGAGGAAACTTGCTGGGAGCCTGGTGGGGCTGGGGCAGGTGAAGGTGGGGTGGTGCCAGGGTGGGGGTGGGCAGGAGTGCGTGCTAAGGGCCTGGCACTGCCATTTCCCTGAGCGGGCGAGTCTCAACAGCAGGCAGACAGGTGAGGCTGACCCGACAGGTTCCAGAGGCCAGGGGCAATGGGGCGGAGCATGGCTCTGATTTAGGGTGGCAACGTGTTGGGGGCCCTGGCACATACGGGGCGGGCAGGCAGGAGGTGGTTCTATTGGTATCTTCTTCCTGCTGCAGCCGGCCCAGGGTGTAGGCCATGGAGCCTGCTGGAGGGTGAGGGCAGCCAGGTGGGCAGGAATGTTCGGAGGCCTAGGGCCTGGGGACTTGGGGGCCCAGGGCATGGCGGGACCCCTGCGGGGCCGGGTGGAGGAGCTGAAGCGGCCGTGGTGGCGGGAGGCCTCACCGCTGGTGCTCCAGCACAGTGAGGCTGCCCGGCTGGCAGCCGACGCCCTCCTGGAGCGGGGCGAGGCCGCCTACCTGCGGGTCATCTCCGAGGAGCGGGAGCTGCCCTTCCTGAGTGCTCTGGACGTGGACTACATGACCAGCCATGTGCATGGGGGCCCTGAGCTCAGCGAGGCCCAGGGACTGGAGGCCTCAGGGCCTGACCGCCTCAGCTTGCTCTCTGAAATCACCTCAGGCACTTACTTCCCCATGGCCTCTGACATAGACCCCCCGGACCTGGACTTGGGCTGGCCTGAGGTTCCGCAGGCCACAGGCTTCAGCCCCACCCAGGCTGTGGTCCACTTCCAGCGGGACAAGGCCAAGAACATCAAGGACCTTCTGCGTTTTCTCATCAGCCAGGCCCGCACGGTAAGGGCCTTATATCTTCAGACATTCATTCCACAGATGTGTAAACTGAGACCCAGGGAGGGAAAGGGACCAACCCAAGGCCATATAAAGCAGCTTAGGGGCAGTACTGGGACTAGAACCTCTGGCCTCTATCAGATCACCAGCTCCTAGAGGGTGGGCATGTGTTTTATTTACCTTGGTAATCCCTTGACACTCAAGAGCATTACTCACCAAACACCCTAAAAATGCAGGCAAAATTGGGCATATTGCTAGGAGGGATCCTTTCTGCATCTTTCTTGGGAGAGAGTCCATGGCCTTCATCAGAGTCTTGGAGAGTTTATGCTCCCAAACTAAGAAGTCCAACCTTGATGAACATTTGAGTCACCCCCTTGACTTATTGAGGAGGAAACTGAGGCCAGAGAGGGGTTGGCACTTGCTCAGGAAGGTCCAGTCAGTTGGTGAAATAGAGCTCAGGGGGAGAGAAAGGGGCCCTGACTCAGGCCCTGGACCCAGGCTTGGCCCTCCCTCCTGGTGCACATCCCCAGCTGCACCTCACCCCTCGTATACTGCATCTCCAGCTGGGCCTGAAACGGGGAAGAAGGCACTGGTGCCTGGGCCTCAGCATGGCATTTGAGGGCCAGGATGATAGTTCTGCACCAAAAGGGAAGAGGGGTGGGGGCTTCTGGGCTCAGAGGTGGGGAGCTGGGGCTCAGGAGAAAGAAGAGGGGGAGGAGAGCAGGTCCCATGGTCAGTATCTGGGAAGGCTCCAGCCACAGACTAACATAGCTTCATTCCTGAGCCCTGACCTCCGACTCAGGAGGCAGGGGAATGGATCAGATGACCCCACGAAGGATTTGAGGTGGGTTAGACTCAGTGTCTTTGTCTGGGGGAGCAGCCTGCTGCAGAGATCAGGAGCCAGCAAGCTGGAATCTCCCAGGTGCCTCCAGAGCCTCCTTGGCAAACCTGCCTGTGCCCGAGGCAGGGGAGGGCCGGGCCTGATTAGCACTGGGAATGGGGTTATTAGTGAGGTGGCTGCTGTTGTCACCCCTGGCCCTTTGATCTTTCTTACCTGACCTTGTTTCCCCCACCCTCAGCCAGGCCTGTGCCGTGGACTAGGGCACCCTCCAGCACTTGCCTCCTCACCCTCACCTAGACCCTCCACCTCTGGGCCAGGAGCCAGGCTTCCACTCTGGGCTGTCACTGACTCTCAGAGTGACCTTGGGAAGGGCTTCCTTTTCCTGTGGGCCAATGTCCTTGTTCGTTAAGCAGGCAGCAGGAAAGGAACATTTATTGAGCTTCTGTTGTGTGTTGAGTATTTTCACATTGAATTCCTCATAACTATGAGATGTAGCTATCATTATCTTCATTTAACAGATGAGGAAATTGAGGCTCGCAGAGGTGAAGAAACTTGCCCAAGGCTGTATCACTAGGAAGTAGCAGAGTGCAGATTTGAACCCGGTTCTGTCCGGCTCCAGAGCTGCAGTGCTTTGCACCTCTTGCCTCAGCCTGGACGACAAAGGTGGTTCTCACAGCAGATATATGCAAAGGGAAGAAGGGGCAGTTGGGGGCTTGATGGTGTGAGGGGGTTTTCAGGGCTTCTGTGAGGCAGTCCATTAGATGAGGAGACCACAAGCCCCAGTCCCTCAACTGAGCAGAAAACTTGGTCTCACTTGGTGTGGGTGGAAGTGAGGGAGTCTGTGGGTATAAGATACCACACTAGACCTCTGTTGCTTTGTAGGGAAACTGAGGCAGGTCTGGCCAATGGCTCAAAGCCCCCAATAACTGGCCTGCAGCTCTAATTCTTGAGGAGGGAAACTTTGACAGCGCTAGGGCTAGAGCTAGTGGGAGAGCATGAGGGCCTGCACTGGGAATTGGGGTCTAGTATCTGCTCCTGACTCCTTCCCTACTCTTGGCCTAGGTCTCCTCACAGACATCTTTGAGAAGCCCATGACAGATAAACCCTCTGTCCCCAGAAATATGCACACCGAAGCTTGCAAACGTATTTTGGGTATTCAAGACAGTGGAACCCCCGCTGAGTCTAAGTTAAGAACCTCTGAGCTAGGTTGTTGCTAAAAGCCCTTCCAGTCCAGATGTTCTCAAAGGCTCTGGCCTCCTGCTTTTAAGCCCAGTTCTCTTTTCCTGGGACCTCAGCCTCCACCCCTGGGCTGGGCAATATCCCAGGCAGGGCTGAAATTCTCCCTACGTCCTCCAGGTGGTAGCTGTCGTGATGGATATATTCACGGACATGGAGCTTCTGTGTGACCTCATGGAGGCCTCGAGCCGGCGTGGTGTCCCTGTCTACCTGCTTTTGGCTCAGGAGCACCTAAGGCACTTCCTGGAGATGTGCTACAAGATGGACCTCAACGGGGGGCACCTGCCGGTCAGTGAGGGACAGGGGCGGTAACCAGGGGGTGGGGTGGGGAGTCAGGGAGGGCAGAAGAGTCAGTAAGCATGTGGGGGGGTGGTCAATGGGAGTGGGCGACCTGACTTTCCTTAGCTGCTTAAGGTTAGAGACTGCAAGGGATTTAGATGTGGCTTGAGCCCCATTCTCTCAAGGTCATCACCCAACCTACCTCCCTCCTTGGCCCAGAACATGCGTGTGCGGAGCACATGTGGGGACACATACTGCAGCAAGGCCGGCCGCCGCTTCACGGGGCAGGCCCTGGAGAAGTTTGTTATCATCGACTGTGAGCAGGTGGTGGCAGGCAGCTACAGGTGAGCACAGGGAACAGGGGAGAGAGGGGCGGGGGGGCTGTGCCACCGGCTGGTGAGGCACCTGGGATCTGGCAGCTTGAATTTACCTTCATCCACCCAACCCTGGCAACATGGACTTGACAGCTACCAAGTGCCAGGCACTGTGCAGGCCTCAGGGCATAGTGGGGGGGGAAAGACAGCCCCCCACTGGGCCCTGGAGGAGCTCACTCTGTGGAAGGATTACTTTAATGCCTTTGGCATATTGCACCTCAGAACTGGAGGGACTCCAGGGACTCTCCGTCCCCAGTCCATTTTACAGATGGGGGAGTTGAGACCCTGAGATGGGAAACCATGTGCCCAAGTCCTCTAAGCTGAGTTAGAACTAGCACAGACTCTGAAGTCAGAGCTCTGTCGCCTCACGTAGGTCCTAATGGTGGTGGAGTTGTCTTGGTATGTTCACCTGGTTATGACTCCCCCCCCCCAAGCCCCAGGCTCCTGCACTTTGCCTTCTGACCTTGACCCTCTGTTCCCAGCTTCACCTGGCTTTGCAGCCAGGCCCACACTAGCATGGTGCTGCAGCTGAGGGGCCGCATCGTGGAAGACTTTGACCGGGAGTTCCGCTGTCTGTATGCTGAGTCTCGGCCTGTGGAGGGCTTCTGCGGTGGTGAGGGTCCCGTATCTCCCAGGGCACTGTGTCCTCCCACAGTGGCCCTGGGCTTCCGGCCCAGTGTGTTGAGCCCTGCATCCTCCTCACCCTCCAGCACCAGCCTTAGCAGCATCAAACGCTCACCTCTAATGGACCACTCCTCTTACCTCAGTCCACCAGGAGGCGGTGGCTGCAGTGACACGGGTATGGGGTCCTCATCCCTGGGCCCTGCCTGCCGCGGGGCCAGTGGCCAGCCCTCTCTGAAGCGCCAGCTGTCTGACCCTAACCATGGCTCCCTGCCAGGGCCCTACAGGTCCAATCTAGGCAAGTTGGGGGTGTCCCCATGGTCCCAGTCCTCCCCTGCCCTCAACCACAATGGTGCCAGCCCCTTGACCCTGGCAGTGGGGTCACCTATGCTTGCCCGCCAACGCCCCCTCCTCCCCTTCCCCCAGGGTGTTTCAGCCCTATCCCGGCTCCCAGAGAATGGGCTCCTGAGAAGCCAGGAGTCTAGTCCCCAACGAAGTCGCTGGGTACCTAGCACAGCCCTGGAGACAGTGGAGGAGAAGAAGGTGTCTCTGAATCAGAGCCATGGCCAGTTGGATCTCCTTGTCCCCTTCCCCAGAGCCAGAGAAGCTGGAGGCCCTGATTCTGGGGTTGACCCCAGCTTGGGCTCCTTCTGGCCTGGAGAGCAGGCTCCAGAGGACAGGCGGTTGTCCCCAAACCAGAGATATAACCAGCTGGATCTCCTGCCTCAGACCCAGGGTGCTGGGGGTACCCCTGAGTCAGGTTCCCCCAGACCTGGCAATCAAATTCCAGAGGACAAGAGGCTGTCCTCAAACCACAGCCACAGCCAATTGGACCTCCTGGTACAGTACCCCAAGGCTGGGGGCTCCAGAGTGCCCCCTGAAGCCAACTCCTCAGCCAGGGCTGACAAGCAAAGTCTTGATGAGCGACGACAGACCCTGGGCCACAGCCAGCTGGACCTCATCACAAAGTTTGGCCCATTCCGGGGTGAGGGGCCTGGGCCCAGTGGTCTCCCCAGACCAAGCCCTGCTCGAAAGGCTGGAGTGGGCTCTGGGGATGAGAATAGGCTGACCCTGGGCCACAGCAAGCTGGACCTCATTACCAAGTATCATCAATTGCAGGGCACCAGGCAAGGACCTGACCCTGGCCTCCCTGGAGGCCCCACAGGTGGCCATCACAGTGGCAGTAGCAATGGCCTGTCAGGGGATGAGAAGCGGCTGACCTTGGGCCACAGCAAACTGGACCTCATCACTAAGTACAACAAGTCCAAGTTCAAACTTCTCCGAAGCCGCTTTGAGTCCTAGTCCTGCTCCCACCAAGGACATGTCCTTCCTCCATCTACTTGGATTCTAGATTTACTCAGGTTCCAGACCCTGGGGTTCTCCAGCAGGGCTGCATGGGGAGCAGAGGGTGTCTAGAAGCTCAAGTTAGACACTCACTGAGTTCAGAATTCTTGTTTACACACACACACACACACACACACACACACACACACACACGAAAACAGAAACCACAGTACCTGCCATTTGCCACTGTGCTGGGTGCCTTACACAGGTTAATTCTCATCCTTCATCCTCACAACATTCTACAAGATAGACCTCTAGCAGGTATACGTTTCTAGGATCATAGGTACTATCTTCCCTATTTTATAAATGTGGAAGCTGAGGCCCAGAGAGTTTGATGACTTGCTTGGAATCAGGTCCAAGTGGAACCAGTTGCAGAGCTGGGGCCCAAACCCGTGTCCCTAATGCTTAAGATTGTGTTTTTGCACAGACATGACACACCATTATCAACAGTTCACATGTCCCCATGCACACAAAACACACACATCACAGAGATGCCCCAAATGCCTGTATAACACACAGAACACCCTGACAGGGTTCATACCCACAAACTGAATACCCATAGACACTCAGTAAGTAAACAAAGGTCCATGTGATAAACCCAAACACTCAGAATTCTAGTTACAGGTACTCAATAAATGTAATATGGCTAAATGAGTAGCGAAACAAAATATATGCATTCAGTGCACACTGTAGACCCCTCAGAATCCACAGACAATAAATATGCACATAACCACATAAACACACCATATACACACACATAGGTATGCACACAGCAACCAGTATCTTCTTTGGCCTAAGCTGTGTACCTACCACAGGGCTGACAAGTGAATCAGACTCAGGCCCTGGGAGATAAGGATAAATACATAAACCAATGGCAGGCAAGACAGAGCTGTATGTAACTCAAGGAATCAGTGGCAGGGGGTGGTGACAGTGGAGTGGTGAGGAAAGTTTCAAAGGAGGCAGACTTTGAGTCAGCCCTTGAAGGATGGGGAGGATTGGACAGATGAAGGAGAAAAGGAATTCCTGGTAGAGGGAAGCAGGTGAAGAGAGGCCAAGGACAGGACAGGATGAGTGGGTCTGAGATGAACTGGGGAGGATAGAGAGGGTGTGGATACTCAGACTCTGACACACACACACACACACAGAAGCATAGGCTCTGATAGGTTTTTCGTCTTTTCCTGAGCTCACCACCTGCCTGGGACAGTTTACACAATACAAATCAATAAAGGCAGACATGCTATGACCCAGCAGCAGCCTGGTGTGTCCTGAGAAAGGTGGAGTTGTGGAACTTCACGTTGAGGGCTGGGGAAGAGCCAATTGACCATTCAGGCCAATTGTGGAGGGCTCCCTGAGGGAGACGGATGTTTGCAGAAGGGCTGAGGAGAGGACAGGGCTCCAAGCCCCCTCTACCCTCATTGTGACATTCTGAGAGGCCTTGGGGCTTGTGTAGACTCTACAAAATGTAGATCAAGTTCATCTCATCCATGAGAGCAGGTCCCTTGAGTGCTACCATCTATCTCGAGGACATAGTGGTTCCTGAGTGAGTGAACAAGGACATGCATAGTGGAAGCCAGTCAGCATCCACACCACTGCCCATCTGGACCCTCCCTAAGACCCGGTTTCATTCATCCTTCCCTCTCTCCAATACCTTCTTCAGACTGGTTTCTTCTACTTCTTGGCCACGTCTCCTTCTCCGACCTTTGTCCTGGTCTCATTTCTCCCTACTGGACGCCTCCGTGGCGTCATCCACCCCAGGCTTCAGCCCCAAATCTCAGCCCTTCACTCTTCCCTGGGCTCCAGATTTGGCCTGGACGTCTGTCCCAAACTTAACGCTCGGCATGTCACTTTCCCCACACCTACTCTTTCTCCTTAGGCTTTACTTCAGTAAATACTTCCATCATCAACTCGTCTTCTTCGAGACATCGCTGGCTCCTCCTCTCTTATGCCTCGCATCCAACCAGCCACAGGTCTCGGTCAATGGTACCTCCTAAAAAGCGCCTGAATAAATGAATGAAGGAATGATTGGATGAGAGCATGCGTGGGGCGGGGCCACGTGGGGTCCAGACCGGAACACTTGCAACCATAGACTCCTCCCAGAGGGTGGAGCTACGGTGACGGCCTGCGTAAGCGGGGGCACTCAGCTCTCCCGGAAGTCTCCCTGGGCCGAGGCGGAAACGGAAACCTACCTAGGGCCGAGTGGAGGCTGTTGAAGCGTGCGGGGGTTGCTGTCTTTTGGTGAGCGGGTGTGGAGGGACGCCGGAAGGGACAGTTCTGGGCTCCCCGCGTCTTGAGTGGTAGTCGGAGGATTCCGGGCTAGACAGTCTAGAGGGGTCCAGTGGGCGGGACCTGAGATTTGAGGGGCCAAGAGGGGAGCGGTCGCGGCGGGCCGTGAAGGGCTGAGGCCGGGAGACCCGGACCCACGGCCGGGAGAGGATTCGTTGGCCCTGAACTCCCGGTCCCGCAGCCCTTAGGCCTCATGGCGGTCCGAGCGTCTTTCGAGAACAACTGTGAGATCGGCTGCTTTGCCAAACTCACCAACACCTACTGCCTGGTGGCCATCGGAGGGTCGGAGAACTTCTACAGGTGCGGCGGGAGCTCCGGTGTCTGCTGGCAGTGTGGTGGCTGGATGGCTGAGAGGGTGCTGGGAGTCGGGGACTCAGACCCCTCAGCTCCTTAACCACTGAATCCACATCCCTACAGTGTGTTCGAGGGCGAGCTCGCCGATACCATCCCCGTGGTGCACGCGTCCATCGCTGGCTGCCGCATCATCGGGCGCATGTGTGTGGGTAAGCCAGACGCTGAGCGAGGGAGTGGATCCTCCCAGAGCCTTTAATTGTAGCCTTGGAGGGGACTTCTAGTGACCCTTGGATTTTCCGGCTTTCATCCATTATCTCCAGAAACAAGAGAATCTCTCTGGCCTGTGCCGAACCCTGTTTTTAAGTGCTTTCAGATCAGGGACTATCACTGGCAAAAGCTTCTGGATCATAGGAAAACAAATAACATTAAGTGCTTTCACTCTTAAACTTGATTTCTTTTTTTTTTTTTTTTTTTTCAACGTTTTTTATTTATTTTTGGGACAGAGAGAGACAGAGCATGAACGGGGGAGGGGCAGAGAGAGAGGGAGACACAGAATCGGAAACAGGCTCCAGGCTCCGAGCCATCAGCCCAGAGCCCGACGCGGGGCTTGAACTCACGGACCGTGAGATCGTGACCTGGCTGAAGTCGGACGCTTAACCGACTGCGCCACCCAGGCGCCCCTTAAACTTGATTTCAATCCTTCTTCACGAAGACCCTGGCAGGCAGGCAGGCCTTATTGGCCTAATCTGACTAATGATGAAGTCAAGATTCAAGGATCCAAGTGACTCACCAAGTACCACACCTTCCCTCCACACCTGGGAGGGAAGATGGAAATGTCCTCTCTCCCTTGCCACTGACTCTGGGCAAGTTGCTTCCTCTTTCTGAGGATCCAGTTCTGCCTCTACAAAATGACAAGCTAAGATTCTGGGTCATCTTGTTCATTATCCATTTAAGTCTTAAATTGGCTTTACCATGTCTCTGACTGGCATCCCTATCCCACTCCCCTACTTCTCAGCACTGTTGAGTCTGGCCATTGGTCCTTTGTTGGAGCTGGATCTGTCTCCCTTTACTGTCACCCCTTATTTCTAGTTCTGTTCATTGGGGTCATATGGGAGTTTTTGTTTTTTTTTTTTTAAATCATAAGCCTGATGACCTTAGCCTCTGAGTATTTTCTTATTCAGGCCAAACACTCTTTGGCCCTAACTATGACCTTTGGACTTGTCGCTTGGTGTTTTGTTTTTTTTTTTTGTTTTGTTTTGTTTTAATATATAATGGGTGTAACTCAGAGTTTAGAAGTTCAAGAGTTGTGTTCTTGTGGAGGTAGGCAGAGGTTTAGTTATTGTTGTCACAATATAATTGTAGTTTGTTCATTCTTACTGTGTTTTGTGTAAATATGCCACATTATATTCATCCATTTTGTTGACAGTGGGCATTAGGGTAGTTTTCAGTTCTAACATGAATAGAGTTGCTATGTCTTTTAGTGAACACATGTACATGTTTCTGTTGGATGTGTAATACCTAGGAGAGGACAGGTTGGGCACAGGGTATGCGGATATTCTATATAGTAGGGGATGCCAGATAATAATCTGAAGTGGTTGACCAATTTACACTCCTATTGGTTGTTCCATGTATCTTTGCCAGCATTTGGTATTGGCATTCTTTTAAAAATTTTAGCCATTCTGATAGGTGTGTAGTGTTACCTCAGTTTTCAAGTAGCAAAATATACAGCTAACACCAAGAGCTCCTCTTGTTAGTCCTGGTCCCTCCTGGTGGATTATGGCAAAATGGGCAGGGTGTGTTGGAACAAATTCCTGGGCTATCTCTGGCCTGCCCAATGGGACTCCTGGTCCTCTGGGTGTTGTATGGATCAATGGGTTAGCGGGCTGGGGTCTGGGCCTAAAGCTTTCCTGGGGAAACTGACTGGGCTGGATTGTATCTAAAACCCCCAGAGCTTAGCAGGCTACTTGTGTATTTGTGGTCCATTCTTGCCCCATCCCCTAATTTGGTACTCTAGGGAACAGACATGGTCTCCTGGTGCCCAACAACACCACTGACCAGGAGCTGCAGCACATTCGCAACTGCCTCCCAGACTCAGTGCAGATCCGGCGGGTGGAGGAGCGGCTCTCAGCCCTGGGCAATGTCACCACTTGCAACGACTACGTGGCCTTGGTCCACCCAGACCTGGACAGGGTAAGGTAGCCCAATTTCGCCCAAGAGTCACAGGACCCGCCTAGTCAGTGGTTAGTCATTGTTCTTGCCTGTCAGGCAGGACTTAGGGGTGTCTCTTGTGGTTTCTCTTTATACTTGGGCTCTCAGATTTCAGGCACTCATTGGAATAGTGATAATAGTGATAATAGAGGTGTGACCAGTGCCAGAAAGAAGCTGAGGAGGGTATTAATCCTCCAAAATCAGGGAGACTGCTCTGTCCCATCCTGTAACCAGGACCAGGAGAGATGATTGACAATTGAGCTCTTGAGTGTGGGTTAGAGGGAAGAGGGTGATGTGGAGACCAGCCCCTGTCTCCTCAGGGCATGCACAGCTATTAGGGACTCCATAGCTGGTCTAGACTCTGCTCCAACCTGTATTTCATGCTTTTTCTGCATGAAGCTTCCATATGCAGCTAGGTAGCAGAGGGATGAGGGGCTTAGGGAGCCAAGCCCTGGGTGGTTTTGGGTGTGGAGGGCCCCTGGTTCCTTGACCTGGAAGTTCTGGGCCCTGAGTACAGTGCCTTTGGCTAACAGGAAACAGAAGAAATCTTGGCTGATGTGCTCAAGGTGGAAGTCTTCAGACAGACAGTGGCTGACCAGGTGCTAGTAGGAAGCTACTGTGTCTTCAGCAATCAGGGAGGACTGGTACATCCCAAGACTTCAATTGAAGACCAAGATGAGCTGTCTTCTCTTCTTCAGGTCCCCCTTGTGGTAAGCATTCCTTTCTCTGATCTCTGTCTTCTCCTGAGGCAGATCCTTTGCCTAGCGTTAAGGATCTGAGTTATTATCTGTCACAGTTTGCGATTGGGGATGCAGGTCAAGGAGCGGGGTTTGGGGATAGTCCTCGCCAGGGAGTGGCAGGACTGTGGCTTTTGGTGCCATGATCCACACTGAGCTCTCCCTTGGCAGGCAGGCACTGTGAACCGAGGCAGCGAGGTAATTGCCGCTGGGATGGTGGTGAATGACTGGTGTGCCTTCTGTGGCCTGGACACAACCAGCACAGAGCTGTCAGTGGTGGAGAGTGTCTTCAAGCTGAACGAAGCCCAGCCTAGCACCATTGCGACCAGTATGCGGGATTCCCTCATTGACAGGTATCTGGGTCTCTCTTCTGCCTTTGGAGGGTAGAGGAGGGAGATGCCACCTAGGATGGGTCCACACTGCATTCATACCGGTAGGTCCTCGTGTGTGAGGGCACACCTGTGCATTGCTGAGCAGTCACAAGGTACAGCCAGTGAGCATTGCCTGAGTGTCTGCTCATCCCCATCTTTGAAGACTCAGCTCAGTGTCACCTCTCTGGGCAAAGCTTCCCTCTGGTCTGTCTTATTTTCTCACTGACCACATTGTTTTGTAGTTTGTGTGTGCTTGTGTGTCGGTGTCCCCAGCCAGCAGCCCAGAGTCTGAGACCAAAAAGAGCTGTTTGCAGAGGGAAGGAGGGGAAGTTGCTCTTAGAAACTAAGGAGACCCTAAAGGACTTGTTGGGGGTGGGGATTGCATCAAAATCACAATCGTCTGGATTTTTGGGGGTTTAAGAAAAAAGTGGGATCTTGGGCCTAACCCTGGAGGTTCTGGGGTATGAGGCTCTGGAATCTCTTTTTGCTTTGGTGGAGCAGCAGGTGCTGATATTCACCTTTTCCCATTGAGGATTCTTCTCAAGGCATGCCACACCCCAGTATCCCAGCAATCTTTATGAGGATAGAAACCTCATATGCCCATAGTAGAGCAAGTACCCAGTGACAGACCCCCTACTTACAACAGGCAAAATTACCCTCATTCTCCCTTCTTCATTCATTTGTTCATCTGATGTTCACTGAGCCCTGTCGATAGGGCTCCATGTAGGATAGGCAGGCAACTTAGCCCTGTGTCCTGCCTCTAGGAGCTCACAGTGTAGCCGAGAAGTTGTAGAGGCCACACATAACTCTTCACTGCCTTCAAAGAAGAGATAAAAGTTGCCTTAGGTGGCTCAGGAAGCTCCAGTGAAACACTCTGGTATCCCGGAAGGTTTTGTCGGGGGCAAATCATTTAGTCTGGGCCCAGGGGAATGAATAGATATTTGAATATGCAGAGATGGAGTAGGAAAGCACTTCAGACAGACCCAGAGGTGGGAAAGTATGGAGAGTGTGAAAGGGCAAGGTAATACTGTCAGAGTGTCAAAGACCCTCAATTCCCATGTCAAGAAGTTTTGACTGTAGGCCTGTGATTTTGATCTTTAGTCTATGTTGGGATGCTTGTTAATGTAGATTCCTGGCATCACCCCCCCATTACCAATTCACTCTGGAGTGAGACCCAACCATGTTTGGTTTATTTTAATAAGTTTCTCTGGGTAATTCTGATGGGGAATCAGAATTGAGAGAGTAGTTGAAAGGGTCTCAACAGGAAAGTGGTACAGTAGTTCTGTCATTTGTTCAGTAACTTTTTTTTGAACATGCCAGAAAATCGTGATTTGGTGAATAAGATATACCCACCCTGCCCTTGTGGAACATAGAATCTTACAAAGAAGGCAGTACATACACAATCATTTAATTAAAGGACAAAACAACAACAACAACAACACCTTTTAGCCTAAGAACAGAAAGAAATTTTTGCAATCTGATAATTGGTACCTACCAAGAAAACTACAGCAAATATTGTATTTAATGGTAAAACTTCAGAAACTGCTCTTAAAGTCAGGCAGAATTGCCCACAGTGACCAGTACTGGTCAGTATTTTGGTGGTTCTTGCTTATGCAGTTAGGTAAGGAACAGAAATGGATACTGGAAAGGAAGAGCCAAAACTCATTATCCTTCTTTGGTTTTGAACCTGTTGAGTTTGAGGTGCCCATGAGAGCTGATAATGAAGGTGTCAGGTAGTTGATTAGAAGTATGTACTTTAGGGGCGCCTGGGTGGCTCAGTTGGTTAAGCGTCTGACTTCAATTCAGGTCACAATCTCGCGGTCTGTGAGTTTGAGCCCCACATCGGGCTCTGGGCTGATGGCTCAGAGCCTGGAGCCTGCTTCCGATTCTGTGTCTCCCTGTCTATCTGTCCCTCCCCTATTCATGCTCTGTCTCAAAAATAAATAAATGTTAAAAAAAATTTTTTTTTAAAGTATGCACTTTAGTTTTATAATTGTACATGTATTTTATTTCTCCTGTAATTTTTCTTTTGTTAAATGTTTATTTTTGAGAGAGAGTGAGAGACAGAACATGAGCAGGGGAGGGGCAGAGAGAGGGGGACACACAGATTCCGAAGCAGTCTCCAGGCTCTGAGCTGTCAGCCCAGAGCCCTATGCGGGGCACGAACTCACAAACCATGAGACATGACCTGAGCTGAAGTCAGACACTTAACTGACTGAGCCACCGAGGCGCCCCTGTATACGTACTTATTACCTCCAGGAAGAATGTTCTGGCCTCATCCCTGCCACTGAGGGATTTGTGGTCTGGGCACATCCCTTCTCTTGTGAATCCCCTTACTCCCTTCTCTGATGTTTGCTGGACTTGAGTTCTGAGGCTCTGGTTTGTGATTGATAACAATGAATAAATTGAGTTGAGTGGGGAAGGAGTTACTGTTAGTTTTTAAGCATTGAGAGTTCTGACTGGATTGTGACTCAAGGAAGCAGTGTAATCTGGAAAGGGCTCTGAATGTGGCTCTTCAGGGCTGAGCTGGAACAAAGGGGTGAGGGTGGAGGCAAGCATCTTAAGAATAAAGGTTGGGGTATGCTCTGAGAAGCACCTACTGACAGTGTTCCTTCTCTCTCTAGCCTCACCTGAGTTACGTTCCATTGCTGTTCTGCGGGTTCCTGCCTCTGGACTTTGGCTCCCTCTGCCCCACCCAGCCAGGCAGCCAGTTGGCAGAGAACTGACTGGGAGTGAGTGGCTGAATGCCCAGCTCTTCACCTGTGCCCATCTCCTGAATCTACAGTTACTTAAAAAATCTGCCATGTTGTGCTGTCTGTCAGGCCTTAACGGCTCCTGACTGACCACTCTCTTTCCTGTACCACCCCCATTAAAAGGCAGCCTGGCTATTCTTGAATGTGTTGTTTGGGGGCCTCCACCTGCAACCCTCCTTCCCTAGCATTGTTCTGGGGGAAAGTGGGTAGGATACACACACACACACACACACACACCCCCCAGTCTCACAATTTCCCACCCTCGTCCTGGGATCATCAGGATGGGGGTTGACCCTCCTTCCCTAGCATTGTTCTGGGGGAAAGTGGGTAGGATACACACACACACACACACACACACACACACCAGTCTCACAATTTCCCACCCTTGTCCTGGGATCATCAGGATGGGGGTTGACCCTCCTTCCCTAGCATTGTTCTGGGGGAAAGTGGGTAGGGGACACACACACACACACACACACACACACACACACACACACACACACACCAGTCTCACAATTTCCCACCCTCGTCCCGGGATCATCAGGATGGGGGTTGATGATTGTCCCAGGGCAAGAGGAGGAAGCACTCTCTACTGTAGTTCTAGCCTTTTCCATGCGACTTCAGCCTCCTACTTCTGGGGTTTAAGAGATGAGAATCTGTTCCAGCTCTCCTCTAGGCCCGAATGAGGACCTGTAAGGGGTCTGGAGCACCTGGCTTCAGGGCAGTCGTGTCTTCTTTGACCAAGGTGGATGGAGATTGCTGGCCTGGCTGCCAGGTGCCATGGAGATTCTCAGAAAACTGGCAGGCGCCCTCCCTTAGCTACAGTGCCTGTGGAGCCAGGAAGCGTCTGGATGAGTCCTTTGTGGCTTGCTGGGGCGGCTCCTTCAGTCTCCTGCTGTGTGCGGGGCGGGGCCCCGGGATGTTGGAGCGGCATTGGCCAGTTACTGGTGGGTGGGGTCGGGTCCGCAACCCCGCAGCAGCGGCTAGGGGGCGGGGCCTGCGTGCGGTGAGGTCACGACGCCGGCTCCTCCCAGCGCAAGTACGCAGGCCAGCGGAGTGCAGTCGCCGGCTCTGGGACCTTGGAGACCCGTGGCTCTCTGGCTCTCGCGGTGAGAGATGAGGGTCGGGCTGGGGCGTGGCGGGACGGCCGGGTCGCGTGCAGCTGACTCGCATCTAACGGCTTCTCTTTGCAGACGATGGGTGCTCGGCTGAGCGGCGGCCAGGGCGCCCCAGAGCCCGTGCAGGCCCAGCCCCAGCCCCAACCCGGGGCGCCCGAGGCCCCTGAGCGGCCCCAGCCTGAACCCAGTCCCTGGGGGCCACTGGACGATGTGCGCTTCCTCATCACCTGCACCTCCTGGTACTGACTCGACACCCTCCGCAGTTACTGCCAGCTGCCAACTGTCGTTGTGCTGTTATGTTCCTCTCGTGTCGTCCTTTTCCAACCCCGGCGCCCAGGACAGGCTCGGAGAGTCGAGGAGATAGATCACGGAGGACTGGAAGGAGGTCTCGGCAGGGCCTCTTCGGCAGCCTCACCATGGGGCACCGGCTCGCCTCTAGTTCCTTCCGAATTTGTTCGCTTCTTAGCCTGCACCCAAACCAGCTTAAACCTTCGTGCTCACCCCCACCCTACAGCTTCTCCAGCCGTCTGGGTTCTGGGGCAGCCCTCCCTGGCCCTGGCTTCCAGAACCAGGCCAGGACTCCTGGTAAGACCCCAAGACTGCTGACCTCACCTCCTCTCGTCTGTTCCTTATTGCTAAGAACCGGGCTGTTGGCTTTTGTCCCTGGTTATGGCACCATGTGCCTTGGCTTCAGAGAAGACCTTGCCACAGTGACCCTCCCTGTACTTCTCCTAGGGGGGCTTGCTCTGCCAATCCTGGATCCCAGTGAGGCATTATCAGGTTGTGTGCCAGGAACCCCAGTAACACTAGGCCTCTGGGGCCAGCCTTTTTGAGAGAGGGGACATTTGATTGCTGGGCTGGTAGATGAGATGCATGGGACAGTTCCCAGATACCCCAAAGCACCCTGTTCCCCCTCTCCCAGAAGTTTCTTAAGGCCACTCCCAGAACCTGATCCTTGTTCCTATATCCCAAGAAAACAACACACTCTGTATTTTTGTTTTATTTAGAAATGATTTAAAAAACATTATACAAAGGCTGATCAGTTTAAAATGTGACCGACACTGAAATGCTGTGATATTCCCCGGGCCGAGGGGAAGCTGGGCTCTGGGGTCCCCAGTGCAGTGCCCCTTTGTCTGTCTGCCCTGTCCTGGGGTGATGGGCAAACAGATGACCACAAGACAGGAGAATCCGAGATTGGAAGCCTCCAGGCTGAGCCCTCTCTGGGCCTGGCCCTGCATCCCTCACATCTGCAGCCTGAGCTGCCTGCCTCCATCTCCTGCTCTTTCTCAGCTGGCCTTGGTAGTACCAGGAGCCAATGGGGAGCCTGGGGAGCCTAGAGCTTTCAAAAAGAGAGAGCACCAACCTGAGGAGTGGAGAGGGACCAGGAAGGGGAGAAGGGAGGCCAGGAAAAGATGGATAAAAGAGACACTTCTGATCTCATCTTGGACCCTAGAGGGGTCCATAGGTGGGGACCCAAGGCCCAGCCAGCCCACCCGATGGCCTGGGCAAGAAACAATCTCTCTGTGCTTCATTTGAGGGCACGGTGAGAGTTACCCTAGGCTTCCCAGGGCCTACACGAGTTTCATGTGAGTGGACAGGTATGAGCTAATAAAGTGCTTTGCAAAGTATAAAACACTATACAAACCTATGAATCACTAATATCTCTGCAGTTGTTCCCCACCCACCCCAGGGAGCCCGCCCTTGGTCAAAATGAGAAAAGACAGAAGGATGATGCCTGGGAACATAGTGGACCCACATAGGTGCCTCTGGGACAAGAGAGATTTTGCTCAAGACAGCTCCCAGGGCAATAGTAGTCCCTGTCTGCTACAGGTTAAGCCAACCCAAAGCCCAGAGGACACAGGGTAGGGGCGAGGCCCATGCAGGCCCAGAGGGCCAGAGTGGCATCGGAGACTCTGCCAGCACCCTGAAGATGTACCACCTTTTGGCTTTGGCAGAGACCAGTGGGCATCACTGAACCCATCAGTCTTGCCTAGGGCTCTTCAGTGACAAACAGGGCTGCCTCCACTGGGTTGGAGTGAGGCAAGCTGAGCCCTAGGAATTCCAGAGACTGTGAAGGATGGGCCCCTAGGATTGGGACTGCAATGCAGGCAGATGGGCCCAGTGAGCAGGGTTAGCAAGGGCCAAGCTTGTATAAACACTGCTTCCAAGCTGAGAGATTGAGTTGGCCTCAGGGTAACTGGGGGTGTGGGCTCTGAACACTTGAGAAGGCTGCCCTGGGCCCATTACCCCCAAAGCCATGAGAATGTTGGCCTGGAGCCATTTCTGCCTCACCTAGCTAGTCAGGCTGAGCCCCAGGCCATAAGCAACAGGGCTGGGGACTGGGAGAATGGGGAGAGGGACAGAGAAGTGGAGGATAGTCAGAACTCAGATCAGCCTCCAGAGGTGGGATCAGCTCCTGCCCCAGACCTTTAGCCTCATGAGCAGGTCCAGCTCCTGGGGTGTCTAGGCGCTAGAGTGGCCTTAGCAGCACCTTGGTCCTTGTCTCCTGGGGAAGGGCCGGCCACGCTGGCCTCATCGCCAAGATAGTCACCTCTAATTCACCTAACGCCTCAAACAGCCTTTGCAGAATGGGACTTTTAAAACAGTAGTAACAGGACATTTAAATATTCACGACGTGACAGCTGGGTCCTTGTCAGACCCCGCTGGGCCACAGCACTGCCTGCAACATGTGACCCTAAATCCTAGATCTCAAAGGAGACCCTGATGTGGAGCAGGTTTCCTGAGGGATCTGCTGTATGCCAGCAGCGGAAACCCGGGCTTGTTGCCCGCCATGTTGGCAGCAGGGGTCTTGTAGCCTTGGAGGACAGTGGGGTGGGGGCAGGGGGACATCTGACCAGCAGGTGTTGGCAAAGGGGGACCAGGATTGGTGGCATCTCCCAGAGGGGGCTGAGAGTGCTAGTGCTGGCTTCCACAGAAGGTGCTGGGTCCAGCCAGGAACAGAGCTGTGGTGCCTCATTGATAACCACAGGATGCAGTGACCACAGGGCCTCCTCCTGGCATGGTCCCTGCCTCCTGATGGGGCCTGGCCTATTCCCTTGCGTAGGGAGCAGTTCACCCAGGACAGAAGGCTGGCAACTGGCTGCCAGACACCCACCCTGGGGCACAGCCACCATCACTCCCTGCCTCATGCTCAGCCTAGGCCAATGTACCTACCACTTCAGCTGCACGACCCCTGGCCTAGGGCCCTTCTGGCCCCGGTGGGCAGTGGCCAGAGCTGCCCCTGAGACCCTGATGAGGAAGGGCCTGGCTGGCCAGACCGAGTGGACAGAGAGGGCTCTGGGCTGCTCACACCCACTCCTGGACTGGCCGCTTATAGTAGGTGACAGGCTGAGGGCCTGCCTTGTTCTTGAACTGGAAGATGGTGTAGACCAGCACCAGGATGCAGAGGGACAAGATGCAGGGGATGACCACAGCCACGGCATTCACAGAGCCTGGTACGTCATTGATGGTCACCATGATGTCCACATCGTCCTGGGGCAGCCGCCGCTCCTTCCGCCGTTCCACCTCCTTCTGGTTGCAGCCCATCCAGTCACGTAGGATGTTGCGTGGATAACCTGGCTCCACGCTCAGTTTCTGGTTGTCAAACTTCCAGTAGTCCCGGCCCTTGTAGAAGTAGGTGTAATCTGCAGAAACATGGTCCAGCATCACTACTCCCAGGTACTGCCCTGCACCTGCTCTGGGCCAGAGTGAGAGGGCATAGGGTGCTGTGGCAGTGTGGAAGAAGGACGCCTCTCCCACCCTGGCGTCCCAGAGGAGCTTTGAAGGAGGGGTGGGTATATGAAGTGGTGGGAGCAGCGTGTTGGATCGCTTGCAGGTGGGGGGAGGGCAGTGTGTAGCACACTCTGCCGACAGTGTGACAGGGTCTCGGAGTGTGACCTGCACGGTTGCAAAGAGGTGTGCCCGGGACCTGGAGCAGCCTGGCCTGTCATCTCACAGGTGCCAGGAAGCCACTGAGGGGCTTTAAGTAGAATTGATAAGTTCAATTTGTGCCTCCCTACCTTATAACCCTCTCCTCCACCCTGCCCATATTGGTGAGATCAAGTTCCCAACTATGGCTTGGACAGCACTGCCTTCATAGCTCTAGAGCCTCAGTCTAGCTTCTGCTTGAAGCAAGGGAGGCAGGGAGCCAGGTTTCTCCTTTGGTTGACAGCGGACACCACCTTGTCACAGTTGTGGCTTTTCTTTGGCTTGAATCACAACACAGATGCTGGGGAAGTGATGCTGGGGACACTGCTGGGGAAGAGGCTAGAAAGAAAGGAGGTGGAGACTGGGGCACCTGGGTGGCTCAGTCAGTGAAGCATCTGACTCTTGGTTTCGGCTCAGGTCATCATCTCACAATTCATGAGTTTGAGCCCCTCATCGGGTTCTGTGCTGATAGCCTGGAGCCTGCTTGGGATTCTCTCTCTCTCCCTCTCTCTTTGCCCCTCCCCTACTCACACTGTCTCTATATCTCTCAAAATAAATAAACTTGAAGAAGAAGGAGGAGGAGGAGGAGGAGGAGGAGGAGGAGGAGGAGGAGGAGGAGGGGGAGGAGAAGGAGAAAGAGAAGGAGAAGGAGGGGGAGAAGGAGGAGAAGAAGAAGAAGAAAAAGAAGGAGGAGGAGGAGGGGGGGAGGAGGAGGAGAAGGAGAAGGAGAAAGGAGGTGGAGGGGCTGGGCAGCCACACCAGGCTCCCAGCAACAGCCTTCATGGCCCAGACAGTGTACAGACAGCAAAGCAACTCAGACTCTCCTATTGGTTGGCTCCCCACTCTGGGACTTTTATTGGCCAAAGTCCTTGATGTCACTTGTCTCTGAGGCTCCCAGAAAGCAAGACCATGTGTGTAAAGCATCAGGTACACAGGAGAGCCATCAGTAGCAGCTCTTCCCCCGAGACTTTTGGCTTTCTTACCAGTGACATCTCCTTAGAGAGCCCTTCCTGACGAACCCTCTCTAACAGGCCCTCCCCAGCACCCCCCACCCCCACCCCCACCATAGCTCTTCGGCTGCATTTCTTTCCCTTAGAGCATTTGCTGCCACCTTAGTTGTTTTCTGCCTCTAGAATGGGAGCCAGGGATGCAATGCAAGTCTTATTCTCTGCTCCTTCCCCAGCTCTCCCACAAAACTTGGCTCTCAGTAATTATTGTGGAGAGAATGGATGACACCTGTCATTCTACATAAACTAAAACACACCAACAAGATGATGATGATGATGATGATGATGATGATAGCAGCTAAGTCTCACATGGCATGGATCATGTGCTAGGCATTGGTCTAAGTGCTCTACTTAATTGACCTTATTCTTACAAATCCCAATGAGGTAGGTACCATTATTATCCCCATCTGATAGATGAAGACATAGAAAACTTAAATGGTTTGCTCAAACTCATAGTAAGTGGTGGAGGCGGGATGTGAAGTCAGCCAGCCTCCAGAGTCTGTATTTTTGACCAGATCACGGGAAATGTATTTAACAAACATTCATGGATTCCTGCACCTGGCAACACCCAGCCCCTCTTCTTGAGAAGCTTCTAGTCTGCTGGGAAGCTCCCAGCCTGGCCTCCAGGAGGAGCTTAGAAAATGTCTCATAAATAAAAAAGGCTTCTCTTTCCATCTTCCTGCCCTCAAGCCTTGTTTAAAAAAAAAAAAAAAAAAAAAAAGGCACCTTTGAAAGCACCTGTATCCATCATTGCTTTTCAGATTTGATAACTCGAGGAAGCCCTAGAGTACATCTGAGGTCCACTATTTGAGAAATGCTGTCTGAAAGAGTGAAGTCAGTCTATGAAAACATCTCTCAAATGTGAGTCATCTCTGCAGATGAGAGCCTGGCTCGGTAGCTGGTAAGAGAATTAATTTACTGTGTGAACATGGGTAGATGTGAGGCAGTTGTCCTTACCATTAGACACCGTTTCTCAAACTTGGATACCCTGAGAGTATGCCCATGGGCCCTGTTGGGACCTACATAAAATTGGGCTACTCCCCACCCAGCCAGGCCCTTACGTACATCCTTCCTTGCTGATGAAGGCCCCCTGGGGAGCCTGTGGGATGCCCTTCCACACAGTGATGGGCTTGGGGTAGCCAGGGTCCGTGGCCCGCCGCTCCTCGCTGTAGCGCCAGTACCGTTCGCCTTTGAAAAAGTAGGTCTTGCCCACAGGTTCCCAGCGCAGAGCTGTGTCAATGCCTTCTCGGGGCAGACAGCTCCCCAGCTCCCCCAGGCTGTGGGGGTACCCAGGCTCCACCGTCACCTCCTTAAATACCCAGTACTTGTCACCTGTAGCCAAGAGAAACCCAGGATCAGCCTTTCCCAGTCACTCAATGCCAGAGGTTGTGGCTGGTGCCACTTGTCCATCTTTTGCTAGGACTGAAGTCATTCACAGAGCCACAGTGTCGGGGGAAACAGTGCAAGGCCTGCTTGACAGCCTCTCAGGGAGACTGAGGCTCCCTGGCCCTGGCAGAGCATGGGGGCAAGAAGCCAGAAGCCAGTCACTGCAGATCTTGGGCAACCGGCCCCATGCTGCCCAGCCTCCGTGCTGCACCCTCTGTTCGTTCATGTGAATTGCTCCTCAACTCTCTCTCAGGCGTCCTCAGCCACTCCTGTGGCTTTGCATGCCTTAGTACTCCCCACCTTCCACCAGTGACACCCAACTCTGAGGGCTCACAGACACTCCCACTGGACCTGAGCCCCAGACCCAGGAGCCCTGACCCAGTGTACACCAGCCTCTGGGCATTTCCAGGTCTGCTTTCTGGAATTCGTCACTACCTCCACAGTGTGCTCCCTCCCTCCTCACCTTTCTGCCCCCCGGTTCCCCAGCAAGAAACCTGGCATCACTTTTGACCCTCTCTTTCCTTCTCCCCTCCATGTTCAGCCTCTCAGGAAGCCTTTTGCATCTTTTAGCTGTCCATCTCTGGCCTCACTGGTCCTCCCTGGTGTGGGCCTTGTTGACTTGCTCCCTCCCCTCCAGCGACCGACTCAGAAATGGCCTCCCCACCTCTGCTCTATTGGATTGCTGCCTGCCCTCTGGCTCTCTGCTGCTCACAAACACCCAGTGGACACCAGTGTTTCTCTAATGGGTCAAGACTGCATTCTGGCCTGGCAACCAAGGCTCCTTAGGACTCTCCCTCACTCTCCTTTCTAGGCCACTGCTCACCGCTCTCCAAGGTGGGCCTCCATGGCTGTCCAGTGGGTCTTCTAAGCTTTTCCAATGTACATGCATATCCCCACACTACTCTATTACCCATGCTGTCCCTTCCTCTTGGACTGCCTTCCTCACTTCTCACTAATTACCTGTATCTTACCCTTCTGAGGCTGGGCCCATCTCAAGATAATTGAAGCGAAGCAACCCAGCCCTGGGTGGGCATGCCATACATGCTAGCTCCCCCTGGCTCCTTCCCTGACCTCTCCAGCCAGTGTGACCTCCTCCCAACCAACTCTTAGAGAACTGATGGGATGGCCTTCCATGGAGCACTGTGCCTGGACGCGGGTGAGCCTTGTCGTCCCACCAACCTGGGAACATACAGACCCTCAACAATTACTTCATGACTTGATTCCCCTGGACTGTGCTTGGCCTGCCTGCAGGGATTAGTCCTGTCAGAAGTCAGTGTCTCTGTTAGGGCTAGAGGGGCTCTTGGAGGGCATCTGCTTCTCACCCCGCCTCTTCCAGTGTACAGATGGGGAAAGGGGGTCCCAGAAAGGGCAGGGAACTGTCACAGTTCTCTTAGCGCAGGCTATATTACCTTTGAAGAAGACAAATCTTCCATCAGCCCTTTCATAGGCTGCATCTATGCGGGCAGGCAGGCCCTTCCAGAACTGCTCAATCTGCATGGGGTAGCCCTCTTGTACCCGGTTATTGCGCAGGCGCCAGAACCAGCGATCCTGTGGGGTAAGGGGAGGAGAGAGAAGCATGGCAGGCCCTGCCTTAACTTAGGATCTCAGCCTTGGGGCTCAAGCCCAAATAACCCAAAAGCTTCCCCTGGGCCCAGCCTTGCAACCCTCCGTGCTGTCTGTCTATCACATCTAGCTTCCAATGCCCTGTGAGGAAGACAGGATGCCCATTAACTCTCTTCATATAAGCCTCCTGAAGGTTCTTGCTGTCCAAGGGGCTATGAGACAGACAGCAGACTGGCCTGGTGCAGGGATGAGGTGGGGAGGAGCTGGAAGGGATGGTGCCAGGGGCCTGTAGTGGCCACATGAGGGCAGCAGAGAGTCACTGACATCAGTGGGCCACTCACAAGGCTGGCCACTGAGCCTGGGCAGAGTGCCCTCCTCACCCTCTGGCTCCATCCAGCAGGGCGAGGACCCTGGGAAGCAAGCTGTGGGAATCCCTCAAGACCTGGGTGTGAATTTCCTTCACTTAGCACTGCATGACCGTGGGCACAGTACTGTAAGCACCTCACCTACAAATGGGGGTAATGTTGGGGATCAGAGGAGAGGTAATAGGTAAAGTACCTAGAACAGCACAGGCCACATGGTTGATGTTAAATAAATGGCAGCTCAGTAGGTCAAGAATCTGATGAAAGCCCTCTTCTTCAAACTAGTGTCTTGTGGCAGTACAGCCCTTGGCTGGTGGGCAATCTGCAAGGCCTGTAACCTACCAGGACCCTCAGTGTGAATGGGGATGATAAAAGGGGCACCTGGATGGCTCAGTCGTTTGAGCATCTGACTCTTGATTTGACTTAGGTCATGATCCCAGGGTCATGGAACCGAGTCCCACATGGGGCTCCATGCTGAGTGTAGAGCCTGCTTGGGGTTCTCACTCTCCCTCTGCCCCTTTCCCCTGCTCATGTGCTCTCTCTCTCTCTCTCAAATTAAAAAACTAAAATAAAATAAATGGAGATGATAAAACCCAGACTTGCCTAGGAACCGTTGAGTGGGGGGATCAGAATGAATGTGATTTGTAAAAGATGGTACAAAAACTAGAAACGTTTTTTTCAAGGTGTTTTACAAAGCACTTTCATGTTGTTTTTAAAACTTTAGTTTGACTTGCACAAGTCTATGAAGTAGATTTGATATATACAGAGTCTTTTTTTTTTTTTGAAAGTGAGAGACAGAGACAGACCACGAACAGGGGAGGGACAGAGAGAGAGGGATACACAGAATCCGAAGCAGGCTCCAGGCTCTGTGCTATAAGCCTGATGCCGGACTCGAACCCACGAGCCACAAGACCATGACCTGAGCCAAAGTTGGATGCTTAACCAACTGAGCCACCCAGGCGTCCCAAGATATACAGAATCTTAAGTAAGGCCAGTGACTTTCCTAGAGCCACTCTGAGAGGCAGGATCAGTGCTGACCCGTGTCACCTGATTCTTGCTCAGTCCTCAAATCTTGCTGGGAGAGTTCCCTGAGGGGAATGGAGCAGCCCCGCACAGCCACCCAGTGTGATGGAGACACCCTGACCAGACCCCTTTCCGTGGAGGGCTTGTTGCCCTGGCGGCCCGCAATGTGGTCAGCAGGCTGTTTTCAACTGCAGGCCTCTCTGGGGATGGCCTCGGCTTCAGCAAGCTCCCCCAAGGTCATGCCCCTTCTCATCCAATGACTGAATGAAGCAGGAGGTACAAAGTGCTAGCTATTTGGGGCCCCGTGTGGGATGACTCTGATGGGCCATGCTAGCTATAGAACTCCCTGTAGGGGTAGGCGACTCTGCAATGGTCCTAGTTGCTGCTTATATTCTCCTTCTGCCCAGTCTTACTTCCTTCCCTCCTACCCACAGATGTTGGTCCCAAAGGTACTTTTTAATCAAAATCCTGCATTCTCAACACTGTCTCAGAGTCCACTTCCCTGGTAACCCAACCTGTAGCATACCAACCAAACGTGCTGCCACCCAGTCAGCCCGTGGCTAATGTGATAGGACCAGGACAAGTGACAAGATGTAGCCTGGCCAGCTTTCTATCAGGCATCCCTCAGTCCCAGCTTCTCAGCCCTGGCAGGATCTGGCGACAGACTCTGCCATCGCCATGTCAGCCCCTACTCCAAGCTGCTATCTTCATGGCCATGCACTCATTTAGTCTTCATACACCCTTCATTAAGGGAATGACCCCGCTTTCAGATGGAGAAACTGAGGTCCAGAGAAGGGAGATGACTTGCTCAAAGTCGCTGACCAGCAGGTCTCCAGCACTTTCCCCCAGCATTAACCCCTGGGAAGGTATAAGATCACCAGTCTACCCACCTCCTCTTAGAAACAAGTCAATTCACCCGGCAGCACCAGAAAGGGACCCCAAGTCCTGGCCACTGGGCCAACTCCTGTCCAGGCCCAAAGCGGGCCTAATCCCAGAGCAGCAGCCTTCTCCTGCTCCACAGAGGGGGAACAAGTGGGAGAGGACCATCTGGGTGTCACCAGTTGACTGGCCCTACCTTAAACACAAACATCTCGCCTCGGAAGAGTGCCACTGTGTTGAAGTTGCCATCACAGATGTTGGGTTTGGCGCCCGGTGTGGACGGCCGGTCCCCGAGGGGCGGCCGAGGTGGCCTGGGCTGGCGCTCATGTTTCCTCTCACTTGGTGAGTGGATCCTGCGGACGGGGAGCGTGGGGAGGGGTCTGGTGGGCTCCAGGGGCTCAGCTGGGGGTCCTGCAGAGAGGGGCTGTATCTTAGACAGGGTCAGCCATTCCCTGCCTCCCGCTGTCATTGCTTCATCATCACCCTGGCAGCTGAGGTCTGTCACCCTCCAGCCTCCTGTTCCCTCTCCCACTTTTTACTTCCCAATCTTTGAGAAAACAGATGAAAATAGTCATTAAATGGGAACTCTCATCTTTCCACCCCCGAATCTGATATCTTCTCTTCTTCTCTCCTGTTATAAGAGAGAACATGTCCTTTCTTGGGCTCAGTGTCCCATACCATCATTCTCTGCTCCCTCTACACATGCCAGCCTCACTTTCTCCCCTTCATTCCTTATCCCACTCCAGGACAGCCTCTGCCCTGTCACCTACTGAAGCTGCTCTGTCAAGATCTCCAATGACCTTCATGTTGCCAAACCCCAGGGTTACCGACTCAAACTTTGATGTGCATATCAAGATCCAGGGATCTTAATAAAATGGGGATTATGACTCAGAGGGTCTGGGCGGGGGGTGGGGGGGGTGGCTTGCAATTCTGCATTTCTTTAGGCTGTTAGGTGATGCCATTGTTCCTGGTCTGAGGCCCACACTTTGAGTAGCAAGATCATAGGAGCACTTTTCCAGGCCCCTGTTCTGTCTTGGTTTTCCTTCTACTTTATGGGCTGTTCCTTCTCCACTTCCTTTGCTGGCAGCCTTTCCTCACCCACCCTACCCTAAAGGTTGGAGTGCTCCTGGGTGTTCTCTCTATTTTTGTCCCTATGTCAGTTTTCTCCCTTGGGTTGCATATTAGGGTCACTGGGAGAGCTTTTAAAACTCATGATGCTCAGAAGACAGCCCAGACCAAAGAGAAGCCAATCTCTGACAATGAGAGCATTTTTAAAATGGAAATTCCAAGGTAATTCCAATGAGTCCCCTAGTCACAGATCACTACCTTAAGTGATCTTGATTCCCTGTAGAGAGGGGAGTGGGGAGGTGCCCAGGTTCATGGCTTTAAAGACACTCTATGTTGGAGCTGTCCAATAGGATGTTCTGTGATGACAGAAATGTTCTATATTAGCACTGTCCAATACAGTAGCCTCCAGCCATTTGTGGCTGTTGAGCACTTGAAATGCGTGACTAGTTGTTAGTGTGACAGAGGAACTGAAATTTTAATTTTATTTAATTCTAATTAATATAAATTCAAATTTCAATAGTCACATGTGGCCAGTGGCTATAGATTGGACACCTAAGATTCCAAATCAATATCCCAGCCCAGCTCTCTGAGCAACAGACTGGTAAATCCTATTGCCCCACAATTAGAAAAGCCAGAAATCTTGGTGTTGTCCTTGACCCTCACCCCCATGTTGGATCTATCAGCAAATCCTGTCCATTCTACTTTCAAAACACCTTGGTCCCTACCTCCCCTGTCCAGTCCTCCACTGCCTCACTTATGGAGATCCCGCCCATCCTCCGGGGTTCTGGTTGGGGCCATCTGCTCTCTGAGGTCATCAAGGCCTCCAGAAGGGGCCCTCCTCCTGTGCGTCATAGCCCAGGGGCTGAGGCGGCCTGGGCTATGCTGACATACATTTGCTCAAGCACACTGGTCTTCCCATCTCAACTGACTTGACCAAAACAAGACCTTTGCATTACCAGTGTGAACAGAGAACTGGGAGGGAGGCATGGTAGCAGGCCTTTTATATCTTATCAAAATATCAGCATAGCCTCTCCTTTTTTCTTGCTTAAGAAAACAACCCACTTAGGCAGCTAGTCACAGCCCAGCCCTTAAGAAGGAGCAGCAGCCCCCTCTCCCCTGCCACACACCGTAGATCTTCTGGATGCCCTGGAGATCATCCTGAGGCAGTTTGAAGTTGTGTGTCTCCATGTACTGGTAGAAGGGCGCCATGATGGCGCTGGGGTCGTTGGAGTGCTCCAGTCCTAGCGCATGGCCCAGCTCGTGCACAGCCACCAGGAAGAGGTCATTCCCTGTGGAGAGGGGAGTGGGGAGGTGCCCAGGGCACCCACTTAGGTATCAGTCAACCCATTGCTTCAGCCAACACTGAGCATAGGCTTTGTGCCAGACCCTGTGCTGGAGAAATCATACACAGTCCTGCCTTTCAGAACTCTCGGTATAGTGGGGGGATTTGGAGAGAGAAACAAAATAAGTGAGATTAATGTTCCAGGTGCTTTAATAGAAGTCTGTAAGGGTGGAGTGAGGATTCTGAGAAGGGAGGAGTGATTTAAACTTGAAGGAAGATGTGCAGGGAAAGCTTCATAATGGTGAAGTTTACCTCAAGTCTTGAAAGATAAGAAGTTAGTCAGGAGAATGGATTCAGAGGGTAGGAGAGGGAGGGGTGGGGGTGGCATTCCTGACAGAGGGAACGCTAAAAACAAGATCCAGGGACAAGCAGGCTCATTCCACTTGGCTCTGGAACAAAGCAGGAGGGGAGGGCAGAGAGAGATGAGGTCAGCCAGGCTGGCAAGTGGGGTTCTGTGATGCCACGCAAAGGAATTTGGATTGGCTTCTTGGCCAGTGGGGGGTTTAGGGCAGGAGTGGGGGTGGTGACATGATGAGTCACTCTGGCTGCTCCGCGCTGAGGAGGGCTGAGAGGGGAAGGAGACCAGAAGCAGGGCTTCCGTGCGCTTTTGGGAAGAAGGTAGAAGGGTCTGGGTGAGAGATGAAAAGGGCAAAGCCAGGGCAGGGAGTACGACGAGCAGAGGGGAGGTCTGGGGGTGGCAGGCTGGCAGTCAGTGTCAGGAGGTCCAGGGGCAGGCAGGGCCTTGATCGTGAGGGCGGCTCTCAGTCCAGCAAGACCTTAGTTCTGAAAGAACTGAACCTCGGCCAAGATCAAGGCAGGGACTCAAATGCGAGTGAAAACAACAAAGTCCAGGTGCCGAAAGTGGGACACGGGATCCCGAGCGCGAAGCTGAGGCAGCAACATGGCACAGTGGTCATGAGCGTGGGCCCCTGAGCCAGATAGACCTCCTTCGTTTCCAGCTTTGTGAACTTGGCCAGAGGTCTACCTTCTAATCTTCAATATCTTCATTTGTAAAACAGGGAGATCGTACCCCCTTCATAGGGTTATGTGAGGATTGGATGAGGTAATATGTGTGAAGGGTGTGGCACTGCACAGGAGCTGTTGTTACCAGACATCAGATGGAAGCTTGGTGCCTGGAACAAGTCCATCGACCAGAAAGGAAGCATAAGGCCAGTGGGGTTCCAGCTACCAGATTTTCTTAAGCCAACTCCTCTGAACCTCTGGATTGGGCCTGGGACAGAGCAAGGCCTGACTTTGGGGGGATTAAGTAACCCCAGCTTTGGGAAAGAAACACAAGAGACAGGGAGTTGGGCAGGCTGTCATACTGATAGTCCTGACCTGTCTGTCCATTTGAAAACTCTTGCTTGCCTTGACCTTTGTCATTTGAGCTCTGCCTTTCATTGCCCTGCCCTAAGGCATGTTACAGCTCATTCCTGTCGGTTCCGAGCGCAGGGGAAGCTACCAGGGACCCAGGAGGTGGTCAGGAGTCCTAGTGCCTACTTTGGCTCTGGTGTCACTGGCAAAGTTGCCCAGCCCAGCCCAACGGAGGGACCCATGAGAGTCAGATGGGACTGAGGATCGTCTCTGGCCATTTTGGCTACGGTCTCAGAAGAGAGAAGAGCCTTATGGGGCAGACCCCGACGCAAGCATGCCTGCCGCTCTGCTGACACCACCCGTGTCTTCAGCAAAATGGGGATGGGCAAGATCAGTGCAAGGTTGGCCAAGAGCCTGGGGCTGGCCTTCTGCTGGGGAAGGGCAAGCTGGCAGGAGGAGGCCAGGCCGCCCCCAGTTCCTTCCTCGGGTCCTGGTTCCTCTGGCACAGGGGAAGGGTGAGCTCATCTCTCAGCTCTATCCCAAACAAAGGCGGCTGCTAGAGCCAGCGGAAGGCAGCTCCGCTTCCTGGGGGCTGGTCCTGCCTAGCTCTGCCTCCTGGCCTATTCTTCCACCTTCACAAGCTGTTCGGGCCTCTCGTCTGCTGACCAGGCTCTTCCTCAGGGGGCATCCACAGGGATCTCCACTGGGAACCAGGGAGCAGCGCTCTGAGTACTTGGCAAGACTCTAAACCTTTGTCCTCAGCCTGTGTCTGTTACTCTGTAGCCTCTGTGCCTGGGTCCCTGCAGAGAATAGGAGTAAGCCCTTGAAGGAAAAGGGACTGTGGGTTTATTCCAGGGACCAAAAAGCAGAAAAGAACTGGGGGAACTGGCATCCTGTTGCACAGAAGCCCAAGAGACCTGCTAAGTGGGGGCTGCTCTGGGGAGATGGAAGGACAGGGAAGGGCAGAAGAACTCCCTGGAGCTAGAGAGGGCAGAATGCTAGGAAGGCAGAAGGATGGAGAAGATCCCAGTGCTTAATAGGTGGGTGGCTGTTAGGGTCTTCACTCTCCAAGAGGGTGAGAAACAAGGAAGCAGAGTAGTCAGAAGTGCGGTCTGAGGGAGCCAGAAGGACATGAATCCCAGCTCTGCCATGTTGCAGCAGTGGGACGTTTTAAATCTCTTCTTCTGTAAAATGCAGGGAATAACGGTACCTGCATTCTAAGAATGGGGGTGAAATTAATGGGGCAAGGTAGGCAAAGTGCTCACATCTGCCTCCTGGCACAGAACTACAGATCACTATTAATTAGCAGGGTCACATTGAGGTATGTGAGGGGACCAGCATCCCCAATAGGGAGTGTTCCTGTGGGCTGGGAGCTCAAGTCCCAGCAGGGGCCTCCTAGCAGGTACCCAAAACTCTTACTCAACTATCTCTGCTTCATTTCCTTCCCGTGGAACCTCCATACTTGATCAGTCCCATCTCATCAAGCCCTCCAGCCCCCCAAAAGGCTATAACATTTCCTTTTGCCTCCATTCTTTTGCCAGTGCTGTCCCCTCTACCCAGAATAGCCTTACTCCTTCAGAGTTCAGCTCAGTGCCACATTTTCCAGAAAGACTTCCTTGATTTCCCCCACTGGCAGTGAGTGATTCCTCCTCTACCCTCCCAGCAGTTTATCTGAACCATCTTTATGGCACTGATCACTTTCCACCATACGTTACAGCCACCAGCACACTCTCTCTTCCGCTCCAGGGGTGTGAGCTCCTCGAGGGCAAGCTTTGTGCAGCCAGGATGGAACAGTGCCAAACATTCAGTATTTTTCCAGGTGTGGTTCTTGGACCACCTGCAGCATAACCACCTGGGGCGATTACTAAAAATTCAGAGTCCTGGGTACATACCTGGCTCTGCCACTTACTATGTGAGTTTTTATAACCACATGGAACTTTACATTCCTCATCTGCTAAAGGGATATTATGATCCCTGCCTGGTCTAGCTCCCAGGGTCGGGGGAGAGTCACAGAAGTGATTGCAGAACTCTACTCTGTGAAGGGCTGGTCTCAATGATGCTTCCTGTCTTGTCACCTTTCTCAGGACTGGGCTTCCTTCTCATCAGAGCTTAGTGAACTCAGACATCACTGTTGGACTCCTTGAAAAGAGATGAGGACAGAAGGTGCCTGGAAGCAGCCCCTGAAACCAGCTGGAAGGTATGGTGGGCCAGACTGCCCTTCACACAGACTCCAATGACGTGGAGAATCAGGATCACCCTTACATCCTTATAATGCAGTGGTTCTCTAGGAGAGCCTTTTAAACACATAGGTGGAGGAGCTTCTGATTCAGGAGTTTTGGGTTAGGACTTAGGCAACATTTTGTGTTTTTTAAATTAAGTTCCCTCAAGTGAATTTTATAGTGATTGGCTCAGGCTGACACACCTGAGCCAAGCACTCACCCTCAGCATCACTAACAGTGGGACAGCCTGTATCATACGTGCTTTCTAACGTGATGCAGAAGGGAGGACCCAACCACTCCAGAAGCTCTTGCCAAAATGTGAATTAGTCAGGTCTATAGGACTAATTACCAATATTCAGGATATATGAGGAAGGGAGACGTGTTAAAAGTGAATCTGAATTTCATCAAGCCAAATGAGTGTACTGTGGACAAGTGAAAGTTTTTTTCAACAAATATTGGCAGGGTTGGGGGTGGGGAAGCGAGCTGACTATTGTAAGTGAAAACAGCGTAAGAAACATGTCAACCATGCATGATGTGTGGATATTGTCTGGATCCTGATGCAAGCAAACAGCTGGAAGGGACATTTTTGAGGCGATTTTGGGAAATGAATACAAACAGGAATTGGATTTTAAGAAATTATTGTTAATTTTATTGGGTTTGATAATGGTTTTGTGGTTGTGTTAAAAATAATCTATTTGGGGTGCCTGGGTGACTCAGTTGGCTGAGCGTCTAACTCTTGATTTTGGCTTAGGTCATGATCCCAGGGTTGTGGGATCAAGCCCTGTGTCAGGCTCCTCGCTGAGCATGGAGCCTGCTTAAGATTCTCTCTCTCTCTCTCTCTCTCTCTCTCTCTCTCTCTTTCTCTCTCTCTCTCTTTCTACCCTTCTCCCCTGCTTGTGCTCTCTGTCTCTCTAAAATATATAAAAATAATTTTTTGAAAGAAAATAATCTATGAGAAGATTTGAAGGAGTACATGCACCCTGATGTTTATAGCAGCACTATCAATAATAGCCAAACTATGGAAAGAGCCTAAGTATCCACCCACTGAAGAATGGATAAAGAAGATGTAGTGTGTATATATGTGTGTGTGTGTATGTGTGTACATATATGTATGTATGTGTATATATGTATGTATATACATGTATATATGTGTGTATGTATATATATGTATATATATGTATATATGTGTGTATGTATATATGTGTGTATACACACACACACACACACGCAGTGGAATATTACTCAGCCATCAAAGAGAATGAAATCTTGCCATTTGCAACAATGTGGATGGAGCTAGAGTATATTATGCTAAGCGAAATAAGTCAGTAAGAGAAAGACAAATACCATGTTTTCACTCATAGGTATAATTTAGGAAACAAAACAGATGAACATATGGGAAGGGGAAAAGAGAGAGAGAGAAGCAAACCATAAGAGACTCTTAATGATAGAGAACAAACTAAGGGTTGATGGAGGGAGATGGGCTAGATAGGTGATGGGCATTATGGAGGGCACTTGTGATGAGTACTGGGTGTTGTGTGTAAGTGATGAATCACTAAATTCTACTTCTGAAACCAATATTACACTGTATGTTAACTAACTAGAATTTAGATAAAAATTTGGAAGAAAAAAAATAATCTGTTAGGGCTATGTCCTAAAGTATTTACAGATGAAATGATATTGTGCCAAGGATTTTCTTTAAAATACATCAGCCAAAAAATACAAGTGGCAGGGGGAGAGTAAATGAAATAGCAGTGACATCATATTGGTAATTGCTGAAGCAAGGGGATGGGTGCCTGGGGGTTCATATTATCATTTTCTCTTCTTTTGTGAGTTTGAAGTTTTCCATAATGGAAATTTAGAAGAGAGAAGAGAGCCAATAAACACAAAGTTCCCAGGAGGCTCCATCCACTCCCTCAGTGAATTTATGTGGAAATTAAACGAGATAATATACAGGTGCTCCATAAATCTTGGTTCCTTTCATCTCCTTCCAGAAACCGTCCTAGGGCAACCTGCTGCATCAGGGGTCTATTGCCATAGTTAGGAACTACATCTGAACAGTTCATGCTCAGTTTTCCAGAGCATAGAAAAGTCCCAACTCTTGTCCAAAGAAGACATTGGCCGTCTTGGACTCTCTATCAGAATTGGCAGATGTTCATTGGGATGGGATAGGACTGGGAGGATGCTGGGATTGTGCATATCCACAGGTCCCAGCTCCTTCCCACATGCACTCCCAGAAGTTCTTGGGACTTTGAGACTGGGCCCAAGGTCTCCAACAGCAAGGAGTGCTTTCAGGCAGTACAAACCTCAGAGCTGGGAAGGGGAGGGCCGTGTTGTTAAGAGTATCTTCCCAGTGCCTCCTCTGGCCAAGATTCCTTTAAGAATTCATTTGTCTCTATCAGGGCTATAACTAAAATCTTGCCAGCTAACAGTCCCTGGCACGTAACAGGGCTCAAAAATGTTAGTTTCTTTTCCTCGCACTTTATCAGCAAAGCCAGCCATTCGTTGACACCGATTCAAGAATAAGCATGGGAGAAAGAAGAGGTGTTCAGAAAGCCAGGAAACACATTCAGGACATAAGGAAAGGGATACCAGGGCAGAGGAAATGGAGCTGGATAGGAAAGGGGACCGACATTTGAAGAGGGCAAGGGACAAAGAGAAATGTGACAGTTTCATATCTTTGCAGAGGCTGAGCCTTGGCCAAAACACTTCCTGAACCATCCTTTCACAGATGAGCCAAGGATTGCCGATCCTTGATTCATGCATGCAATGATATGAAATGTTCTCAAGGAGGCTGCCCTCATCCAAAGACACCAGACTCAGCCTCTGAGGAGACAGGCCTATACGAGTGTGCTCTCAGCCTGAAGCATAGCCTAAGTAAAAGAATGCCCTGTGTTTCCCAAACTTGCCTACGCTTAAGAATCAGAATGTCCAGGGGTAGGGCTTGGGAATCTATATATATGACAAGAAACCCGGGTGATTCTTATGATCAGGCAAGTTAAGGAAATTCTGAGGATAAAGACAGTGTTTCTCAAGGGGGATGGAACACGTATATCAGAAGTGCCTGGAGAATTTATCACACCAAGTGCAGATCCCCAGGCCTGACCCCAGAATCAGAGAATCAGAATAGCAAGAGGTTAAGGGCCTAGAACCTGGCCCCTAACCTGGAATGTGCTTTTTTAAACATATATTTTTTTTAATTTTTAAAAATGTTTATTCATTTTTGAGAGAGAGAGAGAGAGAGAGCAAGCAGGGGAGGAGCAGAGAGAGAGAGGGACACAGAATCTGAAGCAGGCTCCGGGCTCTGAGCTCTCAGCACAGAGCCTGATGTGGAGCTTGAACTCACAAAACTTGAGATCATGACCTGAGCAGAATTCGGACACTTAACCAACTGAGCCACCCAGGAGCCCCTAAAAAGATTTCTGGGTGATTCTGGTGTGCCCTGCAATTTGAGAACCATGAAAGTTTAGCTTGGTAGCTGAGAGTATGTGCTTCAGGGGTGTCTAGCTAGTTCAGTCAGTAGAGCATGCAACTCTTGATCTCAGGATTGGGAGTTTGAGCCCCACGTTAGGTGCATAGGTTACTCAAAAAAAAAAAAAAAAAAAAAAAGAGTATGTGTTCCGGAGTCATAATACCCAGGTTCAAAGCCTTACTTTCACCAACTATGGGACTGTAGAGAGACTACTTAATGTTTCTACATACTTCAGTTTACCTATCTATAAAATGGAGGTCATAATAATAAATACATACTACATAGTATGTGGAAAGCACTTGACATGGATCTTAGAATATCAACATGCTAATCATTATCTGTTCTCATCTAAAAGCCAGAATCCTCTATCCCTTTCTCCTCCACACTCATCTCTGCATTTTCTTGGTATTTTTGCTACAAGCTTCAGTACAGTCTGCTTTGTGACAGGGTTACTTATATACACACTGTCCCCCCCCCCCCCCCCCACTTAACTGTGGACTACTAGAGGGCAGAGAGCATGTCTTTTTAAAAATGTTTGGAGCCACCCCCCCCACCCCACCCCCAGGCCACCAGGCTGTGTATCATGTTGGAAGGGAGCTTAGAGATCTAGTCCAGTCCCTCATTTTTATCTATCTATCTATCTATCTATCTATCTATCTATCTATCTATTTTTAAAGAGAGATGTTATTTTTTTTAATGTTTATTAATTTTTAGGGGGAGAGAAATAGAGAGCTAGTGGAGGAAGGGGCAGAGAGAGAGGGAGACAGAGAATCCCAAGCAGGTTCGGCTCAGTGAGTGCAGAGCCCGGTGTGGGGCTTGAACCCACGAACTGCGAGATCATGACCTGAGCCAAAATCAAGAGTTGGACGCTTAACCGACTGAGCCACCCAGTCGCCCGCAGTCCCTCATTTTTTATATGAGGAGATTGAGGGTGAATCATTTGCCCGGAGTCACACAGCCAGGTTGTTGAGCAGTGGTTTGAGCCCTAACTACCCACTTCCAGCTTTGCCATTCCAGCCCGAAGCCTTTCATCTTAAAAATGGACATAATGAGGGGCATCTGGGTGGCTCAGTTGGTTAAGCGTCTGACTTTGGCTCAGGTCATGATCTCACGGTTTGTGGGTTCAAGCCCTGCATTGGGCTCTCTGCTGTCAGTACTGACCCTGCTTCAGATTCTCTGTCCCCCTCTCCCTGTCCCTCCCCCACTTGTACTCTCTCTCTCAAAAATAAATAAACATTAAAAAAAATTTTTTTAATGTAAAAATGGGCATAATGATGTATACTTGCCTGCTTACTAAGCAAGTGCTTTAGGAGTAAACACTGATGGAGAATGCTTTTGCAACCTGAAGAGTATTGTTACTATTCCTGTACAATACTGACTCTGGTTCCATATAATACTCATTGAGTCACAGTGGTGAGGAGCAAGTTAACCAAGGATGTTAGAGTAATTATGGGGCCTGTTATTCACCCATGAAGTTGATATAAGGGAAAGAGAGTAATGGTATCTCTTAAGATGGCCTTCGAAGCCACTATCAGGCCAGAGCCTACCACTTTCACACCCCACTTTCGGCTTTAATGACTTTTTTACCTTTTTCTCAAGCCTCTGATCCATTACTTTATCTTCTTATTCATGGCCTAACCCCTCCCTCTTGACTCAGCCCCCTTAGACCATTTACTAAGTGATCTGACTCAACTCTGGGGCCCTGGTCCTGAGGGACCAGAGACCTCAGTTCCCACCCTCCTAGGTTCTTAGCTCTTGGACATGAAGTTACAGGGCAGGAAGCTTATCTATGGCATCCCAAGTTCTTCCTCAGGACTTCTTTCCCTGAAAATCCACGACTGACCCCCTGTCCCCCTCATGGCCTTACCATCATGGTTGGCATTTCCTAGTGTCCACGGCTCATCTGAATCAAAGTGAGTGTCTCCTCCAATCCCTGGGCCAGGAAAGTAGGCATGGGCCAGGAATCCCCCTTCTCCATCAAATGGGGAGCTGTCGCCATGGAAACCAGAAGCAAAGAAGATCATGATGTCTGCCTCCTTCCGGTCACTTTTGATCTCATGATATGGCACCTCTTCAAAGGTCAGCGGGGTCACCTTCTGCCACACATCAAAAGCCTGGCGAATTGCTTTCCGTGTGTCTAGCTCCCCCACCTTTGGGGTATAGTTGTGAATGCTGGTAAGAGAAGAAAGGATCATTAGGGAGGAACAGTCAGAGTCAGAGGCTTGCAGAGCTAAAAGGGACAGCAGGGACCACAGGGACCAGTAATCTTCACATTTTGAACCCTAGAATTCTACTGAGGTATCCCAGAGGTTGAAGAAGAGGCTAGGTGGGCAAGGCTCTGGGTCCCCACCCCTGCCTCAGTCAGAGCAGCTTTGCTGTGATCAATGTTTTGTATCTGCACTCTCACAAAGTTTGTGTTGAAAACAGAATTCCACTTGAGCGTGCAGAAAAAAAAAAATTAAGCTCGTGGATAGCATTTTCTAAGTTTTAAGTTTTTCTCCCAATACACAAAGCGTATGTATAGAACATTTAAAAAGTTATAGAAATACTGAAGCAGTGGAGGGTTTAAGTGAAACATCCCTTTTAAAAATGTTTGGCACCAACTACTTGTCTACTGCTTGTCTACCTAGGAAATTGGTATGGAGTGGTATCTGATTTCGTCAGTTATAGATTTAGCTATTGAAGGTTACAGCAGCCATATTGAATGGTTCTCCATAGCAGAATGTCATTACTCCTGGGTGCTCTGCCTCCTGAACACCTGGGCAAGGATTATTCACCCATTCTATAGGTAAGAAAACTGAGGCCAGAGAGGTTGAGTAATAGAAGTTAAGGTTAGAAGCCAGTTCTTTCTCTTGATTCATTTTACCACTTCAGGAAACCTTAAGATCTATCCAGTTTCTAACCCAGATTCTTCTTGGGTTTCCTTCTTTTGTCAGAATTCTAGAAAAAGCCTGTTCTGGTTTCTATAGCTCATCAGCAGGAGAGCCCTTCATTCTTCAGCTTTCAGGATCTCTGTCTTAGATCCTACCCCTGAACCCAAGGCATCCACTGAGATGGAATCAGAGCCTTGAGAGGTGCCAGCCAGAGCCCAGCTGAGCCTGCCCTATGCCTGGCCTTTCCTGCAGCCCTACTCTGAATTCTGCTGTCTGAGTCTGCTGTGATGGGCTCCGCCATCCCTGTCCTTGGTCACCGGTCTGACTTGGAGGCTGATCCTCTTCAGCCCTTGGTTTCCCCAGACACTTCAGGAGTGAGTCTGCTAACAACTGGAGCTCTGCTGGGAAGTTTGGGTGAAGTCTGTCAGGCTAAGTGGAGAAGGGATCCAGATAAAAGGAAGTGGGGTTTGGCAAGCAGTGATAGGGAGAGTGAGTTCAGCCATGGCTCTTTATCACAGCTGAGAGTTGCTGAACAATCCCTATCCCACTTTCTCAAAGCTGTAGGACTCTAAACAGGACACAGCTAATGAGCCCCCAAAGGACCAAATAAACCTGAAGTTTGAGATACGGCATCCTCTGGAAGCCACAAGGGGGACAAAGTGATAGGCTTTCAGCACCTGGTCCTGATGCCCGCATACTTGGCTCTCACCCCGATCACAGACCCACCTACAGCGTGAGCCTCTGAAATTCAGGCCAGGACAAAACTGAGTGTGGGTGGAGCCAAAGCCACGGAAGAGGAGAGGTAGTCAAAGCACCTGTAGGTGATGTGTTTTTGTCTCCACTTCTGTCCAGTCAGGGCATAGCGCTTGTTCCTCCGCCTACGGCTTAAGTGGGGGTGATCAGGGACACCACAGCGGGGTTTCTTCATCCACCTGGGCAGAGAGAGGACACACACACACACACAGACACACACACACACACACACACAGACACACACACACACACACACACACACACACACACACGTGTTGTGGTCACTGGACACTCTAGGAAGGCATTGCAGTCTAAATAGCAGTGTGCATCCTGATGCTAGACTCTGGGGCCCTGGCTCTGAGGGGTTCCCCCACAGGAACACAATAGACTGATTACTTCATTCATTCATTTACAATTGATTATGCTGACACAGGGCTGAATTAGAGCCTGGGAGTCAGAGACACAGGCTTGATGGTTCTAGCTCCACCACTAATTGTAGGAGCCCAAGCAAATGATCATTGTGAACTTCAGTTTCCTCCTCTGCCACACGAGAATCACAGCTCTCACTGTTCTTAGGTTATAGAAAGCCTCAAAGGAGGGGGTATATGTGGAAATACTCTGTAAATGGAATTAGATCACATCACTCCCTAGTTTAAAACCCTTCAATGATTTCCCCCAAACACCTAGAATAAGATCCAAACTCCTCACATTGGTCCACAGGGACGCACACAATCAAGCTCCTGTCTACACGTCAGACGACATCTTCACCCTCCTTCCCCCTCATAGACTCTGCTCCAGCCACAATGGCCTTCTTGCTGTGTCTTGCACATGCTAAGATTATTCCCACTTCAGGGCCTTTGTTCCCTCTGCTTTGCAATGCTCTTCTTCTTCTTCACATGATTTGCTTTTCATTAAGGTCTCTGCTCAAACGTTCCCCTTTAGAGAGGACTTCCCTGCCCACCCTATCTGAAATAGCTTCCTCCTCCCATCCTGTCGCTATCTGCTTATCCTGCTTCATTTTTCTTCATAGCATTAGTCACTGCCTGAAATGATATAATATATTCACTTTTTTTGTTTAGTCTTTGTCTCTCTTAGCAGATTCTAAGTTCCATGAGGATAGGAACCTTGCCTGTACAGTGGCTGACACAGAAGATGTTTGATAATGATTTGTTGAATGAATGAATGAATGAATGAATGAATCAGAACTACCCAAAAGTAGCATGGCATAGCTTGTAAGACAGCAAATTCCTTTTTGCTATAGATGTTCAAAATGTGTAGGATTGTAGGACTGTAAGACTTAGAATTCTCTGCAGCATTTAGTGTGTTGTATTGTGATTTTAAATCTATTAGTCCATTACCTTTAATAAATGGCAAATTCTCTGAGGACTGGAATGTTATTATATTCATCATTGTGTCCCCAGAAGCTAGTCCAGTGCCTGGAACTAAGTAAATCCTGATAACTGTTTGTTGTCAGGTTAAGTTACATTTCAGGAATAGTAAGTCTGGGACATCGTTTAAAAAAAAAAAAAAAGGCCAGGGTAGGATATTTTAAAAGATCATGGCTGATTGGAGCCCAGGTCATCCTTGCATTTTATTTCCCTGTGCTGGCCCAATGACCAACTCTAGCTTGAAATTGCTGGAGGGGAAAACAGTCTACCTCATGTACGGTTGTTGAAAGCAGTTGTCATTGGCAATATAGAGACTATTTTAACCAAATGTTTTTTAAAAGCCCCCTGAGGGACTTAACCAGGTCTTACTCATCTTTGCATGCTTCATATTGCCTAGAGTGCCTGTACTCAGAAATGAATAATAAAAGACATAATAATAACAATATCATGTATTTGTATAAACATTTCTAATTGTTACAGTGTCTGTGTTCTTTTAAAGAAATGTTTTGATTCTTGAAACAACTCTGTGAGGTAGCCAGAAACTATTTATCCTCAATTTTGCAGATGAGGGAAAAGACACAGATAAATCAAGTAACTTGCAAAATATAGCTTTGAGGCAGGACTGGAACTTAGTTGAATGAATAAATGAACTAGTAATGAATGCAATTTAACAAACAAAAGCAAACAAACAAAAGCCTGTGCTTAGCACAGGTTTGGGTTAGAGGATATGTTGAATGAAGGAATGAATGAGTGGTGAACAATGTGTAACATTTCCCAAGGTAGGCACTCAAAAATTAGTACTTTAAAACGCTAATCTCGCTTTCTTTCACTGACAGTCCTTGGGAAGAATGGGGAGCTACCTCTGCTACAGCAAGGCTGAGCTAGACCTGAAAGGGCCCCCAGGGAGGAAAGAGGCCCAGAGAAAGGCAGTGACTGCCCAAGGTCACAGAGCTGGAAGGGAAGCTAAGGTCTCTAAACTCTACCCCCAAACAGCCTCCCCACTCAAGTCTGGGATTAAGCATGATCGCCTTCTCCCTTCTCGTGCCTCCCAAACAGCATTCCCCCCGTCTTCCTACAAAAAAGTGGGGGCAGAAATGCAAGTGGGAAATGCCATCCTCCTCCCTCAGATCATTCCGTCCACCTGCCACTCTCTGAACCCTGTCCAACAGGCCTGGGGCTTTCTGGAACAGAGTAAAACCCAAGGCCAGGTGGTGCCTCAGCAGAGACATCAGTGCTCCTGCTCCAGGACGCACTGCCATGAAGCCTGCACAAAGCCCTCAAAATAACCTCCACTTTGAAAGGCGGCCGGGCTGTCTTCAACCAACTCACTCACAAGGCCACACGAGGCCACAGGGCCAAGGCTTCCACTGTCCTCACGATACCATAGCAGCGGTCAAACATATTGTCTCAGAAGTTCACAATCTTGCAGTCAGAGAATCCGAGGAATAGAAAATGTTCCTACAGAATTATAGGATCGTAAAACCCCAGACTCACCAAATGTTAACAGCTTAGAATAATGGGATCTAGAATCTGAGAGTCGTAATCCAACACCCCCCTTTGTAACTGAACAAGCTGGGACCCAGAGAGATGAATCTCTCAAGGAGTGAGTGACTCACCCTCCGGGGGCGGGGGGAGGATTGATCCTGGATCCACAATCAGCTGGATTCTCTGTTCCCCACCCACCACCTCCCCACACCCCCTCATGGGGCCCTGCTCCCTGCTTCCACCTCTGCTCGGGACCCCACCGCTCACCGCCTCCTTGGGAAGCTCCCCCGGCTCTCTGCCATGCCCTCACTGTAGCAATGGGCAATGGCTTTCCTTCAGCTGCTTTAATGACTTTTATGGCTATTTCCTAAACAAATGTGAGGATACTTAACTCTCTCTGATCTTCAAACAAACAAAAATTCACCCACCTCCAGCTACCTTCTATTTGTCCTTCACTGATAGGCTTCTAGAAAGTCTTGCCTACACTTGCCATCTCTACTCATCATCTCCCCTTCCGCCCCTTGCAGTCTGACCCTGCAAGGGCTTCCTGGCTGCTAAATTCGGCTGACACTTTTGGATCTCCTAAGTGATCACTCTGCAGCAGCCGGCCCGCTCACCATCCCCGCTTCTCTACCCTGACACATAGCCCCTGGCTTCCTCCACTGCTCTGGCCGCTCTTCTTCAGCTTGCATCTTGAGGATTCCATTCTCGGCACCCATCCCTTCCTCTTCTTCGTGCTCCCCCCTGAGTAAATGTGACCGTCCCCATGGTCTGGCTCATTTTGTTATTACTTCCTAAGTATCTCCCTGAAAACAAGTGTTTCCTGCTGAGTTCCAGACTGGTGCAGCTAGATGATTGTACTTTTCACGATGCGGTGAGCCTCTGGAGGGGAGAGATCGTAGGATCCTGTCCAGTGCCTGGCACACGTAGGCATTTAGCAAATATTTGATAAATGGAAAAAGTGGAACAAGAGCCACCAGCTCATGATCATTCAAGAGCTCTTTGTATCAGGTGAGATGTGTACATCTCAGGGAATGCCAGAGGGGTGATTCATAAAGCCAAAAGTTATTAGAGTCAGAGGAGGTTTAAGACCATCTCCAACCAAACCTCTTATTGTGCTCAAAAGGAAACTGAGGTCCAGCAGGGATAAGACACTTGTTCAAGATCACACAGCAAATTTCGGGCAGAGTACCTCCCCAGCTCACATAGGAAGGGGCACCTTGGGGTATTCCCTCCCAGGATGGTCCCGCAGGAGTGAAAGATAGGAAGGTAGGATGGGCATGGTACATACATGGGGCCATGACAAATGTGAACTCAAATGTATGTCTGGAAAGTTCGAAGGCATAATGCCCTACGCGAATCTTACTCGATTGTTGTCTGATCCAACACACCGGTGACTGGGATCCCATAAAACTGCTGCATAGTGGAGACTGCTGACTGTAAGACCTTCCCTGAGTGCAGCGCGGGTGCCCGTGAGTCATAGGGAAGCAGATAGCCATATGACTTTAACCAGTTCTGAAAGACACATGAAAGAGAAGGATGCATTATGCTGGAGAAGGCTCTGTTCCACCTAGGTGGAGATTTGCCCTTGAAACTGGGATCATTTTACCGAAGGGACCTATGGACTCATGCTCCGATTGCTTCCCCCTTCATTCCTTCCTGCACACACTGGCAAATAATCTCCAGAAAACCCAGCTCTTGGTGGCTTTCTCCCTTGCTATAAAGCTGTCATTGGATCTCTACTGGCTACAGAATAAAGATCAAATTTGCATTCAAGGCTTTCCAGGACCCTGCCTCTTTACTCATTTATACAGTGGCTTCCACTGATATGTGACTAGACATGCAAGAACACAAGAATGGTTCCTTCTCTGAAGCAGAGTGACCTGGTAAAATGGGCCACCCAGAAACCATCGGGTCTAAAGTCAGAGTCTGCTGAGGAATCATGCTGTAGAATATTTACTGGCATGAGATTATATACAGTCTATTGCTAACTCCTCCAAAAGAGCAAGCCATTATAAGTATATATAAACAATGCATTACTTAATTTAAATATAAGTACATAGGGGCGCCTGGGTGGCGGTCGGTTAAGCGTCCGACTTCAGCCAGGTCACGATCTCGCGGTCTGTGAGTTCGAGCCCCGCGTCAGGCTCTGGGCTGATGGCTCGGAGCCTGGAGCCTGTTTCCGATTCTGTGTCTCCCTCTCTCTCTGCCCCTCCCCCGTTCATGCTCTGTCTCTCTCTGTCCCAAAAATAAAAAATAAAAAAAAAAAAACAAAAAACGTTGAAAAAAAAAAATAAATATAAGTACATAAATGTATGCATAGAAAAAAGCATAGAAGGGCACACATAAAAATAAAAAAAAATAATAGTATGGTTATGTAAAAGAATTTCTTGTTTTTAGAAAATATACACTGAGGTGTTTTGGCCTATGTAATGGTGCACAATGCCTGCAACTTTTTCTTAAACATATTCAGAAAAGAGAGAGAGATGGAGAGGGAGAGAAGAGAGGTGAGAGAGAAGAAACAAATGTAGTAAAATGTTAGGAATTGGGGAATACAGGTGAGGAGTGTTCAGGAATTCTTTGTCCCATTCTTGAAAACTTTTCTGAAAGTCTGAAGTGACGTCAAAATATTTTTTTAATAAAAAAATAATTAACCATGAATAGCCTCTGTTATAGTATCATGGGGGAGAATTTCTGTTTTCTAAGTTTTACGCATGGAGTCATTTAAAAAAGGGAGGAACATTTTCAAAGGGCAAGAGCATCTGAAAGTAGTTTGGATGAAAAAGCTCACACAGACAATGGCTCCGAAGGACAGCAAAGTAGAGATGATTATTCCCACTGACAAGCATGAGGGAAGCCTGAAGAAACCAGAGCATGAGGAAATATATGTGGCATCAATTGGAAAATGAAGAAAACCTCCATGGGTCTACTGAACCCACAAGCATTTACAGAAACACTCCTACGTGCTGGTCTCTGAGCCACATAGAAGCTGTGGCCCATCCTCAGAGGATTATCCCGAACACCAAGTGATTTAATGAAGGAGAAAGAACTTAGGAAGCGATATTATTCCCTTTGTAATTTTTGCTTGTTTCTATATGAACAAGTCTTATTGTGGATGTGTCTGTTATTACAAGTCAAAGCAAACCATTTTGGGAAGGAAGTAGACCAGAAACTATAAATAAGTTATTATTTATTTCATCTAAGGTGACTAACATCTTTACTGCCTTGTGATGAAATGCATTTGACTGATTAAAAATAAAACACAACACTAAAGCCTTAACATCTACAACAGCGCGACAACTTAATGTCTTTCATATTGAAATCCAGAACATGTTTTTTGCTCCAAATTATGGCAAAGGATATCAGTACTTCTTGCACTTTTCCAAACACTGAATCTCTTTTATGCTTTTGTGCGTTTTCCCCCTGTCCCTGGGATACTCCTCAGGCAAAAATCTTTTCATTGTTTTAAGGTTCAGCTCCTAAGTGACCACTTCTAGAAGACTTCCATCACTCTCCAAACTAAGCTATTTTCTTCCTCTTTTGTGCTCCCTAAGTCCCCTATTATAGATAGTATAGATCTTACAATGTTGGGCTCTAATCATGACTTCACGTGCCAGACTCTGAGTGCCTCAAGGGAAGGGTCTGTGTTCTACCCATCTCTCTATATCCAGTGCCCAGAAGTGTGTGACACACAGTAGCTGCTCATTATGTCTGTTCAATAAACACTGTTGGGCACTTCCTACACCCTACGCACCTTGCAAGGCTCTGGGGATATAAAGATGCATTAGTTGCTCACAGACCAGCAAGTAAATCCACCATGAAAACGTAGCTCTAAAAGTCAGGTATGTACAGGGCTTTATGGGAGAACAAAGGGGAGGTGCCTTCTCCACATGGGGTGGGGATAGGGAGAGAGGGGAACTCAGGGAAGGCTTCCGGGTGGAGAGGGATCTGAGAAGTGTTGAGGGATAAAGCATGTGCAATGGCAGGAGGTGTCAGGAGTATGGCACATCCTGATTTGTGTTTCAAATGACGGGAATTGGGGGGAGGGGAGCGTGGTGATGAGAGGGCTGGAAAGTAGAGACATGGAGGGAAGCAGTATGCAATGATCTGTTTATAAAGTGGGCAAATTACAGAGAATCACTTGTGAGTTGACTGTGGCCTAGGATCAGCCAAAAAGCTCAAATAAATCATCTAGAAATGGACATGACAGGGCAGCTAAGTTACCCATTGATCATCCAGGTCTCAGCTTCTACTCCCAGATTAAATTATGTCATCAAAGCATTACATTCCTGCACCACATCCTCCCAGCCAGAATGTCATGTTATGTTCCCTGTCTTTATGGAAACCCCAATTAAGTATTATTGGGCTAAGCATCCAACTCTCTTGGCTCAGGTCATGATCTCGTGGTTGGTTCCTGAGATCGAGCCCCAAGTCAGGTTCTGCCATGGCTGCACAGAGCCTGCTTGGGATTCTCTTTCTCTCTCTCTCTCTCTCTCTCTCTCTCTCAAAATAAATAAACTTAAAAAGACATGAATTATTGGGTTGAATAAATAGGGCACATAGTGGGAAAGAGGCACCTAGTTCTGAGATCGAACAGGTAAATTGAACATCAATTTCCTTGTTTGTAAAATGTAAACAATAATTCCTCCTCCACAGGATTGTTATTAAGGTAAAATGAACAAATGCACTTGACACATAATCATGCAAAGGTGTTAGCTATTGCTGGGGATGGTGTCTCTATTATCTTTTGTAAAATCGAGGTAGAAAACTTGGTCTTTGACTCCTTTGCCTTTTGAAATCTAGTCACTACACCCTCCCACATTCTCCCTGGGCCGAGAGCCAGTCCTGATGGTCCTATGGAGGGCAGTGTGTCTGTCATGGTCCAGTCTGCTTGCTGTTAGGTGGCCTATGGATATGACCATCTCTCACACAGCACCGGGAGCACCGCGAGTACCGCAGGCAAAGGACTGACAGCTGACATGAACTGTGTACTCTTCACCCTCACTTGGCTTTCTTAGGCGCAAACACAGCTCTTCCTGTCAAGCTTTAGCTTTAGGAAAATGTTTTCCCTATGGAGATTCTTTTTTTTTTTTTTTTTAATTTTTTTAATGTTTATTTTTGAGAGAGACAGAGTATGAGTAGGGGAGGGGCAGAGAGAGAGGGAGACACAGAATCTGAAACAGGCTCCGGTCTCTCAGCTGTCAAACAGAGCCCAACGCAGGGCTTGAACTCAGGAATGGCAAGATCATGACCTAGGCTGAAGTCAGACGCTTAACCGACTGAGCCACCCGGGAGCCCCTTCCCTATGGAGATTCTGTATGCTTTCTGGTTTCAGAAAGTGGACACTGCATCACCCAGTGGTTTCTCCTCTTGGCCTTTTCCCCAAAGAATCTTTCAACCAAAAGTATGGCTTAAATATGGAACATGGCTATGCTTGGAAGTAACTTACTTTCTTAATCTTTTTCACCACAAGTTTTATTTCGTCCTTAAAAGTCTTACTTAAAAACCTTGTTTCAACCTGTACGCTGTCTCAAACCCTTTCAGAAAGAGGTGTGGTACAAATCTAAAATAAATCAAATTCCTTCTTATCTGTGGAGTCTATTCTCTAGAAATCCAACTAAAATGAATTATGGCATTTGGGAAATGCGTGGGAATTTTTGGACAGATACTGCTGAGAAACCAAGCAGCCAACTGAGGATTTTTTTGAGCACCCACCTCTGAACTAGCACAGGAATTAAGAATCTTCTCCCCTCCTGCTCTCATTACTGTTTATGGCCAGAGATAAGGAACAGGAAACTTTTGGCATAAACCTACTCTTAAGCCTTTGAACACTTTGGGGAATTGAAAGTAGCTTCTCTTCAGTAAAGGGCAACCTGGTTTACCCAGCTCCTTTTCTGGGATACACAAGCAAGGAGTGGCTCAGAGCCAAACAGGATGCGCTATGAAGGTCACAGAGTTTAGCTCTGCAGCATCAGGAGATGGGATCTAAGGACTCTGGTCCCAGGCAAATGTCCGGGTCAGGACCAAACACTAGAATGGATCAGCCTTCTCTAAGTTCTGCTTCCCTCCCAGGTTCACTGGGAACAATCCTCAGAGCTCAGGGGCAGACCACGAAGAAGGGAAATGGGAGAGGGAGGGGCTGGTCATTGACAGCTCTAAGCCAGGGAACAGAGCATTGAGACTGGACCTGCATGTACATGGGAGAGAGGCTAAGAGGCCAGGGACCAGACAATTCGAACTTCTGCCACTGAACCCAGTCTTTGCAATGAACTCACTTGCTCTGTGACCCAGGAAGTCCTCTGGCTTCTCTGGGCAGAAGCCCCTGATGTTGATGCAAGTCTTCTATACTCCAGTCATACCAGTTCCAAAACATTCCCTGCCCTTGCATACTCGCAAGCTGTTCCTGCTGCCTACAAAACCCATTCTCTTTATGCACATTAGCAAACCCATCCTTCAAAGTCTAGCTGAAATGTTACTTCCATTGGTAAACCTTCCTTAGCTCTTTGCAGAACTAGTGGGCACCATCCTTACTCCTGCACTGTTTCACTTCTCTGCCACTCTAAATGCAGCTACCACAGTGCACCTACCTGTTGGTTGATATGTTTTCCCCACTAGACTGAGTTCCTGAGGAGCAGAGACTGTCATGTTTATTCCTGTATTTGCTACAGTACTTAGAACAGTGCCTGGCACAACAGATCATCACTGGATGAATGAATGAACCAACAAACGAACAAACAGTGGGTCCAGGAGGCATTGCCTGGGTACCAAGGAAGGGATTTCATCCTGGGAAGGCTTAATGAGTAATACACATGAAAAACCCCAAGCACAATTCTTGGTGTCTGTTAGAGGCTGAGAAAAACATTTGCTGAAATTCAGTCTATTGTGGTTTGACTTCTTTGCTTGATGAGGCAATAGGGCTCCATTGTCCTATCTGAAAAAAAAGAAAGATAAAATCCACAAAAGGAAAAAAGCCCCATTCTGTTTTAAATACAATGACCTACCTTCCATCTTTTGACACCTAGATCCATTAGCCAATCACCAGCTGTGTCAGAAGTCTGACCTTTATAGCTCAGTTAACCAACTCTAAGATGTCTATCACCCTTTAAGTGCTGAAAGAGGTGTAAACCCAGAGGAAAGTGAGAAAAATCTCAGAGTGCGAGCAGGGACCAAAATAGCTGGGCTGAACCAAAGATGTAGAGATGGCAGACAATACGTGTGATTGGTTTGCTGGCCAGAAGGCGGGATTTGGGTTCCTGAGAAGCCAAAGTTGAGATATTCAGTAGTGGCAGGCAAAGGAGAGAGCAGAAAATAACAAGGAGAAAAAATGTGGCCCGAAGAGGGAAGAGAGCGGCAGACAGCAGAGGCGGTGGTGACATTAGAAGAGGCATTGGAGGCAGCAAGCAGCAGATCAGCTGGCAGTGCTGCTGTTCACTCTTGGGAAACAGATAGCAGTGGGGGAGGAGAGAGAGATGGATCTGTTAAGCAGCATGGCCTTCTGGGGGGGATTCAGGAGCATCGCACCTGTTCGGGTGTGAGGCCAACCCCGACCAGTCTCCAGGTCTGGAGAAGGAATGGGAGAATGATTAGAATCAGATGTCAGATCAGGACTGCAGTGGGCTAGAAGGTATTATGAGAAAGGCCAGAGGGGAAGTCCACAAAGAAGGACCAGGAAAGAGGTGTCAGCTTTGGAAGCATGGGCTAGAATGAGGAAGAAAGAATAAAAGACTCTGATCAAAGAGTTTGGGCGGCTGAGGTCATAATTTAGGGTGATGATGTAACAGGAACAAGGCATGACCTCCACACTTACAGAAGGTCCAAGTCCAGTTCTGGACATTGTATTTGCAGAGGGACAGTGACAAACAGGAACACGACTAAGGGAGAGGGCTGGGAGAATGAAGGAAGCACTCATATGAACCATGTCCTGTTTGGGAAGATGAGGATATTTAGGTTGGAGAATGGGGAGCTGCAGGGGACATGCCAGTCTTCCTAAAGCCAACAGCTATGGAAAGAGAATTATTCTGGCTAACACAGACGGCAAAACTAAGACCAGCACAGGAGATTATAGGATGTAGAACTTGACTCATTATAGGAAAGAACTTTTAAACAGAGATGTTCTGATTATAGCAACAACAGTAATGCTGTCATAAGAACACCAACTATGTACCTGGCATTGCGCTAGGCATTCTAGAATGCAGTGACCCCATGAGAGAGGAAGCCCCCCTCTCCCCACCCCTACCTCCAATTTGCAGAGGAGGAAACAGGTTCAGAGAAGTTAAGTAATCGTTCAGAATCACAGAGCTAATAAGTGGCAGGATTCAGACGCAGATATGTTTGAAACCGAGCATTCCGTATTGTCAGACAACCAGAGAGGCATTTCTTTCCCCTCCCAGGATGGCCTACACCACACTCCTAAAAAGTGATGCCCTATCTCACATCCTAGTGAACTCCATACCCTTCTGCCGTGACCCCTATGCCGTGGGGTACACCACCGTGTACCCAGTTATCCAACAGAAGCCTTATATGACCCATGACTCCACCCTCTCCTTCACAGCCCACGTCCATCTTCTACCAAAGAACTACTGGTTCTACTTCCTAAACATCAGAAGTATTTCTGTTTGTTTGTTCATTCGTTCATTCATTCATTCATTCATTCACTCAGTATTTGAGGACCTATTTTACTATGTACCAGGCACTGTGTACTAGGCTCTGGGATGTGACAGCAAACAAAAACACTCTTGTTCCTTTCTAGTTACAGTCTAGTGGAAGAACCATCTGGCAATAGTGCTATGAAAAATAAAGCAGGTGGAGGAGCTAAGAGGGATGGGACAACTGTTTTATAAAGGATGAAGGGAAGGTGGCCCTGTAGAAGTGACATTTGAGCGGGAGACCTGAAGGAGGTGAGGGAGTTCCAGGAAGAGGGCATGGAAAGTGCCATTCCCCGCAAGGCTTCAAGGACTTTCCATCAAGAGCTTTCAAGGGCAGGGAAACCAGAGATCTTTGTCAAAGGGGACAAAGTTTCAGAGACGCAAGATTAATAAATCCTAGAGATCTGTACAGTATAGTGCCTATAGTTAACAATACTGTACTGTATACTTTAAACATTTGCTAAGAGGGCAGATCTTAAGTGTTCTTAGCACAAAATAGTAATAATAAATAATGAGGGCAGGAGGAAATCTCTGGAGGGGATGGGTTTGTTTATGGCATAGGTTGTGGTGATGGTTTCACAGGTATGTATTTATCTCCAAGCTCATGAGCTGCGTATATTAAATACGTACGGCTTTGGGGTGTCGATTATACCTCAGTAAAGCAGTTTTAAAAAACAAAGAGCTTTCATGACTTGGCCCCTGACTACCTCTGCAACCTCTTTTACCATTCCCCACCTAGCACTCTGTGTTCCAGTGTGTTCCGATCCTTCTCTGGAAGGATCCTTCTCTGGAAATGTTGTTTCTTCTATCTGAATCATGCTCCTCTCTCTGGGGAGGCCTTCCATGACCTCTGAACTTATCACATTTCTTATCACACAGTGTTGTAACCACATGTTGTGACTTGTCTCCTTTTCTTGATTATGTAGTGCCTGAGGGCAGGGCCCATAGTCGGTCTTCTCCACTGCTGTTCCCTGACACCTAGCACAAGGCCTGGTTTGGAGACATCTTTATTGAATGAAAATGAGTGGAAGTGTTCGGGGAGAGGGAAAGTCATCTGGTCAGAACTTGCTGTAGAACAGGATTTCTCAGACTCAGCACTGTTGATAATTTGGGCCAGACAATTCTTTTTTGTTGGGGTGGGGGGTGGCGTCCTGTGCTCTGTAGGATGATTAGCAGAATCCCCAGTTCCTTCAACTAGAATACTAGTAGCACCACCTCCTTGGCTGTGACAAACAAAAGACGTCTCCAGACATTTCTGAAAGTCTCCCTGAGGGGGGCAAAATTGCCCCAGATTGAGAACCACTATTATAAAGATTCCCATAGGGGCACCTGGGTGGCTCAGTTGGTTAAGTGGCCAACTTCAGCTCAGGTCATGATCTCACTGCTTTGTGAGTTCGAGCCCTGCATCGGGCTCTGTGCTGACAGCTCAGAGCCTGGAGCCTGCTTCGGATTCTGTGTCTCCCTCTCTATGCCCCTCCCCCACTCATTCTTTCTCTCTGTCTCTCAAAAACAAATAAAAACATTTTTAAAAAGTGCATATTCCCAAACCTGAACCTAGACCCTACTAAATCAGACTATGTGTGGCTGGAAACTGGGAATCTGAATTTTTGAAAAATGAGCACTTAGGGTGGTTCGGTTGCCTGCTAAAGTTTAGAACCACTGCAGTAAGGACCCATCACTGTCAGGAGTGATGAGCCTGTGCCATGAAAGAATGGGTATGCTGTGTGCACTATCACCTCTAGTGTAATAAGGCAGGAAGTATGTCACCCATTTAGAAAAGCCTTCTATTAAAATTAGCTCAATAGCCAGCTGCTGCTCTCTGTGCCTCAGTGCTGCCATCATCTCTGGGTCCTTCACCTGCCCATCTCGTTGGCTAACCTTAACTTCAGGGTTCACCAGCACCTCAGCATTGAGATTCCATTGTGTTGTTGTAGATTGGCATCAAGAGTGGTCTAAGATCAGGGTGCCTGGGTGGCTCAGTCAGTTAAGCGTCTGACTTTGGCTCAGGTCATGATCAATCTCATGGTTTGTGGATTTGGGCCCTGCATTGGGCTCTCTTCTCTCAGCACAGAACCGGCTTAGGATCCTCTGTCTCCCTCTCTCTCTGCCCCTCCCGCACATATCCTCTCTCTCTCTCTGTCCTTGGGCAAATGACCTAACTTCCTTAAGGTTGATTTTCTTCATTTGTTAAACAGAGGATAATAAAAGAAGGGGTGTGTGTGAGGAGGATTCAGTGAGATGATACACTGGCAGGTAAAATAATGGCCCTGCAAAGATGGCTACATCCTAATCCCTGGACCTCATGACTATGTGACCTCACATGGCATGGCAAAGAAGTCTTTACAGATGTAATGAAGTTAAGGATCTTCAGGTGGGGAGATTATCCTAGGTTATTTAAGTGGGCTCAATGTAATCACAGGGTTCCTTGTAAGAGGGAGGCAGGAGGGTCAGAGTCAGAGAAGGAGAGGTGACAACAGAAGCAGGTGTCAGAGTGGTGCCATGCTGGAAGTGGCTGCAAGCCAAGGAACGTGAGCAGTCTCTAGAGGCTGGAAAAGGCCAGGTAGGAATTCTCCCTAGAGCCTCCAGAAGGAAGCCAGCCCTACAGAAACCTTGCTTTTAGTCCTGGTAAGTCCTGTTTCAGACTTGTGACCTCCAGAACTCTAAGATGAGAAGTCTTTGTTGTCAACCACTAAGTTTGGTGGTAATTTGTTCCCGCCGCAACAGGAAACTAATACGTGCCTGCGAAGCATTTAGCAGATTCTGGCAGATAGTAAGCATCCTCACAATGGTGTTGTCTGTGTTCTTGCTCCCACACTCTCTTGCAAGAGATTGGCTACCATCTTTGGTCACTGCTGACAGCCCAAATCATGGGGTGGTGATGCCTCAGAGATGAGCCCTACCATCGCGTCAGTTCCCCCCAGCTCCTGTCTCACCAGAGCCCTGCTTCCTCCTTCACCCACACTGCTGAGCTCCCAGCCCTGCTGCGGAGCCCACCTCAGTTGTGACTAATTTTTTAAATTTTCAAAATTGAAGGTTTAACCATTCAGGTATCTAGAAAATGCACTGGTCAACATACTCTGAAACCATCTGATTTAATATGCTTGTTTTGCAGAAGAGAAAAATAAAATCTGAAGGGAGAAATGACTTCAAAATCACAGAGCAAGTTGATAGAGGAAATGGAGCCTAGAGTCCCTGCCTCCTAGGGAGGGTTCTCTCTGTCATGCTACACCCTCCACGCTAACTCTGGTTTGCCTCCAAGCACTGTCTTTTTTTTTTTTTTTTTTTTTTTTTTCACTTACAGCCAGTCTAAAAAGGGCCATCAGGATCGCCCACAATGCCCAGCTTAGCTTCTTGACAAACACCTTAATGGCGTGCGTTGCCTCTTGGCTGCCACCAGCTCTTGGGTGGGTGGTAAGTGCAGTAGCGGGAACTCCCTGGCGCTCCGCTCCGTGTCCTTGGCCCATTCCCAGGAGGCCACCACAAGCCAGACAATCACCATACCCAGGGAGATGACACATTTGGGGTTTTGGGTCAGCACTGGGATATCCAAGTTTTCCAATTCTGGAGAGGCCTCCTCCCGAGGCCAGGACAGGGACCACACTCTTATTCACTCTCTGAGAAGGGAGGAGGCTTCATCATCCTCACCTTTTCCAGAGCCTTCCTGCCAGCCTGCCACAGTTTTCTGTCCCCTGGGGTTTGACGTACTGATGAGTTAAGAAAATGGAAGAGGGAAGATAAAGAGCGTGGTCAGGCCTCAGTTTTTCAGCTGTAACAGGTAGATGACTGAAGTAGATTGCCGCTAAGTCATTATATAAAGTATGAAATACATAATAATTTTAGCTTGACTGGATTGAGTGGGGAGCCTGTCTTCTGGCTCCTTGCTGCCAGTTTTAAATCCAAGCTCCTTAGCATGGCACCCAGTATGCTTCACAATCTGACCCAATGCACCTTTCTACCCTTTTCTTCTGTCAGGCATGTCCTACCCTTTTACTGCCCACCCCAAGGATACCTACTGTAGCTACTGACCTACTTGTGTGGACTGCATACATCCTGCAGTTTCCTCTCTCTGTGCCTTCCCTCTGCCCTCTGTAGAATGCCTTTCCCACATGGCCTGTCCATGATGAGCTATTAAATATCCACCAAACTGCAGCTTGAATGCCACTTCACCGGGGAGGGCTATCCAAGGGTGAGTGGACTTCTTCTGGCTCTCCCAATGGCATTCTATGTACCACTCACTCACAGCATCTTTCACATTACATTATAAATACTGTTTTATGTTCCTGTCACCCCCCCCCCCATTCACCCCAGAACTCTGCAGCTTACACCCTGGTGGGGGAGTCAGACAAGGAAGACGAGATGTTTCACTGACTGGAATGAAGGAAAGGGAGAAGGCACTGTGTTTGACAGGAGATACAGACTGTGATGTGAGGGATGGCTCTTCCCTGAGTATCTGGCATCTCTGTGGAGATCTGTGTTTGGGTAGAAGAAGACTGGGTGCAGGTGGAAGAATGAGCATCCCCAGAGAAAGAATATTTTACTGAATTCCTGAGATGGGAAGGAGCCTGCACATTAGAGAAAGAGAAAGAAGGCCAGGGTGGCCAGAGTTTAGTAAGAAGATGGTCTAGATAGAAGGAAGCTAGAGAGGTGGGAAGGACTCAGTCATGCAGGTCCTCAGAGGCCTTATGAAGCAGCCCTGGTGGATGCTGGATACAAGGGGGTTCATAATACTGTTCATTCTACTTTCATATGTATTTGAGATTTTCCATAATAAGAATCAAAAGGAAAAAGGGATAGTAGAGTACTAATAGTACTTTAAAACCCTTCACCCTAAAAGCCATTTGAAGCAAGGTGAGTGTGGGAGGAGCATGATCAGATTTTTTGTTTAAAAATTTTTTTATTATTGAATATTTCCAGCACTCAGAGAGGGATAAAATTATAAAAACAAACCATGGATAATCGCCACCCAGCGATTTGTTAAATCTTTGTTAAATCTTAGCTTTGGCCATATTTGCTTCGGATAGAACTGACCCCTGTGTAGATTTATTTTTAAAAGGTCATTCTGGCTGCCATTTGAAGAAGGATTAGAGGCAGGCAAGAGAGGCTGAGCAGGTGGGAAATTTCTGAAGTCCAGACGAGGTATAACAGAAGTTCAGACATGAAGGAGGCAGTGGAGGTGGGGAGCAGTGGACACACAGAGGATCTACTTGGGAGGAGGAATCACTGGGGCTTGGGGATTGATTCTGTTGAGGCAGGTGAGGCAAGAAAGAGTTGACAGATGACCCCCATCTTTGTGGCCCAGCACTTTTGGGGCACAGAGAACAGTGTGCCCATGAGTGTGTGTGGTATAGAATTGAGTTTTAAAATTATTATGGCTAACAAAAGTTGTTAATCGACCTTGTTTTTCTCTACCTACTTGGTTATAACAACATGTATGATCTTTGAGAGAAAATGTTGCCTTTTATATATATGGCTTTGCCATTCTCCTATATGTCATTAAAGCCTAGTTCAAAGTTGCCTTTCAAAACAAATGCATGAGATAATGATGAAGGAAAACTAGCAAAGGATGTGAATGGAATCAATCTCAAGGTCCAGAGAAACCAAAGCTTTTGTTCCAAAATCCCTTAGCCAGGGAGGGCTGGAGCTGGGATTCGCAACTTTTATCCACACACGATTCCCTAAAACGGGTACACAGATCTGAGTTATGTTAGGAAAAAGCTAAAGGCATCTGGGCTAGAGCCAGCTCCCAGCTGGCTCAGGAACAGGCCCCAGTCCCTCCACCTCTCAACCCGGCTCTGAGCAGGTCACTTCTCTGCTCACAGACCTTTAATGACTCCCCTCAGCCTTTGGACAAAAGCCAGTTTCACAATCTGCTTTCAGCCTCCCTCTGTCCAGCCTCTTCTCATACACTCTTACTGGAAATAGCGAGTAACTCGATGCCTCAGGCACATCTAGTTATCTGCTGTTTCCCAAACATGCCAAGTGCTTTTGTGGAGCCTTAGTTCCTGGTTTTCCTTCTGTCTGGACTGCCCCCTCACTGTTGTCTGTCCTCCTCCCTCAAAGGTTCATCTTTAATACCAACCTCTTTCTAAAACATTCTCTCTGCGAGCCTCATCTCCTTCCCATTTTGTGGTCCCCAGCCCTTATTTATTCCTCTGGCATGTATTCATTTATTCTTCAAAAAAAGGTACTGACTTTTGTGTACCAAGCATTATTGAGAAGCTGGGGGGGGGGGGGGGGTGGTGGGGCACAGACAATAATATCAATTTAAAAATACTTAGAATGTGCCAAGAATTATTCTAGACACTGGCTGCAATCTATTAAGATCAGGTTCCTCTCATTTTGAGTCAAACTATACCATATTATAAGGCTAGGCATGTCCTAAGATCAATCAACTTACTTTCCTTTGCTACAAAACCTCTTTCAAGGATTGGAGTGGGACAAGCCTGAAAGTGGAAAAGATTGGCTTAAAGGCTATTGTGGTAATCTAGAACAAGAACTCAGACCAAGGACAGAAAATCAGGCTTCTAGTCCTAGCCTTACTGTTTATTAGCTACATGTGGGTCCCTCGACAAGATGTGTACAGGTCACACCATTTCTCTTAGTTTCCCTCTGCTCATCTATAAAACGAGGACAAGATTTTCCCTAACTCATCCATGGTGTTGTTGCCAGGATCAAGTGGGACCACACACATGACAGCATCTGGAAAGTGCAAAGCACCTTTCAGATAAGAGACTGTTAAAGTAATAGGAAAAGCCACAGTAATAATAAGAAAATGAATAAAAAATTCGGCAGACTAGATTCAGATTAGGTAAAAGGAAGAACTTCCTAACAGTGAGAATTCTTTTTTTACAGATAAAAATGAAGATAAACTGGGAGGCTGTGATCATATTGGAAGAAATTTTTGGTTTGGGAATGTGTTAGTACTTCTTAATAGGCCTTCCCCACCACTAGCCTCATCCAGGGCTCTGACATTCATTGACTATATGTGTAAACCAAAGAATGCTTTCCATCCACCCAGAGTGGATCCCTCAAAACTGGTCTAGAGGGCAGAAGTCCATTATGCCTTAGATCCAGGCATCACACTTTGTTACTTGTGTGGACCATGCTGATCAGCTTGTCTCTTTCTGTCTGCACTGACCTTCCTCAGAATCAAACTGGAAAGTAGGAGGGCCAAAACATTATTTGTAGGGTATTCTACTCAGCTAATAATAAGAGAAAGAGATGCTTTAAATAAACCAAACACAGGAAGGCAATTAGAGAATCAGAGGGATCCCCTGATGTGCAAAATACAAAAGAAAAACTCAAGAATGCAAAGGAGGAAACAGACTGAATGAGGTGGTTTTTTTTTTTTCATTTTGTCTTTTGGTAATGAAAGATCAGAGATATGAAATCAAAAGTCAAAGGTAGTGAAAATGCTTTCAACTAAGAAGTCAGGAGACCAGGTCAAATTCTGAGTTCTGAATCATCTACTATCAGAGTCTGTGTCCTTGGGCAACTCAGAGCAATTCAATAAGTGTCCATGAAGTACTAGTGTGTGCTTATTTGGTGATGTCTAAGGTCACAGCCACCTTTCCATGCCTCTCTATTGTATGTCACTACCATTAGATGACAGCCTACTGAGCAGGTTATGAAAGAACCCAAGGGTGAAATTGTGGGACCACCTGCCAAAAGGAATAACCTCTATTTCCAATGAAGGAAGGACAGGTGGGCAATGAGTCCTGTCCCTAAGAAGCATTTTAGAAGGGACCTTGAGACCTACCTGTCCATAAGCATCTATTTCAGATCCATGTAACTCTTTTGGCACAAGGGATAGAGTAGAATCACTGAATGAGTAATTGAGTAATTAATGATGACCATTGGGCGGTGTATTAAATCTAAAAACATAAAGCATTTTTAGGCCCTGCCTAAGAACTGCAACTTTTCCTCCCAAGTAATGTTTAAATATTTTTAAAAATTTTAAATGGGTGTTGCCCTGAAAAGAGAGAACTAAATAACTAGAGAAGTCAGAGAGTTTCCTGAAGAAGCAGGGCTTGCTGAAACTTTATTTATTTATTTATTTATTTATTTATTTATTTATTTATTTATTTATTTTTGAGAGAGTGCGTGCAAGTAGGGGAGGGGCAGAGAGGTGGAGACAGAATCTGAAGCGGGCTCCAGGCTCTTAGCTGTCAGCACAGAGCCTGATGCAGGGCTTGAACTCATGAACCACGAGATCATGACCTGAGCCAAAGTTGGGTACTTAACCAACTGAGCCACTCAGGCATTTTGTTTTGTTTTGTTTTGTTTTTTTCGGGGGGGGGGGGTGAAACTTTAAGGAGAGGTCATGGATGAGTGGAGATACAGATGCAAACAGCTTGTGCAGATGTGAAGAGAAACATAGGTAGTCTGTCTTAGGATAAAAGAGAGACAAGCTTGTCTGGAGTAAGAATGTATACTGATGAGCAGTGGGAAAGGCAGCTTTCTAGTGAGGAGGTAGTGTGGGGTCAGACTCCAGAGGCTTTAAAAAACAGAAAGAGGAGTTAAACATTATATGCTGGGTGAAAAGCAACTGTATTTCTGTAAGGTTTCAATCATGTGATCTACTAGTGTTCAACGAAGGAATAATTAGGTACAAATTGTTGAGAGAAGCAGTGGATGTAATTCCTCTATCTTTTAGAAACTTCTGGACAATATATTAGACATTGAAAATGGAATCATCATGGAATTAAGGGTAGTGGGTGTTTGTTTGTTTTTAATCAGGGCCTGAGAAGTCACTTAAAGATAGGAAACAATAGATAGAAATAAAGGGTCACTTCTTGGAATGAAAGGAAATTAAGAGTTCAGGGGGCCCCAGGAGACCATGCTGGGACTTGTCTGTTTTAAATTTTTTATAAGTGATCCAGAAGTAGAGCAAAGTGAAAATTTTAAGACTGCAGATCATCTTAAACCCTTTCAGGCAGGGAAATGCTCTGCCAAAGGAGAGAGAGCTGAAGGAAGGTACCGAGTGGGATGCAAAATGGCAGATAAACGTCAATGTGAGGAAATGTAAGGTAATGCACTCTGATAAAAATAATCCACGTACAGGGTGTTGGGCTCCAGGCTATCACTTCTGACCCAGGAAAGGGATCAGGGAACTACTGCAGATTGTTTCCTAAAGGCATTGTCCTAACGTGTCCAGGTCAGGAAGGCTGGCAAATGGATAGGCAGAAGCAGGAATGGACCTGAAAACCAAAGAAGAAATCATCCTTCCTTTGTGCAAGACTAAAGAGTCCCACATTTGGGACAGTGGTCAGGTTCACATCTATTGAAAACTAGGGCCCAAGGATATCTAAAAAAAGGCAACTACAATGACCCAGAGGATGAATGTGGCTGTTCTATGGATGGCTGGTCATAAGGGGGAAGCTTAAGCATGAAAAGACAAAGGCTAAGAGAGGTGGAATAATAAAAGCCTATAAAGCTGATAAGGATAAGGTGTGAGTACACATAACCTTTCCTCCAAATCCTGACATATTTAAGAAAATAGTCTCCTCTTAATGCTTGAAATATCACAGGAATAAAAGAGTTTCAGAGTTGAGATCATCTAGCCCTATCTCTTTATATTAGAGATGGCAAAATTCAAGCCTAGAGAGGGCAAGGAAATGGCCCAAGGTAAGAAGCTACCAGGGGCCAAGGTTAGATTAAAGCACAGGCCTCCTAAATCCCAGGCCAGGGTCTTCCCACCTCACCCTTTGCATTCAGGAAGACTAAGGGAATCCTACTTTTTTAGAGGGCATAAACAAATTTATGAAATGCATTACTTTGAGATGTAATAAAGCTGAAAACACAAACAGGCTAGGGAAAGTTTCCACTAAAAGTCAACCAGCAATGACAAGATCTTTGAAACACAACTACCAACTGTGGCAAAAGAGACTTTTTACACACCCTAATTTTTTGGAATCATGTACCCCTTTGACAGTATGAAGAAATCTAGGGATTCTCTCCCAGAACAATACATTTGCATGCACAAACACAATATTGCACAAAATTTCAGGCCCCCTGAGTCCTATGCCTAATTAAGAATCCCTGTTCCAGCACATTCTTCTGAACAGACTTCTTGCTTCAACAAACACACTCCATATCTCAAGCTAAATGAGGCAATCACTCTAATTTTCCTCAGCAAAGAACTACTGTCTTAAATTATTACTTATCACTTATTAGAACTGCAGACCTCCAGGTTGGAAGATACCAGAGAATTTACCTAATCCAACTGCTCCCCACCTCCTCTGTGATATAGAATAGTGTCATGGTTAAATATGTAGGGACTAGAGTCAGCCTGCCTAGGTTAGAATTCCAACACCATCACTAGATAGCTGTGTGACCTTGGGCAAGTTACTGAAGCTCCCTGAGTTAGTATCCTCATCTGTAAAACGGCGGGTGTGTGTGTGTGTGTGTGTGTGTGTGTGTGTGTAATAATTACAACTATCTTATAGAGTAGTTATGAGGATATAAATCATAGCTCCAGGCCTGGCCCCTAGTGAGTGCTCAGTAAATGCTAGTTGGCATTATTATTATTATGCATGTATCCATCCAATCTCCTCATGGAGCTTTTGCTTGCACATGTCAGTGATGAGCGGCTCGCCGCCTCCTAAGCTGGTTGAGCAGCTCTGATTGTTACAAACTTCTTCTAATATTGAGCTGAAATTTGTCTTCTTGCAGCCCCTACCCCCACCCCTGTTGACCCTAATTCTGCCCTGTGGGGCCACGCAGAGCAAGTCTATCCTTCCTCCACGTGACAGCCCTTCAGATACGAAGACAGTGATCTAGTCTTTCCCCCGCCCTCCCGTCCCCCACCCCCCCCATCCTCTCTTCTCCAGCTTGAACATCCTTGGTTTCTTCTCCCAGCCCACAACATACTGGCTGCGCTTACTATTTACTCCGAGGCGTTGTACGGTTTCCCTCACACATAGTCATGCAGGCCACACACCCCACCGCCACCACAACAATCCCGACCCTCCCGCTCCGCCCCCGCCCGCTGCCCCTGCCCGCGGTGCTGAAGCGCCTCCCGGCCCCGCGGCCCTTCCCGGCCCCTGCCCTGGGTCCCCCCTACCCCACTCCCGGCCCAGCCTCGGGCGCGGACCCCCGCGCGCCACCTCCGCGCCCCCAGCGACAAGAGTCGCCCGACCCTGGCCCGGCCCCGGCGCCGCCCCCCGCCCTGCCCGGAGGCCCCGAGCCCGCGACCCGGCCCGGCGCGCCAGCCCCACCTGCCCGGCGAAGGGCGCCTCCGCCTCGGCCGCCCGCGCCGCCGCCGCCGCCGCCGCCGCCCGCGCGGCGCCGGGGAGGCAGCAGAGCGCGGGCAGCAGCAGCAGCAGCCGCCCGGGGACCCGCCAGCGGCTCCAGCGCGGGGCCCGGCCCGGCGGCGGCGGCGGCCCCGGCACGGCGCGGCCGCCCCGGCTCCTCGGCATCCCCGCGGCGGGGCCCGGCCGCCCGGCTGCGATGGCGGCGGCGGCGGCGGCGGCGGCGGCGGCGGCGGCTCCGGCCGGGTCCTCCCGCTGCAGCCGCTGCGGAGCCGCCGAGTCACGGCGCCGCGGACACGCGCCCGGCCCGCCTGTCTTCGCCGCCGCCGCCGCCGCCGCCTCGGTCGCCAGCGCGCCCCCGCCTCCGCGCGCCCCGCCCCGGCGGGGGGCGGCCAGGGGCACCAGGGCAGCACCCGGGCTGGACCGCGGGGGCGGCGGCTCCGGGCCACCCCTGGGGCACTGGCCGGGGAGCGGCGCCAGGGAGGGGTCTCAGCGGCCAGAAGAACAGCTCTGGAGGGAGGGTCCAAAGGGATGGAACTGAAGGCGGGGGTCTAGGGGCAGCTCTGAGGGAGCGGGGAGAGGCTAAATAGTCCCAAAGATAGAACCACGCGATAGCGATGGTTCTGGGGAAGATAAACTGGGTTGGGGGTCCGAAGCCAAAAGACTAACCCTGAGGGACAGAGTTTGAGGGGGTGGCACTGGAGAAGGGGAGTCTGGGAGACAGCCATGGGGGAGGGGACTGAGGAGATGGCCTGGGGTGACGGCGGGGGTGGCCCTGGAGGAGAAGGTCTGAGAGGGTGGCCCAGGAGAAGGGAGGGGTGGGAGGGTGAGAAACCGAGGAATAGATTTGAGGAGTGTTTTGGGGAGCAGCCCTGGGAGACATTAGATGAAATTAAGGTGAAGTTCATTTCCTCACTGCCAACGTTTCCCCCCACCCCATCCGCCCTAGCCCCAAGTTGGAGAGAGATCAACCAGTTGAGAAGATCATCTTTCATCCAAAATAACCTATATGTATTGAACACCTTATATATATATATATATATATATATATATATATATATATATACACACACACACACATGTATATGTATATACACACACACACATATGTGTGTGTATATATGTATATATAGGTATATGTATATATATGTACGTATGTATATATGTGATATGTATATGTATGTACACATGTACGTATGTATATATGTATGTATATATGTGTATATATGTATATGTATATATGTGTGTGTATATATATACATACACATATATATGTGTGTGTATATATATATACACATATATATGTGTGTGTGTATATATATATACACATATATATGTGTGTGTATATATATATGGCTTTGGACTACTTGGGACTTAAAGAGAGAGAGAGAGGAGAGGTTGACTCCCTGAAGTGTAGAGGTTTACAGTCTGGTGAGAAAACCTAAGTGCAAAGAAAAGGCAGCAAACACCAAGTGTTAAAAAGGATACAGGCAGGTGCTCCAAGGGTCAGGAGAGACTTGATGGGGGACAGGAGAAGTCAGGAAAGGTGTTATGGAAGGGTGGGACTCCAAGCCTTGAAGGAAAGGCTGGATTTAAATAAAGGGAGGGGAATGGAGAGGAGGGCATGTCAGGTAGGAAGATCAAAGTGTTTAGGATGTGGTTGGGGTGGTAGAGGTAGATGCTTTCTCTGGAGCACAGGGTTCCTATAGGAAAGTGCCGGGGAGGTGAGGGAAGTAGAAGACTGACTCCCAGGACAATGAATTTGGGAAGTGAAATGGGGGGGGGGGGGCGGTGATTGAAGGCTTTTTTAAACAGGATGGTGTGTGGAAAATGGCGTTTTATGGTTACGTGGTAATTTGGAGGTGTGGAAAGGGAACAAGCTTTAGAATCAGACCTATGTTCAAATATCAGCCCTTCCATTTTTATAAAATAATGTTGATATTACTGCACAAGGTTGCTCTGAAGATGATGTGCTTGGTACTTAATAAATGGTCCATATTAGTTCCGCTTCCAGTGTACAGAATAATGACCAGAGGAAGCAGAGAAATTAGTTGGGGACAACTGCACTAGTCTAGGCATAAAGAAATAATGATGAAAATAATAATTAACATTTATTAAATGCCTAGTATGTATTAAACATTGGGCTAAGCCCTTTACTAGATTATATCTCATTTAATCCTCATAAATAAATTCTATGAAATAGACACTATTCATTATTTTTATTATTCACTATTATTATTACCCCCAACTTAGAATGAGGAAGTGGAAGCTCTGAATAAGTTTGCCAATTTTATTTTATTTTCTTGAGTTTGCCAATTTTGTATGATCGTAAGTGGCAGAGGGGAAGCAGTCTGACCTCAGAACACTTTTTTTTTCCCCTAGGATAGGGTTGGGGGAAGAGTTAAGAGACATTGGGCCAAAAACGAAGGAAAGGGGTTTGGAGTAATGACAAGTCCAGGGAGATGAATGGTAGTGTCTTCACAGAAATAGAGGTGTCATAAGGAGAAAGATGCCAAAGGGTTTTAGGCATGCAGAGACTGAGGCAGCCACCAGATCCCTGAGAGGGTATAGGAATGAGTTTGGACGACAGTGGGGAATGGATATTTTAGAAACCCCAAGGTCAATATGATAGTAGAAACTGAAAGATTGGAGTAGAAAAACCAGAAAGCTGTGGACCCTGTGTTGAGACATACATATTCAGTCTAAAGAGTACTCAAAAGATTAAGCACTCACGGTTGTGGAGTATATGGGAAAAGGGAGGAGCATTTCAAGTAGAGGAGGAGGAGTTGGCAGAATCAGGGAGATCACAGAGATTGAAGACTGCATGCACACCATTGAATTTCCTGCTCACAGTCTTGCAGGAAGATAGAGACATAACAAGTCATGTGGTTTCATGCTAAATTATGACAGAGATAGGGAACAGAGTGTTATGGAAACATTGAGGAAAGAGCAACAAATTACTCAACGTTGGAAGCTTTGGGAGAAGGTGCATTCCAGAAGGAAGAAATAGTACATTCAAGCCAGACACCAGGGATGGTAGACATAGGTGACAGTAGGTTATGATAAAAAGGGAAGAGATTGGTATAAACGAATGGATGCTTATAAAATATAACCCTAAAGTAGGTCCCTAGTAGAGAAGGTCTGGAGACCATTCTGAAGCCAGCCCAAGAAGAGGTTTGGAGGTTTCAGAGTAATACCATCAGATGGAATCACCAGGGCACCGACTTCTCTTTTCCCTTTTTTCATGGAAAAGACACAGGACTTAGAGTTAAATACGACGGTTCAATATTGGCTGTCCCTAATTTGTAGTGCGCCTTTGGGCAAGTCATTTCATCTCTTTGAGCCTCCATTTCCTTATTTGTAAAGTAAAACTAATGACCCTGCCCTCTCTGCTTCATGAAGAGAGACCACATGAAGGGTTCGGATTCACTTTGTAAACTATATAGTCAACTGAGCAGATATTAGGAGAAACTTAGATATTGCTAATCTTATCAGGAAGTATCTGTACCAGAGCTCACCATAGGGAAACTAGATTCCTTTCTCCCTTCACCTCCTCTCTTATTTCTTTATTCAACAAATACTTATTAATTATCTTTTGGGTGCTAGCTGGTCTGAGGATACAAAGATTAGCTTCCAGTTGCCTCCTTTAGAAAGATAGTCATCTGGGGAGATAGACATAAACATAGCAAGAAGTTAGCATAATATGTGCTATAAGAGAAGAGAAAAATATTATGAAAGTAGAGAGAAAGGAATAGCTAACTGTCAGAGATGGCAGGAGGTGAGAGGGGCCTTGAATGACCAGCAGGAATTTGCTGTATAGGGTGCGAAAGGAACTGTATATCCAAAGGCACAGATATATACGAATGCCATGCTAAGGAGTTTGGACTTTATGCTCTGGGCCAGCAATTCTCAGAGTGTGATTGAGACCCTTTCAGGGGGTCTGTGATATCAAACCTATTTTCATAACAATACTAAGCATTGTTTGTCTTTTTTAACTCTCGTTCCTCATGAGTGGACTGTGTGATCTTTCAGAGGCTTTCATAACAGATTACAGAAGTAGATGTGAGAATACAACTATCTTCCATTAAGTCAGACATTAAACAGGTTTTCAAAAATGTAAAGCAATCCCACTCTTCTCACTAACTTTTTTTTGTTTTGGAAATCATAGCTATTTTTCATAAAAGCATTACTTAAGTTGACAGGTTTGTTATTATAAGTGAATTAATATGTAAATCTTTTAAAATTTCTCAGCTTTGATTTCTAGTGTGGTGATGATCAATAGATATAATCCACATAAACAAAAGCTCTTTGGAGTCCTCAATAGTTTTTAAGAGTATAAAGGGGATCCTGAGATTAAAAGCTTTGAGAACCCTGTTATAGACAGCAGATCCTCACTGAAGGGTTTTGAATCAAGGAGAGACATGATAACATTTCAACAAATTGTTCAACAATTAATTTATTAAACATCTCGATGTGCCTGGCATGATTCGAGGTGCTGGGATAGAGCAGTGAACAAACCAAATCAAACTCCCTGTTTTCACAGAACTTACATTATACTGGTGTGACAGGCAATAAACACAAATAATTAATATATATAGTATTTTAGATAGGAATAGCTGTTGAGAAGAGCAGGGAACTAGGATATGAAAGCTGAAAGGTATGTGTGTGCATGTGCATGTGTGTATAATTGTGTAATTTTGGATAGGGTGGACAGGGAAGATCTCAGTAAGAAAGTGGGTTTTCAGTAAAGACCTGAAGGAACAAGGGAGTGGACCATGCAGGTTTCTGGGAGAAATGAATTCAGGCAGAGGGAACAGCAAAGGGAAAAGTTCTGAAGCAAGAGCCTGCCTGGCAAGTTGGAGGAACAAAATGGAGACCAGTGTGGTTGGAGTGGAAGAAAAGTGAGAGTATTAGGAGATGAAGGTTATGGAAGGGGAGCACAATACCTGAGATAAAAAGGCCAATGGAAGATTTTGAGAATAGAAGAGACATCTTCTGGCTTACCTTTAACAGAACCACGTTGGTTGCTGCACTGAGAGCAGGTTGAAAAGCTAAAAGCAGAAAGGTTAGCTCGGTGGCCATTGCAATAATCCCGATGCAGGACGATGGTGGCTTGGACCAGAGTCCAAGTGGGGATGGGAGATATAGTTGGATTCTTGATAGATTTTGAAAGTAGAGTTGACAGAATGTGACAATGGATGAATATGAGGTATGAGAAAAAAAAAGAAGAATCAGGTGACACCAAACATTTGAGTAACTAGAAGAATGGGATTGTTACTATCTGACACAAAGAAGCCTGCAGGAAGGACAGGTTTGAAGAGAACTATTGAGAGCTTGGTTTTGGACATATTAAGTGGAAGATGTCTATTAAACACCCAAGCGGATGTGGCAAGTAGATGGTTTCATATGCGGGTCTGACTTCAGAAAGGAGGTCTAGACTGGAATTATGAATTTGGGGTTTCTCAGAATAAAGATAATATTTAAAAGCTGAGGGATCAGAAGCAATTACTCAGGAAATGAGTGTAGCTAGAGAAGAGTTGTGATGACTCAATCCTGGGGGAAATCTAATATTTAAAGGTTGGGAAAATGAAGAAGAATCAAAAAGACACTGAGAAGGAACAGGCAGAAGAAGAAAACCAGGATTGTGAGAAATCCTGGAGACCAAATGAAGAAAGTGGTGTTTTTTTTTTTTTAATTTTTTAACGTTTATTTATTTTTGAGACAGAGAGACAGAGCATGAACGGGGGAGGGTCAGAGAGAGAGGGAGACACAGAATCCAAAACAGGCTCCAGGCTCTGAGCGGTCGGCACAGAGCCCGACATGGGGCTCGAACTCACGGACCGCGAGATCGTGACCTGAGCTGAAGTCGGATGCCTAACTGACTGAGCCACCCAGGCGCCCCATGAAGAAAGTGTTTTAAAGAAAAGGGAGTAACCAACTGTGCTAAATGCTGCTTACAGATCAAATCATATGAAGATTAAGAAGTGGTAATTGGATTGACCAATGTGGAGCTGTTGGTGATCTTGAGAAGAGCAGTTTTGGTGGCTTGTAGGGGTCAAAAATCTGATTGGGAGTAAATTCAAGAGAGTGGTGCAGTAGAGGAATTGAAAATGTTGAGTACATGTACCCTTTCCAAGGAATTTTGCTACAAAGGGAAGAATATGTGGCAGCTGGAGGAGAAAGTAGAGTTGAAAGAGGGTTGTTTTTGTTTGTTTTCATCATGGGAGAAATCATGTTGAAACACTGACCGAGAATGATCCCCTGAGAGGGGGAAATTGATGCTGCAGGGGAGAGGAGAAGATGGCAGAAGCGATGTCCATGAGTACGCAGGCGCACAAGTGGAGAGGTTGACTATGTGTTAGGAGAATTCATCCACGGTAAGAGGGAAGAAGCGAGCCTTTAGCAGTGTAAAGTTGGTACCAGTGCAGAGAAGAGATTAGAGGGGAATTTGCAATTATTGGTTACTTACTTTTTGTCCAGCTTGTGGAGGATGCTTTCCTCACAACAGTCCTCATGTACGAGGGAGGTGAATGATAAGGCTGTTGCAACAAGGCAACATAAGTCAAGAACGGAACCAAAACTCCTGAAGCTCCAAGACACTGTGGAACTTTGTCTGTTTCTAGATCACATTGGCTTCTTGTTACCAATATCAGAATGCCTTCCGTTCAATGACAAAGATTCTTCGCTTGACTAGACTTTAGTCAGGGTTCTAAACCTTCTCCTGGGCCCATCTATGCACTTCCTTGTAAAAATCTAGTTTTAGCAAGAACGCTGCTAAGTCAATTTAACCAGAACTCCTCCCCCTTTGATATCTGATCACCTTGATATGTGATCAGGTCTTTCATCCTCCACTGTCTCCCAGATAATGTCTGGTCACCCTGGCCTGTCTTCAGCAAAAATCCTGTTAGGTCTGTTTAACCAGAATCTCCCTTACCCCTGATGTTTCTTCTTAGTAATTTTCCATCACTTGACCCTCATCCTGCTCCTTGACTATATATCCCCCTTTTGCCCATGCTGTATTCAGAGTAGAGTCTAATTTCTCTCCTCCACTGCAAAATTCCATTGCAGTGGAACCTATACCTATCGTGATACCCCCCTTTCCACAAATAAAGTCTTCCCTACCATGATTGAACAAGTATCATTGAATATTTTCTTCCTTAATGTAGGTTAGGAGGAAACTGACCTGCTAGCTCAACTCTCTATCTCTAGGGTAGAGACACTTGCTTCTCCTAGAGGCAGGTAACAGTTGAGTGGTCACAAGTCTGCAGCGCTGGACAGCCCTTGGTGCTGGAGTGCCCTACGCCTGAAGCCAGACAAATTTACTCAAAAGATAAAGCCAAAAAGAAAATATAGGAATAGAGAAAAGTGATGTCCTCATTTGGGATCTGAAAGGAAATAGAGACAGGAGGCTGGAGAGCACCATCCAGATCAGGAAATCACCTTGACCCCTCTCCTTCCTCTGAATTCCCACTGTGGCATCTGACACGTAATGAGGGCTTATATGTGCAACACAATTTATCTACATTACCTCACTTAATCCTCACAACCATCCTATGAGGTAGATTCTAAGGAAAGGGTGAGAAGAAGAGTGATTTACCCAATAACACACTAGAAAAGAGCAAAACCAAAAAAAAAAACAAAAAACAAAAAACAAAAACCCAAGTGTCTGACACTAACGCTTATGTCCTTAACTCCTTATACCTTTGCCCATTCATTAATTACCTCAAGAATTCTATAAACATTACTAAGCAGCCATTCTGGAAGGTACTGTGGTGAATGAGATAATGTTCAGGTAAAAGAGCTGAGACTTGAGCACATATAACCACAAAGATGGTGACAAATAACCATGACACTTTACAACATCCTATAGGATTTCAGAAGGGGGCGAGGTCACTCTGGCTGGGGAAAATTGCAGAGCTCAAGGAAGGCTTCAAAAAGGAAGTGGCATTTGAGATGAACTTATGTAAACAGATTGTGTCTTTTAAACTAATTGTTTCATCTGCAATATATGCTGCACATTACCACGCATAAGCAATAAAGACTGTGAAGTTTTAACTGGCAGAGATGGGAAGGTGAAAGCATGGAGGAAGGAAAAGTTCTGATTGTTCAGGATGTAGGAGAGGCCCAGTTCAACTCCCCGCCTTTGTCTCACATCCAGCCTCAAAACAAATGACTTAGGGGTATTTTCCACTTATGAATGTATTCAGAGTGATGACAGCCAATGAAACCCTATGAGGCTATTTAAAAAGTGAATTATTATTTTTTTAGTTTTTAAAAAATGTTTTATTTATTTTTGAGAGAGAAAGAATTAGCGGGAGATGGGCAGAGAGAGGGAGAATCTGAAGTAGGTTCCAGGCTCTGAGCTGGAACTCTGAGCTGGGTTCCAGCACAGAGCCCGACATGGGGCTTGAACCCATGAACTGTGAGATCATGATCTGAGCCAAAGTTGGACGCTTAACTGACTGAGCCAACCAGGCACCCCCAAAAATGAATTACTTTATGAACTAATAGGAAATTATTTCCAAAATGCAATGTTAAATTAAAAAAAAAGCAAGGTTCAGAATACAGGCTAGAGTATGCTACTATTTGTGTGAGAGTGGGGAACAAATGTATGTGTGTGTGTGTGTGTGTGTGTGCATGTGCACTTGCTTGTTTACACATAAAATATGGAAGGATACCCAGGACGCTGATAACAGTAATTGTCTTCCAGGAAGGGAACTATGTGGCTGGGGAACAGGATGACAGGGAAATTTTCCACTGCCTACATTTTAGTGTCCTTTAACTTTTTAACTATGTGGATGTGTTATCTATTTAAAAAATAAGCAAATACAAGTTGAACTTTTAAAAATTAAGTGTAATAGTCTCCAAAGGCCTTTCCCTGAAAAGAGGGCATATATTGTAATATAGTAGAAAGGAAAAGCAGTTCATTTAGGTGGGCAGTTTCAAAACTTCAGGCCTTAATCTGTATGGCAAAAAATTTATATATATATATATATATATATACATATATATATATATATATGTATATATATATATATAAAGTTACTATATGGTAATTACTATAATGTATTACTATATATAAAAATATAACTATATATATAATTACTATACATAGTAATAAAGTATATAAATAAACAATAAACTAGGTAATATATTTACTGTTAATTTTCTTAACATAAGACATCTTTTAGAAACCAATAAGAAGGGGTGCCTGGGTGGCTCAGTTGGTTGAACATCTGACTCTTAATTTCAGCTCAGGTCATGATTTCAAGGTTTGGTTCCTGAGTTTGAGCCCCATGTTAGGCTCTGTGCTGAGAGCACAGAATCTGCTTGGGATTCTCTCTCTCTCTCTCTCTCTCTCTCTCACACTCTCTCTCTCTTTCTCTGCCCTTCCCCCACTCATGTGCACACACTCTCTCTCAAAATAAATAAACATTAAAAAAAAAAAAAGGAAACCAATAGGAAAAGGACCTATAACCCAGTTCAAAATTGGCAAAGGACAAAATGTGCTTCATGTTAACAGAAATGTAAATGGAGTTATAATCTACTGTATAAAAAATAACCAACCTCATTTTTTCTTTGAGAGAGAGAGAGAGGGCACAAGTGAGCAAGGGGCAGAGAGAGAGTGAGAGAAGTGGGGCTCACCCAGGGCTCGTGTTTTACCGGAAGCAGGGTTCACATTCACCCATTCAACAGAAACAGGGCTTGAGCTCCCCCGAAAGGTGGCTCGAGCTCACCCGATGTGGGACTGGAGCTCAGGAACTGTGAGATCATGACCTGAGCCAAAGTCAGATGCTTAATGACTGAGCCACCCAGGCACCCATAATCAACCCAACCTCATTTGTAATTAAAGAAAGGCAAATTAGAACAATGAGCTCTTGCTTTCTCACTGACAAGACTGCAAATATCAAAAAGTTGGATGTTACAACAATCCCAGACTTTAGCCTCTACTACAAAGCTGTCATCATCAAGACAGCATGGTATTGGCACAAAAACAGACACATAGACCAATGGAATAGAATAGAAACCCCAGAACTAGACCCACAAACGTATGGCCAACTAATCTTTGACAAAGCAGGAAAGAACATCCAATGGAAAAAAGACAGTCTCTTTAACAAATGGTGCTGGACAGCAACATGCAGAAGGTTGAAACTAGACCACTTTTTCACACCATTCGCAAAAATAAACTCAAAATGGAAAAAGGACCTGAATGTGAGACAGGAAACCATCAAAACCCTAGAGGAGAAAGCAGGAAAAGACCTCTCTGACTTCAGCCGTAGCAATCTCTTACTCGACACATCCCCAAAGGCAAGGGAATTAAAAGCGAAAATGAATTACTGGGACCTTATGAAGATAAAAATCTTCTTCACAGCAAAGGAAACAACCAACAAAACTAAAAGGCAACCAACGGAATGGGAAAAGATATTTGCAAATGACATATCGGACAAAGGGCTAGTATCCAAAATCTATAAAGAGCTCACCAAACTCCACACCCGAAAAACAAATAACCCAGTGAAGAAATGGGCAGAAAACATGAATAGACACTTCTCTAAAGAAGACATCCAGATGACCAACAGGCACATGAAAAGATGCTCAACGTCGCTCCTTATCAGGGAAATACATATCAAAACCACACTCAGATATCACCTCACGCCAGTCAGAGTGGCCAAAATGAACAAATCAGGAGACTATAGATGCTGGAGAGGATGTGGAGAAACGGGAACCCTCTTGCACCGTTGGTGGGAATGCAAATTGGTGCAGCCACTCTGGAAAACAGTGTGGAGGTTCCTCAGAAAATTAAAAATAGACCTACCCTATGACCCAGCAATAGCACTGCTAGGAATTTACCCAAGGGATACAGGAGTACTGATGCATAGGGGCACTTGTACCCCAATGTTTATAGCAGCACTCTCAACAATAGCCAAATTATGGAAAGAGCCTAAATGTCCATCAACTGATGAATGGATAAAGAAATTGTGGTTTATATACACAATGGAATACTACAGGGCAATGAGAAAGAACAAAATATGGCCCTTTGTAGTAACGTGGATGGAACTGGAGAGTGTGATGCTAAGTGAAATAAGCCATACAGAGAAAGACAGATACCATATGGTTTCACTCTTATGTGGATCCTGAGAAACGTAACAGAAACCCATGGGGGAGGGGAAGGGGGAAAAAAAAAAAAAAAAAAGAAGAGGTTAGAGTGGGAGAGAGCCAAAGCATAAGAGACTCTTAAAAACTGAGAACAAACTGAGGGTTGACGGGGGGTGGGAGGGAGGGGAGGGTGGGTGATGGGTATTGAGGAGGGCACCTTTTGGGATGAGCGCTGGGTGTTGTATGGAAACCATTTTGACAATAAATTTCATATATTGAAAAAAAATAAAAAATAAAATAAAATTCTTAAAATGCTTAAAAAAAAGTTGGATGTTACAGAGTGTTAATGAAGGTATAATAAAAGTACTGTTGGAAGGGATATAAACTGGTATCTTTTCTGTGGAGCGCAAATTGGCAATGCCTGTCAAGCTTGAAAATGAGCATACCTTTGGCTCATCAATTCTAATTTTGAGAATTTATCCTAGATAGATAATCTTTATACACGAACAAAGACAAATGTACAAAGTTATTCATTCCAGCAGTCTTTGTAATTACAAAAGATCAAAATCAACCTAAATATTTTCTAATCAGAGATACTGCTACATCTAAACAGAGGAACACTAGGTAGGTGTTGAAAAGAACAACATGGATCTGTATTGCTGTTGTGACAAGATCTTAATTTAGCCCCTCATTATCTCTTACTTGGACGACAGGAATAGCTTCTCGACAGGTCTCCCTGCTTTCGTCTTGTCCCCTTGCAGGACCCATAATTGGTGGGACCCAGTGCAAAATGAAAATGCAGGGCCTTTGGTTAAAAAAATATTAAGAATCCCAAGATAGTGACAGCAGAGCATTGGAACATGGGTGGGAGCCTTTCTAAGAGCGAGTCCCTGGGTGACTGCTGAGGTCGAGTGCTTCCTTCACACTGGCTCTGAGAATGGCATGTTGCTCCTTCCACATGAACCACCTTTCCACCATCATCTCTTTTTCTTTCCTTTTTAAAAAATTTTTTATTACATTTATTTATTTTTGAGAGACAGAGTGAGACATAATGAGAGTGAGGGAGGGGCAGAGAGAGAGGGAGACACAGAACCCGAAGCAGGCTCCAGGCTCTGAGCTGTCAGCACAGAGCCTGATGCGGGGCTCGAACTCACAAACCGTGAGATCATGACCTGAGCCAAAGTCAAATGCTCAACTGATGGAGCCACCCAGGCGTCCCTCTTTTTCTATCTTGATGCACTACATGCCTATCAAGAAATAACTCAAATGTGATCTGCTTTGGGAAATTAAGACAGTCTTTCTTCAGTGCTCCCCCAGCTCTTGCACAGAGCCTTATTCACTCTTCCTTACAGTGTATTACAACTATTTGTTTACAAGTCTCTCACCCTGAGGGGAGCCTGGCTGGCTCAGTAGATGGAGCGAGTGACTCTTGATCGTGAGGTTGTGGGTTGGAGCACCACATAGGGTGTAGAGATTATTTAAAAATAAAATCTCTTTTTGGGGGATGGCTAGGTGGCTCAGATGGGTAAGCATTTGACTCTTGGTTTTAGCTCAGGTCATGGTCTTGTGGTTCGTGAGTTAGAGCCCCACATCGGGCTCTGTACTGACAGCTTGGGATTCTCTCTCTCTCTCTCTGCCTCTCCCCTGGTTGTGCTCTCTCTCTCTCTCTCTCTCTCTCTCAAAATAAACAAATAAACTAAAAAAAAATCTTTTTAAAAAATGTTGATTTATTTTCAGGGAGGAAGGACAGAGAGAGAGGGAGAGAGACGACCCCAAGCAGACTCCATTCCCAGCACAGAGTGTGAGATCATGACCTGAGCCCAAATCAAGAGTTACACACCTAACCAACTGAGCCACCCAGGTGCTCCTAAAAACTAAAATCTTAAAATAATAATAATAATAATAATAATAATAATAATAATGCATCTCTCCCTGAGCTTCTCCAGGGCTTGACCTGTGGTTTATGATTTTTTTTTGGTAACACTAGCGCCTCACTCATTGCCTAGCACATGTGATTTGAGAGAATGAATGAGTTGGAGTGGATAAGTTTGGGTGGGTGTGCTAATTAGTCATATTGCTTCACGGTCACACCTTATCTTTGTGTTGCTAAATCTGGCTGGACTCAACGCACAGAGGCCAGAAGGCCCTGATGGCTGGCTCTTGCTTCTAGGAGCCATGATATAGCTTCAGATGATCCCTTGGAGTGGTGGATGCCTGAGCCTGAAAGCACTTGAAGGATTCCCCCCAAACTGCCCACATGTATCTCTGAAGCATAAATGCCTTATAAACTTTAGGCATTTAAAATGGAGGTCTGTAGGGGCACGTGGGTGGCACAGTAGGTTAAGTGTCCGACTTTGGCTCAGGTCATGATCTCACCATTTGTGGGTTTGAGCCCCACCTCGAGCTCTGTGCTGACAGCTCAGAGCCTGGAGCCTGTTTCAGATTCTGTGTCTCTTTCTTTCTCTCTGCCCCTCCTCTGCCCGTACTCTGTGTGTGTCTCTCTCAAAAATAAATAAACACTAAAAAAAATTAAAAATAAAATAGGGGTCTGTAAACGAAAATATAAGCAAAATAAAAAATGAAATGAAATGAAATGAAATAAAATAAAATAAAATAAAATAAAATAAAATAAAATAAAATAGAGTTCTGATTTCATCAGGGCCAGCCGGCTCCAACAGTCAGTTCCAGATTCCAAGTACCTGATAGTAGTTTTAGATTGTCCCTAATCCTTTGCAAATCTGGCTTTCAAATGGAGGTATGCAATACCCCTATGATACACAAAGATTTCCCAAGAGATAGTCATGCAGCCTTGTCAGTGAGAAAGCAAGAGCTCATTGTTCTAATTTGCCTGTCTTTAATTACAAATGAGGTTGGGTTGATAGTTTTAAGGGAATTAATTTCTATACCCTCAACTTCCTTATGTACTCTACCTGAGAAAGTTCCTGAGGATGAGGCTCGGAGCCAGCTTTTCCTCCTTAATTGTAGTTCTGCTAGTTTTCATAAGAAAGCTGTATCTCTGGCCCACCCTGAATCTTACTAATGTACGTTGCCTGGGGTAATAAAAAGAATCTTGGAGGCGACAAAGGGACAATTAAAAATATCAGTTTCAGGGAAAACATCTTTCAATTACAGGGTGACATCATTTATCAAAATTATTTTGGGTGGTATGTGCAAAAAAGAGTATGAGGACCACCGCTCTAAAGCAACACACTACGGTAGCCTCTGGAGGATTTTCTAGGAGAACCTGGCCTGGTTCTCTCAGACCCCAGGCCTCTGAAACCGGGCCTCAATTTCACCAGGCCAGACAGGTAAATAACTTCTGCTTGATTTTTTCACAACCTCTACCACAGTGGACAGTCTCCCTCTTGAAACACACGCTCCCCTTGCTTTGGCACTATCACGCTCTCCTGATTTTCTTTTCCTTCCTGCCTCTCTGGCTCTTTATCCCAAGTTTCCTGGTCTTGTTCCATCTCCTCCAACTGGACTTAAAAACATTTTTTTTTAAATTTGAGAGAGAGAGAGAGAGAGAGAGAGAGAGAGAGAGTGAGCATATGTATGTGAATGGGGAGATGGGGAAGAGGGAGAGAGAATCCCAAGCAGGTTCCACACTCAGCGTGCAGCCTGATGCAGGGCTCGATCCAACAAGCCTAAGCCGAAATCAATAGTCAGATGCTCAACCAACTGAGCCACCCAGGTACTCCAATATATTTATTGTAGTTTTTTTTTTTATTTTTTATTTTTTTAAGTAAGCCTCACGCCCAGCATGGAGCCCCATAGGTGCTTGAACTCAAGACCCTGAGATCAAGATCTGAGCTGAGGTCAAGAGTCAGATGCTTAACTGACTGAGCCACCCAGTTTCCCCTAGCAACAGGACTTTTAAATCTACGAGTCTGTCACGGTAGTCATAAGCCCTTTTATCTTTCTGTTCTTTTCTTACCAAGAGTTTTCATCCATTACCACAATTTCAAATACCATTTGCTTATTCCACATCTATACCTGAATGTCTCACAGGGTTTCCAAACTGCAAAAGGCCAAAGCCAAGTTCACGTCCTTTCCATGCAAAATCCCACCTTTCTCTAGGCTTCCCCGACTTAGTAACTGCCCATCTTGTGCCATCTGCCCAGCTCGTGCCAGAGACCTGAGAGGCACCTGCAATACCTCCTCCGTAGCCAATGAATAATCTACTCCTACGGATTACACTTCATGCAAGATTTCCCTGATCCTCCCACTAGGCTACACACTGCTATACGCTGCTACGGCACCTTGTACTTCATAGTACTCATCCAAATTGTAATTACGTAATTATTTGTGTAATTCCATCTCCCTGTCTATATCATAAGCTCCACATGCACAAGAACCATGTCTGTCTTTTTTTCTGGCACATGGTAAGATCTCAATAAATATTTGTTAAGTTAACAAATGTAAACTCTCAGATTGTGACAACTGTGTGTTGTGTGTCCTTGCAATTTAAGCATCTAATGCTGTGTGCACGGTAGGGGGCAGCAGAGTATAGATAATGGAGAGAGTCCAGGCCTCTGTAGGAAAAAACTAACTGGGTAAAAATCACTTAACCTTTCTGAGGCTTTATTTCCTTCTCGGAAATCAGAGCTAATTCCCCTTTTCTTGGATCAAAAGAGATAAGTGGTTATAAAAGGGCTTTAGTGCCAAATAGGAGGGAGTATTGTCAGACTCAGTTATGATAATTGTTTGTTGAATAAGAGGCAAAGGAAGAGGATCTTGTTTACACTATGGGACAGATGTGAGCAGAGACTTGACAGGATCAGAAGAGAAAAAATGAAAGCTCAGGGAAGACACTGGATTAAGTCCAGAGCCAGCCGGAGGCAAAACTGTGAAGTCAGCACAGTGTGTCCCTGGCATGCTCTCATCTCTTCTCCCTGATCGCTACCCTCCCGCCCCCAGCTGCAGCCTTTAGTGCCCTGTGGCTGTGCTATGCTGCAGACCTTTCTTTCCCTTTCCTCCTATGAGAACACATCTGTCCCGTGTCCTGGCCCCTCAGAGGCCTGCTCACTGCCATCCACAATGACAGCTAGTTAGCCCAATGAATGGATCCCTGCTAAAGTGCCAATGGCAGGTAGTGTGTTATTTTTCCACTCCCAATAATAGGAGCTGGACCTTCTTGAGACAGAAACCTAGTCAAAAAGAATAAATTGACAATGATGAAATTTCAGGTTCTATGGAATAAGAGGAAATGAAAAGTTAACATGGATTATGGCAGTCCTAATCTTGGGATCCAAGAAAAATAATTGTACAAATACAGAATCTGTTAGATGTGACTTGATACTAATTTGAGGAGAAAAATGAAAAACTTTTTTTTTTAAATTCATATATAGATAGATAGATATTTATGTAACTTAATTGTAATTTACATTAGTAAAATTCACTTTCTAGTGTAGAGTTCGGTGAGTTTTGAGAAGTACACAGTCATATAAACACCACAATCAAAATACGGAATAGTTTGTCCTTCCCTAAAAATGTCCATGTGGTACCCCTTTCTGGTCAAAATCTTCTCCCCCACTTAGGTAAGTCCTGCAACACTGATGTGTTCTCTGTCCCTACAACCAAATTTATCAAGTATTCCTTTTATGAATTTCACTTTAATGTTGCGTTTAAGAATTCTCTCTAACCTAAGGTGACAATGATTTTTCTCCTTTGCTTTCTTCTAAAAGTTCCATAGGTTTCCATTTAGGTCTATGATCCATTTCAACTGAATTTTTAAAATAAGAAGTGTAAGGTATAGGCCGAGGTTTACATTTTTGCAACTGTACAATTACTCTAGTTGAAAAGATCTTTCCCCATTGCACGTTGGTAAAAAAATTCAGTTGGGCATATTTGTGTCAATCTCTTTCTGGACTCTCTATTCTGTTCCATCCATCCATGTGTCTATCCTTTCGCCAACACCACACTGCTTTTATTAGTATATAATGGTAGTAAGTCTTGAAATCAAATAGTGTGAGTTCTCCAACATTGTTCTACTTTTCCAAAATTGTTTTAGCTCTCCAGTCCTTTTGGCTTTCCATATAAATATTAGAATCAACTTATTGATATCTATAAAAATCTGGGCTGGGGCACCTGGGTGGCTCAGTCAGTTAAGCGTCCGACTTCGGCTCGGGTCATGATCTCATGGTTCATGAGTTCAAGCCCTACATCAGGCTCTGTGCTGACAGTTTGGAGCCTGGAGCCAGGCTGTTCCAGATTCTGTGTCTCCCTCTCTCTCTGCCCCCCTGCCTCGTTTGCACTCCATCTGTTGGTCTCTCTCTCTCAAAAATAAACGTTAAAAAAAAAAAAAATCCCTGCTGGGATTTTGATTGGGATTATGTTGAATCTGTGTTTCAGTTTGGGGAAAATTGACACCCTAACAGAACTGAGCCTTCTAATCAGTGAACATGATCTGTTGCTCCATTTATTTAGGTCTTCTTTGATTTCCTTCATTGGTATTTTATAGTTTGCAGCATAAAGATCTGTCATATATTTTGTTCTACTTATCCCTACATATTTCATTACTTTGGTGCAATCATAAATTATATTGTTTATTTTAGGTGCTTTTTTTCAAATGTTTACTTATTTATTTTTGAGAGAGAAAGATAGAGAGAGAGTGCGAGCATGAGCAGGGGAGAAGCAGAGAGAAAGAATTCCAAGCAGGCTCCTCACTGCCAGCGTGGAACCTGATGTGGGGCTCGAATTCAAGAACCATGAGATGGTGACCCCAGCAGAAATCAAGAGTGGGATGTTTAACCAACTGAACCCAGGCACCCCTATATTGTTTATTTAATTTTGTTTTACCATTGCTTGTTGCCGAGATACAGAAACACAATTGACTTTTATATTATGACTTTGTATCCTGTGACTTTGCCAAACTCATTAACTAGTTCTAGGAGGGTTTTTTTTTTTTTTTTTTTTTTTTTTTAGTTTATTTATTTATTTAGAGAGAGAGAGAGGGACAGAGAGAATCCCAAGCTGTCAGTGCAGAGCTCAACTCAGGGCTTAAACCCACAAACCGTGAGATCATGACCTGAACCAAATCAAGAGCTGGGCGCTCAACTGACAGCCACCCAAGCACCTCTCTAGGAGTTTTTTCTTTCTTTTTTTTTTTTTTTTTTTTTTTTTTTTGCAGATTAAATAGAATTTTCTACATAGACAATCATTTTTGGCTACTAATAGAAATAATTTTATTTTTTCCTTTGGCTACTAATGGAGATAATTTTGTTTCTTCCTTTCCAATTCATGTCTTTTTCATTCCCTGCCTGGCCTTGTTGCATTAGTCAGAACTTTCTGATAATATTGAATAGGAGTGGCAAGAGTGAACATCCTTTTGTGTTCCCAATTTTGGGAGAAAACATTCAGGCTTTTACCATTAGGTATGATGCCTTTTTTGTAAATGCCCTTTTCTGCCCCTGAGGTGAGAGAAGTTTCCTTCTGTTCCTAATTGTGGAGAGATTTTATCATGAATAGACGTTGAATTCTGTTAATGCATTTTCTTCATCAATTGAAATTATCAAGTTTTTTTTCTTCTTTTCGTCTGTCAATATGGTGAATTACATTCATTGATTTTTGAATGTTGCAGATTTGGGGCCAGCAAACTAGGGTAAAACCACAGGCAAGTCAGGAGAACAAAGGAGGGAATGTTACTTTATACAGAAAAAGGATGAAGTTGTGAGAGATTGCTTTGAAGTAAAGTCCATTTGAGGAAAATGAGAGTTCAGGGTGGTGATGGTTTCTCATTGGCTGAGTTGCGGCACTTTCTCACTGGCTGAACTATTGCTGGGCCAGGAGAAAATCTTCCTTCCTCTTGCTGGAGTAGTAAAGCAGGCTTCCTCCTGCTGGGAATGCATGGTATGTCTCTTCATGTTGAGGTCTGCAATTGACAATGAGTTGGTAAGGGGTGAGAGCTCCCCCTGCTGGTCTCCTGGCTCCTTATTTATTTATTTTTAAATTTTATTTCATTATTTTTTTAAATATAATTTATTGTCAAATTGGTTTCCATACAACACCCAGTGCTCATCCAAACAGGTGCCCTCCTCAATGCCCATCACCCACTTTCCCTTCTCTCCCACACCCCATCAACCATCAGTTTGTTCTCAGTATTTAAGAGTCTCTTATGGTTTGCCTCCATCCTTCTCTGTAACTGTTTTTTCCCCCTTCTCCCCATAGTCTTCTGTTAAGTTTCTCAGGATCCACATATGAGTGAAAACATATGGTATCTGTCTTTCTCTGCCTGACTTATTTCACTTAGCATAATACTCTCCAGTTCCATCCACGTTGCTACAAATGGTCAGATTTCATTCTTTCTCATTGCCAAGTAGTATTCCATTGTATATATATAAACCACATCTTCTTTATCCATTCATCAGTTGATGGACAGTTAGGCTCTTTCCATAATTTGGCTATTGTTGAAAGTGCTGCTATAAACATTGGGGTACAAGTGCCCCTATGCATCAGCACTCCTGTATCCCTTGGGTAAATTCCTAGCAGTGTATATCCCTTAGGTCATATGGTAGATCTATTTTTAATTTTTTGAGGAACCTCCACACTGTTTTCCAGAGCGGCTGTACCAGTTTGCATTCCCACCAACAGTGCAAGAGGGTTCCCGTTTCTCCACATCCTCTCCAGCATCTATAGTCTCCTGATTTGTTCATTTGAGCCACTCTGACTGGTGTGAGGTGGAATCTCAGTGTGGTTTTGATTTGTATTTCCCTGATGAGGAGCGGCATTGAGCATCTTTTCACGTGTCTGTTGGCCATCTGGATGTCTTCTTTAGAAAAGTGTCTATTCATGTTTTCTGCCCATTTCTTCACTGGATTATTTGTTTTTCAGGTGTGGAGTTTGGTGAGTTCTTTATCGATTTTGGATACTAGCCCTTTATCTGATATGCCATGTGCAAATATCTTTTCCCATTCCATCAGTTGCCTTTTAGTTTTGTTGATTGTTTCCTTTGCAGTGCAGAAGCTTTTTATTTTGATGAGGTCCCAATAGTTCATTTTCACTTTTAATTCCCTTGCCTTTGGAGATGTGTCGAGTAAGAAATTTCTGCGGCTGAGATCAGAGAGGTTTTTTTTCTGTTTTCTCCTCTAGGGTTTCGATGGTTTCCTGTCTCACATTCAGGTCCTTTATCCATTTTGAGTTTATTTTTGTCAATGGTGTAAGAAAGTGGTCTAGTTTCGTTCTTCCGCATGTTGCTGTCCAGTTGTCCCATCACCATTTGTTAAAGAGACTGTCTTTTTTCCATTGGATATTCTTCCCTGCTTTGTCAAAATTAGTTGGCCATACATTTGTGGGTCCAATTCTGGAGTCTCTATTCTATCCCATTGGTCTATGTGTCTTTTTTTGTGCCAATACCATACTGCCTTGATGATTACAGCTTTCCTGGCTCCATTTTAAATGAGGTTTCATTCAGTTTCACAAGATGGACCAGGAAATGAGAATAATATCTGCCTTCTTTCCTAATAAACGTGTTGGGTGGATCAATACATTTTTTAATGAGATAATAGAATAAAAGTGTGTCTGTAACTATAAAATTGTATATAAAGTGAAGGATTAGTAATAGTAGTAGTAAACTGAGATTGGATGAAATAGCATCCTTTCCCAAAAATCTTGAGTTCAGTCATTCTTCCAGGCATTTATTGTCTATCTTCTAAATCCCTGTCACCGTTCTAGATATTAAGGATAGGAAGATAAACAAGGGCAGTGTTTCCCTACAGGAAATAGTTAACCTATATAGTTAGCCTATAGAATTAAGTATAACTTCTTAGCATGCCATTCTTAATCTGGTACCCAAATGTCTCATTTTATCTCCCACATTTCCTTATATAAACTTAACTTAGAGCAGCCATATCAGACCATTTATCATCCCCAAACATATGGTGCACTTTCACCCCTTTGCCTTTGTGCTGTTATATCAGTCCAGAATCCACTCATTATTCACTTGTTGAACAAATATGTACTGGGCTCTTTCCTTATGTTAGGTATTATGTTCAATGTCAGGAACATGTTGATATATATTATTCTTCCCTCAAAGATCTTAGCCTAAGAGGGGAGAAACATCTTTCCCCTTTTCACCTAGTAAAATTTTCTTTCTTCAAGGCTCAGATGAAATATATGGCCTCTGTATAGCTTTCCCTGATCCCTTTTCCTCAGTACATAGCTTATAGCTACTTTGTACTTTTCTCATTCCTTCTGTGTTAAAATGACATGGTTTGTAATGCCTCTTCCTCTGGACTATGAGCTCCTGGGCGGGGATCATGTTTTACCCCTTTCTGCATCCCTGAGAGCAGTCAGCACAATGTCTTGCATCCATCACATAGGCCTCAGCAACAGTTGGCCGAATTGGGTACAAAAACCTAAACCTCAGGACACCTGGCAAGAAGTACAAAATCAAGAGATACACATTGAACTAAATTCAAAGGTGGCGGAGTACAGTAAGCCAAGCCACCCAGAAGGAGATTTTGAGACTACACTGGGGAGCCACTTGTTTAGATTTATTCCAGATTTGTTTATTTCTTGTGTAAACTCCAACATGACCTCCAGTAGTCTGTCTGTCAGGGGACAGGCTTAAGCCAAATATTCTGAGGTCATTCCAGGAAGAAGAAGGGCACTTCTAGGACACTTACAGTTGCCCAAATGCCAGCTGTCTGGACTTAGGAACTTAGAATCCTAGTTATCAGAGCTGGAAGGTATTGTAGAAATTACAAATTCCTGGGGCACCTGGGAGGTTCAGTTGGTTAAGCTTCCAAGTCTTGATTTTGACTCAGGTCCTGATCTCTCAGTTCCATGAGATTGAGCCCCACATTGGGCTCCGTGCTGACAGTATGAGCCTGCTCGGGATTCTCTCTCTCCCTCTCTCTCTCTGCCCCCTCCCCCCAAATAAATAAATAAATCTAAAAAAAATTACAAATTCCATTTCAGAGAGGGGCACTGACTTATCATCCAAGGTCACACAGCTATGAACCAATATTTATATGTATAAGCACGGGCAGATGAACTTTCTATTCACTCTCTATTTGGTTGTACAATGTCCTGGAAATGAGGATCACACCTCTTGCCCTAAAAGGTCAGGAGTTACTCATCCCACCGTTTTCCTGACTCTTTACCTCTCCTGCTTTTGGATGTGGACATGAACTTTTCAGAGAATCCTGGCAAGTAATCCTGTTACCCCTACAACCTATGACTCTCGCCCCCTCCCAGAGTGTGGTGTTGCAGCAATAGCTCAGGAACAAAAGTCAGAAGCCTCAAGCTCCAGTTCCAGTTGTTATTTTTTTTAATGTTTATTTATTTTTAAGAGAGAGAGAGAGAGAGAGAGAGAGAGAGAGTGCGGGAGGGGCAGAGAGCGAGGGAAGCACAGAATCTGGGGTAGGCTCCAGGCTCTGAGCTGTCAGCACAGAGCTCAATGCGGGGCTCAAACTCAAGAACTGTGAGATCGTGACCTGAGCCGAAGTTGGACACTTAACTGACTGAGCCACCCAGGTGCCCCTCTAGTTCCAGTTCTTATACCAGCTAACTGTGGAACCTTGGACAAGCTGCTTAGCCTTTCCCAGCTTCAGTTTCACCATCAGTATAAGAGTGTTCAGGTCTAATATCTTATAAGTTTACCTCCTTATTCTCCCTGTGGACACAGTGGAAGATTAATTGGACTGTGGACTGAGAAAGCACAAAGAGGGAATTAACCGACCCCAACCTAACTCCAGAAACTGTTTTTTTTTTTTTAATAATTATTAACATTTTTTGATGGCTACTGATTTCAGCAGCTTTGCTTACTTTCTTCATATTCAAGATTGTTTTACTGTTATCACCTTGTAACATCTTTGAGATATAATTCACATACTGTAAAATTTGTCCATTTAAAATATGCAATTCAGCGTTTTAAAAACTATACTCAGAACCATGTATCCATCATAATATGTTTAGAATATTTTCATCACCCCAAAAGGGAACCCTGTGCCCTTTAGCAGACAGTGTCTGTCATCACTCCATACCTCCAGCATGAGGCATCGCTAATCTGCTTTCTACATCTATGGATTGCCTATTCTGGACATTTCATGTAAGTGGAATCTTACAAGATGTAGTTTGTTGTGACTGGCTTCTTCTTTCACTTACAATGTTTTCAAGGCTCGTCCATGTTGTAGCATATATCAGTACTTCATTCATTTTGGGGCTACATAATATTCCACTGTATGAATGTACCACATTTTGTTTATCTATTCATCAACTGATAGACATTTGCAGTGTTTCCATATTTTGGCTGTTATGAATAATGCTGTTATGAACATTCACGTACAAGTATTTGTGTAGACGTATGTTTTCCATTCTCCTGAGTATGTAACAAGAGTGGAATTGCTGAGTCTTATACTAGCTCTATGTTGAATTTTTTAGGAACTGTCAAATGTATAACAAAATGGCTATACCATTTTACATTCCCACCAGCAATGTATGAGGGTCACTTTCTGCACATTTTTGCCAACACTTATTATTGTCTATCTTTTTTATTATAGCCATTCTTGATGGTGTGAATTAGTACCTCATTATAGTTTTGATTTGCATGTAATGATGTTGAGCATCTTTTCATGTGCTTATTGGTCACTGGTATATCTTGAGAAGTGCCAATTCAAATCCTTTGCCTATTTTTAAATTGGGTTATTTGTCTTTTTATTGTTGTGTTGTAAGAGTTCTTTATATATTCTGGGTATTAGATCTTTATCAGATATATGATTTACAAATATCTTCTTCTATTCTGTGGGATATCTTTTCTGTATATTCTGTGAACCACAAAAGTACTTTTATTTTGGTGAACTCCAATTTATCTATTTTTTTCTTTTGTTGTTTGTGCTATTTGTATCAGAGCTAAGAAACCATTGCTTAATCTAAGACAAATGTTTACAACTATGTTTTTCTTTAAGAGTTTATGCCTTCTTCTTCAAAAAGATTTTATTTTTTAAATTTCTTTTAAAAAATGTTTAAATTTTTTTTTTTGAGAGACATGCACAGAGAGAGAGAGAGAGAGAGAGAGAGAGGAAGGCAGAGACAGAGACAGAGTGCGAGTGGGGGAGGAACAGAGAGGGAGACACAGAATCCGAAGCAGGGCTCGAATTCACCAAGCACAAGTTCATGACCTGATCTGAAGTCGGATGCTTAACCGACTGAGCCACCCAGGTGCCCCCCCAAAATATTTTATTTTTAAGTAATCTCTACACTCAGCATGGAGCTCAAACTCACAACCCCGAGATCAAGAGTTGCATGCTCCACTGGCTGAGCTAGCCAGGTGTCCCAAGAGTTTTATGGCTTTAGATCATATATTTAGGTCTTTGATCCATTTTGAATTGGGATTCTAACTTCCATCTTTTGCATGGTGGTAACTAGTTGCTCCAGCAACACCTAGATGATTCCTTCTCCATCAAATTGTCTTAGCATCTTGTAGAAAAATCAGTTGACCACAAATGTAAGGGTTTATTTCTGGAGTCTTAGTCCTATTCCATTGATCTATATGTTTGTCTTTATGCCAGTAGAACACTGTGTTGATCACTGTAACTATGTAGTAAATTTTAGAATCAATAAGTATGAGTCCTCAGATTTTTTGTTTGTTTGTTTGTTTTCTTCAAGACTTCTTTGGGATCTATTCTGGATCCCTTGCACTTCCATATGAACTTCAGGATCAGCTTATCGATTTCTGCAAAAAAAGGCAGCTGGGATTTTAATAGAAATTGCAATGAATCTGTAGATTAGTTTGGGAAGAATTGCTGTCTTAACATATTAAGCCTATGGTCAATAAATACAGGATATTTTTCCATTTATTTATCTTTAATTTCTTTCAATAAGTATTTGTATTCAGTGTACACATCTTACACTTCTTTTATTAAATTTATTCTCAAGTTTATAATATTTTCATGTTATTGTAAATGGAATTCTTTTACATTTCATTATTGGATTGTTCAGTGCTAATGAATAGAAATACAATTGATTTTTATGTATTGATATTGTATCCTGCAACCTTACTAAACTTTTTTATTAGATCTAACAGGTTTGGTTTTGTTTTTGTTTCTGTAGATTCTTTAGGATTTTCTATATACAAATCATGTCATTTCTGAATGGGTATACCTTTACTATTTTTCTTTCCAATTCAGATGGCTTTTATTTCTTTTTCTTGCCTGAGTGCTCAGGCTACAATCTCTAATATAGTACATGTCGAAATCAAGTAGAAAGAGCAGAAATCCTTGTCTTGTTTCTGATTCTAGGGGGAATGTTTCAATATGATGTTAGTTGTGGGGTTTTAGATAACCTTTATCAGGTTGAACAAGTTCCTCTGTATCCCTAGTTTGTTGAGTATTATCATCATGATAGGGTATTGAATTTTATCAAATGTTTTTTCTGCATCTATTAAGATGATCATATGGGTTTTGTCCTTTATTTTATTGATAGGGTGTGTTCTATTCATTGACTTTCATATGTTGAAACAACTTGGCCTCCCTGGGATAAATCTCACATGATTACAGTGTTTAATACCTTTTATTTATTGCTGGATTCAACTTGCTAGCATTTTGTTAAGGATTTTTGTGTCTATGTTCATGAGATATTTGTGGCTGTCTTCTGATGTCTCTATAGGGTTTGGTGTCAAGGTAATACTGGCCTCATAGAATGTCCTGGAAAGTGTTCCCTCCTTTTTTTATTTTTTGAAAGACTTTATCAAAGATTGATGTTAATTCTTCTTGAAATGTGATGGAATTCACCAGTGAGGTAACTTGGGCCTGGGTTTTTCTTTGCAGAAGTTCTAAAATTACTAATTCAGTGTCTTTATTTGTTGCACATCTACTTAGATTTTCTATTTCTTCTGCATCTGTGTCTTTCTAGGAACTTGTCCATTTCATCTAAGTTATCTAATTTGTTGCCATATAATTTTTTGTAGTATTCCTTATAATCATTTTTATTCTCTAATGTAATTTCTGTAATATTTTTGTAATTTGATCTTCTCACTTTTTTATTGGTAAGTCTAGCTAAAGTTTTGCCAATTTTATTGATCTTTCAACAAAAGAGGTTTTGTTGATTTTCTTTATTGTTTTTCTGGACTCTAGTTTATTTATTTGCTCTAATACTTATTATTTCCCTTCTTGATTTAGGTTTAGATCATTCCTCTTTTTCTACCTTCTTTAGGTGGAAGGATAGGTTATTGATTTGAGATATTTCTTCTTTTTAATATAGGCACTTACAGCTAGTCCCCCTAATGTTGCTACATGTCATAAAGTTTCCCTTTTCCCCTCTTGCAGCTAAGGCAAAGTCTTGATCATTTGGACATTCCCACCAGGACGTTGAGTCTTGAACAAATAGTGTAAAAACAAAATAAAACAAAAACAAACAGGGACAGAGTAGAATTCACTTAAGATGGCAGCATGCAATGGTGATGTAGTGGTTCCAGCTGTGGTATACTTAACTAGACCATTCCTCTGTTGTGACTTTGGTTGAGATTCCTGGTTCTATTTTCTGAGCTTAATTAGCTGGCCTTCCTATCAAACTGAGGATTACTTGACGACCTTCCAATATATTTATTTCCTCCTTAAGTTGGGAGAGTTGGTTTCTGTTGCTTGAAACTAAGAATCTTGGCATACCATTTAGGTAAGGGTTGGGGAGAAGGAGAAAACAGAGGTCTTTCATTTTTCTCTTTGTCAAACTTTCTTTGTAAATCTCTGTGTTGCTAGTATTGTTGTATTACTTCTGTCATTTAAGGGGAGCCTGGGTGGCTCAGTCGGTTAAGCATCTGACTCTTGGTTTCCTCTCGGGTCATGGTCTTATGGTTGTGAGATCCAGCCACATGTTGCACTCTATACTGACAATGTGGAGCTTGCTTGGGATTCTCTCTCAACCTTTCTTTCTGCCCCTCCCCTGCTTGTTCTCTCTCTCTCTCTCTCTCTCTCTCTCAAAATACATAAATAAACATTTTTTAAAATATATGCTTTTAGGGGTGCCTGGGTGGCTCAGTTGGTTGAGCATCCAACTTCAGCTTGGGTCTTGATCTCATGGTTCTTGAGTTCGAGCCCCACATGGGGCTCTCTGCTTTCAGTACATAGCCCACTTTGGATCCTCTGTCTCTGTCTCTCTGTCTCTCTCTCTGCCGCCCACCCCCGCTCTCTCTCTCTCTCTCAAAAATAAATAAAAACATTTAAAATATATATATGTTTTTAAAATTGATAATCTAAAGCACAGTTGGATGAAGAGAAGTGGTGGGATATACAATTTGAAAATTAGGATAAGACCAGATTATACAAGGCCTTGAATGCCATTTTGAGGATTCTGAAGTTAGCTCAGTAAGTATTGGGAATTTACAAAGTGGAACAATGATGACATGATCAGATCTATGTTTGCTTTTTTAAATTATTATTATTTTTTATTTCCATGTAGATGAATTAGAACTCAGAGAAATTAGAAACCAGGAGAATAGTTAGGAGGAGGCTACTGCTATGGTCCAGATATAAGATTGAGAAAATTTCTCAATCTGGAGAGAGAAAAAAAAAGAAAGAAGAAGAAAAGAAAGGAAGATTGTCAGTCACAGTTTGGATTTACTGGAAGCAGATGCTGAGATAGTTTGAGGTGGAAGATATTAACTAGGGAAAGGAAGGGGGATTGAATAGAAGGAGAAGTCAAACTTCAGTGTAGATCTGACAGATACCCAGCCAACCTGGCAAGGAGCTCTGGAGTGAATACTGTTTATCAGAATTGCCCTGCAGTAGGTGGGACTGGCTGAGCCTTTATACCCCTGCTTTGCTCAGTCACCAGATGAGGACAGCTCCAAGAGGAACATGACCTCATGCAGGACTGTTCTCTACAGGTAAGGCAGACACTGAAGGAACTGAAGCAGCTCGTGGCTATCTGCTGCCTAAGCGCCCTGTAGCTAAACACCCAGTAGAACTGGGCGGCACACCTCGTACCTACCGCAGAGAAAGAGCTGAATTACCATATCTTACAAAAAAAGCAAGAGAGTGGAAAAGAAGGATTTGATTCTACAGATACTATATTTTGTAGGTGGGGGATGAAGAAGGAGTAAATAAGGTCAGCACTTAGGTTTCTACACTGATGTGGTTTGATAGTAATTCTGTTTAACTGATAGCAAACAACAAAGGAGAGAGAACAGGTTTGGGGAGAAAGATAAGGAATTTGACTTAGAACATGTTGACTCAGAAGTGTCTGCAAAATATTAAGGTGGAGATGATTTTCAAAAATCAATGCAAATGTGGGGTCTGGAGGTAAGCAGTAAGTGCTATATTTATTGGGTGTACATATATATATATTTATATAATACTCATAATGCCTCTATGAGGTAGGTGTTATTTTTATTATACCCTTTTTGTACATTTTATTATACCTTTCTTTATGAAGAAACTGAGACTTCAAGGAGTTAAATGCCTGGCTTAAAGAAGTAAAACTCAAATCTGTTTGATGGCAAAACACCTGCTTCCAAAGACAAGATTATATTGTTTCCCCATGGAAAAGACCACACAGATAGATGACATATGAATACATCCACAAAGGGTACAGTTTAAATGGGACCAAAAAACCAAAACATGGAAGTCTAAAAAAGCCATGATTTCAAGGTGAGTTGAGTAAGATGACAAAGGCAAAGGGATTGACTGAGTGGCCAGAACAGTTTCTAAAAATTAGAAGTATGGAATCTCAGGGGTTATGGTAAAAAGAGAATTCTAGTCCACAAAGGAAAATGTTGCAGATATCATGTGGAATGGAGATTTCACAATTAGAGGTCATTGATGGTCTTAGAGCAGTTTATAGGGAAGTCAGACTGCAGTGATTTAGGAGTGGGAAAGGAGGGAGTAGAAGCAAAAGGTATAGTCTACGGGATCCCTGGGTGGCTCAGTCGGTTAAGCGTCCGACTTCAGTTCGGGTCATGATCTCACAGTCCGTGGGTTCAAGCCCCACATCGGGATCTGTGCTGACAGCTCAGAGCCTGGAGCCTGCTTCAGATTCTGTGTCTCCCTCTCTCTCTGTCCCCTCCCCTGCTCACACTCTGTCTCTCTCTCTCAAAATAAAATAAAGACAAAAGATATAGTCTACTTTTCCAGAAGTTTTGTAGAGGAAAAAATAATGCCATCTACATAAGTAAGGAATTTATTAATAATATTATTAATTAACTAATAGCTCTTTGCTCCCATATTTTAGTTTATACTCCCACCATTTCTCTGATTATTTCTTTCTACCTCTACTATATCAGCATCCTTTCCCAAATCTGATGTGCTTGGGAGCATCGAGTGGTGTTTATTCTGGTTGATGGATTTCTTGTATTTGTTAGGTGTTTTGAATGCCTTGGGTGATTCTGTCTTTGGAGGACATGCCATAGACACCCTCTACCCCCACCCAACTCCATCATCTGTTTTCCACAAAGATAGATAAGCATTCACTTCTCAGACCAATTTAGGAAAGCATGCAAGTTCTTAGGTGCTTAGCAAACCAAGAACTCTGTCTACTTAGCTTCCTCCTTCCCTTTCCCTCCCCCAAACTCTTGGTGGGCAGATCAGGGAGAAGAAAGGAGCTGCCACTCCAAACCTTCTGGGATATAATTTCCCAGATGGGGAATCTGTGTGGTTTTGCAGTGAGCTGAGATCTTCCCTCATCAGCCCCCATCAGTCCAGCCCTTTTTCAGAGGGGTCTGGAGAGCAATCAACACCGCCGTCCACCTGTGTACAGGAAGATGCCTACAGCCACACCAGCAATGATGAAACTGCCCACCAGGACACCCAGGACCAGCGAGGTGTAGGAGCGGCCTGTTTGGCTCCCTGCAGAACATGCACAGAATTAGCCTGAAGAACATACCTCCAAGAAGTCCATGGTTTAAATCAAACACTAAGGGATTTCTACCCCAAAGGAAGGGGGCTACTTCACCAAGTGACATAAGCTGTGTATAGTCTGTCCCAACCCCCCAGCCCTGAGCCTTCCGTTGCTCAAGGTATGCATCCTTCAGGTCTCCCCATTTGCCTGGAACCCACCCAACAGCACACAGGCCCATCCCCGATCCCATCATACCTTTCGAGTTGTTCACAGTGATGTGTTCTTTCACATACTGCACACAGGTGTCCTGCAGGAATTCTCGCAGTTCGTACCGAGTACGATTGTAGGCGTTGAGCTGCTGCAGGGTGTAGGTGACCACCCTGGAGGGTGCCTGCGGCCCTGCCACCCATAAAGCTGTCTCTGGCTGGAAATGCACAAAGGAGCTCCCATTCACAGACACTTCGAAGAAGACACGTGCTGTAGAGCCCTCAGGAGGCAGCTCACAGCCCAGGAAGCAGCGAATGATCAGAGGAACTGTGGATGAGGGAGGGTGAGAGGGCTGTATGGAGAGGATGCCAGCTGTGGGAGAATGTCCACCGGGGGAACATGAACTTTCGGGGTTTCGGGTGGATCAAGGACAGGGCATCCCAACAGGGTCAGCCCCGAGGTCATGCCAGCAAAAAGAGGGCCTGACGGAGGGCCCGCAACTAGGACACCCAGTCCTCTTCAGGCTCAAGCTCCCAACCAGCAATCAGCAAAGGCAGGTGCCCTGGTACCACTGGGCTGCTCAGAGCAGCCGGCTCACACAAGACCAAGCCACCCACAAGACCCCTCCAAGAACGCCGTCCCTCCATGCGGCTCCGCCGCGTTCCCCCACAGGCCCACCCCATCAAATCCCGCCCACAGGCCGCGCCTCCCGCCTGGACGCGCCACCGCCGCCGCCGCGCGTAGGGGCGCGCGCACCACGCACAGGTCAAGCGCCGCTCATGGTGTACCAGCAGTACCAAGCTGTTGAACTGGTGCAGATAGGTCTTCAGGCTGTCTTCTGTGTGCATCCAGCTCTCAGGCTCCTGCAAGGGCTGCAACTGGCGGATCGTGACGTTGCTGCCTAGGCCTTCCAGCACGTGCGTCGTTAGCCCCCCCAGCGACGCGTTGCCCCGGTGCCACACTTGATAGGGGTCGCGAAAGTAGGAGATCTGGAGCATGTGGAGGTTCCGAAGGCCTGCCGGGCAGTGTCAGCGCGTCAGGCCTTGGCCGGCGGCGTGGCAGGGCTTGGCGTGTAGCTGGAGGTAATAATCCCCTACCTAAAGGCCGGCCGCCCACCTTCTCGGCCGTTCATAAACTACAAAGTGTTCTCCCACTCTCCCTCCCATAACCCTGTCAGGAGGGCAGGAGAGGGATTATTAACTTCGTTTTACAGATAAGGAAACTGAGGCTGGAAAGAGCAGAAGCCACTTGCCTCAGGGTAATCCAGTCAGTGGAAGAGCCACTCCCATCTTTCTGCCTCTCACCCTGTAACTACCCCCACTTCCAGTTGGTCAACAAATCCTGGCTTCCAGTAAAATCCTATTCCATCTCCTGTTCCCTGCCACTGCCCTACTTTAGGCCTCATCGGTTCTCATCTGGACTCGGGTGGTAATGTCATTCCTCTTCCCCGTCCCCTCATTTTTCAGTTTCACTCCTTCTAATCTGACCTCTCTCTGACCCAGAAATAAGATTATTCTCTCCTGCTTAAAATCCTCCAGTGACACACTCCCCTATCAAAATCATTAATAATAATAATAATAATAATAATAATAACAACAATAATAATGGCTATTATTGTTACTATGACCCAAGCACTGTACCTTACACATATTATTATCTTATTTGCGCCTTCCTCCCATTAGCTAAATGCAGTAGCTACTGTGATTAATCTCAGTCCATAAGAGACACAGCCTAAAATGGTGTAGCAGAACTAAGATTTGAGTTCAGGCGGTGTGATTCCACCACTTTTAACCATCCAGCCATACTGCCTCCCCATAGGATATCTGTCCACAGAATGAAGTCCAAAGTCTTTAGCTTGGCATTCAAGGCTGCCAGAGACCAGGCCCCAACTGCCTTATTTAACCTCTTCTAGTACTTATATATAGTAAACTACTTGGAGTTTCTCATGCTGCCTTTTGGCTGACATGAATAGCATGTTGGGGTGTCTCTGCCTCTAGGCAAACTTCTATTCATGCTTCAAGACTCAGCTCTGTTGCTCTCTTGGAGAAGTTTTCCTGATGCCTCTCCTCTTTACCCTCCCGGACACAGCAGGTCTGTTTCAATGATCCAGATTCCACGTAACTGTCTCCAAACACACAGACTCTACTGGGCTCCCTTAGGCTATAGAATCATGTCTGGTTATCTCTGTCTCCTACACCTATTAAGGCCCTGGCACAGGGTTGATGCCCAGAGAATGTGTGAGGGGGGAATGAGTCTGGGGTTGTAAATTCCTGTGCATGGATGTGTCTTGTCCACCTTTGCATTTGAAAAGCTGTGCTCTGTGTCTGTAGGTGTGAATAGGTATATCTGTGTGGATAGCCCTAGATAAGGTTCCTAACTGCCCTGTGCCCAGTCTCCTCCCCTGTAAAAGAGAGATAATCATATTGCCTGCCTTGTAGAGATATTACGGGAGTCAGATGTGTCAGTGCACGTATTAACCATAGTGAGTGCTCCTTGAATACTGGTGATTTGCTCCCTCAGAGAGAGACCGAGGCTACAGAGACTGTGGGAAAGGGGAGAAGAGGCACCTGTGTGGTCACCATGCAGGGCAATAACACCCTTCTCTGCTTAAACAGCCACTTCAGGCAGCCTGACCCCCTGAGTTTTCCCAATGACCACAGCTGCTTCTTCCCCCGACTTTCCCCCAAGCTTCCATCCATCTAACACTTTCTCCAGTCTCCTCTTCTGCCTCACTTATCTCAGTCCCAGTCTCTCCAGTGGCTTCCCATTCCTTCCATCTCTCACGTCTTCCTGTCTTCCTTGGTCTTACCCCCAACCACGATCACCCTCAGCTCTCCCCCTCCAGATTCACCCCCTCTCCCGGGGGCTAATTCCCTTACCCTTTCTACCCATCCCTTTCCATTTTTCCAGTTCTGTTTCACACCCCCTCCCCCCTCCCATCCCTCACTCTCCACCCCCTGCCTCCTCCATCTCCCCCTTCCCTGGGGACAGACTGTACTTCCTCACCTTGGCTTTGGGACACAAATCAGTCCCCAGCACCCTGCCTACCCTACGGAGAGATCTGGCTCGCTGCAGGCACAGACGCTGTGGGATAAGGTCTCCTCTGGTTTCTCCCATGTACCCAGATAGGCTGAGAGTCTCCAGAACCATCCTGGGGCAAATGTGCCCCTGACTCACCATCTGAGGCTTCATGGCTACAAAAGGCCCAGCCGGGCAGGAGCAGTAGACACAGCAGTGGCAGCAATGTTGTCAACATCCTGGGGCTGAGGTTCTTACCCCACCTGGGCTCCTTCCTGGCTCTGGCAGGCAGAGGGCTCAAGCTGGCTGCAGCCTAGGGGGAAAAGAAGTAAGGACTGTCTGGAAGGAGAGGAGACTGCACAGAGGAGGCTGGAAGGTGGCCAGGGGATAGGAGGAGGATGAGAGCCTCAGGCTTATTAAGTGTTATTCCTACCCTGTCTCATTTCCTACTAGGGGGCTGGCCTCCCTCTTGCCCTTCCCCTGCCCCGCCCTGCATTGGGCCCTCTGGCCCAGACCTGCCTTTTCCCTTTTCCCTGGGCCTCTTCCAAACAGGGAGCGGAAACAGGGGGAGTTGGGATCAGAGAGAAGTTCTGCCCTCGCTGAGTCAGGGGGTGGGGCTCTGCTTTCAATTTAGAGCAGACTCTGGGGTGTAGAGATCAGCAGGTTACTGGTGGGGAAATTGAGGCCCACAGAGGTACAGGGACTTGCCCAACAGAAGTTTGTATATCACGGTAACAGATTGGGGGTTAGAATTTGATTTTCCAATGCACTGGCTACATTTTATCAGAATTTTAAGTAAATAGTAATTACACAATCAGGAATCTTGCTCTCAGAAACACATGGTTACAAAATGAGTATAAAACGGCTCACTGCAGCTGTTCCTAACCAGAGAGATTTATGAACAATCTAATCTCATTAAAGGATTGGTCATTTAAAGCAATATTTTTCAAACTGAGGTCACAGTTTACTAGTGGATAATGAAAACAATTTAGCAGTCATGATTAGCAGAGTTTTTTTTTTTTCTTGTTGTTTTTGTTATTATTTTTATGAAATAGAACAAAATAAAAATTTTCAGTGCATCCTCCTGGGTCAGGGTAGACATTATTTTATGAAATATTTGTTTAGTTGTATATGTGTATCTTTCAGTTTTGTGTAGTATGTTTCTGTGATGGGTTTTGAATAGCAGTTTAAAATGTATTTCTTGGGGCACCTGTGTGGCTCAGCCAGGTAAGTGTCCGATTTTAGCTCACGTCATGATCTCGCAGTCTGTGAGTTCGAGCCCCGACTTGGGCTCTGTGCTGACAGCTCAGAGCCTGGAGCCTGCTTCAGATTCTGTGTCTCCAGCTCTCTCTGCCCCTCCCCTGCTCATACTCTCTCTCTCTCTCTCTCTCTCTCTCTCAAAAATAAATTTTAAAAACATTAACAATTTTTTTAATAAAAAAAATAAATAAAATGTATTTCTTACTGTAAGAAGCAAGTAGAAAAATTTGGAAGTCACTCCCCCAAACTATGGTAATCCAAACTGTGGAATACTATGTGGTAGTTAAAAAAAACCCTCCCCTGCCTAATCCCCTGTTTTCATATTACTTAGCACTACCTGAAATTATATTACTTATTCATTTACATGTTTATTGTCTGAATGTCCCCCAAGAGGCTGTCCATCTTGTTTGCTACTGTGCCTGGAATGGTGCACATAATAAATAATATAATAAATAATAAATGTTAGCTAACAGATAACTGAATAAGATAGTTATGATATGCACAAATCTCCAAGAGTAAGTTGCAGAATATTAGGGACAGTTTAGAACCATTTCTGTGTCAGCCACACAGATGACATCTAAGCAGCCTATTTTTTTTTATGGGAATAAATGAATCCAGAAGGATGTATATCAAATAGAGCAGTGACTTATCTCCATTGTTTAATTATCAGGGAGGAGCCTAAGGTTAAAAGCATATGTGTGTTTTTGTGTAGGGGTGTGTTTGTGTGTGTGTGTACGTGTGTGTGTATGCACGTGTGTGTGTGTATATGAATGTATGTGTGTATGCATGTGTATGTGGTGTGTGTGTGTTTGTGTGTGTGTGTAATGGCTGGCAATCTTGTGAAAGGCCTTTTCAGTCTATTTTGTGATGGGTTTTATCAATCTGTAATGTTTGGAAATTTTGCACCTAAAATGTGATCATATATCTTCTGTTGAATTAAAAATAAAAGTTTAAAGGGCACCTGGGTGGCTCAGTTGGTTGAGTGTCTGACTCTTGATTTCTGCTCAGGTCATGATCTCAGGGTCGTGGAATCCAGCCCCACATTGGGCTCTGTGTTGAGCATGGAGCCTGCTTGAGATTCTCTCTCTCTCTTTCTCTCTCTCCCTCTGCCCCTCTCCCCTGCTCATGCTCTCTCTCTCTCTAAAATAAAACAAAAAAAAAATTTTTTTTAAAGTTTAAGTAATAGATTATGGTAGAAGAGGGTGGCAGATCATATGAGTGGATGTACTGACATGAGATATTAATAAGTGAGAAAGGGAAATGTGGAACAATACATACAGTATAATTCCATTGAATTTTAGTTAAAATTTTTACTTCTATCCAAGTAATACATATAATTCCATTTTCATATTTAAAAAAATTATGTGTGTATATGTATATTTGTATATACATAGGAAGAATGCCAGAAGGCAGCTGTCAATAGAGGTTACCTCTGGGAAATGGGATCAGATAAAGGGCTAAAGTGGCAGTGTTAGCTTCTTTATTTTATATACTATTCCTTGGAGGGAAAGTTGATGTCCTAGTGGAATCAGGGCAAACCCCAGACATCTACCAGGCTCGCGTTCTCTGAACTGAATATGTGCTCACCTCTCAATTGTTGTAGATTAGCTTAGAAATAACCCAGCAGTTTTCCAGCTCATCAAGATGGTCTAGTCAGAAGGAGAATGGGAGCCTTGTTTTCCTGGACTGGGACTTAGGAAGAGTGGAAGGTCTTAAATCACTGCCAGTTGTACTGTCTTGGCTTTATAAAAACTTATTATGAAGTATTCCACATTTGAAGAATTTTTTCATGCCTAAAGAATTTCATTACAAACATACTTGTCCTCACTACCCAATGTAAGAAATAAAATATTACCAATATAATTGAAGACCCTGTTTGTGCCTTTCTCCTCCCTGATTGTGTCTTTCTCCCCCTGCCCCATCACCAAAGTAACCACTAATCAGAATTTGCTATTTTTCATTTCCTCATTTCTGAAGATATAACTACATATGCACTTATCCCTAAGGGATATGTATTGGCGGTTTGCATATTTTGAGCTATGTATAGGTAGTATTTTTTTGAGAGGCGGGGAGGGGCAGAGGGAGAGGGAGAGAGAGAATCTTAAGCGAGCTCTACGCCCAGCATGGAATCCCACTCAAGGCTCAACTGTGAGATCATGACCTGAGCTGAAATCAAGAGTTGGAAACTCAACCTGCTGAGCCACCCAGGTGCTCCAAGCTTTCTATAAAGAGTATGGAAGTGCATCTATTCCTCTGCAACTTACTTTTTTCCCCAACACACTGATAAGATTCATTCACCTTGTTATGTGTAGGTCCATTAATTTCCCCTGCTTTATAATATGCCATCTTATGAATATACCACAATTTATTTATCCATTCTCCTGTTCAAGCTTTTTTTTTTTCTTTTCCAGTTTTCTGCTGTTACAAAGTGCTGGTATGACTTTCTTGTACATGTTTTCTTGTGCAGACGTGGGAGAGTTTTCGTAGGTGCAAACATGGGAATGGAACGGCTGAGTCATAGGTATAGGCATCTTCAATTTTACTAAAAATTGCCAAACTGTTTTTACAAAATGTTTGGGCCAATTTACATTCCCAACAGCGCCTGAGAGTTCCCTCGCTCCATATCCTTGCCAACCCTTGGCACGGTCAGATGGTTGGGTGTAAAATGGCACTTCATTTTGGTTTTACTTTGCTTTATCTATTTCCTAGTATGTTTGTGCATATTTTTGCTTTGCCTTTTTTTTACTCCCTTGAGGGCTTGCAGGGTGCCTTGGGCTGGAGGGTAGTAAAGTATATGATTGAACCAATTTGGAATTGAGAGCTGTCAGTCTTTGATCTCCACAGGTAGGGCCTGCCTCACAGGGGTTAAAGTGGTCCCCACCATCTTCCACAGGGCTAATCACAGAGAGGTCTTTCTCACCAAGCTAAGATCTGTCAGAGAGAGAGAGAGCTGACACAGCAACAGCTGCTTCCCAAGCATCCTCCTCACACACCAGTGGGCTGAAAATTCAATAGCAGAGACAACAATTATTATTATAGCTAACATTTATAGTGAGCCAGGGGCAGTGTTAAGCTCTTTACATAAATAATCTCACTTTATCCATATGCCAGCCCTTCTAGGGGGGTTTCATTAACATCACCATTTTACTAATAAACTGAGGCTCTGAGAGGATAAGTGACTTACCTAAGGGCCCACAGCAAAAACTGTAAGTTGAACCCATGCCTCCCTGACGCCAAAATTTGTGAATTTAATCACCACATAGTATCTCAAAAGCTTTGGGGGATCACTCTCCATCAATACATTTTTGAACACATAGTTCTAACACTCTTGAGTATTTATGTTATATATAATACAAGACATGCCCCAAATTCATGCTGTGTGCTAGGCCTTTACCATTTTCTCTGGGGAAGACAATGTCCATGTTGCAGATGAGATAACTCAAGCCCAGAAAGGCTAAGTAATGTGCCCAAGATCACATACCATGGAAGTGCTGAGCAGGGATTTGAACTAAAAAATGAAGGGTAGGGGTTTGGGTATAGGGAGCATGAAGAGAGTATTGGGGATAGGGAAGCTGGTGAGTGGGGGCAGCTTGAGGGGCATCCCCTTTTCCCCTTCTAAACTCAGGGTTGGGATGGGGAAGACAAGGCATGTGGTGGCTGGAACCAGAGCTTACACTGCATCTGGCCTAGGTGGGCAAGGGGCAGAAAATCACAGAGTGGGCATTGGGCCAGCAGAGACCTAAAGAATGACGGTCCTGGGGCACCTGAGTGACGTAGTCTGACTTCAGCTCAGGTCATGATCTTGTAGTCTGTGAGTCTGAGCCCCAAGTCAGGCTCTGAGCTGCTTCGGATTCTGTGTCTCCCTCTCTCTCTGCCCCTCCCCTGCTTGCTCTCTCTCTCTCTCTCTCTCTCAAAAATAAATCAACATTAAAGAAATTTTTAAAGAATGAAGGTCCAATTGAGCAGAGGGATGTGAAGGAAGCTGGTGGTAGCATTTCCCACTCCAGAGAGCACATGCCAGGGGAAGATAAGGGAGACAGGAAGCTGAGTGGGGGCCAGTGCTGGCGCAGCCCCAGTGGGCGAGGAGAGACTGGGCTGAGCCAGGACTGGCGGTGTGCCCAGCTGGACTTCAGAAGCCCGGGCCTCTCCCTCCCCTGTTAGCTACTGAAGGCAGGCACAGTTTAACCAACCAGACCAACTCAGATAACGAGTGTGGTCCCTTCAGAGATCACCTCCTGCTTAGGATGTGGAGTAGTCACATGTGCTGGGCACTGTATTAAGTTAGCAGAGTGCATGTGTTTTATTCTCACTGGTGCCCTATGAAAAGTATAAAGAAACAGCCATTATTCTTATTTTATAGAAGAGGACACAGAGGCAGAGCACAGTGAACAGACTGGCCCAGAACATGCTTTCTTTTTTTTTTTTTTTTGTACTTTTTTTTTTTTTTTTTTTTTAATATATGAAATTTACTGTCAAATTGGTTTCCATACAACACCCAGTGCTCATCCCAAAAGGTGCCCTCCTCAATACCCATCACCCACCCTGCCCTCCCTCCCACCCCCCATCAACCCTCAGTTTCAGAACATGCTTTCTTAATGATTAGACTGTCCTATGAGGATAAATGAGATAACTCGTATAAAGTGCCAGAACACAGCGTGTATCCAGTAGGTGGGAGAGATAAGAAAGAGGCTTGGCTTCAGGGGGCCAGCAAACAGAAATGACCCTGCAGCAGGAAAAATGGAAGGTTGACATTAAGTATAATCCTGAAGGGGAGGCAAGGAACAGATATGAATCTTACTCACAGTTTTCCCCTTTAGACACCAACACGCCCCAACGTAGGGAAGATAAAGAGAAGCCCCATAAAGTCAGACTGATTCCAGCCCTTGCCTGCCCAGCAAGTGGTAGGAGCCTGGTAGTCCTGGCTCAGCTCCTGCCTATGTTTCCAGCCTTATCTTTCCATGTATTCCAGTCTCTGCCAAGTCTGCTCTTCCTGGTTTCCTGAACACAGAGCACACAAATATTATCTTTGCTCTTTCTTTATCATGTTTTTAGATAAACAGAAGTTCCTAATTTTAAGATACTTAACTTTATAAATCTTTTCCATTAGTTCATGCTTCTTGTGCCTTGTTTAAGAAATCCATCCCTGCCCTGGGATCATAAAAACGTTCTCCAGTTTATCTTCAAAAGCTTTATAGTTTTGTCTTTTACCTTTAGGTGTATGGTGTGAAGCACAAGTCAAACTTAGTTTCTTTTATGTGGATGTCCAATTTTCCCAGGACCACTTATTAGAACTCTGCCCTTCCTCACTGATCTGCAGTGTTATCTCTGACTTACAGTAAATGTGTTTATTCTGTTTCAATAGCCTATTTTTTACTCCCTGTCCCAATGCCTTGTTATCTTAATTAGTATGGTTTTATAATAATACCTTTTCATATCTTGCAAATCAAGTCTTCCCGCTTTGGTCCTCAAGAATGCCTTGGCTAGGGGCACCTGGGTGGCTCAGTCGGTTAAGCAGCTGACTTCGGCTCAGGTCATGATCTCACAGTCTGTGGGTTCGAGCCCCGCGTCGGGCTCTGTGCTGACAGCCTGGAGCCTGCTTCTGATTCTGTGTCTCCCCCTCTCTCTGACCCTCCCCCATTCATGCTCTGTCTCTCTCTGTCTCAAAAATAAATAAATGTTAAAAAAAAATTAAAAAAAAAAAAAAAGAATGCCTTGGCTATATTTGAACTTCTATAATAAATTTTAGAATCACTTTATCAGGTTGGTAGGATTTTGGTTGGTATCACATTCAATGTGTTAATGATTTGGGGGAGAATAGACATCTTCCCAATACTGAATCATCCAATGCATGATAGAGTGTATCTCTTCATTTATTTATATCTCCTTTGGTGCCCCCCTCAGAGTTTTATAAGTTTATCTCTAACATCCCACTCACCCTTTGATAGAGTTTTTCCCCTGGGCCTCTCATATTTTAAACTGTTATTGAAATGGCATTTAAAAGAAATGTCATGTTCTCACAGCTTTTTGCTGGTATAGAAATATAATTTTGTTGCACTGATTTTATATCTAGAAACCTTAAAAAACTCTTTTATTTATTCCAATAATTAAATTTAAATTCTTCTGAATTTTATATATCTATATTCATTTCAGTTGATAGTGACTTTTATTTCTTCCTTTCTAATTTTCATAGTTTATTTTTCTTAAGAAAACATACTGGCTGAAACCTCTAGTACAGTGTGACTAGAAATGGTTTTTAAAAAGTATTCTTGTAGTTTTCCTGGTTTAAAAAGGAAAGTCTTTGGGGCACCTGGGTGGCTCAGTCAGTTAAGCATCCAACCCTTGATTTCAGCTCAGGTCCGTGTCTGGCTCTGCACTGACAGCACGGAGCTTGCTTGGGATATTCTGTGTGTGTGTGTGTGTCCCTCCTTCATTTGTGGGGATGCTCTCTCTCCTTCTCTCTCTCTCTCTCTCAAAATAAATAAATAAATAAACATTCTTTAGGGGCTCCTGGGTGGCTCAGTTGGTCCGACTCTTGATCTCAGTTCAGGTCATGTCTCACTATTCATAGGTTCAAGACCCGCATCAGGCTCTGGGATTCTATCTCTGTCTCTCTCTCTCTCTCTCTCTCTCTTGCAAAATAAATAAACTTAAAACAAATTTTAAATAAACATTAAAAAAATAAAAATAAAAAATAAAGCTTTCACCTTTTTATCAATAAATATGATGTTTGCTGTATTTTTTAATAGATACCCTTTATTGGATTAAAATTCCTTTTATTTCTAGCTTACTTAGTTTTTAATTTTTTAAATGTTTTTATTTATTTTTGACAGAGAGAGACAGAGTGTGAGCAGGGCAAGGGCAAAGAGAGGGAGACACAGAATATGAAGCAGGCTCCAGGCTCCCAGTTGTCAGCACAGAGGGCTTGAACTCACAAACAGTGGGATCATGACCTGAGCTGAAGTTGGACACTTAACTGACTGAGCCACCCAGGTTCCCCTAGTTTACTGAGTTTTTAGCATAAATGTTTTGAGTTTTTCATAATCTAATGAAATGGTCGTACAAGTTTCCATCTTTAACTTGTTAATGTGGCAAGTGCATTAATTAAGTTTCTAGTGTTAAACTAACCTTGCGTTACTGAGATGAAACAACTTCTTGTAAAGTATTATCCAGTCTACGTATATTTTACTCTTGGGCTATTTGTCTCTGGACTTCTCCAAATCCTCCCCACTCCTTCAAAGCCCTGACACCGCCTCCTTCTGAAAGCCTTCTCAGATGCTAGAAATGACCTCTTTCTTACTTTTCTTACAAAACCGAAAGAACTTTACCTCCCATTGTAGTTACATTGTCACATTCTATCCCTTGTCTTCTCTCCTGGACTCTAAATTCCTGGAGAGCATCTTTGTGCTCTTTTCTCAGCCCACCCCCTCCTTCTAGGACCCAGAGCAGACATATAGAGTGTGACATAGGATGAGAACGTGGGCTCAGGTAAAGTTGCCTGAGTTCACATCTCAGTTCTGCCACTTGCTAGCTGTTAGATTGAAGACATGCCGTTTGGCCTCTCTGAGACCATCGTTAAAATAGGAAGAATGATAGTTGTCGTGAGAAGGAAATGAACTAGTATAAGTGAATTACTTAATACAGCTCTAGGCACATATTATTTCTGTTAGCTCAGTCCGTAGCTGTTGCCACTACTCTGTGCTCCGGGTACTCTGAGCTGCTCACAAGTTATTTCTTCTTCTTTTTTTAATGTTTATTTTTTAATATTTATTTTGAGAAAGAGAGAGAGAGAATATGAGCAGGGGATGGGGCAGAGAGAGAGAGAGAGAGAGAGAGTGAGAGAAGGAGAGAGACAGAATCCCAAGCAGGCTCCATGCTGTCAGCACAGAGCCTGACACAGGGCTCGATCTCACAACTGCAAGATCATGACCTGAGCTGATGTCAAGAGTCACATGTTTAACCAGCTGAGCCACCGAGCAGCCCCTGACAAGTTATTTCTAAAAGTTTCTGTGAGCCATCTTCTCTTCTTCCTTTATTTCCTCTAACGTGGTTCACATGCTGCTTCATTCTTTTATTCAGTGGGCATTTATTGAGCACTTACAGTGTGCTAGGACCTGAAATAGACAAGATCTCCACTTAGGAAGAGACAATCGAGTAGGGGAGAGAGACGTATAAATAAATAATGATAATACAATAGGATAAGTACTAAGAGGGCCAGGGAGGTGGAGACTGGGGCTGAGAAGTATGGGGGTCATCTAAGTTATGAGAGTAGAGTCCTCTGATTTAGTCTGGGGTCAGAGAAGACTTTTCTTAGAGGAAGTGATACCCAAGCTGGTCCTGCAGAACAAGTGAGCGGTGGGAGTGGGGATAGGGAAGAAGGTGTGGGGAAAGGGTGTTTCATATAGAGGGAGAAGAAAGTGCAAAATAATATAATATTAAAGGAGAAGTAATACAACATGCTCGAGACATTAGCAGTACTTAAGGATGGCCAAAACAGAACAGTGGTAGGGAGGGAGATGTGACATGAAGAGGGAGGCAGGAGTCTGATGAAGAGTTTGTCCTCTAATCTAAGGAATTGAGACTTTATCTTGAGGTGATTCTCACCTCTTTCTTTGGTCTCCCTACCACCTATCAGAGTAGGTGCCACCTACTCCAGGAAGCTTTCCCTGACTTCATATCCACAGTTTGAGTTGAATATTCTTTCTGTTCTACTATAGCCCTTTCTTTGGCCTCGTCATAGCCCTTAATTCTTTCCATGATAATTGTCTGCTTAAGCATCTGCCCCACACACCAAAAGCTATAAGATGGCAGGGAATGTATTTTAGCATTTTTGTATCACCAGGCTAGCAGAGTACTTGGCACACAGTGCTCAATAGATATTTATTGGATGAATGAACAAATAAATAGGACATCCAGGGAAGGAGAAAACTGTGACTCACAAAAGAATTGGCCCTTAAAAATTATCTAATCTTTTTTGTACCTCAGATTTCTCATCTGGAAAATGGGGATAGAATAGAAATTTCTCTCAAAGGGGTTTCATGGGTCTGTGAATTGCTTAACCCCAGATCTTATATTTAGTGTCAAGGATAATTCTCAACATGCAAAAAACATCATTCTCGTACAAATAGACAGGGAGCATGGGTCAAAGTTTCATTTAGCTCGTTAATAAAGGGACTAGCAGGATGACAAAGCCAGTTCAAAATAGAATATAAAAACTGAAGCTTTTATAGTCAACGAAAAAGAAAAAAATGTTGAAAAAATGAGACTGATAAATTATGTACAAAATGGATTAATGTCTTACAGGGTAATAAAACCATAATCTTTGGGATTGTCTTTTCTACAGACAAAAAGGAAATCATCATGCTTTATTACTTTACAGAACTATAAACTGTCTATGCTCTAACCGATTGTGTAAATAATGTAGCATTGAAGATGACTCTTAAATAGACTTGACATTCAAGACTTTATTATGACATTAAAAGGTCACATAATCATCTTTTTATTTTAGTAACACGTTTCAGATGGTTTTTCTTAACACTGGTAAGTTTAATTTAATAGTTGCTGTTATTATTATAACGTCAGTAAATGTTTGCTGGGGGCACTTGGGTGGCTGAGTTGGTTAAGCATCCGACTCTTGGTTTCAGCTCAGGTCATGGGTTTGAGCCCCTAGTTGGGCTCTATGCTGGCAATACGGAGCCTGCTCGGGATTCTCTCTCCCTCTCTCTCTGCTCCCCCTTCACTTGCACTGTCTCTGTCTCTCTCAAAACAAACAAACAAAAAAACAAACAAACAAATAAATACAATGTCAATAAATGCTGAAAGGATTTTCATTGGATTAGACTTTTTCTTTTTCTCCAGCAGCAGAATTTGGGGCCTACAGGGCAGATTGGCCGAAGGGGGATCCCTGCAGGATATCTATATTCTTCCCTCCCTCAAGCTGGGGTGGTATCTGGCTAATTCTGTATCACCAAATAGGCAGAGAGAAGTATCTGGTTTGGACATCAGCGGAGGAGGTACCCCCACCCCCATACGGACATATTTTCTTTGAAAGAAATGGATATTTCCAAAGAGCAGTGAAGTAGACCATGGAAAAGCCAGAAACGTATTAGACCATATCCATTTATTTTTTCCATTGTTTTAATTAAAAAATTGTGGCAAAATACATATAACATAAAATCTACTATTTAACCATTTTAAGTGCACAGTTCAGTGGCGTTAAGTATAGTCACGTTGTGCAACCATTACCACCATCCATCTCCAGAACTCTTCATCTTGCAGAACTAAAATTCTATACCTATTGAACAATAATCCATTTCCCTCATCCCAAGTCCCTGGAAACTACCCTTCTACTTTCTGTCTCTATGAATTTGATTACTCTAGATGCCTCATATAGGTGGTATCTTGCAATATTTTTCTTTTGTGGTTGGCTTATTTAACTTAGCATAATGTCCTCAAGGTTCATCCATGTCGTTGCACATAGAACTTCCTTCCTTTTAAACGGTGAACAATATTCCATTGTATTTATATCACGTGTTGTTTATCCATTTGTGCCATCAGTGGACACTTGCACCACTCCCACTTTTTACCTATTGCTTCCATTTATTTTATAGTATAGAATTATTATTGTTTTGAATTGCACATCAAGGATGGAGACCAGTTTCAAGGCTTGAGATCTCAAAGATTGTAATCTGGCCCAGGGCCTGGGACTGACCGAACTATGACACCACCTGTGGTCACTTCTTGACTCTGTACTTTTGCCTAAATACACCCAGGATGGTTCGGTTTCTCTAGGCAAATTTAGCCACGGGTCTGAGTTCACTCGGAACACGAGCATTGTAAAACATGTTCCTAGGGCTCTGACTGAGGAATCAGTGTTCTAAATGCATGGACATGCTGGAGACAGTGGAAATCCAAACATTTCTACAAAGCAACAGATGGAAAGTTTCCCAGGAATAAAACTAGTTATCTCTTGGCAGACCCAAAGTACATAGTGCACAAGCTTTTCGCTGGGAGTTGGGAGAATCTGCTTGAACCACATGGCCCCAGATGCTAGAAAAGGAATTCTCAGTGCTTGCTTTGGCAGCACATATACTAAAATAGAAAAGGAATTCCCAGAGACTTTCTTGCTAAAAGTAGTCAAGAGAACTGGGTCAAAAGAGAACTAAAGTGTCTTGACTTCCAGCTTCGGGGAGTTGAACTCTTTTACTCTCACTTTCCAACAAAAAGGAAAGGAATGTTGAATGTAGAATCATATGAAGCTAAGGCAGAAGGGCATTGTAGAAGTCAATCAAATCTCTACTTTTCTATTCTGTATTGGCCTTTTATCTATGCCTTTGTGATTAATTTCATCAATGTAGGATAGACTGGGTCCAAATCTTGCCTCTACCACTTATTCAGTGTGAGGTGGTTGTTACTAAATCTCTCTCCAGTTTTCAAAATGTGCTTTTATTTTTTAAAATCTGTAAATGGTGATAATAATACTGTCTCAGAGGGTTGTGGTGATGATTATTGGTGTTGATACATGTAAAGTACTAAGAACAGTGCCTGAAACATAGTAAATTGCTCTATAAGTGATTTCTATTATCAATATATTTTTTAATATAATTTATTGTCAGATTGGTTTCCATACAACACCCAGTGCTCATCCCAACAAGTGCACTCCTCAATGCCCATCACCTACTTTCCTCTCCCTCCCACCCCCCCATCAACCCTCAGTTTATTCTCAGCCTTTAAGAGTCTCTTATGGTTTGCCTCCCTCTCTCTCTGTAACTCTTTTTTCCCCCTCCCCTCCCCCATGGTTTTCTGTTAAGTTTCTCAAGATCCACATATGAGTGGAAACATATGATATCTGTCTTTCTCTGACTTAGTTCACTTAGCATAATACCCTGAGTTCCATCCATGTTGCTGCAAATGGCATGATTTCACTCTTTCTCATTGCCAAGTAGTATTCCATTGTATATATAAACCACATCTTCTTTACCGATTCATCAGTTGATGGACATTTAGGCTCTTTTCATAATTTGGCTATTGTTGAAAGTGCTGCTATAAATATTGGGGTACATGTGCTCCTAGGCATCAGCACTCTTGTATCCCTTGGATAAATTCCTAGCAGTGCTATTGCTTGCTCTGGAAAACAGTGTGAAGTTTCCTCAAAAAATTAAAAATAGAACTCCCCTCCCTATTATCAATATATTTTGAGCATTTTCTTATTAGCATTATTCTGGTTATTATTCAGTTGGAAAATAGTTAAATGCCATTTGGAGTGTTGTCCTACAGTTTTACTCTGCTTTATGATTGTTTCTGGAAGAAAATTCTGCAGCTGATGCATGTGGAATTCTGTTTTCCAACTTTTTTTTTTTTACAGTAACTCTGCATGAATCTGTTAATATTTTCCTTACGCTGAGAGGCAGCCTCATTCTCTAATTTTTCAGATATGAAAACTGAATCCCCACAAGGGAGAACTACTTGCTCAAGATCACACAGAAATGATGGCTAAACCATACAGAACCGAGGGCTTCTGACCACTAGTCCAAAGCCTATTCTGCTTGGCACAGAGACCAAGAACATTCACCTTGGGAACTGATACAATCTGAGCATCCTCAAACTCTACTCACCCACAGGAAGACGTGAACACTCTATAATTCCAAATATTCTCCAATAGACACCTTTCCTTTTTACCCAAATTGCAAGCACTTCAAAAGAAAGGATTGTGGCTTGACTACTTTGGACTTTTCATTGTATGCCACACACTGTCCTTCAAGTTCTTGAGGGCAGAAATTATTGCCTATAACACCTTGGATTAATAAGGGTAGGGGTGCCTGGGTGGCTCAGGTCATGATCTCATGGTTCGTGAGTTTGAGCCCCATGTGGGGCTCTGTGCTGACAGCTCAGAGCCTGGTGCCTTCTTCGGATTCTGTGTCTCCCTCTCTCTCTTACCCTCTTACTCGTGCTCTCTCTCTCTCTCTGTCTCTCTCAAAAAATGAATAAACATAAAAAAAAGGGGGGGCAGATGCTCTGATACTATAAACCTGAACGACTCCACCAAAAAAAACCCTGCTAGAACTGATAAACAAATTCAGTAAAGTCTCAGGATACAAAATCATTGTACAGAAATCTGTTGAATTTTTATACACCAGTATTGATGTCGCAGAGAGAAAAATTAAGGAATCAAATCCATTTACAATTGCATCCAAAATAGTAAGATACTTAGGAATAAACCTAACCAAAGAGGCAAAAGGCCTGTACTTTGAAAACTATAAGACACGGATGAAAGAAATTGAAGATGACACAAAGAAATGGAAAGACATTCCATGCTCATGGATCAGAAGAACAAATATTGTTAAGATATCTATGTTACCCAAAGCAATCTACACATTTAATGCAATCCTTATCAAAATACCAACAGCATTTTTTACAGAGCTAGAACAAACAGTCCTAAAATGTACATGGAACCACAAAAGACCCCGAGTAGCAAAAGCAACCTTGAAAAAGAAAAGCAAAGCTGGAGGCATCACAGTTCTAGACTTCAAGTTATATTACAAAGCTGTAGTAATCAAAATAGTATGGTACTGACACAAAAACAGACACATAGGTCAGTGGAACAGAATGAAAAATGCAGAAATGAACCCACAACTGTGTAGTCAATTAATCTGCAACAAAGCAGTATAGAATATCCAATGGAAAAAAGACTTTCTCCTCCACAAATGGCATTGGAAAAACTGGACAGCAACATGCAAACGAATGAAACTGGACCACTTTCTTACACCGTACACAAAAATAAACTCAAAATGGATTAAAGACCTAAATGTGAGACCTGAAACTATAAAAATCCTTGAAGAGAATGCAGGCAGTAACTTTCTTTTTTTTAAAAGTAGACTCTATGCCCAATGTGAGGCTTAAACTCCTGGCTCCAAGAACAAGAGTCACATGCTCTACCGACTGAGCCAGTCAGGTGCTCCAGGCAGTGATACTTGCCATAGCAGCTTCTTTCTAGGTATGTCTCCTGAGGCAAGGGAAACAAAACCAAAAATAAACTATTGGGAAAAATAAACTACATCAAAATCAAAAGCTTCTGGGGTCCCTGGCTGGCTCAGTGTCGGGAGTTTGAGCCCCACCACTGGGTGTAGAGATCATTTAAATAAATAAAACTAAATAAAATAAAACAAAAAGCTTCTGCACAGTGAAGGAAATAATCAACAAAACTAAAAGGCAACCTATAGAATAAGAGAAGATATTTGCAAATGGCATATGTGGTAAAGGCTTAGCATCCAAAATATATAAGGAACTTATAAAACTCAACACCCCAAAAATGAATAATCGAACTTAAAAATGGGCAAAAGACACGAATAGACATTTTTCCAAAGAAGACATACAGATGGCTGACACATGAAAAGATGTTCAACATCACTCATCATCAGGGAAATGCAAATCAAAACTACAATGAGCTGTCACCTCACACCTGTCAGAATGGCTAGAATCAACAACACAAGAAACAAAAGATATTGGCAAGGATGTGGAGGAAGAGGAATCTTCTTGCACTGTTGCGGGGAATGCAAACTGGTGCAGCCACTTTGAAAAAGAGTATGGAGTTTACTCAAAAAGTTACCTTGTATTACTCAAGTCGAACCTAAATGCAATCACAAGTGTCCTTATAGGAGGCAAGTGGAGGGGGTAGTGAGACACACCCACAGAGAAGGAGACGGTGATGTGAAGACAGAGGCAGAAATTGGGGTGATATGGTCACAGGCCAAAGAATGCCAGCAACTTTCTCTTCTCCAGGAGAAGCTGGAGAGGTAGGGCTCCCCTTGAGCCTCCAGAGGGAATGTGGCCCTGCCAACATTTTGATTTTGGCTCAGTAAAACTGATTTCAGACTTCTGGCCTCCAGAACTGAGAGAGAATCAATTTCTGTTGCTTTAAGTCACCAAGTTTGTGGTAATTTGTTACAGTAGTCACAGGAAACTAATAGAGTGCCCTTGTGCTGTTATCCAAGTCTCAGTTTACTGTTGCCTCCTTTCCCTACCATCTGGCCCTTCCAAGAAGAATTTCCAAAAACATCCTAATTTTTTTTTTTTTTTTTTTTTTAGTGTTTCCTCTTCCCGGCACTATGACAAGCACTTTAGCTCACTGAATCCTTATAATCCTGTTGGGAGTGGAGGTACTGATATTATTCCTATTTTACAGATGAGTAAAATGAGGCTCAAAAGACAAAATGATGGGACCACACTCCTAATAGGTGATGGAGCTAGTAGTAACTCCAAGTGAGGTTTGTTCAATCTAAAGCCCACAGTTTAAACCTCTATACTGTACTACCTCAAGCTGTCTCCGTGAAGTCAGAGTTTTAATTTTATTTTTTTAAATGTTTATTTATCTTTGAAAGAGAAACAGAGCACGAGTGGGGAGGAGCAGAGAGAGAGGGAGACATAGAATCTGAAGTAGGGTCCAGGCTCTGAGCTGTCAGCATAGAGCCTGGTGTGTGGCTCGAGTTCACAAACCACGAGATCGTGACCTGAGCTGAAGTTGGACCCTTACGTTACTGAGCCACCCAGGTGCCCCCAGAGTTTTACTTTTCATATCGACTGATGGCATTTGGGGACATCTATCTGAGGGATATTTTTAAGGATGATGGACCAAAGGAGAACAAACTCACCTTCATTCCAACTCAAAGGAACTTAGCTGCCACTTCTATTTGGCTTTTCAGCAAACAGCATGGCCATCCTAGCATCACAGATAGCTCAAGTTAAAATGATCTCATATATCCATTTGCCCAAACTCCTCATTTTTTAGATGAGAAAGCTGGGTCCAGATAAGGGGACAGGCTTGCCCGGGATTACATAGAGGCTGTAAGTGGTAAAGTTGAAATTGAAGTCCAGATCTCACTTCAAATCCAGGACTGATTCTACTGCACATCACACTGCCGAAACTCATGGGTGTTGCTATAAACTAACCATAGTCTGGGAACTGACCAAAATCTGGGAAATTGCCAAAAGGCAAATGGAAAAATTGGTCTCAAACCTCTCAAAGCTGTAGCGCCCCAGGGTCTTCATTCTCATCTGGGATGCTCTAAATGCCTGCAACCACTGAGATGATCCAGGGGTTTGGGAGAGGGAAGCTTCTGAGTTGGGATGGAGACTGAAGAGACCATACTTACGTGACCTCATCCGAAATGGGAGGAAAGAAATGACAAGAATTCGTCAATTCGTAGAACTTAAAGGGATTTCTGGAAATATTGAGTAGCAGCTTTGGACAAATAAATGGAAGTAAGTTGTACCTCACACAATCATCAGGGAACTGCCTTGGGAAACTCAATATGCCTAATAATGGTAATGTCTGAACATTATTCATCCATTCTTTATATACGTCCACTCAACGTTGAGTCCCTGTTGTCCTGTCTTTATGTCTATAAGGAGGTTGGAAAAAAAAATAATGTATTTAAAGTATTCAATACAGTCTTAGTACACAATAAGCGCTTAACAAATGCTGTTACTAAAACATTAATTAATCATAGTATCTGTGGTAGCCACTGTTTTTCAGCCACGTTGATTTCCACTTCAGAGACTGTCCCAAGATACTCTTTGCCGACGTTCCGCCTCCCATTGTATTCTGGGACTTGTAGTCCGGAAGTGGGTGACTGATTTTTTTTTTTTTTTTTTCCCCCCCAGCGCGCAGGCGCAGTGGCGCGGATTCCCGGAACAACCCGCAGAGGCTCCCAGGATGAGCGGGTGGCGGTGGCTGCTACCGCGGCGGCGGCGCTGACAGGACACGGGCTCTATGCCTTTCCCGCTGCTTGTCCCGCTCGGCCTCCTGTGCGCGCTGCTGCCCCTGCACCATGGTGCGCCAGGTCCAGGTGGCACCGCGCCCGACCCCGCCCACTACAGGTGAAAGGGGTCAGGCTCCTATCCCTTCCAGAGTTGGGGAAGGGGAAGCGCAGACCCGGTCCCTTTCCTTTCCCAACGTTCTAGGACTCCCCCCGCCCCTCCCCTCCGACACCCCGACCTGCTCAGACCCCGCCACTGGGCTCAGGTGGTGATTCCCATTTTCCGCTCTATTCTTGTCCTTTCCCCTGCCTCATTTTTCATACCCCAAACCAGGGAGCGAGTCAAGGCCATGTTCTACCACGCCTACGACAGCTACCTCGAGAATGCCTTTCCCTACGACGAGCTGCGACCTCTCACCTGTGACGGGCACGACACCTGGGGCAGGTAGTGCGAGTGGAGGAGCAAGGGGGCGGCTGGGGTCTGGCAGTATGGTTCCTAGGCGGGCGGGTCACTTGGGGCCGGTGGCTTCACGGTCTCCTCGCCAATTCCAGAAAAGCTAGCGAGGGTGAGGCTACGTTCCCTCCAATCCACCAGGATCCACCCAGCCTCCTGGAAAGTTGGATCCCACTGTGGAAAAAGCCTGGGTTAGCCTGGTGGACTGGACCTTTGAGCTCCAACCATGACAGTACCAGGCACCAGCCTGGGGACTTGGACAAACCTCTGGAGTCCTAGGCTGTCGAGGAAGGTTTCCAAGAAATCAGAAGACCCAACCCCTTCATTTTGTAATTGGTTAAACTGGCCCAGGAGGGGATGTAACTCTTCAGAGCATTTGTTGGTGTAACTGAAACACACTCCCCCATTGCCCTCACATTACTGACTGCTTCTTGAGATTTCAGCTCAAAATGTCACCTAAGTATTAGCTCCCTTAACTACCCACCCCCTACAGGTCACTCTCACAAATCACCCCTTTTATTTTATTTTTTTATTTATTAGCACTTCTCACTCTCTGATGCTATCATTTTCACTTGTTTGTTTTTCTTACTTCCACTAGAATAAAAACTTATGAGGTGGAATTCTTTGTCTTGTTCCTTGCTGAGTGAAAGATCATTGCGTTTAGCTGAGGATGACATTGATTAAACACTGTGCTAAGCATTTTACTTGTGTTTTCTCATTTAATTCTCTCAACACCCCTAGGGGTTAAGTGTTGTTTTGTCCATTTTACAAATGAGTATGCTAAGGATTGGAGAAGTTAAGTAATCAACAAAATGTGTGCTGGTTTTCTTTCCTTTTTCTTTTTTTTTCTATTTAGTTGGAAAATATATATAAGCAAAAGGCAAATTCAAACAGTAAAAAATCATATACAATAAAGTAAGTCTCTTACATACCCTAGAACTCCAACCACTATTAACTTTCTTGTGTATCCTCCCCAAAATATTTTTGGTTTCTACCATCATATGTGTATGTGTATCTTTTTAAATTAACTCTTTAAAGTCATAACTTACATGTAATAAAATGTGCCCATTTGAAGCATCTAGTAACCACTATCACAGTGAAGATAGAGAACATTTCTGTCATCCTAAAAAGTTCTCTGTGCTGCTTTATAGTTCATTCCTCCACCACCACTGGCCCAAACAACTGCTGATCTGCTTTTTGTCTATGTATCTCTTTTTGAAAATGCAGATATAAACATACCTCACTGCCTATTCTATCCTTTGTCTTTTTTCATTTAACGATATAATTTGAATATTTTAATATTAGCCCATAGAACAATAGATAACAATTTTTTGTTACAACTTCATAGTTTTGCTCTGTTTAAATGTACTACAATTTAATCACTCTTCAACTGGTATATTTTGTGTTATTTCTAGCTTTTTGCTTTTCTAAACAGTACAGCCATGAGCATTCTCAAGCATACAGCTCTGTGCACATTGAGATAAATTCCTAGATGTGGAAAAGCCTGTGCTCTTAGCCACAATCTTATACTGCCTCCCCATGGCAGAGAAGAACGCCAGTGAATATAGGTGATATGTTTAACCACAGTTGAGCTACATCAGCCCATCCTCCCAAGTGCATTAAATGGGTCAGAGCTTCTTGGTAATTTTCACTAGGGTTTTTCTGTTGTGACTGGAAACTGGGACGGGAAGAGTCATCACTGTGCCTCACTTACTAGTTTTGGGGGTATCTGATCTGGGGCAACCTTCATAGCTTGTGTTGATTTTCTTACTAAGCAGCTGGAATTTCTGTCCTTTTACAGTTTTTCTCTGACGCTAATTGATGCCCTGGACACCTTGCTGGTAAGTGTCTTGATTGTTCCTTTACCTCACCATGGTTGTGCAACCAATATCCTTCCTCTTTTGGCAGCTTGACTGTGGGCGAAAAACAAGTTCTTCACTTGGGCCTTTTATTTTCATCTCCGTATTCCGAAGCTTCAGATTCTGGTTGCCCAGCTAGATAGAGGGAAACGATGAATTCCAAATGTATTCAGGGTCATTTATTTAGCAGATGTTTACAGAACACCTGTCGTGAACACAGAACTGTGATAGGCCTGTATAACTCTCTGGGGGATACAGAGACTTTGAGACCCTCCTTGTTTTCAGAGACTTACATTCTAAACATAAATGTGGTGTTTTGTTTTTTTTTTTTTAAGTTTATTTATTTTAGAGAGAGTGAGTGAGTGTGTGCATGCATGCTCAGGGGAGGGGCTGAGGGAGAGAGAGAATCCTAAGCAGGCACCACACTGTCAGCGCGGAGCCCACTGCAGGGCTTGATTTCACGAACTCTGAGATCATGACCTGAGCTGAGATCAAGACCCAGGTGCTTAACTGACTGAGCCACCCAGGTGCCCCTTCAGAGGCTTACATTCTAATTGGACATGTTCAGTGATAAAAATAGCAGTGACTAGTTAGTGTGTTATGTGTAGGGCTTGTGCTAAGCACTTTGTGTGTATTATCTTGTTTAACCCTTCTAACAACCCCATAAGGTACATCCTTTACTCCTTCTTCAAGTCAGGAAAGCTATTGCTTAGAAAGGTAAACTGGCAGGGGCGCCTGGGTAGCTTTGTCGGTTAAGAGTCTGACTCTTGGTTTTGGCTCAGGTCATGATCTCGGTTTCGTGGGTTTTAGCCCCACATTGGACTCAGCACTGACATTGCGGAGGCTGCTTGCAATTCTCTGTCTTCCTCTTTCTCTGCTCTTTCCCCACTCATGCTGTCTCTGCCTCTCTCAAAATAAATTTTGAGAAGAAGTAAAATGGCTTGGCCAGGGTCCACAGCTATGAAGTAGCAGAGCTAGGACTTGAGTTTAATTCTGTAGGACTCCAAGTCTTAATCATCTTCCTTAAAAAGGCCACAAGAGAGGATTTAACAACTTTATCCATATTTCACTATTTCTGGTCTGTCACCCCTTCTCATTTTTATATAAATTAATAGTATTTACATGGTTATGATCACCTTGAAGATATAATTTTTCTTTTTTTATTTTTTCTTAAGTTAATTTATTTTGAGAGAGAGAGAGAGAGAATGAGAGTAGGGGAAGGGCAGAGAGAGAAGAAGGGAGAGAGAATGACACTTAAGTTGGGATCTGAAAGAGAAGCAAGTGTCAACTAGGGAAGTGAGGGAGGACAGAGTGTTCCAGGCAGAGGGAACAGCCTGTACAGCCTGTACAAGGGCCTTATGGCAGGAGAGAGTGTGGCAAAGGCAGTGAATTGAAGCGGGGCCATTATGTCTGGGAGGTGGAGAAGGAAATTCAGGAAGAAAAGTGGAGCCGGGGGTCTGGTTGGGGACCAGATGATGGAAGCCCTTGTTCACTGTGTTAAGGATTTTGATTTCTAATTTAACAGCAATGGAAAGCCACTGAAATATTTGAAGTAGAGGGCAGGAAATGCTGAGATTTCTGTTTTGAGAAGATTACTAACTGCAGTGTGGAAAAAGATTCATGTAATCATTCAGTAAACATTGAGTAATTGCTTCATGGGCTGCGCTTGGCACCCTGGGGGAATGCAGGAAAGAATGAGGCTCCTTCCCAGGCAAGATTCTCTTCATGTGGAAAGAAATAGGTGCCCTAAGAGTTGTGTGGGTAAAGTTATTGGAGTCTTTTAACGGACGAAGAGGGTTCCTTTTAGCTGGAGGGATCAAAGGCTTCCTGGAGACATGACATTTAGACAGTCAAAGATAGATTGGATTTGGAAGTGGGCAGACACAGGATGGAGGGATTTCTGGTAAAGGAAAGAGCATGTCTGAAGGCAAGAAAGTGGAAAATAGTGGTTATAGTTTTCCTGAAGTAGATGAAGATAGGTTAGATGAAGATGAACAGCGAGAGACATGGTCAGAAAGGTAGTTTGAGTCCAAATCATCGAGAGCCTTGAATGCTGAGACAGGATTGTTTTGGTTCCTTGTTCAAACCAATATAGACAAAGAAGGGAATTTACTGAGTCAGATAACTAAAAAGTCCAGGTAAAGGCTGGCCTCAGAATCAGCTGGATCCAGGCATATGAACAAGTCTTCACGAATCTTTCCATCTCCTATCTCTGCCTTCTTTGTTAGCTGTGTTCTCAGGCGCTCCTTATGCTGGCAGAGTAGCCATCAGTAGTTCCAAACTTACTTCCCACTCAGTCAGGAACCTGTGTGGGGGGGAGGAATCAGCCCTTTTGAATTAATTCCCGAAGTTGAGTCTCATTGATCTGGCTTGGGTCACACACTCATTCGTGAACCAGTCACTGGCCAAGGGATACAGTCCAGTGGTCCAGATCAAGTACCCATTCTTGCTACTGAAGGACTGGGGTCAGCCTCTCCCAAACTGCAAGAGTGACTGTGGAAAAAGAGTGATATCTCAAATTGAGGCACTACTATCAGAATAAAAGATATCAGAATTGCATTTGGCTGATGGTTTAAATGAAAAGGGTTTAATTTTCTCAAGTAAAAGAAAGTCTGGAGGTAATTTCTAGCATTGGGTTGGCTGTTCAGTGATGCCGTCAGAGACCCAAGCTCTTTGTATCTTTCCATTCTACTATCATTAGAGTATTGGCTTTCATTCTGATGCTTAGTACCTCATGGTCTAAAATGGCTGCCACAGCTCTAGATGTAAAGTCTGCTTTCAAGGCAGAAAGAAGAAGAGTAAACACCATGCCAGCGGTATCTGTCCCTTTTTATTAGGAAAACACAATCTTTCCCCAGAAGTACCCCCAGTAGACTTCTCAAGGCTTAGCATTGGCTGGGTAACACATTCACCTCTAGCAGCAAAGGAGGCTGAGAAAGCAAGTATCTGGATTTTCAGCCACCACCTTGGGAACCTACCAGGGTAAAGGAGATTGGGAATCTGTGTTGGGCCAACCAACCTGCAGTGTTTTCCACAAGGATGAATGTGACCAGAGAAGTTTAAAAACAACAGATATCTGCTGCAAATGTCAAAACTATGCAGTCTACAGTCTCTATTGTTTCCACTAAATGGGTACATAAGGACTCTTGAATTGGTAACTAAGAATTGACTTAACCAGTCTCTTGGTATTGGGTCTCCATGGTTTCTAGATCTCACTGTTTCCTTCTCCTGTCACCAGTACTAGAACAGAAACTATAGATCTTAGTTGAATAAGTGATGGCCACACCAGCATAGGATCCCAGACTCTCGATCTTCAGTGCCTTCAAGCCTCAGAGAGCCTCACTGTCAAGACCTTCTTCTCTTCCAGATTTTGGGGAATGTCTCAGAATTCCAAAGAGTGGTTGAAGTGCTCCAGGACAATGTAGACTTTGATATTGATGTGAATGCCTCCGTGTTTGAAACCAACATCCGAGGTGAGGGCTGCCTGCTGGGGTTTTGGAAGAAAAGAGTGTGGAGTTTTTGCCTCTGTGTAAACCAAGAGGTGGTAAATAGAATCTTAAGGGTCAACTCTGCCAGGGCACTTGGCCAAAACCAGTGACTGAAGAGAGATCTTTTTTCCTCCTAGAGGGTGGGGTGTGGAGGTCTCAGTATCCCCCACCAGCTTCAGACATGAGCAGGGGGCAGAGAAGAGACTGGAAAGAGATGTGCCAGAATTACTCACATATTTAACATGTATTTGGTGCTAGGCATACAGCCATGAACAAGAAAGATGTAATCCTCGCCTTCTCGGAACTTATTGCCTAAGAAGCGCTACCCAATAGAACTTTCTGTGATGACGGAAATATTTTATATCTGTGTTGTCCAGTGTTGTAGCCAGTAGCTGCACCTGGCTAGTGAACATTTGAAATGTGTCTACTGCAACTGAGGAACTGAATATTTAATTTCATTTAATTTTAACAAATTTAAATTTAAATAGCTACGTGGTTCACGGTTCATGATTATATTATGTAGTGCAAGTCTAGGGCATTAGTTTCCAAAACTTGCTGCCCATCAGAACTATTTGGGACCTTTTAAAAAGTTGAATTGTGGGGCACCTGGGTGGCTCAGTTGGTTGAGCATTGACTTTGGCTCAGGTCATGATCTCATAGCTTGTGAGTTCGAGCCCCACGTCGGGCTCTGTGCTAACAGCTCAGAGCCTGGAGCCTGCTTCTGCTTCTGTGTCTCCCTCTCTCTCTGCCCTTAACCCACTTGCATTCTATCTCTGTCTCTCTCAAAAATAAATAAAAATTTAAAATAAATAAATAAATAAATAAAAGTTGAATTGTCTAGGTTTCAGTCTAAACCTAATGAATTTGGATTTCTGGGTTGGGTCCTAGAATCAATATTTTTAGCAGGTTTCCAGTGATTCTCATAAAGCTACTACAACCCTTATTTGCAGTGAACTCCTAGACCACCAGTGGCTTAACAAACTGTCACTTCTGGAGGCTGTTATTTTTTGCTCCCTCATTTTGCTCATCTTTATTTTGTACGTATTTTGCAATGAAACTTGTATTACAGACATGTGATAACAGTTTTTTAAAAAATTAAGGAACAAAGACAGCATGATATAAAATCCTGGTTTAGGGATCAGATGGGAGTTTGAGGCCATGCTCACTGCTGGCCTCAAATTTTCTTCAGAGCCCAATTTATCTTCTGTAAGCTAAGATTGCCTTATACCTTTGTTATACCTTATACCTTTGTTGCTGATATGAATATTTCTTTATTGCTGATATGAATATACCAGCATATGTACATGTATACATATATGCTGGTATATTCATATCATATGTATATAATTATATATATTTATATAATTATACCAGCTTTCTTTTGGTTGGCATTTGACTGGTATCTTTTTCTACTCTTTTACTTTCAATCTTTCTGTATTTTTATGATCAGATATATCTTTTATAAATTATATATTATATTTTGTTTGTTTACCCATCCTGACGATCTTTTAACTCAAGCATTTAATCCATTTACATTTACTATAATAACTTAGGTATTTGCATTCATTTCTGTGGTTTTATTTTGTGCTATTTGTCCCATCTTCTCTGTGTTCTTTTCATCCTCTTTTGTGTGTGTGTGTGTGTGTGTGTGTGTGCACGTGCCTTCTTTAGGTTGACTTTTCTCCCCCTTATCCATTTTCCTCTTATTAATGACTATGCTCAGTATCTGACTTTTTAAATAGTTTCCTGGAAAATTTAACAAACATTACAAATTTAACAAACATTACGGAATTAATGAAAATCTTTATTTTCCTGAATAGTACAAAACCTGGCTCTGAGAATATCCTGACCCACATGCTATATAGATTATGTATTTTAGTTTTTTATCTTAAGCCCTCCATACATTATTGCTGTTCTATACATTTGACATTTTAGATTTACTTCTATATTTACTTGTATATTTCTATATTTATTTCTTTGGCCATCTTTCCTACCTGTGTCTCAGACTTTACATCTGTGATCCCTTCTATCTGAAGTACTTCCTTTAGAATGTCCTCTAGTGCACGTGTGTTCTTGGAAGATTTTCTCAGCTTTTGTTTGTATAAAATGTCTTTTTTTTTTAAGCTTATTTACTTATTTTGAGAGGGGGCCGTGGGGGAGAGAGGTACAGAGAGGGAGGGAGAGAGAATCTCAAGCAGGCTCTGAGCTGATGTGGGGTTCCATCTCACAAACCATGAGATCATGACCTGAGCCTACATCAAGAATTGGACACTTAACCGACTGAGCCACCCAGGAGCCCCTATATAAAATGTCTTTATCTCACTGCCTTTGTTTGGTCTTTGAGGGATAACGTTGCAGGACATATGGTTCTAACTTGATAGTATTTTCTCTTAGCACACTGAAGAAATCTTTCCATTGTCTTCTCATTTCATTGTCGTTATTAAGAAGTAATCTGTCAATCTAATTGTTACTTTGCAAATGATTGGTTTTATTTATGCTGGCTGTTCCTTCATTTTAAAAACTTTTATTATGGAAGTTTTAAAATATATATAAAAGTAGAGAAAATATATATAATAAACTGGGTTACCCACCACTTAGCCTTAACAATCATTATTACACAGACTCTGCTTTTGAAATCTTTTTTTTCTTTCGTGTTCTGCAGTTTTACTGTGACGTGCATAAATGTGGATTTCTTTTTATTATCTTGCTTGGGATTCCTGCATCTAAGAATTTGTGTCATTCATTAGTTTTCAAAAGTTCGTAACTATTTTCTCTTCAGGTATTGCCTCTCCCCATTTCCTCCCTCTTCTCTTTTTAGAACTCTAGCCAGATATTTGTTATACCTTCTTACTATATCCTCCAAATCTCTTTGGTATGTTTTAAAAATAATTTTGTTTCTCTGTGTTGCATTCTGGGTAATTTTTTGAAATCTGTTTTCAAGTCTACTAATTCTCTCTTCAGATCTATTTTATTTGCTAATAAACCTATCTATGTAGAAATGCCCTGCTGGCTCAGAAGAGTGTGTGACTCTTGATCTCGGGGTCATGAGTTCGAGCTCCATGTTGGTGTAGACATTACTTAAAAAAAAAACAGTAAACTTGGGGTGCCTGAATGGCTTAGTCGGTTAAATGTCCAACTTCGGCTCAGGTCATGGTCTTACTGTCTGTGAGTTTGAGCCCTGCATCAGGCTTTGTGCTGACAGCTCAGAGCCTGGAGCCTGCTTCAGATTCTGTGTCTCCCTCTATCTCTGCCCCTCCTGCTCACACTCTGTCTCTCTCTCTCAAAAATAAAAAAAAACATTTAAAAAATTTTTTTAAAAATGAGTAAACTTAAAAAGAAAAACATGCCTATGTAATTAAAAAAAATTTTTTTTAACATTTATTCATTTTTTGAGAGAGTGAGACACAGAGTATGACCTGCGCCAAAGTCAGGCACTTAACTGACTGAGCCACCCAGGCGGCCCTAGGCTTGGTCATTTTTATAATTTCTTGCTACTTACTCATCTATTCCAAGCCTTTCTTTTATTTCTTTAAACATTTCTACATAATTACTTTGTATTCTGTGTCTGATAGTTCCAGTATTTGATGTGTTGGTAAGTCTTGTTCTACTGTCATTTTTGCTGGCTTGTACTCCTAATGCTTTGTTTCTTCGTATGTCTTGTGATTTATTTAGATTTTAATATGCACTCATTCCCTAGACTTTATCCCTGGGCTTCTTTGAGGCCTAGATTGAAGGTGAATTCTTTCAGCTAGAGTTTTTGTTTACTTCTTCCATGTGGCTGGAGGCATTGTCTACCAAAAACTGACTTATGCTAAAGGTTTGAGTTTTCCTGGACTACTTAGTTGGTATGAATTCAGGTTGTAAACCTTAGTACCATCCTGTAGTTATTAATTCTTAGTGGAGATTTGTTTGTTTGTTTGTTTTTCTTCCCTTTACTTGGCATCAAGATTTGAGGCCTGCAGTTTTCCTTAACTGTATGCTAGGGGAGGTGGGTAGGGTTTATTCTGATCCATCCTTACACAGAGTATATAATTCTTTCAGATCCCAACTTTATGGAGGTTATCTTTTATCAGACTCTCCACTTTGGTAGGTCTTGCCTTTGTCTCTTGTTCCCCCTCTGCCAAGAGGAGGGGAAAGCTGAAGCTCAAGGTCACAAGATTTTTTTGCAATGAGAGGGCCATTCAGGATATCTATTTAGCCATGTTTCCAGATACAGAACATTTATGGCTTTTTACAAGTCCTAAGTATTGTGTAACAAATTCAAATAGGTTAATTAATACAATGAAGGTAATAACTACTCTGCCCCTCACCCCAGGTCTTAGGGGGATTGGGAGACAGAGTGACTGAGTGGAATGAGCACAGGCTTTGTAGTCAGACAGACCTGGCCCTACCAGTTACTAGATGGATGACCCAGGGCAAGTCACTTTACCTCTCTGAACCTCAGTATCTTCATTTGAAGAGACAGTAGTACCTAGTGCTTGGTATACAGTAGGGACTTTAAAAAAAAGTGATAGCCATTGTTTTTGTGACCCACCAAGAAGAAGAGAATTTGTGAACTTAACACTGCACCAATATGTGGGATTAAGGGATTCTTTCACTAGGTGGCTCTAGCCCCTTCCCAGCAAGCCGCTCAACAGAGTATGTAGGTTTAATTGACACAAGGGAAAAACTGGTCCTTGGGACTCTGACACTTGTGTTTTGTGCCATCTGTAGTGGTAGGAGGGCTTCTGTCTGCTCACCTGCTATCAAAGAAGGCTGGAGTGGAAGTAGAGGCCGGATGGCCCTGCTCTGGACCTCTCCTGAGGATGGCTGAGGAGGCAGCCCGAAAACTCCTCCCAGGTAAGACCCACACTGACATGCGGGAGAAATGCAGTCCACTGGATCCTGCTTCTCTTGCTGGAGACAAGAGTGGCAATGCCGAGCTATTTTCTTCTGTTCCTCATCCAAACAGTTAGTATTTCTACCTCTGGCCACCCACCATGGAAGTCAGGAGAGTCCTGGGCATTTTGAGGGCTTGTCAGACCATGGCCCAGGATGGATGAGCTGATCTCATTACTGTTTGCAGGAGAGGGCTGAAGGCCGGCCTGGTGGGTGGAAGATTCTTGTTCCTATTTGAGTGAGCCCTTTTGCCCCCTCTCAGGCCCACACACTGCTGGAATAAAAGGGTTCCAGAGAAAAGCCTTGAGCTGCACATTAGGAGCCCCCAGTTCTGAACTAGCCAATGTCTTGACCAAGCCATTCTTCTCTCCTTGGCTCAGTTTTCCCATCTCTGAAAAGGGATTCATAATTCCTGCTTGCATGCCACATTGGCTTTTTGGGAGGCAGAAAATGAGGTCAGAAAGGAGAAAGTGCCTGGAGAACCTCAAACGCCACTGAAATGGGAGGGACACGTTTTGGAGCTAAGCTGTGTCCAGGGCAGCAGGTCAAGCCTCAGTGTGTTTGTCTGGTGGGGCAGCAGCTGGGCTCGATAGCATCAGCTGGACACTGTGTTCTCTTCAGGGCGTGGTGGAGACTCTGGGGCTGTTCACACCCAAACACATCACTCTGTGCTTTCACCAGCCTCTGGGCCATCACTGTTCTCCCTTTCTGGAGATGACTGGAGGACAGTGAGTGAGCTGGGTTCAGATCCACTCACGGCTCACGGCTCATGGCCTGAGTGTCTCCTTCCAAACATCATATCCTGTGTGAGTCATCCATAGAGCACACTGCTTAGTTGCTCCTTTTTTTTTTTTTTTTTTTTAATCATTAAAAAACATTTTGTATTGAGAAATGTACACACTGGAAAGTACATATTGGAGCAAGCCCCAGGGTATCTGCCATTCAGGTAAAGAAATAGGATTTTGTCACTCCCCCTCCTTTTTTTTTTTTTTTAACTTTTTTTTTTTCGTGTTTATTTATTTTTGAGAGAGACAGAGACAGAGCATGAGCTGTCAGCACAGAGCCTGACGTGGGGCTCAAACCCACAAACCGTGAGATTATGACCTGAGCTGAAGTCGGATGTTTAACCGACTGGGCCACCCAGGCGCCCCTGTCACTCCCCCTCTTTTTAACACTGCCTGACTTTTCTGAAATATTCTTTGAGCCCTTCTTGGTTGTGACTTGCATTCTCCTTCCTTGCCACTGGTGCCTGCCACTCAGCAAATTTATCACTTACAAGAGTAGCCAGACCTTACAGTTCTTGGAAGTTTTGATAACTTTGTTCACAGTTTGGTGACGCACAGGCTGCTCTGGGGTTATTTGACCTTTTGGCCTAGAGAGGAAATCTCTGCCTTTGGCTGTTTGTCCAGTTCCTTGCCTTGAATCAGAAGGCACCAGGGTGGGATGGGCAGAGCATAAAGGAGTGGGCGCATGGCAGGCATTCCCATTCCAGCTCTGTTTGACTCTTTCTGTATGACCTTTGAGTCACTTCTTACAGGCATGACTTTTCCTACCTGTAAACTGAGGATTGGACCACATCAGTAGTTTAGTAATTTATATCCTTAAAAAAAAAAAAATAATAGTTTACCCCCTAAACTATTTGTTTATTTTTTAATGTTTATTTTTGAGAGAGAGAGACAGCATGAGCAGGGGTGGGGCAGAGAGAGAGAGGGAGACACAGAATCAGAAGCAGGCTCCAGACTCCGAGCTGTCAGCATAGAGCCTGATGCAGGGCTTGAACTCACGAACCATGAGATCATGACCTGAGCTGATGTCAGACGCTCAATCAACTGAGCCACCCAGGTGCCTCTCCTCCTAAACTATTTAGAGCAGGGACCCCAAACTGGCTCTTCTGGGGCTGTTTAGGGTCTGCAGATAGGTTTCATTTGGTTATAATTGCCCTTGGAAAAGTATATGAGGGGAAATTGGATGAAAGTGGTCAAAAGATACACTTCCAGTAATAAGTAAGTACCGGGGCTATAACATGCAACATGATGACTATAGCTAACACTGCCATGTGATATATTTGAAAGTTGCGAGGAGAGTAAATCCTAAAAGTTCTCATTGCAAGGAAAAACCAAAGTTTTTCTTTTTGTATCTATACGAGGTAATGGATATTAACTCGCTATGTTCATCATCTCGCAATATAGGTTAAGTCAGGTCTTTATGCCATACCCCTTAAACTCACACTGTGCTATATGACAATTATATCTCAATAAAACTCAAAAAAAAAAAACCAAAACAGAGAAGTGTACGAATGGATTCTAATGGAACATGCTCTTCAGTGTGCCACAAGCCCCGCCACTTCCTGTGGCTTCAACCCCACCTGCTTCACACTGAGTTACCTGGCTGGCCTCTGAGAGCATGGTGTGAATTAAATAAAAGTAGAGCTACTCTAGCTAAAGTGAGCGTGCGTGGGTGTGGCAGCCGGGAGCATAGCCCACTGCTTTTCTCCTCATCATAGGCTAGAGGGTCACGTCGAGCAGTGCTTGATAACACCTGGGTTAGGTGGCCACTAAGGACCCTCCAGTCATGACCTGTATCCTTCTCTGGCTCAGTCTCTAGCAGATCATCCAGGAGATAAAGAGGGAAGTGCTGGCTCAGGCCTTAGGCTTGGGTCTGTGTTGAACCATCCCTATGTCCCTGCTCCTGTCTGGGATCATAATTTTGTGATTGTTCAGCATTTCAGACCCCCACTGGCATGCCGTATGGAACGGTGAACCTGCTTCATGGCGTGAACCCGGGAGAAACCCCTGTCACCTGTACAGCAGGGATCGGGACCTTCATTGTAGAATTTGCCACCCTGAGCAGCCTCACTGGTGACCCCGTGTTCGAAGATGTGGCCAGAGTGGCCCTCATGCGCCTCTGGGAGAGCCGGTCAGATATTGGGCTGGTAGGTCGGCTGCCACCCTTTCCATCTGAGTCAAGTCGGCCACCTTAGCCCCTGCTTGTAAGATTTGGGGCCCTGAGCAGCAAGTTGCAGCCCAGCCAAGAGACACTTAGGGTGACCTCAGCAGTGGTCTAGGACTTAGCATCAGGACACTGAAAGTTAACCAAACCTCTAATTCAAGTTTCAGACAGGGGAAGAGAGCATGAGACAAAGCACATCCTCTGGCAGGGAAAGGGAGCTGTGTTGTAGAGGTTAGGTTCCATGAACTTCTCTGACTTCTAGGAAGCAGGTTGTAGGCTTCATGCCCCTGACTCACATGGCAACCTTAGATTGCCAGCCCATCTGACCCTCATTTTCATGGTCTATTTGTGTTTGTTAAACTGTGTTTCTTAGAACACCAGTGCTGAGACATGTTGAATGGTGGGCCATTGTATGAAAAGGTAATTCCTGGTCAATTAAGTCTGAGGAATACTAAATATACAGTTGACCCTTGAGAAACACGTTTGTGAACTGCATGGGCCCATTCACACACAGATTTTTTACAGTACAGTTCTATAAACATATTCTCTCTTCTATATGATTTTTTTCAAAACATTTTCTTTTTTCTGGCTTACTTTATTGTAAGAATACGGTATGTAATATATATAACATACAAAACATGTGTTAGTTGACATTTATATTATCAGTAAAGTTTCCACTCGAGCAGGCTATTAGTAGTTAAATTTTTAGACTGTCAGAAGTTATACGCAGATTTTCAACTGTGGGGTTCAGCACTCCCGACACTTGCATTGTTAAAGGGTCAACTGTTGCATCCTTTTTTTGGAGAATCATAGCGAACACAAACAGGTGAAAGGTTATTGTGAAATCCTACAGTAAGTAAAATCTATTTAACTTTGCTTAACTCAACGTTTTCTAAGCTTATTTGAACCCAGAGCTTCCCTTTCTTCTCCAATACCTATTAACCCATGGAAATTGAACATGCTTTGGGCCAGATGATCTCTAAAGTTGGTTTCAGCTCTTAAATCAGATAATCCAGTGAAACTAACAGTAATGGAGCCAAAGCTGTCCAGGAAATAGCACTAGATTTAGTCAGAATTGGTTTTGACCCCAGGCCTTGCTACATCGAAACTATGTGACCCTGGACAAGTCACTCAACCTCTCTGATCGTCAGTTTATTTTAGCAGTAATGTTGATGTATTAATACTTCCTCCGGTGAGTCATTATGACTTGCAAAGACTGAGTTGTCTGAAAGTATTCAGGTAGAGACACGGTTTGTGCAAGTCTGGTTCTAAGCTTGAAAGTGAAACTTATATGGGGAATTCTTGAAAATCCCTTAAAAAGATGCCACTCTGGAGACCTACGGTAACTCCCTTAGTAAGTCCAACACAAGCAGGTTTTTCTTCAGCACTGGAACCATAGTGGACCCCATATCCTCTCAACCCCTACCATTTCTCTGTGCACACTAGCCTGTCTTCTGACAGTGTCTCTTTCCCTATGGGCCTTCTCTGGCCTGGAGCCTGCTCTGCATGCCTTTAGCTGGAAGTTCCAGGATGTAATGCTACCTGGAGCAGTTCTCAATCAGTGACTGATACTGATAAGAGTTTGTGGTCTTCCAACCCCACACCCCAATAGCCTGCATGTCTCCCGAGAGCACTGGGGTGCCTGCCTTGCATCTGACTGGCCAGTCAGGGGTATGGGGAGATCCTTGTTTGGTCTTGAGCCCTCTTTTGGGACTAAGTTTCTCTGTCTCTCTCTCTCTCTCTCTCTCTCTCTCTCTCTCTCTCAGGTTGGCAACCATATTGATGTGCTCACTGGAAAGTGGGTGGCCCAGGACTCGGGCATTGGGGCTGGCGTGGATTCCTACTTTGAGTACCTGGTGAAAGGAGCCATCCTACTTCAGGATAAGAAGCTCATGGCCATGTTCCTAGGTAAAAAGGGCGGGGTAAGGAGGCCTTTGCCATGATTTTTCCCATTGTCATGTGTATAAACTTTCAGTTGCTCCCAAGTGCCTACAGAACCAGTTCTCAGTATATGAGTCTGTGTTCAGAGCCACCATGGACTTCTTTTTTTTTTTTTTTTAATTTTTTTTTTTTAACGTTTATTCATTTTTTGAGAGACAGAGACAGAGCGTGAGGCGGGGAGGGGTGGAGAGAGAGGGAGACACAGAATCCGAAGCAGGCTCCAGGCTCCAAACCAACAGCACAGAGCCCGACGCGGGGCTTGAACCCACAAACTGTGAGATCATGACCTGAGCCGAAGTCGGATGCTTAACCGACTGAGCCACCCGGGTGCCCCTACCGCCATGGACTTGTACTGCCTACTTGAGGCCCACTATACCTCTTCAGGCCTTCCTGCAAGAGCCAAGTGAACTATGCTGCATTCTCCATGTGTGACCCTGGATTTCTTATTTCCAGGCCATTGCACATGTGTTTCCTTTGTCAAGAATACCTTTTTCCTGTCTTGATGTGTCCAAATGTTATTCACCCTTCAAGGCCCAGCTGAAATGTCACCTTGCCCACAAAGTAGCTTGATCCTCCTTCAGAATTTAGGGCCTTCAGCACCTTTTGCGCAGTCAGCTGTCATCCACAGTTACAGCTCTTCCTACCGAGCACAGTGTCTATGCCTTATTCATCTTTCTGCTTCCCACAGTGCTTTGGACGAGGTAGGTAGTTGATTCATGCCCGTCAAATAAAAGCATTTTACCCTCTAGGCCCTTGGACACTAATAATAATGATATTGAGGAATTGTTGGGCACCTACCTAGTAATAATTATTACAGCAACCACTCATTTATTCAGCAGATATTTATTGAATACCATTATGTGAAGTGCTGTGCCAAGCACCAAACATGGACTATTTAATTTAATTCTTACAACACTATTTGAGATTGTCTCATTTATTTGCATGTGTATTTGGTACTTTGTTAAGATAATAACTTATTGTGCATATTTATTATGCAGTATCCTAGTGCTGGGGATTCTACAATAAACAAAACGAAGTCCTGGCCTTCATGGATTTACATTCTAAGGGAAGGTAAAAGTTCAAGTTCCCACTAGAATGTAAATGCCCTGAGGGCTGGATTTTGTCTTGTTTGCCACCCGTAGGTGCCTGTACCTAGTAGATGTGCAGTGAGTATTGTCGAGTGAATGGGATTGAGCAATCCTGTGAGGTGTGTATCATTACTCTCCCCACCTTAGAGAAAATGAGACTGAGACGTTAGAAGGAAAACTTTGCCCAAGGTCACAGCTAGCAAGTGGTAAAGCTGGAGCTGGAATTTGAGTCTGGACGTTTGGCTCCAGAACCCATGCTCCTTCCTCTGTGCCTTCTTGCATCCTAGGGTGCTTTGAAGCTACACCAAAATATGGTCTTTCAAAAAGTGTAAGGCCGTGCTTCTGTTGTCAAGACGTGCCTTTCATCTCCCTCATCACCGACGTGTCTTCTTGCATCTCCTTTGCAGAATACAACAAAGCCATTCGGAATTACACCCGCTTCGATGACTGGTACCTGTGGGTGCAGATGTACAAGGGGACTGTGTCCATGCCGGTCTTCCAGTCCCTAGAGGCCTACTGGCCTGGTCTTCAGGTAGGAATGATCAGAGAGGTGGCCATTTTTCTCTGGAACTGGCAAAGCAAGCTCATTCTGAGGTATAAGTCAAATAAGGTACTTCAGTTGCTGGAGTATTTGTTTTCTAAGGGTGGGGTGGAGAGACAAGAGAGACTTAGAGTGAATGAGACAAACTTCAGATTCTGCCAAGCTGAATTTTCCAAGGGGAGTGTTAAGGTATCGGGTACTGAGCTTCCAATTTGCTGTGAAATGTTATACTACTTAAAGTGGAGAGTGTCTTTCCAGGCTGTGTGGTAATAGCCATTGGCAACAACTGTTTCTCCACTGGACATTTCTGTCACATCTCCTCATTCTTGACAGCAGGCCTGAGAAAGGGTGTGAAAGCAGCTGGGGCTGCTGTGCGTGCCATCGTTATTGTTTTCCATTACATGATCTGATGGAGTTGCAGTGGGAAAGGTGGGATCTTGGAGTCCATTTAACCAGCATAACATATGCATGTTTACATCCACCTTTTTTCTTTACACAGATAGAAATATGCCATGTACCTTTTCACTGAATATGCCTTAGAGATCATTCCTTGTTGATACATCTAGATTACTTTTACTTTTTTAACAAATGCATATATTATATTAAATTGATACAATTCAGTTAACTAGTGCAATTCATTTAACTAGTCCCCCATTATGCACTTTTAGCCAACCTTCTTATTTTACAGGTTTACTTTTATTTTTTTAATGTTTATTTTTATTTTTGAGAGAGAGAGAGAGAGAGAGAGAGAGAGAGAGAGAGAGAATGGGGTAGGGGCAGAGAGAGAGAGGGAGACACAGAATCTGAAGTAGGCTCCAGGCTCTGAGCTGATAGCGTAGAGCGGGATGCGGGCCTCGAACTCACAAACCGTGGGATCATGACCCGAGCCAAAGTTGGATGCTTAACCAACTGAGCCACCCAGGTGCCCCTAATCTTACGAGTTTGAATAGTCACATACCATTCCTTTTTCTCTTTGAACTCCTATTTTCATTCTTCTCCCACAACAGAATTTTATCCTAATTGTTACATTTTTATGCTGGATAAATTTTATTTATACCCTATTATATGTCTCTGTAATAAAATTTCTGTATACATAGAGATTTAAAAGACTTTTAAATTTCCTGTGTGACCATAGGCTCTGAGTATTATTAAATTTGTTTTCTTCTTGACTTAGTTATCATTAGTACATAAATGATTAAAGCCACATTAAGAGCTTACAGTTTTTGATAAATAATTATAAAACATAAAGGCAATTTAATCAGAAATACATTTCTTAATGAGAGTTTGGGGCCTTTTTATTTTTTATTTTTATTATTATTATTATTATTTTTAATTTTTTTTAATGTTTATTTATTTTTGAGACAGAGAGAGACAGAGCATGAACGGGGGAGGGTCAGAGAGAGAGGGAGACACAGAATCTGAAACAGGCTCCAGGCTCTGAGCTGTCAGCACAGAGCCCGACGCGGGGCTTGAACTCACGGACCACGAGATCATGACCTGAGCCGAAGTCGGACGCTCAACCGACTGAGCCACCCAGGCGCCCCTTATTTTTATTATTTAAAAAATTTTTATTTTAGAAAGAGAGTATGAGTGGGAGAGAGAAGAGTCCGAGAGAGAGAGAGAGAGAGAGAGAGAGAGAGAGAGAGAGAGAGAATCTTAAGCAGGCTTCATGCTCAGCGTGGAGCCCAACATGGGGCTCTATCCCTTGACCCTGGGATGATGACCTGAGTCAGTCACCCAACTGACTGAGCCACCCAGGCGCCCCATGGGGGCTTTTTTATTTTAAGTAGTTTGTGTATTTGTGTGTGAATAATACATATTGCTGAAGTGGGACATGGTTGTGTATCAAAAGTTTCATTCATTCCTATTTTCATTTTTGTAGATGTAAGTGCTGAGGAGCTTATACACATAAATAATTAGATGGAAATGGAAGGAGTTTGATTACTGCATTATCATTCAGTTCTTTGTAGTCATTGAGTAAATAGATTGAACCATACAAAACTACCAGTATCCAACCATTCAAAACTGGCAATATTATATGGTTCTTTCTTTATATGATAAAAATAATCATTTAATCTGTCATCAAAAATCATTTTTAATGATCTCTCTGCTGACAATTTGACCAGTTCCTCTTTCAGTTTTTTGCAGGCAGAGAATTGGAAACCCTCTGATATGCAAAAGACTTGTTACACAGTGTTCAGAGGCCTTCCTTTTTTTCAACACCTACACCGATCTTTTATTTTATTTATTTTTTAATATAATTTATTGTCAAATTGGCTTACATACAACACCCAGTGCTCATCCCAACAAGTGCCCTCCTCAATGCCCATCACCCATTTTCCCCTCTCCCCCAGACCCCCACCCACCCTCAGTTTGTTCTCTGTATTTAAAGAGTCTCTTGTGGTTTGCCTCCCTCCCTCTCTGTAACTATTTTTTTCTCCTTCCCCTCCCCCATAGTCTTCTGTTAAGTTTCCCAAGATCCACATATGAGTGAAAACATGATATCTGTCCTTCTCTGACTGACTTATTTCATTCAGCATACCTTCCAGCTCTATCCACATTGCTGCAAATGGCATGATTTCATTCTTTCTCATTGCCAAGTAGTATTCCATTGTATATGTAAACCATATCTTCTTTGTCCATTCATCAGTTGATGGACATTTAGGCTCTTTCCGTAATTTGGCTATGGTTGAAAGCGCTGCTATAAACATTGGGACGCATGTGCCCCTATTCATTAGCACTCCCGTATCCCTTGGGTAAATTCCTCGCAGTGCTATTGCTGGGTCATAGGGTAGGTCTATTTTTAATTTTCTGAGGAACCTCCAAACTGTTTTCCAGAGCGGCTGTACCAGTTTGCATTCCCACCAACAGTGCAAGAGGGTTCCTGTTTCTCCACATCCTTTCCAGCATCTGTTGTTTCCTGAGTTGTTAATTTTAGCCCCTTTGATTGGTGTGAGGTGTTATCTCAGTGTGGCTTTGATTTGTATTTCCCTGATGAGGAATGACGTTGAGCATTGTTTCATGTGTCTGTTGGCCATCTGGATGTCTTCTTTGGAAAAGTGTCTATTCATGTTTTCTGCCCATTTCTTCACTGGATTATTTGTTTTTCAGGTGTGGAGTTTGGTGAATTCTTTATAGATTTTGGATACTAGCCCTTTATCCGATATGTCGTGTGCAAATATCTTTTCCCATTCCATCGGTTGCCTTTTAGTATTGTTGGTTTTTTGCTTTGCAGTGCAGAAGCTTTTTATCTTGATGAGGTCCCAATAGTTCATCTTTGCTTTTAATTCCCTTGCCTTTGGAGATATGTTGAGTAAGAAATTGCTACGGCTAAGGTAAAGAGGTTGTTGCCTGCTTTCTCCTCTAGGGTTTTGATGGTTTCCTGTCTCACATTTAGGTCTTTCATCCATTTTGAGTTTATTTCTGTGTATGGTGTGAGAAAGTGGTCTAGTTTTATTCTGCTGCATGTTGCTGTCCACTTCTCCCAACACCATTTGCTAAAGAGACTGTCTTTTTTCCATTGGATACTCTTTCCTGCTTTGTCAAAGATTAGTTGGCCATACATTTGTGGGTCCAGTTCTGGGGTCTCTATTCGATTCCATTCGTCTGTGTCTGTTTTTGTGCCAGTACCATACTGTCTTGATGATTACAGCTTTGTAGTAGAGGCTAAAGTCTGGGATTGTGATGCCTCCCACTTTGGTTTTCTTCTTCAATATTACTTTGGCTATTCGGGGTCTTTTGTGGTTCCATACACATTTTAGGATTGTTTATGCTAGCTTTGAGAAGAATGCCATACACCGATATTTTAAATTTAACCTAGTTTGGTGCTCAGGAAATCTTTATTCCCCAGGACAGTGTGCAACAGGAAGGTTAGACATTGCTGGTAGGTCCATCTTTCTTTTGTCAAATGGCAGAAGGATAACTGCGAAGGAAACAGTGATAATAGATAGCCTGCCTTTGTGTTAAAAGTATCTTTTCAGGCAGATCCATTTTAGGAAAGCAGAGGATCTGGAAATCTATTGCCTTAAAACTATTTGTGACTACATTCCTCTTGGGAATCCTTCTTATGCAACCCAGGCATATCACAGATCACACCCTTTGACTTCCATTTCTGTGGATGTTCCCCAAGAAAATAATTCAAAAGGGAAAAGATGCATACAGATATTCCTAACAGCAAAGTTCATGACAAAGAAAACTTAGAAATGATCCAGTACCCTATAATGGAGGAACAAATAAATGATTGTATCTTAATGAAATGGGTCATTATACAACTTTAATTTAAAAATGTATATATAAATTCCTATGTTACGTGAAGAGGTAGTGAACAAGAATTAAGAAAACATGAAGGAATGAAATGTACTGTTAGGAATGAAATGAACAAGAATTAAGAAAACATGAAGGAATGAAAGGTACTGTTAGAAATTAGGAGTGATAATTAAATTTTTAAAAAATTTGATTCTTTAGATTTAACAATAACAAAAAAAAAATACATGAAGACATTATATTAAGTATACTCTGATTACAACTCTATAGAATTCTGTTTTTGTGTGTTAAGAAATAGAAGACAAAGATGCAAACAGCAGGTACTGTAAGATTAAGAGGATAATTATCTTTTTATTCCTCTCTTTTTTTTTTTTTTTAATATTTATATAACTCTGAATAGAATACATATTGCAGGGGGGCACCTGGGTGGCTCAGTCAGTTAAGTGTCCAACTCTTGATTTCTGCTCAGGTCATGATCTCACATGATCGAGCCCCGTGTCATCTGTGCTATCAGCACAGAGCCTACTTGGGATTCTCTCTCCCCTTCTCTCTGTGCCTTTCCCCTGCTCACACATGCTCTGTCTCTCAAATAAACTTTAAAAAAATGAATACAAAGTGGAAAGGTAGATATCAAAACTATTCTATCTGTGTGGTGAGGTTAAAGGTGGTCTCTTTATACCTTTCTTTTTCTTTTATTTTGAGAGAGAGGGGGAAAGTGAGTAAGGGACAGAGAGAGGGAGGGAGAGAGAGAGAGAATCCCATGAGGGGCAGGAAGGGCGAGAGAGAAGTGGGGCTCATCCGAAGTGGGGCTCGTGCTCACCCGATGTGGGGCTTGAGCTTACTCAATGCAGGACTCGGACTCATGAACCACGAGATCATGACCTGAACCAAAGTCTGATGCTTAACTGACTGAGCCACCCAGACACCCCAATATACCTTTATTTTTCAAATTTCCTAAAATAAAAATTAATAAAAGAGAGGGTTTGATAAGGAAAGAGTTTCATGTCTGTTTGTATGGTGGTTTTCCTGGCCTGAGCAGGGATCATGGGTTCTTTCTCTGTGAGATTATAATCACACTAATAACCAACATTTACCGAACATCTAATCAGTGCCTGGTAATCTGTCTGACACATGAGGGTGATAAATTAAATATTTACGAGAGAACGATTTATGTGCCAGGCATTTTACCAGAATTATAACATACTGAGGCAAATGTTTCTTTGTAGATGAAGAAAGGAGGCTTAGATATGTTCAATTTGTTAATTCATTTATTCACCAGTATTTGAATGCTTGCTGTGTTCCAGGCCCTGTCCTCATGTAGTTTGTAGAGGGTAAGACACAACAGAAAAAAATAAAACAGACAAACGCATAAGTTACAATGAAGGAAACAGATGAGCAGCTGAGAGAGAATGTTGGATGGGGACCTCACTTGAGAGAAGAAGGCCTCTCAGAGGTGTGATACTAAAGCTGATACTTCAAGAATCAGATGTGGGCGACGATGTTTTAGACAGAGGAAATATCATGTGTGAAGGTCCCAAGACAGGAAGGAGTTGGGTGTTTATCAGAAACAAAGAAAAGCGGTATGGCTACAGTCCAGGGGGGGCGGGGGGGCGGGGAGAGGACGGGGCAGAGATCAATCAATGGAGGTCAGCACTACCGAGATCATGCAAGGCTTTCAGAGCTACAAGGAGGTGTCTTGACTTTATGCCGAGCCCATGGGAAGCCCTGAGGTCTGGTATATGCAGTAAGGCAGTTACTTTGGCTGCATGGGGAAAATGGCATGAGGGCAAGTGGTTGGAGCAGTGAGAAGACTGTGAAAGTCATCCCAGTATAAGATGCTGGTGACCAGACCAAGTGGTGTCACTAGAGATAAAGTGAGATAAATCTTGATGTTTTGGAAAATGGAACTGACAGGAGTTGCTGACAGAATGGATGTGGGGGTAGGGGGGAGGGAAAGGGAGGAGTCAAGGATGACTGCCATTTGCTAAGTGCCATGCACTAAGAAGGGAGAGATGATGGTAGGGAGGCAACTTTGTGGGAAAGTGAGGGAACCAAGAATCCTGTTGGGGAAATGTTAAATTTGTTCTATCTGTGAGGCATCCTTAGGAAATGTCAAAAAGGCCAGCTGTTTCCCTGCAAGCTTGTGTTAATAGCTACTTCACAACAGCTAGTAAAATTACAAATACATGTATTTTTGGAGCCAGCAATCCTAATTCTGGACATTTGTCTTACAGGTGACAGGTAAACTTTGCAGGTTTGAGGTGACATATGTACAATGCTATTTACTACACTATTACTTGTTACAGCAAATAACAAAACATTGGAACCAATCCAACCAGCAGTTAATAGGGAACTAGTTAACTTATGGTCCAAGCAGTGGAATACTATGCAACTATGTAATAGGAGGAAGGAGCTTTTTATGTGCTTACATGGAAAAATCAAGATCTATTGTTAAATGAATGAAAGAAAGTGCAGAACAGTATATTTAATAAGCTATTTTTTACGTGGGAAAAATAATATATACTCACACATATTTATGTTTATAAACTAATACAAATTGATTTGGGGTATAGGGTAAGAGTGAGACTTAGTAAAGTCAGTTTCCTATTCTTAAAATTCTGAACCAGATGGCTGTTTAAAAACCATAGTGGCCAGCATTGACTGAGCAGGGACTTGGAATACAACCTCTCTCCCTCACAATAATTTAACAAGAAAGACACTTTGTATTTTGCATCAGATGGATGCGGCTCAGAGAAGGTAAGTGCCTGGCCCAAGGCCACACAATGAATAAATGGCCAACTCAGGTTTGATTGCAGGCTTTTTTGGCTCCAGAGCTTTTGCTCTCTCTTCCCTGAGGTTGTATGTGAGGTTTGGTACGGAGTTTCTTTTGTATGTGGGTTTTTATGCCTGGTGGCTGTCTGCCTGACAACTGCTTGTCTCCTGTAGAGCCTCATTGGGGACATTGACAATGCCATGAGGACCTTCCTCAACTATTACACTGTATGGAAGCAGTTTGGGGGGCTCCCGGAATTCTACAACATTCCTCAGGGATACACAGTGGAGAAGCGAGAGGGCTACCCTCTTCGGCCAGGTAAGCAGTATCTCTGACCTATCACGACCTGCAGGCTCTTGTTCTCTGAACCACAAACCCTCATTTGTATGAGCCTCCATGCCTCACAAGAGCTCACAAGTTCATTTTTCCTCTTATGCTTCCAGTGGCTCTCGGTGGTTTTCCTGGTAGGAATTATTTATCCACATATTTATCCCCAGATAAGGAACTGAAACCTAGTGGGCTGAACTGACTTGCCCAGGGCTAAGCGTAGGAGATAGGACTGGAACCCAGGCCTCTTTACTAAATCTTAGGCTCCTTCAAACTTGGGCAAGTGAGTGCAAAAGGGAGAGCCAATTTGATTCCCTTTGAGTTCCTGCCATCAGGATTTCAGAAGTGTAGACAAACTTCTTAAGTCACTGGGTCAGGTGGACCTTAGGAATGAATCATCTGATCTCGTCCACCACCTCATCTGCAGCTCAGAAATCAAGGCGCAGAGAAGGAAGGTATTACACACTAGATAACTGTCTTAAAGTTCCTTTCCAGTCCTGATCCTCTGATTCACTAGAGGAAAGTTAAACACTGTGAGGAGGAGAAGGGAAAGGGGGCCAGAGGAAGGAAGTTTAGTCAGCACACACAGTCATCCCCCACCCCAAAGTGGGTTACATTTCCATTGTTAGACTCTTCCCATCTTCCCACCTGAATGCCTTTGAGCTGTGGGAGGCCTTCTGGTGGCTACTGCCCATTCTGCCCACCCCCCCAACCCCATTTCCTTCCTTCTCTAGCTCAAGAGATTGTTGTGGGAGTTGAGGAAGGGGGAACAGAAGAAGATGTAAAACAGTGACTGAAAAGAATAAATTAGTCACTTCGATTCCTAGAGGCTGCTGTTATTGGTATTTCTCATGTGTTTATTATCCTAGCTTTTTTGTTTTTGTTTTTTTAATTTTTTAATGTTTATTTTTGAGAGAGAGACAGAGACAGAGCATGGAGAGAACAAAGGAGGGGGGAGGAGCAGAGAGAGAGGGAGACACAGAATCCGAAAAAGGCTCCAGGCTCTGAACTGTCAGCACAGAGCCTGACCATAGGGCCCAAACTCAAGAACAGCGAGATCATGACCTGAGCTGAAATAGGCTGCCCAACCCACTGAGCCACCCAGGTGCCCCTGTTTTTGTTTTTGTTTTGTTCTATTTTGTTTTGTTTTTAATTTTTTTTTTTTCAACGTTTTTTATTTATTTTTGGGACAGAGAGAGACAGAGCATGAACGGGGGAGGGGCAGAGAGAGAGGGAGACACAGAATTGGAAACAGGCTCCAGGCTCCGAGCCATCAGCCCAGAGCCCGACGCGGGGCTCGAACTCACGGACCGCGAGATCGTGACCTGGCTGAAGTCGGACGCTTAACCGACTGCGCCACCCAGGCGCCCCAATTTTGTTTTGTTTTTAAGAGAACACTCTCAGAAGGTATTATACCCAGTGTTACCAACAGATAAAATGAAGACAGTTTGGGACTAAATGTAGGACGTAGGCTTGTGCATTGTCAGAGTTAGAGGGGAACTGAGAGGACTTCTAACTGGAATCGCCCTGTCATTGCCCTGGCAAGTGGTTTTCTAGTCTTTGTTGAGTTCGCACCATGACAGGGAGCTCACTACTTACAGAGGCACCCTGTTCCATTTGCAGGATAGGGTGGCAGGAAGGCATCAATGGAAAGTAAGGCACCACAGCCAGGAATCCAATAATGCCTTAGTCCAGTCACCCTTCCTACCCTAAAACAATAGCGAATGGGAGATAAGGTGCTTCTCTTTCATTAGATTGGCCAGTGTGTTACGCTCTGGTACATGTATCTGATCAGCAGTATTGAAGCACAGAACCTAGTCTAAAGGTCTCAGAGGGCTTTTACCTCCCCCTAAATCCAAATCTAAGCCTGAGTTGTCACCTTGTTCTAGAGAGCTGGCCAATATACAAGAAATTAAAGCAGTGATAGCATACATAGGCCTATGTGTGAGGAAGAGAAAACAAGATGGCTGGGTCTGGGTGCACTGAGCCAGCCAGCTGCGAGCAACAGAAGAGGCTTCTGGGAGCACTGTCTTTTCTTTCTTTGAATTTAATTTTTTTTTTAAGGTTTATTTCTTTTTGAGAGAGAGAGAGAGAGCGTGAGCAGGGGAGAGGCAAAGAGAGAGGGAGACACAGAATCTGAAGCAGGCTTCAGGCTCTGAGCTATCAGCACAGAGCCCGACACAGGGCTTGAACTCCCAGACCACGAGATCATGACCTGAGCCGAAGTCAGACGCTTAAACGACTGAGCCACCCAGGCACCCCTCTTTTCTTTCTTTGAACACACACAGTGTGTTCACTTAACAAGTAAATGTACCCCAATCTGTGTCTTAGAATATGAGCAGTTAGATCAGTAATTGTCTATAGACCTGTGGGGTAAAGGGAGGGAGAGGTGGGAGAGAACTGGGAGACAGGCAGAGATCTTTTTTCCTAAAGGAAGAAATAGAACTTGCAATAATAAATCAAAAGGGAGACAAGTGCTGGTCAAGGCCCAGGAGGAAACAGGGAAGGAGATTGGGAGGAGAGATTGGTCTAGGGAGGGGAGAGTTCTCTCCTCTCTGAGAAAAGACAGGTGAAAAAATAGAAATGTCTGTTGAGCTGTAGCTTCCACCCACTGGGACCACCCTAGAAGTCGAATCTTTTCCATACTAGCTCTTCAGATATTTGAAAGCAGTAAACATAGGTTCCTGGGTTTTCTTTTCTCCAGAATAAACTTTCTCTTCATGACAAACTCCTTTTGGCTAATATTCACCTGAAAATGGGGCCTATGCCTGTCAAATTCCAGTTGTGGTTATAGAATAGGGCAAGACTATTGCCTTGTTCTGGGCCCAGTGAACTGGTAGCTGTTCCTTTGTTAAATTGAAGATTGGCTCCTGAATATCTTAACCTTCACTTTTTGTCCATCCCATCTCAGAAAGGGCCTCATAATGATAGGCTTATACTCTTAAACTTTAGGATTAAGTTAGGTTGTTAGTGACAGAAAATGAGTAGTGCTCAATTAAGATAGACATTTCAGAGTGCCTGGGTGGCTCAGTCCGTTAAGTGTCCGGCTTCCGCTCAGGTCATGATCTCGTGGTCTGTGGGTTTGAGCCCTGCGTCAGGCTCTGTGCTGACAGCTCAGAGCCTGGAGCCTGCTTCAGATTCTGTCTCCCTCTCTTTCTGACCCTCCCCTGTTCATGCTCTGTCTCTCTCTGTCTCAAAAATAAATAAACATTAAAAAAACATTTTTTTTGAATAAATAAATAAAATAAGATAGACATTTCTTTCTCACTTTTGGCCTCATATGGCTCTTTGTGTTGTCAGGGACCTTAATCCCACACCTGGCTGCTGGGAATAGTTGTCAGTCTAAGCAGTTGCGTGCTTGGCTATAGTTAAGGATTCTGTTACTAAGGAAGAAGGAAGGGACAAATATGGGGAGACATGGAGCAGCCTTTGCCACCTCTCCATCCCACAGCCTAGCTCGCTGTCTCTCCCTTGGGGTGGGAGTCCATAGTCAGTTTTAATGCTGATCTCCACTAAGCTTCAGGCTTTGGGTGTGTTGGCTCTGAAAACTCAGCATTGAGTTGTCCTGTGTTCTTCCTGGTTGGGGCCCTGTGGACAAGGTAGGGAGGGAAGGAGTCTCACCCCCTGAGGTGGGCCCCGAGCCTTCTCTGCTCAGCCCCTGGATGAGAAGGGTCTGCCTTGGACTTTACAGAACTCATTGAGAGCGCAATGTACCTCTACCGTGCCACGGGGGATCCCACCCTCTTAGAACTTGGAAGAGATGCCGTGGAATCCATCGAAAAAATCAGCAAGGTGGAGTGTGGATTTGCAACAGTAAGTGTTTCCATTGGCCCAAGAGTTGAGAAATGTCTCCCCCTGCTGATAAAGAGACTCTGGAATATTAACACTGAAGGTACCTTAGAAATGTACATATGCCTTTATTTTATAGATGGCATGACTGAAGAACAGAGAAGCCAAGAGTCTTGCTAAAGGTCACAAAGCTAGTAGAGGTAGAACTAAGGGTTCATTCTCAGGGATTTGACTCTATGCTCTTGTCATTGTCTCTGCATCAGGGGTCCTCAAACTGTCTCATAAGCTACTGTACAAGGGTGAATTTTGTGAGAAGTTTTGTGGAAAGTCTTGTTAGGTGGATTTTAGAAGGGAGATATAAAGTCCCATGGCCTTATATTCACACCACAGAGTCCTTAATGAAACTGTCCTAGTAGTTTCACAGATGTTTATTGAATGTCTTTTATGCACCAGGCACCATGCTAGGCTAATGGTTCTAGCAATGAACAAAGACCAAGCCCCTGAGCTGGCATTTTAGTAAGAAAAACAACGAATGTGTATCTGGGAGACAGAAAGAAGACCAGTATGGCTGGAGTAACATGAACACAGAGGAAAGGGGAAGAGATAATGTCCCAGAAGGAGGCAGAGGTTATATTATGTAGAGCTTTGTATAAGCTGTGGGAAAGAATTTGCATTTTGTTCTACTTAGAACAAGAAGCCTTGGTAAGATTGACAGCAGAGCAGTGACCTGATCTGATTTGTATTTTAGAAAGATCAGTCTGGCTGCTCTGTGGAAAGGGGATTGAAAGGGTCAAGGGGAAGAGCCATGTCACATCCTTAGAGGACCCAAGCAGGCAAGATGTAAATAAATGATCATTACAGATATGTAAAAAACAGATGTGTAAGAAAATTTTCTGGAAGAAAATTCACCAAAAAGTCTACAGAGGAATTTTAGGGTACGGGATTAAAAACAGAACAAAAAAAAAAAAAAAATCCCTCTCTTTAAAAATTTTGTGTTGTGGTTATATTCTGTAAGGAGAATATATATACATCTATTTAAAGAAAAGACCTATATATGTAGAGGGAAAATAAAGCAGTGATCTGTTTTAGTTTCTAAATATGTTGTATTTTGTGAAAAGCCAAAGTGGTTAAGTCCATTGGGGCCTTCTTATGAACACTTGACTGATTTCCATGAAAATGAAAGCCTTCTGGAGGTCTTCCAAGGCAAATGATGGGAATAGGCGTCAGACTCCTTGGCCTTTGACAAAGAAGGCAAGAAAATAATAATTCTTGGCACATCAAGTCCATATTTTAGTCATTTTTTTGTGTGAAAAATAGATGCCACTGAGAATTAGTTTTAAGAAAGTATATCTCAAATTCTGAGAGGATAAAATAAATGTAGGAAGTAAACTTACTCATCCATGACTGTAAACTTAGTATGAATTTTTCTTCATAAAGACTTCTAGTTAGTTATTATAGTAGCAAAAACTTGGATTAGCTAAGTAAATGATGCTACATTTTTACAATGTCATTAAAGGGGATGATTAGATGTGTATGTGTATGGTCACAATAAAGGCAGGTTAATGGAGATAGGAATTGTCTTGTCCCTAGGGAGGTTAGGGAAGACCCTGTGATCAGGCAGTATTTGAGCAGAGACCCGAAGGCTGTGAGGGAGCAAGCTGTAGGAAGGGTGAGTGATCCAGGTAGAAGCAATGCAGAACCAGTGGAATGCAATGCAGAAAGAACAAGCATTGCAGAGAACCAGTGGAGTGCACACATGTGCTCACAGAAGAGGAAGGCCATTCGCCGGACCCACAAGAACAGGGGAGAGCATGTAAGAGAGGTCAGGAAGAGAGCAGGGGCCAGGCTGTGAGGACCTGTTAAGCCATGATAAGGACTTTGGTTTTTAGTCTGCCATGAAGTGGGATGTCAACAGAGGGTTTTCAGTGGAGGAGTGACAGCTAAGACTTACCCTATAAATAAGCTTTAGGGTTAAGGATGGAAGCGGGAAGCCCTGTTGGAAGTTGTGCCAATCCGGGTGAGAGTCAGTGGTCCAGGCTTGGGAAAAGGTGAAGCTCTGAAACGTAAAGTGATTTTCCCAAAGGCCCTTAGCTGCTCGGTGGCAGGGCAGGAATTCCTAACGTGGTCCCCTGGCCCTCTCTGCTGCCCTGTGATACCACTTCTGACTTGCTGCCTTCTTCCTCGTGGCAGATCAAAGATCTGCGAGACCACAAGCTTGACAACCGTATGGAGTCTTTCTTTCTGGCCGAGACTGTGAAATACCTCTACCTTCTATTTGACCCAACCAACTTCATTCACAACAATGGCTCCACCTTTGACGCGGTGATAACCCCTTATGGGGAGTGCATCCTGGGGGCTGGGGGTTACATCTTCAACACAGAAGCGCACCCCATCGACCCCGCTGCCCTGCACTGTTGCCAGAGGCTGAAGGAAGAGCAGTGGGAAGTGGAAGACTTGATGAGGGAATTCTACTCTCTCAAACGGAACAGGTCGAGATTTCAGAAAAAAACGATGAGCTCGGGGCCATGGCAACCTCCAGCAGGGCCGGGAACGTCCTCCTCTGAAAACCAAGACGAGGCAAGGGAAAAGAGGCCTACCAAGCAGAAAATCCCACTCCTCAGCTGCCCAAGTCAGCCCTTTACCTCCAAGCTGGCATTACTGGGACAGGTTTTCCTGGACTCCTCGTAACCACTGGATTACTTTTTTGTTTTGTGTTTGATATAAAATATGACAGTAACTCTGCTTTTGACTGTCATGGTTTTCTATTTTACATATTGGGTTGTCTCAGGAGATTTCATTCAAAGAAAGTATTCATGGCTTAAAAAAAAAAAATGTGAGTCTAATTTATTTTTCTCATACAGTTGAAGGAACAGCTGAACCCGTAATCAGCCGGCTCCATAGACCCCAGGGGTTGATGGTTGAATCTTCCTTCCTTTGAAGGCTCCCTTCTTCCAGTATCTCCAGGGAGAGTGTTGTTAGGAATGTGTTCATCACGTCTTGCCCCTGCCTGTGCTTCTGCCCTTGAAGGTACCCACCTGTCTGTCCACGCAACACAGACTGATGAAGCACCTTTGTGTGCCAGTCTCAGCCTTAGTGTTCAGCGTGGACAAGGCAGTTTTTATTCTCGGGAAAACAAAATTCTAGCGGAGAGAAATAAACTACTAGATACATAAGATAACATTGTGGGAAGTGCCATAAAGATAATGGGATGTATGCTAGAAAATAAAGGGGACAAGAAATCTACCTTAGACAGGGTGGTCAGGAAAGGCCTATAAGGAAGTGAGTTTTTAAACATTTAATTATGGAAAATTGACAATAAACAGAAGTGAGGAGAACAGGATAATAATCCCCCTATGTGCTCATCACCCAACTCTAGCAAACCCAGCTTCAAAGATGGTCATCTCATAGTCCTCTTTATTTCATTTATATCCACACTAGATCATTTAGAATGAAATCCCAAATATCATTTCATAAGTATTTCAGAATATACCTCCAAACACACCTATGAAAATCAATAATTCTTCCTTGGAGATTATAATCTCCAAATCTTTAATTATGTTCAACATTTTTATTGCTTTATAAATATAGTTTGTTTGAATCAGGATCCAAATAGGGTACATGTGTTTGGCAATTAGTTGATCTGTCTCTGAAGTCTTCTAGTCTATAGATGTTCTCTCTCTATTTTTTTAATTTTCTATAATTTATTTATTTTGAGAGACAGAGCACATGCTCGTGTGAGTGGGGGAGGGGCAGAGAGGGAGAGAGAGAGAGAGAGAGAGAGAGAGAGAGAGAGAGAGAGAGAGAGAATCCTGAGCAGATTCCAGACACTGTCAGCACCGAACCTGATGTGGGGCTTGAACCCACCGCCAAACCATCAGATCGTGACCTGAGCCAAAACCAAGAGTTGGACATTTAACCAACTGAGCCACCCAGGCTCTTTATTTATTTTTTTTAATCAATTTTGTTGAGATATGATTTACATACAATAAACTGTACCCACTTCATACATTTTCATAAGTTTTGGCAAACTTAGTCACCTGTGTAACCACCACAATCAAGATACAGAACAGTGCTCTCCGATAGAACTTTCTGGGATGATGGAATGTTCTAATAGAACTATTTAAATGATTGCAGTGTCCCACTGAGTAGCAACTACATGTGGCTGCTGTTAACCCCCCGAAACGTGGCTCTGTGACTAAGGAACTGAATTTATTAATTTTTAGTAGACTTTATATTTTAGAAGAGATTTAGGTTCACACCAGTCTTGAGCAGAATGTACAGAGATTTCCCATATACCCCCTGCTCCCACACCCCTATAGCCTTCCCCCATTACCAACACCCCCTACCAAAGTGGAACATTGTTACAATTGAGATACTACATTGACACATTGTTATCATCGAGTCCACAGTTTACATTGAGGTTCACTCTTGGTGGTGTACATTCTCTGGGTTTTGACAAATGTGTAATGACATGTATTAACCATTATAGTTTCATACAGAGTAGTTTCCCTGCCCTAAATTCCTTTGTGTTCTCCTGTTCATCCCTTTCTCTCCGCAACTCTGGCAACCAGAGATTTTTTACTGTTTCCATAGTTTTGCCTTTTCCAGAATATCGTTTCCAGATTAGCTTCTATCACCTAGTAATATGCATTTAGGTTTCCTCCATGTCTTTTCATTGTTGACAGCTCTTTTCTTTTTAGTAGATTCTCTGGATGTACCAGTTTATTGAACCATTCACCTACTGAAGCATCTTGGTTATTTCTTTTTTTTTTTTTAATTTTTTAAAATCTTTATTTATTTGAGAGCGGGGGAGGGGGTGGAGAAAGAGAGGCAGAGTGCGAGCGCGGGAGGAACAGAGACAGAGGGAGACACAGAATCCAAAGCAGGCTCCGAGCTGTGAGCACAGAAGCCGACACAGGACTCAAACTCACGAACTGTGAGTTCATGGCCTGGGCCGAAGTTGGACGCTTAACCGACTGAGCCACCCTGGTGCCCCTTGGTTATTTCTAAGTTTTGGTGAATTATGAATAAACCTGCCATAAACATCTGTGTGTGAGTGTTTGTGTGGGTATAAGTTTTCAACTCCTGTGGGTGATTATCAAGGAGCATAATTGCTGCATCATATGGTAAGAGTATGTTTAGTTTGTTTTTTTTTTTTATTAACTTGTTTTATTTTTTATATTTTTAAATTTACATCCAAATTAGTTAGCATATAGTGCAACAATGATTTCAGGAGTAGATTCCTTAGTGCTCCTTACCCATTTAGCTCATCCCCCCTCCCACAATCCCTCACGCAACCCTCAGTTCTCCATATTTATGAGTCTCTTCTGTTTTGTCCCCCTCCCTGTGTTTATATTATTTTTGTTTCCCTTCCCTTATGTTCATCTGTTTTGTCTCTTAAAGTCCTCATATGAGTGAAGTCACATGATTTTTGTCTTTCTCTGACTAATTTCACTTAGCATAATACCCTCCAGTTCCATCCACACAGTTGCAAATGGCAAGATTTCATTCTTTTTGATTGCTGAGTAACACTCCATTGTATAGATATACCACATCTTCTTTATCCATTCATCCATCGATGGACATTTGGGCTCTTTCCATACTTTGGCTACTGACGATAGTGCTGCTATAAACATGGGGGTGCCTGTGTCCCTTTGAAACAGCACACTGTATCCCGTGGATAAATGCCTAGGAGTGCAATTGCTGGGTCGTAGGGTAGTTCTATTTTTAGTTTTTTGAGGAACCTCCATACTGTTTTCCAGAGTGGCTACACCAGCTTGCATTCCCATAACAATTTTTAATGTTTATTTATTTTTGTGGAAGAGAGAGAGAGACAGCCTGAGCAGGGGAAGGTCAGAGAGAGAGGGGGAAACACAGAATCCAAAGCAGGAATCCAAACACAGAATCCACATAGTTGCAAATGGCAAGGTTTCATTCTTTTTGATTGCTGAGTAACACTCCATTGTATAGATATACCACATCTTCTTTATCCATTCATCCATCGATGGACATTTGGGCTCTTTCCATACTTTGGCTATTGTTGATAGTGCTGCTATAAACATGGGGGTGCCTGTGTCCCTTTGAAACAGCACACTGTATCCCGTGGATAAATGCCTAGTAGTGCAATTGCTGGGTCGTAGGGTAGTTCTATTTTTAGTTTTTTGAGGAACCTCCATACTGTTTTCCAGAGTGGCTGCACCAGCTTGCATTCCCATAACAATTTTTAATGTTTATTTATTTTTGTGGAAGAGAGAGAGAGACAGCCTGAGCAGGGGAAGGTCAGAGAGAGAGGGGGAAACACAGAATCCAAAGCAGGCTCCAGGCTCTGAGCTGTCAGCACAGAGCCCAACAGGGGGCTCGAACCCACAAACCGGGAGATCATGACCTGAGCCAAAGTTGGATGCTCAACCAACTGAGCCACCCAGGCGCCCCTTGTAATAATATTCTTGAAAATGAAAGCTTAATGCCATCAAAACTAAAAAAGATACTTGGGTGGGGAGAGGGTTGGTGGTGCCTAGGGGGCTCAGTTAGTCTTGATCTCAAGGTCATGAGTTTAATCCCCTTAATGGGCTCCACACTGGGTGTGAAGCCTACTTAAAAAAAGAAAAAAAAAAAGGACTCACTTGGGTACTTCAGATTCTGGGTCTCCCTCTCTCTCTGTTCCTCCCCCTCTCCCACTCTTGCTCTATCTCTCTCTCAAAAAATAAACATTAAAAATATTTTTTTAAAAAGATACCGGGAAACATGACATACTGAATCAGTGCCTTCAATATCTTCAAAAAAAGAAAAAATACATACAATGTGATGGGCACATTTTCTGAGCCATGATGTAACTGTCAATGAGAAAGCCTCATTATCACTGTATTGGGTTATAGAATTCATGCCAAAGGAGAAAATTGCTCAAAGGGCTCCTGAAAAAAAAAAAAAAAAAAACAAAAAACATTATCCTTCTGGCATGCATTTTGGTGTGTACAGTTTTTATGGTAAATCAATCGATAAAAATATGTCTTAGAAATAATTTCTCCTTTGATGTGGAGAAACGGGAACCCTCTTGCACTGTTGGTGGGAATGCAAATTGGTGCAGCCGCTCTGGAAAGCGGTGTGGAGGTTCCTCAGAAAATTAAAAATAGACCTACCCTATGACCCAGCAATAGCACTGCTAGGAATTTACTCAAGGGATACAGAAGTACTGATGCATAGGGGCACTTGTACCCCAATGTTTATAGCAGCACTCTCAACAATAGCCAAATTATGGAAAGAGCCTAAATGTCCATCAACTGATGAATGGATAAAGAAATTGTGGTTTATATACACAATGGAATACTACGTGGCAATGAGAAAGAATGAAGTATGGCCTTTTGTAGCAACGTGGATGGAACTGGAGAGTGTGACGCTAAGTGAAATAAGCCATACAGAGAAAGACAGATACCATATGGTTTCACTCTTATGTGGATCCTGAGAAACTTGACAAAAATCCATGGGGGAGGGGAAGGAAAAAAAAAAAAAAAAGAGGTTAGAGTGGGAGAGAGCCAAAGCATAAGAGACTGTTAAAAACTGAGAACAAACTGAGGGTTGATGGGGGGTGGGAGGGAGGGGAGGGTGGGTGATGGGTATTGAGGAGGGCACCTTTTGGGACGAGCACTGGGTGTTGTATGGAAACCAATTTGACAATAAATTTCATATATTAAAATAAATAAATAAATAAATAAATAAAATTTAAAAAAAGAAGAAAAAAAAAGAAAGAATCTCTCCTTGAATCTGTGCTGTTGCAGAATTTTAGAAATAATGCTTATTATGTTGTTATGATGTGGTATGGATTTTGTGAGCCAAAAAAACTTGAGAAAGACAAGTTGAAACTTGCACAACACTTAATTGTGCCTGAGATGACTTTAAGTAAGGCTATGTTAAGGAGGGTCTTGTTATGTTTAATTAACCTCCTCACACAAACTCGATGAAAAATATTTGCAGAATTGAAAAGTGCAATTTTGGTCACTATAAATCAACTTGCAAAAATGAAACTGTAACGAAATTATTTAAAATTTGTTTACAAGTTGAGGCGCCTGGGCGGCTCAGTCAGTTAAACTTCTTTTTTTTTTTTTATTTTTTTTAATTTTTTTTTTTTAACGTTTATTTATTTTTGAGATAGAGAGAGACAGAGCATGAACGGGGGAGGGTCAGAGAGAGGGAGACACAGAATCTGAAACAGGCTCCAGGCTCTGAGCTGTCAGCACAGAGCCCGACGCGGGGCTCGAACTCACGGACCGCGAGGTCATGACCTGAGCCGAAGTCGGCCGCTCAACCGACTGAGCCACCCAGGCACCCCCAGTCGGTTAAACTTCTGACTTTGGCTCAGGTCTTGATCTCATGGGTGGTGGGTTCAAGCCCGACGTGGGGCTCTGTGCTGACAGCTCAGAGCCTGGTGCCTGCTTTGGATTCTGTGTCTCCCTCTCTCTGCCCCTTCCCCACTCATGCTCTGTCTGTCTCTCTCTCAAAAATAAATAAACATTAAAAAAAATAATAATAAATAAATAAATAAAATATTGTTTAGAAGCATCTAAAATCAGTGTTACTTGGCACACTCTTATATGTTGTAAATCTTTGGACAACAAAGAGATTCTGCTGAAATTCACGTACATATTAAAAAAAAACAGTGGAGGTTGTTAATTTTACTAAAAGAAGCTGAAAAAAAAATAGACAATTCCTTGAAAAACAAAAGCAACTTGTTCAGGAGTTAGAGCTGACCACACCATTAAGTTTATCATGTAAAAGTTAGTTAGTTGGTTGTCTTAAAGGAAAGTCAAAAGCACGTTAAAAGAATACAATAATGAAATCCCTATTTTTCTAGCTAAAAAGTGATCTCATTTGGAAAATCTTTCCAAAGTTGTTTTTTGAGTAACAATGTGAGCCTATTTAACTGAGTTTTTTAAAACGTTCTTAGAAAATTCAGTAGAGTGCTCGTGGGAAAGTTGTTCCAGTATTTGAAGGCTTTGCAAGCTTTCCAAATGACATTGCTGCTGTGGCCAGCAAGGTTTCAATACATATGCCACTGGCCCCATGGTTCTCAAATGCGGTCCCTGGAGCAGTGGCAGCTGCAGCATTTGCCAGAGAACTTGCTACAAATGCAAACTCTTGGGCCCCGCCCCAGACCTTCTGAATCAGAAACTCTGAGGGTGGGAGGCGTAATGTGTGTTTTTAAAAGACTTCCAGGTCAAAAAAAAAAAAAAAAAAAAGAGCCTTCTAGGTAACTCAGATATAAACTCAAATATAGGAATTAGGGTACTAGATGTTCCCAACATCACTGCAACAAATTGACGAGATTTTATTAATGAAAGCAGTTTGAATTAAATGAAATAAAATTAGAGATTTTTGTTGCATCTCACCTCCTATGTCTGTATTTGTGTGTTGTTTGTCTCTCAATGTCAGTCGGAGAATGTTACCTCTTTTTCCAGTCTTTGGAAGAAATTGTGTATTGTTGGTATCATGTCTTCCTTAAAAATTTGGTAGATTTGGGGGCACCTGAGTGGCTCAGTCCGTTAAGTGTCTGACTTTTGATTTCGGCTCAGATCATGATCTCATGATTCATGGGATCGAGCACTGCATTGGGCCTGTGCTGATGGCATGGACCCTGCTTGAGATTCTCTCTCTCCCTTTCTCTCTGCCATTCCCCCACTGGTGTGTGTGTGTGCACTCTCTCTCTCTCTCAAAATAAATAAGTAGTGAAAACATTTTGAAAATTAAAAAAAAAGAAATCTTTAAATTTTTTTTAAAAGTTTGGTGGATTTCACAGCCATTTGCAACTGGAATTTTCTTTTGTGAGATGGTTTCAACATTATAGATTCAATTTCTTTAATAGTTATATACGATTGTTCCAATTTTCGATTATTGCTTTAGGTGTGTCTTTTTTTTCTAGAAATTTATCAATTCCATCTAAATTTTCAAATGTATAGACATAAAATTATTTGTATCTTCTTCTGCACCTTCTTAGTGGTAAAGAATCTGAAATGATGTTCCCTTTTACTACTTTTGATGTTAATTCCTGGTTGGAATCTATTCTTTTTTTTATTTTAAGTGTTTTTTTTTTGATATTTATTTTTGAGAGAGAGAGGGACAGAGTGCGAGCAGGGGAGGGGCAGAGAGAGAGGGAGACACAGCATCTGAAGCAGGCTCCAGGCTCTGAGCTGTCAGCACAAAGCCCAACGCGAGGCCTGAACCCACGAACTGTGAGATCATGACCTGAGCTGAAGTCCAACTGAGCCACCCAGGTGCCCCTGGAATCTATTCTTTTTTTTTTTTTTTTTCTTCATAAGGTCTGTTCTAGTTGGATTGATTGTTTTCTAGGACTGCGGCGCAACAGTCAATCTGAAATTTCTTTTCATGTACTGCAACTTAAAGAACAAAACAAAAATGATGGTTATATAAGATGTTAATATTAGGGGAAGCCAGGTGAAGTGTGTAAGAGAACTGTCTGTACTCTCTTTGCAACTCTTCTTTAAACCTAAAAGTATTCCAAATAAAAAGCTAAAAAAAAGCAGAAAACAGTATTAATCATCCACATATTCATCAAGCTCCACTCAGAAGGATTTTGGGTTGTTTATAAGGCTCAAATCCACCCAAAAGTTAGAACTTGTCACCTGTGAGGAGGTTCTGAAGAACTGTTGTAAAGGCTGAGACAGTAGATTTTACTTAGGTGTTTCTTTCTTTCTTTTTTAATATGTACATCATTTTTAAATGTTTATTTATTTAAATGTTTATTCATTTTTTGAGAGAAAGAGAGAGAAAGAGACAGTGCGTGAGCAGGGGAGGGGCAGAGAGAGAGGGAGACGGAATCCAAAGCAGGGTCCAGACTCTGAGCTGTCAGCACAGAGCCCGATGCAGGGCTCGAACTCACAAACCATGAAATCATGACCTGAGCTGAAGTTGGAGGCCTAGCTGACGGAGCCACTCAGGCGCCCTAGTGTTTCTCTCTTTTGGACATTCTTTTGGGCTATTTTCCAAAGAAATATTTCAAAAAGGGATCGAGTCTTTGCAATTTTATTGGAATAATTGTACAATTCAAGGAAACTAGGCTTTGAATGTGTTTTGAATGATATTTATGTTGGGGAGGGGGTGGTAACCTGATTGCTTTATCCTTCCATCAGATGCAATCTACCTAGGAAGGAAAGAAACAACCAGGACTAATAACAGAACAATACTACAAAGGTTCATGAGCAAGGGTTAAGCTGTAAGAGTCTGACAAGAAATGCTTCCAGAGTTCTGAAAACGGCAGGAACTTAGTCTTAAAGAAAATGTGGGATTTGCAGAATCCTATCTTTAGCATGACAGGGGGCCTCTGAGGATCCCAGTCTGCCTGGAACATGGAGGGCTTGTGGAGGAGCTGTGAGGGATTAGGGTTGAATATTTAGGAGGAGAGCTGGATTGGGTAGAGCCAGTTCAAAGCTGTTGAAATTTACATATTCTTCGACAGGAAACTTATGTGATAAAAATAATGTAATAATAATAATTTTTAGTGCTTATTTTGTGCCAGGCCCTGTGTTAAGTGCTTTATATTTCTTTTTTTTCTTTTTTTAAAAATTTATTTATTTTTGAGAGAGAGTCCACAAGCAGGGAAGGGCAGAGAGAGAGGGGGACAGAGAATCTGAAGCGGGCTCTGTGCTGACAGCAGTGAGCAGGATGGGGGGCTCACACTCACAAACCGTGAGATCATGACCTGAGCTGAAGTCAGGTGCTTAACCAACTGAGCCACCTAAGTGCCAAGTGCTTTATATTCTTATCTCATACACAACTTAGAACAACCCATTGAGGTCTTTTCTCCATTTGCACACAAGCAAATTGAAGCTACAGAAAGTTAAGTATGGTAGTTCCTTTTATCCTGGTTTCATTCTTCACTGGTTCAGTTATTGGTGGTCAACTGTGATCATGAAGTAAATGATCAATCTCCTGAGTATCATCGGAAGGTTGATAGTGGCCTGATGCTATGTGACTGTGCTTCATTTCATCTCATCACATAGGCATTTTATCATCTCACATTCTCACAGGAAGGGTGAGTATAGCATAATACAATATTTTTTATTACAGTATGTTGTTGCAATTGTTCTATTTTATTACTACTTATTGTTGTTGATCTCTTACCGTGCCTAATTTATAAACTAAACTTTATCATAGGTGTGTATGTATAGGAAAAACAACATAATATGTATAGGTATCTATCCTGGCTTTAGGCATCCACTGGGGGGTCTTGGAAAATATCCCCCATAGCTAAGGTGTCCTACTGTAATTTGTTCAAGGTTATGATGCTTGTGTGAATTGGAGCCAGGATTGTAGTTGCTTATTTATCTGTTTTTCTCCATGAAACTCTGGGCCCTACAAGGTACAAATCATGTTTATCTTATTTACAGATGGATCCCTAGTTCCTAGGACAGTGCCTGCATGTAGTAAGTTTGCAATAAAGATTTGGTAAATAAATAAAATTTAGTGACCACATGTATTTATTTATAATTGCATATATTTCATTTGCTATGAAAATTTGTTCATTTATGAATCCCGTATTTTATGCCTTTTTGTTGACAAACTTTTGACACAGTATCTGGAGCACACACACTAGGTCTTTCTTAATGTTATTTTTTTTCTTTCTTCCCTTTGCATTTCTAGCATAATTTCTGATCCATAGTAAGTGTTCAGTAAACAGACTTGAGACAGCTAGTTTGGAGGCCAATTCAAGAATCCTGTGACAAAATGTGTGTGTGTGTGTGTGTGTGTGTGTGTGTGTGTGTGTGTATGGGTTGGTGTGTGTGGGTGTGGTACATATATACATCTTTTGGGGAGAAAGGGTTCAAGCTTCTACCATGGAAAGGTCCTAAGCCCCCAAAAGGCTAGAGCCACTGTTGCAGTTTAAGGAGTGACTGGCTATGGAAATGAGGGAAAAATCTATACCTGTGGGGATTGAAAGAGAGGTCTAGAGTGACTGTATTTAATGAGCTCAGATCAGATTACATAGCTGGACAAGTTCAAGTCTCACAGGGACTATTTAAAATTAGGATGGTCCCAGAAGATATCAAAAGGACACAAGAACTGGCTTGAAAGGACTACCATTGGGCAAATTTGAGACCAGTTGAACATTAAAAAGAATAATGAAAGAGAAATGAAAACATATATCCCCAGAACTTGTATAAGAATGTTCAAACTTGTATAAACCCGTATAAGATTAGCTTTATTTATAATAGCTCCAAACTAGAAATAACCCAAACATCTATCAACAGGAGAATGGATAAACAAATTGTGTGTATTCATACAATGGAATACTTTGCAGCAGCAATAAGGATTGGGCCACTGATGCATAGAACAATATGTATGAATCTCAAAAACATTATGCTGAGTGAAAGAAGCTAAACACAAAGACTACATACTGTATGTTTCTATGGGCATAAAGTTCTAGAACAGCCACAACTAACCTATGATGATGAAAATCAGAACAGTGGTTGCCTGGAGGGCAGGAGTTGACCAATAAGGAGCATGAGGAAACTTAATGGAGTGATAGAAATGTTCTATATCCATTGGGGCATTGGGGCATATGTTTTACATAAAATAAAAAACACATTACATAAAAAAAGAATCTGTGAGTCCTTAGTGATAACCCAGATAAAAAATGGAAGAGCTCCTTTTTTCAGAATACACTCTAATAAAAAGGGAAGAAATGATAAAATTAGAAAATCACTATTTTGCAACCACCAGCATTGTAATCCATGCAAGGATTACCAAAGGATGCTAAAAACTGAGTGAAAGGTAGTTGGGGAACAACATATTCTCAGTCTTGAAGGCCACAGATTACTTATTAAGTACAAAGGGGAAAATGTACCTTTCCAATAAGACATCTGGTAGACACCACATTAGCCAAGAGATCAAACTTGGCATCATTGATAATGGGATAAATTTATGCTATTTTCTCCTGAGGTGAAGAAATAGGAAAGACCTGTCATCATCCATGAAGTATTCTTGCTAAAAAGTTGAGTCCTAATCCATTCGTGAGAAAATAGTCAAGAAGATCCAGGTGATAGAACATTGAGCAAAGTTGGACTCCTAAAAATTGTCAGTGCCAGAATGGGAAAAGATATTTGCAAATGACATATAGGATAAAGGGCTAGTATCCAAAATCTATAAAGAACTCACCAAACTCTACACCCAAAAAACAAATAATCCAGTGAAGAAATGGGCAGAAGACATGAATAGACACTTTTCCAAAGAAGACATCCAGATGGCCAACTGACACATGAAACAATGCTCAATGTCATCATCAGGGAAATACAAATCAAAGCCACACTGAGATACCACCTCACACTGGTCAGAGTGGCTAAAATGAACAAATCAGGAAACTATAGATTCTGGCAAGGATGTGGAGAAACAGGAACCCTCTTGCGCTGTTGGTGGGAATGCAAACTGGTACAGCTGCTCTGGAGAACAGTGTGGAGGTTCCTCAAAAAATTAAAAATAGATCTACCATATGACCCAAGGGATATACACTGCTAGGAATTTACCCAAGGGATACAGGAGTGCTGATGCATAGGGGCACATGGACCCCAGTGTTTATAGCAGCACTTTCAACAACAGCCAAATTATGGAAAGAGCCTAAATGTCCATCAACTGATGAATCGGTAAAGATGTGGTTTATATATACAATGGAATACTACTTGGCAATGAGAAAGAATAAAATCTGGCCATTTGCGGCAACATGGATGGAACTGGAGGGTATTATGCTGAGTGAAATAAGTCAGTCAGAGAAGGACAGATATCATATGTTTTCACTCATATGTGGAACTTGAGAAACTTACCAGAAGACCATGGGGGAAGGGAAGAGGGAAAAAGAGTCACAAACAGAGAGGGAGGGAGGCAAACCATAAGAGACTCTTAAATACAGAGAACAAATTGAGGGTTGATGGGGGGTGGGGGAGATGGGTGATGGGCATTGAGGAGGGCGCTTGTTGGGATGAGCACTGGGTGTTGTATAGAAACCAATTTGACAATAAATTATATTAAAAATAATAAAATAAAATTGTCAATGCCATGAAAGACAGAAAAGATGAGGGACTCTTCTAGATTAAAAGACACTAAAGAGTCATGACATTCAAAACGCATGATCCTTGGTGCACCTGGCTGGTTCAGTTGGTTGAACATGCAACTCTTGATCTCAGGATTGTGGGTTTGAGCCCCACAGTGGGTGTAGAGATTACTTAAAAATAAACTCTTAAAATTAAAAAAAGCAAAAATGAAAACAAAATGCATGATCCTTGATTGAATCCTGGATGGCGGGGGGAAGACTATAAGGGACATTCTGGGGGCAATATGGAATATAGGGTTTGAATATGGAATATAGGGTATGGAATATAGGGTAACATTATATCCATTAAATTTCTTGGCTGTGTGGTACCATAGTTATTAGGAGCATGTCCTTGTTCTTGGGATATGTATGCTAATATATATATATATATATATATATATATATATTAGCATATATATATATATCTCTCTCTTGAGAGATGTATGCTAATATGTATATATATATATATATATATATATATATATATTAGCATATTATATGCAGATCAGTAGGGAGGAAAAGAGAGAAAGAATAGATACAATAAAACACAATGTTAACAATTGGTGAGTCTAAGCAAAGGGTATGTGAATGTTCATAGTATTACTCTTTTAATTTTCTGTAGATTTGAGAGTTTTCCCCTAAAAAGCTGCAGAAAAATAAGGCAGTGCAAATAAAATACTTGGCCAATGTTAAGTGCTCAAAAAAAGGGTGGGTCTTACACAGTAGTATAAGCTCCATGAGAGTAGAGAGACTTTTGTTTCTTTTATTTAGCACTATATCCCTAGTACCTACAGCAGTGCCTGGCACTTAAGATGGTACTCAACAAACATAAAAACAATTTTTTTTTAATGTTTATTTTTGAGAGAGAGAGAGAAGGAGACACAGAATCTGAAGCAAGCTCTAGGCTGAGCTGTCACCACAAAGCCCAATGCGGGGCTCAAACTCACGGACCACGAAATCATAATCTGAGCTGAAGTCAGATGCTTAACTAACCAAGCCACCCAGGTGCCCCTTTATGAACATTTTTGAAACAAATCACTGAGAGGTGGTACTTTAGAAATGTAATAGGGGAGGGGCGCCTGGGTGGCTCAGTCGGTTAAGCGTCCGACTTCAGCTTGGGTCACGATCTCACCGTCTGTGAGTTCGAGCCCCGCGCCTGGGGCTCTGGGCTGATGGCTCAGAGCCTGGAGCCTGCTTCCGGTTCTGTGTCTCCCCTTCTCTCTGCCCCTCCCCTGTTCATGCTCTGTCTCTCTCTGTCTCAAAAATAAGTAAACGTTAAAAAAAAATTTTTTTTTAAAAGAAATGTAATAGGGGAAAAAAAGAAATGGAATACAAAAAAACATATATTTGAAATACCACCACAGGACAGTGCATGACTACACGGGACAGCTGTTTCTATGGTCTGACTCTAGCTGTGCCAGTTGCTTTGATTAAAATTACTTCTCTATGATTAAAAATATGATTTTAAAAAGTTTCCCCCAGAAAATCTATCTGGCCAACTGAGATGAGTTTTGTAACTCACTTACAAGAAGTAATATTCTCTGAGTAACATCAGCATGTTTGGTTAAACCATTTGGGATTATTGTGGGGAGGGGGGGGATTAGTCAGTTTAGGAGCTTCATTTTTTCTAACGCTAACCCCAATTGACGTCAACTGGCTTCTTAGGAAAGGGGTACTACGCTCTCTGGTGGTGAGAGACACACATCTGGTTTCAATGGAAAAGGCCTGCAGAGCAGAGATGAAGTAGAAAGAATGCCTTTACCCAGAGATTTCTGAAAACGTATCTCCTTATTTCCTAGACACATGGTGACCTTAAAGGCTGAATTTGATGTGATCATCTTGGACTCAATGAATAGCCAGCTTTGGGGAGTGCCTGAGCGAGGCTGGGCTTAGCAAGGTACAAATTTAGGAATGGAAAATGACTTTTGAATCAAAGCTTACATGGAAAGACTTGTCCCCAGCATGATGAGTGCCAAGGGAAGGGTCATTTGAACTGTGAAATTTGTCAGGATCATGTATCCTCGCTCATCCTGACAGGATGAGAATATACTCCACCATTTACCTCAGGAAGAACACTGGGTGGAATCCTGGGGCTGTGATTGCTCAAGGAAGACTGGCTGCTGCCTGGGGAGCTCATCAATGCCAGCTTGCATCCCTGGAAACGCCTTTTCTTTTTTTTAAAAAATTTCTAACATGAAAATATCTTTTGTTTTTCCTGAGTGTAAAAATCATACATGGCTGGTAAAGAAGATGTGGTATCTACACACAGTGGAATATTACTCAGCCATCAAAAGGAACAGAATCTTGCCATTTGCAATGACGTGGATGGAGCTAGAGAGTATCACGTGAAGTGAAATTAGAGTAAGACAAAGACAAACACCATATGATTTTACTCATATGTGGAATTTAAGAAACAAAACAAGCAAAGGGAAGAAATAAGAGACATTGTTCAAGTTTTCTTTATTTATTTTGAAAGAGAGAGAGAGAGAAAATGAGCAGGGAGGGGCAGAGAGAGACCCTCTCTCTCTCTGGTTTGGACAGAGGATCCAAAGCGGGCTCCTTGCTGACAGCAGAAAGCTCGATGTGGGTGGGGCTCAAACTCACGAACCGTGAGATCATGACCTGAGCCAAAATCAAGAGTTGGATACTTAACTGACTGAGCCACCCAGGCGCCCCCAAAAACAAACTCTTAGTTATATTAAATTGTTGGTTACCAAAGGGGAGGAGTGGGGGATGGGTGAAACAAGTGATGGGGATTAAGGAGTGCACTTGTTGTGATGAGCACAGAGTGATGTGTGGAACTGTTGATTCACTGTATTGTACACCTAAAACTAGTATTACACTGAATATTAACCAGCTGGAATTTCAAAAACTTTAAAAAATGATATATGGCTTACGTAAAAAATTATGAAAAATATTAATGAAGTAAAAATCACCTGAAATCTGTCTACATTGTGATAACCACCACTGGCATTTTTGATGATGTTTCTTTTGGGTAATTCTGTGCATACAACCACATAGAATAGGAATGTCTAATTATATGTTAATGGGCTTATGATATGCCTATTCCTATATAACTTGCTTTATTTTTCTTTCAACAATGTGTGGTGAGCATTTTCCTATCCAGTTATAGATACATAATTTTACAAGTTTTTAATGTTAAAATTTTAAAGTTATATGTGCCCATAATAAAATGCAAGTAACAGTGTAAAAGTTAGGAAAATGAACATTCTTTCCCCACTTCCTCATTCCATTCTGTAGTGGTGGCTGCTTTTAACCATTTTATGCATAATCTTCCGGATTTTGTAATATATTCATAAAATATGTAAATAGATAATTTTTGATACAAATGGGATCACATGATACATATTGGTCTTCCATGAGCTTTTTTTCTTTTTCTTTTCCCATGAGCTTTTTTCACTTAAAACTGTGTCTTGAACATCTTTGCATGTCAGTGTGTGTGTGTGTGTGTGTGTGTGTGTGTGTGTGTAGTCCATTCCTTTTAATGACTGCGGAGTATTCTACTGTATAGATGAAGCACAGTTTATCTAGTCCCCTATTAAGGGATATTTAGATTGTTTCCAATGTTTTGACATATATCTGCCGCAGTAAATATTATAATGATGCATCTTTGTACACTTGTTTAGTTGTTATTAAAACATAAATTCCTAGAAACAGATCAAAAGATAAACATGGTTAACTTTATTTGAAATCTTAGTATTTTATTTTTATTTTGTAAACAATGGTATCCAATGACTCGAATATTCCATTATATTGAAATACTAGAATCTATTTAAACGTGCTTCTATTTTATGGTGACATTGTTTTTGTTTTTGCAATCACAAATAATACAATAATAAACATTTTTGTATGTAAATCAACATCATAGCAACTAAAATCATTAGGAGAGATTCCCACGGAAGTAATTATTGAGCCAAAAAGTTTGGATTTCTTATGACTTAATTCATATTGCTAAAAATTGCTTTCCAGAAAGGTATATCAATTTATGTACTCACTATCAGCATCCTACTACTAGTGAAATTGAGGTTGGGCATCTTTTTACACATTTACTGGCCATTGATTTTTCTTCTGTGAATTACCTGTTCATTTCTCTTTTTTTTAATGTTTATTTATTTTTGAGAGAGAGAGAGAGAGAGAGAGAATAAGAGAACACATCCACGCGAGGGAGGGGCAGTGAGAGGGAGACAGAAAATCCAAGCAGGCTCTGCACTGTCAGGGCAGAGCCTGATGTGGGAGGTCGAACTTGCAAACCATGAGATCATGAGCTGAGCTGAAATCAAGAATTGGAGGCTTAACCAAATGAGCCACCCAGGTGCCCCACCCTGTTCATTTCTATTTTTCTATTGGGTTGTTTGGCTTTTCCTTATATTTTTGTAGGAGTTCATGCATCTACTGGATAATTCATTGATCCGATAAACAAATATTTGATCACCTGCTATGTGCTAAGTACTATTCTAGGTGCTAGAGATGAATATAACAATGAGCAAAATAGACCAAAAGTATACTCTAGGAGGGGTGCGGAAAGTAAACAATTATATGTCAGGTGGAGGTAGTGCTATAAAAGCAAGCAAACAAACAAAGCAGGTAATAAGATGGAGAGTGTAAGAAATGCTATTTTATATGGATGGTCAGGGAAGGTCTCCTCTTGAACAGAAACCTGGAGAACATGAGGAAGCAAGCCATTCAGAGAGATTCCAGGGAATGAGAACTTAAGGCAGAGGGCACAGTATGTTCATAAACTCTGGATATTGACTCTTTCCCAGAATATGTCTTGCCTTTTATGGTTGTTTGTAGTGTCTTGTGCAGAAGTTTTTATATTGTTGAGGTCAAACTTGTCCATCTTTTCCTATTTATGACTTCTGGGTTTTATGATTAAGAAGAGCTTTTCTACCCCCAAATCATAAAAGTATTTTCATATATTCACTTCTATTATTCAATGATTTTTAGTAAACTTAGAGTTGAATAATCATCATCATTATCCAGTTTTAGAAGTATACTTTGATTTTGTTACATATAGCTTTTAATAGGTCTGAGATTCATTTTAGCTTTTGGTGTGAAGCTAAAGACCTAAACTTTTTTTTTTCTTTCCCCAATGATTTGAAATATCTCCCTCACCACATGCTCAACTTCCATGTACCTATGGCCTGTTCCTGGTCTCCCTGTTCCAGTGTTCAGAAAGGGACAGGATTTTATTTGGTCCATGGAGTTTTCAAAGTTTGGGAACTTCACATAAAACCCCAGATTTTTGGCTTTTCTGGAAAGACTAGAAGATCCAGCAACAATCTGCTGGAAGCCAGTAGAAACTACTCATTTTAAAATGGACATCATCGCCTCTCCTTTTTCTTTCCTGGGAGGAGTCTTGTAACAGGTGTCTATGGGGACTATCCCAAGCAATCATCGCCTCTCCTTTTTCTTTCCTGGGAGGAGTCTTGTAACAGGTGTCTATGGGGACTATCCCAAGCAAACTGGGATATTGGTCACCATGCCTGCTGTCCCAGCATAATTATTAATAGCGTTTTTTTTTATTCTTAAAAGTGTTCTGGTTTGGGTGATGAATTATGAGTCACAATCTCCACCATTCCTTATTGCATCACACCCAGGACCCCTATTTCATTTATGCTACAAGACCCCTTCCAGGAAAGGAAAAGGGGAGGCGACCATGCAATCCCGACACAGAAGCTTGCCGAAAGATTGATTAACATGGGCTCAGAGCAGAGAGAAAATACTATCTGGTGGGGAGAAATTAGGACAAGGTTCCTCTGACAAAGGATATAATGTCATAATTTACTCATCCCTTTCTCTTCCATTATTTCATTTAACTTCACAACAACCTAACCACTTACACAGCTGATTGTTGTGCATTTATTTGTGTATGGATTTGCTCTCTTTTTCTGTAACCTGCATTCCAAAACAGGATCCTAGTAGGTCTGTTCTCACCACAGTATTCCCAGTGACCAGTTCGGAGCGGGCACAGAGCAGGCCCCTAGGAACTATTTATTGGTTGATAGACTCCCAGGAACCACTGACTGAAAGAACTAACAAGGAAATTAAGGGGCAGAGAGCCGAGGTCCGTCCGCACCGAGTCAGGAGTTGAGAGAAGGAATTCAGGCAGGAATCAGTCTGGGCGGTTTGATTCCTGGACTGGAACCCAGGATTTTTCCTAGCCAGTTGGCTGTAACCTCCCCAAACAGGCAACAAATGGGAAAGTGCGCACGCAGGCACTGCGTCTTCGACCTCGGAGGTTCTCGCCGAAATGCAAGACCGAGGGGCCCCAAAAACAAGTAGCGCAGGAAACGCCACATCTCTCTTTCGCACCTGCCCCGCCTGAGAGCAAGACTACATTTCCCAGTAGGGACCGCGGCGCGCACGGCCGCTGCCACGCGGCTTGCGCCTCCGCCGTCGTCCCGCTGGGGGCGCTGCGGCGACCCCTCCGCCGCCCCGTAGAAATCTCCGCGGCCCCGGGGCCGCTTGCTTCCTGTTTGTCGGACGAGGAGACATGGCGGAGGCGCCGGCGGCTGCTGGGTCTGGGGCCGGCCGAGGGCGACGGGCAGCGGCAACGGTGGCGGCTTGGGGCGGATGGGGCGGCCGGCCGCGGCCCGGTAACATTCTGCTGCAGCTGCGGCAGGGCCAGCTGACCGGCCGGGGCCTGGTCCGGGCCGTGCAGGTACGAAGCCGGCCCGGAGGGGCGGGGCGGGGCGGACCGGGCGGGAGCTGGCGGGGGACCGGAGAAGAGGCCTTTCCAGGCCGCCGCAGTACGGGCCCGACCCCTCTTGGCCGGCCGCGGGGCCTCCCTGCAGGCTGTGCGGATGCTGTCAGCCGCCGCGGGGCGGTGGGCAGCAGCGGGCTAGAGGCCCTGGTTAGGGGCCGAGCCGGACTGGGCTTCATCGGGCATCGGTGGCGTGTACGAGCCCTGGGCCCAGCTCCTGGATCCTCCCAACCCTGCGCCACGTCTACACGTCTGGGGGACCCTGGGCGAGTTTGCTTTAGCTTCTAGGGGCCTCGAGTTTTCCACCGTGAATTGGGTGGTGGGTCATTAATGCAGCCCTCAAACGGTTCCCAAGCCTATCATAAATGTCATTCTCTCAGGCCTTTCCTTGACACTTCCCCCCCCCCCCCCACTTCTAAAGTAGGTCCCCATTGTTATTCAGTCACAGCCCTGAATTCGTTTCGCTCACATTACTTTCTTGGTCTGTAATTACATATTTCTTTATTGTCTGCCCCTTTTCTTGCCTGTATCCAACATTAGGCTGAGCTCCAAAGGGTGCAGGGACTCTGTTTTGCCATTGTGGAGCGTCATGGTTAAGAGCGAGGACTTTGGAGTCAGGCCTGGATTCAAACCCTTGCTTGAGCAAGTTACCTTTCGGTGCCTCAGTTTCCACATATGTAAAATGAAGGTGACGATTCGTAATCTGCTTCTTAAGGTGTCGTGAGGATCAATGGAGATAATTGTGTAAAGCGTTAAGTGCATTTTTGTTGCTTAGTAAAGGTTGAAGGATAATCAGTTAATGCTGTACTTGGTATCTAGCTTATAATTGGCGCCCAATATACGATTAGTATTTTTTGAATGAATGGAGGACACTGCTTTGAGGTGAGGCAGGATGAGAAAAGACCTAGACTTATGTCGCTGACCACCCCACCCCCTCATTCCCAAAACTTAGGTTGCAAAGGCAATTGTAAAACATTACTTGATTTAAAGACAGCTTTTGCATATAGAAATGTTTTGAAGGATACACAAGCTAATAAAGTGGTTGGTGGGATTGGGTGGCAATTGGGTAGATGGGGGAGAGAAAAGGAGTTAGATTTTCATGGTGTACTGCATATAGTATATTTAGAGCCATTTCAGTAATACTCAGATGATTAAAAGGACAGAATAAAGATAAAAAAAAACCAGGTGGTCTCTGTTCTAGCAGGTTACAGATGAAGAAACAGTTCTGGGTGAGCAGTATTTTCCTGAACATCAGATAAGCATAGTTGAGCAACTTTTTCCCCTTTGCATTCTTCTTTATCTGCCTTAACATCCTGGAAATACTTGCTCTCTTGTTCTTTAAACCAAAACGCCTCACTTAGCTGGGTTGTGGGGGCAGGCAGAAAAGGAACAACTCACTGAGTGCATACTTTGGAGCAGACGTTGAGCGAGGTATGCATACAATGTCTTCATTTAATTTTCAGTCTTTTGAATTAGATGTCGGGACTCCTCTCTTATCACAGATGAGGAAACTGAGGCTCAGAAAATTTAGGTAATCTCCTAAACACTCATTTTGCTAATCCTTTACATTCTGAGGGCAGTCAGGAGCCACAGAAGTCATTCAGCATAATAAATGAGGCAATTTAGGACACTTAATTTGTTTCCAGTGCTAGAGGACCTGGAATGGGAGGAGATTGGAGAAACTCACCAGATAGTAGGGTGTTAGAATATTCTTGAGCCTGGTTTTAGGCTAGTTATTGTAATGAGTAGTTAGTTGTATGCAGGTGTGGGAGCTATTTCGGGGGTTGAGATGGAGCTACCTTCCTAAAACTATAATGAGGGGAATTTCATCTTTCAAATGTATCCTTTCTTGGTAACTTTCCTTGATCTCTTCCTTGCCCCCACACACCACCTTTCCCCACATTACAGGTAATTATTTCCTCACAGGCATTTCCATAGCACAGTAAGCATGTCCAATGTGGCATGTGGTAAACTGGGAAAAAGACCAGATTTAAAAAAATTTTTTTAGTTGTGGTAAACACATAAAGTTTCCCATCTTAACCATTTTTAAGTGTACAGTTAAGTAGTGTTAAATATATTCACATTGCTGTGAATCAGATCAAGAGGATTTTTCCATCTTGCCAGTCTGAAACTCTGTACCTATTAAACAACAACATACCTCCTACTCCCTTGCCCCCAGCCCCTGGAAACCATCATTCTACTTTGTTTCTATGAATTTGACTACCTTTCATACTTCACAGAAGTGGAGTCAAACACTATTTGTCTTTTTGTGACTGGCTTATTCCAGTTAGCTTAATGTCCTCACAGTTCATCCATGTTGCAGCATATAACAGGATTTCCTTGGAAAAGACCAGATTTTAAAGGAAGGTGGACCTCGATTGACCCATGTTCCATCACTTACTAGCTGAGTGACCCAGGTGACATTACTTAACCTTCCTGAACCTTAGTTTCCTTATTTCTAAAATGTCACTAATATCTGTCTCATAGGACTTAGGATTAAGTGAAATAATATGTCTAAAAAGTTTGGCCAGTGTGAGGCAGATAGATGTTCAGTTACTAGTTGCTGTCAGCTTGTAGCTATTAGACTGGGCTTCTCAAGGGAATTTGTCTTATTTTTCTTTGAAACAGAGCCTAAAACAGTGTCAGGCCCTTGAAAATTGTTTGAATTAAAATACTGTTTGGGGATGCCTGGGTGGCTCAGTCGGTTAAGTGTCTGTCTGACTTCGGATTAGTGAGTTGAAGCCCTGCGTCAGGCTCTGTGCTGACAGCTCAGAGCCTGGAGCCGGCTTCAGATTCTGTGTCCCCCTCTCTCTTTGCTCCTCCCCCACTCATATTCCCTCCCTCTCTCTCTCTCTGTCTCTGTCTCTCTCAAAAATAAATAAGCTTAAAAAAAAAAAAAAAAGAAATACTGTTTGTAAGGGCTCTGTCTTCCTCTTCCTGAGTCCTGTCTCTACTTCTAAACAGTCTCATGGCTTTAAAGAGTTCTGGAGTCAGGTATCCTAGGTTTGTACCACAGCTCTGGTACATACTTACTGTGTGTGTTTGGGCAAGTTACTTAATCTCTTTATGCCTCAGTTTCTTCATTTGTAAAAGGGGGATAATCATGAGACCTAGCCTGTAAGGTTTTGGTAAGGACCAAATGAATTTATACATTTAAAGCACTTAAAATGGTATTTTAAAACATAGTAAGCATGCTATAAAGGTTAGCAAGTATTGTTTAGCAAATAGTCTATACTCTGATGGATCCTAAATATATATTTCCATCAAGATCTCTCCATTTAGCTCCAGATGAGTATATCCAAATATCATCTCAATACCTCCACTTAGATGTCTCATGGGCATCTCAAACTCAGTATGTTAAATGAAATTCCTGATTCCTCTTTCACCAAACCTGATCGTCCCCAGGTCTTCCCTATTTCCCTAAATGGGACTTAAGAGAAGTCTGGGAGAAGACTCTGAACCACATGTTTTATTTAGAATGGGCCTGTCCTATGTGGATTTTCGTGTGCCTTATTTTCTCTTCTCCTATTGAATTTGCCCTCTATCAAGGTAATAAAGTAGTGCTGGTATGATGCTGTAGCGTTTACAGAGCCAGTATACACTTATCAGCACATGTGATCCTTATAGCAAATCAGATCTTACAATTCCCTTGCTTAAAACCCTCCGGTGGCATCTCACTGCAGTTAGAATCAAATCCAGATTCCTTACCTTGGGCGCACAAGACCTGCATGATCAGTAGGAGTTGAGGGAAAGGGATAGACTAGGCAAATCTTAGACTCAGGGCAGAGTAACTCTTACAGGTCATGACCCACCCACCCTAGAACTAGTCCTTCAGTTTGGCAGTCTGGTGATCAGTTAGGTTATGGCATCCTCATTCTGTTTCCCAAATGCCAGTCATTGCTTCCTTCATGATTGCTTGCATATCTAAGTTCTACCTGAGTATTACTTCATATTTTTTTCTTGAGATTGACCCCCCCCCCCTTTTTAAAAATTTCAATAAATTTGTTTTATCCCCATTCTAAGCATTAGTATTTGTGAAACCTAGGGGTTTAAATCAACTACAGGCAACTACCCTTGCCTGTCAAGGGTAATTTGATATCCTGGATAGGATACATTCTCATAAACTAAAAATATAAATACTGTTCATTTTAACAGGAAGTTTTTGTATTCACAAACCATAAAATTCACTCCTAATTATATTGAAACAAAACAGATCCCACTACAGTGGACACAAGTATTCATTGGTTAACATTTGTTATCAGAATAACCTAAGAAGGTATTTAATCTTCATGAATTCGTTTTTAAGACTATTTACTTGCACTTAATATGATATTGTAAGGCATTAGATAACTTACACTTAGGACTAAACAGATAAGATGCACATTTATGTTTATGGAATTTAGCCTTTAATTATTTAAAAAGAAAAGCAGTAAAGACAAAATCAATGAAAGCTAAGTGCCTGGAAATGTCATATCCACTGAACAGGTTGACAGCTTAGGCAACATGATGTAAGAGATTATCGCTGCTATAAACTGTCAAACCACAAGTACTCCAAGGGGAGAAACCCATACAACACCTGCCAGTAATTCAGCTTTGAAGATGCCTGGGTTGGTGGCACTTTTATCACAGTACTCAGCTGTTCACAAGGAAAACAAAATCCAAATGATTATTTTTAAATGGAAGTAAATGCTTTGTAAGACAACATAAAGGTGGTAAAATAAATCCCTTGTGAAGTTGGATATTTGGAGGACTGTTGGGAAGCTCTCTGGGTATTGTGAGCCTTGTAACTAAAAACAGCAATGCTCTGCCCCATTTTTTACCCCCAAATTGCACCCTTCCCAGGCAACCACTGCCCACACTATATGTTTTGCAGGGGAAGGGTCCTCCAGGAAAGAGGACAGCCAGTATTTCTAAGTAACATGCTATTTCTTAACTTTTCAATTTTAGACATTGTCTGTTTTCTTCCCCTGTAAACTAGGATTTAATTCACAACACCACATAATGTCTTTTTCAGTCTCCTAATGTAGTTCTATCACGTTTTGAGCCATTGATGTTAAGAATTTACCTGATGATGGGGCGCCTGTGTGGCTCAGTCGGTTAAGTGTCCAACTTTGCCTCAGGTAGTGGGCTCTGTGCTGACAGCTTGGAGCCTGCTTTGGATTCTGTCTCCCCTTCTTGCTGCCTCTCCCCCTTTCTCAAAAATAAGTAAACATAAAAAAAAAAAAAAAAAAGAGGGGCGCCTGGGTGGCTCAGTCAGTTAAGCATCCGACTTCGGCTCAGGTCATGATTTCACCGTTTGTGAGTTCGAGCCCCGCGTCGGGCTCTGTGCTGACAGCTCAGAGTCTGGAGCCTGCTTCAGATTCTGTGTCTCCCTCTCTCTCTGACCCTCCCCCGTTCATGCTCTGTCTCAAAAATAAATAAACATTAAAAAATAAATTAAAAAAAAGAATTTATGTGATGATGATCACGTTGTGATTATTTACAATAGAGCCATATAGTTTACAACAGTATTCTGTATATTTTTTGTTTCCCTTAGAGTTAAAAGCCACCATTTTCCTCCACTAAAAAATTACTATTATTTATTTTACAGTGAGTGGGGGAGAGGGGCAGAGAGAGAGTGAGAGAGAATCTTAAGCAGGCTCAACCCTTAGTGTGGAGCTGGAAATGGCACTTGATCTCATGACCTGAGCTGAAATCAAAAGCCAGCTGCTCAGCCAACTGAACCAACCCAGGCACCCCTCTCCCCATTTTTTGAATTGAGTTATAAATGTAGTCGAATTCACCCTTATTATTTTTTTATTTTTTTTTAATGTTTGTTTATTTTTGAGAGAGAGAGAGACAGTGTGAGCAGGGGAGGGGCAGAGAGAGAAGGAGACACAGAATCTGAAGCAGGCTCCAGGCTCTGAGCTGTCAGCACAGAGCCCGACGCAGGGCTCAAACTCACAAGCTGTGAGATCATGACCTGAGCTGAAGTCAGATGCCCAGCCGACTGAGCCACCCAGGTGGCCCAGAATTCACCCTTTTTAGTATTTATAGGAATTCCTTGTTTTGTTGTGCTTTATTTTGTTGTGCTTTACAGCCTCTGCGTTTTTTACAAAATTGAAGGTTTGTGGCCACCTTGCATTGAACAGGTCTGTTGGTGCCCTTCTCCAACAGCATTTGCTCACTTGGTGTCTCTGTCACGTTTTGGTAATGCTCACAATATTTCCAACTTTTTAGTTACTATTATAGTGATCTGTGATCAGTGATTAAGATTTCCTGGAAGATGAGATGATGGTTAGCATTTTTACGCAATATTTAACAAAGGCACGTACCTGTTTTTGGACATAATGCTATCTCATACTTAACTATACAGTATAACGTAAATGTAACTTTTATATGCACTGGAAAACTGAAGAATTCATTTGACTCACTTTATTGCAGTGGTCTGGAACCAAACCCACAGTGTCTCCGAGGTATGCCTGTAGTTCTACGAATCTTGACAAACACAGTTGTGTGACCACCACTACAGTTAGGATATAGAAAATTCTCTTGTAGTCGTCAGCCCTTTCCCCACCCCTGTCCTCTAGCAACTGCTCATCTGTTTACTACCCTATTCCTGTGCCCTTTTACAGACTGTCATTGCAATGCAGCTGTACCATATGTAGCCTTTGAGTCTGGCTTCTTTCACTAGAATAATCTCATTCTTTTAAAATTTGCTTTTCGTGTGCTTACAATTTAGTCCTGAATTCTAAAACTTTGTTGTTAAAGACGAAATCCTTCTTGGAACTCCATCTTCCTCCAGTTTGGACTAGTTCCTTGCTAGGACAGCTATACATCTGAATTTTTGGTTTTTAACTTCACCAAATTCAAAGCATTTTATTTTTCTCATGATTTAGATCCTCTGTTTCATGAATCCTGTCTTGGGCGAGTGCATTCTCTAGTACTCTCCTGAGAAAGAGTACGTGGGAGATAGCTTTTTTTTAAGCTTACATGTTTGAAAATGTCTTTTATTCTTATACTTGTATATTAAGTTAAGCTGGGTATAAAATTCTAAGTTGGAAGTTATTTTCCCTTAAGTTTTTAATGGTGTGATTCCATTGTCTTTAAGCATTTGGTGTAACCATTGAGAGGTTCTGTTCTGATTCCCATGTCTTTGTATATGACCTATTTTCCCACCCCTCACACCTTGAAAGCTTTTAGGATCCTCTCTCTCTCTCTCTCTCTCTCTCTCTCTCTCTGGCATTCTGAAATTTAATCATGGCAAAAGTCTTTCTTTTTATTCATTGTGTAGATATTTTGTGTATATATACATTAAATATGTAACAACTAAAAAATAAATATTAACAACTATAAAAAAGTCATGTCTATCACCTGACATTAATTTCTTCTGCAAAATGATTGCACTAAATGTTCTCTTAGGGTCCTCCTGTTTTAATTATTTTATTTGAAACAATTTTTTTAGGGTACTCCTATTTTTAAAAGCCATCTTCTCTCCTATGATTATGTTGGGCTTTGAATGCTTTAGAGAGCTTCATGGAATAGCAGAGAGTTGAGTTGGTTCTGAAGAATGAATAGAATTTGAACAGAGTAGCAGAGATCTTTCTGGCACTAAGAACACCCCTGAGAAAATCCTCCTAATTGGCCATTAGAAGCCAGGAAAGAGACAATGAAATGTTTGTATGGGACATAATAGGAGGTAAGTTTAGATATGTTGGGAATGGGGTGGGGATGGTAATATTTATTGAGCATCTACAGATTCCATTGTGGAGAGACTTACTTGTTTGTTTATTAAATATCTGACCTACAAAAACCTATAGTAAGTAATACCAAAGTATTACCACAATACCCATGTACCTACTACCAAACTTAAGAAAGTAGGGGCACCTGGGTGGCTCAGTTGGTTGAGTGTCCAACTCTGTTTTGGCTCAGGTCATGATCCCAGGGTCATGGGATCGAGCCCCACATTGGTCTCCATGCTGAGTGTGGATATTGCTTAAGATTCTCTCTCTCTCCCCTCTGCTCCTCTCTCCCACTTGTGCTTGCTCTCCTTCTCTAAAAAAAAAAAAAAAAAAAAAAGTACCAGTATAGTTAATACCTCTTTCATCTCATCCCTTCCCCTCCAGAGGTAATGTGTGTTTTGAATAGATAACATATGCACATACAGTTGCAGAGAAAAGTAAATCTCCCTTGTAAGTAGCCCACTACCACCTCTGCTAGCACCCTTCAGTTCTACTCCCAGAGGCAACTATGGTTATTGATTCTTGTGTATCTATCTAGAGATACATTAAACTTAGAAAAGCAAATCTGTCTATATATCTTTTTTTTTCCTGCACAGGTGGTATCATACTGTACATATTGTGCATTTAACTTTTTTCACTTGAAAATGTGTCTTAGAAATCCTTCCGTAATCAATGCATACAGATTTATTTTAAGCATTTCAAAAACTTCTTGTGTTGAAATATAATGTGCAAATAAAAATGAACAAGAAATGCATGCACAGCCCAATGAATAGTAATAAAGCTGTCATCTACATAGCAACCAACCAGATCACTTCTGTACCTGTAGTCTACAGCTCTAGTTTTCCTCTTTTCCAAATGAAATTACTAGCCTGACTTCTGTTTTTCTTTTTAATGTTTATTTTTATTTTGAGAGAGAGAGGACAAGGGAGTGAGGGACAGAGAGAGAGGGAGACACAGAATCCTAAGCAGGCTCCAGGCTCTAAGCTGTTAGCACAGAGCCCGACGTGGGGCTCAAACCCACAAACGGTGAAATCATGACCTCAGCCGAAGTTGGATGCTTAACCAACTGAGCCATCCAGGCGCCCCACAGCCTGACTTCTAACATTGTATTTGGGGGTACTAGTTTTTATGCTTTATATAAGTAGAATGAAGCAGTACATACTGAGTCTGCTTTCTTTCAATCAATATTTGTTAGACTGATTCATGATAATGGTGAAGCTGTAGTCCATTAATTTTTATTGCTGCATAGTATTCTATTGTAGTAACAAACCACGATTCATTCTACTTCTGTTGAGTATATGAGATCTTTCCAGTTTGGGACTATTAGGAGTACTGCTTATATTGGTATTCTTGTACATGTCTCCTGATGTGTGTGTGTAATTTCTTTTGGATATATACTTAGAAGTAGAATCGCTGGGTTATGGGATATGCATAGGTTGAGCATCAGTAGCTATTACCACTTTCCCAAGTTACGGTAGTAGTTTACTTTCTCACCAGCAATGTATGAAAGTTCCTGTTTCATGTTCTCACTAACCCATTAAAAAAAAACCAAGATTGACTTTTAAAAATATAATTTATTGTCAAATTGGCTAACATACAGTGTGTAAAGAATGCTCTTGGTTTTTGGGGTAGATTCCCGTGGTTCGTTGCTTACATACAATACCCAGTGCTCATCCCAACAAGTGCCCTCCTCAATGTCCATCACCCATTTTCTCCTGCCCCCTACCCCCCTATCAACCTTCAGTTTGTTCTCTGTATTTAAGAGTCTCTTATACTTTGCCTCCCTCTTTCTCTGTAACTGTTTTCCCCCTCCCTTTCCCTCCATGGTCTTCTGTTAAGTTTCTCAAGATCCACATGAGTGAAAACATATGATACCTGTCTTTCTCTGACTGATTTATTTCATTCAGCATAATACCTTCCAGTTCCATCCACATTGCTGCAAATGGCATGATTTCATTCAAGATTGATTTTTATATTGTTTTTGTACTTATATGGACTTTATATTTTAATATTTTAGATCCTTTCGGATTGTATATGTGTACAGTTGTTTGCAAATATCATGTCTGCGAATGAAGGTTTTATACTTTCCAGTTTTCTATCTTTTCTTTTTCTTGCCTGACTGTGCTGCCTGAGTTGAAGGGGCACATTCCTGTCCTAAGAGGGAAAGCCTTAAACATTTCACCATTAAATATGACGTTTGCTGAAGGTTTCTTTTTTCAATAAAATTTTTTAAGTTTATTTTGTGAAAGAGAGAGTGCACATGAGGGGAAGGGGCAGAGAGAGGGGGAGGGAGAGAGAATCCCAACCAGGCTCAGTGCTGTCATCTCAGAACCTGACATGGGGGCTTGAACTCATGAACCATGAGATCATGACCTGAGCCAAAGTCAAGCATTGGACACAACTGACTGAGCCACCCAGGTGTCCCTGCTGAAGGTTTTCTGTAGATACTATTGTTTGTTTGCTTCTTTTCTCAGTTTATAATGTTGAATTTTACAAAATGCTTTTTCTGCACCAATTGAGGTGTTCATATAATTGTTCTTTATGTTATCAGTGTCATGAGTTATCTGTTTTTCCTTTGTTGTGCTTTAGATGTCATATCTAAGAAACCATTGCCTAAGCTAAGGTTATGAAACTTATGCCTGTTTTCCTCTAAATGTTTTACATTTTAGCCCTTACATTTAGATCTTTGATCCATTTTGAGTTAATTTCTGTATATGGTATGTGGAAAGAAGTCCATCTTCATTCTTTTGCTTATGGATACCAGTTGTCCCAGCAACATTTATTGAAAAGACTTAATCTTTTTCCTCATTGAATTATGTGGACACTGTTGTAAAAAAATCAGTTGACTATAAATGTAAGGATTTAATTTGGAATCTCAGTACTATTCCATTGATCTAGGTGTCTATCTTTATGCCAAAATCTTGATTGTACTATAGGCTTGTAATAAACTTGGAAGTCAGAAAGTGTGATTCTTCCAACTTTACTGTCTTGTTTCAAGATTATTTTGGCCATTGTAGGTCCCTTGCATTTCCATATGAATTTTAGTATCAGATTATCAATTTCTTCAATGAAGCCACCTGGGATTGTGATAGAAACTGCATTGAATCAATATAGGGAGTATTGCTGTTTTAGCAATCATAAGTCTTCCAATCTATGAACATGGATGGCTTTCCATTTATTTAGGCTTCCTTTAATTTCTTTCAGTGATGTTTTGTAGTTTCATTGCACAAATCTTGTATTCCTTTTATTTAATTTATTTCTAAGTTTTATTATTTTTGGTTTTATTATGAATGGGACTGTTTTCTTAATTTCATTTTTGGATTGTTCATTGTAAGTGTATAGAAATTTAGCTAATTTCTGTATATTGATTTTTATCCTGCAATCCTGTTGAACTCATTTATTACCTTTAATAGTTTTTTATGTGGGTTCCTTAATGTATTCTATGTATAAGATCATAGGATTGCAAATATAATAGCTTTAATTTTTCATCTGGATGCCTTTATTTCTTTTTCTTGCCTACTTACTGTGGCTTGAGTCACTAGTACAGTGTTAAATGGAAGTGGTGAGGATCAACATCCTTGTCTTTTTCCTGATCTTAGTGGAAAAGCATTCAGGCTTTCACTGTTAATTTTGATGATAGCTGTGGGTTTTTGGTAAATACCCTTTATCAGATTGATTATATTGATTAATTTTCATATGTTGAACCAACCTTGCATTCCTGGAATACACCTCACTTGGTCATGGTGTATAATCCTTTTTACATGTTGCTGGATTTGGTTTGCTAGTATTTTGCTGGGGATTTTTGTCTATATCTGTCAGAGATCTTGATCTGTAGTTTTCTTGTGACACCTTTGTCTGGTTTTGGTATTAGGGTAGTAGAATGAGTTTGGAAGTCTTCTATCTTCTATTTTATGGAAGAGTCTTAAGTATTTTTAGTTTGTCTTTAAATGTTTGGTAGAATTTACCAGTGAAGCATCTGGACTTCGGCTTTTCTTTGTGGGTAGTTTTCTTTCCTTTTTTCTTATTAAATCACTTTTGACTCTTGAGTCAGTTTCAGTTGTTTGTATTTTGCCAGGAATTTGTCCATTTCACCTAGGTTATGTATTTGTTGACATATAATTGTTCCTAGTACTTCTTTATAAATCTTTTTATTTCCATAAGGTTGGTAGTAATGTCCCTTCTTTCATTCCCTAATTTAGTTATTTGAGTCATTGTTAAGTTGGTCATTGTAACTAAAGTTTTAATTTTGTTGTTCTTTTCAAAGAACCAACTTTTGATTTTGGTGATTTTTTAAAAAATTATTTTTCTCTGTATCATTTATTTTTGCAATAGTATCTATTTCCTTGTGCTTGTTTTGGGTTTGGTTTATTCTTTTTTCTAGTTTCTCATAGTGGAAGTTTAAGTTTAGATAATTTATCTGAGATCTCTTTTTTAATATAAATGTTTACACCTATAAATTTGTAAGCAGTGCTTTGCTGAGTCCCATAAAAACATATTTGTTTTCTTTTTTTTCCTTTCAAGGAAAGGAAATAATTCTTTTCCATTGTTTTTGGACTTGCCTTGATTTGAACTAGCTTGAATGATATGAAATTGCTGATATTCAATCTTTTTTTTTTTTTTTTAACCCACAGAAATGGTAATGCCTTTGGTTCACCCTAACGCAAATCACTCTCACAAACATTTCATTACCTCTCTGTTACTTCTGTATTATCTTATTTTTACAATCTAGGAAAACAAGCTCAGGAAGGATACTGGGATTTGTCTAAGATCATAGGACTGATATGTGTCAGGATAGACTAAGGCATTATTGAAAGCCTGCATATCCTGTAATAACGGTTATAAGGAGCTTTTGATCTGATCGAGGGATAAGTATATATGAAAGTAAATTCACATCTGGCCCCTGGTTAATGATATGTCCTTAGAGTGTTAGTGGAACTGTGCCATAATTGGTTAATGAACTTGTCATTAGTCTAGAAGGTTATTGCTCATTCCTTCAAACATTTACTGAGTCTCTGTGCCTGGCATTCTTTGAGAGAGAGAAGGTGGACACGATAAACACAGCCTGGTGCCTACTCTGAAGGAGCTTGTCTACAGGAGGAGGGGACAAATGAATCAGTAATTATGGTACAGAGGATAAATGTTAGATAAGGCCCCAGAGGCCGGGCACTTACTCGCTTACAAAGGAGAGAGAGAGAGGAAGCCCAGCAAAGAAAATTTCTGGTTATTTGGCTTGCTCTTTGGAGAAGAAGGAGCTTCCCAGGTAGAAAAAAACAGGCAAGGACATTTTGGGCAGGGAAAAGCATGTGCAGAGAGACCTAGAGAACATGTACATTTGGAGCTGAGAGTACCCTTTGGGAAAGAGATGAAACTAGAGAGGAGAGTACTTGAGAGAATATAAAGGCTGTTGTGTCACAAGGGAAGGAGTTGCACTTTTAGCTTGTAGACTGTTGGGGAGCTTTTGAAGGTTTCTAGAAAGAGTGCTTTGAATTTGGCCTGGGTGGGTTTTAGGAGGCAGCTGCTTTCATTTGCCATGTATTCTAGTAGTTCTTTCCTCAGCAGTAAAATGTTCCTTTTTCTTTTCTTCTTTTGACTCACAGTTCACTGAGACATTTTTGACGGAGAGGGACAAACAGTCCAAATGGAGTGGAATTCCTCAGCTGCTCCTGAAGCTGTACGCAAGCAGCCACCTCCACAGTGACTTCATTGAGTGCCAAAACATCCTCAAGGTAACTCTTAGGGCCCTTGGAAAGGCTGTATTCACCTCCAGGTGACACAGATGTCTGGTTTTGTTGATGTTGTTTTCCTCCTTCAGTCTACTTTTTAAAATAGCCTGTTTTTATTGTGTAAACTGTAGAAAATTTGGGAAGTTCAGAAAAAGTACAAGGAAGAAAATAAAAATCACCTATAATCCCATCACCCAGAGATAATCACCGTTAAGTTCCCTGTATATATCTTTCTGGGCTTTTCTTCACGCTTAGCTTGTGACAGGGTTTGCTTAATTTGGGAGGCTAACCCTATGCCCTGGGATTGGGATGACATTCTTTTTGAGCAGGATTTTAAAGATCCCATATTGCTAAAAGGTTCAAGAAAGTGGTTTTGTGGTTGTTGGACGTTATGACCAACACAAGAAGCTGAAGGAACTGGGCTTGATGGTTGGGAGGCAGATGCTAAGGCACTTGTTCTCAAACTTGAGTGTGTATCAGAATCACCTGCAAGACTTGAAAAAACAGAGTGCTGGGCCCCACGCCTGGAGTTTCTGAGTCAGTAGGTCTGGGGTTACCATTAACCAACCTTTAAGTTGGGGAGTGGGTCCAAATTTGAATTTAGATGACCAACTCTAGCTGCAGTTAAGGCTCATGCAAGTTATAGTTGATCATAATGACACTTGATACAATGTTATTCAGAGGTAAAGTTATTATATCACATAAGTCATTCTAAAATACAGTAGGCACCAAATAAACTTAGTCTTTACCATTCAGAAGGCATGTTTTGTCTGTGCAGCTTTCTATAAATTGAAAATCATTTCCAAATAAAGTTTAATTAAAGAAAGTGTTTTGTATTTTTGATCTTCTTATAGTCTGAATGGGATAAAAAGAATTACAGTCTTACACTTATTTGAAAACACTTGGGGCGCCTGGGTGGCTCAGTCGGTTGAGCGGCCGACTTCGGCTCAGGTCATGATCTCGCGGTCCGTGAGTTCGAGCCCCGCGTGGGGTTCTGTGCTGACAGCTCAGAGCCTGGAGCCTGTTTCAGATTCTGTGTCTCCCTCTCTCTGACCCTCCCTTGTTCATGCTCTGTCTCTCCCTGTCTCAAAAATAAATAAAAAACGTTAAAAAAAAAATTGTTTTTAATTAAAAAAAGAAGAAGACACTTCACAAGGAATTTTACATTATTGCATTTGATTCCTGCAAAATCTCTGAGAGATGAGGTAGAAGAGAGAAAATATTTGTGAGTGCTTGCTGTGTGATCATTACTTTATTCATCCAGCAGATACTTATTTGAAACTGGTGTACCAGGCATATTTAATTCTTATGGTAATTATAGGAGATGGGTGGTATATTTATTTGTTTTAGTCCAGAATACTTTGCAGGGCACAGTAACCTACTCAGAGTAGCTAAAAAGATCCTCTATTGTCTCATGTAACTGGAAAGCACAAGTGTGAATTCAAGGGCTAAACAAGGTTAAGTCGTCCATTTCTTATCTTGCCATCTGTGTGTGGCTTCATGGTCCTCCATGTAATCACAGCTCTAGGGTGACATTTCTACAGCTTAGGCCAGCCACTTAGGTGAGGAGGATGAGAGACTATTGGCTAGGCCTGATCACCTGCTCCTGGGGCTGGCACAGCCCCAACAGAACCATGTGAAAAGTAGGGAAGGGTGTTTTCCCCAAGGAAATGGGGCTTTTACTTGAAGAAGAGAAAAAGAGTTAGTGGGCAGGCAAACCCAGATGTCTTTATCATTCCCTCTTCAGTAGAGAGAACAGCCTCAGCGGTAGCACACCCAAAGGCTGTGGCCGTTACATGATGAGTCCAAATTTGTCTTCCTCCTAAGCCGACTTCCACTGTACCATGTTGCCAGGAGGAATTACATGCTAGTTTTATAGTTGAGAAAAATGAGACCCAGAGAAAGTGGTTCAGTCTTTAGTAAGTAGTTCAGTCGCTAATTATGTGAGCCTGGGCAACTTTGTAATTTTGCTTTTCACCTATAAAATGGGTAAAACTGTACTCAGTTCATTGACTTATTTTAAGGATTAGGTAGGCTAAAGTGTAAAAGCCCAGTGCCCAGTATGTAACAGGTTGTCTGTTAGAGTTCTGCCTTTTCTTGATGTGTGATACCTGGACCAGCAGTATCAGCAGCACTTGGGAGCTTAATAAGGGCACATTCTCAGGCCCCACCCTGGACCTATTGAATCAGAAACTCTGCAGGTGGGATTCAGCAGTATGGGTTTTAACAAGCCCTTCAAGTGATTCTGATGTTCGCCACTGTGTGAGAACCGCTGCTCTAGCCCATCGTGTTCCATTTTCCCTCAAGGTCCATGAAGAGAGAGCATAATGAGTAAGGTCCTTGATTCTTGCCACACTTTATCTCCTAGTTCATCCCACATGGTTCTTTTCTCCTCTGTAAGCGCAGACTTTGGAGCCAGATGTCCTAGGTTTAAATCCTGGCTCTTCACCTACCAGTTGTGTGATGTTGACAACTTCGTACTTCAGTTTGCATATCTTTAAAATTGGGATGATATATTACTATTATCTCTTAGGTTTGTGAAGATTAAAAGAGGTCTTCCATGAAGTACTTAGAGCCATACCTGGTACATATTAAGCATGAAATAAATTAGCGGTTGCTAATGTTAAAACTTTTATCATTATATTAGCTTTTCTGTAAGATTATTATTTTTTTCTGTTATGGTTGGAGCCATCTTTTGGCTCATGGGAGTTCAAGTTGTGACTCAAGCTGATGTTTTGGTGTCTCGTTCCTGTTGAATACTAAAACTGAAAGTCACTCTGTATGCTTTTTTTAAACTAGGAAATTTCTCCTCTTCTCTCCATGGAGGCTATGGCATTTGTTACTGAAGAGAGGAAACTTACCCAAGAAACCACTTATCCAAATACTTATATTTTTGACTTGTTTGGAGGCGTTGATGTAAGTAGTTGTTTGTGATTACTACTGCTTAATGGCTTGAGCATTTAACTCTTGAAATAGAAGAAAGAAAGGAGTTCAGAATTCATAGCAAACACTTCAGAATTTTAATCTTTAGAAGTTCATGGGCTCTTGGGGTGCCTGGGTGGTTCAGTCAGTTAAGCATCCAACTCTTGGTTTCAGCTCAGGTCGTCATCTCATGGTTCGTGAGTTTGAGCCCTGCATCAGGCTCCACGCTGACAATGCAGAGCCTGCTTGGGATTCTCTCTCCCTCTCTGCCCCTCCCTGCTCATCCTCTCTGTCTCTCTCTCAAATAACTTGAAAAAAAAAAAAGTTCAGGGGCTCTTACCTATGTTGAAACACCATAGCTTTAAGTTAGAATAATTTGAGTTAATTATATATCCACCTTTTTCTTTTTTTAAGGCAGAAAGTGAAAGATGTGTCTCCTACTTCCTCTTGTCCCCTCTTCAGAGGCAACTGTGATTTCTAGTTTCTTGTGTCCCTCCAGAGACGTTCTGTGGTTGTGTGTGTGTGTGTGTGTGTGTGTGAGAGAGAGAGAGAGAATAACTCCCACTGTCCCCATCTTAGGTTTACTTTCTTCCCACGTAGAGGTTGCATACCTCATATATAGGTACACTGTTCTTTACCTTGCTTTTTTCCACGTAATTCTCTAGCTTGGGGATAGATTCGTTTCAGTACGTGTAAATCTGCCTGATTATTTTAAATGGCTATATAGTATATCCTAGTAGAATTATACCATAATTTTATTTACCCAGGCCTCAATTGATGAGTTTTCTCACACCTTTCCTTTTATTTTTTTTTTTTTTTAATTTTTTTTTTTTTTTAAATTTTTTTTTTTCAACGTTAATTTATTTTTGGGACAGAGAGAGACAGAGCATGAATGGGGGAGGGACAGAGAGAGAGGGAGACACAGAATCGGAAACAGGCTCCAGGCTCTGAGCCATCAGCCCAGAGCCTGACGCGGGGCTCGAACTCACGGACCGTGAGATCGTGACCTGGCTGAAGTCGGACGCTTAACCGACTGCGCCACCCAGGCGCCCCTCACCTTTCCTTTTATAACAAGGTTGCAATAAATGCTTTTGTATAGGGGGGTATATACCTATGGGATCCAAATATGTGTGTGTTTCATTGTTTATAAACTTGTTAATTATATACCTAAGAGGTTTTATCAGCTTGCATCTGCAGTAACAAAGTGTAAGAGTATCTGTTTATCTACACCGTCACCAACACAGTGTGTAGATGTGTGTTTTTATGGACTGTGTTATTGAAGTCTTATAGGAAAATGCACCAATAATTATCACAAAATAAGTTCACCCTTGTTACTACCAACCACATCATGAAATGGAACATTATTGGCCCCCCGTACCTCCTTTACCAAATGGTACATTTTTTTAAAGTTTATTTATTAGAGAGTGCATGTGCGCAAGCCAGGGGGTGCAGAGAGAGAAGGAGAAAGAAATCCAAGCAGGCTCTACACTGTCAGCACAGAGCCCAATATGGGGCTCCATCTCATGAACTGTGAGATAATGACTTGAGCCAAGATCAAGAATTAGATGCTCAACTGACTGAGCCACCCAGGTGCCCCTCAAATGGTACATTTCAAGTAAATTTTATATATTTGCTAAACAGATATGGGAAAAATGGTATTTCTTTAGTTTTTTAAAAAGCTTTATTGAGATCGTTCATGCACCAATTCACCCATGTAAAGGGACACTTCAGTGGTTTTTAGTGTATTCACAGGTCTGTGCAACCATCACCACAGTCAATTTTAGGGCATTTTTATCACCCTAGAAAAAGTCCATGATATGTTTTAGCTATCACTCCCCTACACACTTCTGTCATAGGCAACTTTTATTCTACTTTTTATCTCTATAAACAGCCCTATTCTGGACATTTCATCTTAATGGAATCATGTAATATGTGGTTTTCTTTTATGGACTTCTTTAACTCAGCTTAATGTTTTCAAGTTCATCCATGTTGTGGCCTATGTGAGTACTGCATTCTTTTTATGGCTGAAGAACATTCCATTGTGTGCACATACCACATTTTGTATATCTGTCAATCGATGGCTTTTTGGGGTTCTACCTTTTAGCTATTAGGAATAATGCTACTCTTAACATTTGTGTCCATTTTCTGTGTGGACATATGTTTTTATTAATTTAGGGTATATACCCGGAAGTGGGTTTGCTGAGGTGTATGGTAACTCTTAAGTTTAATCTCTTGAGGACCCTTTAGACTATTTTCCAAAGCAGCTGCACCATTTTACATGCCCACCAATGTGTATGAGGGTTCTAACTTTTCCATATCCTTGTCAGCATTTGTTATTATCTGTGCTTTTGATTATAGCCATACTACTGGGTATAGAGTGGTATCTTGCTGTGGTTTTGGTGTGGATTTTCCGGATGGCTAATGACGTTGAACATCTTTTTATGTGCTTATAGGTCATCTGTACATCTTCCTTGGAAAATCTCTACCTCCTTTTCTCATTTTTTAATTGGGTTGAGGGTTCTAATTTTTCCACATCCTTGTCACCATTTGTTATTATCTGTGCTTTTGATTATAGCCATGCTACTGGGTATAGAGTGGTATCTCACTGTGGTTTTGGTGTGGATTTTCCAGATGGCTAATGACGTTGAACGTCTTTTTATGTGCTTATAGGTCATCTGTATGTCTTCCTTGGAAAATCTCTCTTTCCTTTTCTCATTTTTTAATTGGGTTGTCGTCTTATGCCTTCTAAGAGTATTTTATATATTCTCTTCATAGTTTTTAAAATTTGCATTTTTCCATGAGTGGGATTGAAGATCTTTTCATGTATTTATAAGTAATTCCTTTTCTGCCAGTTGTCTCTTAGTGTCTTTGCATCCTTTTCTATTTGGTTATTAGGCCTTTCTTTATTGATTTTCCATTTTAGTTTGGGCTGCTATAACAAACTGTCACAGACTGGGTAACTTATAAACAAAAGAAATCTATTTCTTGTAGTTCTTGGGGCTGAGAAGTCCATGGTCATGGCTTTGGCAAATTTGCTGCCTAGTGAAGGCCCTCTTCCAGGTTGTAGACTGCCAGCCTCTCCTTGTCCTCATGTAGTGGGAGGGGCTAGGGATATCTCAGGAGACTTTTTTAGAAGGACATAATCTCATTCCTGAGAGCTGTGCCCTCCTTACCTAATCAGCTTCCATAGGCCCCACCTCCTAATGCTATTCCATTTGGCATTAGGATTTAACATACAAATTTTGGGAGGACACAAACGTTTAGACTGTAACACTTTGTAAGTACTCGGTTTTTAAAGGTCCTTTGTTGGGAGACCTGCATGGCTCAGTCGGTTAAGCATCCAACTTTGGCTGTTAGTGAGCCTTGGAGCCCCTCTGCTGTCAGCGCAGGGTCCACTTCGGATTCTCTGCCCCTCCCCGCTCGTACACGTGTGCTCACATGCTCCCTCTCCCTCTCCCTCTCCCTCCCCCTCCCCCCTCTCAAAAATAAATAAATAAATAAATACGTTAAGAAAAATAAAGGTCCTTTGTTATATGTGTTGGGTTTTTTTTCCAAGTTTTAAAATTAAATTTTGACTTTGTTTATGGTACTTTTAAATGGAGAGGGGTTTACTTTTTAGATACAGGAAGGATATTCACCTTGTAAAAACGGGAGCTATACATTTATGGTGTATACTCTGCTGGCTCATGTTATACTGCAATTTAAATTTTTTTTTAACATTTATTTTTGAGAGACAGAGCGAGACAGAGTGTGAGTGGGGGAGGGGCAGAGAGAGAGGGGGACACAGAATCCGAAGCAGGCTCTAGGCTCTGAGCTGTCAGCACAGAGCCTGATGTAGGGCTTGAACTCACGGACTGCAAGATCATGACCTGAGCTGAAGTCGGCTGCCCAACCAACTGAGCCACCCAGGCGTCCCTGTTATACTGCAATTTAAAAAATGTTTCCTTAAAGATGCCATTTTCCACAAAAGTAAAGATTGTTACACATTTGCATCCATAGCATCAGTCATAGTCTTTATTCCCTAATTGTTGCTCAACATTGCCTCTCCTCAGCAGCTGTAGGGGTCCTGCAACAGTTACTTAATGACCAGCTCGAGGGATCCTTTACCTCTGAATTGTTCATCAAGGAATGTATTGTAATAAAAACCACTGTATTTATGGGAGGAAAAAAAAATAATGTGGGTATCTGGGGTCTCTAGCCTGATGTCTGTTTGGATCAAAGTTTTGTGATTTTGTGAGGTTTTGGTCTGCTTTGGGGAAGATTGGCTTCTCCAGGAATTTCGTCTGTTGATAAATAGGAGATTTTGCTCTGGTCCTTTTGCTCTCGACTTACCTTTAGTTGGGTGCATTTGTTCTTGTTGAACTCCCTTGTCATCTTGCTCCTGTTTCAGACAGAGCTCTTTATTTCTTCCTCTGCCAGTCACTAGCTATGCCCCAAAGTCACCCTTTCTTCAGTATGAATTGGAATAATTGGGCACGCTGGTGGTTAGACCACTCCTTTGTCAACTTGACCCAACCCCTGACGTGGCAGTGAAAAGTGTATCCTAGAGTTTGTAAAGTCAGATGCGTACAGGGTCAAGTAGGTACCTTACTGGACTGAAGCAGCCCGAGTCATGATCTGTGTAAATTAAATGCCTGCAGGGACTCTGGAGAAGTGGAGAGTGTGTGCCCATTTTATGGGGAAATGACTCTTTTACCCCCATTGACTATTGTTGCCCTGGGGGTGTGTGGGAAATCTAGATTCTTATGTAAAATCTCCCAGCTTTTCAGTAGATGTGGACCAAATGAAATGTCTATAGGCCATAATCCATAGCTTGGCATTAAAGGACTTTTAATTTATTCATTGACATAATCCATCTTCCACTTGAGCATCTTATAACTTTGGATGATTTTGAGAAGTGGGGCATCTCTTTAGAAAACCATTTGTGGAGCATGCCTAAAACCTTAAAGATCATTAATCATTTTGCCTTGTTTACATTTCTTTCTGTAACTTTCTCATGAAGATGTAAGTCAAAATGAAATAAAGTTTTTATATAAAGATGCTTAGCGTAGTACCACATATAATAGTTAAAAGTATCCCTCAGCAGGGGGGCAGTTTTTGTTTTCTCTAAGGTTGGTGGTGATATTATTGATTTTCTCTGTTACTTTCTATTCTCTACTAAATTAATTTTTACTCTAATTCTTGTTATTTCCTTTCTTCTGCATACTTTGGGTTTGTACCTCTTTCTCCAGTGTCTTAATGTGAAAGATAAGGTTATTGGTTTGAGATAATTCTTTTTTTTAAATATAGGCATTTACAACTATAAATTTCCATCTAAACACAGCTTTAGCTATATCTTAAGTTTTACTGTATTCATTTATCTCAAAGTATTTTCTAATTTTTTTGACTCATTTATATGTGTTTTTTAATTTTCCACATTGGTGAATTTCCCAGATTTCTTTCTGGTATTTTTAATTTTATTCCGTTGTGATCAGATAATATGCTTTGTGTAATTTCAGTCCTTTCAATTTATTGAGGCTTGTTTTATGGTCTAATATATGATTTATCCTGGAGAATATTCCATGTATGCTTGAGTAGAATGTATGTGTATTCTGTTGATAGGCAGAATGTTATATAGATATCTGTTAGAGCTTGTTGGTTTATAATGTTCAAGTCTTCAGGGATGCCTGGGTGGCCCAGTTGGTTTAGCCTCTGACTCTTAGTTTCAGCTCAGGTATGATCTCCTGGTTCTGTGAGTTTGAGCCCTGCACTGGGCTAGGCACTGATGGTGCAGAGCCTGCCTGGGATTCTCTCTCTCCCTCTCTCTCCGCCTCTCTATCTCTCAAAAAAATAAAATAGTTAAATAATTTAAAAATAAAAATAAAATGAGAAAGCTGAGGCCATGGAGAGAATTACTTGCCCAAGTTGACATGGGGACTAGGTGGCTGAGCTGAGCTGTGACTAGAACCCAGGCTTCCTGACTCTTGGTACAGTGCTTATTCCTATGAGCCTCACTGCTTTCTGGGTGTGTTGGGAACAGATGTTTGGGCCATCAGTTATCATGGCAAAGATTGTTTTATAAGTTATGCTTGGAAATAATTATGAAGATTTTACCCAATTTTCTTTCTTTTTTTTTTTTTTTTTAACTCTTTAAATTTTTATCTATAGCTCCTTGTAGAAATTCTTATGAGGCCTACAATCTCTATCCGGGGACAGAAACTGAAAAGTAAGTATACTTGCAAACCACTGGCCCTCATTTCCCAGCCTGCTGATGTGACGTGGTTTTCAGGGGCTTCTCTTCTTTTACCTCCTAACTCAAGAGTGAGGGTCTGCCTTCTATTATTTATTCAGTGCCAGCATGTGCTCTCCTCCCCCAACTAGGCAGCTCTCTTTATCAGTTTTATACTCAGTAGAAATATAGATCTGGGGCTTTAAACGAAAAAGTGTGAAAACCACTGGGCTGAAAGAATTGCATCTTAGTAGATTCTGATAGTCTCTGGGCCCAACTTTTAGGTTTTCTCTGAAAACTCTTATTTCTCCTGTCTAGTTAATTGAGGGAATAAAGAATAACCTGGTGGGATCATTTGTTTTATATTGTTGTTGTTGTTGTTGTTATAAAGGTGATACGTGCTCTTGGTAAAAAGTTCAGTCATTACCAGAAATGGTAAGGGTTAAAAAGTCAAAGGGTTTTGGTAGCTTATTTCTTAAGCTGGGTGATGGGTCTTATGGGTATTATTCTTTTATTCCTTTTTATAACTTCTGCATGTTACAAGTATTATTTTTAGGTATTCAGTATTTAATAAGGAGAAAAAAGAGCACTTTTCTTTGGCATTAAAAGCCAACAATCACAAAAATAAATACATACATATGTGCCAGAGATCACTTTTAACATTTGATGAATGCTTTTTTACAAACCTCATATACACATGTTTTTAATTGAATTACTTTTATGTACAATGAACACTAAGGTAGCTATCCTAGATATCTGTGGGTAAGGTAGGTATCTTGGATGACCCACTCAAGGAAGTTCACTTAATCCAACTTAATGAACCCTATATCCTTCGCCTACGGACAGAAACACTGGCGGCACATACTGAGGCCGTGTTTCCTGATCAGACCGTGGTGGTTTGAGCAGATGCGTCAAGAACGAGAACCCTGCTCAGACTTCCTCAGATGGCTCCAGTAGAGCTGCTGCTGACCCATCTTGCTCTCTCTGATGTGACAAGGCGAAAGGAAAAGTATCTTTTCTTAAATACAAAAAAAAAAAATTCCCTCCTTAACTGGAACAAACCAGACTACATAAGGCCTTGTTAGTGCGTGCAGCAGTGGTTAAGAAGACTCATATTCATCTTTGATGTCTCAGCTTTGTACTCTATCTAAATTGGTTCTTTGGGTTCTCTATGCACTGATAATAAGTGGCATCTTGTAATTACTTTTTGGGGTACTCATTCTCTCTTTCTTGTACTAGATTTATAAGTTCTATTAGGGCTAGGATTTTTTTCCCCCCACTAAACACTGTGTATTCTTTATCTGCTCTAGAGTAGGTGCCAAATAAATATTTGATGAATGAGTGAACTCCAGTTCCTTTTGAAAATGAAAGGTCTAGAATTATTGAGATACACTGATCTGGTATTCCAACCTGCTCTGAAGTCATGAGATAAACCAAAAAGCCCCAACAGGTTAAAAGGTAGTGATGAGGTATATGAGACATCTGCACTGTCTCAAGATTGTATCAGATAACTCTTCTGGTCAAGCTAGCTTGTCAGGACCACCCATTGACATCTCAGAGGGAGACCTAGCATTTTAGAGTTTGTGGCAGCATAGGAATGAATGGAAACAGTTTTAAAAAATTTAATGCCAAAGAAAACACTTCGTTGATGGTTCATACTTAGTTTTATTCTCTCTAGGCTTTGGGGTCATGACAGTTGTTTCCTTTTTATGGTATTCCCCTGTTCCTACTCACAGAGAAGTAGCTAGTTCTTTGTTGGAGTTAGTAGGTCAGGCAATAAAAGCCGTTTCCCCAACAGAAATAACAAAAAAACAAAAACACACTTATAGTCTTTAGTAAAAATGATAACCTTTGTTTGCTGCTAGTAGCACTTTCAATGGAGACTTGTAACGCTCAGTCAGGAAGCTCATACTCGGGATTCTGGTAGTTCTGCTTTTGGAAATGTATCTTGAGGAACCGATGCAACACAAGCATAAAAAGGTTACACAAATATATTAAATTGCTTATTTTTAGTCTATTTAAATAACAAAAATCCCCCCCCCCCCCCCCATCCAAAACCCTGGATATACTCTAAGCAAACTACAGAGAGAACATGGCTATTAAGTGATGACACCACAGTAGATTGAAAACATGAAGGCTATGGAGCATAGGAAAAAAAGGGCTACTACCAACCAAAAATCCATATACTAATTGGCTTGTAGTTTCTGAGGAGTATCATGAAAATCTTTGGTAAGCAAGGACCGGAAAGAGGTGTGCTAAAAGGAAAGTAATCATCTTGGAGGAGATTGTGAGGACCAGTTCTTGTGTTCAAAAAGTTTAATTCTGTTACAATATCTTTTCAATGAGGAAAATAACCAGTTATTCCCCTTTCACTTTCAGTAAGTGATGAAATGTCCAAGGACTGTTTGAGCATCCTGTATAATACCTGTGTCTGTGTAAGTATGCCTGCCCTTGGGGCCCCATTTATCTCCCCACCACATCTGCAGTGCTTGATAGGGGAAAGTTCGAGTGGGGGGGGTGGACATGAGAGCTATCCTCAGACACGGGGCAATTGGACTGACTTACATGGGTCTGAGAACCAGGACCAACAGGTGGGAATTACGGGGAGGCAGAATTTTGCAGAAAGTGTTAAGAGCCAGGGCTACTGCAGCAGGTGGTGATCTCCTTTAGCCCTGGAGAGACTAAACAATCTCTCCAGAGACAGACTCTGTCCAAGCAGAGACTGAACAATCACTTACCAAGTGGATACATGCACTGGGAGAATGTATTCCTTTTAAGATTCCTTTTAATCCCTTTATTTCTGTTTCTTCATTTTTCTTGTTAGAAAACAAAACAGGAACCAGAAGCCTCACCAATATATTGAGCAGGACACTCTGTTTGGTCGACCCTGAGCAAGAAAGAAAGGTGGATAAAAGAAGCATTTTGGTAGAAAGGAAAAAGCCTAGCACTTAGTGCTAGAACATGATTTGGAGTTCTGGCTCATGGCTCAGTGCTTATTAATTTACCTCCCTGAGCTTTTAGTTTCTTATCAGGAGAGTGCAGTCAGTAATCTTACCAACATTGTAGGCTTGTTATGAGGACTAAGTGGGATGATAGATGTGAAAGCACCTTGTAAAGTAACATACATGTGGTAGTTTTTGTAAAACACAGTATCCATCTTTTAGGATACTGTGGTAAACTGTAAGCAGCATAATACATGGCAGAAATGAAACCAATGCCCCTGTAGAAGTGAAATCTGTGTGCTATGAAAATACAGCAGAGCATTTAATTACATTTCATTTCTTGCCTCATTCCAAAAGAGGTTTCAGGCATCTTGTATAAAATCTACCAAGATCATAAATCATAAATTTAGAAGTAGGTAAGGAAAAGGGTGGAACACGGTGAGGGTGTAACATGTATCCAGGAATTGGGCTGACTATAAAATCAGTGGTGTTGTGGATGGGACATAAATTTGGGTTTAAGCTTCTTATCAACCAACACAAATAGAGAAATAAGTTTCAACACTTACGCAGTTCAGCATCTGTAACTGTGCCCTGCAACAGAAATATAGCGTGAACCACTTAGATTATTTTAAATTTCCTTATAGCCACATTTTTTTAGAAAGTAAGAAAAGAAGTAGGAAGAAATCGTGAAGTTAATTTTAATAATATATTTTATTTAGCATAGTATATCAAGATTATTCCAATATGTCAGGCCACCTGGGTGTCTCAGTCAGTTGAGCATCTGATTCTTGATTTCAGCTCAGGTCATAATCCTGGGGTCAAGGGATCGAGCCCCATTTCGGGCTCAATGATGAGTGTAGAGTTGCTTGAGATTCTCATTCTCTCTCTCTCTCTCTCTCTCTCTCTCTCTCTCTCTCTCTCTCTCCCCCCCCCTCCCTCCCTCCCCCTCTCTCTCCCCCCCTCCCCCTCCCTCTCCCTCCCTCCCTCCCTCTCTCTCTCTCTCTCTCTCTCTCTCTGTCTCTCTCTCTCTGTCTCTCCTTCTTTCTCCCTGTCTGCTCCCATCTCCCTCTGCCCCTTTTCCCTGCTTGCGTGCTCTCTCTAAAAAAAAAAAAAAAAAAAGACTAAGATTATTCCAACATGTAAACAATTGTAAGTAATTATTAATAAGATATTTACTTTCTTTTTTCTTACTAAGCTTTCAAAACTCAGTGTGTATTTTACACTTGGAGCACCATGTTTCAAGTGCTCAGTAGCCACATGTAGCTAGTGGACAGAGAGGCACAGACAGACCTAGAAGATAAAAGTAAACTAATTGTTCAGCTAACGTACAACTATTCTTGCAACTGAGGTCAGTAAGAACTTGTCCTTATTTTAAAAGATGATGTATGTATGATGACCCCCTCTTGGGCAACTTCCATGTGGTCATTAGTTTTATGAGGCTTTTGTTAATGACACCTAATGTTAATCAGTGATACTCCAGCAAAACACAGTTCAGTTTAAAAAAAAAAAAAAGGAAAGGAGGAAACAAAAATGTGAAGAACATAGTATGATATGGTCCAACTCTATGCTGATCTGGCTTAATTCCAGGGATTAGGCAGAAATGAAGAAATGTCTGGAGGTGCCTGTTTTGGGGTGGGGACGGTGCAGATTTTGGTTAATCTGGAGTAAGGACGTCATGCCTGAAGACATTGGCATTCACTACTTAAAATGTACTGCTGGCCAAATAAAACTTGGGCTATTGGGTGCTAGTGTGTAGCTCCTCATTGAGTTACTAGGCAGGTATTAGGTCAGAACATATCGTGAACCTACCATAGAGAAACCCATCCTCTCAAAAAGCATTTGCACACGTTTTGTATATGGTTATAGGGATTTAAGTCCTCTGTGAAGAATTCCTCAGGGAGCTTGAAGTTGCTTTTCCAGTTTCCAGAAGGGGTACCTTGCTTTTCAGGTTTTAAGATTATAACCTATCCTGCCTTTTCTCTCCTTCTCCCTTGTGATAGACGGAAGGAGTTACAAAGCGTTTGGCAGAAAAGAATGACTTTGTGATCTTCCTGTTTACGTTGATGACGAGTAAGAAAACATTCTTACAAACAGCAACCCTCATTGAAGATATTTTGGGTGTTAAAAAGGTGAGCTATGTTCTCCAGCAGGTGGATGACCAGATGGTGGAGGGTGTCTTCGATAATTGGATTCTCAAGACTGATGTACAGAGCTCTTTTAAAAGAAAAATTCATCCATATTCCTCGTGTTAACTTTTTTTTTTTTTTAACTTAAATATATTTAGGTACAAAAGTAGGTTATATTTCTTCTTCTAATGGGTTTTAAGTGACAGTAAAACCTAAGCCAGTATATAAATTGAAATCAAACTAATGATAAAACTCAAAAGTTCAGATTGCCTTTAATGTGATGGCTAATGTTACTTTGCTGAAATCAAATTGCCCTTTGCTAATTATTATGATGCAGGATCTTTTTAGCATACTTACACTGCTGTATGCTATGGGATAACTCCATTTTCCTACCACTTTTCTATATTTGAATGCTGTGAAACCTTCATTCATCAGGATATGTTTCCCTGGATGGTGATGTTTGGCTTAGACTTATTAAGTTCACTTCTGTTTAATCTCATTAGTCTTAAACAGTTAAAATTTGATACCAACATAGGAGACACAAATGTGAGCACTGAAAGCCTGCCACTTGGTCATAAGATGGACATTCAAAAGATCCTGAATATACTTAAAAAAAAAAAAAGAAATCCCACACACAGGGGTGCCTGGGTTGGCTGGTTAAGCGTCCGATTTCAACTCAGGTCATGATCTCACAGTTAGTGAGCTGTCGTGCTGACAAGCTCAGAGCCTAGAGCCTGCTTCAGATTCTGTCTCTCTCGCTCTCTGCCCCTCCCCCACTCGTGTTCATTCTCTCTCTCTGTCTCTCAAATAAACATTAAAAATTTTTTTTTTAATTTTTTTTTTTTTAAAACACACAAAGGGGAACCTGACTGGCTCAGTTGGTGGAACATACCACTCTTGATCTCTGGGTCGTGAGTATAAGCCCCATGTTGGATGTAGAGCCTACTTAAAAAATTTTTTTTAAAAGAGGAGCTGTGATGAAAATGAAACACTAAATTAAAAAATATCATAAAAAACTTAGAACCCAAAAAACACACCATCTGTTAGATATCTGTTAGATAGTGTATTAGATATTTGTGTAATGCTTGTGAAGACATGGAGCTTACTTCCCTAGTCCTTATTCCATGCCTCCATGTTGGTTGCAGTGGGAAGATTTCTTCCTCTTACTACTGAGGTGGCAGGAATTGCCTCTTAGAGTTGCTCTTGCAGAGAAAAGGCTACCCGCGTGCATTGCGGTTACCCTAGCTTTCGTTTCTGTCTTTCTGCTGCGTTTTCCCCAGGCCTTGATTGTCATCGTGCAGGCAGAAGATGCACAAGTGGCCCATTGTCTGTAGGAACACACTGGAGATGTGTGCAGGTCCCAGACCCTTTGTGTTCTTTGATAAAAAGTCTTTGTCATTTTTCCAGTAATTGTATGCTCCAGCCAGTGTGTGAAAGGGGGCTTCAAGGGTGGAAACACTAGACTCCTTCGCAGTCTCAGCATGGGAGTCTAGGATTGCTCCTTCATAACTTTTCCTGCTTGCCTGTCATGCCCTGTCGCACTCATATTTTTGTGTGTTGCTAAAAATAGTGATGAGTTCTGCTAGACATCGTTACCTTGGTGCAGTTTGAAAGGGGGGTAGGCACCGTAAAGAAAGTGGGAACCCAAGCCACAGATTAGGAAAAGATATATGTAACCCATGTAACTAACAAATTGGTATTCAGAATTTATCAAGAATTCTTACAAATCAGCAAGAAAAAGACAACCTAGTTTAAAAAAGGGGCGGGGGGAGGCAGTGATGTAAGCAAGCATTTCACAGAATCTATAAATAAAAGAAGATGCTTCATTAATAATGAGGGAAATGCAAATTAAGGCCACCATGAGAGCACAAATGTTGGTGAGAATGTATATCATTGGAAATACTTATATACTGCTGATATCTTTTTGTTCCTGCAGAATATATTTATCTTCTTTTCTAGTTGAACATGTGCATACCTCGTGATCTAGCACCTAGGGAAGCACTACCCTGAGGTCCGAGGCATCATTCTTGTGCCTGGGTCACCTGTAACCTATTCCCAGGCATGCTTGTGGATGAACTCCGTCCCAGACAGACCAGTAATTCTTAGAAATGAAAACACTACATCAAAGCCAAGAGATTGTGAAATCAATCCACTGGGTCTGTCAGCTAAATAGAAAAGATTAAAGTGTATCATGTAAGGATTATTATTTAAGTTTTTGTCACATATTTATACATTCACCTACGTATGTTTTATTGGGTTGTGATGGAAACTTTTTCTTATTCTTGGACATTATCGGAATGGTTTGGAAGCCAGAAATACTTCTGTACATGTGCATCAAGAAACACATAAGAATGTTTATAGCATTGTTTCAGGGTCAAAAAACTGAAACCAAGTCTGTGATCCATCAGCAGTAGAATGGATAAATTTTCTCTATCCACACAATGGAATATTATAAAGTAGTGGAAGTGAATAAATTGTTGATATAGGCAACAACATAGCTAACTCATAGAAAGTACTGGTAGAAGTCAGTTACAGAAGACTGTGTATAGTGTATCATTTTTATAAAGCTCTGAAATAAGCAAACTCAACTCATACACAAAGCTTTTTTTATCTTAACAGCAAAGCAAAAATAAAATTCAGGTTTGTGGTTACCTCTGGCAGAGAAGCAGGAAAATGTGATAGGAAAGGCACACACAGCTATTCACTTGATTATGCTTCGTAACATATGTTGTATGTATTAAATTTTAAAATTAAAATATAACACAAGGAAGTGGGCTTGGAGGGTGGTAGGACCTAGTTTATGACCCATCACAGAGCTAGAGGAACAGGGCTGAAAGTTACAGTTACCAATAATAACAATGGCTCCCATTTGTTGTGTACTGGGGAAGGAGAAGGCAAAGGTGGAAGGGGCTGCCCCCAGGTAGCTCCTCCACAGCGAACTTCAGGCCTTCATTCCCAGAAGTAAGAGTGGAACTCATGAGGGCTTCTAGGAATCATTCACCTGTTCAGTACACATTTACTGAGACCCTCACCACCAACTCTTATGTGTTGAGGCTCTGGGCAGCCTCAAGGCAGCATAAGTTTATGTGGAAAATAAACAGATAATTACAAGATCATAGGGTATGTGCAGTGATTGAGAAATATCCAGTTCAGTGGAAGTGAATCAGTGAGATGAAGGGCAGTAGTAGGTATTTTCTGAGGAATATAAGGATGTTTCAGAAGAAGAGAAGCTCATACAACATGCAACATTTGCAGATTGTAGAGAAGAATAAAAAAAAAGAAAGAAACTAAAATAACAAAGCATTTCATAAAATTCAGTATTCATTTATGATAGCAGTTAGGAATAGAAGGAAAATTCCTTAACTTGATACAGGATATCGGTTAACTTACAGCAAACAGAAAACTTAATGTTGAAACTTTGGAAATATTCCTGTTAAAGTCAAAAAGACAAGAATGCCTGCTATTGCTTACTCTAGATAATTGGTTACTTGTGCAAGCACACAAGGAGACACCTATAGGAATGTTCATGGCAGCATTGTTTAATAGTGAAAAATTATAGCCTACCTAAACACAACACACACACACACACACACACACATATATGTGTATATATAAGATTTGGTATGTACTAATACAGGATAACATCTCCAAGATGTATTACTGTTAAAGAGGAAAATGCAGAGCTATGTGTATAGTATGAGTGTGTGTGTGTGTGTGTGTGTCCGTACACACACACACTGGTTAAATACACTGGAGTAAAAGAGTGAAAAAATGAATGAATTAGAGCTACTTGTATCTGTGTAATTTAATCCTAGTGTTGAGAGGCACCTGGCTGGCCCAATCAGTAGAGCATGCGACTCTTGATCTTGGGATTGTGAGTTCAAGCCCCATATTGGGCCAGAGCCTACTTAAAAATAAATAAAAGTTGAAAAAGCACTAACTTGCTGTTGTCAGAAGTGGCATAAATTTAAAAAAAAATCCCAGTGTTAACTAACAGTAAGGTGTCATATATAATTCACACTGTACATGCAAAACAGTACATTGTTGGTTTTAAAAACAAAACAATGTTTTTAAATTTTTTGATTTATTTTTTATTGAAGTATAGTTGACATGCAATGTAATACTAGTTTCAGGTATACAGCCTAGTGATTCGGTGATTTTATACATTAAGCTATACTCGCCACTGAGTGTAGTCACCATCTGTCACCGTACAATGTTACTGTAATATTATTGACTATATTCCCCATGCTGTACTTTTCATCCCTACAACTTATTTCTTTTATAACTGGAAGTTTGTACCTCTTAATCCCCTTGACCTATTTTGCCCATCCCCCCCAATCGCCTCTCTTCTGGCAACCACCAGTTTGTTCTCTGTATTTATGAGTCTTTTTCTGTTTTGTTTATTCATTTGTTTTGTTTTGTAGACTCCTATACAAATGAAATCAAATGGTATTTGTCTTTCTCTGACTTATTTCACTTAGCATTATATCCTTTTGGTCTCTCCATGTTGTTGTAAATGGCAAGATCTCATCCTTCTTTATGGCTGAATAATATTCCATTGTCCATGTATATACCATGTCTTCTTTATCCATTCATCTGTTGATGAACACTTGGGTTGCTTCTCTATCTTGGCTATTGTAAATAATGCTTCAATAACTATAGGGGTGCATATATTTTTTTCAAATTACTGTTTTTGTTTTCTTTGGGTAAATACCCAGTGGTGAAATTACTGGATCATTGATATTTCTGTTTTTGATTTTTTTTTTTTTTTTTTTTTTTTTTTTTTTTTGAGGAAACTCCATACTGTTTTCCGTAGTGGCTGTACCAGTTTACATTCCTACCAACAGTGTACCATCCTCCTTTTTTTCCACATCCTAACACTTGTTATTTCCTGCCTTTTTAATATTAGCCATTCTGACAGATAATGAGGTGATGTCTCATTGTGGTTTTGATTTGCATTTCTCTCCTGAAATCTTTTCATGTGTCTGTTGGCCTTCTGTATGTCTTCTTTGGAAAAATGTCTATTTAAAATTTTTTTTTTTTTTAACGTTTATTTTTGAGACAGAGAGAGACAGAGCATGAACGGGGGAGGGTCAGAGAGAGGGAGACACAGAATCTGAAACAGGCTCCAGGCTCTGAGCCGTCAGCACAGAGCCTGACGCAGGGCTCGAACTCACGGACCGTGAGATCATGACCTGAGCCGAAGTTAGCCGCTTAACTGACTGAGCCACCCAGGCGCCCCGAAAAATGTCTATTTAGATTCTCTGCCCATTTTTTTTATCAGATCATTTTTTTTTTTTTATTTTTTTTTTTTCAACGTTTTTTTATTTTTATTTTTGGGACAGAGAGAGACAGAGCATGAACGGGGGAGGGGCAGAGAGAGAGGGAGACACAGAATCGGAAGCAGGCTCCAGGCTCTGAGCCATCAGCCCAGAGCCTGACGCGGGGCTCGAACTCACGGACCGCGAGATCGTGACCTGGCTGAAGTCGGACGCTTAACCGACTGCGCCACCCAGGCGCCCCTATCAGATCATTTTTGATGTTGCATTGTGTAAGTTCTTTATTTTTTGGATATTAACCCCTCATCAGATACATCATTTACAAATATCTTCAACAGTAGGTTGCTGTTTCTTTTGTTGGTGGTTTCCTTCACTTTAATACCATATATTTTTATGGAAATATAAGTATAAGAACGTGTGGGAATAATAAACAGTTCAAAATAAAGGTTCCCTCTGGCAGGAGAGATGGGAACACAACTGGTTAGGAATATTTTATTTCTTATTTCTTAAAAAGAAAACATCTGTAGCAAGAATGGCAATTTATGAATGATAAAACTTGAGTGGTAGGCATTTGCTTTGCTTTGCTTTGCTTTGCTTTGCTTTTCTGAATAGACAAAATGAGCCACATGAACAAAGAATAAGAACAATGGTTTTCAAAGGTTTAATCCTCAGACCAATCCTATAAGGTATGTTAGTCCCATTTGACAGTTGAGCACACAGAGACTTAGAGAGGTTCCATAATTTACCTGTGTTTGCACAGCTGCAGTTTGCAGAGCTGGGATTTAACCTAAGTGGTCTAGCTGCCAAGCCCCATTCTTTGGGGAATGCAAACAAGGGGCACATCCAGTGTCAAATGAACTGAGCATGGGGATTGTTTTATTTGTGTTTCCTGTAGGAAATGATCCGACTAGATGAAGTCCCCAATCTGAGTTCTTTAGTATCCAATTTTGATCAGCAGCAGCTTGCTAATTTCTGCCGGATTCTGGCTGTCACCATTTCAGAGATGGATACAGGGAATGATGACAAGCACACACTACTTGCCAAAAATGCTCAGCAGAAGAAGAGCTTGAGCTTAGGACCCTCCGCAGCTGAAATCAACCAAGGTAAAATCTCTCAAAGTTTTTGGAGTTTTGAAATTATGGCTCTGAGACCCCTTTGTAAATTATCTGCTCTTTCAATATCTCCAGAGATTGATCCATGTGAGGGCTCATAGGGTCCACTTAGAGTATGTAAATTTTGTATGTGTTCATTATTATAGGGGCCAAGTTTGTAACCTTTATCAGATTTTTTAATGGATTCAGAACATCGAAAAAGTAAGATCCATTGTTTATCAGAATTACAAATACACGTACCTTTTGATCCACTAAGCCTCATCTGGGCCTTTATCCTGTAGGTATATAGGCAATGATGTATATTCAAGGTCATTCATTGCAACATTGTAATAACAAAAGATCAGAACAACTTAAATGTTTTATTGATAAGAAACTATTTAATTTCCAGAACATTTATATAATGGAAAATTGTATAGCTTTTAAGAAAAAAGAATGAAGAAGATTTAGTATGTACTAATACAGGATAACATCTCCAAGATGTATTACTGTTAAAGAGGAAAATGCAGAGCTATGTGTATAGTATGATACTTTTTGTAGTAAAGCAGAGATGGGGAGAATAAGATCAGATGTATTTGTTTGCTCATATACAGTATGCATAAACTGAAAGCACACACAAGAAACTAAAAATGGTTACCTGTTGGGGGTGGCTAGAAACAAGTTAGATGACAGCAGTGGAAGTAGGACTTCTGAATGTATTATTTTATGTATTATTTGATTTTAGAACCACATGAATATGCTAATGATTTCCCCACCTGTTGCTTTTTGTTAGCAAGAGAACTTTTTTCTGTTTCTATCCTGGTCTAAGCAGATTTGGAGAAATTGGGCATATATCTGTTTTGGTTATAAGAGTATAGATGATCCATATTTGAACTAAAATATTTATGTGTCTTAAAAGCTAGTTCTTGAACGCTAACAGTCTGAAAAATCAGTCTGCCTTAGTGTTAACCGAATAACCAATTAAAAAGCAGTAGTAGAGAGGGCGCCTGGGTGGCTCAGTCGGTTAAGTGTCCGACTTCGGCTCAGGTCATGATCTCATGGTTTGTGGGTTCGAGTCCCACATCGGGCTCTGTGCTGACAGCTCAGAGCCTGGAGCCTGCTTTGGATTCTGTGTCTCCCTCTCTCTCTGCCCTTCCCGCACTCACACTCTGTCTCTCTCTCTCTCTCTAAAAAATAAATAAACATTAAAAAAAAAAAACAACAAACAGTAGTAGAAAGCCATGATCATCCCACAGTAGCCCTGAGGATGCTTTGAAAACAGTACTTTGTTTCTGAAGTCCAGTTGACTAGATGTGTGGGTTCCCAGGCCTAGCTCTGCAGAATTGCTAAGTGCTACATAGCAATTTCCCTTCTAAGTACTAAATGTGAGTCCTTCATTAACTCTGTTAGCATTCTAGTTTTAGTTATGAACACCACATAGTCATGACTATATTTCTAGGTTGTTAGGGAATATAATTATACGTGTTTTAGTCATAATAAAAACAGAAGTATATGAACCCTATGGACCCCAGGTTGGTGGTTCCCCCTCTAGGCTTGTTTTTCTTCCTGAGTCCATAGATCCAAGGCCTACCCTGGTCTGTGTAGGCTTTTATTCCCCTCCCTTCTCCTTTCTTAGGACTTTTAAGGAGTACTCATTTTAGCAAATCATAAAATACTCATTCTTAAAAACATGAGTTCTGTTATAACTAAATTATACCTTAAAGCTGATTTAAATACACATACATATATACTGACAAAAGTTCACATTTGTTAAACTCCTGCTGTGTAGCAAACATTGAGCTAACTGCATAACCTAACAGTGATTTTATTTACTTCTCCAAGCAGCCCCATTCATTGCACAGCTTAGGAAACTGAGGGTCATAAAGGTTCTGTATTAGATACTTGTGTGTGCTGAGGCACTAAGTAACTTTCATCTTTTAGTTTTACATTTAAGGAATCTGTTCTACAGATCATTTTTATCCTGTTATTATCAGTTACCTTCACCCACCTGTCTATAAGCTACCTTAAGTGAAACCAGCACTGCCCATCATTCTTGGAGGACAAGGTATTTTAGTCAGTTGATTTTTTAAATTAACTGAGAGTTAACACCAAACCTAGTTTCCTTTATATGAGGCATTAAAAAAAGGAAGTCTTGGGGTGCCTGGGCGGCTCAGTTGGTTAAGCGTCCAACTTCGGCTCAGGTCATGATCTCACAGTTCATGGGTTCAAGCCCCACGTTGGGCTCTGTGCTGACAGCTCAGAGCCTGGAGCCTGTTTCAGGATCTGTGTCTCCCTCTATCTCTCTCTCTCTCTGCCCCTCCCCTGTTCATGCTCTCTGTCTCAAGAATAAACATTAAAAAAAAAATTTTTTTTTAAAGGAAGTCTTTATAAAATGTCTAGGTTCACTTGTATACCTGTGTGGCTAACCCATGAGATACTCTACATTTGATGTCTGCTTGTAGCTTTTGGGTTGAAGCTTTATTAAAAGTTGTATTTTAGCACATGATGTTGTACAGGGTCCTTTCCCAGCTCTCTGACCATACAGTTCCTCTTTCCCTGCCTCCTGCCCCCACACACATTTTTCTCCAGTCACATGCCCTGGGAAGGCCAAGGTGAACATAATTAAATCACAAGTGCAATGAGAAAGATCTTAGTTCTCAATATTGTCATGCTTTAATTGAACTCCGGTACTGGATATTTTTAAATAAAGGTGTGTGTAACAGTCATCTCGGGCTGCCATAATAACATACCGTAGACTGGGTGGCTTAAACAACAGAAGTTCATTTTCTCACAGTTCTGGAGGCTAGAGGTTCAAGATCAAGGTGCCCTCAGCATTGGTTTCTGGTTTGCAGACAGCTGCCTTCTCACTGTGTCCTAACGTTGTCTTTCCTCTGTGTATGTACAAAGAGAGAAAGAGATCTCTGATGTCTCTTCCTCTTATATAAGGACATCTGTCCTATTGGATTAGGGCCCCCTCTCATGACCCCATTTAATTACCTCCCTAAAGGCCCGGTCTCCAAATACAGCTATATTATGGATTTGGGCTTAAACATAGGAATTTGGAAGGGGACCCAATTCAGTCCATAACCGCATATAAAGCTGATGTGTTTTTGTTTTGTTTTTAATAAATTGTGGCTGTTTTCTTACCCAGCAAAATAGTGATTTATCCTGTCTTTCTGGAGCTCAGATAATAAAAATGTTAGAGTCCTCTTTGGATTTCTCAGAACTACCAGTTGTCCTTCTATCCGTTCATGTGGGAACAGATGGTTTCATCTGGGGGAAAAAAAAAATCAAGATTTTAGTCAGAGATGTAGATGAAGCCACAGGCCAGATAATTATCAATTTATAGGTCACACTGAGCTAACAAGGGCTGATTTCTGCAACACAGGAGCTAGGAGAGAATTCAGAATCCCCTCAGCTGGAAAGCAGGGCCTAAGCTGAGGAGAAAGTTTTGCGGGAATATTTCAAAATACTGATGTTTTAACAAATATGAGAGAAAAGGTCTGCTTTTGCAGAATTCAGAAGTTGTGTTTCCGTTGTCAACCAGTTTGACATTTTAACATTAACCAGTAGTGTGTGATAGCTGCTGGTAAAGCTGTGAGAATTACTAGCACACTGTGGTGCTGGGTGCCAGTTCCCGGAGATTGTATATCATTTGATGAGCATAATTGGGCCAATGATTTTTTTTCAGGGTGAGAGCCCATAGCTTTTCATCACTTTTTCAAGAGATGAGTGACTCACAGAGGCTCTAGAATCTCCCAAGGTGGGGGCTGGAGTCTCGGAACTCTGAATGCTGGGCAGGTCACGTTCTAAGTGCTGCGTCTAAGTGCTGTGTGAAGAGTGTAGGGCAGGAAGGGTAGGCCTTAGGAACTGTCCTGTGAGGAACAGAGAAACTGCAGCCATTCACCCTCCAGAAAAGAGATTAAGAGAAAAATCCAGCTCTGGGAAGGTTTTCCTGTAGAATCCAAACTCTTTTATTTTTGGAAAAAGTAATATATGTCTAAGGTTTCTTAAATAATAAGAATAGCAGGTATATACAGTAGAAAGTTTGTTCCCCCTCCCCATAGCAACCTGTTTCATTTTCTCATATGACTCTGCAGAGAAATTCTGTACCTGCCCAGTCAGGGGGATGGAGGGGGAAAGAGATTGGCTGCTCCCTGTCTGTACAGGTGGTAGTATAAAATAGCCTCCATTCTCCTTGTTTTTTTCGCTTAACTATCTTGCAAAGCATTCGATTCCAGTACATGCAGAATTATGTGATTCCTTTTTATAGCTACATGGTATTCTAATGTATGGGCATACCACAATTTATTTAACTAGTCCCCTATTGGTGGAAATTTGGTTTATTTTTAAACCTTTGTTCCTACAATTAACAGCCTTGTGTATGGAGTATGATGTGCTGGATATTTGCCTTTTAAACTTTGATAGATATTGACAAGTTAACCCTCTAAAGAAATTACGGTACATCTTTTTTGCCCATCCCCCCTGTACATGCTTCCCATTGCAGGGCCTTTTTAAACTTCTTGATGTCTGCCAAGCCAATAAGTAAAAAATGGTATCTCAAAGCAAAAAAGCTACCTCCATGTATTTTTTTTTTTAAGGTGAGCATCACATAACCAAATAAACCATTTAAAGTGAACAATTCAGTAGCATTTAGTACATTTACAGTTTGTGCAACCACACTTCCATCTATTTTCAAAACATTTTCATCACCCCAAAGTGAAACTGTGTACATGATAAGCAGCTGTTCCCATTCTTCCCAACCCTGGCAACTACCTGCTTTCTTATACCTATGCTAGATATTTTTTAAATGGAATCATATAATACATAACTTTTTGTATCCTGCTTTTTTCACTTAGCATGATGACTTTGAGGTTCATCCATTCTGTAGCATATCAGTGTTTCATCTTTTTTTATGGCTGAATAATATTTCTATATACCATAGTTCATTCATCTCTTGATGGACATTTGGATTGTTTTCCCCTTTTTGGCTGCTGTGAAATGTCATGAGGATGTGTTTGTACATATTTATGTGGGCGCCTCTTTTCAGTTGTTTTGGGTCTATACTTAGGTGTGGAGTGGCTGGGTCGTATGGTAATTCTGTGTTCAACTTTTTAAAGAAAAGTTAATTTTAATATAATTACAGCTTTAAAAAAAAATTTTTTTTTTAATGTTTATTTTTGAGAGAGAGAGAGAGAGACACCAAGCATGAGTAGGGGAGGGCAGAGAGAAAGGGAGACAAAGAATCTGAAATAGGCTCCAGGCTCCGAGTTGTCAGCACAGAGCCTGACGCAGGGCCCAAACTCACAAGCCATGAAATCATGACCTGAGCCGAAGTTGGATGCTTAACCGACTGAGCCACCCAGGTGTCCTTACTTTTTTTTTTTTTAAATGAGGTCAGACATTGTAGTCACTAATTTATAGAGGGTGGAAAGGGGGCTAAGAGTATTTGCTGAGCTCTGTGCTAGAACTTAATATAATACGCGTTTGTACAATCCTAGCTGTACTTTGTTGTAACTTATTTTAGTTTTGAAGAATTTTCTTTAATATTGTGTTCTTTTGAATTTTATGTTAAAATTTTTCATTTAGGGGCACCTGGGTTCCTCAGTTGGTTAAACATCTGACTCTTGGTTTTGACTCAGATCGTGATCTCATGGTTTTTGGTATCGAGTCCCTTGTCGGGTTCTGCACTCTTAGTTCGGAGCCCAGTTGGGATTTGCTATCCCTCTCTTTCTGCGCCTCCCCGCTGAAAATAAATAAATACACATTTTAAAATTATTTAAAAATTTTTTTCATTTAGATTCTTCACACAGAGACATGTATATGACACATATAACATTATAATGATACCTATTTACCCATCAGCTCGATTCAGCAGTTGTCAACTGATGGCCTCTCTTTATCCCCATTTGTTCCTCTCTTATTTTGAACTGTTTTCTAAAGTTTATTTATTTTTGAGAGAGACAGAGGTAAGTGGGAGAGGGGCAGAGCAGGTTTCAGGCTCTGAGCTGTCAGCACAGAACCCAACGTGGTGTCAGACCCCTGAACCATGAGATCACGACCTGAGCCAAAGTTGGACGCTTAACTGACAGAACCCCCAGAAGTCTCCCTACCTTATTTTGAATTATTTTGAAGCAAATCCCAGATACAATAAAATTCATATTTTGCATAAATTCATACTTGCATATATTGCAGTATTTCCACAATTTTAAAAATAACTCCAATATCATATTATACCACCCAAATTAATAGTATTATCTTGGTATTATGAAATACCTACTTTTTTTCAATTAGGTGATACCTCCACACGGTTCTAAAGAATCTACAGGTTCAAAAAGGTGTTCATCGAAAAACTACCCCCTCACACTCGTGTTTCTGGTCACCTAATTCTCTTTGCCTTTGGCAACCATTGGTGTTTTCTGTCCTTCCAGGAAGATTTAATTAATACATGTATAAGCAAATACGTAGAGATGTTAGTCCTTATTTTTAAAGAAGGTTAATGTTAAATTGAAGATCTACAACCTGGATTTCCCTGCCTCCAAAGTGTATTATGTTCTCTGATGCTGATCACAATTTCCATCTTATTATTGTGAGCAAAATGGGATTAGTGGAAATAGGAGTTGGGTGATTATTCAGTTTCTTTCTTTACCTAAAAAACAAAACAAAACAAAAAAAACTTCTTTCTTACTGCTAGTACATGGTTGTTACAGGAAAATGAAACTAGAGAGAAGTAGGGTTGTTTTGTTTTTTTGGTTTTTTTTTTTGGTTTTTTTTTTTTTTTTTAAGTTTATTTTGAGTGAGAGAGAGCAGGGAAGGGGCAGAGAAAGAGGGAGGGAGAGAATCCCAAGCAGGGCTTGGATGCAGGGCTTGATCCCTTGAAATCAGGACCTGAGCCAAAATCAGAGGAGTCTGGACACTTAACTGACTGAGCCATCCAGGCACCCCTAGAGAGAAGTGGTTTTAAAAGAAGCATTTAAATGGGAACACCTGGGTGGCTTAGTTGGTTGAGCATAAAAATAAAACTCTTGATTTCAGCTCAGGTCGTGATCCCAGGGTCATGGGATTGAGCCCTGTATCGGGCTCCACGCTGAGTGTGAAACCTGCTTAAGATCCTCTCCCTCTCTCCCGTTCTCTCTCCCGCCCCCTCCCCTTACCTCTGCCTCTCTCCTCTTCTCTGTCTCAAAAAAAAAAAACAAAAACAAAACATTTATATCCTTTCCTACTCAGGAATGGCCACAGTAAATACCCTGTTGTATAGGGGCACCTGGGTGGCTCAGTCGGTTGAGCATCCGACCTCAGCTCAGGTCATGATCTTGCAGTTCATGAGTTCGAGCCCCGCGTCAGGCTCTGTGCTAACAGCTCAGAGCCTGGAGCCTGCTTCGGATTTTGTGTCTCCCTTTCTCTCTGCCCCTTCCCCGCTCATGCTCTGTCTCTCAAAAATGAATAAACGTTAAAAAACAAAAACAAAAAAACCTTGCTGTATAGCCTTCATTCTTTATATGTATATTATGTGCATATTTTAAAGAAGCAAATTTTTTTTTTTAATGTTTATTTATTTTTGAGACAGAGAGAGACAGAGCATGAATGGGGGAGGGCCAGAGAGAGAGGGAGACACAGAATCTGAAGCAGGCTCCAGGCTCTGAGCTGCCAGCACAGAGCCTGACGCGGGGCTTGAACTCACGGACCGTGAGATCATGACCTGAGCTGAAGTCGGACGCTTAACTGACTGAGCCACCCAGGCGCCCCTAAAGAAGCAAATTTTTAAAGACAATGGGCTTAAGCCAATACTGTGTAATAATTTTTTTCTGTAACAAGTTTAATTATCTTTACTGAGTCACCGTATAAAGATATATGTGTCATTGTTCTTAGTGTCTATTGTATTCTGTTGTATTGGATATAGTTTTAATCAATATGCTGTTGATGACCATGTAGTTGTCTTTATTATTTTGCTATTGTAGAAACCACATCAGTGAATATCTTTGTACATATAATTGGTTATTTCCTTATGGGAAGTTCCCAGAAATGAAGCTCCTGGCTCAAAGACACACAGATTTAAGACACTAAAGTTATTCCAGTTTACATTCCCACTAGTAGATATAAGAGCCTGTTTCTCTATACCTGCTACAATTGAACTTGTTTCTGTAATTTACTATTTTATTTTGGCTTGGCATTTCATTTTAAAGGGAAGCTCTCTGACTAGCTACTGTCAGATTAAAAATCATTCCCGCCACAGATAGGGGACAGGCTCCTTGTTGAGGGCTTTAGAGCTGGTTGGTCTCTGTTTTGAAAATTCCCTCTTTTGTTCTCTCCTTGGCAGCGGCCCTTCTCAGCATCCCTGGCTTTGTTGAGCGGCTTTGCAAGCTTGCGACTCGAAAGGTGTCAGAGTCAACGGGCACAGCTAGCTTCCTTCAGGAGTTGGAGGAGTGGTACACATGGCTAGACAATGCTTTGGTGCTGGATGCCCTGATGCGAGTGGCTAATGAGGAGTCTGAGCACAATCAAGGTACTTCTGGGCTGGGGGCTGGTGGCGGGGGGGGGGGGGGGGGGGGCGTGGTTGGCGGTGGCAGGGAGGGTCTTCTGTGATGTGGGGAGCTTTCCCTTAGGCTTCTGGAACCATTCTTGACCTCTTTTCTGAGGAGCATTAATTGAAATTTGCTCAGTAGAATTTTCCTCAGGGAAGCCCTAGATAAGAACTGTTAAGACACTTTTGAAAGCTAGTGACAGAAACCTCTTTAAACTCCCTCAGTGTAGACCTGATTGCAGGGAGAAGGGACTGTTTGGATCCAATAACCAAAGCATTCTTAGGAACTCAAAGAGTCCTTTCCATGTCTCTTCTTCATTCTCCATGGTTCTTTAGTGTTCTCTCTGTTCCGATGAGTAGACTCCTAGTTTCAAGCAGTAGCTTCCTGGTGAAGAACTCTGGCCTATCTTGGGTCATATGCTTAACGGTGAAGCGTTTGACTCTGGCCAGCAAGATGGGGTCAGATTGTACAAACCCAGGAATTCTCACTGTAATCATGCAGGTAAAAGTGAAAGGAGGAGTTCTAGTTCCAGGATGGCAGTGTACGGAGCTCTGTGGACCTGCTCCCCATTGCAACTGTAAACAAAACCTATAAAAAACAACAAAAGCCATCCATGTATATGTGGAAGTTGTTCTGAGAGCATACAGCAAATGAGGAAACATTTCTTCAAGGAAATCTGCTAAAACTCAGAACAGTGAGTGTCTTTGACATTTGAACTTTTGCTTGTTGGGAATTCCACTCTGGGCTGGCGTGGCCAAAAAGACACAACCCTCAACAGAGGACACAATTCCCAAACAAGGAATATGGTATCTCACCGTTGAAGGGGAGGAGGGCAGACCACCAGCTTTTCTCATTCCCTCCAACTCCAAGTTGCAGAGGCTAAATTCTTGATGAGTATACCCTTACAGGTCGGAGGCTCCCTGCCCCAACTTTACTGAGATATAATTGATTTATAATACTACGTATATAGCATGTTGATTTGATGCATTTATGTATTGCAAACTGATACCATCATAGCATTAACTAACACCTCATCACATATTTATTTCTTTTTTGTGGTGAGAACTTTTAAGATCTCCTTTATTAACGTCATTCAAATATTAGCTATAATCCCCATGCGGTACGTTGGATCCCCAGAACTTATTAATCTTATAACTGGAAGTTTGTACCTTTTGACCACTATCTTCCTAATTCTCCCAACCTCAGGTAACCAGCATTCTGTTTCTCTGAGTTTGACTTTTTTTAGATTCCACATAGAAGTGATATTATATAGTATTTTTCTCTTTCTGACTTCATTTAATTCACTTATTGCACATAATGCCAGGGGCTCCTTTCTTCTGACTACCTTTGTACTACACTCAGTACAGAAGCTGTGCCCTAGGCCTGGCAAGCAAGAATTCTGTGACCCTACTGTCCTTGCCCCAACTCAGGTGTAGGACAGAGCTTCCGTGTAGGGAGAGGCAAGCCAAAAAGACTTAAAAGCCGGCTGACCCTGCTCAGAGTAGCGGCACCAAGATTTTGCCAGGACGAGAGGTAATGCATAAGAGCAGAAGGTAGGGAAGTTCAGACCTAAGGGTGTTCTGGAAGACAATGTTGATTTTGGTGGTAAGCAAATAAAAGGAGGATGTTAGCTCTTAAGTGAGAACAAGAAGCTGAACCATAGAGGCTCCTGGGTAGCTCAGTCTGTTAAGTGTCCGACTCATTGATTTTGTCTCAGGACTTGATCTCAGGGTTCGTTTGTGCTTGGGATTCTCTCTCTCTCTCTCTCTCTCTCTCTCTCTCTCTCTGCCCCTCTCTCACTTGAGGGCGCACCCCCCCCGCCCTTCTCTCTCTCAAAAATAAACATTAAAAAAAAAAAGTTAAACCATAGGCTGGGTAGTTTACCAGTAAGAACCAGGAAAACAGCTAAGCAGAGCTCTTCTGAGGTCAAAACCAACCTCAGTCTCAGAAACTACCTTGGCCCAGTTTTAATTGGATTAGATTTTGGAGCACTTTATTACGCCCCAAGGCATTGTCAAAAACAGTAGAGCATTCAGCCAGCAATTAGTGGAGTCTGACAGCTGGGTTTCATACCAGATGAGGCAGAAATCGTCATCCAGGGGGACTGTAAACACCCCCACAACTTCACTCCTCTGAAGCAAAACACCAAGGACCTCGCTAGTCTGTGGAGAAATAGACTTTGCTGAAATAGTCTAGGGAGGTCACTGAACAAATGAACAAGAAAATAACAAGCCCCAAAAGGGAAGAAGGGGAATCAGTATCCACAGTTGCTGTATTATTTACCTAAAATGTCAGTTTAATAAAATGTATGAGATATGCAGAGCAAGTATGGCCCATATACAGGAGAGAGCAGGCAACAGAAATTGCCTGTGAGAGAGCCCAGATATTGGATTTAATGGAGACCTGTCATAAGGAGGTCAAAGAGCTAAAGGATGCTGTGCCTAAAGAAGTAGAAGGAACTAAAGAAGCTATGACGACAGTATGTCATCAAATAGAGAGTATCCGTAAAGAGGAGATAGAAAAAGGAGCCAAACGGAAGTTCTGCGGTTTAAAATTATAAATAACTGGAAGGAAGAATTCACTGAAAGGAGCAAGAAGAATATTCAAAGAAATAGTGGCTGAAAACTTCACAAATTTGAAAAGCATTAATATATACATCTGAAAGGCTCAAAGAACTGCAAGTAGCATAAATTCAAAGAGATTCACACACACACGCATCATAATAGAAATGCTAAAAGACAAAGAAAATCTTGAAAGTTGAAAGACAAAAACAAACCCTCATGTTCAAGAATATTTCTTTAAGATTGATAGCTGACTTCTCAGAAATAATAGAGGTCATAAGGCAGTGGGATGATCTAAGGGCTGAAAGGAAAAAAGCAGCAAAACTTTCTTTCAGAAACAGAGGTGAAATAAAGACCTTGCTAGATGAACAAATACTTAGAGAATTCATTACTAAAAGATCTGCCTTATGAGAAATACCAAAGGAAGTTCTTCAGCCGGAAAGCAGGTGACCTCAGGCAGTAATGTGAATCTATGCAAAACAACAAAGAGCAGTAGTAAAGGTAATTAGAGAATCATAAGACAGTATAAATGCATATTTCTTCTCCTTTTCTTAATTAATTTAAAAACAGTTGTGTAAATAAAACCATATGTTTATATTGTTGAATCTGTAACATACAGAAGTGTGATATATTTGACAGTAACAGCACAAAGAAACTTTGTGGGAACTTGGATGGGACCAAAGTTGTATTGCAGTGAGGAAATTATACCAGATAGTAACTTGAATCAACAGGAATCAATGAAGACAACCAAAATGGTAAATAAGAGGGTCAGTATAACAAACTCTATTAATATTTACTTGCTCTCCTTTCTTTCCTCAGCTTCTTTAATGGACATGAAATTATATAAACTAATAACTACAACAGTGTATTGTGTAACAGTATGTGCAGTGTGTTGTACAATATATTGTTGGTTAGCGTACATAGATGTAGTATGCAGAAAACTAATAGCACAAAAAGAGGAGGGGGAATAGAGCTATATAGGAGCTCTGGAATTAGTATAAATCTGAAAAGATTCTGTCAGGTTAAGATGTATATGGCAAACCCGATAGCAACTGCAAAGAAAGTAACTTTAAAAATAGAGAAAATCATTAAAGGAATTATGATGTTATACCAGAAAGTGTTCACTTACTACAAAAGAAAGTATTATACGAGAAATAAAGGAATTCAAAAACACATAAGCTGTGTAGAAAACAAAAAGTAAAAAGGCAGAAGTATTCCCAACTGTGTCATTAATAACCTTAAATATGAATAGATTAAAACAATTTATCCAAAAAATTGTCATAGTGGAGTTTTTAGAAAAGATCCAATTGTATGCAGCCTACAGGAGGCATACTTTCTATTCAAAGGTAGAAATAGGTTAAAAGTAAAGGATAGAAAAAGATGCATACTTCAAAGAGCAACCATAAGAAAGCTGGAGGGGCTATAGTAGAAGAGACTTGAAAACAAAAAATGTTATCGGAGATAAAAGAAAAAAAAGGACATTTTATAATAATAAGAGGGTGAATCTATTAAGAAGATAGAACAGTTATAAACATATCTAACAACAGAGCCAAAAAAAATAATAAATGAAACAAAAACTAACAGATTTGAAGAGAGAAATAAGCAGCAGTAATAGTTGGAGACTTGAATACCCCACTTTCAATAATGGAGAAAACAACTAGAAGATCAAGAAGGAAATAGAAGACTTGAACAACACTCTAAACCAACTAGACTTGGGGCGGCTGGGTGGCTCAGCTGGTTGAATGACTCTTTATCTCAAGGTTATGAGTTCAAGCCCCATGTTGGGCTCCACACTGAGCATGGTGCCTACTTAAAAAACAAACAGGGTACGTGGGTGGCTCAGTTGGTTAAACATCCAACTTCAGCTCAGGTCATGATCTCGTGGTTTGTGAGTTTGAGCCCTGCATCAGGCTCTGTGCTGACAGCTCAGACAGAGCCTGCAGCTTGCTTTGGATTCTATGTCTCCCTCTCTCTCTGCCCCTCCCCTGCTCGTGCACTTCCTTGCTCTCTCAAAAATAATAAACGTTAAAAAAAATTTTTTTTAAACAAACTAAACTTACTAGATATATATAGAACACCACCAAACTACTGCAGGATATACGTTCTTCTCACATGCACATGGAACATTCTCCAGGATAGACCATATGCTAGGTTACCTAAAAAGCCTCAGTAAAGTTGAAAGGATTAAGATTGTACAAACCATGTATTTCAGTCACAGAGAAGTAGTATTAGAAATCAGATATTAGAAACATGGAAATTATGTGATAATAATTCTAAATAACCAATGGTTCAGAGACAGAATCACAAAGAAAATTAAAAGATATTTTGAGGGACACCCGAGTGGCTCAGTCAGTTAAGCATCCGACTTCAGCTCAGGTAACAATCTCACAGTTCGTGGGTTTGAGCCCCGTGTTGGGCTCTGTGCTGACAGCTCAGAACCTGGAGCCTGCTTCAAATTCTGTGTTTCTCTCTCTCTCTCTCTCTCTCTCTCTCTCTCTGCCACTTCCCTGCTCGCTCTCTCTCTCTCTCAAAAATAAATAAACATTAAAAAAAAATTCAAAGATATTTTGAGACGAATGAAAATGACACAACATACTGGCCTTAAGGAATGCAGCTAAAGCATGCTAAGGGAGAAATGTGTAGCTATAAATCCCTACATTAAAAAAAAACAAAAAAACACAAAAACTCAAAAAATTCCCCAATCGGTAACCTAATTTTTTTCCTTAAGTCATTGAAAAAGGAAGAGGCAAGCTATATTCTCAAAGCAAGCAGATGGAAAGAAAGAAAAGGATTGGAATAGAAATTAATGAAATAGAGAATTGAAAAATAATAGAGAAAATCTACAAAACCAGAAGTTGGTTTTTTGAAAAGGTTAACAAAATTAACAAACCTTTAGCTTCACTGATCAAGGGGGAAAAAAAAAGACAATATTCAAACTTCTAAAACCAGGAATGAAAGAGGGTACGTGACAACATGTACAAAGATAAAAATGACTCTAAGGAAATACTGTACACAACTGTATGCCAACAGATTAGACAGCCTAGATGACATGGACAGATGATAAGAAAGACAAAAACTCCTGTAGCTGACTCGAGCAATAGAAAATCTGAACAGACCTATGAAAGTAAAGAGATCGAATTAATAACAAAAACTACCCCCTCTCCCCCCGCAAAGAAGCCCTGGCCTCTTAAATAAGAAGCCATTTAAATAAGAATTAACACCAGTATGTCACAGACTTCCACAAAATAGAGGAGGAAGAAACACTTCCCAACATATGAGTCCTAATTAACCTGATACCCAAACCAGAGACACTACAAGGAAATTACAGACCAATATCTCTCATGAATATAAATGTAAAAGTCCTCAAGAAAATACTAGCAAACCAAATTTAGCAACATACAAGAATTATACACCTGGCCAAGTAAGTATATATGTGACTAGGTAGGATTAATGCATAGTTGATTCAGTATATGAAAATCAATTGATGTATACACCGTATCAGTAGAAGAAAGAACAAAAACTTACACGATCATTTCAGTAGATGCAGAAAAGCATCAGACAAAATCCAACACCCCTTCATGATAAAAACACTCAAACTGGGAAGAGGAAGGAGCAGTCCCAACCAATTAAAGGGCATCTTAAACCCCCAGCCAGCATACTTCATGCCCACAGACTGAAAGCTGCTCCCCCACTAAGATCAGGCACAGGCACAAGACAAGGACCCCTGCCTTTGCTGCTTCGACTCAACATTGCTTTGGGGGTTCTAGGTGAGAAAGAGAAATAGAAGGCATTCAGATTAGGAGGAAGTTAAGCTGTCTCTCTTCACAGATTTTATATATAGAAAAACCAAGGAATCCAGTAAAAACAAAAACCCACTAAACTAATAAGTGGGTTCAACAGTGTTTCAGATTATAAGGTTTGTATAGAAATACAGTAGCAATGACCAAACCAAAATTAAGAAATTTCATTTACAAGAGCATCAAGAAGAGTGCAATACTTAGGGATAAACTTAACAAAGAAATGCAAAACTCCTACTCTGAAAATTATAAAACATTTTTATTATTATGAAAGAGGACCTAAATATAAAGCTATCTCGTGTTCATGGACCGGAAGACTCAGTATGATTAAGGTAGCAGTACTCCACGTGTCGAGCTCTGTGTCTGTCAAAATCTCAACTGGCTTCATTGCAGAAATGGATTAGCTACAAACCATGTATCTAATGAGGGACTTGAATCTAGAATTTGTAAAGAACTCATACAGGTCAGTGATAAAAAGACAACACATTTTGAAATGTGGGCTGAGGATTTGAATACCCATTTCTCCAAAGCAGAGATACAGATAGCCAATAAATACATGAAAAGATGCTCAACATCATTACCATCAGGGAAATGCAAATCCAGACCACAATTAGATACTACTTCATACCTGTTAGGATGTTTATCATCAAAAAGACATGATAGCAAGTGTTGGCAAGGATGTGGAGAAATCAGAAATCAGAACCCTCATTCTCTGTTGGGGACTATGTAAAATGGTGCAGTCGCTTTGGAAAACAGTCTGGCACTTTTCACAGTTCCTCAAAAGGCTAAACAGGGTTACCATATGACCCAGAAATTCTAGTCCTACTTATATATCCAGGGGAAATGAAAACATGTTTACGTAAAAACTTATACATGAATATTTACAGCTGCAGATTTATAATAGCCAAAATATGGAAATAACCCAAATGTCCATCAGCTGATAAGTGGATAACAGAATGTGATATATTCATATAGCAGAATATTATTCGGCAGTGTAAAAGATGAAATACTGATACATGCTACAACCTGAATGAATCTTGAAAACATTGTGCAGAGTAGAAGAAGCCAGGCACAAAAGGTCACATATTTTATGATTCCATTTATATGAAGGCAATTCCTTTGAAACAAAGTACTTTAGTGGATACCTAGAGATGAGGGGTTTGGTGGCAAATGAGAATAAGACTTCTTTTTGGGATGATGAAAATGTTCTAAAATCAGTTATGATGGCTGCACAACTGTGAATATGTTAAAAACCACTGGATTATACACTTCAAGTGGGTGAATTGTATGCTGAATTATAGCTCAAAGCTGTTTTAGGAAAAAAAAAGAGTATGCCCCAGAGTGCAGTGTAGACCTATGGAGGGTGGTGACCCCTTGAATCAGTTTTATGCAGCTGAAGAGATTGGAGGGAAGCAGAAACCTCTCAAACTAGTTTGCCCATCCTTATCCTTGGGAATTAATCTTGTTGCTGAGCTCTGGCCATTGGTTTAAGAACTGCCTTTCTTGAAAATACCCCAGAGACTTTCTTGTCAAGCCCGTGAAAACCAGGCACCAAAGATCGGCAGTGCCCGGGGAAGCATCTGAGCTGCCTGTGTTTCTCTTTCTCCACAGACGTTTATTACTGAGGAGGGCTTGTTTGCCATTCGCTGTGCCTGTCCTTCCCTTAAGCATCCTGTCCCGCAGTGGCTCTCAAGCCCCCTCAGCACAGAGCCAGACATGGGGCTCGAACTCACAAACCACGAGATCATGACCTAAACTGAAGTTGGGACACTTAACCAGTTGAGCCACCCAGGCACCCCAATAAATAAACGTTTTTAAAAATTTAATTGAAAAAAAAACCTTGCAGATTAAAAAGAAAAAAAACTAGTAGCAAGCAAGCATTAGCAGAAAAACTCATTTTCTTTTTATTTAACATATACTTACATGTTACTTATTCATGTGCCAGGCATTGTTTTCAGCACTTTGAATATATTAAATCCTTTGATTTTTGCAATGTTGGTAAGAGATAGGTACTGTTGCTGTTACCCCAGTTTTATAGGTGAGGATGGCTACTGAAGCATAGTGACATCTACCAGCTTACCCAAGGCCACCCAACTGGTGAACAGTAGTAGAGCTGGGTCAGATGTGACAGGCTAGCTCGGGGGCTGTGCTCTTAACATCTGTGCCATGCTGCCTTTCAGTCTTGCTTCACTCAACAACCCGTCATCTCCCAGGGCTGTGATTTTATATTAGTGACATGACATGGCTGTAAAAACATAGTTCCATGCCAGTAGGGCAGAATAACTTGGGTTCTTATACATTGGTATCCCCTTGTAGAAGTCACCAGACTTTTGCATGCACCTTACCCAAATATTACTTGATAACCACTGTTCTATCCCATATAGTTTTTCTGGCCCTTTGCAAAAGGTCTCTAGGGCAGCAGTTCCAGTGGGAGCTTGGAAGGACCTTAGCAGTTACTCATTCATCTTTTCACGTTAAACATGAGAAAAGTTGAGGGGAAGTAATCCCTAAGGCCTCTTGACCCTGACCAGTACTCTTTTAAAATAACAGGGACCTAAGAGGAAGGCTCCCCAAGAACCAGGTGCTGGGCCTTTCTTGTGTTCTCATTGACTCCAAATAGCCACCCAGCCGTCCACAGTAGCATTGCTGTTACTTCCCTTCTATGAGGCAGTCTGAGGCCTAGTGTGGAGGTAACTTGACCAGTGTTACACGGCCAGCAAGTTATAATCCCAGAGCCCTCAGCCTTCAGCACTTTGTTCTAGCACCTTCCCATGAGTATTCTTCATTGTAACCTGCATGATTCATTGAGACGTTCTTGTTAACTGGGTAGTAGAATACATGTGATGGTTTACCTGCAGCCCAAAATATGATAGCTGGCATATACCATGTCCCAGAAATATTACTTAGCTGCTGCCATTGTTACTAACAATGAAACTGGGTAAAATGGAAGTCTGCTAGTAGACACTGTGTTCATCTGTATCATTAACAGCAGTTGTGGTGCCCAGTCTGCCTTGGAAAGCTGAACCTTAGAAAACTTTAGATGGTTCTTTGCAAAACAGGAGAAAAGAAATCTCGGAAAAGAATCCCTCTCAGTCTTTCGGCAGTGCTTCCTTGTAGAATCTAGGTAGAGGTACCAAATACTTAGAGTCATTTGTGACCTGAAGAGAGTTTGGCACAATTCGTTGCTAGCTCACTGGGCACTTGGGTGGGGGATATTTTCTGATGATGACGGGAGAAAAGAATATCAGGAAGAGATGGATCTTGTTGTTGCATTGGCTGTGTCAGAGCATTTTCACTGTGTTAAAGTCAGTGAGATAGAATGCAACTGCAGAGTCGATTTGGTTTTTTATTGAGTATAATTGATATACAACATATTATTTTCAGGTGTACACCATGATGATTTGATACTCGTACATAGTGCAGAATAATCGCTACAGTAAGTCTAGCTCACATCTGTCACCATACATACAGAATTTCTTTTCTTATGATATGCAGAGTCAGTTTTTCTGTTTTTAAGCTTGCCTGGCCCCTGTGGGCACAGAGGGGGTTTTGTGGCTTTCAAAGTCTCTGTCATGGGCTCAGGGGCCAGTCTAATGGCTCTATTACCTCAAGTCTGTCCAGAGCTGGTTTGAGGAGCAGAAACATGTTTCCTTACAAGCAGTGTTTCAACCCTCTCTCCTGGTGGCTGTCTCAGCCTCCATTGTGTTCCCTCCTCCAGGGGCTTCTGAGGAGAATGGCCTGCCTCACACTTCCACCAGGACCCAGCTGCCTCAGTCAATGAAGATCATGCATGAGATCATGTACAAACTGGAAGTACTCTATGTTCTCTGCGTGCTTCTGATGGGGCGTCAGCGAAACCAGGTGGGCCCCCCCCCCCCCCCCCCCCACGTCTCAGAACACGTCCCGGGCACTTGTGGGGCATCGAGTACTCCATTAGGCTGTCACTCCAGCCCAGCAAAGTGTAGGGGTTGTTCTCCTCTCTGTTTACATATCAGGAAGCCAGTCTCATTCCAGAGTCCATAGTCTTTCTACCATACCTTGCTGTGGTAGCATTTCTGGGCAGAGCATTGGTGCCCAGGGCATAGCTGGTTGCTTGGCCATGTTACCTGACCTTGTTAATATGAAGAAGAAAGGGTTTTTGTGACAGGACGACTGCCCTGTAGATGCACTAGAAGAGTTGCCAGTCCGATGGGGGCTCAGGGTGGGGGGCCAGAGCTGGGAGCTGTATCAGTTACAGAAACTAGGCAGCTATTGGGGCTCCGCATGTGCTGGGGTTGAAGGAGCAAGGGCCTATAACCTACAGGGGGAGAAAGAGAACTCTGGAAGTAGCATTCCTCTTCGGGATAGATGAGAACTAGTCCTCTCCTGCTGACTAATCATTGCCCTGTGGATGAAAAAAAAGTGGGCAGTTGGCGGGGGGCACTCAACAGTCCTTAAGCTCCTTTTTGAGTCAAGACCCTGGACCGTCATAGCAGCTCCGTGCGAGATAGGTGAAGTTATCCCCATCTTACGAGTGAGGAGCAGTTTTGGATAACGTAGCCAGGGAGAAGACTCACTGCAAAGATGACATCCAGCATAGCAATGTCATGAAGAAAGTGAGAGGGCCATGCACGCTGATCCATGAGGCAGCCTACCAGGTAGAGGGAGCGAGTCCTGAGGTGGGAACATGCCCAGTGGGTTGGTAGAATAGTAGGGAAGCAGGGGCATGGACTGGAATGAGCAGTGAGGGGAGGGATGAGGATCCCATGTGGGTTTCACAGGCCATTTTAAGGACGTGGGTGTTTACTCTGAGTGACTGGGAAGCCACCCCTCTGGCAGCCTTGTGAAAGAGATGATAGAAGCCAGGACTAAGCATATTGGTGGAGGGGAGTGGCAAGAAGTGCTTACAGTCTGGATATATTCTGAAGGTAGAACAGGTAGAATTTGCTGATAGTTTGGATGTGGGCATGAGAGAGGGATTAAGGGTGACTTCTTTGACAACTTCTAAGGTTTTTGGCCCAAGCAGGTGGGAGGATGGATTGGCCATTTATTGAGATGGTTAAGACTGTGGGTTAGGAGTTAGGGGAGAGGAGCGGAGGCGTAGAGAGAAGGGCAGGGAATTCAGTTTGAACAAGTTAGGTTTGAGGTGTCTCTCAGAATCGGCACCCGGATTACCTGCACCTGGAGTTAGGGCAGAGGTCAGGCCCGGGGCTAGAACCATGGAGGTTGTCAGCATGCAGTTGGTATTTAAAACCAGGACCCTGGATGAAGCCCCACCCTGACCTCCACGGCATTGAAGCTCCTTACTCCAATATGGAATACATTTGTTACGAAATTATTATGTCTCTGTGCCCTACATATGTTCAGTGCTTTTATCTTTTTTCACGGTTATTCACATTTGAATTTTGGGGTATTTGGTAAGTTATAAAAAAAAGTGGTGACCACCTCTCCCCTCGCTTGATACTTGAGGAAATCAGGGTACAAAAAGGGCTGTGCTCTCAGGTTCCAGGCATCAGTAGAGCCATCTACTTTCTGTCCCTCATGACCGTTCCCTGCTCCCTGAGCAGCCTTCCTGTTCCCAAGTCTTTATGAATCAGTCATTGGTTTCTCTGGTTAACCTGTATGATTACTGCTGCTGCTGCCTTGGAGGGACCACAGGCTGGCCTCAGGATGCTGCCCACCTGAGAACCAATGTTCTGCTGGCATGTCCTCAGGAGCACGGTCAGCATTGACTGCGTTCTGCCATATGCCGGCGCTGTGGGGACATGGATCCACAGGCCTCATCGAGGCTGGGACAGCAAGGAAAAGGGATTCCCCGGCCAGGCCTCCCAGAAGGTTCCTCCTTAGAGTGGCCTTTTTGTTGTACATTCTGACCAAGTTCTCTGACCAGTCTTGGTTAAATTGAAGTCACTCTCCCCAGATGTCCTAAGTTCCATTTCTCCAGTGCTCATGTAAACAATCAATACAGCACTTCCTGTAAAGTCAGGCCCTGCATTTGGGCCACATTACCTCATTGAATCCTTTCAGCATCTTCACTAGCTCTCATTTTCCATCAGGGGACTCAGGTTCAAAGAACATTGTCCAGAGTCACAGCTTTGTCCAGTTTTGGCCTCCTGAGATAAATGCACACCCGGGCACCTGTGTGGCTCAGTCGGTTAAGCATCTGACTTTGCCTCATGTCATGATCTCACTCTTTGTGGGGTTGAGCCCCGTGTTGGGCTCTATGCTGACGACTCGGAGCCCGGAGCCTACTTTGGATTCTGTCTCCCTCTCTGCCCCTCCCGCGCTCTGTCTCTCTCTCAAAAATAAACATTTTTTAAAAAATTTAAGTAAATGCACACCTGTGGTAGGCCTGAACGACAGGCTTTAGGATCAGAACCCTTGAGTTAGGCCGACATTTCCACCACTGCCTTGGCCATCTGTCCTGCTAAACTTCCCCTTCCCCTTGTAGAATGGGAATCAGTAAGCACTGATCCTGCGCTTAGGACTTCACATGCATTTTCTAGCTTTGTCCTTATAAGAGCCCTGAGAAGAAGTAGTAATAACTTTGTTTTAGGTAAATATATATATATATACATATTTTTTGATAGGTAAATAATTCACATAGTTCTTTATTAAAATGTGTAAATAAGCGGGGCACCTGGGTGGCTCATTAAGCGTCCGACTTCGGCTCAGGTCATGAACTCGTGGTTTGTGAGTTCAACCCCTGCATCAGGCTCTGTGCTGACAGCTTGGAGCCTGCTTCAGATTCTATGTCTCCTTCTCTCTCTGCCCCTTCCCTGCTCATGCTCTCTCTGTCTCTCAAAAGTAAATAAATGTTAAAAAAAAAAAAAAAAAGTGTAAACAAGCATGAATGAAGCCTTTCTCTCCTCTGATCCTGGATATTCTGGTTCTTCCATGAAGCATCTAATTTTACCAGTTATTCATGTATCCTTCTAGAGACATTTTATGCTTATAAAAGCAAATATATTCCTCTCATTTTTTTTTTAACACAGTGATTAATATAGCATGTACATATTTGCTTTTTTGATATTGTATCTTGGTAAATGTTTAATTCACTATGTGTGAAAGACCTCAATCTTTTTTCTGGTACCTTATACCCCACTGAATGGATATGCCAAGGTTTACACAACTAATACCCACTGACGGGAAGTATAGATTCTATCTATTTTTTTGGTATTGCAAATAGTGCTGCTGTTCTTTAGTGAGTAACTTTATACATATGTCATTTAGTATATGGATCTGAGAATAAATTCCTGAAAGTAGAATTGCTGGTCAAAGGGAATATGCATTTGTAGATTTTAGAGATCTCCCCGAAATGACCTTCTTCTGCAGGCAGTTCGGCAAATGCCCTCTCACCACTAGTGAGTGAGCGTGCCTGAGGCCCAGCTCTCCAGCACAGTATTATTAAGCTTTGTTCTCTGCTAACCTGAGAAAGCGAAAAATTCATTGTGATTTGAATTTCTTTTAGCATTATAAGTGAGGCTGAATACTTTCATATCTTGAAGAATGTCTTGTATTTTCCTGTCTGTAACCTTTGCCCGCTTTTTCTGTAAGGTTGGTCTTTTTGTTTAAGAGATTTGTAGGATTCCTTACAGAGGAAACTAGCTTTTTGCCTATGATGTGAGATTGCCACTATGTTCTCCATTTTCCTATTTGACTTCACGACTTTGCTTATTGTGAATTTTGCCACAGAGAATTTTTAAAGGTTTATATGATTGAATTGAACGGTCTTCTCTTTTGGCTTCTAGGTATACTTAATATTTTAGAAAATCTTTCTCGTATGGTCGTTTACAAAAATCTTTGCAGGGGCACCTGGGTGGCTCAGTCAGTTGAGCGTCCGACTTCGGCTCAGGTCATGATCTCGCAGTTTGTGCGTTCGAGCCCCGCGTCGGGCTCTGTGCTGACCGCTCAGAGCCTGGAGCCTGCTTCGGATTCTGTGTCTCCTCCTCTCTCTGCCCCTCCCATGCTCATGCTCTGTCTCACTCTGTCTCTCAATAATAAATAAACGTTTAAAAAAAATTTAAAAAAAAATCTTTGCATAGGTTTTTCTAGGATACTTAGGGTTTACATCTTTTAAATATGTTTATCTTGTCTCTAGTTGAAATCTATTCCTACTCTGAAGCATGAGGGGTATTTATACTTTAATGATATGAGTAGGAAACAAACTAAGAACAAACAAATTAAGAAATTTGATTAAGGTTATTAAGTTCGTATGTGTTGGAGCTGCTTGTCAAACCCAGGACTCCCTGAATCCAAAACTTGTGTTCTTAAAAGAGGACCCACCATACAGTGTGACTCCAGGAGTATTGTGGGGATCTGTGAGTAGAGTGCAAAAGTGTGTCTGTGCATAGTGGGAGTGTGGAGAGGGGTGGCTAAGTGAGGTATTTCCTTTAAACCTCCACAGTCCCTACTGACTGTTGCTTTCTTCATCCTCAAAGATTGTTTAGAACGTGCCGAGCAGGAGATTTTGATGGATCTTCACAGCACGTTTGTTGTAATGCTTTTTTGCCTTCCTACCCCATCCAGGTTCACAGAATGATCGCAGAGTTCAAGCTGATCCCCGGGCTCAATAATTTGTTCGACAAGCTGATTTGGAGGAAGCACTCAGCATCTGCCCTTGTCCTCCATGGTCACAACCAGAACTGTGACTGTAGCCCGGTGAGCTGGGGAACGTGGCAACATATGGGCTTTATTTGCCAGGAGTACTTGTTTCCAGGACTGCTGTTGACCCTTTGAAATCTCATTTTTTGAAAGAGTAGAAATAAAGTCCTAGTCTATATGATCCCTTAAGTGGAAGCTGCCTTGAGAAAGGGTCTGACCCCACCCCTCCACCTGTGCAGAAGTCCCTTCTGAGGCCCTCTGTCAGCTTCCTCGTGCACACCTCTAGGACAGGGCGCTCCCTTTCCTCCAGAAAGCCTCTCTATTACCTAGTGGCAGGCTTCCCCTTGTTCTGTATGCAGCCCCACACTGTTGCACATCTACTGGTGGTAGGTTTTGCCCTCTGAGAGCATGCACCACAATGGTCTGTGGCCAGAAAGGGCTTTAGGGTGCTTTCTTTTTTAAAGGAGTCAGAGGCTCACCTCTACCTGGTCTCTCTTATGGTGCACTGGAGAGAGCACTGAACTGGGAGTCAGGAGGCCTCTATGCCGCTCAGTTTGCTGGGAGAGCTTGAACGAGTCGCTGAATCTCTGAGCCTGTTTTTTGCAGGAGGAGGGTCACACTCCCTTTGCCCACTGTCCTTGTGGGCCACGTGGAGGCTTGATCACCAGCATCAGGAGGACAGTGCTCTGGGACTTTGAAGTGCCACACACGGCCATCAGTGCCATAGGCTCTCCCTGGTCTCTGTGCCATGTTCTGGGGACTTCCCACAGTGCCTGACCTTCCAGCTTACTGTTCTTCTCTGGCCTTGTCCAATTTGCCTCTCAGCCCATCATCCGAATTTTTAATTTCAAGTTGAATGTATTCTGCATTTTGAGACATCTGGTTCTTTGTCAAAAACGACTTGGTCTTTATTTTGTTAATGTTCATTACTTGTAACATACTTTTTTTACGGTCTTGGATTGCTCATGGGATGCTAATACTTGCATTTGAATCTTCATATTCCCCTCAGGGTGGAATGTGACCTCGTGTTCTGGAATGTAGCCTTGCCTCTGGAAGTATTTCTTCAGAACACTTGCTTTTGTCTGCCAGGTTCTTTATGAGTAAGTGCCACAGGGCAAGTTTTCATGTTGAGTGCCAGATTTCTCTTCGGGGGGCTCCCCTTCACCACCAGTAGCACCCGGGCAGAAACAGGCATCTTTGCCAGCTCCCTGGGCTGATAAGTGGGGTTTTTCTCACCCTTGTTTCACCAAGTGTACATGCTTACCAGGCTTTACATGGGCACGGGGTTCTGTCTAGTCCCTGAAGGGCATTAAACCCAAGCCCTGGCATGAGTAAATGTCATTCCCACTTCTCCATCCCACCCAGAGCTGCTGACCATCTGCTCTTGTGCTCACTGCTCTGAACGCAGTCCTTTCTTCATTTCTGATTCCTATGGATTTTCCTTTCTTATGAAGTTAGCCTCACGTTTAAAAGAATTTTAGTTATTTTTTATTCAACATGTAGGTGGAAGCGGGGGATAGCAGGAAGGGTCCGCAGCAGCTTAATCTCTTATTGGCCAGTTGTGGAAGTCAGCGAAGAGTTTCTGACTATAGAAAAGTCCTCATTGTGCGTGAGGACAGAGGCTCAGAGAAGCAAAGCGACACATCCAGGCTCTCACCAGAATGTTTTATTTTCATTGGGAACGTTGTGGTGATGGTTTTAACATCAAGGATGCATATGTGTTTTAGGACATCACCTTGAAGATACAGTTCTTGAGGCTTCTCCAGAGTTTCAGCGACCACCACGAGTAAGTATGAGCTGTCCTTGGAAGGCCAGTTGTTGCAAGGGCTTCTCCCCTGTCTCAGACCTCAGCTCCGGAGGACCTGGCAGCTGTGAGGGCAGCTGTCACATGGTTACCACGTGTGGCTGCACTTTGACAATACTGTAATAAGAGCTGCCATTCATGCGGCCCTTCCTTTGTGCCAGGCCCTGTGCCAATCTTCCCCTGAGCCCTCACTGCCACCTCAGGAAGGGAGTACAGAGTTGCTGGCTCCTTGTTACCCTTGGAGTCAATACATCCCTCAACTGTCTGTCCCTCCGAACCAGGAATGGACAGCTTGGCCCTTCACAGGGACCTCAGGTGGGCAAAGTGGGCTGAGTATTTGCTTATTGAACAGGTGGAATATTCTTCACCTGCACAAGGAGATGTACCCTCTCCCATTTTTTTGAAGCCGTATTCTGCCCTCTCATTTTTCATTTTTCTACCTTCAGTGGAGAATTCACAAGAGAGTGATTCTCTGCTCTAAGGAAAACAGTGCCGGGGGAGGGATGAATAGCAGCTGACCCCTTGACCTTGGCACTGGGGAGACATTATGGCGAGGGTAAGGGGTGGGATGGAAGGACTTTCGTGAGCTGGAACACACAGGCAGTTACTGCTTAGCTCTTGCCTACTGCTGGTATACAGGAAACTGGGCCCGCTGTTACATAGCTTCTGAGTTTTTTTCCCCCAAGGGAAGCTAGAAATTAAGATTTATGTGGAAGGTCCTGGTTTTAAACATTGACTTAAATTCTTTTGAAACATTGTGTAAGCTACCAGAAAGTGCCTGAGGACAAATGTGGCCAAGGGCCTCCACTTGGCTACTTTTGTCTGGATCATGTTGATCATCCTCTTTCAGAGGCTCTTTGTCTGAAGGACTTAAGCTCCAGAAAGTATGTGAACACTCTAAAAAATGGCACCAGTATGTTCTGAATGTGTACTTTTTTTCTGAGGAAGTGGGTCCCTAACTTTCATCAGACTCTTATTAAATCTGAGCACTTGTATGTGTTAGGCACTGTTAGGCTCTGGGGAGACAGCGATGAGTGAAATTAGCCGTGACCCCTGGTCTCGTGAAGGGTACGATCCTGGAAGGGAGGAGGGACATTAATCAGAGTCACACCACCCGGTGCACAGTGACGGATGGAGGTGGTATTCAGAGGGAGGGAGCATGCTTCTGTAAGAGAACATTTGATAGGGGCCCTGAACTGGCCAGAGGGTAGTCGGGAGCTCTTCCCTGCAGAAGCAACTTGTCAGCTGAAACCTGAAGGGTCGGTAGTGGTAAATTGGGTGAAAAGGAAGAGTGAGGGTCTGTTCCGGAAGTAATGGTGTGTGCAGAATCTCCTGCAGGGTGGAGCACCGTGTGTTCAAGAAGGCCAGTGTGGTGAACGATGTAAAGAAGAGGGGCTTGGCCCATAGGCTGTGAAAGTGGTTGGTGGCTCAGCCACAGGACCTTGTCAGTCAAATTCTTGGGCTTAGATTTTATATAGTCTAAAGCTTGTGAAATTGTGGGGGTGTTTTTGACAGTAGAGTAACCTGGTCAGAGTCCCATTTTCTAAAGATCTCCCTGGGTGCTGTGTGTTGAATCAGTTCCTGGGGGAGACCATTTAGGAAGCTGCTTCTGTCCACGTGGCTTGGGTGATGCCAGGCCTAAAGATGAAGGGCGCAGGAGGGAGTGTCTCAGCTGCCTCAGGCCCCTGTGGGAATGCCAGAATAGAGCCAGGTTTGAGAAGCAAAATGCTGAGTTTGATTTGGACATCACCAAGTTGGATGTGCCTTTGAGAAAGCAAAAGGAAATGTTCAGTGGTGGGGCGCCTGGGTAGCTCAGTCCGACTTCAGCTCAGGTCATGATCTTGAGGTTTGTGAGTTCGAGCCCCATATCAGGCTCTCCGCTGATATGCAGAGCCTGCCTGGGATCCTCTTTCTCCCTCTCTCTCTACCCATCCCCCACTTGTGTGCAGGCATGCTTGTTCGCACTCTCTCTCTTTCTCAAAGAGACATTAAAAAAAAAAAAATGTTCAGTGGCAAACAAAAGGCCTGGAAATGCTGAGGGAATGGGCCTTGTTAGTGACTGTGGCAGGCAAAGGGGCAGGGGCGGGAGCCAGGGAGACTCCCTTCGCCTGTGCCCTTCTGCCACCTCAGGAGCAAGTGATGGCAGGGGAGGGCACCTGGAAGATTCTCTGGCTCTCACCACAGGAACTGGGCAAGAAGGGAACTAGCCTGGTGCCTGTCCTTTACCCCTTCCAATCCATTTGTTGCAGGAACAAGTACCTGCTGCTCAATAACCAGGAGCTGAACGAACTCAGTGCCATCTCTCTCAAGGCCAACATCCCTGAGGTGGAAGCCGTCCTCAACACTGACAGGTGGGTGGCATGCAGCTCTGGCCCACAGCCTGCCCTGGCTGCCTGCGTGCCCCCGGGTTCACAGATGAGTGCCCACAGGTCTGGTACTTATCCTTTCTCTTTCACATGTAGCTCCGATGTCCTGAGGGCTCCTGGGTGTCATGCACTGTCCTCATGTCCCCTGCATTACCTCACTGGGGCCACACAGCAGCCATGGGAGGGAGGTGCCATCATCATCTCCACTTTACAGAGTGGGGAGCAGGGGTTTGGAGAGGTCATCTGCCAAAAGTCACATGTGTTCTGCCCACTCCTTTGTCACTCACCTTTGCTGACATGCTTCTTGCCCTGTGATAAGTCCCATTAGCTGGATTATGCTCGTGCCACCTTCTGACCAGCAGGGAGGTCACAGGTTCCTGAGGGTCAGGGCAGGGAGGACTATAGCCAGCAACAGAAGTCATAATTCCCAGGCTCTATTTTTTTTTTTTTTTAAAGCAAGAGAAATCTGTTCAAATAAAATCGTGCATAGTCCATAATGTCTGGAGGGGATAAAAGTAGAGCTGTTCTATTTGAAGAGGGAGTTTAAGGGCTCAGAATCCCTGCCTGCTTGGCCATCTGTTCCCCATGATGCAGCCCAAGTCATTTCCTCATCGAACATCTTGCTTCCTAGACCAGCAAGCTGAGGCCCAGAGGCACAGGGACTTGTCCAAAGCCAGCGGAGCTGAACGTGGGGGCCAGGGTACTCCCTCTCTCACCCTGTTGGCACAGACTTTGCCCCATCTGGTAGACTCTGTCCTGGCATTTCAAACTCGCTTTGGTGTAAACAGCCCTCCAGCGGTTCTGAGCACTGACTCTGGGTTTTTCTGGCCTCTGATCACTTGCCAGTGAGTCTGGGAAGGGAAAGCTGGCCTGAGATGTGGTGTGGGTACACTTGGCTCTTCAGTTCTAAGACTGCAGGAGTCCTTGGAGTCCTCTGGACACAGATGGAACTGGGGGGCATTCTGCAGGTTTGGAAATGTCCCAGGTTTTTTCACCCACCTAAACCAGCAGGGAGATCCAACCCCAGGGCCCCAAGATAGCAGCCCCTTGGCCAAGTGGAACTTGGCCCTGTCAGCCTCACGTCTGCCACTGATGTACCTGTTTTGTTTCAGGAGTTTGGTGTGTGATGGGAAGAGGGGCTTATTAACTCGTCTGCTGCAGGTCATGAAGAAGGAGCCAGCCGAATCATCATTCAGGTAGGTCTGGGGACAGGCACCTGCCACTCCTGAAGGGTCCAGGAGCCAAGCATTTCTCTCGAGTGGTTAGAAATACCTCATGTGACTACCAGCTTCTGCTGTGGATATCCGACTAGTCTGGGGGGGAGGGGGTCTGACTCCACAGGTGTGCATGAGCTTCTGCTGCATCCCAGCAGTATATTTTAGGGACTAACCAAGCATTCACCAAGCACCTACTCTGTGCTGGCGCTGGACAGATGGTAGGAAATAGCTGCAGCCCCTGCCCGTGGAGTTCCCTGGGTTGTGGGAAACAGGCGTGTAAAGAAACCTGTTGGAGTGCAGTGTGGAAAGAAATAGAGCCAGGACCTGCCCCAGGGGCTTGGGAACAAAGGAAAGCTCCTTATCCAGCTGGGGGCTGAGGGGGGGTGGGTGTGGACAGGGAGGGCTCCCCAGAGCTCCTCTGGCTCACCTAAGATGAGTTGTGAAGGCTGTGGACAGAAGTAGAGGGTAAGGGAGGCATTGGTCAGGGCTGGGTGTGATCTACCAATAGGTTCGTGCCCACATGTGCCCCCTGTCAACTCAGCCTGCCTTGTCCAGTCTTCCCCTCATTGATCCCAGCTCTACCCCCCACCCTCAGGGCCACTTCTTCTCTACGACAGCCCATCAGAAGTGAGCTCAGTGGCCCATCTGTACAGATCTGTCAGGTTCCCTCATGCACTCTCAGCACCACTTTCCATTGTCCTTCTATTCTTCTGAAGGGGCAAAGCTAGAGTGTATTTTCGTATGTGACTTACTGTAGCCAGCCCTCTAATCCTGGATCCATCTTCTTTGAGACACAGCTTCTTCCAGACAGAACCAAATAGACGACAGTTCCCCACTGAGCTGTCAGCTCCATGAGGATAAGGACTATTGCTATGTCCCCAGTGCCTAGTATGAGGCCTGACGCCTAGTAGATGTTCAGTGAATGTCGAATAAAGCAAGACAGCAAACATCTCCCAGCCCCCTTGGTGAATGGAATATGGGCCAGAAGAGGGCAGCCTTAGCCACCTGGGCCAGGGGTCAACATTTGGGTCGCAGGTTTTGGCAAGCCCGGGCTGTGGAGAGTTTCCTCCGAGGGACCACCTCCTATGCAGACCAGATGTTCCTGCTGAAGCGAGGCCTTCTGGAGGTAATAGCCTGGAGGAGCCAGGGTGTTGGGTGTCCCGTTCTCCCCCTAGCCCCATGCATTGCTCTCCTTCGTGAGACTTAGACAGCTGGTCAGGAGCAGACCAAATCTCTATTTTGAAATGCCAGTGCAGTTGTCCTGGGACTTCCCCTGAGTTTCCAAGTGTGGGTTCCTTAGGTGCTTAACAGATGATTGAGGGATCTGGGGGGTGGCCATGGAAGAGTGTAAGAGTCTGTAGTTACCCAGCAAGGCCTTTTGACCCTGAGGATATTTTGCTGTTGACCAAAAGTCAATTCTCCTTTATTGTAAAGTGGTCTGCAGAAAAAGCAAAATTTACAAGAGGCAGGGAACAAAGTGGCCAGAGATATCATTGGTTTAAAAAAAAAAAGGATACAAACAAGAAACTGACCCATGAATTGTTGTAAAATCCATAAGGAATTGATCTAAATCAGCATAACTTCAGGAAAATGCAAATGAAAAATGGAAACAGTTTAACTGTTGTAGAAAACTCTATTGTAAGAGTTAAACTGGCTTTTGTTCCTGATGAAAATTCATCGATTTTGGTATAAACTTTCTTATTCATAAATATAAAGACAAACCATGGGGTCAAAATGTGTCCTGTGCCCTTAAATCCTGTGCTTCATTTACTTGAATGGCCTCAGTGCTCAGGCAGTGGCCATTGTTACTTCTGGAGACGGCTCCCCTCGCCTGCCGGCTGGAGAGCCCTGGGCAAGCAAGAGGTCATGACTGCACACCTCAACCCACCCCCAGCCTCCTGGTGGTGTGTGTAATGCCTGGCCCTGCCCTTGGAGTGCCCAGCATCCTCAGATGAGAATCTAGACAGGGAAATGAGTTCCATCAACTGACGTGGATGCTTAACTCAAAGCAAATGTCATGTGGTCTGAGCTATGTGCCAGGCCCTGGTGGGAGGCAGACAGTGGGCAGCTTGGTTGAGCACAGCCTGGGGGCGGCAGCCACATCTGCTTCTCGGCCCCAGGGCTCAGCCACCTTCCTGCCTTCATCCTGTCCTCTCCCACCCCAGCACATCCTGTACTGCATCGTGGACAGCGAGTGCAAGTCGAGGGATGTGCTCCAGAGTTACTTTGACCTTCTGGGGGAATTGATGAAGTTCAATGTTGATGCATTCAAGAGATTTAATAAATATATCAACACTGATGCAAAGGTAAGACTAACCCGGGCTCCATGGGGTTTGCTGCATCATTCAGAAGTTATCTTGGAGCCCCGGTCCTTCCCAGTCTTTGGGTGCTGGTTTGAAATTGGAGAATACTGGGGAGTCAGTGGGCCGGCTTCAGCGAATGGCCATTCACCTCTGCACTGTGCTGGTTCTTTGCTGGACCCTGGGTATACAGGGGTGACCGTCTCAGCTACTTGTGGGCAGGGGTGAGGGTGGGAGCAGGTGGGCTGTGAAAATGGCTCTGATGCAAGTGGGTGACACAATGAGCCCCAGAAGGGCAGGATCGGGCCCAGTGTGTGAGCCTCACGGGGTGTGTTTGATAGAAACCCAGTGCAAACTAGTTGAAGTGAACATGAGGGGAGTCCAGCGCCCATCATCAGTGTAGAAAACACTGGGCTTGCCGTCAGCCCTGGCTCGAGCTCCTGTTGGGGGGCTGGCCACCTGGCTCGTCTGGGCCTCAGTCTTATGAGACACAGCTGGGCCTGGATGGATGGGGGCCCTGTGCGGCCAGTGGCCACCTTCAGTGGGAGCTACCACCACCCGCCTGAGCTGGGCCTCTGCTGCAGTTCCAGGTGTTCCTGAAGCAGATCAACAGCTCTCTGGTGGACTCCAACATGCTGGTGCGCTGCGTCACGCTGTCACTGGACCGGTTCGAAAATCAGGTGGACATGAAAGGTAAGGAAAAGCCACGGTGCCAGGGTGAATCGGCCCAGTGTGGCCACAGTGGTGTCAGACACCCAGCATCTAGCAAGGAGACAAAACGGCCAGAAGTAGCTGCGCCAAATGCCCACGTGGCTGGGGTCCAGGTTATGGCTCTCTGGGAGATTTTCTTGGCGCTTTGACTTTTCTCTATCGTCCGTGCTTCCTTTAATGAACATGTAGATTTTAATAAAAGTAAAGAAACTGTCGTGCAAATGGAATGCAGAAAACTGAACACCCTTCCTCTCTTGCCTGGAATCGCCTGGGAATAGAGGGATCGAGACGGTGAAGCCTGAGGGAGGGAGGCCTCAGAGAGGAGGACCCCGCAAGGGACTGAGGGAAAGGTGGTGGTAAACTCCTGGGGGGGGTGTAATGAGAATGCAGACTCAGCCTGGGTGGCAGCACAGCTGGACATTTGTTCCTGCTGCATCCAGCCTTTCCTGTGTTGCTTTCATGGCAGGGGCTCCCATCTCCAAAGTCAGGACCCCAGTGGGGCCTGGCTACAAGCCTGAGGGGCAGGTCCCTGGGCCTGAGCCACAGACCAACTTCCGAGCCTGCTGTCATACCTCTGCCCCTCTGTCCCCAGTTGCTGAGGTCCTGTCCGAGTGCCGCCTGCTTGCCTACATATCCCAGGTGCCCACACAGATGTCCTTCCTCTTCCGCCTCATCAACATCATCCACGTGCAGACACTGACCCAGGTGAGAGGTCCTGCAGATATGCAGGAGGGGAAGGGAGATTGGAAATAGTTTCCCTCATCCCAGAGCCCAGGGGTTGATCTGTCCCATCTTTGCCCTAGACATGTGTCTTGATCCATCTGTTGGTTCCTAGGAAACCCCGCCAGCTATTCTGAGGACTTTTTCCAATGAGGGACCGGTGTGCCATTTTACAGATGGGGCCTGAGGAGGGAAGAGGTCTCTGAAGTCACAGATGGGTCAGGATTGGCATGGAGTTCTTGACTCCCTGTTCAGTGCTCTCCGAGCTCCTGCTGTGCAGGCTTTGGGATTGGACTTGATGTGACTTCCCACTCCCTCACTAAGTAACTGCAGCTTCCCCTTCCCTAAGCTTCACACTATTTTCTAAAATGGGGTTAATGCTCAACCCCTCAGAGGTGGTTCTTTGTTCCTTCAGTTAGCACACATTTACCGAGGCAGGGCACTGGGCTGGGGCTGCACAGTGAACCAGCCCGAGACCCTTCCAGCTCGGTGCTGAGCAGAAGTTAGAAAGTGAGGTAGCTGCACCTAATGCGGGCACCCTGCCCCACCCTTGGGATGGAAGCTCCGGGAACCAGAGCTCCCAAGAAGAAGTGATGCCTGAACTGATTCTGGAGGAGGAGTGGACTCTAGACCACTGACGATGACCCCCCCCCCCCACCCCCACCCGCCATGCCCTATCCTCTCAGGGTTGTGCAGGGGCAGCTCAGTGCGTGGCATGAGACACCCTCCTCCCTGCCCAGTGGCACCCCAGATCCACCAGGGGCCACTGGGGCTACCTGCATGCACCTAACATGGCACGCCTGGCGCCTCGCAGGAGAACGTCAGCTGCCTCAATACCAGCCTGGTGATCCTGATGCTGGCCCGGCGGAAAGAGCGGCTGCCCCTGTACCTGCGGCTGCTGCAGCGAATGGAACACAGCAAGAAGTACCCCGGCTTCCTACTCAACAACTTCCACAACCTGCTGCGCTTCTGGCAGCAGCATTACCTGCACAAGGACAAGGACAGCACCTGCCTGGAGAATGTGAGTGCCCCCCCGCCCCACCCCAACCTCCCAGTGGATAGGCCATGGGCCGTCTTGAGGGTGTGGTCTCTGCCTGGGCTGTGTGGTAGCTCTCTGTCGCCTTGCCAGCCCTCCCCACGGGGTGCCTGGTTCGGCCTGGGTCCTCCAGGCGTCCTAGCCTAGCCCCTCTCTCTTTGCCCAGAGCTCCTGCATCAGCTTCTCATACTGGAAAGAGACCGTGTCCATCCTGTTGAACCCAGACCGCCAGTCACCCTCTGCCCTCGTCAGCTACATTGAGGAGCCCTACATGGACATAGACAGGGACTTCACCGAGGAGTGACCTTGGGCCAGGCCTCGGGAGGCTGCCGGGCCAGGGCCAGTGTGGGTGAGCGTGGGTACGTGTGCCACACACCCTGCCTGGTCACTCCCCTTCCCTGCCTCCCCGATAACTCTGTCTGCCCCAGGTCTTCAGGTACAAGCTTATGGGGAGGGAGCATCTAGAAGCCCTTGGGTCTGAGGGCCCCAGGTCACTGGGGAACCTCAGTTCCCTCAAGACCCCCATGATAAGGACAGGGATACTATGCCCACCCTTCCTTCAGAACCCTGGGGCCCCAGCCCACCCAGAGAGAGGTAAAGGAACTTTAAAAAATAGCTCTGTCTGAGCTCTTGCCCTGTCTCTTGGCTGTCAGTCCCGGGGTGGGGAGGGAGATACGGGCACCCTCCTCCAATCTGTGAGCCAAGCTTGCTCTGGCCTTTGGACCCAGGCAAAGGCTTCTGAGCCCCCGCGGGCAGGGGTGGGGGCTACCAGAGGACGCTGCCTTCCCCCACCCTTGCCTATCTATCCCTCCCTTGTTTTCCTTTAGCGACTCTGGTTCTGTTTGCTCACTGGCCGCTGTGTTCATCCCAGGGGGTTTCCCTAGAAGTAGGGACCCTTTTCTTCCATCCCTTGGGGCACCGGGTGGCTGTGCCCTGCCCCAAGGCAGCGTCTCCTGCCTGAGCCCACACACACAGGAGCCTGGCTAGGAGCACACCCTTGGCCCCTCCTTGTGTTGCCAATTTATTAACAACAAATAAACCAATTAAATGGAGACTATTAAAGAACTTTATTTTAAATGACTGTTGTGGACCTGACTTTTGTCCAGGGACTGTGTGTTCCTTTGCTCTCCTGAACCTCAAAAAAGGAGAAGGCAAGTAGCTGGAGCCGCAGACATGGCATTTATTCAGGGTGCAGCAGGAGACGACACACAGCAGGCATCGTCTTCAGAGCTCAGGGGTCACTCCTTGTGCTATGGGGACAGGAGTAGCTGAGTGAGCTTCACCCTCCCATCCTCCCTCCCCCATGCAGAGGGCAAGGGGTGCCCCATGGCAGTCTCTCACCTTGGGTCCCAGGGCATCTCGGGTCCGTGCCCGCAGCTTGTTAGCCTGGGTTTCTGCCATGTCTGCCCGTTCCTCCGCATCATCCAACTCATGCTGGGCCTTGCGGTACTTGGCCAGGTTAGTACTGGCCTGCTGTTCCTGGGGACACAAAGGGCCTTCCTGGTCACCCTTTGTAACTGAGATAGGTAGTCAGTCTGGTCCCGTCCCATTCCCCAGAGGGGCCTGGCTTCCGGTCAACTGCTCCTCTACCTTCTCTATCACCAGTGCCCCTGGCAGGAAGAAGGGGAGGTAAGGCAGTCCTTCCAGAGGCACGCAGAAGGGAAAGCACATGGGGTCCCTTCAGGGACAGCTGGGTCCTGTCTCTAGCTAAAGCTGGTAGGAAATGATCGCTCTTCCCACTGGGACAGTGGGGTCACTGAGCTAGATCACTGCCCTTTCAGGGCAGCTTGCCTGCACACAAAGCCAACATGGGCAATACAGGGCCGAGAGAGGGAGTGGACTGCTCACTGTCATCATCTCTGGCTGAGGAGCCTGGAACTGGCGCTGAAGTTGTTCCCAAGTTCCAGCTGCCCAGACCCCAGTGCACTCACCGCCTCCTCACACTGGCGTTTGTAGCTCTTGACCTTGCTCTGCAGCTTGTCCACCAGGTCCTGCATGCGAGCCAGGTTCTTCCTGTCCTCCTCAGCCTGGGCAGGCAAAGGCGATTTAGATCTTGCCCAGACTGGGCCAGTTCCGGCCACCCCACCCCCACCCGCCTCGTGGCGGACCTAGTCACACACCTGGTACACGAGCTCCTTGACCCGGCGCTCGTGCTTCCGCACCCCTTTGAGGGCCTCAGCGTGCTTCTTCTGCTCCGCGTCGAGCTCAGCCTCCAGCTCCCGCACCTGCGAGTAGCCAGGGATGGGCCTGCTGCCCAGAGCCCATCCTCAGGCTGCCCCCTCGTCCCCTGCCCCGGCCTGGGAGGGCCGCACGCACCTTGGCCTCCAGCTTCTGCACCTGCTTCTTCCCGCCGCGGAGGGCAGCTTGCTCAGCCTCCTCAAGCCGGGCCTGCAGCTCCCGCACTGTCTGCTCCAGCGTCTTCTTCATCCGTTCCAGGTGTGCGCTCGTGTCCTGCTCCTTCTTCAGCTCCTCGGCCATCATGGCCGCCTGTTAGTGGATGGGGTGGGGTGGGGTGGGGGGGAGCCTGGTCAGGAGGGGAAAGTCCCTTTGGTCTCAGCTCCAGGCGCCCCCATGGCCACAGCCCAGCCTCACATCGGTGATGGCCTTTTTGGCCTTCTCCTCGGCTTCCCGCCTCTCCTGGGCAGCCTCCTCCACCTCGCCACTCAGCTGGGTCAGGTCCACCTCTAGCTTCTTCTTCTGGTTCAGGAGGCCCGTGTTCTGTGGGGATGCGGAGTCTCAGAGCCGGCCGGCAGGCCCACGCCGCCAGCATCCCCGCGCCCTCCCGGCCCCACCTGCGAGTGCAGGAGGTTAAGGCGCTCAGTAGCCTCCAGCAGCTCCTGTTCCGCCAGGCGTCGGCTGCGTTCGCCCTGCTCCAGCGCGGCCCGCAGCTCTTCCAGCTCTGTGGCCAGCAGCACGGCCCGCCGCTCCAGGGCCTGGGCCTGCTCCCGGAGCTCGGCCACCAGCCGCTGTTCCTCGTCCCGCCCGGCCTGCTCCTCCTTGAGCTGGGCCTGCAGGAGCCGTGTGGCTGCCTGCGCCTCCATGGCCTGGCGGGTGGCGTGGCCCAGCTGCAGCTCCAGGTCGTTGAGGTCACCTTCCATCTTCTTCTTGAGCCGCAGTGCCTCGTTGCGGGCCCGAGTCTCCGCATCTAGGGAGGCCTGCAGGGACTCCACTGCCCGCTGGTGGTTGCGCCTGTGGGGAGGAGGGAGGAGAGTGGGGGTTGTGGCCTAGGAGAAAGGGGTGGGCACAGGCACTAGACCTGCTCTTACGCCAAGGAATGCTGTAGACGTGAACCCATTGTGGGAATAAGCGACTTGTCCTTCCCTGATCTCTAGCCCCTTGGGACTGCCTGTCACCCTCAGAACAAGTTCACGGACAAGAGTGAGGCTCCACAGCAGACAGACATGTCTGAACCCTGGCTCTTGCCTGCACTGTATAACCCTGAACACGTCCTTTAGCCTCCAAAGTTGGCCTCTAGACTGGGGCCAACAGTCCTGACCTTGAGAGAGGCCCAGGGGAGGGGCAAACAAGGTGCCTGTGCACACAGAGGGGCCCAGCCCACACTGCCTGCCTGCTTTTCTCCTGCCCTCGGTGGGGACAGGAGGGGTGTTAGCCTCAAGAGGAGGAGTGGATCCTGGGGTGGCAGAGGACAGGATTGGCTCTGGCCGCCCTACCTCAAGTTAGTGCACTCCTCATCCTTCTCGGCCACTTTCCGGTCCACCTCAGCCTTGACCTGGGAGAGCTCCAGCTGGATCCTCAGAGTCTTGGTCTCCTCCAGCTCCAGGGCTCCCTGGAGCATGGGCATGGGGGCTGTGAGCGTGCATTGCAGGAGAGGGGAGGCCAGGGAAGCAGCAGGTCAGTGCCCGCCCTGCCCCTGTGGCCAGTCCCTGACCTCAGCCTCCTCCAGTGCGGCCTGAAGCTCACTCTTCTCCCCTTCCAGAGCCTTTTTGGCTTTCTCCAGCTCCTGGATGCTCTTCCCGCTGAGGCTGACCTGGTCTGTGAGGTCACTGATTTCCTCTGCAGAATGAACAGGGCACCTCATTCACCCCTGATCCCAGGTGGCCCGAGCAGGGCACCCTCAGTAACCCCACAGCAGATCATACCCTGCAGGTTCTTATTCTCCCGCTTGAGCGTCTCCAGAGCCTCGAGCGCCTCCTCGTGGCTGTGGCGCAGCCGGAAGAGCTCAGTGCCCAGGCCACGGGCCTCCCTCTGGGCAGCCTCCAGCTCACGCTGTGTCTCCTCCTCCTGCCGCCGCCGTTCCTCCAGCGCCCGCTCCAAGTGCCGCTGCTTCTTGTCCAGTGCTGCAGCCGCCGAGGTGGCCCGCTCCAGCTCCAGGGTCACGTCCTCTGACTCCGTCTGCAGTCGTAGCTTGGCCTTCTCCAGCGATGAGCACTTGGCATGAGCAGCCTCCACTCCCTCCTCTGCCTCCTGCAGCCGCAGTGCCAGCTTCTTTCTAGGCCAAGGGAGCGGATAGTATGGACCGCATAGTCAGGGGAATCTGGCAGTAAGGTCCCCGTATTCCCCCCTCACCCCCTGAAAGCTCAGAGGCTCAGGCATCACCCCTTCATGGTGATGGCCAGGCTGCTAAGGCGCTCACTTGGCCTCCTCCAGCTCCTCCGTCCTCTGGATGGCGTCTGCCTCATACTTGCTCCGCCACTGGGCCACCTCAGCATTGGCTTTGGACAGCAGCCGCTGTAGCTCAGCCTGGGCCTCCGCCTCCTCCTCGTGCTGCTCCCGCAAGAGGTCACAATCATGCCGCAAAGCCTGCACAGCATGGGCCAGCGCGCTCTTGGCCTGCAAGGACCTCAGTGACCTCAGTATTGGGCCGGGCTGGTGGCCCCAGGGCCCACCCTGCCAGCTCTGTAGCAGCAGGTGGCCGGCCCACCTTGCTCTCCTCTTCCAGCTGCCTCCGCAGTTCTTCCAGGCTCTGGGTGGCCGAGGCCTTCCCCCGGCTCAGCTGGCTAATCAGAGACTCCTTCTCCTCTAGCAGGCGGCTCAGCTCCCCTGCGGGGCCGAGGGTGAGTGGCAGGTCAGGCGGGTGAGGGGCAGCGCCAAGGCCCCAGGGTGGCCCAGCCAAGCCCCCGGCCTCACCACTCTCAGTCTGCAGCCGCCCACGCTGATTGCTCGCATCTGCTAGCTGCCGCTGCAGCTCTTCCACCTTGATCTTGGCCTCACTCAGCTGATCCTCATAGGTCCGGCACAGCTTCTCGGCACTGGCCTGGGATCCAGGGTCAGGAGTCAGAACAAGTTTGTGAATCACAAGGCAGTGTCTGGAGCTGCCAATCAGGGCCAGGACCCCTGGACTGGGAACTAGAAGGCTAGACATGGGCCCGGGAATCAAAGGGAAAGCAGAGCCCCAAGTTCAGGGTCAGAGATTCTACTGCTGGACCTTGGCTTTAAAATAAAGATGGGTGTCTGGGGGAACCTGGGTGGCTCAGTCGGTTAAGCGTCCGACTTCGGCTCAGGTCATGATCTTGCGGTCTGTGAATTCGAGCCCTGCATCGGGCTCTGTGCTGACAGCTCAGAGCCTGGAGCCTGTTTCAGATTCTGTGTCTCCCTCTCTCTCTGGCCCTCCCCCGTTCATGCTCTGTCTCTGTCTCAAAAATAAATGTTAAAAAAAAAATTTTTTTTTAAAGATGGGTGTCAGAAGTGAGAGGGCCAGGATGAGGTTAGGATACTAGAGTCTGAAGTCAGTTGCAGACAGTGCTCATAAGTCAGCTGTCAGGATTAGGTGGTACAAAGGTCAGGGGTCAAGGCTGGGTGCCGGGATTCGGGACAGGACCAGTCAGGACAGAGGTCAAGGACTGAGAGGTTAGAATTAGATGCTGGGTCAAAAATGACCTGGAGTCAGGGCCCAGAGTTAGGAATCAGGGTTTGAGGTCAGGACCAGTGTGGGGTTGGGGATGGATGACTGATAAATAGGTCAGGGGTCAGGATCAGGTACAGGGTCAGGGGTAGGGTCAGTGCTGGAGTCAGGATCAGTTTAGAGTCTAGATGGGCATGGGATCAGAGCTCAGTCAGAATGCTAGACTCAGGAAGGAGGCAGACACCTTGCCACGGGCCAGAGTCTCAACATTGGCGCCCAGATCATCCACCTCCATGCGGAGCTCGCTTTTTTCCTTTTCTAGCTTCTGCCGCACCCGCTGCAGACTGTCCACTTGCTCGCCCAGTTCGGCCGCGCTCTCAGCCTGCTTGCGTCGCAGGGCAGCCACCGTGGCCTCGTGCCGCAGTGCCGCCTCCTCCAGCTCCCGCCGCAACCGGCCCAGCTCGGCCTCGCGCTTGCGGCAGCCCTCACGCTGCCCTGCGGACGCCCCGCCGGCCTCCTCCAGCCGCTCGCTCAGCTCCTCCAGCTCCCGGGCTGCCTCGGCTCGCTGCTTCTCCACGCGGGCCCGGGCTGCACGCTCCGCTTCCAGCTCCTCTTCCAGCTCCTCCGCCCGAGCCTGGGGACAGGCAGACGGCAGCAGTCACCTCTGCGTGCCTCTGGCCCTGGCCCTTCCCGCACCCCCCACCCCGTGCCCCACACACCTGCAGTTCCTTGATCTTCTTCTGTAGCTGTGCCCCAAGGAGCTGCTCATCCTCCACCCGCAGGGTCAGCTGACTCAACTCAGAGTCCTTCCTGGAGGTGGAGGGGGCCGTGAGCCAGCGCAAGTCCTCACTTCCATCAACCTGCCTGGAGTCCCTTGGTCCTCCAGTCTCCCTCCTCCCCACCTGAGGCACCAAGCCCTCAGCGACCTCATCCCTGTGTTCCCTCTCAAACCACCCCCCACCAGAGCCTGGCTGGGACCGTTGGGGGCAAGGAAGGCAGGACACGACCACCTGCACCTGAGTGACTCCCATCTCAACCCTACACATTCAACGCCTGCAGTGAAGCAGAACTGACTGGAGGGTCCAGAGGGAGAACCGGGGTATAGGCTCAGGAGGCCGCCTGCCGGTCTGCCACCGCCCAGCCCATGCCTACTTCTTGAGCTTCTCCTCCAGCTCCTGCTTGTCCTGGGCAGCATCCGTCACCGACTCCTGCGTCAGCTTCAGGTCACCCTCAAGCTTGCGCTTTGCGCGCTCCGTGTCCATGCGCAGCTTCTTCTCTTGCTCCAGGGAGCACTCCAGCTATGGCGCAGGAGGGGTAGGCATGATCAGCCCCCAGGCGTGAGCCACTGGCCCCGCTGTCCCAGCGCCACCACACAGGCCCCTGCTGTGACCAGGACTCACATCTTCCACTTGCTGCTCCAGCCGGAGCTTGGCCTTGGCCAGTGCGCTCACGCGGTCCTCCTCGGCCTGTAGGTCACCCAGGGCCTGCTGGTGGGCCTCCTGCAATGCCTTCTTTTCCTTGGTCAGCCGGGCCACCGACTCGTCCAGTGCCGCCATCTCCTCTGTCAGGTTCTTCACCTGTGCCAGGGCCAGGGTCACCGTGAGGATGCCCCTCCCACACTCTGGTGCAAGGAGCCACCATGCCAGGTCACAGCAACCGCCCCTTCCAACTAGGGGGGGTCTTGGGCAAGTCGTTTCACTCTGAGCCTCAATTAGTAGTAGATGCCAGCTACTTTCGGTATAACGGGTGTTCCAGACAGTCCTGGTTTCCCCTGTGAGCACCTGAGTGAGCCCCTCTTTCCCTCCTGTATAATGAGTCAGTATTCCCGGCCCTGTGAACCACGTGGGGCTGTGCTAGGGGGTCAGGGGCAGAAGGGATCCAGAGGCACCCAGGGGATGCAGAGCCGGGAAAGGGGCTTCCTGCCCTCACGGGCCTTACCAGCCAGGATGGATGACAAAATACTGGCATTTGCTGAGCACCTGCTGTGCGCTAAGCCCTGTGCTGAGTGCAAGCAAAAGGTGGTCACACACTGAATCCTCAACCTAATGAGGGAAGTGCTGCTATTAACCCCACCTGACAGGAGGAAATGGGAGCCCACAGAGAGGAAGTGACCTGCCCTGGGCCACCCAGCAGGGGCGTCACAGAGCCCGCAGGGAGAGCAGCAGCTGCCTGGCCCCACGGCCAGCCCCCTGGCTCGGAGCCTTTCCCCCCACCTGGCCCAGACCATACCTTGTTCTCCGTGGCTTGCTTCTCCTTCTCGGCCTTGGCCAGTGTCAGCTCCAGGTCGTCGATGTCCTTCTTGAGCTCTGTGCACTCATCCTCCAGCTTGCGCCGGCGGGCGGCCAGGTCGGCATTCACCTCCTCCTCATCTTCCAGCCGCTCACTCAGCTCCTTCACCTTTGCCTCGAGCTGCACCTTGGACTTGATCAGCAAGTGGCAGCGCTCCTCAGCATCTGCCAAGTTTTCCTGCTCCTGGAGAGGGACATGGGGAATGGGACAGAGCCATGGCCAGGCAAACCAGCCGAGGGACACGAGGCCAGGCCCCGGAAAAAAAGTTCCATGCAAACGTGTGACACCCACGCTCAGCTGGGGACCAAGGAATGCCTATGACCTGCTCTTGGCCCCAAAGGGGCTCAGGGAAAGGGATGGGCAGGGGTAGAAGCAGCACCATCAAGAGGGGAACGTCAGACAGGCTGGGGCAACCCAGAGTGAGAAGCCCAAACAAGGGCTCTCAGAGAGCTCTGGGCTATGGCCTTCCAAGGGGACAGGCAGCTGTGCCGTGATTGGCTTGGGTATTCTCTCCCGTCTCACCAGCTCCTCACCCCTGCTTGCCCACTAGCAGGTGAGTTCTGTGACCACAGGCCTGACTTCCCACCAACGTGTCCTCAGAGCGACCGTGGGGCCTGGCACACAGGTGATACTCATAGTGTTTGCTGAAGGAAGGAATGACTCAGTGGACTTGGGAAGTTTCCAGACCCTTGATCCCTGCCCTCTGGCCATTACTGTTACGTGCCTGGGTACGTAATGTACCCTGGGTTTCCATGGCCCTTAACCAGAGAAGGGAGCATGGGTCTGTGTCAGGGACAGGAATGAAGGAGGGCCAAGGAGATGGGGCTCCACTGCAGCTTTAGCAGGAGGCCAAGGTAGCATGGGGCAGGAGCATCAGGACATGGGAACAGACTGACTCTGATAGGGGACGTGAGCCCACAGTCTCTCATCTCATGGCATGTTTGAGACTCGGAAGAAAGATCCAGATCCTGAGCACCCGTATGGCGCACCATGTCCACCCTGACCAGGGGTCTGGCTGTGTTTCCTCAAAGCAGCCTGGGGTTTTCTGGAGTGCCAGGGGCATAGGTCACCAATGGAAACCCTCCATCTCCCTTCTCCTCCCCTACTCACTGCCTGGAGCTGCAGGGCCAGGTCATTCTTCTCCTGGGTGACACTGACGTGTGTCTCCTCCAGCTCCTGGCGCTTGGCCTCCGCAGTAGCCAGTGCCCCTCGCAGCCCCCGAAGCTCCGCCCGAAGGGCCGCCAGCTCTTCCTCGGCCTGCGCTGAGCGCAGCAATGGCTTCATCTTGAAAAAGAGCTTCATCCATGACCAATTCTTGACGGCATTGAAGGCGCGGATATTCCACTGGATGGTGAACAGGGCATCCCTGGGGAGGGGAAGCCACGGGTGGCCAGGAGGCCCAGTGCTGCCCCTCCACGGTAACAGCCCCGATGCTCCTGGGCACCTGCCCTGGGCTGGGCTCCGCACACGGTGAACGCTTCAGCATGTGATCTCAAGTGGATCTAATGCCTCTGCTTTATTGTGAGGTGGAGAGAGAGGCCCAAGATCAAATGGGTCTACCTCCAGGGTAAGGGCTCAGAAGCCCTAAATGTCCTGGTGGTCCTTGCAAGTGTCCTGAAGAAACCAGGAATGTACCCTGATATACTTGGAGCTCTGGGGTCACATGCCTGGGCTCACACCCCAGCTTCCCCACCACTAGCCAGCTGTGACTGGTTCTCGGACTCAGAGAGCAGCTCTGCTGATGAAGTATAATCACAGTGCCCGCCTCCTGAGGACTGTTTGGCACTTTAAGCAAGATCATGCAAATAAAGCCTCTTGCCTGGGGCCTGGCAGTTAAGAGTCTCGGGAAACACTGGTTGTCATTATTACCACTCTGAGTGGCCTGGAGTGAAGAGAAAGGTGATCTTATCCTGATTTTGAGGTGAGGAAATGGAAACTGGCAGTTGAGGGGGACAAGACAGGACCCTGCACCTTCAGAGACACCTAACCAGCCGCAGGGATAGTCTGACCCACATGAGAGACAATATCACAGGGTTGGAGAGCCTGGTGGTCCCGGCAGCCAGGATACTGTGGTCACACCCCTACCCCTGTCTGCTGCTCCCTCCCCACACACACCTGCCTCCAAGCAGGCGCTGATACTCAAGGCGCATGAGGCGGCCCCGGCTCCGTGCCTGTAGCAGCGTCAGAACCTTGGCCAGACGCTGGTCACGAAGCTCTTCCAGGATGCCTAGAAGCCCAGCCTTGAAGAACACCTGGGGTGGGGGAGGATGCACCAGGTGTAACCCCCAGCCACCTGCATGTGTCCTGTCCAGTGTGACTGCCCACCCCCGGGTCAGCCCTAAGTCCTATGTGCCCCGACCTTGGTGTGGCCAAACTGGTACTGGGTGTGGTCAATGTCCAATGAGCCCAGGAGCTTCTCCGTGGCCTTCCTGCTGTCCATGAAGGTGTCGTCTGGGATAGCACTGGGGTTCAGGATGCGGTACCTGGGAGAGCACGGGAGGGCTGCTGAGGAGGGGGCTGGGCAGGGGAGCAAGGGAATATTCGAAGGCCTCCCAGAGGCCACAGCAGAGGCTCCAGTGGGGGAGCATGGTGACACTGGGGATTGAGCACAGTCTGCTTACAAACCTTGGGTTGCATTTAAATGCATTCATTAATTAAGTTCTTTAAGAGATTGTAGTATTGGGTGCCTGGGTGGCTCAGTCGGTTGAGCATCTGACTCTTGATTTTGGCTCAGGTCATGAACTCATGGTTCCCGGGTTTGAGCACCAGGTCAGGCCCTCCACTGATAGTGCGGAGCCTGCTTGGGATCCTCTCTCTCTTTCTCTCTCTGCCCTTCCCCTGCTTGCACTCTCTCTCAATAAACTTAAAAGAGAGAGAGATTGTAGTATTTACAACAGGCATGCAACACTTTTATAATTTTTTAACTTACAATTTTTTGTAATTCATCTTATTTTTTTAGAAGGCAAAAAATATAAAGAAGGTGATATGGTATGGTGTATCAAAGCCTAAAGAACATTTGAGAGAGAGAATTCTAAACAAGAGCAAGGGTACCCAGCACATCCACTTCTGTGGGTCCAGGTGGCTGTGGCCATAGCATTAAGGTTAGAGAAACGTGAAAGACCCCTCACCAGGGGCTGATAAACAAAGCACGGTTCACTAGACTCTGGGATACTATAGCCAGAACAAAAGGAATGATGCTGCATGCCGTTAATACATCTGTCCAAACTCACAGGACGTACACTGCCATGAGCAAACCCTAACGTAAACTATGGACTTTGGGTGACTCTCCTGTCCCCAGCCACTGTAACAAATGTCCCACTCTGGTGAGGGATGCTGATCATGGAGGAGGCTGGGGGGCGGGGGAAGCAAAGGCATATGGGAAATCTCTTTGTACCTTCCCCTCCATTTTGCTGTGAACCTAAAACTGCTCTTTAAAAAAGTCTTAATTAAAAGAAAAAAAAGGGGGATGGTGCAGACTTATGTCTGCTGATAAGGAGAATCTCTCTTACATGAAAAAACAAACTCACAAAACAAGGGTGGGCGGGGAGGAAGGAGGGAGAGCGAGCGAGCATGCACATGCGTGGAAGCACGCCAACTATATTTGTGCCAACATGCGTACGTCAGTGTGCATGACTACAGGTACTTCAGGGGAGGGGGGCTATGGACATGTGTAGCTGATAAAATCAAACATATAAAGGGAAGGGGGAAGGAGCTAACAGCACTGACTGGCGTTACACAAAGTCTAGTCTATGGGCCCCTCACTCAACTCCCAAATCCATATCCAGCTCCTGCCTGCCCCACTTCGACTTCTCCTCTCGAACCTCTGCTGAAGACATTTCAAACCTAACTTGGTCAAAGTGGAACTCAATCCACTATCCCTCCCCACTCCATAATATGGAAAAGCCCCATCTTGGTATCTCAGCACATCTACTCCCCAGTTGCTCAGGCCCCAAACCTGGGATCACCCTTGTCTTTTTCTTATTCCCTATCCAATCCATTAACATGGCCTACTGGCTACACCTCAAATACCCGAAGCCTGATGGCTACTCCCCTAGCCCACCCCTGTCTCAGTTACCACCATCTCCCATCGGGGTGCCAGCCCAGTCTCCATGTTCAGTGTTTGGAATCTCAGTCCTTGGAACCTTGATCCCTTTGGCTCTAAGTGTGTGCCTTTCCCATTCCCTCAGGCTGCTGCCTACACCCGAGGGAGGGCAAGGGGGAAGGTGGCTGTATAGGAGCAGGAAGGGGGGTGGTGGGAAACCAGGGCTGGGCAGGCAGACACCCACCGCTGCCGGAAGTCAGCATAGAGCAGCCTGTTGGGGAATCCTTGGCGACAGATCCGGATCCCCTCCAGAACCCCATTGCAGCGAAGCTGGTGTAACACTAAGAAGGCATCCATGACCCCTGGTTGTGGTGGAGGTTAAAGGGAAAGCTTAGAAGTCAATGGACACAACTTCATGCCCCAGAGAAAGACCAACAGCCCACATAGGGGCTTTCTTTGAGACCACGCAGGCCCTGAGGAGAGGGAAGACCCAGCTTCTAAGTCTGCCTTGTCCCCTCCCTCCAATGTCCTCACCCCACCAACCCAGCCCTGGGGTGACTACCTGGGGTCTTGTTCTCGTTGGGGACAATGCAACGGACAAAGTGGGGCTGTGTGGCCCGTAGGTTGGTCATCAGCTTGTTGAGGTTCTCCTGGGGGTGAGGAGAGGGGAGAAAGCACAAGAGGGGCAAGAAGCAGAATTGGAAACCATAGTGGATCAGCCTGCTGAGGACTGGTGAGCCAGGCGTCTAAGCATGCCTCTGCACATCTGTCCTTCCACTGTTCCTTGGGACCCTCTTCCCTCTTCTGTTTGACTGGGGCCCTGTCAGTCGCCTAAGTCTTCACTCCCCCATCCAATCGCCATGCCTCCCACAGGCCCCGTGGCTCCCACCCCATTCCCCCCCAAACCCTGCCCAGGCAGCGTGCGGACGGGAAGCAGCACAGACTTGCTGTGATGTTCACAAGAGAGGAGTTAAACATCACTGCAAGTCTTAACAGCCGCCCGCCCAGGGTGCAGGGGACAGAGCAGGGACCAGGGATGGGGCTGGAGACTGGCAGGTGAGGGCCTGCATGGGGCCCCGACTGGGCCTCACCTTGTGCAGCTGGGACACCGTCTGGAAAGATGCTGCCTTCTTACGCTTCTCTTTCACCCCAGACTTGGGGGGCTCGGCTAGGAGAGACATGGGACCAGTCACTCCGGGGGACGTCACTCCGTGAGTGCCCTATAGAATGGTGACCTTGTCCCTCTGTACTCACTGGAGCAGGACCCTGCATAGTTCTCATAGAGGGTGGCTAAGAGCTTGTTCTGCGACTTTTGGAAGATAGGGACCACAGTCTCATTTAGCGGATCTTTGTTTTTCTCCAGCCAGCCCACAATGCTGTAAGGCACCTGGCAGAGACCAGACAGGTGCTGAGCAAGGTTGGGGAACCAGGAGAAGGGAAGAAGCGGGTCAAGGGTTGGGATTCCAACAGGCACCTACCACGCCCGCATAGTGGACCACCTCAAAGTGGGCCTGGTATTTGCGCTTCTTGTCAGGCCGTGGCTGCTGGAAATTGGGTGACTTTCCTGCATGGTTATCATAGAGCTTGGCCCGGAAGCTGGCGTCTGAGGCCTTGGGGAACATGCACTCCTCCTCCAGGATGGACAGGATGCCCAGTGGCTGGGGATAGGGAACAAGTTTGAAGGGCCATCATCAAGCCATCCCATCCTGACTGGGCCAGATCCCATATCTTGGAACCCCTCCTTCTGGAAGCCTTCCCAGTCCCCCAACTTCAGCCATTGCTGGGAGGGACAGAAACCAGATGGGTACCCAGGAGTCCTGTCTTCCAAAAGAGAAGTTTGTTTCTTGGCTTTGAACTCCCTTCGCATGATTTGCAGCTCTGGGTCATCCTCTTTGCTCACAGGTGCACAAACTCAAACTGGAATCTCTGTACCCACCCACCTCCTGATGTCTGTAGTCTGTCTGTCTGTCTGTCTGTCTGTCTCTCTCTCTCTCTCTCTCACACACACACACACACACAATAAAAGGGGGAAAAAAGGCGGCTGAGTTCAAATTTTGGCTTCCTCACTTACTAGCAGGGAGGCCCTTAGACCTCAATTTCCTAACCTACTAAGTGTTGAAATGAATACTTTCAGTGCTGATCTCACAGCAAAAACTGTTGACCACCCAACTATGCAAAAGCAGGACACAGAAATGCATAAAAATCACCTGCTGCATGAACTCTTGTGGCTTCTTCAGCAATGTTCAATGTTAAAAATACATTTTCAGAGAACAAGATGGGATATGAGTCTGAGTCTATAAAAGAAAATGCACGTCCAGGATAAAGGGTTTGGAGGCAACTTAACCAAAGTGCCAAGATACAGGCTGTAGTAGGGTTAGGGGGCAAATATATAATTTTTTTCCCTTTACTCCTGAGTTTTCAGATTTTCTTTGATTTTTCTTTCTTGCAGTCTTTGTACAACAGGGAAATAGATACAATCAATCAAATAAATTAGCAGACATACTCTCCCCTGCCTACCCCAGGCAGGTCCGGTGAGATTGTGGCTGCAGTAGGCCCTCATGAACTGCAAAATCGTGTGTGCCCATGACAGGCTGTTGGCCACAGTGCTGGGTGCACACTCACGTACCCACCAACACACATTCACACAACCTCCAACAAATCTATTCACACCCATGCATGCGCTGCCATTCACACACACGAACAGAGACACAGAGCCACACTCACATACGCAAGCTCACATCGATGCACCACTGCACACATACACGGGTGCTTGCACACGCTCGCTCACAAGCCGGCACACGCTCATTCTTGCTCACTTGCCACACCCCCATCCCCCTCCCCTTGCAGTGGTCTTGCTCTAGGCCCCACCTTCTCAATGAGGTCAATGCAGGGTTGCAGGTCCAGGCCGAAGTCGATGAAGACCCAGTCGATGCCCTCCCGTTTGTACTCCTCCTGCTCCAGCACGAACATGTGCTGGTTGAAGAACTGCTGGAGCTTCTCATTGGTGAAGTTGATGCACAGCTGCTCAAAGCTGTTGAACTATAGAGGGAGGTGCCAGGCTCATCAGATACGCACGGGGAGACCCATGGAGGAACGGGGATGTGCGCGACTTCACCGCCACCTCCAGGCAGAGTCCCGGGGCTCTGGCCCCCACCCACCCATGGTCCTCTGCCTTGGAGAGAACAGAGCCCAGGGGTGTGGGCCCGCTCTCACCTCAAAGATCTCAAAACCAGCGATGTCCAGGACCCCAATGAAGAACTGACGGGGCAGCTTGGTGTCCAGGGTCTGGTTGATCCGTGACACCAGCCACCGGAACAGCCGGTCATAGGTGGCCTTGGCCAGAGCCCCCACGGCAAACACCACCTGGAGGTGTGGAGAGGCTGGGCTGGGACCTGGCAAGGAGGGTACCCTGCTCCACTGTCTCCAGGTGAGCCCTGGCCTGCAAACAGCTCACCTGCTCCACACTCTGGCCCTTGGTCACGTACTCGTTCCCCACACGCACTCGGGGGTGCAGAAGGCCTTTAAGGAGGTCCCCACTGCTGACCCCCATCAGGTAGGCAGCCTTGTCAGCACCTGGCAGGGCACACAGCAGGGGGGTGGTGAAGGAGGAGGAGGGCAAGAATATGGGCACCTGGGGGTGCTACTGGCCTCTGCCTGGAGTTAGAAGAGGGAGGCAGGGAGAGGTTGAGTTCAGAGCAGGCAAACTGTATGGCTCAGAAGGGTGAGGGTCTGGGATTGAGAAATCAGGGGTTACAATCAAGGCCAGGTAAGACTTAAATCAAAGGCTGTGGACAAGGGTTAAGGTTAACGGTCATGGACAGGACACTAGAATCAGGGTCAAGATGATGACCAGGTCAGGCCAGGGTCAGGCCCCCTCACTTTCAGTGCCGTCAGCCTCAGCCTGTTCCTCCCGCTGCTTCTGCTTGAACTTCATGTTGCCGAAGTGCAGGAGGGCCCCCACGATCTTATAGCAGGCACACTTCTCATCCACGCTGAAGCCCAGGATGTCCATGGCATGCTGTGGCAGGGGACAGAAGGATCAGAGAAGTCTGGGCTTCTCTAGGGGCCAGCTGAGCTAAGGGCACTGGAATTGCTCCCTGACCTCCCCCAGCCTCACACATCCGCACACTGCAGGCGCCCCGACCCGCCTCTCTCCCACCAGAGACCTACATCAGTGGCCATGAGCTCCTCGCCGTCATTCATGTTGTCCACAGTGATGACACCCTGGCTGCAGAAGTGGTAGTCGTAGGGGTTCATCGACAGAAGCAGCATATCTGGGAGACATGCGGAGAAGCACGGTGGGTTTGGCTGCATTCACCCAGTGATTCTCCTTCCCTCCCATCCCAGCATGGAAGGTTCTAGGGGCCACCCAGGCAGGGGACTCTAGGGCCCTCCCAGGACTTCTGTGTAGCTGAGTTTCTCACCCCCTCCCCCAGGCCTGTGGCTTTTCTTTCTTTATGGTTCTCTGAGGAATGTGCCCAGTCACTATGCAGGGTGCTAGGGCACAGGGAAAACCACACTCTGTCCTTGAGGGGCTTGTAAGAGTGCATAGCTGGGCCTAGACAGAGCCACTGCTTCCCCCTTGGTGCTGGATGGGGCCTCTCCAGTCTCAGGACAGAATGAGGGACAACCTTGCCAGGGCCATGACACTAGGGGCCTATTCTCCAGTACAAGGAGAGAGCTCAGCAGTAACTAGGAGTCCCAGCTAAGGAGTGGAGGGGCAGTCCCACCCAGCCCCGTGGGCTCTGACTCCCCTTTCATCCACCCCTGGCCCTCACCCTGCAGCTCTGGCTTCTTCCCCGAGAGGATCTGGTAGTAGACATGGTAACCACGCTCACCAGGCAGCTGGAAGATCACTCGCGACTTCTCCAGGAGATCTGGGGAAAAGAGGGGCACTAGCCTACCTTCTGCCTGTACCTCCCCAGAGTGGGTCACCCCAATAGAGCTGAAGGGGTGGGGGAAGTTGTCTCAGGGGTGTGTAGAGAGGCACTGTATCCACACACATGCCAACATGTACTGAAAAGTGTCTATCACGCAGGTGTCACAGGGTGGGGGTGTGTGTGTCTGCAGGTCTGCATGTCTATGGGCAGGGGTCTTCATATGTCCTTCTTTCATCTATGCTTTCATCCCTTCATCCACAGACCACACTGCTTCCCTCCAGAGCAGAGCTAGCATGTCAGTGTGTGGGTGAAGCGGAGTTTCCATGTGTTTGCAAAGGAATGAGTCAAGGAGTGAATTACAACATTCTCTGGTCATCACATGTCTGTGCTTATCCATCGGGATCTGGTGATGCATCCCAAGGTGGGGAGTGGTCAGTGTAGGGGCCTCTCTGTGCATGCAGCCTGGGCCCTGGTGTCTGTGCAGTGGGGCTGGGCCAGGTGGGATGGGCAAAAAGTGGGAGGGCAGGCTTCCAGGGAGGATGGGGTGGTGTGGGGGGTGGTCACAGGCCTGCCCTATTGGAGGCCAGAGAAAGAACTGAGGTGGGGTAAGGATCCAATCACAAGGAGCCTGGCTGGCCCAACAAGGATTCGGGTCTCCATCCTAAGGTAACAGGGGGCACCTGGGTAGCGGTTAAGTGTCCGACTCTTGATTTTGGCTCAGGTCATGATCTCACGGTTCATGAGTTTGAGCCCCACATTGGGCTCTATGCTGGCAGCAGAGCCTGCTTGGGATTCTCTTTCTCTCCCTCTCTCTCTCTGCTCCTCCCCTGCTCCCATTCCCTCTCTTTCTCTCTCCCTCCCTCTCTCAAGATAAATAAATAGTTTAAAAATAAAAAATAAAGATCAGGTAATGGGATCTACAAAAGGTTTTTAAACAGAAACATAATGTGGTCAAATTCATATCTGAGAAAATATCACTCTGGCTGGGAAGATCAAGCAGAGGAATGGAGGCTCAGAGACCATAGTGGATGGAATGTTGCAGGGGACAGTAAGGTGGTAGGGGCTGGGCGGTGGCCAGGGGATGGAGAGAAGTGCCTGGAACAGGTGGTAGCCCCAAAGATTTGAGGATGGATGCTCAGTCAGAGCAGAAAGGCGCAAGCCTCTGTTCCCCACCCTCCCCTTGACTCACAGCTGTCAATATCTGCAGATGCCAGCTTCCCAGAGGGACCAAAGTGAATGCGGATGAATTTGCCCTGTGGGCAGAGGAGCAGCGTCAGTCAGGGCCCTTTACCTCCCTGCTGCCCATCCCCACCCACCTCTCCCACCATGGCCACTCACAAAGCGGGATGAGTTGTCATTCCGCAGGGTCTTGGCGTTGCCAAAAGCCTCCATGGCAGGATTGGCCTCGATGATTTGATCCTCGAGGGTGCCCTGGTGACAACAGGATGACGGGTCTGTCAGTCCTGGTGCTACCAACTAGGAGACCAGGGTACCTGATGGTCCTGCGTATCAGCGAATCCTGGACCACCTCTGGTGGGGAAAGGGAAGGGACCTCCCAGGGCTCATTATTATTGTCTGCCCCCACTAGCACTGGCCCCACACTTACCCCAGTCTTTGTGGCCAGAAATTGCTGGAGAGAGAAGGAAGATGCCATTAGAAACTATGAGGTCTCGCCAGGCTAGGGGAGGGTGGCAGTGGTTAGCAGGACAGACTGTTAGACACCCAAACATGTAGCCCCCAACCCCACTCCCCATGCCCAACCCTGTCAGCACTGTTAGAAGGAGAAATGCTAGAAAGTGGGAGCAAGCCTGGCCCTAATCAGGCACCTGAGGCAAGGGGCTATGTCTCAGGGTCTCCTACTGGCAGCCCTTCCCCTCCTCCAGCTGTCTCTGGCCTCTTCCATGTGCCTCCCCCTCCCATATCTCCCATATCCGGTGGCCCCTCCCCCTAAACCCTGGAGCTTCCTGACTGAAGTCTACTCCTCTTCAGACCCCAGCTCAAATGTCCCTTCCGTGTCCCTGATGCTCTGAGGCTAGAAGAGCCCTCTTTCTGATCGACCCTTTTTACCCCTCACCTCCCACTGTGAGAGCCCTTCTTTACACTTCTCCATTGTACTGTGATGGGCTGCACCTTGACTATACAGCTGATAGACAAAATAGCCCTGTCAGGCGCATATTATTAGCCTTAATTTGCAAATGAGGAAACTAAGAGCAGGGAAGTGATCTCCAGGCCACATGGTGAGGGGCAGAGCAGGAACTGAGCCCAGGCATCCTGCCTCCCATGACACCACAGACACCATATGTCTCATCTAGAGGGACTTGCTGAATTGAGGAGGTTTCCCTCTCTTACTCTTCTAGCCTCATCCTTGTCTCTCCTCTGTGTCCTTTTCCTTCCCTTCCCCACCCTGGCTCCCTACAGCCTGGGAAGAAAGGGAGAGAAAGGAAGGAATGGATTCTAGAGTGACAGGTGCCAGGCCACCAGGGGACTTTGGTTATTCGCTCACCTCCAGGGAGCCCAAGACTTAAAAATCCCCCCAGAGACACTGTTAGAGGGATGGAGGCAGGAGGGAAATGGCAAGAGCCCCTCCCACTGAGCTCCACCCCACACACTCAGGTCCAGGCCTTTTGAACAGGGCTCTCTACGGCAGATGTGGTCAAATTTGGGGCTGAGGGGAGGGCGGCTAAGGCTCTGAAGTTCCAGCATCCATAGACCCTGTGAGCCAGCCTTTCTTTCTACCTGTCTTGCCTGACACCCCACATACACTCCACCATGCAGGGCTCCTTCCTGCCCCGCCCTTCTTAGCTGCACCCCTGCCAGCTCTGGCCCTCTCCCTGCCCTCCGTTCCTGTTACTGGACCAAGCCCCAACTTTCTGCAGCATCCTCAGAGACACTGTGGGGGTTCAAAAATGGGGTAGGGAAGAGAGGGAGCAAAAAGCACCAAAAAGTCAACAGCAAAAACAAAACAACTACCACAACAACAAAAAACAAAACTGAAAGGGAAAAAAAAGAAAGAAAAAAGCCACACAAGAAAATCAAATGGGGGAAAAAGAAAAAATAAAAACAACTTTAAATGGAAAAAAAGAAAAGAAAAAGAAGAAAGAAAAATGCCCCAGAATAAAGCAAGGCTTAAGAGGACCAGGAGTGGGGGCTGTGTAGAAGGTGGCTTAGGGCTTCTGGAAAGAAAAGACAGTCCATTTTGGGGTGGAGGGACACACATAGAGCTCTGAACAGCTGGTCTTGGGGGCTAGGAATGGATGTAATACTTGGAGAACAAAAACAAAACAAAACATTGGTCCCCCACTGTTTCAGAAATTTCAAAAATCTGTACAGAAATCACAGGGTGAGAAATTGCCCCCTAACTCTGGGTGTTAGGAATGCCAAATGCTGTTGGCTCTGGTTAAACTCCATATAAGCCTGCTTTTTGATTGACAGCAGGTAACGATGTCTTTGCTGCACAAAAACCAAGAAAAAAAATCACTTCATAGTAAAAGCTTGTTTGGTAAACTTTTTCAAGATATGAAGGTCATGATGGAAAGGGAAATTATATAAAGCGTTTAGGAATAGCTGTGGTCCCACCCCTGTGTGTTACAGATAGAAACACTGAGGCAGGCCCAGAATTGGGTCACACGATGTGGAAGGGCAGTCACAGCCTTTCTCTTGGTCAAGCCTTGCTCAGGCCAGAGTCCGCCACCAGGGTGGGAGGCTCAGGCAGGGCTAGAGGCTCTGGGGAATCAACTTTTTTAAAAGGAATTAAAAAAAAAAAAAAAAAGAAGAAGAAGAAGAAGAGAAAGAAAAGAAAAACAGTGAGAAGCAGTGGGGAGCAGAGCCCGCATGGGCGAGTCTTACGGCCTTCTTGCCCGGCCCATCTCCCAGGGCAGCGACGATGGCAAAGTACTGAATGACCCTCTTGGTGTTAACCGTCTTACCGGCCCCCGACTCTCCGCTTAGACGATACAAACATGAGTCACCAAAGCCCATCTGGTCACCCTAATTCCTCCCATCCCCCAACACCCCACCCCTCAAGCAAGGCTACTCTGTCTCCCCGCCACACCCAGCTCCCAACTCAAGACCCCCAACCCAACACTCTCCAGAAGAGATCAACCCTCAGAGGTGCTGGGTTGTGTAAAAGCAAGCCAGCATAGAACATCCCTGTGAGATGAGAACACATATGATGATGTCACTGTCTACTGAGCACTAATTTCATGCCAGATACCAGGCCAAGTGCTTTACCTATATTGGCTCATTTAAGCCTTAGAAACCCTGTAAAGCAAGCACTACTATCACCCCCATTTTAGGGGTAAGGAAATGGGACTCAGGGAAGTCACATAAATGTCCCTGGTGTGTGCCAGGCACATATGTTAACTCACTAACTCCTTAAAGCTCTGTATGATAAGTAAGTAGGATTGTTCTGCCTTTGTTGATGAGACTCAGGGGCCCAAGGGTACCAGCAGAAAGTGGATATGTAAGAACTTGAACCCAGGTCCTTCTGGTTTTAAAGGCCTTGCTTTTAACCACCAGGCTGCACTCACACACACACACACACTCATACACAATATCCATATTGGCTTGGCTGGACATGAACTTGGACATGAACTCTACCACTTTCCCAGGGGGGCAAATGAAACATCAAAATAAGATTCAGAAATAAGGAGACTGTAAGAAAGAAAGGGAAAGTAATCTCCTCCCTCCCCTTGAGCCAGAATCATAATTCCCCAAAGATTAAGGTGGGAGAAGATTCCAGGCCCTGGGAAGAGGGACTATCAGGGCTGGTGATCACTCTGGTGTTTGGGTATCCCTTCCCTGTCCACCACCCCATAATGCATCTGCCCAGAATAGGGGCAGAGAAAATGCTCTAATTTAGCTTCAGAAGGATACCAGATCCAGGTGGTAAAAGCCCTACCCTAAGCACTTTGGACTCAACTCTGGGAAATGATTTTAGTTCCACTCCCCTCCTTCCAGGTGGTCAGCATTTCCCACCACACCCCCAGAGCCCCACACTCACGTGATCAGCATGGACTGGTTCTCTCGGTCTGGAGGAAAGGGGAAGAGATAGACAAGTTAGCCAAGGTGAGAAACCAGTCAGTCAGGAGTAGAACACTTTGGGTATCTGTGGCACTGGGGCAACCCCTCCACCACCCAGGGCCAGAAATGGGAAGGACGAGGTGGGATCATCCAGACAGTGGTCGGCTCCCACTTCGAGAGACAGAATGCTACGCTAGAGTGTCCAGCAGCATCAAAAGGAAAGCAGTGCAAGTGGAGGGAAAGGGGTCCTTTTACAGAGGCCTCCCTGGAGCAGGGGTGGAGGTCTTAGGTGAGGGAGAGGAGTCAAGGCGGCTCTTACTGCGCAGCATGTCATTGTAGGCATTATCTGCCACTGCATATATGTGGGGTGGGGCCTCCGAGCGGCGCTTTCCCTTGTAAGCAGCCACCACGGAGGCCGTGTAGACCGGGAGCCATTTGTAGGGGTTGATGGTGACACAGAAGAGGCCCGAGTATGTCTGAGGAGAGATTATAAAATGGGTTATTGAAGGCCAAGTTCCCATCCTCAATCCCCAGCCCTCACGAAACCATGACCCTTCCAATATTCCCCAAGGAATCACTTAAAGTGCCCTGCCATACGCTCTGTGGCTGTCCTACCCGCCCCAGCCCTTACTCCGGCCCCGCAGCCCGTAGCCCCACCTCCACATTGCCAAGCCCAAGCGTCTAGCTGCAGCTCCGCCCCTACACTCTGGTAGCCGAACCTCCTCTAGCCCCGCCCCAGCCCGGGGCCCCGCCTTCACAGCGACAAGACCTCACGCTGTCCCACCTCTAGCCCTGCTCCTTGCTCCTCCCCCCCCTCCCCGCCAACTCCCCACCATGCAGTAGCGCTTCCCCTAGCCCCGCCCCTGCCTCTTTGGCCCCACCCCCACCGAACCCAGCCTGGCCCGTGGCTCACGTAGATCATCCAGCGAGCATAACGCTGGCGCAGGTTGTGTAGCACCGCTGCCTCGTTGAGGTGCGTCATCATGGCCATGTCCTCCAGCAAGTCGAAGCGAGGCGGGTTCATGGGCTGCAGCTCTGCTTCGCGCACTAGCAGCATCTGTCCGGGAGACCGTATCATAGGAGACCTTAACGTGGGGTGAGGTGGTAGGCGGGCAGCAGTTGACTGACCTCTGACCTCAGTCTCTTATGCCGGTGCCCTCCCAGACCCCTTTTTTCATCCAGTGCGCCAGCGAGCTGCACCCGAGGGGGCAGAGGAGATAATCCCGGAAGAGGGGAGCCAAACCTTCTGGTCTTTGGTCTCCACATTGACTCTGCCCCCAGTTGCCTCCGACTTGATCTCGGCCTCCACGTAGGCATCCTGTTCATCAGGTACCCAGACCCTCTTCCTCCCTGGTTGGGGGAGAGGAGTGGGGCTTTGAGAAAGGCTGAGGCACATCGAACTGGGGTTCCCAAGCCTTGTCCATAAACCTCTGCCCCTCCCATGAGCCCCTGTCAGGATGCAGGAGTACACAAAGATCCTTCCAGACCCCGGATCCTGGAAGGGCAAAGCTGGGAGGGTCCATAGGGACCTTGTCAGAGGATTCCCTGACTGAGGTAATAGGCCCTCACCACCCTGGATTACATACTTGGGTTCAGATTCCTGCTTTTGCCATATCTACCCTGCAAGTTCGGGGAAAACTCTCATTCTCTCTGGGCCTGTTCCCTCAAAGGCAAAATGTTACGGGCATCTCCTGATGGAGAAGGCCTCAAAATCAGGCACATAATTCTCAGGGGAGCTCTGCCTCCCCCATTTCGCTGAAGACCCAAACCCACTTCTCCTAATTCTGTGGCTTGTGTTCCTTCTTGCCTGGTCAGCTGGTCCCACAACTTCAGGGAGCCCATATCTCATGGTGGTTAAAGGCATGGACTCAGATAGCAGACCACCAGGTTCTGTTTCCTGTCCTGCCACTACTAGCCAAGTGCCTTACTCAGGACCAGCTACATAACTCTCAGTCCCCAGTATTACAATGCAGCACCCCTGTTAAAAAATCATTAAACACTGGGGCCCCTGGGTGGCTCAGTCGGTTAAGCATCCAACTTTGGCTCAGGTCATGATCTCACCGTTCCATGGGCTCAAAACCCTGCACCAGGCCCTGTGCTGACAGCTCAGAGCCTGGAGCCTGCTTCTGATTCTGTGTCTCCCTCGCTCTCTGCCCCTCCCCCACCCACACACGCTTTCTCAAAAGCAAACATTAAAAACAAGTTTTTAAATCATTAAACATTTCAATATGGTGAGAGCTGAGTGTTAAACACAAAGGCCCTTCTGAGGTGATGCCCTGTGCAACTGCAGAGGTTGCACACCCATGAAACTGGCCTTGGCCCTGGTCCCCAGCTCCCAGGTTATTGAGATGATGCATGGAAAGTCATTCACTCTGGGCCTGGCACAAAATAAGCACTTGATACACATTGCCTATTGTTATTATTGTCCTATGAGCAAACTAGGTCATAAATAGTAGTCTTTATTCCTGTCTTTGGCTTTAGCTCTATGGAAAACACTAAAAATAACTCCAGCACAGGTTTTACGGACACCAGCCTGCATACTAATCACTCCCATCTCAGAGGCCTCGGGCTCCAGCCACAGACTGCCGCTCTGGGAGACAGGGAATATTGTCCCATTTTACAGAGGAGCAAACCAAGGCTTGCTCACAAACATGCAGTGATGTACACAGAGTCTCAGGGAATGTACCCTTAAGGACCCCAGACTCTGAGGGAAAGGGCCAGGGCTAAAGCTTTGAAGCCACAGTTCCCCTTCAGCCGCGGGCTCAGTTTCACCCCTCCCCACTCCTGGTCTGAGTCTATAAGGGCAACACCATGGCCGTGCCCTTCTGCCTTCACTTACCATCCCACGGGACAGTGTGCACCTTCATCAGATCCTGGTAGCCCTGGCGGAGGTAGCGGGCAGACTCCCCAAGTTCACTCACATCCATCATGGCGGTGGCACTGAGAGGTGGAAGATGAGGGACTAAAAATCTTGGAGGTTCAAGGCAATCCAAGGCATCAGGCACTGGAAGATGGCTGTGACGGAGGAACTAAGGGACCCAGGGACCCCAAACAGGGGTGTGATGCAAAACCCACAAGGCCTAATACTCAGTGATTCCTCGGGGGTCCCCATCTCAGCCTCCCTGGTGAGCCCCCAACACACATACACACACACACTCAAACACCAGAGCATCCTTTCCCAGAGATAGAGAGAGACTTGTGCCCACCCATGGGTTCCTCACCCTGTGGTTCCAACCTCAGCCCTGATCACCCACCTCAGCACACGGTGAGGGCTGGGAGTTGGGCTACCCCTTTTATTGCCACCGTCAAGGTCAGCAGAGGAGAGCTATGTCAGCAATCTCCACGTGTCACAGCCCCCCCAGCCTGGCCACAGGACACAAAAGGCAAATTCCCTTTTATCTCCACCAGCACGGCCCCTGGGCTATTTTTACCTCCCATTGTCATGGGATCACAAAGGCGGAGAGAGACACTCTTACTAAGAGAGAGGGAGGTTGGGATTCAGAGACTGATGGGGCAGGGACAAAGCCGTGAGAGATCCGGGAAGACTGAGGAGCCCAGAGAGAGAGAAACTGAGTCACAAGGAGTCTGGTCCACCCAGAAAAAGGCTCACACCCCCAGAAACAAAGAGCAAGGAGACTGAGTGAGAGGAAACAACAGAGTGCCTTCTGGGACTATTTGGCACAATCCTCTTTATACACCCAGGGAAACTGAGGCCCAGAGAAAAGAAAGCACTGGCAAATCTCACAGATAAGTAGTGGCAGAGACCAGATCAAAAAGAGAAGCAGAGAGAGTAAGATATCCCTCTCCAGTACCTGCATGCTCTTACCTCCTACCTCTATCCCCATCTCCTTGGGGTCCCCTGGGGAAATTGTACATGAAGAAAACTAGACCTGTGACCATACACGTAAAGAAATGATTTGGCTGAAAAGAAAGCAAAAGGAGGAAATTTAGAACAATTAGAAGGCATTCAAGATTCCCAGGAAACCAACTTCCCACTCTTAGCCCCCTCCTGCCCCCCACTCTCAACAGGGGTTCAGTGTGCTGGCACTCAGTCCGCCTGATACGGGCTTTGGAATACATCAGGGCACTTCCAGGCTGTCCTGTCCATCACCCCATTCAGGCCCTGGTGACACCACAGAAATTTATGGTCAGAGAATCAAAGGATCCTGGAACTCGAGACAGTGGACACATAGAACTACACAGGTTCAGAGCCAGGATTCCAGCCAGATGTCAGGCTGTGCCCACACAGAGAAATTCTCTGTACCATCTGGCTACCAATTCCAAATATGCATATACCTATATTCTATAAAATATATAGAAATAACTTCAAAGACCCATTTTCAACCATACATAGTTCAAAACCAGGTAAGCTGATAAAAGTAGAAGAGTGGTCCTCTGAGGGAGAGTAATGAATGGACGAGGCACAAGAGCAGCCTCTGGAATGCAGGAAACACTATGTACTGAGCAAAGAGCAGTGTGTTCACTCTGTAAAACTAATTGAGCTGTACGTTCAAGATGTACCCACTTCACTGCATGTATGTTACACAAAAACTTTGTTAAAAATGCATGGCCAAATTTGGCAATATCTATTAAAATTACAAATGCTGAGACCTTTTTAGGAATTAATCCTATAGATACTCTCCAAGTTATGAAATGATACAGCTCTCCTTTGGGTGACATTTAGATTGTCCCCAGTCTTTTTGTCATTATAATCAGGGATATAGTGAATATTGCCATACAGTCTGAGTTTCTGCAAACTAAACACACCCTATTCAAGAAACAAATTACCAGCAACCCCCCTCTTTCATTCACCACTCCCTCACCTACCATCCTGACTTCTAATGTCAGATTAGTTTCCAAAATTTCTATGAATGGAATCCTACCTTATGTATTCCTTTCTTCTTTTTCTCCACATTATATTTGTGATGACATCATTCTGTTTTGATTCTCTTCATAGAACGTAGGTTGTTTCTGGCCTGCCTCCCCACCAACTAATGGGCAAGAGCATGGTCTATATCCCCAGCACCTTACAGAATGCCCGCACACAGCAGAAAGTCAGTAAGTGTGTGCTGAGTAAGAGCATGAACCCAACTTGATAGATAGTTTAAGATTATAGGGTTTTGTTAGGCACCTGGGTGGCTCAGTCCTTAAGTATCTGACTTCAGCTCAGGTCGCAATCTCACGGTTCATGAGTTCAAGTCCCACATTGGGTGAGCACAAGCCCCGCTTCAGGTAAAACACAAGCACCACTTCGGGTGAACCCTATTTCTCTCTCTCTCTCCCCCTCTGCCCCTCCTGACATTCTCTCTCTCTCTCTCTGCCCCTTGCTCATTTGCACCCCCTTTCTCTCTCCAAAAAAAATTTCTTTTTTAAAGATTACAGGGTTTTGGGGCAACTGGATAGCTCAATCGGCTAAGCATCTGACTTGTTTTTGGCTCAGGTCATGATCTCACAGTTGATGGGTTTGAGCCCCACATCAGGCTCTGTGCTGACAGCTCTTCCCCATCTCTGCCCCTCCCCTGCTCACTCTGTCTCTCTCTCAAAAACAAACAAACAAACATCAAAGAAAAAGATTATAGGGTTTTCATCTCCTTATTTAGAGAAACCCCAAAGAGTGGGAAAAACTCTGCTTGCTGTTTGAAGATGCTCAGAAAGCAGGGCCTTCTTTCTTAGGGCCTGAGCAATAGAATTAGCCTGGAGAATTAGAACCTTTAATGAGCCTAGCCTATACCAAATATAATGTGGGTCTGAATTCTAGAATTATCTGTTCAGTGTATAAATCTGGGGCTGAGAAACCAACCAAAAGAAATGGGTCTAGAACTGTAAGTTCACTTCTACTACACAGGGCACACCTTCCTGCTGAGATGAACACACAGATAAAAATGACGAAGCGATGGGGAAACCCAAGAGGCACCTAAGAGAGGCACGAAATGCCACAATCTGCAAGGACTTAAGGCACCAACCTTAAATATATGAAGAGCTGTCCTGTAGCATACGAAACCTGTGTGACTTATGTGTCCTCAAGAGCAGGCCAGTGGGGTGGTTACAAGGAAGCAGAGTTTGGATACATACACAGAAAAGGGTCTTTTCATACTCAGAGCCTGTCAGCCATGGAAGAGGCTTCGTAGAAGAAAATGAGCCTGCTAACAGCAAGGAAGAATCAAGCAGAGGTTGCACAGGGCTTGAAGCTTTGGACTGGGCAACCTCTGAGATCTGCTCCAACTCTAGGATTCTAGGATTCTAGGATTTTAGAACCTCCGGAAGCTTCGTTTCTTCACCACCGCCCTCTCATCCCAACCAACCCACCGAGTAGCCAGTGTAGACACTCCAAAGTCTTTCTTCCTCCCTTCTCTTCCCAACATTATGAGCACAGAGCCAGGACTATATGTACCTCAGTTTCGAATCCTGGCATGTTAGAATCGGTATCACTAGAACCCTGAAGTGCTACAATCCAGGGGCAAAAGACTTGAGGCAAATATAACAAAATGTGTACAATGGTTTCTTAATTGTTCTCTGTACTTTCCTGTACCTTTTCTATTTCTCCCTGCCTGCCACCCTTTTCTCCAATTCCAGTTAAAGACAGCAGGGCATTAGGAATCAGGAGCATCAGGGCTGGAAGGGAAATCATCTCGTCCAGACCCTCTGCTTAGCTGAGGACACAGAGGCCCTGATGGGGACAGAGGGAGCCTGGGCCAGACTCCAGGATCCCACTCCTGAGGTTAGCTCTCTACCCAAGCACACGGAAACCAGCAAAGGAGAAGGCAGCTATGGTGAGGACTGGCATGAAGGCAGCTGGGTCACCTGCAGCCTGGCCTGTGGTGTGGGGTGTCCACCCTCCTCGGCTTCAGAGACTCTCTCCAGAAATCGCTCTAAGAACCACGATCTTCAAGGGACTTAATTAAGATGCTGATAGTGCTAGGAAGGACTGTCAGGAAGGGCTCAGCCTCAGGCATTCCGGCCTCAGTGCTCCCAGGCCCCAGACCGGCCTGTTGCCACCCTCAAAGACAGCAATGCTGTAAATCCCCTATTTGCATCCCCCACAGAAAAGCCAAGGAACCTTGGGCCTGACTAGGAACAGAGTTGGGAAGGAAGAGCAGGATCTAGGGTAGAGAGTAAAGCGGTGAAAGATAGAGATAGGCAGTCTTAGGATATGGGGAGCTGGAACCAAGCCAGACACCATGGCCTCCGCGTCCCCTATTTCTCTCCATCAAAGGCCTCAGATAAGCAGTTTTGTGGGGTCCTGGAGCTCACAGCTTAGTAGCAGCCAGAACTGGAGGCAGCTGCTGAGCTGGGGCTATTGGGGGAGATTCCCATGAGCAATGAGCTGATGGGGCAAAGCCCAAAAGGGACATACTACCTCTGGCTTCTCTTCTTCTAGCCCAAAATGCCACTGGAGGAGCTGAGTATTGGAGAAAGCAAGGGCAGGTAGGGAGACAGAGAAGATAGGATTTGGGAGCCAGCCCCAACCGGAAATGTATCTGTCACCAATGCTCCTCAGTCCCTGGAAATCCTTGATAAAGACATTGAAGGACTCTGTTAAAATGCTACCTCAGCTGGGAGGATCACATAGATTCAGGTGAACATGCATCTGGTGCCTTCTATTCTGTGTCCAGGATGGGAACCCAATACTCTCTGTCCAGGAAAAGAAAGACACCCACAGGAGATGTCAGAATGGAGGGATGTGAAGGATAAGAGCAAGTCTGACACCCAGACGGACAAGGAGAGGGGCATGACAACAAGGTCCCTTCCCTCATAGAGCGGCAGTCAATGAACAAGCAGATACAGTTTCTAAGGTAATTCAAGATCGTGGCACAGGATATAAAGGCACTACGGTAACGCAGTGGAGGGTCATGGGGGTGGGGTATACAGTACTCAAGTTGGTCAAGGATGTGGGGCTCTCTGAAGAGGTGACATTCAAGGTGAGACCTGAGGGACGAGAAGGAGCCACACAAAGAGCCAGAGGAAGAACATTCTGAGCAAAAGTAGTAGTAAATACAAAAGCTGTGAGGCAGAAAATAGCATGGTGCGTTTGATGCCATCACAATGCTAGTGCCGCTGGAGCGGGAACAGGGGGAGAGTTTTATTTTTAATGTTTATTTATTTTTGAGACAGACAGAGAGAGAGTGTGTGAGCGGGGAAGGGGCAGACAGAGAGGGAGACAGAGAATCCCTAGCAGGCTCCATGCTGTCAGCACAGAGCCGGATCCAGTGCTTGAACTTACGAGTACTGAGATCATGACCTTAGTCAAAACCAAGAGGTGGATGCTTAACTGACTGAACCACCCAGGCACCCCTAGGGGGAGAGTTTTTTAAGGTTGGGTTACATAGGTAGGCATGAGCTGGATCACTGAGTCTTGTAGGATTTGAAAGGGACTCTGGACTCTATTATATAAAGAACAGCGGGAAGCTGTCAGGGCAAGAGAGTAAGTGGTCTGAGGTTTAATGATGACCACCCTGACTGCCATACAGAGAATGGACTGGAATGCTGCAGGCAGAGCAGCAAGGAGGCAGTGGTCGTCCAGGTGAGAGGAGGGCACCAAAGGCAGAGGAGAGGGGACACAGAGCATGAGCCCTAACTCCAAGGCCAGAGCAGTCACACAGGTGGAGGCTTGGCCACGGGAGGCACACAGGGAAGGGAGGCCAGGTGGAGCAGCTGGGATTAGACTGTGAACGGCCTCAGAAGCCAGATTAGGGTTTAGCGTTCTCCTGCAGGAGTTGGGGAGCCATCAAAGGCATTTGTATTTTATGTTTCTCATCAAAGAGCTCTGAGCAAGGACATTTGACAGCATGGTCAGATTTATGTGTTCACAAGATCCCGGTGGCAGCTGGTGTGGAGGATGGACTGAAGGGGCGAGACCGGTGGCAGGAAGACTTACTTAGGAGGTGGCTGCCATAACAGTCCAAAAGCAAAGCAGTGAGGCCCTAGAGGGGGGCCCTCCCCTTGGCACCCTGTGGGTGGGGGGGCCCCTGCTCATCCAAGGCTTGTCCCCCTCCTGGGGCCCTGGGCAGCTGCAGAGAGCCCGAGTGGGCCCCGGCTCTGATGCCTGAGCAGAAAATAGGATGAGGGCTGCCAAAAGGCATCAGGGGTGTTTATCCGGAGGAGAGATGCCTCAACGTGGTAAAAGGTTACTTGGTGGGAGGGGAGGCGGGGGGAGACCAGCTGTCCCCCATCCTCACAAAGGACAAACAAAGGAGGGGACTGTGGCTTCAGCTGCATCAAGAGGGAGGGAAGTTAGATACAGACTCAGCAGCACAAACTCTCCCTTTCAGAGACCCCAGGGGCCTCCTGGATCACTCCTGACTGCCCTACCTCAGACTGCCCTAGAAGAATCTGGGGTGTGGCTGCCCCAGAGAGAAATGTGCATGTGTCACCCTCCTGGAGATAAACAGATGGACAGAAAGGCCTCGATGCTGGACTGAAGTGGTCTGGACCCTAGCACAGGCTCTGGTCTGGGGCTGTGATCTGTTGTATCCTGGAGTTCAATCTTTGCCTTAGGCCCTCACTGTCTAGATAGCTCTCTCTCTGCCTCTGCCCACACTCCCAACCAGTCTCTGTGTTTTTAGCATGAGGTGGGAGTCTCTTGTATCGCTCATGGGTCTTGGTCCTTCTTTGTCACCCTGTCATTCTCTGCCCTCTGAGACTCTGTATTTCTTTGTCTTGACCTCTGACTCAGTCTCTCTAGAGCTGGGCTGGACTGGGCCAACCTCCCACCCCCAGTGGGCCCTCACTGGTAGAGTGCCCCCATGTAGACAATGCTCGGGCCCAATGCCCAGGCTGGAACAGGTGACAGCAGCTGTGGATCTATCTATAGCTCCCTTGCCCTTCAATTGTTCCCAACTTCAAACAATGGCTGGGCCCTGGATTATAGACACCCCCCACCAGACTTGCTGAAATGGATCCTAGGGGGCAGGGGATGAGAATCACGAGGCCCACATCGTGATCTCTTGTAAGTATCTATCTCTGTGTGGACCTCCATGTTCCACTTATAGCTCTGGGCTAGAAGGCCTTTCAGCTCAGAGGCTGTGTGAGTAAATGATCAGTGGATAAGGGAGAAAAGTGTGTGCAAACAGCAGGCCTGTACTTGGACATGTGGGTGTGTGTGACGTGTGTTTCCCTCTTCCTGCTTTGGTTGACAGACACGTGTGGACACTGGGGTGCCAGTTCCGTGAGGGCAAAGACCTAATCTTTTTTATTCTCTGCTGTATCCCAGCCTGAACCTGGCCATGGTGAGTGTTCAATGTACATTTCTTATTTTTTTTAATTTTTTTTTTTTTTTTGAGAGAAAGAGAGAGCACGTGCGCACACGTGAGAGCAGGGGAGGGAGAGAGGGAGAAAGAGAATCCTAAATAGGCTGCACGCCCAAGGCAGAGCCAGATCTCAAAACTGCGAGATCATGACCTGAACCGAAATCAAAAGTTGGACACTTAACTGACTGAGCCACCCAGGCGTCTCTCAATATACATTTCTTACCTTGGCCCTTAGGGAGAGTAAGGGGGTGCTATGTAGTGACAGGGCTCAAGCATGAGAGGCAGTATAGGGTAGTGATGAAGAACACCTTAAAGTCAGATTGCCCGGGATTGAATCCTGGCTCTGCCAATTACCAGCTCTGAAATCTTGGGAAATTATTTAACCTCTGAAAAATGGAAAATCGTAAAAAAGACCTACCACAACACAGGATTCTGATGAACATTATATGAGTTATAACATCTGAAGTGCTTAGTTACAATAGTGCATGCCAGAGTAAAGACTCAGTAAATTACTGTTCTTTACAACATATATCATTAAGTGAAAAAAGCAAGGGGCAGAAGAATGGATGGGATGTGCTATCGCTCATGCAAAAATGGGGGGATAGAAGAGTCACGTATTTACGTGCCTACCTATGGAGGGACCACCTTTGCTGGTAAGAGCGGTGGCCTCTGGAGAGGGGAATAGGCGGCTGAGGGCTAGGGAAGGGAGGGAGGCTGATTTTCTTCTTGCTTACCCTTTTATACTTTTGAATTTTGAATCATGGGTATATATTATCTAGTTCTTAAGGATTCGCTAAATGAATAAGATTCACTTCCAACATGATCCTTGAAAAAGCAAGCTCCTATTCTATGCCAATGGGGAAGGCCTGGTGAGGGCCATTCCTCAGGGTGTGGGCTCATTGACCTCAGCCCTGGGTCTGAGTCTATGGGTCACCCTCTTTCCTCCAGCCCAATAGCAGGCAAGACACATCCATGCAAAACCATCCCAGAGCAAATGGTAAGCCAGAAGGGAGGCTTTCCAGTTTCTAGGCCAAGCAGCAGCAGAGGTGGCAGGGGCGGTGGAAACAGGCTCCTGCCCTCTTCCCTGGCCCCAGACCCCAACTCTTCAGCCCAAGCTATTCTTAGAGGCTAGATAATGCCAGCAGTTGCTGCTGCTCATATTAGCCTCCAGAACCACTAGCACTGACAGGCCCAGTGCTACCTGCACCCCCTGGTGTGCTGGCCTTTCTGCCAGGTGTGGGCATCCTGCTGCTCTATCCTCTGCACTGCAGAGGCCACACATATTCCGGCCACCACAGGTAGGTGAGGGGACTGGGTAGTAGTCTCCCGCAAGACTCCCCTTGCCAGGCAGCTGGGTGGAACAGAAAGGGTCAGAGTGAGGGGTATCATCGTGCTGATAGATATTCTGGCCCAACCACAGATTCCAAACTATGCTTAGAATATGAATGGGTCTATGGACACAGGCTAGACAGAAGAGCTGGGGTGAAGGGAGGGCAGAAATAATAGCATGGAGGGGGCCTGTGTACAGAAGAGGGAAAAAGCCAAAAATAGGTCTAGGGAGGAGATGGCAGAAGAGGGTCTGATAGCACTGGCTCTAGAGCAGACTGTCCAGGTCTGTATTCTACTTGCTATGTGACCTTGAGCAGGTCTCTTTTCCTCCTGGAGCTTCAATTTCCATTGTAAAATGGGCATAACCTTATTTCATTTGGTTGTAAAGCAGTCAATTATATAATGTATATAAAGAGCTTAGCCTCTGACTGCCATACATAAGCACATATAAATGTTTGGTGATTTTATCATTAGCTCCATAAGGGCAGTGATGTTTCTTTTTTTCAGCTTTGCACCTGCAGGCACTAGACTGGCACACATTAGGAATGCCTCTTCAAGTCCTTGCTCTGCTACTTACAAGCTAAGTGACCTTGAGCAAGTTACTTAACCTCTCTGAGCCTTGGGTTCCTTCTCTGCAAAATGGATATATAAAGAATACCTCCCTTATAAATGTTGCTGAGAGAAATAAAGAAACCAAAGTGCTTATCCCAAAGTAAGAGGTCAGCAATGTGAACACATGATCCCTGTGAGTACATGTACGTTGGGGTAGTCTAGTGGAGGAGCCTTGGGTCTCCCATTCTGGGGACAGAATTTGAAGCAGTGTTCAGGGCAGCCAACATTCTGGAAGAGATATCCTAGTGGGCCTACCAGGTGGAAACAAAGTCCCAGAATCTTGTAAGACCACAGCCATACTACCCCCCAAATCCTATGCCACAGTCCAGGCCCTCCCTAGGATCTCAGGATCAGAACAGGTTTATCTCAGCCAGGGTCAACTTCCCATTTAGTTGAGTATAACAAACACTCTCTGATGCCCCCCAGATTGGGACTGGTTCTGGTCTTGTTCCCAAGGTCCAGGAGTCTGTCTAGTAGAGGAGACAGTCATGGAGGAGGCACAGAGAGTTTGTAACAATTGATACAGGACATCCCAGGGGAGGGGCAACCTGGTGGAGTAGAGAATGAAGAAGGAACATCTGTCCTTCTCAGAAGACCAAACAGAGGTGGAGTGGGAGGAGTGGGAGTGGCTTGTGGCTCTGCCCTTGCCCTTATGATAGTGGTGTCAGTTCAGGAGGTGAAGGACAGAGAGACTCAAAGAATTAAGCTCAGAAACCAACCCAATGGGTCTACCCTGGGTCTCTTGAAGTGTTTAGGGTGACCCTGCACTCCTCCACATCTCAGGGAATACTGCCCACCTCTCTGTGGAGCTGGACTTTGCTAACTTAAGGGCAAAAAGCCTCCTTGCACATAGCCCTCGGGATTTTTTTTAAGTTTATTTATTTCTTTGGAGGGGGGGGCATATGCACATGCAAGTGGGGGAGAGGCAGAGAGAAAGAATCCCAAGCAAGCTCCGCACTGACCTGAGCCGAGATCAAGAATCAGATGCTTAACCAACTGAGCCGCCCAGGCGCCCTAACCCTCAGGATTTTTTATGTGGGTTGAGAATGCTGTCTTACAAATATCTCTATTGTCCTGCCAATACTTTGGGCCTTAAATTTCATTTTTTAATTGAAATTTCTTTTAGGTAATTACATATTCACAATTATAAGAAACAATACAGAGAGATCACCTGTATTGACATTGATACTATCCCCCAAGTTCATTCAAGTTTTCCCAGTTTTACATATACATGTGTGTATGTGTGTGTGTGTATTAAGTTCTATACAATTTTATCACCTGTATATGTTCACAGATCCACCACTATAGTTAATATTCTGAAGAGTTCCAACAACAAGACACCCTCCTCCTTCCCATCCTTAACCCATCCAAAATTAACCTCCAATCTGTTCTCCATTTCTAAAATTGTCAATTCAGGGGTGCCTGGGTGGCTCAGTTGGTTAAGAGTCCGACTTTGGCGTAGGTCATGATCTCACGGTTACCGAGTTCAAGCCCTGAGTCAGGCTCTGTGCTGACAGCTCAGAGCCTGGAGTCTGTTTCAGATTCTGTGTCTCCCTCTCTCTCTCTCTGCCCTTCCTTCATTCATGCTCTCTCTCTCTCTCTCTCAAAAATAAATGAACATTAAAAAATTTTTTTTTACTTGTCAATTAAAAAATGTTACATAAATGAAATCATACAGTATGTAACTTTTTAAGATTCACTTTGTTCACTCAGCATAATTCCCTGGAGATTAATCCAAGTTGTTGCCTACATCAATGATGTGTTCCTTTCTGTTACTGAGTAGTATTCCATATTATGGATGTGCCACAGTTTGTTAAAATCTTACCTGTTGAAGGATACCTGGACAGCCCTCAGTCTGAGGTGCTATCTTATCACCTGCATCCTAGGAGGCCAGGGTCACCCACATCCTCCAAATTCTTGTTCCATCTGTCCAGGGACTTCTTGAGACCTGGAAATGGGCAGATCCCACTCTGCACCCCAGCAGCCAGCTCAGGAGTTGGCACAAAAGAGGTGCCCATGAGTGCCTGCTAAATGGGCCATGTCCACCGTGCTGGGGGCACCTGCCTCTCAAGAACCATCTTTTCCAGGGGGCCTCTCACTCTGCTCCCTGTTGCCCTTTCCACACCAGGCCCAGTGGATTTCATAACTCATGTTTCTCACCCATCCAGGCCTGGAAAAGCCTCTTCTTTCTTTGATCTCTTGGGTTTAGCTGAGCCAGGCGAATGATATAGCACAGTGCTTACAAGTTCTGGAGTCAGACTGAGTGAAAACCCTCAGTTACTCTGTCTCTTTGAGTTACCCTGTTTGTCATCTGTAAAGCAGGAATACTAATAGCACCTACTCCGTTGGAATTAAGTGAGATAATACTCATAAAAAAGGCACAATGCCTCACACATAAGTGTTTAATAAATGATCATTGCTATTCTTTTTCTTATTATCCTTTTCATCATTCCCAAACTCAGTAGAATAAACAAGAGAAATACATACCACCAATATCAAGACTATGAGAAGGTTAAAAAAAAAAAAAAAAAGGTCATTCCTAGACTATGGGACCCCATTCTGATCCTTCTCTCTTTCCAGCTCCTTTTCTTCTTGGTGAAATGGAAGGGCAGGACTACAGCCTCCCCCTGGAGAGAGGCTCCCATTACTGGTGTCAAGGTGACAATTGCCTTCTCCCATTTATAGGGTTGTCAGTCTCACCCAACACTTCCTAGCTCCAGAGTCTCCCTATAACAGCCAGCACAGTGTAGGCCCAGAGCCCTGCCATCATCTAGCCACAAGCAGGGTCACAGGGTCATCTCCTCAAAGAGCTGCCTCTATTCTGCTTTTGTGTGCACCTGCCTATCCAACCATTCAAATATTTACTGAAAAAGAAACTTTGCTATTAATCTGGGAAACTCCAACAAAGTGTCACTTCACACCCACTAGACTGGCAAAAACAAAAAAGCCTGACAATACTGAGTCTTACTGAGGATACAATTCTAATACAACAAGGACAATTCTAATACATTGCTGGCAAGAGTGCAAATTTATAAAACCACTTAAAAGAGATATTTGGCATTATCTAGGAAATCTGAATATGCTCATGACCTTCAACACACTGCACAAGGAGGCACATTTTAGATGGTTTATCATTTGTAACAGCAAAATACTAGAGACAACCCAAGAGACCATTCACAGGAGGAAAGGTAAATAAAGTGTGGTTTTTATGCAGCAAACCTATACAGCAGTGAAAACAAATGAACTAGTTACCCTGATCAAACGGATGACTCTCCCAACATAAGGCTGAAGTGACAGCAAGCTGCATGAGAATGTAAACAATGTTACCATTTAAAGTCCAAAAAACAAAAAATTGTATCAAATAATGTTTAGAAACACACACCTAGTAAAAGGATTAAAAATGCATAGGACCTACCTCACACCATATACAAAAACGAACTAACAATGAATCAATGACCTACATGTAAGAGTGAAAACTATAAAACTCTAAGAAGACATAGGTACAAATCTTCACGATTTTGGATTAGGCAATGGTTTCTTAGATATGATACTCAAAGCACAAGCACCAAAGGAAAAACAGATAAACTGGACTTCCTCAAAATGAAAAACATTTGTACTTCAAAGGACACTGTCAAGGGGCATCTGGGTGGCTCAGTCTGACTCTTAATTTCAGCTCAGGTCATGATCTGAGGGTTGTGGAATTAAGCCCGGTGTTGGGCTCCATGCTGAGTGTGGAGCCTTCTTGGGATTCTCTCTCTCCCGCACCTGTCCCTCTCCCCCGCTTGTGCACTCTCTCAAATTAAAAAAGAAAAAAAAAAAAAAAAAAGGGACACTATCAACAAATCAAAAAGACAATCCAGAGAATGGGAGAAACTACTTGCAAATCATGTATCTGATCAGGGTCTAAGATCCAGAATATATGAAGAATTCTTATAACTCAACAATAAAAAGACAAATAACTGAAATTAAAAATGCACCCTCTCTTTTATTAAGTGAAAGAGAAACTGAGTCAAAAAGCAGTCTAGGAGGGGTACTTGTGTGGCTCAGGTGGTTAAGCATCTTGATTTCAGCTCAGGTCATGATCTTGCAGTTTGTGGGTTCGAGCCCCACATCGGGCTCCATGCTCTCAGCAAAGAGCCTGCTTGGGATTCTCTCTCTCCCTCTCTCTCTCTCTCTGCCCCTCCTCTGCTCATGGTCCCTCTCTCTCTTTCTCTCTCTCTCTCTCTCTCAAAATAAATAAATAAACTTAAAAAAAAGTAATTTAGGAGTAGAATGGTAGTTGCCTAGGACTGGTTGGGAGAGGGGAACGGGGAATTATTGTTCAATGGGTACAGAGCTTCAGTTGGGGAAGCTGAAAAAGTTGCTGAAGCAGATGGTGGCGATATCTGCACAACAATGCGAATGTCACCGAACTGTACACTTAAGTGGCTAAAATGGCAAATTTTACATATATTTAGCAATAATAAATTTTTTAGGTAAAACAAAATTAGGCAAAAGATGTGAATAGACAAAGGAGATAAACAAATAGCCGATAAGCACATGAAAACATGCTCAGTATCATCAGTCATTAGGGAAATGCAAATTGAAACAAGTGACACTACCTCACACCCACTGGGATGGTCAGAATCAAACAGCCAGGCAGGAACACGTGGTAAGAATGTAAAAATTGGAACTCTCAGACATTGCTGGTGGGAATGTAAAATAGTGCAGCCACTCTGGAAAACAGTCTGGCAGTTCCTCAAAAAGTTCAATAGAGAGGGGCGCCTCGCTGGCTCAGTCAGAAAAGCATGTGGCTCTTGATCTCAGGGTCGTGAGTTGGGAGTCCCACATGGGGTATAAAGATTACCTAAATTAAAAAAACAAACAAACAAAAAACAACTTGGGGGAGAAAAAAAGGTCAACATAGAATTACCCTGCGAGCCAGCAAGTCCACTCCTCGGTCTATTCCCAAGATAATTAAATAAAGCCCCACAAAAACCTGTACATGAATGTTCACAGCACCTTCATTCATAATAGCCAAAAAGTAGAGACAACCCAAATGTCCACCAACTGGCGGAGGTGCACAATGTGGTGTATCCACACAACGGAATACTGGTACACGCTACAACATGGATGAGCCTTAAAGACATAATGGTAAGTGACGCAAGCCAAACGCAAAAGGCCACCTACAGGAGTCCGTTTATATGAAATGTCCAGAATAGGCAAGTCCATAGACACATGAAGCAAATTAGTGACTGCCAGGGGTTGGAGTGGAGGAATGGGGAGGTGACTGCTAATGGGTATGGGGTTTCTTTTGGTGTGATGGAAAAGTTCTGGACTTAGAGAGTGGTATTGGTTGTGCAATCTTGTGAACATACTAAAAACCACTGAATTGTATACTTAAAAAGGTTGGATTTTATGGCATATGAATTATAGCTCAATAAAAAATTACATAGAATAAACAACAAATTTAGGGGAGCCTTTATTCCTGAGGGATTACAGTTGTGGAGGAGCACGAGGCCTTCAGCTATATTAGCAATGTTTTACTTCATAGACTGGGGGGTGGGAATACGGGTGTTTGTTATACTAATCTGTATATCCTTCTTAATGTTTCATCATAAATAAAATTTAGAAGTATTTACTGAGTGTCGACCTGGACCAGGGCTACCTGGGTGGTTTAATGGTGGGTAAAATCAGATCCCATCCTGTCCAAAAGTAAGTGGGTAAGGATAAGCAGTAAGTGGAAAAGAAGGGCTGTAAGTAAGTCATCTCTCCTTTCTGGGCTTCTGTTTTCTCATGGATTATTTTATTTTAAATGTTTATTTGAGAGAGAGAGAGAGAGAGAGAGAGAGAGAGAGAGAATGAATGAGCTGAGGAGGGGCAGAGAGAGGTGGGGACAAAGTATCTGAAGCAGGCTCTGAGTTGACAGCAGAGAGCCTGATTCAGGACTCGAAATTACAAACCACGAGATCATGGTATCAGCTGAAGTTGGACTGAACCACCCAGGAGCCCCTATTTTATTTTATTTTTAAAGTAATCTCTGGGGGCCTGGGTGGCTCAGTTGGTTGAGCGACTGCTTCAGCTCAGGTCATGATCTCACAGTTCATGGGTTTGAGCCCCATGTCAGGCTCTGTGCTGACAGCTCAGAGCCTGGAGCCTGCTTCAGAGTCTGTGTCTCCCCCATCTCTCTGTTCCTCCCCTGCTCGTTCTGTCTCCCCAAAATAAATAAACGTTAAAAAAAATTTTTTTAAGTAATCTCTACACCCAACTTGGGGCTTGAACTTACAACCCTGAGATCCCGAGTCACGTGCTCTACTGACTGAGCCAGCGGGGCACCCCTCCTCATGGATGAAATGACAGCTGGACTAGAATCTTGTTAGTAGAAAGTCTCTGAGGGTCCTGGGGGCTGAGGAGTGTCTCTCCCCTTTATCAGACCACAGTTTCAAGAACTGCTTATGCACGATGAGAGCACAGGCCTGGAGTCAGCCCTGGTGTCATCAATCACTGCAAGTGGGCCTAATGCAAAGCCCAGCTGAGTCTCTATTTCTTCTTGGTAAAAGAGGGACAGTAACTTCTCCCTCTCGGGATTACCATGGGGTGTAAATGAGATAACACATATAACGTGTCCAGGACAGGCCTGGCACACAGTAAATCCTCAACACATGGGAGAGTCCTCACTTTGATTCCACAGGCATTTCCTGAGCAGCACTGCTGGGCCAGGTCTGTACTAGGGCTAGAAGACAGAGGAATTCCACCGAATGGCCAAGCAATGGCCCCCAGCCAGGTGGGGAGACAGCCCCATAAACAACAATACCAGGCAGGGTGATGTCACTGCTAAAAAGAGACAGCAGCCACGCACGCACAGAGCAGACCATGTGCAACGCAGACCCCGGGACGGGCAGAGATGTCCCAATTGAGAGACCTAGTACGGGCTTGGAGAGAGGCCCTCACCGTGGGAAAGACACATACCAACTGAAGGCACTGGCCTCCATTCACACTGCAGTGCAGCCTTCCTAGTCTCTTTTCAGTGAATTCAGACTCAAATGTTCCCACAAATCCCAAGAGCAGAGACTGCAATAGATTCAAAAGCCAGCTTTAGGAAGCCTGTGCACATGTGGGAGCACAGTGGCTAACCGTGGGAGGCTGCATGATCTCTGGCAAGTCAGGGCACATAAAAAGTGATATAACTGTAAAGCCATTAACCAAATACCTGGCACTTGGTGAACAGATTAATAAAGATTAGTTATAGTTAGGGAAAAAAAATAGATTCCATTTTCAAAGTGAGGGCAGTGGGATTCAGAGAAGTGAGAAGTGTTGCCCACAGTTACACTGCTAGCTTTGGAGGCAGGATTTGAACTCAGGTCTGACACATCAAAGGCTCAGTGCCTCATAATCTCCCTCTGTTACAGAATCTTCAGGAGGCTCTCTGTAGTCCACTAAATGGAATATAACCTTGCTGTGGAGAGGGGAACTAACAAAGGTTTGGGGCCAGAGAGACCTCAGGCAAGTTCCTCAATCCTGGGTTCCTTGATCTGGGACCCCCGAGTGGGCTCAGGGAGGTTTGTGAATTCCTCCACATGGTGTGCCAAAAGATTGTGTCTAATGGAGATTCTCAAAGGAGTCTATCACCTCAAAAGTAACAAGCCACTGACTTGGCCTCACTTGGCATGTTTTCTTACCTACCCAAAGGAGATACAGTACCTACGTTGAAAAGCTGTGAGGGCATTAAATGAAGTAGTTTATGAAAAGTACCCAAAACATCCTAAGCTTCCACCTATGTTGGTTTCCCTGACTTTCTCCCTCCCCAGCTTATTTCTATCATTTAGCAAACGATATTGACGATCTACTATGGAGCAGATATCACTCCAGGTGCTGGTGGTAAAGTGGTGAACAGGACAGATATTGTCCCTGTTCTTATGGAACTCACATGGTGGAGAGAAACAGACAAAATTAGTAATTTCAGATACTAGTAAGAGCTGTGAAAAAAATATATATACTGATGGGGTGGGAATGGCATCTGAGGAGGAAACATGTGAATGACAAGAAGTCAGTTATGCCGAGATTTAGGGGCAAAGCCTCAGGACAAAGGGAGCACAAAGACAAAGCCTCACTTGTAAGATGCTTGGCCAAGAGCCCCTCACACTCCCACACCTTACTCCCTGCACCACAAACCAGGTCCCTTTGAACAAGTCACATAACTTCTAAGACTCAGCTGCCACATCTACAAAATGGGAAGAAAGACACCTTACCTGCCACAAAGTGAGGGGACTCAATCAGAGGGCTGTTAAGGTCTGGGATCTTTCCCAAGTCTCACCAATAGACACCTGATACACGTCATTTGGCACCCATCTTGGAGGAGGGGAACCTGCAGAGAACCCTGGGTGATGATTTTTTCTTTTAATTTCATGTTGCACTAGATATAGTTTCCTTTGTTCCTGGTGAACATGATGGACTTTTCCTGCCACCTGGGGCCTTTTATAGTAACTGCTGCTTTGGGCTCTTCCTCAGGTATAAAAGCAGACAAAGGAAGGACATCATGGAAACACTGTCCTGCCCATAACCAGACCACCTATCCCTTCCCTCCCCCCAAGAAGATTGGAGGACTCAGCCTGTCCTGCAGACAGAGGGTGTACAAGCTTTATTTAAGGAGGTGGAAACATCCTGGCCCCTGGGTTGGGCCACTGATTTATAATTAGTTGTAGTTCTCCCTCCTAAATGTCTCTTTAACCTGTCCCCTTCTCTCCATCTCCTCATTGCCACGCACCTTAACTCCCTCTGAGCATGCTTTCTGGCCTTAGTCTCCCCACTTCCAAACCATTTGCCACACTGTAGCCAGCACCTAACAAAAAATCGACCAGGTCTTTCCCCTGCTTAAAATCCTTAGGCAGCTTGGGGTGCCTGGGTGGCACAGTCGGTTAAGCGTCTGACTTGGGCTCAGGTCATGATCTCACGGTCTGTAAGTTCAAGCCCCACATCGCGCTCTGTGCTGACAGCTCAGAGCCTGGAGCCTGCTTCAGATTCTGTGTTTCCCTCTCTCTCTGCCCCGTCCTCTGCTCACGCTCTGTCTCTCTCAAAAATAACATTAAAAAAACTTTTTTTTAAAAAAAATCCTTAGCTCCCCATCATTCACTGGAAAAATGCCAAACTTCTTAACCTGGCATCCAAGGCTCCCTCGCCAAGAATGAGCTCCTAACAGCCTGATCAACTCCCAGGCCCTCCTCAGTATCTATATCAAACTCCTCAATGTCTCTAAAATGAGCCTAGCCACACTTCGAATTATTTGCCTTTGCGGTTTCTGTTCCTGCTACTTGGAACACTGTCCCCATTCCTGCCTCTTAACTCCACCCTTACTTCTTTCACTGCTTACACATTCCTACCTAGCCCTCCAGACTCCAAAGCCCTCCCTGATTCCCCAGAAAAGCACTGTTTACCAGTCTACCTTCTTAATCAGATGTGAAAGCTGGGGTTCTCTCTTAGTTACGGTTAACTTCCCAGAGCTTGGACTGATCAGTTCAGGTTACTTGAACTTAAAAATTCATATCAGGTGCTTCACATTGAGAAGATCCTATCACAATCCGGAAGGAAAGAAGGAACAGTTAAAGAACTGGAGGGCTGCCAAAAGGTAAGATAAGAATAGGGATCAAGAATCTGCATTCTCAAAAAGTGCCCCAGATCCTGATGCAAATGATATTGGGCATTGTGATATACAATGCGTCACCCTCCAACGTTCCCAACTTAAAAATTGCTGGAAAAATGAAAATACTTTCCTTTACCTCTACAGCTTTTCGGCAGCTGTCCCGAGGTTAGAGAAGTCAGGTGGGCTTTTATGGGACTCAGCTGGGTGTAAAACAGAACCCTGGGTTCCAACACTGGCTCGACCCCTACCGTGCTAAGGTACCCTGCGCTGGGGTCTCTGTCCCTTTTCTGGGCCTCCCTTATCACACCTACCCCCACCATGTGTCCCTGAGGTAGTGACTGCCCCATTCTGGGTATCAGTTTCCTCATCTTACACTGGACGTCACCAGATCTGACATCCTGCTAGCTCTGCAAACCCGTAACTCCTCGCTGACCCAGCCTAACTCCTCCCCTCCTTCCCAAGTCCTGTCTCTCTGGATCCAACCGAGGAACCCTTAACGCCAAGGCTGCTCACGCACGGACTGACCCTTCCCGGTCGCCGTCCAGCTCCACAGGCACGTCTCCGCCCCCGCCCTGCCCTTTATACCCCACTGGCGCGGTCTGCGCAAACGCGTTGGGTCGCATCGAGGCCCCGCCCTCTAGACCTTGGGTTACAGCGCGAGGGGCTTGAGTACCGTGCGCGGCAGGACGACGAACCAGTAGGTTGGGGAAAGGCAACGGCGGCCGGCAAGGGCCAAGCTTCTTCGGGAGGATGTGAGGGAGGGTTCTGGCCAGCTATTGGAATCCTGAAGGCTAGGAGATGTTGCAGCTCATGCCCTTTGCAGGGAAGGGGAAATTGGTGACCATTGAGGGGGTTGGGCTGGTGATTGTGGATCCCAGATTTCCCAGATCTCCTGATTCCAGATCGGGCCGGTGTCGGGGACACCGTGCCAGTGAGCCAGAGCCGGAATTAAAAAAAGAAAGAAACTGGGAGCGATTAGAACCAAACTTTATCTAGAATGGGAGTGAACGGGCCCATGAAGTGGGGCAAGCCTGGGCAGGAGACGGGTGTTTATGCCCCGAGCCTCATGCAGACACTGGCCTCGCCCTCAGGATAAAGTCCGACTGGGTTTTCTTCTGCGCATTTTAAGATCTGGCCCCAGTCTTTCATTCGTCATCCATTCATTTAACATTCATTGAATACAGTAGTAGGTGCTGGAGGTAGAGAAGTGACCAAGATACACAACAATTCCTATGGTACAGGGGCAACTAATGGGCTGTAGAAGCCCTGGGCGGAGAACAGGGACAGCTTCTGAAACACACACGTGAACGCTGGTCAGGAGTGGTGGGGAGTGTTCCAAAAAGAGACTACAGCACGTGCCAAGCCTGGGAGCTGGAGAGAGGCTTGTGTATCTTGGTTACTGGGGATAACCTCACTCTTGAGTCTGTTTAGTGCCCAGGGAGATGATGGTAGCTGGAACAGGCATCTGACAGTGGAGGTGGAGACAAATAGAGGAATTCAAAGCAATCTATATTTAATAAAAACTACAGGATTTGGGGAGACTGGGGTGTTGGAGAGAAGTGTGTACAAGTCTTGAGTGCCTGAGTGGGGTTCATCAGAGGAGGAGCAGATTTGTGGGGAGACGACAAATTCTATTCTGGTTCTGTGGAGACTCCCAGTAAGCAGTTGGTTATTACAGTTTGGAAGTCAGGAAGGCACCACTGTGAAAGTATAGATTTGAATGTCCTCAGCAAAACAAACAAAGCCACAGGGTTGAGACTATAGAATGAGAAAAACAAAGGGCCCAATCAGCACTTTACATAGTGATTATCTTTATGTTTTATCTCTTTGTATCCTCAGTACCTAGTCAAGGGTGTGGCAGTAGATGCCATTCAGTGTTTACCAAGTAGACAAAAGTCCAACCGCAGGCAGAGATGCTGGAATCCCAGAGATGTTAAGAGATGGGGGCTAATGGAGGGTTCCATTGCTCTAATGTCAGTCATAGGTTCTTGTCCTGGCTCTGCCACCAGCCTGCTGTGTGACCTCCTGACAAGTCTTCCACCTGTAAAGTTGGTATAGCCAAAAAGAAGCTCCCATGTATAGAGCTACAAACCCTGCTGAGGAACTACACACAGATTTTTCTCATTTAATTCACATGGGGACCTTATATATGAAGGAAGTAATATTATGGGCTCAAACCCATATCTGACTGACCCCAGGGCTCTACTATGACTCTGTAGTCGTAGAGCCCTTATCTGTGTCTCATTGGACAGAAATGTTGTTAGGATCCTCTTGAAATTACATGGTCATTCTTTGAAAACGTTGTGCTGAGGCCAACAGATTTTCATAATTGGTTTCGCACCAATTTTGTTATAAGGGGAAGGAGATGGAACTGAATGTTGTTCTCCAGTTTGTTACTTGTTCTCTAGCTCCCTTTCTGGGGACAACTGAGCTGGGTAGCCATGTTCTTTTCCTAAAATCAAATGACAGTAGGGCAAACCAAAATTAATAACTGGTGTTTCCGGATTTTTATTCAGATCTTCTTAAATCCCTGAGGCCTGCTGTAAAATTAGTATCAAGGTGTTAGTTGGTTCATATCTGTGTGTCTCTGGGCAGCCAGTTGGACTCCTCATCCTATTACATTGGGCACTTGGGTTTCAGTTATTTCTATTCTGCTAATGTGATTTCTCAAAAATATTTTGTCTTGCTGCTGTGATGATAGATGTCCATATAGGGAATGTAATCATGTCCTGCTAATGAGCTTGCTTCTGCTTAGTGTGAGGGAGGAGTTCACCTTATCTGCATTTCATAGTATTCTACAAAGGGATCCTCCTACCCCCACCCCCCACATAATTTGAGATTTGCTGACCTGGGTTGTTGGAGCTAGAAGGGGAATTAATACTCTCTTGCAGTGATTTTAAATTTGTTAAAAATACAGAGCTTCAGCCCTTCCCTCCACTCATCAGACCTCTTGCATGAGAATCTCTGAGTGGAGCCCAGGAATCTGTATTCTTTACCAGGCTCCCCAGAATATTTAGCCAGATTTGGAAACCACTGGTCTACCTCATACCCCTTGTTTCACAGGTAGAGAATCTGCAACTCTGTGAGGGGAAGGAACTTGCCCCAATCACATATGACATTAGTGCCTCTTTCTCCAATGTAAAAGGCCTGGGCTGGGAGTCCTGAGACCTGGGTTCAAATCCAGGTTTTACCAGTCTGAGATTCCACTTCCTTACTGTAAGAATAATGCCATCATTGTATTAGGAACCAAGAGAGTGGCAGTGGAAATGCTTTGTCAGGCTTTCCATTTTGCACTCATGGAAGTTGAGAGCTGCCATCCAGTGTTCACTCCCCTGTACCACACTGCCAGTTTCATTGGTTGCTGGGTGGGCCCCAGGCAACCCATCACCAATCATTCCCCTCTCCTGTTGCAGGTTGGGATGGCCACCGGCTGGGGGAGCCTCTTGCAGGATGAGCAGCAGCTGGAGGAGCTGGCACGGCAGGCTGTGGACCGGGCCCTGGCTGAGGGAGTGCTGCTGAGGACCTTGCAGGAGCCCAGTTCCTCCGATGTAAGCCCCTGACCCCTCCTCACAAGCACTGACGACACTGCTCTGGATCCTAATGCTCACTTTCTGGTCCCTGCCAGGCTAAAAGCAGCTCCTTTAGGTCGAGACATCTTTTTTGCTTTATTTTATCTTTTTCAATAACTAAAATTGATCTCTAGATATATGTAAAAAGCCTGCTGAGAGTAATCATAAAATTTAAGTCTGGAGTTTCTAGTATGACTTAGGTAAGTTACATAACCTCTCTCAGCTGCAGTTTCTTCATAGAATAAAAAAGGGATAATAATGGGACCTGCCTCTTCAAGTTGGTAAGAGAATGAGAAGATAATTCATGTGAAACACTTTGTCCAGTGAGCTATTATTTTTTAAGACTACCTAATCACACTGCAGAGGGGGAGTATATCTGTACAACTGGTCTGTGTACATCCTTCTCTGTGCATTTATATACATATATGTGTATATAAAGAAATATATGATTTTCTTTTCTTTTTAAGTTTTTTTTTAAATGTTTTTATTTTTGAGAGCGTGTGAGTGGGGGAGGAGCAGAAAGAGAGGGCGACCCAGAATCTGAAGCAGGCTCCAGCTCCAAGCCGTCAGCCCAGAGCCCGACAGGGGATTCGAACTCACGAACTGTGAGATCATGACCTGAGCCAAAGTTGGACGCTTACCGACTGAGCCACCCAGGTGCCCCTTTAAGTTTTTTTTTAAAGTAACCTCCACATCTAATGTGGGGCTCAAACCCATGACCCTCAGATCAAGAGTCACATGCTCTTCCAACTGAGCCAGCTAGGTGCCCCAAAATATATAGTTTTCTAAAACACAAATTGGATCACACAGATCATGCAGATTATTTTGTGATTGTGTTTTTGTTTTTCTTTTTTTTTTTTTTTAATTTTTTTTTTTTTAACGTTTATTTATTTTTGAGACAGAGACAAAGCATGAATGGGGGAGGGTCAGAGAGAGAGGGAGACACAGGATCGGAAGCAGGCTCCAGGCTCTGAGCCATCAGCCCAGAGCCCGACGCGGGGCTCGAACTCATGGACCGCAAGATCGTGACCTGAGCCGAAGTCGGACGCTCAACCGACTGAGCCACCCAGGCGCCCCTGTGTTTTTGTTTTTCATTTAACAATCTGCGGTTGAACTCTTTACAACTCCCTCCATTAGGATTAGCTTCATTCTGATACAGTGTTCCATATATAGATGAATCACATTTTAACTTTCCTCTATTTAGGTGATTTTTAACGTGTTTTTTTAATGCCCTTTTTTTTTTTTAAGTTTATTTATTTGAGAGAGAGAGAGAGCTTGAGCAGGGGTGGGGCAGAGAGAGGGGGAGAGAGAGAATCCCAGGCAGGCTCTGCATTGTCAGCGCAGAACCTGATGAGGGGCTTCAACCCATGAACGGTCAGATCATGACCTCAGTCGAAATCAAGACTTGGACACTTAACTGACTGAGCCACCCAGGTACCCCTGATTTCTAATGTTTTATGATTATAAACAGCATTATAGGGAACAGCTACATACATGCCTGTTTGGGTACTTCTGTAGGGTTGATGCTTTTAAAAGTAGAACTGCTAAGTCCAAACCACATTTTTTTTTTTTTTTTTTTTTAATTTATTTTTGGGACAGAGAGAGACAGAGCATGAATGGGGGAGGGGCAGAGAGAGAGGGAGACACAGAATCGGAAACAGGCTCCAGGCTCCGAGCCATCAGCCCAGAGCCTGACGCGGGGCTCGAACTCACGGACCGCAAGATCGTGACCTGGCTGAAGTCGGACGCTTAACCGACTGCGCCACCCAGGCGCCCCAAACCACATTTTTTAAAAGTCTCATCCTTAAAAAAAAAAAAAAGTTTTTATTTTGTGACTGGTAAGACATTGTCATAGTTCAAAATTCAAAGGACATAGAGTTTACAGTTTAACCCTCTCTTCTATATTCCCTAGCCATCCGGTTCTCCTGACCTGAAGACAAGCTGTGTTTTAGCGTTTTTGTTTATTCTTTCATATAGTTTACTCATAACAAAAAAAGTATATATTCCTTTTTCCCACTGTTTACACAAAGAAGCATCCTAGACAAACTCTTTTGTGCCTTGCTTTTTTCTTTTTACTTACTAGTATACCTTGTGACAATCCATATGAGTAACTAAAGAGCTGCGACCATCTTTTTTTTTTTACTAAGTTAAGGGCCTGGTGGAGAGTCCAGACTCATAAATATTTGCTGAGGCCTGAGTGAATGAGAATGGCTGTTACCTAAGGTAGGCTGACATTGTGGAAGGTCTGCCTCTGGCTTTGGGAATATAATTGCTTGCTTTGTGAACTTTACATTATGTGAACTGTTTGTCTGAACCCAGGATTAAGCATTTTCCCCTCCAAGATTTTTTTGTTCTATTAATCAATAGGTATTGTGTGAAGGTCCAACACTTGGTCTTTCTGGAAGTTAATGGAGCCTAGAAAAGGCATAGTCCTCAGTGAGATTCCCAATTCAGAGAAAAAAGACAGGAAATGGGGCACCTGGGTGGCTCAGTTAGGCGTCCGACTCTTGATTTTGGCTCAGCTTATGATCTCACTGTTGGGTTTGTGGATTGAAGGTCCATGTCAGGCTCTGCGCTGACAGTGTGGAGCCTGCTTGGAATTCTCTCTGTCTCTATCTCTCTCTGCCCTTCCACCACTCATGCTTGCTCTCTCTCTCTTTCTCTCTGTCTCAATAAATAAATAAACATCAAAAAGAAAAAAGACAGGAAATATGTGTATGTGTACGGATGTGAGAAAGAGAAAGAGATTTCAGTCCAAATCTTTGTCAGGTGCCTGTTTTATGCCAGGCCATTCTAGACACTGAGGACACAGGTGAGTCAGCCAGAGACTCTGGCCACTAAAGCGCATGGTCTAGTTGGAGAATGTGCCACAAGACAAAATTAAATGTCAGTTCTATGAGGAAACATAGATAGCCTGCTGCACAATATTAGCTACTGTTTATTATTGACTATGTGCCAGGCACTATTCTAACAGCTTGAAATCACTAACTCGTTTAAATTTCACAACAGAGATGAGGAAACCAAGGCCCAGAAAGGTAAAGTAACTTGCCTGAGGTCATTCAAATGGTTGTGGAATTGGCAAAGCCAGAATTCAAATCCAAAGAGTTTGCCACCTGACTTCATGCTCTGAACTTCCATTCTTTACTGCCTCTCTCAGGAAACTGTATGGGACACCTAGACGAAGGAGCAACTCATCAGTTGTATTTGAACTAGATCTTAAAAAATAAATAGAAAAGAACAGCATAACAGAGGGTCTAAAATAGGAAAAGGCACAAAATGTTCAAGAGAATGCAGCTGAATATGGGACAGAAGACAGGTCGAAGTCAGATAATCAAGAGGCTTTGGATACTGGGAGGAAGAGGAACATGAACTTTATCCTGTAGGTAGGGGTGACAAACCAAGTGCAGAATTAATAGCTGGTCCCTGCAGATTTAGGGAGTTAATTAAAAAAAAAAAACAAAAAACAAACATGAACAGGTTACAAAATTTAAAGGGAATTCAGCATAGAATAAGTCTCCTCCCTCTAGCCACTGTTTCCTTCCCCAGAGACAAGCATTGTTAACAGTTTTTTCATCAGTGTCTTTAAAATGTGAGGGCCAATGTTTGTTTGGATTTTTTTTTCATGAAATAAAAAAAATCTGGCCCCTCAGGTGAAATAGGAGCTCTTCTTCCCATCACTCTTTGTTTCTTTGACTATGGAGATCTTTTATTGTCATGCACATGCTACCGTTTTTCTCAGAGTAGAAGACTATTACTCTGTGCCTGTGTCTCCATAAAAAGTTAAAAGACTGTGTGTTTCAGCCTTTGGCCTATACACAGTGGAGAACAGCTGTATACTGTGGATCCCAAATTCAAGTGGGCATAATGAGTCATGGGGACAGAGGCAGAGGGAAGTCTTACTAGAAAAAGCCTTTGTGAGTTTTTCAGGCCAAATGAGACTTGTTGGAGGAAGCAGAGTTCTAAGTTTTAAAGCCAAGGAAATGCCCTTATTGTCATCACACATGCACTCAGGGTATTAGGTGACCCCCTATGTAATCTGCAGTAATTCCCAGCCTAACACAGAAAAGCTTCAAGCTGAAAAAACCTTATTCTCACAAATATCCTTCCTCACTTTTGTCTTCTGAGATTTTGAGGAAGGTAATTTGGGAACTATCTATGAAAATTTTAAGTGGATTTACTCTAATTATCTGACATTTCCATTTTTATAAATTTATAATTTATGGACTTTTTCACACACAAAATACCTAGAATATATACTCTAGGATATTGATTGAAGCATTGATTGTAATGGGGTGGGGGGAGGAAACCACCTATATGTTCATAACAGAAAGCTAGATTCAGGGGTGCCTGGGTGGCTCAATCAGTTAAGTGTTCAACTCTTGGTTTTGGCTCAGGTCACAATTTCATGGTTCATAAGCTCAAGTCTCACATTGGGCTCTGTGCTGTTAGTGTGGAGCCTACTTGGGATTCCCTCTCTCTGGCCTTCCCCCACTTGTACTCTCTCTCTCTCTCTCTCTCTCTCTCTCTCTCAAAATAAACAAATAAACTTAAAAAAAAAAAGACAAAACTTGAATTAATAAATTATTTTATATCCAAAGAATGGAATACTCTACAGGCATTAAAAAGAATGAGATCTATTTGAACATATATGGAAATGTCTCTGAAATATTTATAAAGCAAAGGACAGAACAATATATGTACCATGTGCTTCTGTGTGTGTAAAAAAAGAAAAATGTGTATATACATATAGTCTAAAGGACATGTGAGACACTAGTATACAATTTGCTTCTGGGGAGGAGAATTGGGTCATCAGGGAATGAGACATACTTTTCACTATGTATCCTTCTGTCTCTTGAATTTTGTATCATTTGTTCAAAAAATATTTTTAAATATATAAATGCCAAGTTCTAATGTCATAAACTCATACTATGATAATGGCAAATTGATATTAACTCAGAGGTTAAACTCAGGAATACATCATAATATAAATCACAAGGTCATTTTATCATCTCCTACCCAAATTCTAGTTCATTTGTTGTTGTGAATCTCCAAATGCATTATCCCCTTCTAGAAATAGTGTTCCAGATGGGTATTTGGGTTTCCTGGTTCTGCCAAAGTCCAAAGAACTCAGAATGCAGCCTAACTCCAGGTCTGGCAACCTGAGTCACTGTCTCCAACACTGGGGAGAAACCACTCCTAACTTCTACTCTGGGGGCCAGAGATCACTTCTGATGCAGCCCTACCAGCAGGACTCTCCCTCTGCCCCAACCAGAAGGCAAGGGGGCTGGGGTGGGAGCTCCTGGCACGAGGGTCCTGGGTTTAGGACCCTGGCTGGGAGCTGTGTGTGTGTGTGTGTTGTTTATTAACCACCTTGGTTCAAATCCCAGTGCCATGTAACAGCTTTATATAATTTTGGACATGTTACTTAATCTGAGACTCAATTCCCTTTATCTATTTATTAAGAATAGATAATAATAGGGGCGCCTGGGTGGCTCACTTGGTTAAGTGTCCAACTATGGCTCAGGTCATGATCTCACTCTTTGTGGGTTCAAGCCCTGCATCAGGTTCTGTGCTGATAGCTCAGCTGGAGCCCGCTTCTGATTGTCTCCCTTTCTCTCTGCCCTTCCCCTGCTCGTGCTCTGTCTCTCAAAAATAAATAAAACATTAAAAAAAAGAACAGATAATAATAGTATCTGCCTCACAGAGTTAAATGATGCATCCATGTAAGGTATTTAAAACAGTGCCTTGTACACAGTAAGTGCTCAATTTTTTGTGGTTTTGTTTATTTGTTTTGGCTGTTTTGCTTCTGTTTTTTTTTTTTTTTTTTTTTTTTAATGTAAAGAGATAGAACATTACAGAGTCTGAAAGTTCCCATTATATCCCTTCATCATCCTGTTTTCTCCCTCCCTTCACAGAGGTAACCACTATTCGGCAGTTTGTGTGTCAATAAATGTAGGTTACACTTTTCATGGGATTATGTTTACAAGAAAACAGCCCATTTACAGGTGTTCTACCCCTGCCCGCTCTTTCTCCTTGATCAGGTGGTAAGCTATGCCCCATTCACGCTCTTCCCTTCACTGGTCCCCAGTGCCCTGCTGGAGCAGGCCTATGCTGTGCAGATGGACTTTAACATGCTGGTGGATGCTGTCAGCCAGAATGCAGCCTTTCTGGAGCAGACTCTCTCCAGGTACTGGGTGATGGGGCAATAGGGGCCGGGAGTTGCTGGAACCCAAGGGACTGGAAGACTGAGGAGCCATGAGATGTTGCTCTGGCAGCTGACTTGGTGGGGTTGGGGACAGGTACCCCCCAGAGAAAACAAAAGTAGTAGAACAGAAGTCAAGAGGGCTGGCTTTTAATCCTGGCTCTAATCCTCATTTATATGGCTGCAAGCAAATTCCTTTCTTTCTCTGTGCCTCAATTTCTTCATCTGTAATGTAGGGATGTTGGCGTAAATCTAAGATCTCTTCCAATCACATTCTGTGATTCTCTGATCCATGGCCCCTTGCTTTGATGACTGAGATTTCTATTTGGAATTAGGGAATGTCAGCATTGTTTTAGGGAAAACAAAGGGCAAAGGAGATTACTGGGTTTAAAGTCAGATTTCTAACTTCTTTTCCTCAGCCCTCTTATCTCTGGGTGAGATGGGGGGGTAGACTGGGCCCCACCCAGGGCATGAGGATACAGAACTCCTGAAATGGTTCACCCCATCCACCGCTCTGTCTCTTCTCCCTTAATCCTTTTTTTATCTTCAGGCCCTGGGACAAGGGAAATTCCTTTACTTTCAATTTTTTTTTCTAATGTTTATTCATTTTTGAGAGAGAGAGAGACAGAGAGACAGAGTCTGAGTGGGGGAGGAGCAGAGAGAGACACACACAGAACTCGAAGCAGGTTCCAGGCTCTAAGCTGTCAGCTCGAACTCATGACATGAGCCATGACATGAACTCATGACGCTCGAACTCATGACATGAGCCAAAGTTGGACACTCAACTGACTGAGCCACTCAGGCCCCTCTCTTTACTTTAGAATTAAATTCTTTATTTTTAAAAAAATGTTTAATGTTTATTTATTTTTGACAGAGAGAGACAGAGCATGAGTGAGGGAGGGTCAGAGAGAGAGGGAGACACAGATTCCGAAGCAGGCTCCAGGCTCTGAGCTGCCAGCACAGAGCCCGACGCGGGGCTCAGACTCACAGACCGCGAGATCATGACCTGAGCTGAAGTCGGACGCTCAACCGACTGAGCCACACAGGCGCCCCAAATTCTTTATTTTAGAATTAAATAAATAAGTGTGTGTGTATACATAAACAGACTAAACATACATACTTGCATGTCTGATTAATTTTTCAAAAGAAAACAATTATTTTGTTAGAGACAAAAAATTTTTTTAAGATTTTATCTTTAAGTAATCTCTACACCCAACATGGGGCTTGAACTCAAAACCCCAAGACCAAGAGTCGCATGCTCCACTGACTGAGCCAGCCAGCCACCCCAGAGATACAATCTTTTAAAAATGTGCACATTGGTGTGAAGGTGAATATGGGAAGGGATCATAATGGTAAGAAATTTGGAAACCATTGACTTGAAACTAAAAATGCAATGAGTTATGAATGTACAAACCCTACCACCACCTTCCCCCCAGGTCTTTTTCGGGGTGGGCCTGGCTTTTGTACCTCTGATTCTGGATTGCAGAATATATGAGCAACCTGATTTATGATCTTTGCCCTAAAGATGCAATTATGTGGAGACCTTTCCTGCAGTCCATGTCTACAACCTTGCCTTCCCTGTTTCTCTGTCCTCTGAAATACACACAAACCCTAGCTTGTACGGGAATAGAGCCCTAGTATCACATGTGCTAGAATAGCAGCCTGGGACCTAGGTTGAAGGGACACACCTCTTCAGTAAAGCAAAAATGTGTCTCAACTTTCTTGGAGGCTGAAGCCCAGCTGGGGACTCTCCTCACCAAGGGCTGGGAAAGGCCTCATGAAAGAGCTGGCTGGGGAACAGAGGAACTGCAGGGCAGGCCTGAGCTACATGGGCTCAGTGGGGTCCCTGTAACAAGTGAGGAGAGTGAGTTAGGCTTGAGCAGGGATGTAGAGACTGCCCTGAATCTTGACAGACAAGTGTGGTGTTAGTTACCTGTGGGTGCCTCTTCCACACTGGATGGACTCCTACTTCATATAACATGTCACAGCAGCACACTGGGCCATGATGATGAGCTACCACAGACAAAGTCTCTACCCTCATGTGGTTTATAGGCAAATAGGAGAGGTGACATTAGTTATCACAGAAATAAAACAGAAACTTAAAACTAATCTGTACTACAAAGGAGAGGTCCACAGTGTTCTAAGAGCACATGGCAGGAGGATCTGATCCAGATAGGGAAGGTTGCCCTGAGGAAATCATATCATATGAGGACTGGCTGAAGAAAAAAAAAAAAGGATATTTAGCTTGAGTCAGAAGAATGCTTTGGTGCACAGAGCATAACTGCTGTCTTTTCATCTCTGAGAGTTGCTGTATAAGAGGTGGAAAAGACTTGTCCTTGGAAGCCCCAGAGTGTAGGAGAAGCTATGGAGAGTTAATGTTATGTCGACCAGAAGGTTTACCAACCATCAGAGATATTCAAAGATGGAATGGTTTTATCACATGACATTTCTTAGTTTCTCTCAGGACCAGACACTATGCTCAGTTCTGTACATATAATATCTCATTTACCCTTCACCACAACTCTATGATAGAAGTAAAATTATTTTCCTCTTCATCTTTCATTTTTATCTTTTACAGATGAGCAAACTGAGACACACAGTGAAATAATTCTCTAAGGTTGCCTAGTGGTGAGTGGTAGAGCCGGGATTTGAACCCAGGTTATCTGGCTCTAGACCTGAGTTCTAAACCACTATTGTCTATCAGGTTGATGTGGCTGTTCAAGTTTGGGTCAGCAGACTGAAAGATTCAGGAGGCAATGGATGAGGGTAGAACTATTTGATCTTTAAGATCCCATTTAGCCTAGAAAATGCTCTATTTCCTCCTCCAGCACCATCAAAAGGGACAACTTCACTGCTCGCCTCTTTAACATCTACAAGCAAGTCCTGAAAGAAGGCATTGCTCAGGTAACCAGTCCCCACTCCACCCCAATCTAGGACCTGTCCCTCCCTTTTTTTTTTTTTACCAGAAGAAATTGGCCCAGGCCCTGAGCTCATGGAAATCTGCCTCTTGTTGGTCTCCACTAGGTTTGTACATCAGTGACCAATCCTGGGATGACCAAAAGAATGATTCCACTAGGTTTTGGAGCATTAGCCTGCAACTCTGATCTCTATGTAGAATTCATGTTACCTGTCTGTTCTGTGGCTAGGTCCTCAATCAGCCCTGGGCAAATGTACTCAGCCTTCAGTTTTCCCCACAGACTGTGTTCCTGGGCCTGAACCGCTCAGACTACATGTTCCAGCGCAATGCAGATGGCTCCCCAGTCCTGAAACAGATTGAAATCAACACCATCTCTGCCAGCTTTGGGGGCCTGGCCTCCCGTACCCCAGCTGTGCACCGGTGGGTACCCTGGGCAACACTGGGCACACCGGTGGGGTGAAAGCCTAATAGGCCTACGGTCACAGGCAGGAACAGGGATCTCCAATTCCAACTATTTCTTCCCAGGCCCTGGGTCATGTGTTTCTCCTGTAGCAGTTTCCACTTGTAATTAGGTCTTAGTATGTCAAGGAGAGAAGGGACATCACTGTTCATCTAGTCTTGCTCCCTCATTGTATAAAGTAGTATTCCAGCTTGAAGAAACAGTACCTGAGTGAGAAAGAGCTTGGAAGGCCTGAAGAGAGGTCAGAATCCATGGCAGAGAGGGATCAGTGGCTTCCCATTGGAAGGCTTGACCCTAGTAGCAACCATTTCCAGCCAGCAGTGATGCTCCAGGTTGCTGTGATTACAGATGGTTGGCAGCAGGATTCCAGATAGCAAGCACTGGTGCTCAGGGAAAGGCGTTCCAGATCATAGGGAGGCTGGTATAGAGTAGAAACACAGGGTCTTGGGGCTCTGGGCATATACACGGAGCCAGGGTTTGGGTGGCCCCGTATATTCAGGCCTGAGAAGCATGATGATAAGATGCTTTTTAGTGTTCAGCTAATTCTCCAAGTGATGTTCCTGTAAGGATCTGTGAGTCACAGGCAGAGAGGGGTCTTCTAGATCCATCCAATTACTGAATAAGACATCTCTTCCAACAGACATGTTCTCAATGTCCTGAGTAAGACCAAAGAAGCTGCCAAGATCCTCTCCAATAATCCCAGCAAGGGACTGGCCCAGGGGATCACCAAGGCCTGGGAGCTCTACGGCTCAGCCAAGTAAGGGGGAGAAAGAATGGTAGAATCCTGCTTTAGATTCAGCATTCGTGGGTGCAGTGCAAAGCAACTTCTTCGCCTGACATCTTTAGGAAATGAGGGATTTTTTTTCCTGGAAATAGAAGCTTACACTTTTAAGTACCAGACTTTAAGGGGTTTCTGAGCTTCCTTCTTAAATAAGAGACACAGACTATAATTTAATCTTGTTGTTGGCTAGAGGTCACAATTATCTGTTAATGATTGCATTACTGTTAGTGATTGTATCTTGATGTAATATAGAGGTACTATCTAGACTTAGAGAGGCATGTGAGGCTGTCTGCCTGCACTAATGGCCCCAACTGTTAGGCTTTAAGTTCTTATTCCTTTTCTTCCCAGTTTTCCTGTCTCCCTACTATCAGTTCTTACTTTCTACTGCTGTCAGTGTGCTTTAATTTGGAATCCTCCATTCCCATCCCTGTACCTCCTTTCTGATTTGCTATGGTTTGGGAAAGCAAGTGGTCTGGGTTGTCATGTACCATCTAATGAGTGTGAGGGCCTCTTTGATAAGTAAATGCATAAGCTTTGACTTAGTGATTTTGTGGTGTCTGTTGTAACTGCCTAGAGGCATTTTTTGCTTCCTTCCTATTTTCAACCATGTTCCAGATGTGTAAAGATGCCAGGTAAGTGACTTCTGTATATATAGGGGGCGGCACTGTACCAATAGTTACTGCAATGTTTACATAGCTTTAATAGTTAACCGTTAATGAGCACGGACTGGTGCCACACTTTGTGCTAAGCACTCTACACGTAGGATCTTATTAGATCCTCATATGAAATATTTCAAGGTAGATACCACCCAACTCCCCCCATTTTACAGATGAGGAAACTGGTTCAGAGAAGTGAATGGCTCAAGGTCAGATGGTTGGTGGTAGAGCCCATAGTCCACTCCCTCTGGAATCTGCAACCTTAATCACTTTATTGCCTCTAAGAGAGCCTCTCTGGGCTTGCTAAGCCTCACTAAGACTCAAGAAACTTCGGACTCTGAATATTTAGAAGGCATAAGATGAATAATTAACTCTTGGTTAAGTGTTTTTTAAGAGACTGAAGCCAGGAAAGGGTCAGCTGGGGAACTACTGATGAAAAAAATGCTGCAGAGGGTTTCTCCAACCAGGCTGTGAATAACATGGGAAGACTTATGTGCCTAGAACTAGGCACTGGTGGGTAGGAACTATGGGGTGCCTGAGCTGGGACTGGCTTCTCATTTTGAAAGTCAAATAGGCATTTCTGCTGACCTAGCATATGACCTTCGCTAAGACAGTTCTTTTCTCTGAGCAGCAGTTTGTAAAAGGGGGATGATAATAATAAAACCTAAAAGGGTGGTAGTGAGAATTAAATGAAATCTCATGGCTTTGAAAAATGCTTTAAAAAATCTGGTGAGGAATGGAAAAAAGACAGTCTCTTTAACAAATGGCATTGGGAAAACTAGACAGCAACATGCAAAAGAATGAAACTGGACCACTTTCTTATACCACACACAAAAATAAATTCAAAATGGATGAAAGACCTAAATGTGGGACAGGAAACCATCAAAATATAGAGGATAACATAGGCAGTAACCTCATTGACAATGGCCATAGCAAGTCTTACTAGCTATGTCTCCAGAGGCAAGGGAAACAAAAGCAAAAATAAACTATTGGGACCTCATCAAAATAAAAATCTTCTGCACAGTGAAGGAAAAAATCAGCAAAACTAAAAGGCAACCTTTGGTATGGGAGAAGATATTTGCAAATGACATATCTGATAAAGGGTTAGTATCCAAAATATATAAAGAACTTAATAAAACTCAACACCCAAAAAATAAATAATCCAGTTTAAAAATGAGAAGACATGAATACACATTTTTCCAAAGAAGACATCCAGATGGCTAACAGACACATGAAGAGATGCTTAATATCACTCATCATCAGGGAAATCAAAACTACAATGATATATCACCTCACACCTGTCAGAATGGCTAAAATTTACAACACAGGAAACAACAGATGTTGGCGAGGATGTGAAGAAAAGGGAACCCTCTTACGTTGTTGGTAGGAATGCACACTGGTGCAGCAACACTGGAAAACAGTATGGAGGTTCCTCAAAAAGTTGCACTACTAGGTATTTACCCAAAGGATATAAAAATAATGATTTGAAGGGATAAATGCCCCTGATGCTTATAGCAGCATTATCAATAATAGCCAAATTATTGAAAGAGCCCTAATGTTCATTGACTGATGAATGGATAAAGATGTGGTGTGCGTGTATGTATGTATGTGTATATATATATATATATATGTGTGTGTGTGTGTGTGTGTGTGTGTGTGTGTGTGTGTGGGTGTATATAATGTAATATTACTCAGTCATCAAAAGGAATGAAATCTTGCCATTTCCAACAATGTGGATGGAGCTAGAGAGTATTATGCTAAGGAAATAAGTCAGAGAAATACAAATACCATCTGATTTCACTCATATTTAAGAAATAAAACAGATGAACATGGTGGGGGTGGGGTGGGTTGGGAAGAGAGGCAAACCAGACTCTTAACTACAGAGAACAAACTGAGGATTACTGGAGGAGAAGTGGGGGTGGGGGGGTGGGAGGATGGGCTGAATGGGGGAAGGGCATTAAGCAGAGAACTTAATGTGATGAGCATTGGGTGTTGTGTGTAAGTGATGAATCACTAGATTCTACACCTGAAACTAATGTTAATTAACCGGAATTTAAAAACTTGAAAGACTAAAAACAACAACAACACCCCTCAGGATCATTATGTAGTACTTCCAATAGTAGTAGTAGTGGTAATAATAATAGTAGTAATAATAGCAGCTACCATTTAAGGAGTACTAGTTTCATTTTACTGAAGGGAAGACTGAGGGGTCAGAGAGGAGGAATAACTTGCCAAAAGTCACACAGCTAGTAAGTTTAGAATTCACGTCTATCTGCCTTTAAAGCCTGCATTCTTTCTACCATACTGTTCTGCCTCCAAGAGGAATGGTCCCATAGTATAGATCAAAAAACTCAGGCTCAAGCACTGATAGAACAGATGAATTTTTCATCGGTTATCTCATAATTTTTTAGATTTTTAAAAAAGCATGGAAAATGAAGTATGATTCCAATTTAGACATTTATTCAAACTTTTTCAAAATATAGTGACTGTGGTTAGAATGAGTAGGGATAAGAAAGAAGGATTCTTGGTATAAAATGTTGGGAGCTATTATCCGGAGTCCTCACTCCCAGCCAGCACATTACTGCCACTTCACCTTCCTTAGCTGACACTTTCCTAGTCCTGTTCCCAAAATACTGTTCAGAACTGAAGGCAGGAGGAGGTAGAATATGTTTTCTGAGTCTGGCTGTGATTATTTGGCAGAGGGCAGGCTGACTTAACCAGGGAATGCGGTTCCACTTTAACCTACAGCTTTCAGCCTCCCTCCTCCGCCTCTTTTTGGAGGTAGGCCAGCCTGGGCCAGGTGCCACCTTCCCACCCATGAGGAGAGCAAATCAGGCTGCGATATGAAAAGCAAGGCCATTGGCCCTTGGGTGTCTCAGGGCAAGATGGCTTACGAAAGCACCATTTCTAGCTTGTCTCTCAGAAACCCAACTCAAAGCTAAGACTCAGCTTAATGTCACGTCTGACCCTCAAGAGATTTCAGGCAAGCCAGGAGAGGAGGCATACTAGGACCTGTATTTCAGTTAAGTAGAAAGGAGTCAGGCAGAATGTAGTCCAAGAGGTTCAGCTGAGGCAGAGAAAAGCAGAGACAAACAGACCAGAGGACAGTTACAGGAGGAAGGAATCCACACTTAGATTCCTAAGCCCAAATCTGGCCACCCAAGAGTCTTAGCAAGAAGCTATGGGCGAAGAGCAATACGGCTACAGCAAAAATGGAGTTTGGTACTCCAAACTGAGGGCTCAGAGAAGTGGAATAACTTGCCAAAAGTCACATAGCTAGTAAGTTTAGAATTCACGTCTGAATCGGGGCGCCTGGGTGGCGCAGTCGGTTAAGCCTCCGACTTCATCCAGGTCACGATCTCGCGGTCTGTGAGTTCGAGCCCCGCGTCAGGCTCTGAGCTGATGGCTCGGAGCCTGGAGCCTGTTTCCGATTCTGTGTCTCCCTCTCTCTCTGCCCCTCCCCCGTTCATGCTCTGTCTCTCTCTGTCCCAAAAATAAATAAAAAACGTTGGAAAAAAAAAAAAAAATTAAGAATTCACGTCTGAATCTAAAGCCTTGTCCCTCAGGTAGCCAAACAGACAGTTCCTGGCATTAACTTTTTCCTTTGTCCTTGAGCTCCTCCTTCTTTAAGAATTATGTTGATAGCAGAAAGAAAGAGGTCAGGTAAGCCTCAATGATACCATTAATACTGTGGGACCAAACGTGTCCCTGTGTAGATCAGAGTAATGTTGGGAGGCCCCAAGAGATAATTCCTTATTTATGGATGGCTCTATAGGGTTCTGTAGGATTTCCATTATAATATATATATATTATATTATATTATATTATATTATATTATATTATATTATAATGTATCATGCAAGAACCACACACTCCTTTATTATATGCTTTTACAGTCTAGTAAAAGGGTCATTAGCCTCCAACCCCACACATTATTCTATAAAATATTCCTCAGTATTTTCATCTGTTTATTCTTCCAGAAAGATTTTAAAATCATTAAGTTTTAAGAAAAGGTCGTCTTGGGTTTTTGAGATTTTAAATCTAAGTTTTAATTTGCGTAGAAAATTAACATCATTACAATATTTCATCTACCTACTGGAGAAGGAACAGAGACATCTCCATTTTTTCAAGTTTCCTAATTTCAGGAAATAATGTATTAGAGCCTCAGGTATCGCCTGAGACCTTTCTGATTTGAGAGAATATCTGCTCTTTCAGGGAAGGTGTGTTCTCCTGAAGGTTGTTGGATGGAGGGAGGACAAGCTTTGTAGTCACTTCAGCCAACTGTGCTCACTCTCTCCCCAGCGCTCTGGTGCTACTGATTGCTCAAGAGAAGGAAAGGAACATATTTGACCAGCGTGCTATAGAGAATGAGCTACTAGCCAAGTAAGTAAAGGAGGGGAGACCTCCAGATAATGGCCCTAGGCTTGTGAAGAACTACTCAGAACAGAGCATCCATTACCTCTAACCTTTGCCCATCTTTCCCAGGAATATCCACGTAATCCGTCGAAGGTTTGAAGATGTCTTTGAAAAGGGGTCTCTAGACCAAGACCGAAGGCTGTTTATGTAAGTGTTCAGGGAGCATTACTACTTTAGGAAACTTATTCTGCTACCCATTTCCCCCAGTAATCCTTTCTTCTAGGAGATGTGATGGCTTGCTTCCTTCTCTCTGAATTTTAGGGGCAAAATACCCCATCATCTCAGGAAAGTCTGGAGAAGGCTTGGTCATATTCTGCTTCTAAAAGGTTGTATCAGAGCTATTGACCTTTTTCTTTCTTTTTTTTAGAGAGAAAGTGCAAATGGGGGAAAGGGACAGAAGGAGAGAGAGAATCCTAAGCAGATTCCACACTCAGCACAGAGCCCAACACAGGGCTCAATCCCATGACCCCTGGGATCATGACCTGAGCTGAAACCAAGAGTCGGACCCTTAGCTGATTAAGCCACCCAGGCACCCCAGAGCTACCAACATTCTTGATAAGGGCCTTCTTAAAATAACCCTGGTGTTCATATGTCCCTGGACTCCTAAAAGCTTTCTTGCCCCTCTTGGTAGCTATCAGGCCTGGACAGTTGGGCTGAGCAGGCAGGGAGGAAGAGGAATAGCTTGCTCATTCTGTGATTGATCTGGGAGCTTCTCTCTGAGCTTAGGCAAGACATTATGGGGCCTGGATTTGTGTTCCACACCAGGCCTTATGCTCCCCTGCAGGGGGCTTCCACCAAGTGACTTTAGTACCACTTAGTTGGGTAGCATTGTTTGCAACACACATATTTAGACCTGGAATTTTATAGGTTTTTGTTTTTTTGTTTTTTTTTTAAATTTGTGATTCTTCTTCTTCTTCTTCTTTTTTTTTTAAAATGTTTTATTTATTTTTGAGAGAGAGTGTGAGCAGGGGAGGGGCAGAAGGAAAGGGAGACAGAGAAGCCCAAGCAGGCTCTGTGCTATCAGCACAGAGCCTGATGCAGGGCTCAAGTTCACAAACTGAGATCATGACATGAGCCGAAATCAAGAGTCAGATGCTTAACTGATTGAGCCACCCACATGCCCCTAATCTGTGATTCTTAAAATTAAGGACCTCCATTGAAAGGCCCCTAGGTGGCTCAGTCACTTAAGCATCCAACTTCAGCTCAGGTCATGATCTCACAGTTCGTGGATTCGAGCCCCACATCAGGCTCTGTGCTGACAGCTCAGAGCCTGGAGTCTGCTTTGGATTCTGTGTCTCCCTCTCTCTGTGCCCCTTACCCACTCACATTCCGTCTCTCTCTCTCTCAAAGATGTTAAATGAATAAACATTAAAAAAAAAAAAAAGAACCTCCATGAAATTTCATAGTACCACTTTTCTCAAAATGTGCTTTTATCATAACAAAGTCATTAATTTACTTTCCAGACAGTATCAAATAAGCCAAAGAAAGGGGAAGGTCTTTAAAAAGATAGTCTCGGGCACCTGTTGGGATGAGCACTGGGTGTTGTATGGAAACCAATTTGACAATAAATTTCATATTAAAAAAAATAAATTAAAAATAAATAAAAAGTCTGTGTCTTAGCTAGACTCATAATTTTGCATCTCTGCACCCTTATGCCTACCATTTCAAAAAATCTCAGCCTGGTTTCAGCTACTTTTTTTTTTTAATGTTTATTTTTGAGAGAGAAGAGAGAGAGACAGAGCACGAGTGGGGGAGGGGCAGAGAGAGAGGGAGACACAGAATCTGAAGCAGGCTCCAGGGTCTGAGCTGTCAGCACAGAGCCTGACAAGGGGCTCGACCTCATGAACCATGAGATCATGACCTGAGCCGAAGTTGGACGCTTAACTGAGCCACCCAGGCTGCCCTCAAGTAGTATAATGCAACGTGTTTTGGTAGGCATGGCAATATGATTCTGAGGCTCAGTAATTTTTAGCCCACTTAAAAAAAAAAATTTATCTTGGGGTGTCCAGGTGGCTCAGCTTATGGGTTCAAGCCCCGCATTGGGCTCTGTGCTGACAGCTCAGAGCCTGGAGCCTGCTTTGGATTCTGTGTCTCCCTCTCTGTCTGCCCCTCCCCCACTTGTGCTCTGTCTCCCTGCCTCTCTCAAAAATAAATAAACATTAAAAAAAAATGTTTTTTTTATTTATTTATCTGATTTGATTCTGGTTGCTTTCTTGCTTCCCTGTGGGCTTCCTACAATGACTCTAGATCTAGAATATTCTAAAGCATTCTTCACTGCATACCTTCATGTTTTTAGTGGAAGAAGTAGTGGTATGGGTGTATCTAGTTTCATTGCTTCCAGTGAACCCCTGACTAGGCAGCCTGTGTGGTCTGGCTTTCAAAGAGGACAAACTCATTTGGATGCACTGTGAAATATACTGAATCACTATATTAGTTATAATTTAACATAGCAGCATTCTCCATTCTGTGTTCTAGGGATGGCCAGGAAGTTGCTGTGGTTTATTTCCGGGATGGCTACATGCCGAGTCAGTACAGTGTACAGGTTGGTATTCTGTTAGACTATTCTCTGCCTCCTAGGACCCAAAGTCATTCCTTGGAGACCCAGCTCAGGCATCACAATAACCTGGGTTTTTCCCTGGGCCCTGCCCTCAGTTCTTCCTCAGGGAACTTACTGCTGGAACCTCTTATTCTCCCACAAGCTTTTTACTATCTATCACTCTCTACACAGTGTCTTCTAGACTCTGAATCCTCAGGTATCTATGTTGCTTCAGCCATTCACATTGTTTCTAGGGATATACTGGCAAATGTTTTTTTAACGTTTGTTTATTTTTGAGAGAGACAGTGAGTGGCGGAGGGGCAGAAAGAGAGGGAGACTCAGAATCCAAAGCAGGCTCTAGCCTCTGAGCTGTTAGCACAGGGCCTACGTGAGACTTGAACCCAGGAACTGTGAGATCATGACCTGAGCCAATGTTGGATGCTCAACTGACTGACCCACCCAGGAGCTCCCTGGAAAATGTTAAATAGTCATCTTTTTAAGGGGGAAAGCCCCAGTTTGTAGCATTTGCTGATTTCTATGGTATACTCCCATCATGGCCAATTTCAAGTTACCCAACTTTTCTTTTTTTCACTGCTTCAGCAAGAACATTTGTTTTTTCCTTAAAGTTTTTATTTTTAAGTAATCTCTATACCCAACATGAGGCTCAAACCTACAACCCTGAGATCAATAGTCTTAGGTTCTATGGACTGAGCCAGCCAGGTGCCCCCGACCTACTTAACATTTCTGAACCCAGAGATGGGTACAATCAGCTCTGGGTAGCTAATGCAAACCAGTTCCACCATACCACTGACCAGCTCCTTCCTGCCAACTCTTACTTCTCTTTTATCTGTGTTAGAAAGTTTTTCTGTCCATTCATGTTAATGACAGTAATGATGATACCACCTTATCTTGCTATCCTACCATGTAGTTTCAAAATTACTTTCCACATCCATTATTTCATTTTATCCTTACAACCACTGTGTGAGGTATATAATTATTGCCATTATACAGACGGAGAAACTAAGATTTGGAGAGATTCAGGGGCTTGTCTAAGATCTCACAGGGAGTTCCCAGGCTTTCTGATTCTTGGTCCACTAGCATATCCAACATATTGTTCTCCGCCTGCCCCTAATCCATAGTATGGAGAAGCTAAGAAGCCCTGCTTTCACTCGGGAGAAATAAGTTAGAAAATACCATGATCAGTATGCCTGGGGTCATGAGCCTTTGGCTCTGCCTGTGTGTGACCATGGACAGGTTTCTGACCTTTTATGGGCTCAATTTCTGTAAGCTGAGGAAACTACACTCAAAAAATGAGGGAGCTCCTTCCAGATCTTTAATTTTTTGAATATAGGATTTTCCCTAAGACCCAGCTGAATAAGGAACCCAACAGTTCCATAGAGGTGGAAGCTCTGTAGAAGGTCCTTTCCTCTAGAAAGTGGTTAGGAGTGGTGGAAACTTGCTGACTAGAAAAAGACAAAACTGTCCATGGGGAAAATGGATCCAGGCTCCAGGACAGGGGATTTGGGGGATCCAGGCTCCAGGAAGGGGCCAAAAAAAAAAAAAAAAAAAAAACCTTTAAAAAGAGATTGAGCTAACAGGGAAATAAGTCTGTGCATAAGGAGGAGGACATATTTAGGGAATTGAGAAACTCACACAAGGTTTAGAATTTGAAGATAAATCTGCAAAGCTTAGTGACTTGTTGGTTGATGTTGGGAATGCCCCTGCTCATCTCTGAATTTTGCTTCCCTGCTTTTAACAAAATGGAGTACTTCTCTGGGTTTATCTCTGATGTTCTGGGCACCAGTAACTGCCTGGAACATCAAAGGTGGTTGAGATTCTTGGTAAAGACCAGGCAAAGATGCTGCAGGTGAAATGTGTATCAAAGGGAGGACAGCATGGGTGGTTGTGGATGTTGCTCCTTAGGCCTTAGCCTTTATCCTGCTGTGGTCAGTTTGATGTAGTCTGGAGTTCAAGGACAGGTTATCCCCCAGTGTCTGAGAATGGGGACCTCTGCTGTTTATCTGCCTCTCACACACTAAACTCTTAGCACATCAGACCATTCATCCTATGATTACCCACTTGCAGGCTTTGGCTAATTATTCTGCTAATCCGAGTGTCTTCCCTATTGACCTGTCAGACCCTACCTGACTACTCAAATTTCACTTCACTAAACAACAATAACAAATAATTACCGAGCACTGTGTCAGACAGTGGGGATACAAAAGAAACAAGTGCTGGAGCTCACATTTTGGTCAGGGAGATGGTCATCAGAAAGTAAGAAAAAACAGAAACAAATTTTTTTTTCTAGTTGAGGGAAACTCTTTGAATAAAATAATAGAGTGAAGGGGCATCTGGGTGGTTCAGTCAGTTAGGCGTCCGACTTCAGCCCAAGTCATGATCCCGCACTCGTGGGTTCAAGCCCCTTGTCAGGCTCTGTGCTGACAGCTCAGAGCCTGGAGCCTGCTTTGGATTCTGTGTCTCCCTCTCTCTCTGCCCCTCCCCTGCTTGCACTCTGTCTCTTTCTCTCCCAAGAAATAAATAAATACTAAAAAAAATAATAATAATTAAAAAAATAATAGGGTGAAAAGATAAGCGAATTATGAAAAACCCACATTAAATAGGGTGGTTTGAGCAGAGACCTAAGAATGAGAAGGATCTAATCATCCATTGGAAAAGCCAAAAGGAAAAGACTTTCAGGCAGAGGGGAAAGCAGCAAATGCTAAGGCCCTGAGGTGGAGTGACATCTGTGTGTTTGAGGACTGACCGGCCTATATGGCTGGACTGTGAGAGTGGGATGCAGGGAGGTCATGAAATTGACATGGTTGAAAGCGGGACAGGAGGCAGATCCTGCAGGGTCTTGTGAGCTTTGGTAAGGAGTTTAGATTTTATTTGAAGTACAGTAGGAAGCTGAGCTCATACACAAGTGTCTCACCTCTTTCAAACCTCTTCATCTACTTTTCTATGCCCTTATCTTGTTATTTCCCTTTTAATTATAGTCATGTACCATTGTGCTAAACTGTGAGCTCCCTGAGGGCAAGAATCCTACATATTGGAAGAATCCACATCTGCCTTACAAAGAGATGCAGTGACCCTGGGAGATGATGAATGTGAAGAAAGAAAGCATGATACCTGGCATCTGATGGATGCTCAGTAAAAGTCAGCCAAAGTGAAATGAAGTAGAATTACTTTTGTTTTCTTCCCTCTGCAGAACTGGGAAGCACGCCTGCTGCTGGAGAGGTCATGTGCTATTAAGTGCCCAGATATTGCCACCCAGCTGGCTGGGACAAAGAAGGTGCAGCAGGAGCTGAGCAGAATGGGTGTGCTGGAGATGTTGCTCCCTGGCCAGCCTGAGACTGTGGCCCGCCTCCGTGCCACATTTGCTGGCCTCTACTCACTGGACATGGTGTGTGGGCTGCCTCTTTCTTCCACCACAGCAGGAACCCAGAATTCAATGTATTGGGGAGGCTGGAGCTGGTAGTGGGCTGGAGTCCATTGTAAGCTCCCTCAACAAAGGTAGAGATCCAGATAAGAGGTGGAAAGAGGAAGGAGCTGAGGAGGACAGCAAGAATTGGGGAATATCTATATGTGTTCTCCATGCCTCCTACTGTGGAGCCCTGAACTGTTGCCAGAGAAAGCTTGTTTTCATTGTACTTGCTGCCTTCAGGGGTTTGTTGGGGGTGACATCCAGATAGTAGCATCTAGCCTCATTCCTGTTATTCCTCTGATGCTGCTCTGCACAACCAGCAGGACCGTAGCTCCTGCCCCTGGTTTAAGACTGCTGGTAACTGCTTTCTTGCCTCCTGCCAGGGTGAAGAAGGGGACCAGGCCATTACTGAGGCCCTTGCTGCCCCTAGCCAGTTCGTGCTAAAGCCCCAGAGAGAGGGTGGAGGTAGGTGGTTCCCCCTTGGTAGGGCTGCTCAGTGGAAGGGAAGTGAGCAAGAAGGCTGTTACCAATGCTGAGTCACACTTGCTATGGGCACAGTCCCAGGCTCTAGGGGACATAGGATGAACTGACACAGGCCTTCACCTTGGACAATGTCCCAGAAGACCCTGTGATCAAGTGATATTGAGCACAGAGGGACCTGATTAACCGTAACTGGAGGGTTCGTACAAGTTTAGTCTGAGGTGCCTGTGACCAGATTGTGGGGAAGTGGGATAGGGCATATCAGGAGGTTGGATAGGGCATATCAGGAGGTTGGATATCTTGCTGCCTGGTTTGAACTCCTTGAGGGCAGGGATCATGTCTGTCCACAGACCCAGAAGAAATGAGTTTTGATCTTGGTCTTAAGGGATAGGTAGGAGTTTACTAGGTGGAAAAGGAGGGAGAGTATTCCATACAGAAGGAGTAGCCTCAAGGAGAAGCACTGGTCCATGGACGTGTGGTACATTTGGAGATTAATGAATACTGGTAAGACTGGAGTACAGCATGAGAAATGGGAGGAGGCAGGGATTTGGGCTGGAAAAGATGGTTTGGGACATGATTATAGAGACCATTAAAAATATGTAGGAAGTTGGATTTTATCCTAAGGGTAGTGGGAATCCATTAGAGAGATTTAAGGAGGAAAGGGATACACATCTGATCCAGGATCCATGTTTCAGCCATGGTAAAGTATGTCCTGGATGAGGGGAGACAATGGCAACAGACATCATAGAGGAGGCTGGTATAATTGTCCAGAAGAGCAATGTAGAGGCCTGGGCTAGGGCTATGACATTGTAAGAATACAGACTGAAGAGACACGTCTGAGTTATTGACAGGTAATGGAGAGGGAGGAGTTAAATATGAGTCAGGATGCCTTTCACCTATTGGGAGCAGGAAGATCCAGGAAGAGCAGGTTCAAGACAGAAGCAATGAGTTCTCTTTGGACATGCTGAGTTTGTTTTGGGAGCCTATGGGGTATCCCTGCAATGTCAAGAACAGGGAGCTTAAGTTGAAGATTTGGGAGTTAACAAGTCATAGAATATAGATGGAGCCTTAGAAATCTCCCTGGGGGGGGGGGGAGTGTGTTCATGGAGGAGAGAACAGGGTGGCAGGTGGATTCCTTGGTAATTCCAACATTGAAGAGGAGCAGGAACCAGTTAGGGAGGCTGAGAAGGAAAACCATAGACAAGTAGGAGAACCAAGGCAGGATGCTGTGGTGAGGTGTGTTTGCTTATGTGAGAAAGGGCTCTCCTATTAAAGTGACATTCCCTTCTTGGGAGCCAGGCCTGCCCTGGCTTCACTGAGCTGGTGTTAGAAACTGAGGCTGCTGCCTTGACCACAGAAATGGGGGCACAGAGTGGAGAAGGTAGGCAGAGGGTCGAGGGTGACTGGCCAGTGTTATTGCAGGTAATAACCTATATGGGGAGGAGATGGTGCAGGCCCTGGAGCACCTGAAAGACAGCGAGGAGAGGGCGTCCTACATCCTCATGGAGAAGATAGAACCTGAGCCTTTTGGAAATTGTCTGCTACGGCCTGGCAGCCCTGTCCGAGTGGTCCAGTGCATCTCAGAGCTGGGCATCTTTGGAGTCTATGTCAGGTGAGCCAGTCAAGAGGGTCTCCTCCTTGCCAGTCAGCCAAGTGAGCCTGGGGAGGAGAACTGGACAGGGAGCAAGAATCCTGGGCGTCAGTCCCAGCTCTGCGAGTCCCTAGCCATGTTACCTGTTTCCTTATCTAGTAAATGAGGCCAAGGACCCAAAACCTGCCCACCCACAGGGCTATCAAATGAAGCCCAGATGACAAGTGCTTTGCAGCTATAAAGGAAGTTCCAAGTAGTATCAAGAAGTATGAGAAAGTAACCCTAGACTATAAGGAGACCCCAGGGAAGAAGAGAATTTGGGTCCAGTTTCCAGGCCACCAGGGGTTCTGGAGAAAGGTGGGATGGGCCAGCTAGAGGATAATCAGTTGGCTCTGAAAGACTGAGTGACCCCTGGTTTGGATGTGAGCACTAAAGAAACAGGAAGAGAAGACCACTTGGGAATTTTTAAGGAATAGTTCCTGGTCCCTTAAACCGCTTCCTGCAAAATATGCAATCTAAGATCAAGCAAAGTAGGAATATCAGATCCTACCATGCTCCTGACCTGAGCCTTCCCTCTAACCACTTAACAGCATCTCTGCCTGCCATGTTCCCCCAAACCCAACTACCACCATAGCCATCTTGACAGAGAGGGAGAGAAGGAAACTTACAGCTACAGAACATGAAATGTGAGCCTGGCATCATGCTAAGTGCTTTTCCTGCTTTATTTAATCCTCGTGACCATCTTGCAAAGTGAGAGCTATTATCTCTATTTTAAATTGAGGAAATTGATATTGAGAAAGGCTGAGTAACTTGCTCAAAGACACAGAGCTAATAATTTCCCTAAAACGATGCAAACCCAGATCTGATTATAAAATCCTAGCACTTTCTTGGGTGTAGTCAGTCACTCATATACTGCTCACGTGGGACCAGGGAAGGATTTGGCTGTGGGGGCTGAGTCTTGGTAATGGAGTGGTGTGTCTTCTGTCCCCCTTTCTATAGGCAGGGAAAGACACTTGTGATGAACAAGCATGTGGGACATCTGCTTCGAACCAAAGCCATTGAGCATGCAGATGGTGGAGTGGCAGCAGGAGTGGCAGTCCTGGACAACCCGTACCCTGTGTGAGGGCACAGCCAAGCCTGCCCAGATTTTGCTCAAGAGACCTTCTATCCCTCATACTTGTCATTCCTCACCTAGCCCCTCTGAGGGTCTTCCCTCCCTGCACCTTGGGAAGGCTGGTCTCTTCTGTTCAGGGAAGGGTGAATGCTGGGTCCTTTCTCCAGCTCTCCCATCTGAGGACCAGAAAAGCTGTTTCCCTTAGGTGAGATCTACAGGCCCCTAAATCCTCAGGGTGTGGGTATAGCTGAAAGGAAGCTGATTTGAGGTAAGGGTCCATAACCCTGTCAACTGCCTGTCAGCTCCTCATCAGCCTTTTCAGCAGGTTCCAGTGTCTGACCTAGGATAGGACTGAGAGGTAGGAGAGGGGCAGTGAAGGGGCATAGCATTTCCCTGCCTCTGCCTTAAATAAAACTACGTTGTTGATTCTGTGATTCCTTGGTTTATACATTGAGAGGGGGAGGAGCTATAATCTGGGTCAGCACACTTAAAGTGGATTAGAACAGGGAAATGACTTGGCTATAATCAGTCTCCCCAGCCCCAGACCCTAGGATAGAACCTTGAAGTTCCAATGCTTACTCAGTAATGCTCCCGTAGGATCATACGGAGAAGAGGGTCCCTTGGCAGGAGCTCAGGAAATAATGCAGCCATGATGGGACATCACAGGTGTGAACTGGCTTTAGTTGCTTTCCTGCTTAATTCAGGAGCTTGCCAAAGGGCCTATAAATGAAGCCCTGCCTAGATCTGCCCAAACCAAAAGTTCTGGAAATAGGATATTGGGGTATGCCTGGGGAAAACCACTCCCTTTCCCATCCCCCACACAAATCAGAACAGCTAGCAAGTACACAGTCTGTAAGACACCTAAGAAAACAAGTCACTGCCTTCTTAAGGTCACAGACTTTATTCCTATAACCATAGGGCCGGAGCATGACTGGAGCAAGAAGAATTTCATCTGAGAGTGTCTCTTATGGGAAGGACTGTTCATGGAAGGATGGGAACAGAGGACAAGGAAGATAAGCTCTTCTGGCCCTAAGAACAAAACACATTTACTCCAGCAAAGCAGCAGATAATCTGAAAACCCTCTGGAAACTGAGCCTGCCTGCATAGCCCCTGAAGCAAATGGGCAGAAAAGCACTGCCATCTGGCACAAAAGGGAATTCAGATCCAGAACAGAACCAGAAAAGTATTTAAAAAAATAATAATCAATTGTTCTGGGACTCACAAACAGGCATTTCTAAGGGAAAATGCATACCCAAGATAAGTAGTGGTGCTTCCTGAGAGAGCTGACAGGATTACAGAGCTGCTTACCTGCTTCAATCTAGGCCCTCACTTGCCCTCTACATCCTTAACTTGAGTAAGGGACATGACTTTCAGGTCCTGTTCTGGGCTCCAAGGGCTCTTAAAGTCTAGGGGCTCAGCAGCAAGCTGATGCTAACCTGGGCCATGTCCTATCTATCTGGCAACCACAGGAAGTTGCCTCCACACAGGGGCAAAGCTGGTCCTCAGTCCCAGACAGCTGGTCAAAAGAGGTGGTATGGGTCTGCACTGGCCCTCAGTACTCCCGGATGGGGGCAGGGAGGATGGGAAAACTTTGCAAAGCCAAGCAGGGGCAAGCCTGGGTGAAGGGCAGGGTCTTGTTTACTGGATGGTCAGGCAGCGGTGGTTGAAGAGCTGGCAGATGACAGTTGGGTCAGCCACAGTAGACGTGTCCCCCAGGTCGTGGTCATTCTGAGCAATCTTCCGAAGCACCCGCCTCATAATTTTCCCTAGGGGACCACAGCCTTCTGGTTATGTGGTGATAGCACTGACCCACTCCAGCCCTGCCAAAATGGCTTCCATCCACACACATTCTGCCACCACTAGGCCTTGGCCAATCCCAAACCCAATCACTTGAGGCCTTTGAACATACCTGAGCGGGTTTTAGGCAAGCCAGGTGCATTCTGGATATAATCCGGTGTGGCAATGGGGCCGATTTTTTCTCTAACTGTAACCAACAAATCATTAAGCATTTCTTCAGTATCATTAGCCAGGCTCCCAAAACCATGGCTTTGTTCCCCACCTATTTTCTCTTCAAGGCTCTGCCCACAGAATCATTCTTAGAGTCACTGCCTTTCTCTCTCTTTTTTTTTAAGTAGGCTCCATGCCCAGTGTGGAGCCCAGTGCAGGGCCCAACCAACATGGGGCCTGAACTCACAACCTTGAGATCAAGACCTAAGCTGAGATCAAGAGTCACACACTTAACCGGCTAAGCCACCCAGGCACCTGGTCTTTCTCTCTTTTCAACACACTTCTACTATCTCATTTCGTATCAATCTTCCTTCATGGAACTCCAACTCTAAGAATCCACCTTCTAGAGTTTAAATCCCACTTTATTAGCAGTGTGGCCTTGGGCAAGTGATTTAACTTCTCTGAGCTCCAATTTCTTCATCTTTAGGATGAGGTAACAATAGGATCTATTTCACAGTGGTGATTATAGGTATAAAATGGATTAATGCATTTAAAGCACTTAGCCCCGTGGTGGCAAAGAGAATTCTATAAATGTCAGCCATTATTATCCTAGTGGAGAGACTAGAGGAGACTGAACGGGAAGGTGGCAATCAGCCCCGAAGGCCCCCTAGGATCTGGTTTATAGTTTGGGGGGCAGCTTGCTCTAGCCTCTTCCCAACAACTTGCTGTGGTAACTTGGCCATCAGGACAGTCCCTACAGTCCCTGCTTAGGGAGGCTTCTCACTCTGCTTCTTGAGTTCCTCGATGAGGGTGGGGCTGAAGGTGTAGCCATCACACAGGGTGACAAAGCAGTAGAGGCATTCGCCCTTCACAGGATGAGGATGGCCGACCACAGCTGCCTCTGCAATAGCCTCATGTTCCACAAGTGCTGACTCCACCTCTGCTGTGCTCAGCAGGTGTCCTTGTCAAGGGAAAGAAAGTGCCATCAGAGAGATCCCATGCTCTACCCCAGCCCCTGTTCCATCTGTGCCTAGAGGGCTGTCCTGGTCTGGTCAAATGGGGAAGCCCCTTCATTCATTCCTCACATGATCTGCTTTGGTTGTCCCACCATCCTGGTTCCCCTCCTCTAAGCACATTCCAGTGTTTATAACTCTTCCTCCAAAACCTCTACCCAAAACTGAATGCTGCACTGTAAGTATGGTTTGGCCAAGGACATCCTGGTTCTCTTGGAAGGCTTTGGCTGGGACTTGCTGGGGAAGTAGTGCTAATGAGAAGGGAAAACAGTCCCTGGCCCTCACCAGATACATTCAGCATGTCATCAATCCTTCCAGTGATCCAATAATAGCCATCCTGGTCCCGTCGGCAGCCTGGAAAGAGAAGAAATACAAAACATGATAAATACCTCACAGTAGGGTACACGATCCATATTATCAAACTGCTACACCCACTGCAGTAGTCTCCTAACAATCTTCCTGCTTCTATACCATGGTAGCCAGCCTCCAAGATAGCCACACTGATTTCCACTTTCTGATGATATTCAGACTTCTGTGTAGTCCTCTTCCTCATTGTACTTGGGTTAGTCTGCATGATCAACAGAATTTGGCAGAAGTAATGGGATGTCGTTTCTGACATTAGATTATAGAAGACGCCGTGGCTTCTATGTTGGTGGCATTTTCTCAGATTATATGCTCTGGGGGAAGTCAGCTGCCATGTCATGAGTATCCCTGTGGAGAGGTGAGGAACTGAGGGCTGCTGCCAACAGCCACATGAGTGAGCTTGGCAACAGGTCCTCCAGGCTCAATTAAACCTTCAAATGACTGCAGCCCCAACCAACAGCTTCACTGCAACCCATGAGAGACTCTCAATGAGAATTTCTGACAAAGCCACTAACAAATTCCTGATCCTCAGAAATTGTGAGATATCTGTCATTTTAAGCCACCAAGTTTGGAGGTAATTTGTTCCATGGCAACAGATAACTAATATACTCACCTAAAGTCTGTTCTCCATAAATCAGTTATTTTCTAAACAATAAACCAGTTCTTGTCACTTGTCTGCTTAACAACCCATAAAGGTCTCCCCCATTGTACACATTTGGATTTTGGATAAAATCCAAAGTCTTCACCATGACCCACAAGGTCCTACATTATCTACCTCTCCAACTTCATGTAATATTCTTCCCTTCTCTTTGCTCACTATACTTCAGCCACACAGGTTTTGGTCTGCTCCTCAGACATTTCAAGCTTATGTCTCTGCACAGAACACTCACTCTTACTCCAAAATTTTCCCATTCCTGGCTGCCTTCTCACTCTACAGGTCTCTGGTCAAATATCACTTCCACGAAGCCTTCTCTCACCAGCCCATGTATGGTGGCCATTCCTGCAGACATCCTTTATCCTGTAACACTGTTTATTTTTCTTCATAGCACTTGTCACTAAGATAAGCTTATTTACTTGTTTGCTGTATTTATTGTCTATCTCCCTTTGCTAGAATATAAGCCCCGTGTGAACAGAAGCCTTGTCTACCTTATTCATGGTAATATCCCCTATGCTTAGATCAGTGCCTAGACATAGTAGGTAATAAATCGTTATGGATGAATGGATTGGTGGATAGAGTCATGGCCAAACACAGGCTCTAGACATGAGGATGCACATGACATAGTAATACATACTGCTGCATGCCCCATCTCTTTTAGCACAGGAACAATGGAAACAAGAACCTCTTTCCTCATATATCAAATCAGATGGTTCCATGCTGAGACTTTCCATACAACACTCATACCTGCTCTTAGTCTTCTGTATAGTTCTGCCTGGATATTAGGCACTGACACATAGAATACATTCCTCTCTCTGTTACTCTACAGCCCTAACCAACTCTTCCTGAAAAAGGAAGGGGAAGATACATGTCTTGGTGGGAGGTGTGGGAAAGGGATAGCTAAGGCTCACCATCTCCTGTCACATAGTACCCAGGGAACTTCTTAAAGTAGGTGGCCTCAAAGCGTTCATGGTTCCCATAGACTGTGCGCATGATTCCTGGCCAGGGCTGCTTGAACACCTAGGGAGTGAGAAAGGCACAGTGGTCACATCTGCTACACTGCCTCACTGGAAGACAATCACAGTCTTGCCAAACCTGAGAAGAAATGGCTTGAATGCCCTTTCTGAGAAGTAGAACAAAGTACAGGCTTCAGAGATAGACAATCCAGGTTTAGAATCCCAGATCTACCATTTACTAACTGTGTGACCTCAGGTTAGTAACTTTACCTCTCTGAGCTTCAGGATCCTCTTCTGTAAAACAGAGAAAATAATCTCAACCTCCCAAAGTTGTTGGGAGGATTGAATTAATGATATTTGGAAGCTGTCTAGTACAATGTTTTTTTTATTAAAAAAATTTTTTTTTAACATTTTTATTTTTTGAGAGACATAGTGTGAGCAGGAGAGGGGCAGACAAAGAGGGAGTCAAATTCCAAAGCAGGCTCCAGGCTCCGAGCTGCCAGCACAGAGCCCAATGCGGGGCTTGAACTCACCAACTGTGAGATCATGACCTGAGCTGAAGTTGGACTTAACCGACTGAGCCATCCAGGCACCCCTGTCTAGTACAATGTTCTATTAGTGATAAGCATTTAGTAAATTTGAGTCTCCTCAGGAAATCAGGTCCAGTTTGATATAAGTGAAGATAGTCACATAAAAATGAATAAATAATTATTGCCCCGATAATAATATCCTGTGGCAGTAGACTGATGAGATACATGAAATTTCCAGGCTAAGAGTCAAAAGGTCTGGATTTATGTCCTGCCCTTGTAACTAACTTGCTCTTAGTAAAGTAGGATGGAAGGGGGGCGGGGTAGATTATCTTCCTACAAGTACTAATACAAAAATCACAACATCTAACATTTGTTAAACACTAACTTAGATTCTGTGCTAAATCCTTCACATGGGTTATCTAACCAATCCAGCAACTTTAGGAGACAAAGGTACTATATAACCCTGTATTACAGATGAGGAAATTTAGGTTCAGAGGTACTAGGCCACCTATCTGAGGTCCCAGAAGGGGCAGAGCCAGGATTTGAACCCAAGCAGGTTGACTCTGGAGCCTATATGATTTTCCACTATGTTTTAAAGACTCCTTTCACACTAGAATATTTGTCAAAGGAAGAGTTGGGCCTAAGTTTTATGGACCCAAAAAGGCATCATCAGGAATCTTTGAGGAGAGGCCTCAAGAGCCAAAGTGGGCCAAAAGGCAGAGAGGCAGGCAAAGTATCCAGAAGGATTTCCTCCAGGGTCTCTCTGCAGAGGATAAACTCTCAATCATGGAGCTTTACCCACAAGCACCCACCAACAGAGATTAGGTTCTAAACTCTGAAGCAAAGTACAACATTCGTTGCAGTACTCTTTCCCCTCAACTCCTAAAAGACATCCAAGGGTTAGGGCCTTACCAGGTAACCTTCAGCTTCACCTTCCAACTCTTCCCCAGACTCATTCAAGATTGCAGGAGCAACACCAAAGAACGGGAAGGTCTAGAAGCAAGCAGGAGACAGGACTCAAGAACAGGAATGTGGCAACTCTGACTCAATTCTCTACCTCTCCCAAGGATCCCCAGAGCCCCAGATACCTCACACATATCAATCTAGTTCCCCACCCTCTGCCTAGGCCAAATGTCCCGAGATTCTACTCCTGCTTAGCCTAGGACTAGGCAAGGGAGCCACACTCACAGCAGAACCAGGCTTCATTGGTGTGGCACCAGGGAGGGGGGTCAGCATATGGCCACCCTGTGGAAGTCAGACATCAGGAGTTTGAGTCAGTTTTCCCACACTGTCCCTGAGCCCCAGCCTTCTAAGTCCTTTACTCACTGTCTCTGTCTGCCAGAAGGTGTCCACGATGGAACAGCGCTGGGCACCGACCACCCGGTGGTACCACAGCCAGGCCTCAGGGTTAATGGGTTCACCCACTGTGCCTAGCACCTGTAAGGATGCCCGGCTATGCCTTGGGCAGGGGAGTGGAGAAAGAGGAAGGCTCTGAGTACCATTGGGAACCAGGAAAACATGCCTAGGCTCTTCTGCCCCCTCCCCTATTCTAGGCCAAGGAGTTGGAACAATGGAATGGAAAAGACTACACAAAGGTCAGCACCTAGCTCTGAGGAACACTCATGGGGCAGCAGCCAGGAAGGGGGGGTCTCACCTGGTGACAGGCTCATCTCCAAACTTCATGAGCAGGCGGATGGCTGTGGGTGCTGTATAGAACTTGGTCACCTTGTACTTATCCACGATGCTCCACAGGCGGCTCACATCCGGGTATGTGGGAATCCCCTCAAACTAACCCCAGTGAAGGCTGGTCATTCCTAGTCCTTCCCAACAGTCCCTCAGTTCCCCTACCATACCCTCAGGCTCAGTATTTTGCCCTTTCTAACAAACCCATGTCTTCACTCCCTTACCAGATAAACCAAGAGAACTTCCCAGTCAGTATATATAACCCCCTCAGAACTCCCCTTTCTCCAGGAAACAGGTCATTGTGTAAGTACCCCTGTCCATAAACCAAGTGGCCTTGGGAGATTGTCATCTATGATCATCTTGTCCATCCCCTAAGTAAGCCAAGTATCCTTGAGTCCCAGCTCCCTTCTCACCAAAACACTGGTGGCGCCATTGGCCAATGGCCCATAGGTGACGTAGGAGTGGCCAGTGATCCAGCCGATGTCTGCTGTGCACCAGAACACATCCTCTGCGTGGAAGTCAAACACATACTTGAAGGTTGTGGCCACATAGAGCATGTAGCCCCCAACAGTGTGTACTACACCCTGGAGGAAGAATAGGGCCTCAGGTTGGGGCCTTGGGCTCACCCCCACAGACCACCAAACATACATAGGCTGGACAGAGCTAGAGGAAGATCCTCCTCAGGGATTCTAGCCCTGCCAGCACCCCTTTCATAGCACCCATCTCTCTTCTATCCCTTTTTCTCCATGTTCCCATCTCACACCCATACACATGCATAGTCAGTCTGTCATTCATATCCACACCCTAAAATGGTATTTCTGAGCCACCACTTTCACACACATGGGCACTTCTAGAACACTCACATCTAACAGTGTCTCTGTTTTATATTTATGCACACACAGTCAATTACACATTGACAGAGTAAGAGTGGGCAAAGAAGATAATCTTCTTTGCTTACTCTACCAGTACCCCATCCCTAGGAAAAAGAGGCCAAAATTGTGCTTCTAAAGCCCCACTAAGAGATATTCAAGCATATAGAGAGAAGAATATAGGGATGAGGTGAGTGGAAGGTAGGATGATAAATCTTTTAAGTTGATGGAAAAATCAGTTTTGTTTCTGGCTCACACACTGTGCCCTGGGAAGGACTAGATGTTAACAGTGTGACTTGTGGAAGGAACTGAACTCTAAGAGACATAGTCTAGGAGTCCAGTAAGAATCCCTGTGGCCAATCTCCATTGGCTTTGAGTTCACAGCACAGCTCTCCTTCAATCAAACCACAGGGCATAGACAAGGAACAGTCAGATACATGAACTGATCCTTTTCTCCTTTTCTGGGCACTCATGAAAGCCCCCACCTAAACTATCTCACCCTGGGCGTCAACATTTAATGATTGAGGATTTATGTCTTTTTCAAATTCTTTTTTTTTTTTCAAATAGAGAGAATGCAAGTAGGGGAGAGGGGCAGAGGGAGAGAAAGAGAGAGAGAATCTTAAATAGTCTCATGTTCAGCACAGAGTCTGATATAGGGCTCAATCCCACGACCCCAGGATCATGACCTGAGGCAAAATCAAGAGTTGGATGCTTCAGGCACCTGGGTGGCTCAGTTGGTTAAGCGCCAGACTTGGCTCAGGTCATGTTCTCGCGGTTCATGATTCAATCCCTACATCGGACTTTGTGTGGGCAGCTCAGAACCTGGAGCCATCTTCAGAGTCTGTGTCTCCCTCTCTCATGGCCCCTTCCCTGCTCACACTCTGTCTCTCTCTCAAAAGTAAATAAAGCATTAAATTTTTTTTTTTTTAATTTAGATGCTCAACTGACTGCAGCACCCAGTCTCCCCGAGGATTTATGTCTTAATTTGATTTAGAAAAGGTAATGTGACAGTTCCCAAACTCAGGATTAGAGAGTAAAATCTGTATCATCATTCTTCCTCAGAAACTCATTTCTCACCACTACACAGTACACACACACACACACACACACACACACACATGCACCCATGCACACACGCACATACTTGCCTTGGGTTTGCCTGTGGAGCCACTGGTGTACAGGATGAAGAGTGGGTCCTCAGCATCACACCACTCAGGCTCACACTCATCCTCTGCCTCTTGCATGAGTTCATGCCACCACAAGTCAATCCCTTGGTTCCAGGAGATCTGCAGGGGTAGGAAGACAGGAATGGGCAGAGAAGAACTGTAACAGCTCAAGACAGGAGTAGAGACCCACCTACCTGGCACCTGGGATTGGGATAGTAACCCCAGGTGGGGGTGCTGGGAGGGAGGGAACTGTGAGGGTGGAATGCAACAGAGAACAGGAGCAGAACAGCAGGCTTCTTGGGTACTCCTAACACCCTACTCCAGAGCTCCTCTTATGTGGCATCAGGTTGAGGAGGGCACCTTGGTTGGTCCCTTCTCATCCTTCAGTTCGTAGCTTAAATGTCACCTTCATGGAAGGGTTTTCCCTAAACAGTATCTGGTAGATTCCCAACCCCATCCTCACCCTTGTTATTTTTCTTGATCACAACACCATGTTTCCTTCCTATACAGTACATATTTCCAGTTATTTTATTTAGTTATTTGCTTGATTACTGTCTTCCCAACCAAATAGTGAACTCTATGAGTGCAATGGCATGTTCGACTTCTTTCTTTCTTTCTTTCTTTATCTCTTTCTTTCTTTCTTTTTTTCTTTCTTTCTTTCTTTCTTTCTTTCTTTCTTTCTTTCTTTCTTTCTTTCTTTCTAACAATGAGCAAAATCCCTGGCACTCAATACATACTCTACATTTTTTTTTGGATGAATGAATATACACACACAGGCCTACATACAAACATATGTACTTATGGGACTAGTGGCTTATCAGCAGGGATGCAGACACCACCCAATTCAGAAATGCAAAATTAGTCAGAGCCTGCAGGTGAAGCGGGCACCTGGCCCTGTTAGTATTGAAAAAAGTCAACAGCTTTTGGTCCAAGCGCCTTTTCCTGAATGTCTAGACCTTATCCATATCTGCAGGTTTGTACCCTAGCTCCACCCCTGCCTTTACACCACTGGTACCAATGGGTTTCCCACAGACATATTTGTTTGAGGTTCCATTCAGCACAAAGCCTGCTTTACGTTGGTGGAAAAGGACCAACATGGACTTCTCCCACGAGAGGGGTGTCCCCCTCTACTGGAGTGTCTTTGATAACTACTTCTGAATCTGTTATCCTGAAATTTTTCTAGCCTCTCCTTGAAACTATTTTACTTTCCTAGTTATATCAGCTCTCTAAACAGCCACCTTTCTGAGTCTACCCTGTGCTAAGGGAAGTTGAGATTCCCTGAACTTGTCCAAATATTACACTGGATCTCATCCTAGTTCTGCCACTTCCTAACTACATATGACCTTGGGCAAGTCACTTTACCTAAAGTCGGTTCATTTTAAAATGAGGACAGTTCTGGGCACCCGGGTGGCTTAGTCGGTTAAGCATCTGACTTCAGCTCAGGTCATGATCTCATGGTTTGTGGTTTCAAGCACTGCATTGGGCTCTGTGCTGACATGACAGCTCAGAGCCTGGAGCCTGTTTCGGATTCTGTGTCCTCTTCTCTCTCTGCCCCTTGCCGGCTCTCTCTCAAAAATAAATAAACATTTAAAAAAAATTTTTTTAAATAAATAAAATGAGGATAATTCTTCTTTCCCTAACGGTCTCACAGGATTTGGGGAACATCAAAAGAAAAAGGCATTATCTGGTAAACATCAAACCTTGAATTGTCCTTTGGAGTGGGAAAGACTGATGAATGTCAGGAAGGATAGAAGTTAGTTCAGTTCCACTGAACTCCTCTAGGACATAAATTTAAGGGTGTGATAATGGGAACTGTTTTGGGTTTGCTTTGGCTATCACAAAGTCCTTTCATATTAATTAGCTTCTTGTATGTTCAATGGCCCTGGCTCGCAGGTAGACATGATCATGTAAGAGAAACACCCTACTCCCTATTCCCAATGTATGGCTATATGTTAATTTACTGTGTACATATTTGGTTTAAAAACCCCCAAGTGTTAAACGCATACCTTGATAAGTTATAAAATGATTCTCTAGCCACTCATCTCTTTCTGTACAATCTGCCCCTTACTTTAGAGAATTTGAAGTTTCTGGCACATAAACATCATAAGAATGACAAGCCCAGGCTGAATAAGGCACCATTAAAAAGAAGAAGAGGGGCGCCTGGGTGGCATAGTCAGTTAAGCGTCCGACTTCAGCCAGGTCACGATCTCGCGGTCCGTGAGTTCGAGCCCCGCGTCGGGCTCTGGGCTGATGGCTCGGAGCCTGGAGCCTGTTTCCGATTCTGTGTCTCCCTCTCTCTCTGCCCCTCCCCCCGTTCATGCTCTGTCTCTCTCTGTCCCAAAAATAAATAAAAAACGTTGAAAAAAAAATTAAAAAAAAAAAGAAGGAGAAGGAGAAGAAAAAGAAGAAAAAAGAAGAAGAAAAAGAAAGAAGAGAAAGACACTGCCCACAAGCTAGAAAACACTAAAACACACCTTATTTTTTAATGGAACAGCCACAGGGGCCTACACATATATTATCACATGGGCACTTTGTTTCTGCCAAATGATCTACTTGAGATGAGGGCATTAATGTATTTAAGTAGAAGAGTGTCAGTATTGCTTTGGGCAAATGGTACTTGTCTACAGTACTGGTTTGAATTGTCATAGAAAAGGCACTAGGTACATGTAAGTGCAAAGCAGAGTTACACTGTGGCAATGAGGAGATTCTTGTAATCTTGCAAAACGGTTTCCTTTGTGGGTATGTGGGTGAAAAGGGCCGGTATTCCAGGTGTGGAACCGATAAACAGCACCAGGAAGCAGGATGAGCTCAATTAGTGGTGCAAACTCGTTGGTTGTGAATTGGGTGTGTGCCTATGAGAGCCCAGAGCTTTGAACCAGGAAAAGATCTCAATTTTCTGAAGTAAGAATGGAGTTGGCCTTTGTCCTTGGACCAGGATAGCCTGGGAAGGCAACTGCCAGGTATGAGAGAGGAACGTGAGGACACTCATAGGTGACGTGATTGAGAAGAGTACCTCCAAATTGTGCCAGGTGCTCCCTTGAAAAATGCTTAAGGATGATGGGGTATAGAGCTCTCCCGAGATTTCTGCAGCTTTGACTGCCATTATCAGACCAATAAACCTGGACTTCGTAAGCCTACTCTTATGGTCTTTGGTTTTGGGTAACTGACTATTTTCACTTCCAAGAACCAAAAGTTCAGAGCCTGTGGCCTAAAGGTCTCTGGTATTAAGAATTATAGGAGCTTATTTCTTTTCTGGTTTCCCTTTTAGAAATGCCAGGCTGTCTGCTATGTTAAAAGCAATAAAAGCTACGGGGTGCCTGGGTGGCCCAGCCGGTTAAGTGGCCGATTTTGGCTCAGGTTTATGATCTCAGTCTGTGGGTTCAAGCCCCACGTCAGGCTCTGTGTGGACAGCTCAGAACCTGGAGCCTGCTTCAGATTCTGTGTCTCCCTCTCTCTCTGCCCCTCCTCTGTTGATACGCTCTCTCTCTCAAAAATAAATAAACATTTTTTAAAAAGCAATAAAAACTAACATTTATAGTTACTATGTGTCAAAATCATTATATATACTGACAAAACCCTATCAGGTAGGAACAATTATTATCATTATTCAACAGATGGAGAAACCGAGGCAAGAGAGCTTAAGTACTTTGTCCAAGTTTCCACAGTAGCAAGTGACACCACTAGGATTTGAACCCAAGTAGTGTGGCTCCAGAGTCTATACTCTAACCACTGAGTTTGTTACCCTCTTTCAAGAGAAATGTCTTAGGTCTCTGCCTGACTTTTAAAAGGAAAGTAATATACCCTGGGAATCAGATCTGTCTCCACCATGCTATGAGAACAGAGAAAAAAAGATTATATTTACCCTTAGCCAAAGGGGTTAATAATAGAAGACTTAGAGTAAGAGACCCTATAAGGAAGGTAAAATTCAGAGGAATAATGAATTTTATGTTTTGTTTTAATAGAGGAAGTGGTTTCCTTTCAAGCATGTATTATCATCTCTCCATTATTGATAAGGGAACTGAAACCCAGAGAGGAGAAACAACTTATTCAAGGTCATACAGCTAAAAATCAGTCTCTGGGGCCGCCTGTGTGGCTCAGTCGGTTAAGCATTGGAATTCGGCTCAGGTCATGACCTGATGGTTCATGGGTTTAAGCCGCACATCAGGCTCTACACTGTCAGTGTGGAGTACGCTTGGAATTCTCTCCTTCCCTCTTCCTCTCTCTCTATGCCTCCCCCACTTGCACTTTCTTACTCTCTCTCAAAATAAATAAATAAACTTTATTTTTTAAAAATTGGTCTCTAGGGGCGCCTGGGTGGCTCAGTTGGTTGGGCGTCCGGCTTCAGCTCAGGTCATGATCTCACAGTTTGTGGGTTCGAGCCCCGCACTGGGCTCTGCTGACAGCTTAGAGACTGGAGCCTGCTTCAAATTCTGTGTTTCCTTCTCTCTCTGCTCCTTCCCCGCTCATGCTCTGTCTCTCTCTCTCCTTCAAAAATAAACAAAAACATTAAAAAAAAAATTTTTTTTAAATCGGTCTCTGGACTCTAAGTCTAGTCTTCCCTCTATTCTAATCTGCTTTGAGCTCCCATTTAGGAATCTCCCTTCTCAGAATCACCTACAATGTAATTTTTATTCAATCTAGCACTTAATTATATCAGAGAGTTTATGTGCAGTTTATAAATCCTAAAGTACTATATAAAGGTATTTAGGAATTTTCTTCCTTGTTGTCCTATATAAAACTGAGGTTTTCATCCCCAACTTGATGGTGAATTCCTAAGGTCAAGTTCTGTGCCTCCTCTCTTGCTCTCCTCCTATCTCCCAGGGCTCTGCCCCAGCTAAGTATATAGTAAAAACTTTCTGACAAGTTACTTGGTTATCTCTCCCACAAAGGTCCTAAGCAACAGGAGTGAAATGGGATGCCTGTTGCTACCTTTCTGAGATTCATGCTCTATGCCAGTTCAGAGAGGTAGCAATAGGCATTTTGTTTCATGACTCTTCAGAGTGACTTAGATGGCAAAGGACCCCGGGGGGCAGACAGAAAGGGGTTAGGACTGGCAGCCACCTCCATGGGGAAAACAGGCAAAGAGCAGATGGAAACACAGACAAACACGCAGAGAAGCAGTACCCAAGGCAGTGCAGAGGTGGATACCTGGGGCCAGATGCGCTTGGGTTTCTCTTTCAGCTTACCCTGTTAAGAGCCCATGGAAAGGGTGGTGAGCAGGGTCTGTGTATAGGGAAGTGGGAGGGAAGGGTCAATGTGTTCCGAACCTTTACTGCCTCCTTTCCTTTAGGCTCCCCAACCTATATTTTCCTGATCTTATTCCCAGCATCTATACACTCATAATCCCTAATGCTGAATGGGGTCTCCAATCTCCCCAGAGTGGACTATAGCCCTATGACCATGCAAGGCCCCTCAAGTCACAGAATCTCAGGAATGCTTTGTCCTTCTGGACCCTGGAGCTTTCATCCTTCATGCCCTTAGACCTTTGGGCTTTTCCATCATTTCCACTAAAAGTGCTGGATCCAAAGCTAACAAGGGCCATATCTTGAGGGCCAAATTCTGGTCCTTCCATCGTGGCACCACATAGGTAGCCCATTCCAAGACATAGTCCAGTATACAGTTACCCAAATAGCCCATTTCTTTCTTTCTTTTTTTTTTTAAATTATGGTTGACTAAGCCCATTTTTAACCTAAACCCAAGCCCTGAAGGTCCCTTATACCCACCAGGATACCCCAACCAGCATAGAGTCTCCCTTATAATCTCTCCTGCTGAGTTCCCACAGTACGAGAGACTCCCTACTGACATTCAAGGTCAAAATCCCCCAGAGGAGGAGGCCTCTGGAGGCATTCCTAGGACTGTTCCCAGATCCTCTCAGCATTATGATGAGGAAGCAAAGAAGGACATTAAGAACTTCCTGGACAGGAAGAGGGAGCCAATTTGAGCCTAGATGAGAGCAGAGAAGTACCAGACTCACCTGCACATCCGGGCATGGCCTCTTAATGGGGGGAGACTGGCTGGGAGAGTCACTTGTGCCCAGCTCTGCCCGCCCCAGGTGCTTGACCACAATGCAGCATCTCACAGGGAAGCCCCTAGAAGGAAAAACCTGAAGTAGTAGGCTGCCTTGCTCAAAAGAGAATTTGGCAGGACCCACCCATGTCCATCTAGGATAGAAGGGACAAAGGGAGTCTGGTACTGGCGAAAGGCCCAGTTGACCAAGAGCAGTAGCCAACCAAACACACTTACTTCTCCCGACACTTCTCCAGGGCCTCGTCAGCCAGTTCCTTCAGGTTCACAAGCTTTTCCCCCCTGTAGAAGGCATCTTTGGGGAGCAATAGACATTCCAGGACTTAGAAAGGCACCACACTCCTAGCCCCTTATCCCTAGTGAGCACAATGTTCATGGAGCCCTTCCTGAGGTAGGCCTCTTGATTCTGGCTCTTCCAATTGATTTGAGCTGAGAGGGTCATGTGAGGTGGAATCCGGAGGTAGGTAAGGGTAGGCAGTGCCTACCCTCTATGCTGAGCAGTCACAAACACCAACTGGCTAATTAGAGACCAAAACTTCAGGTGTGGAGGTTCTTGAAAAGGGGTGAGAGAATTAGTCACCTGTAGTGATAAGAAGGCTGCAACTGGAATCCAGGATCCGTTCACATAGAGACTCTGCAGAGAAGCCTGCAAACTAGGGAAAAGAAGGAAGACTAAGGGAGAGGAGGACCTAGAAGCTGAGTAAACAAGGAAAAGAGACACTTTTAAAACCTTCACGGTTTCTAAGCCACGGTCCTAGAAGAAACTAGATAACTGATATGGAACAAACATTCTAAACTCCTTAGTTTGGTTCTTAAGCTCCTTCATCATCCAGGCCCACCCTACTTCCCCAGAGCCCCATCCCCCACTAGGTCCTTTTTTCCAGCCCAAATTCCTACCACAATGGAGTGCAGAGCCCCAAGGCGGGCACACGCCAGCATGGCCACCACGAGCTCTGGTATCATGGGCATGTAGATGGCCACCCGGTCGCCCTTCCGAATACCTGCAAATAAAAGACACAGATCATGCACCATGTACCCTTCCTGTTGCTACTTGCTCCTTCTCATTCAGCTACTGCTCACTGCACAGCTGACCTTTTCTGTTCTCCTAGTACCACATTCCTTCCATTCCTTGTCTACTTCCCCTAAATCCTCAGATATCCCTAGGCAGTCCCCTCCAGTCCCTGTCTCATACCCCTGCACTCACCCTGTTTTTGGAGAACATTGCTGAATCGACACACTTGGATCAGAAGCTCACGATATGTGATCTGGGTGGTCTCCTCTGGTTCATTGCCCTCCCTGAGATACATCAGAAAGAATTAGTCATTAGGGAAATTATATATATTCAAACAAAAAACAGGAGCAGTCATATATCCATTTGGTAACACCAAGGCTCCTTGTGAATGTTCTGTGAGGGTGAGCTATCTGCCATCACACCTTATTCTGACTGGTCAGATACTTTAGCATTTTAGGGGCACCTGGGTGGCTCAGTCAGTTAAACGTCTGACTCTTGGTCTCGGCTTAGGTCAGGATCTCTCAGTTCATGAGTTCAAGCCCTGCATCAGGCTCCGTGCTGACAGCACAGAGCCTGCTTGGGATTCTCTTCCTCTCCTTCTCTCTCTCTGCCCTTCCCCTGCTTGTGCACTTGCTGGCTCTCGCTTGCTCTCTCTCTCCCAAAATAAATAAACCTAAAAAAAAATTAAAATATACTTTATACACAAGATGTGTATCATTGGATAATGTACTTCCATTTGCAAGCCTCACTTAGGTTGGTAAAATGGGATGATGATCACTTCTCTTCCATCCTAGGGGTGTATTAAGCAGAAATGGTATCATAGATGTGATTCCTCCTGAGCACTGTGTCAAGACTGCATTGGTGTTATTCACAGTGGGATCTCCAGATCACCTGCACCCAAGGGAACTTATTAAAATACAGATTCCTGAGCTCTACCACAGATATACTAAATCAGAATCTCAGGGTCCAAGAATCTGCCACTTTATTACAAGCTGGTATAAAGGTTCACTTGGTGATTCTGATACATATTTAAAGTTTCAGAATCACCACCTTCTATCAGCTGATTTCTGTCTACCTCCTCAGCCTTGCCTCCTACTCCTCTCAGCCTGGTTTCCTTCAGTTATTCCTTCATTTGTTCATTTGCTTATTCAACAAATACTATATGCTATATACATGTATAGAAATAAGGCACTGATGAACAAGATTAACGAGATCCCTGACAACATGGAGCTTATATTCCAATGACAGTGCAAAAGTATACAAGTAACAAATACAGCCAAGATCATTTCAGATAATAAGCATTATGAGGGATATAAAGAATGATATAATGGGGTGCCTGGGTAGCTCAGTGGGTTAAGAGTCTGACTTCGGTTCAGGTCATGATCTTGACATTCATGGGTTCAAGTCCCACATCAGGCTCTGTGCTGACAGCTCAGAGCCTGGAGTCTGCTTCTAAATCTGTCTCCCTCTCTCTCTGCCCCTCCCCTGCTCACACACACGTGCACATGCACACTCTCTCAAAAATAAATATTAAAAAAAAGAATGATATAATAAGTGACTGGTGAGAAATACATTTTTAAAAAGATATCTTAATGAACTTTCATAATTATACGTGAAGATTTAACAATAAGAATATTCCTCTGGTGTTTTTGTTTTCAATTTTATGATTTTTTGAATAATACATACATACTAATGGTACCACATAAAAAGATACGAAATGAAAAGTGTCCATCCACCCCTACTCCTCAATCACTGCCAACTGGCAACCACTGTTAGTACTATGTTGTGTAACTTTCCAGAAATAGTCAATATGTAGATAGGACCATTCCTAATAGGTTGGAGGGCATAGGGCAACTGAACTAATGTGGAATGACCAAGATAATCACTTTAGAAGATTACACTGTTAGCATCTTTCATAAGGTCCTTGGGATATCACTGAAGATGGAAATTTAAAAACTGAATTAAAAAATTGAATTTTAATGCTGTTCAGAAAAGAGGTAAGCACCTCACAGTCCCCAACAAAGCACCTTAGGTGGGAAGAGGTGGGAAAGAGCTGTTTTAACCATGGGACAGGCTGTTATGGAAACACATATACATGCATTTATGTTTACATATTCTTGTTTTTTCTACATAAATGATGGCATACAATACATACTGTTCTGTATCGTGATTTTTAAATTTTTTTTAATGTTTATTTATCTTTAAGAGAGAGAGAGAGACAGGGCATGAGTAGGGGAGGGACAGAGAGGGAGACACAGAATCCAAAGCAGGCTCCAAGCTCTCAGCTATCAGCACAGAGCTCGACATGGGGCCTGAACTCAGGACCTGAGCTAAAGTTGGACGCTTAACTGACTGAGCCAGCCAGGTGCCCCTGTATCGTGGGTTTTTTTTTTCTTAATGTTTATGTATTTATTTTAAGGGGGGGTAGGGGAAGAGAGAGAGGAAGAGAGAGAGGATCTCAAGCAGGCTCACTGCTGTCAGCAAAGAGCCTGACATGGGGCTCAAACCCACAAACCGTCAGATCATGACCTGAGCTGAAATCAAGAGTTGGATGCTCAACCAACTGAGCCACCTGGGCACCCCTCTATATAATGTTTTTTATTGACTATAATATACATCCAATAAATGACACAAATCTTAAGTATAGAGATCAATTATCTTTCTTTGTTAAAAATTTAACAATATACCTTGATATTCTCCATCAAGACTTACAATGCTATATTATTTTCTTTGTCATCTGCATAAAGTTCCAGTTTGTATGTGCCATAGTTTAACAAATAAATGCTTCAATAAATATCTTTTTTTTTTTAATTTATTTTTTTTTTCAACGTTTTTTTTTTTTTTTTTTTTTTTTTTTTTTTATTTTTGGGACAGAGAGAGACAGAGCATGAACGGGGGAGGGGCAGAGAGAGAGGGAGACACAGAATCTGAAACAGGCTCCAGGCTCCGAGCCATCAGCCCAGAGCCTGACGCGGGGCTCGAACTCACGGACCGCGAGATCGTGACCTGGCTGAAGTCGGACGCTTAACCGACTGCGCCACCCAGGCGCCCCAATAAATATCTTTATTCATGGGGAGCCTGGGTGGCTCAGTCAGTTAAGCATCCGACTTCAGCTCAGGTCATGATCTCACAATTCGTGAGTTCAAGCCCTGTGTCAGGCTCTGTGCTGACAGCTCAGAGCCTGGAGCCTGCTTCGGATTCTGTGTCTCCCTCTCTCTCTGCTCCTCCCCTGCTCACGCTCTGTCTCTCTCTCTCTCCTTCAAAAATAAATAAAAACATTAAAAAAAACTTTTTTTAATAAAAAATAAAATAAATAAATATCTTTATTCAAATCTCATTTTACTCACTTGCAAATAAATATAACAGTAGGATGAATTACTAGAAGTGAAACTGTGGATTCAAAGGATATGTGCATTTTAAATATTGATAAACATTAGAGGACAACTACTTTAAGATGGTCAGAGAAGGCCTCCCCCTGGGATCTGAGTAATAAGAAGTAGTCAATTATATGAATTCTTAAGAAAAGTATCCTGGGCAGAGAGAACATTGAAATTTGGAAAGGCACTGAGGCAGTAAAAAGCTCGACCTAGTCAAAGAATAGTAATGAAGCCAGTATGGCTGGAGCATAGCGAACAAGAAGAAAGGTAAGAATGAGAGTTAGGCAGCAGTCAGATCACATAGGGCCTTGTAGGCAATGGTTAAGAAGACTGAAATAGCCCTCCCTAGGGGCGCCTGGGTGGCGCAGTCGGTTAAGCGTCCGACTTCAGCCAGGTCACGATCTCGCGGTCTGTGAGTTCGAGCCCCGCGTCAGGCTCTGGGCTGATGGCTCGGAGCCTGGAGCCTGTTTCCGATTCTGTGTCTCCCTCTCTCTCTGCCCCTCCCCCGTTCATGCTCTGTCTCTCTCTGTCCCAAAAATAAATAAAAAACGTTGAAAAAAAATTAAAAAAAAAAAAAAAAAGAAGACTGAAATAGCCCTCCCTAAATACTGCAGGCCATTGTGCTACTTCCCTTTCCTTACAACACGGAGTACCTAAGAGGGAGGTAACTAAAACCCAGAGATGTAATAGCTAGGCCAAGGTCAAACAATAATAACTGGCAGAGTCAAGAATAGATCCTCAGGTTTTCTCATTTCAAGGCATGACCTTTTTGCCTCATCGTGTGAAGGACAGGGACTAGCAGGGAAACCAAGCCTTGGAGGTTACACAGATTATCAGCCTCTTTCCCGCTCCTGGCTTGATGAGTCAGTTACTATCCTTTCCTTGGCTTAGCCCTCCTAGGGCTGAGAGGAGCCAAGCACAGAGAGCACTCTATAATGGGAAGGAACACAGAGAGAGAAGCTGGCAAACAGCCCTGAATGCCAGAGGCAAAAAGCCATTTTCTTAACTGGCCTACTGATGAGTACCACAGAAACTTCAGAACATCTCCAGTTATGGCTAAATGCCAACACATTCCACACACTCATGCACACATGTCCCCACATATGTACCATATACCAGCTTGTTTGTGTACACTCACATGCATAAAATCATATATACTTATAATACAAAATGTTGTAGCCACAAGAGATGCACATTTGTACACAGAGGCACAAACAAGGAGAAATACAGAGACCCAGGACTCAAACATGGGCCCATCTGCAAGTACATGAACCACACTTATGTACAAAGCTTGTCCTTCCCAAAATTCTATCACATCATTGTTTTATTTTCTTCATATAACTTTCCATTATTTGAAATTATCTCATGTATTTTATTTACTTGTATATTATCTGTGTCTTTTATTAGAATATAAACTCAATGGTAACAGAATTTGTCATCTTGTTTATTACTATATCCCTAGAACCTAGAATAGAGCCTGGTACATAGAAAGTGCACAGGAACAGAGGCACCTGGGTGGCTCAGTCAGTTGAGCATCGATTCTTGATTTGGGCTCAAGTCATGACCTCACAGTTTGTGGGTTTGAGCCCCATGTCAGGCTTTGTGCTGTCAGTATGGGGACTGCTTGGGATTCTCTCTCTTCCTCTTTCTCTGACCCTCCCCTGCCTGTGCATTCACCCATGCACACACACACACTCTCTCTCTCTCTCTCTCTCAAAATAAATAAATAAACTTTAAAAAAAAAAAGTTAAGAAAGTGCACAGGAACAGATAAGCACAAACCTATACAAGAACTGCTTACCTGAGCCCACTTCTAGTTACTTACACACACACACACACACACACACACACACACACACACACAGTGTACATTCCTCTCTCAGACTCTAGGCTCAAGTTATGCATTATTGATTAGGCACCTTACTCCTTTCAGTGTCTTCTTTCTCTGACATATACACCAGATTGGGGCCCCTGGCTCTTTAGGAGGAGGAGGTGAACAGAATACTGGCTTACGGGGGTATAGCTCAGGAGTAGAGCATTTGACTGCAGAATACTGGCTTACTACTAGCTCCCAAGCTCTCTAGGGTGTTAAGAGTTTAGTTGTTTTTTTCTTTTAGTGTTTATTTACTTATTTTGAGAGACAGAAAGAGCTAGTGCATGAGCGGAGGAGGAGCAAAGAGAGAGGGAGAGAGAGAGAGTCCCAAGTAGGCTCTGTGCTGTCAGTGCAGAGCCCAACTCTGGGCTCAATCTCACAAACCGTGAGATCCTGACCTGAATTGAAATCAAGAGCCAGACACTTAACCAACTGAGCCACTCAGGTGACCCAGATGTTGAGTTTTTAAAAGAACATTCAGTTTAGTCTCCTAACTCCAAAGAGATCCAAAGAAGCCATTTAATGTGTTCGAGGTCACATGGTGGGTTGTGGCAGAGTAGATCTCACTTTCCTTGTGTCTATTGGTACTACCTTGCATTACCAAAGCCCCATTTATTGGGGCTTCATAGTTCCCATTACACCTTGGGCTCTTAGAGGGCAGGGATCATGTCTTTTTCCTCTAAGTCTCCTCCAAATTCAGTTGGTACAATAGGTACTTAAGGTTCATGGATTAATCATAGAAAACCTGATAACTGATTAATGACAGGGAAGACTGGGGCTCCCCTCTATATGACAGTCATTGGATTGGAGATTTTAGTTCCCTAGACTAGCAGAAAAGTAAGGCACAGGATAGGAGGAAAGAGCTGGAGGAAAAAATAGGTGGCAAAAACTAGGCTCCTCACAGAAACAGAGTGCAGGATCTAACCTGATGGGTTAGGCCTTCCAGAGGAGAAATAACCAGATGAGAAAAGGAATCACACCTACTATGAGAGGACAATCTGGACTGAGCTATTTATCCTGGAGAAGAGAAGATACTGAGACACAAGAGTAAGTCTCAATATCTGTATCTCTGCTGCCTCCACTCTGGTTCAGGCAACCTTCATCTCTTGCCTAGATGACCACAATGCCCCCAAACTGGTCTCCCACTTCACTCTTACCCTCTTCTAATCCATACATCATCCAGAATAATCTATTAAGGACATAGACTGATTACATCACCTCCTGTTTAAAATCCTTAAGTGGCGGGGCACCTGGGTGGCTCAGCCTGTCAGGCATCTGACTTTAGATTTCGGCTCAGGTCATGATCTCACAGTTCTGTGAGTTTGAGTTCCGCACTGAGCATGGAGCCTGTTTGGGATTCTCCCTCTCTCCCTCTCTCTACCCCTCCCCGCACACTTGCTCTTGCTTTCAAAATAAATAAACTTTAAAAATAATAAAAAATGAAAACCTAGGCTGCCTTCCATTGACTGTAGAAGAAAATCCAAACTTCTACTATGCCTTGTATCTTCTCCAACTCATCTTGTCCCATCAGAATGGGACATTCTACTCAAAAGACTCCAAACACATTATGAGCCTTCTGACTGATAGAATATGCCATGTTCTTCCCCCAGCTCTTCAAATGGTTTGCTCTATGTCGTGTTTCAGATCACCCTAAGTAGCATCAGCCTTTCCTGTTATTCTTCATCACAACACTATTTATTTTCATAGCATTTTTCTCAAGCTATAATTGTATTATTATTATTATTATTTTTAATTGTCTGTCTCCCCTACTAGACTGTAAGTTTCCTGAAGGCACAGACCAAGTTGGTCTTACTCACTGCTGAATCCCCAGTGCCTTGCAGAGAAATTTATATATAGCCAACGCTCAATAAATATTTGCTGAATAAATAAACAAACTTGAAGGATTATTATGGGAAAGAAGCAGACTAGTGTTATGTAACTATAAATGGAAGAGGTGGGGCAATTGGGAGAGTTCAACATAAGGAGAGCCTTTCAAACTGTCAGAGCTATCCAATGATAGAAGGTACTCCTTCAGGAGCTTCCTAACTCTGGAGATATGTAACATCTGGGATCTGCAGGGATATTAAAGAGCAGACTCCAAAACATGGTTGGGACCAAGCAAGGCCAGTGCATCTCAAAGCATGGTCACACAGTGTTAATAATGCAAATTCCAAGGCCCTGCCCCCACAGAGCTGCAGTGTAGGATGGTACAGATTGGGCCAGGGAAACCCCGACACCTACTAGATCATTCTCCAGGGAGTGGGGGCCTTAGAATTCTCATTTTATATGCAACTCATGTGATTCATATTTTCTGAAGTTTGAGATGACCTTTAAGGCTCTTCCAACTTTGAGATTCTTTGATTATATAAAATTAAGAAATCATGTAAAATGTTTTCTATGGTCCATAAAGCACTGCACAAATGGGAGGCACTCAGATGTAGGTATACCCTCAAGTCACTTTCCCTTTCACCAAGGAGCAGGAAGTGGGAGTAATATAACTTGACCAATTAGCAGCCTAATGTTCCCCCTGGGCACTCCTGTCCCAGCCACGGTGAAGAGGGAGAAAGGATGGAGGAGGAGGGGGGAGGAGGCACACTCCAAAGACTGAATCATAAATCACTTAGAATGCCAGAGGAGGGAAAGGCTTTCAATGTCCACTACCCTTATTTACAGATGAGAAATCTAATGCACAGATGGGAAGTGATGGCTTCAAGGTTACTTATCACATTAGTAGTCCCATTATTCTAAAACAGTGCTATCCACTATTGGTGGGAATGCAAACTGAGGCAGCCATTCTGGAAAACAGTATGGAGATTCCTCAAAAAATTAAAAAATAGAATTAGCCTACAACCCAGCAATTGTACTACTAGGTATTTATCCAAAGGATGCAGGTGTGCTGTTTCAAAGGGGCACATGCACCCCAATGTTAATAGTAGCACTATCAACAATAGCCAAGGTATGGAAAGAGCCTAAATGTCCATTGACTGATAAATGGATTAAGATGTGGTATATATATACAATGGAGTATTATTCAGCAATCAAAAAGAATGAAATCGTGCCATTGCAACAACGTGGATGGAACTAGAATGTATTATGCTAAGTGAAATTAGTCAGAGAAAGACAAATATCATATGACTTCACTCATATGTGAAATTTAAGATACAAAACAGATGAACATAAGGGAAGGGAAGTAAAAATAATATAAAAACAGGGAGGGGACAAAACATAAGAGACTCTTAAATAGAGAGAACAAACTGAGGGTTGCTGGAGGGGTTGTGGGTGAGGGGATGGGCTAAATGGGCAAGGGGCATTAAGGAAGACATTTGTTGGGATGAGCATTGGGGGTTATATGTAGGGGATGAATCATTGGATGCTACTCCTGAAATTATTATTGCACCATATGCTAACTAACTTGGATGTAAATTTTTTAAATAAATAATTAATTAGAAAAAATAAAGCAGTGCTATCCAACATAGTAGCCACAAGCCACATATAGCTATTGAACACTTGCAATGTGGCAGAAGAACTGAATTTTTAATTTTATTTAATTTTATTTAATTTTAATTATTTTAAATATTAATAGTCACCTATGGCTGGTTCTAGTATCTAAATATCTAGTTCAGGGCATTCTCCTAAATGACATGGTCTCCAAAAGGGGGGTATTTTTTCCAAAGCCAGAAATAGCACAATGAAGAAAATCAAAGTACAGGAGTCCTCAGAACTGTAGAATTGAAGTCCACCAAGGATGGATTTTAGCGTAGCTGTAATCACCCAAGAGAACTTAAAACACACGCTCATGCAAAGGCTTGTACACAAATGTTCATAGCAGCATGATTTATGATACCAAAAAGTGAAAACAACCCAAACAGCCATCAACCATCAACTGAAGAATGGATAAATAAAACATGGTATATCTATCCAGTGGAATATCATCCAGCATAAAAAGGAATGAAATACTGTTACATGCTACAACATTGGTGAACATTTAAAAGATTACACTAAGTGAAAGAAGCTAGAAAAAAGGCCACATGTTGTATGATTTCATTTATATGAAATGTCCAGAACTGTCAGAGCTATAGAGACAGAAAATAGATTAATGGTTGCCTAGGGCTACAGTAGGGAAAGTTGGAGGAAAATGAGGAGTGACTGCTGACGAATATGGGGTTCCTTTTTGGGGTGATGAAAATGTCCTAAAATTGGTTGTGATGATGACTGCACAACTCTGTCAATAGAACAAAAATCATTGGGGCACCTGGGTGGCTCAGTCAGTTGAACGTCCAACTTCGGCTCAGGTCATGATCTCGCGGTCTGAGAGTTCGAGCCCCGCGTTGGGCTCTGTGCTGACAGCTCAGAGCCTGGAGCCTGCTTCGGATTCTGTGTCTCCCTCTCTCTCTGCCCCTCCCCTGCTCATGCTCTGTCTCTCTTTCTTTCAAAAGTAAATAAACATTAAAAAAATTTAAAAAAAAATAGAACAAAAATCATTGACTTGTACACTTTAAATGGGTAAACTGCATGATATGGATTATATCTCAAATTTAAAAATTCTGTGACTTTGATTGGAATTGCAATAATATACAGATTAACTTGGAAAAGCAGACATCTTTGCAAATCTTCCTTTCCAAAAGTTTGCCTCTTAGCACACTATTCATTCATTCACAGTGTTCATTCATTCATACTGTCTCCTTCAAAGACTTGGCAGTTATTTATTTTAATGTTTTTTTTTTAATTTATTTTTGAGACAGAGACAGAGCATGAGCAGGGAAGGAGCAGAGAGAGAGGGAGACACAAAATCTGAAGCAGGCTCCAGGCTCTGAGCTGTCAGCACAAAGCCCAACATGGGGCTTGAACCCATGAACTGTGAGATCATGACCTGAGCCAAAGTCGGACGCTCAACTGACTGAGCAATCCAGGCGCCCAGCAGTTATTTATTTTAACATTATAGTCATAGGTATACATCTGTTTCCTTCACTGGACTGTAAGTTCCTTAAAAGCAGACAAGACATTTTAATCTTTCTCCTCCTCAGTGCTTAGCACAAAATCTGACACGGTGGGTACTCAATACATAATTGTGAAATGAATGGGTAAAAAAATGAAAGAATGAACAAAGTTCTCTGTCTATATGGCCAGCCATATCAGAGTGAGGAAACATGGAAAGAAAGAGGGAATTCTAGAGGATATAAACAAAGAAGATAGATGCTAGACAGGCAGGAAGAAATGGTAGACATGGAGAAGAGTGTGAAACTTGTGGAATGGGATTTGGAGACATATCAAGAAGAGTTCTTAAGCACCTACAATGGGCTCAATTCTGGACTCTGCCATGGGAGAGACTGCAATAAGCCCCTGGAGCTGAGGTTCAGGTTATGGGACTTGTGCTTTGCAATCGAGGCTATTATTGCATCCTGTCCTCATGCCAGCTATTTTCAGGCCTTGATCCAGGAACCTTGTGCCTGTTCCCCTTGGCCAAAGTGGCTTTGGTGCCAGTTGGATTCTGTTGACAAGGCAGACCTGGGCCAGTACAGAAGTAACCCTTTTCCCATTGCTTAATTCCTCCTTACAGGAGGGAAATCATATACATTCACTCCTATGATACTGTGCCCCATGCTAGCCTTACCCAAAACAAGTGAATGAGGGCAGACCTCTCAGATCCTTTGCTATCACAGCATTAGGCATGTTGCCTAAAACAGACATATGCCTATAGCAGAAAAACAAAGTGGAAAGAACAGCCAAGGGCACCATTTTATATGTACATCAGGTCTCTCAAGTTTGATGCATGCAAAAATATTTATTACAATGGTTCTTTGTTATTTAGGTACATAGGATGGTTGAAATCATTAGTTTGAAGGGTTTTCTCTATTCCTGTGGTACCTGAGCAGGGAAAGTTTTAAGAAAGTGTCCAGATTCTCAACTTCCATATGTAATCTTTCCTAACATTGCTCTGCCTGAGTCGGTTCTCCTTTCCCACTTTCTCCTTCACAAATACACTTCTCCTACTTTATTTAAAAAAAAAAAAAAATTACCATCTCTCTCTCTTATCCAGAGTGCCAAAGGGACAATTTGAGAATCTGTAACCTCAGAGGGAAAGGCCCAAGGCAGCAAATCAGAGAGCTTTCTTAAGAAATCAGTATAGGGGTATCTGGGTGGCTCAGTCAGTTAAGCATCTGACTTCAGTTCAGGTCATGATCTGACAGTTCATGAGTTCGAGTCTCTCACCAGGTTCTGTGCTGACAGTGCAGAGCCTGGAACCTGCTTCTGATTCTGTGTCTCCCTCTCTCTCTGTCCCTCTCCTACTCACACTCTGTCTCTCTCTCAAAAATAGCATTTTTAAAAGTTAAAAAAGAAATAAGAACAGAAAGGAGTAACATCTTACAAGACCAGTGCTCTAACACCTGAACTATGGAGCCCAGAAAGGAGTAACATCTTAATTCAAGCAGGTGACAAACTCATGGCAAAACTACTTGCCTTATTTCTCTTAGAATTATGATTCATAAGTTGAATATTTAACATATTTATTTTAATTAGAAAAAAAAAAGTTAGGCATTTTCCAATAGAAAGTAATCTCATTTGGCTGATTTGTTGACAGTGAGAACCGGCTGTGTAAGCTAGATTGTATGGTGGACATTTTCTATAAATTATATGATCTAAATTTGGAGTTCCAAGATTTCAAAAAAGATACATAAAATATATACATGTATATAACGTAAAACGCATTGAAAATTAGATTTTTTGCAATTATTTAATCTTATGATAAAATGTTTAAATGTGAACTTTAAAATGTGTAAACAGTTGGGGTGCCTGAGTGACTCAGTCAGTTGGGCATCCGACTGTGGCTCAGGTCACAATCTTGAGGTTTGTGAGTTCGAGCCCTACATTAGGCTCACTGCAGTCAGCATGGAGCCTGCTTCCCCGCTCTCTCTACCCCTCCCCTGCTTGTGCTCACTCAAAAATAAATAAACATTAAAAAAATGTATAAACAGTTATGTAATTTTTCAAAATTCTTTTAGTTATATAATTTTAAAAGTTTAAGACCATTCATTTATTATTATTTTTTAAGTAAGCTCTATGCCCAATGAGGGGCTCAAACTCACAACCCTGAGATCAAAAATCATATGCTCTACCGACTGAGCCAGCCAGGCACTCCTTAAGACCACCAATCTAAATAATTATTTTTCAAAGGTATCCTGCCACTGCCCACTACATCAGAATCATCTGAGGTAGTTATAAAAATACAAGTCAGAAGTCTTATCCTTTGGAGATTCTGAATTGATAGGCTGGCAGGGTCCAGGAATCTGGATTATTAATAAAATTCTCAAGTAATTATTTAGAGTCGCTAGATTTATTGTTTACCCCTAATTCAATGTATGAATTTGCACAAATTTTCTCGTCTCTCTGAGCCTCAGTTTCCTTCTCTGTAAAGTATTAGAGGAAATGAGGGAGTCAAGAGGATGGAGAAGATTGGTATTAGACTGGATAATTTCTAATGCATCTTAGACTCCTTGATTCTCATTTCTTCCTTTCAGAGGCAGGAGAATGGGCCCTAAAAGTCACTTTCAGAGAAAAGAGGTTTTACATACACAGGGGATGGGGCACAGGGGAGAAAACAAATTTGGCTGAGATAGAGTCCAAATAGAAGTAAATAAAATGAAAGTAATAAAAGTAATAAAACCTGTCATGCCTGACTCACATGGTGTTTGCATAGATCAAATAGGAATCAAGCTAATTCCTTACACAAGTATAGAATAAAACCATTTTAGAGGATATTCTTTCACCTGATCTTCACAGCTACTTTAGCAATAGGTTGAGCAGGTATAATTATCCCCATTTTATTTATTTATTTTTTTAATGTTTATTCATTTTTTAAGAGAGAGAGAGAGAGACACAGCATGAGTGGTGGAGGGGCAGAAAGAGAGGGAGACACAGAATCCCAAGCAGGCTCCAGGCTCTGAGCTGTCAGCACACAGCCCGACGTGGGGCTTGAACTCACGGGCCGTGAGATCATGACCTGAGCCAAAGCCAGACGCTTAGCCAACTGAGCCACCCAGGGGCCCCTAATTATCCCCATTTTAAAAATCCAAGAAATCCAAAGGAAGTGGCTTGCCAAGACTACACAGCAGGTTAAGGAAAATCTGTAACTAGGTCCCAGGTTTCTGACTTTCGGGCTACTGTCTATTCAACAACACCAATTTGGACTGCACCTAAATGAATATCAGAGAAGCCTCTCTCCTAAGAATCTCTAGCAACACTGTGAGAAGGAGGAGACTCTTGTCCATTTTAAGCTTTAGCCCATGGTCAAGATCATGCGCATCACAATCTCTTTAATATCCTGAGAACTTAATTGAAAGACCCAAAACCTCTGGCAGGGAAGCCTGCATATGTCTACCTTCATAGTCCTTGACAATGCTCAAGTGTCACAGAAGCATTCATATATCCATTTGCTTCTAGAGACATGGCCCCATTTCCTGAAACAAGGCAAAATACATTGTCTCCACATTTCCTTCCTAAATAAAATTTCAGTTCATAGGCAAAAATCTTGCTCCACCCACCCAGCATGTAAGCTCCATGAGGACAAGAACCAGATTTATTTTGTCTATTGCTATGTCTCAGCACCTAGTACTGCCTGGCACATGTCATTTAGGATCTAAATGTAAGACCTAAAATAATAAAATTCTTTTTTTTTTTTAATGATGACTTATTTTTGAGAGAGAGAGTGCACAAACGGAGTAGGGGCAGAGAGAGAGAAGGACAGAGGATTGGAAGTGGGCTCTATGCTGACAGCAGAGAGCCTGATGTAGGGCTCAAAGCCTCCAACTGAACTATGAGATCATGACCTGAGCTGAAGTCAGATGTTCAACTGACTGAGCCACCCAGGCACCCCTAAAATAATAAAATTCTTAGAAGAAAACATATGATAAAAATTTCATGACAATGGATTTGGCAATAATTTCTCAGATATTATACCCAGAAACATAGGAAACAAACAAAAAATAGACATTGAACTTATAAAAAATTAAAAATTTTATGCATCAAAAGACTATCCCCATAGTGAAAAGGCAACCCACAGCATGGGAGAAAATATTGGCAAATTATGTATCTCATAAGGGATTAATATACAAAAGATACAGATAACTCCTAAAGATCAACACAAAACCAATCAACACAATTCAAAAATGGGCAAAGGACTTGAACAGACATTTCCTGAAACAACATATACAAATGGCCAATAGCACGTGAAACATTACTAGTCATTAGAAAAATGCCAGTCAAAACTACAATGAGATAGCAGTATTAAAAAGTGAATGAGGACAGTGCTCTCTGATCCTTTATTATCAAAAGCTCCCTAATGCCTAATAAAGTTCACACTGTTCAGCCTTGTCCTGGGTTCTTCCAGGGTCTGGCTCAACCTTAACTGATCAACTTCAGCCATGCTGTTCTTCTAGGACCATCTTTTGCTCCATCTGAAGCTCTCTCAGCCCCTGGGCAGGAATGCTGCAATGACAGGGAAATGAACAGACAGGGCAACTGCTCTGGACTGGAAGTCAGGATAACTGGTTTCAAGTCAAGCTTTGCTACTTCTGGCAACATGAATCCTTTTACAAATGATTTCACTTCTCTGGGCCTTAGGTGCTTCAACTGTAAATGAGGGAAATATTTCATTAAATGTGCTTTCTAGATATAGATTTTTTTTTAAAAAACTATTTTTTTTATGTTTATTTAAAAGAGAGAGAGAGAGAGCACAAGCAGGGGAGGGACATAGAGAGAGGGAGACACAGAATGCAAAATAGCTCCAGGCTCTAAGCTGTCAGTGCAGAGCCCAATGTGGGGTTCAAACCCACAAACAGTGAGATCATGACCTGAGCTGAAGTGGGACACTTTACCAACTGAGACACCCAGGTACCCCTCTAGATATAGGTTTTATTATTCATTCTGGCTGAGAGCAAGAAAGAGGGTTGGAAAGTGAGAAGTGGGAAAAGCTTCACAAAGAAGATGGCATTACGGATGGTTATGAAAGAATGAGCAGGATTTAGATGGCTCAGATAAGGAACAGACCAATTCAGGAAGAGAAGAACAACGTTAATTAGCTTAGATATAGAAGTGGAAAAGCACAGGCCAGTTTACAAATACCAATCCTAAATAACATTTTCATTTACCAGTGGTGTTTTTTCATAAAGCTAAATTTATTTGATATAAAGGATATTTTGTGTTGTATGTTCTGCCTATTCTCATGCAGTTAAATTATCTTTATTCTCAATTGAGTGATAATAATATAAGCTGGTATTTGCAGTTTCAAAAATATTCCTAATTCATAAAATCTTTAATTGCAAACTCTTTGGGAGGTCCCTGCTGAAATATTTGTGGAATTTTTAAAAATCTCAATCATTTGATATAAAATTAAATAGCAACCAATTTAGTTTAGACCTTTAGGTATATTTTGCTGGCTATAAGACAGAAAAGATTAGAATGTCAAGGTCCTGAAAGTCAAGTAAAGACTATTCTGGATTGAAGCTTTATTTTGCTCTCCAGGTGCACCTGGATACAGATGAGTCACTGCAGCAAGGTATTACCTTCAAACAGACATGTGCATGAGCAGCTCCCGGGCAGCCTTATGGATTTTGGCCAGAGTCAAGTTAACCCTCTAGACCTCACATTTGTTCCAGAGCCCATATTGCTAATCAGCTTCAGCTCTTAGTTGACGGGATTTCCTGAAGGGTCTCTGTGGAGTCACATAGGTTTTGTGACAAAACCACCTCCTGGCCACTGTTGTGTTGGCTCTACTTGCCCATCTGTACCTAAGCACAGGCCCCAGTGACTGAGAAAGATCTGTACTTGTAACTTTTCTATAAATTTAGGTATGTTTCAAATTTTTAAATTAAAGACTGATAATGTAGATGAGGGAGATATCATACAAAGAATCCCAAATGCTTAGTTTAAGTTTTATTCTGTAGATAAAGAAAAGCAAGAAAGGTCCCTAGATTAAAAGCCCCTCCACCACCTCAAAACTTTTTACCTACTAAATCCCAAGCCATGGAGGAATGAAAGTGATCTTTGACAGAGTGGTCACCTGACAATCAGTGCCTACTGCTTGCCACATCATAAAAGGAAGAGAATGAGAGGCCAGTCCTTATTTTCATAAGCTTAAAATCTTTAATTGGAGAGATCCAAACCACCCATTACTTAAGGCCAATCTTAGGAGGACAGAGATCAAGAAAAGCATGAAAAAGTCAAGAGTAGGAAAACACCAAAGGAATGCAAAACAAAACAAAAGTGTGGTCAATCATCAAATATTTCCTAGAAATAGTACATTTTGAGCCAAGTTTGAGAAAAGAGGCTAAGTGTTCATGAGAGGAAAGAATGGCATTTTGAAAAGGATAGAAAAGTCATATGTGGCTGCCAGTCTTGAATCTCTCTGCCTAACAATGCCCTTGGACATGTGTGATATGTATGAATATTAGCATCACTGCAAAGTAATAAATATTTTCAGTATGTTTTCTCATCTTTCATTTCAACTAATCCTCATAGCAATTTTTTGAGATAGGTAGGACAAGATTTGCTATCCCATTTGTAAGGTCAGGAAACTGAGGCTCAGAAGGATGTCATAACTTGCCAAAGGTCACAAAGTAATGGTTAGGACCTCTGCCTGCAGATCCTCAGGCTAGGCTTTTTTTTTTTTTTTTTTTTTTTTTTTTAGTATATATAACCAAAAGATTGATCTTTTCAAAATGTAACTGATATGTCATACGTCTAATTAAAATTCTTCATTGGTTCCTTAGAAATTGTCAAAGCTGCAATTTTACATCTCTGTGTATGAAACATAAATTCCTGATTCTCCTCAAAGCTTCTCCTCCCAGTTTTCTTTCTTCTCCAACTCAACTAATGAAAATTCCATTTTTCCAGTTGCTCAGACAAAAAACCTTTGAGATATTGACTCCATTCTCTTCTACCCCACATCAAGTTCATCAGCAAATCCTATTGGCTCTGCCTTCAAAACATTCCAAAATCTGACCACTTTTCACGACCTCTACCTTTATTTACATTTTCATATTTTGCCTGAACTACTGTCAGTGCTATTACTATCCCTTTGCTATTGTACCATGCCCCTCATCCACTATTCTCGAGGTAGTATGCAGACTACATATAGTAGATATTTAGTAAAAAACTGTTTAATGAGTGGATAAATGAGCACATCTCAGCTAAGGAAAGGATGTTATTTCTTTGAGGTTTGCCCTTTAATGTATTTTTAAAAATGTTTTTAATGTTTATTTATGAGAGAGAGAGAGAGAGAGCGTGAGCGGGCAAGGGGAGGAAAGAGAGGGAGATACAGAATCTGAAGCAGCCTCCAGGCTCAGAGCCTGATGCAGGGCTTGAACTTACAAATGGTGAGACCATGGTCTAAGCTGAAGTTGGATGCTTAATCGACTGAGCCACCCAGGCGCCCCTGCCCTCTAATGTATTTAGCTTTATATGTTATAAATTGTAGTCAATGATACTTTTTTAAAAATGTTTTTTTTATTTTTGAGAGAGAGCAAGAGAGACAGAGAGAGAGAGAGAGAGAGAGAGAGAGAAAACGCAAGTTGGGGCGGGGGGAGGCAGGCAGAGAGAGAGAGGGAGACACAGAATCCGAAGCAGACTCCAGGTTCTGAGCTGTCAGTACAGAGCCTGACGTGGGGCTCGAACTCACAAATGATGAGATCATGACCCGAGCCAAAGTCGGAGCCTCAACCTTAAGTAGGCTCCACACACAACATGGAGCTTGAACTCATGACCCCAAGATCAAGAGTTGCCTGCTCCACTGACTGAGTGAGCCAGGCACCCCTATAGTTAACATTTCTAAAGCTAGCTCTAAACCCCTGAAATAAACTACTGGTTAGACAAGTGGCAAATTGTCAAAGACGCAAAGGCTGTACAAACAAGCATAGTGTCTACAATAAGAGAATGTAAGTGTTCTGTCCAGAACAAGTTACAACTGCTACGTGACTGGCCAAGTCACTTCCACTCTCTGAGCCTCAAGTTCCTCATCTATTAAGCATTGTTGTAAACCATATCCAGGTTCAAAAAAACAAGGGAACAAACATACAAGTACAGTACAGAGGAGACACAGTTTATTATTAAAATAAATAGAGAAGTCTTAGGTATTATAGGAGATTATAAGTTGGGTGGCAGGCACTGACAGTAATTCAGGTAGAGTTAGCTGTCGATGGGGTTAATGTAATCTTAAATATGTAAAGTTAGAACAAAGAATGGTAATAGTTCCCTGCCTGATGGAGACCATAGCTAGAATACTTCATTAGAGATACTGACAAACTAGAGTAGACTAGAGGAGACTGACACGGATGATAAAGAAGTTGTTCAGGAAACTACATCATGTAAGGAAACTGGGAATATGGACTCAGTATTACCTCATCCATAAAATAAGAACACCGGGCTAGGGGCGCCTGGGTGGCTCAGTCAGTTAAGCGTCTGATTCTTGATTTCAGCTCAGGTCAAGATCTCATGGTTCATGGGTTCAAGCCCTTTGTCAGGCTCTGCGCTCAAGCCTACTTATGATTCTCTCTCTCCTTCACTTTCTGCCCCTCCCCTGCTCATGTTGTCTTTCTCAAAAATAAATAAACATTTTTTTAAAAAAGGACACTGGACTAGATCAGGGATTTTCAAACTGAGCTTTGCAAATCCCTAGATGTTCTACACACATACCTCACAAGGACCTCAGTGACAAAGTGAAGCCAAAAGAATGCAGCTCTGGTCCTCCTGTCTATGTTTCAACCAGATCAGCTCTGCTCTTGCCTGTTTTGGGTATGGGGCTTTGGGTAATAATGATAAAAACAGCTAACACACTGTTTGCCAAGCACTTAAACCTTTACACAGATTATTCCAATTATTCTTCACAACAATCTATGTCATAGGAATTGTTATTATTCACATTTTACAGACAGGAAAACTAAGGTTTAAAGAAGTGAGGCAACTACCCTAGCTAATAAGTATTAGAGTAGGGACTAAAATCTAAGCAGAGTCTATAGCCTACTTTTTTTTTAAATTTTTTTAAATGTTTATTTATTTTTGAGAGACAGAGAGAGACAGAGTGCAAGTAGCAGAGGGGCAGAGAGGGGCAGAGAGGGAGACACAGAATCGAAGCAGGTTCCAGGATCTGAGCTGTCAGCACACAGCCCAACACAGGGCTCAATCCCACAGACCATGAGATCATGACCTGAGCCAAAGTCGGACGCTTAACTGACTGAGCCACCCAGGCGTCCCTCAGCCTACTCTTTACAAAAAAAAAAAAAAAAAAAAAAAAAAAAACCAAAAAGTTTATTTATTTATTTATTTTTGAGAGTTGGGGGAGAGAGACCGTGCAAGGGAGGGGCAGGGAGAGAATCCCAAGCAAGCTCCATGCTGTTAGCATAGAGCCCAGCACAGGGCTCAATCCCACGAACCATGAGATCATGACCCATGCCAAAATCAAGAGTCAGATGCTTAACTGAGTCACCCAGGGGCTGCTATAGCCTACTTTTGTTAATCACTATACATATAATATTTTATTTGAGCAAAAAGATTCTAATGACTTTAAAAAATTGAAAATTACTGAACTAGATGATCTTTAAGGCATCTTTTATATTTAAATTTCTATAATTCCACATTCAGCCTGCAAAGGGATATAATAACTGTCCTCCAGACACCTGGGTGGCTCAGTCGGTTGAGCGTCTGACTCTTGGTTCAGCTCAGGTCATGATCTCAAGGTTTAGAGGATTCAAGCCCCACATTGGGCTCTGCACAGGCAGTACGGAGCCTGCTTGGGACTCTCTGTCTCCCTCTCTACCCCTGCCCCACTTGCTCTGTCTCCCTCAAAATGAATAAATAAACTTAAAAAAAAAATAACTGCCCTCCTATATCAGAAGAGATGTTCTATGGAAAAAAAGAATAGGATTATTCTATGTAGCCTCAGAAAATAGAACTAAAGCAAAGGAAAAAGATAGAGTGAAAGAAACTTACAGGGAGGGACTATATCTAAGAACTTTGTAGCAGAGCTGTCCAACAATGGGACAGATAGTAAGTGAACTGTGTGCTCTTGGTAGTGTTCCATAATCAGACTGATAACATGGGGATTGTTGGGGATGGAGATATTGGAGCTACAATTCCTGCTTTGTATAGGAAGTAGACTAAATGACCTCAAAGGATTATAACTGAGAGTCTCAAATTCTCAGATAGAGGTTCAAGGTACCAGACACTGGGAATCATTACTATTGCCCAATTTCTCTCATACCAAATCCAGGAAAAGGAGAAAGGCCCATCCTCAGCTCCATGCCTTCTGTACTTACTGTTGTAAATGTAAAACTGCCCTAAAGCAAGAACCCATGCTCCCACCTGACCACCTGATACCTTCAAGGGACAGGAACCCACTATCAGGTTCCTCCCCTGCTTCCAACCTCTCCCAGCTGTCCTGTCACTGCAGTCCCCTACATTTATTTCAGCAATTCTAAAGGTCAGTGCCAGAAGTTAACTTTAACAAGTACCCTGTTCATTCTCTACGTTTACAGGTGGGGAAAAAGAAAGCTCAGAAAAGGGCATTATCTAAAACCATTCTCCTCATTATTCACTAAATACACTGGTATAAGAAGTCAGCCCAGACACAAATTCATGAAGTTGACATGGAGCTCAGGATACTGAATCTGGCTTCCAGACAGTCTCCATTTATTATATACTTATTATTACATATGTTAACATATATAATAATATATTAATCTATAACACATATTATTACACATTTACTATTAACATCCCACCTACTTCTAAAAAGTGACTAGTGAATTGGACAACACAGCCTACCTGTCTCATTTTCAGTACTTTAGGGAAGAACTCTTTAAGGTGTCAAGGGTCATAAAACTCAGGAAGAAGTGAAACAGATTAGAGATCCACCTTAAACATGAAATCCTCCAGCCTTCTTCTGCAATTTGCCCACCAGATTCAAATGGAGAAAGACTGTTTCCAGCAACAGTTATTTCCCCACATACCTCCATTAGCATAAAGTATATACTACCAGGACCAGGACTGCCCCAGGCAAAGGGAGCAGACTCTCAACCTCAGCCCCTTAACTCCAAACCTTCTAAAATCCTCCTTTATTTCACCATGGCAACAGAAGCCCAGCCCACCTACTGAGTCACTATAGGTTGCATCAAAACTTCTAAAAACCCACTTCCTCTTGAGACACAATCTAGAATCCTGAACTAGAAGAGCAAGAAGGACTTTGCAGAGTATCTATGACCACTAAGCCTCCACCACTCCCACAAAGGGAAGAGATGGTCTGAGACCATCTTCTTTCTCAAATGAGTGTTTTTCCTTACCACATGTATTTTAATCAGTAAATACACTATTGTGAAACCAGTGAAGACATAGACGGAAGACAAAAAAGTCCCTCCCTTCCCATATCACTGAAAGGAACTCCAGGACATGGACCTAGATAATTAACAGAGTCCTTGGATATGAATGCTAGGACAGAACACTCTAGGGCTCTGGCTTTCCATATCACCTTCACAATCTTCTCCCTGTCAGAACATGGGCTTGTCTCACCTTCCTACCTTCTCAAATACACATACAAATGCCCCACAGGTATCTGGAGAATTCTGGTTTTTTTTTTTTTAACGTTTATTCATTTTTGAGAGACAGAGAGAGAGTGTGTGAGCAGGGGAGAGGCAGAGAGAGAGGAAGACACAGAATCCGAAGTAGGCTCCAGGCACCAAGCTGCCAGCACAGAGCCTGACACAGGGGTCAAACCCACGAACTGCAAGACCATGACCTGAGCCAAAGTCAGATGTTCAACTGACCGAGCCACTCAGGCGCCCTGGAGAATTCTAAATATCACACTCTGGAATTCATACTTGGGAGCACAGAGGGATTCTGAGAGCAGAGTTTCTGTCCAAAGGTCACTCCTAAAGTCACCTGCCTCTCAAAAGTTCTGGTTTCTAAGGAAGGATTAATAATAGCCAGAGCCTATGGAGAGACAGCAATGATTCTGCGGAAGATAAGCACCAAGATGGCACAGAGATAATGAAAGCCAGAGGCAACCCAAAGCAAATAGTGGAAGGAATGGACTATACCAAATCACTTGGGTTTGGAGACTGGGGTCCTCTCCTGGAATAGCCTACAGATTGAGCAGTTAGTATAAATTGCCAGAATAACAGCCATCAACTACTGTTTCCTCCCTTTCCCCATAAACCCTTTAATTAATCCTTCAAATCTTCTGTCCCCAGTGTCTCTTCAACTTGCCAGCCTCTCTACCTTTGCACTACCCCTAATATCCTTTGCTCTCTCTCCCTAAATGTCTATTCCAATAATTTTGTCACTGATCACCTTCTCACATATGTACACATAAATCCCCACTAACATCTCCTCCTACCACACTAGGAGGAAGAAATTGCAAGAGAGGTTGAAACCAGTTTTGTGTGGAAGGTAAGATTAGCCCTTGGATCAGATGAGTGTGCACCTTTGAGAAAAGTAAAATGTTATATAGACTAAAGAAACCATTGACTCTTCCTCTCAACTTTCTGTTTCTCCACCATCTACACATGCAGTTGCCTATGTTGCTTTTTTTTTCCCTCCAAATTACTTTAAAATTTCATCTTTCCATTCCATTCCCACCAGCAGGATCCCAGTCCAGGCACCTCTACTCTGAATAACAAACTCCCAGCAATCTGGCTTCACGCTCCCATTTCCATATGTATCCAGATTAATTTTTTTAAACCCAGGTGTGACCACATCATTCCCTTGCATATAATCCTTTCATAGGTCTCCAAAAAATAGTCAAGGTCTCCCATTCCCGGACCCCATCCACTGTTGACAACAACCTTGACTCCTCTTTGTCTCACTCCCCACATCCAATCTAAGTCAGCAAATTCCATGGGCCTCTTCACTCAAAATAGATCCAGATTTGGACTACTTCTAGCCACTTTCAAGATACTATTATGTTCTAAATCACCAACACTGCTCATCTGATTTCTATAATAGCCTCCTAATTGGTCTCCCTGATTCTACTCTTGCCTTCTGTCTATTCTCAACACAAAAGAGAGAAAGATTCTAAATATACATCAAATTGCTGTCACTTTTGTGCTCAGGATTGTCCAGTGGTTCCCTACTTCACTATAAATAAAACCCAAAAGCTTATATTGACTTTCAAGGTTCTACATGATCTAGTGTCCTGCTGACCTCATTCTGAAAACTCTCTAGTTCACACTGCTTCAGCTACACCAACTTCTCAGCTAGTCTTAAACCAAGCAGCAGCACACTCCTACATCAGGGCTTTTGTACTTGCTCTTCCATGTACTTGGAATATTTCTCCTTCCCAATACAATTATCTGCGTGGCACACTCCATTTCCTTCTTAAATGTCTGCTCAAATGTCACTTTTATCAGACAGTTCTTCCCTTATCAACGCCCATTCTTTGTTGTCATTCCCTTTTTGCTTATGCCACTCTGTATTTTTCTGTAGCATTTATCACTACCTGCCATATATTCATTGGCCTGTTTGTTTACTGTCTGTCTCCTCAAGCTGAAATATAACTTCCATGAAGGCATGGATATTGTTCAGAATAGTTCCTGGTACATAGCAAGTGCACAATAAGTATTTATTGAATGAATAAATTGTTCCCTGTATAAACCCTTTACTCCAGACAAATTTGGCCTTCTCACTGTCCCAATAGTAATTATAGCTAATGTCTTTTGAGTGCTTTCAATGTGCCAGGAATTGGATACATCACTTTGTTACACTATTCAGTCAGTAACTACATGAGATGGAAACTACTTTTATCCATTTTACAGTTGAGGCTCAAAGATATTAAATAATTTGTATAAAATCATATAGCTATTTTTGCAGCAGAAACAGGACTCAGGTTAGTCTGATACCAAAGCCCATTCTCCTAATTTTTTCATACTGCCTCCCTACATGCCTTCTCCCTTCTGTGAACTATTTGTGTAAGTGGCTCTTTGCAGTTGGCCCATAATTGCTTTCCAGCTGTTTTATATAGGTCTATTTGGTTTTCCAAATAGAATGTCAATTCCATAAGACCAAGATCTGGGTATTTGAAATGTGATACCACATTTTACCTTACATTTATAAGCAAATTAACCTTAAAGTTAATTTGACAAATTAACTTTAACTAATATGACAAATTTCTCTTTTCAACTGTCACAATCTGGTGTTAGACAACTAGAATAATGAAGCAGGATCATATGGTGAAAAGAGTAACTGACTAGGAGTAAGGATACCTAGAGATTAGTCTCAGCTCTGTCTCCAAGCTCTGTGTCAGCTGTAGCCTCACTGATCTTTAATCTACTAATCTGTAAAGAAAGTTGGCCTAGATGAATCTAAATGATCATTTCAGGAGCACCTGGGTGGTTCAGTTGGTTAAGCACCTGACTCTTGCTTTAGGCTCAGGTCATGATCTCACAGTCATGAGTTCAAGTCCCATGTTGGCTCTGCACTGACAGTGCAAAGCCTGCCTGGGATTCTCTCTCTCCCTCTCTCTCTCTGCCCCTCCTCTGTGTGCCCATGCCCCCTCTCTCTCTCTCTCAAAATAAAAAAATAAACTTAAAAAATAAATGGCCACTTCAAATTCTAAAAATACTATTATTCCATGAAAATTTACAATGTGTCAATCCAAAAGTAAAAGGCCAAATTCTTCCTTAATATGGTTCTACTTTGGTTCTATGAGCACTATTTCCTCTGTGCATTATTTCAGAACATGCCCTAAAACAAGGAATGAGCTATAAATGTGGTTTGCTAATGCCACTAGAGCTATATAAATGACATTGTTTAGGTTGAAAAGAAAGTCATACTGTGACTCCATAAGAAGTATATCAATTAGAGAAAACCATGGAAAAGATGTCATTTTAAAAAGCATTATTGGGGGGCCTGGGTGGTTCACTCAGTTAAGCATCGGACTCTTGATTTCAGCTTAGGTCATAATCTCAACAGTTGTGAAATCAAACCCCATGTCAGGCTCTGCACTGGGCACAGAGTCTGCTTAAGATGCTCTCTATTCCTCTCCCTCTGCCCCTGCCCTGCTCATGTGCATGCATGCATGCACACACTCTCTCTAAAAAAAAAAAAAAAAAAGACTCTCTCTCCCTTTCCCTCTGCCCCTCCCCTCCCCCCAAGCACGTTTTCTTTCTTTCTTTTTTTCTCTTTCTCTCTCTCTCTTTCTCTCTCTCTCTCTCTCTCTCTCTCTCACACACACACACACACACACACACACACACACACAGCATGAATAAAAATTAGATCAGGAAGAAGGTGGACTCCAAAACAAAACACTTTGGGGGAAAAAAGAGGACTTCATAGAATAAATGATATGATAGAGAGTTTGAAAAATACTGAGTACAAGATAAAGACAAATAATGCAAGAAAAATGGCAGGCAATTTTTAACTTCAGAGAAAACAAAAATCTGTATATAAAAGGAAATGCAGGGGCACCTGTATGGCTCAGTTGGTTAAACATTAGACTCTTGGTTTCAGCTCAAGTCATGACCTCATGGTTCCTGAGATCGAGCTCTGCATCCAGCTCTGGGCTGGTAGCACAGAGCCTGCTTGGGATTCTCTCTCTCTCTCTCTCTCTCTCTCTCTCTCTCTGTCTCTCTCTCTCTCTCTCCCCCAACCTCTTTCTGCCCCTCCTCCACTTCTGCTTTCTCTCTCTCTCTCAAAATAAACAAATAAACTTCAAAAGAAAAAAAAGGAAATGCAATCATAATATATTACTCTTATGTAAACATTGTGTTTAAATTAACTAAAAAACAGAGCTAGATAGATGAGAGAATGAAGTTGGAGGAATATACAAGAACAAAATTCTCATCTATCATAATAGGAAGTCACAATTCCTAAAGTATGTTGTATAAGCATACTACTTAAAACTATGGAGGTAGAGCACCTGGGTGGCTCAGTTGATTGAGCACCTGACTTTTTTTTTTTTTTTTTTTTTTTTGTTTTGAGAGAGTGCGAGTGCACAGGCAAGGGAGGGGCACAGAGAGAGGGGGGAGAGAGAGAATCCCAAGCAGGCTCCATGCTGCCAGTGCACAGCCCAAACCGGGGCTCAATCCCACCAACTGTGAGCTCATGACCTGAGCCAAAATTGAGAGTTGGATGCTTAAATGATTGAGCCACCCAAGGCTCCCCTGAGCATCTGACTCTTGACTTTGGCTGAGGTCAAGATCCCAGGATCGTGAGATTGAGCTCCACTTATGGAACCTGCTTGAAATTCTCTCTCTCCCTCTATCCTTCTCCCCTACTTGTACTCTCAAATAAATAAATAAATAAATAAATAAATAAATAAGGAGGTTTTAAGAGAAATAACCACATCTGGCATATTTGCACTTTACTTTTTTATAACAAATGTGACTTATTTGTAGCTTGGTTTTACTTTATTGTTAACATAAAATAATTGAATAATAATGGCCCACATGGTACTTGTCTCCCACTCCTCTATCCCTATATCTGTAATACCTAACATACGACTATCCAACATCTTTAAAAATTCTTGTTGATTGAGCGACCAATGTAAAAATGGGATGAAGAGGGGCACCTGGGTGGCTCAGTCGGTTAAGCGGCCGACTTCGGCTCAGGTCATGATCTTGCAGTCCGTGAGTTCGAGCCCCGCGTCGGGCTCTGTGCTGACAGCTCAGAGCCTGGAGCCTGTTTCAGATTCTGTGTTTCCCTCTCTCTGACCCTCCCCCGTTCATGCTTTGTCTCTCTCTGTCTCAAAAATAAACGTTAAAAAAAAAATTTTTTTTAAAAATGGGATGAAGATACCTTGTTATGGAATTATAGAATTTTGCACTAGAAGCAAATTTAGAAATTATATAATCCAATGCTTCTCAATTTGGTGTTCCATGAAATACTGCTTCTTGTAATGTTAATAGCATGCTGCAGAAAGTGGGGCTCAAATAAATTTGGGTAATCCTGTGCAAAAAATATTAATCAGGTGTCTTTACTATAGTTCTTGGAGGCTTTACTATGTTAATACACATTGGGAATCCCAGAAAGGTAATTTATTATGTAGTGTTTCTCAGATTCATTTGTTTCATGAATTAAGCCCCTGCTACTATCTCTAGTAATGAGTGGTTTCTGCAGCATTCTTTGGAAAACACTGATCTAGTCAACTCCTCTCATTTTACAAGTAGGAAAAGAGACACTCTAGAGCCTGTTCAGGTCTGGATGGCAGGGGAACTAGAAAGAAGGGCTTCAGGATTCTGGAGCAGTCTCCAGTGATTGAACAACTCTGGCCTAAGTTTTCTCAGTCTTTCATCATGCACTTGAATTATTTCAAACAGTGAACAACATCAGACACAAGCCTCTCCTTTACAGATCTTTAAAGATTTTCTGATCCCTAAGGAACCCAGGAAGTGAACCCAAGTGTCAAATGGAGCTCAAGCCATAAAGTCCAAGGGAAGAAGCTAAAGGAAGTCTCAATAAAAGACTGTTTCAGTGGCAAAGTAACCCTAAATTGAGCAATAGCAATGTGAACAGACCACTCACATTTGTACAGTTTTTTTCCAATAAGTAAATAAATGCTTTCACAACATCATCTCACTTGAGATGAGAAAGACGGGGTAGAATTACGATCCTCATTTTATGGAAGAGGAAAGGGATTCTCACAGAGTTAAATGCCTTGTCTGTGGTCATATAGCAAGTGAATGGCAGAGTTGGGCTCATTTTAGGGCATTAGGGCTCTTATTAATACATCACAAACTGGGCAAATTTTGACTGAATACCAATTAACTCTTCCATGAAACATCCAAACTACTCCTATTGGCTCACTTAAAAAGAATAGATCAATTCTCAAAATGCTCATGGTGGTGGCAGAATCAACACCCCAATTATTGGAACTTCAAGGTCTATTTGGGTTCAGTGTAGTAATACCACCTATAAGCTATGTTGCTAGAAGGAAGGGGTCTTAAAAAGTTCCCACTAGGGGCGCCTGGGTGGCTCAGTCGGTTAAGCGGCCGACTTCGGCTCAGGTCATGATCTTGCGGTCCGTGAGTTCGAGCCCCGCGTCGGGCTCTGTGCTGACAGCTCAGAGCCTGGAGCCTGTTTCGGATTCTGTGTCTCCCTCTCTCTGACCCTCCCCTGTTCATGCTGTCTCTCCCTGTCTCAAAAATAAAAAATAAAACGTTTAAAAAAAAAAAAAAAAGTTCCCACTAGGAAGGCAACATCACCTAGTGTTACCAGCAAGGAGTCAAACAGACTTGAGTTTGAGTCCTGGCTCTACCACTTACTTATAAGCCCTATGATTTTATTCACTATATAACCCTCTGTGCTTCACTTCTTCACCTATATCGCACAGCTGCTAAAAAGCTAATGTTAAGAGTTAGAAGGATAGCATGGTGTCATGGTTATGAGTATAAACTCTATAACTATCCTAACTGGCTTTGAATCTCAGTCCTACTTCTTACTAGCTGTATGACTTCAGATAAGTCACTTAACATCTCAGAATTTCAGTTTTCACATATGTAAAATGAGGAAAACAGTGCATTCTTGGTTGTCAGCATCAAATGAGATAATATTTGTTAAGCACTTGAGCATAGTGTCTGATACTTTTGGGGAATGTCATCAAAAAGATGTGACCTCCAATCTACCTGATTGACCCTTCCAGCAGTGGGAGGCTTCTTACCCCTTCCCATGTCCTTGGAATGTGGGTTCCACTTGCCTTTCCTGCTCAAAGACATAGCCTTGAGATGTGATGATGTAGTACTGAAAACACCTGCATGTTACTAAGCCTACTTAGGACCTCTACACACTTTTAAGATTTGGAGGGTGAGTACAGTGTTCCGTTTGTCTTGCTGCTGTCCAAGACAAGCTTTGTATGTAAGTTCTCTTTGTTTATTAAAACTGCCACCTACGAACCTGGAATGGCTGCCTCTTTCTTCAGTCTCTCCTTACCCTCTGCTTACGGGGGGGTAGGAGGGGGCCGGTTTCAGATTATACCTGGGAAACTCCAGGAAGGACTGCAAACTAACAGGTATTATAGTTCACCCAAAGATGATAACAACAATGGTAGTGAAAATCCCAATATCCACACTTTCCTCCCAAAGCAAAATGAGAAAGATTGCTACTCAGTCCTATTCACTTCCATTTACCCTCCCCTCTCTTTCCTCTCCAACTACAAGCCAAGAATGCCAGACTAGAAGTCAGGACACCTGGCTCTGAATGTCAATTCTGTCACATACTAGTTATGTGATTTCAGTGAAGTCACTTAACTTACTTGAGGTATTTTTCCTCATCTGAGATTAAATTAGCAATACTTTACTTACTCTCCTAGGTTGTTGCAAGGATCAAATGAATTAATAGATTTTAAAGTACTTTGTGAACTATGAAACACTATATAAATTTGAGTGGTGACTTTTTATCTGTCACAGGCTTCAAGATAGATGTTTTTACCAGTAAAAAGCAACTTTATCGCCAAGTTTTTTCTCATGGACAATTCGATCCAGTACGTTGTAGCAGATGTTGGTAGTTGCTCCTTTCATCCACTCGATGAAGATTTTTCCTTTAGTCACATCAAAATTGTACTGGAGGAATGGGCCAGGACATGAGGTCTTCCAGTAAAATTCCTTGGCAATGTCTCCCCAAAACTCTGCAGCAGAAAGGGAAACCAAGACATCACCAAATTTCTCAGACATACTTATCCTCAGATGGCTTACCAGTCTATGACATGAACAAGTCACAACTTCTCTGCCCTATATTCTAGGACCCATGATGGAGGTCCTTCCTTTACCTGTCTAATTTTTATCACCTACTACTTTCCTAACCTACCTTCTATTCCCATGAGCTGAATCTTGACTCAAATTTCTTCCTTCTCTCAAAACTGCCATTCCGTTTTTCACCATCTATTCAAATCATAGCCACACAATGCCTAGCACAACAGTAATTTAACAAATTAAGTAGTGAAAGGAAGAAATCCTTTACCCACAGAGCCTTCCATAATATCTTTCTAATTTGTTCATTCATTCACTTTCAGCAATTATTTAATGAGCATCTCCTCCAATTACATCTTGACCAAGTGTTACTTGCTATGAGTCAGATGTTGCTTTAAGCTCTTTATATGTATGATCTTATTTAGTCTCTACCACAACCATAAGAGGTAGGCCTTGTTTTCATTCTCATTTTATTGATTTGAAAAATCAAGGCTTACCAAATGTCCATTGACTGATGATGGATAAAAAAGACGTGGTATATATACATAATATATAATGGGTGCTGGGTATGAAGGAGGGCACTTGTTATGATAAGCATTGGATTTTGTATGTAACTAATGAATCACTGAATTCTACTCCTGAAACCAATATTGCACTGTATGTTAACTAACTAGAATTTAAATAAAAATTTGAAAAGAAAAAAAAATGAAAATCAAGGCTCAGAGAAGTTAAATAACTTACCCTAGGTTATATAGTTACTAAGTCAAGATGTGAACTGCCCAGAGGAAGACATTTTTGCTAAAATCTAAAAGAGAACGGGAGTTTTTCTCCACTTCCCTACCAGGAAACAGGGCCATGAGATAGAAAGGAACCAAGGGTATATGTTAAGAGGAACTCCCTGGGGCTGAAGCACTGAGAGTAAGAGAAAGAGTAGCAGAAATTAATTCATAAACTGGGCAGATCATGCAATCCTTCTGGGCATGATAAGGAATTTGATATTATCCTAAAGAAGAATGGAAAGCCATTGTAAGATTTTAAGGAGAGGGACATGAACAGATTAATAATCTTAAAATATTTGCCTGCTACTCCATAGAAAATGTATTCAACAGGTAAAACATGTAATGTCAGAGCACTTAGGATATTGTCAGTACAGGGTCAGGAGCTAGAAGGAAGAGACACACTTAGAAACATAACAGTGAAAGGAAATTTAGAGATTATTATCCCCATTTCACCAATAACAAACCAAATTCATAGAGGTAAAGTGATTTGCTCAAGGTTATGTGATTCAGTTTATACAATCTAGGTGGAAAGATAAGACTAACACATGAAATACTGTTGAACATGCAAAACAATATAGTTGAAAGCTAAATCATATGGTGTACAACTTGCAAACAATTTAAGAAATCCAAATAATTTTTAAAAAAGATAAATCCAATGTCAGATGGCTCTGTGAAAGAGATACTCTTATATGATAATGGCATTATAAGAAATTGTCACAATCTTACTGGAAAACAGGAAAATGACTGACGAGAGCCATAAAATTTTTTATACCTTTAAACATCCGCTAACTTAATTTTGGGAAGCACACTACAAGAAAAAATTCCAAAGGAAAAAAAAAAGTAATTGCTAAAGAGATGTTTGTAGTAACACTATTTATAACAGTGAAACTGGAAACAACCCAAGAGCCTAATAATTAAAAAAAAAAAAAAGCTGATGAAAACTAGTAATACTAGTAGTAATACAACAGAATACTAAATGGCCACTAAACAGAGGGCAAATGGGAACTGGCATTTTAGCAAATGGCCATTCCTGTACCAGGCACTGAACCAATCTTATTGAATCTATTTGCGTGTGTGTGTGTGTGTGTGTGTGTTTAAGATTTTATTTTTAAGAAATCTCTGTATCCAATGTGGAGCTTGAACTCACAACCCACAGATCAAGACTCACTTGGTGCCCCTCACTGAATTTTTTTTTTCATATTAAAACACTCATAATTGAAGTATTTTTATTTTGTGTACAATGAGTGAGCATTAAGGTAGGTGTCCTGGATATCTGCAGTTAAGGTAGGTATCTTGGATGACCCACTCAAGGTAGTTTACTCAATCCAATTTAATACAGCCTGTATTCTCTGCATACTGATGGAAACACTGGCAGCACATACTGAGGCTGTGTTTTCCTGATCAGACTGTGGCGATTTGAGCAGACATGGCAAGAATAAAAACCCTGGCCAAACTTCCTCAGATGGCCCAGGAGAGCTACTGGTGATCTATCTTCTCTCTCCAATGCAGCAAAATGAGACAAAAGGCTTCACTGAATGTTTATACAGCCCTATTAAGTATATATTAATTACCCTAATTTTATAGATGAGAAAAACAAAGCTCAGAAAACATAGGAACTCTCCCAAGGAAACACACAGCTAGAAACCAGTATGCACAATCACATATGTTGTTACAACTACATTGAATACATGTATATACTCAAAAATATTTTTAAGTGATAATAGTAGGCATAGGTTATATAAAACTATTTATGAACCCCATTTATGTATATCAATAAGGATGAGGAAAACTGAGTTTTGGGACACTTGGGTGGCTCAGTCAGTTAAGCGTTCGACTTTTGATTTTGGCTCAAGTCATGATCTCACGGTTTGTGGGTTCAAGCCCTGTGCTGATAGTGTGGAGCCTGCTTGAGATTCTCTCTCTGTGCCCCTCCCCCCTTGCACTCGCTCACCCACACACACTCTCTCTCTTCCCCCGCCTTAAAATTAATAAATAAACTTTAAAAAAATAAAAAGAAAACTTGAGTTTTATGATCACTTAGTTTTGTTTTGGGAGGGGTTTGTTTTTATTTGGTGGAAGTATTGAAATCTGGATGCTTCATTGGCATGCATTCTTTTTTTTTTAAGTTTATTTATTTATTTGGGGTGACAGAGAGAGAGGGGGAGACAGAGAATCCCAAGTAGGCTCTGTGCTGACAATACATCGTGGAGTTCGAACTCATGAACTGTGAGATCACGACCTGAACTGAAATCAAGAGTCAGATGCTTAACTGACTGAGCCACCCAGGCACCCCACCATTAGCATGCATTCTAAATATGAAAGTTCAGAAGAGGAAAAGATGAGCATGGACTAGATGATCAGGGAATGTTGTGTAGAACTGGTGGGTTTGACTAGATAGAGAAGAGCAGAAGGAAATGGGCAAAGGCAAGGAGATGGGAAATAAACCTTTGTGTAATCAGTATATCAATGAGAATGACTGGTCTAGAATAAGGGGTGTGGTAAGGAATAGCGGGAAATAAGAACAGAGAGGTAAGGTGTAGCTAGTTATCCAGACCTTGAGTAAACGGCAATTTCAAATTTTTATTTGAAATTGGAGGAAACAGGGAACTACTGAAAGTTTTTGAAGTGACATATGAAAGCAATGTTTCCAGAATCTCAATCTAATAGTGTTTATTTTAGATAATTCTACCAGAGAGATTGGTGGGTGAGACCAGGGGACGAGAGAACCAACTAGGAGGCTGCTTCCTTGAATTAAAAGGTACTGCGGGAATGGAAGAAAAGGTAAGCAGAGATATTTTGAAGAGTATTTAACAGAATTTGGTGAAAGGCAGACTGTGGGGTCAGGGAAGAGGAAGACTATAGCTATCAGGAGTATAGGTTCTGTAGTCAAGACTACCTTAGATCAAATCCCAGATCCACTGCTATGCAGCTTTATGGCCTCATGCAAGTTAGTTAATCTCTCTACACTTCAGTTTTCTTTTCTGCATAATGGGGATAACAGTCTACATCAAATCAAACAGGATTTGTGCTCAGTAAGCAGTAAGCAATCTTTAATGAGATAAAGAGATAGAAATCTTTTTTTTTTTTAATTTTTTTTTTAACATTTATTTATTTTTGAGACAGAGAGAGAGCATGAATGGGGGAGGGTCACAGAGAGAGGGAGACACAGAATCTGAAACAGGCTCCAGGCTCTGAGCTGTCAGCTCAGAGCCCGACGCGGGGCTCGAACCCACTGACCGTGAGATCATGACCTGAGCTGAAGTTGGACGCTTAACCAACCGAGCCACCCAGGCGCCCCTGATAAGATAAAGAGATAGAAAAGATCCATCTATAGTTGATAGATAGATCTTATTATAGAAGAAGATGATGAAAGAGATTTAGTTTGGGATAGTGGCACTGACAGGGATTAGAAAATTAAGGGGAGAGCAGTTTTGGGAGGGAAAATTGGTAAATCCCAGACACAGTCATGTTAAATATGGTGTAACATCAAGGTATGAGAATAAAATGGTCTACAGACCTATGAAATCTGGGACCAGAGCGTAAGTGGGATCCTGGGCACAGGGCTAAATATATAGAAGTTATTATTGTGGAAATAGATAGAAAACAGATGAACTCATGATGGGGAAAAAAATAGAAGAAAGAGAAGTGAAAAGAGGTCTGAGGATTCAAACTTGAACACTGCCTGTGTAGCAGTCAACCACTCTACACTTGATTCAATCTTGTCTGGCATTACTCAGTAATCCCTTGGCCCACGTTGTTCTTATTATCAGACTAACCACCATTTTCTGAATGCCAGCGGTGTTTCAGGCACTCTATCATGCACACTTATCACCTGCTTTAGACCTCAAACAAACGTAGGAGGCAAGTATTATTATCAGCATCCTACGGACGAAGAAAAGGAATCTTAGGTTTAAAACTCTGCTTAAGACCTCACAGTGAATGAATGGTAGATTTGGGGGTGGTCTGATTCATTGCCCAGGCTTATCCCACTGCCAAACATAATGCTGCCCCCCAACGTTGGTACAGTTTTGACCCCTTACCCAGACTGAGGGCAAGGGCAAAGAATTTTCCATACCCATTCTTAAAGGCATGGGACGTTCTATCAGAATTTCTGAGTTATTACAATCCCAGCCCGATTTTTTTTTAAACTGCATCTCAGTGACTTGTTCGGTCTCACATTGCGTAATTGCCTCTGGAATTTATGAAATACGAAAAACAGATTTGGGACTCCGTTACTAATGTGGGGGACCCCCAGGACGGGAACCAGACCCTTTACTAACCAACTGTGGAGACTAAGTCACAGGGTGAAGGTGTCAGGAGGCAAAAGCTGAGTTGGCGTGAAAGGGAGCAAAGAAAGTTCTGTAGCTCTCCTCCCCTCGAGGCGCCCCTTCGCCTCTGCGAACCTTAGGAACTCAGACCTTCACTCGCCTCAAGGAAGCCCCAACTCCTCACGAAATCCCCAAGTCGCCAAGGAACTCCCTGGTTCCTAGGGAACCCTCATCACAGAACCCTCCTCATCACAGAACCCTTCTCCCTACAGAACTCCCATATCCTCCCGGAACTTCTTTTCCATCTCCTCAAAGAACCTGTCTCTTCATGAACCCTTCAACCTCCCAAGAGAAAACCCAACTCCGCCAGGGACCCCGATCTCCTCACGTAATCCCCGTTCCCCACGCCTCGTGCCCAATTTCTCACTCTTCTGCAACCCCCTACTTCTCTCCTCACTGACCCCACCCAGGGCCGCCCGGGCCCGGCCTCACCTCGCGGCTCCTCCACAGAGCGCCGGTGCAGCTCGCGGTAGCGCTGCAGCGAAGAGACGTGCGCTGAACGGCTGACCTCGGGCGGCGGAGACCAACTCCGCACCCGGCTCCGGGGTCCAGACTCCTCCCGCTCCCCGCTCCCGCTCCCGTTCCCGCTCCGGCCCCGCTCCTCCGGAAGCCCCATAACGTCAAGTTCCGAGTGCCGTAGCAGCCTTTGCGGGTAGCTTCTCGCGCCCAGGAGAGGAAAACAGGCTGGCCCGGGGGCGGTGCCTTACGGGAGGAGAGGCCCGGCCGCCGGAGGCGTGGCTTAAGCAGCCTCGGCGGATGGCGGCCCGGAGGGGCGGAGCCATGCTCGATGGGGTCAAAATGAATGTTAGCAGTGACACGGATTGGGAAAAGTCGAGTATTGCTTGGGGGTAGGGGCGGAGCCGACTGCGGAAGGGGTGGGGCCACAGGGGAGGAGCTGAAGGGGCGGGGCGCGTGACAAGAGAGGTTGGCATCTTGGAGTGACAGAGGAGGGGAGGGGCCAGACGTGACAGTAGAGGAGGTGGGCCCTCTCCTGTCATGGAGTGACAGGGAGTGGCGAGCCTGGAGGTGACAAGAGAGGAGACTGAATCATGGAGTGACCACAGTGGGGTGGGGTCTTGGAGTGACAGATGAGAAGTTGGGTTAGGGCGGGGCTCGAGCGGGAAAGAGCTGGGCAACCGAAAGGAGTTGGATCTGGCCCATAATGGAGACGCCCCGTGATCTGATTGCACAAGCCTGTCACTCCACCGATTTGGAAAGCCAGGTGGAATAGGGTCCTTTCCGGGTGGCACTGTTCTCCTCTGAGAACTATCCCCCAATTCTGAGTAAACCACTCCCCTCTGTCCCCAGGAAAAACTCCTCCCACGACGTTGAGGGCTCGGCCTGGGGACAGGATGCCCTCTCTGCTAACCTTGGGGCCAGCTCAGAATTTTCTCCCACCTCTGAAGATATGTCTTCACTCTCCCTGCCTCCACAAATTCCCATATAGATCTCAAGTACAAGACTCAAGTGAAGACTAGGAGGTACTTTTAGGTCTTTGCTAATAAACACATCTCCTCATTATGCAAATAATGAACTAAGGAAAGGAAATAATTTGTGCAAGGTCACAGAGAAAAAACAACCAGGTTAGGGCCAAACCTAGGTCTCCTGACTCCCCTTCATCAGGCTGAAGGTAATGCTTGTAAAACACCAAAGTCTATGCAAAATAGGAAAAATCACCCTTCTTTCCTTCCCAATCTTTTTACTTCACCAAGAAACCCCTCCTACTTGTCACAACTGGGCTCAATTACCTCTGACTTCCCTCCATCCCTTCTACTACAGAAAGGAGAGGCCAGACAAGACCCTCTATCTCCCGCCTGCACTCACCACCAAGAAGGGCCCTCCCCACTGATCAGTTCACAGAATGGCTTTCAAGGTAGGAAGGATCCTTAGATATCTAACTCCAAGGGTGATTCTGAGGGTCAAAACGGGCAGCCCCCACCCCCTGAAGCCTACACAGGGCTTGTGACCCCACTTGGCCCAGGCTATCTTCCCATCTTCTCCTTTGTTCTTTGTCCAGCTAACCACAAGCCCAGAACACCCTAAATTGAAAAAACAAAAACTCCCCACCACCAGACCTATGATCCAGAGCCTATTCAATCCTAAAGTGAGAGTCTCAGGGCTCCCTGAAGGGATACAAACCTCATGGAATGGATATGGACCCCACTGAGGAGACAGATAATTCATCAAGAAGGCATTGACTGCACTGAAAAGGCACACACACTTTACTGAAGGTACTCCATTAAGGGAGCACAGATCTTGCTGAGGGATCTCAGATCTCACTGAAGGGCTGTGGACCCTGCAAATAGGACATAAAATGCATTGAAGTTCTCTGATTCTATTGAGGGGACATGGACTTCCTCCTAGGAGATAGAGAAGATATAGGTTTTACTAAGGAGACATAGACTCCACTGAGAGGACTCAAACCCCGCTAAGGGGCCTCTCACAACACTGAGGAAATGGACACCACTAAGGAATCACAGACCTCACTTAGTGGAGACTACAAGGGGGATCAGACTTCCCTGAAGCATCACAAGCCCTACAGACCTCACTGAGGAGATACGAACCTCTCTGTAGGAAGGAAGGCACACGCAATGGGCACACATTCCTAGTATAGACAGTCATCTCTTCCCCTCCCTCCCTCCTCAGCCCCCAGTTCTCTTTTCTCTCCAAGCCCTTCTCCTAAGTCCTAAAGCTGTTCTCAATACACTGATGTCCTCTGCTGTCTAAATATGGCACTGCAGCTGCTGGTCCCACAGTAGTTTTTCAAATAGTCCTGGTTTTTATCTCTGAGCCTGGATTCTGGGGGTTGCGGAAGGAGAGGGTGTGTCCCCAGGGGCTTCACCAGCACCCCCCTCCCTCTTGCTTGTGGGCTGTGTAATGGAAGTTTAGAAAAGAGGCCTCATAAGAGAGAGAACTTCCCTCCCCCATCCTTAGAGATGGGGTAGTAATGCAAACTATAGTGTAGTCAGAACTCTTCAGGGTAGGAAGAGGATGGATTGGGTTGGATGGGATGAGAATTCACGAAATTAAGGAAATAATAACAATAATCATAGTTATGACATTTATTAAGTGCCACGTCCTATACTAAGCATTTTCTGACATGTTATTTAATCTTCACAGCCATCTGAGATGAATACTGTTATTCTATTTTACAGATGAGGAAACCGATACTCAAGAAGATTAAATGTCTTGCCTAAGATGACATGGTTTATAAGTGGTAGCACAGGGAATAGAACCCAGACAACTAGACTACAGAGACCCATTCCTCTCCCATTTATCCCTCCCCCTCAACTCCTGCCATACCATCACCACCATTATTTCTCTCTCCAAGTATCCTTTCAGAACCACATCAAAAACTCTTAAAATGATGGTAAATATTCAGATTCCAGAGACCCCATCCCAGTCTATGATCCCACACTCACACTGCCCACCTGCAGGTCGACTGCAGGCTGACAGCGCTAGGTGGAGGAGGGGTGTGCAGTCAGACCCTACGCCCGCGGGGGTTGTGGTGAGGCGCCCCCTCCTGGCTGCCCTAGAGCTCAGGCCCCGCCCTCCCCCACCCCCCTCGCCCCCGCCGCACCACTTCCGGCAGGCGCTGCGCTGCTGGGGGGCGCGGGCGAGGATGGCGGCGGAGAACGAAGCCAGTCAGGAGAGCGCCCTGGGCGCTTACTCGCCCGTGGATTACATGAGCATCACCAGCTTCCCGAGGCTGCCGGAGGACGAGCCGGCGCCCGCGGCCCCTCTGAGGGGCCGCAAGGACGAGGACGCCTTCCTGGGAGACCCCGATACCGGTGAGGCCCGCTGGCCCAGTCCCTGCCCCCTGGGACGTCCCCGGTCCTCCTTCATCTGCGCGGAGCATCACCTCCAGTCTCCATCTCCCTAATTGATCCCCTTCCTCCTGGACCCCTCCCTTCTTCCTTGTCTCTGTTAATTATCTCGTGAGGTTGGAGATGCATTTCTGCTTTGGAGGCTTAGGATGCGACAGGGAAGAATGATGCCAGGGATTGCAGTAGCAGGGATTGGGGTTACCTCTTGGGAAGAACCAACTAAAAAGGAAGGAGTTTTGGAGGGAGGATGCGAAGAAACAGCTGTGATCACCCAGAAGAGGCCGTTCTTTAGTCACAGAGAACAGACTGCAGCAGGATGGGTAGAGGCTAGGTCTTGGGAAGAACTTCCCACAGCCAAGGATTGTGGGAAGGAGAGACCTTAGGGAGCAGCTGAGAATCTCTTTATGTCCCTGGAGGGGTACAGAGGGCATGATTCCCGTCTGTTTGTGAGGGCTAGGTTTTGGGAGACAGGGGGATGGACTGCATGACCTCTCAGAGTCCTTGGAGACCAGAGTGCCTTCTCTGCCTTGTGGATTACCTCACCCCTCCCGGAGCCATGGATCAGGCCAGGATGTTAGTAAGGTACCCTGCCCCCTAGGAAGCAGGCTCCAGAATTTTACTGTGTTCTTGGCCCTCTGCAGGGACTGCAAGGGGCAAGAGTAGGGAGGGGGGAGACCTGAGGGCCAAGAGGTCTCTGAGCATTTCTTCCCTAGGGCTCTGCCTCCTATCCATGTGGCCCAGCTCTATCTTCCTCTCCATTCTTCATCCTCCATCCCCCATCCTTCTTTCCCTCAACGTCACTTCCTGGCATTAGAGCATCCTTCTGCTTAACTCTGTCTTCCTCCCAATGCCTGCACTTGAGCCCTCTCCCTTACCAGCCTGGCAGGCAGATCCTGCTTCTCTGACCCAGCCTTCTCCAGCCTGACCCTTCTGTAGCTATTCCCAGGCTGAAAGCTCCAAACTCTTCCCCCTCCACAACTTCCCAGTCATCTGGCCTTTACTCACAGCCCCTGCCAACCTAACTAGACTGTACCCTACCTGGAGGGGGGAGGCTTATGGACATCACATGTCCAAGCTGCAGATCAAAACTTCTTTTCCAGAGGGAGTAACCCTGGAATCAGGAGGTAACAGGAAGAGTAATGGGAAGATGTGTCCTGGTGGATAACAGCCTGAAACTATGTCCTTTATTCAGGGGTCAGGAGTGCCAATCCTGATCCCAGCACTGGCTTGACTCTGTATGACAATGGGCAGTCCTACCCTGACCTGGGCCTTAGTTTCCTCTTCTAGCTCAACTGGGGATGTCTATCTCTCTTAACCTAGAGATTGGAAAACCCCTGACATGTTTTCTCCTAGCTCCCTATAAATGTCTTAGCATTTATCAAACCTGTGATTATTTGAGCAGTCATGTGATTACTCCATATTTGTAAGCCCTATGAGGATGGGATCGTGACTGTTTTGTTCACCATCCTTTCTCTACCGTCCAGCACAGTGCTAAGCACTAATAAAAATTGTTGTATGAATAAATGAATGAGAGAGATCTCAGGATGAAAGACTAGCAGGGGAGGGAGTACCTTGGGGAGTTAATATAGATTCTGCCCTCATCTATACAAAAATCCAACAGAGACCCTTGTCACCTGAGTTTCTTGGAACCTGCACCTTACGCCACACTTGTACACTAAAATTCCAAGGACTCTTAGCATCATACCTATGTAGTCATTTCAATGCTTTGTCTCAGAGCACTACTTCTAGGCCCCAAGGCTTCTTTGGCCAGCTGGACTAGCCTGTTGGCTAACATGATCTCCTATGTTATTAACCTGGTGGTGCCACTTACTGGCACTGCCCCATCCTCTTAACCAGGACCTTGGTTGTGCCCAACTAGCCTCTAGCCTGCCACTCCCCAAAACCAAGTGCCAGGTACCCTACAACTGACCCTGGAAAAAGTAGAGCTAAATGGTGACCACTCCAAGGTTGGGGAAATTCTTGACTCTCTCCTGAGCTTCAGGCCCATGTGTTCCTCTTTGTCGCAGGCATCTGCCTCTAGATGTCCTGCAAGTGCCTGACTGTCAGCATGATCTATGTTGAATTTATCATCTCTTCCCCATACCTGCCCTTCCCACAATGTCATTCTCAATTAGTGACACTGCCATTCGTCCAGTCTCCAAGGTAGAAGCCCAGGAGCTACCCATGATTTCCTTCCTTCCTTTTATTTCCAAATGGTGATCAGATGCTCTCTGTCCTTCCAAGTATCTTGCAGATTCCATCTCATCATCCTGCTACCACTACTGTAGACTAAGCCACCATCCTCTCTTACTTGTATTACCCATAGGCTTCTAGCTACTACCTGCCTCTTCCTCCCCTCTGCCTCCCCAACCCCAATCCATCCACTACCTTGAACTTCTGTCATGTCATTCCTTGGTTCAAAAATCTTTAATGATTCTGCCCTTAAGGAATAAGCAAGCCAGAGATGACCTCAGTTTCTAGCCAAGATATCTTTCCTGAGCTCTAGACTTAGCAAGTCAACTCTGTTCAGTATTCTTTTGTCAGAAACTCAGCTAAAACTGAGCTAATCTTAAAAGAGAATTTTATTTGATAGCATAACTGAAAAACCCAGGGATATGGGGCCTCAAGTATAGCTGGATCAAGGCACCTAAAAAGGAATTGGCTTTCCTCTTGTGGGTCAACATGTCCCCAGCAGCAACAGGTTTACCCCTTACTATCTTAGCAATCTAGGCAGAAAGAAAGCTTTCCTCTTTCCCAATGGTTCCAGCAATAGAACTAAGTTTTAGTCTCATTGACCTGGTGCTGGTCACATGCCTGTCCCTGAACCAGTTACTGTATAGAGGTACCTGTTCTGATGGGCTAGACCTAGGTCATATACTCACTCTGGTCAGGAATGAGAAAATGAGGAATGAGAGAAGGGAGATGGTATTTTCTAAAAGAAAATTGAATGGAAATGGCATCTAAGCAGATAAAAATCAAATGCCTACTAGGCCAGTTGCCTCCTGACAACTGCTAATGTCCCACAAATTCAGAATCACCAAAATTAAATTCATCATCTTTCTCCCAAAAGACTTGGGTCTTCTGATTCCAAACTAACCTTTTCCCAGTGTCCTGCTGTTGCTCTTACATATCAGTAAAATCAATGGTTTTATTGCCCTAGTGCTTACACAGTAAAGTATTCAGTAAATATTTTTGTTGAATATATGAATAACTTAATGATTGACTGGTGGAATAAAAAGTCTTGCATAAATCTAACTCTAATGAAACCATATCACCTTCACCTCCTGGTCCCTCATAGCTGATTGGAGAAAACATATTTAAGGACAAGCATCAACTAGAATTAGCTTATAAGGTTGGCTTTTGAGTGTGGAAATGGCTCCTGCCTTGTGAAGCAATGGAAAGGAGGTTTTGAGTTACTCTTGCTTCTGTCATTTATTCATTTTATGACCTTAAGTGGGCAGCGTCATCTTTCCCAGTCCCAAGTTTCCTCATCTGCAAAATGGGGGGAATAGGCCTATCTTATAAAGTTATGGGAATGCTTCAGTGAGGGAATGTGTATAAAGAGCTTGGAATATAGTCAGCATCAATAAATATAAGTTCAAAACCATTTCCTGCACTTCTTTTGAAACCTCCAGGGACCAAGGAGAGTTCTGTGCCCACAGTAGGTATTTAACATCTGTTTGTTGAATGAATACCAGTTTTATTTAAAGACTATGTGGTGCTGGTGCTATGGCGTAGAGGCAAGCATGATCAGCTGAGGGAGGCTTCCAGAAGACAAGTTTCTTTTTTTTGAATAAAAAATGTGAAACAAATTACATGTGTATAGTAAAAAAAAAAAAAAAGTGAAGAAAAGTAAAAGTTCTCTTCTCCATTCCTATCTGCCCACAATTTTTCCTTTTTATTTAAAAATATATGGGCGTTCCTGGGTGGCTCAGTTGGTTGAGCATCCAACCCTTGATTTTGGCTCAGGTCATGATCCCAGGGTCTTGGGGTCAAGCCCCACATTGGGCTTCTTGCTGAGCATGGAGCCTGCTTATCTCTCTCTCTCTCTCTCTCTCTCTCTCTCCCTCCCTCCCTCCCTCCCTCCCTCTGCCCCTCTCCCCAGCTCATGTGTGTACACACTCTTTCTCTCTCTCTACAAGAAAACAATTTTCAGGCTCCGTGCTCACAGCACAGAGATTCTCTTGGCCCCTCCCCCGCTTGCTCTCTATCCCTCTCTCAAAATAAATAAAAATAAACTTTAAAAGAAAAAGATTTTTAATTAAAAAATAAAGAAAAAATAAAATAAAAATAAAAATATATGTATTGATTTAGGGGTGCCTGGCTGGCTTAGTCAGTGGAGCATGAGACTCTTGATCTCGGGGTTGTGAGTGCGAGCCCCATGTTGGGTGTGGAGATTACTTAAAAAATAAAATCTTAAAAATATATTTATATGTATTGACTAAAAAAATACATATATGTAATAAAAATTTCAAACAAGAAATTCTCCCACCCCATCTCATTCCTACCTTCAGTATCTTTCCCCAGAAGTAACCACCATAAACGTTTTCTAAAAATTATCTATATATGTATGTGGTTTCTTATTTACACAGAAGAGGGAAGTATGGATTCTGAAGGGCCTTGAATGCCTGGTCAAGGAGCTTGGATTTTCATCATGTTGACATCAATGAACCATGATAGTATTTTAAACAGGAAAGTATAACACTTAGTTTTCAATATTATCCCACAGACTTTTAAAGTGGTTATCCTCCTAGTGCATAGTAGGAGGTGCTCACAAAACATTTATTGAATGAATGAACTTTTAAAAACACATTGTACATACAGCAAGGGTATTAAGGCCAAGGTACCAGGTTATTTTTTTACTGTTCACAAACACCCAGGACCTATAGGCCATTTAGAGAACTGGTTTCAAGGCTAATATGACCCAAAGGAGGAAAACTATGGGATGGAAGAGTGCCTCACCCCTGGCCAACGTGGAAGGGGGATAGAAGTAACTAGAGGGTGCCTGGTAGAATCATCTCATGGAATCCTTATACCCATTTTGGCCAGTTAGGGGTTAGCTCCATTATTAGGTGAGGAAAGTGAGGCTTGTGGCTTGAAGGGACTTACTCATAATAAGCCAGCAAGTAGTAGCTTGCTCCACTCTTATAGTCAGTCCTCAGATTCATTCTCCAGATAGCCAGAGGAATCTTTTTAAAACACAAAACAGATGTCTTCAGTTCTTGCTTAAAACTCTGCAATGGCCTCCCATGGTTCTTAGGATTAAATCCAAGCTTCTCACTAGGCCCACAAGACCCAGTGCACCTGGCCTAGCCTCCACCATACCACTCTTTCCCCTTGCTCGTTACATCAGAGCCACTCAGGCCTTGGTTATTTTTTTCTAATGTACCAAGCTCATTCCTACCTTAGGGCCTTTGTGCCTGCTGCTCCTTTCTAGAACACTCCACACACTCACCCCTTGCTCTACATATGAGGGCTAGCTCCTTCTCATCCCTTAGTTCTCAGCTTAAAAGTCACCTCCCCTGAGAAGCCTTGCCTGATTTCCCCAGCTAAGCAACCTTCAACGTGCACCATTATTCTTTATCATTTCATCCTTCATAGCACTTGCCACAAGTTGTGATGATATACCCTTTGTTTGTCTATTTTCTTTTCTTTCACTGGTCTGTGAACTCCATGAGGGCAGAAACTGTTTATTCTTTTCCCCTGTATTGAGCAGAGGGCCAGACCCATAGCAGGCCCTCCATATTTGTTGAGTGAGTGAATGGGTAAGCCAAGCAAGGTTGGAAACCAGGGCCTGTTCATTCAGGCCTTGCACAGAAGGCTGGCCCCAGCTGGGGCAGGATCTAGTTTCCAGGGAGGGCTCAAACCCCTTGCACTCCAGGAAGTATTCTTTGCCCTAGGTCCTGGGTCCTGGGTCTGGGTCCTGGGTCCCTGGGTGGGTCTCGGTTCTCAAGAAGTTTCGCCTAGGGGCCAGACATCCAGCTTCCTGCTGCCTAGATGGGGGTCCCTGTCTTTCCAGCCGGGACTGCCGCTTCCCCCTTTTGGGGTGCACTGGGTAGACGCTAAAAAGGGCGAGCAGTGCCGTCTAGTGGGGTTTGCTTGACAGGGGCAGGGAGAGGGTCATGCAGAATAGTCCCGCCCTCCAGGCGGGCAGGGCCAGGTAAGAGGTGCCCAGACCTACCCGGCTGCCGCCCCACAGACCCGGACTCCTTCCTGAAGTCTGCGCGGCTGCAGCGGCTGCCTTCGACGTCGTCGGAGATGGGCAGCCAGGACGGGTCGCCGCTGCGGGAGACACGCAAGGACCCGTTCTCTGCGGCAGCGGCCGAGTGCTCCTGCCGCCAGGACGGGCTCACAGTCATCGTCACGGCCTGCCTCACTTTTGCCACGGGTGTCACTGTGGCGCTTGTCATGCAAATTTACTTCGGGGACCCTCAGGTGAGGGGGTTGCGTGAGGGCCAGAGGGAGGGAACCGAAGAGGAGGGAGTGAGGAAGTTCTTGAGGAGACCGTGGGGATTGCGGAATGGCTGATTGAAGGAGGAGGTCAGCAAATGGAAAGGGGAGAGGACAGTGACATGGGAGAGGAAGGTCCCAAAGGGAGGGGCTCAAGGTATGAGGAGGACAGAGCCAGGAAGGCACCTGATCAGGTGAGAGGCACTGGAGGCAATAATGGAAAGAGTCCTAGGGGACAAGAAGGCAGGCCTCGCACCCCCAGCCCCTGCGGAGATTCTGGGGTTGGTGGAGGTGCCTTAAGGGGGCAGGGGTCTCCTACTGCCCCCACCTAGAACCCTTTCCCTTCCCAGATCTTTCACCAGGGTGCGGTGGTGACTGATGCTGCCCATTGCACATCGCTGGGCATCGAGGTGCTCAGTAAACAGGGATCTTCCGTGGATGCCGCTGTGGCAGCAGCCCTGTGCTTGGGGATCGTGGCTCCACACAGTTCTGGCCTGGGCGGGTAAGGAGCTCCCAGCTGTGGAGGTTGGGTTCCCCCAGGCCTCCTTCTGTGTCCTGGTCTGTAGGCCTCACTAGGGGGTCTTTGGGTTTCACTAGAGGGGCAGCTAGGCCCCAACTCCCTGCATTTTGCCTTTCTACATCCAATTTTACCCCTTTCTCCTTACCTGAGTCAGAGGAGGCATTTTCAGAAGAGTTTTGTTTTGTTTTTGTTTTGTTTTGTTTTACTTTGTTGTAACTAGACTTTTGTAAACTACTCTGGTGGGGGTATACTGTCACTAGTTAACACAGGGATACTTTAATTTTCGGGTTTACAAATCCTTAAAACAAATCCCTGTGAGCATGGTTAAGCTATGGACCCTCTATCTTCCAAAAATATACCCCAGGCTGAGAACTCTTAAAGTTTATTTATTTTGAGAGAGAAAAAGAGAGAGAGCAGGGAGGGGCAGAGAGAGAGGGAGAGTGAGAGAATCCCAAGCTGGCTCCCCCTCTGTCAGGACAAACCCATGTGGGGCTGGAATCTACAAACCAAACCATGAGGTCATGATCTGACCAGAAATTAAGAGTATGAAGCTTAACCACCTGAGCAACCCAAGTGTCCCCAGGCTAAGAATTCTTAAAACAAAGATTACAAACTGGCCACCTATGGGCCATACCAGCACACAGACTAGTTTGTTTTCCACACTTAAATTTTTATTTTTTTTAATGTTTATTTATTTATTTTGAGAGAGAGAGAGAGTGGAGGAGGGGGCAGAGAGACGGAGAGAGAGAATCCCAAGCAGGCACAGAGCCCAACACAGGGATGGAACCCACGAACTAACAGATTATGACCTGAGCCAAAATTGAGGGTCGGATACTCAACTGACTGAGCTACCCAAGCATCTCCCACACTTAAAGTTTTTAAAATTTGTTTGCTATTGTTCAGGGCACCTGGGTGGCTCAGTTGGTTAAGCATCCAACTTCGGCTCAGGTCATGATCTTACGGTTCATGAGTTTGAGCCCCATGTCAGGCTCTGTGCTGACAGCTCAGAGCCTGAAGCCTGCTTCTGGTTTTGCGTCTCCCTCTGTCTCTGCCCCTCCCCCACTCACGCTCAGTCTCTGTCTCTCTCTCTCTCAAAAATAAACATTGAAAAAAATTATTTTTTAATTTGCTTGCTATTGTTAAAAAGTTGAGAATTTTCTTAAAAATCCAGATTTCCAACATCTCTTTAAAAATCAGGAGTCTTGGTAACACTGGGCCCGCATTCCCACATGGCTACAATTGTCTGGAGCTAAATAGCATGATGGGGCTTGTGCTTTCTACTTGGCCATAATTCCTAGCACTCCCTATTGTTTATCTCTCCTGCTTTCTTTATTATGTTACTTGGCTGCAGGCCAACCATCTCAGATGCAACTTCCATCTCAGATGGAAACAAGTCACAGAAAAGGGACAAGCTGACAAAGTCCATATCTTGGCTCCTGCAAGACCAGCCCTGCAGGCCCTACCAAAGAAATTCCCCTTTTGGTTGTATACAGTCTATCCTTACATAATTCAGTCCTGGAAGAGGGAGCAGAGGCATAGCATGGAGGCAGGTGCAGGAAGCTGGCAGGGGTCCAGCTATGGTCTAGGGTGGGGGCAGGGGGTAGAACATCTTGCTCTTCCAGTCTCTAGGGTTTCCCTAATCAGGGATTAAAGTCTCCAGTAACAGGCTAGACCAGGTCCATGGTTTCTGGGTCCCCAATCCCCTTGATTTCACTCCCCCACCCTCTTACAGAAGCTGAGTCTCTGAATCCCTGCTGGGGAGAGGGCTCAGACATCTGACTCCAGATGACAGATTTAGCCTACAGATTTAGCCATCACCACTGGGGGTTTGAAGGGTGGCAGGTTAATTGTTTAGAGGGGTAGCATCTTATCAACCTCCCCCTTCTGTGCCTCTCCCAGTGGCGGCGTGATGCTGGTACATGACATCCGAAGAAATGAGAGCCACCTAATTGACTTCCGGGAGTCTGCACCAGGGGCCCTCAGGGAAGAGGCCCTGCAGAGATCCTGGGAAACCAAGGTGGGGATGCTGGTGAGAAGAGAGAGTCCGGGGGGGGGGGGGGGGTCTCCCTTCACTGCCCTTCTGCTAACCGAAACATTACTTTGCTGAGTAATTACAGTGGAAATGAGAAAAAGAGTTAAGCAGGATGCTCTTAAGGCTATGAGGAAGAGAGGCAGCTCCCAAAATAAAATAATGAACCAAAAGATCTGGATGGTTGATAATAGGCAATACAGCAACACCTCACTTCTCTGGCGACCTCACCTATCTGGAAACCTGAGCAGTCTGAGACATCGCAAAGTTCTTGCACTATATCTCATACTTCCCATTCTAAGCTTGTTGACTATAACTTTCCCAGCCCACAACCTACTGGAAAATTAAAGAGGAACTGCTAAAGGCAAACCCACTATCCACTGAGAGCAAAGGAAAAAATAGAAAAATTTGGAAAAATAGTTACTTGGTGCAGTGACAAAAGCCAAACACATGCCTGAGTTATCACAGCTGAGTAATGGTGGTGTGATAACGAAAAGGTTAAATGAAAGTCCCTTGTCCATTACGTTAAAAGGCAGGAATAGATATAATCCAACAGACAGGTTTCTGTCTAAATTGGTTATGTCTTGGCTCTTAAAAGGGTTTGCTTAATTTATAAATCCACCAACTATGCTAGATAAAGGAAGCCTTTCTGCATTTGCTGATAATAAGTCAGGGAAATGGGAGGGATGCCTGCCGGGGAGAGCTTGTCCCTCCTCTGGGATACTTGGCCTGTGTCTTTCCCCTGTGCCAGCCCCCATCCCTGGCTTGGGGCTCTGCGGAGTTCAGCCCAGCCCCCCGCTTCCAGTGACCTGGTCTCCTCTCTCCCTCACCTGCCCGCCTCGCCCAGCCTGGGCTCTTGGTGGGGGTCCCCGGAATGGTGAAGGGGCTACATGAAGCTCACCAGCTCTATGGCAGGTAAAGACCCTCCCTCTGGGGACCAGGGGCCCCTGCCTGCATCTCTCCTTGGGTGGCCTTCTCCTACCTTCCTTGGATTCTTTCCTTCCCAACTCCACCTCCTAATATCCCCTTCCCTTGCCAGGACTCTCCTTCCCAGGAACCCCCTTGCTCTTCCAGTCTCTGGGTTTTCCCTAATCAGGGATTTAAGTTTCCCCCAGGACCCCTCCTCCTCCCCCCAGGACCTTCTCCACCCCCTGCTCTCCGGCCCCCCCAGGCTGCCATGGTCCCAAGTCCTGGCCTTCGCAGCAGCTGTGGCCCAAGATGGCTTCAACGTGACCCATGATCTAGGTCAGTGGGGCCTGGGGGTTGGGGGGAAGGCATGAGGTTGATGGGAAGGGGAGAAGGAACCTCTGAGATTTGGGGCCCAAGCCAAAAAGCACCTCTCTTCCAGTTTGCTCCTTTGGCTCCCTCCCCACCCATCCTATTCTCACAGGGATGCAGCCTCAAATGAGGGGATCTGGGAAGGGCCTATATACACCCCCCCCCCCCACCTTCCCCATAACAGGCTTCTGGGGGGCCAGAACTATTAGGGCCAACCGGTCAGCCACTTCACCTATGGTGCATCTCAGCCCCTAGCCCAGCCTCCTGTCCCTGCTTGCAGCCCGAGCCCTGGCCGAACAGCCTCCGCCCAATGCATCTGAGCGTTTCCGTGAGACATTCCTGCCATTGGGCCACCCGCCACTACCTGGCTCACTGCTGCGTCGGCCTGACCTGGCTGCAGTGCTGGATGTGCTGGGCACCTCTGGCCCCACCGCCTTCTACGCAGGAGGCAATCTTACACTGGAGATGGTGGCTGAGGTGAGCATGTGGGGAGCTCCCCTTGCCCTGAAGGACCCTACTGCAGGAGTATTCTTCCCCTTCCTTCCTTCTCGGTCTTTCTTTCTACATATATTTACCGAGGATTCCATTTACTTGAGATTGTAGAATAGACAAAACCAATCTCTGGTGGTAGAAATCAGATTAGTGGTTGGTTGGGGTGAGAGCAGTTAACTGGGATGCAGCACAAAGAACCCCCTGGGATGAGAGAACTGTTCTGTCTTGATTGAAAGAGGTACCTTTGGGCCCCCCAGGGCTGGTGCCAACCTGTGCAGAGTCTTGTCCTGTCCCTCCCAGGCCTGGTGGAGACTCAGGATCAGCCTCAGCTTCCCTGAGCCCTCAAGCTCACCCTGCTCTTGGGTTTTCTAGGGACTGAGGGAAACCCCTCCTTCACTGGTGACTATCAGGACTTACCAACCAACAGAGACTCTTAGTCTGAGGCAGTAATGGGTTCTGAGAACTATTGTCAGTAGTTAAAAACTCCTAATGGAAAATTATGTTCAAGATGAGGATACACACCAACTCTGTGATTCTGTCATCTGTACTGTTGGAGTGATTATATGTATCTCTGCCATATAGTTATGGGAATTGAATAGATGTGTCATTCATTCTACATTCATAGAGTGCCTGTTCTGCGTCAGACCCTGTGCTGGGCACTGGAGGTATGGTTATATGATAGACGCCCATCTCAAATGGACTTAACTGGGAAGTCCAGCAGAATACTGGCTTTAGGTCTGCTGGGTCCACAGCTCCATCTACATTGTCAGGCCTTGGTCTGTCTGTCTCTCTGTCATGACTCTACTTCTGTTTGAATTCACTCTCTGTCAGATCCTTTCCATACCTACTCCTCACCAGCCATCCTTCCAGCAAACCATCCCAGAGAAAGAGCATTTCTCATTCCAACAGTTAAAGCAAAAACCTCCAGCTTGTATCTCATTGGCCTATCATAGGTCTCATGATTATTCCCAAACCAGTCACTGGCATGGAAAAGGAATGCTCTGATTAGCCAGACCTGGATATACTGGAGAAGGCGATGAAGGAGACTCTAACAAAGACCATCAGAGCTTTAAAAGAAAAAAACACCGAAGTTGAGTTTAAAAATTTGACCAACAAAGGAACACATATGATGTGTGTGTCATTCAATGTGTAGAACTTCAGTGTGTAGTTCACCAAGGGTGGATTAAAAGTCAGGGGTTTCAAGTACTAAAACTACAAAGAGAGAGAGAGAGAGAGATTGAGGATTCCTAGTGGTTATGCTAATTTAGGAATGAAAATTACCATGCTGGAAAGGATGGAATGAGCCCATAGGTTTGTTGGTTCATTGGTCAATAGATGCTTGGTTACATCCAATGAGGGTCATTCCTACCAGAATCATCCAGAGTTCATGGTTTTGGAGTAGCTTTAGTTAATTGTAGTGAAATGAAGAATTCAGTTTTGATATCTGTAGGCAAATTCTGCTTTAAGTAGAAAATATTCCTTTAAAAAAAATAATCTCTGCACCCAATGTGGGGCTTGAACTCAGGACCCCAACAAAAGTTGCAGGCTCTACTGACAGAGCCAGCCAAGTACCCCAGAAAATGTTCATTTTATATAGGCAGAGAGGGTAGTATGTGCAAGGCCATGGAGTCATGAGTTCAGGAACTGTAGTTCACTCAGGTAGCTTACAGAGGTCACTGGGGAATAGCAGGACATGAGGTGGGAGCATTGGACAGGGGCCAGGTCACAAAGGGCCTTGAATGCCAATCTAAGGAGGTCGTTCATAGAATGTCTGGTACCTGGCAGGTGCTCAGAGGTAGTGCTTTTCCCCCTTTCTTTTCCGTAGGGTCCCGAGGGCTAATGGGGTCCCTAAAGGCCATGATGGAAATTGCAGAAGGCACAAAAGTTAGAAACATCTGATCTGTCTTTGATTCCAAGCGTATACCATAGGCCAAGCCCATATGCTTACACTGTGGAGTGTGGATCACAGCTGTGATGGGGTCATTCTCTCCCCTCTAGGCTCAACATGCAGGGGGTGTCATAACTGAGGAGGATTTCAGCAACTACAGTGCCCTCGTGGAGAATCCTGTGTGTGGCGTCTACAGAGGTGACCTCTCTCCCAGCTCTCAGGGTCCCTGCTCAGGAGAAGCCTCCCAGTCCATGGCCACCTCCTTTTGGCCTAGAGATTCCTCCCCATTTTACAGGAGAGAAACTGAGGCAGTGAGCTGCCTGGCCAGCCAACTGTTGAAGGAAGCCAGAGCCAGCCCACCTTCTGAAGTAGTCATGGGGTCAGTTACCCCAAGTATTTAGGATATGGGGAGGGAGGTCTGGCCAAAAGTTCAGGCCTGGAAGTTGGGGTTCTGGCCATAAGTTTTCTTGATTTGGGCTCTATGTTGCCTCAGCCCCACTCTCACTGTTGTGTACTTCCTAAGAAGAATTCATAAGTCCAGAGTCCATCTAAATTCATATTGAACAAACCTTTGAAGACAATTATAAACCTGTCCCCTCATTGTGTCAAAAGGAAACTGAGGCCCAGGGACAGAATGGAACTTAACCTGCCAAACTCAAAACTAGAGGAATCCCAAAAGCCAAGCCTATGATGTGGATGAAATCCATGTTTGCTGAACCCAAAGTGGTGGTTTCCTGGGTCCCTCAGAAGGTTCTCAGGTTCTCTCCCCTCCTGGAGGTCTGGATCACCTTGAACCCCAGGAGGGGTTACGTCTGAGTTCAGGTTTCCAGGCCTCAATTTCTAGCCTGATTCTTCTACCAGAGGTGGTAGTGTATGAAGACCTGGGTTTGAGTACTAGCTGTCCCATTCACCTTGAACAAGTCACTTCCCACTGTGAGCTGTGGTTCCCTCCTAAAAATGGAGATAGTACCCTTGAGGGGTGCCCATGAAGATTTGATGAGGTGTTATCAGAAGCTGCCCTGATCAGAATGGATGCTGAATTCTTATTTGATTTTACAAATCCCCTCCCCAGCCTGCGTTCTCTTGCCAATGCCAGTACCTTGAGATTGTCTCCTACAAACTTGGACCAGCTACCTCTCTGTGCCTCAGTTTCCTCACCTGTAAAATGAGGATGATAACATTACCCATTGTGGGGGTTAAATGAGTTAATCAGTTAATGTTATATGTCAGGTATTATCATTATTCCTTTGATGCCCAAACATCTAATAACAGAGGCCTCAAATAGGAAGAGGAGATTGCTGCTCCCAAGAAGTTTTAGGGGTGGGACCATGATGGGCCCTGAATAGTATCCTGGTCTGTGGGAGGAGCTAAAAGGAGTTCTGGACATCTGGACACCTGTCCCTGCTCTGCCTGCAATGTGCTTCTGGGCAGACTACAGTTCTCTTGAGCCTTAGTTTCCTTGTGCAGAAGAGGAAACTGAAGACCAGTGTTCTGAGTTGGAGTCCTGGCCCTGCCCTTGACTTGCCATGTGAACTTGTGTGGGTCCCTTTGCCTCTCAATACTTTGCCTCTCAGCACAGTTTCCCTGTCTGATGAGGAGTTCAGTGCAGGGGTCTCAGCCTACGTGATGGTGGGATGTGGAGATGCCTTGACCCCTCCCCTGCCATCTGGTCATTTCCATTTTTTTTCCAGGCCACCTGGTTCTCAGTCCCCCACCCCCGCATACAGGGCCTGCCCTCATCAGTGCTCTCAACATCCTTGAAGGCTTCAATCTTACCACCCTGGTGTCCCGGGAACAGGCTCTTCACTGGGTGGCAGAGGCAAGGCCAACCCCTCCACCCTGCCCTGGGTCTTGGTACACTGGGAGTGGGGGGATGGGTTACTGCCATGGGGCAGGACTAAATCACCTCCAGGTTTTCTCACATGAGGATCAAAAGTGTGGGTCCTGGGAGGAGCCTGGCAGCCTCTTCCACACCCCTGTTATATTTTCAGACCCTGAAGATTGCATTAGCCCTGGCCAGCAGACTGGGAGATCCTGTCTACGATTCTACCATCACTGAGAGCATGGATGACATGCTCAGGTGGGTCCCAGGGCAGGACCCTCGGGGCTGCAGAAGTGGTGGTGGATGTGAGGAAAGGATCAGATGAAAAGCAGCTGGTAAAGCAAGAAGACCTGGAGTCCCAAGTCGATTTTAGCTCAGCTCCAACTCATAGCGTGACACTGGTTGCCTCACCCTGCACCTACCTCAGTTTCCCCATCTGTACAATGAGTTGGCCCTCAAAACATTTTTTACCCTAGCAGGGCACCTATCGGGGCCCATCTGGGCCCCCTTTGGAGTGGAAAAAGAAAGCTTAATAACAATGAAAAATCTCCAAGCAATTACTGGAGGTGATGGGAATTTTTACATTATACATACATTATACACTATAATGTATCCACATTAGCAGCATAATATTGTAAGACTGTGGGTCCTGGTCAGACTGACTCAGTTCAAATCCCAACTTCACCATTCACTAGCTGTACAGGATTGGACAAATTTAAATTCTGTAAGTCTGTTTCTGCAAGGGGGCCTGACAATAATGGTGCCAACCTCATGAGGTTGTGGTACAGATTAAATAAGGTCATACATGCAAAGCACTGAGCACATTGTCTGGCACATAATAAGTATTCAACAAATATTAGTAGTAGTAACCGGCAATATGAGTGGGTAAGAACGGTTACTATTTAATTGCTACTATATCTGATCAAAAGGCTAGCTAAGGAAAAAACCAGAAACCAAAAATATACTTAACATAAATTTGTATTATTACTCAAACAACTCTATGAATTAAGTTGGAAACAAACTAAATGAATAGCTTATAATTAAAAAGCAAAAAGAGCAGCAACCAAAATCAATAAGCAGTTCAAAGCCATAAGAGTAAGTCTAAAAACAAAGCCTCTCTCCCCTCACCCAATCCACCTGAAACAAAGCCCTCTCTGCCTCTTCTGTGTGGCCCCCAGCCTTTATGGTTGAAAACTGAATGAAAATCTTTAATAATCCTTAGTAACTTGTCATTCTCTAATCAACTACAATAACCAAACCAACAGTTATTAAGTAAGAAGCCCTCTGTCGAACTTTAAAAAGTCTGGAAAAGGGACGCCTGGGTGGCGCAGTCGGTTGAGCGTCCGACTTCAGCCAGGTCACGATCTCGCGGTCCGTGAGTTCGAGCCCCGCGTCGGGCTCTGGGCTGATGGCTCGGAGCCTGGAGCCTGTTTCCGATTCTGTGTCTCCCTCTCTCTCTGCCCCTCCCCCGTTCATGCTCTGTCTCTCTCTGTCCCAAAAAAAAATAAATAAAAAACGTTGAAAAAAAAAATTAAAAAAAAAAAAAAAAAAAAGTCTGGAAAATTGCATGTTGTTTTCAATTTAGCTCTAACACACACACACACACACACACACACACACACACATACCTATATTAAATTCATTCAAGTAATTTCATCCAATAAATAGTTACTAAGGGCTTATATGCCAAGTCTTCCCCCACAAAATTCTAATAGTAGCTAAAGATCCCTGTATATAAAACTCTCCTCTGACTAAACTCTTAATAAAACTTCAGTTCCAAACTAAAAACATTAGATTAAATGAATTCTGTTTGTTCATTCGAAACAAATATTATGTGAGCATCCACTATGTCCCAGGTACTTTCAAGAAGAGGATTAACTGAGTAAATGAAGTCAAGTAACTAAAAGACTCTTGGTTTAAGCACTAAATAAAAGTTGGCTCTAGGAGGGAATCTGAATGACACCTAAATAAATTCAGTCAGTCCAATAACACTTTCCTGGATATTTCCCATATGTTCAGAATAAGAGATTCTGCTCTCATAGACCTAATAGTCCAGTGGGGGAGGCAGACATTAATCAAATAATTGCACAAACAGGCATCACAATGTGGTAGGTGGGGTGTAATGAGAGCCTGCTGTGTATTCATCTCCTGCCCCTTGTCTTTTCAGCAAGGTGGAAGCTGCGTACCTCCGGGGCCACATCAATGACTCCCAGGCGGCTCCTGCTCCACTCCTGCCTGTCTACGAGCTGGATGGGGCTCCCACGGCTGCCCAGGTGCTGATCATGGGCCCTGATGACTTTATCGTGGCCATGGTCAGGTATGCCAGCTCAGACTCAGAACCTGGCACTGGGGATCGTCTGGACCAGGAAGGGTTGGGGGCTGGATGGGGGTGAGGGCGGCCTCAGGGCTCACCTGGCCCAACCTCCACCCCCAGCTCCCTGAACCGACCCTTTGGCAGTGGCCTCATCACTCCCTCGGGGATCCTGCTCAACAGCCAGATGCTAGACTTCTCCTGGCCCAACAGGACTGCTAACCACTCTGCTCCCAGCCTGGTAGGGCCTTGCTTCCCTCTTCCCCTGAGAACCTTGAGGCTAGGTAGAAAGTGTAGCAGTATGGCTGTGCCTCCTTCCCTACTTCCTCTAGGAACTTCTACTATAAAGGAACCCAAAACAAGGTGTCCACTTCATTCCCAGCCCAAGTCTGGGGCTTGGAGCCTGGTGGGCCTGAAGAAACTTCATCCCATTCTGTCCTTGTCTCACTATATGACCTAGGGAAAGTCTTGCCCCCTCTCTTGGCCTCAGTTTCTTCATCTGTACAATAAGGATATTAGCCCCCATTTGATTCTTTGGCACTTTTCAGCACAATGGTCTACAATTGTGGGATGCTGAGCTGATGGGACTCAGCCCTCTTGTTGGTCAAAAGAGGAAGGAGATAGGAATTATGGTCTAGTTGGAGGCTAATATTCTTACATCCTGTGAGCTGGGGCCCTGGCAGGATGAAGATAGATAGAGATGACCAGGGTATAGATTATCCTGTTCTTCCTCTTGGCCATCTTTCTTGGCTTGGTCCCCTCCCTTGCCACCCATCTTAGCTCCATAGCAATTCAGTGGGGCCATGATCCACCTTAGTTATCCAGGAACCCTGCCCATTTCACAGACAGCAAACTGTGGCCTGGGAAGGGACCAGTCCCCCATGAAAACTTACCCCACCTGTTATCCCCCTGTGGTCTCGGTCCTCTGACACAGGAGAATTCGGTGCAGCCAGGGAAGCGACCACTGTCTTTCCTGCTGCCCACTGTGGTCCGGCCGGCAGAGGGGCTCTGTGGGACCTACCTCGCACTGGGGGCCAATGGAGCTGCCCGGGGCCTCAGCGGCCTGACCCAGGTGAGGTTTCCTCCATGGTAGGCCCTTTGGGGCCAGCAGCCAAGCTGTGGCCTGGACTGTAGATGTGCCTCATGTCTCTGTCTTGTTCTCATCCCTAGGTCAGCAAACATAGGCCAAGGCTGCTTTGTTACAAGTTCATCCTGGATACTAGGGACATAGGCTATGCTGAGTTACTTAGCCAAAATGGAGCCCTGAAGCTCCCTGTCTTCCGGGTTGCATAGAAAATCATGGGCCAGTGGAACTGAAAGGTGATATAGCATCTGGGTTGCCTAGGTTCTGTCAACCTCAAGTCCCATGATGCCTCTACTCAGCATCTGAAGAGATAAGCAACTCTCTTTAGGGTCTGATTTTGAAAGGAAGGACCTACAGTTCTCCAAAATGTCTCACAACAGTTACACAGATGTTTTAAGCACCAGATATATGTGCCAGGCACATACTTTGGCAGGTAGTGAGTTAATTAGCCTGAGCTTTGGAAGCAGACAGCCCTGGGCCCCAGTCCAAGTGCTGCTAATTTCTAACTGTGTGATCTCCGGGAATTCACTTAACCTCTCTGAACCTCAGTCTCCTCATATGTAAAATGAAGATAATAACAAGAGAAAACATTTATGGAATTCTTACTAAGTGCCAGGAATGGTGTTACATGTGTTAATTCTTTTAGCCTTCTCAACTTTGGAAGGAATCCTTATTTCTACTTTGTATATGAGGAAACTAAGACCCAGAGAAGTTAAGAAGTTAGGTCCAGTTTACTAAGAATGGGCAGGCAGTTTGGTTTGAGAGCCTACCCACACAACCACTAAGCTAAAAGTACTCACATTGTGCCCTAGACCTTCCCCAGCTATTAACCCTGTCCTGGCCAGGGAAAAGGGAGGAGAGCCCTGGGCTGGATTATAGGAGGCTGACTGCTAGTGGTGCCTCTTCCTTGGCTCTCTCTAAACTCTGGAGTGAGTTACTTTCCCTTCCTGGCCCTCAGTTTCCCCCTCTTTGAAATGGGGATGGCCATCACAGGCCTGCCTCTCTTCTGAGGCTGTTCAGATGACACCCCTAGTGTAAGGTTTCTAACTAGAAGTCCAGCTAAGGAGTGAGACCTGGGGAGTCCTGAATCCCTATCTCTGGGGCAGCCCTGACTTCTATCTCTTGGCCGCCCACAGGTTTTGCTGAATGTCCTGACCTTGAACCGGAACCTGAGTGACAGCCTGGCTCATGGCCGTCTGCATCCAGACCTGCAGTCTAACCTTCTGCAGGTGGACAGTGAGTGCACAGCAGAGATCCCCAGGGGGTGGGCAAGGAGCTGGGTGGAGAAGGGGTCTCCTCCCAAGGGTTCCCCCACCTATACCAGCATAACTCCCTGCCAGTGAAAGTTTGGTTTCTTCCAATGAACTCCTTTGGAACAGTGAAAGATCTGGGGACTGGAACCAGTTCTGTCATTTCCGGGCTGTGCAGCCTTGGGAAATGCATGTCTCCACTCTGAGCCTCAGTTTTCTCATTTGTAAAATAAGATTCAGTTGTTCAGTCTGCAAACCATTCATTCAGTAGTTTGTATTGAATACCTACTGTGTGCCAGGCATTATGCTCAGGATACAGCATTTACAGGCAGACAGGAAAAGAAATAATCAAAGAAATATGAGAAAGCAAAATAAATGCTCTGCGGGCTGACATATAGGACTGATCTGATAACTTGAGAAGGCTTCTCTTGGGTGACATTTCAGCTGAGATCTGAAGAGTAAGAAGGAGCCCCACCATGCAAAGAACAGGGGCAGGTTTTGTAGGCCAAGGGAACAGATGCAATTCAGGGCAGGAGTGGGCTCGGCATGTCTTAGGAGTAGAAAGGAGACTGGGGTAAGTGCAACTGATGTGAGGTCAGAGAGGCAGGCAGAGGCCACATCATGGACCTTATAGGTTACGGTGAGAAAATGGACTTTCCTTTAAGAATGACTGGGGCTTAATTGTAGACACAGCTTATTTTTTGTTGTTGTTTTTTGTTTTTAATTTTTTTAATGTTTATTTTTGAAGGAGAGAGAGAGAAAGAGAAACCGAGTGTGAGTGGGGGAGGGGCAGAGAGATAGGGAGACACAGAATCCGAAGTGGGGTCCAAGCTCTGAGCTGTCAGCACAGAGCCTGATGCGGGACTCAAACCCACAAGCTATGAGATCACGACCTGAGCTGAAGTCGGACACTCAAGCTACTGAGCTACCCAGGCGCCCAAACATAGCTTAATTTTGTAAGTGGGAAAGTATGTGCAGGTTTGAGGAGTTTTTATTACAACAGACAATGTATTATACAAATCCAAAAGGGATAGAGTATTGAATGAGACATGGTCCTTGCCTGCATGGTATTATCATCCCCATTTTACAGATAAAGAAACTGAGGCCCACAGAGGTTATAAAGTAGTCAAAGATCAGCAGTAAGTGACAGAACTGAGATTAGAATATATACCTGGCTGATACCAAAGACTCTGTTCTTTACTGCCTGTCTCCTAGAGTGAAGCACATTAGAAGCCACAGACCTAAATCCTCAGCAGTCACAGCCTGTGGTTTGGCTGGTGACACTCTGGATCCCAAATGATGACAATGAGGCTATCCCAACTAATAACTTCTGGTGTCTATTGAATGTGAGGCTGTACACTAAGTTACTTGGGGGGGGGGGGTTGGTTCATCCTACCCACCCTTGAGAAGCTTATGGTCTATGACAGGAACATGAGGAGTAGGCTTGGCCAAAGGAAAGTTCATCCACTGGGGTTTCTGGGAGGCTTTATGGAGGAGGTGACAACTGACTGGGCATTGGAGTAGGAGCAGGAATTTGGCATGTAGGGGTAAAGAACCTTCTGGACAAATGGGCAAAAGCCAGAAAGAATGGTTCAGAGAGCAGCCAGGAGGCCTGCTGGACTAGAGACATTGTTTCCTAAACTTAAGAATTTATCCAGCACCTTCTTGAATTTTGCCATATTTGTACACCATCTAAACCATTATTTACATATGCGTATCTATACATGTACTTCTTTTTCAATGTAAGTGTATTTTAAAGGTAAATCTCATATCATAATCACAATTGGAAAAAATAACATCATTTGCCACAAATAAAAGATAAATAGCTATAAAAAGTCAACTGTTTTTAGATTTTAGGTGGATATTGTTGCCCCAGAAGGCTTTGTAGAGATGTTAGAGGCTGAAATATGGAGAACAAACATAGGGTTACTGGAGGGGTTGTGGGAGGGGGAATGGGCTAAATGGGCAGGGGACATTAGGGAATCTACTCCTGAAATTGTTGCACTATATGCTAACTAATTTGGATGTAAATTAAAAAAATAAATTAAAAAAAAAAAAGTGTTAGAGGCCAGGAGCTCTTGAGTGGCTCAGTCGGCTAAGTGTCCAACTTCAGCTCAGGTCATGATCTCGTGGTTCATGGAGCCTGCTTCAAAGTCTGTGTCTCCCTCTCTCTCTGCCCTTCCCCTGCTCGCACTCTGTCTCAAAAATAAATTAACATTGAAAAACAAAAAAAAATGTTAGAGGCCATACTAAAACTTAGTCCTTGCCATTATCCAAAGGATTAAAAGGGACCCATAAAGGAAATGCATTTCTGATTCAGTGATTCAATGCTATTCGGTGTCGTATCTTTACCTCAAGAACTGCCCTAGATTATCCCATTTGAGGAAATAAGAAAACCATATCTTTGTTGAGGAGCCGTAGTAGGTGAGGTTACAGGGCTTATCATGGAGGTCCATGTTAAGAAGCATGGTTTCCATCCACTTGAGTAGAGGTGGGATAGACCTGATATGTTTTACGTAGGGAAAATGGATTGAAGAGGGGAGAATTTAAGTTGGAGAAACAGAAACAACTAGGATAATGGGCCAGGCAAGAGATGGTGAGGACCTGAACTTATGTAAGAGGGTGGGGATTTCTTCATTTATCCAGTAAATACTTTAACATTTTCTATGTCTTCACCCAGTTCTAGGCACTGAAGAGCAATAGTGAACAAGACAACATCCTTGACTTCAAAAAGCTTATAATCTAATGGAGAGAGACATAGTAAACAAACAAACAAACAGGTAGCAATAAGCACTTTGAAAGAAAATAAAGCAAGGTAAAGATGACAGGGCTGCTACTTTAGATAGCGGTCAGGTAAGTTCTCCTTGAAGATTGGAATGAAGTAAGGAAGCCAGTCTCATGACTATCTAGGAGGAGAACATTCTAGACAAATAGAACAGCAAGTGCAAAGCCCTGAGGTAGGAGCATGTTTGGCCTACCTGAGGGCAGCAAGGAGGCTAAAGCAGAGGTAAGCAAGGGAGAGAATAGAAAGAAGTGAGGACAAGAGTTTAGAAAGGTAGTGAAGTCCCAGATGATGTTGTGCCTTAGAGGCCCTGGTGAGGACTTTGGATTTTATTCTAAGAGTCATCAAAGCTATTGGAAGTTTTGAGAAGGGGAGGTGAGTGGCCTAATGGTTTAAAAGGATTCCATTTACCTGTATGAAAGCAGGACTGGAACCAGAAAGACCAGTCAGTGGGCTATGCAGTAATGGCTGCATCCTGGCTATCCTGGCAAGTGATGATGGCAGCTTGGCCTAGGCCGCTGGAGATGAAGAGCTCAAAGCCCTTTGTGCAATGTTAAGAATGACCGTATGTTATTGATCACATACTATTTGCAAGGCTCTGAGCTCTGTGCTTTCTGTGTATTATCTCCTTTAATCCCTATAACAACGTCATGTGTTGTTTTCATATAATCCCTATTTTATCCATGAGGAGGCTGAGGCTCAGAGAGGTAAAGCAGTTTGCCCAAGGTCACGCAGCTCCTCAGTGGGACATCCAGGACCACGACTCAGGTCTGACCACAGGACTCCTGCGCCAGTGCTCTGAACACTCTGAATGTATATATGTTGGGGGGTGGTTTTCAGGTGAGTTCACAGAGGAAGAGATTGAGTTCCTGGAAGCCAGGGGTCACCATGTGGAGAAGGTAGATGTCTTATCCTGGGTCCATGGCAGCCGGAGAACCAACAACTTCATCATTGGTGTGAAAGACCCTCGGAGCCCAGACGCAGCTGGAGCCACCATCCTGTAGAGCACAGGGTGGGGTGGGGGTCTCTGCTCCCCACCTTTGCATGTTCTTAGAGTCCCTCCTTCTCCCAGGTTTGGTCTCAGGGGAACCCCAGGGATGCCCCAGATCATGGGCCAGAGGGGATGCTTAACAAACCCTATCCGAGAATAACTGGAAAATTCTCTATCCAGAGGCCTGTGGTGGTGGTGGTGGCGGCGGTGGTGGTGAGTGTCAGTGTCCACAACCAGGCAGACAGGGCCTTGAGGAGTCAGACTGTCTGCCTCCTTTCCTTCAGCCATGCTGGCCCAGAGCTTAGGGATGTGCTTGCAAAACCTTCTCAAGGGTCCTCACAACCCCAACATCTCCAATCTGGCCTGACCTGGACCTTGTCTTCCAGCTCCCTTCTCCTGTCCCCAGCCTCATTTCTTAAATGACTAGGATTTTTTAAATGGACCATCCTGGGGAGGGGGTGCTCCTCTCTTCCTCCCACCAAGTTGAGGTGGGGCCTTGCATCTGGGGGTTCCCAGGTTGTGGGTAGGGGTGGGGGTGGGGACCAGCTCAGGGGCTTCTATTTGCAAAGGGGAATTAAAGAAGACTATTGCTTAACCATGGCTCTTGATTGATTTATATTTGGCTATGTTGGGAGTGGGAGAAAGTGAAATAGTACAAAAGCAGCTACAGCAATGTGTTTACTATTTGTTTCCTAAATTAGATATTTTGGGTATTTCCTTCATATCTTGGTTAAGATATGAAGCTTCCTGATTTAAAAACTTACTACAGGGGTGCCTGGCTGGCTCGGTCAGTAGAGCATGTGACTCTTGAGTCACAAGGTCATGAGTTTGAGCCCCATAATGGGCCTAGAGCCTACTTAAAAATAAACAAATAAATAAATGGTTTTTTTAAGTGAAAAAAACATACTACAAAGTTAACAGTAATCAAAACAGTGTGGTACTGACATGAGGCTGAACATAATTGGAATGGAATTGAAAATCTAGAAATAAACCTATATATCTATGATCAATTGATTCTTTTAATTTTTATTTTTTTGTTTTTGGAGAAAGAGAGAATGAGCAGGGAAGGGGACAGAGGGAAAGAGAGAGAGAATCTTAAATAGGGCCCATGCTCGGTGTAGAGCCTGATACGGGGCTTGAGCCCAAGACCCTGGGATATGACCTGAGCTGAAATCAAGAGTTGGATGCTCGGGGCGCCTGGGTGTCTCAGTCGGTTGAGCTTCCGACTTCGGCTCAGGTCATGATCTCACGGTCTGTGAGTTTGAGCCCCGCGTCGGGCTCTGTGCTGACAGCTCGGAGCCTGGAGCCTGCTTTGGATTCTGTGTCTCCCTCTCTCTCTGCCCCTGTCCTGCTCATGCTCTGTCTCTCTCTGTCTCAAAAATAAATAAAAACATTTTTAAAAATTAAAAAAAAAAATTGGATGCTCAACTGACTAAGCCACCCAGGTGGCCCTATGATCAACTGAATTTTTGACAAGTGTGCCAAGATCATTCAATGGACAAAGAATCTTTTCAACAAACAGTGCTAGTGCAATTGAATATCCACATGCAAAAGAATGAAATTTGACCTTTACCCCATGTCACATACAAATAGTAACTCACAATGGATCAAGACCTAAATATAAAAGCAAAAAACAGACAAGTCTTAGAAACATAGGAGTAAATCCTGATGACTTAGATTTGGCCATGATTCTTAGATATGACACCAAAAGCACAAGCAACAAAAGAAAAAAATAGATACATTGAAATGCATCAAAATTAAGAACTTTTGAGCATCAAAGGATAGTACCAAGAGAGTAAAAAGACAACCCCCAAAATGAGAGAAATATGTGCAATCATAGATCTGATAAAGGTCTAGTCCCCAGAATATATAAAGCACACTTCCAGTTCAACAACCCAAAGTGAAAAGTTGGGCAAAGAACTTGACCAGACATTTCTCTAAGGAAGATATTCAAATGGCCAATAAGTTCATGATAAGATGTTTAATATAAGTCACTAGGGAAATTCAGATCAAAACCACAATGAAATACCACTTCATGCTCACTAGGTTGGCTATAATTATAATATTTTTAAAATCATTTTTTAAAAAGGAAGTAAGTGTTGGTGAGGATATGGAGAAATTGGAACCTTCATATTTTACTAGTGAGAATGTAAAGGTGCAGCTGCTGTGGAAAACAGTGTGGCATTTCTTTAATAATTAGAATTACCATATGACCCAGCAATTCCACTCCCAGATATATGCCCCAAAGAATTGAAAACAGGTGTTCAAACAAAAATTTGTGCATGAATGTTCATAACAGCATTATTCACAAAAGGCAAAAGGTGAAAACAACCCAAATGTCCAGCAATGGATGAATAGGTAAGACAAATGTGGTATATTCATATGATGGAATATTATTCAGCCATAAAAAAGGAATGAAATCTGATACATGCTACAACATGAATGAACCTTGAAAACATGCTGAGTAAAAGAAGCCAAACACAAAAGGTCACATATTGTGACCAATATTTATATGAAATAGCCAGAATAGGCAAATCTATAGAGATGGAAGGCAAATTAGGGGTTGCTTAAGGATAGGGGAATGGGGCCTTGGGAAGAGGACAATATCTAAATGGTACAGATTTTCTTTCTGAGGTGATATAAATATTCTAAAAATTGTGGTGATGGTTGCACCTGTGACTATACTAAAAAGCATTGAATTGTATGCTTTAAATGAGCGAATTGTTTGGTATGTGAATTATATCTCAATAAAACGGTTTTTAAAAAACATGATTTGGCAATATACACTAGGGCTGAACGTGTAAATTCTATGACCCAGCAATCTTAGTCCTAGGTATATATCCAGCAGAAAATTGTACACATGTTCATCCAAAGATGTATAAGAATATTCAGAGTAGTACTTAAAAAAATTGACCTGAAGTAGAATTTCACCACCAGTAGAATGGATAAATTGTGATATACTCAAATAATAAAATGAAAGGGACAGCAATGAAAAGGACAAACCCCAACCATAGGCAATAATATAGATGAATCTCAAAAACATAAAATTGAACGTAAGAAACCAGACTCAAAAGAGTACACTCTATACGATTTCATTTATATAAAGTTTAACACCTGGCGTGCCTCATCTGTGGAATTAGGTGTTGGTATACTGTTTACACTCAGAGGCATGGGTAATGATTAGAAAGGGAGCTTTTGTGGAGCTGGTAATGTTCTACTTGTTGATTTAGGTGTTGGGTAGACAAGTGTTGTTCATTTTGTGAAAATGCATCAGGATTTACACTTACGACTTGTGTATTTTTATGTTTTTATGTTATACTTTAATAATTTCAGAATACTTTTAAAAATAGGTTTTTAAGTCCTAAGAATATTTCTCTCTTTTTGGTCACTTCTTGATACTCTTTGATTTTTTTCAATTGTGTAGTTATCACTCTATTTCCATTTTCAATGTTTTTTTCCTAATAGCAAGCCATTGCTTGCCCATATCAAGCCTTTATGCAAAGTAGAAGTGACTCCTCTTCAAGGGACCTTTATTTCTGGTTGTCTGGAATTGTTGAGCTGATTTTGTAGTAACAAGGCACTTTACTGCCATCTACTGGTAAATTATCACAATAAAGTTATGAATTACAGTGTTAACCAGTGACCAGCACCCACTTAGATGTGATGTCCTCTTGCAAGACACAACTTGCTCAACTGAATGTGGTAACGTTGTTTGGCACTGTTGTGATGAACCCCGCAGACAGTAGAATGTTGACATTCTCTAGATGGTTTTGTTCTTTTTATTCCTGTTCGATATTGTTCTTAAAGACATGGTTGAAGTATTCACTGTGAAAGCTTAAGCCACTTGGACTAAAATGTGAAAGCAAAAGTTCAATAAATGCTAATCAATCTGTTCATATCAAAGAACCATTGATTTGCTCTTGCTTTACCCAAGTCTGAATCCAGAACAATCCTGGATGTCATAGGATTGCTTTTCTTGCTCAAAGCATTCTGTGAAACAGTCTTGCATCCTCTCCAGAGGCCTCTGAATCTGGCACTTGTTGAAGCTGTCATAAGTCCTAGGTAGTCTTCGGAACATTTTATATCTACTAATTCATTTAATCATCGGCTCCTCATCTATAAGGTGCCCTTATTATCTGCATCTTACAGATGAGGCAACTGAAGTACAAAAAAGTTAATTTATATTACAAGTTGTCATATTACAAAAATACCTTCTTTGAGGAGCTTATGGTCTATTAGGGACACAAAACAAAATAAAAATGCCATGTAAGGCTTAAGAAACAAAGGAGAAAATACTTTGGACCCTGTTGGAAAAGACATTTTACTCCTTTTGGTCCCAGTTTCCTCATCTGTATAACAAGAAGGTTGAATTTTCCCAATGTCACATAGCTAATAAATGCCAGCTGATTTTGTAGTAACAAGTATTGGGTATTTTGGTTTCAGAGCCCAAACTTGTGATCACTGTGCTATACTTAGTGCCAGTTCATGGCCTGTTTCTGTCCCTTTGCTAATTACCTGTGGGCAACAAATACTTATGTTGCCCATGCTTGTATTTTCACCTGCAGGATAGGTAGGTGCCCAAGTGGGTCTCTGGATCCTACCTCCCTGAATACTTGCTAACCTCAGGAAAACTTAGAACCTTCAGTTTAAGGACATGGAAAACAAGGTAAAAATGAGGATAGTGGCTCAGATTCTGGAATGTTTTTTTTTTTTTTTTTTTGATTGTGGTAAAATACATAACGATTTTCACCATTTTAATTATTTTTAAGTGTACAGCTCTGTGGCATTAGGTACATTCATTGTTGTGCAACCATCACCATCATCCATCTCCAGAACTCTTTCATCTTCCCCAACTGAAACTCTGTACCCATTAAACAGTAACTCTCCATTTCCCTTTTCTGCTAGCCCTGGGCAATTCTACTTTCTTTCTTAATTTTTTAAGTTTGTTTGTTTGTTTGTTTTTTAATTTGAGAGAGGGAGACAGAGACAGAGACAGACAGAGCATGCAAACAGGGGAGGGGCAGAGAGAGGGAATCCCAAGCAGGCTCCACACTGAGTGCATGGACCCCATATAGGGCTTGAACCCACAAACCTCAAGATCATGACCTGAGCCCAAATCAAGAGTCAGACACTTAATCAACTGAGCCACCCAGGCATCTCTGCACATTTTTAAATTGGATTTTTGTTGATGTTGAGTTTCTAGAATCTTTCAGAACTTTCTTACCTCTAGAAATTGTTCTAAGACTTGGAGGTTTGTGGATGATGTCATCTCAGCCTCTGGGCTGGCTTCTGGTGGGAACTTTTACTAGTTTCTTTCAGATTAATTCATTAATCAAGTAATTAATGAATTGTATCATTATACAAGGAGTCACTCTTTGGCTGTGTCAGATTTCTAGGCTAACATAAAAGAATATATGCATATATGTTTGTATGAAGTTTAAGAACTGTCAAAGTGGCTCTAAGTTGCTAGATGTCAAAATAGTGGTGTCTCTGGAAGAGCAAGTATTGACTGGGAGGGGACATAGAGGAGGAGACAAAAGGGAACTTTCTGGGTTGATAGTTCTGTAACTTGATCTGGGTGGTGGTAACATGAGAACACAGGTAAACATTTATTATACTTAAGATGTTTGCATTTTGCTGTATGTAAATTATACCTCACTTTGTAAAAGTTAGAAGAAAAAGCTTTAAAAAAAATTTTTCCCCAGGATCTTATAAGACCTTCTGCTGTTAATTTCATAGGCTCAATGACCTGAGGTGCCTCCTTGTGGCCATCTGTGGTTCTCTTTATTTTTCTTTGTCCTCTTGGTCCCCACACCTAGCGCTGTATTCAGGATTCACAAACACAACAGATATTTATTAAGCACCTCCTCTGTGCCTAGCACTGTGCTATATGCTAAGGTAAACAAGATGGATAAAGTCCCCTCCTTATGGAGTCTACAGTCTAGTGGTGAAGACAAGGAATATATAACCTAGTGCATCCTTATTGAGGACAAATAAGAGAATCTGTCTGGGGAGTGGTCAGGGAAGGAGTCCTTGAGGTTGTGATGTTTGAGCTGGGAGCTGAAGAGTCATGAATTACCTAAGCAACCAGAGCATTTCAGGCAGAGGGATCAGCATGTTCAAGGGTCCTGAGTAGGAAGGAAATACAATGTATGAAGAAGATCACTGTAATTACAGCCCAGAGAGAGAATAAGAAGGCCCTAAGATAAGTCTGGAGATGGGGCAAAGGCAGGCGACAGTGAAGACACCTATTTGGCCTTTAGCTTAACAGCAATGTGGGCCATCAAATAGTTTTGTTTTTTAATTTCTTTTTTTTTAATTTTTTTTAACGTTTATTTATTTTTGAGACAGAGAGAGACAGAGCATGAACGGGGGAGGGGCAGAGAGAGGGGGAGACACAGAATCCGAAGCAGGCTCCAGGCTCTGAGCCATCAGCCCAGAGCCTGACGCGGGGCTCGAACTCACGGACCGTGAGATCGTGACCTGAGCTGAAGTCGGAGGCTTAACCGACTGAGCCACCCAGGCGCCCCTGTTTTTTAATTTCTTAAAAAAATATTTATTTTTGAGAGAGAGAGAGAGCACAAGCAGGTTAAGGTCAGAGAGAGAGGGGGACAGAGGATCCAAAGCAGGCTCTGCACCGACAGCAGTGAGCCAGATGCAGGGCTTGAACCCACAAACCATGAGATCATGACCCAAGCTGAAGTGAGACACTCAACCCACTGAGCCACCCAAGTGCCCCTCAAATAGTTTTAAATAGGGGAGAGACATGATAAAATTTGACTTAGAAACATTACTCTGACAGGAGAGTGGTTCATTGAAGGTGAACCAGGGAGGATGTGAAAAGGCCTTAGGTGACTACTGCACCAATCCAAGCATACAGTGTGTGCTCAATGGAATGAAAGTACTCCTGACTCCTATTCTTAGATGAAACCAGTATGTCTGACCAATATGCAATCAATTTACAATCCACTGGATCATCTTCTATCTTCTGTGATGCTCATGACAGACTCCTTAACTCCCATTTTACAGATGAGGAAGTTGAGGTTACAGGCAAAGAAAGTTACATAACTATCAAGTGTGAAAAACAGATCTGAATCCAGGCCTTTATGATAGACATCAAGTCCAGTGCTGGGAGGCCTCTCTACATTTGGGGAGAGGGGAGGAGCCACATTCCCTTGCACCTAATGAGCTTGCAAGGATGGTGGTGATGGGAAAAAAGTAGAGAGGGGCTTACAGGCAAATTAATAATTAAGGCTAAAGATTATCTTTATCACCGTTAGTGTTATTAAACACTATGTGTCAGGCACTGTGCCAAGTGCTTTTCATGTCTTCTCTCATTTCCTCTTTGCAAGCACTATTATTATCCCCATATTTCAGATATGTAAACTGAGGCTTGGAAAGTTGACTTGCCAAAGGGCACTAGGGCCAGAGGGCTCCTATAGGGCTGTACACTGACTCCAAAGTGGAGGCAAAAGCCACTGACGATATAACAGCGCCAGGAGACAGAGAATCACCCAACCCATGCACTAAGCTCTGCACCCAAGTGAGCGAGCGCGCGCTCCGCCTCGCGCTCTCGGGGACGTTTGGCCACGTGATCAGGGCCCGCCCCCGCCCGCCCCGCCCCCTCCCGCTCTCCCACCCTCTCTCCCTCCCTCCCCCTCCCTCCCCGGCCCGGTCCGGCCCATCCCCCTCCCCGCCGGCTCCCTGAGGCCCTTGCCGGGTCGGGCTGCGGGCGGCCGGGCGCCGACGGCCGGACAGACGGACGCACGCGAGGACGGACGGACGGACAGACGGAGGGCGGCGGGCACGCACGGCCCGGGCCGGTGCTCCGAGGCCCGCCCGGGAGGGCTGGGGCCGCGCTCAGGTGAGGTGACGGCGACGCGGGCCCGTAAGGGGTGGGCCCGCCGGGCGTCTGGGGTCCCGGCCCCGCTGGCTCCACGGGAAGGAGGCGCCGCCCGGGCCCGGCGCGGGAAAATGGCGCCGGCCGGCAGTGGAAGACGGCTCCTGTGCGGGCCCGGCCCGGAGCCGCCCCGCCCGCGGCGCTCGTGTCCCCGTCGCCATGTTGGGGAGCGGGCCCCGGGCCTGCGGGCGGGGGTGTTGGAGGGAGCGGGGGCCGGCCGGGGTTGGGGAGGGTGCGAGACGCGGGGTCTGGGGCGCTGAGGGAGTGCAGGGCCGGCCGGGGTCTGCACAGGGTGGCGCTCCAGGCCCGAGGAACTGGCGGGAGCCGAACGTGGGGTCGTGGCCGGGGTCGAGGAGAAGAGACACGGAGTCCAAACGGAACTGGATCGGGGTCTGTGGGGCTGGAGGCCAGGACTGGAGTTGGGTTAGGCTATTCGTGTTCCGGACCCCAGGACCGGTAGGACCCAGAGGGGCGTGGGGTCCGAGCTCAGGCTGTCAGAGCAGGGACAGTTCTTTGTGGAGGGCGGGGGTGGAGTGTTGATTAGGAATATTAGAAATGGGGGCCCTTTGGAGGCCGGTGCGACTATCAGACTTGGACAGTTCTCAGAGTCGCGGGTGCGAATTGCAAGTCCCGTATGACTCCCAAGAGACTGAGGACATATGTTCTCCTAGCATATTCTACTCCCAGTTGGGGACAGCAACAGAAAATAGGAAGACTTTTATGAGGAAGAGGGAAAAGAGAGACTGAGGTTTGGGTGCAGGAGTTGGTCAGCAAATGGGGTGCCCAGCGTGGAGCTGGTTGGCAAGAAGAAAGAGCCTCCATCAACTTAATGGAGTTTGTGTCTTTAAAAGGAGGGACCAGTCTGTTTGTGGGTGGTGACCCAAGGTGTCTTCCCAGGAAGAGGACAGCCCACTGTTTTAAGAGCAGGGTCACCTGGGGAGGTCATCAGAAAGGCCTTGAGGCCAGTAAGAATGGTGAAGAAAAATCAGTTTGTAGAAACTACAAGGGTCTTAGAGATCATGTAACAATTTCGGGTCATGTAATGATTTTAGCTGAGACCTAGAAAGGTAAAGTTGACTCCTCCAGATCTTACAGGTTCCTGGAAGACGAGGTCTGCTGCCTCCTTATTCAACAGACTGGCTTAAAGGAATTTGTTAGCTGTGAGAAAAGTGTTAAGGCAAGCTCAGCAGCATGTATCGAAGAACTGTTAATGGGTTTTGTTTTGATAGTTTGTCAGTACAAAGACTGAAAGGGGATACAAAGAAGGATAGGTAACCAGCTATTTGATAATTTCTAGCCCACCTCCATTTGTGCAAAGAAGTTATCTTCAGGACCCTTTTGACTTTGAACTTGGAGTTTTAAGAGATGCTCCTTCTGTTCTAGGTGTTTATTATGTAGGAAAGGGACATAGAAAGCCTAAAAAGATAACAGTGAACAATCATGTACACCCAAGATCTGTATCATGATCAAACTTCAATTAAAGTTTGATCAAGATAGAGAGGAATTCAAAGTTCATATGGGTTATGGAATAGTTCTGTCATGCAAATTTCATGCACATCTATCATGAGATAGTAGACCCAGGGCTCCCATAAAATCAAAAAGGTTATGAAGATGTTTATAGTAGTAAGATTTTCTATGTTCAATGAGTATACACAATACATACATACAGTATCAAGATTAATTTATTCTGAGTCTTTCTAATGCATGAAGACCTAACTAGTGGGCATCTAGGGAAGCTGCTCAGAATAATAATAACCCCTCCCAAAATAATAGTTTTAATTGCATTAAACAAAATACACTGGATTATAGAGAAAGCCATTGTATTGAAATACCAAAATATACAAATTATAAAATAGTATGGATATACTTTATCAATACATTAAGAAATCAGATCTAGTGACAGGTCTGATAATTACAAATTTTAAACACGATGAGCATAAATAATACTTTAAGATATCAGCAACAATTGTAATATGATGTAAAGGTATCTGTGATAACTGACAGAGTGACAGATACTGCTAATACTAGAGTAGTGTGTTGCCTACAATTCATTTTTGAAGAAAATTGTAACTTTCAATTAGAAGTTAGTGAAAATAAGGAAGTAGTTTTTCTTTTTCTCCCTATCCAAGTTCACAGACCCCTCTGAATTCTACCTGTGAATCCCATCTATGAACCCCAGGTTAAGAAACCCTTCCGCTACCACCAAGCATGTCTTCCATTCAGCAGACAATTACTGTGCACTAAGACACGTCAAGCGTTATTATGCCAGGCTCTGAGGATTGAAAGGTCTTTAAAGCAGGATCTTTTCATTTCAGATATTCAGTCTCGTGAGAGAAATGAATGTACCAACAATGCTATTTCAGGATGGTGAATGCCAAAGGAATATCAAAAGTTGTAAAAACACAAGAGGTGGGCACATTTCGGTTCTAAGAATCAGGGAAGGTTTTGTGAAGGGAGATACTTGAGATGTGTCCTGAAAGGTGGAGGAGTTTGCCAGATGGAGAGTTGGAGAGAAGAGCTTTCTATGTAAGGCATGCACTTTCAGGGAATACAATTGAATGTGGCTGAAGCACAGTATGTGTGTGGATCAAGTGGTTAAAGATGAGATGGAAATGTTGTTTGGTTGTCCTGCTTGTAAAGGACTTTATTAAAGGACTGAATCTTTAGCTGATAGGGAGGCATTCAACATTTCCAAGGAGGAGAATGTATGATTAGGATTAATTTTTAGGAGATAAGTGGATGAAGAGTGGACTGGAGAGCAGGGAAGAAGTAATGAGGGCCTAGTTAAGGCAGAGGCAGTCAGCTTTGAGCAAAGTTAGAATTTTTAGGTGTTGATAATATTGCACATGGTAAGAGAGAAGGAATATTTTAGATTGGGATGGTGGCTGTCAAGTTAAAAAAGGGATGAAAGGAAAATGAAGTGAGAATTGTCACAGGTAATAAGGGAGATGATTTTTGGGGATAGAATAACAGACTTCTGGAAACCATTGCAAAGCTGGCAAGTGTGGTACAGTTTTTGTTTAAAGAAATCAAAGGTAAGTGTCAGCAGACATAAGAAGCAGGGAAAGTATTCCTAGAGTGTAGGAAAACCACAACTGTCTACATCAGGGGTCACCAAACTATGGTCAGTGTCAAATCTGGTAGAGTTACTCATTTACATATTGTCTTTGGCTGCTTTCACTCTACCAAAGGCAGAGTTGAGTAGTTTTACAGAGAATATATAGTTTTCAAAGCTGAAAATATTTATTGTCTGTCTCTTTACCAAAGATGCTTGCCAATCTCTGATCAGTGTCTGAAGATTGGATGTTCAACTTCTGTTTTGTCATTTCTAGTTCTTATATAATGGAGAATAACCATTTTGACTTTGTCCTTCCGGCTGGCTCACCCATGCTCTGTATATCTGCAGTGTGACATAGACCCCTGAATATTTTATATCAGTCAGTGATCCCAAGGTCTGTTCGGGGGTCTGCTGTGCGGCAAATGTGGTAGTAACAGGTTTTCACAACTCAGACCATGCTTGTTTTGGCATATTCTCATTGGGTTGTCTTTTTAGAAAGATTTCTTTATATTTTCTGATTAGTAATCCTTTGTTGGTTACATGTATCATAGAGATCATTTCCCAGTTGCTCATTTTTTAAAAAATTTTTTTAATGTTTGTTGAGAGAGAGAGTGTGAGCAGGGGAGAGGCAGAGAGAGAGAGAGAGAGAGAGAGAGAGAGAATGTGAAACAGGTTCTAGGCTCTGAGCTGTCAGCACAGAGCCCAACATGGGGCTCAAACAGCGAGATCATGACCTGAGCTGAAGTCAGATGCTTAACCGACTGAGCCACTCAGATGCCCCATAAATCTTTCTCTCTTTTGTTAAAAGAGGTTCTGAATTTTAATAAAGTCAAATTTATCAATCTTCCTGCAAGATTTTGAAATTATTCTTTATATTATCTTCTTGAATCTTCACTGTTTTTCCTTTGATGTTTAGATCTCTAATCTATCTGGAATTGACTCTTGTGTGTGATGTGAGGTAGGGTCCAGTTTCATTTTTTTTTTCCTATGTATAACCAATTATCCCAGCATCAATTAAAAAAAAAAAAAACCAGTGTTTTTAATGTTTTAATTTATTTTTGAGACAAAGAGAGCACGAGTGGGAGAGGGGTCTAGAGAGCCAGAGACACAGAATTCCAAGCAGGCTCCAGGCTCTGAGCTGTCACCACAGAGCCCAATGACGCAGGGCTCGAACTTATGAGCTGTGAGGTCATGACCTGAGCCAAAGTTGGACACTTAACCAACTGAGCCACCCAGGCGGTCCCAGCACCATATTTAAAAAAAAATTTTTTTAATGTTTGTTTATTTTGAGAGAGAGAGAGACACGGAGTGTGAGTGAGAAGGGGCAGACACAGAATCCAGAGTAGGCTCTAGGCTCTGAACTGTCAGCACAGAGCCCAACATGGGGCTGAAACTCACGAACTGTGAAATCATGGTGTGAGCCAAAGTCAGATGCTTTACTGACTGAGGTGTCCCCCACCTCACCATTTGTTGAAGAGCACTTTGTTTTCAAATTGTGTGCTCTTTTGGTGGAGTCTGTCTGAGGTCCTAATTCCAACTGTGCTGCTTGCTAATTGTGTGACGTTGGACAAGTTGGGTAACCTCTTTGTGCCTCCCTTTCCTCAGCTTTTATTTATTTATTTATTTATTTGTTTGTTTGTTTATTTATTTATTTAGCCCAACGTGGGTCTTGAACTCATCACTGCAAGATCCGAGTCTCATGCTGTACCTACTGAGCCAGCCAGACACCCGACGTTTTCTCAGCTTTTAAAATAAGGACAATAGGGGCACCTGGGTGGCTCAGTTGGTTAAGTGGCCGACTTCAGCTCAGGTCATGATCTCACGGTTCATGAGTTTGAGCCTTGCATTGGGCTCTGTGCTGACAGCTCGGAGCCTGGAGCCTGCTTTGGATTCTGTGTCTCCCTCTCTCTCTGTTCCTCCCCCGCTCGCACTCTGTCTCTCTCTCTCAAAAATAAATAAAGATTTAAAAAAATGTTTAAAAAAATAAGTAAAATAAAATAAAATAAGGATAATAGTATTTATCTCATAGAATTGTGAAGATTAAGTGAGTTAGTTCATGTAACGTGTGGAACAGTATGGCACCTAGAAAATGCTCAATAATGTTAGCTGTTACTTAGCATTCTTGTTCATTTCTGATGTCTAGCACCTGGTACAGAGTAGGGGTTTAATGTACTCAACTGAGTTGTCTGTCTTAACTTGGTTTTCAGGTCAAGACAGAATGGTTGAGAGGTAGGCTGAATCTCAACAGGAAATGCTTCCAGTTGCTGCTTAGTTTTAGCTGCTGCCTCAGACTATCTGCTGGGAAGGAACTCCTCTTAGCCCATCACTTCTTTTGCAGAGAACTTCTGTAACAGAGGATGCAAACCAGCAGCCTGTGGTTGGATTTGACCTGCAGACAGACATGTTTTGTTTGGCTAAAATTTACACAGATTTCTGACTTTGTGACTTTTCTTGAAATTTTGGAAGATCTGTTAACACAAACTCCTATTCTCTCATAGCAACACAGTGAAAGCTAAAGCTTTTAGGTGTGATGTGTGTTTCCTTGTGCTCTGTGGTCCTCACTGCTTTCTTGCTTTGCTCATTTACTTTTATTGCCCTGTAGGCATTCTGGTTCTTACTTCACTGAGGTTTTAAATATTCTCTCTCTTAAACCAATAAATGATATGTTGGGATGAGGGTTGGGATGGCCAGAAATTGACAGATGAGTTTGTGGGCAGGTAAAAACCAAAGTCTGTTTATAAGGATGAGTCATTTTTGATCAAAATGAATAAAATGATAAGTGAAATTAAAAGATGAGGTGAAATTAATTTCAAATTGCTGAATCCTTAGGTATCTATTGTGCACTGGGTATAGAAATTACCACATTTGTGGTAGCAAAAAAACTAGCTGGCCAGCTTTATGAAACATTGCAGAAGAGATCTTTTTAATTGTGATGTGGAGCTGTTTTCCAAGAGAGTGGTTGGATGAAAGAGAGGAAAAACAGGAATTCATTCACTTGCCAAACATTTATTGAGCCCTACCCTGTATATTAGGCTAGAACTCTGCAAGATACAAAGATAATTCTAGTCAGAGTTTAAATGTCCTGTGGAGTATAGGTAATGTGTTACGAAGCTGGGATATCAAAGAATGGTACCTGAAAGAGGTAGCGTTTGAGTGGAGCTGCCAAGAATGTAAGGATCTTTTTGGGTTTTTTTTAATTTTTTATTTTCAATGTTTGTTTATTTTTGAGAGAGAGAGTATGCGCGTGCACAAGCAGAGGAGGGGCAGGGAAAGACCGAGACAGAGAATCTGAAGCAGGCTCCTTGCTGTGAGTGCAAAGCCTGACATGGGGCTGAAACCCATAAACTGAACCATGAGATTGTGACCTGAGCCGAAGTCTGGCACTCAACCAACTGAGCCACCCAGGTGCCCCAAGAATGGTTAGGATCCTAATACTTGGAGACGAGACCGATTTTCCAGGCTGAATGAAAGCATGAGTGTGGAGATGTGTGTTTAGGAGTTAGTAAAGAGTCCAGTTTGGCTGGAGAACAGGATCGTTACAGGGCTGTTGTTGGAGTTCAGTCTGGAAGTGGAGATTGAACAACAATAGCAATAATAATAGCAGTAGTAGGTCACATTTTTTGCTTGCATACTGTTTGCCAGATAACTTGCCAAGCATTCAATAAGTAGTATTTCTTTTAATCCTCACAACAACTCTGTGAGATAGGCATTATTTTTTATGGCTTTTTAAAAATAAACTGAGGAAAAGAACTAACAATTGATGGAGAAAGAATTTGAGTCTAATTCCCAGTCCTGTGTTAGTCCCTGTATAGTATATATACAGCTTAATCAGGGAAGGCTTTGAATCCTTTTCAGTTTCTGGCTGGGAAGTTTGGACTTGATTAAGTAATAGGGAGTCATCAAAAGTTTTTAGCTATATGGTGACATAATGAAACCTGCACAGTAGGAAAGTAAGCCTGGTAGTGAAGTATAGGAACAGCATGGGGAGAAAGGAGAAATACTGACAGCCAGTTTACTCTCCACCTCCTCACTGGATTCAGTGCTTCTTCATATCTGGCCCTGTGTCTGTCCTCCCCTTCCTTCAGCTCTGCTGCCTACCTATTGTGTTGTCTCACAGATTTATTTTTAAAAATGTAATCTTTCCCTACCTCACCTTATTCTAAAAAGGACTTGAGGTGGCTGTCTAGGAACTCAATAAGCATTTGCTGAGTTAATTTATAAATGACCAGAAGTATAGGTAGGTGTGTATATAAAGGGACTATGACTTTTTTGGACAGAGTAATGCAGCTCTAGAATTTGGTGATAAGCTATATTTTATGTATAAACCCTATGAAGCAAAAGCCTGGAACCACATCTTCTTTAACTTGTGAATGATTATATTCTGTGTCAGATAGAATATTAATGCTCAGTTAATATTAACTATATCAGTTAAAAAGCTAAACTTATAGAAACAGAGAGAATGGTGGTTGTCAGGGGATGGGGTAGGGGAAATGGGAATATGTTGGTCAAAGCATAGAGACTTCCAGCTGTAAGATGAGTAAATTCTGAGGACCTAGAGTACATCACGGTGACTATAGTTAACAATAATGTATTGTATACTTGAAAGTTGCAGAAAGAGTAGATTAGATCTTAAATGTTTTTGCCACACACCAAAAAAAAAAAAAAAAGTGTGTGAGGTGATGGATATATTAACTAACCTTATTGTGGTAATCATTTTGCAGTATATATGTGTATCCATCTCATTGTACATTTTATTTATTTATTTTTTAATGTTTATATTTTGAGAGGGGCGGGGAGGGAGAGAGGATGAGCAGGGGAGGGGCAGAGAGACAGAGACAGAATCTGAAGCAGGCTTCAGGCTGTGAGCTGTCAGAACAGAGCCCGACTTGTGACTCAAACTCACAAGCTGTGAGATCATGACCTGAGCTGAAGTAGGCTGCTTGACCGACTGAGCCAGCCAGGCGCCCCTCATTGTACATTTTAAACTAACACAATGCTGTATGTTGATTATATCTCAATAAAGCTGGGGAGAAAGATCTTTGTCAGCTAATAATATTAATGATCACCAAATTCAGAGGGCATTCATACTTTAAATATTTAGGTTCGTATTTACCATTGACTAGCTACAACCACCGCCTCCCCCAACACATACAAAGAGGCAACAAAAGTTCCCGCTAACTCTTACCTTTACCAATATTGAACCTGTTGAATATTAGTTCCATAGTACCATTTATGTATATTTTCTAAAGACCAGACAGCAGCAGTTTCTCACAGGAAGAAATAGTTGCAAATTTGTGAATCAGATTCTTATTTTGGATTTTATAGAGGGAAATTGTTCATTAGGTAAAGTCCCTTGCCGTAAATTTAAATATTATATGAAAGTAAGGCTGTGTCCCTTCTATAAAATACAGACTTAAAAAGTTCAAACACTTGGAGAAATCAAAGATGTTGTGGTTAACCACCAAATGCTGGTACAGGGGAGAAGAGTTTTAGGTAAACCAACATCTGACTAGACATAATAAGAGACAGATCAATAGACCTAAATAATGGATTGGTTAAATAAGTATTCTTTCCCATTGTAGGTATTAACTAACAGCAGTATATGCATATACACGTAAGCACATATCAGTATGAATTATAATGATATAACTAGTATAAATTCAAATCTGGTAATGCTTCATAAAAGAAAATGAGCCTTCAACTGAGTTCTTTTAGATTGTGTTCAACTGTTCAGTGCATGTGGAGATGACTCATTCAGAAGCATCATGATCAGAACAATTAAGTGTGGAAGAAAATGTGATTATGATAGTATATGTTGACTGCCTACCAGTGTTGAGAAGTATATCCAGTTAATGAGTAATTAGTTTCTGCCTTCCAGGAAACTAATTAATCTGAGAATGTGATATGAACATAAATAAAAAGGTGGGGGGAGCATAAATGTTTTAAACGAGACTATAAGTGCTGTGGAAATTCAGGAGAGAGCACCACTACCACTTGGAGAATCAGGGAAGACTTCATGGAAAAGGTGGTATATTAATTTTCTAGGGCTGCTGTAACAGACTACCACAAACTGGGTGACTTAAAACAACAACAATTTATTCTCTTAAAATTCTTTATTCTAGAACCTGAATTCAAGGTGTCAGCAGGGACATGTTCTCTCTGAGGCTTACAGTAGAATCTTTCCTTGCCTTTTTCTGGCTTGCATCAATTCTTAGTATTTCTTGATTTGCAGCTACATCACTTCAGTCTCTGCCTTTGTTGCCACATGGTGTTCTCCCTGTGTATCTCTCTGTGTCCAAATTTCTCTCTTATAAAGACACCAGTCATAATTGGATTAAGGGCCTACACCCTACTCCAATATGACCTCATGTATACTAGTTACATCTGCAGTGACCCTATTTCCAAATCTACATCCTGGGATACTGGGGGTTAGAACTTTAATGTATCTTTTTGTGGGACACAGTTCAACCCGTAACAGGTGGCATGATACAGAGATGATACAGAGGTATTAAATTAAAATTTATTAAATAAATAGAAGGGTAAGATTGCAGTGAGTTAAGGAGAGAAGAACCAAGTGCATGATGGACATAGGAAAGCATAAGGAATATTTAGAAAATGAAATAGTGAGAAGTCTGTTTTGCTGGTGTGTTGAGCTATGGGGAGATGAAGCCAGAGTAGTTGGTTGAGCCCTAGCTGCCAGATCTAGGAAGGACATTCAGATGTTGAGTGGGTAGTGTGTGGGAACAGGATGGAACTGCAGAATTTTGAAATGGTGGGTAACTGATTCAAGCTTTGGATAGGTAATTCAAGCTTTAGGGAGATTTTGTGATCAAGTGATCATGGATAAGTAGACACCCTGAAGAAAAACAGATGGTCGATGATTTAACACACCCAGCCTTCCTCATTTGCTCAGGACAGTCAGGAAATTCCTCTTTTGTAAAAAACAGCAATAACAGAAACACCACAACAAACTTTGAGGGTTTTATTAGCCTCTTGCTCAGCCATCTGTGGACACTGAGATACATCAGCTTTTTAGGATCTCTGTTCAGAAGCCTGACCATGAATTTCAGTATTAATAATCATGTCACTATTTTCTTTCAAACTTTTCTTCAAAATCACCTCTTTTCTGTCCTTTTTTTTTTTTTTATCTTTTGATTTTTCTCAAAACTCTCTTTGGTTTTCCGTCTTTTTTAAACATCTGACTAATGGAAAGAATTGAGTAAAATTATGTACTGTCCAAGACAATGATACACTTTTTTTCTGTGTCCTCTTAATGATAGTTTTGGTGACTTTTGCCCACAGTAGGACTTTATTCATATTGTGAATGCATTCAAGCTGTGGTCAACAGTAGAGCTCAGGTGCTTTTCCTTATTTGTCTCTAGGTAGTTCTTCCTGATTGTGTATTTGCATTGTTCATATAATCTTGTAAGAGCCTATGTCCCCATGAAGTTTTAAAAATTGTGTTTAGGGGCGCCTGGGTGGCTCAGTCGGTTGAGTGTCCGACTTCAGCTCAGGTCATGATCTCACAGCTAGTGAGTTCAAGCCCCGCATCAGGGCTCTGTGCTGACAGCTCGGGACCTGGAGCCTGCTTCGGATTCTGTGTCTCCCTCTCTCTCTGCCCCTAACCCATTCACATTCTGTCTCTGTCTCTCTCAAAAATAAATAAACATTAGAAAAGTTTAAAAAAAAAATTGTGTTTATTACAAGCACATAACTTTGTGCTTATTAGCATATATGCAGTCTTTGTAAATTTAATTCTTACCGTTTAAAAAAAAATTTTTTTAATGTTTATTTATTTTTGAGAGAGAGAGAGGGGGAGAGAGGGAGAGAATGAGTGGGGAGGGGCAGAGAGAGAGAGAGACACAGAATCCAAAGCAGGCTCCAGGCTCTGAGCTGTCAGCACAGAGCCTGACACGGAGCTTGAACCCACAGACTGTGAGATCATGACCCGAGTTGAAGTCGGACGCTCAACCTACTGAGCCACCCAGGCGCCCCATAATTCTTATAGTTTTTAATAGTCTTTTTATTTGGCAATATATTGAGGTACTTTTCACATGTCTATATAGTTATTTTTAATGGATACATAATAACCAAAATTTAAATACTCTCTGTTTATTTGGGTGAGTTCCAGTTTGTTTTTATTTTTGGTTTGTAATTCTCATTTATATTTCTATAACATCTTACTATAAAACTTTTTCCCCCAATTTTATTTTAGAATATATTCTCTAAAATGATTCAGTTTGGTCTAAGGATCATCACTTTTTAGCCATTTTGTCAGCTTATTCTTTAGAATAACTACCAGTTTATATTGATACTAGCCATTAGTTGTTGTTGGATTTTATAAATTTTTTCTTCTAGTATAATAGTGGTACCTCACAGTTTGTTGGGTTTTAAGATACTTTAAATGTTTTCTTATGAAAAATTTCAAACATACAGATAAAACCCCTGAATTAGTAGAATAAACACCCTTATACCTGCCAGCTATGTTCAACATGTAGCCATATGCTCAATGGTATACTTATGTTAAACTTTTAAAAATAAAGACATCATCAAACTATGCCTTTAAACATTTTAGCATGCATCTCTTACAAATACATTCTTCGCATACAGTACCTTTATCACACCTAACAAATTATCAATAATTCCTTAATGTTATCTAACATTGAGTCTGTATTTGTTTCCCTCCTTGTCTCCAAAACGACTTTTTATAGCTGACTTGTTCAAAGGACCACGCACTACATTTGCATCTATTTATGTAGATGTAGTATTTTACAAATCTGGAATAGTTGCCATTCCTTGTCTGCTTCCTCACCTTTTGTTTTTTTTGTTTTGTTTTGTTCATGGCATTGACTTGTTGACACCAGAGCAGTTTTGTTTAATGCTCCACATTCTGGATTTATCTGATTGTTTTCTTTGTGACATTTGTTCCTTATATTTCCCTAAACTGGAAGGTTTGAAGACCAGATCTGAGCTGAACATTTTGGCAAAAATACCTAAATATTCCTCACAAGGCATCATATTACAAGCTACACAAATGTCTAGTTGTCCCATTGTTGATAACTTTGATCAGAGGTTTAAGGTTGTGACTTCCATATCTCTCGATTATGAAATTGCCCTTTTTCTTCTGTGACTAGCAAATATATTTTTTACTTTTATCAATGATGGGTATTTTTTTTAACTTCTTTGAGTTAGTTTTCTTTATCATTTGACCATTTGTTCCATGTAGATTTGGTATTATCCTTTTAAGTTTGTACTGTGTATTTAAAAATTGTATTCAGTATAACAAATAATGCATTGTTATGATAGATAAATTTCAAGTTTCAAAATATAGCTGAAATCCAATATAACCAAAAAAAAAGATACAGATTTCAAATATATAATAGGGGGCATTTGTTTGACAAGATTTTGTGATGAGTCATGTTTCCTTTTTAAAAAAAAAAAACATTCCAAGCAGACAAATCTAAAAAACATAAACTCTTGAATCAAAAATTTCTTTTATTTTTCTTTTTGAAATGGAGGTAAATCTCAAATTTATAAAAGTTGGATTTACATTTGTTTTTCCATACCGACCCAAAAAGCACCCAGAATTTATTTCTTATTCTGTGAGTGTTTCATTTGGTGGTCTTTTTTATACACCCATTTTTATCAATTTTAAATTGTTATTCCTTTTCCTATTACAGATATTTTTCTTAATTCTTTCCTGTTATGAATTATACTCAAATAGGATTTTCCTTTCAAACCACAACTTTTTAAATGCCCAACATGGCATTTTCTCTCTTAGTAAGATTATCATGATGCCATACACATTATTCTACAAATTCTGTTTATTTTTTTACTTTTTAGGATATACATTTAATTCTATGTCATTAAACAGATATCAAATTCACTTTTTTCTAGCTGCATAATATTTCATTTATGCAGGTTTCTGAAGTGTCATCAGGTTGTTTCTGATTTTATTTTCCCCGTCACAAACTGTGAACATCCTTGTGCATACATCTTTAAGAAATGGAGCTTTTACTTCTGTAGGATAAATCCCAAACATGGGCTAAAAGATAAGCTTATTTCAGTATTATGAACTGCCAGGTTATTTTCCATAAAGGTTGTTGCATTTCTTATTCTCACTGGCACTGGATATTAGGTATCTTTTTAGTCTTTGCCAGTCAGCTGGGTGAAAAGAGTTTTCTTATTTTTATTTTCATTTCCCTGACCATTAATACATTGTATACATTCATTGGACATTTGTATTCCATATTCTACAGATTCCCTTTACCAATTCTTTACTTATTTTTCTCTTGGGTTGTTAATTTTTTACTTTTTAATCAACTTGCTGGCACTTTTGTGTATTTAGAATATTAACCCTTTTTTGTCACATGGTACAATTATCCCAGTCTATCAGTTGGCTTTTGACTTTGTGGTTTCTTTTGACACATAGACTATTTTAATTTTTACCTGTTCATGTCTGTCAGACTTTTTCTCTAATTACTCCTGGATTCATGTCTTGCTCATCACTACCCCACTAATGAATTTTTATTTTATTTCTATATGTTTTTTAATTAAAAAAATTTTTTTTAAGTTTATTTATTTAGAGAGAGAGAGAGCACAAGTGGGGGAGGAAGAGAGAAGGAGAGGGAGAGAATCCCAAGTAGGCTCCATGCTGTCAGTGCAGAGCCCAGTGTGGCTACTTTGAATGCTATACCTGTGATTGAAAATATTAGTAATAGTGTATTCACCTACAGTTCTGTCTATAGGTTTGCTAAATGATTATATCTGGGTCATCAGTAATAATGAAATGGTAACTACAGAATTTAAAAGCCGATCTTAGGATTTCAGTGTTTGATTTTAAACGTGACAATTTGGGGCACCTGGGGGGCTTGGTCGGTTGAGCGTCCGGCTTCGACTCAGGTCATGATCTCACACTCGTGAGTTCGAGCCCCGTGTTGGGCTCTGTGCTGACAGCTCAGATCCTGGAGCCTGCTCAGGATACTCTGTCTCCCTCTCTCTCTGCCCCTTCCCCGCACGCACTGTGTGTGTGTGTGTGTGCGTGTGTGTGCGTGTGTGTGTCTCTTTCTCTCAAAATAAATGAACATAATAATAAAAAATAAATAAATAAAAGTAACAATTTGAGGGGTGCCTAGGTGGCTCAGTTGGTTAAGCATCTGACTTTGGCTCAGGACATGATCTCAAAATTAGTGGGTTTGAGCCCTGCATCAGGCTCTGTGCTGATAGCTCAGAGCCAGGAGCTTGCTTCAGATTCTATCTCTCCCTCCTGCCTCTACCTCTCCCCCACTTGCACTCTGACTCTCTCTCTCTCTCAAAAATAAACAAACATTAAAAAAAATAAAGTGACAATTTGCAGAGCATAAAACAAAAAAGAAAGAAAGAAGAAAAGAAAGAAAAAAGTTTGACAACACGCAACACTCTCATTATGAATGTAAGACCATAGAGGAGAAGAAACACTGGTAGACTCTTTAAAAAAAAAAAAAAAAAATTTAACGTTTATTTATTATTGAGAGACAGAGAGAGACAGCATGAACATGGGAGGGGCAGAGAGAGGGTGAGACACAGAATCCAAAGCAAGCTCCAGGCTGTCAGCACAGAGCCCGACGTGGGGCTCGAACACAGAAACTGAGAGATCATGACCTGAGCCAAAGTCGGACGCTTAACTGACTGAGCCACCCCAGTGCCCCAACACTGGTAGACTCTTAGATTGATTGCTTAAGGACTTCTGTAACTTAGAGCCCAGATCTTCTGATTTAATTCTATTGGAAACTTAATAGAGGGGGAAAAAAAGCCATGGTTCTTTAAAGTCGTCTTCCGTCTTATGGCAAGACTACATTCGTTATTATTATTACAACATACTTTTCTAGTGCTTTTACAGTGAACTTTTTTTTTTGTAAGGAAGTGTCACATATGAAATGAAAGACTTTCCTACTTCTGACTAAGAAGCTTCAAATTATTCACTCAGGCCTCAATTTTTCCATCAGGATATTGGACTAGATGATTGCCAAGGGCTCTCTAGTTCATACGCTAAGATTCTCATCAAGTAATTTTTAGAGAATTTTTTAGTAGTTCCTGTATTGTAGGATTTGATCAACTTTTTTTTTTTAATATTTTTAATGTTTTTATTTATTTTTGAGACAGAGAGAGACAGAGCATGAACGGGGGAGGGTCAGAGAGAGGGAGACACAGAATCTGAAACAGGCTCCAGGCTCTCAGCCGTCAGCACAGAGCCCGACGCGGGGCTCGAACTCACGGAATGTGAGATTATGACCTGAGCTGAAGTCGGACGCCCAACCGACTAAGCCACCCAGGCGCCCCTTTGATCAACTTTTCAATGTCATTTGTATTTTAGAGCATGGATTAAAAGACTAGTACTCTAAACCTGTGTTATTTTTTTACTACAGCTTTATTAGGCCTAAAAGGACACAGTGGTATTCATTGTTAGAACATGATATAGAAAGTAGTTTTTCTCTAAATTTTACATTATCCACCTATCATGGCATCTAACAATATGGGGAGAATCTCTTTGAGCCTCTGACTTATTTTGTTGGTTTATATTGTGCTCAATTAACTTAACTATATTTGTGTTAGAATGAGTTCTAGGAATCTCAAATTTCATATTTCACAGATTCATCTTTTGCTTCTTATATTACACTGTCAGAATTGAAGTTTAAAAATTAATGTTAATATTCCCTAATCTCTTAAGTTGTCTATTATGCCTACTAGGAGCAAACCAGTTGTTGCTACAGTATTGAAATGCCAGTCTCTTTGACAGGCATTTTGTGGATCCTTTCAGGGTACTAAGTTTTTATGATTTGAGGTGCCTCATTTATGCAGTAGATAGCGTGTCAGTCTCATAAATTTCTATGATTTGACTGGAGGTTTGCATAAATTTTCCCATGGGAGCCCTGGACTTAGAAACAGGAAGCATGTAAAAGTTTTATAACAGATTCACGAGGTATGGGGAGGATGGGATTGGATCTTTAGTTATGCCAAGGCAAATGTTTTTTGACAGTTCACATTTAACTGTTTATTCAGATACTTTTTAAATGCCTAATAAATTATCCTGAAACATTTAGGTCTGTGTGGTTAACAGGCCAACTTAATTTTAAGTACTTATAAGTATAATATCCAGATTTAGGCATTCATAAAAATGTTCTTTAAATTTCTCATTATACAGAATTTTTGTTTCTTCTATAGTAACTTTGGGAGCAAGAAAATACCTACCTTACCTGGTACATAGTAAGCGGTTGCTAAAGGATAGTTGAATAAATGCATCCATTGAAAGTATTCAAATTATAGATTAGAAATTATGAGGGACTTCTCTACACATATTTTCTATTTAAAAAATAACTCATGGGGGAACGTGGCTGGCTCAGTTGGTAGAGTGTGCAACTCATGATCTCGAGGTTGTGAGGTTGAGCCCTGCGTTGGGTATAGAGATTACTTAAAAATAAAAAGGAAAAAAAAAAGGAAATAACTCATGGTCTGTAAGTTTGAAATGATTTCAAAATATTAAGTTAAAAAAACTCATGCAAAAGAGTCTCTTGGTAAAGTATTGAGGGTGTTATTACTAGCCATCTTTGAGAAGGAAGGGTCTTGCACCTAGACAACAAATCTGGAAGATTTATATTTGGCACAAGCTGAAGATATGCTTGTGTTTATGAGGCAGAATCCAGAAGAAGTCTAGGATTCTTATTTTACAGAGCTGTTTATTTTTTTAATTGAAGTATAGTTGACACACAATGTGATATTAGTTTCAGGTGTACAGCACAGTGATTTGACAACTCTATATGCTGTGCCATGTTTACCACAAGTGTAGTAGCCATCTGTCACCATAAAACTCTATTACAATACCATTGACTATATTCCTTATGGTGTACCTTTCATCTCCATGACTTATTCATTCCATAACTGGAAACCTGTACCTCCCACTCCCCTTCACCCATTTTGCCCACCCGTCCCACCCCCATTACAAAGCTATTTAAAACATTCAAATAGAGATATTCATTGGTTAAAGTGAAAGCATATAGAATAATAATTAAATTTCTTGGTAAATAGTCCTTGAGTTTTCTTAAACCTGGAAGGAGCTCAAGATTCTGTTCAGCTTTAGCTTAGTGATCCATCTTCTCATTTTCTAGTTTAGAAATCTTAGGTCCAGAGAGATTATATCCTGCCAGTCATACAAGGGAAGGTTACTACTAGAATTTGAGGCACACTTACCCTGCCATGCTTAGCCCAGCCCTCTTTCCATTCTGTCACCCTGGGTTTCACTATCATAAAATAATGCTAATGTCTTTTCTCAAGCTATACCTAGTTAATTTTACTAGTAATCATTTGACATTTGTATTGAAAATATTATTAAAAATGGATTCTGCAGTTAGGAAATCATTGCATGGGCATTAGGCTTTATTTAATTTCCTTATGTGGGTAGTGCAGCACCTGTGATGGTGCACAAGTTGTGAACCAGGACGTCTGTATTTTCCATTTTTTTGTTTCCTTGTTTGATTTTGCATTGTCACTTTTTAAAAATATTTATTTTTGAGAGAGAGAGTGTGAAGCGGGGGAGGGACAAAGAGAAAGGGGGACAGAGGATCCAAAGCGGGCTCTGCACTGACAGCAGCAAGCCTGACTGTGGGGCCAAACTCACAGACTACAAAGACCTGAGCTGAAGTCGGATGCTTGGACGCTTGACCAACTGAGCCACCCAGGCACCCCTGCGTTGTTATTTGTAATAAAAATTTTTCATAGTGTAAGTAAGAGAATAATGTTAAATTAAAAAGTATATTATTATCAGAACATTTACAGTTTTACAACAAAGAGTAGGAAAGTGACAAGAAAGACTAAGTGTGTAGCTAACTACATGGAAGATCTTGGGCAAATCATGTAACCTTTGTGGGACTGTTTCTGCTACTTACTTCATTAGAATCCTTCAAGGGTTCTGCCCAGTACAGATATATCTGTTCTTAATATTTGTTAACTCAAGTATAGCACACACAATGCAAAGTGCACAAATCATAAGGATAATGAATTGTAAAATGAACACGCTTGCATAACCACTATTGATGTATTTTGAAAAAGCTTTCTTAATTATTACGAAAGCTTTCCTTTAAAAAAATTACACTGGATTTGAGACTATAGGTAATCTCATGTGTGTTTTTTTAATTTAATTTTTTATTTTTTTAAATTTACATCCAAATTAGTTAGCATATAATGAAACAATGATTTCAGGAGTAGATTCCTTAATGCTCCTTACCCATTTAGCCCATCCCCCCTCCCACAACCCCTCCAGTAACCCTGTTTGTTCTCCATATTTATGAGTCTCTTCTGTTTTGTCCCCCTCCCTGTTTTTGTATTTTTGTTTCCCTTCCCTTATGTTTATCTGTTTTGTCTTTTAAAGTCCTCATATGAGTGAAGTCATATGATTTTTGTCTTTCTCTAATTTCACTTAGCGTAATACCCTCCAGTTCCATCCACGTAATTACAAATGGCAAGATTTCATTTTTGATTGCCAAGTAATACTCCGTTGTGTGTGTGTGTGTGTGTGTGTGTGTGTGTGTGTGTGTGTGTGTGTATATATATATATATATATATACACCACATTTTCTTTATCCATTCATCCATCAATGGACATTTGGGCTCTTTCCATACTTTGGCTATTGTTGATAGTGCTGCTATAAACATGGGGGTGCCTGTGTCCCTTCGAAACAGCACACCTGTATGCTGTGGATAAATACCTAGCAGTGCAATTGCTGGGTCGTAGGGTAGTTCTATTTTTAGTTTTTGGAGGAACCTCCGTACTGTTTTCCAGAGTGGCTGCACCAGCTTGCATTCCCAGATAATCTCATGTCTTTTAACAACACTTTCTAGAGTGAAATTACCAGAAACAGTGATAGAAAGAAGGAATTTGGCCAGTCACAAAAATTTTACTTTGAATAGGCTTATTGGGCTTATACAATTTAGTCTTTTCTTCTGATGTTTCTCTTCTTCCTCTCTGCCCTTTTCTGTCTAGGTCCTGGATGGAATGGAGAGGGGTCCTACTGAACATCTATTATCTTTTCTGAGAGTGGTCAGAGAGTTCTTAAACAGGTCTGTTGTTTATATATAGAATACAAATGCAATCTTGATTTATTAAAAAAAAAACAAAAACTTGGTTTCAACATAAGAAAAGGATTGATTTAGAAATAGAGTTTACTTTTTTAAAAAGAAGGCATTTGATCTCCATGTCAGTGGGGAATTTTAGTTTGATGAGCTGTGTTTGACATGTGAATTGGACCCAAAGCAACAGAATTAAATGAAATCTGCTTATTAGAAAAACACTTTCTTAATAGAAAAGCAAGTGAGTCTTATCTTTTTCAGTTATGTTGAAAATATGGAATATGGCAGAATTCTTTATTGATTTCATGGAAGGTACTAAGAAAAGGTAAAAAGGTGAATGTCTCAGTTGTCTATGATTCTGGAGGGGAATGGAGGCATGAGTAAATCCAAGAAGGAAAATATTTATTTGGTTGTCTTTCTCATGTTTTCAGAATTCATAACATTGAAAAGAAAAAAAGGTACCTTGCAAATCTTTGATTCAGAGGAAGGCCAGTGTATAGAGTTTTGGTTTATTCTTTTCTTATTCATCTGCGTCTCTCTAACCATGAATGAACTGTATCATTTAGACAGATGAAAACCATAGCTTAGTGATTTCCCAAACTTGTCTTCACATTGAAATCACCTATGGAACTTGGCAAACTATTGATGCCTGTGTCTCCCTTCCTTCCCTGCTCCCCACTCCATTGTGATTTAATTGGCTTGGGCACCTGGCTTAGGTTTTGGTATTTTTAAAAGATCCCCAGGTGATCCTAAAATTTGACAAGTTTGGGAACCACAGATCTAGCCAGTTAAAGCAGACCTGGCCACTATTGTAACTTGTGACTTTTTTTTTGCATAAATGTTTGGATAAATACATAAATAAGAGTATAAATATTTTGATTTAGGAATCTAGTGCTTTAAATCTAGGTTCTTGCTAGAATATAAGCCCCATAAAAGCAGGTAGCATGTCTGTATTTTTCTTCATTATCGTATCCTTAGCATTTAGAACAATGTCTGGCATATATTGCATGCCTAAATATTTGTTGAATGAGTGAATGAACCTGTCAGTCTCTAGTGAGCTGAGAGTATCCTTTTACCTAATACACCAATGGTCTGAGATAGAGAGGGAGGTGGTTGTGAAGAGCCCAGCCTGCCTAGACTTGAATAATGGCTCTGTCACTTACTAGCTGTTTGACCTTAAGCAAGTTACTTCTCTGTGCCTAAGTTTCCTCATTTGTAAAACGGGGGTAATTGAATCTATTTCATGGAATTGTTGGGGGAACTAATTGAATTGATAATGCAAAGTACTTAGAACAATGCCTGGTATATAATAGTGTCCTGTAAGTTTTAGCTACTGTAAAATTAAAAAAAAACTGTATTTTCTGCAGTTTGGGTAATTTATCTGTAGATACTGTTTGAGAGCTAGGGTAGAATAATGGAATCAGCTGCATTAGATGTAATTAAAGAAGGCTTGACAAAGAAGGTGATTTTTTTTTTTTAGTTACCTTAATGAGGTAAATTTGCATACAATCACCTGCATCCGTTTTATTTACTTTTTACCTACATGCATTTTTAATTTTTTTAAAATGTTTATGAGAGAGCGCGTGCACACACACGCGCGACCATGAGCGGGGGAGGGGCAGAGAGAGAGAGGCAGATACAGAATCTGAAGCAGGCTCCAGGGTCTGAGCTGTCAGCACAGAGCCTGACGACAACGATGACGACATGGGGCTCGAACTCACAAACTGTGAGATCATGACCTGAACTGAAGTGGGACGCTTCATGGAGGAGCCATCCAGGCGCCCCTCCCTTAGCATAGTTTCATTATTTATCTGTGTTGTTGCATGTATCAGTAGTTTGTTCCTTTTTGATGCCGATTATTGTCTTATATGAATATAACATGTTTATCTGTTCACTTGTGATGGATATTTGGGTTAGTTCCAGTTTTGATGACTGTGAATAAAGTTGCTATAAATGTTTTTTAATTTTAATTTTATTTTTTTTATAGAGATAGAGTGTGACCAGGGGAGAGGGGGAGAGGGGCAGAGGGAGAGAGAGAGAGAGAGAGAGAGAGAGAGGGAGAATCTTAAGCAGGCTCCACATTCAGCAAGGAGCCTGATGTGGGGCTCGATCCCATGACCCTGGAATTATGACCTGAGCCAAAATCAAGAGTTGGAGGTTCAACTCACTGAACCACCCAGCCGCCCTGCTACAAGCATTTTTGCAAGTCTTTGTGTAGACATATTTTTATTTATTGTTGGGTAAATCCCTTGCAATGGGATTGCTGGGTTGTATGGCATATATGGCATACTAACTTTTAAAAGAAACTGCCAAAAAGTTTTTTTTTAACTTTTTAAAAAATTTTTATTTATTTTTGTATGTTTTTATTTTTTTTTTTTATTTATTTTTTTTATTTTTTTTATTTTTTTTTTTATTTTTGGGACAGAGAGAGACAGAGCATGAACGGGGGAGGGGCAGAGAGAGAGGGAGACACAGAATCGGAAACAGGCTCCAGGCTCCGAGCCATCAGCCCAGAGCCTGACGCGGGGCTCGAACTCACGGACCGCGAGATCGTGACCTGGGTGAAGTCGGACGCTTAACCGACTGCGCCACCCAGGCGCCCCATGTATGTTTTTATTTTTATTTTTGAGAGAGAGACACAGAGTGTGAGTGGGGGAGGGGCAGAGAGAGAGGGACACACAGAATCCGAAGCGGGCTACAGGCTCCGAGCTGTCAGCAAGAGCCCGATGTGGGGCTTGAACTCACAGACTGTGAGATCATGATCTGAGCTAAAGTCGGTCATCCAACCAACTGAGCCACCCAGGTGCCCCAGAAACTGCCAAAAAGTTTTAAAGGAGGTGAATATTCAGTAGGATTTCCAGGGAGAGTCCATTAGTTATCTATTGTTGCATAATAAATTACCACAAATTTAGCAGCTTAAAACAACAGATATTTATTGTGGCACAATTTCCATGGGTCAGGAATCTGGGTACAGCTTAGGTGAGTCCTCTGTGTCAGGGTCTCTCAGAGGCAGCAGTCAAGGTGTCAGCCAGGGCTGGAGTCTCATCTCAGTGCTTGACTGAAGAAGGAACTGCTTCTAAGTTCACTTGGTTGTTGGTGGAATTCACTTCTTCAAGGGATGTTGAATTAAGGACCTTGATTTCTTTTTTCTTTTCTTTTCTTTTTTTTCCCTGTGTTCTCAGACTATCTATTTGTTTATTTTCAGGAATAGAATTTAGTGATTCATGACTTACATATAACACCCAGTGCTCATCCCAACAAGTGTCCTTCCTCCTTAATACCCCTCACCCTTTTAGCCCTTCCCCCCACTTAACAGCCCGCCAGCAAACCTTAGTTTGTTCTCTGTGTTTAAGAGTCTCTTATGGTTTGTCTCTGTTTTTATATTATTTTTGCTCCCCATCCCTTATGTTCATCAGTTTTGTATCCTAAATTTCACATATGAGTGAAGTCATATGATATTTATCTTTCTCTGACTTACTTTGCTTGGCATAATACACATTGTTCCATCCACATTGTTGCAACTGGCAAGATTTCATTCTTTTTAATCCCCAAGTAACATTCCATTGTGTATATATACCACATCTTCTTTATCCATTCATCAGTTGATGAACATTTGGGCTCTTTCCATACTTTGGCTATTGTTGATAGTGCTGCTGTAAACATTAGGGTGCATGTGCCTCTTCAGATCAGCACTTCTTTATCCTTTGGATAAATACCTAGTAGTGCAATTGCTGGGTCATAGAATAGTTCTATTTTTAATTTTGGGGGGAACCTCCATACTGTTTTCCAGAGTGGCTACACCAGTTTGCATTCCCATCAGCAGTGCAAGAGGGTACCTCTTTCTCCACATCCTTGCCAGCATCTGTTGTTGCCTGAGTTGTTAATGTTAGCCATTCTGACATATGTGGGGTGGTATCTCATGGTGGTTTTGATTTGTATTTCCCTGATGATGAGTGATGTTGAGCATTTTTTCATGTGTCTGTTAGCCATCTGGATGTCTTGTTTGGAAAAGTTTCTATTCATGTCTTTTGCCCATTTCTTCACTGGATTATTTGTTTTTTGGGTGTGAGTTTGATATGTTCTTTATAGATTTTGGATACTAACCCTTTATCTGATATGTCATTTGCAAATATCTTCTCCCATTCTGTTGGTTGCCTTTTAGTTTTGCTGATTATTTTCTTCTCTGTGCAGAAGCTTTTTATCTTGATGAGATCCTAGTAGTTCATTTTTGCTTTTGTTTCCCTTGCCTCTGAAGACATGTCAAGTAAAGTTGCTGTGGCCAAGGTCAAAGAGGTTGTTGCCTGTTTTCTCCTCTAGGATTTTGATGGCTTCCTGTCTTATGTTTAGGTCTTTCATCCATTTTGAGTTTATTTTTGTGTATGGTATAAGAAAGTGGTCCAGGTTCATTCTTCTGCCTATCACTGTCCAGTTTTCTCAACACCATTTGCTGAAGAGACTGTCTTTTTTCCATTGGATATTCTTTGCTGATTTGTCAAAGATTAGTTGGCAGTACATTTGTGGGTCCATTTCTGGGTTCTCTGTTCTGTTCCATTGATCTATGTGTCTGTTTCTGTGCCACTACCATACTGTCTTGATGATTACAGCTTTGCAATACAGCTTGAAGTCTGGAATTGTGATGCCTCCAGCTTTGGGTTTCTTTTTTGGGATTGCTTTGGCTGTTCGGGGTCTTCTATGGTTCCATACAAATTTTAGGATTGTTTGTTCTAGCTCTGTGAAGAATGCTGGTGTTATTTTGATAGGGATTGCATTGAATATGTAGATTACTTTGGGTAGTATTGACATTTTAACAATATTCTTCCTATCCAGGAGCATGGAATCTTTTTCCATTTTCTTGCATCTTCTTCAATTTCTTTCATAAACTTTCTGTAGTTTTCAGTGTATAGATTTTTCACCTCTTTGGTTAGGTTTATTCCTAGGTATTTTATAGCTTTTAGTGCAATTGTAAATGGGATCAATTCCTTGATTTCTCCTTCTGTTGCTTCATTATTGGTGTATAGAAATGCAACCAATTTCTGTACATTGCTTTGATATCCTGCAACTTTGCTGAATTCAAGTATCAGTCCTAGCAGTTTTTTGGTGGAGTCTTTTGGGTTTTCCACATAGATTATCATGTCGTCTGCGAAGAGTGAAAGTTTGACTTCCTCCTTGCTAATTTGGATCCCTTTTATTTCTTTAAAAAAAATTTTCTTTAATGTTTATTTATTTTTGAGAGACAGAGCAGGAGTGGGGAAGGGACAGAGAGAGAGGGAGACACAGAATATGAAGCAGGCTCCAGGCTCTGAGCTGTTAGCACAGAGCCTGATGCAGGGCTCAAACCCATGAACCCTGAGATATGACCTGAGCCGAAGTCAGACGCCCAATTGACTGAGCCCCCCAGGTGCCCCAGATCCCTTTTATTTCTTTGTGTTGTCTGATTGCTAAGTTTAGGACTTCCAACACTATGTTGAATAACAGTGGTAAGAGTGGGCATCCTTATTGTGTTCCTGACCTTAGGGGGAAAGCTCTCAGTTTTTCCCCATTGAGGATGATATTAGCAGTGGAACTTTCATATATGGATGGCCTTTATGATCTTTAGGTATTATCCTTCCGTAAGGACCTTGGTTTCTCACTGGCTGTTAACTGGAGGCTGCTCCAATATAGCACACTGAGAGGGCAATAAATAGAGTCTTCCAGAAAAATAGAAGTCACATCTTTTTAACATAATCATGGAAGTGACATCCTGTCACCAGCATCTGTTGGTTAGAAGTCACTAGGCTAGCCCACTCATGGGGAGGAGATTACACAAGGATGTGAATACTAGATGCTGGAATAATTGATGGCCATCTTAGAAGTATATCTCCCACAGAAGGCATGGTTTAGTGGCAGGTTGGGTCCAGATGGACCAAGGGGAAAAAGTAGCTTGTGAAATTTTCTTCATCTTTCCTGTATCAAACTGTATCTCTTTCTTCCTTCTGTCTTTCACATCAGCCTCTCTCCCCTTCACGAAGAGAGACATAAAGGTCACTCTCACAGTAAGTTTTTTATCTGAGTTGTTTTTGTTTTTATTTTATTTTATTTTATTTTTGAGAAAGAGAGCAAGCACTCGAGCTAGGGAGGGGCAGTGGGAGAGGAAGAGAGAATCCTAAGCAGACTCCACACCCAACACGGAGCCCAACATGGGGCTTGATCCCACGATGGGGGCTTGATCCCACAACCCTGGGATCATGACCTGGGCTGAAATCAAGAGTTGGACACTCTACCAACTAAGCCACCCAGGTGCCCCTTGAATATTTTTTATTGTTGTTAAGAGATTTAATTAAGGCTTCTTCCTGAATCATTTAGTGTTTATAGCTTATTTAAAAAAACATTTTATTATGGAAATTGAGACAGATACAAAAGTAGAATGCTATCATGAACCGTATGTACCTTTCACCCACCTTAAACAATTTATTTATTTATTTTTTACCAATCTTACAAGTATACTCTACATACAATAAAATACACTCATTTTAAATGTATAGTTTGTATTCTGTCGGATGCCTATATCCTAACAATCAAGAAGATGTAGAACATTTTCACTCCAAAGTTACCTTGTGCCCCTGTTTAATCAGTCCCCATCCCAGTCCTAGGAAGTACCCATCAGATTTCTATTGTTGTGGGTTCATTTTGCCTGTTGTAAAATGTCATAGAAATGTTTGGATTCTTTTGATCACCATGTTTTTGAGATTCATCCCTGTTGCATATTTCAGTAATTCAGAGTTTTTCAGCCTTGGCACTATGGACATTTTGGGCTGGATAATTTGTTTTGCAGACTGTCCTGTGTATTGCAGGATATTTAGTAGCATCCCTGACCTCTATCCATTAGATGCCCATAGCATTCTCCTCCCTTCCTTTGATTGTAACAATCAAAAATGTCTCCATACATTGCCACCTATACACTAGGGGACAAAATCCCCTCCCTTGACTGGTAGATAACCTTTACAGTAGTTGATCCTTTTTATTGTTGGGCAGTATTCCACTGTATGGCTACACTACAATTTATCCATTTACTGATTGATGGGTATTTGGGCTGTGTCCAGTTTACTTTCAGTTTCGGGCTGTTATAGATAGAGTTGCTATTAACCTTCATAGGAAGTCTTTGTATAGACATGTTTTTATTCAGGATAAATATCTAGGAGTTAGATTGCTGGGTCTTATGATAAATAAATGCTTAACTTTAAAAGAAACTGCCAAATTGTTTGTACATTTTTATAGTCCCACCACTATGGGAGTTCCAGTTGCTCTGCATCCTTGCCAACATTTGATACTTATTCTTTTTAATTTTAACCATTAGTGTAGGTGTGTTATTTGTCGCTTTAATTTTCATTTTCCTGATGACTGATAGTGTTGAGTATCTTTTTATGTGCTTGTTGTAAAGTGTCTCTTCAAATCTTTTGTCCATTTTTCATTGCATTATGTCTTATTATTGAGTTTCCTTTGTCTTTTCCCCTATGTGTGCATAAACATATTTAAGAAATTAAATATTAAGAAAGACAAGACAATTGAAATAATGAATACACCTTTATATAGTTTCATATTTGTTTATTTATTTATTTATTTATTTATTTATTTTTAATGCTTATTTTTGAGAGAGAGACAGAGAAACAGAGTGCGAGTGAGGGAGGGGCAAAGAGAGAGGGTCAGATAGAAAACCTGAAGCAGACTTCAGGCTCTGAGCTATCAGCACAGAGCCCAACATGGGGCTTGAACCCATGAAACACGAGATCATGACCTGAACTGAAGTTGGACACTTAACCAACTGAGCCACCCAGGCACCTTACCATGCATCTTTTCTGACCACAATGCTGTGAAACTAGAAATGAGTCATAAGAAAAAAATCTAGAAACAACACAAGTGCATAGAGTTAAATAACATGCTACCAAACAATGAATGTGTCAACCAAGATATCAAAGAGGAAATAAAATAATACATGGAGAGAAATGAAAATGAAAATACAAGGGTTCAAAATCTTTGGGATGCAGCAAAAACTGTTCTAAGAAGGAAATTTATAGCAATAAAAGCCTGCTGCAAGAAGCAAGAAAAATCCGAAATAAGCAACCTAGCCTTATCCCCAAAAGAACTGGAGAAAGAACAAACACACCCAAAACCAGTAGAAGGAAGGAAATAATAAAAATTAAAACAGAAATAAATGAAATAGAAACTAAAAAAAAAAAAAAAAAAAAACAAAAAAAACCCAGTAAAATTGGTTAATGAAACCAGGAACTGACTCTGAAAAAATAACAAAATTGAAAAATCTTTACCCAGACTCATCAAAAATAAAAGCAGAGAGAGAGAGAGGACTCAAATAAGCAAAATCAAAGATGAAAGAGGAGCAATAACAACTGACACCACAGAAATACAAAGGATTATGAGAATATTATGAAAAATTATGTGCCAACAAACTGGGCAACCTAGAAAAAGTGGATAAATTCCTAGAAACATATAACTTTCCAAAATTGAATCAGAAAGAAATAGAAAATTTGAACAGACTGATTACCAGCAATGAAATAGAATCAGGAATCAACTCCCAACAAACAAAATTCTGGGATCCGATGTCTTCACAGGTGAATTCTACTAAACATTTAAAGAAAAGTTGATACATACTCTTCTCAAACTATTCCAAAACATGTAAGAGGAAGGAAAACTTCCAAATTCATTCTATGAGGCTAGCATTACTCTGACCCCAAAGCCAGATAAAGACGGTACAAAAAAAGAATTACAAGCCAGTATCTCTGATGAACATAGATGCAAAAGTCCTTTACAAAGTATTAGCAGGGGTGCTTGGCTGGCTCAGTTAGAAGAGTATATGACTCTTGATCTCAGGGTTGTGAGTTCAAGTCTCACGTTGGGTCTAGAGATTACCTAAAAAAAATATTAGCAAACCAAATCCAACAATATATTTAAAAATTCATTCACCACAAGTAAGTGGGATTTATTCCTGAGATGTAAGAGTGGTTCAGTATTTGTAAATCACTCACTGTGATACATCATATCAGCAAGAGAAGGGATAACCATATGATCATTTCAGTAGATGCAGAAGAAGCATTTGATGAAGTATAACATCCATTTTTGATAAAAACTCTCAACAAAGTAGGATTAAAGGGAACATGCCTCAATATTATAAAGGCCACGTATGAAAAGCACACAGCTAAAATCACTCAATGGTAAAAAACTGAGAGCTTGTCCTCTAAGATCAGGAACAAGGCAAGGATGTCTACTCTCACCACTTTTATTCAACATAGTACTGAAAGTCCTAGCCACAGCAATCAGACAAGAAAAAGAAATAAAAAGCATCCATATTGGTAAGGAAGAAGCAGAACTTTCACTGTTTACAAGATGGCATGATACTATATGTAGAAAACCCAAGACTCCACCGAAAAACTTCTAGAATTGATAAATGAATTCAGTAAGGTCATAGGATACAAAGTTAACCTATAGAAATCCATTGCATTTTTATACACTAATAATGAAGTAGCAGAAGGAGAAATTAAGGAAACAATGCCATTTACAATTACACCAAAAAGAATAAAATTAACCAAGGAGGTGAAAGACCAGTATTCTGAAAACTAAACAACATTGATGAAAGCAATTGAAGATGACACAAACAAACGGAAAGATATTCCATATTCATGGATTGGGAGAACAAATATTGTTAAAATGTCCATACTACCCAAAGCAATCTACACATTTAATGCATCCCTGTCAAAACACCAATGCCATTTTTCACAGAACTAGACAAATAATCCTAAAATTTGTGTAGAACCACAAAAGACCCTGGATTGCCAAAGAGTCTTGAAAAAGAAGAACAAAACTGGAAGTATCACAATCCAATCCCAGATTTCAAGATATACTATAAAGCTGTAGTAATTAAAACAGTGTGGTCTTGGCACAAAAATAGACACATAAAACAATAGTACAGAATAAAGAGCCCAGAAATAAACCCACAATTATATGGTTAATTAAATTAAAGCAAAGGAGGCCAGAATATGCAATGGGAAAAAGTCTCTTCAACAAATGATGGTGGGAAGACTGGACAGCTATATGCAAAAGAATGAAACTGGACCACTTTCTTTCACTATACACAAAAATAACCGTAAAATGAATTAAAGACCTAAATGTGAGACCTGAAACCATAAAAATCCTAGAAGACAGCACAGGGGGTAATTTCTCTGATATCAGTTGTATGTAGCAGCAGCTTTCTAGATATATCTATCTTCTAAGGCAAGGGAAACAAAAGCAAAAATAAACTATTAGGAATGCATCAAAATAAAAAGCTTCTGCACAGCAAAGGAAACAATCAACAAAACAAAAAGCATACTGAATGGGAGAAGATAATTGCAAACAACATATCTGATAAGAGGTTAGTATCCAAAATATATAAAGAACTTATAGGGGTGCCTGGGTGGCTCAGTCGGTTAAGCGTCCGCTTCAGCTCAGGTCATGATCTCACAGTCTGTGAGTTCAAGTCCCGCATCAGGCTCTGTGCTGACAGCTCAGAGCCTGGAGCCTGCTTCAGATTCTGTGTCTCCCTCTCTCTCTGCCCCTCCCCTGCTCATGCTCTGTCTCTCTCTGTCTCAGAAATAAATAAAAACATTAAAAAAAAAAAAAAAAAGAACTTATACAGCTCAACACAAAAAAAAAACCCAAATAATGCAGTGTAAAAATGGGCAGAAAACATGAACAGACATTTCTTCAAAGAAGACAGCCACATGTCCAGCAGACACATGAAAAGAATCTCAACATCACTCATCATCAGGAAAATACAAATCAAAACCATGAGATATGACCTCACACCTGTCAGAATGGCTAAAATAAAAAACAAGAAACAACAAGTATTGGCAAGGATGTAGACAAAAAGGAACCCTTGTGCACTGTTGGTAGGAATGCAGTCTGGAGCAGCCATTGTGGAAAACAGAATGGCAGTCCTCAAAAGATTAAAAATAGAATTCACGTATGATCCAGTAATTCCACTTTTAGGTATTTACCCAAAGAATATGAAAATGCTAATTCTAAAAGATATGTGCACCCCTGTGTTTATCATAGCATTATTCACAATAGCTAAATTATGGAAGCAGCCCAATAGATGAATGGATAAAGGGGTGTGTGTGTGTGTGTGTGTGTGTGTGTGTGTATAATAGTTATTACTCAGCCATAAAAAAAGAATGACATCTTGCCATTTGCATCAACGTGGATGGATCTTGACGGTATACTGCTCAGTAAATAGCTCAGAGAAAAAAACATACCATATGATTTCACTCGTGTGGAATTTAAGAAACAAAACAAGTGAACAAAGAAAAAAGACAAATGAAACACCAGACTCTTAACTATAGAGAACAAACTGGTGGTTACCAGAGGGGAGGTAGTTGGGGGAATGGGTGAAATAGGTGAAGGAGATTAAGAGTACATTTATTTTGAAGAGCACTGAATAATGTATAGAATTATTGAATCTATTGTACACCAGAAACTAATAAAACACTGTATGTTAATTATACTGCAGTAAAAATAAAAGAATGATAAAATATTAAAGATAAAAGTATATAACAAGAACTCTTGTGGGTGCCTGGGTGGCCCAGTTGGTTAGCATCTGACTCTTGGTTTCAGCTCACATCATGATCTCACAGTTAGCAGTGCAGAGCCTGCTTGGGATTCTCCCTCTCTCCCTCTCTGCCCCTCCCCCACTCGTCTCTGTCTCAAATAAATAAACTTTAAAAAAAATTTACAATTCAATTATAAAGAGTCAAATATCCCAGTTTTAAAAATTGACAAAAGATTTGAATGGATGTTTCTCCAAATTGTGGCAAATGGAAAATAAACGTGAAAATATGCTTAACATCATTTGGCATCAGGGAAATGCAAATCAAAAGCACCATGAGATACCACCTTACACCCACCAGGATAGCTGTACTCAGAAAGGTAATGACAAGTTGGCGGTGATGCAGAGAAGTTGGAACCCTTGTGCCCTACTGGTGGGAATGTAAAATGGTGTAACTGCTTTGTAAAACAGTTTGGAAATTCCTCAAAAGATTAAACATAGAAAATATATGACCCAGCAATTTTACTCCTAAGTGTGTGTGTGTATATATGTATGTATATGTGTATGTAAATATGTATGTATGTGTACATGTAATCGTGTATATATATATATATATATATATCCGAGAAAAATGAAAATATGTCCATACAAAAACTCGTATACAAATATTCATAACAGCATTATTCATAATAGTGAAAAATGGAAACAACCCAAATGTCTATCAGCTGATGAATAAATGGATAAATAAATGTGGTTCTTTTGGTAAGGGATGTTATTTGGTATTTTTAAAAATACTGTTACTTCCTACAACATCTTGAAAATATTCTAAGTGAAAGAAGCTGGTCACAAAAGACCAGTTATTATATGGTTTCTACTATATGAGGTATCTAGAAAAGACAAATGCTCCTCGACCTAGTCTCAACTTTACCCTTTAATGGGGGCGGGGGGGATTAACACATTAAATTAAAAACAGAGCATATTAGCAAAATTGTTCATTGTACTCGGATGAAGATGATGGTGACTAGTAATAGTTCATCTTTATTTCATACCTTATAGATCTTTTCAATGATTATTTTTTTTAAAAAATAGCATTTGGGGTACCTGCGTGGCTCAGTCAGTTAAATGTCCAACTTCAGGTCATGATCTTGCTGTTTGTGGGTTCGAGCCCTGTGTCGGGCTCTGTCCTGACAGCTTCATCCTGGAGCCTGCTTTTGATTGTGTCTCCCTCTGTCTCTGCACCTCACCCACTCATGTTCTGTCTCTCTGTGTCTCAAAAATGAATAAACACTAAAAAAAATTTTTTACGGGCACCTGGGTGGCTCAGTCGGTTGAGTGTCCGACTTCAGCTCGGGTCATGATCTCCCAGTCTGTGAGTTCGAGCCCCACGTCAGGCTCTGTGCTGACAGCTCAGAGCCTGGAGCCTGCTCCGGATTCTGTGTCTCCCTCTCTCTCTGCCCCTCCCCCACTCTGTCTGTGTCTCTTTCTGTCTCTCTGTCAAAAATAAACATTAAAAAATTAAAAAAAAAATTTTTTAATAAATAGTATTTATGGGGTACCTGGGGGGCTCAGTTGGTTGAGCATCCGTCTTCAGCTCGGGTCATGATCTCACTGTTTGTGAGTTCAAGCCCTACTTTGGGCTCTCTGGTGTCAGCATGGAGCCCACTTCAGATCCTCTGTCCCCCTCTCTCTCTGCACCTCCCCTTCTCATACGGTGTCTCTCAAAAATAAACAAACAAAAAAAGATGGTGTTTATTCAGTGCTATTTATTCAATAAATAAGCAGCATTGAATAAATAGAAAAATAATATGGAAAGAAAAAAGTCTCTCAATCATAATCCCAAATAATTGATATAGTTAAATGTCAAGGATAAGGAACATAATAGTCCATTCCTAAATTAAAGGATCAGGGTAGTGTTAGGGTTATGAGTTAAAGATAGGGTTAGGGTTAGCCGTTACGCAAAATGGCTGTGAGGGAGTAGACATGGTAAGTAGCCAACTTCTGATGACTATGTAACTGGACTAGGGCTGGTCTTGCACCTTTGTAAACACTTCCTGAATGTTGGGTATCAGAGGCCCAGAATTCACACTCTTCATTTGTGCTCAGAGCTTATCTTCCCATGGAGGCTATAAAGCTGAATAGGAAAAATGTATTTTTTTTTAATTTATTTTTTATAGGGAAGGAGAGAGAAAAAGAGAGAGAGAGAGAGAGAGAGAGAGAGAGAGAATTCCAAGCAGGCTTCGCACTGTCAGAGAGGCTTGAATTCACGAATCATGAGATCATGACCTGAGCTAAAGTCGGACATTAACCAACTGAGCCACCCAGGTGCGAGCATACACAAGTTGGGGAGGGGCAGAGACCGAGACACAGAATATGAAGCAGGCTCCAGGCTCCCAGCTGTCAGCGCAGAGCCTGATGCAGGGCCAGAACCCACGAACCATGAGATCATGACCTGAGCCAGAGTCAGGCACTCAACTGAGTGAGCCACCCAGACACCCTGAGGTAGCCTCCATTTTAATTTCCAGTTTGGATTAACTTTTTGAAAGGAGGAAGATGATAGAATAGTGTGGAGAATAGCCACTAGTGGAAAAAGGAAGAGTTAGAGATCTTGCACCAAATAATTTCCAGTTCTTCAGGGAAGTATGATTAACATTGAAGTCAGGGCACCTGGGTGGCTCAGTTGGTTAAACTGAGTTTAAAGTTGTGTCTCCCTTTCTCTTTGCCCTCCCCCACTCATGCTCTCTCTCTCTCTCTCAAAAATAAACATTTAAAAATTAAAAAAACCAAAAACATTGAAGTCAAATAGCCAGGGATTAAAATAGTCATAGTGTCCCTAGATCTGGAAAATGTTAGCCCATCATTTTCTAAATGACAACATGGAAGCTAAGAAAGGTTTAAGTGATTCCAAGGATGTAGAAAAAAACCAAGATGGAATACAGGGTGCTGCAGTTCAGTTTTAGATTCTATATAGTTATGTTTGTTTTATTTCCACACAAATAATATGGTTTGTATTATATTAAAAAAAATTAAACAACCAGACTTTATGATAATAAAAGAAAAAGCTTTTGTTTCTCCTTCATCACTTTTTTGGAGCAAATTCTTTTTTTTTTTTTTTAATGTTTATTAATTTTGAGAGGGAGGCAGTGCATGCAAGTGAGTGTGGGTGGGGCAGAGAGAGAGAGTGAGAGTGAGAATCCCAAGCAGGCTCCGAGCTATCAGTGCAGAGTCCAACACAGAGTTTAAACCCATGAACCATGCATGACCTGAGCCAAAATCAAGAGTCAGATGCTTAACTGACTGAGCCACCCAGGCACCCCATTGGAGCAAATTCTTAACCACATTCCCTACCTGACTCAGTTTCCTCATATAAGGTAAATTAAATAATGTATGAAAAGTGTGGTTCTAAACTTTGCACATTAGAATCACCTGGGTAGTGTTTCAGTGCCCAAAGCTCAGGCCACAGTGCAGACATAGTATGACTCTGGAATTATTTTTTTAAGTTTCTCAAATAATTATAATGTGTAGCCAAGGTTGGGAGCTACTGGAGTTCTTTCAAGGCATATACTCATTTGATCTCAGATATTCTGACTTCAGTCATTTTGGAGTTATTGCAGCAATTCTAATTAGTGGGTATTGGCCTGAAATAAACTAGGTCACTTGGTTCTGATATTTCTGCTAATTGTGTACTATGTATGAGTAGGGTAGAGTCACCCTGGTGAGAAGACAGTTTGGTATATGGTGGGAGAAGCACTGAATTTGAAGGTGAAAGACCAGGCTTTAGTCATTATCCTGTCACAATCTTAGTCTATAATTTCAGTCAAGTCACAATACCACTGCTGTGATTCAGGTTTTTCCTTTGAGAGTTGGGGGGAGTTAGACTGATTATTATGCAAATTCCTTTCTAGCTCTTAAACTTCAAGTTTGTGAGTTAGTGGGGGTGGGGGAAAGGCAGTTGATGGATTTGTATGCCTTAAGAATAAGTGAGCAAGGGGGGCAGGACACTGATAAAAGCATTGCTGAAGGAGCCAGCTGTGGGATGGGATGGGAGTGGGTGGGGAGGAACAGACTGGGTGAACAACAGAACCTGGAGATAAGCGAATGGGATGGGAAAGGGTTGGGAAGCAAGTGTAGGAGACTGGCTGAAGGGAATATTGTTGAAGGTGGTGACAGTGGCTTAGCCCTTGGTAACAATGTGTTCCAGGTTCTTAACCTTACTGTCAAATGACTCAAGGAAAATGTGGTCAGAGGGGCTCTCCTCAGAACTAGGAGATAGAAAGCAGAGGCTATTTTTGTTGTTGCATGCCTGAGATGGGGTAAGAGTAGAAATATACTTGCTGCTCAGTGTTTAAGAGGGTAGTAGATAGCTGGCTTTTTTTTTTTTTTTAATACATAATTCATGCATGTGGTTCAGAAATAAAAACATTATAAAAGAGATATACAGGGAAAAGTCTTGATCCCACCCTCAGCTCCCAGGATTTATTTATACCCTTCTCCCCATAACTTTTTAATATGAAAAAAAATGTTTTTAATACAAAAAAGTTGAAAGAATAATACAGTGATAATAGTTTGCTATATTTGCATCATCTGTTTACCTACCTATCTTTACTGAATACTTTGAAAATAAGTTGCAGACATTATGACATTTTATCCCTAAATACTTTGGCATGCATCTCCTAAGAATAAGGGCATTTGCTATACAATCACAAATAACATTACTACACCCAAGACGTTTTTAAAAATGCCCTAATATCTTCTGTTACTTCACATTCAGTTTTTCCCAACTGTCTTAATAATTTTATGGCTGTTTTCTTCAAAGCAGGTCTAAGTAACGTTTATGAATTGCATTTGGTGGTCATATTTGTAAGGTCTTTTAATTGAGAACTGTGTCTTCCCCCTATCTCTTCCCTTAAGATTTTGGGTTTTGAAGAGACCAGATCAATTTTGTTGTAGCAAGCCACACATTCTAGATCTGATTATTTCTTCATGTAATCAAATACTTCTTCATGTATTTGTTCTTTTTGCTCTATCTCCTGAATTTTCTATAAAGGAGAAATTACTTTTAAAGACTTTTTAGACCTAGGCTAGGCATTTTTAGTAATAATCATCATAGATGATGACTGGTGTTTCAGGTAAAATCGCATCAGAAGGCATAAATAGAAGGTCTCACTGTAATTGTTACTGGATTTGATCACCAGGTAAAGCTGGTGAATGTCATATCTTTCCACTCTAAAGATACTTGTTTTCTCTTTGCAATTAGAAAGTAATCTGTGGAATAATCCGTTTGCACCATGGGAGTCTTCTGTTCCCCAGCAGTTTTCACCAGATGGTTTTTAGCATCCTTTGATCATCCTTGCCTGAATCACTTACTTCATTGGAGGTTGCACAATGGTGATTTCAAAAATTTTTTCCTTCTGCATTTATTAACTAGCATTCTGATGTAAAGGAGAACTTTCCCTCTTTACCAAGGATGAATGCTTCTTAAAAGACAAAGTAAATTTCTTGCTTCATTCTTTTTTCTTTAATTATCAATCTTCAGAGTAAGGAATTGACGTCATAGTTACACCTAATAGTGACTTTCTGAGTAATTTTTTTACTCTCTGAGCTATTATTTACTCTGAGCTATTATTATATATTTATGGATTTCTATTTATTCATGGTATTTTAATCAATTTTAGTCATTAATTCTTTTTGATACTTAAATTATCTTAAATTTGCCGGTAGAAACCCCTTAAACTGGCTCCTGGGTCCTTGTGACTTTGTTCCCTATTTGTCTGAGTGCTTCCTTGCCCTCCTCTGGTACAACATGTTTTTTGTTTTGTTTTGTTTTGTTTTTTTTAGTTTACCTTGAAACTAATAATTTTTACTGTTTTGTGGGGTTTTTTTGTATTTCCTTCTAGAGGTTTTTTTTGTTTGTGTTTTTTTGTTTTGTTTTGTTTTTTGTTTTATTTTTGTCAGAGGGAGTGCGAGTGGGGAAGAGGCAGAGGGAGAAGAAAACAGACAGTTGTAAGTAGGCTCCACGCTGACAGTGTGTAGCCTGATGCAGAGCTGTCTCATAAACTGTGAGATTATGAGCCCAAATCAAGAGTCAGATGCTTAACCAACTGAGCCACTCAGGCACCCCTAGAGTATTTTATTTTTAATACTAACATATATAAAATATTTTTCTCCTCTTTCCCCACTAAAAGCATCCTGTAGTCAATGTTTTATTCCTTGTTTTTTCTTCTCTCAACAATATATCTTGGAGATCATTCCACATCAGTGCATAGAGAGCATCCATATTCTTGCTGCCTTTCCTTTTTATTAGATGTACTATAATTTAATCAGTCTCTGTTGATGGACATTTTGGTAGTTTCCTATCTTGCTCTTGCAAAAATGCTTTTATTGAATAACCTTGTATATGCGTCATCTAGTAAGGGAACAGGTTTATCTGTAGGATCAGTGCAGTCAGATGCTCTACCACTGAGCTGTACCCCCTCTTACAGGATCACCAACCAGAAGTGAGATTGCTGGGTTAATGGTATATGTAATTGTAATTTTGATAGATAATGCCTACTTGCTGATGTTAGACAACCACTAGCAAAGAATGAGAATGTCTGTTTTCCTATAGCCTTGCCAAGAGAGTACATTATTATATTTTTGGATTTTCACTAATCTGATGAGTGAAAAAAATGTTTTCTTATGTGTGAAGTTTAACATTTTTTATATGTTTAAAGTTCATTTGTATTTCCTTTTCTTTGAATTTTATGATCATATTCTGTGCCCATTTTTGGACACAATACTTTGTCTAAATTGCTGTTCTCTTTATAATACCTATATATGCATACACATATACATACACAAACCTGTTTTTTTCTATGGTATGTTTATATATGGGAAATTTGCTCTTTCATTGTCAATATTTTTTCTTTGTCATTTTGTTTGTTGTTTGTTTGTTGGGTTTTTGTTTTGCTTTACTTATGGTATTTTTTGCCTTGCAGAATTCTTTGATTTTTATGTATTCAAATTTACCCACTTTTTAATGGCTTTGGATTTTATGTCATAGTTAAAAAATCTTTACCCAGTCCAAGAGTATAAAAATTTCTTCTGTACTTTCTTCTAATACTTGTAGGGTTTCATTTGTTGCATTGGAGTTTTGGATCCATTTGGAATTTATCTTGATGTGAGGTATAGCTTTAAGTTTATTTTTTCCCTAGGTGGCTACCTAGTCCCATTTAATGAAAAATCTGTTTCCCCCCACCTTTATGAGATACTAAAATTCTACATCCATTTTGATCACTTTTGGGGATTTTAGTCTTCCATTGGTCTCCCATCCGTTTATATGCCAGTACTCACAGTTTTAATTACTGAGGCATTATGTTTTGATATCTGGTAGGACTTGTCCCTTTCCCTACTCTTATTTTTCAGAGGTTTTTTTTTTACTCTTTTTATTTCCATGTGAACTATAAAGTCAGCTTTTCCATTTTAAAAAAGTTAGAATTTGGGGCGCCTGGGTGGCTCAGTCGGTTGAGCGGCCGACTTCGGCTCAGGTCATGATCTCGCGGTCCGTGAGTTTGAGCCCCGCGTCGGGCTCTGTGCTGACAGCTCAGAGCCTGGAGCCTGTTTCAGATTCTGTGTCTCTCTCTCTCTGACCCTCCCCCGTTCATGCTCTGTCTCTCTCTGTCTCAAAAATAAAGAAACGTTAAAAAAAAAAAAAATTAAAAAATAAGATAAAAAAAAAAGTTAGAATTTTTCTTAATGTTTTATTTTATTTTTTTAATTTATTTATTTATTTTAATGTTTATTTATTTTTCAGACAGAGAGAGACAGAGCATGAACGGGGGAGGGGCAGAGAGAGAGGGAAACACAGAATCGGAAGCAGGCTCCAGGCTCTGAGCCATCAGCCCAGAGCCTGACGCGGGGCTCGAACCCGTGGACCATGAGATCGTGACCTGAGCCGAAGTCGGATGCTTAACTGACTGAGCCACGCAGGCACCCCTGTTTTATTTTATTTTTGAGAGAGGGAGAGAATGCAAGCAGGGGAAGGGCGGGGGCGGGGGGGGGGGGGTGGTGAGACACAGAATCCAAGCAGATTCCAGGCTTTGACAGAGCCCGACAAAGGACTCCAACCCACAAACCGTGAGATCAAGACCTGAGCCAGAGTCAGACACTTAACCAACTGAGCCGCCCAGGCACCCCAAGAAGTTAGCATGTTTTAATAGGATTGTTAGATCCTAAATTAGGGAGAATTGATGTTTATGAGTCTTTTTTCCTCTCTCTCTCTCTCTCTCTCTTTGAGAGAGAGAGCACGAGCTGGGGAGGGGCAGAGAGAGAAGGAGAGAATTTTAAACAGGCTTCATACTCAGCATGGCACCCAACACGGGGTTTGATCTCACAACCGTGAGATCCTGACCTGAGCTGAAATCAAGAGTCAAATGCTTAACCGACTGAGCCACCCAGGCACCCTGTGAGTCTTTTTGTCTAAGAATGTGGTGTGTCATTCCATTTGTTCAAGTCTTTTTTGTATTTGGATCCTTTATTAGCATATTTAAAATTTCATCTTGTAACTCTACATTTTCTTTTTAGTTCAGTCCTAAATAGTTTGTCCTTTTTGGGGCTGTTATAAATTAAATTTTTCCCCACATATTGATGATTGATTGCCTATGTAATAAAGCTGTTGTTTTCTGTATATTTTGTACCATTCTACTTTGCTGAATCTCTTATTTTTGCTGTTTTCTTGGTTGATTTTTCAAGATGTGCAAGAATACAATTATATCATCTGCTGATAGTGATAGTTTTACATTTTTCCCAATTTTTTACTATTATTAGTCTTGTTTAATTTCACTGACTTTATATACCTATGATAGAATGTTTAATAATATTTAGTAGATATCTGCCCTCTTCCCAACTTTTCCCCATTAAGCAAGCTGCTGACTTTAGGCCAAAAAAAGATATATTTTGTCATGTTAAGGAAGTGTTTATATATTTGATTTTTTTTGAGAAGTGTTAAATTTTGTCAAATGACTTTAAGTATCTGTGGAGATGATCATATGACTTCTTCCCTTAGTTTCCTCATAGTGAGCCTTGCTTGTATTCCTAGACCAAACTCTACTTAATTATGATGCATTCTTCTTCATCTAATGTACTGTTGTATTCTATTTAAAATTTGATTTAGAATCTTGCATCAACATAAGAGAGATTATAGCTTTCTGCCTGCAGTGTGTATTAGCTTTTGATATTCATGCTATATTTGCTTCATAAAAAGATTTAGAAAGTTTGCTTTCTTTTTGTATGTTCTGGAACAGTTTCAGATCATTAGACTTATCTGTTTGCTAAAGGGTTAATGTTTCCATTAAATTTGTGTGTGATGCTTTTGGGGGGCATTATCATATTTATATAGGTAGAGTGAACAAAAGCTTGAACAAAATAGTCTCTATGTTCCTTTCAATTTTCTTTGTTTCTGTGGCTATTTCCTTCTTATTTCTTATTTTATGTATTTGGACTTTCTCCCTTTACTAGATTAACTAGTGGTTTATTTTATTGATTTTTCTTCCAATGTACCAATTTTTGGATTTATTTATTCTGTTTTTCTGGGTTTTGTTTTGTTTTGTTTTGTTTTTAGAGAGAGCACAAGCACGGGAGGGTCAGAGGGAGAGGGAGAAGCTCAAGCAGACTCCACCCCCAGCATAGAGCCCACCGTGGGGCTGGATCTCATGACCTTGAGATCATGATCTGAGCACAGATCAAGAGTCAGATGCTTAACCAACTGAACCACCCAGGCGCCCCTCTTTTTCTGTTTGTTTGGGTTTTTTTTTTTATTAATTTCTCCTTTTATCTGTATTAATTCCTTCATTTTGATTTCTTTCAGTTCACCTTACAGGTTTTTTTCCTGACTTTTTGAGTCAGACATTTAACTCCTTCCTTTCTTTTCTTCTTTCTTTCTTTCTTTCTTTCTTTCTTTCTTTCTTTCCTTCTTTTTCCTGATGTAGGTATTTATCGCTGTGAATTTTCTTCTTTACTGGTTTGGCTGTATTCTTTAGGTTCTAAAATGTAGCATTTTCCTTGTTTTGGCATTCTCTAGAAATTTTGCAATATTGATTTCTTTTTTAACCCAACTCCAAGGGTTTTGTTGTTGTTTTAAGGTGAAAAGGCCTTTGTTTCTTGATTTTATTTTATTTTTTAAATTTTTTTTTTCAACGTTTTTTATTTATTTTTGGGACAGAGAGAGACAGAGCATGAACGGGGGAGGGGCAGAGAGAGAGGGAGACACAGAATCGGAAACAGGCTCCAGGCTCCGAGCCATCAGCCCAGAGCCTGACGCAGGGCTCGAACTCACAGACCGCGAGATCGTGACCTGGCTGAAGTCGGACGCTTAACCGACTGCGCCACCCAGGCGCCCCTCTTGATTTTATTTTAAATGTATAATTTCAGTACATTGTACTGAATCAGAGTATTATTCTACTGTTACTTTTTGGATTTATAGAGTTTTTTCTTTTTTAAATTCCAGTATAGAGTGTTATATTTGTTTCAAGTGTACAGTGTAGTGGTTCAACAATTCCATGTATTGCTCAGTGCTCATCAGGGTAAGTGTACTGTTAATCCCATTCACTATAGAGATTTTCTTTATGGCCTTTTTAAAAAATGTTTATTTATTTTTAAGAGAGAGAGTGTGCAGGCTGGGGAGGGGCAGAGAGAGAGACAAAGAATCCCAAGCGGGCTTGCCACTGTCAGCGCAGAACCCAGCACGGGACTCAAACCCACGAACCAAACTGAAATCATGACCTGAGCCAAAATCAAGAATTGGACGCTAGGGGCGCCTGGGTGGCTCAGTCGGTTGAGCGTCCGACTTCAGCTCAGCTCATGATCTCACGGTCCGTGAGTTCGAGCCCCACATCGGGCTCTGGGCTGACAGCTCAGAGCCTGGAGCCTGTTTCGGATTCTGTGTCTCCCTCTCTCTCTGCCCCTCCCCGTTCATGCTCTGTCTCTCTCTGTCTCAAACATAAATAAACATTAAAAAAATTAAAAAAAAAAAAAAAAAAAAAAAAGAATTGGACGCTTAACAGATTGAGCCACCCAGGCATCCCTCTTGATGGCCTTTCTTAAGGTCATTTTTTGTTAATGTTCCATGGAGTTTTGAAAAAATGGCTTAGACTTAAATTAAAAAATAATTAAGGAGCATAGTTCTTTCCCTAAGAATTATTTATTAATGTCTAGTATATATATCCATTTAAAAATTTGAAATTATAAAATCAATATTTGACAATAATGTAAAACCATAACAGCCAAGTTAAAGACATTGTAGATTGATACTATCTTTTCTTTTTAAAATTTTCTTACTGTTTATTTATTTTTGAGAGAGAGAGAGAGCAAGCAAGCCAGGGAAGGGCAGAGAGAGAAGGAGACACAGAATCTGAAGCAGGCTCCAGGTTCTGAGCTGTCAGCACAGAGCCCGATGCGGAGCTCGAACCCTCGAACTGTGAGATCGTGCCTTGGGCTAAATTCTGACTCTTAACCACTGAGCCACCCCAGCGCCCCAGACTGATACTACCTTATTAAAGTGGGAATATTTTTCTGAAGCATGCCAAAATTAGACCCTTTCCATGCAAAATTTCTATGTGTACCATAAATAATACTTAGAAAAACTGAAAATTTAATGAAAAATAAAATAAAATTATATATAAAGTAGGAAAAAAGCTTAAATCTATACTTTATGAAGTTTATTTAAAAAATTTTTTTTAATGTTTATTCATTTTTGAGAGAGATAGAGCACAAGTGGGGGAGAATCAGAGAGAGAAGGAGACACCGAATCCAAAGCAGGCTCCAGGCTCTGAGCTGTTGCACAGAACCCAATGTGGGGCTCGAACCTATAAATGGTGAGATCATGACCCGAGCTGAAGTTGGACACTTAACCCGCTGAGCCACCCAGGCACCCCATATACTTTATGAAGTTTAAAATGAATTTTGAAATTATGTTAGAACAAGCGGGTCTTGTATTTAGTGTGTGTAGAAAATATTTTGGTTTTGGCTCCAAGTATCTGCAAACAGTGTGGCATGATGATGTTAATTCATTTTAATTTGACAGGTTTAAAAATGGAGGTAAAGGGAGGAGGTCTCTAAGGCTTAGGGTCCCAGTTTCATGATTCTTTTTTTTTTTTAATTTTTTTAAAATTTTATGTTTTTTTATTTTATTTTTGGGAGAGAGAGAGTGCGCATGCGCATGAATGGGGAAGGGGCAGAGAGAGAGGGAGACACAGAATCCCAAGCAGACTCCAGGCCTCGTACTGTCAGCACAGAGCCCGATGCGGGGCTTGAACCCACAAACCACGAGATCGTGACCTGAGCTGAAGTTGGATGCTTAACCGACTGAGCCACCCAGGTGCCCCTCCCCCCCCTCCCCCCAGTTTCATGATTCTTTTTTTTTTTTTTTTTTTAATTTTTTTTTTTTCAACGTTTTTTATTTATTTTTGGGACAGAGAGAGACAGAGCATGAACGGGGGAGGGGCAGAGAGAGAGGGAGACACAGAATCGGAAACAGGCTCCAGGCTCCGAGCCATCAGCCCAGAGCCTGACGCGGGGCTCGAACTCACGAACCGCGAGATCGTGACCTGGCTGAAGTCGGACGCTTAACCGACTGCGCCACCCAGGCGCCCCTGGTTTCATGATTCTTAAGCGAAGGCAGTATATGTCCTGGAGTTTGCTTCTATACTCTTTGAAATGCTTGTTGAATAGTGGTTTGATCTCAGAAAAAAGATATTCTTTGTAGACCTAATGAAAACTCTATTTTAACATTCTCTAAAGATGTCTAAGTTGACTTGGTAACTTGTATTTGCATTGACTTCTGTTATAAAGATGTCACCTCTGTAATTTCTAATTTCTATATGATACTGCAACTTTCTCTTTGTCTCTCTTTTTTAGAATTTTTATTTGGCTGCTGCCTTTTGAAATACAGGCCCTAAAAATGCCAGCTTGTTTGGACTTAGAAGATGACCTGAATAAATGATAAAAAAATAAAGACATTTTGGTGAGTGAAATCTTTTGTGAAAGAGTGGTTAAGGCTCAACTTAATTCCAAGCAATGGAATGACTCTACTAAAGTTACGTAGCAAATTAAAAAACTGTTTCCTTTATCATCTAGCGTTTTGTCAAAGGAGAAGATGGTCCTTCAGCCAGTTATCGAAGGTATCAGTATATTTAATGAAGCCCCAAATTCACTAAGTTTGAGTGCCTTCTGTTCCTCTAGGGTTGAGAACTTGATCTATTTTTTTCTTTCTCTTCGAGAGTCCACATACCTCTTAGGAGGCACATCATAACATTTAAATGCATTTCAAATATCTGGTCTACTCCAGCACTGTACCAAACCCAGCATAGTTCACTCACACCTAGCATTGTACTAGTCAATCATGGGAGTTGTAGAAATTGAAAATTGGTGACTGGGCCTTATGCAGCTACAGTGTGTTTCATTTGGCATGCAGAGTATTTTTATTTTCTGAAAATGTAAACCTATTTTAAAATCTGGAGATTTCACTGAATATATGGATTTTAGCCTTTTCTTAAAATTCAGAACATCTGCCCAACTCCTCCCATCCTTCCAAAAAGAAAGTAATAAGCTGGAGCAGAGGATAGTAGCTGCTTAGCATAGATGGGTATGTGAGTTTCCTGTTACCCAAATCATTCATACAGTGTGTGTAAATACACTTAATATCCAGTGTTCTTCTCTTATTTTATCTGCCTAACCGCTATGAGTATGTAAGTTTGTGGTTTCTGATGCAGATCATAGTGTCTTGTCTTTTGTTCAAATGGCAGCCAAGCTGATATTCTGAATAACCTGTAACAATCTTCTACCCATTATTCAGCTACCTGCACCAGTCCCTTCTGTTCATATGTAAATGTAAATCTGGTGCATATTAGCAGGGTATATATATAATACGTAAGGTATATAAATTTATATATTCATAAATAATATAAATTTATATATTTACAAATATATATGTTTAAATATATTTATTTTTAACCCTACTGTGATTTGGAAGATGTTCATAAGTAAGCTTCTAAGCCTTCCTGATGTCTGTGGAGCAGCACTATGTTGCTGGTATGCTTGCTTTTTTCTTCCTTTTTTTTTTTTTTAAGCTTTTTATTATGAACAATTTCAAACATTTTATAAAATTATACTATAAACAAAAGTATAATAAGCACCTGTATACTAATCACCTATATTTAACCATTATTAAATTTTGTCATACTTGCCTAATCTATTTTTCTCTCAATTATTTTAAAGTAAATTATAAGCATCCTGATGTTTTACCCCTGAATGCTTCAGTATGCATCCCTTAGACAGTAAGAACATTGCCCTATATAACCATAACACCATTGTTATCACACCTAACAAAATTAGTGGTAGTTCACTATCCTAAAAATGTGCTTTACATCTTTTTTCCAAACCAAGACCTAATAAAGGACCATACACTGCATTTGATTTTTAAAAAAATTTTTAAAAGCTCTTTTAATGTAGAATAGTTTCACCCATCTCTTTCTTCCTTGATTACAACTGACTTACTGAAGAGGCCAAGCCAGTTATGCTGTAGAAATCCTACACTCTAGATTTGTCTGAATATTTCCTCATGATGTTATTTAAGTTATACCTCTGTCTCCTGTATAAAGATTTTATTATATTCAGGTTAAACATTTTTGGCACATTTCACATAATGTTTTATCCTTATTAATGATCCTTTTCTGAATTATTTTATCAAGGATCACAAAATTGTGATTTTTCCAATGATATCATTCTTTTTACATTTAAGTTGGCTTTCTTCTTAAAAAAGAGCTTTCCTTTATCAACTGGAGCTATTTGGTTATCCTGAAATATTACCCTTAAATGATTTAGTTTGGAAATCTATTTCCAAAAGTAGAATAAATAATATGCTTGCTCTTTAAATTCTCCTGGATGTCACATTTATTCTTAGGTTCTTTACAAAAGATCAAAAGAATGAAATATGGCCTTTTGTAGCAACGTGGATGGAACTGGAGAGTGTTATGCTAAGTGAAATAAGTCATACAGAGAAAGAAAAATACCATATGTTTTCACTCTTATGTGGATCTTGAGAAACTTAACAGAAGACCATGGCGGAGGGGAAGGGAAAAAAAAAAGGTTAGGGAGTGAGCCAAAACATAAGAGACACTTAAAAACTGAGAACAAACTGAGGGTTGATGGGGGGTGGGAGGGGGTGATGGTGGGTGATGGGTATTGAGGAGGGCACCTGTTGGGATGAGCACTGGGTGTTGTATGGAAACCAGTTTGACAATAAATTTCATATAAAAAAAAATCAAAAGATTCCCTGTTACAAGTGAAACCAACAGATAATCTGGAAGTTTATTATGTGGCGAGTGAGCAAATTAACTGGTGGTTAATCTTAACAAACCCAGAGAGATAGCACATGTTTTCTTGTGATGACCATAAATGAGCAAGTGAGTCTCAAACTGGTCAGCTGTAATGATTTCTGTCTCCAAGAGCAGTCACTGAACTGCATTTCACTCAAAATTAGTTAATTGTTTTGATTATAAATCCTTTGTTAAAGACTAGATTTTAAGTGGACGTTATGTCAATGAATATGTTATCGGGAAGAAGCTTCTTTAAAAAGTTTCTGGGGGCGCCTGGGTGGCTCAGTCGGTTAAGCGTCCGACTTCAGCTCAGGTCACGATCTCGCGTCCGTGAGTTCAAGCCCCGTGTCGGGCTCTGGGCTGATGGCTCAGAGCCTGGAGCCTGCTTCCGATTCTGTGTCTCCCTCTCTCTCTGACCCTCCCCCGTTCATGCTCTGTCTCTCTCTGTCTCAAAAATAAATAAACATTAAAAAAAAAATTAAAAAAAAAAAAGTTTCTGGAGAGGAGGCCAGCAATTTTTCATACTTACTTTTAATTTCTTCATTTTTTAAGCACCTGTGTAGTGCCATAGTACTTTTAAACCAGTAATTCTTGAATTTGGATTAGTTGATTTGTTTTATCTGCCAGGAGATGGTTTTCCAAATTCAGATTTGCCAGCCTTCATGACATGACCGACGACCCCTTTAGAAGACAGATTTTTAGTTGATCTCTTTCTTTCCAGTAAAAGATTTCTTTTGGAAAACACTTCTTAAATCTTAAATTCTTTTCTTGTAGTTGTTCCAACGGGGAGTAGCTATTAAATAGCTCTAGTATTTCAGGCAGTCTCAGCAATCAGTCGTTTTCCTGATGAGTAACAGCTTTTAAGCCCTAAAGTCTTTTTCAGTCTTGTTTATTTACCTCTAAAGTTCTTTAAAATCTGTAAGGAGCAGATGGCAGTTGACTAAAGGCAATGGTATTTATAAGGGATTTTCTGAATGCTGTTGTTTCTTAACCACCCAAGTCACACTATTCCTTTGTAACAGTCACAGTACTAGAAAAGGTGCTTTGCTCAAACGTAAGTTTTTTTGTTGTTGTTTTATTGTTTTCATGTTTACTTACAACAGAGGAATTTTTCCCCGTAAGATTGCTTAAATTGGTTTTTGGAAATTCTTTGTTCTTGAAATTTAATTGACTGTTTAAAAAAGAAAAAGAGGGAATACAAACTGGTGCAGCCACTCTGGAAAACAGTATGGAGTTACCTCAAGAAACTAAAAATAGAACTACCATACGACCCAGCAATTGTACTACTAGGTGTTTATCCAAGGGATACAGGTGTGCTGTTTCGAAGGGACACATGCACCCCAATGTTTATAGCAGTACTATCAACAACTGCCAAAGTATGGAAAGAGCCCAAATGTCCATCGACGGATGAATGGATAAAGGTGTTGTATATATATACAATGGTATTGCTTGGCAATCAAAAAGAATGAAATCTTGCCAATTACAACTAAGTGGATGGAACTGGAGGGTATTATGATGCTAAATGAAATTAGTCGGAGAAAGACAAATATCATATGACTTCATTCATATTAGGACTTTAAGATACAAAACAGATGAACATAAGGGAAAGGAAGCAAAAATAATATAACAACAGGGAGGGGGACAAAACATAAGAGACTCTTAAATGTGGAGAACAGAGGGTTGCTGGAAGGGTTGTGGGAGGGGGAATGGGCTAAATGGATAAGGGGCATTAAGGAATCTACTACTGAAATCATTGTTGAACCATATGCTAACTAACTTGGATGTAAATTTAAAAATAAATAAATTATTAATTAAAAAAATAAAATAGCGGTGCCTGGGTGGCTCAGTCGGTTGAGTGTCTGACTTTGGCTCAGGTCATGATCTCACAGCTCGTGAGTTCAAGCCCTGCGTTGGGCTCTGTGCTGACAGCTCAGAGCCTGGAGCCTGCTTCGGATTCTGTGTCTCCCTCTCTCTCTGCCTCTAACCCACTCTCATTCTGTCTCTGTCTCTCTCAAAAATAAATAAACATTAAAAAAAAAAAAAGAAAAGTCTTAAAATAAAATACACACCCTTCTATTAATTAGAATAACAAAGAACCAAAATTCAGAACTTGGGATAAACATGTATTTGAAACTAGATGGAAGGAGATTTACTAAAAGAGTAGAATTTTTAGTAGTAGACTAAACAGAAATTTCACTGAATGAGAGATCTAATTTGTAATTTCCTTTTTCCCTCATTGTAAAAGCTGCCAACAAGAAAAACAAACTGTTCAGAATAAATGGAGTAGGGGAACCTGTTTGCATCTATGTATCATGACTTTGATATCTAAAAGGCTGAAATGAGTGGAAAGAATATGAATATTAATACAAGTTCCCTGAACTAGATAATAGTTATTAGAATGAATAACTGAATGTAAGTGCTATATTCTGTAAGTTTTCTATATTCTATCCTGTAAGTTTTCCTTTTTTTTAATATCTGACAATTATATCCATTATCCATAATCTGACAATTATAAAAGTCCAGTTTTAAAGACTTTTGTTCCGGTTCTGCCTCATGGAATGGTAAAGTAGTAGTATTTTTTGTTTTTGTGCACTTTTAAATCATCCGATAACCTGATTATTCAGTTGATCATATTTTAAATATTTTAGATAAATTTGCCTTAAAATTAAATTATTCTACAACTGACACAAAAGATTAAAATTGTGATTTAAATTTGCTATATGAGTATCCACTTTGTTAGAAAAATGTATAAAGTTGGAGGGTATTTTATATACTCCAACATAATCTTAGGAATGAGAAGTAAGGTATGTAGATGCTTAATGTGTATTTTCTGTTATATTATTATTATTATTATTATTATTATTATTATTATTATCATTGATGTAGATATGCTGGACTTCCGTCTTTAACATGGGCAAATAAAACCATATAGTATTTTGCTTTTACCAGAGTTTTACAACATGATAGCTTATCAAATTAGTGATATACTGCCAAAATAGTTTTAGAAATCACCCTATAAAAACCCAACAACTCTATCCTATACCTAAGCCAATAGATCAGTTTGTAGGCATCTCTTTGCAGAACTGATATGCTAGTGTGAATTTGAGGTAAAATATTTAGTATTTAGGAAAGAATAAAAAACGATTCTTGCATGGGACACCTGGGTGGCTCAGTCAGTTAAGTGTCTGACTTCGGCTCAGGTCACGATCTCACGGTTCATGGGTTCGAGCATCCAGCTCTGTGCTGACAGCTCAGAGCCTGGAGCTTGCTTCGGATTCTGTGTCTCCCTCTCTCTCTGCCCCCTCCCTGGCTCACACTCTGCCTCTTTCTCTCTCTCTCTTAAAAATAAATAATAAAACATTAAAAACAAATTAAAAAAATGATTATTGCATGTAAATCCTAAATGAAATGTCAAAGAAGAAGTAACTCAATAAAAGTATGTTATATTTAAACATTAAAAAAAAGTTAAACAGTTTTTAAAAGTTGATAATTTTTTTCCATTTATACTGGTATTATAACCTATGACAGCATATTTAGCTTTGCATGTCCCTAAATGACTTGTAGCATATTTGGAAAATAGGAAAAGAAAATTTACCAGCCTAGTACAATCACTGTTTGCATTTTAGTGAATTTCTTTTCAGCCCTTTTTTTCTTATCTATCTTTAAAAAAAACACATAGTTGTAATTCTATAAGGAATGTTTTTAAATTAGAAGAGTTGTGTGAGATTCTTATGTATCCATGTCATTCTGGCTTAACACAAATGCTAAAAAATGAATGTTCACTCACTTTTGGGTTAAGAAGTGATCTTCAGTCCCAACGCTAATGGAGAAAATGGCCACATGGTGTGATTGTTAAAACATGTATTCTTTGATAGACAGCATAACTGAAAATAACAGATAATGTGACTTCTCTAGATCTAAAAGTTGAAAAGTAATTTCTGTCCTGGACACAGTTCTTTCTTTCTATAAACATGTGTTAACTACTTATTTTCCTTTCCTAAAAGTATTTAAAAATGTTTTATGGTTTTGTTTCTAAATTATTATTTTTAGCCATATAACTATTAATAATACTTTAAAAGTTATTTTATTTATTTTTTAAAATTTATTTATTTTTGAGAGAGAGAATGCATGCACACAAGCAGGGGAGGGGCAGAGAGAGAGGGAGACACAGAACCTGATGTGGGGCTTGAACCCATGAACCATGAGATCATGACCAGAACTGAAGTCAGACGCTTAACCGACTGAGCCACCAAGGTGCCCCTAAAGTTATTTTAAAGGGTCCTCAAGACTTTAGGATTTTAGATAGTCCTCCAGATGTTTTTAGTTGGGTCAAGCTTTGCTTTGCAGGTTAGAAAAAGAGAATGGCTTTAGAAACCTTGGCTCCTCTGAAACTTTTGTCAGAACAGGAATAAGGGGAGTATTGGAGAGCCCTTTGGTCTGTGGGGTCAAAGGCTTATATAAATTAATTTTCAAAATATAACTTGTTTTCTTGTGATTGCTTGTTCCCTCCTCCCTGTATTCTAGGTAGCCTGACATAATAGACATAAACATTATAATATAATAAAAGGAACTTTATTTAAAACTGGTGAATTTTTATTTCAAGTATTTTTAAGAACTAATTATTATAGACTATCTTAGTTTATCCTCTCTGTAATTTCTTAATGTTTATAGTGTGCTTTCTTATTACTTGGGAAATAAATTATAGTTTTTACAGACCAATGGATTATACATTGTTGATTGTATAATTATGCATTGTAACGCCCTTTTTGTATCTTCTCTTTTCAAAGGTTTGCTTATTCTCCATTTGGCATATGCTACTGGAATAATATTCACCATGGTTTTGGATGACCTTCCAAACTTAGAAGACATCTATACTTCCTTGTGTTCATCATCAGTGGAAGACTCAGAGATGGATTTTGATTCTGGACTAGAAGATGATGACACAAAAAGTGATAATATTTTGGAGGATTCCACAATATTTGTGGCCTTCAAAGGAAATATAGGTGATAAAGACTTCAAATGGAAATTGGACACAATATTGGAGAATGTGCCCAATTTGTTACACATGGGTAATTTATTATTTAATTATTTTTAAAATTTAGTTTAATTATTTTTTTCTTTTTTTTTTTGGGGGGGAGAGAGTGAGCACATGCCAGTGGGGGAGGGGCGGAAAGAGAAAGAGAGAGAGAGAGAATATGTTAAGCAGGCTTAGTGTGGGGGCTCAATCTCAAAACTGTGAGGTCATGACCTGGGCCAAAATCAAGAGTCGGATGCTTAATCTACTGAACCACCCCGGTGCCCCTCTTCTTGTTACTTTTTTAAAAAAATGTTTGCTCTTCTGTGATTGTCTTGAGTTTTACGAAGTAAAACTTTGCCATACTGGATTGAAAGGCTGATTTTAAGTGCAGAATTGGAATTTTAGAATTTTTTTTTTTATGGAGGTATAGTGGACATATAACATTACATTAGTTTCAGGTGTATAACTTACCATTCCATATTTGTATATATTGTGAAATGATCACCCACCACAATCTAGTTAACATCTGTCACCATACATAGTGACAGTTTTGTTGTGATGAGAACTTTTTAATGTTTTTATTTTTGAAAGAGCGCAAACAGGGGAAGGGCAGAGAGAGAGGGGGACAGAGGATCTGAAGCAGACTCTGCACTGACAGCAGAGAGCCCAGCGAGGGTCTTGAACTCGCGAACCATGAGTTTATGACCTGAGCTAAAGTCAGACACCTAACCGACTGAGCCACCCAGATGCCCCTGCAATGAGAACTTTTAAGATATACTCTCTTAGCAATTTGCAAATATGCCATAGAGTATTACTAACTATGGTTACTTGCTGTATGTTATATCCCTGTGACAATAACTGGAACTTTGTATCTTTTGACCCCCTTTACCCATTTCACCTCCACCCCCACTCCCTGTCCTGTCCCCTGTCAGCTACCAGTCTGTTCCCTGTATCTATGAGCTTGGTGTTTTTGGTTTTGTTTTGTCTTGTTTTTTAAGATTCCACATGTCTGTGAGATCATACAGTATTTGTCTTCCTCTGGCTACTTAATTCACTTTAGCATAATGCCCTCAAGGTCCATCCATGTTTCTTATAAATGGCAATATTCTTTTTTATGGCTGAATAATGCTCCATTATATGTATGTATATATGTATGTATATATATACACACACACATATATATGTGTATATATATGTATATATATGTATATATGTATACATATGTATGTATATATATGTATATATGTATGTATATGTATGTGTATATATGTATGTATATACATAGATATGTATGTATACATATATGTGTATGTATGTGTGTGTACATATATGTATGTATACATATATACATGTATATATGTAAATTATACATATATAATTTTTGAGGAACCTCTATATGTTTTCCACAGTGGCTGCATCAGTTTATATTCTCACTAACAATGCATAAGTGTTCCTCTTTCTCTACGTCCTTGCCAACACTTGTTATTTTTTGTTTTGTTAATAATAGCCATTGTAAAATTTTTTAAATATTTATTTATTTTTGAGAGAGAGAGAGAGAGACACACACAGAATGGAAGCAGGGGAGGGCAGAGAGAGAGGGAGACACAGAATCTGAAGCAGGCTCCAAGCTGTCAGCACAGAGTCCAATGCAGGGTCAAACTCATGAACTGTGAGATTGTGACCTGAGCTGAAGTTGGATGCTTGACCAACTGAGCTACCCAGGTACCCCAGTAATAGCCATTCTAACAGGTGTAAGGTGATATCTCATTGTGGTTTTGATTTGCATTCCCCTAATGATTAGTGACATTGAGCACCTTTTATGTACCTGTTGGCCATCTGTATGTCTTCTTTGGAAAAAAGTCTGTTTAGATCTTCTGCCCATTTTTTTTTTCTTAATTTTTTTTTTTTTAACGTTTATTTATTTTTTGAGACAGAGAGAGACAGAGCATGAACGGGGGAGGGTCAGAGAGAGAGGGAGACACAGAATCTGAAACAGGTTCCAGGCTCTGAGCAGTCAGCACAGAGCCTGACGCGGGGCTTGAACTCACATACTGCGAGATCGTGACCTGAGCTGAAGTCGGACGCTTAACCGACTGAGCCACCCAGGCGCCCCTTCTGCCCATTTTTTAGTTGAGATTGTTTGGAATTTTATAATCAAGTTGTATGAGTTCTTTAGATATTCCTTATCAGATACATGATTTGCAAATATTTTATCACATTCAATATGTTGCCTTTTCATTTTGTTGATGGTTTCCTTTGCTGTGCAGAAGGTTTTTAGTTTGATATAGTTCCGCTTGTTTGTTTTTGTTGCCTTTGCTTTTTGTGTCACATTGAAAAAAATCATTGCCAAGACCAATGTTAAGGAGCTTACCACCTGTTTTCTTCTAGGAGTTTTATAGTTTCAGGTCTTACATTAAGTCTTTAATCCATTTTGAGTTAACTTTTGTGTATGGTGTAAGATAGTAATCCAGTTTCATTCCTTTGCATATGGCTGTCTGGTTTTCCCAGCATCATTTATTGAAGAGACTGTCCTTTCCCCACTGTGTTTTCTTGGCTCCTCTGTTGTAAATTAATTGACCATATACGTGTGGGTTTATTTCTGGGCTCTCTGTTCTGTTCCATTGATCTATGTGTTTTTATGCCAATACCGTACTGTTATGATTACTATAGCTCTGATTTTTTTTTTTTAATGTTTATTTTTGAGAGAGACAAAGACCATGCGAGTGGGTTAGGGGCAGAGAGAGAGGGAGACACAGAATCTGAAACAGGCTCCAGGCTCTGAGCTGTCCGCACAGAGCCCAATGTGGGGCTTGAACCCACGAACCATGAGATTATGACCTGAGCCAAAGTCGGATGCTTAACCGACTGAGCCATCCCGGTGCCCCTTAAATGTTTATTTGTGAAAGAAAGAGTATGTGCACGTGAGTAGGGGAGGGGTAGAGAAAGAGGGAGAGAGAGAATCCCAAGCTGACAGCAGAGAGACCCAGTGTGGGGCTTGAACTCACAAACCATGAGATGATGACCTGAGCCAAAATCAAGAGTCAGATGCTTTAACCCACTGAGCCCCCACGTGCCCCTAGAATTTTTTCTTTTAATAGAAATGCTGTTGTGTTTCTTTTAAGTACATGGAGAAACTGAACATAATAAGGTATTGTTTAACATAGTAATCCTTAAATTATCTGCTCTAGTAGGTAGGAGTAATTCTCAAGACCCAATTTTATTTCTTGTTTTTAACTCTCTGGTCTTTAGTTTCCTTACCTGCAAAATGAAGAGGTTAGACTGGATCTTAAAGGCCCCCAAAAGCTTAGAAAAATCTTACTTCATGGTTCTACTTAAAATGTACTTGAAATTTGCCTTCCTGAATTTTATTTATTTATTATTTTTTAATGTTCACTTTTGAGAGAGAGACAGAAGGCAAGATGGGGAGGGGCAGAGAGAGGGAGACAGAGAATCTGAAGCCGGCTCCAGACTCTGAGCTGTCAACACAGAGCCCCAAATGCAGGGCTCGAACCCATAAACCGGGAGATCATGACCTGAGCTGAAGTCAGATGCTTAACCGACTGAGCCACCCAGGTGCCCCTTGTCATTCCTAAATTTTAGATCAGGCTGCCAACTGGCAACCTGTTGGATCCAGCCTGCAACCATGTGTTATGGCTCTACTTCAGTTTTGTTTGTTTTGATGTTTGAATTTCATCGCCAATGCTTTAAAAATTGAAATATTTTGCATACAAATCCAGATTTTGGATTTAACTCTAAAAATGGAAAGATTTGATAACATTGAACTCTCTCCTTGTCCCAGGCAGTGCTGAGGAGCAGCTGCTATTGAGGGCAGGCCCTCATCTCAGATAGTTCCCATCTGGCCTCTTCATACACTTGGATTACCTGTCTAGGTCTTGTAGGCATTTGTGTTTTTGAAACTTGGTTAGAGGTTCTACATCATTTTTGGTTAGCACAGTTATCTAATCTCATCAGACATAGTACAAAGCCTAGATCTTACTAATTTTTTTAGGCTTGGTGGTTTTTTGTTTTTTTTTTTTTTTTTTTTTTTTTTTTTTAGATTTGATGTCATTTTCTCAAGGGCTTTTTTTTTTTATACCATGTAAAGAATACTATTAGAGAATTTTATATGTTAAACTTGCAGTTATTAACATCATTGTCACTCTAGTCTTATTCACAATATATTATAAGAGCCTTTCCAGGTTAGAGCAGCATACATGAAATTAAATTTTTATAGTCCTAATATATCATATTACACAGAGAAAAGAGTGTCAATGAGCACGAAAGTATTTATTGCTCTTATAATTACCCCCATTTTTTCTTGTTTGAGATTGCTGAATCAGGGGTGCCTGGCTGGCTCAGTTGGTAGAGCGTGCAACTTTTTTTTTTAATTTTTTAAAATGTTTATTTATTTTTGAGAGAGACAGACAGAGCACAAGCAGGGGAGGGGTGGAGAGAGAGGGAGACACAGAATCTGAAGCAGCTCTAGGCTCTGAGCAGTCAGCACAGAGCCCCATGTGGGGCTCAAACTCAAACTGTAGATCATGACCTTAGCCAAAGTCGGACACTTAACTGAGCCATTCAGATGCCCTTAGAGCATGCAACTCTTAATCTCCAAGTCATAAGTTAATCCCCTACTTTGGGTGTAGAACTTACATTAAAAAATTAAAATAAAAAAATAAAATAAAAAAATAAAATATGGATGGGTAGCTGAATCAGTTTGTTTATGGCTTTCAAATAAATTGCCAAACCCAGATTTATGGTGTTATCAGATTGTATTCTTGGTCCACAAGTATTTTAAGTCAAATGTCAAGTATGATGGAAGTTAAAAAAACTTTTGATAAATATAACCATGTTATAAACAGGATTTTTCTACACCCATATCATAAATAGATAATACCATAAGCAATTTTGATGTATGTCTAGACTTCGAATGAGATTCTGGTACTCTTTAGATTGGGCATATATACTCTGGAACTAGGATCCCTCGCTTCCTACCTTTTGCTTTTTGGAGGCATAAGTGTCATGGAAAGGAAATTGACCTGAGAATCAGAGCTGGGTGTTAGTCCCATCTCTGGTGCTGCTAGGTGACCCCAGGATTCTAGGCAGATCACTTATCCTTTCTTGGCCTCAGCTTCCTCACATGTAAAATAGACTTGGACTAAATATTGCCTAATCTTTTCTTAAGTTCTATAATTGTATTATCTTATTGTGGTTAGCAAGTGGTCTTTTATATCCACATTAGAACAAGTGAACTCCATGTCTGGATAAATTAACTTTCAATGTGTAGTGGTTTGGAGGTGGAAGGGGCTTTAGGCAACATGTAGGCACTTTAGATATATCTGATTTTGACAACACATATGCCCATATGACCCATTTTCTTGATACTGGAACGCATAAATAGAGGATACCAAAGACTTAATTTAGCCAAGTTCATAACAAAAGGGAAAATTATTTTGCCTGGGGTTATTGAGAAAAAAAATTTTTTATGAGTTAACTGGGCCTGGGATTTGTTTTTCATCTGTAAAACACAATTACAAACAACATTTAACCTCCTCAGTTAAACTTTTGTACCTTCTTTTAAAAACATGTCCTGAAGTTTGCATTGACTTTTCAGACTTGCTGAAATGCAGGGTTTTCATATCCTAACTGAAGCTTTGTTGTCAAATTATATTGTTTTTCCCTTCAGTGCGGTATGCTTCAGTGAAAATTATACTCTTATTTAAAGCAGGAAAAAATTGGGGCGCCTGGGTGGCTCAGTTGGTTAATATCCAACTTTGGCTCAGGTCGTGATCTCATGGTTTGTGAGGTCGAGCCCTGCGTCGGGCTCTGTGCTGACAGCTCGGAGCCTGGAGCCAGCTTCAGATTCTGTGTCTCCCTCTCTCTCTGCCCCTCCCCTGCTTATGCTCTGTCTCTCTCTCTCATTAATAAATAAATGTTAAAAAAAAATTAAATTTTTTTAAAGCAGGAAAAATTTTAAAATCAAAGACAAAAAAAGCCTCCTTCTTAAATTGAAGGATTTATGGGACACTGGAAGAAATATCTTCTTCCTGTCTTTGTGAATATCTTGTACAGAGATACTCATTATTTGTTTGTTTGTTTATTTATTTATTTTTAAGTAGGCTCCATGCCTAGTGTGGAGCCCAACATGGGGCTCAAACTCACAACCTGGAGATCATGACCTGAGCTGAGATCAGTTGGAAGCCTAACCAACTGAGCCACTCAGGTGCCCCAATACTAGTTAATATTTAAATAGGACTATGAACTGGCATAGTCTGCATACTGTATTTTTGTATTTATAGAATTTCAATGAAATTTGAGACTTAAATATTCTCATGATGCCAGTTCACATGTATTGAATGGAATCCAGAAATAGACCTTAGTCTATTCATTTAAACTTGTCTCTCTCTTTCTCTCTCTTATAATCCTTACTCCATCTTACTGCTTTCCATGTATTTACTGCATGTGTGTATATCAGGGCCTGTGCTAGGTTTTTGGCATATATTTTCTCATTTAGTACTCACATTCTCATGAAATAGTTTTTTCATGGTTTTAAAGAAGAGAAAGGTAAGTTTCAGAAAGGTTGAATAATTTGTTCATGGCCACTCAGGTGCTAAGTGCTAAAACTGGAATTAGATTTGAAGTCTGTCTAATGCCAAAGACTAAGTTCTCACAGCTACTCCAAGGCAATGCTCTGCCTTGTTCTTTTGCTTTTGGTTAGTTTTGTTTGTTCCATGTCTTCTGGTGGTTAAAAGATTACTAATATTATTCACTTTCTTTCATGACCAAGAATCCAGCAAGCTAAAGGTACAGAAGGTGGAGCCCTGGAACAGCGTGCGTGTGACATTCAACATCCCCCGGGAAGCAGCGGAGCGGCTACGGATCCTGGCTCAGAGCAACAACCAGCAGCTTCGGGATCTGGGGATTCTCTCCGTTCAGATTGAAGGTGCCTATCTGGACCCAGATCATAACAACAATAGAATGTAGCATGATTTTCTTTGCTGCTTTGTCTGTTCCCCTCCTGTTTCAGAATGCCAAGTAACTCACGTAACCTGTACTTCCCATTGCCACACCTTAGGGTAAGGAGGGATTGAGGCTCTGTCTGGGTGATGCTTCCACATCCATAGCTTCAGACTCCATTCCCTTGGCTCATTTTGTCTGTCTGTCAGATTTGGATTTTATTGGCACCCTGACCAGGAACTGATTTGTCTTTTTTTTTTTTTTTTTAAGTTTATTTATTTATTTGAAGAGAGAGAGCATCAGCAGTGGAAAGGCAGAGAGAGAGAGGGAGAGAGAGAGAGAGAGAGAGAGAGAGAGAGAGAGAGAGAGAGAATCCCAAGCAGTCTCTGCACTGTTAGCGTGGAGCCCAGCTCGGGGCTTGAACTCACAAAGTGTGAGATCATGACCTGAGCTGAAATCAAAGAGTCAGGTGCTTGACCAACTGAGCCACGAAGGTGCCCTTTAACTTATCTGTTGTTTAAGGAATATCTAATTTCATTTGCTTCTGTCTACCAAATAAGCTTTAGTATTTATTTCTTTAGTCATCTAACAGAGATTAGGAGGCCCTAAATGGTCCTTTTTGTAGCAGTATTCATTTTTCAAATATTTTGCCAGAATGGTCTTTTCAAAATGAAAATATGCTACACACACATACACACACACACGCACACACACACACACACACACACAAACACACACACACAGTATCCAGCCTAAAACCCCTGCTTTGGCTTGCTGTTATTCACAGAATAAAGACCAAACTTCTTACTCTAACCTCATGGAACTTGTGTGGTCTGGCCTCTACTCTACCTTTCTCATCCAATCTTAACTCATCCAACCCTCCTCCTTGCTGTCTATTCCAGCCTCTCCAGCTTTCTTCTGGTTCCTTGAATATGCATTTCTTCCTCCTGCCATGGGCCCTTTGCATTTATGTATTCTCTATATGGAATATTGTCCCTTACCAATTCCCCCTTCCTTAGTTAACACCTACTCAGCCTTCACATATTAGCTTAAATCTTCTTGAGGATATATTTTCTGAACTCCTTGACTAATTCAGAGTCCTTTGTTATATGCTGTCACAAAAGTCTGGTCTTTGTCCTTAGATCATTTATGTCACACTTTCATCAGAGCAATTGTTTCATTATTGTTTTATTCTCTCCTAGATTGCAAGCTCCAGTAGGGCAGAGACCATGTCTGGTTTTGCTCACTGTTGTAGTTCTGTTTTCCTGGAACATGTTAGTTTCCTGAGTAAACATATGTTGAATGAAGGCAAGGGAAGCACACACATAATAGCATCACTTTGCTTTAGCGCTTGGAATACAGTGATAAGTATAATATGGTCCTTGCTGTTATAAGCTCAAAAGAATTTCCTGATCTTGGTGAGGGAGACAAACCTGTGAGAGAGAAGTACCAGGAAGGGGGAAGCACAGAGGAGGTTCTATCTTTGGAGGCCCCGTGAACTAGAACCTTTCTTCCCCTCCTGTATTGATGCAGACATAGTGGCAACCAGTGATTTCAGCCTTCCTTCTACTGGTAGGCCAAACCTTCCTAACTCCGTGTTTGCTTAGAGCCTAAATGCGCCACAAAACCTTGGCAGCCAAAAAGGTTAATACTTCATGTGCAGGAGTGAGACACATTTTGTGCAGTGTAGGATTGTACGTTGCTGTGCCCCAAAGGGGGCAATAGCAGCAAACAAATGAAGATTTAGAGAGGATTATAGGTAGAGAAATGGGGTAAATCCCATCATTTGATAAAAAAGGGAATAGAGGTTTAAACAACAACCAGCCTATTATGAAAAATGGTCGATTGTCTAAAAGGATCCAGAGAAGTAACATTAATTCACAGCAATCTATAGGATATAGGATGAACTTTTGGGAAGAGTGGAAGTAAAACAGCTGTTGGCTACATAGCACTATGTAGGCCGTTTATATTTTATGAAAACACATAAGTGGTTTCTTAAACTCTAAACGTTTTATAGTCTGTTACCTATTTATGTGAGTTAAAAGGGCTTTGAAAACTTACATGGTGGTGTTTTCCACTGGAGAAAGAAAACACCAGTTTCTTCTTTTAATCAGACCTACTTCCCTTAAGTTCTTTTAAAAAGATAAGGTGCTAGCTCCCCTTTATAGCCATAAATTAAAGCATAAGAACCATCAAGAAAGTAAAGTAGATAACATGTATTTCAAGAAATTGTGAAATTCACGTATGGTAGTGATTATCACATTACAGAAAAGGGTCCTTTAACTTTTAGGGTATGCATATGTGTCCCAGGTGACCTCCTTTTCTCTCTCTGTGCTCCCTCAGAATTCGGGCAGGAGTGAAAGTGGTGGCAGCAGCTTTGCTTTTGTGAAACTGGTAATAAGCTGATGCCTTTGTAAGTTGTAAGAGGTGTCTGCTGCAAGGGTGTAAGGTCAGGTTGCACAGCCTGTTCTCCATAGAAGAACACTCCCTGTACCCTTCCTTTTTTTGAGTTTTGGCCAGGGAGTTGGGAAGACATCTTTTTTGAGTATATTTTGTGTCCCCTCTATTAATTCATGGTGATTTAAAGCAGAAGTCTGCAAACTTTTTCTGTAAAGGGCCAGAGAATAAATTCTTTTGACTTTGTGGGCCCTAAGATCTCTGTCACAACGATTTCAATCTACTTGCAGTGCAAAACAGCCATAAGCAATATGTAAGTGAATAAACATGGATGTGTTCCAGTTACATGTTATTTAAGTATATAGGCAGCAGACTAGATTGGGCCCATAGGCTGTGGTTTGCTGACCCCTAATCAGTGAGTTTGGGAGCCTGTAGTGTTCTTTATGTGTGTTTCTTTGGCACCAGTTAGCTTATATGCAGTTGGCAAATAGGAGAATGATAGCACTATAATGTGAGAATTGTGTGTATTCATATAAAAAAGGCAAGGGAAGCTGAAATAGAATAGAAGGATGATTATAAGAAAAAAAAAAAAACTCAGCTACTGCATGGGTGGGAGTCCTTTCAGCTCTGTTTTAAGGTAATTAAGGATGAGAATTTAGATACCTTCCCCAGAAGTGCACCCCAAGTGCACTTGCATGGCTCTTGCTTGTGACAAGTTCACTTCCTCCTGTGTCTGCTTTAATGGCAGCCCCAATGGCTCAGAGCTTTACTGAATCTGCATTATCATAGCATCTTTAACCGGGCATTTCCACTGTAAATGTTCTTGGATATATTGCCTCCACCAGTTAATGTTTTCATTAGAACTCTGATTACAAAGCCACATACATTTTGAGTAAATCCTAACAACATTGTTTTTCCCATAAAACCTATTATTTTCAGTGTGAGTTTTTATAGAATGTGGGGTTTCCCAGGAATGCATTCATCATTTGGAAAAATGCCTATAGTTCTTTGTAAGGTTATAAGATAACAATTCATAATATACTCAAATAGCTAATGAGTACCTACCATGTATTAGACACTGTTCTCTGTATTAAGGATATAATTAGGGTGGCCATATAATTTATCATCTAAATTAGGACACTTTTGAGAGTAAAAGGGGTGCTATTTTTAAAAAAAATTTTTTTTTTTTTAACGTTTTATTTATTTTTGAGACCGAGACAGAGCATGAACTGGGGGGAGGGTCAGAGAGAGAGGGAGACACAGAATCTGAAACAGGCTCCAGGCTCTGAGCTGTCAGCGCAGAGCCCGATGCGGGCTCGAATTCACGGACCGCGAGATCATGACCTGAGCTGAAGTTGGATGCTCAACCAACTGAACTACCCAGGCACCCCAAAGGGGTGCTATTAATAACTATCCCAGAACAAAAGATATAAAAAGGAACCAGGGCAGATTCATGGTTATCCTTGTATAGTAATGGATGAGGCAGACAATAAAACAAGTGAATGAGTAAGTCATTACATGGGATGTGCTCTGAAGAAATAACATGATATTCTGGGGTGCCTGGGAGGCTCAGCCAGTTAAGCATCCGACTTTGGCTCAGGTCATGGTCTCACGGTTTGTGAGTTCAGGCCCTGCATCGGGCTCCATGCTGACAGCTCAGAGTCTGGAGGCTGCTTCGGATTCTGTGTCTCCCTCTTTCTCTACCCTCCCCCCCCCCAAATAAATAAACATTAAAAAAAAGAAGAACACGATGTTCTGATAAGGGTGACCTACCCTTGGATAAGACAGTTGGAGGAGGTCTTTTGGAGCCTGTGACACTTAAGATTACATGAATACTGAGAAGTTGGCTCATGTGAAGAGAGTAGAACTATTAGAGGCAACTATTTGCACATACTATATGTGCAAAGGCCTTGAGGTGAGAAGCAGCTTTGTGTGCTTAAGAAATTTTTTAAAATGCCACTGAGGCTGAATCCTTATTATTGAAGGAGAATATAGTGTGAGTTGAGGTTAGAGCGGTAGGCAAGAGCCACATCTGAGCTCTTAAATATGGTAGCCACAAACCACGTATGGCTGTTGAGCATATGTGGCTAGTTCAAACTGACATGTGCTATATTGATATAGCATGGATATATTGAGTCAAATAAAGTATATTACAATTAATTTCACCTGGGGTTTTTTTTTTGTTTGTTTTTTTGTTTATCTTTTCACTGTGGCTTCTAGAAAAATTAAAATTATATGTGTGACTCATATTTCTGTTGAACAGCACTGGACTAGATAGATTACTAAGGCCTTTTATACCCTGTTAAGGAGTTTGGCTTTTATTTCTACAACAGTAGGAAGCATTGGAACAGTTTTAAGCAGAGAACTGAAATAATCTCATGTCCATTTCAAGAATAAATACTCTTTCTGTTTAGAATGTCTTAGTGGGGAGCCTGGGTGGCTCAGTTGGTTAAGTGTCCATTTTTGGCTCAGGTCATGATCTCCAGGTTTGTGAGTTCGAGCCTCGCATTGGTTTCTGTGCTGACTGCTCGGAGCCTGGAGCCTGCTTTGGATTCTGTGTCTCCCTTTCTTTTGCCCCTACCCCACTCGTGCTTTGTCTCTCTCTCTCTCTCACTCACTCTCACTCAAAAATAAATACACATTAAAATTTTTTTAAAAAAGAATGTCTTAAGTTTGGTATATTAATAGTTGCTTCCTTTTATTGGAAACCTTCAACGTCTGTATTCTCTTTTTCTTTTATTCCTAACTCCCAGAGGCAAACAGTTTAGAGCATCTTGTAACCCTGGTAATCAGTCCCTTATTAGTAGGATGTTTGTTCCCTGTGACCAACCAGCCTACCTGCCTGGTGGAAATACTTAATACAGAAGGGTCACTTATCAGTGATAAGACAGGAAACTACTGTGTCCTCATTAGCTTCCTACTTTATCATCTGGCTCTGTAATCCAGAACCCTACAGTACATAAGGAAGGATGCCAAAGAATGCTGCCTTTGACCTTCTTAGCCACTGGTTAGCTATACTTCTATCTGTCCACATGGTGGTGCTATCATCCACAGTACAATAGTCAAAATTTTGGATTAAGCAGAGGAAGTCTCCTGAAATTTGTTTCTTTTTATCATTAAACCAAGTAAAATTTAAGTAAGTTACCTCTAAGTTTAGGGTCTAATAAGTTGGAACACTTCTAGATGTTACCTACCAGGGTATTGTGAGGTTCAGATGAGATGAAATTTTGTAAGCATTAAAAACTTCATGTGAGTGTTGGTCTTATAATTAGATGCTGCAAAAGTACATTAGTAGCAATCTATCTACTCTTCATTGCATAAATATCTCTAATGGATATCTGTTTATGCTGCACTAGTTGAAAGGGAAATGGGATTTTGCTCACAAATACTACAGTGTCCCTATACCATCATATGTTCTTTCTCCATTAAACTTACTCTTTTCTCTACCTTCTGGTCATAAATTCCCAAAAGGTAATCTAGGAGTTTGAGAGTTTCTGAGAACATTTAATTCCTTCTTGCACACATGGACATGTACACACACATGCACACACTATGAGCTAGTTGAAAATAGTCACTCAGAGTTACAAACTCTCTCCTGACACCATACATCATTAATGATTGTCCATCTGCTGTATTGTGAGGATTGATTATGTTTTCCTTGTGCTTCATGTAAGTAAACTTACTCAAGTGAAGTTGAAGAAAGACCTATATAGTATTGAACCTCCCCTTTGTGTGGTTGGTAAACTTACCATAGTTCTTTAAAAACACAGAAAACTAAAGTTTTTGTGTACTTGTTTTTAAAAAACATTTGCGTCTTATTCTTATGGTTTCCTTTTTTGTAACCTGTCATTTTTTCAGGGGAAGGTGCTATCAACCTGGCTTTGGCTCAGAACCGAAGCCAAGATGTGAGAATGAATGGACCCATGGGAGCCGGAAATTCAGTTAGGATGGAGGCGACATTTCCCATGGCAGGTGGTCCAGGTGAGATCTCCCACTCAGTTATATGACATTTTACTGGTTTCCTTTTTCCCTTTATCTGCTAATGTATGATCATTTGAGTTTTGCAAAATAGGTGGGGGTTCCCGACACATCACTGTTTACTGATTTAGGAAAATAAGACTTAAATCACTCAGGAAGGTAGAATCACAGAGCATGGGCTCATGCTTAAATGTAGATAGATGAGCACTGAGCTGTGCAGCAAACATTTGTTGAGTTCTTATTGTAGGACAGACTCTGCTCAAAGTGTTGGAGATAGAAGTGAATAAAATAGGGGCGCCTGGGTGGCTCAGTCAGTTAAGCATCGCTCAGGTCATGATCTTGGCAGTTCATGGGTTTGAGCCCCTCGTCAGGCTCTGTGCTGACAGCTCAGAGCCTCGAGCCTGCTGTAGATTCTGTGTTTCCCTCTCTCTTTATCCCTCCCCAACTCGCACTCTGTCTCTGTCTCTCAAAAATAAATCAACATTAAAAAATTTTTGTTTTTAAAAAAATAAAATAAAGAAGATAAAATTAAAAAAAAAAGAAATGAATAAAATGTTTTTTACCTTCAGAATGTTTATAGTATAATGGAGTATGTAGCTTTCCAATTGCCACCCATTTTCTATGAGGCTGAGAATCTGAGCCGAAAGTTCTTTGTGTTTATGTGGAATCTGAAGAATATGTGGAAGAATATGTGTTTTTAGATATTTAGAATTTGAGAGAGTTATAAATTATTTGTTAACTTTTCTAGTAAAACTGAGATTTCTTCTTTAGAGAATGAACTCAACATTCTGTGAATCACAAAATATTAGAATTGAGTGGACTCTCTCATTTAAAGCTGAGGAAACTGAAGCTCACAGAAAGAAAGCAGTTTACCCAGGGTCAAGTAGAAATAGACTAATATCACGGATTTAACTCCTAGTCCAGTGCTCTTATCACTACATTAGTGGCTTTCAAACTTTTTCTGCTTTAGGACCTTTTATTCAAATAAACCAGAAAAGTACAGCTGCTGTGGTTGAAGCAGAGTAACCACCTGAAACTATACTGAGTCATTCACATTCCCACTTACCACAGTAGCTCTGGAAGAAATAGAGCAGAGTGGAGAAACTTAATTTATAAAACCATTATTCCAAACTGTAGCTGAAGACTTGGCCATATAAAATTGGGACTAGATTTTTATCCTGGCAGTGCCATTTCCTGGTTACCTCAAGCTAGTCGCCGTACCTCTCCAAGCAATAGTTTCTTCACCTAAAAAATCAGATAGTAATGCCTACAGTCTTTTGTGCTCATGTTTGAAGGTGGATGAGCCCTGAGCCATGTAGCTGACATTTACAGAGTTCCTATTATATGTCAGGACCTGTGCTGTTGAGCTGTTACGGAATACCACATGGCAGATAAACAGTACCTATCCTGGTACCTGTAGTAGGGAGTCAGTATAGTTATAGTTCTCCACAGAAATCTGAGCATTTGGTATTATGGTAGCTTAATGAGAGATAATCAGTGATGCTAGTGCCACTACTGAAGAACCAGAGTGGGAAAACTCTGGCCAAGTTGCATATAGTTAGTAAAAGAATAGATCTAGAATGAGAGACAAGAAATCTGGGTTTTAGTCTTAACTCCTGGACAAATGACTTAATATTTACTGGCCGTAATTGCCTGGAAACATATTTACGTCCTAGAAAGAATGCTGTGGATCCCTTCCAGCCTTACATTTTTAGGACTCTATTAAAACTGACATGAACACACTAATGCAAGTATCTGGCAAATAGCAGGCATATTTACTAAGCATCTCTAGGATGTAAGTGTAAATTATAGTGATATAGTTCATTGTCAACATAGGAAACTTAGAAGCTTAAGGTTGAAATCAAGTTAGATTGGAATTTAATGAAGGTTACTGATTGTGCTAATATATGTAATACAAAGTTGAAGGAATAATAAAGTTGAAGTAATGATCTGTAGTCATACCAACATTTTAACCCCTAGGTATCTTTCTTTACTGCCAAGCGTATTTTAGGAATATTTTTCTCTGATGTCCATTGGGACAATGGTTGCAAATAAAATTTAATATTAGGTTGAACATTTATAAACAGAGAAAGTTTTAAGGGAAAGAGATCTTAACTACCCTCTAAAACAATAATAAATGACTTTGGAATTGTCTGTCTAGAATGTCTTGGATTGTCAATTATTCTTAGTATTACTTTCTTCGCTTAGCACTGGCAACAGAAGTTGACTGATAAGCCAGAAGTCTTTTGTAATTAAAAGCCTTTTTTAATCCATAGGCTTTTTTTTTTTAATTTTTTTGTAGCCATATAGAACTGCCAAGATTAGTAAGGGTGCCATAGTCATTTAGTCATGGTTTCTTGACCTTGTCACTGTTAATATTTTGGGCTGATCATCTTTTGCTGTGGGCAGCTGTCCTGTGCATTGTGGGATGTTTAGCAGCCTGCTTGGCCTCTACCTACCAGATGCCAATAGCACTACCACACCTTCCCCCCTAGTTGTGCCAACAAAAATGTCTTCAGATGTTGCCAAACATTCTCTGGGGGACAAAATTGCCCCCAGTTGAGAACCATGGATCTCGTGCAGATTCCTACCTAGTGCTGGAATATATGTTAGAGTGTCATTACTGAACATGTAGTCAGCATGCTCTTGAACATTTCTGGAGATAGAAAGCTCATTGTAAACTGAGAAAACCTGTTTCTTATCTCCAGAGAACTTTCTTACTGTCTAATTACCATCTTTGAAAAATGGAGGGGGGTTTCTCAGAGACAAATCCAGTTATAGACAGATAAACATTTATCCAACTGTCCCAACTACAAAACACCCAAGAATGCTAGACAAAATATAACATTTAATGCATGGCTGACCTTGTAAGAACTCAAAGGAAATCCCCAGAGTGAAAAAGAAGTCAAAAATGAAAATTTAAGTAGCAGTAAACAAATGAAGAGATTCTGCAGGGACCAAAGGCTCTGAGTTTGAATGGCCAGGAAGGGATAAAATATGAAATCTTGGCTTGGGTCTACATAAAGAAGGAAGTTATCAATTTGAAACTAGAATTTTCAGTGAAAGGTAGATTAGAAAATTTTCACCCTCTGACACAGAGGGAGACAAATGCAAAACTTATGTGTCTTGGCCTGGGCTCTAGTTGGGAGGTGGGGAAATGGTGATTATGGAATTGTCTTTTCTACTCTGATTCATGTTGGACATTTAATATATTATTATTATTTTTTTAACATTTATTTATTTTTGAGACAGAGACAGAGCGTGAACAGGGGAGGGGCAGAGAGAGAGGGAGACACAGAATCTGAAACAGGCTCCAGGCTCTGAGCTGTCAGCACAGAGCCCGATGCGGGGCTCGAACTCACGGACCGTGAGATCATGACCTGAGCCGAAGTCGGCCGCTTAACCTACTGAGCCACCCAGGCACCCTGGACATTTAATATATTATTGAAATGACCCTGGAACAGTCAAGCTAAATTATTAAGTGGTTCTAGACTGGTAATAATTGTTGATGCTCTGGAGGGACACATTCTCAACCTGAGCCATTGCAGACTTCTCATAGTTAAAGCCCTAGTATAAATGAGTTTATACTCCAGATTCATAAAATGTAGGACTAGACTCCCTCCCTCCAAAATTCTAGATAATTTATAATAGTAGGAGTATCAGGGTGTTTAAAATGATGAAAATCACAAGAGAACAAGACACCATTAAAACAGAATTTTGGAATGGCACCTGGGTGGCTCAGTTGGTTAAGCATCCAACTTTGGCTCAGGTCATGATCTCCCCATTTGTGGGTTTGAGCCCCACATTGGGCTCTGTACTGATAGCTCAGAGCCTGGAGCCTGCTTCTGATTCTGTGTCTCCCTCTCCCTCTCTGCCTCTTCCCCACTCATACTCTCTGTCTCTCTCAAAAATAAATAAACATTAAATAAAATTTGAGGTGTGCCTGGGTGGGTCAGTCGGTTAAGCATCCAACTTTGGCTCAGGTCATGATCTTGCGGTTTGTGCAAGATCACTCTCTGTCTCTCTCAAAAATAAAACATTAAAAAAAATTTTTTAATTAAAAAAACCCCAGAATTTTGGGGAAAAAACCCAGAACTTCTAGAAATTTAAAAATTATTGAAGTAAATAACTTGTTCAGCAAACTAGACACAGCTGAATTGGAAGGTTAATATGAAGAAATTACCTAGAATGCAGCAAATTAAAAATAAAGAGATGGGAATATGAAAGAGGTCAAGAGACATGATGGATAAAATGAGATTTAACATATATCTGAAAAGGGTTCCAGAAGAAGAAAATAAAGAAATTGAAGACGACAACAGAGAGAATGGCTGAAATTTTTTCCAACATTGGTGAAAGATGTGAATCCTCAGAAATACTGAGCAATATAAATTAAAATTAAATCCATGTTTGACACAAATTTGAAAAACTATAAAACAAAAAACAAAGAGAATGTTAAAAGCAACTCACAATAAAGGATCAATTATTTACAAAGAGAAAACTATCAGATCACAGCTGATTTCTCAGTAGCAACCCTGGAAGCCAGGAAACATTGAAATAATATTTTCAAAGTGATGAGAAAATAATTGACAGCCTAGAATTTTAAACCTATCTGTACTATCAAGAGTAGTATAAAATACATTTTTGGGGCACCTGGGTGGCTCAGTCGGTTAAGCGTCCGACTTTGGCTCAGGTCATGATCTCACGGTTGTGAGTTCGAGCCCCACATCTGGCTCTGTGCTGACAGCTCAGAGCCTGGAGCCTGCTTCAGATTCTGTGTCTCTCCATCTCTTGGCCCTTCACCTGCTCATGCTCTGTGTCTCTCTGTCTCTCAATAATAAATAAACATTAAAAAAAATTTTTTTTTAAATACATTTTCAAAGACACTAAGAGAAGTTACCATTGCCAGACTCTTGCTAATTGCAGTGCTCAAGAATCTACTTCAGGAAGAAGAAAATTGACCCTAAGATGGAAGAAATAAGATCCAAGAAGGAATGGTGAGCTAAATAATTGGTAAACATGGGGCAAATCTACATAAGTATTGGCTTATTTAGCAATACTTGAAATAAATACTTTAAATAAAGCATACTCTTTAAATTATGTCTGTTGACATTTTAAAGATATCATTAAAATAATAGAAGTAAAATGTATAACTTTTTTTTTTAATCTTTTAATGTTTATTTTTGAGAGAGAGAGAGAGAGAGAGAGAGAGAAAGACAGAGTGCAAATGGGCAAGGGGCAGAGAGAGATGGAGACACAGAATCTGAAGCAGGCTTCATGCTTTTAGGTGTCAGCACAGAGCCCGATGTGGGGCTCAAACCCATGAACCGTGAGATCATGACCTAAGCTGAAGTTGACCAAGGCACTCCTAAAATGTATAACTCCTAAACTAGTAGTGGAGAGGTAGAAAGGAAGGGCATGTTAGAAAAAATCCAGTAAAATCCAAGAAAATTAGGAAAACAGCATAGAAAAAATAGGAAATCACCATAGAAAGAAGGAGTAAAGAGCAGTGGTATCCTAAGATGATAAAATGAATCAAAATATATAGTAACAGTACAGGTAAACATATTATGAACACTGATAAAAAGATGGTGATTAATCAGATTGAATAATAATCTCAGGCTTACTTATGTGCTTTTACAGGAAGCACATAAAACATAAGAACACAGTTCATAGTTAAAAGGATGGAAAAAAAGATAATACATGTGAATATTAACCAAGAAAAAGGGTATATCAACAGACTTTAAGATAAAAAGCATTAGGGTAAATAGGGTCTCTGTATGATATAAGAGGAAATATTCATCAGGAAGACAGCTAAACTTTTATGTACTTACTAACCTAGCCTTAAAATATGTGAGACAAAAGTGGACAGGATTCATGGAGATATCACATCTTCAGAGACCTGTTAACACACCTGTGTTAGTAATTGATGTATTAAGCTTATTTTGAAAATTAGTAAGGATAAAACTTGAATAACATAAGAAAAAAAGTTTGACATAATGGAGGTATATAGAAAACATGCACTACTAATTCGGGAATTTTAATTTTTTCAAGTACAAATGGAACATTTATACAAATTGACTATGTGTGTTTCTAAAACCAAGTTTCATTAAATACCAAATATTGGTATCACACAGATCATGTTCTATGACCACAGTACAATTAAGTCAGTGGCAAACAAAACATAGCTAACCAAAATATGCTGTATTTTTAGAAAATGTAAAATATATTCTGAATATCCATGATTTAAAAGCAATCATGGTGGACAGCAAAAATACATACCAAATTTGTGAGATGTAACCAATACAGGGCTTGGAAGAAAATTTAAGCCCTAAGATAACTATATGAGAGCAGAACATGAACTGAAAATTAAGAATCTAAGTTTCTGACCTAAGAATTGAGAAAAAGAACAGAGTAATAATAACTTAGGAGGAAGGAAGTAATAAAGATAAGAGCAGAGATAAAGTATAAATTAAAAATAGAACAAAGCAGCAAAACCAAAGATGTTTGTTTGAAAAAAACAACTAAAACTGATGAACCTGGTAAAACAAAAAGAAGTCATAAGCAATGTAAAGAAAGAAAAAAGTGTACACTTCAAAAGGGTGAATTTTGGGGCACCTGGGTGTCTCAGTAGGTTAAGCGGGTTAAGCGTCTGACTCTTGATTTCAGCTCAGGTCATGATCTCATACTCCGTGAGATTGAGCCCCATATTGGGCTGTGTAGTCAGCACAGATTCTCTTCCTTCCTCCCCCTCTGTCCCTGCCCAGCTTGTGCTTGCTCGCTCTCAAAAAATAAAAAAAAATTTTTTTAAGGGTGAGTTTTATAGTATGTCAGGGAAATACAAATCAAAACCACATTGAGATACCTCCTCATACCAGTCAGAGTGGCTAAAATTAACAACTCAGGAAACAACAGATGTTGACCAGGATGGGGAGAAATGGGAACCCTCTTGCTCTGTTGGTAGTGATGCAAACTGGTGCAGCCACTCTGGAAAACAGTATGGAGCTTCCTCAAAAAAAAAAAATTAAAAATAGAATTACTCTATGACCCAGCAACAGCACCACTAGGCATTTATCCACGGGATACAGGAGTGCTGATTCATAGGGGTACATGTACCCCAATGTTTGGAGCAGTGCTATCAACAATAACCAAATTATGGAAAGAGCCCAAATGTCCATCAACTGATGAATGGATAAAGAAGATGTGTCTTATATATACAATGGAATACTACTTGGCAATGAGAAAGAGTGAAATCATGCCATTTGCAGCAACATGGATGGGACTGAAGGGTATTGTGCTAAGTGAAATAAGTCAGAGACAGGTACCATAGGTTTTCACTCATATGTGGAATTTGAGAAACTTAACAGAAGACCTTGGGGGAAGGGAAGGGGAAAAAATAGTCTCAAACGGAGAGGGAGGCAAACTATAAGAGACTCTTAAATACGGAGAACAAGCTGTGTTGATTGCGGGGGAGGGGTGGCGAGGAGGAAGGGAAAATAGGTGATGGGCATTGAGGAAGACACTTGTTGGGATGAGCACTGGGTGTTGTATGTAAGGGCTGGGATCATGGGAATCTACTCCCAAAGCCAAGAGCACACTGTATATACTGTATATTAGCTAACTTGACAATAAATTATATTTTTTAAAAAACTTTAAAAAGTTTAGAAGTAGAATCATAAAATAAAAATTAAAAGGGTGAATTTTATACTATGTGAATTATATCTCAATGAATGGAAAAAGGTTGTGAATAACTTTAGCCTAATAAATTTTGAAGCAGCAGCAAATTAACAGTTTTCTTGAAAATATAATTTAACCAAAACTGACTTAAGAAAACTTGAAAAATCTGTATTTAAGAAATTGTGAAATAATTAAAAATCTGTCTCCTTATGAATTAATTAGCATAACCCACAGGCCCAGATAGTTTCCAGGTAAGTTTACTAAGCATTTAAAGAACAGATACACATGTTCTTCCAGAGCATAGAAAAAGAGGAAAGATGCTTTTCTGCTCTATTTTGAAGTTACTTTTTAATCTTGATGCCAGAAAGCAAAGACATGAAGAGAGGATAATATATTTTCACTTACTAATATAGATGGTAAATCCTATAAAGCCTTAGCAGTGTCAGAAATTGGAAAGACACGGAACAAGAGGAGTTCTCAAATTGCTAGTTGGAATATAAATTGGAATAGCCACTTTTTTTTTAAGTTTATTTATTTACCTAAGTAATCTCTTACCCAACATGAGGCTTGAACTCATGATCCCGAGATCAGGAGTCATATGCTCCTCTGACTGAGCCAGCCAGGCACCCCTAGCATAACCACTTATGAGAGCAGTTTGGCAATATCTACTAAGATGGAAGATGCTTATAATTTAAAACCTAGGAATTCTGGGTATATAGTCTAAAGACACATGTCCACAAGAATACATGACATTGCAGAATTATAAGATTGAAAATTCAGGGCAGTGGGAGGGAGAATCTTACTATTCATCAGCAGGAGAATAAATGTGTGGGTTCCATAAAATAGCAGTCAGGATGGATGGATCTCAAAAAATAATACTAAGAGAAAAAGGAAACTGAAGAAGACAGACTTTGCCAGTTATACAAAGATTAAAAGCATACAGAAAAGCATACATACATTCCGCATATGTAGAAAAGATAAACATGCATGTAACTATTAATCCCAATCATAAGAGAGTGGGAGTGGAAAGAGATTGGGAAGGAGTGGGGACTTCTGCTGTATCTACATATGTATCTGAAGGGAATGGGGCAAAATGTTAATTAACAAGGTAGATGATGGGTACATAAATTTTCCATACCTTTTTATCTTCTTGAAATATTTTACTTAAAAACAAATGTTGTGCCAATTCCACTACTCTATTCTACAGATTTTCTTTTTCCTTTAGGACTAATAAGGATGACCAGCCCTGCCACTGTTATGATACCCCAGAGTGGAAATGTGTCATCTTCCATGATGGCACCAGGCCCCAATTCAGAGCTGCAGCCCAGGACTCCTCGCCCTGCTTCTCAGTCAGGTAATGACCTCCAATCTTTGTGGCTTAAAGAGGCTGGAACTCTCTGCAGAGATCATTACAAAATTCAGCTATTTCTGATTCCACGTTCCTAACTGCCCAACTTAAATGCCACCTTCTTCACAAAATCTGCCCTATTTCTTCAAGTTGAAAGTCCATTTCCTTCTCAGAATTTCTCTTTCTCTTATCAGTTACAACCCAACATTCCTAACAATGCATTCCTTGGGCTACTTAGTCCTGCAAGATACTTCTTGGCAGAGAATTCCATAATAAATTTGGTAAGTGCATCATATGTTACCTCCTCCCTAGAGATTCAGAATTAATGTATTGGAGGCACTGGAAGTCCTGCCATGAAGAAACCTGTCTAAGGTGGTTAGGTTCAGTTGTTTCCCAAACCAAATTGACTGTATTTTGTTTTATTTTCTTATAACACTAATGAACATAGTTCCCAAGAATATGCTTTGGAAAATACTGCTCTCCACATTTTATGTTTGGCTCTTATATCCACTTTTGAACCATAAGCTCTTTCTAGACAGTATCCATCTTTCTGTCATCTTGGTGTGTTGCTTTGCATATAGAAGGTGTTCGCAAACATTTCATTGAAGGTACCAGGGGATTTTACTCTATATTTTTCATGATTGCCAGGACTACTGTAGGATCTAGGGTTGCAGTAGTTTAATTATTGCTTTGTTGACTGTCTTTAAACAGATGCAATGGATCCACTCCTCTCTGGGCTCCATATACAGCAGCAAAATCATCCCTCAGGATCTTTAGCTCCCCCGCACCACCCAATGCAGCCTGTCCCTGTGAACAGACAAATGAACCCAGCTAATTTTCCCCAGCTGCAGCAGCAGCAGCAGCAGCAGCAGCAACAGCAACAACAACAACAGCAGCAACAGCAGCAGCAGCAGCAGCAGCAGCAGCAGCAGCAGCAGCAGTTGCAGGCAAGACCCCCACAGCAGCATCAGCAGCAACAGCCACAGGGAATGAGACCCCAGTTTACTGCCCCAACTCAGGTGCCTGTTCCTCCAGGCTGGAACCAGCTGCCTTCTGGAGCCCTTCAGCCTCCTCCAGCCCAGGGTTCTCTGGGCACAATGACTGCAAGCCAAGGGTGGAAGAAGGCTCCCTTGCCTGGCCCAATGCAACAGCAGCTCCAGGCAAGACCATCCTTAGCCACGGTACAGACACCTTCCCACCCGCCCCCTCCATATCCCTTTGGCAGCCAGCAAGCCTCACAAGCCCATACAAACTTTCCTCAGATGAGCAACCCAGGCCAGTTCACAGCTCCTCAGATGAAGAGCTTGCAGGGAGGGCCCTCCAGGGTCCCAACCCCCCTGCAGCAGCCCCACCTCACCAACAAGTCTCCTGCCTCCTCACCCTCCTCCTTCCAGCAGGGATCCCCTGCATCCTCCCCAACGGTTAACCAAACTCAGCAGCAGATGGGACCAAGGCCACCTCAAAATAACCCACTTCCCCAGGGATTTCAGCAGCCCGTCAGCTCTCCCGGTCGGAATCCTATGGTTCAACAGGGAAATGTGCCACCTAACTTCATGGTGATGCAGCAGCAGCCACCAAACCAGGGGCCACAGAGTTTACATCCAGGCCTAGGAGGTGAGGAGCACTGAAGCTATTTGTGTTGATAAATTTACTGGAGATAGATCTTAGTAGAACTTCAATTTTTAGAGTTAATGGAGGGAGGATGTAATTATTTGGCTTTGTGGATGTAGTGGTGACACTTGATGTAACTTAGTTAACTTGATACATTATTGACTTGATACATTATGCAGCATCTTACTGGTTACATTTAAGCTAGCCCTCTGGATGAAAATGCAGGTAAAACTCAATATAGAGATTTTCATTTTGTTTTTTAAATTACTTTTGCTTGATCTTGGACTGATAAGATGTCCAGAAGAAACATGCATTTTATTAATTTAAACTGCTCAGCTGTTGAAAAAAAATTAAGATTATGCAATAGAGCAAAAATGAAAAAAATAAATACAGGGTCTTTTGGGGAAAAGGCCCTTCAAGTTTTCAAGTTTGATAATCTTAGTAAAGTAGTAAGCATGGTATTTGTTAAGTTTGATTAAAGTGTTAAAGGGGAATAATTTCAGAGATCATTGACTTTTATAGTTTATAATGCCAATGCCTGCTCCTTAGAGAGGGAATTCCACCAGTTATACCTAAAGGAGATTTATTTATTTATTTTGTAAGGTGCCTCTTGTATGAAGAAAAAGCAATGGAGCTTAATGTGTGAGAGGTAAAACGATTACAGTAAAACTTATCCATCTCCATGTTTATTATTTATCTTATTAATCATTGATCTAGTGCACATGAATGTGCTTGGAGCTTTTCAGTAAGGTATAGAGAGTGCCAGTAATACTGTCATCTGATGAACATATCCCCACCAAAAGACACCCATTGCCTACCCAGAAAAAAACCCTTGCATCTTTAGTGCAACATAGCAAAGGCATGTTCTCATGGTTTCTGGTGAAATTAAGTTGCTCATCAGTCTCTTCACTCTCTTGTAATTAATTTTACTGACGTGCAGGCTCTGATATTTAAATCCTAAGAACTTTTTAGAAAATGCAAGAATGTTTCAGTTCCAAACTTCACTGTTCTGGGCATCTAGTCCTGGATCAGTGGAAGCTGGGTAGTCCCTCCTGCAAATGTGATTCCTGATTTAATTATAGTGGAAGCATGCAAATGGGGACTTGTCACTGCTAAAGAAAGGACAAATGCATATTTGTCTACAGAGCGTTTTTCAGGACATTGAAAAATTGGTCCTTAAATGGACTAAAACAAAAATTTTTAAGTGAGCTTTAGGTCTTGATGCTTTCATAGAGCAGATTATGTGCTCACGTAGGTGATCTGGCCACATCAAGGCCTATGTTATAAACAATGAGTGGGTTCTGAGATCCTCCTTCTTACAGATCTGTTTTCTGAAATTAAACCTTCCTATAAAAGGAAGTAATACTTTAGTAAGATTCCATTAAAGCATGGCTTTTGGTACCATAGCTGTCGGAATTGCAGCAAACCTTATAAGGGGAAGGCATGATGATAATTTAATATAGCCTCACTTTGAAGCTCCTATGGATTGTTGCTAATGTCCTGTCTCTTCCCAAGAGACGAGCACAATATTGGGGGAAGTTTTCCACAAAGGAGATTGTCATCCATTTCCCTCAATGGAAAAAAAATCACCTATCGTTAATATCAGGACCCAGCTCTTTGTTTTATAGTATTTCATATCAATTTGTTTGAATATGAGAGAATTTAGCATATTACTTTGGTACCTATGTTAAAGTATGTAAAGTTTTGGGGTCTGTTGTATTACAGAGAAAAGTGAGCCCTAAACCTTGCTGTGACATGGCCTCAGATCACATTTAGGGAGCAGATTGCCATCTCTTCCTTGGCATGTTCTAAGTGTAAATTTTTTAGTATTTCTTTTTCATTTTGACAATGCTCATGTAAGAGATTGTGTTGATTTTTTTAACCATCTTTCCCAACCTTGTTATTAAAGATCTTACCAGTGTGACAGAGAGAGCTAAGCCAGTGGAGACTTCATGCAGCTCATCCTTCCTTATTCATTCCACATCTAAGCAAGAGTATAAATTTGCTAGGTAACTGCCTTACTCATTGTTTTCTATTAAGGAATGCCTAAACGCCTCCCACCTGGCTTCTCAGCAGGACAGGCCAATCCGAACTTTATACAAGGTCAGGTGCCTTCGACCACAGCAACCACCCCTGGGAATTCAGGAGCCCCTCAGCTGCAAGCAAATCAAACTGTCCAGCATGCAGGTTTGTTTTCTGTGATTTATTCAGCCAACATTTATTGAACATTGTGTGTTAGATACCATGATAGATAATAAGAATATACAGATAAATATAAATCCTGGTCCTTCTCTTAATCTCAAACCCAAATTATTCTTTCAGGGCAATAACTAATATATCAAAAGTAGGTACAGTGTCTTGGGAACCGAAGGAAAGGAAATTAAACTTGAGTTTGAGCAGGTTTCAGCAATTTTTTTTTTTCCTGTAAAGGACTCCAGATAGTAAATATTTCAGACTTTGCAGATTATATGGTCTCTGTTGCAACTACTTAACTCTGCTATCACAGCACAAAAGTAGCCATAAACAGTATGACAAATGAGCATGGCAGTGTTCCACACACTGTTTATTTAGAAGCTGGCAGTGGGCTTGATTTGGCCCATGGGCCATAGTTTGCCAACCCCCAAGTTAGTAAAAGGGCAAAAGGCATTTCTGGCAAAGGAAACTATAGGTACAGAGACACATGGCATTTTGGGCAACTGCACCTTTTAAAATCTCTCTATAGTACATGTTAGCTTTGTTTATGCAGAATGTCTAAATTCTGGTTTATAATGTGGTGTTTGAAGAACAGACTTTAATCAGTATAGATTTAATGTCGACAGTGTATTTGTGGAGAAATAGGATAGAGCAGAATGGCTAAAAAAATTTGTAAAATAGTGTTGTAATATGCCCAGACTTCATGTTTCTGGTTGCTTAGGCACCACATGGACTAATCTTCTTATCCTTTCTCATTGAGCCAGTTCGGAATGAAGTAAGTGCAAACATTTTCTGTGGAGAACTCCCCATCCCCACTTAGAGTTAATTTAGTTGTGTGGTCCCAGCTTTTAATGGTAAATCACTAAGGAACAAGAAAAGTTCTAACTTAGTTTTGTTTTTTGTTTTTTTTTTTTAAGTTCAAACTACCTCTTGAAGCGTGAGAGAAGGGCAGGTTAAACTGTTTTACTTTACCCATCTACCAATGCAAAACTGCGTTCCTGGTTATGTGAATTTATGGTTTCTGTAGGAAGTTATGAATAGTGATAAAATCATTCATCATTCTTCCACCCAAGCACATCTATTTTGTATTTCTATATGGTGCCTTCCACAGGCACATACTGTTTAGACTTCCACACTTCTCCTAAGATCGTTCTACTCCTGTCTCTCATTTTCTGTTCTCTTAACCCTACTTTATTTCTCTTGTTAGCTTTTAGTTCTCCTGAAAAAATATTTGTCTGTTACAGTCTCTTGCCAACTCCATAGAGTCAGGGGTTTGGTATGTCTTGTTAATTGATACTACCTTAGCACCAAAAGTGTCTTGTGCATATTAGTTACTCAAGAAGTAATTAATGATTGAATGAGTATACACTGTATATTCAGTGTGTATAGAATATTCAGTTTATACAGTATATACAGTGATCATGGAGTTTAAGAGTTTATAAGGCTAATGATCCCAAAATCTTTTTTGGGATTCAGAAAAACTGAATAATGTGAACAAGGGACAGTTTGTCCCCTGCCTCCCTGGCTGGAGTGTGGATTGGCCTCATAACTTCATTATGGCTGCCACTTTCTAGTCCTTACTTAAAGTGACAAAGAGCTATAAAATAATCTAAAAGAGTATTCAGTAAAAAGGGGGAGATAATGCAAGTAACTATAGGAAAATCCTAAAGACCCAACAATAAGTAAACACTGCAGCAAGCCAGGCAATGTCTTTGTCTAAATTAGAAATAACTGATAATAGGACATGTGCTATATGATCCACCAGGGACTGCCACAGGGAAGGGTCAGTGAAGTTTTGTTTTTTGTTTGTTTGTTTGTTTGTTTGTTTTGGTGGATCAGAGATTTATTTAACACCAGCAGGCTCAGAGGAGACCATTTCTCTAAAGCTCTGAGCCTAGGGGTCAGTGAAGTTTTAACATCCCTTGGTAGCTGTTCCTCTGTCTGCAGTTTCTGGGTTATCTGTCAGTTGACTTACACCAGAGGCACAGCTTCAGATAAGGAATAAGGAATTTTTACCACACTGGGGCAGAGGAGACCTGTCCTTAGGAAGTATTAGGTGTTCTTTCCTTTCACGTGCAGCATCCAAATACCACACATGTAAACTTTGAGAGTCATTAGTTTTCCAGGAAGCATGTTTAAATGTCTTCTCAGCATTGCCAAGGTTTTCCTAAGACAATGCATCACGTTTGTTGTTTTCCTGACTCATCTAAAGCAGAGCTTATTTCACTAGCCTACAGTGCTTTTCATTAATTTTCTTCACCTTAAAATAGCTACATGTCATTTTCGAACAATGAGATACTGCCTTTCTCTTTATTTCATCTGAAAGAAAGTAAACTGTTGATCTTCAAAGTGTTATCTTTAAGTTACCAAACAGGAGTAAAGAAACCATTTCCCCTTCTCTGTTGTGTGGTCATTGGGAATGTAACCAATCATTCCACAGTCATGTCTCCATACTTCAAAAAAGCCACAGAAAATATGTCAAACATAGCATATTTATTTATGTTGGTCAGTGGATATATGGGTTATTGGTGTTTTTCCAATTAGAGTATCTTAATACCAATATAAGAGTATTTCTATCTGAAACTGTCCTTTTTTTGTTTGTTTGTTTAAGGTGGTCAAGGAGCTGGTCCTCCTCAAAACCAGATGCAGGTGTCCCACGGGCCACCAAATATGATGCAGCCCGGCCTCATGGGAATTCATGGCAACATGAACAGCCAGCAGGCTGGTAGTTCTGGGGTTCCTCAGGTGAACCTGGGCAACATGCAAGGCCAGCCCCAGCAGGGCCCACCATCTCAGCTGATGAGCATGCACCAGCAGATTGTGCCCTCCCAGGGCCAGATGGTCCAGCAGCAAGGAACCTTGAACCCTCAGAACCCTATGATCCTTTCAAGGGCCCAGCTTATGCCTCAGGGCCAGATGATGGTGAACCCTCAAAGCCAAAATCTTGGGCCCTCGCCTCAAAGGATGACCCCACCCAAGCAGATTCTTCCCCAACAGGGCCCACAAATGATGGCGCCACATAACCAGATGATGGGGCCTCAGGGGCAAGTTTTACTCCAACAGAACCCAATGATAGAGCAAATCATGACCAATCAGATGCAGGGGAATAAGCAACAGTTTAACACTCAGAACCAATCCAATGTCATGCCGGGACCAGCACAGATAATGAGGGGACCAACTCCAAACATGCAAGGAAACATGGTGCAGTTTACAGGACAGATATCAGGACAGATGCTGCCACAGCAAGGGCCCGTGAGCAACAGTCCATCTCAGGTTATGGGGATTCAGGGGCAGGTCTTGCGACCACCAGGGCCCAGCCCACACATGGCCCAGCAGCATGGTGATCCTGCTACTACAGCAAACAATGATGTCAGTTTGTCTCAGATGATGCCTGATGTTAACATGCAACAAACCAACATGGTTCCCCCCCACGTGCAGGCCATGCAGGGAAACAGTGCCTCGGGAAACCACTTCTCAGGCCATGGGATGCCTTTCAATGCACCTTTCAGTGGAGCACCCAATGGAAATCAGATGTCCTGTGGTCAGAATCCTGGCTTCCCGGTCAATAAGGATGTCACGCTAACAAGCCCATTGTTGGTCAACTTATTGCAGAGTGACATCTCTGCAGGCCATTTTGGGGTAAACAATAAGCAAAATAATACCAACGCAAATAAACCGAAGAAGAAGAAACCCCCTCGGAAGAAGAAAAATAGTCAGCAAGATCTAAAGTAGGTTGTGATAGTTTTGCCTCAAATTGTATTTATTTCTATGTGAACTTTTTTTGATGGAAAATTTTAAACGTGTATAAAATCAGAACAGTATGAAATCCCTCTGCTTCAACAATTACCAAGTCATAGTCTGTCTTGCCTTCATCTCCCATTACCTTTCTGATTATTTTAAAGCAAAATGACTGTGAATATTTTCAGTACTATGTACCTCTGAAAGATAAGGACAGGTTGGGTTTTTTTATTTTAATGAACACATAATACCATTAACATGTAGGAAAACTAACACTTTCTCCATAGTCTCACACACTCAGACAGTGTTCAAAGTTTTCTAATTCTCTTAAATTAATTCTTTTTTTATCGTTTGTTCAAATAAGGAGCCAAACAAGGTTCATACATTGCAACTGACTGATCTATGTCTCTTAAGTCTATAGTCTCAGGGATTGTGGCACACAGAAACTGAAAAGTAGCCAGTGCTACCACATGACACTCCACAAAGCACTTCAGGGTTATAACAGCTACTAGGGAGCCAGAAAGGCCAAATGTGTTTTGGAAATGAAAACAGTTTATCAAAACTCCCCGCTCTCTCAAATGGAAATAGTTTTTGGGGGGCACCTGGCTGTCTCAGTCTGTAGAGCATGCAACTCTTGATCTCAGGGTTGGGAGTTCAAGCCCCACGTTGGATATAGAGATTACTTAAAGAAATAAAAATAAAATCTTTTTACAAAAAGAAATAATTTTTTGTACAGATGCCTTTCCTTCAAAGGCTCTCTATTTTGTGAAAAAATAAGTAAGTAAAGGCTCTCCATCTCCATCATCCCTAGAAGCTTAAAACCTCATTCTAACATGGTTGGACCTTTTAAATCAATTACCCCTTAAGTAAAGGTTCTCTAGGTGAGTTCTTTTGCAAGATCATAGCAGGAAGGACGATTAATTTATATGTCATGTCTTGAAGCTAAGTGTTAATCATGTTTTTTTGACTTTGATAAAATGTTTCCAGAGGGCATATTGATTAAACTGGATTTTCTGCCTTTAATCGTAAAATTGGAAGAGACATTTGTTAATAGGGAATAGTGACTAATGAATGTAAAATGGGTTAATTGAAACAAATTGCTAGAACTGTAGGAGAGTTTTAGTTAAACAACCATAAATGTTCAAAATAAAACCCAACTGTCTCTGAGCCTTCCCACGATATTTCTTTGATTATACCATACCCACTTGCTGCTTCTTGATTATTATAAATTAAAAGTCTGTGACTGTATATTAACAAACTATATTTTCCTAAATTCAGACTTAATTAGACCTTTAATTATCTAATTTTTCCAGTAGCTCTAAGTTAAATTCTTTACTGCTTTCAACCTGCTGTCCTGGGAGGGTATTTATTTCTCCCAGTAGTCTAAAATTGTAAGGCTATTCAGTTGCCATTAGTATGCATTCTTGCTGTCTTCACCAGCTCTGAGGAAGATCGCTTACTTGTTGGGGCTAGAAATTATGGAAAGGGCCTTATATAGGCATCAGGGTTCCTACAAAAGGGAGACAGTAGGTATAATAGGAAGAGCACTTGCTCCTAACTCTACCACTAGGTCACTGTGGAGCCTTGGACCTGTGTCTTACACCTCTCTGGGCCTTTGTTTTCTCATCCATAACATGAAGTGACTGGACCAGATATCTTGAGATTTTTTTAGCAGTGCAGTTCCATGAAAGTAAAGAGACCTACAGAATCCTTATAATTTGAAGTGAGAGAGAAGTCATAGAAGGAACAAATTGCTATAGGCATCTGGATGTGCTAAAGACCTGCTTCAAGCTCTAAATTTCCATGTGCTAGGACTTTTTAAAATGGATTTAAGGTAAGGCTTAGAAACCATACAGAATACAATGAGATCAAATACTGTCTAAAACTGGGTGACCAATATCAGGGCAAAGGGAAACTAAAGATAGGGAAGAAAGATACAGCCAGGAATAAGATTGCAAACCAAATGGATGTGAGTACATTGGTTCTTTGGGAATGTGGATGTTAGCAGATAACATTTTTTTTCATTTCTTTTTCCCCACTAAAAATTCTAAGCTACAACCAGATAAAAACGAAAGCATCCCAAAACCAGTGGGGATGTCTGCAAATACTCATTCTGTAGCAGAAATAATTAGCTTTGTTCTAGTATTCTCCATTTTTCTTTATTCCCTGGATACCATTTTCATCAGCCAACCTACAACTTCTTGCAAGGTGTTATGAATTGTGAGAGCTGCCGCTATAATATCCACAAAAAATAAACAATCTGGACTCCATGGTTGAAATTGATAACTATACCAAAAATAGTGTGGTTTCACAAGAATAATACTTTATAATGTTGATAGTCCAAACTATGATCAGGTCTTAAAACATTTAAGCGATGGATGATTACTTGAAAATCATTATGTCAGAAATTTGTAGAAAGCACTTTGAGTAAATAGCCATACTATTATTAGGTTAAGTAGATTTTATTGTTTAATGAAATTGCTGGATTATTTTTATGCCAAACAGTGAATATTTTATCGGACTAGAGATATGGAAGTTATGATAAATACGACAGTGTAAACAGATTTTATGTCTTCAGAAATAGGGGAGAAGTTAAGCTACTTTCATGTATAAGCTAAGCAACTTACTCCCAAATGTATAATTTATTTTTTAGTACCCCAGATAATCGCCCAGCTGGGCTGGAGGACACGGATCAGCAGCCATTGCCTGGAGAACAAGGAATTAACTTGGACAACTCAGGCCCTAAACTGCCAGAATTTTCAAACCGACCACCAGGTGATAAAATGTTAGCTAAAGATTGCGTACTTTTCATCATTTATACAGCAGTACAAGGCTTCTCTTCAAGGAAACATTGGTATTTTATTTTGTCTCCTAACTAGGCTTCTTTAGCAATTAAATGTGTCTAATATTTGGAAACTTTGCCTTGATAGTAAGTAAAAATTTCAAATATAACTTCTGAAGGCATATGTATATGTAGTATATACAGTTGACCCTTCAACAACATGGGTTTGAACTGCATTATCTACTTATATGCAAATTTTTTCAGTAAATACAGTAGTATAAATGTGCTCTCTTATGATTCTTAATAGCGTTTTCTTTTCTCTAGCTTACTTTACTGTAAGAATACAGTATATAATACATATAACCCAGAATGTATGTTAATCAACTGTTTATGTTATGTAAGGCTTCCAGTCCACAGGTAGGTTATTAGTACTTAAGTTTTGGAGGAGTCAGAAGTTATACATGGATTCTCAACTGCACAGGGGGTCAGTACTCCTAACTCCCACATTGTTCAAGGGTCAACTGTGTATATATACTGCTCAGATTAGCCTTCTTGATATTAAGTCCTCATAAAATCAGACTGAAATGTCAAGTGCTTCTTTATTCTTGTCAGTATCAAGATTCTAGTTGGCATCCAAATGGAGTAAGATTAGATGGAAAGATGTTTTCACTCGAATCCTGCTTGCCTGCCTTTCCTGCAGCCTTTCCTATTGGGTTGTCTCGAAGCAATGAACAGGGTTTACAATAAAATTTTTTTAATACAGTTTTTATTATGAATCTTTAAACATAAAAACTATATAAGAGTAATAAAAGAGACGCTCATGTACCTACCACCCAGCTGAATAATAAATAAGATCACTATTGGTGAAGCCCCCTGTGTTGTACCCCTTTTTGGCTATAAAATAATATTATCCTCTAAATGTTGAAAAGAAAAAAAACTTTCTAAAATTCATTTATTCCAACCTAGGTGTTATAGAAGAACTAAGGCCAGCTGCCACAATATCTCTATACTTGTTACTCTTGGCCTGAGCAGTGATTTGTAACCTTATTCCCCTGTGACTCAGTCGAAGACACCCAAGCCTGTCATACTTAGGTCACTCTTCCCTGTGTGTACAAAGGATTATGTTTTGTTTCTTCCTCACTAGTTATTCCTCCTTTTTGACATGTAAGTGAGAGTGACGTTATTTTGGGTATGTACCGTAATCCACCCTTAATTTATGTATTTTAAAAGTGAACCAAAAAAAAAAAAAAAAAAAAAGTAAATACACCATGATGTCAATACTACATGCTATTTATTACAAATTGTTTGGGAACACCACAATTCCAGTCAGTGAGTTGCAGCAATTGAGGCAGGGAGGTCACCAGTCTTGGCAGGTATATCTAGATGACATTATGAATAGGAAGATACCTTCTTCCCTCAAACACATGTGAATTCCTATATGAATCCCAGAGGTCCTTGCACACATCATTGCTTCCTTTCTAGAGTTTAAAAAGTAGGAACCTACAGGATGAATTTGGCCTATCGTGTGTTTGAACTATCATGCAGTGTCTTAAACCAGATAAAAACCTGAATTTAGATGCCTTTAGATAGAACATTCATTCTGCAGTTTGGCTCTGTCCACAGAACTACTATTGTCTTATACCAGACCACTTCTGTTCTTCACTACTGGCCTGGTGCCTAAAGGCATATGAGTTGCAACCCTTGATTAATAAATATGGGTTTGGGTTATGTTATAGACACTATGTGTGTTTTGGCTTTCATTCTCTACCATTTATGTGACGGCAACCCTAACCTGTCTTCTTAACGTTAGTGCCCTTTGGACTGCTGCCTCCAGCTTCTGGAACCTTTATAGCAGCCATGCCCTCAGCTGTAACTTTTGAAAAGTTGCTGTATTATCTGCTCTGCTCTCTTTGGTATTTATTGTGCTACCTGGTGGGCTGATTTAAAGATAAAAGACATTTGTGACATAGCCCAACAACAGTGGGCTTCTACAGAAATGACAGTTTTCTTAATATGGGAACCTGAGTTAAACCTGTAGAAATGCCATATTATTGTTGGCTCTATAATTGTAAAGAAGTGACTTGGGCCTGAAATAGAAAAGGATTTTGAAAAAAATCTCTAAAACTGAATTCTGTACATTGTACTCATTGGTGCCATGGTAATCTTTGGCCAGAAGACATTAATTAGGGTTGACCGCAGGGTCTGACCCTGTGGATCAGCAGCATTTGGTAGCTCCTCTGTGAAAATCATGAACCATCATTTCTGCCAACTGCCAGAGCCAACTGTTTTTATTCCTGCGCCTTCTTAAAACTTCCCTTATGCATTTTTATGCAACAATGGAATAAATCTAGTTTGTGAAATTGTATCCCAGCTGTATCCCCACTTTTTCCCATGGAACTACCTTTATTCTTGGTTAATGATTTTTCCTTTCTGCTGATTGTGTAAAGCTTTGGTTCTAAAATGCCAAGTAAAAGCTTCACAAAAGAAGGAATCATTTGAACTGTTGCCTTCTGAAAATCTATAAGGCATTGTCCCTCAGTTCTTTTCCCAAAATTATTTTTTATTCCTGAGGGCAGTGTTTCTGGCTTTTTATTCTTCCTTTGTGGATTCATAGAAAATATTTCTCCAAATTGAGTTTTAACTTGTAAGAAAGTAAATGGAAATTAATATCCATAAAAAAATCTTCAGTATCCTCAATTTATTTTCAATGTGTATATCAGCTTCTGTTAGCTCCTGCTCTTTATTAAACTGAACTACATCAGAGGGACAGTTTAGTTCATTTGGGTTCCCCAAAGGATTGAGCCTGAAGGATGCAGCATGATGTATGGATCCAGTGGATTGGCGTCATTTTAAATCCCTCTTAAGGCATTGAATCCTAGAATTGTATATTTGCTTCTGTTGAAAGAATAAAAAGGCTATCTTTGATGCTGTTGTTTTCACAAAATCACACCTTAAAAAATTAATCTTGATAACAGAAAAAGTGAGTCCTAAATGCCTTACTTCATTCACAAGTACAGTGAAATATTTATTATTCCCACATGAGACCCCAGTGCTGGGTGGTCAGCTACTTGCTATTGATGGGAATTTTTCTCATTTCACCTGAATGTTTGGCTGGGATAGACTCAGCCACTTTCATTGCATAGCACAGAGTGTCTGTCTATTACAGTCTTAGTACAATAGTGCCTCATTCAGACCTTGAAGACTAAGGAGCTCCAGGTTCTTGATGCTTTGCTTTTTGCTTCCTTAAGCTGTGTACCCCTTTGCTTATGTCGGATAATGAGGAGCTGCGCCTGCCCCCCTGGGAGTAGGCACGCCTAAGCTGTTTGTGCACTGTCTGGGCCACCTAGATGAGTATTGCTTGGCTATACTCTAAAAGTTGCTTTTCCTGCCGAAAATCTAACTTCCCTGATTTTGGGGACTTGTTTTAGGTTATCCTTCTCAACCAGTTGAACAGAGGCCACTTCAGCAGATGCCTCCTCAGCTCATGCAGCATGTGGCACCCCCGCCACAGCCACCACAGCAGCAGCCGCAGCCACAACTGCCGCCACCACAGCAGCAGCCACCACCTCCCAGTCAGCCACAGTCGCAGCAGCAGCAGCAGCAGCAGCAGCAACAACAACAACAAATGATGATGATGCTCATGATGCAGCAGGACCCCAAATCAGTTAGGCTTCCGGTCTCCCAAAGTGTCCACCCCCCACGGGGCCCCCTGAACCCAGACTCCCAGAGAATGCCCATGCAACAGAGCGGCAGCGTGCCTGTTATGGTCAGTTTGCAAGGACCTGCTTCCGTGCCACCATCACCTGATAAGCAAAGAATGCCAATACCTGTGAATACTCCTTTGGGAAGCAATTCAAGGAAAATGGTATACCAGGAGAACTCCCAGAATCCTTCTAGCTCACCACTGGGAGAAATGTCCTCGCTCCCTGAAGCAAGTGGCAGTGAAGTACCATCTGTCTCAGGAGGCCCAAATAACATGCCTTCACATTTAGTAGTTTCCCAGAATCAGTTAATGATGACAGGGCCAAAACCTGGACCATCACCCCTTTCTGCAACTCAAGGTGCAACTCCCCAGCAACCCCCTGTAAATTCCCTGCCCAGCTCTCATGGCCACCATTTTCCAAATGTGGCTGCTCCAACCCAAACATCTAGGCCTAAAACACCGAACAGAGCCAGCCCCAGACCCTACTATCCTCAGACACCCAACAATCGCCCTCCTAGCACAGAACCTTCAGAAATCAGTCTGTCTCCAGAAAGACTCAATGCCTCCATTGCAGGACTCTTCCCCCCACAGATTAATATTCCTTTACCTCCTAGGCCAAATTTAAACAGGGGCTTTGATCAGCAGGGCCTAAATCCAACAACTTTAAAGGCCATTGGGCAAGCACCTTCGAATCTTACCATGAATAATCCTTCCAATTTTGCTGCCCCACAAACTCACAAATTAGATTCTGTGGTGGTGAATTCTGGAAAGCAGTCTAATTCTGGAGCAACAAAACGGGCTAGTCCGAGCAACAGTCGCAGGTCTAGTCCTGGGTCCAGTAGGAAAACTACCCCAAGTCCTGGGAGGCAAAATTCAAAAACCCCTAAACTTACTCTGGCCTCTCAAACAAACACAGCTCTGTTGCAGAATGTGGAGTTGCCAAGAAATGTATTGGTCAGTCCCACTCCTTTGGCCAATCCCCCTGTACCTGGGAGCTTCCCTAACAACAGCGGGCTGAATCCTCAGAATCCTACCATGCCTGTGGCTGCAGTGGGAGGTGTCCTGGAGGATAACAAGGAGAGCTTGAATGTGCCTCAGGACAGCGATTGCCAGAATTCCCAGGGTAGGAAGGAGCAGGTAAACATTGAGCTCAAAGCCCTCCCTACCCAAGAAGTTAAAATGGTTGTTTCTGAAGATCAGTCTAAAAAGGACGGGCAATCTTTGGATCCTAACAAACTTCCCGGTGTCGAAGAAAACAAAAATTTGGTGTCTCCTGCTATGAGGGAAGCACCCACATCGTTAAGTCAACTTCTTGATAACTCTGGAGCTCCTAATGTGACCATTAAACCCCCTGGGCTTACAGATCTGGAAGTAACGCCTCCAGTAGTTTCTGGGGAGGACCTGAAAAAAGCATCTGTCATTCCCACACTGCAGGATCCGTCTTCTTCTAAAGAACCCTCTAATTCCCTAAATTTACCTCACACTAATGAGCCGTGTTCAACCCTTGTGCATCCAGAATTGAGTGAGGTCAGTTCTAATGTTGCACCAAGCATCCCTCCAGTAATGTCAAGACCTGTCAGCTCTTCCTCCATCTCTACTCCCTTGCCCCCAAATCAGATAACTGTTTTCGTTACTTCCAATCCTATCACGACTTCAGCTAATACATCAGCAGCTCTGCCGACTCACCTGCAGTCTGCATTGATGTCAACAGTCGTCACAATGCCCAATGTGGGTAGCAAGGTTATGGTTTCTGAGGGACAGTCAGCTGCTCAGTCTAATGCCCGGCCTCAGTTCATTACACCTGTGTTTATCAATTCATCCTCAATAATTCAGGTTATGAAAGGATCACAGCCAAGCACAATTCCTGCAGCCCCACTGACAACCAACTCTGGCTTGATGCCTCCCTCCGTTGCAGTTGTTGGCCCTTTACACATACCTCAGAACATAAAATTTTCTTCTGCTCCTGTACCACCTAGTGCCCCCTCCAGTAGTACTGCTCCAAATATACAGACTGGTCGACCCTTGGTCCTTAACTCACGAGCCACCCCTGTTCAGCTTCCTTCCCCCCCATGTACAACTTCTCCAGTTGTCCCTCCTCATCCCCCTGTCCAGCAAGTGAAAGAAATGAATCCAGATGAGGCTAGTCCTCAGGTGAGCACCTCAGCAGATCAGAGCACTCTTCCCTCTTCACAGTCAACCACAATTGTTTCTCCCCTTTTGACCAATAGTCCAGGCTCCTCTGTCAACCGGCGAAGCCCAGTCTCATCTAGTAAGGGCAAAGGAAAAGTGGACAAAATCGGCCAGATTTTGCTGACCAAGGCATGTAAGAAAGTTACAGGCTCTCTTGAGAAAGGGGAAGAGCAATATGGTGCAGATGGAGAGACTGAAGGCCAAGGGCTAGAGACCACAACTCCAGGGCTCATGGGAACAGAGCAGTTATCCACAGAGCTGGACAGTAAAACCCCAACACCCCCAGCACCCACTCTGATAAAAATGACCTCTAGCCCCGTGGGCCCGGGCTCCACCTCAGCAGGACCCAGCTTACCTGGCGGTACTCTCCCCACCAGTGTACGCTCGATAGTAACCACTCTGGTACCCTCTGAGCTCATCTCTGCGGCGCCGGCCACAAAAAACAATCATGTTGGCATAGCATCTGAGCCACTTGCGGGTGGCCTAGTGGAGGAGAAGGTGGGATCTCATCCAGAGCTTCTACCCAGCATAGGTATGTACTCGGGGCCTGGCATCATCTCGTGTCAATTTTTTGATGACCTATCCCACAAAAGAAAGCATGACTTCTACTTGGTTGAAGAAGAGTGGGCTAAATGGCAATAGTGGTAGTTTCATTTATTAGAAGTACATTGGGAAATATACTTGAAAACCCATGTTAAGTTTACATTCATTAATAGGTTCTCTCTCAGCTCCTAAAATAATGACAGACCTTTCATTTATATAAAGCTTTTCATTTTACAAGGAAACATCTTTACCTGTTATCTCACGTTATCTTCATACCAACCATGTCAGGTAGCCCTTAACCCAAATCCGATTCCGTGGGTGAGAAGATTGAAACTCAGAGTTCAATATTTGTTCAAAGTTGATACTGTGAACCTTCAGTTTAACATTGTCTCTTAAAGGTGAATAGCAGTTTCTGCAAGCTCTCCTTACCATGATAATGACTTGCTCTTGACAGTTTCAGAGCATGGTTCTCATAGCCCCTTCCTCATTGTACTCTATCCCAGAGACTATTCCTTTCTGACTGTCTACTCCAGAGGAGAACTTTTCAGGAAACTAAGTTTCATGACAGTAGACACAGGAGAAGCAAAGTGGTTGAGAGACAGATAGGCTTGAATTAGTATCACAGTGCCACCATTTACCAGCTCTATGGGTTTAAGTTGCTCGACTACTCCAAACTTGAGTTTCTTCCTTTTGTAACAAGGGAACAACAGTAGTTCTAAGAGTTCACTGAGACAATGCATATAATGTGCTTAGCACAGAATATAGTAATGAATAAATGGAAAAAATTATTACTGATTTCTCTTTGACACAGTTTTTCATAAATTAGACCATTACAATTCATGTATATCTAGTTCAAATTATTTCCTATGTACTGTTAAGATGGGCAAATGATGGGAGCGTAGGTATCCTTATACCTCCCCTCCCCCTTCACACCCCGCCACACACCCCCACACACACACGCACACACACACACACATGTCTCTCCTGTGAGACCTAAGTGATGCAGAAGCTCTATTTTCCCCAAGTGGAGTCAATCACACAATGCCAAAGCTGAGAAGGACCTTTGCTATATCCTAGGGTAGCTAACAGTGCTTTTCTCGTTGAATGCAAGCTAAAATGTTTTGAGTGGTAAGCACCTAGGAGGAGAGTCAGAAAGAACACAAGCTTCAGGTTATGATCAGAGTTCAAATTCTAGTTCCACTGGTTACCAATCACAGTTGGACAAATTCCTTAACCTCTTATAAGCCATGTACTTCACCTGTAAAACAGAGTTTGTAATTCCTACCTCCCAAAATATACAAAGATAAAAGGAAAAGACAGCATAATGTGGCCAGCACACTGTCTCACACAGAGCTTTAGGAAGGTTAATTCCCCCTCTCCCTCTTCAATGCTAGAGACACAGGGAGAGATAAAGACCCTTAAGGAGTTCATTGCCATTGCAGGAGACAGAGACTTCACAGGGCTGGGTGCCCTAAGTTTCTGGTTCAAATTCTGTGAATGTAGATGACTCCTAAGAATGAAAAAGAAACCTGGTGTGAGTTAAATATATTTTCTGCTATTAAGTGTTTCTGTTGTACTTCTGGAGGGATCTGCCCCCCCACCCCCACCCCACTGCATACACATACCAAGAGAATAATGATGAAGTGATTAGGGAATATTTTTATATGGGTCATATATAATACTAGAGAAATATATGAGCTTGGGAAGATGAACCTGCAGTTTAAAAAAACCTCAATTTTAAGATTGTTTCCATTCTTCTAGGTTTTTATCTTGAAAATGTGAGAGATCAATACTGGAGTTAAAAGTAGGATTTAAGATACAGTTTTAGGCTTTATCAGATAACCATCCAAAAAAAATTCTTAACACAAAGGCATTATTGACTAAGCAGGGAGAGAAATATACAAAATTCACAATTTCCACAAGAGGATAAAACTTATTGTTACTAAGTTTATCTAGGATGTTAGACTGAAATGTCAAAATAGGAGGACATAATCCTTGAGTGACTGTGGCATATCTATGCCCTTAATCTTTATTGTATGATCCAGTAAGCTTCCATTCTAGAGTACATTGTGTATCCTGTGCCATTCCTCTTCAGGGACCTAAGTAGTCTCTGTCCTCTGAAGCCTAATTCTGATGTTTCTCCCTCTAATGTACCATCAGTTTTCTCAGTCTAGAATTGATCTCCTTTTCTTTCGATTCCCATAGCACTTTCTACCTTATGAATCTTCTTCATATAACATCCCAGTGGACTCCAGAGTACCACATTTGTGTATCTTTGATACTGAACAAAAAGAAAAATTAGTCTCTAACGGTGCCTGGAACAGCACCTTGCCCCTAGGAAGTTCTTGGTAACTGTTATATAAGTAAATAACATCAAATAATGTATTCATCAAGTATGAATTGAATATCTGCTCGATGACCATCACTCTTGCCAGGTGCTATACAAAAGTACAAAATGAATTTTATGATTCAAGTCTCAAGGGGTGTAGTCTTTAGAGGAATGAAGAAATTTTTTAAATGCTGAGGTAAATGGTATCATTGTTCTCTGCAAGTGGTTCAGTTTGCCTACTAAGGTGTGTTTTGGGGGTTAAGTTTTGAAATGTCCTTTCAAGGCCAGTTTCAAGTACTGCCCTCCAAGCGTGTATGTATTTCAGCAGTTACTTAGCCCTTGAGTCAGTCAGTGCCTTCGGTTTTGTTGAGAAAAGAAAGTAAAAGGCCTGTATTTTTTTTTCCTTGCCTTAGCCCCTTCACCGAGTTTAGCTGCAAAGGAAACTCCAGCCACAACACCACAGGGGCCTGGTGCCAGACCAGGTAAGGCATGCTTTGGAAAAACTTCTCTGAGTGGAATGGATTATATGTGAAGGAACTGCTGCTGTCCTCAGGGTGCCAGGAAGTGACTGAAACTCTCTCACCTGCTGGCTTCAGAGCAGACCTCAGATGAGTGGCAGGGTTTGTGCAGGACTGTTAGGGTTCTTTTCCCCCGACTGGCTTGCTGTCTTATGCATTCCTGGTGTCAGGGAACCCAAGAAGGGCATTGTGGTGCCCATTGTCTGCCACCTAGCTGTGGATGGTTTCCGTTGGACTGTTTGCCCTGTTGCATGACCCTGGCACTCATAGCTGGCAGCTGACTGGCCCATGGTAACTTGCTAGGGTGGCAAGCGTTCCTACACTCGGTTAGTAATTGCATATTCATGACAGGAGTGGAGGCTTGTTCTGAGAACCTCTGCTACAGTGAGGTAGCCACTTTTCCTGGGAGTCAGTCATTTCAGTCTTCTCTGGATGGCATTATGTTTCCCATGACCAAGAAATTGCAAATAGCATGAAGGATGGTGTTTCTGGAAGGTGGAGTCCATGGTAATCTGCAGATAATTGCTGTGGAATGCTGGGTCAGCTCAGAATGCGTGAGGATCTTGATGGCAATAACAGTACTGCCTTCATAGATAAATAGTGTAAGTGTGTTACAGTTTAATCTTGGCCTGGCCCTTTGTCACTGAACATATCAAGAGATACCAAAAAAAAAGTATGACACTTTTCACTCAGAGGTTAGAATCTCATTTACAGTCCAGTTCACACTTGAAAAAATTTGTAAGTAAAAAACAGTATTACCATGTTTAGCTTTGTGGGCCTAAATCAGTGAAATTAAGCTACAACTTGTGATTTTTTTTAAGATTTTATTTTTAAGTAATTGTTACACCCACAGTGGGGTTTGAACCCATGACCCCAAGATTAAGAGTCACATGCTCCACCGACTGAGCCAACCAGGCACCCTAACTTGTGTTTATTTTAAAAGCTGCTTCAGGTGCTATGTGCTATGTTATGTTCTATTGCACACTCTGGTAAAATCAGGCTTCTGAAAAGAATGGTTGAGCAAAAAGCATTTCAGCCATTCAGATTCTTCCTTTGCTACCAGCTACCCACATGATGCATGACATTGTGCTAGGCACCTGACAGGAAAGGAGTGGAGCAAATCATTCACAGAAGGTATTAGATGGTGATGTTCATTTTTGGCGAGAAAAGGAGCAACTAAAAGAGGAAGGGAATTACATTTTCTGCCCCAATTCTTTACTCCAGAAAAATGTGCTTTACTATATCGTACATCTTCCTCAAAATAATTGGCCAGAGAATCCTATTGCTTTTAAAAGTTTGACTTAAATGAATCTCCTTAAAATACCCTCATAGTCACTAATTGCCTCACCAGATTCCTTTGATCTCTGCTAATGTGAATTAGCTGTAATAGTGTTAAAGTTCTCAAAAGCACTGAGTTTTGTTTCACATGAGCAAACTAATAAAATTTTTTGGTAATCGGCCTCTTTTGAGCTGTTTTCATTTTTGAGCACACATTACCTGAGTTTGTGTGCAGGCAACAGAGACCCAGTGAGCTGGTATCTATTTCAAGTGGAGGGTTTCCAGGTTTTATGGGTTAGATGTTGGGAGCTAAGTAGCAAATGAGAAGCAAGGATTCCCTCATCTTTTACTGAAGGCAGAGGGATGCAAGGGATTCCAGCATGAATTGCATTGACATGAGGATCCTAACAATAACAACAGCTAATTTTGAGTTCTTACTAAGAGCCAGGTGCTGTACTGAGTTTTTATATGTATTGTTCCATTTAATCTTAATTTTGAGGTGAGTAAAGTGGTTGTCCCCATTTTTCAGATGAGGCATTGAGCACAGAGAGTCAAGCGCAGGGTTACATGGCTAATCAATGGCGTCAGAATTCTAACCTATGCACTCTGATTTCACTGCCTTCAAGGAAGTTAACGTGTAATCTCTGGGGTAGATGAGGCATGTACACTGAATCTGCTGTGCTGAATTCTCTATAAGGGGAGGCAGGAACAGGTACAGAGCTGTGGGAGGCCAGAAGCAGGAGAGATCACTGCTGTCTGGTGCATTAGGAAAGTCTTCTGGAAAGATGAAACTCTAAAAGCGATGTTTTTCTGCTGATGCTGAGAAAGAAGTGCCTGGTAAACCCATAGAATATTCACTTAAGCAAAACCCTGCTAGACAAATTACTGAGATTTTCCTTTCTTAGAGGATATTGTGGGGAGTTTGAGGAAGAGAGGAATGTAATGGAGTCTGTAGGCATTATCTCAAAGCAAAGCAGTCTGCACTCTGTAACTCAGTGAGGAAGTCCTTTGGAGGAGAATGCATCCTTAATATATATTTAAGACATATTTTAAGATTACTGCCTTTAAAAACAAGTATGAAGAGGTTAGGGATATTTTAAGAAAGAAAACAATCTCTTCTACAGGAGAGGAAGAGGCTTATTTTACTAATCTAGTTATAGCTGGGTGAAATATGAACCAGGTAGTGTGAATTTAGTTCTATTGATCCAAACAGGATTATTTCACAGTGTGGAGTAGAAATAAAAATAGACCAAGTAAGTGTCTTATGCCCCAGACTACTGAGTTGTGTCCCTGCCAACTCTGTCTCCGTACCATGTAGGGTGAAGATCCTGCTGGGCATGAAGACATGTTAGCCTAAATAGGGCATTTAGAATTCTGAGACACCTCCCTTCTCCCAGTGGACATAGACACCAGAAGCTCCCACATCTGATTTCTGTCCTTTGTATTTTTCACAGAACTCGAGGCAAATGCTGCCATGGTCTCTGGACAAAGGTAAGATGATCATTCTGCAGACTCAGCGTGAAAACGGCGTAAGCCTCTTTGAAGGGAAGGGTATCGGCTTTCTCATCCTTTAAACCTCTCTTCACCTTGTCCTTTTTCCTTGACTCATTGTGCCAGTCTGTTTTCCCTGCTAAAACAGGGGAGCTGTCATGAGTCCTAACCCGAGAGGTAACATTTCCCTTAACAAAGCTTGGTGGCCAAGTTTCTACCTTTTTTGGTTGTTTTGAAAATTGAATGAGATAACATGTTCAGCACTCACCATAGTGAGTAAATAGTAAGTTCAGTATGTAAGAACTGTTGTTATATTGTCATTAATAATAGTCCTTGCAACACCTTCTAAAGCATAGCTGTTTGATCCTCCAGGCATATGAGAGAAAGCCAGACAGGGTCTGAACCCCAAAACTCATGCTTTTCCTGTTATACTACAAAGCCCCACATAACCTAATAAAATGAAATACACCTGTGGCTTCACTAACCCCATGGAAAGGAGGAGGAATAGTTCCAAAAGTCATTCCTTTTTTTTATTTTTTTATTTTTTTATTTTTTTTTTTTTTTATTTATTTTTGGGACAGAGAGAGACAGAGCATGAACGGGGGAGGGTCGGAGAGAGAGGGAGACACAGAATCGGAAACAGGCTCCAGGCTCCGAGCCATCAGCCCAGAGCCCGACGCGGGGCTCGAACTCACGGACCGCGAGATCGTGACCTGGCTGAAGTCGGACGCTTAACCGACTGCGCCACCCAGGCGCCCCAAGTCATTCCTTTTTTAATCTAGTAATGCATTGGATAACATTTTAGAGAATTTATCATATTTGTACAACTTAGTTTATAAAACACCTTCACAATCATTTTCTCATTTAATCCTATCCACCCTTTGAGGTGGTCATAATAACCAACATCTATCTGAATGCATCTCATGCTATGCACTGGGCTGCAAGCCCCTTAAGTGTATCTTCTCATTGAATTTTCACAGTATCTATTAGGAAAGTAAATTCTGTCTTACCGGTAAGGAACCTGAAGCTCAGAGAAGTTAACTAAATTGCCCAAGGCCACAGATTTAGTAAATGGTGCAACTGATATCCAAACTCAGGTGCCCTGATTCCAGAACCCTCACACATATGTATTGTAGCAGACAAAATGGGGATTATAGATCAAGAACCTGAAGCATAGAGGAAGTTAAATATCATGTCCAATAAATATATAGGTAAGACTTGACCCCTGTTCTTCTGCCTCACAGATTCATTGGCATTCCTACTACATATTTCTCCCTGTTTTTATTTGAATTGGCTAATATTTGAATTCATTTGCCTTTACCAAGCATACTCCAGCTGTGTGGCTACACAAAGAAGATAATCAGACCAAAAAAGGGTATTTGTTTCCAGAGCTATCTGAGTACTGACCATATGAACAGCAGGACAGTACTTCTGTGGCTTTTGTTTTGCCAGGAGAAAGAGGCACCTCTGTTAGGAATCTTTCTTCCTCAGAGACTTTGACCATTTTCAGGGCTCCTAGTCAGAAGGCCATCCTTTACCATCTCTAAAAGGATGTGTGAATACCCCTGACTTACAGTTCTACCCCAGCTCTGGCCTTGCCTCTTCTTCACTTGACTTGGTTCATGGGGCAGTTGTTAGATATAAAGCAAGATGGTGAACAGTATGGCCAAATTCCCAGCTATCGTACCACCAGTGAAGGGTCCTATGGCAGGAATGAACAATGGAGGGGTAGAGGGAGTTCATAGGCCATGGTTCATGCCTCTAAGGAGCTCCTGATTTAGTGGAAGGCAGAAGATATTAAAATAAAATATGCTATACAACCTGATGGGTGCTCTTGAATGCCAGATACAGACTGTGAACCCAAAAAGAAGAGACAGCTTTACTTGGGGAGTAAGGGTCAAGGAAGACTTCCCAGAAGAGACATCCCTTTAACCAGCTTGTTTCGTTTTGTTTTGTTGCATTACGTTTGTTTAAGTTCCATGCCTTACAAGCAAGTTTAATCAGCGTTTTTTCCCTAATGATTTTGACATGCATTTTTTTTGAACCATGCAAGTAGTAAAAAGTTTATTAAAGAAAATTTGAAATTCAGATCAGAGAATTAAAAAGAAGAAAATTACCAGAGTGCGTGGGTGGCTCAGTCAGTTAAGTGTCCGACTTCAGCTCAGGTTATGATCTTGCAGTTTGAAAGTTCAAGCGCCATGTCAGGCTCTGTGCTGACAACTCAGAGCCTGGAGCCTGTTTGGATTCTGTGTCTCCCACTGTCTCTGCCCCTCTCCCACTCGCACTCTGTCTCTCTCAAAAATAAATAATAAACTTTAAAATTTTTTTAAAGAAGAAATTACCAATAAACCAGTATTCCTATGACTCAAACAATATTCACTATGTATATTTTAGTTCATTTTCTACTTCTCTTCAGAGTATGTATACAGATAGGGAATATTTTATATATAAACACTATAATATTTTTATATAATATATAGTGATATATATATAAGCATTATACACACGTGTATTTCACACCCATTGATTCATATGTAGTTACATATATATGCTCAACATGTATTATGACGAAAATAGGATTATACTATTCATAACATTGGTAACTTTTTTCCCACAGTAATGTGTCATGAACAGTTTTTATCATTAAATAGCTTTCTACAACATGATTTTTCATGACTGAATGTGAATGTGCCATGTTTTAGTTTTAAAATCTGTTGTAAAGCATTTAGGTCTTCTGTCTTTATTAGTACTTATGTAATGCTTTGACATCCTGTGTGTAATTACAGCTCTGTAAAAAGATTTGTTTCCTTAGGCACCTAGAAATGGAATTGCTGAGCCAGAGGATTAGACCAGGGTTTCTCAGCCTCAGCGTTATTGACAGCTTGGATCAGATAATTCTTTGTTGGGGTTGGGGGGGAAGAGCTGTCTCAACGCATTATAGAATATTTAGTGGCATGCCTGGCCTCTGCCCGGAAGATGCCTGTAGCATCCCCCACTCAGTCACGGCAGTCATCTTAACAATCAGAAATGTCTCCAGACATTTTTAAATTGCTAAATGTCTCCTGGGAGGCCAAAATGCCCCCTATTGATAACTGTTGGGTTACATAATTTACACTCTGATCAGAGGTTTCTGTCCTCATACCCTCAGTAGTACTGGATATTACCAATTTTAAATCTTTGGAAACTAAAAAAAAGGGGATTGAGGTAGGGGTAATCAGTATACCCAGCAGTATATATACTCTGAATACATTCTCATGTGTATTCTATAATGTGACGTAGGCCATTATCTGATTATACAGGCTCATAGAAAATACCAGTACATATTAGTAATTTCCTAAATTTCAGATACTATTAATTTTTGAAAAGGAATATTGTTATTTTAGGAAAAGGGTGAGGAAGTTTCGGAATTTTTGTTCCAAGTTCTTAATTTCTTTTACCTGTTTTTCCACAATTTCACCAGCAATAAGCTTTTGAGTATTTTATTTTACTACTGTAACAAGCTAGACTCACTTTTTTTTTTTTTTGGAAAAAAATGTTTTTTTTAACGTTTATTTATTTTTGAGACAGAGAGAGACAGAGCATGAACGGGGGAGGGTCAGAGAGAGAGGGAGACACAATCTGAAACAGGCTCCAGGCTCTGAGCTGTCAGCACAGAGCCTGACGCGGGGCTCGAACTCACGGACCGCGAGATCATGACCTGAGCCGAAGTCGGACGCTTAACCGACTGAGCCACCCAGGCGCCCCTAGACTCACTTTTAAATTGTGAGTAATATAGAAGGTATTTTGTTTATTGTCCCAGAGTGGAATATTTTCTCTTCAGAATGACTGTATAGTTCTTAATCTCCTGCCTCACAAATGAAGCTCTATCTGAAGAGCCCTTTTTTGTGTGTGACTTGATTCCCTCTCCTTCTTGGAAACTTTGTGCTTCCCTCTGTCAGCAGTGAGCCCAAAGAGATCATTGAAAAGTCCAAAACCCCAAGCCGAAGAAACTCCCGAACTGAAGAGCCAACTGTGGCTTCTGAAAGTGTGGAAAATGGACATCGCAAGCGATCCTCTCGGCCTGCTTCAGCCTCCAGCTCTACTAAAGGTTAGCAGTGCAGTGTGGGTGCTTTTGTGGGTCAGATAGAAGAATGGGGTCTTTATCACCACAGCAGAGGACTTTGTCTTTTATCTATGCTTCTGTTACTTTGACTTCTACTGTCTGTCCCTCCTTTGTTTGTTAGTTCATTTACATTTACCTGTGTGTTTTCTGTGTATGTGCACAGAGCAGCAAGCACTGTTGGGGAAAAAAAAAAAAAGAAGAATATAACAGGGCAGATTGATTCGTGATCACCACTTCAGATAGGTGCTCAATATGGCCCAGCCATCCTTCTATGATCAACTCTCTTTTCCACTCCTCTGGCCCCTACTTTCTCTCCCCTCTCTCAGCAGAGACTCTCACCTCTCCACAGAGAAAATAGAACTGCTTCAGCTGTCACTACCAAGACTTAAATCTACTAGGATCCTCCTTTGCTCCTACTATAATAGAGCAGCTGTCCCTCCTCAAGTCTAAGGCCAGTTCCTCCACTTGTGCCTCTTTGATCCCATCTTCTCTGACCTTGTCAAGAACCTTACACTACTACCAGTTTTCTTTCCTGTATTGATTGCTGTCTCCTTTTTTAATTCATGATGTCCTTGGTTTCTGTGACCTAGAGCTCTCCATAGTTTTCTCTCTACTTCTCTGGCTTTTCCTGCTCAATCTCTGTAGCCAGTTATTAGATGTTGCCCTTCCTCACACTTTGATCCTGAGTCATCCTTTCTCTTCAACTCTTCTCTCCCTAATTGATCTCACTCATGCCCTTCTTTTTTAGTTACAACTTTTCACAGATGACTCCTAAATTTGCATTTCTAGTACAGACCTCTAAAAATCTTAGACAACTGCATGTACATCCTTACCAGGACTTCAAATGCAACATGTCTGAAACCAGACTTGTGATTTTCACCCCCACTATCAGGTCATCTGCCAGTGTTCCCCACCTCAGGGAATAGCACCACCATCTGTCCATTGGGCAAGTCCTCCTTGGCATCTCTCCCTCATCCTCACATCTCTCATGTTCGTTACCAAAAGCTGCTGATTTTATTTCAAGTGGCCCAAATTCATCCCCTTTGCCCCATCTTCATTGCTACTGTAGCTTAAAACCCTTTGGTGATTTACATTGTAATTTGGATTAAAGTCTGAAAGTGCCAACATGGATTAGAAAGGTTCTATGTGGTCTGGCCCCTGTCAGCCTCTCTTGGCCTCATCTGACTTCCCTCAGCAACTCAGACATGCCGCCCTCTCGTCACAAGCCTGTGTGTGTGTACACCCACTGCAGGGAGTGTTTTTCCCTCTTCCTTCCTCCCTTCTCCTCATTAACCTACTCTTTGTACTTAGCTCACTTGACACTGCTATGAGGAATCACAGCACCATGTTCTCCTTCATAATACCACAGCTTTAATTTTATATTTATTTATGTGATAGTTAATTAATATACATGCCCTTTTAGGGCAGGAGTTTGTCTGTTTTGCTCACCACCATATCCTCGGTACCTGGTACAGTGCCTTATACAAAGAGGTATATAATCAGTAACTATTATATTAATAACCATCTATCAAATATATATTAAGTACTTACTACATGCCAGGCTCTGGGGATATAATAGTGAAAAGGGAGAGTCTCTGTCTTCATCATATCAGTTATATACCAGCCAGAAAGACAGACTAATACAGTGTGTTAAATGTTAAATGCTATGATAACAAACTTACATGGTACTGTAGGAGCATATTGCTGGGATGCTTTACTCCTCTGCCTAGCCATAGAAGGCTTTGAAAAAATGATGTTTAAGTTGAGACCTGAAGAATGAGGAGGCATTATCCAGGCTGTTGGAGTTGAATGAAATATTCTAGGTAAAAGTACGGCATGTGCAAAGGCCCAGATCTGAGGGAGAGTCATCCCCTCTGGGAATGTGCTGAGCTTGAGTAGCTCAGCTTAGGCAAGAGGTGGAATCCTGGCCAAGTGCCTGATACCAGCAGGGCTGCTGAGACGCAGTCCGGTACCATTGGGATGCCAACCTGAAGATGAGGGCAGGTTGTGGTGCGCCAACACAGACACTGACCTGAGAACTCAGCTGTTATTGGCAGGTTGTGTTTCTGGGCAAGAATTTCACGATTCCTCATGAGAGCCCCTGGGTAAGCCACAGGTCTACAGATCATACAGGTAAAGCAGAGGTGTAGAAGTTACCTTACCTCAGCCCATCAGAGAGGGAGGAACCTTTTTTCCTCTCCAGGCATACTGTGTACACCACAAGCAGAGTCCTCTTAGGTATCCCCACTTTGATGCCGAAATGGAATCAGCCACTTTTCTTCCTCCTCCCTGGGAATCATCTCCCAGGCAGAGATTTGTTTGGAAGGAAGCACTCCTTCCAGTATATTGAATACTAAACTTAGAACACTAAAGGGAAGATTCCTAGAGTTCTGTGGGAAAATCTGCTTCCCCTCAGTTCTTTGTATTCTTTATTTAATGTTTGTTTGTTTGTTTATGTATTTATTTAGAGAGGTTGAGACAGAGAGAGTGCAGGGGAGGTCAAAGAGAGAGGGAGAGAGAGAAAGAATGCCAAGCAGGCTCTGCGCTGCCAGCACAGAGCCCATTGTGGGGCCTGAACCCATGAACTGTGAGATCGTGACCTGAGCTGAAATCAAGAGTCGGACACTTAACCAGCTGAGCCACCCAGGTGCCCCTCAATTCTTTGTATTCTTTTGGCCCCTCACTTTCCCAAAGATCGAAGTTTTCTAGACTATAGAATATGGTGTGTAATTACCTTTAAAGCAGGAAATAAGTGTTGACCTTTAGAGATGTCACACACCAGATTTTTGGAAACTTCACCTAAGTCCAAACCCTCAACGTAATAAGGATGTCATTTATAGTGTACCAGAAAGAATTAATCAAAGGAGCAGCTGGGACAGTTAAGAAGAGATGCCCAAATTAGAGCCAGTTTGTAGAGAACTGCCAGCCAAGCAAAGATGGAAAGCTGGAACCTGTTTTAGAAGAGGGTGGGGAGTAGGCGTGTACACTTAAGGACATTGTCCCAAGGTGGTATTCATGTATTCCAACATGGTATTCATGTTGGAATGCCTGCCCCATCCGTGTTCTGAAGCTTAGCAACTAGCTTAGGAAAGGCCATAATGACTCGAAAGCTTTGTGAGTTTGCATGGAGGGGTGCTGGATGTCTCCTGAGAAGATAAAGAGAGCTCTGGCCAAACCCCAGGAATCACAGTCATGTACAGATCTCTACATCAGCTTCAAGCCCTCAGGCTACCAGTTCTGAACTCCTAGGGTAAGTTACCTTTTGTACCCAAGATGAGTGCTATAGCTGTTTTGGGTTTTAAGTGTTAGAGCTCTTGGATCCAGATTAAAGAATAAATATGCATATTATTTGGGCTGCTATGTTGTATCCAAAACTCTGAACCAAAGTCATAAAATAACTTTTTGTGATGTATTTGAGCCCATACCCAGGGAATGATCATAAAATATCATGGTGGTTTCCTTCAAGTTTTGAGGGGAGAAAAAGGTTTGCCTTTTTTGCACTCATACAATGTGGGTCATATATGCACAAACAGAATCAGAAATGGTCTGTGTTTTTCATGAGAACCTTGTAATCAGCTGAGAAATATGAGCGGTGTATAATGAGAAATACTGGTACATTTGTATTGTCAGAGAACCAGTGACATTAATTATGCTCCTGCTGTGAGAACAGAGTTTGCTTATCTCATGCTGGCCAAGGCCTCCTGTACTGCCAGATTGGAGCAGGTGGGACAGATTATTTCTGGGCAAGTCTAGAGAGGCACACGTGGTTAATAGGTCACTCTCTAACCTATTGTTTTGTTTTTGATTGTTGGGTTCCCCCCCCCCATCCCACTTTTAATTACAGACACAAAAATTGGCTCTCACAAACTAGTGAGCTTCTTTTTAAAATTGCGCTTGATCAGGTGTGTTGTTACAAATATGCAAATGAGTAGTTCCACTTCCTGATATGAGGTGTTGCCTATTAACACAGAAATGATTTTTCTCATTTTTCTTGTCATTCTTCATTTACTCTTCTGTTAATAATAGTTTTTATGTTATACTTTCAATTGGAAAAAAGATTAGTAGTTAAAAATGTAAAGTTCAATGCATAAGTTTGAAACCAGGGAAGGTATGCTAATATGAAGGAAGTTCAGAGCAACCTATAATCAGTAGCAGCTGTGGGTGTTCCTGGAATGCCTTAAGATGCCTCTGATAGCAAAGTGGGGTGAGAGTCCTACGCTCCCCACAGCCAGTGACTTGAGAAGCAACAATCTCAAAAAACAGACATTCTTAAAATGAAAATGTTATTGTGGAAATGTAAATGAACATAATATGGAGAAAACTCTGAACAGTAACTGCCTGAAACTGCACTCTTGTAGTAGCATCATTCAGAAACCAGCCATGAACATTTTGAAAGGAAAGTTCCAGAATTTTCTTTACAAATAAATAGAAATCTTGGCTAGAAGTAGTACAGTAAAAAGCATAATGAAGTGAGCAAGGTCAAGGTCATTTTCTAAAACTCCTTGAAAGGTAAAGGTAAACTCCACATAGTAGAAGATTTAATAAACCCTTGTACTGTAGATTTGGCCAAATTTGCTTAAGGTCAAAATGAGGCAACCAGTGGTGGGGGGGGGGGGGGGGGGAATGCCCATGTCAAATTATAAATGTAAATGTTCTGCAAGGATGTATATACAACCATCTGAAAGACTGTTATTGACCCAGTTACTTACCATATACTTCGTTCTAAAATATTAATATAAATGATGTTACTTTTAGTCTTTGGACTACTTTTATATCTGTCAAGACATTAATTTGTAAAAATCTTTGATGGTTTAAAAAACTTGGATTTTCCAACAATGTATGTAATATTTATTTTGCTAGTATGGTATTGAGTATGGGACTTGGGAGTGGGATTATGCACAGTTAAGGTAGGCAGCCTTTAGGAACAGACTTGATGTACACTCTGAATGTATCATCAACCACTTCATTACTTCCCTAGAATTCCTTTACCTTCAAGAGGTAACCTCCAGATTCTCTTATTGTATTCAGCGGAGTAGTAAAAGTTGTAACATTTTGGAGGAAGTATAAAGTTGAACTACAAAAACAAAAAACTCATCTTTTCAGATAGATTTATATAGACTTCAAAAGTGACATTGTCCTGTGACCGAGATTGCCTAAATTTATCTAGCAAAGGTGATAAAGGACTTCAAAATCAGGTTGATACAGCTTTTTCCCTCATGGAAGTATAAAAGTGCACCCTACACCCATTTCCCACACCTAACCCTGGCATCTAAAATATTATTTTTTTTTGCAGTTTCTAGCACAAATCACTTGTTGATTCATGGTCCCACTCACTGATTCATCCTCAGAAGCAGAATCAGTCTGCCAGATCATTGGGTGCTTTGGAGCAGTGACAGATGGGAACAAACAAGGAAGGAGGAGGGGGAGGAAGAGGCTGAGGTGCTTATCCCCCCACCCCTTTCCCAGCCACATCCCTCAGTCCTTCATATCACAACAAAGAGAGGCTCCCAAAGTTGGCCTAATTAACAGATATCTTTCTAAGAATGAACACCCCATCAAGACAAAACCCTGTATATTTTTCCTGCAAATGACAAATTTGCTACAGTGAAAAGGAAACTTGAAAGCTGGACTGGGAGTTGATTATAGGGAACTGGGGTGGGTGTGAGACTCTTAGTTTATTTCATGGAATTAAAGAACACCATTATCAACATCCTGTCAGATTAACTGTCTGATTAGCAAAAGACTATGGAGTAAATCAGAGAGACTGACCGTACCACATGGCACAAGCAGCGTGACCTTCCAGCAAGAAGATATATACACACTGGAATTTTCACCAACAGAAGCCCTAAAACATTACACAGGCCACTTCTCAGAAAGTCATTGAGCCTTATTACTTCCTAGCAATTACTATAGCTAACAGCAACATTTTTGCTTTTTGCATCTACATCTTAAGTCTGTGCTCTCAAAATATGATACAAAAGAGAAAAAAAATTTCTTAGAACACTGAATCTAACATGTAGCATCAGGAACTTTAGCCTAGGGGCACCTGGGTGGTTTAGTCGGTTAAGTGTCAAACTCTGGATATCAGCTCAGGTCATGATCTCACAGTTTGTGGGTTCAGGCCCTGCGTCAGGCTTTGCCCTGACAGTGTGGAGCCTGCTTGGGATTCTTTCACTCCCTCTCTCTCTGCCCCTCCCCTGCTCACTTGCTCTCTCTCAAAAAAAAAAAAAAAAAAAAAGAAAAGAAAAGAAAATTTATTTATCCTAATTTCCAGAAATCAATAAAACTGATTCATCTTACATATTATTGTGTTAGAAAATATTTTTTTCTCCTTGATGGGAAGTAATTTTAAAACATTGTTTTCAGGGCGCCTTGGTGGCTCAGTCAGTTAAGCATCCAACTTCAGCTCAGGTCATGATCTCACGGTTTGTGGATTCGAGCCTGCGTTGGGCTCTGCGCTGACAGCCCAGAGCCTGCAGCCTGCTTCAGATTCTGTATCTCCCTCTCTCTCTGCCCCTCCCCTGCTTGTGCTCTCTCTCAAAAATGAAAATAAAATAAACCTTTAAAAAGATAATAAACCTTTAAAATATTGTTTTCATATTAAGACCAAAAGATCTGTGGAGCAACATGAAGAATGAGAGTGAATTTAATATAAGATTTTGTTTTTCTTAAATGTTTATCTTGAGAGAAACAGCAAGGGGGAGGGGTAGAGGAGAGAGAGAATCCCAAGTAGGCCCCATGCTGTCAGCACAAAGCCTGATACAAGGCTCAATCTCATGAAGCATGAGATCATGACCTGAGCCGAAATCAAGAGTCAAACACTTAACCGACTGAGCCCCCCAGGCGCCCCTAAGATCAGTATAAAATTTTAAAGAAATGTTTACATTTGGAGAGCTTTAAGCTATTCATTGTACTCTGCTGTAGAAGACTTATGTGTGGAAAAGTTTTTGAGAAACATGGTTTAAATACGAAATAAGATTGAGTTGATTGAAGACATTAAAAGAGGAATGAAAGGAACACATTTATTCCCTTTATGCCACTGTTCTCTGTGTTTAAGTCACTCAGGTCCCACCTCTTCCATGAAGCCTGCAGGCTCACCTGGGCTCAGAGCAGGCTGTGGCTTGCTCTGAATTGCTTCTATGCCTGTGTGTAGACACTTGACCAGGGATCATGATCATACTATTTAGAGACTTTGATTATAGTACAGCAAAAAGAGTTGCTTACTGAAAAATAATGGCTTGGCTCCAAAAGGGATCCAGAGGCTGGTTCTTTGCACTCTGGCACAGCTTACTCACTTGCTTGTAGCAACACTCATGGATGTATCACCAAAAGCACTCATTCTATCTGTCATTTCACTGGGTGATAAGAACTGGTGATGGAGATTGTGGGGTTAATTGCCCAGCTCCAGATGCTCTCCCCACCCCTGCCTCTTTTTCCAACTGCTTATGTGTGCTCCATTTCCCACCACCTGTACCCTACGTCCCAAGTCTCCAAGGCCCTACTCTACAGGTCTAGGCCTGACACCCTCTCCACACTGAGCACTCCTTTTGAGGACCTTAGATTTATTCAGAGTCCAGTAGGACCCCACTCCGGCCAGCCCTGCTTCCTGTGGACTGCCTAAACAGCACTGCCATAAAGAGTTGCCTCAGCTGAGCATGTCCTTTCTTTCCCCCGACAGACATAACCAGTGCGGTGCAATCCAAGAGAAGAAAATCCAAGTAAACAAGCTGGACAGCGACTTGATCCTTGTAAATGTGTGTGAATTTTACAAAAAGCAATTTTGAGCTGTGACTTTTTAAAATCCATTTCTGTACAGTTAGTCATTTTAATAAAGCGGCCCTTTTCCTAGTCCCTGCAACCTGTTTCATAAAGTGCAATGGGGAAAGCAGAGTTGTTGAACCCTTTTTTGGTGTTGCAAGATGAAGTTCAAGGTTTCTAAAATGTTGCCATGTATTGAGAGGAGCTAATGCAACTATGTTATTAGTTTTCACATTTCCTAAGCAGCCTAGAGTACAGGGTGAGCATTTTTAGATCTTCTAATGATGTATTGTGCTGTGGAAGTTATGTGTGTGAATAGCAGTAGCGGGAGCAAAAAGAAGCTTCTCATTTGGAAATGTTGTAAATAATTTTATTATATAGTGTTTTGGATGTATTTGTTGTAGAAATGGACCAGTGAATAAAGAGAATCTAAGGGTTTGTACAATGTGAAATATTGAATGTGTTAAATAAATGTCATTGTCCTAGAACATAAATGTACGTTATTGGCAAGGGATTACTGGGTGAACAAACTTTTTGTTTGGACCATAGATGAATAGGAACAGCCTTCTTTGTAAACTATAATTCCACCTTGTCCTTACTATACTGACTTTGAAGAAACTAGCCTGTTTCAGTGTTTCAGCACTGTACCAGGCACTTTGATAGATGTTGGTCAAATTTGTTTTGGATGCAAATAACAGAATCAACTTAGGATCAAAGGCCACCCAGAATTTTTTAGGGACAGGAAGCCATCAGTAACTCAGATGCACTTTTTCTCCACCTCTTACATATGTTTCTACAGTGACAGGATGGATTGCTTCAAAACAACTGTGAACATTTCCTCCATTCAACAGATAAGCCCAGACTAACCAGCAAGATTCTTTGTAACAGCATCAAGAATCTAGCCCACTTTAGGTCAGCTTTCCACCTTCATTTCAGTTCTGTGGTTAGATCAGGTAGCTTCCAAATAAAAGTGATCATTTTGTGTGGTATACTTCAAAGATGTCCACGACTTTTCTGCCCTTTGGGTACCCTGTTTCTCATCTACATTAGGCTTAGGGGTGATTTCTCATCAATATGCCCAGGTTTTGCCCTTTCCTGGCTTAATTCCTACCTAAAAATTATAGACTCCAAACCTGCTGCTTCTGCCCCCACCCTACTCTCAACCTTCAGTGAACTCTGATGCTTAGGGCTCTGTCCTGGTCTTGGTCTGGGCCTCTGCCTTCTGCTGTGTCTTCTACAGCTAGACACAGACTCATCCCTTCCCCTGCAGTCTCTCCTTGCCCTTGCCAGAACCTAATGCCTGAGACCATGACTCCGTCATGCTTATTCTCATCTGTGTTTCAATTGTCATTATAGATGTCTTGGGTTATAAGGATCCTCTGAAAGTAGTTATTTATGAGTCAGACCCCACAATTGTCTGGTTCTATTTCCAGCAAGCTCATCTTCCCTCTTCCTTCCCTGTATGTGACACACACAACCAGAACCAAAGCCAGCCTAATAATAATCCCTATGCCAATACTGTGCTTGAGATTGCAGAGTGCTGCTTCTACTTTAGCTCTATACAGACAGAAAGCATAATGTGCTTTAAATAGATTTTTATTTTTCTTTATATTAATTTTTTTCTCCCATAGAGGAATAACATTAAAATCTAACAATCAGAATCCTGTTATACACGTACACAGGCATGCCACATGACTGGATTGAGGTGGTTGTGTCCTTGAGTCTGTCAGCATGTCACAACATGGTCAACCAGAGTTGCCTCATTTCAGCCAGTCTCAAAATACATCCAAGAGGGATTCATTCAACTTGTTGGTTTCATTTAGAACTAGGTGGCAGGGCAAGAGGGAAGATACTAGGGGCTATGGTGTGTCTGCATTCAGTCCCCTCACATAAAGCCACATGGATCTGAGGAGGCATCCAAGAGCTCTAGTGGGGTTCTTGTTGCACCTAAGACATTCTAGGTCAGAACAAATTGATCAGGGTTCCAGGTGGGGGGTGGGGAGCAGGCATACCCCCAAACAGCAGCAAACTGCATTCATACACACATGGTACCCTGCGAGGGCCAAACTGGCAAAAGCTGGAAAGTGACAACCAGCTTGAAGAGAGCACTCAGACATATTGGGGAATTACTGTAAGTCACCCTTTGATGTACTTGGGTCTTACTGTAGAAACAGGGGTCTCTCTGACATACTTAGTTTTGGCAAAGTGCTAGTAATATTGACATTAATTAATACAACTTCTCCAGGGTCTCTGAAAACATCAGTCACGACAGACTCTCTCACCCCCTCCTGTCTAAGGTTGCATAGGACTTTATGAATTCTAGTTCCCTCGTGTATTCAAGTTCTGTGGTTTAAAAAAAAATCCTGAAGCATGCTCAAGGTGAAAGGCACATACACAGTCAATACAGTATGATGAGGTCTGATGCTTCAGGAATCAGACTAGCAGGAGACTGAGTAGTGTTGGTTCATAGAAATCTATACACAATTAAAATATTGCCACACTTAAATGCTACCAAATCTGTAGGAAAGTACAAAAACATATGAGCCTTACAACCAGCCAGGTGATGACATTGGAGGGTTCTAGAACTACAGGAGCCTCCAGAAATATGTGTAAGGAGTCTCTTGAAATTTGAGCCAAATGTCCTATAACTTGCTCGCCCCCTCCACACCAGAAGGATCATGGGGACTGCTCACAACTGAGCCTATGCCCCAGCTGGCAGCAAAGGAGTAGGCAGGAAGAGCTGGAGGGAGCTTAAGCTCTCAGAAGTGCGGGAGACCCTAAGCTGGCTGTGAAGTGACCACTGGGTTGCTGAAAGAATAAAAGCAACTCTTTATAACTGAAGGAGAACCTTGATAAGAGAAGCAAGGTTGTAACTACTCGGGCCCTAGTGGACTGGCTTAGGGACTTTGATCTCCTTTTACTGTAGATTTGGCTTGGATAGGAGACCCCAACAGGAACTTCCTTTGTCCCCATCCTGGCAACCATGGGGCTACCCCCTCCCTTATCCATATACCCAACACGACCCTTGGGGCTATAAGATCAGGGAGGGCAGCTGCCTTTACCGTCATGAGATTACAGAGTTTTCCAACCAAGCCTCAGCTTGGCTGTGAGGCCTAGAAACCTGGAATTGGAATGAGGGGGAAGACCTATGTAAGTATGTAACAGGAAATCTTAAAAGTGTCAAGGAAGAAAGCACACACTAAAAAAGGACATTTAGAGGAAAAGGGAAGCAACTCAGGATATCCCAAGAAGCTGTTGCTGGTGACTGAGCCCAAAATTCACTCCCACCATAAGAAGGAGAATGCTGTCTGCCTGTGACCCCGCTGGTCTCACCCAGGGATTCAAGTTCCCTCCTCCAGTTGCTTACTGGAGAGGGGGAGGGTAACCATAGGGCCCCCATTTCTCCCCGTTGGACTAGAAAGGGAGAGAGCCCTGGGGGAGAAAATGAGAGGCCCCCTGGAAGCCCTGAACCTGGATAGGGACTGTTTGGGGGTTGGGACAGTGGGGCTCCTGGCTTCCTACCCGGGAGTGTTTATTAGCCATCCTGAGCAGAGTGAAATACAAGGCCAGAGGTGAAACATGAAGGCTGAGCTGTCAGTCTTGGGATGGCTTCACCCCACAGCTTGTCCTCCCCAGCATCATTCCCCTGCATTCTTACTCTGGAGTGTGCACTTTCCCTGCCTAGAAGCCCTCTGGCCTGCATCTCTCCTAAACTAGTTCTAGCACCTTGGGCACGTGAACATATGGCCAGGATGGCAGGGCCTTGCCCAGCCTCTATTCCTGGGGTGACATGTTGGGGGTAGGGCAACAAGGTACTAAGCCCTTCAGACTCAGGCGTTCAGAGGAGTGAATTTCAGAGGAGAGATATGGTAAATGGGATTATAAAAACTGGGGGCAGACTCCAGGCTCAAGCCCAAGAGGAGGGCTTGGCCACTGAGCAAGCACAGGGCCAGCTCCCATGGTGCCCTGCTCCCCACAGGTTCTTAACCTGTATGTCCTGTCTACATCTCCAGTAGGCTGCGTCTTACCCTTGATTCCCTCCACTTCTCCTTCTAACTCACATCTCACAGTCCTATTCCACATACTTTACCTTTATAGGCCTAAACAACTCCAAGGAGTCCAATCCCAGGGGAGAGGGAGGGGGGAGACTAAAGGCAGAGGCCTTTAGTCTCAGCGCCACCCCCTATCCGTTTGGGAGGGAATTACTGGGAATGAATAAGGGCAGGGATGCGTGTAATGCCAAACATGAGATAGGTGAGGCTGTAAAGTAGGAATTGAAGGCAGAGAAAAGAGCTAGGTCTGGGAGAAGAGGCTAGTGGAAGGAGTGGGCCAGAGGTACAGGAACGGAGGGCAAGGATGAAGAGGAAGTCGGGGTAGAGATGGGGACAGAGAGCAGAGAAGGAAGGAAGGATGGAATGTCAAGGGAGGGGGAGGAAATGGAGGATTAGATATCAGGCATGGGGTCGGAGGGTGGGCAGAAGGGGCTTCAGAAGCGGATTAGAGGATCAGTGGTGGGAAAATCGAGGGAGGTGGGAGAGGGGGCTAGCACCCCACCTCTCTCAAGGAGGAGGGAGGTTGTAGTGTCCAACCCAGGTGGGCGGAGGGCGCTCCTCGCGCAACACACTGGCCGCGGCAGAGGGGCCCGACAGGGGTCCGGGGTCCGCGAGGCGCTTGTGGTTCGGCCGGCGGATCCTCAGTAGTTGAACTGGCGCTGGCATGGCTGATAGACGAAGCTGCCCTGATGCTTGGGCCGGCGCGAACGGCTCTCGCGGGCGCGGTTCTGCCGTTGCACCACCTTGGCGCTCAGCGCGTGGCGCTCGGCGCGCTGCCGGGCCCGCTGTACCCGCCGCGCCTGGCCCGCCTTCTCTAGCAGTGCAGCCCGTGCCGGCAGAGGGGCGGCGGCGTGGTGCAGGGCCCGGGGCTCGCGACGGGCGGGCGCCAACTCCCTGCGGGGACAGAGCAGGGCTCGGTCGGGGCCGGACAGGTCCCGGGGCGGAGAGGCGCGCTGGCACCGCCCACCCAGTCCCCGCACCCTCGCTCCGGCGCAATGCGGTCTCTGCTCTTAGCAGGGCGCCCGGTGCCCTTCTTGTGGGCCCCAGCCCTTCCTCCGAGCCAGCCTGGAGACGCCTCCTCAGTTCTAACCTCTGTGACGATTAAACCGGACTCCAGGGAAGGCTCGGCTCCCACCTCCAATTCGGTCCTTACCTTCCGAGCTAGCCTCTGGAAACCCCACCCCTCCGGCGCTCCGGCCTCGCCCCTCCGCCAAACCCGCCCCAAGCCTCGGAGCTCCGTCTCTCCCCAGCCCTGTCGGGGCCAACAAGCCAGGCCTCTCCCTCTCTTAAAGCTCCGCCCCTTTACCCTCAGGCCCTCCCCTAGCCTTGTCCCCGCTCTTTGCCACGAAGACACGCCTCTAAAGGCCCCGCCTTCGACGCAGGGCGGGCTCCTGGGCGCGCTTCCCCCAGCCTCCCGGCCTGGACCCTTGCCTCCCAGACACGCTTCTCTAGGTCTCCAGGCTACGTTCCCGGCCCGCTCACCCTTCGCTAAGGTCGCCGTCAGGCAGGGCAGCGTCGGGATGCGGGGAAGGGGGCCCAGGCTCCAGCACTATGGTGCTGCCGGTGACGTAAACGGACATGCTGGGATGTTCGATGAGGAGGTCCTCCAGGGGGTTGCTCTGGAGGCGGGCGGGCCCGAGTCCGGGCCCCTCTGCAGTAAAACAGGCGGGAGGGGTAACAAACCAGCTCTCGTCCATCAAGGAGGGCGCGGGCGGAGGGCGGCCTGCGGGAGCAGGAGCGGCCCCGGGGCTGGGTGGAGCCGCGTAGCTGTCTACGGGGCGCGGGAGGGGTAGCCATGCGGAGGAGGGGGCGCAGCGGGGAGGGACACACACACACACACCGGACACAGTGGGGCGGGGAGAGAAAGGGCATCGTTAGTCAGACCCGCAGCCCCGCCTGCCGCGCCCACGGGGCACCCATGGGCCAGGAGTCTCGACCAGCTGCCCTAAGGCACATGAGGTGTGGGCCCCAACGCTGAGCTGCCAGGAGATGGCCCGGGCTTTGCATGGGATGGGGCCCTGTTACCCTGCCTTCACAGTCACTGCCTCAGCCCCAGTTTGCCCAGGAGGCCAGGCGAGCTTCCCAATCCCCTAGTAGCTCCCTTCCCCTCCGCAGCTCGGCCACCTGCCCATCACAGGCCCAGGAATCAGAGTCCTGGCCCCCCGACCCAGGCCTCACCCGGCAGATCAATGATGAGCCAGCCGTCCACTTCATCCTCCTCGGAGACGAAGGCTCGGGGGCATCCGGGGTCCTCGGGGGGCGGGGGAGTACTGAAGAAAAGGCTGGTGAGGCGCTGGAACATGGTGGGAGAGTGAAACGGTCTCAGGGGGGCGCCCAGCGGCAGTGCAGATACCTGGGAGGTGCAGAGAGGAGTCACAGCGCCCACCCGACTCCCGGCTAGGGATATCACCCCCAGCCCTCAGAGCATAGTGAGAGTACGCTCTAAGGGATGTGTGGGGAAACTCTGCGGTGTGCGCGTGTCCTGGTAAGTCCACCTGGTTTCATGCTTCTCTATTTTCTGCGTGACCTTAGGAAGTTATTTAACTCATCTGTGCTTTAGTTTTCTCATCTATCAAATGCCAGTGATAATAGTACCTTCCTCTGGGCCCTTATAAGAATTACACGAGCTAATAATAGTATCCTCCTCTGGGCTCTAATGAGAATTAAATGAGCTAAACACAAAGTGCTTAGAGCCGTACCAGGGCACAGAGTAAGCGTTCAGTAAAAGAATCAACAATCAATAATAATTAATTATTAACATTATTGCATGCTCTAGGGGCATGGAAGGAGTGATATATATGACTAGACTCTATCAGGAAAGGTCTCCAGAGGGTTGGACATCCACGCTGAACCTTGAAGGGTAAATAGCAGTTCTCCAAGCAAGGAAGAAACTGTCTGATATTGTGATTACTTATTATCATAATACAGCTAACATTCATGTGCTAGGTACTGTGCTAAGCACTTTACCTATATTACCACAGGTACTTCTCACAACAACTCTAGGAAGTGGGTCTAATTATTATCCCTCTTTTACAGGTAAAGAAACTGCAGCTCAGAGAGGTAATGTAACTTGTGCAAAGTCTCACAGCTAATAAGACACAGAAGTTGGATTTAAACCCATACAGTCAGATTCCAGAGTCAGCACCCCCAATCACTATACTCCATTGCCTTTGCTGGGTATCTCTCTGGATTAGACAGTTTTAACTTGGTGACCTGGGTGTTTTTCTGGGAAGAAGTTTTCATCATGATTTCCTAACATTACTCCTTGACCCCCCAGATTAGGAACCACTACTTGAGCCTGTGTGGCTTGTAAAGTACTGGCTAGCAGAAATCCCACAGAACCGCTACCATGTGATTGCACAGCTCTCATCTGTGTCTGTCAGATGAGGTTCTAAGATCCTATTCCCATGGGCCCTCCCCCCTCTCACCCTCTATACCTAAGCTCCTGCTCAAGGGCAGCATTCTTGGCTAGGAGGAAGATCAGGTTGCCTGGCCTCAGAGAGACAGCAGGTCAGTGGGAGGTAATGATGAAGGGAGGGCCTATCAAACCCCAGGAGCCCTTAAGGATGAGCAATGAGGGTAGGACCAGGACCCAACCCCTCAATCAGCCCTTCCCTGGATGAAAATAAGAAAGGAGATCCCCTGCTCCAGGAATAGAGATGTCAAGGAGGTGGCTATAGACCTGCCCTTCTCCCCACTTCAGCCTGCCTTAGGACTAGGGCTGGCTAGGAGTCCCCTGGATGTCCCAAAGCTTGAGCCTCCTCACCTATCCCCTGAAGATGGTCAACCATTTTGCTACTGAGACACATGTCACCTTCCTCTAGGGATGTTTCCACATTTCCTGTAGAACTCCCTGGGGGCAAGTCTACTTTTCTACTCCCTGGAGGCAGTCTACACTTACTGCTAACCCACCTGAGTTATTTCTATGCTTGTTGCTATCCCTCCCATTTCTGGGATATGTTTTCACATTTGCCACAGAATCATCCAACCTCCATAAACAGAGTATTTCCACATTTGCAAACCCACAGTGGGCTCCAGACAGAAGTATTCCCTGGGTGCTGGCTTCTCTGGTGGGAAATCTACAGAGATTATAATAAAAAGGTTGGGCACCCCCAACTAGTGTCTGCCTGATACAAGCCACATATCCCAACCTGTCTGTCGGCCATAGGGAGTCAGTGATTCAGTTACCAAAAATCCTGAAAGTTTGGCCCCTCCTGAAGGAAGAGAAGGTTGGAGCCTTGGTGAGGGCCATCATATTCACCTGGCTCATTTTACAACCTGAGAATCAGAGGAAATCAGTCTATCCAAAGACACACACTAGATGGTGGCCAGGCAGGTCTAGTCCCAGGACACTAAACATCCAGCGAAGGATGGATGTTTGCTGAAGGCCTCAGCAAACAATCACCCAAAAATATAATGAGGCAGGGGAGATAGGGAGGTCAGAGAGGAGTCAGAACTTTTCAAGTTACTGCTCACCTCAAAACCCCTCTGCCCAGCTATAAAAGGGTTTAGAGTTCCTAACACCAAGATTCATCATGCATTTACCAGAGCACCCACTGTGTACCAGAACCCATTGGGGATCTCCTCAAATTATAGACAGATTAAGGTAAAAGAGATTCAGTGGGAGGAAGCTCCCTGCCTGAAGTCACACAGCAAATAAGTGACAGAACCAGGAGTGACAGCAGCACCAGCCAGCCAGTGCCCGCCCCCTCTCATGACCACTGGGGGAGCCTCCCAGATTTGCTTTCCCAGCTTTGCCAGCTTCCTGGTTCTCACATTCCCAGTTCTGCTCCAGGGAGAACCATTCCCTTTAATAACTACAGCAGCTGTGCCCAGAATAGCTCTTGAGCCCCAAGCCACTTCTACCCCACCCATCCTTTAGCAAAGCCCAGGCTGGGATGGGACTCTTGGCCCAGTCTCTGGGCCCATCCACTTGGAAAGCCAGAACTCTCCTTCTCCTACTCCCTTCTCCTGGCCCTCTCTGTAAGCAGAGAAGGGGACAGCACAAGCCTAGTAATCACCAGCACTAGGCCAGGTCATGTCCTTCTCAGCTGACAATGCTAGGGGTTGGGGAGGTAATAAAGGGCCAAGCAGGGAACTCTCACCCTCCATCCTACCCCAACATCAGCCCCAGAGACACCCTGAGGCAGCCAATGACTCACCTTTCTGTGGTCAGAAATTTTGATGCAGCAATTTTATTGGGCTCTGGGTCTCCAAGGTTCAGAGTGAGGGTCAGGGCCACAAAAGGGGACCAGGTCTCCAGAGGCCTCCTGGAAAAAGATCCAGGAATGAGGGGACCTAAGAGCTCCATAAAATTTGGATGGCAATGAGCCCAAGGTGGAGGAGTCCCCAGTGTTAGGAGGATGTGTAACTTGTTACTTGTATTGAGTTCCTACTAGGCATGTGCCATGGCTAATGCATCTATCATTCACTCAGTAGGTATGACTCTAATTAGTTTCATGACCTGGAGTAAACAATTTCCCCCCTCTGTGCTTCAGTTTCCTCTGCGGTGAAATGGAGTCCAAGACCCCTTGTTTGGGGGTTGGGAGTGACATCCTCTAAAGCGCTGCACACAACAGCGATTAGGAAGATCAGACTCCGGCTTGGTAGTCCCCGGGGGTGCAGAGCTTGGAGCTGGAGAGAGGGTATTCCGCCATCTGGCGCTGCCCCCCCAACGACCTAGAAGTGGAGCTCTGGGCTGCCTCTGAACTCCAACCTACAGCCAGCAGCGCCGCCCGGACCTAAGTAGGGGATCAGGGGCCTGACTACAGCACCTGGGTTAGCCCAGGAAACTGCCGAGGCCCTTCCGGGCCTGCTGCCTTTCAGCGTTCCTCACCCGTGAGCCAAGCCCCGACCCAGCGCTTACCGGGTCACCGGAGGACAGGCGACCCGAGCCGGGGGGGCGGTGCCGGCCTTGGTGACGTCTCAATGTCATATGCAAATAGAGAGACGTCATGGTCTACCAGCGTGCGGCAGCCAATCGGAAGATGGGAATGCAGCCCGGCCACCGCCGGCGGAGACAAAGACCCGGGAGCCGGGAGCTCGGGGCGTGTCCAGAGACGCGGGACCCCCTGGGCCGAAGCAGGTCTGGACTCACCTTGGGGAGGGGGAGGTACGGCGGGCGGGGTGGCTCTGAGGTAGTTGCACGGCGGAGCGTCCGGGCGTCGGCGCTGATCACAGGCCGGGCTGCATCGCGGGGCTGGACTGGGAGGCGGCCGAGCTCCGGCTTGGAAGCTCGCGGCTGCTGCGCTCGCCTGCGGGGCTTTGAGACTGTGCAGCCGCTGCTGGGCTCACCGCACAAATTGGAACGTTCAAACAGCTGATTGTGACGTCACAAAGGAGCCCGCCCGCCTAGCGTCACCGGCGGCGGAGCGGTGGCCAATCGCAAGCTTCGGATCCCCCCTCCCCACCCCCTCCACGATCCGCTGGATAGTGGCTCCTTCCCGACTCCGAGCCTCGGGGGGCCTCCCAGAGAGGCCACTGCTGAGTTCTTTGACCCCTAGCTCCAAGGGAGACCTACAGACCTCTTGATGAGGACGGTCCCCACTCCCTACGAGATCCCCATCTTCTGCATTTCCTGGATATGCCCTAGCGCCCTCACCTAGCCCACTGTCCCCCATATCCTTCCACAGGGATCCTCTCTCCAAGTCCCCTAATCCGTACCCTTTTCTCAACTCCACGTCCGTGCACGTCCATTCTTCCCATCAACCTTCCCTATTCTCTCACCTCACCCCTTCACATTCTCTGCTTTCCCCGCTCTATTTTTCCTCAGCCTGGCAGGCTTGGGAGGTAAGGGACATCCCTTTCCGTGGTTCCAGGGGAGCACCCGGGAATGTAGAGAACTGGCTCAGCTGACGGGAAGGTTTTCAGAATGGGACTTGAAAAGGAAATGCCCTGGACTGAATAGCCCATCTGGAGATGGCTCTGTACTGGAACATTTATGCTTTATTTAATCCACATTGCTACCAGGGCTGACAGGACAAGGATTATTAGGTCTGATTTACACACAGGGGAACTTACAGGCTCACAAATCTCACTGTTAGTATGTGGATTAATTTTCAATTATGCATTCAACAAACATTTATTGAGTACCTAGTATTGCCACTGCCAGACCACTAACTGACATTTACTAAACACTGAGTGCCAGGCACCAGTTGTACTCTATAACACTTTATATGTGTTTTGATTTTCACAACAACCCCAAAAGGTGAGTATTCTCCCCATTTTCCATTTGAGGACACAGACTCAGCCTGACTTCCTACAGGTTGCGAAGCTATGGTAAATAGCAGAACCAGGATCTGAAACCATAGTTCCTGGCCCCAACCCTCTTCACTCTCTACATGCATCAGATTGTCCAAACCCCAGAGTGCTTCAGCCTCCCCAGGGAAACCTAGGCCTAGTCCTGACTGCCTCAAACTTGCTGTGTGGCCTCAAGGAAGTCATGTTACCTCTGTGGGCCTCAATTTTTTTTTCTGTCAAATTTAACATGTCCAAGCATCTAGAGATTCTTTCAAATTCTCTACCCTCAGGATTCTACCAAGCCCATGTTCTAGACCCTGTCTCTCCCAATGGCCTGGGAAATACCTGAGGTGAGACCACAAATACACATCCTCTGAATCTCCAGGGCTGGAGGTTCTGGGTCCTCTCTCAGTAGAGCAGGGCTGGTGGGGGTGGGTCTGAGAGCTGCCCATCTGGCCCAACAGGAGGCAGGGAGTGAGCTAGGCCAGAGCTTCATGCTCTGCTGATAAAATCCTGCCCCAGCCTAGTCTGAAACTCCAGAGGGACTCCTCAGCCCTAACAACTAGGAGGAGCCAGGAAATAAAACCCAGAAGCTTCTGGGGGGAGGAGCAGCAGTGTTTTGGCCCTTGGAGTGGTGTCCCCAAAGTGTCATTCTGTGCAACCCTGAACCTCTGCTCTTTGCATATACTTCCTGCTAACTTCATATCCTCTCTTGACCTCCTTGCTGACTTAAATGAAATAATCCCTAATACTCCTCTCTCATCACACCATTTGCCTCTTCTAAAAACTTCTGTGGCTCCCAACGTATCACACCCCTTAACACAGCATTTGTTAATTTGTTCAGCCTTCCATGAACCAGTCCTAGCTCTCTCCGGCTTCATCCCCACTTCTCCTGTATGCACCTTGTGCTAATGCCAAATTCCTGTCTCCTTAACACTCTCCCACAGTTGTGGTATTGCTCAAGCTGTTTCCCCTGCCTGGAATGCCCTCTTCAGGCCTTTGTGAATGCATATATTTTCTGTCTTCAGGACTCTACTCACACCTTCTTCCTCCAGGTAGCCTTCCCCACCCATGTGTCTGGAGCTACTTTGATGGACAGTCATTTATTCAATAAACAAGAAGTAGTGATGACTAAATGTGTGTGTGTGTGTGTGTGTGTGTGTGTGTGTGTTCCTAAATGGATGGTTGGCATCCCAAGGGCGTAATCTCTGTCCATATACTACCCCCACCCAGCCTATGCTGGGACTGGCAGAGTAGACTCCAATCAAAAGCTCAGCATTTACAGCTCAAGAAGGGTGGCTGGTACAGGAATCTTCACCTGGATCCTGGACCCTGGTGTAGGGAGCATTCTGTTGGGCACAGGATTTTCATTTCTCAAGCCCAGGGAAGGGGTCTCTGGCATACACTCTGATGAGCTAGATTCTGCTCCCAGCTTTGGCTGAACCCCATGTACAGGCTGCTAGGGCAGATCCCAGTCTTCCATTTCTCTGTAGAATCAGAGGTACCCATGGAAGTAGCGGTATCCTCTCCTGAAACCCCTAGGACCCATCCTTCTGCACTGTAGATTTATTATCAGGGTTGGAGGACACCTCAGATCTTAATTCATCCAAACTCCTCATCTTACAGGTGGAGAAACTGAGGCACACAGGCACAGAGAGGTCAAGTTACCTGCTTAGAATTGTAGACCAGCAGAGCTATCTATTGAACCTGGTGGCAAAGGAGTGGGGGAGCTTAGTATTCTGGGACCCTGGTCTGGACCTGAGGGTTGTAAAAAGAGGCAGTGGGCACCATGCTGGGGGTAATCCTGGAGACTTATTTCCAATTAGAGACTGCCATTGCTGGATAGATATGGATGTCTTCATATACACATGGAGGCATCCGTGTACAAACATACACACATGCACATGAACTCACACCCACGGAGTTAACAGATGCCCATACCCATCCAATCCCTGCTCAGATATAAGCACCTTCCCAGTTTTATGGGCTCCAGGATTGGAGGTCAAGAGGCCATCCTTCTATTCCTGTCTGAGCCTGAGGCTTGCCCTCACCAAACCCTGGGGCCTCACCAATGGCTTGGGGCCCCCCACTTCAAAGGGCAGAGATGTGTCAGATGTGTCAGCCTGGGTGTGTCCTTCACAGACCTTGTGTGTACTTGAAGATATGAGCCCGCTGGAGAACTGCCTCACCATTCATCCCTTCTCCCTTTCCCCTCTCAGATAGACAGCAAGGCTGAGACAAAGACCACAGGGTAGCTTGGAATCTGAGTCAAAATCAGGAGTCCTGATCACTCAGAAGCATAGCCCTTCCCTGCCCTCCACTAGTCCCAGAACTACAGTTAAATGAGAAGATTAATTATGATACTATTGGGATTTCTATGTGTCAGGTACTATTCTAAGTCCTTACCCATGTCAATAATTAATTTAATCTTCACAACAACGCTTTATGTAGATAATCATTTTCTTTCCATTTTACTGGTACAAGAAACTGGGACAGAGACGGGAAAAAATTTAATTGGTAAAGCCAACTAGGGCAGACATAATCCCCAAACTCCTCCCAAACCAAATGTTCTATACCTTAACCAGGAGCCATATATCCAGAATTTCTATTCAGATAGGTTTGTTGTCCAACTCAGAGGTGTTTAAATTGAGGATGGTGTGTGTGTGTGTGTGTGTGTGTGTGTGTGTGTGTGAACACCTTGGCCTGATTGTCAGTAAATCCAAATTTCAGTCCTGGTTCTATCCTGGGCTCACTGCCTGGGTTCCTGGGTAAATCACTTTCTTTGTCAGTTTTCCCATCTGCAAAGTGGCTGGCCTCATGCTTCCTAAACGGTATCTCCAGTCCCAACCTTCAGGCATCCGAGTTTGTTTGTGTCTGTTTGTCCTCCCTGGAGGAAGGAATAGTCAGGACAGGATTCATTTCAGGAAGAGGAGGCAGGTGACAGGAAGTGAAATGCCTGGCTTGGTTTTAGTCCACCTGCCCATGATTTGAGGTTGGGGTGGTGACTTTGGGGTTCCTTGGGTATGTTTGAGTGTAGACAATTACCCAAGTGAGCTGCTCTGGTGTGAATGCCCTGCATGAATTCCCACATTTAGAACTTTTGGAAGGAAATGGTGGCATCCCTCCAGCTTTGAGGCTGGGAAGGAGAAGGTAGACAATGAGGTTCCCCCCTGCTGAGGCAGCCACTCTTCTAGGAGCAGATGGGCTCCCTGCAGCTCAGACCACCGCCCTTTTCTGCTCATAGCTCCTCCTTGGCTCCCTACCATCTCTAGGCTGCAATTCACACGGCAGACCAGGCATGCTCTCGTGGTACTTGGTACACAGTAAACATTCAGTAAGTACTGACTCGAGGGGTGAGTGAAGCTGCCCTCACCCACTCATTTGGCCTTCTCCGTCAACACACACACACACACACACACACACACACACACACACCATGCAAATGATCACACTCCAAGCTACCACCAGTTTTTCTGCTTCCAGGATTTTGCTCTCGCAGTTTCCTCTTCCTAGGGAGCCCGTCCCTCTCCCCCTACCTAATCTCCATGTGTCTAGACCCTCTTTATTCTTTATTAATTCTTTATTAATGTAATTGGCAGCTTATATTTATTGAGCATTTACTGTATGCCTGTCACTCTCCAGGATGCACGGCGTTTCTATCCCCATTTTACAGATGAGGAAATTGAGTCTCAGACTGCTGAGGCCCAAAATCATGTTTCTGTATATATAGCAGTGTATAGAAATATTGGATGTACATCTGTGCACATATAATAATAAATAGTGTAAAAATGATAAAGCCTATGTATGAAAATTTTACAGTATCTTTACCTAACATAAAATCATTTTCTCAAGCAGCACTCCCATGTTGGCCTTGGAGGAGCAAACTGCCATGTTTTGGAGAGGGCCACATGGCAAGGACCCAAGAGGGGCCTCTAGAAGCTGAGAGCAGCCCCCAGATAACAGATAGCAATAAAATAAGGATCTTAATAATATGGCTGCAAGGAAATGAATTCTGCCAACAACCTGAGGGAGCCTGGAAGAAAAAGTTTCCCTATTTGAGTCTTCAGATGAGGACACGGTGGTCAACACCTCAATTTCACCCTGTGGGTCCCTGAGCAGAGAACCCAAATGAGCTGTGCCTGGACTTCTGACTAATAAAACTGTAGCTAATAAGTAAGTGTTGTCTTGAGCCCCTAAGTTTGTGGAAGTTTGTAACACAACTATAGAAGACTTCTACACATGTGTTCAAAAAGTTTTTTGCATGAAAATCAAGAGGCAGCTTGAGTTACTAATCTTACTCGAGTACATTTTGTCTTTTTTTTAAAGGTATTTTTAAAGTTTATTTATTTATTATTTTGAGAGACAGAAACAGAGGGAGAGAGAGAGAGAGAGAGAGAGAGCAAGTGGGGGAGGGCCAAAGAGAGAGGGAAAGAGAGAGAATACCAAGCAGGCTCTTCACTGTCAGTGTAGAGCCCAGTGTGGGGCTCAAACTCACAAACTGCAAGATCATGACCTGAACTGAAGTCAGATGCTTAACCAACTGAGCCATCCAGGTGCCCCCAACTAGTACATTTTGTCTTCGTGCAAATATTTTTGTAAAACTCATAATAGTGTTACAAATGGGAAAACATATTTTTTCCTATCTTTTTTTCTTTTGCCAAAGTCATATACTTGAAATTAAGTAACTTCAATATGTGGGATGCAACTCTAGGTATATATCAGCCAAAAGGCACTCCTTCCAGGAAGCTTTCCAAGATCTCTTTGGGAAGAAATAACTTCTCCCTTCTCACAGCCCCCAAAACATATTGTCTGCCTGTCCTTAGAGCATTATACACTTTCAATTCATCACACTCAGTAATGACTAGTTACTCTCTGGGAGACAGGTGCCTTTTCTATACTTGAGAATCTCTTTCAGTGTAAGCAGAAATATAATCAGAGACATTATAAAACAGGGAGATAGGGGCTATGACAGTGGGTAAGACAAGATGCTAGGGGAATCCAAAAAAAAAAAAAAAGAGAGAGAGAGATTCAAGGAAGGCTTCAGGGAAGACAAGGCATCTGAGGTACACTTTGAAGGATGAGTAGAAGCTTGCGTGGGACAAATGGGTTGAATGCCCTGGAATATGATTTCAAATCAGGAGCCCTGCACCTTTGTCTTGGCTCTGCTTCTGACTTGCTATGTAATTTGGGGTGACTTTCTGTCCCTCTGTGGGTCTCTGTTTCTGTACAATGAGGGCATTAATGGGGAATTCCTTTGTCTGCGTACTTGTCCTCTGCCCATGATTTTCTTTTTTTTTTTTTTAATATATGAAATTTATTGTCAAATTGGTTTCCATACAACACCCAGTGCTCATCCCAAAAGGTGCCCTCCTCAATACCCATCACCCACCCTCCCCTCCCTCCCACCCCCCATCAACCCTCAGTTTGTTCTCAGTTTTTAACAGTCTCTTATGCTTTGGCTCTCTCCCACTCTAACCTCTTTTTTTTTTTTTTTCCTTCCCCTCCCCCATGGATTTCTGTCAAGTTTCTCAGGATCCACATAAGAGTGAAACCATATGGTATCTGTCTTTCTCTGTATGGCTTATTTCACTTAGCATCACACTCTCCAGTTCCATCCACGTTGCTACAAAAGGCCATATTTCATTCTTTCTCATTGCCACGTAGTATTCCATTGTGTATATAAACCACAATTTCTTTATCCATTCATCAGTTGATGGACATTTAGGCTCTTTCCATAATTTGGCTATTGTTGAGAGTGCTGCTATAAACATTGGGGTACAAGTGCCCCTATGCATCAGTACTCCTGTATCCCTTGGGTAAATTCCTAGCAGTGCTATTGCTGGGTCATAGGGTAGGTCTATTTTTAATTTTCTGAGGAACCTCCACACTGCTTTCCAGAGCGGCTGCACCAATTTGCATTCCCACCAACGGTGCAGGAGGGTTCCCGTTTCTCCACATCCTCTCCAGCATCTATAGTCTCCTGATTTGTTCATTTTGGCCACTCTGACTGGCGTGAGGTGATATCTGAGTGTGGTTTTGATTTGTATTTCCCTGATAAGGAGCGACGTTGAACATCTTTTCATGTGCCTGTTGGCCATCCGGATGTCTTCTTTAGAGAAGTGTCTATTCATGTCTTCTGCCCATTTCTTCACTGGGTTATTTGTTTTTCGGGTGTGGAGTTTGGTGAGCTCTTTATAGATTTTGGATACTAGCCCTTTGTCCGATATGTCATTTGCAAATACCCTTTCCCATTCCGTTGGTTGCCTTTTAGTTTTGTTGGTTGTTTCCTTTGCTGTGCAGAAGCTTTTTATCTTCATAAGGTCCCAGTAATTCACTTTTGCTTTTAATTCCCTTGCCTTTGGGGATGTGTCGAGTAAGAGATTGCTACGGCTGAGGTCAGAGAGGTCTTTTCCTGCTTTCTCCTCTAAGGTTTTGATGGTTTCCTGTCTCACATTCAGGTCCTTTATCCATTTTGAGTTTATTTTTGTGAATGGTGTGAGAAAGTGGTCTAGTTTCAACCTTCTGCATGTTGCTGTCCAGTTCTCCCAGCACCATTTGTTAAAGAGACTGTCTTTTTTCCATTGGATGTTCTTTCCTGCTTTGTCAAAGATGAGTTGGCCATACGTTTGTGGGTCTAGTTCTGGGGTTTCTATTCTATTCCATTGGTCTATGTGTCTGTTTTTGTGCCAATACCATGCTGTCTTGATGATGACAGCTTTGTAGTAGACTGCCCATGATTTTCTAAGGAGAGTTTTATTTTGTCTGACTGCTTTGTGTGTGTGTGTGTGTGTGTGTGTGACACAAAAGTAGGATAACAGGATGGCAGACACTGAATGGTAAGGTGGGGAGGAAAAAGAAAAGCAAAGCTGTGGGAAAGGGCCTCGGGGGACAATTTTTGATGGAAAGTGACAAGTTTGGTGAGTGAGGGGCACTGAGAGGCAACAATGTGGCTTGAGAGGGTTAATGAGAACACAGGAGATTCTAAAGAGTGTTGACCTGGATTACAGACCCTCTGGTGTCTTTCAAGAATTATAAATAAATATTAGAGTCATTTTTTTTAAGTCAACAAAAAAGTGCCTGTTTTGTGTTAGGTATTGTTCCAGGTACTTGGGACACATGAGAGAATGCAACAAAGGTCCCTGCCCTCATGGAGCTTACAGTCTAGCATTTTTTACCATTGCACCTGCATGCTGTCTGTGATCCTGGACAAGTCACTGCACCTCTCTGTGCCCGTCATCAATTGCCTCACGTGGGAATGAGCAGGCCCCACTCAGACATGGGTAACGGGCCTGGTGCACTGTAAATGCCAAACGGGACTCCCATCCCCAACCCACCACCCAGACAAGAGAAAGGGCTGGAGGTTGACTTTTAATAATAAAGCACAAGAGGGAAAACGTGGAGGGATTTGAGCAGGGTGGTCAGGTGTCCTACCACACCAGGGCCTGGGCTAGCTACACAAACTGCTGCTGCTGCTGTTGCTGCTTGGTAGCAGCCTTGCTGGCAAGGTCCTTGGCCTCCTCTGTAGCTGCCAGTGCTGTCCCCCTTGCCTTATCCTTGGCTTCCTTGGCTGTCTCAACAAGGGGTTCGGAAGGGGCCTCACCTTGCAGCTTGGCCAAGATGTATTCAAAGCCCTTCCTAGTCTTGGTCACAATTGCTCTTGAACCAGGCAAGGCCAAATTCGTGGACAGCTCTGGAGACATCAAATAAGCTGGAGGAGACCCAGGCTTCCCAGCGGATTTTGGTCCAGCCGCTGTTATCAGAGTTCACACAGTAAACACATAGTTCTTCCACCACCAGCAGCTGGGCCTGGTTGATGTTCCAGGTGAAGGTGGTCATGGTCTAGTTCTGTGGGTCCACAATAGAATCCTCCAGGATGCACACTGAGGGAGCAACACTGGCAGGAAGCAGTCACTCCGCCCAGCAGGGCATCCTGTTGGTCTTGGTCAGGAGACACTGGGTCAGGGGCCACCTCCTGGTGCACTCCGTCTTCGGTCAAGACACGTTTGCTATAGGGATTCGGGTGCTGCTGCCGGAAGGCAGCCAACACGTGGTCCCAGGAACTGTGGAGCAATCAAGCTCTGGCCCAGAAATACTTCACCATCTTCCTGACCCGGGGTGGGGTGTGTGCTGGGGGGTGGGGGGTGGCGGGGGAAGAGGGGGGTGGGGTGGGGGCACCACACCCCACCCAAGCACAAGCAGCGGCCCTGGCCATGAGGGGTTGTCTGGCCACAAGCCTAGAGCCATTTTAAAATTACTTTTGGGAGCTGGACTGTTGTTCTTGGATTTAATACATTTTCATTCATTTCTGAATAGATTAAAATGCACGTAATTCAAAAGCCTAGAGAATAAAAGGATATAGGTTTCCTTCTCATTTCTAACCCCAGCACCCTCCAATCAACTTCTGCTCCTTAGGGGTGACTGCTGTTACCCAGCTTCTTGAGTGAAGTGTTGGAAATATTCTTTACATATACATACGGATATGTATGTACGTATATGTATATGTGATCACCCCATTTTGAACACAAACGAGAGCTGTGCATACTGTTCTGAAATTTTCTTTTTTTAAAATTTATTTTAATGTTTATTTATTTTTGAGAGAGACAGACAGGGTGTGAGTGGGGCAGGGGCAGAGAGAGAGGGAGACACAGAATCTGAAGCAGGCTCCAGGTCTGGGCTGTCAGCACAGAGCCCAATGCAGGCTCAAACTCATGAACTGTGAGATCATGACTTGAGCCAAAGCTGGACACTTAACCGACTGAGCTACCCAGGCACCCCTGAAATTTGCTTTTTATAAAAAAAAATGTTTAATGTTTATTCATTTTTGAGAGACAGAGAGAGACAGAGCATGAGCAGGGAAGGAGCAGAGAGAGAGGGAGGCGCAGAATCTGAAGCAGGCTCCAGGCTGTGAGCTGTCAGCACAGAGCCTGACGCGAGGCTTGAACTCACGAACTGCGAGGTCATGACCTGAGCCGAAGTCAGACGCTCAACCGACTGAGCCACCCAGACGTCCTGAAATTTGCTTTTTTTAACTTAACAATATAACATGGAGATCAGTCCCTAATAGTACATAGTACTTCTTCATTCTTTGTTAATAACCACATAGTATTACATTATATCATAGTATGGATAGACTGAAGTTGTCCAATCAGTTCCCTGTAGCTGATCATTTGCTTTGTTTTCAACAATTTATTCTTTACATGGCAGTTCTTGAATGTGACATTGGAGGCTAAGCCTGGGCCATGTGGGGCCCTGGGATTTATTTGGCTTATGGGAGTATTTGGATTATGGAGTATGGGATCTTTGAAAGATACTGACTCATTCTCTGACCAAGCTCTTCCTACCACCCTTTCCCTTGATTTTCTACTCACTCAACCTCTAGGCCCAGAATGGCAGCCTCAGCCCTTTACCATGACCTGTTCTCTGAGGTCCTCAGAACTCCTTCTACTCCATAAAACCCTCCTGGCCTGATTCCCTTGATTCAAGCCATGAGTCTACCAATGGGATCTTTGGGTAGAAAAGCTAGGGATAGAGACCCTGAATAGGTTGTAAATATTTATTGATCAATTCCTGAACTTACCTGGGCCTTCCTGCTTGTTCTCCATCTACTTGTCTGGTTTTGTATGGATTTTATTCTCCCTGTCTTCCAGAGGAATTCTCTGGGTCTCTGTCGGGGGTAGGACCTTACTTGTGGGTCTTAAAAAAAATGTGTCTTCCTGGGGTGCCTGGGTGGCTCAGTCCTTCACGTGTCTGACTCTTGATTTCGGCTCAAGTCGTGATCCTGCGTTGAGGCTCTGAGTCAGGTTCCCAGCTGAGCTTGGAGCCTGCCTAAGATTCTCTCTCCCTCTCCCTCAACCCCTCCCCCTACTTGTGTATGCACGCACTCTCTCGTGCACGTGTTCTCTCTCTCAAAATAAATAAATAAGCATTTCTTAAAATGTACCTTCTTGTGGGAGAAGAAACCCTTCTACCTGTAATGGGATTGCATGGAATGGTTATTTACAGATAATCTAGTGCGCTAAATTTACAGATGAGGAAACTGAAGTGTGGATGAGGGGGAAGGGCTTACCCACGATAATCGAATGAGTGAGTGAAAGGGACAGGAAAGACACAGGAAGCTTTCATTTCCAGATCTTACCCCTTCACTCTCTTCTCCAAGAGTTCAAACTCAGTCAACCTTTATTTTCAAACTCTAGTATATAAAGGTAACAGAATTGCAGTATTATTCCTATGATGGATGACTACTTAGCAATAAAAAGGAATGAACTATAATACCTGTAAAAATATGGATGAACCTCAAAATACGATGCTGAACAGAAGAAACCAGATGCTAAAGAGTACATATCATATGATACCATTAGTATGAACTTCTAGAACAGGCAAAAGGAGTTATGTATACTGACAGAGAGCAGGTCAATAGCTGCCTGTGATGGGTGGAAGGACCGACTGAGTACAAAGGGGAGCAAAGGAATTTTCTGGAGTGATGGAGTGCTCTATAATTTGACTGTGGGAGTGGTTACATGGTGTCAAAATTCATTACACCTCAGCAAAGGTGGCTTAAAAAGGAAAAAAAGAAGCAACATGGAAATATACTTACTCAATTTATTTAAGAAATTACAATGTTACCACTGACCTACATGTACAAAACCAACATTGACCAACTCATTTGAGAAGGGGAAGTTTAGCAGTTCATAACCCTCAGATAAGATGTTTTCCATCTTTGAAATGAAGTTGTCACAGATTTTGATCATAACATCATTTTCCTTGGGCTTTTGTTCAAGAATTTCCTCTGTCTCAAAATCATTCCTGACTTAGGTTGGATTAAAAAGCTACTGACTACTACCTCTTTGCTCTATATCAGAGTGATTTATTAGCTTGACAGATTTAATTTTTCTACTGCAGAGGTCTTCAAAGTGTTTCAGTTCTGTCCTTAAGAAAGAAAAATTATTTGTACAAGTAATAACAACCATGGCTAATGTTAATTGATTGTTTTCTATGTTCCAGGAGGTATTCTCAATGGTTTTCATGTAATATTTCATTACAGCTTCAGAACAATCACATAAGGGAGCTACTCTTATTATCCCCGTCTTGTAGGCTTGGAAAATGAGGCACAGAGAGCTTGAATTATCTGCCCAAGGCTTGACAGCTACTAAGTGATAGACTGGGATATGAATCTTATTAGCCTGGCTCTAGAGCCCATCTAGCTGTTAAGCACTATATGGTATTGACAACCAACATGACTCAAGAGTGATAGGGAAGCCCTTTTACCTTAGGATCCCTTCCTCACTGTACCAGAAATTCCACCATTATAGCTTCCTCCCTCACAGTTAAGCATTTCCCTATTTAGATGCCTCCTAAAATACAACTAGTTAAGAGATTAGGAACACTAAATCCCTACACTTCTAGTTGACTGGGTTTTTTCACTGCACTCTCCACTGAATGGACTGAGAAACACAGACTGGGAGGTGGGAACAGGGCAGCAGGGCATTGAAGGGAATGAACAGAGAGGTAAAAGGTGGGAGCCAGATGTCCCAATTTTCCTAGACTGGCCCTGTTCAACCTCACATCGACGGGGACTCTGGAAATATGACCCTATAGCTAATTGGCTCTTGTTCTCAGCCCAGAACTCTGGGAACAGGGAGTCAAGTGCATGAGAGGTGACAGGAGAGGCTCTTTGGAATGATGCTGGGAGTAGCTCAGCCTCTTTCTGAGCCAAGGTATTCCTTGGGGGAGGGCAGGTGGGACAAAGGGCATGATATGAATCCTTCTCTCAGAAGAAGGAGAGTCAGCTTCAGCCTCACTCTTTTGCCTTGGGGTAGTTGAATTCTATCCATTTGAATTCTACTTTTTAAAATTAAAATGTATTTTAGGGGCGCCTGGGTGGCTCAGTCGGTTGGGCGGCCGACTTTGGCTCAGGTCATGATCTCAAGGTCCGTGAGTTCGAGCCCTGCATCGGGCTCTGTGCTGACAGCTCAGAGCCTGGAGCCTGTTTCAGATTCTGTGTCTCCCCCTCTCTCTGCCCCTCCCCTGTTCATGCTCTGTCTCTCTCTGTCTCAAAAATAAATAAACGTTAAAAAAAATTTAAAATGTATTTTAAATGATGCAACAATTTACGTAAATTGAAACAAACAAATTTTGTAATTAAAAACGTTGTAAGTATAAAATTCAAACAAGATAAAGTTAAAGTCCCTTGACCATCCGTCATCCAATTCAAGAGACTTTCCACCACTGCCCCTGATTGGGAGTGTATCTTTTCCTTTTTTTTTTTTTTTTTTTTTTTTAGACAGAGGGAGAAGGCAAGCAAGAGAGTGGGCAGAGGGAGGGCGAGAGAGGGAGAATATTTTTCTTAAGTTTATTTACTTTGAGAGAGAGAGAGCACACAAGCAAGTAAGGAAGGGAGAAAATCCCAAGCAGGCTCCACACTGCCAGCACGGAGCTCAATGCAGGGCTCGATGTGGGGCTTGATGTGGGGCTTAATGTGGGGCTTGAACCCACAAACCATGAGATCACAACCTGAGCTGAAACCAGGAGTCAGATGCTTAATTGACTGAGCCACCCAGGCTCACTTAAGCAGGCTCTGCGCTGAGTGCAGATCCTGATGTGGGGCTTGATCCCGCAACTCCGGGATCATGACCTGAGCCGAAATCAAGAGTCAGATGCTCAACCAATTGAGCCACTCATGTGCCCCTCCTTCCCTTTTTCTACTATATATATACATGTGTGTGTGTGTGTGTGTGTGTGTATGGAGTGTTTTGTTTCATTAGGCTTGTTTTGCTTTTGCTTCTAGTTTTAGAATTATGCTTTACATTTTTTTATTTACTTAATTACAGGGACATAGTTCAGAATTCCAAAGGTTCAATAGGGAATATAGTAAAAGCCAGGTGCCCCTCCCTCCCCTGTTCCCACCATCCAGTCTCCTCCCTGGAGGCAAACACTAATTCTAGTTTCCTGTTATTCCTTCCAGAAGTATTCTAGGCAGTTAAAATCCAGTGCATATATACTTATATGTATTTTTCACACAAATAGAGACACTGTTCTGCACCTAGTTTTTTTTTTCACTTTACAGTGTATTTTGCAGACCTTTCCTTATCAGTAGCCTCACTTTTTTCTTACACGTGCATAGTATCCCATTGTATTTATGCACAATGTGTGTCAATTCCCCTGTGGAAAGAAAGGTTGTTCTCAATATTTTATTATTACAGATAATGCTGCAATTAATATTTGCATCCATTACTTTGCATATTTATTCATAAGATGAACATTTATTAGTGGGGATTAGTCAGGTGAGGTTATGTGAAAAGTTTAAATAGCATTTTAAATGTTGATTGATATTACCAAATAGGCTTTAGGATGTACCGATTTTTACTGCTTATAAGTTTGTTTTTACATAAATATATCATATTATATACTCTGTCCTGAACACTCACATTTTCCACTCAGCAATATGACTTGAGTTCGACCTATGTCAATACACATAGACACATAGACCTACCTACCTCATAAAAAAACTGCCTTCCAGTTTCCCATTGTGTGGCTGTAGATAGCCTATTTAACTGTAGATAGTTTATTGAGGGACATTTGGGTAGTTTTCAATTTTTTGCTGCCACAAACAACACTACAATTACTATTTTTGTGTGAATAGAATAGATTCAGAGAAATCACTTACAAGACTGATAGGTATACATATTTTAAATTTCTTTTTTTAAATTTTTTTAATGTTTATTTATTTTTGAGAGAGAGAAACAGAGTGTGAGTGGGGGAGGGGCAGAGACAGAGGGAGACACAGAATGTGAAGCAGGCTCCAGGCTCTGAGCTGTCAGCACAGAGCCCGACAGGGGGACCGAACTCACCAACCGTGAGGTCATGACCTGAGCCGAAGTCGGATGTGTAACCAACTGAGCCACCCTGGGGCCCCTATATTTTAAATTTCAAAAAATGCTCTCCCAAAATGTGCCAGGTTAGACTTCCACCAATGGTGCATGAAAGCTTTAGGTTTACATCTAGAAGCAGCCTATGTGTTTCACCCAGAATCAAAGCTCAAAGTCCCAGTTATCACTGGGATCATCTAGGCCCTGAGCCTCTCTCTGCAGAATGTGAGTGGACAAGCTGAGTGTTGGGAAGGAGGAGCATAGGCTAGGGATAGTCTGTCCCCCATTAGGCAGATGGTCACCTAGGTAACATAGCCCTCTCCAAAGAAAAGGCAAGGCTACTTTGGGAAAGAGTGAGCTCCCCATCACTAGAAGTGTCTGAATGGAAGTTTGGTATCAACAAATGTTCTCAGCATGTGCTCGGTGCCAGATCTTGGGCTCAGTGTCTTGACTCAGAAATGTGTCATATCCATTTCCTGCCCTCCCAGAGCTTGATAATCATGGGATCTCACCCCACATCGGGCTCCATGCTGAGTGTGGAGCCTGCTTAAGATTCTCTCTCTCTCTCTCTCTCTCTCTCTCTCTCAATCTCTAAAAAAAAAAAAAAGAAAAGAGAGAGTTGGAAGCTTAGCCGACTAAGCCACCCAGGTGCCCTCAAACATCCTTTAAATGCACAACTGAACCTTCAACAGTTTGGGGTTTTTAACAGATGTTTGGGGAGATGAAGACTTGGGTTTACATGAAGTTTGGGATTCGAACTGAGACCCTTGAAGAGCTATACCCACAGTGATAGATTAGAAGAAAACAAACTTCTGACTACTAGCAAAGGAAACAAAAAGGATATATGTCCATCTTGACCTGGCATTTGGGTGCAGGAAAGAAATGATCTGAGAATCTGAAACCACACTCCTGTCCTCGATGAGTCTGGAGTTCAAATTTATATCACCTGAATGGCTGGTAAACTTCAAGGCTGAGAAATTCACACAAAAGGAGATGTACTCCCAAACTAACTCTCAGATGCCTAGGAGAAACAAATGCAAATCTTCTCTGGATGTCCTCCACCCCAGTTTCAGGCTATGCAGAATTCCTATGTATAAAGCCCTTCCAAACATTATTTAATAATCCACAAGCAAACAATTGATGAAATACACAAGGAAACAATCCACCATGAGCAAGATTCAGTAGACACAAGGAATCAGACTGCCAAAAACTTCAGATACTAGAATTATCAGATAGTGATTACCAAGTGCTGTTTAGAGACAGCTGCTTAGTGCTTTCTTTCGGAGTATGGAGAAAGAACCAACTCTCAGGTGGAACCAAAGTCTTCATAGAGATGGAAACTTGAAGAATGTGCCTTGAAAGATAAGTAGGACTTTGCCAAGTGAGGACAAGTGCTGTTGGATAGCCAGTGGGGTGTACACAGTAGAATGTACCAAGGAAATGACAATTCATAGTTTATTTTCTCAGGTGCAAATAGGGCACAAAAGTGGGGGATGAGTCAAGGGAGGTAGGTAGGGGGGGTAGATCATGATGGCCCTTGTGAGCCATCCTAAAGGACTTCAATTCTTAAACTAAGTGCAAAGGAAAGCCAGTGAAGAGTTTTAAGTGAAGGGTTTTAGGTGAAGGGTTAATGATACTCATTTGTTCGTTTATTCATTCATTCAACCAATGGGTATCAAACATAAAAAGTGGTTGTAGGATGGAGAATGGCAACAGGAGACCTGTTAGGAGAGTATAGTAGACATCTAGGGGAGGAATGCTAGTGGCTTAGACCAGGGCAGTGGCAGTGAAGATGGAGAGGAGTAGGTTGATTTGACTAATCTTTAGGCCAAAGCTTGAAGGTGGATTATGTACAAGGATGGCCATTGGGAGAGGTCAAGGCTAATTCTCAGGTTTTTAGTTGAACAACTGAAAGACTGGTGGTGCCATTCACAGAGATAAGGAATTAAGGAGGAAGAGTGAGTTGTTGAAAGGAAGATCATGAGCTCGGTTTTAGATATTTGGAATTTAGGGGCGTCTGGGTGACTCAGTTAAGCGTCCAACTTCGGCTCAGGTCATGATTTCACAGTTCATGACTTTGAGAGCCTCATGTCAACTCTGTGCTGACAGCTCAGAGCCTGGAGCCTGCTTCAGATTCTGTGCCTCCCTCTCTCTCTTCCCCATCCCCTCTCAAAAATAAATAAACATTAAAAAATTTAGATATTTGGAATTTAAAGTGTCAATGTTTAGTTTGATACACGTCTGAATATCAATAAGTGAAACCTGGGCTGGAAATAAAGACATGAGAATCACCAAAATATAAATGGTAATTAAAGCCAGGGAAGAAATCCAGAGGCTGATTTCCATCTCCTGTTGTATTGGTTAGGAACTTTTGGTAGCAGGTGGCTAAAGACCCAACTCAGACGGGATTAAACTAGAAAAGAAATTTGGTTGAAATGTTTAGCACTAATTGCCCTCAGGCAAGGTTTGATCCAGTGTCTCAAATAATGGAACTAAGGTCCAGTCTTTTCTAATTTTTCCAAAACACTTCCTAGGAGTTGGCTTAATTCTTGACAGAGTCTCTTTGTGACCACATGCTAGTGTAGGGGAATGGCTCTGCCTTGTCACCTGGTGACCTTACACGTATTCATTCATATAAGCCACATGGGCAAAGGTTTGAAAAACTTAATCTGAGTCTTGGCAGACTGCCTCATGACCCTCCCAGAACATGAGAGGATGGGAGGCTTGTAAGACTCTGATGCCATGTTATCCGGGCCTCCCTATCTCCCCTGGGAAGTTGTAATGAGAGTTTTCTTACTTCTTCCCAGGTTCTGAGGAGCTAATGGGACTTTCTACCCCATCCTACTAAGAATGGAGCTACAGAATAGAAAACCTGTTACCTGCAGCCTAGAATTGGCTCCTTAGCAACAAGGTGCCTACAACTCATGTTGCAATTGCCCAGCCCTTTTTGTTTCAGTGTCATCCTTTTTGGTGTGGGGTACAAGGATCACAGGGAGCTGGCTTATTCTTGTTGTGTATGTAAGTAATAAACTGCTTACATTGAACATGGCTCATTATACCTTTACCAGTTGAATTAGGCTTTGGCCTTGGCCTTGCCTTATCTTGTCTTGTACATATAAATTGCCAGCTGCTTCTAGGTCTGGTGCTTCCAAATTCAAACCCAGCAGAAAAGAAAAGACCCATTTCCCCAAATGGCTCAATCCAAAATTCCAGAATTGAGGTGTTTTGTTTTGTTTTGGTTTGGTTTTAGCTCTGTTGACCTGATTTGGGTCATATGCTTATTCCTGAACTAATCACTGTGGCAGGGATTTGGAGTGTGTTGGTTAGTTTAAGCTATTTAGGCCCATTCCTGGAAATGGGTTGAGGTCAATCCCACTCAAATTACATAGCTGAGAATTCAGGGTCCTATTTGGAAAAGGGAAGGGAAAGGTGGAATGGATGCTAGGAAGCAACAAGCAAAGCCCACTGTACCTGTCTCTTTTTCCAGAGCAGGGAAGTCTGTGTGTATTGGGGGAAAGGGCATGAAGGGTCTGAATGCATAGTTTGTGGAGGGTATGGTTCCTGAGGAGAGGGGTTCAGAGACAGGAGGCTGAGCTACAGGAAGCCAGTCTTTTCAGGTTGTAGTTCTAGTTTATATCTTGGTCTTGTTTTCCTAACAGAATGGCTTTTGCAATGGTGAGCATTTGTGGGTAGGAGACAGGAAGAAAATTGAGAGGGCTGGAGGCACAGAGTCCCAGAAATCTGTCTTCAGGGCATTACGTAAGGCCAGGTTTCTGTTTCCTTTTGGGCCCTTACAACACTTGGGTGCAAGGGTTGAGGAGGGAGCTGGTGTGGGTCTCCTACTTGGTCTCACCAGACACCCAACCCAGGAAAAAGAGGCAGCTAGTATAGGAGACAGACGGTGAGAATCCTGGTTTCTGGAGAATCCTGATTTCTCTGAGACTTAGTTTCCTAATCTGTACCATGAACTAGATCAGGTCTTTCCTACCTTATCAGTCTTAAGGATGCCTTCAATGATTTTTCCCTACATGCCATTGCCTTCCTCTCATCCTATTTATTGAGTTGTTACTGTTAATTTTTAAGTTTTTATATAGTTTGTTTTTTGATGAAAAAGCTACACATAGATCAAGCCAATGCTGTATCTTTAATTCTTCTTTTGTTTTTATAACAACCCTGTTTTCTTCCCCCCACTCTATTCTTATGTGTCTTTTGCTGATTTTCTTGAGTTCATTCTTTCTCATCCAGGTCATATCTTGCAAGTCTATGTGTGGGTTAATTTCTCTTTGCATAATCCAAGGAATTGTAAATTTTATCAAAGTCTGTTTGGCCATTGCTAAAGTGGGTTCAAAGTTGAAGACAAGGATAATTCCTCCAGTCTCACCTCTTGCTCATTTCACCCCACATTGGCCTCCCTCATTGCAAATCAATGCCTTCCTCCCCACACACCCCATTGACCATTGCCAATTCTTTATATCCATGGTTCCCTCTCAATCTTTAGGTATCAGCTTAAATATCACTTCCTCAAACAGGCTTCCATTGACTACCCAATCTAGTCAATAGTAGGTCCTCTGTCATTCATTGTCATTGCTCCTGGTCTGTTGCCCTCACAGGTCTAATCATAAACTCTAATTATTTTGTCTGATTACTTCCATTTTGTATGACTCCCTGCTAGACTATATACTCCAATATGAGAGGGACTGTGTCTATCTTTCTCACCACCGTTATTAGTGGATATTTGCCTTTTTCTTCCCATTCAGTGTCCAATCACCCCTTGCCTTCACTCATATGATTTCACCCAGCTGCCTTCAGGGTGTGCTGTCCTAAGACAAATAGTAAATTCATCATCTGACTTCTCACAAATTCTTTTCTCTTGCTGTTTTCACACAGCCATGAGGCAGGCATGGGACCTAATCTCAATCAATCTCATGCTCTTTCCAAGAACCTTGGATCTTGAAAGACAAGATACAAGGCCATGAAAAACTGGTTAATGTTCACTCATTCCACTGGCGGTGCCTAGTTGATGCGGCAGGTGCCTCCTGCTTCCCAGGCCATGTATTGTTTATTTGGGCCCTGATTGTTCCAAGTCTGGTTTACTCAGTCTTCCCTTTAGCCCTGTGAACTCCTGCACCACCTCCTAGTCAACTTCCTTTATGTTAAAGGTGGCCAGAATCAGTTTGCTGTTTGGAATACAAGAAATGTACTGGATAGATTGTATCTCTACAGACTAGCATAGGCCTCAGCAAAGGTAGGTGTCCAATAAATGCTAAAGGAACAATTAGCCAGGTGTATGGCCTCAAGCTGGTTACTTAATATCTTAGAGCCTCAATTTCTTCCTCCTGGGCAACCCACATACCATCTGGGATCTCTGGTTTCTCAGGACAGAAATCATCTTGCTTCCTCCTTTATTATCTCCCTTCTTTCAGTTCTCTACCCTCCCTTCTCAGCTACAGAACAACTTAACCCAACTCAACCCAAATTCCTCTCATTTTCTCAGGAAGAGCAGCTTAACCACAATGTCTGGACCTAACATTCAGATACTGGTTATGCTGTTTACAAGTTGTGTGACCTTAAACAAATTACTAAACTTCTTTGTTCTTCAGTTTCCTCATGCGCAGGTGGTGATAGGGAAATTATAGTAGTTGTAATAGTATATAATACATATGCTGATATATAAGAGTAATATAGAATATATATCATATATATAATATGTAATATATAGTAATATAGAATATATATAATAAATAATAGTATATACTACAGATACATATATATATATTATATACATGTATACTGAGATAAAACATGTGAAGCACTTAAAATAATGCTTAACACATAGTAAGCACTCAATAATGATAGCTATTATTACTATTTTCATCTTTTTGTTGCATAAGAAACTGGATACCTACACCTTCAGGGTAATGTTCTTCAAAGTATGGCACCTGAACCACCAATATCAGAATAAACTGGAGAGATTAAGAGTGCAGGTTCCTGGGTTCCTTCCCAGACCTAGTGAATCACAGTTTCTAGGGCAGAGCTAGGAAATTTACATTTGAAAAATATATCTCCCAAATGATTGTTCATTTTTTATTTTTTATTTATTAAAAAAATTTTTTTTAATGTTTATTTATTTTTGAGACAGAGAGAGACAGAGCATGAATGGGGGAGGGTCAGAGAGAGAGGGAGACACAGACTCTGAAGCAGGCTCCAGGCTCTGAGCTGTCAGCACAGAGCCCGACGCGGAGCTCGAACTCACGGACCGTGAGATCATGACCCGAGCCGAAGTCGGACGCTCAACCGACTGAGCCACCCAGGCGCCCCTGATTGCTCATTTTTTAAAAGATATAGAGACATAACATACATGCAATAAATTCACCCATTAAAAATTTTTTAATGTTTATTCATTTTTGAGAGAGAGAGACAGACAGACAGACAGAGCACAAGCAGGGGAGGGGTAGAGAGAGAGGAAGACAAATGTGAGGCAGGTTCCAGGCTCTGAGCTATCAGCACAGAGCCCGATGCGGGGCTCAAACTCACGTACCGTGAGATCCTGACCTGAGCTAAAATCGGCCACTTAACTGACTGAGCCACCCAGGTGCCCCTAAAATTCACCCATTTAAAGTATATAGCTCGGTGGTTTTGGTATATTCACAGAGTTGTACAACCATCACCACAATCTGATTTTAGAACATTTTTATCATTCCCAAGAGAAATCCTGTACTCATTAGCAGTCATTTCCTATTCTCTACCCCGCCAACCACCTCTCTACCACCTTTAGACAACCACTAATCTGTGTTTGATCTCTATAGATTTGCCTATTCTGGACATTTCACATAAATGGAATTATATACAATATGTGGTCTTTTGTGTTTGGCTTATTTTACTTAGCATGTTGTCAAGGTTCATCTATGTTCATCTATGTAGCATGTATCAGTACCTTTTTTTTTTTTTTTTTTTTTTTTTTACTCAATGATAGTCTATTGGATAGATATACCACATTTTGTTCATCCATTCATAACAAACAAAATGAATATTTTCCTTGTTTCCACTTTTTGGGTATTATGAATAATAACTATGAACAAGCTGTGAACATTCATGTACAATTTTTGTATGGATATGTTTCATTTCTCTTGGATATTAGCTAGGAGTTTAATTTTTAGTTCATATGGCAATTCTATGTTTAACATTTTGAGGAACTGCCAAACTGTTTTCCAAAGTGGGGGCAGCATTTTATATTCCCACCACCAATACATGAGGGTTCCAATTTCTCCACTTCCTTGCCAATACTTGTTATTATCTGCCTTTTATTGTAGCCACCTTCATCGGTGAGAGGTAATATCTCATTGAGGCTTTGACTTGTATTTCCCTAGTAACTAATGATGTTGAGCATCTTTTCACATGCTTATTGGCCATTTGCGTCTCTTTTGGAGATATGTCTAGTCCAATCCGTTGCCCATTTTTTTTTTTTTTTTTTTTTTTACAGATTTTAAGTAATCTCTACACCCAACCTGGGGCTCAAATTTACAATTCCAAGATCAAGAGTCACATGCTCCACCAACTGAGCCAGCCAGGCACCCCATCCTTGCCCATTTTTAATTGGGTTATTTATTTTCCATTATTGAGTTATGAGAGTTCTTCATATATTCTGAATAAAAGTCCCTAATCAGATATATGATTTGCAGATATCTTCTTCCATTCTGTGAGTTGTCTTTTTATTTCTTGATAGTTCCCTTTGAGGCACAAGTTTTTAATTTTGTGAAATTCAATTTATTTATTTCTTCTTTTGTTGCCTGTGCTTTTGGTATCTAAAAAACCATTGCCTAACTCAAGGTCATGAAGGTTTACTCCTATGTTTTCTTCTAGGTGTCTTACAGTTCTAGTTCTAATATTTAGGTCTATGATCCATGCAAACTCATGTTTAAGAACCACTAGTTTGGGTCTACCTAAAATGTTTTTTCCCAAAGACAATCCTCACCCTAAGAAGAACTTTTAAGTCATCTGTAGGATGATGTAAACAAAAATAAAACAGCTAACTAATATATACCAAGCAAATGGTATGGACTAACCATTTTACATTACATAATCTTGTTCAATCTTCACCATGAGGTTTGTGTTATAATCACCTCCACTTTTCATGATGTAATACACTTCACTCTATGATGATGTAATACATATATCTCCTCCTTTTATGTCAAAGAGGATACCAACACTTGTATCTTCAGGAAGGGAGGTTATACAGATTAAATAAGCTCATTTGTGTTAAAAGTATGGCACAGTGCTTGGCAGAACAGGGCTCAAAGGATGAGAATGCCTCTTTCTATTCCTTTCTAATTGCCTCTCCCACTGAAGACCTACCCCTCCCATTGGTCAAGAAAGCTATCAGCTCCAGGGCTGATTTTTGTATTCTCCTAGCATCCTGCTCCGTTTTCTCCCTTTACTCATTATGATTTGTGATTTTACTTTTGTGTTACTCTTAAGATTATCACATCTCTTCAGCTACTCTCCAACTTCCAAAAAGGCAGAAGGTGCAATTTTGCCACTGGAATATTCCCCAATACCCCATATAGAGCCTGGGGATATAGTGATCTTTTAAAAATATATAGCTGACTGGGGCACCTGGGTGGCTCAGTCGGTTAAGAGACCAACTCTTGATTTCAGCTCAGACCACGATCTCATGGTTTGTGAGTTGGAGCCCTGCATTGGGCTCCACGCTGTCAGTGTGGAGCCTGCTTGGGATTCTCTCTCTTTCTCTCTCAGCCCCTCCCCTGCTCAATCTCTCTCTCTCTCAAAATAAAGAAAGAAAGAAATTAAAAATATATATACACCTGACTACATCACTTTTTGGTCTAAAATCCTCCAATGGCGCATGGATTACCCTTTGAATAAATTCCCAAATTCCCAACTATGGCAAACAAGTCCCTACCTAATTGGCCACTGTCTGCCTCTCCCCCGTACCTTCTATTACTCTCTCCACTTGGAACACACTTGTTTTCTCTCTCAAACACATTTACTGTTTCCTGACTCAGAGTCTGTTTCCTCCACTTGTCAGCTCTGATTAGTTTCTCATCCTTTATGTGTCAGCTCAAATGTCCTCTTCCCAGAGACTTCCCTGACTGCCCTGTCCAGTGCTACCACCACACTTCCACCAAGTTATTCTTTTTTCCCCCACCAAGTTATTCTTGATCATACCAGCTGTTTCATCTTATCTACAGCCCTGAAATTTTCTTATGTATTTATTTAATATTAATTATTGTAGCTAACATTTAAGCACTCAAATAAGCACTTTTCATACATTAATTAACGAAGTAGTGTGCTACTTAATGCTTATCAATGGGTTCTCCAAAGTCCAAAACTCTGATTTGTAGTGCCTGCTGATTTCTGTGTGTAAACACGCTCATTGGGAGGGATTTCAAGATACTAACCTGACAACACCAGTATAGGAATTGATGGGCAGTGGCACGCCATTATACAATATTTGCCATAGTGATACAGTAGTGATAAATAACCTCAAAAACAAGAACCGTATGATCCTCTCAATAGATGCAGAGAAAGCATTTGACAAAATACAGCATCCTTTCTTGATAAAAACCCTCAAGAAAGTAGGGATAGAAGGAGCATACCTCAAGATCATAAAAGCCATATATGAACGACCCAATGCTAATATCATCCTTAATGGGGAAAAACTGAGAGCTTTTCCCCTAAGGTCAGGAACAAGACAGGGATGTCCACTCTTGCCACTGTTATTCAACATAGTATTGGAAACATTAGCCTCTGAATTCAGACAGCACAAAGAAATAAAAGACATCCAAATCATCCAGGAGGAGGTCAAACTTTCACTCTTCGCAGATGACATGATACTCTATATGGAAAACTCTAAAGATTCCACCAAAAAACTGCTAGAACTGATTCATGAATTCAGCAAAGTTGCAGGATATAAAAATCAATGCACAGAAATCAGTTGCATTCCTATACACCAACAATGAAGTAACAGAAAGAGAAATCAAGGAATCGATCCCATTTACAATTGCACCAAAAAACCATAAAATATCTAGGAATAAATCTAACCAAAGAAGTGAAAAATCTACACACTGAAAGCTACAGAAAGCTTATGAAAGAAATTGAAGAAGACACAAAAAAATGGGAAAAGATTCCATGCTCCTGGATAGGAAGAACAAATATTGTTAAAATGTTGATACTACCCAAAGCAATCTACATATTCAATGCAATCCCTGTCAAAATAACACCAGCATTCTTCACAGAGCTAGAACAAATAATCCTAAAATTTGTATGGAACCAGAAAAGACTCCGAATAGCCAAAGCAATCTTGAAAAAGAAAGCCAAAGCAGGAGGCATCACAATCCTGCACTTCAAGCTATACTACAAAGCTGTAATCATCAAGACAGTATGGTACTGGCACAAGGACAGACACTCAGATCAGTGGAACAGAATAGAGAACCCAGAAATGGACCCACAAATGTATGGCCAACTAATCTCTGACAAAGCAGGAAAGAATAGCCAATGGAATAAAGACAGTCTCTTCAGCAAGTGGTGCTGGGAAAACTGGACAGCAACAATCAGAAGAATGAACCTGGACCACTTTCTTACACCATACACAAAAATAAACTCAAAATGGATGAAAGACCTAAATGTAAGACAAGAAATCGTCAAAATCCTCAAGGAGAAAGCAGGCAACAACCTTTTTGACCTTGGCCACAGCAACTTCTTACTCAACATGTCTCTGGAGTCAAGGGAAACAAAAGCAAAAATGAACTACTGGGACCTCATCAAAATAAAAAGCTTCTGCACAGCTCAGGAAACAATCAGCAAAACTAAAAGGCAACTGACAGAATGGGAGAAGATATTTGCAAATGACATATCAGATAAAAGGTTAGTATCCAAAATCTAGAAAGAGCTTATCAAATGCAACACCCAAAAACCAAATAATCCAGTGAAGAAATGGGCAAAAGACATGAATAGACATTTCTCCAAAGAAGACATCCAAATGGCCAAACAACACATGGAAAAATGCTCAACATCACTCATCATCAGGGAAATACAAATCAAAACCACCATGAGATACCACCTCACACCTGTCAGAATGGCTAACATTAACAACTCAGGCAACAACAGATGTTGGCGAGGATGCGGAGAAAGAGGATCTCTTTTGCATTGTTGATGGGAATGCAAGCTGGTGCAGCCACTCTGGAAAACAGTATGGAGGTTCCTCAAAAGACTAAAAATAGAACTACCCTACACCCAGCAATTGCACTACTAGGTATTTACCCAAAGGATATAGGTATGCTGTTTCGAAGGGGCACGTGCACCCCAGTGTTTACAGCAGCACTATCAACAATAGCCAAAGTATGGAAAGAGCCCAAATGTCCATCGATGGATGAATGGATAAAGAAGATGTGGTATATATATACAATGGAGTATTACTCAGCAATCAAACAGAATGAAATCTTGTCATTTGCAACTACATGGATGGAACTGGAGGGTATCATGCTAGGTGAAATTCGTCAGTCAGAGAAAGACAAATATCATATGACTTCACTCATATGATGACCTTAAGAGACAAAACAGATGAACATAAGGGAAAGGAAACAAAAATAATATAAAAACAGGGATGGGCTAAATGGGTAAGGCGCACTAAGGAATCTACCCCTGAAATTATTGTTGCACTATATGCTAACTAATTTGGATGTAAATTAAAAAAAATTTAAATTAAAAAAAAGCACAGATAAAACAAAAGTGTAGTAAAAAAGTAAGTAATAAGTTTTGAGTATTTATTAACTTGTTTTAATATAACTTATTTAATTGTAAGTTTATATAATTTAATTTTTGATAATGGCTGTGTTTTAAAAGCGACCAGCAAAATTTCTAAACATTCCTCAATCCTTTCTGGCTAGCTCATAAGGACCGGCTAACATGCAGCGTTATTTTCCACATGAGGTACCTGAGGCACAGAAAGATTAAGCAACTTGTTCAAGGCTGCAGAGCAAACAGAGCACTCCAAAAAGTGTCCTCAAAACCCAATATAGTGCCTGGCGTATACTTGGTGTTCAATAAACAATTGCAGAATACATAAATGAGTACATATTTAATATTATTTTTAAAACATAAAAGGGAAACATCCTAACATTTAAAACGTACACAAAAGAGTGAAATTAACAACTCCTCAAAACTTGCTCATTATTCTAGTAAGACACGCCTTCACCTGCTTACTTAGCAGCGCCGAGCGCTTTTACGAAACACCTGCTCTCTTAAGAGACGTCGCCCAACCCTTTACTACAAGCTTGAGAAGCCCCGCTCTACGTCGCCCCGCCCCATCTCACCGCAAGGCTTCCTGGGAGTGGTAGTCCCCAGTATGGGTGCTCCGGTGGCAGCAGCAAGGCGCGCCTGGCCGCGGAACTACAGAGGGTGGCGCACAGGTCGCGAGGCTTTTCCGCCTCACGTTTCCCTCCCCGCCTGCGCGCCCACCCCAGCTATCATGGCGGCTCCCTTGGCTCTGGTGCTGGTAGTGGCCGTGACCGTGCGGGCGGCCTTGTTCCGCTCCAGTCTGGCTGAATTCATTTCCGAACGGGTGGAGGTGGTGTCCCCACTGAGTTCTTGGAAGAGAGGTGAGGCCACTGGGTGGAGTAGGTGGCCAGGCCCCGCCTGTGCTCTCCTGGCCTCAGTGAATGGGAGGCGGGGGCAGTGGCCTCAAGCACGAGATTCTGAGGGAATTGACCCGCTCTGGCGCCCTCGGGGAGGGTGGGAGGGCGGAGCCTGAGGGCGGGGCTGCCGAGGGGAGGGGGCGTAGGACTGTGGGGCCAGGTTTGGGCCCCAGGGGCCTACTCACCTGAGGCGTGGGGAGCTGAGGGGGTGTGTCCCCCTCGGGTCCTGAGCAGAGGGGCGTGGCCTGAGAAAGGATACATATAAGAAAAGGGCGTGCTGGGTGGATTGGGATTTGCAGAGGTGATTCGGTTTTGGTGAGGGATTGTAGGTGGTGCTCCCTGGGGTATGGGATAGTGTGTGAGGGGTTCCCTGAGTGTGGGGACCTATCTTGCCTAAGCCAGTAGAGTGAGTGGGTGTGCTTAGACGCGTGTTCTCGGTCTGGGACTTGTACTACAGCATTTCCTACTGTTTCTTAAATTCTTCATCCACTATTTTATACCAGTGCCTACAGTGAGAATTTGTGCTGAAGGATCCACAGGCTACTGGGAGAGACAGATAGTTATAATCCTTTTTGGAAAATGTTCTTCCCGTGTACATCCAGTTCCTTTCTTGGAGTTTCAACCCTGAAGGAAGTGTCCTCTCTTTTTCCAGTTTCCCAAGGATGTGGGCTGTGAGCTAACTGTTGAGGGATGTAGAATTTGGAAAGGGAGATTAGAGAAAGAATTCCTGGTAGCAGAAGGTAAACAGGACCAAGAAAATGTTGAAGGGTGCAAAATGTACAAAGTGAAGGAGAAATGGGGTAGGGGTTAGGTTAGGGCCAGAATTTAAGACTTATAAAAAAACTTTCTTTACTTTAAGTACAGTGTACATCAATGCACGTATAATAAGTGTTGAACTCAGTGAATTTTTATAAACTGTATACACATGTAGCCAGCACCCCTAGCCAGCACCCAGATCATAAAACAAAACATTACAGGAGTAACAGCACCCCAGAAATTCTCTTTGTGTCCCTGAACTTTAAATGCTAGAGTTTTGATGTTATCCCATAGACATTCTGGAATGGGGAATGGCATAATGAATGGTTGTTTTATGAATAATTCAAGCTTAGGTTTCTAAAAATACTATATATGAAAGACTATGGTAAGCCTCTGATCCCCAAGTTATTCCGTGTGTTAGATGGTGTTATTTCCCCCATTTTACAGATGAGGAAACCAAAATTTAGAGAAGTTAAGTAATATGCCCAGGTTTCCCAGTTGACAAATGGTGATAAAGGTAGTAGTAATTCTTATGTGTGATGGTGAGAGCTTACACTTGATAATCCTTGCATATAATATTTGCATATAGTTATTTGTTGAACAAACTGAATTGTTTGGGTTGAAGCCACTTGGTTCCTGCTTTCTTCTGGCTACCAAAAGCCCCAAGGCAGTATTAGGCCCTCCTTCCTCTGTTCTCTTAGCACTTTATACATACTTCTATTAAGAGTATGTTTCACTTTTTATTATAATTATTTGTTTATATCTGGTTTCTCCATTGTACTATGAGTTCCTTGGAGGCCAAAACTGTTTTACTCATTACTGAATCCTTTGTGCCTTGCATAGAGTAATTAGTTACATTGTTACTATTAAATAAATGTTGAAGAAAAGAAAACATAAGATCTGATTACATATAGGAAGGGCAGGGTGAAGGATCCTAAGATGAGGCAATATAATATGATGATTAAGAGCACAGGGTCTGGGATCTTTAAAAGGGTTTGAGTCTTCTTTTGCTTCTCTACATATATCTGTATGATCTCCAACATAATTTTTCTCATCTGTAAAATAGGAAGTTATAATATGTACCCCATTAAATGAGATAATCCATGTTTAAGCTCTTAGCACAATAACGAAAGCCAAAACAGCTAATTCTAGGATTTTGAATCTAAATAATCAGGAGAACAATTGTGATATTGGCTAAAATAGGTGAGTTAGAAAGGATAGCAGTTAAGTGTTTGATGTATGTATAGGGTGATAGTATGATATTCAGAGGTTTAGGTCTGGAGCTTGGGGCCAGTGTCAGAGCTAGAGGGAGATTTGCTAATCACCTATCTGAATCTGATGGGGTCAGGATAATTATTTGTCCTGTTTTAAGCGGGGTTGGTACATCTGTATCACTTGTCTTCAGAGTATACTTTAAGACGGGATATTTTAAAAAGCAAGTGATTGTATTTAACCCTAAAAGGCAGGCATTTAAAAATATTGAAGTAGGAGCCCCTCTGGTTTCACATGACATTCATTCATTCCACATGAGTTTTTTGAGTGACCAGTTGTTTGGGTGAAGGACTGTGAATCCAAATAGATTTTGCTTGACTGTAACCATAGAGTGATTTTTAATGGGAATAAATGAGAAGTTGTAAACTTGGAGGAGATGATTCTTTTCTTCAAATATCTGAAGGGTTTTAACTTGGCATGTTGTCAGTTCTTTCATGTGCAGATGACAGAATCCAAACTCAAACTGCGCAAATTATAATAAAAAGTGAACTTATTGGCCTACATAACAGAACAATTCAGGCAGGGTAGATGGTGACTTCAAATCTAGCTAGATACAGAGACTCAATGATCTCATCATGACTAACTCTTTCTCTGTCTTGGCATTGACTGCATTCAGGAGGGCTCTTCTTGGGTATTGGCAAGATTGGCCCCAATAGTCTCTGACTTTTATATCCTCACAGTGTCAGATCCAGTGGAAGGAGAGTGACTTTTCTTCAACAAACATAACGAAAGCCTTGGAATTGAGTCACATTGAATTTATTTGGGTTATATGCCAATTCTTAAGCCAATTACTGTGGTCAGCCTAAGTCATGTATCCATATACATATTATATGTATCCTACTGGCTGGCTCAGTTGGTGGAGCGTGTGACTCTGGATCTTGGGATTGTGGGTTTGTGCTCCATGTTGGGTGTAGAGATTACTTAATAAAACCTTAAAAATAATATCTGTCTATCTACGTCTTTGGAGAGGGGACAACCTTCCAAACTATGGAAGAGGGGGCATCCTATAGGAAGACCAGAGTGCTATTACCAGAAGAGGGGGAAATTGATCCTGGGTAGGTGAAAATAACGGATACCCATTATAATAGGAAAGACATTTTTTCTATGTCATTCATTTCTACAGACCCATCAGTTTATTTGGTAGTCCAACTAAAATTTATATAAATATTCTACTTGACAAAAATGCAAGCATGTGCTTCTCAGACAGTAACTAACACTAATATAGTGCTTTCTATATGACAGGCACTGTTCTAAGCATTTTAGATATGTCTAAGAACTAATTTAATCACCACAATGGCCCTAAGATGTAAATAGTTTTATGTGTAAATACCCCATTTTATAGATGAGAAAATGGAAGCACAGAGAGATTAAGTCACATACATAATGTTTTGTGTGAATAGCTGGCAGTCTTTAGGCGTTGCTGTTCCGCCAGAGTGCACTCTATACCATCTTGCATAGAAATCTGTCAGAAATAATTTTGGAACTTTTTTTTTTAATCATATATTTTTTAATCATATATTTTAATCAAATATATCATATATATTTTTTAATCATATATATTCCTCAGCCTTTGCTCTAATGATTAGGAATCAATATGGGCTTAGCTTCTTGAGTTTAGGGTAGAGCCCAAGCTATAAGTGCTTATTTAGAAACCCACCTCCAATGCAGCTATGAGGGTCAGGGTCAGGAAGAACACTTCTGATAGCACTACTTTAAAAAAACCAGAACTTTTATTGTTAAACAAAATGGAGAATTAATAAACCACACACAACAATGTATTGCACAGTGAATTATTATAAGCAAAACACATTTGTAGGCATCATCCAAATCAAGAATCAGAACTTTGTCACTTATTCCAGAAGCCCTTATGTATGCCCCATTTTAGGCACAGCCCCTCAGCGCCTTCATTAAATAACCATTATCCTGACTTTTATAGTCATGACATCTTTTTTTTTTTTTTTTTAATTTATTTATTTTGAGAGAGAGACAGTGCAAGTTGGGGAGGTACAGAGAGAGAGACAGAGAATCCCAAGCAGGCTCTGTACTGTCTGCTTGGAGCCTGACGTGGGGCTTGAACTTATGAAACTGTGAGATCATAACCTGAGCTGAAACCAAGAGTCAGATGTTTGATTGAGCCACCCAGGTGCCCCCATGACATCTTTTTTTTTTTTTTTTTTAAGTTTGTTTGTTTGTTTGTTTGTTTATTTAGAGAGAGAGAGAGAACAAGCCGGGGAGGGGTAGAGAGAAGGAGAGTGTGAGAATCCCAAGCAGGCTCCACACTGTCAGCACAGCCCCCGACATGGGACTTGAACTCATGAACCATGAGATCATGACCTGAGCTGAAATCAGGAGTTGGATGCTTAACCATCTGAACCATCCAGGCATCCCTATACTTATGACATTTTTACATCCTCTTTGTTTTATTGCTCTAATGAGTGTCCCTAGTTGCTATAGCTTAGTGTTGCCCTTAAACGTTTTTATATGTGGTTTAAGTCTCCCCTAATCTTTAAGGTCCCCATCCATACCATCCTTTTCTTATCTGTTGAAGAACCCAGACCATTTGACCTCTAGTGTTTCCCATAGTTTGGACTTTACTGATTGTATATTCATGGTTCAGTTTAACATATTTGTGTGTTCATTGTGTTTCCTGCAAATTGGCAGTGGGATCCAGAGACTGGATACCACTACTTTTTTTGTTTTTTAGCTTTTTACTTGAAATAATTTTATATTTACAAAACATTTGCAAAGATAGTACAGAGATGCCATGTATACCCTTCATCCAGCTTCCCTTCATGTTTACATCCTGCATAATTAGAGTACATTGGTCAGAACTAAGACACTACTAAGACAATAATGTCCATATAATACCATTAAACAAATTGTAGTTGCTCAGAGTTTACCATTTTCCCACTATTCTTTTCCTGTTCCAGCATCTGATTTAGGATCATATATTGCATTTGGTGGTGGGCCCTCATTCTTTTTCTATTGGTGAGAGTTCCTCAGCTTTGCCTTGTCTTTTATGACTGTGACACTTTTGAAACATACTGGTCAAGTATTGTACAAACAATGTCTCCCAATTTGGGTTTGTCTAATGTTTCTCATAGTAAGATTGAGATCGTGGATTTTGGGGAAAAGTCCCACTGAAATGATGTGATCTTCTCAATGTATTGGATCGAGGTACCTCATATTGAAATGGCTTATTACTGATGGTGTTAACCTTAATCCCTTGGTTATGATAGTATCTGCCTGGTTTCTCCACTGTAAAGTTACTATTTTCCCTTTTTAATTTATAAACATTTGGGGGGATATATGTAGGGGCTCTGTATATATCTTGTGTCTCTCTAAAGTTTTTACTCACTACTTTTTGCACTTATGGGTTGATGATCTTGCCTGCAGCAGTCATTACTATGGTGTTCTAATGATGACTTTTCTATTGCCCTCATTCCTTCTTCATTATGAATTGGAATCTTCTGTAAGGAAGAGTTGTCCCTTCTTCCTTATTTATTTAACATCTGTATGGACTTATAGGTATTTATTTTATTCTCTGGATTATAATCCATATTATCTTTATTTTGATGCTCAAAATCTTTGGCCATTGCAACCTCTTTCAGGTTGACTCCTTTGTCCTTGGACATACTTTCCTCACTATTTTGTTTGTTTGTTTGTTTTGTTTTGTTCTGGTGTTTTTAATACTTCATTACTTTCTGGAACCACAAGATGCTTTAGTCTTACCTTATTTTTCTCTTGGTCTAGCCCTGGAATTGACCACTTCTCCAAGGAATCCTGGTTTCTTTTATTGAAAAAAGTTATTTAGAAAGCAAGTTCTGGATGCTAGGTGTGTTCATTGCTATGGGAATGACACTGTCTCTTGGGTCTTCTGGGCTAGAAATATAGATACTACTTATTTTGAACAAGCTTAATGCATGCCCTTCTTGATATGGGAAGCTCAAAGACCATGTTTGCCTTTTTTTTTTTTTTTTTTTTTAATGATTATTTTTGAGAGAGAGAAAGCGCGAGTGAGTGAGCGTGAGTGGGGGAGGGGCATAGAGAGAGAGGGAGACACAGAATGTGATACAGACTTCAGGCACTGAGCTGTCAGCACAGAGCCCGACACAAGGCTCAAACGCATGAACCCCGAGATCATGACCGGAGCTGAAGTCAGAAGCTTAACCGACAGGCGCCCCAGACAATGTTTGTCTTATGCTACATAATATGTTTTTATTATCACTCATAAGAAAAATATGTAAAGGTAACTAAATAAGAATTTTTACTTCATGGGATTTATCAGTTAAGAGTTGAGACACTTGGGGTACCTGGGTGGCTTATTTGGTTAAGCGTCCTACTTCAGCTCAGGTCATGATCTCGCAGTTTGTGAGTTCAAGCCCCACGTTGGGGTCTGTGCTGACAGCTCAGAGCCTGGAGTCTGCTTCAGATTCTGTGTCTCCCTCTCTCTCTGCTCTTCCCCCGCTCATGCTCTGTCTCTCTCTCCTTCAAAAATAAATACACATTAAAAAAAAAAAAGAGTTGAGATACTTTATTGGGGTGCCTGGCTGGCTCAGTTGGTAGAGTATGTCTCTTGATCTTGGGGTTGTAAGTTCAAGTCTCATGTTGGGTATAGACATTACTTAAAAATAAAATCTTAAAAAAAAAAAAAGAGTTGAGACCCTATAAAAAAAACCCTTGTATTTTAGAATAGTCAGCAATAATTAATTAGTTTTTATGGTCAACTATTCTGAAGCATTAGTTGTTGGATAATAATCCCATGAAGCTGAAATTTTATTCAATTTATCTGGTGTACTTTTTACAGGTGTTATTTTGGGGGGTACTCTAGGAAAAAGAATGGCTTAAAGCTATGAGTTCTTTGTATTGTTTTGAGTATTTTGTTTTTCTCCCCAAACAGACATTTTATGAAACCTATGTTAAAATGTTCCCAGCAAAATATTATTGGAACATAGTTATATATGTTAGAATTTGGGGCCCTGGTTTTTCTTTTATACATGGAGTAAATTCACCATCACATTCTAGAGGATTTTGTTACTCTGTAATTCAGATGTTCCCAAATGTACTGCAGACCATGCCAAAGTTTTCAATCATGTGCACCAGAGTAATGACATTATAAGTTCATCATAAATATCAATGTATTCAAGTAAAAATATTTTGAGTTGATGCTCTTCCTACACTTTTTAATGTTATAGATGGTGGGAGTAAATGATAGTTTGTTTGTTTTTTAAAGTTTCCATGAGGTTAACTATTTCCTTAGATCAATTATTTATTAAGTAATATGAGGTCATATTTAATCATCATGATAGCAGTGCCACATTCTAAGCACTTGCCAGAAAACACATTAACAAATTTTGAGGTGTACAATATCCTAGCAAAAGCATATCTGAGAGAAATTACATTTTAGACAATTGCCTAAAAAGTATGCAATCTCCCTCTGGATTAAACCAGTGGAGAGTGATGTCTATGGACAGCATCTTACTGGTCCTCTGTTGAATTGCTTTTACTGCTCTGTGGTAGGATGCCATTGACTTAGGTGGGGAGTTGCCCTGTGAAGTGGCCTGATGAATCATCTCCTGGGGTCTCCAGTTAAGCTGTTAGTGAAGGGTTGAATAGTTGTGTTACACAGCAACCTCTTTATGTGGCTCCGTGGGGCAAATTTCTTTCTGGTCCTAGTATAAGGACCAGTTATAGCTGTCTTGAGCAATAGCTTTTTTTATTTTAACAGCCAGTATGAACTCTGTAACTGATTAAGTTTCCTTCTAGGGTGGGTCCATTTAAGGCCCACTCATTATAAATATATATTTTTGGAACAGGCTTTGTAACTTTGATTTTGTTTTATTTATCTTTGAATAGGTAATTCTATCACAGGATTGAGAAACCAGTGGTGCAAAAGGCTATATGATTAAAAGGCACCTTTCCATACCACTTTCCTATAACCACCCACTTGTGTTCCCTGGAGGGACCAGATTCTTACGTATATCAGTTTCTTACATGTACTTCTGAGATTTTAGGCATATATAAGCTCATACCTTTTATAGTTTTTTGTGTGTCCGTTTATGTTTTTTCTTATTCTTCACTCATTCTTTTAAAATTAAATTTCCTGTTTCTTTCTTTTTTTTTTTTTTTTTTTTTTTTTTTTTTTTTTTCAACGTTTTTTATTTATTTTTGGGACAGAGAGAGACAGAGCATGAACGGGGGAGGGGCAGAGAGAGAGGGAGACACAGAATCGGAAACAGGCTCCAGGCTCCGAGCCATCAGCCCAGAGCCTGACGCGGGGCTCGAACTCACAGACCGCGAGATCGTGACCTGGCTGAAGTCGGACGCTTAACCGACTGCGCCACCCAGGCGCCCCCTGTTTCTGTTTCTGTTTCCTGTTTCTTTCTAATAATTATGAAATAGTGCTCATTGCTAAAGATTCAGAAAATGAAGAAAAGGTAAAAGAAACTAAACATCTTCTGTAATCTTATCAGCAGAGATAGTTGCTGTATTTTAAATTTTTATTTATTTTGTTTAATGCCTAAGGTTTATGTTTAATTTGAGGCATTTCTCATTGAATACATATTCATTTTCTCTCAAATAATTAAATGGATCAAGGCTTATAAATATTTAAAATATTTATTTAAAATAAATATTTAAAATAAGTATTTAAAATAAAATTTGATCATACTGACATACTGTGTTATGACCTGCTTTTCATTTAAGAGTATTTCATGGCCATCTTTCTTTTAGTAAATGCATATCTGTAATGTGCTTTTTTATTTTAACTCTTAATTTTGAAATAATTTTAGATTTCAAAAAGTTGCAAAAATGGTACAGAATTCCTGTTTACCCGGTACTCAACTTCTTCTAATGTTAACATCCTTCATAACCATAGTACACTGACCTAGCCCAGAAAATTATTATTCATACAATACTAATAACTAATCTGTTATTAGAATTTTATCAATTATACCAGTAATGTCATTTTTATGGTCCAAGATTCAGTCCACAATCCCACACTGCATTGAGTTATTATGTATCCTTAGTCTCTTCCAATCTGGGACACTTCCTCAGTCTTAATTTTTTTTAAGTTCATTTATTTTGAGAGAGAGAGGGAGACAGAGAATCCCAAGCAGGCTCTGAGCTGTCAGTGCAGATCCTGACATGGGGCTCAAATCTCATGAACCATGAGATCATGACCTGAGCGGAAATCAAGAGTCAGATGCTTAGCTGACTGTGCCCCCAGGGCACCCCTCAGTCTTAACATTTTTGAAGTGCACTGGCCGGCTATTTTGTCTCTCAATTTGGGTTTTCCTGATGTTTTCTCATGATTAGATTGAAATTATGCTTTTTTGGCCAGGGTACCACATTTTTGGCAAGGGTACCACATTTTTGGCATACGGACTACAGAAGTGTTTATCCCCATCTCAGTGAATCATTTCAGGAGGTACTTGATGTTGATAGTGTGAACTGTCCCAACGTTATTACTGGTGATGTTAACTTTGGTCACACAATTAAGGTAGTGAGTGCCAAGTTTGTCCATATAAAATTATTTCCCCCCTTGCAAATATGCATTCTCATCATATTTTTTCTCCCTGATTTTAGTATCCCTTGATGATCTTGCCTTTCACAATTATTACTGTGAGGTCTCCCAAATGGTGATTTTCTATTTCCATCTTTCCTTCTACATTTGATACTTATAGTTCTCTGTAAGGAAGAGCTTTCTTTGCTCATCCACTTATTTATATTCATTTATATCATAGTATGATTTTTAACTATGAAATGTTTCTATGTATCTATCCACACATCCACATATATACATATCATAATTTATTTAGATAAATCTCTATTAATGGACATTGAGATGATGATTATTATTTTAATATTTACTTATTTTTGAGAGAGAGACAGAGTGAGAGTGGAGAGGGGCAGAGAGAGAGGGAGACACAGAATCCGAAGCAGGCTCCAGGCTCTGAGCTGTCAGCACAGGGCCCGAGGTGGGCTGGGCTCGAACTCACTAACAGCAAGATCATGACCTGAGTCAAAGTCAGATGCTTAACCAGTTGAGCCACCCAGGCACCCCTGGGATTATTTTTTTAAGTTTTTTTATTTTGAGAAAGAGAGCTAATGCACAAGTGGGGGAGGGGCAGAGAGAGATTGAGAGAGAGAGAGAGAGAGAGAGAGAGAGAGAGAACAGAGAGGATCCCAAGCAGGCTCTCCACTGTTAGCACGGAGCTGAATGTGGGGCTGGTCATGACCTGAGGCAAAGTTGTCCGCTTAACTGACTGAGCTACCCAGGCGTCCCAAGGAATTATTTTTATTTTTTTAATGCTCTGAGCACCATAATGAACATACAGTTATTTCCCTTAGATAAATTGCCCTAAGAACAATCATTTCAGTGTCAAAAGTACTTAAAAAGTACATATTTCCCTGTAGAAAATTTAATACAAATGTCACTCAAGCAACATATGAAAGTGCCCATTTCCCCACACTAGGGACAACATTTCTCAACTTCTAATATGTTGTCTTATTATTTTGGGGAATGTGGCAAAATATACATAAAGGAAACACTTTTTAGAGTGGGTGGAAACTACAGTGAGATCAAAGAAAGCTCATAGTTTAACAAAATTTTCTCCTGAGAGCTGCCCCACAGTGAAAATAGATGCTCTGTATGGAAAAAAGTTTCATGTCATCTGAAATGCTCAAATCAAGATTTAAAGCCACTTGCTGGGATTGAGGTAAAGGGGGTTGGACAAACTGTGAGGCCCTTCTTGTTCCTGGGAGTATCTAATACATTGGTCTCTGGCCATCTGCATATGTCTCTGAACTTGGATGAAGTGAAGTGAACTTGGATGTCTTACTTTTCAGTGGTTGAAGGCCTTTCACTGTTGGACTTGGGAGTGTCTCCGTATTCTGGAGCAGTATTTCATGAAGTAAGTGTTCTTGTTTTCTTTTCTGGGTATTAAGAGTAGTTTATAGTCACAAATACCAAAGCCTAACCTCCATTTTGTACAAACATTTGAAAAAATCTATTTTTGAAAATCATATTTAGAAACAGACCTTTTTTAGATGTCCTCTGCATAAGAAGGAGGTTTCACAATTGCAGTGGAAATGATCCAGATCAAGATTGTGATTTGCGGAAGCAGATGAGACTTCTGTAGAAGTTACCATTTCTATTGGCAAATAAATTGTAAACGGTTCCCAGTGCACAAATAAGTTGTATGCTAATTGGCCTGTAATTGGTTCTTTGAAACATGCTTTTCCATGAAAACTGTGTTAGCAATGCTGGTTTCTTAGAAAGTCACAAAAGCCTGTTTAACCCATAAAATTAGTTCTTAAGAATGCTAAAGTCATTGTTAGGTCACCATCATCCTTGCGTGGGCTCCTGCAACAGCTTCCTGACGAGTCTTGCTCCATTCGGTCTTGCTCCTTTACTTTTAATTCTGCAGTCAGAGTCATCTTTCTGAAATGTGAATCTGATTTTGTCAGCTCACCACTGAACTCAGGATAAAATCCAAACACCTTAGGGAGTATACAAAGCCCTGTGGGCCCTGCTTACCACATTAACCACATTTCTTTCCACTCTCACCTCCCCATTATTATTGGTTACATCGTTTTCAAGTACAAGTCTTCTAATTTGAAATTTTAACCCCTCAGTTTTACAGTTGTCTCCCTCATACATACTTTGAGAACAAATTTGTTTGTTTGTTTGTTTGTTTTTTCTGTCTAGTATTTTGAAAGCATTCAGCTTGGTTCTCATGGAAATAACAACAGGCTTTTGCATTCATATTAGTTAGCTTGTATTACTGTCTAACTGAGCCACAATAATAAGAGCAGCTAGCAGAAACAGGGACAATTTAAGACTCTTAATAAGCACACAATTCAGTTATTGGGAACAGATATGTGTGGGCATATAAAAGCATAGCCCACTAGCCACAAGGGCCCAGTGTGGAGGAGGCCTTGGGCAGTATGTTTTCTAGACAGAATAGGAACTCCCTGAGAGAGTTCTCACATACATTCATAATGCTCCAGCACTGTATTCTCTCTTACCTGTGTTTCTTTGCTCATACTCTTGTCTCCTTATGGAAGGCTATTCTTCCCTCTTTTTGTGATTAGCTTTACTATTTAGGTATTAGCTTAGAGTTTACCTCCTTCTAGAAACCGTTCTTCCTGAACATCTTCCAAAGCATCTTGTGCTTATACTTTTAATGGCTCATGTCATACTCTTGAAATTGCCTCTGTACTTGTTTTACCTAGTATGATATATGTTCCTCAGAACAGGTACTGGCACCTTTTCATTAAGTATTCCTAGTACCTAGTCCTGTATCTACAGATGTATTCCAATCCCTCCCTTCCTTCTGTCTTTTAATAAAGATTTGTTAAGTACATACCAAATGCCAGCTACCCTGGTAGGTGTTAGGGATGCGAAACAAGACACGGTCCTTGGCCTCATGGTACTTATTTCTGAGAGCACAAAGAAAAAAAAAAAAGTTAGTAAAAAGAAAACAGATTTCAGAGCAAAGAATATTACCAGAAGTAAAGAAGTTTATTGCATAATGATAAGGGGGCCAATTCTCAAGAGAACATAACAATCCTAATGTGTATGCACCTAATAACAGAGTTTCAAAATACATGGAAACTGACAGAACTGCAAGGAGAAATAGACAAATCCACAATTATAGTCAGAGGTTTCAATATCCTTCTCTCAGGGATTCATAGGACAAGCAGACAAAATCAACAAGGCTGTAGAAGCCTTGAATAGCATGTCAACCAACTTGACCTCATTGACATTTATAGAACATTCTGTCCAACAACAGCAAAACACATAATCTTTTCAAGTGTACATGGAACATCTGCAGGATAGACCATATTCTGGGTCATAAAACAAGGCTTAATGAATTTAAAAGGAATGAAGTCATAGAAAGTATATTCTTTGACCACAATAGAATTAAATAAAAAACTAATACCAGAAAGATGTCTGGAAAGTCCCCAAATATTTGGAAACTAAGTATTCTCCTCAATAACCCATGGATCAAAGAAGAAATCAGAAGGGAAATTAGAAAGTATTAGAACTGAATGAAAATGAAAGCACAACCTATTGAAATATGTGGGATGTCAGTAAGCAGTACTCGGGGGAAATATATAGTGCTAAATGCCTATATTGGAAAAGAAGAAAGGTCTCAAACTGATGACCTCTGTTTCTACCTTAAGAAACTAGGAAAAGATGGGCACAAAAACAGACAGATCAATGGAACAGAATAGAGAACCCAGAAATGGACCCACAAACGTATGGCCAACTAATCTCTGACAAAGCAGGAAAGAATATCCAATGGAATAAAGACAGTCTCTTCAGCAAGTGGTGCTGGGAAAACTGGACAGCAACAATCAGAAGAATGAACCTGGACTACTTTCTTACACCATACACAAAAATAAACTCAAAATGGATGAAAGACCTAAATGTAAGACAAGAAACCATCAAAATCCTCGAGGAGAAAGCAGGCAACAACCTCTTTGACCTTGGCCACAGCAACTTCTTCCTCAACATGTCTCTGGAGTCAAGGGACACAAAAGCAAAAATGAACTACTGGGACCTCATCAAAATAAAAAGCTTCTGCACAGCTCAGGAAACAATCAGCAAAACTAAAAGGCAACTGACAGAATGGGAGAAGATATTTGCAAATGACATATCAGATAAAAGGTTAGTATCCAAAATCTAGAAAGAGCTTATCAAATGCAACACCCAAAAACCAAATAATCCAGTGAAGAAATGGGCAAAAGACGTGAATAGACACTTCTCCAAAGAAGACATCCAAATGGCCAACCGACACATGGAAAAATGCTCAACATCACTCATCATCAGGGAAATACAAATCAAAACCACCATGAGATACCACCTCACACCTGTTAGAATGGCTAACATTAACAACTCAGGCAACAACAGATGTTGGTGAGGATGCGGAGAAAGAGGATCTCTTTCGCATTGTTGGTGAGAATGCAAGCTGGTGCAGCCACTCTGGAAAATAGTATGGAGGTTCCTCAAAAGACTAAAAATAGAACTACCCTACGACCCAGCAATTGCACTACTAGGTATTTATCCAAAGGATATAGGTATGCTGTTTCGAAGGGGCACATGCACCCCCATGTTTATAGCAGCACTATCAACAGTAGCCAAAGTATGGAAAGAGCCCAAATGTCCATTGATGGATGAATGGATAAAGAAGATGTGGTATATATAGACAATGGAGTATTACTCAGCAATCAAACAGAATGAAATCTTGCCATTTGCAACTGCGTGGATGGAACTAGAGGGTATTATGCTAAGTGAAATTAGTCAGAGAAAGACAAATATCATATGACTTCACTCATATGATGACTTTAAGACACAGAACAGATGAACACAAGGGAAGGGAAGCAAAAATAATATAAAAACAGGGAGGGGGACAAAACGTAAGAGACTCATAAATATGGAGAACAAACAGGGTTCCTGGAGGGGGTGTGGGAGGGGGGATGGGCTAAATGGGTAAGGGGCATTAAGGAGTCTACTTCTGAAATCATTGTTACATTATATGCTAACTAATTTGGATATAAATTTTAAAAATGACATTAAAATTAAAAAAATAAAATTGCCTTGTTCTTAAAAAAAAATAAATTAGGAAAAGAAGATAAATTAACCTCAAAGTAAGCAGAATAAAAGAAATAAGATCTAAGTGAAAACAAATGAAAGAGGAAAACAATATTGAAAATCACTGAAACAAAGTTGGTTCTTTGGGATGAACAGTCAAATTGATAAACTTTTGGGAATTGGGATATATTCAATATCTTGGTTGTGGTAATGGTTTCATGGGTGTATACATAGGCCAAAACTTATCAAATTGTATACTTTAGGGGCTCCTGGGTGGCTCAGTTGGTTAAACGTCTGACTTCAGCTCAGGTCATGATCTCATGGTTTGTGAGTTTGAGCCCCATGTTGGGCTCTGCGCTGTCAGCACAGAGCCCACTTCATGTCCTCTGTCTCACTCTCTCTCTGCTCCTCCCCTGCTCACATTTTCTGTCTCTCAAAACATAAATAAACATTAAAAAAGTATACTTTAAATATATATAGTTTATTTTATACTAATTATATTTCCATAAAACTAAAGTTAAAAAAAAAAGTGAGATTTCAGTTAAATGGTAAGTAAGTACATGTAGAAGAATAAAACTGGGTACAGGGATAAAGAGTGACAGTCAGGGCTGCCTGGGTGGCTCAGTTGGTTAAGTGTCTGACTCTTGGTTTCAGCTCAGTTCATGATGTCATGGTTCGTGAGATCAAGCTCCACATCAGGCTCCATGCTGACACAATAGAAACTGTTTGGGATTCTCTCTCTCCCTCTCTCTCTCCCCCTCTCCTGCACTCACTCACTCTTTCAAAATAAACTCAATAATAAAAAAAAGAGTGACAGTTGGGGCGCCTGGGTGGCTAAGTCAGTCAAGTGTCTGACTTGGGCTTAGGTCATCATCTTGTGGTTCGTGGGTTGACAGCTCAGAACCTGGAGCCTACTTCGGATTTTGTGTCTCCCTCTCTCTCTCTGCCCCTCCCCTGTTCACACTCAGTCTCTCTCTGTCTCTCAAAAATAAATGTTAAAAAAAAGAGAGTGAAAGTCATGTATGTGTCACTATTTTAGATAGTGTGTTCAGGGAAGGCACTCTGAAGAAGTGAAATTTGAGTAAGAGATCTAAATGAAGCCAGCATATCATAGCATCTATGATGGCCCTGATTTGGGAATGCACTTGGCATTTGTGAGTGGATAAAGAAGGCAAGTGTTAAGGCAGAATGAACAAAGAGGAGAATAATAGAGACAAATTATGCAAAGTTAGGAATCAGATTATGTAGCACTTTTTATACACATGGTTAGGAGTTTGGTTCTTCTCTCTCTCTCCCTCTCGCTCTCTCTCTCTACCTACCTATCTATCTTTAGTGTTATTATTTTTTTAGTGTAATTATTTTTAATGTCCAAAATTTATAATATGAAGACCAGAGCTTCCTCCTAGACTCAAATTTATAAATTCTTATAAATTGAGATACTTCTTATCTAATGTGGTTTCTAGGAAGAATTCATTCAAGTCCTCAGTGGTCATTTGCTCAAATGGAATTATGTTCTTCATCTTCTCTAGCTCTCTCGTATTTCTCAATCCTGGCCTTGGAGAGAGGTAAAAACTCAGCACAACTTTTCACATCTTTTTTCTTAGCATCCTGGCACACGAGCCTTCAGGGCATTAAACTTCTCAAAGTCATTTGCCAAGTCAGCCTTTACCACATTGGCCTTGTATAAGCCCAGTTGATAGCAGGTGGATTCTTAGGTAGAGTAGCCAGTGTGGTTATAAGGGTCTCATTCCAAGACTTTAGGGAATTAACAGTGGTCTTTTGGTCTCAGGGTATGATCTTTCCAAGGGCTACTCAGTAAATGCCTATTAGAGAAAGTTTTTGCCCAGCCATCTTGAGATCCTTCACTAATCTTGGTGGCCCACGGTAGCAACTAGATTTTGTTTTTACTATGCTGGGAAGACATGGAGACTTTTAAGCCAGGAGAGGAGTGATCATATTTATTTTACATTTGATAAATATTGCTGTAGATACTGTAAGGGGAATTGACTCTAGGGATAAGAGGTGAAGCAGGAAAATGATTAGGAAGGATGCCTATGCAGTAGTCTAAGCAGGATGATGGTGGCTTGGGACTAGTGTAGTAACAATGAAGATGGTGAAAAGTGATTAGATTCTTTAAAAAAGTAATTAAATTCTGGTTATACTTTTAGAAGTAGACTTGTTAATAGATTTGATATGAGATACGAAGGCAAGAGAAGATTCAAGGATATGATTCAAGAATAGCAGGTTTTTTGTCCTGAGCAACTGAATAACTGAGGTTATTTAATGAGATGAGGCATACTGAGGGAGGAGCATTTTTAGGAGGGTAAGAAGTAAGAGTTCAGATTTCACCATATTAAGTTTGAAGACATCCAAATGACAATGGTAAGGCAACAGGCTATACAAATGTGAAACTCAAGAAGAGAGGTTCTGACTGGAGGTTTAAAATTGGGATCTGTCAGCCTACAGATGGTATTTGAAAACATGGGACTTGGAAACCAATTTGACAATAAATTTCATATTACGAAAGAAACTAACAACTGAAAAAACAAACATGGAACTTGATGTAATCACCTTGTGTGATAGCCAGCCTCCATGATGACCCCCAAAGATTTCTACCTCTGATATTCACACTTGTGGTCCTCTCCCACATCATACCAGAGTTGGCTTGTATGACTGAAAAAAAAAATATGCAGAAATAATGGTATGTCACTTCCTAAATTAGGTTATAAAAGACACTGTGGCTTACATCTTGGACTTTCTCTTGAGAAGATAGACAATAGACAATCTTGTTAAGGAATTTGCTCTAAAGGAGGGCAGACAAATGGTATGGCAGATATCCGCTGAAGGCAGATACCTCATGAAGTTTTAAAGAATCTGCCCTATATTTATTGTGGCACTGTTTACAATGGCCAAGATGTGGAAGCACGCGTGCATGCATGTGCGCGCGCGCGCGCACACACACACACACACACACACACACACACACACACACACTGGAATATTATTTAGCCATAAAAAAGAATGGGATCTTGGCATTTGCAGCAACACGGTTGGACCTAGAGGGTATTGTGCTAAGTGAAATAAGTCAGACAAAGACAAATACCATATGATTTCACTTACATGTGGAGCCTAAAAAACCCAAACAAATGAATAAACTAACAAAAAGCAGAAACAGACCCATAAATATACAGAACAAACTGATGGTTGCCAGAGTGGAGTGGAGTGGGGTGGGGGAGATGGGCAAAATGGGTGAAGAGGAGTGATACAGGCTTTCAATTATGGAATAAAAGGGACAGCATAGGGCATGTAGTCAGAGGTATCATAATAGCATTGTATGGTGACAGATGATAGCCACACTTGTGGGGTGCATAACATAATATATAAACTTGTTGAATCACCATGTTGTACACCTGAAACTAATGTAGCATTGTGTGTCAACTATACTTCAGTGAAAAAAAAAAAAAGAAACATGTGGCTCAGTCAGTAGAGCATGTGACTCTTAATCTCAGGGTTGGGAGTTCAAGCCCCACATTGGGTGTAGAATCTGTTTTAAAAAAACATGTAAAAACTCTCAAAACTTACTAAAATAAAATAATAAAATAGCAAAAAAAAATTGAGAATCTGTGTATATGGTTGCTGATGGGAATAATCCTGTGGATAGAGAAGTTGGTGATGTAGGGAAGAGAATAATTGAATGAGCATTGTCTTTGAGGAGGCAGGAAGGAATGGGATGCAGTTCATAAGGGGAGGATTTGACTTTAGGTAAGAAGAAAGGAAGTTCATCTTTTGTTAATAAGAGAGAATATAGGTATAGATAAAGGATGTTGGTCAGTGGGTAGTGGGAAAATAAGGTGGTTCTCATTTAATTGTTTCTTTTCTCAGTGAAATAAGAAATGAAGTTGTCAGATGACAGTGAGGAGTGGGGAGGGAAGTTGGAGGTTGAGGACAGGGGAAGATGTGAAATAGTCTTGTCAGAAAGAATATGTCAAATGAATGAATGGAAGAGCTGTATCTAGCCATTTAACCATTATTTAAAATGTTTCTCTGGGAAAATGCGTTCTTAGCTATAGTGAGGGAGTCTAGAACATATTCTTACTCCTTACTGGGGTGTGTGTGTGTGTGTGTGTGTGTGTGTGTGTGTGTGCGCGCGCGCGCGCGCGCACGCATATAAGTAAAAGGGGATAATGGTATGAGATAGTAATTTCCTGCTATAAGAAGCCATGTTAACTCTCTATACTTGTGTAAGATAACCTCTTGGGGAGTGAACAGTTGCTTCCCCCAAACGTAGTGGGGATGACCTCAAACTCGGAGTCCCTTGCTCCTCTTTCCTGAATATGGGTTAATTTGCTTGTAAGCTCAATGTTCTTAAATCAAGAGCTACCTGTGTTTCAATATAGTTTCTTTAAATAATAAAGCATAAAGAAATAAAATTGAGGGTGCCTGGGGGCGCCTGGGTGGCTCAGTCGGTTAAGCGGCTGACTTCGGCTCAGGTCATGATCTCACGGTCTGTGAGTTTGAGCCCCGCGTCAGGCTCTGTGCTTACAGCTCAGAGCCTGGAGCCTGTTTTGGATTCTGTGTCTCCCTCTCTCTCTGCCCCTACCCTGTTCACACTCTGTCTCTCTCTGTCTCAAAAATAAATAAACATAAAAAAAAAAAAATTAAGGGTGCCTGGGTAGCTTAGTCGGTTGAGCATCCAACTTGATTTTGACTCAGGTCATGATCCCAGGGTCATGGGGTTGAGCCTGCATTGGGCTCTGTGCTGAGTGTGGAGCCTGTTTAAGATTCTCTCTCTCTCTCTCTCTCTCTCTCTCTCAATCTGCCCCTCTGCCCCTCTCCCCCACTTGTGCTCTCTCTCTCTCTCCGAAATAAAAGAAAAAGAAAAAAATTATATCAAGCCAAGTGAAAAGAGTACTTTGGAAGAGAAAGTTCATCATTCCTTTGCCTTTTTTTTTAATCTTCAGCTGATTTTACCATCTAGTTCTTAGGGAAAAGTAAGAATATGTTAAAGGGGAGAAGAAAAATCTGCACAGGAGAGAAAAAGAGAATTGTGGCAACCACATTAGATTTTATGACTACCTTCAACAAATGTTTCTATTTTGTGTTTAGCCAAGTAATGATCATAAAATTGTGAGTTCATTCAAAATTTACCCTACCCTGACTGGGAATGGTCACTCACATGGAAATGTAGCATGAAGACAAATTATATTCACTGTATACTTCTCTATAATAATATGATATACAGTTAAACTACTGTGGACATGTTAGTTCATTATGGAAACCAGCCCATTTGCTGATAGGCTTTTTGAGAACTATTTGTTCTGTCATTTCTGAGACCTACTTAGTGCCACTTAAACTATCTAAAGCATCAAAGCACTTTGAAAGCAGGCTATTGGTAATATAAATATCAAGTTACTACTTCTTACTGACAAAGATAAATGCAAAAAAGAATCCATTAGTAGACAGTTGTAAAACGTTTGGTTCTTTTAGAACTTTGGAAGGCAAAGTTGATGCCCTTGTTTTCAAAAGGAGGTAAAAAGTTGATCTCAGGTAGCTAACATATTGAGGTTTTACTGTATGTTAGGCACTGTGCTAAGCACTTGTGCCCATTACCAGTTACTCCTCCCAAGAACCCTGTGAAAGGTCACTATTCTTCTTCTTTTTTTTTATGTTTATTTTTGAGAGAGAAAGAGACACAGAATCCAAAGCAGGCTCCAGGCTCTGAGCTGTTAGCACAGAGCCCGACGTGGGCCTCGAACCCACAAACTGCGAGATCATGACCTGAGCCAAAGTTGGACACTTAACCGTCTGAGCCACCCAGGTACCCTGAAATAGGTGGCTATTCTTATTTTATAGCTGAGGAAACTAAGGCTTGGAAGGGAAAAGTACACAGGTGGAACCTGGATTTAAACCTGAGTTTGACCCCAAAGCCTTGTTCTTTCTACTACACTAGCTAAAAAGCCTGTTAGTGACCTTTGCAATATTACAGGATATATTTTTGCAAGTGATTGGGAGTTGGAAAGAGGTGCTCCTGAGTCACCAGCAAAAACTCACTAAAACCAAGTCATGCACTATCTTTCTGGTTCTGGTGGATTGGTGAACTGGCTTATAGTAGCAGATCAACCCTCCTGCAAAGAAAAACTAGGAAAGGAGGATGAATAGAAAAAAATATCTCTTTGATGGTATTGGAAAGTATCAAGATAGCCAGGATTATTGAGGGGCTGAGATCCCAGAGAGGAAAATACAAAATGTGAGACTGACAGTCTGAGCTGCTTTCTCTTTGATGTATTTATCAATTTGTAAGTGGCATAGGCTGAGGGCAGAGAAAGAGAACAGAAATTGGCTGTTAAGAGGCTAAGGAGCTAAGTAGAGCTATTGGAAGTCTCACAGTGCTGGAGAAATAACAAAATCAAATGCATGGCCAACCAAGGTGGCAGGGCTCTGGTAAACATCTTCGCTTCCAGTTGGGTCCTCCGAAGGACTACACTGAAGGAAGGAATAAGGGTAAATGACATATAGATATTACAAAAAAATAAAGGGGCGCTGGGTGGCTCAGTCCGTTAAGCATCCGACTCCTGTTTTCGGCTTGGGCCGTGATTTCAGGGTTGTGGGATTGAGCCCTGCATAGGGCTCCATGCTGAGAGTGGAGCCTCCCTCTGCCCCTTTTTCCAAGTTGTGCATGCTCTCTGTCTCTCTCTCTCACTCTCTCACACAGACACACACACACACACACACACACATCTAGCTTAATTAGCTAAACTAATTAGATTAAGGTGATGCTATTCTATTCTAATTGCTTGCCAGAAATTTAAAGAAATCCCTTCTGGAAGAAAATAGCCTTGTCCAGAACCTCTAAAATTTTTCATATCTATAATATCCATCATTCAACCAAAAGTTACCAAGCATAATAAAAGAGAAAAATAAATAGACACTACGGATTCACAGGCGATTCAGATATTGGAGCTGTCAAACTTAGACTGTAAGATAACTGTGGTCAGTGATTAATATGCACACAAAATAAGTGACGAGGTAGAGAATTTCTCCAGGGAACTGGAATATATAATAATGAATCAAATGGAAATTCTAGAACTGGAAAACATAATAGCAAATTAAGAATGCAATAGGCACAGTTAACAGCCAATTACACAAAGCTAAAGATTCATGGGGCACCTGACTGGCTCAGTCAGTAAAGCATGTGACTCGTGATCTTAGGGTTGTGTGTTCCAGCCCCACATTGGGTGTAGAGTTTACTTGAAAAATAAATAAAATCTTGGGACATTTGGGTGGTTAGGTGCCCGACTCTTGATTTCGGCTCACGTCATGATCTCACTGTTCATGAGTTCGAGGCCTGCTTGGGATTCTCTGTCTCCCTCTCTCTCTGCCCCTCCCCCATGCATGCATGCTTACTCTTGCTCTCTCAAAAATAAATAAACAAAAAATAAAAAAATAAATCTTTGAGAAAAAAAGAGGGATGACTCATGATCTGGAAGATAGATCTGTAGAAAATATCTAGACTAAAGCTTGGAGAGAAAAGGATAGAAAACAGAAAAAAAAAAAGAGATCAATGAGATATAAAACATCTCAGAAGACAGAAGAAGGGAAAACATTTCCCAGTTTATTTTATGAGTTCAGCAATCTTGGTCCACTGTGGAGTTCCCCTTGGCTATTCTGTATGCCTTAGAATTAAAGTTTACCTCATACCTTTACTACTCTTGAAACTGATAATAGTAAGATTTAAGTTAATTTGTTTGTTTGTTTTTCTCCTACAGACTCCATTAATAATATACCTCTTTCATTTCCTGATTGACTATGCTGAATTGGTATTTATGGTAAGTAACCTTCCACATGAAATCAACATGTATATATCTTTATAGTCTTTTATCTTGTTGTTTTTAAGAAAAATTATCTTTTAGGAACTTAGGAGTTGCTCAGAGTGTGAAAGCAAAAACCTATCCTTAATTGAATTCAAGGAACTGTGATATATTATGGAAGTATGGGGAGTAGTCTCTGACATCTGACCAGTTCTAATTCCTTATACTTTTAAAATTTGGTTTCTGGACTATGTAGTCTCAAACTTTCTAGTGCCAAAATTCTATGATTGACTTTAATTGTGGTGCCAGTGTAGAGGGCATCCTGAAGTTCCTAAGCATTCTGCCAAAAGATTCTGTGCAGTGGACATAGGCCTGATGAGACTCTTAGGAGCAATAACCTTCAAAGTTGAGATGACAGGGCTGTTTTGAGAGATAGTAATTTGAAACACTTGCCTAATGTAGAGTTGAAAATCTGGGTCAAGTAGGAGATCCACTGAGGTCTTCCTTAATAATTATAATGGCTCTTGTTTATTGAGGACTTATTTAGTGCTGGGCACTTGACGTACATCAGGCCTGCAAAGTATTGGGTATTATTCCTACTTTATAGAAAACTTGAGTAACTTGCAATTAAAGAACAGATGTGGTACACAAGGCTAACATAAGCCTTGATGCATCCTTATCCTCAAGGTTGTCCAGTCAAATCTCCCTGAAAGGCTTTATCTTTGGGTAGTCAAAGTGAGGGTTGAGGTTCTGCCTGACTGGACGAATTCATTACCAAATAGACCACCACCATCCAAAATCTCTAGGCCCTGGCAGCATTTCCTCACTCTTATACTATTGTTTCTCTTTCTTTTGACAGGTAACTGATGCACTCACTGCCATTGCCCTGTATTTTGCAATCCAAGACTTCAATAAAGTTGTGGTAAGTAGTCAGTGGGTGAAACAAAACTGGTGGAATTTTTTGGTAGCCTTCTGATCTCTGTTATTACAAAAAATCAAAGGTCGTGTACGTAAGGATCCAACTGTTTAAAAATACTAAGAAATAGGAATGAAGCTTCTGGCCTGTTAAGCCAGCTCTGCAATGGCCAAACCTAAACCAACAAGACAGCTTCACTAATAGATACAGAAAGGTCAGTTTAATCTCTGTAGCTTAATATCCATTCACCTGTGCAACTTTAGACTTTCTGGAGCAGAGTTGAACTACAGTTATAGTAATGAGGACCCTTAATAATCTTCCTTTCATGAGTATAGCTTTTAACTCACTGTGTTATGCCTATCTGAGGTAAAATTGGATTCCCAGTGTAGTTTCTGTTTCCCTACAGAGAACAATCTTCTTTGGAAAATTTGGCATGTAGTAAATGCCTGTAGAAAGTTGTTTTTTTTTTTTTTTTTTTTTTAATCAGGTGTAATCTTTTCTTTTTTTTTTTTAAGTTTATTTATTTATTTTGAGAGATAGTGAGCAAGCAGGGGAGTGGCAGAGAGAGAAGGAGAGAGAGAGAGAGAGAGAGAGAGAGAGAGAGAGAGAGAGAGAGAGAGAGAGAATTCCACGCAGGCTCCATGCTGCCGGTGCGGAGCCCGACATGGGGCTCGAATCTACAAACTATGAGATCATAACCTGAGCTGAAATCAAGAGTCAGACATTTAACTGACTGAGCCACCCAGGTGCCCCCTTTTTTAAAATTATTTTTGAGAGAGAAAGAGAGAAAGCATGTGAACAGGGAACGGGGAGGGAAAGACAGAGAGAGGTAGAGAGGATCCGAAGTGGGCTCTGTGCTGACAGCAGAGAGCCCGATGTGGAGGCTTGAACTCATGAACTGTGAGATCGTGACCTGGGCTGAAGCCAGACACTTAACCTACTGAGCCACCCAGCACCCCGCCTGTAGAAAGTATTGATGAAGTATTGATGTAAACTTTAGTCTTAATCCGTATGTAATAGCCAAAGGGAGTGGTATATCGTGACCATTTTCATTTTCCTGGGTTCTAAGAGAGTTAACAGATTAACCATGTGTACTATCCATGTAGTTATTTTAAAAATTGGCTGCAGTCCTCCTTGACTGGCTAGGAGCCACTGAGATTAACTGGGAAGAGAAAAGGCTGCATCCCACTGGTGTTGTCTGTGGTTTATTTTCACGTCTGTTACCAAGTAATAGAACCAGAAGTAGCAGTCTGCCTTTCTGTGGCACTGGTCATTAGTAACAAAGCTAGTGAATTCTACAATTATGGACCTCAAAGAGATGTACAAAATATCTGAATTGTGAGTTCTTAAATCGGGGTCCGTTTATAGGCTTAATAGCCCTATAAGACCAGAGAGTGTACATCTTAAACCAGTGGAGCATTTGGGACATAAACAAACCTGAGGGCATTATGCTAACTAAAATAAGTCAACAAAGACAAATCTTGTATGACCTTATTTATATGTGGAATCTAAAAAAGTAAAACTGGGAAGCCTGATTGGCTTAGGCAGTAGAACATGTGACTCTTGATCTCAAAGTCGTGAGTTCAAGCTCCACATTGAGCATAGAGCTTACTTTAAACAAATAAATAAAAAGTCAAACTCCTAGAAACAGAATAGATTGGTGGTTGACAGGGGGTGGGTTTGGAGATAGGGGAAATGGGAGGGTATTGGTCAAAGGGTACAAACTTTGGTTGTAAGATGAGTAAGTTCTGGAGATCTAATGTATAGCATGGTGACTATAGTTAACAGTATTATATACTTGAAAGTTGCTAAAGGAGTATATCTTAAATGCTCTTACCACACACACACACACACACACACACACACACACACAGGAATTATGTGAGGTGATGGGTGTGTTAACTAACCTTATTGCAGTAATCATTTTACAATATGTGCATGTTTTAAATCTTATTGTACATTTAAACTTACACAATATCATATGTCAGTTGTATTTCAGTAGGATTGGAAAAGAAAAGAAAATTTTAGGGACTGAGGTGAAATGCTTCAACAGGATTCCTTTGAGGGCTAGAGATGAAATAATTGGTTGTGAAATTCATAAGCTGAGGAATGCAGAGATAAATTAGCAGTGGTTATTTTCTTCCCCAAGATAGATTGTGTATGTAGACCATAGTCTTTGTTCTTTGAAGTTATATGCTAAAATATTTAGGGGTGAAATGTCATGACATCCACAGCTTACTTTCAAATAGTTCAGAAAAAGAATTTGCATGTTTGCATATGTATGTGTAGAGATAAAGGAAATGTGGCAAAATGTTAACAATTAGTGGATTTAGGTGTTTTATTTATAAACTTTTCTATAGTTTATAAATTTTGAATAAAAAACACTAGGAAAAAAGTAGATCTGTGTCTGTACCCACCAGTGTATGTGTATACACGTGCATGTGCACGCGCGCGCGCGCGCGCACACACACATACATACATACATACATACATACATACATACACACATACATACACACACACGGTATAGATGTGATATATGTGAATATCCAAGGGAGGGTTGGTAGCTTTCATTTAAGAACACGGCTAGATCTTTTCAACCAAAATGTAAAACTGAAATGTGTTTTAGTGAAAGTTGATTAGAGATGCCAACATCATATGTACTCCTTTTTTTCCTGTTCAACTGTCATAAACATACCACGCATACACCCTAATTAAAACAATTTTTTAATGGTGGGGGAAGCTTAAGGGTAAGTAATGAAGCTAGGTTTCATTTAATTTCCTAACAAAGTTAGACATCAGTGTCAGTAGAAGAGATCCCTTTAATTTAGAGCAATGATAATTTTAATTCATTTGTTTATTATTTGAGTTTATATGGAAACATACAGAGAATTTTTTTTCTTTGTGTGATTTAAAGAGGTTGAGAGAAAACCAAATGAGCTGTTGTTGATACCCTGTTTTTTAACACACCAAAACATTCTGTTGTCACCAAGACTGAATTGAAATTTGGAATAGTTTTGTTTCTCCATCCTCAGAATTCAGCCTATTGGAACATTAGGTTTCTTGGTCAGAACAAGAGTTTTATTTACACTGTGTCAAAAATTAACTCATTCTGAATGGCAGATTTTTGATGATGTGGATAGAGTATCAGCACATATCTTCCCCCAAATCTTCCCCACTTTGTCAGAATGGGCCCATAGCATATGGAAGAATTTTAGTCTTGCTGGGATTTAAGACCAGATCCATGGTAACAAAGCTGTGTCTATACTCAAACGTGTTCTGGAAAACTATGGTGCAAAGGTGGGTTCCATTCCTAGCCCTTCTCCAGCTGTTAGCCTATGGAATATGAATGCTGATTGATTGTGACCAGTGGATTCTCACATTTTACATCTACCTTACTTGACAAAAGCATTGTTGTTAATCTAGTCTGTCCTTTGCTGAGATTGTACTTTCTATTTGGGACTCAGAATTTGTGTTAGAAAGTTGCTTGTAGTTTGAGAGAGAGTGATAAAAATGTGTCTTCCCTTAATGTGATTAGAGGGTTGTAAATTTGGAGCATAGACTCCTGAACTTGGAATGTGGTGAAGCTAACAGAGATGTGGGGGGGGGGGGAGGAGTATTCACTACTCCACCTCTGGACACCCTAGTTTTGGAGGTTGCAAATTGGTATAGACACAGATTCAATTATTAGAAAAAGCTGTTTATTTGAAGCAGGGGAATAATGTCCTTGTAAAACCAAATCTTGTAAGGACAAGGAAAGGCTGCATAGAGAAGTGGATAGAAGGGAAAGAAAACTCCACCCTGGAGATTTATTTTTTAATTAAAAATGTCTATTGAAATACAACACACATATGGAAAAGTGCACAGGCATCTGTGTATGAGGTGATTAATGATCACAGAGGTAATGATCAGTCAGGTGATTTCCTTTTAGGCCACTTTTAATCTCTCTTATGATAGTTTTAAATCTCATCATTGTCAAGGCTGCTGAATATATAGAAATATTTATCTTTGGATTTTAACTTGTACTCCTTAACCTCACTTATTTTTATACTTTAACATTTTCTTAGTGTGTGTGTATTTGCTTTTCCTTTGACTTGTAGCCATTTTCCTGTCTCTGACTGGATCCAGTGGGGATTTTTAAAAGGGAGTTTGGCTGTTCTTCGGGGGAGCTGAGTCAATAATTGGGACCATGAGGCCAGGCATCATGGGGGCTTTGCTGGTGAGCTTGGGGGGAGACAAAAAGAGATAGCAGAGAATCTGGGGACTGCTGACCTGATTGCCTTTCTCTCCTGCAGGCTCTCCTTTTATAACTCTTTCTGTTTCAAAGTATTTTGGAAGATTGGGGTTATTAGGAAGTACTTTTCTTTAGTTGTTGGCATAGGGTCACCTCTGCCCAGGATCTGCACATGCCTGTTTAGCTGTCCCCATCCCTTCCTATAGTCCTGATGGCAGGCTTCCAGCCTGGGGACTGGGTCTGCATTCCCACCTGTATCTCCGGCTGCTCCTGGATTGACTCCCTGCTTCCCTTCAACAGGCTTCTTTGAGCATCTCCCCCCAGCCAGATGGCCTTCTTTTTGCAGGAACTCAGGGACCCTTAGCTAGCAGGGCCTCCTTCCTCTACCACTGCTGCAGCTGTCCTCACTAAGTGCTCTGTCTGCTGAGCCAGCCCCCTCCTCTCTGATAAAAGCACTGTAGTTTATATATTGTCTTTTTAATTAAACAATCCCAGATGTGCATGGTAGCCTAACTTTTACTGATGATAATTCCCACTGTTTAACCTGAACTCTCAGAGATGATCAAAGGAGGTTTTTGAAGGTTGTTCTGGTTTTCTGATTAACTCTTTACTACTAAATTTGTGCAAGAAATCTGGGCTTACCTGTGTTCCTGTGATAACTTCTATACTTTCTTTTGAATTGAAAAATGGATCTTTAAATTTTTTTTTAATTTTCCATTTAAAAAAATTCTGAAATACCTAAGACATACAAAAATATGTAAAGAATAATATGTACTGTGAACTTACTTCAACTTAAAAAATAAAACATTACACATAAAGTTGCCTCTGAGACTTTCATCTCCTTATTCTTCCTCTCACCAGTTACCACTGTTGTGAATTTAGTGTTTATTGTCCCCACACAGGGCCTTAACTTCTACTACTTTTGCATATATACCTAAATAACACGTAGTATTATTTTGCATGCTTTTAACTTTGTGTAAATGGTATAGTGCAATGTTCTGTACATGCATTTTTTTATCATTAAATCTTTAATCCTGCACACTTGCTACTGTGACATCTCTGCACTACTCTCTTTTATAATCAGTTGCAGCCTTGAATTTATCCTGTCGAAAAAAGATTCTTGGGCCATTAAATCAGCAAGGCTACCCATTTGGGGTTCAGAGGCTTTTTCCATCTATAGTCTGACCCATGTTTGCTTATAGGGTTGCCTAACTTTTTTTCATTCTGGAGCACACCCATGAACTTGTTGGGACATACCAGGGGAAGGCAAGAGCTTTCCACCCCCGTCTCATTCCCTCCTGACTCTCCAGCTGCCCAGCCACACCCAGCTCTCCTCCTTTTCTTCATCATGGCCATTCCCCACTTCCTCTGTGGGAGTCAAAAACTTGAAACAGGAGAACATGGAAGAAAACCTGGGATACTGTGACATTCAGGGGATCATTTTACTTTGCATGAAAATATTTCACTTTGCTGATGGAACTTTGGAGTTCTTAGGCCAGTCATGGTAACTCTTCAACAGGGCTGGGAACATTGCTTTGCCATTTATTCATTCAGTCATTCAATAGATATTTATTGTTTGCTCACTGTGCCAGGTATTGGAAATTATTGGCAAAAACATGGTCCCTGTCCTCATGGAACTCATAGTCTAGTGAGGGAGACAGATATTAGTCACATAAATAAAAAAGTCATAACTGTGAACAGCGCTATGAAAGAATGTGTATTAATAGGGACATTTTACCTACTTGAAGGGGGTTAGCGTGCCTTCCTGAAGAAGAAATGATTTAACAGATCTAAAGACTATGTGGGAGCTAATAAGGAAAGAGAAGAAGAGGTTGTTCCAATTCAAATGCAAAGGCCTGGGAGCAGGAGGGGTATGGCATGTGCCAGAACCCAGAAAATGAGAGGTGAGGCGAGAGGTGGGTATGAGATGAGCCTGGAGAGGTAGGGCCAGACCAGGTGGGGCCATGTGGGCCATGGAAGGACTACTGTCTTCATTCTAAAAGCAATGGGAAATAATGTGTTTTGTCATTTTTTTTTTTTTTCCAGTTTAAAAAGCAGAAACTCCTCCTAGAACTAGACCAGTATGCCCCAGATGTGGCCGAACTCATCCGAACCCCTATGGAAATGCGTTACATCCCTCTGAAAGTGGCCCTGTTGTAAGTATTATTTGACAAAACAGGGCTCGGTGCCAGTGAATGCGAGGAAAATCTGATGAGACTTTCTCATGTTGTTTGTTGTATTTTTGGAGATCTGCGGTCTTAGTCATCAAGTACTTGCTGTGGTTCTGTTGCACAACTGGGGTTCTGGCCAGCAAAAGAGACAGAGCCATTCTGTCTCTTTTGGGACAAAGCTTCACACAGGGACATGCACAATCAGCCCTTCACAAATGCTTTTTCACTCCACGCTGATCTGGGCTCCAGCCTACTTGTAACCCATGTTTCTTTAAAAAAAAAAACAAACAAAAAAACCCCAAAGTTCTTTAATTGTATATATGGATTGAATAAAATTCCAATCTTTATATGGCCATTATTTTGAGCATCTCCTATGTTTCATATACAGTTAGTCCCCCATTTGTAGTTTAGAAAACTATAGCCAGATAGACCCATCCCAGCTGGGTGACCAGTATGGGAGAGTGGAACTTACTGAAGCTCTTTAAAAGAATTCTCTAGGAGTACTCAGTGCTGCCTGTAAGTTTAATTCTTTCAGGTTATTCTTGTTTATATAGAGATAGGCAAATGTGAATAATTATTCAGTCAGCTCATAGTCATTGAATATGAATAATATACTAGCTTCTAGGGATATAGTGTAAACAAGATGGGCAAATTTCCTCATGGAAAAACATGACCTTAGAACTTCAGAATTAGAAGGGGCTTGTGAGGACAGTTTATTCAACCCTCTGCTTTATATGTGAATCTCCTGTTCAGTATTAGGTGGAGTGCAGCTGCTTTTTGAACATCACCTGCTATTTAGAAATGGCTTTCTTCCCCTCTCCCACCAAACAGCTTTCATTTCTATGTATTTCAGAAATACTAGCAAGAACTACCTAATTAGAACCAGAGGTTTAGCAACATTATGAATCCCTTATGGACTCATTTATCTCCTGGGGATACTTTTATAATAGCAGCAGCCATTTCTTTAAAGGTTGTATAACAAGCCTGTCTGTAATTCTTGAAAAAAAACACCAACAATTTCTGGGCCTTTGGTTTTTAGAACTGCTACTCTTACAGCCTTGGGAGGTATTGGATTTAAGGTCTTTACTGGTGAATAATAATTATAATCTCTCCCTGAGATACTGGTATGTTTCTTCCTATCTAATAATCAGAATTATGTAACTGGTTTCCCTTTTCACTTTGTCTGCCAGGAAACTCAGAACCAGATTTGAAGCTGATTATTACAGTGCTGTAGAAAACCCATTTGGTCTTTTTTCCCTGGCCTTTTTTTTTTTTTTTTTTTTTTTATGTTTTTCCTGGTCTTGATTTTTTTTGTTTCTATTTTTATTTTCCTATTATTTTTTATTACCTGTTCTCATTTGAGCTGCCTCAAATCTTCTGAAGAAGAGGATAGAAATAAATAAAATAATAATCTATTTTGACTACACAAGATTTCCCTAATCAGCATTTTAAATTCATTGCTCAGTCCATTCCTTCCCACCTCAAGAAAAGACTAGGTTTGTGAGCTTAATTCCTTCCAGTAGAAGTTCAAGATGTCCTGTGAAGTTCCATGACAACCAGCTCATTGAATTCAGTAGATTCTTACCCTGTACTTGGGATCTAGCTTGGTGGATACAGCTTGACTACCAAGAGGGCTAAACCAAAGCTACTCTGACCTCTCAGAGGAACGGGGGGTATCCTGTGTCAGAGCTTAGGAGCCCAACTGAGGACAAATTACCTCCTGGTTTTCAAAGACAACTGTAGCCATTCCTAAAATATATGGCTCTGTGGGAGTTGGTAAAATTTTATCACTTATGAGATCTGAAGTACTAGAAACAACATAGGCTTTAGAGCCAGGAGGTACTGATTTTGAATGTATTTATTAACTTGTGAAGCCTTGGGCAAATTACTTAACCACTGAGTCTCAGTTTCCTCATCGGAGGAATAATGGTATCGCTAGTTTACTGGATCTCTGTGATGATTTACCACACAGCACAGACTAGGCAGTGAATGTTCGGTGTCTTATATTAATTGGTGCCAACACCATTTCATTCTCTTTACTTAAGAGAACTCATTTCTAAGAATTGCCTTCCCTTGAGTATGGTTTTAGTAAGTCCCTTGACTTGCCTACCTGTGGTGGCCAGGACTCCCTGGTCCTTTGACTGGGATTACTGATGCCAATTTTGTATGTTTTTTCCCCCAGCTATCTCTTAAATCCCTACACGGTCTTGTCTTGTGTTGCCAAGTCTACCTGTGCCATCAATAACACCCTCATTGCCTTCTTCATTTTGACCACGATAAAAGGTAAGGCCCCAAAGGAAAGCCCAAAGCTCGGTCCCTGACTTGATTTGTGTAGGGTTTTGTAATACTTCTTCTGTGGATTAAAAAAAAAAAAAAAATCCAACACTTAAGAACATATTTTTTAATTACACAAATAATACAGGATTATTATAGGAAATTTAAGTAAGCTAAGAGAAAAAAAATTAGAAGATGCTGAAATTCTACTACTCAAGAGAGTTACTGTTAACAGAGTTGGAAAAAAACAAACAATGGGGCACCTGCCTGGGTCAGTTGGAAGAGCATGGGACTCTTGATCTTGGGGTCCTGAGTTTGAGCCCCATGTTGGGTCTACGTAGAGATTACTTTAAAAAATAAGCAAATAAACTTTAAAAAACAAACAAAAAACTGAGAAAAAGCTTATAATGAGAAGAGCAGTCCTTTGCCTCTCTTCCCATCCCTAGTTCAACTTCAAAAGAACTACTTTCTGGCTTTTGCTGGTATTTACTTCCATATTTCTTTTATTTTTTTCAAAAAATTTTTAATGTTTACTTATTTATTTTGAGAGAGAAAGAGAAAGCAGGGAAAGGGCAGAGAAAGGGAGAAATAGAGAATACTAAGCAGGCCCCATGCTGCCAGCACAGAGCCTGATGCAGGGCTCGAACCCACGAACTGTGAGATCATGACCTGAGCTGAAACCAGGAGTCGGAGGCCTAACCAGCTGAGCCACCCAGGTGCCCTACTTCCATGTTTCTAAGATCTCATATTGCTATTTCATGAATTATATATTTTAGACATTATCTATTGCATTCCCGTATGGGAGATAAAGATTCAGCTCTTTTGTATCATGTCTTCACTTCCCTTTTACCTAAGAGAAGTTATATCACAGTCTTGATTAAATCAGTAATTGGTACCTATATTTTATGACACAGTATGTATTATTCATTGTTGGGCAAAGTAGTAACTATGATTACTTTTTCTTTCTTGTATAACCTTTTCTTCTTCCTGGGGTTAATAATTATCTTTTGGGGGGGCACCTGGGTGGCTCAAAAGGTTAAGCATCTGACTCTTGGTTTTGGCTCAGTTCATGAGATCAAGTCCCACATCGGGCTCTGTGCTGACAGAGCCTGCTTGGGATTCCCTCTCTCTCCCTTTCTCTCTGCCCCTCCCCCACCTATGTGCAGGGTCTCCCTCCCTCTCTCTCTCTCAAAATAAATAAACATTAAAATAATAATAATAATAATAATAATAATTTTTTTTGCTTGTTTTTGCTTAGTCTTTTTGTCCCAATCCCTATTTTCCCCCAGTTGTTCCGCTAGATCTATCAAGTGCCTAACAATAGTTTTTAAAAAATGCTTATTTATTTATGTTTAGAGTTTTAAAATTTGCTTGAGAGAGGGTATTGAGGAGGGCACCTTTTGGGATGAGCACTGGGTGTTGTATGGAAACCAATTTGACAGTAAATTTCATATAGTAAAAAAAAAAAAAAAAAAAAAAAAAATTTGCTTGAGAGAGAGAGAGAGAGACAGAGTGTGTGAGTGGGGGACAGGCAGAGAGAGAGGAGAAAGAGAATCCCAAGCAGGCTCCCTTGTTGTCAGCACAGAGCCCAATGTGGGGCTTGATCTCACAAACGGTGAGACCATGACCTGAGCTGAAATCAAGAATGGGATGCCTAACGGACTGAGTCACCTAGGCGCCCCTAAAAAAATGTTTAAATGCATCAAATATTCTATCAGTTCCATTTTTTATCTGAAGACTTCTCTCACACATCCTGCATCCTGCCCCAATCTTCCCTGTTTTTTTCTGGGCCTGGTGCAAAGCTGTCATACTGGGACTCCTCTTTACAATTCTCCTGTGTCATTTCCCTTCTTTCCTGGATTCCTTCTCTCCTTCATTGATTTTTTTTCCTCTGTTTTGCTAAAGTGTTTCCTCTAGTAGTTTCCTAAGAAAGGGTGTAAGAGGTACATATTTTGAGTCATTCTTCGTCTGAACACAGTCTTTATTCTAGTTTAGCACCAAATTAATAGTTGGGGCAAAGTATAGAATTCTAGACCAGAAAAACTTTTCCTTCAGAATTTGGAGGTATTGCTTCACTGTCTTCTCTCATCCTGGTTGCTATTCAGCAGTTTGATGCCATTATATGTAACCTATTTTTTTCTGAAAGATTTAGGATCTCCTTTTTGTCCTCAGTGTTTTGAAATTTTATGATGCTATGTCTTGACATGGGTCTTTTTTAATTTATTATGCTTGGTACTTGGGAGACTCTTTCAGTATGGACACCAGTGTCCTTTAGTTCTAGAAGGTGTTCTTGTACTATTTTTCAAATTCTTTCCTCTCTGTTTTCTCTGTCCTCTTGTTTGGGACATGTATTGGATATTGGCCTTTCTTGATTGGTCTAATTTGCATATATTATTTTCAGTGGACTTTTCCATCTTTTTTTGCTTATTTACTTCCTCTTACTTTTGCTGGGATACTACTGTGTTTCTGTTTATTTTTTATTTTTTTTTATTTGAGAAAGAGAGACAGAGACTGACTCTTAATCAGGCTCCACACTCAGCACAGAGCCTGATGTGAGGCTCAATCCCATGATCCTGGGATTATGACCTGAGCTGAAATCAAGAGTCATATGCTCAACTGACTGAGCTACCCAAGTAGCCCACTGCTGTGTTTTTATCTTCTAACTCTACTATTGAATTTTTAATTTTTTTAAAGTTTGTTTATTTATTTTGAGAGAGAGAGCATGAGTGAGAGAGAGGCAGAGAGAGAGAGAATCCCAAGTAGGCTCTGCACTGTCAGCATAGAGCCAGATGCAGGGCTTGAACCCATGAATCGTGAGGTCATGACCTAAGCAGAAGTTGAATGCTTAACCAACTGAGCCACCCAGGTGTCTGAATTTTTAAATTGCATATATATATATATATTTTTTTTTAATCTGTTTTTATTTTTTATGCCTATTTTTAAGTTAAACTCTATGCCCAATGTGGGGCTCAAACTCATTACGCTGAGATCAAGACTCACATGCTCTACCGACTAAGCCAGCCAGATGCCCCTATTTTTTTATTTTAAAGTTCTTTCTTTGTATCCAGTTGTTTCTTTGAAGCATCCTATTATTATTTTATCATAAGGGAGATAAGTATCCTCTCTTCTCCCTTTGAGTTTTGGTTGTTGTTTTTTTTGTTTTGTTTTGTTTTGTTTTTAGTTTACATCAGTTCTAAGCACAGTCCCTTTGTCTTCCTGGACCCCCACTCCCCACCTGCCCTTTTTCTTTTCCTTTTTGTTTTGGTCTCTGTCTTTCACATGGGAGGATTTTCTCTTATTTTTGTTGATCCTTGGCTGTTTGTCTATTATTTAAAACTGAGGCACTAACACGTTCATTCAAGACTCTTGTGAATGGGCAGGAATCAGGCTTACTGTAAGGAGATCTGGCAGTGGGCTGACCTTTTTTCTTGGAGGTATCCCTAAATGTCTTCACTTATAATAGGTTTTCTTTTCCTCTGGAATACTTTAATTTTTCCAAAGAAGAATCTTCCAATTTTTTGCCTAAGGGTAACCAAGATGAAGTTTTGGTGGGGTGGGGGGCTTATGTGACCAATTGCTAGAGTTGAAAGAGCAGGAACAGGGGCCACAACTGACTGCAATATAGAGACTTTGTGTAATCTCATTACTTTTCAGCCCACACTTCCTCTCAGCCCATTACTATGAATAGTATCCTCTAGACCTGTGTCTCTTTAGTGTTCTCTGAAACTGTAGTTTCTGGGGGTGGAGTAGAAGATAGAAAGATGGGGTATGTAGGGGTAGTCATCGGACTGCACATAGATGAGATGTGACCTGGGGTTCTGACGTCTGTTTCAGCTTGATTTTCATCTCTGTACCCCCACTTTCCATAGTACCTGATGCCTTCAAGGTGCTGAGTTTCTTGGAAGTTCTAGGGGGTGAGTTAGCCTGATTTTTATTGCTGTTCCTGTCTCTAGGCCATTAAACTATAATTTCTTCCATGTGGCTCAGTCATTTATCCCTCTTTCACCTGTTTCCACTATTGTATTAAACTTCATTTTGCTCTAATCCCCTCTCTTTTGTTGTTTAAGACTAGTTTTATTCCTTTATTGTCATTTTAGTGAGGTTTTTGGAGGGAGGATATGCATGTGATCATTCTACCACTTTTAACTGGAATTCTTTTAGCATTTGGGGTATATATTTCCAGACTTTTTCCCTCATTTTTCTTTCAGACTTTTAAATATTACTGTTATCAATCAACTGATGCTATAAAAATTGTTGTTTAACAAATTACTCCAAAACTCAGTGGCTTAGAACAACAATAAACTTTTACTTGACTCATATATCTGTAAGTCAGTCAGGGGTCGGTTGATCTAGGTTACACTTGGCTAGGCAGTTTGTTGGTTTCATTGGGACTCATTCGTGTACCAGTGGCTGGCTATAGTTTGCTAATCTAGGCCGGACCCTTCTCCACATGTCTGTCATCCTGCTGGACCAGGGAACTGAATTAGGCATGTTCTTTTCATAGTGAGGGCAGAGGCACAACTGTGAGCAAGCCCAATCAGGCATGCAGTTTTAAGTTTCTGGTTATACCACATGTGCTAACATCCCATTGATCAAAACAACACCTGGCTGAGCTTAGGAGTGGAGACTTCCATCTTGTCCACAATGGAAGGGCACTGCAAAGTTCTATGACAAAGAGCCTGAACACAGAGGGGGTAGAGAATTGAGGTCAATAGTGTAATCTACTATGTATGGCGGTAAACATCTAGTCTGTCTTTTTTTTTTTACTTTTTTTTTTACTATTTATTTTTGAGAAAGAGAGTGTGAGCTGGGGAGGGGCAGAGAGAGAGGGAGACATAATTTGAAACAGGCTCCAGGTTCCAAGCTATCAGCACAGAGCCTGATATGGGGCTGGAACTCATGAATCATGAGATCACGACCTGAGCCCATGACCTCAGCCGAAGTCAGACATTTAACTGACTGAGCCACCCAGGCCACCCTGCCCCATCTGTCATTTTTAATGGCTGCATACTATTCCATTTTATGGATGCAATGTGTAGAAATTCTTTAACCAACTTCTATTAAATAGGTAATTTTTTACTTTTCAGCTGTTTAAATAACACTGCAATTGATTTTCTATTGTATAGTAATTTCCACACCATGTACAGTTATTTTCTTATAATGAAGTCTTGGAAATAGAATTATTGTGTCACTGAATGTATATCTTCTTTAGGATTTCTGAAATTTATTGCTAAATTGCCTTCAAGAGTTTCACCAATTTATATTCTCTTAAGTATATGAGAGTCCTTATTTCACCACCTTGTTGCTGACTAGTTTGCACACAGGAAATAAAGAATCAAAAGGTGTACATAGAACTTTTTACTTAGAGTTTACATACCCTTTCTAGGGTGGCATGAGAATGACTTAGGTCATCATAAGACATTGTTTCTCTTTGCAGTGGTTGTGGGTAGTCTTTCTGTAGGCTGTTTAGTTTAACTTATTATCCATGACTAGATATTTTCTTGTTATGAAAATTGTGGTCATTTTGTCAGAAATAACTCTGAAATAGTGAAGACTCTTTGCTATCTGTGAATACTGCCTGCCTCAGTCCCTGTTTCCAGAGTGTTGGGCTCAGGTAGATTCATTGATCAAGGTATCTGGCGTCCATTAAAATAAGGACTCTAGGGGCCCCTGGGTGGCTCAATCAGTTAAACGTCCGACTCTTGATTTTGGCTCAGGTCACGGTCCCAGAGTCGTGGGATTGAGCCCTGTGTCGGGCTCCACGCTGGGCATGGAGCTTGCTTAGGATTCTCTCTCTCCCTCTTCCTCTGCCCCTACTGCCCCCCCCCCCCCAATAAATAAATAAAGACCTTGTGCTGCAGCCTGGCAGAAGGGACTGAGCACTCGCCTTTGGAAATGCCACCTTCAGAATAGCCAAGTACAACGATGGAAAGACTGAAGACATAGCCTCTGAAGTTACGTGTAATAGGAATCTCACACAAAAATGTGAAATATGCTGTTTTAAAAAATGTCTTTTGTATGTTTTTTTAAATCAATGGAAAGGTTTTGTTTTGGGGGAAAAACATGTGAAAAAGTTATATGTATCTCTTATAGCCACATTGTTTTTGGTTCCACAGAACAAAAATCTTTATATTATATCCATATTTCTGTTGTATGAATTCATAGACATTTTTATAATGTTATACACACAATTTTGTTTTACTTTTATCACTTATTTCATGTGAATTTTGTAGCGTTGGTCACATATTTGTCAGTTTCTTTAAATCTAAATTTAGTTGTTTTTTGTTTGTTTGTTTTTGGGGTTTTTTTTGTTTTGTTTTAATTTTAGTTGTTCACCTAAGTAGTTGAAGTACTTGGTAAGAATAAAACAAATTCATTGGAGGTGCCTGGGCGGCTCAGTCAGTTAAGCGTCTGACTTCAGCTGAGGTCATGATCTCATGATTTGTGAGTTCAAGCCCCGTGTTGGGCTCTGTGGTGACAGCTCAGAGCCTGGAGCCCATTTAGGATTCTGTGTCTCCCTCTCTCTCTGCCCCGTCCCCTGCTCATGTTCTTTCTCTCTCTCCTTAAAAAATAAATAAACATTAAAAAGATTTTTAAAAAGAATAAAAGAAATTCAAATGTATAAAATGAGATGTAAAAGTCTTTCATCAGCCCACCCCACCTCCTCTTCCATTTCTTAGTATGTTCGTCATGGAGTACCAGACCTCTTCCATTGTTGGCAGCTATAAACAGACTATAAATAATAGTCTGTTAAAATCTGTTAAAATATTCAAAGAATTCTATTTTAGTTGGGTCTCTGACCCATCCTAACTCTTTGAGTGTATTAATAATCTCTACTAACAATATACAGTAAAGTTGGTTCACTTGTAAAATCTGTAAGTCACTTTTCTACATTGCACATTTGCACCACGTAATTAAATTTTAATGAAATTAGGAAAGGAATTTCATTTAGAGAAGAAAACAGGAGAATTCACAAAAGAATATAAATGACTAAAAAATATGGAAAAATACTCAAGTCCATAGGTAATTAATAAAAGCAAATTGAAATAACACAGGCTTATTTTTTTCCCCCTTTCAAACTGGCAAAGATTTTGGAAGATAATTCTCAGTGCTGACAAAGGTGCTATCAAACAGACATTCTCCCACATGGCAAGTTGACTTAGAAATTAGTACAGGCCTCTTGGGAAACAGTTTGGCAGTAGTCTTAAAATGTTTGTACTTTTGATTTATTCTGCTTATGAGAACCTATCTGAAAGCAATGCAGAAATACAGGTAAAGCTTTATGATACAAAGTCATTAATGCAGGATGATTTATAATGACTGGAAAAAATGGAAAATACTTCAAAATAGAGAAATGGCTACGTAAAACATGGTTTACCCATGTAGTTCAATCCCATACCGTTTGGCCATGCACATGGTGCTTAAAAATAATTGTAGATTATGTGAGAATACTTATTTTTTAAGGCAGAATACAAAATTGTATATTTTAAAAATTTTTAATGTTTATTATTTTTGAGAGAGAGTGCGAGCTGGGGAGGGGCAGAGAGAGAGAGGGAGACACAGAATCTGAACCAGGCTCCAGGCTGTGAGCTGTCAGCACAAAGCCTGATGCGGGTCTCCAGCTCACAAACTGTGAGATCATGACCTGAGCCGAAGTCGGACGCATAACCGACTGAGCCACCCAGGCGCCCCACAAGATTGTATATTTTAATAAAATATAATCTCAACTATGTTAAAACAACAACAAAAATAGTTTCCAAAAGAGTGATGCTTGTTTCTGGAGAGTAAGCTCATGTTTCTATTTCCTTTTTATACCTGTTTTTTTTCCCCAAAGTTTCTTCAGTGAGCACATAATTAAAATTAATTTTACCTGACTGATAAGAACTTAGGGACAGTGTGGGAATGCAAGCTGATGCAGCCACTCTGGAAAACAGTATGGAGGTTCCTCAAAAGACTAAAAATAGAACTACCCTACGACCCAGCAATTGCACTGCTAGGCATTTACCCACGGGATACAGGTGTGCTGTTTCGAAGGGACACATGCACCCCCATGTTTATAGCAGCACTATCAACAATAGCCAAAGTATGGAAAGAGCCCAAATGTCCATCGATGGATGAATGGATAAAGAAGATATGGTATATATATACAATGGAGGATTACTCGGCAATCAAAAAGAATGAAATTACATAATCAAAAAGAATGAAGTCTTGCCATTTGCAACTACGTGGATGGAACTGGAGGGTATTATGCTAAGTGAAATTAGTCAGTCAGAGAAAGACAAAAATCATATGACTTTACTCATATGAGGACTTTAAGAGACAAAACAGATGAACATAAGGGAAGGGAAACAAAAATAATATAAAATCAGGGAGGGGGACAAAGCATAAGAGACTCATAAATGTGGAGAACGAACAGAGGGTTGCTGGAGGGAGTGTGGGAGGGGGGATGGGCTAAATGGGTAAGGGGCATTAGGGAATCTACTCCTGAAATCATTGTTGCACTATATGCTAACTAATTTGGATATAAATTGTAAAAAATAGAATTAAAAAAAAAAAAAGAAGTTAGGGACAGTGGAAGAAAACTTGGCAACTCTCTTCCCAGACTTCCATGGAGCTAGTGTCCCACAGAACAGAGTGGCCTCATTGGCTCTGTCCCCTTCTCCTACTTGCTCTTCTCTGGCCTCCTTTGTGACAGTCCAGGGTTAGCTGGGACACATCGAGAGCTACAGGCCAGGACAGGGCCCAGCCATTGTATTACAACGTGCTTTTTGGGGTGTTGGCTAGCAAGCAGGCCTAAGGGCAGGGTTGATGTTATTTTAGTGGAGCAGTCTGGGTTTCATTTCAAAGGTTGGGGCTTTTGGTCAAGGGCTACTCTGCCTTTCAGTGAGCTAATTAAAATATTCCATCCCTGTGAAGTAGTCTTTATTGGGCTTTAAAAAGGAAAAAAACCAGATGTTAATAGGTAGTCCTGAGATGTTTCAGACTAGGAATTCCTGAGGTTTGCAGCCCAAGGACCCTTCCAGCTCTCCTTGTCCCACCAAAAGAGGTGTGTGTGACAGGACTCGCTTCTGGAGGAAAAAGAAGGATCAGTACTATCAGAGGTAGTGCTTGGTGATTAAGAGCTCAGGCTGATCTTTTTTTTTTTTTTTTTTTTAATTTTTTTTTCAACGTTTTTTATTTATTTTTGGGACAGAGAGAGACAGAGCATGAACGGGGGAGGGGCAGAGAGAGAGGGAGACACAGAATCGGAAACAGGCTCCAGGCTCTGAGCCATCAGCCCAGAGCCTGACGCGGGGCTCGAACTCACGGACCGCGAGATCGTGACCTGGCTGAAGTCGGACGCTTAACCGACTGCGCCACCCAGGCGCCCCAAGCTCAGGCTGATCTGATGGCAGACCGATCCGGTAGCTAATTCCAGCTCCTCCACTTACTGGCTGTGCCACCTTGACCAAGTCAGTGAACTGTTCTGGGCCTCAATTTTCTTATCTGTAGCATGGGAATTGAAACAGTTCCTATGGCGTAGAGCAAATGTAAAGAATGAATGAAATGGTGCATGTCAAATATAGCATGGGATGGGGGATGTACTAAGAGCTCAGTGAATGATGATGCTGGTTGCTACTCTTTATAATATCCTCTTTTTGAAAAGATCCCTCAGGATTGACAGGGGCTCCCTGAGCCTTCTGGGGAGAACTTGGAGTTTTAAATGAGAGATTCTCTTCCTGGAGCTCAGCCCTGGAAGAACAGTTGGAGAGTGATGATCCTTAGTCCAGAACCCATCCATATGGGGTCCCTCTAGGGTAAAGCTCTGCCCATGAAGAAAGTCCTAGAGGACAGGACCCTAGGATAAAGCAGTCTGGGTTTTTTGTTTGTTTTGTTTTGTTTTGTTTGTGTCAGATCAACCCAGTTTCAAAAACTGCTAGTTTCTAGTTACCAGTTCTGTAGCCTTGGGCAAATCACAAAGCTTCAAGAGCTTCAGTTTGATCATATAGATAATGTCTGCCTCATAGATAAGTGGAAGAATAAACAAGAAATATAAAACACTTAGCATACTGCCTTAGCAGAGCCCATTCAACAAATAGTTGCTTGGCTTATTATGATTTTTATGATATGGGTGTAGATTGAGATCAAGAAAGTAACCTAGTGATGCAGTTAAAGCGAGTGGGGTTTGGAGTGAGACTGTCTGGTTTCAAATCCTGTTATTATTATTCACTTGTTTTGTGACCCTGGGCAAACAACCTTTCTGTCCTTCAGTATCCTTTTCTATAAAATGGGAATAGTAGTAGTACCCACTTCATAGAGTTATTAGAGGGACTAAATAACTTAATATGTGTAAACTGCTTGCAGTTATGGCAGGAGAATGTGCTCAATAAATTATTATCATCACTGATATGGATGGACTACTCCGAGACAGCCTGCCCCATTAAAAGAGTGCTTGGCAACGAATTTGGTATAGCAGACCAGGCCCCAGCATCGGCTCCTCCTTCCCAGCAATCTTGCTCATTGGTTAGGCCCTAGTGCAATTTCCTCTTCTGAGGGAAGATGTCCCATGGGACCTTTTCACCACATTTCAGTCTGTCCCACTGCCTGTCCTGGTATAGGTCACTGTCCATGACCCCTCTCTGCTCATTCCACTTGTAGTCCGTATCTTGAACCAGCCCCAGAGCCCCACCCTGTCTACATTCCTGTGCTATCCTGTAGCTCTGCTACCTATCCAGGCCCAGATTGCTTCAAGACGCAATCCCTGGAGGCATTGTTACCCCACGTCTTGCCAAGGCTTGTCTTGTCCCCCACCCTGACACAGGTAGAGAGTTGGAAAACACACTCAAAGCTATAGGGTAGGTAATGAAATTCCCTGAATACTATAGCCAGTGTACATGCACATTTGACTGATTTACTTTAATACTCCCATCCTAAGCCCGGAGACTGGGCCTGGGACAGAAAACCTAGTATCTGAGCTGTACCAGCAGATAAACAGTAGATTATCTTTTTTTGGCAAAACCCATAGTCCTCTTGGAATAGTTCCTCCTGGTTAGATGAACAAGATACCCTAGGTCTTGTCCAGATAAGGCTGCAGTTTCAGACGTTATGTGAAATGTCATGTCTAGGCCTGTAGCTGGATGCTTTGGGGTGATTGTGCAATCTAAGTCTGCTGTCATCTGACCCCTACCTACCTGCTTGCTGAGACTTTGTAGATTAACTGTTTATTGAAGTATAACATAAATACAGAAAGTGCATAAATCATTAATGTGCAGTTCCATGAATTCTCACAAAATGATGAATAATCCACACTCCAATTAAGAAACAGAATGTTGGGGGCACCTGGGTGGCTCAGTTGGTTAAGTGTCTGACTTTGGCTCAGGTCATGATCTCACAGTTTGTGAGTTCGAGCCCCATGTTGGGCTTGTTGCTTTCAGCTGAGAGCCTGGAGCCTGCTTCAGATTCTCTCTCTCTCTCTCTCTCTCTCTCTCTCTCTGCCCCTCCCCCACTCACGCTCTGTCTCTCTCACTCTTAAAAATAAATAAACATTAAAAAAAAATTTTTTTTTAAGAAACAGTGTTGTGGGGGACCTGGGTGGCTCAGTTAAGCATTCAACTTAGGCTTAGGTCATGATCTCGCAGTTCGTGGGTTCGAGCCCTGCCTTGGGCTCTGTACTGACAGCTCAGAGCCTGGAGCCTGCTCCCAATTCTGTGTCTCCCTCTCTCTCTGCCCCTCCCCCGCTCGCTCTCTCTCTCTCTCTCTCTCTCTCAAAAATAAAACATTAAAAGAAAAAAGAAAGAAACAGAATGTTGGGGCGCCTGGCTGGTTCAGTCGGTTGCATATCCAACTCTTGATTTTGGCTCAGGTCATAATCTTGTGGTTTCATGGGTTCGAGCTCCACATCGGGCTCTGCGCTGACAGGGTGGAGCCTCCTTGAAATTTTCTCTGTCTCTGTCTCTCTCTCTCTCTCTCTCTCTCTCTCTCTCTCATAAATAAATAAACATTAAAAAAAAAAAAAGAAACAATATTATCAACATCCATAAGAGCCCCTTTTGTGCCCTCTTCCAGACATTCCTCCCAACTCTCACCCTGTTTTTGCCCATCAGGCTAATGACAGTCCCATCCATGCTCAGTGCACCCTTCTGTCATCTGTCGCCCTCCTGCCTGTGCACATGCTGTTCCCTTGGACTGCTGGGCCTTACCTAAACATTGTTCAAAACTTAGGTGTCATTCCCCTGATGGGCTAGCTTCATACTTTTCTCCCTCCATATTTTGCCACTGGTTACTGGGATCTCCCCAAGGACAGAGACTGTCTCAGTCGCCAGTTTCCCTGACACCCAGCACAGGCTTGGCATAGAGCAGGCACTTCAAAATGTTTGCATATTGAATAGTTTGTCTAAAATACTTGAAGTTACCTCTTTCTTTCTTTCTTTCTTTCTTTCTTTCTTTCTTTCTTTCTTTCTCTTTCTCTTTCTCTTTCTCTTCCTCTTTCTCTTTCTCCTTCCTTCCTTCCTTCCTTCCTTCCTTCCTTCCTTCTTTTCTTTTTTTTTTCTTTTCTTTCTTTCCTCTTTTAGTAGGTTCAACACTCAGCATGGAGCTTGAACTCACTACCCTGAGATTAAGAATTGCATGCTCTGGAGCACCTGGGTGGTTCAGTCGGTTAAGCGTCCCATTTTGATTTCAACTCAGGTCATGATCTCATGGTTCATGGGACCAAGCCCCACGTTGGGCTCTGTGCTGACAGCTCAGAGCCTGCTTGGGATTTTTTCTTTCTGCCCCTCCCCTGCTCATTCTCTCCCTCTCTCTCAAAATAAATAAATGAGCTTTAAAAAAAAAAATGTATGCTCTACTGACTGAGCCAGCCAGGCACCCCACCTTTTACTTTTCTTCATCTTTCCTGACTTTGCCCCAAGTACATATCATCATCCTTCTGCTTTCCTAATCCACCCACCATGCCCCTTCTAGCTTTTTTCAAAACACATCAGCCCTGAGTCTCTTGTGTGTCTTCATACTCCCCCTCACTTTTGCTCAGACTATGTATTTGCTCCATCCATACCTGCCCCAACATCCCACACATCAGGCTTCTGACTGTTGTAATGCCATGTTTCTGCCCCCGGACCACAGGCCTCCACCGTCCAATAGTTTACTCCACAGAGAGCATTCTCTGTGCCCAGCCTCCTTCCCCAAGTCCTCAACTTCTATTCAGTAGGCTCTGTTGTTTTCAAGTGTCAGATTTCTTTTGTGCCTTGCCCACGTTTCATTACCTGTGTTTTACACTTCCTAAGTTCTCCTTCCTCAAGAACATTGGTTTCAACTAGACTTATAGGGGTGCTCGTTTAGCAATATATACAAGTATCAAATCATTATGCTGTACACCTGAAACTTATACAATGTTGTATGTCAGTTATATCTCAATAAAAAAGAAACATTGGTTTTCTTTAATGTGCTTGGATTTTCAAAGGGATTCATATGTGTCACTGAATGATACTCATTCATTCATTCATCAGGTGTGCCAGGCACTGTGCTAGGTGTTGGAGATTCAAAGTGAAGAGGGGTTTATTGCCCTTGAGAAACTCATAGACAAATGGGGAGAGAGAACAACATTAGCAAATTATTATAAAGACGGTATCAGTATTGAATGAGGGTATTGAATGAATTTAGAGAATGGACACTGGAATCATCTGAGTACTTAAAATGATATGTTACTTAACCTTCTGTTTCTGTATCTTGATTTCTTTACCTGTGAAAACAGAGCTTTCACAAGGTTATTGTGATGTTTACTGAAGGCTTTTATGTTGTTGTTGTTGTTGTTGTTGTTGTTGTTGTTGTTGTTTGAGTCCAGCACTGTTCTGAATACAGAGGAGAGGTGCCTGACACCTAGTAAGTGACCACTGTTAGCTGTAATCACTATTGTTATCATCTCTGCTTAGGCCTCATTAGAGAAAGTGACATTTTAATTGTCCACTGGGAATGGGTCTGCACTAGAAGGAGGGCAGGGAAGGATAGCTTGGGCAGAAGGAATAGGCTGAGAACAGACACAGGAATGAAAAGGCATGGTGTTTCAGAAATTAGGGAATGGTCCAGAGTAGCTGGAGGATGGGGTGGGTGTAGGAGAACAGTGAGAGGTGGTAAAGCTGGAGAAATAAAATAAGACCCAGATAGTGAAGGGCCTTGTTTGCCGTTGGAGTTTGGACTTAATCCAGTAGATGAAACAGAATCATCAGAAATGTTTAAAGAGAGGCCTGTCACAATCTAATCTGTTTTAGAAGGACCCTTCTGGTACTTCTCTGGAGGATTACATGGGAGGAGATTGGGGACACCACTGGGGAGAAGGAAGAGGCTGCTGAAAACGTGTGGCAACAGATGATGAGAGCAGGAACTGCAGTGGTGGATGTTCCAGGGGTCGATCAACAGGACATGACTGGTAGAAGGAGTGTGGGCGTGGAGGGGTGAAGGGTCACTGCAGTAAGCAAGGAGATGTTGCTGCCACTCACTGGTAGAGAATAGCAGAAGGAACAGATTTTTCCTAACTATTGATTACGTCTAAGGAAGGAAGAGTGCTTCTTCCCAATCCAGGGACCAAGTCTCTGAAACTCATGAGTCCATTCTATAATGCTATGAGCGCTTTCTTCTCTATTGGCCCTTATAGATAGTCAGCTGCTCCAGACAAGTAATTACTGAGCTCAGGCAATTAGGACAGGAGGTGACTGTGTTTATTTCACTCCCTGGTGTCTTCTGGGAGAGAGAGGGGTGAAAGTCACATGTTTGTTTTCACCACTTTTATAAGAACGGATGGAGTTGGAGCATTAGCCTCCCTCCTCTGGTAAGAGCCTGTTTCTCTTGCACCCTAGTCTCTATAGAAAGCCATGTTAAATTTAAAAGTTCTTTCCATTTTTTTTTCCTCCCTTAGCTGGTTTCCCACACAGTGTCATTCAGATTTTGGCCAAGTCAGGGAATCTTGAGCCCAGTTTAGCTGTCAGACTCCAGAACAGCCCCTTCTCCACCGCTGCCATCTCCCTATCTCAGAATTGACCTGGTTCTGGTTCTAGGTGTCTGTGGCTCAGCGGGAATGTGGGGGCCTTTGGCGGTGGCACAGCTTGGCTGGGCATGATCCTGTCCCTGCTCAGTCATGTTTACAAGCACCCTGGACACAGGACATCATGCCTGGCACTGATCAGCAATGCAAAACAGCCCAGCCCTTAGAATTCTGTCCTTGGTCTTTTATTTCCAGCTTCCTCCTTTTTCTGCCTTCCTTCCACTTTATTTCAACCAGGAATTGTTCCTAGCTGATGAGTTTCTTTGGTTTGAGGTATGAAGCCCTCAAAGTTCTCTTCTCTCCACTCACTCTCCTGTAAAGTAGTCACATTTGTAACCCTCCTCTTCCAAAGTGGCTCTTAGATCAAGGAAATAGACTACTTTGGTGGGCAAAAAATCCTATGGATCATCTCCTTCTGTTTGTTTCTGGAGCTGGGTTGGGAGAGGGTAAAACTCCTGAGTGGAGTTACTGGTTACTCCTTTAATGAAACACCATTGAGAGGATATCTTATTTCCAGTAAACAGTTGACCCACACTAATGAGAGTGACCACAAGACCTGTCAGTTATGAAACATTATCATCACAAGATAACAGCCTTGAACTGTCAATCACTCTCCTGATTTCTGGGCCACTTTGAAACCTCTGTTGCTAATTTGTGTTCTCTAGCTTTGGTTTTAGGGTACTCTGTTGTCTAAAACATCTGAAAGAGAATAGCTATTTGGTTTTTTAAAAAAGAAATCAATTTTTTCTTATGACATAAACAAAGGATGTTCATTATAGAAAACTTAGAGGGATGCCTGGGTGGCTCAGTCGGTTAAATGTCCAACTACGGCTCAGCTCATGATCTCACAGTTCATGGGTTTGAGCCCCACGTTGGGCTCTGTGCTGACAGAGTCTGTGTCTCTCTCTCTCTCTCTCTGCCCCTCCCCCACTCATGTTCTGTCTCTATCTCTCAAAAATAAATGAAACATTAAAAAATTTTCAAAAAAAGAAAACTTAGAAAATACAGAGAAGCAAAAATAAAAAAAAAATTAGTAATCCAACCACTGAGAAAAAAAACCACTGTGAACTTTGGGCCTCGTCTTTTAGTCTTTTTTTTTTTAATTTACTTATGCATGGTTTTTTTTTTTTAAGTTTATTTATTTATTTTGAGAGAGAGAGTGCACACAAGGGAGGGGCAGAGAGAGAGGGAGAGAGAGAATCCCAAGCAGGCCCCGTGCTATTCATGCAGAGCCTGACACAGGGCTTGAACCCATGAATTGAGAGATCATGACCTGAGCCAAAATCAAGAGTCAGACACTTAACTGACTGAGCCACTCAGGCATACCCTGCATGTTTTCTTTTTTCTTTTTTTTTTTTAAATTTTTTTTTTTTTAACACTTATTTATTTTTGAGACAGAGAGAGACAGAGCATGAACGGGGGAGGGGCAGAGAGAGAGGGAGACACAGAATCGGAAGCAGGCTCCAGGCTCTGAGCCATCAGCCCAGAGCCCGACGCGGGGCTCGAACTCACGGACCGTGAGATCATGACCTGAGCCGAAGTCGGACGCTCAACCTACCGAGCCACCCAGGCGCCCCTGCATGTTTTCTTTTAAATGAGATCATAGTATATATCTCTTTTATAACTTTCAATTAATAGGATGTTATAAATATCTTTCCATGTCATTGCAAATTTGTTGTAACATCATGTTTAATAATTCCATAGTGGGCCATTTTATGTAGGAAATGGGGAAATTATTAATAAAAATTAATATACTTTAATGATAAACACATGACCTGAAGATAGTCCATAAGGAAAGGGTATTGTAAAATAGGGATAGGCTTCATAGCTCTGAATTGCTTAAGCAATAATTGTGGACTTAGTTGATAAGTTAAATTGGACATAGATATTAATAGACTTGATCCCTTTATTCGGTCTGAAAATTTTACAGGAAACATACTTGAGGGGTCTCAGGTTGCTAAAGGTAAATGGTTTTGAGTTCTTAGGTTTCCTTTCATGGGAAATCAATCTGTGAGTTTGCATAGCACCTTGTGCACCAGGAGATATTTGACAAGAGCTTATTTGACCAGTTACAGAAAGTTTCTTGCTTTTGGGACTTGCTGAGTCTAATCCTGATTGATAAAGCTGGATTATTTCTTTCTTTTTTCTTTTTTTTTTTTTTTTTTTTTTTTTTTTCCTTTTACAGGTAGTGCCTTCCTCAGTGCTATTTTTCTTGCCTTAGCAACATACCAGTCTCTGTACCCACTCACCTTGTTTGTTCCAGGACTCCTCTATCTCCTCCAGGTAAGCACTTGCTGGTCAGAAGCCAACACTCAAGTGACATTTAATACATGGCCCAGTCACTGCCTGGGGCAATGAAGGGCATGGCTCAATAAAGGCAATGGGACCGGGTCCCTGTCTCACATCTACTTGCTTCTACTTGAAAACACAAACAAAGAAACTTGACTAACTTTAAACAAAATGGGCGTAGTGACCATTAAGTTCTAATTATGCATAACATTGCAAATGTTTAAGTGTATTTCATTTTATGTGTGTGTAGTTGGAATCTACCAACCATCTTGCATTTTCCTTCTCTCATCTAATATTCATAGACCCCTCTCTAAGCTCATTTTTAAAAAACTTTTCTGTATAACAGCACTCATCATGTAAGGTTCTTGTAGGAATTAAACGTTGTGGGTGTACGTAATGCAATCCTGGGACCATGGTGAGTGATCAATAAATATTAATTGAAGAATACAGATTGCTGACATTTACTGAGAACTTACTATGTCTGACACTATACTGAGCACTCTGCAGGCATCGTTTCATTTCAACCTCATAAGAACTTTTGAGGTAGGTCATAGTATTAGCTATGTATTAGTCTATTATTAGCCATAATACATCCATGAATTGCAGCTGGAATATTGGCCGGCACAGTTACTTGCCTAAGGTGACATGGCCAGCAAGTGACAGTGCTGAGATATGAACTCAAGCATCCTGATGCAAGAACTTGCCCTCTGACTGTCTGCCTTTTCCACACCAATGAGAATACACATATTTCCTCAAGAGCAAGTAACCATTTTCAGGTCCTGCATGGTCCAAATCCATTTTTAGAAGAGAAACATTTCTTGAAAATGTACAGAGGACAGTGCCACAATTCAAACCAAGAAATATCTGATTTCAGAGCCTTTGTTCTTAATTATAAACACTGTTGCTGGGGTGCCTAGGTGGCTCAGTCAGTTAAGTGTCCTATTCTTGATTTCAGCTCAAGTCATGATGATCTTATGGTTCATGAGTTTGAGCCCCATATTGGGCTCTGTGCTGATGGTGCAAAGCCTGCTTGGGATTCTCTCTCCTCCTCTCTTTCTGCCTCACACCCTCTCTCTCTCAAAATAAATAAATCAACTTAAAAAAAAAAAAAAAAAGCAGTGTTGCTAAAACAGTATATACCTCCATTTATTGGAATAGGCTATATGTTTGTCATTTTAAGTGACTTCATAATATGTCTTTGTCTTGATGTACACAGTGATTCATGATTAGCTTGGTCTTCATCCTGTTTAGGAAATTTGAGATATGCCCTGGTTGTCATTGATATAAATAGTATAGAAAGTTAGTTTTCTTTAAGTTATTTCCTTAAAGTATGTACCTCCAGGTAACTCACTGGACCCAAAGGTGTGAGAATTTTCATAGTCCTTATTATGCAAGACCAGAGTGTTCACCAAAAAGCTTGAGCCCATTTGTAGTGCCACCAAAAGTGTCTAGAGTGAACCACGGGCGCCTTGCTGGCTCAGTTCGTAGAGCATTCAACTCTTGATCTTGAGGTTGGAAGTTTGAGCCCCATGTTGCATGTAGAGAACACTTGAAAATAAAATCTTTAAAAACAATAAAATAAAATAAAGTATAGTGAACCATTTCCTCCCAGGCTGCCAGCACTGGCTTTTCAAATTTGAGTTATGGTTGCTAGTCTAATAGATGTATCATTGCACTGTGAAGTTATTTTGCTTTGATTCTCTTTCTAGATTCTTGTTGAATCCAAGAATTTTTCCACATAATAGTATGTTGTTTGCGTTTCCTTTATTACTTCATACTTACAGTTCATTCTTTTTTTTTTTTAACATTTATTTATTTTTGAGACTGAGAGAGACAGAGCATGAACGGGGGAGGGGCAGAGAGAGAGGGAGACACAGAATCAGAAGCAGGCTCCAGGCTCTGAGCCATCAGCCCAGAGCCCGACGCGGGGCTCGAACTCACGGACGGTGAGATCGTGACCTGAGCTGAAGTCGGACGCTTAACCGACTGAGCCACCCAGGCGCCCCTCAGTTCATTCTTTAGAAAGTCTGAGCACTAGGAGAAATGGATACAACCATGTGGGCTCAATTCCACAGCCTTGGGATCATGACTGGAGCCAAAATCAAAAGTTGGATACTCAACCAGCTGAGCCACCTAGGTGCCCCAGTGAAGCTTTTTTTACAATCTGTGATTGAAACAACTAATGGACCTTCTAGAATGATTTGTGTGAACTGCTCTGTGCTTGCTTGCTAGTGAATATTTGTTTAATAAATGTTAAGTATGCCAGAATCTGGTCTGGAACTTGTTTTCTTTGCAGCAAGATTGTAGAGTGGGAGCTAGCCTTCATCCACCTCAGACTTCTTTCAAGGCAACTGTTGAAGAACCCGAATTGCATACTTTAAAATAGTTAAACATGTGGTGTGTGAATTTCACTTCAAAAAAGAAAAATCTAATACTAATATTAGCTTTTTGCTACAATTTTTCTAGCTTTGACCATTGGGGGCTCTTTTAGATTGGCTTTTGTGTTTTTTTGACTAGCCTTGTCTTCTTGAGCCTTTCTTTCCTTTCTTTCTGGTGCCACAAGATGTTCCAGGTTCATCTTGTATTTTCCCTGCTCCAGCCCTGGAATCAATTCTTCAAGGACTCTTGGTTGCTTTTATTGGTGAAAATCATTGAGAAACCGAGGATTATAGGTCTGCTTATTGTTATCTGGGCGGCATTGCTTCTAACAGACAGCTGTGAAATATATGTATGTATACTAACCCCGCCCCTATGTCTGTAATTCTTTTTCTCCCTATCTCTTCATACTGATACCTGTTTATACTGATACCAGTGAGTCCAGTCTGACACCAAAGGGTTCACTTTAGTCTTTCCCTTTTCCTTGTGTATAATTTTTCTCTAATGGTTGGAAGCCCAACTTGCATTATCTGCAGTATATTTGCTAATATGTTCAGTTCTAAAATCAACATAAAGTGGTTCTAGAATTTCTGTGAGAAATACCCAGGTCAGAAATATATGTACTGGGTCGCCTGGCTGGCTCTGTCGGTGGAGCATGTGACTCTTGATCTTGGAGTGATGAGTTCGAGCCCGACTTTGGATGTAGACATTACTTAAATAAATAAATAAATCTTTTTTTAAAAAAGAAATATATCTACTGACTTGATTATAACACATATGTGTAGTTCTTTTTGTCTTTAGCATTACAGAATTCTGTCAGGTTACTGTTTCTCAAAGTCACTCAGGTTAGTTTTCTTCTCCCATGTAACCCTTCAATGTAGGTATCTTATTAATTTGACATATAGTTAGACTCATTTATTACTGCTTGTATTAATTTTGGATTTCCCCTACACCTTGGTCGATTTTAATTTTTTGGTTTTTTGGGGGTATGTGAAGAGACTAAGAAATACTGCTGTGGTTCTAAGAATCAGCTATACAAAAAACATATTCAGAGAAGTATTACCCTGCCCTCATCCCTGCTATCTTGTTCTTTTCTTTTTCCTTCTTCCTCTGTCACCCCAAGTAACTGTTTTTAGTTTCTGGTTTATCCTTCTTGTATTTCTTTTGCACAAATGAGCAGACACATGTGTATTTCCTTCTTTCTCATATGAAGGATAGCATACTCTAGGTACTCTTTTGTGCTTTGCTTTTTTTACTATTATTTCCTGGAAGTCACTGTATATTGATACATAGAGATCTTCTTTTTTACAGCCGCATAGGACTTCATTGTATGGACGTACCATAGTTTGTTCAACTTTTCTCCTTTGTATGGGAATTTAGATTGTTTCCAGTATTTTGCTATCATAGTTAATGCTTTAATGAGTAACCTTGCATATATGTATTTTCGTGTTGTTGGAGGGATATCTTCAAGGTAGATTTCTAGAAATAGAATTACTGGATCCAAAGGTAAGTATATATGTAGTTTTTTTTTTTTAGGTCTTTTTAAATTTCCCTCCATAAGGATTGTACAATTTTTGTATTCTTATGTATGACATAAGAATGTATGACATTGCCTATTTTTCCACAGCCTTGCTAATAGAATGTGTTGTCACATTAAAAAATCTTTGCCAGTCTGATTCTGAGAAATGGTATCTCAGTGTTGTTTTAATTTGCATTTTTAAAAATATGAGTGAGTTTGAACATTTTTTCATATTTGTGGATTGTCTATTCATTTTTTCTGCTCATTTTTCTCTTGCATTTTGATCTATTTTCTCTCCATTTTGAAGAATCCTTTATATATTAGAAGTATTATTAACCCTTTGTCTGCAAATATTTTCTTCTAGTTTTTCATTTATCTTTTGACTTATTTATGGTGTTTTTCTTTTAACAGCTTTTATTGTTTATCAAGATATAGTTTACATAGCAAACAATTGACCTATTTAAAGTATACAATTCAGTGATTTTTAGTATATTCACAGAGTTGTGCAGCCATTACCACAATCAATTCTACAACATTTTTATAACCCAGAAAGAAACCCTATGCCCATTAAGTCACTCTGTTTTTCCCCAGTTCCCCTTTCCCCTCTAGCTCTAAGCAACCAGTATTCCGCTTTTTGCCTTTATATGCTGTCCTGGACATTTCATATAAATAGAATCATACAATATGTGGTCTTTTGTGACTGATTTATTTCACTTAGCATGATGTTTTCGAGGTTCATCTCTGTTGTGGCATGTATTAGTACTTTATTCCTTGCATGTTTATATTTCCATATAAACTTTAATCTTGTATAATTCCATAAAATAGCTTGTTGGCATTTTTAGTTAACAACATAGTTAACATATAGTATAATATTGATTTCAGGAGTAGAATTTAGTGATTCATCACATACATGAAACACCAGTGCTCATCACAACAAGTACCCTCCTTAATACCCATCATCCATTTAGCCTATCCGCCACCCACCTCTCCTCCAGCAACTCTTAGTTTGTTCTCTATAGTTAAGAGTCTCTTGGGGCGCCTCGGTGGCTCATTTAAGCATCCAACTTTGGCTCAGGTCATGATCTCATGGCTCGTGAGTTGGAGCCTCATATCGGGCTCTGTGCTGACATCTGGAGCCTGCTTCAGATTCTGTCTCCTCTCTCTGCCTCTCCCTCGCTCATGCTCTGTCTCTCTCTCTCAAAAATAAATAAACATTAAAAAAAAAAAAAGGAGTCTCTTATGGTTTGCCTCCCGCCTCTTTTTTCTTCCTTCCCCTATGTTCATCTTGTTTTATTTCTTAAATTCCACACATGAGTGAAATCATATGGTATTTGTCTTTCTCTGACTCACTTATTTTGCTTAGCATAATACACTCTAGATCCATTCACGTCATTGCATATGGCAAGACTTCATTCTTTTTGATGGCTGAGTAATATGATTTATTTTTAAACTGTTTGTGATACATATATTAATAGCTTTTCTTACGTTGCATTAACCTTGATTTTTGAATATGTCCAACCTAGTTATAACCCAATTTTATCATATATTGCTGAATTATATTAGGTAATACTTCATTTAGTATTTTTGTATTCGTGTTGGTAAATGGTTTTGGTATCAAGTTTATGATATTTGCTGTGAAAGAATTAATGTAAGATTAGAATCACCTTGAATGTTGGTAGAACTTTCCTGTAAAACTGGCTGGGCCTGCTCTTTTTTTTTTTTTTTTTTTTTTCCTTCCAAGTTTTTATTTAAATTCAAGTTAATTATCATATAGTGCAGTATTGGTTTCAGGAGTAGAATTTAGTGATTCATCAATTACATATAACACCCAGTGTTCATCACAAGTGCCCTCCTTAATGCCCATCACCCATTTAGCTCATCACCTCACCCAGTTTCCTTCCAGCAACCCTCAGTTTGTTCTCTATAGTTGAGGGTCTCTCATGGTTTGCCTCCCTCTGTTTTTACCTTGTTTTATTTTTCCTTCCCTTTCCCTGTGTTCATCTGTTTTGTTTCTTAAATTCCACATATGAGTAAAATCATATGGTATTTGTCTTTCTCTGCCTGACTTATTTTGCTTAGGGCCTACTCTTTATGGGAAAATTTTTCATTACTAATTCAGTTTCTTAAATGCTTATAGGACCATTCAATTTTGTTTCTTCTTGAATTAGTTTTTCCCTAATTTTTTCATGCTTTAGAAAAGTTGAAAGACTAGTATAATAAGTACCTTTTATTTAGATTACCCAGTTACCATTTTGCCACATTTTCTGTATCTCTCTGGATATACAGATTTTTTTTTTTTTTTTTTTTCCCTGACTCATTCTCAAAGAAGTTACAAATTTATTAAAAGTGTGCTCTTCAGGGGCACCTGGGTGGCTCAGTTGGTTAAGTGTCCAACCCTTGAATTGGCTCAGGTCATGATCTCATGGTTTGTGGGATTGAGCCCTGTGTCAGGCTCAGTGCTGCAGTGAAGCCTACTTGGGATTCTCTTTCTCTCTGCACCTTCCCTCCCCCCCCCCCCCCCCCGCCCAGCCCAATAAATAAATAAACTTTTTTAAACCTTTAAAAAGAAAATGTGTTATTCATATTTCCTACTTGGTTCCTGATTGTTGTCTCTGTGATCTGTCTGTTATCTACTGATGATGGTTATGTCCGTTTTTCCTTTGTAGCCCTGTCCATGTTTGTTTTATATATTTGAGACTGTGTTATTAGGTACATACAGGTTTAAAGCTGTTACATCTTTCTGATGAATTGCACCTTTTATCATTATGAAACATCTTAATTTCTGTAATACTTTTTACATCAGAGTTTATTTTATCTGGTAATAGTATAATTAAACTTGTTTTCTTTTGGTTAGGGTTTAACACAAGGAAATCCTTTTCAGTCCTTTGATTTTCCATTTTTCTGTGTCCTGTGCTTTGCAGAAGGGATCTTGAAGTTTAAGCTGATAACTTCTTTCTGTCCTTGACATCCCTAAATGTACCATTTTGCCCTCTCTCCTAGCGGCAGTATATACCTGTGAAAGTGAAGAGCAAAGCTTTCTGGATCTTCTCTTGGGAGTATGCCATGATGTACGTGGGAAGCCTAGTGGTAATCATTTGCCTCTCCTTCTTCCTTCTCAGCTCCTGGGACTTCATCCCTGCAGTGTATGGCTTCATGTAAGTAATGACTTCATTAGAAAACTCTGGAAGCTAATTTGTTTTTCACAACTCCAGGTGGAATCAGAGGGTGCGCAACCACAGGGAGCATCAAGATACAGGGGTCCTTAAACTTCAGTGTGCACCAGAAACACCTGCAGGGCTTATTAACACCCAGATTTCTGGGCCCCGCCCCTAGAGGTTTTGATTAAGTAAATTTGGGATAGGAACCAAGAATTTACATTTCTAACAAGTTTTCAGGTGATGCTGATGCTGCTGATCCAGGGAAGAGCAGACTTTGAGAACCACAGGTCTAGTGCGTACCTTTGATCCTGTGAGATTAAAGAGCACTCTCTAGGAACATCTGAAGCAACTACCAGCCTCTGCCTGGAAGGGTTTGGCTCAGTCCCAAACAGGAATGGATATATTCCTCTACTGCAAGAGGGTCTCTGACAGTTTTAAAATAAAGCCACCTCCCACGTGTCAAACTTTTAGAGAAAATAAAAATGGAGTATGAATTCTGCAGACGTTTCCCAATACTCTCTGTGTGGTATGCTGAGGAGGACGGGAAGGTCGCTGCTCAAGCCTCAGGGACCTCACAGCCCATTGAGGTGATAGACAGTTAAATCTGTCAGGGTGGGGAGGGGATCTGGAGGGGCAGACTCCCCTTTGGAATTCTGGACTGCTAATTTGTGTTAAATCCTGGCTATGCATAACTTGTAGCTCTTCATGCTGAGCTTTAAGTAAGAGTTTGTAATGCCGGTGAAAAGCTTTTCCTGGTTTTTGCTGGCCCACAGGATTGTGTTCTTTACCTCATTTCACAGAAAAGGAAATGTAGTCACAGCAGGAGGCAAAGAAATGCCCTGGGTGGAGGCCTTGGTCAGTGCACTCTGACCATGAGCCATTGCCTATTTCTTCCTTCTTCATGCTCCACTTACTGCCCTTTTAAAATCGTGAATTGACATCAGTTCCAAATCTGTGTTTTTGAAAATAAGACATATAATGTAAATTTTTAGAAGAGCCAGATTTGCAACCAATCTTTATCTAATAGAACTAGACGAAAAGTTTTCCAGTGAAACCCTTATTTCTCAAATGAGATCCGGGATCCTAGCTGGAACCTGCCAGTGCTTCCTCAAGACCCCAGAAGTCACTGCAGTGTCAGGCACTCAGTCTCTGGCTCCTGTTGTCAGGATGTGGAGCAAGAATGGGGAGCAGCAGGATCTTTGAGCTCGCTCCTCTGGGCAAGTCTTTGTAATGCCCCAAATAGATACTGTCTGTTTAAAACCCATTCCTCTCTTGTATATCCTGGGTATCTCCTAAATTTAAACATATATATTTTAGGCAGTAAAAGAGGGGCTGGTCTTTTGACTTCTAGCCCAAATCCTGCCTCATTTCAGATCTTTGATGCATGCCAGAATTTGGTTTAGTTGATATTTGTTATGGGTTATCATTCTCTGTTTCTCTGCCTCTTGTTTTTATTAATTACCTATATCCAGGGTGCCTGTAGGGCCCCTCACATCCTGATAACTGTGGGGACAAAGTCATCTTTGGCTGCCCAGTAGTGACCAAATTCTTTAGGAGAAAACCAGGTCAAGGCAGACCATTTAAAATTTGGCTCTCTTTTTTTCTCCCTCTTTGTTTTCTTCATTCCAGACTTTCTGTTCCAGATCTCACTCCAAACATCGGTCTTTTTTGGTACTTCTTCGCGGAGATGTTTGAGCACTTCAGCCTCTTCTTTGTATGTGTGTTTCAGATCAACGTCTTCTTCTACACCATTCCCTTAGCCATAAAGCTAAAGTAAGTGGTTGGACCTGCTGTTTCTTTGTCTGCAGAGCCATTTGTAGTCTTACAGGCACCTTTCAAACTAGGAGTATCCTCTCTCAGGTTTATGCCATCTTTCTCCAGGGAACCCTACCTTTACTGGCCTCAGGTGCCAGTAGCCATAGCCAGCAATAGAGTCACACATGAGTGCAGGCTGCAGGGAGCACCCTGATATTTTCCCTAGCTTCACTTTGAGCCCACAGTGCTACTGAACCCACTCGCTATTTTGGATAGAGGAAGGGTTTGGAGTTATAAAGGGTCTTTAGAAAAAGTGCATCTTATTGGGCGTCCTCCATGAGTAGCCCAGTGACAATGGAGACTCAGGATGTGTTAGTTGGGAGGTTGGCCACCTGCAGCTCTGTTTAATCTTCTGATCAATTTCCTTTAAGGCTTGTCTCTTCTGCAGCATAAGAAAACTAACATGTATTGAGCCTGGCTCCATCCCAGCCCTTTTTAGGTTTTCTGAAATGTATTTATACCTAACCTTTCTGGCATCTCTTGGAAGTAGGCATCATTTTATTATCATTACGCCCATTTTATAGTTGAGGAAATGGACATTCAGAGAAGTGGAGTGATTTTCCCAGAGTCACACAGCTAGTAAGTAGTGGAGCTGAGATTCAGACCAAAGTTTGTCTCCAACATCTATACTCATCCCCTGGCACCATGCCAAACTCCTGAGAGAGATCACTTGTAGTGGTCCCTGGAAAATGTTCTATTATCAGAGCAGGGAAAAGAGGCACTGAATCATACAGATATGCATTGATAGTCCAGGGAACCTAGAAGAGAGTTTGGTTTAAATTTCAAGAACCTGAGTTCTCTGTTCTAACCTTCCTGCCAGTCTTCATGGCCAGTGTACCAATGCACATGGTTCCCATTCTGTAAAAGCTCAGAGCTCATGCCTCCTTCCCATGACAGAGCCTTGGCCTGGCATCTGACAGAAAACTTTCCTTGGCCTGGCAGTCTCTGGAACTCTGGCAGCGTTGCCCAGCCAAGCTCTCCAGCTATCTGTCACGCCCAGTCTCTGCCCTTGATCTGGTCAGGCCTAGCCACTGGGCTGAGAGAAGCTGGGAGCCTGGAACACCTTTCCTCACTCTGTAGCACCTTTCATTGTCTGCATGTGAAAGGCCACAGGTGCTTCTGGGTAGACTACAGCAGCACCATCATGTGACCCCCCCCCACCTCCACCCACCCCAGGCCAGGGCCTCAAGGTTGTGGGGACAGACTATATGAAGTGACTTTCTCCACTGCTGCCTTCCTGTGGCTGGATCTGAAGCTCCACTGACTCTCCAGCCCCTGCAAGTGTTTGCTTCCAGTGCTAGCTTTGTGGGAACAGGGCCCTTCTGACCAACTCTCCCCAGACAGTATTGCAGGGGATTCTAGTCTTCATGTTTCTTGTCACTGGATTTTCACTGGCCTTTTCATAGGCCATGAAGCTCTTCATGCAGCTCTTACCAGCTACCTAAAAAGCCCACAGCCAGTGATTTGGATTGTTTTTAGGAAGATGCTCACTGGGCTAGCTGGACCCTTCGAGAGCCTATAGCACTGAAACTTGCCAGGCTGAGTCTGAAGCATTTGTTGTGTAAAACTGCTGGAGTGTTTGGGGTGTGTACATGTTTGTCTCCACATCTCAGACTTACACCCATTGAGTCACCCTGACCTTTGACCTGCAAGACATAACTGCCATTAATCTCTGAAGAAAGCCTTTATGAGCTGGGCATCCAGGTAGTGTGCAGAAGTAGGCCACATGCATGTTGTTTAGGTACAGCTGGGGAGGGTGTAGATCTGGCCTCTCTCTGTTGGCTTCCTTGTAGCACTTGGTCAGCCCTCGGAGGAACACTGGAGATTGAGCTCTGTCCCCACCCTTCCTGACCAGAGCTGTGATCACGCTAGGCACTCAGGAGAACAGTCTTGGTGCTGCTCAGGAGTTCTGGAGATAAACAGTTCCACTGCTTACAAACTCATCTACCTTATCTGAACCTCTTTCCTCATCTGCAAAGTATGGGTGATGATATTGCCTACCTCAAGGAGTAGGTGAGGTATAGTGAGGATCCCATGTGACAGCACAAGGAGAGGGCCTAGGACGGAACTTGTCACAGCATGAGGGTTTAGGAAATGCTAGCTGTTATTGTTGTTTAAGGTAACAAAACTCCAGTTCCAGCCCAAAAGCGCTGAAAAGCTGCCTGCAGCTCTCACTTCTCCTTCTGGAAAGGAGCTCATCATAGCTAAGTGTGTATAGACTCCACTGGCCTTACTGTCAGAGAAAAAGAGCATCAGCAAGGAGGCACTTCCTGCCCTGGGGTCTGGGTGTCAGAGGGGCCTCTGGCAAGGGAGGCTGCCTGATTACTCTGACAGCAGCTATGAAAGCCCAGTAATGAAGCTGACTTCATTTGTTTTCTTCCTTAGTGACTCTTGCCGGGGAAGGCTCAGAACTGGGGTGTGGGGGGCAATGGGCTGTTGCTCTAGTGTTTGCTGGGCCCTCCTCACCACCTCTGGGCAACTCTGGGTCCCTGCAGTTTTCTGCTTTGCTGCTTGGTCTGGCCCCATGTCTTATGGGTAGCAGAGCCAGACCCTACCTGAAGTCCACTTGAGAGTATTTTGGGGTTTGAGGGATGGGGTCAGGAGTCTCGGGTGTGCCTGGTCCCTGACTGATCTCTCCCTCTCTGCCTGCCCCACCCCACCCCAGGGAGCACCCTGTCTTCTTCATGTTCATTCAGATTGCCATCATCTCCATCTTCAAGTCCTACCCAACAGTGGGGGACGTGGCCCTCTACATGGCCTTCTTCCCTGTGTGGAACCATCTCTACAGATGTGAGTACTCCCACCTCTAACCCTGTGGTGGCAGATTTGTGTCAGCCTGGTCCCTGGATAAGACAGACACGGAAAAAGAGATTGATAGGCATTTGCCTGGCATCTGGTGTGCTGGCAGCACCGGGAGAGGGGGAATGACACGAGGCAGTGTCCGCCTGCTGGGTACTACAGACTAGTGATGGTAATAAAAATAACTACCATATTTTGGTCACTAAGTACCTACCTGGCCACTGTGGTTTTAGGAGTGTTACATGCATTAGGTCATTTTATCTTCACACCAGTCTCGGAGGGAAAAATAACACCATTTTGCAGATTAAAAAACTGAGGTACAGAAAGGTAGAGCCACTTGTTCAAGATTATATGACAGGTAAGTGGAAGGGCTTGCTGTGAGCCTGTAGCTAGTGCTATCCAGTAGGATTTTCTGTGGTGATAGAAATGTTCTATATCTGCACAGTACAATAGGATAGCCACTAGTATGACTAAGAAACTGAATTTTTTTTGAAGATTTTATTTAAAAAAAATTTAATGTTCATTTTTGAGAGAGAGAGAGAGAGCAAGTGTGAGCAGGGGAGGGGCAGAGAGAGAGGGAGACACAGAATCTGAAGAATGCTCCAGGCTCTGAGGTGTCAGCACAGAGCCTGATGTGGGGCTCACACTCACGAACCATGAGATCATGACCTGAGCCAAAGTCAGACGCTTAACGAACTGAGCTACCCAGGTGCCCCTGAAGATTTTATTTTATTATTATTTTTTAAATAATCTCAGTGTGTAGAGCTCAAACTCACAGCTCTGAGATCAAGAGTTGCAAGCTCTAGGGGCGCCTGGGTGGCTCAGTCGGTTGAGCGTCTGACTTCAGCTCAGGTCATGATCTCATGGTCTGTGAGTTCGAGCCCCGCGTCGGGCTCTGTGCTGACAGCTCAGAGCCTGGAGCCTGTTTCAGATTCTGTGTCTCCCTCTCTCTGACCCTCCCCCGTTCATGCTCTGTCTCTCTCTCTGTCTCAAAGATAAATAAACGTTAAAAAAAATTAAAAAAAAAAAAAAAGAGTTGCAAGCTCTAACGACTGAGCCAGCCAGGAGCTTGTAGAGAAACTGAATTTTTAACTGAAATGTAGTTAAATTTAAAAAGTCACACATGGCTGGTAGCCACCGCATTGGACAGTGGAACACTAGACCTTGGTCTTTGAACCATTTCCCAGCACTGCACCTAAATGTTTATAGAACACTGGACATCTGCCTGCTCTGAAGACCCCTGCAGCTCTAACCATGTCCCCCCTCAGAAGATGGCATACAGTGAGCTAGTTATGCTTCCGAGACTGCCAGTATTTTCCTCAGTTGGGCTTTTAGCCCTCTGCATGGGTTCTCTTCAGTGTTTGTGGGCTCCCTGGGGGCAGACTTATGATTCACTCACCTCTGTGTTCCCAGCACCCAGGATCAGACCTGACCCACACAACTCAGCACATGTTTTTGGATGAGTTTTTAAGCCCTGTAATAAACAGGCAGTGTAAGTGCCCAATACTCGATTCTCTAATCTAAAATGGGAAGGGAGCTATGGAATTTTCCATAACAGTGGAGTGCACAGCCAGGTATCAAGAGTGAACTTGGGGAGGACAGGCTTCAGAGGAAGGAAATCTTTGTTATTGTTTGGGGATGCCTGGGTGTCAACCAGGAAGTGAAACTGACCAGCTGCCAGAAGGAAACCTACCTGTAAGACTGGGCCTCTGAGCTAAGGTAAACAGCAGAGTGGGCGGGCAAGGCACACTACTCTCGCAGGTGGTGGCCTGTGGGGCAGTGACCAGTCCTGCCTGACTGGGAGGAGTAAGTGGCGTTTTCTGCCTATGACGTCCTCATTGCACAGATAAGAATCACCCAGTCCAGCAGGCTCAGAGTCAGTCTGGTGCCCCCACCCCCCCCCAGCAGAGTGGCCAGTGACAAATCATGAGGCCACCAAACATGTGGACATGCCCCAGTTTGTGACAGTGTGGGTCTTGGGGACATTGATCCTCTTTCCTCAGAAGTAGAGTCATTTTTTTCTTAGCTGTCTCTTGCCCTTAATAATCTTTCATCCCGGGGCGCCTGTGTGGCTCAGTTGGTTGAGCATTCATCTGACTTCGGTTCAGGTCATGATCTCACGGCTCGTGAGTTCGAGCCCCACGTCGGGCTCTGTGCTGACAGCTCGGAACCTGGGGCATGGTTTGGATTCTGTGTCTCCCTCTCTCTCTGCCCCTCCCCTGCTCATTCTCTCTCTCTCTCTCTCTCTCTCTCTCTCTCTCTCAAAAATAAACATTCAAAAAAAAATTAAAAAAAAATATTTCATCCCATATTGCTGAACACAGTCTGGAGCCAGAAAGACTTGAATCTGGATCCTGGCTTTCCCATTACCAGCTCTCTCTTTTTAGGAAATTCATCTAACCTTTCTGAGTCACTTGGTTTTTAATCTGTAAAATGGGGAGAATATCTTCCAGGGGTGTTTTAAGTTTGAGAAATAATGTATATAAATAGCACTGCAGTTACCATTAGTAAGAATCATGCGGGTGGGGGGGTTCCTACATAATTCCGTGATCAAAGCTTCAGGCTTGGTAGAGTCATTCAGGGTCATTGGAATGAATGTACTTTTCAAAGCTTGAAATAAGCTATTTTATGCCCTCTGGGGTTGACGCAGAGAAATTAAGGATGGGGTTCCCAGAAACCTAGATGATCTAATAGATGCTGTTGCTGGCTGTCTGGGCGAATAGTTTACAGTTCAGCTTGACTGAAGACTCTGCACAGAATGTGGGCTGGCCTCTGCCACCACCCCCGCCCCCCCTCAGCCCCCCGCCCCAGTGGCCAGCAACTGTGGCAGAGAATATTCATGCTCGGTATCTGTTTGGGTCATGACAGCTGTGAGTCGTTACATTCAGCCAGGAGCATCTCCAGCCTAGTCCTTTGGACCCATGAGTGGAGACTGAGAAGTCTGTGAGTCTAGGGTGAAGGTACTCAGACTTGTAATGTGGCTAAGAATTCAATTTAAACATTAGTTGCCAGTGCTAACATGCCTGCTCACACATTCACCTTTTTGTTTTCCTGTCCTGGCCAGTGGGGAGGAGACGAGGTATGTCGGCCCTGCCCCAAGTATAGGCCCCAGACGCTGGGACTCTGTGGTGCTTGGGACCAGGATGAGTCATACAGACACACAATTGTGGTGTTAGGGAACAGCCTGCTGGCAGAGCTGGTGCTAGCCTACAGTGGTCCAGCTGAAAGATCCAGTTACCAAAGGCTGTATTTGTATGTGTGTGTGTGTTGTTTTTATTAACTATTGTATAAATATAAGAGACTAGGGATTTAAAAACCAGACAAATTAAAGAGAATAATAACATAATAAGTACCTTTGAAGCTCCCAGTTCCCCCCCTGCACTCCTGCCAGTTGGACTGGATTCTTCAAGTGGAATTTTATTTCTGAGTGACTGAGGCTCAGAGAGGGAAGGTGACTTGCCTGAAGTTTCAGCTTGTCAGCAACCGAGGCAGAGACTGGATAAGCCACCGTGGGTGTAGTAGGGAATCTGATTCCATCTGACCCAGTAAGTCTAAGGAAGTGTGAGCCTTTCGTCTCATTAGGTCCTGGTCATCTCTGACACCTGGTGCCTGGAACAAGCTGTCCTGTGCCCCAGGTCCCAGCTCTGTGTGTTCTGGCGTATAGCTTTAATCCTCTGGCCTGTCAGCCAGCAAGAGTGAGTAGCAGCTCCCAGTTCTTGCAAAGGTCACCACAGGCCTGAAGCCAACTGGATGCTGGTGACAGTTCCTCCAGGCACATGGGAATGTATCTTTGCAGCTGTTTGTAATTGCAGCCAGGAGCTGCATGGGAGCCTTCCCAGTCTCTGTGCACTTTGTTACCTTCTTGTCACCCTGTCTGAAATCCAGAGTGGCTAGAGGCAGGGAACAAAGGGCTACCTGGGCTCTCAGGCCACAGGATTTGTTTTAGGAATAGCATAGATTTTTTTCAGCCCAGGGGATCAGAAAGAACCACTGAGAAATGTAAATAGTGATGTGGGAGTGGAGGAATGGCAAAGGTTTGTTCTCCTTTCTTGACGTTGTAACATTGTTTAATAATAGTAATTCTCCATGCACATAACCCTTTCCCAGACTTCTTGTTCTGGGAGCAAGGAGGAGGCTTTCCCTACAGTCTCGGGAAGGCTTGAGTCAGGGCTTTACCCTCCCAGCTTTGAAAACCCAGAATCATGGAACTTTCAGGTCAGGAAAAAAGGACCCCGCAAGCTCTCCATGCCAGTGTTTCCAAAGTATGGGAGTTCACAGACTGCTAACATTTTTTTTAAACTCTGGTGACAGGGTTGCCAACTTATTTTGCTGACAACATTAAAACAGTCAACTGCCAGCCATTCATCACCATTTCATAAAAGGACTTTAAAAAAAATTTTTTTTAATGTTTATTTATTTTTTAAGAATGAGAAAGAGCATGAGTGGGGGAGAGGCAGAGAGAGAGAGGGAGACACAGAATCCAAAGTAGGCTCCAGGTTCTGAGCTGTCAGCACAGAGCCCGATGTGGGGATCGAACTCACAGAACATGAGATCATGACCTGAGCCGAAGTCGGACGCCTAACTGACTGAGCCACCCAGGTGCCCCCATAAAAGGACTTATTGAAAAAATGTTTATTTTGAGAGAGAGACATAGAGTGAGAGTGGGGAAGGGGCAGAGAGAGAGAGAGAGGAGAGAGAGAGGAGAGAGACAGAGACAGAGAGAGACAGAGAGAGAGAGACAGAGAGAGAATCTCAAACAGGCTCCATGCTGTCAGCACAGAGCCGGATGCCAGGCTTGATCTCACAAACCATGAAATCATGACCTGAGCCGAAATCAAAAGTCAGATGCTTAACGGACTGAGCCCCCCAAGCACCCTGAGAAAGGACTTTTTAACAACAACAATCAGGAACAAAGAGACACCTGTCACTTCTCATGAATCTTAAATTCAAAACATTCGCCTTTAACAAGAACTCTGAACTACCTTGTTCTGATGATTGTGACTGTGACAAGACCAGTGAAATCTGTCACAGACTGGTCTGGATGTCTTATTTGCCAGGGGTCTGCAGCTGTCATCCTTTGGTTGGAAGTGCTGGCTGCATATTGGACTCACCAGAGAAGCAGTTACAAACTAATACGGATATCTAGGCCCCACCCCGAGACACTCTGATATACTTAGTCCAGGTAGGGCTCCCCCGGTGATTTTATTTTGCAGCCAGAATTGAGAATCACATGTGTAATCCAGTCCCCCTTCTGATGCATGAAACCCTGGTATAGCAGTTCTACCAAGTGTCCGTACAGCCAGGACAAACGACCTCAATGTTTGGGAGGCTCCCATCTCTTAAGTCTCCCCAGACTCTGATTTGGAGGAAGGGATTTCCTAAAGGTCAGGATCAGAGAGGGGAAGGGAACTTCTGTTCATTAAGTGCCTGCTGGGACCCAGACCCAGTGGTAAGTTGTTTTTTTAAAGGTGCTCTCTTAATTAGTTTATTTTAAGTAATACTTATTACTTTCTTTAAAATACAATAAAGTGTAAAGAAAGAAATAAAAATAGCACATAATCCTACTGTCACATACCCCTAATTGAGTTAAAAGGTGGGAGGAGCACAGTGTGATAGCCAGAAAATGCTCCCTCCCCACAAAGATGTCCACATAATCCCCAGAACCTGTGAATATATTACTTTATGTGGCAAAAGGACTTAAAGTTAAGGCTTTTCAGATGGGGAAATTAGCCTGGATTATCCAGGTGGGCCCAGTGTAATCTGCAAGGGCCCTTAGAAAGTGGAAGAGCTGGAGGTGGGAAATCTCTTCCATATGGTTTTGCTGTGAACCTGAGGCTGCTCTAAAAACTAAGGTCTATTTTTCTAAAAAAAAAAAAAAAGTGGAAGAGGGAAGCAAAAGAGGAGGTCTGAGTGATGCAGGGTAGCAAGGACTTATTTGGCGTTGCTGGGTGGAGTAGGAAGGGGGTTGTGAGGTGAACTCAGGCCGCTGCCTCGCTGCAAAGGCAAACGGATGGCTTCTGCCCTAGAGTTTCCAGCGGGCACGCAGGTACCTTGATTTTAGCCTGTGAGACCCAGAACTGTAATATAAGCTGTATTGTTTAAACCACCAAGTTTGTGGTGATTTGTTACAGCAGCCTTAGAAAGTAGTCAGTAATATATCTGTGCCGGGTTTTTCACATATCTTGTTTAATTCATGTAACCCTCCTATGAAGTAGCCCCTATTCTAGCCCTGTTTTAGAGATAGGAAAGCTGAGACAGAGAAATTTGCTGGCAGAGCGGGGATTTTAACCAAGGTCTTTGTCTTTCTGAGGCCAAGTTTGGGCTGCACTGTCCTGCTCCTTCCCTCCAGCTGCACTCTGCCTGCCTGCCTGCCCATACCCCCGTGTGTAGCAGGTCCTCCCTGGGGCTTTGGGGAGGGCCTCTCCCTGGTGGGATTCTTCAATCCTTCTGGGAGTGTGGGGCGGTGATGTTAGAGGGAGGGTGTCAGAAGAGCTCTTCAAATCCTCCAAGGAAGAGTGAAGGACATTTGAAGAGCAAGGCAGACAACCTAAGACGTGAGTTAAGGAAAATGGAAAGCATTTCCTAAGACCCAGGGCTGTGGCACCATAGAGACTCACCGTGACTCTAATCTCCATAGGTTCACACTGCCCTTCCTGTCCATGATCCCATGTGGACAGGGATGGGAGCACCCTGCTTGGGGATGGGAGAAATTACCCTTGGACACCCCTAGATTGTGGGGCAGAGTGAATTGTCTTGCTAAAACGCCCCCTTTGTGGTGCCCAGAGGCATTCACAGCATTGCCACCTGTAACTAGCCAGGCCCACAGTGGGAGGTGCAGAGTCCAAACCTAGGACTTCACACCAGCTTTGGGCATGGGGAGCCATTGACTCAAGGGTTTGAGGCTTGCCTCTTGGCACCCCAGAGTCTCTGAATCTGGGGGAGGGTTTCTGCCTTTGAGCTACCCAGGCTCTCCCTGGGCTTCTTTGTCCTGTGGAGCCGTGCCCATAAGAAAGGGTTTCAAGGAGAATCAGCATTTGGTTAATTGTGAGTGTCTGTCTTTGCAGTCCTGAGAAACATCTTTGTCCTCGCCTGCATCATTATCGTCTGCTCCCTGCTCTTCCCTGTCCTGTGGCACCTCTGGATTTATGCAGGAAGTGCCAACTCTAATTTCTTTTATGCCATCACATTGACCTTCAACGTTGGGCAGGTAAGAGCACTGCACGGGGATTCATTTTGTAGCCTCAGACATTCAGCAGAGGCCCTGGGTTCTGCAAACTAGGGGTTTGGGTGTGAGCGAGGGGACAGTTTGCCTGAAGTAGCTCATGGTCCAGTAGAGAGGATTAAAGAGAGCAAAGGAAAGGTGAATTCAGCCAGCATTTACTGGGCACCATGCTGAGCTATCACCCCATTGATTCTCACAGCAAGTCTGTGAGATAGTGTTATCACTAGTTTACAAATAGTAACAGAGCCTCACACAGGTTGTCTCTTGCCCAAGGTCATCGGAGGAGCCAAGAACCAAATTCAGGGAAGGCTCCATTTCTGAGGCCACCCTCTTTCTATAACAGTGCCTGGGCTGTGTGTCACTGTACTGAGTGCAGTGTGTGTGGTGGGCGGAGGGCAGAGGCAGGAGGAGGAGAGACTTTTCAGACTCTGGGAGAGCAGGGGCAAAGGCAGCAAGATGAGAAAATAGTTCGGTCTAGCTGTTGGGTAAGTCTGGAGCACAGATGGTGGGGCTGGGAATAGTGGGTGAGGAGGCTGTAGGGGTCAGAGGTACCAGCTAGGAGTTCTGATCTCCCCCTGACCCAGGGGAAGCCCCTCCCTTGGTGCCATAGAGCAGTGGTTCTCAGAGTGAGAGGGTGGTTGTTAAGAATGCAGATTCCCTGTTAGTGTTTTAAATCCTATGGTTATGTTGTGACTGTCACAATTACATGGCTTTGATTGTTAAAAAAACAAACACAAAACATTCTCTGACCCTATTCCCAAGAATGTTGAGTCAATAGATGTGGAAAACAGTGTCGGGAGTTTGTATTTTTAATAAGCTTTCTCAGAGACTCTGTTGCAGGTGGTCTAGCAAACTTTTCTGAAGTTCCCTTAGGTCAGCTCTGTCCTCCTTGTGCGGTCTTATGAGAATCAGTTGTACCATTTACCATTTCAATGGCTGTTGGTGCAGCCAGGCATTTCCTGTGCGTTATGGGCTGGATGGGAAGCCAGGCTAGCTGGAGAGACTAATGATGCCAGTGAAGAGTCCCCGGAGGAGATCTTTCCCTCCAAGGTTAGCTGCTGGGAAAGAAGGAGGGAGGAGTTTGGGCTTTTGCAGTGAGTGATGGGTCTGGTATTTCCTGCACGGACATTTCTGGACAATTAACGTCCAGCCCAGCTATTTATCTTGGTTTGTGAACAGCAGGAAGAGAGACAGAGGGCCCTGTAGCCTGGGTGGGACTGTGCCGGAGGGTCTGCTCGGCCTGTCGCACACAGGCTGTTCATGGTAGATGCTCGGCACCTCCTGTGTCCTGTGCCAACAGAAATCTGCAGAATTCAACTTAACACCTCGAGAAAATCCAAAAGGTTGTTCTGGCCCTTGTGTCTTGCTGAAATCCCTTAATTATCCTTTGAAAGTGATGGCTGGCATGTGAGGGCATTGGACCTGCCCTGGGCCTCTGTGGGGCTTGGCAATCTCCACTGAAATAGTCCACAGCTTGTCATCAGGTCATAAGTGTCAGGTGTGGGTCAGAAATACAGTTGCAGTGATTATGAAGTATTTGTGGAACTTGCCAGATAACAGCTTTTCCCCCCTGTGGTTGCCATTAGGAGGGAGGGTCTCTGTAAATGGCATGGGAGGTGTTTGCAAGTGCTCAGGTGACTTCTAAGGCAGGAGAGACTGAATTGTTGGAAAATAGGGCTGGGGTTGGGAACAAAAGGAGTGTGCTAGTGGCTGAGCTATGGAGAAAATTCAGGCTGAGCTCTTGGCATTGTCTTTTACCTTTGTCTTTTAATCTTTTTAAAATGTACTTTTAGTCACACAAGTAATACCTGAATTCATTGCTGGGATGAGAAAGCAAACAAAATAGAAGCATATGGAACAAAAAGGTCCATGTCTTCCCATCCCAGGGCATATATCATGATCAGGATCAGTTTGATGCATCTTTGCAGACATTCTCTGTGCCTTTACGGACTCTCAGTACGTATGCACACATACAGAGCTTTCTTGTTTATATAAAGAAATGGCCTCCTACTCTAGGTGCTGCTCTTTGGCTTGCAGTTTTTCACTTCGTGATCTCCTCTTGATAATGGTTCTGAGAGCCTGTGGGTAGGAGGAGCTTGATTTATTTGACTAGGTAAGCCCCTACTGATGGACGTTGAGGTTTCTTCTGGTGGTTCTGCTATAAACAGAATAAATGCTATAAATGCCTTGGGCATCCCTCCATTGAATCTCATATAGTGTTTTCTTTTTCTTTCTCTTTCTCTTTTCTTTCTTTTTCTTTTTTCTTTTCCTCGTTTCCTCTCCTCTCCTCGTTTCCTCTCCTCGTTTCCTCTCCTCTCCTCTCCTCGTTTCCTCTCCTCTCCTCTCCTCGTTTCCTCTCCTCTCCTCGTTTCCTCTCCTCTCCTCTCCTCGTTTCCTCTCCTCTCCTCTCCTCGTTTCCTCTCCTCTCCTCTCCTCGTTTCCTCTCCTCTCCTCTCCTCGTTTCCTCTCCTCTCATCTCCTCGTTTCCTCTCCTCTCCTCTCCTCGTTTCCTCTCCTCTCCTCGTTTCCTCTCCTCTCCTCTCCTCGTTTCCTCTCCTCTCCTCTCCTCGTTTCCTCTCCTCTCCTCTCCTCGTTTCCTCTCCTCTCCTCTCCTCGTTTCCTCTCCTCTCCTCTCCTCGTTTCCTCTCCTCTCCTCTCCTCTCCTCGTTTCCTCTCCTCTCCTCTCCTCGTTTCCTCTCCTCTCCTCTCCTCGTTTCCTCTCCTCTCCTCTCCTCGTTTCCTCTCCTCTCCTCTCCTCGTTTCCTCTCCTCTCCTCTCCTCGTTTCCTCTCCTCTCCTCTCCTCGTTTCCTCTCCTCTCCTCTCCTCGTTTCCTCTCCTCTCCTCTCCTCGTTTCCTCTCCTCTCCTCTCCTCGTTTCCTCTCCTCTCCTCTCCTCGTTTCCTCTCCTCTCCTCTCCTCGTTTCCTCTCTTCTCCTCTCCTCGTTTCCTCTCCTCTCCTCTTTTTCTTTTTCTTTTCTAAGATTTTTATTTATTTATTTTGAGAGAGAGTGAGAAAGCTCCAGCAGGGGAGGGGCAGAGAGAGAGGTAAGAGCGAAAATCCCAAACAGGCTTGGCACTGTCTCCACAGAGCCCGATGTGGGACTCAAACTCATGAACCGTGAGATCATGGCCTCAGCCAAAGTCGGATGCTTAACCAACAGACCCACCCAGGTGCCCCTCATATACCATTTTCTTAAGGTAAACTCCAGGTGGTGGGATTTACTGGATCAGAGGACATGTGCATTGTGCATTTTTGGCAGATATTGCCATGTTGCCCTTCAGACAGGTCATACCAACCTCCGTGGCTCTTAGCTGTGGTCTGTAGTGCTTATAAACTGGCAGTTGTGCAGACATTGGCACACCTTTGTCATCGGCCACCTTGGGTCTGGACTCTGTGGCTCTGAGTCAGACAACTTTGTCAGGTCGAGTGTTTTCTGGGACTGCTGGCTTTGTTTGGGCTTTGTGGCTGCTGCTGCCAGATCACTAAAGGGACATATCACATGGGGCACTTATTCACCAAGGCAGTCACTCAAGTCCTGTCCCTGTCCTGGAGCATTGACTGAGGTAGAAGAGTGCCCCTCATGAGGGTTATACACACCTGCCTTCAGGCTGTTTGGGAGCAACAGAGGACAAATATGAGACATTTAGAATTTTAGTAAATTGTTGAGTATCTGCTCCTTAAAAAGGCCTTCCACAAGATTCCCCTGCCTCACTGTCTCTTCTTAGCCCCCTGTTTGTTTCTTCCAAGCACTTATCCCAGTTTGTAACTTTACATTACTTGTTTCTCTCTCTGCCTCCCAGACCAGACCTGCTTGTAAGCTTCTTGCCAACAGAGATCTGCCTGTCCTTCCCACTGCAGGCAGCTTTGGGTTTGGCAGAGGGCAGGTGTTTAGCAAACACTTGTTGAATGAATGAATGAAACAAAGATAGCCAGGGAGAACATTGTGTGATTAATGGCCAAGTGGGGAGAGTAACCGGTGGAGGAATCTAGAGGGAACCTTTCCTGTTGTGAGTGGTCAGGGAATGCCCTGGGGAGCAAGGAGTAGCAGCTGGGCCTTTTACACTTGGAGAGTGAAAGGTCTGGGTAGTGGGCAGGTTGGGGGCCAGGGCACCCCTCTGGCAGAGGTTAGTGGCTAGCAGCTCTGTCCTTAACCCTTCTCCAGCTTCTGCCAAAACCTGGTCTCTGTGGCTGATGAAGCCCCTACATGTCCTCCACAGCTCAAGCCAGGTCCACTTCCATCTGACCTACAGTCAGTGCTGCCATTGAGATGTATGGCATTTGGGGACACACCTTCAATCCCACAGCTGGCTGTTTTCAGCTCTTCTAGCTGGAATGACGTCTTAGAGTTCTTGGTCCTCCCTCTCCCCTCCCTGGGCAAGACTGATCAAGCTGTCCTGGGAAGAGCTGGATTTTCAGCAGGCATCAGGAGCCCAGTCCATCATTGCTGAATGCAGAGAGCACCTTGACCCACAGATTTTAAGTCCTGCTCTGTTTGAGTTGGTCAGTGCCACACTCTGTTATACAACAATCTGTGTTGGTAAATTCTTAGTTACACTGGCAGATAAACCAGTGACTTAGGCTCCATCCTTTCCCCTTGGGGCCATTAAGTATTTTTCAGCATGTGGCATGGATCATTTGTTAATTATAATTGTGCCTCAGAGTCAGTAACCAGGAAATGACAACAGTAAAACATCCATAGGGTGTGTGTGCATGCACGCTCATGCACATGTGTAAGAAAGGTGGGGGAGGAGGAGAGATTGAGGTAGATTGGTTGGTTGAGGTCCTCTTCTACTTCCTCACTTCAGCAAGTAACTTGACTTCTTTGATTTGCAGTGTTGTTTTTTTTTATGGGCAGAAAACTTTTTGATTTTTTAAAAAAATTTTTTTAAACTTACTGTTTTTTTAATTTAAATCCAAGTTAGTTAATATATAGTGTAATAATGGTCTCAGGAGTAGAATTTAGTGATTCATCACTTACATATAACACCCAGTGCTTATCCCAACAAGTGCCCTCCTTAATGCCCCTCGCCCATTTAGCCTATCCCCCCCCACCCCGCCAGCAACCCTCAGTTTGTTCTCTGTATTGAAGAATCTCTTATGATTTGTCTCCCTCTCTGTTTTTATATTATTTTTGCTTCCCTTCCCTTTTGTTCATCTGTTTTGTATCTTAAATTCCACATATGAGTGAAGTCATAATTATGATATTTGTCTTTCTCTGACTGACTTATTGGGTTGTAGTGTTCTTAAAACCAGGGATGACAACCCAGCCTCCCTGGATTTGGGCATGTGTAGGTCCTGTTGCTATTATCATATGTTAACATGAGAAATAGCACCAGTGACCTGCTATTCAGATACCCAGAGCAAATTCCCAGGGAAACATTCGGACAAAACAAACTTCTTCCCTTTTTTTTTTTTTTAAACAAAAAAACAAAACTCTTTTCTTCTGCAGGTCAGCAACCAGCAGAAGAAAAATAGTTATCAAAGATTATATATAAACAAAAAGTAACGTGTTTAAATTTAGCTTTTTTAAAGGAGTAAGATAAAACATCTGACTCACCCTAATTCAGCTTAAAAACAGGAAACATAAGGAAATCTCCCCCTAAAATTATAATTAATAGTGGCTCATGTTTAAAGAGTGCCTACTAGGAACCAGGCCCATATGATCCCTTTAATCTTCTGGATCATGTGCTTGTGTGGCCTTCTGGACCTTTCCTTGTACGTTCCCATGTACTTGTGTGCTCCTGGAGAAGAGCTTTATTTGTGTGTGTGGGTTTTATTATTGGCAACATGATGAAGTATGACTTTTTTCCTTTCAATAAAACATCTTGGTGATCTTTTCTTGTTTGTATAAGAGGGAAGTGCCTCATCACAGTTGATGGAGCTGCTCCCCTCCTGATAGCTTCTTAAGCTGTTTTTCTTTGTTCTTGTATAATAAGGAATACACTTAGTCCCCTTATAACTGCCTTTTGAGGGAGGCACCAGTACAAATGACCAAGTGGAGGCCTGGAAGTCCCCAAGCTCTGAGGGGTGTGTTTATTTATGCTCATTTATCGTGTCCTCTTCTTACACTGGAGGTTCCATGAGGGCAGCTCCAGGTCTGTCTTCTTCACAAGTGTAACACCAGCACCAGGAATATTCAGTGACTGTTTATTGATAAATAAATGGAATGAGCTGGAATCCGAAACCACATTTTATGACCAGTGATCCCGTATAATCCTGTGTACCCTAACCTCCCAGTCCTAGTATCTGTTTAGGACAAAGCTGGGCCTGTGGCAGGTCCTGCTGGATTCCTAGGGGGTCAGAGCCAGACCCCACGTGGCTGACCCTGAAAGCCCCGCTCCTGTTCTGTGTCCGTGTCCAAAATGGATCCCCAGTGTCCAGAGAGTGTCCCTGCAGGTCCATGAACTGCTGCCTCCTCACCATGGGCTGTCGGCTCTGATCCCTTCTCCTTGTAGTATAGAACCTGTAGATCCTAGGCTGGCCCTGCCTTGGCCATTCTGCTGTCTTCAAGGAAGCCTGGAGCCCTGGGGTCCTGCCACAAGCCCTCTGACATGTTGGGTCCTGCTCAGGACTGGCTTATTTGCTCCAGCACAAATGAAACCACAGTCCTGTCTCCTGGAATTACCTTTCAGTTGGTCTGGCGTGTCATTCTGGGGAATGGGACAATGAGGAAATAAATGTCTGGGGACATGTTGGGCAGATCATCAGTGTTTGGGTGGTGCATAGCCCCCATTTGTGGACAGCCAGGGCCCATTTCAGATTTAATCCGTGCTTTGTGTGTGGTCCTGACTGCAAGATCCAGGGTATGTGTGTGGGGCGGTGGGGGAAGAGGTCTTCCTCCTGACACGAGGGGCCTGTGGCCCAGGCTGGAGCCCTTGCTGTCGTCCAGCTCAGTGTGTGTGTTTACTTTGCTTTCCTTCCAGGTGGCATTTTGCCAGGTCTTCATTCATTCCTTCATCCCTCCTGTCTTCAAACTCTGTGCTCAGCATCCCAAGCGTGGCTCTCACAGGCCCTTCCCTGCCTTCTCTCCTCCTATAGCCAGAGTGACAGGAAAAGCCTGAGCTAAATATAGGGGGGCAAGGCCAGCAGAAAGCCTGGGTTTGGAGGTCTAGCCTCGATGGTGACTCCCAGCCCCTCTGTCATGGCTCGCTGGCCTTAGGCAAGTCACATAAATTCTTGGGCCTAATTAATTTATTTGTATATATTGGGCATTTGTTATGTGCCAGGCACTCTGCTAGCAGAGTGTGAATGAGACACAGCCCTGCTTCCTCGGAGCCCAAGGTCTGTGGGAGAGAAAGAAAAGGAACCGGTCAGGGTCAGGGCAGCCGGGTGGTGCTGTGGATGGGTTAAAGAGGCTGGGGAGCTCAGAGCTGAGGCGGGTAAGGAAGCTTCTGTGGGGAGGCAGCCTGTACGTGGCATCCCCGGGGCGGGTAGATGCAAACCTGGCTCTGGGTGGTGAGACCTGGGAGGAAGAGAGCATGAGTGAGGGAGTGTGGAAGGCAGTTCTGCGGGGCTGGCGTGCCCTGCCAGAGGGTGGGAGCCCTAGCATGCTGAGTACTGGGCTGAGTCTGTGGTTTTAGGCTGAGGATAACTGTGATCCCATCTTTGGTTGGAAAACCTCACCATGCCAGGAGGGGTAGAGGTGAGGGGTGTGAGCTGGAATCTGGAGCCCAGGGAGGCTGTTTAAATCTGGTGAGAGGTGATAGCGGCCTCCGTTTCTCTGCCTACAAGAAGGGTGGCTGTGAGGACTCGTACAGAGTTGGGTGAGGAAAGCTTTTGTGAATTGAAAAGAGCCACCTGGATGACAATTGCCATCATACCGGCTTTGGTCTTACATTGTGGCCTTCCAGACCCCAAGACGGAGGTATAGTGACTTTCCCGTTACTTTGCATCTTTAGAGATAGAGGGTGGAGCTCGGTTCTCCGCCATCATCTCCCACATGTGTCCACTCAGGCCTGGGTTGGGTCACGCCAAAGCCCCGTCCAGCTCCACGAGTCAGCCGTCGGCCCCTCTGGCTCCCACGTTCCTGGACCCCAGGCAGCGTGGGCAGAGGATGCTGTGCTTTGATTGTTGATGGTAACAACCACGTGAGCTCCCGCAGGTGCAGGTTAGCTGTCCAGTGTCAGCATCTCCAGCCCAAGCAGTAGACCTGGGGAACTGCGACATGCCTGGGGTGACAGCAGCTGCTTCTCTGGGAAGTTGGCAGCCTAGGTGCCAGTGTTGGCCGAGGCTGCTCTTGTGAGCCCCACAGCTTCTAGACGCACCGAGGTAACAGCCTTCACTGGCTCGGATGTCTCTGATACTTATTTTGCCTTTTCCCAAAAAACTCTCTTCCTGGCTAAGTGTCAGGACTGGGACCTGGGAGCACAGCCTCATCAGGGGTGTTAGTGTAGACCAAGGGCCAGCATGGGCCCATAACAGGACCCACATGTGTGGTTACAGACCTTTCGCTCCCCAGAATCCTTAACTGGGAGGGGCTGTGGGGAGGATGGGAAGAAGTAGGGCTTGGGCCTCAGGCAGGACTGGCATTGCAGCCCAAATGCTTCCCTTACTCCCATGTGACCCTGGGCAAGACCCTTGAGCTTGGAGTTTGCTCATCTCTGAGTGGGGCTTATAAACCCTACCCCGGAATGTTGTGAAAATTCAGTGATGTGCTTTTTTTAAATTCAAGTCCAGTTGACACACAATGTTACATTGGTTTCAGGTGTACAGCCTAGTGATTGGACAGCTCACTTATGCTGTGCCTAGAAGTGTAACTGCCATCTGTCCCCATGCAGCGCTATTACAGTGCCATTGACTGGTCCCTGTGCTGTACCTTTCATTCCTGTGACTTTTCATTCCATGATGGGAAGCCTGTACTTCCCACTCCCCTTCACCCATTTTGCCCATCCCCCAACCCTCTAATGATTTTTTAAATTAAAGAGCCTGGTCCGGAGCAGCTACCCAGAAGTTGTTGGTTTCCCTGTCTCTCCACTTCCCCACCCTGTAATGGAGCATGTTCTAACCATTTTATTCCACTTGTGAAGTGCCTCTCCCTGTCACTGGCCATCCTTTTATCAGCTACCTCATTAAATCTTCATCGTGGCCCAAAAGATAGTGCTGGAACCGTCATGGCTGCCAGCGAGAGAAATGTGGTCTGACTGAGCCCTCAAAAGGGGGAGGGGACCAGCAAAGCACTCCCAGAGTGCCAGCCCTTTCCTGGGTCTGGGGTCACAGAGCTGGAGCAGATGCCATCCCATCTGGTTGGGAGGCCAACAGGAAGTGACTTCATCCCAGGGATCACATAACTGAGCATGGGGTTAGGGAAGAATCTGGGGCAGGAGATGCAGATGATTCCTCTCTAGGGATAAGCAGGAGCCCTTTGTGGGAAGAGCCATTCCAGCTGAGGCAGTGAGGTGTGGCCACAAAGTGTTTTCAGGACCAGGCTGTGTTCAGGGCTCCTTGGGCATGTGGGTGTGGTGCGGGGCAGAGTGGGGCACTGGGGGCTTCTGAGCAGACAAGTGAAGGGTTCGTTCGTGTGTGTGTGTGTGTGTGTGTGTGTGAGAGGGAGAGAGACAGACAGACAGATAGACACTGAGAACCTGAGAGAGATCCCTCAGGGGCCAGGAGGATGCAGGAGGCCTTCTGGAAAGAGGTGGCAGTGGGAGGGATAAAAGGAGGCTGAGGTGGAAGTCTGAGGAAGGGGATTGGCAGGACTTGGTTGATGGCAAGAGAGAAGCTAAGGAGTCCAGCCACAGCTCTTAAGGGCCACTTTAAAGAATGGGCTTCTTGGGGCGCCTGGGTGGCTCAGTCGGTTAAGCGTCCGACTTCAGCTCAGGTCACGATCTCGCGGTCCATGAGTTCGAGCCCCGCGTCAGGCTCTGGGCTGATGGCTCAGAGCCTGGAGCCTGTTTCCGATTCTGTGTCTCCCTCTCTCTCTGACCCTCCCCCGTTCATGCTCTGTCTCTCTCTGTCTCAAAAATAAATAAACGTTAAAAAAAAAATTAAAAAAAAAAAAAAAAGAATGGGCTTCTCAGGCTTCTGGCCAGCTCAGTCAGTACAGCATGTGACCCTAGATCTCAGGGTCATGTGTTCGAGCCCCACATTGGGCATGGAATCTTCTTAAAATAAAAAATAAATAAAAATAAAGAATGGGCTGTTCTTCAGGTCTCTGAAAACACACAGGGACAGAGCAAAGACTGGGGGAGCCACCATTGTGAGTAAACTAGTTTTATCACTCACTTTACAGATGAGGAAAATGCAGCTTAGATTTGGGAAAGTGACTTACATAGGGTCACACAACCACTAACTTGTCCATGCTCTTTCCATTGCTCCTTGCCCAACTTCCCCCACCTAGACTGGGCAGAGGGGCTCTGGATCTGTAGCTGCTGTATAGCTTGAATCCCAGGGCCTGAAATCCCTGCTCCTTAGCCCAAATGGAAAGCCCCAAGGTCAGAAGAGGGAGGTTGTCTTGGCCAGCCTGTTACTAGCTAGGGGTGTCTCAAAGAGCCAAGCCTCCAGGCCAGCCTGGTGTCCCCAAGATGCCTTCCCCATAGGCCAGGGTCAGGTCACCCAATCGGGAACACTGACCTTTGGTTCCAGACAGATCAAGCCGGCACACAGGACTCTTCCCTCCATACCACCCTCCCCTTACACTTTATCATGAAAATTTTCACAGACACAGCAAAGTTGAAAGATTTAACATTGAACTCCCATATACCTACCACCTAGACTCTACCGTTAACATTTTACTATACTTTTGTGATCACAAATTATCTATCCCTCAATCCCTTATTTTAATCATTATTACACTATATGTTAACTAATTTGGATTTAAATAAAATTAAAAATTTTTTTTTAATGTTTATTTATTTTTGAGACAGAGAGAGACAGAGCATGAATGGGGGAGGGTCAGAGAGAGGGAGACACAGAATCTGAAACAGGCTCCAGGCTCTGAGCTGTCAGCAGAGAGCCCGACGCGGGGCTCGAACTCACGGACCGTGAGATCGTGACCTGAGCCGAAGTCGGACGCTTAACCGACTGAACCACCCAGGCGCCCCTGGATTTAAATAAAATTTAAAAAAACCCCACAAAGTATAGATATCACTATATTTCCTGCTAAATATCTTAGCATGTATATTATTAACCAGAGCTCAATACTTACTTATGTTTTTCTTATATGAAATTTATTTAAGGTGAAAAACACAAATCTTAACATGTACATTTTCTTTTTTTATAATTTTTTTTATTTTTTCAATATATGAAGTTTATTGTCAAATTGGTTTCCATACAGCACCCAGTGCTCATCCCAAAAGGTGCCCTCCTCAATACCCATAACATGTACACTTTCTGAAGCTGCCTTTCATTCAGCAAAAATTTTTAATTTATTTATTTTGAGAGAGAACATGCACACACAAGCGTGAGTGGGGAAAAGAAAGAGAGAGAAGGGGGAGAGAAAATCCTAAGCAGGTTCCATGCTGTCAGCTCAGAGCCCAATGTGGGGCTCAGTCCCATGAACTGTGAGATCATGACCTGAGCTGAAATCAAGAGTTGGACACTTAACTGATTCAGCCACCCAGGTACCCCAGCAGCAAAATATTTTTGAGATTCACTTATATAGCTGCAGATAATAACATATTGCTTTTTTAAAATAAACTTTTAAATTCCAGAATAACTTTAGATATAGAAAGTTCCCATATGCTCCACACCCATGATCTAAGCCAGGGAACTACATTACATTTAAGTGTCCTGTCTTCCCCATGTCCTCTGCCTGCTTTCTCAATCTTTCCTAATTTCTCATGACCTGGACAGTCTTGAGGAGCGCTGGCCAAGTATCTTATAGAGTGTCCCCATTTTGGACTTCTTACGCTTTTCTTTTCATAAGTTGGGGGTTTGGATTTTTGGAATGCTCAGTCGGTACATGCTAGCCACCTGATTTCATAATGATGTTACCCTTCATTTGTTCAAGACAGTGTTTGCAGGGCTTCTTCAGGATAGAATTACTATTTTCTCTTTCCCTGCTCTGTTCTTTGGAAGTAAGTTACCTCTCCTAGCCCACCCTTGGGGGCAGAGGGTGGGGAGTAGGAAGAACTAAGCTGCACCTCCTGGGTGAGGTATGTTATTTGGAATTCTTCTGTAACGGTTCCAAAAGCAATTCTCTCTCATTTATTCAGTCATGTATGAGCTGGTTGCTTTTAATTTATTTCTTTAATCAATATAATACATATACATAATTTACAATGTTAAGGATTATAAGGAAAAAGAATGGTTCCCTAAGGGCTTAGTTATTTGTTTTGTTACTTGTAAATAACATACATACTCTGGTTTTTTCCCCCATTTTATATTAAATTGAACTATATGAACTTTCCAATATGCAACCATTTTTGATCTGCAAAAATGGCCATTTCATATGGTTCAACCTAATACCTTGTATTTTGACTTTCTAATCCTTGTACTGCTGATTTTGTGTGACACTGGAGTTGGTTCATTTGTTTTATTGTGAATTGTGACTTTGCATTTGATCCTCATCACATCTGGCTCCCAGCTTAGCCACAGCTCCAGACCAGACACCTTGGGCCTAGGTGAGAAAGGGGCTGCAGGATGTGAGGTCAGCCTTTGCTGTGGTAACTGCCCGCCACGGGCAGCTGTGGAGCAAAGCCTTGGGGGCTCCCTGGACTGTTAGCTCCACGGATACCCTCAGCTGCGAGTTCTCTGCCCTGTGGCAGACTGGGCCCCAGGTAGATCACCTTGCTGCAGCGTCACGGCCACTAGGCCAGCTCTCATGTGTAGTCTCAGGCCAACTATTGAACCTTTTGTGCCTCAGTTTCCTCTGGTGTAGGTCCTCAGCTTTTCCTTCAGGCCCCTCTGTGTTCTCCTTCCTGCCCACAGTATGAAGCTGTCCAGGACAGGGGTCTCCGGAGGTCAGAGGCCAAGATCCCAGGCTCAGCTCAACCTCTGACCTGTTCTAAGACCCTAGCTGGGTGTTCCCCCTCCACTCCTCCACTGGGCTTCCATCTTCCCATCTATGCCAACAAGGTGGTTGATACTAATGGTCTAAGAGGCCTCTAAGTGGCTGAGAAATGGGGCTGTGAGCCCCTTTCCCCACATCCTGCCATGCAGCAGGGCTCTGCTCCTCCTGCCCCGGGCACTGGGAGTCTTGGGATGAATGGGATTGTAAAACAGCACAAGTCCTTATTCCTCTCTGGGCTTCTGTGAGGGGGATAGTACTGAGCTTCTGGGGCCCTTTGGATTCTGTGGCCTATCCAGGAAAGGCCGACTGAGCTGGTCACGGATACCATGGTGGTAGAACGCCTCGGGGACCCTGCCCAGTCCAGGGGAGGAGGCACAATCATCAGGCAGTCACACAGATGAAAGAAAAACTGCAATTTGGATGAGTTTGTGTTACCAAGTAGAGGTTAATGGGGCCAAGACCCAATCTGGGGGTGTGGGAGGGCTTCTCTAAGGAAGTGATCTTTCCTGAGACCTGAAGGGTAAGCAGATGTTGGCTGGATGAAAGGGAAGAGAACATTGCAGGCAGAGGAAACAGCAGAGATCCTGCAGCAAAAGGAAAGAAGCCAGTGTGGCTGGAGCTGAGTGAGGTGGAGCAGGTGAGAGGGTGAGGCATGCACATGGGGCAGGGACCAGGTACAAGGCCTCAGAGCCCCAAAAGAGTCTGATCTTCATCCTAGGAGCCCTAGGAAGCCTTTGGAGGACTTTTAGCTGGGAAGTAATAGGCCTAGATTTATTTTGAAAAGCAACCTCTGGCTGCGAGGGAGAATGGATTGGTGGGGTCAAGGGTGCGGGAGGCCTGAGACCAAGGAGCCCAGAGCAGAGATTGCTGTTGTTTCGATGACAGTGGCTTCGTCCAGGGTGGTAGCTGTAAGAACAGGTAGAAATGGGTGGATCTGAGAGTTTGGGAGATAAAACTGCCAGGACTTAGTGGCCTTGTGTCCAGGAGAAGTGGCCTAAGAACCTGGAGGGAAGATGGGGGCATGGGTTCACCATGGGAGCAGCAGCTTTGACCGGGGGCTCAGCTGTACCATGGAGGAGCCTGTGGGCACCCAAGAGGTGAGGTTGGAAGGGCCACTGGCTGCAGAGGTACATTCTGGAGTGCAGAGGCCAGGGCCTGGGAAGGTGGCGTGAACCCCACAGGGGTGGAGAGGGGCAATACAGGGGCACAGGGGTGGAGAGGGGCAATACAGGGGCACAGGGGTGGAGAGGGGCAATACAGGGGCACAGGGGTGGAGAGGGGCAATGCAAGACCTTGTGGGGTCAGTTTAGGCCCTGAGGTAGGAGTCCCTGGGCAGGGTCACCCCAACACCCGCCTACCCTCTCAGAGACCCAAGGTTCAGGGGTAGGTTCCTCAGAGCTTCTCACACCTTCTCTCTCCCCCCAGATCCTGCTCATCTCCGATTACTTCTATGCCTTCCTGCGGCGGGAGTACTACCTCACACATGGTCTCTACTTGACTGCCAAGGACGGCACGGAGGCCATGCTTGTGCTCAAGTAGGCCTGGCTGGGCACAGGGCTGCATGGACTTCAGGGGGTGGAAGGGCCAGAAGCTGGGCCAAGCCCCCTAGCCAGAGTTGCCAGCAGAGGAGGCCTCCGGCAGATGAGGTTCGAGTCCAGGGTTACAAATCTCTGGCACCAGAGAGGAGCCATGGCTGGCAGCAAGGCCAATGGGGAAACTTGGACCCCCACTTTGTGGTTCTGCACACCGGGGAGCCCCCTCCGAGGCTCGAAAGGGGAAGAAGCAGGTGAGCAGGGTTTGTTAGGTTGTGACTACTTAATAAATGGTTTTTTGTTACAAAGAAATCGATCCTGGGCCCACACTGCACTCCTGGAAGGGGTGGGCTTGGCCCCTAACACCACCGTGGTATACTACAGGTATACTACATACTGGTGTGGGTTTCTAGAATGAGCCCCAAGTCCACAACACACAAGTTTGTGCCCTGGCCAGCTGAGACTGCTGTAGGGCAGCCTACTCCCACCCCACCCGCCAGCAGCTCCCACCCCCCCCCCCCCATTCCCCAAGCAGCTGGAGGCAAAGGGCCAGGCAGGCCTGAGCAATCTTTATTCTGCAGAGGGACAATGACCACAGATCCGTACACCTTGTCAAGACCAGGTGAGCCAGGGGCCAGTCTTTCAGGGGTGGGCAGGTCCAGGCAGGGGGGCAGCGCCTCAGGTGAGGGAGGGGCAGATGGGCAGGGGCCTAAAAAAAGAAAAAGACAAACCACACGGAGCAGGGGTGCTGGGAGCTCTTCCCTATCCTCCCGCATCCCAGCCAGCACCCAGAGGGGTAACCCTAACAATGACTGGCCCAGGACCCACCCAAGGGCAGAGGAGGTGTGGTTGGTGCGCCCTGGTTAGGAGGCGGCATCCCTGCCCAGCCCACCCAGGGCAGAGACCGTTAAGTTCAGGAGCCAGGAGCTCCCTGGGTAGAGCCTGACAGGGCCCCCCCCCCCCATTCCCAGGCCAACCCTTCCCCCCCCCTACTGCTGCTTCAGAAGCCGAAGGTTTCCTGGGAGGCGTAGACCATGTAGAGGAAGCCATCGTCATCCTTCTCCTGCTCGTAGATGTCGGCGATGGGTGTAGACACGCTCACCATGCTGTGCTGGTTCACCAGCAGGAAGAAGGCCTGCGTAGGGTTCAGCTGCAGGCGGCGCCTGGGGTGGCAGAAGGGCATGTCAACTGTGAGGGGCCAGGCTCCTGGGTGGGTGGTGCCCTGACCACACCCCCCGCCCCATCCCCAATGATTCTGAGACCACCCCCATCCCAGCCCTTTCTGGAGGCACTCACCTCTGACCTAACACAGACCCCAGCCCTGACCTTTCCCAACCTACCTAGGACTGGGATCCAAAGCCCAGGCCCAAGTCCCACCCTCCCCCAGAAGGCCCCAAGCCCCTTCCGACTGCTGCTGCCCACGCACCGGATGATCTTGACCAACTCGCTCATGTTGACATGGTCTGGCACCAGGAACTTGGTCTTGTCCAGGACTGGCAGCTGCTTCTCACCCTTGTAGCGCTCGATGATCACCTAGGGGTGGGGCAGGGGATGCGTGAGATGGGCGGGGCCTGGAGCCACAAGGATGGGAGGGGGCGGTGGGACTCACCGGGATCTTGCTGGGGTGCTGGTCGCGGATCTGCTGCACCTCCTTACAGCGGTCGGCTGCGGACAGGAGACAGGCAGTAAGGCCAAGAGGTCCCGCTTGCCCCGCCCGTCGCCGGCCCCGCCCCCCAGGCTCCCGCCCCCGGGGCCGTCAGGCCCCAGGGCCTGGCACCGGCTGGACTGGGAGGCGAGGCCCCGGCCCAGGCCAGAACCTGCCTCCCGGCCCGGGGGGTCCAGCCTGAGTCTGACGTCACGGGGCTGACGTCGCCTGCGGCAGTCAGGGTCAGTCGTGGTTCCCACCTCCCCCCCCCACCCCGTGTCCCCGCTCCACACCCGCAGACTGCCCGCCGGGCCTCACCGAAGGTCCGCCGCTGCTTGAAAGGCCGGTCTGAGGGCATCGCGCGGGCCCGGCGGGGCGCGCAGGCCGGGGCTCCGGGACGCGCGGCTTGGGGGCTCTGACTGAGATTCGGGGGCTCCGCGCCTCGCGCTCAAGGGCTCCGGTTCTCGAGCTGAGCCTGGCGGCGGTGGCTCGGGGAGGTAACTCGCCCGGGTGACGTCAGGTCACAACATTCCTTAAAGGGGAGGCCGGCGCCCTGCTCCCATTGGGCCGACGCAAAACCCGCCCGCCTGGGCCTGTGACGTCATGGCGCAGAGAGCTGGACTCCAAGCCAGCACCGCGGAGGGGTGGGGCGGGGCTCCCAGGTCGCGTCACAGTCCTGTGACGTCATGAGCTGCCGGCCCATCTCCCCGAGGCAGGGGCTGAGAGACTGGCAAGCCTGCCGGGAGTTGAGAGAGCTGACTCGCAGCTCTGACAGCGGGAGAGCGCGCGGGCCAGTCCGGGGCTCAGCATTTTCCGTTCCCCCTGGTGCTAAGTCATCCCACAGCACACTGGGAGGCCGTTCCCTTCAAGCGATGGTGTGAGGCGCTGGAGGTGACGATGGCAGTAAACCCAAAAACCTCGCCTCCATGGAGCTCGTGGTTAGAGAAAGAAAGCTAGGGTCGGGGGGATTACAACTTGAAAACAAGATGCTAAAAAGGAACACAGGTTTTCAAAGGAATTTCTAGAATTGAAAAAGCTATTTGAAATTCAAGTCTGAAAGGATCAGGCAAGAAAGTAGATGGGACACAGCAGAAGATAAGTCACGCAACTGGAGGATTGAAAGGAAGCAACCAGAGAAACAAGGTGATAGACCTTCTAAAAGGGGAGGTGATAGGAATAGGGAAGTGAGAAGACCCACAGGTCCAGTCAGAATTCCAAAAGGAGAGAAAAGAAGTGGGAGAGGCAGTTCTTGAAGAGCTTCCAGACTTGATTAAAGACCAGGATCCTTACATAAAATCCAGAGCAGGATAAATAAAAGTAGCATCGTGGCACTTTGTAATGAGTTTGCAGAACTCTAAAGAGAAGAAGAAAAATGGTGAGCAACTAAGCTGGTAAACATGTAGGTAAATAAACAGTGGAACATGAACAGTGATGATTAATCTGGGGAGTTACAAAAGGAGCACAGGACACAACCGGAAGACTGGAGAGAGTAATGAGTTCAAGTGTTCTAAGAGGCTTGATATATTTGAGGGGCACAGGATAAAGATACTGATAATTTACAAAGCATTGTGAATTCAGGAAGTGTGTATTTCAGACACTTACAAGGGATCACTAAAAGAATAGCAAGTGTAACTGCCAATAGAGAAAAGGAGGAAAAAAAGTAAAAAGAATGGTATATAAATGATGCAAAACCAGAGTAAATGTAAAACATGAGTAAAAATGTTTTACATTCACTTATTAAAAACATGATCAGGGGCACCTGGGTGGCTCAGTCGGTTGAGCGTCTGACTTCAGCTCAGGTCATGATCTCATACTCATACACGAGCCCCACCTCGGGCTCTGTGCTGACAGCTCAGAGCCTGGAGCCCGCTTCAGATTCCGTGTCTTCCCCTCTCTCTGCCTGTCTCCTGGCTCATGCTCTCTGTCTCAAAAATAAATAACATTGGGGCGCCTGGGTGGCTCAGTTGGTTAAGTGTCCGGCTTCAGCTCAGGTCATGATCTCACAGTCCGTGAGTTCAAGCCCTGCATCAGGCTCTGTGCTGACAGCTCAGAGCCTGGAGCCTGCTTTGGATTCTGTGTCTCCCTCTCTCTCTGCCCCTCCCCTGCTCATGCTCTGTCTCTGTCTCAAAAATAAATAAAAACATTAAAAAAATAAAGAACATTAAAAAAATTAAAAATAAATAAATAAAACATGATCAGACTGGCCAAGAAAAATAAATGCAGCTCTATATGCTGTTTACAAGAGGACATTTAAAACTTAAGGGCACCAAAAGTAAAATGATGGGAAAAGGTATACTAGAGAAAAGCTAACCAGAAGGTATAGCTATAGCAAAATCAGACAGAAAAGGCCTTAAGGTAAAAAACATCATTAGAGATCCAGAGGATGACCAATAAATGATGAAAAGTACAACTTGTAGGAAGACAACAATTCTTATAAAACATACAAGTTAGAGGTCTAAAAGGCTGAATGTATAAAACAAAAGTGATAGGATACAAGGAGAAATGGCCAGATCTTCCATCATAGTGAGAGATTTAAGACTTCTTTCAGTAACTGATAGACCCAACAGCCAAAAAAAGATATAGAAAGATATTAATAACCCTGATGGAACCCTGAACCCAGTATTGCTACTTTCAAGCACACAAGAAACATTTACCAAAAAATGACATAAAAAATGGCCCCAACTTGAATCTCAACAGGTATCGAATAGTTTCATAAAGACCATATTCTGTGACCACAGACCAGACCCAAATAAATTCTAAATGTTTGGACACATAAACATCTAAAAAACATTTTACTCAAAGATGAAATCCTATTGAAATGAAAACTATTTAGATCAAAAAAATGAGAATACACTTAAAAACTCAGGGTTGGGGGAATACAACTAAAGCAGCCTATAGAAGATTTATAGCCTTATTAATTATAGTAGGTAAGAAGTACAGAAAATCTACAAGCAGAGTATTAAAGAATTATAAAAAAGTAACAGGGTCAACCCAAAGAAAGTGGAAAGAAGAGCAGAAATTGATGAAATAGAAAACAAAAATACTAAGATAGACCACAAAGCAAAGCTGGATCTTTGAAAAGACACACAGAATAAACATTAATGTGCCAAATAGACCTGCTATCATTTCTAGCAGAAATGATAAAAATAAGAATGTTATAAACTTTATGCCAGTAAATTTAAAACTTAGATAAGATGGACAATTTTCTAGAAAAAGAAATTTGCCAAAACTATTTCAAAAAGAAATAGACAAAGTGAGTAGCAATATACCTCAAAAAATTGATCCAGAGGGTTTTTGAGGGGAGTTCTCCCTGCCACCCCAAGACCAACCAAACAAACGAAAACAAACCTGCAACAAACATCGTACTTAATGGTAAAACACCATACTCTATGGTATGGTGAATTCTATGGTATATCCATTTCAGTGAAATGAATTCACTGAATATAATGCAACATTGTATTGAGGTCCCAGCCAGAACACCAGGCCAAGAAGCAGCAGGAGCATAACTACCACTCACAGCAAGAAGATGCAGAGGAATCCACAAACAATAGAAGACTGCTAACTAACATGAAGTCTGACAACACAGCATACCATGTTTTAGAGGAAGATGGGAAATGGGAAATGGGAAATGGGAACTCTCTACACTGCTGAAGGGAGTGTAAAGCCTTTCAGCCATACTGAAGAGTGATTTGGCAGAATCTACCCAAACTGAAGATGCCCATATCCTACAAACCAGGAATCCCACTTGCTGTGTCCCATGTGAGCTCAAGGGAACACAGTTAAGTATGTTCATTGGAGCATTTTCCTAACAGCAAAAAATTGGGACCACCTATATGTCCTACTGAAGATGTTGGGTATTCCTATAACATAGCAACACATGGTGAGAGAAGGGCTCAGCAAACTTTCCCTTTAAAAGGCCAGACAGTAAATAGGTTTGGCTTTCCAGGCCATATGGCTCTCTGCAACTACTCCTTTGTTGCTGTTGGCTTGTGGAAGCAGCCCTTACCCCGAAAGGGCATGGTTGTATCCCAATAAAACTTTATTTGCTAAAACAGATTTGGCCTGAGGCTTTAATTTGCTGACTCTTGATCTAGAGCTGTGTCAAAATGGACAAATCTCACAAAGTTGCAGCAGAGTATAATCAGAGCCATTAAGTGCAGCTGAAAGAACTAGGTCGGCCAAGGCCTTGGGGGAAGTTGTTACACCTCTCCTTGCTCCACTAAGCCCTAGGCTGAGGCTATGGTGGGGGAGGGCCCATCCCCCAAATCCCAAGGTCTGTGCTCACTCTTGCTCTTACCTGACCAGTCAGCAGGACTGACACTCCACCTCCAGCTCTGGTTTCTCTCCCACTGTTCCTCCTTTCCCTCATCTCCACAGAATCCAAGGCCCGGTCTACTCCGTGTCTCTACTTGAAAGCCTAGCAGACATTTGAAATTTACCTTCCCCCAAATCAACCCATGCTCTTTCCCTAAAATGTGCACCAGTTGTAATCTTCCCTGTCTCCATCCGTGTCATCTTGGACCCCTTTCTTTCCTTCACCACCCACATATCCAGTCCATGCCCAAACCCTGCTGGTTCACATTTCAAAATACCTCGACAATCTAACCAATTCTTACCACTTCCACCACTGCCCTCGGGCCAGAGCTGCCATCATCTCTTGCCTGACTACTGTCAGCATCTCCCATCTGGTCTCCTCGCTTTGGCTTTGCCCGCCTCATTTGGGTCCCACTACGCTGACAGCAGCTTTCCTGTGCACGGAAGTCGGGTCAGCTGATTCTGTACCCCACACGTTCAGAGCAAAAGTCAAAGGCTGAACAGTGGCCCAAGAGGCTTGTGAGATCTTGCTTCTTACTCTCTCCTACTCTCTCTCCTGGCCTCATCTACTCCTTGCCCCCTAGGCTTCAGCTACACTGATCTTCTCACTCTTCCAGAATCAGACACACTTGTGCCCCAGGGCCTTTCAGTACTTACTCTCCCCTTTGCCTGGAGCGTTCTTCCTCAAGATCTCTGTGTGGCTCTCAGGTCTCCTCAGGGAGGCTTTCCTGAATGATCTTATTTAATGTTGCAGTCCCCACCCCGGTTACTCCCTATCCTCCCTCCAATGCCTTATTTTTTTGACAGAATAGTTAGCCCCTTCTAATATACTATATAATTTTTCTAAGCATTACAAAAATCTTCAGGCATACAGAACACTTGAAATGATTGTTCAGCAATCACCAATATACACACCAGTTACATTCTATACTTAATGCTTGCCCTATTTGCTTTATCATCTGTACATCCACCCACCCAATCTTTTTTATACATTTCAATTGCAATCCAATATGCATTTATTTTTATTAACTTAAAAAAATGTTTATTTTGGGAGAGTGCAAGCAGGGCTTGGGCAGAGAGAGGGGAACAGAGGATCTGAAGTAGGCTTTGCGCTGACAGGCTGACAGCAGTAAGCCCCCATGTGGGGCTTGAACTCACAAACCACAAGATCATGACGTGAGGAGAAGTCAGAGATGCTCAACCAAATGAGCCACCCAGTTGCCCCTCCAATATCCATTTGTGATAAAAACTCTCAACAAAGTGGGTATAGAGGAAACCTATCCCAACATAATAAAGGCCACATGTATGACAAGCCGACAGCTAACATACTCAATAATAAAAAGTTGAAAGCTTTTCCTTTAAGATCAGGAACAAGACAAAGATGCCCCCTCTTGCCATTTTTATTCAACACCATCTTGGAAATTCTAGCCAGAGCAATTAGGCAAGAAATAAAAGGCATCTAAATTGGAAAGGAAGATGAAGGTGGCTCAGTCGGTTAAGCGTCTGACTTCCGCTCAGGTCAGGATCTCGCTGGGTTTGTGAGTTCGAGCCCCGCGTTGGGCTCTGTGCTAACAGCTCAGAGCCTGGAGCCTCCTTCAGATTCTGTGTCTCCTCCTCTCTCTGCCCCTCCCATGCTCATCTCTGTTTCTCTCTGTCTCTCAATAATAAATAAACGTTAAAAAAAAAATTTAATTGGAAAGGAAGAAGTAAAACTGTCGCTGTTTGCAGATGACAGGATATTATAGAAACCCTAAAGACTCCACCAAAAAACTGTTAGAACTCATAAATTCGGTAAAGTTGCAAGATACAAAATCAATATACAAAAGTCTGGGTTTTTTTTTTTCAATTAATTTATTTTTGAGAGTGAGCGAGCAAGCAGGGGAGGGACAGAGAGAGGGAGAATCCCAAGCAGGCTCCACACTCAGCGCAGATTCTGATGCAGGGCTCAATCTCACGAACCTTGAGATCATGATGTGAGCCAAAGTCAAGGGTCTGATGCTTAACTGACTGAGCCACCTGAGCACCCTGTTTTTTTTTGTTTTGTTTTGTTTTTTTTAAGTAGGCTCCATGCCCAGTGTGGGGCCCAACACAGGGCTTGAATTCATGACCTTGAGATGAAGACCTGAGCTGAGATTAAGACCTGAATTGAGATCAAGATAGTGGCACACTAAACTGACTGAGGCACCCAGGTGCCCCAAATCTGTTGTGTTTCTATATGCTAATAATGAACTATCAGAAAGAGAAATTAAGGGACGCCTGGGTGGCTCAGTTGGTTAAGTGTCTCACTCGGTTTCAGCTCAGGTCATGATCTCACAGTTTTGTGGGCTTGAGCCCCACATTGGGCTCTGTGCTGACAATGGGGATTCTCTCTCTGCTGCTCCCCCACTCACTCTCTCTCTCTCTCAAAAATAAATAAATGAGCTTAAAAAATTATTTTAAAAAAGCAATTAAAATACCATTTAAAATTGCATCACTCCCCTGCACTCTCTAAAAAAATAAATAAAAATAAAAAATAAGGGGCACCTGTGTGGCTTAGTTGGTTGAATCTGACTCTTGATTTCAGCTCAGGTCATGATCAAGGTCATGGGATCGAGCCCCAAATTAGGCTGTGCCCTGATATCATGGAGCCTGCTTGAGATTCTCTCTCTCCCTCTGCCCCTGCCCTACTCTCTAAAAAAAAAAAAAAAAAAAAAAAAAAAAAAAAAAAAAAAAAAAAAAATTGCATCAAAATGAATAAGATACCTAGGAATACATTTAACAAAGGAGGGGAAAGTCTTGTATACTAAAACCGTAAGACATTGATGAAAGAAATTGAAGACACGAATAAATGGATATTCTGTACTCATGAACTGGAAGAATTAATATTGTTAAAATGTCTCTATACCCAAAGCAATCTACAGATTCAATGCAATCCCTATTAAAATTCCAATGGCATTTTTCACAGAAATAGAACAAATGATCCTAAAATTTGTATGGCACCACAAATTATCTGGAAAAGCCAAAGCAGCCTTGAGAAAGAACAAAGCTGGAGGCAAACTATATCACAAAGTTATAGTAATCAAAATAGTATGGCATTAGCATAAAAACACAAAGATCATGGGTGCCTGGGTGGCTCAGTGGGTTCAAGCCCTGCATTGGGCTCCACACTGCCAGTGTGGAGCCTACTTGAGATTCTCTCTCCCACTCTCTCTCTCTGCCCTCCCATGCACGTGCTTGCTCTCTCAGAATAAATAAACTTAAAAAAAAATCAGTGGAGAATAGAGATCCCAGAAATAAACCCATGCATATATGATCAATTAATTTATAATCAAGAAGCCAAGAATACACAGTGGCAGAAAGGACAGTCTCTTCAGTAAATGATTTTGGGGAAACTGGACCATGACTTATACCATAATGAAAACTAATTCAAAATGGATTGAAGACTGAATGCAAGACCCGAAACCATAAAACTCCTATAGGAAAGCATATGTGGTAAGCTCCTTGACATTGGTGTTGGTGATGATTTGGGGATTTGATACCAAAAGCAAAGACAACAACAGTAAAAACAAACAAGTGGGACCACATTGAACTAAAAAGCTTCTGCACAACAAAGGAAACCACCGGCACGATGAAAAGACAATGAATTAAAATATTTGCAAGTCATATATTTGATAAGGGGTTAATATCCAAAGTATATAAAGAACTCCTACAACTCAATAGCAAACAAAACAAACAAACAAAAAAACCCAACCAATCTGATTAAAAAATCATTAGAAGACCTGAACAGACATTTTTCCATAGAAGATAGAAGATGTACAGATGGCCAACAGACAAATGAAAAGATGCTCAACATTACTAATCATCAGGGAAATATAAATCAAAACCACAATGAGATATCACCTCACACCTGGCTATCTATCACCAGCATGACAAGAAATAACAAGTATTGACAAGGATGTGGAGAAAAGGGAACCCACTAACAGTGGTAATGTGAATTTGTTCTGCTGCTGTGGAAAACAGTATGGAGGTTCCTCCAAAAATTAAAGATAGAAATCTAGCAATTCCACCTCTGAATATTTATTTGAAGGAAACGAAATCTCTAGAAAAGATATATGTACCCCTATGTTTATTGCAGCATTATTTACAATAGCCAAGATATGGAAACAATCTAAGTGACCACTGGTAAATGAATGGATAAAGAAAATGTCACACACACACACACATGTGCATGCACACACACACGATATGGAATATTATTAGTCCATAAAGAATGGAATCTTGCCATTTGTGACAACATGGATGGGCCATGATCTCACTGATATGTGGAATCTAAAAAACAAACAAGCTCAGAGATACAGAGAACAGATTGATGGTTGCCATAGGCTAGAGAGTGGGGTGGGGCAAAATGAGTGAAAGGGGTTAAAAATCACAAAGTTTCAGTTATAAATAAGTCAAGGGGATGTAATGTACAGCATGGTGACTATGATTAGTAATGTTGTAGTATATATTTAAATGTTGCTAAAGAGTAGATCTTAAAAGAAAAAAAATTTTGTAACTATGTATGCTGATGGTTTTTAATCAGACTTATTGCGGCGATCATTTCACAATATATACAAATATTGAATCATTATGTTGTACACCCAAAACTAACATGTTATATGTCAATTATGTCTCAATAAAAAGAGGAAAAAAAAACAGTAAGTTGCAGACATCAATTCACTTTATCCTCAAACCCTTTATATCCATATCAATATTTGTTTTTAATTTTTTTACAGGGATAAAATTTACATATAACTAAGCATAGATGTTAAGCGTGTGTCTGATGAATTTTCACAAGTACACACACCTGTGTAATCCAAACTCCTACCAAGATACAGAACACTACCATCACCTCTTTAGAAAGTTCCCTCTTGCCCCTTCTCAGTCCATATCCACCCTCACCTCCAGAGGCAACCACCATTCTGAGATTTTCACCATAGATTAATATGAGCTCATCTAGAACGTCCTATAAATAGAACCACACACAGTACATGCTTTTGTTTCTGGCTTCTTTACTTCAGTATAAGCATTTTGAAGTTCACGTTCTTGCAGATATCAGTAGACCATTTCTTTATATTGTAGAGAGCTTCCATTGGATGGGTGAACCACAGTTTGGTTATCCATTCTTCTACTGATGGACACCTGGGTGGTCCAGGTTTTGGCGATTGTAAATAAAGATGCCATGAATATTCCTGTAACAGTCTTTGTGTGGACACACTCATTTTATTTCACTTGGACAAATACCTAGGAGTGGAATTGCTGGCTTATAGAGTAGATGTGTGTTTGGTTTTAGAAGAAATTACTGAGTTTTTTTCTCCTTTAAGTTTAGTTATTTTGAGAGAGAGTGTGTGTGCAGGAGGGGCAAAGAGAGAGGCAGAGAGCAAGAATCCCAAGCAGGCTCCGCACTGTCAGTGTGAGGAGCCTGATGTGGGGCTTGAACTCACAAACTGTGAGATCGTGACCGGAGCTGAAATTAGGTCGCGTGCTTAACTGACTGAGCCACCCAGACACCCTGGATCTTTTTCTAAAGTAGTGGTTCCATTTTAGATTCCTGTCAACGCTGTACACACATCTGTGTGTGGGAGCTCCTGTAGCTCTGTATCCTTGCCAGTATTTGGTGATGCCAAATTTTAATTTTAGCCACTCTGGTGGGTATGCAGTGGGATCTAATTGTGGGTTTAAATTTAATATGATATATAATTGTTATAAAAATTATTTTATTTCTCTATCCCAGCACCTAGATAGAGTGTGGCACATGGCAGGTGCTCAGTAAATATTTGCTGGATGAGGACCTGTCCTCTGGACCTTCACAGTGTCATTTCTCTGGAACGTGTGGACTGCCCATCTGAGGGTCTGTCTCCCCTCTTCTGACTAGGACTCATAGGCCTCAGAAAAGGCAGAGAACTGGCCTTGACTGGCCCATCACACCAAAGTGGAGCAACCCTGCCTGAATGGCCACCAATTGCTGTGTGACCACGGCAGGTTCCTTCTCGGAGCCTCTGTCTGCTCCCTTACACAGTGGCAGACAGATGTTGGGTCCAAAGTAGCTTTACTAATGGGGTGCCTGGGTGGCTCGGTTGGTTAAATGTCCGACTTCGGCTCAGGTCATGATCCCGCCGATCCCAAGTTCGAGCCCCGCATCGGGCTCTGTGCTGACAGCTCAGAGCCTGGAGCTGCTTCGGATTCTGTGTCTTCCTCTCTCTCTGCCCCTCCCCTGCTCGCAGTCTGTCTCTCTCTCAAAAATAAATAAATATTATAAAAAATTTTAAAGTAGCTTTACTACTTACTGGATACCTTTGAACAAATTCTTTCCCCCTGGAGCCAGTAACAGAACCTACCTCTGAGGTCAAGGATCAGCATCAGTGAATGACCAGGAGGGCATGGAGTTCTGGGGGAACAGGGCCTGGAACTTCATTCAGCACCCATCTTATTTAAGGCAATGAGCTCACTTGTAAAATGGGCCTCACTTTGGGAGGACCCAGGAGGAATGCAGTCTGAGTCAGGGTCATTATCTCTGAGTAAGGATTGGTTGTTCCTGTTTATAGACTCCAATTGGAATTTTCCCAAAGACTGGAAGGACTGAAATCTTCCCAGGGGTCCCCTAGCCTCTGGCTGGGGCACCCCACCCTCGCTCTTCAAAGTCTCTCTGGCTTCACTGGGAAGTATAGGCCATGACCATCAAACCCACTGCCCATATGGGGCCTCACTCCCTCTGTTCCCTCCTTTCCCTCTAACCAGGGGCATGCTCACCCCTAACCACCCGCCTCCCTGAATGACAAGGCCCAGGTTGCTACCCTCTTACCCTCCCTCCTATGTCCTCACGGTCCCTGCCCTCCTAGACCCTGGCCCTCAGAGCTGGCCAGTCACCTGGCGAGGTTGCCTCCCCTTGGCCTTTCCAGCCTCTGGCTGTGCCTAAGAGATCTCATCCTGCCATGGGCCCCAGCTCTCCTCAGCCTGCTCGGCCCGTTCACATCCATCAGTGCCTTCAACATCAGCCTCAGGTCTGAGTCCTGCCTCCTGAACAGTTTGCCTCAATGTTTAGGCTTCTCAAACTCAACACGTGCAAGTGAAGCCCCATCTTCCCTAATACCTGCAGCTCCAGCTTCTCCCCTCACGTCCCATCACTCCAGCCTGACCCAGGCTTCAGCTGGGCTCTCCCCTTTGCTACCGATCCAGTCACTGTCTGAGTCCTCTCAGGTCCACCCCAAGTCGCTCTCAGACCCATCTGTCCTCTCCCAACCCTCCCTCTGTCACTCCACCAGGCCAGCTTTGCCTCCCACTTCCCAGGTCTCAGCCTAGACCACGCTTCACCACCACCCTTCTAACAAGACAAGGTTTCTGCTTCGCCCTCTTCGGTTGCCAGTCCCTACCTGTCTCCACTTCCTCTTGCCCAGCACACATTCCACAGCCCACCACAATTCTTCCCAAAGTGCAGAACTCCCTCATTCTGCTGAATTAACCTGGGAACATCCCAGTCCTGGTTAAAGCCAGCTGACAGCTTGTTACGCAGCTGCGCCCCTGGCTGCAAATATGATGCAAAATTGCTGATTGCAACACAGCTCAGCTGGGCCCTGCCCACCCATCCCGAGTCACTTACCTGGCAAGCTCCAGTCCTCCTCTCCGGGCAGCTCCGGCTCGCCTTCCCTCGTCGTCCTCTGGGCCCTCACCCCGCCTTCCCTCAGGTGCAGTGGACCAGCGGGCCCTGCTCTAGCCTCAGCCAGCCCTTCACTCTGTGCCCCGGGCCACCCTTCCCCTTGTTTGCTCCTCCAGGAGGCCCCTCGTCTCTCACCAGCAAACAGTCACGTTCTGATAACTCGCACCCCCCTCCATCTCCCACCCAACTTCTTCCTTCACAGCCCACCTGCTATGACCACTTTCTCCTTGAAATTCTTTCTTCTCTTGCCTTCTGTGGTGGAGACTGTTGTTACCTTCAGCAACAATTGTGCTCTCCCCCCGTGGAACAGAACCCTGAATGTCTCTTAGGGCAGCCCTGCACCCAGCTTGATTTCCCAGCTTCCACTCCAGCTAAAAGTGGCAAGACGACTACACTTTTGTCAGTAAAACATAAGTGTTATGGGACAAGATCATCCTACAGGACACGGTGGGTGTCGAAAACAGCAAGACCTTCAACCGGGTGGAAATCAAGTCTGAGATGCTCAGTCGCCACCTGGGCGAGTTCATCCCCCTCAAGTAGCCTGCTTAGCTGTTATAAAGGCACAGGCTGCTCTGAGGGGGGAAAAAAAGTGGAAAGTGCTCAATGGGACTTGTGGGAAATCTCCTTAAAGGGAAAGAGGACATCCTTCTGCAGCCCCGCCCTCCATCAGGTGCCTGAAACTTGTGACAGCTGGGGCTCTAGTAGCTAATCTTGGATCATAAGGACAAGGGCTACACCCTGGGAATGGTGGGGCAGAAAGTTTCAAGAGCCTGGGTCCCTGATGACTTTGTGGAGCCACCATTCCATCCTGGACCACATGAACTCATGAACCATGAAATCATGATCTGAGCCAAAGTTGGATGTTCAGCCGACTGAGCCACCTGGGTGCCCCTGCCTTCATGTTTCTAAACACTATAGTTGTCCTGTTATTTCTGTAGTTCTTACCACAGAAGGGGATTTGACTCTTGCCTCCCTCACCCTTCCCAACGTCCAGCAGCTATAGCACCATTTAGGGTGTATTGTATTTTGCCTACAAAACTATGCATAGCTGAGCCACACGATATGTCCTAGATTTGCTTTTTATTGTACAATTTTTTTATTTTCTGGGGTTTGGGCTTAAGTTTTCATTTTGTTTTTCGTGCCCTAATATTAAATTATCCCTAAATTTTTTTGCACAACTAAAAATCTCTCTGAATCCATTCAAATACATATAATACTCTAGCAGTTCTTTTCTTTTTGGAAACATCCTTCTCCTGTTTAGGACTTCTCTCTAGGTTTACTGCCCCAGGCCCTTCACCATTATCCTGAGATATCCCTTTTGTCTTTCTTGTGTTGGAGTCTCAAGTTGCCCGAACCCCATATCTTACTTTCTTTGCTCCATGCCCTTGTTTTGATGTATATTCTTCCATAGCTTCCTGAGGAAGGGTGCGTGGTGGAAAAATATGTGACCTTATATGTCAGAAAATATTTACCTTACTCTCACACTTAACTAATAGTTTGGCTGGAATAGGACTTTAGGTTGTAAACAATTTTTTTAAGCAGAATTTTAAAGGCATTGCTGCACTCTCTTTGTTTCTAGTGATGCTATGGGTCCAATGCTGTTGTAATTTCTAATCCTTCGTACATGGTTTCTTCTCTCTCTGGATTGTGTCTGTCCAAAATGTTCTGAGATCTCATGATGATGGGGCCTGGCGTGGGTCTTTTTAAAATTAATTACTCTGGGGGCGCCTGGGTGGCTCAGTCGGTTAAGCGTCCGACTTCAGCTCGGGTCACGATCTCACTGTCCGTGAGTTCGGTCCGTGAGTTCGAGCCCCGCGTCGGGCTCTGGGCTGATGGCTCAGAGCCTGAAGCCTGCTTCCGATTCTGTGTCTCCCTCTCTCTGATCCTCCCCCGTTCATGCTCTGTCTCTCTCTGTCTCAAAAATAATTAAACGTTAAAAAAAATTTAAAAAATAAAAGCACTATGAAAAAATAAAAAATAAATTAAAAAAATTAAAAAAAAATAAAATTAATTACTCTGGACATTCAGATCTTTTGATCTGGAAACTTAGGTCCTTAGTCTTGGAAACTTTTCTTACAGTCTCTTGCTGGTATTTTCAACCCTCTGTTTTCTCTTTCTGGAACTGTTAATCAGATGTTGAATATCCCAGACCAATCCCTTAATTTTCTTAACTTTTCCATTTTCTCTTCCTTTTTTCCACTTTTAGGGAGATTTCCTCAACTTTATCTTGCAACTCTTCTGTTGAAATTATTCCCCTCATATTTTTAATCTTTCAAGAGTTTTTCCTTGTCTCTGGATATTGTTATAGCCTCTTGAACTCACAACCCTGGTATGTATGTGTAAGGCTGTATAGGTCGGTGTTTTTCCACTCTAGGTGCATGTCAAAAAACCTGGGAAGCTTTTACAAACTAATGATGTTCAGGGATTACACTTTAATTGATCCAAAGATGGATCCCAAACACAATTTTGTTTTATTTTTTTTAACTGTTGTCTCATCTCCACTAGAAATAAGCTGTTACTATTCCTTTACGTCTAGACGGGCCTGGCGCATAGTAGGCACCACTAAATAACTGCTGAATGAATGAACAAAGTACTGCTTTGTAAAGGAAGATTGTAAAATAAGAACAAATTCCAGGCAATATGCTACTTTGTCTATAATGTTTTCTCTAAATATATTTGAAAACCTAATAATACATGAAAACCAAACAAGTCTTGTAGGACAAAAAAAGTATTTGAAATCCAGAGGTTTTAAAAAATCATGAAATTCCTATTTCTTCTTGCCTTTTAGACAAGTTTTTAATAACATATTTCTTGTGAACTAGGAAGTTAAAGTCTAATAATTTTCATCTGTTTCTGCTGAAGCCCCAAGGCAATAGTGGCCTATGCTGAGGAGAGGAGCAGGACCAGTGCAGGACTGCAAAACAAGGGGCCCCAAAGTGAGTCCAGACTTCTGCCTGTAAAAGAGGTGGAAGCTTCTGCTTCATCTTGAGTCGACAGATGGAAAGTGTGTAGAGGGGATCCTGAGAACCAGAGGCCAAAAGCACAGTTATGAGGGGCCAGCCAGGGAGAGCGCATCGTCCAAAGTAAGGGAGTGGCAGGTAGGACAAGACAGGTCTTGAAAACTAACGACAGATGAGCCAGAAGGACAAATTTCAGCTTTAAACACACGCCAGGCTTAGAGAGCCAGAACTCGTTCACAACAGTCCTGGTAAAGTACACACTTTCCATCTCACTCTCCTTATGGCAACATGGGGCCAAAGAGGGGACAGCATCAAGTGGGGAAACAGGGTCAAGCACCTGGTAGGTGAGGGGCAGTCTCCATCTCCATATTCGGTTCAAAATTTTGTCGTCACACCAGACTGGGCACATCATCTCCAGTGGGCCTTCAAGGCCCTGGGAATGAGGAGAAGCCTCGAGACTTGCCTGACATCCCATCCAGGGGCAAGGGAAGCACAAGCCCCAGAGAATCAATGTAAAGACAGTGGGAGACCATAATAAAGTTGCCTTTTGATCCAACTGAGCTTGTTTAACACAACGGTTGAACAAACTAGCACTTTGTGTTTGGTGTTACTTTCCTTCTCAGTTGAATATGATTGACCAGTTTAAGTTCATGGACACTGGATTGTGGCTCTACTGATTTGACATGTTTGGCAACTTCATGATTTCTACCTGCCGTAATGATTGAATTTATGAGATCTGCATTTCTCTTTTCACCCCCTGGTAATTCACCGGAAACTGAATTTGGTGTGGAAAGATGGTTTGGGATTCTCAGTGAAAAAATGTACAAAAGTAGTTGGTTTGAGTCCAACATACGTTAACAGGAGAAAGCCTGTAATTCCTGCAGTGCTTTAAAAACACATTTTTGGAGAAAGGCAATACCGGCTCACAGAGGAACATCAGAATTTCCAGGCACAGTGCCAAGTGCTGAGGTGGATGGTTGAATGATGGATGGAGCTGCACCTTGGAGCGTGAAGATCATACCTGAAGGAGTCTGAACAGGGGTTGCCTCTGGGGAGTAGGGGTGGAGACTGGCTGGGAAGCAGGACAGCATTCAGGGTGAGGTGATCTCGAATAGGGGGCTCAGCTGGCTGGTGTAAGCCCTTGTCATATGCCGTTTACTGTAAGTAAATCTTACCCCCCCTCCAGAAAAGGTAAACTGGTTACTGGCACACATGCTGAAGTGTTTAGGAGTGTGTACTGTCTGCCGCTGTCCTTTGAAATGCATCAAAAAATAGGATGAATAAAGGAATGGGTAGTTATAATAGAAATGTAGCAGAATGTTAATTGTAGAATTAAATGGAGGTATATAATTATTTCAACTTCTCTGTATCTTTGAAAATCATAATGCTAGCAGTGGGCACATCCATATATTATACTGGCCAATGTACTTCTGAAACCCAGAAGTGATGTTCTTCCCTCCACACCCAGGGTAGTTGTCAGCTTCCAACCTTAGTAGGTATTATATTCCCATACACTTGCTACTTTAAGTACAGAAATTCCAGGCTATTTACATATGTTCTACCATCATTAAAAAAAATTTTTTTCTTAAGTTTGTTTATTTATTTAGCATGGGTGGGGGAGGGGGAGGGGGAGGGAGAGAGGGAGAGAGAATCCCAAGTAGGCTCCATACCATCAGTGCAGAGCCTGACGAGGGGCTCAAAACCATGAACCATGAGATCGTGACCTGAGCTGAAACCGAGTCAGATGCTTAACCGACTGAGCCACCCAGGCGCCCCCACCATCATTTAAATTTTTAATTAAAAATCAGAGTTTTTACATCCTAAGATGAGTTCAGGGAGTTCTACACATTGTTATCACAAACTGGAGTGCATCCAATGCAGGCTTCCCATGTGTAAAGAAAGTCCCCATTGCCGAGGGGACTCAGAGGCAGAGTATCTTTATGTTCATGAGTCATCTTGTTTTCCCTAAAGCCAGACTGAGCCTAAACCTTCCTTAGGATCTTGGGGGATCCTTTAAGGCAAACAAGAGGGTGTGTGAGAAGGACTAAGGGAAGAAAGGAGGAGGAGGTCTTCAAGACCTGCTCTGGAGCCAGACCACCTCCTTCCCTAGGGACAGGGCCCCTTCCCTCTTCTAGAAATCAGACTGTGCCACTGGATAATCTAAGTTGACCAGACCGTCTTCCCCATTATCCTTTTTGGAGAAACTCAAGCCAGGACACAGGAAACTTAGACTTAAGTTCCAGCCTAAAAAAGCCTGAGAACAAAGAGAAGATACCAGTGACTATACCTCACTTTCTTTAAATCAATCAACACTGATCCAAGGTCATTTTGCTCTGGTCCTATAATCACCCTCTCCTCAGGTGTTCTTCCTGAGTCCACAGGGACAGGGCAAACATGCGGTGGTTTCCTAGAAAATCAGTTTTCCTTGGAGATTTGGGGAAAACTATCTGAAAGGATTACTGCCGTATTAAGACAAATATGGATATATTATGGAGTGGAAAATCCCTGTTATCTTTCACTAAAAAGGGAGTGTCTGAAGAAATTTTGCTGAACCCTTATGAACTACACCCCTGGGCTCCCAAGGGTACCTCTTTTACTCCCCTGACACCATTAAGGAAACTTCACTGGAAAATTCAGAGAGATATTTTTGCTAGATGGAAGAACCCACTGTAGACAAAGGTTACTTTTGGTGAATGAAGGACAATGAAGGGGGATTTCAAAGTTTATACTACACAGTTATCAATCTTTTCCCTCTTGTTTCCAAGGTAACAAAAAAGACAAAAAAAAAAAAAAAACCTAATAAAAAATAAATACATGTGGTTTCTGGGGGGAAAAATCCCAGAGTGCTACTGGATGATGGGGCCCAGAGCCTCACAGAGTAGCAGGCATGTTCTGGGACCCACACACGAGTCTGAGGGAAGGCACACATCTACCCAGGATGTGGTCACTCAGGTAAACAGGACCAGTGGGGATTTCTGGGAAGAAGGTGCAGAAAAAACAGTTTCTGGAGTCTGAGACTCTGTCACAGTTGTGAGACCTAAGGCAAGTCATTCTCTAGACCCCAATTTCCTCATCTTTAATATGGCTTTCACACTGTCTGTAGCGTTTTGTGAGGATGATATAAGCCAAGGTATGTAACATACCTGGTGCATTCTGGGTACTCAACAAATATCACTCCTTTCCTATCCCCAGTATAGTAGAAAAAAATAATCTTTTAAAACATTGGTGGCAGTGGGAAATGTTGAGAGGGATGGCTAGGGACAAGAGGCCCAGAAACCAGGGTACCAGTTATAAACAAGACTCAGTTCAGCATGTGTGGCCACAGGTGCAGTAAGGAGCAGGTTTCTCTGAACCATGGGCACAATCTGCCATCGAGGCTAGAGGCAGCACTGGGGCTCAGCAATTAGACCACGTGATTACACAGGAAGAGAGAGGCAGAGAGGCCTTTTCAACCCAGTGTTTAAAGACACACAGCAGGGTAAGCATTTCAGTTATTTTTAGTTAAAGAAAAACAGCCTTTTCCAAGGGTGACAAAGTGAGCTGAAGGTCAGAAGGAAGCAGGGTGTGGACTGCTCAAAGCTCTTGCTCCAAAATCTGGAGATGAGGAAAGAAGGCCCACCCAAGAACTCAAGGGTGACTGGCCAGCAGAGGGACGACTTTGATGACTTTGGTCACTGGACTGGTCTAAGTAGGCTCGAAGGTGATTTCCACCTGCCAGTTGGTTGACATGCTTAACATTATTATTCTTGGGGGCTATTAAATTAAGGAATGATGCACGGAGCCAAGAGAGTGGCTTATTCAGTTGGATTCTGAATCACAATCAGGAAATAGTCTTTATCTGCAAAAGAGAAAAATGAAAAAATAAGTCACTAAATGTAAAATGGGAGAAAACACACTAGAAAGGAAATCATCCAATCACCAACCATAAAAGGGGAGGGGAACAATAAAAAGCATCAATGCTCAGGCTACTTCCAACTGCTGGGAAAACAGAAGATGAACTTGCAAGTTTCCCTGAGGGTGGGGGTAGGGCTCCGGTAGGTGTGGCTGCTGGAGAGCAAGCCCCTCCTCCTACCTGGCAGCAGGGCCTTGCAGTGTATTCTCTTTTCTAATCTTCACAGTACTGACAGGGAGGTAGGATTATCACCTCTGTTTTCTGGGTAGGAAAACTCAGGTTCAAAGACTTTAAATGAATTGCTTATGGCAGTGGTTCTCAAAAGAAAGGGCATCTGAATCACTGGCAGGGCTGGGCCCCATCCCTAGCCCTTTGGATTCAGTAGATCTGGAGTGGAGCCCAAGAATTTGCATTTTTAATTAGGTTTTTAATTTTAATTAGGTTTTTAATTTTAATTACAGGATGGTTAAAATAATTTGCATTTTTAACAAGTTCCCAGGTGATGCTGATGCCGCAAGTTCTGGGACAACCACTGGTTTAAGAATACCCAGCTAGTTAGTGTCAAAAATGGAATTCCAAACTCAACCCTACTGGTTTTGGGTTAATGTCAGTTCTGTCACAAGCTCAGCTGCTGGCCTTCAAGAGTCTTCTGGATGAGGAAGATTTCAAGGGCACCAGGTCAAATGGAGCCAAAGGTATCTCAATTCTAGTTCTGGGGATCCAGCCCGGCAAGGAAGAATGTCCACATGAAATCACAGCTAGTCCAAGCTCTCAGGGGTGAGCCTGACTGCTCTTCGTATCATAGAAACAAAAATTGGAGAAGCAGGGTGTTTCAACATTGCCCACTTAACCAAACCACAAACATTTACTAAGGCTTCCATGTGCCTAGCCCCGGGCCAACCCCTTCTCATATGGTACCTCAGTAAATCACTCTGTGAGACAGATACTAGTGTTTTCCATTTCATTGAGGCTCAGAGAGTGAAATGACTTGCCCAAGCCAAGGCAAAAATGCAGAGCTGGGTAGCTAGGTAGCTAGCTGGGTTTGACCCAGATAACACTGAACGCTTCTGATCTGCCCTCTGCTGAACAAGGGAGAAATGGCAGGACCTTGGCCTTGTTTGCTTTGTGTGTGCTGATTCAAGCCTAAAGTTTGCTTCTTCCCATGACAACAGACTGTTGCAGATAGGAGGAAACAGATTTTACAAGATTAATAATTTCATGTCTAAGTAATCTGTATAAGTTAAATCACTTAAAATATAAACAGAAATAATTAACAAGTCACCAAGAGAAAGAGACACAATTAGCAATACTAGAGTCTTTTTTCCAAATAATCAAACTCTAAATTCAATACTATCACTATAAGAGCTTTGTGGGAAGCAGAGTGTTAAAGCTTGATTATGCTGCATTAACTTGGCTTTATATTAGTGAGGTTAATAAATGAAAACCAAAGTCTGTTTTTTTAGTCTTTTCACATGGGCTATTCTTGGCCAGGATGGGATGAAATTTGGTACACATATGGAGGGCCAGACGGTCTGCAACTATCTTTGCTATTTGTGGTCTGGGAGGCAGCTTCTCAGACTGATCAATGAGAAAGATGAGGTGGAAGAAGGGGATAGTGGACTTCCTTCCTGGGCAGTGCTCCTCTAAGTTGTTCCCAAGGTGTGGGGTGGGGTGCTAATTACAGTCTCAGAAGGACCCACCTCAAACATGCGGCAACTAGGCCTGTTCTAGGCTGGGGGCTGTCCCTGTGGGGCTCGTGCTCTGCGGAAATCCTAAGGCAATCTGGCCCTAATGCTTTAGAGGCTCCTGCCCTGCCCTCCCCCCCACGTATTTTTGCCATATCAAAGTGGGTGTGTCAAGGTATCAAATCATTGGTTTTCATCCTAAATACCATGTCCCACAGACATTCCTGACCCTCATCCCCCACTGGTGACCCCACCTCTTACTCCCACAGTGGGATGTCAACAATGGAGGGAGATCTAGGGAGTCATTCATATATTTATTAATCAAATATGTGTTAAATGGATACTATGTGCTTACAAATCTCTGTCCTCTTGGAACTGTGTAGGCGGGGAGACAGACTTAAAATACAGATAAGCAGGCTGGTTGGCTAAATGAAAAGGCAAGATGGAGCACTGGTAGCAGCAGGACGGCTGGAGAGGTGGTGAGGGTGTTCAGAAGGAACTTTCACTGTGTTTAAGGCAACCTCAAGAAGTCACACACCTCTCCAGGATAAAGGAATGTGAGGCACTGTCAGAGTGTGAGTGTCAGACAGAGTGAGCGAGCAAGTGAGAGTGAGAGGGTGTGCGCATCCTCCCTGCAGGCCTCTGTGTGTCGCTTAGGAAGGGTCCAGCCACTCCATCCTCACCTCTACTGACAGGGCTGAGAGGCTTCTGGGCCTGTGAACCCCAAGAAGAACCTCTAGCAACGTGCGAGTTGCCAACCCTGGACTCAAGTAGCAACTACACCCGTTAACTCTGAATGCCTTTGGGTCCTTAAGGGCAAGTTGAAGATGCCTTTGCAGCCAAGCTGAGAATAGACAGTCAGGAGCTTCCAGATGACTCTGTGGGTCCAGAGGAGACATTCTCAGAAGCTTTAAGTCAAGAGAAATTGTCCATGGAGAATCGAATTTGGAAACCACATCATTTGTCTTTGCCTCACAACGTGTGCCCTCATGTGGGCACAAAGTCTCCTCTGACACACAGGGTCAACAGAGACCATTCCTAGCCTAACTTTTAGGGATGTGGAGGTTTGTGTAGCCATACAACATGAAATCTTGGGACGGATCTGAGTTCAAATATTTCTGAGCCTTTCTGCCTCACCCAAAGCCGACCCCTCAATCAATGGGGTGTCTCAGGGGACGAGAGCAGTATAATACTCTACTTGATGCTTTACAGATGTGGAAATCGGGGTTCAGACTTTGGTTGATGTAAAGTCACACTCAAGGGGAAATAGCTTCTGTCTGCTGCAATCTGGTTTTCCTCACAGAACCAGAGCATCATAATAGGTTGGCAAGTGATGCATTAGACACTGATTAAACTGATACACAGTGTATGGCATGTTTTTGGAATAAATGCCACTGAAGTGATCTTATGTTCTCTGTTATCAACCAGCTCTGTCCCCACCCCTCTAGGGAGTGTCCCAGGGAGACTGTGGGCCCCTGTGATTCGGTCAATGGTTCTCTCCTTTGTATCCTTTCAAGTAGCAGAACTGGGCCAGAACAGGCTTGGGAACAGAACCAACATTGCTCTACTACTTGGGTGGCTGACCCCACATCAAGTTACTCCAGAATTCTGCAGCCAGCCTCCCTGCCACCTGTGTTGCCAAGCCAAGCCCAAGGACCTTCAGCATCCCTAGCCTCCCTATTTTCCTCTTTCATCTAGAACCCAGTCACAATCATACCACCTTCTTGCCTTTAGAACTCTCACAGGGTCAAGTCCACACAGCTGAGTTTGGTGTTTGACACCTCTTGACCAAATGTCCTACCTCTCTTTCTTCCTACACATATACTGATGACCTAGATGAGCTATACAAGCATCATCACGTGCACACCTAACTCCTGCACACTCACAACTATGTGGCTCACCCAAAAAAGACAGAGGGAGGGAGAGAAGAAACAATATAAAAATAGTTCTGGAAAATCAATCTGTCTACCACCCCAGTCTGTAAATGTGAGTGAGGTGATGTAGGCCAGGACAGGTGGCCCTGATATTCCCTCCTGCGGTCCCAGGCCTTGTGGGCTTCTCCCAGGAGGAGCATCTCATCATGTGCAAATGATCCTCAAGGCACAGGTACTGTTTGTACGCACAGCTCCTAAATGCAGACCAAGCACTGCATGAGAAACAAAAGCAGCAATCTGTTCCAATGCTGGAGGAAAAGCTGACCATACGGGGCCCAGAGAGACAGGACTGACGGATGGACTGACTTTATTTAATGTTTATTTTTGAGAAAGAGTGAGCAAGAGAGGGGGAGGGGCAGAAAGAGAGGGAGACAGAGGATCCAAAGCAGGCTCTGTGCTGACAGCAGGGAGCACGATGCAGGGCTTGAACTCATGAACCGTGAGATCATGACCTGAGCCAAAGTCGATGCTTAACCTACTGAGCTACCCTGGCATCCTAGGACTATACTTTAGAAGTGGGCAATTTAACTTTTTTTCAAGGATAAAATGACTGTACGTATTTTTACCTTATGCTTTGAATTTTAAATCACTAAATTCTTTTTCCTTCAAACACAGCTTTCCCACCCCTCCAACTTGCTTACACTCTTTCTTGTGCCTTCTAGATTTAGCTCGAATGTTCCCTCTTCTGGGAAGACCTAATCATACCTTCCTCTATGTTTCATGAGATCACGATTCCCCTCTGTGTCCTAGAATCTAGTACAGGGTCTGGTCTAGAGTCACAGTGAATAAGTATTTGTTGGGGATGCCAACTAGAGACTGGCCAGGCAGTGAGGCATATTACCTCTGAACCTTCAACTCTTCAGTCCTTTCCATGGCACCTGTGGAGACACCAATGTGCCAAGCCTTCCTGATAAGCGGCACAGAATATGCTGTGACAGTCTGCTCCCAAGTGGGAATACGGAAGACCTCTCACCTGGTGCAACCATAATTTCATTTTTCTTGGAGCGAATTCGAAGAAAGGTGAGGTCATTCTGGGGGTCGATTTCACGAACGGTGCTCCGGGCCTTCAAGATGAAGTTGTGCATGAGGTTGGCATACTGTGTGGTGGTGGGATTGTCCATGGTGCTCTTGATGGGAATGCCTGAGGGAGAGCAGAGACTGAACAGGATGTTGAAGCCCTTTTCTGCCCAGCTCCCAACACTGCACCCTTAATTCAAGAGTACTGGACTGACAGTTAACAATCAATGCCACTATTTACTGAGGGCTTGACAGGCACAGTGCTGAGCACTTTAACTATGGCAGTGCCAGTCCCCAGAACTACTCTGGGGGTGGTATCACCATCTTCACTCGCCAATGAAGCAACAGAAGCTTTGAGCGGTCACACAGCAGATAAGCAGTGGGGCTAGGATTCAAATGTAGGCCTGTGGGCTCTGCTGCTGGGTTCCTCTTTTCTTGGCACTGTCTTGACTGGCTTCTAGCAATAAAAGGAGAGACTATCATTCAGAACATTTAGAACCTGAACAAGGAGGGCAGCTCTTACAAATTGGTAAATATTGAAAAGTAGGAAGAAGAAAAAGGTCAGCTTGTGCCAAGACATTACCATCTCTAGTGTTTTGATCCAGTTCCCACCAATGGAGGCTTTGGGCCCAGTTGTAAACACATTGTCTATACACATGATTGTGCCCCTCAAATTTAAGCCTGTTTCTCTGTCTGCATATACACTTGTAAAACAGCATTGCTATTGCTTTCAAAGAGCCCACAAATGGACCTTCCACAGAGTTAATCATTCCTCTATTGTTGGTACGCAGGCTGGATTTTTTTACTTAATTACTAAGCAGCGAACACCATTGTGTACGAAGCCTTTTCTGTTTTAAGGATTGTTTCCTTGCAATGAACTATTAAATGGACCTCTCTTACTAGACAGTGCCTATTGTCATGGAGGTGAAGAATCGGGCTCAGCCTGAGCCACCTCAGGACACAACTAAATCATCAGGTATCTGTGAATCACCGTGACATATTAGCAGGTTCCAATGAAGAGGCCTTATGTGCCCACAGCTGACAGGCACTTGTGGGGAATATGGCACAAGTGGCTCCTCACATGTAAGTGGCTAGATTTGGGGGCTGACAACCCTGCTGATCTGGCCCACAAGTGACCAGCTTAAAGACTGGCCAAAGGCAATCACCCTCAGGCCTTCTCACAGGTGGCAAGAAACTGGCCCAATCTTTTCTTCTTAGGGAGCAGGAACACGAGATTGGGCAGAAGAGGACATAGTGGCAAGAGAGGCAGCTGAGTCAGAGAGACTGCTTTGAGCGAAGTGAAATCATGAAGACAGACCATAGTGATCACTTGCCTTTAAGGGATGAGAGGGTGCTTGCTTCAGCAGCACGTATGCTAAGGGACAAGAGGACTAGATCACTAGAGCTGCTACTGGATCCTGGATGACAACAATGTGCCCCAGGGCACCTGGAGACCTCACTTCATAGCAGACTTTCCCGAGGATGGCCTATGAGCAGCTACGGTGATGACTGAGTAGAAACTCTGACCTGGACAAATACCCTGGGCTCTGTCTCTTCATAGCTATGTGGCCTCAGACATGTGACTTAACCTAAACCTCTATTTCTTCATTTGTAAAATGATACTTGTGCTGTGAGGATTAAATATGGCTAATTCATTTAAGAATATTTAGGAAAGAGAGTATGAATGTAATAAATGCTGATTTGTTATCAACATCACCACACAATAAATCCCATCCCCACCCAGGGTACTTGAAGGGCCTGTATCAAGGCCTGGCAAAGTCTGCATGATCAAACCTCTTATCCTTCTCTTCTTATATACCACAAGGCCACCTTCTTTCAGGTTTCTCTGCCTGGAACTTTCCTTCCTTCCTCATTCTTTTGTGATTCCCACTGATTCCTCAGGTTTCCATTTTCTGGTGTATCTACCCAGCCCCAGATGTGGTCAATGCCCCCATTTTACCATCCCACATGATTTTCCTTTGGAGCAGTTTTCTTTGGAGTTTGACACCTCACCATTATGGAAGTGATCATTATGACTATAAGCTTCCTGGGGGTCAGGACCAGGTCTGCTACACTCACCATTGTCCTTAAAGAGACTCCATTAAGCATTTATTGCTGGTGACAAATGAGTGCTCTCAAGGGCTTCTTTCAGCAATTCAAATACCGTCATGATTTTTATCACATTTCTAGTCATGATTTTTATCACATTTCTACTAAGTGAGAGGTGTATGAAGGAGACAAGAAACTAACTACTTGATGGCTCACTTTAAAAACAAAAGAAAACATTAGAGGTGGTGAGGGGGCAGAACAGGGACCAAAACTGGGGAGAATTTCAAATAAGGATAAGAGATTAAGTCCAGATTCAGACAGTGTCAGAACTGCAGACATCTCAAAGATAGCCTAATGATTAGGTCGCCTGCTTCAAGCTTCTTCCTTTACAAATTGGGACTGTGCACTCTGCAGAAGTAGCTGGTCACAAGGGAGCAGGATTTCTTTTTTTTTTTTTTTTTTTTATTTTTTAATATATGAAATTTACTGTCAAATTGGTTTCCATACAACACCCAGTGCTCATCCCAAAAGGTGCCCTCCTCAATACCCATCACCCACCCTGTCCTCCCTCCCACCCTGCCCTCCCTCCCACCCCCCATCAACCCTCAGTTTGTTCTCAGTTTTTAACAGTCTCTAATGCTTTGGCTCTCAAGGGAGCAGGATTTCTAACCTGGGGCTCAGATCTGTCAAGACCAAAGTTGTATAACCAGATATTCCCACCAAACCCAGCCTCATCAATCAACAATAAAGAACATTAACAATATTTAACAGAGGCAGTAGCCCCTCACCTTATCTGCGGTATCACTTTCCATGGTTTTGGTTACCTGCATCAACTCTGGCCTGAAAGCAGATGATTCTCCTGATCAGGTCAACAGTGGCCTACCACTACGTCACAATGCCTGTATGTCATTCACCTGACTTCACTTCATCACGTAGGCAATTTTATCATCTGACATCATCCCAAGAAGGGTGAATACAGTATAATACGATATTTTGAGAGAGACCATATTCACCTAACTTTTATTACAGTATAGTGTTATAGTTGTTTACTATTAGTTATTGTTAACCTCTTACTGTGCCTAATTTACTAATTTAACTTTATCACAAGTGTGTACATGTAGGAAAAAACCACAGTGTACATAGGGTTGGGTACTATCCTGGTTTCAGGCATCCACTGGGGGTTTTGGAATGTACCCCCCCCCCCAACCACAGACAAGGTGTGTGGGGGGACTACTATTTATTAAGCACCAACTACATGTCAACATTGTTCTAGGTGCTGGGGATACAGTAGTGAACACAAGAGACAAATTTCTAACCTCATGAAGCTTACACATTTGAGTCTTTTATGTTGCCCCGTGTGGGTAGCAGCAGAAGATGGCAGGTGGTCTGACCAGGTACAAAGGGAATGAAATATTCCTTAAGTTCTTGGCAATTTTGCTTAAATTCACACTTTTATTGTGAAACAGTTAAATATGGCCAACTCAGAGAAGTCAAAAGGTAGTGGCAGGTGTTTGGCAAGTGACTAGGATAAGGGTGTGTCATGAGTTCAGGGCCAAAAGCAATCAGTCTGGACTGGAGTGATCAGGAAGGCATCCTGCAAGAGGCCCCTGAGTTGAATTATGGGGGTAGGAAAACCCTACAGGGGATAATAGGAATCCCTAACTAATCATCCTTTTTTTTTTTTTTTTTTTTAACTGTTTATTTTTGAGAGAGAGAGAGAGAGACAAAATCCGAAACAGGCTCCAGGCTCTGAGCTGTCAGCACAGAGCCCAACGCGGGGCTCGAACTTGGGATCAGCGAGATCATGACCTGAGCTGAAGTCAGATGCTCAACTGACTGAGCTACCCAGACACCCCCCTAACTAATCATCCTTAATGGAAGCTTCCAGAAAGCTTAAAGGCTCTATAGAGCAGTGAGTTCTGACCATCTCCATTCACAGTTGGCTGACCTTGGGCAGGTCATCAGCTCTGGGTTTCTCATATGAAAAATGGGCAATACCCCTGCCTGGCAGGGGCACTGTGTGAAATGTAAATGAGGACTAAAGTGGGAGCTCTGTGAATGGGACACAAATTAAAAATAAATAAATACATACACATGATAATTTTAACATTTATATGGCATTTACTATACATCAGGTACTGTTCTAAAAGCTTCCCTGGAAGGTAGTATAATTATCCACATTTTACAGATGAGGAAACTGGAACAGAAAGGTTAAATGACTAGCCCAAGATCACACATCTGATAAGTAGAGTCAGGATTCAAACCTAGGCAGTCTGGTTCTATGTTCTATATTCTTACTCACTAGGCAATACTGCCACATTCGTTTATGAAAAAGAAGTGCTCATTAGTATCCAAAAGGTAAGCAGTTGAGGCTCTATTTTCCCAATGAAAAAGCTCAAGTTTTGAGACCATTTTAAGGTAAGAATGAAGGTTGTGGTTTGCAAATACTGATGGAGGCCTGTTCCCTCCCCATTTGGGGAACAACCCCGGGAGCTGTTCCCTACCCATTTGGGGTCAAAAATGTCCAGTCCAAGGGGCACCTGGGAGGCTCAGTCAGTTAAGTGTCTGCCTTTGGCTCAGGTCATGATCTCATGGTTCGTGAGTTTGAGCCCTGAATTGGGATCTCTGCTGTCAGCATGGAGCCTGCTTTGGATCCTCTGTCTCCTCCCTCTGCCCTGCCACTGAGCGTGCATGCTCGCTCTCGCTCTCTTTCGCAAAAATAAGTAAACTTAAAAAAAATGTCCAGTCCAAGAAAGAAGAAAGTCTCTCTCTGGGTGATACACAAATGGTCTTTTAGGTCTTAGAGTAAGAAACACCCAGAAGAAACTACCTGGATCAACCATTCCACTTATGGCAGTTGAGGTCTGAAGAGGGGAAGAGGAAGTGCCAGGTCCTCCAGCTGATCAGTGGCAAACTTGAACTGGGACCTGCACCTGCTTCCACAATGTCCTGAGGGCTCCCACCATGCTGCCTGCTTCGATTGCAGGGTGTAATTAGAATCTGACAAAGCTGGAGAGCATGTAATGCCTAGTTCTAGGCTGGCCAGGGTCTGACAACTTGGAAAACAACATTCTTTTTTTTTTTTTTTTAACTTTTATTTTAGAGAAAAAGAACACAGAAGCCTGAGTGTGAGTGGGGGAGAGGGGCAGAGGGAGAGAGAGAACCCCAAAGCAGGCTCCACGAGCAGCATGGAGCATGAGGCGGGGCTCGATACGACAACCCTGGGATCATGACCTGAGCCGAAATCAAGAGTCAGATGCTCAACCGACTGAGCCACCCAGGTACCCTGGAAAACAATATTCTTTTATTTTCTTTTTTTAATTTTTAGTGTTTATTAATTTTTGAGAGAGAGAGAGAGAGAGAGAGAGAGAGAGAGAGAGAATATCCAAAGCAGGCTCCAGGCTCTGAACTGTCAGCACAGAGCCTCATGTAGGGCTCGAACCCACAAATCACGAGACCATGACCTGAGCCGAAGTTGGACACCTAACCAACTGAGCCACCCAGACACCCCTGGAAAACAATATTCTAACTGAGGACATGCCACTTTCACTTTTTCATTCTTGATGACTTTCATTTTGCTCTATTACGTAGGCATTATTGAGAATTCTCCCCTTTGTAAAAACAAGGCCTAGAATGATAACGTATCCACGCAGGGCTCTCAAGAAGTCCCAAACAAATCAGAGTTGACTAAACGCTGATCGGGGGAGCCCAGCTGGGCTGACCCTGGGCATGGCCTGGGCCACAGACCAGCAGCTACTCTGATCCTTCACAGTACAGTGTGTGAGAATGCAAGTACATTCAGACAGACTTGGAATGAAACCTTGGCTCTGTAATGGCAGGCAAATCAATTAAATGTCTAGACTCCATGTTCTCCACTACAAAATGGAGACAACAGGGCTGCCTTACGGAACAAATGAAACAATATGTTTATAAAGCACCAGCCTGTGGCCTGATAAAACAAGTGTGTGATAAATGTTAGTCCATCGTAGCTTGGGAAAATTAGTAACTGTACTCTTTGGGATGTTTAAAAAAAAATGCTATAGAAGAGGAGGGAAAAGCTATAGGCCAGAGTATTATCTAGCAAAAAAGCAGAAACAGGGGTGCCTGGCTGGCTCAGTCGGTAGAGCATGTGACCCTTGATCTCTGGGTCATGAGTTTGAGCCCCACACTATGGGTAGAGTTTACTTAAAAAAAAAAAAAAAAAAAAAAGTAGTGGGGTGCCTGGCACTTAAATGGCTCAGTTGGTTGAGCATCCGACTCTTGATTTCGGCTCAGGTCATGATCTCACAGTTTTTGTGGGTTCGAGCCCCACATCTATCTCTGTGCTGATGGTGCAGAGACTGCTTGGGATTCTCTCTCTCCCTCTCTGCCCCTCCTCAACTTGTGTTTTTTTTCTCTCTCACACACAAAATAAATAAAAAACTTTTTTAAAAAGTAGAAACAATATAAATGGGGGATATCTGATAAACATTGAACTGGTAGTTAAAAAATTTGGTCATGTAAATCATGAAGGAAAAAAGCCAAAAAACAACCTCATGAATAAACATGCAAAAGAGTAAGAGAAGACATACCTGTACAAGGGCTAAAAAAAGGCATGGCACATTAAAAAGTATGATCTGTTAGGGCAGTGGGACTAAGTGAATTTTTACTTTTTTAAACTTTGGAATTCCAACTATAGTGCTGGGACACTGGAAATGTTTTAAAAAGGGTAAAAATTAGATCCCATATATGAAGGGGCTTAGTAAACAGTGTCAGGCTGTTATTTGGGCTGTTTTCTGGGGGTCTGCCTGCGTGCAGGTCATAGCCAAAGGGAGGGGGTACCTTCTGTGTTCACCACGATGATTCCCTGTACTCCCTTCTGGCTCTGAAGTCGCTTCAGTGTCTCTTCCACCTCTGCCTGCCAGAGAGAACAAGACCAAAGTTAAGAAGGGCCAGTAAGACTGGATTAATTCCCTCACACTCCTGGCAAATGAATCATATATTTGTCTTCCAATAACAAACAACACCCAGGCACTAGGCACCTCCTCAAAGCCCTCAGGCTTGTTCGGAGTGGTCCCTAGGCCATTTCCAGCACTTAAACCCCAGCATGGGGCGGGGCTACTCCAGGCCCTTTGCCTACCAGGCACTATTTTCCCTCCCTGCTTAGCTGTTTGGGAGCAGAATATAAATACCATTCTTGGAGTATAGAGACATCCATGACTCACATATTTGGTACACCTTAGGAAAGGACTCTGATGATTTGAAAAAAAACCCAAACAGTGGTGTCTTAACAGGAAGAGGACTAAGTTGTCACTTGTGGCCCAAACAGCACAACTGAAAACATTCTAAAGAAGAAAAGTGACTCCATTGAGAAGAAAAGCTAGTAAAAACAAGATACAAAGGGCCAGTCAGATGTCTGTGGCTGGATACTCCCTTTGCATGCTTTTGGCTTCCATGATCTTACTTGCCTTCTGCCTCCACCAACTGCCTGCAGAGCACCACTGATAAGTGCCCCCTCCCCTTTTTCTTTTGTCTCTCAACCTCCTACCATCCCAACCATAAAAGAAGGCCGATGCCAAAGTTCAGGGCTCAGGCTTTGGAGGTGACTCTGCTGGGCTGGCACCGGTGCGAAATAAACAGTCTTTTCTGATTCCCTGAGCGCATGTCGCTTGTCTCTTCCAGGGCACCAAGTATTTGCTCTAACACCATGAGGATAAATTCAGTGACTTAATAAGCTAGCATCTGAGAGTGTAACACATGGCACACAGCCTGGGGAAGGGGCTCATTAATCCTGATTCTCCAGAAACTAGCACATGGCATTTGGGTCTTCACCCTGCCATGCCAGGCCTTCTATATGATCACTCCTATCTCTTTTACCCTTCTTTCAACTCTCCATCTCCATTCCCATACCTATCTCTACATCTTTTTTACCCTAACAAAGAAATCCAACGAATTCTTCTAGGCCATTTAAGACATCACCTCATCCATGAAGCTTTTACTGATCCTCAACTCAGGGGAGTCTGCCCATTTCTGACTCCCCAAGCTCTTGACTAGAAATGCATTAGGTACTGGTTTACTTAGAGTTTCTACAATGCTCTGCAGAGTTAGGTGCTCAATAAACAGCTGCTTAACTGAACTGCGCCTGTTTCTGTGGATGGAAACTGGCCTTCAAGTGTGCTTGTTTTTAGGAGGCTCCTTCCAGACAGGTCCAGAATCCAGTCAGAAGCTACTCAAAGGCTGAGTTGGGACTATGTTGAAAACAGAGGCTCCATCCGCCTAAAAAAAGTGGTTCCCCACCCCCAAGGGCTAATGGGTTGGCCTGAAGAGAGGAGCTTCTAAACAGTAGATGGACATAGCACAATGAAGTATTGTTTTTCTAGTAGGCATAAGACTGACAATCCAGTCACTACCACCCACTCCCCAATGATATAAGAATACTCAAATGCTGGAGAGAAGGGCAAACAAGTTCTTCCTACAAAATGGCAAATAGCCTGAAGCCTCATAAATCTGGAGCCTGGGTAAAAGGACAGGGCTAGCTCTGTGGATTTGAGTACAATGTAATGGGTCATGCATGTATGAGGTCATAATTCATTCAACAGACTTTCACTGAGCTCCTATTAAGTGCTATTCTGGAGAGGAGGGGTAAAGTGTGATAGTGGTAAATATTACACAGTACTCAACCTGACCTGGTAACTTTCCTGAAATTCATCCTAAGGAAATAACTTAAAGGAAGAATACAACAATACTGCAGTGACACCTTGCAGTAGCAAAAAGTAGAAAGAGCCAGAAATGCCCAATCATTAGGAAAAAAAGCCAAATAAACAATGGAATGTCCATTCATACGAATTTAACACACAAAAATAACAATGGTGATCAGAATATTTATACCACCACAAAAGTATGACATAACATTAAGTGAAAGCAGCTAAAATGCAAAAATGAAGTGCTTGATGATGGCAACCATATGAAAATAAGAGAGTTAGGGGGCGCCTGGGTGGCTCAGTTGGTTAAACGTCTGACTTCGGCTCAAGTTGTCATCTCACCATTCGTGAGTTCAAGCCCCACGTTGGGCTCTGTGCTGACAGCTCAGAGCCTGGAGCCTGCTTTGGATTCTGTGTCTCCCTCTCTCTCTCTGCCCCTCCCTAGCTTGTTCTCTTTCTCTCAAAAATAAACAAAAACATTAAAAAAAATCAGAGAGTTAGGACTTTGAAAAAAATAAGAGCCACATTGAGAGCAGGAAATTATAGATAAGGTTTTCTTTCTTTCTTCTTTTTTTTTTTTCAAAACAGACTCTTTTTCTTCTAATATGTTGTTTCTACTTAAAAACAGTTTTTAACCCTTCTCCGTGCATCCAAGAAAGAGATCTCTAACATGGAGACCACAGGGCTCTGACATACTCAACATTGACAGCCCAGCCAATCTTCAATCAACCTAGAGAACGGAAAGAAATTTAAAATCAAAGATGTCAGAATAGAGGTCTGAAATATCCCCTGGAGACTACAAAGTGGGGCTGAAATGAAAAAGATGAATTATTTCATGACTGTTATACTTCAGCCCCACCTCAGGTATATGGGTACCTTCTATATGACATTGTTTTAGGTCTGGGGATGCTGTAGTGAACAAAATCTAACAAAAAACCCAAGCCTTCATGAAGCTGACATGGAGGGAAGAGCAGACATTAAACAAAGAAATAAGTGAAGTATAAATGTCAGATATAGTAGGGAAGGGGCATCTGGAATGCAAGGACTGATGGCAATTTTAAATAAGTGTCAGCAAAGTCCTCACTAAGGTGATAGTTGAGATCTGAAGAAAATGAGGGAGCTAATGTGGATTTCTAGGGAGAGTGTTCCAGGCAATGTGAAGAGCAAATACAAGAGCCCTGAGATAGCATGTTCCAGGGCTCAAAGGAACCAGTGTGGCTGAAGTGCAGTGAGCGGCAGGTGACCAGATGAGAGAGATCAGAGAGGTAGCCATGGTCAGATTAGATTTCAGTGGGCTTGGTAGACCACAGCAATGAATGGTTTTTAATGAGGATGACATGGGGAGCCACTAGCAGGCTCTGACATGAGGAATGACAAGATCTGTTTCAAAAGAATGGCTCCGGTTGCTATGTGGAGAAAAGACTGCAGGGGGCAAGCACGGCCTGTCTGGGCCCTGGCCTGTGCTGCTCTCTCTGAAGGAAGCAACCTTTTCTCCCTGACTCACTGCTTGATGTAACTAACTCCCAGCTCTCTGGACTCAACTCATGAGCCTCCTGCCCCTCTTCTGGGCACCCTTGGCACCCCACCTTCACAGCACTTACCACAATGGGATGTAACTATCTGTGTGCTAAACCCAAAGCACCCCAGGAACAGGGACCTAGACTTTATAATCCCACATTCAGCACCATAAAGACTCAATAAATACTTAATGAGCAAATAAAAATCACTTCTACAACTACGTTTTACAAAAATCAACCTTTTTAAGTATAGGAGGGGAGACATGGCCTTACAGTACCCAAGGTAAACAAGAGCTAGGGTTTAGGTGGTCCTAAGTTTAATGAGAACCTGCCACTGGGATCTGGCTTCTTAAAAAGTAAACACACCAATTATGCATTGACCTGCTCAGTAGGTCAGATACTGGGATAAATGTTTTCAGACACCTCTCTCATCTGAACCTTTCGTGGTTAGTATGATCTTCATTTTACAATGAGGAAATGGAGATTCAGAAAGAAGAGTTTTGCCCAAAGATCTGTAGCAGGTCAAGAGAAGAGCTGAATATACCACTGACCACAACTGATAAGGTCCTTGCCCTCAGGGAGCTCACATTCTGGCGAAAAGATGTTCAAAAAACAAGTAACCAAGATTACTGCAGGGTAGAGGGACAGGGCTGGGCAGGGTGCAGGAGAATGCTACTTTGGCTAGTACCAGGAACACCTGAGGATGTAATCTTTAAGCCAAGAACTAAATGATGAGAAAGAAGAGCACTCCAGGCAAAGGACTGAAAGCAAAAGCAGTGCAGGGAACAAGTTTGGCACGTTCAAGGAATAGAGAGGACTGGTATTGCCAATGTTTTCTGACTCTTTACTAATCTGATATGCACAAATCATATAACAGAAAGTCAACTTATTTTCATTTTTAAGAATTATCAGTGAAGTTGAAATGAACTTTACTGTTTACATCTCTCCATTTTGAGTCTTCTGATTTTTTCCACATTTCTATTGATTTTCAAAAACTTCGTATGTTAGAAACATTAGACTTTTGTCCATCACATAAATTACACTTCCCTCCCTTTTTCACTTAATCTTCTGATTTTCTTCAATAATCAGAAGTTTAAAAATTTTTACCTAGTCAAATTAAATAAAAATAGTTTTCTGTAAGACTAGAGAAAAGCTTTTCCAACTTGACCCCAACCACCAGGATGGGGCTAGGCCTGGATGAGTGGGGACCATGAGGTCTAGAGGGGTCTCCAGGAGACACAGGGCACCAACTACCTACCTGGGTTCAGAAGAAACTGCTTAAAACACACCACAAGTTCACCCCTAAAAGAGCGAAGAAGAAAAACAAATGATGCCCCAAAGCCACAAGCAGAAACAGGGACATTTACAGATGGGAAAGGATAGTCCTAGGCAGGCATCCCAGTCATGCCACCTCTAGCTCAAAGTTTGTTGTTTCTGCAGAGCTAGCCAACTGGTATCAGAAATATCTGATTGGATATGCAGTCCCCCAGGGTTGACTTACATCTCCAACTTCCTGTCCTAGAGAGAGCCCAACTGGTATCCTCAGCATCCTGGGTAGTAGGTACTACTAACATGGGTGTCTGTATGTTCTTTAGTTCCCAGGTGCATGTTGCTGACAGATGGAAAAACAAATAGCAGTAAAACTCCAGGATTACTTGTTAGTTCAGCATGGTAGCAATAACTATCTGAAGCAAATAGTTAACAAAGAAACCGTGACCAATCTGACTACTAAGCATAAACATTTTAATTTGTATAAAACAAAAGTGAATCAAAAGGACAGAAAAACATGTGCATCTGATATAACAAAAGAGTAATTCCAAAATATCATACAAAATGACTAAGAAAAATAGAAAGTCTAGCGCCTGGATGGCTCGGTCAGTTGAGCATCGACTCGATCTCGGCTCAGGTCATGGTCTCATGGTTCATGAGATTGAGCTCTGTATAGGGCTCTGCACTATCTGCTTGGGATTCCCTCTCTCGCTCTTTCTCTGCCCCTCCCCTGCTCATGCTCTCTCTCTCTCACAGTAAATAAATAAGCTGAAAAAAAAAAAAAAAAGTCTAAAAGTTAAGTGGGCACTTGTGATGAGCACTGGGTGTTGTTAAAAGTTAAGTGGGCCAAAAGGATACTAGTAAAAAATACACCTAAGAGAAAATACAACCATACAGAAAAATATTCACTGTTTCCTATAAATAAAAAAATGAAAAATTATAGCAATGCTGAAGTATCTTTTTAAATGCTGGCAGTTATGGCAAACCTGGTACAAAGGCAATCTGACCTTTTGGTAAAGCCACAGGACAACACTACTGCAAGACCCGTAAGTGTGTTGGTCCAGTGGCCGCAGAAATTCTTTTCCTGAGAATTTCTCCTAAGGAAATAATCTAAATTTTTCAAAAAGAAAAATAGGGGCACCTGGGTGACTCAGTCATTTAAGTGTCTGACTCTTGATTTCGGCTCAGGTCCCCATCGCAGGGTTGTGGGATCAAGCCATCCATCTGGCTCCATGTTGGAATGTGGAGCCTGCTTAAGATTCTCTCTACCCCTCTGCCCCTCCCCTGCCTTGTGCTCTCTAAAATAACATAACATAAATAAAAATAAAATAAAATAAAATAAAATAAAATAAAATAAAATAAGAAAAACTCTACATATACAGAAGTACTCATCACATCATTACCTCTACTAATGAAGAGTTAGAAGCAACCCAAACATATGCCAGGGGGAATGGTTTGTCAAATTATGGTACAACTATTTTACTATTATCCAGTCACTAAAAAGAATTCATCACAAAGATGATGTAGCAACAAGGTTCAATGTCTTTGGATACTAAAACAAAAAAGAATAGAATGTACATCTTGAAAAATATGCGTATGTGAACCAAGAGGAAGGAGAACATACAGAGTTGAAAATAGTTGTGTGGTGGAGTAAGACTAGATAGAATTATGGATGACTTTTATATCACCATAAAAAGGGCAATTTGGCAGTTTCTACCAAACTAAACTATGGATGCCAGAAGTAGCACTTCTAGGAATCTACCCTATATCCTCCATAAACACTACATAAAACACTAGCATGAGCACACACACATACACAAAAAGACAATAGTTACTGCAAAACTGTCTAGAGTGGAAAACTGTAAATCACCTAAATGTATATATACTGCAATGGAATATCATACAATCCTTAAAAAGAATAAAGATTTATATATATTGCCATGGAAAAATGTTTGATATTTTTAAGTGAACAGAGTAAGCTGCAGGAGCTCTCTCTCTATACAGCCTAAAGTAAACTTAATATGTAGAAACATGTATGTTCCAGTTTCATGTGATAAACAAGCTTATATGTACATGTGGTTATGCACTAATCAAACCTAGAAGAAAACAGCCAAATGTCAACAGTTGTTGGCACACATCATAGGGGTGTGAGATAGGTACTTCACGTACTTTTTGCAGTACATGCTTCAATATACTTGATACGCCTGAATTGGTTAAAATGTGCATCTAAATATGTTTTGTTTTCATGAGTATAAACACACAATTGCATGGTACAGGTTGCAGTAAGCCACCATTTGTGTCAGAAAAAGAGGGAGCATATACATGCCTGTTGATATATAAAGAACTTTCAACTCTGGAGACAAAGGCTAGGGGTCAGGGTTGGGTGGGAGATTTATTTTTCAGTTAGATTCTTCCAGATTATTGTTTTTACTGTGTTGCGGGTATTATCTGTTAAAATTTTTCTTTACAGTTTTAAAGTTACAGATGTTTGAAACATTACATGTTTTTAGTGATGTAATCATATTCTTTGTGGTGTAATAATAAATGAAAAAAGCCGAGACCACAACTGTATATTTAGTAGGAGCTAAACTATATTAAAGGAAAGCTGAAGACGGGAAGACTAGAATATGTCTAGTTATAAGTGCTTGCCTTTAGGTCCTGGCACTGTTCTTTTCTCCTTTTCAATTTTTCCTGTGGGTTTTACGGTTTTTAAATAAGATTTTTGATTTCACATTTAATAAGTCTTTTCAAGTTTCCCCAAGTCGGGAGGATTAAAAACACGAGAAAACAAACCAATAAAGGCATAAAGAGCCCACACAGTTCCCGCCAGCAACGCTTTGGGATGCCCAAGGGTGGACCCCGCCGGTTTCTGATTCACGCACCAAATCCCAGACGCTCGAAAGAACCACAGGGACAGAAAGGTGTCAATCAAGCTTCTGGGGTTCAAATCAACCTCCGCCATTTCCTAAGAGAAGGCATTTGGTTTCACTCGGCTTTAGCTTTCAAGTATGTCAAATGGGGATAATGGTCGTACCTACCTCACAGAACTGTGGTGGGAGGAAAGCCAAAATACGTAAAGCGCTGAGCAGCGCCGAACACAAATTAAGCTTCCAGGAAACCTTATCGTTATTGTTATCGTGCTACAAGGCCCAGGACTCTAAACTGTAAGGGCCTCTCGGCCGGCCTCCCCCTCTCTCTCAGACCCTTGCCGAGGCCCGAGCTCCCGCTTCCGGTCAAGGGCCTGCGAGACCGGTGGCCCCGCCTCGGTCCCCTCGGTCCCCAGTCCGGGTCTCGAGGCCCGCGCTGCCCGGGTTCCGTCCTCCAGTCAGTTGGGGTCCGGCCCCGCCCCGGCCCGCGGATTCCCAGCCCGGCACTCCGAGACGACCCCGGAGAATGGAAGGCTAGACGCAGGGTGGTGGGCGGTCGTACTCGACCACCCTGCGGCCACCAACCACAAGCTCCAGGCGGACACTCACCATCTCCGACCGATCCAGTAGCTCTGCGACCCCAGCACTCAGCCCAGTCCCGGCACCTTTCGCGCCTGCGCACAGCACCCTGTCAAAACGGACAGCTCCGAGAGCCTACCAGGACCCAGCGTGGGACTGACGGCCGGGCGGGTCTAGTCAGCTCCCCCAGGGCTCATAAGGAATTTGCCAGGCCCTGTCCCATAGTGAAAAGCAGAGGAACGCTTCAGCTGTGGAAAATTCCCAACTCCTGTGCCGAAAGATGCTGTTTAGTGGTGTCAGAAGAGGTTTTCAACTCTCCACCGAGGTCTGAGATGGCGCCGGAAATCCTGGGTGGACGGTTGTCGGCGAGTGTGAAGGCAAGGAAGGGGTGTTGCTGAGACCTCATTTGTGCCCTGATTAAGGCAAAGTGAGTCGCTGAGCCAAAATGCGCCCAACGCATGGTAAAGTCGGGGAGTGGGACTGGAGTCAGGTGTCTTTGGGGTCTTCAGAGCGACCCCCTTGGAAATATTCCAGGCAGGTTCTCAGATGGAGTGGTCAGGGCTGAGCTGGGAGTATGCAGGTTTAGGACTCCAAGCTCAGCCCCACCCCCTGGGTTACCTTGGAGAAGCCACTTTACATCTCTGTTTTCTCATTTTCTCACCTTTATAAGGGGGGAGCCTTCTTTGCAGAGCCCTACGTTTGTCCTATTTTCTGTTCTTTAGCCTTTATTAGAAAACATTCGATGGAATAAATTTGAAGATCTAATTGGTTTTATTACACGAGTCATGAATGGGTCAACATCCCACATAAACAAGTAGAGGGAAGCTCTGCCGAGCTATACAAAGATTTTACATAGAGAGGGAATAAAGAGAGAGAGAGAAGAAAACAATTTATTCGCAAGGAACGAATTGTTTAGGCCCTCCTAAGGGAAGAGGAGGGGGCCTATTAGTAAATTTCCCAGTATTCACTGGGAAATTCCATGTTGACCAGTAAAAGGTAACATACTTGGGGAAGGTGCTCAATTCAACACAGATAACCTAATTTCAATTTTTCATTCCACTGTAGCCTCTCTTAACTGGGGAAGGATTTGGTGCTCCTTTCAGGGGTGTCTGCATGTTAAGAGGATCGGATAGTGCCTTTACAGTGAGGAAACTGGGCAGACACCATCTTATTCAGAGGATCAAGGTTAACGTTACTAGTAATGGGATATAAACGTTTAGGTAAACACAGGCTTTGGAGTCAGTCCTTTCCAGTTTGCACTCTTGCCACTGAATAACCTCAAGTTAATCACTTTAAGCCTTCATTTTATTATCTGTAAAATAGAAATCATCCCTGAGAGTGGCCAGGAAGACAAAATGACAGTTGCATGTGGCATATCCAACAATGTTTGGGACATAGTAATAAATGATAGTTGTCCTGGGACTAAGTGAATGTAGGTATGGTATTGGTTGCTAGGATAGGGAAGACAAATAGAAGAGCAGGTCTTAATTAGAAATGATGAAAAGGAACAGTATGGAGGTTTTCAGATCTGTAGGTATAACCACAAATTCTCAAGGTCCTGCCTGCCCTGTAGGGTGCCTTGAGGAAACCCTCTTGCCCACAGCAGCTTTGCTTAATGGGAATCTGTTAGTAAGGGACCAACATTGTCCTTCTGAGGTCTCCACTGAAGACCCTCCTCTCCTTGTCAACCCCTGACAAAGGAGCTTTACAAACACTGATAACTGAAATAGGCTGGGAGTGACAGCAATTTCTGTTCTAGAATTACACACTAGGAGACATTTCTTAAAAGTCCAGATAACAGCAGCCCATCAGCCACAGCTGAGTTTTGTTTGATGTTCTTTGTAGGGATTGGGGCCAGTAAGCCAAATGGTTAAGAACAATTAACTTCCCATGGAAGATTTCCTCATGCTGGGAGGGACAGGTCTCCCTTTTTCTTAGTCACACTGAAGCTAGATCTTTCTAGCTGCTTGTATGAAACAATGAACAGGATAGTGTCTACTTCTCAGGACCTGGAAGGGACCTGCAGTTTCTGTCCTCTAGTCCCTGCCAGTTCAGAATTATTAAAAAAAAAAAAAATCCTGGGACTCCTGTGTGGCTCAATCAGTCAAGCGTCTGACTCTTCATCTTGGCTCAGGTCATGATCTTATGGTTCATGAGTACAAGCCCTGCATCTGGCTCTGCACTGACAGCACACAGCCTGCTTGGGATTCTCTCTCTCCCTCTCTGCCCCTCTCCTGCTCTCTCTTTCAAAATAAACAAATATTTCTTAAAAATATTAAAATCCATTCCTCTTAGCCTCTCGCCACTGGTTCTATTTTAAATGAGAGTATGATCACCTGGTTTCCTAATAAGAAAAGAGTCTACTGAATCTATTGAGCAGGATAACTCATTGAGGTCAGTCTTGATAACTAGCTGGTGGTTTTCTATTCAGCACCCATGCTTGGGTCCTGTCTTAGAGCACCTTTACTTGTTTTAGAAAAGGAGAGGTCTTCATCTTGGTTCTTTTTAACATAGGCAACAAATCCAATCTCACCTCAGTGGGTCTTTCCATTTTTTTTCTACCTACTCCACAGTACAGACCAGCTACAACTTGTGCACTTACAAAGACAGAGAGGCAGAAATCTATACAACTCACACAGAAAGAAGGCTTTTTTTTTTGCTGCAGGTGAGGAAAACCTTCTTACTCAAGACTAACATAGCAGTGTGCAAAGGACCAAAAGAGTTTAATTATAAACACAGTCTTACATCTTTTAAGGAAATGCAAGTGAGGCAGCCCCCTGAAGGACCTTTGTAAGAGCACTTGACTCCCTGTGATATTTGTAGAGTTACCTGAGTATTTGAAATTACAGTTCAAGAAAACAAAGGAACTCCAATACAGTAATATACAATCCAGTGCTGCCATTCTCTGTTTTTAGTAAATGAAAGCATAGCATATATACAGATCATTTTGTAAATAACTCTAAAAGAAAAACAAAAAATAAGGGGGCTGGAGATACCAACAATATTAAGTAGAAGTAATAAACCTAAAGAAGTTCAGATACAGTTACAGCCAAAACAAGGAGGGATATAGAAATAGAGAAGTCTAATTCCATGAGTCATCCCTTTTAACATTTTAGATTATTAATCAGATAAATAAAAAGTGGCAGAGTGGGCTTGACTGAAATAGTTCATTTAGGATGCAATCTTTGTGAGCAAGTGAGTCATTTTTCACTTAAATTTCTGATGATTTGACATTGGTATGTCAATCTCTTGATGAAAAATTAGTACCTGAATTTTAAATAGAGTTATTGTAAGTCTTATGAAATTAGATTCTTCTGCACTCTGATTTAAGTTCATAAAAGAGCAGGAATTCATTATTATGAGCTGCTGGATCAGTTTTAAACCACTCTATCTGAAACAAGTGAGGTCCTTCCCTCCTGACCCAGGCTGTGAAATGCTGCCTTCCCCAATCTCCCAAAAGAGCAGAAGAATAAGGCAATTGCTCATTTTACTTTGTTTTTATTTCAACATAACATGCAGTAAAAAAAAAAACAAAACAAAAACAAAAAAAAACCCCAAAAAACCAGGATTTATTAGCATTTACAATGCTTACAAAGAAAAAGGACTCTAAAAACAATTTAGTTCAGATTTAAGAAATTGCTCTAATTGAACACTTACAATAAATCTATTTCCAAATGTTCAGTTTGGACCAAAATTTAAAATAGCATTTGGCAGGTAAATTATGTCTGCTGCTTATTTGTAGTATTTTTATATAACCTCTGATTCTTGGGATATCCAGCCCCCATTCTCCTAACACAGCAGGGAAGACATATACATGTGGCCACTTAAATTAAAGGAAGAAATGGAGTAAGGGAGATCCCAGGCTGCAAAAATATATACAAGCATTTACCTTTTCCAGAACTAAACGTTTCTTCCATAAAAATATTAAATAGCCAAGCCCTATAGAACTAGGGCCAGGGCTACTTCAAATATAACTATTCTGTATTTTAAAAATATAGGGCAGAAAGCCTTTTGGGTGATATTTATACATTTTCACACAATATTTCTAGGTCCCTAAATGAATCATCAAGCATTACGTAGAACAAAAACAAGTCTACTTTCTTACATTATTTAATTTAATCTTATAAATCTCTAGTAAATATTGTAGATAACTACATTTTAATGAGAATTCGCCTCAATAGTAAGTCTTTATAGAAGGCTTAATCTCCACAGCCATATATTACCAAAGTTCAGATTTATATAATGAATGGATAGGTGGCAGACATTCGCTCTGTAAGACAAAGCAATAGCATTTTCCCCCCTACCAACAAAAAGGCAGAGTCCCTACTTTGGAAACCAGGGCTTTTAGAGATCATACACTTCCTGGAGTATATGGAATAAAAAAACAAAGATAGGGTTGGGGAGAACCTAATTTCCCCCACCTTTACACTAACAATTTCTAGATGAGGCAACCCTTTTACTCACTTAGGTCTGCTTTATGATGGCAGTGTTTTAGAGTACAGATACACAAGTTTTAAAATGTTTTTGTTGCTTCCAGGATGTGAAAGGACAAATAGTTAGGGACAAAGAAAAAACCATTTTCTTTCCATATGGACCAGGGGTTTGCTACTCTCTGCTTATTTTTGGCTCAGTACTACTTGTTCCTGCTATGCTACCAAAACCTACCAAAGCCCTGTTTCATGAATTATATGAGGCTGTCCTCAGGGTTCAGCTGTGTGTGATAGGCACTCAGCTGGCTGAGGCTTCATCCCACTGTCCATAAAGTCAAACCTCTGACAGCAGCCACCCTGACAGAGTCTAAGCTAGGCCAAGTTAAAAGAATTAACTACAGAGACATTCAAAGTGCATTTAATCAGATACTAATGGAGCAGTCTGAAATTAAATAGTCATGGGAAAACAAGGAAAAACCTGTTAAAACTTTATGAGTGAAGAGGATATCCAACTCAGGACAATGTAAAGAATGGAAAAGATTACTCCAAGGTGTCAGAGAAATGATTAAATTTGAAGACTTTTAATCCACACACAGAATACATTTCTGTGATTACTAGAAATGTATTGCTATTAAATGTACTACTCCCATCTTTTTAGCCAGTACCACAGCTCTCCCTCCCTATGTAAATGTAATGTAGAGGATGTTTCACTGACCTCCCTCTTTGGACTGGAAAGTACTCTAGTTACAACTTGAACTCCCTAGCAATAACTAATAAACTGAAGTTGTTGGATTATGATAAAATTATAGATGGAATTTATATATAATAACATACAAAAATTGCCAATGATGGCCTTTGATGAATTTAGCTACCACCGTGAAGGAAGCACAGTGTTAATATTTTTTATAAAGTTTAGTATTTGCAAGGCGATTAAAACAATCAAACTTCCAAATGAAGAGAGTTATATGGACATTTGCAGGCTGGGACCAACTTCTCCCTGAATTCAAATGAACAAAACTACTTTGTAGAGAGATGCAAGAGTTTTGCATCACTTTCCAGGGATAACAGCAAAATGATGCATGGATTCATGCTCTGGGAAGAAAAAACAGTCAGGCCAGGCTGAAATGAGAGGGAGAGCACAAGCCAGAAGTTTGCTCACATCCCCAGAAGCTGGGTTAAGTTTGCACTTTTAACCAATACCTCTTACCAAGAGGCTTAATAGGAAGATCTTACATATTTCATTTACCAAGGGACTTCCCTGCATATCTGCAGAAGTCTCTAAAAGAAAAAATCTACTCCCAAGCGAGACTTTTGACACATGTATACAAAACTGTTGTTAAAGTAACAATCTAGTGGAATAAGACAAGGCAGATTTCATTGCTGTTAAATCTCATGTTAAGTAAGGTTCGACTAGTCATTTGCAATCTGATTTCTGGAAACATGGAGTAGAAATCCAGAATCACTGGGAGATAAATCTCATGATAACATTAACTTACTTATACTCAAATAACTCTCTAAACAGTCACAGCCCAATTTTACAACAAGATGTGCAACAAGCAGAGAAGGAAAAGGACAAACATTGTAAATAAGTTCTTGTCCTTTGGTGGCACAAGTTCTTGGAAGTTACTCTTGTCCAAATCCTTCTGTTTCTTCAATGGCAAATAACAGCTTTTCCTTCAGTTGCTCATAGCTCTTGTAGGGTGGCAGGTCCAGGCGGTTAAAACTAAAAGTAAGAATTGTTAGCTTGAGAAAAGGAAATATATAAAGAATCATATGACCAGTATAGCATATAACACCACTGGTTTTAAAGTAAAGCAAAACTGGGTTCAAATCCCAGCTCTGTCATTGGGCTTTGAACAAGTGCTTTTACCTTTCTGAATTTTGGATTCTTCTTTGATAACTTGGGAATAACAATATTTACTCTTCAGGGTAGAGGGACAGAGTAACAAGTATACGTACAACACATGGCCAAGTACTTCAGGGTCTGTGCTGACAGCTCAGAGCCTGGAGCCTGCTTCGGATTCTGTGTGTGTGTGTCTCTCTCTCTCTCTCTCTCTCTCTCTCTCTCTGCCCCTCCCCTGCTCGAGCCCTGTTTCTCTCTCAAAAATAAACAAACAAACAAACAAACAAAATTCAGGGGTGGGAAATGGGACTGACTGCAAGTGGGCATAAGGGATCATTTTGGAGTGACAAATAACTTAAAACTGGTTAACTGTTACTACTCTGTAAATCTACTAAATATCACTGAGTTTAAATGAATAACCTTATAATCTTTAGTAGTTTTATGGTATATAAATTATACCTTGATAAAGCTGTTAAAAATAACTCAACACCATGGGGAAAATATTTCATTTCCAATTTCCAAGAGGCTTTAATATCTACAAGGTAACTGGGAAAAGGCTATTTTTTCAACTCTTTCTGATTTTACTTACCAGGTATGACTTCTGGGTAACCAGTTTTCTTTCCCAACTTTTTCAATGCAGAATTTCTGTGGTCCATTGCTCCCTAAAACAGTGAAATCAACAGTCTGATACTCAAGTGGTTCAAATTGTGACCTTCTCCGTTCAGCAGCATCAGCATCACCAGGGAAGTTATTAGAACCACAAATCCATAGGCCCCACCCAAAGCCTACTAAATGGAATCAGAAACTTTGGGATAAGGCTCAGCAGTGTGTGTCTGAACAAGCTTCCAGATGATTCTGATGAGTGCTAATGTTTGAGAACCAATTTGTCAATGTATGCCCAAGAGAAGAAAATGCAGTTTTTTTTTAAAAGAAATTGCAATTTTATCTAGCTTTCTTTTGCCAGAATAATAGAATGCTATAAATAATAACAGAACACCTAAAAAGCTCAATTTTAGCTTTAAACACAACAGGGAAACTATAATCCACTGTCTTACACAATAAAACTTGGTTTAAACATTAAATTGTTAAAACTTTATAAAATGTAAACAACCTAGTTAATTCAGTATTAACAATGCTTGTGCTTATAGGTCCTATAGAACATACCCTTACAAACTTACACTCAGTTCTTGCCTCTCATTTATCTTTTGTTGTAGACAGAGTGAATGGGGACCTTATAAGCGCTGGTTTTCTAAAAGGTCACTACCAAGCCCTAGAAATAATCATTTGTAATCACAATGATTAGTGGTGCTACTCGACTTCTTTAATTATAGGGTGCCAGGCAAAATAAATGTTCTATAATGTGTGAGACAGTCATACTCAATGAATTTTCTTATGACCCACTCAACTAAACCCAGTACATATATGAATTGGCAGTACTTTTGATTTATAGTATCAAAGTGTTTGCACAGTTATGCTAAAAGCCTAGTAAAGATAAGAAATGGTTATTGTGCAAAAGGCTAGTTAAAATTATTCAATAATTAACCTCAAAATTATGTTAATTTACTCTAAACCTTCTCTTTTCGATATACTACAGCATTTCTAACCACAAAGATGGAACGTTTTAATAGTACTAATTAATACTTAACAGAAGAGTCCAGATTACATTCAATAGACACAGAGTCAAAAATTAAAACAGAGAAATAGGAAATGAAGGAATTTTAGTGAATTTCACTAATAAAGGTTATTTTACAAATATGTCATATCATCCTGAAAGTTTCTAAAACTTTATGGAATGTTAAGACATCAAGTTGTATACATTATATACACTGAAATTATTTTGGGTTGCCTGTTGTTTTCAATCTTCTTCTAACACTGTCCCTAAACCAAACAAGTTCTATGTGGACTCTTGTACCTATGTTCCTATTTTCAACCCATTTCTACTTTCAAATAGTATGATCTCTGAGGACTTTTTAATCAATCAGAGCCTTGGCCTGTGGTGGAACCTCATCACAGACACTACCTCATTTTTCTCCACTTTGATCATCTGTAATTTATTTTGGCAGGTCTATTATCCTTATTCCATTTAGATTATTTCCCTCTTTTTCTTATCATATTTATTTAAGTCAATTATTTCTTGTTCTCTTTTTTCATATTCTAGTGTTTCTTATACAGAAAGGTTTCTCTGATCTTATCTTAAACCCAAGTCTTTTTAAGTAGGAACAAGTATTTACTAATTAGTGTCTTCTAACAGTTGTTCCCAAATACATATGTATCAAAATAAATATTATTTCATTATGAGTCACTTCTTAAAAATTTTAGTTGGTGCTTAAGTTTATGTATATTTTTTAGAGATTGTAGACACTTTTATTTCATACCTACCAATTTCATTCCAGAATATTAAAGAGGAGATTATAAATATTTGTTGTAGAAATGGGATGTCAGATCTGGCAAGGGTTGAGAACTATCACATTAAATTATATACTTCACTCTTACAACTTTCTCTTCCTACACTGACTGGAAGATTCAACCAGATGGCCTCTAAAATTGTATGAAGCACAATCTCGTCTCTGCCTTCCACAGGTATCCTCCTATGTTGTTTTAAACAGCTCCACCTAACTCCAAATATTACTTCTAAGAGCAGACCTAGTTCTCATCTCTTTAATGATTAAATCTAGCTTACACTGAAACTGGTACCAATTTTCTCCTTATTTTGGTCATTACCTTACTTCCCCAACCACCAACATGGTTTTTCTTTTTCAATCTAGAGACCATTCTCAAAGGTGCCCCTCTCCAAAAACTTACTTAGTAATAATCCTTCTCTGAGACCTTGCTAGCACTGGATTAAAAACCTTCTTCCATATTGCTTCTGAGAAACCAGAATATTTCTTTCTCCTCTTCACTCTCTGGACTCGCCTTTAAGTTTGCCTCTAGGCTATTTCTAGCTCATCCCTAAACACAGGTGTTTCTAAGCATCTCTGAATTCGATTTCTGCATAAACCAACTTATTCTAATAGCTTCAAGCATCACTGCTCCCATGACTCTACTTTCCTTCTCTACTCTTACCTCTAAACTCATATGAGCAACACCTGTTAAACTGCCCCTCTGCTCCCTGGTTTTCCACTTGGTTGTCTGGCAGTTGCTTTGAACTCAAGAGGTTCTAAGCCAATCATTATCCTCCCTCAATACCTCTAAACCATGTTCTTTACACTTCACAACTCTATTTCTTCATTTTTCAAAACATGGTTTTATCCTGGACATTCTTCCTTTATTAGCTCATCTTCTGTTCAAGTCCTTTTCTAACTTTGGAACCTCTCTAGCATTTATCCCTTCTTTTCCATCTCTATTTCCATCTCCTAAGATCAGGTTCTCACCATTGCTCCAATATTTTCTTCCTATGCATGGTATACCTTGCTATCAAATTTTCATAATATGCAGCTTCAGCAAGTTTTCTGCTCTTCAAAAAGTTTCATAGCTTCCAATACCCTCAGAATAATGTCCAAATTCTTCTGGTCTAGCTTTTAAAGTAACTGTATCCAACGCTGCCTACTTAGTTCTTCAATTCTGACTCTCTGCTTCAGCTGAAGCAGGCTTAGGGATCACAACTTCTTTTCTCCTATGGTACATGGCATTATGCTGGTGTTAAAGATTTGAATTTACTTAAGTTATTATCAGTCACAAAAGTATTTCCATGGTCATTCATTTCCAAACAACATACATTTTGATCAGTAACTACTATGTGACAAGCACTATGCAAGACACCAGAAATAAAAAGATAGAGCTCTGTATCTCATGGAGCTCCAGGTATAATAGAGAAGAATGTTAAACACATCATTAAAATATAGTATAGTACAACCAACAGTGCCAGGCTCATAGGAGACACTAAAATGTTTGCCAAATGACTGAATGACCAAACAGATTTACACATAGAAGATCAGTAAGATCACTATTCTATGAAGTTAAAATGTGGGATCTAGTCTTAAGATAAAAAACTTCTAAAGGTAAGGATTACAAAGTGATTTAAAAGTTTACACAAATACAGGTTAACTATGACTAGTTAGGAAAAGGGCTATTCTTTTCTTTGTTATTCCTGAGCTATCCACACTGATCTGAATGTAACAGCAGTGTGATAAACAATTTTCTGTATAGGAAAAGTAATCCTGTCTCACATACCCATGAGGTCAGCAAATCCTCCAACTGGCAATCGACAAGTTCCAGTAACAAACTGCAGAAGTCTCATTCTCTTCTCATTATCAATTTCTTTAACAAACTGTTTCAAAAAACACACATGTAAAGAGATATATAGGTCTTATGTTACATTTAGCATACACAAGAATGAAAAACAATCATTTCAAATGAACTCCCAGTGTTAGATGCACTAGATAATGACTATACCCACTACCGTGTCCATGTTTGTCAAAGCCCTATCAACTTTCCCCTATATAAATCTTAGGACCACATCCTTTTAAGGAGATAGGAAAAAGAAAGGTGCCCTGGGTCTAAGAGTTCCCTACTCATGAAGTCTCAAGATTAGCTCTTCCAGAGCAGCCCGTTCTTTTTCCCCACAGATCTGTCCTATAGGATATTCATGTGGTTACATAGGACACAGAGCCTGAGTCAGTATGAGCTTTTTGGTTTTATGAACAAATGAAATCAAGTTCATAGAATTCTGACCCAGATATTTCCCAATAACCTCTCTCTCTCAATGTTCTCTAGGTTTTGGTGCAGCTATACACTGCCACAATCAGGTGCCTTTCAACTCCTGCAACTCTGACTCAAAACATTAGGTTTCTGGAGGATGCTTTCTAGCCTGTAGCACAAGTATTTTGGTCCAGCCAAATTATTTTTTTTGTAGATATTTTTGTTGTCAAATATTTTAAAATTCTAATCCTATTTGCTATAGAAGTTTGGTTCATTTGAGTTTCTTAGGAATTTCTTTACATAAGTAAGAGGCATTTAAAAAAAATTTTTTTTTTAGCGCTTACTTATTTTTAAGACAATGCGAGAGACAGAGTGCAAGTGGCGGAGGGGCAGACAGAAGGAGATACAGAATCTGAAGCAGGCTCCAGGCTCTGAGCTGTCAGCACAGAGCCCAACGCAGGGCTTGAACTCACAAACCGTTAGATCATGACCTGAGCCAAAGTCGGATGCTTAACTGACTGAGCCACCCAGGTGCCCCTGAGGCATTTTTTTTAATGTGGTAAAGTATATATAACACAAAATTTATCATTTTAAGCAAGAATTCAATGGCATTAAGTATGTTCACACTGTTGTGTAACCACTCCCACAATTTCTAGAACTTTATCATCCTTAACAAAAACTGTTACCTCCTCATTCTGCCCAACCCCAACAGCCTCTGTTAACCTCTATTCTACTTTGTATCTCTATGAATTTGCCTATTTTAGATACCTCATATAAATGGAATCTTGGAATCATACAGTATTTGTCCTTTTGTGATTGGCTTATTTCACTCAGCATTATATCCTTAAGGGTCACTCTGTTGTAACCTGCCAGAATTTCCTTTTTCTTTAAGACTGGATAACATTCCATTGTATATGTATATCACATTTTGTTTATCCATTCATCTGTTGATGGACACTTAAGTTGCTTTCACCTTTTGGCCATTGTGAATAATGCTGTTGTGGCCATAGGTATATAAGTATTTGAGTCCTTGCTTTCACTTCTTTGGGTATACCTAGGAGAACTGCCAGTCATGTTAATTTCTATGTTTAACTTTTCAAAGAGCCATTAAAATGTTTTCCAAAGTGGAGCGCCATTTTACATTCCCATCAGCAATATGTAAGAGTTCCAATCTCTCAACATCCTCAACAAGGATGATTATTTTCTATTTTCTGATAATAGCCATGCTAGTAATGGATATGAAATGGTACTTCATTATGCTTTTGACTTGCACTTCCCTAATGATTAGTGATTTGAGCATCTTCTCATGTCCTTATAGCAGACATTTTTTGAAGACACCATTACGATTCCAAACCAGTTCACCCTCTTAAGTTTTGCCTTCTGAATTATATAATTCTGAATAAGGTATGAATGATGAAAATCATACTTTAGGCTGTTCTAGAACATTCCAAAAGCATTTAGATCAAATGCAGGGGAACCATCATACAGAGAGGTCTTATACTCTGGGCAAAGGTGCAAAGTGTGTGTTGCTTACTCAGAAATAGTCTTTTAAAAATGCTGTTGTAATCTTTTTTTTTTTTTTTTTAATTTTAATTCCAGTATAATCAACATACAGTGTTATATTAGTTTCAGGTGTACAATATGTGATTCAATTCTATACATTACTCAGTACTCATCACGATAAGTGTATACTTAAACCCCTTCACTTCTTTCACTCATATCCCATCCATCTCCCCTCTGGTACTCATCAGTTTGTTTTCTCTAGTTAAGAGTCTGTTTTTGGGGTTATCTTTTTCTTTGTCCATTTGTTTCTTAAATTCCATGAGTGAAATTATATGGTATTTGTCTTTCTCAGAACGACTTATTTCACTTAGTATTACACCCTCTAGATCCATCCATGTTGTTGCAAACGGCAAGATTTCATTTTTTTAAGATTTCATTCTTTTCATGGCTGAGTAATATTCCACATATATATGCACACACACATACACACACAAATTTTTTCTTTATCCATTCATCTATCAGTGGACACTTGGGCTGCTTCCATAATTTGGCTATTATGTAATATATTCATTTACTATAATGCATAGGATGGAATGAGGGCCTGAATACAGTAAGACATTTTGTTTTGTGACTTTTTCCATACGTGGTAAGCAATTTCTAAAAAATTATAATGTGTCTGCCAACAGAAATAAACTGAGACAAACCTGCCAAAACCACATGATTTGTTTGCTTGTCCTAGTGTAATGACGGTAGATGGCATGTCTTTGCCAGTCATTCAAATCAATCTCTTGCATTCCACATAAAAGGACCTTTGGAGATTAAAAAAAAAAAAAAAAAAAAGATTTCTTTAGGTAACTGTACAAACCTATATAAAAATTCTTGATATATAGAAGAAAAGACTACTATTCAGCAACTCTCAAAAAATTAATCAGGAAGCTTTAGCTTATAACCTGTGCGTCAGGAATGCTGTTGACATTGCTTATGAAGGTTAAGTTTCCACAGATGGTGTTATATATATACATACTCTGGTAAATTAGTCACTCACTGTAGAGAGGTTTTGATAGCAATACTTTTCTTGGGGGTAACACTTTCATATACTTGGATAAATTATGGACTTTTTTAACCACCAGCGAGCTTCAAAACATCCTGCCAGCATAAAAAATACTACTTCTAACACAAAGATGAGAAAGTGAGCTGAAAGCAGACACCTGAAGGCATTATTTACCAGCATGCTGCAGAGGAAATAAGAAAAACTCATTACCTCTAATTCCTTTGCATCAAAGTATTGCAAATACTGCTGGGGAAGAATTTCATTAAAGCCCTCAAAGAAAGCTTGTGTCTGTTCTTCAACACCTCGAGACAACCTCCATTCAGCTACCATTCTGGTGAATAAATATTAAAAGAGCTATCAGGAAGTTTAGATTTTACCTTTGAATTCCGAGTGTAAAAATAGTTTTTATAAACTTTATTATGAAAAATTTCAAATATTTATAAAAGTAGGATATAATGAACCCTATATCCCAGCTTCAACACACCACCAATATTATTTCATCATGCCCCTACCCATACCCTAGATATCCTATACTTTCATTTTAAACACAAATAATTCAGCACGTATCTCTATAAGTCTCTTTTTGAAAATAACTACAATTCTATTATCATACAAAAAAGTGAATAGTAATTCTTTTATAGCCAAGTATTCGGTGCTCAAATTCTGATTGACTCAGTTTTTTTTTTTTTAACATACTGCTTCAATCAAAATCTAAAAAGGGTTCATACATTGCAAACATCTCTTAAGCTTCTTTTAGAGGTTTTCCCTTTGCAATTTTTTTCAATGAAAATACTTTTTAATGAAAATTCTCTAGTAGATACTCTAGATTTCAACTTACTTAAAAAAAAATTTTTTTAACATTTATTTTTGAGAGAGAGAGAGAGAGGGAGGGAGAGGGAGAGAGAGAGAGAGAGAGAATGCAAGCGAGGGAGGGGCAGAGAGAGAGGGAGACATTCTGAAGCAGGCTCCAGGCCCTGAGCTGTCAGCAGAGCCTGACACGGGGCTTGAGCCCATGAACCAGATCATGACCTGAGCCAAAGTTGGATGCTTAACCAACTGAGCCACCCAGGTGCCCCCTTTTTTAACAATTTTAATGAGCAAACAAATATGGGTATTTTAGGCATTTGATCACTTGATGATAACTTATGATAACTAAGGTCCTAAAGTTTACTGTGAAGCCTCTGAAATTTTGGGAAATGGCAGTATAGGCTGTAGTGGATTAATGTGCCTGGTGATTATAATGATAAACTCTGGGCATATTATAATAGAACAACTATTTGAAAGCATCAGAGAGAAATCAAAGGCAGGCAAAAATTGCTGGGGATTAGATTCTTGAAGGATTTGCATTATGAATAGGCTTTTCTCCTGAGGGCACTTCCCAGTTTACCTGGAGCACAAGAGAATGAAGCTCAAATAAAAGGCAACAGTCTTATTGGGCTGAGGAAACCTGAGGATGGGAGCTTCAAGCTGTCAACAGTTACGTAAAAATCCCAGAAAGAAAGAACACAAAGAGAAGGCACTCCCATCCAAATCTGCACAGGAATTTACTTTAAATCCTTAGCTGATTGTTAAATACACGTGTGTAGCATGATGAGACTCCAAGGAACCCTGTGCAAAGCAAAAACCGAAAAGCCAAAGACCCAAGCAGAAATTTCAGCAGTTACATAGTACCAGAGAGATAGAATGTTAGAGTTTACATCTCACAAAGTTACATGGTAAACACTTTAGGCTTTTCCTTGTAAGAAGTAAGGACCATGTTTTAGGAATAAAGGGAAAATGGAAATAGACCAGCTCTAGCAAGCTTCCAAAGGATCAATGTGATCTGTCCTTCATTTAACTGCCTGTCAAAACAGTCAATATTCTTCAGAGGAAGAAAAAAGAATCCAGAGTCTACCATGTATCATCCACAATTTAAAAAAAAAAAAAAAAAAAAAAAAAGCCTGCAAAGAAGCAGGAAAATGTGAATAATAAAAGAAAAAAGTTTATAGAATTAGGCCCACAGACAGCCTAATGTTGAAGTTAGCAGAGACTTTTTTCTTTTTGTTTTTTGAGAGTTGAGCAAGGGAGAGGCAGAGGGAGAGAGAGAGAATCCCAAGCAGGCTCCATGCTCATTGGGGAGCCTGATGCAGGGATCTATCCAATGACCATGGGATGATGATGGCCTGAGCCAAAATCAAGAATCAGACACTCAACCAACTGAGCCATCCAGGTGCCCCACCAGAGACTTTTAAAAGGCTATTAAAATATGTATTAAAAAATTTATAGGATAAGATGGACAAAATGGGTAAAGAGATGGGGATTCTCATCAAAGAAACTCTTAAAAGAACCAAACGAAAATTACAAAATATCTGTCTGTAACGAAAATTTTATTGAATGGACTTACGAGCAGTGAATTCAAAAGTAGGTCAATCAAAATGGTGCAAACTAAAAGGGCAGAAAAAAAGATAAAAAATATATAGAGTATCTGAGAACCATGGGATGGTATCAAAGGTTAAACATGCATCTAAGTGAAGTCTGAAGTGTGTAGAGAAGGAATGAAGCAAAAGGAACATCCATAAAGATCAAGTCCCTGAATTTTCCAAAATGGCCTAAATGGCATCAATCACAGATACAGGAAGCTCAGCAAATGCCAAGTAGGATAAATATAAAAGCAATCATAATTAGGTACAGCAGAGTCAAATGCAAAAAAGCAAAATTAAAGAGAAATGCTTTGAAAAACCATAGAAAACAGACATTCAGAAAAAAACATAAAAAAAAAAAAACCCCAATGGCTCACATATCAAAAATAATAGAAATAACAGAATGACATTATTGAAAGAAAGTGCTAAAAATAAGGGAAAAAAAAACCCTATAAACTTAGAATTCTAAATCTGATGAAAATATCCTTTAAAACTGAAAGTGGTATAAAGATGCCTTCAGATAAAAGCTGAAAGAATTTATTGCCAGCGATTGCACAGAGAAAAATTATACAGAAAGTTTTTAAAACTGATCCCAGATGGAAAAATAGATCTGTGGGAAGAAATGAAGACAACCAGAAATGATAATGTGAGTAATGTAAAAGACTACTTTTTCTTAATTTCTTAAAAAAATCTAGTAATTGGGGGTACCTGGGTAGCTCAGTTGGTTAAACAGACTTCATCTCAGGTCATGATCTTGCAGTTTGTAGGATCAAGCCCCACATTGGGCTCTACGCTGACAATGAACAGAGCCTGCTTGGGATTCTCTCTCTCTTTCTCTCTCTGTAACCCTCCCCTGCTCATACTCTCTCTCCAAAATAAATAAATAACATTAAAAAAAAATCTAGTAATTGTGCAATGATGTAGGTGGAACTAAGAGAGTATATAATGCTAAGTGAAATAAGTCAGAGAAAGACAAAATACCTACATGATTTCACTCATATGTGGACTTAAAAAAAAAAAAAAAACAAACCATGGAGGGGAAAAAGAGAGGCAAACCAAGAAATAGACTCTTAACTACAGAGAACAAATTGATGGTTACCAGAGGGGAGCTGGGTGTGGGAATGGGTGAAACAAGTGATGGATATTAAGGAGTACACTTGTGAGAAACATTGGGTGTTGTATGGAAGTGGTGAATCACTAAACTGTAATATTACATTGTATGTTAACTAACTGGAATTTAAATAAAAACTAAAAAAAATAGAGTAATTGCTTAAAGCAAGAGGTAATAAAGTATTATGTGGTTTGTAAGGTAAGAAATATGACAACAATTGCACAAACGGCTAGAGATAACTAAAATTACACTATTATAAGCCTTTTACATTATACAAGTAGTAATATAATATCAATCATAAGTTATATAGTCTTAAGTGAGAAATTCAGGATATAGATTATAATCAGAGCAGTCACTAAAAAAATTAAAGAGGGATAGCTTAAAAAAAAAAAATCCAACAGAACAGATTATAAAACCTAAAATTTACTCTATTAAAGGCAGGAAAGGAGGAACAAAGGAAATTAGGATAAATAAGAAACATATAGCAAGGTGACAGACTTAAGTCCAACCATATCAGTAATCATATTAAATGTAAATACACTAAACACTGCATTTAAAAAGCAAAGATTATCAGACTGGATAACAATAGTTAAGACCCAAGAATATGCTGCTTGTAAGAAATACTTTATTTTTTTAAGTTTATTATTTATTTATTTTTATTTATTTATTTTAACGTTTATTTATTTTTGAGACAGAGAGAGACAGAGCATGAATGGGGGAGGGTCAGAGAGAGAGGGAGACACAGAATCGGAAGCAGGCTCCAGGCTCTGAGCTGTCAGCACAGAGCCCGATGCGGGGCTTGAACTCACAGACCGTGAGATCATGACCTGAGCCGAAGTCGGACGCTTAACCGACCAAGCCACCCAGGCGCCCCTTATTTATTTTGATAGAAAGCATGAGTGGGGGAGGGACAGAGAGAGAGAAGGAGAGAGAGAGAGAGAATCTCAAGCAGGCTCCACACGGTCAGCGCAGAGCCTGATGTGGTGCTTGAACTCACAAACTGTGAGACCATGACCTGAGCTGAAGCTGGATTCTTAACTGACTGAGCTACCCAGGCATCCCGAGAAACACACTTTAAACACAGACACAGACAGGACTGAAAAGTAAAGGAGAGAGGAAGATCTGTTATGCAAATACTAATCACAGAAGGCTGGAGTGAATATGTTAATATTTAAAAAGTAGAAAAGCAAGCAAGAGACAGAAGCTGGCACTCAAGAAGCAGCAGATAGGTCAAAACTAATCCTGATGTGACATAACTGGTGTTGAGAATATGTGGATAAACTAATGACCCTTGAGACTAAAGTATGAATGAATGCAAAGCATAAGAGGATACATAATAAATTATTTTACTTATAAATTTTATCTGATCTTACAATATTCCCCACAAACATATCTGCATATAAACTGGAGATTATTTTCAATGACTTGGTGTTAGATAGCATAGTGGTTATAGAACCGGTATTTAAAAGAGATCTAGCACTATTTCTACCCTTAAAACTCCCACTTTTGGAGAAAAAGTAAAAGTTCTATATGACCAAAATTTTTTTCTATCACTTTATAAATATTAAAAATTGTGGCTAAACTGAAAATATACCAAGAAAGTGGGTATAAAACCTATCAGTATCCATTAGATTAATTCTGTGTAAAGTTCAGTTTGAGTTAACCTGCAGGATAGTCTCTCTACTCTGCTGCCTCCATAAGAATCTGTTCTCTCATTATTTTGCTGCTAGACTTGTTAAAAGAGAAATTTAGATTGATTGTCTACTGAATTTGGTCCTTAATTTCTTGTAATCTGGCTTCTGTATCTACCACGTGGATGTAGTTCTAACTGTTGTCTTAAGGGTTATTAAATTTATTAGCCTCCACATCTTTTAAAGATTCCTTATTTTCCTTGGCCTCTGAAATGCAGGATATGGCAGAATGGGATATCAACTCTGAGCTGCCTGACAGCACCACCACACGTCATGCTTCCCTTTTTACTATTTGTGACTTGTGCTTTCCAGCCTTCATATCTCTGTTCTTAACTTGTTCTAATTTCTGCACAACTCAATCTTCCCCAACCTTCAAGGTTCCCCAACCTCCATGGTTACAACCAGATGAAATGATGTCTCCCTCCTTTGACTTACTACAGCACTTTTCTTATTCCTCTCTCAACATACTCGTAAGGTAGAAAGTGATCAATCATGTCCTTAATTATACATGATCAGTTCTCTTAATGATTAGTAAAAAGGCCAACAATATTTTTTGAAATACTGTCCACTAGTACCACTAGGCAATTATCAATGTGCTGTAGCCCAACAGAAAGGCTACATTATATCAAAAGGAACATTCTCTCTCACCTGATATATTCCTCTTTATTTTCTTCTGTCACAAGAATATTGCCACCATTAGGTTTCAAATCATGACTCTTGATTTCACCTAAAATTTCTTTATCGACAGAGAAGTACATTTCCAAACCACATTCCTCAATATTGTTTTCTCTGCACAAATGAAATTAACATTATTTGTTATACAAATTCAATCATATAAAAAGTATTTAAGTAAAGGATTGTGTTCTTCAATAATCACTATAAAACTATACCATCAAAATAATAAGAAAACTGGAAAGATTATGCTCTAAATCATCACATTTTTGCCTAAGATCTTGGGTACATTCTGCAAAATTTATCATATTGAATAATGAGACAAGTCTAATACAGATTATTTAAATTCAATAAACCAATTACAAACTTTCAGTTGAGGTAAGTTATCAGCACCATAATGAAAGCATATAGACTCTATTTTGATAAATTAAATGGAAACAAACTTACTTAACCCAGATGAGAGAATTGTAAAATTCTGGATCAATAGATTCTAAATCCTTGAGTCCAACTGGTTTGTTCAATATACGCTTATAGAATGGCAAAGAAAAACCTGTGTCTATGAATTTCCCATGGAACAAAGCCTATATAAGAAGAAAATAATACCATTTATGATAATTTTATAATAGAACGTTAGATTAATTCTTCACTTAAAGCTCCCTTGTCATCTATTAGGGCACATTTTTGGGAAAAGGGCAAATGTAACAAACTAATCTTAAAAAATGTCTTAGTGATGAGAAAATTCCAAATGAGAGAGTTAAAGAAATAATGCTTTAGTATTGTTGAATTAGCAAAGTAAGCACAGTTCTCTATCTGTACTTACCATGGCAATAAACCTGCCAATAAAACGAAAATATTTCAGGTGATCTGGATTGATGTAAGAAGCAGGATTAATCTGCAGGCAGTAGTTATCCTTTCCTGCATATTCAAACAGGCAATACATGGGGTTCAACACCTCGTGTGACAAAAGAAAGAACCATTCTCTGAAAACAAAAGAAAATTTAGGGTGAAAAAAACCATGCCAAGAAATCAAAGAGCAGAGCTACAAAGTTCTCAGGAATCTACATTCCTCAGCTGGTGACAGTTTCCTAATTCCTTGTTGATTTTTACTGCTTCAGTTCAAACAACCATTTTAGAGAGAGGATATTTACACACTGCATATTATTATATTTCAAAGAATCTAAGACATCATCGACTTAAAAGACATCATTACTTGATGAACCACTAAAAATTTTTCTAATTATAATTGTATTACACAGCCCAATGTCAGAGACATTAAATCTGAAAATGTTAGTCTTAGAATCAATGAAATACTATACAGAGTCAAGTTTAAAATTCACTATTAATCCATGTCGTTGGAGCAGCTGAAAGAAGTCTAATAGTACTCCCACCTGTTCCTAAACCTCATGGTGTTCCTCAAGTGCCACAGCTCTCTAAATCTTAGATAAATACGGAAAAACTTCCAATTTCACAAAGACAATAAAACACTTAATTCAAGACACTCATTCGTTAGAAAAATGCTCTGAGAAGCTCTAATTCAAGTGTTGTGAAAATACCAACCGATATTAACGTAAGATTATAGTGACTATGTAACTTGGATGGGCCTAATATAACAGTAGGCAGAATCGATTTGGGACAATACAGGTGTGTCTGAGATTTCTTTTCCTGTAGGAAAGTTCATGGCCTCTGATGATAATGCTACTTCTACTTATTAACACTATTTGATTTTCTAATTAAGAATAAATGATTGCCCTCCTCCTGAAATAGCTTTAACTTGTACAAAATTAAATGTTTCTACTCATTTATTATTTCCCAGTGATTACTTCACACATTCTTAAATGTGAACTTTAATATATTCATAAATAAGAACTACTAAAATGTAGCCATCATTCAGTAAACATACAAAAACAGAGGGTCTGAACTAAGTCATTAATAAACACTATTTTTACTCTTCACAATAATCCTAGAAAAGTAGATATGACTATTCTCATTTTACAGATGAAGATACTTGCCCTAGGTTGTACTACTAAGTGCAGAAAAAGGATTCAAATCCAGTTTTGACTCCAAGTCCTTGCTTTCCACACTGCCACTACTATACAGATATTTAACCTGATGTGCTAGATTGTTATGTTATGAATAAGCAAAGGAATTTTTTACTTGAGTCAATCTTCTAGGGTTTGATTAGAAGCTCCAATATTAAGAGAGCTGAATTTAAAAATTTTAACTATTTTACATAGCCCTCTGTATTCTTAAAACAAATATATTAATCTCAGTTGGGAATTGAAGGGCCATTATCTGTATCAGTAATCTGTGATGGGGAAAATAACCTGATTGCTACAGGACCTTGTATGCTCTGTGGAACAGACACGAAGTGCTAGACTGAACACTGGCTTCTGGTTTGATGATTCAAAGCTTACATCCAGGTTCTAGAGCTTAGTTATATGCCTTAGGTGAGTCTCTAAACTTCATTATTACTTGTAAAATTCTATCTCACAGGGTTATCCTGAGGATTAAAATGAATGATGTGGGGGAAATCAACTTGCAGCACCTTAGAAAGTGCTGAATTAGCATTTGCTGAAATTCTATAGCTACAGCATAATAAAGGTACAATAATTTGCTACATTTCGTTTTCCTGAAATACAAGATTGAGAAAATACTTGCAAGCAAAGTGTAATGATACCTTTGGAAGAAAGGAACTAAGTTCTGAGTATTCATATTATCACTACCTTGCTACACCTCCATAATCTAAACCTTCTTCTCCTGGAAAAATCACCCACAAACGTCTTCGCAGATCTTGGGGATTGAAGCTCATTATCTACAAAACAATAAAGTAAAAGAATTGGTAAAAGCAGTTGTTGACACACCATTCTACCACTTCCAGGTTTGAAATGTTCTTCATTATAGGTAACTTAAATTCCCCACGACATAGAAGGATGTTTGTGGTTTAGTCAATACCATATATACAGAAAATAAATTAAAGTTTTATGTTTTATGTATTATACACCTCTATACTTTAATATACTTTATAGATACAGAGCATGAACGCACAGGTAAGTGGGGGAGGGACAAAGAAAGAGGGAGACACAAAATCTGAAGCAGGCTCCAGGCTCTGAGTTGTCAGCACAGAGCCCGATGTGGGGCTCGAACCCACGGACTGCAAGATCATGACCTGGGCCAAAGTCAGATGCTTAACCGACTGAGCCACCCAGGCTCCCCTAAAAAATCTTACTTTTGACTTACAAAGTTGCTTCTGTCACTTGCTTAGAGCAGAGTAACCATGGGCATGGTCCAAGTGGAAAAACCACTTGGTTTGGTTAAGTCTGGGTTTGTTTTACAGCTAAAAGGTACACATGTTAGCAACTGGCTAACCTGGAAATGAAAACCAGTGGCTGAAGAAAGAATATAGTTAACTTTGGAAATGGAAACTTATAAATACCTGGAAAAATACTCAAATTCTGTGTCCTACTATAGTGGTTAATAAGATCATCTTCATATTTGAAGGGCAGCACCATTACTGAACTATAATGAATAGATAGATCATTTGGGTTTTTTCTTTGTAAAACTATGTAATTACTTGACTAAAATTGGGCCAACAGAACATTATAAGTATTACTCTTAGAATAAAAGTAACCGGACCTGGACAAAAAGAGGATTTAATATCTCTATTTTATGAAAGTAGAATGAACTCTTACATTTAAATATCCAGAGAGGCTCAGTAAGTAACGTGCTTATGCCAGGGCTCAGTTCCCACAAAACATATACATTAGTTACATGAATTCATATCCCACTAAAAAAAAAAAAATCCCTGATGTAGCAAAAAAATTCAATGCTTATTGCAAATATTCTACAAATAGTATATTAGCTATATAGCACTGCAAATGAAAGATATTAAAGGTTAAAACATTTCTTTTTATTGGTTTGTTTGTTTCTTGCTCCCTTGGGCGATTCCTTGTCCCTGTGGCTGCTCCCCCAAACCTATGGCTGTTACTGATTTCTCTTGTTATTCCCCCAAATCTGAGACTGTTCCCCTGGAAATTCTGGTTGTTCTTTTTGTCCTGTGTCTGATACCTGAAGACTTGCTGTTCCCTGGAAAAACTACTTTTAAGTAGTAACTTTTAATAAATGACTGATATTAAAAAAATTTTTTAAGTAAAAAAATTTTCCCCCATGAGCAAAAACACTACTGCAAAACAACTTTACCACTTAGAAAGAACATTTGATGCTAATTTTGCTATCAGATTTGTCTTTCTTCCAAAGCAATCAAATTTTTCCCAAACTTTGGACATTTATTTGATGGATGTCAAATCTAGGGTGACAATTTTATTTTTAAATGTTTATTTATTTTGAGAGACAGAGAGAGCATGAGCAGCGGAGGGGCAGAGAGAGAGGGAGAGAGATCCTAAGCAGGCTCCATGCTGCCAGTGCAGAGCTCTGTGTGGAGCCTGAACACATGTACCATGAGATCCTGACCTGAACCGAAATCAAAAGTTGGATGCTTAACCGACTGAGCCACTCAGGTGTTCCTATAGTGACAATTTTAAACAACTGTTTAGTACCACCTGGTCTGTCATTCTGCAATAGTCTTTAGGTTTCAAAAGTCAAAAAATTAAGGGACATTTAATCATTTAAAACATTTAAAGACGTTTTGCATCTTTTTAACACTACAATAGTAAGTTATGTTACAAGAAACCAGCCCACCAGAGATTGACTACACAGTTGTTATGAATATGAAAATCAGAAGTAGGTAATGACTAGGGTGGGGAATGGCCTTGGAAACCTACATCAGATCAAGAGAATCATTCATAATTCTCAAAATGCTCTTAGTCAAGCTCTGCTGCTAAAAAGTTATCTGCTCCCACTTAGGAGTATGCCAATTGGCTTTACCCTTCAATGATAATTATTGAGGTTCCATTAGGAAATGTACATTACTGTTTCTGAAACCAAGTAGCCAGGTACCTCAGCCAATCTGTCAACCATCTCAGATAATCTCTTTTCCCTCTGCATTCATTTTGAAGCTGTAACTGCCACAATTATCACATGGGCTTGATAATAAAAAATTATGTCCAGGAGTGCCTGGGTGGCTCAGTCGGTTAAGCACTTGACTCTGGATTTCAGCTCAGGTCATGAACTCGTGGTCTGTGAGTTTGAGCCCTGTGTTGTGTTCTGTACTGACAGCATGGAGCTTGCTTGGAAATCTCTCTCTCCCTTTCTCTCTGCCCCTCCCTCACTTGTGCTCACTAGCTTGCTCTCTCTCCTCTCAAAATAAATAAATAAACATTAAAAAAATCACATCCATATCTGGCTATAAAATTAGGACTAAGTAGATGTTTGTGTTTTAAGATAGTTTTTCATTAGTCATTTTAATCTTCCTTACAACCAAATCACTTAACATTTATTTGCAGTTGGTGTTAAGTTGCAAGATAAAGGTAAGAGTAAACTGACTTGGGTTCTGAGGGCAATAAAAAAATTTGTTGACTACTTCTGAAAAAATACTTTTTATTTTGGTATTGTAACCAAAGACCAATTTCTTTCCTACATAAAAAATGTTTTTTAATTGTGAATAACAAATGGGTATTGTAAAAATATACAAAACAGATGAACATAAGGGAAGGGAAGCAAAAATAATATAAAAATGGGGAAGGGGACAAAAACATAAGAAACTCTTAAATATGGAGAACAAACAGAGGGTTACTGGAGGGGTTGTAGGAGGGAGGAGGGGCTAAATGGGTAAGGGGAATTAAGGAATCTACTCCTGAAATCATTGTTGCACTATATACTAACTAATTTGGATATAAATTTAAAAAATTAAAATTAAAAAAACAAAAAAACAAAGTCTTCTCCCCTCTTCCTTTCTACCCATCCGATAATGTTCATATGGATATTTCCAGACTTTTTGTCTACCAAAAGCCTATTTTCTTACTCAAATATCTATTTCAAACCAAACACATAGCTTAAAGACCTGAAACTCATCGCTTGTAATTACTCTGACATTTTGGGGGCGCCTGGGTGGCTCAGTGGTTAAGCATTGAACTTTGACTCAGGTCATGATCTCATGGTTCATGAGTTCAAACCCCACCTGGGCTCTGTGCTGACAGCTCAGAGCCTGGAGCCTGCTTCGGATTCTATGTCTCCTTACCTCTCTGCCCCTCCCCTGCTCTCTCTCTCAAAAATAAATAAACATTAAATTTTGGGGTGCCTGGGTGGCTCAGTCGGTTGAGTGTCCGACTTCAGCTCAGGTCATGATCTCACAGTTTGTCAGTTCGAGCCCCGTGTCAGGCTCTGTGCTAACTGCTTGCTCAGAGCCTGGAGCCTGCTTCGGATTCTGTGTCTCCTTCTCTCTCTGCCCCTCCCCTGCTCACGTTTTGTCTCACTCTGTCTCTCAAAAATAAATAAATGTTAAAAAAAAAAAAAAAATTACTCTGACATTTCAAAAGTACAGGACATATACACATACAGATCTATCTACATGTTCCTAAATCTTAAGTACTAATGCAGCTGGCAATACTTAATTTAAGGACTCCAATTCAAAAAGTTCAAACTGTTTAGATTTGGAACCAAAAGTGGCTCTGGGCTGGCAGCCATGGGGCAAACCCTCGAGTGGATAAAAACCAGTACCTGTAGGGGCACCTGGGTGGCTCAGTTGGTTAAGCAACCGACTTTGACTCAGGTCATGATCTCATGGGTTATGAGTTCAAGCCCGACATTGGGCTCTGTGCTGACAGCTCAGAGCCTGGAGCCTGCTTCGGATTCTGTGTCTCCCCCTCTCTCTGTCCCTCCCCTGATTGCACTTTCTCTCTGTCTCTCTCAAAAATAAACATTAAACAATTTAAAAATGAACAAACAAACAAAAAGTACCTGCTGAAAGGAATCTTCAAACAATGTTTTTCTTGTCACTGTAATCTTTATGTGCTGTGGCATTGCCAGTTGCTGAAACATAAGAATGACTTAAGTCAACTCTCACCTTAAAATGGCCTATCGAAAAACTAAAAGGGTAAAGTTTTATTTACTTTTTATCTTTGTTTACAGAAAAAAGTAGACTATGAATATGAATTTATTTCAATAATGTTTAACCATGCATTTGTGAGCATTCATGCTAATTAAGATCATTTAATAAGAAATAAAAGAAAAGATCTCAGATGCAGTGCTTAATGGGTCAAATAAATATTTTCAAAAAGCTAATTTAGATTATTCTTGCTTGTATGGGCCCTGTTAATTACAAGTTTGAAGTTTATAAATATTCATTATAGTAACACTTTGACTAGCACATTTTAAGAGCCCATAAAGAAATCATTAATTCAGCAAGTATTTATTTATATATCAGAAATAATTGACCATACCCAGGAAAAATAGAATGTAACGAAATAGAATGTAATGAAATCATTGTTGCACTATATGCTAACTAATTTGGATATAAATTAAAAAAATTAAAATTAAAAAACAAAAAAACAAAGTCTTCTCCCCTCTTAATTATATATATCAAAATCATTTATACCAAATGTTAAATATGAAAGGGGATGGTTACAATCTATAAATCACAAAATGTTTTAACTCATTTGTTTGAAGATTGCTGCCATCTGAAAATTATGGATACTGAAAGGAGAACAGTTTTTTTACTCAAACTATTTCAAATTTATTCTTCTGGACAACAGAAGCCACAAATAATCTGATAAATCTATTTCTTTGCCCTAAAAATAGAGAAGAGAGATTCCAATGCTTTCTATTTTCCCAGTTCTTCTAGGAGTTAATTATTTTCACAATCACTGTGTAATGTAAGCAACATAACAAAGAAAAGGGGGTATAGAAAAGTTCTGAAACTAACCTGACACCAGAACCGGAAATACTGAACCTTTGCCTTGAAGTCCCGTACGTAGGCTATCTGTGGTCCATTGTCTCTGAGGAGGAATGTTAATATGACATACATATATAGCAGCCTGTAAGATGATATATTGAAGGAAAGCAAAATACCACACCCCTTCAGTACTGAGTCAAATATAAAAATAACGTAGCACAGCATACTCTTAACACCACCTTAAAAAAAAAAAAATTTCCCAGGACTAGTTTTAAGAAAGAGACAGAAATTCAGATCTTTTTAAAGACATTGTTGTGGGATTTTCTTTTATATAGAGAAAAATCCAACAGGACTAAATAAAGGAGGTTGTATCTGGGAAAGTTGCCTATCCCCAAATCCCTTCTTTCCTTTGTCCTTAAATCAGACTCCTGGTATCTACCTGGGCAGACTGCTACCTAGAATAAAGACACATTTCCCAGAATGGTTGTGTGACTTAACCATGGCTAAAGAACTGTAAATGTTATATAGGACTTCTAGGAAGGCTCTTTTACAGAGAGCAAAGAAAGCTGGAAAGGGATTTTTTTCTTGCTCCAGTTTGTTCTTCCTCCATATTCCAGGCTGCAGTGTGACTATGATAGCTGAAGTTTTAGCAGCTATCACACACTATGAGGTAACCTTGAGAAAAGAGCCCACGGTGTGGAATGGTAGAACACAAAGAAAGAAGCCTAGATCACTAATGACACCATGGAGCTTCCAAGCAAGCCCTAGAATTCTTTTAATTTCATTTTCTAAATGTTCAATGTAGAAATACTTGATTCTAGGGGCACCTGATGGCTCAGTTGGTAGAGCATGTGACTTTTGATCTTGGGGTTGTGAGTTTGATCCCCGCACTAGGTATAACATTACCTAAAAATAAAATCTTAAAAAAAAATGCAACTGATTTTGTCTATTGACTTTGTATCCAGTAACACTATTAAATTCACTTACTAGTTCTACTAGTTTTTTCTAGATTCCTTATGATTTTCTAGGTACACAGTTATGCTATCTCTATGAAAAAAAATAGCTTTACTTCTTCCTTTCTAATCTATATATCTTAAAAAAAATTGTTTTTTAACGTTTATTTTTGAGAGACATAGGGGCAGAGCATGAATGGGGGAGGGGCAGAGAGAGAGAGGGAGACATAGAATCCAAAGTAGGCTCCAGGCTCTGAGCTGTCAGCACAGAGCCTGACGTGGGCTCAAACTCATGAACTGCAAGATCATGACCTTAGCTGAAGTTGGACACTCAACTGAGTGAACCACCTAGGTGCCCCCTATCTATCTTTAAAAAATATATATTTACTTATTTAAAAATTTTTAAAAAAATGTTTACTTATTTTTGAGAGACAGAGAACGAGTGGGGGAGGAGCAGAGAGAGAGGGAGACACAGAATCCAAAGCAGGCTCCAGGCTCTGAGCTGTCAGCACAGAGCCCGACATGGGGCTCGAACTCACCAGCTGCGAGATCATGACCTAAGCCAAAGTCGGACACCCAACTGACTGAGCCACCCAGGCGCACCCCCCCCCAAAATTTTACTTATATGGGGCGCCTGGGTGGCTCAGTTGGTAAAGCATCCGACTCTTGATTTCACCTCATGTCATGATCTCAGGGTTTATGAGTTCGAGCCCCAACTGGGCTCTGCGCTGACAGTATGGAGCCTGCTTGGGATTCTCTCTCTCTGCCCCAACCCTGCTCACGTGTGCACTCTCTCAAAATAAATAAATAAACTTTAAAAAAAATTATTAAAAAAAAGGTTTACTTATGTATTTTCGGGGGTGGGGGGAAGAGAGAGAGAGGGAGAGAATCCCAGGCAGGCTCCCCACTCAGTGCAGAGCACGACACCAGGCTCAATGAGCCAAAATCAAGTCAGATGCTTACCTAAGCCATCCAGGTGCCCCCAATCTATCTTGTATTTCTTTCTCTTAATTCATAGAACTACCAATTCAATGGTGAAAGAAGTAGTGACAGTAGCTATTGTCTTATTCTTGCTCTTAAGAGGTATTTTATCATTGAGATGATGTATCAAAGTTTCCAAGGCAGCTGAGAGTTTATCATAAACTGGTATTTTATTTTCTCAAGTGCTTTCTTGAAATGATGATTTTTCTCCTTTAATATGTTTATGTAGTGAATTATATCAATTGGTTTTTGTGTATTAAACCAATCTTGCTATCCTGGAATAAATCTGATATGATGATAATGTAATATCCTTTTTATAGTTTGCTGGATTTAATTTGCCATTATTTTGTTAAAGATTTTTATACCTATGTTCATAGAAATATTAGCCAGTAATTTTTTTATGCTATTCTTGTTTGATTTTGCCATCAGGACTTATAGGAGCCTTATAAAATGAGTTGGGAAGTGTTCCAATCGCTTATATTTTATGAAAAAAGTTTGAATAGGATTGATATTATTTATTACTCATAGTTTTGATAAAACTTACCAGTAGAAGCCATCTAGCTCAGACCTTTCTTTGTGGGAAACTGTTTAATTATGAATTCAATTTCTTTACTAGATATAGGGTTATTTAGATTTACTATTTCTTCTTGTGTTCATTTTGGTAACTTGTATCTTTCCAGGAATTTGCCCATTTGACCTAAAATATCTAATTTCTTGGCATAAAGTTGTTCAAGTACACAGTTATCTTTCAATGTGTGTAGGATAGGTAGTGACGTCCTTTCACTTTCATATTAGTAATTTGTGTTTTTTTTTTCATCCTCAGGTGTACTAGGGGTTACTGATATTATTTTTTAATGTTTATATATTTATTTGAGAAAGTAGGGGAGGAGCAGAGAGAGAGGGAGAGAGAATCCCAAGCAGGCTCTCTGCTGTCAGTACAGAGCCTGAACACGTGGCTCACACTCATGAACCATGAGATTATGACCTGAGCAGAAACCAAGAGTTGGACACCCAACCAACTGAGCCACGCAGGCATCCTGGGATTATTATTAATCTTCTCCAAGATCCAACTTGTAGCTCTGACTTCTCTACTGTTTCGTTTTCATTTCATTAATATCTGCTTTTATGCTTATTTCCTTTCTTGTGCTTATTTGGGGCTTAATTTTTTTTTCTAGTTTCTTAAGGTGAAAGCAGTGATCACTGATTTTATACCTTTCTTATTTATAATCTAATCCTATATAAAGCAATATATTTTCCTCTGAGGATGATTTTTTTTTTAAATGTTTTTATTTTTTATTTTTGAGACAGAGAGAGACAGAGCATGAGCAGGGGAGGGGCAGAGAGAGAGGGAGACACAGAATCCGAAGCAGGCTCCAGGCTTTGAGCTGTCAGCACGGAGCCTGATGCACGGCTCGAACTCACGGAGTGTGAGATCATGAACTGAGCTGAAGTCGGATGCTTAACTGACTAAGCCACCCAGGTGCCCTGAGGATGATTTTTTTAAACCCCATCAATTGTGATATGTTGTGTTTTTATTATCATTAAGTACAATATGTTTTCTAATTTCTCATGACTTCATTGAGCCATGGATTATTAACAGTGTGCTTAATGATGGAAAGAAATATATTTCTATCCTAAATAAAACACTATGGTTTTATGCTTTTGTTATATGTACCCAAACTTAACTGAAACTAAAAATGAATGATACAAAAAGTATCTATTATTTACTTAACATATCTAAATAAATTTCAATTTTGTTAATACCCAATTGGCCTGAATTTCTGGTTTTTGCTTTAAACATGAAGGTTTTTAATAAGCAAAAATTATAAAATTAAGAAGTAATGAGAGACTAACTGTGCCCAGAGACACTACAAGAAAACTACTGACCAGTACTTCTTACAAACACTGATGTAAGAGTCCTCAACAAAATATTACCAAACTGAATTCACTAGTATATTAAAAGGATTAATATTTTAATCTCTTTGACCAAGTGGGATTTGCTCTTGGGATGCAAGGATGGTTCAACATGTGAAAAATCAATCCTATACAGCATACATTAGTAACAAACACCAAAAAAAAAAAAAAAAAAAAAAACCTCACATGATCATCTCGAGGCAAAAAAAACTCCAAAAATCATTTGACAAAATTTAACATCCTTTTATGGTAAAAAATACTCAACAAACTAGGACTAGAAGGAAACTACCTCAATATAAGGGCCATATATGAAAATCCCACAGTTGACATCAAATGAAAGCTTTCCCTCAAAGGTCAGGAACAAGGCAAGGATGCCTGCTTTCCCTTCCATTCAACATAATATTAGAAGTTCTAGCCAGAGTTTCTTGCCCTGAAGAAAGGCAAGAAAAAGAAACAAAAGACATCCAAATTGTAAAGGAAGAAGTAAAAATTATCTTTGTTTGAAGATTGTATAATCTTATATTAAGAAAATCTAAAGATTCCAGACAAAAAAAAAAAAAAAAAACTACTAGAGTAGGTACACTGAGCAAAGTAGAATACAAAACAACACAAAAATCAGTTGCATTTCTATACCCTATCAATAATCTGAAAAGAAAGTTAAGAAAACCATTCCATTTACAAATAGCATAAAAAAAAAAACCAACTCACTCACAAATAAACTAAACCTAGGAGGTAAAAGACTTGGACACTGGAAAACTACAAAAACATTGGTGAAAGAAATTAAAGAAAACAAATAAATGTAAAGACACCCTATGTTCATGGCTTAGAAGATGTACTACTGTTAAGATGTCAAAACAAACCCAAGAGAACTACAAATTCAATGCAATCTCAATCACAGTGACATTTTTTTTGCAACAACAGAAAAATCTATCCTAAAATCATATGAAATCTAAAGGGATCCTGAAAAGCCAAAGCAGTATCAAAAAAGAATTTGGATGAGTTCAAAATTTAGTAAAACCTATAGTAATCAAAACAATATGGTACTAGGATAAAGACAGACATACTGACCAATGGAATAGAAAGTCCAGAAATAAACGTTTGCGTATACATGGCAAAAGATTCTTGACAAGGGTGCCAAGACCATTCAATGGGGAAAAAGATGGTCTTTTCAACAAATGGTGTTGGGAAAATTGGATATCTACTTGCTAAAAAAGAGAAGTCAGACCCTTTGCTAACACCATGAATAAAAATTAACTAAAAATGGACCCAAAACCTACATCTAAGAGCTAACACTTTAGTGAATGCACAGAATAGGGAAAATATTTGCAAATGATATATGTGACAAGGGATTAATAGCCAGAATATAAAGAACTTCTGAAATGCAACAATAAAAAAACCAAACAACCGGATTCAAAAAATGGGCAAAGAAGTTGAATAGACATTTCTTCAAAGAAGATACACAAATATTTGGTCAATCAGCACATGAGCTACTTCATTCCCTGAAGTTGACATTTTTAAAAATCAAGCAAACAGAAAGTAACAACTGTTGGTGTGGATGTGGAAAAACTGGAACCTGTGTGCACTTTTGGTGGCAATGCAAAATGGTGTACCCACTTTGGAAAACAGTCTGGAAGTGCCTCAAAAGAAAAAAAAAAACCCAAAATCAAAAACAAACAAAAACCCAGAATTACCATTGACTCAGTAATTCCACTTCTGAATATATACACAAAAGAAGTGAAAGCAATAAACTGAACAGATTATTTGTACACTCACATTCATTGCTGCATTACTCACATTGTCAAAAGATGGAAACAACCCAAAAGTCCATGAACAGATGGATAAATAAAATGTGGTATACACACATAATAAAATATTATTCTGCATTAAAAAGTAGTGAAATTCTGATACAAACGGTAACGCAGATGAACCCTGGAGACAATACTAAGTGAAATAAGTCAGTCACAAAGCACGTATACCATGATTCCACTTATATGAGTAGTCAAATTCAGAGAGGCAGAAAGTATAACAGGAGTTATCAGGGGCTGAGGGACGAAGAAGACGGGAAAGTTATGGTTTAATGGGTACAGAGTTCCAGTATGGAGTAATAAAAATGTTCTGGAGGTGGACGGTATTGATGGTTGTGCAACAAAGTGAATGTACTTTGCCACACACACAAAAATACCTTAAACAAAACACATTAAGCAGAACTAAACACAAAGTTACTTTTCAAAAAAGGAAAAGAAAAGAACAAAGTAACAGGAACTTTTAAGTTAGAGGTAATGGAAATGAAAGAAAGTAGGCATCAGATATCAGGGATTAATTGGTGAGCAGTATTGTACTGATAATTTTTAAATAGTCTTTTTAGTGCTGTGTGAACCGATAACAAATATGAAAGGTCTCTAGGAGAAATTATTCAAGAGGACAATAAAAATACAAAATATTTAGTGGACAATGGCCTGTGGGCAAGCCAACTCAAGAAACAGTAAGATCTGCGCTCCTTGCTAATTAAAATCTTTACAACAAAATCTCAGTAATCAGTTTTACTTTTAATCTACGATGTTTAGAAAACTTACAGAGCAGATTTTCCAGTGCGGGGATCAATATAGGTGGTTGTTCTTCTATTGTGGTCCACAAAATATGGAATTCCATCTACTGTGAATCTCATTTCCCAGCCTTCAGGTAAGGGCTTTTCATTTAATTGACTACAAAACGTAGGAAAAAATACAAATAAAAAGTGTTGAAGAGCTGTTTGTTTCTCAAGTACACAAAACAAAAATTACCCATAAATGGAGCATCATTCAGATCATTTAGTCCAGTGTTCCCCGTAGTTTACTAGACTTCTCTATCTAGATATCCTACAAGCATGTTAAACCTGTCAATGGGTTCATGGAACCACTACTCAGTTTTCAGCTATCTAATTAGCCTATATTCCAATAAGCCACCTAAACATCTTTTGGTAGCCAAGTTCTGCCCATTCTGCTTTTGAAGCCTCATATTCATTACTGTTTTCAATCCCCAAGAACATCCTTATCTCGGCATTATTCATCTCTCTTCTCAACTTTCACAGTAGCCACCAAACTGGTTTTCCTGCCTCTAGTCTCACTCTGGTCCTACACATACTTCATATTGCTGACAGAATACTAAAACAGAGATCCGATCAAATTAGTTCTCTCCTTAAAGTTATATCCATTGTTCACCACTAGCAAGGAGCCCTGAACTCCACCTGGCACTCACTCGGCCCTCAACATTCCCTTTCAGGTTTAACCCTGCATTCTACCTCCAACTCCCTTTCACAAACCCTGTGATTTCAGTGTAGTGCTATGCACCATTTCCCTAAATAAGACATGATCAGTCACACCTCCAAGTGAAGCCTTTCCCCTTGTCCAGAATATCTTAATTATCCCTTTGTTAAGGCAACTCAACTGTTCTTTAAGTATTTCTAACCACTTCTTTGATACCTATCATTAGACTTCGCTTAATCTGTCTAAACTTCAGTTTGTTAAGAACGTCTGTGTAATAAGACTGTAAGAGGAATAAATGAGACAATACAAGTAAAAAGTGTTGGCACATAGTAAGCCTTCAAATTGTTAACTATGAGTATTCCTCTTACTATATACTATTCATTATCTTTGGGTCTCTCAAAGTACTTCCTTCATACTGCTAGCATAGCATTTATCAACTTTTTCAGTTTATGGGTCTGGTAACAACTTCCCACCCTGCAATACCACATGTTTTAAAACAGAAACCAGATTAGAAGGCAACAGTGAATTTTTATTTGTTACACATTAAAATAATCAAGCCATTAGCATAAATATTCAAAACTGCTTACTAGTGAACCTAAGAAATTTTTACATTCTTATTTTTTAGAGAGAGCAAGCACGTGAGTAGGGGAGAGCGGCAGAGGGAGATAGATCCCAAGGAGGCTCTACCCTCAGCATGAAGCCCAATGCGGGGCTTGATCCCACGACCCTAGGATGATGACCTAAGCCGAAATCAAGAGTCATACACCCAACCAATTGAGCCACCAAGGCACCCCAGAAATGTTTACATTTTAAAGTATTATACTAGGGGCGCCTGGGTGGCTCAGTCGGTTAAGCATCCAATTTCAGCTCAGGTCATGATCTCATGGTTCATGGGTTTGAGCCCTGTGTTGGGCTCTGTGCTGACAGCTGAGAGCCCGTCACCTGCCTCAGATTCTGTGTCTCCCTCTCTCTCTCTCTCTCTGCCCATCTCCTGCTCATGCTCTGTCTCTAAAATAAAAAAAAAACATTGAAAAAAATTTTAATATTACACTACAATGGGTAGGGAACTAGTGAACACTTCCTTTGTTGTTTGTGTATTGTCCTAATGGCAGCCAGTCTTTTTTGCTAGTTAGATGTAATAGCTCCAATTTTCTCATCTGTTGGGTTTAGTGAGAGAGAAAAAACTAGAAATGTTCAACTTCTCATCAGAAAGGAAGAAAGGGAGGGGTTGGAGGTATTTAAGCTGACTGGTTTTAGAGAGCCACTATTACTGCAGGACTGTCATTTTCATCAAGTGTACTTCAGAAAAACAAAGGCCGAGAACCACTCTCTAGAACAGTATTTTGTAAACTATGTCAAAGGGTTAAGAACATTTCGCTTTATTCACAGAACTGAATAGAAATGTCAGATAAAATAGACTACCAAGAATTTTTTAAAGGTAACACTTATTTGTTAGAATTATATTTGCAAGATAGGCTCAGTAACAAGTTGTCTTGAAAACAAAACAAGCTGGATAGAACTGGGTCATTTGTATTATTTATTAAAATATGATTCTCACTTTAGTTCTAAAACTTTAAAGGTCCAAGGAAGAACAAAATATGGTAGCAAATTACAGAACGGTTACATGGTCTATTCTGTCCTTCAAGAGAGAATTTTAAAGAGCAATTTAAAATGTTACCTTTGAAATTCTTAATTATTCCTTTTTGGGAAATTGAAATATTTAAGTTAAATATCACAACAATATAAAAAAATGTTGATTTGTTAGTATCCAGAAATAGTTTTTCTTAAAACTTTCAGGAAGAGAACGTGTGAAGAATAAATTAGACCAAAAGAGAGATCTGGCCTCTGTGCTCCACTACTGGTGATCTCCAGGCCTCTGGAATGTCCTGCCTGTCATGAGTATCTTTGTTTGCTTGGGAACTGTGAACACCAGACCGTCAACAATGTGATTTATGATGGAGGCTTTGGGACACCCCTTATCAGTTCCAACCTCTGGAGTAACTAGAAACCGAAGATACTATATTAGCTCAAACTCTGGGGAAGGGCTGGAGACTAAAGGTTAGCTAAGCAGGCAGTATGTGATGGGAGTCCCAATAAAAACTCTGGATATCAGAGACTCAGATTCCCTGGTTGGCAATACTCCATGCATACTGTTTCACATCAATTCTGGGTGTTTGGAATCCTCTCCCATTCTGCCCTTATATCTCTTCCTTCTGTTGGCTGTAATTTGTACCCTTTCCCTGCAATAAATGTACCTGTGAGTATAACAAGCTTCAGTGAGTTCTAGTCTCTCAAGTGAGTTATCAAACCTGAAAGTGGTTGTGGGAACCCCTGAATTCGTACCCGGTTGGTGTGAAGTAAGAACAATCTTGTGGAGACTGCTCTCTGACTTTATAGAAGTTCCATTTATAGAACCTCCATTCCTTGCAGAGTGGAACCCTCAGGTGGTCTGATAAATGCACATTAGATTTTATTATAAGCTGAACTGTGTCCACCTGCAAATTCCTACATTGAAGTACTAACCCTCAGTACCTCAGAATGTGACCTTATTTGGAAACAGGGTCATCGCAGACATAATTAGTTAAGATGAGATCATACTGGAGTACAGTGGGCCATTATCCAATACGGCTGGTATCCTTATAAAAAGGGGAAATTTGGACACTGAAACATGCAGACCTGAAGAATGCTATGTGAAAACTCCAGCTGTGCTGCCACAAACCAAACTATCAGAAACTAGGAGAAGGGTCTGGAACAAATCCTTCTCTAGTACCTTCAGAGGGAGGAAAGCTCTGCCTACACCCTGCTTCCTGGACTATGATACTAACTTCTATTGTTGAAGCCACTTAATTTGTGGTACTTTGTTAAGGCAGCTCTAGCAAACTAATACGTATACTGTTACATAATGCTACAAAGAAAAAAGCAAGTATATACACAGTTACCAAAACTTTAAAAAGAAATTCATCTTTGAGATACAAATTTCCAGTTATAAAATAAGTCACAGGGATGTCAAGTACAGCAAAGGGAATATAGTCAGTAATGTCGTAATAACTTTGTATGGTGAAGGAGGATAACGAGATTTATTGTGGTAATAATTTCATAATGTATATAAATGTCAAATGACTATGTTCTACACCTGAAACTAAGAGAATATTTTATGTCAACCGTACTTCAATAACAGAAGACAAACTTGTAATAGTATGTGTCTCTTCATTACTATATTGACTAGCAAGTTCCTGCAATGATCTATGTAAACAGTATTCTGAGATAACTATAACAACTGCAATATGGTATTAAAAACCTAGGATTTCTATGATGGCAAAATCCTAGGCATTGCTAATTCTACTAGGGTTACAGTTTACAATCACAACAGAAGGAAACACTTGATTTCAGGTAAAGGTTAGTAAAACTGAATCTGTATTTATTCCCTCCTAAGTCACATATTCCCTGAATTCTGTCCAGTGATCCCAGGTTGCAAAACCCTGCTTTAGAATTAGTAATCTAGTCTTACTAATTATAAATAAGAATCTTTGAATACACAGTATATTTATATATACCAGAAAGCTCTTTCCCCTACTCTCAAGAAAGCCACATTCATTACATGAAATCATATAATTTTTTCTCTTTCTAAAGTATATGGGTGAGCAATGTTTAAGAACTTTGAGGAAAGAACACATAACTTGATTTTTCTCATAACTGAGTCAGAAACGGTACGATATTTAAGAGGTTATCTATATACTAGTAACTGAAAGTTTCTTACCCTTGACTTCTGGGGTCCTCCCATTGTGTAATACGAGTGTTGTGGTTGACAAAATATACTCTACCATTGCTGTCTGTTCTCTTCTCTTAAAAAAAAAAAAAAAAAAGCGAAGTGTTAGAGTTGGCATAGTCTTCTACAAAGTAAAATAAAATGTGCTGAATTTGCCCATTTGTCATTGCATGGATTTTGTAGTTTAAATGGGGGCGGGGAGGCACCTGGGTGGCTCAGTCGGTAAAGCGTCTGACTTCAGGCTCAGGTCATGATCTCACAGCTCGTGAGTTCAAGCCCCGTGTCAGATTCTGTGATGACAGCTGAGAGCCTGGAGCCTGCTTCAGATTGTGTGTGTGTGTGTGTGTGTGTGTGTGTGTGTGTGTGTGTGTGTGTGTCTGCCCCTCCCCTGCTCATGCTCTGTCTCTCTCTCTCAAAAATAAATAAGCATTAAAAAAAAATTTTTTTTTTTAATTTTTAATGTTTGTTTATTTTTGAGAGAAAGTACAAAAGAAGGGAAGGGGCAGAGAGAAAGAATCCCAAGCAGGCTCCACACTCAGCACAGAGCTGGACATAGGGCTCTAACTCACAAACTGTGAGATCATGACCTGAGCTGAAACCAAAAGTTGGATGGACACTTAACTGACTAAGCCACCCAGGGGCCCCTGTAGTTTTTAAATAACAACTTTAAAAGATTTGATTTATTCTTTGAGTATTAAATTCATATACTTGCTAGAGTCATAAAAATATCATTACAGTCTAGAAACTGAATAGATTTGATTCACAATGTCCTGCCCCCAGGACCTTTCTGTTCAATCTAACCAAAGGCAGCAAGAATAATTAACGTTTTAACTTTTCATACATGACCTCATTTTATCCTTAACAGTCCCAGGAGTAGACGGTTTCAGTTTATCTGGAAGATAAGGAAACTTGGATAGGTTAAGTGATCTGCCCCAAATCTCAGAACTAAGTAGCAGTGAGAGAATGGAAACTCAGGTCTCTATTCAGGGATTTTTTTTGCATACCCCATCAACTCATTCTTAAAATAATAATGGTTGGGGGACACAACTTGTTTCTTTGTTAATTGCTAGGCATTATTCAACTAGGGAAGACAGTGTTCCAAAATATACTCTGTTCGTTAATACACTCAGTTTCCAAATCCTACTGTCTACACAAAGGCTGGACAGAGTGCTCAGTTCTTTAATATATTGACTTTGAAACTGCTACTTCTTTCCCTGTCTGCCTCTTGCTTTATTTAGGATTCTTCTTGTTTTCTTATCCCGTCCTACAAAATTTTCCCTGTATCCCTGAGCTTTCTCATTAGGGCTTAGAAGACATGCAGATATCATTTTCTCTTTTAATAACCAAATAGTTTAAAAATTTTTAAGCTCTGTTGTTTTGAACTATTGACTTCTCTGTTCTATTACTAATTAATTCTTCATCAAAAGATAATTCCTGTACCTGAATTTTTTTTTTTTTGATGTCTCAAAATGAATTAAGTGAAGTAGTAAAGAATATAGAATGGATTCCAACATTAAAAAAACATAGTTTCTAAAAGTTAACAATTTCAAACAAAATTTTAAGGTTAATCCCAAGCTGATAAAGCCATTTTTAATTTCATATGGTTTGAAAAATTGATATCTTTTTTCAAGTAACATTTAGGTCCCTTGAATCATTCTCTAAGCAAGTTATTGCAGGACAAATCTTAGGCCAAATTATACAGCTATGTCAAGTTAGTATTTGGTAACTTTTAACTATATCTCCAGCACTAATTTCATGATTTTGAGTAGAGTAAGGATAGGTGAGGTTAGAAGGGGTATGCTGGTGAGTATCATGAACCCCATCCTGACACCTCAGGTACTTTCTACATCATTTGAGCCTAAAATGGAAATAGAACCCCAAGTGTGCATAATATACAGACAAACGGGATTCTGCATCTTGTGATACATTGTGAATATTAATACTGGCCTTGCTGCTCATGGCATTTTCAGTGTAAAATGTAACCAACTTTAAGTCTGTCTCTGAAGCAAAAAGAAGCATCCACAGTGCTATAGCTGGCTACACGATAATATTAGTTAATATTCTTGGCAGACATATTAAATTTAAAAATTTTAAATATATTTGCAAAATCTGTACTTTTTTGTATTCATATAATTTTGAAGTAATTTTTTTAAATCTAAAAGTAATACCCTAAATGTATAGCTGCCATATAAGTTCAGATTTCAGGATGAGCAATTTTCTCTTCAAAAGTTAACATGAGGCAGGATAAATTTAATAGAAAACTGATTTTCTATCTATGTTCTAAGTATACACTGCTGATACCAGCAATTCTTGGAACAAACTGTGAAAAACAAAATTCAAAAAGGTGGATGTACTTGCAAACTGAAGGCTCATCTGCTTTTAATGAGAGTACTGGGCTACAGAGTTGATTTCTTCCTTTGTTGAAAGAAGTCACATGATAAACAATAGTGAGATTACTGAACATCAAACCTGAATGCAGATCAGAGTACTTCTTGACTTGAATAAAATAGTAAAAAACAGAAGCTTATTGCTGTTCTACATATTCTTCCACAGCAAGTCTCAAAATAAGAAAATATCTTTAGACTTGATGGGTAAAACCAGTTATACAAAGCCCTATTAGACTACATTGTTGAACCAAAGCATTCTTTGTACTCCAGCCTCTTTAGTTTGCATGTATTAAAAATTCTTCACTGTCAGCTTGTGAGGCAGTAATGTCTAGTCCAAGCACAAAAAAGTCTGAAAGGGTGAGGAGGCTGGATTTCAAATACATATTATGTCGGGGCACCTTGCTCGCTCTCTCAAGATAAAATAATTAAAAAAGTAAAATAAAATAAAATAAAATACATGTTGTGTCACAAAAATAATGCTGTCAATTTCAGAATGTAAACACAGGCTGTAAGTTGGGGTTTTATTTCCTAGGTCACTCCTGAGGATATGTCAGGTAGAGTTTCATCTGTTACAATATACCAATGTTGTCACTGGTTCCACAAATAAGGCATGTGCCCCAAAGGCAGAGAGTCATGAAGCAGTGTTCTAAGTAACAGGGTGATCATAAACTCATTTAGGAGGAGGGGTATACCTCAATCTCTGAAGTGTGAAACATAAAAATAAGCAGAATGTAAAATAAGCAAGCCAAGATTCTGATAACTTGGGTAACCTGGGATTGGGTCTTTAGAGGCAGTATTTTAGGGAAGTGTTGTTGGCTAAAGTGAAAATGAGAAAGATCCTAGTGATGAAGATAATAAATACAAAAGGCACCAACCTGCAGGAAAAGCTTTTTTGAATAAAGGCAACATAGCCAACAATTCATGCTTCTATGGGCAACGGGCCATTTTTTCCTACAGCTGCTCTGGAGAAGGAGTAAAATGGTCTGTGCTTCTGACAAAAGCTAATTGGGTCATGGTTTATTTGCAATAAAATCAAGAGGATAACACATGACCTTCAGATATATCCTTTCAGTGCATCAATTTCTCCTTTGTAACATGGACATATGACAATTCTAGAAATAAAGCTGGGAAAATCATCCATGTGTAGGAATGCAATCTGACAGGTCTAGTTCAATATGCTTCATAAAGGCAACATCCCCTTTTCTAAAGTACTTCATACCAACCATGTATTCTCCACTCTGAAACTCACACACAAGACTCCTTATCATACTGCCAGGCTTTGGTGAAACAGAAATTCACAGTTCACTTTCATATGCCCTCCCTTTGTTACACGATAATAGCAATAACAGTTATAAGTATGATCTATTACATTTTTTATCTGTCTCACAAGAGTGTTAAAGATAAATAACTCTAAGAGCAATGGGGCTTCTCACAGTATTCAGTATCATTTACTGTCCAGATTCATGTGATGTTGACACATCATTTTTTTTCTCCATTCCTCAATAAAGTAATGCTAGAGCAATGTATTTTAAAGGCCAGTGCCTCCCAACAAGACTATCTAGAAATATTAATTTTGGAATTTAGCCCCCAAATTATGAAATATCTGTGGCTCTTAAAGATAAAACTTCAAGTAGTTCCATAAATGGGTTTGCTGTTTTCTACTTTCTAAACTCTCTTCAGCTTCCATGCAAAACTATGAAGCCATGTTTATTCTGGAACCTTGCTACTATGCTATGACTTATATAATACTATAAAACAAAATTGGTAGAGTAGGCCCATCTTAAAATCTATTAACAAAGTTGAATTAATAGAACATGCCATGTCCACCAGTGCAAGGCACAATGTCACCAGCATAAGATGTTCCCTTTTTCACTTTCTTTCAAGATTACATCAACTCACCCACTCTGAACAGTGTTTTTATTTTTTTAGTTTATTTATTTTGAGAAAGAGAGAAAGCACATGCGTGCATGCACACACACGCACACACAGGTGGGGGAGAGAGAATCCCAAGCAGACTCCCTGCTGTCAGTGCAGGGGCTTGATACCATCATGAGATCATGACCTGAGCTGAAATGAAGAGTCGGACGCTCAACAGACTGAGCCACCCAGGCACCCATGAACAGTGTTTTAGAAGCATAAATGTGGTCAAAATATTTAAGCTTTTTATTTTAAGATAATTATTACAGGATGTTGCATAAATCATTCCAAGAATCTCACAGATCCTTCACCAGTTTTTCCCCATGGTAATATCTTATATAACCATAGTACGGTATTGAAATCAGGAAACTGACACTGGTATGTTACTGTTAACTCTAGACTTTATTCCATTTTCACCAATTTTTAAGCTGAATTCATTAATACGAATGTATAGTTCTGTGCACTTTTAACCCATATATATAGACTCGTGTAATTACTACCACGATTAAGATACAGAACTATTTCACCACCACGTAAGAACTACTTATATTATTAACTCCTGTATTTGTACCCACCTACAACTGGCTCTTGCTCCTGACAACTACTAATCTGCTTTCCACTTGTGTAATTTTGCCATTTTGAAAATATTACATAAAATGAATCATACAGTATGTAATCTTTTAAGATTGAGTTTTTTTCACTAAGCATAATGCCTTTGAGGTCCATTCAGATTGCTGTATCAATAATCCATTTCTTTTTATTGCTAAGTGAGCAAAATATTTTTAACCTTTAAAAGAGTAAAATAATTCTGAATTCCAATATAAGTTAATTATAATAAGAAAGTCAACTTGAACTTTAATGCCTTTTTGGGCAATTTAATACCCACTTGGCACTCTGAATTAAACTAACACACCCAAAAAGCCTCCAGACATTCATTCAGGCAAGAACAGGCTACCATCCATAAATACCTGATTTTTAAAATGACCAAATGCAATTAAAAAGAATCATGTCACTTACCCCATCCAGGAGGCAGGGGACCAAGGGGATCAAATTCTTTATTTTGCGATGTAGTAAACAAATCCTGATTCTAAAAAAGAATAACAACAACAACAAAAAGGTGAAATAATGAACAACTTAATCAGATAACCTGAAAGCAAGGTTATGAGTTCTAGTATGTCCTTCTCCGGCCATATGTAACATAACACACTCTTACAGAGTTCACATCTTAAGAGATGTGTCACATGGTCAGTGGATAAATGCCAATACACTCTGGTAAAGAAAGAAAATCTTTGCAAACATTAATGCTTGAAATTACTTGAAATTTAAATATTACAAATACATAATCCTCAACCCCAAAGGACCATTTTCTTCTTCTTCAGCTACAAATGAGTAATTAGAGAAATATATAAATCCCCAAAGAGTCATTTATAAACAGTACTCAGAATCACTGGATGGCTGACAATAACCTTGTATTTCTAACTCAGAATTAAATACAAAACATGGTATATTTGTATATACCATGGGAGTCGGGGAGCAGGAAGAACAAACTGTCAGATGAGTAAAAAGAAAGAATTCCAGTTTGAAAGTCAACAAGCCTAGATCTGTATAGAAGACTTCTTAAATTTCTATTTCCAATGACCACATTGGTGGAGACAGAGAAGTTTGGCTAGATAAAAGGAAATTATATGGAAAAAGGAGTCAACCACTGGTAAGAGAGAAGCCAAAGCCATAGTGACTCTATGCAGGGTTAATGGGTATGTTCTGGTTTAAATGTATAATAAAGTGAAGATAATATATGGTCTCTCAGAGGAAGATTTGGTTAAAACCTTTCTCCTTTAGTAAGATAAAAGCAAATAGACTGCTTTTCAAACAAAAATTATTAATAGAAAAAAATATACAAGTAAAATAAGGAAAGTGAACCCCATATGTCCAGCATGAAGATTCAACAACTATCAAGACTTTGCCAAATTTTCTTTTTATCCCTCTCTTCTTTGCTGAATCATTGAGTCATTTTACCCCTATGTCTTTCTAAAATTTGTGGACATCTTACATACCATAATATTTTTATCACACCTAACAAAGAATTTATGTTAATTTTATTTTCTAATACCCAATCACTAATTAAGTCCTCACATTACATTTGGCCAAATCTCTTAAGTCTTGATCTATAGCAGTTCCCCCTACTGTCTGTTTTTTTTTTTTTTTCTCCTTGTCATTGACTTATTACAGAAACTGGATTAACTGTCAAAGTTTTAAAGCACATGAGATACTCTATTTCTGATTTAATAGCTCTTGGAAGACAGACCCGTCAAGAATTGGCCTTGCTCCTCCAGACAGACACAATTACGAAAAGGGGTGAGCGCAGAGAGGCCAGGAAGAAACACCATAAAAGGTCTGAACCCTGGTTATGGAACATGTCTGAAAAGTCTGGCATATGACAAACTATTTTGATAACTTTCTAAGACCCTAGCCCATTCCACTGGCTCTCCCTGGTTAAATAAGTTGGGGACATACATGTTGAAACCACAGGCCAGGAAGAAACCTGTGGCCAGGAAGAGCCATTATACAATGTTCCATCATCAATCATTTCCATTCTGAGGTTAAACATACTAGGTGTAGGGGCATGCCTGGCTGGCTCAGTCAGTAGAGCGTGTGACTCTTGATCTTGGGGTAATGAGTTGGGTGTGCAGCCTACTTTTAAAAAAATGCAGAGTGTCTGGGTGGCTCAGTCAGTTGAGATTCTGACTCTTAATTTCAGTTTCAGGTCATGATCCCAGGGTCACGGGATTGAGCACCATGTTGGGCTCTCCAGTGAGTGTGAAGCCTAGTTAAGATTCTCTCCCCTCCCTGAGACCCCTCCGCTCACACATTCTCTCTCTCTCTCTCTCTCTCTCTCTCTCTCTCTCAAAAAAAAAAAAAAAAAAAAAAAAAAAAAAAAAAAAAAAAAAGCTAGGTGTATAACAGTCTTATTGACCTGGAACAAAGGCCATTTAATAAAACAGACTTTCTCAGCAATATGTCACCAATCACCCCACCCCTTTTTAAGTAGTTGATATTAAGAATGTTCAATTCATTCAATTCAGTTACTGCTAGCTATTCAGTTACTGCTAGCTATGTTAAGGGTAACTAAAATAGGCTGTTTAAGTTAGGATTTAAAAGTATTCTGTAACAAGAGGAAAATTTCAGGAAGATGGTCAGATTCTTTTGGATAAGAGGGGGGAAAAAGAAAAGAAAAAAAATAGAACATGCACAATGAGGTAAAAGATGCAATTCAAGAAAAGTTCCAAAGATTCCAAGTATCAAACTGGTGAAGTTTACAATGAAGCAATGTACATTGTTGGTGTTCTGGAAATATGCTAAATCAGTCTCTAAAAAGAATGTCTTAAAAGATCATGTACTGTTGGGGCACCTGGGTGGCTCACTGGTTGATCATCTGACTCTTGATTTCGGCTCAGGTCATGATCTCACAGTTTTTGTGGGTTCAAGACCTGCATTGGACTCTGAGCTGACAGCCTGGAGTCTGTTTGAAATTCTCCCCCTCTATCTGCCCCTCCCCTGCTCATACTCTCTCTCTCTCAAAATAAATAAACTTAAAAAAAAAAAAAAAAAAAAGATGAAGTACTGTAAAAGTAAGCTAAAGCACACATATACAATGTGGATATGAGGGAAAGAAAAAATGAAAACTAACATTTTTATGCATCTAATATGTCCTAACCATATTAGGAACCTTATTTTACAGAAACCTCAAAAAAACAAAAAAACCCTCTGAAGTATCTTCATACATTAATAGTTAAAGTAAATGAGTCTTGATGAGATTAAGTAACTTACTCAAAGTCATATAGAGAAAGTAACTGTGGAACCAGGATTCGAACCCATATGTCTGACTCTGAAGCCCATGCTCTTTCCACTGGACACCCATGTGGAAAATTGCTTTAAAGAAGGCAGGCAAGCTAGGCATTCAAACCTAGATGAAATTTGGCCAGGCATACCAAAGGTGATTATAATTTAGAAAGAAAGGAAGATGTAAAACAGTACAGGGAAAAAAAAAATGAAAAGGGTAAGGTAGACAAAAGACAAATTAATTTCACATCTAAAACCACTGGGGAGAAATACAGTAACAGTTGCCTATAGAAGGTGGAAGGAAAAATTGTCATATGAGATAAAGTATCTTAATCAAAACCAGGTAGCGAAGGGAAGGCTGCTGATAAAGATGAATTTGTCTGAGCACCTGGGTTGCTCAGTCGGTTGGTTAAGCATCCGACTCTTGATTTCAGCTCAGATCATGATGTCACAGTTTGTGAGATCAAGACTCATGTCGGGCTCTGCGCTGACAGCATGGAGCCTGCTTGGGATTCTCTCTCCCCCTCTCCCTCTGCCCCTGCCCCACTTGTGCTGTCTCTCTCTTTCTCTCTTTCTCTCAAAATAAATAAATAAACATTAAAAAAAAAAAAAAGATGAATTTGTCTCTATCAGTGAATGAAAACTATTATGGTGATGAGGTCCAAGAAATAGATAGGAATATGGAGAAAAGAGGGAAAAATAATGCCTACAGAGGACAGGCTTTTACTCTGATGTATTCTAACAGGGATGCTACCAATGTTGGTGAAAGGGAAGAAATGGTAACGGAGGAGGTCAGCTTCTCCTGAACTCTTGGAGAGATTTTCTCCTGTTTAAGTTCTATGTATTACTCAAATAAATCCTTCTTGTTTGGCACACAGAATCAAATTTCTCCAAGAACCATTTTCCTTTCTTCAGAGAAAAGATCTGTAATACTTTATGATTTGAGAGACTATAAAATTCCTAGCATCAAAGACTACGTAATAAAATGTTAATACACTTTGGTGAACTTTTTGCTATTATTGCAATATTACTCTAAAGGAAAATATGTAAAACTTAAACCATTTCCAGAAAGGAGATGTTTGCATACGAAAGTTAATACAATTTTGAAACCAGAAAAATATATTTAGAATAATCATACAAGGAATCCAATTTCTTTAGTCTCCTAGAGCACCAATGTATTAGGTTAACTTTATTTTCATATGTTACAAAATGATTCAATTCTGTCATCAGTTCTATATAGCCACTTAACAGTCAAGTGCTCTTAGAGGCAAAACCTTCAAATATTCTGATAAGCGAGGCAATATGAAATTTAAAACTGTTTTAATTCTCTTCACACTGCTTGGGTTTATTTTTATTATTCTTTTATCCATGAATTTTAAGTTTTCCTAATTACTTTTTAGTTTTGATATTAACAAAGCAAAGGAAGTTGAATTTCAGAAGTTTCAAAGAGGTAAGAATAGATCACAGGCACAGAATACTCGAGACAAGGTCTAAATATATATTTATCAACAGCAACAACTGGGTGCCATCTTACTTGTCTTTTTAGTACTTAACATTTCATATGAAGAAAAAAAGAAAGGTTAAAGTCTAGTACTCTTAAATTTATAGTGTAGCAGGCTGCTTACCCCATAAATGAATCTCTGGTTAAACTGCTGCATTGCTCCTTGAAGCTGACTACGTTGGAGTTGCCACTGTTCATAGTTCCGGACAGATTCCAATGTCGGCCTCTGCCACGTTGTTGTTCTTGTGAAATGGTCAACATAATAAATACGTCCCATGTTGTCAACCCGCCGTTCCCAGCTAAATCAGGACAAAAACAACCTAATTCAACAATTATTTGTGATACAGATATGAACTGAACAGGACTTCATCTTGGCCCTGGTGCAGGATTGGTAAGATTTTACCTTAAACTACTTTTCATTTACCTGAACTCTTTTATTTTATATATATTTTTAATGGTCTTTAAGTGAATATAAAAGGAAGTTTCTAAAAATTTCTCTTAAAAGTTCTTAATATGTACCAGGTTTTAAAAACAACAATGTATATTCAGTGAGTAAGTCTCAAACAGTAATTAAGAAAAAAGTTCTCATTTTCTTTCCAATGTTCTTCTCACTGTTGCAATTCTAATAGGGACACAACTTTTTCTATAAGATTACAACTACTGATCATTTCAAATGGGTGCATAATATTAAGTAAACATTAATACAATAACTTGGTGATTTCTACTTTGTTATTTATGGTTGTTTCTAATATTCTCATATTACAAAAAGTAAAATAATAAATACGTTTAATACACCAATTTTTTTTCTTCCTTGCATTTACCTCTTAGGATAAATTTCCTGGAGAGGATTACTATAGTCCATTACTATAGTTATAGATACCTCCTGCAAGAGTTGTAACTAATTTATACTACCACTCGCAATGTTATGTGGTAAAGTTTCTCTACAATCTCATCAATACTGGATACTATCTGCTAATTTAACAAGTGAAACAATACCTTTCATGTGTGTACTTGAGATTACTAGCAAGATTAAACATGTCCCCAAGTTTGCTACTGACTTCCCTTGAACACAAGTATTTTCTTCCACTTTCTAGAATGTAAATGATAAATGCTTAACATCATGTATTAATATATCCTTTTATTGCTCCAACTATTCTACAATTACTTCACTATTATGTACTAATAGACTTTATCTTCATATATATGATAGGGGATATAATTCTTATTCAGTTAAATAATTACTCTTGATGAAACTAATTCTAAAACCCTGTGATTTGAATGAAGTATAGAAAGGAAAACTTGGAAATAGCAAGACCTATAGAATCTTGAGGTCAGAAATGAATGAAAATCAATTCATTGCTCATCATCATGCTCAGTCAATTCTCTCTCTTCTTTCTAGTTGCACCTACCACAACACAAAGAGGATACAGAAAAGGCTGAAAGGAAGAGGAAAAGTAGGAATACAAGGAAGATTTTGCACAGATATATCCATAGTTCTAAATAAATACTTTTCTTCTTCCTTAATTCAGATACTTACCCAGGAGGTAGAGGTTCTGGTCTGTCCCACGTTGTTCTTTTTTCAATATGATCTACGTAGTAAACTCGCCCATGCTGGTCCACTCTCTGCTCCCAACTTAAGCACAAAATTTAAAAGGCTGCTATAGCACTTGTCTTTGCTTTTTTCTCTTATATGACCACATTAAAGAACTGAGAAAAATAAGTATGTCAATATATAAAGAAGATACCAAAAGAATTTATGAATAAAGGCAAGACTGGTATCCTGAGGATGACAGAGTAAGTAAGCTTTCTTCTGCAGAAGTATCTGCTCAAGATATTCCTTGTATTTCTTTAAAAAAAAAATTTTTTTTTAACATTTATTTATTTTTGAGACAGAGAGAGAGAGAGAGCATGAACAGGGGAGGGTCAAGGAAGAGGGAGACATAGAATCTGAAACAGGCTCCAGGCTCTGAGCTGTCAGCACAGAGCCTGACGTGGGGCTCGAACCCACAGACCGCGAGATCATGACATGAGCTGAAGCCGGACGCTTAACCGACTGAGCCACCCAGGCGCTCCATATTCCTTGTATTTCTAAAGAGGTCTGAGGTAGATGCACTCAGGAGATAAAGTCTATCTCAATCTGATCATGGCATGTGCAAAACTTAGTGGGGAAAAATGCTTGTAATTAATGTTATGAAATCTGAAGAAAGACTGAGCCAAGGGCAAAGCACTATTTGCATTCCAGAAGAACTGAAATCAAAAACTAAGACTTTATCAGATATGTCTCTGCATAGTTTAACAGACAAAGTCAATCTGGGTATTCTAGTCTCCTTGGTATGTTAATCCCCAAAGTGAGGAAGACAGGAATAAGCCATCACAGCTTAGAAGTACCAATCACATTAGGGGCACCTCGATGGCTCAGTTGGTTAAGTGTCCAACTCTTGGTTTAGGCTGACAGCATGGAGCCTGCTTGGGATTCTTTCTTCCACTCTCTCTGCCCCTCTTCTGCTTAAGTGTGCACACTCAAAATAAATAAACAAACTTAAAAGGAAAAAAAAAAGTACCAATTACTTTGGAGAGTACCAGTTTCTGTATGGTAATCCCTTGCACAAATAACTTTCTAATTTGGCTTCCCGTGTAGGTTTTGCAAAAGGAAAATGGCCCAACTATGCAGACAAATAATATGTTTAGCAATTAAAAATTTCATAAGGGTTTATTAATTTATCAGCCAATTAATTTTAATTAGATTCCAAGCTCTGGATTAATGTGAATGTCACAATGTATATATGTACGTAAATTACTAGAGTATTATTAATTTTTAAAATAATTAGTGGTGGGGTGCCTGGGTGGCTCAGTCGGTTAAGCATCCGACTTCAGCTCAGGTCACGATCTCGCGGTCTGTGAGTTCGAGCCCCGCGTCGGGCTCTGGGCTGATGGCTCAGAGCCTGGAGCCTGCTTCCGATTCTGTGTCTCCCTCTCTCTCTGCCCCTCCCCCGTTCATGCTCGCTCTCTGTCTCAAAAATAAATAAACGTTAAAAAAAAAAAATTATAAAAAAAGTCAAATAATTAGTGGAGATTAAAATGGGGTTGAGTACTAATTTTATCAGTTTCCTAAATTATTTTTTTCCATAAGCCATTTATTTATTTACTTTGAAATTTTATTTTTTATTTTTTAAAATTTACATCCAAATTAGTTAGCATATAGTGCAACAGTGATCTCAGGAGTAGATTCCTTAGTGCCCCTTACCTATTTAGCCCATCTCCCCTCCCACAACCCCTCCAGTAACCCTCAGTTTGTTCTCCATATTTATGAGTCTCCTGTTTTGTCCCCCTCCCTGTTGTTATATTATTTTTGTTTCCCTTCCCTTATGTTCATCTGTTTTGTCTTTTAAAGTCCTCATATGAGTGAAGTCATATGATTTTTGTCTCTCTCTGACTAATTTCACTTAGCATAATACCCTCCAGCTCCATCCACGTAGTTGCAAGTGGCAAGATTTCATTCTTTTTGATTGCTGAGTAATACTCCATTGTATAGGTACACCATGTCTTCTTTATCCATTCATCCACTGATGGACATTTGGGCTCTTTCCATACTTTGGCTACTGTTGACAGTGCTGCTATAAACATGGGGGGGTGCATGTGTCCCTTCAAAACGCACACCTGTATCCCTTGGATAAATGCTTAGTAGTACAATTGCTGGGTAGTAGGGTAGTTCTATTTTTAGTTTGAGGAACCTCCATACTGTTTTCCAGAGTGGCTGCACCAGCTTGTATTCCCATCAGTTTCCTAAATTATTACTACTTTGCCATAATGACTTTATGATGGTCGAAAAGTATTTTAAGAAGTGGGTTTTTTTCCCCCTGTCAAAGAGAAAGCAATCTGAATTTGGGGACTATTACTTGGCACTAGTTAACTTTCTATGGTTTAGAGTCCTTCAATAAAAGAAATATAATAAAAATAAAAAAGTATGCCTTGGAAATGAGGAGGAGGATGACTGCTAATGTGGTGAGGTTTTTTTGTCCAGTCTGACTCTAGATATAACCCCCCACCCACCAAAACCAGTTACCACTGCTTGAAGATGCTTTTTTAAAGAATGAAGTTCAGTATTATGTTCCTTATTAATAAGTATATGCAGAAGCCTAAAGCAAACAAATGTTAACAAAAAACAGCTACTTACCCAGGTGGTAGGGGAGCTTGAGGTACAGTATTTAATGGCCTAGGGCCTGAGCCTCCAGATATAGTAAGAGGAATTATTAATCCAGATGTTGCTCCTTCAGATGTATTTGAATTTATATTTGTTGGTGGCAGAGAGCCTGTACTGGATCCATCACTTTCAGAAGTAGCAGATGGTGAACCATTGACAGATGCTATAAAAGATTTGTGGAAAACAACAATCTTTTATTTTCAGAAATCTAAATTCAGGATAGAATTTTAACTTAAAAAAAATTAAAAGGCAGATGACACAGAAAATTTAAGATGTGGACATGTAGGTAAAAATAACTTAAATAAAATCAACTTTTAAAAATAACTTTTTGGGTTCTATCTACTCCATGTCTCTTTACTAATTATGAAGCACACGCAAATTCTGATTTCCTGATGCCACAGAAATAAAAACTTTTAGAATAGGAAAGCATTGGTATCCCTTGGTGTTATAAATTCATTTAGTAATTTTTCAGATACTTAAAACTGTCTTTTCTATGAAAAGACATATCAAAGACCAATTTTTGATGTTATGACTATTAAGCAATAGCACTGTACATAGTACATCTTCAAGAAATACCTGACAAAACAATTTCCGGGAGAAGTCACCAATATTTTGACAAAGTAGTATATGATTTTAAAGACTGGGAATATATTATTAACACATTTTTTACCCCAAACAGGGGAAGATGTATAATTAAAAACAAGGTTTTTAATAAAATGATTTGTAGGGGCACCTGGGTGGCTCAGTCAGTTGAGCATCTGACTTTGGCTCAGGTCATGATCTCGCATTTCATGAGTTCGAGCCCCATATTGGGCTCTGTGCTGACAGCTCAGAGCCTGCAGCCTGCTTCTGATTCTGTGTCTCCCTCTCTCTCTGCCCCTCCCCAACTAATGCTCTGTCTCTCTCTCAAAAATAAATAAACATTAAAAAGAAAATTATTTGTAGACAACTAATTTACTTTTTAATAATATTTGGTTTAATTTTTTATACATTCCCTGTCCACATACTAGCAGAGGGAAATAATAAATGATTAAAGATTCTATTCTGGCTAATCAGGGAAAATGGATATTCTACCTAGAGCTGTTAACATTTTTACTACACAAAATGTGTTCATTGGTTGTATAATTTTTGCTTCAAAATCTGAATATCATTTAGCATTGTTGGGTTACTCACCATTTACTAATTGTCTTTTTAAAGGATACAATGAGAAAAGCAACCAGATCCCTGACAATATGAATAATGCACATAGGGTTCTCATTTTATTTCTCATTTTCAATAAACCACTTGCCTCAATAGATTTTCCCTAGAGAAAAAACTTATGGAAAAGCATACCTTTGTCTACCTACAGAAAGATCATTCTGGGCCAAAATCTTAAATATAAAAATACTGCTAGAAAACCAACCTGAAAGAGTCTCCTGATTCTTATCTGAGGATCAATTCCCAAACAGAACGTTATTTATAATCACAGTACTGACAGTTACATCCCTAGTGTGTGGCTGGAATACACACCTGGTCTACGTGGGGTAGGTGGAGGTGGTCGTGAAGGTCTTGGAGGCCTAGAAGGTTTAAAACCGCCATTTGAGAGTGATGGAGAATTATTCCCATTGACCTTCCTATTTTCACCAGCCCCTGAATCCTCAGGTTCATCTGATCCATTTGGATTTGTTCTGGGTAAGAAGCGGGGAAAGGGAGGGGAAAATTAATGTTCACTGAATTTAATAAAAAACAAGACCAAAACTTAAAATTTCTGGCCGGCCTTATCAAGTACGTGAATAGCCCTTGGGTAGAGTCTTATATGTAACCCTCAGAGCCCACCCAGCAGCAAGAGTGAGGAGTTGCCTAAGGGCAACAGAAACATGTGGGACTCTTCAAAACTATTAGGTATGCTGGTTCAGATTTCAAATTAAGTCTTTGGAGGCCCTGTATAAGCAGGAACAGAGTCAAATTCTCAAAATCCCAATGCCTTAGAAAGGGCACTATTTTATTTCAAGCCCAGATAATGTCACCATAATTTTCCTGGTTTCCATTGGCCCTTAATATTCTTCAGTTTTAGGGTAGGGTTGACTGTTTTATGGCAGAAGAAAGAAGTATACTTATTTTCCAGAGACAAGGTGTTTTCTTTCCATCCCAGAAAACGGTATACAAAATGTTGAAAATTAGCGATTAGATCAGACCTTTTTTAAAAGGGAGGTGTTATTTCTTCAAAGCAATGACATAAATTGAAAGAAAGAAGAGAGAGGGGAGGACAGTAATGTCAGATTGAAAGTTTTTACCACTGTCAGCTAAATATACTTGATTACTTTTCCCAGGGAAACCTAGCCATGAATTAGACAGCACAGCGTTAGTTTAGACAGTTTGAAGAAGCTTCAGCTAAGGCTCTGCTATCTACTATCTGGTAAGCAGCAAACCACTATGCAGTATCAATCCATACTACAGTATTAATTATTCAGAATAAGCCTGAACAAAGTAATATCTAATCAATTCAAGAAATTAATATTGAGAGGCATGACCACATATTAAATCATATTCAAACTATGTTCCCCTAAAGTTTTTTTAATTTTTTAATGTTTATTCATTTCCTGAGAGAGAGAGAGAGAGAGAGAGAGAGAGAGCGCGCAACCAGGGGAGAGGCAGAGAGAGAGGGAGACACAGAATCCAAAGCAGGCTCCAGGGTCTGAGCTGTCAGCACAGAGCCCGATGCGGGGCTCAAACTCACGAACCGCAAGATCATGACCTGAGAAGTCGGTTGCTTAACTGACTGAGCCACCCAGGTGTCCCTCCCCTAAAGTTCTTTAGGGTTTTTCTACTCAAAGTATGGAACTCAAAATATGGAAAAGAAGCAAAGGCAATACACAGGAGGCTTATGAGAAAAGCACAATCTTGAGGTGCCCAGGTGGCTCAGCTGGTTGGGTGACTGACTCTTGATTTTGGCTCAGGTCATGACCTCATGTCTTGTGGGATCAAGCCCTGCATCGGGCTCATGCTGACAGTGAGGAGCCTGCTTGGGATTCTTTCTCTTCTTTCTTTGCCCCTCTTCACTCTCTCTCTCTCTCTCTCTCTCTCAAAATAAATAAACATTTCATAAACGTTAAAAAAAAAAAAAAAAAAAGAAATACACAATCTTGCACTCCTCTCCCAGGAGCCACTATATCAGAACTAGAATTTTAATAAGATCCCCAGGCGATCTGTGTGAATAGTAAGATATGACAAGACTGCCTTGCGGGTGCCTCAAATGCTTATTTTGAATAAAAGGAACAGCTCAGTAACTGGCAGTCAGCACCTGGTTAGTGTTGACTCCTACAGGAAGGCCAAGTCACCCCAGAATATGAACTGAATGCAGGAAGAGTCAGCTTTGACACTGCTCCTCTACCCCTAGGTGCTGAGTTCCAAACCCATTTTTGAGTAGCATACCCCTTTAAGACTCTGAGTATTGCCTCTCCATACTATTTCAACACTTTACTAGTTAGTTCTTAAAAAATATTAAGAACTAATTAAGGTTCTTAATGCCTTTTAGAAGGTACACAACAAATGGCAGAATGGACCAAAAGTGGGAAATTGAGGTTTCTAGCTCTGGCTCTGCTATTAAGAAGTTATTTGACCAAAGAAAAGGTACTTAAATCTCCATGCACGTCAGTGCTAGTCAAGTTTCAGGTGTATGTGAGGAAGGAGAAACATTCGGGACATGAGGTAAATCTGCTATGACAAAGGGGAAATCCAGAAACTGGATTCAAAAATGCAATATCCTGGGGTTGAGGATTAAAATTTTGGAGATTTCAACATCCATGCTGTTTACTCTTCTAACACCTTGGCCTCAGTTTCTCAATATAGTTATCTGACAATCTGGGTAGTAGGATGACTCCTTAAATGTCCTTGATACTTAGAAATTGTTCCTCCTTCCTAGATCTTAAACTCACAAATCTCTCTACCTACAACGTTCTACTTCTTCTACCTGCCTCCCACCGTATCTTTGATTCAGTCTCATCATGGCCTTTAACCCACTCTATATTCACAGTCCATCAGCTCCCTTCAAGTCCCACTTGGGTTCCATCCCAGGGTACTACTTCTCCTAGTACCTTTCATTCCTTCACTATAGTCCAACATCCCCTAACCCCAAGCAATCATTGCAACTAATCCTTCATTTACTTTTTCTACTACTATTCTCAGGGGCCAACAAGTAATAATAAATAATGTTCCAGGTGCAAAATCAGGTCTATTTTAGCAGAGTAAATAAACTAGGTAAAATACCAAATTAAAGGGGTAGACTGTTCTATAAAAGGTCCTCATAAATTTCCCACTGTGCCCAATAAAGAAAAGTCTGTAGGGGTGCCTGGGTGGCTCAGTCAGTTAGGCATCTGACTTTGGCTCAGGTCATGATCTCACAGCTTGTGAGTTCAAGCCCTGCATCGGGCTCTGTGCTGACAGCTCGGAGCCTGGAGCCTGCTTCAGATTCTGTATCTCCCTCTCTCTCTCTGCCCCACCCCTGCTTGCTCTCTGTCTCTCAAAACTGAGTAAACATTAAAAAATTAAAAAAAAAAAAAGAAAGAAAGAAAGAAAGAAAAGTCTGTAGATTTTCACTACCAATGTCTAATAAGATAAAGTCTTTACTTCCCTCCTGTTAGTGTATGTGCTGCCAAAGTGAGCACCTTTTTTCCTGTTAAAAAGAAGAAATCACAGCTCAAATCTCTTAGGAGCTAAAAAACTAGAAATGACAGAGGACTATGACAGCCTAGGCCACAGGTTCATTGGGATTGGTGTATTAATATTAAAATTAATACTAATAAAAATTAATAGTAATTTGGTAGGGCAAAGGACTTTTACTAGGTGCTGTACAATTAAAGAGACTTAGGCAAAAGACAAAAAGAAATTAAAACTGTGTTTCTTCAGTCTCCATCTTTTTATACTGGCAGGCATCAGTTTCCTAAAGCTTGCTCATTTTAGAGACTGAGACAAAAGCTACAGTTGACCTTATTTAACAACTTCAACTGGACTATACATACTGCTTGGAAATCAACCATTTTCTACATATTAAATCTACTTTTGACCACATTTCCAATCTGTAGATGACCGTCATCCTGCCTCTTCCCTAATATGATGATTATCTGCAATCCTTCAATTGTCTCATCTACCTTAAGCTTTCTCTGTTTCAAAGGGGAGGTAGGTGCCATGTCCAGCTGAGAAGGTGGCAGAAGCCCCTGAAACAGCCCAAGAAGATGAACAAGGAAGATAAAACACTCAAGCAGAAACAGAAAGAAGAAAAGAAACTCAAGGAACTAACATCAAAGGCTGCAGGGAAGGGCCTACAGGAGGAATTAAGAAATCTGAAAAGATTTCTAAGCCTGGATGGCTTAGTCAGTTGAGTTCCAACTCCTGATTTTGGCTCAGGTCAATGATCACAGAGTTGTGGGATTGAGCCCCATATAGGACTCCACGCTCAGCGTGAAGCCTGCTTGAGATCCTTCCGCCTTCCTTCCCTCCCCCCCACAACCTTCTCCCCTGCTTGAACTCTCTTAAACAAAAAAGGGAAAAAAAGGAAAGAAAGAAACCTGACAAAAAGTAACCTGTTCTTGTGCCTGAGGCAATGGTGTTCCTTAATACTATTCCTGTTTAAACATCTGAATTCCCTGTCTGTTACAGCATCTATTGCCAACTATAGCTAGGATGAAGTGCTGTCTTAGTTCCTATTGTACATTTAAGAATAAACTTTCATTAAAAAAAGGAAAAATCAATCAAAAAAAATTTCTCTGTGCTCTTATCATCTTCATTTATTTGTTTCCCCTCTTGGGGGAAAAAATGTCTCTTCACTACTTCAAGGCTAATTTGTCTTTGTGTTTTTGATTTCAGCCTGTATCTTCTAGGACTTTCCATCATCATTTAACACCTTTCTTCTATCTTCCATCATCTTCCTTCTTCCAGATCTTTTCTCTTGGTTCATAAACACAATCAAACCCCTCAACCTAAAACACTTCCTCAATCCTAACTGCTCTTCAAAACAGTTCTTTCTCTTTTTCTTCATTATAACTTTTTGTATTTATGCTATTAAAGAACTTAGTATATTTTAGTTTTTCAAAGACTTTCACTTTTCAAAGTGAAAAACAACTTCTAATCATAAAATAAAAATCACCTTCAGTCCTGCCTTCTGGATATCATTACCATTAAGACATGGGACTATCTCTTGCCAGTCCTATTTCACCGGCTCTGTATGTAACCATACAATGTTTCCTATCTTGAGCAAATGTTTGTTTTATTACTCATTATATACTGGGCATTTCCCCCAAATTATTAAAAAACATTTATAATATCTAATGACTATAGAAAATTCTAATACATAGAAATACCATCTAGTCATTTTATTTTCTTTTGGTGGGGGAAGAGGAGGTAATTGCTATTTCCTATAGAAAGTCAGAATAGAACACCTGGGTTAAAGTATACAAATATCTTGAAGATATTTTAATATTTAATATTTAATTTAATATTACTAAAAATATTTTCAAAGATAATAATTAATCTGTTCTCCCATCAGCTAGTTATGAAAATGTCCACTTCACCATAAAGTATTTAAATATTTTGAAGTCTTTACTAATTTGGTAAATAAAAATGTTATGTTCAACAATATTTCATTTATAAGCCATTAGAGTTTCTTCTTCCATGAATTGTATACATCTTTTATACATTTTTCTGTTATAAGAGAATAGTTCTACTTATTATTTGTAAGATCCTTTTATAATCTGAGGATATCAATTTATCGCTTTTCATATTGGTTAAGTATCTGTCATCCGCTTCTAATTCTATATTTGAAAATACACAGAAGAACTAGCTGGGGCTGAAAACAGATTAGAATCCCTTTCTGTGGAGACAAAAGAAGTAAAAGCTAGTCAGGATGAAATTAAAAATACTGTAACTGAGCTGCAATCTTGAATGGATGCCATGGTGGGAAGGATGGATGAAGCAGAGCAGCGAATCAGTGATATGGAGGACAAACTTATGGAGAATAATGAAGCAGAAAAAAAGAGGGAGACTAAGGCAAAAGAGGATGATATAAGAATTAGGGAATTTAGTGACTCATTAAGAAAGAATAACATCAGAATCATAAGAGTCCCAGAAGATGAAGAGAGAGAAAAGGGGGTAGATGGTTTATGTGAGCAAATCATAGTGGAAAACTTTCCTAACTTGGGAAAAGACACAGACATCAAAACCCAGGAGACACAGAGAACTCCCATTAGATTCAACAAAAACCGACTATCATCAAGGCATATTATAGTCAAATTCACAAAACAGGAAAAGGAAAAGAATCATGAAAGCAGCAAGGGAAAAAAAGTCCTTAACCTACAAGAGAAGACAGATCAGGTTCACAGCAGACCTATCCACAGAAACTTGGCAGCCCAGAAAGGAGTGGTAGGATATATTCAATATGCTGAATTGGGAAAATGTGCAGCCAAGAATTCTTTACCCAGCAAGACTGTCATTCAAAATAGGAGAGATAAAAGTTTCCCAGACAAACAAAAACTAAATGAGTTCATGACCACTAAACCAGCTCTGCAAGAAATTTTAACAGGGATTCTCTCAGGGTAGTAAAGATTGGAGAAAAAAAACAAAAAACAAAAACAAAAAAAACCCTAAAAAGACCAAAAGCAACAAAGACTAGAAAGGACCAGAGACCACCACCAGAAACTCTAACTCTACAGGCAACGTAATGGCAATAAATTCATACCTTTCAGTACTCACTCTAAATGTCAATGGACTAAATGCTCCAATCAAAAGACACAGGGTAATAAAACAGAAAAGAAAACAAGATCCATCTATACGCTGTTTACAAGAGACCCATTTTAGACCTAAAGACACCTTCAGATTGAAAGTAAGGGGATAGAGAACCATCTATCATGCTAATGGTCGCCAAAAGAAAGCCGGAGTAGCCATACTTATATCAGACAATCTAGGTTTTAAAACAAAGGCTGTTAACAAGAGATGAAAAAGGGAATTATATCATAATTAAGGGGTCTATCCAACAAGATGTAACAATTGTAAACATTTATGCTCCAAATGTGAAAGCACCCAAATATATACATCAATTAATCACAAACATAAAGAAACTCATTGATAATAATACCATAATAGTAGGGGACTTCAATACCCCACTTAGAGCAATGGACAGATCATCTAAATGAAAATCAACAAGGAAACAATGGCTTTGAATGACACACTGGACTGGATGGACTTAACAGATATATACAGAACATTTCATCCTAAAGCAGCAAAATACACATTCTTCTTCTGTGCACATGGAACATTCTCCAGAATAGATCACATACTGGGACATAAAATGCACAGAAGTTTTATATTCCTATATAATCAAATTTATTCAGAAATAAGTTCACTATTCACATTTTCTCCTAAAGGTTTTATAATTTAATTTTTTTGAACTCAATTTTCTTTTAAATTTTTTAAGTTTATTTTGAGACAGAGACAGCATGAGTGGGGGGAGGGGCAGCGAGAGAGAATCCCAAGCTGGTTCCGTGCTGTCAGCACAGAGCCCGATGTGGGGCTCAAACCCATGAAGCCGTGAGATCATGACCTGAGCCAAAACCATGAGCTGGGCACTTAACTGACTGAGCCACCCAGGCAACCCTGAACTCAATTTTAAAGTCAACCTGGAATCTACTCTGATCTTGGACAAGATAAAGCTCTAACTTGATTTTTTCTTTTTCCATATATAGCCAGTTTTCCTTGGCTTAATTAGTCTAGTATCTCATTCTCTTCTGCAGTATTTGACAGCATTAAATACTCCATCTTTTAAGATGGTTTACTTATTTTGGGAGAGTGCGTGTGCAAGGGGGGAAGGGGCAGAGAAAGAGAGGGGCAGAGAGAATTCCAAGCAGACTCAGAGCTGTCTGCACAGAGTCCATTGTGAGGCTCTCTCTCACGAACTGTGAGATCATGACCTGAGCCAAAATCAAGAGTCAGAAGCTTAACCAACTGAGCCACCCAGGTGCCCCAATTACCTCATCTTTTAAAACCATTTTCTCTTAACTTCTTTGAGTTAATCTTGTATGCCCACTTCTAACCATCTCTTCTTCAATTTGTCTTCTTCCTCCCATTCACTAAATATAGGTTCCTATGGTTCTGTTCTGAATTTTTCCCTAGAGTCTCAAATTTTATGATTTCAAAGATCATCTCTAAAATAGTTCCCAAATCGAATCACTTATCCTTGTTGCATTCCCATCCTCTGGTACCAAATTATCAACTGAATGCAGGAGATCTAGAATAACTCTCCAGTTGTAAGGCTAGTATTCCTCTCATGGTCTGATTCTATGGGTGGCACTGCTATCCTCCCAGGCAACTTGACTTTCCTTCTCTCCTGTTCCTCTTGACGCTTAATACCTAAGTCTCACTGATTTCACTTCCACATTCTCTCCCTACTCTTCTACCACCATTGCCCCAGTTCTAACCCTCCTTATCTCTCACTGTATTACTATTAACAACTTCCCACATAGGTCTCCCCCACCTTCACTCACCACCAGATAATACAAGCTATACACGATTACCAAATAAAATAAAATACTTTTTCCTATGGAGTTTTGATCATGCCAATGCCCCAAATACTTTTAGAGATCTTCCTCTCCACAGAAGGATTCTATGAGCCTATACAGGCATACCTCAGCAGTATCAGTTCTAGACCACTGCAATAAAGTCAATATTTTTGTTTCCCAGTGCATATAAGTTATGTTTACACTATACTGCAGTCTATTAAATGTGCAATAGCATTATGTTTAAAAAAATTTTTACTTACCTTAATGTAAAAATACTTTGTTACTAAAAAAATCCTACCCATCATCCACACTGAATGTGATTCAAGTCTTAATCTCCTTGCTAGTGGAGGGTCTTGCCTTGATATTGATGGCTGCCGACTGATCAGGGTGGTGGTGGTTGCTGAAGGTTGGGGTGGCTGTGGCAATTTCTTAAGAAAACAATGAAGTCAGCCACAACAACTGATTCCTCCTTTCACAAAAGATTTCTCTGTAGCAATGCTGTTTGATAGCATTTTACTGAAGTAGAACTTCTTTCAAAATTGGAGTCCATTCTCCTAAAACCTGCTGCTGTTTAATCAATTGAGTTTGTGTAATATTCCAAATCCTTTTTGTCATTTCGACAATCTGCACAGCTTCTTTACTAGGAATAGATTTGATCCTAAGAAACCCCTTTCTTGAACTCATCCATAAGAAACAACTCCTCATCCATTTAAGTTTTGACATGAGATTGCAGCAATTCAGTCATATCTTCAGGTTCCACTAATTCTGGCTCTCGCTATTTTTGCCACATCTGCAACTACTTCCTCCACTGAAGTCTCAAACCCCTCAAAGTCATCCATGAGAACTGGAAAAAATTTTTTTCCAACTCCTGATAATGTTGATATTGTGACCTCCTCCCATGAATCACAAATGCTCTTAATGGCATCTAGAATGGTTAATCCTTTCCAGAAAGTTATTACTTTGCCCAGATCCATGAGAGAAATCACTACCTACAGCAATCATAGCCTTAAGAAATGTATTTCTTAAATAATAAAACTTGAGAGACAAAATTATCCCTTGATCCATGGGCTGCAGAATGGATGCTGTATTAGCAGGCATGAAAACCTTAACCTTGTTACACATCAGCATCAGAGCTCTAGGTGACCAGACGCATTGCCAATTAGCAGTAACATTTCCAAGAATCTTTTTTCTGAGTAGTAAGTCTCAACAGGGGGCTTAAAATATTCAATAAACCTTGTAAACAGATGTGCTATCATCCAGGCTTTGTCGTTCTGTTTACAGAGCACAGGCAGAGTAGATTTAGCATAATTCTTAAGGGCCCTAGGATTTCTGGAATGGTCACTGAGCACTGGCTTCAACTTAAAGTCAGCAGCTGCAATAGGCCCTAGCAAGCCAGTCAGCCTATCCTTTGAAGCCAGGCATTAACCTTCTCCTCTCCAGCTATGAAAGTCTTAGATGGCATCTTCTTCCAATAGAAGGCTGTTTCATCTATACTGAAAATCTGTTGTTTAGTGTAGCCACCTTCATTAATTAGCTACATCTTCTGAATAACTTGCTGCTTCATCTTGTGCTTTTATGTAAACGGAGATTGTTTCCTTCCTTAAACCTCATGAACCAACCACTACTGGCTTCAAACTTTTCTTCTGCAGTTTCCTCACCTCTCTCAGCCTTCACAGAATTGAAGAGAATTAGAGTCTTGCTCTGGATTAGGTTTTGGCTTAAGGGAATGTTGTAGCTGGTTTGATCTTCTATCCAGACCACTGAAACAGTCTCCATATCAACAGTAAGTCTGTTTTGCTTTCTTACCATTTGTGTGTTCACTGAAATAGCACTTTAAATTTCAAGAACTTTTCCTTTGTACTCACAACTTGGCTAGCTGTTTGGCACAAGAAGCCTAGCTTCTGGCCTATCTAGGCTCTCAACATGCTTTCCTCACTAAGATTAATCATTTCTAGCTTTTCATTTCAAGTGAGAGACATACTATTCTTCCTTTCACTTGAGCACTTAAAGACCACTGTAGGGTTATTAACTGGCCTAACGGTTGTGACTCAGGGAACAAGGAGGCCCAAGGAGGGGGATGGGGAACAGCCTATCAGTGGAGCAGTTAAAACACCCACAACATTTATCAATTAAGTTCACTGTTGTATATGGGCAGAGTCTGTGATGCCCCCAAACAATTACAATAGTAACATCAAAGATCACTGACCACAGATTACCATTACAAACACAATAATGACAAAGTTTGAAACAGAGCAAGAATTACCAAAATGTGAGAGAGACACAAGTGAATGTTATTAAAAATAACGGCACTGACAGATTTGCTCAATGCAGGGTTCCCACAAACCTTTAGTTTGTTTAAAAAAAAAAAAAAAAATCAAAGTATCTGCAAAGCACAAAATGAGGGATACCTATATTTACAAACCAAAACCTCCATCTGGCCCCAACCTATGTAACACTAAAAATAACTAACACTTTAGGTCACAGTAAAGCATGACAATTATGAGTTCAGGCTCTGAAGGTAAGGCAATTGCAGGTTCAACTGTGCCACTATACTATTAACTCAGGCAAGTTCCTTTCCCTTTCTTAGGCTTAGTTTTCTTATCACCCATAAAAATGATCCATACCTACCTACCTCACAAAAGTGTTTAAGTGAAATGACAGGAAACATGCTCATACTGCCTGACACAGAAGAGGCAATAAATATTAACTAATGGATTCTACTCTCAAATTCACCACCTACCATTTTCCCCTTTCAATTACCCTATTTTTAGCTAGACACTGTGAGTGAAGATTTCTAACAACACACCCTATGTTGTTCCCCATCTCTATAACTGTTTTTCTTCCTTCCACCTAGAACCCCTTCCCGTCCAATTTCCCAAGGCATGCAAAACCAAATTACAACTACGCTTTATGGTCTTAGGTCAAATGCTATTTCTTCCATGAAGCTTTTATAATTTTGGTTTATATACTGATTTACATTTTTTAAAAAATTTTATTTATTTTTGAGACAGAGAGAGACAGAGCATGAGCAGGGGAGGGGCAGAGAGAGAGGGGGACACAGAATCCAAAGCAGGCTCCAGGCTCTGAGCTATCAGCACAGAGCCCGACGTGGGGCTCGAACTCACAGACTGTGAGATCATGACCTGAGCTGAAGTCGGATGCTCAACCAAATGAGCCACCCAGGCGCCCCCTGATTTACATTTTTTAAAACCATCATGTATTATTTTCTAATAATAAAAACAGTTCGAGAAGAAACAAAATTCAAACTAGTTCTGAAGTAAAAGAGTATGAGATTAAGGCAGAATGACAATTCTGTAAGCCTAGATTTTCAAGAAATAGACTTCATTATATAACTGAAAAAATTTCCCAAAACAGTTTGTTGTAATCTAAGAAATACCTGTAAGTCTAACCATAGTGTTTCTCAAAGTGTATGGCGTGATCTAACACTATAGGCATCACCTGGAAACTTCTGAGAAGTGCCAATCTTAGGCCCAAACGTAGACCTAACAAATTAGGAACTGGAGATAAGACCATAATCTGTGGTTGAACGAGTCTTCCAAGTGATTCTGATACACTCTGAAGTTTGAAAAACATAGCCATACTAAAAGAGCACTGGTGGGGCGCCTGGGTGGCGCAGTCGGTTAAGCGTCCGACTTCAGCCAGGTCACGATCTCACGGTCCGTGAGTTCGAGCCCCGCGTCAGGCTCTGGGCTGATGGCTCAGAGCCTGGAGCCTGTTTCCGATTCTGTGTCTCCCTCTCTCTCTGTCCCTCCCCCGTTCATGCTCTGTCTCTCTCTGTCCCAAAAATAAATAAACGTTGAAAAAAAAAAAAATTAAAAAAAAAAAAATAAAAAAATAAAAGAGCACTGGTGGTTTTAGTTCTTTTAGTAAATGGGTGTGAAACTAAAACTTGAAATGGATTTTGAAAACATGGAAACCTATACACTGTATAGAATTGTCAGTGTGAACTCACCACCTCCATTATCTTTAAAAGGAATTAGCTACTAATTACATGCTACTATGGCTTTGTTCCTCTGCTCCACATTCTTATAAACCTCTGCTTATCTCACCATGCATATATATCTAACTTATACATAAGCCCAGATGTTTATGGACAGGATAAAGAACCCTGGAGAACCAAGATGCTAATACAGTAAGGTCCTAACAGCCAATAAAGTACTTCTAACAACAAAATCTTAAATACTAGGTGCCAATCATCTTGAACTTCATAAAAATGACAGAAGACAATGTTGAATAATATAGGACATCCAGACATGCTACAGAGGAAAGCAGACTAACAAGACTATATTCACAGTATACAATAGGGCCTGAATTAGGACAAAAAGGTAATGTAACCTAAAGTTGTTTAGTATTCTTCCTAAATGATAACTGGGCAAGAAATTGGAGGGGAGGGGCACAAAACCCTTGTTCACTGGGTATATACTGCCCTGCTTTTTAGTCTTATAGTTATGAAGTAAGCAAATAAAAGCAAAGGGAAAAAGCCAGTCATGGCCATGATCATTGTGTAGTAACATTTAACAGCATTTGACAGTTTACAAAATGCTTTTCAAACCCATCATCTCAGAGATACACTCTCTGGAGTAAAAGCTAACATAAAGGAATTCATACTTAACACAAAAGACATGCTTAAAGATTATTCTGGCAGTCTCAGAAACCTAAAAGACACTATTCCTCAGATTACTACTTCACTTGGGTAGAAGCATTGATTAAATAAATGGCATGAAGCTAGGGCTCCAGGAATGCCTTTGTAAGACATTTACAGTTGACTAGAGTGGTTTCATAAAGCACTTTAAGAATGAGACTTGTAGGAGTAACTAGCTAGCTCAGTCAGTAGAGCATGCGACTCTTGATCTTGGGATTCTAAGTTTGAGCCCCACGTTGGGTATAGAGAGTACTTTAAAAAAAAAAAAATAGAAAAATTAAAAATAATGAGATTTGTAAAAATAGTGACTTAAATGAACCTTTCTTGTTTTTAAATTGTATTTATTTTGAGAGAACGAGAGAGAGAGGGAGGGAGGGAGGGAAAGGGAGGGAGAGAGGGAGAGAAGAGAGAGAGGGAGAGAAAATCCCAAACAGGTTCAATACTGTCAGCATGGAGCGCAACAAGGCAGGACTTGATCCCATAAACCGTGAGATCATGACCTGAGCTGAAATCAAGAGTCAGCCAACTGAGCCACCCAGGCGCTCCTTAACTGAACCTTTCAATGAGCATACAAAATTCTATGACATTCTCACTTATTAATGGAAAAATATGGGTTTATTATATAAAATAGGAGTTACCTGATGAACACAAACTGAAATATTAAAACATTATGGAGAAAATTTCAGGAATTCAAAACTCTAATTAAACATAAAACTAAGGGGAGGCACAAGAGGCTAGAGTTGTCTCCCCGTCTACAGAGATATGTATATTTCTTTTCTATTGCTTTTTAATCACACTGAGAATAAAAGCAGTTATTATTCCGTGGACAAGATGTTACTAGTCCTTAATATTCCACCTCTTCAGAGATTAGTATAAGAGATGAGTTTTTGTCACAGGAGTGACTGAAAGGAGATCTCTATTAGATAAAAGAGAATAGCTTTACACACTTTAATTTTCCCAAAGATCTTGGTGAGTTGTCTTTAACTTTATTATAAAATTTTCCATAAATCACAAAAGTAGACAAACTAGTAGCACAAATACCCTATCAACTCAGTTTCAACAACCATTAACATTTTGTTCTACTTGCTCCACCTCTCCTCTCCTGCCACCACCTAACACGGTAATACCCCATCTTTCAGGGTATTTTCCCTTATGTTCTGTGATACTTCTACACTTCTCCTCTTCTGATCATTACTTCTGTGGTTCATCATTTTCCTACCCACTGTTTACTCAGTTTGGGAAAAAGGAGGAATCCAATGGGATTTTGTAACTCTCTAAGATATGTTACTTACTGCCTTAAGACTAGGAACATCTCCTTTTCTAAATTTATCTCTCATTACCAGTTTTCTAGCATAACACTAAACACCTAAATGTTTAAATCAGTTAACACTCAAGGCATTCAACACTTTTTAGGCCCTAGATGTCAAGGCAGATAAGCCCATGAAAGTGGTGAATCCACTGGCACCTGGCTGCCTCAGTCAGAAGAGTATATGACTCTTGATCTCAGGATTGTGAGTCTGAGCCCCACACTGGGTATAGAGATAACTAAAAGAAATAAATAAACTTAAAAAAAAAAAAAAGTGCTGAATCTAGGGTTAGAGTGAACAACTGGTACAAATCACTGCTCCTTTCAACAAAGGCTCAGAAGATACCATAGATGGTGACGATCTTCCCATATACCCAAAGCTTATAACCCAGCTTTTCTAGAAAAAAAAATTTAACAGTCCAGTGATGGCCCTGGGATTCTGAACTCCTTGTCTTTGAAAAAGTGCAAATATATTCACTTTCAACAAGCTGAAGGAAATATTAGCAATTTGGGTATCCCTGGGCTACTCCAAAGAACTGCAGTCAAATAAGCTAAGTATTTTGAAACATTCATAAATATTTCCTTTCTTACCTTGAGCCCTAAATTTCTTTTTAAAGATTTTATTATTTAAGTAATCTCTATACCCAACATGGGCTCAAACTCACAACCCCACGATCCAGAGTTGTATGCTCCACCAACCGAGCCAGCCAGGTGCCACTGAGTCCTGAATTTTTTTTTTTTTTTAATTTACATCCAAATTAGTTAGCATATAGTGCAACAATGATTTCAGTAGATTCCTTAGTGCCCCTTACCCATTTAGCCCACCCCCCCTCCCACAACCCCTCCAGTAACCCTCTGTTTGTTCTCCATATTTAAGAGTCTCTTCTGTTTTGTCCCCCTCCCTGTTTTTATATTGCTTCCCTTCCCTTGTGTTCATGTGTTCTGTGTCTTAAAGTCCTCATATGAGTGATGTCATAGGATATTCATCTTTCTCTAATTTCGCTTTGCATAAATACCCTCTGGTTCAATCCACATAGTTGCAAATGGCAAGACTTCATTCTTTTTGATTGCCGAGTAACACTCCATTGTATATATATATACCACATCTTCTTTATCCATTCATCCGCCGATGGACATTTGTGAACCCTAAATTTTTTTGACATTTCTTTATTCTTGTATCAGTCTAAACTTTTGCTTTAGTCAAACTAAAGTTCTGACTAAAATGGTTATTTATTCTCCCTGGTCTCTTCTTATATTCTTTGGTGAACAAGTGAAATCTTACCTTGCTTCATCCTTGGGTCTAGAGCCATCATCATTCTGTGAAGCACCTTGAACGTCAATAAAATTTACACAGAAAATGAGTTTCAAAAAGTGATTTTCACCTTTTTCCTAACAGGCAAAGCATTTTATTAAATCTTGTAGAACACACTATAACTTAAATTCCAACATGATATTTAAAGGAAAAATGTGATAAAATGTTCATATGATTGAAATTAAAAAATGTTTACCAAAATTTTGTGCAAATGCTTTTTAGGTCTAGGAGATGCTAATTAGTCAAGGTATTATTACTGATGTCCTACTTCTGCCTTTTAAAATATATATGTGCTTGGTTCTAATTCAAATCTAATATTTTAGCCATCTTTTATATTCCAAATACCTCACACAAAATACTGATAACCAGCAGGATAAGGAATAAAACAGATTCTGAAAACAGAAAAACCAGTAACATCTCTCTTATGCAAGGGCTTGGCAAATAACTTCAAGAAAAGGAAAGGTACCAACTAATCTCAAGTGGCAAATTAATGCCACAAATTTCACACTTTCTTCAAATTTCATTCATGCAAAATAACCTGAGGATTCAGTAAGGGCCTGTGCACTATAAAAACATTAGACGGTAGGCACACTGATTGCAGCAAAAATAGCAGACAGAGAAGGAAATACTGTAAAATGCAGAAACAAGAACTCCAGTTTATCAGTCTATTTTAAGTTAGTTAAAGAATAATAAATAGTCCCTAGGGCGTCTGGGTGGCTCAGTCAGTTAAGCATCTGACTTTAGCTCAGGTCATGATCTCATGGTTCATGGGTTCAAGCCCTACATTGGGCTCTGTGTTGACAGCTCAAAGCCCGGAGCCTGCTTCTGTGTCTCCCTCTCTCTCTGCCCTTCCCCCACTCGTGCTCTGTCTGTCTGTCTCTCTCTCTCAAAAATAAACATTAAAAAAAAAAAAGGCCCCGGGGCACCTGGGTGGCTCAGTCGGTTGAGCGTCCGACTTCAGCTCAGGTCATGATCTCACAGTTCGTGGGTTCGAGCTCCACATCAGGCTCTGTGCTGACCGCTTGCTCAGAGCCTGGAGCCTGCTTCAGATTCTGTGTCTCCTCTCTCTGCCCCTCCCCCACTCACGCTTTGTCTCACTGTTTCTCAAAAATAAATAAATGTAAAAAAAAATTTTTTTTAAGTCCCCAAATACATAGTTTTAAACAGTAAAATCATCACTACATTACTCCAAACCATAATTAACAGATTAATTTCATTTAAAAAATGCTGAATCACGACTACACTATACCATACTCAGCAAGGTTGCCAGGAATATCATCTTGTCTAAAAATATTACATTAAAAAAAGTAGGGGGCATAAAAGGTACAGCATAAGGAATATAGTCAATAATATTTTAATAGTGTTGTTTGGTGACTGACTGTAGCTATACTTGCAGTGAGCAAAGCATAATATACAGATTTGTCCAATCAATAGGTTGTACACCTGAAACTAATGTAACTTTGTGCATCAACAATCCTTCAATTAAAACAAAAAGCTTACCAAAAAAAAAAAAAGTACAAGTGGATAACCAGACAATATGGTATACGTATGCAATGGGAAACTATCAGTAATAAAAAGGAACAAATAACTGAATCGTGCTATGTCGTGGATGAACCCGAAAAACCCTGTGCTAATAAGTAAAAGAAGTCTGACACAAAAGACCGCACACATTGTACCATTCCCATTTATAGGAAATGTCCAGAAAACACAAATTTTTGGAAAAAAAAAATAGATTAGTGGTTGCCAAGGGCTAGAGGTGGGAATAGAATTTCCTGTAAATAAGAGGATCTTACCAGGGGGATGAAAATGTTCTAATCCTGATTTACAATAATGGTTAGGTCACTCAGTTAAATTACTAAGAATTATTAAACTGGATATTAGCAATGAGTGAATTTTATGAAATATAAATCTCAATAAAGCTGTTAAAAATGGCTCAAACCCATGAGCTGTGAGATCATGACCTGAGCCAAAGTCGGCCACTTAGCTGACTGAGCCACCCAGGAGTCCCTAAAAAAATTTTTTTAATGTTTATTTTTGAAAGAGAGAAAGAGCACAAGTGGGGAAGGGGTAGAGAAAGAGAGGGAGAGAGAGAATCCCAAGCAGGTTCCATACTATCAGTGCAGAGCCTGACTTGTGGGGCTCAATCCCACCAACTGTGAGATCATGACCTAAGCTGAACATGACCTGAGCTGAAATCAAGAGTCGAACATTTAACTGACAGCCACACAGGCACCCCTGAAAAGAGTACATTTCAGTTTTACAAGAATTTTTAATTTTTTAATGTTTATTTATTTTGGGAGAGAGAGAAAGAAACAAAAGAGAGAGAGACAGAGAGAGACAGAGCATGAGCAGGGAAGGGGCTAAGAGACCAGGAGACAGAATATGAAGCAGGCTCCAGACCCTGAGCTGTCAGCACAGAGCCTGATGCGGGGCTCGATTCCACTAACCACGAGATCATGACCTGAGCCAAAGTCAGACGCTTAACTGGCCGAGCTACCCAGGAGCCCCTACAAGAATTATTTTTATATGGAATATATTGCCTCAAATAGCTGATGAGACATAAATGAAATCAGGAAATGAAATTTAAAAATCCAGCACAAGTTACTAAAATTAATCAATTAGTATCCCACTTTTCTCAAAAATTAAGAAAACCACTTTCAGGGGGAGTGCATCAGAGTGGCTCAGTTGCTTAAGCATCCAACTCTTGGTTTTGGCTCAGGTCATGATACCATGGTTTGTGAAATCGAGCCCTGCACTGGGCTCTGTGCTGACAGCACAAAGCCTGCTTGGGATTCTCCATCTCCCCTGCCCAGCATGCACATGCTCATGCTCTCATGCTCTCTCTCAAAATAAATAAATAAACTTAAAAAAAAAATCTGGAACATTCCATTTAAATCTACCAATAAGTGACACTTCTAAACTTTTTCATTTATTACAAAAAGCACAGTATTTAATCACAGACTCTGAGGCCAAACTGCCTGACTTTATATTGTAGCTTCATCATGTACTAACATTGTGACTTCAGAAAACTACACTTGCCTTTCCTGTGCCTTTTACCACTTATAAAATGGGGACAATAATGATACCTACTTCACAGAATAGTTGTGAGGATTACACATAAAGATTTAGAACAGTGCCCAGCACATAAGCACTCCATGAATATTAGCTATTACTGTTTCTCAAAATTACATTTCATTTATAAGTACAAAGGCCATTTTCATCCACTCAATACAGAGGTGAGGTCACGACTATGAAATTTTTTTAAATGTTTATTCATTTTTTGAGAGAGGGAGAGAGACAGAGTCAGAGTGGGGGAGGGGCAGAGAGAGAGGGAGACATGGAATCTGAAGCAGGCTCCAGGTTCTGAGCTGTCAGCACAGAGTCCAACATGGGGCTCAAACTCACAAACTGAGAGATCATGACCTGAGCTGAAATTGGACGCGTAACCAACTGAGCCACCCAGGTGCCTCAATGGCATAAATTATACAGACCTAATTCTGTGCTTCCAGAGAATAGTTTTTAAAAAAGGCACAAAATATCTGATACTTATACAATGAATGTCCAAGAAGAGAACAGTGATCTTAAAGTTTGCATTTTATAAATGTATTGTTCTTTGGAAGTATTCCTACTGCCAATTTCCGTAAGAAAAAATGATCAGATTTCTAAATGCACACATTTTACCCACAGGACCCTTTGGAAGATCTATAAAGATCTCTTCTATTCAGTGAACTACTCAAAAGGGGTTCCCTGCCATAAAATAACTAACTGGTAGATGAAGCAATTTAACACACTGTTCTATTTCCTGGTGCCTAGCAATCTCAAAGCAAAACAAACAAGTGAACTGATACTAGAGCAGGAACAAGGTGAAGCAAATTTGAAAAAAAAAAAAAAAAAAAAAAAAAAGGTTATCCTGATGGCTATTATCAGCTCTGAGATGAATCAGAAAAGAAGGCTTGGGTTAGCACCAAGTGAAAGAACTGAACCAGAGATAGCCACATTAGGCTAGGGACTTGAAAGGAGATGAGGTGTTTCTAGGTATGTGGCACACCCTACACTAGCAGAAGCAAAAGAAACTTTCTCTTAGACAATTAATCCCCAATTTAGGCCCCTAAAATTCCCACAGACTATGATTAAAAATAAACTGGCAATCAAAGAGCAGCAAACACATAAGAAAACAAGTCTCAATGAAGGACAGACATAAAAATATATCCCCGGGGGCATCTGGGTGGCTCAGTCAGCTAAGCATCCGACTTTGGCTCAGGTCATAATCTCACGGCTTGTGGATTCACTTTCCACATCAGGCTCTCTGCTGACAGCTCAGAGCCTGGAGTCAGCTTTGGATTCTGTGTCTTCATCTCTTTGCCTCTTCCCTGCTCACGCTCTTTATGTGTGTCTCTCTCTCAAAAATAAATAAACATTAAAAAAATTTTTTAAATAAAAATAAAAAATAAAAATATACCCCCAAAGATCTCTGATATTGGAATTTTCCTTTTTTGTTTGATATTGAAATTTTCAAATGGGGAATATTAAAAAAACTTATCAAAAGAAAATGAACAAGAAAAAACAAGAAATTATCAAATAAGCTCCAGCAATTGCATTCCTAGGAATATACCCAAGATAAATTAAAAACATGTGCACAAAGAAACTTGCACACAAATGTTTGTAGCAGCATTATTTGTGATTCATTAATAACCAAAAGGTGGGAAAGTAAGTCATGTGTCCACCAGAAGATAAATGCATAAACAAACTGTGGCAGAATCATACAGTGGAATATTATTCAGCCACAAAAAAGGAAGTACTGATACATGCTTCAACTTTGATAAACCTCGAAAACAATATGCCAAGAATCCAGACACAAAAGGTCATGTACTATATGATTCCTTTTTTATGATATATCCAGAATAGGCAAATCCCTAAAGGCAAAAAGCATATTAGAGATTACCAAGGGTTGGGGGTGGGGAATGGGGAGTGATTATATAATGGACAATGGTTTGTTTTTCTGGGGTGATGAAAATGTTTTGAAATCAGAGGTGGTAGATACTATCATTATGTATATACTAAATGTCACTGAATTGTACACTTTATAAGGTTAGTTGTATGTTATGTAAATTGTACCTCAAAAGAATCACAACAAAAGACATATTTGAGAAACAATAAATGCTGTAAAACTGAAAGTGCATCATATCAATATATAGGAGAAATTCCATTCTCAAGTATATATCCCACATAGACTCTTCAAACTGTACCAGGAGACATATAAATGACTAAACGCAAAAATATTCAATTATGACTGTATGTTCTTAATGGCAAAACCTGAAAAGAAATCAGATTGTCTTTTGACATAAAAATGGATAAACTGTGGTATATTCACCTAACAGATTATCATATAGCAACAAAAATAAATGAATTACAGAGAAGTACTATGGATAAATTTTAAAAGGCAAAAATCTATTTTCATAGAGCTCAAGAAAAAGTGCAAGTAATAGACTGCTTAGGGACATGCACAGGTGATAAAAAAATGTTTAAGCAAGGAAATGATAAATTCAAAATTTAGAGTAGTGATTATCTGTAGGGGAAAGACACAGATTTCTAGGGAGGAAAATACAGGAGTATATAATGATTGTTAATGCTCTAATTTCTAAGGTGTGTAGCAGTTATGGGTGAATAATTTTTTTTTTTTTTTCAACGTTTTTTATTTTTATTTTTGGGACAGAGAGAGACAGAGCATGAACGGGGGAGGGGCAGAGAGAGAGGGAGACACAGAATCGGAAACAGGCTCCAGGCTCCGAGCCATCAGCCCAGAGCCTGACGCGGGGCTCGAACTCACGGACCGCGAGATCGTGACCTGGCTGAAGTCGGACGCTTAACCGACTGCGCCACCCAGGCGCCCCTATGGGTGAATAATTTATGCTGGTTTATGTATTACACATGTTAAATATAAGAAAATATATAATATATATGAGAATATAAGTCAAAATACTTTGTAAATTGTATAAATGGATGAAGAATTCAGCAAAGTCTTACTCTAAACCAATGACTGTATTACAGCCTTAATATTTGGATTTTTAAAGTAGAACTAGTGGAAATAAAGTTTTCCTGGCTTTTTGAGGAGGGTAAACTAGTTAATATTTGAACATATATACAAAAACATTCAAAGATAAGTCAAATAAGTTTATCTCCATAAAATAATTAGTTGGTACCCAGATCCAGTTGATATCAGTAATTTCAAGTAATATTTGGTAAAGCAAAAAATTTAAGCTAGTTTCTTAGAGTTTATTATACTGATAAGAAAACATTATAGATACATTCATATAAAATGGCGATTTACATTAAAATTAAAAGGAACCACAAAAACTAGAGTCTAATGAAAGAAAGAATGAGATACAGTCAAAATGGAATGGAACATACATATTAAGAACCAAAGGTCACATATGCCAAAACCTATCTCCAATTTAATTTTAAATACATCCAGAGTATGCATGGTAAAGAATAAAGATCTTTACAAGAATATGTTCTTATTTTATAATCATAAATTTAAAAGTAAAATAGATTTTTATTTGTCTTTAGTAAAAATGTCTTTGACAGTAATGGTTTTCAGTGTTTCCTACTAGAGGTCATATTTAGGAAGACAGGTATTAAACTAATGATCTACCACTACCAGCAGCCCAAGAGGTAAAAACAGATGAATGGGAAGTTCTTGCAGATATGAACTGCCCACACTCGATTTGTTGACTGACTTTAGATCTGAGTGCTAAAGCAGTAAATCTGTGTAACTAATTAAATAAAGGATTCTTCCTAGAGATTCATAAAAGGCAACTCTGTACTTAAAGAGAGGAAAACACCAGGACAAATTATGAAGTTATTTTCTAAATCAGAGAAGTAAGAAAGAATATCAAAGAAAATGTGACAACTACAACTAAGATGCTCAGTTGCATATTAAACTTGTTCTCTGAGCCAGCATGGGGTTGGGAAGGCGGGGTGAGGATATAAAGCTCTCTAGTTTTCAAATAAAGCCTGAAGATAAGCATGAAGAAAAAACAAGCACGTTGAGTAAATTTTGTTTCACTTGAAAAAGGTTTACTTATTTAACTGTCATTTAAAAAAAATTTATCCACCAAAAACAATGAGCCAAAAATGTCTAAGTACCCAAAGAGATAATACTGTCTCATCAGGAAAATCCAACATTCCCACTAAATCTACATTTATAGCAAGCTATTATTTGGTGACTTTTAATACTAAAATTCAGTGATTTCTTTTCATAAACATTATTTAAAAATTAACCAAAAATATTTAAGTCTACAAGAACAAATTTCTTCTAAGAACCATTCTACATGTTCTTCCACAAAAAAACTTGACTGGGATGCCCGGCTGGCTCAGTAAGTAGAACATGTGTGATCTTGGGGTTGTAAGTTTGAGCCCCACGTTGGGTATAGAGATTACTTAAGAACAAAATCTTAAACAAATTTTTTAAAACAAAACATTACCTCTAACATTCTCAGGGGAAAAAAATAATCTAAAAATCTTTAACAGTAGAAAATTATTAAAATACAAAAGCAATCCCCCTCACCCCTCCTACCTCCCCAGTTCTTATCCAACCAACCTATGCCAGGTGCTAGAAATTCAATTTTAGTGGTAAACTCTTATTTTCATTTCTGGTTTATAATTAAAGTTACAGAAATGGAACCAAAGAACAATCTAAGTGTAGTTCCCATCATGCATGCTTGTGAACTAGACCAGATTTTGTCCGCTTACAACTCATGACTTGATTCAAAGTTTCTCGGTTTCTAAGTGTGAATCAATTGGAAAGAATAGGAAACATCAACAAATATTTGTATTTCAATCTTGACTCTGCATGATACTAATTGGTGTGATATTGGACTTATTATTTCAATTATCAGAGTCTCAATTTCCTTATATGCAAAATGCAAGTTGTGCCTTACTAAAGCTACGATGGTTAAATGAGTATATATGTAAACACATCGCCATAGTGGCTGGCACATGGCAAGCATTAAAAAAATGGCAGCTATTTTATCTGGCAACTCCAATCCTAAAATACACTGTGACTTTCCAATTAAAATCTCTACTTCAAATAATTATGTTAAATTCTATCAATTATTTTCTTACCTGAGTGGAAAACTGGTAACAGAAATACTCACTTTTGTGGGCAATAAACAATAAAGTTGTAAGTATAAATATACAATTTAGATTCTACTTTAAAATATGAAAATGGATATGCTTTGTTAATTATTAAGTATTTTTCATTAGTAACAGTTTCAACTTGTAGGGGGTAAAAAACTTTAGCAGCGATAAATGCAGAGTGTAGAGCAATATAAAAATGAAATTTAACTTGTGTATTATTTTCTAGTATTTCAATTTATGGAAAAATTTGACTATTACAGAGTTCCTATGAATAGTAGTCAATTAAAATGAACTTGTCAACTCTGAAGCAGTATGACCATTTCAGAAATTTCTCTCCACCCTCACTAACCTCAAAGAAACAATCTGGAAGATACACCAGGACTGTGTTGAAGGTCCTGCTATTAAAAAAGATCATGAGTTAAAGAGGAAGTAGGAAGTCTTCCAAAGCAGGAACAGAAGAATAGCATCTGACAACTGCAAAAGGTTTCATAATGTAGTTTCTAAGTAAACAAAAAGAACTTTGTCAGACTAATCAAGAAAACCACTAATCTGCTCTTTGTCTTGGGGACTCTTAAATCGACATTTCAAGTGAAAATTTGCTTAGCACATTTGTAAGTAATGGAAAAATCTAAAAGGAATCCACTAAGAAGTACTTTTATTAAGCATGCTAGCTATATAGGCACTAATCCGGGTGCCAAACTTCTTTCAATTAGTTCATGTTTATTATTTCCTTTAACAAAAACTAGTGGGTCATAAATCGTAAGCTATGCTGGTATACGTATAATGAATTGGTTTTGTCATTATTATAACACAAAGATACCTCTGTAAATGTAGCCTACAGAAATGGAAAAGGAATGACAAATGGATTTCAGCTTGTATTGGTAGGCTAATACAGTACTAAGAAGGATTTCAAGTCAAATTTAAACTCAACTAGATACTACTACAGACAAACTATGTCTGCCATTGGCAATGGAGAGGGTATGGCATCATTTGCCATAATAATTATCATCATTGGTCTACAAAATAAATAGTTTACAAATCAATTCATTACACAGAATCAACTGTGATTCAACTTTGATTTGCAACTTTTCAACTTATAGAAAAATGTTTTATTCATAGAAACAATGCACTAAAAGGAAAATGTTTAAAATAATCAATGTCTCTTTTTATTTTTATTATTATTTTTTTTTTCAACGTTTTTTATTTATTTTTGGGACAGAGAGAGACAGAGCATGAACGGGGGAGGGGCAGAGAGAGAGGGAGACACAGAATCGGAAACAGGCTCCAGGCTCCGAGCCATCAGCCCAGAGCCCGACGCGGGGCTCGAACTCACGGACCGCGAGATCGTGACCTGGCTGAAGTCGGATGCTTAACCGACTGCACCACCCAGGCGCCCCTCAATGTCTCTTTTTAAAAAAAGAAATAATTTCTTTAAGGTGAAAAAGAATAGCAATAATTACATACAGCATCTATGGTGGCTAACATTAGAAAGAATCATTAAAGAGCCTATATAAAAAGTGATTACTTACTTTCTGAACATGTAGTTTCACCATTGGTAACAACTTCAGACTCTAACTGCAGCCCATCAAGACAAACTGACAAGTCTCCCATTGTCTCTGTTGGCTCTTTGTCACCTACAAGCTGTAAAGTCACAACTACTTCCTCAACTGTAAGAGAATATAATTACAGAACAAATAGTCACTTTTTTTTCTTTAAGCCATCTTAACTGTTAAAAACAATGAATGTCAGAAAAAATTTACATTTTTGTGTATATAAATTGTTTTTAGTATACTTCTCTGAGGTTTCAGGACTTTTGACACAAACATTTAAAAAAACAACAAAATTTGCTAATGTTTAATATCCATAATGTAAAATACTAAATAGCTCAATCATCTCATTTGTTATATTCATTCCATCCTTGCAGAAAATAAGCCAGCGGGATTATTCAGCAATATATGCCTGAATTTTACTGAGTGAAAACATATAAGTTAAGAATGGACTGCATCTCTTAAATCCTAAATGAGATTTAGAAAGTATGTTTTAGACAGTCAAGGGGTAGAAAAACATCTATGTTTTAAAATCATGATATATTAATCAAAACAAGCACGTTTCAAGTTTTTATATATCTTCATATAAATATATATACATGCAAATAAAACCACAGCCATCTAAAATTAGGAAATTTAAAAAAAGCATTTGAAAAGACAATGTCAAAATATTAATCATATATGTCTTTGAAATAGAATTACATTTTTCATCTCTATATTCTTTAGTTTTCCATAATTGAGTTATAATATTTTAATAAGTACCTATTTACTAAATTTACTAAAAAATATTGGGTCAAAAATGAATGGCTAAACCAAGGTTGATCAGAATGCTTTAAATAATTCAAAATTCGAGGCACCTGGGTGGTTCAGTTAGTTAAACATCTGACCTTTGATTTCAGCTCAGGTCATGATCTCAAGGGCTCAGAATGCAAAGCTTGCTTGGGATTCTCTCTGCCCCTCCCCTACTCAGGCTTGCAAGTGCACACGCATGCACACATTGGTTCTCTCTTTCTCTCTCAAAATAAATAAACATACATTTTAAAAAAGCTAAAGATTGTTCTCCTCATTAATATTATAACCAAGCAAACTTAAAAACAAATAGTGAACATAGTCATTCTGCACGTCTTGCACATGTATTTCTTGCAGAAAAACAAATAGCCTAACACAATTTCTGTTACTTTTACATACATACGTTTCATGTTGTTTGACTTTAAGGTTTCAAAGATATCCAATGCTGCAGTTCCCAACAAAACATCAGATTTCAGTGTCTGATGACTCCACACGCGAAAATGCAATTTACTCACAGGGGTGACAATACTAAAAGTGAAGAAAGGTTAAAAAAAAAAATATTATTTTCATTAAAATATCACAGTGGGATTCTAAATAAATTACAATTAAATTTTAATGTCTAAAATCTTCTGACTGTATCTCTTACAGTTTATTGTACAATCAATATTGCCCCTATTTTGTAATCTTACAGAAAACATCTGAATGCTACATGCTCACATTGTCATTTTCATTTGTGGCTGAACTACAGGGGCAACTTCATGCATATATCACCAACACAAGTAAAACTGCTCATCATGCTACAAACTGTTAGAAAACTTGTCTTACTTTAGTAGTATAAAAAGTTAATTTATAAATTAAATCTTTACTTTATGTCAGGTAGTATAGTGAGCCTGAGGTGATTTCATTTCATCTTCACGGCAACCCTAAGAGATGGGAATTACCACCTGCATCTTCAGATATAGAAACCACTATTCAGAGAAGTTAATTAAGCAAGTTGCCCAGCATTCCACAGCTAGTGAGTGGCAGGCTGTAATTTGAACAAAGGTCTGAAAACAGAGGAGGAGGAGGAGGAGGAGGAGAGGGGGAGGAGGGGGGAGGAGGAAGGAGGAGGGGGGAGGAGGAAGGGGGAGGGGGGAGGAGGAAGGGGGAGGGGGGAGGAGGAGGGGGGAGGAGGGAGGGGGAGGGGGAGGGGGAGGGGGAGGGGGAGGGGGAGGGGGAGGGGAAGAAGAATACTATCTGTAATGGTAATTTCCAAAACAAATTTTGGGAAATCTGAACTTGCACTAAACTGCATACAAAGTGTTCTCAAAGTCACCAATTAGAAAAACAGGAACACTGTTATTATCTGCCATGTTATGGTTCAATGCTATAAAGAAAAATTCTAGGGACGCCTGGGTGGCTCTGTCAGGTAAGCATCCAACTTCAGCTCAGGTCATGATCTCACGGTTTGTGGGTTCAAGCCCCATGTTGGGCTCTGTGCAGACAGCTCAGAACTGGGAGCCTATTTTGGATTCTGTCTCCCTCTCTCTCTCTGCTCCTCCCCCACTTGTACACCTTCTGTCTCTCTCTCTCAAAAATAAATAAAACATTTTAAAAAATTGAAAATGAAAGAAAAATTCTAGAAATATTTGAATTTCTCTATACTTCATTCTAAAAGGTGATGAAATTTGGGGGGACAAATAAACTCTTTCTCAGAAGGCTACCTATGTCTATTACCCTCATTATCATATTTTCACCACCATTTTAAGTTTAAACAAACTAAATGGGGATGGAATGTAAGGAATTATTAATTTTACTTTCATTTGAAAAAGGATAAAGTATACTCTCAAAGATGGTCTTATCGAAATTAATTCAATTCTAGAGAGAATGCCCACAACACAAGCCATGTAAACATTGCAGACCAATCTGCTACAACTTAAAAATTCAGAACTTGAGCTATGAGTTCCCCCAAACATCTAGGATCAACAATAGTATTACCTTAAGAGGCTACAAGGAGATGTTTCTTTTTTCTTAACTTTTAAACCACTAAGGAGTTCATATCATTATCAGCTTAAAGAGCCTCAAGGTGCACATCTAGTGAGCAGAGCCAGCAGTTGGGAGAAACTTGATGAGTATTCAGTCAATACTCAGTTATTCTGCTAAATATCTCTCGTCATTACAGAGACTGGTGATCTTTTACAGATTTCATTTGCTTTAAAAAAACATCTGCTCATATATTTTTAAATGTAGATTCAATCTCTAATAGACCACTAATTAAAAACAAAGTCTAAGAAACTTTGTTGAAATAAATACAGATAAGCATTAGGATACTTCTCAAATTTCACTTATTTGCTCAAAATCATCATAAAGTACATCCAGATACCCTAGAAATCCAAAAGTCATGTTAAAAAAATAAAAATAAAAGTCATGTTAAAAAACAATTTAGGTATATCCAATTTGTTTTGTCATTTATTAGGAATAAATACAATACACATCAGCATGTACTATGTGAACAGCTTATAGTTTCAAATATCTCACCATTTAGAAATGAAACTTTTCCTTAGTCACTGGTTTATTTCTCTAAGGGAAGAAAATTCAAGAATTCCAAATGTTAGGAGGCGCCTATGTGGCTCAGTCGGTTAAGTGTCTGCCTTTGGCTCAGGTCATGATCTCACAGTTCACTAGTTCAAGCCCCACATTGGGCTCTCAGCTGCCAGTCAAGAGCCTGCTTCAGATCCTCTGTCCCCCTCTTTCTCTGCCCCTGCCCCACTCACACTCTCTCTATTCATACTCTCTCTCTCTCTCTTAAAAATAAACTTAAGAAAAAAAAGAATGTTTTAAAAAATTTAAAAATGAAAAAAAAGAATTCCAAATGTTATGTAATAAAAAGAATTTTTGTATATTTGATGTGGTGACAACCAGTTATATTTTGAGCTCCATTTTAATATACATTTGGTCCCCAAACTAAATATGCTATATTATCTTGAAATCCATTTGTTGATAAATCATGTTCTCTTCCATTTTAGTAAAAACACTAAAATTAATCTATAATTGTCTTCAATGAGTGCTCAGTACCAACATGTGGTGATTTGTCATTT